>NC_091795.1:65140000-75140000 GCF_041296235.1 Equus asinus | reverse complement strand
TGGGCTGGATAATCCTTTGTTGTTGGGGACTGTCCTGTGCATTGTAAGATGCTTACTAACATCTCTGGCCTCTATCCTCTAGATACCAGTAGCATGCCCCTCCCAGTTGTGACAACCAAAAATGTTTCCACATGTTGCTAATGTCTGCTGGGGGATAAAATCACCCTCTTTTGAGAACTACTGGGTTAAACAACAGATTAGAGCTGAAGGGAGAATTAGTGAAGGAAAGGATAACTCTGGAGATAATGCAACACATTCATATCAGCAACGGAGAAAAATAAAAGAGAATTTAGGAGACGTGAAGGATAGATTTCCAGAAGGATATTTCTAATCAAAATTTCAGAAGGATATTAAAGAGAATGGGGAAGAGGCATGTGAAGAATTAACAGCTGAAAATTTTTCAGAATTGATGAAAATTATTGATTCTCAAATTCAGAATTTCCATATAGATTTAAAAATCAACTTTTCAATTTACACATACAAAGAACCTGCATGGATTTTGAAAAGGAAAAAAATTTAAATGATACCATTTATAATAGCATGAAAAAGTCAAATACTTAGGATTAATCTTTTTTTAAAAGGTGGCAAATACCTCAACAGAAAATGAAAATATTTTTAGGGAAATTAAACAAGTCCTAAATAAATAAATGGTGGGAAATATTATGCTCATGAGTTGGAAAACTCATTATAGTAAAAATGTGTTTCTCCCAAAACTGATCTATAGGTTCAAAATAGTCTTAATCAAAATTCCAGTAGTTTTTTTGCAGAAATTAAAAATCTGATTGTAAAACGTATATGGGAATTCAAGGGCTGAGAATGCCAAAACAATCTTGAAGAACAAAGTTGAAGACTTACACTGTCAGATATCAAGACTTATTATAAAGTGACAGCAATTAAGACAGTGTAATATTAAACTTAACCAAATAGGTGAAAGACCTGTACACTGAAAACTGTAAGACATTGAAGGAAATTGAAGAAGACATAAAGAAATGGAAAGATAGTCCATGTTCATGGGTTGGAAGAATAAACATAGTTAAAATGTTCATACTACCTAAAGCAGGGTACAGATTCAATGCAATCCCAATCAAAATCCCAATGACATTCTTCACGGAAATAGAACAAAGAATCCAAAAATTTATATGGAACAACAAAAGACCCCAAATAGCCAAAACAATCCTGAGAAAAAAGAACAAAGCTGGAGGTATCACAATCCCTGACTTCAAAACATACTACAAAGCTATAATAATCAAAACAGCATGTTACTGGCACAAAAACAGACAAACTGATCAATGAGTCAGAATTGAAAGCCAAGAAATAAAACCACACATCTACAGACAGTTAATCTTTGACAAAGGAGCCAAGAATATATAATGGAGATAGGAAAGACTCTTCAACAAATGGTGTTGGAAAAACTGGACAGCTACATACAAAAGGATGAAAGTAGACCATTAGCTTGCACCATACACAAAAATTAACTCTAAATGGATTAAAGATTTGAATGTAAGACCTGAAACCATAAAACTCCTAGAAGAAAATACAGACAGTACACTCTTGGACATTGGTCTTAGCCACATCTTTTTGAATACCATGTCTACTTGGGTAAGGGAAACAAAAGAAAAAGTTAACAAATGAGACTACATCAGACTAAATAGCTTCTGCAAAGCAAAGGAAAGCATGAACAAAATGGAAAGACGACCCACCAACTGGGAGAAAATATTTGCAAATCATTTATCAAACAAGGAGTTGATCTCCAAAATATAAAAAGAACTCTTACAATTCAACAAAAAACTACAAACAACCCAATCAAAAAGTGGGCAGAGGATATGAAAAGACACTGTTCCAAGGAAGATATACAGACAGCCAACAGACACTTGAAACGGCGCTCAACATCACTAATTGTTAGGGAAATGCTAATCAAAACTACAATGAGATATCACCTTACACCAGTCAGAATAGCTATAGTTACCAAGACAAAAAACAACAAATTTAGGAGAGGATGTGAAGAAAAAAACGCTCATATACTGTTGGTGGGAATGCGAACTGGTGCGACCACTATGGAAAATAGTATGGAGATGTCTCAAAAAATTAAAAATAGAAATACCATATGATCCAGCTATCCCACTACTGAGTATTTATCCAAAGAACTTGAAATCAATGATCCAAAGAGATTTTTACACCCCTATATTCATTGCAGCATTATTCACAATAGCCAAGATGTGGAAGCAACCCAAGTGCCCATCTACAGATGAATGGATAAAGAAAATGTGGTATATATATATACAATGGAATACTACTCAGCCACAAAAAAGACAAAAATTGTCCATTTGCAACAATAGGGATGGACCTTGAGGGTATGATGTTAAGCAAAATAAGCTAGACAGAGAAAGACAAACACTGCATGATTTCACTCATATGTGGAAGATAACAAATATATGGATAAAGAAAACAGATTAGTGGTAACCAGTGGGGAAGGGGGTGGGTGAAAGCGATAAAGGGGCATATATGTATGGTAATGGATAAAAATTGGACCACTGGAGGTGAGCACAATGAAGTGTATTCAGGAATTCATAAATAATAATGTACACCTGAAATTACATAATGTTATAAACCATTATAATCCCAATAAAATTACTTGGAAAAATTAAAAAAAAAAAAGAAAGTGTGATGTTAGTGCAAGGACATATAGACCAATGGAACAGAATATAGAATCCAGAAATACACATATAGAGACACTTGATTTGTGACAAAGGAGAAATTATGTTGTTTTCAATAAATGGTGCTGGGTTATTTAGATATCCATATAGAGAAAAGTGAATCTTGACCCCCATCTCACACCATATATTAAAATTCTAAGTGAATTATAGATTTAAATGTGGAAAAATAAATCTTCTAGAAGATAATATAGGGGAATATCTTCATGACATTGGGGGAGGTAAAGATTTCTTGAATGGGACACAAAAAGCACTAATGCCACAGGAAAAAATTTTTTAAAATATTAAACAACATTGAAATTAGGAACTTCTGTTCATCAAAAGACACGACAAGGAGAATGAAAGCTCAAAGTTGTGAGTAGATATTTATGATACATATAACTGGAAAAGGATGTGATCCAGACTATTAGAAAAATAAATAAAAACTATAAATCAGTAAGAAGAAAATAACCCAACTGGAAAACTTGGTGTTTCACAAAAGAGGATAATGAAATGGTCAATAAAACTATGAAGTATACTCAGACTCAGTCATCAGAGAAATGCAAGCTAAAGTCACAATTAGATGACCACATACTCAACAGAATGGCTAATATTGAAATGACCGTGTGATATACTCTGAGCAAAACAGTTGAGCAATATCTACTAACTCTGAAGATATACAGACCCTATGACCCAACAGTTTTACTCCTAGACAAACACACGTACACAAGCACAAAAGCCAGCACACGTGCTCCAAAACTCTCATACAAGAATGTTTATAGCATCATTATCCATAATAGCCCCCAAATGGAATCAATCCAAAAGTCTACTAACAGTAAAATAGATACATAAATGGTGGGATACCCATGCAATGGAGTAGTGTGGATCAGTGAAAATGAATTTACTAGAGGTACACCACAGCAACAACATGAGTGAATCTCTCAAACATTATGTTGAGCAAAGAAAGCCAGACATGAAAAAAATGTATGCTGCCTGTTTCCATGTATATAATATAATGTTCAAAAAGCAGATGAAATTGATCTATTAGTTAGTAATACGTGCTTGGGTGTTAAAACTGTAAAGGAAAACAAGGAAGTGATTACCACAAAAGACAGAAGAGTGGTTACTCTTGTGGGTACACAGTGGGATGACCAGGAGGGTGTATGAAGGGCTTCTGGGGTGTTGGCAATATCTTATTTATTAACATAGATCATGGTTAATATGCTTCTTTGCCAAATCATTGTTACAGACTTTTGCATATTTTTCTGAATATGTGTCAATTTCATAGTAAAAAGCTTTAAAATATTAGGAACACTCCGGTCACTCTTAATGTGAACCTGAGTGTCTGCTTTCCCACTTCTGGATCTTTGCTCTTTTCTACCTCTTGGCCTCTCTCTCTTTTTTTTTGAGAAGACCTGACTCTTCAAGTAATGTCTTTTGCAGATCGTAACACTGACTTTTGAGAACGCATGTTGCTGTTTTTGGTGACGAAAGTTCACTCTAAGTTAGCATCTATTGCCAATCCTCCTCTTTTTTTGCTTGAGGAAGATTAGCCCTGAGCTAACATCTGTATCAATCTTCCTCTGCTTTATATGTGTGTTGTCACCACAACATGGCTTGACAAGTGGTGTAGGTCTGCACCCGAGATCCGAACCCATGAACCCGGGCCACGGAAAGAGTATGAGCAGGATATAACCACCACACCATGGGGCTTACCCTAGCATGCTGCTTTTTGGGGTGAAAGTGGGCATCACAAACCCAAACTTAACCCCATGTAACTTTAATTCACCATCTACCCTCCCTCTTCGCCAAACACCTCCTTGAAAAAATATAACATTATTTTTATAAGCATAATGTGGGTAATTTGACATTATACTCTAAATTCTTTATTTCTTTTGTTTAACACAGTTAAGGTCCTATACTTTCCACATTGCTGTCTGGATGAATAGTGAGGTACTAACATAGAGGAACATGGCCAGCACTGACTCACTGATAGAGTGTGGCCATCTTGGTGACCGAAGCCAGCTTCTCACATTTCTTCTTGAAAAGCATAGTGTTGACATATTTAATGTCCTGTGGCATTTCCTCTGGGCTCCATAGTCTGATGGAAAAAGTCCCTGTTGATGTCTGATGGCCAAGTTGAATAGCAAGGCCTTGAGACCCTCCACTTCACACCCCGGGCTGGGGTGGTGATTTCCCTGAAAGATGTAATAGAAATCCTATAGTCTTATCTTGGCAGGATCCTCAGACCATCACTTTCAGGGAGAGCGCTTTTGTGTGCCTGGATGGTTTTTGAACAAATAAAGGTGAAATCTCACCCACAACTTCATAGGGAATGATAAATCAAACCCAGCACACTACAAAACAGAAAAAGATAACCCTAAGGTTTTAAGCTTTTCTGGAAGAATTCCAAGAACACATATTTCCAGGGAACGTCTCAGGGCAACCCTAAATAAACTGGTGACCTACAGATCAAAGACACTGTATTTTATTAGCCGTCTCCTGACCCAGCCAATCCTACTTGAACTGTTACACACATCCAGATAAACCCTCCCCGGTCTTTCCTTTCTTCCTCTGAGAATCACAAGAATCACAAATCAGCCCTGACAGCATTTGGTTTCTCATCTTCAGGAATGTAGCTGTACATTCTTTATGTGAAAGAGGCAATCCTGGGGAGGGGTATGAACCAGACAGAATGAAGAGTATCTTCTTTCATCTGCACAGAACAAAAGAGTGTCTTTTCCTTTCCCAGTGCTTGCAAGAATCTGAGGACTTGAATGAAAGCAGACTGGCTGAGCTTAGTCCTAAGGACAGAGACACAGCTGGCGGGGGAGAAGGGTTCACTGAGGTAAGGGGGTTCCTTTTTTCTCCTCCATGATTGTTCTTACAACAGAGGGTTATTTATCCTTGAATGTAACATTCCACCAAATAAACTGCTTCTTGCACTGATCCCAAGTTCTATAGGTTCATTTAGGAAATCATTATTAAAACATTATGAGCATCTCATAAGTTTATTGTGTGCTAGGAATTTAGTAAGCTATAGATGAGGCAGGCAGCCTGTAAGATGGCCCCCAATGATCTCTGCCTCCTGGTATTCATGGCCCTGTATAGTCTCCTTCCCTTGAGTTGTTTGTTTGTTTCTAATAAAACATTGGCAACATGGAAGGGATGTTACTTCCATGATTAGGTTGCATAAAATAGTGGCTTCTGTCTTACTAGAAGACTCTCTCCCTTGCTGGCTTTGATAAAGCAGGCCGCATGTTGGAGAGGCCCATGTGGTCAGGAACTGAGGGTGGCCTTGGGCCAACAGGAAGCCCTGAAGGCAGCAAGGATCTGAGGAGGTCCCTCAGTCTAACAACCCTCAAGAAACGATTCTGCCAACACGCGCTTTTGCTTGGAAGTAGATCCTTCCTCAGTTGAGCCTTCGGATGAGCCCCTAGCCCTGGCCGACTCCTTGGTTTCAGTTTGATGAGAGGCCCTGAAGGACAGGACCTGCCTCATCTGTCCCTGGACTCCTGTCTCACAAAAACCGTGGGATAACAAATGTGTGCTTTAAGTTGTTAAGTTTATCTTAGCAATTTGTTATATAGCAATTGAGAACTAATGCAGTAGATTTTAGCTGTCATCTTTTTTCCCGTAACATAAGTCCTTAATATTCACTAATTATAAGACATATCTTCTTTGGAAAACTTTTCCACTTTTATTTCTAAGATGGTAGACTGACATACAAATTAAACTCAATATACTTTGGCTGTATACCATATGGCCTCAAAAACAGCCATCTCTTTAGAGAGTTGCTTGTGGACTAATGGATCACATAAGGGCAAGCGTTGAGAAGACTCTGTGGTCTAAAATGTGGCTCTAGTTACGTCACTCCGCTGCTTAAGGACCTTTTGGAGTTTTCCATGAAATACTCTTTCTGTGACATTCATAATGTGAACCCAAACCACCTTCCCAGGCTTTCTCCCCATTACACCACTCCCTGCCACCCTCTGCACAATGTGGCTCATCCCTCCTCATGTCTGTCCTTTCTCCTACTGCCCTTTATAGCGTTCTTCCCTCCCCCCACCACCTCATGTCTGCCTGTGGAAAGCCTACCTCTTGCATGAGGTTTCTCCCAGATCCCACATCTGCCCCTAAGCCGGATGCTCTGTCTCCCGCTTTGTACCCGCCACCCCCCCCCCCCCGCCACTTTTGGCCTTGCTTAGGGTACTTGTCATGTGCTGACCTTCATCCTGTTTTGCTTTCTGCCCCTTCTCTGATTCTGCCTTCTCTGATCCCCCCTGTGAGGCTGAAAGCTCCATGAGAGCAGGGACTGTCCATCTTTCTCTGTGTGGCCCTTCTTGCCCCTAGAACATCACCTTGGGCACAGTGAGGTGGTAAACCGATATTCATGGAACTGAACACGATGAAGGGCAGCTCCAGATGTGGTGCCACATTACCCAGAGGGTGTTAATAGAAGTTCGGCTAAAGAAGAACTCTATGGCCAAAGAATTTGGGAAATGAGGCGCACCCTGTCCCTTCAGGGAGAGTCCCCGTAGACATTAGGTGATTAAAGTCCCTAAGAAGTTCTTCAGGGAGCCGGCCCTGTGGCCCAGTGGTTAAGTTTGCGTACTCCACTTCGGAGGCCCAAGGTTTTGCCGGTTCAGATCCTGGGCACGGACGTAGCACTGCTCATTAGGACGGGCTGAGGCGAGGTCCCGCATAGCACAACTAGAAGGAGCCACCACTATAATATACAACTATGTACGGGGGGGAGTTGGGGGGAAAAAGCAGAAAAAAAAGTAGAAAAAAGAAAAAGAAATCCTGCAGTAAGGAAATAGGTGTCCCGGCCTCCAGCCCCGGCCTTCTGTAGTGCCGTGCTTTGGGCGGGAGGTTTGGAAGCAGCCTCGTCATGCTTCTGCAGGGTCTCTGCCCGTTTGGGACTCACCTCACAGTGGGTGCAGCATGTTGGTTTTCTTCCTGGTGAGACCGTGAGTTTATCGTGTTAAATAATCTATGCTCAATCCTCTGGTTTACTCACAGGTGAGTGGAGAATGGTTTCAACTGTTGATGCTCTGAATAGAAACTCAACTCCTAAAAATACACACATCCTATTGTTAGGAACTAAGCCACCTATACTGTGTTTAGAATCTTATTTGACAACTGGTTATACCTGACCCTTGTCATCATGGGACTTCCTGATCAAAGTTGCAGAGACTGTATTTAAATATTTCGGATGTTAGAGACTTACTTTCTCACCCACTGTTGCCAGAGTTGATCTCAGTTTAATGTTTAATGAGCATTTCCTGTGTCTCAGGCACTATGCAAGGTGCTGAGGGTACAAAATTCAATGATAAACTGTTCCTACCCGAAAGGATGTACAGTCTGACTCAGAACATAAACAGCTTCTCTTAATCCAATTCTATGAGGGCTAAAACCCTGTTATGCACTGCTCCATAGGCAAGGGCAGCGAGGAGGCGCCAGTGGAGACAGCCTAGAGGAGAAGGGACGCCTAGGATGAGAGTTAGTTGAAAGACGCCAAGAGGTTACCTTGGGAATAAAGGTGGAAAAAAGAAAGTCCAATTCAACAGATTTATTTTTTTAACACTAGCTCTCTGCCAGCAACTCTGTCTGCTGGATTCCAAGGATTCTAAGATGAATGAGGCCCACTCCCTTCCTTCCAGGACCTTAGCTGGGGGTGGCGGAGGCAGAGGTCAGGCGAGGCCCATGGGGCCAGATTAATGGGGACTGAGAGATCCAAGGACTGCACGATGGATAGCCAGTATGGGTCATATACCTTCCATTTTAATTTAAACAATCATTTCTTGCCACTCATTTTGTTTTTTAAGAGCAAACATTATTCCTCTGGGTGTCTTAAGCCTGTAGTCCTAAAAACCTAATGGCTGTGAACTTAAGAATTTCTATCTGGTCACTGGTCACCTACTCCCTGCCTTAAACATGGTTCTTCCCTCCCCTTCCTCCTTGTGCCTCCCTTCCATGAAAGGGCCCTAGAAGGAAGGAAAAGGAGGAGGCCCTGCCTCCTTTTGTGGTCTTGATGACCCTCTCCCTGGGATTCATTTTGGAGGACCTATGGTAAAGTGATAGCAGTGGTAGCTAAGTCTAGAATCCATGTCCAAGGCAGCTGCCGGGGAGACCCGGTGGTAGTTCCGACTCTGCTGCTTGTGCACGGTGTGCCCATGGGTGTATGTATGAAGGCTCTGTGTGTTTCCCTCATCTCTGAAATGGGGTGAGAAGACATACTTCACGGGGTTGTACGCAGGTTGTACTCATGTGTGAGCACACTGTCTTAATAAAGGCTATATTAAGTGCTTAATAAATGATAATCTCTTCCCTCTTTTTCTTTAAATCAGGAAGTCACACTTGTTTTGAGTGTATGATAAGAACATTTAGTTTTCAGCTCCAAAACTTGACCATGAGGACCACTTATTGTAGCTTGTAAGGCTGGATTTTCCTGCAATGACCCTGGTTACAAGAAGGCTAGTCCCTTCTGGTGCGTGCAAGTGTCATACCTGGTAGCTTGTTCTATGTGGGCTGAGAAAATTTGGTCACCTAAAACAGGCGATTTGGAAATTTTTGTTCTGTTCTTGGAGAGCTTCCCCTTCTCATTTTTCTCCAGGTTACCTTGAGGAAGGTAAGAGAGTTGGTAACTTATATTGCCGTGTGGGATTGGGAGAGGCCATAAAAACGGGTGGGACATACATTCCCTGATAGATGGAGATGTCAACATTTTTGGCTTACAAATCAGTTTTCCTTTGCTATTGTACTCAGGCCAAGGAAGGACCAATTACTTGAGGTCTTTCCTGGAGCAATTAATTCACCTGGAATGCCTTCCTCTCCTCCCTTCCTGTGGTCCAGTCCCAGTAACTTGTTTTCCTTTATTCAAGAAACTTACTGAGGGCCTGTTATGGACATACTCAGTCTTAGGGACAGAGCTATCAGACAAAGAAGGCATGAGCAGAAGGCAATGGGGAGACAGACACGCATGCGCTCACACCCTCCACCTCTTGTTTGAGTTTGATGCATCTGGCCGATTGGCTCTCAGTTCAGGGAGAAGGAAAGGGCCCTGGGGCCTGAGGGTCTGGAGGGGATAACTCAGAGTTGGAATGAGTAGGCACAGGCCCCACAGGCCCCACAGGGGAATCAGCAGAGCCAGGATAGATGGTGGGGCTGGGGGCACATGGGTGGCTCTTAAAGAAGAAACACAGATCAGCAGGGATGACATGGGGAAGAGAGAGAAACCCAGCTGTGCAAATGGCAGTAGGCATGGGCCATTTCTCCTCACACCTCTCGGCAGGTCTGACGTCTTTCTGGATCATTTTAGTTATTTATAATGAGCTGCTATCACTGAGTTTAGAGAAGCATCTAATGGGTCAGATCCTGTTCTGGAACTGGGGACACAAACAAAAACAGGATGTAGTCACTGCTCTGGAGGAGCCTGCAGCCTGTGCCGTGCTTCCTAGCCAGGGCTGCTTATCAGAATCACCCTGGGAGCTTTAGAACACACACCATCCGGCAACTCTGATTCAGCAGGCAGAGAGGGGCTGCCATTTCCCCACCCGAGAACCCTGGGTAGTGAAATAATGAGCAGAAGGAGGAGGTGAGAGCCCTGTTTTCAGGCACTGTGCAAAGTGCTTCATAGGTGAGGGGGTGAAATATATGAACTGTGGTGTGCTTGACCAGGCTCATCCCTGCTCACAAGAATCAGCTATGCACATTTCTTCTCAACTTGACATTCAGTGATGTCACACTGGTACTTTGAAATCAGTTACGGTGAGAATATTTACACCATGGATACTGGCAAATGCTAAAAATCATGGCATTTCCCTTTAGAAAGGCAGTTGTTAAACATTTACGGGAGCCCACTGTGTGTAGGTGTATATATAGATATATCTGTATTCTCATTTAATTTAATCTTCATAATTAGCCCAGATCTTATCATGGAATAACATTGTACAGCTTTCAAATCACTTTTAAATATGTTGCCTTACTCTCACAATAACCCCAGGAGAATAGATAAGGCAGGTATCACTACCCCGTTTTAAAGAAACATTGGCTCAGAGAGGTCACACAGCAGAAGGGGCAGCTCTGACGTTAAGTCCAGGTTTGACTTCTAGCTGTACTCTTCCTCCTCTGCAGGCACTGCCCCAGCGGTCAGCTTTCTGGTTCTGAGTCAGTGTTCCGATCACAAGGGCTGGAGGGACCAGACCTGACCCCATTCTCAGATATCTGATCACAGGAAGTTTCCCTGTGGCTGGCAGGCATAGCTTAATAAGTGACCTTCCTGCTCTGCTTGTTTTTGTACATTGAGTATTCTCATGCTCAGTTCAGGGCCTAAATAGACAGGCTCACAGGGGCCTCCATTCTGGGGGGTTGATATTTTGAGGGGGATTCGATGTTGTGCTAGGGAAGCGTGCCCCTGGCTGGCATGGAAAGAAAGGAATCTGGAACTTTTTAAAACCCACCCCATTAAGGGCTTGGCCGGGCTCATGAGAATTTCGAAATATTTCACTTGTTCTAATTGAGGCAGCAATGAGTATACTTTGCTAGTATGAGGCTTAGAGATTTATGTCACCATGGAAAATCCCCAACAGACAGGGAGCTCGTTCTAAAAGGGTGACAATAGCAGCCAGCTCAACCAGCACCCATAGATATTGCCTGCTGTGGAAACAGAGTACATCCTGAGGAAGAGAGGAAAAAGAAATTCCTAATTCCCAGGGTGTCACTCCCCACACTTCTGGTTTTATTGGGACCTAAGTGGTGTCTGCTGGGGTAAACAAGTGAGTGAAAGGCTGGTCATGTCATGGAAAAATCACAGGGAAAGACCTTTTTAAGACAGAATTTTCCTATATGTCTGGGGTTATTGCATTGGCATCAACTAACCCCCACTCCAGATTGCCACGCTCAGAATTCTCAGTGTGTCTCATATACTCTGACCACTTCCTGGAATTGCCTCAGAGGGTGTCAAACGTAACCTGCTCTTTATGTTCCGGAGGATGCCCTGTCTCAGGGATGGGCTTCCAGATGGCACCAGATGACAAACTTGAGAGAGTGGCCATTTGTAATGCTGTGGGCATGAGAGATGACATCAGGACTGCAGAGGTTTTCACTGGAAGATCTCAATGCCTCCTAGGCCTGTTCGTGGGAGGTGGAAGATCCCTTCACTAAGCTGTGCCCCCCACAGGCCCGTGCTCCCTACCACCCTCAGTGCTTGGCTCCAGAGTGAACATGTGTTTTCTCTGGAATCCGTAAACACAAGTGTGCCCCTGAAGTGCTTCAGACAATTTGGATCAGTATCGGTCCCAGCAGTCTTTGCGCAGAGCCCCCCCAGGGTTGAGACTGTTGATGGCAACGCTGGGACTCAGTGCTCCCATGTGGGCCCACATGTGCTCCAGCTGGGGAACCCTCCTCAGGAGCTCTGATGTCATGATGAGCAACGTAGAAGAACTCAGAATGTGAGGGGAGACTGGAGACAGCTTATGTAAACAAGAGTCAGCAGGAGAAAGGTGCAAGGTACAGCAGATTCACCGGCCAGAATTTTTGAGAACCTCACTACAGTGTGGTTCCCAGACTAGCAGCAACCAGCATCACTTGGGTACTTGTTAGAAATGCAGAGTCTCAGGCCGCAGCCTCACCTCCTGACTCAGAATCTGCATGTTAACAAGAGCCCTGGAGCCTCCTGTGCAGTTGCAGCTGGAGCAGCACAGCCCTGAATGAAGCCAGGCCTTTGCCAGCTGCCCAGGACCCTACCCACTGACTGAGACGAGGTCCAGGGCACATCCAGGCACTGGAGATTTTATTATGCAGTGACTGAAAGATGTTTACAATGGAGAGTCTGGGGGAGAGGGAGCTCTTTCTTTTCTTCCCTCTCTCCTTCTCTCACACACACAGACACACACACGCATACACGTGTATGTTATCATAAAAAACCTAGAGTCAGAAGAGATTGAAGTCTCACACCTGGCTTTGTCACTTAATACTTGTGGGACCTCGGCCAAGTCTCTGACTTCTCTGAACATGTTTCCATATCTCTGAAAAGGAGCTGGTGGATGACTCCACTGAGCTGGGTGCTCACAGGTAGCGAGGAGTAAACGTTTTACATGGATTGACTCATTTACTCCTCTGCACAACCCATCCAGTGCCAGTGCTGTTATGACCCACAGGTGTGGACCCAGAGGCACAGAGTGCTGACTGACTTGCTGGAGATCACACAGCTCGTGGGTGGCAGAGAGGGGCTCAGCACCTGGGTGGTCTGGCTCCAGGGCCCACATTCTGTCCACGCACCATGCTGGGGCACAGTAGAGTGACCAGTAGACTTGTGCAGAGTATGTGGAATGATGGATGTAAACCATACAGCCCAGCACCTGAGCCCTCGGTAAGTTGTTACTTTCAATGTATATGTGCACAGGTGAAGGGAGGGGAAGATGTAGGCCTCAATTAGGTGTTAATAGTGATTTCTTTAAGATGAGGGAGTTGTGGGTAACTTTGCTTTTTTTAAATCTGTATTTTCCTGAAATTAACATGTCTAGCTTTTGTCATGAGAAATAAGGAATCATAACTTTAAAAATCCCTCTTGACTTGGTATGACTTGCTTAGACTTGCTCATTCCCAGCACGATGAAGGGAAGGATAGAAGCCTTTCAGAGCCTGAGCCAAGCTCCTAAGTGTGGAAGCAGAGAGGACACTTACTCCAACTCTGAAAAAGCCGCCCACCCATCCCTCCATCCCACCCTCCAAAAGTCACAGCATATGACCAGTGAGACAGGCAGAGGGTGCCACTTGCAGGGGAATTTAAGAAACTCTCATACGTCTGCATTTCAGTATCTTCCCCACACCAAGGACCAGAAGCTGTGGAGGAGGGGACTGTCCCTGTGTCCCCTTAGTTCTGCTGCATCCAAAATGAACATTCTCAACAATAAACCTTTCAAAGCTAAAAGTTAGGGCATGGAAGAATGCATGTATTAGAGACTCATGGTTAATGACTTTCTAAGTGTGGAAATTTTCCTCCAAAGTGTTTCCAAATATAGAAAACTCACATAATAAATGATGAGGACTCGTAGACCTTGGTGGCAGCAGTGGTAGGGGTCAGAGTGAGGAAGGAGAAGGAATTCCCAACTCCCAAGACCCGCATCCTACACTGTCTTCCACGCTACTGTGCTACCAAAGGCTTCATACACACCGACCCGGGGGCTCCTTAAATAAATAATCCAAGTGGGAAATCAGATGTGTTACTTTTTTAAAAGTCATTGACCAAGTCCCTAAAATAGATTGCATTTCTCTCAGCCCTTCTGGATTAGGAGTGTTGGGGAGGTTGAGAACATCACTGGTCACATTGTTCATTTCTCTTGTGTCCCTAAAGGGGTTTGTTGTTGTAGGTTTGCTAGTGGTTGTCAAATACACACATGCCTCAGGCATTTTTAACCTGCTAGTAGCCTGTTGGACCAAACAAAAGCCATCCCTGGTTCTCGGCAGACTGCATTTACCAGGATTAGGTCCTATAATTCCCAGGGTGCGGTCTAAGCCAAAGGCGACTCTCAACCTTCCTGGCTGAACCACCTTTAGCTTCTGGACACCTGGGAGCCTCCTCATCCCCGTGGGTGGAGGAACCAGTAGGGGTGCAGGAGATGGGAGGACTGTGGAGACTTGCATCTCTTTAATGCTCCTCAAACTTTCCTTCCCTGGAGCAAGGAAGGACCTGGTCGTGGCCCAGAAAGGATACTCAAAGTCATATCAAAAATGCCCAACTGAATAGAAATTATGAACTAGTATCCCTGGGATCACAGCTACCCAAAGAGGTCTGTTCCAACTCTGCCTAGTCCCCAAAGAATGAGGGACGCGTCCCAGGCTCCCAGCCTATCTCCTCAAAAATCAGAGGCCCAGGGGAACCTTAGACTTTAAGGGAGCCTCCAGAAGAATGGCAGCATTTTCGGTCCTAGACTGACCCCTTGTTATAGCATGAGAGACGTGAAAACTGTATTGGGTATGGGCTAGTGGCCGTGATGTTCATTTTATGATCAAGGTGGCACTCATCTCCTGAGAGATTGCCAGGGAGCCCTGGGCATGTGTTTTGACTCAGAAAGTCCTAGGAGAGTAGAGGGAAAGGTCACCATGTTATTTTAAACTCAAACTTGATACTTGGATGTATTAATGGCCTGGCATACAGGAGTTGAGAAATAACTTCCCACTCCCCCTGCCACTGCTCAAGGCCTCACCCACATATCGCTTTGAGGTTTGGGCTCTACCTTTTGAGAAAGATTAAAGTATCTGAAGAGATTCTAGGAAGATGGAAAAAAAACAGTATGAAAAGAAAAGATGGATTTAGGTCTTGTGCAGAATGTTTAAATGTGTTGGGAAGAAAGCCATAGGACAATGAAATCTCTGTGTCTAAGTGAAAGATTGGTTATGCAAACAGTGCTGATCTATTTTCTATTGTCAGCTAATTAAATGATTTTATTGTCAGTCTCCCGTGAGTTCTATCTGGGGCAGTGTAGGCATTGAATAAGAACATCTCCTAAAGGAAGACCCTGAGAATTCAGGTCTGGAGAGGGAACCTGAGGAGCAGATTCACCCCACTGATCCATGCAAACAAGGGTCTGTCAGGTTTCAGTGGTACTTCCTGGGCCTATGTGGTGATGTCAGGTGATGGAGAATCATGGTTCTGTTCTAGAGAGGAAACTTGATAGACATGGTGGCCTCAGAGTTCTGATACATCATAGACTCATAAAAATAGGTGGACCTTTGAGAGGTACAGCTCTCTGCCTCCAGGCAAAAAGATCCTTAAAATAAGGAAAGTGGCTATCATTTTTAAGACTCCTCCAAAAAAGAAACCCTACTCTTTCTTTCATCGACTTTATTCAATATTTAATTAACCTTAAGTATTTCCTTATTTTTTATGAGTCTATTATGTATCAGAACTCTGAGGACAGAAATCCAACTCTTGGTAATTTGGGGAAAGGGGTGGATGTAGGGCTCACATAACCAGTCAACATAGTGCAAGGGTGTGGTGGGTCTGGGGACCCCTGGAACCAGGCAGTGGTATGGAACCAGCACTCTATTTACCTCTCCCTTTCGCTGGATGTTGGCTTCAGATTTTTCTCTTTGTTTTTCACACAGCAGAAAACATAGCCCCTGAGAGGCTGGGCTTTACATCTGACTCTCCACTGCTCAAGAGGAGCTGTTCCTCTTTGATTGGTTCCAAGCCGAAACATTCTGGACAAGGACTAGGTCAACTGCACACCTGAAGGGAGACAGACCATCCCTTAGTGGTTGGAGTGGAGGCAGGAGCAGATCCCAGGAAGAAGGGCTAAGCAAACACAGCCATAGATGTCCAGCATGGCACTGAGCAAGACGCCAGATTCTAAGTATGCATGAGCTGGGGAAGAAAAGAGAAAGAGAGAAAGAATGTGGGGGCAAGGCTGGGAAAGGGTGGGGAAAGGGTCATTCTGTAGCATAAGCATGCTAATTGCAAGGACATTCAGTTCCACCCTTGAACAAAGATGCCTCAGGCCATATACATTTCTTGCCAATTTCCTTTCAACCTTAACTAATAACTTTTCCTCCTTAAATTCAGTCTGAGCTAGTTGGCAAAGTGTAAAAACACTTTCTGTTTATTTGTGCTTGGTATAGCTGGAAAGATTCATGTGAAGTTTTTTTGCCTTCGTCATTTTGTCTGTAAATTTCCAACATAAACTCTTTCTTAATAGGTTACCTGGGAAATGTGAGAGTTAGTAATATTTGTCAGTAGTAGCTACATCTTTTTACTTAGTAGACTATATATCTTCCAGAGATGAACTCTAGCTGTGAGTGTGTTAGAAGCATTTTTCCAGTTGAAGCCAGACACAGCAACAGATCTTAGTTTTCCCAGAATGGATCATCAACTTGGCAGTGGTGGTAACAGAGACATGCAGTAGAGATGAGCAGAATTTTGGAGGCAGAAAAGACTAGGATTTGAATCCAGACTGTAAAATGAGCAATGGAAGCTGTAGTGCACAACTCAGATCACCCTTCCCAACCAAGGCATTCATTTCCCCAACTGCTGAGGGCATTGGCTGCTGATGCCTCCAAGTTGAGTCCCTTCCTGGGAGATCAACAGCCATGGTTGAGGAACCAAGGTTACATCTCTTCCTGAGTGGTTTGGGCTGATTCGGGGTTCAAAGGCACAGCACTCATACCTCAGTTTGGGACCATTCTGAAGGTATCCCAGCTCCAGAGCTCCCACGGGATCTGCTGTGGCCTTGGTTGTGACTGCTTCAGTGTTTAACCTCTCCCTCTGCCCCATCCTCTTTCCTTATTTCCTAACAGGTGTTGCTTCAGAGAGCCCTCCGCAATAAGCTTCCTATAGGCAATGTCCCTCTCAGCCTCTAAGAAAGACATTTACCTGGTAGGACCTTTTCCACTGGGATAAAAGCTAATGTGTGTCTTAGCAGGTGCTCATAAAGTAATTGTAATGCTTTTAAAGCTATGACCTACATGGTTCAGTCCCAGAGTTAAGCAACAATTAAATAGAATACAGTCTACTCAAGCAAAATAATTTCAAAATAACTCAAGTCTTTTACTAATTCTATTAGGAGTAAGACTTTTGGTTGCAAACTAAGATTGTTTAAAGGAAGGAAAAGTGTATCTGTGTCTCCATATGGTTGGTGGGGAAGGTTCATGAAACAATAAAGTCCAGGAGTGAACTTTCATGCACATCAGGGAGGTGATTAGGACCTAGTCTCTCTTCTCTTTCTTCCTATATCTTGGTTCCATTCTCAGACAGGCTTTAACCACCTGATGGTGAGACAGAGGCCATTGCTTGCATTGTCTACACCAAGGTTTCAGCCCCACAGCTCGTGTCCAGTAGAAGAGAGAATGCCTCCTTTCTAGGTGCCCAATTAAAACAGGTATGTTGTATAGTGGTTAAGAGCATGGACTCTCACTCCAGATTGCCCGGGTTCAAATCCCAGCTCTGTCCCTTACCAGCTATGTGACCACGGGTGAATTACGTATGCTCTCTGTACCATAGTTCCCTTATCTGTACAGATTGATGATAGCACTACCTTTTCTTTAGAAGTACACATATGAAATGTGCTAAGACTTGTAAAGTGTTTAGAACAGTCCTAAGCATATTGTAAATACTACATAAGAGTTTGTTAAAATTTTTTTTAAAAATCTGATTTACTTGACTTGGGTCACATTCCTATCTCTGAACTGATAAATGTGGGCCAGAAGGAAATGATGTTCAGGTTGCCCACCCTGTGAGTAAAGGTAGAGTCACCTCCACTGAACAGTAGGATCTAAGATGGAAGGTTTTCCAAAACCATTCCGGCTTCTGTTACCAGATGAAGGGGAATAGATGCTCGGCAGGCAAAATAACAAATGTCCCCTCTATTTATATTTCTTAAAATAGTATGTGTGGGACATACATTCATTAGAAATAGTTTTTTGAATTTTTTTAAAAAATTAAGATAGCTTTGTAATGAAGTGATCTGGTAGATACCAGATATCCAAGTGAAAAACAAATTAGCATCACCTAAGATGAAACAAATCAGCATTTTGTGCTCCCTAATTTGACACAATAGGAAGATACTCTCCTTTATTATCTTCTAAATGTTTTTTGGGGATTATCTGGAATTGGTTTTTGTATGAGATATGAGTCTCCAAATATATTTTTTTCCAATATGGATACCTAGGTTCCCCAGTACCATTTATTGAAAATTTCATCCTTTCCCCACTGTTCTGCTCTATCATTTCAATTATATTTCCATGAAATCATGAGTTTATTTTTGGCTTTCTATTCCATTCCATTGGTCTATTTGTCTGTTGCTGTGCCATACTATACTGTTCTCGTTACCATACAGGGTAAAGTGAGAAGTTTTAACAGATACTAGAAAGTCCTAAAAAGAGAGTCATCATAGTCCTAAAAAGAAAGTAGGAGGTTCAAGAAGCCAAGTAAATCCTGAGACAGAAAGATAGATAAATAATAAATAGTAATATAAATAATACAATAAGATGAGTAAACAAATGATACAAGGGAAAACAATAATAATAATAAATCCACACCAAACACATCGATAGAATTATAGAAAATCAAAAACAAATAGGCAATCTTAAAAGAAGCTAGAGAAAAAAGACATTACTTATGAATGAGCAACCCTTGACTTTTTTTTTTTTTTTGAGGAAGATTAGCACTGAGCTAACATCTGCTGCCAGTCCTCCTCTTTTTGCTGAGGAAGACTGGCCCTGAGCTAACATCTGTGCCCATCTTCCACTACTTTATATGCGGGATGCCTACCACAACATGGCTTGCCAAGCAGTGCCATGTCCGCACCTGGGATCTGAACCAGCGAACCCCGGGCTGCCGAAGTGGAACGTGCAAACTTAATTGCTGCGCCACCGGGCTGGCCTCAACACTTGACTTCTTAATAGAAACAATAAAAGCCAGAAAAGAGTGAAATGACGTCTATAATGTATTGAAAGAAAACAACTATCAACCTAGAATTCTGTACCCAGTGAAAATATACTTCAAGAATGAAGGTGAAATAAAGACATTTTCAGACAAACAAAACAGTAGTTTTCTACCAGCAGATGTGCACTAAAATAAATTCTAAAGACTATACTTTATACAAAAGGAAAATTGTCCTAAACGGAAAATCTGAGATGTAAGCAGTAAAGAGCAAAAACTTAGTAAATGTGGCTATAACAATTATAATGGTAATTTGTGATTTTTTTTTGGTTGTCTATTGCTGCATGACAACTGTTTCATTATCTCTCATGATTCTGTGTGTTGACTGGACTCAGCTAGGCAGTTCTTCTGCTAGTTTCACTAGGAATATCTCATGTGGTTTCCATTAAATGTTGTCAATAGCCAGAGTCATCTGGAGGCTTAACTAGGACATCATCATATCCGGGCCTCTCTCATGCTCCCTGTGGTATCAGGGCCTCTTCTTCCCCTTGTGATCTCTCCAGCAAGTTAGCCAGATTTCTTTTTAGTGAGGAAGTTTGGCCCTGAACTAATATCTGTTACCAATCTTCCTCTTTTTCCTTGAGGAAGATTGTCACTGAGCTAACATCTGTGCCAATCTTCTTCTAATTTGTATGTGGGATGCTGCCACAGTGAGGTTTGAGAGCAGTGCTAGGTCTGTGCCTGGCATCCGATCCCACGAACCCCAGGCCACCAAATCGGAACATGCAAACTTAACCATTACACCACCAGGCCAGCCCTTAGCCAGATTTCTTATATGTAGCTCAGGACTCCTAAAAGTGCAATAGTGGAAGCTGCCAGGACATCTTAATGTTTGGTTCAGAATGTCACTTCTCACACCCCTATATATATATATATATATATATATATATATATATATAAAGAGATTTATTATAAAGAATTGGCTTATGTGATTATGGAGGCTGAGAATTTCCGAGATCTATAGTTGAGAAGCTAGAAACCCAAGACAGCTGATGATGTGGTTCCAGTATGAGTCTGAAAGCCTGAGACCCAGGAGAGCAGATAGTGTAAGTTCCAACTGAATTGCAAGGACTGAGAACCAAGAGAGCTGATCATATAAGTTCTGGTCCAAAAGTTGGCAGAATTGAGACCCAAGAAGAGGCAATATTTCAGTTCAAGTCCAAAGACAGGAAAAGACCAATGTCTCAGCTCAGTCAGGCAGAAGGAGTTCCCTCTTACTTAGCTATTTTTTTCCATTCAGATCTTTAATTGATTGGATGAGGCCCACCCACATTGGGGAAATCAATCTGCTTTACTCAGTCTACTGATTCAAATGTTAATCTCATCCAGAAGCACCCTCATAGACAGACCTAGAATAATATTTGACCAAATATATGGGTACCCTGTGGCCTAGTTAAGTTGTTTTATAAAACCAACCATCACATCTTCTGTTGATTAAATCAAATCATGGGCCAGAACAACTAGACAGAAGACTAATGTGGAAATAGAAAATGTGAACTACACCATAAACCTATTAGATTTAACACACATCTATACAACACTTCATCTAACAACATCAGAATACATTCTTCTCAAGTGCAAATGGAACATTCTCCAGAATAGATCATAGGCTAGGCCATAAAACAATGTTTATAGGGCCAGCCTGGTGACGTAGTGGTTAAGTTCGCACACTTCGCTTCGGTGGCTTGTGGTTCACACGTTTGGATCCTGGGCATGGACCTCTGCACTGCTCATCAAGTTATGGTGTGGTGGCATCCCACATACAAAAAAGAGGAAGATGGGCAACAGATGTTACACTTAGGGCCAATCTTCCTCACCAAAAAAACAAAAAACGAAAAAAAAAATCCCCAACACCCAATAAGTTTGAAAGAAAATCATACAGAATAAGTTCTCCAACCACAATGGGAATGAATTTAGAAACTGAAAACAGAAAGAAACTTGGGAAATTTACAAATGTCTGGAAATTAAACAACATACTCCTAAATAACCGATGGGTCAAAAAGCAATCACAAGGGAAATTAGAAAATATTTTGCAATGAATGAAAATGAAGATACAACATAGCAAAACTTATGTGATGCAGCTAAAGTAGTGCCAAGAGGGAAAATTATAGCTGTTGATGTCTATATTAAAAAAAAATCCAAATTATTAATCTAATTTTCCACCTTAAGACACTGGAGGAAAAAAGCAAACTAAATGCAAGCAGAAGGAAAAAAATGATAGAGTAGGAATTAATGAAATAGAAAATAGAAAATGCTAGAGAAAATCAACAAAACCAAAAGTTGGTTCTTGAAAATATCAACAAAATGGATACACTTTTTGCTAGATTAACTAAGAAAAAAAGAGAAAAAACTAAAATTAATAAAATCAGAAATTAAATGGGATATTACTATCAACTTTATGTAAATAAAAAGGATTATAAAGAAATACTATGAATAACTTTGTGCCAATAAATTATATAACTTACATGAAATGGACAAATTCCTAAAAAGAAACAAACTACTGAAACTTACTCAAGTATGAATAGAAAATCTGAATAGACCTATAATAAGTAAAGAGATTGCATTGATAATAATGATAATAACCATAATGATAATAAAACTTCCCACAGATAAAGGCCCAGATCTAGACGGCTTCACTAGTGAATTCTACCAAACTTTTTTTTTTTTATTAATGTTATGATAGATTACAACCTTGTGAGATTTCAGTTGTACATTTTTGTTAGTCATGTTGTGGGTACACCACTTCCCCCTTTGTGCCCTACCCCCACCCCCCCTTTTCCCTGGTAACCACTGATCAGATCTCCTTGTCAATATAATAACTTCCACCTATGAGTGGAGTCATATAGAGTTCGTCTTTCTCTGACTGGCTTATTTCGCTTAACATAATACCCTCGAGTTCCATCCACGTTGCTGCGAATGGGCCAATTTTGTCTTTTTTTATGGCTGAGTAGTATTCCATTGTGTATATATACCATATCTTCTTTATCCAATCATCAGTTTCTGGGCATGTAGGTTGGTTCCACGTCTTGGCTATTGTAAATAATGCTGCGATGAACATAGGGGTGCAAGGGACTCTTGGGATTTCTGATTTCAGGTTCTTAGGATAGATACCCAGTAATGGGATGGCTGGGTCATAGGGTATTTCTCTTTTTAACTTTTTGAGAAATCTCCATACTGTTTTCCATAGTGGCTGTACCAGTTTGCATTCCCACCAACAGTGTATGAGGGTTCCTTTTTCTCCACAACCTCTCCAACATTTGTCGCTCTTGGTTTTGGATGTTTTTGCCAATCTAACGGGTGTAAGGTGATATCTTAGTGTAGTTTTGATTTGCATTTCCCTGATGATTAGCAATGATGAACATCTTTTCATGTGTCTATTGGCCATATTCATATCTTCTTTTGAGAAATGTCTGTTCATGTCCTCTGCCCATTTTTTGATCGGGTTGTTTGTTTTCTTGTTGTTAAGCCGTGTGAGTTCTTTGTATATTATGGAGATTAACCCTTTGTCGGATAAGTGGCTTGTAAATATTTTTTCCCAATTAGTGAGCTGTTTTTTTGTTTCAGTCCTGTTTTCCCTTGCCTTAAAGAAGCTCTTTAGTCTGATGAAGTCCCATTTGTTTATTCTCTACCAAACTTTTAAAGAAGAATTAATACCAATTCTTTACAAACTCTTTCAAATCACAGGCCAGCCCTGTGGGACTACTAAGAGTGAGAATACCAGGTGTTCATTGGGGATCATCTTTTGAGACCCGCTACCAAAATCCACCTTGTGTACCAGCAGGAAGGAATGGGTTTGGGAGCGTCAGAGCCTTCCCAGAGCCCCTGCACTCACAATTTAGTTCTGCAACGTGGTTTGTTGACAGCCTCCTAATGGACACCAAAACTACACTTACTACCGAAAAAAGATTCTATCCTTTTCCCTAAAGATCATGCTTCTCTTAGAGATTGGAGGGTATAAGAGTCTTTGGAAACCGCTTTATAAATATTGACATCATAGTTATTTTGACCTCAGTAACCCAAAGCTACCAGCAATGGCAGAGGGGCCAAAGGGTTCAATGCAATTGGCCGGTCTGATAGTTTGTCTCTTTGATTTCAGAAGGCCAGTGATTCCTTAAGTGTGTTGGGAATGGAAACCATAAACAAGAGATGTTGCTTTCCATTCACATAGCGATCTCCCATCTGAGCCCCGTATTTCACGTCTTACCTGTACCTAGCACAGCCTTTGGCATGAAATGTTTCAATGGTAAATCAATGCTGTTAAATGGCTTGCTTAACTCCATTCTTCTGCACACATTCAGTGAGCTAATTCTATTACTAAAGGTTGTTGATAGTCTAAGAAAAATTGAAGGAGTTCATCTTTGGCAAAGCTTCCTAATTTGTCATGTTGGTGGTTACCGCACCCAAGGCTTCCAACTTAATTGGAAACAATGGAATGTAATTTAGTTGTGGCTGTTTCTCTGGCTGTTAATTGAGCTGATTTGAATTCCATTAAGGTTTTAATAGAAACAATTCCTCCCTAATTAACCAGACCCTCCATTTGCTAGTAGCTGGTTACAGGCAGAATGTGCACCACCATTCGCTCATCCGTGCTTCTTAAAGCAAATTCTTCGAGGGCGCCTGGGCCCAGCTCTGGATATATTTGGCATCTAGAAACAGATCTTTGAAACTGCTGGTGTTTATAATAAAAACCAGAGTCTATTCAGTGACCGAACACTAAAACCGCTTGAGTTTTGTTTTTCTAGCTGCATTTCCAATGACAAAATATCAAAGGCGTTTTGTTTATTGGCTCTTCCCAGGAGATCTGATGTTAAGATAAGACTAAAGCTTTACAACATTATTTAAAAAGAGAAGTTAGCATCTTAAGAATCTTCTTTAAAAAAAAATAAAGCAAATACTTTCCACTTGATTATTGTATTAAGATTTTAGCAATTTTGAAAATCTGATATTTTTGTCTGCTAACCCTTGTGGACTGACTGTGGTTTTCTAAGTTTTCCACAGGAGTGTTCAAGCTGATCAGGCAGCCCCATGTTCTGAAATATTTACAAGGCATGGATCATGATCTATCTCACTTGGTGTTTTCCAAAGTCTGGGAACCAGGCTCAGTTCAGTTCTGAGAGAACCGATCTGCCCAGCTATGCCTGCTTTAGGCAGGTCTACAAGCTTTCTTTCTCCTTAGACAGATAACTCTATGCCATAGAGCCCCAAAAGAAAAGTTCCCTGTATAGGATCGTGGTAAAATATTATGAATTTTAAGTTGCAAAGGCAAATTTAGCCAAAATCAGAGAACTCTGTGATTGCATTTCCCCCATCTTCACCATCCCCCGCTTCCCTCGCAGCTGAATCTGGTAGATGTTCCTCCTTCATCCGTGAGAACGCACTCCACTGCTTGTAAAGTGTCTTAGTTTGCAGTGGCAGCTTAGATGTTGGCAGAGCTTTCATCAGTCTGGGAAAAGGAGTCTTCAGTCAGCACATTCACTTCTGAGGGCTGATGGGAATGTGTGTGACTACACAGCAACGAAAGGATTCCCCCAGCCGCTCGGGGAAACCAGCCTCACCACGTCACAGTCACAACACAGGGTCTCCTTGAAGCGGAAACTCTCTTCTTAATTCCTGCTTTCAACAGGCCATTAGTCTTAAACTTCAAGCTTGTCTCATCTTGAAATTCAGTGTTTAGTTTACATAGAGTGGAGACCTAAGGATTAACGCATCACTATATTGAGGAAAAATAATTTGTTCTTATTCACTCATTATTCAACAACCATTTATTGAATGTCTGTTCAGGGATCAGATAGTCTAGATTTTCCAAATAGCCCCATTTAAAGAAACTTTGATATTTTCCATTAAGGAAATTTATTAACTATATATTAAATATGGTCATAATGTTAAGTTCTTATAAATACACAAATTAAGAAAACAAGGGGGATTGAATTATGTGTTCCCTGTTTGAGGTTTGACTATCTGATCACCTCAGCTGTGTGTTAACATTTTTGTTAGGAGCGAAGATGATTAAGGCATGATTCCTGCTTTAAATGTGTTCACATGTAGCCGGGGACAGGAGACGTGTATGCCGATAACTCTAGTAGAAGGTAGAAAGGGACAAGTGTGACAAGGCAGTGAGCAGTGACTGGGGAGTTCAGAGAAGGAGATTATGTTGTGCTGGAAAGGCCCCCTGCCAGAGGCAGTATCGTAGGCCGTATTGAAGGACATCGAAGATTTGGAAGGGCAGAGGTGTGGGGTAGGGTGTTGAAGGTAGGCCAAAATCTGTGAGCAGAAATCTGCAAAGAAGAGAAATGGAGTTCAGGGCATGGGAGGGCAGTACAGGGAGATGAAGAGGGAATGACAAATCAATCCACAAATCTCAGACCAGGGAGAATGGACCTCATTTAGTAGGCGCTGAGGGTGGGGTGAATCTGAATATTAAGGTGGGGGGGGCATGATCAGAAGGGCTAATGTGGCATCATGAGTAGAATGGGGGTGAGGAGGGGAAGTATAGGGGGACAAGAGAAAGGCAGGGGACTTGGAAGGCAAGCGGCACCTTCCATGGTGCACATGGTACACAGTCTGGCCCTTGTGCAGGAGGCGGAGGATTGTCTGTGGAAATCTGTGGCCACATTGGGCAGGGTTCTGGCATCTGACAATGTGTGTGGCATCTGTCTAGCAAAACCCTCTGGCCAGGGAGAAAAGGACTCTGGGTGAGTTAGAGTAGCACTTCTCAAACTTTACAGGAAACACTTGGGGATCTTGTAAAAATGTGGATTCTGAATCTGTAGTTCTGAGGGGGGCCTGAGACTCTGCATTTATAACAAGGTCCCACGTGACGCCCATGCAGATGGTCCAGGGACCACTCTTTGAGTACCCAGGAGCTAGAATGACTCACATTTGCTAGTTTTAGGCAATGATTTATAACAGCTCAAAATCTGTGAGAACCCAATTGTTTCCAAGTGTGTCTATTTCTTTAAATCTCGAATGTAGCAAGAAGCTGGCACATGGTTAAACTGTATTTGGTTTTTAGGTTCTGGCTTGACCCATGCAAACTGTGGTCCTCTTCCCAGGAGGGTGTGTGAACAGCCTTGCTGGGTGTAGAAGTCACAAAGGAGTGTCTGCTTGGCTGTGAGACAATCCACTTGGCTGCCCTAGGTTCAGAGAACAGATCCCTCCATTGTTCCAGAAGCCTGCTTTCTGTGTTTGGGGTCTAAAGGAGTGGAAGTCAAGGCAGGAAAGATAATCGTCCAGAGGTAGCAGATCCTTGAGCCCATCCTGACCCAGTGTTCTGGAGTCAGTTGCAGGCTGGAAGGAGTTCACCTCGAGTTGGTGTGGTGGTGGGTCAGTGACCAAAATGGCAGCAGGAAAGCAGGCAATGCCACGTTTGGGGTGGACCCATGCAGGCTGATGGCCTCTTTGTCTTTGGAGCTACTCCGCATGACTCTGAGGAGTGCTGCCAGCTCATTGCCTGTTGCTGCATGAGCCCTTCATTTAAGGGGAGACCAGCTGCAGCTCATGCCAGCCCTTCTGGCAGCAGAGACCCCTGGCCTCTGGGTGAATCAGAAGAGCTGGCTTTGAACTTCTCCTCCAAGAGCTGAACAAGGGGGTGCATGTGCCCATTAATACATTTTGAGGGATCCACTTATAAATATAGGGTAACTGTTTATCTCCCTTCATTATCTTAGGCCACAAAGAAGGTCATATTTCTTTTAATAGTCAGATTAGTAGGATTCTGAACCACCATCCACTAACTTGGGCCACCTTTAGTACATCATTCTTTCCTCTCCTGGGACAGCCTCCTAGCCTCATCTCTGAAGTCAGAGCTCCAGCTGGACCCTGTGAGCCTGGAGAAGGCGTGGGCACTGCTCTGGACAGTGGGGCTTGAGGTCTTGTCCACAGCCCATGCCCAGAGTTGTCTGACCAAAACATCATCCAGGTTTTCAGCACTTGCAGGCTGGGAGCTGGTGCATCAGCCTTGCTGTCTCATGGGATTTGACAGAAGCCCATGGCTTTGCATAGTGTGGCTGTGAGCCCCTGCTGGACAGCAGCAGTTTCTCAGGATGCAGGAGAAAGGAACAGTAGATGGTTGCCCCTTAAGGCCTGGGCCCCAGTGCCACTGTAGCCATTTGGTTCTCACTCACACAGGTCTTTAATGTTTGAGGCCAGCTGCACTGCTCAGAGGTCCCACCATATGGGTCCCCATCACAGTTCATCCCCAGACAGTTGAGGTCCTGGCATAGAACTGGGGTCAGGGGTCATCCAGCTGGTCTCCGTCTTTCTCATAGTGAGGTCCTTCTGGTTGGGGAGTTCCTTGGAGATCAGGGGGTCATTGTCACCCCCTGATCTCACCCATTGATCAGGAGTTGGACCCAAGCGATCTTCAATTACTCTAATAATTAGAAGCGCACACAGGGAGGTTCTGGAATTGAACAGCAAGGGTTCAAATCCCGCCTCGGCTAAATAGTTCATGGCCTGCTGATTGGGGACATACACTTTGCGGCCAGCCAGACTGGGATCTACCTTCCAAATCCTCGTTGTCAGACCTTGGGAAGGTCATGGATCCCTCTGAGCCTAGGTTTTTTTGGCCATCAAGCAGTGATGGCAATGCTCCCCTCTCCTGGGGTTGTAGTAAGAATTGAGTGACGGAACGCACGAGGAGCAACTCACACTGTGTGTGGCACACAGGAAGCACCCAATAAATATTAGCTATTACCATTAAATGATGCTTATTTAATAAGTAAGGAGTTGTGGGTTTTATTAGAAACAAAGCAGATACATCTGCTTCTTAGTCCCTCATCCCTCTGGGAAGCCTGACCACGAGCTCGTAAATACCAAGCACGGCGTCCACCTGGTGGCCACATCCCCAAATCTCTCATCAAAAACCTTGGAGGAAATGAAAAGGCTTGTAATTTATAAACCGAGGCTTCTCAGGGGGCAAGGGGAGAGGCGGGGAGGCCGGAGCACACGCTCTGGGGCTTCAGGGAGGCTGCGCAGGCAGCTTGAAAACAAAGCAGCGCTTTGTCCGGTGACTTTGCTTTGCTTTTTGTCATAATATTTAATTAATTTTGAAATTTCAAATAACATTAAAGGAACGTGTGAGATATTTACATGTATTAAAGAAGGGAGCCTGGGTTTAAAAGGTTGAGAAACCATCTATAATCTAAAAACACAGCAAAGCTCACAGGAATGTTACAGCTACAGGGAGCCATGGTGCTCCACACCCTCTGCCCGCCCTGTCAAGCGCCCACCCATCTCCAAGGTGGCAGCGGGTGGACGGAGCCCAGGCAGCCCTCCCGGTCAGCCTAATTGGAAGAAGCTGGCACATGCACAGGGAGCTTCTGTGCCTGGACTCTTCCTTTTGCTTTATAATGCTAATGAGTGAAACTTGAACAAATGTTCGTTAAAATCATTTGAAACATGGTGCCCCTCCATCCTTGGGTTTTTGCTATTATTCCAGTTACTCTTTAGGATGTGGGGCAGAAATCCTTTATTCATCCTGAGAAGTCCATTTGCCACCCTGGCTAAATAAAACTCCTTTGTGGATCTTTTTTTTGCCAGTTTTAATTTTCTTTACATGAAAGACAATAAAAATTTAAAAGTTAAGAAAAGTGGAAAATATACTTGCAGGAAAGTGCACATGTGTATGGCTTAATGAATTGTCACAAAGTGAATGTGGCCAATCAAGAAACAGTGTCACCATCCTCCTTCCCCTTCTGGTCACTAACTGTCTCCAGAAGCGTGAGCACAATCCTGGCTTATGACAGCACAGAATTATTTTGCTGGTTTTTGAACTTTACATAAATGGAATCATACAGGATGTGCTCTTTGGGGTCTGCCTTTGTCCAGCATTATGTTAGGAAGACACATCAGCCACATTGGTGGGCTCTGTAGATCACTCATTCTCACTGATGTATAGTATCCTTTGTGCTGTCCTTCATGATTGGAGACATCCCCAGTGGAGGTGGGCATGTGTCCCCTGACAGGATCGGTGCTAGGGATGGACGTATGACCTAGGTCAGCCAATTGGGATTTCCCAAGTTGGAACCAGATGCTATCTTTCTCCCTCGTGAGAAGCAGTCTATTACAGCAGACTCTGAAGTCAGGCCACCTGTGTGGAGCTCTGGCTGTGTCACTTACTATCTGTGGCATCTGGTATGGGTTATTTAACCTCCTTGTTTCCCATCTTAGTTTCCTCATCTGTAAAAGGAGATAATAAGAATAGCATCAACCCCATAGAGGTTTCAAAGATTAAGTGAGTGCTCAGAGCCACGCCAGGCACACATTAAATGCTACTGGATGGGTTTTTATTCTTGGATTATGAACTCAAAAGGTGTAAGGGCTGTGGTGGCGATTGAGCTGCCTGTAGTATAAAGAGTGGCTCAAGGTTCTCTGTGGGTACCATGACTGTCATGCCTCTGAGCCTCTGCACATGCTGTTCCCTCTGCCAAACCTATCATCTTCCATTTATTATCACATAAAACTTCCACCCCCCCCTTTCATATCTCAGCCCAAAAGGACCAGTGTGCTTACTTTGTTCCTAATAAAACACCATCCTCATCCCTGCCTCTGTCATTGTACCACAGTAGCTCTCACAGTGTGGTCTGCCATCCCCTAGAAACTCCTCCTAAGGTGGTCTTTGCCTTTTCTGCTCTGTTGGCATTTGCACTGATGGTATGAAGGCGATGGTGAGCGCAGTGATAGCTGCCTTCGCATCAGGGCAGTGATGCCAGACTGCACTACTAGACATTGGCTTCTTGGTCACCATGTGCTCATTCAAAAAAAAAAAAGCCACTTTCACTTAAGAATGCCTTTGATTAGGCAGTAAAAATTACTAATTTTTGACCCTTTAATGCATATATTTTCAAATTTCTGTGTGACCAAACAGGAATTATGCATAAAGCACTTCTCAAGTGCACTGAAGTAGGATGGCTGTCTCAAGGAAAAGCACTTGTGCGAATGAATTGCAAGCTGAATTAGCTGCTTTTTCTATGGAACACCATTTTTATTTGAAGGCATGAGGGACAGACAGAGAATGGTTATTCAGACTGGGGTAGCTGGTAGATATTTTCTTGAAAATGAATTAAAAAAGCTTGTCACCTCTAGGAAAATAACTGTCAGTACTTGTTGCCAAAGATAATATTTGAACTCTCAAGTGAAAATTAGAATTTTGGAAAACATGTAAATGCCACCATGAGCTTAACAGCTTCCCACTACTTAAAGACCTTTCTGGTGAGATTGGAGGCGATATTAATGAATGGAGTTGGGCCAGAATCTTACGTCCCTCTCTTTACACATGCCTCCAGGTTGTAACAGTCCTACTGCCAATACTGATTCCATCCCACACATCGTCCTCTTTCCCCCCAGTTTCTGCTTGTATTTCATCCCCCTCATCTGAATGCCACTGAGGATTTGACAGACTAGTTCACCTGGGGAGGAGGAGCTGGCCGGCTCCAGGTCAACGCCTTTGGACCACAGCCTTGGGGAGACAACACCTACTGGTTGGGTGATCCCTCCTATAGGGGTCCAGGAGGGATTTGGATTCTAGTGGTGGAAGGCTAAAGCCAGCTGAGTGTAAGGAGGCTAACAGCCTAGAGGGCTGACAGGAGAGAATGGTGAGGACAGGCTCACATTACAGGGCCCCTGTGCTCACATCCTTGCTTCTGCCTAGAATTCCACGTTGGGAAGCAGTTGTTAAAAGAGGGGATGTGATAGGAACTTTCTCTTCCACTTTTGGGGAGGGGAGCAGTGGGTTTATTGTCTAGTATGTTGTTTTATTTGAAGCCACAATAAGGGAGGGAACTTAGGACCCACCATAAACTCACGTAGTTAGTTTAATGGGGAAAAAGGCTCTCACAACCCTCAGTGAACCATAGAAAAATATTTATGTTAAGTTTCTATTGGTAACTGATTAATACTACTCTTTAGCAATTGCTGTGAAATATCTTTTTTTGTATGTGTGAGGAAGATTTGCCCTGAGCTAGCATCGTTGCCAATCTTCCTCTTTTTTTTTGCTTGAGGAAGATTAGCCTTGCACTAACATCTGTGCCAGTCTTCGTCTATTTTGTATGTGGGATGCCTCCACAGCATGGCTGATGAGTGGTGTAGGTCCACACCCAGGATCCTAACCCTCGAACCTGGGCCGCCACAGGTGAGTGCACGGAACTTTAACCACTCGGCCACAGGGCCGGCCGTGAAATATCTTTTAAATTCCCTTTTGAGGAGTACTTTTCCTAAGACATCAGAATCTTTCACGCCTCATTCTTTTTTTCGCTTTAGAAATTTTTAAACATATTATTTTGAAACTAAAAAGCTTCTGCATAACAAAGGAATCCGTGAACAAAACGAAAAGACAACCTAACAATTGGGAGAAGATATTTGCAAACCATATATCAGATAAGGGGTTAATATCCAAAATATACAAAGAATTCATACAGCTCAACAACAAAAAACCAACAATCCAATTAGAAAATGGGCAAAAGATCCAAACAGAGATTTCTCCAAAGAAGATATACGGATGGCCAACAGGCATATGAAAAGATGCTCAACATCATTAGCTATCAGAGAAATGCAAATCAAAACTACAATGAGGTATCACCTCACTCCAGTCAGAATGGTTATAATTAACAAGATAGGAAACAACAAGTGTTGGAGAGGGTGTGGAGAGAAGGGAACCTTGTTCACTGCTGGTGGGAGTGCAAACTGGTGCAGCCACTATGGAAAGCAGCATGGAGCATCCTCAGAAAATTAAGGATAGATCTACCATATGATCCAGCTATCCCACTGCTGGGTATTTATCCAAAGAACTTGAAAACACAAAGGCATAAAGATATATGCACCCCTATGTTCATTGCGGCATTATACACAATAGCCAAGACGTGGAAGCAACCTAGGTGCCCATCAAGGGACGAATGGATAAAGAAGATGTGGTATTTATACACGATGGACTACTACCCAGCCATAAGAAATGATGAAATCTGGCCATTTGTGACAACATGGATGGACCTTGAGGGAATTATGCTGAGTGAAATAAGTCAGAGGGAGAAAGCCAAATACCATATGATCTCACTCATAAATAGAAGATAAAAACAACAACAAACAAACACATAGCGTTGGAGATTGGATTGGTGGTTACCATAGGGGAAGGGGGGAGGGGGGGCAAAAGGGGTGATTAGGCTCACATGTGAGGGGATGCACTATAATTAGTTTTTGGGTGGTGAACATGATGTAATCTACACAGAATTTGAAATATATTATGATGTACATCCGAAAATAAGCAAATAAATGACGAAAAAAAATAAAAAAAAAACAAGGAAGCTGACATCAGTACAATGCTGTTAACTAAACTACAGACCTTATTTATTTTATTGCCACAAAGAAACTCCCTCATGCTGCTCCTTTAGAGTTGGACTCCATTCATCATTGAAATATAGTTTTTCTTTTAATGAAAGTTACACTTCATTAAAATACCCATGATTAGAATCATTGGAGCCTAGCATAGTGCCATGGCAAGTAGTCAATTGTGTGGAATTTAGTGTTGAAGGCCTGGCTATGAATAGTCACTTGTGACTCACTTGCTGTGTGACTTCAGGCACACAATCGCTCTGAGGCTTGGTTTTATCACCTATAATATGAAATTAATAATTTCCACTTGGTAGAGATGCTGCACAGGTTAGACACGAAGTATATGAAGTGCCTAACACGTGGGTCACAGGCAATGTGTCCGTGGTCAGTGTCTTAGGTCAGGGTGCCCAGGAGGCAGATTCTGAGATGGATATCTGCATGCAGGTAGGTTATTGGGAATGCTCAAGAGCTCCACACCTATGAGCGGGCTGGGACACGAGACTGGACAGAGGGAGAAGTTGAACTACGATGCTATTGCAACATAAAGCATCAGATGATCCTTCAGGGAGCAGGGATGGCCCTTTAGAGCTGTCCAGGCTTTTGTACCCCTGCATCCACCAGTCGCTGTGTGTGGACTGCTCTTAGGGAGGGATGTGACCTTGGGCAGGCCGGCTCCCTTTAGCCAAGGGCAAGGTGTAAAGACAGACTCAGCCGTGAACCTTCAGCAGCTAACACTCACTCAGCCGTGAGCCTCTGCACTGCTGGGGAATCTGGGCAGCACATCACAGCATTGACTGTACTCACTATTCTGATTATGGCTCTGAGGAAGGGGGACATCAAAAGGGGAGACCATCGTAGGTTTTTCATCTTCCCCACATGGTAGCCATATTAAATCCAGGCATATATGCACGGCTCAGTAACGCCAGAAAAAGCTGTTTCCTTTTGTTTTAGGCTATTGAAGGGATCTGTTTACAACTTCAGAAAGAGCTAATTTGGCAGACAGAAAAGCAAGCAACGTGTCCTACTCTTCCTTATGGCTGCTAAAGGGAATTTCCTAAAATTCTCTTTGCCAGCCCCATGAAAGAACCCCATCTTGTACGCTCCCGCCCTACCTAAGAATTGCCTTGAAGTGAGTTTTGGAAGTAGGCTTTCAATGACTTTTCAAGAAATCCCTTCTCAGCCTGCCAAGGACAAGCTGGTATCAGTGATATTATACAGTAATTGTGTTTGTTCAGTCATAGCTGGAAGTCTGACACTGAGCTAAGGCCCACGGGGGATGCCAGAGAAGAGATACCAAGTCTCCAGCTGGAAGGATTCCATTTTGGGCCTTTTCTCTATGCTCAGCCACTCTGAGATGGAGTAAATAATTGACTTTTGAAAGCACCAACCTGACTAGCACAGACTGGTTCTGAGTATGCAGTGGATGTGGGTTAAGCTCCTGATGGTTCATATCTCAATTTGGTTTATAAACATCATGATGTCATGTCCCCTTTTATAAGGGAAAGATCGCATATGTTAAGGTAAAGCACAGCTACTTCGTGCAACATCACGGGGTTTGGGGCAAATGATTAAAGTAAGTTTTCATGAGTTTTCCTGATTTGTTAAGTCTCTTTGGAACAAATTTCTTTGGCCAGTTATCCAAGAAACTATTGGCCTTTATTTGTTTATAAGTAAAGATACAGCTCACAGCACATAATAATAGTGAAATGATAACATGAAGGATTTTCATAAATTAAGGAGATTTTTCTGCCAGAAAGCTTGATAAACACTTTTTGCCTTTTTCCAGCACCCATGCTGGGTGTTTTGGAGGAGATGTCTCCACCAGTACATAGTAGAGGCTGATCTAAAAGCGTTCACATCTGTGACAAGGGTACAAATCCTCACACTCTTCAGAACCGGGAGGGGTAAGCCCAATCTTGCTGGTCACTGTCCCCCACTGCTCTCCCTCTCTGTCTCTCTTCGTGTGTCTCTCCAAACCACAGGCCTACCGACAGCCTTGGCCTACTCAGAATGGGAGGAGGCAGAGGGTAGAAGCCAGGTCAGTGCCCTGGAAGGCCCAAGAATGGAGCTCTGCCAGAGGAGAGACCCTGCAGGACTGAGGGAGGTGAAGGCCAGCCACCTCCGGGGACCTAAATGGCACATGTCACCCCTTGCCTCCTCACTTGAGGGAAAGGTCTGGCGGGCAGGAGCCAGGTCTGATTTCCCTTTGTGTCCCCGCAGAGCCTTGCCCGGATACAGTTTTGGTGATTAATAAATGTTGGAGACCGAATGAACTTTTCTGTTACTCCTTATTAACAGTGCCAGGAAGTGAAGATATGAGCTAATCAGCAGTCACGAGCGCCACAAATTAGTCACGTTAGAGGCAGCGGGGTTTTGACGGTTACATCAGAGATCTGGGCTCGTTCCTGGAAACTTTACTGGGCAATTGTCCTTTTTAAATCAGAATCTGTGGTGAACTCATCTGATGGATGGGTGAGAGTGCGCTGGTCTGGGAGTCGGAGGAGGCCTGGGCTCAGATCCTTTCCAGATACATGACCTTAGAGAAGCAGCCAAACCACCTGAAGGCACAGTTTCCTCAGCAGTTAAATTGGTTGATGCAACACCACCTCTCATAGGCTAGTTTTTTGGGTCAGATGAGCTAATGCCTGCAGTGTCGGGCTCACCCCAAGTGCTTAATAAATGGTGGCTATTATTATCATTACCAGGGGAACCAGATAATGTACTGTCCAGACCAAGATACCTTGACAGGGAAGGGGGGCATAAAAACAGAATAATAACTCTTCTGAAAGATTTATTTATTAACCAACAAATGGGATTTTTACATTGGTGGACCTATAAAATGGTTCTATTCAGGGACTATTTTCAAATATAAAATTCCTTTGAAGAAATAAAAGAACATATGTCTGTGTACATTAAAGCAAATTTGAAAATTTTCTTTCTGTTGATGATCTGAACATAAAAACTTTTATGCAGAGGCCAGCTGGGTGGCATAGTGGTTAATTTCACACACTGCACTTGGGTGGCCCAGGGTTTGCAGGTTTGAATCCCGGGTCCGGGCCTACACACTGCTCGTCAAGCCATGCTGTGGTGGCATCCCACATACAAAATAGAGGAAGATTGGCACAGATGTTAGGGACAATCTTCCTCAGGCAAAAAAAGGAGGATTGGCAACATACATTGGCTCAGGGCCAGTCTTCCTCAGCAAAACAAAAACAAAACCAAAAAAATAATTTAATGCAGAATAATTATTCTTGATACATATTTACATACTTTAATCAGTTTCCTTTTTTTTAAGATTTTATTTTTCCTTTTCTCCCCAAAGCCCACCAGTACATCGTTGTGTATTTTTAGTTGTGAGTCCTTCTAGTTGTGGCATGTGGGACACCACCTCAGCATGGCTTGATGAGTGGTGTGATGTCTGCACCCAGGATTCAAACTGCCGAAATGCTGGGCCACCGAAGCAGAGCACGCGAGCTTAACCACTTGGCCACAGGGCCAGCCCCTAATCAGTTTCTTAGCCTATCTGTCATGCTATTCTTCTACAGAGTGTAGTTTTCAATTGTTTTATTATTTTAACTTTTTCCACAAAATTGTCTGCATTTCAGCTTTAATAAATTTGAAATTGCTGCTCTTCAATTGATTTCTCTGTAGACCACAATATATTTAATTGAGAAAAATACCCTCTATACAGGTGTTGAATTCCCTGGTAAGCTGAGAGCAATTCTGCTAAATAAAGGCCATTCTTGATTCTAATTTTTAAAAATATTGAAATATGTAAATAATTCAGTCCAAATATTTTCTCAGGTAATTTTGGCCTCTATTCAGAGTACCTTTCTTTGACAAATATTTTTATGATACAACTTGTCAACTAAGTAGCCTCTATTTGTGATTCTTTTGAATGGTTCACCAAATTTGGGTGATTCAAAATTGTAGACCTTCTCAATTACATTCTATTCAGGGGCAGAATCTAAATTTATCCAAATAAAAATAGGAACTCCGTCAACATATTCTTCTCACAGATTGAGATCATCCAGGGCACAATTATAGAATTTCAAAATTAAATCTTATATTTCATTAGTGTGCTCATTGTACACCCTGCCTCCCACCCCAGTCCTGCAGGGTAAATTTCGATGTCTTCCTGTTTGCAGAGCTGGCTTCATGGGCTTGTGACTCTGCAGTCACACAGAACCCAGGGCTTAGAAGGGCTCCACACTTCAGTTACTGCCCTGCTGTTGCCATCTTGAAATTCTTAATTTTTCAATAAGAGGCTCTGCATTTTCACTTTCCTCTGGGCCCTGAAAATTATGTAGCTGGTCCTGCCTGTTTGTCAGCTTGGTTTTCAATAATTGCAATTTTCTGAAACTTCAAGCTCCAAAGCTGAGTTTCAAAAAACCCAAAAGCTCCATTCACTCAATACTTTGAAGACTTCCAGATGATTTTGAACAAAATGCAACCAAAATTTGGAGTAGCATAGGACACTTAGGTTGAATTTAACAAAGTAGTTTATCATAAAGGCTTAGATATTCTAAGTCAATTGGTAGCCAGGAAGGAGAATTGTGTGATCCCCTTACTTTATGTGTGTGTGTGTGTATGTGTGTGTGTAAAATGTGACAACTCATCTTCCATTTCCATTGGCAGACCACATAGCTTATTTGGATGAAAGTACTAATTCCATACTTTCCACCACCCAGACCAAATCTATTTCTCCTCCATCGGTTCTTAATTTAGTAAGACTATTGTTTCTACCGGGATTCTGGCCACCAAAAAGTATCACCTCGAAAACAAATTTTCTCTCTGATCAAAAACTTTTAAACTAGGTTTATAATAGCAATCAGAATAATGTTAGATTTTTCACCTTTGACAGAATGAACTTTGCAAAGTTTTAATTTTATTCCATGAATCAAGATTTTACAAAAATAAACCATTGTTAAAATTCACCGATTTCTTATTTGAAGCATCTGATAACCCTGATATAAAGCTGGTGTCGTATCACTGTTTACATAATTCTGCTTCTGCTAAAGGAGACTCATTAGCAGCTAACGCTTCATTTTTCAGTCATTCGCAAGAACATTGGAATTGAAAATGAGTGAAATTAGTTTAGAAGAACAGTCGTTACATCTAATGAAAAATTAAGCATCACAGAGCGATATGACAGTGCACCTTGTGCAGCTGCCTTTGTTGAATCATCGTCTCTGAGCACCATCTACTTAAAATAACAACTAAGTTTTGAGGTAAATGCTGATGCTTCTTCAGCAAATTTCTGTTTTCTGGTTTTCATGTGGCCTATGGTATTATGACATCCCCATAGTAGAAGCTAGATGTAAATAAATATTTTTTTTGTAAGGTGTACATTCATCTACGACTTTAATATTTTAATTTTTCCCTAAAAATGTACTTTGATCTTTTCAAGCTAATTTCTGCCAAAAGAGTTTATTACAAAAGAAAGATATGTTGTTACCCAATAACGCATTAAAGAATAGTTGTAGATGCACTTCACTGTAAATGACAAAGCCACTGGAAGCAAGGGTATTCAAACTCCATTCTGTACACTCTATCACGGGGCTGCTCAGCCCCGTTCCTGCACATGTTTCACCTACACCTGCCCCACACTTTCTCACATTTCCCACTGACGCTGCTGATGTATGGCCAGGCAGCTTCACGGACCTCCCAGGCCCCAGCAGGGACTAATGAGAGGTGGCAGGCTGCAAGATCTCTCACCACCACTGCGTCCCTAGGAACTGGTGGCTGGGCACACTATGCTTTATTATGCTGTCCAAAGGTGATGTTAATTGTGCCTTATCAGAGAATGGTTCGGAAAACAGAGAAGGGTATTGTTGGTCATCCTTCAGATTTTACCAGAGGAAAGTGAGAACTCAGTTTACTGCACACGTGTCCCATTACTACTCTTCAAGACTGGCAGAGGCTGGGAATGCCAAGTGGAGGTCTACTAAATCCATCGCAATGTGTTTAATTCCGCCATTATGAATAATGTTTTGTTTTGTTAAAAAATGAAGCACTTGATATATGTTAAACTGCCTGGGACTGTCCTGGAGAAACCTGGAGTACAGTCACCTTAATTATCACCCATTGCTTTGGTTATCCTATGACTCCCTGAGGAAATATATTGCACCAAGTTACAAACCACTTCTGTGTAATGAAGACGACCTTTCGTTTAAATGTGAAGGGAAGAGTGAAGCTGGTACAGTCTAGAAAGGGATAATGTAAAGCTAAAAGATGAATGACAACTCAATGGGCTCATTCAGATATCACGACTTACCTGAGAAGCCAAACCCCTGGGACAGTTTCTGATCATTTTTCTTACCGATCCAGAACTATTTTCAGTTGAAGTAGGCTGAATTCCTGAAGGGAAGGGGAAACTGGATAATTCATCTTACTCTTGCTTCGTTAACTCAGGGCCTACATAAGTTAGGGCCTACAGCACTGAAATTCCCTTTAACTATGCTCCAAGTGAAGTGTCAGGAAATCACTGATTTTTTCTTTTTTTGGAGGGGGCAGTGTTAGAAGTCCAAAGTTGTATTGGATACCAGCTGTATACAAGTCGTGTAAACTTTATGGTCTGAGGGCTTCATCACCTGTAAAATGGCCCTCACAGCATGGGCTGCCAACACATCTGGGTCAGAACAGCTGGGAACAATTTTCAGCTGGAAAAATAACTTATGTGGAAAAGGAGCAGAAACTTTCATCATATACTGGCTGGTTGTAAACAAAGGCCATTGTCAGGGAGAAATTCTAATGGCTTGTTTTTCTATTTGGTTATAGTTAGATATTTCTGGGGCACGTAAGGCACACATTTCCCGGGTGACAGGACATTATAATAAAATGAACTGGATGACCTTATTACCTTTTTGGAGTCCTTTACTAGTGGATTTTGGGAAATAGATGCTAAACGTCTAACAAAACCTGTATATAGCTTTGGTAGGACTTTCCCACAGTGAACTGATGTACACGATGTGCCAGTAGAAAAAAGTATATCGACATAAATAAGTATGACTTAACACAAATTAAAATTGTATTTTTTAAAATCTCAAATAATGCCATGTGGACTTGGGTGACTAGATGACTATGACTGGAGATGTCCAGACAGGAAAAACCAGCAGAGAGGGTCCTTTCCAGAAGCAGAGTAAAACCGTATTTTAAATTTGGAAACGCTTGTCTTTTTAATCATCGGATATCCTGCTCTTTTTTTTGGTTTAGGAAGCAAAAGCATGAGTGGACCTCAGTCCACAGAGTGTTTGAGAAATAGAACTATGCATGGTACTGGTAAATTCTCCCTGGGTTTGCAGCAGGTCAATTCTGAAAGTCTTTCTGTTTGCCTAAAAGGCACAATAAAAGGTTACTTTTTTACAATTTCATTCCACCTATTATTCAACTATTCTTTAAATATTTTATAATTTCTAATTTAAAAAATTTGTTATTGGGGTAAAACATAACATAAAATTTACTACTTAAATCATTTTTAAGTGTACAATTCAGTGGCATTAAGTACGTTCACATTTTGTGGAACCGTCACCAATATCCATTTCCCAAACTTGATTTCTAATTTTTTAAGCTTCGCTAAGTTATGACACTTAAGTGTAAAGAGGGAAGAATATGTGATTTAGCTTTAAACTGAGATCAATCAGCAATTGCTGGTTTGCTTTCTTCCTGCCTGGGGATGTGGACTGTTACTGAGTTTCTTCTTGTTAGGTACGTCTGTATCTTTCAACATATTGTGCTTAACTTTTTAACTGCTTTTATTATGGGATAGTTGTATACCAGAGAAAGCTACAAAAATCTATAAATTCTCTAAAAAGAAATTTCAAAAGGACTCTACGGCTGGCATGGGAGCGGAGGGGCACTTTATTATGTTCACGTATGGAAGAAAGGAAAGTCACTCAAGATCCGCGATGGTTAGATGTGAATGTGTTTGTTAATTAAATAGAGGGACAGATAGGCATTTAGTTTCTAAACTTCTGCAGTTCAGGTTGTGTATGGATGTTATTTAAAATGAAGATGCTGGTAAAGTGAAATCTCGGAATATCTGTGCATTAAAGAAATAAACAAAAAGTAGACCTGAGTAAATTTTAGACTTTCAGTTTCCCCAAAGCTAATGATCTTCAGATCTACCTACATTGCTGTTTACAGAACATTTCTGTCTCCCAAAGGTCTCTTATTAATCATGTCCCACGCAGACTCCCTCACCAGCCGTAGGCCATCTCCTGGTAGCAGAGAAGCCCTGTGGAAGTCCTGTTTGGAGTATTTATGGTCTATTCCCGAACCTGTGTCTTCTGTTTTGAAATCATGGTTGCAAAAGGCTCAGAGTTGAAAGGTTTCATTGTAAATGTCCCTTAAAGAGAAAAGTGGAAATAAGAGTATTAGTTTAATTTATTTCATGGGTCAAAAAGAGATATCCATCGTTATAATTTGAGTGACAGACATATGGCAAAATGTTAGCATTTGTTAAAACACTATAGATACTATAAGGGGGTGAGTTTTATTATTCTCTGTACTTTTCTGGAGCTGCTATGACAAAAATGAATGTATACAATTTGCAGAATTGACAAAGCAGGGGACATTATCCTTTTGGGGTAAGCAAGGGAAATTTCAACATCATGTTAATCTGGCACTGACTGGGCTTTCCAAAATAAAATTGCCTCCAAACTCTCAAGTAGTCTTATCTGCACATCTTTTGAAAAAGACTTAATTGTTGCATCCAGCCCACAGGACGATCTCATAATGTTGCTCCAGGGGCCCTACAGCTTATAGTGAAAGAACATTTTCAACAAGTACTAAAGACTGTCCCCATGTTGGCTGGTTCGGAAACTGTGGTGTGTGAATTCAGAAAATAAATTGTTCTAATTCTTTCGAGCTTTGAGGCTTTGAACAAAATAATGAATAACTCTTAGTAATTAACATGCCTTGTTTGTTTTTCGTTCTTTTGAATGCAATCAAGGAAAGGAATGGGAAGGAAAGAAGTGCTCAGGAGGCCCCCAAAAGCACTTTGGCACTCACCAAAGCGGCCAGACGATGAATAACGCAGTGGGAGGATATGGCCAAGTGGGGCCTATTTTTGTGTTATTCAATAGCACTAGGAAACATGCTTTAGTTCAAAGCATTATTTCTCTTCAAGTGTCTCCAGTCAGCATCACGTAGCTTTTGGTAATGCTAGAGTGATTTCAATGTACGAAGTGTCTTTGAGTAGTTGTCTAAGGGGATAAAGCTACGGAAAAGAGGGCAGACAGAGGGCATTTGACCACAAAGACTGAGAATTTCATTGGTTTGCAGAAGAATTCCTTGGCTACTACCTCTGGGAAATGGAATGGTTTATAGCAAAGATTCCCAGGCATCCATGTTCTTAAAAATAAAGAGGCCTTTGGACTGCTGTATTGGTGAAGATGCTTTTAGCTGCAAGTAACCACAGACCCAACTCAGGATGGCTTAAGCCCTGAGGGGATTTGTGGTCTTGCACAACAAGTCCTAAAGTAGGCATGCTCCGCCCAAGCCACACCAAGGCGCTGGCTTCACCTCTTTGTGGCTTTCTGGATTTGTCCTTTTCTCTGTATTGGCTTCATCCTACAGCAGCCCTGAACATCACCTCTATTCTCAACAGTGTCTTTTGGTCTGCTTAGCCCCAGCTTTGGCTAGACAAGTACATATTCATTAAAGAGTCCCAGGAACTGGCTCTTCTCAGTGAGGAGGTGCTGAGACCAGCTGCCACTGAGGACGGCTGAGGTTGGAAAGACTGAGAGGTACTCTCATAGCAAGAAAGGAATGTGGAATTGTGAGTGGATCAACCCCAGTTCTTGAGGATGACACACCCACCTTCTGCCACTGTTTTCTGACTTCTAGGATAAAACAACCAGCAAATCAAGTGAAACCAACTGAAAATGATGCTGTGCTCCATGGGTCCCTGCTGGCATAATGCCTTAGGACAGAATCTCTTCTCAAAAGCGGCCTTAAATGAAAGAGGCTGCTCTAGATAGAGACATACATTTTCCATCTTAACACAAAACATTGCCTTATATTTGTGTTATATAAGCATCGTGAGAGCCTGAATTTTGTCTTATTCACTCCTGGATCCACAGTGCCTAGTCCAATGAATAGCACATAGTAGGTTCTCAACAAATATTTGTCGAAAGAACGATTAATGGTAGAGACTGTTTCATTTACTAGTTAAGAGAGACCTGGAAAAAGAAGAGCGAGAGAAAGACCTGGGTTCCAAGGCCAACTCTGTCATTTACTAGCTATGGGATCCTTTCTGTGCTTCAGTTTCCTCCTCTGTAAAATGGGGATAATAGAAAATTGCTTCATCAGGTTGTTGTGAAAATTAAATGAATTAGTGTGTGTGACGTGCTTAGAACAGTACCAGGCCCATAGTAAGCCCTTGGGAAGTACTAACATTTTATCATCATTACTACTACCAAGTTCTTCATATCTCAGTTTCCTCCTTTGTAAAAGGGGTTTAATAAAAGTTACCCCATTTTCAGGATTAAATGAGACAGTGTTTTTTCCTTCCTCATGACATCAGGTACGGTGTTAGGAGCTTGGTCAAAGGTCTCTATAATTCCATATCTATTCTCAGTGTTTTTTATTTTACAAAGTTATTTTTACCCCCATGATGTATTTGGTCTCCACAACACACTGGTGATAGAACGAGTCAACTATTATGCCCCTTTTATAGGTTCAGAAATTGAGGCACTGAGCAATTAAGTGTGCCTCTGAGACTCACTTAACAGGCAAATGGAAGAGCCAGAAGTCAGCCCAATGGTCGTCTGATGCTTTACAGTGTAGATCTTCCACATTTTAAACATTTAAGCAAAGACTTTACAAGGCTAGAGAGTGACTTTATTGAGCAAATGTATAATATTGGCTCAGGAATGGAAGTCTTATAAAGGCTAAGCTAAAACATTTCTAAATGGGATGATTTAGGGAGAAAGAGGGAAGTGACCAGGACAGGAAATAATGTTTTAAAAGAAGTGCTCTTAAAGGGAGAAGGTTAGAAAGATCCATGTGATACTGGATTAGAGTTGGAGATGTCAGTATGAACTCATGTTTAGCTTACTATAGGTACAGATGGTTCCATATAGGAAATGTGCAGCTATGTGTAGGTACACGGGTTGGTATACCACATATGTTTATTCCCTTGCTCTGTCAGCTGAAGGGGCTTAGAAGCAACAACATCCCAGTAGCAACAAGCAGAACCAGCACCCAGATGTTGGTTTCTAAAACCTTTCTCCAGTGAAAGGAACAAGGGCTCATTGGAGAAGGGGCTGATTCTAGGGCTGGGAAGGTAACACGGAAGAGGGGCGTGGGCGGCCGGCCCGGTGGCACAGTGGTTAAGTGCACACATTCTGCTTTGCGGCCTGGGGTTTGCCGGTTCGGATCCCGGGTGCCGACATGGCACCACTTGGCAAGCCATGCTGTGGTAGGCGTCCCACATATAAAGTAGAGGAAGATGGGCACGGATGTTAGCTCAGGGCCAGTGTTCCTCAGCAAAAAGAGGAGGATTGGCAGCAGTTAGCTCAGGGCTAGTCTTCCTCAAAAAAAAAAAAGAAGAAGAAGAGGGGCCTGTAGTGCCAGAAAGTAAGGAAGTGCTAAAAAATTTAAAAAGAGGAGAGTATGTCAAAGGGACAGAGGGGCCAAGTAAAAAGGCTCCTCGTGACCAGAGCTGGAACAGCTTGAGCAATAAAATAAATAACATAGTACTAGATTATGACCTAAAGTGTAAATAAATGTCTATGAGTCCATACTAATATAAATAAATGATTGAATAAATAAATAAATGAGGGGAGAGACAAATCTCCCCTGCAGAAGAATTCCGAATAAATCATGTAGATCCTCCCTCCTCACGGAGATAGAACCTGACTCCTTACCCTGTAAGTGTTGGGTGTGTATAGCGACTTCCTTCCAAAGAGTCCAGGATGGAAAGCGGGAAGAAAAGAGTAAATTGACAGTGCAGAAGCCTGACAAACACTACCTCAGCCAGGTGATCAAGGTTAACATCAACAGTGATGTCATCTCCATAGCATGTGCCCTCGATATGATGCCATGAGAATGGCACTTTACAGTTTATTGTTAGTGGCACAGCAGAGTGGAACCCTGCCCGGTCTTTTTGTGCCGCCCTTTCACCTTCCGGTGCTGTATCAGACAATGCTCCACTGCTCTTCATAGGGTTTTATCGGAAGTGGGTGGCCAGGTCCTTCTTCCTAGTCTGTCCTAGTCTGGAAGCTCTGCTGCATCCTGCCCACCATGGGTGACGCTCTTGATATTTGAAATGCAGGTGGCATAGCTTTTAGCATCACAGCAACATGCAGCTGCCACAGTATGACAACTGACACATGGGTGGTGTGATTAGCTCACCAGGAAACGAAACCCGGGCCACAGCAGTGAGAGTGTCAAATCTTAACCATTAGATACCAGGGCTGGCTGTCTCTGTGGTATTTCTTCCAAAAACCCATCATCCTGGTTGAGCAATGAAAAAACATCAGATAAACCCAAATTGAAGGACATTCTATAAAATACCTGACCAATATTCCTCAAAACTGTCAAGGCCGTCAAAAACAAGGAAAGTCTGAGAAGCTGTCACAGCCAAGAGGAGCCTAAGAAGACATGACAACTAAATGTAACATGGTATCCTGGATTGGATCCTGGAGCAGAAAAGGGACAATAGGTAAAACTAAGGAAATCTGAGTAAACTACAAACAATAACTAATAATAATGTTTCAATGTTAGTTCATAGTACCGACAAACGTATCATACAAATATAAGATGTTAACAATAAGGGAAACTGAGAGTCAGGTATCTAAGAATTCTCTGTTCTATTTTGCAACTGTTCTAGAAATCTAAAACTAGTATAAAATTTAAAGTTTAAAAAAAGTAAAATAATCAGGCTAGTAGGATAGCAAAAATACCGCTCGTCCCCCTAAAAGGAGCAAAGAAGAATAAGAAAACAAAGAAAAGATGGGACAAATAGAAAACAAACAGCAAAGAATGGATTTACACTCAACAACATAGATAATTAGGTTAATTGTAATTGGTCTAACTACTCCAATTAAAATTCAAATATTGTCAGATCAGGTTAAAAAAAAGCAAGATCCAGTATATGCTGTGTATATAAGAAACCACTTTAAATAAAGCTATAGATAGATAAAAATAAAACGATGGCAACATATGCCAATCAAACACTAAACAAAAGAAAGCAGGAGTAGATGTATTGATATTAGACAAAGTCAGGTTCATAACAAGGAATATTGCCAAGGGTAAAGACGAATGTTTCATAATAATACAGAGGTCAATTCATCAAGAGGATATAACAATCTTTAACGTGCTTATACCAATAACGGAGCTTTGAAGTGGACAAAGTAGAAACTGATGGAACTGAAAGGAGAAGAGAGAACTAGCTTTGGTTGGAGATTTCAAAACACTTCTCTCAGCAATTGATAGAACAAGTAGAAGAAAGGAAATCGGTAAGAATACAAAAGATAAGTGAAGATAGAGAAGACTTTAAAAACATTCCTCCCCCAACAGCAGAACAAAGTGCATGTCTTATAAATAGCATCTAGATGGCTGTCACTTTTCTCTCCAGTCTAAAAATCTCTGCCTTTTAATCCAAATGTTTAGTCTCTACATTTGATATAATTTATGGTAGGTTGGGTTTGTGAATGTCTTGCTTTGTTTTCTATTTGTCCCATGTGTTCTTTGTTTCTTTGTTCTTTCTCTCTTGCCTTCTCTTAGATTGATTATTATTTTCATATTCCTTTTATCTCCTCCGTTGGTTCTTAGCTATGCCTCTTTGTTTTATTTTTTTTTAATGGTGGCCCTCCCTAGTGATTTCAATATGCAACTTTAATATATCATCATCCACACTGAATAAATATTATAACACTTCATGAACAAAGTAATAACGTTAAAACACCATAATTCCATTCTGTAGTGCTATTTTGTCATCTGTTTTACTTCTCCATATTTTATAAATCCCACAATACTTGCTATTATTTTTATCTAAACATTCAAACATCTTTTAAAAATTAAAAAAATGAAAAATAGTCTTGCATATTTCCCCACATATTTACTTTTTTCCAGTGCTTTGCATTTCTCACTGTAGATTCAGGCCTCCATCTGGGACAGCTTCCCTTTAGCTTACCAAAGTCTCTGGAGATGGTAGTGATACAAACAAAATGGCCCGTTTCTTGACTTTGGATCTGTTGGTAACGCATCCTCTCAGATTTTGTTTGTTTGAAAATTTCTTTATTTCTCTCTCGTTTCGAAGTATGTTTTCACTGGATGTAGAATTATAGATTGATATTTGTTGTTTTTTCCTTTAGTACTTTAGTGATGTTATTCCATTATCTTCTGGATTCTGTTATTTCTGATTAGAAGTCAGCCATCATCTGTCTCTCCTCCCTCCTTCCTCCGAATATAAAGTGTCTCTTTTTCCCTTCTGGATTCTCTCATGAGTTTTCCTTTTATCTCTGATTTTCGGTGACTGTGATACGCCCAGGGGAGATCTTCTTTGTATTCATCCTGCTTGGGCTTTGCTAAGTCTTTTGCATCTGTGGTTTAATATCTTTTATTAGTTTGAAAGATTCTTAGCAATTATATCTTTAAATATTTCTTTCACCCAGTTTTCTCTCTCCTTGCCTCCTGAGACTTCAATTCCATATATGTTAAACTATTTGCTATTGTCCTCTGAGTTTCTAATATTTTTGTTTTTAATCTTTTCTTCCTCCGTCCTTCTGTTTAGGTTATTTATACTGACCTGTCTTCAACGCTTTGTTTTCCTGTGTCCAGTATTCTCAGGAATTTAGTTCATTTACCCTTCTTTGTGTCCATTGCTCTCCACTGTTCACTGGCTTTAAAGAATTAAAGATATAAATAAAGGGATAGATATAGACTTTTTTTTCCTTTGGCAAGAGCCACAGTCTTTCACAATCGTCTAGAGTTTAATTGGAAGTAAGACCTGCAGTGGTTCTTAAACCACTTACATGTCCCAAAGAACTTGTTAAAAATCCATATTCCTGTGAAATACCACCAAACACCAGGCAATATCCAGGGCACCAAAAAATTTCTGAGATGATTCTAATACAGGAGTCCCCAGGCACCCTTTGAAAAGCACCAATTGGTTGTTAAAAGCCTGAAGTCAAAATAAGTAGTTGGCAGTTGGAAAATGCAAATAAGCTTCAATCGAGACCTCAAGAAGATCATCAACAAAGCTGTCGGATTGCTTTGCTAAACTCAAATTTAAAAACAAAACAATTCAATTTAAGCAAACTGGTGCACATGGAAACAAACATAGCCTAAAATTGCCAGAAGCCAGGTAGTTACTCTATTTCTTATGGTACTGATTTCATGTTGAGCTGTGGCTCCTCAGTGAGCCAACTGGAGACATACTTACACAGCTTGGGGAGACAGGTATATCTTCAGAGATGTGTCCATTTGTGTAGGCAGGCTTGTAAAACTCTTTAGAGGATCTCTGAAGGAAGATGAATAAGAAAAGGAATATAAATGATTGAGAACACCTAGATTTACTATGTCCCAATGAATCCTAAGGTTTCATTGCCTGGAATAAATACCAAGAGCTAGAGACATTAACTGGCATATTATGTGGCTATCAGGTAAGGACTCTAATTTTTAAACAAACATACCAGTAATTATAGATTCAAGTGAATGCTGTCCTCTTCAACAGGGTTTAATGCAAAAGGACAAATAAGTTGAGTGTCAACACCACTTCACTGATTTGGCTCCCTGAAGAGCTGTGTTGGGGATTCTGAGGCTGAGTCTAGTTCAGCAGGAAAGAGTGCCTTCGTCTGCTAATAAGGTCTGCCATGCACGTGCTTGGGGACAGTGGAAACAAAAGTGCTGTATAACTGCCTTCCTGGTTTAACAGTAAGACCCCTGGATTTGGGATTTGAAGACTTGAACTTGAATCTTGGCTCTGCCACTTACTAGCTGTGAGATCTTGTGAAAACCCATTATGTGAGCTTCAATTTCTTTAATTTAATGACAATTAGTCTTAAAAAATATTTTTACTTTCTATCTCATAGATATGTATATGATAGCCCCTTTATAACCTATAAAGCACTAATCATAATTTATTCTTCAAAGAAGTCACTTTGCTAGGCTATTATTCACAATAATTTGGTCCTTGTACATAATACTTTGGGAGTGCATTTATAAACAGTTTGAGCAACTTGGGAAAAGCACTTTTATCTGTACCTTTTTTTTTATAATTTGGCTAGATAATTGATCATGACTTTCGGATCTGAAAGACATGGTTCTTTCCCAAAATAAAATTCACTTTCAATGAATGAAGATTTGCCACCACTGTGTTATTAAATAGAGTATGCCACAGGCTTTTGGAGATTCTTCTCAAAGAGAAACACCAAAAATGATTCGTACAATGGCAGCCTCATTAGTATTACCATATGGTCACTAAGGGTACTACACTGAAGGCCAAAATGTACTTGAATGTGTAACTTTCTGTTAGAAATAATAAACCAGTCGTTTTTGCATTAGAATGTCATAGCATCTATAGCAATATCATCATGCTTTGAATCAGAATGATGCTCATAGGCTGATCCTGCAGTAATCCCTAGGAAGGCACAGTGATGTAAACAAGGAACCCAGATGAACTCTCAGCCTCTGATAGAGAAGGAATCACAGCTTGGTGGTGCTTACTGATAATATGTTAATCTCCAGGTAACCAGCTGTTGATAACTCCAGACTTATGAAATGTGGATTTAATACAGCTGTGAAAATCCTGTCTGTCCATAAGCAACTACTATGTTAGGGAGAGGCAAGAAATATTGGAAGGAAAGCAACTAAAGAGTCCTTGGGAGGAATGTCTTTCAGCATTGGAGTCTGGGCTACCTAAAGGGGATGCTGACACAGTTCTAATCCTAAACTATTGTGGAGGGTGCTGTACCTCTCCCAATCTGGGTCATGAGGGGCCCCTGCCCTGGGCCCTGAGCTTTCGAGGGTCATACTTTGGCCTTCCTTTCATTATGAGGAGACGAGTCCTCAAGGCCAAAGGGATGTGTCTAGTCTTAAGTGGCAGGAAGGATTGTGAGATGGCACCCAGTTTCCCAGCCCCTGTACCTTCCTCCCTCTCCAAGAGTGATGGAACCTGTTAATATGATGGCTGTCACTCCTGTAATCAGGTTATGTTATATGGCAAAAGTGAAGGAATTTGGGAGATGTAGTTATAGTTCCTAACCCATTGACTATAAGTTAATCAAAAGAGACCTTGTCCTGGGTGGGCCTGACTTACTTAGGTGAAATCCCTTCAGAGAGGAACAGAGCCCTCCTGAAAAGAGAGCGTCTCCTGCTCACCTTGAAGAAGTGGGTTGCCATTAGTTCTACAGCCACAAGGAATTCAAGTCTGCCAACAACTAGTAAATTTGGAAGAGGACTCTGAGCCTCAGAGGGGACCCCAGCCCTGGCTGACACATTGGTTGCAGCCTGGGGAGACTCTGAGAAGAAGACCCAGTTAAGCCATTCCTGGACTGTTGACCCCTGGAAACTACCAGATAATAAATATCTGTTGTTGTAAGTCACTAAATCTATGGTGATTTGAGACGCAGCATAGAAAACGAATTCACCCACGTTCGTCTTCTAGTGGTGTACAAAGCGTGGTCTGTTTACTAGCGGTCTACAACGAGCTAAGTATAGAAAGTTAGAGTAAATGTCCAGTACTTTCTATGGCAGTCCACTTCGCTGTTCTCCATGGAAGCCCTGGGCTAGTCCCAAGGACTGTGGATGCTGTTGAAGCTGAGTGAGCGCCATGCAGTGGAGAAGACGGGGCTCACTTGCTCTGCCATCTTTTCTGGGGCTCGGAGACAAGCTCAGGCTATTTTGAAAAAAGCTGCTGCACTTTTCCCAAATGGCCTTTCTTTGTTCCCTTTAGCTCCCAGGCTTTAAACACAGTCTTTATTTTTCTGTTTATGTCGGTATATGTTTGAGCCCAGCGTGGAAAAGTGTGGTTGAAAGTCGCTTGGGTGGTGTCTCATGTGTCTGTGATGGGCTTGCTGCTGCTCGCTTTCATTTCTGTTGACAGATGGGTTTTGGGGCTTTTTTTTCTAAATCAGACCTTTTGGCCATAATGTTTCCTAAACAGCTGCAAAACCATCTCATTCAACTATTCTGATTTTGGATTTGACTTACATCAGAAGAAAAACTGTAGAGAATAGAGTTTACTACCCCAAATCGTGTCCCTCCCTAGCTTCCCAAGAGTTGAGTGTTTGCCAGTTGTGAACAGGTGACCTGCGTGGTGAGAAGTGACTGTTTCATTTGCTGTTTACCACATTCTGCCTGAGAATTATGCTGGGTGTGCTTGTATCTCTCCTGGGACAGAGGGCGAGCGCTGAGGCCAGAGAACACATCTTCCTCGTTTTCACATTCCTTTCTCTAGGCCACCCCCCCGGGCTCTCCACCAACACTTCAGCAACTGCCGCAATCTGGCACTCAGTACACAGTCCATTGAATGATAGACGCCTTCACATGTTAGCTACTTCACACATTGGTGACAAAAGTCTCTTCAAGGTGCACAGCACCTAACCGTTTTGATGTGTTGTTGAATCTAACATCTCATTTTATCTCTACAACATCCTGTGAGCTCAATATAACTAGTAGTAATAATTCCATTGAACATGTCAGAAAATTGAAGTCTAAGAAAGTTGTGATTTAAAAAAGGTCACATTGCAAATTATTGGCAGAGTTCTTGTTAGGATCCATTTCTTACTCTGCTGTTCCTGACACCGACACCGTGGTGCTTTAGTTTATCTAATTGAGGCACAGTAAAGTTATAAATCTTCTCATTTTTGCAAGTGGGGAGGAGACTGGGACCCGGGCACCTGAGCTTTGACCTGGCTGTAAATTGTGCCAGTAGGGCTGTAACTGTGGTCTCCTGGATGGGAGAGAGTCAGTAAACCTCTACTCTATAATATGTAACCCAAAAGGACACCTGGTAGTTCTGAACCACAGCAGATAAACCACAAGATAAACTTTGTCTCTTTCTGAAATGGAATCTCTTACTTAGATCAGCTTATTTTGCTGGGAGTCGGGGTGAGAGGCTCCGGGTATAGAGATTTCCAGAAAGAAATCTTACTGTTAGGTGCTTATGAAGACTCGCAGAGCCCAGAGGATGGTGCCAGACCCTTGTTTTCTTTCCCGTCAGGGCTCTGCCAGTCCTTATGGAGTCCATTCTGGAGGATAATTGGGATTTCCCTTCTTACTCCACAGTCCCCTCTGCCCTGGGACCACCTTCCCAGGGCCCAGCCTGGTGCTTTCAGTCTGAAGGGACAACAGTAAAATCTTTAGGTTCTCCCCAGAGAAACTAACCCCTCAACACAAATCACATTTATCTTGCAAATATTAACTATTTTTACAGCATCCATGAGTTATTATGCTAACAGAGTGTCAGTCTCTGCTTCATCTTACAAAAAATATTTTTTCAGCAAAGGACAGAGATGGGGTGGAGGGGAGAGGAGGGTGAGAAAATAAGGAAAATCCCACTCTGTCACACTTAGAGCATTTAAACGATCGTATGTCTTACTCTCCCCAGCTCATTCCTTCAACAAATGTTTACTGAGGATTTGCCTTGTGGCAGGAACTATGACATGGGATATAAATATGAATAGGATACGGTCCTTTGCTGAGGAAGTTCATGGTTTAGAAAAAGAAATAGACACAAACAGGTTTATTATAAAGGGAAGTGGAATTACAATGATAGAGAAATTTCCAGAGTAGTGTAGGGGAGGAAGACAAATCCCCTACCTCTGGGTCCTTCTGGCTGGGCTACCAATTAAACTGACATGAGACAGAATAACAGGAGAAAATCAAACAAAGCTTTATAACATGTATACATGGGAGACACTCAGGAAAACTGAGTAACTCGCCAAAATGGCTGAGGTCACCACCTTAAATACTGTTTTTAGGTAAAGATAAAGGAGGGTGTTGGGGGTAGTGGTTTGGAACTTCAAGGGGGAAGAAGGCAATTTACATGGAGATGGAAATGCCAATGGACCAACTATAGACAAGGTGACCCCAGAGACACATTTTACGTTAATTACAGTTATCTTATGGTGTTAGCTCCTTCCTGGAACAGGCCCTTCTATTTTAAATTCTTTTAGGCAGTTGAGGGAGAGGTCAAAGTTTCTTTCAGAGTCTTTTGTTCTTAAAAATAATCAAGCCAAAGAGAGGCATTTGGGGGTGGCCAGTTCGGATCCCCCCCAGCAGCATGAATGAGGAGCACCTGCAGTCCTGTGTGAGGCGAGGCCTCCTGGAGAAAGGGATGCTTGAACTGCATCTCGGAAGCGGAATGGGAGTAGGTTTAGCCCAGAAGGCTTGAAGGAGCGGAGGATGGGGGTTCCAGGTAGCAGGGATGGTGGGAGTGAAGGTGTGGAGGTGGGAGATGGCATGCTGCCTGTGAGACATCACCAGGCAGAGAACAGTGTGAGCAGACGAAGCTGGGGAGGAGGATGGCTGGAGCCCCGAGGCCCTGGTAGGCCGCGTTAAGCAACTTGGGGCTGGGGTGACGAAGGGTTTCAAGCAGACGAGAGATGAGACAGATTTGCTGTTGTGTGGAAGGTAAAAGGGAAGGTGGATCAGATAAGGGCAAAACCGGAAGCAGGGAGATCAGCCACAAGTGGAACAGAATTTAGGGAGAGCCATCAAGGGTCTGAGCGGAGGCAGTGCAATGGGAAGAGAAGGATGAATTAGAGGATTGCAGAGGGACAGCAGGAAGGTGGTGAGGGTTAAGTGAGGGGAGGAGGGGGGAGCGGGGGCAGTCTGGGGACACGAGGGTCTTTGGGTAAGGGACTGGCTGCCCCGTGCCCAGAGAACCTCACAGGAGACAAGAGGATGGATACATGGTGTTGGTGGCTGTTGCAAATGTCTTCTCTGCACAGCCTCTGGGTCAAGGCCATTGAGGAGAGAGGTCAAGCAGCCCCCAGGCCCCAGGATCTGTGCCCCTCAGGCCGAATGCGGAAGCCCAGAGTGAACTACGGGGCTATTAGTGGAAGAGCTGCGAGGGCCAGGCTGAACTGGTCACCTGTTCATAGCTTTGTCTTATGAATCTTCTCAATGTCCCTGTGAGGAGGGTGCAGTTATTGCCTCCTTTTACAGGTGAAGAAATAGAGGCTCAGCAGAGAATCCGTGGCCAAGTCACAGACCGCAACGCTGGCAAGGGGAGGGCATTGCCTCCACTTCAGCAAGACTGTGGCGTGGGAGAAAGTCTGGCTTCGGCGTAGCAAAAGCCTGGGGGTCGTTGGAGCGGGCCAGAGAGCAGTGCCCCCTGGGGAGACTGAGGAGAGCTTCCAGAAACAAGAAGAGGATTCCCAAGAGGTAGGCAGGAGGAACTGATGTGATCCCTCTACGCATTCACAAAATGAGGTGTGAGGGCTTTGAGCTTCCAGGCAATTTCCTCAGAGTGGGGTGGGGTGGCAGTAGGGGAGGAAGGTGGAGAAAGACCGCACTTTTGCTGCATTTTTATAAAACATCTTCCTTTGCTTTATCTGCATTCACATGCAGGCTCATAGCACCTAATAATGGTTAATAAGCCTCTGAATGTGTCACTTCATCTCCGCAACAGCCCCGTGAGGGAGTCTTTCTTTCCCTCTCTCTCTCTTTAAACAGATGAGGGAACTGTGGCTGCAGAGGTCAAGTAACTTGTTCCAGATTTCACCTGGAGTTTGAACCCTGGTACTCTGACTTCAGAGGCCAGGTTCTTAGCTGCCACAGTGACACAGAGACCAGAAGCAGCCTTGACGTGAGAGTAAATCCACAGTTATCTGGTACAAAAGGAGGTGGGGGAGCATACGGGCTGATATTTACTGATCACCTATTAGGAGTTTTATCTCAATCCTCACAACATCTCTATGAGCACAGCACAGTCATTGCCTCATTTTTACAGGTGAGGATATTGAGGTTCAGAGATGTTAAGTAGCTTGCCCCAGGTTACACAGCTAGTAAGGTGTGGGGCCAGAATTTGAATTCAGATATGTCAGATTCCAATTCCATGTACTTCCAGCTATAACAGGTAAATTATGAAAATAAGTGAATGCCACAAGCGATGTTTTGATATTCTAAATCAGTAGTTCTCACCTGGGGCGATTTTACCCTCCAGGGGACATTTAGCAATGCCTGGAGACGTTTTTGGTTGTTCCAACTGGGAGAGAAGTGCTACTGGCATCTAGTGGGTAGAAGCCAGGGATTCTGCTAAACACCCTATAATGCACAGGACAGCCCCACCACAAAGAATTATCAAGATGTGCCAAGGTTGAGAAATCCTATTCTAAGTTTAAATAAATTCGGAAACATTTTGAAGAAATAGCACATTTTCACTCTACCATGAGTTCCTAGATTAAAGGTCAGAGGATCCTGATTCCAGCTTCTTTCCAACTTTACTTTGCTCCTTCTAGAACCTTTTGGGCAAGGGCACCATATGCTCCTGTTTCTGGTCTCCATGGGGATGATGATGTGAGAGCCAATGGTGGCCCACTCTATCCCTGAGACCTGACCAGGCTCCAGGTCAACAGTGTGAACTCTGACCCAGACAATAGCAAGGACAGGGCTCCCTGGAGGCCGAACATCCATATCTTATTTGACAGCTGTTGGGTATTCCTCAGGATGCAGTACAGCCTTTTCAAGTATGGAGAACTTTTTGAACATCAAAATACGGAGGGCTGCAGCATATTGTCATTCAGGTCACACCTTGGGGATGAGTCAGGGCTGAAATCCCCGGCATGCCTTGCTCTAATATGCACAAAGGCCCCAAATGAGCTGGCAAAGACCCAACGCTCCACAGACCCAGGTGTGAGTAGCTGACTTTTAGATTCTTCTGACTGAGAAAATATATAATGACCACTTAACTACTTTGAACTCAGTAACACATTAAAGTGAACTTACATTTTATTTTTATTAATCTTGGCAACATCTACACTTCTGAAAAATTGTAGTGCCAGTACAAACCAGAGATTATTTATTCAATTGACAGACAGACAGTGCTTGGCCCACATGGATTTGTGGACCCTTTGCAATAACTCCAAGTTTTCCCAAGAGTCTGGGGCTGCAGGTCAGACCCTTGTACACAAAAGTCGTTCTATTTCCTAGTTTAAGAATTTATTTTAGGGGCAGAAGGCCAGTTGGCAATATACGAAAATTTTAAACATTATGGTTACACAATAAAAAATTCAAACTTTAAACATTTTCAGTTTCCTCTGTTGTTTGAAAGAAATTAAGGCCTTGGATAAAAACCAAAGACCTCACGGCATCTGTAACCCCTCTGTCAGCTTCTTCCCCTCCTGCCCGGGTCTGCCATAGCTTTGTTGTTTCTGCAATGGAAGATCTTCAGTTGTCCTATAGACTACCAACATCCAATAGAAATATAATGCAAGCCACATATGTAATGTAAAACTTGCTAGTAGCCACATTAAGAAAATAAAAAGAAAGAGGCAAAATTAATTTTAACAATACATTTTAACTCAGTATGTCAAAAATATTATCATTTTAACAGGTAATCAATATTTTTAATTATTAATAAATACTAGAAATAATACCTGTGCTGACATGTGCTCTGCAACACTAATGTCTCACATGATGTCACAGCTGAAATCAAGTGTAGTCCTATCAAAACAGTAAAGCTGTATTTAACAGAAAAATATTTTACACTGCTTCCATTTTAAAATTTAAATTTAAATTAATTGAGATTAAATAAAGTATAACACTCAGTGCCTCAGTCATGCTGGCCACATTTCTGGTGTTCAACAGCCACATGTGGAGTGACTACTGTATTGGACGTGCAGCTCTAGACCTTCTGTGTGTTTTAACAGACTGTATCTAAACCTCATAGGCCCCATCAATGGTTTGGAGAGAAGTTCTAGAATCTTCTCTGTGTGACATTAGAGCAAATCTGTGGTGGTTGTTAGTGTGCTCTTCATTTATGGTTAACTTAAAACCATCCCGTGGTGGTAGTCCATTTCATGCTGTGTTCCCCTGTAGAGATGAAGAAGAATCTGCAATTTTGGACCCTGTGATGATCACCACCCACAGTTGAAGGTCATTCCCAAGCGGCTGGTTTTCAGGGGATCATGTTCCTTTGACCGTGTCACAAGGAGTGTGATTTTCAAAAGGATGAAGAAAGGCAAACTCCTGAGGAAAAATTTCACGGGTGAAGATCAGGATGAAGCCGAAAGAAAAGAAGATGAAAGGATGGAGGGGCTCCCATTTCCCTCCTCCCCCACACTTGAAGGAAGCACTGTGGTGTGGGCAAAGCTGGGAGGAAGAGGAGGACCTTTAAAAGAAAAATCAGGCAGAAAAGTTTTCACGGACACAGAACAGCAAACGCAAGGTCTACACAGTTGGTGTGAAATAGTACATGGTCAGTGCCTCTACTGACCTCTCTTGGCTATTCCAGAATATTTTAATAATTAGACACACCCAAAACATGTTTAGCATCACACCACCTGCTGCTTCTCATGGACAGCATTATTGTCATCAAACCTGATCCCAATGTTTGCAACATTATTGGATATCCTATGAAACAGAATCTAAAAATAGACTTTTTTCCTCTAAATCAGTCCTAACCTTACAACTGGGGTTGCAACCATAACATTGTTGCCTGTTTTTTTCACTTTCAAGGATTAGGTAATAATATTAAATTTCCCTTCTCATGATAAGTCTCTGTTTGCTCTTGGCTTGATATTTGAAGAAAATATTTATAAATTAAAGCTGTGCTACGTTTTATCCCGTGCAGTTATCCCATGCAGTTATGGGTTTATAGATCGCGGTATCTCATAATATTTTCTGTCTTAAACTGGCCACATCCAGTCTCTCCAAAGTGAAGTTCCTCAGCTGAGGTTATTTTCACCTCTGAGAACTTCTGGAGGGCTGTTTCTGTGATAAAGGATGAAAGGGATGAAGGACTCACACCTGCCCGGAGCCAGAGCCTCTTTAAATACAAGCCTTGCCTCCAGAACTGGATTTCTTCCTTGAACGGAGGAGAAGTTCTGCCATCAAGGATGGAAGGAGTCAGGGAGCAGTTGGAGCAGTAGGTTTGCCCTGGCTTGTGTTTGCTTTTATGGGGCTACTGTTAGGAGGGCCTTCTGGCACATTCTGAGAAAGCCAGTTAAAGCAGAAAAGGCCCTGAGAACCAACTCAATTGCCCCCAATATAACTGTTACATGCAAAACTTCCCGAGAGTGGCCCAATGCAACCTGTGCCCCTATAGCAGCTCATTCATGCTGCCTTAGGATTTTCTGTAATGTTCTTGAAAAACATTGTTATATTTAGTTTAGTGAAAGATATTTATCAGAAACAAAAAGAGCTGGAGCATTGACTGCAAGATTAGTTTGCAGAGGGAAACACACATTTCTTTTTTTTCATATTCTGCAAAGTACCTAAGTCAAACATAGAGTTGCCTCCAGGGTTTATGACCACACAATATTTTGTCTGTGAAGACGAGATAGTGTAAGAATTTTATTTCTGTCTGATTTCAAAGAAAGAAAAAATAAACACCTAATTTCTTTTCAGAAATGTACATTGCCTCTGACTCTTAAAATAGAAAGCGCCTGACCTTTTTGCTTTCACTTTGTAACTGCTGTGTGCTCTATGTTTTAATGCTCTAGATAGAGTTAAACTTCTTGTAGACATCAACCCCAAATGGAAATAATTGGTCAAAGGCCTAAATTTGTACTTTATGAGAAATACAAGACTCTACAGGATTCCAACCTTTTTAGAATCATCGTAGACTTTGCCCAGGAAGCATGACATTGGCAGAAAGGGAATATAGGTGCCTTTTAACATGTTTCTGTGGACAAGGATTCTGGGTTTTACAGATAGAGAAATCTTGTTCAAGTCCATTGGGAGAGAGGAGTGAAACGGAGAGAGAGAAAGAGAAAGATCCTTTTGTGTTTTAAGACAAAGCAGTATAATCAAGTCAGAGAAGTAAGAGGATAAAGGTAAAAGTATTATGACGTTATTGTTTGCTCTCTTTAGTTCTCTTTAGGTGCGATCTCAGAGAGAGAACACAGTTTCTCAATGTGGATGGAAACTGTGTTAAAAGTTTTTAACCCAGAATAGGCAAAACAATCTTTAAAAAGAACAAAAAAGTTGGAGACTCATACTTCTCAATTTCAAACCTATTACAAAGCTACAGTAATCAACATGGTGTAGTATTGGCATCGGAGAGGCATATGGACCAATGGAGTAGCATTGCTAGTCCAGAAGTAAACCCTCACATCTAAGGTCAATTGATTTTCAACCACTGTCAGGACCATTTGATGGGGAAAGGATAGTTTTCTCAACAAACGGTGCTAGATAACTGCTTATCCACATGCAAACAAATGAATCTGGAACCCTACCTCACACCATACATGAAAATTAGTTTGAAGTGGATCAAAGAACTAAACATAAGGGTTAAAATTATAAAACTCAGAAGAAAACCTAAGTGTAAATCTTTGTGACTCTGGGTTTGGCAATAGTTTCTTAGATATTACACCAAAAGCATAAATAAACAGAGGAAAAAAGGATAAATTGGACTTCATCAAAATTAAAAACTTCTGTATGTGAAAAGACACTATAAGAAAGTGAAAAGGCAGGGCCAGCCTGGTGGTGCAGAGATTAAGTTTGCACATTCCACTTCAGTGGCCCAGGGTTTGCCAGTTTGGATCTCGGGTGCAGACCTACGCACCACTTGTCAAGCCATGCTGTGGCAGGGGTCCCACCTACAGAGGAAGATGGGCACAGATGTTAGCTCAGGGCCAGTCTTCCTCAGCAAAAAGAGGAGGATTGGTGGTGGATGTTAGCTCAGGGCTAATCTTCCTCAAAAAGAAAAAAAAAGAAAGTGAAAAGGCAACCTACAGACTGAGAGAAAATGTTTGCAAATTCTACAGCTGATAAGGGTGTAGTATTCAGAACATATAAAGGACTCTTGCAATTCAACAATAAAAAGAAAAGTAACCCAATTTAAACATGGGCAAAGGATGTGAATAAACTCTTCTTCAATATACAAATGGCCAGGGGCTGGCCCCGTGGCCGAGTGGTTAAGTTCGTGCGCTCCGCTGCAGGCGGCCCAGTGTTTCGTTGGTTCGAATCCTGGGCGCGGACATGGCACTGCTCATCAGACCACGCTGAGGCAGCGTCCCACATGCCACAACTAGAAGGACCCACAACGAAGAATACACAACTATGTACCAGGGGGCTTTGGGGAGAAAAAGGAAAAAATAAAATCTTTAAAAAAAAAAAAATGGCCAATAAGCACGTGAAAAGATGCTCTGCATCACTGGCCATCGAGGAAATGCAAATAAAATCAAATGAGATACAACTTCACATCCATTAAGATGCTATGCTAAAAAAAATTTAATGGAAAATACCAAGTGTTGGCATGGATGTGGAGAGTGGACCCCGCATATATCGCTGGGAATCTAAAATGGTGCAGCCACTGTGGAAAACAGTTGGGCAGTTCCTCAAAAAGCTAAACATAAAATTACCATGTGACCCAGAAATTCCACTCCTAGGTATATACCTGAGAGAATTGAAGACATGTGTTCATACAAAAACTTTCACACAAATGTCATAGCAGCATTATTGGCAATAGCCCCAAAGCAGAAACAACCCAAGTCTCCATGAATGGCTGATGAATAAACAAAATGTTGTATATCCATTCTAGAAAATTAAAAGAAACCCATACACATTAGCATTTACTCCCCGTGCCCTCTTCCCTGAGACCGCTGGCAACCACTCATCTACTTTCTGTCTCTATTGATTTGCTTATTGTGGACATTTCATATAAATGGAATCATACATGTGGTCTTTTGTGTCTAGTTTCTTAGTATGTGTGTGTGTGTCTGGCTTCTTTCACTTAGCATAACGTTCGCGAGGTTCGTCCATGTTGTGGCATGTGTCAGTACTTCACTATTTTTTATTGCTGAATAATATTCCATTGTATAGATATACTACATTTTGTTTATCCATTCATCAGTTGATGGACATTTGGGTTGCTTCCACTTTTTTTGGCTTTTAGGAAGAATGCTGTTATGAGCATTCACTTACAAGTTTTTGTGTGGCTATTTTTCGTTTCTCTTGGGTTCTTGTGTATATTTTTAAATCTGTAAAAATTTTCCTGACTTAGAAAATCGTAATTCCTTTCTTGACATATGTAAAGCATTCTCATCAAAAGATAGAGAATTGACTCTATTTTCTATCACAACATCACCTCCTTAGAGCATTTAGAGCTCCAAGGGACCTAAGATACCCGTTGGGTGAGACTCTGATTTTACTGACGAGGCCTAGAGAGGTGGGGTGACCACTACAAGTCAGCCGGCCAGTGAGTGATCACGACAGACACAGAGCCATGTCTCCCAACTCCTACACCCCTTCCTATGTCGATGTGCATCAGGAATGCTTTAACCCCATGAGTCTTACCCAGAGTGAGCCATCAGCCTTACAAGAATCTGGGAGGGGAGAAGAAGAGGAAGACTCCTCCCAGAGTGGGATCTGAGGGGGCGGTAGGCCTCCCCTACCTCCCCCAAACCATCCCTCTTCTCCATAACTTGCTGTGGTACTCGCTATTCCACCAGCAGCCAAACCTATGGCTTAATGCAGGGCTCACGAACGGAAAGGCCTATGCAAGCCAGATGGTAATGGGAAAGAGCGATTGGGTGGGCTGGCAAGCTGCAAAGCACATCCCCACATGAAGGAGCTCAGGATAGCGGCTGCAGGAGCTGTGTTCCTGAAGACCTAGAGTAAGTGGCTTCTGGGCCCTGGCTACAAGATTTGGCACAAGGGCCATGCTAGCCTCCCTGATCCAGGGGCTAGCTCAGATATGCCACCACAGAGGACAGCCTGTGCAGGGCAGGCTCTCTTGGCACCAGCACCTCACAGTGGCTTTGGACTGGAGCTAGTGAGTGAGAGTGGGCTTGAACTTGAGCACCAGGAGATGCTGCCATACCCCCATGCCTTTGTTAACTGGGGAGAACCTTTGAGGAGGTAATGACTAAAGTCCCATGTGGGGGTTGAGAGCCATCATACTGCACACAAGGGCCAGCAAGCCGGGAAACTTAGGATTCACTTCTAAAGCAATATTCTCTGTTCCATAGCACATAGAATATTTTATCATCCAAATGGGCTGATCGCCTCTTGGCTCGCATTAGTGAGATGCTATTATCTCAATAAGTGTAAATCTCAGCTCTGTTAGCTTTGGACAAGTTTTGGGGCCTCAGCTTGCTGTTCCATGGTCCTGCTATGAGCCTTGCTATGAGCATATGCATGTGCAGATGACAAGAACAGATGTCAGAGCCCCCAGGAGATCAAAGTGCCGGCACTGCCTCAGAAAATCTGCCTAGGCCACGTAGTTCTCTGAATCTGCAGGAAGGCTGTCATAAATATTCAATACAGATTTGTTCGATTGAATCAACTCTAAAGCAAACATATTCTTCACCACTCCTATGGAAGACGAAAGCTGGCGTCCAGGCAGCTGTGACTGAAAGCCAGTCACGGGGTGGTACAGCTTGGGCGCGGTTGTCATTGCTGCCTGCCCGTCCCCTCCCCCGCCCCCCGCCAGCATGTGAACATTTCCCCAATAGCCTAATTAATTTGGTGCAAAGAAAATTTTCTCTCCTCTGTACTAAAGCTACCCTAAAATTGTTTTTGTGGTTGGTTGTCTTTTCAAAGCTGAAAATAAGGGCACATTGTTTCTACACTGTGGACAGTGATTCCAGACAAGGAGAAACTAGAAGGGTTTTATGACTCAGGGAAAGAGAGGTCCCAGAGGGGCCCAGGCTGTTTTTCTTCCATCTTTCCCTTTTACCCTTCTCTGAATCTCCTGATTATTTTTAAAACTTTCTCAACTTGCCCCTCCGTATTTGCAGCCTTCTCTTTCTCCCCCTCCGCCAGCCTGCTCCGGGCCTCTTCTGCCCTCCACCGCCTCTCCACATTGCAAGGCCCATATTTTTGCCTGAGCTTCTCTCTCACATTTACTCAGAAGCTCGAAATTATTTTTCTCTTGTGGATAAAAATGAGCAGAATGCCAGTAAGACGATTCTAAAAAAGAGAAGCTCCTACGTGCCAGCTCAAGCTGAATCCTTCTTATGAGAGCATGCTGAATTGACTGCATTGTTTTGCAATGTTTTGTTCAACTGGCCGACTCCATTGTCTTTTAAATTGTGCACTTTTCTGTAGAGGCGGTTCACCAGTACAGCTGGATAGAACAAATGTTGGATGGAAAAAAAATCAAAAGTAGATATTTTCAAGACCTATCCTAGCATCATTAAGGTTATCTATGCCAAAATCTGCATCTGGTAGTAAAATTTTTCTCTTTTTTATAACATTGTTTTCTCCAAAGAACCGTCCAAGAGTTGCTACTGTGTGGTTTTAACAGGCGTGTCTTCCCGGCTGACTTTGCCTGGTAGAGGTTAGAACCCAGCGCTCAATAGACACAAAATTCTGATGAGTTCGTGATGTCCAGTCTAAGAAATTACCTGCCACCAAGGATAATAATTGACAAGGCTGGTGCATTTTGCCATATGGCACGAGCTATCTCTGTCCCCAAATATGCAACTCTCATGGTGTGACAAATTGTTTGTGGGACGACACACGTTACAGCCCAGACAGTTAGACAAAACACCCTGTTGGAGTTGAAACCACAGTCTAAGGCCCCTGAATAAGAAACATGCAAAATCACACCTGCTGGCCAACACGGCGGCTTATGCTCGCCTCTTTTTTCCTTTCCAACAAAGAAAATGAAGAGTCAAATGAATTTAAAGTTGAGAAAAGGACCCAGGGTGAGGTTCCCACGTAAACTTAATTCAGTCAGTGATATTTTAGGTGGCTGATCTATAGATAGCTTCAGTGGTGTGGCTGAGGTCAAGCAGTTTGTGATTTGGAGTTTCAACTCTGATGTTTAATTGTTGCCAGACGAGTGTAACACAAATGGCTGACACCATGACAGACCTAGTCTCAAGTATCTGTGGTTTGGGCCTGGTTATCTTTTAAAGATTGATATCCTCTACAAAGAATCCTCGCTACAGTTAAATTCTCACGTGCGCTGCTGTTAGTACCCAGTATTTATGATACGTGAAGGTAGGAATTTTTCCACAGGTGGAAGGTGAGATTACTGGGAGTGAAATAGAGACGAGAGGATTCATTCTGGGGATCTATTCTGGCATGAAAAAGTCTTAAGGTTATTAAATTTCAAAAACCTCTCTTTTCAAGAGAGAGTTTCTCCTGATGATGTAACAAGATGGGAATGTCATGCTGTCTTTAGTAAACTTTGTGGTATTGGTGTCTGTTGGGTATTAATTTGTATTATGTGCATTGAAAGCACGGGTGCTGTCTATGTTTGAAGCTATGAGCAAAGGTCTACAATTTTATAAGCTATATGTATGTATAATATATAGACATATATTATATATATATATCTGTACAGAAAGTATGTATATAAGTTTGCTAATTCTCTTGTTTTCACCAGGAATGCTGTAAGTTTCCATAGAAATGATTTATTGGTGCTTGTGGTAAAGTTTATAGCTGATTGCAGTTTAAGAATTGTGCCAAAACAAAAGCCTGTGTTCTGAAGATTTTGGTAGACCCACAGTATGAAGTAGGTGCTTGACAAATTTATTTAGGAGTTCTGTTGTCATCGCTGAATCAAATGCAAGCTTCGTCTTTCCAGTCCATCCTGTCAGCCCATTCTGGGCACCATTTTGCAGTGCCCTCTCAGGTGGCCATTCAATGCCTGCCACCCGAGTCCATTTTTGTATCATTCTAGTCATTTTTCTTCCTATCCCTCAAACTCCATATTCAGTTCATCAGTAAATTCTAAGTTACATCAAAAAAATTTCAAATGAACTTCTCTCCAACTTGACTGCACGCCTCAGTTCACTCTGCGGCCCCATCGAATTACTACCATAGCCCCCACATGCTCTCCCTGCTTCCCCTAGGGGCCTACACTGATCCATTGACCACAGAGCAGCTGGAATAATCACGAAAGCACATCAGTCAGATCATATGAGTTTTCTGCTCAAAACTTATAATGGCTTCCCATACCTCTTAGAATACATTCTAATTCCTTATGAAGGCAACATCTTTCCTGATTCCTGTCTGTCTCTTCAGCCTCATCTCACAATCTCACATTTTCCTCTCTCTTGCCAAGTTTACCATCTCACCAGGTTTACCATCCTGGCTCATTTCAGTTCTGGGAACAAGCCAAGATCTTTCCAGCCTCGGGGCTTTTGCACTTACTGTTCTCTCTGCCCCAAAGTGTTCACATAACTCTACCCTTGTCATATAGCTCTCAGCACAAATGTCACCCCCTCAGAGAATTTTTCCCTAAAACCATCTTTAAAGTAGATACTACTGTTAATGTTCCATCCACGCCCAGTTCTTTCCTTCCTGGCTTGTGCTATAATCTGTGATCATGCTCCTGGTTCATTTGTTTATTGTTTGTTTTCCTCCGTAAGACTAAGTCAAATGAAAGTAGGAACCACATTTTTCATATATCCTCAACGCTTAGCACAGTATCTGGCACAATGCCAGTGCTCAGTAAACACTTGTCCAATGAATGAACAAAAAATACTTTCAAATGTTAAAGAAAAATCTACCTACTTAAAATTTCTACTGTTGGTTCTAGTTCTGTTTTCTAAGGCAGCATAAAATGATTCTACAGCTTCTTATCCAAGATCACATTTCAAGTCTCTGACACCCTTCTTAGTCACCTGATTTCTGTGCTGTCTACACCTCTCAACCTTCCCTTGTGTAGCCTGGCTTCCAACTTTCTCATCACAGTGATCATTCTCTGCTGGAAGACTTTATGTTTATATGTTTATGTTTATAGTTTGACAATAGCCCTCATTACAAAAGTAGGATTCACCCTTCTTGATGAGAATCATGTCCAGTTTATGGATCTTGTGTTTCCAGCATCTGTTGGGCTTTTTTCCCCAATATATTGCAAAATAGAAGATTTTCCAAGGTTTCTGGCATCTTTCCCATTCTCCACGATTTCTCAAACTCGCTGCCAGTAGCTCTGAGATTATATCTGCAAATTCTTTTCACACTCTGAAATATAATTTGTCTGGATCTAGAAGTTTGAAATAATTTATATGCCTAGATTTTTCTTATTCCCGAACTTATTGTGGGCCCCACTTTCCTCTCTTCATGATCTCCTTTGCTGAACATTTAGAACTCAGAATCTATTCTCCTTGCTCCCCAGGATGGAATCTGAGCATTGGGTAATTTGGACTTTTTGTTGTCTGTTAACATTACACCACTTCTTGGACCTGTCCATCTTTTTCTTCTCCTCACCTCATCCTCTTCCTCCTTCTTCCCTTCTTTTATCTTTGTTCTTTTGTTCTTTCTTCCCTTCCTCCCTCCCTTCCTTCTTTTCTTTCTTCCTTCCTTCTTTCCTTCCCTCCTTCTTTCTTTCCCATCCCATTCTCTCTTTCTCTGAACTGAATCTTTCATGAACACCTTTTTGATCGCTTGTGTTTCTTGGATTTCCCATTAGCTGAGGCTTTAGCCTTTCTGAAAACCTCCATTTTTTTGTATTGGTTCTTGGATATGTGTCCCTCATTATCTCTTGTGAACACGTCCTTTAAAAAACATGAGTTCATGAGAAAGTTTTCAGCGTGGCCACACTGGCTTAGAAGTTTACTTATCCTTTTCCTTTTCACTGGAATTCTTCATTATTACATTGCCTTAGAATTCATGTAATGCTCCCCTTCCTTGCTGTTATGGACTCCCAAAAGACATGGTCACATTCTGCTGAGGTCCCTATAATTTCTGTACAGAAAACAGTTCTTTCTCATTGGTTAAAATTATATCCAGAATGGCAGTTTCTCCTCTCTGAGAGCTGAAATTGTTAGTTAGGAATGTTAAAAATTTTTATAAGCAACTCTATTTTAGCAAAAAGGGACTCCCAAAAGACATAAAGATTGTTCAAGTCCCTCTGCCTATGATTGCTTGCTTGTAGTTATGTGGTCGGCCTTCAGAAAGCCTCATGCTTGCCTGGGCCATCCGTGGCAAACACTAACCCTAGAAGGACTCCTGTTGATATTTTGCCTGTAATTCTATCCTGCTTTCACTCTTAGTGTGTGGCCTTCTGTACAGGACCATGCCATCTTTTTGCATCCCTTTTTCATATACAAGGCTACTTCTTCCTGTTTCTTTTGAACTTGCGACTTCCTTCTACTGCTGCATTTCAGGCAACTATGTGAGAGTGGCCATGCTTAAGGTTAACATTCCAAGTTCTCTTTCGTTGCATCTCATCCTCTGTGAATCAGAGTCTGTGTGCATAAGGATATTTTAATGCAAAAGGGTCTTTCTTGATGAGTTTCTCTCATTTTCAACTAAGAATTAGGTATGAGGTACCCCCTATAGTGGTCCAGCAATTTCTCCAGATAGTCCCATCCTTCTCACCCTTGACTCCCATTCTCCTTCATCCCTTTATAAGAGTTTCCATCTGACTTCCTAGTGCTCCATCCTTCTTAGTCTTTTTTGGGTTTTTGCTAATAATCTTGTATATGGAAATATATTCCTCTAGGACTTTACCTGTTCTTCTGATCACAACTGAAGTGATGGTTAATCACCCCAGGAACAAACATGGAATACATTCTTCACAAATTGGCAGGGAGAAGAAGATGTACAGATCTTCTTAATTTTGCTGACAGTGCGATTTTGGTCAACAACTGTATGAGAAGTACGGATACAGGAGCACAACTTTAGAAAGGGCCCCATGCATATTGCGAAGTGGCCCTCTTTGTGGTACAGAAAGCAGCTTTGCTTTTGTCTCTGGAGTATCTGAAGGGGCTATACCTAGGTGAGAGGAGGTTAGAGAAAGGAGATTGGAGGGGGCATAGTGGACTTTGGGGAGGGGAAAGGCCTACAAGTTGTGGCTTCTCCTGCTCTCCTTTTCAGCAGATAAACCAGACTGTCCCTCTGGCGCCCATGGGGCTGAGAGGGAAGTCCTTCCCCATCCTGCTCCAACACAGCATTCCTCTCTTCCTGCTAGGATTGTGTCCCACTTGTACACATCCCATTTCCTGTACTGCCTCCCCTGGTGGCTTCTCCCCAGGATCTCGGGGAAGCAGGCCGCTTTATCTCTAAGTTTTCCAGGCCTGTGGCCCCTACCCCGTCACTGCCGCCTACCCTCCATCTCCTTTGCTCGCCCATGAGTAGTCTCTGCATCCGTGCTTGTTCCACCTGGCCTCATACACTGAAGCTGATGATGCAAACCTGGGAGGTGGCCTGTGCTTATGGGCTGCAATTTGAGGCTCATTAAAAGGCCCATTTGTAGGCAGTGTGGGTTATGCAGTCAACACTGGATACAGACTTGGATTCTAAATCCAAATTTGGCTACTCTCCAACCAGGAAATCATTCTGAGTCTCTGAGTTCCTATGTGTAAAATATGGATAATAATTCTAACTATGCACACATGTATTTACATACATACACACATGCACACACGTAACGTGTGTATTTCCTGGCATATAGTATAGGTCCAACTGATGTATTGTTTCCTCCTCTATAAAATGGATAAAATAGCATCAACTTTTTGTGTTTATTTTGAGGAAAGATAAATGAATACATTCAATAGTACTTATCATTACTAGCTATTTGTGGGGGAATGTGTACTCTACTGGTCAGAGTGATTAACTGTGGAGTCAGATTAAGTTTGAGAGCTAGTTCTGCCACTAACTGGCTGTGTGTTGCTGGGCAAGATGATACTTACCCTTTCTAAGCCTCACTTTCCCAAACTATAAAATGCAACCAATTACAGAACGCCCCCATAGGGTGGGTCATGATTAAATGAGATGATCCATGCGAAGCATCCAACCCAGTGCTTGATGCTTAGTGAGGGCTTTGGAAGTTGTGTGTTACCAGTCATAGTAGTCACATTGTTCTCTCTGCTGCCCTCCCCAGACCTGGGTCAGAAGAGATTTTGGTTGCCTGGTCGGGGAGGGGAGGAGGACAATGCACAGAAGACCCCAGAAGGCAGTGAGTGGTTCAAGCCCTTCGGAGGGAGGGAGAGTGGACAGTAGGAGCAGCTGGAAAGGACAACCTCGGAGAGGATGTGAATTTGGTCAGGATGAGCACCTGGCACTTCTTTGCTTTTATTCTTGTCTTGTGCTTTTTCCATCATTTTTATGGGCTGGTGTGGAAACGTTTGCTGAAAGGGCTGTTCCACCTGGATCTCATTGAAATCACGCAGCCTTCCCCTTCGTTGAATGTTTTTCTATCCCAGTAACTATATAAAATGTTCCATTTGTGAGGTAATTGTTCTGTTTCAGATTTTCTTTCCTAAACTAAAAAGGAGAGTTATCCAAAACATTCGAGACAATGGCTTAAACGTAAGGCTCTGTATGACGAATGCTTTATTTCCTATCGTTTACATTTCTTTTTCCTATTTAGCCGTCTATGCACTGGCTCTGGGTGGAGGCTTCAAAGGTCAGGGGTTGCACTGGGAAGAGGATGGAAAGATGAAGGGAATTTCTTTTGTTGTAAATTTTCCACTTCCTCGAGAGTAGTAGTGGGAAGCATGAGCTAAACAGAGGCTGCTTTCACGTCTTTAGAAACACCGTTATGATCCTTATTTTGGTTGCTTAAAATGCCTGCAGGAAACAACCAGCTTCTGCCCAAATAACTTTTATATAGAAAATGTTCTTTTGCTTTAGCTGCATGTGGCGGTGACTTTTTCTGGACGCCAATGAACCTCCCTCCCACTTCTTGGCTCTGCTGAATAACCAGAGTGGGAAGAGGAAGGAAGAATCAGGAAGGGGCAGAGTTTAATTCTGACATTTTCAAAGGTAGAAGATGGGCCAGATCTTGTTCAATGAGGAGATGAAGTAGAGCGTTAATTGTTTAGTTGTGGTAAAGTAAAGGAGGAGTGGTTTCAAAGTCAATGACTTGGGTTCAAGCCCCATTTCTCCTATTCATTTATTTATATGTGGTGTAAACCTTAATCTTCTTGACCATAAAATGGGAAGATAACACCTAGATAGCAGGGCTGGCTGAGGCTTAGCAGAAATGAGATGTGACTGCAAGTCACCCTGCTCTTGAGTCGTTCGTATGGATGTGATAATATGTACAAGGATTTTCTTTCTTTTGGCTGGAGGAGAAAGGGGAAGTTTCCAGGTGTCCTTGAATGTGGGGGACCAAGAGGTGACATGAGGACAATAGAAGGTCAGTATCGCATCTGTGTCCTGTGCCCTCATCTCCCATCCTAAGTATAAGATTCCCCGTTCTTGACCCTCACCCTTAGCCTTATGAAGTAGGGTTTGGAGTGAAGCAGAGCCTTGGGGCCCAGGTGACAAAGTCCTGCCCAAAGATGGAGCAGAATGACTGTTCCCCCATTCCGCCCCAAATCTGTGGCACCCTAAGGGCTCAGGGCAAACACCAGCAGCAGAGTGCTGCTGTCCAATGGCTCGTGGGTCATAGATGTATGACTTTGAGGAAAGGAGAGCAGAGGGATGTTGCAGGCTTGTTCGTGAGTTAATCTGAGACAGCTTCTAGGACACCCAGAAGTCACTGGGGGAGATTTTAGGTGCGAAGGTGTGTGTGCTGTTGAGGGCTTATAGTCCTGCAGACGAAGCCTTCATTTTAATGGGACCTCATAAGTTGGTGAGGCCTGGGGACATTTGAGATTCCTGTACCTTATTGGGTTTCAGTGTGGATTAAAAGAGAGAAAGGCCACGTGAAAGCACTTTGCAAATTTTAAAGTGCTGTCAAAGAATGAGGGATTGGTATTTGGATGACTCTCTGGAATCTGGTGTAGACCCCTGTTAGGGTATCATTGGAAGCTCTGCCAAGGCCAGACGCAGGTCGGAGGCAGCAGGTAACCGGGACACAGAAACACCTCCTGAGCAACCCATGGGAGTTTTATTGAGCACTTGCCATGTCCCAAGCATCTGCTATCCATTCAGGATTCAAAGATGAATAATTCTCAGTTTCTGCTCTTCAAGAGCTTGCAATCCAAAGGATCTCTCTTCTCAGCCCCCACATTCTAAGGCCTGCTCCAGAGGGAATGTGAGTACCAGAAAGAACCCACCCAGCCTCCTTTGAGCCTCCAGCCTTGCCCGGATCCAGGCTGCAGGTTGGGGAGTCGCCAAAATGAGAGGAGTTCTGTTCATCCACTGTAGGCACAGGCTGTAGCCGACATCCCAATCAGCAGAAGGCAGGTGGCTGAGTTTACAGCCACTGAAGGGCGGCTATGCTTTCAGTAGATAAATTGTCTTCTCTGCCTCAGAAGTATCAATCGAACAGCAACTATTTACTCAGTAGCTGTACTGAAGGCAGGAAACACAAGAGCGAAGTGTCATTTTTCCAGTTTACCACACAGTCCCCAACAGCCGTCAGGTGGATAAACAGATTATTGCAGTAAAGCAGAGGCATCACAGGAGTATATTAACTAGAAGTCATAAGTCGAGGAGACTATGGAAGGATCTCTCCACTGAAGAGGAGGCACCTCGAGGATTCCTTCAGATAGCACAGTTCTGTGTTCACCATGATCGCTACTGCACAAAGGCCTGTGGGCAATATAAGAGGAAGGCATTCAGCCCCATTCTACAAACCCAGTGAGCATGTAATATGTACTAGGCACGCATGGGTGCATCCAAAGAGGAACCACACATCGCTGCCCTCAGGAACCCACCGTCTGGGTGGGTGAAATGGGTGAAGGGCATTGAAAGGCACAAACTTCCCGTTATGAAATAAGTAAGTCCTAGGGATGTAATGTGCAGCTTGGTGACCATCGCTGATAATACTGTATTGTAGGGGGCCGGCCCCGTGGCTGAGTGGTTAAGTTCGCGCGCTCCGCTTCGGCAGCCCAGGGTTTCGCTGGTTCGGATGCTGGGCGCGGACAAGGCACTGCTCATCAGGCCACATTGAGGCGGCGTCCCACATGCCACAACTAGAAGGACCTGCAACTAAGATATACAACTATGTACCGGGGGGATTTGGGGAGATAAAGCAGGGAAAAAAATACTGTGTTGTAGATTTGAAAATGGCTAAGAGAGTAGATCTTAAAAGTTCTCAACACAAGAGAAAAAAATTGTAACTATGTGAGTGATGGATGTTAATTAGAGCCATTGTGGTGATCATTTCACGTTATATAAAAGCATTGAATCATTATGTTGTACACTTGAAACTAATATAATGTTATATGTCAATTTTATCTCCATTAAAGAAAAAAGAACTCACATTCGACTGTGGGGCTTGGCAAACTATGGCCTGTGGGTCAAATCTGGCTTACCACTTATTTTTGTAAATAATGTTTCATTGGAATCCAGACACACTCATCATTTAACGTATTGTCTATGGTTGCTTTGGCACCCACTATAGGAGCAAAGTTGAATAGTTGCGATTGAGACCTTATGGCCCATAAGACCTAAAATATTGACTGTATGACCCTCTACAGAAAAAGTTCGTCAACCCCTGGTCTTGTAGGAGAGACACAGGCTTGCATAGTTAACTAATTCTTGGCTGTGAGTGGCCATGCTGGTGAGAGAAGACAGCTGGCTGGCTGGCTGGCTGCCTCCCAGAGGCATTACCACGATTGGAGGACCAGCCCTCAACCTTGAAGCCCCAGAAACTAGACTTTGTAACTTCACCTGGACATGAAAACAGAGTTCATGGTGGACTGATAGATGCCAAAATCAAAGACTGATGTACAGGCTGAAAACAAGTATATGGTATGGGATAGCCCTTTTAGGGACTGGAATGATTCCTAGGGGGCTGCCCTTTCTACATACTGTGGCACTTACCCAAGTGTGGCTGGTTCTCAAGAGGTTTCCTGATAAGCCTCACTAGACCACAGGAAGCCCCCCACACCCACCCTGAGATAGTTCAGGTCAAGGTGAGACCAGAGGAAGAAACTAACCCTGTCTCTTGCAGACAATACCACTCCAGTGTCTGGAATTGAATGTCCCAACATTAGTATCGCCCTTCCCTGGGGAAGGTTGGGAAAATGCCAGAAAGTGCTCCTTTGGAGCCCACCCTTCTCTGACAGCCCCTACTTCTGTTAACACAGCCTTTCCGCAGCTGCATTAACATCATTGGCTAAAAGCTACAGCTGTTGCTAGTAAAAGGAGTGGTTCCTGTGAGCCTAGCAGGCTCTTTTGTTCTTTTCCATTATGCATAGTCTTTATGGGCTCACCCTAGGAGGGAAGCCTTCAAACCCTGTGCTCAGGCTCTCCAAGGGCACCTCACTGTCTCCCTCTGTCCACCCACTTACAGCTGACAACCTTGAGCTGTGCACTAATGGAGGCATAATCAAGATGCTATGTGACCACAGAGGAGAGTGCCCTTAGTCCTGACTGAGGGTTTGGTAAAAGGCTTCTCAGAGGAGGTGACACTTGATACGAGCTTTGGAGGAGGCAGAGCAATTTGAGAGGCAGAGTAGTGGGGGAATGGCATCCAGGTGGGTGGAGAAATGTGAGCAGTCACTGAGGTGACAGCATGAAGGGAGAGCTGACCAGCCAGAAGCCTGGTAAGGCAGAAAGAGAGAGAGGAGAGAGATTGAGAAGGGCAGAGTGGTGGCTATGGGGACGGGTGACGGGCGATGAAGCAGGAAAGACGCCAAATCAGACTGAGAGGAGCTTTGTGTGCTTGGGTTTTATTCTGAAGGCAATGGGGAACATCAGGAGTTTTCGAGCAAGATAGGAACATGATGCGTTCTGTGGTTTAGAAAATAAATCCAGCAGCCGTGGGAAACACAAAGTAAGGAAAATCCTCAGGGTTCAGTGATGATCTTGGTGAGAAGTGGAACAGAGGCAGTGGGAATGAACTAGAAAGGAGAAATGCAATTCCAGAGAGTGGCATTGCTCATCAGGTAGGGTTGGAGGAGAGTAAAAGGCTCCTCTGAGCTTAAATCCGGAATGTTGAGGGAATGGTGGTGATGTTAACTGAGTTGGAGCTCTTAGGAGGAAGAATGGGGAAAAAATGATGAGTTACGCATGAGAATAGGGAGTGTCTGTAGGTCCGACTGAAAGCAGTTGGAAATACAGATGAGGAAAGAGATGAGGTAGAATTCAAAAGTTGGACTCATTTTCATGAGTGTCAGCTAAAGCAAAGGGGGGAGAAATCAGCCAGGGGGAAAGTATAGAAGGAAAAGAAAAAGCAATTGAGAATGGACTCTTGGGGAACATCCATATTTAAGGGTGAGCAGATGAAGAGGAGCCCACGAAAGAGACCAAGAAAGTACCTCCGCTCATTTCATTCATTCATTCACTTGATCAACAAATATTCGTTGGGTACCTACCATGGGCAGGTCCTGGGCATCAAGAGTCCAGTGGGAAACAAATCCTGCTTTCCAGAGCTTATGTGAGTGAGGTGCTCAGAAAAATGCAGCACCCCGTGGAGGCCCAGAAAGGAGGGGAAGAGAGGGAAGAGGAAAGTTTGACACTATTGACTGCACTGGGAGCTAAGAAGTGGGGAGGAAGAGATGGCAAATGGGAGAGCTGAGGGAGGGAAGAGGGTCAGATGGGGGAGGAGAAAAGGCAGAGGTACAAAGCGGGATTTGTCTCTTTCCAGAGCCCACATTCTTTCTCCTGCCTCACCTCGGAAGCAGGGTGAATGCCGACCTACTCAGGTTTACCTCTGTAGTCATAGCAACCTCTGGGCGTGGCTTTGTTGCACATTCTTGAAAGTTTAGGCAAGGAAGTTACTTATCAAGTTACTACTAATTAGAAATACAGCAATTTTCCTGTCTCTTCGAACTTTCTCTTAAAGACTTGCCATGTTTTCTCTTTCCAGAATTCATTTTTCCCATACTTTTTCATTCACAGGGATTCTGGACTATAATGTATACAAACTAACCAAATATTGAAGATGTAAAATGAAAGTTATTCTGTTACCTGATTGTAAAAGTGCTCACTGTAAAAACTTGGGAAATAGAGTATAAAGTAGAAAATACAAAAATATTCATTTCCCCATCACTGTTCATATTCTGTTGTTTTTCCTCCTAATCCTGTTTCCAGACACATTTTATTAATTTAATTATGTTCATGATTGTGTTGTATGTACAGTTTTGTATCTTATTCTTTTTACTACCTGATTATGTCATGGGTATTTCCCCATGTCACTAAAATAGCTATGAAACATTTCCTTCTACATAAGCTTCACACTTTAACCATTCCTACGTTATTCATTTAGGTTCTTCGTAATCTTTCTCTATTTTAATGAGGCAGTGATCCACCTTTCTACCTAAATTTTTGTCCCTGACTATTTTTCAAATCCATTCTCACTTCAAAATGACTTATATATTTCCCCCAGAATCCTTATATTTATTATTATTAATTTATTATTATTATTTTTTTGGTGAGGAAGATTGTCCCTGAGCTAAGATCTGTGCCAATCTTCCTCTATTTTGTATATGGGATGCGTGGCTTGATGAGCGGTGTGTAGGTCTGTGCTTGGGATCCAAACCCACAAACCCTGGGCTGCCGAAGCAGAGTGTGTGAATGTAATCACTACACCACCGGGCCAGTCCCAAGAATCCTTATATTTAAATGAATAGTGTCTCATAAATTTCAGAGTGATACTAATACAATAAAAAGTAATTATGACATCCTTTGTCTCAAAATGCAAGTTCTTTTGAAATGTTACCTGATTATTTTGTAAACTCCATTTTTAAGTCAAGAAACTTGATCCAAACTGGAGTAATGATAAATTGCATTTATTTTTGACTCACTATTACACCCAGGTTTCTACCACTGCTTGCTTGAATTCTGCAGGTATAGCACTAATGGAACTATTTTTTCAAATTTTTAGGTTTGTCAGAGAATATTAATTTTAAATTAGGTCTTTTCTCACTACTCTCTTCACATGTAATTCTATTCTTTGTTTTATTATAACACATCACTTTGTATGAAGATTCAAAGGCTATTCCAGAAAGCAAATAGAAAGTTATTTTTGTTTGCTGGAAAAATTAATTGGCCTTATAGAGCTTTTTCGATTCTTTCACTCTCAAACATTTGGTGTGCTTCTGCCTTAAGTGTCACTCATAAGAAGAATATAGCTGGATTTAAAAAAAAAAAAAGAACTTTTAGCTGGCAAGTTTCACTCTACTTTTTGTGATCTTGATATATTTGGATTTATTTTTACTATCTTTTTCATGCTTCCCTTGAAGTTCTTTTCTTATTTCATTTTTTTTCTTCTCTAGTAGTTTGGAACCTATAAACTCTATTTCTAATTTTTTAATGGTTAGAGTTATTAATTATATTTACCCGCTTCCTAAAACTTAGAGTGTTTTAACTCTTTCCAGCTAATAGACTATTATTGTCCAATATTTTATTTCTATTAAAAATGTTTTACGAAATGTATCCTAGATAGAAAAGAGTGTACAGCATGCACATATGCAGTCATGAACACTTATGTGCCCACTATTCTAAGAAACTGAATATTAACTCTATTTTACCATGTGCTCCCCTTAATTTTTTTACTTTACAAATTAGATTGTTATTAGTGTTAATGTTTATTTAGATTTATCCATGTGATTACCATTTTCTTCACTCATGTGGTTACCATCCTTCTTACCTCTCAGATCTCCCTTTTGTGGTCCTTTTCCTTCTTCCTGAAGAATGCACCTTTAAGAAGTTCCTTTACTAAGGGTCTGTTGAAAATAAGTTACCTTAGCTTCTGTTCATCTCTATGTCATCCTCATTCTTTAAACATAAATTTTGCTTGATATGCAATTATAGATTGACAATTATTTTCTTTTAGCAATTTGAAGACATTATCTTACAGTATTTTGGTGTCTGTTATTCATAAGAAATCAGATATCAAGCAGAAAACTGTCTTTTTGGCGGGACTGTTTTTAGGCTATTAATTGAATAGCTTTAATGTTCTTTAATGTTCTACATTTTCACTAGGATGAGTCTGGATGTAAATATTTTTTGAATATTTTGTACTTCCTAAATATAAGGATCCATATGAGGAAAATTCTTGAATATTGTCTCTCTCCCATTCTTTCTATTCATTCCTTCTGGAACTCTGCCTAGATGAATGTCAGAACTTGTCACTCAAACTTCGGTGTCTATTAACCTCTCTTTCATAATTTCCTCCTCTTTGACTCTCTGTACTATATTCTAAGTAATTTTGTTACATACAATTTTCAGTTTACTAATTACATTTTCCAGTTGTTCTAATCTGCTAGTTAACTCATATGTTGAATCTTAAAATTTAAACTATACCTTTAACTTCCAGAAGTTAAGAATCTGCCTGGATATTTATGATAGCATTTTACTCCTTGTTCATATATTAAATTCTTTAAATATTGGAAACATACTTATTCTATAAATTATGGCCTAGCAGCCAAATCTGGCACACTCCCTACTTTTGTAAACAAAGGTTTATTGGAACACAGCTAAGCTGATTAATTTACATACTGCCTGTGTCTGCTTTCCCTTTAGAATGGCAAAGTTGAGTCTTTTTGATAGAGACTGTATAGCTTTCAAAGTCTAAAATGTATACTACCTGGCCCTTTAGAGAAAAAGTTTGCCAAGCCCTGCTACCTGTGATAGTTCTAACATCTAAGGATCTTGTGTGCCTGATTCTGCTGCTTGATGTTTCTGCTAACTCTGTCTCATGATGCCTTGCTCTCTGAGTGGTCTTGTGATTTTTTTATTGTGAGCTTATTTTTGTTGGGGCATTATCTATGGGAATTTTATGAGACTTAAGAGAATATTCCTCCTGTTTGTGCTTACTTTGCCAACCGCCTGGGGATTTACTAATCCAGAACTATTTTAAATTAGTTTCTTTGGATTAAAATAGTTTCAGGATAGGCAAGGAGAATGAATTTGAACCCCAGTCTTGATGCCTGGTTTGTGATTATTTCCTCTGGTCAGGGGAGAGGCACTATTTTTGCTTCCAACCAAAATCAAAGCTGAGTCAGAAAATTTTCTTGCTGTCTCCCTTTGCAAGGCAAAATACTTTCCAGTCCATTCTTTCACTGGAAATGTGGGCCTTTGGGGACTTATTCTAAAGTCTCTATCCTGACATTCTCCTGCCTTGTCATGCCCCCTTCCCCTGTCCCCCAACTGGCAAATGCCCTTAGGGGTTCACTGCCTGCTTGAGTGATCATTTACTCTGCTCATTCTGAATTCTGGCTTCTACTTCTTTTTTATTTTTATTTATTTACTTATTTATTTTTTATGGTATGATTCTTTATATGAAATATCCTGAATGGGCAAATCTATGGAGACAGAGAGACGAGTGGTTGCCTATAGCTGGGGTATTAGGGGTCGACTCTAATGGGTACGATGTCTCTTTTCAGAGCCATAAAAGTGCTCTGGAATTAAACGGTTGCACAACTGTGAATATAACAGTATTGAATTACACCCTTTAAAACAGGGAATTTTATGGTATGTTAATCATATCTTGAAAATTTTTTAAAAACTTCCTAGTTATAATGGTTTTTCCTTTGCTGTGGCTGTGGAGTGAGATGGAAGGAGGGCAGGCTGGTCAGTCAGGATGCCACTCAGTACTTGATAGAATTGTTCCTACAGTCATCTCAGAACTGCTAGCACTTGTGTGGTTGGAGTTTTCTAGAAAAGCTGGAGATCAGCATTTTTGAGTGGGATCTACTTCTTAATTTAGCCTCTGACGATTTACCTTAATTTCTTGCCTTGTTAGCTATTCCTTTTATCCAGCATTTTATAGGTGTTTTTTAGGGGGGGATTTTCAGGATATGGAGTATGTCATATTACTGGAAATAAATGTCATGAAAATCTTAAATTAAAAACTGTACAGTTAGGATAACAGAAATGGGAAAATTTTATAACGCCCTACAGGCTCCAAGCCTACCTAGTGTTTACATATATCTGAATTTTGAGTGGTGTCTCTGGAGCCAGACAACCTGGGTTTGGAACCAGGCCTTGTGTAGAGTGGGGAGGGGGAGAGAGTGGCCAAACTTTTTCAGGGCCAGGTGATAAGTATTTTCAGCTTTGCAGGCCATACGCAACTACTCAAGTCTGCCAGAGTATCATGAAAACAGCCATAATTACATACTATGTAATGAAGGGGCATGGCTGCATTCCAATAAAACTTTATTTACAAAAATGGGCAGTGAGCCGGATTTGGCCTGTGGGTCATAGTCTGCATATCCCTGGCCTTGTGCAAGTCAGTGAAACTTTATAAGCCTGAGTTTCCTAATCTCTAAAATGAGGCTAATATTAATACCTGTGTCATACAGAGGTTGTTATGAACATTAAGTTAGCAAATTCATGTAAATGCTAGTGTTAGCAATAATGATGATGTTGGCAATGATGATGATGGTTTCAAACAAATTCCCTGATTTTGTAAGATTATCAGGTTGTCTTCTTCACTTTAAAACATTTGAGCATGTCCAGTGTAGCCTCCTCAGCTGCTAATGAGGATTCATAATAGAAAGCTAACAATACTGCAGCAACAAACAATCCCAAAATCTCAGTGGCTTTAAAGATCTCCGATTTAAGTTTTGCTCACATTACGTTGCCATTACACATCGATAGGAGACTCTGTTCACTGTTGTCCCTCTGGGACCCAGGCTGATGGAGCAGCCACTATCTTGAAATTACTGGTCACTACAAAGGAAAGGAGCTCTGGAGGGTCTTGCAGCAACAATTAAATGCTTGGTCTGCAAGTGACATGTGTCATTTCTGTGCACAATTCATGGTCAGAATTGGTCACATCTTCCCCTCCCGCCCTTGTTGCCCCAGTTGTGCATGCTGTCAGCAGACAGGCTTCACCTGTCAGCCCCTCCTGGAGGACCTGAGCTGCAGAGCTGCCTTACCCAAGGCCACTCCCTTCCCAGGGCAGCCCACATCCGATGACCGCTCCAGGTGGGTGTACCATGGCCCAGCCATTTTGACCCAACGTGGGACAACTCTGATGGCCATTTTAACCCCAGAGATTCCTGTGGGTTTGGCTCAGTCTGTTGTTGGGCAACTTGACTTCTGCCTCTGCCTAATCCTGCTTCCTTCTCCTCCTTTCCACTGGGTTGCTTCCAAGGACACTCCTTAGTAAACATCCTGTACACTAAACTCCATCTTGGGGTTCTTCTCAGAGAACCCAAACTGTGACACCATCATGTGCTCAAGAGGAGGAGGGCTGGAAATATCTCTGTGGATCACTGAGGACCACCTTACTCACTAAAGTGAGCACGGGAGCACATACACATTTTAGACAAAGTCTAAAATCAGCGCAATGATAATAGCTGATATTTACTGAGCACTGACCTGCCATATGCCGTACTAAAACATGTTGCCTGGATTAGCTCACTGAATCCTCAGAATACCCTATGTATTAGACCAGGGGATTAGACCAGGGGATGGCAAGCTACAGCCTGTAAACCAAATCTGCCCATGCTCATTCCTTTCTGTATTGTCTATGCTACTTTCATGCTACAATGGCAAAGTTGAGTAGTTGAGACAGAGACCATATGGCCTGCAAAGTTGAAAATATTTACTCTCTGGCCTTTTCAGAAAAAACTTGCTGAACCTGTGTTAGGTATTGTTCCCATTTGATAAGGAAATAGAAGCTTAGAGATGTACATAGTTCAGTAAATTACAGAATGCTGTTTTTTGGTTACAAAGGCAAATGTCTATAGAGTGGCCCTCTTCTGTGAAGGCAGGTGCAGAACCCTCCCATGCCACTTAGGGGCCTTTGTAAGTGCTCAGTGGATAAATATGAAGGACTCTCTTCCCTTCCTTTCCTCCCACCATCCTCCTTTGTAAAATTCAGTCTCCTCTTCCATCTCTGCTTTTAATCTCCCCCCAGCCTGATTCTGTCCTCTGAAGGCAGGATCACCTGAAATAGTGACCATATGACCTCTCTCCAGCAAGTGAAGAACACAAAAGACTCAACCATTTTTGGGATCTTTGACTTTAAAACCCCTGGTGGAAGTTTCATTTTTCCAGTAATGGCTACCAGATGAGTTAGGGCAGTAGATGTGTAGAGGCTGAGCTGGCTACCAGGAAACACTTCATGATGACTAAGAAATGATTTTTTGTGCTTAACCATAAAGTGACAAAATAAAATGGCAGCCTTGACAGACCCCTTAGAATCTGAAGCTGAGATTATCTATTTGCAACTGCCTCCAGCTGAGAAGCGGTTCCCAGGACAGCACTGAGGAACTCAAAAACGTTCCCTCATAAAAGTGATTGTTCAAGGGGGATTCAAGAGTTTAGTTCCTTAATGCCTAGTCAGCTGCTTCTTAGATTCATGCAGAACAAGAGCCAAGGGCTCCAGGTTTACTTCCACACTTAGGAGCAGAACTAAGAACTGATCTCAGGTTGTTTGACACCAAAGTGTGTGCCCTTAACCGTACCTTCTACTCCTTCCTGGCATGCAAATATCCAGGATTATGAAATTACATTTTACAGATGCGGTTATATGTGCTCATATGGATTTTCTGCCAACGATTTTCTAGCAATTGGCTGCAGGAGGACTGTGGGAAGAGATTCCACCTATCCATCTCTTTATCCCATGCCTTCTAAAGATAATTTCTCCAACTTTCACTGAGAATCCTTGGATCTAGTCAGGAATATTAGACCCCTAAGCAAAAATTTCTAAAATCCTTTCCCCTTTCTTAGTTAATTAAAAAAAAAAATTTGGCCCTCAAAAGTGACTAGTGAATGAGTGAGTGAGTCAGTGATTGAATGAATGAATCTCTCTCCAGACCCCTGACAACTTAAGGATCTTGGGCAAAGTCTGTGCTCATGATGAAAAAAAGGTAGTTGGAAGGTTTTCTATTGCAGGCCACCCGCAGCAGTTAGCCATCCAGAGGGAGAGAGTCATTCACTCAACAAACGCAACTATTTACTATGACTGGCACACTGTGGTAGGCCTGGGGGATATGACGAAGGCCTCTGCTCTCCACACAGGCCCCCAGGGACGACGTGGAGGCATGGAAGTCAGTGTGGGCGCAGGCAGATTCACCCGGGGCTGTGGCCAGTTACTTGTATGTAGGGAAGAAAACAGGAGGAAATGGAAAGATGGAAGACGCTCTTTCTAGTAATCGAAATGGAAGTGTAACATCCAGGTTGTGGATTGGAAAGAGTTAAGTGGAAAGTTCTTGCCCAGCTGGCAGATGTAACCTGATCCCTCTCTGCAGTAGCCTGGGCTTTAAAACCAGGAAACCTGGAGGAATCACAGACACTGGGCTGGTTTTACTGGTCTCCCCTCACTGTTTAGAAAGCCAGGCCTCTCCTTGCATAGCTGTTGTTCCTTTGGTGGTGTGAGTTACTTCTCTATATTGCTCCGTTCATCCATATTATGTGGGTTTTTACTAGTTGCATTCTCAGAGTATGTCCTGGTCTCCAGTAATGGGGTAATTTGAAAGGCAACAAAAAAAGAGATGTTATAAAAGCATTGACTATTTTAATGATATAACTCTGGCAATGTAACAGTTTTCAGACACAAATATGATAAAATTCGTTCTACAGAACTTTCCAAACCATTAACTCAGAGGTAGCAAACTTTTTTTTCTACAAAGGGTCGTTGCCTGATTCAGTTAAAGCAACTTAATTTAGGTTGGGGGAGAATTTGGGCAAACCCCATGGCTCAGCAGAACCCTGCCTGCAAACAGCTAAAGACAAGCCACTACATCGTAACCAAACCTCAACTATTATTAACCACGACTAGGCTTAATTCTGCTTTATCTTACTAGGACCAAGAAGAAAAAAAGGTTTCACCCACAAGCAACATTCTATGTCTATTACAAAGCAGTATTACGTGCTTATTATCAGGGGTGGATGATGAAAGCTCCAAGAGTTAGGAAGAGAGGGTAAACTGAGGTTTTAGGTGGTTTAGGGTGGTCTGAAGAGCTTCATGGACGTAAAGGATCTTGAGGGCTATTTCGAAGGAGGAGGAGGGCTTGCTTAGTTGAGGAGGTGAGGGTATTTGAGGAGAGAGATGTGACAGGAAGCTACAGGCAGGAATATGTGTTCTGTTTCTTCAGACCGGCAGCTGATCAGAGTCTTTTTTTTTCTTTCAAAGAGAAAGAATAAAAATAGGTAGATAAATGTAGTTGGAACAGAAAGCTCATTTGGGGGAGTAGCCAAAGATGAGGCTGAAAAAGTGAGAAGGAGGCCATGTGTGACAGATCTTGGGGCTTAGACAACCAGACAGGCTGGCTAGGCCCTGATACGTAGAGGGGGTGTAGTAACCTCTCGTGTTTTCTTTTCTTTAGGCTTCTTTATTCACTATATGATATCTTCCTCAGGTTGGTAGGAGGCAGAGAAAATATTTGGAAAAAAAATAATTACAATCATATTAAACCCAGGCAGGGTCATGTTCTCGTGCCATTGGGTGAAAATTCTAATGTAGACAAGAGAAATAACAATTACTGATGCCCTAAAACTTAAATAAAGAAGCAGTTCCAGCTATTCAACAACCTGGGAAGCACTGAAGCTGATGCAAAGCACGAGGTTCCTCTTAAAATCGGATCAAGATTTATAAGGAGCTGTATCTGAGTGGAGAGAACATTACTCTGCTGGCCCACCTGGCACTCAACTAACCTTGCAGGAGTCTGGGCATCTTTGAACTTAAATTTAAGCAGGGAAATTAGGAACATTTCCATTGACCAAATGGAAGGTCAAAGAATTGTTTTAACTCAGATACCAAAGTGAATTGCAAATAATTGGGGGCCTTTTTGTGATCAAAAGGCAAGCGTTTCATAGCTTACTTTGCAGAGGTGCATCTCAGTTCAGTGGACATCCAAGTATTTTCCACGATGCAAACTCCTTGAGAGTAAGAACGTATTTCCTTTATGCCCTCTTGAATGCTGACCAGACAATGGCCCAATGAGGTTTGGCGGGTGTGAACGACAAGTGTAAATAAAATTGTATTGATAGCTAGTTAATTATTATGTAGTTTCATGTTTAATATTCAAAAATTCTGAATAAATGGGTATGAAAAAACCTCAATGAAAGATAAATTAATGAACAGATTTTGGTTAGCTGCAGACAGAGAGGCATTTTGCTGTGTTCAGCAGCCACCATTGTGTGACACTCAACTTTAATTACATGTGAGGTGAGTGAGGAGGGGACTAGAATAATCAGAAAGGGAAGTTTAGTGTTCAGAGTGCTTTATTTTCAGTGTTTACTTTTGTTGATTGGCTCTTCTAAGTTTGTAGGAAGGCAGCCATGTCTCTGACCATTTTTCCTCTTAGGAATCTCCTTTCTCATTCCCACAGTCTTTTCTCAATCCTTGCCACATATGTAATTAGTTGTCCTGGGTCTGTTTACCCCATTAGACTGCATCCTCCATGTGGACAGGGTCTATATCACCATGGCCGGGCACTCAGGGCCAGCACAAAGGCACTCCCTGGCCCAGGGGCAACTCTGGGCTGCAATCCAACCAGGCATTGTTTTAACTTCTCCACTTGAAATGGAAGGCTGTTTTGATTTTACTGTAAAGTTCTACAGGGGCTAGCTGAGTGCTCTATGGTTGTTCAATAACTGTTTGCTGAATGACAACCAAAGATGTTTAAATTTGAAACCTGAAGTTTTAAAGGGAAGGGAAACACTGGGGTAAATCTTGGTTCTACTTGTTGCTCAATTCCAGGGGCCTTTCATCTTTCTCTGACCATCAGCCCCGTCTCCATCTTGCTCACACAGCTTGGCAGACACACTGACACCTTCATCTGACGAGTCTCTGTTTTAACGCTTCTCTTGTAAAGCTTCATGTGAGTTTTCACGGAGGCTGAGTTAAACATGGAGGAGGTCACACAGTTCTAATCTCCTCGACCCCCGCTTTTTGATGAACTAGTTGAAAGAACAAGGACAAGGACCAGGGGAGTAAATGAAGTGCCTCTTTGCAGGTGTCTCGAGCTGAAGCTGTGGTCTTTGGCCACATGCTTGTGTGGGAGAACATGGGACTTCCTGTCCCTCCCACTTTGCAAGAGGTGTAGGGCAGCCAGCCAGCCACCCTGTACTGCCACCTCCTAAGGCCATAGGTTTAATTCCAGCCCAAAGCTGGACAAGCTGATGTTCAGGTCAGAACCAGCCCATGTTCAGAGACAGCTGCCAGAATCCTAGGGGACCGCCTGAGAATATCAGCCCTCAGGTTCTCGGTAGAGTTCTTTTCTCCCTACACTTTATTTTTTATTTATTTATTTTTTTTGAGAAAGATTAGCCCTCAGCTAACTACTGCCAGTCCTCCTCTTTTTGCTGAGGAAGCCTGGCTCTGAGCTAACATCCGTGCCCATCTTCCTCTAGTTTATACGTGGGACGCCTACCACAGCATGGCTGCCAAGCAGTGCCATGACCGCACCCGGGATCCGAACCAGCAAACCCCGGGCTGCCGAGAAGCGGAACGTGCGAACTTAGGCCGGCCCCCCTACACTTTATTTTTAATTTTCTCCTTTTCCCCCTCCTACTTCTCTGTTTGCTCCCTTTCTCATTCACTGATTCTCCTTCATTTCCCCCTTCTCCAATTCACCCTCTTCCTTCCTTCCCTCTACACACCTCTTTTGGTCCCTCCTTCCTCTATGTCCACTTTCTTTTTGTCTTCACACCCTTTCTCTCCTATTTTCTCAATCTCCTTTTCTTTTCCATTCCTGTCTCTCTCTCTTGCTCTCACTGTCCTTCTTTCTCTTCCTTTCATCTACAATGTACTGACTTCCTGTTTCTCTTTCCCGTCTCCCCTCCCTTTCTCTTTCTAAGAATTTGTTGATGAAACTAGAAGACTAAAAGGGGCTCCATGAAATCCTCAGCTGGAAGAAAAGATGCGCGGAAGCAGTTCTGATCACAGGCAGCCACTAAATTTGATTTGTAGCTAATCTCAAAATGTAGGAAAAGATCTTCAATTACAAAACTCGTAAAGTGTAAGGATGAGGGAACCTGGCTGCATTTTGAGTTTGACTAATGGTTTCAAAGGGCTTTAAAAAGCTTGGCATTTGCCAGCCTTCCTTTCTTCCCTTAATCCTCAGACCCATGAGTTTTTATGGGAAACATAATCCTCTTTTCTGATTCATTTACACTTAGCTCATCTGAGTATTGTTTTGTGAAAACCATCTGAAGTCCAAGAAGTTTTATGAGATCTTTAAAACTTGTTTTTTGAACCAGGAAGTTGTGTACTGCCAATGTAAATGGACCTTGAAACCTAGGGAGTTTGGGTCCAGAATCCATGGCGTTAAACTGGGTTTAGACTTGGCAAAGGCCCGTCCCCACGCCTGACGGAAAAAGGGCTTTCACTTTCAGAATAATAGTGAGTTCAGTGTTTTAGATGAGTGACTATCTCACATGATAGTACATAGGAGGCCCAACACATTTCTCAAGGATTATCTTGCTAGTTATGTAAATAGCAAGAGACTGATGTGGAAAACTGTGACTTTGCTAGAGTTTCCCAATTAGAGTGGGGCTGCTTACTTATGTGTATATTACTCATATTAATGGTAGTGTAGACACAGGTGAATACACACCTGTATATGGGTCCTTTCGGGATGAGATTAATATTTACACCAGAGATTCTTTCTGCGGTTATGTTTCAGAGATGATCTGATTGTGATGTATCCAAATCTGTCATAAGGCAGGTTGTAATCAGGTTGAAGACTGGGATGAAATATCCACTTCTGCATTGCTGTGGGTCAAGAGAAAGGAAGATTGCATTGTTTCTTTTTAATGGTAGAAAACGTTTTTCTGTAGAAACACAAAACATGGTTAAGGTCATTGCTCTCCCTAAATGCGAGGACCTCCCTGCACTCTAGTACATGATAAGCAAGGAGTTGAGTCGGATACCAGAAGCTGTAGACTGACAGTCAAGTAGAGTTTACCATCCTGGGGTTGATCTCCAGGCTTGCTGGAAACAGGCTCACAGAGGTGAAATGACTTGCTCCAGTTCCCATGGGAAGTGAAGTGGCAGCGCTAGGGCCCAGCCCTCTGGCTCCCTGTCCAGGCGCTGCCCTCTACAGACAGCTGCCTCCCATTGACTGAAGCAGGCTTCCATGTCTGCTATCCAGCTGGGTCCTGTGAGTGACCCACAAGAACAGCTCACCCACCACTGCAGACTAAAGTCTGGTCCTTTGGTCAGGCTGTCCTTCAGTATTTCCTGAGCTTTCACCTCTCTAGCACCTCTCATCTCCTCTCCTGACTTTAGAATGGACTTAGTGCTTCTAGACACCTCCTCCCCCCATCCATTTCAACTGCAGCTATGTAAACCCTATCGGAGAGGTAAAATCTCTATAGACTGATTTGAATTGCAGGTAGGAAATGTTTTCGCTACATGTTGTGAATTTTCCAGAGATGACAAAGAATTATGGATGGTACTGTGACACTGGCCTCATACAAATCAGATCTTGACTTGTGAGGGTTCATATTATCTCAAAGTGTTGCTTGATTCAGTTGTTATTTGTCTTTTCTTAAGCTTCTGTTTATTTACGTCATCTCCCTAACCAGATAGAAAGTTTCTCCAAGACAAAGAGGCTGTGCCTCGTGACACTTTGTACCTGCGGGTCAGCCTCTGTGCTTGCCTCAGAGTACGCACTTGGTCGATGTTTATTAGCTTGTGCTGTGTGCTTCCTACAGAACCCAGGGCTGGGAGGCAGTTTCTTGACCCACTCTCCTTCCTCAATCTTCTAAGCTGGTTCCCTTTAGCCTGGCTCAGAGACTGACCTCAAATGACCCCACCCATCCAGTCCTCAGGGACCCCAGATGTTCTTAGAGCCACAGACTGTCGGGCTGGAAGGGACTTTTAATCCAACTTCTCTGCGTTATGGGGGAAGTTGAGGTTCAGAGAGGAGAGATGAACTGCCTGTGCTCTTTCAGCTAATTAGCGGCAGTATTAGGACTGACTGAGGTCTCTCCCTCCAGCCCAATGCTGGTTATCCTCCACAGCGGCTCTCAGATGCGTTCTCACATGAAACTGGTGCTCAGGCAGATGGACTAAGGCCCTCTCCTCCTAAGTCAGATATTAGAGGTCTTTCTCTAATGTACAGAAAGAATAGATTAATGGATTGTTTTCTCAACTTTAAATTATTTTCCATCAATTCTTCTTAAACCATTGTCACTTCCTACCAATTGTCTACTAGCCAATGCAGGCAGACAACAAAACAAAAGGATAAGCCACAAATAAATATGAACCACACCAACCAAAGCCTTGGAAACAGACTACTATTCTTAAACAGCTTTTTTAAAAAAAGATTGCTACCACCTTGGGTTTTCAATTGCATTCATACAATAACATCGTGCATTCTGCTGGAGACAGTGTTTTTAATTCAAATGCTGGAAGTAAATATGTCATTATTTTATGATTTTCGCCCTATGACCCCCCAGGCACTCTGTCCTCTGGAACATTCTGCATCTCCCTTGATGTGATTTTGGATCACCTCCAGTGAGTGGTCCTTTCCCTTCGGTAGGGGTCTAGGGAAGTGATCTTTTTTTTTTCCATACTAAACCGGCTTGGGGTCGTCATGGATCCTAAACTGTACTATTCCTGTCGTAAAGGCCTTTTCACCAAAGAGCAGGGCTGCCTGTTGAGGTTTTACCGTCTACGCGGGCGCCCCCTGCTGCCCGCCCTGCGCTCTCGCACATGCCAAGCGAGGAGTCGAGTCGGGTACCAGAAGCTGCAGACTGAGAAGCGGTCAAGTGGAGTTTACAATCCAGAGAGAACCATCCAAACGCTTTCTGATGGACACCTCGGCGCACCCCGAGCAGTCCTTTCTGGGGCCCGATCTGGTATTTTAATCCAATGTCTGCAGCAAGTATCCGAGCAAACGCGGATAAGGAAATGCCTGGAAATGCCTTCCAAACAATATCAAACGAAAGCTGCGGGGCTTCTGGAAGGAAAGGACCGTTTAGAAGTGACTTTGACGAGTCCTTTGTCCTTTCCCAGGACACGGGGCTGGGGAGCGGGGACCTCTGCCTCGCCGACCCACAGTCACGATCCATGTGGATGTGGAGGGTGGCGGCACGTTCTCGGGCTCATCTCACGCTTTCCCCAATTAGGATTTACTGCCTGACGTCACGTCTGCTGCAGATTGGCTGTTCAGATCTGACACTCGGTTCCACGGCGAGAGAAACTTTTTAAAGACTTTGCAGCCGGGGCTGCCTCTGAGCGTCCCGCGCGCTCACACCCGCCTCGCCCACTCTCGCCGGGTCCCGGGCGCGGCGCCCCCCGCACCCGCGGCTCGGCCAGCAGACCCTCACCTTGCGCAGCCCGCTCCCCTCGCCCCTCCCCGCCCGGGCCCCGCGCTCCCCACCCCCACGCCCGCCCCCTCCTCCCGCCGCTTTCGGCTGGGGTCTGGGGCCGCTCAGCCGCCCGCAGAACTTCCTCTCCTGCAACCGAGTTTTCCTCCTCCCCGCCTTTCCCGGGCTCTCGCCCGTTCTCGGGGGAGCCCGAGCGCGCGCGGGCGGCCGCAGCGGGCGAGCCGCACGGCCGGGGGCGGGGGCCGGTCGCGCCGGCTCGGGCCCGCGATGGCGGGGGCCTGGCTCAGGTGGGGGCTCCTGCTCTGGGCAGGGCTGCTCGCGTCGTCGGCGCACGGCCGGGTGCGGAGGATCACGTACGTGGTGCGCCCGGGCCCCGGCCTGGCGGCGGGCGCCTTGCCGCTGGGCGGGCCCCCGCGCCCGCGGACCTTCAACGTCGCGCTCAACGCCAGGTACAGCCGCAGCTCGGCGGGCGCCGGGGCCCCCAGCCGCGCCTCCCCGGGGGCGCCCTCGGAGCGGACGCGGCGCACGAGCCAGCCCGGCGGCGGGGCCCTGCAGGGGCTCCGGCCGCCACCACCACCCCCGGAGCCGGCGCGTCCCGGGGGCCCCGGCGGGCAGCTCCACCCCAAGCCCGGCGGTCACCCGGCGATCGCCAAACAAGGCAGGCAAGTCGTGCGCTCTAAAGTGCCGCAGGACACCCAGAGCGGCGGGGGCTCGAGGCTGCAGGTTCACCAGAAGCAGCAGCTGCAGGGGTAAGCCCACACCCTCCCTCCTCGCGCGCGCCGCCCGCGCCGGGACCGCGGGGTCAGGGCCCCGCGGAGCTCCGCTGTGGCCGCGGGCGCCGCGCGCGGTGGGTCGGCTGTCTCCCCGCCCTGGAGCGCGGCGGGAAGAGCCGAGCGCGGGCGAGCCGCGCAACTTTTCCCTGGTATAAACTCCGAGCGCATTGTTACTGAGCTGCTAGTAAACACAAAAGGCATTTCTGCCTGGGGCGTAACCTCCTGAGCGCGAACCCGGCTACTCCTAGAAGATGGGCGTAAACATGAAGTCACTCACCCGACTCCCTCAGCATCAATTAAACTTTTCTTTGCAACTCAGTTTTAATTTTTTTCTAGCTAATGAAAAAAACGTTTTGGGAAGGGCTGGCTGTAAAGACCCAGCTCCCGTGCTGTGCCCTAGAACTTATCAGCATCCTGGAAATTATGGCCTCGGGCTTCCCTGCACCTGTGGGGTCTGCTTTCCTGGGGCGGGGTGTCTTAGCGGTGACAGAATCTTCGGTTGGAAAGTTTCTATTATTGGGCGCTCTCTGTCCCCTCTCCCCATTAATCGCATATTGGGAGTGTGGGGGGAAACTTGTTTTGCTTGTTTGGTTTTTTTCTTCAGGGGTGGTTCCAGGCATTGTGATCTCACCCCTGTGTGGACTCTTTCTAAAACTCAGATGCAGTTTAAAATGTGGGCGCAGATAATACACAAAATACATTTGGTTCTACTTTGGGGGTTAAGAAAATGATTTATTTGGACCTTGTTCTCCCCTCCTGTACAGTTTTGGTTCATGCAGGCTTTTTGGTTCTCTCACCCTTCCCTGGTACATGGTCCCTATCCTTCTACCTGGGCAGCTTTGGATATGGCATCCTGGCTACCCATTGTGGGAACCCTCCCGAAGCTTGGGTTCTCTGGAAGAGAATGTTGCTGCTCCTGGACTCAGGGTCTTGCTTTGTTTCAGGGTCAATGTCTGTGGAGGGCAGTGCTGCCACGGCTGGAGTAAAGCCCCTGGCTCCCAGAGGTGCACCAAACGTAAGTTTTGTGTTCACAGTGGCCCTGCAAAGTGGGGCTGTCCACATGAGGGGGATCCCACAGGGGTCACTTGAAGAGGCTCATGTTGCCCTGGAGAAGCTGACGTGTGCAATGCAGTCCACCCCATGATCTGCAGCCTTCATTACACCCAGGAAGGGCTGGGCCAGGGTAATGATAGTATCAATACCAGCAGCAATTCCTCGTACAGAACCGTGCATCCAAGATTCCTCTGCACTCAATCCAGGTATTAATCACTCTGTCACACCTGTGAATCAGGAGCTGGGAAAAAAATTCCCATTGGAGGATGTGCTATCGGGCAGAACCGATACAGTTAATTTAACCGTGGATATCAACAAATGAAAACATTCTCTAAGATGAAAGTAGAAGGTTCTAATCTGGAATAAAATTTGAGTAGTTTTTAGAGCCTTTTGAAGACAGCAGCTAGAATCCTCCATCGTTGAGGGCTGACCGTTTCCCAGGAGGTGACCACTCTACCAAGTGGGGTTCCCTGCAGTGCTTCTCCAGTTAGTACACGTGCTTAGCAGTATTTTTGAGAAGTGGATTAATGATGCATCTAGATTTGAGAATGTCAGAAAATATTTCCCCTATGCATTGTGGAATTAAGGATTAAGTTAAAATGTATTTTGAGACCCCTTTTGACAAGTTGATTCTGTCTGGTGCTAAATGGAAATAAAATTTACTTCCATTCAGAAAAGGTTAAGTATTCTTAGGTATTCTCTGCATAGAGCTCGAGCCATAACCATGTGGATTGGAATCATCCAGAATTTCAGCTGCTTAGTAGTGTTCAGCATAGTAAAATTTAGCAATTTGTCTGGTGTATGTTTGGATTTTAAAATACTGGTGAATGAATTAAAGAAAGTTTCTAGTCCAGTCATTTTGGTGAACTTGCTTGTTGAAAAATGTCTTCAATCCTTGAAAGACATAGGATAGTGGCTTTAATTTTGTAAAAAGGAGTGTCCAGATGGGTTATGATTTGGCTGTGATCAAGGAGTAATGGCAGACATGCACTCACTATCAGCCTCCTGATTATTGAACTCAAACCACTAGATCAGAAATGCTCAGGGTGGTAGGCATTTCAGATTAAGTCATAATTTTTCACTTTTTAGATTACGCTTGACAGTAGTGCACCAGCATTTTCTTGAGTTTACAATTGCTCAGGTCAAATTACACAGCCTCTTCTCCCTTCAGTAACTCCTGCTCAGAACCTGATACGATATGATTTTGCTGTAACGTGGAGACAACCCATCCATGACAGCACCATTGCAGTGGGATATTGCTGTGTAAAGATTAAAAATACAGGACAGGGTTTTATAAATGATGGGTGGGTGCTCCTTGACACTTGTTAGAATGTCCGAAGACTTTAAGAAATTTACTTGGCAAGTGATGCAGTTGAGTGCCTCTCTGAAAAGAGAGTAGTCCCCCCTTCTCAGGTTGTCTGAGGATTTGGGGATCCAGAGATGTTCTAGAAGATCCCAAGATGCTGTGGAAGGAGAGCATCCAGATCTTGGGGAATTGCCTCATGGCTTCCTGCTTCTGCAGGTGAGGGAGGCAAGGGCATGTGTGTGTCTAGGTTTTGCTGGGTTTGCCTTCTCATGACCCAGAAAGAGAGAGGCTGCGGAAGGCTACCAGTCAGAAGAGTTAGGGTTGAACAGTCGCTGGGTTCCAGAGGAAGTTGGTACATTGATTTAGTCTCCTAGTACCTACAACAAATGTGTCTGGCATTTGGTTTGAGTCATCCTTCCAGCTCTTAGAAGATAGCCCTTGGACAGCACTGGGATCTGAGAAAAAACTTTCCTTTTCAATGGTTTTCAGCATTCCGAAGATTAGCCTTCCTATACTGCCCAGTCTGACAAATTAATTTGCGCCCAAAAGCTAGAAACTTAAATCACAGGTCCTTTTAGGAATAATTGTGTTTTTAAAAGTGATGCTGGGATAGGTCAGTGCTCATTCCAAAGTAAAGTGTCTACTAGATGGATATGTTTCAATGGTGGACTTTTTCGTGTGTGTGTCTGGGAGAGCCAGAGAGATGAAGGAGCCTTCTGCCTTCAGACAGGACAACTGGGGTTATCACTGATGGCATGAAACTTGTATCGATGGCTGAGCAGTGTGACACCAGGAAAGACCTCGGCCTTGGGTTCAGAAGACCTGAGTTCAAATCCTGAAGCCATCACCATCTATGCAACCTTGAAGAATTCACTTGACCTCTGTGATGATATATTTTCCCTTCTAGAAATGGCTATGCTAAAACCTTGTCTACTTAGTAGGATTGTTGAAGGTATTGAGGTGAGGGAGAATGGGTGTAACAGCCTTGATGAGAGCAGAAAGATTCTTAGAGTTCATTATTGGATCAAGCCAAGTAAATCCTGTCTCATTTATCTCTTACTTGGTTTCCTTCTTTCCCTGTGTCTGTTTCCGGAACTAGCCGTTGTCGTTGTCTTTTTAAATAACGTAGCTGTGGATCCCTTTTTATATTATAGCTTTAAAGTAGTTTAGGCTTGGAGGGAGGGAGAAATGGAGAGATGTTGGTCAAGGGGTACAAAGTTTCAGTTACGCAAGATGATAAGTGCTGGAGATCTAATGCTCAGCAGTGTGACTGTAGTTAACAGTACTGTGTTGTGTATTTGGAATTTGCTAAGAGGGTAGAACTTAAAGTGGTGTCACCACACACACACACACACACACACACACACACACACAAATGTTAACTATGTGAGGAGATGGATATGTCAATTAGCTTGATTGTGGCAGTTATTTGACAACATATATGCATATCAAAACTTCAAGTCAAGTACCTTAAATATATGTAGTAGATGGCATTGACAATTTTTATTTGTCAATTATACTTCAATAAAGATAAAAAAAAAAAAAGCGATAAATGAAAAAGCCAATCGCTCCCATCCTGTCCTGGGTTTGATTACCAAGAAGAAAGAAAGTGGTTGGGTTGTTCTGTACCCCTGAATGATTTATTTTAAAAGAACTTTAAAAGAGACTAAATATTAGATTATTTGTGTGTCTCTAGTTCTCTTTGTGTAAAAGCTTGCTGTTTAGAGGGAAAATACTCCCCTAAAGTATTCGTAAATTGAATGGAAAAAATCCTGACACCAATTTTTGTGACTGCAACTACTTCAGTAAATCGTAGTGAAATTTAGATTGCAAAAGAAATTGATTTGTGGTCTATTTCCTCTCTTACTTCCTTATTATGCTGAGATTGAGCAATTGTGCTTGGATATGGTTTATTACCACTTAAGAACACAAAACTCAATGACCTATCAACATGAAGTTCCCCCTTCAGATAGTAGTCCTCATAAAATGTGTATGCACATTTAAATGTATCATCCAGGATGCCTCCTAATTGTCATTATATTTTCAGGATAGTTGAAAGGCTTTAGCTGAAGAATTTCATTTATATAGGTCATGTCCAATTGCTGCAAAAAATATTTCTGCATAAGAGATTGGATGTGTTTGTTGTTCAGTTTGCTTAATGCAGTGAAAAAAATAATGTGCCCCTTCGAGCCAGACTGGATTGTTTTTAGTTGATTGAAACTTAATTTAAATGGGCCACAGGCAGATACTTTTGAAGACTGAAGATTTCGTGAACCTTAAATTGCAAATCAGAAAGATGTGAAACAAGCAGGCAGCAGACCCACACAGGGGCGGAAAATGAATGTATGCATCCACGAAACTGGTCCTGGGGGCTCTAGCCGCCCAGTTGCTATGTGGAGCTGCCCGATTGCATGTTAATGCTGTGTTTCTAGGCACCCTTTGTGTGTGGATCTCTAGAAGTTGAAATTATAGCACAGGACATGTCATTTTAGTTATTAATATGGAGTGACTGCTGACAGTCATATCTGTTTTGGGCAAAAGAGATGGTACCACATTTGTTCTCTTTCAAAGAGTTAACATTTATAGGAGGGCTTTGTAGCTTAGAAACTTTGTCTTCCAAGTGGGGCATTAAACCCCCAATGTGTAGCGTTTTTGCTTCTCCCCATTTTTGCATTCTTTCCTTCTGTCCAAAGTGAACCCACCCCCTATTGGTCCTTCCAATCTTTTTGTCCCCCTTTCAGGGTAATGCAGGCCAGAGGGAGAGAGTGCCAGTGGGCTCGGCTTGAAAGAGGAGGCTGCAGTTGGGAGCAGACAACACAAAAGAGTAAAGACGAGATGAGGGTGAGGCTGGTTTGGCAGGGTGAGGTGGACGGAAGAGGAAAAATGGCAGATCTGAATCCAAAGCGGGTGCCTGGCACATGGCATCCCCTCCCTATGTGCGTGGATAGTTCTTTCATTTATTTAACGGATATCTGTTTAGCTTTTACCGCGTGCCAGGTTCTATGAATAGAGGAGAAATGCAGCCAGCTGTAGGGAGTATAGGGTCTGTTTTTACTCACTTAACTCATGGCACATCAAATGACTTGTTCTCTCCTTAGCAAGAAACAGAAAATCGATATTCCATTGCTTTTCCATTGGCATTCAGCCCACGCTACTTTGGAAAAAGAAACCAAAGCTAGAAATTTTCCTTAATTATGTACGGAGGAGTCAGAGTTATGTATACCCTTGGCGCTCATAGATGCTGCAGTAGATGGCATTGTCCAGGAGTGTGTAATGTGGCTAGAGTTCCAGGTGACTGAGAGGGCTTTCAGGCCATGGCTCGGCGTTGTGCGAGCCAAGCTTGGGAGTCGGGCCCAGAATGATTACACATTTTTCGTATGCCTGCTATGACCATTGACAGCTGCTTTGCCAATAGATCTGCAGTGAGGTTTACCATGGCAGCTGCTGGGAGGGCCGCCCGGCCCCAGGGCTGGGAGCAGGGGTGGGAGGGTCGGCTGGAAAATCTTGTCATGCGGCACAGACATCCCAGCGAAGGGAGAGGGACCCAGAGGTCAAGTTCAGCCTGGGTCAAATATGTGTTCACAGCACTAGTTAAAACAAACATTTAGGGACCATAAATTCTGTGTTGGGATAGTACTTAAACCTTCATTGTGAAGCCCTCCTCCAGCCCATGGGCTGGCCTGAACACACTGCCTGCCCCTGCCTGGCCTGCGTTATTGAAGTGTTTCTCTACCCGGTAACCCCTGGCCCTTAGGATGCCTGACTTGTTGAAAGGACCTTTGGCAACCACAGGAGTTTGCTGTTTCTGACCCTGTTATTTGTTGTCTTGGATATTCCAAACATACTCAAACATGTTTGGGAGCTCGAATTGAATTTTCCTAAAATGCAGATTTTGCTTCCAAGTGCTTTGTAGCAGTGAACAGAGTGAGTTGGAGTGCTAGGGCTGTATCACCACTGTTTTAATGGTGACCAAGATCAGAGCATACACTGAGGAGCTGCTGGTGGGGTGAGGGTAACTTGTGCAGGGCCTTTGAGCCAACGGGAAGCATCTTCTTGAGCTTCACACCCTGTCGGGGCAGGAGAGGAAGGTGTGATTTGTTACCCCCTTTGCAGATAGGGGGCAGTGCTCAGACCCCACCCCAGAGCTTGGGGCTCTTGGTTCCTTGTTCTTCCTCCCACCCTAGGCTATTCTCACTTGAGCTCTTGGTCTTCACTCTCCTGACAGCTCTGATCTTGATTGGCTTTCACTGGCTAAGTGCCCTCTGTGATTTCCAAGCTGTGGTGGTTTGATAGGGCTGCCATAACAAAGTACCACAGTCTCGGTGGCTTAGAACAACAGAAATTTATTGTCTCAGAGTTCTGGAGGCTAGAAGTCCACAATCAAGATGTCGACAGGGTGGGCTCCTTCTGTGGGCCCTGAGGGAAGGATGTGTTCCAGGCCTCTCTCCTTGGCTTTTAGAAGGCCATCTTCTCCCTGTGTCTCTTCACGTCATCTTTCCTCTCTGTGTGTCTATCTTGGTGTCCAAATTTCTCCTTTTTAGGAGGACGCCAGTTATAATGAATTAGGGCCCACCCTAATGACCTCATTTTAATACTGGATTACCTCTATAAAGACCCTATCTCCAAATGAGGTCCAAATGAGGTCACATACTAAGGTGCTGGGGGTCAGGGCTCCAAAATATTTTTTTGTGGGGAAGGGAGATATAATTCAACTCACAACACAAGCCCATAGGTGCTGTGCACGTGGGCTTGAGAAGTGGGCCACTCAGAGCTGGGTCACCCCTAGGGCACTTGGGGTTCCCTAGCAACAGCCCAAGGATGGGTGGGCCAAGGCTCAGTTGCGACCCTCCCATAGGGTCTGTGATCTGTGACTGTGGGTCTAGTGTGGCTTCTTCCCTTACGTAAGAGCTTTGGCTGCTCCAGGGAGTAGGAGAGAGAAGGAATTGGCCACTGGTGATTTTGATGACTCTGGCCATTTTCACTTGGTCTGTTTTAAGAGGTTCTAGATTTGTGGTTCTTTTTTTTTTTTTTTTTCCTGAGGAAGATTCTCTCTGAGGTAACATCAGTGCCAGTCTTCCTCTGTTTTGTATGTGGGTTGCTGCCACAGCATGGACACTGACAGACCAGTGGTATAGGTCTGTACTCAAGAACTGAACCCAGGCTGCTGAAGTGGAGCATACCACACTTCACTACTTGGCCGGCCCCTAAATTGATGGTTCTTAAACATGAACGTGCATCTGATCACTGCAGGAGTTTGTTGAACTGCTTTATGGAGTCAGAGTCTCTGGGGTTTTTAACAAGCACCCTGGGAGATGCTGATGAAGGTGGCCCACATTTTGAGAAAAAGTGATCCAGAAGGCACCCTCTCCTGGGCAATACTTAGTACCTTTTGTGTGGGAATTTAAAGGCCAAGCCCAACACTTAACTATTTAGAAACTTCTCAAGTTGGGAGCCCCCTAAATATCGGTTTAGCTCAATGTTGAATAGTATTTACAAAGATTTCTGCATGTAGGTTTTTTTTAATCCAGTTTTTCTTTAGTTAGTTGAATGTTTGATAAATATATATTTATAAGAGTTGGAAATTTGCAAAATTGTTAATGATACATAGGTGGTTAAATTGGTTTTTAGAAAGGTTTAAACACTTTGGAACACATTGAGTGTTTTTTCTGTTAAGTGGTCTATTTTTAATTATGTATTTTGAATACACAAAAATATAGAACATGAATATCCAACAGCTACCCATCAGGGTCATGTTTTTAAAAACTCCCTGATGTGGTAATTACGCACAGATTTATAGATAAGGGAGCAACTATGGTCTTATCTTGCTCTAAATGTGAGTTTTACTAATGATATTTCCTGTCTTGTTAGTGGAGAGAAAATAGTACATAATTTGTTGGTGTGGCACAAATTGGTTGTTTTGGAACAACCAATGGAACAACTTATGGAAAAGTACATCAGAGCTGTATTTATTTGTATATGCTCGTGTGCACCTATTAATTTGCTGTGCTAATAATTAAGGATTGAACAGTTCATGTAGGCACAGTCCATTGGATATCAAGAATCTGTGCATACAGTGTCATTTAGACTCAAGACACTGTGGTTACAAGAATGAAATGCTGCTTATTACTACCACCCCCCTAACCCCCCAGGGGGTAGTTTTGATTGTCCTGAACTGGAGGCAGTGTATCTCAGTGGTTAGAAGTTCAGATTTTTGGAGTCAGAATATAGGGCTCCTGTCTTGATGTTCATACTTCCTCACCACGTGACCTGGGACTACGAGACCTGGGGCAAGGCTAAGTTACCCCATTCACAGTGCAGGTATACTGATGTCGGTGCCGTCATTCAGAGGTTGTGCGGGGACAGCATGAGGTAATACAGATGTGAAGAGTGCTTGGAGAACAGGACTCCTGCCCAACAGTATCGGAGCTCTCAGGGACGCCCATTCTGCTTCGGCCCGCCCCCTCCTGGGCATCCCAGCCTTTCACTCACCCCTCTTCATGTTTCTCAGCTCCCCTGGTGAAATCATGGCTCCCTCTCCCCCTCTCCCGGAGCACTCTGATTTCACTCTTACTTCTTTCTGGGTATGGCTGGACCAGGTGGCAGAGACTTCTGTCTCCCCATCAGTGTGGAGCTCCCAGGGAGCAGGATTTTCTTTGTGTCGTTTTAAGTACCCAGGCTCTGTTCCTTGCCATAGTACGAATGCTCACTAAATTGAATAGAATTAAATTGAAGTGGCATCTCTGGCATTGCTGTGTTGTAAATACTGTCCTCTGAATCCTATGTAAAGAATTCTTTTTTTCTTTGTTTACTCTCATCTTTTGGCAGTAATTTCCATTTGGTTTTCTTTCCCCTGTTTTCTCTGTGTGCTTACCCTTGCCCAGCAGACACTGCTTATTATGACAGCTTTTCAAGGCCACACCACCTTATTCTGTTTCCTCCTGCTTTCTCTCTGAAGGCTGCCCTGGCATGGCCCAAACTTTAGGACGACTTTTCCTTTCTCCCTGCCAATTTTGGAATCTTTCTGCTCAACATCATCTGATAGAGATTTGGGACTAAATAAAATGAATGTTGTATGATTTTCCCTGTAATTTTAGATCCCCAAGTACTGCTCTTGGCCAACTACACTATTCCCTGTGGCTGTTCCACTCCACTACATTTGAGTAATATTGTTGGCACAGACGTAAGTAAACAGTTTGCGAAATGTCGTGTTTTGTAAATTGAGAGATCGATGTGCTGGTTTTTGAATGCATGTTCTTGGTTCTGCTGAACTAGGGGAAAGATGAGTTTGGTGGATGGAGAGGAAGACGAATTGGAAGAGGTGTTGCTATCTGAAGCTGATGTGGTCAGCTTACTGTTCTGAAGGGATCAGTTATTCAGAGGTGAGAGGGAAATGGCTGTAGGGGAACCTTCAGAGGTATTTTGGTAATGAATGAAGGGAGAATCTTCACAGAGGAGATAGGATGTAACCAGTAAAAAAGCCACTGGAGGAAAATATGATAATAAAATAAGGAAAATATAATAATAAGGATCTTTTGTCTTTGTAGACTTAAAAATGTTTATATTTCTTATAGGATTACCAAATAATTCCAAATTCACTTTCAATCCTGCAGGAACTTCATTCTGTTATTGTTAGTATAAGTTAAAAGTAGAATCTCCATCCTTTCACCCGTCTGTATTTCATTTTAACACCGTATCACGTGGATAGTTACCAGTTAGGATCTTCAAAGTATGTCTCACTGTAAAAGCTATTTAAATCGGCCTAGACATACCAGCTCACCTTGATGAATCATTTCTACATTGATTCAAGAGTTGGGGAACTTCTGCCTCTGCCATTAGCTGTGAAGGTTCAAGCAGATCAATTAATTAACTCCTCTGAGTGGTTAAGATGCATGCTCCGTTTCAGTGACCCAGGGTTTTGCCCGTTCGGATCCTGGGCATGGTCATGGCACCGCTCGTCAGGCCATGCTCAGGCGGCGTCCCACACAGCACAACCAGAGGACCTACAACTAGAATATACAACTGTGTACTGGGGGGCTTTGAGGAGAAGAAGAAGAAGAAGAAAAAAAAAATGTACTTCCTATGGATGAATTGTATGGCATGTAAATTACTGTTTGATAAAGCTGTTTAAAAAAAAATTAACTCCTCTGAGACTTTTTAAAACCCGAGTGAGATGAATGGAGAGAGTACATTCATTACCCAACCTAATTCAAGTCATTTTGCGAATATCAGGCGTACAGATCCTCTTCTGTCTTAACACTTTTCACATGGTATCACCATCGTGTGTGTGTGTTTGGCTTCTCAGCTTGAATATGAGCTCTGTGAGGGTAGGCATCACACCATAGCCATCTTTTTATCCTCAGTATCCGGTAAGCACGTCGACTTTTATGGAATGAATGAATGGATGATTTAATGAATGAATGAGCAGATGGATTCATGTGTTGCTCTTTCACTGAGCCCCTGTGTGCTAGGGTACTGGCACATGGAAGGTGTTAGGTACCATAAAATAAAACAGAGTGGTAGGCTACAGACTGATGAGGGCTGGGGGGGGGGTGGTCAGGGAAGGTCTCTATAAGGAAGTGACTGTGAGACCTGTGGGATGTGAAAGAGTCTGCAGGAAGAGCCATTAGGCCAAGAGAGCAGCTATGGCAGTAGGCCCTGGGCTGGGAATAGGCCTGGCCCAGTACAGGGACCCAGAGGTGAGTATTATTGGGTTGTCAAGGAGGACTGGAGTAATAGGTGGTAAGGGAGACAGGGCTGGATCCCCAGTCAGGTATTGTAGGCTGTGTAAGGCCGTCAATAAGATAATAAAGGGGACTTATAAATGCAAGTGGATTTTACTATTAAGGAATAAAACACAATACGGGATTTGGTATTTTTCAGCACTTCTTTGAAGGCATGGAAAAAGGATGTCTTAAGTTGAAAATTCCTTCAGTCACCTTTATTGATTTTTATTGGTGAGAAAAACTGCGTATAGAACAGTGAAGTACCCAAGGCCACACACAAATTGCTGTCATAGCCTGACTGCTTCCACTGCACCCAGATCGCCAGACCAGCCCCGTGCTGGTTGGACACCCCCCACCCCCCACCCCCCCCCCCCGCCCCCGCCAAGCTCCGGCAGAAAGGGGACACTTTCACCAGAGCCACGAGGTGGAGACTTAGGATGAAAGCGTGAGGGTCGAAAAAGGAAAATCTCTGGGCCCTGCTGTTAAAAGGCAGATTAGTGGGGATCCTCACATGGTACTAAATACAAAATGTTAAATCCTTTAAAAACTAAAGATAAAATCCCAATCTGGTGATCATAGAAAATTCAGAGAGCAGTAAGGATGTGTTAAAGTGAGAGTATAAAACTTTTGGAATACATTTGAATGCAGTTCTGTGGTTTCATTCAACCCCCGTCCCCCATCTGCATCTGATTTACAGATTGTGGGGTGGGCCCAAGGTGGGTGCCAAGGCAGCCTCTGCTGGGTGTCTTGGGCAAGTCACTCACCATCTCTGGGCAGTTTTGTTCCTGTTTGTAAATGGGGTTACTAGCACCTGTTGGCTACACCTCCCATTTAGTAGTAAAGATCAGATAAAATGAGGTTCATGAAAATACTTCACTAAAGAGCTGTATAAACATAAAGTGATATTATTAATAAAGTTTTCCTGGCTGTTTTGTGAAAGTTTTTTCTATAAAGTGTTGTTAGATTTCTTGTCTTGAAAAATAGAATGCTTAATGCATTTCAGTGGGCTTTTAATGATGACAGATCTGTGTCACAAGTCTTTCTATTGATCATCCTGTTTACTGATGGTTTATAGTCTATGGTGGTACCTCCTGGAAGTTGGCTTGAAAATAAGGAAAAATACCCCACTTTAATCCCCCATCACCCCACTGTGATTTGCTTTATTCTCCCAAAAGTAGAGTGCAGGCAAAGATAGGAATCCTTTTGAGCGAGCTCCATTTCTTTCTTATTGTGATAGTGAAAATGTTATGTTTAGTCCAAAATGCCTTAGTAATTGGAGGTGGAATAATATAGACAGTAAGTAAATTAAAGGCAAGGACCCTGTTTTTTGTCTTACTTTTTATCCATTAGGAAGTTGGCCTACACAGCAGCTCTGTGTATATATTAGACCCTCAGTAAGGTTTCTTGGTTAATAAGCATCACAAGTTGCATTTGTTTCTGAGGGAAAGACTAGCTGAAATTCATTTAAATCAATGGATGTCGAGATTACGTTTACGTTATTAAGCAACTCCTTTTGTTATGAGAGAATGTATATTACAGCAAAGTTCCCTGTGTAACAGTTTTTAATGCTCAGTTTGGAGGGTTAGCGGCTTTTTCTCTTTGCCCCATTTTGTCCTATAATATAGACTGCTTGAATGACACTTCACCGACCTCGTGGTTCTCAAAGCGTGCTCCCAGGACTAGGGGCATCAGCGTCACCTGGGAACTTGTTAGCAATGCAAGTTCTTGGGCCCCACCCTACATGTGCTGACTCAGAAACTGGGCACGGGGCCCAGCACTCCGTTTCAGCAAGCCCTCTAGGCGATGCTGAGACAGCTATAGTTTGAGAACCGCTGCTCTAGCTGAACCACCCCCTCCTCCTTTTCCACATCCTTCCCTTCCCCCTTTATCACGTTTAAAGGGAGGAGGAGCACAGGGAAATTGTCTCCTTTGGGCTTCAGGCCTTGGGGACCAGAGCCTAATGTTTCTTCCCCCTTCCCAACGGAGTGGAACAGCTCCCCAGTCTCAGATGGGAACGTTGGAATCTGAGCAGGTGCATCTGCGTGCGTTACTACACATATTATTCCCCACGCTCGCTGAGGAGACCCCAGAGAAACCATTTTGCCATCCAGTGAATGTGAGTTTTGGATCTTTGGTCCTTCCTACTCCTCTTTTGTTCCTTAATGAGGAAGATCTTAAATCACACTTCTTCATATTCCACACAGCTGCTTTTATCAAGGAGTGGTGTTTGGCACCCCCCTGCTTCACAACCCGCTGTGGGATGCGTAACAAAAGCAGGTTGTGGGGCCCCACCAGCACCGACCAAATTGGAACCCCCAGGGGTGACTGGATGACCCTCGATTTTGCAAGTACCCTGCTGACTGATGCACACCGAAGCTTGAGGACCCTGGGTTTAAAGTGGGTCTACTGGAATAAAAGATGACAAAAGCAAGGAGTGACTAGAAAGGTATGACAATATTAATGAAAATAACGGGAGCGAATGTGACATTTTATTTTGGAGGCAGGTGCCATAACTTGTTTCCAAAATAGTTTAAAAGTGAAACAAAGAGTAAGCTCTTGTCCAGAACATGCCCTCAGCGTTGGCAGGACGAAGCTTTCTTGTGTGCAGTTGAAGTATTTCAGACAGAGGGGGACGAGGCAGCGCTGCTCGGCCATTCCTTGGGGTCCTGCTGACACAATCCTAGAAGTCGTGGAGGAATGCATCAGATGTTTGGAAACAGGCCAGTTAAGAAATTCAGCAATGACACACACTTTTATTAGCTGTGTATTTGGGAAAGGGATTGCCAATTGTAAGACTAGGAGTCTGTATAGAAAGAGCTGAGGCAGGAGTTGGTTTGCTTGTCCAGTAAAATTGGGACCATCTTCTCCATTACGTATCTTTTTTTCTTTCTGCAAAATAAACGAACACAGAGACACTTTACCTGACTATTGAAGAACAATTAGGTCTTTTGAAAGTGTTTCTTTTCCAAGTAGAAAGATTTTGGTGGGGGGAGGGGGAGGAAGCTTACTTAAATCATCATTTATTGTGGTAATATTTGTACCTACTTAAAAGTACATATTTTATCTTTTCTTCCCGATTGTACCATCTAACTATTTCCAGATATCTGTATGATGCTTTTCATAAAGCATCTGAATGTTTTAATATGTAGACAAGGCCATAATCCTAGAAAATGGTGCCCAAATTTTGAAAAGACCCAAATTTGAGGAATTGCTTAAAAGTATGGATTTTAAAAAGAACAACTTTACTTCTTACTCCTTCAGCCTCAGGATGGGTAAAGACTTTTTTCTTTTCTTTTTAAACAACTGATAACATTTTTACAGCTGACTTACCTCTCTCTATATGTCCTTAGAGGTCTATTATATTTGCCTCCACCTTTCATTTCAATTCACTGTTTTTATGAAGTGCCTTCTGTAGAGAAGGCACTGTGCTGTGGGCTAAGAAGACGGTTAAGACCCTGCTCTGTGGAGCTGACAGTCCATGGAAAGGCCAAGATGACCATTAACGCTAGGAATGTGGCAGACACACCCTAAGGTGACCTCCCCAGGGTCACACCCTTGTTTAAGTCCCTCCCCCTGAATGTGGGCAGAACCTATGACTTGTTTCTAGTCAATAGAATATGGCAAAGATGATGGGATGTCATTTCCTTGATTATGTTATGTTAGAGATGACTCCATCTTAGATACTGGAGGGAGAGACTTCCTTCTGGCTTGGAAAAAGTAAGCTGCCCTGTGGTGCTTGTGGCTTGCCTACAGAGAGGGCTACGTGGCAGGAAACTGCAGGCGGTCTCTAGCTGGTGGCTGGTATGAAGCTGGGGCCCTCAGTCCTACAGCCACAAGGAAGTGAATTCTGCCAACAACCTGAATGATCTTGGAAGTAGATTCTTCTCCACTTGATCCTCAGATGAGACTAGCCTGGCTGACACCTTGATTGCAGCCTTCTCAGACCCTGGAGCAGAGGACCTAGTTAACCTGTGCCCAGACTCCTGACTCATGGAAACTGTGAGATAATAAACATGTCTTGTTCTAAGCCATTGGAATGGTGATAATTTTTTAGGTACCAATAGAAAACTAACACAAGGAGGAATGTGTAGATGCCAGAAGAGCGGCTCAGACCCAAGACGTATTCATCCATCTAACAAGCACCTGATGAACCATTCTATGTGTCAGCCACTTTCCTAGCACTGGAAATACAAAATGAGTAAAATGTATCTTCAAGTAGCTCCTGATCTGGAGTAGTGGGGTTTGAGGTAGGGGCGTTGCTCTCCCTTGGGGAAATATTAGAGTAGCAATTGTTTGAAGTGGGTTTGAGAATAGAGAGAATGTGGATTTGGGGAGTCTGTTTGGTGGGAAAGCCCTTCATTAAGGTAATAATGGATGGTGCTGACTTTATAGTTTGGCTGGAAAAAATGTTCTCCAGTTATAGTTTGGAGGGTTTGGATTTGCTTTAACCACAAGTCTTTACTGAAGGGGAAGAATACCGTTGCAGTAGAATAATAAGGCACAGTCATGGATTAATGTGGTAAGCTCTATTGCCAAAGTGGACAATGTTAAATTTTATTTTAAGAACAATAAAATTACAAATCATAAGGTCTCTGAAGCATCCTCTTATGATAATCCTTCCCTTTTAGTCAATATCCCTAAATTGGGTCATTGGATCATAAAGCTAGATTGTCAAAACAGTCCTGAATAATTTTCTTCTAAGATATTTGTTTTATGGTGTTTTTTCCTATGAGGGAGATTTGGGGGTAATGAAGATAACACCTTACATTTATTATGTTTTTGGCTTTTAGTTGAGGGCACTCAAGGGGGGGTCCACTAAGGACCCTTTCCAAGGATGCTGTTTGCAGAAAGTACCTACCATGTTACAGGTGGTGTCAGTGACAGGGTGGCCCCACACATAGCTCTGAGTTCCTAAATATGTCAGTCCAGAGGGGACCAGTGTGTCTCTTCTGTCATACGTACCTGGACAAGCAGGAAACTGCTGCTGCTTCAGGGCTAGTGATCATCTCATTCTACTGCTGACTTACAAGTAGTTTTGGTCCAGTCTCCTTCTTTTGGATCTGAATACGTTTTGGGTTCTCCTTTCATCTCTCCTGCCCTTTCTCATCACTCAGCTTGGTAGTAAAAAACATGGCTTTGGAGGGCTGCTCTGATCGTGTGATCTTTTGGAACCTCCGATGCTTTTTCAAAACAGAACAGTTTCTCTGGCATGTTTTAGCCCAGCTGCACTTGGAGCTGGGGCTTGACCATGGACCTGGGAGCCAGGATTCGAGAACAGAAAGGATCTTCTGGGGTCATATTGTCATGTTTGCTCAATCTTGCATTTAAAGAGTAGGGGAGTCAAAGGCTAAGGGCAGAGAAGTGACTTCCTCAGCCTCTGTGGACTCTGATTGCCTTCTCTCTACAAAAACGGTTTTAAAAAATTCTGCGTATTGTTCCCTAGAGTGTGATAATAACATGTAAGACACATTTTAAACTTACCTGGAAGAAAAGTGGTAGGTAAACATTAACTATACTTCATCATGTATTTTGGATAAGATGTTTCACTTTAATTTTGTTAAACTAGCATTGATGTAAGTGTTAGTATTAAAAGCATAGAAAGGCAAAACTGTTTTCAGCTGGAACTCTGGAGTACCTCTGACTTTTGTACAAATGGTATCCCCAAAGGATCTTCATAAGCTGGTGGTTTGGGATGAGGGTCTTCTGTTTCCAGGTAACACGGGGCTGCCCACTGAGGCCTGATGTGCTGGGCCCTGTGCTGACATCTCCGCATGGATTCCTTCAGGTGATCCCCACAGCAAACCCATGATTAGCTGCCATTTTTAACCTCCACTTTGTAGATGAGAAAGCTGAGGTTTGGCAGGGTTACGTTCTTACAGCATATTTCAGATCCAGCTCCTCTTCATCTCTGCATCCACAGCCTCATAAATGGGCCAGGGATGGTGCTTGGCCTAGTTTAAAGCCGAACTACCAAGGCTAGAGATGGTTCCTTGGGAAAATGAGCTTCACATTCTTACTTGGGATTACAGGGTTGCATGTTCTTCCACTCTCATGGAATTGAGCAAGACTTCCCTCTGTTAACCACACATGTATAGTTGCTCTCAGAAACATGAAGAGGATCTTTCTGTGGGAGCTGGCATTCTTGTTCGGGATTAAATGCCCTGGGAGGCCCCTCTTCTCCTCTAGGGCCCCAGTGGGGTGGCAGGGGTCCTGCAGGAGGGCCTGGAGGTGTTGAGGGGTGGGAATGGGGACACTCAGGGGTCGATGATGCCCTGTGTAACCCTCCAGGGACCCTTCTCAGTTTCTTCTGGAAACCTCAGGGAAGATCTTTCATATCTGGCTTTTCATTGGCTTCTTTTCCCCTTCCCACACCTTTAAGCTTCTCCGCCTGTCTGTTTCTGAAGGAAGGGCATAGCTAATTTGCAGCATTCTAAGGGTGTTCTTTGCTATTAATGTAGTTGCAAAAGGTTCCTTTTATCTCTGTGCGTAGTACCTGGTAGATACTTAATAAATATATATATATATTTTTGGTGAGGAAGCTTGGCCCTGAGCTAACATTTGTTGCTAATCTTTCCTCCCCTTTTTTTTTCTCCCCAAAGCTCCCCAGTACTTAGTTGTATATCCTACTTGTAGATTCTTCTAGTTCTTCTGTGTGGGATACCACATCAGCATGGTTTGATGAGCGGTGCTGGGTCTGTGCCCAGGAACCGAACCAGTGAACCCCTGGGCTGCCCGAAGCGGAATGCACGAACTTAACCACTCGGCCTCAGGGCCTGTCCCAGTAAATTTTTTTTAAAATGAATGAATGAGTAAACCTTTCTCATCTTTCTGACCCGTTGGGTCAATTAAATGAGTCTTATAAACATAGAAGATTGAATTAGATCCATCTGTATTTTGGAGGGAACTCCAGACTCTCAGCAGCCGGGGCAGGGGATCAACCAGGGCTTTTAGGGTGATGTTGGTGAGGAAATGGATTGACTTGAGGATAACGCAGATGCAGCTAGGGCCGAGTGGAGTGGGTGTCTGCAGGGTGTCGTGGAAGAGGGGGTGGACTCTGAGGCTGTGTTAAGCAAGACCCTTTGGTTGTAAATGAATGATACACATACAGGCTAAAGGAAAAGAGGCTGTTTATTGCTAGCTAACTGGAAGGCCTGAGGTTTATGCTGGCTTCAGGTGCTGCTGGATCTAGGGATTTGAATGGTCATTTCAGGACCAAATTGGCTACATCATTTGTAGGGCCCAGTGCAAAATGAAAATGTGGGAACCCTTGTGAAAAAAATTTACCTAGCAGTAGGTTAAGTGTTAGCTATTGTGAATTTCTAAGCAAGGATAACAATAACCAAGTCTAAGTCCTGCATTTTACCATTTTTGGAGCTGTTTTGTTGATCTGGTGCATATTGTGCCCACTGATATTCTGTGCATGTGCAATTGATTGAGTTCTCTGGCCGATTACTTCACAATCTCTTGTGTCTGCTGGGTGTTCGCATGATCTCTGAGCATTCTGCAGGACCCGAATAGTTCTAGAGCTCACATCTAATTTTCAAATTTAAACCTAGGATGAATATTTATATTATATCATATGGAGACAAAGTATAGGGTATGTAAAAAAAAATATTTTTAGTGTGATTTTAGTTTCAGTAACTTTTTTAATAGAGTTCTAGTGGAGTTCCATGTAAAAAAATTCACATAGAAACATATGGAGTGAGTTTCCCAAAGCTTAGTGCTGTTGGGTTGGGGTCAAATTATTCTTTACTGTTTACTTCTGTTGTTTACGTGAAGACTGGCATCTGGGTCGTTAAGCACATTTTTGTGAGTTTGGATGCTTTTCCTATAGGTTTCTTGAATACCCTTTTAGATGACTTTTATAAACTGTTAAATAAATGAGGGTTGTGTGGGAGTGATCTTCAGATGACCTCGTCTGATTCACAGCACATGTTGCAAAGCAGCTTGTGGAGAAAAGTTATGTGTTTCATTAGTAATTTTTATGACTCAGTTTGGTGTTAGGATTCTACCTGTCTATGCAGCATTTTCATCAGGGCGGCAGACAGATTAAATTAACTAAGCTTTTGGGTGACACACAAAGAAAGTGCATGTAAGGGTTTTCCCTGAAGAAATTAGTCACCCCTTTAACTGTGTCAGGCTGCTGAGTGCCATCCTTTCTCGTGGGAAGCAGTGGACTTTGTCCATCTCTCACAGTGCACAGTTCATCTTGCACAGATAAGCAGTTTACTTCCAAAGATTGTAATAGTTACTACCCCTGGCTCAAGGTAGGATCACACAGTTAATAAAGATAGCTGTAGCAGATTTTTGAAAGTGTGATGACAAAATTTTGATTTGAGAAGAAGAAAGTGCTTATTGTCTTTTGCTTGAATTTATTACTCATTTTGCTTTTTATCTCATATCACAGAACTTGTTGCTAAAAGTTACAAAACAAAATGTGATCTCATATTAGATTATCTTTCTGTTTTAATATTTGCCCACAGAAATAGCTGCAACTACAGAGGATTTAAGCCAGTACATTTTTTAATGGACCTCAGGTGTCCAGAATTGCATTCATATACTTTTTGGTTCATTATGTACTATCATTATTACTTACAAAATTTTATGATTCTAGCGACGTGACTATTTTTTCTTGACTTATAGTGGTATAATTTAACTTTACACTAAAGTTTGCAAAATAATCACCACCTGAACTAACTGTTCAGCTAGCTTTTGGTAGGTTTGGAAAATGTTTTAAAAATCACACGTAGACTTTCATGATAAAAATAAGAGTTTGGGATCAGAGGATGAGCTCATTGGCTTCTTTGACTTTTTATCATTGCACAACTTCAGGGTTAAGTGACACACTGATGCTTGGCTAAGTGACATGGGGTAAGGTTTCAGGGAACTGTTTTCAGATGTTATAACATGACAGAACATGCTGGTCATATCCAGTGGGTGTCCTGACAATGTGAAGAGAGTGGCTAGAATCCTATTTGGGAATGATCTAGGAAGTCAGACATCTAATCCATCTACCCCATCCCTCCTCCAGCCCAGGAATCCACCAGGCACCTCTGCTACAGTACACTTAGCCTATGCTTGAATCCTTCTAGAGACAAGAAGCTCACTCCTTCATAATCAACCCTTTTCTTTTACCGGCAATTTTGTGAAAATTAAATTGACTTTTTAGAGCTTAAATGTGCTTCCTTGTGACTTCCATTCATTTGCTAGTGTTAATAGTTTCTACTTGTAGATGACAAAAGGGTCCTCACGCTCATAGGGAATTCTTTAAAATATTGGTAGAGGTCGATGATTACATATTATGTCTGACTCTTGCATTTTCTCTGCATGTTTTTCTTTGATAGCATCTTACAGCCTCTGCTCAAGTCAGCAAGTATTTGTTGAGTATCAGTTATATGTGAGGTTGTGTCCTCAGGGCTAGGGTAGAAGATGTGGGGACACAAAGATGAGTTGGTTCCTGCCACCCAAGAGTATGCTGTGATGTGAAATGGATGGAAAAAGCACACAGATTGATATAAGAGGGAAACCAAGTGCCATGGGGCTTTAAGGGAGAGAAGTCAACATCAAACTCTGCTGAATTAAAAAAGTTCCAGAGCAGGATCCAGAGGGAGTTGAGAATAGGCGGGCAGGATGTTTTTGCAGGTTGAAACTGAGAGAAGGTCATTCTGGGCAGAGAGACTAGTGTAAACAAAAGCCTAGCAGTGGGAAGCATGCGTTTTATCCATAAGGTGGGGGTCTGATTGCTCAGCTTCTAGGATGCTTGTAGAGGAAGGGAAGGTGATAAGGATGAAGTGGTAGGCTAAGCAAGAGCTTGGAGAGGCTTGATTCTCTGCCTCACTTCTGCACCCAGCAGTACCGTGATTCCATTGCAAGAGTACAGACCTGGGTCTGAATCCAGGTATTGTTATGTAGCCTCAGCGGCCTGATCTGAAAACGGAGATCTGTGCCCGTTCTCATGACTGCAGGACATGTAAGTGAAGAATCCAGCACCCTGCCTGGTGCACAGCAGAGGCTGGTAGATGACAGCTGTTATGATTCGTGAATTTGATAGGCTTAGAGAAGCAGGGGAGTGGCAGGAGCACATCCTGCAGTGGGGTACAGGGTGGTTTGTAGAGGAAAACCACAACAGGTAAGAAAGAAAGGTGTGAATGACAGTGGTGGCAGTGGGGAATGGAAAAGAAGGGGGCAGAGGCATAGATCGAGGAGGTGGTGGAATCAGCAGAACTGGAAGTAGAGTTAATGTTTTGGGCAGGAGGAAGAGGAGAGAGAGGTCACCTCAGATTTTGTGGGGTAAGGAGGGTAGACAAGAAGGGTGAGTTTGGTGTTGGGCATGGTGAGGTGGTGGTGCAGGCGGGCCCTCCAGGTAGAGAGAGATGCTGGGTCTGAGGACTGAGCTGTGGCGGTGGGAAAACTCAGCGAGGGGAGGGTCACTGTGTCCGTGGGGGTGTGCCGGGCACGCAGACAGGAGCGGGCGCCACGAATCCCAGATTGCATGCAGGGTGCAGTCCAGCCTTGGATGTACAAGAGGAGCCAGAACTCAAAAGGGGCTCATTTCAAAGCAAAGAAGGGAATGGATTCAAGAGACACGGTGAGAGGAAAATTGGCGGAGGCAGCTTGACAAATGATTCCTGGTGCCTTAGAGTTCTCGGGGAAAAAGACCAACACAATCGTCACCTTGTTTTTACACACACATACACACACACTCACAGCTCACACTCATATATACAAGTTCAATCCAAACACCATCCATTATTTAGGCTGTTAGTTTCCTCAGAAAAACCCTTCAGGAAATCCTCTGCTCTCCCAGAGAATATGTCTATATTTAGAAGGTTTTTAGAGAAAGCCTATTGTTAAATTTTAGTTTACCTGCTAATCACTAAGAGACTTGAAATTTAAGTTGCCTGTTGGCTGTACTGGGTGGGCAGTGGGAAGAATGCTGCCTTTTTGTTGTATTGAAGACTGTGAGGGGAAAACATGACTCAGTCCTTTGTGAGTGCTTCTTCCTGGTACTGTGGCCCCAGGGAACCCAAGAAGGGGGTGCTGGAAGGGACCACAAGGATCATCTGGCCTGGTCCCCTTATATAATAGATGAGGAAACCAAGGCCCACGGCATTGTGACTGGCCCAGGGTCATACCGCTCATTAGAGGTGGAGTCTGCAGCTTGATGCTTGGTGTTCCTGCTGCTTGAAGTAACCCGTTCATCCAGGCCAGGACCTCTGGGCCACAGTCACAATTGGATGGCCCAGGCAAAAGGGGTCTTCAGCCAAGGGGGTGTGTGTGGGGGAGGGGTGTGTGTTGTGCACACATGCACACGTGTATAAGTGGTTATTCAGGGACCATCCAGCTACAGAGCTGAGAGCTTGACTGTGGGAACAAGCAGTGGATCAGCCCAAGTGATTATTGCAACTCCCTCATAATCATTTGAAGAACTTTCTAACAAGTGTCCCACAGAGGAAAGTGCTCCAACATGAGTCGTGAACTCCTTGTCATTGGAAGTCTTTAAGTAGAAGCTAAGTATCCCCCTGCTCAAGTTAACATTCACTGAGGACTGACTGTGCCCAGCACGGTTCGGTGTGTTTTCCAGGGATCATGTCTCATTTTATGCTTTTAATTCTTTATGAGATGGGTGTGATGATGATTCTGATTTTTATAGACAAGGAGACTGAGGTACCAAAGAGATTAGGTAACCTGCCCAAAGTGACACAGCCAGTGAGTAGTAGAAACAGGGTTATTCCCATCCATTTGACTCAGAGCCTGCAAGCTTATTCTGTGTTGTGGCGCTCAACCTTTGCTGCACATTAGACTCTCTTGGGAAGATTTAAAAAAATCCCAGTTCTCAGCCTACTTCCCAAACTAGTTGAGTCAGACTCTGGGAGTAGGACCTCACATGATTATTTTTTTAAAAGCCCCTCTGATGATTCCAACTTGGCAAGGTTGAGAACCACTAAGGGCGCCACGGCTGGTAGAATTATTGTAGGGCAGTGCTTCTCAAGCCAGTGTGCACAGGAATCTCCTGGAGGCCGTGTGAAAATGCAGATTCTGATCTAGAGGTCTGGGGTGGGCCTGAGATAGTGCATTTCTTACCGGTGCCTGGGTGATCCTGGTCTACTGGTCTTTGAGCTTCCTTTATTGGCTGAAGGCTAATTATCAGTGTCCCTTCCAGCTCTAAGATGTCATGGGTCTCCTGTCAGGACTGTCATGTATTTGTGATTTTACTGAGTGTCAACCCTCTGCTGAGTATGTTACATATATTATCTCTTCTCCTCCCAACAGCCGCCAAAGGAGGTAGCGTTTTCCCCATTTTAGAGATGAGGCCTACTGAGCTTAGCCAGAGTCCACCTGAGCCTTCTGAATCTAACACCTGTGTGATGAACCACCATGCTCTGTTGCTTTCCCTTATGCTTGTATTGTTCCTGAGAAAAGCTTCTGTGGCGTTGTCTTCTTTTCTAACCCTGTAAGTTAGGTTTGGAACCCTAGAGAAAAGGCTCCCAGGAAACCCAGTAGTCCTTTGAAACTTTTCTGGTTCCGAATGGCCTTCTTCTCTTTCTTCTGTTGGACCTGGTAGTGGTTTGTGAGAGAGTATCTTAGGTGTGTGGTGGTGGCACTTTATGAAGTGCATTTAGGATGTTCAGACTCTGCTTCCAGTCAAGTTTGCTGTCAGTTCCAGAAACGTTTACTGCATTTGCAGGATGCAAATTCTAGACCCGAATGTGGTCCCTGGCCTAGTTGACCACACTAGTCCTTTGAGAAGCTTGTTGAGCTGATATTCTTGGGTTTAGGAATCCCCAGGTCTGGGAATCATACAGTGAGGCCTCGTGACATCTGTATTTGAAAGCTCCCCAAACTGTTTTAATGTACACTAATACTTAAAAACCAGGGCCTCCATGGTTCTCAAAGTGTGGTCCCTGGACCATTAACATAAGTATCACCTGAGAACTTGTTAGAAATGCAAATTTTGAGGCCCCACCCGTCTATTGAATTAGAAACTGTAGGAATGGGCCCAATAATCTGTGTTTTAACTAGCCCTCCAGGTGATGCTAAAGTTTGAGAACCACGAGATCCGTGCTACTCAAAATGTGATCCATGCACCAGCGCTTCAGTGACATCTGAGAGGTTGGAAATGCAGGGCTTCAAGCCCCATGTCTACCTGCTGAATCAAAATCTTCATTTTAACAAGATCTGTGCATATTCACGTTTGAGAAGCCCTGCCCTGGACAGGGGTTTTCTTCCCTGGTTGTGCATTATAATCCAAGAGGCCTTTAAAAAAATACCAATGCCCTACCCCCACCCAAAGCAGTTAAAGCAGAATCTGTGGGGTCACGTGGGGCTCAGGTGATTCAAATCGCACAAACCATTTTTGAGACCCACCTGTCCCAGCGTTAGTGCCTACTTGTCAGCAGTCCTGTTCTCACGTTTGAGGGTTAAGCCTGTGAAAAGGCGTCAGGGCCCCCAAGACATGCCTCCTTCCTGCTCCCCAGCATCCCAGAATGTGACTAGACATCCAGGCTCCTGGAGCGAAGGCCCAGAGACTGGCTGAGAGGACTCCCTGCCTGAAGAGATCAGGAAGGATAAGTTCTCTTGATCTTTTCAGATAAGAGTGTGAGAGATGATTGGGAGAGAGAGGGTGTGGGGCCACTGGACGGACAGCACAGGTTTGCGTGGGATGTGGAAATTGGAGGGATGGTGTCTGTTAACTGTCCTCAGGTGCAGTGCTTCTCACACCTGATGCACACAAGACCCACCTTAACAATGCAGATTCCTGGGCTCTACTCCAGAGGTCCAGCATCAGGGCTTGGGAAGGCCCCAGGAATTTGCATGGTTAATGAATTCCCTGATGATTCTGATGTAAAAGTCCAGGGCCATACTCTGAGACAAGCACCACTTGAAAGCTGTGATCTGGCTGATCATCAGGATTACCTGGAGAAACTGGAAAATGCAGGTCCCAGGCCTCATCCCAGCTCGTGTAATTCACTAGGTCTGGTGGGGCCCTGGAATCAGCATGTTTAACAAGTAATCCGTGCTTTTCTAAACCATGCTCTCAGGAACCCTCAGGATTCCACCACTTTATATTCAGGGCTCCCAAGAGGGAGAGAGGAGAAGCAGGGAGACGAGGGGCTCGCTCACTCACCTCTGCTTTATTGTTTCATAGATTAAGCTTAAGTGTAAAACTGCATTTGAAGAGAGGATTTTACTTTTTATAAAATTTTGAAAACATCATGGCTGTCCAGGGATGTGGCCCCTCTCTGAAGTTGGCAGTGTTCTTATCTTTCAAGTCACAGTTCAAGACAGCTTCTGTGCCTTGTGACCACCCATCCTTCCTGTCACTTTGACCTTCACTCCCTGAGCTGCCTCGTCCTTGGCCCATGGTGCTTACTGTCCTGAGTGACCCTGATGCCGCTCATATGACAGGATTGCTTGACTCTGCCTTTTGCTCCACATATCAAACTACTTTGCAGCTAGTGGAATGCCAGTCACCCCAGAAATGCCCTTTGCACAGATCATAGTGCCTTAAGACAATGACTCTCAAATATGACTGCGGCTCTCAAAATTTTTTGTGCTTCAGAATCACCTGGAGTGCTTGTTTTTTTTTTTTGGAGGAAGATCAGCCCTGAGCTAACATCTGCAGCCAATCCTCCTCTTTTTGCTGAGGAAGACTGGCCCTGAGCTAACATCCGTGCCCATCTTCCTCTACTTTATATGTGGGACGCCTACCACAGCATGGCTTGCCAAGTGGTGCCATGTCAGCACCTAGGATCCGAACTGGCAAACCCTGGGCCGCCAAATTGGAATGTGTGAACTTAACTGCTGTGCCACCGGGCTGGCCCCCTGGAAAGCTTGTTAAAGCACAGATTGCTGGGCTCTGCATGTCTGAGGTGGGGCGTGAGAACCTGCATTTCTAATAAGATCCCAGGTGATACTGTTGCTCTTGGTCTAGGGACCACACTTAGAACCATTGCCTAAGATTAAATGGTGTTGACACACCTGGGCCCAATTCTCCTGCTTGATGTAGTTTCTCATTGGGTCATCCTTCCTCTGGTGTTAAAAGTAGATGAGAGGAAATGTCTTGTCTGAAGAGTAAACAGTAAGTGGCATGAAGAACTCAGTGTCAGTTAGGATTATGGCTTAGTCCTGTAGGTACTCATTAGGTTTTGCTAGGCTCACCCATAACAACCGTTTACAATATGGTTTCTACAAGAAAGCGCATTGCACAGGGTGTCCCCTTGCCACTCATCACACACAACCTGCCAGAAGGGATTGTGGCCATGACAAGGATCTGCCAATGGTTTCTTGCTGCCCAGGGCTTGGTCATGCGAGAGTATGACAAACCATTGCTGAACACTGGTTATCTGAAAGCCATTATTTTCTTTTCCAGGAAACAAGTCGTAAAAGGACAAAAATGTCCTGGATTAAATGGTCTTTTTAAGGACTCCCTCTTTCCAGTTCTGCACTCTTGCACAGAGCTGGGCGTGGTGGTAAGGCAGAGAGAAGTGTCCCCCCAGTGACTAAGCAGCCACAGGCACATGGTCCCTGCTCCCTGCTGTTGGGGTCAAAGGTTATCACCAGTCACTGTTGGGAAATCCCCCTCAGTTGTTGAATGTTTTGACCGGGCAAATAACCATAATTATGGTAACAAAAATAAATAGCCCTTGAGCTTCTTAACCTCTGTAGTGGTTCAGCTCTAGTGGTGGAATATATCTCAGTTTTGAACAGTACACCTGGGTGACTGCACTAACTACCCTTGGACAAATGCAGAGTTTAGTTAATAAGGTAATTACATCCGTGCAGCTGATGGGGCAGGTGTCTGTGGGACGGTGAAAAGAAATTGTGTTTAATAGTTGGTGGGCTGGGGTCAGGCAAAACCACTTTCCCCGTTTCTGCCTCGGAGGAGGGGTCCGGAGCCGAGAATTAGGATGAACACTTACAGGTGAGTGTGAACACAACCGCTGGTAGGCAGTGTTTGGGAGGACCCTGGAAGGTTAGGACCGGGGTCTCTTCTCCACAGTGCTCTTGGGGGTGGATTATCCTGCCCACTGAAGGAAGTAGAAGATAATCAAAAACATAAAAGAGGTCCCGGGCATGACATTCTAAAAAACCATCCCTAGCACTGTCTGTCCCACTTGTAGGTGTGCCCTATTCCACACTGGGCTGACCACTTTTGACACATCAGATTAGATTTTCTCCTTCCCTCCTAGAGTCACAATAGATTAAAAAAAAAAAAGCCAATAATTTTGGTGGGCTTTCTGGGTTCCAGATCTTGTGCTAGTTGCTTAACATTGAGGTAGGTTCTGTTAGAGTGGAGTTGCATCATTCATGCTTAATGAGCTTGAATGGCTGCATGTGCTTGGCAGAGGGAGAGAGAGTCTTTAAGCAAAGAAATGGTGACCTGTTCAAATGCAGAAAGACATTTTGCAAGACAGTATGTTGGCTATGCTGAGTAGATTTGCAAGAGTCATTTTGACTACAGGTGATTTTCTTCATCTCAGGTGCTGATTTAACTCCCTGCCTTACTCCTCCCCAAAGTAAGACTTCTGCCTACTATCCCCATTTTACAAATGTTGAAGTTGAAACTTAAAAGGGTTAAATAACTTGCTAAAGGTTGTGTGTCCAGTAAGCGATGGAGCTCAGAATAGACCCAGGCATTCTGACTCTAAAGCTCACGCTCTTCTCCAATACTGGGACATGCTCTAAGATCCTCAAGGCTGTGCATCTGGGTGATGGATGAACTTGGAACAGTGCCTACATGAGGAGTAGCTCAGGAATGGGTCTACTGAGTCGGGAGAAAGGAAGTCCCAGGCAGGATGGGAGAGCTTTCTTCAATTACTATATGAAGGGGAGTCAATGAGAGGAAGCTGTGGGCAGGCATATTTTACGTCAATGTGAGAAGTCGTTTGAAGATAGAGCTGTTCAAAGATGACCTGGTTTGCAGGGTAGAGACCCTTGTTGGAGGTGCTTTTCTGAGATATTCACAGGCCATATAATTCACCCATTTAAAGTGTACCGTTGAGTGGGTTTTTTGTGTATTATTTTAGAAATTGTGGTAAAATATATAACATTTAAAAAATAGTTTTCAGTTGTGGCTAGTATTTATCAAAAGTGAGTATTTTTCTGTGCTTGGTAATTTGGCTAAGAATTCTGTGGAAAGCTGGCTTTGTCTTTGATCATATTCAGTGCTTGAAAATGCATAGCTGTGGAGGCCTGTGCTCAGTCTGCTTCCTGCTTCATAGGACTCAGGAGGTTATTAGTCACATCTCTGCTGAGTTTTATTTTGAAGACATGGTCACTCTGCGGTTGGAAGTGTTAAGGCAGGGTGATTGGGTATGGTGGCATTAGCAGACACCCTGGAATGAGATGTGATGACTTCTTCAGGAAGACTGTTTTAGCTATCTATTCCTGCAAGACAAATTATCCTCATACCTCATGGCTTAAAACAAACACCACCATTTATTTACTCATGATTTTGCCATTTGGCAGAGGGCAGTAGGGACGGCTTGTCTCTGTACCGTGTGGCACCAGCTTGGGGAGCTTAAGAGTGGGTTTACTTCCGAGATAGAACACTCGCACAGCTCGCAAGATGATCCTGGCTCTTGTTGGTTGGGAGCCTCAGTTCCCTGCCATCTGGGCCTCTCCACGTGATTGCTTGGGCTGCCCCATAATTTGGTGGCTGGGGTTCCAAGAGGAAAGAAGTGTTGCTTCCTGGCCCTTTGAATGCCTGGGCTCTGGAGGTCTCAGAATGGCACTTGGGCATTTCCTTGGTAGAACAGTCATAGTCCTGGCTCAGATTCAAGGGGGAGGGAACAGAAGCTCCACCTTTTGGCGGGAGGAGCAGCATGTGTTGAGACAGAGGGGTGGGTTTGGGACCATCTTTAGAGGCTAGCTACCACAAAGAACCACAATAGTCTTTTTTCTCTTTCTTCCTCATTCTCATTCCACAGAAGCCTGCCCCTGATCATGGTAACAGCTGGTGATGACAAATAATGGGAAGAAATCTAAGAAAAATACAAAAATTAGGTACTAGGATTACATGATCTTTGGGGGATCGTGGCTTGAGAGTAAGTGACTGCATAGTCTATCTGTGAAACAGGCAGTTGTGAGAGATGCCTGATGATTGTATTTTTCACAGCTTTATTAAAATCTCTGCTTCCAGCATTGTTGTGTAAAGTTTCCTTATTTTCTTTCTGTTAATTATGTCTTTCCAGAATTGGTTAGCAGAAAATTTAGCAGTTCTTCGTAGGAAAGCAGAGACGAATAATATTCTATTAAGATAAGTTGGTTATTCATGACATTTTGAGCAATAAAAAGAATTACTTGGATTAATCTTTAAAAGCTTAGGATCATTTATTTTCTTGGGAAACATAAAAACATTAAGTTGGGAACAGTAACACCCTATTATCATCATCATCCATTATTTAACAAGTTTGGCATAGTGTTTTAGATGGAAATAATTTATTTTAAAGTTGACAACTTCCAACAGAAAGATAATCTTGTTCATTTCTGCTCTTAATAATTATTTAAATTTCTCTTGTTTGCTGATTATACATTTTTTTACTTCTGAGGTGATCAGAGATTAGGGAAGGATTTTAGAGAGCAATTAAGTAAAAACCAATTTACATGCATATGGAAAGCTAGGCCCAGTGTATGGATAAAAGGAGCATTTTACATTCACCATGTTAACTAGAACAATTTCTCCATTCAGAAGGATGTCGGAAATGAGAAAAGCCATTTAAATAATTTTAATTTTATATATTAGTGTTTTGAAAACAGAGCTTTGCTTGTTCCTTTCAACTGCTTGCTGATGGGCCCTTGAAGTCCACAGTTCTATTTCAGCTTCAATTCCGAAAATGGTTATATCACATTTCACAATAACAGAGCTAGTAGCCAGAGGACTAAGTGTTTGCAAATAGCATCATCTGCTGTGCAGCTTCCTTCCATTTGGAGGAATGGCCGTATATTTCACCATGAGGCTTCAACTGTGGCTCCCTTTTGGGGTGTAAGAGCCTAATCCCTGTGGTCTCTGTAGCTGAGGCTGTGTCCACAGCCTGTTGAATGTTTGTCTTCTACAGTGATGCTCAGGCGTCAGTGACATCTGCAAGCATTTTTATTTTAGCAAAAAAAAAAAAAAAAAATGCTTTGGCACGCTTGGATTGTATGTCTTCCAGGGTGTTCCCATCCTTAGTCACATAATACCCTTAACGTACCTTAAATGCTGTCAAGATAAATCACATGGAATTTTGAAAGGTTCTGTCTCACATGTAGCTATTATTCTTTACTCAGTTAAGAAAATGAGTTTGGAAATATGAGTCTTGAGCATGAGAACAATCATATAATATTTTATTTTAGCTTAATGATGTTCTCTGTCACTGAGTTGCCACCACAGCTTTATTCTGCATGATTAAGTGTGGGAAAGAAAGAATAAAAGGTAGCTTATTATGTTTGGTTTATTGTAAAAGGCTGTTTTAGGTAAATGTAAAGTTCCAGTGGTGGAAATAAAATTCTATTCCAGATATAGATGTGACCTCCTCCTCAAAAGCTTCCTTAAAGGCTATTTTGGGGCACACGTGGGATGAATTTGGTACACGGGATAATAATAGCTGACACCTGTCTAATGCTGCCCTGAACCAGGCACTGTCCTAAGCGCTTTGAATATGTTAATTTAATTCATATATAAATTGTCCTTGTTATCATTCCCATTTTACAGATGGGAAAACTGAGATGCAAAGAAGGAAACAAATATACCCAAGGCACACAGCCAGTCAGTGTCTTGAGCTGGGGCTTGGTTTGGGCTGCCTGGCTTCAATGGTGTCTCTACCACCAGGTGACACTCCCTAGTCAAAGTAATGTTTTCTGTCTCAGTCTTTTTCTTTCCCCTTTATCTTAATCCAGATTTCAGATGCTTGATTCTCAAGTTGGCAGTGATTTTGGCCTTATAAAGCTTATTTTTTATTGGTCTGATTTTCAGAAAAGCTTCTCTTGTTTAACATTTTTGGTTGATGAAAATAAAAGAAGTCAGTTTTTCAAACAGATTAAACATGTTAATAATAGTGCTAGACATATTACCCAAGCATGGTATGTTAGGAATAAGTTTCAAAGTAAAAATAATGTAAGTTCCAATATAGCACAGTTCTCATAAAGTCTAGTGTATGGTACTCTGTCTCACATATTGTTTAGATTGTAGAAATTACAGCCCTTAAAAATTTAAGTACGTTTAAACTAGCCCTTAAGTGAATTAACTTTTTTGCCATCCTGTGAAAGTAATAATCGGCCATTGTAGAAAATCTGGAAAGTATAATATGATATAAGCAAAAAATTAATAACTTGAATAGTTTCACCACTCATAGATAAACAGTTCATGTTAGCATTTATTTTTCTTTCAGCCTTCATTCACATGTTCATTCATTCAACATTTACTCATTATCTTCTATGAGCCAGACGTTATTCTAGGCCCAAGGGAAAAAGCAGCGACCAAAATAGTCTCTCTCCCTGTGGAGCTGATATTTTAGTGGGGGAGACAGACAGTGAATAGATAAATATATAATGTTGGGTAGGGCTAAGTGCATTGAAGAAAAATGAGGCTGACTAAGGGAGTCGAGGCCCAGAGGCTGCTGTTTTGGAGTGCACAGTCACAAGGGAGGCTGAGGGACGTGAGGAAGGTAGCCTGTGAATAGCTGGAGAAGAACATTACAGGTGGGCAACAGCCAGTGCGAGGGCCTTACAGTGGAAGCAGGAGTGATGTGCCCAGGGACAAGCAGGGGAGCCAGGGTGACACGTGCCACAGCAAATGACATGGGAGAGGTGGCAGACACCTGCAGGCTGTAGAAATAAGGGCTTTGCATTTCACTGAGATGGAAGCGTCTGAAGGGTTTGGAGCAGAGGAGTGATGTGATCTGCCTTTGGTTCTAACAGGATCCCTCGGCTGCCCTGGTGAGAACAGACTGCAAGGACTAGCTAGCTGGGAGAACGGTTTGAGGGAAGGTGGTGAGAAATAGTTAGATTCGGGATGTATTTAAATGTAGAGCCAGCAAGATTTGGAGATGGATTGGATGTGTGGAATGAGAGAAAGAGGAGAGTGAAATACGGTGACAACTGGTGTTTTGGGTTGAAATATTGCCCCTGCTCCGATTCTTGTGTTGAAGTCTTAAGCCCCAGGGCCTCGGACTGTGACCTGCTTTGGAATTAGGGTCATTGCAGATGTAATTAGTTAAGAAGAGGTCATCCTGGAGTGGGGGTGGTGCTAATCCAATATTACACAGACACACGTAGAGAGAAGACATGAGAAGACATTGGAATAACCAAGGAATGCTCAAGGCTACCAGAAGCTAGGAGAGAGGAATGGGACAGAGTCTCTCTCACAGTCCTCAGAAGAAACCAACCCCTCTGACACCTTGATTTTAGACTTCTAAACTCTAGAACTGTGACCTAATGGCTTTCTGTTGTTTAAGCCTCCCAGTTTGTGGTACCTGTTACAGCATTCCTGGGGAACTGATATACTTGTTGAGTAACTCTGTGAATGGAGGTGCCTTTTAAGGAGATGAATAGTAAGGAGGAGCCAGATGTGGAGTTTGGGGTGGAGGGAGGGGAATCAAGATGATCTTAATTTGAGAAGCCAGTTAGATATCCACATGGAGCTGTTGAGGAGGCAGTTTGACATGGAACTCTGGAGTTCAGACAGGAGGACAAGGCCTGAGATCTAAATTTTGGCACAAATCTGATATTCATGATCTCTGGATGGAAATCAAAGCCATGGGACTGAATGAGATCACCAGAAGAGTCTAAGGACCAAGAAGCCCTGGGGAATGTCAACAGTTGGAGATCAGGAAGAGAAAGAAGAGCCAGAGGGAGACTGAGGAGAGGTTGAGGGTAAGGAATGGAGAAGGCTGGCAGGGTGTGACAGCTCAGCCAAGGGAGGAAGGAGGTGAGGAAGGGTGCACTGAGCACCGTGGCCAGCGCTGCTCTTGGTCAAGAAGGAAGAAGGCTTGTTGAATTTGCACCCTGGAGGTCACTGGCGACTCTGACAAGAGTAGATTTGGTGGACAGCTGGGGGTGCAAGGCTCATTGGAATGAGTTCTAGAGAGTGGGAGGTTTTTTATTCCAAGGCATTAAAAATGTCTTTTACACATTGTTTTGAATAACTATCACATTCCATGATTTTTATCTATTCCTTGTTGTTTTATGGGTAGAGTGTTTCTGTTTTTTTTTTACCACATTGATTGTCTACTGCAGTGGATATTTTTGAATATAAAATTTCCTGGATTAGGAATGATAAAACACAACCAGGCATGTGTGTTTTTAGGGCTTGATCCTAAAATATGGCCAGTTGCTTTATGGAAAGTCTGTACTCGTGGACACTCCCCTGGGCGGTGTAGGAGCGGTGCCTTGTCTCATGGCACACCTCTGCTCCATGTATTACTGAGTTGACTAGAACATCTGGAACAGCGTTCAGTTACAGTGGTGATGATGGGCATCAATGTTTTGTTCCTGATTTACAGGATAATGTCTCTGCTGATTACATTAAATCATACTGGATCAGCATCATATTCAAGAATATATTGGTGCTGGCTCGGTGGCACAGTGGTTAAGTTCACACGTTCCGCTTCCTCTGCCTGGGGTTCTCGAGTTCCGATCCTCGGTACAGACCTACGCACTGCTTGTCAAGCCATGCTGTGGTAGGCGTCCCACATATAAAGTAGAGGAAGATGGGCACGGATGTTAGCTCAGGGCCAGTCTTCCTCAGCAAAAAGAGGAGGATTGGCGGCAGACGTTATCTCAGAGCTAATCTTCCTCAAAAAAAAAAAATATATTGTAATTCCTTTGCCATCCCCCCCTCCCCGAACCTCATCTCTCATGAAGAGTCATTCCTGAATCAGAGTCAATTTGCGTTTTGCTTCTTAATGGCTTTGTGGCAGGTTTCACCACTAACATTTGGCCCCACACTCTTTGGCCAGGCCTATGTGTTTTTTATTTCTCTCAGCTTTCACATCTGATACTAAGTTCATGATCTCAGGGAGGTCTTTCCTAGTACCCTAAATCCCATAGAGATGGGCCCCCACTGCACACCATTCTGCTCTTTCCAAAATGTTGGTAGTGATTATGATCACTGTTCCTTTTGGTCTTCTGGCTGGGCCATGAGTTCCATGGGGCAGAGATGGTGTTTTCCTGTCTACAGTTGTGGTCATAGGGCATGTGGCTGTGCCTGGGGCAAAATGAGCAGAAACTTGTCACTCAGTTTGTTGAGTGAAGGACTAAGGTGCAGGTCAAACTTGGCAACTAGCCCAAGGGCACACAGCTGGGGAGTGGGGGTCAGACTCACATCTGTGTGACTCCAGCGCCCAGCCTTATCTCACCCCACTGCCTGCTTCCATCAGTAGGTGAGCTTGGGCAGGGGGCCTGTTATAGCTCCTCATGGAAACAAACCATTCTAAGGATTCTTTGTATCCTTTTTGGTCCCTCGAATATAATAATTCACAAATATTTGTTGATTGTCAATTAGGGCTCCTCATTTCTCATTCCTTCTCTACCTTTATATTCCAAGACAGATGTGTATGGTGACTTTTTTTCTACACTTGTCTGTCTTCCCTGCTGGACTCTAATCTCCTTGATAGCAGGAAATTTATTGTCTTCATCTTTGTATCCACTCTTCTTGGCACAGGGCTAGGATATAACGGGGAGGGGCTCAATGTTCACATAATGAATAAAGAAACGTAATATGATGGGATTTCACTGAGATTATAGATTTATTATTGAGTAATATATGGCCTTCTAATAACTATGAAGATGTCCATTATAGTAATAGTCTGTGCATAATAGTTTACAGTCTGTAAAACCCAAGGTTTGTATTTATCATATATATATACTAGCATTGGTGCACAAAATAAAATTATACTATTATTAGAGAAGGCGCTTAATGCATGACTGACTGGAAAATGAAATAACATTTTTTTTTTCATACTAATAGTATCAACATTTAAACTTTTAGCATCACTTTGTAATTCTAATGTTGAATGGTTCTAATTCCATACTCTACTTAACGTGTATGCTTCTTTTGAATTTTTCATTGGTATAAATAACACTGCTGTGGACAGCTGGACATATGTATGCGCGTAGTTATTTCCTTTTTTGACTTAGGTTAAGTTTCTAGAAGTGAGGCTACTGAAATATTTGAAACATGTTGTTAAACTGCTTTCTAACCCACCTGTACCGTTTTACCATCATCTTTGTATTAATATTTTTGTGTCTTTAAAAAAAAATTCAGCAACCATAATATTTTATCTCCTTGTTGTAGTTGGCATTTCTTTTGATGACTTAATTAATTTGGACATTACTCCACAAGTTTGATTACTAATTGCATTTTCTTTTGTCTTAATTGCCTATTTCTGTCCTTTTTTCTCTTTTTGGATTTTGGTCTTAACTTGTTAAAGATGACTTTTATTAATTCTTTGTAGGTAATAGCATTTTCTGAAAATCTCTTTCTGGTTTTTCTCTTTTGCTATTTTTAATTAAATGTTTACATAGTTTAAACTGTAGATATTTTTAACTTTTTCCTTTTTTTTTTTTCCGTGGACTTAGAAAAACACAAACCACTTTATAAAACGGCAGTAATAAGACCAGAGCAGAATCCAGAAAAACTGCTGGTGGTTTTTCATTACATGACTTATGACTTAATTATGTTATACTCCGTGAATGATTTCACAGTTATTGATGGCATTGGGAGGGGTGTGTTTGGCCCCAGCTGACCACCTCTTTTAAATTAAATCACATGGTAACAAGCCAGTCCTGCTGAGCTCAAGCTTGGAGAACCTCAGCCTTCCAGAACACAGATCCTGGGGAATTAGGCAGATGAGGGCTCAGTACTTGACATAAAGGCATTAAACCCCAGCGTAATCGAGCCATGAGATTCTGCACACAACCTCTGTGACTTGTATTCCGTGTAATTTGTGCTGTGCTCAACCATCTGACTATCTGCTTGGTTAAGTTGTCACTTGAGAGTAGATTAAAAAAGTGAATGGCGTAGAAAGAGTGAGAGAAAGCCTGTGCTTCTTGACAGCCCGACTTAGAGGAGAGAGAACAATGAAAGCACACCCGCACCCCTGAAATATTTCACATGGATTTTCATAATGATCACAAACCATAAGGGTTAATAACTGTGTTGGTGCATGGTTTACCTATCCAGAAAATTCAATTAAGTGGATTTCTTCATTATTCCACAAGGCTGGATATTCAAAAAAGGCATTTGGATGTTGTACTAATATTTTTTGCTCTTTAGGGATTTTGGAGGAGGCGGACCCAGTGACATTTACTATGAAAGAACAGTATTTATTTGGGTTTGGTACAAGGAGCAGACAGAGTCAGAGTAGACTAAAATGTGTGACCTCATGCTATGTTTCTTGTGATCTGATACACTTAGTGTTATTGAATAACTTCAAAGGGCAGCTGGGAATTACTGTGAAGACGCACACAGCAAAGCAATTTCTCACCTGCTGTCTCTGATCACAGAAGACACAGTTAGACTCACATTTCTCCCCCGGACACATGGGGTAGACATGCTGCAACTTGTTTGCAGAGAAAAGCAAGGGGCACAGAGTCACACTGTTTGCCCTGTGTGGGCTGGGACGAAGTTTTAAATATAACCAAGAGTTACTTTTTTAGAATTAAAAGCAATAGAGGCTGAGCTTCAGGGCATGGGTTACTTCCTAAAAATACAATCACTGAACTTTTAAAGAACGTTAGGATCAGCTTGTCAAACTGGAGTAAGATTCAAATATGGAAGAAATCTGAGAGTATTTACTGTGTGGGGCGAGTTTGACTGTTTCAAGTGATGAAAGAGTGTTTTTGGAAGACCATCCTGGCAGTCAGAATGGACTAGGATTTTTTTGCCTGTCCTGCTCACCCAGGTCTTAATGTCAGCTTTCTGCAGCCCAGGATTTGCCCACTGGGTTCATCATTATTATGGCAGCAATTTCTGCCACTTTCGATCAACCTCGTACCCATCATCACTCCTTCACCTTGTGCCTGAGGAACAGGTTTTAACGATCATCAGTTCTCAGTTGTCGTTTGTTGGATTTTAAAAAATTATTTTGATTTTGAAAAATTGAAAAATATACAGACAAGTATGAATAATACAATAGTAGACATCTATGTATCTGCTACCCACAGTTGATACCAGTCTAGTTGTTATATTTGTTACTTGTCTTTTTTTTTAAGTGAATCCAGTATGTTTTTATGCTTTTGTCGATTTCATATGTATCCATAAAAACAAATAATATTCTTTTATGTATTTAAAAAAATTACATGGACAGTTATAATATCATATAAAGAACAGTATCATAAAGTGGCATCTTGTAATTTGCTTTCTTCAGTCAACGTTATTTTTAAGATCCATCCATATTGCTAGGTATAGATCTAGACTATGATTTTAACTGCTGTATGGTATTCCATTGTATGAATATGCCACAGTTTGCTTATCAATTCATCTATCAATGCCAATATTTTCCTACTATAATTGGTGTGCTGTGGACATTCCTGTATATGTCTCCTTAAGCACATGACAGCCTAGAAGTGAAATTGCTGGGTATTAGGGATTTCACGTTATAACTTTGCTAGTTATTGCCAAATTGTGTTTCACAGAGATGAGTGTAAAATATACCCCCACGAGCAGTAAATGAGAGTTCCCGTTTCCCTGTATCTTTGCTAACACGTGGTTGTAACAGACTTAGTGCCGGTCTGTTGAGTGTGGAATTGCATCTCAGTATTTTTTTGATTTGCAGTCCTCTGATAATTAGAGAGGTTGAGTATTTTTTCATGTTTATTTGACACTCACATTTCATCATCTGTGAATAGCCAATTCATATCATTTGTCTATTTTTTTCTCTGTTGATTTTTAGGAATTTTTTTATATATCTGTTTACTAGTCCTTTGTTAAATATATTGCAAGTGTCTTTGTCATTTGTCTTTCAACTTTGTGTATGGTCTTTTAAATTTTGATATAGTCAAGTACATCAGTCCTTTTTGATTTTTACTTACTGTTTCACATTTAAGAAATTCTCCCTTACGCCAAATCATGAAGATAGTCTCTCATGTTCTCTTTTAAAGGTTTTAAAGAGCTAGAATCTATATTCTTGTGTGGGTAGGGATTTAATTTTAATTCTTTTAGATGGATGGCTGTTTCTTTTCCATTTATTAAGTAGTCCACTGTTTCTCCACAGATTTGTTATATCTCCTCCATTATGTTGCAAGCCTCCATTTCTATCTGAGTCTGTTTCTAAGCCTTCCGTTAAATTTCACTGATCTGTTTCTCTATCTCTGAACCAGTACCACATTGTCTTATCAGTTACAATGGTTTGTAGAACCTTTTGGATTATCTACATAGACCCTTAGGTAAACTGCAAATAATGGTACACTTACACTTGTTTCTTCCTTCATGATTCTTAGACCTTTTATTTCTTGTTTTGCCATGTTGGCTGGGACCTGCAAAACCACATTGACCACTGGAGGTTATTGAGGGCATTTAAGCTTGTTTCCAACTTTGATAGAAATGTTTCTACAGTTTCCTCATAATATTTGCTATAGGTTTTGGTGTGCCAGTTGTTGTGGGGATTACTGTAGGCACTGTTTACCAGAATGGGGAAATCCGTTTGTATTCCTAGTTGCCAGCAGTTTTTGTTTGATTGGAAGATTTTCTGCACTCATTGAAATAAATTCTCATTCAGTTTTTTAACATGGGGAATTTCATGGATAGATTTGTTGACATTAAAGCCATTCTTATATTTCTGGAATTCTGCTTGCTTTTCTGTTTTGAAATACTGCTGTATTTGATTTGCTAATATTTAGGTATTTTGCATCTATATTCACAACTGTGATTTGTGTGCTAGTTTTCTTTTGTGTACTATTCTTGCCTGATGTCAATATTGAGGTTTTGCTCTCCTCTTAAAAGGAGCTTAATTCTGGGGTCTCTGCTGAGTGGCCTCACTCTGGCAGGTCTGGACTGGTGTTTGCAGCTCACGGGCCTGGGTGTTTGGCCTCAGGATGTTCCGCCCCTCGCCTCTGCAGCTTAGCATCAGGCGAAGGCTCAGGGCAGCCTCTGCAGGTCTCTGGGCTGTCTCTGTGTGCAGGTCTCTGCTCTCCAGGACTCTCACCTGCAGATTCCAGCCGCCGGCAGATGGGCAGTTGGGGTGATGGTGCCTCACCTCTTTGATTTCCTTCTCGGAGGATTCACAGTCGCTTGTTGCCAGTTGCCCGGTATCTGAAAACAGTTGTTTTGTATCTTTCATCCAGTTTTCTAATTGTTTACGGCAAAAAGGCTTTGTTTGGTTACAGTTATTCCATCATGGCCAGCTGTGGAAATCCATCTTTTTAAGTTAGAAAAATTTAAAAAAAATCATTGTTCTGTGTTTGGAGTAGAGGGAGGGGGTAGTTACAGGGTTCATTCCCTGTGCTCATCTGGAGCAGAAGTACTTTTATTGGATCAGCTACCTTATGAATTGTGGCCGCCCTCCCTTCAGAACTCTCTGGTTCCTTTTCACAAACTGAGTCTCTCTCAGAAGCTCTTTTTGTCTACTGTACCTGAACTTCTTACGCTGACTCCCTTAATGCGCTTTTGTACTGGAGGTTGGGTGACTTGTCACAGCTCCTACCAGCCGTTTGTGATGTTCTCTTCTGTTAGTCCTTGACTAGTTTGTTTTGGAGTGTTTCTACCCTTTAGAGTTCTTCTAGAACACATTGGATCTGGGCTTCTAAAACTTTTTCTTTAGTAAGGAACTATAATGTACTTTTAAATGCCACTTCAGACATTGCATATTAGCAGGGTATATTTTAATATTAGTTTTGATTAAAAAATATCTTTGGAGGATTGGAGACTGATCGAACAACACGCAAACCAAGTCTGGAGGTGGAGACGTTATTATGTAATGATTAGGAGCCCACTGATGATCTTTCCTTTGCAAATGTTCTTACATCCCAGCATCCTTTGCAAAGGAGTGGCTCTGCTTTCACGTCAGTTAATCAACCAAGGTGAGGCTCAGGCTGCCATCCTAGGGTACAAGAAGTTCTGCATAAGCCAGTTAACTGGCCTTACAGTTTATAATCTAATTGGGAAATAAGAAATGAGTTTGTTAAAAGATGATGATCTGTGACAGTACCTGCAAAATGTAAAGGGAATGATGAAAACACGACAGGAGTTCACATGATATAAAGATCATGGTAGGGGTGGGTGGGCATTTGGGAAAGACTTCATAGAGAAGGAGGAGGTTTCAGATGCACAAGAGCTTGAGGGGCCTGTGTTCCAGGACAGCGCACCCTGTGTGCAAGGCGAGGAGTGGCAAGCTTCTGCAGGGAGGGACCAGGGCGCAATGAGGGTGGAAAGGCGTATTGGGACCAGATGTAGAGGGTCTTGAATATATCTCATGGGCAGCTAAAATGTGTTGAAAGTTTTTGAATGAAGAAGGAATTCAAAGAGCTGCATTTTAGGAAGACTAGTCTGTCAGCAAGTCCCTGGATTAGGATTTTGTTCCCTAACCTACTGGTTCTCAAGCCTGGCTGCGCATCGCAATCACCTGGAAAGTTAAAAAAAAAAAATTACTGATGCCGGAGCCTCCCTGCCCCCAAGATTCTGATTCAGTTGGCCTGGAGTTAGGCCTGGGTTCTGAGAATTTTAAAAGCTCCCCAGGTAATTCTAATGCGCAGCAAAGCTTGAGAAACACAGCCCAAACCACTGATAAGATCTTGATGTAGTGTTTCCTCACTGTGTTGAACCACATTTGGCCAGGCAAACGCAGAATCAACTGGTGGAAAAAAACATTTTTAAAGTACTTCTGTAACATTTACTTATAATATTCCATATAGTTCAACACCTCACTTAGAATAACAGTTTTCTCATAAATGCCTACACATTTTTACGTTGGCTGTGAAGTAGATGATCACAAATGTATAAACTTTTGGGAGGGACCCATAATTATCTTGAGAATTTGGAAAAGTTTTTATTTTTTGCAGTGAAAATAAAAGGGCAAGATAAACACTCTTATCACAGCAAGAATTCAATAAATTGAAAGCAATGGTAGTGTGAAATCACCAAACTTACAATTGTAAAAATACAAATTCTCAAAAACTTGCTGGTGGGAGATGGTGAAGTTTGAAATGGCGCGTGTCAGTGCTTTTCAAACCTGAGTACACATCACACTCACCTGGAGGGCGGTCACATTGCTGGGCTCCCGTTTTGGATTTAGCAGGCCTGGGGCAGCCTGAGAATGTACATTTTGAAAGAGCTGCCAGGTGATGCCGCTGCTGGTCTGAGCAGCAGGAGAAGTGCCATGTGAGAACCATTGCTGCATGAGGTCCAAATTTCGTAGGAAAAATGGCTGGATAAAATCTGCTGGCGGGACGTGAGATTTGCTATTCGTGTCACATGAGGGCCTTGTCTTGGCAATTAGGAATCTGGCCCCCTCTTCAAGCCAGCCTCTCCTGTCTGCATGCTCCAGGGGGCTGTGGCCTCAGCCTCACTGGGGTAGGTGGAAGAGAAAATTGTCTAGTCATTCTCTTATCGTCCTTTTAAAATTTACTGGAAAAGGGTGGTATTGTATAGAGTCAATCCGTTATGTAACGTGTTCTTTTTCTTCCAGTAGAAGACTTTTGTGAGTTTAAAGTGTTTTATCTTTTATTATTCTTTCCCTGTCCCCCTCACCCTCCCATGTGCAAAATTAGAAAAATTAAAAAAAAGAAATCAGTACCCTTTTACCCTTCGAATCCCTCCGTGTCCTTCGATACACAGGTTCGGTGATATTTTGAAAGATTTCAGTCCTCGGCCTCCATCTAGGTACCAGCTTTTGTAAGCTGCTCTGTGCAGCCTTCCTGGTAGATGAGTAGACTTTGCAGTACACCTTGGGAGGGAAGAGAAGCGGAAATCATTCTCAGATGTTAAACTGAAACACGTTCCTAATTGAAAGCATGAAGAGAATGTATACATGAAAGTGCCGGGGGTGGGGGGTGATCTCTGGCAGAGGCTCAGCTCTGAGAGCCCAGTCTAGTCCCCTCTCGTGGCCACTTCTGCTCTCTCTGGGTGGAGCCCCTTTCCATTCCTGTGACATTCCATTAATAACCATGGCTGAGTAGGACCTGATGATCATCAGTCAGCCAGGGAAATGCTGATAAATTAGAATCGTGAACTCTAGAAGTGCATAGCTTTTGACTTTGAATTCTAGAAGCCTAATATGGGAAGAGCCTTTGGGGGCTATTTTAGAACAAGCAGCTACTGCCCTTCCCTTGTCCCCAAACACATATAGGTGCAGAGGCCAAGGTTAAGTAACTTACCCTAAGGTCGCCTAGGCAGCTGGCTGCATTTTTCTTTTCTTTTTTTTAAGAATACTCCCCAACTTTTGGAAAGTTTCTCACCCTAGTGTTCTGACTCTTGAGGGCCGTTTCTTGGCATTATTTGCTGTAGGTAATAGGAATTGTATTAGGAAGATGGGAAAAGTATCTTCTCTCTTTTATAGAAAATCAGGAGGTTTTAGGGCTCTCAGGTCTTGGTCATTTGGCTTTTCCATAACTGAGCCTCCTCTCTGGTTCATATCTCTCAGCTATTTTGTAATTATTTTGTGGACTCCATCTTGCATTGAATTTTGTGGGAGATTTAGTATTGTGATCTGCCACAAGACCAAGAATTGGAGTCAAAAGTGTACTGATAGCAATAGGTTGGCACAAATAAATATATTTGGACAAATAAAGGACTGAAGGAATCATGTCCACAGGACTATGACATTAACCTAATGAAACAAGTCAGTAACATCTAAAATCCCATGGGGCGTTGCCTATGATAAAAGCCCTCGCTTACCCATGACCCAGAGTACTGCTCACTTTAAAACTCCACTTGACCCACAAGTCTGATGATTGAAAGTACTCGCATCCTGGCAAGTAGGAGATAAAGAGATGGTTTCTTTTTTTGGGGGGCGGTGGTGAGGAAGATTGGCCTTGAGCTAATATCGGTGCCATTCTTCCTCTATTTTGTATGTGGGATGCCATCACAGCGTGGCTTGATGAGCGGTGTGTAGGTCTGCACCCAGGATCTGAACCAGCGAACCCTGGGCTGCTGAAGCGGAGCGTACGGGCTTAACCACTATGCCACTGGGCCAGCCCCAAGAGGTTGTTTCTTTTTGGTTGCTTTTCCTTATAAAATTAGGGATGGTGTACAGTGTACTGGCATTTTTTTTTAAGTATAAAAGTATGTATTGGATGACTCTACCTTTCTGCCCTTGGTTTTTCTCTTATGTAAAAAAAAGTGGGTTGGACTAAACAGTCTTTCCAAGCTCTCATAGTTTGTGCAAGGTGGAGTCTGTAGTTGAGCTTTTTTTGGGCTTGGGCTTTTGTTTTTTACCACATCTTGTTTGGATACCTAAAATTTAAACTTAAGCCACAGAACACAACTTAAAAGGAAGAGCAGAGCGTTTTCTTGTTTTCCTTGTAGAGGCAGCTGTGGTAAAGTGGTTCAGAAGGATGACTTTGGAGCCAGTTCACTTGGATTCAAATCCCATCTCTTCTATTTACTAGTAATTCTGTGACCTTTGGCAAATTAGATAATCCCTGTGTCTGTTTCTTCATCAGTAAGATGGGCGAGATATCTACTTCAGGCGGTTGCTGGAGATTAAATTTGTTGCTATATATTAGAACAGTGCCTGGCACATAGGAAGCTGTTAATAAATGTTAGCTGTCATCATTGTCATCGTGTCTTTAACTGTGGTTTTATTTTATTGGGGAACATCCTGATTTTACTGTTAAGCCTTTGGAAGAATTACTGAAGTCTACAATGCTTTCCTTCAAAGCTGTGTCTTATATTGTTTTTCTGCAGCAAGCTGTGTCCCACCGTGCCAGAATGGAGGGATGTGTCTCCGGCCTCAACTCTGTGTGTGTAAACCAGGGACCAAGGGCCAAGCCTGTGAGACAACAGTTGCCCAGGACACTTCATCACCAGTCCTTGGAGGGCAGAGTCCCGGAGCTGCTTCCTCCTGGGTCCCTTCTGAGCCAGCAGCAAAGCACACTTCATCTAAGAAGGCAGACACTCTCCCAAGAGTCAGTCCCATGGCCCAGATGACCTTGACCCTCAAGCCAAAGCCTTCAGTAGGACTCTCCCAGCAGATACATTCTCAGTGAGTGTTTTGAACTTGCCTCTAGCCTGGGAGCATCTTAATTATCTCTTTGTTGCCTTGCTTTAAATCACTCTCCTTTTCCTGCACCGTTTGCAGAAATCACTTGGATAATAATGTGTTTCTTTCCTTTCCTTAAGGCTTTACATATTATGCTGACACATCAAGTCTCTTAAAAATATTTGATATGTGTGTTTAGCCTCTGCAGGGAAGGTTTACCATAAGCATAAACCACAGCAATAGTGAGGATTATAGGGATCAAGGTTGGAAGGGAAAAATAAAGATAGCTGTTTGATTGTGGTGGAGTTGTGAGTTAACAAATACTTTTTTCGGGTGGGGGGTGCTCTAGAGTTTTTAAATAATAATTTAAAAAGAAACAGTGAGTGTGATTTTTAAAGATATATGGAAAAGGTAGGAACTCAGCTATGCACAGAGAAGGTATTCAAACGAGAGTGAGTCCTCACTTTTTGAAAGAGAATTTCTCCACCTCGGTAGCAGGTTAAGTGTATCTTCTATAAACACCATGTTTACCTCCCAGTTGCCATGCAGGTCCATTTTTGGTGAATGAGCTTGTGTTCTATTTATGGGAACATGGTTTTTTCTTAGCGTTAGGAAGTGAGTGCTGTTCTGAACAAAATGAGAACTCATGGATAAGAACGATTGTCCCTTCCTCCTCTGGGTTACCTTAGGAGCGGCCCCTCGGCTGCACAGGGTCCTTCTACAAATGGTTTCCTTTTAATTAGCTACTCCCCATGGATAACCAGATTCAGAATTTACTGCAACTATCACTTGTCGTTTGTCTAGGAATGTAAAATACAGGAAGTTCTCAACTTAAAAATGGGCTTGACCCAGCACTTCGTTTGTAAGTCTCTTGCTTAGAATTCCAGATGCTTTCCCCCGCCTAAGCATAGCTTCCACATGGTGATTAGTATCCAGTCAGCCCACAGAAGTTATTTAATCTGTTACTATAGATGAAATTATCCTAATTGATGCTTCCCTCTTGAATAGGCCACCTACTCTCCCTGCTGAGTGGGGTTCTTATAACTTTTTCCTGTCTCCTCTTCTTCTCTCCTTAATCTTCTGTTTTTCTTCATTTTTCTTTCGTTTCTTCTTATCTCATGCTTCTGTTCTGCTGTGATAAATAGATCTGGGAGACTAGTTTGAAATCTAACCACTTTGCTAGCACTTCAATTAGAAAACACATCCTGCAGCTCTCAAGAAGAAGGAATGGTAGCTATAACTAATCCTTAGTAATGGCTTACTGTATGCCAAGTACTATTTCAAAGGCTTTGGATGTATTAATTTACAACTCACAATGACCCCAAAAGGCTGGTACTGTTATTAACCCAATTTTACAGATGAAGAAACTGAGGTACTGAGTGGTTAAGTAAATTGTTCAAGGTCACAGAGTTAATAAGTGAGTAATAATAATGTGTTAGGATTTAAATGGAGGCAGAATAAGGAGGATAAGTGTTAGGCTTTAAATGAAGGCAGTCAGGATCCAGCATCCATGCCCTGAGTTGAAGGTCGCAAACTTTTTCTTTAAAGGGCTAGAGAGTAAACATCTTCAGCTTTGTGGGACATATGGTTTCTGTTGCAGCTTCTCAATTCTGCTGTCGTAGCACACAAGCTGCTGTAGATGATGTGTAAATGTGAGTGTGACCGCTGCAGTAAAATGTTATGGATGCTGAAATTTGAATTTCTTATAAATTTCACGTCATCCATTATTTCGATTTCTTTCCAACCATTTAAAAATGTAAAAATCATTCTTAGCTTGTGGGCCATACAAAAACAGGCTCTGGGCCAACTTTGGCTTGTGAGCTGTAGTTTGCTGACCTCTTCTCTAAAGGATAGTCATGTTTTTTTGTGCCAGAACATAAATGTAACTGTGTATCCTTGAAATGATGTAAAGCTTTGATGATATCATAGCTAGACATCTCTCTTCCAGCATTGTTCTGGATCTTAAAAACAAAGACTGATTTTGTGTTGAACTATGCCTTGGCAATCAAGAGTCAGATTACTGTTTATTGCAATTTTTTTTAGTATTATTACCTATATAAACTGTGAAGTACTTTACAAGTGACATCATTTATCTTGACTGTCACCATCCGCTGTTAGAATTTGACCTTCTGTGTTGTGTATATATGGATTGTTCGTAAGAACCATATGTCAGATGTCCGATAAAGGAGGAACCTTTTTTTCCTTCTTTTTTTGGTAGCAGCAGAGTAATTTAACAACAACCTTGTGAGTCAAAGAGGAGGCTAAGGTTTCCGTTCTAACTGGGCTTTGAGAAAATAAAAGTCATTGGATAATTTGCTTCAGAGACTTCATCTGCTGAGTGAAGATGCTTTTTATGATAGCATTGTTACAGGCATGGGTATATGGGTGTGCCTACTGGGTGCTTTTGGGTAAGGAGAAGAAATAGCTTAAGATGCTAACAATTCTGATATTTTTCTTAGTAAACTTTTATAGGTTGCATTGTTATCTGGGTACTGCAGGGAATATTAAGATGTACAACATCCACTTCTGCTCTTAAGGAGATTTTGAAGTGATAGATGAGCTATAACTTGAGAGGGATGCAAAGGAAGGAGCACAGTTGGCCCACTGATGACATTAGGTAATGATATGATCACCTGAAATCATATTTAACCAAACTGCCAAGGAAGCACATATGATAGGACCATTTCGGCTATTTTTGAGAAATGTAGCAATTTTAAAGTTATCTGTTTTTAAGATTACCTACTTTAGGGTGTTTCAAGGTTTTGTTTTGTTTTTATCTAGTGAAAGAAGAGATTGATTAAGCCTCCTTAAAATGCTTGTAGACGTAAGACACCTAAAATATCAAAATATTTAGTTAGTGTTACATCCATTCTGTGGTGTGTGAAATGCTGCAGTCTTGATCATTTATTCAGCAAGTTTTTATTGAGCACATTCTATGTACCATGCACTGTCCTAGGGCTCAGGATGTAGCTCTGAACAGTTAAAATGTCTGCCTTCCTGGTGCTTACACTCTGGCGATGGAGAGATGATTGATAAGTGGCATATGTAAACCTATGTTAGATTGTGATAAGTGTGTGAAGAAAATAAAACTGCAATAATGGGTGGGGAGTGCTGGGGGTGTGTGGGTGGGAATGAGTGAGAGCTCTGGTGGTTTCAGTAGGCTGTCGGGCAAGGCCCTGCTGAGCAGGTAGCATTTAAGCAAGGGCCTGAAGAAGGTAAACCATGAACCATGAAGATATGTGGGGGTGGGGCAGAGGCCCTGGGGCGGAAGTGTCCCTGGCATGTTTGAGGAACAGCTATTTTAGTAAAACTGTAATGTTAAAACTACACATTTTAGGCAGGTGAGTATTAGATGAATTGGTTTTACCTTTGGCCAAACTTTAGACGGCTTGACTTAGAATCAGATACAAAGTTCTTTAGGGAATCAGAGCAGTTGTTTCCAGATTTGGGAGTGTTGGGGAAGTGGAGGTCCTGGGATGGCTCTGGAGAAGGTGGTCTGTGAGCTTGAAAAGATGGTTAAATTTGGACACAAAGAACTGGAGAAGAAAGGCATTTCCAGGAAAGGCAGTGATGTCATGTCAGACAGTATTGTGTATTATCTGTTGCTGTGCAACAGATCTCCCTAAAACTTAGTGGGAAAACACGCTTGACTGATAGTCTCTGTGGGTCAGGGATCCAGGAGGAGGTGCCTAGCTGAGAGTTCTGGCTCAGGGTCTCGTGAGATTCCAGTCAGCAGGGGCAGCTCAACTCGACTGGGCATGGAGAATCCACTGCCAAGATGACTCCCATGGGTGTTGACAGGAGGCCTCAGTTCCAACACTGGCTGGTGGCAGGGGGCTTCCCTTCCCCTCCACATGGACCTCTCTGCAGAGCTGCCTGAGTGTCCTCACAGCATGGCTGCTGGCTTCTCCCAGAGCGAGTGATCCCACACTGGAGAGAGCAAGGAGAAAGCCTCAGTGCCTTTTTAGTCTTTAGTCTTGAAAATGACACACCTTCACTGCCACCTTTTCTACTCATTAGAAGCGAGTCACTAAGTCAAGTCCACCCTCAAAGGAAGTGGAATTGAGCTTCACTCTTTGAAGGGAGAAATATCAAAGAATTTCTGGACATATTTAAAAATGACCACATTTAAGATGATTTGATTGCAGCTTGATATAGATGAAGACTAGTGGTGAGAAAAGGTTTTAAAGACTGGTTAAAAACCAAGTTAAAGACTAAGATTTCAATAAAACAATTCCAAATAGACACAATAAAACAAAATAGGTTCCCCCTCCATTACCTTTTTTTCCCCTATCATTTAAAAGAGGCTTAAGAAACATTAACTAATCACCTTTGGCCTATGTCTATCCTGATTAAAACCAACAAAAAAACTGTAAATAAAAGAAAAATATAACGATGATGATTTATAGGGCAATCGTGAAAATGCTGACATTGGAAATTTGATGATATAAAAGAATGATTATTGATTTTGGGGGCAGTGATGATGGCACTGTAGTTATGTAAGGAGGAGAATCATGTTAAAGTATTTACAGATGAAATTATATGATGTCTGAGCTCTGATTGAAATTATCCAGTGGGTTGAGGTATAGAGAGAACAAAATTTGCTATGAGGGAATAATTATTGAAGTTAGAGATGGGTACATGGAAGTTTCTTACACAATTCTCTCTACTTTTTATATTTTGAAATTTTCTGTAATGAAGAGTAACAAAAAAAAACCAAAGGAAAGTTTCAAGTAGGAAGAATGCTGTGATTTTTCATCTGCCTTGGAAGGTTAGAATCAGTGGTCATTGGAGGATGTCCCTGTAATGGGTGTGGTAGTGCTGGTAACGTAGAGGAAGGAAGTGAACTCGAGCTATTGTAAATAAAAAACCTTGGTACCTAATTGAACGTGGGAGGCAAAGGAGAAGAGAATCAGGTGTGATACACGCTTGGGACTGTGGGAGAAAAGGAGGATGTGGAGGTCTTTCCATCCTGCTGTTTTTGAAGACTTCTTTGGTAATGTCATGGATCTCCAAGGTCTTTGAAGGTGATTGATGCTTGGTGAATGGATGGTCTCTGACATAGCTTTATGGATGAATAGCCAAGATTATGCTCTGTACCTTATTAGGGACTAAAAGCAAGTGGGTATGAGTGGTACATGGCTGGCCACTTGGTCAAGTATTGGTTTGGGAAGACCCTGCCCCGGGCATTCTGGCAATTGTCATTGCTGTAGTTAGGAATTTCATTCATGCTTTTCATGGAACTTTATTATTATGGTGTTCCTTTCTCCAGTTTTGTGGGCCACATCATGGGTACTCCATGAGCTAAAGAAAAGACCAAATGATGCCTCATCTTCCTGTATACAAGCTTTTGCAGTCACTTTTTTGATTCTTTGAACTTTTACTTCACTTTATAATACTGGATTCCTTAGGCCAAAGTAACACTTCAGGTTACACTCATAATTACATCCTACAGATGCTATTGACCAGCAGCTGTCAACATATTCATTGAAGAATTGCCACTGTTAGGTCACAGGTGCATCCAGGGTCTGTCTTTAGTCCTATCTGTAAAAAGGTATTCATGCTTATAAGTTATGGCCGGGAGACTCCACAAAGGAGCAAAATTCAAAACTGTTCAGCTTTCCAGAGGTTTTTCATCATCTCTCAATATTATTCTTCGCATATATGTTGAAGTTTCCCATGAAAGTTTGTTTTCAACTCTTAGTGCTGCTCAGTGAGACTGTTTTGACTTGTGTAGAATGTCTGTCTTTATTCTTGTTGATCATGATGAGTGTTATAGGTACTGACCATGGAACCACAAGGCAGAGGTTGTAAGGGGCCTTCTTTAGCTGCTGATATCTTTTGGTTGTTTAAAGAATTTTGGTACAAAAGACCACTGCTTTGCCAAATGGGGAGCTGTTATCTATACTGTGTAAAGAGGAAGCACTTTTGTAGGAGACAGTGTACCCAGTCCTCTCTCTTTGAGCTTGAGAAGGAAGTCTGGTTTTACTCAGGATATGGATGTCAAATCTAAAGAGCTCACATGCATCTAGTCTGTTTTCTTCCCTGGTGATGGCTATTTTCGTCATTTTGTGGTGTCCTGATGTTACAAAGGGTGGTGGTTAGTTTCTCTGGAAGAATTAGTTTTGTCCTGTCTCAAACCAGTTGAGGGGACTGAATTTATCTAATGGTATTAACTATCCGTCTTCTCCATCATCTTCTTCCCAGCGATGTGGTGAAGAGAAAAGAAGCAAAGTAGAAAATGTTCTTTTAAAAGATGAGATAATTAAAATGCGTTTTGTATTTATCAAGTGAGCTTATAGCATGCCAGATATTTTCTCAATATAGGGAAGGCCCTTTAAATTCACACTGAAATGATGGGTTGCACTTTCAAAGTTCTTGAGAAGCGAGTCCTTCATGGTTACCATGGGTCAGTTGATAGGAAGCAGTGTTGAGTGATGTCTGTGCCATGGAGAAGAGGGTACTACACTGTCCTTTATCTCTACCCAATTCTTAGCTTCCTGTCACTGTGGTTGTGTCTTAAAAAAACTATATGCTGTGATATCTACAAGGATGCGAGCCTTTGTGGAATGTTCCTTGAAGTATTCTCTCCTAATAAACAGCAACATCAACAACAAAATGTAAGATAATTCCCTTTGTTTGGACTAGTCTTATACTACCCCTGAAGGAAAAAAACTCATAAAACTACACCAGTAGTTAAAACTTTAGGGAGAAATTTTAAGCCTTTTGTAGCACTAATACTTGAAATTTGAGACTTTGTCTGAACTTACCTAAGAAGCCAAGGAAATTGTCAGTGCTCGAATGGACAGTTTCCCTAAATGATCTCTCAGCCTACAAGGGGGACCTTTCTCAGTGTGAAAGCCCCCCAGTCCGCCGACTGCCCCCCTTCTCTTTTGTGCTTCCTGTGGTTCCATTATCATCATCACACTACCCAGTCTTTCATCTCTTTATCTACATAGGCAGAGAAGGGTTACAATAAATGTTTGTTTAATGCATTTTTGTTTTGAGTTTTGCCTTGAGAAAAAAATATTAATAATGTCTAAATCCCTGTCTGAGGATTGTTCCATGAATATTTATATTACAGGAGTTACCTTTTTCTCTTGGAGTAATACTGTTTGCCTTTGTAAAGCCCTGAACATTTTGCAAACTACTTTGCATTCCTTGTAGTATTTGATCTGCCAAATAAGTCCATGAGATGAAGGTTTTGATCCCTATTTTATGATGTGGAAAAAAAGGGAAAGTGGTAGAAAGTTCAAGAAAAGGAACTCAATCCGAAGGTTTTAGTGTTCGTTTCATGACACCTTAAGGATGGGATGAGAACTAAAATTTTGAACCAATGACCGATTTTGTCATTTCATATGCATTTGTTTTAAACTTTTTAAAAATTGAAATTACATACAGAAGAGTACACAAGTCAGAAGTGCCCACAGCCTGGTGATTATCCCAAAATGATAGCACCCGCATGTCAGTGCCGTCCATGTCCAAGAGCAGAGCATTGCCAGCACCACAAAGCCCCCTTATTCCTGGATCTACCCTTGTCCTCCTCCCAAAGGGAGCTACTCTCTTGAATTTTAACACCAAAGATCAGTTCTGTCTGTTTTGTGTGTGTGTGTGAGAGGAAGATTGTCCCTGAGCTAACATCTGTTGCCAATCTTCCTCTTTTTGCTTGAGGAAGATTGTTACTGAGCTAACATCTGTGCCAATCTTCCTCTATTTTATGTGGGATGCCACCACAGCATGGCTTGATGAATGGTAGGTCCACGCCTAGGACCCAAACCTGCGAACCCTGGGCCACCAAAGTGGAGCATGTAAACTTCACCACTATGCCACTAGGCTGGCCCGAGTTCTGTCTGTTTTTGAACTATATATAAATGAATCTTAGCATATTTTTTCACTCAATGTTATGGCTGAGATTCATCTATGCAGTTGTGTGTGGCTGTAATTCGCATTAACATTGCCAAAGCTTGTTCCATCATATGAATATGCTACAATTTATTATTCTGCCCTTGATGGATGTTTGGAAATTTCCCAGTTTTTGCCTCTTATGAGGCAATGCTTATGAGTAATGCTGTGTAGGTAGGTATATGTGGAAATTCCAGAAGAAGACCTTTGTGAATACATCAGATAACCAAGCCCACCTGGATATAGCAATGTCAGGGTGTTTGAGAAAGACTTCATAATCCTTCCTGTAAAGTTTGATTATATTGGTATCTGTTGGTCAGCGCTATTTTGTCATTCGAGAAAAACAGGCACCTGAGGAAAATGGTGGCGTGAGATGTTTGAGGAACTGGTAGCAAGGAACTTTTTCCTCCTGAGTGGGACTAAGAGTGGACCGTGGGGTGGGGTTGGGAGAGGCAGGAGAAGAGGAGGGAAGATAGCTTGTGCCTCACCCTTCTGCGCCCTGCTGAGTCCCACGAGGAAAGCTTGGCCATGAGTAGTTTTGAGATAGAACTGGCAACTGACTGGGTTTAAGTTCTGGTGAAAGATACATAAGGAATTGGGTGGAAACTCAGAGTTTGCAACTCAAAAGGGCCAAGTGCTGGGCCAGAGCTTCCTCCCCAGTTTAATTGCTAGATATCGGGATGATGTTTTAGTGCTATGTAATAATAATAATAGCTAGTATTTATTTATTTATTTTTTTTAAGATTTTATTTTTTTCCTTTTTCTCCCCAAAGCCTCCTGGTACATAGTTGTATAGTCTTAGTTCTCGTCTCTGAAATCTCAGGACCAGCACACTCAGGCATTTGTGGTGGGGGCCAGAGGGAAAACCAAGAAGTCAAGAGCCTAGAGATGGCCAGGCACCAGAAGGGGCCCTGGCTCTCCTTATGCCCTTAGCCTCATGGAACTAGGGATTGAAAAGTCAGCATCACTCATAAGTAAGTACCTTTTGACATACAATGGCCCCACCCACCAGACAAAGTGGCCTGTGGACTCTGATTGCAACTTCCTTGGGGGGAGTTAGGAAGGGGTGGGCGGATGTGGAGAGGAGTAGGGAGAAGGCTAGGAATGTCCTTCCCTTCAATAATGAGCCTGTTCAAGTGTTTCCCATATGATTATTCTATGTTGAAATGAATTTGTGCACTGAAAATTGAATTAATTAGTTGTCAGACGACTTGTCGCAAACTGACAGTAGAACTGGGGTTAAAACACGCACGAATCCACCGATAAGCAGTTGGAACAGAATATTGGCTGACACCTGGGACCCGTGAGCTTTAGGCCTGGCCCGCATGGTTGATGCCAAATGTGAGAATGACTTTGAGATCCTGAGTTTGGGTGTTGTGCAGATTAACGTAAAAATTCCTCCTTACATTTGGATATATTTGGCATACCACAGATACTGCCCATGAGTCCTTCCAAGGTGCCTCTGGGGTTGCACTAAATCCTCTTTCCTTGTTTTCCTTGGCTTGAAAGTTTGTTTATGTTTGAGCAAAGTGTAGACTAAAATTTAAGACTGAATTTTTATAGCAGTTCTCTGCCTCAGAGTTGCCTGGGATCAGAATAAAGAACCTATAAGACGTGAGTCCTGTGTGAGGGAGGTGACAAGTACACCTCACATTATACAAAATATGCACAAGTAGGAAATACAAAGCTAAGGTAAATAACTTATACGGTAAATATGCTTAGAGTTGGTATATTTTCACTGAGGTTCTTGAGGTTGAGTATATTTTTTACCTATTTTTCTGTTTCTCAAGTGTGTTAGAGATGCCCTAGCAGAAGTAGCTGATCCTATGGTCCTGGAAGCAAGAACTTCTAAGTGGAAAGAATGTGTACTTAAACACTGTGGAGAAGAGAAACCCTAGATTTGCTAATCCAGGGGAAAATATCTGTCATTTTTCAGGACTGCTATTTTTGGACAAGATGTTTATGTGTTTATACAGGATAGCAGGAGGAACCAGGAAGCCTGAGTGAAATGAAACAGTGGATTGGAGAATGTTCCTCTACTCGTTGGACTTAGGTGGACTTTCCCATGAGTGGGGTGGACAGACTCTGACTGTCCCCTGTATCCCACATGCTTGGGACTTGATGAAGTGTGACGTCTAGTCCATAACTAGAGGGATTTTTTCGAAATGGAAGTCTCGTCTTGCCCTGCTCTGCATAAAAGCCTTCACTGGCTTCTCAGTGCCCTAAGGATAAAGATTTGTTCCCCACTCCTGGGGCATCAGATGCCCCGGTCTCACCTTGCACCCTATCCCCTGGTTGTTGTCATACACAGGCAACAAACTGTCACCATGTCACAGACAGCTCCTTGACCCTGCCCAGCTTCTTCCTGACACAGTTTCTCTGTCTGCAGTCTGCACCTGCCCCTCCCCCAGGACACACACGTGCACTGGCGCCTCTTCCCCGTTAATACCTGCTCATTTTGCTGATCCCTGTTTCCTCAGGGAAGCGTTCCCTGATACCTCTGTTACTCCCTGAAAGATGCTCTCATAGCATGATATTTCCCTACCCCCTCCTTCCGTAGCATTCATTTCCATTTGTGTGATTTACTTTGCCTGGCACAATACTTCCTTGGTGAATGAATAAACGTAGGTGATACTTGATTGCTCTGAATTCAAAAGTCTGACCCTGCAGGAATGCAGATATTAACCTATGTTCTAAGCTGCCTCAGTTTCCCCAAAGTTATTGAGGGAGACCAGTTCCATGAGTCACTGATCAGAGTGGGCAAAAAGTTCACTCAGTCATCCCACTTACCATTCCAGGACAGTAGTCCCACCCTGCCATCCCGTTCCTCTAGGTGATGAGGGGTATATCCTATATATCTTGGAATGTTCCAAGGTTCTTTCCTTGATCAGATTTCGTTCCATTCTCTCAGTCTTCGTGACCTTGCAGTGCCAAGTCTTCTTGTTCCTTGCAATTCCTAGAATGCTTGTGATAGACGTAAGGCACATTAACAAACAAAAAGTGACAGCAGAGCCCAGGCAGCCAGTCTCTTGGGAAGAATACTGAAACTGACACTATAAATCTAGTTTATGAGCTTGAGCTTCCTTGTACTCATGAGTATTTAATTAAATATTAATTGGTTTGAACCTTGATGCAAGATTGGCTCAACTCTCATAGAAACCAAACAGGGACATTCAGGCAAATTTTATTTATTTTTCACTTAGAGTTCATATGATTCCAGAGTGATGTGATTCGTGGAGTTAGCTTTCCCCAAAACACAGAAGAAATATTTGACTAATATCAGTATCTGTGAGTAGAATTAATCCTAGATACTTGTCTCTCTATTTGAGCACAGTGGATAAAAGAACAAGAATGTATTAGGTACAGTTTTTTTTTCCATCTTCCAAAATTTTCAAGATTCACTTAGTTAAAACGTATTCTGTCTCATGAAGAAAACGTGACAGTTACTTCATTATAGTAAGCTACTAAGGTAGAAGCTGTTCCTAAATCTTTTTTTTTTGAGGAAGATTAGCCCTGAGCTAACATCTGCTGCCAGTCCTCCTCTTTTTGCTGAGGAAGACTGGTCCTGAGCTAACATCCGTACCCATCTTCCTCTACTTTATATGCGGGATGCCTACCACAGCATGGCTTGCCAAGTGGTGCCATGTCGGCATGTGGGATCCGAAGTGGCAGAACCCCAGGCCACTGAAGCGGAACGTGTGCGCTTAACTGCTGCACCACCGGGCCAGCCCCTCTCTTCCTAAATCTTTAAAAGTTAGCTGGACTGTTTGCCACAGGTACAGAATTTATTTTTAAAAAATTCTCATTCTAGGGCCTTCTTGACATAGGCATGGCTTTTACTGCTTCTGAAGTGCTGCCTTTTATTCCTTTGCCTGGGGTTGGTGCTTTGCCAAGTGCTGGTATTTGGAGATTTGATGGGCAGAATCTGAAGCGAGACATCATTCTTTCTTAATTTGTTCAAAGCCTCTTTATGCAGCAGCTAATCCTTCCTAATTATATTTCTAGGAAGGATGTTCTTAACTCAAACAGGAAGATGACACAGGCATTTTGAGAAGATTAGGGTGCACTTTACTCCGAGAAAAGAAATTTGAAAGAAAAGAAATTTGAAAGGAAGCGCTCTCCATTTCCCATGTCTCACTTCTGGGGCACAACTAAGCATTTTCCTCCTCGGCCCTTGGCAAAACTCTTTTTCTCTTTCTTTCTGTTGTTCTCCCATTCCTGTGGCTTCTATTTGTCTTCTAGCTTAACTAAGCCATTTTGAAGGAGTGAAAAAAAATTCCCAGAAAACCCATTTCCAGGTAGGAGGCAAGCGTTTCACAACTTAATTGCCTTATTGTCTTGAAAGGTGACTTGTGACTCTAAATAGCTGGAAAATTTAGTGTGCATATTAGAAATACTTTACATAAGATTGAAACACTTTGCAGTCTCCTTGATTAATTTCTTTGTTAAGTGTTGCTTTATGTTAATTTCCTGTAGTGATTTTTACGTGAAAGTAAATATGTCAGTGACGTGTGTATTAGATTATTTCACATCCTTAGTCTTTTAAACAGAGTAAGTGTGGTCACTGTCAAATAATACTTTGATAAATGAAATAAATTATAGTCTGTAAAGTCTTAGTGGTTTTGAGTATTCCTATGAAGTGTGATTTTTTATCACATTGCTCACAGATTAATTTCAATTTGTTTTTCATAGATTTTTTTAATTGAGATTGAAGATTTTCCATGTTTATTAGCCCTTTGTATTTTATATAATCATGTATTAACATTCTTTACCCCAATTAAATTACCTGTAGTTTCTATTACATGTTCTTATGACTTTTTTTTTTAATTTGTAAGATCTGTTTTCATATTAAAGATCCTTTTGTTAAACATTTCGAGAACTCTCAAAGCGGGGGAAGCCTTTGGATGCAAAGAATGTTATTAGTACTTATTGAATTTTTTTATCCCCAAATTTGGGAGAAACTTCTTAAATTGGATTTTTGAAAATTCCCACTCTCCCATGAGGACAAGAATATAATCTGTGACTCATTGAGTAGTTTATTTCACAATTCTTCTGTACTCTGAGAGGCTTGTTGATTGACACAGACATAAATCTTTAGGTGCTATTGAAATGTCTATAACTTTCCAAGCCTAAGTAGTTCTCAGTGTATTTCTTACTGGTTGTCTTATCCTAGGCTTGCCATAATGAAGACAGAAGCTCTGTTCTCCTCGCCTCTGTAATACAAATTTTCAATTTACTGTGATTGATTCATTCAGGCTATCAAAAAGTATTTATTGAGTGCCAACCATATGCCAGATACTCTTCTAGGCACTCCAGTTGGAGGGATCAGGCTAACATGACTGAAAAATAGTTAATACTATAGGATAATACCTAATTAACTGGCAAATGATGTGGTACTTATTATAAATTCTAGTGGAGAATCAGGAAGGGGCCATCAGTGGGGATGGAGTAAAGGAAAACTTACCAGAGTCTGGATGACTTGGAAAAGTGAAGGAGAGGCTGGCCTTTAAGTAAAGGAAATAACAGGATGGAAGATATGGTGGGAATGAGTCTCCTGTTTCCATAGGACAGGCAGGAGATTAATGTATTTAGGGGAACTGAAGAACAGTAAGAAATGAGATTGGGTGGGTGGGTCCAGATTATGGAAGACCGTGACAATCAGGGAGATGATCTTTGAGTGGGGCTGTGAGAAATAGACAGATGCCTCTGATAGCCACAAAAGAAGTGTAAGATTCACCTGTGAGAAGCCAGGTCAGGCTGGGTGCTGTGAAAGGATGAGGGAAGGCCTAGGTGGTTGATGGGCAGATTAGAGAAAAGGATGCCTGAAGGAGTGGCCTTGTAGCCTACCTGCCTCTAACAGTCACCTCTTGAGAGGAAATCTAATTTCCTTTAAAGAGAAGAATTTTCTTTCTTCTAGAAGTCCAGAAAACAGTTCCTTTGGATCCAGGCTAAGGAGTTATATGTAGTCTGATGTTTCTCTCTCTCCTTAGATATGTTAACTTGAATGATGCATAATTTTATCCGCTTCAGGAATGGAAAAGTGGGGACTGTCTTTGAATACTTCCATTTCCTTATTCCACTCTATCCTTGGATTCAGAACCAGGTTCTGTTTCCTTCTGTGTGGATCAAACTAACACTCTTCAAAATGTATTTGGTGACAATTCATCATGCTCTGTAGAAAAATCAAGGTCTCTTTTTCCTTTTCAAATGTTCACCAGACTCCTATTTTTCACCTTTACCTTTGTTGGCTCTTCAGCTTTTGCTGTAACCATTTCATGTTATCTCTGCCCCTCACGGCATAAATCTCTGTGCATCCTCCCCGTGGTTCTCATGTTGTAGTAGGAGTGCTCCACTCACCTGTTGCCCTCCTCCCTTAGGTGACTGAAATCCCGTATCTCTTCTGATGTCTTTACTGATGAGTTGGAAATGAGACTTGGATAGTGGTGTGCACGTGCTTACATACACCCACACACGCATAACAACCTTACATGTTGGTAGGCTCTACATATCTTTCTAGTTAGACTGCATTCTCATTAGTTATTATTTAAAATAGTATGTTCATATTCAATATATATGTTCATTTCAATAATATAAAATAATAGTATGTTCATAAAAAAATAAGGATTTGATCAAGCTCCATTAGGAAGTCTTTGACAAAAAACCAAAAGAAATTATTTGGGTCTATCAATCTCACATACGTTTACTAAATACTTACTATGTACCAGGTACTATGCTAGCAGCTAAAGTAAATATTCTTTAATTTCAGTGAATAATCCATACCTGTTATGCTTTTTCCCTCCTGTTCTATTATTTCTAGATTGAGTAGTTAAATTTGTTTTGTTTTTTAGGAAAGAGCTGTGTTTTTATAGGATAAAGGATATGTAATGCTATTCCTCTACTGGCATGCAGTTAAATATTGGACCTTTTCCATCAGAGGCCAGTTCTGGTGTTAACAGGCACGAAATCAAGTCATTAAAGGATTGCCTTGCTCTATCATCATGCCAGCACCCTTCTGACTTGTAGATTAATATTCAAGAAGATCTAACTCAACCCTAACTAGTCTTAGAAACACAAACCGCTTCCGCTTTGGGCAATTAAATAAAAGCTAGGGAGAAAGAGATTTTGAAACACTTAGTGCATGAACTAATGGCTCCTGTAGAGTTTTTGAAGAAAAGGGTAAGCCAACCACAGGGAAAAGAAGGAGCGTTCAGTGTCTGCGCTATTTCCCAGGAACAGCGGTACCTGGAAGCTAACTGGCTGCAGCTGGACAGGCGTCCTTTCATATGGAGATGCTGCCTCTAGTGTTTGGGAAAAAAGCACACTAGAAATTACTGCAATGTTATGGTGCCGTCTGTCTTGAAAATGAGTTATTTTTTATTGTCTGCTTTATGGTAGTTCCTAGACAACTAAAAAACTGCAGTTAGGTTGGTGCTGTTTTGCATATGGATGAGTTCTGCTGGCGAAAGCCTTGAAAGCTTTATCTTATAGGGGCGTCAGGAGTTATCAGTGTGGTGTGAAGAGGCCGCTTCCTATAAAGGGCCCAAGAATCTTGCCCTGTGTGGCTTTCTGGGTGAAAGGAGGGCACGTGGAGGAGCCTGTGGGCCTTCTCTTTCCTGATCTGGCTTATGAGGGGTTTCAGGACCTCTCTCGTCTCAGATGGCATTTTTTTTCCTAAATCCTTCGTTTCACTTTCTCCCTAAGAGTGTTTTTTATTTCTTTCTGAGGAAATGATGGCATAAATACACAAATCTACAGAGTTAGAAGAATGAGGCAAAACTTGAAGGTTTGTTGTTTTCTTCATTTAAGAAAAAAAGGCTAAAATGCTTTTACTTCTCACATTTTCTTAGAATAAATTCAAATGAAAAAGAATACTGGATGGGGGCCAGCCCAGTGGTGTAGTGGTTAAATTCACTTGCTCTGCTTCAGCAGCCTGGGGTTCACAGGTTCTGATCCTGGGCAGTGACCTACACACTGCTTATCAGGCTATGCTGAGGCGGCATCACACAAACAAAATAGAGAAAGATTGGCACTGATGTTAGCTCAGGGCCGATCTTCCTCACCAGAAAAAAAAAAAAAAGAAAGAAAGAATACTGGAAATATTCTATGAAAATGTTTGTCAAATGCCTGTCAATGTTAACATGATGAAGATATTTAAAAGTTTAAATGTTTAGAGCTGACAAAGCAATGGTGAAATCTTGGAGGTGAGTTTTTTCTTTTTGGTTAGCTGGGCTGCTACTTAAAATTTTGTAATATCAATGTATATAAACTTCAGTTAAGCTGTTAATGTTTGGATTTTAAAGTCTGCATAGATCAGAAAATGGATTTAGTATTTCATGTCATCTAGAATGATGACAAGCCATGGAAGCCTAGGACAATGCTGGCCCATTTTCAAAGGAATTCTTCCCTGGTCTGCATATTATAATAAACACAATGGCCGTTTGGTCCATTTATTATATACACAACATGTATAATATTTTGGAAGTTTTTTTTGTTTTTAGGCGCATTGTTTATAGCCGATTATGTAAAGGATTTGAAAATAACATCTGGTTAAAAACTTTGGGGCTGACTTTCTCTCTTAAAAAAAAAAAGACTGGTGAGAATTAATGAATAAATACGGAAAATGCAAACATTCGTAACAATCAATTCATAGAAAGGTTTAAGTCGAAAAATGTGGACACAACTTGAACTTTTACGATTATGCCGTTGGGCAGCAGGTGGCAAGCTTTGCTTTTCAATGAACTTCGGTTTTATTTTTATACTGTAGAATGCCAAAATTTGAAAGGGGTGGTTTGAATCTACTGGAATATGTCATTTCTTGGCAGTGCAACCTCGAACCACCTCCTTTGCTCCTTGTGCATAATCGCCTTTGGATGGTGAAGCCGACCCTTCGGTTCCTCTGACTGCAGATGGATAGGAATTAATTCAAATGAGCAATGCTTTATTCTCTTGTGATTTTAGCAACACATTCCTAATGGAGAAAATAAATTAGAAACAAATGAGTTTAAGGCAGTCCCTGTATAGTTTATAAGAGACTTTGTTGTAAAGTCTTACTTAATAGTAAATTTTATATGTAACTTCTTTTGTGTCCATTAAAAAAATCAATTCTAACTTCTAGATGTTTTGGTATAGAGCTGTGAAGTAATTAAGTAAAACGGAATAGAGTTCCGTGAAAGTATTTTTGGAAAATTAGAGCAGAAAAATACATTTTTGAGACCAGGGTTGAAAACTGTAATCTTCCCTTAGACTCTACTGTGTGTTTAGTGAGGGTTTAGATTTCAAGTCTGCAAAAGAAATTAGCTTAAAGGTGGGAATGATGGTGAGGGGGGCACCAAGTTATTTTATAGATTGTATTTTCTGTATAAAAATAATTTCTTCTTGGATATTTTATGCATTGTGAAATTTGAGAGAAGAATGAAGCGTATGAATCACTGTAAATGTTTAGTAGTCCACAAATATTCAGTACCTGCTATGTACTCAATTGTTTTTTTCTAGGCCTTTTGTTAGAACTGAATTCATCTGAGCGATATTAGGTTCACAATTTTTTTTTAAGGATTTTATTTTTCCTTTTTCTCCCAAAGCCCCCAGGTACATAGTTGTGTATTTTTAGTTGTGGGTCCTTCTAGTTGTGGCATGTGGACGCTGCCTCAGCATGGCTTGATGAGCAGTGCCATGTCCACGCCCAGGATCCGAACCGGCGAAACTCTGGGCCGCCGAAGTGGAGGGTGCGAACTTAACTGCTCGGCCCCGGGGCTGGCCCGTGTTCATAATTTTTTGTTCTCAACCTTTTTTCTATTCCAGGTCTACATTTTTTTGGTTAGAAAATGTCACTTACTAAAAGATACATAATTCACAACACACACATAGTTTAAAGGATAATAATGAAAAGCCAAAATTCTCGTACCCACCGCCTAACTGAAGAAATAAAACTATTATCTTGGAGACTCTATGCAGCCCTTGCCTTCTCTGTCCCACAAAGTAATTTGTATTCATCAGTCCCTGCTTTTCTTTATAACTTTGATCATATTTTTGATACTTCTGAACAGTTATTTCGGTTAGTCAGCTTTGGACTTTCAAATAAATAAAATAATAATGTTTGTGTTCTTCTGAGACTAGCTTTTCTTGCCCAGGTATTATGGACATTCATCCGTAATAGTGGCTCCCAAAATGGACTCTGTCAGGTTCACCTGGAGGCCTTCTAGAACACGACTTGCTGCCCTGCCCACCCTGTTTCTAATTCGGTCTGTCTGGGGAGCAGTTTGCAGAGTTAGCAAACCTGCAGGGGATGCTAACGTGTTGGTCTCAGGACCATGCTTTGAGAACCACTGATTATCCTGATGCTTTATAGCTGGGATTCATTTTTCTTTTTTAATAGTATCCCACTATACAAATGTGCCACAATTCCTGTACCCATTTGCCTGATCATGGGCATTTGAGTTGTTGCTGGTGTTTTGCTGTTGCAACAGGGTTGTGATGAGCACTTTGGGATAAGTCTTCTGTTAAATATTTCTAAGAGTTTTTATAGAATGGAATAAAAAAAAGCAGTGTTTCACTTATATTAAGGGTAGATTTTTGTTTCGTGAAACTCTTGTTTTAGAAACACATGCTCTATGTGAAATGCCTTTTTTACAGTGAGCTCTTGTCAAAGTTTGAAGCTGCTTGTCTAGGGTAAATTGATCAGTGTTTTCCTTTATAAATCATCTCGCTTAAGAAATCCTTCCCTAGCCCATTGCACTCAGATTATTTTAGGAACTTTTCCTTTCACATTTGTTTAATGCACCTGGAATTGACTTTGAGTATAGAGTGATTTTATTTATTTTCCATATGGCTAACTTACTGTCTTAGCACTATTTATTGACTAGCCCCCCGTCCCCTAACTGTGATACCATATTTATTATATGCAAATTTCTACATATGTGCAAGTCTGTTTCTGAATTCTCTAGCCTGTTACATTGGTCTCTGTCCTTTAGTCAATACCTTAAGTAGTGTAATTGTATAACAAGTTTTGGTAGGTAAATCCTCCCTCTTTCTTCTTCAGCTGCATTTCTGTATAATTGTGCAATCAGCGTGTTACCTTTTTTTTTTTCCAAACCTGGCTGGAACTTTGATTGAAATTGCATTGAATCAGTATATAATTTTAAGATGAATATTTATCTTTCTGATATTGACTCTTCCTATCAGTCAATGTAATATGTCCCTCCATTTATTTAGGTTTTCTTTAATATCTTTTAATATACTTTGGTAATTTTAAGATCTTGCACATCTCTTGTGAGATCTATTGATCTAATATTCCTGGTTGTTATTATAATGGAATCTTCTCTAAAATTTCATTTTCATACATGCTCTCATAGAAATGAGGTTGCATGTTTTTTTGTAGACTGAAACTTTGCTAAACTCATTCTAGTACATTGTCTGATATTCTTTTGGGTTTTCTACATAGAGTTATTATATATGATGATGGATTTTTTTTCTAATCTGTATATCTGCAATTTTTGTGCTTTTTTTTTATTGCACTATCTGGGACCTTCAGTTCATTGTGAAACGGAAGTAGTGATGGCGGGCATGGTTCCTTATTTTAAAGGCAATTCCATTAGCCTTTCATCATTGAGTGCTACCTTTGCCGTAGGTTTTTTGTAGATACCCCTTATCAAGTTAAGGAGAGCCCTTGTACTGCTAGATTGCCAAGAGTGTCTGTTACAGATGTTGAATTTGATCATTTGATCTGATGGTTTGATCATAAGATTTCCTTTTATCTTTAATGTGAGGAGTTATATTAAAAGACTTGCTAATGTTGGAACAACCTTGCATTCGTATAATAAACTTCACTTGGCCATAATGTCTTTATCTTTCAGTTTGCATCTGTTCGTGAGTGAGATTGGTGTAGAATTCTGCTTTCTCACGTTGCTTTGATACGATTTTGATCTTTCTGGTTATGTTAGCATAGTAGAATGAACCGGAATGTACCTTCTTGGTCCTTTCTTGAGAGAAATTTTGTATTGAATGTTCAATAGAACTCACTTGTAAAACTATTTGGGGATTTTCTAGGTAGGGTGATTTAATTTTTATTGTGTCATTTTATACTTGTACTTACATTTGCTTTCTTTTCTTGGTTCTCTTTTTAGATAATTTTTTTTTCTCCCCTCATTCCTTCCTCTCTCTACACAAACTACTTTGGGTTACATATTCATTTCTGTTAGTGATTATCCAAGATGTTTACCCTAAATATACATGGTTATTTATGTTCACAAAGGCAAACGACATTTGGTATTTTTACCCTTCTACCAAACATAAGGCCTAAGGACACTTAAACTTTGGTCCCTCCCTCCAGAGGTCTGTGCTATTATTTTTCAACATTTCAATTAAAAAAATTTTAATCCTACAAATGAGATATTATATCATCGCTCTATGTAGTCAGTGCTTATTTAGGTCTTCCCACATATTTACCGTTTTCTTTGTTCACCATTCCTTCTTGCATTTTAGACATTCTCTCTGGAGCAATTTTCCTGAAAGTGCCTCTTTTAGAAATTCCTGTGGTGAGGGTCTTTTTATTTCACCAAATTTTTTGGGTTCTGGGTGTGCAGTTACAGCTTGAGAGTTACTTGTTCTAAGTATTTTGAAGCCATTTTTCCCTGGTCTTCTGGCGTCCCTTGTTCTTGTTGATAAATCAGCCGATGGTCGATCTGATTGTGTTTCCTTTAGAGGTAATCTCTCTTTCCTGTTTGGATTTAAAAAATTTACCTTGTTTGGGATTTACTGGAATTCTGATGTGAGGATTCATATGTTTTTCAGTTTTGGAAAATTCTTAGTCATTTTTTTCTGTGACTGTTACTCTCCCTTGTTCTCTCATTTTGCAAATATAGCTAGACAACTATTACACCTTTTCATCTTATTCTCTGTAACTTTTAGTCTCTCTCTGATAGTCTGCCTTGTCTCTCTCTGCTGCATACAGGTCAATTTCTTCCAGTTCACTAATGCTCTCTTGAGCTCTGCTATACCTGCTGTCATCCTTTGGCTACCCATTTCAAATCTTACTTGTTTTTTATATCTGAAAGTTCTGTTTTTTCTTTTTTTTTGGTGAGGAAGATTGGCCCTGAGCTAACGTCTGTGGCAGTCTTCCTCTGTTTTGTATATGGGACACTGCCACAGCTTGGCTTGATGAGTGGTGTGTAGGTCTGCACCCGGGATTCAAACCTGTGCACCCTGCTGAAGCAGAGCATGTGAACTTAACCACCATGCCGGCCCCCTGAAAGGTCTATTTTCAATTCTCCCTAGTTTATATTAAATCTTTTTCTTTTTTAAATTATTGGGGTCATATTGGCTTACAACGCTGTGTAAATTTCAGGTGTACATCTCTATATATCAGTTTCTGTATACACTGCGTCGTGTTCACTGTCAATAGTCCAGTTTTTATCTATCGCCATACATACGTGCCCCTTTACTCCTTTCGCCCTCTCCCCACCCCCTTCTCCTCTAATCTATTCTCTTTATCTGTGTGTGTGTTTATCTTCCATATATGAGTGAAATCATATGGTGTTTATCTTTCTCTGTCTGACTTATTTCATTCAACATAATACCCTCAAGGTCCATCCATGTTGTCACAAATGGCACAGTTTTGCCTTTTTTTGTGGCTGAGTAGTAAATCTTTGATCACTTAGTCGTAATTTCAACATCTCTATTTATACATGTTAAATATACTTATATTCTGTGTTTTCCAATTCCAGTCTAATAAATCACAGTTGCTGCTAGACAGATTCTGCAGTTTGACTTTTGTGCTGATTCTGGCTTATCTCCTTGTGCGTTTTGTGATCTCTGACTGTGAGTAAATGTTCACTGGAATTTCACCTCTAGAGTTCCCGAAGGGCTGGGTTTAAGGTATGACCCTACAGGGCATTTGTGTTTGCTCTTAACCAGTTCCTGGGGACACTACACAGCCAGGCCCACTTTCACCTAATTTTTGGAGTTTTGATTGTTTTGATCACTCAGGTATTTTTTATTTGACTGCCAAACCTGCACAAAGATGGACTTGTGATTAGGAGTTCTCACCTGAGATGATTTTTCTTGCTGTTACTGGAACTTTTCATGTTCACCCAAAGCCCAAGCTGAGACGGGCGCATATCCTCAGGCTCCCTCACTGTCGGGTGGTTTTCTTTGGTTCACCTACTAGTACAGTTATCAGCTTTATCCCTGTGCCCCACTGCAGCACATTAAAACCTGTAATCTAGGCATCCAGAAATGGCAGATTCCCCTCCAGGGCAAATTCCTATTCTGGTGCCAAGTCATTTCCCTGGATTCATGCTCTCTGGTTGTTTCTGGCCTCGGAGAATTGCTCTTACTCTCCTGCCAACTCACCATAGTTTGATATTTTGTCCAACAATTTTAGTTGTTTGATATTGGCACATTTTCCCTAGACATCTAACCCTCTGTTTTGCCAGAAGTAGCGATCCTAGTAAATTTATTTTAAAGAGCTTTTGTTCTGAGAAATCAGAAACTTCATCTTTGGAGGATAAACCCTAAAATTCCTTGTGCTACAAGGAGCTCATATCACAGTTGAATAACCATAGTCTGGGTCTTTGGAGAGGTTCAGGCATTGTTTTCCTTGTCATTTATAGCATGAAAAGCCTTATGAAAACCTCCTTTGTAAAAGGGGGCTCATCCAACCAAGAGGCCAAGGAGCCTGAGGGATCTGCAGGATACTTTGGGCAGCTTCTCCCTGCGTCTGCCCCTTGGCTCCCTGATGGGGACACCTGTGCTCTGGGCTGTGCCTCCATTTCCTGCCTTTTGTCTTCCTGTCTCTAGCCTTGTAGTTAAACCTCATCTCCTGTTGCTTCATTTTACTCAGTAGTTTCATCTGGGCATTCTTTAGCTCTCACAAACATGCACTTTTCGAGTACTGATGAGTGTATTCAGAGGTTCAATTGGCCATTGTGTGTTATAATCCTGCTCTTTCAGGGTTTGATGAGAGAAAATTGAAGTTCTGTTCATTATCACACAGAGAGGAGGAGAGGGGTAGTAATTGTGGGGTAGGAAAAGGGCAGACATATAGTTGTTGCTGCTACTCCAGTGGCGTCTGACAGGGGAAAAACATTACTCCTGTTAGAAGGGAAAGTTGAAGCCCTGTCGATGCATACTTTTTAAACTATTAACATTTCTGAACTAGTATAGCTATATAGCTATAAAAGGAAGTAATACCGTGTCATCTTGGGTCTAAATTTATAATCTTTAATGCCGGTTTTAGACTCATCCTTTGCAATGACCACCTGTAACTTGGCAGCCTGTAGAGCATTGCCACATATATCAGGACACCAAGTAAAAGATCTTTTCTAACCAAAATTGAGATCAAGTATATTTTTGGCTGACCAAGTCTAATCCAAGACTTGTCTAAATCATTGAGAAATTACACGTTATGTTTGTGGGGGGCTATAATAATATAATCATAAGCAATTAAATTAAATTGAGGGAGTGAATGAAGTTACTTTTTTCTTTGCCCCACATTATTTCTCTTTCAGGAATCTGAGTTGGAATTTGATATAACCATCAGTTTGTAATGTCAGTGTCAAACCTGGGGTGATAATGGGTTTGGAAAGACAGGCCCGTGGGGTAAGGGGAGGCTAATGATGGTTACTTAAAGTTGAGGTTTTAGATAGGAAAGTTTGGTTTTGTGTGTGATTTACACTGGGACTGAAAACAAGATGAGGAAGGAGACCAAGTGTCAAATCCTGAAATGTAGGGTAGGAATCAAGGACAGATCCGATGAGAGATCTATCGGGACAGGTTTTGGAGTCTAGGAGTGGTTGGCAAGGGCCAGGTAGAGTAGAGGACAGAGGCCCATAGAGGTTTCGTCTCTTGGCATGGAAGAAAATGAGCAAGGGTTACTTGAAGATCCTGAGTACTGATTACAGGAGTCAATAATCAGTAGTTAGTGAGGATCTGCAGGCAGGAGGGAACCTGTCAGAGGACATTTACACGGCATTTCAGGATGGGTGTGGACCCAGATGTTTGGAGCAGTAGGTACTGGGGACTCCAGCTCCAGAGAGCTTCCCCCCAGCAGTGATGATTAGAATCCCTTCCTTGCTGTTAAGGAGCCCCCAGGTTAGCGGATACATGCATGCATACACACACACATACAGAGAATAATGTTTCATTATGATAAAGGTAATAGGGGAGGTTTTTGCAGGTGTTCTGGGAGTTGAAAGAAGAGTGATTTACCATTTCCTGCTCCATCGAACCTAAACTCATTTCAGGACCCTCTGTAACATGGGCACATTTACCAGTTGCTCAACCCTATTCTTTACTGCTCTCCAGCACATGTCCCCATCTCCTTGTAGGACAGTCTCCTCACTGATTTTACCTCCTCCCCATCCCTCATGCTCTTTTTCACCTCCACACTTTACTTGTATTCTCTTCACTTTCTCCTGTCAAATCCTCCCTTGAATTGTGGGGTACAATTCAAATTCTAGGAGCCTTCCTTGAACTTTCACAGTAGCCAGTGTTTATTGAAGACATACAATGTATGCAACGCGTCAGGCGTTTTGCATGCATGATCTTGTAAGGGTGATGTTCAAACCATTGCTGTCCAGCACAGACACAGAGCGATCAACAGAACCAGCTGCAATGTGGGGCAGGGTCCCCAAGGTCACCTGCCGTCCTGCAGGAGGTTATTCCTTTAGTGATGAACTGGAGGGAAGCCTGGGGAAGGTTCCTGGGGGGACCTGCGCTTGGGAGCTCGGGACAGTATTTATTTGCCATCTACTGTGGAAGAATTTCAACAGTTTTCTGATGGCAACACTGTACCATACCTACCAGCTGATGGTCAGGCTGTCATACAACAACCCCATCATTAATTCTCACTTTTTACGGATCAGGAAGATTAGCTTTAGGTCAAGTAACCTGCCGGAGTAACAGCTAGTAAGCAAGAATCAGACCTCGAGTCCAAGCCTGTCTGACCCCAAGGAGTGATTGAGAGCTCTTGACCACCAGATCACTTCACACAGCTAGTAGTTAGTCACTCAGTGTCTTGTGTTCACCATTTCCTCTGGTCAAGCGTTTTTCTCTAGCTGGATGGCTCTCTGAAGACAGACGACATCTTTTCCATTCTGTATTCCCAGTGCCTTGTCTGGAATGGAGCACGTGGTCCATATCGTCTATCCTTTTATTTATTCTGCAAACACTCAGTGGACACCTTTGTGCCAAGCTTTGTGTTAAGGGATAAACACAAGATAGATAAGACAGGATAATTATGCTTAAAGAACTAAGGATTTACTGGAAGGCGTATGTATATGTGATAGACATATGGCAGTGTGTAAATATAATGATAGAAATTTGTGCCATGTACATCTACTTGCATCTTTTTGAATACGTCAGCTGACTCAGGGTCGTTTAGTAAGTAGGTGTTTAGCTTTGTAAGAAGCTGTGAAGCTGTTTTCCACAGTGGCTCTGCCATTTTATCTTCTTAACAGCAGCCTGTGAGGGTTCCAGTCGTTTCCCATCCTCACTGGCACTCGGTAATGTCAGTTTTCCTTTGTGCCTTTCTAATAGGCGTATGGTGGTCGTTCATTGTGGTTTTAATGTGAATATTCCTAAAGGTTAATAGTGTTGAACATTTTTTCATACACTTGTCATCCATATATCTTCTTCGGTGAAATATCTGGATCTTTTGCCCATGTTTTTAATTGAGCTGTTTGCTTTCTTATTGTTGCTATGACTGATTTTTAAGAGAACTTCTTTTTCAGGGATTTGGTAATTAAGTTTTCAGTGCAGTTGAGATAAACAGTTTATAAAGTGCTTCAAAGAAGATGCTCTAGGAGCCATTGCCAAGGAAGACTGAAATGGACTTTGATCCCGACTGGGGCCGGAGTGGTGAGGGTGAGATTTGATGTGTGCTTTTCCTCAGTGTGGTTTTGAAACAAGAGGACAGAGAAAAGGGAGAGATAGAAAAGAGCCAGAAAGCACAGGAGGGACTTTGATCTTCAGTCTAAAAAGGAAAACAGGGATTTGCTTGGTTGCCAGTGGAAGCTGGAAGGGTTAGAAATGCCAAAGGGATGGTTTACTCTGATGAGAAAAGCAATTGGACAACAACAAGAAGAAATGCAGCGAGGCGGTTAAACGCCCATCCTTTATAGCCCAGAACTGGATGAGGCGTGACCAGCGGGAGGTCACTACTGCTGGGCAGTGAGGTCAAACTATTTTGTAACCCTAGAGTAATCTAAACAGATATCAAATACTTTTAGGAAAGGTAAGAATGCCTTACTGTATGCCTAGATATTGACAACATGTCTGTATTTTCAGCATCTATATTGATATGTTAGTAAATGCGTTTGTTTCTTTTTTTTAAAAGAAGAAAATGATTTGGCTTACTATGTAAAAACTTCTGGGAAGGAGTCTCTAAGGCTGAAACACTCTCTTCCTGTCACCTGACTTGCAGGCCCAGTGACACTGGGAAAAGCAACCAGGCTTTTACTACTTTTACTAGGGTTCAAGGCCTTCGAGGCATCTCTACCCAGCTCCCCCGTCCTCCAGCATTGTCTACATACTTTTGTGTATATGAGTATTTTTATGGGGAATGGTTACATAGCTTTCCTTGGCCTCAGAGAGGCCTGTAATCCCCAAATGGCTGTGAAGCACTGTTCTAGAGGGCATGCTTGGCAAGTTCACTATAGTGATGGCACAGCAAACATTCCGTGTCTCAGCTTGAAAACATTATGGCAGGAAGTCCTGCGTCAGATGAAATTAGGTATATGTTGAAGCCGTGGGATTGAGCCCAGAGTCTTTTCAGCTCTTGTATAAGCAGCTTTGATTCTTTTCCTGACATAATTAACAATTGGCCAAGAAACATTTTTTTTTCCTTATTAAAAGAAATATCCCCGATAACGCGTGTTCCTGATTATATAGCTATAATTATTTTTTAAAAACCCTATATTTTAGTGTTTAATGAAAAATAAACCCAACTTATAGGGTGAGCCTAATTTATACAGTGTACCTTGCTATTCCCTGGAGAAGACAAAACTGTGGAAAATATGATCTTTTTGAGAAGACAAGGGCCCTACGAGGAGAACATGAAGCCTAAAAGAGAGTGGCTGAAGGATAGAGCGGTTCAGGCTAGAGTGGCAGATTGTAGCTGTGAATGGATGGAAACTGAATAGGCTGAAGGGGAGAAAATGACGTTTTAGCTGAGAGGAAATCTGCAAGCACTTGCTCAGGGGAGAACATATAAGGAGAAATTGGGCTGAGCATGCTTTACATGGAATATTCGTATCAGGGGACTAGATAGTGAGGTTGAGAATGCAACATAGGTGAAATGACATTTTGGGAAAATGTGGTGGAGGGCCAGGTGTGTTATAGAGAAAGAAAGAGAGTGAGGGTCAAATGATTCTACTGATTCATAGACTATGTTCACAGTATTGGCTTAGGCTCCATTTTTTAAGAAGTTTTTTTTTTCTTTTTTTTTTTTGTGAGGAAGATAGGCCCAGAGCTGACATTTGTTGCCAATCTTCCTCTTTTTGCTTGAGGAAGATGGTCCCTGAGCTAACATCTGTTCCCATCTTCCTCTATTTTATATGTGGGTCAACTGCCACAGCATGGCTTGATGAATGGCGTGTAGATCGGCGCCCAGGATCTGAACCTGCAAACCCAGGGCTACTGAAGTAGAGTGCATGAACTTAACCACTATGGCACCAGGCTGGTCCCGTAAGAAGTTTTGTTAAATGTTCAAAAGAAAAAGCACTTGGATGTCACTAAATAGAGTTGTTAAAGGAAAAAGTGATTTTTTTCCAAACTACGAAGGATGAACCCTGAATAAGTTAAGAACCACAGTGTTGTTACCTGGCACCATTTTGGAGTGGAGGGTTCAGAGATCTGTTGTAAAGGGAACAAAAAAGCAAGCAAGAATTCAGAAGCAGCTGAGGATTTCAGGTAGTGACTGGTCTTGATGGAAAGAGATTGAGCGTTTATTTAGTACAAGGAGGTGTGTGACCGTAATTGAACTCATTCCTTAGAGTGCAGCCAAGTACTGGCAGGAGAGACAGAACCGGAACCACGAAAAGATTCTGGGAGTGCAGTACAGATCCTCCAGATTTCTCATGGAGGAGAACAATATTGCTGTCTTCTAGCAGAGCAAAACAAGTAATTGGGTTAGAAGTGGTTCTAACAGTTAATATTTTGACCTGGCACATTGATGTCTATAGCAGCACTTTCTAAAGTAAGGTGCTCACAGTAAGGACCTGTGTAAGACATTCCATTGGGCTGCAAGGAAAAAAAATCCTACTTAAATCTCCTTCTGTCTAAAAATAGGAATTAAACTTTACTAGTAGTCAATATACAACTGACTTTGGTGCCTTCGTGTGGTCCAAGTGTCAGAAGGTCAGTGGCAGGGTTTGCAGCCCCAGGCATTTTGGGGTAAGAGTGTGCATTCTGCTGACAAGGGGGCTGGCTGTGTTGACAGAGGTTTATCTCTACCCAATTAAGTAGATTTACAGATTATATCATCTTAAATAGCCAAAAAATCTGACAGTACTTTGTAATGACATGGGGAGTGATCTCTTATAATCTTTGTACCATAGATGCTAAATGAAGCAGATTACTTAAAGGAGAGTTTGAACATGGATTAAGAATTTTTCTTGCAAAGGCAGGCATTTCAGAATTGCTGGTCTTTTACATAATATATGGCTATGGTATTGTTACCCTGCAGGTATTTTAAAAATACACATAATCTGTCCTTTCAAAGTACAGGTGATATGTTAATGAATAAGAAAGTAACTTTTTTCTTTTAAAAATAATCTTGTGCAACAGAGAGAGCATTTGTAAAATAAGTGTATGGACCTACTTTCATTGTTACATGATTTTCATTGCTAAAAATGGTAGTTATGTGTTTTATGTAGAAACTCCTATCTGCCTACTTAATCTTGGAAACAAACTAAGATCTCCCAAACAAAGTGTTTCAAACCCATTAAGAATTGTCAAAATGTAACATCTTCCAATTAGTTTGCAAGACCAACTGACAGGGAAAATGGAAAGTTACTAATTTTAGTAAAAAAAAAAAAAAAAAAGCCTTTGAGTAATTAGTGTATGAGATTGAAACAAAAAGTGGCTTTGTAAGTACATTTCTTCTGTTTGGATCTATGTGTCTTTGTCGGGTTTCTTTTTTGTTGTAAGCCAGACCAGACATTGAAGCTAAATATTGAAATACACAGATCTTAGAATCAGACCTGTGAATTGCTCTGTAGAGTGTTAAACCAAGATTGAAAAAAAAATAATGAAGCACATTTGGTCATGTTGTAGTCCCTGAAAGAAATGTTTTTGGTGAGAACAAAAAGGACTATTTTTCTCACCAAAGGATTATTTTTTGAATTCTTAATTTCATCTTAGCCTTCTAAATTTCTATTTGAGTATGTTTGATAATGTACATATTAATGCAGTAGAACATGTATATAATTTGTAAATATGTATGTTGGAGGTTAGGCTAAAGGTTTTTGTTTTTTTTTTCCTGCTATGGTTCGTGATCATAAAAGTTAGGGAGCTATTGGTCTACAGAAGAAAACGTGCTGGGAACATTTTTACACAGTCATCTTGGTCTCTGAGAGATTGGGGGATGTTTCAGGGATTTTTCAATCTTTTCTGCACTGGAATGATGGCAAGAGTAATGGAGGAGGAGGAAGAGATGGCGACAGTGTGGGAAGATTGCTTGGGGGCCCTGCTCATCTGGAGCTGGGACGTGGTGCCTGGGCTAGGCTGCGGGGAGGGTGGGGTTTTACCAAAGGAGGCGAGGCTGTGCGCTGCTGGCAAGGATCTGGCACTCTAGAGGGAAGGAGGAAATGCCTTGCAGAGGATCTGTTACAGTTTCCATCTCTGGTAGTAACAGTTTTGATCATGAATTCTGTCTTCAGGACAGCGCTGTCCAATAGTAATATAAGGAGAGCCACATATGTAATTTAAAATTTTCTAGTAGTCACATTAAAAAGGAGAATAGATGAAATTGTTCAATAATATATTTTATTTAACCCCATATATCCAAAATATTATCATTTCATCATATAACATAAAATATTAATGAAATTTTATATCTGTTTATTTCCATGCTAAGTTTTTAAAAGCAGTGTGTAGTTTACAGTTACAACAGATCTTGGTTTGGACTAGGCACGTTTGGAGTGCTTGTCAGCCGGTGTTAGTGAAGCTTCAGAAAATACACTCAATCATACATGTTACAGCAAAACTAGAAGGGACCTGGAGATCATCTAACTTGTGGGTTTGTATGCCAGGCTGGCTTGCAGATCCTCTTCTATCCCCATTTTTAAGCAGTTGGAGGCTTATATGTTTTTAAAGAATACATAATTGTTAACCGACTTGAATACTTTGATAACCAACGTACAGGTGATTTCTGAAATCTCAATTTTTTTTTTTTGCAGAGAGAGAAAGACTGACATGCTAATTTTTACCTTTTGAGAGCCCTGCAAAGGATAGAGAGAAGTTATTCTACGTATAAGGTCCTGTAGATATCTCTGAACCTATGTTGTCACCTGAATGTGCTACAGGTGGTGTGTAAGAGCCCTCTGGTCTAGAGAAAAAGCTCTAGACTTGGATAGAACACTTGGGTTCAGGTTTGCACTTTGCTGCATCCTGGCTTTGTAATCTGGGCAAGTCACTGAACTTCTTAATGAGGTTTCCTCAGCTAGAAAATGAACATGGTCCTTCTTCATACTGTTACTGTGGAGTTTAGTGAGTTAAGGCTGGACTAGAGCTGTAAAAAGTGCTGTTAAAAACTGCCAAGCCCTCTGCAGTATTGCTGAGTGAGGACTGACTGAGAATGGAGAGACAGGTAGGAGCCCTCCTCATCCTAACTGTGGTGGTCCTGCCCTTGCTGAGATTGGGAATTCTCTAGATGTGCCTGTGAAATATTTGCATTGCCTCAGAGCACCGTTCAGAGCTGGGTTTTGTCTGTGGTGGTTCACTTGCCCTCCAGGCTGCTCTTGTGTTCCCAAAGATAGCGTTGCCAAGTTGTGTGAAGTTGCAAAGCTGTGGATTCGCAGCCTTTGCCTCCTGCATGGTGTGCGGTGAGGCTGGAGATGCTGGTGTCTCATAATCAAAAGCCAGTTGATTTCTGCTCCCACATCTTGCTCAGTCTACTAAGCTTATAAGCTTCTCAATTGTAGAAGGCTTATCAACTCTCTCCAGGAAATGTAGAATCCAAAGACATAGGCACATACTTTCATTTCTTTTTAAAATGAATACAATCTCTTAAAGTTGTGTTTGAATACTGACCCATGGTTTGTATAAGCTGTTTGAATTTTAAACAGATGTGTATGTGAAGCTGGGAGTCAACTTTGCATGTCTCAGTCTAGTTTTAGTCATTGATATGTAGGGGTGCAGCCTGGTCTCATACCTGTGCCTTGGGTGAACAAGCTGGCGAGAACTTCCCTATGCTGTTCTGTCCACAGCCATGAAACTTCAGCCAGGACCAGGGCAGCTTTCTGGGTGTCCAGTAGAAGGCCATGCCATTTGACCATTACTATGGGGAATACTTATAAATGCTCATATTTCAAGATTTGCTGCTAGCCAGATATATGCATGTGTGGTATTTGGAAAGCTCTAGGTTAAAAGTTTTTAGTGATGCACCAATTCTTTGGAAGAGGTGTCTGCTAATGTTCACTTTTACTTGTAAACCAATTTTAATGTTCATATCTAGCTAAGGTTAAATCAGCTAGACAACGGCTATCCAAGAGTGAGTGGGAAAGTATTGGACAAAACAAACAACCCCTTTTATTGGCTTCTAGGAGAAATGAACTTCAACTCAGATAGTTAATGTTTAGTAGTATGAGTGAGTGCGTCTAGGGACCTGATTTACTGTTTGGCAACCATGTTTTTGTTGACAGTAAACTTATTGTCTAAAAGAAAAACATGCAGAGAGCCAAGATACAAGACAAAACAACGCAGAAACTGAGATGCTAAGGGAAATTGGGTTACCGAGGAGACATTAACAATAAATGGTTTTATTTTTTTAATTGCTGTCTTAGACTCATGCTTTGTTAAAATTTGTTGTCTTGGTAAGATTCCATTACTTTTGAGTCGCTTTCAATTTTGAATCTTATATTGGATTAAAAACTTCCCTTTTTCCTTCTGACTCTGGGAGGTGGGGCTAGAGGGGCTGAAGGAGGGAGCGGTGCACAGTTTACTCTTTCAGTCTTCTGAGGTTGAGGCAGGGAGGAGGGATAGGTAAGAGACAGGCATCCACTGGTAGCATCTGTCGAATCGCCTTTGGTGTGTTACTAGCAAGAAAACTCGAACTATCTTTATATTAATTAGGATAGGTGAAGTTACGCTGGGATAGCAAAATCTCAGTAGCTTAACACATTTGTGTCACAGTCCACTGTGGCACACGTGGCTCGCCATTCCAGCTCTCCTCCAGTAGTGAATCAAAGGCCCCGTTGCTTCCATTTTGCAACCCCTCATCTTGTAGTTTTTCATTTCCAACTTTGAGTCCAGGTGAGAGAGAGAGAGTGAGCGAGCTTGGAGACTCACGCCCATTCTTTTTTTGGTGACAGCTTTTTTGAGATATAATATGCCATACAATTCACCTGTTTAAAGTATATCATTCATTGGTTTTAGTATATTCAGAGTTGTTTCACAAACACTCTTCCTTGCCTGTAACTAGGAGTAGAAAGTTAACTTCCACTCATCTTCCCATCAGGGAGAACTTAGTTATATGGTCCTAACCTAATTTCAAGGAAGATGGGACAGGTAGTCCTGCTATGTGCCTAGGAAGAAAACAACTCTATGGTGAACTTGTGACTTTGTCCCTTCCTCACTCATTTTCTGTGATGTCCACTTGACTCATGGGAAGGTCACTCTTCTTTGCCCTAGAGTTGATGGAAGTGCAGGCTATTCCCCTCCCAGCTCCAAAGTCCATTCTGTCAGGTTGCTTGCTTTTTTCACCCCTGCTCAGACAGACATGGAGGTAGGGGGCACAGATCTCTCAGTGCCCCGCCTAGGCAGATGTCTGACTGGGGAACAGATGCCAGTCTCCCCATGATGTGGGAAATCCCAAATTCTACAAGAGGTTCAGTTGGGGTGTTCTCCCTTGCTTGACTTTTCATGAAGACACAAGTCTCCACAAGATGGTTGACTTGACATGACAACTCTCTTCTGCTTGCCGTTTCTAGTCTTCTCCTTCATAGTTTGGGCCTGGAGTTATAGGTAGTGACGTCCAAGTATGTAGTAGATATCTGTTGCATTGGGGAGAATTTTCTTTTATGGAGAATGGGAGGATTTTCTTACTTTATACTCCCACAGAATCATGAGTTAAACAGTGGTTTAAAATTATGAAGTATCTCTCATAATTATTTATCTTTTGGGAATAACCATAAAGTGCTAAAATGTTTTTATTCAATGTATTTCAAAATTCCTTGGATTATTGGCATATTTTATTTTAGGGAGTTAATATGGAGTCTGAGTCATCATGTAATAAATTTAACTCTAAATATTTAAAATTAGCATTTTGTTTTAGTGTTAATTTTCTTAACAGATGAGTTAATAATATTAACAAACTTTTTTTGGAATAACTCTAGATTGACACAAAAGTTGCAAGGATAATACGGGGCGTTCCCATGGACCTTTCACCCAGTTTCTCCTAATGTAAACATTTTGTATAACCATACATTTGTCAAACTAAGAAATAAACATTGGTATAGTGGTATTAACTGAACTATAGATCTTACTCTGATTTCAGCAGTTTTTCCGCTAATGAACTTTTTCTGTTTCAGGATCCAGCACAGGATATCACTTCACACTCAATTGTCATGTCTCCCTAATCTGTTATACTCTGACAGTTTTTCATTCTTTCCTTGACACTTCTTAAAGTGTTTTGCGGGGTGTCTCTCAGTTTGGGTTTATTGATACTTTCTCCTGACTAGATTGGGCTCATGGATTTGAGAGAGGAATACTGCAAAGATGGAGTGCCTTTCTCATCCCATCCTATGAGGGCGTACATGATAGGAACATGATTTATCACTGGTGATGTTAATCTTCACCACTTGGTTGAGATGGTGTCTGCCAGATTTCTCCACTGTAAAATTACTATTTTCCCATTCCATACTCTATTCTTTGAGACTTGAAAGCAAGTCAGTAAGTACCATCAACACTCAAGGGGTGTAGAGAGGGGTGGGGGTTGGGGGCATATCTTGACACATTATTTGGAATTCTTCTCTATTTTCCCCTTCTCCCCCATTTGTTAAATTATTTATTACTTTACCCTCATATTTTATTCTTTAGTTTATATGATCATTATTTATTCCAATTGTTCTACCTTTGGCCATTGGGAGCTCTTTCAGGTTGACTCTTGGGTAAAAGAAACCTATCTTTGGTTTTCCATGACTTTGGCTTGGAGAAACTGGGTCTTCTCCACTTCCTCAAAGCAGTAACTATTAATTAAGAAGGATTTTTTGGTATTGAGTTCTTGTAGACCAGTAATAACTATAAGGACATATATAGAAATTTGCCAGTATTTATAAAAGTAATAAGCATTTAGTAATGGAATTATATTTAGCGTTAAAAGCTATTATTTCAGAGAGACTAATTCCTGCAAAGGACCATTGATTATAGGTTCTTAGAGGCTTAGAAGAAATAAGAAGTGAACTACCTTAGCTCTTGTATTTTATAGATGAGAAACTAAAGCTTCCAAAGTTTAAGTGAGTAGCCTAAGCAAAGCCAGGACTAAAACTCAACTTGAATGACTTGTAAACCTAGTTCTTTCTACTGAATCAAGCAGTTGGTCTTCCTGTTTTTCTTTTCTTCTTTTTTCAAAATGAAAAGTGTGGAATATTTTCCAGATATAGAATGATAGTTGCTATGTAATGACAAATATGCAAGATCAGTTTTGCATATTTTCTTATTTGCATTTCAAGTTGCAAGTTTGTATTAATAGCACATTAAAAAGCAATTTTTTATTGAATTTCATATTTTGACATAGCTTTCAGCACAGGAAAGCAATGTCTCAAGTTTTTTGGTTATACTTTTGGTTTCAGAAATTGTCAACTGCTCCTATTTTATAGGAAGAATGTCAGCTTAGTATAAATGTAACAGGAGAAACAGCATTTCCTTTAAAAAAATTCAGAAAGTGACATGACATGCATGCATTGAAATGGCAATGCTATAAGAAGAAGATGGAAAATGTGTGGTGCCAACTTAATTTTACCTGTGGTTTATGCAGAGACAGGCGTTTATCTTGTTTTCATGGCGGTATGTGTTCACTCTCACTTGGAGTTATCCTTACATGTGATTATCGGTAAATTAAGTTTGTCTTTCAGGAGCAGAAGGATGATGTGAGTTTCATTTTTAAAAGGCAGCATTAGGTAGTGCAACATTTAAGAAGTGTTTTTGCCTGTGCCCATAAAAAGCTATACTATTATGTTGACGGATTTGCTACTTTGTGTCCTATTAAGTATAAAAGGTGAACATATATTTTGGATTCCAGGGTCTTTTCTGGTTTGTTGAGCACACTGGTGCTTAAGATGATGATTTAAATTAGTTTTAATGTACTTGGGTAACCAAGCGTACAGTGCTTTGAAGCCACTAGCGGAGAAAAAGAAGAGAGCTATTTCAGCCTTCCCCGGTAATGAGACCCATAAATCAAAAGAATGAACATGGAAACTTCAAGTGAGCCTTGGGATCTAATTTCAAACACCTTAAAGGGACTCCTTTTTTGGTTCAGACTTGCTAGGACCACGGTGCCCACTGTAACGGCTGAACTGAAAAATCTAGGTATAAAACAGAGACTCTCTATAGGACTCAAACAGCTGGGCCAAACTCTCTCACTCTTAGCCTTTGGATTTGAGAGGCTTGTGGTTAGGAAGTCTGGGCCTAAAGAAGTGGAAATGTATGGGGATATATTCAGTTATGGATATATGCATGTTCATATACCAAATATGTGTTATCTAAGGAAATCTGTGCAAGAGGGAGAATGTTTTCCATTCAGCTTACAATTATAGTGGGCTTTTGAAACTGACTCTGCAGTGATAAACTTTGAGCATAGAAGCTTTTTGACTGAGACAAAGGGAAATGGTGTGAATTTCTGAGAATAAATCAGGCACATCCTAAAAAAAAAAGGAAATACCTTCTAGACTTCAGGTACATCTATGGCAAATATGAAGACAAGCTATTCCTAGACTTCTGAAGGGCAGACTGGCCTTTCACTCAGGTCTTAAAAAAAGAAAGAAAATAAGCAAGAGAAGTTTGGAACAAGAGATCCAAGTTCTTCTAGATGTTGGTTCAGGCGATGTCAGAAATTCTTCACAGCTCCTCTCTTGCAAGCTGACTTTGGACTGTGCACATAGGCCTATTTTTAAACTGCAGACTCCATTTCACTCCCACATACTTTACCCTTCTACTGTTCAAGTGCTAAAACCAGGGATTATTTAAGTTTACACGCCAGTGCATGATGGGGTAAGAATTTAGGATTCCAAAATTGTTACCAGTGGGTGGAGAGGAAATAAATGTGGAGAGGCTAACTGACAATGGTAATATAGATCCTTTCCCTTTTAATTTCCCCCTTTTTGAAACTCAAGGGAGTCCTAGCATACACAAAGGTATTTCATTCTAATATGTGTAGGAATATTTGCCTTCAGGGTAGGTTTCTTTGGATTTTAGAAATGTATTGCTTTTGATTATTGGGAATCATTGAAGCTCAAAGTATAAGGGCACACTTATTTTTCCATTAAGGTTTATATTTTAATTTGGGCCGTGCATAAATCATCTTGAGGGGGTGTGTGTGTGAGAGAGAGATCTATGTAGGAGGAGAGAGGGAAAACTTTTAAATGCTTTTGGTTGTGCTGAATTTAAAATTCAGACTTTTTGTTGGTGGAAAGAAATGCATTTATGGTGGCTAACATGGAAATACTTGTGGTCTTTAATAGCAAAGTGATCAGAGAAAGAATGGGTTGTTTTTATATCTGAAAGACAATCGGCGGTCAGAGAGGCTTCTGGTTTTCAAATAAAAAGTACAATGTTTATACTTTTTAAAAAACTCATATTTTATAGTTATTGGAATTTTCTTGTTTGGCAGCCTTTTTTTTAAATTAAAAGTTACATTACTTAAAATCTCTACTGAAATAGCTCTTGAGGACAGTTAAGCCAATCAAAACCGAATTAATTTTTAGCCGTGTGTTCGATTATATCATATCACATCATAGGCCAATGATAAGGGTGTTTTGCCTGATACTCAGATGGAGGAACTGGTGTAGATGGGGCATTTTCCTTTCACTTAGGGGGATGATTAGGAATAAGGTGATCAAAGTGGTTAAGGAGTGTAATTTAGTCTGTATTGATGAAAGATTTCATTTTTCTAAGCAAATATCTCATGATAGTTTTTTTTTTCACCTTAGTACTACAGTGTGCATTTATTATTCCATCCTGTTTCCTTGATGCAGACATTATCAGTACATTTTACCCATAAACACTTTAGCATGCATATCATTAACTGGAGGTCAGTATTTATTACCACCTTTTTATATGTAAAATTTACGTGAACTGAAATGTGCAATTTTTATAGGCATCCTTTGAATTTTGAGAAATGAATATACTTCAGGAACCCAAACTCTACTGAGATAGAGGATTTGACCACTACCTAAGAGTTCTCTCATGCTTTGTCTCACTCAGCCCTACTTACTACCCCAGAGACGACCATGGTCTGATCTTTTCACCATAGATTAGTTTTCCATATTCCAGAACTTCATGTAAATAGACTTATACAATGTGTACTCTTTTGTGTAAGGCTTCTTTTACTTACCATACTGTTTTTGAAATTCATTCTAGTGTCATCTGAATAAGAAGTTCATTTCTTTTTATTGTTGAGTAGTATTCCTTTTTATATATATACTCTGGTGTGTTTATCCGTTCATCTGTTGAATACCTGTGGCGTTTCCAGTTTGGGGCTATTATGAAGAAAGTGTCTTGAACATTCTTGTATAAGTTTTTCCGTGGACATATGGTTTCAATTCTGTTGGGTAAATACCTAGGAGTGGAATTTCTGTGTTATAAGATAGGCGTATGGTAAGTTTTATAAGAAACTGTTAGACCTTTTTCCAAAGTGGTTTTACTATTGTACTTTCCCACTAAGAGTTCTGGTTGCTCCGTATCTGTGCCAACATATGGTATTATCAGTCTTTTTAATGTAACTGTTCTTCTGAGTGTGTAGTGGTATCACAATATGTATTTAGTTTGCATTTTCCTGATGAGTAATGATGGTGAATGGCTTTTAATGTACACATTGGCTATCTGTGTGTATTTTTTTGTGTGTGAAATATCTGTTCAGTCTTTTGCCCATTTACTAATTGGGGTTTTTTTTCCTTATTGAGGGAATTCTTTATATATCCTGGATACCAGTCTTTTAACATATATTGCATTTTTTTCCTCCCAGTCTGTGGCTAGCTTATTAATTTTCTTAATAATGACTTTTGATGCAGAAGTTTTTAATTTTGGTGGAGTGAAATTTATCTGTTTTTATATGGTTGATTTCTGTGTACTGGTTAAGAAGTCTTTGCCTATCCCCAAATTATAAAGATGTTTCCCTATGATTTCTTCTAGGAGCTTTATAGTTTTAACTTTTAGGTTTATGATTATCTTTGAGTTAATATTTGTGTGTTGCTTGAGGTCAGGATCAGGGCTCTTTTTTCCAAACTGATACCCAGTTGTTCCAGCATCAATTGTTGAAAAGAGTTTTTTCTTCCCCTTTGGAGTGCTTTGGTCGTTTTGGTCAAAGGTCAGTTGACTCGATCTGTGAGTCTGTTTTGCAATTTCTAAGCCATTCTATTAATCCTTTTTTTTTTTTAATGCTAGAACCACACTGTCTTGAGTACTATAGTTTCAAAAGCAAGTCTTCAAATCCAGTTGTTTAAGTCTTGAAGTGTTGTTCATTTCTAAAACTACTTTTTGATATTCGTAGGCCCTTTGTATTTCCATATAAATTACAGAATCAGCTTGTATGTTTTGTTTGTTTGTTTTAAAGTCTAGTAGGATTATGATTTGCATTACCTTGAATCTGTAACCTCTGGAATTTACTAGGTCAAAACTTTTTTTTTTTTGAGGAAGATTACCCTGAGCTAACTACTGCCAATCCTCCTCTTTTTGCTGAGGAAGACTGGCCCTGAGCTAACATCCATGCCCATCTTCCTCTACTTTGTACATGGGACGCCTACCACAGCATGGCTTTTTGCCAAGTGGTGCCATGTCCGCACCTGGGATCTGAACCTTGGAACCCCGGGCCACCAAGAAGCGGAACATGCGACCTTAACTGCTGCGCCACTGGGCTGGCCCTCAAAACTTTTTTTTAAATAACACTAGTGTGTTGTTCACTTTCACAATCTAGTTCTCAGGAGTGTAAGATGGAGTTTTCTAGAGGCTGCATGTTGTGTGATATTGTAATAGATTGAATGCAGAAGCAAATAGGAAAATCCAACTGTCTTTTATTGTGCTAAATGTTAGATATTTGCAAAAATGTGAAACAATGCAAATATCTCACTAAATTTTATTGTTTTAGGAATAATTTTCATTAAAAAGTATGTTCAACATGTAATGACTTCATTTAAAATGAACTAACGTTTTTTCATTTTGAATTTCTTAAATGCTATTTTTTTCTTTGTTTCTTTAAAGAGTGGCCCTGAGCTAACATCTGTTGCCAATCTTTTTTTTTATTCTTCTCCCCAAAGCCCCCTAGTACATAGTTGTATATTCTAGTTGTAGGTCCTTCTAGCTCTGCTATGTGGGATGCCCCCTCAGCGTGGCTTGATGAGTGCTGCTGGGTCCATGCCCAGGATCTGAACTGGTGAAACCCTGGGCTGCCAAAGCAGAGAGCATGAACTTAACCACTTGGCCATTGGGCCAGCCCCATTAAATGGTGAATTTTGATTTAATTCACATAAATTAAAACTTTTGGGGATCCTCACTTATTTTTAAGAGTGTCAGGGAGTCCTGAGAACAAAGAGTTTGAAAACTGCTGTAGATCGATTGTGGAATAATTGACACCTTAACAATATTCATTATTCCAATCCATGAACATGGTATATCACTACATTTTTTAACTTTTTGTAGTTTTCAGTATAGACATTTTAAAATATCTTTTGTTAAATGTGTTCCTAAGTATTTATGCTTTTTGATGCTATGTAAGTGAAATAACTTTTTTTTTTTTGAGGAAGATTCACCAAGTTAACATCTGCTGCCAATCCTCCTTTTTTTTTTTTGGCTGAGGAAGACTGGCCCTGAGCTGACATCTGTGCCTATCTTCCTCTACTTTATATGTGGCATGCCTGCCACAGCATGGCTTGCCAAGCAGTGCCATGTCCGCACCCGGGATCCGAACCGGTGAACCCCGGGCCGCCGAAGGGGAACATGCAAACTTAACCACTGCGCCACCGGGCCGGCTCCTGGAATAACATTTTAAGTCGCAGTTTCTAATGGTTTGTTGCTAATACAATCATGCATCACATAATGACATTTTAGTCAACAGTGGGCTGCTTATATAATGATGGTCCCATAAGACTGGTTCCATATAGCCTAGGTGTGTAGTAGGCTATACCATCTAGGTTTGTATAAGTACACTCTGTCAGGTTTGCACAATGATTAAATTGCCTAATGATGCATTTCTCAGAACATATCCTCGTCTTTAAACAACGCATGATTGTGTATAGAAATCCACTTGGTTTATATTCGCTGACCTTGTATCCTGCAAATATGCTGAATTCAGACATTCAGTCTGGTGGTTGTTTGTCAAGAACTGTGAAGAGTTTGAAATTTTGTCTGTTTGTAAGCTAAAAAAGTTAGCCTCCCGGGGGGTGGGGGGAGGGCACAAAGGGGGAAGTGGTGTACCCACAACATGACTAACAAAAATGTACAACTGAAATCTCACAAGGTTGTAATCTATCATAACATTAATAAAAAAAAAAAAAGTTAGCCTCCCACAGTTTCATGGATTTTGATAGAAGACATGAGAATCCTGAGTCAGAGACAAAGGACTTTATTATTCATGGCATAGCAAGCAACATGAGCTTCATGTTCATATTCGTTCCCCGTAGCCCTTGTGTCCTATGGGGAAATGCAGAGTAGCCCAGGTGGATGCTGCTGACTTAGTGGTTTGTGTCACAGGCAGGGAACCCTGAGCTCAGTAAAATGGCATCCTCTAAAAGGGACTACTAACAAACGTTGCTTAACCTTTGCTCCAGAGGGAGATAGTATTTTCATTTTCCTGGACAGCAAACAAATCTGCACTTTGCCCCAGAGAAAGATGCTATCTCTGTCTTCCAAGGCTGTGTGCTATCCAAATGTCCTTGAAAAGATCTTCCAGAACAAAAGCTGATATAAGACTTGCAGAGAGAATGTTTCTCTTTCTGATAACTACTATATGTTTTTTTCTGGTTTCCCTGATTCTAACCCCTTCAACTTGATCTATCTTTTCTGCAGATGATAAATCTAATAGCTCCCCAGACCTTTTGAAATATCACTTCCCTACTCATTGGGGACCTAGTTCTTTAGTCTTAAATTCTTGTTGCTCTGACTGCCTTAGGCCCACTATGTTTATTCAGCGTCATTTCTTATACTTTCCATCAGCAACCCTAATGCTCAGCTTCACTCTGTGACTTTTCTTGCGGGCAGTTCTCTTCCCTGGCATGTTGTCCTTTGACCCTTCTACCTCTCCAAACCCTGCCTTTTTCAAAGCATAGATCAAACCCTGCCTCTTTTATTTACTTCCCCAATCTGTTCACTCTCCCCACAGCCATTAACCTTTCTCTTTCCTAAACAAGGGCTTGAATTGACAGCCATGCATTCATTGCAGTTACTTAATTACAGAGCAGTGAGGGAAAATCACTGTTCTAGAAGAAGGTAGACGTTAATCGTGTAATGCTGCTTTTAGCAGAAAACACTTCCATGGTGATTCTCTACTTTATGCTATTTTTGTTTTTCCAAAAAACATATGACCACTTGGAGGGATCAGTTTTTTTTTTTTTTTTTTTTATGTATCTTATACTCATTGTATGGTGTTTATAGTGCCTAGCATAATGTTGGGAACCTGGTAGATGCTTTATAAATAATTGATGAATTTGTTAATAATGTCTTTATATTTTAATGATAAGAATGATTCCTAAAACTTAATTGGCTATGTGAGGAATGTGGTTTGACCTATAGGGTGTATGAAAATTTAAAATTGCCTTTGACTGAAATTCTTATGCTACTGGCATTAAACATGTTTTTGAGGGAGACTTAAGAGCAGGAAATTGAAGCATGAATTCGAGTCACATGTTGTAATTCTCTTGTTCTTAGTGGTGCTGTTTATTGTATGTCACCTGAGGGAAGTCAGTTCACCTCTTTTTATTTTATTTTTTTTTACCTTCACTAAAATATGGTTAATAACAATGTTCTGTCTCCCTCCCAAGGTTTAAACAGACAGGAATAAGTAAGAGTTTAGGAGATACCAGGGTAGGAGGCATGCTGGAATAGACTTCTATTAAGAATGAATACATTTACTCATGGGTTCTGGGGTCATCTGGAAACATGTGGTAGAGTCATTGGAGGATATTGTGAGTGGACACGGTGCCGGGTAGGAGGGTGGGCTTTGCAGAGTTTTCATTTTTTAGGAAAACTGGAAATTTGAATGAAAGTTTACAAGACTAACATTCCGGTATTAATGGCTGATAATGGCTTATGATACATTCCTCAGTAAGTGTTAGTGTTCTAACTAGGGCTTCCTTCAGCCATTGAGGTGGAGCTATTGGAGAGTTTCAGGTTCTCTCAAATCTTGGCTTATTCACAGGCTCCCTATGAGTAAGGCCAGTCTGTTTAGGAAGATGGACGAGTGCCAGGAATGGGATGGGAGAGGAGTCAAATTGGATAAATGCTTTCCCCTCCTCCTTCCCATCTCCTGTGACACTGAAGCAGGAAGAATAGAAATTGTGCTCATCCAAAGCCAGGTGTCTCTGCATGGAGCCTACAAACTTGCCATTTTTACCTGGAGAAGGTGGTGATGAGGCTGTGCCACTCCGTACTTGCTCTTCTTGGAAGGTATGGGCAGCTCGAGAAGCTGATTCCTCGCTTCTCTGAACCATGTCTGCCCCAGTAAGACTCAGTCTTGGTCAAGGAGAATGACCTTCCCAGGTAGAGGGGCCATTCTTTGCTAAAGGACCTATTTTTCCTGGCCTCACTTGCTGTTCTCTGGACCTCACTTCTGTAATGGCCCAGGTGCCTTCTCCTGGACCATGTAGAGCAGTGGTTAAGGATCAGACAGACCTCAGTTTGAATTCTTGCTCTGCCATTTACTAGTAGTAAGACTGATGGGAAGTCATGTCACCTGTCTGAACTCCAGTTTTCTGATCAGGGGATAGTACCACCTATGTCATAACGGTATAGAAAGGATTAAATATGGAAGCTTCAAGGTCATTGCCTGGGACATCAGTCAGTCCATAGATGGTGGTGGTTATCATAATAACCAGACCTGTAATCAGGTGTCAGGGAATTTGTCATCTGAGACTTCTCTGAAGATAAACAGGCTAGACCTAAGCAAAACAATGAAATGGGCGAGGTTTGTTTGTGGCACGTCTAATCCCCCTGTTCTTCATTCTCTATTGACATCTCCTCCCCTCCCTCATGAACTCAGTGGGCTTCTGCTTTCTGTCTACCTTCCTCATATGGAAAAGGGTATGAGTCTGAGAGGGACATCGCTGGTCTGATGGAAGTAGATCTCATGTAAATCAGGGGCTGGCAAAACAGTTGCCTGTGTTTGTATGGCCCATGAGCTAAGAATATTTTTTACGTTTTAAAATGATTGAAACAAATCAAAGGAAGAATAATGTTTTATGATATAATGTGCAAGTTTATGGAATTCAAACTTCATAAACTTTGCCAGAAGTAAAGTTTCACTGGAACACAGCCATGCTCGTTTGTTTACATATTGTCTGTAGCTGCTTTCTCGCCACCACGGCAAAGCTGAGCAGTTGTGAGAGGCTGCATAGAGCTCCCTCGTCTCTTTGCACTGCTGCTGGCTCACAAAAGTAACAGTGACACAGGTATAACTTGACAGTGTTTTGAGTGCCACGCGTATCACTTTACAGTTTACATTTTATTTTTTACCAGTGCATATCTTTGATGTCAAAACAAGGAAAGAAAAGTGGATTCTGAATGTTGTGCTTTAAAGGCACAGTGGAGTGTAGGTTACTTCGTCATTGAATGAGACGGCAAAGCCTTTGTGTTTATTATGTGATGAGACTGATTGCACTAACAGAACATACTGTACATCTCCATCAGACTAAGAACTCGTCATAATATGCCCCACGCACAGGAAAGCAACGGTGAAAAATGAAAATTTAAATCAAAGATCTTGGGGCCACCCCCGTGGCTGAGTGGTTAAGTTCACGTTCTCCGCTTCGGTAGCCCAGCGTTTCGCTGGTTCGGATCCTGGGCGCAGACGTGGCACTGCTCATCAGGCCATGCTGAGGCGGTGTCCCACATGCCACAACTAGAAGGACCCACAACTAAAAATACACAACTAAGTACCTGGGGGCTTTGGGGAGAAAAAGGAAAAATAAAATCTTTTTTTTAAAAAAACAAAGCAAAAAACCCCCCAAAGATCTCATTAGAATTTCTTCCCCAAAATAAAAAATGAAAATGAGGCTGCAACCAAAAGTTTCCAAGTGGTTTGTTAGCCAGGCCAGAAAGGCCATTTATTGATGGTGAGTTAATGAAATTCATATTTGTTTGCAGCAGCTGAAGAAATGTGTTCAGAGAAAACAAAATTGGTCAAACTATTAGCCTTTAGGGAAGAACACTTGCTGGATGAGTTGAGGACTTCGGGCTCAATTAACAAGGCAAATCATTTTGGATGGTTTTCCTTGGCTCTTGACGAGTGGACAAAAATTACTGATACTCCTCAGTTTTCTTGAGGGATCAATGTAGAGTCTGAAGTGACTGAAAAGTTCGCCTTTATGAATAGTCTATATAGAACAGCTACGGGTGAGAATATTTTCAGAGAAATTAAGAAAATAGGAGTTCAGTACGATCTAAAATAGAATCTGCCAAAATGGTTTACAACTGATGGTGATAGAAGCGTGTGGAGCTGAGAAAGGTTTAGTGGATAAATTTACAAAGCTTGTGAAAATGTAAGGTGTTTAAAGCCTATGGCTAGTGTTTTTATCACCAGGTACTTTGCATACACTTGAGTTTGTCTTGTTATTGAACAGGTGATGCCAAAGGTGAACTTGATTGGCCCTCTTAGACTTGTGTTAGTCTGTTCTGTGGATTTTTGTCAGAACCGGAAGCTGAATATCCTCATTTGCCTTATCACACATAGAAGTTTGATGGCCTGACAGCCCTAAAATTGTTTTTTTTCTCTTTCAAAAATGTCTTTTAGGCTCAGGGCTGAGATGAAAATTCTGCTGCACAGGAAGAACTGCCTGTAGGCACTATTATTGAATGCTGAATGGCTTTGGACCTTTGCTGCAGACTTGATAATGAATTCAGCATGAAACTAGAAGGCAAAACAGTACTTACGTGAAACTTAATATTGAAGAAAAGTCATTTAGAGGATAATTAATATTGTTTGAGTCACTAGCAATGTCAAGCTGCTTTATATACTTTCTGTGCTGTCAAGTTAATAAGGAATGAGACCTCCTGTTCCCAAACCAATTTGTAGCAGATATATTTCTTAGCTCAAATTAAGTACCAGCAGTGCTTTTCCAACCTCAATGCAAGTACAAAGGAAATTTCTATATTTCAAAATCTGTTTAACTGTGCAAATAAGAAGCTTCCACCTAATTTCAATTGAAAGTGAAGAATCTTCAATATAATGACACGCTAAAAGGAAAATATCAAGAGAAGCATCTCATAGAATTTCTTAAATGCCACCCAAGTGATGAATATGCTGAATTAAAATCATGCTTGTGGATATCAGTATTTGGTATTACTTATTTGTGTGAAGGACATTTCGAAGATGAAATATGTAAAATTGTCTAACTGATCAGGCATTTGCAATTGATTTGGATGATAGGGAACACTAACTTTGAACTCCAATTAAGCAAATTGTCATCCCCCAAATAGAGCATCATTCTTTACATTAGGAGGCTTGTATTACATATAATTGTATTTTTTGAATTTTGTAAAATTTGTGGGAAGTTTTTTTAAGTACTATATAATATCCTTGATACCTCTTGGCCCACAAAGCCTCAACTATTTACTATGTGGCCCTTAATTGAAAAAGTTTGCTAACCTCTGGTTTAAATCAGTATCTCTAACTATCCATATTCAGGGAATGAATGCTTTCATGTCCTGATAAAGGTCTATTTCGATAGCCAGTAGTGGTGAAGCAAATCTTGGTGCTGAGGTTATTTTGCTCTAGAAGTTAGGCTCAACTAAAGTTTACTCTTGTTCTTAAATTAAGTTGTCTGGGAAAGGGCTGAGCACAAAACAAGACAGTTGACCCCTCTCCCTGTGTTCGGTAGGTGTCCCTGCCTCCCTGAGAGGACTGCCCTGCTCCAGGTGTGGTTTCTGAGAGCTGAGACTGAGGAGGGGGAAGACGCTGCGTGTTCTGTGCACTCCCTCCTTCTGCACTCCATTGACCCTGGCCCCTCCCTGCCCCTCTTGTCCCTACTGTTCATGGAAACACATCTCTAATCCCTTAGCTCCCAAGCTCCATACATCAGCACCTATTCTGCCGTTCCCTCTGGACAATCCCTTCTGGCTAGAAGAGGCTGTTATCTCCTGGCAAGGGAGCCAGCAAGTCGGAGCTGCATGCCCCAGAGTCCTGCTGTTTCCTAAGGCTTCCCTGGGAGGAAGAGGGAAGAAGAAGCAGGTAACAGTGGCTCTGCTGCCCTTGAAACCCCTGGTGAGTGTGTGTATGCACGTGCACACAGTCTGGAGGTCCTGGGTTGGGAATATTCTCAAGCCTCATACATGTAGGTGCCCTTGGCACAGACATCTGCCCACACACCAGTTTTCTGCTCACAGAATGAACAGTTAGAGAAGTGAATACAGTACAGTTTCAACGTTTGCCTCTCAGTTTCCTGTCTTTTCCTCTTTCTTGTCCACAGATGCTCGCTGTCTTCACTAGTTTGTGCAGTCTTAATTTCTCTGGGTTATTTATGGGGGGTGGGTGGGTACAGTGTTTCTGACTTATACTCAGTGTCAGACCCTACTCTCCAAAGTGTTGGAAACAGCTCACCATCCAGAGGAAGCTCTCTGAGAACTTGGTCTGTTGATCATGTTGAAAAGTGAGCATAGCATGTGGGAAAATGACTCACTGATGTGACTTCACCATTGCCCCCATTTTAAACTTCTTACGGTGAAAGCATAACCCAGTTCTGACAAAGATTTTCGGCCGGGGCTGGGCCTGCCTTTGACTCAGTGATGTGTCACATTCTCTCTGCCGGAAACTCACATTCTTAACACCAGTCATCATGGTGCTGGCAAGAACCCTTTTGGAGAGGTGTTGGTATTTGGTAGATTTATTTATTTTCCAGCTGCCCACGAAAAACAAACTCAGAAATACCTGTTTTTTTTCCTTTGAAGAGTTTGTTGGAATAGTTTGTCACTTCTCCATCTGGAGTTGTTTGTTGTTGCCCTGCCAAGGATGGTTTGCTGAGGGCTATGGCAAGGTGACTGTGGCCCTCAGTGAAGGGTAGAATAAACTGGGGCAGCGTGCCTGTCCGGGAAGTTGAAACCTCTTAGCTGGTGTTAGGCGGTGGGTGGCTAGCCATGGCTGGTGGCCACAGGTCCTCACTTCAAGTGTGGCCAGGATTTGCTTAAAGAAGTCCTTTAAGTGATGCCTGCCCAGTTACTCACCTAAGTGGATACTCTTCACTGTTGAGTGGTTTTGTGCCAAGAGAATGCCTAGACTTGCTAGCCCACATTGTGAACTTCCCAGCCCATGTTGGGAACTTCCCCAGAGCCTGAGGACCACACCTAATTTACAAGAAGCTGAGCCTCTATGCCAGTTTATTCTTACAGTTCATGGAAGAGGCAGGTTCTGACAGGCTCCTTCACTTCTGATTCATAGATCCTGTGCAAGCGGTTCCTTGAAGGCAGGGCTGTTGCCTTTCTCCAGTGCCTCCCTATAGTGTTCAGCTCAGAGCAGACCCAAGTAGAGAAGGCAGTGTGGTGTGGAGGAATTACATCTGTGTAGTGGTTGGGAACCAGCTCAGAACTCCATGTTGGCCAGTAGCTGTAAGATCTTGGTCCAGACAATTCATTTCTCTGTGCATCCCCTCATTATCTGTTTACTAATTGAATGAAAGATTCTCTAAATCAGTGGTTCTCACCCTTGCTATGCATTAGAAACAGTTGTGAACTTATTCTTTAAATACACATGATTGAGTCATACCCCTAAGGTGGGTTCAACAGGTCTGGGTAGAGCCTGCGGAGTGAAGATTTTTCCAAAGTTTCTCATGCCCAGGGTTGAGGACCATCTCCTGCTGTCCCTCCTATCTTTTATGAATAAATTTAAGAACTAAATAGATATGTAATAGGATCAGGGACTGAATAAAGATACCTCAAATGAGGTGTGTTAACATGTTTGTGCAGGTTTTGAAAACATCGAGAAAGGAATGAGGTGAAATAAAACATAAGTTTTTTTTGCCTTAATAGAAACATCAGAAAAAAATGTGTCTTGTACTGTGGCATGTGGAACATCACATTCTGGGTTCGCTGGAAGGACTCTGAGGCCAGGGGATGGGGAAGATGGGACTGAGGCTTAGGGACAATAGCAAAGAGATGGCAGAAGGGTACTTGGGCACAGGGTTGGAATTTTTGGTTTCTGTAAAGGTTGAAGGTGCTCTTCTACTTTCGATCCTTTTGATTATCAGACCACTGTTGAGTTGGACACTGAGGAGTGTTCCTACGCAATAGGTGAGTACAGTGGAATAATTTGCTCTTGGGAGTGGGAAGTGATCAGGGAAGACTTCAGAGAAGAAATGACGCCTGAGTAGTTTTGAAGGCTGGATAGGAGTTCACTCAGCAGCCTAGGGCAGGTGAATGTATAAGGCAGAGGAAACAGGGTGCAGGACTGTACAGGTACAGAAGCATGACGCAGCAGGCTGGGATGGGAGGACTACAAGTGTTGTTTGGTTGTGAGGTGGAGGGGGCAGTAGGAGACCAGGTTCATCATCAGTGGCTTTGGGTTCCACATGCAGGAATTTGGGCTTCATGCCCTTCCTCTTTTTGCTTGAGGAAGATTGTTGCTGAACTTAGATCTGTGCTAATCTTCCTCTGTTTTGTACGTAGGATGCTGCCACAGCATGGCTTGGTGAGTGGTGTGTAGGTCTGCACCCAGGATCTGAACCTACGAACCCTGGGCTGGTGAAGTAGAGTGTGTGAACCTAACCATTATGCCACCAGGCTGGCCCCCCATTGGAAATATTTTAAGCAGGACAGGGGCATAGTTATATCTGCTGTTTAGAGAGGTCATGGTGGCTAAGTAGACTATAAATGTGAGAGGTCTGGGCTTGGTTGTAGAGAGAGGTGTCGGGACAGAGGTGCTGTGGTCCTGAACTAAGGCAGTGGCTCCCTGAAGTCAAATTGGTGAAGCGTGGTTATTGGATGTAGGGAGTAAGGAGAGGGAGGAGTCAAGGCTGATTCTTAGATTTCTGGGTTGGGTCATAAGTGGAAGATTTTGACACCATTTGACATATGGACTCCAGAGGGTAGAAGGCAGTTTTGTAGAGGAGGTATTGGTTGAAGAGGTTGAAGAGAAGTGTGGATTCAGGCAAGATTAACTAGCAGCCATTTGAGTAGTTTTGAAGAGGGATCAGTGCTCAAAATAGAGATTCAGGAGTAATCAATGTCAAGTTAATACCATGGAAAAGAATAAAATTGCCCTACATACAGAGAGTCGGGGGAAAAGAGAAACACATAAATCTGCATTTGTTATTTATTGCTGTACAACAAAATTATCCCAAATGATTTAGTCATTACTTAGTGGCTTAAAACACTAAACACATTATCTCACAGTTTCTGTAGTCAGGATTCCAGGTACAGCTTTACTGAGTGCCTCTGTTTCAAGATCTTGTAAGGCCGTAGTCAAGCTGTCAGTTGGGGCTTTGGTCTTATCTGAAGGATCAGCTGGGGAAGGATCCACCTCCAAGGTCATTCAAGTGGTTTGGGGCAGCTCTTGGTTCCTTGCTGGCTGTTGGTTCAGTGCCTCATTTATATCTCACCACCTGGGCCTCTCCATAAGGCATCTCACATCATGGTAGCCAGCTTCCCCTAGAGTGAGCAAGAGCATGGGCAAGATGGAAGCCACAGTATTTTTGTAATCTAATTTCATAAACAGAAGTAATATCCTATCACTTTTACTCTATTATAGCCACCAGAAATGAGTTACTTGGTCTGCCTCACACTCAAGGGTAGGAGATTACCTTGAGTTTCAGGAGGTGGGGATCATTGGGGTCTATCTTAGATGCTGCCTAGCACAGCATCTAAGAGCTGGGCTGATGAGTGGGTTTTGAAGCAGGAGATGGAGCAGTGGGAAAGGCAAGGGAAGAATCAGAAGGGTGTAGTTAATGGAAGGAGGAAAGAATTCAAGTATAGGCTAGGTTATGATATAAATAACAACTCATAATCTGAGGGGCTTAAAAATAACAAACTTGTTTGTTGCTCATGCACATATTCATTGCAGGTTGCATTGGGCTCTGTGCCACATAATCACTCCTGGGACATGTCCATTAAGGTCATTTAGGGATTCTTCTCCATGCCGTTTTTACTGTGGTACCCAGGCTGACAGAGTTTGGGAGATTTTCACTATCTGAAACATTGTTAGTTGCCATAGCAGAAGGGAAAAGTTATGCAGAACAATGCATTAGTTCTCCAAACTTCAGCCCATGTTATTTCCTTTCATATTTCGTTGGACAAATGCTATGATCATGAGATGCTTCACCTGAAAGGGAGTGAGGACACGTACTCCTATTATGTGTCTAGAGAGTGGAGATTCGGAGATACTTGGTGATCAGCACCACTGACAACCCTAGAGGTAATAGTCAGTAGTGTCACCCTCCGCAGAAAGGGTAACAGGACTGTTGTACATGGAATCGGGATTGGCAATGACGTGGTCCTTGTTAAGCTGGGCCAGGGCAGTGGTTGTGGAGGGATGAAATGTAGGGCCTGATTGCAATGGGTTGAGGAACGAATAGGAGATGGGAAAGTGGAGAGAGCTAGGAGGAAGAAATTATAGAAATTACTTTGTCAGGCAGAAAAAAAGCTCTCATCACTAGTCTTTCCGCATTCTTTTTTATCTAATCATTGGTGTCATGGTGGTTTTTTATTGTGTATCAGATACATGTTAACAGATTCTTCCTCAACTGCAAAGCTCTGCTCTGCACGTCTGCTTTGGTGATAATCTCAGAAATGACCAGTGGGAGTTGACTTAATTTTGTGTGCCCTTTCAGTATAGCATTTAAACAGAAACCATTCCTTTTTATAGTTTTCCTATTGTGTCAAAGTCAGGCTGTTATGATAACTGCCAGGCTTTTTGAAGAAACTTACTTTATATTTGTTCTTTATATTGCCTTTTTATTAACTGTTTTTGGAAGTTTGGAAATAATTAAACCTGATTCAATCTCCAAATTAGCTCTGAAACATCGGTTTTTCATTTTTGCTGAGTTCAGCATTTCAAGCAGGATATGTGAACATACTTGGTGAATTGTAAAGTGATACAGATATAAGTTGCCACTTGTCCTGTTAATTTTTGGTGGTAAAGAAGTAATGTAGTGCACATTTTACTCCTATTGTGAGCTAATGGTCTGGAGTCAACATGCAGAGGATCTGAAACTGGTAATTGAGACATCAATTATATTTGACCACACAGAATTTTAAAAAGTGGATTTAACATATGACATGTTGTCATGAACTAATGTTTAAATAAGTTGGTACTCCATTAACATGTAAGAATTGATAGAGAATAGATGAGGCTGCAGACCAGCTCTGATTTACCCAGGTGCAGCAATGATGTTTTTCGCGACCACTTTCTTCTCATTAGTCTCCCACTTCTTTTCTTGGCCTGTCTTCCTCCAGCAGCTCTAGGCCAAGCACTAGGTGGAGATATAGAAAGGAAAGAGTTGTCACTTCTGACTCAAAGAATGATGTTGTGGCAAAAGGGTTTCAAGTAACAGGTGGCGGCTGGAGAGATCTGATTTCTGAGCACCTCTAAAATGCCTTAAACACCTGCAGTTCTGTCTCCTTAGGAGGCTGACCTTACACTGAGTGGCTTAAGATGTCAAGGAGACATTGCCTTTGATTCAAATAATGTCAATCATCCTCACATTACAGGTTTTCAGTGACCTATGGATAATTGAGATTTGATATATGAAATGACTGAAAAAAACATTGAGGGGGAAACTTTCTAAAAACTAAATACTAGGTATACATTTTGATTTCTTACTAATTGGTAATGCAACCTTTTTAAACTTCAGAATTTGAAATGCAGTAAAGTTATTAGCATAGTTTTAAATAATTATCCAGAGAGACCTGCAAAAAACATTTATTTGTTGGTCCTATCAAAGAAATTGCCATTATTCAGCTATGAGAGTTATGCTGGAATTATGTTTATGAAAAATTCCTTCCCCCCTTCTTGGCAAGATGCAAGAATGATGGGCTGTAAAATTATACTTTTAAAATGGCCTTATGTGTGTTTGAACCAACAGCTGACTTTGAAGTTACCCAGTTGCCTGTTACCAATTTACCTGTTTTACTGGGTGTTTTGTTTTTTTCAATGGGGGTTATTAAATTTAATACTCTAAGCAAGTGATATAATCCATACTTCTTAGAAGATGATGGTATTCTGATAAGTCACTTTCAGGTGCTTTAAAGTGAAGTACTTTAGCAAGCAAACCTTCTAAGGGTTGTTTTTTCTAATATAAATGTGCTTATTTTTCTAGACGTTGGGCCTTTTTTCAGCTTATTATATATGTTCAGCTGTTGAATTATTAGTGAGCAAAGATTTCTGATTTCCTGGTAATAAATGAAACCTCCTTGAGTTGTTGAAATGTACTGGTCCTCTTTGCCAGTGTACCAGCAGTAGAAAAGGGGTGTCAAGGATATGGTGGGGGTTGTGTGTATTTTGACTGAGTGGTTGGGAGAGATTTATCTCTACTCCTCTGCCTATGGAGACAAACTGGTAGGGCTAGGGAGGTGGTATTGCTCCCTGTTACTAGGGAAGGAGGGCTGTGAATTTTAAAAGACATAGTCAGCCAGGTCTAGTTTAAGAAGATCACATGGCTAAGGTGGATGGGCCCATATAAGCTTCCCAAACCAAGGGCCAGGCCACAGTTCTTTTACCCACCTGGACAGTTGATGCACTCTAAATTGAAGTTCTTTCCTTGAGCTCAGATTTACTGTACTCCAAAAAATTACTTAGGGTGATTCAAAGCTTTTTCTCTTTGCTTATTTGCTTTTTGGAAAGGCTTTTTCCTATTCCTGAGTTTTCTTTAAAAACAAAACCTGTCAAATATAATATTGTTGAAAATTTTAATATAGATAATACTGATAAATTGTGTTCTTTTTCAAACCAGACTGCTTTTTGATGGATGTGGACAGTGAGGCAGTTGGCTACCAGTTCACCGATAGGGGAACCCCCCAGGAGGGGAAACTGATGAATTCACTGTTGAATGTGTTGAGGTTGAGTTGGCTGCAGGATGTTCATTTGGGTGGAGATGCCCAGTGTGCAGATGCAAATATATGGAGCTTGGAAGGAGGTCACATCTAGATTTATAAATTTTGGAGACATTGATATGTAACTGAATACTTGAGATGGTTAAGATTGCTCATTCATCATGCAATGTGATGACCACTATTGTAACACCATGATCTTGGTGTTAATCACGTAACTGATATTATTAAGTGATATTAAGTGGTAGGAGCACACCAGCATTTTCTCTCAAGGAAATGGAAAGGCTGCATTTTTGACCTCAAAAATATTCTGCAGGGCAGAGTTGACAGAATTTTGGTGAAGCAGCCATACATTTAGCAGGAGCCTGCAGACCTGAATATTGAAGCAATTAGACCTTGCCTAAAATTAACCATGCTATTTAGAGAGAAGGTGGGATAATCAGGGGATAATTCTAGTAATATGACCAGAAGCTCTGATGTTAAAGCCAAGTTCATTTTGATTACATGTGTCTTTACTGTGAGATGCATCATTGTGGGAATAATTATTTGAAAAAAATTGGGAGCAATAAATGCTCTTTATATGGATGATGATTTAATTGAAAGCAAAATAGCACCGTAGTGTTATTTATAATCGAATCAGATTTTATAGTTGCAATTTAACCAAATCTGAGCTTGAGTTAATTTTAATAAATTTCTCCAACATATATTTGGTTTTGAAGGAAATTTAAGAGTAGTTAATCACCAAACTGGACTACGCATGATATAGTCAGTTCAGCAGGTATTTTTGCCCTCCTGTGGTAGTGAGATAGGATGATCAGGTTTTTATTTTACCTGTTAATTTTGTTGTCTTCTGTTTTGCCATTCATATATTCAGACTAGTGTTATAGCACTATTTATTCAACAACATTAATTGAGCACTTTTTGTCAGACACAGGAGATACACAGATGAACATGTGAGGGTCTCTGTCCTCAAGGGTGAAATAGTCCAGTGGGGGAAACAGACAAACCAGAATCGCAGGACTGTACAGTATGTGCTGTGATGGACATTAGCACTGTGAGTGTAGTGGGAACACAGATGTAGGGTAAAGGAAACTTTCTGGATTTTTCGAGTCGTATTGCACTAAAACCACAAAACCAACAAGTGGGGAATATGGTAATTCATTTATCTTACTGATCATCTGTCTTAAATTAGGCAATTATGAGAATTAATGCAGAATTAATATTATTGTATCAGGAAATACAATGTTAATAGAAAGGATGTATGTGAGATTAGTGGTGGTTATCCAGAAACGTTTACATTTTTACCAGATAAAATCTGAACCTTTGGTGTGAAGCTTGTGGTGGTAATAGAAATATGTCATAGTATGAATATCTAACTTCCAAAGGATCCATTTTTTTGAAATAACCGTTTGTATTGTCTACATTCTGACCAGCTTTCGCCTCCCAGTTCTAGTCCCAGCTCCATCTAAAAGGCAACCAGGCTATCCCAGACTGATAGCGCCACCTAGGGCCTGTCACAGGGACTGCATGATCCACAGCCTCTTCCCTGCCACCTCTTTTCTTGCTCCTTAGGAAACTTCTATCCTTTTGTTTAACCACTGGCAACACAGTTAATTCCCCAACAAACCGCCTTTTTTGGTTTGTATATTCTTCTTAATCCATATACTACTCTTTCTTTTATTGACCTGCTACCCTTTCTGTGCTGTAAATGTAGACCAAAAAAGCCCTAATCATGACTAGCAATAATGAAAATACAAATGATATGGCTATTTTAAGGAGAAGGCAGACAACACTTTTAAGTAGAACCAGTGGCTCCATTTGCATAAGCCCTTGAAAAATCTCAGAAGTTCTATTTAGTGTCTCCATGTCTTTCTTTGTCTCTCATCTGCTTAAATCTAAGCTCTTTTTATAATCTGTTCAAGATAAAAAGACTAATTCATTGTGATTGTTTTTTATATAAAATCTCTTAAAAATTATACATTTACATTTTCACACACCCTTTGTGTATTATAACGTGCTTGCTCTGAAAGACTGTTCTGTTTCAAATAACCACCATAGGACTTAAACCTTGAAAGCAATCAGTTCTTTTTATTAATTTATCCATTTCTTTTCTTTCTTTCTTTCTTCAACGAATAGCTGTTGAGGCACTGTATCTGGTCTGCAGTACTGGCGTCTCAACTGAAAAGGGTATGCTCTGTGCCCTTAAAAGATTTTGTCCCAGGATAAAGCTTACACCTGGGTGCATGCACTCACACATACTACACACAGGTCCTGCACACACTTTATGATACTCTTTATATGCACACACATGCACATGCATATACAGTGATACTCAGGAATTCAAGGATGGGTTGAGAGTAAGTGGATAAAAATGTGGGGAGGTCGTTCAATATGGAAGGAATACCATGCTCAAATGTGCTACGGTAGGAAATCTCAAGCTCTATAATCTCAAAAGGACCTGGGTTTGGTACTGCATTGGTTCTAAGCAAGGGAGTAGTAGGAAAGGTCGCAGAGTGGGAGTGAATCTCAGTCCATAAAGTTACCTGGGCAGAAGTATAACTCATTGTTCTCTGACTCAGTTTGTTTCAAGCTCATTTCCGACTCTGCTGTGGGAAGCATCTCCTTAGTCCTGTCTGAGGCCTCCCTGCCTTGTATCCTGGTTCTTACATTTGCCAGGTGATTGGGGAGGCATCTGGTCCTCATCGTTGGCTTACATAACTTACCACAGAGACATAAAACATCCTAGTCCTTCAGGCCCTCTGATTCTCTGTTGTATGAGGATCTTTCTGAGGCTGCTGACTGCTGACACCCACCACCAAGCTCTTCCTATGGTGGGGTCTTGTCTCCTCCCCAGGAGCTCTGCTTCTGAACCTGGAAATCCACCTCTTCTCCCTTCTGTTTGATGCAGTCTCTTTCTAGTTTCTGAAATAGCCCTCTTTGGTACTTCTGGCCGGGTTAGTTGCTACACACATGAGAACCATCTTCCATCTGTGGGCTTAGGCTTTTGGACATAAGTCAGGAACGCTTGTAGGCTAGTTCTGCTTTTTCCTAGCCATATCCCTCTCCCAAGACAATGAACGTAAGGACCTCGCTTGAGTGGGGAAAAAAGAAAAGGGATATACCAGGAGAAAAAAATGGGTTCATGTCTCAATATTATTACCTCTCCACCCCTCCACCCCTCCCTCCACCCCCGCACAGGATGAGTCTTAATTGAGGAGAGTCTTAGAAATCAACTTGAGGAGTCTAGACTCCCCTGGGGAGGTCATAGGAAGCCCAGCATGGCACAAGATCAGGTGTGTGTTTTGGGAAGATTCATCTGACAGCATGGGAAGCACACAGGAGGAAGAGGGGTCTGGATTCAGGGAGATTGCTGAGGAGGCTCTTGGTGTGGTCCCTGTAGGCGTGTGTGGTGGTTGGTGATTTCCTGAGTCCCAGTGAGTTTCCGTAACATAAAGCACAGCTCAGGCCCTCTGGGTGTCCACAAGAGTTTAGTTCCTGGAACTCTCAAAAAAAAGAGTTGTACTAACTTATCTGTCTGTGACCTTAAGGCAGGGCTGCTCATATTGCAGAATGTCACCATTTAAATTGGAAACTTTGGAGGTCAAGACACAATCAGTCACAGAAAAAGGAAGTTACAGAAGGTCATTTATGAAGGAAGCTTCTTTTTTTCCATGACCTCCTGATGCACTGTGAAATGAAGGATGTTGAAATTCCTAATGGGTTTCTTGACCTGAAAGGACATTTGATCCTCTACCAGAGGAAGCCACTCTAATAGGACTAGAGACTCGTCTGATAGGCAGTGGTTCATTAACTGGAGGAGTCCTTGCTGAGCGTTAATTAAACTTGCATTACAGGTGGAAGAATCCAAGGTCTGGAAATGCTTTCTCATTCCATTCAAACCGTGAGCTGCAGATCTCCAAGGCTCTTTGCGACTCTTTAGAAAGATAGCAGACAAAGGAGGCTTTTATAAGATAAAGAAACATGGAAAATATCTTGGTGAAACTTGATGATCCTCTATCTGCAGCACATACATGCATCAGATTTTTTTGTGTGCCCAGATAGGCATTTACGCTCTTCGATCTGCAGCCGAGTTTGATTACTGAAGTCGTTCCGATAGGCCTCTTCAGGGGAAGACAGGCAGGGCAGAGGCTTTGAAGTCGTGAAGGGAACCGTGAAGCAGACAAGCCTCTGGGAGCTGGTAAGGTGCTGCCAGCATGGGTGTCTTGGAGACTTCTGTCTGTATCCTCATTGTTTCTGTAGCAATTCATGCACAGGCTGCTTGTGGATCCTGGGTAACAGTAATAACCTGGATTTGGGGAACTCTGTTTGATAGCGGGCAGGCAAGCAGATAAACACCCAAACTGTTCAGGAGAGTGTAACATAAAAAGTAAGGGTTGCCATCCCTGGCAGCGTCCCGCCTCACCACATCCCACTCCAGAAGCCGCCATTGCTAAGAGTTTCCTGTCTATTCCTGTAAACAACAACAAGAACTACTTTGCACAAACAGGTACACGTGTTTTTAAAAACACATGAACTTTATTTTTTCCCATTATTCAAATTGTAGCACCCGATACGTATTGCCCTACTGCACGTCTTTGCCAACGATGTCCTCTGGTGCTGCCTTCTGCAGATCAGTGCAGCCCAGTCCCCCCCACAGCTGCGAGTATTCCACTGTGTTCCACGATTTGTTTGACCAGGTCTCTGCGATAAACACCTCAGCTGTCTCTGGTTTCTAGCCTTTAGTGGGTTGAATGGTGGCCCTCCAAAAGATATGTCTACATCCTAATCCTTGGAACTTGTGAACGTCACTTTATTTGGAAAGAGTCTTTGCCGATGTAATTGAAGGATCTTAAGGTGAGAGCGTCCTAGGTTAACCAGGTGGGCCCTAAACCTAATGACGGGTGTCCTTATAAGATAGAACAGGAAAGACACAGGGAGAGGAAGAAAAGACCATGTGAAGACAGGCAGAGATTGGAGTGATACAGCCACGAGCCAAGAAATGCCTGGGGCCCCCAGCAGTTGGAAGAGGCAAGGAAAGATTCTCCCTTGGAGCCTTTGGAGGGAGTGCAGCCTTGCCAACATCTTGAGGATTTGTGTTTTTTTTTTGGCTTCTGGTCTCTGTAACTGAAAGAATTTGTTGTTTTAAGCCCCAATTTTTGCTAATATGTTATGGTAGTGCTAGTAAACTGACGCACTGCCCAAACTCTCTTCTATGAGCATCTCTTTCATCCTTCTGAGAGATAATGAACACCCTCTCCAAACATACCCGTGCACGCTTGGTAAAGCTCATCGGTAGGACAGGTTTCCAGAAGTGGAGTTCTGGTTCTAAGTCCTGATAATATTTTACCCCTCAAATGTATTACATGCATCCTTGCCTTAGGAATACTGTGAATAGCAATAGCAACTACTGTGTGTTGAGCACTCATTGTGTGTCAAGCATTGTGCCTATACTGTTACGACAATCTATCACATATTAGCATCCTCATTTTACAGATGGAAAACTGAGGTTTAGAGTGTTGAAGTCACTCGTATAAAATCATATGTAAGTAGGAGGCAGGGCCAGGATTCAAACCAACCTCTAACTCCAAATTCTGTGTTCTTAGCCACGATACTCAGTTGCAAAAATAAACCATGTTTAAACTTTTGGGTGCCATGTTGTGTGGGCATGGCCTGGCCACTGGGTGTGGTGAGTTCTGGGTGGTGACAGGCTTGGCAGTAACTATGAATAAGTCACTGATATCAGTATGGTTTGTTCTCATTTATCTCTTCATTATATCTTGGGAGCAGAGGGTTCAGCTATGCCACTTGTGGGTGGTACGACATAGTAGGCCTTCTGTAGACTTAATGATGTAATCATTTGGTTAACTTTTATCGTTAGTAAAATTATCTTTACGGCCTATATTGGTGTCTTTTAATTCTTTAGAAGCATTAAGAACAGTTTCTGTTGATTCAGCGACCAGAATCATTTTTACTTCCTTGTCTCATTGGGCCCTGTTCCATCTTTTGTTAACTTTTGGCAAAGGAAAATGGAGTAACACGTTCTTTTTTTTTTTTTGGTGGGAGAATATCCCCATCTTGTGGATATTTGTATGGTTGTGTGTGAGCTTCTACAGGTGTAAATAGACACTGACTGGTTTGAGCACTTTATCACAGACATAGTTCTTTTATTTTCTTTATTTTTTTATTGTGGTAACATTGGTTTATAACATATAAATTTCAGGTGTACATCATTATATTTCGATTCCTGTGTAGATTATGTTATGTTCACTACCTAAAGACTAATTACAATCCATCACCACACGTGTGCCTAATCACCCCTTTAGCCCTCCTTCCTTCCTCCCTCTGCTCTGGTAACCACCAATCCGATGTCTGTCTCTTTGTGATTGTTTGTTGTTGTTTTTATCTTCTACTTATGAGTGAGCTCATACGGTATTTGACTTTCTGCCTCTGACTTATTTCGCTTAACATAATACCCTCAAGGTCCATCCATGTTGTCACAAGTGGCTGGATTTCATCATATCTTATGGCTGAGTAGTATTACATTGTATATATATATATATATACCACATCTTCTTTATCCATTTGGACCTTGGTGGGCACCTAGATTGCTTCCAAGTCTTGACTATTGTGAATAATGCTGCGGTGAACAAAGGGGTGCACATATCTGTACACATTCATGTTTTTGTGTTCTTTGCATAAATACCCAGCAATGGAATAGCTGGGCCATACAGTAGATCTCTTTTTAATTTTTTGAGGAATCTCCATACTGTTTTACATGGGGGCTGCACCAGTTTGCATTCCCACCAGCAGAGTTTTCTCTCTATAAAATCATGTCATCTGCAAATAGTGACAGTTTAACTTCTTCCTTTCCAATTTAGATCCCTTTTATTTCTTTTTCTTGACTGATTGCTCTGGCTAAGACTTCCTATACTGTTTTAAATAAGAGTGGTGAAACTGGACATCCTTGTCTGCTTCCTGTTCTTAGAGGGATAGCTTTCAGTTTTTCTCCATTGAGAATGATAAAAAAGAAAAAAATTTCCTTTTTCTCCACATCTTCTCCAACACTTATTGTTTCCTGTCTTGTTAATTATAGCCATTCTGACAGGAGTGAGGTGGTTTTTATTTGCAATCCCTGATAGTTTTTATTTGCAATCCCTGATAGTTAATGATGTTGAAATCTTTTCATGTGCCTGTTGGCCATCTGTATATTTTCTTTGGAGAAGTGTCTGTTCAGATCTTTTGCCCAATTTTTAATTGGGTTGTTAGTTATTTTGTTGTTGAGCTGTATGAGTTCTTTGTATATTTTTGGATATTAACCCCTTATCAGATAGTTTGCAAATGTCTTCTCCCAGTTGTTAGGTTGTCTTTTCGTTATGTTGATGGTTTCCTTTGCTGTGCAGAAGCTTTTTAGTTTGATGCAGTCCCATTTGTTTATTTTTTCTTTTGTTTCCCTTGCCTGGTCAGACATGGTACTTGAAAATATGCTGCCAAGACTGATGTCGAACAGCGTACTACCTATATTTTCTTCTGGAAGTTTCATGGTTTCAGGTCTTACATTCAAGTCTTTAATCTATTTTGAGTTAATTTTTGTGTATGGTGTAAGATAGTGGTCTTCTTTCATTCTTTTGCATGTGGCTGTCCAGTTTTCCCAACACCATTTATTGAAGAGACTTTCCTTTCTCCATTGTATATTCTTGGCTCCCGTGTCAAAAGTTAGCTCTCCATAGATGTGTGGGTTTATTCCTGGGCTCTTGATTCTGTTTCATTGATCTGTGTGTCTGTTTTTGTGCCAGTACCATGCTGTTTTGGTTACTATGGTTTTGTAATATATTTTGAAATCAGGGAGTATGATACCTCCAGCATTATTCTTTATTCTCAGGATTCCTTTGGCTATTCGGGGTCTTTTGTTGTTCCATATAAATTTTAGGATTCTTTGTTCTATTTCTGTGAAAAATGTTGCTGGAACTTTGATAGGGATTGCATTGAATCTGTAGATTGCTTTAGGAAGTATGAACGTTTTAACTATCTTATTCTTCCAATCCACGAGCATGGAATATCTTTCCATTTCTTTGTGTCGTCTTCAATTTCTTTCAACAGGGTTCTGTAGTTTTCAGTCTACAGATCTTTCCGCTCTTTGGTTAAGTTTATCCCTAGATATTTTATTCTTTTTGTTGCAATTGTAAAGGGGATTGTGTTCTTAATTTCTCTTTCTGCTACTTTATTGTTTGTATATAGAAATGCAACTGATTTTTGTATGTTGATTTTGTATCCTGCCACTTGACCGTATTCACTTATTACTTCTAAAAGATTTTTAGTTGATTATTTAGAGTTTTCTCTCTATAAAATCATGTCATCTGCAAATAGTGACAGTTTAACTTCTTCCTTTCCAATTTAGATCCCTTTTATTTCTTTTTCTTGACTGATTGCTCTGGCTAAGACTTCCTATACTGTTTTAAATAAGAGTGGTGAAACTGGACATCCTTGTCTGCTTCCTGTTCTTAGAGGGATAGCTTTCAGTTTTTCTCCATTGAGAATGATATTAGCTGTGGGTTTGTCATATAAGGCCTTTATTATGTTGAGGTACTTTCCTTCTATGCCCATTTTATTCAGAGTTTTTATCATAAGTGGGTGCTGTATCTTGTCACATGCTTTCTCTGCATCTATTGAGATGATCATGTAATTTTTATTCTTCATTTTGTTAATGTGGTGTATCACGTTGATTGATTTGCAGATGTTGAAGCATCCCTACGTCCCTGGAATGAATCCCACTTGATCATGGTGTATGATCTTTTTAATGTATTGATGTAATTGATTTGCTAGTATGTTGTTCAGGATTTTTGCATTGATGTTCATCAGTGATATTGGCCCGTAGTTTCCTTTTTTCTGTGTTGTCCTTGTCTGGTTTTGGTATCAGGGTAATGTTGGTTTTGTAGAATGAGTTATGAAGCTTCTCCTCCTCTTTAATTTTTTGAAAGAGTTTGAGAAGGATAGGTATTAAGTCTTCTTTGAATATGTGGTAGAATTCACCAGGGAAGCCATCTGGTCCTGGACTTTTGTTTTTGGGAATTTTTTGATTACTGTTTCAATCTCCTTACTGGTGATTGGTCTATTTAAATTCTTTATTTCTTCTGCATTTAGTTTTGGAAGGTTGTATGATTGTAAGAATTTATCCATTTCTTCTAGATTATCCAATTTATTGGTGTATAGCTATTCATAGTATTCTCTCACAATCTTTTGTATTTCTGAGATGTCTGTTGTAATTTCTCCTCTTTCATTTCCAACTTTATTTATTTGAGCCTTCTCTCTTTTTTTCTTGGTGAATTTTTGTTCTTTTCAAAGAACAAGCTCTTGATTTCACTAATTTTTTTTCTATTTTTTTAGTCTCTATTTCATTTATTTCTGCTCTGGTTTTTGTTTGTTTCCTCCCTTCTACTGATTTTGAGCCTTGTTTGTTCTTCTTTTTCCAGTTCCTTTAGGTGCCCTCTTAGATTGTTTACTTGAGATTTTTCTGGTTTGTTGAGGTAGGCCTGTATTGCTATCACTTTCCCTCCTAGAACCATTTTTGCTGTATCCCGTAAATTTTGGCCTGTTGCATTTTCATTTTCATTTGTCTTTAGGTATTTTTTGATTTCTCCTTTGGTTTCTTCAGTGACCCAATCGTTGTTCAGTAGCATTTTGCTTAATCTCCACATATTTTTGGCTTTTCTGATTTTCTTCCTGTAGTTGATTTCTAGTTTCATGCCTCTGTGATCAGAAAAGATGGTTGGTATTATTTCAGTATTCTTAAATTTATTGTGACTTGTTTTGTGGCTTAATATGTGATCAGTCCTGGAGAGTGTTCCATGTGCATTTGAAAAGAATGTGTATTCTGTGGCTTTTGGACAGAATGTTTATTATATATCTACTAAGTCCATCTGGCCTAATGTGTCTTCCTTATTGATCTTGTTTGGATGATCTATCCATTGGTGTAAGTGGAGTGTTAAAGTCCCCTACTATTATTCTGTTACACAAACACTTCTTAGAGGCTTCTTTGGTCTCCGGTTTTGCTATCATATTGGATTGTGGACATGTGGGGTGCTGGACAATCTCACTTATGCTAAATCTATTTACTTTAACCCTAGTATTTCACTTTTAACATTTCCAAAGTCCTCTTAAAATGATAGTTTCATTTTTTCCTCCAGATAGTCTTAAGGAATAGTTTACTATCATATTTTAAGATAAGGGTGTTGAAGTAACATAGCAAAGCACTATTAGACCTGAGGTCAGAAATTTCTACTTCTTTCCTGCAGGTCACTTATCCCCTATTCTGCCCCCAATTTCAAGCAAGGGAGAAAGCAGAACGTAAATGATTAGCAGTATCTCAAACCATCTTTCAGAAAGCTGGCCACAAATATAAGTCATTTTGTTTAGAAAATGCCCATGGAGTTCATCCAAACAGAATTTACTTTGCCTTAATTGTTTAAGTACATTTCTCCAATTTGCAGAAATTGAAATGAGTTTGCTTTATGAGCTATGCCATAGTATTCTGATTACTATCTTAAGAAATTAGAACTCCAAAAACTTGATGTGAGTTGTAGGTAGAGTGTACGGTGTAGGGGTGCAGATTTAGAACTTACAGTGATTTTTGTCTGGTGCACAGAAAATTCTTTAGTTAAAATATTTTAGAATTTTTTGGTGCTAAAATAGTAAATTTTAGCCCTTAGACATTCTCTTTGATAAAATTCCTGGATAGTACCATGCACATAAAGTGTAAAAGCTTTTACAGGTAGAGTATTTGAAATGGTTACCTTCACTTCAGAATAATGCAGTAAAAGTTACTTGTTCACTACAGAGAGTACACTCCTGGAGATAGGCTTTTAAAACCGAAAAAGCTAAGGCAGATTCTTAATTTGCCTTCATGTGTTGTGTTCGGTTTGGAAACGTCTCACTAGACTCAGCACCAAGAGGGCAAGGCCTCTGTCAGTTTTGTTCATCACTGAATCCCTTGGCCCCGAACAGTGCAAAGTAGGGACTTCATATGTATTTGTTGAGTGAGTTAATGAATGTGTATATAAAGGTGGCAAGAATTGGAGATAGGTCTTTATTAGGCACAAGTGTGTGAAATTGTAAGCTTTAGTAAGAGGCACTTGTGTGCTTCTTGATCATGATCATGGTGGTATGAATATATCATTTAAAATAGCATATAACTTAAAAATAATTATACACTGTAAATGCATAACAAAAGGCAAAGCTTGGGATTCAAAGCCAGAAAGACTGCTCTGGCCATATCTTTCTTTAATGGGGACAAAATATGGTTGCGAGACTGGAGATGCTATATGTAAAACACCAGGCAGAATTGCTGTTACTTAATAGCAGCATAGAAAAATTGCTTCCTGTTCTCATGAGAACCCACAACTGTTGACAGTGTCTGGAGACGTGGTTGATTGCCAGAACTTGAGAGGGTACTACTGGCATCTGTGACTCGAGGCCAGGGATGCTGCTAAATGTCCTACAATGCACAGGACAAGCTCCCACAATAAAAAATTGTCTGGTACAAAGCATCAGTAGTGCTGAGGTTGAGAAACCCTGTCCTAGTCAGTCATGAAAGTATAATATTAAAATATTGAGCAAAATAAAAAGTGTGTTGCTGTATGTATCTTAAATTAGACAAGTTATTACTTATGGATAAAGCCTGTTCATCTGTAACAGTTGAATTTTTTCAGTTCTTGATACTTTGGCTCCCAACCTAAGTTAGTTTTCTTAGTTTCTGTAAAAATCGGGGATTCCTTTCATCAGTATATTTATATATCTTAAAAGGTTATTTGCTTTCCAAACGCCAGAGTAAGCATATACCTAATGAATCATTGCTGAGCTCAGCAAACACTATTATTTGATACAGGTCCAGCCACCACAGTGGACTGGAACTATTAACTTGTTAATAGTTGATCCAAATACATTATCAATTTGCTGATGTTGATTGACATGAAACTTGATGACATTATCTGCTTCATGTGCACTTAATCTGCATTCTAATAAATTTGTTTACATTAGCATGAGATTTCTGCTTCCTGTGGAAGACTATTGTGGTTTTCTGAGGCAGAAGAGAGTTGGAAAATTTGGGTAATTCCATTGTTTCATTTGCCTTCTCATTTAGACATTGTGCAATGTATCATGTCTGAGTAATTGTATGCAGTAGAAAAGACTTTGCAGATATTCTTTGTGTTTATTATCATTGGCTTGGAAGTTGACCATTTTTCTCGGACATTTCGTGACACATCAGTTACTCGCTTGGAAGGATAACAGGTGTTGCCTTTGGTGGTATGATGTTTCCCCAAATGGGTTCTGATGTCTGCTGAATCTGTTTTCACGCTTGTGACATTGTGCTCAACTCCTGGGTGCTGTCTCAATTATAGTTTCTTGTGGTGAGAACTGATGACACTTAACTGAATGGTTAGTTTGTATCAGGTACAGCGCTAAATGCTCTTCATGAATTACCCATTTTATTCTCATCACAATGCCTTAAGGTAGGTTCTATTATGATTCCCATTTTGGAAATAAGGAAACTGAGGCAGGGTTAAGTGACTTGTCCACAGTTTTATAACTTAGAGGGTGGTGGAGCCAGAATAGGTCATGTTACCCTTCTGATGATCTTTGCTGTCTTCAAAGGAAGGGTTGAAGTGGTTACAGTACTCAGAGTGGGAAAATACAGAGATATGACCCTAACTCTAAATTCCATCAATAATCAAACATCAGTGAAGTGTAATTTGACATCATTTCTTCTAGCTCTGCAAGTCAAGGGAAGGCATTTGCTGGTAGGGGAAATGGGATTTAAAAGGGATTACCTCAGGAAGTCATTTTTCCCTCTTTTTCTAGCAGTTGGGGCAGAATGTGGAAGAACAATCTTGCAGTAACAGGTGTGACCTGAGAAGAAGCTGCTTGAGTCAGGCTTGGCTTCTTCAGTCTAGACAGACCTCTGCATGCCACACAGCACTCTAGTTGTGCCTAGTAACTGTCTAGGATTGCTGCATCTCTGGCTAGAGCACTTTTATGGAGGAAGCTGTATGACTCGAGGTCTCTTCTGTGCTACGTGTGTGCGTGCGTGCATGTCTCCCATTGGCAGTGAGGAGGAAGGTATGGTCTCCTCCTGTGGGCACTTGGTGTATGCTTGTTAGAACTTGGATCCCAAGGACACTATCTGGTTAATTCTTCCTTGTTTTCTTTGCTCTGTGAACTCCTTAAAGATAGACACTGTGTTAGTACTAGTAGTAATAGACCTGTGTTCTTGGTGCTGTCTCACTGATGAGGAAACTGAGCTTAGGGGGTTCAATAACTGCCCGAGGTTACTTAGCCATGGGTGGAGGAGTTAGGATTTCTATATGTCTGATGTTAGTATCTGTGCCCTCTTCACCACTTTGTCTTTTTTATCTTTGCATCTTTGGCTCATGGTAGTTAATAAGTGTTAGTTGAATGAGTGAAGGGTGCCTGTGAACACTTCTAGGTGGAAGCTAACTATTGTCTTTACGTGAATATAATGCAGGTTTGCAAAATATATTGGAATAGTGACAAGAAAAGAGCCCCAGGTACTTGAACCTGACTGGTCATCAGAAGGAAGCCCTGTGTTCTTGGGGCCTCTGCCCCAGTTGTGTCTCCCACATCTGGATGTCTCAGTGTCCTGTCCAGTTTCGGGATCTGCTTCAGGAGCCCTTCCAGGGAAAGCTTTCCAAACTTTCCTTGATACTGTTTGCGATTCTTTCTTCTGACACTCCCTCATTGAGCTTCCCCATTGCCCTCGGAGGGGAAGTCCTCGCCCCACCCCCAGCTCCATGGAACCACAGCAGCCAGGTGTGGGGCACCTCTAGCAGTGTGACTATGGAGAGGGTCGGCCTTTTGGCATCTCAAGTTTCGCATCTGTAATGCAAGGGACTTGAAGTAGTAGGTAATCTACTTTCATAGTTCTTCACCCTTCTTCTTTTTTTTAAAATGTTATTTCTTTTATTCCTTTTTTTTTTTTTTTTAAGATTGGCAAGAGATGTCAGCTCAGGGCCAATCTTCCTTTTTTTCCCCCTCCCCAAAGCCCCAGTACATAGTTGTATATCCTAGTTGTAAGACATTCTAGTTCTTCTTTGTGGGATGCCGCCACAGCATGGCTTCATGAGTGGTGCGTAGGTCCACACCCAGGATCCAGACCAGTGAGCCCTGGGCTGCCAAAGCAGAGCGTGCGAACTTAACCACTTGGCCATGGGGCTGGCCCCTTCACCAGTTTTTTAAAAATATTGACCTCTTTAAGAAGATGCTAAAAACATACACATGCAATTTGTCACACAATTCTGAGGGACTCAGAGAATCCTCTCAGCCAAAGTCTATCCGTCTACCTTTTATCCCATGTAAAGGATCTATTCTTTATTGGGTTCTCTCCATCTCTGACAGTGTGTGCATGCCATGATAACTTTTTCTTTTTAATTAGCAAATTTATGGAAAAGATAGTCTTTTGTTAGAACTTGTAAACTTCGCAAACCTTTCTGCCTGGGCTTTGAAGAAAAAAAATTTACATTATGGTGCCGGCTTCTATCAAATAGATGTTGACAACTCCAGACTTGAAGACTTCTGGATTATTCCTTCTGACTTTTTGCCCTATGCTGTCATCATCTATATTATATGCAAACAATGGGATAAAATGTGTTTTCCTTGGAAGAATAAATAGTGGAGAGATGTTTCATAGGTGGAGTTTACCCTAAGAGGGAACATCAGTAATTTATCTTCAGTTTTTGTTTAAATACTTAATGGCTGAAGTATTTGAGGAGCTCCTGGGTTCCACAGAAAAACTTGAAATCCTCTTTCCCTATTGCTCTTGACCTCTGCACATAGTATCTACCCCTAAAAGTTGCCATTCCCGTGACCCTGGACTCTGAAGCTCTTCTCATCCCTACCCGACTTCTTGGACCTGTTTTCTGCCAGTATATTCTGTTCTTTCTTGTACAAATCCCACCCAGCCGTATGGGGCTGCTTCAGAGTCCTTGGCTCTTGCCTCTTACGGGAAACGTTTCAATCACTTCTAATTTCATATATTTTCTTTCATTCCTCTCGTGGGTGGAGGCCAGGAAACCTAAGGGGTAATAGAAAGAGACCACCCCATAGGGCATCCAGAGTACTAGAAGACCATATGGTACCCACGCTGCCTCCAGCAGATACTCTGTAAAGTAGAACATATCTTTCAACAAACTAGCATTTTGTTCCTAACATTCTAACCAGTCCCTCCTATATTTGAATCAAACCTTTGTTTCACTCGCATGTATTTTCAAAGGGAAATAAGTGAGCAAAATCAAATATTTGGTTTACAGCAGTTAAGACGGTGAAATGCAAACGTTTTTGGCTTGTGCCTCTTTCCCTCCATATTCTTCTGCTCTCCCTCCCCTTCAGCGAGATAGCTTGTTGCTCAAGGATTCTAATGGGATTTTATTTACTGCCTGGTGGAAACAGTTTTAAAAAAAGGCAGTTAGAACAATCCAAGCATTTTGAAACAGTTTCTTGGCAGATTTTTTTTTTTTGGCAGCTAAGATAGGTCTGCTCAAAATATTTTTTTAAAAATGTTTTACCTTCGTGGGCTCTGTGTTTGTCAGTGTAAATGTTTCCAAATTGTTCTCTTGATTTCATTCTTAATAACCCAGGCAACTGATATATCATATATATACACACACACACTCACTCTTGTTCTGTTGGATTAAAAGTGCAGTTATTTCTGTTGATAAATGATTGTGAAGCCACAGTTATCAGAAGCCAACTAATTGAACTCCATAAAAGGCAGCTATTACAGGAATATAAAGTAATAATGATGATGATGATCTCATAGGACTTGCCTTAGCATTTATGGAAAATCTCATAGAAATGAGGAAATCACTTTTTATTTTCTCTTCATATTTCGACAAATTAGGGCTTAGAACTTAGCATCTCCTGGGTCCCACATGGGTAGTTTAATGTGGAACTGAAAGATGTGAAAAGAGATCTTAACAAAATAAATGGGTTCTGGCAGTGAAAGGTAGTGGGTTAATAATGTTAGTTAATGATATACACCTTTCAATGGGGCTTTTTCAGTTCTTCATATTTGTGAACATTTGCAATTATTTTTACTAGCAATTCTCCAAGACAGATCTTTTGGGAAAAGCTTATTTTGCTATCTCTGTTCTTTAAAGACATGGGAAGGTTAATGTCCAATCTTGACAAGGAGTGAGAGTAAAGATTTTGGGGTTTCGTTTGTTTTCTTCTTCTCTTAATACTTTCACCTCTGTGTATTTTATATTTTTGAAGGTTTTTTTGCTGAATCTAGGAGAAATGGTATGATATTGGAACAAGCTCTCGGCTCTAGGCTTGTTTCTGCCATTGTTGACAGTTACTTGATTCTTTGATCTTTGAGCAAGTTACTTAAACCCTCCAGCCCTCAGTTTCCCTCTCTGTAGAATGACGTGATTGGATTAGATGGTATCCAAGCCTCTCTTAGGCGTCTGAACACTGCTTTTCATCAATGAAGTTATAACTGGCCTCCTTGCTGAATGTAGAATACCAGACTGTTAACACATGAATTGCAGATTAAGTCTGGGGAATTACATAAAGCCATTTACTCTAATTGGCTTGCAGTGCTCAGTGAGTACCACATAATGATGCTATTTTATTGTTCAATGAGTTAGATCTTACAAATTCCCCAGTTGCCAGAACTGTGATGAATCCTGCTGGCCTTGGCACACAGGCTGCTTTCATGAGTTGCATTGCACGTGATGATAAACCCCGTGGTTTTCTGAGCTAATGTACAAAGTAATGCTATCTTCCAAATGGAAGAAAAGAAAAAACAACATCTAACCATTCTCTGAAGAGGATATTTTTTCCCCCACTTTAAAAATAATTCCATTACCAAATGTAATCATGCATAATATGTGATAATGTCCAAATTTATACCCTACACTTGTTGTATTAGTGTAAGCAGGTACTTGCTATGAAACTGAAAACTAAGATCATTACTATTCCTTAGGTATTATTAACAAGGAAAACTTCTGTGATTTTTAAAAATAAAAATGTATAAAAATATCAATGTAGAATAATAGTGATCTTGAATGAAACAGGTTTTTCAAATATAGATGGGGAAGGTTTTTATTCTGGTGGTGCCAATAGCAGCAAACTTTTATCAGATTAAACTTCCTCCAGGCAACAATTATAAACTCTGGACAAAATAGAAAATCAGCTATTTGAAGTCAGTGGAGAGCAACTGAAAACAGACAAGAACTGGAGGGAAGTTCATTCTTGAAAGAAGTGAGTTGTGCTGGGAAAAGTTAATATTTATGATTTTGTTTTGTTTTTGCCTGATGGCGTTCCCCAGTCTATGCAGAGTGGGAGAGTAGGGTGGCTGGACTTAGAGCAGAAAGTGGCCGTTACTACCTTGAGGAGTTAGGAGATTAATGGCATTTGTGGCTTCTAGAGTGACTGGAAAGTGATGGGGGACATCCAGGAAAAAGGGGACCCCCTACATCTGTATATAGCTGCCCAAATTCTTGACTAATCCGTGAGGAGACTCCAGAGTTTGCAGTGAAAAGCAGCAGCTGGAAAGCTGAAAGAACTGAGCAGTTCCAGCCACTGTGCGACATGAGAGAAATAGAATTGGAGTTTGAATCTAGCCAAGTAACTGTCTGGTGGAACAAAACAATCAACATTCTTCAGAAAAATATACAGAGTCTCTACGACATAATATTCGTAATATCCTTTCCAAAATAACGATCATGAGAAGAAAAGGAAATATGACTCATAGTAAAGAGAAGAAGTAGTCAATAGAAAACAACCCCAAGATGACCGAGATGCTAGGATTAGTGCACAAGGACTTTAAAAACAGCTATTGTAAATGTGCATGACTTAAAATATGGTCATAATGAAACAACACATAGGGAATTAAAAATAGGAAACAAAAAATAATGGAACTAAAATAGGATAAGTAAACTTGAAGATCATGCAATAGAAGTTATTCCCCAGAGAACAAAGAAGAAAATTGTTAAAGAAAAATGGGAAAAAGTTCTGGTGCCATTGGGATAATATAAAGTAATTTAATATGTATCTAATTGTAGTCTCAGAAGGCAAGAAGAGAGAGAATGTGGCAGGAAAAATGTTTCAAGAAATAATGGCCACAGTTTCCCAGATTAGGTGAAAAACACAGACTTTCAGATGGAAGAAGCTCAGCAAACCTCAAGTAACATGAATACAAAACCACCACACCTTGGCACTCCATAGTAAAACAGCTAAAAATCAAAGAGACTATCTTTAAAGCAGCAGAGAGTAAAAAGGTGTATCATATTCAGTGGAACAATGATATAAACAATGGGTTGCTTCTCATCAGGAACACAGGAGGTAATGGTGAAACATTTTTAAAATATCAAGAAACTACTTTGAAAACTTTGCAAAGATAGGTAAAGAAACAAGCTGTCTACTTGGAATTTTATGTCCAAAGAGAAATCCTCCAAAAATGAAGGTGAAATAAAATACTTTCAGAAAAATGAAAATGGAGACAATTTCTTATAGAAGATCTATACAACAAGACATTCTGAAGGAAGTTCTTCAGGCTTAAGGGAAATGACACCAGATGGGTACTCAGTATAATAGAGTAGTGGGGGGTTTATAACATATTTAGAGGAAATATATAGAGAGACCTAAGAATTTTACAAGTGCTGTAGAGATCTTAAGGATAGTGAGATCTGGGAAACTGTTATTGTTCTTGCAAGAAGTCACTGATAGCAATTTTATGGTGCTTTTAGTTTTCAGAGTTTCTTTTAATGTATAATTCATTCACAGAATCGTTCTCTTGTGATTGTTTGGGAGAAAGCATTTAGTAGATGACATGAAAATCAGATTGTAGGAGAAAGAAAAGGAAGTGGTGGTGGTAGTGGGTAGGTCCATCACATATTAGGGGCACAGCAGGAGTTGTAGGAGCAAACCAAGATTTAAAAAAAAATTTATTTAAAAATATTTTTATTTTTTGACTTCTGAGAGATCTTCTTTTATAACTTTGTGACTCTGATAGGGTAGAAGGGGTGGGGATGGAGGGGAGAGGAAGACACTGGTGACCCAGTCCTAGTAAAAACAGTGGCGAGAGCCATTGTTCTAACAATACCTAGTAGCACCAAGGGCCAGAGCCAATCTATATGTCTGTAGATTCAATTGGCTCATAATTCTGTAGATATAGGTATAGAGTCATAATTCTATAGAATCTATAGGTAACTAGGTGATCAAAACTTTCATAAGGAGTTTTTTTTTTTTTTTAAAGATTTTATTTTTCCTTTTTCTCCCAAAGCTCCCCAGTACATAGTTGTGAATTTTTAGTTGTGGGTCCTTCTAGTTGTGGCATGTGGGATGCTGCCTCAGCATGGCCTGATGAGCGGTGCCATGTCCTTGCCCAGGATCCGAACTGGCAAAACCCTGGGCTGCTGAAGCAGAGTGCACGAACTTAACCATTCGGCCACGGGGCCGGCCCCTTGTAAGGAGTTTTGATGTTAAAAATTATCCTGCTTAAATGTAGCCACTGTGGTCTCCAGATATTTTGATTGCATACCTATGTCAGCAAAAGTCTTCTTAGGCACCCTATATATGTAGTGCATGACCTATTGAGCTAATATATTATGAATGTTATAAAATATTCTCAAAGATAGAAGATAAAAAAGATGGCATAAAATATAAATGAACATAAAAGTAGATATATAAAGTGCTAGTATTTTCTTGATCACAGCATTATATTGTATACTTTTTGGGTATGGTACCTGGTTTGAAGACCACTGCAGTGACAATAAAATGGAAAGTAGTGAATTTATTTTGTTTCTGATTATTTGTCTATGTATCTGTTTATGAAATACACATAAAATTTTACACAATGGGAATAATATATACTTTTAAAAATAATAGACATGTTTAAAATTATATTAAATTTTGTTTTATAGCTTCTGTCATTCCCTCCCACTTTAACTGCACCATTCCCCTTCACAAATAACTAATATTAATAATGTGGTAGATACCTGTGTTTCTTTCATGTCTGTATAATCACATACAACTTTTTTATTGCTTAATAAACAATAGGGCCATAGTACATAAATGTTTCTACATCTTGATCTTCTCACTTAAAAGAGATCGTGGGAATTCCTCTGTAACAGATGCAACTCATTTTTAATGGTTATATAATATTCCGTATTGTAAATGTGCTGATGTATTGAGCCATTCTTCTTTTAATGGGCATTCAGTTTGTTTCCAGTATTTTTCTTTGCTATTAGAAACAGTGACTTCCTAAACATGTGAAATATATATCCTTATATCCGTACACATTGGGTTTTGTTTAAAGTAAATTATGAAGAATGTGATTACTAGGTCAATGAATATGTCTATTTTAAATTTGTTTTTCGAGGTTGCTTCCACATTCTGTTACAACTCACATTTCTACCAGTGATGCCTAGAACAGTATTTTCCTTCTCCCGCTTTATATTCTTGTCAGCAGTAGTTCTCTCACTTTTCCCCCGTATTTTGGTAATTTGAAACAAATTAGCAAAGTGGGTGCCGAATGCAATCTTAAGTTTGCATTACTGGTGAGGTTGGAATGTATTTTGGATTTGCTCTTCAGTAAATTGTTTATTCGTGTCTTTTGTCTGTTTTCCTGTTGGGTTTTTTTTTTGGTCCTGTTGGGTTACCCATTTATTTGTTAATATGTAAGAGACCTCTATATCTAATACCCTTATTTTTTTCATGTGCATGGCAGATATCTTTTATAATCTTATTTAACTATTAACTTTATTGTCAGTTAATATAACTAACAAAAAGTGTCTTTTTATAGACAAAACACTTTTATTTCCTAAAGTCAATATAATTTTTCCCGAAGTCAAATTTGACTTATTTGCTTAGAAATTTTAATGCAAAATAGGGCAGTTACTCTGAGAGCAAAGCTCTCCTTGTATGTATGGAAACTGGAGAGGCACTGCCTTCACCACGTACTCTGAATAGACCTACCAAGCTGGGGCTTAAATTGGGCACATATTGATGAAGTTTAAGAGCCCTATGGTCTTAGTATGGGAATATCCAGTATGGCAGGATTTACTTGATCTGATTTTGCTGCTTCTCATATAGTTTTGTACTCATTGTCCTTCGGACATAATTGAAGTAAGCCGTGTTTTTTCACCACGTATGTTGGCTTTAGGAAAAAAAAAACAACATTTCCAGGACCATGGGTCTTTCAGGTCCTGTCGGGCAGTGGATATTTTGTTTCAGCTGGATCAAGGCCTAAAAGAGGATTGGAACAGATGTTTGAATTTGGTTAAATGCTTTCAATATTTATTACTTAGGTGACCTAGTTTAGCAGCAATTGTAATAGAAAAAAACAAGGCCATTTGGGAAAAACAGAGTTTATTGCATTCACCTTAAAAATTGAAAGAATTTTCCCTTTTATTTAGCTTGAATGTGGGAAAATAAAAGCCCGAGAGATGCTCTTCCTACTTTGAACAGATATCTACATGTATACTACCTTAAAAAAAATACTTCCCATATGAAGTATTTTTTTGATGTGACTAGGGAACAGTTTTGGAGCTGCAATTCTTGATGTGCTTATAACTGAATTCAGAGCTGGGGAATTTTGAAGGTTGTGTCAGAGCCCTGTGGCCCGACACTTTCTAAATGAGGAAACACACTTAGAGGCCTTTCGTGTTTGATCCACGGCTCGCAGACGTTCAGGGGCACAAGCGGAAGTACACTGTGAATTTCTAAATCCGACTCAGTGCTGTTGATCTCTCCTCCATCTTGGGCACTGTGGACGCTCTGTCCTGGAGGAGTGAGCTCTTGAATTATCTGTTGTATCCATCCTGGACTCTCTCGAGATGCGTATCACAGAGCTCACTGTAGGAAAGGTGCTGGCTACGAAAAGCGAAAATTGTGAAAGATCTGCTTCTCTGACTCATTCCCACTGTCTTGTCCATTCTTCCAGGTTACAGGTAATGAGGGGGAGTGTATAAAGTTCACATCCAAAATCAAAAACCACGAATGGCTCTTCCTGCTGCCATTAGGGTCCGTGATGGAGACTTGACTAAAAAATTTGTAAGAGTACAATAGCTACAACAATGCTGTAGAATTTGGAGAATGAGTAAAGTTAGGTATGAAAGGCTTCCAGGCAAGTAGATAGAGGTTATTTCACTCATCCAGCAAACCAGACGTTAATTCCTTACAGTGCTGGAAGAAGAGAATCACTGGAGAGTATAACATGTTACAGCTGCAGAGACTGAAATCTTAAAATGTGGTTCAAGGAACGGCCCCCAAAGTGAAGAGTGTTAGAAAGCAGGAGGAAAAAAGGTTGAAGTGATAGTATGGGGGATAGAACCACATACCTGGCTATTACTGTAGAAGTGGCATCTTAAACAGTTGTCCAAAAGGGGACAAAATTTATTTGGAATTGGCTGAGATGAACAGCCTTACACTGTATCATCCAGAAATACTGAGCGCTGGGGTGCAGGGGGTTCAGAAACCTGCCTTTTCCCTCTGTCTTTCACTGCAGTGTGGTGTGTTTGTTTTTTTAAAAGGAATTTGGGGTCTTTTTTTATGTAGGTTTTTAAAATTGTGGTAAAACACATAATGTGAACTTTGCCATTTTAACTATTTTAAGTGTACATTTCATTGGCATTAATTGTGTTCACACTATCGTGCAGCCATTACCACTGTCTCCAAAACTGTTTCATCACCCCCAGCAAAAACTCTGTACCTGTTAACGATAACTCCCCCTCCCCTGCCCAAGTCTCTGGTAATCTCCATTCTACTTTCTGTCTCTATAAATTTGCCTATTCTGGGTACCTCATATAAGTGGAATCTATAAAACTTTTCCTTTTCTATCTGGTTATTCTTAGTATTTTCAAGGTTTATCCATGTTGTCGTGTGTGTCAGAACTTCATTTCTCTTTATAGTTGAATAATATTTCGTTGTATGTATAGATCACAATTTGTTTATCCATTCCTCTGTCAAAGGACACACCTTGGGTTTTTTCTACCTTTGGGCAATTTTGAATGAGGCTGCAGTGAACATTGGTGTACAAGTATCTGTTTGAGTCCCTGTTTTTAATTCTTTTCGGTATGTACCTGGGAGTGCAATTGCTGGCTCATATAATAATTCTGCATTTAACTTTTTGAGGAACTGCCAAACTATTTCTGCAGCGCTGTGGTGCTGGTTCCTTGACTCTCTTGTAATCTTGGAGGGCTTTCCTTTGGAGGTGTAACAGTATGAACAACCAGCCCTAGGTTGCCGAATGGGACTATAAATTCTGAACTCACTGTTTTACAAATAACCTTGGGCTTTTTTCTGTTTTTAAAAGCTTTGAAACAAGTTTTGCTTTTCTCTTAACTATACACTTGGACAGTCTCTGAATACGAACTCGAATATTATCCGAGGGGTGAAATTCTGTTTTTGTTCTGTTATCTTCATTGGTGGAGGCGAGTGAAAGAATTTGACACCCTTGTGTGTTCATCAGGTATTTTCCCACATTTGTGAGAAATCACATTTTGTGTTTGTCTTTACACTAAGTTTGTGAGGTGGCTATTGTTACCCTTGCATTGCAAGGAGGAAATTGAGGTGGTTCCCCTTCCTTCCCTGGTAAGTGGTGGAGTTTGGAGTTGGTTCCTAGAATTTGATGGAAAAACCTTGCAGTTGGCACTTCCTCAATAAGGTAGAAGCCCTTAATTATTGTTTACATTTTGGAATTTTCTTGGATTGTTTTTAGACTTTCTCTAGCCTCTGAGTTTAGATAAATAGGAGATGGCTGCAATTCCTTTTTAATTTGTGTTCAGGGACACTGTCCCAAGTAAGCAAATGTAGCAGCTCATTTTTGACAAAGCTAAGGACTTTATTGGCAATATTTCCTTCCATAGTTACTTGATAAATAACTCAGTTCAAAGTTTTGATGATTTTAGTCTTCCGTGTTTTTCAGGGCTTTTAAATAGTTACCTCATCCTCTACAGATAGGCTAGCTGCCTCATTAGCATGAACTTTGATAATTGAAAATAGAAGAAAAGAGAGGGTGTGCATTGCTGAAATTTCTTTCGTTCTTTTTTTCCTCTCTTGCTGTGTTACACATATATAATGTTTTCAACTTTTCAGGATACTTGTAAATAAATGATCTCATTTGATATAAGTTTAAAGAATTATGAAAGATAATTTCATGTATTTATATTTTTGTAAACTTACGGAATAGTTTAAACATATAAAGAAATAGAGGAAATAGTATAAAGAAACGAAGCATCCATTCACCAGCTGTCATAATTATCAGCTCATAGCCAGTTGTTTCCTTTGTATTCCTCCCCATTCCCCCCCCTCAGATTATTTTGCAGCCAATCCATAAATATTTCAGGATGTATCTGTAAAAGATAAGGGCTCTTAATAGCTTCAAGATCGTTATCCCACCTAGAACAATTAGTGATAATTGCTTAATATCATTAAAAATCCAGGTATCTAAATTTCCCTAAGTGTGTCATAATTTTTAACAGCTTATTTATTCAAATCGGGATCCAAAATAACATTCATCCATTATGGTACATTCATTGTGTCTGAAATCTCTTTTAACCTGTGAGTCCCTCTCCTTTTTTTTCCTTCAAATTTCTTCATTAAGAAACTGCAGATTTTGCTGATTGCACCTCTCTAATATTAACATGTACTCCTGCCCCGCGAAATTCCTCTAAAAGGTATATAGATCTGGAGGCTTGATCAGATTCACGTTTGATTTTTGATTAGACAATTTCATTCGTGTGTGGTGGTGTGCTCGTCCATCAAGGGGCACGTCTCTCTTTTTGTGATGTTAGCAGCTACTGATGATCACTGGCTACGTTTCATTAGTGGTTGCAAATGATGGTGTTTTAGTTCTGTCATTCCTTCTTTTTTTTGCTGGAAAAATTTTCCAAACAGAAACTTCTTTCCTCAGTTATTTGGTTGAGGTTCAGTTTGTATAAAGAAAGTAGCAGGGTATATCAGGCTTCTCCAGAGAAACAGAACCAATAACATGTGTGTATATATAATAGAGATTTACTATGGGGAATTGGCTTATGTGATTATGGGGGCTGGTGAGTCCAGAGCTGCGGTGTGGATCAGCAGGTGGAGACCCAGGAAAACCAAGGGTGCAGGGGAAGTTCAAAGGCAGTCTGCTGGAGAGTTCCCTCTTAGTTAGGGAGGCCTTCAACTCATTGGGTGAGTGTTAATCTTATCCAAATATACTCCCTAAGTTGATAGACGAAATTAACCATCACATAAAGGTATAATATGTTTCATTATTTTATTGATCAGTTTTCAGATAATGAATTATCTAACGTCCTCTACAGGTGACTTATGACTTTTTTTTTTAAATGAATGGATGCATTTAAACATATTTCTGTATTTTTTTCTATTTAATTTCTACTCTGCTCTTTCATTTTTTCTCTATTTTTGATTTCATTTTCATTTTTTTTCTAGTTTCTTTGTGTGGAAGCTGAGGTCATTGATTTGAGACTTTCTTTTCTAATATAGGTATTTAACGCTACGAATTTACTCCTTGCTAATGGTTTAGCAGCATTCCATAAATTTGGATAGGTTGTGTTTTAATTTTTCAGTTCAAAATAAGTTTTAATTTCCGTTTTGATTTCTTCTTTGACCTATTGGCTATTTTGAAGTGTGGCTTTTAGTTTATAAATATTTGGAGGATTTTCCAGAGATCTTTGTTACTAATTTCTAATTTAATTCCACTGTGACCGGAGAATATAATGTATATGATGAAAATCCATTAAAAATTACAGAAACTTTTTATATGGCCCAGGATACGGTCTACCTTGGTAAGTATTCTATATGCACTTTAAAAATATGTTCTGCTGTTGTTGGGTAAAGTGTTGTATGAATGTCAGTTAGATTAAGTTGGTTAATAGTGTTCAAGTCTTCTGTATCCTTACTCATTTTCTGGGCGCTTATTCTGTCAGTTTTTGAAAGAGGGGTATTGAAACTGCAGCTGTAACTACAAAGTTATATTTCTCATGGCTTTTTTTTAAACAATTTTTGCTTCACATATTTTGACACTGTTATCAGGTGCACAACTTTTTAGGATTCTTACGTCATTTTAATGAATTGACCCTTTGTCCTTATGACATGATCCTTTTTTATCCTTGGTAATACTCTTTGCTCTGAAATCTACTTTGCTTGTTATTAACATGGCCACTCTGGCTTTTTTCTGATTACTGTTAACATGGTAAATCTCTTTTCATCCTTTTGCTTTTAACCTATTTGTGTCTTTATACCTAAAGTGGATTTATTTTGGGCAGCATATAATTGGGTCTGGCTTTCTATCCAGTCTGACAGCCTGACTTTTAATTGAGTTGTTCAGACAATTTACTTTTTTTCAAGCAATTAATTTCAGCCTACTTCTTTTTTTTTTTAATATCTCCCAAGTTGTTATGATTATTAAACTTTCCAAGAAGAGGCCTTGTTCTCTCTGTTCTTTATAGTCTCCTATTCATTACAGCTCTTTTATTATGGTTCTCCCTCCTCCAGGAACTTGGGATTAGATGGATTGGAGAATTCCTTGAATGTTTTCATGCAGTAGTCACGTCCAGAAGAATCTCTCCTAACCAGGGCTGTCCCAAGACAAGGAGCTCCTCTAGGGGGCGCCAGTTGTGTGACACTTTAGGTTAGACATTTCTCTAGAGAGCTTGAGGACGGTGTGGGAGACTGTGTGTGCAGCACTCAGCCTGTCTCTGTTACCCTAGACAATTTGTGTCTGGCCCTAAGCACGTGTGACCTTCTTAGCATAACCAAACCCGTATAGTTGATTGGACTTGCCTTCCTTAGAAAGCAGTTTAGTGACTGACCGCCTATTATTTTCCCACTATGTTTTCATGGCATACTCTCATCCCAAAGCTAAGCAGTTTATCAACTGATTCTCTCTAACTACATGTCGTACTGTTCCCGCAAGAAGTTCTAGTAAATATGATTTTTTTTTTGTCATCCCATTACATTTTCAGTGATATTCCAGCTCCCCTTGCAGATTGTCACCTAGGCAACTTGAGTATAGGGCCACCACCCTGGCCTAATGGGGCTCCCAAAAGGCACATTAGGAGGCTTACAGTTTGTATCTCTTTCTTCTCTAAAGTCCAAACTCTGTGTGCCTGGCTTCATTATTTCTGTAGACTTCTTCATTGCTACTCCCAGAGGCCACTGGCTTTTCTCTCATGTCTGTTAGAGTTGTTTAGTGATAGCACATGTTTAGAGCAGGGCTACTCAGCCTTGGCCCTATTGAGATTTTGGGCCAGATAATTCTTTCTGGAGGACTGCTCTGTACATTATAGGATATTTAGTAGCATTCTTGCCTTCTACCCACTAGATGCGAGCCCCTTAGCTCCAAGTCTTGACATTTGAAAATGTCTCCAGATATTGCCACATGTCCCTGGGGGACAAAATCACTTCCAGTTAAAAAATACTTGTAAAAGAAAATTGATTCCAAAACTACTTGATTGTGTTCACCGTGTTTGTAAATGATGACCACCGAAGTTCCCTTAATTTCCGTATCTTACTCCCCTCCCTGAATATCTACCCTCTTTAATTTTATTTCCTAAATCTCTTTAGTCTTTTTAATTTCATTTGAAGTCTAAGACAAGAATTTTTGCTGGTCTCCTACATTTATATTTTCAGTGTAATCTTTTCTTTCCTCATGTTCTCATGACTTTGTGTTTGCTTGTTTCATTTTATTTCCACTGTGTTTATTCTGGCATCCTCCAGCTCTCCCTTATCCTCTTACTGGCAGGCTGTCTGTGCTGTCTGTGCTGTCCTTCAGTCTCCTCATCAGCAGCCTGTTACCTCTGAATTCTTTTTTGGTCTGATAGATAATTCTGTATGAATGGGGTTACTGATAACAAATACTTGTCTCCCCTTACCTGTGTGTGTGTGTGTGTGTGTGTGTGTATGTGTCTGAGAGAGACTCTACCTTGTGACATCCTCCTAGAGATTTGTTTTTCCTTTGTCTTCCCCTGTGTGCATATTGTCCTTGAAGTCCAAAGGAAAGAGGTTTTCTCCGTCACACCGGAGCTGGCATTTCTCATTTACTTCAGCACACTCCCTTTTCATTGAGCAGCATTCTCCCACGCCTCTGAACAACTTGGAATGCAAGTGGGGCACATGAGATCGCTTGAATTTTCTAGGGAGAACCTGGCCCTGAAAGACTGGAGGTGACTTCTCTGTGGCTATCTCCTGCAGTGCTGTTTCCTCTCCCGGTTTTTCTTAGTCCTGATTGTGAACCTGAGTGTGCTAATCATAGGGAAGAGTGTTTGATTGTGTCAGACTGGCCTTCTGTGGGAAACATTTTATAGCCTGTTGGAGGGTCCCTTCTGTGACGTTCAAAGCCCTTTTCTTAAATGGAAAGGAGATTGTGTTTTGCCAGATCCTCCCACTCACTCCACAGGTCAAATAATGGATTTAGTAGAAATATGGAAAAATTTAGTCCATTCTTGTGCCAAAAATTGCCCCTATGAAGGCAGCAGTGTAAACAGTATGTGACTAATCCCTTCTTTTAAGGAAAGAGGTTTTATGCAGTTGTTTCCCCTCTGCTTACAAAGACACAGGGGTTTCCACAGCTTCAAGTCTTCAGCTGGCCAGCCATACCCCTAACCTCTGGCCTGTTTTTCTCCATCTTTCTTTACTCTGTGTCACCAGTACACCACCTATCGAGTGTGTCGCCCTGTGTGGTTACACTTCTACTCCTGTCACCACCAAAACTGCATTGTTGATGCTGCCAGTGACCTACTACCCAACCCAGTGGTCTTTTCTGCTTTATTTCCCTGCTTTTCTGCAGCAGTTTGCAGGTGGTCCTCTGTCCTTTCCTCCTAGAAACTTTCTTCCATTTATCATTTTTGGACCTATCTTATTGTTTTTCTCCCCTTCTGATTTTCCCCCCTGTTTTCTCTTTATGTCCCCACCATTAAGTATGAATATCCTCCAAGACTGTGTGGTTCTATGTTCTTAAACATTTTTGCCTCTGAAGAAGTTGGCCCCTCTTAGGAAATCACTATTCCTAAACTCGGAGGCTTTCCCTGACTGCTCCCCAGACCTCTGCCCTTCATTTCTATTTCTAAAGCCAACATCATTATCTTCCTCACGGACTGGCGTTTTGTTTCCACTGCCATAACTCGGCATACTTTTTTGCTCTTTTCCCCATGGAAGAACCAAAAATATCCTTCCAGTCAGCCAAGCTTGAAACCTTCATTATTGCTTGACTCCTTTTCTTTTCGTCCCCACCCCTCCCTCATTTAATCCTTCTGGCAGTTACTTCCACCCAGCCGTTTCTTGATGTATTCCCTTGAGATGTTGTCTCAAAACTTCATGCTATAGAAGATGAAGATTTAGCTTATATATTTACCTCTTGCTCCTCACTCTTCCTCTCAAAATCATTATTTCCTATTCATAGTTTCTGTCTGCAAAGTCCAAAAGCACATTCAACCTCCATTTCTTCTTCAACTTGATCTATCAATGTCGTGAACATTATCTCATGACCCTACATTTTATAAGATGAAGACAGTGGCCCTCTCAGTCTTCCCTCCACTTCTCTTCTTTCTCTTCCAGAATTTTCTGACCTCTTCCAGCTAATTCTGTACACATATATGGACAAAGTTGGTAACCTGGATTGTTTCTGATAGTTATAGCATTTGCAATATTGTATCTGTGGATGTACCATTCGATGCAAGGCCAAGTATGGGGTGCTTGGGTTTCTCCCTCAGTATGTGTCCGTTGACCATATGCTTCTTGAAGGAGAGTGTTCCTAGCATCAAATATGAATAGATTCTTACTTTTCTACTCCACCAATTGCAAATATCACATGGTCAAGTGTCTCTGACAGCTCAATCATCTTTTCCGTTCTCATGATTCCCTTTTTCCCCCCTGGATCATTCTCCCAGAGCTCCCTGTCTTCCTGGTTGCCTGGCAAGCTTCCTTTTATGAGAAACCAGTCTTTATGCTAGGGAACCTGAAATGTCAGAATGAGAGGCCTTACTCTGGGGGAGTAAGTTTTGTGGTTCACCCTAGGTAGTTCCATTCTTTTAGGGAAGAATATTCATTTTTTATTCCCCTGAGGGAGCTAGAAACCTGGCTTCTGGATGTTCTCTTTGCTAGAGTTGGGGAGAAAATTTCCTTCGTATATAGTCATGTGTTGCTTAATGATGGGCATATGTTCTCAGAAATGCGACATTAGGTGATTTCATTGTTGTGTGAACATTGTAGAATGTATGCATACAAACCTACATGGTATAGCCTACTACATCCCTAGGCTGTATGGTTCTAATCTTATGGGAGCACCATCATATATGTGGTGCATCTTTAACTGAAGTGGTGTTATGCAGCACATGACTATATAGATTTTTTAGTTAAGATACCAATGTTCAGCCCTACTTCTCATAATCACTCTTGGCTTTACTTGGTTGCAGCATCCAGAACCCCTCTGTGTTCTCCTGGGAAGATTGCTTCCTCTGTGCTGAGCTCTTACAGAGTGGTTCTCCAGTGGTGCTCTTAAGCTACTGGTTGCAACCCATTAGGGAGTCATGAAATCGAGTTATGAAATCAATGTAGTGGTTCAAGACTGTCCTTAAAAAAATAGTTTACAGGAGAAAATATCAGTGTCCTACATATACTAAGGGTAAACATTGTTTTGTAAAACTTGTTAGTTATATAAAATAGACATATATGTAGATGTGTACTCCATCTCCATGTAAAATGTACTTCTTACTGCAGTTAAAGTAAAAGAGGTTAGAAAAATGTTTAGTCTAAGACCTCCTTCACACTGCTACGATAGTCAACATTTCTCAGTCCACTTTGAATCTCTTACAAATTTGTTGAAATCTATTTTGTGTGTTTATTACTGGGTAGTACAAAACATTTGATGTCCTGTATGGCACAGGTACTGACCAGTCAGAGATCCAGAGGTCTCAAGCTTGCCAAATGTCAACTCCTCACTTACGAGATTGAGGGTATGTTTTGGGGGGGCCTATTCGAGGGGTAAGAAGGGGCACTAAGGGGCTTGGGACAGCAGCCCTTTATCAGAGCAGAGTATTTCAATGTTTTCATGACTAGGGTGGTTGTATTGTTGTATAATAAACAAATGTCAATGCTGGATTTTTTCTTTATTCCTTACCTATAATTTTAAGGGCGTCTTTGGAGGAAAGGGGAGATATGAGTGCTCAAAAATCATTTAAAACAGAGGCCCTACAGTTTTCATTTTTAATCTAATTTTCTTTTAAACATTTAAGTTTTCCCTTTTTTTAAAAAAAATTATGGTTATAATGCTATCACAAATCTGATGTTCTCTACTGATAGTTAAGCCTTTTTTTCTGAGGTGGGGAAGAGAGGAGAAAATCCCAATTGAAATGAAGGGAGAGAGACTTTTTCTGAAGTATGTGGTAAAAGATAAGGAAAAGAAGAGTTAGAGGATATGTACTTGTAAGACTGAGAGGCGGTCCAAAGTGGAAATAACTGTGATGAAATTAGAGAAAAAGGTAGACACCAACCATGAAGGAGGAAGGGAGGAAGAGAGAGTGGGATGGTGATTACATTTAATAGGTACTTTTAGAATGAGTGAGTGGATGGTTTCCTCTACTTGCCCCAGGTGGTGTCACTGACGATGGCTTTGCTTTTCTCCATGGGGCCATGATGCAAAGTGGCTTAGGTCTGTTCATGTGTGTCTTTGTGAGCATGTGTGTTTACACCCTTGCACTGGAGAAAAGGGAAGGAGATGAGGAAAGGGGAAGTGCAGTTCTGTGTAGGTCCGTACTTGTAACTTGCAGAATACTTACACTGTAGTAAGAGTTAAGTACCATTACACTGATGAGTAATTACTCATTCCTCATTTCCTTAAGTTAGTGATGGCTGAGGGTTGTTACTCAAGTTCTAGATCTGGTACAGCTTGGTCTTATTTGTTTGTTTGTTACCTTTCTGTTATGTTTACGAAAAAGGAACCCATACATATGCTTTCAGCTCATTTCTTGCTGCCTCCCACTTCCTTGATTCGGAGGGGAGAGAAGGGAGGACCTCACCTAGACGGCAGACCACACAGTCTCATCTGTCTTGATGGGCCATGGTCGGAGTAGGAATTACCTGCAGCAGTCCCACGGTCTCTTGAATGCTGGCCTACCCTCTTCTGAACAGGAACAAGCCTGTACTTCTCTCAGTAGGTTGGAGCAGCATAGTGACAGGGTGACAGCATAGCTGGAGAGCGAGTTGCCCCTGAGATGAGGAGAGCTCCTCCTTTCCATGAGGCTGACAGAATAGACTTGTGGTTCTTATCAATCACTACCAGATGTGTCCAGCTGTTTCACTTTCTACTCCATCCCAACCAAACATACTTGAAGTTCAAACCAACACTTACATCATCAAAACAAAAGTGTTTACAATGTTAAGCCTTAGGCTTTTAGTAATTTAGGTCATTGATTTAGTGACAAAGGGAGTGCCCTTCCATGGCATTGTGGCTGGGAAAATCCAGGCCCACGATGGATTTTCCTAAACTTTCCTGCAACTGCAGGGTTTAAAGTGATAGATCTAGGCCGCTGACTCGTTCAGAGGGTAGCACCCTTAATCCTAGCCTCTTCTATTCCTTTGTCTCTCACGGACAGAATAGCTCATTCATCAGCCCTAACTAGACTGAATTCAATAGAATGAGTTTATTCCAGATTCTTTTACTGCTTTTGATGAGACACTGTGTGATGGTGCCTTTGGTGGGTTGACAACTTAACTTTCACACTGAACTGTCATGGTGTCACTTCTTCCTCTTGTTCAGATAAGGGCCAGTCTTGGGGGTTTTGCAGTACCTTACCAGTGTGAGGATAGCCCAGTCAACCATTTTCTTAAGATACAGTGTCGTAGTTTGGAAATATTTGGTTTGGTATAGAGGGCTTTAATTTGTCACAGTTGATAAAATTCAAGATTTTGCCAGAGAGCAGGTTTCCTTCCAAAGGCTCTGTTTGCTGCTAAAATGCTCTGTCCCAAAAATTTTAGTAGTAACTTTGTATTTTCTGTAATTAGTTAGTATACCTTCCTTATATTCTTTATTCTTTATTAGCCTTACTTGGCTAATGATTTCAGTTCTGTTCCTCAAGAAATGATTAAATCTGGGTAAAGGCTTATTATTTTAAAGTATATATTACATGCAGCAGAAGAGAAATGTCACAGAAGATAAAGGATTGGGCCAGGAGGGTGAGAACACAGTAATCACGTTCAGAAGACCCCGGGGGTCTTGACTCTGTTATTGAACAGATAGCGAGACAGTGATGAGTTGTTGTTATTCTTGTTAGCAACTAGTAATTATGAAACATTTAACCTGAAGAGCGCAGTTTGTCTCATGAGATACAGCATAAAATATTTAAAAAATGTTAACAAGAACAAATTGTGTGTTTTCCCCTGTCATCATCGTGATTTATATTTCAAAAGATAGTTAAAATTTTCTTTTTCAGTTTTTGTGTGTTCAGAGTTTTGCAAGTGTTTTTTTCTTAGTCCTGTGTGGCTGAGGTTCTAGGGTACAGATCAGGAAAGTGAGGCTCAGAGAGGCTCAGTGTCTTCCCTCCTAGCATTAGGAAGGCCCCGCTGTACGGGACAGGCTCTAACTGTTTTTGGTTAATTTTGCTTAACTGACCAAGCCGGGAATTTCTTGCATAATCCCCTTATTTATCAGTATATATAAAATCTACCTTTTTTATGTACATACCTGTTCATGCATATGTCTTTTTCTTTTTCTTAAATATAAGTGCTGTTTTGTGTGAAGGCTTATGGTAGCTGTGCTCTGAATCCTCTGATAGAATCCATCTGTGGTGGTCTGTCCATCCTGGCACTGGATAGATGGGCAGAGTCCCTTTTATGTTGGAGGTTTGCAAGGGAGAGCTGTTAGTTCCTTGTATGTCATGAATGGTTGGCTATAGTATTTGAAGGAAAAAAATGAGCCTGCCGTGGAATTTATGCTTCTTCTACATTTAATTAATGTCTTATTCTTTCCTTCTGAGTTGACTTTTAAAAGTTCATTATTTATTTCTTTGTCCTCACTTTGTTTCTTCCCAGAGTGACACCCCTTTCCTCCCAGAATGTGGTGATTCATCATGGCCAGACCCAGGAATATGTGCTCAAGCCCAAGTATTTTGCAGCCCAGAAGGTGATTTCGGGAGAGCAGTCCACGGAAGGTTCGTTCCCTTTAAGATACGGGCAGGATCAAGTTGCGGCACCTTTTCAGTGTGAGTACGGTCCAGTCAATCATTTTTCTAAGTTACAGTATCATAGTTTGGAAACACTTTGTTCAGGGTTTAGATGGCTTTCATGTGTCACAGTAGATAAAATTTAAGAATCATTTTTTTAAAACCCAAATTCGTTCTTAAAACAACCAGACAGCAGCAGTTTCCTTATTCTGAGGCAAGGCAGCTTTTCTGGATGTTGGAAAAGAATCTGAAGTGACCTGCTTGCAAATCTGTTTCTGCAAGATGGCTCCATTTCTGAGACATACTTGGTCTAATTTTAGATGCAGTTGTATGTCTGACATGTTTACATTGATAAAATATTTTCTTTAGTAAGCTAGCCAGGATTCATTCCTTGTGAAATGTCTGAAATGTCCTGCTTTACTCTCTGAGGTTCACCTACAGTGGACCTTTTTATGTTATAAGGTTCACTTTTTAGTATGTCAAGCAGATGGCATGGCAGATTTTACTCTGAATCTGTAAAGAGCTATTGTATCAATGGCCAGCTTGGTTAATATCTCACTATGTGGGAAGCTCAGGGACAAGCCCTGGCTCAAGGGGTGGGGAATGTGATGATTTGCGGTTTAGGTATTACACAGTGTCTGCTGGCAGCATCTGGAGAAAACGTTCTGGAGTGAGGCGGCAGACCACTCAAAGGCGGGAGCTAGACGCGCACGCTCTTTCCAGCAGCTTCCTGCTCTGTCTCATGTTGACTGATGGCCTGCGCCATAAGTAATGAAAGAGAATGCCAGTGGTGAGGTTGAAAAGGACTGTCTTTCACCACCCAGAGTAGTGCGAATAGCTGAGATAGAATTTTTACTACTGTTTGGCACTTTAGAAGTCTATGTCTGTGTGGATTCCCTGTGCCCACTCCCACCTCCCAGAATTGGTCACTATTCTAAAGTCGATGATTCTTTCCTCAGAATTGGTCTCTTAACAAAAAGTATGTAATATAACGTTTGTATATCCCACTTTTCATCTTTTTAGAAAATTCTGGTCTGTGACCTGAGGCTGGACCCCAGAGTAATAGTTTTATGTGGTTTATTGGGATTATGAGGGAGAATGGAGAAATCATGGAAAGTGTCTCCTTGCCCTTTAGACAACTCTCAAGTCATTTGCAAAACAATAGATGTCTCCATCTCATTTTTAACAATCCTTTAAGCTTAATAGTCTGTTCTGTGTGAATATCCCTGAGTATATAGTATTTTTATAATCTTAATTTAAAAAATTAACCAAAAAGAAGTACTTCTTATTTCCTTGGAGTGTATATGGATCATATATTTTTTAGAAGCTCTCCAAAATTAGAATGAAATGGGAAGAAGGTTTCTGAAAGCCTGCACTTGTACTAAGAGAATTCTGAACTCCATGGAGGTGTCAGGAAAAGATGGTTTGAGAATCTCTGGTATTAAGACTAGAGACTAGACTCTGGTTTTGGTTGGTTGTTGATGATTCGTTATTGGAGTGAAAATTCTCTCTATATGTGATGTGTGTGTGTATGTATATATTTTAAACTCTCAAAACTTTATTGAGCTGTCTTCTGGAAGATGAAATTATATTTTAGAAGACCGAGAAGATAAGTTTCTTATCTGTACTGTCTATAAATCTTCAACCCAACCTGTTTAAATGTAGTTTCTCCACAGTGGAGAGATTAGACTAATTTAGTAATAAATTACTAAATAAATAAATAGTGGAGTAATTTAGACCAGCACATGATCACAATGAGGGAGTTCTCTGCTCAGACCCCCTAAAAGTTGTCCATTGTTTAAAAAGAGGCCAAGGAACTAACTGAAACAGGCATATAGGTAGGATTGGATGGGAGATGTGGATGTTTTTTGCTGAGACTAGAGCTCTACTGAAAGCTGGAGTGCTAATTGGAAAGTTTTAAAAAGAGATAATTTGACAGGACCTTTAAGGATACTAAAATAGAAAATTGAGTAATGTTCATAGCAGCATTATTTATAATAGCCAAAAACTGAAAACAACCAAAATGTCCAACAACTGATGAGTGGATAAACAAAATCTGGTCTATCCTACAAATGGGTTGTTCAGTCGTAAAAAGGAATGAAATACTGATAGATGCCACAACCTTGAAAGAATGAATGAACCTTGAAAGTATACTGAGTGAAAGAATCCAGACACACAGGAATGCAGATCACATATTTTATGATTCCACTTATATGAAATGTCCATACAGACAGAAAGTAGATTAGTGGTTTCCAGGGGCTGGGGAGAGGGAGAATGGGGAGTAACTGTTTATGGGCAAGGAGTTTCTTTTGGGCTGATGAAGGTGTTCTGGAATTAGATGCTCCTTGTGGTTGCACAAACTTGTGAATATACTAAAAGCAATGTTGTGTTAAAAATAACATAGTAATACTTATAAAATTATTTCCAAACGGGTAGATATAAAAGTTTCAAGGAATGGAGCTCATTGATTCTCTCAGAAGTCCTAAGGGTGGTGTGGGGTGGAGAGGTCTGCTTTGTCCAGTGTCTTCCTTGATAACCTGTGGGAAAGAATTGAGTATGCAAACCCAATTCTGTTGTGCTTGGTTTAGTAGTGTTTTTTTAACCCAGAGGAAGAAAAGTTGAAATGACATGATAACATTTGAAAGGCGCTCTTATAAAAATGGTCAGTTGCGATTATTAGAATAGCACATGTCCAGGAGCAAGCCCAAATAACTCACATGTAAAGAGATTAGTTTGGCACAACCCACTAGAAAAAGACCTTAAAGGTAATAAGTATCCACATCGGACTATCTGCTGTTGTAGTAAAAATATCATGGGATGCTTGATAATGTTAAAACCAGAAAATATTTCTATTATAGCCTATGGTGGAAGGACATTTTTATCATCTGGGTTGTAAGCACTGGATTTTGCTTACTGAGGTATAGCGTGTAGAGTTACCTATAAAGGAAATCTTCAGGGTGAGCAGAAATATCCATGTAACTGAAATGGTTCCCTTGACAACTGGTTTGCAGATTATGCAAACGGTCCTAGAGCTAAAAGACCAGGGAATCTCTGATTTAAATATTCACCTACTTAATCTCTTTTTCTATCATATCACTTTAATATTTGGAAATATTTAGAAATTTAAACTATTCTAAATCAGATTTCTCATTGCTAAGTCCGGTTGTTTTCCCATCAAGGTGGACTTAACTTTAAATAGGTTATATTCTAAAGATGTCTTCTGAAATTTTAGTTCTTTAAATTCAACAAAGCTGAAATTTTAAACGTCAGGAAAGGCAAATGTCGTCTTTTATATACTACCTTCCTAAAGTTTTTAAAACAGATACAAGTTAGGCTTGTAAAAGAATCGCCAATCATCTTCTGATGTCCTGAGATATGAGAGTGATTGATTATTGGCGTTACAAACATATAGTACTGTTAAATTACCGGAAAAGTTAGGACCAGCTGACTTTTTATTTTTACTTTAAGTGTTAAACATAACCTTTCTGCTTAAGTAAGCTGCCACAGTGGTGCAGGAAGCACCTACACGGCTCCCATTAGGCCACCTCTGGTGGGAGAAAACCTTATCCTGTCTATACTGGGACCGTAAGAGACATCTGAGCCTTGGATCCTGTGGTCTGTGCTGACCTCTCCCGGTCCTTGCAGCAGGCTGTGTTCGCATTGACATCAGGAAGGATAAGACATGAAAGCATCTCGGTTTGATGACAAATGGTATATCTCCCCTTGAAAAAAGTAAGTTCCTGTGTCTACAGTGAAGATTTTCTGTGGTCATAGACTGGTATAGCAAAGAAGTTACCAGTAAAACTGTCTGCATCTTCCTGGTTGTGCTGACTGAGAGAAGAGAGTAGTTCTGCAAAGGGTTAGAGGAGACATCCAAGATTTTTGCTTTGGCAAAACAAATCTGAAGGTTAGGAGATAGGCAGTGTTTGGCTTTGACAGTTCTGCTTTATGCCAGCCACTTCAAGGAGGTGGGCAAGAACATTGATTAAATGCTATGCATGCCCAGTGCCAGTTACAGAATCTTCACATGGAGAGTGTATGTGGTGCAGTTCAGAGCACCCACCATGGGATAGAAGTTGGCTTTGGAGTGTGGAAGACCAAATCATCCTCCACTTCCTGACCTTTTGCATAGAGGGGACAAACATTGGCATAGAAACTGGATACAGCCAAATGTACAGATGAGAACAATTGGAGCCAGGTCCTTATGGGAAGGATGAATTGCAATGTGGAGATCTTCAGAGGAGGAACATTTTGGAAGTGTGAGTGAGGAAGAGTCTGTCTGGTCTTGAGAACCACCCTAACCTCTTTTGGATGTTGAAGTTAGGATGTGAGTGATATGAGAGAGATTATGTGGAGAGAGAAAGGAGAGCAGGAGAAATCAAGTGTGCTGGCAACTTGAGTTCTCTGAGATGCCCTCTCTGATAGTTACTGATTGGTTGGGAGCCCCATTAGGGCAATGCTTTGTAGATGGACAAAGTTGGCACTTGGAGAGGAAAATTCCACGGAGACACATTCTGTAGCGCTGAAAGCCTTCCCTGCATGGAGACATCCTTTAGCTTGTCATGTGCAAGTAAATGTGTCTTTGGGCTTGGCCCCACACCAATCCAGTGGGTACTAAGTGGCAGTGGAAGTTGTACCAGCCAGAAATGATCTTACAAGAACCTGATGAAAATTAACAAATGATTTAGCATTTGAAAGGATGACTAGGTGTGAAAACAGACTGCTTTAAAGAAGGAATGATGGTAAACCTCTGTGCTTTTTCCTTTTCGAAATCAAGAAGTTCCTGAAGTTGCTTGGTCATCCACACACAATTTTTTGTGGGATCAGGAACATTGAGCCAGTTTCCCAGCCATATGGCAGTGTGGATGTTAGCCCTGAAGATAGCTAGAAGGAAATCACCCACTCTTCAGTAATATCTGGCAGAGTCTTTGTTGGCTTACAGGCCTAGACAGCAAAGCAACAGCATACTGTGTACAAACTGATGATTGAGAGCCTCCTGCTGAAGGTTGCTTAACACCAGGGTGTTGCTGAGGTGATGTCTTTAGGAATCCAGATTCCATTGAAGGACAAGGTGTATTACCGACTGTAGATAAAGTTCCATGTGCGGTCTTGGCATGGCCGCTGTGCCTCTGTTGGGGTGCGAGGGTGGGTGGTTATGTTTTATCCAGGAGTTGATCACATCCAAGTCCAGGAAGATATGTGAATATGAACATTCTCTTCGCCTCCTGAGTGCTCACACACAGTTAAAGATACCTGAGAGGGGCTGGCCCTGTGGCCGAGTGGTTAAAGTTTCATGCGCTCTGCTTTGGCAGCCTGGGTTCGTGAGTTTGGATCCCAGGTGCAGACCTCCACTCATTAGCCATGTGGAGTCATCCCACATATAAAATAGAGGAAGATTGGCATAGATGTTAGGTCAGGGCTAATCTTCCTCAAGTGAAAAAATTAAAGAGAAAGATTGCCAATAGATGTTAGCTCAGGGCAAATCATCCTCTCACACACACACAAAAAGATAGCTTGGAAATGGTAGACAGGGATTGATTATAAACACTTCTAGGAAGCTTATCCAGCAATATGAAAACAACAGTGGAGGAAAACCTAGAGTGAAGGATTATGTAATCCAAATTCCCCAGTGGGCAGCCTTTCGTGCCAGAGAAAGAGGCTTTAATCCCGAGGGCCCAAGATTTCATAATAAACAAACCAATCCAAGGATGTTTCTGGGTGTTGAGACTGAGTTCAAGATATTGAGAAATAAATACTGTATGGCTCCAGAATATTCTGTGATCAAACTGTGATGTTTGTAGGGAAAAATAACACGAGTGAATTTACAGGTTGCCTGGAGGAAACTACAAAGCAACATTTTGGAAGGAGAAAACCTGCGTTTGAAAAAAGAGATGATTCTTACTCAGTCTTAAGATTTCTCTGCCAGAAACTGAGGGCTTTATTTGATTTTACTTCTGAATGGGAAAATAGTTTCTAGGGAATTAAGACATTATTAGAGTTGAAATGATAGTTTTGATTCAAAATAAACAAGATTATATAAAATACTGCTCATGAAATGTTCTAAAGGGAATTAAAGTAGAATGCTTTGTCTTCTCGTGGGTTAGTCTCCTCACAGAAAGGTCCTCTTAGCATTGAGAATTACTGCCTTGTGGTGCGTCCGTCTGTCCCCACTTTGAGGTAAAGACCTCAGCACCTTTCTTAAATATTTCTATGAGATTTCTTAAAGACTTTGTGTTGTAATTGTCTACGATTTTAGTTCTGCACTATTTTTCAGTATTTACATAGCATTAGTCCCTTGTGAAATTGAAATGTACCGAAACTGAAACCCAGCTGTCCAAGTTCTCGTTTATTCCCATACAAAGGAAATAGAAGTTCCTGCATGGCTGGAGTTAGGAGGAAAACCTTTCTTCCCTAAGAGCTAATTGCAATACGGTTATATGTGAGTAATTGTTCTGACAGGCAAGCATTGAACTGTGTGATATATATGTATGTGGATATATACACACATATACACATATATATTCAATCACATATACCAGACATTTTTTGCAGCTGCTTACATTATCCATGTAGCAAGTATCTATTTAAAAATATTCTTGTAGCCCTAACTGTGCTTGACAAGTTTGTTCTTTCAAAGCCCCAGTTTTTTAACTAAATGAAAGATTTTAAAAAGGCAGTGGTCGCTCTTGTGAAAAACATCATAGTTATTTAAAAATATCTGTATCCTGGAAACAGATTTAGAAAGCTTTGGAAGAAAGAAAAGCATCATAAAGCAGGTGAGAGGGCGGTGGTTGGCTTTAGTTGACGGCCTCTGGGCTGCTTGGGTGGGATTGTGTGCTCCCCGCCAACGACGCCTGGAAGCACCCGCACCAGGCAGCTGTGTGCCTTGTTTTACTGGACGCCACTTAATGGCTACAGGTGCATCTCGGGATTGCAGCCGCCTGCCTCAGATCCAGCAGAAAGCAGAGCTCTTCCTCCCCCGCATTCGGCTTACATTCCACGAGAGGCACTGAAGCAGGCCTGTGCTTTGCTTTTGAGGCTTACAGAATAATCCTCTCCCAAAACAAACCCTTTGGATTTCTATTTTTTTCCTTTACTCGTCGCTCAAAAATATTATATTGCCTTTTGTATTCAGTAGGTAGACACTTTCTGGGTCCAAAGATTTTTTTCTTTGTTTTTGTAACTGTAGACGTTTAATGAAAAAGAAGGGCGATTTAAGTGTGCTTTAGTTTGTTTTTATAGGGAGAGAGGGAGGCGCATATATTTTTAATACTTCTCTGATCTGTTTAACTTTTTTTATGACATTTTATTCATCCCAGAATAAAAATGGAGATATTATTAATGCATAATTCTTTCTTCCCTCTGAGTATAGCTTCCCTTGGGTATAGTGGACTTTCCCATCCCCTATACTGAGCTTGGTCACATGACTTGCTCTAATGGCGTGTAGGTGGGACGGCAGTGTGCTACTTCCGAGCTTTAGGAAGCCTCATATGGTACCATTCTTTCTTCTACTATGAAAAAGGCATGTATTTGGTCTGATGATGTGCCAACTCTTTTGACATATACTGTTCTTAGATTATCAGCAGGGCAGAAGATTTACTTTTTAAAACAATCTGGACAAGTCAGTTGTTAGTCTCAGTAGAGCAGGTGATACTGTTTTAATCAGACAGGATAGATATCAGTAAAAATGTTACTCTGGGTGACCTCACCTTCTTGCCACAGTGGACTAGAAAATATGTAGGCAGTTGATCCAAGGAAAACCAACCCCAGCTGGCCAGCTGCCTATAATGTGGCCTGGCAGAAGGCATTCCCCAACAGGAATGATATTGATGAAATCAGATTAATCAGACTCTCAAGGAATTTGTCAGTCAGAGTTGAATGGTGATCAAGTGGAACAGAAGTGGAATACTGAGTAGAAGCAGAAACAGACAGGGAAGCTTCCTCTCGTGTTAATCATGGGCACAAGAATAAAGGGCAGCAGCATTTTCTGAAAAAGACTGGGAATAGAGTAACATATAATGAGTTGCTAAAAGTTCTGTGGATTCTTAATGTCTTCCTGGTTACTGCCATATGTCCTAGTTTCCATGAGATCTGGCTTATATGGCTGGCTGTCCCTGGGTTTTCTTGAGACTGTTATTTCCCTATTAGCTGCACACAGCTTTACTCTACCATCCCATCACTTGAGATAATGTGCACCCCCCAACACGGTCGTAGGCAGAGACCCCAGTTAACATGTGTTCTATTTGTACCTTTCCCAGTAACAGCTGCATGTCCTGATATCTCAGCACCAAAGATTGCATTTTAGAGGGAAAACACAGCTGCTTTACTTCTTTTCTTCACTCCCTTTTTTAGCTCTTACTGCTATACACACCCACTTACTTCTAAGAAAGCTCAGGGTGTGTTGGCAGTTGGACAGAGGAGTGGGTGGGTCAATTCCATTAGTTCCTCAAGACCACTGAAACACTTAGAAAGTTGTTCTGCCTGGCCTGGGGTTCAGTAGGGCCTAATGTGTTGCCTTATTTATGTCTGAGTACCCATTTGGATTTTAACAGAAGCATTCTCAGGTCTCAGGGATTCTTGCTCACATGGAATGGAGAATGTCCAGTTTCAGCTCATTAGTGAGTGTGGATGGGAACCTTTTCAATAAGACTCCCAAAATCCCACCATGCCTCCTATCTGTTCATCATCTTTTCTGGTATGGTTTTTCAGGCAACCACAATGGGGTGTGTGTGTAAATACATATCAGGCATGCTCTGCCATGTCTTGAACATGGAAATAGAGCAAAATTAGATGCCTCTTTTTAAAGGAGTTTTTGAAAGACTCTTAGTGGAGAAAGTGATTCATAATGTTTCTTGTCAGAGGTCCCAGTTTCCAAACCACACCTTATATACCTCAAGAACATATAATGTGTATTTTAAAATCCTGCTAAAGTATTGTAATTTATATTTTTGTCTCTGAAGATCAGGTAATTAGGAAATTTGGACATAAGCTCATTTGTTGCCACCAAAGACACTGTGTAGATTCCGTCCTCCTCTTCCTCTTCAGCTAGTTAGGATTTACTGTGTGCTGACCACTGTGCTAGTGCTTGATGTGCATTAATTCAATGTTACATTATAATGTTAGTGCATTATTGGACTATTTGAAATGTACCCTACATATTACTCATAAGTTTGTTAGGAATCAAAAATATAATGAGTTAAAAATTGCCAAGTGAATCTTACTCATTGAAAACAGTGCTACTTTAGCTCTTTGTGTAAGTTACTTTTAGGTGAGTACAAAGTCAAAATCTGACCATATTTAAAAAATTTCTCAACTTTATTACATGTAAGTCTTTTATGGTAGGATATTTTTTTAAATGATCTAAATATAGAGCTTCTGGCAAGAATTATTTAACTTAGATTATTCAAATGCAAAATAAGTCTTTCTAATCAGTGGGTTCCTACTGCTGGGTGAAATCCATTTTAATACCTTTCAAACAAAGTCAAGCAATCAGGTCTTATCTGGAAATTATGGAGGAACCAAAGTCCACAGTGGAATTTTACTTTGTTCTAGAGTCTTTAATCATAATTTTGATCATGAAAGAAAACATCTAGAGATGAAATTTTCCTGTATTTAGAAGCTCTTTTGGGTTTTCCTATATCGTATATCATGGGGTAAATATCACTACTAGTTTTTTTTTCTCACAGGTGCTCCACTGAGAGCTGACCACATGTAATGATATCCTCTTGCCTTTGCATAGTATTTAACAGCTTATGAACTATATCCATACAAATTACTTCATATGGCCCCTGCCACAATCTTGTGAAGTAGATGATTTGGGTGGCACTATTCTGTGTGTGTCTTTCTTCCACTCTAGGTTCCAAGATCTTGGAGGGCGGAGCCTGTGAGTGGTTGTACTGTATCCTGTTGCACTGAGCCTCTGAGTATTAGTTTCTCTGTCAAATGAAAATCTTAACACTTACTCCATAGGACTGTTGTAAGAATGAATGAGATGAAGGATACGATACCTACTCTACTGCCAAATACATAGTATGTGCTCAGTGTGTTTCTCTCCCTCATCCCAACCTACATCCCAAGTGCTTAGTGTCAAGATTTTCACTGTAATCCTCTTTAAAAGTGTAGGAGAGGCATTGGGGGTAGTGAGGAAAGAACAAGGGCTTGTGTTGAAATCCCAGCTCTACCATTTCCTGACAAAATGACCTTGGTCCAGTTTCTGATCAATGTCTTTGTAGTTTCCTTGCCTGTGAAAGGGGTAATTTACACGATTGTGGGTTTTGAGCTCTGTAGTTAGTAGGCGCTCAATACATGCTTCATGAGTCCATCAATCATGCAGATAGTGCTCTGTACATTTAGAAAAGTCCATAAATTCTGCTTCTGTATTCTCAATCTAGGCAAAAAAAAAAAAAAAAAAAGCAGGGGAGTGTGTGCACATTTATATTAGTTATCTATTGTCGTGTAACAAGTTACTCTAAACCTTAGTGGTCTAAAGCAGCAAACATTATCTTATAGTTTCTATGGGTCAGGAATTCAGAAGTACCATAGCTGATTGGTTCTGGGTCAGGTTCTTTCCTGAAATTGCAGTTAGAGTATCAGCAGGGGCTGTGATCATCTGAAAGCTTGACTGGGGCTAGAAGATCTACTTTCAGGATGGCTCACTCACATGGCTGTTGGCTGGAGACTTTGGTTCTTTGCCACATGGGCTTCTCCATAGGCTCCTCGAGTCTTCTCACAGCATGGGAGCTGGCTTTCCCCAGAGCGAGTGATCCAAGAGAGAGAGACCAAGACAGAAGCTGTAGTGCCTTTTCTTTATGATCTAGTCCCTGAAGTTGGGAACCATCACTTCCACTTTATTCTGTTCTTTAGACATGAGTCACTAAGACTAGCCTATGCTGAAAGGAAAGAGAATGAGACTTTACCTCTTGAAGAAAGAAGAATCAAAGAATTTGTGGATAGATTTTAAAATCATCATAGGGTCTGACAGAAGAGGCACTGTCTTAATAGTGTCAAAAGCATAAGAGGAAGTTGAAAATGAGTGACCTGAAAAGAATTAACTCACAGCTGGAAAACTTACAATGTGCAATTACTGATGTAATTAATTTTTTATTGGCAACTAATCATTTTTGAATTTTATTTATCACATAATACTGGAGTATAGCTAGATATAGTATGATGACTTTGAGAAAGGCGATATTGAGGGAGAAATCTTTTGTAATGATGAGATCCATTGAATTTGGCAGTAACCCCTTGAAGGAGAATTGTTGGGGCCATTTGATGGAGTCATTTAAAAACGGAGCCAGAGAGAAGTTTGTGCTGGTGGGTGAAGGGGTGGGGAGGGGATGTAAATGACAGAATCTGTATTCTGCAGGCTTGGGTACCCCTGATTCTATGATTCTAAATTACTTCAGAGATCTAACAATGCCAACTTTCTTCTATATAACTAATTGCTTCCACAGATTTTTCTTTCTATTAAATCCATGAAAGTTGAGAATTGTATCAACAGTTGCAAAAATGTTCATATCTTCAGCTTCCTTAATGCTTCTTAAAATAAAATGTATTCAAATTGTAATATTTTTGTTTGCTCTGGATTTTTATTGCCTATATGAAAGAATTGGAATCCCTCAGAGGGCCATCAAGGTGTCTTCTTCTGGCCTGGCAGCTCCAGTGACTCAGAATGGCTGGACAGGGTGCAGGAGGTTTTGGTTTCCTTCTTTGTCCTGTATTTTGACATCTTTTTTCTTTAAAGCAGAACTTAAATTTTGTAAAATGTAATAGGCCATTTTCTTCCTTGTGTCCCATTTAGTGTAAGAGAGAAATTTCTAAGCCCCCTTATGAAGGTAGTGGAACCCTGACAGCATTCACCTCCTTCAAAGCTTTGTGGCTTCCAGTTATTAGTTGTTTGAGTAAAAGTTGCTTCTCTGCCCCGTCTTTTAGAAAATGTAACTCCCATATATTCCTAGCCTGAGTTCACTAAATTTGATCCATTTATCTGCATTTCCCTCCCTGCATTCCTTCCCATGTCACTCCCCTCACCACGTATTCGTTCCCGTTCCCAAAGAGGGAGAGTCACCAGGTGGAACATTTGTTATAAATAGAAAAGGAGGCTAAGAATATAAACTGTTTTCTTTGGCTTGATTGAGGCCGAAGGAAGATTGGAAAAGTAGAGGAACATACATAATAGAAGTATGTGCAAAGAGCCAGGAGAAAATGGGGGGTTGTAATGTTTGGTCGTGCCTAAGTTGCTCAAGATCATGGAGGGAGGGGCTAGTTGAGTTTGGTCAAAAGGACGAAAGGTGGGGAAAAAAGGAGGAAAGGTTTTCTAGAGTTAGGAAGCTGCATCTGAAGGAAGTAGGCGTGCGAGTGAGGACCATTGGGCAGTTGGGTCTGGCTAATGCCCTGGCTGTACATGGGGATGCTGTAGCAGATGAGGCTAGATTGGATCTAGGTGGGAAAGAGTCTTAATTTCCTTTTGTGGAATTTGATTGTGTCAGAAATATTTGTCATAACAAGCATATTGATTATATGGAATCCTAATTCTCAAAGTATATGGTAGAGGTAATCCAAGACCCTCACGAGAAATGGCCTCCACTTAATCAAGCTTGTGAATAAGTCATGAAATTTGTTCCTTGGCAAACAAATAGTCCAGTTAGATATTTATCCTTTTAGTCAGACTTGCTTCTCCGTATACGAATAAACAGATGTTATTTATGGAAATGGTGAGTGATAGACTGATAACAAATGCCTCCATTTACTTCTTTGGAAAAACAACAAATGTGGGGATAAATAAAACCTAATTCTGTTCCAAAATTAAGGGACAGAAAATTTGAGTCATGTGAAGCATATCTAACCCAGTGTTTCTGTAAGGAGCCCAAGCAAACTAGCCGGAATGTATGAGTATTAGAGATAGAAGACAGGTAAGTGTTTACTGCTGTGCAACTTGTTCTCTTGATTTGGGGACAACAGTGAAGTCCTCTTCTTGTCAGTTATGCTTAAGCCTCTATTCCCATCGCCGTGGGGTGGAATCTAAAGCTGTCTGCTGCAGACTGGCACAGGTCCTTTAAGGGAGGTAGAGATTTTTCACATGAAAAAAGGCATCTTTTAAATGGTATTTCTGGGGCCAGCCCTGTAGCCGCGTGGTTAAGTTCGCGCACTCCACTTCAGCGGCCCAGGGTTTCACCAGTTCGGACCCTGGGTGGGGACACGGCACTGCTTGTCAGGCCATGCTGAGGTGGTGTCCCACGTGGCACAACCAGAGGCACTCACAACTAGAATATACAACTGTGTACTGGGGGGCTTTGGGGAGGAAAAAAAAAAAAGGAAAGAAGATGGGCAACAGATGTTAGCTCAGGTGCCAATCTTTAAAAAAAAAAAAAAAAAAAAAGAATTGATAAATGATATTTCTCCCTTGGGAGACATCCTCTCAGAGTAACACCTGGAATGTTGATACCAAAAAGAAAAAAAAAAGGAAAATCCCTGGACAAACTCATTTAACCCTCCCCAATATGGCTCCCATGATTGTCAGGATTCTAGATCCAGATTGGTGGGTTCCCTTCCCAACTTAGAATTGAGAAAATAGGTCAAGTGAGCTCTCTCACCCTCCCTCACTTTCTCTTTTACTTCTTTTTAAGTTATGCACTGACTTAAGTGCTGTCATCTTGGTGATGTGTTTCTTCAGCTCTTTATCACAGCATTTCAAATACCACTGTCCATTCTGAATGGAATGATGTTCAGGATTAGACGCAGAGGAGAGATTTCCACATATGTTCTAGATAGGTGAGTTTTTAAGCTCATGTTGAAGGAAAGACACCATGGGACAGTCTGGTGCACTTGCAGGACACCAGGACTGAGGAGTGTGCCCCTTTGCTGTCTCTTATTAGTTGTGGTGACTTCGGCAAGTGCTGTCACCTTTTTCCGTGGCCTGTAGTCCCAGAGCCTGTCCCGAACTTTCCTGGGCGTTCCTCATTTGTAGAGTGAAGTATGCCTGGACAGTTGAATCCCCTCAGGGTCTATGATGTTAAAGAAAAATATTTTACAAAAGAGGTCAGAAAATGAAAATGTCAATAAGCCATTGGTTTGTTTTGCTAGTTCTCCACTTTTTATTACCAACTGTGTTTTCTTTCTCCCAACGCTGGGTCAGATCCTGCTGGGTGAGTAAACTACTTGTTGGGTACAAGTTAGTCTTTTGACTGTAAAATATATTATACCTTCAAACATATTTGATTTTGTCCCAGGGATAAAAATAGGACCTTTTAAAAAACATTTTTAGAGAAGAGAACTTATGATTGGTGTTTAGAGAGGGAAGACTCCAAGGAGAAAATGGAAAGATTAAAACAATCCCATGGTTTCAAGGTGTTCTTTTTCAAGTCCTGTGGGGGGCAGTGGAGTCTGGCTGGCAGGGCAAGATTGAAGGTGAGAAAATGTGATTCTAGGTGAAAATCTTAGTCCTTGAATCGAGAGTCAAGGTAAAACAAAGATTAAATGAGTGAAACAGGAAATTAGACCTGACTCCTGAAGTAAGTGGAAATTTGGGATGAAATCTGCCGTCATATTGCAAGATCTCTGGTTGGACCCTTGGCCAGTCTCCTCAAGCTGCCAACCAAAATGTGTTTCTCTTTTTGGGTGGATTTTATGGCCTAGTGGCAATTCACGTCAGACTGCAGAATCTGGGGGGTAGTGTTTTCAATTTCCGCTCTGTTCTTTGCCTAACAAAGGGAATGAATGCTTAGTAAGTCAAAAATATGTTTAAAAACTCCTTATACATCATAAGTTTTACTTAAAAAATTAGAGGAAGTTTCCGTTATGTGTTTGTTTTTTGCATAATATTTTGTGAATTTTGGGGAGCAAATAATTGTCTGTTTTTCTTTTGAAAAATTGAAAGTTTTCTATTTCCTGTTCTTTATTCAGTTATTCTCTCATCGGCATGTTTAATTGAAAATTTTTGCTTTTTTATATTGGCCATTTTTGGGTAACGTTTTAATGATTTTGGGGAAAAATGTTTTGTAATGGTTGCAGGGTTTCCTGAATAACAACTATGCTTTCCCTTGATCTGAAACTTTTATGGCTAAAATATTTCTCCATGACAAATATAGCATATAACAAATATGTTTTGAGGCCAAAGGTTTCATAGGAGTGTTCTTTCTTTTTTTTTCAACACTGCTGACAATTATCCCACAGGTAAATATTATTTGTTACTAGTTGCCTGTCAATGAAGCCTATTCGTTCAGTTATTACTTCTTGAGCACCTACTATGAGACACATGTTGGGTATGACGAGACACATTTCTGCTCTCATGGAGTTTGTGTTTTTATGTCAAGAATCAAGCACTAAATATATAAAGTGTATTTATAATACATGTGAACTGTAAAGCAGGGTACGGTGGATAGCTAATGGGTGGGGGTGGTGCAGTTTTATGTCTGGTAGTCAGGAAAAGTTTCCCGATAATTTGACATTGTGGAAAAGTCTTGAAGGAGGTCAGGGAGGAAGCTGTGTATATCTGGAGAAGAGTATTCTTGGCAGGGGAACAGCAAGTGCAAAGGCCTGAGACAGGAGTGTGTCCAGTATTTGAGGAATAACAAGGAAGTGAGAGTGAGTGGGTTGGGGGGAGTTGTAGGAGATGAGGTCAAGGGGGTCACGGCTTGTGGAGGGCCCTGTAGGCCGTTGTGAGGCCTTTGGCTTCTATTCTGATTGAGATGGGAAGCCGCTGGAGGGAGGAGCGCCATGATGACTGACATAAGTTAATAAAGGATGCTCTGAATGCTGTGGAGAGTAAACTGTAGGAGGACAAAGGTGGAAGCAGGGAGTCCAGCTAGGAAACTACTGAAATAATCCAGATAAGGGATGATGGTGGATTGTACCAGAGTGTTTGCCACGGAGGTGGTGAGAAATTCCCTCCTTCTGGAAATAAAGCTAACAGGATTTGCTGTTGTATTGAGTCTCAAATGAACAACCCTCCTCCCCCTGCCAAAAAAAAGGAGTCAAGAATGTACTTGACATTTTCCATGACAGGGGAAGGCTTGAAGAACAGGTTTGGATTTTGGGGACAAGGAGAAATCAAAGCTTAATTTTGAATATGTTTTGTTTGAGGTGTCTCATAGACGTTAGACATCTACCTAGCAAAATCCTATAAGCAGTTGGATTATTAGATACACACACATCTCCAGTATCCATCTGTGCGTACGTGTGCGCGCACACACACACGGTAGAGATGGTCCATGCTAGAGTTAAACATTTTCTATACAGAAGTCTGTAGATGGTGTTTAAATCCATGAGAATAGGACAGAGTGATACCATCTAGGAAGTTAATATAGGAATGAGAAGGCTACAAAGACAGAGCACTGGGGCCCTCCCCTGGATACGATCATGAGGAGGAGTAGCCAGCAAGTAGGAGAGAGCCCTGAGAGAACAGAGTAACCTAGAAACCAGGTGAAGAAAGTGCCTTATGAAGCAGAGTGTTTGGTCCGATAGGCTGAAAGTTTGAGTAAGAGCCAGAAAATTTGTTGTTGGACTTGACAACATGGAGGCCACTGGTGACCTTCAAAAGGGCAGCTTTGGTGAAGTGTTGACAGTGAAAACTTGATTGTAGCAGGTTCAAGGGAGAATGGGCAGGGGAGAGATAGTGGAGACAGCCAATAGAGCAGCTCTTTTGTGGTGTTCTGCTGTAAGGAGAGTAGAGAAATTGAGCAATATCTGCAATAGAGTGAATTAGGGACAATGAGAAGAGGGATATTCTGGAGAGATAGGAGACAGTACAGCGTGTTTGCATGCTGATGGGCGTGAAGAGAGGGAATCTTTGAGTAGACAAGAGGGGAAGGGTATCCATTGCTTCAGTGAGGGGTTGGCATTGGATAGGACCACCAGCCTTCATCAGGAGGAAGGCAGGACTACTGCAGATCCAGGTAAGTTGTAGGCCTATGTCTTTGTAGCTTCTGTTTTCTCAGTGAAACAATAAGTGAGGGTCCTACTTGAGAGTTTGTGACTAGGTAGCTGCTGTATTTCTTCCCAAATGGATATTTTGGGGACTGTATTTACATTTTCAAGTTTAGTATACATTTAGTACCTGCTTTTTTGATGAGCAATAATCAACTCTTTAAGAAACTCAGAATATATCCAGAAATTTATTCTTAGATTAAATGATTTAATATACTTTCCTTCTTTGCCTGTCTTTAGCTCTGTCTCCTTATATGTATAAAAATGAAAGGAAATCGTGTGTGTGTGTGTCTATGTGTAAGGGTGATGAGTGACTGACATACAGTTTCCTTCAGTGAACATTAAGGGAGAATTACAAGGAGGAGGAAGCCTGGATGTTTTAATTTATATCACCTGTGTAGCAACTACTGCTCTCTCTACCTCTTCATTTAGTTACTTCTAACTGGAAAAACTCAAGAGAGTGCTGGAACACAACTCTGGATTCTTATCTGAGGAAGGGCCCACATCAGAACTAGAGATCTCATCTGAGTTTCCTTCTTGGAGAGTTTTCTATGACTGGAGCAATCTGATGAAGTAATAGATTGATATTAATTTCTATTTACATAGCACCTTTCTTGAGGAACACAGAGTATTCTATGGGCATTATTTTAATAGTCCAGGAGGAGTTAAGCAAGCCTGGGGAGCTGAACAATCAAGTCCTGTTTTTCTAAGCATTATTTAATACTTTTATGATTTATCCTTCAAAGAATTCTTGGCCTTCGGGCAAGCAATGGATTACAAGTGGGAGATTGAGCTGTTAGCTCAATTTCTCTCACACGTGACCTGTGTATTGAATCAGTTCCGCGGTGCCTTTAAACAGGCCTCAGTTAATGGGCAGGGTGATGGCTTTTAACCACGGAGAGGTTGCTTCTCCTTCCCAGAGGATATTGCCTGTGCTGGTTGGCCTCTGTTGTTTAAGTTGGATGAACGCTGATGTGCTGTCGCAGCATTCTAGATGAATGCGGAGAAGACTGTACTTGTTCATGACATCTGATGTGAGTCTTGAACTGGTTATACTTATTTCTTTGGCTCCCTTTGCTTTTGGTCACATCCTAGTCTAATGATTGAAAGATGGCAACTGTGCTCTTTTCTAGACTGAGGTCCATTTGTCAAGAACACTTTTCATATTTTTGAATTTTTCTCTGTCATGACTGGGAAGCAGAAATGAGAGCCTTTTTATATTGGGAGGGTATCGGCTTCACTTCCATCCCATTCTCCATTCACTCTGAATATCTGTGGTTTATTCTAAGCCGTGTGCCAGTGCCTCTTCTTGGAGGTATAAATTCACACAGGGTCTGGCAGAAGCTGTAGACAGGATGTTGACTCTTAAGTGTCTTGACTGACCGACTAGGAGGCCCAATGGAGGTACTACATGGCTCCAGGCAATCTAATGTTTCTAGCCAAGGCCTCTAAAGTCCAAGGTTTGAAAGTGCTTGCTTAAGATTTCTGGGGCTGATTTACCTACGGGGATCTAAAAATTACATTTTTTGGTCAGAGGGACCAAGCATGAAAGCTGTGCCAACAGTTTCCCTATTAACTCCCGACTGGCCTGACACTTGCTTCTCAGATTTATAATTCTTAATCAGCCAATAGGTGCTACCAGGGACAGTCTTCTGCCACTGGTGGGACTGTGGGCTTCAGTTCCCTCACTGGTGAAGCAAGGCCTTAGACCCGAAGGACCTCCAGGATCCTGTGAGTCCCCGATCACGGGGTTGTACAGCCATCCTTTGGGTCACTTCATTTATTCCACCTTTATTGGTTACCTACTCCATGCAAGGCACCTGGGGTCCTTGAGTATTTATTCAAGGCATTTGAGGAAATGCCTCTTAAGACCAAATGGCCTCTGTAGAAAGGCCGCTGTTACTGAATTCGCACTGAAGTCTTGAGAGATGAGTGGTATTGTCTTCAGCTTGACACATGAAGAATTCGAAACTCAGAGCTGTGTACCTTAGTTTCGAGTACTTAGATTTTTTATGTGATACCCTAGATATGTGGAGATAATTTTTAAAGGAGTGGATAGAAGAGTGTATTTTCTAATCCATTTAATGTTTACAGCGATCCTATTAGAGCTATGAATGACATCTAGAGTTGAAAACAGTTGAGTTTTTCGATACTGATTTTGAGATTGACGTGGAAAACTGAAACTAATTATAATCAACTTATAAATGCTTCATGAAGACAGAAGAGGACCCACTGAGAATACAAGTGTCTGTTTTAGAATTAGATTACTTTAGAAGAGAATGCTTGTAAAACACATGGGGAAATATGAAATAAAATGCATCTTCTGCTTCCAAGAAGATGTGAACATTGTAAAAATCAGAATTAAATCATATGAAACTGTCTCTGCCTTTTGAAAATCCAGATGATTCCAGGCCAAAAATTTTTTTTGGCAAAGAAACATAATAAGTTTTTAAAAACAATAGGCCTAGAGACTCTCAAGTGCCTATAAAGTGACTACTGTAGCTGGGAGGTGAAATGAGAATAATGATGAAGTGCTTGCTTTCTTTGGATGTCTCAGTTCGCCTAAGTGAGCATAATTTAGGTGACGGTCTGAGCATCTGCATGGCAGCTGCTGGTACTACGAGTTAATGCCAGAGAAGACAAAATAGTTGGCACGCCATTTCTAATTTCATTATTGTACCAAGAGCCAGAAAAAATAGAAGTTTATATTCTTTTGAAATGGGATGATATTGTCTCTTTTTTCTTCGGCTTCACACACACACACAATGTATTTTAATGATATTTGTGAGCATGGTCTGACAACTTAGAGAGTAAGCTAATTCTTTTCTGCTACTGTAAGAAACCAGATCAAACTAGATGACTTTTGTCTGATTGTGGAAAAGCATTCTATTGTAGTTTTTAAAATTTCTGAAGTATAGGGCCGGCCTGGTGGCAGAGTGGTTAAGTTCGCATGCTCTGCTTTGGTCGTCTGGGGTTCGCAGGTTCAGATCCCAGGTGCAGACCTATACACCTCTCATCATGCAATGCTGTGGCTGCATCCCACATACAAAATAGAGGAAGATTGGCACAGATGTTAGCTCTGGGACAATCCTCCTCAAGCAAAAAGCAGAAGATTGGCAATGGATGTTAGCTCAGAGCCAATCTTCCTCACCAAAAAAAAAATCCTGAGGTATAGTCCCAGAAAACTTTAAAATGTCATATAAACATTTAAAGCAGTGGGCTGCAAACTATGTATCTTTAAAGTTCTGTTGGCACACAGCCATGCCCATTCATTTACATATTGTTTTTGATAGTCTGCTTTTCTGCTATCACAGCAGAATTGAATGATTGCAACAGAGTTCTTTAGGCCTGCAAGGCTAAAATATTTACTATTTGGCCCTGTATAGAAAAAGTTTCTGGGTGCCATTTTGCCAGGTGCTGGAAGACCTGACTGGCCACTAGGATGTCTCTCCCCCCCAGACTGTGTGCCCTGATCTCTTGTGTTAGAACCACTGGTGAAGAAAGTGTCTTGGAAAAACATTTGAAAAGAACTGACGGTGTTTGTTCTCTGGAGGAATTGTTTTCTTCTCTTAAGCGAGAGGGCCTACCCAAGCTGATCTCTTCAAGTCCCTTGTAACTTCAGCTTTCTTTGCTTGTGTGGCAGTTATCTTTGAGTAGTTGAGGGTCTGTCTTGTGGAAGAGGCATTACATTGTGAGATCATGGGCAGCAGAATTAGGATTAATGGGTATAACTGACTATTAGGACATACTTCAGCTCAAAAAATAATAGCACTTGCTAGGGACTGCCCGTAACTAGAACGGGCTTTCTTAGTAGATAATGAGCTCTCTGTAACTAGAAGTGTTCAAATAGAAGTTGTGTTGAAAGACCTTTGAGATCCTATTCCCCCCTTGAAATTCTAATGGCTTCTTTGGTTAAGATTTTTGTTTCTAAGCTCAGATTTTGACCACAGTTTATTTTGTTGAGGACCTATAGAGGCCTCTTGAATGATTTTCTGAAAGTGTAATCTTGGTCAAACCAAAGCAGTATATAGGGGGAGAATTGCTGCTCTGCTCTGGGGGGCGGGGGCTGGCAGAAGAAAGGCGGACCCAGAGCCGGTCTCCCCTTGGCCACTGCAGTCACACAGTGACAACAGGAAGGGCTGCTTCCTACCGGCCTTAAAGCTCAAAGATGAGCCATCCCCCTTCAGCTGCCAGCTTCCATCTTTGCTTTCTGCCCAGGCTCCTGGAAAGCGGAAGGACTTTCCGGGGGCATGTTGCAAACTCAGAAGTCACATTGGGGTTTCTGTATCGCACTTTGCCAGAGAGTTTAGATTGGGACCTGGCTGTGAACAGCAGTTCTGGGTGAGACCATATATTCTCTGTGCAGCTCTGCTGTTACAGTGCAAAAGCAGCCTTAGACAATACATAAACGAACGAGTGTGGCTGTGTTCCAATAAAACGTTATTTACGAAAGTAGTCTGTGGGCCAGATTTGATCACGGGGCTATAGTTTGCTGACCCCTGATATAGACATTGAAAGTTAGAACAGGCTAGAAAACATCAGTTCCAATTCTCTCATCTCTTGGAGAAAAGGTGAAATGACATGTCTAAAGTCATATCATGACTGAGCCAGGATTACAACCCAGAATTGACTTGTAAATTAGTGCCCGTTTTGTGATACTGTGCTGCCTCTGCTGTGCTGTCAAGTTATAGCATTTGGTGTTTAAAAGAGGGCCATGTGAATGAAAGAAATACCTGCTTGAAGTGGCCTGTGAGTGAAAGCAGTGAAAGCTCCAGGATAGTATTTTAATAGAGGCAACCCTTTAGCCTTGTGACCTGGCTTCACTTTTTCTTAGATGGACCCTGTTCACAGTACAAGAAAATATATGTTGCATAAATTTATGTGGAGAAATAATGCCCCTGAGTTGTGAAAAAGAAATGGGCTCCTGCAGCTGCGTCACAGGATTTGATCACTTCAGCTGAGAGTGCCAGGAGATTTGAGACAGATGTTTTCAGACATGCCGCATGCCTAAAACATTTCCAGGGGTCGGGCTGCAAATAGTGACTTAATAAGTAGAGAAACAGGGAAAGTATGCAAGTCGAGGACACAAGAGTTTATTCACCACTAGGTGCATGGCCAACCTCTTTGCATTACATCTGCCTGTCAGGGTTGGCTATTTCATCTGTGCCCTCGGTACTGCTCTTTGTCTGCCCGTGAATAAAGTGCAGCATTGTGGTTAGTAATCCCACTCCAGTGACTCGACTTCAAATGTGGTTTTGGAGTGCATCCCAGAGTTCTGTTTGCTAAGCTTCCTACTCCTGTTTCAGAGACACCACTGGATACAGAGCAGCGAGCACTAAAGGCTTCCCTCTTTCCTTAAACCTGTCGGGTTGTGGGCTCTCTCTTTCCTCCTCTTGCTCCTTTTCTTTCTTTTTTCCTTTTTTTTTTTTTTTTTAAACCTCCCAAAGCAAGTTCATGGATACTAAGCTGATGTGTTTGTTGTTCTTTTTCTCCCTGCCTCCACTCCTAGTGAGTAACCACACTGGCCGTATCAAGGTGGTCTTTACTCCGAGCATCTGTAAAGTGACCTGCACCAAGGGCAGCTGTCAGAACAGCTGTGAGAAGGGGAACACCACCACTCTCATTAGTGAGAATGGTCATGCTGCCGACACCCTGACGGCCACGAACTTCCGAGTGGGTGAGTTCCTCCACGGTCCCTAACTGTCTTACCGAAGAGTTTTATGAGATCGTAGCATTTAGACATCCTCCTCCATTCACACTGCTCTCTGCTTGAATGGGTTTCTGTCTATGAGTACAAATATGCTTCTTTCATGAGATCTTTTAAATTGCTTGCGGAATGATTTTTAACCTGGTTTTTGGTTTCTTAGAGAAATAGCAGCTAGAGTATTGCCCCTTATGGCTTATCATTTATGCAGCCGTGTGGTGATGGGGAGGTATCAGTGGGATAGGAGGGAGTAGGTTTTAGATTAAGACCCTAAGGCACAGCTAGTACTGATCAGCTTCAAATTTTATCTGCTCGGCGATAAGTAGAATTTATGTTAGGTTTGACTCATGTTGTAAAATCTGGATGGAGGTGATTAAGTTTAAATTTTTACTTCATAAATAGTCATGTTCTAAAAAATTCCTAAAAATTATCAGAAACCTGTATTTCAGTTGTAGAAGGGAATACAGACTTGCATCTTTTGCCACGTTTCTGCTCTGTATCAAAAGACTGAATTATAAATTGATAGATGACGTGGATTTGGGGGAAGATATGCTAGTGGATTAATGTCAGCACTCAAAACTTTTTAGTCGTCCATAGTTAATTTAAATATGAACTATGGTAGTTACCGGCTGCAAAGAGACTTTTTACTTAAGTTTCTTTTTTACTTTTTTGTAAATGGAGAAAGTATTGCGGTCCACTGAATGCTGTCACACTGCCATGTTGTCATGCAATACAGTATTTTTGTCACGGAAAAATGTCTTTTATTATTTTTTGACCAATTATGGTTTGCCATGTGTACTCAAATAATCATAGACACCCACGTTACTTTATGAGTTACTCACAAGAATAACCCAAATGTCAGACAGATAATAACACTGGCTAGATCTGGTCTTTTTATGGAATATTGCTGTTTAGTCTTGGGAGTGTGTGTCTCGGTGGGTAGAAGAGGGAGTGTCTGTTTCAAACTGATTTCCGTCAAGACAAAATACAAGAGGACAGCTTGAAGTTCTTATTAGCTCTTTGATTATTCTGCTGCTTTATTGTGACTTCTAATCCTCATTCTGTCAAAGCAGTATTCCTGATAGTCTGTACTTGGAAAAAAACATGTGCCCATAGATACTGTTTAAAAGGGTATTGTGAATTTCCTGGCTATGATAGGGGCACTTCGGGCATATTTTTAAAAGAATTTAGCTGGCAGGTGCCAAATGGCACGTTATGCTTAACAGGGCAGAGAGCCGAGTCTAAAGGGAAGTGTGTTGAACTGATCATCAGGAAACTAGATTCTGGTCCTGGTTCTGCCACTAACTAGCTAATCCACAGGGTGTGACAGTTAATATTCCTGGACCTCGGTTTTTCTCATCTGTAAAATAAATGGCTTATATTTAGTAACCTCTAAAATTCAGTCCATCTCTAAAATCTTAAAACTTTTATGTGTAGTAAGTAATATTATTTTCTGGCCTTTTTGGAGGGTACAGACAAGGAGGGGAAGGGAAAAGGCAACCCCCACTAGGTTGTTCTGGGCTTAGTGGCTTTCTCCCACTTTTGCTTTACTTGGTTGCCTTCCTTAGACTCATTGCTTTTCTTCCTCTGTCATCATCAACAATGCCGTCCCTTCCTCCTCAAATTTTTCATAAATCTTTACAGTAGGAATGACAAAGTAATCGGATGGGTGGTAATTTTTTGGCTTACAGTGTATTCATTTTGAAACTAAATATTTGAAGGCTTTGAGAAACAGAGGAAGTCTTCTTGTTAAAACATGCTACACACTTTCTGTCTGGCATTTAAGCAGATGTTTAGGAACAGAATACACGTAGCCTATTCAAAATATAAAAGGGAGCAATTTTATTTCCAAAAAATTTCAAAACCAGGACTCAACTCTACCACAAAAGGATTGGCAGAGTAGTTTAGTTTAAAAAAAAAAAAAGAGAGGGCATAGTAATAAATAATTTCACATTGAAAATTATGGGAAATATTTTTATTTATATGTATACTGAGCTATTTTTCTCTCCTCTTTACATTTTAATTCAAATGTTGGATAATTTGAGGGACAAATTTAAATTTTTTTAATTGAAGAATGGTAATTTTGTAGAACTTACAGATTATGATTCTTCAGAAATACAGAAAATTTTAGAAATTCGTTTTTTAGACGTAAGATATCTTTGTGGACTTTCCTTGTTTAATATAACTTTATTATGTACACAAAGTGGTTTTCTAACTTACTGGTTTTCTTTCTATAAATATTTTACAATATGTTAAACCTTTGGACAAATAAGATGTATATGGAAAATAGTACAGTTTGAGGAAAATTCAAAATTTGTTGTAGCTTGTTAGCTACTCTCTTTGGCCTCTGGTATTTAAGGCCAATAAAAGGTGGGGGCTGGCAAACTTTTTCTTTAAAGGGCCAGATCGTAAATATTTTAGACCTTGCAGGCCATAGAGTTTGTGTCACAACTACTCAACTCTGTCATGGTTGTGAGAGCAGCTGTAGACACTATGTACAAGAATGGGCGTGGCTGCGTTACAAAAGCAGTCGGTGGGCCGAATTTGACTTGAGTGCCATAGTTTGCTGACTTCTGCTCCAAGGAGTCAAAGTAATACAGGGAAAACCATATGGACTTCATAGTCAAGGCACCTTAATTAAATAATCCATTTCATTAATCAGAACAGCAGAAATAATTTTGAACATTTGCATGAAGATTTATAGTTTTTTTGGAGGAAGTAGAACAGATATTATTGCCACCATTTTTTAAAATAAAGAAACGTAGGCACAGTGGCTTAAGTGAGTTTGCCTTAGTTACACAGCAAGCCGGTTAGCTGAGACTAGAACTTACGTCTCCTTATGTCGTCTGTTTACTTAACTCCCTGGAGTCTGACCATGAGGTGTAGGAGGGACAAAGTGAAGGACCTCACGGAGTGGGGTTTTGTGGGAAGGCCAGATGGTATGATAGAGAATAAGCAACTAAGAGATCAACAGCCCTGGGTTCGAGTGATGTCTTCATCGTGCCCATCAAGCATGTTCTGGCTCTATATCCTCTTGGGCCCAGGTCATTCATCCACACAACGCAGGTAATAGGTATGCAGAGGGTGGTTCTGTAGCAGGCACAGAGGTGATGTTACTCCTTCTTTTGTGCTTCTTCTTTAGTGCTTTTTGGTGAGTCTGGGCTGTTTAGATGTGAGAAGCAGGTACATATTTCATGACTGTTAAGCATATAGTCTTTGTTCTTGAGTATTCAGTTGAAGAAATCTTGAGTATAACTTCCTCTTAATGTGACTCTAAAAGGGAGGCCTGAATAAGAATGATAGACAAGAGAACGACTCTGAGATTCTAGAATAAACTCATTTTTATCAATGTGATATTGGTTTGATGTAACAGAATATTTGCACTAAGTGGCATTTCCTATAAAGCAGATTTCTAATTATGACTTTTTTTGTGGCATTCTGAGCTTTGCCTCCTTGCTCTCTCCGCCTTTGCCTCTTGAAAAGATGGAAATGTGTCCCCAGTTGGGTGGGCCAGCAGGTTAACCGTTGTTGTTTTAATGGATTCTTTCCATTTCATAGGGATATAATGAAGATGACCTTCTTTTATTTAAAAGTTGTTTATAGAGTCGTAAATTCCTCCAGTAAGAAGAACATAGGCATTCCTGTTGTCACAACTAGAATATTTCAAATAAAATAACACTGTCCCTTGGCGTAACTTATTTGTAGAGACATTGAAAAGCAATTATGATTGCTGAAATAACACATTGGGTTTGTATGATGCTGCTTTTCTCTGAGGAGTTACAAGGGACTTACGTTCCATTAACACCAATTGAATAATTCTAAAAAGTATTTGATAATTTAAAAGGTATGTATCCATGTTATTTTATTTGATGCTTACTTTCCCGGAGAGAGATGGATGGTAGTATCCATATTTTATAAATGTGAGTACCTAGGTTTTAGTGGTTTGATTAAAGGAGACTGTCAGATTTTCTTATCCCAGAGTCCAGATACCTCCTGCCCTCCTATGTTGCCTCCTATGACCATATACGAAGTGATTATGTATAAAACACTGTACTGGATTTTCCAAGACAAGCAAATCATAAAGCTGCCCTCAAAGAGTTTATGCTTTGAGGAGCTGAGTAGTATATGTAAATAACCCTAAATCAAGGTAGAAAGCTCTTAGCAGCAGCCCAGAGGAGGAGATGCCACTTCTAGCTGAGGAAGGATGCTTTGAGAGAAAGGGATGGCATGCAACTTTTCTGCTTAGTTCACTATGCTATCCCCAGCTGCTAACTATGTTGGCTTATAGCGGGAGCTGGGTGAATTGCACGTTGCCTGATTGTAAACTGATGGGGGCAGCGCAACTCGAAACGTTGCTAACTTCCAAAATAAAGATGGATGGGAAGTAGAGGGAATGGAGAGGGGAAGTTGATATGGGAAGGATTTACCCATTAGAATTTGGCATGGAGACAAGAAGGCACAGATGGTTTCTGGGAATTGGGAGGAGTTTCACTTAAATGTAGAAACATGAAAGGTAATAATAGTAGATGATGGGTCTGGGAAGGTAGATTGGGGCAGGCAAGGCTGTGAAGCACTTTGAATTTCAAGCTTGGGAGTTTGGACTGTACTCTTTCAGAACTTACTGAAGTTCTTGGAAAAGGGGGCACTGATCTCTCTTGTTTTGAAAAAGAGGGAAGTTTTCTCATTTTTCGGTAGGAAACTAGTGTTTTAGTAGTCCAAATAAGCTTCTGAACAGCCCTTAGTAACGATGTCAACCTTTAGCTGCTTTTAGCTCCTCTGAGGTGGGTTTGCTGCTCTACACTGGGAATCTGCCCATGCATCTCGCAAAACCAACATAACACTGCAGTGTTCTGATGAGGGAATGGAGGCAGTCCATGTTGCTACCCTCATTATGTAAGTTCTCCTCATGAGGGGGGGAAAATGCCTTCTCAGTAAGGCATTAAATAAACCAACATGACTGTTCAAGGAGCAGGAAGCATTGAGATTTTTTTCTGGCAACTTAGTTCAGATACTGAGTCTTTTGTCCTCTGCCAGTTGTCATTGTTTGGACCCTTGGATGTTCATCCAGCACAGAAACCAATGAAATGCCAACATGTCACTCTTTGATTAACTGGTGCATATATTTTCCCCTTAATACATTGTACAAGTTTTATGTTTATTAAAGATGATTCAATACAATGCTTAAGTAAAGAAAGTGGTTGCCACTTATCTGGGCAATTTAGAATGTTTAAGAGCTTGTCAAACTACTCCCGACTATGTTTCATCTCATCAAGTTATTTTATAATACTAAGTAAATGTCATAATGTAGAGCATTTCCTTTTTATTTTATTTAAGCTGTGGCGCACCCTTAAAAGTCTGGTATTAGGAACCAGGTATATCTGGTATATTCACTTAAAATATATTTATTGAGCACCTACTATGTGCCAGGGATCGGTTTAGGCATTTGGGATGTAACAGTGAACAAAATAGACAAAAGCCCTTGCCTTCCCACTACATTGAAAAACGTAATGTGGCTCCATGACATGGATGAACCTGGAGGACGTGATGCCGAGTGAAAAGAGCCAGGCACAAGAAGACAAATACTGTATGATTCCACTTATCTGAGATACCTAGAGTAGTCAGATTCCTAGAAAGTAGAATGGGGGTTGCCAGGGGCTGGGGGAAGGAGGGAAATAGGGAGTTGTTGTGTAATGCATACAGAGTTTCAGTTTTGTAAGATGGAAAAGTTCTGGAGATTGACTGTACAATACTATGAAAGTACTTAGCACTGCAGAACTGCACACAGAAATAGTTAAGATAGTAAATTTTCTTACATGCATTTTACCACATTTAACACTAAAAAAACTAAAAATATATAGTGTGAGTGTACACTACTGTCAAATGATTGCTACTAAAAATACACTGTAAGAAACATATATGATGTCAGGTAGTGATAAATGCCCTGAAGAGATATGAAGTTGGGAGAAGAGATGGAGAATGGGGAGTGCTGGCGGGAGGTGTATGGATGGATTGCTGTTTTAGACAGGTCAGGAAGGGCCCTGCTGAGATGATGTTTGAGTGGAGACCTGAGTGAAGTGAGTAGTGAACTCTTGAGGGAACATCACAAACTGTATAATCGAACTCTGTGACTGTGTTTGTTATTTTATCTAAACTGTAGACGGTCTCCAAAAGGCTGGCGTTAGGAGCTTTCACTCAGACTTTTCTTATATGTCATGTAGGGTTAGATTTTATCAACCTGTGTTACATCAGGGAACCATATTATTAATAACTGTAGATAAAGAGCCCCATACACAGAGGACAGAGGCAAGCACGTCTTGTCTGCTGGGTTAAAAAATGGTCTTGGAATTATGGTAGAAGGAATCTTGGTTATAATAAAAAGTATAGGGTCTTAGATACATAAATGAGTTACCACAGCAGCTGTCACCTCTTTCTCCAACATTATTTTATGTAAAATAGATCACATGATTTTGGCATGGAGCTTGCTTTTAAGTAAAGGAAATAAAATTGGTTCCTGCTTGTGAAGGCAGGTGTGTGTGTGTGTGTGTGTGTGTGTGTGTGTGTGTGTGTAGGGGGAGGGTACTGACTACTGCAGGGCTGCATGGCATTGTGGTTTCAGGGATTAATTGGACCGAGGAGGTGTTATAGGTTGACCCTAAGAGCCAAAATCAGGAGAAAATCAGGTCCTATTTGATTGGAGAGGAAGATTCCTGAGGCTGAGAAGGTGAGGGGCATCAGACTGGTGATATAAGAAAGTGTGTCTGCAATCAGGACAGTTGAAAAAAATAACCTTAGGTAAAAGAGGGCTCAGCAGTCTGCTAACTCTGTGGGAAAGGCATGTGTGATGGATTGTTCCTTTTAAGCCATGCCTGGCCTGTGTCATGGGGGTGGCTGGGACTCCTTAAAGGGATTGTGCTAGGCTGGCCTGGAATAAATGACCTTTCAAAATTCCTTGGAGTCTGTAACACAATGTCACAAAGTGTGTATTCTTTCCTAGTCTGTCAGCTTGAGCATATGAAATGATCTTTGGAAAACTCGAAACTGCTTAGCATAGCACGCAGGGCCCCAGGATCAGCGGCCGCCTGGCTCCCTGGCCTTAACTCTGGCCGTGCCCCTTCTCTCTGCTTCTGTCACACTGAGCCTGCAGGGATACCAAAGGTCCTCAAATGCTCCTAGCCGTCTGTGCTCCTGGGCCTCTGTTCACACCATTGCCACTGCCTGGCAGAGACCCACTGCCTTTTCAAGAGTCAGCCAAGTGCCACTCATGCTACAAAGCCTCATTTCCCTTATTTGTTGCCATGCTTATTTCTTCCACACTCTAAACTACTTGGGGACAGGGACCTGTCTACTTCATGTTGGTATCCGCATTGCAAGCACAGTGCCTCACTTTGGAGATGCTCAGTGCATTTTTGTTGATAGAGCAAATAGTCGATGCAGGTGCCTATGTAATGATGGCACACATAGATTTTACCCAGTACAGCTTCCTCCGAAATTCTTGGGCAACTGAAATCACACTAGTAAAATAATCATTTGAGAAGTCTCTATAGAATTTGGGGTCACAGGAAAGGAGAACATATTCCACTGACTGCAAGATGCACGAAAAAGGGCACCTTTGTAGCACATGGAGTTTGGATTTTATATTTTTAACACTGACTGCAGTTACTTTCTGCTCGTGGCAAAGCACAGCTAGATTGCTGTACTTTTAGTATAGCTGTTCCCACTACATGGAATTCCCACCCCCAACGCCTGCATCTATCTAAATACTGACGGTCTTTTAAGGAACAACTTCAGGTTCTCTTTCACATGCTTCTGCCTGTGCTATTTTTTCTTTCCTGTTGCACCTCTAGTCATTACCATGTCAGCTGACACTTGGTGGTCTAGCTCGGGTTTATTGTTGACTGGTCCTGGGACCCTGGGCTCTCTGGTTCCATACTAGTACAATGCATTTAATCATGCCTTGACCTTCTTGCAGAGCTGTCCTGAGGCTCATGAGAAGGAGCAGGCTGAAGGAGCATATGGGCTCCTTGGATTTATTTGAAGACCTTTCTCTTTTTCCAAATATAAAAAAAGTCCTTTTAGGGGCTGGCCAGGTGGTCCAGTGGTTGGGTTCGCATGCTCTGCTTCAGTGGCCCCGGGTTTGCGGGTTCGGATCCGAGGCGTGGAGCTATGCACCGCTCATCAAGCCATGCTGTGGTGGCATCCTACGTATAAAATAGAGGAAAATTGCCGCAGATATTAGCTCAGTGACAGTCTTCCTCAAGCAAAAAGAGGAAGATTGGCAACAGTTGTTAGCTCTGGGTCAGTCTTCCTCACACACACACACACACGGCGCGCACACACACACACACACCACACACAGAAATCCTTTTAATTTGCAGCCCCTATGTCCTGTGATGGGGGGAATGTGCTTACATCTCCTGAAGCTTGGATAGAGTATGCTCCCTCTGTACCACAGAGGCAGTGGTTCTTTCATTTACTGATCCTGATAGTATAGTAGCATCAAGAAAGACATACGATGTTTCCATAACTCTTCCACTTCGGTACTCTGCTCCTGGTGCATAGAAAGCTCTGTACTTGCTCACATTTAGGCTTACTTTGGGCAGGTTAAGCTATTTGCAAAGTGATGTCAGGTGTCGTTATCATATGGCAGAGACAACATGGTAGCACTATGCCCCTTCCTCCCGCATCTCCTTGAAGGGTTCACTTGCTTACCTAGGAAGCTCTTGCATGTTGCCACGCCTATTGGCAAGGGTGAGAGCATTTAGACAGTTTGCACATTTTGTAACCCAAAGCTGTGGTCAGGAGGGAAAAGTAATCATCTTGAATAGATGGGGGCATCTCCAGTGACGTGTGATTATGACATTTGATCCCGCTTTGTGCAATTCACTTGACCATCCTTTGTGTAATTTACCTCTGGGCTCCTAGGTTAAAGTAGATTTAAGGGAGCTGGACTTTAAATAGATAATGAAATCACATTTATGTGATACAGTATATACCTGTAGCGTTTATTGGCATGCAAGTTGGGCTCAATTTTGCGCCTGTAGTATAAAAGTCAAACATTTTTATCAGCTTTTAATATCAAGGTATATACACGTTTTCCAAGTGGAGAAGGAATAATGCATTTGTGTACTGTTGGAAAAACCTCCTGGAACTAACATCACAGATGATGAGAAAATATTTTTGAGGGCAGCCACACAGTCATCTTCATGCTATGCAGTCCAGGAAAATAAAATAACTACCAAATGGGGAAGGATAAAGTTAGTGAGGAAGTTTGTTTGAGATTCATTCCCCAAAGTTATATCACAAATAGAGAAAATGAGAAGAGCCAGATGCCCTTCTTTTGCCAATTTAATGTTAATCCTGTCATTGATACACTTATTAAAATTGATTTTCTGTTTAGTTGAAGAGTATGGGTTTAAGGAATGGTTTCCTGCTTGACTCCATTATCTTGGATTTAGACTCACGCAATAATTACTGAAAAACTGGCATGACTGCAGTGTTGGCTTTTTGTAAGATTTGGTGGGGGAGAAAAAAGACAACTGTAGATAGTAATGAGAGATTTCTTCACTCTGAGACCAAACTTCAGATGCCCATCAAATTCAATAAAAATTTGTTCTGGGTTATGGGGACTTTCTAAGCTTTCCTAGTGTGGAAACTCAGCCTAATTTTCATCAAATTTTCCCTAGAAGAGGTAAAAGGGAAACTTGACGTTAAAATCTTTTGCAATGAGGAAAGCGGACCACTGCCCTTTTCCTGGCAAATTAGGGTGCAACTGGAGCATTAACTCAAGTCTTATTTAGCAAGATTAGAATATGTCACTTTTTGCCACTGCATTGTCCCTTTCTGAAGAGAGGGTGATTTATGAGCCCTCGGGATCTTCTTGTGATATTAATAACATCTTGAGCCAGCTGTTTTATTGGGTGTACACAGAGGGTAATTAGAAACATCTGAGAGTCTCATAATGTGCCCGGAAAACCATGACATTCTATGGAAAAGAAAAAAACAATATTCGTGTTGAAGTTGTGTAGTTGGTAAATAGATGAATTGGTATTAAACAAATTTACTCTGTATTATACCATTTTTGAAAAAGAAGCTAAGCTCTTCAGGCTGAAAATATCCTTTTATTGAAATACACTCACTGCAGAAATCCTAACCTTATTTGGTAAAAGACTTCTGACTGTGCTGTTCATACAGTAATTATCATTTCCCTTCTGTCAAACTTCATCATATTATAGACTGTTTTCTGCCAGAAGAAGTATTTCTTCTTTTTACCTGGCAGTTCCTTGAAAATTTTAGAATTCTGAGGGATCTCATTTAAGGAAATTAACTCTTAGAAACATACTGCACCAGGAACTAATAGTGTCCAATTTGCCTAATAGTCTATCCTAGAAATCGGGTTGGGATTCAAGAGTTTGGGCTCTATTTTAGCTGGTTATTTGAAATTTGATCTGCTCCAATGGTGGCTGAGTTTGAATATTTGGGTATGCAGCAATAATAGCAGCTAAGTCAGGGTCTGATTTAAATCAGGTCCTGTTCTCTCTTTCCTCAAGACAAAATCTAGACAAGAAAACTTAACAATTTGGTGGTGGCTGGTGAATGGTTCCTTTCATCTTCATTCACAAATAACAAGCCCTTATGAGAAGTCAGTGCTGAGTCCAACTGACATATCCCAGGCAGCCATGGACAGGGTTCAAACTGGAGGCCTCCAGTGTCTTTTCAACTGGTGTTGCTTTGCATGTCCCCAGTGGGTGTCCCATTTTTGTTGTTTTTGATCATTTTGAGTGGGATTCCTCATCCATCATGGAAACAAAATTGTAGCTAGTTGTGGGTTTTGCTAGAGGTTGGCAGTTACTTGATGAAGTCTCTGGAAGGAAAAGTGGATTCCCTTGTGTAAAAACGTTTATGTTGGGGGAGGTAGGACAGTAGTTGGGAGCTCTTGCTGAAACCTGACTTCAAATGCTTACCTTTTCCAACCCCTAAATCAGTGGTTCTCAGTCCTGGTTATACAACAGAATGTCCCATGGATTGCTTAAAAGGTACAGATGCCCAGCCCACAACTCAGGCTTCCTAAATCAGAATTTCTGGGTGTGCTTTGGGTATGTATAGTTTGAAAGCAAACAATGCAGGTGATTGCTATATATAGCTCTGATAAAGAGCATATAACCTAAAAAAGTGCTTATCACCCTTTACTGTTCATAGGAATCACTGTGAATCTTGTTAAGATGCAGATTCCGATTCAGTCAGTCTGGGTGGGGCCTGAGATTCTGCATTTCGAACAAGTTCCCGGGAGATGGGATGCTGCTGGCTCGTGGATCACCCTTTGAGTAGCAAAGGTCTAAGGTATTATTATTAATTCACAGTAAATAGTGATTTCAGAGAGAGATATTTATCATGAATTAATGATACTTATTTATTGAGTTTCTCTATGAGCCTGATACTGTTTTAGGAAATGACTTATAAATGCCAGAAGAGACTCAAAACATGTTAGCGCTTTGCAACTCTCCTACGTCAGTTTCTATCCCTCTTAAAGCTGAGATTCCCTCACCCTGCCAGGCAGCCTCTTGGGCAGGGTCCCACCAGGGTAGCATCTTTGCCGTATCAAACGCTGCGGTGCAGGCTGCCTTCTCTCTTTACCCTATCATTTCAGCCTGCTCAAGCCTACCTCCTGCCTTCAGAATTTTCTGGGGGACAGTCAGAAAGTTTCTATGTTCACCATGTCCCCTGAATTCCAGGGGAGATGTGTCAGGCTGTCCAAAGAATTTTTACCTTCTCTGCTCCAGTGCAGCGAGCTGGTTTCTGCAGCACGGGCAGAATCCCAGGAAGTGAGATGACTGTTACTGACTTTTGTCGTCAGCTTTGGGATGTAGCTCAAATCTCATAACAAAAGTTCCATTATATAGTCTGCACAACTGTGTACAAGCATGATACTCTTGACCTGCTAGTAATAGAACATAGATTTGAGTGTTTTTTCTAAGAGAAGTTGAACGGGAGATGTATTTGCACAGATCCATCCTTATTCTAGTTAAGTTCTACTTGTGATTAATATTAAGCATTTTGAAAGCGTTTGAGGATACAGTCTTTAAGAGAAGGTATACTTGAATGATACTGAGTTGACCAAACCTATCACACAACCATCGTCCTGACTTTCTGAGAACATATCATGTCTATCCTGAACCCCTACCTACCTACAGTGCCTGGATTTTGCGTTAGGAACACTGATACTTGAGAGCACTTTCAGCACACTAGAGAAGTTGAATTAATAGAGAATAAAATAGAGTGAACATGAATTCATTAGCTGGGATAGCAAAGCTGAAACTCTCCCTTCCTTTTGCCACCAAAAGTCAATTGTATTTCCTTCACCTCACTCTGGCCTCTTCTTTCTGCACCTTCATCCAGCAGGTATATCCTTAGCTGGTGCTCGCTCAATTCCCTCTGTTGCTCTGATATCTGGGTCACACCCATAATGCAGAACGGAAGAGGACAAGCTGAATTTGTCTAATGGTTCTCAACCAGGGGAAGTTTTGCCCCCCAGCAGAGATTTTTGGCAAGGTCAAGAGACATTTTTAGTTGTCCAAACTTGCAGTGCTCCTGGCATGTAATGGATAGAAGCTCTGGCTGCCACTAAACATCCTGCAGCACACAGGACAGCCTTGTCGACAGAGAATTATTTGGCTCAAAGTATCAACTGTGCAAAGTTGAGAAATCCTGCTCTAAGCATTGCTATTTTTTCTTCTTAAACAACGTCTTAGACCCCCTCTCTGATATTTTGTCCAGGTCTCTCTGGAGATCCCTTGTTCTTAAATCTCAAGATTGTTCTGTAGGTAAAATCTCCAGCATTTTGTCACAAATGTATTCTGCAGGTGAGGGTGCTGGGGCTCCAGCCGACAGCTCTTTCGGCCCGCCCATGTGTGTTACCTAACAAACAGGACCCAGGTGCCTGGAGGCTTAATTTACATTTGACAATTTATACGAGATGATTTCCTTGGATTTCAGAGGGTTCAAGGATTGAGATGGGTTGAGAGTTGTCTTAGGATGACTCAACAAATGGGCTTGATTGGCCTTTATGATGGGAATTCTTTGGAAATTGAAGCGAATGGGAAAACACTTAGCACAGGATGTATTTTTGCACATCTCAGAAGTGATCGTATAATAGAAACCAGTTTTCAACACTAACTGTTGCTACTGTGGACACTCATTTGCAAAGTGTCTGTGCTGTGGCCATTGGAACAGGGGAGAACGCTGAGTGTGTTTATTTGAACAACAGCATCATCATATGTTCAAATAAACATAGAACCTTGGGAGGGTGCGGGTTTGTTATTTCTAACCCAGGCATCTCTACGCATGCCTTTTGAAGGGTCATTTTGCCAAGTTTGAAAGAAAAACCTATCCAAGCTTTAAGAGTCTGACATATTATTTAACTTGTTGAAAAAAGAAAAACTTCTTTGTGGCCAAAACACTCTAAGTTAGCTGGACAATGACGTCTATCATGTTTTTAAGGCATTCACTTCTGGATTGAGAAATAGCCCTAGAGAGCAAGTAAGACATTGCCCTCACCTGCATGTAACCTCTAACAGCAGTTTCCCCCTTGTGTTTTGGTCATCTTGCCCAGGAAACTTGGAATTTTCACAGTTCTTTCTTTTGTGATTTTTCACTTGAATGAAATGCCTGTTTTTACTGCCATCCATACAGGGGAGGAGATATTTTATTGCTTATCGTCATGAGACCCTAAGCCCGTAAATTCACATGGTGGATTTTTTTTTCAATTGTATCTTTTTGTTCTGGTGGTAATATGTAACATAAAATTTACCATTTTTTACCATTTTTAAATGTATACTTCAGTGGCAATGAGTACATTCACAGTGACGTACAGTCATCATCACTATCCATTTCTAGAACTTTTCATCATCCCAAACAGAAACTCTGTACCCATTCAACAATAATTCTCTGTTCCTCTCCCTGCCTAGCCCTTGGAAAGCTTTGATCTATTTTCTTTCTCTGTGAATTTGGTTCCAGGTACTTCGTAAAAGTAGAATCATACAGTATTTGTCTTTTTGTGTCTGGCATAATGTTTTCAAGGTTCATCCATGTTGTATTGTAGCGTGTACCATTACTTCCTTTTCAAGGCTGAATAATGTGTTCCATTGCCTGGATATACTGTCTTTGGTTTATCCATTCATCTGTGGATGGATATAACGTTGTTTCCGTCTACCGTGAATAATGCTGCTATGAACGCTGATGTATAAGTAGCTTTTGGAAACTCTGCTTTCATATCTTTTGGGTATATATCTAGGAGTGGAATTACTGGGTCATATGGTAATTCTCTTTAACTTTTTGAGGAATTGTGCAACTATTTTCCCCAGTGGCTGTACCATTTTATGTTCCCACCAGCAGTGCACTAGGGTCCTAATTTCTCCACATCCTCCATCTTCCTAACACTTGTTACTTTCCCTTTTTTTTTTTTTTAATAGTTGTCCCAGTGGGTATGAAGAGGTGTTTCATTGTCTTTTTGACTTACATTTCCTTAAATTAGTAATGATGGTGAACCACTTTTCGTGGGCTTCCTGCCCATTTGTATATCTTCTTTGGAGAAATATCTATTGCAGTCCTTGCCCAGTTCTGAATTGGTTTGTTGTGGATGATTTTTTTAAAACTGGAGTTTCCATTTACTAACTTAAGTCCTTAATTCCAGGGTTACCTAGAGCCGATATTGATTGTGAATCTTTCGGGAGACCCGATTTCTGGTCCTGGTCCTGCCACTTGGACAAGACTCACTTTTAAGTCTTAATTTTTTTTATCTGTAAAAGGAGGAATTTAGGGAGTAGATGTTCAAGATCCCTTGCAGCCCTAAAATGCTATTATCCTGTCTAATATAAAGCCTGTCTTCTGAGGAGAATGATAGAGTGTAAATGGGATCAGGCTATCTTTAGTGTGTTTTATTCTGAAAATATTGACTCTGATTTCCAAGTATGTACATTGCGTCCCCTTTTGTACTTTTTTTGGCTCCACTTTCCACTTTAAATCAAAGGATGATTTTATACAAGTCTAGTGATATATTGTATGGTGATGTGTCATCGACCTGACAAGTTTGATCAGAAAACTAGAGACCTGAAACTTTTGACAAGCTTACAAATGAGTCTGCATTTTTCTTGCTTAGTTTTTTAACTCAAAGTTTGATTTGATTTAACTCAGAAAGTTTGACCAGAAACAGAATGACTCCATGGTGGCCTGAAGGAAGCACAGCTTGTGTGGAGTGGGATGAAAGGCTGGACTTGGCTCTGGCCACTCAGGTTGTGGAGGGCTAATTTTTTTAGAAAACTGAAATGAAGTCCTGCATGCCTTAGAATGTGCTTGGACCCTTCTACAAACTATAACAAATGGTTTAGGATTAAAAACCTGAGCTGTAAGATTTAAATCACTTTATTGGGGTGATAAAGTCAAAAGCTAATTTTAAACTTAAGAAACATAATTTTTATAGTAATTGAAGAGGTAGTTTTTCCATCTGATACATGTTTGAGTTCATTTATCTCTTGCCAATTCCCCGGGTTATCTTAATTTACTTGGATTAACAGCTCCTTGAATTTTTTTTCTTCACGTGGAATTAAAGAAAAGTCCAGATGCCTGAGCATTCTTCAGCAAAATACAATGTTTAATAGTGTTTGTGCTGGAAATCCACCCAGCTCTTCGTCTCTGGAGGCATCAGTGGGCCTCACTTTTCTTTAGGAGATTGGAGGGTGGTGGTGTGAGGTGGGCGTATTTTTTTCCCCAACTCCTCCCTCCAGGGTCCCTGGGGATCTTCGTGTTCTTCCACCTGAGGCCACAGCTTCTGTCACGAGGAGCTCTCTTTGCTGGTTTCCTGCCTTTACAGTCCCACCGTACTGTTCTCACCGTGGATTTCCCAGACCTCAGCAGAGTTCCTCTGACCTATGTCAAGAGTCTATTAGGCTGTCTTCAGTCTTGCCCTATTTTAGTGTGCCTTTCTTTCCTGACTGTCCCTTGACTCATCCTCAAATTACAGTTAAAAGACCTGTAGGCAGATTTTTTAGAGAGTTGATTTGTATGGCATCTTCTTTAAAAAAAAAAAATTACAATTAGCTTTTTTGATTATGTAACACATGGTACAAAATTTAAAAGACACAAGAAGGGCCTACTCTAGAATGAAAAGTCAGTCTTCTTTTGATCTCTGTCCTCTAAACATCCATTTTTCTTTGCAGGGGCAAATACTCTGACCCATTTCTTGAGTGTCTTCCAGAATTGAGGTGTTGTGGCATATATCCTTGAAACCGCTAGAATATTTTGTTTACTATATTTCACTCTGCTTTATTCATGTAATGTCTATATCACCACAAATAAATTTGCCTTGTCTTTTATTAAGGCTGCATAATATTCCATCCTGGCATATACTATAATTTATTGAACCAGACTGTATTGTTGAACTTTTTGCCTTTTCAACTTTTATCTTTGTCATTCAAGCTGCAGTCGATAATAAATTCTGTAATATACATGTGTGAATATCTCAAGATAAATTGTGAGAAACAAAGTTGCATCAAAGAGTATGTTCTGGTGTAATTTTAATAGACATTCAAATTATCTACTATAAAAGTTGTACTCATCTACATTCTCAATACAGAGAATTTAAATTAGGATTTAGAATCCTAATTTGCATCTCCCAATGCAGAGATTGTCTATATCACCATACTCTTTCCATACAGATTATTAAACGTTTTGAAGTCTGCCACTCTGGGAAGTTGGAGTTTTAATTTGTATTTGAAATTAAACTGTATTTGTGTAGGAGATTGAATCTTTTCATTTGTCTAAAACAGAGTTTCTCAACCTCAGCATTATTCACATTTGGGCTAGCTAGTTCTTTGTTTCAAAGGGCTATCCTGTGCATTTTAGGATGTTTAACAGCATCTTTGGCCTCTACGCAATAGATTCAAGTAGTTCCTGCCCCTCCATACACACACAAGTTGTGACAACCAAAAATGTCTCCAGTCATTGCCAAATGTGGCTAGGGGCAAAATTACCCCTGATTGAGAACCCACTGGTCCAAAGGTTTTCCCCTTTGCCTGTTTTTCTTTTCCACTGGATTGTTGGTGTTTTTACTTTGCTTATGGTAGTTTTGTTGTGTTTTTATTTTTAGGCTATACAGAAATTTTGGATTTTGTATGTAGTCAGATTTGCCAGTCTGCTGCTTCTCACTTACTTATAATTGATAGAGAAATTGGTTTTTGATAAAATTTTGTTAATCCAATAAAGGTACCAAATTCACCGTTTTATCAGCTTTTGACACTTCTCTTCAATCCTAGACAACAAACTCTGAAGGGGAAACCAGGATAAACCCTGAATTTTGTTGATGAGTAGCATATAAATACATTGGAGAAATCTTAAACTGCCACTTATTGAGTGCTTTCTGTATGCCCACCCTGTGTTAGACACCTTCCGTTTCTTACGTCTTAACTTACAATTCTGAATCATCAGGTTATTATTGTCATTTTATAGATGAGGAAACTAAGGAACAAGAGGTTAAGTAACTTACCCAAGGCCAAAGAGCGAGTAGCACAGCTAGACTTCGGGAACCCTCAGAAGCCCAGGGCCCCCCCTACCCTGTGCTTAGTGGTGTCTCCTAGCTACCTCTCTGTGCCAGGGTTGGCTGAAGCCCCACGGGGATTTTCAGGGGAAAGAGCACATTTGAAGTGTCTGTGAGATCCATCTTCTTTTTGCATGGCCTGGACAGACCCACAGAACACTTCTATCCATCGCGTCTGACTCAAGCCATTCACTAAATTTTGAGTCCTGGTCTGAGCGCTATCATACACGTGTGTGAAGCTTTTGTTCCTCATCTGTAGAATGGGAAGGAAGATACCCACCTCCTCGAGTTTTTATGAGGGTTAAATGAAACGTAGTTTGTAAAAATGCTTTATGGTTGGAGCAGTATCTGTATCTAAGGGGTTATTGTTAGTTATTATTAATTTCTTGATTACCATATATCGTACATTTGATTACATCAAAATACAGGCTCATTAAACTACAACACTGAACATATTTTAACATGTTGTAAGATGTAAGAGATTGACATTAACAAATGTAACCAATATATATTTAATTTCTTGTGTACATTACATTAAACTTACAAAACACCAGTTGATAACATTGCCTAGTACTTCAATATTTTTATGTCATTTAGCTGCAGTTTCAAGCCTTATACAAGGAAATTATCTTCTACTGTACATAGTTTTAATAAATTTTAGGAGAATCCGAAGACCTGTGACTCAGTTTAATTTACTATTTGGGGTTTTCGTAAGGAATTTAAACGTTTCACAGTTCTGCAAATGACACAGTTTCCACAGTTGATAGTCATTCCACTGGTGACTAAAGAGCAGAGGTTTTATTTGGACTCTGGGCATGTATGGAAAGCACACGTAATTTCTCCCCCTTCTGAAGTACTTGGCCTTTGAAATTTAATATGTAATTTAACCTTAAAATTATAGATGCTGAAAAATTTATAAGTCAAACATCAAAGGTGTTTGGCTTCCAGAGACTTGTAATTGTCTGGGATCATTTAAGAAGTAATTAGTGTAATAGAATTAAGATGTGACTAATACATGTGGAGGAATGAAGAGGAATAAGCAATGAAGGAAGGAAAATGGCATTTCAGAATTGGCTCATTTACTGTCATTGGTGTGTTTCTGAAAAGTTGAAAGCTGACGATCATATGATAGTATGAAATAATCCTTTGTGCAAGAAAAGTCATTGTTCTCATGAAAATTGGTAGAGAATTTTTTGTGAAGTGAATGTGAGACCCTTAGAGCTGACAATAGCTTAGAGAACATCTCATTCACCCTTTTCATTTTATACATCAGAAATTGAGGCCCAGATAGGGAAGATGGCTACCTCAAGGTCACGGCTGGTGGCAAAGCTCAGATTCAGACCCAGGCTTGTGACTCTCATTGCATTGACAGATTGTTCTTGTTTTTTGTGGTTTTTTTTGGTGAGGAAGATTGTCCCTGAGCCAACATCTGTTTTAGTCCTCCTCTACCTTGCATGTGGGATGCCACCATAGCATGGCTTGTTGAGTGGCATGTAGGTCTGTGCTTGGGATCCGAACCTGCAAAACCCAGGCCGCTAAAGCAGAGCATGTGAACTCAAACACCATGCCCCCGGGCTGGCCCTGACAGATAGTTTTTATATCTGGAGAGTTCTTAAAGTGGTCTTCTGTTGGACAGTGCCACTGTGTGACTATTTCTAATGCAGTTTGCACATGTGAGAGAGGAGTATCAGAGAGGGATTCTGTTTCAGCTGTTTCTTACTGACCCCATTCCAACCCAAATAAGGTGAGGGTGAGAGTCACTGGGTAATTGGGCAAAGCTGGGGTGACCATACTGAAAAAAAGAATATATGTGTAAAATGGAGTATTCCCCAAATGTTATATAAACCTTTGTTCAACAGAAGAATGAGTAGATTATGCTGTGCAAACTTCAGACAGAGATTGATGTGTAGAATACCAAACCCAGAGATCCAGGGATTAAGAATTAAAAATGCAAGTAGTCATGCAGAAGAAATATCTCAGGGCATTGGCAGGCAGGCCCTCCAGTCCCAGCCACAGAAGGTTACTGACTGCCCACAGGACCTTCTGCCACAGTTCTGTGCCATTTTCTGGAATTAACCCAGAGGAGAAATTGAGAGAGGACATCCAAGATGAGCTCAAGTCTAGGAGATTCACTTTTCCCTGGCTAATTCCTAGAGGGGGTCCTGAGTAACATTTTCTTAGCTCATTGAGAGGAAGTCTGGTAATCAAGTGCCTATGATTCATTGACATTGTGGTTATCAAAGGAGTCACTTTCTAGCCAGAAAATGGAAGATTGCTTTCCAGTGATTCACATGTATTACCCAGAACACTTTGACTTCCTGGAATCTAAAATATAAACTCAAGTCCCTTGGCAATAACTTTTCAACACCACAAATCAGTGAATCCCCTCTTGACTCCTCCTTTCCCCTCCCCTTTCTCTCCCTCCCCACCTCCCTTCTCTTCCCTGCTGGTCCCCTCCTTGCCCTGATTCTTCAAATGGATTGTAGTGTACCTAAATGCTGGGTAACAGTGAAGGCAAAAAATTATTGGTCTTCGAAATGGCAGAAACACAGTGTGTAACTTCTCTTTTGTACAAAATTGACGACACAGTCTAGCACAGCATGTAATGAGGCAGGAAACATTTCTTTGGAGAGCTCAGTTAAGGTGAGATGAAAATGTCCGTTGTGCGTGTCTCATGGCTAGACAGAATGCAATGAGATGGGAATGTGGGGTGCTTAGGGTGTGCTTAATCCAGGCCCTGAATGTGCCTCTGTGAGTGAGGGAACAAAGCTGCAGCTTGGTGAGCTAGGGCCATAGGAGCAACAGCTGCACTTAGCTTGGCTCCCTCCCCTTGGCCTTGACTGAGACCTGCTAGTCTTCACAGAGGGGTAGCCTGCTGCTGCTGTGGCCCTGAAACTCATGGGCTTCTTGATCACAAATAATGGAAAATATGGGTCCCTCCAGGCTGCTGCTAAGTTGGTGATAGTCCCTCTGAGCGTTGAGTGCTTGCTGTGAAGTCAAGGCTCAGCCAATTCAGCAGCTACTTAACCAAGCTGTTGTGTTTGAGTTATCAAAAAGCTGCCACCACCAGCACTTCCTGTCCAGAACCTTTTAAAGTTAACATCTGGTTCCATTGCCAGAGAAAGAATTTCTGTTCCTCACCTCTTCTATTTCTTATTCTTTGTGCCTCATCATTCAACTCTTTAATACTTGTAAATAATAGACAGGATCTCCAGTGGTCATGCTTACTGAGTGCCTCTTAAATCTATGGGTTGGTCCAATTTGGGCTGCTTTAGCTTCCTGTGTGATAATTTGATGAACTATTAGAGAAGAAAAATTCCCACAGTAAAACTATGGGGAAAGATCTGGTCCTGAGCTTCAAGGAAAGGAAAACTAACGTTGATTGAGTACCTTCTGTATACCCAGCAGACTTTTACGTATTTTCACATACTACTCCCCTTCATCCTGAGAACAGGAAGTGTGTTATTCCCATTTACTGATTAGAAAACTGGGGCCTAGTGAGTTGAAGTTCTCAGTCCAGAGAACTGTAATATTCAATCCAACTGTAAAAATAACTATTGTGGACAATTTCCATTTCTAAGCCACATAGAGAAAATTTATTAGGGTCTTGAGGAGACTTGCCCCTTTTAATTGCTGGTAGATGAATAGCAAAAGTTGAATTTAATGGAATCTGAGTGCCTTGGAATTATTTTGAGCAGGTCATTCATGTGGTTAGGGCAATGCAGTGTCCATGGAATATTTTGATTAATTGTGTCAGCGTCCTTGGGTGGCCTTCTCAAGAGCCTGGATGCCTGTCTAAGTCTGGTTTCCTCTACCTAGCTTCTAAGCTTTTACAGATGAGGTGCAACATCTCTTTATTTTGTTCCTCTAATAATCAGTATCATAAATTGAAAAGTATAGGAATTCGGTAGGGTGGATTGACCTACTATAGAAATAGACTTTTTCAGTTCTCTTGAAAATAACTGCATATTGTAGACAAGAATACTCTTAACTAGCTGTTTGGCACTTGTGCCTACTAGTAACTTCTGTTTCTGCCCCCTTATTATTGATCATTGCAGTACTCAGGGATGGAAAGTAGATTTTATGTACCAACCTGTGGTTGACCTATGCAGTGTATTGAGAAGGATCCAGGGTTTACATCCAGGCCCAGCAAAAAACGTGATAGATAAATAATTATTGTTAAAGATAGAGGAAGAGAGAATAGCACCTGTCCTACAGCTGCTGCTTCCATGGGTGTTTCCAGCAGCCCAGCAGACATAACGATGATAACTGGACCTTTCCATCCCCCTCTGGCCTCTCCAAAAATCTACTGGGACAATGTGCACACTTTGGAGATGGCATGGCAGACTTTGAGTATTGATTCTGCCATTTATTAGTAGTGTTCTTTGGACTGCAAACCAAATGTCTATTAACTCTTCTATAATTTGGTATGAAACTGTGTCGTTCACAGGGTTCCTGTAAGGAGAAGATGAGATAATGAATACAGTACCCTATAAAACAAGTTCAACAGTTGTTATACCTTTCCCTTACATAGAGGGCAAATAGCCATTTCCTTATTGAAACTCTTGTCCTTGCCTTCTGCACACAAATGAGAATATTTTCATATGGATGAATAGGTAATGTCAATATTCCCATCAAAACATTTTTATATAGATAATATTATCATTTCCATCACTTTTATGTACTAAATGCAGGATTACTGTATTTTATTAACAAATTAAGTGGAAAATTTTCAACAGGTTGATGTTGGGCATATTAAAGAACTTGCATCTTAGACTAAACATTCAGATAATAGCTATTACTGATGATCAATCCTAGAAATTTTGAAACATTTGGTTAGTTACTAAATAATCTTTCTGTACTTCTAGACAGTTCTCATTCAACACATTCTGACTTGTCCCGTCCCTCCTATGGCTTTTGAATTGCTTTTTTTCAGATAGGAATGGAGTGACTTGGTAAAAGTGAAGGTGCTGGCTAGCATCCCTTGATAGCTTCCCAGGAGCCTGAGGAACACATGTTGAGGAGATCATTTGATAGATTCATCATTTTTAGAGTAGAGTGACAGCCATAGATAAATAATTTCTGTGTCTGGCTCAGAAGAACAAATTTGGAGGGAAACAGACAGGAATATTGTTTTTATCTACCCTTTGTTGTGGCTGGTGTTCAATTTAAGATACCAGAATAAAGGGTGAAGTTTATCAGTCCTGAATGTTTATTTAAGAGATGTGTATTTGTTCATATGTGTGTCAGTAGATTTATACAGAATAAATGAGCATATAAAGATAGTGGTCAAATAACATCTTAAAAATTTAAATGGCTTCTTCCTTCATCATTTTTCTTGCTTGCTTTAGGAATCCTGACTGGATGTCATGATCGTATATCTGATAATTACGTGGAAAATTCTATCTCTGGTTTTTTCTTTTTCCATGGGGTATTGGGCTTGAAAACCAGAATTTTCCATTTTAATTGTAAAAACTCTGTACAGTTTTATGTTAATGGTGAAAGCAGACTTTGTATCCTTGTCTTTAAATGAAGTTTCAAGTTTTCCTAATCTAGACCATATTGATTACACTTATATGTGACGAATGAGAGTCAGTATCTTTCTTCTGCTTGGCTGTTGATCAGCTTGCTAGTAGCTGAAAGATCTGATTATAAGTCACTCATGCAGATTATGAATAAGATGTAACTTTATCCACATGTACAGCCTTTTTCCTCCAGTGATAGTAGAAGCTTCATATTCCAAAAGAAGATTAATGGAATAATTTTTTTTGTAGTTTCTTACTTTTTTGTTTTAAGGAGAACAATTTAATGGAGAAATTAGTTAAATTTTTTAGGAAGAGTTTGGAAGAGACCTGCCAGATACGGACATGGACTATGTTCAGACCCGTGGCTAACAGAAGTGGCACAAATGTATGTTAGAGGCAAAGGAAGAGGGCTTTGGTAAAGAGTGTGAGAGAGTGTTCCTTTTAGACCTGAGAAATAGGAAGCTTTAAGAGACTTTAAATCATCAATTAATGTTGGAAGTATTCAATTATATTAAAAATGATGGAAATAATGCAAAATAAGGTTTTTCAAGGTGTTCTGGATATAATGTTAAAAGTTTTAAGACAAGTTGAGGCTGTGACTAAGGTTGCAGAACTGTTGTCTTTCAAGGATTGCTGCTATCTATATAGTGGAAAAAGCATTGGCAGCCATTGAAGATATGGAATGCTAGCTGAAAACGGTCACTTCAAGCATTATTACTTATTTTGGTGTCATTTGGAATAAAAAGAAACACAAGCTGTACTGGGAGAAATACTCTTAATTGGTCCACATTTTAATGCAGAGAGAATTTAACTTTGGGTCTTCTGGCCTTCTGTCAGGGGGCTGGAGAGTGGCTCCACTGAGGTTCATTGAAACCATTGACATTTGTTGGGCACCTACTTGGGGTGTTCCAGGTGCAGTGAAGCAGGAGCACCTGGTAGTACAGGGAGCAGTCACAGGAAGTCTTACTGGGGGGAGACACAGAGCGGTGGTGGGGCCCAACAACTCAACAAGGAAGAGTGGGAAGAGGAACCTTGCCAGAATCCAGCCATGTGCCTTGGCATGGACTTGAGAGAGAGAGAGTGGTATGTTTTAGGAATCACAAGTCGATCAGTACTGTGGTCTAAAATGACCAAAGCAGGACATGGTGAAGATGAGACTGGCAGCATCTGGTAATTAATACACTAGTGCTGTGGGTAGAACCTTTAATTTTCACCACAAACGCCATGATGCAGTTACTCAAATAACCCCATGGGGTTATTACTTGAATTTCACTGAGAAGATAGGATTTTTTTTCTTGTACGTGTTAGAGAGTCATAGAAAATCCTGTAGGGAAATAAGCTAATTGCTTGAGTATACATGTCAGAAAGTACATTCTGGACATAGTATGTAGAGAACATATTGGAGAGAGGTAAGAAAGGAGGTAGGGAGACTATTGAAAAGGCTTTGCCATGGTCTATGCAAGATATAATGGCCTGAACTTGAACAAAGGCATCAAAATGGAGAGAATGGAGAGGAAGAAATAAATAGGAGAGATACTGAAGAGAGAGAATCAGTAGAATTTGGTCACAGTTGATGTGTGGGTTATGGGACAGAAAATTAACTAGGCCCCAATGTTTGTGCCTCATAAGCCGTATTCTTGAAAACTTAACAGATTATAGGACCATAAAAGTTGAGCACTGAGAAGGAAATTTATATATCAGTTAGATCTATGGCTTTACCAATTAGAAAACCAAGTTGCAGGGGGCTGAACTGAATTGCTGAAGGTCATTTAGCTGTGTGATGCAGACCTGGGACTGGAACTCCGGTCTCCTGGCTCCCAGTACAGGGATCTTTTGACACACTAGACTTTAAGCTTGTGCAGTAAAAATCTCTATAGTAAAGGTGATTTTATTACATCCAGAAAGTATTTGTCAATATTGTTGTTGTTATTATCATTATTATTATAGGCTACATCTCTTTCATAGTAAAAGTAATGGACTGGAAAATATGAATCATGTGGTAAAGTGCTGAAATCCTGGGTAAAGTTGCTTAAATACGTCAGTTCCATGAGTAGAATTAACAGAAATTTAGATGTGAACTAGAGAAAATGATTTGCTCCAAATGTCTTGCGAAAATATGTATTTGAAAGCTGCTGGGTTTCAAGCTCTGATGGTATTGAACCTTTTAGTAGGTATAAAAGGTATAAAAAGCCCCCTTCTTTGCGCATTAGGTTTTTCAAGTTACCAGTTTAGTTGTGGAAATGACCTCTTCCAGAACAGCATAACTCTAAAAGTAGATAGACGTCTCTCTCAGGGTAATGCATGGGATTTTTCTTACTGTTCGGATGAGATCTGTTAGAAATTATACAATTCATGTTGAAATCCATTTGGTAAGTTTTTTAGTTTGTAGGAATTACAGAGAAGTGATTGTAGTTTGTGAAAATATTTCACTTTATATCAGTAAAAAATCATCATATGGTGCATTTGAATTCTGAATTAGAACATCCTTATATAGTTTCCTTAACTTCAGTGTCTGACTGGCCATAAAAGGAAAGGAGAAAGAGAAACAGGAGGAATACTAGGGAAAAGTTTCTGAAATTCTTCTTCGTGTACCCAAGTAGTTTGCCTGATGTTATTTGGTTTATTTAGGAAAGTTGCCAGAGGGATTTGGAAATTTTTCTAGTCCTGATTAATGATAGTAGTTTTAATTTACTTTTCTTCCATGTCTCTGATTCTTATCCTGTGCAAAATCTGGACCTCTGATTCTTTTATTGTGTAACTGAGTATTCGAGTGTACACGAGGATGTTTCAAAAGTCGACTTAGTCTAAGTCTGAGCTACATCTCAGGCGAGTTAATTAGAAGCATACCCATGGGCCAATACTGAGGATTAGAAGGAATTATCTTCAGGAAGTCAGTTTTGATACATATTGTCTTGATTTAATGGAATGTTCCAGATTCAGGAAGTATATATGGAGCCCTGAGGAATGAATAGGCATATTTTAATAACCTGAACTTGACATATCAAGTTATTTAAGTTAAATGAAGGGGATGTCTTGGCTCATCTTATCAGTTAGTAATGAATCACAAGGCTTTGGATCGCTTTAGCATTAGACTTTGGAAAGTTCTGCCGTGTGATTTTAAGTGGTCTATAGTTGAAGTTCTCTAAAACTACCTCCACAAAACTGACTTTCCAAATTAACCAACTCCCACAACTCCTTACTTAAAATACACTGACTGATACCTATGACATGCTGACTATTCCTAGCTGATAGTTCACCCCACACACTGTCCCTCCCAGGTCTGAGTGAATGGCTCCTAAGGGTCAAGTCTTTTGTTTCTGATGAGAAATTCCATTGTTTAATTACATATTATGTAAATTGATAAAAAATGAATGTTAAAAAAAGAGTTGTTTTCATGAAAAGTTGAATGATTTAAAAAAGACAATAAAAGCAAATTAATATAATATTGACTGTCAATTTAGGGTCAGGTAAGACAACATTAAGAAATTGGAAAGCAAACCATAAAAATCTAGAATTTGGCATTCAGCTGGCTTCACAATTAAAAAAATGTTTTGTGAAAAGCTCCATTTGCTCATTCATTCATTGAAAGAAGATTTATTAAGTACCTACCATGTGACTAGCATTTTGCTGAGCTCTAGGGATGGGCTACTGAAAGAGGCACAGTCCCAAAGACAAGATTTCTTCCCTTCAGGAGCTCATGACCTTTTAGAGAAGTCAGACAGGCACCCAGACAATTCTAGTTCAATGCTATCTGTGCTGGGCTGGCTGTGCATATGCATTCCTCCTCTGAGTATGTGGCAGGGAGTGGGAGCTCTCACTTTTCTCTGTTGTCATCAGGAAAGGCCTTAGTGATGAGGTAAAGCTGAGGCAGAGGCTTGGGTTGAGGCAGTAGGTTGCAGTGGTGACTTGGGAAGAAGAGAGAAAAGAGCCTCTAGAGAACCACATGTGTGTAAGGGAGAGTGGAGCGCTCAGAGCAGACCAAGCATTGGGGATGACTGGAACTGAAGAGAACATGACAGCAACAGCGGGAAACCCGGCTGGACGGGTTGCAAGAACTAGGTCAAGAGCCCTTCTCCTGTGACTGGGTTTAGATGTCTTCCACTGGTGTTAGAGAATCTCTGAAATAGATAATCAGGAAATTGACATGTCCGGCTTTTAGCTCAAATGAATCTGTATCTCTGAAGGAATGATCCAGTAGAAACTACTTGGGAACCTCTTTACTACCATCTGAGTTTATGGTAATATCCATAAATCAACTTCTAGTTCCTGTTAGACATTCTCATCCCTCTCTGTGCATAGATACGAGGATAAAAAATGGGATGCTGTGTAAGATATCTAGGTTGAAACAATTTTTTTTTGATCTAACAAGTTGTAAAATTGAAGCTTGTCATGTAGTCTTACATGTAAAAAGCTTTTCTTTTACCTCCAGCTTCAATTCCTTCAACTAAGGCCTGTAAGTCTAAAAGGCAAAGAAGTGAAAAATCAGTTCTTTTCTTACTAACTGAGGTAGAAACTGGTATCTAATCGTGACAACAGTTGTCAGATGGTTTTCAGCCCTGTTTGATTGTGAATTTAGGTGATCTCTGTCAATGCCTGAGTCTAGATCCTGTGACCTCATCAGTGTTTGGGATAGCTTACCCACCAGTCTAGAGGGGACTCGAAACTGCTTTTCCCTGGGCATTTTTGTGTCATATGGTGGTTTTAAGGGCACAGTCTGCCTGGGCTCTTTAGTGTGTAAAGAAGGCATCCAGAGCCTGTTTTCCTCCCTGATGGGGTTTTCGAGTTCAGATTTCAACCAAGATCTGAGGCTGAACTCACATGTCTGTCCCTTCAGTAGCTACATAGGCTATTCCGTATCCTTTGGAATAGATACTTTACTGATCATAGTGATTTTGACTCCTTGCACTGCGTCCCAGCATCATCTACCTTTGTGCTCGTCAGCGACAGCTTACTACTCAGGAAGGGAATGCTGGAAGGGATCCCTGCCCTTTAAATGAAGTAAAAGACCATGGTAGAGAAATAGGCCTCGCCTGTGGCGGCGTAGTTAGGTGGGAGCCACGGGAAAGTAATGATCCATGGCGGGTGGGAATAAAAGGAAGCTGTAGACAGGCCATGCAGATTTTTGTTTATAGAAGTGGTTCCCAAACATTGTCTACCAGAATTTATCCCTTTTGGCATCCAACTGAATTTTATGGACCCCATTTCATTTTATTACCCAGTGTGTTTCTTCTTTCATGTCTCACGGGGAATGTTTCTCTGCTTTTGTCTTAGTCTTGGGCCTCCACTTTTTTTTATCCTGCATTCTTCCCCTCTTCTCCCATCCCTGACTCTACCCTAAACTGCCGGGTTTTTTTCTCCTTTCTCTCACATTATATCTTCCCCCTTTTGAAACCTCCTGTTCGAAATAACTGCTTAAAAAAATGGAAAATTTTATTTAATAACTAATATTAAGATATTTAGACTGAAATTTGAAGCAAAATTAGTTATAGTAATCCATACCTATACACGGAGTAAAAACTCCAGATGGAATGAGTTAAATACTTAAGCAAGAAAGAGAAGAAAATAACCTAAAAACTAGCATGAGATAGGTTATTTATCAGCTACTTGGAGGGTTAGTAACTTAAGGAATGAAAAAGTAGAACATATTATAGAGAAAAGAACTTACAAACTTAATTATATAAAACTAACAGACAAAATAAATGTGTGTGTCCAAAGCAACTAAACCAAAATGAACACAAAAATATATTTACAAAGCTATTTTCATCAATATGACAATTAAGAGCTTAAAATCTATTATCCATAAAATCCATCCTGAAAGTAATGAAAACCTGAGACTCTAAGAGATAGGTAAAATATATGATTAAAAAGATAGCTCAAACAAAAGGAAATAGAAACAGTAAACAAGTAAGTAAGGAAATGTTAAAAGTCTTTAATAAAGACATGGAAAATCAACATTGTGGTAGTGTAACCTGATTGTAGGTAAAATGTTACAGCTCAGAAGTTATTTTGAGACTATTAAACTAGTAGAAATATTTAAAAATAAAATCCAATTTTGACAAGAGCTGAACTTAACATCTTATAGTATAACTACATCTCAATAATTGATACACTCTATTTGGGAAATTTATCTGTTGATATACTTAGCAATTTAATATCTCCTCCCTAGATTCTGGGAACAGAGTGCTGAATGAAATAAAGTGCAGAGTGGTGCACAGCCTGACTGGTTGTGATAGGTGTCCCTTCTTTGCCAATACGGTGGTTTGGTTTTGTCCTCTATATGTTCTCATTACACCGTGGTCTTGAGGTTGGTGGTGATGGCTAACATTGCTGAGTGCTTAGTACTTACTGTGTTCCAAGTGCTTTGAATATCTGACCTCATTCAACACACACAACTATATGAGTTGGGTACAACTTTTATCCTCCTGTTAACAGGTGAAGAAACAGGCCAGACAAATGTTAACATAACTTGCCCAAGATCATACCACTAATAAATGATGAAACTGGGATTCAAACCCCCTGGAGGTGTGGTTCTAGGCCCTTGCTCTTAATGCCTGTGCTCTTCTATCCTCCCCATGAGGAGACGGTTAACATTGGTGTAGTAGGCTGTTATGTTTTTCTTGTTCATTGTATCACCTAGCACATTGCCTGGTGCGTACTAAGCCATCAAAAAATATTACTCATTATTTTCTCATGCATTCAACTAAGAAGGATAAAATTATACACTTATGGATATTCCTTGCAGCTTTCTTTGTAATAGTTAAAAAGAAATGCAGACAATCTAAAAAAAAACAATAGGGGAATGGCTATGTGATTTACCATGGTCAACTTAATGGAATATTATGTAGCTACTAAAAATGTTATTAAGGCTCAATAGCAATACATACCATGGAACAGTAGGATGGCTGTGTAGTAACAAAAGAATCCAGTGAACTGTAGTGATCATAACTGTAACCTGTATATCCTTCTAGGCTTTACCAGCTTGTGAGTATAGATAATATAATGATAAACCCAAGTTATCCTAGCCCTAAACCTTTGCTGCTTACACAGAACCCTCATCCCCTCTACCTCTCCTGCAAGTGTGTCTGAGGATCCCCAAGGGTGCTCGCCTCCCCACCCAGTGCTGGTAAGCTGCAGTCACCACATAGCCTCTGCCCAGATCTTCCTATCCAGACCCTCTGAGGGCCGCTACAGATGGAGCCCCAGGAGAGAGCCTTACCCCTGCCCCTGTGGAAGGCTTCTCTCTAGAATGCTTGGCTCTGTGCCCTGACTGAGGTCCCTTCACTCTCCCTGGAATGGCCAGAGAGGTGCTTAGTAGCCTCCAGAACTTCGAGAACAGCCCTTTGTCCAACCCTGTCCTGCTCCTGGGCCCCAAAGCAAGACTTCAGTTGTTTCCCAGAGTCTCACAAAGGTGATGAGATGACAGAAAGTAGCTAAGTGCCTGGAAGACAGGGATTTCTGTCTGTTTTGTTTATTGATTTTTGCCAAGTGCTTAGAACAGTGCTTGGCCATGGTAGACATACGGTAAACCTTCACTAAATGAGCAAACACGTTTTGAGCTTCTAGCCTTCACTTCTCACCTCACTGGAACTCAAAGGGACAGGTGACAGACCAGCAGGTGTGCAATAGAACTTTCTGCAGTGATGGAAATATTCTGTATCTATGTTCTCCAACAAATGCTGTTGATTTCCTTGTTCTTGACTCTACATCTGCTCTTCCTCTGATGTCTGTGACCCAGAAAATTCCTGCGTGCTTTTGTTAAAAGACAAGAAGCCCTGATGTGTTTCAACTCATATATTTAGATCCCTGGAGAAGTTCATGAGTCTGCCTGATCTACAACTAGCCAGCCCTTGATCTCATTTAGGGCTGCATTAGCACATCCCATGACCCATTATGAAAAACATGTACCTGTGGAAGAAGAATAAAAAGTGTTTGGGATAAGACCAGTGAGATATGAGGGACACGTCTTGGTCGTTCCATCATAAGAGCTGTGTGGTAAAGAGCACTGGCCCAGGACTTAGGGAACCTGGGTTCTCGTCCCGTTTCTGTCACTACGTGGCCATAATGTCCTAAACACACACAGTCTCTCCAACTCACTCTTTATCTGTAGAATAAGGTGGTTGACTTAGATTATTTAGTAGATCATTTTTAGCACCTCTGTGGAAACTGTAGCACTTTATGGAACACAGTTTGAAAACTACTCTAGTGTATGCTAAAGTTACACTGCGTTAGAACAAAATGAGGAGTGTGAAAAGAGGTTTAGATACGTGTTACATTTTTTTCTCTCTGGAATCTTTATGGAAGTATTGTCAGTTTTTTCTTGAGCTCTTATCTGTAAAATGCTGTGCTGTGAAATATGGCAGATAGGAAAGAGGCCACGGCATTTTCATTTTTCTACCATAGTCAAAATCCAATAGGAGAAAGAGGCACAAAAAATATAATACAAGGCAGATTGATAGACAACAGAAATTGTTAGATGCCCCTGAAGTTTGCAAATGCCTCTAGGATTCTTTCTTCTTCAGCATCCTCTTCTTTTTGAAGCAAAGTTTGTTTTTCAGAGGCCATATTTCGGCCAGACTTGAAAGGGCTGCAAACATTTGCACTGGCTATGATGTCAGAAGGTTTCAGGGCAGTTTTGTGCTCTCCAGTTGGATATGCATGTTGAGGTTTTGACTTTGCAAATATTTTAAACTTCTAAATTTAGGTTCAAGTACTTTCCTGAGGCTCAGGAATAAATAAGCAGAAATTAGTGAACTTAGTGGGAATATGAACTTGGTCTGTGGAGACACCACAATAGACAGTTTGCAAATTATAGTGGTGAAAAAAAAGTTTTAAGCTTATTTTTAATATTACTGTATGTAGCTTAAGTGATGTTACTTGGTTTTGAAAGGTATTTTGCAGTGATGTTAAAGAAAATGCCAGGCTACAGTAACTAAAATGCATTGTGCCACTGCAAGTGGTTGCAGTGACACCACTGTGCAAAGTAGGGTCTCTAGAGATGACGCATGTTGTCATTTTCATGAAACCCATTTTTACTGTGCATTAGTGTGTAGCAGCACTGCTTCCTCAACTAAGCATGTTCATCTAATTCCCCCAAATGAAGTCAACTTTTCATAAACCCGTGAGCATTTTATTAACTGCTTTGTCAACCTATATGAAACTTACATTTGAATCAGTGTCTGATTATACATTAAAAATCAAAATAAAGCGTACCGCTTACCAGATTAACTCCACTTCCTTATTCACAAATTTCAAGTAGCTGGATACACGTTTTTCCCTATTTTAAAATTTAAATCCTTCCTATCACGTTAGATGAGATGAAGAAATCTGAATTTCACTGTATTTGCTAGCTTGGTTCAACTTCTGAGAACCAGAATTTCAGGGATGGAAAAGAACCTGTAGATTGTATCTTTGGGCCACCTCCTTTTGCAGATGGGGACACTGTAACCCACAAAGTGAAATGATTTGCCTCAGTTTTCAAAGGTTGTTACTGAGAGGATAACCCTAACCCAAGGTATCTGGTATTCTTGTCTTCACTCTGCAGCCTGAAAATGTTACTATGTTTTTCCTAAGGGTGAAAAAGCCCTGGGGTTTAGGAATTACTACAATAGCAACGCAGACAGCTTCCATGGGTGAAGGGTAACAAGTGGAATTTTGTGATATACTGGATATGTGGAGCTCCTTAGGTTGTGTAAAGTATGAAACTAGATCAGACTAGATAGTCCACAGCTATAGTGAGGTTGATAATAAATGAACAGAAAGCCATAAACAAAGTTGAGATGATGGATGGCCGTGTCCCAAATTGGAAGCTCTGGTGTGTGTGGTAGGGCTTCATATCTCCTGAATTATAAACAGATCGTGGTATGGAAGCATTTGCTAATGTGCACCAGCATTAAGAACTAGTGACATTTTTGAAATTTTTGTTTGTGTTAAGGTTGACATTTTGCATTTGTTGAAATCTGCATTTCCTTGAGTATTTGATGGGGGGGATGAGATGAAGATGGTCGTCTTAGTTGCCAAAGCAGGTAAAAGAGATTCTCTCCTGCAGGGAGAGTGTGGGGGGTACCTTTTTAGCTCTTATTAAAGCATTTCCTTTTGCCCCAAGATTTCTTTAGATTCTGTTTTTTGCTTTTACGTGCATTATCGAGAATGCGAACCTCTTCTCTCACATTAAAGAAAAAATCCTCTTAGCAATGGGATGGTTATATATTTAATGAATTAAAATAAACCTTTTGGAATTTATCTTGATTCTGGCTAGTTATTCAAAAATGTAAAATGAGACCAAGGAGCTCATAGCAAGTTTACAGTGCACATCTCATGTGTATACACAGAGGATCCTGCTCATCCCTGCTCCTTCTTCTCTGGTTCTGACTCCTGGGATTCACGTATGTCCTGGTCCTAAGTTTTAACTTTTTATTTATATTTTTTCTGTTTCACTGTATCTACTTTTATAGGCTGCCCTATATCCTTGTGGAAAGAAACAGAAATCTGACCCTTGTCTGTTTCTCAAACCCAGCTTTTCTCACTTTTTCCTTCTCTCCTCCTCTCCCCTCAACATGAGCCTCCTTTCAGTTTGTGGGCCTTTCTAAACCATGTCTCACCTCAAGATCTCAGCTCCTGTTATTTCTTCTTCCTCAAACACCCTCTTGCCAACTTTTCACATCACTGAATTCTTCTCCTCTTAGATTTGACTTAAATGTCACCTTCTTGGACAGGTTTTTCCGGCCCACTATATCTCAGATGTTTTCTTGGTGAGGTCTGTGAGTCAGTATAAGTTAGCAGATCAAGAATTGGCTATGGGCAAATTTAGAGCACAACAATTGTAAATCTATACATTCTATTAAAAAAAAAAAATCCCCAAACCTAGATTTTAGTAAATGCCTGCTCCTCTCTGCTTCCTTCTTGGCTCATGTGTAGGACTAGGCCTACTCAGTTCCTCCTTGTAGCTTCAGAAGAATGTGACCTCCATCTTGGCTTTCAGCTCCAGGGTTTTTGTTTTTGGTAATGCATACTGAATTAAAAGGCAAGCATACAGGAGTTTTTTTTTTTTTTTTTTTTTGTAAAGAATGGGATATGTTCTTAAAGTAAGCAGTGGTTTGCAGCATTTAATTATCTAACACATATGTTATCAGAAAGCTTTATAAAGCTACAGTGTTAACATTTTAACCCACTTTCTGGCTGAATAGAGTTTACGGGTGGGTACCCTTTAAAAGAGGACAGTGTGTAGGTATGTTTAGGGGAAGAAATAAAGTGATAACTTTTACTTGCAAAAAAATATTATAGCTCTTTTTTCAAACTCCAAGGGATAGCAACCAAAATGCCGAGAGCCTTTAAGGGAATATTATTCTTCTAATCAGGGACAAGTGGGAAAGTTTAATTAGCTATTCAAATAAAAATTGTGTGTGTGTGTTCTGTGAGATGACAGTTGTAGGTTTTCCTTCAGAAGGAGGTTTGTTTTCCCTTTTCGGCCTTAGCCACAATAGCTTGAAACGGTCTATCTGCTGGCACAGAAAGCAAGGGGGTGGGTGGAGGAGCCCGGATGTTGCTGCAGGAAAGTCGAGTACATTCTTAGAGTGCCTTTTGAGGACAAGCAGTTGAAGTATTTTTATAGTTAGCTAAGATAACAGGAAAGAAAGGGAGAGAGTATACCTTTTTATAGTACAAATCTTTAGAAAATTCAGTTTGCCCATATTTGTATACAAGTCATTAAAATATATTCATTTAAACTAAGTTCCAGTTTGTGGCATACAAGGTAAATATTATTCTGTCAGCCTGAGTTCTTAAGTAGTGTATGTTGTTTTACAGACCAAAGTAAAATGGTGTAATGCACCAAAACGCTTGACATATTTAAAACCTCCAACTTATTCTTCCTACATGGATCCTTTCTGTCATTTTGACCTTTTGTAGTAGTACCATCTGATATTTTGAGTGGCTGTCATGAAATTACACTTTCTGGAATAACAGGCTGAAGGCCCATATACTTTTGTTATTTGTAGTACGGCCCAGGTGATCCTATGATGCAATCTAGGGAATTATGATGATGGCCAGCAAAATGTCCAGCTGACAAGGCTATGGAATTTCTCAGCCAGCATTCTATGTTACACCTTCTGGTTATATGTTCTAAAATATATGTCCCATAGCTAGACTTGCAGCCAGCATACCACCCGCTTCTCCAGTCAGCCTTAAAGACAGCTTATTCTTTTTCCTCTTCGTGTGTTGAGGAGGTTTCATAGAACACTGGCAGCACAGACTATATATCCCTAGGCGGTGTTTTGAGAGTGGCATGAACTTTTGAAACAGAAAGAAACCATTCATAGTTAAATCGTTAAGTTTGTAAGTTGATTTTACATTTGTTTTCTTTGATATAAAAGACTATTTAGCTTTAAAAAGATCACCTGCCACAAAGGATCCAAGGTGTATTTATTGAGCTGAGGCAAAGAACTTTATACTGTAACTTAGATTTTAGAAAATGCTAGAACAGGAGAATAGTTTATTTCTCATTCATATATGTTTATAGATAGTGGCCTTTTAATGCTTGGAATAAGTCAAGCGGAAACCTTTTCCTTTGTCACCAGAGAGACACAAGGTTATTGGGGTTCTATTCTGGGATTATTGCCATATCCACTTAGATTACTGCAGTCCTTGAAACATTTGTATTTGAGGGTAGATTTAAACAAAACTAGTTAAAGTCATGTTAGATTTCAAAATGTGCTATTGATTCTAGAAACATCTAGTAAAAGTCAACTGGTTAATGTTTCTTTGAAAAAATTTAGTATAGATTGTAGGTAGTCCTTTTTGCATGATAGTACAGGACTATAAACAGGACCATTCTAGCTGAAAATGTGCAAAATGATCTTAATAATCAATGGAAAAACTGCCAGTTCCATGACCTTTAAAATTTTTTTGTAAAAACATTAAAACTTTTACTCTAGGTTATAAATGTATAGGGAAATGAAAAAATAGTAAAGCTAATATTTATTTAATGCCCTGTAATTTACAATGTTAGAAAAACTGAGAAAGTGTTATATTTCTTTGAGTAGAACTTATCGAGAGTGGTTTGAACATGTTCGCTTTCTTCTCGTTGTATAACTTATGATATGGAATATCTTTTCTCTGTCTTAGTGAATTGTCATGCTCCTTTCCAAGTCTGGATCAGCTTCCAACATCTCACCCTTTGTGCTTTCAGAGTTGTGAAATATCTGAGTTCCTTTAGTGGTACTTCTTTGGGACAGCTTCATCCTTTTCATCACTACCAGTTTCCAATTTTGCTTCCAGTGTTACCACTTTTCATTGCTTTGCTGCTTTCATTTTTCTTGGCCCTTTTGATTATCCACTTCTGTACAATGTCATGTGAGTTTATCACTGCAAGACGAGGCAGCACAGCTACCTGCTTTGCTGTCTGTGCATGAACTGAATAACAGATGTGCAGGGATCAATTGCCAGTGGACTTTGAAGGAAGTGACCTGATTGGTTACTGATCATGATACACATCTAGTGATTTGTGGAACGAAGAGCTAGCAGTGAAGTTTGTACTTAATGTAATTACTCACAGTTAACATACCGTCACAACTGAAGTTTGAGCCATGCTGTTGTGGGGGACAGGTGTTATTTAACTAAACTGTTGTAACTGAAATTCATGCATGTTAGAACCATGCATAGTGAGGAGTGCCTGAATTCCAGTAATAAATCATTTGTACTATGTTTAAATCTTGGCCTGGCTCCCCTTTCCCTTGCTCATTGTACCTTGAACCCATCCAGTGTAGACAAGCTGTGATGTAGAAATTCAGTTCAGAATTCAGCTGGGAGTTATGAAGTCTTTGACTCAATCTTGGAGTCAGCTTTGACTCTTCTTCTCTTACCCAGCCCCTAAGATTAGATCGGGCACTGGAGAAAGCATATTTCAGACTCCGTCCATCATGGGCAGTTTGACTTGATCTGCCATATAGTCAGACCCTGGACACAGTTTGTAGGTGGTCACCTTGGTCATTTTTTCTGGCTCTCTCTTTCTTCCTCTACTGTCTCCCCTCTTCCTCAGTCTACTGTTTACTTCCTGTGCCCCATCTCCATGTTGTGCCAATTCTCCCTCTATCATTATATTACTTCAAGTTTCTTTCAGTTTTTGTTGCCATTGTCCTAATCTATGGGTTTTTCAACTTGTAATTCAATTATTTTAGTAGTCTCCTAACTTCTCCACCTTAGTCACTCTCTATTTTAACTAATCCCACATGCCATTACTCTTTCAGCCTTGTTTAATTCTCTCCTTGGAGCCTCCAAAATAACTTACTAATTACAGAATGAAGTCCAAACTCTGTATCGGGCCTTTATCCATTGTCTGACTCAGGCCCACGTCTGCTAGTTTATCACCTGACCCCTGCCCTCAAAAACCTGGAGTTTCAACAAGACGGACTTTCTCATTATCTCCCAAATATGCCTGCCTCCCCTTCTTTACACACACCATTCTCCGAGGATGCAGTCCTCTCTGTGTTTCTGACTCTTGTCCAGTTTCAAAGGCTTATCCCAAATGATCTCTCCTATAAAGTCTGTTTTGACTTCCCCCAAATTACTTTTCTCTTCTCTGAAGTTCCATAGGATTTACATTTTATATTTTCCAATTTGTCACCTATTTGCTGACCTGTATTTTTAATTATCATGTATTATCTAGTCTCCCCAGTTAGCTCTTACATTCTTGAAGGGCTTCCACGGAATCTTCTATAGTACCTAGAATGGTATTTGACAAAGGGATAGGTAGAAACAGGCTCATTCTTTTGTCCAGTATTTTTTTGAGCTGCAGCATTTCTTCTAGAAGCTGAGCTTCATGCTAGGGGTAAAACATAACAAGATAAATGCCTGATCTCAGAGAGCTCCAGTGGAATGAGGTGTACGGGAAAGCTGTCAGGCAATTGTAAATCAGTAAGCTCAGTGGCATAGTGAGCAAGCTAAGGAGAGTCCCTGGAAGCACAGAAGAGAGGCACCAAACATAGATGAGGGGCAACTGGGAATGCTTCTGGAAGAAGTGAGATTTAAACGGAGTCTAAAAGAGAAGTAGGAGTTAGGTAGACGAGGGGGCCTGAGTGGAAAGAGTGTTCCAGGCCAAGGACATAGAGTGGATGAAGCTCAAGAGGGACGAGAGGGACCTGCACGCTGAGGAGCTGAATAAAGTTCAGTGTTGCTGGACTGTCGGGAATGAGGTGAGATTCCTGAGTGTTGAGGTGTAGGCCGGAACAGAGGCCCTGTGACGGTAAAGAAGTGGACATATTTGATGAATGTTTAGAAGGGAGGACTTCCAGGACTGGATGTTTGGATAGGTGAAGTGACAGAGCAGCACTCAGGTTTCTGGTAAGGACTACTTGATGAAGACAGATTTTAGGGGGTAAGATGTTGAGTTCAGGTTTGGACATTTTGAGTTCGAGATGCCTGTGGCATATGTACATGGGAATACACAATAGTAGACAGTTCAGAGCACAGCAGAAAGCTTTGGCTGGGAAATACAAATTTAGGTGACAGCATATGACGGTGAAATTATAGAGGAAGAGTGTGTAGCGCTAGTAAAAAAGATTTTAAGGCCAAATTTTAAAGCGCATCAGTATTTAAAAGACAAATAAAGAGCAGTGTCTGCAAAGAATATTAAGATGGAATGGGCAGAGAGGAAGGAGCCAAATAGATGAGTGAGATGTCACGGAAATCAAGGGAAGACTGAAATCTGTCCGTTGGATTTCACAACATGGAGACTGTTAGTGACCGTAGGAAGAGTAGTTTCCATGTAGAAGACAGGTGGGGAAAGGGAAAACAACCTGGCCCAAGCTAGTTTGTAGGAGTTCAAAAGAACAGACAGCTCTTTTGGAAAGTTTGGTCCTGGAGGAGAGGATTTAAAGCGGGTAGAAGCTGGAAAGAAAGGGAGTTGTGGGGCTTTTATTTTTTAAGCTGATAGAAATCTGATCACATTCAAAGGCTGATAGGAAGAATTCATTAGTGATAAAGAAATTGACCATAAGCTGACTTTAGGCAGAATTTAAAACTCGTCTTAAAATTCTTCACCTGTGTCCTTTTATCTTTTGGTATTCTAAGTAAATTAAATTCCAAACTACTAATCACTCTGCTACTTCTAGGTTTCACTATGATCTTGCTAACCCAAGAAGATTGCAAATTCTTGTAAAGCAAGATTCAAACTATTCTACTCCTTCATTCTGCGTAGGACTTAGTTCAGTGTCTTACATACAGAAAATTCCCAATAGATTGTTTTTAGCGCTCTCATTTGTTTCTTCATTTTCTTTGAGGAAATATTAATGTCTGCTGTGTGCCAGGCATTGTTCTAGGTGCTGAGGGTATAAAGGTCACTAAGCCAGACATAACCCTTTTCCCCAAGGAATTTATAATCTAAGGAGACAGGTAATAAATTAGTAATTAAATAGGAAAACCAAATAGTTACAGAGAGCTACTTAAAAGGATAGCGTGAGAGACAATAATCTTGACTGACTACTTTATATATATTCTTTTCCCTTGAGTTCTGCTTTCCATTGTTGGGGGAGAACAACCACAAGCACTGGGAGAGTTCAGTGACTTAAGATGGAAAGAAAAAGGTAGTGAATAGCAGCCTATTTTTATTGTAGTATAGTAACTCCTCTGTTTACTGGTCTGATGTCAATGGGACTATGATGACTATAATGGGCTGTGTGTTTTGGGAGTTTTGTTGGTTGATTGTCATTTAGCATTTGAGAAACTAACCAACTCCACATTTTCTCTCTTCCCTTTCAGTAATTTGCCATCTTCCCTGTATGAATGGCGGCCAGTGCAGTTCAAGGGACAAATGCCAGTGCCCTCCAAATTTCACAGGGAAGCTTTGTCAGATCCCAGTCCACGGTGCCAGCGTGCCTAAACTTTATCAGCATTCCCAGCAGTCAGGCAAGGCATTGGGAACGCATGTGGTCCACTCGACACATACCTTGCCTCTGACCATGACTAGCCAGCAAGGAGTCAAAGGTAAGCTTATTATTTTGATTTTTGCCTATTTGTCAGACCTGTGTTAACCTGCCAAACCCGTACGGAAGCAAGTATCTGCAGATGGCCAGGGCTGGTGCTGGAACAGAATGGAGTATATGATCGGTGGCCTGAGATGGCATTTGGGACAGAATGGAGGCCCAGATATGTGGCTACAGTGCTTTCTAGGCCATAGAGATTTGGTATCTAGGAAGTAAGAAAATAAAAAGGATCCCGTCCTTCTCTGGTGACTCTTAGCACCAAGAGCTAGTACCATGTGTGGCGCTGTTCTGGCACAGCCTGGGAAATGGAAAAATGAGCAAGACGGTGTTCTGGCTCTTACAGTATTAATAAACAAGTGGATCACACAGAACCTGCTGATGAATACCAAATCTATTTTGTAGTTGAAGAATGCTTGGTTTTAGTAGCTCTAAACGATCATTTAACCTCATTGGACTTCAATTTATTCATCTGTAAGGAAGGTAAACTAGGTCACTTGGAACTCAGAAATTCTATGACTAATTCATTCTTTTCAACCTGGCATCTCTTCTACATGCACAATTTTTAAAAGGGGTCAGAGAAGTGTTACTGGCTCTTATTCTTTAAAACCTGAATCTTAGCATCAGAAGATGAAATTTTGTTTGAAAGTTGCAGAAATTAAATCTTGTCACAGATACAAAGTATCACGCTTTGGTATTTTGTGTATGTGTTTCACCAGAAGCACAAAAGCGTGTAAGTACTATGTTGTTTAAGGATAAGAGAATTATGCTTTGTGAAAATTGTATTCTTCTTTTGATGTAGAAAGGTAAATCCTATAATTTCTAGGATAGAAACTGTGAGAAAATCAAGTCCAACTCTTGGGTCTTTAATACTATCATTTGATAAAATGTACCCACCTATGACCATAGGTAGCATGAATTTCATAGTTTTATGACTCTCCTGAAAAAAAATTCTGTCTCATGAATATGTTACTATGAGAGATTTTAACTTCTCTTCATAATTTCAGTTTTATACTTTAAACCTAAATTTATGTATTTTAATTTTTGAGCGTACTCTTTTTTTTTAAGGTATACTTTTTTTTGGGGTGAGGAAGATTGGCCTTGAGCTAACATCTCTTGCCAATCTTCCTCTTTTTTTTTTCTCCCCAAAGTCCCAGTACGTAGTTGTATATCCTAGTTGTATGTCTTTCTAATTCTTCTATGCTGGATGCCACCACAACATGGCTTGATGAGAGGTGTGTAGGTCCACGCCAGGACCTGAACTGGTAAACCCTGGGCTGCCAAAGCGGAGCGTGCTAACTTAACCACTCTACCACTGGGCCGGCTCCCTGAGTGTACTCTTTTATGAAGAATTTTGATGGCTGTACAGCAAAAATATATATGCACTATATATGTATAATTTACACTATGTATAATATATATGCATGTAAGTATATATGTGTATGTATAAAATTTACTTTTATGCTGACTCACATGTTAATTAGTTATGACTAACAAGTTTTTCTCCCAATCTGTTTTAGTGAAATTTCCTCCCAACATAGTCAATATCCATGTGAAGCACCCTCCTGAGGCTTCAGTCCAGATACATCAGGTTTCAAGAATTGATGGCCCAACAGGCCAGAAGGTAAAAGAAGCTCAACCGGGCCAATCCCAAGTCTCATACCAAGGGCTTCCTGTCCAGAAGACCCAGACAGTACATTCCACATACTCCCACCAGCAAGTCGTTCCTCATGTCTATCCTGTGGCCGCTAAGACGCAGCTTGGCCGGTGCTTCCAGGAAACCATCGGGTCACAGGTAAGCAACACTGCCCATTGCGTTCTAGATATGGTCTCATTTTAATAGGAAAGTCAGACTTGATACAATGATTTTTTATAGAAGGGGTTGGCAAACTGACCCATGGGCCTGTTTTTGTAAATAAAGGTTTATTGGAACACAGCCACATCATTCATTTACACTTTCATGCTATTGATGGTACAATTGCATAGTTTTGATGAGATCATATGAGCTGCAAAACCCTTTACAGAAAAAGTTTGCCGACCCTTTATCTATAAGATAATTTTAAGTAGTGAACTTACAAAACTGCTGGAAGTCCATGATTGCATGTTTCTGTTTTTTAAGTTAAGGTTGTTTGTGTATTAAACATGTGTCAGACAGGAGATATGGTACATGAGATATATTCTGAAAAGATGTTTGAAAATATTTCTGCCTTTATGTAGTAATTTGCAGGTTAGTAGGTACAGTTGAGTTTTGATCCCATCATGCGATAATTTTTCATCTTTCATTTTCTTATAAAAATTCATAAATAGAATGGCAATGCATGAGTTGTTTGAAGTGCATTTTTTCCCCCAAAGATGGGCACCATCTTTGTTGCCAATCTTTTTTTTTTCTTTCTGCTTTTTCTTCCCAAATCTCCCCCATACATAGTTGCATATTTTAGTTGTGGGTCCTTCTAGTTGTGGCATGTGGGATGCTGCCTCAGTGGGGCCTAATGAGCAGTGCCACGTCCCTGCCCAGGATTTGAACCGGTGAAACCCTGGGCTGCTGAAGTGGAGCACATGAACTTAACCACTCGGCCACGGGGCTGGATCCTGAAGAGCATTTTAAATATCGTTGGATTTACATGTAACTTTAGGCCTATCTTTATATCATAAAGTGGGAGAAAGCCTGAGTTTTCTCTAAAACTTCCCATTGGAAGTGCATAGTGAAGGCAACATAAAAATATTTGTTCCTCTTCCCCAACCATTTGGTGCTACCTGCTTTGGGATTATGTGATAGTGACGTAGCTTTGTCCTGTGGTTCTCCTGTCATTTGGTTATGGTTTGGACCCTCCACGAGAAGAGTCAATGAGGTGCACTTATTATAATTCCTGGATATTCAAAAAATACTGGTCTGGGTAATAGAATCAATTGTTATTGCTTTAGAAAGTTAGAAAACACTTTTAAAGGCAAAATTGGTTTGTAGAACCTAATAGAAAGAGCAGCCATGTGGAGTTATAAGATCTTGGCTAGAGCCATGGACCCAGCACTTTGTGGCAGGGAACCAGCTTCCTTATCTGTGAAGTGGAGACAAGAATATGGAGCTTTCTGGGGCTGGCCCAGTGGCACAGCGGTTAAGTGCGCACGTTCTGCTTCGGTGATCTGGGGTTCGCCGGTTTGGATCCCAGGTGTGGACATGGCACTGCTTGGCAAGCCATGCTGTGGTAGGCGTCCCACATATAAAGTAGAGGAAGATGGGCACGGATGTTAGCTTGGGGCCAGGCATCCTCAGCAAAAAGAGGAGGATTGGCAGCAGATGTTAGCTCAGGGCTAATCTTCCTCAAAAGAAAAAAAAAAAAACAAAGAATATGGAGCTTTGTCAAGATTAGACAAGGTAATATGAGAACCACTTAGCAAATGTTATATGAAAATATTAGCTTAGGAGATACTGATTTATCAAGGTAGAGTCAAACTTAAAAATAATCAGAGTAGGTGATTACTTATGTCATGTAACTTCAGTAAGACAGAAAAGGCTCCATCCCCAAACATGACCTACGTTTGGGTACCTGAATGCCAACTGAAGGGGACCTTTTCATTCCACAGTTGAATACCAGGTTTAAGCAAATCCTTTTTGGAGAAGGAACACCATCAGTTTAAACTTAGCTCAGAAGTAAAGACTGGCTTCTTGTGCTAAGGGTGGGAACTGAGAGGGCCAATGGGGCTGAAGTACACTTCATGCACTTCATGGTTTTGCTCTAGGCCAGCCTTGGAGAGTGAGGATGAATTTGGTGCCATTTGCATTGCTTAGTCATTCCAGCTTAGGCTGGTCATGAGAAAGGAAAAAGCAGGTCCTTTTAAAACTAAAAGATACTGTGCCCAATATCTTTCTCCTTAGTTTCCAGGTTGGAACACAGACGATAAAAAGCACGAAAATGAGGTATCAACAAATGTGTTGTTCTTGTATAATAGGAGGCAGATGATTGCGGACTAGAAAGGATATAAATAATTTACTTTTAATCCTAAACTGCACTATACAATCAAAATGAATTGGATAATTGGTGGAGTTACCAAATAATTAAAACTCAGTGGAATACTTTTTGCCTTATCTGGATACTTCTCTGATTTTTGGTCTGAATGATCCGGTGATCTCAGTGCTTAATTTACTTTGCATGTGTGGTCACTAATACACAGCTTCAAAGTAAGGCCTGACTTCAGAAAACATTCACAGCATGCATTTGCCTTCCTGTTGGCAAGAAGTGTTGCTGGTTGCCTATGATTGTCCAGTTAATTCTTGGAATAAGGATGATCCAGGCATTTGTAAAAATACATCACTGGTAAATAGTCAATAGTATATAAGATGTATCCTACAAAGATTTGGAGAACACTTGTGCTTCCTTGCTATGGTTACTTTGCATACATAGCTACAGAACGGGAGGTATAAGTAGATTTTAAATGAATGGCAAAAACAACTGCATAAATACTCCCTAGTGCTTTGCTCAGTGGGAGCACTCTTATTGGCAGCAGATTTCAACTACTGAGACTCTTAATGCCATAGAGTTATCAGTAAGTACTTATATTTGTTGCTGTGAGAGGTCATATACAAAACAAATTTGGCAGAAATAGTCCTTGTTTCTATGGCACATTCTACCAATTTGGCAGTAAACTTGGGGTTGGGAACCCGACCTGAACTGTGATCAATGTATTTAAATTCAAGGAAGCTTCATGGAGTAGAATTTCAGGAACTGCTTGGATGGTGGAGAAATGTGGATGGCTGGTTAGGAAACCAAGCTCATATGGAAAATGGGGAGAAGAAAGAACTTTGCAAGAAATGGGTGAGGAAGAAGTGTCAGAAGAGACCAGGGATGTGAAATAGTTTGGGATTCCTGGAAGACGTTTGCACAGATATGAAGCCTCTTAAACCTGAGGCATAGTGTAATGTAAATAACTTGATGTCAAGGTAAAAATAGCATGAAGCCCCGTTGATCAAGTGATCAAACTCAGAATTATTAAAAATGAGGCAACGGACATTATGTGCCTTCTGATGTGATACAATGTGAAGTCTACATATCATCCTAAAAGTATTCTTGCCAAAAATGTTTAGCCTGAATCTAATCAAGCCTTCACACCAAACCTCCAGCTTATAGGAAATACTGAGAGCAAAGCTAAAAATATCCACCCCCCCATCAGACAGACTCATAATTAGGATGTTGTCTGATTTCTCCAAAAAAATCATATCATGAAAAAAAAAGTAGAATGACTTTTCTAGAAAGAGACTTGAGACAATAATAAATGTAGCGTATGAACCTTAAACAAATCCCAGTTTTGAAAAAACACAAAATCCAGCTGTAAAAGATATTTGGGGAACAATTGGGAAAATTTAAATACAGACTGGATAGCAGATGATATTTTGGAATTATTAATTTTTTTAGATGTGATAATGTTATTGGGGTTTACAAAAGATAGTTTTCTTATTCTTGAGAGATGAATGCTGAAAGTTTTAGGGGTAAAGTGCCATGATGTCTATAATTAACTTTCAAATGCATTTTATACACAAATATGGCAAAATTGTAACAATTGTTGACTGAGAGGTGGGTATGCTTGTGATCATTGTATTATTCTTTGAAAAGCTCAGCATATTTGAAATGTTCTCATGAGAAAAAGAAGGGGGAAAATGTTAAAATTTCCTAGACTTACAAATAGAATAATATAATTTTAAGCTGAACTTAAAATCTGTAACTTTAATACATTTAATGAATTTTTAGAAAATAATGTTTAAAGTTTCACTTTTGAATGAATGGGGTAGGTGGAGATGGGCATGGTAGACATGAGGAGGCTAGGGAAAAGTTGGCCTTGGTCTGATTGTGAAATGACCAGAGTTCAATCTAAGAAGTAAAGCTGAAAATAGAGATGAATGTAGGGGCTTTTGTAAAGAATCAAGCGTCAGGATTTGATTATATGCTCTTGTGAAGAAAAATATGGTGATGAGTTGGAATATTCTGAACTTCCATGCTTTGGAAATCAGATAAATGCTCTCTCTGATTGATGAACTGACCCTTTGGTTGGGGGAGGGGGGAGCGGATTGTGAGGTGAAGATGAGTAGCTACTCTTTGTTTTAAGCAGGCCTATCCTTGATGGACATCAAGAATGGTGTATTCTTGGATATTAGTCAGGGAATCCAATGCTGTGTTAGAGATAGAGTGAGAGAGGATTCATGGAGAAAATTCAGTGGTCAGTGAATACATCTAATGATGATGTTAAATTCACGAGAATAGAGGATATTTCTTTGGCTTGTATTATAAAGAGAAAAGAGCGGGAATAATGGAATTGGAAATATTTGTGTTTCACCTTGACAGAGAGAGCCAAGATATAGGGGGGAAAATCATTCCTCTTGTAGAAAGTGATGTTTCATCTTTCAGAGTCCTAAAAATAATTTGTTGTTCTTAAAACCAAATAAAGTGTTGACTTTATGTGAATTGGGCTGGGTACAGGCATTATTAAACTCATGGTAAAGTATTAAAATAATAGAAATTAATCTAATTGAACATGGGATGATTCAGAGGAATAAGTTTCTTGAATATGAATCAACTTGAAGTACTTGACAAGTCATAATTTTGGCAGAGATAGGTGTCTGCGCTACCTGGAGTAAATAGTGGTACTCCATATATATTTGAGAACATTTCTGAGTTTGCTCATGGTTTAGATCAAGTTGGAATTACATCTCCAGTGGTTACACTTACCAGCTACTTTCAGGATAATCTCATGTTTTCACATGCTTAAAACTTGAAAATTTCCATGCTAGTTTTCATCTCTAAGGAAAGCCAAATTTCAGAAAATACCCCTCAAATCTTTCTTTGCATCACAGGGACATTGAATAAGTACACTTTTTCCATTGTACAAGAATACCCTTTGCTTTAAATTGATTCCCTTAACAGTTACCTAAATTTGAAATGTACTTGGCATCTGTTTTTTTTTAGTTTCAAACGTTTTATTTATTGCGCAATTGCTGGAAACAAACATTTACAGTGACCTAATGGTGCCAGATGGTACGAAAAGACTTTGTCTGAGAAGTGTTCAGAATCACGATGTAGGGTTTAGGGCTCAGCGTCCAGGCTGGGTTTGCCATTGCCTGGTTGTGCAATCATGTGCTGTCTGTGAAATGCAGGAACATGCCCCTTAATTAGACCCAGGCATTACAAGAAGAGACCAAAAATTCAAGTGCTTCAAGACCTTCCTCTTGCAGATGCCAAAGGAGCAGAAAATTCCACATATAAACACCTGAGTTAACTAAGAAGAATAGAGATAGTGGGAAACCTGAAGTAGATGTGAGCAGAAGAAGAGAAGATATTTTTAGTACAGCTCTCTAGCACTGATAAAGATGATCAGATAACATGCAAACTCGCTTTTATAGTTTGCAACCATAAAATATCCCCATAATGGTTAAAAAAAAAAAAAGCCCGTAGGAAGCAAACTCTAAGATTAACTTCTCTAATATATATTCTGCAGAAGAAAATAATCATTATGTGGACTAAGAAGAAAGGACCAGTACTTGATGTGAAATCCTGAAATCACTGGAAGAGCCTCTCTTTCCTTTAATTATTGGTTATGTAAATAATAAGACCTGGGGCAGAACTGAGTTAAAGTGACACAAGAATTGTTTGGGATCCTCTTAGAGGTTCCAGAAGTTGTTCCAACAGTTCTCTTTGGACAGGACAAATGGAAACAGAATGGACCAGTTTATTTAATTGGAGATAGGTCTCTTTGGCAGATAAATTCAATAACATCCTCAGCTCTAAACGTTAGCACTGGAAAACACACAAGTCTGAAGGGCCAAAAGATGCACTTAGCTTTTGTTTAAAAAAAATTTTTTTTTTTAAATAAGCGTCATGGAGAAATTAACAGGAAAGTGTGAGCTCGTTGAAGTGGAAAATATCTTAATTACATGGCTGAAAGTACTTTTTAAAAAACTCAATACTTCTGTCACAGGACTTTGAAGAAAAATATTTCTTGGTTTCCACCATACAGAAGCCAGTGGGAAAGTAGGGAAACAGATGACAACAGATGTCTGCCTGTCAGCTCCACATGGCAGAAAAAATATAGATGGATGAATAGATACATATGAAGGTGGAGAGACGGGATGCAGCCTTTGAAAATCTCCTCTCAGTGATGGAAAATGAGTTTAGTGCTCAATTAAGGGAGCTGGGACATTAAGTTCTGCTTAGAAACCTGTTCCTTAATTTCCACAAAGTCTCGTCTGCCCTGACTATAAGAGTCTTACTGGGGTGAGGCTTAAAGCTGTGATGAAATACTCATGATATTCTGATGGGGATAATGCCAGAAGCATTGTAACACTTTTCACACTGGTTATTTCCCTAAATGGAGTCCATAAACTACATAAATAGATGAGAAGTCTAAAAAAAGAATAACCATAAAACATTTTACCAAAGACTCTTGGCCTCTCACTTGTGCTTTATCCTTATGTGGGAAGGAGATCTGAGTCAGCCAGGCTGGGTCAACAGTGAGTTCAGGTGTATATGTGGCCCTCTCCCCTTCCCTGTTTTTCAGGCCTCATGCTCTTTGGGGCAGGGCCCTCCCAGGTGAACTTGGACTTCTTGCAGAGGTGCTCCTGGGCAGTGATTAGGGGAGGCAGGGCCAGAGCTACCAGACGTCTGCCTTCTCCATGAGCAGGGTGTGCTGATTGCATTTACTGAAGCTTGGCCTCCTTCAGGTGGAATAAGTCATTAACACCAGGCGCTTCCTGTGCCATCTGGGTTTTTCTTCAGTGTCCCACTCAAATACTCTTTTGGCATAATCTAAGAAATATTTAATTGAGTGTTAGTGAGTCTGGTTGTCTCCGGTGGCTCTGAAATGGCCGTCCTTGCCAAACCTTACCTGTGTCGACAGCAGAGGTATCACTGAAGGTGTCACACACGTCTCAGTGATGGGCGCCTGGAGCTCTGCAGCGTTGGCTGGTCTTGCTCCAGCAACCTCTGCCAGAGTGACTGTGTGCGGGGGCCCTCTGTTGGAGTTGAAAAGATCAGTAAAGACGGGGATAAGATCCAAAGAGGAAAAGAGCCGCATGTGAAAGAGAACACGTCTGCATGTCACTGGGCTGCTGCCAGTGGTGAGGAGAACTGCTAGTTTTACTTGGATTGAGAATATGAGTCTGAGACATTAGGATAATCAAAATATAGATTCTTAGAACTGAAGGAGAGTGCTTCAGAGAATGGGTGATGCCCCAGACATTACCCTTCTGACTGCCTAATATCCAGTTTTTACCCAGGCCAATGTCTTCTGGGCACCGAAGAGTATGTCAGCTTCAAGTGTTCGCTTTACCCTGACCTGTTTAATAGACAAGCAAGTTTCTGCTTCTCTGGTCCTCCCCAAGCCACTCCTCTCAGATGTTTTTCATTTTATTGGCAGTAAAAATGCCTTTATCATGACAGGGCTATCAAATTTCTGTATTTTATACCTCTAGGGCTCACTAAAATAATATACCTATTAATAATTAGACTCCTGTTTTTGCAGAGGAATAGGCATTGAAAATAATTATGGGGCAGTTCAGAGTGGAAGCATATTAAGTCATTTCTGATATTGGCAGTGTGGTAAGATTTTGTGGTCATTACATTTGAAGATGACATTTCTGAGCATGTTGGAAGTAGTTTTAAGAGATCATGACTTGAATTGATGGTTGATTTAGGCTCTATACATTATAAAAATGTTTAGAGTCACAGCTGGTATTTCTAGGGCTGACAATGTTTCTTGGCTTTGTCTGCATGATCCCTTGAAATTGGGATTTGCCAAAACGAAGTGGGATCATCTGGTTTACTAAGAAAAATCCCCATCCTCTAGAATCTGACCCATAAAATTGTAGTGGAAAAAACAAAACTAGGGGCCGGCCAGGTGGTGTGGTGGTTAAGTTTGTGCACTCCACTTTGGTGGTTTTGATCCTGGGCGCACACCTGGGACTGCTTGTCAGGCCTTGCTGTGGTGGTGTCCCACATACAAAATAGAGGAAGATTGGCACAGATGTTAGCTCAGGGCCAATCTTCCTCACATACACACACACACACACACACACACACAAAGGCAGCATTGCATACCGATCTTACACACACACACACACACACAAAGGCAGCATTGCCCCCTGTCAAGAGACAACAAAATGATTCCCCTGTACCACCCTGCACCTGCCTCCACAATGATGATACTACCGTTTCTTTTTCTTTCTCAACCTCCCATTTTTTTTTTCCTCTTGTCCTGTTTTGTGGATAAAAGAATTTATATATAAAATTGGATATTCTGTTACCGCGAGATCTCTTTAGGAGACTGTGCATTTACTCTAGTGGTAATGCTGTTGTGCAGTTTTGAAATTTCTGTTTTGAAGAATTGTTTCAAAACCAGTTTATGAGCTGCACAACAATATTAGTCTTTCTTTGATCTTCTGCAGCTCATTCGTCTATTGTATTCTTAATGAATCTGAAAGTTTCCAGTGGTCACTGTAGCGAGCAGGGATTTGCCACCATTGAGGCTATTTAAAATAATGTCTTCAGCCCTGAAAGAATTCTAAAATCGGAACAGAGGAGTTGTAAATATTTTGAACAAAGACAGCAATGCCTTCAAGATGACCCCTTTAGAGAGGACTGGTTTAGAATGTGTAAGCTTTAACAGAGTTGTGAAGAATATGGGCTTAACATTCTGTAGCTTTGGGGTAGGCCTCTTAATTAGGTGGTGTATTTTTATACAATTGATAGCTGATAGAGAACATTCACATTTATGTCCTTACTTGACTGTCAAACCAACTTCAAAACAAGGAAAAGTAGGTATTTTTGTCTCCCATTTAAGTGAAACTTGAGGCTCAGAGAGGTAGGGAACCAGCTTATGTCGGTATGTCCACGTCTGTAACTCTTTTTCCATTTTAGCGAACTCTCCATATCTCTGACCCTCAGTTTCTTCATTTTTCAAATAATTGCTTTGGCTGAGAAGGCTCCCAAGGCCTCCTTTCACCCTGCAGTCCTCTGCCAGTGATGATTTTGACATCTTTCTTCTTTTCTACAATCTTAGGTATCACTGATACTAACTAACATATGCATAGGATCTATGGACAAAGCCAACTGTACAAATATCAAAGATAGTCAGTACATATCTCACATGATTTCTCAAGTCCCCTCAGGTGTCGGCTCCCCCAGAAAGCCTTCCAGTCTGTCTTCAACCCACATTCTGTACTCCTTCCTGAACTCTTCCTACATGTATAATCCAGTCTTCCTCATCAGATTGCCCTTTTGTGTGCGTGGGCCACTTACAAACTGAGCTCAGTGCTGGGCCCAGATGAGTAGTCAATAAATAATGTTAGTATTAGTCAGGTGAGGCTAGGTTGTGCTATAGTAATAAGGATGACAAAGCATACATTTTGTATGTACTAGATGTCTAACAGGTGATCAGGGGGCTCTGTGCTAAGATCTCTCAGGGAATCAGGCTGATAGTGGGTCTACTATGTTACTGCCATGCTATCTCAACACAGCCCATGGCTGCCTCAATTTTTACAGAGGGAGAAGGGAAGTACCTCAAGGGACACTCATTACTTTTCCGCAGCCCATTTACAGAATGAGTTGCATGGCCCTGTCTGTTAGTGCTATAGACTGAATTGTGGCCGCCTCAAAATTCATATGTTGTTGAAGTCTTAACCCCCAATGTGACTGTATTTGGAGATAGTCCATAAAGAGGTAATTAAGATTAAAGGATGATCGTAAGGATGGGGCCCTGATAAGATAGGATTAGTATTCTTATAAGAAGAGACACCGGTGAGCTTGCTCTTTTTGCCATACTGGAGGACACAGCAAAATGGCGGCCTTCTATAAGCCAGGAAGAGCATCCTCACCAGAACCAACCATGCTGGCACCTTGATCTTGGATTTCAACCCTCCAGAACTGTGAGAAAATGAATTTCTGTTGTTTAAGCCAGTGAATCTGTGGTATTTTACTATGTCAGCCCAAGCAGACTAATATAGTTAGGGAGCCAGGACATGTGGGGAAGCAAGGGGTTCTTTGGTGAGAAGTAAATGTTCCTACCACAAGTGGCAGAACAAGGGTCAACAGAGATGTGGCTCCCCACTTGCAGGGAACTAAAGAAACCTATTAATATGATTTGTGGCATTCAGTTTTTCTACACTAGTTGCAACCAAACCATAGGTAATTATTAGTTTTGAGTTCTGTATACTTGGATGAGACACCGAAGAACTGAAAGCTTAACCAAATGAGGCACGTGTTACAATTTACATAGTGCTGTGAGGCTCCAAATGGTTTTTGTTTCTTTCAGCATCTCTACATAGACGAAAGGAAACTGACAGGCAATGAAGTTTAATATAGAAAATGTTTCTCAATACTGTTGTAGAAATAAGCATTGGGGAAGATTGGCCTTTATGTTTATCCTTTGGGAGTGATCTGGTTTCCATAGTAATAATAATCATGGCTGTATGCTCATCTTTATTTCTTCCCTCTACATGAGTCTATCTTTTTAGACACATCCTTGGTAATAGGATAAATTTCATCATCTCACCATCTAGTATTAGGACTTATGATGTAATTTGTGTTGTTTTGCTGCAAGGAAAGGCTAACAGGAATTATGATGTCGGGATATAATCATGACAATACTTAACTATTCTTTTTGCAATTTAAGAAGAGCAAGACGCCTATGACAGCCTGGGAGACTTGACTGTTGAAATGCTCAGATCATTGTAGAGGTGGAGAAAATAGGCAGCCCAAATTTGATCATTTATTTAGAAAAGATGTCAAGTAGAATCATAAGTTTCACGCTTAAGAATTTTTTTCTCCTTGTATGTTACTTTAAAACCATTTTGCCTTAGTGTAACTTTTAAAATACCGTTTCATAAACTAAAGTAGTTGTCTGGAATTCCTTGAAGCCCATGGTTTGGCTTCAGCAGGCTTTAAACAAATACACTCTCAGAAATCAATGTGGATCCATTTCCAGCAGTTAATGCCCTAGTCACAGTAGATACTTTGTAAAAATCAATAGCCTGAAATATCAGAGGATTATGGTTATATCAGATACCCCAAATGCCTAACATTGTTTTAATTACTCTAATAAAAGAAAGCTGGGTGGACTTAAAAAAAAAAAAACCTTGCCTATAAAGAATGTTCTACTCAAGCCAAAGAAAATTTTTTACAAGTTCTTTTAGAAAATCTGGAAGTATTTAAGTGTTTTCCTCTTCTTCTTATGAGACAATGCCTGTTATCCTGCCAGTGCTCCATCGTACAATATTCTGCTTTATGACAATGGGCCTTTAGAACAAGTTGATCAAATATGTTGTTGTAGTTGCATTAGTGATAGGGTTCAGAGATTTGGACCCTGTTTCTCATTGGCACATAGAAATAAGCATATTTAATGTTCTGGTGCATGGATATTGAAGAGCTTTCATGAGGTTTTCCAGTTTAATTTGGAGCCACGGTTGGTCCAGAGGCTAGAATAACACTGTTTTGCTCAGAAGATGGGCAGAAGTCATTTTGCCAGAGTGGAGAAGTGTTTATATTATAGTGAAAAGATTGATGATGGGAACAATGAAGAGCTGTCACAGGAATTTGGATTAACTCAACCCGTTATATACAGTGAGAATTTTCCCCATAAGGGACCTCATTCTGATCTTATGAAAAGAAGTCCAAGATTTCCAAAAATAGGATTCACATTCCTCAAGCGGATTCATAGTATTTTGAGTGTAGCTTCAGTTCACCAGAATACCTCAAAGCTTTCTACCAGAACATTGGAGTAAGGTGCTTCTGGGTGTGGGTGGAGGTGAGCATAACAACTGCACAGGTGGAATAATTTATGGGACACCTGTGCAGGGTGGGTTGATAGACCATAATGTGACTTTATAACAGGTCACAGCTCAAGGTATGCAAAACCTGCATCTCCATGACCATCTTGAATAGTTTCTGATATTTTGCTTATTGATAATCATATATAACTCATTGTATTTATTTCTGATAATCTGAGAAGGAGTTAAGAGCCATGACTATCTTCAGGAAGATGGAGCAGCCTTTTTTGTGAATACAGGCTAGCAGGAAAGGAGTGGGCATGAGGAACGATCAAGAAGAGATGGCCCCTCCTGTTTATCACTGATCAAGCTAGTCTAGGTCAGGATGTGATGTTAGAACTACGAAACATGTACCATCCTGGAATCTAGTGTATCAACCTGGCAGGCAGGGAATGTTTAAGGAACACTGACTTTCGCAGGACTGCCCTGACGCTGGACACCATTCCACCATAACTCTCTGGTTACTCTCACCCCTGCACTAGAGCCTGCATAGAAATCATAGAATTTAGGCATATCAATGAATATTAGCAATTGGTCTATCTGTAAAATTTAATTGATGAGGAAGCTAAAGTCCAGAGAGGTAAACTAACTTTCTTCACATCTTGTATTGAGTTTATGGTAGGTGAAGACTAAAACTGAGGCTTTCTGGTTCCTACTCCAATGTTGTTTCTACTATTCCATCCTGTCTCTTGGGCCATCTTTTCTAGGCATGGAGGATTCACGAGAAACCATTGCTATCTATATAAGTTGGCGTGGGCTGACATAACAAAATACCATAGACTGGGTGGCTTAAACAACCGAAATATTTTCTCACAGTTCTGGAGATTGGAAGTCTAAGATCAAGGTGCTGACAGATTCAGGTCCGGGTAGGGCTCCGTTCCTGGTTTGCAGTTGGCCACCTTCCCGCTAGGTCCTCACCCAACAGAGAGAGAGAGGGGGCACTCTGGTCTTTCTTCCTCTACTTATAAGGACACTAACCCCATCACAAGGGCTCCACCTTAATGACCTTATCCAAACCTAATTACCTCCCGAAGGCCCTACCACCTAATATCATCCCATTAGGTTCAGGACTTCAACATGAATTTGGGGAGAAGGGCACACAAACATTCAGTCCATGCCACCAGCTGAACTTGAAAGGACAGGTATGTTCTCTGGGACTTTACTAAGGGAGTTCCATGTTCTTCAGTGTTTTGTGACTGGGCCATGGATGCTTGGGGAGAGCGGATGCAGAGTGGGCTCCACTATTTTGGCTTCATGGTCTTGGTTCTCTGGTACCAAGACATGGCACATGACAAGAAGGATCTTGATGCTTCCAAAGTGAAATTGTCTGCTGCTTGAACATTATCAACTAGTTGAATTATTGTAATTCAGTGATAAACTATGTTGTGCTTCTTGAGTAGAATTAAAATGAAATCCATGAGCTGACAAACTCTCGGCAGCATTTATTCTCTGACCATTTCTTTATTAGCCAGAGCACTTTTGTAAAAATCTGAACATTTTTAGTGAAATCTTAATATCTTTTTTCTTTATTTCTAGGTCTAACATTTATTTTCACACACCTCTTTTCTGTAAGTTGTCTCTGGGACATTGTATATTGAGTAGCTATGAGATTACTCGGTCATTTGTTAAGCAAGTCCAGCTTTTTAAATGAGGGGCCTGGAGGAAGGGGTCTAATATTGATTGCAAGCTCAGTGTGTCATGGCCATCTGGCTATCTCACGTAGAATCTGTCTCACATATATTGTCTCAGTTTTCTTGAGAGCTCTGTGAAAGTAGACATTTTTAATTCCATTTTATAGAGGAGGAAATAGAGGTGGAGAGTTTTGCCTATGGTCATGTAGATGGTAATTGGTAAAGTGAGGATTTGATTCTATGTTGGTCTGACTTCAAAAGCTGTGTTCTTGCCATTTACTCAGTTATGGGTCATCTTTACTTGACTTTGCACTGGGCCCACAGGGAATATGATTGTGTGGAAAGGTCAGTTTCTCATTCGTAAAGCACAAACTCTGCCAGACGTGAAGCTGCCTGGGGGTTTGCTTTGTGTGGGGACGTCTCTTGTTGGGGACAGCATTTGTGGGGGAAAGAGAGAATTTGTGCTGGACTTAAAAGGTCCTTTCTGCTGTTTGTTTGAGAAGAAGTGTAAACAATGGACCTTTAATAATTACCCAATTTCATATTTTGCTCCTCTGATTACTGATCATGTTGACCTTAAATATAATTTATTCCCTTTTTCCCCATGAATGATAGAGACTATCCAAATAATTTTTTTTTCTTTTGAGGGAAAGTACTAGATGTAGAAAGTATACTTTTATTAAAAAACAATCTTTTCCTCCTCTTCCTCTTTCTCTTTATCAGTATTTCTGTGTTTTCCATTAATTCAAGGATGCCAAATATTTCACTGGAAGCAATCAAAAACTTTTCTGCTTTGGGAAAAGGAACTGCAATGCTTCCTTTCCCCTGTCTACTGATTAATTTTGATATCCAACCACAAATCGAATCCCAAATTTGGAAAATTCTCCATGGTTTACCTTCACCTTATTTTCTGACTTTCCCCTCCCACCCTCTCTGTTCCCCGTATTTGGCCTGCCTTCCTCTGGCTTTCCCCTCCCCACACACCCGCCCTGGGGTCCCTCCCAGTTGGTGGTCAGTCTTAGGCTTAGCAAGAGCTGCTCCATCTCTTTGGAATCTCTTTCCTCAGGCCAGCCGTTGAGTCACTGCCTTGTTTCAGCTCTTTCCTAAACACAGTCCTGCATACTCTTGTAAGAGTTGCAATGAATCAGCCTTCTCTCTTCTTTCATGTTTTGCTTCAGTGCAGTCTCTAGGAGCATTTTAAAAGTCTGTATTACTTTAACATTTTAAGTTTTGTTTGTTTGTTCCTTTGGCTCCAGTGCCTTATTCTCTTTGGGAAAACGTTCTTTATTCAAACTTAAAGTATCTTATACTTCATTGTATACTGGTTCCTGATAGCAAAATAAAATGAGTTATATACGTATGATAAGGATAATTCATAAGAATATTTCAATACTATCGTTTTTAATTGTCTTAAATAGTAAGACTAAATAGTAGGTCCTTGACATGGTGGCCACCTTCATGGAGTGGTCCTTTTACTAGTGAAATGTCTGAACTCTTTGAATAAATGTATCCTGAGAGCCCAGCAAATGGCCAGCACTGTAATACTTTACAGGTTGTACCCACACAGCACACAAGCTGAGGAGGACAGATGGGGATCCAGCTCATTTCTCTGCTTACCAAATGCTACGTCCTGGTGCAGAAGACATCCCCAAAGCTCGCTTTTTTCTAGTCCCCACACAGGGGCTGATGGGGTAAAGGCAGCCCTGCTGGACATGCATCATTTAATCTTGCTGCAATCCTTTGAAGTTGAGCTTATTGTCCCAGTGTCCCTTACTAGCCAAGAGAAGCTGGATGATCTGTTGAACATCTTGCTGCTCATCCAAGAGAACTGGGATTTAGATCCAGGTCTAGTGACTTTCCAGTCCAGTACTCCTTTCTTTTCCCCAGGGCTGCATCTTCCTTCCCTAGAACCTGGCACAGTGCAGCGAACATTCTTAGAATGAGGCTATCATAGGTACCAATAATTTTAAGGTATGAAAGTTGAATCTCATGAAACCACACTCCAGTGTTTATCACAACCTCTTCAAATTATTGTTCATCTCTGAAGCAACTCTAGGAGTGAATTTTTGGCAAAAATTGTAAGCCTTGGTTGCTAAGTGATAAGTTTTGAGCTATCATTCTTGCTCGTATATTTATAGGGAGATCTAGTAAAACTGTAATCACAGCTTCACTTGGAGTATCAGGACAGTGCTGTGATATTACCTCAAAACCGAGGTTGAAGTCTCCAGATAAGTATTCTCAATCAGATCAAGATTTAGAAAAGTACGTTATCCTGCAATCTATTAATTCTTAACAATGTTTAAAAATGAAAGTTGTAACATGGACATTCGTGGAGTAATTGTAATGATTTTTAGATAGCCTTACCTGCTGAGGCCTAGTGCTAATACAGATATGAAGATAGGAAGGGTTATCTTCATGCACCCAGTCTTCTAAGAGTGTTGGTGAGGGCACTGGTGGATTGGGACTGGGAGTAGCTCTATTTATTTTCTCTGTGTAGTTTGCACAAGTTCTGCAGGAGGAGGCTCAGACTAGGGTGAGCATCTCTGGAGATGTTGACGTAACTGAGGGGGTAAGACACGAGAGATGGTTAGGAGGCATCTGCCCAGAAAAGGTCCTGTTACAGATGTGAGAGCAACAGAAGTACTTGAGATTGTCTTTCATGTGTAGTAATTTGCATTTCCTAAATCAAGTAATGCAACCTACCAGTTTCTATTGAACGTAGAACCCTAGACCTGGCAGAAATCATGAATCATCTGGTTCACATTCTGGGCATTCCTGTGGGGTGGTCCTCTAGCCTCTATTCCCAGTGAAGGTGGCAGCACCTTCCATTGTTGAGGAACATTAACTGTTGTAAAGGTCTCCTGCTTTCGGAGTTGAATCTTCTCTTCCTGTGATTAGCAGCAGTTAGTCCTGCTAATACCTTCTTCATGCAACTAGCTTCAAGTAGCAAGCTTGTTTATCATATCTGAACTCTGCCATCATGGCTACACACAGTCTTATTTTCTCTACTTTCTTCAGTTGACACTCACAGGACCTGGTTGCCAGAACCTTCATTGTTCTGTTTTCATTACTCTAGGTGGTGCATGCATGTGCTGAATCGTAGCATGGATGTGTGGGGTTATAGTGTCCCCGATCTGCGGCATGAGGTTGTATGAACTTTTTGAGGAGCTATATAACACATTGGTCATTTGACGGGGTAGATTTTTCTTTCTGACTTGAAATAGCTCAATATTGGGTTATAAATTTAGCATGTTTCTCCTAGATGGCTTGTACATAAGAGATGCCTTGAATTGAGAGACAGGATTTCTCTGAAAATGTGGTGAATGAGTTACATAAGAGAAAACACATTTGTGTTTTTAACTTGTAAAAATCACCTCACTCTGGCATAAAAGTGTAGTTAGGCAGAGTCAGTCTATGTCCATGAAATTCTGTCTTATGGAGAAGCAGAATCTACCAGTCTGAGAGAAGGACCTGCTCAATTCTAACATCCTGTTCTGTGGAGTTCTTTCCAATATGACCTTTTGGTGTGGAGGAGAGAAGATCCTTTGTTCTACCTTCTTTTCCTCTAGATACATCTACATCCAGGTAAAACCTAGTGGTTTTGGGTTGACTCTTCTGTGAGAGCCCTGCATATTGCCACAAGGATCTCTCCGGGGGAGTTTCTGGCTACACATGAAGTCTCTTCGTAGTTAAATAACTCAAGGGGCATACATGAAACTTTGTGCCTTGTTAGAAGCCTAGCTTCATCCTTGCAGTCTATTCTCGTACTGTGCAGACCCAGTTTTGAGAAGAACACACAGTGTCGTGGTACCACCTACACTGCCATTTATTTAATCGATTTGGATGGCTTGTGCTGCTCTTGGCTGTGGACCTGCAAAAACAAAGCCATGGGATAAAGCAGCCTGAATTCTGTAATGAAAACCTTGTACCTTTTTTGAGACCTGGTAGAGAGAAATGATTTATTTTTGCCCTACCAAATAAAACATTCTAGGAATCCAAGGTGAAAATTGGATTTTAACTGCTACTAAAATCTTGAGCATATAAAATCAGCAAGTGTTGAGAGTTTTGCTTGATTAAGAGAAGAATCTAAAGAGTCTGGTACAAGAATGAGCTACATATGATGTGCACTGGTGTCTTACATTAATCTGATTGATAAAACTGGAAATAAACATCAAGCGCACTTGGGCAGCAGATTGCAACAGTGGAGACTTCTGTGTTCTTAATATAATCATTTTGTTTCCAGTCTTATGCCTGGAGCATTCTTCTTCCGTGCTTCATATTTCAGATTTAAGCCTTCTGTGATTAAGCTGAAGGAGTCTGGAAACTACCTGAATCCAGCCAGTACGTGCTTTTCTTCTCTCAGGTTCTCATTTGATCGTGTGTTCACTCTTCCTTCCCTTCTCATCTTCTCTCCTCTCCCCCTCTCATCATACACTGTTTTTGGAGAGCACACAACGTCCTGTCAAAATTATTAAAAGCCATCAAAACCTAAGGACTTGAAAGCTATGATGTAACTGAAACTTCATTAATTGTGCTGGGCCTTCTCTGGTTTTGTTTTACAATTTGGACATGTAGACGCTTAGAGCCTCATTCAGAATGTCGCGTGCCTGGACCCGGCGGGAAAGAAGCACTGTCGCTGGAGGCCTGCCAGGTGACTGGTATCTGCTGCCTGCTGCCCTTCTAAGGGTCACCACCTGCCCGGTGGTGTCACTGGATTCCGCTCACTGGCCTGGGCGCGTCTGCTGACTTCCGTTGGTTTTCACAGGCCACTGCTCGCCCGGGTGGGCTGCAACTAGTTTGTTTGTTCCTTTCTTCCCTCAATCAGTCAGTATTTGTTGAGCATTTTCAACGTGTCCTGTGGATTGAGATATAAAGATAAAGAAGATATGTCTGTATTTAATTAAAATGCATAGCACAGGCAGCAGAACTGTGTAGAAAATGCCCAGGAGGAACTCACTGAAACTGAGGAGACACAAGGTTTCACAGTGACGGTTCTTCAGAGCTGGGGCTCATGGCATAAAAGAAAGTTAATCTGGGCAAAGGAAAAAGGAGGGGTGTTCCAGAGAGAAGAAACAGCTTTTGGAAAGACACAGTTTGTTCGGAAAATAAGGGGTCTTTTGGTGTGCCTGAAGGATGGAGGTAGAGAAGTGGAGGCGACAGAGAGAAAGTCAAAAAGATTGTCTAGGGCAGGAATAGGAAAGACCTTATATATCGTACTGGGGAATTTGTAGTCTTCAGACAGTAGAGAGTCACTGAAGGTTTTTAAACAGAGTAGTAATGTCATCAGATTTGTCTTTGGAAAGATGGCGCTGGAAACCGTTGGGAGGAATTTGTAGAGGTTGAAGCGGAGGAAGGCAGAGTGACCCCTTAGATCTGGAGGCTGGGCTTAGCCTACTGAGTGGGGATGGAGAGTCATCTGGCCCTCCCTGCACGATTGGCCTTGGGATCAGCACACAGAGTGGATCTGTTTTCCTATACCCTTCCCAACCTCGGTGAGTTGGTCTAACTTTAGGCCCCTGCCTCTCAGCCTCTTCTTACCTCCTCCGGTTAGCCGGATGAGATGGGTTTTTACATTTGACAACTTGTGTTGCTCCAATAGCCTCTAAGCTTGGCTGTTATGCCTGCTGGCCTTGCTTAAATTTGCCAACACCTTCTCAGCTTGGCTGACCTCCCTGGGTCAGACCACTTGGCTGCCTGGAGGCTTCCTTTCTGCCAGAGCTGATCTGGCTCAGCCCATGATCTTTTTTTTTATCGTCCTTTCCTATCCTGTCCCTGCCCAGGCCTTGGTGTTATAGGAAGATGGAAAGCCTCCTGTGCGTGGGACCTATGCTGCATTGTCAGGGTTTACACACATGCCACACCCTTATACCTCTGTTTCCTGATGATCCACAGCAGAGATTCAAAAAGTTTATAGTGATATTTTAAGTTTTGAGGTTCTCATTAAGAAAAAAAAGGCATTGAAACTTAAATTTTATAAAGTGCTCTGAGCAGTGACAGATTTTCATAAGACTAAAATTGCCAAGAAGCTCTTGGAAATGTGCTTGTTCATTTTAGTATCGTATTGATTCTATTCTGGTGTTTTGTTTAGAAGTTTTAGAGGTTTTGCTTTTCCTCTCTAATTGTGTCGATAACAAGGGAACTCTTTTATAATGTGACTGTGAAGCCTAGCCATGCTCCAGAGCTGGGCATCGTGCAATCAATTAACCTTCATATTTCACACCTCATCATTGCAGTGTGGCAAAGCGCTCCCTGGCCTTTCAAAGCAGGAGGACTGCTGTGGAACTGTGGGTACCTCCTGGGGCTTTAACAAATGCCTGAAGTGCCCCAAGAAGCCGTGTAAGTGATGTTTCATCATTCTTTTGCAGATTAATGTAGCATATCTGTTTCCTTATGATTACCGTTTTAATGGTGACACATTAGACTTTCCAAGAACTCTTATTGAATTATAGAATGTAGTGCTGTAATTTGCCTTTCCAGAGACCTGGCAAGTCTGAGGAAGCTTTCATATCAATTCTGTTTTTTAGTAAGCCTTGTTATCATTTGCCTTCTCCAGTTGGAGTACTTACTTAAAATCTTTTAAGAGGTGATAAACTAAAATGAGCTTTTTTTGCTCAGGTGAAGAGAAAATAAGGTGTCTTTTAAAAAATGATAATTAAATGTGGTAAATCCTATAAAAAGTCAGTGCAATTATTGTTTCTTAGAGTAAATTCCTTAAATGAAAATCTTAATAGCCACAACTTCTCTTGTGGTTTTTGTTATACTGTAAGTTTTCAAATTTTGCTCAAAAAATCTAAAGTGGGGAAATGATTGCTGATTTGTGAAAGAGAAATTTATAATCACTAGGACACAGTATTTTCCCTTTTCTTCTTAGTCACTCCTTTTATATGGTCACAGTTCTCAGTGACATGAATCTGTATTGACACCAGCAGACTTTGATTGGTCTATAAAGTCTGTTTTTCAGAACCCCTTGATTTGAATAAATCCAGATTTACATCTTTCTGTTACTTTCTTCCCAATTATAGTTTGTATTTTTAGTTTTTGAATGTAGCATTAATTCTGGATAACTGATCTCTAATAAATATGTTTTTGAAAGGCAGAGGTAACTTGTTTTGAGTTTTTTTTACACTTATTCATCATGTTTCTGCCAAGAAAGCAAGGGATATTTTTCTCAGTCATCTTCCTTTGCCTTGTATAACTGAGGATTTTTATAGTTGTTTTTTATACTTTATGCTGCAAGGAATTTTTCATTTGCTTCATTTGGATAATTTTTATTTCTCTTCTTAAACATCTGTTGATTTGATTGATCTTCTCAACTGCCTTTTTAAACCTCTCTGTAAAATTTAGAACCTGCCATCTTGGAATCACCACTCCGTATGTCTTTCTTATACTGTCTGTTCTTCCATCGTCAAAATTGATTATATCTTATTTGGACTTCCTTGTCTCTCAGACCTACATTTTCTCTAAATCTTATGCCTAAAATTTCACTTATTTTGTTTCTCTTGCTCATATCTCCATTTAGAGGACCAATTTATGGAAACATCCACTAAGTTTCTGATAATTAATGAACTCTTCATTTAGGGAGAAAAAGCCACACAGATGAGGACATTCAGTACTGAGAGAATGTCCCCAATGGGCTTTCTACGCTGATTCGATAATGATTTCCAATGTGGACTTCCAGCAAGGGGGTTGAGTGTGATGGTCCTTCCTCACTGAAAGATGCATTTGCCTAAAATGATTCTGGCAATCCGACCAAAGGGCTATCTGGGAGACATTTGGTACGATTTAAAGAGCATGGAGTTTGGAGTTAGGTAGACCTGAGTTTGACTCCCAGCTCTGTCATTTGCTGTTGAGTCTTATGGATCATGAAACAAGAGCCTGTATCTATAATTGAAAAGGCATGGCTTTTTTTTTATTTTTTCTAACTGCCTACTCTTGATTTACTGTATAAGTTTTCTGTAGGAGTATTGCAGAGAGCACTATGTTTCCCACTGCTAGGTCTAAGGACTGAAAGAAGAGAAGTCCAGTTCTTACGCCTTCGTTTTGGGGCTAAGTTTATGTTCTCTTAATACTTTTTCCATCTTATCTCTTATTTTTCTTTTTCGTTTCTCCCCTTCTCTCTGTCCTTTTGCTTAGCTCCTTATCGTTCCTCTCTTTTCAAAATCCCAAAGTTGCAAGGCAGAAGTTATGGGTAAAGGGAATCCTAGTTGTTTTTGTTTGTTTCTTTTAATCTCTAACTTCTGCTCCTGACCTTTGGTCATTTTTACCTGGAATTGTATCATCTGAGCATAAATTCACTGGTTTATACAGTTTTATTAACTCTAATTTAATGCTGATATAATTTAAGTAGAATGTGAAAGTATGAAGTTGCTATCACTTTTAACTAAATGCGATCAAAATAAATTCCTATGTTGGCTCATTTAATGTATATAATTGAAGAGATTGATTCTACTTAAGCAAGGGCAGTGTGGATTGTGAATGAAATAAACTAGTGATGTCTTGACATTTACTCCGTTTGTGCTGTTCTAAGTGACTCATTCCCAAGAAACACACTCAGGGTCACATTCTTCCTGTGTCATTTAAAAACTTTCCTTTCCTTGGTTGGTCCTACTCTCTAAATCATATTCATTTTGGAAGAGAGCAGACTTTCCTTGGCTTTATATACTATGGTTTTGTGTTCCATGCCTTTTTTTTTCTCACTCAAAGTAGTTCAGACTTCAGTTTTCAAATGGCTTTTATTTACTGTTCGAAGTTTTTGTTTAGCCGCATACAGAAAGACCTTTCATTGTTGATTAGTTTTGACTGTGAAAACTTAATTTTAAATCTGAAAATGATTTCATTAAGTAGTCTGTAATCTATTAAAAATGTACTTAGCATGAACAAGTCATTTGTCCTTTAAAAGTTTTTAGAAGAAAATTAACACCAAATCCTGAGCTGAGGAAGACTTTGGTCTGGCTCTCTGCCTTGAGGTAGATGACGTAAAAGTTTTTGAACGAGATCTTCTCTCTCTTTTGCCTTTGGACTATTCACAGAGATCCCACAATCTCTGGAGGCACCCTGCTCCAGAGTGTCTTTGTTATGTGGGACAAGACTAGACATTCGGCCAAGGTGTTGAATGGGGTGACTCCCCACGTGCTAGCCTCTCTCTTCTTTTAATTCTCTCTTCTGAGGCTCCTTGCTTTAACTGTTTTCTGGTCTTCAGAAGGCCCTGAAGAGAGGGGAAATACGGCAAAGAAAGGAAGTGAAGGAGAGGAACGTTGCTAGTAAATATTCATGCTGTTCCATTAGTGATGAGAATAAAGAGCCTGTGTTAGGGGCAAAATAATTTTATTTTCCAATGGAAATTTCCTTTTTACTTTCAGCTTTCTCTTTTCACTCCTTGTTCAGGTCATTTTGGTGGCCTAAGCATCCATCCTATTTTGATTACAGTCCATTTTCTATGGCTCATTATCTTCTTATAAATTATTCTTGATAAAATACCTTATTGCAGGAAATAACAATGACAGCTGTCATTTAGTGAGTGCTTACTTTTGTCAGGCACTCTGGTAGGCATTTTGCATAAATTATTGCTAAACTCCACCACAACCCTGACCTGTTCAGTAGATGTAAATACTCCCATTGTACAGAATTGCCATTTGAAATCCAGGAAGCTTGTCTCCCGAGGGTGCAGAGTTTATTGGTAGGCAGAGCCAAGATTTGAACCTCAATCTGCTTGGTCCCAGAACTTAATGCTGTATCCACTATGCCAAAAAGTCTCTCAGGTCTCACTTGAGAGAATCAGAATTTCAGTGAAGAGGGTTTGTTTATAAATTGGTGACTGCAACATTTGTATTGTTGATAAGTTTTCTGAGTGATGAGCCATACAACTGGTGACATCTCCTGGCTTCCTCTCATCACCACCTATCCTTCTCAGATTCATAGTAGTAAGAATCAGCTCATAACTAGCATATGTGAGCCTGTAATTAAGGTGAGCGTATAATTTATTAACTAAACTGGGACACTTTTGAGAGTGAAATGGAGTGTTATTAATGAACTTTGTCAAGTAACCAGCATAACCCAGGACTGTCCCAGGCAGACCAGGGCATAATGTAGTCTCCCTACCTATGATAAGAAAATTCAAATGTCTGCAGTAAATCACTGGAGAGAAATAGATCCTTTGTAATATAAATAATGAATCACAAATTGGAAGAAAATATAAAACAGTCTTATGATTTTTTTCAATTGTCAGTAAATCTTGATTATGTTAACTAATTTGGACTCTATCTATTGTGAAATATCAAGTATACTGAAAAACAAGGATAATGTGAAAGAAATTTGATATATGTTGAATTGATATCTTAGAAATGAATACAACCGCTGATACCTTAAATGGCTTTGGTTATCACATATAGTAGTTTAGGATTGTAAGAATTTAAACTAAGCATGTAACCAAGAATTATTTCTTCCCTTACAGCTTATCATGGGTATAACCAAATGATGGAATGTCTACAAGGTTATAAGCGGGTTAACAACACCTTTTGTCAAGGTAAGGTTAACTGAATTCATTGGTGTGAATTCAGCAGTTGTTTTGGCTTTTTAGAAACCTGAGTTGTTTTGCTCATTAGCCTAGCATGTGAAGGTCGTACAGTGAACCACATCCTGCTCATCCATTTAGCTATAAGGAAATACAGAGATTTAGTGTATGGTTGCTGGAATTGCTTCACTACCATTTAAACTTTGTGCGACTTTTTTCCCTTCTATTAATTTGCGATGAAATCCACAGGAGGTTGGTTTACATTATGGAGCACCGTGTGGTTCCATGCCAGTCACCTGTTATGCATGCACAGGCACATGCTTGTGTACACATGAGCACACACGTGTACCTAGCAGGACTGCTTCTTGGCTGACACATGATTTGGCAGCAGAATTCTCTTTTTTTCCTCTCGTCAGAATGTTGCTGGCCACCTTGAAATATTCAGGTATTAAATAGCAGAGTGAACACATTTCCTAAGCAACAGGTAAAACTGTAGCTAAAGGTGAAATGCCCTGAGTGCTTTCGCTCAATTTCTTTTGAACCGTACAGCTGAGTTGTACAAGCAGGGAGAGCCTCAGATCACTTAGCTCCGTGTCTGCACTTTACAGATGAAGACATTCTAGTCCAGACGGGTTGAGTGACTTTTCTGTGGCTAAATAGAGCTGAGGTTGTAATGCTGGTTTGTTTACCAATGCCTAGTTTAGTACCCATATGTGATATCAAATTTTGTTTCAGTTACTTTGTGAGGTGTTCAATTAATGCTTCTAATTTCTCCTTGCGTGTCTAGAATGAAGGTGTTATTAGTAATTTGGAAACATGGGTACATTGAAATAAACAGAAAAGTCTTCCAAGAGTCTTATTGAACCAAAAGCCTTGTCTAGAACACAGCATGTGTCTCCTGACTTGTAGTCTGGGGCTCTATATCCTTGACCAGTATATGTTTATAGGACAGAGTAGATTAAGGTAATGATGCCAAAAAGAAAAAAAAAAAGAAAAGAAGATTAATCCCAATTAAAATGGTTCATGTCAAAGGAATATCTTAGTTACCTGAGAATTTTCCCAAGTAAATTGTCTGTTCCTTGCTGCATTTGTTGAACTTTTATGATTTGTAGAGCTTTTCTTTGGAAACGCACTTAAGTATACCATGTCTTTAAAAAGTTTGGCCTTCGACCATTATAAGCCCTCATCATATGTGGAAGAATGCTGGGTAAGTTACAATTAACTGCTCAAGGAGAGGGCACCCGAGACACTTCTTGAGAAATATCTGCAAACCTTAGTAACATGGGAGTAATGGATTAATCAACATTATTTAAGAATCAGAATTTAAGATGATATTAAGAGATGGTATTAAATGGATGGAAGATTGGATTAAATGGATGGAAGAATTAATAGGTTAAATGAGTGACTAGATGGCTAAGTGTATATTCTACAGTGTAAACTAAGTTATTATTTTACAGATCTGACTGAAAATCTATATAAAAAGCCCTAGCCCATTTTTAGGATGCATTAGTAGAAGCAGAATGAGCAGAGAGCATTGTAAGTAACAACCTCATGCTCTGCCAGTCAGACTGAGTGTGGGGTTTGGGTATTCGGTGTTCTTCGTCTTTTGGCTAATAAGGTCAACCAAGCTTGTGAAGGGCCTGGGAACAAGAGAATGTTTAGCCTGGACAAGTGCAGACTGAAGAGAAATATAAAGGCTGCCTTATGAACATACCTTTAAATGTTTGTAAATATGTCTTTAATGTTTAATTAACTGTCCTGTGAAACAAGACATAATTTTATGAGTTGCTTCAAAAGCCAAAAGTCAATAGGATGGAGTTACAAGAAGGCATATTGACAACAACTTCAAGCAAATCTTTTCAGTGGAATAGAGTTCCCCAACACTGTACTGAAATGCCCTTGAAAGTACTGAGCTTCCTGCAGGTAGAGGTGATCCAACAGATACTTAGTAACTATTGGCTAGGGATGCTACATGGAATTTCTATCCTGTGCAGTACTTAAAGTTAGATGACTCTGTAGGTACATTCCAGTTCTCTGATGCTATCATTGGTCTGTTGCCTGGGATAGAGGCTGTGCATGAGAGGAAAGAAATGACGTCTTGGTCTGTCACACAAGTTTTAGCCCCTAGAAATACAGTTTTCTGTGATTAGGCATATCTGCTTGCTCCATTAGACTGTACACAGGGAAGGATCCTTATTTAGCCTTCACTGTTCCAATCCTACATGGTTAATTGTTAGATACTCTCCAGAATGTCAGATGCTAATAATTTCTCTGAATGTCAAATGATGAAGAATACACTTGTTTCTTTGGGTGGGGGCGGATTTGGACATTATGAATCCCAATTGGAAATTGAGACACAGAGAGAGTAAGTAACTTTCCCAAGATCACACAGATATTAAGAGGCCTAGCCAGGATTAAACTCCCAAACCACCTCTGTTTCTATGTGCAGCATAGTCTCCTTTACCATTTTATATTTATCTGCAAAGTATTACTAATGTAGATGCTAGGTAATTAGAACAGGAGAAATGCCTCTGTTTTGAGAGCTAATAGAAGTCCAAGCAATTAATATTAACTTGGTTTTGTTTAATAAGAAAGGCTGGTTATCCAATATATTCCTTTTACTAGCTGGTTTAAGGATCTAACAGTTCATATTCATAAAAATACCACTGTAGAAGTGAAAGTGAAAATTTGCAAGTAATCACCTGCTATCTCATTTAGAAAAATAGAATGGAGACTCCTTTAAATAATTGTTTGAGTTTTGTTTTATTTTCCTCTCCTGCTATGGCTGGTATGGAGAGACCTGTAGCAAGTTTTGTTCATACTGAGCACGTCAAATGGTTCCACCTCCATCAGTTGCACTGATGGTCAGTAACACCAAATCCCGGCTTATGTTTGTCTCAGGAGGATATTTGCAAAACAAACGTTAGGCTTTTTGGCATGGATTCTCGAATTAAGTATCACAGAAAATTCTGTTTCATGGTGCCTCAAGGAAGCACCACTAAATTACATGACAGAGAAGATTGACTCAGAAAATAATATGATTTCATTCAGCATAATCTGTTGAAATTGCTTTTGAGAGAACGGCTTAATTTCACTCCCTTTGTGATATTATGGGTCAGTAAAATTAAATGGAACTTTCTCACATTACATATGTACACTCGATTTTCCTAGAGCCTTGAAGCTTTTTGAGTTTGTTATCCTAAAGTTTTTCAGAAGGAGCCCATTACGCGTCTAATCACTTGTGCATTCCATATTGTTCTTACAGTTTAATGTCCTCTCAGTTTACAAAGCGCATTTAAAATTAAAATGATTAATAACTAGAATTACATTATTTCCTTCAACTAAGTGAACTAATGTCCTGAAACAACTTTTACTAATGTGCGCTCAGTAACAAAGAACCAACTGTGCACAAGTTAATTTGAGGAGCTTTCAAATAATTGCCCTCAAAGTTGGTTTTTTTCTCCTCTCTAGCAGTGCTGCAATTATCTTTTCAAAGGAATGATTTATTGCGTATACACACATGGAGCTCTAAAACCTGCCTCGCTACCCTCAACATTATGGAAGTGTTATAATTTGCTTCATTTATCATAAAAAACAATACAGTTATTTCCTGGTGGATCTAGAGTGGCATTCATCATTTGTCATTTGATTATTATGCTAGAGGTTTTATGTAGAACGAGGATTAAATAATACTTCATGGAAAGGGTGATAATAAGAACTCCTATTTTCCTGCTTCTCTGCCCTAAAGCTCAGTCCTTCCCTGTGTTCTGAGTATTCTCACGTGCCCATAACTTTGCCACAAGATAAATGAGGTCTTAAATTAGGTGTAAATCTGTTTTAAAGATAGAATTTGTTTCTGAAAGTACTTGGGGACCAATCTATTGAGTGAAATCTTTTACTAAAAGCAAATCTTTCTTTTGACATACTAAAATCACCAATTCATGAGTTTATAGGTATAAAATCAACTTAGCAGCATTCTCTACATTTTTAACCTGTGTCTAGTTGCAGTGGACAGTGCCAAAATACATAAGTAGAAGATATCTACACTCTGATAATCCAGTGTGTATATATGCCTTTTTCATAGATAATCTTGAAAACTTTTTGAAATACTCAGTATTCCACAAACATTAATTGGCAGGGCACTCCTGAGCTCCAGACTGAGGATACGTGATGAATAATGAATAAGACATTGTTCCTGCCCTTGGATTTAGTGTAATTAAATCAGTTTGAATCAGCAGGATGCAATTTGCTTTATTCACTCTCCCAGCTAGCTGAGTTTTAGCTGACTCCAGATGAGCCTGATAAAGCAAATATGAAAGAGCTGTCCACATAACTTTCTTTTGGCGTCATTTTATTACACCGGTTGTTCTTTAATAAAATAAATTTATAAAACAGATACATTAGGGCCCACTAATACTCATTACCAAAACTTTCATCGTAGAATTCCATTTAGATAGAAAGCTCCCTAAAGTGCATCTGAAACCAAATTTTATTTGGACCATAGAAAAGATAATGCACATTCTTTTGGAAGAGCACATCCCATGAAATGGGACTCACCAGTCCTGATTAATATTACACATAAGTAAGCCATTCATGGGATCTTTTGGTTATGAAGAGCTTGCCTAGACTGTAGATTGTGTTTCAGACCTCTAATGATTACCAAAAAAAAAAAAAAAAAGATTGTGGCTGCTGTACGGTGAGCTCATAGAAGAAGACTGGTCTTTTTGTTTTGAGAAGACTAGAAAGTGCAGGTGAGACCTTCAAAAAAAACCCACTCAGTTGGAGAAAAGAATGTGGCCTGTGGCATAGTGCCAGGTTCAAACGCGTAGGGCGGGATGAAGTGATTCATAACTTTAAGGCAAGGTTCTTAACAATTAATTGCATGTACCATTTATAATATAAGTGGCCTTGTGGAACACGCTGGAAAAACAGTTATTGGATTTACATTTCTTTTAACATGGAAATGTTCAAAAGCCATTATGACAACTTTTGTGTGTTTAAAAGAAAACAGATTTGTGGCTTAGACAAAGGACATCATTTTAGTTATTTTCAAAGGTATAATTAAAGTAAGTCTAGAAAGTTCTTTTTCCATATAGTTAATAGTTAAGTGAATTTACTGACATTTTATCAGTTTTGCATTCTTGTATCCTGTGCTTGCTTTTTGGGTTCACCTTTTCTTTTGAGGTAGGTTTGCCACATAAAAGACAGGACACCCTGTTAAATCTGAATTTCAAGTAAATAGCAAATAATTTGGGACCTAACTTGCACTAAAAAGTATTCGTTGTTTGTCTGACATTCACATTTTACTGGGTGTCCTGTATTTTTATTGGCTGAGTCTGTATCTTTAGAGAGAGTCACTGGGAAGTACGTACTTACATGTCTGAAAGTATCTTTATTTTGAGCTCATTCTGTTATGAGACTCATCGGGTGTACACTTCTAGGTTAACAGTTGTTTTCCAACAATACTTTTGACTGTTACGCTAGTGTCTTCTGACTTCTATCTTTTTGGTACTTTTCCCTTTGTATATAATCTGTCATTCTCTCTTTTGAGATAGTCTCTTGGTTCTTTATGTTCTGTAGTTTTTTCATGATGCGTCCATATTTAGATTTATCTTGATTTTACTCAGTAGACAGTATATTGCTAATCTGAAAACCTGTGTCTTTCTTCAAATTTGAAAAATGATCGCCCATTTTCTCTTCAAATATTGCTTCTCCACCATGCCTTTCAGCCAAAACTCCTATTGGACAAGTGTTGGCGCCTTTCTATTTTTCATGCCTCTTAACAAGTCTTTTGTGTTTTTATACTCTTGTCTTTTTTGCTGCATTATGGACGAATTCCTTGGTTACATCTTCCAACTTTCAAATTCCTGCTTTACTTTGCCCATCTAGACTTTATCCCATCTGTTACATTTTTAATTGTAAGACTGTTTTTCATGTCTAAGGTTTCTAATTATTTTACATAGCTACCTTTCCTTGTTTTATTTTTTTTTAATGCGTTCATTCATTTAACTTTTTAAGCATGCTAAGAATCTTTAAAAATCTTTGTGAGAACATTTTATGAAACTACTCGGATCTGGAGAATATTCCTGTTCCAATCGTTGACCTCGTTTGCTTTCTTTGCATTAGATTTTTTGACTGAGTTTGTAGGTTCACTCTGAATTGGAAGTTTATTTTCATTTTCCTCATCCCTTATCTTCTCCTATTTATGGTCCCTAAGTCTAAAGCTAGATTAGAATGTTAGTTCCTACCTCAGAGGGATTTTTGGTGATATTGTCCCAGATTTCAGTTGCTGAGGAGGAGTGTTTTTGCACAGGTACTTTTAGTTTCTTACCCTCAGTTAGTAACTCCTGGTTGTCCCTGCTCCTTTCTAGACAACCGACCCAGAGATTCAGTGGCCCTACCCACTACCATGTACTTCTCTACCATTTCAGGTTCACTGGGATGATTATCTTGTTGGGTTTTTTTAAAATTTTCTTTTAGAATTTATCATTGCTATAGGTTTGGAACAGGGGGAGAATGCCGAAGCATGAACTTACTGGGTTGCTCTTCTTTAACATTTATCCATATCAGGACTTATTTTTTTTTTAATTAAGAAAAATCAACATTGTAATATAGTGTTAAACTGAGGTATATGTGTTTTAAATTATTTGAGGATATTGAAAAGCTTTTCATAAAAAATTTCAGATTATATAATCTGTTATCCACAGGTAAATTCTTTTTACCTGTTGTAATTAAGCAGCCTGTCAAGGTAAACTTGGTGACCATCTGCTGTTCACTCACTCACTCATTTTACAGATATTTAATGACGACTTAAGTAGGGGTACTCTGAGAAATATAGAGTATAATAAGACCAAATTCCTACCCTTAAGAAGATCACTGTTCTCACATATAATTAAGAAATCAAGGCAGCATGTAGTAAGTGCTATATGAAGTGAACCGAACACTGCAATTGCAGAGGAAAGAAAGTTCCTATTTAGTTAGAAAATCACAGATAGCATTTAAAAACATATTCCTTAAAAAAAAACCACATTGTCTTTCCTATTTATAAGATAACTCATCCCTATTGTTTAAAATTTAGAAACTAGAGAAACATATAAAGGAAAAAATTACCATCTCCTATAAAAATTGATATGTTTCTTGCCAATTGTATTTTTGGGTATAGAAATTTGAAATGATATTTCATGGACAGCTGTGAAAACTATTTTTTTACTTAAAGTATAATGAACACTTTCTGTGTTATTAAATAATCTAAAAATTATTGTAATGCTGATATAGTGTCCCAGTTAATAGATATAGAATAATTCATTTAACCACGCCCCTGAAGTTGGATTTTCAGGTGTTTCTAATATTCCTTGGTATATATAGTGTTGTCAGGGGCATACTTGACCAAAAACCTCCATGTGAATCTATGATTTACGTTAGAAGAGAAATTACTTGTTTCCAGGCTTTGCTTCATCCAGCGCACGCTCCCTTTCAGGGAGGATGTACAATTTCTCTTCCCACTAGCAGCAGAGAGCCCATTGACTGTAATCCCTTCTCTCTTATTTCCTTTTCTTTACAAAAAGGGCTGTTAAATGGTATTTTTTTTTTTTTTCCACATGGGCGTTGCACATTTCTATTTAGGCTTTCCCCCAGCAATTTTCTCTTGAATATTGCTGTGAGCAAGATTGTAATTTTGTAAATATTTATTGTCATATTGGAAGTAACTGTGATTGGTTTTAATGATTTTTTCTGAGTTTTCTATGTAGGGATAATTTTACTTCCCAGTAATTTGGGAAAGATGATGATGGGGTGGGAAAGTTATCAGGGCTGGAAGAAACTAAGACACAGGTTTGGGACAGCACTGCCGGGCTTGTGCCTGCTGAATCCTGCAGGAGTAGCGGAGGGTGGATGATAAGACTGTAAAGGTATTTGGGGGGACCCGGAATGAATTTGAAATTTGTTTGGTACAGTGCCTAGTGACTCATGAGTGTCAGCTTCTTTCAAGATTTTATTTTAAATAGATGAGAAGTTGATATATTTTGTTAATTATGTTATTACACTGACATTTCTGGTTTACTTTAAAGGTTTTGGAGTGAGATACAATTTTCATGGAGCTAAGATAAATGTCTCTAAATTAGTAGTGAGTGCTATGTACTCACTTTGCCTCCATTTTTCCCATCCTCTCTCCCTCCTTTCATCTTCCTCTCTATACCCCTGTCTCAAGGTTCACCCACCTTATTCAGGGCCTTCATCTTGGAGTAGTGGTAACAGTACAAGGAAGGCAGCGACGCTCTATAGACACAAATATGTTTTTATTGACAATGATCTTACACAGCAAGTGACGTAAGTGTTCTGTTTCCCAAGTTCTCCAGCACTCAGGCCCAGTTTAACCCTTTTATACGTCACCTAGGTCCTGCCTCTAGTAATCTTATATTCTTACCCAATTTTTCCCCAGACTTTCTCTCAAAGTGGAACTAGCTAGACCAGCTGCTGCTCTGTTTCTGACTACTCTTGATTTTATTTACATGAGGCTTATCTCCTTATGGTGTTACTTGCGTAAGAATAAGTTGATAATTTTCTCTTTTCTAATACTACTAATAATAAATTAATTAATAATAAATTTCCTTTTCGGTCATTATTGCCTACACATCTTTTTATCTACCTGTTTATGTACTTTGCTAACATTTATTGAATGCCTAATTAGTGGAACCTTTCCATTGGCTGCTTTAGGTATGTCATAATTCTCTTAGTAATTGTGAGTTATGTAGTGTTACCTTTTTTTTTATTATTATTAAAGATTTTTTTTTTCCTTTTTCTCCCCAAAGCCCCCCAGTGCATAGCTGTATATTCTTTGTTGCGGGTCCACCTAGTTGTGGCATGTGGGACGCCACCTCAGCGTGGTCTGATGAGCAGTGCCATGTCCGCGCCCAGGATTTGAACCAATGAAACACTGGGCTGCCTGCAGCGGAGCTCGCGAACTTAGCCACTCGGCCATGGGGCCAGACCCCGTTTTTTTTTTTTAACTTGTAATGAAACTGAGTCCTGAGGCTCAAAGAAATTAAGTAGTGGCAGATCCCATAGCTGGAGTGGGAGAATCTCCTCCTGAAGCCTGGGTTCCCCTCCCTGTGTCACTAATATTTATATAACAGTTTATAGTTTATGGAAGTACTTTTTCATGTCATTGATTCCTGACAACTGCACCTGCTTGTTATAGGTGGGAAGCCATGACTTAAAGCCTTGCTCGAGCATCAACAGTGGGAGTAATATTAGATGCTCATACTTTATCTAGATTGAACTATCCTATTAGGCTCTTTCAGTAGTTCCATTTAGAAATCAGAGTTCTCTGAACTTCATTGTTTATTTTTATAGCAAATTTTCTTATTTTAAATGTGTCCACTTTGTAGTTAAAATAAGAATTTTTCTCTCACATTATTAGCAAACCATTGTACCTTCACAGTTTTATCCTGAAGTCTTTAACAAGAAGAATGTTTATGCTTCTAGAGGATTTTATTTGTTTGTTTTTTAAGCCAGAATTCCTTTGGATTCTGAGGCACTCCCCTTCTGGTACCACCTCTTCTCCCTTCCCCTTAACATTTACTTCATAAAACAATCATGTACTATTTCTCACACTTGTAGGGGGTAACTGGGGAGTTTTGCTCTCCTGGGCCAGGGTCACTGATCTCACCCAGACTCAGTCATGGGTCTGTGATCAGCTGATGGGTGCCTGGGGCTGGATGGTCCAGAATGGCCTCAGCTGGGCTGGCTCAGCTCTCTTCCACACAGCTCCCATCTTCTAGGCAGCTAGCTAGGGTTGTTCTCATGGTAGCGGCAAGCTTCCAAGAGAAGGAGAGTGACACACTGTCACTTCCACTCTATTCTAGTGTCTGAAGGAAGTTGCAAGGCCAGCCTGCCATTCAGGGGATGAGGAAATAGACTCTGCCTCTTCCTGGGAAGAGCTACAAAGTCACGTAGCAAAGGCACTGAATACAAGGAGAGGTGGAGAATTCGGCCATTTAAAAAATCAGTCTATAACACTCTGATGATTTATACTGACCTAGCAAGTATAAGTGGATTTTGCTTGACATAAAAAAGAAATGAAGACCTTCATTGGTATTACTGTGAGGTCACTTTACATCTAAACTTAGAGCCGTATTGAGAAAGTATTGGTGAAAAAACATTATTCTGATGATTATATTCAAAATTGTGTAGTTAATTATATTTTTAGGTAAACTTTATCGATGTGTAACCTATGTATAGAACAATGTACAGATTGCAGGGATATAGGTCAGTGAATTATCAGAAAGTGAACACAATGGTGTAGTTATGACACAGGTCAAGAAAAGAACATTACCTGCACCCCAGAATCCTCCTTTTGCCCCTTCCAAATCTTTTTCTCTCTCTTTTCTGGAAGTAATCACTATCCTGACTCCTACAAACATAGATCAATTTTGTTTTCTTATGAACTTTCAAATTATCCAGTATGTGTTCTTGTGTGCCTGGTTTCTTTCACTCAAGAGTATGTGGCCAATACCAATTTTCAATATGCAAAATTCTGGCTAAGGTAGTGATAACATCCATTGATGTTTTCATTTAAAATCTTTTCACTGCTTTTTTCCCTCCCTTCAACATGTTCTTCTCTGACTTCCCTGTGTATGCGGTATTCTCCACAGTTAGTGTTGTCTCTGAAGTTCCCTTAGTTCCATTATCATAGGAGAATTGATTGTTATAATGTTTATTTCTTTCTAGGAGGAAATAGGGAATATGTATATGAGAGTGATGTAGATATAAAGATGAAACTTAGAAACCATTGTTCTTTCTATATATTTGGGAAATAATAGTAGAAAATCAATAGGTATGAACTAAGACTGAAGTCAACCAGACTTGATAATTCCATTCTTCAAGACATTTAAAAATGCTTAAAATTCTTTTTATTTAGCCTACCAGAGACTCATCACAATGTTCTGCTGTATTTAGTGATTTAGTCCGAGAAGCTGTGGGGTACTTAATGTGTTTCTGAATCATGTTTTACAATAGTCAGTGGCTAAGAGGGAATTGATAGATGTTTTATTGTTTTGAAGGGACTATTTTATTGTCCTGGGCATCTTCTTGGAACTCCTGCTGCAGTTTCTAATTTAAATAGACACAGTATTTTCGGTAAGAGTTTAAACAGTTTTTGATTTGGACCTGAGTATCATATTTCAGCTTTTACAAATCAAATTGGGATCCATTTTTATCCATTTTAGAATGGTTTTCTGATGAGTTCTCTTACTGTACTCATATCACTGGGATGGGATTCAAAAAGGAAGTGTGTGTTTATTTTATTTGCTTTTCTTCAGGAAAGACAGTGGCGAAGTGACTCATTAGCGCATTGTATTTTCCACTAGCTCTCTGACCTTAATCTCTGGGGCTATAAAAATCAATGAGAAGATGCCTATTGTATCATGAGTGATGAGGAAAGCCTATGATGGATTCATGTTACTGTGAATGTTTCAAGGAGAAATTAATGTAGTGTTTGTAGACTATAGTCAGGAATCCAAGACCAACAGTGATGTGTATGTTATTAGCAGCATCTTCCATGTGTAGCACACATGTATCAAGAAAGAAATACAAGCTGTTCTCTGGGCTCTGATAATTCTTTTATCATGTTACCATGAAACCAGAAGAACTGGAAGGAAGGAAGGGAATTGCTCCCACAGTGGTTTGCCTTCTTTCATTGAGCCCAGTGATCGAATCCATCCTATGATAGATTATCATTTTATAAAGATGGGATAGTTACAGGTTGGCAGGGGAGGCTATGGCAGCCCCGAGGCCTAGGTTGAAGCAAATATATCCACGAAGAGACTCGTACAGTAGTTTGCAGGGCCAGCCCCAGGGAGCAACATTTCACAAAATTTGCTCCACAGACCACCAATTCAGAGAGAGGTTAATAGATGGTGTGTGAAAAAGGGTTCCATGGCCAAATGTGTGGAAAACACCAAGTTAAACAAAGAAAGCCAAGAGTCCTTGCCAAAGGACTTCTTGGGGTCTTTAATGTTCTCATGTGTGTAGAATATACAGTGTTTCTCAAACATATTTGGCCACAGAACCCTTCTTTTAGCAGGATTCTCACAAAGCTTGTGTTTCATAGAAAATATCTTGGGTAAAACCGCTCTAGAACATTGGTCTCCAAACTTTTTTGTGCTCATTTATCTCCTAAAATAATTTTGAAAAACTTATGTGTTCACACATTTTTAAGCTGACATCTACGTTTTTTTCGTGAGAGATTAAACAAATGCAGTAGATTCATTTCTGGCATATTCGTATTAGATAATGTGCTTTAAACATGTTTTCACCAAAACCTTGGAGCTGCGGAGTTGGCTCATTCGGTCTATGAATAATGTCTGCCGTCTAACCTATTTGGCAAAGCCAGGCCTTCTTATGAAACAAATCAGACTTATCACTCTTCCTGTAACTCTCAGGAGAGAGATATTTGCGAATTGTTTATTTGTTTGGTGCCTTGGAGAATTTTGCATTGTCGAGCAGTGTACCTAGAAAGCCCAGAAAGATTCCAGATGGGCAAGAGGTATGCCTTGACTTTGTAAAGACAAAGAAGGCGCTGAGTAAGGGAGAAATAGAAAAGGAAGGTTGGGAAATGTGTTCTTAGGCAGATCCCTTTTAGAAAGGCAAACATATGAAGGCTCAAGATCTAGAAATTGATTCCCTTAAAAGTGTCCAAGCCTGTGTATACCCTGAGGAATATGAGCATGTGCCTTCAGGGATATGTGTACCCAGTATGAAGCTGCGTCTCTGGAAGTTTAAGAAATACGTATGTCCTCTTGGAGAGTGAACACCTTCTTTATCTAAAGTAAGTGATTCCTATTAAATAGCCAAAACATCTGTCTGGCTAGGAAAAGTATTGACCTCAAGAGATATGTTTTCTGCTTTCAAGGGGAAGTCATATTGCTAAATTGGATGATGGAATTTCAGTCCATCAGCAAAAGCTGAATATACATACAGCAGAATCTCCAGAAAGCTTCATATTTTCACACAGTATAAAGATCTTCATGTACTATTCTCACCTTGTACCTAAATTCTGTTGCTTACTGGACGCGCTTCATTTCCTGTAAAAACTTGCGTCACTAAAAAGGCAGTAAATTATTACTCACTTTGTTAAACATACATATTTCCTGTAGGGGAATAGATACATAAAAGTGTGTTTATTTTCCATAAGGGCACTTCCGCTATTCATAATATATTATGCATTAAATGTCATACTTCATGTGTTCCTTGGCATTTTCAACCCTGGCAACTGCAAGGTTGTTTTGAAGTCAGAATATTTAAGCCAGAAGTCCCCTTGGAGATTATCTGATTCAGCCCCTCTGTGTTGCAGGAGAGGAAACTTAGATCAAGAGAAATTGAGTTGCGCTAGGTGACATAATTTAGCATTCTAGTTACATCAAAATTAGGTCTTAGTGGGATATTTCTCCCATTAGATTTCCCCATTCCTCGTTAAGCCTTTTCAAAACTATGACCTTAGACAAAATCATCTCTATAGAATAGGAATAACTATTCAAGTGTTGCTTACCATCCAGAATGGTTAGGAAGCTCCAGTGAGACAAGGTGTGCTATGTAAAGGATGAGGAGGAGGACCCTTGCTTCGTTGAACTAGATATTGTATCCTTCCCTAGTACGGATGAACTTGATATAGGCCCTGAAGTACATGGGAGGCTGCACTGAGCAGAGGCAATCTGTAAATGTTTTAATTGAGTGGAGAAGTATGTAAATCTTCATATTAGCTGTAACCTCATGGATTTTGCCTATTCTAAAGGGGCATATGGGGCAGTATGAGCTCCTCTCCTTGTTTCTTCTTTGATATACTTCTAGATTGCCCTAACACAGCAGCTCAGTTGGAGGTATGGAGATGAGTGACTGGCTCTACCAGAGTGCCAGCTCCTTCAGCCGTTAATTTTGACCTTCATTCTTTAACTCAGTAAGCCGTGCTGTGTGCAGTGGTTATACCATTCCTTCAAAGATTTCCTTCATAGAATTCCAGTTCTCCAGAGAAATTTGGTGGTCTACAGAGGGAGAACAAAGAATAGATTCATTTATATATTTTTTAAACTAAGTGCTAAAAAATTTTCAATTTAATCAGAATACATGAAGGGAGATTGGCTGACTGTGTAAAATATGAGACTTCTGAAACACAATTATATTTGTCAAATCAGTTATTTATAAAAATTATAATCAAGTTATAAGCTTTTATTTGATTAAAAAATTGCCTTAGGAATTGAAGCCTGAATAGAATTATAATTCATAGTTTGCCAATCATGTTCCTTATAATTGTTAAACTTTGCTCTGATAATGTCTTCTCTTACTCCTTAAACTTCTCATATCCAGATAGAACATCTTTAGTTAACCCATATTTTGTTCTTAATGCATTTGTGAATCTCTAATTTCCTTTAGTTTATTTAGAAAGGCCTTAAAGAACATTACTTCAGAAAGTCACTTAGATAATTGCTCTTGTTTCTTATTAATTTCTGAGATTCTAAATTAAAAACCATGGGGGCTAAGTTTTTTGCTTGTTTCTTTTTCTTTTCTTTTCTTTTTTTAAGACAAAGGCTATAAACTTCCTGGCCACCCACAGTCCTCTCAGGAACAAAGCAGAGGATGGAAGTGACAAAAAAATAAGAATTCTTATCTAATTTTTAGATGTAAAAATTTTGCATATTAGGCATTAAAAATTTACAAATGGCATGCTTTTTAAAGTTTTATATGTGAGTTGTTGAAATCTCAAATCTGGAACATGATTTGACACAGAAACAATTTAAATCAGTGATTTTCAAATTTTTTTCACAAATGCCGTTTTATCATAGAAGCTCAGTATTTGAAGCAGATGCAAGGAACTGCCTTGCTTCAGTAGGTCTGCAGGGTGCCCAGGGCTCCAGGAACGGTCAGGGGATCACAGTTATGTCTGATGAATCATGTCGGGGTCCCCGTCAGACTTGGTGGTGCTAAGACTCTGGCCTTGCAGGTCCCAAACCATACAGCCCCAAACTCAGAGATTTGGGGGACCCAGTCTCCATTTTGCTTCTAGTTGAGCCTCCCATCTATGCTAAGGCCAAAGCACAGTCTCAAAGAAAGCAAGGGACTGTCCAGATGTAGAAGATACAGACATTGAGTCAAGTGAATGAAATCCTTCTCATGTAGCCAGCGTCCACCGCCACCCCATCGTTCCTCAGACAGCCTTACTTCAAAATGGTCCCTTTTGCACTTACAAACTCATAGACTCATCACCTCTGTATGAGTTAGTCTATGAGGGCTTTAATGACATTTTTGGCAAAACAATTCTTTCTCATGGAGAACTAACCACACTTGTAGAGTGTTTAGCATCCTCAGTGTCCACCCATCGTGTGTTCCCTAGTCCTTGTGACAACCCAAAATGCCCCCCAGGCAAGCATATACTCCTCTTTGAGAATCACCACTGATCCTCCCGGAGTGCTAAGAGGGAATCAGTCTTGCTGACCTACAACATTCTTAGAGATACTTAGATTTTAGAAGAGAATGTTTTTATATCCAAATGGCTAATAAATATATGAAAAGGAAGTGCAAATTAAAACCATAATGAGATAACACTACACTCCCACCAGAATGACTAAAATGAAAAAGACTAGCAGTAATTTGATGAGGATGTGGAGCAATTGATACTGGGAATGGGGATAACCACTTTGGGCAACTATTTGACAATGTTTATTAAAGTAAACATGGACCTTCTGTAGTGACCCAGAAATCCTATTCCTAGGTACACGCCCAAGAGTCATGAGTGCGTAGGCCTACCAAAAGACATGCATATGAATGTTCACAGAAGCATTGTTAATGATAGCTCAAAATTAGAACGGACAAGTTAATTTTGATATTCTCACACAATAAAATATAACACAGCAATAAAAGAATGAACTGCTGCATACAACAACGTTGATGAATCTCACAGGCATAACAATGAGTAAAAGAAGTCAGACAAAAGAATATATATAATATGATTCCATTTATATGAAGTTTAAGAACAGGCAAGACTAATCAATGATGATAGGAGTTAGAGTAGTAGTTACCTGTGGGGGGCAGAGGTGTTGACTGGGAAGGGACAAGAAGGAGCCTTCTGAAGTGATGGAAATGTTCTAAACCATGATGTGAGCAGTGGTTACGCAGTATGAGTACACACACGTATACACATATACACACATATATATACACACATGTGTATATGTAAAAATTCATTAGCTGTATACTTAAGATTGATACAATTTGCTGTATATAAACTAAAAAACTTGAAAAGTTAATTTCTAATTTATGGTACTTTAGAGAAAGCAATAAAAAATAGAGGCAGTTGAAGGAAACAGAAGTTTTTCTGGAAACTGTGAGAGTGTATCACGAAGGAAGGTCCATGTTTCTGGGGCCAAAATTAGGGGAGATGTTGTGCCAGTGCTGGTGGCACAAGCTGATCAGGATAGAAGTAATAGAAAAAGTCTTGCATGATTCTCTTTCCTCCTGGATTTTTTTGTTCTTTCCTGTCTATACCTGTAGTTATTGTTGTTTTAAATCTTAATTCCTTTCCTCTATTCCCGTGGCATTGTGGTCGAGGTAGTGGGCAATGTTGAGGCAAGTTGAGGGGGCATGGGAAAAGGGTACAAGGCCATGGCTGTACATCAGGTATTTATGCTTTGGAGGGAAAAAAACCTCCACCTTAACCTGGCAGCCAGCAGCGAACCTGGGATGGTACTGTCATAGAAGGTTTCCCAAGAAGGAAAAATTCTGGGTTCTAAGAGATGAACGTGGAATGTGTAGTGCAACCAATGAACAAGGATACAGGCTACTTGGAGAAAGAGGAAGACTAATAATCATGCCCTAGTGGGGATGTAAGGGGAAGGAGAAGAGTGGAGACTTTGTCCAGCCTTTTTGACCACAACTGGCTGGTTACCCAGGCTTGAGGTTTAAGTTGGGATATATGATAAGGGCCTCACTTGGACCACGTAAGCCCCAACTGGACTTGGCACTCTTCCTAGTCCTTCATGGTGATTTTCTTAAGGAGAATGAGTTATGGGGGAATATTTTGAATTATATGCTGTGCATAAATGTGTATTACAGCACAACACCCACTCTGATAAAGAATAAGATGGTCAGGTGCTGGACCATATGCTGTGCCAGGTGTAATCTAGCTCTACAGTTTCCAGCCGGATCCAAGTTGGAATGCTGTAGAATTTATACAATGAATATATATGTTAACTTGTCATTTGTGTTCCTTTGAAAATGTTCTATTATATCACTGAAATTAAATTAAAAACTGCATGTGTTAGATAAAATGCCTATACAGATATCTATGTCTACTTAGAATATGAAATATAAACAAATAATGATTTATTGAGGGCTGTGTTTGTCTTTATGTGACGATTCTGCTAATAATATTTTGCTACCATTGTATTCAATTTTAATTTAGAAAATTAGTGTTTTAGAATCCTTAATAAGTTTTACTAGAATTAATGATTGGAGGAGGTAAAAATATTATTTGAAAAAGAAGCACTAATAGCCAAAACTATTAAGCTTTGTAGGCCACACTGAATAAAATATAAATGACTATGAATTTTTCACTTTTAACTTGTCACATTCTATTTTTGATTTTTAATTAATTACCTTTGCAAATAACTCTGTAATCTTTTTAAAAGCACCAGATTTTTCTCTCTCCTCTTTCAAATTGTTTCGATTTCCCCTTGAATCACTGCCTTAGTCCATTCAGGCTGCTACTGCAAAATACCACCAACTGGGTAGCTTATAAACAACAGATATTTATGAAGGAGACTACGAAGGCCAAGATCAAGGCAGCAGCGTGGTGGCCTTCCTCTTCCTGGTTCCATTGTGTCCTCACATGATGGAAGATCTGGGGATCTCTCCGGAGCCTCTTTTATTTATTTTTTTTTTTAAATATGTTTTTTTTGTTTTTTATATATAGATTTTATTTTTTCCTTTTTCTCCCCAAAGCCCCCCGGTACATAGTTGTATATTCTTCGTTGTGGATCCTTCTAGTTGCGGCATGTGGGATGCTGCCTCAGCGTGGTTTGATGAGCAGTGCCATGTCCGCGCCCAGGATTCGAACCAACGAAACACTGGGCCGCCTGCAGCGGAGCACGCGAACTTAACCACTCGGCCACGGGGCCAGCCCCACCGGAGCCTCTTTTATAAGGCACTAATCTGATTCATGAGGGCTCCACTCTCATGACTTAAGCACTTCCCAAAGTCCCCACCTAGTAATACCATCACCTTTTGGGGTTAGGATTTCAGTATATGAATTTTGGGGGGACAAACATTTAGACCATAGCAATCACCATGTACAGTGACCCTGAGTCTCTATTTCCAACCACAGTTTCCTCTTGCGTTTCGTTCCCGAGTCTGCTGCTGCTGCTGGGTGTTTGTAACTGGCTCTCCCAGTGCGACTTTCAGGTGTAGAACTAATCTCTTCACCTGCCTCTTTCTTCCTCAGAACCTTCCATAAATCCAGCAATGTCTTTTCGTCTTTCTTTAGATTAGAAGCCTCCCAGGCATCTTTGACTCCTTTCTCTTCCTTTCTAGTATTGTGTTGGCCAAACACCCTGCCTTGTCAATTGTTCTTTAAAAAACAAAAAAACAAAAAACTTCATTCCTTCCCTTCCTGATTATTCTGACTGTCACCAACCTGGCTTGTCACCAGTCTCATGCTTGCATTACTCCTTCAGTGATCAAACTTTTAATCTCTTCCCACCAAAGAGAACGTGCTGGCCAGATAAATTTCCCCAGAGCCTGCATTTGATTATATCTTCCTCCTGCTCAGAAATCTTTAGTATAGCTCCTTGTTCTCAATAAAATTGAATCCAAACCTAGCCTGGCTTTAAGCAGCTCTTTTTCCAACCATTTACCTTCCTGAAACTTCTTTTCCAGCCAACGGTTTGACTCACAATTTCCTGAGCCCTCTTTCCTTCTCCAGTCTCATACTCCAGTGTCCACCCATGTAGGTCAGTCACCCCTCCTCCCCGTCCGTGCGGCTCCTCCCCAACTTCAACGCCTGATGAAGTCTTACCCTCCTCTCAGTGCTGCAGCCTCCCCTTACCTCTAACTTCCTCCAGTGGCTCTTACTGTCTATATAGGCAACTTCATAATTTAACTTCTTCAAGTTTATGACCTTTCTTCCAATTGTGATAACGTGAACTGATTTTTACTTAAGTTTTTACTTAGTTGTATGTGCAACTAGACTGTCAGTGTCTCCAGGGTGGGAGTCTTTGCTTTATCTGCATGCTGTACAATACCTAACATAGACTCACACTAAAATGTAAGCTCTGTGAAGGCTGCAATTTTCTCTCAGTTTTGTTCAGTGGTAAATACCTGGTACCTAGAACAGTTGAGTACATAGTAAGTGCATAATAAATATTTGTTGTATAAATTGTAGATGTTCAATAAATGTTTATTCATTTGATTTTAGATCATTCACACTTGCTGCATTAAAAGTTGCCAGCATCTCTTATTTACTATAGCTAAGAGATGGTTATAGTGAAAAAGGAAGTGAATGCAATTTATAGCCAAAATCTGTTCAATAGGGCTTGCCTTCTTCTTCTAAAAGAAGTGTGTTTTCTTACAGATATTAATGAATGCCAGCTACAGGGTGTGTGCCCTAATGGTGAGTGTTTGAATACCATGGGCAGCTATAGATGTACCTGCAAAATTGGATTTGGGCCAGATCCTACCTTTTCAAGTTGTGTGCGTAAGTAACGACCACTTTTTATTCCTCTTTTGGATCAGTTGTTTTTTTCAGGTTGGGGGGGGTTATCCAAAAGAAGGGAAATACTCAGTGATCAACTGAATATTGTAAATATGCAGGAAACCTCATTAATTAAAATGATAAAGGGAGGAGGCCAGCCTGATGTAGTAAAATAAATCTATATTATGGCACCTTTGCCAAAATGCGTTTTTATTGCATTCAGAAAAATATAATAGCTAAAACTCAAGGTAGAGAACAAGCTGCCCATCGCTTCTCAGTCTTTTGGCTGAGGTCAAGTGTGGAGAACAAGCATACTGAGTAAGTCTACTTTATGAAGAAAAAGAGTTAATTAAAACTAGCATACATGAGAGATGGAAACAGTTTTTTCCTTCATAGTATTTTAAGCATTATTTAGGTTGCATTAGACTTTGTCCCAGCTTCTGTCTTTAATTAGTCCAAATTCTGAGTCACTGGTGTCTGATTTTACTGAGGTTTCACTGTACTTTCTTGGTTGGAAGAGTCTGGGAAATAAATTACCAAGGGCCTGCCTTTCAGATTTTCTATTCAGTTCTAATTTCAGATATTCCAGTCTTTATCCTCAAAAAAATACCAAAATGTCCCTGCAGGTATAGTGTTTTGCCTTACAAATGTTGTCTCTAGGATTTTCTCTTGTACCTGGTAAGGGTGCAAATCCTCCATCAAATCATGTGTGCCAATATTGGTTCAGAAAATATGGTTTCACCAAAGAGACCCTCTCCCCCCAAAAACCAATCTAGTGTAATCACTGCAGATCACCTGACAATTAGAGATGGATGCATTTTAAATATAAAATTCTCACAGGCAGAATTTTTTGAGGTTACATTATTTTTAAGGTATTTATGTCCATTATTACAAAGGTAAACTGCAGAGTTTTCAAGCCGTATGTAATTAAAATTTTAAAAGACAGAAATCTGTCAGGATAATTGTAAGAGCATTTCTGTGTTAATTTCTGTCTTGCTAGGTTTTTGTTTTCATTATCCTTTTTTTAATGTGGACTTGGTATATGTTAAGCTGCATCCTTCCAGTCCCCCGTTTTAAACTTGCCATTTGGTCAAGACGTGCTCTTCATGAAGATAGTATTGTTCGTTTTTAGCTGTGCGTCTCTCTCTAACTCTGTGCCCTAAGCTGAGGTCATAGACATAATGCAATAAAGACAAATGTAGTAAAATAAAAATGACAGTCTCATTCATTACTTTTAGAAGGGTTTGTTGAGTCTTTTGGAACATCGTTACTAATTACTACTCTTTTCCTTTAAAAACTGTCAAATGCAGATTAGGAAATTTTGCATGTAAGTTCTTTTTTGCGTGTACTTTTCACAGACAGTTCTGATCAGGAAGCAGACAGACACCTAATTAGAGGGCTTTTTTGGCAACTGGTAAAATTAGACTGTAAAATTATGTTTGCATACAAGGTACATTTGAAAACTGATGCAAGGATTTGGACATTTCAGGCCAAAAATCACATTGTTAACAATATCCAGATAACTTAGGGATAATTTCTGGCTGATTTGAATTACATGAGTAAACATTTTATGTAGTTTTATGATTTAAGCGTAAAAGATTTTACAGAGTATGGATATAGAATTTGTTGCGAATGTTTGGGGGTTTTTTCTCCCTTAAATAATTTGATTTATAGTCTGGTTAAAATTACTACATTGAAGGTTGCAGATTAGGTAAACTCGGAGAAGTGATCACAAAGTGTTTAATGATACTTAGACTAGATCTGATGTCTAGAATTAAGGGCAGACATCCAAATTTTAATAAGATTGTAGAAATCTGCCAATGAGATTTTTGAAACATTTACACATTTCCTTAGCATTTATTTTCACTGTCATTGCCCAGATAATACTGAGCTTATTAAACAACCATCCATTCTTATTTGAAAAATAAATAATTCAATTTTATGGTTCAGCTACAACAGCTGAAATGATAAGTATTAGGAGACGTTTGTTGCTAGTTGAATGTTCCAGTTTAGAGTTTGAAGTTAAAACCTGGGCTCTTTACCAGCGTTGAATGGGCAGATTTATTTCTCTTTGCTCTGAATTTACCACATGTAACATGACAGAGATATGTAGGGTGCCTTCAGGATTTGTGACTTGGATCAATCCAGTCTGATTTTTTGGTGAGCTATATTTTGAAGAAATCGATAGGGGAAGTCTGAAGACAATTGAGAAGAATTAGGGGAAAAGGTGGTATTCATAGAGTAATGGAAAAAAATATTGGCAAGATGGTGGTACCCGTGATAGTCATGGGGAAGTAGCAGAAGAAGACCGGTGGTCATGCATGCTTGCACACACACACAGACACACAGACATTGAGCAGTTATTGCTTAAGATTTGGAATATATGTTCTTGAGAGGTATAGAAACAACCATGGATAGAGCAGTTAAGCTAATGGAGGAGACTGGCCACATTTGCTCAAGCAGCATGAATTTGGGGCATATCTAGGCCATAAAAGGCGTGGCTGACTCTGTGAACTCAAAGAAATGCACTTGGCAACAGCTGAGGAGCAACGGGAAGCTCTCTCTCTTCTCCAGTACACCGAGGTGAACACCCTCAGAATTCCTTGACTCCAGCCAAAGGTTGCAACCATTTCACGTTCTCTCCTTGTCCGCTCTCTGTCCTTGACTTAGCCAAGCTAAAAGAAGGAAAGTAGGAGGGTTCTGGCATTTGCTGCCTCTGACCTCTGTGTCTGTGGCTCAGGATGCTTTAGCTGCACTCTCCAGACCTGCTCCTAATTATCTATGGAGAAAGGTGAAATTTTAGGATTTGTCAGAGCTAATCCAAGAAAAGTATAATAACCTTTACAGTTGGAGTAGGAAAACTTTCTGAGCAGCAATTAATTTTCTTCAGGAATTTAAGGGCTCCAGGATGAGTGCTACAGAGGGTGTATCCATAGATTCAGTAGAGAAAGGCCCAGATAAAGGAATTCTGAGCCTGGATATTTGCTGTTTTATGGTATTCTTGACCCATGGACTTGGTGCCAATTGACAGAAACCGAGGGTTAGAGAGATGTGCTTGGGAACTTCTGCATAACCCTGGAAATCATGAGAAGAAGGACAAATCCCTTCTAAAAGTCAGTCATTTTTATGTACATCATTTCTTTTGAATTTTCCCAGCATCTTTGTGAAATATGTATTATTCTTACTTTACATTAGGAAACTGGAGCTAGGAGAGTTTAAGTAACTTCTCAAGATCATACAGCTAGTAACTGACGTTGAGACTTAAAACTGGTTTTGTGCCTCCAAATTCAGGGTTCTAGATCATGGGTTGACAAACTGTAGCCCATGGGCCAAATCTGTCCCACTGTCTTTGTAAATGAAGTTTTATTGGAACATAGCCATGCCTGTTAATTTACATAGTGTCTAAAGCTGCTTTCATGCTACAGTGGCAGAGTTGAGAAGTTGCACCAGAGACCTTATGGCCCACAAAGCCTGAAATATTTATCATCTCATCCTTTACAAAGAAAGTTTGCTGACTTTTGGGCTAGATCACTGTTGTTCAATAGAACTTTCTTTGATGATGGAAATGTTCCGTATCTGCAGTCTGATGTAGTAGACACTAGTCACATGTGGCTAGTGTGACTGAGGAATTGAGTTTTAAATCGTATTTCAATTAAATTTTATCAAATTTAGCATGTAGCAGCATGTGGCTTAGGGACTAATGAGTTAGATAGCGTAGTTCCAAATCATTGTTTTACAAAGCTGGTTGGGTAAGTTACTCCTCGATCTTCTCCTTTCCCCCTAAAATAGGCTTTCCTTCCTGACTTGCTGGTTTTGTCCATGGTGACATTGTTCTCTCAGGCAGTCAGACTGGGAGCCTCTGTGTCAGCTTTGACTCTCACATCTCCTTTGGTCTCCAAGAAAGTCGTTAAATCTTCATAATCTATCTTACACCTTTTCTTTTCTTTCCACCTCCTCTATGGCCATCTTAGTTTAGGCCCCTAGCGTCCCTCGCTTGGTGGTCTCATAGCATCATGGCCTGGAGGTTAGACAGACGTCTGTGCAAACTCACAAATAATAACTGTAACAACAAAAACCAGGACAATAATGCCATAATCTTCACTGCACACTTAGTGTCAGGCACTGTAATGAGCACTTTATATGGATTATCAAATATAATGCTCACAAGATCTCTATGAGGTTTGTATTGCTATTCTCCCTCTTTTCGAAATGAGGAAATTGAGGCATGGAGAAGTTAAGGATCTTTCCAAAAGTTACACAATCTGTAAGTGGTTGAGCCCGGATTTGAATCTGGGTCTTTCTTACTCTACAAGCCAAACCTTTAATTGGGAAGAGGAAAATGGTCTGAGTTGACAGGTGCAAGTCATTTATTTAAGGAACGCTGCCATTTAGTCTCACTTGCCACACTTGAATAGATGGTCTAACTCTGCAATGACCCTAGAATCATTGTCTTTTTTATTTTGGTTCTCCCAGAATTTATTTTTAACAGCCCATTTCCCAAAAAAGGATGCCTAGTGGTTCTTAATCCACTAGGAAAGTCATCTCTCAGACTCCTCCTGACAGCTTTAGCTCTCCCCACACCTGCATCCAAACACTCACGCCATAGGGATTTTAAACTTTAAAGGGATGAAACTCTAATGCAGAATTGCATCCAAGAAATGAATGAGGATATTTGAGGTGTCCGGGGGACAGGGAATGAAGACAGACTAGCACGGGAGGTTAGCTATATGCTATCCTCTCAAGTCTTCTATATTTTTCAACTTCTTCTAAGTATCAGGTTATATCTGCTTAATGATATGTATCATTCACGTTTTAATTAGTTAGAGCAGCATGTCTTTGAAAGTATCATAAGCGTTTATTCTACAATCCTATGATTAAGTATAAGTTGCTTGCTACACCAGCAGGGAACCCAAATAGGAGAACCATAGCATCTTCTTTTTGTGTTTTGTAATTGAGTCACCGTCAACATTGGCTATATGGTGAAGACTCAAGACTGTACTTGGGTAGAGAGCTATGTGTGTATTACTTTTGAAGATTTCTCTTTCATCTGTAGCCAAGAGCAAAATATTTGTTTTCCTGACTCACTGATGTGGCATTTCCAGTAGGTTTAATGCCTCTGAGATGTTTTTCCCTCTATATAGAGTACCTGAATTTTTTCACCCTAATCTTAGCAACCCATCTTGCAAAAAATACAATCTGAAAAACCACTGTCATGTATGAACCTGTAAGCACTGTTTGTGATGGCTCCTCAGTACTCTAGCCCGTACCCATTTCTATGTATTCTTTAGAAATCTTTTGGCAATATTTTTTTTAGTATAGCATGAGACCTTATGACTCAATAGAATGTATAATCATGTGTACCATATTTTAAATAATAAATGTAGTATACTAATGAATTATCCTTTAAAACTAGCCTTCCAACCTGTGGTTAAAGACTCAGACAACAGAAACACCAATCTGGCATCATTCTAGGTAGCATATTGTTTCTGGGTTTATGTGTAATGAAATAAATAGAAATGCCATGAGAGTCATTTGAAATGTTAGTCTTACCTGCTAACTTAGGGTAGAAGAAGCAGGATTAGGATTTAGGTGTTGGATGAATATAGACAGGTGTGCTTTTGCAGTATTTTCTAAGGGCTTGAGCACATCGGCTCCTTCTCTGGTGTGCTGTCTGGCTGGACCAGGGGTTTTGCATGGCATTGCAAGTCAGAAGCCGCTCCCTGCCTCCCATTTGTTCTTCACTGGCCTTAGGGTGAGACCTGATGGGGCTCTGCAAGCTCTCGCTGTCCTCAAAGTGAGAAGAGAACAGCTGGCTTGCAGCATCAACGATGTTCAGTTTCTCATTTTCCACCAGCATCAGTAATGTTCAGTTCCAGAGTTTCCACAGTGCCCGCTTGTTCAACAAATTCTGCCCTAGAAGTAGCTCTATGATGACTAAATACAAGAAAACAAAGGCGGTAGTGATTCTGATAATAAGTGACTAGGTTTGTTTGGGCAGCTGGATTTTGGTCGAAATTGTTTTGTATCACTTTATGTGCACATACCTGATCTAATCCTTGCTAAAATAGAAGAAGAGACCGGAAAAGGACAGGGACATTTGGTGCCCTAATTTTGAAACTCATTTGGTAAACTGACTCTAAATCAAGAAAGGTGATGCCCTAAATCTAGATAGATTTATTCTCAAGTGTGGTTTCTAATCCAGACTTTAAGGTTCATTTTGCTATTACATGAAAAGTCGATCTGGTTTTTGTTTCCTGGGTGACATCAGGCCTTATCTCTCTACTTCAGCGGATACCCCTGTGGTCTCTGAAGAGAAAGGGCCGTGTTACCGACTTGTCAGTTCCGGAAGGCAGTGTATGCACCCTCTGTCTGTTCACCTCACCAAGCAGCTCTGCTGTTGTAGTGTGGGCAAGGCCTGGGGCCCACACTGTGAGAAATGTCCCCTTCCAGGCACAGGTAAGACATGCTCAGCTGCAGGCTCACATTCCTTCCCAGCCACACAAGTACCCAGGACGACTTTGGCAGCTTGGGTTATTTTCACTTTCTGGCTTTAATTTTAGTTTCTAATAATACAATGTGTTTTTATCACTTTTGTGGAAACCATAAACATACAAGGTTGACTCAGTGAAAAGAATTACATGCAAAGAGATTTTTCCATTTCTGTGTGACATTACACTTCCTTTTGAATGTTAAGAAAAGCCGTTACATGTTATCCCTTGCTTCTAGAACCCTAAGTCTGCTGCTTAAAAGTATAGAGAGAGACCTGAAGGCCCTCTTGGGCCCTGCACTTTCCTAATGATTGACTGCTCACCACTTGTATAGTAACTACACTTTGTGCAGGTTGACTCATCCGCTCATTTATTGAACATGTGCTTGTGAGGTTCTCTTATGAGCATTGTGCTTAATTTCTCCAGTTGGAAATGGGAGGAGTTATATTCACAGTTGAATTTATGCTGTAAAGATTAAGAACTCAAGCGCAGATCCTGCCAAAGCCCCTATGAACTCCTGGTGGGAGCTGAATACTAAGGAGCTGATTGTTTTTTATCCTTCAGTCTGGTACATAATTGCCTAATGCCCTGAAAGAGTAAATTATTTCTCCTAGTGCCTTACTTCTACCAAGGAGTCACCAACTTCTCAAGCAGGGTCAAGTAGAGTTAAATGGAAGAGAAAGAAACATACCTTGCAAATATGGGTATGACGTTATCAAAGGAGCAGTGGCCCCAATTTCACTGGCATGGGATGGGCATAAAAAAATCTACTCAGTTGCTTATTTGATAAGATGCTTCCCACCTTGGGAAGGGCATTAACTCTCACAACACCATTTAATGTCTTAAAGCTGTAACTTACACTGTAACAGACAGGGTTTAAATATAAATTGAAATATCATGATCAACCTTTGTTGATGGTTAGGATCAGAAAGGGCTGGTAAGGCAGAGGATAGTATAATGTTCATGGTATTTTGGTAGACTGGATAATTTTAGACGTCTCCAAAAGACCCTAGTATCCTCCTGTGGGATCTGATCCACTCATTATTAAAAAGGATTAATCAACGAAATAAATGATCGTTACAATTCATAGACTCATTTGTCTTTAAGTTCAATTTTTATAGCTTTGTAACCCTTACGTGAAGCATAAATCAAAATGGTCAGTGTGACGCAGAGAGACTCCTCCATAAAATACAATAACTAAATTTGGAAATAATATTAAAGATAAAATTCTTGCCCTTAACCAATTTTTGGTCATATAGTGATTGTCATAAAAGTAAAATTTAGTTCATTAATACTTCAAATATTTGATAGGAAAACATCTTTTCTTCTGGAAACAACTATTGTTTCAAGTGAGAATTGTATTTCATAGTTAAACAAAATGAGGTTCCACCATTTAATGTGTGATCCTTAGAAAAACAATATTTTAGCATGCTTTAAGGAGACGTTTAGAGTTTCCTTTTTACTGAGAACTAATTTTAGGTCCAGAACATTCAATAGGAGATCTCAGTGGAAGTGAGAAATGACTTACTTTACTTTCAATTTCAAAAGCAGAAGTAAGAAAGTTGACCATAAGTTCCTTGGTGTCTGCATTTGGTGACTTGCCTCCAACACCAACACCAAAGGGATTAGGTGGATTTTTCCTCCTTAGGCCACACACTGCCTTTTCTCCCTTGTCTTACCCTTCACTTATTCCTGGCGATTATACAATGGAGGTTGGCAAATCACATGTGCCCAGTCTACTTTTTTTTTAAGTGTGCAAAACCACTTTCCTGGCGAGGAGAGGAGTTCCAGGGCACAGAATATCTCCTTGTCCTCTGGATAATTAGACCAGCTGGTCATGGTCAGGCTTTGGCCCACTTGTCATCCCTTTCCTTGAATATTAACTACATTCTGATTTGGCATGTCCTTTTGTTTCTTGATTTCTGTCCATCATCTTGTTAGCATGTCTGAACTTCTCTGGATTCCTTCTTACTATCCAGAGAATCTGTCTTCAAAAAACACTTCCACTTTTCAATCCTTCTTAACCAACCTCGCCATGTTAGCTGATAATACTTCATTCTGGCTGAGTCCTTTGGGTTCTTCAGCGGGAAACAAATTATGATTTCAACACCCTGAATAGTGATTTCTTTTTCTTTTTTAACTTTCTTGCTAGTCATCTAACGTAGATGTTACTGAATTCATTGTTAATAACTAATGAAATTACAGCAAAGCAGGAGGAAAAGAAGAAATCCTGATTTTTGCTGATATTACACACACACCCCATGGGATATATATAATATATATAGTATCTTCTATACATAAAAATCTCTTAATATATTACATATATACTTTATATATGTAATATATAATGTGATATATAATATTAAATATAAAATATATATATGTAATATCTCCTAATTGGTTGCTGATATATATAATATGATACATAAATATATGCTCTATGTATGCTATATATGCTATATATATAATTCTGTTAAGGAATTAACAGATGGGAGAAATGTTTAATAAAAGAAAGGGTTGGTTTTTTTCTGTAAATATGCAAGTTTAACAGAAATTCAAGCATTTTACATCTGTTTTTGAAGTTTTTAAATGTAACTATATTAGTGATGATTTATTAAGAGATATTCATCATGATATTTTCCTCTGTATAAGTTTGCACTTTTAGATTTTTAAAAGGAATATTTTCCCATCCCAAATCTAGCTGCTTTTAAGGAAATCTGTCCTGGTGGAATGGGTTATACGGTTTCTGGCGTTCATAGACGCAGGCCAATCCATCACCATGTAGGTAAAGGACCTGTATTTGTCAAGCCAAAGAACACTCAACTTGTTGCTAAAAGTACTCATCCTCCACCTCTCCCAGCCAAGGAAGAGCCAGTGGAGGCCCTGACCGTCTCCCGCGAACATGGGCCAGGAGTGGCGGAGCCGGAAGGTGAGAATGGAAATGGATTGTGGACCTAGCCTTGTCTTGTGTGTCTTTGGTTTTCCTGTTTATACCTTTCTAGAACAGGGTTTTTCAGCCTCAGCACTATTAATATCTTGGGATAATTCTTTGATGTGTGGGGCTGCTCTGTATATGGTGGGATGTTTAGCAACATCCTTGGCCTCTAACCTCTAGATGCCAGTAGCATTGTCTGCCTCCATTTGTTAAAACCAAAAAGGTTGTCCAATATTGCCAATTGTTCCCTGGGGAGAAAAATTGCTCCTACCTGAGAACCACTGCTCTAGAGTAATATGTACCCAGTAGTGACAATATTCCATGCTAATCGCAGGGTATTGTCTTGCTGTTTGGGGGCTACTTTTTCTTTGTGTTTATTCCTGGAGAGTGCTTTGAATACTTCAGGGAATGGCCCAAATTCATTTCTGTGTCTAGAGGGCCATTTCATAAATATTTATAAAGTGGAATCCGCAGGCTTAAAAAGTTAAAGCATCAACTGAGCTTCCATGAAATAGAGTCCAACAGGCAGTCAGGGATAATGGGAAGCAAACTGAAGAAAGATAGGAGAGTCGATCAAAGGGATCTTGGAGATCACCTGGTGCAATCCTTTCATTTACTTTTTGAGAAACCTGAGACCAAGGGAGGGGCATGACCTGCCACATGCCATACAAAGAGTATATAATGGGTCCAAGGAGCACATTTTTCCAAGGAAGTGGTTAAGGACTTGGACTCCAGAAGCAGTCTAGAGACAGTTGACTTTGACTATCTCTCTGGCATTCAGAAAAAGGGATTATCTCTATTTCTGTTTCTTTATATAAACCAGCATATCCAATACTTTGAATATCTTTGTTACCACAAAAATCCTCACCCCAGATAGAGGGAATAAAAATCTTATATTGGTATAGAATATATATTTGCTCTAATAAAGCTCCTGTTGGCTTTTCACAGTTGATTCTTGGGTCAGAATTCAGGGTGCCCCTTTATGGATTTTCTGAGGAGAGAAGGTGCCCAGGTTAGTGGAGAGCTGGAAGTTTGCAAGGCTGCCTTCCTGGTAGAGAAGGCTTTTTTGGGGGGGGCTCTGAACCTTTGTGTGTTCCAGCCTGTTTTATTCCACTCTCACTTGCTGCGTTTCTTCCTTGGTTAGGCAGAGCAGATAGGATCTCACCTAGAATTGACAGCATTGACCAGTTTGCTCCTATACACTTGGGGTATCTTGGCCAGATGTTTGCAACTACTCATCCTCTGCATAGGCAGGGGGAAAGGGACTCTGGTCCAGATTCTGCCTCAGATTCTTGGTGATGGGTTAGGCAGGATGGGAAGGTTAGTTGACTTTTTCCAACCACAAGAATATTGCAGCAGTGGTAGCAAACTGGTACCCTGATTGCTTTTAGAAGTTAATGCATCTACCAAACCTGTATACTAAAGTTTATGGAGACTCTGACTCATGAGAAAAATCCCAGTGAATGTTGACCAAAGCCTTGAGGACTAATGCTAAGGACTCATTAATGATAAGTTGTTCTAAATACAAAAGCATAGCCATACCACTACCACCCCACAATAATGTTATGATTGTGTAATATATGATTTGTTAAACATATCAATGCTAATCTCTAATTGGATTTTATTGGTTTGTGATTCTTTTTCCTGATTGAATTAGCTTATGTTCCTAAAAATGCTCACAGGGCTTAATTAAAGATTAGTTTGCATCAGGAATGCAGCACCCATTCTTATGTCTCTTATTGAAATAAGTGACTTTCTTTTTTAATATTAACATCAGAAAGCATCTCAAACAATATACATTATGTTAAGGATAAATATGTGACCAATTAATGAAAATGTTTGTTTTCTGAGATAAGGGAATTTCCACAAAATTGAGATTAGGCATAAAGTAATGTCCCAGAAAGTATTGCCTTCTTTAACTGTCTTAGTTAGTGAGAGAGTTGAAAAGAACTTCTCACATCTGCCGCCTGAGGTCCTGTGGTTGAGGAATGACATGGATAGTTCTTCCCTGTCAGTCATGTGTGATATTCTCCAAAATGGTAAATGACCATAATTCTGCATTTGATTTAGTTTGATTCTTAATCCATATGGAGAGATACTGGACTTTTATTGATTTTTAAAAGTTGAAATATTATGTGATGGATTGTCTTGTGCTAATGTACTTCTTTCTTTTCTGGTTTTAGTGGCAACTATACCCCCTGAGAAGGTAATTTATTCATTGTTTGCAAGTCTTCTTTTTTTATCCTCAAAATGATTTTCTTTTAGAATATGGGTGAGTTTTTTTAGACTTAAATACAGTAATATGTCTGTTCATCCTTTGATTTAAGGAAATATAGCATTCATTTATTTAAGAAATATTTATTGTGCACCTGATATATGACTGGTACTATTCTGAATGCTCAGAAAACAATAGAGAACAAATCAGACCAAACTCTTTGTTCTCATAGAACTTAAATTCTAGTGAGAGAAAGCAGTGGGACTGCTGGATTCAGGGACTTACACAGAATTCAAGGAGTCAACTCATGGTCTGGACCATCTATAGAAAGAAAGGTTCTGGCATGTTTATGTAATGGTGTATTCTTAGAGTGCATACATACTGAGTGACGTACTTCTTAATTCAACTAAAATTTGACATGCATATTTGATTAAATTAGAGTAAGAACAGGGCTAACCCTTGAAAGTTATAATCTAATACTGGAATGGTTTTTTTTAGAAATTTTAGAGAAATTTTTATTAATCTGTTGGTTTTTGAGCAGAAAATGAGACCCATCAATTGTGAGATTTACTAGCAGGAAAGAGAGAAATTTGTTTAATCTAAGTCCTATTTATGTAATATTGTTCATTGTCTGAATCTTGCTTTGATTTTTTAATGATAACATAAAAATTAAGTAATTATTACATGTTTATGCATTTATATATCATTCATTCAGTTGATAAAATTGCAGTAAGTATTAGAATTTAGATGGCACACATATGTATTTAAATTATTGTAGTTTTTAAAACTTTAGCTTATGGATATGAGATAGAATAACATAAGTGATGAAAGAATCCGGAAAAAAATGAAGTTTGATTTTAGAGTGATAGCACCCAACAAGGAGGAATGTTATGTTATGTTGATCCAAAAAGAAGTACAACAGATATGCGTATTTTCTGTGCACATTTGCAGCTCTTGAATAGCATATGTAAAGATCGGTGATGCACAGTAATTTGCCATTTTGTTGATTTTGAATTTAGTTCTGGTTGATATGTGGGAGGAGTCATTTAGTGTGCACGTGGGCTGGCCAGCTCCCTGACAGCCTCATCTTATCTCAGTTTTGTTCTTCTCTGTTTATGATTGACTTTATGGTAACTCTCATTAAGAATCTGAAATATGGCATGAAAATTTTCTTGTATACTTTTAATGTAATTTATTTGGAGAGGAGGCAGGGGGAAGAATGCAATTATAGTCTTTGTGGTCTTGACTCCTTGCAGAGGTCTCATGATATGAAAGATTGGTGAGGAGAATGCAGGGTGGTCCAGGGGTAGGAAATTACACGTGCAAAGGTGCAATGGGGGAGAGACAGCAAGAGGTCAGTTACGGGAGCATGAGAGACTTAAGAAGAGACTTGGGGCTGCTTTAGAAGACTTGGAGCATCAAACTGCACTTGTAATCAGTGGGGAAATACCCTGCTCCTCAGCTGGACCCCACTTGTTGAGTGAAGAAGTAGCATTGATTAGGAAGTCTGCTGCCCCATGCTGATGGGGGGAGTTCTCTCTGTAAGCTGCGAGAGCTGATTCACATCTGATCATGGTCATCTCCTTGCTGACGATGATCATGGGTTGTAGGGAGTGGGTGCAATTGAGACTGATTGAGGTCATCGTTAGTAGGTAATAGAAAGCTAGTCTATATTTTTAAGAAGAGAAAAAAGTAATAAGTGCTCAGTATTTCTAGACAATGAATCACAGCAGGATTAACTGAGATAGGGAGAAAGAAGAAGCCTGAGAGGCCAATTAGATTACTACAGTAAACTGAGAATGAGTGAGTGAGGCCAGACTAGGGTAGTGGGGGCTATGGGTATGGAAAAGGATGAACAAATACAAGGTATAGTGCAAATGGGCAGGGCCTGGACGAGGACAAAAGAGGGAGGACTAAAACGTGACTTTAAACCTGGATGGATGAATGTCTGTGGCATTGGCAGAAATGAAGAAGCTGGAACAAGAGCCTGGATGGTAGGAGGGGATAGACTTGAGCTATTTGTGGAATATCTAAATGCAGTTAGCCTGTAAGCACTCATGCCTACAAAACTAGATCTTTGACAAGATTCTCAGGCAGGATATCTATTTTGTAAAAAGCAGAAAAGGTGATAATTAAAGATAGGAGAGAGGGCAAAAGGGAAACAGACCCCAGGGGAGTGAGCTTGTTGGAAGATGACAGTAATTAAAGCAAGAAAGGGAGGGTATATGTGGAGTAACTTGATGAATACTTTCAGTGAAGTGATGATAGGAGAGCTCTGGCCTCACACTGGTGTGGGTGAGGTCACAGACCCTTAGCTCACCTGACTGCTGAGTCTCCGTGAGCCCTAAGGAGCTGTAACTGGAACCTGAGCCTTGGATGCCACTCTTTTTCTTTGCTTGTGGTCCAGGGGACAGGACCACGGGACGGGAGTGAGCAACAGGACACGAGAGGAAGCCTGCATGCTCCTCCAAGTCCCTGTTTTCCTGCTGCTCTGCTTAACTACCACTATTCTGAGAGCTGGAGGTGTAAAGTTGTTTGATGTGAGGTTAAGAGAGGCCATAATGACTGACTGGCTTAAAATATCTTAATGTATCGTGTGTTATGACACATCTGCTGTATCTATTATTTAATCTTCCAAGTGTGGCTCATCCTCTTACTAGAGCAGAGCCGCATGTGAATGAGGTGATGGTTTAGTTCTCCTTTGGGGTTAGTTTTGCCTTGTTCCAGACTGAACGTGGGCCCCTGAGCCAAGGCATTTGTTTCAAATGTCTGAAGGGACCTTTTGCTTTGGGCCCCTGGGAGATGAGTGAGGGTGTGTGCATCGGTCGGCACTGCTGGGAAGACTCAAGGACTTGCTATAGTAGTGGCACAGCAATAGTTCACAGATATTTTTTAAATTTCGCAGTTGCACAGGTTTTTGTCTAATGTCCTGTGATATTTCTAAGAGTAGAATTAAATAAAAATAGTAATATGTGGAAACTAAGATTTCTACTTTCAATTCTCTTTCTTTCTTTCTTTCTTTTTTTAATACAACCATCCAGGAAATACCTTCATTGGATCAAGAGAAAACCAAACTTGAGCCTGGTCAACCCCAGCTGTCTCCAGGCATTTCAACTATTCATCTGCATCCACAGTTTCCAGGTAGCCTGTGTTGATCTGTGCAGTTTATAAGAGTATTCTGAATAAGAGAGTAAGATAGGAATTTTTTGTCTTTGAATTTAAAGTTTAATAAATCATTAGAATTTGTAAATGAAGATACACTTAAGTATATTAATATACTCATATGATGCTAGTATGAGCACAGATTTATAATGGTAAAAAGAAAAGTTTTCCACTATTTTCTGTGATCAGGAGTAGTATACATTAGAACATTATTGAGGGTCATCATTTGATGAAGTGTCATTTTTCCTGGCTTCTGAATTGTTCTCAGATACTCTTGCTAAATATTGAAACTGGGGCTATAGGTTAATACCACGAGCTCCAGGGACCTGAAACGGTACTTAATATCCAAGAACTACTGTGGTGTGCTATTAGACTAAATTATGCTTGCATTTTGAAATGGGATCTCAATGCACCTAACAGGCTTTCATTTTCTTTTTATCCCCTCCTTCCTCCTATAGTAGTGATTGAAAAAACATCACCGCCTGTGCCTGTGGAAGTAGCTCCTGAAGCTTCCACATCAAGTGCCAGCCAAGTGATTGCACCTACTCAAGTAACAGGTAGGTGCGGGATTTAAGTTACATAGCCTGCGGAGGGAACATGGGAATGGACTTCATTTTAAATGCAGGATCAAAATTGTATCAAATGTATGAGATTGCTCATGGCGGGATTAGTCATAAGAGCAAATATTTGGAAACAATCTAAATAATTGTTAAAAAGGAGGAATTGGGGCTGGCCCTGTGGCCAAGTGGTTAAATTCGCTTGCTCAGTTTCTGCGGCCCAGGGTCTCGCCGGTTCAAATCCTGAGAGCGGACATGGCACTGCTCATCAAGCCATGCTGAGGCAGCATCCCACACAGCGCAACCAGAGGCACTCACAACTAGAATATACAACTATGTACTGGGGGGCTTTGGGGAGAAGAAGAAAAAGAAGAAGAAGTGAAGAAGAATAACGAGGAGTGTGTTTAAATAAATTATGATACATATGCAGTGGAATATCACATAGCTATTAAAGTAATGTTTTAAAAGAATATTTAGTGTCATGAGGAGGAGATACTTATGGCATAATAAGAAATACAGAACACATTATAGTGATTTCAGTTTTATTTTTTAAATGTTTACAAACAGAAAAAGAGAAAGTGCATTAACGTGTTCAACCATTGCCAGTTAGTAAGATCATTGATAACCCTTATGTTCTTCAATATATTTTTTATATATTTTCAAAATTCTTTATAATAAATTATTTTAATCATTAGTGACAAATTATAAAAATTTATCATAATTTGAAACAAATCAACAGCCTAAAAGTTAATATCCTTAATGTTTGGTGAGCTCTTATAAATGAGCAATAAAAACACCAATAGAAAAATGAAACAATATAATCAGATAATTAATAGGAAAAAAATACTGAGAAACATAATAGGAAAGTTCAACTTTAATAGTAATCAAAGAAATGCAAATTAAAATAATTCTTTATTCTTATCAAATTAGTATTTTTACTAATGGAGGCTTCATACATTGCTGAAAGGAACGTAAACTGGTTCAACTTTTCTGGAAAGGACAAACTGGCAATATGTATCAAGAACTTTAAAAATGTTCAGAACTTTCGACTCAGTAATCCTATAGTGAGATATGTAGTGTAAAGAAATAGTGTCTGCAAAAACTGTGATACTGGTTTATATATAAATGTATACTTACCATAGCACCATGTATGAGAGAAAACGATAGAAATAACCTAAACATTTAACTACAGGGAATTGGATAGTTATGTTACATCTCTACATTGGAACATTATGCTGCCATCAAATATAGTATTTTTGAAGAATTTTTATTAAAATCTAGCAGAAAATGGTCACAAAATAGTGTTCTATACAAGATGAAGTATATAAAAAATGAAGGATATAGAGTATTATACCAGTTATACCGTTATACCATAACAAAGACATGTTATATACATTGGGAAAATGCTGGAAAAAAAATACGCCAGATAGTAGCAGTGATTATTTTTTGTAGTAGGATCTGAGAGGTTTGGAGGGTGTTGTAGAATTTTTTCTATTTTCCGCATATTCTATGGTGGACAAATATTTTTAGAGTCAGAAAGAAAGATCACCAAGATGACTCACATGAGCTTAAGTTCAGGGTGAGGTTGGCGTTGTCTGAGAGGAGAAGCTAATGGAGGAGTTTGCAGCCTCCCTTAAAATAGTCCTTCCTCAGAAACCTGATATGCATCATTTTTCAAATAGAAATATGCTTGACATTTTAATTAGCTGGGTTGTGGTGACCATTTCACGATATATACATATATCAAAACATCAAGTTGTATACCTTAAATACGTAATTTTTATATGTTAAAAAATACACAGTGGTATGTAATTAAAACATATACAATATTTTATATGTTAGAACAAAAACTTTTAGCCATTTTCTCAAAAATGTAGATGTAAGTTCTCTTAGACATTTGAGTTGAGACAGCAGACTGGAGAGTGTTTTTCAAAAGCACCTCTGTGCCAAGGTCCCAAGGTGAACTGCACTTGCCTGAGGAGTGCCGAGTCACATCGTGGACTCAGCAGTGTGTTTCACTGAAGTCACGGATACCCTCAGGGTGCGCCTGCGCCCAGCGCCACAGCCTTCCCCCACAGTTACTGCATGGCAACTGCTCTATGGTTTTACTATTAATACTGAGTAAAGTGATATAGAAATGTTAGCTTTTCTAAGTATGTCCAGAGTGATACAATGAAATGATAGTGATTTTTTAAAAAAATGGCCATGGCTAAAATAGTTACTCTCCATTCTCAAGTCATTAATCCATCTACCCCCTTTATTAAACACATCTGTAAGAGACTTGCTGTGTACTGCAAGGCCTACAAACGTGGAATACACTATCTTGGTCAGCGAGGAACTTCTCATTGTTCACCACAGTGTTAAAAATAAAAATTGCAGAGTGACCATGTCGTTCACCGGTTCTTTCTAAATGCTGTATTTCTATTTTCCCATGTGACAACAGACTTTAGTTTTGTGCCTTTTTGACAATGACTGACTTAATGGACAGACCTCTTGTGAACTAATTTTGTAAAGGTTAATGAAGTTTGGCTAGATAAATGCAGTTCTGTCACTGAAATGCAGCTGTGTGAGGAATGACAAATTGAGGTAACTCTGCTTCAACTGAATTACAGAACTGATTGAAAAGAATGAAAGGAGCGGTGCTATATGAAGTTGTTAGAAAACAGCTTAATTTGAGTTTGGCAGAAATACAGGGCTCACATCTGCTGTCACATATTTGAAGCACAGATATTTCCTTCCAGGAAACAAGTGACTGAAATTTTATTCTCATGCAGCATTTGTAGGTGCTCTCACTTCCTATAGGAAAAGAATCTTTCTGAAACAATCCATAGAGAGAACATTATAGTCTTTGAGTTAAAATGGTTTGCAACTTTGGAGCTGCACTATAATCAGTAATCTGTACTAGGACAAGAAGACTGTTTTATATCAAATTTAATTTAAATCAAAATATAGATGTTCCCACTGGTTTGATATGAGAACGGAATATGTGGACTGAAGGAGCAATCTGATCGGTTCTCTCAGGAACATTAGGCAGTGTTTTTCTTCCAAAAACACAGAGAAGCTAAACATTATTTGTCATTACTCGTTTCTCCTATAAATTGAAGAAAGAGAGTAATAAGTACGATTCTAAAGTAAATAAAATCAGCTCCACGTTGCTTAGCGGTGATGTCTTTTGGTGGTGAGATTGGAAGTAGCCTTTTCAGATTTCATCAGACACAATTTGACATATAATAATTATAAAGTGAGCCACATATTTGCAGTGAGTAAGTGTGATATTTTCCACTCTTTAACAGCTGAGTCGGTGGCTTGCAACATTATTGGCATACTGTTTCCAAATAAATTATACGTTTTAGCATATAAATTCTCGATTTAGCATAGTGTCTTAATAGCTCAAGGATAGGTTGGAAAATCAAACCTTAATTTCTCTGGCAAATATTTACAAAGTGGAAACATCTGTTTCAATTGGTGTGGGACAATTTATGCTCATTGTGGGGTAGTTAGGAAGCCAGGGCATTTTTGTAAACCTTTCCATGAGTTAACATTTCATGCCTTCCTCCGGTTCTTCCCAAACTTTCTGCATGGCCCTTGCAGACCAGCCAGAAATTATTCTTTGACTTCCATGGCTGCCTTGCGGAAACCTACCTTGTAATTATCATGGCCCAAACACCATAAAAACTATTTGCTCATCAGATCTTTTCCAGAACTCAGAATTGACCCCTTTAAAAACGTTTGTTCCTGAAGGATATTACCAGTGTCATTATAGCCTCAATCAACTATGTTTCTTAGTGGAAAATGAACTCTGTTTTTCATGTAAAATCATTATGCCTTAATATTTCTAGGCTCCGTTTATTTATTTACTTACTTAGTTTGAGTAATCACGTGAGGAGGAAAAAAGCTAAAGGTCAGCATACTCATTTTCATATCTTGCCAAAAGCTTTCTTTTTCATTTAATTCTAGAAAATAAAGATACCAGACTCTTAAATCCACCATTGGCTTTGTTGCTGGGATAAAGAGAGCATTTGATTTTCCATTGGCTTTTGGTCATGGCTCTTTTTCCAAATTCTAAGTGAACTCTAGCAAAAGAAAACAGAATGAGGTCCTTGACCCTGGGAAGGTGAAGTTGTTTCAGGAAGGGGTGGGGCAGTCCTGAGAACCAGGAGGCGTGTGATGGGCATTATGAAGGAGGACACGTGGAAGAGTCTAGGGGGAGCGGAGTCTTGATCATCTCTCTAGGAAACCAAACATGCTGAAGAAGATAAGACATTCCCATTAACTGGAGTACCCTGGAGCCCAGTAATTAGCACTTCTTGTGTGAGGCTCACTATATTCCCAGTGCTTATATTGACACAGTCTGCTCAAAGAAATGTATGTTTTGACATGAACTGTTTCTTTCTTGTCAGGTCCACATGCTTATGTGTGAGTGACCTCTTAGAAGAATGTAAAGCATAATGTCTTTACCCAAAAAGTACACAGAAAAAGCTTTAAGCTTTTCCTATTCTTCTTTAAGACAGTATCCTCAAGACTTGCCCTTCTATGTGACATATATGTTCTGGAGAATGAAAGGGTAATAGAACAGGAGGGGGAAAAAAGCATGAGAAGAGGTGGTGAGAGGCATGTTTTAAAAGTTTTTAGATGGGTGTTAGTAATTTATTTTTTTACCTTAAAAATATTGTTGATTAATGTTGTTTTTATTGAGATATAATGACATGTAACATTGTGTTGAAGTTTAAGGGGTAGAAAGGGTTAGTTTGATACATTTACATATTGCAGTAGGGTTACTACCGTAGCGTTAGCTAACACATCTATCGTGTCACATATTTGTCATTTCTTTTGTGTTGAGAACAGTCAAGATTTTGTCTCTTATCAACTTTGACATTTATAATACAGTATTGTTGACTATAATCTAAGTTGTTTGGTGACTAGTGAAGAGAAAGCAGACAGAGGTATTTTGAAGGTGTTACGGCTCTTTTTTTTTTTTTAACCTAGGAGGGTAGAGTGCTGCCTTGCAAATTGAGGTTAAACTGATGACAGTTACATTAATTAATCACTTGTGTAAAAAATGGGACAGTGTAGAAATCAAGTATATTTTAGTTAATATCCCTTCCCTCCTTTGATGTATCTCTTGGTACCCTCTAGTGGTGTCAGAGTAACATTTTCTTACATATGTTAGTGCCCTGCCAACAGGATCAACATTTTTAAGCTGCATCTCTGTATACTTAATCTATGATGTAATCAGCTAAAGGTTCTCAAACACGCCTCATAAATATAATTTCAACCTCATAGCTTCTATCTAAGATACTAGAAGGGAAGGCCATTATTCATTTTATTTCCTAAGACTAAGGAGTTGTAATTCTTAACTATTTCGCTTATCTCAGAGCTGACTTAGGAAGAAATGATTTAAATATGTTGGCAAACTGTGGCATAGGAATGCATGAATTTGAATTAAGCATCACGTATTTTTGAAGACTTTTGTTCACACATGTAAAAATTCCATTCCAAAGCTATGCCTGAAAAATGACAAATATTTGATAATCAACAAATTGGTATGTGTGGGTAGTGGGGCAGTGAGTACTTATCAAGCATTTCGTGAAAACCCTAGATTTATAGCCTTTTACTTTGTTCTCAATTCTTGTCCCTAGTATACTAATTCATCTTCTAATTTTTCTTTTTGCATATTCGATCAATATGTCTTTTCTGTTTTAAGAAAATGGCAGAGAAGAATATAAAGGAAGGTCAGTAATTACAAGGAAAATCAAGAAATGTAAATACTGATAATTTTCAAAGAAGGCATTTACCTACAATGTGGAATAGATGGTTAGAGGTGTGCATTTCACACTATTCTACCTGAAAGAATTCTTATAAACAGAGAAGAGAATTCTTACCTCAGAGTCTAGGAATATAACCTTGAAGATTACCTTTTACCTTAGGATTTTTGTGGCACATAGAAATGATAATTTTTTAAGGGAGACTTTTCTGATTATAAAAACAATGATACATGCTCATTGTAGAAATTTGGAAAAACACAGAAAAATATAAAGAAGAAAATACCAATCCGTATGATCATAACACTTGGATTTATTTCCTTCTCATCTTTTCTCTGTAGTTTGTAATTTGTATAATATTCTACATTAAAATTTGTACTCAGCTAAATTTAACAAATAAGCATTTTCTTATCCTGTTAATGATTATATAGTAATCTATGCTATGTATCATAATTCATTTTTTGTGTTATTATTGCCAGTCGCTTAAGTTTAAGCAATTGTTAATCACCCATGTTTTTACCCTTTTGAGTTATTTTTTTCTATAATTATATTATCCTGATTGTAAGCAAATCTATTTGTTTCTGGTAGTGAATTAGCATAAATGGGCTCAGTAAAGATATAAGTGATTTGTTAAGTGCGTTTTTTCCTCATGCATCCGAGTGACTTTGTATAAAACGCCGCAGCTCTGTGTGCGTGTGCTCCCTTTTAAAGTCCAGCAGCGTTTCGGATGACCTGCATCAGTTGTCTTAAAGTCACAACACAGTGTGTAACACTGGATGAAAAATAAAGAATGTGGATTGAGTTTGGGAGAGCAATCCCAATGCCAATTTAGGTCATTTCCGAAATGAATCTTTGTTAAAGCACTGTTTTTCCCATCCTTTCTTCTGCAAAATGCATAGTGGGTCATTGGTGGCAGTAGCAGGTCTGTTTTTCTTCTCATTCAAACCACAGACCCCTCTAATAAGGCTCTGTCTTAGTTTATCATGCTCCAGGCCCTGGCTTCTTACCCTGGGCCGCTGGGGCTCATCCATAGCAGCATCTGTTTTAAGCATTGTTTACTATGTGATGACAATGAGATAACAGCCCAAAGTAGAATTATAAATGTACTTTTTCTTTGGAACAACAATGGTAACAACGGTAATAATGGCTAACTTTTACGGAGCACATATAATGTACAAGACATTGGGCTACCTGCATTATTTAAATTGTCTCCTTTGAACCTGACTTTCTAAAGTTGGTACTGTGATTATTCTCATTTTACACATGCAGAAAAGTGAGGTGGAGAATGTTTGAGTAACTTGCCTGTGTTACCGAGCTAAGAAAGGGCAGCAAGATTGGTACCTGTACTATCTCCAAGCCTGGGCTTCTAATTACCAGCTGTGTTGCCCCAACCCCACTATACCATGATATCTCCTTACAAAGGACATTGAAAACAGCCGTCTTAGGGGAGTATTTCATCTCAGAAGGCCACTTCTGAGTCTTCAAGTCCTTTTGGTAATTAAGCTCATTTTGATGGCCTTTACCCTCTTTGGACTCCTATGACCCTGCCCCTATCACAGCATGTGTCTACGAGTGGAACGAGGACTCAGGGTTAATCTGCTCAGGCTTTATAGAAGAAGCAAGTCTCAAGCAGGAATCAGGAGAGTAAGGGAGGAATTTAGCAGAGATTTTTACTTTGCCATATAAATAAAACATGCTCAGGTTGAAATTGACAAATTAAGAGTAAGTTACACCCTGAAGTTTTTCTGTGATTAGAAGTGGTAGATCTTTCTTTAGAATTAATGAGAAATTTTGGAGGAGATTGGATATAATGATTGGAACTTGAATTTGGCCTGCTATTGAATAGAAAGTTGCCATATATTTCTTATCAGGAGAAATCAAATGATGATTCAAGTCCATCATCTAAGATGAACTGGAGTGGATAGAAGCTCATTGATGGCCATCTTGGAAGTTAAGAATAACTGATTATCTTACAACTTCTAACGTGGCCTCTTTCTGAGTTTGTACCCACTCCAGCTCATCTTAGAAGCTGTTTCATTAGGAATTACTAATAACCTTGGGTGGGACTATCTGATCAATGGTAAAGTAATCAAATGAATTTATACTTGATTTTAAAAGTTACCTTCTGTCTTCGAATCGCGTCCCTGGCAATAAGCTAATCGGGAAACACAAAATAATGGTCTGTAAGTAGCAATGAAATCTTTGTTTATATCTTTTTTCTTCCGCATTATTTTATTTATTTTTAAAGAAATCAATGAATGTACTGTGAACCCTGATATCTGTGGAGCAGGCCACTGCATTAACCTGCCGGTGAGGTATACCTGTATATGCTACGAAGGCTACAAGTTCAGCGAGCAACAGAGGAAATGTGTTGGTAAGAGACACTTTTGATAGATAAAATTAATCATTATAGAATATTTGTACATTTACAACATCTTTTCTTTGACTATCATGGGAAAATGTTATTGTGTTTAACTTTTAAAAAAATTTTATTATCCCTGAGCTAAGGGAGCTCAAAAAGAGGTTTGCAAAGCTCTTGGATGCTCTTATCTTTTCATTCGATGCTACCTACCTTCCCCAGTGTAATACAGTTACATGAAGGTGAAAAAAGTTTTTAGGTATAATAAATAATTAAGAGCTCTAGAAATAGCTACTAAAAGCATGTTTATCAAAGCCAAATTAATCTTAATATATACTACAATAAAGAGTTCTATTCATCTAAGTACATAAAATCTGATTTCTAAAAGGGATTTCTGAATTGAAAATCAGTATATGCTGACACAAAGCAATTAATGAATTTATAAATAAGAGGTCTTATATACGGTTTTTCAGAGCAAATATATCTCAGAAAGAGATACGGGCACTAAGTAAATCATTTTTATGTGTTAATGCTGAATTTAATTTCTTTTTTTAGAAAAAGAAAATTCAGCACTGTGAGTTGTCAGGCGAATATAAAGCAACAAAGGCATATGCCTAATTACTACTCCCCAGGCCAACTCAGCAGGGACCGTCAGAAATGTCGTGCAAGGGACTCTCACTGAGCACGTGGGTGGAGCTAGACTACTTCATCTCGGTTGCTATTACGCAAGATGTGTGAATTTTGCAATTTGGTTTTATATATATAAATGTAAGGAGTGGGGAGGCATCCACCTGCCCCATAACATAGCTGTTTCTCTTTCATTTGCATACTTTTTAATGTATTATCTTTAGAACCCTAAAATACAAAGTCGAGAAGGGCAGTTGAGATGATCTAGCCTAGCTCCACCCATGTGCTCAGTGGAAGAGTCTCTTTCATGACATTTCAGTTGGTCCCTGCTGAGCTGGCCTGGATGTTGCACAGCGAATTCCAGTTTTTAGACGATTCCAGAAGGCAGGTCCTTCTGTATTGACTTGAAATACCACTGTCATGACTGTAGTTTCAGCTTTTTAAGCACCTCGCCCTAAGTGTAGTCCCTCTTCCCGGTAACAGCCCTTCACGTGTTGAGAACAGTCATCTCCTTGGGCTGTTTTCTTCAGTTATCAAGGTTAGTGGGATGCAGAGGATAGCATGGTGGTATTTTAATAGAGGAGGGAGACTGAGAATTTCATGCTACATTGCAATAATCCTTTTATCTGTATTTTTGTTAACAGATATTGATGAATGCACTCAGGTCCAACACCTCTGCTCCCAGGGACGCTGTGAAAACACTGAGGGAAGTTTCTTGTGTATTTGCCCAGCAGGATTTATGGCCAGTGAGGAGGGTACTAACTGCATAGGTAATGGCCGTCTTCTTCCTGATGCATACATTCCCAGATCTGAGTTTTTAGCTCCCTTAAGCTTCATCAGTCTCGCGCTTACTCAGACAACCCAGAACTTTTTATTAAACACCTGTTATGACATAGTAATCTGCTAGATACTGAGATATAACAATGGATTTTATTTTCCTGCCAAGACTGTTGAATGAAGTGTCAAACGTGTGCGAAGAACAGGATACATTAAATGTTTCTTTTGGACCCTACATAAATCAAAACCACTCAATTTTGAAACGTGTCAAATAATCAGTTACTTCATTATTAAGTTCAACTAACCTGGGAGATGGGAGAGATTTGAAATTATATTTTGGGAAATAAAACTTGACAATGTTTTCTGCTTTGCGCAGATGTAGATGAGTGCCTGAGGCCGGATGTATGCGGGGAAGGGCACTGCATCAATACCGTGGGGGCCTTCCGGTGTGAATACTGCGACAGCGGGTACCGCATGACCCAGGGAGGCCGTTGCGAGGGTGAGTCTGCTGAGAGAATGGGGAGCCTGTCACCTCTAAGTGCTGAGTGCACATGACCGTGAAATGCAGGGCTGGGAGGCACCTAGCCTGGTACATACATTTCTCTACCAATCTGTGCATGACGTCAGCTCATCCGAGCTCTTCCTGCTTTCTGGATTCACAGCCTCTTTGCCTCACTTCAGTGGCTCTGCCCGGATTATCTTCGTGCTCTCTTTATTGCACACATCAGTATCTGCCTTCCCTGGTATTTGGAGTGAAATCACTATAGAATAATTAATTGCAAAGTTAGTGCAAACCCGGCCTTAACTACAGTGTCTGGATCATTCGTTTGGGGACATGATGCAGGTGTAACCAGTGTTGACTTCTAGTTTTCAACCTTTTCAGCTTGTTACATTCCTTTGTCTCAGCTTCTTTCTTTTACGTGTGTTCTGGGACTTGCTTGCAGACTCTACAGAAGCACTGTCTGACCAACTCTGGGTCAAATTCCAACTGTGCTAGATAAAATTTCTTTATTATTGACCTCAGCAATGAATTTGCTCTTGTTGTGAGAACTTTTCATAGCATGCCAGAACGATTTAATATTTAACATTTAATATTTCTGCTCATGTTTGTGTCCAAGTTACACAGGTTCTTTTTGATACCACTGTGGTACCTTTTTAATAATCATTTTCATGAAGAAATACATGGAACTCCTGCTTAAATCCTGCCATGGAAACATCAGGGCCAAGGAGAAGGGGGTCTCTGGGCAAGTTTTTGAGGAGCCTGGATGTGGGGTTGGTGCTGGCTCCATGATGTTCCCCTGCCTGGCTGCCTGAGAATCAGCCTCCTTTCTAATGTGGCTGATCTTCGAGAGCTAGGGAAAGGATAGACCAGTTGGGGTGGGCTGCTCTCAGCTGTCCCTTGGCTTCTGCATGTTGGTTTTCTTCACAGTTCTAATGACCCAGACCTGGAGGGAGAGCTAATTAGCCATTTTTTGGCAGCCTGCACCTGCCTCTCCTGCTGGTCTCTTGCCTCTGCCCCTTGGGTTCTAATCTAGAGAGAAGTGGGAGCGTTTTATGTTACTGGATCTTTGATCAACTCATCAGAACAGAGCTGTGAACTCTGCCCTGATAGCTGAGGGCTATGGCACAGCACAAGTGTGAAGTGTCCCCAACTCTTCTCTTACGGGAAACTCTCTCTGCTCTGGAGGTGCAACAGAAGAACAGAAGAGAGCAGGGACTATGGCATCAGCTCACCACCCCCACACTTGTAACTGTCTGAGTTGGAGCTGTTACTCAGCCCTTTTGAAACTTAGTTTCGTCTGTAAAATGGGAACGGTGAAGTTAACTTTCAGGATTGTCCTGGAAATACATGCATGTTGCAGTATCTTGAACGGTGCCTGTCACCTTGTTAGTTCTGAGAACTGTTAGTTTCTTTAAATGTCCCCCTTCCCTGACTCCTTTTGTTTTTACATAGATCTTCTCAGTACATCTATAGTTGTGGGAATGTTAAAAAGAAAAAAGAAAAAAGAGTATGAGTTTATCTGATAAGCATTTATGTGCAAAGCAACATTCCCCAAAGAGGTCAAATACTAATCTTAAGTTCTACGTACGTTCTCAGGACGGAACAATAGGATGTTTAAGTAATAACTATAGCATAAGAATGGAAAGTGGAAAGGTGTACAAAAGAAGTTTGAAAATCAAGTAAGTGGAAAGCAGTTGGACTATTCAGTAATATTCAATATATGGAAATTATTTAACAGAAATATTACCAGGGTTCCATGAGTAAATAATACATAATTTTATCCCTGTGAAAAGACTTGAAAAAAAGAAGGAGCCAAATAATGTGGCTATTTTCTAATTTCATCATGGACCAGAACCAGAGGTCTCCGGGCTTCTGGCTCACTGGAGATTTTCTCAGCTGTCACTAACAAAGTTGCTTTCAAACAGCGCCAGTCTCCAAGGAGTCTATTGTAGCTTACAGACATTATCTCATGTGTCCTTACTTTATTCTGTTAAGGTGTTGCCAGGCAGGTAGTTCCTAATTTATAGATGAGGGAACAGACGTGAGAGCAGGATATTCAGGGATGTTATCTGGTGGTGTTCAGCACTGTACCTTATTTATTGGACCAGCTTGTCTCCATGACCTTCTCTGACTTAGCAGTTGTGGTTCTATTAAAAAAAAAAAAATCCCATCCAGAGAAGAATGTAATGCTGTTTGGAAAATGAAACTGGCAAGCATCATCTTTTTGTAGAACAAGAAGTCCCAGAACATCTGACCTAAAAAAAACCACTGTGTGTCGTTGTCTATTGGCAAGAATTTTTTGGTGATAGGAAAAAAAATTACAACACTGACCTGGTGTTATTCTATTAATATCATCTTCAACCTTTTTACTTTAAGCATCTTTTTACACGTCTAGTGATATGTAATGGGAGATAATGTTTGTGAATTTGCCAGAGTGAAGACGTCAAATACCCGTGTATGTTTAGTGTATCCGTTATCAATTTCTTTCACTTTTCAGCTTATGTCTTGAAGAATCTGTTTATATTTTGAGTATGATTAGAGGTCCTATATACATTTTTATATTGGGACACTTAAGCATTAAATCCATTCACTTGAATTCAAAAATCCAACTCCAGAAAAACGTTTATTTCAAATGAGACTACTACCCATGGTGTTTCTACTCATTTTAAACTGTTGAACCATCTCCTATATACTGTTTTTTCCCCATTTTGTTTTTTTACCATTCTTAAAAGTGCCTAAAGCTATTGTAGTAAGCTCTGCCACAGTCCCAACCATATTTAAGGTGTCGTTTTCACCTCACGTCAAAAAGAACAATGATTAATAAATTCAGTTAGCTGTGACTGTGAAAAGTAAGGTGTATTTTTTACTAGAAAATAGTACCATATGATCCTATCACCATGTTTTCTGGAAAATCTTGGAAGTATGTGATGAGTTCATTCTCTCCTAATGTTCTTTTTCCGTCTCCAAGGAATTCCTATCATATGAAAGTTTTTAAATTATTCAAACCCAGGATGTTCTTAGGCCCATGAAGCCAAAGCAAGCATTTCCCCAGAGCAACCAGTGTCTGCAGAGAAAACCTCTGGCCAGGTGGATAAATGGCTTCCTCACTCTCGTCCCCGTTCCTTGTGTTTCTTTCTGGCAAGCTGTGCTATTACTTAAAAGGTTTGTCCAGAAAGGGGCCCCCAAGGAGCTGCCAGCTCCCAGAGTGGAGAGACCCGGTTCTGCCAGTTGGCGAATTGGGGATGAGTTCTTCCTTGGAACATGTGTAAATATTTTAATTGAGGTATACCTGGCCGTGCATTGTCACTGTGTGTTTAAGCGTAGACTCAGTGTTTCGTTTATCCAGTTAGTGTGTTCCCCACCAAAATGCAGTATATAACATGCCTTTTTTCCCCTTCTTCATACAGTAAATCTTTGCTTTAGTATTCTGATAAAATATTCATGGTCCGGCTTTTTGACTTTTTAGATATTGATGAATGTTTGATTCCAAGTACTTGTCCAGATGAGCAATGTGTGAATTCTCCTGGATCCTACCAGTGTGTTCCCTGCACAGAAGGGTTCCGAGGCTGGAATGGGCAGTGTCTCGGTAGGTACTAGAGTGTTCTCATCACAGTTTTGTTTCTTCTGTCTGGCCCATTTTCTGACAGTGGTGTAATGCCAAGTGATCCCGCTTTTGAAATTAGCATATATAAATATATATATATATGGAATGTAAGACACTTACATCATTCTGAGAAAACTTCCAAGGAAAGTTCTAAGTAACTTTTAACCATGGAGAAAATGGGTTGGCATGAAGAATTTGGGATTTTACATGGGACAGACAATTCTGATGGAAACAAATTGTGATCCTTGATGTGATAAATAATAAGCACCACAGGGGGGAGAGAAGTAGAGAGCAAAATGCATAAAAAGAGAGAAGAGACTGAAGAAGACACTACCACAGACTAATAGAATTAGGAAACATGCAAACACAGTGTGCAGCAGAAGTAGCAAAGGTAGAAAGAGAAATCTTGACTGATTGCCCAGGCCCTTTATATCCATTCATGTATTCGGTAAGGTATTTAATACTTAGTACCTGCATTAGGCACTGAGGAAGGGAAGTGTTAAATCTGCTTTGTTTCTAATTACCTGTGCTCTAGTTAGGTTTCCCCCTTTAGTGGCTTTCCTTTGTATTTCTGTCTACCATGAGATCTTTTTCTTAAAAGTTGAACTCTTTTTCCACTCCATGCCAGACTTTGACCATATGAGTTAACTTTTTATTCCTTCCTTCCTTCTTTCCTTGCTTCCACAAGTGCTGAAGAACTTACTATGTAGACCCAGAGTTGTATTGAGTGCTGGCATATGTTGAGGGACAAAAAAATAAAAGTGCCTTCCTCATGGAACTTACTATCTGGTGGGAGACCGGTACCCAGACATCTCATCAGTAAATGCAAATGCACCAGTGAGACAAGTGCTAGGAAGGGGAGTTCTATGATGCTGCAAGGGCGGAAGATAGAACAAGTTGCCTCTAGCGAAATTCTTGAGTTGAGGTTTAACTGGGGAGGGGGATGGGAGGGAGATCTTTTTGAACAGAGGAAACAGCCTATGCAGAGGGCTTATGGAAGGAGGAAGAAGCAGGTCATGTTCCAGAAGTTGAAAGGCTAACGTGGCTGAAGGACAGAGAGCAAGGGAAGATTTGCTGGAAGATGAGAGGGCAGACTGTGCCAGACCCTCTTGGTCCTGTTAAAAATGTTGGTCATGGGGCTGGCCCGGTGGCATAGTGTTAAAATTAAGTTCACGCTCCACTTTGGAGGCCCAGGGTTTGTGGGTTTTGATATCAGGCATGGACTTGGCACCACTTGTCAAGCCATGCTATGGTGGCATCCCACATAAAATAGAGGAAGGTTGGCATAGATATTGGCTCAGCGACAGTCTTCCTCACCAAAAAAAAAAAAAAAGGTAGTCATTATTCTCACGTCTCTGGGAAGACATTTAGGTATTTTAGAGGGGGTGTAATAAGTAGGCTTGGCAGAAACACTCACTCCTAGTTTCAAAGCTATGGACTTATCACCAGGCATCATGAGCTGATTTTCTGTACCTGGTGCAGGTGGCCCCTTACCCTGAACCTCATGCCCATCCCCAAGAGTCTTTATCAATGGAATTGTGAGATGTTGATCTTTGGGGAGAAGAAAATATTTTTGTTCATTTATTTCTTTTTAGATAAACATTTGTTTGCATAGTCAGTGATGGTAAGAAAGTATGCTTGGTTTTAATTTTCCCATTTGGCATAAATTTTGTAGTTGCCTGTCAAGGTTCCATTCATGCTCTCATTATCACATACTGATGCATATTATAATCCAAGAGCAGAGCCTGAGCTTTACCTGAGATGACAAAAATTCACAATAGTGGTGTAAACACAGCCCTGATTCATGAATTTACAAATGGAGTGTGACTGACCAAATTGGGTAAATGATTGCTCTTCAGTATAAATGCATTTCTTTTTTTTTTTGAAAGATTTTATTTTTTTCCTTTTTCTCCCCAAAGCCCCCCAGTACATAGTTGTATATTCTTCGTTGTGGGTCCTTCTAGTTGTGGCATGTGGGACGCTGGCTCAGCATGGTTTGATGAGCAGTGCCATGTCCGCACCCAGGATTCGAACCAACGAAACACTGGGCTGCCTGCACGAACCCAACCACTCGGCCACGGGGCCATTCCCTAAATGCATTTCTTTACGTTGGTCAATAATAAGTGAGTTCTTCTACCTAGATATATGCAGTCAATCTAATTGTGACCACTTTGCTCCAATTTAGTGACAGAGAAACAGCACCTCGTTTAAAAGTAATTTCACTTTGCCACCCAGAGATGCAGAATCATAAGCAGAAATATTAGGTGACTGTGTTACTCAACCAAAGTCACACACGTAGCAATGCAAAAATGAAAGCTGTTACTTGGAACAAGTGTGTAAGGTCACACATTTCCTATTAAAAGTAAGTAGTGTGCCTTTTCCTTCTGCTTTGGGTAAAATTTTAGGCTCTCTGTAATCTAGAGATGAAGCTGCTCCTCTGTGATACAACTGTACTTCCAGCCGTTGCTCATATTGGACTTATAGCTCTTCTAAATTTCTCATGGGGGCTTTTGCAGATTATCCCAAAATAGATTTTTCCATCTCAATTTTTTGTGGTGGTAGAGCTTTCAAATGTTGAAAAGTTGAGTGTGACAAAAAGCAGATATTATAACACGCCTCTCTGTTCATATTAAGCCAATAAGTGCATTGGATTTTTCTGGTAAACTCTGACGGTGCTAATGCATACCCAACCATATTTTTTGTTTTCTGTTCCTTTTTACATTTTAGTTCTCACCTTTGTACTTCTGATACCCTAAAATATTTTTCGAAAGTTGCTGTTCTTACTTCTGCTTATCTTTGAGTTGAGCTCGTTAATAATACAACTTGATATATTTATTTGTTCATTTAACAATTGAGTTGCTACTAGATGCCAGGCATTTTTCTAGACCCTGGGGGTTGAGAATGAATAAAATAAATTCCCTCCCCTCATTGCTATTATGCTCTAGGGCTCACATTGTGCTTACATATAAACAAGACAAGTATATGGTATGTCAGAAGCGATGAGTGGCAGGGAGAAAAAAGGAGCCTAAGGGAGGTAGGGAGTGCTAGAGAGTCCATGGTGGACAGAGAAGGCATCTTATGATAAATTACAAGGTGTTCCTGGCTAACCGTTTGTTTTTGTCTCTGACAGTTATTTGTGACTAGTTTGTGGGTTTTTATATCCTTTTAGTCCAGATAATTTAGGATACGTTAATGAGACTTTTTTATCCAATTTTTAATATATGAGAACACTGAAGACTTCTAAAAATTTTTGCCAAATCTCATCATTTGAAGAAAAGTCCTACACTTGGCATTTGTTAGTTGTCATGTTAGAGATGATAATCCCTACGCTACTGTTCTAGTCTATTCCATAAATCTTAGCATACTTCTTTTTCTACTACTTTCCTCTCACTGACTGTATATTTTTAAATTATTATAATTAAAGTTGTACAGTGTTTTACATAATACTTTCATTTGGCATTGTGTTTATAGTTTTTTAAAAAATGTTCATCGATCTTCATGTCAGTTTGGCTGTTTTTTCTGTTGAATGGTTTCATTAAGAATTAAGAAGTGCTATTTTGACCCTTATATTCTGCAGGGATTTGATGCCATTACACTTTCTGCTTCTTTCACTGACTAATGGTGAACTTGCTGAAACCGTTAATGGCCTCTTTGTCTTCATGCCATGTAAACTGGATCTTACTGATTGATGCTTCTCTTGATTTATGAATTAGAACTGAAATTATTTCAGGTTGAAACAGGTAAAATGTTAGCAGGTGTTGTCTGGGGGACCACGCTTTTTCCTAGTGTTTAGTTCAGAGCATATGATCCTTCATTCTCAATAGTTTATTGTCCACTTTCAAAATATCTATCCCTTAAGGCTTTTTGGCAACTCTTGTTGGCTCTTCTGTTAATGTAGCTTCTTCTTTCAAGTTGTGGATTTCAGTCGTCTCTTGAGAGCCTCTTTCATCATTCAACACTGTATTCCTTGGACCTTACATTCAGCCTGGGGTTGATGCCCACTCGATCTCTGCCTTTAGTGACTCTTTCACCCCAGGTTCTGGCAAGTTCCAACTGGCTGTTCCAACCAGGACCTTTCTTGAGGGAAGTCAGTCTGTCAGGTACTCAATTTACAGGTTTCTCTTGACTCCTGAAAAATTAGCTTGATTCAAACCCAGCTAGAGCCATCCCTCAAAGGAAATTCTCTAATATTTAATTATTTAGCGGTACATTCAGTAACTCTGATATAAAGATCATATTTCCCTGAATTAAGATTTTGGGTTATGTGACCTCTCTGAAGCTTAGTTTCACTATCTGTAAAATGGGGATTGAAATACTTTCTTCATAGGGTTTATAGTCAGAATTTAAATAAGTGATATAGAGCACGTAGTAAGGTGTCTGACCAAGGTAGGACCCAAGAAATGTTATAACCCTTCTTCCCCCAACACTGTTACCCTCCCCTTTAGCTCCCTTGTCGTGAAATAGGAGAAATGCAATAACTGATACCTGTTAAAGTAAATTATATGTCTAAGTTCTATGTATAACTGTCTTTTCTTTGGTTTTCTTTAAGCTCATCTCCTATAGTTTTTTTTTTTTTTTTAAAGATTTTATTTTTTTCCTTTTTCTCCCCAAAGCTCCCCGGTACATAGTTGTATATTCTTCGTTGTGGATCCTTCTAGTTGTGGCATGTGGGACGCTGCCTCAGCGTGGTTTGATGAGCAGTGTCATGTCCACGCCCAGGATTCGAACCAACGAAACACTGGGCCGCCTGCAGCGGAGCGCGCGAACTTTAACCGCTCAGCCACGGGGCCAGCCCCTCATCTCCTATAGTTTTTAACTTTCCCTGTGTCATAAGACCTTTCTCTTATGAATTTAAGTAATCTTAATCTTACCATATCCTTTCACCTTCTGAGCATTTTTGTTTTGCTGGAATATACTTCTTGAGAATCATAATGCTTCTTGGTAGGGTCATTGATCCTTCCTAACAAATGTTTCAGCCTCTGCACTACTGCTGGGTCCGTTCTTTCACTTCATTTTCTTTGCTCACCTTCACAAGACACAGTATCTTTCCCCAAGAGTTTACTTTATTGTCTTGCTGTGTGGTTGAGTCTGTGACAATGTGACCTGAGAACAGAAATTTCTGAGATTTTTATCACAGTAATCCTTCTTTGTCAGCCCGTAATTAAGTTAATGATGACTTTGTGACTCCCATTTAAGTCTTCTAAACGTAATAGGTCTTAGGCATTTGAAGAACTCAGTATCATTCAATCCACTTGACAACTGGTTAGCCACAGTCTTAACCAAAATCAGGCGCAGAGAACTTGCAGGATAAACATGGAGAGCTCATTGTTTTAGGAGTTCTTTTCACACTAGGGTTTATTTTCAAATTTTGAGATTCCTTGTGAACCTTTATGAAATATATGAATATCCATAGACTTATTTGAAATTGCGCACTTTCATCTTATGTTTATTCTTTTATGTAAGATGGTAACTGAGCTCAACATCTCCCTTTTTGCAGATATTATAAAATGTGCAAACATCAGCCTTGTCCCTAAATCATTATATGCAAAAGGAGTCTTCTAGTCAGTCACTAAGTTATTATTGAGCATCTAACTATATGTCTACTAGATGCCAGAGAAGATTTGAAGTTTTAGAAAAGCAAAACAGAACAGATTAGAATGCTGGTTATGAAGGGCTTGGGGGTGGGGGAATTGGGGAGATGTGGTTTAAGGGTACAAGCTTGCAGCTACTAGGTAAATAAGTCCTGGAGATCTAAAGCACAGCATAGTGATTATGATCAACAATACTGTATCATAAACTTCAAAGTTGCTAAGAGACTAGATCTTAATTGTTCTCATCACAAAAAAATAACGATGTGATGTGATAGAAATATTAGCACCACTACTCTTAATCAATTTGCAGTATATAAGTATATCAAATCATCACTTAAACTTACACAGTGTTATATGTCAATTATAGCTCAATAAAGAAAGAAAGAACTGTGGCCGGCCCAGGGGTGCTTGGTTATGTTCGCATGTTCTGCTTCAGCAGCCTGAGGTTCGCAGGTTCAGATCCCGGGTGCGGACCTATGCACTGCTTGTCGAGCCATGCTGTGGCAGGTGTCCCACATATAAAGTACGGGAAGATGGGCATGGATGTTAGCTCAGGGCCAGTCTTCCTCAGCAAAAAGAGGAAGATTGGTGGCGGATGTTAACTCAGAGCTAATCTTCTTCCAAAAAAAGAAAGAATTATTTTTGGAGGCAGTGCATGCCTGTGTGGGAAGACTAGTTATTATGATAACAAAAAACTTCCCTCTATATAGTTTACAAAGGTCTTTCACTTTATTCTTTCATTTGATCCTCATGGCAGTCATCTCTGTAGGACAGATTTGGCAGTTTATTCCCAAATGGGTTAATGGGCTTGCTCAAGGGTCATAGGTAATAAATGGTGGAGCTAGACCGCCATCCAGGTGTTTTATCTCCAAAGCTAGTGTTTTGTTCTGTATGATACCTCATGTATCTCTCATGTGCACCCCAGAAAATTAGAGAACAAAACAATATAACTAAGATAATAAGGAAAATAAAAGTTCATAGAAAGGAGAGATCCATGGGGGCTAGAATCATCCCTTGCAAGCAGCAATAATAATAGCTCAGGATTTTAGAGTCTGAGATGGCAGGCCTGCACCATAGATAGCCCTAGCAGAGTTTTCCTGAAAGACACAATGTTCTTTTGGAAAGGTGAAGTAGGAAGCCCGTGATTCGGTGGGATTAGTGGATTGATTTGCTGAGATCATCCTTGGCTCTTTATCTATACATAGCATGGGCTGTTTTCCAATTCTGAAAGCAGTGATGAGTCTTTGAGGAATGTCTAACATATTCTTGTAGGCAGCCCTGCTACTACATATTTTAACTGGGTCAGAATTGGTGGTGGGGAGGGCTGAGATTTCCCTGTGCCTCATGTGCAGTTGAGGTGGTTTCATCACACTAGCCTAACCAGCATCTGTCTCTCATTTTGCCATGCTCACTTTTCTGTCAAATATGTTCTCCCAACATCTTTAGTATAAAAGACTATGTGTGAAGAATAGTTGAGTGGTAATTGAAGTAATGGCATGTTTGGGGCGGGGAGTAATCCTTTTTATTTTTATGTAGCTATAGTGATAGAATGAGATCTTTTCTTCCCCTATCAAATAGTGCTCACTCATTGAAGTCTGTGTTGGTCACTAAGGAATTAAATGAGGCTGAATGGCCTTAGAAAAATGACTGGTTCACAGTGTTGACAGATTCATCTCCTTGAAAGTACAGGAAGTAATGCAGGTAAACTGTTGCTCTGGAACCAATTCTGACCAAGCCCAAGGAGCTGATAGGTGAAGTGGAAGGGGGCTAGCAAAGCCGTGGGCTGACTTTTGTGAAGTCAGCCACTGAATAGCATCTGTATCTTAGAGGTCATGCCCAGGGAGGGGCTTTAGGCAGCCTGGTGTCTTCCCAGGATATTAGCAAGGGAAATTTCAAAAGGGTTCCTGACCCAGATGAATTACATCCCAAGGCAATGAGAGAATTTGCAGGTGGGATTGCTGGCCAGCTGGGAGTCATCTTTGTGAAATTGTGGAGAATGGAAAGTTGCCAGAAAGCTGGAGAGAGATTAATGTCCTCATTTCCCCCCAAAGAAGAAAGAAGGTGAAATTCAGAAACTAATGACCACTGAACTTCATGTTGATCTTGACACAAAGCTGTAGACTGCAGGATTCAGATGATAAAGTGAAGCATTTTTTGAAAGGAAGTGATGATCATAAGAATCAGCCCTGGTTCATTAGGGACAAATCAAGCTAGACTGTCCTGACTGCCTCTTCTGAGGGGGTTTTTAGAGGAGTGGACCAGGAAGTCCTATAGGCACGGCATATCCAGTTTTCAACGAGGCATTTGTTAGAGTCTCTCAGGATATTGTAGATGAGAAGGATCAATTTGGATTGCGTCACAGTATAGGGAAGTGGATTCATAAACTTTCGAACTATCATATCCGCAAAGTGCTGACCTTGTAAACCCTTGGCAACTTCCTTACTGTGAGAGGTTTAATTCACTAAATGACATGCCAAATTATGTCCTAAAAGGCCATTGGTAAATTATTTTTTTTCAGAGTTTAGAACCCATTTTTCTATGGACACTGTATTTTTCATGATGTTTCCCTTTTGAACTCATATGAATATGCATTGTAAGAACTTGGGTAATATGACTCTTCTTTAGACCACAATCCTAGAGTAAGATGAGTTTTGAGCTCCAATATAGAAAACCTAAGGCATAACCATCTCCCTCTGCTCCAAGGGTAAGGGGCTGCGGGTAATGGATGGTGGGGTGGGTAGGGACCACCTATTTCCCATGGCATTGATCCTCCCAATGGTTGGAAGTAAGGATGGTGGGGGCCAGGCCTCCTGTTAATACCACTCAGGGCCCCACAAGTTTGTGTCCTTGACTAAACTGAAGAACGCTGGAAACCAGTGAAGGTTTTTAAAGCAGAGGAGCAACATGTTTGATTGGATTTGTAATTTAGAAAGATTATTCTGGCTGAATGCTGGATAATGGATTAGAGAGGGCAAGACATAAAGTAGAGAAAGAACCTAAAAGACTATGGCAGTAACCCACGTGAGAGAGGCTGATAGTAGTAGGAATGAAATATTGTGGGTGTATTCGAGAGATATTTGGAAGGTAGAATTGATATGACTTAGTAATAAATTGAATATGGGGAAAGAGGGAGACTAAGGAATCTAGAAAGAATGAATTACAAGTTCCCGAATTGGGCATTTGAGTGGGTGGTGGTACCATATATTGACCTGGAAGACAGCATAAAAAGAAGGCAGGAGGAAAGATCAGTTTGGGCCATGAATACTCAGAGGTGCCTACAGGACATCAGGTGACGATGTCCAGTAGACCGATTAGATGCAGGCATCTGCAGCATAGGTGACAGGTCCAGGCTAAAGATAAAACACTGAGTTTATTTCCCTCCTTTTACATCTAGAGGACCCACTCCAGACACCTCCTCTATATAGAAATTTTTTTTATTGAAATATAATTGACATAAAACATTATATTAGTTTCAGGTGCACAACATAATGATTCAATATTTGTGTATATTGTGAAATGATCACCATAATAGGCCTGGTTAACATCTGTCACCATACTTAGTTACAATTTTTTTTTCTTTTCTTTCCTGTGATTAAGACTTTTAAGATCCACTCTCTTAGCAACTTTAAAATATGCAGTACGGTGTTATTAACTGTAGTCACCATGCTGTACATTACATCCCCATGACTTTCTTATTTTATAGCTGGAAGTTTGTACCTTTTGACCCTGTATAAGAGATTGTTTAGTGATATTTTACTATATAGTTATTTCCTTAAGAGCATAAGCTCCATTAAGTATTCATTCGATTCAAGCTGTTCTGTCTCTGTATAAATGATTGACTTGACCGAATTCTAGTTCCATGCAATTATGTCTGTAATAAGTAAAGAAAAGAATAAACACATCAAGTTACTCTAAATATTTCTAGGCATTCTGCTTCATCATTAATTATGGTAGCAGCCTGGGAAACCGAAAGTTTTATAAGTATCTCACGAAAGGTAATCTGCAATGTCTTTTAATTTAGTTTAACTAGAGAAAATATGGTCTTAGAAGTGGATTTTGCTGTTACGTTCTGCAGCCCCATGAATCACTTTCCCTGGTGCATGAATAACTGAAGAGAACAGTCCATACATTTTTCAACTTGTTAACATTTTTGAAACCAAACCAGATACTAGACATGACATTTTCACTTGCTGTCTGGAATTTCCATGCCTAGTGTCTAGGCTCCCTCTGTCTCATTATTTACTTTGGCTTCACTGTTTGGCTTCCTATTTCAAGTTGTTTGCTTTCAATGTTTACAAAAGTAGACTCCCACAACCAAAGGAAGGTTGGATAATGAGTCAATCTGGAAGTGCTATTTTTGCTGTCGTGGAGTAGGGGTCAGTTCACCATAATTAGTGACTTTGTGAAAGCAAGGTAGAACACCTAGGCAGTGCTAATTGCTTGACTGTTCTCAGTATGTGTGGAACTCATGTGCACACACACACACAGCCCTCTGCCTCATTTTGGTAATACTCTGTTTCTGAATTCAGTTGTAAGAGAGAAAATACAGTTTTAATGAAATGCAGTGCAGACGAATGCAATCTGAACTCTGGATTGCCAACCTAAAGCTAGATCTAGTTTATGTTCATGACTCTGCTTGTTAAGATTAAGAGGGTGGAAAGCTGTATTGCTTTGTGGTGAGCACTGTAAGATGAAGTGGATGCAATCAAGAGCCTTTTCCTCCTTATTGTTTGTCTGCCTTATGATTAAAATGCTTTGATTAAGTTACAGACCGCTATAAAATTAAGCCTAATTTGGGATGGGCTGTGTGTATTTTTAGCATTTTGTGGTTTCAGTGTTTCCTCTTTTAAGTTTTTAGTTATTCATGTCTTCCCACTGCAACATACAGTGGACTTACCCAGAGGCATTCAAATGGGGGACAGAACTCAAATTTTTCTTTTTGAATTAACAGAATTCTAGTAGGAGCTTAATGAATGTTTGTTGAGTGAAAATAATGAACACCTAGATGATTTTTTTGATATAAACGCTGTGTTAGCAAATAATAAAAACAAACATGAACTCGTACATTCTCTCTTTAACTGTTTCTTTCGCTAGACTTAACTTTGCCTATGACAGACACTTATAGTCCGCTTAAAAGGATGGTCTTTGGAATTCAGCTGACTGGATTCAAATCAGAGCCACCATTCTCTAATTTTGTGGCCTTGGGAAAACTATTAAACATCTCTAAGTCTCAGTTTCTTCCTGTGTGAAAAGAGTTAGCTTGTATGGATCTTGTTAGGGTTAAATAAAATAACACATGTAAAGCATTTAGTGCCTGCGTGCAGTAAGTGCTTGATGAAGATGAGCTGTTATTATTTTATCTGCCCCTCAGCCTATACCCCACCTTCAAACTGCCCAATAAATAGGCTTATGTTTGTCCCCTAGATTGGTTTTTATAATACTGATTCAATGCCATCTTAGAACATTTAATCAGTTTTTTCTTACCTTTCTCTTACAACTTTTCTTGTGGTTTCTCTGGATCAGGAGTTATATTTGTTGCTTCTGGAAACCCTCACATACAATCGAACTCATCAGTTCCCTAAGTAGACCTCAACACGTCTTTGATTCTTTGGGATATTTTATTTTGTAGAGGATATTGTTCTAAGACCACCTTCTCTTTCTCCCTTCTCCTTCCTCCCTACAGCAAGCCTTGCACTGAATTTATTCATAGAGAATGTTTGGTTCCTTTTTTGATTTACTTTGCAGAAAGTAAATTAACGCGGAGAACCATCATACATGCAGCTCGCACCAGAGCTGCTTTTCCTCTTAAGGGCTAATTTGAAAGCTTATCTTAGAGAATCTGCCTCTCTTTTGAACATCCGTTACGTAACCGCCTTTTCTAACCAAATTCAACGTTATTCATGTTTTCTTTTTTCTCTCTTCATCTTTGTTTTTGGTTTTTTTCCTTTCCATTTTGCAACATTCTTCAAGATGTGGATGAATGCCTGGAACCAAAGGTCTGCACAAATGGTACTTGCTCCAACCTTGAAGGCTCCTACATGTGTTCATGTCACAAGGGCTATACCCCAACTCCGGACCACAAGCACTGTAAAGGTAAATACTGTAATCAAATTTCTCATTTGTTTTTAACTGCATTTAAAAGTATATTAGAGTAACTAGGCTTAGAAAACGGAATCATGCTACTTGTCGTTTATTTTGACTGAGCTACTTGGAGCACGTTTTGGTTGGCATTTTGAAAGTGACTCCTCGTTGTGGTTAAAATACAGATCATATCTATTTACATAAAGGAAAACAATGTATTTTTAGAGAGTGTCTGTAAACACATCTATCTATTTAACTTTTTCTGGTTATAAAAACAATACGTGCAGTTGTACACTCTGTGAATATACTGGAAACCATTGACTTTTACACTTTAAACAGGTGAATTGTCTGGTAAGTAAGTTATATCTCAATAAAATTGTTATAAAAATGCAACGTACAGTCATTGTAGAAAACTGAGCAAATGCAGAAAGGTAAAAAAACACGTAATCTCATAATCACATTCACAGATATTTGTATCTCATGGATATTTTATAGAGTTATGTTCTAGGTACAATTTTGTATCCTGCTTTTTGTCACTTAATAGTATATCATAAGCATTTTACATCTCATTAATAACTCTTTTCAATCATTATTTTAAAAGGCTGCATAATTTTAAAATGTATTGCTATATAACCATTTTCTTTCTGGTCTTCAGGTGTTGAACAAACACATTTTTTTCCCAACTACTCATTATTATGTAAAAAATATTTACATAATGGGCTTCATATTTTTAAAAAGAAACCTTTGAATTTTAGGATTATTTCTTTATTCATAAAAGTTGAATTATTGGGTAAGATGTTCTGAATGTTTTTTACTGTTTTCATAGAAGAACACTAATTTTTAAAATGTATGTTTTTTATTCTAAAATGATTTAATATTTATCTTATAAACATATTTCTTTTAATAATTCCCTGACTACTTCTAATTATTAAACATTTATTTCATTAACAAGTAGTATAACTTAATATATTTTTAAATTATATAGTTATAATAGCTTCTAATTAAGAAACATTTTTAAACATTTGTATTTCCTCTTGTACATTTGTTAGTGTCTTTTCCTGTTTATCAGGTTTTAAATCAAAGCGTACGAACACTTTATATATAACATGCATCAATATGTACATACGTGCATATATTACACATACCTTTTTTGCTGTCATTTGTCCAAGGTTCCCCTGGTTTTTCTTTTTATAATACTGTTTTTAAAGGAAGCTTTAATTATTTCTATGGTCAAAACTATAGATTTCTGGTTTCTTCCACTACTTTTATACATGAAGGCGTACTCTTTCAGAGGGAAACAGAGAAATAAGTAAAATTTTTCTTCTTTTCTAAATGAGTGTCTCAATGTACATGAACACTCTAGGGTGGTGATTAATTTCTCACTGTGGTAGACAAGCAGTAAATGGATACCCTACTGTCTTGTAAGAATTGAAGCATCTCCCACTGGCAGTAGGGAATTCACAGACATCTCAATTTGGTACCTTGCTCCTTTCATACAACACAGTACCAGCCACTCCCAGTGGAGCACATAAAGTAGGGGCGTCTCCCTTTTCTCCTGGTCCTTTCCCTTCTGGCCCGCATCTACAGCTTTCCTACTGATTGTTTAAACCAGGCATCTCCTCAGACAAAATTAAACATGAGAATTGTCTGAAAGGTATTATTTCTTCCCCGTACACAGGATTAATGGTGGCTGAAGATCTCAGCATTATAAGTTATCGTTCATCTTTATTTGATTGCTATATCTAGTTTCAGGCCATATCCTGTCATGTTACCTTCTTTATTGTCAGTCTGCCTACTTCTTTTCATCTGCTTATTCATGAAAACTCTTGTAATCTGTTCCCATCTTTATCTTCCAAATTTGTCACTATACTTTCTTCAGCTTGGATTATCTGACCCATCAAGTTGATGTCACAACTGCCCTGTGAATATTCTGTGCCTTCTTTGACCCAAGCACTTGCTCATATTATCCTGCCTTGCATACCCGTCTTCTTCCTCACTGCTTACCTGAACTGTGGCTCTTCCAGTGGTTTGCTTTGCAACCTTGGATAAATAATCTCAGATTTCCAGATCTCATGTCATCTCTAAGATAGGGGGATTGGACTCTTTAGATGCTCAGAGTAAACACGTGTTGAATGAATAACTCATTACCATTCTCTTACTCTTGGCCATTGCCATCCCAGCTGAGCCTGCTCCTCTCTGATAGGTCTCTCTAGTACTCCAGAATTTATATCATCAGTTGATGCCACCCCTAGGAACACTCATATTTTCCAGTCTGTGTGGCACTCTGCTGGCCTGCTGCAGAAGCTTCTTTTCATCCTTGCTTTCCTTCCTCTCAGGTGTATCAAGGAAGCAACATGTTCCAGGCACTGTGTTCAACTGCAGTGTTATTGAGAGGCTATAACATGTCAAAGAACTTTTACTCCTTGGAAGAGATGCAAACCTGCAACAGATAATTACACATAGTAAAGTGCCAAGTGATGTAATGCCAGTGATGTCATGTACCCCTGACATTATGTGAGGACCAGGGCACTTCACCTATGTGCATTCTTTTCAAAAACCCATAACCCCAGTCTGATCATGAGAACATCAGACTAATCCAGATTGGGGACATTTCTACAGGATTCTAATCCATACCCTCAAGACACTTAAGATTATGAAAAACAAAGATTGACTGGGAAGACAAGACACCTAAATGCAACGTGGTACCCTGGATTAGATCCTGGAACAAAGAGAGGACATGAGTGGAAAAACTAGTGAAATCCAAATAAAGTCCATAATTTAGTTAAAAAACAACAGTATATTAGATACTAGCTTGGATACTCAGAAGCTGTGTGAGCTTGGATAAGTTATCTTACTTTGCTAAGCCTTCCTTGCTCATCTTCAAAAAGCCAACAATAATGGTACCTACTAAGGTTGATGTTAGGAATGGGTGAGATAATAGATGAACAAAAATAGTACATGGAGAATGAGATGATGCAGGGCCAGAGAATGCCATGCGTTGTAGTTGCTGTTGTTATTCACCGAATTATAGGCATGTACGAAGTTCTATCAAAGCCAAGAAGCATGTGACTAATTCTGCTTATGCAAGTGTTTCACAAAGGTGTTGCTGTTTGGACTTGGTCTTAAAATATTGAATACAGTGAGGAGATAAACTTAGAAGGCAGAGGAAGTAGCACATGTCAAAGCTTGGAGGTGGGAAAGGGCTATCTCCACTTGCCATTTAACCTAGCCCACTACTCTGATTCTCCTGGTGTCTTTCCATTGTAGTCTGGGATAAGGTCAGGCCAGATCCCCATCTTCTGCTTTAAAAACCTACATATGCATGAATTGTTTTCCTTACCCACCATCAAAGTCTTTCCTTTTTACAATAATAAATTATCTAACATCTTTTTTTCTTTAATTATTTCATATGTTTCTCAAACTATGTCAGCTCACAGATGTCACATTCTCCTCAGATCGTAGATCTGTCTGTTTTCCAACATCCCAGCAACTCTGCCAATCTCACCTTGTTGATAGTCCCAAATATTGACGTTGTCTTTACCTCACTAAATGTACTGAAAACTTTTTTGAGGTTGTAAAGACATTATCTAATGTATTAATTTATTACTTGTTTCTTTATATCTATACATTTTAGCATTATATGTCCTAAATTTATAAATACCTAGAGATAGTCTCTATTTTAACTCTGAGTTGGACTTGTCATAGTAACATATGCAAAAATTCCCTTAAAGAAATACCTTTCACAGAGAATAATATTTTCTATTCATCTCTTGGCACAAAAGAAAGAAAACATTTATCCTGCATGCCTATTTTATTAGAAAGCTTTCTTTTGTCCAAGGAATTTTGTCCGTCTTCAGAAAAGAAAAATGCTATTTATCTGTAGAATTAAGCTGCCTCTGTTCCCCTTGGTCATTTGAAAAACCCAAAGATCACCTTATTCAAGATAACTGAGTTGCCTCAAGTTATTCCAAATGTGTGTGTCATTACTTTTAATGAATTACTTCTGACAGTCTTCCCAACACAAATGAGTAACTCATGTAAGATGTCTGCTATATCTTGACAGTACTTGGAATGGAGGGTATATTTTTGCTGCTCCATCTTCACATGGGAATGCTTAATTTGTCATCTTCTTTGAAAAAGCCAAAAAGAGTCCAAGATGCTAAAAATGTTGTCAGACGTTACATGAAATCCAACCAGATGCATGAGCTATTGTTGGGTTTATAAGTTTTGAACTGACATCTCAAGTATTTTATAGAATGTGCTGAAAGAAGATACGTTGTAGGCTATTTGCTGTTGACCACTACTAAAGCTAATAGACTTAGAGCATAGGAAAGGTATAAAATAATTCTTAAAATGATATTCAGATCGCATATTTAATTGCTCTAATGGCGGTCATATTTATAGATAAAAGAGATCATTAACACAATAAATGAAACATTTCTATAAAAAATTAAATAAGAAATAAATTACTGAACTCCAATTACATTTGTAGTTTATTTTATGGGAGCTTTTTCAGAAAATGAGAGAGAACCTGAACCTGGCTTCTATCAGGCCATACTTACTTATAGATAAAAGAGATCATTAACACAATAAATGAAACAAAAGTTTCTAGTAAATTAATTTCTATAAAAAATTAAATAAGAAATAAATTTCTGAACTCCAATTACATTCATAGTTTATTTTATGTGAGCTTTTTCAGAAAATGAGAGATAACCTGAACCTGGCTTCTATCAGGATAAAATTCAAAAGGTTAATGCCTCATTAGAGGTCAAGAAATGCAACTTTGCTCAGGAAACAGGTAATTGTCAATAATACTTTAGGGGCAGGACTGTACAGTTAATCAAGTTCTCCTGGCAAAAATTTCTAGATGCATTTTAAATAATAAGATACTTTTAAAAGAAAACAATAGTCACGCATTGATCTTTAGGACATGGTTTCCTTAAAACAAATTCTACTTTTTTTAGATTAGGGCTCCTTTCTCCCCCTCTGAGTATAAGGCTAGTGTGTTTTTCATTTATTCTCTCAACTAATCCTCACAACAGGCCCATGGTATAGGTGGTGAAGATCAATCCTACCATGTTTTAATATTCATAAACTCTTACAAACTGACTAGCTATTCAGCAGAACATCCTGAGGCTGTATTGCACAGACAAGGCAAGACAGAATTATCTAATTACATCAGACCAATTTAACGGCCAAACAAGACCATTTTAGAAAACTAATTCTACTTCTCTCACAAATGTTCAAGTTGTGGGTGAGGCCAATCCTTTCTTCATTTTGTAAATTCATATTCGTGACATTTTCTAGAACACTTATAAAAAATTATGTTGTTTTCACGTCAATAGCTTTATGTTTAATCAAGGCATTTTAAAAAATCCTCACTCATCACTTTCTCCTTTGACATTCCAGCAGCCGTGATAGTAATACCATCATTTCTCTTGGCTTTCCTTGTTACTTTGAAAATGAGTTCACTGTCCTTTAACACAACTGTTTGATTTTATACTTTTTCATCTTCTTCTAAGTACAGTAGAAATGTCTGTTTCCCTCCATAACTGCGTACATTATGGTTTTGTTTTTAAAATTCTTGGTGGAGTTTAATTCTGCCTTCTTTCATGGAACTCTACAGGTCTACAAACTACCTGGTAGCCCTTATTTTGTGCTGGAGCTTCTGTCTTCTGTTTTCAACTCTAAAATATTCCTTATTGTGTTTCTGTTATATCTAAAGTATGAGAGAGAGATGGCGAAGGCCTTCGTGTTGTATTAAAAGTAATTTTTACTTATGAAATTTATCATCTAATGGTAATTATTTCTCTTGTACAGTTCAGCATACTGAGGTTGATATGAGGAACATTGGTGAGCTGACACATACTAAAATTGATAATGCCTCACATAGGAGTAGTAGTATTTTTGTAATAATAACCCTAGAATGCATTGTAGGGAGTACTGTGCTCTCCTGGGTAGTCCCTTTTTTTCTATTTATAGAAAGTTTTTATTGTTGTGGGTCACGCCTTAAAAGGACAGCCTGGAAATGGGAGGCGAGGACAGTAGCTTGGTTTACGGTCTCAAAGTTTACCTGCAGAGGTGATCTACATATAAACCTAATTTAAGACAATTGTCATTGTTTGTGTTTGCAGATATTGATGAATGTCAGCAAGGGAATCTGTGCATAAATGGTCAGTGCAAAAACACTGAGGGCTCCTTCAGGTGTACCTGTGGACAGGGGTACCAGCTGTCAGAGGCGAAAGACCAGTGTGAAGGTAGGCGTGTGGTAATGTAAACTACTGTGATTTCAGTTAAGGCCCCTGGCCTGAAAAATTGTGCACTTACAAGTGAGTGTGTCTCTGAGAAACTACCTAGGTGATTGCTTTGTAGAGCCAGAAAACAAGGGACTTAAACTTAAGTCAGGACAGTTAATAAAACAATGGAAAAAGGTTAAATTTGAAAAATACAGTATTAGTGATCAGTGGCTGGGCATTAATATCAGGAAGAAAAATTATTGTTCTGTGTAATTCCTTACTGCAGACAGTCAATCGTAGTAAATTCATTTGAAGTTCTACATACTAGGATTTCAGCGACTAGAACCTCATTATATCTGCCTGGTGTTATGCTGTGGAGTGTTAATGACCTTCATTTTTGTATGTATTTAGCTTTAAAAAATTTTTCCTTTTTAAAAAACTATCACTAAAGAAGACTTTTCAGTAAGACTGAAATAGTGTCCCCTTTATACTCGTGGATAGAGTTTGTGAAATATGTCCTGTTCGTACAGGTGATAGTGAGGATTTGGGACCTCACTTGGGGTGACCTTAGACTTGCAAAAAGTATGCCTTTCATTGAACTTCACATAAAATTACTTCACTTCTCAATGAGTAGATGCTTCCTGAGCTTGAAGATATAGCATCACCCTGGGACAAGCACAAGTGTCTAGAGTTCTTGAAAAGAAATATCATTTATTTAAGAACAGAATACACACTGTACAAAATCAGTTTTATTAGAAGAAAATAAATCATACCCATATCTATATGTAAACTTTGAATATTTAATGAGTAAAAAAAATCTCCTGAGAGGGTGTTACAAAAGAGACAATATATGATGGTACTACAAAGGGATCTACCAACATTATCATAACCTTCCCCAGTTATTCCTTTCTGGAACATAGAAACTTATTAAATACCTAATCTAGCCATGGAAAATGATAGAACACATACAGGTACATTCACATAATAAAGATAAATTGAGTAATTTGTTCTACATTTTACAGGTCCCTCTAAGTTTTTATACTTTCGTTTTCCTGACCTTAATTAGCTAAGCATTTAGCAAATGCCTACCTGCATAGAAAACTACAAATGAAAGTATAATAAGAGAAGAGGTCTCCACATAATATAATAAGGCTATCATATTCATAGTCCTTTTTCTTGAAGAGCCTGTGATGTCGCTACCAAAGATAGGTCAAATACATGCAGAACCACCCACCAGATTATCAATAGGGACAAACCAATGTTAAGTGTCAAATGCTATGATAATCAAAATGATGCGGTGAGCAGAGTAGAGGAGAGCATGGTGCAGGGGCCCTGTGAAAACTGGTGTTTGTGTTAACTTTTATAGACTCATGTTGCCAGAAGTAAATAAAAGTACTCAGATGTTATGAACAAATCTGTCAACAAACAACATGAATTGAATGCCTGCTAATTGTAAAACACTAGGTTGCCTAAGGAGTAATAAAGGATGTGATAGACATAGTCCCTGCCTTCAGGAAACTTAAAATCCAATGATGAAAATAAAATAATTGAATACATGCGTTATATTATTGTGCCTTTTATGTGTGGGTCTGATGCATGTGTGTGTGTGAGCCTGAGCTCAGGATTGTGGTTACAGAATGAATCATCTCTAAGCTGAACATATGTGAGTCTAGAAAGAGATTCAGTGGCAATCTAAATTTCACACGGGCCGAGATAGGAGAAGGGACTTTACATTTGGCCAGAAAAATCATTGTTATTGAGAGAGATAGAATGGAAGCCAGATTACTAGGGGGCTGAAGGGTAAATTAATAAAAAATAAATGAAGGAATTGAGCCATGACATATTAGGTCAGGGACAGTAAACTTCTGTCAAGGGCCAGATAGTATGAATATGTGGTGTTGTTTTCCAGTAAAACTTTACTTACAACAATAAGCAGTGGGCTGTAGTTGGCTGACCCCTACTTTAGACTATTACAGGCCTAAGTTGAGTCTTAGAGTTGAACCTATAAAAGAAATCCAAGAAGCTTAGTTGAGATTTATAGATTACAGCAAAGTATTGGCTACTCACCAGTGAGCAGTGAGTGTGATTAATACATACAGATTCTTAGCTCATTGGTTAAAATTTTAAGTTCATCTGGATTTTTGCTACTGGGAGATTAATGACCTTTTACTAGAGGTCAGTTTAATTCACATAGTAAAAAATCTAAATTATTGTAAACCGGATAGTTTATAAACCTCCATTACATGAATGATTAATAATATTTTTAAAGCACCACTTCTATAGTGTCTTTTTACTCTCTTGCTCATAGACATCGATGAATGCCAACACCATCATCTCTGCTCTAATGGGCAGTGCAGGAATACAGAGGGCTCCTTCCGCTGTGTTTGTGACCAAGGTTACAGAGCATCCGCCCTTGGGGACCATTGTGAAGGTGAGAATTGCTCTTGATTTCAGAATCCTAACATTCTAGAATCAGAGGGAAATCTGGACATCATCCCGACCTTTGTCCTTGAGCTCAACCTTTTGACTTCACAGTTGAGGACATTAGGTCCCTACAAAATACTTTCCGCATGGTCACACAAATAACACAAAGAAGTGAGTAGAATCCGGGTTTTTCTTGTACTGCTCGGAGCTGTTTTTTAGAAGAATTATACCAGCCAAATGAGTAAAGAGTCAGTTTAACTTTTCTCAGTTGTAGATGGGTTATCCTGGGTGTATAGTTCTGAACTATAACACCTTATTTATGCAGGACTAGCCTCCAAACGTCCCAAATAAGTAAATACAAGTTAATTTTCTAGATAACTGGAAAGATTTTAAGAGCCAAACTATAATTCAATTTTGAGCTTTTTGCATAAAACATTTCTAAAAGATATCCCACATGTACAGCACTGTGTGGTCATTAACCACTTTCTCTACCTGCCGTGGCTCAGAACCTCTCTGAGGTGGTCGGAGCTGCTGAGCCAGTCTGTCACCAGCCTGTCACTTGTGAATTCTCTGTGTTCAGTGTCCACCCAAGTAACAGGTTTTTTCTAGCTCATCTGCTGATTTGCTGCATTTAGACCCTGTCAGTTGTGAAACCAGAAATGTGAACATGGCAGGGTTGTGACTCACATGGAGAGTTAGTCTCTGAGGCCTACCTTTGAAAGAAGTGGATGAACTTTTTAGTGAGTGGTTTTGTGGCATGTATTTCAATGGCCCCAGATACTTTTTCACTTGTCAGTCCCAGTAGGTTGGGAAAGAACCAGTGTGCTTTATAGCATCCTGCTTTTCTGACCAGAGAACTTGGCACAAGCAGTCACAACCCTTCTGGAGGGCAATTTGGCCAGTTTCAGAGGCTTTAAAATGTATATTATCATTGAATCAGTAAATAATCTTCTAGGATTTTATCCTAAGGTGGTAATATTTTCTAAAGGGTTAAAAACACCAGTGAAAACTTGTAATCAATATACCTATTAAAGAATATGCAAATGGTCAAATAAGTGATAAATGGAAATAATGAAATCTGATTGTCTGAAAAGTCTTCTTTGGGGAATTCTATAACATATGAGTGAAGGTTAATGATTCAACATGGTGGCATTCCAAGTGGGAGACACAGTCGTGTTTTGGGGAGCAAGTCGTGGAAGAACCTGTTCTTAGAAGTAAGTAGGAGGTTGGTGTCAAGATGGCAGCTTAGGCAGACTCTGAACTCACCTCCTCCCGTGGACACAACCAATTTACAGCTATTCTTGGAATAGTTACCCCTGAGAGAGAACTCAAAACTGGATAAAAAGAACGCCTGCAACAAGGGACAGTCCTAACTGAGGTGAAAGAAGCAGAAATTCCTTTCTAGAGAGAAAAATAGCCACCTTCATGAGTGGCAGAGCTTCACAGTCAGCCGAGAACAATCCTAGGGTACGTAGCCTTCCCTGGAGGAGGGGAGAACCTGAGTGGTGGAGCATTACTGCTGTAAGTGTCCTTCGGACTCAGCACAGCTGAGACAAGCATCATAACATCTGGCTTTTGTTGGCTATTAACTATGACAGGGAATACTCCTAGCAAAGCTATCAGACATAAGTGGAAAAAAGCTGACTCTTAAAGTCCTATGCACAAATTCACCGATTTTGGAAAGCAACCTAAAATCACCAGAAAGAAAGGTGCATAGTCCTTTCTTGAAAAGAGAGTGACCTGATAAGCTCTGGGCACATCTCAGTGAGAGGTGAGACCTCTCCAGGGACTGAGACATTGGTGGCTGCCATTATTGTGACCTGGTACAGGTATGCTGACACAGATGCTGGCAGACACCACTGGAGTTCTTCCACTGGCTGTTAGCCCAGGGTCTACGCCACCCACTAGAGCACCGATTTAATCCAGCTCAGCCAGGGTAGGAACCCCACCCTAGCAACTGGCCCCACCCAATTGCAAGCCCTCAGGCAACTTGTGGGGTCCCTGCAGGCAGGCTAATGGTTCCACCTCTCCAGAACAGGCCATGCACAAGGAGCGGGTGGAGTGTGTGGGGCCTCTGCAGTGGGGCGACTGGACCCACTTCAGGGGGTCAGGACATGCACACAGACCAGGACTGTGTTGACACTGTGTGGACATGTGAGCCATGGGGCTTGTCAACTGCAGAAGACTTGTGCTTCTCAAACAGCCATAATGGGGATTGGCACCACCTTCCAAAACCTGAAGCAATTGGGTACTCTTGTGTGTAGGGCCAGCCGCACTCAACTGTAATCGTGAGAAAGCTGACAATCCAGAGGCCTGCAGCAATTGGAAGCCCCTGGGCCTAGCAGCCACCCATACTGGGGGCCTACTCACTTAACAGAAAAACTGCAACAGGAATGTGCTATTAGACCTTTCAGCCAACTGTGCTGGACGTCCCCAACCCCAGTAAAGTGACTGAAGGGTCCATAGCAGCCACACACAGGTGAGCATTACAACTAGCCAGCCAGGAACTCAGCCTAGCCTCCCAGGGCACCTGCAGCCAGAGCAATGCTGCCACAACAGAAGGACACATGTAGCCCACACAGGGGTCACTCCTGGAACATTTGGAACTGCTGCTGAGAGGGAAGCGTACTGCTGGGCCTCTTAAGGCATCTTTTACATAAAGCCACCTTGTCAAGATCAGGAGATGTAGTTGGCCACCTAATACATACATAGAAGCACAGAGAAAGAAGCAAAATGAGGAGGCAAAGGAATACATTCCAAGTATAGGAACAGGACAAAACCCCAGGAAAAGAACTAAATGAAACAGAAATAAACAATCTACCTGACAAAAACTTCAAACAAAAAGTCTTAAGGATGTTAACTGATCTCGGATGAACTCAAAATGTCAAGAAAGAATTGGAAAATATAGAAGAGAACCAATCAGAAATGAAGAATATGATACTGGAAATGAAAAATTCACTAGAGGGACTCAATAGGAGAAGAATAGATCAGCGAAGCTGGATGAAAGACTAGAGGAAATCACCCAAGCTGAACAAATAAAAGAAAGAATTAAAAGAGAACAGTCTATGGGAACTCTGGGATATCAAGAGCACTAACATTCATGTTACAGGTGTGCCAGAAGGAGAAGAGAGACAAAGGGATAGAGAATCTATTTGAAGAAATAATACCTGAAAACTTTCTAAACCTAAGGAAGGAAACAGACATCCAGGTACAGGAAGCACAGAGAGCACCAGAAAAGATAAACTCAAAGAGGCCCACACCAAGACACATTACAATTAAAATGTCCAAAATTAAATATAAAGAGAGACTCCTAAAAGCTTCAATAGAAAGGCAACAAGTGACATACAAAGGAAACCCCATAAGGCTATCAGCTGACTTCTCAGCAGAAATCTTACAAGCTAGAAGGGAGTGGCACAATATATTTAATGGGCTGAAAGGGAAAAACCTACAGCCAAGAACAGTCTACCTGGCAAGGTTATCAGTCAGAATGGAGGGAGAGATAAAGAGTTTCCCAGAGAAGCAAAAACTAAAGGAGTTGATCACCAAGAAACCAGTTTTACAAGAGATGCTGAAGGGACTTATTTAAGTGGGAAAGAGAAGACCACAAATAGGAACAAGAAAATTATCAAAAAAAAAAAAAAGGCGATAAAATCACTGGGAAAGCCAAAGATACAGTAAAGGGAGCAGATCAACTACCTATGAAGATAATATGAAGGTCAAAAGGCAAAAGTACTAAAATTAGCTATTTCAATGATAAGAGGGTAATGGACACACACACAAAATAAGAGGTTAGATGTAATATCAAAAACATAAAATGTGGGAGGAGGGGAGTAAAAGAGTAGAGCTTTTAGAAAGAAGTTAAAAAGACCATCAACTCAATATAGATTGCTATGTATGTAGGTTATTATATATAAACCTCATGGTAATCACAAACCAGAAACCTATAATAAATACACAAGTAATTAACAGAAAGGAACCTAAACATAACACTAAAGAAATCCATCAAACCCCAAGGGAAGAGAGCAAGAGAAGAAGAAAGGAACACAGAAGAAGTACTAAAACACCTGGGAAAAAAGTAACAAAATGGCAGTAAGTGCATACTTATCAATAGCTACTTTAAATACCAGTGAACTAAATGTTCCAATCATAAAGCGTAGGGTGGCCTATTGGATAAAGAAACAAGACCCATATATATGCTGCATACAGGAGACACACTTCAGACCTAAAGATACTCACAAACTGAAAGTGAAAGGATGGAAAAAGATACTCCATGCAAATCTCAATGAAAAGAAAGCTGGAGTAGCAATACTTACATCAGAGAAAATATACTTTAAATCGAAAACTGTAACAAGAGACAAAGAAGGGCACTACATAATGATAAAGGGAACAACCCAACAAGAGGATATAACACTTGTAAATTTCTATGCACCCAACATAGGGGCACCTAAATATATAAAGCAATTATTAACAGCCATAAAAGGAGAAATAGACAGTAACACAATAATAGTAGGAGATTTAATACTCCATTTACAATAGTGGATAGATCATCCAAACAGAAGATCAATAAAGAAACACAGGCCTTAAACAACACATTAGACCAGATGGACTTAGTAGATATATACAGACCATTCCATCCAAAAACCACAGAATATATATTCTTTTTAAATGCGCATGGAACATTCTCTAGGACTAATCACATATTAAGCCACAAAACAAGTTTCAAGACATTTAAGAAGATTGAAATAATACCAAGCATCTTTTCTGACCACAAAGGTATGAAACTAGAAATCAACTACAGGAAGAAAATCAGAAAAGCCACGAGTATGTGGAGATTAAACAAAAGACTGCTGAACAACAAGGGGGTCAATGAAGAAATCAAAGGAGAAATCAAAAAATACCTAGAGACAAATGAAAATGAAAATACAACATGCCAAAATCCATGGGATACAGCAAAAGCAGTTCTAAGAGGGAAGTTTATAGCAATATAGGCCTACCTCAACAAATAAGAAAAATCTCAAATGAACAATCTAACAATACACCTAAAGGAACTGTAAAAAGAAGGACAAACAAAGCCCAAAGTCAGTAAAGGAAGGATATAATAAAAATTGGAGCAGAAATCGAGACTAAAAATGCAATGGAAAGAATCACTGAAACCAAGAGCTGGTTCTTTGAAAAGATAAACAAAATTGACAGACCTTTAGCTAGACTCACCAAGAAAAAAGAATGCTCAAATAAATAAAATAAATGAAAGAGGAGAAATTAAAACAGACACCTCAGAAATACAAAAGATTATAAAAGAATACTGTGAAAAGCTATACACCAACAAATTGGGTAATCAGGAAGAAATGGATAAATTCTTAGAAACATGCAACCTTGCAAAACTGAATCAAGAAGAAATGGAGAATTTGAATAGACCAGTCACCAGTAAGGAGATCAAAACAAAAACCTCTGAAAAAAGTAAAAGTGCAGGACCAGATGGCTTACCTGGTGAATTCTACCAAACATTTAAAGTTTGAAGACTTAATACCTATCCTTCTCAATCTCTTCCAAAAAATTGAAGAGGAGGAGAAGCTTCATAACTCATTCTATGAAGCCAACATTACCCTGATACCAAAATCAGACCAAGGACATCACAAAAAATAAAATTACAGGCTAATATCGCTGATAAACATCAATGCAAAAATTCTCAACAAAATACTAGCAAATTGAATACAACAATACATTAAAAAGATCATACATCATGATCAAGTGGGTTTCATTCCAGGGATGCAGGGATACTTCAACATCTGCAAATCAATCAATGTGATACACCACATTAACAAAATGAAGAATAAAAACCATATGATCATCTTAATAGATGCAGAAAAAGCATGTGACAAGATACAGCATCGATTTATGATAAAAACTCTGAATAAAATAGGTATAGAAGGAAAGTGCCTCAACATAATAATATGACAAACCCACAGCTAATATCATTCTCAATGGAGAAAAACTGAAAGCTATCCCTCTAAGAACAGGAACCAGACAAGGATGCCCACTGTCACCACTCTTATTTAACATAGTATTGGAAGTCCTAGCCAGAGCAATCAGGAAAGAAAAAGAAATAAAAGAGATTCAGATTGGAAAGGAAGTAGTGAAACTGTCACTGTTTGCAGATGACATGATTTTGTATGTAGAAAACCCTAAGGAATCCACTAAAAAACTTTTAGGAATAGTAAATGAATATGGTAAAGTAGCAGGGTACAAAATCAACATACAGAAATCAATTGCCTTTCTTTACACTAACAACGAAGTAGGAGAAAGAGAAATTAAGAATACAATCCCATTTACAACTGCAACAAAAAGAGTAAAATGCCCAAGAATAAACTTAACCAAAGAGGGAAAAGATCTGTACACTAAAAACTATAAAATATTGTTGAAAGAAATTGAAGAAGACACAAAGAAATGGAAAGGTATTCCGTGCTCTTGGATTGGATGAATTAACATCGTTAAAATGTCCTTACTTCCTAAAGCAATCTACAGATTCAGTGAAATCCCTATCAAAGTTCCGACATTTTTCACACAAATAGAACAAAGAATTCTAAAATTTATATGGAACAGCAAAAGACCCTGAATAGCTAAAGGAATCCTGAGAAAAAAGAACAAAGCTGGAGGTATCACATGCCCTGATTTCAAAATAGACTGCAAAGCTATCGTAACTAAAACAGCATGGTACTGACACAAAAACGAACGCACAGATCCATGGAACAGAATGAAGAGCCCAGAAATAAACCCACACATCTATGGAGAACTCATTTTTGACAAGGGGGCCAAAACCATACAATGGAGAAAGGAAAGTTTCTTCAATAAATGGTGTTGGGAAAACTGGACAGCCGCTTGCAAAAGAATGAAGGTAGACCATTATCTTACACCATGCACAAAAATTTGCTCAAAATGGATTAAATACTTGAATGTAAGACCTGAAACCATGAAACTCCTAGAAGAAAACATAGGCGCTACACTCTTTGACATCAGTCTTAGCAGCATATTTTCAAGTACTATGTTTGACTGGGCAAGGGAAACAATAGAAAAAATAAACAAATGGGACTATGTCAAACTAAAGAGCTTCTGCATAGCAAAGGAGACCATCAACAAATCGAGAAGACAGCCTAACAACTGGGAGAAGATATTTGTGAACCATCTATCTGATAACGGGTTACTATCCAAAATATACAAAGAACTCATTCATCTCAACAACAAAAAAACCTAACAACTAAATTAAAAGATGGACAAAAGATCTGAACAGACATTTCTCCAAAGAAGATATCCAGAGGGCCAACAGGCACATGAAAAGATGTTCAACATCGTTAACTGTCAGGGAAATACAAATCAAAACTATAATGAGATGTCACTTCACTCCAGTCAGAATGGCTATAATTAACAAAACAGGAAACAACAAGCATTGGAGAGGGTGTGGAGAGAAGGGAACCCTCGTACACTGCTGGTGGGAGTGCAACCTGGTGCAGCCACTATGGAAAACAGTATGGAGATTCCTCAAAAAATTAAGAATAGAATTGCCGTATTATCCAGCTATTCCACTCCTGAGTGTTTATGCAAAGAAGGTGAAAACACAAATGCATAAAGATACATGCACCCCTATGTTCACAATAGCCAAGACTTGGAAACAACCTAGGTGCCTATCAAGGGACAAATGGATAAAGAAGATATATATACCTAATGGAATACTGCTCTGCAGTAAAAAACAATGAAATCTGGCCATTTGTGACAACACAAATGGACCTTTGAGGGTATTATTATAAGTGAAATCCTCATAGGGAGAAAGTCAAATACCATATGATCTCACTCATAAGTAGAAGACAAAAACAGTGACAGACACATAGAAACAGATTGGATTGGTGGTTATCAGAGGGGAAGACGGGAAGGAGGAGGGTGAAAGGGGTGATTAGGCACATGTGTGGTGATGGATTGTAATTAGTGTTTGGGTGATTAACATGATGTAATTAGTGTTTGGGTGATTAACATGATGTAATTAGTGTTTGGGTGATTAACATGATGTAATTAGTGTTTGGGTGATTAACATGATGTCATCTACATAGAAATCAAAATATAATGATGTGCACCTGAAATTTACATAGCGTTATAAACCAATGTCACTGCAATAATTAATTAATAAAAAGAAGTAAGTAGATGGCAAGGAACAAAGTAAGACCCTGAAAACCTAAACTGAGCACCAGCATCTCTTCTGCCCTAATTCCTGGGTAACCAGGCCGTTGAGTAAGTCTTGGGTAGTGGGTCCTCGTTTGAAGGCATGTTCCTCTATTTTGGCTGTTTTAATGTGTAATTATCTCCTCAGAAGTCCAAGATTTTTATTCTAAAAATATCCACTCCGCGAAAAGCCAAAGAAAAACTTTTTAGTTAACTTACTTGTCATTATTAATATATATGTTCCGTAAGAAAGCTTCTTTGGGAGTATATAATCAGGCCCATTACTCTTAAAGTCAGGGCTAATTTCCCTCATTTTCTGGGTTATAAATAGGACTGGAGTCCACTCAACCAATTCAGAGCTCCCTTTGAAACTATATTAGCACTTCAGCCTGCTAATTCCCAACTAGTCCTGTTTCCGACCCTCCTCAGTGCTATTTAGTTGTAACTAACTGAGCTGTGACTGGTCACATGCCTCTCACAGCTGTGGGAGGAAGAGCCATCTTTCTTGTTGGCTTTTATATTTACATGTGTAATTTTCCTCTAATAACTCTGGCAAAGACATTAGTTTCTTATACTGTTATCCTGCAGTCCTGCCAGCCTTCTCCTAGAGTCAGAATCTCAAATATTGTGCTAATTTCTGTGTGCTTCTTACTCCAGCATGCTCAGTAGCCACTTGGTCTGTGATGATGGGTGGCCTCTCTTGTCCTGGGTATTAGAGGTCTTGGCATCTCAGCTTTCAGAGGCCCTGCCTCCAACTTGTTCCCCTTTCAGGCACAATCCCCACTTCCATGCCTACTGTAGCACCTTCCCCAGCCCCTTGCTCTAGTTGCTCCGTGCTACTCCCCTGCAAAGACTAAGAACATTTGTGATTTACTGTCTTCCTGGGGCCCTTCTCTCTTGGTCATTTCTCTGTGGACCAAATCAAAAAAAAAGTGGGAGGACGAGCTAGTATATCTTTCCTTCTGACATTTCTTTCCGAGTTAGAATCATTCACTTATTCATTGTGCATTTGTTCAACAAATATTTGAGTGCAAATTATGTGCCAGGTGCTGTTTTAGATACAGGATATACAGCAGTAAACCAAACAGACAAAAATTCCTGCTCTTGTGGGGCTTACATTTTAGTGAGGGAGATACCAATAAACATGATAAATAAGTAAAATATGTAGTTTGTTAAATGGCAATAAATGTTACAGAGAAAAATAAAGTGAGGTCTACTGGAGGGTGCCAAGGGAGGGAGGGTAGTGATCTTAAAGAGCCAAGCAGAGGCTTCCCTGAGATGATGGCGTTTGATTATTTATGGGAAGAGCATTCTGTTCAAAGGCATAGCAGATGCAAAGGTCCTGAGGTGGGCTTTATAGAAGACCTTAGGAGCCCAAATTGGGTACTTTAAATTTGTGATGCCAATAATGAGTATCCAAATGAAGATTTCTGAAAGGCAGTTGGGCCCATGCATTTGTAATACAGGGGGGATGTTCTGAGCTAGGAGTCGTCAGCATATAGACAGTGTTTACAGCCAGAAAATTGGATGAGCTAGAAGAGAGAAGAGGTTCAAAGACTGAATCTTGGTTCCTCTTTAGAAGTGAGGAGGTGCCTAGGAGTAAGCAAAGGGAATTGAGCGAAAGTGGCAGGGGCAAAGGAAGGAAACCAGAATCCAAGAAAAGAAAGTATTTAAAAGAGGAGGGAGTGTTGAACTGTGTCAAACATTGCTGCTTGGTAAGATGAGCACTAAGAATTGACCAGGGGATTTAGCAAGGTGGAGATCATTGGTGACATTGACAAATGCATTCTCAGTGGAGAGGTGACCAAGATTGACTGATGCCTTCCTTAAAGCCTGTTACCCAGCTCCTCGTAGGAATCTTTCACACCACTCCGGGTGATGGTGCAGGGCAGTCCCAGGTTGGGCTCTCTCAATGTTCAACCTACTCTGTTTTTGCTTTTGAAGACAGATCAGGGTCTTGCAAAAACATTTTAAACTAAGCCAGACTTCAATGTAATGCACTGAGTTTTAAAATCTATACAATTATTTATAAACACTTAAAATAATGCTGCTTTTTCCTCACATACGTTATTCCTCTTAAATTTTTGAAAATGAATGACAAGCAAGTTACTTTAAAGTGGTGTGAGCAAAACTAATTATACTGAGGCAAACATTTAGATAATGGAGTGCTTCTCTTGTTGCTGAAATTCATATTCTCAGGATTCTCCTTGATCATTTTGGAATTGAGATTTTTCACTTAACCTTAATGCTCAAATAGGCCTTTTCTCACTTCGTTATCTCAGTTTCCTACAGAGCACAGAAAGGTAAAAAGGATTGTCCCACTCAACCCCCATTAGGATAGCTCTGGAGCTGTTAGAATCAGTGTGGAACAATTAGATCTCTCGTACCCTGCCTGTGGGGATGTGAAATGGTACAGCCACTTTAGAAAACAATTTCTTCAAAAGTTAAACCTACAGTATGACCCAGCCATTCTATCCCTAGGTATTTACTCAAGGAAAATGAAAGCATATGTTCACACAAAGACTTACACATGAATGTTTATCAAAACTTTATTCGTAGTAGCCAAACTGTAAACAATCCAAATACTCATCAAAAGGTGAATAGGTGAACAAATGTGGTACCTTCATACAATAGAATGCTACTTGGCAATAAAGAGAAGAGAGCTATTGATACACACAACAACACAAAAACAGATTTTGGATGAATCTCAAAAATGCTGTGCTGAGCAGAAGCAGCCAGAAACAGAGGCACAAGGAAACCTTTTGGTTTTGGTAAAAGACAAACAAAACAGACCTTTATTTTTTTGGTGATGGTTGGTCCAGTTTATTTATTTAGTATGTCTTTTATGGAAAAGATTCATAAACAACAGTAGACTAGAATTTATCCCCATTTGGCACAATCACTATTCAAAATCATGAAATTAGCAGAGAGTTGGGGCTTAAGAACTATTTTCACGGAATTCGTATTTGAAAGCCTATTCTCAATTAACCTTAGTTCCACTTTAAGAAATCTTGATATACCAAGTGTCAGTTAACTGGTGAATAAAACGTTTGATGGCATACTCAAATTTCATAGGAGACACTTATTCCTCCATTCTATTATCTTAATTGTGCGTTGTGGTTCCTTTACTGTCTTTTTCCACAGCAATTATCACTCCCAAGGCATGGAGTTAATAGGAATGGAGATCTTAAGGTCAGAGTGGAAAAAAGAGTCAAGGGAAAACATCACCAAGCTTTATGTTTATCACTACAGGATGACACTCTTACAAAGATATCTCATCTTTTCCTTAAAATGATTGCATTTGCAATGACTTAAGAATCCAACAGTGGATCCCAACAGATATAAATTGCTAAAGAAATGCCTATACCTTGATTGTGATTGTCGTCACAAGGACATATCTTCATTTGTCAAAAGTCGTTGAACTGGTTTCTTAAAATTAGCTGCATTTATTGTGTGTAAATTTTACTTCAGTGAAGTTAGATAAACAGAAGAAAAAGTGATAACCTGCTTTAGTTGTGAGAAAGTCACATCAGGTATGTTTTACATTTTAGAGTCGTAGTCAGAAACATTTTAAATCTGGGTGAATATCATAATTTCTTTTTCTTTTGCTGCAAAGAAATTATAAGGTACTTTCTTATTTCCCTTTTAGTTATCCCATGAATGGTTTAGAAGCCAGTTAATTGGTCGATTGGATTCTATGAGGAAAAATTACTTTGGTGTCCCCATATTTTAACCAAACAGCAAAGAGAATAAGAGAGACTACAATAGTCTCCATGTTCACTTGTTCCTGGAGCTTCTCATATGTTTTAGCAGCAATCATAATTATTTGCAAGAAATGCCACAATATAAATTCTGAGAAAACAAGGTTTTATGTCTTAGCTTTCTTCAGTGTTAATAATTTAAACGCTGCGCAGACAACAGAAGAAGGACTCATGGAGTGCGTTAGAAATAATGAGCCCTGACCAGGAGTAATTGTGGTAATAAACAGCCCTCGTGAGAGATCCGCCTGGCATTCACGCAGGGAGGGGGTCATTAATAGCCTCACATGCTCACCGTCAAAACTCGTTATTGGTTATGTAAACCATTTTTAGTTGCACATATGCTATAAATAGATACATGAAAAAATCCAGGCGACATCAAACCTGTTTGTGATAGCTACTGAGTCAGTGACTTCAAGGAGGCTTTTGATCTTGACGTTCCCTCTCCTGCCAGAAGCTCCTCTTCCTGCCCCTCCTTCACGTTCCACCCTGCTGTCAAGACTCCAAGTAAATTCCTTCTGTTGCATGAAGCCACCTTTGACCTTAGTGATATCTCTGCTCTAAATTCATGTGACACCTGAAGTTGATACTATTGTTTTGACAAGTAAATTTTTTGAGACTTTTAAAGCAATTTGATATTTTATATGTTTATTTTTATTCATAGAATTTGGTTTTTTTGAACAATCATTTCTCTTTAGGGGCAGGGACCATGCCAATACTTTTAAATTTTTCCAATAATGTGTAATAGAGGATCTTGTATAAACAGATGCTCAAGATATTCTTAACAATACATATGTAAAGAATATTTTCATTCTCTATCATCCTCGAGAACATAACCAAGTAAATTATTGTTTGTTATAGAATTTTGACTTTCCTCTTCCAATTAATTTCATTTGATATTAAAGCTTCAGTTTATACATTATTCAAAGCTAAAATCCTTTCACAACGTTTCATTTTTAAAAAACTCTGAAAGTTAAAAGGTATCATCCATTTAAAATTATGTTATGAGAGATATAAAATAATGTTCATTTATGTGATTTTTGTATGTAAATAGGAAAATGGTTAATTTCCGTAATGTAGGTTATTTCGTCTTTTAAATTTTTTAAATTGACTCGTAGATATTAACGAATGCTTGGAGGACAATAGTGTTTGCCAGGGAGGTGACTGCATTAATACTGAAGGGTCATACGATTGTACGTGTCCAGATGGATTCCAGCTAAATGACAACAAAGGATGTCAAGGTAATTCTCTCTTTATTTTTCTGTCAGAATTTACATAGTTATTCAGTTCCTTGATGCTTCCTGATGATAGTCTGTTGTTGTACCACTTTATATGTGAATGAGCTATGGCAATTCATATTATTAAAATATCTTTCTTGGGTCTACAGCAAATACAGGAAGTTCTTGCTTTACCCTGCACCGTGTTAACTGAAACTTACGCGTTTTGGAACTGTGTCCTAGCTTTGCATGCTTCTCTGGTACTTTACTGTTCCTTCCATGGGCCAACCTTGGTACTTGATTCTAAATTCTAGCTTTTTTATATCCTTTATGGGCATATTTCATTTTGTCCCACAGCTGATATTTGTCTGTCCTTTTCCTGATCCCTGTTTTATCCAGTATCCAGCTATTTCTCTTCCTAGAAAACCTCATTAATTTGATCAAAATTATAGAGGACAGGATTTTATATTTTTCAAAGTGCCATCACATTGACTCTCTCAAACAGCGGTACAGTGAACACAGGGTACTAATAAGAACACGGCACCAATCACAACAGCAGCTTTAATGGAATACCTACTGTGTGCTGATTACTGTAGGTGCCTCATTTAATTTGTAGAGCATTTAGGAGGTAGCTTTTCTTACACCTATTTTGTGAACAAGGAATGAGGCTCAGAGAAGTTAATTAGCTTGCTTCTCCCTAATAAGCAATAGAGCTGAGCTCTGAACCCATGATCTTTTCCCACTACTCTTACCTGTGTTGCCAAACCAATTATCATTGCATTTATAGCCAAAAGAAAGAAGACAGTGAGGTTGTGTTTTTTCCCAGTGTAACACATTGAGTTATTGTTGATGCTGGGACTCAAAAATCAGATTGTCCAGATCCTTCGTGTCAACATTTTTAGCTACACCTGGCTGCCCCGCAAGTTTGCCTATATTGATTAGTCTTAATAAATCCATGCCTATTTTCTCAGTTGAAAACTCTCACTTATATTTACCTTTACACTTATTTATTTCTGATACTTGTGTAAATATTTTTTTCTTATTGTTCCTCCACCATTATGGAACTCTGTAGTGTATCCCAGAGTGCATATAAATAAAGGATTTGGGGAGTTGTTTTTCTTTATCTCCTGCTACTGGACATGTATGACTTTTAATTCTGGATTGTCATCAATCATGTCTCCTCTCATGTGTCCCATGTTACTGTGTTCTTGAAAGGGAAGATGGTGTCTACTCTCTAAGGTGCGGTACTGGGATAATATGACATCCTATATCCACATCATTAGCCACACCCCACTCTATGTCACTGAGGGCCTTTGCCTCAAGACCTTTTAAAATTAATTCCCTTACTGATCTTGAGATTTCAATATACTGCAGTGTACCTCATTTCATATCATATATTTAGTTGCCATCAGAACACATTAAGGTGAATTCTGATACAGAAATCAAATGCGCTTGGATTTAATGCAGTATAAGAGAAGCATTTGAATTATAAATTTGTGAGAATATTTCCATTTTGGGACTTTTACATCTTAACAAAATGAATCTTGATTTATATAAAAATGCCAAGGGACGCCTAGAAAAACCTACCTGAATCCTGTTTTTATTTCAGACATTTGGACTTAAAGCAATACTTTCTTTTCTAATTCCTCTCTTGTCACAACTTTTTGACTGAATGGAGGCAAAACCACGTCTTGTATAAATAGACCATGATTTCATATTGCAGATTTTATAAACTTCTAGAGTTAAGTCACAAGGAACTAATTTAGTCATATGATTCATTAATTGTGCTACTATCTTCTCTCAACTCATTAAATTTATGATTTGGTATCAACTCAAATATGTGACTGCTCCAAACATGTATACTGACTATAAATCATTATTAAATTGACTTCCTTCTCTATCCCATTAGTGATTCCTGTTTTCCAGAATAAATTAATATCTGCTTGAAAACTTAATTCTGAATGAATGATAAACATTCCTGAGACAGGTTTTAGTACTGTTTAAAGAATATTATTGGGGCTGGCCCCGTGGCTGAGTGGGTAAGTTCCCGCACTCCACTTAGGTGGCCCAGGGTTTCGCTGGTTCAGATCCTGGATGCGGCATGGCACTGCTTGTCAGGCCACGTTGAGGCGGTGTCCCACATGCCACAACTAGAAGGACCCACAACTAAAATATACAACTGGATACTGGGGGGATTTGGGGAGAAAAAGCAGGGAAAAAAAAAAAAGATTGGCAGGAGTTGTTAGCTCAGGTGCCAATCTTAAAAAAAAAAAGAAAGAACATCATCTAAGAATTTGCTTTATCATGCGCCTTCTCGGATTAGGGGCTGTATATAATGGCACGTACACTCAACTTGTTTTGAGTCATGTCTTTTTGCTGTGTCACTGGAGGCAGCCTTGTGATCTCTCACTCTGCCTGAAGTTAGTAGCTTACTTCTGTCTAATCCCATGATCATGGCAGCATTCTGTACATAGGCATAGATTTCAGGGTTGGTTTTAATACTGAAAATTCATGACAATGCTCATAACCGTGGGACATAGTTGAATAACAGTGTGTGACAGGCTTAAACTTTAAACCTTATCTAATAATTTGAAGATGGTTCCATATTCAGTAAGACATTTTCAATTGGAAGTCTAAGAGTCTTTTCCCCCAGGAAAATTAACGGTGATATACAGACAGCATGGAAATTCCATGTTAATAATCTCTTTAGGAATGTGGCAGCCTACATTTGAGATTCAGAATACACTTTAGTTTCACATTTTGACTTACGCATGCCAGATTGTGAATTTCTGTGGAATCTCGGACCCATGAAAGAAACCCAACTTAAATATAGTCTGGCTTTCAGCTGAGTTACTAGCAGCATAGTTTAGAAATGCCTCAGTAAGTACAACCCAAATTGAATGCATATGTTTCTCTAGTTCCAGATATTCATGTTGTTCTTTCTTAGTGGTTTCCTGGAAAAAAGTCTGGGAATTCGTCTTCAGTTCCTGTCATCAAACTTTTTAGACAATTATTTGTTAATCAATGACTTCTCTTAAAGCAGGAACTTTATGCACATTATTCCCTATGCCAGGTTGCAAAGCTGGCAGCTTTTAAAGGGCCACATTGAGGCATAGGATAAAATAAGAAGGAGGTCTTGGTTAACCTCTAGGACTCCGCAAGATGGATGTAGACCTTGGGCTTGATCTCCAGGCCCGTGGAACCTTATGGCACCTTATTGCCCAGGTAGAGCTAACTCTAGGCAGCAGTTTGGAAAGAAAGAATGGAACTAAAGGCTAAGAGACGGTCAGAGTTAAAAAAAAGATGACCAATCTAAGGTATTATCAGTAGGTAGAGAACAAACATAGAAGATATCAGAGATTTTATAAAAGAAGTGAAGAATTTCACAGAGTGAAATCATATTGAGAAATAGTCAAGTAGAAAATGATTCATTGCCTTTCCTTGAAATATTTTAAAATGAATAACAATAACAAGAATAGGAGAATTGTTAAGAAAATATGAGTAGTTCCTGCTAGAAGTCTGAATTATACCCAGATGGAAGGGTAAAGAGCTCAGGATTAATATACAGAGATGGATACATCAGTGATATTGCCAGAATTCTTGTTGTACAATGAGATCAACAAGGCAAAAAGAAAAGCCCCAGGAGTTCCTGGATGCAGGGAGAGGGGTGACTTTATAGAGGAGAACTGCAGGGTTGATGGCTGAGCGTGTTCTAGAGGTCACTAGGAAGGGCTTGTACTCTGTGCCTTTTTCATGTTCCTGTTAAGCTTTGCAGTTATTCATGTTGGCTCTTGCCTCCCTTTTTATATTGTGGACTTCATAGTGGCAGGGGACCCATCCTATTCAACCTGCTCATAGGAGGCATTCAGTAAATGTTTTTAACTAAAGACGGACTTCTAAGAGGATCAGTTGAGGACCTCTTTAGTAAGAGATAAAGGAGAGCCTAGGAGACTTGAGGAAGATAGGAAAATGACCTTAGTAGGGCTACTGCCTGGATGGTACGAAGGATAGTTTTTATGATCCCAATTAACTAAGAGAACCTTAACCAACCACTGTTCATTTAGTAGAGAAGGAACGTAACTGTGAAATTTGGTGGTGGCCAAACATTACTAATATACTATTAATGTGCTGTACTAGGAGTTGAGGACTCAGTCAAAATTTGCAGTTCTCCTCAAGGAGCAATCAGTGTAATGAGGGACACAGATGAGTAAAACAATTAAAACGCAGTGCAAGTAGGCAGTTGCATGTGTCAGTACCAATGTGAATAGGTGAACTATTCTCCAGGATCCCTTATGTTGTCAACTTGAGCACTGTTAGCCAACATAATTAGGATTGGTTTGAAAAAACATTTCACTTAGGCCAAACACCTTGTGCGTTATCAGTCATTGGGTGTGCATGATGACCCTGGCCGTGGGGAGCATAATCACTCTTCATTGAGGACAAGCAGAGTATAAGACAGTCAGCACAAGTTTTAACTATAGCATGATTTGTTCATGAGACTTCATAATAGTAGCTACCACTTTTTGACCCTTAGTTGTGTGTTAGGAACTCGTGCTAAGCTCTTGACCCTCATTCACTAATTTTGTCGTCACAAAGCTGTGCAAATAATAAGAGGTTCCCTAGCCTAAAATGCCTTTTCTTTCATTTTATTTCTTTTGTCCATTTTCAAAGAAATATAGATTGGGATCTGTTTCATTTATATATTCAGCAGACATTTGCGAAGTGCCATTTATGAACCAAACCTTTTAAATAAGACATGTTCAGCCTTACTCTTAAGAAGTTCGCATCCTGGAGATAGATAGGCATGGACATGATGAGATGCTGCAGGCTACAACAGAGTTGTGTGCATAGCGGTGGGAGAGGACCGAGGAGAACACAGAGTTCTCACTGATGAAGAATATTTCGCAAAGGAGTTGTTTATTCTCTTAGAGACTCCACTATGCCTCAAGCCTTCAATATGTCTAAACAAAGGCTACCTTTGGGTTGAACCCATGAAATGGCCTTTTTTGTGTGTTGCAAATGGTTGAACGTTGGCTATTTCATATGATTCAACCTCGTTTCTCTGTCACGACAGTTCAACTTGTCATGTGGTCTGGTGTATGCACAAATGGTGTAGTTGTGCCACAAAATAAATGTCTGACCATTTTGCAATAGCTTTTGCTCACTGTGTGTCTGTCTGATATCATATGAAAAGACAACAGATTTTTTTTTTTCAAGCTTTTGGAACTCTTTTCAATTTCAGATACTAATGAATGTGAACAGCCTGGAGTCTGTGGTCCTCATGGAGAGTGTCTCAACACAGATGGTTCTTTTCACTGTGTCTGTGAGCAGGGTTTCTCAATCTCTGCAGATGGCCGTACATGTGAAGGTAAGATAAACTGTAGGAAATCATGTAATTATTGCACTATAAGCAGAGAGAAGGTTGCTTTCTATTTGAACGGGCAAAGACTCTAAGACACTAAGAGGTACTCAGAATTTAAGGCCTCAAAGCATGTATACATCAAGGTGACTCCTCCCTGAAATCACAGCTCAGGGGTTGCTGAGATTTACAAACAGGATAACCTAAGGTTATGAGGGTGAAAATACTCAGGTGATTCCACTACTGGTACTGAATTAATGAATCAAAATGTGCAGGAGGTAATGATTTTAGGTGTACTTGGGAGACCTGGAGGAGAAGTGTGGCACCCTCTCTGATGTAACTCGAGGCTCTGCCAGATTTGATTATGCTTCATATAGCTCCTCCTATCACTCAGCTTATAAAATTATCTTGCTTGATTTTTCTCTGTACCATTGTCAGCAAAGATTTTTCCGGAGTCATTCCTCTGATATCCTTAGCTCTAAGCCAGTATTTTTTCTTACCTATCAGTATTTTTTATATCCTAAAAGCTACTTAAGTTGTAAGATATTAAGATAACACTGTTGGTTTCCTGTTTGCAACCTCTGTATGTTTACGGTGATAAACAGTATTGGTTATATTCATAGGATTTATGTTCCCTATGTCTTATTATAGTTTCATAAATTGAGGAATAATTCACCTGAACCTTTTTAAAAGTAAACTGAAAAGATTCCCAAAATTATAATTTCAATCCATCTCTTTAAGAATCTAGGTTATCAAAACCCAGCTATGTCTTAAAGAAGTAAATTGTGAAGGTTCTGTTCTGGCCTGTGATGGTACCCAAATGCATTGCTCTAAAAAATGGTGCAACAGGAAGTGCCTACTCTCCTTGCTCATACCACAATGGAATCAAGCCGAGGAGCAGTGACCAGGTTCATCTGAAACTAATTATTATATTGGGAGGAATAAACTGATCTTATAAAAAGCAGGAGATTGTTGAAATTGCTCTCCTGCTGAGCAGACAAAACATTGATGCCAGATTTGGCTTCAAGTGAAAGAGAGATAGTGCCGAGTGGGACTTGAGCAAGCAGACTTTGAGGGGTTTGGAAGTGATCAGAAGTTGGAAAATGGAGAAAAACATCGTAAAAATGTAGCCATAAGAGATTTACAAGGACTCCATGTTTCAGTGGTTCGAGTTTTACATTAATTTTGTATTTAGAGCTCTTAAAAAAGACATTGCGTGAAGGCATACATTCTTCTGGAGAGATCCCTGCATTCCGTGGTGGAGGGATAGAGTGGGAACCCATCTGATAAAACCGATTTGCAGAATTCGCGTTTCCCTGTATTCCAGAAAGCTGCAGCTTTGCTTGCTCAGTTAGCTCCATGCAGGGATGGTAAAGGCTTCCTTTGCTGAAAAATGCTTCGAGTTATAACTGCTGATGGTTGTGCCATGCAAACACTATGTTTCGAAGAAACGTAAGTCATCTCCAGCACTCACTAGTCAAACCTTTTGTTCCAGAAGAATATACTGATATAAATAGGTTCATATTTATTTTGTCTTTTATACTTAGTGAGTTTTCTTTAATTCTGTATCTTTTTAAATACTGATTTTGGCAACTGGAGAGTTACATAATCACTCTAATTTAGTTTCAGTTCTAATTTTGTTAGGCATTTATTTGAAGACTTAAATTTGAAAATGTGTTTGTAGAAAACTTCTAGTGCTTTGTAAATTACTATACTTTAGTATACTTTCTTTGATACTTGGTCCATATATTTTTACTTCAGAAACTGGACAATTTTACAAGTAATAAAATAGGTAATTTATAATATTGTGTTGATATATAGCAGTGTAACCAGAAATCTCCCTAATTATTAGGCATGCTGTTCTCTTTCTAGAATAAGCTTTGCAAAGCTTTCGTTTTTTATGAGCCTAATCCATTGTATTAAACTGGTCCAAATTTTCTTTTGTTGGACTTAGTCTGAAACTTGTGGCAGTAGCAGTATGTCCTGACTCTACCGCTGGCTGTGGTGTAGGATAGAACCAGCCCATGTGATTGGGATTCAGCTATGGAGCTGAGGTGCATAGTACTTGAATTAACATTGAGAAGCGACTGGCACTCTTACTTTATGCCCTTCCACCAACTTTCTTCTGAACTTCTGGTTAAAGCAGCCAAAGCCATGTGGATGCTAGGGCTGGCATACAATGCTCTAAGCAGGGCTACGTGAACCCTGGCTAGCTGAGAGAAGGAAGTCTCTTCCCTGATTTCCCACGGCATGGAGAGTTGTCAGCATCTAGTCACAGTTGTTGAAACACAATGAAGAGGCATCCTCTGTCAACACGAGCTGCCTCCAGTATCAAGTAGCACAGCAGATTCTATAGAAATAAAAACAGCACCACTGGCTCCTTCCTTTCCCTTCGGTACGTGGTGCTCTGGGAGCATGTGCCTGGGAGGGGAGGGAGAAACACCTTGCGTCTCCCACGTGAGATAAAGAACAACAGTGTGACTCGAAGTTCATGTGGAGTGGGAAGTAAGTGGTGAGTGAGTAGCTAGTTATTCATTTATTCATTCACTCAACTAGCAGTTACAGAGGGCCTGCTTTGTGCCAGGCACTGTTACTCTTCTGAGGGCGAAACATACCCAGTTCTCGTCTACATGGAGCCTACAATCCAAGAGAGGAATCGGGGATAAATCAGTAAATAATACATATAGAGAATTATGTTTTTGTATTTAAATAATATAACATCGTTATCCTTTATGGATATAGTACGGGGCGTCACGTGCCATATGTAATATAATGCACAGGATGTTTTCCCAAGTCCCGCACATGGGTATCAGAAAAGTGTCGGGAAATAAGACCCTTTGATCGACTGCCTCCTCTGTGCTTGCCTTTTTTCTCATGACTACATTTTGTCTCCTCCCACCACCTTCTTTCCAAAGCTTATATCTTGTGTAGAAAAGCAAAGGAGACTTTTTACTTCTTTCACTCGGCTCGTTGTTATATATCCCAATTTATCTTATCTGTTTGTTTTAAAAAATCAGAATTCTTTTGCTCTGTTTTTCATTTTTTTATTGTGCAATTTCAGTTCCTAGGAGAAATATTTATCATCCCATTTACAAGCTGACTCAGGATTTAGTTTCTTCATCAGCAGAATGTGTATGAGTGGGAGAAGAATAGGGAAACTTGTGACAGTCAGATACCTAAGTGTCACATCCGTTCCCTGACCCTCATGGATAAGTGCCTCCTGGTCTCTGACTTGGCATCACTCCATTGACGTTCCTGTTTGCATGCTGCTCTCGGCCAGGAGCAGCTGTGCTCTCCCAGTTGGGCATCCAGGTTGAGTGCGAGCTTGCATGACAACAAGTGGAGTTGGGGACATCAGACTTCTCTAGAGCTCACTGTGCTTTCCATCATGGACACACAATAGAATGATGATGCTTGTCCAACAGGGACCTCGAAGAAGCCCAGCAACACAGGAGCATCATTGGCTCACAGAATCTGGTTAGTCATGGCTAATTAGGCCTCCAAACCATGATGAAAATCCCTCCCTAAAGCCTTGTCTTTTAAAAAGCATCCTCATTCTTTCATTCATTTGACAGATATTTATTAAGTGTATACTAGGTACCAGCTACTGTTCTAGGTGCTGGGGCTATGCCAGCGAACAAAAATATATCTCCATTTTTTTTTTAAGCAATGAACTAATAAGTAAACTGCATATACACTACAAAGTGATCAAGCGCATGGGAAAAAAAGAGCAAAGTAAGGGAGGTCTGAGCGCTAGAACAAATAGTAAGCTGGTACAATGCTAACCAGGGTGTTCAGAATTGACCATTCTGCCTCTATAATGTGGGTTTAAGAAAGAAATATTAAAGTTTTGTGTCTGAGTAACAAATGAAGCCATATTAAGTACCTTTTTCAAACTGGTTGTCCACTGGCTAAGTGATAATAGCTTGTGAATAAATAGACAAGAGGCATGAGATTGTCTGCTGAGAGGGCTTTTTTCCTGTTGCCAACATGAATTCTGTTGTCCAGAGAGCAGAATAAAAAATCAGAGTATAACACCAAGAGCAAACCCTAATGTAAATTCTGGACCTTGCTTGGTAACGACGTAGCTCAGTATGTTCATCGATTGTAGCAAATATACCGGTCTGGTTCAGGAATGTTGATAGCGAGGGAGGCTGGGGAAGGAGAGGGCTGTTGGGGGAATATGGGAGCTTTCTGTGAAATTTTACTGTGGACCTAAAACCTCTCTTAAAAATAATCTGTTTTTAAAAATCAGACCTTTCTGAAATTACCTATTTTTCATCAGAAAGGAAAAATCAAAACCTTTAATTTTAATTCTATATTCTACTCCTGTATTTTCCTCCCCCGAACATTGTTTCTCATTTTTCAAAATAATACCCCAGATGGGGTACCAATTCTAATATTGATTAAAAAATTGAGAACTGTAGGATTGGAAGGGGACTTCTTGTAACATCTACCCTGAACTCTGAATCCCAAAGTATTCAAAGAATCAATCTACACAGACTCGGATCACATAACCTTTTTAGGTATCTCCTATAAACCACTTCTTGCTCACTCATCCATTTGAAAGGGAAAACATAGCAAATGCAAGTGGTAAAGATGGCTAGCTTCTTGAAGTTTACTGAGAACAGTGATAGCAGAAAGACTAAAAGAGGTTGGGTTCAAACGGTTAGGCCAATTTTGTGTTCATTGGGAACCAGAAAATACAGTAAAGGCAACTTTTGCCAAATCAAAGAAACGAAATTGAATTGGGAGCAAGTGTGGTTTTATTTTCGGAGTTTTAGGTACATTTTCTACGAACAGTGTAGAAAGAAAGTATAAAACCATGTTGACAATGCTCCAAGGCAATTGGTGGTTTTGTGGCATGGAGATAGAACTTTATATCGATCACCAAAGAGAAAATATTTTTGCGAATGATTTAGCCAAGTAGGATATTGGAGTACCCTGACACAATGATATATTACATCTGGCTGCTGGACCCAAAGATTTTTAGGGTTTTTTTTTTTTTAATAGTTTTAGGGTCGGAAACTGAAAAATCTAGTGAGAGAATACAACCTGAATGTTTTCTTACTTTTCTAAAGAAAGGGAATTTAGGTTGACAATAGAATCTTTTCTCTCCCACATGTGAGAAGAAAAAGGATCATACGACATTCCAGGTAAGGAAGGGCAGTGGCTCCCCATTATAAACGCTACTGTTCTTCACACTCACTCCTCCTGTGAATGTACTTCTGCAGAAGTGAATGAAAATGGATGTTTAAATCATTAGGGAAAGAGCTGAGGAAATTTTGCTGGAATAAGCTGCTTTTGGACCTGGAATACATATTTTCCATGCATTGCTTGATTGTCTTCTGTATATCAACATTTTTATAAAGAAATTCATAATAGTAGCAAAAAAATTCAAGAGCTCTTCCTAAGCCTTTTATCACTGCCGACCTTTAAAACCCCAGAGCCATGGAAAATCATCTGTTCATAGAAGGAGAAGTAAACATTTTCCTTGCAGCCAAAAAAATAGACATGAAACTGCCAGAAAGTGAAGTCTGTGAACAGGCAAGCCGCCTCTCACGCCTTCTCCTGCCTCCCAGCTCACACATGGGGCACCGGGCTTCCTACATCTATTTTGATGAGTCTTTTGACACCACCACCAACCGAGTTCTTGGTAGGTCATGAAAGGTTGTTGTGAGCAGCATTTTTATGCTTTAGACCTAAATTATAATGCTTAATATATTGATTCCAGAATCAGTTACTCGTTAGGCGTCTAACTAATAGAATATTATGTGGCTGTCTTAGACTCCCAGGGTACGTGGACTGGAGAAACTTCATATCTCTTGATTTCATGATTTTATTAAAAGAATAGCAGTAATAATAATAGCTAGCATTCAGCGAGTTCTTATTATGAGCCGGACACTCTAATGAATTTTACCTATTTTCTCATTTAATCTTCACAACAAACCTATGGGTAGGTTAAGTATTAATTGTATGCTTTTGGCTGCAACAAAAACTTAAAATAAGGAAATTTATTATACTAATAAGAAAGGCAGAGATTGTCACCACTCATCTCCTATAGGTCTTTATTCAGTGAGCCCTTTTCTGACCACCCTTTCTTGCATTCACTCACCCTAACACTTCCTGTTCCCCGCTCCGCGTTTTTTTTAACTACCTTATTGTAATACTTCTTTGTCTCCTTGGTGGTTTATGGTCAAACCCCGCTGCTAGGCTGATGAGACAGGAGTCTTTGTTTTGTTCACAGCTGCATGACATTGAGAATAGTTAGGGGACAATAAATATTTGGTGAGTGAATGAAGGGATGAAGAGACAGTCTGTAATCATCCTGGGCTATCGGGAAAACAGGCATACGATTACCCCAAATTGAGTATATTGTGCACATTTGTGAAGCCTTCCCTATGTTTTGAAGACTTAATTCTCTGAAGCACCCCGTGCATAATTGTTGGGTACAGCAGTGGTCAGGAAGTTAGACTGGGGAGTCCAAGTACATGGCCTTGAACTTACTCCAGTGCTCCTAACCTGCATGAACTTGGGTAAGTTCCTGAAGCTCACGTGCCTCGGTTCCTCATGGGCCTAATGAAGATACTAATAGTACCTACATGGAGTTGTTGTGAGAATTAAATATGTTGATGTGCGTTGGCAAGTATCAGCTTAGAATGGAGCCTGGCCCTTAGAACATGCTCGAGGAATGTGAATTATTGTTGGTATTTTAGCACTTCTTACACTGGCACCCTGGTTCTTGCCGTTTGTTCCCTTAATACGTGGGCACCTAAAAGGAGGGAGCATTTAACCTATTTTTGTATCATCAGTGCTTACAAAATGAAGAACACACAGATTACGTAAGCATTTGTGAATTAAATCATCTGGTAGTTGTAAATCCAGGTCTGGATATAAATGAACTACTATGTTGTATCTACTTTTAAACCCCAAATTTATTTAAAGTCATGTAGAATATAATACAGTAACTCATTTATACATAATTTGCTTTAATTCCCCATCCTTTGTTTGCCTTAAGAGTTCTGTATGACTGACTTTCCCCATTTACCCCCTAAGTATTTCAAGTTTTAAATGTTTCCCGTATCAGTTGCTAGTAAACTGATGGCTGGCACTGACGCTTGTTTGCGTTTAAGCATTGGAGTTGTTATTTCTAGAGGCACACTGTCTGTTTTGTGTGGTTTCATAACATCTTTCTTGGCCTCCTATTTGAATATAGAAAGAGAAAAATTAGAATAGTGAAAAAAAATGGGAATTTTTTGGCTGATTGTGTGTTGCCTCTGGGGCCTAAGTGTCAAAAAGATGAATCTGGGGTTTGATGTGTTTGGCCTATACTTAGGGCTTTCTCCCAGTCCTCGCTGGCAGCACCTCTTAGCATAAGAAAGACTGTATGAAAGGAGGAAATGTACTGCATGGCTCTAAAGTTAGGATAAGATGTTTATTTTTTAGAAAATCTCAGGTATAAAAATATAAAGCTATTAAATTAATGCAAAGATAATCCAAATGGTTATAAATATGTTAAGACAAAATAGCAGGGCTTTTTAAAAACTTACATAGTGTAAAAACACAAAATTTATATCTCACACATTATCTTTTGCGAGTAATTGTGGTAGGAGAAATATGCAATTGAAATTCAGGATATTTTCCACAAGTATCTTATGGAAAAAGTTCTAAAGAATGGCATGGAATTTATTCATAATGGAGAATTTATTTGAATACTCCACTTTCTGTGATAGTCCATTATATAATGGGGATTATTAGAATTATTCTTTACCTTCAGGAATGGAAAAGTTTTTTTAAAGCTTCTCATTTCTTCCCTTTAAATTTTTAGAAATGTTTCTTTTCTGTACTATATTCAGATTCTTCTTGTTGACTTCTCCGGTTTTTATATAATAATCTGTCAGTCCATAGTAGAAAGAAATAGGAAGGGAATGGCTTTTTTAGTTCAGAATACACTTTGATTCTCTTTTTCTCGAAAGAAACGTAGGTGACTTATTGTTTACAGATTTTGCTTTTGTGAGAAGTGTTTTGTATCTCATTAAAAATAGACTACTTTTCAACTTAATTCAGGATTTTTCCTTTAAATGTCACAGATAGTCAGTTTAGAATTTTAACCTGTAATATCGAGGTTTCATTGTAGTTGAACAAACATCTGGCACAGCCAGTGGCCTCCCCACGCAGCGCCTCTCAGCTCCACCCCGTGTCCCCATTCTCTGAGTGGGAAGATGTGAGCCCAGTGCAAACTGCAGACTTTCATAGCTGTTTAGTGACACAAATGCCCTTTCCAGCTACAGAGCCTTTGTGAGCTCCCTCAGTAAGGAAAATGGAGACAGAGCACTTTCCCCGTTTTCTTGGTCTTTTACTACACAAGCTTGTTAATACAATTTGAAATATAAAAGCCGAAATATTCTTCTTGGATTTTTTTAAAGCAGCTAATCTAAAATGATTTTGTTCATGAGGGTTTTCATCCTTGACCTTATTTTGGATGATAAAGAGAGAATGTTCTTCTGTATATTTATCCCACTTTCTTGTCTTCAAAAGCCTAATGGAAATGAGAACTAGGGACATATTGTAAATACTTGAAAAATTCTTAGCAAACACTACCCTTTTGAATGTTCAAAAAATATTACAAAATTTAAAAACGTTGTTTATATTTTACCCTCATGTAAAAGAACATTTATTAGCTGTGTTTATTTTTAAACTTATGAAAGGGCATGTGGAGTGGGGAAAGAGACTGGAATGGGGAATGCACTCAGAGGGTCAGGTGAGCTCTGGGGAGGGTATGGAGCTGAAATGCTGCAGATCCAGTGTCTCATCATTAATGCTTAACAATCAAATATTACCTCCGCTTTGAAAATTAAATGTGTCTTACTTCCATTTTCCATTATCTGTTTAAATAGTCATAATTCCTAAACCTTATAGCCTAGAACATTAGGATTCCAGTCTACTCTAAACACATAACAATGCTGTTATAATTCTTTAAACAAATGATTAAGAAATTCACTCCGTAATAATTCTCCATCACTTTCTACGGGACAAATAGTAGCATATTCTGGACAGAGTATTCAAGCAATTCCCTTGCTTTGCAGTGGCTCGTATAGAAAAGTAGTTAAATTTTTAAGGAAAGATGTATTGCATTGCATATGCTCTTTTGTTTTCACTTATATTCCTATTTTTAAAAAATGGAAACAGAAAAGTAGCTTGACTTCATTTTGCATTTGGAGGAAATTAAGTTTCACAGTGTTTGAATGGCTTAGATACAGATGGGGAGTGGTGATCAGGATTACTGCTCAGAGTTCTTAATATTTTAGTCAAATATATCTCTTACCAGTGGGAAAGAGAGAGACAAAATGAGCTTTTGAAATGGTCAGGATTTTCTTTCACCAGGAAATATAGCAGTATGGATTGGCTCTTTTTTTTTTTTTAAGTAAACTAATTGCTTAAAATGCATAAAGAGAAGTGTGTAAATCATAAGATACAGCTTGATAAACTTTTACAGAAGGAGCGCACTTGGTAATGAGCCCCCAAACCCTCCCTCAAGCTTCCTCCTAATTATTACCCACTCTCCTCCCCAATACCCACACACAGCAGTACACACTATTTTGTCTTCATTACTGTGGCTTTGTTTTGCCTGTTTTTGAACACTGTATCAATGGAGTCATATGGTAGGTACTTGTTTTTGTCTGGCTTCTTTCATTCAACACTATGTTTGTAAGCTTCACCTATGTTATATGTAGCAGTACTTCATTCGTCTTCATTGCTGTATAGTATCCCACTGTATGAATATTCAATTATGTATCCATTTTACTGTTGAGAAACATTTGGGTTACTTCTAGTTTGGGACTGTTGTGAATAAAACTTTTATGAATATTCTTGAACATGTCTTTTATTGGACATAATCACTAATTTCTGTTGGATATTACCCAGAGATGTAATTTCTAAGTCATAGGATATATGTATGTCTCAGCTTCATAGGAAACAGCCAGTTTTTGAGAGTACCGGTTTACACTGCCACCACCCAAGTGTGAGAGTTCCAGTTCCCCATCCCTGTCAGCAATTGATATTATCCTTTTAAAGGTTAGCCATGCTGAGTAACATTATCTCATCATGGTGTCACTTTGCATTTGCCTTATGAGGACTGATATTCAACAACTTTTCATGTCCTTATTGACTCTTTGATATTGTTTCAGTTATCCAATTCTGCATAACAAACTTCTTCAAAATGAGGTGCTCAGTACAACAACTCTCTTGAAGTTAACTTCAGATGAACCCAAGTTCTTAGTTTTAATGAAGTCCAGTGTTTTAACTATTTCATTTGATATCAGTACTTGGATCCATAATCTTTGCAAACTGAAGTCATTATGATAATCTTTTATATTGTCTTCTAAAACCTGTATTGTTTTATATTTTACGTTTGGAATCTCTAATCACTCTGAAAGAGATTTTTGCCTATGGTGTGAAATAGAGGTCAAGACTTAACATTTTTTAGGAAAAAAATGGATGTTCGATTGCATCATTACCATTTATTGAGAAGAGCACCCTTTTCCCACTGATCTACAGTGGTGACTTTGTTATGAACCATGTGGTCAAAAATATATGGGTCTATTTCTTTCTTCTTCATTCCGTCTATGGGTTTATTTATCTTCCCTTGCACCAATAGCATATTGTCTTAATTACAGTAGCTTTATAATGAATTTTAATATATGGTACTGTAAATTTTAAATTCTTCAATTTTGTTCGTAATTGAGATAGGACTATTCTTGGCTCTTTGCATTTCTATATAAATTTTGTAATCACTTTATCAGTTTTCACAAAAAACTGCTGAGATTTTGATTGGAATTGCATTGAATCAATAGATCAATTTGGGGAGATTTGATATTTTACAATATATTGAGTCTTCCAATCCACAAATATGACATCCCTCTGTTTATTTAGGTTTTTTTATTTGTCCTGGTGTTTTGTTGCAGTTTTTTTTATTTTTAAAGGTGTGCCTTTTTTTGGTGAGGAAGATTGGCCATGAGCTAACATCTGTTGCCAGTCTCTTTTTTTTTTCTCCCCAAAGCCCCAGTGCATAGTTGTATATCCTAGTTGTAAGTCCTTCTAGTTCTTCTATGTGGGATGCCACCACAGCATGGCTTGACGAGTGGTGTAAAGGTCCCCACCCAGGATCTGAACCTGTGAACCCCAGGCCACTGAAGCAGAGCACACGAACTTAACCACTGCACCACCAGGCCAACCCCTTATTGCAGTTTTTTGTGTAAAGTCTTGCACAACATTTTTTAGACTTATTCCTAGGTGTTCAATATTTTTATATTGTTGTGAATGGTATTTAAAATGGTTTTTACTCTTATTGTTTGTTACTAGTGTATACAGCTACAATTTGGGTTTTGTGCATTGACTTTGGGTACATGACCTTATTAAATTCACTTATTTCTGTTAGTTTATCTGCAGATTCTTTTGGGTTTTGTACATACACGATTATGTTGTCTATAAATAATGTAGTGCTAATTTTATTTCCTTTCAATAATTATCCCTTTTCTTATTACATTGTCTAGAATCCCCACTACAGTGTCAAATAGAAGTGATGATAGCTAGCTTCCTTGTCTCATTCCTAATGATAGCAGGGAAAGCGTTTAATATTTCTTTAAGTATCTTTGCCGTAGATTTTTTTAAAATAAGGAAATTCTCTTCTATTTGCGGTTTGCTAAGTCTTTATCATGAATGGTTTTGAATTTTAATAGATGCTTTTTCTGCATCTGTTGAAATAATTATATTCTCCTTTATTGTGTTAATGTGGTGAATTACAGGAATTGATCTTTTGAAACAAGCTAAGTTTTTTTCTCTCTGTGTAGCTGTTCAAGCATGTTTAATCTAGGGCTGAGAGTACAGGTCTATAGTGCTGGAACCCAGACGACAGCTGTCTTGTTCTGCTATCCTTGACGTGTGGTTTCTGTATCATGGTCCAACTTGATAGCTTCAGTCCCGCCATCACATACACATTCCAGCCATATTAATTTTTTTTAATGAAAATATCCTTCCATTCTTGTAATAAACCTCACAGTCATGATGTGGTATCCTTCTTATATATCGCTGGAGTCAAATTGCTAACTTTTTCTTTAGAATATTTCTATCTGTGTTCATGAGAGAGGTTAGTCTTTAATTTTCCTTCCTTTTAATGTCCCAAGAAGTTACAGAGTCATGGTTGTTCCGGTTTCATAAAATAAGTTTGCAAGTTTCCCCTCTTTCAGTTTTTCTGGAAAAGTATGTGTAAGCTTGGTGTTACTTCTTCCTCAGATGTCTTGAAGAATTCTCGAGTGAAGTCATTTGGGCCTCAAGATTTTGGTTTTGTTTTGGGAATATGTGCGTGTTCTGGAGGTTTTATAATTGCAGTTAAGATTTCCTTAAAGGATAAAATAACATTCTCTTTTTTGACTTTTTATGCCAGTTTTGGTAGCTTTTGTTTTTCAAGGAATTTATCCATTTTAGGTAAAATTTCCAATTCGTTGGCTCAAAGTTGTTCATTATATCTTCTTATCTCTTTGTAGTAAGTGTAGATGTGTAGTGATGCCTTTCATTTTTTATTTAGTAATTTGTGCTTTCTCTGTTTCACTCTTACTCAGTCTTCCTCGGGGGTATTAGTCTTTGCTAATACAACTTTTGTTTTTCTCACTCTCTGTTTTCTATTATGTTAATTCCTGCTTTTATATTTATTTTTCCTCTCTATTTTCTTTGGATTTAATTTGTCTTTATTTCTAACTTCTTGAGATAGATACTTAGATTTTCAGCCTTCTTTGCTAATATGTGTGTTTATGGCTAATATTTCGTTCTAAGTTTTGATATGCTGTATTTTGTTATTCAGAGAAAAATATTTCAAGTTTATTGTCCTTTTTTTTTGACCAGTAAATTATTTACAAGTATTTTGCTTAATATCCAGATACTTGGGAATTTTTAATTCTTTTTGTTATTAATTTCTATCTTATTGAGATACCACTCTAGTGAGAGAATATACTTTTCAATGACTTCAATCCTTGAAATTTGTTGTGGCTCAAAATATGGTCAGTTTTAGTAAATATTCCTTTCATATTTAATGTGTATTCTGCAGTTGGACCTATGTATGTTAATTAGGGCCAGTTTGTAAATTGTGTTGTTCAAGTCATCTATATCTGTTTTTTATCTGCTTATTGCATAATTGACTAAAGGGGTATTTTATAATCTCCCATTATTATGGAAATTTATCTGCTGCTAATTTTGATTTGTTGGGTTTTGTTTTATATATTTTTCTGACAGTGGAATTAAATATAGAATTTTTGGATCTTCCTGGTGGATTGACCCTTTTGTCTCTTTGAAATGTCACAATTTGTCTCTACCAATGCATCTTGCCTTTAAATTTACTTTGTCTTTTATTAGTATAACTACATATGCTTTCTTTCAGTTAGGTTTTGCATGGTTTATCTTTTCCCACTTTTGCATGTACTTATATTGAAACATCTTTCTCTTGTAAGCAGGATACATTGTTTTTTTCTAATCCAGATTGACGATCTTTGTCTTTTAATTGGAGAATTTAGTTTATATGCATTTAACATAATTACTGTATTTGGGAGGTTGGATTCTATACCCTACTCTTTGTTTCCATTTGTCTTGTCTCTGTTCCTTTTCTATTCCTTTTTTCTTTCTTTTATTTTTTTTTTTTGCCTTCTCTTTGGAGTATTTTTTATTATATCATCCCCCCAACTCTGCTTTTTATATTTGTATATTTGTATATCTGCTTTGTATATTTTTCAAAGAATGCTTCCCTATGATTTTTTAACTGAATCGTGTATGAAAGGAAAATAAAATGCACCAAAAGTTGTTTGGGATTTGAAACGTATTGGCCCTAGATCTACTTTCACATAATAAAAAGTGAAATCGTATACAATACTTATTTGTATACAGTAGAAAAATCACTCTTCAGATAGAAAACATTTACAACTGGCAACTTACCATTTGTTTCTGAGGAAGGGATTAGGTCCAAAGTGTTTTTATTTTGCATTCAACAGAATCTCTGAATTAATGTTGACAAGATTATAATTTTGGGCAGGATCTTCAGAGTTTTTGAAACTAAACAAATATAGCTTTGTCTGCAAAAAAAAAAACTTGGCTAGATTAAAAAAGTGATGAAAGTTTTTTTGTTTTGGGGGTTTTGATTTCTTTTTACTTTTTTGTTTTCAGTTGCCATTGTTGAGAATTGCTGTGGTTTCCTAATGTAACATATGTGTATACTATTAATAATAATTATCAGCAACATTTTCTCGTCTGTAATTTTTATCATTTCAAGCAAAACGCTTTATTTTTTTAGTTTTTGTGAGGAAGATTAGCCCTGAGCTAACATCTGTTGCCAATCTTCCTCTTTTTGCCTGAGGAAGACTATTGTTGAGCTAACATTTGTGCCAATCTTCCTGTACTTTATATGGAGTGCTGCCTCAGCGTGGCTTGGTGAGAGGTGCTAGGTCCATGCCTGGGATCCAAACCTGCAAACTCCTGGCTGCCAAAGTGGAGTGTGCAGACTTAACCACTACACCATTGGGCTGGTCCCAAAACGCTTTATTTTAAAATAAAACATTTTATGTTTTCTTAATTGTCAATTGGAAGAAACATTTGAATGTTGCAAGTTTTTCAGTATATTTTACAATATTCAAGAATATCTATTCTTCTTTCATTTGCACAGTTTTATTTTACTCATTTGTTTATTCCTGGTTAGGGTACAGTATAAACTTGGGTATATACTCAAGTTAAATAATTCTTTTACTTGCAATATCTTCAAATGGTTGATTGCAAACATATAATTTTTCTGGTTTTAATAGTAACACATGTTCCTTGTAGAGAATTTAGAAAATGCTGAGAAGTCTAAAGAAAAAAAAATCACTTATTCACCAACTAGTTAATATTTGGCCTATTTCTTTTGTGTAGTTTTGAGTATTTAAGTGTTATAATAAAATAATCTCTCATACTTTTTAGCTTTTTCACTTAGCATTATATTATTTGTATTTTTATAATATTTAAACCCCTTGCAAAATAAATTTTTGATGACCATGTAATTCCATCACATGACTGCACCATGTATTTTTAAATGTATGCTCCTAATTACGGAGATACAGACTGTTTCCTTTGTTGTTGTTGCTATTTAATGCTCTATGAGTAGGCTTGTATATAAACATTTATTTTCATCAATGATCGTGTCCCTAGACTAGATTCTAAGACATTTCATTACAAGATCAAAGGATATTAACAATTTTATGGGTCTTAATACCATACCTCCGTGCTTTCTGGAAATGTTCTATCAGTTTCTGCTTCCATCATCACCCAGTGAGACCTCCTAGCTCCTAATGCTCTCTCCAAAAGGAAACTCAAGTTCATATTTTTCTCTGTTAATTTGACAAGGAGAAAATAATGCCTCATTTTAATTTGCATTTACTATTAGTGAAGTTAACTTTTATATTTATCGTCTTTCTTTAAAATATTTTTTGGCTGTCTGAAGTAGTTTGTGTTTTTCTGACTGATTTCTGTGCATTAAGAAGAATAATCACTTACCAATATTTTACTCACATTTCCCCCATTCTTTAATTTGCCTTTTAATTTTGTAGTGCTCTGATTTCTTCTGTTGCTGCTCTACTTTGCCATTTTCCCTATTCTGCTGTGATCAATTGTACTTATTTATAGTTCTTATAGTATTTTATCTTTAACTCTTTCATATCTCTGGGATATAAAAGTGAATGCTTTCTTGACCGTCAGTTCTTTTATCTTCATTCTAGAAGAGCTTTTGAAGTTTGCCTTTGAAAATTTCAAATTAAGTTCCTGCACTATAAATTCTACTTTGACAAGTATCTCCAGTGCAGCTTTAATTTGACTGTTGCTTTTGGATCGGATGGACAATGACTAGGTCCCCAGCTGCTTTTCTAGTCCAGCCCCATTGCGTCAGCGCTGCTTTCTCCCGTGCTATGGCTGTGGCTGCTTAGCCTTGGGTTTTGGTGATAATGTGATCTGCTATCTTTTTAGGGTCTTCATAAGTGTTCAGTGAGGGGCAGGAAGAAGCTGTGTGAGTAGACACATTTTTCAACACAAGATGGGGTTGGAAAAGCTTCCAAAAGACTCCAGCTGAGACTTGAAGAGCTTAGAGAGCAGACGAAGGTTATCTTGGTGGAAAATGTGGGCTGGGAACTGCAGAGGGAGCGTGTCCTGGCAGAGTAAATACCACAAGCAAATATTTGGAGACATGAAATATTGTATAGGTTTAGAGACACTGTAAGTAAATTCGTTTCAGTTGAACATATGAGAGGAGGAAAAGGTAATATATAAAATAATAGCTAAAGAGGTAGGCAAAGGCTGAATTGTGGAAGCCTTGCTTGCTTTTGTACTAAACAAGTGCTATGTTTAATGTTGCCATCGCACACCTATTATGTGCCACACTTTGTTCCAGCCTATGGACATATGCTGATGAGCAAACAGACATGGCCTCTGCCTTTTAGGAACTGCCCGTGCAGGGGGCAAGCAGTAAGTACACAGTAGCTTTCCAAAAAGCATATGACCACAAACCGTTACAGCTGCTGTGAAAGAAAGAACAGAGTCAATGAGAGGAAGGAGGAGGGAAAGCGAATGCATTTCACCTGAAGGATCTCTTAAGCGATGGCATTTGAGTTTGGCTCTACAGAGTGAGTTACTCAGTGGAAGAGTGAAGTGTGGGGGTCGCAGGTGGGCTGGAGCATTGCCAGGTGGAGTTGTAGCAAGGGCAAAGGCTCTGAGACAGGAAAAGTATTAGGTGCATTCATGGGGGTGAAAAAGGGTGACGCCTGGTGCTTAGAGGGAAGGAGGCACAGGGATGGGCTGGAGAATCAGGGACAGAATAGGCAAAGCCTCACTGGAAACGTCAAGAGTTTGGATATCATTCTAAGTGAAACTGGAACAGACTGGTGGATTTTAAGCAGGACAATGATGTATTATATTTCATCATTTCTAAGGCACATATTTTCTTCATACCTTAATATTGGGATGCTTCTTACAGTTGACGTGATTTTTTTAAAGAAGCAGTGTGACCTAGTTTAAATTGCAAAGGTTTTTTTTTCTTTCTTTCTTAGTGATACGTAAAATTATTGTATTCTTTTCAGTGTATGGACTCTTAGATTTGATTTTCTTCCATACTCTAACTTATATTTTTAAAGTGTATATCACCCAGGGTGCTGTTTGGAAATGGAATTAGAGGGACAAGAGAAAATTCAGGGGGTCTTCTAGAATGTTGTTCAGGCCAGACATGTTGGTAGCTCAGGTTAGATGAGTAACAGTGTGATGAAGAGAAATGAATGACTCAAGAAATGTTTTGGAGATAGAACCTGGTATTGGATTAGAACATAGTGTTGGGTTGGATATGGGGTAAGAAGGAAAAGGAATATTGAAGATAGATCCCTGGTTCTGGATTTAGCAAGTACATATCTGGAGGCAGCATTTGCTGACATGGTGAAAAATGAAGCAGAGTGTTTTTTAAAGATCAAGAGTATGATTTGGATGTGTTAAATTAGAGTTGCCTGTGAAATATCTATGTGAGTGTGTCAGGCAGGCTATTGGAGCAAGTTAGATCTTAGTACTTAGAAGAGAAGTCTAGATTGGAGATACAAACTGAGAGTTGTCAGATATAGATGGTATTTGAAGGTGTTAGAATGGATGAAGCCATCAAGAAAAATCATAAAATGAGAAGAAAAGAGAGCCTAGGACCAAGCCTTAAGAAACACCAAAATTTAGGGGTCAAGTAAAAGAGAAATGTTGTGTAGGTATGGCCAAAGGATTAAGAGGAAACCCAGGAGCATATAAAACCATGGAATCCAAGAGAGGAGGGTGCTTTAAGAAGAAGAGAATGGTCAGCTGCATTTACCACTGACCAATCTATTAAGATGACAGTCAAGAAGAGTCCTTTTGGATTTTACAAAATGATGCTTATCAAGAGACATTTCAGTGGAGTCCTATATATGAGAGCCATCCAAGAGCAAACAAGAACTAACGGAGTGGACACAGCATGTGTAGAAAAGTCCAGAACCTTGACTGTTAAAAGGAGGTGAGAAGCATAATTCTAGCTGAAGAGATTATGTGCAAGGAGGCTCTTTGTTATTTTTAAGTTGGTAACAGGGAATGTTTGATGCTGATGGAATGATCCAATAGGGAGGGAAAGAGGGAAGTAGAAGATGCAGAGGCCGAGAGGCCAGCTAGGAAAGCAAATAACTTGAGAAGCCAAGTGTGGATGAGCTCCAGAGGGTGTGTGGCAAGGGCCTTTGTACTGTTTTCCATAGAGAAAAACTGAAGTTTAAGCAGAGAATTATTTGATTGGACTGTTTCAATAGGCTAGTCATTCTCTCATTATGCAGAATGGATTTGGAATGGCAATGAGTGGCCAAATGCCCAAAACCCATTAGAATGCCATTGCAGGGATTTAGATGAGAGATGGTGAGGCTCTAAATAAGGCTGGAGAGGAGGGGAGAGAGTGGAGATAGAACCAAGAGATAAAAATCAGAAGAGCGTGATGACTGGATGTGGGGAGTAATTGAGAATGAGTCCCATGTTTTTGAAATAAGATGACTGGGATGCCGATTGTTATTTTAAAGTGGTTTTCGTTAGAATGTCTTTAACTATGGGTAGTGACTATATGTTGTCCACATAATAATTGATTAAAATCAGAGCAAAGTTTTGGTTTAGCTTCTCTGGCACTTCCAGCTATTTTTAGAAGTCAAATGGGATGCTGCTCTGGGTAACTTTTAAAGAATCATTTAAGTAAATCTTCTAAAGTAGTGAGTTTCAAGCCTGGAAAAAAAATAATTATCTCTCATTGGCTGGCCTTGTTTCTTTAGAACTTATGTGCTAGAAAGTTGGATTTGGAATAACTTGCTACCTCTGTCATTTCTTGTTTCTTAGGCTACCAGCTTTCAAAACATACTTGTAAGCACCAAGGTCCCTAGGTTTTTCCCCACCCTTCTCTGTCAGGCAACAGCATGGCAGTCAAACTCTGCGCAAGGACATCGTCTTTTGCTCTTTCCTGGCTCATCCATATTTCCCAGAACAAAGTTATTTTCCATAACACATATAAGGCCCATATTCTTCAGCCTTGTCGATGTTGCCAGAACTCAGTGGACCTTTTTTAAAAGGCTCTTTCCATATCCTATTGTATTGTCTGGATCCTCTCCAAATCCAGTTTTTAATTTCCTATTGGCTAAATTTTATTTTTTTTCTTTAGGCCTTGCACTCATCTTCTGTTTAATCCTGGCCTCTCTCCTACTCTTGTGAGAGAGACCTTAATCTCTTTTGAGTCAGCAGCCATGCCATTTTAAAATTCCTTTGGACAGCTATTCAGCTGGTTTAACGTTGTTCAATCCCACTTCTTGGCTGGGATTTACTGTCTCCTGGTCGGCTTCCGTTCCTTTCAATAAAGAGTATGAGGGCTGTATTTCCCCTGAAGCAGAAACCCTACTTCCCTTACAGTGTAAGCCCCTTTTCTTTGGCTCTGTTTTCCTAAGATTCTGGCACTAAATATTTAACCAATTCCATTTGGTCAGGAAGCCCTGGGCTGAAATAGTGGGTCATTTCCTTTTTCTGAAGAGATCCAGAGAACACCAATGCTAGACGTGGTCCTGGGACCTTCTGCGACTTACACATCTCTAGTACTCCATGGGCTTTTCTTGCAAGGGTCTTCTAGAAAAATAGCATCGTCAGGACCTACAATAACTTGGATATTTAGATTTCACGTGTGATAAGATTCAATGTAGAGGCGTGGTTTAAGGGCAAGAGGAGGAGGGTACTTGATTAAACTGCAAGTAAATAAGTGAAAAGTAGAAAAGTGTGTTCTCACTTCCATGTTTGTGATGAACAAACTCCAGTATCATGCTGGGCTCACAATTTGATTTGTTCTGTTCATCTTCTGGAACTGACTTTTATAATCATATCACTATGGTGGGAGGCAAGAGGACGTGGTAGATAGAGCCACAAACTTATTCAGAAGATTGTTCCTTCACTAGGCTCTGTTCCTTTTCCAGCGCTACCACTAACTGATTGAGTAGCCTTGAGGCAAGTCCCTTCAAGTCAAGACAAGAAGACAAGCCATATCATTCACCTCAAAATCTTTTTTTTTTTTTTTTTGAGGAAGACTAGCCCTGAGCTAACATCTGCCAATCCTCCTCTTTTGGCTGAGGAAGATTGGCTCTGAGCTAACATCCGTGCCCATCTTCCTCTACTTTATATGTGGGATGCCTACCACAGCATGGCTTCCCAAGCGGTGCCATGTCCACACCCGGGATTCAAACTGGCGAACCCTGGGCTGCCGAAGCGGAATGTGCGCACTTAACTGCTGTGCCACTGGGCCGGCCCCCACCTCAAAATCTTTTGATGACAGGAAGCCTTTTTCTTCCCAACCATGCAACAGCCGTGGAGATTTTTTTTGTGAGTGCTCCATTACCAAAAATGACACTCTGTTCCCATCGTCCACCTCTCTAGGGTGCCCTGGCAGCAGAAAGAAGGCTCATCAGTGAAGTCCTTCCTCACATGAAGTAGATATGTCTTGCTCAGAATAAGGAGAAAGAAAAGCAACAACATGAAGAGAGGATGTGTTAAGAAATTGATAAAAAGAAGCACTTTTTTCTTAATTCAAAACAAAACAAGAAACTGAAGAGTATATCTGAGAGGAAGAGAACCAAATCACTTAATTGATTTTTCCCTTTCTCCCGACACACATAGACTTTTCTCTAAATAATACAGGAAATCTAATGGAATCATTGAAATTTTATTATCAATTTCATCGTTAAGATCTTTGAACACAGTTGTAATTTTTTGGTTAGTAAATAGGTTTACCAGACCCCTGCTCCTTTGGAAAATCCTGCTTCCTTTCCATGCTTTTTCCTTAGTTCACAGTTTACCTAAGTGTGAGGGTGACAACAAGTGTCTGGCCTTACACCTTTGAGAATTGAGGGTACATGGTTGGAGTTCTGCTCTTATATATAGAATCCCTGGTAACAATCACTAGGTTTTGGAAAACTTTTGGTCTATTTAGAAAATGTACTAAGTAAAAAGCATATGGACAAGGAAAATTGATCTACCAAATAGGTCAATGGTTAAAACCCTCAGAGTGTGGGCTTGTCAGTCACTGACAACATTGCTACTTAAGAATGAGCCACTGGCAGTTCTAGTTGCTCAGGACTGTGCTCTATTTCTCTTTCTGACATTTAGGTAATCTTGTTATTGGAGAATTCACATAAAGATCCACTATCCTTGAGCTGTGTAATTCTTTCTTGAATTCATTTCCATTGCAACAGTAATATGTATAGTTGCTTTGTTCAGTAAAATATTAATAGCAAAAACTTGTGTGAGAAATCGGCAATTCTTATGGTAACATACCTAATTTATCTGGATTGCCAACGGAGAGATCTCTGGACAGTCACTCCTTGTCACTCATCTGTTGGACAGGATGACTGATGAGAATATCATTCATAGTTCTTATAGATGCCAAAGCAAAATTGTTTTCGTAATTTATAGATTCACCCTTCATTAAGTGAAAAGAAAACCTGCAATATTTGGATCCTTCAAAATTTAGTTTCATCTTCAAAATTCAATGTTGGCAAAACAGTATGGCTTTCACTTGTCCATTTAGTGAAGCTCGCATCTTGGTAGGGCTTTTATTTAACACAATAATAAATTGCCTTAACATTTAGTTTTATTTTTATAGAGTCAATCTTAGCAATTCTTATAGGTCTATTTATACAGGACTAACAATGGAAAAATACTGAGAGCTCAAAGAAAATTCTGAGATAATGTTTTTTTATACAAGTCATTAGTCAGAGAAGTGAAACAAATGTTTTCCTCTTATTAAGCTATTACCTCACCTCATTGTTGAAAACACAAAACTGCTGAGAGTTACAGTATATCATTTTCGTAACATATTAATTGTTGAAGAGCTAGACTCCAGCAGGCATTCCGTGTTATTTTTTCCAATTCATTCAAATCCAAAATGTTGCTCATCTAAACTTTCTCTATTAATCAGTGTTACAGTAAGTCTGAGACTGCAAGATGCCCAGTAATTCATAACCGGCTCAGGACTTGTTCACTTTAAGGTCAGTTATTCAGTTCCTAAGCTGGTGATCATTAACAAGAAATCATCATCTGCTATAAGTGCATAGAATTAATAAGAAGGAAAGCAAGAGGTTTTACTTTAAGAACCTGGACTAAAAAGCCACCAGATTTCTAGTTGCTTCTTTCCCTTCCTCCCTCTTTGCTGTTCACCATTGATACTGAACCTCTTAATCTCAAGTTTGGGTGCCTCATGCACAATGAGCCAATCACTGAGACACCAGCACTTGGAGATGGAGAAAGGTTTATTGGAATTGGACAAAATGAGAAGGTGGGAAGATAGGTTTTCTCAAATCTGCCTTAACAAAAGAAGAAAGCAGGAGGTTTTATACAGCTAAGGGGCTTGGAAGGAGGAGTTTCGGAGAAACAGCATGGAAATCCTGTTCCTTTCACTCCAGATAAGGCCTTGGACAGTTAGACTCCTGGGTGTCGGTGGCAGCTGGGGGCTGATTTTCTGGTGATCATCACTTCCTGGAAGGCATTCTTTTTCTTCTGCAAAACAATCTCATAAATCCTTGTGACCCTTGAGTCACCCCTCAGGTTAAACAAGAAAACAGCAAATTAACAAGAGTAACTTCTTTTTCATCTGTGTCTGTATTGGGAACAAGGTTGAAGGGTAATCATGTTCTTATTGAATGTTTATGGTAACCCTCAAGTACCGGTCTTCACCATCTTATTTTGGTAGGGAAATAAATTGCTGGTGAGGTTCAGTCAAAGGTTCCTCACCTGAAAAACTAGGCTTGATGGTACAACAATGGTATAAAATGGTTTGGGAGCAGAGAGGAGGGGCCCTGAAATCTGCCACATAGGAGATGCCACACAGGAGATGTCCCTTGGACTGACTCCTGATGGGCCAGGAGGAGTTTCTGAGCAAAGCAGAGAGTGGGGAGAATTTCTAGTGAAGGGAGGGTTGTGCTCCAAGTTAGGGAGAAATTAAAGACCATAGGGTTTTCAAATAACTCTAGTATACTAATAGGCCTGGAGTTTAAATTGGGAAGGGGGTCAGGTAACAACTCTGGCCAGACGTGTAGCTAGGAGCCAGATGATGAAGGGTGCTCTTTGCTCTGCTAAGGAGAGTGGTTGTTATCCTCTAGCCAAGAAGAGATACTGAATATTCTGATCAAGGGACTGACACGGACAGGTTTGCAGTTTGGCAGAGAGTGGATTAGAGGGAGAGAGGCAAGACTGGAAATAAGGAAACCAAATAGGAGTATGAAGAGTATCAGGAAAGATAGATAAGAGAGTTTGACAAGGGAGGGCTGGAAAAGAGGAGAGAGAGGGAAGGGTGACACTAAGATTTTTGGCTTGGGTGACTGTTTGGATTCTCTGCTGAAGGGAACATAAGAGAAATGGAGGTGAGGGGAGTACGTTCACTTATTATGAACGTGTCCAATAGGTACTAGATAAATGGCTCTAAAGGACAAAGGTCAACCTTTGAGAGAGACTGGGAAGTCATTAGTATGTAAGTGGTAATTGAAGCATTTCTGAGTTTCTTTCCAGCCCTTAAATCCTGTGGTTCAATGAACACCGTAATCTCTTAGACAAACGCCCATTTTAGGAAGTCTAAAATTAGCAGTGGCCTGTGTTAAGTGATTTGCTGACACGATGCAGTTACTTCTCTCAAGGTTGTGGTCAGTAAATAAATCGTAATTCCAGCCTTATGCTGACATTGAAAATCCATCAGAACAGATTTATTGACTGTCTTCTTTGTGTTAGATGCTGCAAGGGAGATTCATTTTTTTAGTTGTGAAATAATTTCATTGAGTTTTTGGTTCAACTTGAGTCAAAAAAAAAGAAGGATAGAGGTAAAAATTTCTCACTAAGGTGGAAGTGCGATTTGGTAGAAAGACAGTGAATTCAGTTTTAGACTTGATAAATTTGAGATTATAGCAGAAGGTCAAATGGAAATGATTAAGAATAAGGAGGATCCTGGCTTCCTTCTGAAGAGTTGGGATTCATTCTGAGGCCCGTGGTAATTGAAGTCAGGAGAGTCTGGAGAAAGTGGAGAGGGGACAGCTGAGAGGATGCAGCAGATCCCAGAGAGGGCCTGAGCCCTGGCAGACACCACCTTTGGGCTGTGGAAGGGTGAGGGCAAGCCAAAGTGGTTAAAGGCAGAACAAGAATAATATTCTGTCATGGGTCATGAAAAGAGAGTTGAAGGAGGGAGTATTGACTAAACTTAGAAATCAAGGGTGATGATGACTGACTGGAAAATGATTGTCAAATTTAATGATAAGGCAGCCATTGGTTGGTGGCCTAGTGGTTAAGATTCAGCACTCTCATCGGCATGGCCCGGATTCATTTCCCGGTCAGGGAACCACACCACCGGTCTGTTGGTGGTGGTTCTGTGGCGGCTGCGTGTTGCTGTGATGCTGGAAGCTATGCCACAAGTATTTCAGATATCAGCAGGGTCACTCATAGTGGACAGGTTTCAGCAGAGCTTCCGGAGTAAGACAGACTAGGAAGAAGGACCTGGCCACCTGCTTCTGAAATAATTGGCCATGAAAACCCTATGAATAGCAGCAGAGCACTGACTGATCTAGCTCCAGAAGGAGAGAAGAGGGCACAAAAAGACCGGGCAGGGTTCCGCTCTGCTGTACACAGGGTTGCTAGGAGTTGGAATCCACTCAGTGGCACTAACAATGGCCATTGGTGGCTTTTCTCAGAGGAGTTTCATGGAATAAAAAGACAGATTGTAGGTCATGGCGGAGGAGGAAGGGGAGGAAGAGTAACAGTGGGCATGTATTGTACGCTTCCTACGTTACGTACCAGCCAGTGTCCCAAGCACTTTATGTGGGTAGAATTCTAGGAACATACCAATATTGTTAACATTATTAATATTGTTACCATTACTTCCTTTTTACTGTGAGGTATATTAGGAAATAAAGGCAACGAGTGTAGACAGTTCTTTTGAGACATTTTGCAGCAATAGAAGGAATGGAAAAGCACAATAGGTGATGTTGTGGTTAAGTGAAAGATTTCCAAAGAGATTTTAACATTTTTGAAGGCAGTGAGGGAAGGAGCTGGGGGGGGGGGGGGGCGAAGAATTGAAAATACTGGAGAAGGAGGAACAGGTAGGACTAGAGGGAGAAGAGACAGGTAGGGATGGGAGAAAGGGTGCAGACTTGAAAGGAGAAGGGACACAGTTTTCTTTGAGTTGAGAAAATTAAGGAAAATTTGTAGTCACTCATATTTTACAGTTCAAAAGAGGGACAGTGTCTGAACTTAAGCTTGATAGTGTTAGAGAATTAAGAAGGGAAGTGAGACAGCTACTGAATAGCATTGCATGCATCTTCTTTTTCTTCTACAAAATTTCTTGACTCGGTGTTAAAAAAAAGTTTAGAAAGAGGAAAGCTCAATGCTCTTAACTCCCCCAAACTATATTAGTCAAGTGCTATTTAACTTGTCATTTTCTTTATCACTTATTTTGTATTTGAACATAAAAGGAAAATCTTCACTTGTATTTGGATGCAGTGATTGCATTTTCTTAATTGTTTCTCCCAAAACCTGCATTTGGGCACTGTGAATCCAGAGACTAAGAGGACAGCGAGCCTGTCAGATGAAGTGTGCAGTAAACGAGGAGAGCAGGCTGGAATGGGAAGGAAAGAATGGCGAGGAAAATCGGGAACTGTAAGGATCAAGAAGAACTGTATCTAAAAGTCCGTTTGTAACTTTACGATTGAGACATCACTTTTATGAGGACATCTTTATGAACGGAGGATAAAAAGGCACAGGACCACTATCTATCATCAAGTTTGTAGAGAACAAAATGAATTTACAAGTTGGCCAGTTGGAGCAGCATTGACATTTAGGACCTTGAGGGGCTGTAACTTGGTGACGGGAAATCTTTTCTTGTGAATAACTGGGACTGGCTGGCTACACTGAGAACTCATCAGATTCTCCTCCCCCTACCCCCGCCTTCGTGGGAATGCTGTTTAGACTTGATCAGGGTTATCCATAGGGTTGAGTAAACCATTGCCCAGCCAGGCCAGTGCTGCTTTCAGCCCCCAACTCTGCAAGTAGAACTATTAGCATTTACCTCAATCGAAAAAGGTGACAATACTTTCACGTATTTCCTCTGTGGGAAGAGAGTTGAGAACATTCAGAAAATACTGACCATGGCAATTGCAGTAGTTGCTTCAGTTTGCAAACATTTCCTGAGGAAAAGTAAATGTTTTCTCATAGGACCCAACATTTTGTCTATTAAGATGTTTTCATCAAAACATTTTATTTATACATAAAATGTTTTAAAAGTTCCTTCTGTGTAAACATGATCATCTCATACTAATGGGGATGTGTTGAGCGCCTCTGTCTATCCATTCATAGCTGGTGTTTGTCAGTCTGTGTTTTATGTCTGATGTTAAATGTCTTTTTTGCAGATATTGATGAATGTGTAAACAACACTATTTGTGACAGTCACGGGTTTTGTGACAATACGGCTGGCTCCTTCCGCTGCCTCTGTTATCAGGGCTTTCAGGCCCCACAGGATGGGCAAGGGTGTGTGGGTGAGTTTTTAGATTTTTTTCCCCCAACATGTTTCCCATCTCCCTATTGAAAAGAAATCAAAATTATCAACAATAGGAGAAATTGTAAGCACGATAATTTGGGCAGAATTTCATCATAATTTGATTTTGTCAGACAATTGGGGATGTGGAAAAAGGTCCTAGGGCTTCTGAAATGGTTAGGGACATTAAGAAATATAGAAGTGTAACTTTGAATTTAAATGTGTATTAAAAAGAACATCTGTTCAAACTCTTAGCTGAGTATGTGGAACTCTTCTGTCCCTTCTGCACAGGAAATAGTCTGGTGTGTGGTGTAGTTTGTCTGTCTTCAAAATGCACCTCCTTAGGCAGTGCATTTGAGGAAAACGGTTGGCAAGAGTTTCCATTTCCAGGAATGACACCCGTAACTTGATGCTTTGGATTGTGTGACGGTGTTTCTTCAGTCTATTCTGTGATTGATGGAGCTGGAAGGAAAATCTTGAATACCATCAGATGTCCTCGAATGTGGTCCAGCACGTGCTCATATAGAAGAAGAAATTTCATATTTCATTTTCTGTTCAGCTGTGATTTCTTGAAATCCAATTCATTATGAAACATATTTACAATTAGAGCAATTAAATGGGAAAGAGAAGAAAGGTTATTAAATTCCAAACTGCGCAGATAACAAGACTTTTTCTTCTTAAGAAAAATAGCTCTCTTCATTTCATAGAAGATGGCATTTGAGGGGTTGGTCACTTTTTGGTTTGAAACTTTGTGGTGAAAGCACGAATTCATTTCCCATCCAGATTAAATTGGGAAAACAAAATCTATTTGGAGTTTTAATGATAAAAATCACTTGAATCGTAACCACTTTAAAGCTAACACCATTGTTAATCACTACTTTCAACTCCTGCTTTAGTTTCCTTTGCACTAAAATGCAAACAGCAGAAGTTGTCTGACATTCACTAAATATTTTGACTAAACAGGTCATGTGATCTGACCCCCACGTATCTTTTCAGCCTCACCACTTCCTTCCTCACCTTTATGTTCCAGCAAAACTGCTTGTGGTTGCCCGTGTCATGTGCAATTATTGGGCTGCTGTTTGCTCCTTCTGCTGGGAGTATCCTCCCGACCTCCCCTTGTCTGAGCCTGGATTCCTCTCACTCATTCCCAAAGTTGGATGTCAGATGTCATCTCCCCCCAGATGCTGTCTCTGCTCTATCTCTCACTCTCAGGCTGAGTTGAGACCCCTCAGAATACCACCTTGAACGAGTTCTATTATAGTATTTACAGCCTTTTTGGAAGTGACTTAATTATGTGTATACTGCCTGCAGCCTCCTTCTCTAAAACAACAAGTTCCATTTGGTGGGAGAACTTTCTCTCTTCCCTGGCTGGAATGTTTGGCCGGTTTGGAGGGGCTCAGTAAATTTTGTTCAACTGTTAACTCTTCAGGTATGAGATGTCAAACCACTGACTCCACATAGCTCCTGAGCCCCTGGCTAATGTCCATTTTTCACTAGCTGGATGAGCACACCACACCCATCTTAACATTCATTTCAGCCCACGAAACATCACCCATAGAGAAGTAAGGTTTATCATCATTTTAGTGAACTCAACAGGTGTCCTTGTATTTGTCTGTTTAGTCAATCTTCCAAAACTAGTAACTAAGTATCTATTATATGCACTCACTACACTGAGTGTTCTGTAGAATTTAAGTGATAAATTAGCCCTGAGACCAAATTTTGGCCATGGTGTTTCCTCTACTTGGACCCTGGCTGTCCGTCCCCGCCTCTACCACCTCTGCCACTTCTTATCACCTACTCATTCTTCAGATAGAGCTTGACCCCCCCCCCCATTGTCTCCTTAACCCCTCTGCACTTAGGGTCCACCGTTCTGTGCTTTCATGCTCTGTACTTTTCATTCCTAGCACTTATCACAGCCTGTAAGATTATCTGATTAATTTCCCTGACTTGACTTTAAGCTCCATGAAGGCAGGAGTTGAGTCTGCCTGACTCGTCATTGTTTCCCCAGTGCCTGGCCCGTAGAAGTCAACTAGAATATATTTTTTGATTGAATAAATGCAATCTGGTGGAGAGATTTCAATAGCCATGTAAATAATACAAGTTGGAAAGTAGAAAGTTCCATTTGACATTTACCTAAAATTGATAAATGTGAACTGGCAAATTTCTAAAGTCAATTTTTCTGGGCTAAATTATGACTGTCTAGGTTGATTAAATATACCAACTCTCTGCTTTACCTTGTGTTACAATATCTTTTCATAAGCGAAACCCAGCCCATTGGGTTTATATCTGTTTATATACAAAGTGAAATGGAAAACTGAGGTAATTATTCAAATAAGTCAAGATGCATAAACTTTTTGTGCAATTAACTGGGGCTAGCAGGTGAAAATAGGATTTTTTTCCTAAATGAGTTGGATAATTGCTCCAATTTCTAACTTCAAATAGACCATCTCAGAATGTGCTCATGAAACTGATGTTTGTACATGTTTAATGCATAAAATGCATGAGCATTTCAGATGTCAAGTCAGGTACTTTGCTGAACTGGGCACTCGTTAATAAAATTTCTTAGGAGGAGAAAAGGCAGAAGGTAGTGTGGGCCAAGGTCAAACATAAAATTAGCCTTTCTTTAGGGCTATGTACTTGCATAATGTTGACTAAAACATACTCATCAGTGATTTCCTTGATTGTGTTTTAATTAAATATATTTAAGTACACGAGAAAAATATTTAGCAAAAAGAAATTACACTGTGGAACATCAACAGAATGTTTAAAGGCATAGTGAAATCAGTGAGAAGTGATTGGGCCAGTTTGTTTCACGTAAATGGTTAATAGCCCAGTGAATATTTATAGGGGGCTTTCCTTCACTTCTCAAAGGGATGTACAACCTGAATTCTGGTCATTAAATTATGGATGTTTTGGCTGCTAGAGAAGTATGTTTTCAGACATTTGAGTTGATGTAAAACAATTTTTTAAATAAATTTAAAGAATTCTGTGGTTTCTGAATTACCAGTGCTGCTAATTTTCCTTGAATTAAGAACTGAAAATAGAGTATGGGCTTAAGAACTCATTAGGTCAAACAGTCAGGGAAGACAAAAATAAATGGTTGAAGCATACATACGATGCCTCCAATACAATTCTGGGGTGTTCCTTAAAGCCAGAGTTGGAATTTGGAACCTTAACTTTGCATTTCCGTGGTCCTTTCATACAAATCAAATTGTACAGCCGTGCCTTTAGGAGCCCCTTCCCCAAGACAGCAGAAGGGGTTTGATGGTTCACTGGGGATCGCCTCACTTCCAACAGACCCTACTAGCCTTGGCACAGCTGGTAAAATAAAGAGCTGTCAGGAGTGAGGCACACGTCTGACTTGATCTGTGCTCCCTTTTCCAGATGTGAACGAATGTGAACTGCTCAGTGGTGTGTGTGGTGAAGCCTTCTGTGAAAATGTAGAAGGGTCCTTCCTGTGTGTGTGCGCTGACGAAAACCAGGAGTACAGCCCCATGACCGGGCAGTGCCGCTCTCGGGCCTCGGGAGGTAAGTCACAGTGGCACTGTGTAGGGGAGGAGGGCTCCTCTCAGGACCTGTGCCTACACAGGTTTGGCCCAAACACTGTGGGAGTGAGGTAAGAAATAACCAAATGTTCTGGCACACTGCTGTCTCTGGAAGCTTCCATGCTTTTTCCAAGCCTGCCTTATCAGTAGAATTGGGATGTGGGTGATGACTGTTTGGGCTGGATGGCCTCTAATGTACTTTCCAACCCAGAGATGCCATGAGTAGGGTAAAGGATCCAAAATGATGACAGCATTTGCTTGGAATTGCTTAAAACTGAGCAATCAGTGCTCTGGGTTTAATATGGCATCATCTCATTCCGTTGCATAATCCTTCTTTCTTGGCCCTCGGAGAAACGTATCTTGACACTTCTCTAAATTAAAAGCAACATATAGGCCTCTCAGGATCTACAAAGACTACCACTTGGAATTCTTAAGGTGTTTTTCCAGAATTTAGCCTAGAGAGTGGCTGTGTTTGCATTCATTTAAAATTTGATTTAGGTTGTGTCATCATGGCATGAATTGAAATGGAGAGCTGATGCTTTTCCAGATAAATTAATCAACTTCCAGGTCACTCTTTTAGTTTGTGCCATATAGCGTGGTTGCATTTTAAGGAAAGCAAAAGACTAAGTGGTCCTTTAAGAGCCAAATAAAATGAAACATCGTCTATTTTACTTTCTCACTCAATCTCGATTGATTTTATCCATGCTTCTAAGATAGCTTTCACTATTGCTCAGTAAGGTACACTCATTCTGTGTAAAATAACTATCTTTACAAGTAATAGGGAATAAAATATGGAAATATTTTCATTCACACACATTTTTCTTATCAATTATTGAATAGAGAAGGGTGAGGGTGCAGAATTAAATATACAGACAGTAATTCAAAAATATTGTGAAGAGGAGGAAATGGAATATTTCTGGAGGGAGGGGTTGCTTTTCATTCAAGTGACTTCCACTGCAACACGTGAACTGCGGAGAAAAGACTGCATCTTAGTTCTACAGATAATAGCAAAATAATAGCAAAAACAAAAAATCAAAACCAAAAAATAACAGGACTGGTTAAGTAACTGTCATTTTTTTATTTGTCTTGGTTCTATAGAGTAGCAACTCACCCATAGCATTATTTCAACTGAAATAATTCGCATATAATAATATTGTATAGTCATTAAGTGATCTATATGAAGATTAGGTACTCATGATAAATGCATATGATACAATATTAAGTGAAAAAACAAGATATTCCAATGACCACAATCTGTGGAGGGAGGGAAGCTGAGAATACATAAAAGATAATTATTGGAATTAATGGAAATTTTAGTTTTTTCCTTTATTTTCCAAACTTTTTGTAATACTTAAAATTGGAAGGACCAGGGCCGGCCCTGTGGCCGAGTGGTTAAGTCCATGCGCTCCGCTGCAGGCAGCCCAGTGTTTCGTTGGTTCGGATCCTGGGCACAGACATGGCACTGCTCATCAAGCCACGCTGAGGCGGCATCCAACATGCCACAACTAGAAGGACCCACAACTAAGAATATACAACTATATACTGGGGGGCTTTGGGGAGAAAAAGGAAAAAAATAAGATCTTTAAAAAAAAAAATTGTAAGGACCAAGTTTTGGTCTGCTAACCACTTTCCAGCTGTGTAAGCTTGGGCATATCATTCAACATCCATGGGTTTGATTTTCTCACCTCTAAATTGGAAAGATTATATCTACCTCAGAGTTTTATGAATTTTTTTTAAAAATCATGTATGTAAACGCCATTTGTTGGTGGCAAAGTACTATATGAAGTGTTAAAATAGTAAGCTATAATCCAAGCACATAAGGGATATCTATTTCTCATCCTTTATGATCCCTCCTAAAATAGTGGACCTTTTAACTACAGATATATTTTTGTTAGAATGTTTAGTAACATCAAGAATTGGTTCATTGATTTCACATAGCTTCAATTGGGGTACATGTCTGGGATCCTAAAGTTTGCCCAATTCTTTTTTTAGAGATTAATAATGCCTTAACAGAATCATGAGACCATCTGAACCATTTTTGGTGAACTGGACTATCTCACTGTAAACTACTTCTTAAAACTTTTCAGTGACTCTTTTTGTAAGCTTTGTTCATCTCCTATTTCTTAAGTTTCTCTGTAACCAAGTCCCAAATACCTGCTTTGCCTTTTATTTCCCTTCATCTGCTTGCTCTCTCATTCACTCTCTTTCTGGAAAGTTCTTCCAGTTAGAGTTCTCCTTTTGCTTTTTCAAAGAACGTCATTTTGAGTACACAGCTTCATAAAGCTTGTCTACCAGTGAGTACATAGTTTCTCCTTCCTTTTAACATTATATCTAATCCTTTAATTTCTGGGTTGCTTGCATATTTTCTCCATAGTTCTCTGGCTTCTGCTAAATACTCTACATACCCACTTGTTTTATTGGCCCATGTCCATATAATCTGCCTACACAGTAACTGTTTTTTTACTAATTTTTATTTTTTTATAGTTCCTGGTAACTCTGACTTCTACCATATCTCAATTAGTATAGTTCTTGGCACACTTTGATTATATGGAGTCTGAACATCATCTGTGATGATGTCTTCATCTTAGTAATCCTCTATCAGTGTCCTGAGAGACAGGTCAACTATAAATTTCAGCAGGAGCCTTCTCCCTGACTACATCAGAGCCAATAATTGATCAATTGTTTAAAAAAGGTAATTAAAGCTAGAAATCATAAAAAATATAATACATCTTTTACTTATTTAAATTTTAACTTAAAGACTGTAAATGTAAGGGGCTGGCCCGGTAGCATAGTAGTTAAGTTCATGCACTCTGCTTTGGCGGCCCAGGGTTCACAGGTTCGGATCCGAGGCATGGAGCTACACACTGCTCATCAAGCCATGCTGTAGCAGCATCCCACATGCAAAATAGAGGAAGATTGCACAGATGTTAGCTCAGTGACAGTCTTCCTCAAGCAAAAAAAAAAAAAAAAAAAAAAACATTGCTCAAAAAAAAAGAAAGAAAAGGGGAGCCAGCCCCATGGCTGAGTACTTAAGATTGTGTGCTCCACTTCGGCAGCCCAGGGTTTCGCCAGTTTGGATCCTGGGTGCACACTTAGCACTGTTTATCAAGCCATACTGAGGCGGCATCCCACAGAGCACAACTAGAAGGGCCTACAACTAGAATATGCAACAATGTACTGGGGGACTTTGGGGAGAAGAAGAAAAATAAAAAAATAAGTAAAAAAAAATAAAGATTGGCAACAGATGTTAGCTCAGGTGCCAATCTTTAGGGAAAAAAAAGAATGTAAATGTACGTTTATTCACCAATCTTTGAAGAAGGGACAAAGTCTGTCTTTGAGTAGAAGCCCACTCTTAGAGTTCTGCATGGCTTATCTAGCATAAACCGTTATCTATTATGCATTATCTACACTGCCCACTTTAAAGGGAGTGAGAATTTAAAAGCCTTTGCAAAGTGAGTGCAGAATCCCTGTAAATTTTTACAGTTTTTCTCAATTTTCTACAATTGTCTTAGCCACACCTAATTTGATAGCATTCTTTTTACTGAATCAACTTTAGTTTCTCTAAAGCTTTAACTTGTTCTAGAAACAATTCTTCTATTTACATTCATATTTTATCTATATACTATTTAATTATGTAATTACGATAATACACTGGCACAGAATGTTAGAGAATAAATATAGCTGAGTCTTGGTTGGCATACTGTTCAACAGGTAAGAACAGAAGTGTGTGGACCCCTCCAAGAACAGCCTGCTAGCTGTGAGCATTCTACCTGCTTGGGGCATTAGCCAGGATGTTCTTCAGAGGGCGAGAGAGCATCGGTTAATTCAACAATTTGGTTAAGTGGTGGCTAGTTCAGAGTTTGTATCGTACTCCAGTCAAAGGATCTGCTGTTACACAGAACAAAACGTATTATACCAAATTTAGGTTAAAGTTTTTAAGAGAGATTCAAATTAATTTCATTATATACATGATAGACTAACAGCTCAGAGCTCATCTTTCTGGAAAAGTAATTAGGAAAGGAAAGATAAATTTGCAGAATAGGCTGTAACATTTTTGCTCGGCTGTAAAATTCCCCAGGACAACAGACATTCCAGCAATGAGCAGTAGCGTACTGATCTGAAGTAGTGTCATGTGGAGGACAGAACTGGGGCTAAGGGGTGGATGTCAGGAAGGTAGATTTCAGATCAGTTTGCAAAAGAACTTTCCAATAGCTTAACTAGAGCTAGTCAGCAAATAACGGTCTCTTGGAATTGTGGATGTTTTCCCAGAAGTCTCCAAGAACAAGTGGGATACCTTCTGGCAGAAGGGCACCCACTTGCAGCAAGATAATTGTCCCAGGTGGCCTTTAAGGTACTTTTGAACTTTAATATCCTAGGATTTTTATTTCTAAACTACTTCTTGGCTCCCACATAACTTTTTTTTAGGTTTGGTCTAATGTTTTTCACTGCCTGGGCCTTTGGCCACTAATTTACATTGCTGTACATTGCCTAAAAGCACTCGAAACAGAAATAACTAAAAAATGTCCAAACCAGACCACTCATCACATGTAAGAGAGTATAGATATGAAATATAGCCCAATGCTTTTATTTCCTCGGTGCCTGTGATAATTGCTCAATAAAAACTTTGTCCTTGAACACTCTAAAGGAAGCGGTAAATATTTAGTCTTGGCAACTGCAGCCTTCAAGCTTCACCCACAAAATTCTATTCTCTGTCTTGGTTGGTGCACAGAGGAGACTCTGGGTTAGGAACTAAATTTCCTTTTATTTTATTTTATTATGTTTTTCTCTTGATAAGGAAGATTGGCCCTGAGCTAACATCTGTTGCGAATCTTCCTCATTTTGCTTGAGGAAGATTCGCCCTGAGCTAACATCTGTGCCAGTCTTCCTCCATCTTGTATGTGCGACGCCACCATGGCATGGCTTGATGAGTGGGGCATAGGTCCATGCCTGGGATCTGAACTCACGAATCCTGGGTCACCGAAGCAGAGCCTGCAAACTTAACCACCGTGCCACCGATTTGGCCTGAATTTCATTTTTAAAATAGAAGGTACAATGAACAGAACACAAAAAGGTACCATATAATTCATGCAGGTATTCCTCACTCTAAGAAAAGCACAGAAACAAGACCAGAAATTATAAAACATACAAACTGGAGTGATTATTTGCATTATAAAGTAATTGTTCTTTACATTAATTCATTATAGGATTTTCTTAAGTATCGGTTTTTTTCTGATATATTTGAGAGCTTATTCTCACAACACAAGCTAGATCCTAAACTTCCACATCTAGAAACCACCTTCATGATTTTCCAGCTCAGCTCCTTTATTTACAGGTAAGATAGCTGAGGCCCAGAGAAGTTGTAAATGTTATTCTTAGGGTTATATAGCTAATCCTTGGCAGAATTGGCACAGGAACCTAACTCAGAGATTGTTCCACTCACCATTCTATTTCTCAAAGCTGAGGACCCTTGGCACCACATTCTTCTAAAAATTGGCTTCCTTTTCACTCACTTAAATTTCACTTAGTTTGTTTTGTTCTCATTATTAAAATAATGAATATGTTTCTTAGAAAATTGGCAAATACAAAAATATATGAAAAAAGACAGTCCCCTGCAGGGTCACCATCCAGAGGTAATCTGTCACTATCCAGAGGTAATCTGTCACCCTGTTGACCTCCAGATTCTTTGAAGGGACATCCATACTCCCCCTCCCTCAACAGAACTATCTCACATTTGATCCTCAACCTACTGAGATCAGGCCCTCAGACTTCATCTCATCGAAAGTTCTTTCTCATGGGTCATAAGTGAGTGTCTGTATGCTAAAGCCGTTAGTCTCCTCACAGACTCCGTCTTCTGAAACAGTTGACAGTGGCCTCTCATCTTCCCTCCCCCTTCTCTTCCCCTTGATTGATCCTGGGACATTACTCTTTCCATATCTTCCTACCTCTCACCCTGGTCTTTTTCTGTCTCATTCTCAGACTCTTTTTCTCTTGTCCATTCCTTGAATAATAATGTTTAGCCCTCTTTTTACTCGGTATTTCTTGTCCTGGGATATTTTATCCTCATCTCTGAGTCAGCTATTACTTCTATGGTGTGGACTGCCAAATAAGTAAGTACCTTCTGCCTTCACCTCTCTCCTGAGTGCCACACTCCTGTTTCCAGCTGCCTGTTATTGGACCTTTCCCCCAGGGTGTCTTGTAAGCATCTCTGCCTGAAATTATCCCAAACCCTCTCCAACCTGTGACTCTCCCTGTGTTCATTCATTGCCAAACATCAGTGCTGGAAATCTTAAAGTCATACTTTAATTTTTCTCCTCATCCATCCAAGCCATCATAACATCCTGCCAATTCTACCTCAACAGTAATCTGAATCCACATCTACCCCCACTCCTCTGTTACCGCTGCTCTGGGCCAGTCCTTCAGCATCTCTTACCTGGACCCACGGCTGTAGCCTCCTGACTTCTCCCTGCATCTCCCATCAATTCCTGTTCCCCATTGCTGCCAGTCTGTTTTCAAAATGTAAGTGCCTACTACTGCCTACAGCATGAAGTCCAAATCCATCAGCAGAGCACGAAGACCCTTTACACTCTGTCTTAGTCTCTTTGCATCCTCTGTAACCTAGCTCACTGCTTAGCACCGTGCCTGACCTATGACAGACACTCTAACTCTTGAATAAAATTACCTCTCCATGTTCAAGAATATGTCCCTTCTATTCTTCACCATCTCACTCCCAGCTAGTTCTGTAGAATAAAAATAATTATTCATTTTATTAAAGATATAATGGAACCACACTTAAATGAGGAATTATCTATTCACACTTCTGTGTCAGAGGGATAGTTCCTCTATGTGCTTTGGGTAAATTGTGGAGCAAAAGAAAGTATTTCCCTGCTGTCCTGGGGCATGTGCAAATTGTGCTTATGGTTCTGACACTTGAGCTCAAACAGCATTCTTGTTCTTTCTTCCTAGACAGGTCCACTACAGGTTTTGTGTGTCTACATATTTTTTTAAAGCAAGAAACCACACGTAATATTATTCAAATGTTATATTTGGCAGAGTAGGGCTTTTTAAAAATGTGTTTAGTTAACCTGTAAAATAAATTAACATTGAAAGAATTTTTAAAAAATAATTTCTGATTGGAAAAAAAGACCTTTGGTAGGAAAAAAGTTTAAGACAGCGAGACCACAGTATTTAGAATGCAAACATTGGAAAATGCCATAAGACTTCTGAGGTCCTATTGTGTGTTTGTAATGGATCTATACCATAACTGTAGGTAGGGCTGAGGACAATATGCTCATTTGTTTAAAAAAAAAAAGAAAAAAGGGGTCAGATTTCTTATGTTCAAAGACAATAGTGAGAAGAGTTTACTAATTACCAAACCATACTTTTATTCTTATGAAATTTTCTGCTTGCTATATGTGGTATCTAAAATATCTAAGTTTTTAATAAAGAGAGTTCGATATTTGAATGAACTGACATGCCAGTCAATCAAAGTGACAGATTCACTCTCTCTATATAAACCATTTTATCCTAATACCACAAGAGACACCCACACTGTTGCATTAGAAATGCATTTTGGATCCTAGAATTTGCTATAAATAAGGCCTGAAGAAGAGCGGTTTCTACATTTCCTTTTAAATGTTTCCAGACATTTTACATGTCGCTTCAGATTTGGCTTTGTTCTCGCGGTCATCTTCACAGGCCCTGGCGACGCCCACGTGTCAGTGTTGTGATGGGGCTTGTGTTGCTGTGATGTCCCCTCTCTCTCGTCTCTGTGTGCTGCCTCTCCCCACTTGCCTCAGGGTGTCCCTCCCGTTTTGCTTTCTCTGCAGCACTGTGTTCTGGAGTCTCTTCTTTCACCTCTATCTGCCCGCTTTTCTTCTGCAGACTTTCCAGTTTCTAATAATATCTCCATAAATCACAGGCTTTCTCTTCTCCTCACCCTCTCCCCAGCCTATTCCTATCCCAGGCTCACTTCTCCCATTCTCTTCTAACTCCTTCACCAGAAAAAACAAAACCAGAAAACCCTTCATGCAACCTGGCAAGCATTTACTGCCTGCCTTTTAAGTGTGAGGCCCTGAGGCGACTCTCTTCCAACAGAGGCCGGCATTGTCCTCTACCCCAGCACCTAAGTCGGAAACACAGCTATCACTTGTTCACATGTTAGTGCATCTCTGCCCCATCCTCAGGCTCTCAAAGTCAGTTCTGTGACTCCTTTTGCAGACCACCTCACCCTCGCCCTGCTGTACACACACAGACCTAAATACAGTTGTGCTTTTTCTCCCTCTCACCACTGTCACACCTTATTTGCTGGCCAATATTTTTTACATTTATTTTTCAAGAGCTTGGTTCAAATGTCAACTCCTCCAGGCAGCCTTCCATGATAGCTTGTCCATTTCCCCCCCCTCCCCAGCCCCCAACTTCTGCACTGTGCCTTTGGTGCTCTCCCAGCACTGTCAGGGCCTGGCTCCTCACCTGATTGACCTCTTTAAGGACAGGAACTGTGTAGAGGAATCTTTCAAAGTAATTTTTCTCTTCTACTTTGCTATCTAACCTTCCTTTTGACTTCTTTCACATCTTTTATCATCTGAAGTTACCACCTTTCTACAATTTTCATTTTTATTTGCATCTCTTTGTACCAGTCCATTCCTATTGTTGATGCTTGTTTTCTGAAACTGAGCAGTGGCTTTCTCCTAAATTCTGCTTAAAACATACAAAATCTTCTCATTTTCCAGGAAAAGAAATATATGAGTTTCCAAGTTCTCTTTTACTCCTCCTTGGAATATTACACTAAAATTACTCATAAAAACATGAGCTAGTATAAAACGTTAGTGCCTAGGGGGCTGGCCCCATGGTCGAGTGGTTAAGTCTGTGTGCTCCCCTTGGGCAGCCCAGGGTTTAACAGGTTCCGATCCTGGGCCCAGACCTAGCACCACTCATCATGCCATGCTGAGGCAGCATCCCACAGAGCACAGCCAGAAGGACCTACAACTAGAATACGCAACTATGTACTGGGGGGCTTTGGGGAGAAGAAGAAGAAAAAGAAAAAGATTGGGAACAGATGTTAGCTCAGGGCCAATCTTAAAGAAAAAAAAGAAAACGGAAAACGTTAGTGCCTGCGGAGATGTTTAAAATAAAAAAGAATAAGTTTCCTCACTAATTCTGTTGAAAGTAATTTACTAAACATTATCACAGTCACAGAGTGTTATAAACTGATAAAATTTTTCAAGACTTTTCCAGGACTGTGGCAGGTGTTTCATTTGGGGCCATTGTTTACTGACACGTATTTGTGACGTTGCTCTTTGATCGTTGTCACAATCCTGAATGTCCCAGGAGGGTATGGAGAGGATTAGCTCCTAAAGGCCTTCAGAACACATTGCAAATAGAAAGTGACGGCAAAGACAAAGGCCCATTTAGAATTTTTGTATCCTCTTTAACCCAAGAAATGTTCTAGATTTCCTAACCCCAGCAGCCAACCTGAGATTAGACATATTCAAGGAAAGACTACAGAAGAAAACAGTCATATAAATGAACACCCACACCATCTTCTTTCTGACGAACAAAGAGAGAAGGAGCTTCTAGAAAGGGCTCTTCCCAAGCGGCACCTACAGCTCAAACCTACCCCTTCCTATTCAGAGCAAGGGAACACCATCGCACTGTACGTGGCCTTACAGCTGAACTCTACACCAGCAGGGGTTATCTGCTGTCCCCTCCCCATTTGTCTCAAACAGAAAAAAGACATAAACTGAAAAAAAGCAAAGCGAAACAAACTCAGGCTAGTCGAGGTGCTAAGAAGCTGAGCCCCATAGAAGAGGTTTGGGGAAAGCCCTAGGTATGGGACATGGGACCCAAGCTAAATATTCTCTTTCAGAAAGTGAGGATGCTTTATAACCTGCACTGTCTATCATGTGGAGTTACTCTGTGGATCACATGTAAAGGCCTCTGTAAAAGTTCCTTCAAAAAGCTCACATTGGGCTGGCCTGGTGGCTCTGCAGTTCAGTGCACACGTTCTGCTTCGGCGGCCTGGGGTTTGCTGGTTCGGATCCTGGGTGCGGACATGGTACCGCTTGGCAAGCCATGCTGTGGTAGGCATCCCGCATAAAAAGTAGAGGAAGATGGGCATGGATGTTAGCTCAGGGCCAGCCTTCCTCAGCAGAAAGAGGAGGATTGGCAGCAGATGTTAGCTCAGGGCTAATCTTCCTCAAAAAAAAAAAAAAAAAAAACTCACATGCAGGCCAGCCCCATGGCATAATGGTTTGGCCTGTTCCACTTCGGTGACCAGGGTTTGCAGATTTGGTTCCTGGGGGTGGACCTACACCACTCATCAGCCATGCTGTGGCAGCAACCCACATGCTAAATGGAGGAAGATTGGCAATAAATGTTAGCTCAGGGCGAATCTTCCTCTGAAAAAAAAAAACGGCACACATATAAAAAGGTCCCCAAACTGACTTCTTATTGCCAGCCATACCCATAGGATTAAAATACATAGATTGCTGGTTATACAGAGAGGTTAAGCCAACCTCTAAATACAAATTGAAAAAATCAAATCTGAAAATATTGAAGGAGAAGTAATATATTTCTTAGAAGTCCATGGCATAGATATGTAAAATAGCTAATCTTATTCATAAAATCTTTAAGAAAAATGAACTTCACTCTTTTTAATGCTTGACGCTTTCTATAACTATTGATTTGATCTTTTCAAATTATTTTGTGATAGAAACATTTCTCCCCTGGCAGCAGTGACCTAAACTCATACAGAGGTTCTTTAAAGAAATCACATTACATGTATTTACTGGTCAGAATGTTCCTCCAGTGGAAAAATGCTCTAGGAAGTTTTTAAAGGTTAGAAGATAGGGCAATTGTAGTTTTTCACAGAATGACCTTTGTGGACCAGCTTTTTAAAAAGAATTTGCATCTCTTTCCAAACACGGATGAGGGCCTGCCTAACCGTCAATTTCAGCTGTGTCAACATTGAACTTTCAAACTGCTTAGACAGAAAATAAGAGCAAAACTTGTAACAACCAATATAAAACTTGAATAATACAATGGTATTATTGATTGTTTCCCTTATGTAATAACCTGTGAGTTTCGTTCCAAAGAAGACAAAAGCAAAGAAAATTTTATTTCTTAGTTTCTGTGCTGTGAGTGTAACAAACATTGTAGAAAATAGACACTGTTTATATATATATATATATTATATACACACACACACATACATACATACATATATACAGGTTTCGACTCAGAAGCCTGTGGTTTCTGATTACCTATGAATGTAGCAGTTTTCATTGATGTCCTACTGCATAGTCTTCCATTTTGTAATAAATACCATGATATACCTACAACTTTGAACACAAGAATAAACAATTATTGAGCCTTCTTTTAACAGAAACTGTAAACTTGATTGGCAAAACTCTAGTTGTGTTGCTGACTTGATTTATATTTCTAAACACCAGCTGCATTTTTAGGCCAACTGAAGAAAACAAATGAGCAGAATTGTTAATAGTCATAGGGTGTCAGCTTATTCACAAGTCTTGGAGGAAAGTTCATAAGCTTTTTTACAGGGTTCATGATCGATTTAACAATAATTTATGATAACCTACTCTTAGTTTTCCCAAGTGATTCCATGTATAAGAGCTTGGAGCACCCCCTGAAGAGCCTGAACTGGTGGTGGTCCATTCCATTAGAGTGGGCAAAGCACATTTCTATCCTCTGCACACTGAAAAGCTAGATGAGATGAGAGATGTGGCAGATTTTATCCAGTTTCACACACAAGGAAATGATTTAAAACCGCTTCATAAACTGCACAGGAATCAGCATTTCACTTTTTTCCTGGACAGTTATTCTAGGCTTGAATTTGTCATCAGCTATTAACACTAACTTAGAGTCCAAGCTGAGTTCTGTCAAAGACAGAATAATATGAGAAATAGCCCGAATAATCTGAGAATTAGCCAGAATCTAGTGTGAGAGGGGTCTTTTACCTTCGCCTTAACTATGCTGTGTTCTGGGAGAAATATATACATAAAGGTTTGTTTGCTACTTTGCTTGTTTTTAATGCCATGAGAGGAAAGAAAAAGCAGTACCTTTTCTGATAAAAATTTATGAATTTACATTTTAAGAACACCTTCACTATTTGGTATATTAATCAAAATTTCCACAGTCACTTTGACTCTGCCAAAATAAATATATAGGAAGCTATTGTGAAAATAACTCATTAAATTTTCCTAATATAATTATCTACCAACTTCAAAAAAAAAAGGTAGGTGTTGACATTAAAGTCTTATCCTCACTGGCAAATGTTTGCCCTTTGTCCCTATAGTTTCTTTGGGTCTTACAACCCCAGAAACAGCAGAATTCTAATGAAAATATTTCATTAGAATTAATCTAAGTAATTGTTATGACAGTAGTCAGCTTCTTATTTGACATAACAAAATAAAAACTATTAGTAAATTCTAACTGGGTTATAGGTGGTAATTTGAACTCTAGCATATAGCAGGGAAGAGATCAGACTACTTCCCAAGTCTAGTTACAAAATATTGATCATTTTTTTAAAAGCACAGACTTGTTCATGGGCTTTAAATCTGATTGGATTAAATGATTTATAGTATTATCTAAAAGTAGGTGGAGTTCTCATCATTTGTCTTCTTTCATATCACCATGTTTGTCTTTTATCACAGAGGGTTAAACTGAGTCTGTTAGAATATATATTCCTCCAGGCCACACTTGGGCTGGGACTAGAGCCCAGCCTTGAAATTCTACCCTGAGGTTTAGCTGGCACTCATTAATTTCATTCAAAGTCATATCTTTGCAGCAATTTAAGTAGTTAGATTTTCAGTAATGAAAGGTTATTTTATATACTCCAGGTGTCTGTAATGTTTTTCTGGTTATCTTCTGCTTGGTACTATTGAGAAAAAATTGGGGGCATGGTTGAATCAAATAACCACCTAAGGGGTAATTATTATGTGTGGCCCCCACATGTCTGGTCAAGTGTTGGGGAAAATTTTCATTGATTTAAGTAGGTGTTATAGCTCAGTAAAGAATGGTCCTATGTTTGGCAAGAAAGCAGATATGGAAACTACTCAGAGCCAAATTTACAAGAATAAAGTAATTGGTTAACGTAAAAGGAAATGATTTTGACAGATTTACACTCTTGGGGTGTGTTAGAAATCCACTAAAACTCAGGATTCAAGTGCATTTTTATCTTGAAGTGGAAGAATCCAGTACTGAAAGTGGAAAGCAGCTTTCCGTAAATGAAGTGCCATTGACGCATCCAGTAGCATTTCTGTTTCACCATTGGTCTGGTCTGTTTCACCGTTGTGTTTTCTACTCTGTTGTGATACAGACAGATCTGATGTGTCCTGTCAACACTCTTTTTACTTTCTCCACTCTGTTTAGACTTAGATGTGGATCAACCCAAAGAAGAAAAGAAAGAATGCTACTATAATCTCAACGACGCCAGCCTCTGTGATAATGTGCTGGCCCCCAATGTCACCAAACAAGAATGCTGCTGTACCTCCGGTGCTGGGTGGGGAGATAACTGCGAGATCTTCCCCTGCCCGGTCTTGGGAACTGGTAAGAACCAACTAAGTGGTGGATTCATACTTGCGTTTGGTCACATGGTTATCTGTGGGCCTTGGCGTGTTCTCATTTTGGTTACTACATTGAAGCCTTGAAGTGAAAACACTCGCTGGTACCTGCCCATAGTTGAAGTGAGGTGAGAGTACCTTATAGTGAGTTTCATTCAGGGCTGGAAGCATCACCCTCATCGCACCTCAATATGAATTCTTAAATTTAACTTCTATCACAGAATATGCTGTTACAGTGGGGTTCCATATGATATTTTGGCAGAAAGATATTTCAGTTTTATTCCATTTTTAAGTTGAAACCAATCTTCTTTGCTAAAAATGACACAGCATTATCTGTAACTAGAGCTTACATATTTAGGCTAAGATTTTGCTTGATGGATTGTTATTCGTAATGGAGAAATAAGTCATAATATCAATTAAAACATGGGTAGATGAAATATGCACGAACTAGGAGAGTTTTTTTAAAATTGTAAGTAAACTTATGAAGTCGTTAGATTTCATTGCACCTAATCCATAATTTTGGAGATTGTACTGAATTCATTTGCCTGAATTAAATGGCAAGATTTGCCTTCAAGTTACTGAGTCAGAGAAAGCAAAACTGAATTTAAGACACATTCACGGAAGATGTTTTTTATTCTTTTTACAACTTCTTTTTTCTTTTTTTCTTTTTGTCTCTTCTGAAATCAGCTGAATTCACTGAAATGTGTCCTAGAGGGAAAGGTTTTGTCCCCACTGGAGAATCCTCTTATGACGGTGATGGCGAGAACTATAAAGGTCAGAATCAAGCGGAAATGAATTTGCAGCATGTGTACATATGAGACTTGTCAAGTACAAGCGTAGCTTGAGCTAGACAGATTTAGAGTTCTTTTGAGCCATGGGGACTGATTAAAAAGCCTTTAATTCTACCACTGGAAGAAGGCAGGCCCCTGTGGACTCTGGCAGAGTCATATCTTGGGAGTTTGAACACTTAAGGCTCTGTGACCTTGGGATGTCACTTGACTTCTGAGTTTCCATCTCTTCATCTCTCAGATAGGAATAATGTCTCAAAGGTTATCATGAGGATTAAATGAGATAACATGTAAAAGTACTTAATATTCTGTACTTAATAAATGTGTTCTTTTTTCCCAGAGGTATGTTAGAAATCATATGTTAGGACCATACAATTTTGACCATTGTCATGTTGATCTTTATGGTCATCAACAGAGCTAAGACTCTTGCTTTTTCTAGAACTCATCATACTATTGTTAGGACCTTTTACTAATGGCCACAGATCCATAAGAAATGGAAAAGAAGAAAACAAAAGTAGATGTGGTTCATATCTTTAATGCTATTAGTCTATAGTTCTAAAATAAATGTGCAGCCTTTTTATTTTGGTGAAATTTAAACCACATGTATGAATATTTGCTCATTAACTACTCACTTTTGACATTTCCATGATAGAGATATTATGACATTTTATATACAATACAACATTTTTTTCTTTGAAGTTTAATGTTGAAAAATGCTAAGTGGCTGAAAAACAGACTAAAACCATTTTTATTGTCCGTCAACTTTTGAAAATCAGTATTTTAATAATATGGTATAATTCAGTAGCTGGACAAGAAATCTCATATATGTTTTTTAAATACATCTATGATTTAGTCCAATTAAATAACAAGAAGACTTTGCTTTGCAATATGTATGTAATGATTTTCAAGTTCACAAATATCATACTGGTTTTTTGCAGGGATATAGTTAAATCTCATTTCATATTATGGAATAAAGTCATCCTGGAGGTTGAGTGGTTAAGTTCTCGTGCTCTGCTGCGGCGGCCCAGTGTTTCGCTGGTTCGAATCCTGGGCACGGACATGGCACCGCTCATCAGGCCATGCTGAGGCGGCATCCCACATGCCACAACTAGAAGGACCCACAACTAAGAATATACATCTATGTACCGGGGGGCTTTGGGGAGAAAAAGGAAAAATAAAATCTTAAATACATAAAGTCATCCTCTTAAAAAAAAATAAATTGCTCCTTACCTTATCTTAGCAGTGCTATAAATGGTTGCAGTAAGGTTAGGTACAGATCCCAACAGCCATATATTGTGGACTTGACCTTACGATTCTCCAGCTGTGTATCTTTGAGCAATTCATCTGTGAAGTCTCCAGTTTTTTAAATGAGGACTTAGATGACGTTAGCTCTGAAGTGCTAGAACTGATGCTAGTAATAATAGCAGTAGAAGCCACAGATAAGACTTTTTGAGAGTATACTGAGTCCTCTACGTGGATTTCCTCGTTTAAGCCTTTCAGTCCTGTCAGGTAGATGTTCCCATCATCCCCGATTTACCATCGAGTAAAATGAGCTTTGGAGATGGTAAGCGCTCTCAATTCTGTGGAGGAATGGGTCTGCCAACAGCCTTGTCAGCTTGTGCTTTCATTAGGTTATCACCAAAAAGAAAACTTTCATCATGCTCCATCAAACTCTCCTTGGACGTTGTCTTCACATCAACTAGTTAAATGGGCCAAAATATACATTTATAGAAAGGCACATTTCTTAAAAGCTATATTCTTCAGAGAATATTGTTTATGCCATTATGGAATCCATAGACTATTTCCTCAAATACGGGCTAGCATCCCAGAAACCATATTTATAGATAGACCTTCTCTAATAATGTTTTGGGCCTTGTTCCTTAAATGTCACAGACAAACCTGATTATGTTTCTACATCTGTAAACTAGGCCTAACTTTAAGAATTTTACATTGCTGTGTCTTTAAGAGTCTTTGGTGTAGAAATATTATATCTAACTTGAAGCCCAGTATTGGTTAGACTCTCCTCTTTAGCTGAAAGACCAAAGCTAACTCCTCTTTCTGTGTCTCCGTTTCTTCACCCATAGATGCAGATGAATGCCTACTGTTTGGACAAGAAATCTGCAAAAATGGATTCTGTCTGAACACTCAGCCTGGTTATGAATGCTACTGTAAGCAAGGGACATACTATGACCCCGTCAAATTGCAGTGCTTTGGTAAGTTTTAAGAGGATCTAGTGTGCCGTGAAAATATACGGATGGAAAAAAATAAGTAATGCTGTGTATTAAAAACAATTTCTTTGAATCTAAATCATGTCTTGAAAAGATGTGTAAATGTTTTACGGATCTTTTTCTTGAGCAATAAGATTTATGAAAATCAAAAACCTCCACACTGCTATTTGAATAGATTTGAAACAAAGAGTTAATATTCAATGTGGAATTATAATTCAGGTCGCTGGTTTAGCTGAAGTGTTCTTTTGGTCTGGGGAACCTCCTGTTTCATCCCTCATACCATGCAAGTGAAAGTCATTTTTAAATACTGACCCAGACTTTAATGCTTAAGCAGAAAACCATACACGCTAGGCAGAAAAACATAGCAAAAGGAAATAATTTTAAAACTACCATAAATAGGCATTTTATCTTAAATTTCTAAGCGTATCTTGTTCCTAAATGTTTTCTTTTTTTATTTAAATGTCAGCAGCAGGGCAACATTATTTTTCCAGTCAATACGACTTAACATTTTTGTAGTCAGAGCTGTTCTCTTTTGGATGATGCTGTGTAGTTAATTAAAATGTGGCAGACCCTGGAATCTGGACTGAATTTAACAGTGTGAAAGTTTGGTAAGTGTATAAGGTGCAACTGATTGCTGATTTTCTTCAATAATTTTTTTTTCCTTTTAAGATATGGATGAATGTCAAGACCCCAACAGTTGTATTGATGGCCAGTGCATTAACACAGAAGGCTCTTATAACTGCTTCTGTACTCATCCATTGGTCCTGGATGCTTCAGAAAAGAAATGTATACGACCGACCGAATCACATGGTATGCTTGGATGTGAGATTCCGGTCTGCATCCAAATAAATGTCATAAAGTTTTCCTTTTGACTGAAATGTGAGCTATTGGAAAATAGAAAAATTGATTCCTCGAGCATTTTGAAATTAAAATGAGATGCTAAGAGAAATAATAAGATGCATATCATCCACATGTAGGAGATTTAATTCCCCAAATGTAGTCATTTAATGGACAACAGAATACAGAGTGGCTGAGCAGATGGCAGAGCTGTTCCACGCTTGAGAGTTCTGCACATTTAACCCTCAAAGGCAGCTGAGGAAGTTGTAAGTTCAGGGAAAGATAATGAGGTTTGCTTGACTGGACTGGAGGACACGGATGAGGCTGGGCATTCAACAAAACAGTGGAATTCAACAAAGTCTTGGAGACCCCTGAAGTCTGCAGATAGGAATCCCTGTTCATCCCCAGTGGGGTAATGTGCCACTGATAATTGGCATAACTGATTGATGCATCGTTACATTCAGTAGACAACTTTAGATGAAGTCAATTGAAAGGTGGAAAGGTTAGAACTGAGGACACTAGGATTGAAGTGTCCCTAGTCTGAGGTTTTGGCAGATGAATTGGGTGAGAAAGCATGAATCCAAAAGACGTTATGTAGAAAGAAATGTAGGATTTGACAGAGGAGCAAATGTAAAAAAGCAAAGATTGGGAAAAGCAGAAGTTCATCAGGATTATGAAATATAGAAGCAAGATAGAGGGGGTGTTTTATGTAATGATGGAAAGCTATAGAGGGAAGGATTTAATTGGAACATGATGGGCAGGTTGAATTTCAGCTGATGGAATGACACCCAATTGGAGATGACAGAGGTTTGATCCATGGAAAGATCAGGCTGGCTTCAGACTTTTACTTGGAAGTCAGTCTTAGAGATGGAGATGGAAACTTTGAGACTCGTTGGCTTCTACCACAGTGTTTATGAAATAGGAATAACAGTGCAATTGTCATGGAACCATGTCTTCCCTTTCAGAACAAATCGAAGAAACTGATGTCTACCAAGATCTGTGCTGGGAACATCTGAGTGATGAGTATGTGTGTAGCCGGCCTCTTGTTGGCAAGCAGACGACTTACACTGAGTGCTGCTGTTTGTATGGAGAGGCCTGGGGTATGCAGTGTGCGCTCTGCCCCATGAAAGACTCAGGTGAGCCCTTATCTAATTCCTTCTGCTGGAGGCCTTTCGGAATAAGTTCACCTCACCTCCTTTGGAGCCTGACAATTCTCTTTTACTTATATGTCTTCACCTTCACTCCTGATACCTTACTTTCATTGGGTGTGTGTATGTGTGTGTGTGTGTTAGGGGAAGAGCAGGGTTGCATAAACATCTGGCTCCTGGTTTACTTCCAATCCAGACCCTGTCATTAATTTTTGAAACCCTCGTTCCATTTTCCCCAAAGAATGATAAATGACCCAAAGAAGCATAATGCAATTTAGCAATTGGTGACATAGATCTTTAGAATTTATATTTCCTAATACTACTTTTTTTCCTGCAATCCTTCTCATTTCTCACGGTTTCTACTTGAGCAAAAAGTGTTAGAGCCTGTAGAGAATCTTTGTAGCTGAAAGTCCAAGTTTTTATGTGAGAGAGATCAGAAAGAGGTTAGAACAGTAAAGGAAGAGAGTAGAAAGTATGAAAGTGAAAACGTATTTGAACAAATCTCCTTTCCTTTCAAGTTTTAGATCTGGGCTTAAACCTTTGGTCAAATGGCAAAAATGCAACAGGCTAAGCTCTCGGTTTTATCCCCTCCCTTCGTGTCAGAGGAGGACTGGAAGGTGCTGACTCTGGGCTCCTGGACTGGGCTGTTTGGTGACTTTTGGCTTGTGCACTGACTACGTATTTCTCTTCTTACCACTGCAGCTCCGTACTGCTCATTAAAGGAAGGCACTCGGAAGTGTTCGGTATATCGCTTTGTCTTTGACTATAAAATCAATTTGTTAAAGCTAGAAAAGTACTATGTGGGTATAAAGTAAAGGAGTTTATAACGAACAATTTCTCAGAATGGTTAGGGGGGGAAGGGTTACTGGAGAAAAGGAAATGCATTAATTTTTAGTTAATTAGAATGCAACTTTCTAGCTATTTAATAAATTATCTTTTCAGCTTGGAAATACCTTACAACCAATGTAGCATAAAAAAGAAAATAATTCGAAATGCTATAAAAGGAAAATGACTAGCAACGAATGAAGAGCAAATACATAAAGAAATAGATGACAATGATAAGAGCCCAGAAATGGGAGACGATGGGTTCTGGGACTGGAATCTAGAACGGCCCTCAGCAGCTGCGGGACTAGGGAAAAATAACCTCCCCCCGGGCAGCTCATTTGTAAAACGGAGGCGTCTATATTTATCTGTGGGGTTGTTGTGAGGGTGTAGGTAGAGCAAGAATACATATTGTCATTACTGTTGCCTCTGTCCCTGGAGGCAGATGCCACAAAGGAGAGGAAAGTGAAGTCCATGGGACTTGAGTCGTCCTCTCACAATGCTCTAATCCCTCAGATCTTTTTGACTTAGGCAGTATATTTCATTGTTTAATTTTTTTCAAAAATAATATATACTTCTTCTAAAGAATCAAAGATGTTATGTCACCCTTTGCCTCCCCCATCGCAGCTGAACCTCTGCTCCTTAGAGATGTTCACTCCTAATAGTTGGTTTTTTGTCATCCAAGCCTCTTTCCTATGCATTAATTTGTTGTTATATGTTTATATTTATATTAGTTATTATATTTATATTTAAGATAATATTTAAAACTGAAATCTGTATCATCAATCTAAGGTGCATTTTGTTTTTATTTTACTCTTCAGTATTTCTGAAATTGGGGATGTCTTATAATTGATGGCATCTAACAATGGCCACAGCCAGTTTGTCACACTTTAACATCTGTTATATCAGGATGCATTTTACAATCTATGGTGTCTTAGAATTGATGAAAGATAGTAGTTTTTTAAATGGCTGCACAGACTCTGTTTTATAGATGTACCATGGTTTATTTAGTCACCTCCAGCACTGGACATTTGGATTGTCCACCTCCCGCCCATCCACCCCACCCAGACTCAATCTTGTAAACAGTGCTGCAATGAATCTTCATGTATGTATCTCATATATACCTGTGGGAGTGCCTCAGTAAGAAAATTCCTACAAATGAAAATACTAGGCTGGGATGTATGAGCACTTTAAATTTACTATATTACTCTCCAAAAATATTGCACAAATTTACACTCACATTGGCACGTTTGAAATGTCAACCTCATAACCCTTTTTTCACACCCTTCTACCACTGGATATTCTCAGTCTCTAAAGTTGTTCTTATCAGATGGGTGAGAAAGGTACCCTATATATCTCTCCCTATTTCCAGGGAATTTGAGCAACTTTTCCATGTTTATAGATAATTTGTATTTCTTTGCCAATGAATTGTTTATCTTATCCTCTGCCCTTTTTTGTGTGTGATTTTGTGTCTTTATCTTATTGATTTGTAGGAGCTTTGTATACATATTATTTTACGACCCCAACATTTGGGTTATGGTATGCTTGTTTTTATGGAAACTCCTTTATGAAAGGTTCTGTGTATGTTTGCATTTTATTTCTCTCCCTGTCCTGAACCTGTGATGTTAAGTATTTGCTGCATGTAAATCTGACAAGCCGGTGCCTTTGAAAGTCAAATTTAATTGACTAAGTCTTTAAAAGGATATTCAAGTATTTTGCTATGAGAAATGAATTTTAGAATATTGCATCAATTATTTTTAACTTGGATTTTACAAAACAAATTTTTGAATGTAAATTTGAACAGATACGTGTGAACAAGTGAACAAAATATTGTATGATATTTTTAGGAGAGTAAGAGGTATCAGAAAAAATGGTACCACACACCAAATTTTAAAAAGTTGAGCATCATTGCTACACTCTTTCTAGTTAATAGACGCATAGTACTTAAGATAAATTCTCCAAAAAGAATCTCTATATAGTCAGCCCAATCCTCAAAATCAGTGGTTTTCAGTCTTTTATTTTTTTAAGCAGTGGTAGTCTTTTGTCAACTGAATTATTATTATTTTAACTTCCAGTATATAAATTCATTGACATCATAGATGCTCGGAGGACTAGTTGATGTTCTAGTCATGTCTACACCAAAGCAGCTCCCACTGAGCACCTTTCTGCAGGACTAGAGTGACTAATAGGAGCATAGGGGTGAGCACATGGCCTCTGGAACCAGGTTGCCTGGGTTTGAATCCTGGTTTGGCAATTTCTTGTCTACACAACCTTGTTTCATTGTCTCTCTGTGCCTCAGTTCCTCGTGTGAAAATAATATCACCAGCCTCACAGGGTTGTTGTAAGAATTAAAGTTCACACTGAATACTTAGAACAGTGCTTGACACATGGTAAGCATTCAGAAAATAGTAGCAGCTGTTGCTACCACTGCTAGGTGACTCAGATCAAATGCATTTTCAGATGTAACTGAAACCCAAGGATCTTATAAAATACACAATTACCTGAAAGCATCTGAACATGAATTAAGGATAGACAAATGCAGAAATGATTGTTCTCATATGAAACTTTCTCTTCTAGACCACTGCTTTATAATCATTAATGGATGTGTCAATTACCTGGAGATCTTAACAGAAAACAGATTCTGGTTCCTAGGTGGAGGCGGGGGTAGGCAGGATTCTGCATTCCTAACAAGTCTTAAGGTGATGCAGCAGCTGCTGGTCCTCAGACCACACTAGCAAGGTTCTAGAGATAGCTAACAGCATGCAAATTGATTTTGTTAAAAGCGACTTTAATTCTGCTATTAATTTTTCAAAGAGGAAGCAAAGAATGTGCGAATTTTAAAACTAGTTTGTGGGCCGACCCCATGGCCAAGTAGTTAAGTTTGCGCTCTGCTGCAGCAGCCCAAGGTTTTGCTGGTTCGGATCCTGGGCGTGGACATGGCGCTGCTCGTCAGGCCACGTTGAGGCGGCGTCCCACATGCGACAACTAGAAGGACCCACAACTAAGATATACAACTATGTACTGGGGGATTTGGGGAGAAAAAGCAGAAAAGGAAAAAAAAAAAAAGATTGGCAATAGTGGTTAGCTCAGGTGCCAATCTTAAAAAAAAAACAAAAATCTGGTTTGTTCATAATTTATGTCATTGAACCTGTTAAATTTGCTGTTCATGGATATCTTGATAGTTGAGAAAGGACTAGATTGTCTGTTTGTTAATGTAAGCACTGGGTTGATCCCTGCCTGCCAGGCACTGAACCTTCCAGTTTGCCTGGGAGTGCAGCACTGCTTGGGGGAACAATTAGTTACTGATGGAAACAGTGCTGGAGGAATTTGAGGAGTAAATCGTAGCACTTGTCATCGGCTTTGAGCATTAAAGTGCAGTGTAAAGTAAAGCTTTGGCTCCAGAGCAGGCTTTCACACTTCTGGTCCAATAGGTCATGGGCACTAATTCTTGCTAAGGCAGCAGCTCCATCTGAGAATACTGGTAGTTGGAGGAGGTGGGAGTGGCTCTCTGAATCGTGTTCTCTGAAGTTAGATGGCGTCTTGGGAATTGGTGCCACAGGCAGGAGAAATGAGCGGAGGGTGATGGATTGTGTCAAGGTCACTTTACATGAGGAGAATTGCACAGTTGTTTAATTCAGTATGTTTCTGGGGCTGCTTAGGATCCCATTTTAATTCTCAGCTAAAGTCTTAGAGGCCAGACACCAGGCGTGAGGAGAAGGCTGCAGCTCATCCAGGGCGGTACTGCAGATGCGACAGTGGACAGTTTGCTGAGGTGGCCATGTCCTCACAGCCTCCCCCTCCTCAACCTCTGGAGGCCTCCGTTCCCTTATTCCTGCTCCTGCCTCCTCTATCTCTCCTTCCCCTTTCGAAGCCCTCTAATCCTGCCTGCTCTTAGAATGTTTTTTTCGGAGGATCGGGGTGGGGGGACATTGAACGGCTTTGGGATGATCCTCAAATGTGGACTTTTGATCATGATATCATGCCAGCCTCTGCGAGAAAAAGATATTTGGAAAACCAAGTCGGGGAAAACAAACCACATATCCGTATCATAAACAAGGGTGGTCATTTTTTGAGCTTTCTGGGAGTTTTCAGTGCTGTGCTAGAAGGAAATCATAAGGATGATTATCAGAACTTTGAAATCTTTGGTGGATGTGGAGTTTATTGGAATATGAGTTTTCTATCTCCACTGTAGAAAAAATTATGATAGCTAAAATGCATTTAGCACAGTGCCAGGCACTATTCACAATACTTTCCATCTATTAAGATGTTTAATTCTCCAGGCCTCCTTATGAGGTAGGTGTCTAATTACCTCCTTTACCTGGAGAAGCTGAAGCAGAGAAGATTAAGTTACTTGCCGGGGCCGTATACCAGTAAGTGGCAGATTCAAATCCAGGCAGCCTGGCTCAGCATCCGTGCTTTTAATCCCTTCAGTGTTACTCCAGTCCCTTTCTCTCCAGGGTCTCAAAGCACATCTTAAAGTCTCCCTTAGAATATAAAAGTAACAAAGTGAAAAATTAAAGCTGAGATTTTTAAATTTTTGCATACCTTGTGTGCTTAGAGAAGAGACAAACTACATCTTTAGAGCTAGGCAGTAAGCTTAGGAAAATTAGAGATGGTGCCTAAACCTACAGATTACAAAATATGTAGGGTGCCGTTATCTCAGGATAAAAACTTACTGACCTACAAATGAAAGAAAATTAAACAGATTAGAACACTGGGATCTAAAGTTACCAGGGATCCCAGTGTCTGTGGTTATCTTGTTAAAATAATTGACTTATTTTAAGTAAATTGGACATAAAGACTTGATAAACTCTTGATCTAAAACTGAAGAAATTTTCCTCATAGGAAACTTAGTGTGTTGGGAGAGTGCCACCTATTGGTGGTATGGTGTACTGCACCCCAGATGATTAAACCTCTGAAGTACTCTTGATGAGAGTCAGGCGTTGAAAGATGAGCGTGGTTAAAAAAAAGAAAAACTCTAAGGAAACTGAAGTGCCACAAAACAAATTGGCAAATGTTAAAAATAGTTTCATAAAACACTAGTAGTGATCAAAATTCAGAGGCATTTGTCCTTAGTTTTGCTGAGAGAGCAGCTTGAAGATACAGATATATAGATGCATTTGATTAAAAAATTCTAGTGCCAGGAATACAGATTATCCTTGTACTTGAGTGCTAGGAAAAAAGATATAATCAGGAGCAAGCCCCATGACCAAGTGGTTAAGTACACGCGCTCTGCTTCAGCAGCCCAGGGTTTCGCCACTTTGAATCCTGGGCGTGGACATGGCACCACTCGTCAAGCCATGCTGAGGCGGCATCCCACATGCCACAACTAGAAGGACCCACAACTAAAAGTACACAACTATGTACTGGGAGGCTTTTGGAGAAAAAGGAGAAATAAAATCTTTAAAAAAAAAAAAGATATAATCAGTATAGCGTAGGAGAGTTTAAAATCAATTCTGTCAGCAGGGAATTGGTGGATAATTTTTGGCGCATCCATAGAGTGGGAAATACTTTATAGACATTTTTTTAAATGAGGCATTATCTATAAATCGTAATATAGAATTATGTCTGTTATTTTTAAACAAGACAAAGAACAGCATGTTTAGTAAACTGTTATATACAAGGTGCGGTTAGGAGTAAGAACCATGTCTGAAATACCATACAAATTATTTATAGTTTACCTGTTTTCAGTTTTAGTTAAATTATTTACATATTCCTTCATTTTGCTATTTACTGAACACCTATTATGTACTAAGAACAAACTTTAGAACAGATGTACAGTCTTTTTACGTGAAATATAAAATCTAATTCTGTAAACTAACATAATATGCAATTATGTTGCATTGCTAAGTAAGAATAGTTTATTCCTAAATATTCTCGCTTAAATGTGTACATGATATCCTTATTTAATAAAGTCACTGTTTGCTATGACACAAATTTTTGAATACTTCCAAATAGCTAATCTATCCCCAATTTTTTCATATGGTTTTGCAAATGTGAAAGAATTTGGACTGTGTTTGAACAGTTGAGCTAGTGATTTCTTCCATATCCGTGCGCGGCTCTTACATGTTCCCAAAGATCTCAGTGTAAGAAGTTTCATAATACCCTTGGAGGTGTGAAGGAAGACAGGGATTTGACTCATGGAGTAAACTTGAAAAAATATTGTAACTGGGCATGGTTGCAAAAGGCCTTTCAGCAGTCCTAGTTTAAAGGCTTTTCCAAGAAATATGTTTCCAAAGAATGTTAATAATAACTTTGGAACATCTTCCATGTGAGGCACAGTGCGTGGTCACCGCCTTCAGCTGAGGCAGTCCAGGGATCTCGTTCTGCTTTTGGCACTGCTTCTGTCAGTTGCACTGGACAAGTTACTGCAGTCTCCTTTATCCAAAGCTCCGCGCTCTTTTGTGAGGTTATAGTAATTAGTACTCTGAGTATGAAAGCATTTGTCATTTTGATCGTAGATCCTGAATATTATGATTAAAGAGTGTGTAGCTGTTAATAAGCTTTAGTGGAGAATTAAAAGTAAACTGGAAGGATCCAAAAGGCCTCCTAAATTGAGTGGCCAATGCCTGCACGCAGAACGTGTACACTGTACACACAGAGTGTCCTCTCAGTGGTGAGTGGTCCAGCTCTTTGGGGCTGAATTCTTAGTATCCACGGAACTAGATTGAATAGGATACCATATGAAATGGCAAGTAAGCAAATTCTGTTGTTTCTTATTGAAAAGGTTCTTTTATTTACTGGAAAGCTTCCCCTTACGCCCCTGGAAAAGGGTGCAAATACTTTTCTTACTATAAAAGGGTTATTGCAAAAGAAAATTTAGTAATGAGTTATGCACATCTAGCTTTGTCGTTTCATGTGATCATTACGTTGGTTTCTTCCTTTGTAAAATGGCAGTAGCAACAACACCGGCCTCCGAGGGTCATTTGAGGGTTAAATGTGATAATGCGTGCGAGATGCTTAACATGCAGTAAATACTTCATAGGTGTTAGTGATGGTTATAAGTCAAAGCCTGTTCCAGGAAATGAGCTGAGCTAATGATTATTCCCCACTGCTACCTTGTTATATGGTGCTAGAAGTCTCTTTGACAGGAGGCAAGAATCAGAGACATTGAGGGAAGGGAGAGCATTTGGGGACTAATGCAGGGCCAGATACCTCTGTGGACCCCCAGAGAAGCTGCTTCTGTGCCCTTCCAGGCTCCTAGGCCACCTGTAAGTCATAATGTCTGAAAGAGACTTCATGCCTGGAAAGGACCGTTTAGTGTTGGGGTTTAAATGAACATTCAGTGTATTCAATTTGTAAATGTTAAAACCCACATTCTCCTCAGAATGTAAGTTCAACTTACACATTTTGTCATTCTATTTATAAGTCCAATATTTTTATATAGAATGAGATCGATTTTTATTTTGTCATTAATGTTTATATATCTCTAGGAACAGGTTAAACTTTCCTTGAGAGTTCTTTCTATATCAAAACTCTATTAATTAAATCTCTAACACTGGTCTCCATTTATAAGTTTATGTATTTAATTTTTTCTCAAGTACTTTCTATATCTGAGCAGGCAGCCACAGTCCTAATAAGGATTTTCTTCTTAAGTATTTAAGCAGCTCTTACAAATCTAATAAATCAAACTTAAAATGCAACGAATTGAATTCCTTAATAAATTTAGATATCGATTACCAACTTAATCAAGTTCTCTTAATTCTTATTCAATGTAAAATCCTAGGGGCTGGCCCCGTGGCCGAGTGGTTAAGTTCGCGCGCTCCGCTGCAGGCGGCCCAGTGTTTTGTTGGTTCGAATCCTGGGCGCGGACATAGCACTGCTCGTCAGACCACGCTGAGGCAGCGTCCCATGTGCCACAACGAGAAGAACCCACAACGAAGAATATACAACTATGTACCGGGGGGCTTTGGGGAGAAAAAGGAAATAATAAAATTTAAAAAAAAAAAAAAAAATCCTAAATCTAAAGTCAGTTCTGTTTCAAATTGAAATCACAAGTCCTGTCCATCAGATTCTCTATTATATGATTCTCTTAAACATTGTAGACATATGAAATAAGAAAAATAACCCACTGCACCCTAAAACTTTAATAGATAAGTATTAATATTCTAAACTTAATGTATGTCATTATCTGTGTAGCAGAATTACCATCTTAGGTCAACTGACGTCACTGGGTGGGCAAATTCATACCTGTGATTAAGTCAGTTATCAATGAGAGAATTAAGACTAGCATTTGGGACAGTTACTCACAGTGTGAGTCAGGGCAGCCAAGCATGAGATACAGAGCACATTCTGCTACTGCCGTGTTAACAGGGGATACCAAATGTTTCTCATGTATAGTATTTTTTAATCAATATCTTCCATTGCACTGATTGTCAAGGGAATAATAGGGCAGATAAAATTAATTAATAAAAGCTTTTCTCCAACTACACATGACTCCCCCCAAGAATCAGATACTCTCTCCTAAAGAGATGTGCTCACCCCTTGAGATTTCTGACCACACCGATGGCTCAGACTGATGGCTAACCTCCCCCATCCCTGTAATAAAGGCTGGCGTATTAGGGTTCTCCAGGAAAACAGAACAAGTAGAGATTGATCCATTCATTCATATAAAGAATTGGCCCATGTGATTATATAAGCTGGGAAATTCAAAATCTGCAGGATTCGCTGATGGTGTGGGAGGCCCAAGTAGAGCTAGCTTCCAGTTCAAAGGCTGTCAGGCAGAAGGAGCCAGTGTTGCAGATGGAGTCCAAAGGCAGTCGGCAGCGGGCTGGAAAATTCTCTTACTCAGAAGAGGGTCAGTCTTTCTGTTGCATTCAGGCCTTCAACCAATTGAATGAGGCCCACCCACATTATAGAGAGCAATTGGCTTACTCACATCCACCAAGTTAAATGTTAATCTCATCCAAAAACACCCTCACAGAAATGCCCAAAATAATGTTGGACCAACTACCTCCGGGCATCGCATGGCCTTGCCAAGTTGACGCATGAGGTGAGCCATCATGACTGGGGCTGAGAAAAAGGTTGCGAGCCAGTGAAGGAAAACATGTGCATTTTGTGGACCTTCTGCAGCCCCCACTACCATCCTATACACATTTAAGGCGGGGCCTTAATTTTCAGTTTGGAGCTGACTGTTGTTCCTTTTCCATCCCCAGGTATCTGCTGGAGAAGGGTGGGAGGATACTCAACACTTAAGCAGGGCCCCCTGCTGGACAGGGCTGTTCCCACAGGTCAGGGCCTCTTCCACCAAACCCGCAAAGAGATGCTGGACTTGTGAAAGGGGATGAGTAAGCAGGAATGAGTGACAGAGAAGCCAGGTGCCAAAAGGAGGGACAGTGCATCAGAGGAAGAATACTAGAAATAAAGCTGAAATGTGAGGTTTTTTAACAACCTTGTCTAGGCAGATGCCTTAGAGAAAGCAAGTCAATCACATTCAGGTTATGGTCATATTGTTGTCATTGATTAAAAACATATTAGAAGAGGGGCCGGCCCCATGGCATAGTGGTTAAGTTGACGTGCTCTGCTTCAGTGGCCTGGGGTTCGTGGGTTTGGATCTCAAGTGCAGACCTACACACTGCTCATCAAGCCATGCTATGCTGGCGTCCCGCATACAAAATAGAGGAAGATTGGCATAGATATTAGCTCAGCAACAATCTTCCTCACCACAAAAAAAAAAGAAAAAACATGGTTTGCTGCAGAGTAAGGAAAGTTAAAAAAAAAAAAACCTCTGATCACAGGGAAAACTTACTCCATTTCCTGCTACACTGAGGAGTGTCCTGGAACAAGCTGCATTTCCCAGACCTGATTCCCTGGAGTGGTGAGTCAGTGAGTGTTCTGAATGCCAGCTGGGAGGACCAGCGGCCCTCGCTGGACTGCAGACTCTGTTTTGAGAACTGCTTGAAGCTATTGTCTCAGCGGCCTCGACAATTTGAGAACAGTTTGACGTGTGAGGCGTTTGATGAAAAGATGACCAGTTGGTGACATGAGCACTTCTGGAGTTTGTGTACACTTGGATTTCGGGGTGTCAGTTTGATTCGGTGCTTATTTTCATAAGAGCTATACTGCGTTGAAGTGCTAAGAAAGTATTTGGCCACCCTCTGTTAGATAAAATATTCTGAATAGAGACTAAATTTCGTTATGATTATGATGGCACTGATGTCCTGTTAGAATCTTTCTAATTTAGAGCCAAAGTAGAAAAATGAAAACATGCATGTAAAATGGACAATCTGATCACAGAAAGCAACACTTTTATTTTTAATTAAGAAGAGATCTAATTTATCTCAAAAATAAAATTTTTAGCAGTTTAAACTTTCTCCTTTGAAATCAGATTATGAACAGGCATTCAGTTTTCTAGAAACGCCTTTTTGGTGTTATCTTTTACTAGGTGATTTGCTCTTTAATGGAAATTTTACTTTCACATATTTCAAATAAACTTTGCTCCTGTTATGGCTTTTTTTCTCTTCAATGATAGGAATAGTTGAAACATACTCGAAGAAGGATGAACTATGATAAGTGGTACTATGAGAAAATCACTGTACATAATTGCTTAAAGCCTGAGATTTTGAATTCAAATAATGTTGTATTTATTTTGACCTTTTCTTTTTTTTTTTTTATTAATGTTATGATAGATTACAACCTTTTGAAATTTCAGTTGTACATTTTTGTTAGTCATATTGTGGGTACACCACTTCCCCCTCCGTACCCTCCCCCCACCCCCCCTTTTCCCTGGTAACCACCGATCAGATCTCCTTCTCAATATACTAATTTCCACCTATGAGTGGAGTCATATAGAGTTCGTCTTTCTCTGACTGACTTATTTCGCTTAACATAATGCCCTCGAGGTCCATCCACGTTGTTGTGAATGGGCCAATTTCGTCTTTTTTTATGGCTGAGTAGTATTCCATTGTGTATATATACCACATCTTCTTTATCCAATCATCAGTTTCTGGGCATGTAGGCTGGTTCCACGTCTTGGCTATTGTAAATAATGCTGCGATGAACATAGGGGTGCAACGGACTCTTGAGATATCTGATATCAGGTTCTTAGGATAGATACCCAGTAATGGGATGGCTGGGTCATAGGGTATTTCTATTTTTAACTTTTTGAGAAATCTCCATACTGTTTTCCATAGTGGCTGTACCAGTTTGCATTCCCACCAACAGTGTATGAGGGTTCCTCTTTCTCCACAACCTCTCCAACATTTGTCGTTCTTGGTTTTGGATGTTTTTGCCAATCTAACGGGGGTAAGGTGATATCTTAGTGTAGTTTTGATTTGCATTTCCCTGATGATTAGCGATGATGAACATCTTTTCATGTGTCTATTGGCCATATTCATATCTTCTTTTGAGAAATGTCTGTTCATGTCCTCTGCCCATTTTTTGATCGGGTTGTTTGTTTTTTTGTTGTTAAGCAGTGTGAGTTCTTTGTATATTATGGAGATTAACCCTTTGTCGGATAAGTGGCTTGTAAATATTTTTTCCCAATTAGTGAGCTGTTTTTTTGTTTCAATTCTGTTTTCCCTTGCCTTGAAGAAGCTCTTTAGTCTGATGAAGTCCCATTTGTTTATTCTTTCTATTGTTTCCCTCAACTGAGGAGTTACAGTGTCCGAAAAGATTCTTTTGAAACTGATGTCAAAGAGTGTACTGCCTATATTCTCTTCCAAAAGACTTATTGTCTCAGGCCTAATCTTTAGGTCTTTGATCCATTTTGAGTTTATTTTGGTGTGTGGTGAAAAAGAATGGTCAATTTTCAATCTTTTGCATGTGGCTGACCAGTTTTCCCAGCACCATTTGTTGAAGAGACTTTCTTTTCTCCATTGTAGGCCCTCTGCTCCTTTGTCGAAGATTAGCTGTCCATAGATGTGTGGTTTTATCTCTGGGCTTTCAATTCTGTTCCATTGATCTGTGGACCTGTTTTTGTACCAGTACCATGCTGTTTTGATCACTGTAGCTTTGTAGTATGTTTTGAAATCTGGGATTGTGATTCCGCCGGCTTTGTTTTACTTGCTCAGGATTGCTTTAGCAATTCGCGGTCTTTTGTTGCCCCATATGAATTTTAGGATTGTTTGTTCAATTTCTGTGAAGAATGCTCTTGGGATTCTGATTGGGATAGCATTGAATCTGTATATTGCTTTAGGTAGTATGGACATTTTAACTATGTTTATTCTTCCAATCCATGTGCAAGGAATGTCTTTCCATCTCTTTATGTCATCGTCAATTTCTTTCAAGAAAGTCTTGTAGTTTTCATTGTATAGATCCTTCACTTCCTTGGTTAAGTTTTCCCAAGGTATTTTATTCTTTTCGTTTCGATTGTGAATGGGATAGAGTTCTTGAGTTCTTTTTCTGTTAGTTTATTGTTAGTGTATAGAAATGCTACTGATTTATGCACGTTAATTTTATACCCTGCTACTTTGCTGTAGTTGTTGATTATTTCTAATAGTTTTTCTGTGGATTCTTTGGGGTTTTCTATGTATAAGATCATGTCGTCTGCAAACAACGAGAGTTTTACTTCTTCGTTACCTATTTGGATTCCTTTTATTTCTTTTTCCTGCCGAATTGCTCTGGCCAGCACCTCCAGTACTATGTTGAATAGGAGTGGTGAAAGTGGGCACCCTTGTCTTGTTCCTGTCCTCAGAGGGATGGCTTTCAGCTTTTGTCCGTTGAGTATGATGTTGGCTGTGGGTCTATCATATATGGCCTTTATTATGTTGAGGTACTTTCCTTCTATACCCATTTTACTGAGGGTCTTTATCATAAATGGGTGTTGGATCTTGTCGAATGCTTTCTCTGCATCTATTGAGATGATCATGTGGTTTTTGTTTTTCATTTTGTTGATGTAGTGTATCACATTGATTGACTTGCGGATGTTGAACCATCCCTGTGTCCCTGGTATAAATCCCACTTGATCATGGTGTATAATCTTTTTGATGTATTGCTGTAATCGGTTTGCCAAAATTTTGTTGAGGATTTTTGCATCTATGTTCATCAGTGATATCGGCCTGTAGTTCTCCTTCTTTGTGTTGTCCTTGTCAGGTTTGGGGATCAGAGTGATGTTGGCTTCATAGAATGTGTTAGGGAGTTCTCCATCTTTCTCAATTTTCTGGAACAGTTTGAGGAGAATGGGTATTAAGTCTTCTTTGAATGTTTGGTAGAATTCTCCAGAGAAGCCGTCTGGTCCTGGACTCTTGTTTTTGGGGAGGTTTTTGATTACCGTTTCTATTTCCTTACTTGTGATAGGTCTATTCAGATTCTCCATTTCTTCCTGATTCAGTTTGGGGAGATTGTAGGAGTCTAGGAATTTGTCCATTTCTTCCAGGTTGTTCAATTTGTTGGCATATAGTTTTTCATAGTATTCTCTTATGATCTCTTGTATTTCATTGGTATCTGTTGTGATTTCTCCTCTGTCATTCCTGATTTTATTAATTTGCGATTTCTCTCTTCTTTTCTTGGTGAGTCTGGCTAGGGGTTTGTCAATTTTGTTAATTCTTTCGAAGAACCAACTCTTTGTTTCATTGATCCTTTCTATTGTCTTTTTTGTTTCAATATCGTTTATTTCTGCTCTTATTTTTATTATTTCCCTCCTTCTACTGACTCTGGGCTTTGTTTGTTCTTCTTTTTCTAGTTCTGTTAGGTGTCGTTTGAGGTTGCTTACGTGAGCTTTTTCTTGTTTAGTGAGGTGAGCCTGTATTGCAATGAATTTTCCTCTTAGGACTGCTTTTGCTGCATCCCAAATGATTTGGTATGTCGTGTTCTCATTTTCATTTGTCTCCAGATAATATTTGATTTCTTCTTTAATTTCTTCAATGATCCATTGTTTGTTGAGAAGCGTGTTGTTTAGTCTCCACATTTTTGCACCTTTCTCTGCTTTTTTCTTGTAGTTGATTTCTAGTTTAATAGCGTTATGATCAGAAAAGATGCTTGATATTATTTCAACTCTCTTGTATTTATTGATGTTTGCTTTGGTTCCCAAAATATGGTCAATCCTTGAGAATGTTCCATGTGCACTTGAGAAGAATGTGTAACCTGCTGTTTTTGGATGAAGTGTTCTATATATATCTATTAAGTCCATCTGGTCTAATTTTTCATTTAATTCTATTATTTCCCTGTTGATTTTCTGTCTGGATGTTCTGTCCATTGGTGTTAATGGTGTGTTGAGGTCCCCTACTATTATTGTATTGTTGTTGATGTCTTCTTTTAGTTCTATTAAGAGTTGCTTTACAAATTTTGGTGCTCCTGTGTTGGGTGCGTATATATTTATAAGTGTTATGTCTTCTTGGTGGAGAGTCCCTTTTATCATTATATACTGTCCCTCTTTATCTTTCTTTATCTGTTTTGCTTTGAAATCTACCTTGTCTGATATTAGTATAGCGACACCTGCTTTCTTTTGTTCATTATTAGCTTGGAGTATTGTTCTCCATCCCTTCACTCTGAGTCTGTGTTTGTCTTTGGGGCTGAGGTGTGTTTCCTGGAGGCAGCATATTGTTGGATCTTGTTCTTTGATCCATCCTCCCACTCTGTGTCTTTTGATTGGGGAGTTCAATCCATTTACATTTAGAGTGATTATTGAGACGTGGGGGCCTTCCACTCCCATTTTGTGTCTTGTTTTCCGGTTTTCTTCAGTTTCCTTTGTTTCTCGTCCCCTGGTTTAATCTGTTCTGATGTAGAGCTGCTACTCTCTGTTGTTGTCCTTCTACTTATCTCCTCTGCTCTTGGTTTTGTAGCCCCTTTCCTTTTTTGGATTTTTCAGGAGTGAGGGTTTTCCTGAGGATTTCCTGAAGAGGAGGTTTTGTGGCAATGAACTCCCTTAATTTTTGTTTATCTGGGAAAGTTTTTATTTCTCCATCGTATTTGAAGGATATTTTCGCTGGGTAGAGAATTCTCGGCTGTAGATTTTTGTCCTTCAGATTTTTGAATATATCATTCCACTCTCTTCTAGCCTGTAAAGTTTCTGCTGAGAAATCTGCTGATAGCCTGATGGGGGTTCCTTTGTAGGTTAGTTTCTTTTGCCTGGCTGTCCTTAATATTTTCTCCTTGTCGTTGACTTTTGCTAGCTTCACTACTATATGCCGTGGAGTTGGTCTTCTTGCATTGATAAAGTTTGGAGATCTATTGGCTTCTGTCACCTGCAGATCCATCTCCCTCACCAGATTTGGGAAGTTCTCAGCCATTATTTCTTTGAATAGGTTTTCTGCCCCTTTCTCCTTCTCTTCTCCCTCTGGTATACCTATAATCCTTACGTTGCATCTCCTAATTGTGTCTGATAATTCTCGGAGAGTTTCTTCATTTCTTTTAAGTCTTGCTTCTCTCTCCTCCTCTGCCTGCAACAATTCTATATTGCCATCTTCCAAATTGCTAATTCTTTCCTCCATATTATCGGCCCTACTGTTCAGAGCATCTAGATTTTTCTTAATCTCCTCTATTGTGTTCTTCATTTCCAATATTTCTGTTTGGTTCTTCTTTATCGTATCAAACTCTTTTGTGACATAGCTCCTGAATTCGTTGAGTTGTCGGTCAGAATTCTCTCTTAACTCATTGAGAATCTTAATGATGGCTGTTTTGAAGTCGTCATCATTTAGGTTATATACCTCATTTTCTTTGGGATTGTTTTCTGTGTATTTGTTACCTTCTTTCTGTTCTGGAGATTTAATGTATTTTTTCATATTGCTTGATGTTGTTGATTTGTGCCTCCGCATGGAGATAGAGTTTAGTTGCTCCTTTCACTTGTTTCAGCTGCTGTGGTGGGGGGAGCCGCTGTTTATACTTCACCAACCAGGAACCCTGTCCGTAGTTGCTAACTGGGCCTGGGCCCCTCTTCGTAGCCACAGTGGCCCTTTGTATTCCCTCCTCTGCCGTGGGGGCCGTCACAGGGGGGCTTCAGGCTGCAGGTGCGTACTGTTGCAGCCCACCTAGATGTGCTCTCTCCTTGGGGTCTGCAACGGTGTTATGGGCTTTTCCAGCGGCCAGGGGTGGGATCACTTATATTTGTTGCTCCGTTGCTCTCTGCACCCACCAAAACTCACTTGTCCTCTATGGGTCGCAGGAGAGCTATTGGCATCTTCTACAGTCTGTAGTTAGTACACCTAGCTATGCTGCTTTTGCCCTGGGGTCTTCCAGCCTTGTGGCTGGCGGCTGGGTGCCTTCTACTGGTGCTGTGCAGAGGCTTTCCCTAAGGCTGCTGTGAGCCTGTAGGGTTTCCCCCTAGGCTACTAAGCTGGGTCTCTGGAACTCTCTCCAGCCCCAGTCCTCTCCGAGATCTCCGGCAATCCCTAGCCTCACGGGGCGGGCAACGGCAGCTGGGGGTTGCCCCGCCCTCAGGGCTTCTCTCCAGGCCTCTGCCGGGAGCCCTAAATGCTGGGCGTGGCCCCTCTGCTAATGGCAGACAGAGAGTTTTGTCTGCTGCTTGGCGGAGCTCCGGCGCTTCCCCTCCGGGTCGCAGGACCGGCCTTTGAAAGTTCCCCCCGCCCCGGTCCTCTCCGAGATCTCCAGCAATCCCTAGCCCCACGGGGCGGGCAACGGCAGCTGGGGGTCGCCGCGCTCTCTGGGATTCTCTCCGGGCCTCTCCCGGAGCCGTGAATGCTCAGCGTGGCCCCTCTGCTAACGGCAGACAGAGAGTTTTGTCTGCTGCCCGGGTGGAGCTCCGGCGCTTCCCCTCCGGGTCGCAGAACCGGCCTTTGAAACTTCCCCCTGCCCCGGTCCTCTCCGAGATCTCCGGCAATCCCTAGCCCCACGGGGCGGGCAAGGGCAGCTGGGGGTCGCCCCGCTCTCTGGGATTCTCTCCGGGCCTCTCCCGGAGCCGTGACTGCTCAGCGTGGCCCCTCTGCTAACGGCAGACAGAGAGTTTTGTCTGCTGCCCGGGCGGAGCTCCGGCGCTTCCCCTCCGGGTCGCAGAACCGGCCTTTGAAACTTCCCCCCTCCCCGGTCCTCTCCGAGATCTCCGGCAATCCCTAGCCCCACGGGGCGGGCAACGGCAGCTGGGAGACCTCCGTGCCCTCCGTGTCTCTCTCTGGGACCCTCCGGGCGCCCCGAGCACCAGGCTGGGTCTCCCCGCCAATGGCGGGGAGAGACTCTCCCCGCGGGCTCAGGTGTGTAACTCCAAAGTTTCCCTCTGCGTTTAGGAGTAATTGCGGGGGGTTTAGGTAGGGTTCTGGTCACCTGTTTCCACCGTCGCTCCTCTGTTGTGTTCTCGCTCCTGGCCTAGATGTGTGTGGATCCTCTGGGGGCGTCCGTTGGAAGAAAGCCGCTTGCGGGTACTAGGCTGCCCGTCGGGGTCAGAGAGTTTTCACCTATTTCCACATCCTCCCGGAGGAAAGTCCATCCGCCTTCCGATGTATAGTCGCATGGGTGTCTCAGACGTCCTGAGATGTTGTCTGGATATCCTTTGTCAAGCGATAAGTGTCCAAATAATTGTAGACTCGAAGGGCGAGAGACAAAGAGGACTACTCACGGCGCCATCTTGGATCCTCCTCTCTATTTTGACCTTTTCTTAATTAATCTTATAAGACAACTCTGGCTAGAGCAAAGCTGCTGGCTGCCTGTGCCTTTAATTGCAGACCTCGTGGCCAGAGCAGGCAGGCCTGGCAGAGATGAGGGAAAGTTGATCTACTCTCCCTTCATGCAGCAGACAGATCATGCCTCTTACAACTGGGAGAAAAGCATCTAGAAAGCGCTTAGAAAGCCACCAGGTTCTTGTCTTCATGTTGACACAAATCTACAAGGAGCAAAAGCTAGGAGGGTAATTGTTTTGCTCAGCATCAGTAGCCAGTATCTTAAGAAAGAAGCAAATTACAAAAGATTAGCTCAGTGGGAAGCTTTGGACACAACAGTACCTTCTTTATGCTTCCTTCTGAGCTTCAAATCTTAGTGGCAAGCAGAGCTGTTGGAAACAGTTGTGCTGGTTGTGCACTGCTCAACCCTAGATGATACCATTCATGTGGTAATCTTTGAGCCCCTACAAAGAATAGCCGAAGAAATCACTGCCAGAAGGAAGAGCTACTAGGATGGTATCTGATTCTGAATAGACCCAGAGGGGAAGGTAAGAAGAGAGTCATTTCAGATTAGATAAATAGCGATATGTAAGAAAATCACAAAGGAGTGTTAGGGATTTTAAAATAGTTCAGTTTTGCTTTACAGTGTTGTCTTATTTCCTGTAATTGAATGGAATACGAATTTATGAATAATCTTATTGGCAATGTTTAGTGGTACTTTAATATTACGTCAATTATCTAGAACTTGCTCTTCAAATAACGATAACGGATTCAGCAGTACCTTTATCTCATAACTTTGAGATCGATACTTCTCAATGTTAATCAAGAGCATTTTGAACAAATATTGATGCAGCTTTTTCTGCTTCAAAACTTAAAAAAAGCAAGATTAAAATAAATATTCTTTAAAACACAATTGTCTTTACCCTTGTATTTTAGTAATGTTCTTTTTTAGTAGAAGAGAACATTATTTTGAGAATTTCTCCTGACTTCACCTTTGGAATATTGTTAAATTCCTCTGGGCCTTAGTTTCCTACACAGAAAAATGAACGAGGGTTACGCTGTTCATGCTTACGGTGTGTTCAATTCCGTGACTGTCATTCTGAAAACATCAGGCGCCACCTGAAGGCAATAGCGCCATCTAGTGGTGATTACCTCATATTACAGCCACAAGTTTCACTGACAAATTGTCTTCCCAAGGTTTTGCGGCCTAATAGTAAAAATTTTCTATTTAGAATCGTAGAATATGTAAGCTAGAAAGGACCTTAGAGATTAACTAGTCTAGTTTCCTCATTTTGCCATTTAAAAATAGAAAGGTTAGATGAACTCCAGCCTTAATATATATATATATATAAAATATTTCCCCTGTATTTTTTTGTTGTTTCTCTTGACTTTTTTTATTCACAGAACATAAAATTAAACTTTTTCAAGTCAGCAGTTTAATGGCATTTGGTACGTCCACTATATTATGCAATCGCCCCTTTATTCTTAAGCACACACTTGGTTAATGCAAAAAATAAAATAATAGAGAAAATACAATTCCTCCTTGTATATAATACTTATTTGTAAGTGTTGACTTCTCGGCTGGTCACGTCAGGGTGGTGCTTAAAGAGCAGAAGGGGGAAATGAAATGGTTTAGCTGTCCTTACAGTTAGAAAAATATGAAGCAGATTGGTTTAGAAAATTAACATGGTGAACTTTCCTCCTATTTGCCTCTCTTTTTATTGTATTGTTCAGTCTTATCAAATATTGCAGGGTACCTCCTTCTTGATTTCCTCTGAGACTGTCTAAATGTAAGACTTTATAATGTATTTCTAAAGCCCAGGATATTTAGAAATGGGGAAAACCTTTCATGTAATCAGTCCTTAATAAGAAATTCACAAGTTATTAATCATTATTTTAAGGTTTTTGTGTGTGGCATAATTTAATACTATTACAAGTGTATAAATTTTGAATCCAAGTTTTAGAAAGCAAAGGGAACCCCCATTTTTGGCATTCAGACCCAACAAGTCTCTCTCTTCGGTCAGAGTCTGGCTAAATAAACAGCAATCTGGTGGGAAATGCTGAGTGTGACTGAACTTGGAAGGGCAGCTTTAGGTGAAGGGTGGGGGTGGGGGAGCTTGACTGGTCTGTGGCCCTCTGGTTTCCTTAGAGCATTAACATTTGTAGGAGTCTCGCAGAATGTAAACCCTGCCAAGACTTTGGACTTCATTACTTCCCTGTCCTCAACAAGTACAATTTAATTGAACATTAAGCAATTTGATCTCTTTCACCTAATAAATCGAGCAAATTCAATAAACATAAATCCTGCTAATGACAGAGCTGACCCTGGTAGGGCTGAGCTCCTCAGCATTCATGCTTATTACTCTCCCTGGAATTTAGTCTCGAATGCTTATTGCCTAACCAAGTGCTTACCTGATGCTTATGGTCTAGGCAATGTATTTAATAATTTTCCTCTCAGAGGTTCAGAAGGGCTGCTGTGGAGTAGAAAGAACATAGTTTGGCAGATAGATCAATTTAGGTTCAGATCCTGCCCCTAAACTAAGACAAGTGATACCATAAACCTTAAGTTTCTTATTGGAAACAAAAGGAGCTAATTACAGTTATTTCATAGGGTTGTTCTGAGATTTAAAGGAAAAAGTGTCTGCAAAAGTACACAGCTCCTGGCACATGGCAGCTTGAATAACAAGCTAGTCAACTTTCCTTTTTTTTCACTTGAGGAAGATTGTCGCTGAGCTAACATCTGTGCCAATCTTCCTCTATACTTTTGAATGTGGGATGTTGCCACAGCATGGCTTGATGAGTGGTGTGTAGGTCCGTGCTTGGGATCTGAACCCGCGAACCCTGGGCCACTGAAGCAGAGTGCGTGAACTTAACCACTACACCACCGGGCCGGCCCTGTGAACTCTCCTTTTTTCTCTTCTCTAACAGGGATCTAGAGTAGCCAGTGTTGCCTGGTTGGCTGGCACTCTTGTATCTCTAATGCTTTCTTATCCATTATATATGCCTGTGACTCGCTCTGAGTTACCGTCTCTCCTCTCCTTCACGTGGTTAGCTTCCTTCCTCTAGACTCTCCCCTCCAATGTGAAGCCTTCCACAGCTCTTCCTGGCTGACTCTAGTCATTACCTCTTCTGTGGTCCCCATAAGCTGTTGACATGTCACCGTGTGCTGCCCTTACAGCCTTCCTGTCTCCCACACCCCACCATGCCCCTAATATTCTCAGCCTCTGGTTGAATGAGTGAATGAGTCAGTCAGTCACTGAAAGAAACAGTTGCCTTTAATATCACCGAGGCTAAGTACCATCATCCTGTTCAAGAATTAAAGCTAAAAAAAAATGTGTCCAGGGGCTGGCCTGTTGATGCAGCAGTTAAGTTCACACATTCTGCTTTGGCGGCCCAGGGTTCGCTGGTTTGGATCCTGGATGCAGACCTGGCACTACTTGGCAAAAGCCATGATGTGGCAGGCATCCCACATATGAAAAAAGTAAAGGAAGATGGGCACAGATGTTAGCTCAGGGCCAGTCTTCCTCAGCAAAAAGAGGAGGATTGGCAGCAGATATTAGCTCAGGGCTAATCTTCCTAAAAAAAAAAAAAAGTCCAGTCCCAGGAACTAGCAGGTAGAGAAGCAGTTCTAGAACCTAAGACTTTTGACTCGTGTCCTTTCTCCTTTTAGTATACCCAGTTTTCTCATGACTCAGCAATTTTAATATCCGGGAGCAAGGTTCTTGCCTGTTTACCAGGCGTGGTGAGTAAGTGTTCATTCTCTGAGAGGGAGCGTAAGCGGACAGACCCCAAACAGATGTCCAGTTCCACAGGTGTGGCATTACCAGGAGAATCCCTTTTCACCTTCCTTTCTCTGTCATCAGTACTGGATGCTATGTTCTGTAAATGGCCAATATTTTTCTAATTTCGTAGCTTTTGCTAATTGCAGTCTAAGAAAAATGCTTGTTATACTGCTGTCTCAGCATGTACTGGGGTAAATATTCATTCCATTCTCCCCGTCTCCTCCCTTCATTTCCTGATTGTGTGTATGTTTTCCAAACACCATTGTCAATTAATAATACATGTGGAAGCTGTAAGAAAAACATCTCGTCTCGAAATTTGAGCAAAATATGATCCATTTTTCTTGATGCCCAAGAACTGGTTCTTGTTTCCCCTCTATTTGAAAATGATGCACTTCAGACTTTAGAGCCCTGATGTGTGGAGAATGAAATGCAGCCTCTTCCTCATTTCTAAAAGCAGCTGAATTTAATCCGCCTCAGAACTAAAACTTTACCTCCCAGTTTCCTCAAATGCCAGAGTGGCATTGTGACATGTGACTGTCCAGACCAGCCCTGCAGATGTGTCTGTCATCAGGAATGGGGATTTCCTGCCAGGATGTAGTAATGTGCTTCCCATTGCTGCTGACAGCAGGGGTCCCAGACCCACTGGCTCCAGGGGGTAATTTTTAAACTTTTTTTCCAAGTTAAAGTGAAAATCAAAGCAGTACCATCTGTCATGTGAGTCTGCCATGCCAGGGAAATGAGTGTGATCAGTGGCCTGGATCCTGTTTAGACCACTTACTGACGGTGTCCCACACCATCCCATGTGTGTCTTTTATAGCTTTGATCAAGAGCTTACCATTTGTGCTTGGGGACGTGGGGAATGCAATGAGGGGGCTTTGAGGTGTGAATATTTCCATTTCCTATTCATTTCACATTCGTATTTGGCTACAGTCTGGACGAACACAACATATGGTATCTCAGAAATGGTATTTGCCTCACAAAGTACAAGCCCTGCTTAGCAAAGCTATTCCTTTGCACCAAGCCCCAGACAAGTAGGTGGTTAATTGTTGTAAAAGGTGTTTTGGAGAAGGACAAAGACTCTAGGGACAGAAAATGTGTTCATCTCCACCCTGCGAGCTGGATGAAGTAGCAGCCGAAGATTCTCATGGTCTCTCGTGGGAAGTTGTGGAAATAGTTCAGGGATCTACTCTTCCCAGGCTTTGTAACCTCAGCCAACCACAGTTCACTGCATCTCCAAGCTGGACTGTAGCCATGACCGAGCCCTCCAGAGAACCAAGGCGAAGTAACTCCAAGCTAGAATGGCTTCCAGTTGTGGCTTGGGGTGCTCAGAGGCCCAGCACATGCTAGAATATACACGTGCTCAGATTCTGAAGATGATACCTTGCCCAAGACTCGTTCGAAAACTGTGATATTCCAGTTGCTCCCTTGGAAAATGATGAGAACCCTTCTGTCTACTCAAGACATTTCTAAAGGATTCAGGCATACACTAAGAATTGTTAACATCAGTTTTTCCCCTATACTTTGAGTTCTGTTGATTTGGTGTTAAAATGTGCTATTGCTCATACTTTGTCACTGCCCAACCAAGTAATTAAATTTGCCAAGGCAGTCGATAATTTTGTGTGTGTTGTTTGAGGTGATCCCCATGAAGATATCTTTCTCTGTGTGCTGAGCTAGACTTTCCCTCCGTCTTTTTAAAAATTGCAAATAATCTTGAAACAATATCTAAAAACCTCTGGAGTCTGCACTTTCATTGCTCTTAATTTACTGCACAATCCTTTGTCCATTGACAACTACTTTTAAGTTTTGCTAACACTAAAATTTATATCAATCATTCTGATACTGTCTTTGAAAATCCTCATTTATTTCCCGATGTTCAGTAGGGACTTAGTGATTTTGCCTATGAGAAAAAATTATAACCTCCATTTTCTTGGTGCTTCAAAATTTATGAACAGTTCCGTAACATTATTTCATTTTTTATATGTCAACACAGAGGAAGGCAAACAAGAATTATCCCCGTGTAACAGATGTGGAAACTGAGGCTTGCCCAAAATTGCTGAGCTGGAAAATAACTGGTACAATCAGGACTTGAGTCGTGGCTTCTGCCTACAAAGCCCACATTCTTTCCATTACTCCATGCTCGCTTCACCCTTGACCCTGGCCAAGCACAAGAGCAGATGTGTGTGACAGGAGAGGCAGCATAGATGGATTAGGGTAGACCCATCCACACTCCCAGAAAAATAACTCAAAATGCATGTCCTGGTGTGGCTGGGACTCTAACGCATCTTCAAATACAAAAGAAAGTGCATTTAATGCAGAAATTATGCTTTGATAACTGACCAAAGCTGTCTTGAAGTTTGGAATGTTAATGTGTTAGAGAAAGTAAAGCAGCAAAGGACAGTAAGTTCTAAAATCTTAAAAATGTGTAGCTGTGGAAGAAGGGAGGGGAAAGAAGATTCGGCGAGACCCAGACGCCCCACCCCATTACTCTCCTCTGCTCCCCTTTACCAGCCCGGGTCAAGTCAGAAGGCTTCCTTAGGATCCACCTGGTAGTGCCTGGACACAACCTTGAGCTTGCTTGCTTGATGCCTTGGCTATGCTCTTTCTCAAAGTAATCCCAGATATCTTTTCCTGTAAAGTGAATTCTACTCATCTACTTAGTTTCAGGTCATGTGCCATCTTTTCCAGGAAGCTGTTTCTCAGCGTTTCACAGGAACAGAAGTCTGTTCCTCCTCTTCACTCCTCTCACGTTCGATCCCTTCCTTTTGCAATGCTAGATGGTGAGAGCTTGGAGAGTCGAGAACAGCTCCTTTCTTGGTGGGCGAAGTATGGTCTAGGGAAGAGCATAGGACCAAGGGACGGACAGCCCTGGGACAGACAGCCCCACGTCAGGCAACAGATCCGGGACCTCGTGTCTCAGTGAGGCTTCCCTGACAGCCAGATGTTGGAGAGGAGCGTGCTCAGCCATCTCTGGATTCAGTTTTACAAAATGAAAACGTGAATGAGTTTATTTTTAATATCCACTCTTGATCATAACTCTTTCTTGGATATATAATATTGAACAAGTCTCCCTTTCAGATGTACGACAAACGGATATAAAAAGCCTTGAGAGAAAATGACCTCAGCTCTTGCAACTTGTAAACTTCTCGGCGACCTTGCTTTTGCAGGGAAATCCTTAATTCTTTGTTATCAGACTTGAAGCAGTAATGACAACCATTTGTGTTCTCTTTGTTTGAAGTTGAGTTTTTTTGAGTCAAGGATCTTTTTCTGCGTTCAGCTATTTCTGTAGTGAAATTAATATTTCTCATGAAATGGTTTCACGCAGAAGCGTTGGAGTGTCTAGGCTCTTTATGTTGTTCCTAGAATGCTTCTGCACAAGGGGAATTTTAGGAAGGCATAGCCATAATCCTGCCTATCTGGTGGTTCAGGTCCTTTCTGGCCTTGCACTTCCTTTGTGCACTTCTGGGAGAGAATCATGTGTGTTTGTGTTCACACGCATGCTTGCGCACATACACATGCCTTTGGCAATGAAAGAAAGCCTCGAGAGTTCATGCTATTGCCTTAGTGCATTTCTGTAGTTTTGTATGTTACAAAAGGAAACAAAATAGAGGAAGACTCCCCCAGTCTCTGGTCCAGGTGAGTGTGGTTGTCGCCTTGCGTGTCTGCCCTGAAAGTGTCCATCCAGTCCTGGGGCCTGCTGACCTGTATCTCTTGGTTCTGGCAGAGCTGCTGAAGTCTGGGGAGCCCCAGAATTTTCACCATGTGCTAGATGAATCCTTGGGCAGCATATTTCTGTAAAGCATGCATTTAGAACATGAAGTTATCCCTTCTAAAGCTTTCCTCTCTAGACCTTCAAAATAATTCTCCCAAAAGCAGGCAAGAGCCCGGAACCATGAAATGCGTTGAAAGCTCAGTAACCCCAGATCAAATGGAGAACCAAGATCCCATGTGTTAGGTGGGTCCTGTGAGGAAGACTAAAGGAGAGTTGAGAAGTCAGATAGCCATGGGGCTGACCCGGCTTAGACCTGGAATATGGCCTCAGGAAGCGGTACCTGCCGATGAGTCTATCTGGGTGCAGAGAGGTAAAGACGAGAATTGCGAAGGAGCTGAGATAGTGTAGGAGAGGCCCAGTGTTCAGTGTGCACGCTGGAGCTTCATTACTGAGTTCGAATCTGGCAATGACAACTACCAGCTGTCACTTAACTGCTCTGTGCTTCTGTTTCCTCATCGGTAAAATGGCGATGATGATAATACCTCTTCACAGAGTAGCATGACTTTTTTAGTGAATTAATGTGTGTTAAGTGCTTAGAACAGCACCTGGCACAGAACAAGCAATATGGGGCTATTAGCTATTATTATTGCTATTATCAATCCTACACTATTGTTATCATCATCACTATAATACTATTCATATAGACCACGTCTTGAGTATAGAGTTAGAACAGTAGCTACTAAATTCAGGTGGTACCCAGTAGCATCCTCGCTTGGTTGTCTCACTTTTGGAACACCAGAGAGACATTTTTTCGGTCTCTAGTGAGTGAAAAAGTACCTGTCTGTAAGTATAATTACGTTATACCTCTAAAATGTTTTGATGGTAACATTTCGACAGTGGGTTCAGAGGAAGCCGTTCTTCTGAAAGGCTTACAGCGCTCAGGTGCCAGCTCGGATTTTCAGCTCCTTACTCCCTTGGGATATGTTCTACCAGCTGTTCAGCTACTATTTTCGGTCTTCAATTTAGAATCTGAATTATATTCTCCAGCATTCATCGTCTGTGAATGTACAGAGCTCCCCTAAAGAATACTGAGACACGTTCCAGGCTCCGTGGTGTGGGGGGTGGGGAGGGGGGCACGTGCCCTGGCAGAGTCCCTGTGCTCTGAGCTGGGAGCGGGTGCGTCTGGGTGCCAGCAGACAGCGATGGTGTGTCACGTTGCTTGTCATGTCCTTCTTAGATGACTACGCCCAGCTGTGTAACATCCCCGTCTCGGGACGCCGGCAGCCATATGGACGAGATGCCTTGGTCGACTTTAGTGAGCAGTACGCTCCACAACCTGATCCCTACTTCATTCAGGACCGTAAGCAAAACTTTTCAGTTACCGTGAAGCTCAATTGTGGTGAAAGATTCGTCAGTGGTTCTCAAAATGTAGTCCCTGGAAACTAGTTAGAAATGCAGATTTTCAGGCCACACTCTAGACCTGCTCCATCAGAAACTCCGGGATGAGACCCCGCGATGTGTTTCAGGGGCCCCCTGGGTAATCTTTGTGTCTAAGTTTGAAAACCAATGGATCAGATTATTAGTCTCGCTGGTAGAGATGCTGTTATGTTTACTGTCCTCAAAGAAAATTATCTTCTTATGATTTCCATAACGAAGCCATTTTTTTTAGCCATTAAGTGTTGGTCTAGTTTGAGGGCCAGGGTTTTCTTGAAAGCCTGGTTAGAATTGTAGTCTTTTCTTCATATAAGGAAATGACAAATGTTAACTGTACTGAGTTGATCCTGACAAGTATTTTAGAGTGGGACATCAAAAAATTGCTCTCCTGGCCAGAAATTAACTTTTAGAATCCACTCATGAGGGGATTTATTAAGTAAAAACCATGTGCCTGCTCTTCCTGGATTCGTGAGCAGAGTTTTCATGTGGGAAGTGGAGCGCGCATGTGCACACCTTGTTCCCGTTTAGAAAGTAAATGTCTGAGGAAGCCGCACAAGCTGAATGCTTCTGGGGGGGAAATCAGAGCTTTCAAAGACAGGCTAATTATTTGAAGTCTGAAAATTAGGATGGTACAAAATGAAATATTAGTAGACCATAAACTGTGTCCCTTCAAGCCTGGGAATAGAAAACACAGATCCCAGCTGCCTTGTCCACATCTTCCAGAGGGGCCCGCCTCACGGCGCATAAAGCTGCACCAGGTTTTCAAGACGGACTCCCTGTGGACCAGGGAGTTGATGTTAGGACTTTGGAGATGCTGCTGAATTACAAAATACAACAGAGCTTTGTCTTTCTTTGGGTTCTGACACCTGTGCACAAAGCAAGCTGGCCATGACCTGGCTCCTGAGGAGCAACATGAGCGTTTGGATCCACTTCAGTTCTGAGTCGAAGAGTTTTTTCTTCCTTCCCTTTTCCTTTCTCCTTCTCTTTCTCCTCTCCCTCCCTCCTTGATTCCTTCCTTCCCTCCTTTTGTTTTTTGAAGGATGCAGTGTGTTGATCATCCAGCAGAATTAAGAGTGCTTTAAAATTTACACAAAAACAGCATTCTATCAATCCAGCCAGGTTGATTAACACAGCTGTGTACCCTCCATCCAAGTCTGGAACATTGGCCCCTGGTGCCCTTTCCCAGTGCCCTCCACCCGCCAAGACTACCCACTCTCCTAACTTTCTGTCACCTTAGGTTATTTCTTTTAATCAATAACACGTCCCCGTGCACTGCTTCGTGGATGTGCCCACATGCACTCATAGCTGTAAGACTGTGTGCTTATGATTTTCTATACTTCTCTGTATGTATGTTACAGGTCAATAAACATTTACCTTAAAAATAATAGAAAGGAAAAGAAGAGAGAAGAAATATTAAGGTTGAAAGAAAGCCCAGTTTCCCTGCACTATAAACCCAAATACCACGTTAAGTCTGTCTGCGGCTCTGACACAACCCGCGGCCGGTGTGTGTAGCCTCCATCGCATTATAGTTCAGATTCCAGGAATTTTAATGTTGAAATGTTCTGGCTTATGTACCTTCTTTTTTAATACCGACATTGCTTTAAAACTCTTTTTTAATTCACTACAAATGTTAAGGAATAAACTTGTTGGTGTCACATCAGTTTCCTCTTTAGCAACATAGGAAGGTGAGACACAGTTCCAAGACCTTCAGCTCTGCCTACATAATGACCTTTACATTTCTTACAAGTTACAGAGAAATAGCTCCTCCTTCCCAGATCAGGAGCGAGGGCCTTCTGGCTCTGCTGAGGAAATGATCCTTCTGGGTAGATAGTAACATAGAGGGGAATGCTGAGGTTTCTTAGCGCCTTTATGATCCACCACATCCTGCCTTCTGGTTATTTAAGAAAGTTGAGCTGATGGCTGGTGGTTCCTTTAGGTAAAGCAGTATTTCTAAAACTGGAATCTTTTTCCAAGGTCAACTTTTTCTTATAAAGGACCAGAGAGTAAAATTTTTAGGCTTTGCAGGCGTTGTCTCTGTTGTAGCTACTCACCTCTGCTGTGGCATCAGGAAGGCAGCCACAGACAATATGTCAGGTCAGCGAATGGGTGTGGCTGTGTTGCAGTGAAACTTTATTTACAAAAATAGGCAGCCGGCCAGCTTGGAGCAGGCGCTGCAGTTTCCTGCCCGCTGTTTTAGAGTCTGGTAGAAGCGTTTTGGGGAGTCTACTTGGTATGTGTATACGAGTTTCAAATTTAATTTCATATTTCAATTTCTGTGATAATTAAATAATTTGACTAGTTATAAAGTCAAAAGGATTTTGCCATGATACATGGAATTTGAAAATAGTTTCATAGATGGGGACGTTATTTTCTTAAGTCACTATTTCTCACACCGGCTTTGGGAATCTGCTGACATGGTCTTAATGGCCTGTAATGTTTTTTCCCCCTTTAAAATTTTAAAAAGAGCCTGTCATGGATGTATTACTCAATTTTTAAAATCGCTGAGTTAGACCTTGTAGCCTTGCATAAGCCATGATATGTTGCTGCCCCCTGCAGTCCCACTGGAGAATTGCTTCAAAGGCTAGATGGAAGGTTCTGGCTGTATTTTGATATTTTTTTAAAGCTTGTAGTGGTGAGGTTCGGAAGAGGGGGAGGAGATGAAAAGCCGCATCAACAGGGTGTTTGGGCCACTATGGATTTATAGTGACAACTTTCCTCCCTGGAAAGAGAGCTAGACACTCTCCATGGGTGGTTAAATTGTTTCTATATTACTGAGCTCCAGCTCTGACTCAGCTTAAAGATATCTAAACTAGAAAAACAGCCTAACAAGAGCTTCTTTGTGTCCTTAAAAAAAACTTTTGGTTTTCTAAACAGCAGTGTGGTGTACTTTTCTCATTTATCAGGATGTTTTGAGTCCCTTTTACTGCCTTTATCCTTTGATCCCCAGAGCCCTTTCGTAGGGGGGCTTCCTCAGCCAGAGCAAACAAACAGGCTTCAGCAGGCAGGGCCAGCCTGGCTCACCTACTCTGGGGAACTCCAGGGAAAACGCACCGCCACAGATGCCCATGGGTCTTTGAGCAAATGTCTCCCGAACTCTGAGAGTAGATGCCACTAGTTCCATCCTGAAAGATGTTCTGACATTTGCCCTCCTGAGAACTCAGGAAATTTGGAATTCTAGGTAAAAGCTTTTAATAATTAAGGGCAAAACAATGTTACTTGCTTTATCATTTGATGCAATTTTAATACAAAACATCAGAATTCAAGATGTGGGGCTAATCTGTACAACATATACAAAGGTTTTAATACTTGATGCTTAATATTGTATACAGATATATTCCATGTTAAATTTTAATGCTGTCTAAAGGTTAAGATGTCTGAAATATGTATATATGATGAACCATAACCTTAATAATCATACAGATTTGAAAAACGGTGTAAGAGGTTGAATTTCTAACTTGGTACCTGTTCTTCCCTTTCCAGGGTTTTTAAATAGCTTTGAGGAGCTGCAGGCTGAGGAATGTGGCATCCTCAACGGATGTGAAAACGGCCGCTGTGTGAGGGTGCAGGAAGGTTACACCTGCGATTGCTTTGATGGGTACCACTTGGATATGGCCAAGATGACCTGTGTCGGTAAGAAGGATGTGTGTCTCATGGGAAATCGTTCTTTTCATGAGAGCCCCTGAGGCCAGATATCATACAGTCAAGTATATTTAAGATAGATTTGCCGAGTTTCAGTTTGGGAAGATGAGAAAAGGTCTGGAGATGGCATTAGTGATGTTTGCGCAATGATGTGAACATACTTAACGCTACTGGACTATTCACTTAAAAATGGTTAAAATGATCAGTTTTGTGTTCTGTATACTTTGCCACAATTTTTGAAAAACAGAGTTGATGTCTCGTTTAAGAGTTCATACAGTGGAAAGTCCAGAATGTTCCAGATAATTACTTTTACTCTTTTAAATTTAGCTTTTGTCTATGCACAACCAATGTTTTCCCTGAATGCCTGACATAAGCATAAGGGAGTGTAGATGTCTGGGGAAAAAAATACAGCTTCCATGGTAATCATTTTAGAGAAAGTTCCTTCTAAAACTTTGCTTTGAGTTGCCTTCCCTCTTGTTTTTAAAAGGACAGTGAACGTACATTTATCCTTGTCTGTGTGATCAGTGTTGTCTTCCAGGGCCTGTTGGCCTTTATGCTAAAAGGCCCTTGACTTAAAGTGTTTTTTTTCTGTTTTTTTGTGGCTCTTCTGCTCCCTTCTGTAGGAGCCCCTTTCCCCACTTCGGTTCTGTCAGTCTCCTTCTCTGGTGGGTGTGGAACCTAGGTACCCTGGGGTATTACAGGTGTTTCCAGTGCCTAAGAGCCTTTCTTTTCTTTTCTGTGGAAAGAAATCTAAGACGGTAACAAGCCTTTGGAGAGCTGCTCAGAGGTCTGTCTGCTCACTTGTTGGAGTCTTAGCTGTGATGCTCTTGACAAATCTACCAGTTCTTCTATACCCGTGCAGAGGAATCTAGGAGGTTTCAACTAGAAACTGTCAAGCTGGCAAATGTTTATGTCATGTTAAATAACAGAGAAAGAATTTCTAGAACCTTGCTGATAATCTACCTTTTTAAGAACTAGAAAGTCTTATTTATCTTGCTTGTGATTGAAACAAACGAGAATGGGAAAGTACAGTTTACTGGGGCGGGTAGAGAACAGCCAGGCCATGCTCAGGCCGGATGCCTGGACGCCTCAGGTAAGCTGCAGGTTACGTTTCCTTGCCAAGTGATAGTAAAGCTTGTTTACCCACATGGTGTGGCTTATTGCAGATGTCAACGAATGTGACGAGTTGAACAACCGCATGTCTCTCTGCAAGAATGCCAAGTGTATCAACACCGAAGGTTCCTACAAGTGTCTGTGTCTGCCAGGCTACGTCCCTTCCGACAAGCCCAACTACTGCACTCCGTTGAATGCCGCCTTGAATTTAGAAAAAGACAGTGATCTGGAGTAAAAGAGAATCTACATAACCGAAGCCCATATACCCTGCACTGTGTAAAGGAAAAGAGAGAAATGTATTATACTTGAGACATTGCACCTAAACCCAGAGCGTTGGGAACACGGAAACATCACGGAGTCGCGTGTCCTTGGAAGAGCGTGAGAGGATTCAGTGGGAGCCTGACTGGTGTGACAGACCAAATGGACATTTCTCTGAAAAACCAGTATATATAGTCTGTTCATATGTAAAATTCAGTGGAAAAGAGGCGGAACAGTGCTGTTATTTTAAACAGAAGGTTGTATTATTATGTTGTTTTGTTTTTTACTATTGCTTGATTAAATTTGGCATTTAAATAGTGGTGGAAATATTTTATATAATTTTCATTTTTTGGTTGTGCAGTTCCTTGGCTACTGTTTTTCTTCAGATTTTTTTTTTTTAAATCTCAAGTGCAGAAGTCTTTGATGAAATATTGTTAAACTGTATTATAAGTATTGTTACACAGGGTTTTGCTATTCCTGGTCTGGAGCATTTTTAAATCCAAATTGTCTGTCCTGTGGAGCAGGCAGTAATTTTGTCTCAAAACTTTTATACACATTTGGAGAATATTTACAGTGTATTGTCTGATTTTAATGTCCATTCTTAGCCAAGCTGCTGTTAGGTGTCAATTGGATCCCTTTCCTACATTGAAATGGAAGAACTAATGAGCTTACGTTAGTATTGTAATGTGTAAAGTAAGCCCAGCAAAATTTTTGAAAACTTGATGATCCCAATATATTTACCATTGTATGTTAAAGCAAAATAAATCACCGTTTTTTTAGAAAAAATTCTACCTGAGCGTAATTGTCAATGAGTACATGTGTACAGGTTGTCTCCTCCCTCCCCCCACCCTTTGCTTTTATCAATGGTTCTCTACTAACGTAGGGTCTTTTACAGGTTAACTGTTAAATCTGTTAGATACATAATGGACTGAAATGTGTCCCCTCAAAATTTGTATGTTGAAGTCTTAACTCCTCATTGTCAGAATGTGAGTCTGTTTGGAGACAAGGTCTTTGAAGAGGTAATTAAGGTTGAATGAGGTCATTGGGGTGGGCCCTAATTGAATATGACTGGCGTCCTCATAAGAAGAGGAGATTGAGACACAGACACACGGAGGAAAGACTGTGAAGTCACAGGGAGAAGCAAGCCCTCTACATGCCAGAGAGAGGGCTCAGAGGAAATCAGCCCTGTGACACCTTGAGCTCGAACTTCTAGCCTGCAGAGCTGTAAGAGAAGGTGGTGTTTAAGCCGCCCCTCTGTGGTGCTTTGTCATGGGAGCCCTGGCCAAAGCCCTGCAGCAGAGATGTATCTAGCACGGGAGCAAGGAGTAACGGCTTTCAAGGTTTCAGCCCCTGCTTGATACACATCTACAGTCAGGCAGTTGTCCTATAACTTCAACTGAATTTCAGAATCCATTTTTTACTTAATAAAAGTATCTGAGTAAAACAAAAAACAATGTATACCCATACACAGCAGAAAATGTCCCCATTTAACATTTTCCTGAAAGACAGGCTTTTGGGTTTTAATGCTTTCATAGGCAGAATAATGGCACATCAAAGATGTCCATGTGCTGATCCCTAGAGCCTGTGAATATGTTACCGTGTGTGGCAAACGGGAATTAAGATTACAGATGGAGTTGCGGTTGCTAATCAGCTGGCCTTAATAAGGAGAGTATCCAGGTGGGCCCAATATAATCACAAGGGCCCTGAGACTCGAAGAGGGAGGCAGAGGAGGAGAGTGAGAGGGAGATGTGACTATGGAAGGAGTCAGATGCCAGGTGAGAAGGACTCCATTCCCCACTGCTAGCTTTGAAGACAGGGAAGAGGGGAGGGGGCATGAGCCAAGGATTGTGGTCGCCTCTAGAAGCTGGGAAAGGCAAGGTACCATTATTCTCCCCTAGAGCCTCCAGAGAGGGACGCAACCCTGCTGACTCCTTGACTTCAGTCCAGTGACACTTGCGTCAACTTCTAACCTATGGAACCATAAGATAACAAATGCATTGTTTGAAGCCACCAAATGTGTGGTAATTAGTTGCACCAGCAATAGAAAGCTAAAACAATACCCAAGCATCATAAAACATATCCCTCTCTCTCTCACGCTTTTCAACTGTTTATATAAGAGAAACTTATATCTCCAAAACTCAACTCAGCATTTTTTTTTTTTTGGTGAGGAAGATTGGCCTTGAGCTAACATCCATTGCCAATCTTCCTGTTACTGCTTGAGGAAGATTATTCCTGAGCTAACATCTATGCCATCTTCCTCTGTTTATGTGGGATGCTGCCACAGCATGGCTTGATGAGCTGTGTGTAGGTCCACGCCTAGGATCCAAACCTGCAAACCCTGGCTGCCAAAGTGGAGTGCACAAACTTAACCACTACGCCACCAGGCTGGCCCCACAACTTGGCATTTTAAATGATGTGCTGGCACAGTCTTGTTATATTCCAAATATAACAGTTGGAATCACCATAAATGTTTGGAAAGCACAAAGCCTATCAACAAAGTGGAAGTGCACTGGGATATTGCTGGCACCAAGAGGCCTGCCATGTCATACTCAGTGTAACCAGCCACCAGCTCACATGCTTGTTCTGAATGCATTTCCACAGTGCTTTCCATGTCTGAATAGCCCTTATTTTTACCTAGTGTTGTGCGAGTTCCCCCCAAAATAGAGCAAATGTCAAAAATTGTGAAAAGGAAGCTGCGTGAGTGTGTAAGTTGAGAAAAGCTATTACAGTGGAAGAGACGATATTACTGTGCACAAAGCAACTTTGTAAACCTCATTAACGATCAAGAAGAGGTGTTTTAAGCATTTTATATTCCAACATAGCTTTATTGTGTTCTAGTTGTATTTTTAGGAAATTGGTTGGGGGATTTTGAGGTGTATCGTAAATTCTTTTAGCATTTCACACCGAACGTTTAGTTTTTACAGATTATTGACACTAAGCAGGAGATGCCTGTATACGTTAATGAAAATACATAGTTTTAAACGTGACTTCTTGTATTTGGTGTAATTTTATTTCACAGCTCTGGAAAAAAATGTTTTGTTTTTGTAATATGCAATTCCCTTAGCTCCTTTCGGTAGTTACTTCCATTTTACTTTTAATGCCCAATTGTCCTCCAAACTGCGGGTTTGGGATTCTGTGGCAGTGGTCCTAATTCATTGGCCATGATGAGACAGGCACATAGTACAGTGCATTCTAGTCATTCATTATACTAATTATATCTAATCAATTATACATGTATTTTCCACTTGCCTAAGAATCTGGTCTCTTCCTCTGTCCATCCACGGAATAGGTTTCTGAACCTTAAAATACCAACAGTCAGTAACATTCTATTCTTTTGTCATAAAAAACATTGCTCAAAAAAACCTAGACCTTGCTATCTGATTTAAGCCTATGTAATTTGAAGTTATATTCTTGAAATCTGCCATGTTATTTGAAGTGATCACTAAGTACAAATCCAGCAAACCAAACCCTTAAATATATCGAAGTTACTTTGCACAATTTCATCATTTATAGCTCTCTAAAATATGTTTATAGGTTAAAAAAATACCTTAATTTAGCTTTAGTATTTTCACACACAAAGAACTTGTATTTGAATCCTCCTGGTAAATCTTAATGTCCCCTTATTGGCAGCAATGACAAATCTGATGATGTGCTTAAGAAATGAGGTTCATGAACATTTCATTTGGGTCAACAAACTGCAAGGAAACAGCTAACATACATGTCAATACAACATGTCCCTTCTTGTGGGGACAAACCATAACTGTGAATTTAGGAATTGTTCCGATAACTTGCAGCATTAAAACACAATGATTCTAATACTCTCCTCCACTTTCAAATAAGAATGATTTAAGTATGTACTACAGCACCTATGATTTACTGCTCAAATATTTGGTAAGAAGAAGAAAGTAAAGATGGCTGTCATAGCTCAATATCAAAGTGATGGGTAATCGCAATTAAGAGAAAAAAGGAATAAGGGAAGGTATCATCTGCAGAGTACAGGAATAAATTACAATCTAGTAAGACAGGAGACACTTCTCAGGGAAAAGAGCTCCCCAATTTAGGAGGAAACGTTTGTAATCATCACAGGAATGTGAGATTCCTCTAACCTGCTTTCACCTGTCTTTGAGAATGCAAGATGGCCATCACCGGAAGAACAGTCATCTTCCAAGTCGTTTATGAGGAGAATTTTTCTGTTTATAGATGACTGAGTGTAACTAAAACAGGCTATGCTTTCTTGTGACCAGACACAGAATATGCAATAGGACGCTGGTAATCTATCTCGTTGCCCTTCCCCCAACACACACGTATGTAAGAATTCACTGAAGCCTGCGTAAGAATCTGGATTTTTCTGGAGAAAATCTTCTAGGGTCAGACACACTCAAAGTATGGTCCTCAGACCGGTTATATTTCCTGAGAGAGCATTAGAAATGCAGAATCTCAGGCCCGCATAACAAGACTCCTAGATGGTCACATGTATATTAAATTCTCGGAAGCACTTTTCTAAAGAAGCAGGTGGGTTTGTTTGGCTGCATATTGGAATTACTTGAGGAACTTGGAAAATTACTCATGCCCTATCCCCAGAAATTCTGATTTAATTGGTTTGGGATATGGAGAATTCTTGTTACTTTTGTCAAATTGAATTGTTGTTCTTTGAACAACGTTCCTTAGGCCGTTTGGCCACAGTACCAAACTCATCAAACAATGTTCCTTATTTGCAAGATAGAGATAATGACAGCTGCTCTTACTACTTCATAGGTGTGTAGAAGGGATCAAAATAAGACCATATTTAAAAAGCTTTATAAGCCAGGATTCCTTGTGTGCAGATAAGGAATGATTCCTCATTGCTCCATGCTGCTGAACACACTTTAAAAGCTTGACTCTTGTACTCGCTCATTTTTCTGTGGTCAAGAGTTGGTCTGTATTCCTTCTTCTCTCTTTCTGTCCCAGCTGCTTTCCTCCAAACCTGAGACCTCCCTAGGATACACTTTCATTTAAACTCTCCATCCTCACGATCTGGAGACTACCCCTTGCGCAGTCATTGAAATAATTTTCTAGAGGAAAATGCTACAATGGAGCATCAGAAAAAAAAGGTTTTGGAGGAACAGACCAGAATATTTGTATGTAAATTTAGGAGTCCTCTAAACCTTCTGGAGAAAAAGGGCATGGGATTTTGGAGGCAGAATCAGCTAAGAGTGTTAGAAAGTGGGTAGGAGAAAAGGGACTTCATCAGAGAACAAATTGACCTCACCTACACGAGGTGGTTAAGAGTCATCAAGACTCAGTTTATGTCTTCTATGTTCAAGGTTTTCTTGGATCCTCTAGTTTTTGGAGGAAAATGGCCACACTGACCCACATAATCTTGGGTGTACCTGAGATTTTATTCTCCCACCCTGAACAGGATCCTGAGATCGCTAGAAAGGAGTCCCTGTCAGCAGTGTAGCTTAGTCCTGGTGACTCAGTGGGAAGAGGCCACAGAAGCCCTGTCCACCACCATGCAGTCATGCTCAGGGATGGGCAAGCTAATCCTGGACAGAATGGTAGCCGTGGTCTGGGAGCACCCAACCTTCTTTTCCTAGGACACCCTTCTTCCTAACAAAGGCAATGACATTTAGCTTGAGGACCAAGAAGCTGTAGGATAAACAAGAAGTTGACTATAAAAGCAACCAAATCCTTCTGTCCAATGGTCATTTGTGATTTTTCAATATCTAGTTGCAAAATGACTTAGTTGGAAGCAAGGGCTGGGACAGGCACCTGTGGACTCCAAGCACTTATGGACATTAAATGGAAAATGTTGCAGTTTTTACGAATTGTCTGGAAAGTAGTTAAATGTTCAAAGTGTTCCTGGCCTGGCATGGATGCGGCAGAAACTCATTTCCTGCAGGTTATCACTGCTTCCGTCATCCTCAAAGCCTTCTCTAGACCAGCACTGTCCAACAGAACTTTCTGCGATGTGGGAGAGGTTCTATATCTGAGCTGTCCAGGCCATAGTCACTAGCCACATGGATATTGAGCAGTTGAAATGTAGCTAGTGAAACTGACGAACTGTTTTTAATTTTACTTACTTTTATTACATTTAAATAGCCACATGTGGCTAATGACTACCATATTGGACCACACAGCCCCAGAGTTTGACCTTTCACTGGCCCTCATGCTTCACCAGCACCCATTGTCTCCCAGTTACCTCCCCGACCCTCTGGCCCCCCGTGAGGTACTAGGCAGAAAGATTTTTGTGGCAAAGAAAACAATGTCTTTGTTGGAACAATTACCCTCCAAAGCAAATTTGCAGTCAATGTTTAAGAAAAACAACAAATGAACTCATATGAATCATCTTGTCTTATCTTCAGAGCTATCACACACATTTCATTTTTGCCAAATATAATTAATCATTTTTGCCACAGCGGCAAAGAGTGGCAAAAGGAAGAGCACGGAGCCCTGACCCCTGGAGAAGGAGCCAGAGACAACTGCCAAGACAGAGAAAACACCATCATTAGCTCCTCTTGCCTTCAGTGCCACAACTCAGGGGTTCTCCAAGTGTGGTCCCCCACCAGGAGCATGAGCATCACCTGGGAACTTGTTAGACGTGCAAATTCTCACCTTCACCCTAGACCTACTAGATGAGAACTCTGGGGCTGCTACCCAGCAATCTGTGTTTTAACAAGTCCTCCAGAAACTGTTGACACCTGATAAAGTTTGAGAATTGCTGCCCTAAATAACCATCTGTTCAGTGGGCAACTATGGCCCACTGGGCTCCAGGAATCATGAGACTTTCTTCAGGAAGATCCTCCCCCTCAACGCCCTCCAAGATGGAGCTATTTAGATAAGATTTTAGTATAATTCTCTTTTTTCTATTTCCTTCCGTATCCTACCAGCTTTTCCTCAGTTACCCAGTCAAAGCTTCAACCCCCCCAAGTGGGCCCAAAATAAATGCCTACTTTCAGAGCACCTCATCCACTAGGCATTTTATTTATTGAAGGTGTACTAGAGCTCTCCACTAATTATTTTTTATACACTCCACATTTTATCATCATCATAACCCTGTAACCTAAGTGTTAAGAAGTGCTGCTGGAGCTGCCTGTTACCAGCTCATGAGAGCTAATTGTGCATATCCATTCCTAACTCACATTGGGGGTTGGAAATTGGCAGTGGTGAGCGTATTTACACCACAGAAATTGGCAAATGGAGAGCTGATTGTTAAACATTTACCAGTGCACCACTGGATTATCCTTTCTTATAAAGGAGGGGAACAGGATCAGTGAAGTTGGCCAAGACTGCATGTATATGGATTTTAACCTAGGTCTTATAACTCCCAAACCAGCCTGCTTTTGTTATAGGGCTCTCCAGGTGATACCTGAGTTTGTTTCAGCCAACTGAGGACATCCAGAGTCTAAACAGGAGAAACAGAAGCCATGTCTACAAGACACCAGGCTCAAAGTACCCTTCTGTAGAGCAGAAAGGTGGGCTGGAGAGGGTGATGTGTTAACCAGAAAACAATAAAGCCACACCTTTGAGAACAGGCTCAACTGTTTTTCAAATCATTCCCCTTTAAGAAAGTGTTTTAGTTTAAGGTTCTTTTGGCTCCTGTCTTTCTTAGAAAAATTGGCCACACTGACTCACAATCTCAAGTTTAACTGGGGGTTTACTCCCCCACCCTGAACAGGATCTCGAGACACAGGGATTTTGATAAGGATGGCATTGAACGTGTGGATCAGTTTGGAGAGCTGTGCAGTCTTGACTATGTTAAGTCTTCTGATCCCTGAACATGATCCCTAAATCCATTTATTTAGGTCTTTAATTTCTTTCAACAATGTTCTGTAGTTTTCAGAATATAAATTTTATGTTACTTTGTTAAATTTATTCCTAAGCATTTTACCCTTTTGGATTTTACTATTAATGGAATTTTCTTAATTTCAATTTCAGTTTACTATTGTTACTGTATAGAAATACAATTAAGGGCCGGCCCGGTGGTGCAGTGGTTAACTGTGCACGTTCCGCTTCTGCCACCCGGGGTTCGCTGGTTCGAATCCCGAGTGCAGACATGGTACCGCTTGGCAAGCCATGCTGTGGTAGGCGTCCCACATATAAAGTAGAGGAAGATGGGTATGGATGTTAGCTCAGGGCCAGTCTTCCTCAGCAAAAAGAGGAGGATTGGCAACAGATGTTAGCTCAGGGCTAATCTTCCTCAAAAAAGAAAAAAGAAATACAATCAGGTTTTGTATATTGATCTTGTATCCTACAATCTTGCTGAATTCATTTCTAAGTTCTAAAAATTTTTAGTGGATTCCTTAGGAATCTGCAAATATAGTTTTACTTCTTTCTTTCTAATCTGTATACCTTTTATTTCATTTTCTTCCTTAATTGTCCTGGTTAGGACAAATAGAAGTGGCAACAGCAGACATCCTTGTCCTTTTCCTGATCTTAAGGGGAACAATATTCAGTCTTTCACCATTAAGTCTGATTTAACTCAGGGTCTTTGTAGATGCCTTTTATCAGGCTCCAGAAGTTTCCTCCTATTCCTAGTTTGTTAAGATTTTTGTCATAAAGGGATGTCAAATTTTGTCCAATGCTTTTTTGTGTGTCTATTGAGATGATCATGTGGCTTTTGTCTTTCATTCTACTAACATGGTTTATTACATAAATTAATTTTCGGGTGTTAAACCAGTCTTGCATTCTTGAGATAAATCCCATTTGGTCATGGTGCATAATCCTTTTTATATACTGCTGGATTCAATTTGCTAATATTCTGTTGAAGATTTGGTGTCTATGTTCAAGAGAAAATATTGGTCTTTAGTTTTCTTTTGATGTCTTTGCTTTTGCTATCAGGATAGTACTGGCTGAATAGAGTGAGCTGGGAAGTATTCCTTCCTCTTATTTTTGAAAGAGTTTATGAATAATTGGCATTAATTCTTCTTTAAATGTTTGCTAGAATTAGTCAGTGAAGCCATCTGGTCCTGGGCTTTTCTTTTGGGGAAGGCTTTTGATTACTAATTCAATCTCTACTTGTTATAGGTCCATCTAGCTTTTACAAAGAGAAGACCTTTTCTCTTGTTAGCATATACTCACCTTGGATTCACAATCCTAGCAGCCAAACATAACTAGTCACTAGTGTCCTTAGCAGGAGGGGAAAGATTGAGACAAGGCCTGGGAAGGGCCAGGCAGGGCCTAAGACAGAGGCAACGGCCACTTCCCTCTGTTGCCCGCCTCTCAACTATAGGTGACAGTGGATCTGGCTTCCACTGGGCACTGTGCTCCGATGTGACTCTGCCCTGGAGACTTCTATCCTTCACTTCTTCCCTGGCAGGCACCCAAGGGTGTGGTTTCAGCCTCAGCTCTCCTCTTGGCTGTCCCTCCTTGGAAATCTCATTGGACTCACCTTAATTCCCTGGCCTGCGTTGTCCCTCTGGCCTCTCTCCACTCAACAACCCCAGATGGTTTTCCAGGTCAACTTGCCCGGCAGTGCATTCCCATTAGAGGCTATCTGTCTTCACCACCCTCATCCCATCGCCTCTGAAAGCTGATCCACCTCCTCCATCGTAAGCTTTCCTTTCAGTTGTCATCTCCCAGCATGTTTGTGGGAAATGCTGGATTTATGTATATGCCTGCAAGAGGCCCTGGAGATCTGCTCTCATTTTACAGATGAGAACTCTCCCTTCCGAGAGAGTGATCCCTCCCCCTGGCCATAGCCCCACAGCCCTGGGACTGGGATCCAGATGGCCTTACTCCCAGCAGAGCACTTTCCACCACACCTGCATTAACCCTCCTTTCTGTGTCATCTTCCTAATCTCCCTTTTTACACATTAAAGCTACTATTTGTGATCCCTTGTTCTGTGGCAAGCCTGTCATTTAGTTTTCATGAGAACCGTACTTCATCTCCATGTTATAGATGAGGACCTGTGCTTGCGGAGGTTAAGGACCTTGCTCAGGGTCCCACAACAAATTATACCCAGAGCTTCAACTGAGTTCCCAGCCCATGCTCCCACCCACTAGGCCTGAATTCCCCATAGCTTTGCTTAGGAAGAAAACACACACTTCTCAGTTTACAAGAGAAGCTAAAAATGGTTGTAGAGGAGATTCTCCTGCAGAGCCTCTTGGGGAAAGGCCTTTATCAGGCTCCTGGTTCTTTAGCGTTAGTGCACAGGTCCCAGAGGCTGAAGCAAAATGGCAGGCTCAGGTGCATGTACCTCATCCCTTTCATTCATTCATTTACTCTTTCACTCAGTGGCTCACTCAACAAAGACTGACTGAGTACTGCCGTGTGTTGGGCTCATATGAGCCCCTAGGATCCAGCAGTAATCTGTAAACAACGTTCCTGCCCTCATGGAACTTCCATTCTAAGGTCATTCGGGGGGGACAACAATATCAACTAAAACGCCAGGCAGTGAAAACTCTGAAGATAAATGGAAGGAGGCTATTTTGTGTCACATCATGGACGACGTCTCTTGGGATTATATTTGAGCACAGGCCTCGAGAAGTAAGGGCTTGGAAGGCCTGCAGATATCTTGGGGAAGGAGTTCCTCCGTTTTAGGGGAAGTAGAAAGAGCCCAAGGTGAGAGTGTTTGGGGAACTTTAGGACCAATAAGGCCAGTGTGACTGCAGAGGAAGGAGCACCAGGAATGGCAGTAGGTGACGCCTTCAAAGAGGCAAAGGAAGCCCTTTCTGTGAAGTTTACGGCCCAGGGTAAGAAAATTTTCCTACCTCCTAAGGTTTTTTTTAAAGTTCCCCTTCAACCATTAGGCCTCTGAACTTTTTCAGGCCATTCCCAGACTCAAACGTCCTTGAATGGTGAATAATTTTTCTGCTATTTGTAAGCAAACTCCTCTCTTCCTCTCCATAGGGGTTATCCCCCCTGGTTCCTTTCCTCGTGGGTTTCATAGTTCCCTACAGGTTATTCTCAGCTATAGAAATCCCAGAGCCTCTTAAGGCACACACAGAACAGGATGTCACGTAGCTCCTGAGCCCCAGGTGGGACATCGTGCTCTTGGAAGACAAAACAGTCCTTTCCTCTCACCATTTGTGAGGCCCAAAGAGAAAAAGCAAAAAGGATAATGAGGCCCTTCTAAGGAAACAGAAAGGAGGCAGGCCTTGGGAAACTGCCCAGCTGCGTCCATTTCAGCCCCCTTCCTTTGAGAAGTTCCTTCCAGGTGGGATCCTGTGGGGCTGTGTGCTCACCAAGCTCACCGCTCCCACAGGTGAGCAGGGAGCAGAGAGAAAAGTAGTTGAAAAGGGAGAAACACTGTACAGAGCTTTCCCATGTAGGAGAAGTGGCTGGGCACTAATTGGCCTCTGCCAAGATTTTAATACCTAAAGGGAGTTGCTATTATTTCATTTATTCAATAAACATCTGTTAAATGCTTATTTTGTACCAGGCATTGTGCTTGACTCTGGGACTATGGAGATGAATAGCTTAGAGTGTTTGACCCCACATTAGCTCAGAAGACAGATGTGACCCAAACTAACCATACTGCGATGAGGTAAGTAGTCCAATGTCAGCTAGCACTCAGTGTTATGGGACCAAGGAGGAACCAATTGATTCTGCCTGGCTGGTGGCTGGGGGTGGAGTGGGATAGAAGCCCTAGGGAGAAGACGAAATAATTCAAATTGTACGGGTCTTAAATTTCACTAGGAGGAAGGAAAGAAAGCAACAATGCAGCCATGTCTACTGTCCCTTCCTTTTTGTGACAGAATGTGCCTCTGGTCTTACAGAAGGGGCCCTGGACTTGGCATGTTAGAACATCTATCTGGGTCCTAATTTCTGGCTCTTGCACGGCCTGCTTTAAGACCTCAAACAAGTCTCTCTCCATCTCTTGTCACTGTTTTCTCAGCAGTAAACTGAAGTCTGAGGTCCCTACTATGTGAAAAATTGTCTAATTCTCTGATTTCCCTTTTATCAAAATGTCTTCTCTTTCCCAGCCTGATTGCTTAATCCTGTTAACTGTGATCACATAAATGATTCACTACTTTAGAATGGCTTAACAAAACCCTTTGGGGGCATAGCCAATCTCTAGAAAAATCTCTGGAAAGCTAGGCGTTTCTACCTTCCACAGATGCATAAGAACAGGTGACGACCGCTCCAACAATGCACAGGCCTTCTGCAAATTAGAGCTTCAACATTTGAAAGACTAGACATGAGAAAGATTGATTAGATTCTAGATCCATTGGCATTAGGACAAGAAATTTCAACTTTACATTTGCCAGTGTGAAAGAGGAAGAGTGTCTTTAAGTACAGTTTTAAATGTCTTAAGTTTCTGAATGATTTTTAGAAGATTTAAAAAGTTTTAGCCATCTATTTGTGCAAATTTTTCACTGATGCTGACTGTTAAGAATCTGAGAGATCAAATTAGAAGTCCTGATCTGGAACTGCATGTGCTTATTTAAAAGACAGTGATACTGACCCTGATATCAGTTTCCCCACATTAAACCCAGCATATATGGGGTTAAAACCAAAACACTCGGTCCCTGCTTACTCCCTGGTTTCCTGGCTCCAGAATCCACTATCATCCATAGAAACAGACACCACCAAGGACAAGCACCTGGATTCATTATCTCCTGCCCACAGATACAGGCTGGTGGGAAAGCTGCTGACCAGCAAGGTCACGGGCTCCCTCCTCTCTGCAAGTGTCTCTAGGCCAAACCCAGGCTGGTGGGAAAGCTCCGACCAGCAAGGCCATATGCTCCCCATCCCCTACCTAAAACCCCAAATAAAACCCTTTCTTTTAGCTTTTTTGGGAGTTTGGGATTTCAGCATTAGCTGCCCTCTCTCCTTGCTTAGTGCTGTGCAATAATAAAATTCCTACTTTCTTCCACTACCCCCGGTGTCAGAGATTGGCTTGCTGTGCAAGAAGTGAGTGAACTCACTTCAGGTTCGATATCAACAGCACATATAAAAATGTTTGCAGCTATAAGCTAAAGTTTCTCAATAAAACAAAAATATTTTATTAAGAAATGTTAGGAAAATTCTTTAATACTTAGTATTATACCTGCCACTTCATATTTTATATTTCCTGAAATGGTTATATAATATAAATAAGGAAATGTTAATGAATTTTTCCATCAAGCTCTGCATAGAGGCCTCATTTCCCCTCCCTTTTACCCTAGTGTGCCAAAAAAAGATCCTGTGAAATAGACATTTACCATCATGTGAAATACATTAGGAAGCATTATCAGGGTGAAGACAATCCTTTTATTTAATAGTCATCCTTTTCCCTGCTGATCTGCAGGCACAGCTTTGTCATAGATCAAGTTTCTACCTATGTATGGGTCTATTTCTGAGCTCTCTGTTCAATTCCATCACTTTTGGTCTATCTCTGTATCTATATCCTACTGTTGTCATTATTGTAGCTTTTTCTTTTCTTTTCCTTTTTTTTTTTTTTTTTGAGGAAGATTAGCCCTGAGCTAACACCTGCTGCCAATGCTCCTCTTTTTGCTGAGGAAGACTGGCCCTGAGCTAACATCCGTGCCTATCTTCCTCTACTTTATATGTGGGACGCCTACCACGGCATGGTTTGCCAAGCAGTGCCATGTCCGCACCAGGATCCAAACCTGCGCCACCAGGCCGGCCCCTATTGTAGCTTTTTCTTAAGCCTTCATTTCTGGTAAGGTAAATTCTTCCACCTTTTTTTGTTGTTGTTTGGAGTGTGTTCACTCTTTGCTTTTTTTTTTTTTTAATTAATAGACTTTATTTTTGAGCAGTTTTACATTTATTGAAAAATTTAAAGAAAAGACAGAGTTCTCATATACCCCCTGACTCCCACTCCCACCCTGAGTTTCCCCTATTAGTACCTTGCATTAGTGTGGTGCATTTGTTAGAACTGACGAGCCACTATTGATACACTATTATTAGCTAAAGTCTATAGTTGCCATTAGGGTTCACCCTTTGTGTTATGCATTCTATAGGTTTTGACAAACATATGATGACACGTATCCCCATTACAATATCATGCAGAATAGTTTCACTGCCCTAAAAGCCCCTGTGCTCCACGAAGTCATCCCTCCCTCCTTCCCCACTAATCTTTGGTGACCACTGATCTTTTTACTGTTTCCATAGTTTTGCCTTTTCCAGAAGGTCGTATAGTTGAAATTGCATAGTACGTAGACTTTTCAGACGGGCTTCTTTCATGTAACAATAAGCATTTAAGATCCCTCCGTGTCTTTTCGTGGCTTGATAGCTTATTTCCCCTTTTTTGCCCAGTAATATTCTATTGTCTGGCTGTACCACAGTTTGTTTATACACTCACCTACCGAAGGACATCTTGGTTTCTTCCAACTTTTGGCAATGACGAATAAAGTTGCTGTAAACATTCATGTGCAGATTTTGGGTAGACATGAATTTTCAACTCATTTGGTAAATACTAAGGAGTGTAATTGCTGGATCATATAGTAAGACTATGTTCAGTTTTGTTAGCAACTGCCAAACTGCCTTCCAAAGTGGCTGTACCGTTTTGCATTCCTGCTTGAGCTGGATGAGGGTTCCTGTCGTTCCACCTACTCGCTGGAATTTGATGTTGTCAGTGTTTTGGATTTTTGACATTCTAATAGGTGTACAGTGGTATCTCATTGTTTTAATTTGCAATTCTCTAATGACATATGATGTTGGACATCTTTTTATAAATGCTTATTTGCCATCTGTATATCTTCTTTAGTGAGGTATCTGTTTAGATCTTTTGTCCATTTTTAATTGGGTAGTTTGTCTTCTTATCGTTGATTTTCAAGATTTCTTGGTATATTTTGGATGCCAGTATTTTACCAGATAGGTGTTCTGCAAAGATTTGCCCCCAGCCTTGGGTTTGTCTTTGATTCTATTAGACTCTTTGTTTTTATATTTACATTCTAGAATCAGTTTGTCAAGACAAAAAAAAAAAGCACCCTGTTTAAGATTTTGGTTAGAATTGCGTTGGTTCTGTAGATCAGTTTGGGGAGTATCTTTACAATATTGAGTGTTCTGGCCCATCCCATTTACTTAGATTTTCTTTAACGTCTGTCAATAAAATTTTACCATTTTATTCATAAAAGTTTTACAAATATTTTAGTAGATTTATTCTTAACTATTTTTTGTTGCTATTGGACATGTTATCCTTTTTAAAAGTTTATGTTTAATAGTTTGTAATGTATAGAAATACAATCGACATTTATATATTGATCATAACCTTGCTAAATTCTCTTCTTAACTCGAACAATTTATACTTAGGTTATTTGGGGATTTTATCTTATCTTCTGTGAATAATGACAGTTTTGTTTCTTCCTTTTCGGTCCTTGTATCTTTAATTTTCATGCCTACTGACCTAGTTAAGACCTCTAGTACAATATTGAATTATAGAATGGTGATAGCAAGCATCCTGCTTTGAAAGAAAATCCTTTTACTGTTCCCATGTTTAATGTGAGTGTTAAGTGTTTTTACGTACTTCTTTTATCTGGTGAAGAACGTTCCTTCCTATTTCTAATTTCTAGGGGGCTTAATATGAACATAGATGTTGAATTTTGTTGAATAATTTTGCAGCTGAAGAGAATATTCCTTTTGGTTTTGTCGCCTACAGAAACCTCACACGACTCAAGAATAAACCTCTAAGTCTGAAACGTGCCTGAACTGGCCTCTGTTTGGGAGGAATGCTCAATGGGTCATCCATGAAACCCAGTCCACTTAGGATTATAAAAAATGTCTACTGATTGATTGAGATGATAAAATCTTTTATTATTTTCCCCTTAAGCAGCAACTAACTTAGCCACTTACTGGAAACTATAACTTGACTTCTCTTAAACAGTGTATAACTCCAAGTGCATACCTTGGTGCAAAATTAAAACCACTACTATATTGTATTTCCAGAGGGGCTTGTCTAGGAAACATTCAGTTCAGAGGCAGAGAACAGTCAAATGCAGTGCCTTAGCATCTAGGAAGGACAGAGTTACTTTATTTTCTCTGGCGGCATACATCCTCCCCCCGCCCCTGCCCAGCCCCCAATGCACCTATATTAAAGATGGAAGTCCCGGCTATATGGAGAGCAGAAAAAGGAGAGAAGAGCAGAAAGCAGGAGGACAATAGCAACAATGAAATCTCCTAGGGACAGAGCATAGTGACGCCAAACATCAGAGCAAAGTAGATGTTGTCTGTCTATGAGCCAAAGGAGACATTGCTATAATGTTAGGATCAAGTCGATTGTGTTAGAATCCATTATTTTTTTCTGTTGTTTACTGTATACTAATATTCAGTGAAATATTTGCTTTTACTATACGGATGAGTGTGAAATAGGCACTTTTTCACACTTATTTTCCTGCTGTATATTTTGTATCAAGTTTTTACTGACTTACTGACTCTTTTGGCTACTGTATAGGAAATTGTTCTTATGTATTTTGTTTTGCTAGTCGATCTGTATTAGTTTTTGTAAAAATCTGTTGAAATTTATTTTATGTTGTGATTTACTTTTGGTTTCCAGTATTCCCTGGAAGATTGTGTTGATACCTATTTATATCATATTCCATGTGGGATATGGGATTCCATTGACCAGTACATTTGTTTTGTTTCATAGCCTACTCAGCATCAAAAGTCACTAATACTGATATATTTCTTTTAACTGTGTGAATTTACTTCTTTTTCAGGGTTAGTAGAATGTTCTTGCATAACCATAACCAATGCTTTTCATCTGGATTCTTGTCTATAGTATACCATATCTACAGACCCACTTAAAAATCTCTTTAAAACAAGTGAGATAAAAACAATTTCAATTTTTTCCTCCACATTTCCCCCCCAAAATTTCCTTGTAAAACTGGCATGTCTTATCTGCCAGTAAATACAATATATATTGACCTCTTATTGGATGCCAACTGTGTGCTTTGGGCTTCACGCCCTTATGAATTATATAGGCAGGACTTGCATAGCGTTCTCTGAAAGAGTTTTTTTGGTCTGGGCCAGTTCCTGGAAGCCAGCTGCTCAAGCCAGTGGGCGCAAGCAAAGCCCTATGATCTCCTGAGCCCCTACCCATTGGCACCTCTACAATGGACTAAAAACCTGCCGGAGAAAGGAAACAGATCTGGGTGGTGTTTGTTTTTAGTGTCAAGGAATGACATCACTGCCAGAGATTATGACTTTGGACAAGCTGGTGGGGGGGCTTGGACTTATAGCACAAAAAGGTCAAACCTTGGTTAACAGGCCATGTCATTAGTGCACAGAGAACACTATATGTGTGTTTTAAAAGAAGGAAACATTAACACTTTTATGAGCTTTGTGTAAACTGGATGGAGTTCGTCAAGGCCAAAATGTATGCTTTATATAAAACTTACATGATAGACTTGGGCCAATATTTTCTTTTATTCTAAATTTTGTGACAACGATTTTCTTTTTTGTCCTCCGGTGGGTTGGCATAGGCTCTTGCTTGGTTAAAATCAATGAGTTGGAGTTTGGCCAATTCCCCTTTTTTTTTGCCATGGGCTCTAAGCAGTCCGTCAGTGTAGGAGCTCACAGTTGTAAGAGTACAGATAAAAGATGACTTGGAATGTCCAGTGGGGACTGAAACGTGGAGTCGGTGAGGTTCACTCTCCAGGACGGTGTGTGTGTGGCGTGGGCTAGGGAGAACACCACAGGGGGTTGGTGTGTCATCAAGACAAGGGCTTTCATGGGCTAGATTCTGCCTGCACCGACTACACTCTCAAAGCAAACTGGTTGCTGTGGAACCTGTGATCTTCTTCAGGACCACTAGAGGACCAACTGAAGTTGTTGCTTTAGAATCAGGAAAACTTAATACAAATTTCATGGCCAATTAATATTGCAGGTTAGTCCCTAAGCTTGGATGAACAGCATTGGGACTTTGCTATGGAAAACAGAGATTAACTGTGGGTTCTGTACCATATTTGTCTGAGAGCACCACCACTGGATGGCAGTAAAAATCCTTGGATTTCCTTCTATTTTTTCTTTTTTTTCCTACTCACTAGTCCTTCTTGTCCACTTAAAAATGTCATGCTTTTAGAGTGAACTTTTGCCAGAACACCTTAATGTGATATGTGTATGATCTGTTAGGCTTAAGTTCAAAGACAAAAAAAATTTTTAAAAGCAAAGATAATTATATGTATTGTGGTCAAAACAGGATAAACAAATTTAGATGACCACAAAAGCCAGGCAATTTCCCCATTAGTTAGACTCAATACTCAGTCACTACGTCATTTTAAAACCAAATTAGGTCCAAAGTGAGGGGATATTGATTATACAAGATCTTATTGGGACTTCAAACTTCTAAACACTAGGGAGAACAATCGTCTCAAAATAAGGACACAGGAGTTGTCTTTTCACTGGTTACCTTCAGAATTGAACAAAAAGTTATACCAGCCCCACAGTGGACTTTCAAAAGAGGACTGACAGGCACTTGAAATTCTCCCTATCCAAAATTGAACTCATTATCCTAACTTCCAAGGTTATTTATTCACTCATTCATTTATTCCACAAATATTTATTGAACACCTATAGACTAGGGCTGAGCCTTGGGAATATAATCGTAGCCAAGTGAATCAGAATTTCTGGGAATGAGATGAAGTCTGGTCACTTTGTTTTGGTAACTTTTTATTTTGATATAGATTCAGACTTATAGAAAAGATGAAAGAAGTGTAGAAATGCCTTCCCTATACCTCTTACCCAGATTCACTAATTGTTTACATTTTGCCCTAGTTTCTTCTTTCTCTCTCTGATCCTCCACCTCTCCATGTACAATTTTTTCTAAATCAGTTGAGATTAAGTTGTAGATATTGTGTGCCTTTATCCCTGTATACGCCAGTGTGTGTTTCCTAAGAACAAAGGCATTCTCTTATATAAACACTGCATATGGGAGGCCAGCCCTGTGGCTGAGTGGTTGAGCTCCCGTGCTCTGCTTAGGCAGCCCAGGGTTTTGCTGGTTCGAGTCCTGGGCGCAGACATGGCACTGCTCATCGGGCTGTGCTGGGGCAGTGTCCCACGTACCACAACTAGAAGGACCCACAACTAGAAAATACACAACTATGTACCGGGGGGCTTTGGGAGAGAAAGGAAAAAAAAATTTTTAAATCTTTGAAAAAAACCAAAACACTGTATATGGTCAAAAATCAGGAAATTTAACACTGATACAATCCCATTATCTAATCAAGAGTCTATATTCAAATTTCATCAGGTGTTTCTATAATATTCTTGTTGAAGGATGGGTTTCCTGGGAAACAGACTCTGGGATGGAGACTAGCGTGAGGGAAGTTTTGTAGGGAGCACTCTTGGGATCACCATTGTGGAAAGGAAGAGAAAGAAGCAGTCAGTATGGGACAGAGGAAGAAATTGGGCTGTGACGTAGTTTCAACAAAGACTAGGCCAACCCTTTGGGGACCCGGAAGCTGTGACGCCCTTTAATGTTGTCCTGAGATAAGTTGAGGAGTCTGGGTCTTAATATTACACACTGACCAGTTATTGGATCTGGGTTGCCCTAGGGAGGAGGCATGAGTCTGTGGAAGGCAGAACTCTCCAACCTAGGGTAATTACTGAGACCTGTAGCCAATAGTGCCCTCAATAGCTGGAGAAATAAGTCCTTCAGTCTTAAAGGGGCCAGAGTGGCACATCACAGCTTCCACTATGGTCCGCCATTTGCACTGCCCAAATCCACTTCTCCATGTAAATTCTGGGAAGAGTTCCTCCAAAATTGTGTTGGACCTCTTTTCCTGGGGAAAATGGATAAGAAGGCTAGTAGGATAAGTTACAGCCCTGGCTGTAAGTAGTTGGAGCCCAAGCCGTTGGGGCCACAACTGCTTGATGAGTAGATACTCATCATGTACTACCCATTCTAGATTGCCTCATTCTCAGCCACCATCTTTGTTGAGTAGATGGTTTACCTGTTGGCATGACTTGGATCCTTATTCCTGAGACCTCTGAGTTCCTGATCTCCATACCCTTCTTAAGCATGACTGTTGCATTTATCCTTTTATCATCAGGATGAGCAAGGGAAAGTAAAGAGGCACCCTAGTGGATCACCAGGATGCCATCACATTCTTCTCTTCCATTATGTGGCAACTGCCCTCCTTCTTCTGAAGATCAGGGTCCTCACTGCTGGCTGGCTGGTGGGTGGCAGCTTCAAAATCCCATATGAACATCTGTTTTCTTAGACCACCCCTGCCATTGTTGCAAGTTGAGTCCCTTGGAAGGAGACTCTGAGATGGGAATTAGCACAGAAGAATTGAATTGGTGAGTGTTCTTGGGAACAATGCCTGTAGAAGGGAAGAGAAGGAAGCACTATTAGGTAGAAGAAGAAAATGGGTTGTAATGCAATCTCAACAGACTCTCCATCTCATTGCAATCTTGTAAAGTTCTGCTGCTTAAAGGTTTTCATTAAAACTAACCACATCAGTGACATCAAGTAGTTTCGTGTGCACTTCTAGCATCAATTTCTTTGTGGCGTTAGCTCCCCAAAGAATGAAACATTGGATAAACACCACGGAAATGAACATCCCTGTCAAGCTTTCCTGAAATCCTTCCTTTTATTCATCTGAATTCAGTGGTTACACTTCAACAGCTTTCCCATAAAATATTTTTTTTATTTATGAATTCATTTATCACTGGGACACTCTTCCGTAGGATTTTTCAGTAAGATTTTTCTTTAAAATGCCCCCCAAAAAACCGTTCTTCAGAGATGTAGCTACTGAAATAGAATCTAAAAAATACCACAGGGTGAGACACATTACAAACATTTGTACTTTCACCCAAATGCATGGCCAATACTGAGTAATCTGTTCTAACATTTGTTTCTTCCTATCTTCAGCGATGTTTTCTATGTGACTTCCTCAAAAAATTGCTGACAAAGGGATGCCTTTTAGTTGGTTGGTCTTTTGTTTTACAATTATTTCAACCATTTTTTACTATAGCAGGAGGAACCAGAGACCGCTATGGTTTGTGGCTTTTGTTCTTTAGTTGTAAAGTGAAAAACCTCAAAAGAAGCATCTAAGCAATTACCAGTAGGTTTTGTCAGCTTGTCAAGAACCAAGTTTGTTTCACATAACTTGAAACATCTCTGAAAAACTGCCGCAGTTTGTCTGCCAGTTCTGGATGCTTTGCTTCTAAATGTCTGGCTACTTACTGGACTTCATATTATTACTTGTTAATATCTCAAGACATAATATACCAGCCAACTAGGGAGAATTTGATCATTAATGGCAGTGGATGTAAATCCATATTTCAAGTGGTTTTCTTGATAATTTTAGATTTAGAGGAACTACTTCTTGCTGTTCTAAGTATATCCTCATTCTTTTTTTACCATAATGTGGGTGATGAAGAGTTTGTACTCAAGAGGTGAAAGGTTTGCTCTGCCATTTTCTTTAGGTTTATTTTGCTATCTTTCTTTCACCTGCTACTTTTTTGCACAAATCTTTTTAAGCCATTTTTTCCAATATGAGTGTTAACTTAGTTAAAAGGAGATAATGTTATCTAAAAATCCCCCTACTGGACACACGTTAATGGAAATGTCTGAAGACTAGCCAGATGCAATCAATTGACTGAGCCAGCACTGTCATCCCCTCAGCACTTTTTTCTCCATTGGATATCTTAAAACCAGTAAGGCTTGGAAATTGTAATTATAGCAATTAGCATACCCTGATTGATATAACGTCAATAACAAATTTAAAAGTGTGGGCTCCTAGGGGCCAGCCTGGTGGCGTAGTGGTTGGGTTGGCATGCTCCACTTCGGTGGCCCGGGGTTTGTGGGTTTGGATCCTGGGCGCAGACATAGCACCGCTCGTTGAGCCAGGCTGTAGCAGCATCCCACATTAAATAGAGGAAGATTGGCACAGATGTTAGCTCAGCGACAATCTTCCTCAAGCCAAAAAGCAAAAAAAGAGGAAGATTGGCAACAGATATTAGTTCAGGGCCAACCTTCCTTACACACACCAAAAAAAAAAGTATGGGCTCCTGTTAAGCTGTGTCTCCCCATTCTGAATTTGTGTAAGTGGTTTTTTGGACCTCAGTGCAGAATTTTACCTTTACTCCTATTAATTTTACCTTCTCTCATTGTCACTTTGCTTTAGCCTGTCAAGATCCTTTGAGATTCTGATTTTGTCATCCAATATGGCTGCTCTCTCTTTCAGTTTGTATACCCTCTACATCTTTATTCAAGACATTAATGCAAATGTGGAGAAGGGTTTCTCTTTAAGACAAAAACAAAACAAAACACCACAATAAAACAACTTCCTTTTGCTCCAGTTGCTCCTAGTGGGGCTGACAATGGCAGGATGGTTTAGTTTGTAGTCTCCACAGGGTTTCCTGCCAGAGGACTTCTGCATTTCAGAATCAGGCAACAGGAGTCAAACAGCTCTTAGAGTCTTTGTTCTCAAACTCCTCCTGCAGATCAGAATTCTCATCTTCAGAATTCCCTCCCCATGTTCCTAAGCACCAGCACCTTCCCCATTTGCTCAGTTTCTCATGACTCCCTTCTAAGACAGACATTTAAATAAAAAGTCTTTCCCAGATTTACCTTTTATTGATTTTTTTTCCCAACTAGGCAACAAGATTTTATCTTATTCACTGATATGCCACACAGATTCTCCAAACTGTTTGAAGCCAGTAAGAGAGAAGGAAGAAAAGACGATTCTAGGATGACACCAGATTTCTGGTTTTGGTAGCTGCATTGAAGGAAGCTAGTGCTTCATACCTACTTTCCTTGGGGGAAAATGAATGAAAAAGAGACTGAATTCAATCTTGAACATGATGAGTTTGAGATGCCCAGAGCATCCAAGATATTGAAAGTTGGAGATGTTGAGAATCCATGGGATGGACCAGTCTGGAGCTGAAGAAGCCACTGGGATTAGTACCCTGCAACGTTCAGACGGTACAACTGAGGCTATATTGAGTAAGTGGTCTCACCACTTTGGTCTCAGGGCAGTCTAAGTCCTTGGAGTAGACATGATGGGACAGAAAGAACTACGAGGCAAAAAAGGCACTCTTTTCCATGTCTAATTCTACAACCTTAGACCACATACATTAGGAATCATTTTGCGAGCTGCTCTTGGAACTCACCAACCCCAAATCAAAACAAATGAGAATTGCTGCCTGAAGAGTTAGTTGCCATGTCAAGCCTACACAGCTCCAGGGGCAGGTTGCAAGCTGTTTATAGTCACTACTCGCTGCTGGCATCTCCAGGCAGGCATAGCTGTCCACATATTGTGCTGGCGCATGTCACATCGTATCTGGGGTCTGATTTGAGCAGCACACATCCACAATGGGAAAATGAGGCTGGTCAGGTCCTACCCATGGAGATCAGAGTGATCCATGCCCACATCTCCAGGTTTGAGCTGTGGTAGAATCTGTGGCACCTGTCTTAGAATTGAAATTCCTTTATGTGGCTTGGGAGTTGGGTGGGCTAGCTAGGGAGTTTGTCATGAAGTTGCTTTTGCATAACAAGAATACTACTTTTACTTAGATTATATGTTTATTTGGAATGACTTTGAGGGTGGAGGCTAATGGTTGTTTTGGGGGCAAATGGCCCACTAAAGACACCCCTTAGTGCCATCACTTGGGCCACCATGTTGTTTTCAAAACCCGGCCATGGCTTAGGGAGCTCAATAACCAATCTATTAGCCAAAGTTATAGACTTTTCAGGCTTCACATACCTCTTGCCTTCCTTCTCACCCTCAGGGTACTTACCACATCCAATTCTTAGCAGGATGCTTTCATCATTGAGAGGAGAAATTGTGCCTCTGCATGAGGAGAGCGTCTTCATAATGTTACATAGCACTTAGGATCCAAGTTCTTATTCAATGGGTGTGCTTGATTTCTGAGCCTGAGAATTCCATAACACCATTGACACAGACTTGTGTTGAGAGTTTATCAGACCCTCCACCTCCCAATGCTCTTTGTTATGAAGAAGGATGCCAACTCTTCTCACCTGACAGCTGCCTCTAGAAAATTCCTCTCCAAGCCTATGTCTGTTTTCTAACCACTGACAACTACACCTGCTCTTTGGTACCTGGATCTCCATACAATTGTACCATTATAGAAGGGAGGCAACACTGTCTGGATGTTGGAGGGCAATAAATGAAAAGCCACATCTCAGATGTGTCTCTGTGCCTGGTAATGGTCATGACCTCTGCATTTCCCAGACATTTTCTGAATGCCAATAAGTGGGATACTGGAAGAACTCACGGACCTGCATGATGCCACGCTCCTAGACAAGTATTTTATGGAGCTTCCAAACACTTTTCACATGTTTGTGTGTTAAAAAAATAAAAATTAAAAAATAATATGTATGTAGCCTACTCGGGTAAACAGAAGATTCTGGCCTACTGGGAAACAACTAACCTCAAACCCCACCCACCCTGCTGTCCAGAGGGTTAAGGGCTTCTATTTCTTGGTAACCTGTAAGCCATTCTTGGTGCACTTGTCGGGAACTGGCAAAGGGCTGGTCCTTCTGTAACAATTTGCCACAAACTGGATACCTTAAAACAACAGAAATTCATTCTCTCACAGTTTTGGAGGCTAGAAGTTCGAAATCAAGGTGTTGACAGGTCTGTGCTCCCTCTGAAGGCTGTAGAGGAGAATCCTTCCTTGCCTCTTCCTACCTTTTAGTGGTTCCAAGTGTTCCTTGAGTTGTAGCTGCAACACTCCAATCTCTGACTTCATCTTCACGTGGTCTTCATCTTTGTGTGTCTCTGTGTGTCCTCTCCTCTTCTTGTAAGGACACCAGTCATTGGATTCACTGCTAACCTTAAATTCAGGATGATTTCATCTTGAGATCCTCAGCAAATTACGTCTGCAAAGATCCTATTTCCAAATAAGGTATCATTCTGGGGCTCTGGGTGAACATTAATTTTGGGGGTACACTAGTCAACCCACTCTAAATGTACAGCCTAAAACCCTCCATTTAGCTTCCCAGTGTTTAACAATTCCTTTTTATTATGTTACTTAAATATCCAAATGTAAAACGCAGACTCCCTATGTTTGTAGCTCCGTTGCAAGCATAAAACCAAAACAAATTTTCCAATTACAAGCAAACAAAACAGTGAAATGAATATATTTAAAATTAATATCATTAATTTAATACAACACTTGACATTCTTCTAAGATTAAATTTCCCTTTACTCATAAGCGTTAGACTGTCTGCTGTGGTGTACATTCTTCGAAGTCTGGCTTCAAAGTCTGGCCAATATTGCTATTTATTTTTAAACCAACTTTCACTGTTCTGTTAGGAATTTTGGTTCATACAACTCTCCACTGATTTATTGTCTGGGTACAAGTGTGTCCTTTACTTATTTACTTATGCAAATTGGTTCTCTGATATCATATGGCAACACCTAGTTAAAAGTGGTGATCAGATGATCTAAAATATTTTATATTAATTCTTTAAAGATTATCATCATTTAAATAAAACACAAAATTAATATTTTTATAGAGAGTGTAGACTTCTACACATGGACCCCATTTTTAAGAAATACTGATGTTTCAACCTAAATCATGTGTACTCCTGGTATTGATGCACTCTACCCAATTTGCAATAACATCCTTTCCAGACTGAGAAATACCATTTCAGAAAGCCAGAAATGAAGTTCCTGAGCTAATTTCTGTTTAGCTGGGACAGCGCATGAGTCCAGCCTTGGTATCCACAGGCCTGGAGTAGAAGCTTCCTTTTTTTGTCATCAGCTAATTCCCAGGTTTTTCTATGCCCAGAACTTCACTCTTGAGTTTTCCCACTCCATGTCCTGTTAACCAGCACAACAAAAAGAAGAGCTATCTTTTCTTAGATGCCAGCCACCAGACCAGAATTCTGAGAACTGCAGATTCTTCATCTTTGTTTTGGCTTACCTTGATCTAGCATTTCCCTCAATCTTTAGAACCTGTGCCTTTGGTATCTGAATGGGAACAGGAGGCACGTTGTGGCTCCATTGTTTTGTCTGTCCAGACCCCTCCTCCACTTCCTCTCCAGCAGAGTCAGCCTCTCTAACTCTGCTGATGGTCATGAGACAGGCTGAGCCAGTCATATGACCTCATCCTGGTCACAGTGATTACTACAAGAGGTGGGCAAGTTACCCAACCCAATCAGAGTCCTGCCACGGGCGTTTTCTCACTGGGCATGGGAGAAAGGAGCTCTTTTCTTCTCTGGTCACTGTGAGGATGTGAGCCCAGAAGATCTGTGTTTCTGGTCTTGTGGAGAGTCCAGTCTGAGAGTTTGACATTGAGATTTTAGCCAGAGAAAGAGTCCTGATGGTGCTCAGTGTTGGTTTCCAGACTCCTAACACTCCTTGTAGTGTAAGCACCCTACAGTTAACCTTTTTGATTGTAGTGTAAGTGCCTGACACTAAACTTTTGATTGCCGAGGCATCCACTTCAAAGATATCCATCTGGAAGAAGCACACTGCTGGCTACACAACTAGGTAAGAGTCAGGCCACCCCATGCATCAAGTTCCCTTTCTTTTTGGAAAGCTCTCATTGACTTAAACTGACTATTTGACCATTTCCCTTTCCCTTCCCAAGCTTTAATTACTTCTCTTAAGTTTTAAATTCATCAAGAAAGAATGAGCCCACAAAACACTAGGCCTTCACCCTTGACCTTAATAAAAGCAGAACCGCAGATCCACACTCTCTCTCTCTCCCCACAACCTCACAGTGTGGCCCTGGCATGCTGTGCACCCTCCAGGACTTGTGAGTAATAAACTTTGTTTTTTTCAAAGTTCCTTGATGGCTGTTTCTGAGGTGCATCTTGCAATCATAATAAGAACCACAAGGGCCGGGCCAGCCACGCATTGCCTCTGAAAGGGGAAATGTCTGCGTACTTTCATCATAGTCGTTTGCTGACCAAAGACGTAGGAGGATTATCTGATATCTGACAGTGACTTACGGTTCATATTCTGGCTTCAGAGAGTACATCTCCCTAACGCCCAACACCCACAGCCAGATGGCCAAACTGTTATCAACTCAGTTCTGGAAAATGCCTCTGCTTCTACATCCATCTGTCTTTGCTTTGCTCTTTCCTGCTGCTTTATGATCTCATTTCTTAAATCTAACCCTTGATTTTGATGTTTGGACTCAGCTCTCCTTGCTCTTTTTTCTCAGACATGACACTTTGTCATTGGATTGGGTCTTTAAAATGGTCCTTCCATCATATAAACAGAAAGTAGAATGGTGGTTACCAGGGGCTTGGGAGAAGGCAAAACGGGAAGTTGTTGTTTAAAGAGTATAGTGTTTCAGTTTTGCAAGATGAAAAAGTTCTGGAGTTCTGTTTCACAACAACGTGAATATACTTAACACTACTGAACCGTACACCTAAAAATTGTTAAGATGGTAAATTTTGTTAGATGTTTTCTACTACAAAAGCAAATTTTGAGGGCCAGCCCAGTGACGTAGTGGTTGAGTTCATGCACTCTGCTTCAGTGGCCTTGGATTTATGGGTTCAGATCCTGGGTATGGACCTATACACCGCTCAGGAAGCCATGCTGTGGCAGCATCCCATATACAAAAATAGAGGAAGATTGGCATGGGTGTTACATAGGGAGAATCTTCTTCAAGCAAAAAGAGGAAGATTGGCAATAGATCTTAGCTCAGGGCCAATCTTCCTCACGAAAATCCAAGCAAACAAACAAACAAAAACAAATTTTTTTTAACACCCAGGGGAAAAAAATGGTCCCTCCATCCAGATGTTTTCTAAGAGGCTCAAAGTGAATTTGCTACCAAAAGGCACAAATTAGAATTGACTTTAAAGGAAGCTTATACCATAACACATGTGCCAGTACAGAACCTTGACGTTGGCTACAGCTATAATCAGAATTTACTCAGTAGCTGCATAATCTGTTTCCTTGGATCACTCTCTTATATTAGCTAAGAATGTGTGTTTTGATGCCTGGATCACTGGTTCTCAAACTTCAGTGTGCGATAACAATCACAGGCTTATTATAAATGCATATTCCAAGGCTTACCCTAAACCGACCGAATGAGCAATTCTCTGAGGCTGAGACCCAGAAATCTGCATGTTTAATAAACTCTATGTTATTCTGATACAGACTGTCATTGGACCATGATTTGAGAAATTCTGCTTTACAGGGCTGGGTCTGGTCGAGTGGTTAAGTTTGCGCGTTCCGCTGTGGCGGCCCAGGGTTCGGATCCTGGGGCGGACATGGCACCACTCGTCAGGCTACGTTGAGGCGGCGTCCCACATCCCACAACTAGAAGGACCTGCAACCAAGATATACAACTGTGTACAGGGTGGGTTTGGGGAGATGAAGCAGAAAAAAAAAAATTCTGCTTTAAAAGGCATGCTGCGTTTAGGGCAAGAACTAAATGTTTAATTTTATTTTTTCTTCTATGGCTCAAGATCAGAGCTTTGTATTTATTAGAGACCTACATGTGGTTGAAAAAAATACAGTAAAAAAAAAGTATTTTGGTGGACTTGTCCAAATAAAATACAATCTGTAGCATGTGGTTTCTTTCAAAATTAATTGTGCATTAATATTTTGTATTCGAGCAAGCCATATCATAAGGAGCTATAATGTGATGCTAGATCCAAAAATGTGGCTTTAGTGTTTAGTATTCTGAAATTCAGTCTCAGATGCTCTGATCTCATATGGCTCTAAAAACTCATTTCCTTCTTTAACTTTTTATACCTCTTCAGCCTCTAAATGGAAATGAACCAGTTCTCATTTCAACCTTAGTTACAACTTTTAATCTGTGTTCTTAATGAAGTTTTAGAGAACATTTATAATGTATTTCACTGTGTAGTCTGTCCACACAAGAATAACTGTAGATATATGTTTAAAGTTCCATATACTTTAGAATTTAATTTTTTGCCTGAAGAAAAAGAAAAGTTCATTTATCTAGTGAGCAAAGCAATTTGGAGTTGCCTCATTTAGATTAAATTAATAATTTTATTTTTAATAGAGTCATTTACATTTATTACATCACAAGGATATGCAATGACAGTCTTTTTACTTAGAAATTAAAAAGATAATTTGTTTTCCATATTCTGGAGGAATTTTGTCCATCAGGTGGGTGGTTGGACAAATGTCTGTGAAGGCTCTTTCTAACTTTGAGAGTCTGTGAATTGACACTGCCAAAGTAATTTCTTGATGCACTCAGTATCACTTGGAGGTAATGTGAAATATAATTTGCTCCTCAGAGAGCAAAGTTTTTAGCTGAAAATTTGACTGTACAAAGTGAATTTCATAACAGTTTTATCTCAGTGTATTTTTAGAACGACATCACACTTTAGAAATACAAACATCCAAATGGAAAATCAAAAGTTGGATCAGATACTAACACCCCAATAGATTTGGCTTTTAACTTTTCTAAGGGACTAATCTATCGTATATTCTTCCTCTCCTGTATTTTTCTATTAAGACGTCAACAGTAACACAGAGGTCACTGAATGCTTCGTATGAATACAACCAGGACTTGTGGCATTCGAAAATGTCTTGAGAGGCTTTGAAGGGCACGTCCAGTCAGAGAAGCTTGGAACTGAAAGGACCTCTGAGATGGAGCATGAGGACATTTAGGTTACTGAGTTACTCAACAGTGCACAATGGTAGAGAGATGACTTGCTTCTCTTTCAAGACAGTGCACTTCCCACTGCTTTGAAGGAGGAAAAATTAAGAAGTTGTTTCATCTCTTCTGACTTTGAGTAACACTGTCCTAGCTATCCTTTAGTAATCCAACAGATTATGTGTATTTATTTCTTCTTTTTAGGTCAGTTACCCATTGTGGCAGACAGACTCTAGGGTGGCCCCCGTGATCCTCTGCCTCTTGGTATTCACACCCTTTGATCCTTGCCACCTGAGTATGAGCAGGACCTGTGACTTGCTGCTAACTGATAGATTGCAGCAAAGATGATGGGATATACATGGTTATATGTATAGGATTACCTTACACACAACTGTAAACTATCTTGATAGGAGACTCTCCTCTAGCCTGCCTGGCAAGACACGGCTTAGCTAGGTCCACTGCTTCAGAGTCTTACAAGGCTGCCATCAAGAGATCTCTTGGGGCTTTGGTCTCATCTGAGGTTCAGCTGGGGAAGGATCTGCGTCCATCTCCTGTGGTTGTTGTCAGCATCCAGTTCCTTGCCATGTGGCACTCTCCAGAGGCAGCTCACAACATGGCAGCTTGCTTCTTCAAAGTCAGCAAGGGAGACAGAGTCTCTTAGTCATATTGGATCCAACCAGAAGACTCAGTTATTTTAACTTGCTGCATCTAATTTGAGAGAAGTTTGCACCCTATGATTTCTGTTAGAATTCGAAAGCTTACGATTATGTTCACCTTGATGATACCAATATAAACTCAGTTTAAGCTTTTTTCATTAATTGCATAATTATGTGGCTCAGGGGATTATGGAGTATATTGACTGTATTGTGAAATCAAACTGATCTATTGTTTTTTAAGCAAAGAGCCTGTATGAACTATTATATCAGCAACCAACCTATCACTTGGCCTTTACTAGACTGGAGAGACTGCCAAATCAATAAATTTAAATCTTTGATAGGCAAATCAATTTCACTGTGATGCTCTCTCCCCTAATTCCTTCCTTCCTTCCAAATGTTACACAAAAATGAGGTAATATTTGGGCACCCATGCTTTTAGAGCTCATGGTAATCTCCCTCTGCCTTCAAAAGTGTGCCATGCACCATCCCTACGGTGATCTGTTTTCTTTTCTGCATATTCTCCTCCCAGGGATGGTTTTGCTTCTTCCTGCCTCCAGCAGTGATTAGCTTCACAAACCACTTTATGGTTCAGTCCAAAGGCTTTTCCCAAAGGAACTCACAACTGGCAGAAACGGCAAAACGGAAGTGTCCATGTTTCAAAATTAATAGGAAAACTTTTACCACAACACCTATTAGAATATCCTTTAGTTATTATGGCATCAGATTTTAGTCTTGACAAAACTAAACAAGCTCTAGGCATTTATTATCAGAGAGTCTCAAGATCCTTTTTTTTTTTTAACTTCATTACATGGAAACTAGTGCTGTTTTATTTTAGGTACACGGCAAAGTGACAGAGTACCATCAGAGGCCAAAGCCACATCCAGTGAAGGCGTTCTGGTTTAGTTTTCCCCACCAAACTATACCAAGGCTGGGCTTCTCCTGGGAGATAGTATGAACTGTTTTATTTGTGTGGGGATTATTGTAGTTTTGCAAGGTAACTTTATTGTTTACTGAGAATTAGGCTGAATAAAAATAAGCTACTGATGTACACGATTTGATTTTAATGAGATTAACGGAAAAGTTTCATTTCTATTCCACTAAGTCTTCTAGTTCCTTCGAAGAATTGTTAATTTTAACATCTTAGTTTTGTAATGTAGAACTCCTTCCTAACTTTCAACTATCTTTTCAATGTTCCTGCTAAAATTTAGAGACTCATCTTTACCTGCTTCCTTTGAATAAGCCCATCCAACAGTTCTGATTTATTTTCATTAGTTTGACGTAATTCATGTCAAAGGAACATGATTTCCCACAATTCGGTAATCACCTAGAGCTCCTTCACTTTGTGAGCAAAGATAGGCTATTATTAAAAATACCTGCAAGACATACGGGTTCAGATACATATAGTGCATTTGATCCATTTGAGTACTAATAAGCTGACTTTTTTGCATTTTCCTTGAAGACTTTTGCTTGGGTTTCCTCTATATTGTATACATTGAAATTCTTTGTGACTGCAATGAAAAAAATGTATTTTCCTCCACATGCAGAACTAAAACAGTTGAAGAAATTCTTACATTACCTTTCCTCACGAGACCTTTGACTTTTTCCCCTAATGCCTTTTGAGAGAGTCTATCATTAATTTTAGGTTCAGAGTACAGAGTCTTTCTGTTCCTATAAGTGTTTTAATGTTTCATTTCTAGAGATGGGCTATATGGGGAGCTCTGTGAAGTTGTTCTATTGAGAAGTAAAATATTTCCCCACAAAAAGGGAAGGAACATTTCCAGAGAACAATGAAAGCCTGCTAACGCACTTGGACTTTCTTAGAAGAGCTCATTCTTCCCATATGGGAGCATCCTTGCTCCCAGAAACATTTTACCCTGTTGCCAGCCATTTTCTTGCCAATGTCAACTCATGTAGCTTTTAGCCACTTCAATCCACTGCAGCTGTTATATCCTGACCACCATGGACTTCCTTCTTCCTTTCTGCTATTACAACGAGGTCATTCACTCCTTTCTCTCTTTTTAAAGAAATCTTTTCCTCCCCATCTGTGCCTGGGACGTAGATACTCTTGCTTTTCCCTGACCAGCTCTGGCTGAGCTTACTGTCCAACCTATTGTTCCTAATATACAGGGCTTTGCATTAAGGCTACAAAAGGATAATGTCTAAGTCAGAAAACGATAATCAAATCACTAAACAAAAATAGGGAGTAGGACTCTTTTTTCCATCTAGGGACTTTTAATTTAATTCCTTCATGTTTTATTTGGTTTTGTCTTATTTTGGGCAACTTATAATTTTCAAATATACGTATTAGTAAAGTTTGCTTTGAATTTACCCATTTTAATCGACTACCCCAGATGTGAGAGCTCTTTTGTCTCTCCCTTAAATACCATCAGCTTGTTCTTTCCCCTGCTTTTGTCTTGTTTCAGGTAGCTTCTCCAAAGTAACTGGGAAATAAGTGTCTTCTTAACCTTATTGTAAAAAGTCTTCTAGCCTTCTAAATAGAAGTGTTCAGCATAACAAGCATTTAAAAGTTTTCCTTATTCTTACATTAAAAAAAAAATTGTCTCAAATCCTTTTTAGAAAGTGGGATATAAATAAACAAACAAAATAATTCTATAGACCAGTGCTTCTCATACTTTGATGAGCCTCAGAATCACCTGGAGTCAAAATGCAGACTGTTGGGTCCCAGGCCAGAGATTCTGATGGTTGCTGTTTGGTGAACAGTGCTCTGAGTAGCCTCTCCTTTCAAGAGACTTGCTAGCTATCCTTGTACTGCTTCTCAAAATGTTACTCCAACATAAAGAACCCCTTATGGCAGACAACAAGTGTAGCATCATTGGTGGATGATAAATAGATAAATAGATAATAGATATCTAATAGAATCATATGAAGTAATAATAGTTTTAAAAAATCTGTCTTGAAAACTAATAAGTTTTTAAAGCATGGCATGCACCATATAAAGTTTAAAAGAGCACAAAATATGTATATCACAAACTAAACTCTCCCGCCATTCCAGATCTACATTCTTACTTTGCAGAGCCACCCATGTTTAAATATCTTATAAGAGAATGTGTACCTAATGTTTTGAAAGAAGTTGAGAATTGCCCTCCCAATAGTTTATGCCAGTTCACACTTCCATCTACTATTATATGAATGCTTATTTCTCCACACTTCAATGGTATCAGACAATATCCAAAATTTTGATCTACCCATCTGATATGTGAAAGATGACAACGAATTTTTATTTTAGTTTGGGTTGTGTATAATCGTGAGACATGTTAAACAACTTTGAGTAGCAAGGCTAGGACATTCTATTAGTTTAGTGTAGATGGATGATTGGTTTATAAACTCAACTTCATAATTTCTTTTAAGCAAAATATCTGCTTTTCTTGTTCATCTGATGATATCTTCCTTTTGTTGAACCTTGCCTCTAAAAGTACTTCACCTCCTTTTGAATGAAAAGAAACAAGTATGGTAACCCCCATTGTCTGCCCTCTGCCTCATTTCCCCCAGGACATTCAATTTATGTGGCATTCCTTTGGGAAATGAAGGATTAGATGTAGTTTTGTTCACTGCATTTTATATAGAACATGAGACATCTCTAAACCCAAGCTTTGCTTATGGGAAACAACAATTTATTGCCAAACCGAGACTATAGACAAAAAGAATTTTGACTATGATGCACATATCAAAGCTGAATTTTCCTCAGCTTGTTTATTGGTATTCACATGAAAGAAACAGGCACACACACATTCACCTAAGGCTGCTTTTTGAAATCAAATGCATTTCCTGCCTTCTTTCCTCAGGATCCTTACGACCAGCCTATTTATAGCCCAGGAAAGGAAAAAGCTCCACTGGAGGCAGGAAAACTAAGTTCAGAAAGAATAGGAGGAAGTGTGCCGGCCATTTAGCCAAACAACCTTTAATTCATTGAGCTCAAAGCTTAGCAGCTTCGCTGTCGTTGTTAGGCGTAAACAGCTTGCAAATTTGATGTTTTTTTCCCTCCCCACTTTTGAACTAGATTTGGGCAATGGAGGTGATGACAGCATTTTAGAAGAGAGAATAGGAATCTCTAGGTGTTTAGACACGCGGAAGAGAAAACTGTTCGGGGTTGGTGAAGTGGAAAGAAAGAGACGATTCAACAGAGGGATGAACTTGAAATGATTACACGTCTGTGAGTTAAGGTAAGTGTCATTTTTAAGCCTGTCCATTGTTGTGTCTCCATGCAGATCATGAACTATGAATATTTGCTGTAGAAAGTGTATATGATTTGAGGGCAGATCCTAATGCAGCTTTTCACTGAGCTTTGCTTGTCTCTGAAGCCATGTAGAAATCATCCTCAGTCAGGACATATTCAGTTTTTAACAATAATAAATATTTTTTAAAAAGCGGTTGTTTCCTTAAGATAACTTTATCTCCACTAAGTTTTCCTCAGTTTCATAATCACCAGGAGATTAAATACTATAAATAATTTCATTGAAGATCATTTTTGAAAAATAATTTCTGGATATTTGTCTGTTTTTCTATCTTTTTGAAAGTGCTGATTAATAATCCCTGTACCATTTCCTTACTGGTTTAGAACACATTTAGTAGGCCCTCAAGCAAAAATGGCTAATTTCAGAACAGTTATTTGAACTAAAATTTAAATTTTGTGTAAAATTAAGTGAAGATAAAGTTGTTGTCATTTTTTAATACAAAGCTTCTTCTCCTGGACATTTAGTTTCAGACAGAGGAGAACCTTCTAGAAGCACAAAATATTGCACTGAACAGCTCCAGTGATAGAAACTGTCCACAATAATTGTTTACATTTTTAAGTTATTATTTCAAAACATTCATTCAGTATGTATTTTCTGAGTGACCTGAAAAATGTCACCGGGTTTGGAAGTGGAAAGGTCAAAAAGGAATGGATTAAATCCAAGAACAGTTGATGCTACCCACAAAAACTTAGGAAGCTCCAAGGGACATTCCAAATTCTTTTAACGTTCCCTGCCATCCAACAAGTACGTTTGTTGAAATGCGGCACCACGTTTGAATCCACTGCTGCTAACATCCACATTTGTGTCTTGAAGTAACTTGATTAATGTCACGACAATGTCAAACAAAGGAATGAGGTTCTGGGGGTTTATTGAAAAGGAAGAGCAGGAGGAAATGTGTTGCTGTCATTTTGGCTTCTCCCAGTTTGAGACTGGTATGTTTAGAGTCTGGTGTAAGAAGATAGCAAAGCTGGAAGCCAGAAAAGCTGAGCCAGCCAGATTGTGACTGGAGCAGGAGGCCAAGGCTAGCTTCTGTCTCAGGGGGGAGCTCATTGGCTGTTCTCTTTCCTGGGAGAACTCAGGGTTATTTTTTTCTGATTAGAAAATGATAATTCATTCCATGGAAACTGTAGCAAAGCATAATGGTCTTGAATAAAAAGAGCGATATATCTTACCTGAACTTAGATTTTAAAAAATAGAGGGAAATACAAGTAATCTGGATAAATATGATGAGTCTGAAGAAACAGATAAAAACCTCTTAGGGCTTATTTCCAGGACACTCCAGTGCTGCAATGTCAATTCTGAATCCATTTTATTATTTCCAGAAAGCGAAATTTAAGGTAACCTAATTAATTGCCACTCTGCGTGGGTCCAGTGATGGAGATATTGCTTACAGTGATGCTGGCTTCTGTTAATGTTGAACTCCTTCTCCTTACAGTCTTAAAACAACTTTCTCACTTGACACATTTGTGTGTTTACATTATGAGAATAAAAATGTTTTAAACACTATTGAAGGTTAAAATAATAGATAAAATTATGAGGTATATATTTTATTCTAAGAATTTTTTTTTCAGTTTTAGAAGTCTTATTGTTGGTCATTGGTTTCTGGCTGCCCATAGATACTTATAAATGTTTTCATGAAATGCCAGGTATTGAAAATAGATTTCTTGGGAACTGCCTGAAAGTTTTACATGTTTCTTGATGTGTTTTCAAGCCTCCAAGAGTATTTTACATGATCAGAGTTAGCTAATTTGAAAAAACATTGTCAATGTTTTTTAAGCTTTTCTATGAATTAAATAGAAATCCATTGCTTGGTTTCCAGCATAACTTCTGTAAGAGCTACATGTTTACAGGTTGCATAGCATAGCCACTCCTTGCCCTCACATTTAAATGTAAGTGAAACAGATTACTGAAGAGATGGTGTGGAGCGGTGAGGAATTTAGATGTCACCAAATAGAATCCACAGCTTGTAGGGTGTCCTGCAGTGGGCTGTGGGGAGAAGTGTGCCGAGGTCAGGCAGCCGTACCCGTCAGCCTCCTGCTACCCGGGGAGGAGGAGGTGCATGTTGATTTTGTGTGTCTGTGAGCACCTTAAATCCAGATTAGTGGCCTTTGGAGCCTCTCTTTCTCTTACTCTCTCATCCCCTTGCACCTTATATTATGGGTCAGCGGCAGCACCATTCACCACCGAAGCATATTTATTAAGTTCTACTTATAATACAATCTCTACCTTTGATAAACTTAACATTTACTTGGAGAAAGGGAATTATATAGGACAGAAGACATCCTGTATGTAGAACCAAATGAATGATGTAGATAACAAGTGCCAGATAAGGAAGGCCTGATCCAGGCAGGTTTTGTGGAGGTGTGAAGTTGAGCTGGGCCTTGAAGGGCAGAAGGAGATCTGATGGGGACAGCGAGAGATAAGGGCATTCACGACAAGAAGGGAGCTGTGTGCAGGGCAGAGATAGGAATGTACTTGGGTTGCCAGATGAAATACAGGATTCCCATTTAAATGTGAATGTCAGATGAACAACATATACTTTTTTCAGTAAAAGTATGTTCCATTGCATGGGTGGGTGCGAGGCCTATTGCATGGGACATACTTATACAAAATATGATTTGTGGTTTATCTGATTCATGTTTAACTGGGTGTCCTGTGTTTTTATTTTCTAAATCCGGCAACCATACCTGGGGACTGTGTGTCAAGCAGCTTGACAGGAGCAGGGGCAATGAGCATGTGGGGCAAGAGAGAAACATTTGGAAGAGGTTGGAGTCAGACTGGTGGGACTGTCATGTCAGACTAAGGAGTTTATAATCTAATTTAAAGACACTTGGGAGCCACTGAGGGTTTTGAAAAGGGAAATGAATCAATAAGATCTGCCCATTCGAGGCAGGACCTGGTGGGGCTAAGAGAGCAGGCAGCCAAGCCCCGGGTGCTGGTGACAACAGAGAGAAAGAAACCAGATGGAGACACATTAGAGAACAAATCGACATGTTTTGTAAACTAATTGGATATGATTAAAGGAGGAGATGATGTGTTAGAGAGGATATTATGTTTTATGGTCCGTTCAAAGAAACAGCCAAAGAGATAGCAGCAAGTCAGGGAGTTAGTAAGGAAGATCAGGATTTTGGTTGCAGACATATTAAATTGAGACAATGATGGGATAATCAGGTAGAAATAGTGAGTGGACAGCTGGAAATGGGAAACAGCTTAGGAGGGCAGTGAGGACCAGAAATGATAACAATGGCCAATATTGAGCATTTACCATATGCCAAGCCTTTTATATCCATTCTCTTATTTAATGCTTACAACCACCTATGGGCAGGTTCCATTGCAAGCCACATTTTATAGATGAGAAAACTGAGGCTCAGAGAGGTTAAGTAACTTGTCCATGATTACCTAGCTAGTGAGAGACACATAGAAAATGGAACCCAGGTGTGTGTGAGGTCAAAGCTCATATTCCTGCTAATTCCCATAGTGAATGTTGAGTATCTGCTCTGGATTCCATTTCTCCATCTGCAAAGTTCTAAGGGCACCAATTGTCCATGCTTTAACCCAATTTTTAACTGGATTCCTCGTCTCTGATTACTCCTAACTGTGGTAACCCTTAGAATTCTGCAACTTTTGGTTAATCTCTCTGAGGAAAAGGGAATCGCTTATACACAGAGATTTTCTTATTTACTTATCTGAACATTTGTTTACTACCTAAATTGTTTTCCTTTCAGTTTTCGATTTCTCCTCGGCTATCTGGTAAAATAAAGATTACGCTGAAGAGAAAAACAGGACCAAAAAGAATGTTAAACTCCTGTCTCTGTCGCTGGCTGCCCTCTAGTGGCAGGACCTGATAACAATGCTCAGCCCAGGCCAGGGACCGCGCAGCCAGCAGCTAGAAGGAAGCTCTTAGGAAACCAAGAGTTCACAGTAACACTGCAGAATCATCTAAATGGTGTGCAGGCGAGTTGTGCTAGGAGATTCTGGAAAAGGACTTCATGGAATTACATTCACCCTTACAGCTGGCTGGCCTGAAGGGCATTTTGAATAGACCAGTTTTAGATTTATCTTAAACTCTGTAATCATTAAAAGTATTTCACTTGTTTACCCTGTTAAGAAGACACGTGTAGCAAGTTTGGCTGTTAAATCTTTAATGCACACATGTGTCTCTATTCTTAAGAAGTTTCCAGACCTTTTATTCTACATATACAATATATTTTTTAATAAAAAGTGGATAGTCTATGTTTTAGGAATGTACCCTAAGGAAATACTCATAAATTGAGACAAAAATGTATATAAAAGAATGTTTACCTATTTGTGACAGACGAATATTTGACTTAACCTAAATATAGAAAAAGAAGGGAATTGTTAAATAATATTCCACAATGTGAAATTTTATATAGCCATTAAATTACGTTAACATATTTAATGGCATTGGAAACTGTTCATGGTAAATGTTGAGTGAAAAAGAGAAGGCAACAAAGTTATATACATGGTGTGATCCCATTTTCTTAAAAATTATATATGAAAAGGAGTTAGGAAATAAAATTCAGGGACCGGCCCAGTGGCGTAGTGGTTAAGTTCATGCACTCCACTTTGGCGGCCCAGGGTTTGCAGGTTCAGATCCCGGGCGTGGAACTAGTACCAGGAGTCAAGCCACGCTGTGGTGGCATCCCAGATAAAAGAGAGGAAGATTGGCACAGATGTTAGCTCAGTGACAATCTTCCTCAAGCAAAAAGAGAGGAAGATTGGCAGCAGACTTTAGCTCATGCCCAATCTTCCTCACACACACACAAAAAATATCAAGGAAGAAATAAAAATTCGTGTACTAAAAGGTTAACAATAGGAATCTCTGGCTGGTGGGGTAAGGGTGATTTTTACTTTCTACTTTGTCTCCGGGAATATTCTCTAGGATAAGCATATACTACTTTTATAATCAGAAACAAAAACCAGTATGTTTTTAAAAAGCGGAGAGCTAAGTCCTAGTGTTCTGAAATCTTGCTGTCACGGCTGACAATAATATGTTTGTGCTAATTCAGCTCCATCTACTGCTTCTTTGCCCAGTAAGGAGCTGTATCCTGTTTGTGACAGCATAATTCATTGTAATGGAAAAGATTATGATGCACTAGCCTCGTCTATGACTTCACTGCATCCATCTGCAACAGGAAACAAAGACACACACTTTTTTTTTTTCATGATTGTTTTAGTAATAATTGACAATTGGAGGAAATGAATGGCAGAAAACAATTATGGGCAGACAAGATGGTCAGCAAATCAGACTGGGAAATGCAACGGAGCCAGTCTCAGTTTTATTCATGAAACAGTTTCAGAACATTACAAAGATATTATTGTTTTGCTCTCGATCTATTCCTGAAATCACTATTGTTTTTACCAGCAGTTACACAATTCATTGCTGGCAGCGGTGATCCCCAGTACATTTTTAATTCAGTAATCTGGTAATCCCACCTCAGGGATTTGGTACTGAATTTTTTATGTATTTTAATATTCAGGGTCAGTGTGAACTTCTCCCTGTGCGTGTGTCCAGGAACAATGCTCCTATAATAATAACTAGTTATCTGTTGCCCATACATAGAATCTTAAAAGCTTTATTTTCCACTAAACTTAAAAAAAAAAATCATGTCTCTATTTTTGGTGAAATGATTCCTAGTCTTCATTTCAGCAGCACTGGCAGAGGAAACAAGCAATGGGAACTCAAAACAAGTGAATTCATGATTCACTCTCCAGTTTTCATGCTATGAAATGAGGACAATTAATAACCACTGAGATGAAAATGAGGGATGTGTTACCAATTAGGAAAGAGGTAACTGAGGCAAGTATTACATATATTGTAGTAACATTTCTCTCTCCTAGTGACTTGTATCCATAGACAAAACTTAACTCTCCTGTTGGGTCCTGTTGAAATTCTTTGGATGAGAGAACTAAGCGCGCAGGGGCTCTTTAACCTTCACTCCAAGTTAGATTGTCCTCTGATTAGCCTGATTTGGGGTAAAATTTTGCAGCAACTCTGACTTCTAATTTTAAAGACCGCTTAGTGGTGATATGATTTATTGTGGAGGCCTCTGGACCAGTGCTGTCCAATAGAAATATCACGTGAGCCACAAATATGAGCTACGTATGTCATTTTATATTTTCTAGGGTCGTATTAAAAAAATAAAAAGAAACGAGTAAAATTAACTTTAAGAATCTAGTTTATTGGACCCAATATATCTGAAACATTATCATTTCGACGTGCAGTCAATATAAAAAAATTATTCATGAGCTATTTATGTTCTTTTCTTGGTACTAAGTCTTTGAAATCCAGTGTGCATTTTACACTTACTGCATATCTGTGTCTGGACAAGCCTCATGTCACTCAATAGCTTCAGGTGTCTAGCGGCTACTGCACTGGACAGTAGCAAGCAAGGCAACGCGAGGCTTGGCAGCTTTTGAGTTTTGGTCTATTGGAACAATCCAACTGTTCGTTTAGGCTGTGTAACTATGGATTCGCAATTGAGAAGAAGTGTAGTAGAGGTTTTAAGAAACTCCTAATTTTTGAAATCTGGATTATGTGGTTGTAAGAAACTTTTTTATCATGATGTTTTCAAGCGAATTTAGGCATTGGAATAGATTACCTTACACAGCCTAAAACTAACTTCCAGAAGGTGTTATAGAAATTGTGCTCTTAATCATGCATAAAATATAGTACAAAGATAAAAATCTTTAGCAATTCGCACACACACACACACACACACCCCTCCTCCTAACATTGTGACCACTTGCTGATGTCTTTTCTGTATTCTGCATTGTTTTATTTGAAGGGTAGGAAGCGTGCTTCAATAATCTTGTGTAACTCCTATGCCCCGGGGACTCTCATGCCAGTCAGCTGGGGTGATAAAGATAGCTCTGTGTGCTAAATATGGCGATGCAAAAATAGACCTGGTGGAAGTGGATAAAACTAAGAGACGCTGTAGGTTCTCACGGCCCTGCCGGAGGCAGAAACATGGAAACAAGGGTCTTTGAAGTCCTGGGGACGAGTCGCAGCCAGCTGGAACGATCACATTTTGGATTTATTTCGTGTTCCATGAGGTTTTGGTTGTGAAGCTATATTGAAAGAAGTCAGAAAATTCTAAAATCAAAATAAAAGTTAAAGACATTTAAGATAGAAATAATGACCATCCATCGCATGATTTACAAATTGATAGTACTCCGAAAGCTTGTTTTTAAGAATTTTCTTGGGCCTCTGATTTCATTTTCCCATAGGAACAAAGTCATAAATAGTGAGTGGGTATGTGCACCTAAATTCCATATACTTATAATGAAATTATTACAATGTATTTACAATGTATTACATTAAATAATTCCTTATTAAATCATTAAAAATTATTATGAATATGTATTAGTTATTAAATTATTATAATACATTTATAATGAAATATAATTATTAACATATTGTTTCTACCTGAATACATTATATCATACATTAATACCATGTTAATAATTACATTAATTAATAATATAAATAACCAAAACAAATAGAATATACTGAATCAACTCACAATCACCTTTTATCCAAAGCAACAAGTGCTGGCAGAGAATTTTGGAAGTGCCAGGTGCTGTACCACGTGCCAGGACAAACATAAAAGGTAAATCATTTATTTGTCCATTAACGTCGGTAGGAAAGCAAATTCACTAGAGAAGAATGAGGAAATAGGTGGAATTCTTATGCCTTATCTATGTGACTTTTAGGAGGAGAAGGCCATTTCACCTCTCTAATTTTACTTCCAAACTTTGGATTTGCTTTTTCCTTAAGGACAAAGTACTCAGCACTGCTCTCATGGAGTAGCCCTAGTTAGGAACTTTTTTGGTTCCCTATTTGAGGTTTTCCTGAGTAACATTTGGCGGAGAGGTAGAAGAGAGGAAGGTGGAGAGAAAGGTCACAATGAAAGAGAATACGTGGGCCCTTGAGAAAAAGAATCATGCAAAATTGCTCAGTCCTCCTGAGGGGAAAAGAAAGGTAGAGCCCTAGGGGACTGGGGTTTGGGTCATTCTCTAAATTTGCCCTTGCAGCCTCCAGGGCAGGAAAAAGGAGGGGAGGGAGGTGTGTGCAGCTGACTTTTGCATGTAGAGTGTGCTTTCTGAGACAGTTTTTCTATCTTCGTGAGTGCCATTAACTGTTGGATCCTGCAGATACGACCACTGCTCTTTCTAAGCAGTAGTAAATGAGGAGCAAGTGGCAAAGTCACACATCAACTGGCCTTCAGGCAAGGTCAAGAAATCTGGGTGGAGTGGGGCCACTGGCTGGTTTCACAAATCAGCAAAAGAATTCAGGGACGTTTGGGTGAGTTGAGATTATCTATGTAGTTCCAGGAACAGGAGCCTAGGTCAGGAGAATAGTGTATTCCTGTGACTTACCTCTTCTGGAACACTTTTCTATTTCTTCTGGCTGAGAACTGGAGCTGAGAACTGGTAATGGAGGTCCGCTAACAAAGACCAAGGCAGGGAGAGGGTGGCTGTGCCACATGCTACTCAAAGAGGCAAATAGCTCTCTGTTTCCTGTCTCTTGACTTCCCCCAGCCTCCTTATGAGTTAATCCATCCTTCCTCAGTATCTTCTCTCTCAATTTCTTTCGCTTCTAGGACATTTTCTTTAAAACATCCATGTTTCCTCTTTGCCATGGAAAACTATGACCCAATCTGCCTGAATCTGCTGCCCCCTCTAGTCACCCATTTGAATTCTCTGACTTCACTGCTGACATTCTCTGTGCACGTTTGGTCACCTACCACCTTTATTTTCTCACTTCTCTTTCAAGATTGAAACACATAGAAATCTGACACTCTTTCCTCAACCTCACCAAAACTATGTCAGAAACTTTCTAAATGATGCAGTGAACAATGGTTTTCTAACTTTTATCGCTCTTGATCTCTGCACCATTTAATATCCTAAAATGTTCCTCTATGGAATTCTGAGATGCTTTGTTGTCATTGTTTACTTCCAATCTCCATGATCATTTTGTTCTCTGCTCTCAAATGTAGCTACTTACCAAGAGCTGTTGTTTTCTATTTCTAAATCCTTTCTCTCTGAGAGCTGATTCATAACTTCAATATGTAAATAACTCTGAATTTGCTTATCCAGCTCTGAGAGAATTTTAGTCTACATTCTAGGACCAGGTGTCTAACTATCTGTAGTGTATTTCTGCTTGATGTTCTGTCATCATTTCAAACTTAGCACGTCCAAGATAAAAATCTTACCCTTCTTATCATATCCACTTGGCTTCCGTGTCGTTTCCTTTGATGGTGACATCATCCCACCTGGGTTGGTGCCATCTTTCCTCCATCTTGTCATTCACCTCCCGGTTTACCTAGTGGATCATCCTTCCTGTTAAATGTGTCTCACATCCCATTCCTCCCTTCCTGTTGTTACTGCTTCCACTCTTGTTCTTTTTACCTCATTCAAGGACTCTCTCAGTACCCCTCCTGCTGGTTTCCTTCCCTCAGGGTCTTCCCTCCGCACACGCTCGATTCTCCACACTCCTGAGAGAATAATCTCTTGGAGGGTGTTACGACTTTGTTAAATTAACATTTGTTCAGTAGAGCCCCAGGTGCTGGATGGTGAGCAAAATAAAAGACCACAAGAGAAATTGAAACAGAGAAGTTTATTACTCAAAAGTCCTGGAGAAAATACACAGCATGCCTCCAGGGGTTGCATGGGGAGGTCAAGGCAGGGTGCAGGCACAGGACCTGGGGCACATGCCTTTATTAGGGTAGGGTCTGTGGGTGAAATGCTTTGGGGCTCCTGGGCTAAGGCCAGCTTGGTCAATTCCAACCAAAAAGAGTGAGGGTTTTGGTAAGCTCCATGTGGGTCTTATCTAAGGGAGCAGAAGAGGAAGGCTCTGGAAGGCTGGGGAGAGACTGTTCATCACAAAGGTCTTCAGGAAAGTCATATCAGGTTACATTTACTTGTGACTCTGCTGGCTGTTATCTAGGACATTCCCTTAGTAAGGAGCTGCAGGCCACTTGGCCAAATAAAATGGATGCCGAGGTAGCAACACAATGCAGTAGCTTCGATGAACTCTTGACAGACGGCCACAAACTGCCTGGGATCTTAGCTAAGTTGCAATGAACGGAAATACATTCAAAGTAGCTATATTGGTTATAAGAAAAAAGTTTATTTCATAGAAGCACAAGAAGTGAAGTTGAGACTGGCGAGGGCCTCCCTCCAGAAAGAGCAGCTCATGGCCCTGAGGCCATGACTGCTAGAACTTGATGGTATCTCATCTCCACTCCTCTCTGAGGCTCTGCCTCTCTCTTTCTCTCTCTCTCCCTCCGTCTGCCTCTCTCCCTCCCTCTCCCACTTTCCCTACCTCGCCATGCACAGGGAGAAGGTGGATGTCCATCAGCTCCCCAGTTTGAACGTCCTGTTTGTTCAAGCATTGGGAGAAATGGATAAATCTTCTGCTCTCAATTCCAAATTCTCTTGAGAAAGAATATGATTATCAGAACGGCCTAAGCTTGCCTCAGGTGTCAATTCCTTGTCCATCTCATTACAGTCTCGGGAGTGGGGTCCTGAGGATGGGAGCAGTTTTCGGCGAGGAGGACCTTGAGCTGGAGCCCCCAAAGCTGTCTCTTACATCTGGCATAGGTGTAATAGTATATTTTTTTTCTGATCTCTCTCTCTCTCTCTCTCTCAGGCCCTAAGCAACGTGTCTTCTAATTTTCCCTGAATGTGTTGTGTATTTTCCCTCTTTATGGATTTCCCTGTGCTGATTTAACCAATTCCTCCTCCTTTCTCTCAGTCCAAATCCTACTGATGCTTCCAGACACAGCACAAACTGCCATCTTTGATGAAGCCAGTGATGATCTTCAGTGAGAGTCTCTCTTCCAAAATGCTGTAACACACTGTCTATCTATATAATATATTTAATCACATGAAGTTTGGTGATATTTCTTTCATTTATTCAGCCTTTATTTGTCTCTATAGTTAATTTTCCAGGAATTTCTTCTCTCATCAACTTAATTTTAAATTCCTTGAGGTATGAGCCACATTTTGTGCTTTTAAAAAAATCCCTCTGGAGTACGTCAATGTTCATAGAAGCATTACACACAATAGCCAAAGAGTGGAAACAACTCAAGTGTTTATCAACAGAAAAATGGATAAACAAAACGTAGTATATAAATATGATGGAATATTACTCAGCCATAAAAAGAAATGAAGCTCTGATATATGCTGTAACGTGGATGTACGTTGAAAAATTATTCTTAGTGAAATAATCCAGGCACAAAAGGAGAAATATTGTATAATTCTACCTGTGTTAAATATCTAGAATAGGCAAATCATAGAGAAAGAAATAGATTAGAGGTTACTGGAGGCTGTGGGCAGAGGGGAATGGAAGTTCTTCCTTAATGGTTACAAAAGTTTCTGTTTGAGGTGATAAAAACATTTTAGAAATGAGGGTTACGGTTGCGCAACATTGTCAATGTAATTAATCCCACTGAATTAACAATGGCTAAAATAGCAAATTTTTTGTTGTATATTGTACCACAATTTTAAAAAATTAATAGTGTAATATACCAAACACCAATAAATTGTGTGGTATGTGAATTAAACCTATTTTTTAAAAATTCCCTCTGGGAACCAGATACAGCCTTACATATAATAAGTGCTTAAGGAATATTTGTTGTGTTAGTTGTTGTAATGAGATTCATTAGGACACAAATTTATGTGAGAGAGAGCAGATATGTTTCCCCAGTTATGTATACCAGGTAAAACATGATTTCTTGCTATTTGATGCTAAGGTAGGTCTTTAGACACATGCCAGGTGCTGTCCAGGTGTGGTCTGAGATCCTAAATTCTGTCCTTATCATTTTTGCCTCTCCTGGAGTGCCTGCTATAAGATATTGCACATACCAATTTACTGATCTTATGTTTCGTGAAAGAATGAATAAAAGTATTAATAAAGTATATAGAATTTCCATATATATATGTTTTTCTGCTACCAACTTTCCACCACTGGGGATTTGTTCTTTAGGTCCGAGACATTGTTTTTTTCAAAAACCTACTTTTAAGACATAACACATTATACTATGTAGCTAAGATGAAATATTGTGCAGCCACGTGGGAAAAATCATATTTTAGAGGAATATTTAATGACACTGGAATATTTAAAAATGTTTAATGACGTTGGAAATAGTTATGAGATATGGTAAATTAAAAAGGCAGACTGAAAATCTATAGCCATTATAAATTTTAGAAAAGACAGGAAAGATATTTTATTAGCTACCTATTTCTGTATAACAAATCACTCCAAAGCTAAGTGCCTTTAAAGAGCAGGTTGTCATCAGCGGTCCGTTGGGGCTGCAGCCACCTGAAGACCTGATGGGGACTTGAAGATCTGCTTTTGAGGGGGTTCACGCATGAGGCTGGTAGGTCAACGTTGGCTCTTGGCTGGGGGCCCCAGTTCCTCTCCTCTTGGGTTGCTCAGTGGGGCTGCTTGGATGTCCTCAAGACATGGCCTCTGACTTCCTTCAGAGGGAGAGATCCAGGAGGCCAAAGTGAAAGCTGCAGTGCTTTTGATGACCTTGCCTTAGAAGTCGTACACCATCACTGCCCTGTATTCTACTGGTCACCCCAGGGCCAGTCCTGAATCGTGTGGGCAAGGTCACATCACACAAGGGCATGTGAGCATCCCTGGGGACCATCTGCAGGTTACCACACATACACACCAAAACAAAATTTTAAGAGTGATGTGGTTGGAGTTGATCTTATTTTTCTTTCCTGTGCTCTTCTAATTTTTTATGGTGAACATACATGAGTTTTGAAATCACACACATACAAATCAACACAGCGTATTTTTTGAAAACCATACCCATTCCAAATAGGAGCAAATCAGTCCCTGATACCCGGATACAAAGTTGGTTATCTATGCTTTTTTTGGTTTGATATAATCCTGTAACTTAAGAAAGGGGAATTTGTATGGGAAGAGGGATAGTTTTGAAATATGGGACACAAGCTTGGAAGAGGTGGCCAAAGCAGAGAGCAGGCATGGTAGTACATGGGCCCAGGGACCAGAGAAACAGCAAAGCAGCTAAGAATGTTCTAAAGAGTGATGAGTGTATTGTAAGGACCTTGAGTTTTCAGCTAAAAGTGATTTAACACACACCTTTACCTATCTCTGTTTCTTTCTGAACTCCTATTAAAATGAGATCAAAGGGTTGCATTTTTTTTTGTCACAAATACACAGCGACAATATTTTGAAAGCTGGAGAACAGATGGTTGACTACTAATTCAACGGTGGAAATCAGAAAAGCAATCTAATTTGTACTGGAGAACACTTCAAAGACTCAGGAATTCGTGGCACTAGGTACCATTGAAACTGCAGGTGAAGATGAAGCTAAAATGAGGAAGACTGGCAGAAAAATCTTCCTAAAGCACAGTTAGATTCCTAGATCTCCTTCCCTACTTTACACAATTGGGAGATTGCCCCTCTCCCACCATAGCAGGATGCTAGAGGTTTATTCTCTCAAGAGGACAAAACATGAGATGTTTACAATGGGGGACCCTGGTCTTTGGATGAGGCCCAGCTGAAGACAGGCATTTTATACTTAAAACCAGATAATTAATTGAAAGTTGAGACCTAGCACTCTTCTTCCACTCAGCTCCCAGAAGTGTAGGCAAAGCAGAAAATATGACTGCTAATAGGTTCTAGGGTTCATATCTTGAGAAGTGGCCAGCCAACAGGGATGTTTTGGCTCCATTTCTGAAAAGCATGGGGAAGGGACTCATTAGGTTAGGGAATCATCTGCCTGAGTTGGGTGCTCACCCCTGAAACACTCAAATGTGGCCAAAGCAAGAGAGGCACTGTGACTGGCCCAGTTTGGATCATATGCTCATCCCTGGACCAATGAACTTTGGTCAAAAGATCAAGGACATTCCAAAGGTAGGAGGGGCAGTTGGGGTTGTTGTTGAGGTGAGTGATAAAGGAGAGTGAGCATGTTAGGCAGACAGTGTCAAAATGTCAAGTAAAACTTATCAGTCTCCTCCATAGGAGATGATGTCATGTCAGCAGAGGTACCATGAAGGCTTAAAATTGTCTTACAAATGTAAGAAATGAGTGCACTTTACATTTCTACAATACAATATGGGTTTTCAAAGTACTTTTTTCCTATATTATTTTATTTGCTTTCCAGAAAAATCTGTGAGAGAGATACTGTCATTTGCACTTTATTGATTATTAAGGGGGACTCATAATGGCCTTGTGATGGACTCACTCAATATCCTTCAACTAGATTAAGACAGAGTTGGTATGAGAAAGCCTGTCTTTTGATTCTTAGTCTGATACGATTTCTATCTTAGCATCCTAGTGACTATGCCAGGATCACAGATTCCTAGGTAATTGGGCTGGGAAGGACATTTGAAGATGCTATTTACAGGCAATGAACTGTGTGACTGTTCAGAGTCTCCTAGGGCCTCGCCCCCAACTCCCTGCACATCAACCCCAACACGTGTAAAATCAATAGAAGCTGAGAGAACGCTGCCAAACGCACACAGCCCGGAGGAGCCACGTGGCCTCCTTTTGGAATAAGACTAAAGAATTACTGTCTGGGGAGAATTTTCCATCTGTTTTCCAGATAAGATTGATTAGAACCATCTATTCGGTTTTGCAGATTCCATGAAAGAACAGATGAATTGTACCGTCTGGCCTGGTTAAGTTTAGCTCACTTTCTCAGAAGAGTTCTAGCTCCACCATGCAGGCAAGGCCTCTTTACCTTCAGACATCCTACAGAGAAGAGGAGCTGGGAAGTCCAGACATGAGCCCCACCCTGCCCTGAGGACCTCACTTTGAGTAGGAAGAGCTGCCTCATTTTCAGTAGGCCAGCTGGGCATCAGCTAGACAACTTCACATGCATTCCACTTCTCCTTCTGCTGAGGTTAGAGCAGGAAAACATTATTTCTCTTTGTCTCCCTTCTAAGTAGACGCCTCACCCTCTCTCTCCCCACCAAGTCAGTTCCCTTTGCTATTTTTGGTATAAAGAACTTTCCTTCAATTAATTTCAAGGCTTCAGAAAAGCAGTTAAAAGAAGTTGAGTTGGGGAGAAGCATCTGATCCTCTTACTTGTGTGTGTGTACACAGACACACACACACACGCTAGCACCCTGTATCTGTGGAGTTGAACTGATTAAAAATGAGTCCATCTTTTCGTTTGTAATGTAAGGATAGTTTTTGCACTTTAGTGGTGAGTTCAGGTAATCTACACTGATTGTGATTGTTAAGGTATTAATAATGTTATTTTTTATTTTCTATTTACTATTCTTTTCTCTCCTGCCTTCTTTTGGATTTTCAAGTTTTCTTTATTCCAATTTCTCCTCTCTAGTGTTTTGGAAGTTACATAATCTATTTCTTTTCTTTTAGTGGTTACTCTTAAAATTTTAAAATACATATTTGATTTAACAGAGTCTAATGTTAATATCTTCATATTGACGTCTTCTTCTGAATAATATCAAGAAATCTTCCGAATAACATAAAACCTTAGAAACCTTTAATTCTGATCTCATTCGACCATCTTTCCTGTTATTACTGTTGAAAATTTTAGCTTCACTTTTTTTCTTTTTCTAAACAATTTTGTTGAGGTATAATTCACATATAATAAGTGGCACCTATTAAAAGTGTACTATTTGATATCTTGACATATGTATATGCCGGTGAAGCCATCACTACAATCGAGATAATAAAAAACCACTTAAGAAAAACAATCCAGCTCACACATGACCATAGCTTGCCGCCTGTTCTCACGGTCAGCTAGTTTTCTGTAAACTCCTTTTACTTAAGGTCTTCTGTAGCTTCTGGACAGGAGTAACTATGATAATCATCATTCATCAAAACCCACTAGGCATTGTGCTAAATCCTCTATGTTAATTATTTCTCATTGCTTTCTTTATTGTCCTTAATTTTTGATTATAAAACCAATAAAAGTTTGCTATAAATGAAGGTACTTAATACCAAAATGAATAGCATAAAAAAGGAAAGACGTGCGAGTCTTGCAACCCTCTTTTTGTCCTCAGAGTGGATACAGGTTTACTGCTTATTGTCACTACATATATTTTCTATGCATTTGAAACCATATGTGATTATAATAAAAATGGTGCTAAAAGCATAGCGGAGTTTTTTTTTTTTTGGCTTAAACAATAACCACGTATGCATAGTGTTTTTTGCAGCTTGCTTTTTTCATTTATTACATCAAAGTCATCTTCCCATTCCATGCTTTTCATGGCTGATGATGTCATGGATGCATGATGAATTAATGCACTGTGATTGTTTTGATTATTCTCCTATAATTTTTAGGTTGTTTCCCTTTTTTGTTGTTGTTATTACAAGTGTCACATTGAACTTATCTTACATGTATCTTTGTGCACTTACTGAATATTTTTATAGGAGAAAACCCTGAAGCGCAATGCATTATTTCCAACCTAGATAGCCACCCTTTGAGTTGGGTAGTATCTTTTCCCTTTTACAATTGTGGAATTTTGTGCTTCAAGAGTTGAGTGCCTTACCCAGCTAGTGAGTGGCTGGTTGGGGAATGAGAATCCTGATTTCCCAGTTCTCCAATGTGCAACATCCTCACTACTCACCACACTACTACTAGTTTGGAAAACGCTTAAAAAGAAAAAGGTTATTAATGTTGGAATTGTCAGGAGGATTACTGGGGATTTTCAGCTAATAGTAAATAGTCCTGTGGAATTAGAATGCAGGGGACATATTTCAGGCAGTTTATATTTTTCCCCTGGCCCTTCAGCTGAGGACGCTAATGTGAGAACTGAGGGGTATTTTTAGCAGGTTGCTTTTAAGCACTCTGGGGAGGTTGTGAAATAACTTGTCTATCACAGGCAGCTAGGAATTGCTTGCCCACTTTTTTGTTCTGAAGGAAAGGACACAGACCACCCGATCCAGTAAGTTGGGTCCAAAATTGGACTCATGTTTATTTTAGTTAATAAATGTGTTCTTGAATAATATGACTTGAATTTTGGTTGGTTGAATGCCATTTTTAATGCACCAGGGGTGCACACATGTCTTGTAATCCTGCAATGAGTGGCTTTCTAAAACAAAGAATGCTTTGGTAATGTGAACAAATTTCCCTTAATTTATGTTAACTATAACTTATTTGTTCTGTTCTTAGGGCGGAGAACCTTACGCTAAGTTGTTTGTGTCTTTGAGTGTGTTGGCTGGTATAGTCATATCAGTTAACAGTAATACGAAATATATATGCTGTTAAAAATATACTCCAACCTCTCACTCCGAAGTCCCAAACCAAATGACATGGTGAAACCGTATAATTTATAAGAGGTGGTTTAACTCAACACCCCATGCCAGGAGGAGTGCAGTTGTAGACAGCAGGTGCTTCTACCCTTATCTCTGGATTGTGGGCCCCATTCCTGCCACACTGAGATGGCATGTGGAAGAGCTGGCTCTTCAGTTACTAAGGCTAGAGTCCAGAAAACAAGATAGAAACAAGTGAGGGTGCGACTGACCCTTTTCCGCATTAGCAGCATTGCATGCTTTGAAAGTACAGTAAAATAATTTTAGTCCAACATTAACATTTTCATTCTTCATAACATATCAGTTCACATTTGCTCATAAATTTTTTTAGTCAATCAATAATTGATTCTACAACTGGAATGGCCTTTAGGGTTCATGGAATTTCCAGTGTTTGCAGGTAATAAGGACTAGCTGGAGGGAAATAGGCTCCAACTTTTAACTGACAAATTTTAGTCAGTTTGTCTTCAGATGCTTTGGTTTAAAAAAAATATTATACATGAAAAGCAAGCAAGCGTCTTCAACAGAAATGATTTAGTTAATATGCTTGATGGGATATGATTCTGAAATGAATTTTTAGTGCCTCTCATGTTATAATCTTGATCCCCTAAGTTGACGTTTATCATTCTTTTTAAGGCATTGCTTTTAGTTTAGTTTTGGGAAAATAAAAGAATGCATAGTAAAATGAATAACTTTGCAGTTCCAATAATCCCAGTGTTGGAGATCTATACTATGGAAATAAATGCACCAGAAACTAAAGATATACGTCAAGGATATTTAGTGCAACACTGTTTATAGAGGCAAAACACTGGGAGCATCTTGAATATTCATTAATAGGGTGAATAAATTATGATATAACTACACTGTGGAGGAGTACACAACTATTAAAAGGAATAAATTAAATAGACTAAATTATTGACCTTGGAGCCAATATATGTGACCATGATGCATTGTTAGGGGGAAAAGTCAAATTACAGAATAATGTTTTGTTTTTAAACGGAGAAACAGAACCCCATACGTATCTGTGTGTATGAGATCCATTTCTCATAAGTGTGTGTTATCTTGATGAGATAGGAATGGTTGGGAAGAGAGGTTATAAATTTTTCTTTATGTATATCTGTGTCGTTTGACTTGCTACAATGAGCATTATTGCTTTTTAAATTTAAATATCGTATAAAGTAAAAAACACACGCAGAAGTCCTGCTTTTGTTATTTTGTACAAGGAAATAAGTCTATTCTTCCATATGATAATTTAGTTTTTCTGACCATTGGAATATACATTTAAAAAGAACTTACAGGCATTCAAATGCCTACAGAAGCCTCTCTATTTAGTTGGTATTTTTCAACTATTTTTCAGTGCTCCCCTGCACTGAATTCTCACCACCCTGTGTTTCTCTCCACCGGCCAAGCCTCTTTGCTGAGCTTCATCCTCCTATGGTTCCGCTAAGGAAACAGCACCCCTCTCAGTTCTGACCCCTCCCCTCCAGATGCCCCTCAGTTTGAGAGTTTTACCATGTAGAAATTGATCTGCTTTTCACAAAAAAGCATGGCAATCACAAAGATGAGCCCTGAGAACAAACACTCCTTGTTTAATTAAAACATGAAGGAAAACTGCCATATTTTTTTTTTTTATGTGCTTCTAACAGTGCTTGCTTAGTTTACTCCCTCTGATCTACAAAAAAGAAAATCCTGTTGCAAGAACTCTAGATCCTCCTTCCTTAGCGGGTTCCCACTCTGCTTGTGGTTGCCTTTGTGTTCTCCCAGGAAGTCATAAAAAAGAATTTCTTATCCCAAGACTTTCTATGCACAAAGAGTCTAAGAATTCCAAGACTGCAGCCAAAAAGTTGAGCAAACACAGAGTAAGTAAATTGTGGTGATATTCCACGAGGCGGATGATAAAGGCAGCGATACCTTAGGAAAGGATATGGAAATGAGGTTAGAAGCTCAGGCCTAATGGATTTATAACCTAGAGGCGGTAATGGTTGGATTAAAACTTGAGTGAGTAGTTTGGCAGTAAGGACTGGAAAACAGGATCTATAGTCAGCTAGCTGGGTTTGGATAACATAGCAGTTAAAGTGAAAAGCAGAAGCGATTAAGTAGAACATTGGCCTTGTTTAGAATTATGAACAATTTTGAGCAGAAGGATTTGGTATCGAAATAATAAGGCTATTTTATAATTACAACCATGGTGTAAAGATTCATTCATCCATTCAGAAAGTGTACACTGAGTGTCATCTTCCAGCCAAGGCCAGTGGGCTGTGGTGTGGACCCAGGACAGCTTAGCTGACTCAGAAGGAGGCCAGTGTCACGGAGAGTGAAGCAGCCCTTGGAATATGGGGAGAAGCGAGGCAGTGGGGTCCTCTAGTTTGCATAGGAGAATAAGAGGGTTTGGAGTTTCTAACTTCGCTTTTCCATTGATTCCTACGAAGATCAAACTGCACTCTACCTCATGCCTTTAGCTATCACACATTTTGAGAAAAAATAAATTTAAATATTTTCTTTGCCTCATTTATCCCTGAATCAGCTTTTTACTTTCTGCTTTGAAATAGCAACCATGCTGAAACTTGACGAGAAAGGAAATCATAAATCTGAAAAGGGCCCTTCCATTATTCTTTGCACATTAAAGGATTATCAGAAAAATGCACAGAGGCAGTCTCAGGGATTTTTTTTTTTTTACTCTCAGCAACTCTTTTCAAGAACTAAAAGAATTCTGGAAACAGCAGTCGCATTTTAGATTTAGACTCAGATTAACTTTACCGCTAGTCTGAGGTTTATGAGAGCAAGATCCTCAATGATTAATGAAAGTTGCGGTCAAATCAGGGTTTTGAAATAGAGCTATTAGGGGAAAAAGTTATTATGTAAGTAATTATGCTAAGCAAGGTGCTTTGTGCCGTGAAGGCTAAATTTTCCTTTTCGTATTTTACTGAATCCAGCTTCAGCTATAAATCTAGCTTAATCTAAGAAACTGATTAGATGGAGGGAAAAATGCTGCCATAAAGGTAAACTGAAATGAATTAGATTAAGTAAACGCAACTATCCTAATGTGTAGTGTGTTTTTAAAAAGTAAATGATATTTTATAAAAAGGAAGAAAAGAAAAGAGAAGAGAAAAAACAGGAAGAAGAAAGAGAATGAAAGCGGAAGTCTGTTTTTAATCGGGACTAATTTGTCCAGAAATTTGAGAGTTTCCCTAGGGATGCTGAAGAAAGGGGGGAGGGGCACAGAGACTGGGGTGTGGGGACACCTTCTGCAGAGGCCTCGTCTGGGGGAGACTGTCCTCCTTCATTGTTGTCCTTTTTATTTGTGTATAGCCCATCTCTAGTCTATGAATGTCCTGTGTTCCAAATGTTCGCTTATAAATCAGTTATTTGGAACTCAAAATGCTTTTAATCCATAGAAGGCACGAGCCACAGGAACAATGTTATAAATGCCACCCAGTCTACCAGGCCGCTCCACAACCACTTAATGGGTATCACTGGTTGAAATATCACACTTTGCAATGGATAATAGTAGCAGACTACTGTTGTCATGCCAATAATTAGACTCAAAAGTACAATACAATTGGCTTGGCTGTTGTGCTTGAGGGTGAGCAGGTTTGATTAGGAAAGGACGTGCAAGTCTGTGAAAACTTCTATGCCTATTAAATCATTCTAGGGGTAAATGTGTGGGTTTGGAGCCAGACAGACTTGAGTTCACCTCCATATTTCTCTCTCTTTCTCTTTGCTGCTTACTAGTGTGGACAGGCTAGATAACGGCACGAAAGGTCATCGAGGGTGATAATAGCATCTCCTTAGAGCATTGCTGTGAGAATTCAATGAGCATTTTGCACAGATATTAGCTTGTTACATATTAATCATAATCTATTAATATAAACGTGATAATATTAATAGATACTTATTTGTTTTCATATATAATTATTATTATTTCTTGTATATGGCTTTCTGCATGTTCCAGCTTTTCTCCCAGCGAGATGACAGCTTTGAGAGCAGAGATTTTTGCCATGTGCTTTGGTCAATCCTTAAATGCAATGCACATTCAACACAAACGCTATCCTTTTTCAAACTATTTGCTTTGTTTAAGGGCTTTAGAGATTAAGAACTCTACTCTCTTTCACAATTTTTTCTTTCTTTCTGTTTGTTACAGGCATGTAGCTAGCACAGCTCTTATGATAACTGATTATGACTGGTATTTATTTTGGTTCACACATGGTGCAAGGGGAAGAACAAGAAGAACAAGATGGGGAGAGAAAAATTCCCCATGTACTTAGACAAATGTTGGAAGAAAAAAGAGAAGGAGGAAAGGGGTCCAAAAAGTGTATGTATGTGAGAAAGAGATGACCAGGTAGAATTTGCCAATCTGGAGAAATAAGAGAGTAATGTTGCATTCAAGGTCCCTTTAAAAGGAAAGGAAGGTGCGGTCGGGATGCCATATGGTGTTAGTACCTCAAATTGACCAGCAGTGTGTCACCAAATTGGAGCAGCTTGTTTGCAGTTTGGGACATGGCAGGTGGAGGTGCAGCTTCAGGAGGGGTTTATGCTATCTGACCGCATATGCATGGGATGGATACCATTTGGGAATTTCTACTTAAGGAAATGCCTCAGATAGGCACAAAGGTCCATCAGGACGTCTCTGAGAAACTGAATCCAAAGTGCTCGAGCGGGACTGTGCTTCCCTCCTCTTCTTGCATCCTTTGAGCCTGGTAGTTCAAGCACTTCCAGTGACTTGCTATCAAATATTGGGTCCAGGACCAGTAAGTCAGAGAACCGAGACTTAGTCGAGAGGAAGTGTCCGGTTTAGTTAACAAATGCTCAGGCTTTCTGCTCTGGGTCCTTTCTTCTTGATCACATTTCTTGTCAATGGCTTTCTCCTCTTGTGTAGATGATTAAAGTACTTTATGATCATAGATCTAGTATCTCTTTTCTTATATAAAAGATCTCATTTAAAAATGAGCAAATAATACATATTTATCATGGAAACAGTAGAAAAAAGCTAATAAGCCTAAAGAAGGGAAAACAACTGTATGTGACCCCTTGTCCCAAAGATAACCACTGTTAAAAATTTGATATGTAACGTTTCAGACTTTTACAAATATTCACGTATTTTCTTTGAAAAATGAGATCATACTGAATAAACTGTTTTGTAACTTGAATTTTTCACTTAATTTATGCTGAATATTTTTTCATGTTAATAATATATGTCAGTAAGATTATTTTATGATTGTACAGTGCAACATCTTACGAATGTGTTATAATTTATTCAACTACTTTTTGGGACACAGATTGTTTCTAATTTTTCACTCATAAATAATGCTTGAGAAGCATCCTTACACCTACGAAAATCCATATTATTTATTTGGAATATGTTTCTAGAACAGGAACTGCTGAATTAATGAGCATACTTATTTTAAAAAACTTTTGCTACATATTGCAAAATTATCTTCCTCACATGTTGTACCAGTTTATGCTCTTGCCAGCAGAGTGTGAAGGAGCCATTTTATAAACCTCCTGCCAACATTGGGAATGATCAATTTTTCATCTTTGTGAAGCTTATAGATAATAAATGCTATCGTATCATCGTTTACTTTGTTCTCTTTTTTAGGAAGCTGAATATTTTCTTCATATGCATACTGGTCATTTATATTTCTTCTCTTACGAAATGCTTGAATTACCCTTTTCCCAATTGTTAGTTATAAATGCTCTTTATATGTTAACACTATTAACTCTTTACCATATGGGTTTCATTTTTTAATCACATTTTGTCATTTGTGATTTAATTTTGATTATGGCAGGTTATTTCTGACATATATAAATTTTACATTTTATCCATTTAAATATTTACAATTTTTTGTTTATTACTTCTGCTTTTGTGATCATAATTAAAATAGTTTTCATGATAAAAGTATTTAATCATGGTTAAAATAGTTTTAAGATTATAAAAACAATGACATGATTCTCTTCAAGTTTGTGTATGGTTTTCTTTTCACATTTAACTCTTTAGTCCACTAGCCATTTCCTTAGTGATGGTGTGAGGTAATAATTGCGTCTTTATTTTTTCTAATAATTAACTATTCAACCAATTATTGAGTAACCCATTCTTTTCCCACCGGGTTTGAATACCAGATTTAACAAAATAACATTTTAACATAGTGCATGTATTTATCTTTCCGGGCTTTCTGTTCTCTTCCTTTGCTCTGCCTCTTTTGGTACCAGTATCAAACTTAATTCTTGATGTTTTTAGCCTATTTAATACCTAGTATCCCCTTGCTGTTTTTCTAAAATTTTCTTTTCCATTCTCAGTTTTTTATTCTTTTAAACAAACTTTGGCCTTTCTTTTTTGGCCTGTTTTAAAAAAATCTCTTTGGGATTTTAACCAAAGTTTAATCATATAAATTAAATAGGAGAGAACTGGTATATTTACAAAGTTGGGTCTTCCAGTGCTGGAAAATTGTACAACTCTCCATTTGTTGAAATGTTTTCTCAATAGAGTTTCACAAATTTCTTTAATAAGTTTTTCACTTTTTTGTTTTTCCTAGAAATTTTGTTGTTGTTGTTGCTACTATTATGAATGAAATTTTTTTTCCCGTTATGTTTTCTAACAGTTTTGGTTGTTGTATGAAAAATTCCATTAATTTTGTGTATTTATTTGTAACTGTTCACTTCACTGATGTTTCTAATTTTTAAAAATATTTTTTAGGTTGATTCTATTAAGTAAATGATTGTAACATGTTCAAATTGGAAAATTTTGTGTCCTGCTTTCTCATAATTCTTCTTCAGTTTCTTTTTCTTGTCTGGTTGCAATGGCTCACATGTCCAGAAGAGTGCTAAATGACGATAGTGACAACGAGCATCCTTTTCTTGTTTCTGATTTTAATGTTAATACCTCCAGCATTACACCATTATGTATGCAGCCTGTGGTTGGTTTAAGATAGATAATCTTTATCATGCTGAGAAAAATTCTCCAAACTCCATTTTATTAATTAAAAGATATTGATATTCAATTTTATCGAAAGACTTTTTCAAGATTACCTATTGTGCTAATCCAAAAGCTTTTCTCTGTTGATTTATGTATATCATTATGCTAACGTATTTCTTAACATTGAGATATTTTTACCTGTCTACGGTAAACTATGTTTGTATGTGAGGTTAGTCTGTGGTTTCCTTTGTTGTCCTTTATCGGTTTAAGTCAGGAGTATTGTTAGCTTTCTGTTACTTTTGTCCACTTGAACATTTTATGGCCTGGGAATTATCTGTGGCTTGAAGCTCAGAGAGAATTTGATTGTGTAAGTAATTTGGACAAAAAACTTTTCTTGGAAACAATTTCTCAATAACTTATATATTTTTTCATGATTATTGATCTCTTGTTTTTCAACTTCTTCTTGGGTCTGTTGGCCTCTAATTAACTGTTTTGGCTTGCCCACAATATTTGATATGTGGTATTTTCATTATTAAAAACTTCTAAGCATTCTGTAATGGCTTTTTGGATTTCTTCTCCAATTAATGATTTTTTTTTTTAAAAGAAGAGCTATAAAAAGTTTCCAAAGCTTAACTCTTTTTTGACTTACACTTTTGTAATTAATTTATGGTTTTATTACTGTGTGGTCATAGAATGTGGCCAGAATAATTTCTTTGGGGGGCAAAATTATTTAAAGTTTTTTGGTGGCCTAATATAAAATTAATTTTTGCAAACTTTTTTTGTATCTCTTCTTAATGGAATAGATAGAAGATCCTTCTCTTTAATCGTTCGTTTATTCATTCAGCACTGTTTCAGCTATGTGTCACCTACATGTGAGGCTTTGTACTAGGCATTGCAGGATATAAAATGAACAAGTCATAAGTTTTCTCAAGGTTGTCGAAGTTTAGATGGAACATAGACACATGAAGACCTGATTATAATATAGAGCAAGAAACATGACAGCAGTGGAATGTACAAAAGAGAAATGCAAGCCCTGTCATAGGTTCTGGGAATACAGAGATGCCTAAGATACCACACGCCCCCTGAGAGGCTTTAAGTCCAAGTGTTAAAAAAAAAAAGGTAAATTGAAGGCGGAGATAGGCTTTTGGAGGCAAGGCAACTAATTAGGAAACCATCATAGTCATTCGGTAATAAATTAAGACAGATGAGAGATGTCAGAAAACAGGAAGAACAGAGGGGGTTTTCACATTTGAGGGGCAACTAGAAGAAAGGTCCACATAGGAGGCTGAAGGAGGAGGTAGGAGTAAAATTTTACAGAAGCTGTTGAAGAACATTTTAAGGAATGGTTGGTCAGTTGAGTTAAACGCAGCTGAGAGGTCGAGTAAGGTAAAAGCAAAAAAGGCGTCCAATAGCTCTGCTCTTTGGTGACTTGGGGAAAGCGGTTGCAGTGAAGTGAGGGAAGAAGCAGACTGTATGCAGGCTGAGACTTAAATGAGACACAAGACGTTGGAGACTAGAAGTGTTTTTCCAGAAGCTTGGTTGTGAAGGGAATGAGGGAGTTAGGGCAGTAATTAAAGGAGCAAAGGATCAAAAAAGATTGTTTTAGGACATCAAAACAAGGTGAGCATGTTTAGATAATGGGAGGGTGATCGGACAGGGAGAGAAGGCACGACTGTTGGTGAAAGGGTCCTGAACAGGTGGGAGTCACAGGGTGAGACCCACAGCCCAGGGGGTGGATGGCCTCTGACAGGAGGAGGGCACATCTTTCTGAGTGGAAGGAAATGATGGATATTTGTAGGTAGTTTGGGCAGAGATGTGGGATCTCCCCATTTCCTTGCAAGGCTGGAAGAAGGTATCATTGTAGAAACTTCAGTTATACTCCAGGACCCAGTTGGAAGAGTCCGGGGTCTTGGTCTGCACTGGTCATTGGCTTCATAGGTATGACTCAAGATTCATCCCTTCCTCTCGGCCAATACAGCAAGAGAAGAATTTCTATGCTTACTTTCCCAAGGCTGTTTTTTCTATTGGTCAGTGAAGGGTTTCCAGAAGTCTCTCGCCAACTATGTGTTATGCAATGGATCGTCAGAATAATTAATACAATCAATTGCAAATAAAGTGATTGATGGATGCCATAAGGTCACAAAAGCTTCTGTAACTGTAAATACAAAGCATAAATAAATCAAAATAATATTTCAAATCTTCAATAGGCCTCCTTTTCTGTTTCTGATTAATGATTGTCACATCAACACATGAGGAAAAATGTTTCTCAGGTGACGTGTATTTTAGCTCATTGTCTTTTGATATCTGTAGTTTATTTATATTACTAACTTTGAACCCTTAAAAAGGGATATGTTTCGAAGCTTGCAAAAAAATTTCCCATTTGCACTTTGGGCTCTCACATGTTGATAAATTAATCCCCTGAGGGAATGGCAAGACTGAGGGTTTTTTGGTCTTTTTCTGTTATTCTGGAAAAACACTCTATCCTCTGCATGAAGGAAAACTTCTGGTTTGATTAACACTGTAAATAATTATGAGACAAAACCCAGATATGAGAGGTTGCCCACGTAGGCTCCTCAACTGAGTAAGATCTCACTTATTAAAAATCAGGGTTGACAGTTTAACAGGCTCATTATGGTTCAGAAATCCCCTGGGGCATTTTAACATTTTAAACTCTTTTTTGGATGTTCGCTTTACCAAATGAGCTGACTCCCTGTCATATCTCCACTCTACCCTGCCCGGGCACTGATTTTAGAAGTGTCACTCTTACTATACCAAAAAGTCAGGTACCCAAGGTCGAATACTATCCAAAGTCAGATAGTCCAAGGGCTTTCCTTGGTGAGATGGAGGAAGAGGAAGGGTGGGAAAATCAGCTCAGGTGAGATGAATTCACCAAAGCATCCAGGATGGTTTGCCACCTTTGTGAGCAGCACGGGAAACAGGTTGGTCCAACTTCCTAGCACACCAAAGGGGGCAGCAGTGCATCTGTAAAATGCCTTGTAAATTTTGTGATAATTTCTGTTTCTACTCTCGTTCGTTGATAATCTCAAGTGCTCTGGGGTGCCCCGAAATGTTGACACAATCCAACAGACAGCTATGCGGAAGTTTGCTTGTTAGCTACCCGAAATCATTTACATTAGCTCTTTACATAAAGCCGCATTTGATATTCTTCAATAAGCCCTCACACATTTGCCCCTGAGCATCACTTGCACAGCAGCCCTGACCTTTGAAATTAAACTGAAGCATTCTTAGAGTGTTAGTCCGCCTCCAGAAGGGTCCATTCAGTCCTGTGGCTTCTCCAACAAACTGGAGCCTGGGATGCTGAGAAAGTGAAACCAAGATGGAGTGGCAGATTGAGTACTCCGGTGGCACCTGGAACACAGAGCAGTTCCACCTGCTTGGCCAGTCTGTGATTCCTTCCTCCTGCTGTTCAAGAGCCCCAGTGAAAACTTGAGTGAGATGAGAGAGTGCAGGGACTGCCAGCCTCCCCACTGCACCCCCACCCTCCACACAAACACATTAACTTTCCACTTACAGTGACCTGTCTGCCAGTGTGACTTATCAGCTGTTCCGGGTTTGTCACTAATAGAAAACAAATTGTGGAATGTACTGCTCTGCATGTTAACGAAATGGCTGAGCCAGCTCAGGGGTTATGAGAAGGTTTGCAAATTAAGAGAATAATGATCTTCGGTTTCTGACCTCCTGGCACGGCAGCAGTATTTATCAGGAGGCGCATGTGACTGGTTAAGACACACAGCCCCAGCTTGAAGGAAACAGCTGCTGGCGGCATGCTCGGACTTGGCAGCTGGACAGGCAGGGTGCTGATGTGAGGAATACCGCAACAAAACCGCCCCAGTAAGTAACTGGAGAACTTTCATGTGCGTGTATGTGTGTGTGTGTGTGTGTATTTGCAAGCTACCGACAATTTTTAATCTTGATTTTGGTCTCCCTCTGGCAGTAAGCGACGTATTTTATTTGTACTTGTTATTAATAGCCATTTGTATTTTTACTGATTTTTTTTTTAGAATCTGTTATTTTCAGCAACGTTGTTTCTAACTTTAAGGATGAATGAGGTATTTTGTTTGATTCCTATATAGGAAACATCGAGTTTATTCCCTGGCATCCAGGATTTTTATGGTCTGTGGTGTTTAGGTTCAAAACCAAAATTCAGGTTTTAAAGTAGAGAACCTATTGAAGTGAGTCGAGGGCTAGATTTGATTTTAATTAGTTTTACTATTGAAACTTGAAAAATAGTGTTTTGAGAAATAACTTGTGAATTTATTGTATGTTTGACTTGACCATTCCCAGTCAATTTTCAAGACTATCTCATTTAACTGTGTATAACAATCTGCAATAGACACAATGAATAAAATAATATTTAGGTTTGAAATCACATTTAGATTTCAGGCACGCTTTCTAATTCATTGAAAGATATATTTTATAGCTCTTTTCTTCAACAAGCAAATTCACCTTGACTACTTTAAAGCTAAAATTTTGACTTGCCCCTGGTCTTATTTTAGATAAGGGAAAGTTCATGTTTTTATGAGGCTCAGAGTCTTTCTTCCTTGTTTATGGTCTGGATTATAGAAGTGTTGCCTTAAGCTGATTATCAACTCTGGGAGGCCTGGCACCCAAATAGCTGAGAGGACCTGTTCTATTGCTGGTTCATTTGGCAAGAATGGAGCTTGCCCTTGGGAGAGCAGCAAAGCAGACACGGTACCGGAACGGAGCTGTCGTTCAGGGCTTGTGTCCTTCCATGACAGTGTCCTTCCTTGTGTCCTTCCGTGGTAGTCACTAGACAGAACGCTTAAGGAGAAAAGAAAAGGGGAAAGGGAGAGGGCAGAACCCTGAATCAGTGATGTAAACCTCTGGAAGTGACTGGCCTCTGAATCAGAGCGTTGCAGAGAGATAACCAAACAAGTTCCCTTTTCTGGATCGCCTGGATGTTAAGAGGGGCTGGAGGGTGGGCAGAGAGGGCTTGTTTTTCTTTGAATTCTTACTTAAACACTTGTTTTGCTTGTGACAATCCCCAGGTGGCTGGTGGATTGTCAGGTAGGCTCAGGTCATATAATTTTCTTGCCATTTCTGCCCCCTGCTGAGAGGGAGCACAGCCCCCCCCACCCCACCCTCACCACCCTGTGATGTATGTGGAGAATGGATTGAAAATGACCCAGGATGTGCTGGCTCTGTCGCAGTTTCCTCAACACAGCTGGTCCTGAGTACCACATCAGCCAGAGATCTGGGATGGAAGCCCTTTCGGATGCCCCATCTGAAAAAATGGCCAGTCTGGCATTGGAATGTCTTCCCCCTTCATTTCCTTGAAATAGAAGAATCCACAAAACCTAGAGTGTTCAGTGAGAAATATATTTCCAACTCCTCCGTTCCTCTTTATGCCATTTGTGAGAGGTCCTTGGGTCAGCATGTGGCCACGTGGCCAGTGACTTCCCTGTCTGACTGCAGGGCGCTGGCTGCCCGCTGGGCCATTTAGGGTGTTCACTTCTGGCTGGTTTCACTTTTTCCACAGGCCGATAGAGGAAAAGAACTCTCCGGTGAAACCGTGTCTCTGGATTAATAGAGCCACCCACGATAAAATAGGGGAGTCTAAAGGGCAGTCAGAGTATCCTTTGAATTATTCAAGTGCTGAATTTTTGAATGCCCACCAATTATTTTGAAAAACCAAATAATACCCTGACTTCTGAAATATTAATAACAGAATAATAAAATTAATTATTTTTGATGCAGATAGTATGTCCTTAGAATCAAAGACTTTTAGATCTGGATAAGAATTACAAAAGGTGCAATTTAATGTCTTCATTTCAAAGATGAAGAAATTGTAGCAAATTTATCTGGCTCATATGCAAGTTAGTGGCAGGGCCAGAAAAGAAAGCTCAAGGCTTCTGCTACTGTTACCATCATAATATTAACACTAATAATTATAACTTATATTTATTGTGCATTTAATGTGTATGCCAAATGATGTGCTAAGCAAGTGTATTTATTTTCCTATAATCCTCACAATAAGTCTCGGTGCTGTATATTATCATTCCGGTTTTATAGATAGACAAGCTGAAGCTTGGAGACCCCCTTAGCCGCTCAACTATACATGCTTCAGGCAGAAGTGGCACTCAGATCTGACTCCAGAACATGCACACATTAAAAACTAAAAGTGGAACACGTACGCTAATCCCACATGTTTAAATTTAAAAGCTCGTGAAGTGCAAATGAGAATATTTCAGCACAGTGCAATTAGACACACAATGTGTGTTATGGCCCTTTCCAGCTCCCCATGGCAGGAAGGGCGAGGCTTCCCCCTGTGACAGTCCGAGCCCAAGCTCCATAGACTCGCGGACCGGCAGCACATTTTTCTCTCTGGTGTAGTTCAGTGATGGCCCTCACATCAGTGCGAACAGCGGTCGAGGGCTTTATTGTTGTCCTGAAACACACTGCTTTCACTGCCCCTTCTGACCTTCTCCTCACTTTTTCCTGTCACTCCTTTCCTTTGGAACACAGCCACTCCACCCATGCCCCACCCCAAATAGCCAGCTTAGTGGTGATAAAACTATTAGCAGATTTGTTCATTGTGGCTCAACCTGGAAGGTTGATTGTCCAAGTACGTTGCTGTTATTAATGGATAGAAACAATGCAATCCTTCCCTCCTTTTAGTCTGTTTGTTCTGAGCTGCAGAGAAGGGTCACAGGCCAGGGTACTGGGTGTGAGAGGGGAGGGAGGAGAGGTGTGCTTTTCTCTGCTGACTGGGGCTGCCTGCACCCACTTTTGCCCGGGGGTACACTTCTCCCCGACCTGCTTGCTGCCAAGCGAAAGACTGGCCATCTTACTTGTGGACTATGAACCTGCAGCCTTTCTGCGTTTTCAGCCAGAGACAGAGCCCTAGGAGAAACCCATTTCTTGAACCCTTCTAGAAATTTAACTTGGCTATCCATCATCCTCCGTGTGGTTAAATGTCCAAGTTAGGGCTGGCGATGAGAAAGAGCACTGAGGAATACATAAGTAGCAGAGGGGTCCTTTGATTAATCAGGAGGAAAATTAAGTAAGTAGACCATTCATGGATATCATTGAGAAAGTTATCAGTGTTCTTTCAATGTTATGACAAGATTACATATTTTGAAGATCAAGCCATTTATGGTAAGAAGGGAATTTTTAATCTACTCCTCCCCTGCCTGATGCATCTAAAACCAAGCCTAACTCAAGAGTAGTTAGCCATATAGTCTGCTACAGCAGAACCACTGGAAGTTACCTCCTATTCTTGCTGCGAATTGTTTATTTTCATAGCAATTGGCATAGTCCAGCGGGCATTACATGGAAACACATGAGATGGACTCGAAATCGCAGCAGAGTCCACACGTGAGTTCACTACTCCTGAGCAGGTTTGAAGCAAAATAAAATGATTATTTTCTTGGGACCTTTTAGGATAAGGAGACAAATTTTGTGATGCAGCTCGTTTTGTTTCTTTGTTTTTGCCAGATTGTGTGTGTTCCAAAGAACCTGTTTGCAAAGTGTTAGCTCCCTTGAGTCCCACTTTCCCTCTGTATAGACTGCTCATTTACAGTTCCTGGAGTCCATGAGTTGTTTGAGTGTCACGTTCCTATTGTTCTATGAGATTTGAAAGTCTTTGGGCTTTTTGCTCCTTCAAATGATCACAATAGTCCCTCTTGAGTCTGTGATGTGCAGGTCCACTGTGCTGTGATCTTTTTTTAAGCCCCTCTAAGGTATTGAGAAGGCAAGCTCCTGCCTTTGTACGGGAATTTTCTGGTATAAAGCACTTTCTTGCACTTTGCCACAATCCTGTGAAAGACAGCATCACCATTGTTTACAGGGAGGAAACTGAGAATGAGAGAAAGTGAGGGACTTGCCCATGGTAATGGAACCGGTAACTGGCGGAGCTCAGCTAAGTCCTCAGTCTTCTGACTCTGAATGATAGCTTAGAATTGTCCTTTGTGATCACAAGTGCTGTAATTTGTATTATCTTCTGATGGGCAAAAGGTAAATGGATGACTGATTTATGATATGCCATCTCATGCATGTCAATGATGGTATTTCCAAACAAATGGATATTTGGCTTCGGAAACAGGGTCCGCTTAGTTACAGACACAATAATATTTGCTTAGGGTAATATTTTTAAAGGAACTTGGTAGTTATTTTCCTCCCCTGCAGACCCAATGTGGTTAAGTTGGAATCATACCAACTATGGCATGATGTAACATTCAGCTTTTAGAAGAGATCTTGTTGTTTTTTGAAATTAAAAAAGTGCAGTCTGATGTCAAGTGTGCACTCCCCTTATCCAACAAAACCATCAGCATTCTTGGAAGTTCCGCCTGGTTACAGTATCCTTATTCTCGTGGGAAATAGAGTACTCTTAACACCAGGAACAGTGTCCACTATGACCATTTCCCTCTGCAGATTTATCTACCCACAACTGAGAGAGTCTTAGCTTGCTGGAATAACAGAATCTTCACTACTGGTTGATTTTCTGTTATGGCAATCCAGTTCATTGTATAACAGCATTATCAGTATGTTGGCAAGGTCATGAAAATGACAGTGCATGACGCCTGATGATTTTACAGTGCCGCTGAACATTGTAACAGCTAGGGCTTAGAGGTGGAGGGTGGAGAAGCAAGTGTACAGCTTTATGACAATAACAGTTATTACAGTGTTTCTTTCTGCAGTAGCTTTTTGTGAGTATGAATGTGAAAGCTAGCCTTCTTTGAACTTAAAAAATTCTGAAAAAACGTTTAATTGATGAATCAACTCAAAGGGCATTTTTCCTTAGTGACTACCGTAATAGTCAGAACTTTCTGCACCTTTCAAGAGAACAAATTCAACTCAACGTTATGGAGGGTTCAACTCAATATCTGCATGATTTATGTCGCTGCCGATATCCCAACATCTTTGAAGTTTCTGTATGCTCAGATTGGTAATTTTATTTTCTGAAGTCTTCTCCATTTGCCAACTGCTGCCCTATCTTTACACTTAACTCAGCGTTGGTTTAGGTGGACCTGTCCCCACCCCATACAACGTTCCAAGACCCTTGCATAGATCGTTATGCCACTGACTTGCTTTAGTATCGTAAGTGTACTCAGAGTTTTGTCTTTGAATGTGTCCAGACATAATCTTTAACAGAGAAGTAGTAATGGGGAAAAACAACATGGAAAAACTAAGTTCATAGTTAATTCCAGAAACTTTGCTGCTGCTTAACTGTTTCAAAAATTGCAGACAGGTAACTGCATTTGAATGTGTGTAAGTGGTTTGAGTTGCTTCTCTTTTCCCCTCTAAGACATCTGTACTGTGGTAGAGACCTTAGCGATTGATGAACTGATCAAAAGGGAGGCCATGGGCTGGAGAAGAACTCAGGCAAAGAGGCCGTCATCCAGCCACAGAATCAGACTCCACATTTTTTTTAAAGAGCTGTTTGGTCACTCCTCTGTTTTATTTTCAGAAAGTAATATTTTTCCTTTCATCCAACAGTTCAAAATGGGTGGAACTAAGTTTCCTTGGAATCCTTTACATAAGTTCACTTGGGGAAGGTACCACCCAGAGATTCCCTTTTAGGAATTTATACACTCCAAACCAACCTGGTTTTACAGAACTTGTTAGACCTGGAATCAAGGAGCTGGGAAGGACAAATGTCCTTTTCCAGTCACACTCTAACAACTGTCCCTGTGACTATCAAAGATGAATGTTCTCAAATCTCAAGTTCATATAGATTTCTGGAATTCATAATCTACTCAAGAATTTAAAGCAGTTTTAAAATAGAACTGAGTATAATTCCATATTTGGTCCTGGAAAACTCATACCATGAGTTCAATTTGACTGAACTTTGGATTCTGCTTTACTTTCAGTTCTGCTTTTTAAAAGTTGAAAGTATTTCATTTATGCATGGAATGAATGCCATTCAAAATCATATGAGTTGACAGGATGTTTTAGAGATTGTTATTTTTTATGGCAAGGACAGTGCTCAATCTGAATGATGGTGCTCAAGATTTCTCTGTAATCTCTTTCTCTCCCCAGTCACTCTGATTCTAAGATGAATCTGTCTCTTTCTATTTTCTTTCTGAAGTAGGCATTTAAACTGGGTCTGCCACTGGGTAAGGAAAGAAACTGATGTCTATTTTCACAATACCCACAGGTAGACGTTGTTGTTGATGTTACTGATGCTCTTACAGAAGAGAAAACTAAATTTCGCCGAGGTTGGGTACCTCGCACAAGGTCACAGCCAATGAGTAACAAAGCCAGGATTCTAGTCTTAGTATGCCTGGAAACAAAATGCATGCCTTTTCTCTTAAACCACCCCATCTCACACTATATTTATGTTAAAAACTGTGGAAAGGGCAGTCATTCTGTGCAGTTCAGATTCTTCTGTCCTTGGCATGCAACTGATATTATGTCATGCCCAATACATAGCCGTTTCCATTAGAAGGATGCTGTAGGACAAACAAACATCCTAGAACTCTGTGGACTCATGATTGCATTCTGCAGTCTCCTTTTAGGCCCTACCCAGAACACACTCATCCTGTTTTTATCGTTGAGATGTTCTCTTAACTGTGGTGGTCTCCACCTCGGGCAGGGTGCTCCTGCAGAGCTAAGCTTCTGGCAACACTCAAAAATCACTATAGTATCTTAGATGATGACAGATGTAAAAAAGGACCATGACTATAGGAACTGGCTGATGAACCAGCAGTGACAGTTTGCTTTAAATTATATTTGGTTTTTACAAAAAGTGACATAATATTGGCACCAAGATGGGCAATCATACTCACTCCATAAATTGTTTCTTGGGGCCGTGGTTACAGATAGATAAAAGGGCCAAGCAGACTTTGAAGCAGGACCAGTGGAACACGTCTCATTCTATTTTAATTCTCTATGTTTTAAAAGAATACTTCTTTCAAGCTCTCTTTGGAAGCTGCAGGGACTTTGGTTGACTTGAACCAGTGAGGGTGGTTTTATCGCATAAGAATTGAGGCTTTATCTTTTCACTTGTAAGGATGACTGAGAAATGTGTCATGCATGAAATTCTGCAACTATTTGGAATACTCTCTCACGTGAAGCTTGTGGAAGAGAGGCTAATATATTTGAAAAATTGTTTTGAGTTTTAATCCTCAGATTTGGAAGTTTTACTCAACCAAAAGTTATTAAAATCTCCATAAATACAGACTGGTTTATGGGACTCCTTATGTAGAAGCCAGACTTTACACTTAGGTAACAAAAGCAAAAGAAAAAAAATCCAAAATATATTTTCATACAAGTCATTTGGCAAGTATTTTTAAATACATTCTTTGTGCTGCATATTGCACAAACATAAGTAATGGCACAGACCTTACCCTAGGATATTAGCACCTAGATAAGCACATCAACATTTTAAAAAAATCATTATGACAATAATCTTACAACATACAAATATTTGTTTTATAAAACAGGTTTGTACAGAGTTCTGTGGAAGTCTGAGGAAAGGAGATGACTGTATCAGAGTGAGTCAGGGGAGGTTCCTTAGGGTTGGTGACACTTGAACTGGGTATAAAAAGATACGTAGTCAAGAAGAAAAAACTGTGCTTTGGGAGACTCCTTTCCAGGAATAACATGTAGCTTTGTAGAGATGAATCGTAGGGTACATGTTGGAGGAGAGATTGGAGAAAAGGCTCAAAAGATAAAGTGGATCCAGATGGTTAAGGGTGATGTTTGCCTTTCTGAAGCATTTAGATATTTTTGAAAACCATTTAAAGTTGAAAAAATATCTTTTTATTATAGAAAATTTCCAACATATATAAAAGTAGACAAAATAATTTAATGACCTCCCATGTATTCATTACTTGACTTTAACAATTTTCAGTGGCCAATCTTGCTTCATTTATGTTGCCACCCATGTTCTCTTCTTCTCATGTGTTTTGAAGCAAATCCAGACATTTCAGCATTTCACCTGTAAATATTTTGTTATTTATTTCTAAAAGATAAGTTCTCCTATGAACTCCTTTGTCATTAATACATCTAAAATAATTAACAGTAATCCTTAACTCTTATTGAAGTTTGTCAAGTAAAGGAGTGAATGAATATATTTGCATTATGAAAAGAAAACTCTGGAGGCAACGAGGTGAACAGATTGGAGAGAAAAAATACCAGAGGCCAATAGAAGACTCCAGAGATGGATGTGAAATAAGCCAATGGTAATGGAGAGGGTGGAAGAATTTTCAGAATATTTAAAAAGCAAAATTGATAGTTTTTGAGAGCCATTAGATATGGGAGTGAAGGAGAAGAGGGAGCTGAGGAAAATTCGGAGGTTCTAACTTGCATAATTAGTGTATGAATATGCCCTTAACTGATGCGGTGTGGGGATTCCTTGAAAAGCAAGTTAGCCTGGTTCTTCATTAGCCAGAGATGATTGGAAACAAATCCCAAAATATCTTCCTATTACTCTCAAACAAAACTTTGAGACTTGGACCATTTGGAGTAATTTTGATTGCTCTTCCTTAAGAAAGTCATTAACAAAAATTGGAAAACATACGAAGAATAGCATCTAAAATGCTCAAGGGGACTGAGCAGCCACTTGGGCAGGCTGATAACTGAGATCTCTTCAGTTTACATATGATTAATAGTTACAAAATCATAAAGGCTAATACACATGACTTATTCACCAAATCCCCAAACACTAAAGGTTTGAAGCATGTGCATTTAAAATAATGGAAGAATTTTTTTTAATACTTCATGATAAAAATGCTCAACAAAGAAAAAAGTTGAAAGAATTGTATAGTGAATATCTGTATACCACTAATTCAGTTTTACCATTAACAATGTGTTATATTTGCTTTTTTCACACATCTACCATTTATCCATTACTCTATCCATACATTGGTCCATTTTTTTTTCAAAAGAAGTTGCAGACAGCAGTACACTTCATTCCTAAATACTTCATCATACATATCATTAACTAGAGTTCAATATTTGTTTATGCAGAATTCACATTTTGAACAAGAGAGATTAAATTTATACATTTATTTTGCTACAAGGAATGGCTGTGATTCAAGGAGGATTAACATAATTCGTGTTTGATTCTTACAGGGTTATTTATGAAAACGAGAAGCTGTTAGCGAACTTCTTGATCCTCAAAAGTTGTTGCCATACAGAGCAGCCACTCCCTACCACAAAACAGCCTTTGAGGCATTGTCAAGTATTGACTTGGCAAAACCACACGCCTCTCAGTAAATGTTTATTGAATTCGAATGTGATGAAACTGACACCCAGAAGCATAAGCTATCTGCCAGTAAGTGATAGAGCTGGTACGAGAACAAATCACCTCTAATAGTTTCACACTGAGCATGACTCTCTTCCTGTAACAACACAACATAGTGAATGATTTATAAGTAAAAACTGAAACACAGGCAATTCATTCTACAAAAAGTCATCCTGAGATTTCGCAAGAAGAGCCAGTATTTGGGCACTGGGAAAGGAGGTAAACTGTTCTCACAAAACAGAACTCTGTCTTCACATAGTGAAAAAACTGTGCCTGTGTTCATAAATATTTATCCTCTGACACCCTCTAAAAATGATTAAAACAGCTTATGATAAGCAGCAAAAATCAAATCAAATCAAACCAAGACAATTAACATAGGAATAAAACAAGGGCCCAAATATGCCAATGTAGAGTGAGGGACAAGTTTAAACTTAGAAAGCTCTGAAATGTTCTAAATTAAGCCAAATTCTGACATGTTAAATCCTGCCAATTAGCTCAAGAATTGAAAATCAAGCTGAGATGACGTCTAGAAAGTGCATGCATTCAAATGTTTTTTGTTAATGAAGATATCTAGGATTCATTTAAAAACTGAAAAATTCAGTCAAATAGCCAGGTATCTGCCTATACAGAAGGCAGACATTCTGATACCAGGAGAAATTTTAGGTGTTTGATTGACTTTTCAGTTTTTATTTTGATGTTATGACACCAATCTATATCAGCGATTCACAACTGGGGGCAATTTTACCCTCCAGGGGACATTTGGCAGTCTGGAGACATTTTCGGTTGTCCATACGTTGAGGGGGGCAGGCATAGGGGTGGGAGTCGGGATGGAGTACTCCTGGCACTTAGTGGGTTGAGTCCAAGAATGCTGCTAAGCATCCTACAATGCACAGGAGGGACCCCCACGACAAAGAATTATCCAGCTGAAATACCGGTAGTGCCAAGGTTGAGAAACCGTGATCTGTAAGAGTCAATCACAAATCTTACTCTAATATGCCTTCGAAACACTCTATGTGATTGACACATGCCATTTTTTCTCGTAACTGCTGTTAAACAGTAAGTCGTGAAGACCTAATGCACTTAAGGAAATACTGCTGTATCAGCTCCAGGGCAAAAATTAACTGTAAAGTAACTAGTTCTTGTGAATAAGTTCATGAAAGTGCAAGCTGAGTGACTCGCATCACAAGCTGGCAGCACGCTTTGGTGTCCAAGAGCATCAAATGTTATCAGGTGACAATACAGATATTTAACTAGCAGAAAAGTGTTAAAATGAACTAGAGCCACATTGTTTACTGGAGCAGGGAAAAGGATCATTAGATCCTAAGTCATGGGACACTTCATCCCAGGACTTCTCCCTCTGGGACTTGGGGAGCTCATTTTTCTCTTCTTTCCTCTTCAAAAACTCAGGAATGAGAACTGAGGATATTGGAAGCAGGTGGATTGAATGAACTCCTCCTGCCAACCTGATGATTATATGTCTCTGATTTGTGTTATTTCCCTTCATCTTCCCCTTACTAATTATGTATACTCTACTGTGTTTGCAAACATGTTCTCCTTCTTTCTTTATTCTTGTTACAACTGGTACCCTCTCATCTTCGGTTATCCCCTTCTCCTCCTGCGTCTTTAACTTCCTCTCTACTGGATCATCCCATCAGTGTACAGAATGTTCCAGCAACTCTCAACTTACAAAAATAGCCCTTGATCCTCACCTCCTCCGCCAATTTCTCTTCACCTCGATCCCGGACAAATGTGTTCGATTCGTATTCTACACCTGCTGCTGTTTTTCTTTACCTCCCATTTACTCTTCAGCTCACACCACCCTGCCTTCTGCCCATAGCTCCACTAAAGCTGCTCTTGTCAAGGTGACCAGTGACCTCCTTGTAGCAAAAATTTTTTAAGCAGATAGTTTTCCACCCTTCTCTTATTTCACCTCTCAGTAGCATTCAATCAGCTGATGGTTTCAACATCCATGAGCACATTCTTCTCTTGGCCCCACGGCACAACATGCTTTAAGTTTTCCTTCTGCTTCTCTAGCTCCTCCTCATGAGGCTTCGCTGCTTCACGTCCTCTCTCTGACCTCTAGAGGTTGGAATGCCCAAGGCTTAAGGGTGGACTCTCTTGTCTTTTCTCTTTATACTTTCTTCCTAAGAGATCTGAGCCACTCCTATGGCTTTAAATGCTATTCACATAGGAATAACTCTCAATTTTAAATTCAATCTCAGATCTTTCCTTGGAACTCCGTTGATAAATAAATAAAAATTTGTATCTTGAGACCTGAATGCAGGAGTTTCACAGGCATCTCAACATTAGCACATCTTAAGCACAACCCTAGATTCCTTCCAATATACCCACTCCTTTCAGCCTGCCAATCTTCTCCAATTCAGTAAATGGAATTATGATCCAGCCAGCTTTCAAGCTTTACATTCTCCCACATCTTTCACTAAATTAATCTCCAAGTTTTAGCTCTTGGCTTAAATATCACCTCTTCAAGGAGATCTTTCCTTACCACTCACCTAAAATAATCCCTTCTGTCATTCTCTATCTTAGCAGCCTGTGTGGGTTTTCATTCATAGCTCTTATAACAATTTGTAATTATATATCAATTTGTCTGTCTACGGGTCAGTTCCCCTCACTAAACTGTACACTCCATTGGAGAGGGTCCTGGTCTGTTTCATTCACCACTGGATACCCAGGCCCCTGCATAATGTCTGGAAGGTAAGAAGTATGTGCTCAGTTGATATTTGTTGAGTCAATAAAGGACTATTTAGATACTGGGCCTAAAACACTTTTTTTTTTCCTGCCAAGATAAGAATTAGTCCATTTGTTGTTAGAATCATACTTTTACTTATATTAAAAGATAACATTTAAACACCACCTGGAAAAAAATAAAATATTTAATAAGTGCTTGTTGATTGATGGGTAGATTGATTAACCAATAGAACATTCACTTAATTTCTTTGTATTCCAATTTGTTTATTTATAACATAAAAATAATACCATTAACTCTCTTTTTCAGAATTATGTCATAGGGTGAAGTTAGATTCTTGGTCTTTAATCTCCTTTGAAGAAAGACATTAAATACATACAAAGTCCCATGTGAGATGGTGCAGAGATTACATGTACTACCAATGTCCTTGGCCTGAGGCCTGTGCTGCACTAATGTCTGAACTCTTGTGGTTTGTGAGCTGACCAAATGTCATCAGTCTTTATTGTTATAAGCCCAAAGTAAAGGACACTATAAGACAGTGTTTTTGTGAAGTGGCTAGAATTATATCATTGTCTATGCAGCCTTGGAGCCCTCCCCTCGGCTGCCCTGCCCAGTGCGGAAGTGCCATACGAAGCTGGTGGACAGCACAGCACAATGGCCCCTGGCTGATGGTGTCTGGCCAAGGTACTGAAGGATGACTGAGGTGAACAAAGTGGCAAAGGAAGCAACTTCATGGGGAGCAGTAAGGAGTATTGTCTCTAGATAGGGTCATAGATGCCTCTGCAAAAAAGGAAACCCTTATATTTGTATCTTGGATGTTCAGTCTGAGGCCGCCCTTGGACTCTTGAGAGGGGGAGAAAATTTTAGTGTCTCAGATTTTTCTGCCTAAAAAGCTGATGGTGAGAATCAGCGAATGAGGTTGTTTTCTCTTTCCTTTTGCATGGGGCAAGTCCTTCTGTTTTAAGGTATAAAAATGATACCAGATGGTGGAACCTCAGGGAATGCTGATTTCCTTTTGTCTTCTTCTCAAATTCTCTGGGACATTCAGTCTTTGTGCATTCGAGTAGTGTTTGGCAGACTCCTTTGAGATCCTGGGAAGGTTGTCCATCTGAACCCAGGGACCTCTTTCAATATCTTTCAAGCATTTAATGAGAGGCAGGTATCCCCCTGAGGACAATTGTCCCATTTTGTAAAGTAGAGACATGTCTCCCCACAGTTAAGATCAGAGCCACCCAAGCCCTAAACAAACCGCTGGGAATATGGGAAGGATTTGTTTCTTAAAAATTAACTTACCCCATCCTTGTCCCTCTTGAAAAAGCTGCTCCTGTTTGGTGTGGGTGGAATTCGAGGATGAAGACAATGGGAGCTATAGTTTGCAAACTATTTGATCCCAAACCTAGGAGACCGGGGCAGAGTCTCAAAGCCTTGCGGTGAGCAAGTTTAGGAGTAAGCTTAGACTAGGGCAAGGGAGCATGTGCAGGTCTTTTCTGGAAGACTTGAGAAGCCAATGTTTCAGTGACAAAAGGTAACCCATAAAATATATAGGGTTCCATGTGACAGGAGTAAATGACTAGACAAGGTTCATGACCCAAGGATCAGATCAAAAGAGCCAGCCATTTGTGCCAAGAGCCATCTTGAGTTCCAAGGCTCCACCTTCTTAAGCTTACCTTTACCAACACATCTTTGCCCATCTCAAAGCTACCCAGAACTGCTTCAGATACCCAGCACCCCCCACCCAGGGATTTTAGCTTTTTGCTAAAACCTGCACTATCATTTTAAACCCCTGAATATAAAAGTTATTTTGACAAAGGGAGATGATTAGGGTAGAATAGTTTTTGCAAAGTCAAAGAGCCAAATTCCTCGAAATCAGATTGGTGAGAGGAAATTTCATGGCTGACAGCATATAGCTGCTTCATTTCTCCAAATCTAAATGCCAAAAGGACTGCTTCATCTCAGAAACCTTAGACTCTTTAAAGCAGATGCATTAGTTCAAAATCAGCCTTCTGACATATGCACTTTTTATGTCCCAGGGACCCCAGTATGAGTCTGGATTCTATGGAAGCTCACTGTGTTGGAATATTTCCCTCTCTTCCACTAACTCACTGTGTAAACTTGAGAAAATTATGTTATCTTTCAGACTCTGGGGCTCTGTTTTATAACATGAGATCATTAACCTGGTAAATAAAAGGTCCCCTTGAAAAGTGGAAATGTTCCTTGTCTCTCCTATTACCACAGTCTCTTTCTCTATTAGAACCACAGAGTTTCCTCTGAGTAGACCAAAAAAGCACAATCAGAAGACTTGAATGAGCAAGATGATGAAATCAGGTCTTTAGAGACCAATCCTTGCAGCTGCACTGACCAGTAAATAACCCTTCCCTGGTTTCTGGTTTCTTTTTAGAGTAGTAAACAACAACAAAGGAAGACTACCAGCTCAACTTGTATAGTCGCTAATTATCCAAGTGACTCATTACCTAAGTGTTGGAAATTATCCACAGGAAATTATCTCGAAAAGTCCAGAGGGATAAGTACCTGTGATTTACTCAAATCTGGCATGAAGGAGTAAGTTGTTACTAGTTGTAGTCAACGAATCCAAAGCAACATAGAGAGGAAGTGGGAGAGAGTGAAACTAGATACGACAGTGTGTGGAATATGAAAATGCGTTTGCCTCTAAGCATGAGTAGGTACGTATGTTTTTTAGAGACAGCCCAGTAAACACTCTATTTTCCCTTAATCTTTCCAGAATCTACAAAATAAAGTGTTGAGAGGGCAGTGGCATCAAGTCCCATGCTCTTTGGGAATCATTTGTGAATATGTATTTTGTTGATTTTGAGAGTTTCTGTGAAAGAAAACCACAAAAATCTGAGGAAATTGCAAAACTTGGAGGTTATCTAGACACTTAAGCATATTGTAAGTGGAAATAAATAATAGTTTATTAGCCTAGCCAAGCTTGACAAATGCTGCAGAAATGCCCAAACTTTCTTTCTTGCTTGGGGAAGAGGTGAAATTTGTCTTGCAATTTGAGCCTACTTTTTGAATGAAAATATACCAGAAGGCTTAAGCATAGTAGCTGTCTTGTGATTCTTCCTTGTTCAATCCAAAAATAGTAACATTCTGGAGATCTGCGTGTTGAAGTCTCCTCCTTAGCTTTTGCTTAGCATCCAAGATGTCAGCAGGCGACCTGACGAGTCTGAGGTAGGGATTCACAAATGTGAATGTCTGCAGGGCCAGGAAGATCCCATAATGAGTGGGATTAGTGATTAGAGATATGAAAAACTCTCTGTCTGAGACAAGTGCTGTTTCTCATTCCTCTTAATTCTTCTAAGCAAGAAAAGGCACATAGTGGGACAATAAATGGCAATGACACTTGGCCTCAGTTTGGGGAGACAATAGAGGTAGTGGGACTTTGGGGACCAGGAGGCCTTTGCTGTTGAGCTCCGGTTAGATGTTGCCCCATTGGGATGTAGCCCTAAACCGGCAGATCAATTTTCCCCCAAGAATCTGGAAAACTGGATTTTTTAAAGTCTGGATTTGTACATTTTTACATCTAATTCTAAATTTTTGAAACTTTGTGAGAGCCAATCCTGTGCAGGCCTAACAAAAAAATACGTCTACGGGCTAGATGTCAAAGAAGTCCAAGAAGTCATCGTTTTGTAACCTGAGGATGATGAGTTAGGAAGAACTTGTTAACTTGCACCATCTTCAATTTGGAGAAAAAGCTAAGATTTGTGGCTTATTATTTGTATGTCTTTAAATAGGCATGCATGTCTTTATAAAGAGAAAAGTGTTAAAAGAGAAGGGCATTTGACAACAATGTTTATAATGTTTGAACAACCACTGTACTTTTATATTTAATTGCTATAGCATCAGAGCCAGAATTCTTGGTTATTATGGAAGCATAATTTTGTGTTGGGACCCACAAGCACATCTATATGAGATGTTGCTGATGTCAAGCATATGGCGTCTGTTCAGTCATCTTGCTGTGAATATGATTCTCAATAAAAAAACTCATTGGAACGATTCCAATTGCTCCATATTACAACAAAGACATGGCCATTTGGATACATCTAGATGACATAAGGAATTTTCCAGTTTTTATAAAATAGATGTTTGGCACTTTGTAGACAGCACATTATAAAAGTAAAGACATCCTTATCCAAAAGCAAAATTAAATTTTGGAAAAGGAACTATAATACTTAAAATACAAAAACGCTTTTACAAAACCTGGGTTCCTCACACACTGCTTTAGACGCGTGGAGGCAATACATTTTGGGTCTTGAACACTCCTTGATTATTCCTTGTAAATACTGCTTCAGAGATTCCAGTGTTTTTTCCCCAGTCATTGATGTTTTTAGGGTGGCTTTTTGTGTTTATCTCCCAAACTATATTATTATATTGTAATAAGTCAAGCAGAGGTTCAAAAACTTTCATTTGTATTTTTCTGTTTTAAAAATGCCGTAACTGATTTGTGTTGCATTTAGTAGTGAGGAAGTATCTTTTTAGCTGAACGCTTGGTGAATACTTTCAGGTTTCATGTGATTAATACTTAAAGAGTGCTAAGATAACTAAATAAATAAATACTTGCCCTGTTTCTTGGACTAAAAATTGGAAGCAAGTGTTGAAAAGAAGCTACTAAAGATGAGATATTGTGGTGAGATGAAAACTGGCAGGGGTCTGAGACTGTGTTAACATGCAGACTTGTGAAATCCCCACAAATTACCACAGAAGCTGATGAGGTTCACCTTCTAATTTTAGTGCCCAGCTTGGTTTCACTTACTATTTCAACTCTTCAACGTCCTTATTGTGACTAGTAGATCCATCAGCAAAACTTTGGGTGGAAAGGCTTTTGTGCAATATCCATTCTCAAGATTGTTGTCAGGGACATGACATGCGTTTATTTCCATGCCACAGAAGAGTGAATGCAATGTCCAGACTTGGATCCCCTTCCTGACTCATTAGTTCACATGAGCGACTACTGGCATTTCTATATGAATCTGCTGAAACCTCCTGGGCTTTAAGCTCTTTGGTGGCACGTAAGTGTCTTTGTGTCCCCTTAAGGATCTATCTTATATGCTTGATAAATATTTCTTTAAAAAATAGATTGTAGGGGCTGCCCGGTGGCTGAGTGGTTAAGTTCACGTGCTCCGCTTCGGTGGTCTGGGGTTCACCGGTTTGGATCCTGGGCACGGACCAATACACCACTCATCAGTCCACGCTGTGGCAGTGTCCCACGTAGAAGAACTAGAATGACTTACAACTAGGATATACAACTAGGTACTGGGGCTTTGGGGAGAAAAAAAAACCAGGAAGATTGGCAGCAGAGGTTAGCTCAGGGCCAATCTTCATCACCAAGAAAAAGCATACCTTAAAAACAAACAAACAAAAATAGATTGTAACTGATCAATAAAAATATAATTGAATAGGTTGGGTTTTACATCTAGAGACAGCTAGTTTTATCCTCCCTAAATAATGAACACGACAGAGTAAGAAGTTGATTGTAGAATCTTCATTCAGGAAAATATGGGACTAAGGTACATTTGGTAGAAATGGGATTTAAACTACTTCTTATTTCATGACTCAAATTTCTAGCCTATATCTTTTTCCCCTTTTTTCTTTCTCTCTCTCTTTCTCTTTTTTCTTTCTTTCTTTTGCAAAATGGGTATAAGTAGGTAAAATATATGTGGCCTATGAGTTTGAGAGAGCTGACATAAATAGGAATCATTTTATCCCTTGTGTAGAAGACACTTTTTGGTCACTTAGGAAAATAATAATGGTAGCCAACACTTATTTAGAGTGTACTATGTGCCACTTAAGAAGTACTTTACTTGTATTAACTCATTTAATTCTCATAACAATCCTACAACATAGATACTGTTATTATCCTACTATATAGATAAAATTACAGAGACACAGTAAGATTAAATAACTTGCCCAAGGCCACACAGCTGGAAGGCGAATTTGATCCCAGTGGTCTGGCTCTAGAGTCCATGCTCTTAACCATTAAACTGTACTCAGAAAAGAACTCATAGAATGAGTAAAATGTATAAAGCCTACACATACCCACAAGGAAGGGCTGCATTGGACTGTCACATGGACCGTCACAGAGCCTTTTCGTTCTGATGCTTAGAGCATGGTAGTGCCTCTCTTCCTCTCTCAGTGTTTGTTGAGTGAAAGAATGAACACATGCATACTTTAATTCCAATTTTAAGACCTCACCATTAGGTTAGCATTCCTGCTTTTTCATATGTCTCTGCCTTTTTCAGTGTCATTTTCTTTCCTCTGCTCAGAGCAACCCCACTCATGCCTCGAGGCACAGCTTAATTCTATGAGTTGAACTTGTTTTTACTTCTTTCCTGACTCTTTCTTAATGCCCTGCATCATAATTTCTGTTCATGTGTGCCCCTCTTTAAGTCCTAAGGCCTCTGGGATCACAATCTAGCCTGATATATTACTTGTACCTCTGCCATGGGTTAATCACAGTGTTTGGTGCACTAATAAGAGTTTACTAAATATATAAGAAAATGACCAGAAGAAATAAGCAAGTGCATTTTTATTCTCTTTAACATAAATCTGTAATAATAAAAATCTGGAACCACATTTTGAAATTCCATTATGGGCATGTTAATATAAAAGGAGTAAATTCATTCAATAATCAAAAGAAAAAGTTCAAGACAAGAATAAGTTTAGAGAAGAAAATTGGAGAAGAAACAAATTTGTTTTGTTTTTTTTTTTTTAAGATTTTATTTTTTCCTTTTTCTCCCCAAAGCCCCCCGGTACATAGTTGTATATTCTTCGTTGTGGGTCCTTCTAGTTGTGGCATGTGGGACGCTGCCTCAGCGTGGTTTGATGAGCAGTGTCATGTCCGCGCCCAGGATTTGAACCAACGAAACACTGGGCCGCCTGCAGCGGAGCGCGCGGACTTAACCACTCGGCCACGGGGCCAGCCCCGGAGAAGAAACAAATTTGAAGTTTGAAGCCCATGTTGGAAGAAGAAGATGGCAGAGAAAGATAACCATATAAATCTATCAGACACACTTCTGTGTTGAGGGCTAGAAAGACAAAAGACACAGTCTGCTTCTTAAGAAACTACTAGGGAGACAGAACCAGTTGGTAACATAAATCATACAAATCCTAAATGAAGTCAGAACGTTGAGCGCCAAGTCTGCCTGGGACTTTGGGGAGGGAGGAGGAGAATTCAGGGAGACATTTGAAAAGTAAGTATTTGATTGCCAAGCAGACATACTGGGGGGAAGGGAGACGTTCTAAAAAATAGAAACAGTATGTGCAAAGCACAATGTCTTAGTCAGTTCAGGCTGCTATACCAAAAATACCATTGACTGGGCGACTTCAACAACAAGCCACCCTCATGACCTAATCGCCTCCCAAAGGCCAGGTCTCCAAATACCATCACATTGGGGATTAAGGTTTCAACACAGGAACTTGGCGGGAACACAAACATTCAGTCCTTTTCACATGGGCACTGTGAAAAAGAAGTTCATTATATAGCAATAGAACACGTGGTGTAGTAAAGCAGAGGTGAGGAAAGGGGTGTGAGGGTATGGATGGACAGAGAGTGAGGGCCATTCATGACAGGCTTTGTATGCCATGCAAAGGACTTTAGATTTTAATAAGACACAATAGGGAACGGTGGAAGAATTTTGAATAGGGGAGTTGTGTGATCAATCTGATAATTTGGAAAGATTGATTGGGCACCAATAGAGAGGAGAGAGAAACTGGAGGTGAGAGTCGATCTAGAAGCCTGATGAGTAAGCATCGCAGTGCACCAGCTTGAACCCAAGAGTGTCAGTGAAGAAAGGTAATGCCAGCTTGAACCTAGAAGGGTCAGTGAAGAGAAGTGGAGGCATATGAGAAACAATTGAGAAGCAGATGATCAGGCTTGGATATGGAGGGATGGTGACAGAAGGTGCTGCGAAATCTTGGGTGAGTCCCAAATTTCTGGCATGGAATATTGGGAGGCATCTTGAGCCATAAATTAAGGAAGGCAATATACGAGATACAGCAAGTTAGGAAAGTGAACAGGATATATTTTTTAATTAATTAAAAAATTTTAAATTGAGATATAATTCGTATATCATTAGAATCTATCCTTTAAAGTATACAGTTCAGTGATTTTTAGTATATTCACGAGATTGTACAACTACCACTATCAAATTCCAGAACATTTTCATCATCCCCAAAGCAAACCTTGAACTCAATGTAGTCACTCCCTATTCCTCCCGCCCCTTCGACCCTGGCAATCACTAATTTACTTCCTGTCTCTATGGGTTTACCCATTCTGGATGTTTCATATAAATGGAATTATACAACATGTGGCCTTTTGTGTCTGGCTTCTTTCACTTAGCGTAGTGTTTTCAAGGTTTATTCGTGTGTAGCATGTATCAGTACTTCATTCCTTTTTATGGTTAAATAACATTTCATTGTAGAGATATACTTCATTTTGTTTATCCATTCATCAGTTCATGGACATTTGGCTTGTTTCCACTTTGGGGCTATTGTGAATAATATTGCTATGAACACTTGTGTACCAATTTTTGTGTGGATGTAAGTTTCAATTCGCTTGGGTATATCCCTAGCAGTGAATTTCCTGGATCATATGGTAACTCTATGTTTAAGTTTTTGAGGAACTGCCAAACTGTTTTCCAAAGTGGCTGGATCATTTTACATTTCCATTAACAATGTATGATGGTATATGAACACTTACCCAAAAGTTAAGTAAATCTTGTCCAAAGTCACACCTTAGTAAGTACCAGAGCTAGGATGTGATCTCCAGTGTGCCTGGCTCCAGAGCCCACTCTGTCCTCTACAGTACACCACACAGCTGGCCGCCCTTTGGTTTGGAGTCACCGACATCGATGATGATTGAAGCCATGGTTGTGGATGAGTTTACCATGGAGAGTTTGAGGCAGGAGGAAAAGACCAGGCATGGAGAGCTGTGAACTCTCGGTGGTAGGAGAAAAGTCTGCACGTAGACTGAGAAGGGGTGGCCAGAGGCACAGGAGGAAAACCAGAGAAGAGAAGTTGCCAGGAAAACCATCTGAGGGGAGAATTTGACAGAGGGTGTAGTCAGGAGATAACACACAGCTGCTGAGCCTTAGTGTAACTTCTGCCAGAACTTGGTGACTTCTGCCAGAGTGGTTCTGGTGAGGTGTGGGGGTGGGAAGTGGAGGGAGAATTGGACAGAGCTTGGTTTTGGTGGTCTGAAGGGGGATGGAATCGAGCCAGCAAATTCTACTTGCCTATGAAGGATGGGGAGACAGGAGACATGGCCAATAGACAGCTGGTGTTTTTCATTTTTTTTTTGTTTGGGCCAGAAAAGACACCTCATGTTTACTTAAACTGCTAACAATTTAGTTCCAATTTGTTAATTCCTCCCTTCTTTTATAACTGTACCAACAAAATCCTTATTACCATTCCTTCGCCTCCTCTCTTTAACAGTGGACTTTTGAAAAGCTGTCTTTCTCTTCCTATTTCTTTCTCCTCCTTTGTCTTTCTAGATCTACTAATGAGCAAAAAGTATCCATCAGATTCGTGTATCTAGGAGTCACACGATTTGTGAAGGCTAATTTGTCTTCTAAGGAACCAGTACTATGAACCTCTAAACTCCTTGAGAATTCCAAAAGTTCTTTTCAGCACTTTTGACAAATCCCCACCATATGTAACGTGTCCTCCATATATAATACGCTATTGATTGATTTATAATATTGTTCTAATGGGGAAATATATTCTAAATTCTGAATAAGCACTTTACAAATATAGTTTGGAAATTTTGTAATTTTCGGACTTCCTTTTTCTCATTGTGCTTTGTACTCTTAAAACTTTTTTCAAATGAATTTTTTTTTTGTTCTGCTGAGGAAGGCAGAGTAATATTATTTCTCTTATGTTAAAGATGATGAAAGTGAACCTTAGAGAATTTGAATGGGACCTAAGATACTATTGAAATTTTCTAGTCATCTACGTTTTCTCTTTTGTCAATATGTACTGTGATTTCTCTTCAAGAGTAAGGTGAAATTAGTTAATGTCTTAGAAGGGAGGAAGAGAAATGTCAGCACTTCTTGAGATTTGTTTTCCTTCTAGAGAAAGGAAGAAACATTTGCTGTAGGAGAAACATCTGAAATAAAATAGAATGACAAATTTATTAAGTGGAGCCTTCTCATTGTGGGCTTCAAGCTGTGTAAATTTAACTGAGAGTACAGAAATAATTTCAAAAGCATATTTTCCTTTGGTTACTATACTTTACTTTTAATTGGTTCCAATAAAAAATCTAGCTCCAAATCTCTGATTCAGAAGTAATTTCAAACTGAGACTTTACCATCCTATAAGAGACTACTATAAACATATCGGTTTCTAAACAAGAGGAAGATGTTTTTACTTAGATGATAACATAGTACAATTTCATTTGTAGAAGAGAAATTAATATTACACCTTCAAGCAGGTCTGTATCTAGCTATATGAAAGTTAGCATTAAAATAGTGTAAGAAATTTAGCTTTTAAAGCTTATCACTGTCAATAGTGAAATTGGATGGTAAGATGAATAACAACAATAATAATAATAAAGCATTGTGCAGCCCCCATGCTTGTCCAGGTGCATTCATTTACTTAAGCTTTTTATTAATCCAAAGACAATTCAGAACTCAACGCATCCTTACTTGACCCCAATCATTTTACCATCATCAGATCTTGTTCTAAGTGTTGTCTTTTGTGCGTTCCTATTCTTTTTTTAAGTGAGAAGTTTCTTGATAGCAGGTTGGTGATATCTATCCTGTGTCCAATTCTGGAATCATGCTCAGATATTTCCAGCCACTTTTCTGTCCGACACCACTGAATTTAGCTGGCATTTTCTGTTTTAGTTTCGTGACCCATAAAACTTAATATTCTTGGGTGTCTCCTCTTTTAGGAAGTCTTCCTAGATCTTTTCAGTTGAGTTCGGTCCCATTTCTGTGCTCCCATAATGTCCTGGGCATACATTTATGACACTGGACTTAACAGGTTCATTGTGTTATAATAACCAGTTTATAATCCGTCTTCTACATAGGAATGGGCCCTTGTGAACGGCTCTTTACATCTCCAGCCTGTAGCACAGGGCTTAACATTTAATAGGGATTCATTGGCCTTTTTGCTCAACCAAACAAATTCCTTCTTTTGAGAGGGTGGAGATACTTTTGAAGGCAATCTTTCATTATGTTAGTGCTTCTTGTTGCATTCCTGTGAAGCAACTTAGAACTCAGGTTTTAAAACCCTTTCCTGACATTTTCAGAGACAGGCAGCTTCCACCCCCAGAACGCAGGTTAGAGAGAGATTTTGTATTCCAGGCTGTGCCTTCTGTTCACATTCTCTTGCTTCTTAGAGGTTTTCTGTGTAGTGTCTTCACTCTGTTGGAGTTCACTTTGTACAGATTCTGTCCCCTGAGATTGTTATGTGGTCCCAGCAGGAGGATCTCTAAGGGTTTTACTTACTCCTGCCAATTATTGAAAATGTCTTCTTGTTCACGATGGACGCATAAGGTGTGAGCATGTTAGTGTTGATATCAAGTACTGAACGGAGGTCAATAACCAGCTCAGAGTTCATCTCACAAGGCCTCCTTGCATTTTTTGGGAACAGTTAAGTAACAAGGTTTAGCTGTATTTTATTTATTGCTGGATTTCTGGGGTGGGGTCTGGCATCTCAGAGTTCTTTGGGTAAAGCACTCAACACAGTGACTAACACAGGAGCACTAAAAAAGATGACTTCCTCCTCCTCTTTCTCTTCCTCCTTCTCCTCCTCCATCATTATCATCATCATCAAACTCACTCTGAAGTAAATGAACAGTCAAAGAGGAAGGAAGTGACTTTATTTCAGAGGATTTGGAACAAGGTCCTTCCAGAGCATTAGTGCCACAGACAGGGTTCTGGTGAATATAATACTGGCATCTTCAGGAGAAGAAAACATTGACCTTTAAAAAAAATCATTTTACCAAAGTTTAAGATTTTGACTTCTGAGGAAAACATTTCCTAGTTCTGGGTTTTATTTTGGGATATTATTTACAATTTGAACGTTGGAGTTGCCGTAGTAGGTCATAACCTTTCTGTGTGGTTGCACATCTCGAGCTGGAAACTATCTGATTGCAAATATCTGATATGTGTATATTTCAGTTCTCTTTCGTGTTCAGTTCTGGCCAAATGCTAGGAAAATACCTCCTTGGTTGGACTTTGGCATTTCATCGCATTTATTACTAGAGCTTCTTCAAGACTTTCATTTTTCATTCAGCTCGTCAGGAAGCTCTAAATAAGTTAGTTTCATCATCAATATTAAATACCAGTAACCAAGAAAAAATAAATAAAATGCAGCTTAACCTTGTTACTTAATTGTTACCAAAAAATGCAGTGAGGTAGTGAGAGATGAGCTCTGAGCTGGTTATTGACATCTGTTCAGTATTTGGTACCAGTGAGTCCCTGAATTGTGAGGCTTGCTGTAATAATGAAGGTTATTCATTTTCAGACAATAGGCCAGTGATAGCATGCTTAGAAGCTAAGCACAGGGAATAGTAAACATTTGTTCTAGACAATGCCTAGAAATTGATCCAATAGGCAAGCCTTAACAACTGCTAAAATTTGTGTGGTAGTGGAAAAAATACAAATGTTTGGAGTCATATGGACCTATCTTTGCAACTTAACTAGTAACATGATATGGACAAGTAATTTAACCTCTCTAGGCCTCAATTTCCTTATCTATGAAATGAGAATAATACTTAGCTTTCAGGGTGTTATAAGATTTAAACATAAAATAGGTAATTTTCCCAATATTATGTCTATCACATTATATGCCACCACCAAGTAGTATATGTAGAGGCTATAATTACTTTGTTTTCTAAAATCCAGGAGAACATTGATTATTAATACCCCATTAACTTAGTAAAACCTCTTTGCAGGAAAAAGCAAATAAACAACAACAACTAGAAATTTAAAACCCAGGGAAACGTCATTATCACGTTAAATAAACCCATCCAAGGCAAGAATGAAAAAAATTACGTTTAGAATTGAGAATTATAGTATTATCCATGCATACTCCCTACTGTCATTCTTTTTTTGGTGAGGAAGATTGACCCTGAGTTAACATCTGTGGCCAATCTTCCTTTCTCTCTTTTTTTTCTCCCCAAAGCTCCTCAGTACATAGTTGTATATCATAGTTGTAGGTTCTTCTGGTTCTTCTCTGTGGGACGCCACCTCAGCATGGTTTGATGAGTGGTGCTAGGTCTGCACCCAGGATCCAAACTGGCGAACCCTGGGCCGCTGAAGTGGAGTGCGCGAACTTAACTACTCAGCCACGGGGTGGCCACTGGGGATATTGCTCCACTATCCATAAATGTGGGATAGTTTATTCTCTGGATCATCACTATGGCCCGTTTATAATGTTTTAACTTTGCTTTAAGCGCTAGGCTCATTTCCTAACCTCATACCATCCCAATTGGTTTGTGGTAGAAACAACTGTGACAGTGCTGGTAATGAGACTGCGATGGAGCACACTGGGAAAAGTAACTGATTGGAGGAAATAAAATAGATATCTATCTTCAAAGAACTGACAGGTGAAATTGAAAGAAAAAGAAAATTAAAGTTAAAACAAGACCAATGCAGAAACACCCAAACAATACTAAATATGAAGAGTGAACTGAGAAAAAACAGTAATGTATCTCGCACGTTTTATGAGTTTTTTGAAAGCAACAGATGATGAGGGCATTGGAGAATGTGTCTGGTGGGGCAGAGATCCAGAAATCCTGGCTGGCAGGGTAGAGAATGTGGGGATGGTGGCTGCGGTTGTAATTGCCAGAATGAAATATCCTGGATCAAGCCAAAGGGGTGAGAGGTACATGATTTTTTTATTATTTCATTTCCAATGTGTCTATCTTCCTCTTCCCCATTTCAAGCAAGGCTAGGTGAAATGGGAGCAGGGATCCATGCCATTGGGAAGAAACCACCTTGCAAATGCCAGCCATGCTTTAGCTCAGAGGTTCATACTTATGGAAACCATGTGTAACTAGACTATAACAGCAGAAACTCAGAAATGTCTGCTCCATACAGAAGAAACTTGCCATATGACCTGTTCTAGAAAAGTTACCTTGAACAGTTTCAGAAACATGACACAAGTGAGAGGTGTAACAGCCCAAGGAACAAAGAACGCTAAACTTCTCAAAGCAAACTCCAGAAGAAGAGATGCATCAGCCTTCTACTCTGGATGAAGATAATCCTAATAATTCTGGTGTCTTCTGTTATTCACAATATCTTTTGCATATTTTCTCCTCTTGATAAACCTCAGACCTGTCCCCATCATACCTTCCAGGACATGACCTTGACTCCTTTTCAGAGTAAGTAGAAGTCACCAGGCAAGAACTTCCTGGACTTCTTGCTATCAAAAGGACAAATCTGCCCATATCTGGACCCATGTTTTCCTCTTTCCTGCTGTGAAAGAGATGACCCGCTACTTTATCCAAGGAAATTTTTCCACCTGTGCATGAGTTTATCACTCTTGTCCTCCCAGGGACCTTGTTATGTGGATCAAATTCTCTTTCTCCCGTCCCTTAAATTCCCCTTTCTACTGATTCTTAGGACTTAAATATGCTCAGGTATCAACCTAGAAGTCTGTAACAGACATCCATAAGATAAGTCAGCATTTCTCCTTGGATATCTCAGACATCTCCAACTCAGCATGTCCAAAAGTGAACTCATCATTTGTCCCCTCCCTGCCATGAACTTCCTACTCATCCTCCCTCCCCTCAATTTCTCAGTTTAGGGGAATGGCACCATAACCCAACCAAATGTCAGGGTTTATCCCTGATTCCTCCTTTCTGCTCATTCCCTGTAGCCAATGGATCAACAAATCTTGCTGGATCTGTCTTCAAAATATATTCTCTAACCAACCACTTCTCTCCATCTCCATGGTCACACGCTGGTTTAGACAACACTCATCTCTTGTCTGGACGGTTATTATTGACTACTAACTGGTTTCTCAATCACCAGTCTAGGTCTTTATTAATCTATTCTCCATACTGCAGCTGGAGGGATCTGTAAATAATCCAAATATGATCCTGCCACTCTCCTACTCACCTTTAAAACACTGGTTTCCCATTGCCCTTCAAATAGTCCATGCTCCATAATCTGGCTTACGATACTGTTCCTGAGCTACTCCTACTGACTTTTTAGTCTCATCTCTTGCTGCTTTTAATACTTCAGTCATTCTAAATGTCTTTCAACTTTTCTTAATTGCCATCTTTTCACCCATTCTTTGCCGAACAAAAACTCCTCTGGCTCCTAGACTGAATTAGTGCCCCGTCCTTTCATAAGATACTTTTATAATTACTTGTTTAATTCTTTGCTAAAGTATATGAGCAAGAATCATGTCTGTCTTGTTCGCCAATTTGTCCTCTCTGCTCACCCTCAAACTCCTCTACCAGTCATTCTAGTAATTTGCATAGTATCTGGTGTCTAATATATCCTCAGTAAGATTTGTCAAATAAATTAATTATCTTTCAGAGTTTTGTTATCATTTCTCTTACTGAACTCAGTAGTCCTGATTTCCCCCATGGAGTCTCAGAGAATATGATCACAGCACTTTCAAAATCTCATGTCTATGGTGATGAAGGGAGATAAGCTTAAATGTTGCCAGAAGAAAAAAATGCTATGACATCTTAGTCATTAGTCCTTAATGTTTAAAGATTTGTGATAATTACCACTCATTTTCACAAAGGATTTAGGCATTTAGAGACACTCCCTTGTCTCTATATGAAGGTCGTATGAATGTGAAGACATACACGTGATTGTTTATATATAAAGACAATATCTGCCATTAGGCGGGAAGAGTCTTCAAGGTTTTTTGTTTGTTTCTTCTTGCAACAGAGATAATGCTATAGACAAGACTATCTTCGGGAGATCCTATGCGGCCAATATCATTTTAAAACTATTTGTTGAATTCTTACTGGATGTTATATTTCACCTTATAAATCCTTCAATCCTAGAGCCAGGAGCAACCTTCGCTGTCATTTTGGCGTGCTTCCTAGACACCGTCTGGGAATTTAGTCTACAACATCCTTGATAGTCATTACCTTACTTTGGCTCAAGAGCTCTCAGGAATGGGATTCCATTGCTGATGAGGCCACCTGCCCCACCACTAGATGCTCAAGTGTCACAATATTTTTTCTCCTATTTTATTTTACCTTCTCTAAACTAACAACTCTTTTCCTCTCACTTCTACACATTGGTCCTCCACATCACTTTAAGTTCTCAACTTAAAAGCCTTTAAATATTGGAAGGGAAGTGGTAGTGTGGGCAGAGAGAGACAACTTTCCTGAGCAGCCAGTGTTTTGCAGGACACACAGTGGGTACATTTTATGTTACCTCACTAACTCTTTAATCTGGTAGAGTAAAGAGGATTATCCACATTTTACTCAGAGGGAAGTAAAACTTTCCTCATTTGTTTATCTAATGTTGAAATCCAATCTTTAAAAACTCTAAAAGTTCTGAGTCAATAGTCTGGGTGCTAATTTATAACCGTTAATGGATGGTTGCATGGAATTGGCTCCTTTCCACTATTTCTAAAGTTGGGAGCATAGTTCCTATTGTCCTAGGCAACCTCACAAGGAGTTTTTTGAAGACAGAGGCTTTGCCAGTCGTGTTAATGAAAGTCTTTTGCTGCATGAACACATCACGGCCTTTGGCAATCACACTCAATGGAACTCTATGGCCGTTTTGAAGTGAGAAATTTTCTCTTACAACTAATTCAAGCCTTGGGGAAATTTTGGCTTATTGTGTCCTTTTCAGATTTGTGGGAAAATGTTGATGCTGGGGAGCAATAATTTTCATTGCAGCCAGAGAGTACCTATCAACACTAAAGCAAGTCCTAAACCATTGGGAGACTAAACAGCCTGGAATAAAGAACATTGACTTTCACGTTGAGACACTCAGGAATGATTTAGATCAGAGTTTGATGATCACTACAACAAACTGTTTTAAAGATACTAACATTCCGAAGTCAGTGTTTGGAAATTCTTAATGAGTAATCCACCGATCTATGTGTATTTGGACTAAAATAGTATTTTGTACTATGTGTATAAATTTTGGTTTTGCTACATTTGTAGGTTTTTAATGGGTTGAATTTTTTTTTAAAACTACTTGGTTTAAAAAATATCATGTCATCAGATACTATGAATATTTTGTCTTTTAATTAACTTTGTGGGTGAAGTTAAGACAAAAACTCAAAAACCACCTATAATTCAAGGTTTTTGAAAAGTCTTTAACATAATGTGAATTCTTTTGGGTTTCTATTATTTAACTCTGTCTGGGGATTTCTTTCTGTTCTTTTATCAGGTTCTCCAACTTACTTATTATTCAAGATGGATAAAAAGTTCTGTAGACTGTGTTCCCACTGCATTTTCCAATGATGATAAGTGCCCTTAAAATTCTTTCAGACCTGGATATCTATCTGTGTGAAACTGATAGGCAAGTATTTCTTTAAACTATTGTAGATTATGTAAGGAACACACTGAAATAAATAGGCCTAGAAAAACTAAAAGAAACATGCCATGATATTAACAAGTTATTTTTGGATCATGAGATTATGGGTAATTTTTTTTCCTTTTCTTTTCCCTTACTGTCCCATTTTAAATGATGGATGTATATTGCTTTTACAGTAAAGAAGGTTTACTTTTGAAAAAGCAGTTGTAGACACAATAATATCCACACGCATGAAATGAGATCTCAGGTATATGTACAGGCGACAGAATGCTAAGCCGGGATTCAGACACATCTACTGATTACAGAAACAGATTGTAACCGGATAGCCCAGCCCACCTGGCTCTCCTGTGCTGGCTTCTTTACAGATCGCAAATATAACTCCAAACAACAGTGACAGATCTTTGGTTGCAGGTTCTTTCTAACCCCTTGTGGAAGGTTGGCACGTTCCCCAAACAGATCAGCTGAATAATTTCGGTTTGGACCTGAGAAACTAGTTTAGTTAATCTAGGTTGTTTGGTTCTAAGTAATATATTTACTACTCAGTAACGGAACTAACAAGATAAAAAATGTCTGTATTTATCCAAAGGTAATCAAACTTGTCAATTGTCTAATCTTGACTTTTAATGGGATTGGCAGAACTTACATTAGGGAAATCAGCTAAGTGCTGCCCCAAAATGTCCTGGAAGAGGTACCAAGTTCTTATTATGAAGGTAAGCAGATGCTGTTAAGTCTAGAAAGTGGGTAGGAACTTCTGTCTCAGTGATGTTTACTAAAAGCTGATTTAAATTAGTAAAACAAATTTAAAAAATAGACTCAAAAATTTATAGTACACATTCACACAAATATACACCTATTCAAAGACAAACTTTTGACAATTTTTATTTTATTCTTTTCTTCATCCATCCATTCACTCATTTGTTAATTTAGCAAATGCTTTCTGAATATCTTCTATGTGAGAGGCAAAATCTTGGGAGTTGGGGAGTAAACCAAAAAACAAACACAAAAATCCCCGAGTTCATGGAGCTTACGTTTATAGTGCTAGGGAGATTTAAAGAACAAACAAATAAAATAAATAATATGTTACATGGGGATAAGTGTTATAAAGAAAAATCCAGGAAGTGAGGTAGGGTATGCCAGATGGGAGGTGGGTACGGAGAGAGAAGTGGTGCTGTTTTAAATAAAATGGTCAAGAAAGGCCTTCCCGACAAGGTAACTTGGTAAAAGAGATGGTTCCAGGCAACTTTAATATTCCTTCACAGATCATTTGAGCAGCAGAAGTGGGAGAGTATTGATCCAGGGTTTCTACTATTTTTGTTTCACATGTGAGTCAACCCTTCTTTTTATGCTCTAAGAGTGGTAGGTTCAGCACAAGAATATGGTTCTTACATGGAAATGATACACAGTAAACATTTTTCCTCCATAGTTATGTGCCTGGTGAATAGACTCACTCAAATGTCACTCTTCAGTGGTCCTATTGAACTAGTATAACTGTATGTATGGACGTTAGCTTTTTTCCTATTCATTCATGTGTTTGCTTTCTGAAATTGACTATGAGCCCATTGAAGGCAGAGATGGAACAATGACCTGTTCATCTTGGCAGCCTCAAGGCCTAGCCCAGTGCCTAGCATTTGTCAGGTGATCAGTGATTACCAGCTGACTGAATACATTTTGAAAGTGAAAGAGACATTGACTTCAAACAGTTTATGAGATGAATTCCCAAGGGCCACATTTACCTACTAAATTGTCCAAAGTGGATAACTGTCTTATACCATGGTGACCTCTGGACTTCAAGCCCTGTAGGGACCCGGCATCAAAGACTTGCTCTGTAAAATAAGATGGTCGTGTGTCCCCGACAGGGATGCTTTCAGTATAAGCAACTCTAAGAGGTTGCTTCCAGTCCCTTTTTCCCGACAGTGCTATAAAATGGGACAGCTGTCATCCCCACATTTTTTTCCTACCTCTGTGACAGATAATCTGGTTTATATCTTCTTTCTGAGACCATGCGGAGGAGTGATATTTGTCACACTAGATTAAGGGGGAAAAATTATGACAGCATGTGATATTCACACTTGGGGGAATAATAAAAGGGAAAATGGAACCCCAAAGCTGTATTTGATAATAGACTCCTGATTCTAGACCTTAATAATTGTGTGCTTTTCTGGGCAAGTTACTGAATCTCTGTGAATCCCATGATCTCATCTATAAACTAGGAATAATAATCACTACCTCCCAGTATTGTTCTGAAGGTGAAGTTGGATAACATATGTAAATCATTGGTATGGTGCCTGGTACATAATCTGGGTGTTCAACGGATTATTGTTAATATTTTTACTACTACTACTAATGTTACTATTGGAAAACTTTGACAAATAAGATATTTTTTTTACCAGTTATCAAGCATTTATGTGATCACTGAGGATAATGCTCATAAATATATTTGGACTTTAAAATTTATCTTCTTCTATATATTTTTAATAATATTAAACCATGTTTATAATGTTCCTGAAAGTCTTACCACTTAAAAATGCAAAGAAAATATGAGATCTGTATCAAAAACATTTCAGCTGCAAAACGGGGTATTTAATAGGGAACATCTCTGCGGTCTCAGAGCACCACACATGCTAACGAACAACTTAGCAGGCGTTTTGCCATCATGGAGGTTGATGCAGTCTCTGTCACTTTGATACTTGTAGAAAGATACAGTCAATGAAAGTCATTATCTTTTCAGGTAGGAAAGTGATGCTTTTTTTTTTTTTTTTTGAAGAAGTTTAGCCCTGAGCTAACTACTGCCAATCCTCCTCTTTTTGCTGAGGAAGACTGGCCCTGAGCTAACATCCATGCCCATCTTCCTCTGCTTTATATGTGTGACACCTACCACAGCATGGCTTGTCAAGCGGTGCCATGTTCGCACCCGAGATCCGAACCAGCGACCCTGGGCTGCCGAAGCGGAATGTGCACACTTAACCGCTGCACCACCGGGCTGGTCCCGGAAAGTGATGCTTTAATGGGGTCTGAAGCCTAGTCTGATAACTTTCTTTTCTTGTTTCTTTAGAGTCTTGAAGTATAACTAAGGACAGAGACCACCACTAGGCACAAACATCCCCAACTTGCATGATTACAGAGATGGTCTGTCTGATGCTGAAAATGTCTCTAGTGTTTTGACAACGGCTAAATAACCATGGGGTCCAGCGGACTTGGGAAAGCAGCAACATTAGATGAACTGCTGAGTACTTGCATTGAGATGTTTGGTATGAGCCTTTTCTCTCTTTTGTATATCGTGACACCATCTCTTCCCCCTTTTCAGATGCAAATGTTGCTGTGGAACAGATTTCAATCTCCATACCTTGGAATTTAAGGCCTTTTTGATTGACCCCAATCCATTTCCCCAGTAACACTGCTCTCTGCATTTCCTTCCTTTTACTGCCCACAGTTCATACCCCAACCACACTGTCTACTTAATGTTTCTGGAACATTCCCTGCATCTTTCTACCTCCTTGCTTTTATCATACTCCTTTCATTGAAATTCTGCTTCAAGGCTCATCTCAGATGTCATCTCTGATGTTCAGAAAACCATTCCCAGCCTCCCATTCAGGAATGATGCTTGCTTTCTCCACCCTCCCACAGCCTCTTGTAACTTTCTAATAGCACATGGCATACGCTGCTGTGATCCTTTCTTGGTCTTTTGCCTTAGACAAGTGTGGGTAGCACAATCTGTGGGATTCTATATTTGCATGTATGTCTTATATCTCCTACTGGGTTTTAGACTTTACAGCTACATGCTTTTTATGTTGTTTATGTATCCACCTCAGCATTTTGGATTATTCCTTGCACAGACAGAATCATAAAGGAGTTGTATGCTGAACTAATTGTTGTAGGAAGAATTAAACCAGAGTGGGGCTGCCAGATAAAACACAGGATGATCAGTTAAATTTGAATTTCAGAGAAACCATATTTTTAACATAAGTATGTCCTAAATAATATATGGGATGAACTTACACTAAAAAATTATTTGTGGTTTATGTTAATTTGAATTCAACTAAGTGTCCTATATTTTTCTTCGCTAAATCTGGCAACCCTAAACTGGAGGAAGAATGAGACCGACCCACTTAGCTTGCGAGGAAATACTGGCAGAAGGAGGAGGAAAGCGATAATTGAGTCTACAAGAAATTTTTGATGCTAATGTCTCTCTACTGATATTAGGAAAAGAGAAGAGTAGTATTGTTGTCTCCTCCCGCCTCATTGTATTTTATTTTTTAACAGATGACAATGGAGAGCTGAATAAGAGTTATTTGCCAAGAATAGTTCTACTGATGCACCGATGGTATTTATCTTCCACCGAACTGGCAGAAAAACTTCTCTGCATATATCTTTTCAACTACTGTGTAATTTTTACAATCATAAATCAAGTTCTGTATTTAGATAAAGTGTCTAACCAAAGCCAGTAAATTAAGATGAATAAACAGCCTTCAGTCAGTGATCCAGCTGTTTTGAGAATATATATAGTGGCTAGACAAAACAGCTGGAAGATGGACCAAATAGTTGACTATCCATCTGGATGTTTTGGCTCTACTTGAAAATAATTGCTAGATATAAAATGAAACAGGAGCTGTAGGCTGAATGTTTCTAACTTGTCTTAAACATTTCTGCTGTTAGTACAATGAGAGAATATTTAGCACCGATTCACAACCTAATTTACTTCTTTTAGGATGACAAAATGGAGGACCTAGAGGATACAGCTTAGATGCAGGGAAAGCCTAAGAGGGAAAGGGCCTGTTCAGTGTTAGGGGCACCTGCTCACTTTAAGCTTCCCCCACTTTCTGCTTCTTCCCTTTGTCCTCTCCACAACTCAGGGCAGAAGGGGATGTTAGAGAGGATAATGGGACATTCACCCCAAACAGAGATCCCTGGAAGTGAGCAAGATCCTAGTCCACAGGGGTCCAAGGGTTCCATGGGTCCCACTATTACGGGTAGCGCATAGGGAAGGATGGAGAGGATTGACTCAGTCTGGCCCTATCCCGTCTTGGGATCCGATCCAAGAATGTGCCTACAAACAGTGTTTTCATTAATATGTCCACTAATGTATGAAACACAAGTAGAAAAAGATATTTAGGCATAGTAAAGTCTACTGTCTGAAAGTACGGATTGTAGAAAAGTTGAAACAGCCTGTGAATCAACATTTCTTTAGATTTCCCCCCCTTTGATTTCTTGCTCACTGTATATCCACAGGGCCTGGTAAATAGAAGGAGCTCAATAAAAATTTGTTAACAAGAGTATGAATAAACAGACTTAAGGATATGTTACAATACAACCCGTGTATTAATATACCTAAAAATGACATTTTCAAATACTAAAGAAATTAGAGTACTTAGATAAGGCATTAATCCTAAATACCCAAATCCTTTTGGCTAAAATGGTGCTTCTAGGTACTATCAATTTTAAATTATCTATAGTTGGCAGTATATTAGTAATTACTGTTGACAGTCATTACTTGGTACGTGCTCAGGAAGGCAAAACTAATTTTAAAAGTGGCTTCCCTTCCAGACCAAAAAGTACATGCCAGGGTAATAATACATCAAATTTCAGTTATTCAGTGTTGATGTATCAGAACCCACTTCTCTCCCCATTTGAATGTCCACATAACCCAAGTGTGCCCAGTCTGGCCCTCTTATTAGGAATTCATCTAAACGGATCAAACAGCTGCAGGTGTGAGCAAAGGAAACAAAGTACAAGGGTTTTTTCTTTAACTAGTGTACGTATCGAAGTGCCAGTGGAGAAAACTGTGACGAATTTCGACTAAAGATCTGCTACTTCATAAGGTAAATATACTTACAAATTTAACTGTATTGTAGTTTCTCGCTCTGGAGTTGTTGACAATTTCCTTTTCCCCAAGCAGCAGACCTAGTTTGACAATAGGATCAGCTCAGATCCCCATCCTCTTGACTTTGTTAAAATTGGTCCACCTCTGTTCTTGGGGGTACTGTTTATCTTTCTTTTGGACTAGAGATCAAGCAGTGGTAAATGGCGATTAGGGAATGAAACCAGCTCATTTTTCCCTCTTCCTTCACTGTTCATATTCCCACCTGCTTCCCATGAATTGAGAGAAAGACTTCCTCTCAGCTATGGTTCTAGAGGGTCAGAAAGAGAGGCTCAGAGTGAGATTGGTGGACTTGGGTCCTTGATTTAAGGAGGGAAGTGTGAGACTCCGTGTGATGGATGGGGGATAGGCGATTGCTAATCTGAGTTATGGTCCTGGATTCATTGTTAAATGTAATCTATAAAATGATACAATGGTTCCCATAGAGGTCTAACTTGAAATCTTCCAGTTGTCAAAAATATTTGATGCCTTTCAGGTACTGGATTCTGAAGTTTCCTGCGGAGTTTAATTTGGACCTTGGTTTGATCCATATGACTGAGGAATTCCGGGAAGTAGCTAGTCAACTAGGATATGAAAAACACATCAGCCTCATCGACATATCCAGCATGTAAGGGTGGTACACATTTCTTTAAACACGATGAGTCCACTGTTTGGGGGAGGGAGTAGTGATGACCCCACTTGACCTCAATTCATGCCATTTTAGAGTCAAGCTGTACTTTTTTGAAGAAAGCCTTACTGCAATGAGCGCAGTCCCAGTAGACATAGCTCATCTCTCCAGGCTTCAATTTCTTTACTTGTAAAATGAAGATAGTACCTTTCTCCTGGAATTATTATGAGCATCCCCAAAGTACATAAGATATCATGTGAAAGCATTTGGCACGTAATAGATACTCAGTATTTAGTTACTGAATCTAGTTAATGTCTCCCATGCCCTTGCCACTCAGAATGTGGTCTGTGGACAGCCATATTGGCGTCACCTGGGAGCTCAATGGAAATGCAGAATCTCAGGGCCCACTCTAAACCCACTGAATTGGGAACTGCATTTTAATAAAATCCCCAGGTGACTCATATGCTCATTCAAGTTTGAGAAGTCCTATAACATGGTGCTTCTGAGGTCAGCGTAAGGCTATGCAAATGTTGACCATAGTTGTGTCATGAACTGGTCGGCTCAGTTATTAGGAACTTGGTGCTAATTAGGCTAGTATTTTCTATCAACTAGTTAACTTTGCACAGAGAAAACTATTTTATGAGCCTAAGTATGGTTATCCATCTTGCAAATACATGCTCTAGGCATTCATACTCTTGTCTATTTTCCTGGAATACTTCTTTAAGAGTTATCAACAGTGAGTAATCCTGGAATCATTAGGGACATTGTTAGAAATACAGATTATTCAGGTTCATTCCTAGTAAATCAGAATCTCTGGCAGTGAGGTCCAGGCCTCTGTCTTTATAACAAGCTTTTTAGATAATCCACATGTTGCTAAAGCATGAGCACCAGCTTCTGGTGGTTTCCATGTGCCTTAAATCACCACCTATATATTGATAAACTCTCAAATTTATATACCTAGCCCTGACCTCTCCCTTATGATCAAATCCTACTGGTCATAAGAAAGACCAAGTAAGGGATTCTGGATGGATCAGTGCAAACACACCCTGTCTGGAAAAATAACTGGAAGTTTATGTTCTATTGGCAATGGGTCAGCGGTTTTCTCCTCAAATATGAAGGACAGGGTGTGTATTTTGCACAAGCCCCTGGAAGCAGGCCAAGAGTTACAGAGTCAGTAGGTTAATAACTTCCATTGAGTGAAATGGGCTTTCAGCACATTGACCAGACTCACTTTTCTTTTATAGTCCTTCCTATGACTGGATGAGAAGAGTCACACAGAGGAAAAAAGTATCCAAGAAGGGAAAAGCCTGTCTGCTGTTTGACCATCTGGAGCCCATTGAATTGGCTGAGCACCTCACTTTTCTGGAGCATAAATCTTTTAGAAGGATCTCAGTAAGAAACTTGACATTTATTCTTCCAAGGATAACAACCACCATGCCAACTTTCCCAAGAGCCGCGTTTTCATGCTCTGAAGTGTTGGCAGTCTCTGTCACTGTGCTCCCCTGGAAAAGTGCCCTTAATTCACGGGAACAATCCCTTTTAACCAAAGATAAATATTATCCTGTCTTTTATTTTATGGTTCAGGAGCTATATTTCTGTCGCTATTTTCAATGTCTCCTTTCATAGGATTAAAGCATGATTTTCTAAATTCTCAGCGGAAATTTAACCATTCAAGGTTTATTTCGTTCCATTGACTTCTCCCAAATGAACATGTTTTCTTAGGCCCTTCATTTGGGGGAAGAAATATTTATTTGGGTTGGGATTTGTATAAATGCCTAATTATGGGTATAGGTTGAAAATAGGAATTGTAGGCTTTGAGGAGAATCTCAACTTCAGGTTCTTTCTTTCCCCGGATGGAGATCCTGATTTAAACTTTTCTTTCCTGCTCTGTCTTAATAGCCTTCCTTCTCTACATCCCTTTTCTTCCTCCTGTCGGTGGTCGCTTCTCGGCACCTACTCATTCTCCACTCGTTACGATAATATTTCCACAATAGTTCACAATCAGCCTTTGTCTTCACGTCAGCAAGCTCTGGGGCAGTCCTCCTCCTCTTCCTTCTTTTCTAAGATGCCGGGGAAGGAATTACATTATTGCTTGCAAAAAAGAACATGAGGTTAGAAGTATGGATTTCTGAAAGACCGATTCTTTTCACCAAGCAATCCTACTTGCAGAGGACCTTCATGATTCCCCACAGGCAGGCCATGAGCGGGAACCCCCGTACTGTTTACATGATAGAAGGCTCGTATGTATTTGACAGCATCCACGCTGACTTCCTGAAATGTGTCTGTTTTCTAACGAGCTGCCTTACTTCAATTACTATTTTTTCTTGAAAACCTTTACAAAATTATTCTGACTTGAAATCATTATATTTATATTCATTTCCTCTTCTTTAATGTTTGCCTTTGTATGTCCAACTTGCCTGACCATTGGAATCACCAGTAGTGGGTGAAAAATGGAGTTAGGTTTTTCCTCTAGAGATATTAACCATTTAGGTCTGGGGTGTTCCTAGAAATCATTTATTTTAGCAAATGCCCTGGATGGATCTTATGATCCAGCAAATTTGGGACTCACTGGAATGTGACTTGGAGCCTTGTCCTTTCCTCTCCCCCACCAACACTGTGATGTGTATATTAAGTGTGTCTCTGAGTATGAGGGAGTGAAATACAACAAAATAGCATGCCAAGTGTACATGTATATCCAACTTTTAAGATACCGTTATAAATGTGAAGTGAAAGAAATCATTATGTTGTTACGAAACATCTCACCTCTTCTATGCAACATTCCAATTTCTGGTTTTGCAAAGACTCTGTGTAATTCAGAGTCTCTGAATCTTCCTTTAATAGTTCACCGATTACCAAAGCTATGTCATCCATGGCTGCCTGGAGAATAACCCAACTTTGGAGAGATCTATTGCTTTATTTAATGGAATCTCTAAGTGGGTCCAGTTGATGGTTCTTAGCAAACCAACTCCCCAGCAAAGAGCAGAAGTCATCACAAAGTTCATCAATATTGCCAAGGTATGTAATTCTGGTAATTAAACTGGGGTTCTTAAAGGATTCTAGGTGTCCATTCACTTCATTGAGAAAAGTCATTGAGGAAATTTGGGGTTCACAATATAAAAGACAATTAAACTACTATAAATCTCTAATAAACAAAATCACACTTCTCTCATGCAAGAAGATTGCTTTTAATTGGCAATACTTAGAACATTTAATTAGCTATTTTTCTGTGAAATGATTGATATATTTTTCTAGTGTAATTCATTTGTACTTAATTCTAAATTGAAATTATTTTCCCTGATCCTTATTAAAATTTTGCATGCATTCACCTGTAATTCAGAAAGGTCAGAATAATTGAAAAATTGTTACAAAGCATTGAGTTAACAATTTTTTTTATTGCAGAAGCTCCTTCAGCTCAAGAATTTTAACACCTTGATGGCGGTGGTGGGAGGCCTTAGTCATAGTTCCATTTCACGCCTCAAAGAGACCCATTCTCATCTTTCTTCTGAAGTTACAAAGGTACAATGGATTGGATCCCAATCCCAAGTGAAAAACTCATTTGTAAATTGTTTGGGGTAAGGACCCTCCTAATAGATGTCACTCAGAGGGGGGAAGTTTTCTTAGACAATGGTAGGTTACACATGGGGGATAAAATAGGAAGGGCATGGTCACATCACCTGGAAAAACAAGTTGAAAGTGGTGACAACCGTCCCAATAAGAATGCCTTGCATACTATTAACCTATTGCACTTGTAAATATTCAACAAACATGTATCTGATACTTACTACGTGATGGGCACTGTGATACACACGGGGGGTGGGTACAAGGGAATAAGACAGAAATTATTCCTCCCCTCCCCTCCTCAAATGAAGTCATTGAACACCTGCTCTATTCATAGCACTGTGTTCGACACAGTGGAAGATACAAACGAAGGGGGAGAGGTGGGCCTTGTGTAGAAACTCCTCAAATTTATAGCTGAGTTGTCAGGAACAAAAATATATTTTTTAAACAAACAATGATCATATCTCAAACCGAGCTTTTCTGCCATATTTATTTCCAGACCAAAATAATATTTTTCCTTATTGAGCACAAAAGAACATTTCATCCTTATGAAAAGATCTCCTTGTAAGAGTGTACTTCGCTGTATCACTGAGGACACTCAGCTGTAAGTTTAAAAAAAATCTTGAGATTGCTTAAACGTAAGGAAATGGATCGTCTCACATACCTGGAAGTCTAGAGGCAGGGCCGACTCCAGGCCTGGTCTGATCAGAGCTCTGGCTCAGTTGCTCTGCGTCCCTCTGAGTATCAGTTTTTCTTTTTTGTTTGTTTTTTTCCATCTGACTGGCTTCCCTCCTGGTTGGGTTGTCTGCGGCAACAGGAAATTTATGCTCTCTTGTTCATGACGGGAGAACTCTCTTCAGCTCTGCCCCCATGGAATTAAAGATCTTTTTAGACAGATTGGACCATCTCAAGTCTCATGCCCACCCCCACCCCTGGACCAGTAACAGTTGCCAGAGGAATACAATGTACTGATTGGCTTAATTCTATGTTCCTGAACCAATCATAAACCAGAGGGATGGAATGATGATGATGGTAAATCAGAACCCATCCTTGGACCAGGGCAAGGAAACAGCTCCCTCTGAGTCACATGAGCTGCTTTGGGAAAGAGTAGACTGATCAAAATTGGGGTCTGTTAGGAAGGTCTGGTTGCTATTAGGCAACCAACAATAACTTGTCCATACAAACAGGAGGATATAAGCCAGAGAAGCACTGTTGTCTGACCTCAAACACTGCACTCATTCCAAGTGTAATGGGGCTCATTATGTAAGTGTTTCATTTTCCTTTAGCTTTGTACTGAATTTCAAGTAAAGAGCAAAACACATTTTAAATGTTTTGAAGAATGAGAATTCAGTGTAGGCTCCTAGGGGCTTGGAATTACAAGTATGTCTTCAAAAATTATCTGCACTCCTCTTTCTTACAGAAAAGGAAACTGAGGCTCCCTAAAGTGAAGTGACTTGCTTAAGATCACCCTTCTAGTTAGTGGCAAAGTCCAGAACCACAGCTATCTCACACCTCAGTGTGACTTTTCCTACCCCATAAAAGTAGTATCTCAAATGCAACTTTATTGGAACAACTAGGAAATCTGAATATACTACATACTTTAAATAATACAATACATGCTTGTATTTGTGGACAATAATATTTGCATGAATTGCAAAATACTTTTATATATATATATATATATAAATCATATATATATATGATGCTACTTAACATCCCAACATCCCTGGTACGTAGGCAGAGGTGCAAGCTCTTTCTGTTTTGCAGCAGACTGGAACAGACTGTCCAACTCATAGCCAGGCCTAGTACATTTTTCTAATTTTCTTTTTCTCGGTTTATATTTCCTTGCATCAACGTTGGTGCAATTGATACCTCTCTCAGTAGCTGAGGAATTTTCTAGCCACACACTGCAGGGTCTGAGGGTAGGCAGAAGGGCAGGCTGTTTGAAAATTCTACTTTTCCATCTGTTCCCAGAACTGGAACGAAATGACAGAGCTGGTCTCTTCCAACGGCAATTACTGCAATTACCGCAAAGCCTTTGCCGACTGCGACGGCTTCAAAATCCCCATCCTTGGCGTCCACTTGAAAGACTTGATAGCAGTCCATGTCATTTTCCCAGACTGGACAGAGGAGAACAAAGTGAATATTGTGAAAATGCACCAGCTCTCCGTTACCCTGAGTGAACTGGTCTCCCTACAGAATGCCTCTCACCACTTAGAACCCAACATGGATTTGATCAACCTGCTCACGGTGAGTCCAGGGGACTGGAGTTTGTGCTAGTAACTGTTCTCCACCTCACTTCCCAGCGGATGCAGGGAAGATCTGTGCCAGCAGTGCACCGGGTAGGGGGTGGAGATTGAGTTCAGGGTCAGTAGATAGGAAGAAATCTCAAAGGATGAGGGGAGGGGAACCCCACACCCACAACCAGCATGACTTGAGACTAGAATCGCCAGGCAAAAAATATTCCCTTGGATTTGAGGGGCCTGCTCTCTGCCTCTATAGCTCCCACTTCTGGAGTTCTTAGAGAGGCCCTCCAGACCCGTCCTCAGCCCCTCATGTTCTGTCATCACACTCATCTAATTAAATCAGCTCCCTCTGGACGTCCTCCACTCATCTGCTTCTCCTTATCCTCGCTGTGCTGCTATAGCTGAAGCCTGGAGTAATGCAAGGACCTCCCCTCTGATCTTCCTGCCCCCCACCAACCTCCTCAAACTTCCAGGATTCAGTTCCCGGCCTGGCATCTGAGGCCCCTCAGGACTCCTTTTCTGTCAGTCTAGACTTATTTGTCATCACTCGATCCCGCATCACGCCTGCCTTTGAGGAATATTGGACCTACACTTTCCACCACTATCTGCTGCCTTCTGCTTCCCGGCCTTTGCACTTTCTTGGAAAATCCCTTCCCTGCCCACCCCTCTGACTAGCTCAAATTCAAAAGGCTCTATCTTTCTGGAGCATTGTCTGTTCCCCTTCAAAGCAGCAATGCATCTGTCATGTGTCGCCCTTGCACTTGACCTTTTCTTAAATATAGGAAGTATCGCTTTGCTTTAGATTTTTTTCTGTTTACTTGCCTTATACATCACGTTCCCAGCCCCTCTCATGGTACCTGGCATATTTAGGAGCTCAACAAGATGAGTTGAATGCTGTATTTAGGAATGATGTACATCAGACAGAAGACATTCGCCTACCATTCCTATTTTTTGGCATTCGTGGCACACACCTCTGCTGGTCTCCAGGTCCTAGCACTTTTAGACACAACAGGTGTGTAGAAGAGAACATTTCCCACTGGCTGCTTCTTTGTTGGGGGAAGAGGCATAACCAAACTCTCTCACCCTTGCTTAGACAAGCGGAGGAGCAACTTCCCTGTTTGAGTTTATAGCACTGTAGCATCTGAAACTTGGCTGCAATACTGAATTGACTATTTTCCTTTGACGGCCATGGAAAATGAAAACAGTAACCCCTCTGAAGCTCTGAGAGCCTAGATGCCCTAGAACTGCTGCATTGGAGTAAGAGTGTGGCTCCTAGACCTTCTCACAAGTTATTGCTAGAGCATGTAAATTGTTTACCAAACAACAAAACCCCTAAGTGTACGCAGTAATGCCAGCCGCATCCTTAGTATAAAGCAGAAGTGGCCAACACACAGAAACACCAATCTCTTGGGTTTGAGTTTGTGTGGCAAATAGTAAACACACATTCTCTATTGGGGGAAAAAACCTCAATAATCCCGGCACCTGCATTTATTAATCATTTGCTATGTAAATCTGTTGCCATGAATAAGTGACCAGAGTTGCAGCCCCAATGAGACTGTAAACCCACAGACACAGGTGATAACTGTAGACTAGTCTCAAGGTGCAGCCAGGTTTCAAGCGTCTGTATCCAGGCTGTCCCCACGACGTGGAGGATCACTTCACAGAGCAGATACCTACACTGGGGCAATGTCTCATCCAGATAAAAGATAATGATGGAGCAGGGAAATTGAGTTGTAAATGAAGCATGCAACATTATGACAGATATTTAGAAAAATATTGAAGGATTTTGAACGAAATTTTGGGGGTGCAAATGGAAAATCTGAACTCTACAAATAAAAGCTAAGAAACGATTCCATTTTGTTGGAAAGGAAAGAAGAAACAAAGAGGATGCCAGCTTAATCTCTCTCTCTCTCACTCTCAGAGGTGTTGAAGGAAAATTTAGAAGCCACCAAACACCATACTTAGTACTGGCAGTGCTATATAGTATAGTGTGGTGGCAAGAATCTTAGATCCGAGATCCGGCTTTTAGTCCTGCCTCTGCAGTTACCCAGGTTTGTCTCGTTGCTAACCAGCCTTGACTCTGGATTTTTTGTAAAGGGTTGTGTGCTCATTTGTGAGGTCTCTTTCAGCTCTCACCTTCTATGATTCTAGATGTAAGGAATGGTGGAGCTTTGAGAATAAAGAACCAAGAGTCAACCTGATTCCGTAGTTCCGGCCCAGCGGCTCATCAGGCCAGCACGGTCCCGCATATGAGTCACTGATCATCAAGCCAATTTCTATTTAAAGCCAAGATCCTTCCTCTCTCCCCACAACTGAGGAGAAAGTTCAAGGCAGAGAAATATTCATTCATTTTTCCTGGCCCCTGGGGGATTAATCTCCTCAGAATGAGGAGTGAGGAGATTCCCATGGGGCGTTTGCTGGAGTCCGGTGAGCATTTCATGAAGTGCACACATGTTGGGATTAGAACCATACGATTGACTGCGGCTGCCCAAATGCATCTGAGGGGCCGATTCTTTTGTAGACTGTAGGTCAATTTTCTGCCATTCTAATCGTGGCCCCAGGTGACGTAGTTTATACATGATTAACACCCTGGAAGATGAAAAATGAGAGCTCTTAAGTGAATCAACAACCACTAAATGCCTCCTCTGTGCAGCAGGCTGCCCGGCAATGCTCGAACTTTCTGTAATAACTGAGTGCAGTTTTCACATACCTTTCTTTGGTAGATTCTCGCAAATGCCCCGTTTGGGAGATGATGCTGGGGCGAAGCAGCGAGTATAACATCACCCCTTCCTCTTCCTATTTTACAAGTGAAGAACCTGAGATCCATAAAGGACCAAAGGCTTGCAGAGGGCAAACTTCTGAATCCCAGCCTGGGGCTTTTTCTCTCTCGGACAGTTTGCCTCGGATTGATGTTTCCTCTGTAAAGTGGGCATATTGCTGACATTTATTTTATTTTGCAGCTGTAAAACTTAATCTCTCTCTCTCTCCCTCTTCATGGATGTGTAGAAAAGGAGTTAATTACAGGACAAAGTCTCTGAGGGCGAGGACCGTGTATACCATTTTTGTCGTTGTAACCTTAGTCCCCTGCGCAGCACTGGGCGTGTGAAGGAAGGAGGGGCACACCACCAGACTCCTGGGATTTGGGTTGTTCCCCTTTTCACGGAAGATCTGGAGAAGACGTTTACCACTGTGATCCCGGTTCACATAACCAGGAGCTTTCAAAGCTGAGGCTTCTTATTTTGTGGTATATGAAATAGTCTGATTCTTTTGATAGTATTTTTAGATCTATCAGTTACGTTTACCATTCTGAGTCTATGCAAATAAGTGGAAAGCCCCTGTATTTTTACAGTCTCATAAAAAAAAAAAGAAGAAGAACAATTGCAAAAATGGTGAATGTAGATAATTTGATGACCAAGTGTATTTTATTTCACAATTCTCCAGTGACGGCAATGCAGGTTCTAATGTGCAGGATAAATCTACAACCCATCTTTGCTGATAGGATCAGGCGTGAATGCAACAACCTGAAATAGTGACTCAGAACAGTTTTCAGAAACAACCAAACTCAAAATATATTAGACACAAGCAAACCTTCTTGAAATCTCATTGACAAGCTGCCTGTTATAAAAAAAGTGTGTAGGAAGTAGGACGGGTCACTCTGTGCAGGGCTGTAAAGCCCAGAAGAGATCTGAGAAAGCAAGTAGGATCATGGCTGGGAAAGCAGAGAGATGCCAGGAGTGACCCAGAGGCTGGCTTTACATTCGTGGATGAGCACAGTGGCGTTTGGCTGCTGCATTGACTGGAAGGCAATCCCTGCAGACCCCATCCATGTGACCCTCTGAACAAACCTCATCAGACACATACGAGCTCATTTAATCTTCACAACAGTCCTGGGAGGGAGCTTTTTTATGATTCCCATTTTACAGATCAGAAGACTGAGACTGAAGAAGATTAGTGACTTTCCCATGTTCTCACTAATCAATGGAGAGCAAACATTTGGAAAAGACCAAAATGTTCCCATTTTAGGGTCAGATATCTATCCATTTGACATATAAAAACACCCAAAGATGTTCTGTTTCTTTTGAAAGAGCATCCTCCCCACTTCGTGTGTAGCTTATCTGGATTTCTGGTCAGATGTTCCAGCAGTGCTGCCATCCCACCTTCAGCAGATGCCAGCATCAATCATCAGTGCACACTCAGGCCTTGGAGGCCAAGTTAAGAGGAAAGGAAGATGCTCATCAAAGTCTGGATTAACTCCTGATAACAAGGAATTCAGAAGGAAGAAATCACTTGGTTTTCTATTTGTGTAGCATTCACAATGCAAGGCGGCAAGCTGGACTGGGATTACAGAGGTGGAAAAAACACATGCACTGCTTGCTTTCATGGGGCTGAGAGACCAGCAGAGTCTTTTGGGGAATTTACAAAATGGTGGGCAACTGCCAATGGCAGGTGTGTTTTGTTTGGCCCATGTAGAATCATAAAAATTTTTATTAGTTTCCACTGTTTAAAAATTGGGATGCTTCATATAAAACTCCAGATTTTTGACTTCTCTTGAGAAATTAGAAGATATGGCAACTGTTGTCAGCCTGACGACAATTTGCCTCAGTGGAGTAGTGGTTGTTGCCCATTCATCAGAGACCACACCTCTCCCTCTTGCTTCCCTAACACAGAGACCCAGCGTCAGATCCCATTTATTATCACAAATTTTTCTTATCGTCAAGCTAAGAGGAAAGATCCCTAAGTTAATTACATCTGCAAAGACACTTTTTCCAAATAAGACATTTTTATACCGATGTCTCTATCAAAATCTCTCTTTCATGCATCCCGCTTCACTCTTGTGCGATGGGCTGACTCCTCAAGGCATTTGTTTGTGACCTGGGAATGGTTCCTTTCCTGCAAAAAGGCAGAGCCCCTGGGAGGCTGGAGTGACTGCTGTTCAGGGGAGGGTGGATATAGTTTCCATTCTTTGTGAACTTTGGATTTTCATGACCTGAATTGATGCTGGGGAAATTTTATAGTAAAATCACGTCAATTTTATTATGCTTAGAGAAGAACTCTAGGTGACAAAGTCTAGGGAAAACCATATATGCCCTGAGCTATGAAATCCTTAATTTAAATGTTACATTTAGTCACTAGAACAGTGACTAAAATGGTCTGTGGCACATATTATGTGATCAATGAATATTTGTTGAATGAATGAATGATTCAAAAATGACATTTTTTAATGTCTGCTTTTTTAAATAAGGTAGAACAAGAAGATAAATCCTTGAAGGACATCCTTTGCATCTGAGTTTTCTCTTGTTTCTTTCTTTTCCCCTCACTCTGCACCCATACACATTAAGTTGTATCTTTAGACAAAACATGTTGGAGGAAATTTTTCATGCCTAAATGGTTGAAGAAAAGAGAGAGCACGTGGTTATCTTCTGCTGATGAAGTGGGTGATAAATTGGGTGTTTAACATTGAAGGACATGGGTGAGAAGGATCCAGTCTTATTTTAAGTCTCATGACTTCTCTTTTGGCGAAGGGGACTGTGCGTTTTAAGGTTTTACAGATTTCCTCAGTGCTCTCCAGTCTTGGTCTCGTTGTCGTCCTTACCCTGATCTTCCTCTCCCTCTTCATTTGTCCAAGTCCTCTCAGGTCCCAGTTCATAAATTCCTCTGTGATGCCATCCTGATCATTTCTGTCTTCAGTGGCACCTACCCGTAATAATATTATTAGTAACAGCTATAATAATAACAACAACATCGACAACACTAAATGATGTTTCTTGAGATTTCACTGTGTACCAGATCCCGTGTGGCACTTCACATGCATTACTCCATTTGATCCTGATAAAAATCCAATTCAGTAGGGACTTTTATGGCCACGCCCATTTTACAGATGCGGAACCTGAGTGGCAGAGAGGAAATAACCGGTTCAAGGTGACAGAGCTAACCAGTAGCAGGCTCCGCATTTAAACTTGGGTTTATCTGACTCGAAAACCTCTCCCTCGTGCTTTATAGGCTGCCTCCCTGAACAATTCCTACAGCACTTAGAGTGCGGCAACTTACTTCACACTTAGCATGTGTTGCCTTTTGTTGATATGAACACATCATTTTGTGTGCAATTCCTATTTATTCAAATAAACCGTCAGGCCCTTGAGGGCAGGAAATGATTTTATACCATTTTCTATCACATGGACTTAGCACAATGCCCTAAAATAATAGAAATCTATTAATTACTCCTTTGTTTCTAGAATTCTTTGATCAAGCCTCTAAGACAGCATTTATTGCATTTACCAGTCTTATTTTACATCTCTGCCCCTGCTTCAAGCCTGTAAATATCAAGGATCCCTCATCTCCAGCTCAGCGCTTCATAGCTGCTCAATAAATATTATTGAGGCATTGAGTCAATGGTTCTTGTTGATGCTGATGACCACACAAGGTTTAACCTTTTCTTTTTAAAATTTCATTTTCCACACCTGCATGCCATCTTTTTACTGTTCTACATTCGCTCAAATTATTAGACACTGGGCTTAAACATTCAATTTGAAAAATATTTCAGCAATGTAAATAAATAAATAAATGTGATCCAACATAATTATTTATCCATTCTAATTTCTTGTAGCTTTCTCTGGACCTCTATCACACAGAAGACGATATTTACAAACTGTCACTGGTGCTGGAGCCTAGAAATTCTAAATCGGTAGGTATTGTTTCCTCTCTAAGGATCAGTGCCAAACACAACAGTTTGTCGTTTACAGTAATTGCCCATTACAATGGTGCTTTGTGATCTAGAGATTGAAGGTGAGTTCTCACCTGCATATAGGACCAAAAACAACAAACCACAGCTTATCTTAACGTTAAAGATGTTTTAGACGCTTCCAGGCTTTTAAAAAAATCCCCTTCAATATAAAACTAGATTTAATGAATTTTAAATACTCTCATCATAATTCACAAATTCCTCTTCTAATGATTGACTCAGCTCAGAATTTCAATATCACATTAACTAGTGTCTCACTTAATTGATGGCTGACTCTTAGTAAAGAAACATTCTATAATGAGATTGAGAACATTGTTTTACTGAATGTACACTGCTCATTAGTTTTAGCAAGTGGACTGTATCTTAGATATGTTTTGCACTAATTAAAAAATACCTGGGTGAATTTGAAATTTACAGTGAGGATGAGGTTTGCATGTTGAAGGAAAAAGTGTCCATGTTCACTTCTTTTTTTTTAATTTAATTTAATTTAATTTTTTTTGAGGAAGATTAGCTCTGAGCTAACATCAGCCGCCAAACCTCCTCTTTTTATGGAGGAAGACTGGCCCTGAGCTAACATCAGTGCCCATCTTCCTCTGCTTTATATGTGGGATGCCTACCACAGCATGGCTTGCCAAGCCGTGCCATGTCTGCACCCGGGATCCAGGCTGGCGAACCCTGGGCTGCAGAGAAGCGGAACATGTGCGCTTAACCGCTGTACCACCAGGCCGGCCCCTGTGCTCACTTCTTGTACTCATATCCTGAGATCAGTTTTCTTATAAAGGTCTCATGCATTACCTTCTTACCAGTTGGACTCTGTGGAATGTTGCCAGTGACTATAGACCCTAAGTCTGTCCATCTGTTAATACCTGCTGTGATTCTGAACCCTCAGACTGAAAGAGGCAGAATGACTGCAAGAGCTGTTCTCTGGTGCCAGGAGGGCATGCACTTGAGTCTGAGTCAGTGGACCTGGTAGCATCCATTTTTAAAATGGTGAGTGTGGTGGTTCCATCAGCACATGCACCTCCCTGCCAGTCCCCAGAGGCCCATCTCCTGGGGACATTGCAGAAGATACAGCACAGACAAAGTGAGGAGTGGGGACCAGACACTTCAAAGTTAGCATGGCTAAGACAGAGCTAGAGAAAGGTAAAGTTACCGAAAAAACAGGAATGCCTAAGCTCCACCCTCATTTTGCAGCTTTGGTGTGAGGAACCTGGCCGTGGTGCAGTAAGCTGTGCTGTATATGCGCACGCAGCGTTTCCACCTGCAGACTCCTTTAACCATAACCAGGCACCTGAATTGATACCAGTTGGTTTTTAGATGCCTGGCAGGGCATCATATATGTGTCATCTCTTTCATATGTTAAGGAACTGAGTCTGGTGAGCAAAAGTGTCTCACACGGGCCACACAGCCAGTAGTGGGAGAGGTGGGATTCGGCCTCAGGCCTGTCTGTGTTCAGCGTCTGTGCTTTTCCTGCCTGGCCGCGCTGCCCATCATTTTCCCAGCACCCTTGTATCAGGAACAGGGGAGGAACAGCCCATTTATCATGCTTGCCTGCTTTGTGCTCTTTAGATTTACCTTAGTTTATTTTCAAGATAAATTGCTGCCAATTTTAGCAGACATTTCCATCAAACATGGAAAGTCTTTTTATCATTTGTAAATGCAGAAGCTTTAGAAGCCCCTTCAAAGTGCTAAAATCCTATGAGTCTGTTAAAACGCATTTCGCAATCTCTTTCTGTCTTTTCTCTAAGGGAAATGTTATCCTAGTTTGTGCTTAGTATTTTTTTTTTTTTGAGGAAGATTAGCCCTGAGCTAACTGCTGCCAATCCTCCTCTTTTTGCTGAGGAAGACTGGCCCTGAGCTAACATCCATGCCCATCTTCCTCTACTTTATATGTGGGATGCCTACCACAGCATGGTGTGCCAAGCAGTGCTATGTCCGCACCCGGGATCCGAACCAGTGAACCCCGGGCCTTCAAAGCGGAGCGTGCGCACTTAACCGCTGCGCCACTGACCGGCCCCTGTGCTTAGTAATCGACATGTGCTGATACTAGGGAACAATATCTAGTCAGGATGACGTTACCGAGAACCTGTCACCTCACTGTGCTTACAGTGGGTGTCGACTTCTCTAACCTGAATAGTTAGTCCTGGAGCTTCTCCGCCTTTTTCTGTTCGTGGTACCCTCAGTGCCTCACTCGCTCTTCTTTGCGTTTTACTTCACGTGTCAGATTTTTCACACTCCTACTTCCAAATGAAAACCTGAGCATGAATTTCTAACCAAAAAGGCTTAATTAAATTGTGTTTTTTCACCTCTAGGTCAGAAGAAATACCTAACGGTTCCACTTATAGAACAGTTAGATTCAAGCAACTTAGCAAATTTTTTATGTTCTAATGACTTAGCGCCCATTTGAAAAAAATAACACACATACATTGAAAAAAAGTTTTTATTTCATTCCTAAGTAACCACAATTACTTACTAAAGGATGTGTGTACCTGTTGGGCACTGTACGGTTTCTTAAATTCTGGAATTAAATTTTGTTCTGCTGCTCTTATTTCTTGTTCCACATTGAGTTTTTTGCTTTGTAAAGATATGGTATCGTTGAAAGAAATGTAGCACGATCTAATGGGTGAATTGCGAACTACTTCAAGCTGATAGTTCGTGTGGTGTCCGACAGATAGTGAGTAGCGCTCTGTTTCCCTTGGACATTCGAAGCACCTTTTGGTGCGCTCTGAGTTCGCTGCAATCCTTCAGGCAGGGCACCTAGCTGTATGGTTTGGGAACTGTGGGTTTATCCTTTATCAGATCAACAAGATGAAAAGCTTGATAGAAAGAGCCATGATGTGTGCAGGTGTGTGTGCAAGTGATTGTGTGAGTGTGTCAGTGTGTGGGTGACCAAGCCAGACACAAGGTAATTTTTGCTCCTGTTGGTAACCCACGGGAGACCAGAAACACCTACCTCACAACGTGGTTAGGGGCTTAAATCAGTACAGTTACTCCTCAGTTCCTCTTGCAAAAATGTTTATTCCCAATTCAGTATCAAGTGAAAAAACCCTGCTAATACAGGTTTGAATGCATGCGCCAGCAAGAATATTTACGTTGTCTGAGGGTCCCAGGGGGAGGATGCAAAGTGCACAGCATTCTTGGCTGGTCTCCTGATAGGGCTGTGTTTCATGCTTGTGTTGTGTAAAGATGTTATGCATTATCGCCGCCATCTCCTTCTCATTATTAAGTGAAAATGTCTTGCAAGAACCTGGAAAAACCTGTGGAGAAAGCATGTTCACCTAAGAGGGCTAGAAAGACCTAATGATTAGCCAAACAGTCAGAAGTGATTAAGCATATCAAGAGAGATGCTGGCATCAGGACATAAACTTGGCCGTGCACTGGGACCCATCTACTGCACACGTCTACTAAATTATCACGAACACCAAGTATTAAAGAATTGCATAAGTAATGTTTTATATATGTTGTATTATACAAAAATATGTCTGAATTGTATGTATGTATGTATACATGTTTGAGAATGTTTTAGTAATATTTGAGGAACTTGGGTAGGATTTTTGGATGGGCTAGGAGAGCAATATATTTTTTTCCATTTAAAATAATAGAACCTAGGCTGCTGCTAAACAAAATGCACAATCCAAGCATGTATTCGGTTACAGATTAGATTCCACTGACAGAATATTCCACTGACAAACATTCCATCAGCGTTTGTTTTCAAAACATTTAAGTGCTACATAAACATAAGTCTTTAATGGTATTATTAATATAAAAAAACTTATGTTTCTTTCTCAATGTCCCTGGTCCTAATTACTCAAGGCTCCAGAAAAAGTTGAAAAATGTGTGTGTTTTCTATCAGCAGCCTACCTCCCCTACGACGCCCACCAAGCCCGTGGTGCCCCTGGAGTGGGCATCAGGAGTGATGCCAAAGCCAGACCCCACGGTCATCAACAAGCACATAAGGAAATTAGTTGAGGTAAGTGGTTGAGGGAGAGTAAAGAGTGAGGGCTAGAAGACCCCTTCCTCTATGAATATTTTCCAGATACTCTCTGGTTGTCCAGGAATCAGATGGAGTCCGTGAAAACAGCCCTCTGGAGGTAGGAACAATTCAGCAGATACTTAGGTCTACCTGGCGTTGGGCTCTGGAGGAGAATCTCCCAGAAAGGCCCCCTTTCCCCTTCATGTCAGTCTGTTCTCACTTGCCCAAATACTCTCATCTACTTCTAACTCCTAGTTTTCCCAGGCATTTGACACCTCTGTCATTGTCCCTCAACCTAAGGACTGTTCGTGGATTAGAATCTACTCATTAAAAACCCACATAGGTCACAATAAAATGCCTGAACAATTGGTTACTTGAGGGTAGGAAAAGATCCTGTAGGTTGGGTAGTTTCTCTGGCTATACATATTTGGGGGTCTGTGACACAGTAGCACAATGCCATTTAGGTCAGAGACATCACTTAATGAAGGGCAAGGCTCTGTCAGAATTTCCATATAGAAAGAAGAGTAGAGGTGCCAATGTGGGAAAAATGGAGACATCTTAGGTACTAGAAACTGTGATCCTTGATTAAACATCTACTGTAATGGATTGGAACATACTTTGATGCCATAGGATCAAGTTTTTGGGATATAATGTGCTTTTTGATAGGAAAAGGTGTTTAAAGAAAAAGAAAGAATGTTCTACATCTTGGTTCGTCCAGGAAACTATGCGGTGCTGAAAGAAACGTTATGCGGAGTATCTGAGGCAGGAAGGAAAGATTAGAAAGTTGAGGGAAGGGGCTAAGAAAGCCATAAGGTCCAGTGGAGGCCACATGATGATACAGTAGTAACAGACCCAACCTGGAACCAGGGAAGGTGGGTAAAGGATCCAGGGTGGATGGAGTTGTAGCTCAGGAAGGTCTGGAGTCAGGAAATGGAAGACACAGCTATTCTTTCTCCTACTCTCGTCTCTGCTTTGCTCTGAATGCTTACTCCATTCTGCAGACAGACTTTCTTTGCTCCACATGGGAAGTCTGTCTCTCCCTCCCTCCCTCCCTCCGTCCTGCTCTCTCATTCTCTCTCCCTCTCTCCTTACCTCTTTTCTCTTCTCTTCTCTCAAATTCCAATTTCATGGGGAAGGTTGGCCCAGTTTAATAAATTGCCTACTGTTGGTTTAATTAAATGAAAGACTAGGTTCTATTGTGAATTTTCATACTAACTATTATTCCACAAAAAATATTGTACTCTCAGTATAAATATGGATATTAGACTATAAATAGTAGGCACTCCATAACAGTTAATTTTAATGGTAGATAAGTATTAATATTGGACTTGCAAAAAAATGTAATGCTTTGTGACTTTGCACAATTCTGTTATCTATGGATAAACTTACAATGGGTGCTAAACAACCATATTTTTAATTAAGTAATTTGTTCATTTATATTTTTCCAACTTCCCCAAATACTCCTAAAGCAGCTTGTGACCTAGGGCAATATAGATAGAATAGACAGAAACCATAGGAAAAAGAGAGAAAGATTCATTCTAACTGGACTCTAGGTCAAATATATGTTTGCATACATGTGTTTGAAGGGAGAACTTACAAACCATTTTGAAAACCCAACTTAGTAGAGAGCAGTGGAAAAATCTGTTTTATTTTTCTCTGATTATAAAGAAAGCCCGAATCATTGTACATAATCAAACATTACATAAAATACAGAAAATGAAAAGTTTTACTTTCAGGCCTTGGTAATTCAACTCTCTAGGGATAACCACTGATGATTTGTAAATGAACTTATGTGACTTTATTCTCCCCGCACATACATATACAGACACACACATGCGTATACACGTGTACGCCTTTGAGAAGCCTTGTTCAGTTACTTCCTCAGGACAATTCCTAGAAGTGGAGTTGCTGAGTCAGAGAGTAAGCACTGATTGGCCTCCAGAAAGATTGCGGCTGTTTACTTCACCAACTTGATATGAGAGGGCCTAGTTTCACGTACTCTAGGAAATTATCAATTATCTTAATGTTTTCCAGTCTGAGAGGTAAAAAATAAAAAGTTTCCCTTGCACTTCTATAATTATTAGCAGAGCTGAGCATCTTTCCGTGAGTGTATCGGTCATTTGCATTTTTACCTCAGTGATCGCCTATTTTCCTTTTGTGTCTTTGTTCTCGTATATGTTGCAAATAATTTTCTCTATTTTTCTTTAAGTTTGTTAATTGAGCTTTTTTGATTCAGATATTTTACATTTTATTGTAATAAAATGTTTTTGTTTGTGACATCTGACTTTGATATGCTAAGAAAGGCCTTTCTCACTGAAAGATGATAAAGCATGAAAAATACTTTTATCTATTTACCTTTGGTACTTTTACAGCTTTATTGCTTTACGTTAAAATATTTAATGCATCTAGACTTTATTTCAGCGGCAATTAATTTTGTCAGATTATTAGCCATTTAACTCAAAAGCAATTATTGGAGAATCCATAAATTCCCTGTGGATTTGAAAAGATACTCTCTGATATTCTGAATTCCTATATACACAGGGATCTGTTTCTGGACTTTACTCTCTGCAGTAAGTTACAATGCCATGTTTTGATTAATGTAGTTTTGTAGGTTGTTTGATTTCCTATAGGGCTCATTCTCCCTCATTACTTCTCACCTTAAACAGTGTTAGGCTCTTCTCAACATGGTCACCTCTTTTTTAACTTTAGAGTCAGTTTGTTCATTTACAACAAATTCCCACTGGAATTTGATTGGAATTGCATTTAACGTATGCTTTAATTTTTGAGATAAACATTTTAAAGCTGCATTTCCTATTGTTGTAGTATTGGCTTTTGTGAATTCCACAAGCCTAACTCCTGCTCAACCCTGAGGTTTCAGTTTAGACCTCACTTTCTCCAGGAAACCTTTTAAAATCTCCTTCCCCTCTCCCCGCAGTGCACTCTGTTTTTGTCCTCAGCATCGCACTTATCTTATTATACCATAGAGGCTTCTTGATTTCATTATCTCTCACTAGATTCTAAGCCCCTTGATAGAAAGAATAATATGCTAGTTATCATTGCTTTCTCAATCATGAGTTCAGAGCCTGACTCACCAATAGTCATTCAATAAATATTTGTCTTTCCTTTTCAGTCTGTGTTTAGAAACTATGACCATGACCATGATGGGTACATCTCCCAAGAGGACTTTGAAAGTATAGCTGCCAATTTTCCCTTCTTGGATTCCTTCTGTGTGCTGGACAAAGATCAGTAAGTTTTCATTTTGTTACATTTTAATGCAACTGTCCTGAAGCAGAAAATGATTTTCAGAGGAAAGCAGGGGAATCTTTAGTTTACATCTTGACTGCTTCAGTCTTAGTGTGTTGACGAGCCAAAAGTAACTTTTCACTGATGTTTCCTTGGTGCTCACTGACATGACTATTTGGATGGACTCACAAGGCAGACCGCCTCATCAGTGTTGGGTACAAGTACTCATTTGCAAGTTAACCTGGCTCTCCATTTCCCATATTACTTCCACTGCTTAGCTAGTTCATCAAGCCCAAAACCGCCATGAAAAAAGAATAGAGGAGAAATATAGTTAGATCTAGCCTGGTAGAGTCCTCAGCACCAGCGGGCCTGAAGGCAATCTTAAAACTCATCAAGTAAGTAAGATTATTTTATGTTACTCATGGTCTTTAGGAGAGCAGGTGATGGCTGCAGATAGCTAAGAGATGGCCATGCTTTGTTTTTTTCTTTGCTAGTCAAAGGTTGTATATGTTTCTCTTTAGCTTCAAATGATTCCTGAAAAATTAAATGGCTTTAGAAGCTAAAACCCAGCTCATTAAAAAATAATGATTAAAAAAAGTTTTTGCCAAGAAACCCTGACATTAATAATTTGATTGCTTAATTTTTAATTAGTTCCTAGTTTAGAAATCAACTGTAATGAAATGCTGGATTTTCATATTGGTGAAATATCCAAATTATATCACACTAAAATCCACTAAATTTTTGTTGGTGTGAGGATTTTTTAAAAATAAAATCGGTAAGCAATTCAACACATCAAGGAAAGACATCATAAATGTCTTAAAACCTTAATTCATCTTCATTGTGTATCTAGAACAAAGAAAACTTCTTAAACAAATTAAATTATTAGAAACATAAAATTCCCTTAGAAAATAAAATTTAAATTGCCTGCAAACTACCCACTTCTTCCCTTACTTTGCTTCTGTCAGTGGCATACACATAGGACGTGGACTTAAAATCACTTCCTAGTCTTCATTTCTTTTCTCTGCTGGTTCTTTAGCTAGAACTGAGATTATCCAAGCAGATATGTAAATATCTATAATTTTTCTAAAAACGAAATTTGGAGTATTCGTAGCTCCCATGATTTCTTTTCAGACAGTTTAGCTATGTTGGTTTTGAAAGGACAGTGAACCATCCAGGAAGAGATTCTAGCAAGTTGTTGACGATGCGGTACCAAGAGTCAGAACAGTCAGGGCAGGAGATATGAGCTGTTAGGTCTTCAGCCCAGCTGTGTAAGCTGGAGTCCCAGGAGTGTGAGCAAATTCTGATGGGAAAGTTTAGAGGAACATGAGCGTGGGGCCTGAGGAATGCAGCTTCGGGGACTCCTCTCCCCACAAGTAGAAGCTGAAACGAAGAAGTGGGTTCTGCAGAAGAGCTGGAGAAGGAGGAGCCTGAGAGGCGAGAGGGAAACCAGGGCTGCATGGAATCACAGGTGTCCATGCAGGAGAGAGTGTCAAAAAGGAGGAAACCTGTCCCCAGGTCACATGCTGCCAGGAGGTCAGCAAGTTCAAAGAATGAGAAAAGGCCATGAGGATGTCATTGTGACAGGTTCAATAGAACGGTAGGGCTAGAAACCTGATTATATGGAGTAAAGAGTAATTGAAGGAAATGGAAACAACGTCTCATAACTACTCTTTTCGAAAACTTTGGGAGTAAGAGAAGGAAGAGAGAAAAGACAAGTGTTGGAGATGGCAGAAAGAATGAGGAAAGACATTTTTTAAGAGGGGAAGTCCTGAGTGTATTTATAGACAGAGGAAGGAGTGGGTAAAGAGATGGAGCAAAACCTAGTAGGAGCAGTGTCCGGTGGAGGCTGGAGAACGGGGGATGGGAGCATGACTGCCTTCGAAACAGGAGCACCCCAAGAGAGGACAGATGAGATATAAGGAGTTCTGAATTGGCACAGAAGGATGTGGTCTCCACACACGCACACCTTCTGCTTACTAAGAATGACTTTGGCACTTAAAGCTGTCCTTTGAGGTCCTCTCTTCCTTTCAGATGTGACAGAGATGTGAATATTCCCCACCTGCTTTTGGCCACAAAGGTTGGGGAGGTGGATGATTAAAGCGTGGCAACTACTTAGCAATATGGTATTCAAAGATCCCTCGCTTCTTGGATTCTTTTCACAGGGATGGCCTAATAAGTAAAGATGAAATGATGGCTTACTTCCTGAGAGCTAAGTCCCAACTGCACTGTAAAATGGGACCAGGATTTGTCCATAATTTTCAGGAGATGACCTATCTCAAGCCAACCTTCTGCGAACACTGTGCAGGATTTGTAAGTCTGTTTTCCATTGTTTTCTCTTGTATGGAGTTATTTGTGTATCATTCTGAGAAGATAGGAAAATGAGACACTAACGGAGTCCAGCGCCTGCCTTAGATCAGAAACAAAACAGGATGGCTCCTTGAAATTAAAAATTAAATGAAAAGCAAAAGCAAAATCTGCGGGGTTAGCTCTATTCTTTCTAGGAATGTAGGGCTGGTGAAGACAGGGAAGGTTGATGAGGCCTGATAACTCGAGAGCGGAGTGTCTGTTAATCCCTGCCAGGAAAGGTTCCACCCAATGGCCCCTGGCCTTCATCGCTAATACTCATAAATGAGTACATTTAAGGGGAGTATTCATCTTAGCCAGTTCCTCCCAATTCTTATTTCATATGGTGTCAGTAACTAGAAATCCATCATAGCATGGCTCAATAATTCATAACTCAAAAAGGAAAAAAAAAGTCTTTCTGGGGAGGAGATGGTTATAGTAATAACATTTACTTGGCACTTGACGGTAAGGAAGTACTTCCATGGACGTTAGTGTAATTAATCCTCATAACTAGTCCCTGAGGTGGGCATGTGGCTCTCCCCATTTGCCTATGAAGATGGAGAGGTCCAGAGAGGATAACTCAAGTTTCCCAGGATTTCACAGCCAATAATGAACCAGGGCTGGGACTCAAACACAGGTGTTCTGACTCTGAATCCTGTGCTCTGCCTGCATCACTGCAACAAATGAAGATTGTACACTTCATTTCCCCACACTTGGTAATTCTTTGACAACTAAATCCGGCTTTGGTGCTCATATTAAACAAATACTCTTGGGCCCTGAACATCTTCTAGTTGACACGCAAGTTATATAAAATGGAAATTGTGGTACTCTAGTTGAGGGTGGCCCAGCAGCCAGGTGAGTATGACTGTTGCTCCTCTGTTAAGATACCAGAGCTCAGCTCTGTTAGCTTCGTTCGGGAGTCATGGCTCACTGGTGACCCATACTGAATTCATAGCTGATATTATATGCTACCACTAAATTACATTTTTCCCATACTATGCTTGAAGAACTGGCTGTGACGGACCCAAAGGCAGGGGTTTGTGTTCAAGCACACACTCCTCTGAGCATGGGTAAATAAGAGGCAGTGGTTACCTCAAAAATGGCCTCAGGTAGTCACAACAGCTGATGTCGTCAAGGGCAAGGCCAGCCTAACTAGCTCCTTTCGCCCACCCCGGGGAAGGAGAGGTTCTTCTTCTAGCAGCTTTGCCTCTGGACTGCATCACTTGACCACTTTATCATACAACGAATACATCTCCTTTTTCTTGTTTCTCACTTCCAATGGGAACTTTTGGATGTATCTAGACCTGAAAAATGCTGAAGTGGGATGGGGCCATGTGTAACTCTCTCCCTCAGACTGGGGTCCAGTGAATCTGTTGGGCCATGGCACTGCTCAGCCAAAAGTCAGGTTGAGACATCTGTCCTTTGGTGTGGTGTGAGAGCTGGAGGGCCCTTATCATATCTCAAGATCTTATCTCTGCTCTCCAGCCCTTCTGGAGGTCTCTTCCTTCTATGGAGTCACTGGTTCTGTAGAAGCAGAAAGGTAGTCTTTCTCAGGGGCTTCCACACTCCTCTCCCCAACTCATGAGAGCAGATTTGCTGGCACTACATTCTTGAGGCAGCTGTGATGAGGTAGAAAGCTCTGGACTTGCAGTCTGGAACCCTAGCTTTGAATCTCAATTCTGCCCCTTATTAACTCTATGTCTTTGACCAAGTTCTTGACCACCTGTGAGTGGTTGTTTTCCTATCTGTAAAAGGGGGTTAAAACTTACCTGTCATGTTGTTGTGGTGATTAAATGATAGCAGACGTATTGCATGCCACATAGCTCAGAGTAAATGTTTCCTTTTTTTTAGTATTCCTTGATACTTTTGGAGTTTAATTGAAATTAACTCATTTAAAGTTTTGATAGCCCTTTTTATTTTTTCAAAATATATTTCATTTCATTGGTACAATTTGATTTGATCTTTACTCACACATTTTTTTAAAGTCCATTGGTTTTTAAAGGGATTTATAAATTTAACTCAGTAGATGTGTTCTTGGAGGGAATTGTGGGAGAATGTAGAGGAACCATTTTTCAGTGCCTGGACCACCTGCTTTTGAAATAAATTCCATCTTAAGGGTAAGGAGGGCAAACAGACACTAGTTGAAATGTATTTATTTTAGAATTAGAATTCCAGAACTGAAAGAGTTTTGCTAATTCCCTTACTTGAGGTCTGGAGAAGTTAAGTGACTTCTTTAAGTTCACATGGATCATTAGCAGCAGGACCATGACTCATATCCGGGTCTCCTGACTCCCAGTCCGGTGCTCCTTATACCACAAACATTTGCTCCAAATCTGACGGTAGCTTGAGGTCTCAAATCAAAGGACTGTGGGAAGTACTCCTGCGTACCAGCTACATGAGGTCACCGTCTCCTGTCCTTGGCTGGCACGCTGACCCAAAGCCTCTTCCTGCCTAGAGTCATCTCCAAGTTATTAAGTAATCATTAGCAAGCGATGGATGCGCTGATCTCCCCTCCTGATACCTACCACTCATCTCGACTATATCTTTTTCAGCAGTTCCTGCAGCTATGCTAATAACGTGCCATATCCAGATATTAGGATGCTTCTTCTTAAATCTTATCCTTTCTTTTCCTAGATCAGTAGCTTTTGCTCACACACAAAACACCCAGGGCAATGGCTTCTTGTCTTTCCCTCAAGTGACACATTCTCCTTCCCCTACTTACTAGCTATGAGACCTTGCCAAGTGACTTCACTTCTCTGTAGCTTAGTCTCCTCATCTGTAAAAATGAGAAAATTATTATTACCTATCCCATAAGGATATTGTGAACATTAAATGAGTTAATACACATAAAGAGCTTAAAACTGTGCCTCTCACATAGCGAGAGTTCAATAATCATTAGCCATTATGATTATTGTTATGACTACTACTAAGGGCTCCCTGAGAAAACAATTTCTTAACACTACAAAGTTTCCCAGATGTGAGACCTTGCAAATTATTTAATTCCCTGGATCATCACACTCACCTTGTATAAAAGAGAAGCAAACTAGATGATCTTAAAGATCCTTATAGTTCTGAACACGTGATTGTCCTGACCACCCACTTCCCTTTTCTGTGTTCACTCCTCCCCATCCCTCTTCCAGTCATCCTAGGCACCTGACGACTTGCTTCCAGTTAGTTGTCTTAATAATCCTTCCTGTCCCAAAAGCAAAATAATGCCCTGTTCCAGGAGACATTTGCATCTTAATAATGTATTCTGAAGGACCAAGTAACTTCTAAGGCTCAGCGGAATCATTCTCCGCTGGTGGAATTTCCTTGTCAAAAAGAAGGCAAGGGGTAGCCTTCCTAATGCCCTTGAGTCACTTCACATTGGCAGCTATTCACTCTTCTCATTGGGCCATGATGACACTCAGGACATTGTTCCCCTATAATACATTGTGAACACACCCCCATCAGCCTCAGTAGGCCATGGGCCCTGTTTCTTTCAAATCATTTTATTAAGTAGATATCAGCCACCTAACCTAAACACTAAAAGGTTAGGAATGGAGCTTCTCCAGCTTGAGCTCAGCCCATTTAATGCATCAATATTTGTTAACGCATGTTTCTGGTGTCCCTGGTACCCATGTGCAAGTGCTGTGGGAGGCACGAGAAAGAACATGGGAAGGCCCCTTCTTTATGGAGTTGATGTGTGTCAGGTGGGCAAAGACACCACCACCAGGATGATGCCCCTGAACTGCTGGGCAAAAGCTCCCTCCTGGAACTGTAGGCCCTCTCATCTCTCCTGAGTCGTTTGTCACTTTCCTACAGCCTGCTTCCTACTTGGTTGGCAGAATCTCTGCCTTTTCTGCATCTCCCACAGCCTTGGCACAGGCCAAACACGGAGCAAATACGGAGAATGAATACATGAATAAATAGCGGATCTTATTCTCTTCTGTATTCCTTCAAGGTACAAATGCTCCTCAGAAAATAACCTAGCAAAATCGAAATGCTTTAGTGGGATGTGTGTTGCTTAGGTTGCTAAATTTCCTGTAGGGGGTGTCAAGAGCAGCTAGTGTGATGAAAAAGAAGGCAGAGGGTGCTGGGGGCTTCCAAAGATAGAGTGACAATCTCCCCCATAAAGTTCCCTGAGAGCATATTATGCCAAAGTCCAGTAAATGCACCAGCATCGGTTTCCCATCCCAGCTCCCTTTGGCTCCCAGAAAGAAAAGGGAAGCATAACTCCTGTTATTGCCCCAGCTGGGGTGGGGGCTGGGAGAGGGTTCTGCTATCTGACAGGAAGGGTGTCAGGAGCAGTTACATCCTGTTTGTGCTCTACCAGTCATCACGCTTCCCAGGATTTCCTTCTCTGTGGCCTTGTTTTCTTTCCAGATTTTTTCTTCAGATTCCCTGACATTCCTTTGTCTTTTGTTACAGCTCTGGGGCATAATCAAGCAAGGATACAAATGCAAAGGTAAATAAATGTTACTTGGTTAAAATTTAAAAATGTGACATTTGGGGCAGGCATCAAACTTGTCTGGTGAAACTCCGAAAACTCTTGGCATCATGGAGAACGTGGGTCTTTTGGGCCACTGGCATCTGAAGAGTTAATGAGTCCAGGAAAGGACTCCCTGGAATTCTGGAGAGCCCAGACTGGAGTTTTTTAGCTTGTTACAAGAGCAAGCAAACCACCCTTATCAACCTGCATACGTGAGCCCCCATCTCTAAGATGTCTTGCTAATCATGAGCATATGGTTATGGTGGGAATTCTGAAGCAGGACAGGCCTAACTAAAATGCTGTATACAAGAACTATACCCTTCAAGGGACAAAAAAACACACACTCATTTCTGTAATATATACGCGTTTCTTTCCGCTCTCATATAGCTCTTCCTTTCTCTACTGAATCACAGATGATGAGAAAAGAAACCTGAAAACTTATTTTTATCGCTTTCAATGAATTCGTTCATATGTCTCCCTCATTTAATTGAAATTTATAAACAATTGAGTAACTATATATTTGATAAATGCAATACACATGCATATTAACAGGCATTTAGGAATGTGTTGCTACTTGCACATATATGATTATTATACTTTATTGGTGTTTAATTTAAAAAATTCCTGGATATTTTATGCATACTGTCTATACCGGTTCTTTGAAGAATCGGATAATGCTCTTGAAAAATAGAATAAACTACAAAAAGAAACATCTTAATCCCAGAATGCCTTCAGACTAATGTTATACCCTTGTGATGCCTTTTTCTCTCCAGCCCTCTGTCAGTATTTGGCCCTCGTTTTGCAGGAACAGAGAGCTTTCCTGAACCTTGATGGAAATCACCTTTTACTGCTCAAAAAAACTTCCCCTTTAGTTCTCTGTATCAGTTATCTTCGTCTAACTTTGGATTTTTACTTTCAAGCAGCAAAGATATTGCGATATCTTACTACTCAGCCATAAGTCATTAGTTTTATTCTGGTTTCTGTCTCTTATCTCCTAAAAGACCCACCCACCCACATACACACACACACACACAATTTTATGAAGATAAAAATCAATTAAACCCTTGGATCATCTTTGTACATATGATATTTTCTCTTAAAGGCACATGGAGTGAAAAAACTAATTAAAATACACTGAACGTATTAAAATTTGATCTTTCCATGATGTCTTTATAAGACCATTTGACACAAGACCATTTGGGGAAAAAATGGGTATTGGAAATAATTAGAATGGTTCTTCTCTTTGATGGTAAGAGAGAAGTATACTCTTTAAAATGATCATATCTGTTCAGTGAGCCTAAGGGAAATGCAGGGCCCTCGTCATATGAAATAATTGTGTTGCTATCTTCCAAAGTGGCCAAAATTTTTTACCCCAAGTAGTAACTAATATTCTTTCTTAACTAAAGCATCCTAATGGGAAATGGCATGGAATCTGCCGCATGCCATTTCAAAGCCATAGTCAAATCTGGAACATGTTTATTGAGCATGTGCCCACCTTGTTTTCTGTGTCTGTGCAAAGAAAGGAAGCAAAAGATACTGTCACTTGCCCTAGAAAAGGTTTTGGGAAATGAAGAAGAATGAAAAGTGCAGACAAATACTGCTTGGAGGGACATCTCGCTGTAAACGATCACTGTAAAAGAGACAAGAGTTGGTCCTGGGAGAGACTAGAAGCTGGGGCTTCTTGCCCTCATTCCGGCTCAGGGGCCTCTTTGGGGGAATCTGTCTTGGCCTAGGAAAGAACCCCAGTCCTTTATGACTTGCATTTAGTTTTGGGCAAAGGCAACTCCCCACTCAGGCTAGCCCCTGCTCGTTTGCTCCCCAGCGCTTCAATGAATTGTGTAGAGGAAGAAGCTGAACAAATGTGAGACTTTAGGAATGCCAGGAAGGCAAGAGTGACCCACTGGCCCTTTTCCAGCTGCTAGACACACTCTGTGTGCCTGAGCCAGACTCAGATTCAACACAGAAATGAAGATGGGGGAGGGGAGGCTGACAGCTCAAGCGCCACCCTGGAAGACCAGTCTGCACCAAATGCATGTGGTTCCCACTAATCATCTGTGATACTCTGGGTTTTTCAGACTGTGGAGCCAATTGTCACAAACAGTGCAAAGACCTCCTGGTTCTGGCCTGCAGGAGATTTGCCCGGGTGCCCTCCTTGGGCAGTAGTCCTGGCTCGCTGCCTGGAAGCCCCTCATTGCCCCCAGGTAATGTTCTTTACTTTCTCTCCTACCACGATTTCTCTCTGCTCACCTTCCCACACCTGGACCTTGGTTGGGTTCTGGAGCTGAACCCAGAGTCATTATGAACACCAAGACCTTCTTCAGGGTGAGCAGAGGTGGAAAACCCTTGAGTCAAGCTTGTTTCCCTCTGCTTTCAGGGCTCACTAATGGGCAACTCACCTGCAACCAATTTAGTTCTGCCTCTTGTCTGTTCTTCCAGGATCTTGCTTGTCAAACTCCATTTGTTTGCGCCAACTTTGATGGTTTGCCATAAAGCAGTCAGATGTCGAAGAATCACAATAATCACAACAATCTTTCCCCTTCCAGTGCAGGATGAAGTGTTCGAGTTCCCTGGTGTTGCTGCTGGACACCGAGACCTGGACAGCAGAGCCATCACACTGGTTACAGGCTCTTCTCGCAAGATTTCTGTGAGGCTGCAGCGGGCCACCACGAGCCAGGCTACCCAGACCGAGCCTGTATGGTCTGAGGCTGGCTGGGGGGACTCAGGGTCCCACACCTTCCCCAAAATGAAATCCAAGTTCCATAACAAAGCAGCTAAGGACAAAGGCTTTGCCAAGTGGGAAAATGAGAAGCCCAGGGTGCAGGCTGGTGTGGATGTTGTTGACAGGGGCACCGAGTTCGAACCCCACCAGGATGAAGCAGACATGGGTGCGACCAGACAGGATGGTGAGGTCAGTGCTGGATCCAACCAGTGATAAAATCAGAAGTGGGAGGCTGAGGGGCTGAGATGAGCATGAGTGAGTCTGGGAGGCAGCCTGTTAGTTTTGAAATTGGAAATCAAGACACATCACTTTTAGTCTTGCTGTTGCCTAATTTTGTGACCCTGGGCAAATGATTTCTCCTCCTTGGACCTCAGTTTCATCATGGATAAAATTGAACCAGATAGGTTCTAAAATTTAGTAAGGGTTGCCATGTCTGTGTGCTGAAATGATATCTAGGGACCCATGTCTATGGCATGTATCCAATATACCCATACACTATACTGATCAGCTTAGTTTTCCAAGGTAGAATCAGGACTCAAACCCAGGGGAGGCAGTGGAAGCAAAAGACTTACAGACAGAGAAGGAGAGTTGGAAACTCTTGCCCCTACTGAAAAAAGAGGTTTCTGACAGCATCATGGAGAAGGGAGTGGTAAGAATCAGAGACGTGGGGACCTCAAGGTTCTACAAGCCAGGTTCTGCCTCTACACAGAAATTTCACTCAAATCATCCAAAGTGAATTGGAAGCATATGGAATTGTTAGAACAAGCTGAAAATGTAAATTGATTCAAGATGGACTTAGATAAATTTGTCAATAGTCCATCGTGTATTAAGAAAAAAGGATTTAGGGAAATTGGTGTCATATTCCTAACCTTTAAAGCAATGTCATGGAGGGCAGCCATTGCTTCCCTACTGAATCATTCTCATAAACAGAATATTGGGTTAGGCAGAGATCCCATTGGATCAAGTCAGTGCTCTTTATTCTTATGGGTGGTCCTCCACATTCCACTCTTCAGGAGACCTAAACACACGGTCTCTCTCCATAGTTTCCCATGATGAGAAAAACTCCCATGACCTTTCACCAAAATTCCTCAAGTTCCTTCCTCACTGAAGACAATAAGGAGGCCATACATTATCTTCAGTCTTATGGAGGTTATTATGAGTTCCTGCTGAGCCTTTTTTTTTTTTCTTTCTTATAACACCAACTTTTAAAAGCAGCTTTATTGAGATATAATTTATATACTATAAAATTTACCCATTTAAAGTATAGAATTCAATGGTTTTTAGTATATTCACATAGGATGCCCCCTTCAGGATGGAGCTCTCAGGATGGTTCCCACCTCATGCGCCATCTTTGAATTCAGAGCAGTACCTGCTTTTGTTTAACAAATAGTGGAACTAGCCGTGAGTTCACTTCTATTGGCTGAGCACCGTTCAAGTTACGGAAACCTTGCTCCTGGGATTGGAGAAATTCACAGCCTGTTAGGCGTAGGACAATCACTTACATGGGTAGGATTTCCTGCTCTCCAATCTCTATAAGGAAATAGAAACAAGATCTGGGTTTTTAAAAATTTAACTTAATTTTATTCTTTGAAAGCTGGATCTTTATATTCAGGTGTTCGCTTACCCTTTCAATTTTCTCATCTCATAAATCATAGAGATATTCATTGAACACTAATATTTAATTTTATTTGTGCTAATTAAAGAAAGCAGAATGTTCTTATGTAAAATGCATAGAGGATACAGTCTCACTTTCATCGATATCAGTAACAAATGAGAAGACATTTACTCTGGCTTGGGAAAAAAGCAAGAAGGAAAAAACGTGACAAAATTATACCAAGAGATGAATATGTAGGCAAAGGAGTTTTCAAATTTAAGAATTTTTCTGCCAGGCAAGATCAATGAATGGCCTAGGAGACATGATCTACACATTTTATTATTTAGGATCAGATGATGTTTATGAGTCCTATAAGTAAAACTGATAGACAGAAAAGACTGTGTTTGTAATCTGTACATTTCCTTTGGCAGAGTTCCAGGATTTGCACTCATTTTAAAATATAAGGGTGTAAACGTTTTCTGTGGTGGTGGATATGATTTCACCAATGACCATTCAGCCCCTTGGATGGCAGGGACAGGTCAGAATTAATCTCTTGGCAGTAAGAATATGTATATTTCTGTTATAATGTTTCTTTGTTTTCTGTTATCTTCTGCTAAATTAAATATAATCAACAAATATCATAGAAGGGCTAGAAAATGCTGGACTAAACAAAGTTGAATATGTTCATGTATATCTCTCTCTATAGCTATACATAGAGAGATATATATCTTTTTCCCTTACAAATTTTCTCAGTGCCCTTATACTAATTTACAATGTGGATTTCTAAGAGGGAAACTTCAACAAAGAACATTTCAGAGACCAACGTTTTGTGGGTCACCCTTTAGGGAGCACTATAGTAAGCATCCTTGTTGGACTCTGCATGGACGTCTTTAAGATTTCATGGGATGGGTGGACTACACAATCTTTTAATTCCCTCTAAATGTTGAGAGTACAAGGTATGGATCATTTGAGATATTTCCTCGAATTTATCTGATAAACTACTTTCTAGGAATATTTTTATTTTGTTCAATGAGACCCAGCCATACAACAGATTCTGATTCATATTGCAGGATGGCTGACTTCAGGCTGAGGATACTGAAGGCAATAACGTTGGCATTTAGAAGAAGCAAGATAAGAAACTCTGAAGAACACTTCAACTCTCAGGAACTTATCTGGAAGTTTACTGCCTTGTGCCACCGTGGGGTCTCCCTAACAGGACTAAGGGACAGAAGATTTATCTACCCTATGAACTATTTATTTCGTTCTCCCCTGCCCTGAGTCAGGTGCCGCGAAGATCGTGTTCTGTAGTTGGCAATTTTCTCATGTATCTTTCTCTAGAGCCATTTGTATACGGGTCAAATGAAAGCTTTTGTGCATGTGCTTGATACTCATTCTCTAAACTCAGACTTTGCTTTTTTTGTGAGAATATTATTTCAGTATTTTTATAAACTTTTGGGAGGGAGTTTAACAAGGAGTCAATTTAAAAGTCTTTTCACGTGCTTTTTGGATGGGACCAGGACTTAGCATTTTTTTGAAGGACAAGGAAGCTCTTAAGATCCTGGAGTGCAGTGGTTCTTCTAATGATGATCTCTACAAGGAGAAGCTGTTTACATGGTTCTTACCATACAGTTGCTATTATGATGTGTAACAAGTCACACGTTTATATATCACATAAGTCTTACCAATTCTGCATCACTAGGAAGCTATGACACAGCCGTGAAAACTCTCCTAATATTTATGATTGCCATGGGGGATAACTAACTATACTGGCCCCATCTGACTAGGTTTAGCTATCTTTCTTAAGTCTTCTATTAAGACTACTGTTAAGAAATGTCACTAGAAATTTAAAAAATCAGTTCAAGCCTTTGGAAATAAAATTTAGGAGGAAAACAAACCATCAAACAAACCGCTTAGTGAAATGCAAAACCACCAGCAATTTTTAGAAACTCAAAATAGATTTAAGAATTTTGTTTGTTAAAAAAGAAAACTTTGGGGGCTGGCCCTATGGCTGAGTGGTTAAGTTCATGCTCTGCTTCGGTGGCCGGGGGTTTTGTCAGTTCGAATCCTGGGTGCGGACACAGCACCGCTCATCAAGCTATGCTGAGGTGGCATCCCACATGCCACAACTAGAAGGACTCACAACTGAAAATACACAATTATGTACCAGGGGGCTTTGGGAGAAAAATAAGATCTTAGAAAGAAAAGAAAAGAAAACTTTGGGTTGTGAATGAGAATCCCCTGTGCTTTTCCTAAGAAATTGCCATCTGTAATTAAAAAATAGTCATAGAAAGCAAATCATCACAAACCACCTTTGATTAACATTTCATTTAAACTTTTAAAGTATCAATATTTTAAATATCTTCCATTGACTCAAAATAACTAGACATGGATCTGTTTCTTACATTATGAGAGGAGACAGAACTTGGACCACGATGTTCAAAAACAGAGATGGAATTGAGCCTGTGGGTGAGGGGCATGATGCTCCCAAGTGACCGGTCAGAAACCATACCCTCAGAGGTGCGCTGGTCCGCCTCTGGGAGTTTGTGTGTCTATTTCAGGTAAGGCTGAATTCATTTCTACTTGCCAGTCCAGTGAAGAAATGCCTTTCTTCTCTTTTTCCATTAGGTAGTTGAGGACAGTTCCGCTCAGCAAATACTTGCTGAGCACCTGCTTTGGGCAGGTTCTGTGCTAGATGCACAAAGACAAGCAACACTTGGTTTCTGCTCTCAGGAGCTGAGAGCCTGTGGGTGGTAAGGTGAGACAGTTCTTTAAGATACAGTTCCAAATTTGCTAGAACTGGCTTAACTGTGCCATGCAGATTCAGAGATCAGTTTGCAGAGATATTGCAAATTCAATGAAGTTATTCATTGAGGGAGCTGTGATTAAGCTAGAAAATAAGAGAACACAGTTACCATTTGCAAGCACGGTGGAAGGCAAACAGCCATCCCCAAGTGCTGGTTCTATGTATGTACACTATCCTATCCATAAATGTGAGGAAATACATGTTAACAAAATTAAAAACAAAAAATGGCAATTTGACTATAAGAAACTTTTCTTGTGTTTTTTTTCTAATTTTAAGAAAATTCACGAAGAAGCTTCTTAATAAATGTTGGACTGTTCTTTTTCTTCTCAAAACAATGATTGCACTTGCCACTTAGTTGGGATTGTTTTTGAGTTTTCATATATACGAAAAGTTTTATATCGTCAGCTTTCCTGTTACAAAGACACTAAGTGTAACTTGAGTGAAAAATACACACACAAATAAAACAAACATGTGTGTGTATATATGTATATAAACTATAAATGTGTGTATGTGTGTATATAGAGAGAGATATATACATGTATATACACACACTACCATTATTACTTTGCAGAAGAGGAATTTTAGTCCATAATAAGCTGCTTTATAATTTTGATTATATCACTTACTCATAACCAATGGCGACTCCGATGTTTCCAATCTATCAATTTCCCACAATCAGTAAAATAAACAAAATAGGCAAACCCATGGTGGAGCAGAAAGAACTGTTAGAGCTGATTCCTCCAGACTTTTGTTTTATAGGTTTGATGATCATGGTCACATTTTTAGGTGAAAAGCAAAGGCAAAACCAAACGCTTAACAGTGAATATTATTAGGTACCAGAAGAGGGTACATTAGATGATGCGATTGTGTCTTCAGTGAAGGATGTGTAAATTGGATTGATGCTTTTTAAGATCTGCCTAAACCAGAGGGTGGCCCTAATTGGTATTTGAATGCTGTATTAAGGGCTGCCTCCTGAAGCAATAATGTCCCCAGATTTCCGTGGTAGCAGAGTGTCTCCAAAGGTCAGAGGGGTTCACTGTCTAACAACGTAGGCAGGACTCCTACAGAGGGGAGATGTCATTAATAGTAGGAAGCTTAACTATTCCTAAAATAAACAAATTGATTTTGCCAAAATACACAAGACTCGAGGATGACCGAGGAGGTAAATCCAGGCAAATGAAATTACCATAATATATCTTTGGCACGCAATCTGCAACCAGCTTTAAATCTCATCTCTGCCAGTTATGGTCATGAGATCCTGGGCAAGTCATGTACATCTATTTGAGCCTCAGTTTCCTTATTTGAAAAAGAGATTTCACCACCTTCCTCAACTACTTCATAGAGTTGTTGTAAAGATCAAGTCGAATAATATATGTAAAAGTACTTTGTAAAAACCTTATAAGTAGGTTAATATGAGTCTGCAATTAAGCAGGGTTCTTCCCTAAAATTGGTCTTCAAGATCCCAGACTATATGTGTTACACGGCTGTGTAGTTTGGAGGCTCTGAACACAAGACTTAACTATGTTTTGTGTCAAAAAAAGAATTATTTAAACAAAGAAGTATAAATGAAAAATATTCCAAAGAGGTTTTCTTCTTCCTGGCACTCTGTGTGTGTAGGGTTAGGTCTGGTCTGTTTTCTAACATTGGCCATTCTCGCTGTTTGAAAATAGGTAGGCGAGATTAGGAAAGCAAATGGGTAAAATGCAAATGAGTTTAAAGAAAAATAGGTCAAACCACAAGTGTGCTTAAGAGGCTAGCTCTTGAAAGAATTTAGTTTACCTAGGAAGAAAGAGAAAAACAAAAATTAACTTTTTTAAAATAAAAAATACGCCATTTATTTGACAGCCAGAATGTATTTTACAACTATTGAAGGTGATGATGATAGGAAACCACTTGGAATTTAAGGCTTATCAGGAAATAGCTTCCTCCAGGCTGCGTCCAAAAACTGCCTGCTGAAGTCTCGAGAGTACTTGGACTTCAAACAAAAACATTTACTATTTTCTTTTAAAAATGTTACTGGCAAGCATGTTGGAATCCACATCCATTCAGAACCTAAGTGACTTGCAGTTTATACACAATAGCATAAGGAAAGCCTCACTTGGGGGCGTTCTACAAGGCAGCTGGCCTGAACACTTAAAAAATAAAATGTCATAAAAAACAGAAAAAGGAGAGCAGGGGTAGTTCTGGATCAAAAGAGATTTAATGAAACACAACAACCAAATGAAAAGTGGTAAACCTTAATTGGATTCGGAATCAAAAAATAAACAGAGCAGACACTTTGGGGGTCCATCGGGGAAATTTAAATACGAACGATATATTAAATGACGCGTTGAATGAATGTTAATGAAGTGCTAGTGTGACAATGATTTCACGGTTACGTAGGAGGTAGGAGGGTGTGTTTAGTTTTAGGAGATGCCTGCTCCGTAGTTAGGGATGAAGTATCAATATGTGCGATTTACTTTCAAATGGTTCAGTGAAAGAAAACAAGTCTGTGTAGAGGGAGAAAGCAAATATGGCAACATGTTAACAATTGTTGAAGCCAGGAAAAGAGTGCATGGATATGCACTGTACTCTTTCTTAAACTTCTCTGAAGGTTTGTAGTGAAAAAAAAGTTGAGGAAAAAAGAATTCATTACCGCTCTTTCTGGGAGTCATTTAAAAAGCGACGAGAAGAAAAACAAAAAACAAGTTTCATTTACAGAGAAACGAGGGGCGATCTGAAATCCTAGGCCCAGAAAAGGACAGAGAGCCAAAAGCATCAAAGATTGATGGGAGAGGATTTAGGAGGACATGGAGAGGCGTTGCTACAGTAGCTAGGATTCAATGGCTCCAATAAAAACAAATAAACGAAAAACAAGCAGCAACAAATACCCTTCTTAGAGCAAGGGGGCACAGTCTGCAGTCCGATCCTCAATCCTTTGTTTACAACAGAAGGAACAGACATACCAGCTGGTGACAGGCTCTTCCTGGAAGCAGAAGGGGGAGAACACACAAATGCCGAGTATTTGCAAGAAGCGATCAGTCTGCAGGATAGCAGAGTGCAACAGAGGCTTTGTGATTAAAAAAAAAAAAAAAAAAAATCCCAAGTTTCCAATCCCTACCAGGATGTAAAGGCAAACTGAACTCACATGCAAAATGTAAGTTATAAAACTAATTTCACCTGGCCTGGACTCTAGCCTGGTCCTTCCCTACACGAACTTCCCGTAAATTTTGGATAAAAACTCAAAATTAAAACAGAGTTAAGAAAACAAAAACCCATGGGGCCGGCCCCGTGGCCGAGTGGTTAAGTTCGCACGCTCCGCTGCAGGTGGCCCAGTGTTTCATAGGTTCGAATCCTGGGCGTGGACACGGCACCACTCATCCAGCCATGCCACAACTAGAAGGACCCACAACGAAGAATATATACAACTATGTACCCGGGGGCTTTGGGGAGAAAAAAGAAAAAAATAAAATCTTTAAAAAAAAAAGAAAAACAAAAACAAAAACCCAGGGCATACTAGAGGGAAAAAGGACAGTTAAACAAACTCAGAAGATCTCTCACTCAAAAAAAAAACCCAACCAACAAGAGTGTTACAAAGCGTATAAAAATCGTTTCTCTAAGAATTTCTCCAAGAATTAAACTAAAGAATTCCTGATCCACAGAAACCACGACAATAATAAATGCTTAATGTTGTTTTAAGTGACTAAGTTTTAGGGTATTTCACTAGACAATAGATAACTAACACAATATCTTACTGGGCGATTAAACCATAACCTTTGGGTTATCTTCTCTACTGCACAGAAATAATTTGCATCTCTACTAGATAAAAATTATTTGCATCTTATCAAGTTCTTTTCAAGTTAGCATCTGGGCCCGAATTCAAAATAAAGAGAATACCAAACAGAGTTAAATTCTCCTAGAAGAGAGCTTTTTTAACCTCTGCACTGTTGACATTTGGGTCTGGATAATTTTTTGTTGGAAAGGGGTGGGGGCTGTCCTGTATATTTTAGAGTATTTGACAGCATCCCTGGTCTCTGCCCACTAGATGTCAGTAGCACTCCCTCTTCCTGCTTAAGTTGTAACAATGAAAAATGTCTCCAGATATTTCTAAATGTCCTCCATGAGGCCAAATTGCCACCAGCTGAGAACCACTGCCTGTGCAACAGAATCGTTTGCACGTCTTGCTCAAACACAGATTGCTGGGTGCCATCCACAGAGTTCCTGATTTGTTGGTCTGGGGTGGGGCCTGAGAACTTGCATTTCTAACAAATCCCCAGGTGATGCCGGTGCTGATGCTGCTAGTTGAGTACTGCACTTGAGAATCACTACTCCAGAAAGTCAGATGACCCTTAGGCAGGCTTGTCAGCCATTGCTTTAGGACACCCCCTCAAAAGGACATGCAGCCATTTTTTGTCTTATTTCCAGGTTTTGGATCACTTTTCTCAGTAATTCTTTTTAAAGAAACATAAGGTGAAAGCAATTCTACATAGTTATAAAAGTAAACATTGGAACAAAACTCTAAATCTTTCTAAATATCAGAATAAATATGAAAACCAAAGCAGAGACCCTATATGACTTTTAAAAGTTATAAAAACAGAAAACAGAACCTAATATAATAAGATAGAACTAAGGTCAAACATATCTGTCATATAAATGTAAATAGGCTAAACTCAACTATTAAAAGAAAAAAGATTCTCAGAATGACAACAAAGAAAAATCCAGTTCTATGATGTGTACAAGAGACTTATAATGATTCAGATGGTTGAAAAACTTAAAAATGGGCAAAGATATACTAGGCAAATGCAAACAAAGAGAAAACATTGGTCATAAATCTAGTATCACACAAAATTAAATTCAAGGCAAAAGGTACAAAAAGAGATAAAGACAGGCCAATTTTAATCCTAAAGGCTGCAGTTCACAATGAAAATACAATGATTACGAATATTTTTGCACCAAATTACAGAGCATCAACATTTATGAAACAAACAGTAGAAGAGATTCAAGGAGAAATACACAGAATATATTAATATTGTTAATATATAAATTATATAAGACACTTATTTTCACCTTCCTCAGCTCATGGTATACCAAGTATACTAAAAATCAGTTGCTAGATTTGTGTCACCCAATACAGTAGCCACCAGCTATAAGCGGCTATGGAGTACTTGACATGCGGCTAGTCCAAATGGAAGTGTGCCGTGCAAAACATGCCAGATTTCCAAGACAGTACAAAACAAAGAAGGTAAAATACGTCATTAATAAATTCTATACATTGCTTACAAGTTGCAATGGTGATATTTTTGATATATTGGATTAAATAAAATATATTATTAAAACTAATTTTACGTTTTTTCCTTACTTTCTTAATGTGGCTACTATATAGTTTAAAATTGCACATGCGACTTGTATTATATTTCATTTGGACAGTATTGTTCTAGAAGAACTAAATAATTAACAAGGCAGATCTAAATAATTATAATAGCTAATACGTATATGGTACTTATTTCATTCCAGACACTGTTCTAAATGTTTTGTGCGGATTAACCCATGTAATCCTCGCCACAACCCTAAGAGGTAAATGTTATCATTGCAGTCATTTTACAGATGAAGAAGCTGAGGCACAGAGAAATTGAGTAATTTGCATAAGATCACAGTAGTGAATCTGGGATTTGGATCCTGTCAGTCTCATTCCAGAGTCTGTACTCTAAACCATGATGTGAAAAATGGATATATATACATATTGAACTCTGTCCTCTGAAAACAGAGATGCATCTCCAGTTCCATCCTATTCAGTGAAACATTCACAAAAATTGACCATATGTTGGGTCACAAGGAAAACATCAGTAACTTTCAAAAATTTAGAAATAGTACAGATAAAACTTTATCATAATACTACAAAATTAGAACTTAATGGCAAAACTAGAAAAGTGAAGTCCCCAAAATACAGAAATTAAAACAAAACAAAACTCACCTCTTGCAAATCTTTCAAACAACTCTTGAATCAGAGAGCAAATTGAAATTGAAGACTGTATACAAACGATCGTAGAAACACTGTGCATCCTTCCTACAGGATTCAGCATGAGCACTACTCAGAGGAGAGTTAAAGTCTTAAAGATGTGAATACATTAACAGACAAGAAAGAATAAAATAAATGGCTACTTTGCTGAAATCTAGATGAGAAAAAAAGAGAAAACCTACTTAAAATGCATAATTTTCTAGGAAAATATAATCTGCAAAAACTGACTTAAGAATTAACAAGTGGGGTTGTTGAGGAGCTACTGTCCAAAATTATCATCAGACGTAGAGGGTTCTACCGGAAAATTTTATCAAACTTTTAAAGTATAGATAATTTCAGTGTAACTTACATTGTTCTAAGAACCCAAGAAAAAAGCTTCTAAAATCTTTTCAATAAAGCAAAAAAAATATTGACACCAAAACCCAATAAGAATTGCCCCAAATAAGAAAACTGGAATAATCTCATTTATGAATATCAAAGAAAACCTGAAATATTCCAAGTACGGTAAAAAATATGGAAGGTTCATACTAGGAATTCATTCAAGAATGGTTCAACATTTATTCACCCATGAATATAAGTGATTATGTTAATAAAATCTAAAGAGTAAAATTATATGATGGTCTTAATAAATGCTAAATAAACATCTGACAAAATTCAGCACACATTTTGATTTAAAAGCTCCTAAAAATAAAAATAGATGAAAACTAAATGTGATTAAAATTTATCTTAACCCCCAAACCAGCTTGATACTTAGTGAGTTTCCTCACTGTAAGCATTTTTACTAGAGACTTGTCTAAGATAAGAAGGCCTATCATCACTGTTATCTAACATTGCCTTTGTGGTATCAGGTAATACAAACAGATGAAAAAGAAAAGGGTGTAAATATTTAAAAGTAGGCAAAATAATTAATATAATACAACTCTATATTTAGAAACCCCAGAGAATCAACTGAAAACTTACTACAAACAAACAAACAGGGGCTGGCCCCGTGGCTGAGTGGTTAAGTTCTCACGCTCCGCTTGGGCCGCCCAGGGTCTCACTGGTTCTGATCCGGGGCGCGGACATGGCACCGCTCATCAGGCCATGCTGAGGCGGCGCCCACACAGCACAACCAGAGGCACTCACAACTAGAAGATACGACTATGTACTGGGGGGCTTTGCGGAGAAGAAGGAGGGGGGAAAAAAAGGAAGATTGGCAACAGATGTTAGCTCTGGTGCCAATCTTTAAAAAAAAAATTAAGAAAACAAGGAAAAACAAAATCAATAAGGTGGTTGAGCATTAAATTAATAGACAGAAATAAGTTTTCATAAATACAGACAGCAATCAGAAGATACAAAATAAATACCTCGTTTATGAGTGACAAAAATAGTTAAGATATCAAGGAGTAAACTTAATGAGAAACAAGCAAGCTAAACTTTCAAACGCTCCTGAGAGACACACAAGATTGAAATGAAGGGAAAGACACTAAGTTCTTGAATAGGAAGAACACAGCATGAAGATTTCAGTCTTCTGCAAGTTAACCTTTGATTTTCTTATTGCAACCCCCAAAAAACACTAAGAGGAATTTTTTTTTTGCATTAGCAAATTGATTTCAAAGTTCATAGGGGGAAAAACAAACATGAATAGCTAGGAAATATCTGAAAAAAAGGAGCGAGTGAATACTAATCAGCCCCATCGGATAATAAAACATACATGAAACAGTCTATTACAAAGGTACAAGTTGATAGAAATAAAAGAGCAAGTCCAGAAATAGAAGCAGCAACATGGTAATTAAGTATACGATAAAGCTGGCATCTCATGCTATTCCAAAAAAAATATTATTCAGTAAAATAATTTGAGATAATTGGGTAGTGATCTTAAATGTGCATTTATAGCTCAAAACTTTGATCAGGATAATTTCCAAATGATTGCAAGAATTAAATGAAAAAAATCAAACCATATTATAAACTACGCAATAATTATTTTAAATTATTATTTTGGCTAGAGAAAGTCTTTGTAAGTTTGACAAAGTACCCAGAAGCCATAAAAGAGAAGATAGATAAAATTAGCTATGTAGGGCCGGCCAGGTGGTGCAGCCGTTAAGTGCGCACGTTCCGCTTCAGCCACGCGGGGTTCACCGGTTCGGATCCGGGTGCGGACATGGCCCGGCTTGGCACGCCACCCTGTGGTAGGCGTCCCATATATAAAGTAGAGGAAGATGGGCATGGATGTTAGCTCAGGGCCAGTCTTCTCAGCGAAAAGAGGAGGATTGGCAGCAGTTAGCTCAAGGCTAATCTTTCTCAAAAAAAAAAAAAAAAAAAATTAGCTATGTAAAAGAAAATAAATAAAAAGTCTGAGTGGCTCATCTCACCAAAAGATAAGTCAAGACATAAATAAAAAACCCTTTATAATATTTGCAAGTCATGTCACTAACACAGAGCTAATTTACTATATAGAAAGAGCTACCAATTCTTAAGACAAATTGTTCAACATCCTGGTTTCAAATAAAATGGGCAAAGAAATTAAACAGATAATTCACACCAAAGGAAATCCAAAGGACTCATGAAACCAGGTTATCCTCTTCACTGAAAAGAAATGTAACTTGAAACTACATTCTGGTAACACTTTCATTCATCAGACTCAAAAATTTTAAATACTTTCTTGGTGTGTGGAGTGTGGGGAAATAGACATTCTATTCATACATCACTGTTGGAAATGTAAATCTGGAAGCTTGATAAAGACCATTTTGGCGATATCCATCACAATTAGAAATGTATTTTCTTTTTGACCTAGTAATTCCAAGTCTGGAAATTTATCCTAAAGATGATGATGATGATAACAATAGAAGTACTAGCAGTAACTAATACAGCATTTACTGTATATCAGGCACTGTTCCAAGTAGTTTACATAGGGCGATTCAGTGAATCCCCTCACTAATCTGAGTTCTTACTGATGAGAAACTTGAGGCACAGAGAAGTTAAGTAACAGGCCCAAGGACACACAGCTATTAAGTGGTGGAGCCAAGCTTCAAACCCCAGCAGTATGTCTCCAGAATTCAGGCTCTTACTTGTGACCTCTCAAGATATACTTGGACACAAGAGAAGTACAAAGCAAACATGGTTTTTCACAACAGTATTACCTGTGATAGGAAATAACTGGAAATAATCCAGTATCTATTAGTAAAGCCCTGGTTAAATAAATTATTACATCCATACAATGTAATACCATTCAGATGTTAAAAAAATTAAGAAGTTGGGCCCAGACCCATGGCTGAGTGGTTAAAGTTCTGTGTGCTCCACTTCAGTGGCCCAGGTTCATGGGTTCGAATCCTGGGCGTGGACGTACTCCACTTACCAGCCATGCTGTGGAGGTGTCCCACATACAAAAAAGTAGGGGAAGACTGGCATAGATGTTAGCTCAGGGAGAATCTTCCTCAGCAGGAAAAAAAAACCAAACTTCTTTTTTTTTGATGAAGAATATTGGCCCGTCTTCTTTTTGCTTGAGGAAGATTGTTCCTGAGCTAATATCTGTGGGATGCCACCACAGCACGGCTTGATGAGTGGTGTGTAGGTCCACGCCCAGCATCCGAAGCCATGAACCCAGGCCGCTGAAGCAGTACGTGAACTTAACAACTACGCCACCAGGCTGTCACCAAGAAACTCTTTATGAACTGATATGGAAAGCTCTCCAAAATAAATTTTAAATAAAAATCAAGATGAAAAATAGTATGTACTGCATGCCATCATTTGTATACAAATGGGGGAAAAGAATGAATATATTTACTCTCTTTATATGTTTAAAATATCTCTGAAAGAGGATACACACACACACATCCCTAACAAATTAGATGTCTGTGGGAGGGAAACCGTATGGCCGAGGACAAAAGTTAGCAGACTTCATTGAATACCTTTTTTCTATTGTTTGAATTTTGAGCCGTTTGAATTTTCTTGAAAATTTCTTTGGCTTTTTGTAACCTTTCAGAGGATAATACTTAACCCCCTGAAGTTTTACAGTTGTTTTATTCTGTCCTTCCCTCCTCGGTGAAGCTTCTGTAACTAGTTAAAACTTCTTTCTTCTGTCTCTTACTATTCAAAAATTAAATAATAATAACGAAATGGTGTGAAAATTCCTTAGGGTGTGTGTCACAGAGGAACAAACTGAGGCAAGGTGAACGAGGGTGACAAATGCCCCCTTGCAGCAAATTCCTAAGGAATGTCTGCAGAAGAATGCATAGTCACACTTTTAATCATCACTTAATACAACAGAAAAATCACAGAACTGAGTCATTAGCAGAACTGAGACAAGAACCCACTTTTTCTAAACTCCTAATATAGTCCTCTTTGCAGTACCTCACATCATCACTTTTCTTTTTCCTATGGCTAAAATGACTTCAAAGGTGGTGTTCTATACACTTCAAATATAGCAGAGATGACATTCTCAAAAGGGGTCTTGTCTCTGTCCCGTAAACAGAGACATCTCTGGTCTAGGACAATGCATTAGCAATGAAGGATTCCTCAGACACACATGGAGACTTTTACCAGTCGGTGGTCTTCAAGCCTTTTTGTTCACCTGCACATTTTTAAGTTTATATACAAAATGTTTTACCATAAATTTAAATAAGCTCATTGTTTGCTGTAAAATGAAATGAGCTTTGCCAGTGATTCGAATAGATATCTCATGACATGATTTGATAAAACAAGTTTTAACTATGTTATTGAATAAAGACCCCTGAATCTGAAAGAAGTCATTTGACGTTTTATTTGAGTTTTATCCAATGTATATTAATAGATTTGGTTTTTGTAAAATAGTCTAATTATATATTAAAAAAAAACCCCACCATATAACTAACCAATACTCTTTTTGTGGCTCTGAACTCAGGATATCCCTAGACAGGCCAATTTGATCCTTAAGGGAAGTAAGTATAAAAGGACTTAAAGGGCTTAGATGCTTTGAAGAGATGTTAAAGGAGACTTGCTTGAACCAGCGTTTTGAATTGTCTCTGTTTGGCACCCAGAGGATTTTCCACTCCGGAGCAGTTCACAGGAGGAGATGCATTTTGGGGGTTTTTTTTTTTTTTGATAAAGTGGAGAAAGTTATTTTCTCAGCTGGTTTGGGAGAGTACTTGTGGAAGATGAGGACTGGAAATTGATTCCCTTCCTTAGAGCAATCCATCCAAGCAGCATATCCTTTGGAATGACTTTGTGTATTATTGATTGTTCCATTTTGGAAAACACTTTGCTAAATCACAGGCATCATCCTACCTTATTTTACTTTGTTTTTGATGAAAAAAAGAAAAAGAGTGACCAACTACAGGGAACGAATGGAAGAGATATAAAAAGAGTGCTGTGACATGAGCCAATGAGCAACGAGTCTCCTAATCTTCACCTCACCCTCTGTTGTCCTTGACAGGGTTGTTGCAGAGCTGCTCTGTTCCACACAGTCACACACTAAATACAACGGAAAAGATGCTCATATTAGGAAAAACCCCTAGAATTAAAAAGCAAAAAGATGCAAAGCAGATTGTCCATCAAAGGCTCTGCATATGTGGGCAATTGGGATATCCTAGGGGGTTTTGAAGATGTAGGAAGGGGAACTGAGTGCTATACACTTCTTTGTGACACTTGTTCCAAACTTGAACCTGGAAGGGAAGATTAAGGTCCAGCTAAGTTGAATAACTTGCTTAAAGTCACATGGCTAGAGCACCAGAATTCTGAATCCAGATCACCTGCTTCCTGGTGCTCTAAATGAAACATTAGGCCAGCATTTGTTTCATCCCTCAAAACACGCAAAGTGCTTTCAAATTTTAATATGGGCACCTATCTCATTGTCCTCGTGTTAGAGCAAGTCCCTCGAGGGGGGACATGCTTTCTATTGCTTTTGTTTTTCCACAGTAAGCACTTAAATAATCGGGTAAGAAGTTAACTGATATGACAGCAGCACCGCAAGACTGCAAACTATATTTCACCATCATTGTAACGAAGACGACAACAGCCCTCACTCTTCCCTTTAGGCTGGGATTTACTTTCTGCTTGTTTCATTCAAATTTTTTCATTAATTTCTGGTAAGTGAGGATTAGTTAGAATGAAACATGTTTCTCTGTAGTTTCACATTAGTGCAGTCGACTTGCCATTGGTCTGCTGTACCACGTGAGCTGGTCACTACTGAGAGAGAAAGGATTCCCAAGCGGGTGAGGCTTAGGAGCCAGTAGGGACAGTGTGGGCTAAGGCCTGGGGAAATGCTGGAGGCTGTGCACAACTGGGAGTAAACCTACCTTCTCGGACGACTTGATAGTACTTTCACACCTTTCCCCCGAGAAAACCTGACTCATCTCAACCATCTCATAAATGCCACATAAAAAACAGCATTAAGATACAGTCAATGCTGGATAGGTTCACATTGACTTCCTAAAGAATTCTACACTTGACACTTCTGGGTTCTTAAAGATGTTCAATTACTACATTTTCTTGAAAATTTCCTTGGCTTTTTGGAAACTTTCAGAGTGTAATACTTAACCCCATGAAGTTTTACAGTTGTTTTATTCTGTCCTTCCCTCCTCAGTGAAGCTTCTGTAGTTAAAACTTACTTTCTCCTGTCTCATTCTTTCCTGAAACTCCAGGAAACGCTTCAGTATTTATTCTGAAAGTGCTCTTGGAAACGTCACGGGATGTAATATATATACTTTTTGCTTGGAAAGATTTGCCCTGAGCTAACATCTGTTGCCAACCTTCCTTTTTTTCCCCCTCCCCAAAGCCCAGTACATAGCTATATATTCTAGTTGTTAAGTCCTTCCAGTTCTATGTGGGCTACCACCACAGCATGGCTACCCACAGACAAGCAGTGTGGTTCCACGACCGGGAACTGAACGGGGCCACCAAAGTGGTGAGAGTGCAGAACTTTAACCACTTAGGCCATCAGGGTTGGTTCTGTAATGGATATTTTTAAGCCCTGGCTTGTTGAGTCTCCGTAGCACCTGGTTGCTTGCTGGTTACTAAGCTATGGAGCCAGATGACCTAGCTTTGATCCCAGCTCCCCTGCTTACTAGCTACAGGGCTGTGAGCAGTCTATGCAACCATCCCGGACTTCATTCTCCCCGTGGGAGATGGGTTAACAGTAGTGCCCACACTGCTTTTAACGACCAGTAATAAATCACTGCTCTTTAAACAAAACCTAGACTTCCATGCTACTGTGCTCTTGGTTTTTCTCTTATTTCTGTGACCCTGCTCATTCACCCCTTAAAAATTATTCCCCAAAATTCCATCCTTGGTCCCATGCTCTTTTCCCCCCTCTTGGGTGATTTAATACGGCATCATTACGCTGATTGAATGTTTCAACGCAAAATCACTGGATACCGATCATTCCCAAAACTGTCTTCACGCACTTTCCCGAGTTGCAGATTGAGATCATTCCCCCAGCATACCTTTTCCCCTTCTTATAATTTTGATTGTATTGTAATTCACTCAATTACAAAACAAAAAACGAGGAGTCATACTAAATTTCTTGTTCTCATCCCAACTAATGAAGTCCTATAATTTTACCTCCTAAATATTTCCCAAACTTGTCCCTTCTCTGTCCTTATTATTCACTACATTAGTTTAAGCTTTATGCTTCTGATTCCAATCTTTGCTCCCCTCCTTCAATCTGTTCTCTATTCTTTAGCCAATGATTTATACAGAATCCAGGTCTGACCACGCTACATGCCTTGGCACACTCCAAGTTACTTAGGAAGGTACATGTAGAGGCCTCTATTACCTGGCCCCTGCAACCCTTCCAATTTCTCCTGCCAATTTCCACCTCATATGAGCAATACTGACCACTGTGCTGTCGTGGTATGCTGTCGTGGTACACTGGCATAACTTTCACTTTGTACCAAATCATGCAATTAAATGTTTCTGGCTCTGCAACCAGACATTTTCCAAGGCAGGGACTTTCTGACTTATCTTTGTGCTTCAAATGCCCAACACGGTGCCTGGAATATAACAGGGATTCAACTGTTTATTAAGTTGAACTACAGGCCTTTTTTCTTCAAGAAAGTATATTAACATAATTAACAAATACTGCTCATTTAATAGATTTTTTTCCTTCAAATTCCTAGGGAACATGTTAAAACGTTTTTTCTACTCCCACCTAGGCTTCTTCACTTACATTTAGTAGGCAGTGAATGATTACTGTGGAAGTTCTCATGCCAGCAGCTACGTTTATGCAACTTCTTTACCAACATAATTTTGCAGGTGACTAACAGCACCCGTGAATAAGTGAGTTCAAACACTGACATGCAGAACTGTTTCAATCAGTGATCTGAACCATAGGGATACATTACTGCACACAAACAACAAAAACAACAAGAGCATTTCTAGTGACTATAGCCATGTTGGTGAGGAATAAGAGAAAACAAGAAAAGCAGGAAAAAAAAGTTTTATATAATGTTAGATACCCTGTGATGAATATATTTTTTTATTTAGGTAAACCCAATGGCTCTCTCTGTTAAAAACAAAAAACAAAAAACAAACCAAATGAATCAAACACCACCCAAATTACTGAAGGGGAAGATAATTATCTACACATATTTAAAATCTATTTTCAAAAAGATATAATACAGGTAGACAGAATAATGGGCAAAATCTAAAAAAACCAAGAATACGTGATTTGGGCAGTGGGAAAACAGTAAATATACATGGAAATAGCTTCAAACGCTTTCACTTAGCAAGAATTTAACTCTATGCCTGGCACAGTTGGGCACTAGCTGGGTTTGGATCTACAGCAAAAAATGAAAATGATAGTGGCACATCCTTGATAATATTCATAGAGAATGTTGACATCCTGTTCTAGTTCCTGGTGTTAGGTTGGAAACAAAGCACTAACAAAGGTACTGTGTGTCTCAGTCTTTCTGTTTATGAGATAATATTTTAAGATTTCAATGTCAGAAACTCCCTCCCAAAAAATTGGTTTCTCTTGTTTCTCCAAGAAATCCCCACATTCCCTACTCCAGTGAGTCATTATTTACTACAGGCTAAGGTTAAGAACGTGTGTAAAATCAATAGACATACTCTATACAAAATCTAAGAGCTTTATTTTAATATCATAACAAAACTAACTGGTGGTTTGAAATATCCTACTTCCAGAGAACTTAATCTACGTGGAAGAAGAGACACTAAAAGACAATTCTCTTATGAGATTATAATGTGAAAAAAAATTCTTGTCTGAAGCAGAAAATGAAGATGCAAGTTTTAGAGCCATCATGGGGAAATATATAATTTGCTCTCTCATATGCTCATATTGGAAAAGCAATTTAACAATAAAAATAAATCAAAATTATATTTGTCAAAAAATGAAACATTCATCAGACATACTGTGGCATCTGAGGCTACAAAACAGACTAAAACAAACCCCAAAGTGAATGTGCACGCATTCTAAGAAAGCATTTTGATAGGTAAACCTTGACAATTTCTATTAGGAAACTCCTATACATACTAAACATAGTTAACAGTGTTAAGTAAAGAGACCAACACTTACAACTTTCAAGACAGAACTTAAAATCTTTAATGATAAATGAAAGAATTTTAAATTGTCTTCAAGTTTGAACATTTTAGTATGGTAAATGCTAGCCAAAAAATCTAATAAACAGGTAAAATTAACAAAATGATCAAGGCAGGCTTTCAAAAATGGTTTTAGCTATCAAAAGAATGTGCTTATCTCAATAGCAAATAGAATATTTTTAATGGCAAGACAGTTGATTTTTTACTCTCAAAAGCCCAATTTAGTAGGAAAAGGATATACTATTTCTCTTTTTTACAAACATCTATTTATATTCTCAATTCACTTCCTTTTAAGAAAAATGTTCCTCATTCTTAGGAAAAATGAAGAAACAAAACAAAACAAAAAAGCCCTAAAATATTAGGGCCATTAATTTCTGTGCCTAATACATTGTGTAGCAACAGCTACACCCAGCGGCCAGAGATGAGTAGTGAAGTTTTCCAGCTATCATGTTATGGTAAAAGGTAAATCTGGAAATGGCTATTTTTCAATTTATTTAAGGTTTTAGGGTAAGGGCTATCTTTCACTACAAAGTACGTCTCAAGGAAACACTCGAGAATCTTTGGAGAACAAAGCCCTTGCACATAAGGTTGAAGCAAGTGACCAGAATAATTCAGTTTAAAAAAGTAGCTAAAATAAAACTCAAACCAAAGAGAGAACGTACAGATACTTTATTGCTCACCTTTCACACAAAGCACACCTCCAGCCATTTTCTTTCACAGCTTGACAATGTTTACGTACACAAAAACCCAGCAAGAAGCGTCATGTAGATTTCAGTAAAGGAGAATGTCAAACATCAACTTAGCCAGGCTTTTGTTTTCTGCAGCAATAAGAAAGGGCCTCCTGCACTAAGCAAAAATTTGTCCTCTTCCTTGGTAGTGCATTTCTTCCATTACAAAAAAGCCTTCCGTCCAAAGCAAACCAACTTGTATTTGCTGAGCCAGTGCTATTAACTCGTGCATAAAACAAATTTTAGTTTGCTGTTTCTTCTAGCAGGTTTCAAGTAAAAATAAGGTTGAAGGAGGAACTTGTGTTGAATGGATGCAGGTCAGTTTGAGTTGCTATACTTAACTAAATGCCTACATGGACTATAGGTTCACAACTGAGTTTGCTTTTATATCTTTATGGGTTTTGGCCATGTTCAAGGTTTTCAGAGTTGAGCATATGGTACAGTATTCCATCAAAAGGATAAGGCTACTGAATGTGCTATCTGCAGAAGAGCTCATTTAATAGGAACCGACCTAAAAGGCCTATCGTGAAGCAAATGCGGCATCATCTTTCCAGAAAAAAAGCCAATCAGGGCAGAACTGTGCTTGGAAAACAGGCATTAGAATACTTTGAGGAAAACGCATATAAATGGATTGTTAATCTGAGGAAGGTTTCTTAGTTGTAAAAATCTAGGCGAATCCTCATTTTCAAAACTGCATATTGAAAACATGAAAACTACTTATTCAAGTAATTTCTTCAAAAAAGTATGCATGTTCTGACTGTGGAATTAGTCTACTGGGCAATTAAAGGCAATTTTAATTACCTTTTAAAAAGTTCTTCATACAAAGGAGAGATGTGTTTCTCAAATAAACAGCACTATGCAAGTCTGTTAAAAAAAAAAAACCAACAGAATTGAATGAAGACCTACAAATGCTGATGCCACGCAGGAAACTGCCTGCCACCTGTGGTCTCACATGAATTCAAAATCTATGCTGGATTCAGGATTCTGAAACTAAGTTTCTATTACTTGAGCTCTAGCAAAATGTAAGGTTCTGTAGCCTCAACTAGTGTAATGTCTTCCTTGTCCAAATCCAGAATGATTATACTGATAACCTCCGTGCTGGAAGTGCTGTTCAAACTGTCCCCCTTGGTGATAATTCTGGCTCCCCCTTCCTCCCCAACCTCCTCCCTGGCCTCCGCGACCACCTCTCCCTCCACGACCACCTCTCCCTCCACGACCACTGCCTCGATCGCCATGGTGCCCACCATCTTGGTATCTATTGTCCTGCTGGTATCCACCACCCTGGTATCCACTTCCTGTATACGTAGATGTCTGGAAGCCACTATAACCACCGCCACCTTGATAGCCACCACTGTGGCCACCATGATAGCCACCTTGCTGGAAACCCGAATCTCGATAACCACCGTCTTGGTAGCTACCTCCTCCTCCACTCCCTCCATCTGTCCAGCCTCCTTGATGCTTATTTCCTCTTCCTCCCCCTCGGCCACCATGGTCGTAGCCACCACGTCCACCTCGCCCTCCTCCTTGTTCATGACCTCCTCGTCCTCCATATGATGAATGTTCATAACCACCTCTCCCTCCTCCTCGGCCTCCTGCTTGCTGCTGGGGGCCATCTTGCCTTTTCTGCCATGGCGGCATCTCTGGGGGCGGAGGTTCAATTTCATTGGGTCTACCTCCTCTGTCAGGCACCCTGCCCATCAACACCTAGGGGATAAGAAAGATATTCAAACTACTTTACTTTATAAACAGAAATAAATGTATTTGAAAGAAAATTAAAGGTATTGTAGTCACCTTATTGATGGCACAGGCAGTCTTTTCTCTTATAGAGCCGCTGCTTGTCCTTAAAATCTTTGACAAGTCTTGTCTTGCAGCCAAAAGATGCGCAACAGAAATAGTGCTTTTAGGAGATAAGACTGAGCGTTTTGGTTGGTAAACCTTTGCTAATTTTTCTGTCTGACTCTGTTGAAAGAAAGTGTTCAAAGACAAATGTCAATTTTCAAAATGGCATAGAAACATTCATATTAAATAAGTTAAAGATCTCCAAAATGTCTGATGACAATATTTACTAGGCTCCAGAAGGGAGGGAAACAGTTACATACTCACCATTGCTCCTACCTAGTCAAGAACTATCTCACAGTACAGCTGTCAGACTTGCTGATACAGGAAGGAGGGATGGCAGGGAGCGGGTGGGAGGGGGACACAAGGGTAGGGGGCTTCCTTTTAGGACTGTGGAGCTGAGAAGGTAAAAATGTTTCCCTTGCCACAGGTCTCAGATCAAACATATTCATCTTGTCTGTTTAAATATAAGAATATGAGCCCATTTCAACAATTGTGTTTTCTAATTTTCCCATTTTGCTTACTATGAGATAAAAAATGTTAGCTGTGACTAATTTGTACTAATTATGCTGTTAACATAATACACTTGTAAAAGTGACTTCCCTTATTTAATACTTCCCTCTATTATAAATAATAAACTTAAAAAAGGGACTATACTTTAACTATTTAGTAGAAGTTTAAGTTAATGATTAAGATCACTGAGAAATTAGGAAACTTGAATATATCCTTTAAATGTATTTGAAACACAAGCTCCCAAAAGATATATGACCAAAGAATACAAAGAGAAAGTTCACAAGAGAACATATATTCAAACAAATATTAAACGTTTTTTCCACACAGGAATCAATAAATGCAAATTAAAGTAACCTAAATTTTAGAAACAACAACTACAACCACAACACATAGCAAAATAGCACAAGAACCAAAAATATCAGGTAAGCCTGTCAGTTATATGCAGGTAGTCAAATATTGATGGTAAATGTTTAGATTATATAATGTGAAAAAACAGGACATAAAAAGGTATGTTTACTACGATTGTACATATGGACAAAGTAAGGAAGAGACTACTAAAATGAAAATAGTTATTGTGGTTAAGACAAAGGGATGATCAGTGACTTCATTTAAAAAAACCTTCTTTAATAATTAAAAGGATAAAAAGATTGTCATTATGAAAATTATAATAATATGTCATATTTTTTTCTTTCAGTCACTATAGTACCTATAAGTGCTCAATCAATGTTGAAGGTAAACAAAAACTTTTGAGAAAATGGTTTCTCATATGTTTCAAATAAAAGTGATTTAAAATGCAATTCAAAGTGAGATATAAGCACATAAATTTCATTATGGGAAACAAAAATTCACTTTGTGCATATCAAAGTAATTTCTAAAAAGTGATTTAAAATGAACTTTCAAAGTGAGATACTAGTACATAAATTCCATTAAACGAAACAATCAATAAATTTGTGCAACTTAATTTGTATATTTCTTTATCCTCTCCCCAGGATGTTTATATATTTCATAGAATCACTGTGTATTATATAGTTCAAAAGGATCTTAAATATTACCTAGATTAAAAGACGGCATTTTAAAGATGTCAGAAATGAGGAGAGTAAGCTGGAACTCAGACACACTGTATCAGGATGCCAGCTGTAAAGTCCATTAATGGCCTTGCCAAGACCAGAACCACAGTGTGTTGACTGGTCAGTGAACTTTCATCAGTCATATGTTTTGTAGCTGAGAGTTGCAGGTTACTGTTTTGGAAGTATATCTACCATGCTGAGAGTGAAATGATTGTTTTTATCAAAGAAAATTTAAGAAAGGACTGGTATTTCCTAAACAACAGTCACAGAAGAGAACAATTTACTCCCGGTGTTACTACTGACTAGCCATGAGATCTTAGGCAAAACCTCCTATTTATCTGGGTCTCCATTTTTTCAGTTGCAAAATGAGGTGAGTTAAGACTGTCTAAGACTCCTTTCCAATACTAAAATACTGTAACTCAATAAACATCTACCTCAACAATTTAGCAGCCAAGTAGGACTGTGCTAAGGTTTAAAGATTTTAGGTGAAACTAACATATTAGCAAGATAACCGAAGACTAAATAAAAACATTCTGAGTCAATTACCAAAAATTCAGAGAAAAATCCACTTTCAAAAATGAACGCACTCTTAAGGGAACATCTAATACTAACACATCTGGACCGACCTCCATATAAACTCGAGGATTAGCTCCATTTCAGGGTTCTAGGAAGGTCAGATTAATCAACTGCGCCGATTAATTCCTACTTACTGATCATGTAGTAGATATTTAATAAATATCTGTTGAATGACCAAGACCTTTGCCTGGGTTATCTAATTTAACCTGAAATAAAACTTTAAGTCTTAACTAAATTCTCCAATTCTCTATAAATAGATCAGAATATTTGGTCTTGCTAAGGCCAGTATTTCTAACTTTAATTAGTAAATTAAATTGTTAGCTTACAGTATAATAAACAAAAAATTTAACAATTTATTATTTTAGTAATTCAGATACTCTTTCCATTTCTCTTACCAATGGGTACTTCTAGTAGGGTTTATAACACACAATTTTGTTAAAAAATATTTTAAAAATTGAAAAATAAATGTTTTTATTATTGCTGAATAGCTGAAAGAATTGCTACTCAGCAACTCACTAGAGAAAAATTCCTGTGTGTGTCTCCTATGTATTTCTCTTGTAGTCGCTACTATATCTAAACTGGGCTAGGAATGTTTAAGGATCATGTCTATAAACACTCTGCTCTTTTAAATTATTTAATGTGTACCTTAGCTCTGTCAGACCAGCCAAAAGACTGGACAGTAACATCCAAACGTTTTATTAGCAGCTTTCTCCGAACTTCATATTCATTGGCTACAGCTTGGTTAATTGCTTCTATCTTTTCCTGAAATGAAATTAAAAAAAAAACCAGTTAGAATTTAAATCTGCTTGACCCTCTGTTCCAAAAGAGAAGAAACTGTGTCTGTTTCACTTATAACTGAATCCTCAGCACTTAGCACAAAATAAATTATTTAATAAATATAATATCGAAAGTTATAACAATAAATTAACAAAACGATAGGCAAAATAATGTTGTTTCAAAACATAATAAAGAATACGTGAAGTACCAAATTCTCATTTTGCTTTCCCATAATTCACTGTGTGAAGCTTAGATCACTGAAGTTTTTGGCTTGAAGGTAAATCCATTTGGCAATTAGAAACACACGTCATACCAAATTTCAAGTTATTTTAATCAGCTGTGTAAAATATTTATAAATTATGAGGTAAGTGCTTCTAACACAAATAAAATTATTCTGCATAAATCTTAAGATTCACAAAAATGATTCTAAGGATGTCCACTTAGTAAACTACAGATTAGAAAACACACCTTAAAAATTAAGCTCAAACTCTAAGTGTCGACACAAATATCATGGGATAGATAGATGGTTCCTTATGAAATTTACTCAAGAGGATCACTACTCACCCAGTGGGCCGGTCCCATTGGCTTCTTCAGTAAAGGCTTTCCCACATGATTAGGTGGAACTTTTGCTAATGTTTCCTTTAACTGACACAAAAACATAAATGAATGTATAAATCTAAAAGTAAACATATCCTCCTCATCTTCCCAATTCCCATCATATCTTGCCATCAAAAGAAGATTCCTGACAGAGGCAAAGGTGGAGGCTGTTTTGAAATGTACAAGACCCACATGATAAAGACACTCACTTGTCCCACTCCTCATGTGCCTACGGAAGCATGATTCCTTCACTGCACCTAGTAGGCACTCAATGTGTATTTGCTGAATGGATGAATGAACACACAGAAAAATATGGACTATGGATACATTGCTGCTCCCCTGTAGAGTTCAGCCAAATTTGTGCATCCCGGTGTCCATCTACACCACAATGCAAATGTACCAATTCTTAGAGTCCAGCAGACATGCATATAGAGAAAAACTCTGCTATAAGAAATATCATTCTCTTCTATTCATTAATTTTTTAAGTAACATTGCTTGTTCCTAATCAATTATATTAAAAAACTCAACTGTTGATAATGTGAGGTATAAAAATAATTGACTTATTTTCATATACTAGATTGTGTCAGCAGTTAACAAATCTGGTTTGCCAACTGAAACATATAAGACTCGAAGTGACTGGATTAAAACCCAAAAATATTAACATCCTTTTCTGTCCAGTCAATGGGGAGGAGGGTGGTAACACTTAATGATAAAGATCTTAAAAATAATTGCATCAAAGTTCAATGATAAAATAATTTTAAAAAGGACTTAAGTCTCAATTCTTTTTACATTATATCTAGCTCATTTCAGCTTACAAATCAAAGTGTAAAGTTTCCTTTTTGAAAAAGAAACATGCTAATATGTTTTAAAAAAAATTAAAATACTAATTTCTCTTTAAGGTATCGAGGATTTAAAACCCAAAACTCACTTAGTAACAATTACTTAATAATATGCACATTAGGTTCCCATTAAGAGAAATTAACTTGCTTCATTTCAAACAACTGTAGGACTATGCCTTTAATACACTACAATCTGGTACTAAAGGTCTTACTTTTTTTTCAATCCCGCTGAAGAATTGGAACATAGTTATATTGGCTGGAGGTTTGGACATTCCTAGAGCAATACATATGCCTTTCAACTCTTGAAAGACCTCACTACCGCCTCCTTCTTGAGCTTTTTTTGGAGGAGCATTCACACAGAGCATTCTGGCAGCTTCTAGTTCTGAGATGAGGTATGCTGAAGTAAACAAAATAAGATTTCAAAATGAGATACAGCTACAGTTAATAGTCATAAGTCTGGAGTTACAATTCTATAGACCTAATGATAGGTAACTTTTAAAGCTGCAAGAATGGATAAAAACAAAAAAGGAAAACCATTTTTACCTGCAAATGACATAACATATAAGATGAGTCTGTAATTCACGTATTTAACCAATACATTTTTAAAGATTGATTTAAAAATAAGTGATTCTTCTTTGAACCCAAAGGATCAAGGCAGATCACATCTAAAAATCTGGATTCTTTCATTCCACTATTAAGGAATCTCCCGAACCGGGGTTGGCATCTGTTAACAGATCTGCAAAAGGTGGCAGGTGGCCAATTTTCAACGACAGTTAAAAAGGTTAATTTTTTTTCACTTCTCACCACTGACACGCACCAGTAACATAACCATCTTGCCCTCTTACCTTCCAATACTTAGGCAGTCTGTTTAGAACTGGCGTGAAACAATAACATTTTAAGTAGTCAAAGCTTAACTTACAGGAGAAGAGGGAAGGCACTCAACTCCCAAAAGTTCCTTTCTCATGGTCTCCTGTAGCCTACTGTCACTCTCTAGCTGTTCAAAAAAACCCTCTTCCATCTATATTCTTCTCAGTATTCCATTTCCCCCTACTTTCCTCATTCTCACCCCCTCCTCTGAAAAACAAACAAACAATAAAACTTGCTAATCATTTCTTGGCAGAGTCCTTTTGTATCAGTATCATCCCCTTGTGTGTTGATTTCAGCCAGATATAACCAGGGCTGCAACCTGCTTCAGGTAACTCGGTTGAAGGTATAAATGTTCAACCTTATCCCTTTAACCTTCCCAAACACATTTAAACTTTTATAAAAGATGATTAACAATCATTTGGATCTCAGGATTTCAGATTATGTGATAAAGTGAGAACCTTCTGACAACGTTAGGAAGACAGTTTTGGAAAAATACACCTTCTGGGCTCTTAAGTCCTATTAGAAATACAAGAATGATTAACTTGAATGTCTCATTTCCTATAATGCTAGAAGTATAGGGGTCATAATTTTGGCAGATCATTTCTGAAAAGCTGACAACTCCTATCCTAGGACAATAAAGACAGCTAAGCTTCTAGAAAGGTCATTCTAAATGGGTTTAATAAAATCCTAACATGCTCCATACAGCAAAGTGTATGAGTTAAAAGATCAACATAGTGAAACTTCACTGTCATGAAAATAATCACTATTTTTGTAAATAAGGTTTTATTGAAATACTGCCACATTTATTTACATATTGTCTATGGCTGCTTACATTCTACAACAACAAAGTTAAGTTAGTTGTGAGAGAGACCTTACAGCCCATGAAGCTAAAAATATTTACTGTCTGGCCCTTTAAGAAAGTTTGTCAACCCCAGTTCTACAAAGTCATATATTATAAGATTTAATAAACTGGTTCTCTAAATTTGGGACAACATAGCTGAGGCATTCACAAAATTAGTTCATCAATACAATTATCATCAAAAAACTTTAGCTGTAACTGATGTGTTCAAAGTACTAGGTAAAGGCACTGGAGATTTAATACAAAATAAACAAAAAAGCTTATCTCTATTGACCATATGGCTAGGAATAAAGAATATATGCATAAAAAGATTAATAGTTCTTCACCTATTAGGAACTCAGATACCTGAGTTATTTTATCTAAGGGAAATAATCTGACAATCAGAACGGCCCATGAATAGCCAAAACGGTTCTTAACCTGACACACAAGAGTTTTTCAGCCACTTATTCAAAGACTATTCTATTTTGTTAACAACTGTAATGTACTAAAAGATTCAAATTAGTAAGGTAAGGGTTCTGGAAGAAGTAAGTAAAATTATAGCATCAAGATGTGACAACTGATACTTGGAAAGATGAGAAATATTTACACAGAGTGAGTAGAGAATGAGGACATGTACATAAATACTAGCACGAAAGAGAGGATACAAACTGAGGGGAATATTTTAGAAAGGGGGAAACGCAGAAGCAAAGACAAAGAGGAGGGAAGCAAGTGGTGCATATGTATGTATGAAGAATTCCAAGAGCAGAGTAACTTTAGTTGATTTAGTCATTTAGTTGCACAGCAGATAGCAGTATATTCTTGACAAGCTTTTGAGGTGATAACACATTAAAATAAAGTCTATGGGGACAGCCCAGTGGTATAGTGGTCACGTTCACACACTCCACTTCTGCGGCCTGGGGTTTGCTGGTTCAGATCCTGAGTGCAGACCTAGCACTGCTTATCAAGCCATGCAGTGGTGGCATCCCACATGTAAGAACTAGAAGGACTTACAACCAGGGTATACAACTATGTACTGGGGCTTTGGAGAGGAAAAAAAAGAGGAAGACTGGCAAGAGATGTTAGCTCAGGGCCAATCTTCCCTACCAAAAGAAAGCACCCCTAAAAAAAAAACACTTTAAAATAAAGTCTATAATTATGACCCTGAGTCCAAAATAATAATGTTCAGTGCAGTCTGCTTAAGAAACAGGAAAGAGTTAAGGGCGTTTTATAAAGATTTATATTCAAAGTCGTTTTTGTAAGTATCAGCACTAAGAAAGCCAAACTCTGAGCTCTTTGGAAGAATTACGTCTTCAGGGTCACTACCAAGCTTTCCATACAGCTGCTATCTTCCTACATAAGATAACATATTCTAAGTGACAAATATTAGCTATTAGTAAGGATAAGCAGTACTACCAAGGAAGAATTAGTGAGTCTATTGCGGCTGAGCCAGTTATAGAAAATACACAATGTGAAGGATACTGACGCATGCATAAGAATTATATGCAGCAATATCAATACCTAAAGCAACTTCTAACCTTATGTGCATATCACCTCCCTCCCCCAATCACTTGACAAAGGGGAAGTTAAGAGAGTGATTCTGGAATAACTCAGTGTCTAAGTATAATGGCTATGAACACATTTTTTTTTAAACTGAACCTTCAAATGCAGAGATGTATCATTATTCAAAAACCATAGTACAGCTGTAAAGACAAACATTTAAAGAATCTTCTGAATTGTGTTTGTCCAAATAATAACTATAATATTCAGTTATCCAAAGCTTAATCTAAATGTGTCTCAGAATGCTACAAAAATTACGAGTTAAGACTACTGGTTGGGTTTACTGAGGAATTTATTTAAGGTAATAAAATCTGTGAGTCTACTTACTGTTTTTCAGGGTGAAGAGAGAAATAGTAGTTAGTATATAAAAAACATGGAAGGAAAGAACTTTTCATAATTTATTTCTCAGAATGATCAGTAGGTACAGGAACGATCCAAGTACTATTCCAGAGAATTTTATATTGTAATTTGACATATTTACAAACAAAACAAATCCCCCCCCCAAAATTACCCAACCACAAATATCAACAAGACAAAATATTTTAAACCAATTTTTAAAAAAATCTTCATTATCTCCACACTATCTTCCTAGTCTGTTTTAAAATGTGCTTCCAGTCTAGAACACTAAGGATTAAGGATCACACACTTAAACATTTGGTGAAGCACAGCCTGAGTACCTGCAAAGCTGAAGGACAAATGGGTAACAATCACAAAACAACACTGCTGCCGGGGTACAGGCCTGCCGTTAGCTTCTAAGTTGGAAATTACAAAGTTTTCTTTAAAATAAGTAGTATTCTGAATTAAATCCATAATGAAACAAAACAGTAACAACCAGTTTAGTAGTCGTGGAAAATAATAGCTACATTCAGCAGCCATAACTTACTGAGCAAGAGGAGGCAGTTCTTCTGAACGAGAAGGCGCTTGGTCACATCCCCAGAGGTCAGTGAAAGATACGGACAGTTCATCTCCCCTAGGAGCCCACTCACCTCAAGCTGGAATTCTTCAGCTTCACTCGGGCCTTTTAAGAATTAAAATAACCTTATTTAATAAAAATGATTGTTTTTCCAATTGGCATATATACATAAATTGTAATTTTTAATAGGATTCTCCTAATACAAGTTCTTCCTTTGTTTTCTAATTCATCCTTTCTCACACCACTGCCAATTTTCTTTCTTAAACAGTTTTCATGAGGTTATTCCTTTATTTGAGAATCTTTAGTGGCTTCCTAATTTCTGCCTCATCTAATCTAATTTTTTCTGTCTGCCATAAAAGATTGCCTTTCCCAGCATACTGTTATGTAGGAGCAGCTACTACATGTATGTAGCTGTCACCTACTAGCTCTACAAATATTCCCTCTATTTGCGCTAGGCTGCTCTCCTCATTGCCCCAGGAATGGTCTCATTTCCACTTCTGGGCTTTCATCTAAGTTATTCTCTGGGATTGACATGCCCTCTATCCTTTCCCCCTCTATCAATCCCACCTATCCATCAGAGCCCAGTGGTCTTGTTCCTTGATGAAACCGTCCCCAAGTACTACTGCACTCAGTGATTCCCCCCCACTGCAAACCAAAGTGACGCATTCAGTTACTGCACTAGTCTCCAGCTCTCTCATTTGTGCCTAAATATTACCAGTTACACTAAATTTGAAGATAGCGAACATGACTTCTAGTTCTGTATTCCCATAACATGTCAAGTATAGAGTCCACTGGGTGAACCCAGGAAAAACAATGCTCTTTCTTCCTTACTCTTTTGATGGTTCTCTATTCAATATCACAGAGGGGCAAAAATTAACTAAGACTCTTTGAGAGTCACTTCACGTGGGTCCATTTTCTCATCTGTAAAATGGGAAGAACGTATGACCAACGTTTTGCAAACTGCGTTCTGTGAACTCCAGAGCTCCAAGAACTCCTTCAGAGTCAGCTGGAGAGGATGAGGGGAGAGTTGTGCTAAGAGCACCCCCTCTCAGCTTCAACTAGAGCAGCTGTACTTTTACCTGTTTTATATGTTGGCTTCTATAAAATGCTTTCATTTGAACAAAGGGGCTCCAGGCTATAAACAGTGACCATCTAGTAGGGGTGTTTTCAAAGGTTCTTAAGACCTGTGAAATGTCAGGCGGAGAGGCAGGGTTAAGAGCACCGGCTCCCAAACCTGACTGCTGGAAGTGAATCCAGCATGTAGCACTTACTGGCCGTGTGACCTCAGACGATGTATTTAACCTCTTTGTTCTTCCTTGTTTAATGTACGAAAGAGTGATGAAACCTGCCTCACAGGATTGCCTTGAGGTTTAAATGAATTAACACAGTAAAGTGCTTAGAAGAGGCTAGTGCTCAGTAAGGGTAAGCTGCTGCTATCATTACTGTTACACTATACTCTCCTTAATAATTAGAATTGGATGCAACTAACATGGACACATTAAATACACTAAACATGCAAGAGAGTGAGCTTTTCAAAATTCTGTGGGGGGGGGGGGGAAGGGATTATGTATACAGTTCTCCATAAGGTGGGTTAACAGGTGGGCATTTTTCTTTGTCTCCTATTATAGGTTTACCTATGGTAAGAGGGAACCAGACGGTGGAGTGTCAGGTTCCAAGCTTTTGCCTCTTTTGCAGCATCAACGAATTAGTGCTAAAGCAATAACAAAATTGGCAAATATAAACCAGCTATCAACACCATAAATCTGATGGTGCTGGATCTGGCTGTGATGTATCTAGCAATACATTCCTATGATACAGAAAGCTTCTTAATATAGCACTCTCTTTCTCCCCATGCATAGCTGAGTTATAATCCATTTACTTTATAGGCTATACATAATTCTGGAATCTGGTAAGCCTAAGAGAAAAACATCCCAATTTCTAGTTCTAGCCACCATTTTAAGATCTACAAGTCATGTTTTACAAAGAATAAAAAGTTCATGTGTGCCATACTGGTCTCCATTTTTCCATATCTCAGTAATAGGGTCTTTTCAATTTCCACAAATTTTTAATAGTTGTATGACTACATTCTGGTTTTTCAACTTCTGAATCACCTTATCTCTAAAAATAATATAGGAGAAAAAAGTATTTGGTTTCTTTACAAATTTTTTTTTATATTTACAAAGAACTGAAATTTCAGCTGCAGTCCTGATAATGTTCACTTGACAATACCCTAACTGTATTTTCAAATTTTGCACCTAAAACTGAATGTTTACTTACTGTTAGTCGCTTGCACATTTTCCTCTAGTTTACACAGCACTCTTAATTCAGATACCAGCCAAGCACAGAGTTTGGTAAACTCAGGGGAACTGGCTCCAGCAGAGACTGCCTGAGACAGAGCGCCATCTTCTAACAATGGACCCTTGTAACTGGTGAGTAAGAAATTACACTTCAGAAGAATGTAAAATCACATCTAACATATTACAGATACAATATATTTATGTATTATTTGTATACTTAAGCAATAGTTTAATACATATGTTATGATGACCAATTTCTAAACTGACAAATATAAATAAGATTCAGAGTTATATTAAACCATTAGAAAAAAAAGCTCAGCCCTTCAAAGTACATGTGAATGTTTCATAGAATCACATATAATAGACTACTAAATGATTTCAACTCCTGTACATTTACTGAAAGTTCTTGTACAGAAGTTTATTTTCTTACTTTAACTGAATTGAGAATTAAAACTAGAGTAATAAATGATAGCTAATTATACTATAGTTTACTATTGCAGAAATAAAACTTAGGTTAATCTTTTCTATAAATTTTCCTGGAAATCAATGAGGTTAGGTTTTTAATGACTTTCTTCAAAAGCAAAAACTTTACAATTAATCATTTCCCTTTTCTGTATTTAATGACAATTAAGATTAGTAAGACATACTATACTAGGACCAGAGAAATGTCAAAATTAACTTAATTACTGGTGAGCTGATGTTTGGGTGAACTGGTGCAAGTGAACCCTAATCATTTGTAAATGGTTCAAACGTAATTTTTAAAAATTATTAAATATTGAAACATTCATGAAAGACAATAGTATTAATGAAGCCCAATGTAGAATATAGCTAGAATTAGATTTTGTCAGTCTCAAAGTAATTTAAAAATATACATACTTCAGAAAGTTGTTTTATCTTCTTTTAAATGAAATATTGATAAAAATGGTTATTAAAGATGATACATTAAATATGCTTAAAATAATTCAATATTTAGAGGTAGAGAGATATTAGAGAAATGACATCACTTGATCCTGTTAGAATATAATTATATGTTTATATATTGAATAGAATGGAAAAAAACCTCACACAAAAAATGAGATTATATATAGTCTGGCATCTAGATTCAAAACCATATATTATTAGACACTGGAATAAAGAGACGAGGCCTAGACATTTCTCTTTGTGTTACACATTTAGACTTTATTAGTTTATTCCTATTGTGGGCCAGGTTAGAGATAAAGGACAGTCATTTAATTCTAATATTTCTCAGAGAATCCTTGAAAGTACACATCAATTAAGCCTGAATTTTAATGACTGAATGCCACCAAACTAAGCAGTGACAGTTACAATTTATAGCAAAGTTTTCAGAAAATCCCATGGTTCACATTACAACCCATCTCAATTATTTATTTGATTAGTTTAATTGCAGTAACAATGGCCTTTATAGTACCCAAGAGAAGAAAAACATAGTTAAAAGAGGGTAAAAGAAGGATAATGGGAAGAAACAGCATCTGTCACCAATCATTAAGGGACCTCTCTCCATGCTGATTGCCTAAATTTAAATAAAGTTTACCTTCATCCTCTAGAATTCTACTCCATCCTCTAGAATTCTACTCCATCCTCTCATCTTAAGTGTCACTTCTTCCGGGAAGCTCAGAACTTCATTTCCTTTGCTAGTTTTTTTTCCCATTTCCTTTCCTCTTCCTGACCCTCCTTAGTTCTCCCCACAGCAGATTCTCAGTGTGAGCTTCTCTTCCACCTCACCTTGTACCTTTAAGTGCTCAGCCCAACACCGCCACAGAGCAAATGTTCCTCAAGAATGTTTACTGAATGAATGGCTTCATGTGTGAGCAAGCAAGCTAGTCTGAGACGTCCACAAAGAGAGACCATTTCGCTGAACCCGACTTTTACTTGTGCTCTAATCAAAGAAATAAGCCCCCTGAAGTCTGGAATATTCATGAAAATTCAAAGTTCCAAAGAAAAGAACAACAGTAATTCATTTTGACAAAGAAAGATGATAAGCACTACCACTTCCTTTCCAGAAAATTTCTACCAGGACAGCAAGTTATTAAATGGGCAGACTTTGGGAACCCTCTCGCTGTCCTTTCCTAAAGAAGAAAGGTTTCCCCGTCATGAAAAAGTCTAGTGGAAGGTTTTGATAAAGGACTTGTTACTTTACAACTACAGTTAGCTAAATCCATACATTTTTGGACACCGTACCTGCAGGCAAGTATTTAATCATACAATTTGTTTCTGGAACCACATTTCGCCCAAGAGGTTCTAAGTTCTCAAGTTTTAATAGAGTACACTGATCTGGGTGACCCAGTGAGATAAGCAGCCCAATTTCCAGCTTGTAGATACGGATGAATTATGGTTGGGTAATTGTCAAGAGGAGAGACAAAATGCACAAAAAATATGCAGGGACGTGCGGGTCAAGGCGACTCGGAGGGTAAGGGACAATGGTGACTCAATGAAGTAGTGTCAGAGTCAAGGGAATCTGCTAGTGGTTCCCCTTAAGGTGGTGACAGGTTAGGTGCACAAGGGAGGTGGCTAGCGGCAAGAACGCAGCGTACAGACATGTGGCTTCGGGCAGCCTGGGTGCATGCAGAGATGACTGGGCAAAGGAGATTTTTTTGCGAAAAGTGGGGTGGGGTAGGAGTAGGGGCTCCAGACAGAAGCTGGAAGTTTGGAGGACAAGTAGGAAAACAGAGAATCAACTTTGGCAAGGTCTCGAGTGAGGAGGTAGGGCAGGAGGATGGGGAGCAAGGAGAAAAGCTCGCGGAGGGGGTTGGCGAGAACCGGAGCCCAGACAATGACACGCATGACTGACAAACGCTACGGGTAAGTCCGCTGCAGGGAGCACAGGGCAGGCCTAGGGGCGTCGCAGCTGGAGGGACCCGAGCCGGCAGGGCAGGCAGTGGACGTGGCATTGGGGTCCCGGAGCCAGAGGGAGGCGACAGCCGGGAGCCACGGGGTGCGGCGTGGAGAGGCAGGTGTCTCCGACTGGAGCGGAGAAGCTTTTCCCGGGGGGCCGGCACTGTGGGGTTTGGGAGACCCGTGCCCTGGCAGTCTTACCCTAGATCTTCTAACGACTCCAAGATGTCAGTCTCCATGAGGTCACACTCCATGCTACTGTGGTATTCAAATTTCCGAGGCGTCAGGCTCCCCTCTTCGCCGGCAACGCGTACACTCGCGCATGCGCTGCCTCCCCGGAACTTCCAAATCGACAGCTGGCGCTTCAGCCCTCGCACTGCGCATGTCCCGAGCGTGCGCAAGAAACTTGGTCCCGCCTGCCGCCCCACCCCTGCCTGCTAAGGGATTGCCGGGCGGCACCGTTTTGCACATGCGTATTACTGAAAAGTGAAGCCGGCGGCCCGAAAAAGGGCAGGAAGACTGGCTGCGTGGCAGCTGGGCGTGGGGACCCGGTGAGGGGGGAGCGCTCTAAACTCTCTTAATTGAGTGTACGCATGTGCGAATGTTGGGGCGAGGCGGGCGGGGGAGGAGCTTGGGGGGTTTTCAAGACTTGGGTGGGTGTGAGCTGTGAAACGGAGTTTCTGGATCTCAGGGAGTAGCCCAAGTGGCTGTCCGCCCACTGTCAGCATGTTCTAGCCTTAGCTGTGGGTCATGGAGAAAGGGAAATTCACGAGCTCCCTTCTGATTCCGTAGGACAGGAGAAGCCTGGCCAAGTGCCAAGAACGGCAGATAACATGCCGTTTGATTTCCTTGTGGCTGCACTAGCCGTATTTCAGTGTTAGGAAGGAGTCCACTTTCCTTTGACATGGATGTGTTCAGAAAGTTATTTCGTCACACCGCCCCTTTGCATTTTCTACCTAATTTCTTTTAAGGGCGGATGGGGGGGAAGGGCTGGGGCGGAGGAGGGCTTCATTCCATAACAAGTAGAATAGAATATATTTAAATCCACGCAGTTTAGACAGTGAATAATCCTTTTTTTTTTTTTGCTGTAATGTTATTGCTTTTGACAGTATTTGGCTGGGTGTGACACTCAGTTCACAATGGGTTACGATTTGTTTGGTCAATTATTGGTTGGGTAGGTGCTTAGAATTATTGAAAGTGAGAAAAATTGTTTTCATAGTGATGGCATATTTACAAAATTATATTTAACCATAAATTGGCATATGTTGCATTGTGTAGGCATTTAATTAAAGAATTTTCGCATTGGTGCCAGTACATTTTATTTTGTAGTTCTCAAACATTTTTGTGTCTAATGGATAAATGCCCCCTATCCTTAATAGTGCTTTTTGTAGTTCTTTATTTTGCCTCATCTGGAGTGGGGGAAAGAATTAACGTTGATTATGTACAGTACCTCGTGTGTGTTTGACATGGTATTACTCCCTTGATCCATATTATTTTCTGCAGTCATCATAAGGCTGTGTAAGTATTACTTCCGTTTTAGAGATGAGGACTAAGCTTCAATGGCTTAATGATCTGTCATAAATGGTCAAACCAATAAGGAACTGTATTTTGAGACTGAGGCATATGTGAATATGTATTCCTTTTTATTTGACTAGTCAAATAAGGATTTATAAGCAGGATGTGAAAAGACAGGAAGAGCTAGCTAGTTGAATTTGTTTAAGCTTGTGCATATTATACATAATTACCTCATTATAATAAAAGTGGAATAATTATTTGTTCTCATAGGGTTGTTGAAGGTTCTAAAAAGAGTAATGCTTACCGCAAAATCAGTTTGACAAAAAGGTTTCATTCTTGACTCACTTTTTGATGTAAGTTGTAGCATGTACCATGAGTGAATGAACACATGATGATTCCTCTAAGTTACTTGTTCTTCTCTTTCTAATGCAAATTGTTAGATTAAATGGAGGGTAGCCAACACAAAGGTTTTTTTTTTAACTATTATTTAAAATAATTCTGTAATGGATTTTGCTGCAATAAAAACAGTGCTTTTAGGGGCCAGCCTGGTGGCGCAGTGGTTAAGTGCACACGTTCCCCTTCAGCAGCCGGGGTTCACCAGTTCGCATCCCGGGTGCAGACATGGCACCGCTTGTCCAGCCATGCTGTGGCAGGCGTCCCACATATAAAGTAGAGGAAGATGGGCACAGATGTTAGCTCAGGGCCAGTCTTCCTCAGAAAAAAGAGGAGGACTGGTGACAGATGTTAGCTCAGGGCTAATCTTCCTCAAAAAATACAAAAACAATGCTTTTAAAAGTAAATGTCATCATTGCTATAGAATCTACTAGGAGTCTTTTGCATTTGGTTTCAAATTGTTTATATTGTAACCTGGGTATCTAAAGACCTCATTCAAGCTGAATTTAATAGAATGAAAAGAACACCAATCTGGGTGTTGGGGAGCCCTGGTTTTTGCCTCAGATCTGTATAAGAATTTGCTAACACTTAGCATTGTCTAAAGTCCATGAGCTATCTTTGAGAGATGAGTTTTCTGTGTAGAAGGTGTTCAACTAGAAATCATGAATGATCTTAGTTTAAAGACCAGCCTTTCCAGATCTTCTTGAAAAGCGTAAAGAGAAATCGTATTTTATACATGTGAAAAAAATGTAGAAGGGAAGATTGAAATGAAAACTGATTTCACTTTTCAGAAGAACATCTTATTCGTCACAACCTTGAAAAGTATTATAAGGGAAGTTTTGAATTAGGTACTAGTTAAAAATTTATGCGGGTAAGATTCTTAAGAAAGTTACTTCTAAAATCTATAGAAGGGTAATTTTTATAATGCCAAGTAATTTGCCTTTAGAATGACCCTCTAACAGGGAGAAAAAAGAAAGACCATAGATTTGCTCATGTTGCTCCTCAGTGAAAGTTTGTGTATGCTACTAATAAAGTCCTTTTTAGCTTGCACAGTGAAAACAGTACTTTCCCCCCCCCTAAATATTAGCATGTAGAATTAATCTTGTAGGGTCTCGAATACTCTTACATTACTAAAGAATGGTGTTTTTTGAATCCAGTCGCTGGCTTTGTTAGCATATTTTCTGAGCCCTGGAAATTTTTAGAGAAAGTTACAAAGTTTGAGGACAATTATCTTGCCTATGTTTAAATTGAGGAATAGGTAGAGATATAGATACGGACCATATAGATAGAGATATATAGGGACATAACCAGGTCCTTCTAGAATAAAATCTCCAAACTTGATCTCTGTTCTTTCCCCAACAAGGCTTCAACCCAGGTGCGATGTTCTGTCAATCTGTGAACCAGGCACATGGTGAACTAGATAGACACTGGTCTAATTTGGATACAGTAAGAGTTGATTAGACTCTAACCCAGAGGTGATAAACCAGCATCCATATCAGGCCAAGAGTTATGTTTTGTTTGGTCTAACTAATAATTTAAAGAACTTTTAGGTGTCATTCAAAAGTTTGGAGAAAACATCTTAAAATCTGGATTTCTGCGGCTGGCCCAGTGGTGTAGTGGTTGAGTTTGGCGCACTCTGTTTTGGTGGTCCAGGTTCATGGGTTTGGATCCCGGGCACGGACATACACCGCTCATCAAGTCATGCTGTGGCAGCAAACCACATACAAAATAGAGCAAGATGGGCATGGATGTTAGTTCAGGGCCAATCTTGATCACCAAAAAAATAAAATAAAATGTGGACTTCTGGGTTTTCTTGAAAACATAAATCAGATGAGTTGCAGCAGTAGGCTCTTTTACCCATCAAGGCAATGATTGGCTTGGCTTGAGAAGGCTACCCCTTCTAGATTGGGCATGAATCTACCAGTTCTCTGTGGCTTCTGGATCCCATGTCAAATGCATATATACCTACCACTTTACTTTTCCCTTGTAGGTTTGAGATTTCCAATCTCTTTTATTCTTTTACTTCTTAATCATATTGATCACTTCTTCTACCCTACTTCTCATAGGCCTCCTCTGCCTCTTCCAGCATAGGGTAAGAAAATTTTTCCTCTACTCTGCTAGGTTTATGAATAGGGCCTGCAAATTAACCTGACATAGATTAACAGGAGAAAAGGCACACAAATTTTATTGATGTTATTTCATTTTTTTTTTATGTTCACAGTGCTTCACAGAAAAGAAGTGAAAACACCAAAGAGGTGGTTAGACTTGAGAGTTTATATACTGTTTTAACAAAGAGTGATAAGTTGTGAAGTGACTAAACAAAGGGAAAGGGGTTTGAGCTTCTAGGGGTGGTAAATTGTAGGAAGGTAAATGTATGGAGAAACTAATGGATGATAAGGATTATTTTAGTAAGGTTTCTTTGTGCAGACTCATCTTGGCGCCAACTTTATTTCTTCTCCCTGGCCTTGAAACTCCCCTAGAGTGGGGATTTATGGCAGTCCTAGTTTCTCAGAAGTTTCTGCTTTTAGTCAGTTAATGGAAGCTCTGAGAAGACTTCTTTCTGCATCTGTTGATTCCCAGTTACCTTCAGCTCAAAATAATCTGTATGCCAAAGTGGCGTATTTTGGGGTGGCATGTTCTGATCTCCTTCACTAGTCATATGGAACTCCTATTCACTTAACACGTCTTGTCCTTCCATGCCCCTATAATTTGTGCAAGTTGTTTCCTCTGCCTGGAATCCCCTTTCCCTCATTCTCTGCCTGGCAGATTCCTCTTGCACAATCTTTTGAGAATTAGTTTGGAGGAAGCCTTCTCTGTATTAGGCATTCATTCTCTGCCTCCTAAAGCTTCCTTAGCACTTTGTCCCAGATAACATTCCTTCTCCAGGTAAGCACACGCAGGTGCCCTCTGCTCGCTCTGCTGCTTTGCTTATGTTCTACCCCATCCTCTAGGTTTAGCTCAGCTTCACTGCCCCAGAGAGAAGGTATTCCCTGACTGTACTAGTTAAAGTTAATTTTCCTAGGGGCCGGCCCCATGGCCAAGCACTAAAGTTCACGTGCTCCGCTTCAGCGGCCCAGGGTTTCACTGGTTCAGATCCTGGATGTAGACCTGGCACCGCTCATCAAGCCATGCTGAGGTGACGTCCCACACAGCAGAACCAGAAGGACCTACGACTAGAATATACAACTATGCACTGGGGGGCTCTGGGGAAAAGAAAACAAAAAAAAGAGGAAGACTGACAACAGACGTTAGCTCAAGGCCAATCTTTAAAAAGAAGAGATAATTTTCCTGTTCTAGATTTCTAAGGTAGTAGTGCCCAACTTGACTATCATGACTATCTGGAGGACTTGAATGAAGATTCCTGGGCCTGGCCTCTGATGAGTCTTACGTCAACATTTCTGGGGGTGGGTTTAGGAATCTATTGTTTTTAAAACCACCTCAGATGGTTTCATAATGAGTCCTTCATAATTTAACATTTATTAAGGTTATATTTTTATGTTGCCTATTTAGGATGTTCTGATCTTTTCTCTCCAGTTGCTATAAAACCATGCCCATCCTACATATTGCTTAGTACGTTGATGCATACACAATAGGCATAAAAAAAGTTAATTAGTTGATTGACAAGAAAATTTTCCCTTTCTCATGACCAGATTTTGCTTTCTTCTGAAAGAATAAAGTGATTCTTTGCAAGGACTAAATAAGTATACGACAATGAATTATACTCTGAGTTCTTGGATCCTCCCGGAATTCAGTCATTGCCTATTTAAAACTAGGCTATTCTGGCAAGATGATGTGTTCTCTGCTGACTTAGATTGTTCTTAGCAACTTTGTCTTTTATCCTAGTGCAGTGATCCTTTATGGGGTGGGGGGTTAGAATCCTCAAGAAGACTTTTCAAGCTCTCCACTCACAGGAGTCCCTATGAGCATCATAGCATTGTGATGAGAGATGCTACCGATTGGGAATTTGCTGTGAACAAAACAGGGCTAAAGCAGAATAGACTGTAAATGGCTGTCCTAGGGAGGACTTGTCAGTATGACCATTCTGATTAGATAAGTGAACTTGAGGCTGATTTTGAATATCCTCAGCAAATCTTAGTTTCCAATTCTTAGTAACAATTGCATAATTAATTACTTTATTATTACAATGGATCCTTGTTTACAAACACAGTAGAGATAAGAAAAGATATTTTAAGCAGAAACAATTATATTCAAATCCTTGTGTTGGATTACTTTGTGTTTCAGAGAATTTGGGTAAAGTCCCATAAACTTGACTCTGAAGAGAACTCATTCTAGACCAGTGCTTCTCAGCCATTTCCAAGAGAGAATTAAGCCCTAATGCCCTAAGGTAGCCATTGTACTTAGTAATTAGCTTCTCTCCAACGCATCTAGAGTGCTTGCTCTTTATGTATTATTCTTGGGAGAAGTGAGGGAAGAGTCACTAAAATCATTTTCTCTATGGCTCAGATCTCTCCTATGATTGCAAAAGGCAAAATTATCTAGACCCTTGTGGTTTTCAAACCTTTTTGTGTATCATAATTACCTGGAGGCTTTTTAAAGTACAGATTGCAGCCGGCCAGTGGCTAGTGGTTAAGGTCACATGCTCTGCTTCCTTGGCCCAGGCTTCACAGGTTCGGATCCTGGGTGCAGACCTAGCACTGCTGGTCAAGCCACACTGTGGCGGCATCCCACATAAAATAGGGGAAAATTGGCACAGAGGTTAACTCAGTGACAGTCTTCCTCAGGCAAGAAATAAAGTAAAACAAAATAAAAAAATAAAACACAGATTGCCAGGCCCCACCCCTAGAGATTCTGATTCAGTAGGTCTGGGATGAGGCCTAAGAATTTGCATTTCTAATGAATTCCTAGGTAATAGCTGACTCTGCTGGTGTAGACACCATAATTTGAGAACTGCTGATCTAGACAAACTCTTACATTGTTTAAAAAGGTTCATGTCAATCAGTAAGAATGAATTTACATCACGACCTAGTATATACAGGCATGTGCACACACGCACACAACTGAAACAGTTTCATGAAACAAGACACACTCCTTGCTATGTTCTGTGCACTGTGGGGTTTTTTTTTTCTCACTCTATTCCATTTATTAAAATACACTGGTTGGCAGCCACTAAATTAATCTTTCAGGTCACTAATAGGTTGTGAGCAGCAGTCTGAAAAACAATAGATGAGGAAGTCAGTTTTTTCCAGCTTTAGCATTTCACTCTATGGCTTAACTGCCATAATTTTACAGGTAAGTCCAAGAGGCTCCAAGCACAAGAGCCTAAATGCTGGGCACCCACTAAGGATTCAAACACATCTGGGAAGGCTAATGGGAAGATGTTTGGGACCCAGTGAGCAAGTACCTGAACCTGAAGGCTTACTGTCAGCATCCTTTAGCAGTGAAAAACCAACTTCCAAGCACTCAACCAGATTGGGTAAAGAACTCACCCTAAGCAGACAGCATGACTGTATGAATTTAGTCAGAGATCCTGACTAAGGCTTCTCGAGGAGTAATGGTTATGAGCATATTCTAGGGCGGTGACACTTAACCGGACTTCTGACTTGGCTCAAAGGAAACCTGGGTCTAATTCCTAGAGTATGAAAAGAGCGCTAAAGGAGAACTGTAGGGAATTTTTTTTTTTTTTTTTTTTTACCGTTAGTAATGATGAACTGATAAATAAATGGCAAGCAATAGGATATATTGGAGAATATGAGGAAGTCATTTGGTGTAAAACTAATTCAGCCTGACCTTGCGTTTCTAAAAGAGTCTGATGTGGCCCTTGAGCATGTGTTGTATATCTGCTTTAAGTATTTACTGTGTCCCAAAGACAAGAACAATGCCCTTAAAGATGAGGATGGGGGCCGCCCTAGTGGCATAGTGGTTAAGTTTGCACGCTCTGCTTCGATGGCCCAGGGTTCGCGGGTTTGGAGCCTAGGCGTGGAACTATGTACTGCTTGTTAAGCCATGATGAGATGGTGTCCCACATACAAAATAGAGGAAGATTGGCATAGATGTTAGCTCAGGGCCAGTCTTCCTCACCACACACACACACACACACAAAGATAAGGATGTACTTTCCTCTGCATTGGCATTTCCTTAAAGATAAGCATCTCTCCCTAGGCTAGGAATTGATTGTTGGCCTGCTGCACTCACCTGTGACCACCCACCTCGAGACCACTGACCTACTGCATTCCCAGAATTGCTGTGCCAACAAAGCAATCTCGTAACTATTGTAAAAGGGACATTCTAATCATATGTGATACATGCTCTTTGACAGTATATAACCAGTCTGTACACCCCACTTCTTTGGAGTGCTCCATTCCTTTGTGAAAGGACTCTCCCAGGCTCTATAGTCCTCAGATCTGGCTCATAATAAACTCACCTCAATTTTGATTTATAGATTGGTTATGGATTGTTCACATCAACAGAACTGATACCTGAACCCATGTCCTCTGATTCTCAACCTGGTTCATAAGTGTTTTGGTTGTCGTATATATGTATGGGTATATTTATTTATTTAATGAGCAGGATGGACCCTGACAGTCAAGTGTGTCCTCCAGAAGTCCCTACGTGAATGCGTGTCCCCCAGAAGACTCCCCCAAAGTGACTGTGACTATCCATCCATGACCCCGAACCAGGGACAGATCCTAGAGAGCGCTGACCAGCAGGCCAAGTGACATGAGAACACACAGTTCACTCCCCACACATCTGCCCCAAGACCTCTAGGCCTATGTGAACAGAGGCCACCCCAGTCCAGCAGGCCATTTTTCCTGGAGCTTTTGGTTCCCTGCACTACAGTCCTGATGTGGAGTGGGGAAGGTAGCTGGGGTCAGACCCCTTGTGGCCCATGTTGGGAAGATACACAGGGCTTCTCTGGGAGTCAAGTCTCCCAGGTGACTCACATCAGGAGACTTCCCACTGTGCCTGTGTGGGAGATTGGAATTGGCCACCCCAAGATATGTCTCTTTGGCATGACGATTGTTTTGGGCTGGTTACTTTTGAAAACTGTAGACATGAGAGAAACTCTGAAAAGTAGAAGTTACCCTTTGTAAGAGACATTTACATTTGTAAAGGAAAGCTCCATCTGTAAGGTGTCTCCTTCTCTGTACCAGGAAGAAGGGAAGATGACCTTATCTCTATTTTTCTCTCTTTTTTTTTTTTTTTAAAGATTGGCACCTGAGCTAACAACTGTTGCCAATCTTTTTTTTTTTTTTTCTGCTTTTATCTTCCCAAACCCCCATACATAGTTGTATATCTTAGTTGCAGGTCCCTCTAGTTGTGGCATGTGGGACGCCACCTCAATGTGGCCTGACGAGCAGTGCCATGTCCACGCCCAGGATCTGAAACTTGCACCGCCACAGCGGAGCACGCAAACTTAACCATTCGGCCACAGAGCCAGCCCCATGACCTTATGTCTAAAAACTCTTATCAATGTGGAAGGCAAGGACCTAAATCTATATAATAACCTTACTCTTTTTTACTGTGCTTTTCTGGTAATCTTCCAGAAGTGACTCTTCCACCCCCAACATCCTCCTTTGTAACTGAAGATGGTATTTAAGATGAGAACCTCTGCCATTTTGACGAGTTGCTCAGTTTTCCTGAGTCTCTCCCATGTACACGTTATAAAGCTTTGTTTAATTTTCTCCTGTTATTCTGTCTCATGTGAATTTAATTTGTAGCCCAGCCAGAAGGACCTAGAGTGGGTAGAGGAAATGTCTTCCTCTCCTATACCTGGAATGGCAAGGCTAAGGAGTTCCCATGAGATCTGGCTTCAGGGAGACGGGTAACTATTTTGAAGCAAGATGGACCTTGGCATTGCAATGTGTCCCCTGGGGGTGTCACTCAGAAGTCCCCACCACTGCCCAGTCTATCCCTACAACTCCCCCACTGCAGACCAATCCCAGGGTGCCTCGTTGCTTAGTCACTCAGCCCACAAAGTGATGTTTGCTCCTGTGCACCTGTCCTCAGATACCAGGCCCTCCTGGCCTGTTTGACAGGGCCTGCCCTTGCCCACCAGGCCATCCTTCTGGGGTTCAGTTCCCCTCATTAGGACATTGATGAGGAGGTTTGAATGATGTAACCATTAGACTCCATATGGCCCTGCTGTTCTTATGGGACTAAAGGGCTTGTATGGCAGTCTTTATTGCGGGTTTTTTAAATATTTGGCTGAGGAAGATTCTCCCTAAGCTAACATCTGTGCCAGTCTTCCTCTATTTTCTATGCAGGCCACCACCACAGCATGGCCATTGACCAGTGGTCTAGGTCCACACCTGGAACCAAACCGGGCCACTGAAGTGGAGCACTGATCTTGACCTCTAGGCTGGAGGCTGACCCCTAGTCCTTGTTGTTTTTAATCCAAAGTGTTTTCCTTACATAAAAATATTTTTTTGATTGTGAGTTACAACTTGTTGTGATATATTCTATCAACATAATAATAGATTTTTGGGAAAGCAATGTCATGCACATGAATTTCTTTTCACATTAAAAAAATACATACACTACATGATCACAATCAAAGTTTGAGTTTAATCCTTTTATACATTTAGAATCTAAAGATTCTTCTGGGTCACTTTTTACCGTTGACAAACTTGCGCAGCATCGTGGTAACACTGACATCACTTGGATAGGATGAGTGAGCAATCCCCGGGGATGAGGAAGACTCCCTGGGATGAACTTTGTGTGATTGAATGGAGGGTGGTGCTTTCACCTGCTTTAGGGAGCCATGACAAAGACCAGATTTGTGCAACAAGAGTTTTGGGCATGCGGAGACATTTTGAAACATTCCTTTGAGACATTCAGATGGAACTGTTGGATAAGCAATTGGATAAAAGAGTCTGGAGTTGAATGGAGAGGTCTGGACTGGAGATCTAGATTCCTGAGTTACCTCTGAAAAGGTAAGATTTGAAACTGGAGAGGGCTGGGATTACCTAAAAGGAGACTATAGTGAGAGAGGAAAAGAATTGTTTGAGAGGGGGCCGGCCGGGTGGCGCAGTGGTTAAGTTCGCGCGTTCCACTTCTTGGCGGCCCGGGTTTCGCCGGTTCGGATCCCGGGTGCACCCGGACATGGCGCCGCATGTCAAAAGCCATGCTGTGGTAGGCATCCCACATGTAAAGTGGAGGAAGATGGGCACGGATGTTAGCTCAGGGCCAGCCTTCCTCAGCAAAAAGAGGAGGATTGGCAGTAGTTAGCTCAGGGCTAATCTTCCTCAAAAAAAAAAAAAAAAATTTGAGAAACCCCAGTATTTAGTGGCTGATAAAAGAGGTGAATGTAAAAATGAGATAGAGAAAAAAGGCAGATAGAGAGGAGGCAAGTCAGAGGAGTGTTGTACTGTGGATGTTAAGAATAGAGAGTTTCAGGATGGAAAGTAGGGACAGCTGTGTCAAATGCTGCCGACAGGTCTACCAGGATGAGGATAAAAAAATGTCCAATTAATTTAGTTACCTGGAGTCGTTAGTGATGAGGATTTTTAGGCTGCTTAATTTTAAAATGGCTTATGATGAGGATTTTTAGGCTGGTTAGTTTTAAAACTACAGATGAGATTCAGGCTCCAAGGAGTGGAATTTGTTTGCCCCTTTGTTGGGAAACATTTACATTTCTAAGGGAAACCTCTATCTGTGAAGATGCCTCCCTGTCTGTGCCAGGAAGAAGGGGGGATGGTCTTATCTCTGGAAGCTCTTAATCAATGCCAGAGGCAAGAACTTAAGTTGGTTGCTGTCTGGCAATCTCATGTAACTGATTTAGGGTGGTGGCTTCTGACCTTTACTTAATCCGATTTGATTCTTGTCTAAAAGTCATGGGATCACCCAATGACCAGACCCCACCTGCACTGATACCATTTTAACTTTTTTCATGTTCTTTCCTTTGTCTTGTAAAGAGATGAATCATATACCTATGCCTTAAATTTAGCCCTAACCCTCAACTCGGGGCAGCAGCAGGAGCTCTGTCTGCCTGTGGGTCCTGTCCCCATGCTATTCCACACTATTCTCTAAATAAAAGAGCACTACTGCCAGATCTTGAGAGTCTAAGAAATCTTTCTTTCGACTCCTCGGCTCACCGACCCCGCATCATTTCGTGACCTCAGGAAGAGCTGTTTCATTGAGGTAATGGAGCCTAAAGCAAGACTGAAATATGTTATTGACTGAATGAGAGGTGTGGAAGTGAGGATGGTGAGTTTAGAGAAGAACTTTCGAGAACTTTGATTTTTAAGGGATAAAGATGAAAGCAATAGGGATGTTGCTAGACAATATGTGGACTCAAGGGAGCTTTGTTGTTTACAATTTGAGCATGTTTAAAAGCCAATAAAAAGGGTCTCCTGAGAGTGAGGGATTTTATAAAAATGACAGAAGACCAAATTGATAAGGACATTTTTAAAAGTTTGGGAGGGGGAAGGATCCAAAGTAACTGACAGAGTCTCTCCTTTGACCAAACTTGAGTCAGGCTCCTCTGAGTCCTCTTTTTGACCTGCCCTGACCTTGAGCTCTATCCTTATCTAGTGGCTCTGCCCTTTTTAGTCCAATTTTAGCAAGAATCCTGCTGAGTCAGTCTAGCAAAAAATCCCCCACCCTTGATATCTGGTCAAATTCCTAATTCCCCACCCTAATATCTTATCACTCTGGCCTGCCTTCAGCAAAAATCCTGTCAGTTTAATCAGAATCCCCCTTACCCCTGATGTTTCCTCTTAGTAATTTTCCATCCACTGACCCCCCCACTGTTCCTTAGCTATAAATCTCTACTTGTCCTTGTTGTATTTGCAGTTGAACCCAACCTCTCTCCTGCAAAGAACCCACTGTAGGGGTTTCTTTGAACCAAGTCCACCTTGCCGTCTTTAACAAGTGTCATGAATATTTTTTTCTTTAACAGTACTAGAGTATGGATGAGCCTTGGAGGTTGGGAGAATAGTAATCCATGTTATGCAGTGACAAAATAGGTGATGAAACTATTTCCTGCAATAGCTTGGGAGACATATATCTAATAAATTTTAGGCCTAGGGAACAAGATGGGAAAACAGAATATTAGAAGCTTATGAAGGTGTCCATTGGCTGCATTTGCAAGGTATTATTTGAAAGAGAAGAACTCAGAGAAGAATTGCCGTGTTGCAATCAGGAATGTTAAGGAGTGCTCAAATTCAGGAGCTTGCTTTTCTAAGACACAATTGCCTCTTAACTAGAAAGAGCTGATACTCAGAAGGCTTCTGAGGAACAAAAGCCAATTAAAACTCAGTCTGTGTCAAGGGTCAAACTCTCTGATGTTAAAACAATGGAATAAACTAAGATGTTTCAGAGTAAGGATCCAGCTAAATGTGTCTCGTGCAGTAAATCCCTTCCAGGACTCAAGGAAAAGAGATTAAATGTGAAGGAAACTTCACATTGGCCTTATAAACAAGTGTGCACAATTAATGTGAGAGTCTTGAGGGGAAGAAAGCAAAGCAAGGTAGTGATTCTGAGAACTCTGCCTAAAAAAGAAAAATAAAATTACGGAGGTAGAACTGACAAGAATCAGAATATGGGAGACATGTTTAAGGGAGTTAATCTGGCAAAAAAAATCACATACCTGCTGGAAGAAGCCCATGACTGACTCAGACTTAACAATGATCTTGTGTCCTGAACCTTCTATGGGCAAGAAGCAGCTTGAGAAAGCTGCCCAGTACTGAAGGAGGGGCTTCTACCCAATCCTACGTCAAGTGTGGCCAAGGAGGATGATGGACATGGAAGAATCTCCCAGAGGGTGGAATCAAGGTTCACAGAGCCATTTTCAGGGGCTTCCTCTGGACTTTTCCCACCATAAGGGCTTTTATTCCACAGGTCAGAGAGCCAATGTGAAGGTTCCTTCATCTGCTGAGTATATCCGTCTCTTATTCACGCAGAGGCTTGGGAAATGACCAGAGGCTGTGTCTGTTTGGCTAGCTGGGAGATGGCCTTGAGCTATGACTCCATAATGCTCCCACCCTAAAGTGCAGTGGGCATGACAGCATTTTGGTTCCCTTCATACTGATGTCAGCTCAGACTCTGTATCTAACAGATCTGGGTATTCCCTTTACTCTGTGTATAGTTACTCTGGAAAATGGCCAAATGTGTACCTATACATTGGAATACTATACAGAAATGAATGCACAAACCACCACTACACACAACAATACTGATGAGTCCACTCACATAAAATTGAATAACAGAAACAAGACACAAAAGAGTACATAGTGTGTGAGTCCATTTATATGAAGATCAAAAACAGGCAAAACTAATCTGTCATCTTTGAAGGCAAGGTAGTGGTACCTTTTAGGGGGTTAGTGACTGAGAAGGGAAAAAATGTGGGCTTCTGAGATGTTTCTGAAGATTCACCAATCTGTACACTTATGACTTGTGTACTTTCTGTATGTGTGCTATGCTATAAATGTTCTTATGCAAGTCTTTGTGGGTGGGTCTATGTCTATATGTTAATTTTTTTTGGATATATACTTAGGAGTATTATTACAGGGTCATAGGGTAGTTGTATGTTTAATTTTATTAACCACCAAGTTTTCCAAAGAGGTTGTAGCATTTTGCATTCCTGCCTGGAATAAGTGAGAATTCCAGTTGCTCCACATCCTTGTTATTGTCTGTCTTTTTCACTTTAGCCATTCTGGTAGGTGGTTGTGGTTTTATCTTATTGTGGTTTAATTTTTCTTTCTCTGATGGCTAATGAGATCAAGCACCTTCAACTATTGTGAATATTTAGAACAGGGTCTGGCACAATGTGAGCATTAAATATCTGTTTAATGAATGAAGGAATTAGATATCAGGAGGTTCAACATTATGCCTTTCATTAAATATGTTTCTACCTTTAAGCCACAATTAATAGCACAGTGCAACGCATGGCTTTTCTTCATTCTTAGAAGTAAAGTTCCTCAAAGCAGGCTGGTCTTAACTCTTTCCAGACATTCTAGATCAGATAAAAACCTAGGTTCCAGTAACAGACTCCCTGGCTCTATCACTTATTACCTGTGTGATTTTAGGAAAGTTGTAAGATGGTTTTGTGCCTCAGCCTCCTCATCTGTATAGTGGGTGTTATACTAGAATCTACCTCACGGTGCTGTTTTGAGGCTTGAATGACACAATCTATGCAATGGGTTTAAAACAGTGCCTAGCACGTAGTAAGCTATCAGTAAATGTTAATTTTTATTATTATTTGCAGAAATGTAAAACAAAGCTTATAGCTCTTTTCTGTAAACTGTTGAATAGTGCATTGGAATAAGAAGAAAAAAACATAGTCCCTTTTTACAGATAAGGAACTGAAGCTCAAAGAGATAATTGTTCTAAATTTACAGAGGCTGACATCACTGATCCTTCTTTTTTTTTTTTTTTGAGGAAGATTAGCCCTGAGCTAACTACTGCCAATCCTCCTCTTTTTGCTGAGGAAGACTAGCCGTGAGCTAACATCTGTGCCCATCTTCCTCCACTTTATATGTGGGACGCCTACCACAGCATGGCTTTTGCCAAGCAGTGCCATGTCCACAACCGGGATCCGAACTGGCAAACCCCGGGCCACCGAGAAGCGGAATGTGCAAACTTAACCGCTGCGCCACCGGGCCGGCGCACACTGAGACTTCTTAAAATAAAAATTTATAATCATAGCATGGAGGTAGCAGATAATTCATCCATAGTTGACGTCTCGGCAGATGTGTGTGAGAGATGAGAAGGTGGTTGCTGTGTCAGTCATTTCTCTTGAGTAGCATGGAGAATTCCCCTGGCCAACTTTCTTCTTAGAGAAATTTGCCAGTAAAAGAGTTCATTGATAAGATATATCATTGGATTACATTTTATCTATAAAAATGCTATAGGAAGAGAAAAGAAAAAATAATAGCAGTGGAGAGAGAGGAAGCTGAACATACACGCTTGACTTTCAAAGTGGCAACTTGTTTTATGGACAAAGGTCCAGCCTCCTTTTCTCAGAGGCGCTGAATTCAAACTTGCCTTCCAGTCTTTCAATATCCACAGAGTGATCTGTCTGAGATGGCACGACTGTTGATACACTGAGTTTGGGCTTTTGAGCTATGAGGCCCCTTGTTGTTGGGTCCAGTTTGAGAGGCCAAGACAAAGATGAGCATGAGATGCTCAAGCACCTGTTCCAGTCTATGCAATCAATGCTAGCCTCTGTTCCAGATGTCAGAATACCAAGAGCTAATGTACTGAGCACTTATAATGTTCCAGGTACTGTTCTCAGAGCCTAGCAAATATTATCTCATTCATTTCTACAACAGCTGTAAGAGATTGGTACAATTATGATCCCATTTGACTAATGAGAACATTGAGACACAGGGAGGGTAAGTAACTTCTCACATAGCCAGTAAGGAAAGTGTCAGGGTAAGAACCAAGGCCGAGTGACTCCAGAAGCACCCTTACTGCCGTCTCTCCACTGGCAGAAAGGTCCTGGAGAAGAGAGTTGAGAGAAAGTGGGGAGGAAGGTGTGAGTCAGACAAAAGGAATAGAACAACATGGGAATGTGGAGATGCAGCATGTGCTCAGACCCTCAGCTCTTGTCCTTGAGAGCTGACAGCTCCCCATAAGGCCTAATTGTCTCTGTGGTTATGTGAAGATGCTCTGAGACTGGGCTCTGGGTTCTTGGAAGCCATCTTACTATGGGAACCAAGGTATATGCTTTCTCCTTGGAAGTAACAGTCTTTGGTAAATTCATTCACACTAAGAAAAACTCAAACAAGGGCACACCTCCCATCTTTGCTCATAATATGCCTCTCCTCACTTTGGCCTGTCCTTTCCTAGTTAAAGCCACCTATTCTGTTTGTTTGCATTATAACCTATCTTTTAAAAAATGCTTTGCATTAGAATCCATCTTAGTTAAAACTACCTAATTGCTTCACTTTGCCAAAGTAATAGACAACCAAAGCACTGATTCATTAACGCATGTGACAAACGTTTACTGAGCACCCACTATGTGGCATCATATTTAATGAAAATCATAAGCTACTTCTGGGCTCCCCTCCCCAGCTGTCTACTAGAGGAGACCAATTATTCTTCACAAATTACTTGATGACATTTGGTTCTTGAAATTGAAAAAAAAAATCTGTCCCAATAAATGTCTTGGTGGTTTATTTGTCCCATGATCATATTATCTGTCAGCTCTCAAACTGTAGTATCCTGAGGTGACTAAAATTCTCAAAATTTGTTTGAATTGCCTTGACTTTTTTTCCTGCATTTGAATTTTATGGAGCTTCACTTTTTTATTTCACTGCTACAAAAAAGATACCTCAGAATTTGTTCAGTATTGAAGTGATAAAGAAACCTTAGAAACATTTATTCTAAATACAGTGCTAAGATAGATATTTTATTTGAAGTTTTAAAGTATTTTATTGTTAGCCCAGAGCTGTTGATCATTGTCTGCCCTCCCCACCTTCCCTTCTATTGAAATTTTCTCTGCTTTGCTAAACCAACAAGAAAATGACCTTGTGTCCTCCCACAGCTGTTGTAGTTGATTGTATGAGAGGAGAATACATAACTTAAGAATAATGTCCTCCAAGATCCCTCACATGAAAAGATGAGCTGGGCCAAGCATTTTTCTCCTTGTGAATTTGGAATTGGAAAACTGGGGAACTAAGACTGAGCCACAGAGACAGTGGTGAAAAGGCTGTGTCTAGGGTGGCTGTGATGTAACATGGCCCAGTACCTGAGGTGAGGAAGCCACCCAGAAAACCTGAAGAGTATAGGTGGTTTCTCATCTTGATGAGTGAAGCTGCAGCTCAGAGAGTTTGAGTTCAGTTGTCTAAACACACAGAGCTAATAAAGGGAAATTGTATTCCCAACGTTCTCTTCTTATACTCTCTCCCTTCATATAAAAGTAAAAAAGAAAAAACACTTGAGTAGTACTGATGAAATAAAATTCTGGGAGAGGAGTCTCCATCTCTTTTTGCCTATGATCTCTCTCTCTCTAAATGTTTAGAGGCCACGTACACATATTATTATGGGTTATCTAATTTGCGTGTTACCCAAAGTAGTCTTCAAATTCTCAATGTAGTAAAATGAAAGAGTAGTGCTATATTCTCTTCATTTCACTATTAGTAAGACTCTACCCATTTCTTACCCCGTTTCTCACCCCATTTCTACCAGTGAAATTGATATCGACAGTCTGCTTTTTGCTTACAGTTCTAGTGAGTGCAAGTGTTTTCTACTTAATGAGGAGACTCAAGAAGAGGAAAAAGAAGGGCCAGCCTGGTGGCGTAGTGTTTAAGTTCGCAGGCTCTGCTTTGGCAGCCCAGGGTTTGCAGGTTCGGATCCCAGGCGTGGACCTACACACTGCTCATCAAGTCATACTGTGGTGGCATTCCACATAAAATAGAGGAAGATGGACACAGATGTTAGCTCAGGGACAATATTCCTCAAGCAAAAAGAGGAAGATTGGCAATAGATGGTAGCTCAGGGCCAATCTTCCTCACCAAAATAAATAAATGAATAAATAAAAGAAGAGGAAAAAGAGAGATTCTTTTTGTCCTACGGCTTCTGGGGGAGAGAGAGCTTTCTGTGCCCTCAAAGTAGACAAATAATCTAATTTGATAAAGCATTGGAAACATTCATTAGACTTGCTTGTCTGTGCAATAAAGAGATTTCTGTGAACATTCATAATTGTTGCTAACTTGCTGTTTCCTGCTAATATATATCTGCCCTTGGAAGGAAAATTGAAACAAAGGGAACTTGTAAGATTCCAAAGACCTTAGAAAACAGCGCTGTGTTCTGTGAAAATAACCTTCAAAGAGAAACATGTGACTCTGAATGTTTTTCTTATTCCTTTTTTTTTTTTTTGCCCTGGTTATAATGCTGAAATTGACATCTCTATCTTCCTAAAAAGGAAAAATATTTATAAGATGCTTTTCTCAAATTAGTGGCCCTTTCTTCTCCCTAATGTGGGTGGGTGGGGGTTGGGTATGACTGCTAGTTTTCATCATTTAAAAATGATTAACAGTTTTATTTAAATTAGCAGTTGCTATAGACACTTGTGTTAACTCAAGTAACTTAAATGATCTTTCTGAGATCGAAACGACCTGTTTCACCAGCTTGGGGGGAATATCACTTCATGTTCTTCATCCTCATATGCTTTATGTGGCAAGACGTCAAATATTTCCCACTGCCTTTCCTAATTGTCCAAGAACCCTTGGACTATAGCTTCAGTCCTTCTACACACCAGGCAGAGACTGAGGTGCAAAGTCCACTTAGCCTGCTAGCTGCCTGTCCTGCAGATGCTGTTTCTTAGCTCTGCTGCTGGCTCTCTTGGATAGCCTGGTGGATCACTCTCCTTCAGTGATGCCCTTCCTGGCGTAGATCCTTGCAAAGCCTGCTGCTGGTGCCTGGCTTGGGCTCTAAGGTTATGTTGACATTGTCAGAGTGAGGGAAAATCCCCCTTTTCTACCCTTCTTGTGTTCTTATGGCTAGATTAATTATAAAATTGACAAAGACCAGATTAACAGGAGAAAACCCAGTTTAATATGCCCATGCTGGAGATCATGGAGAAATGATGCTCAGAGAGTGAACAAAGCAGGCAGTATATAGGTCTTTTCACAAAGAAACAATGAATTTGTGAGGAGTGACAGGACAAAGAAACTTAGATTTGAGGTACCTAATTGGTGAGGAATTTAAGCAGAGTTAAGATTTGAGGTAGTAAGTTAGCAAGGTTTGTTTATGCAGGGTCTCAGCCCTGAATCCCAGCTCTGGAGATGAGGACGCAGGCAGAGCACCTTCCACGCAGGAGATTTACTTCCTGCTTTCAGGGGAACAGAGACAGGAGGGGCAGAATGCCCTCTTTGCGTCTCAAGTAACTTTAATTCAAAATAATCAGCATGCTATTTTGGGATATTTTGTGGTGACCTGCCCTGGGCCCTGACAACATATGTACTCACCTGTTTTCCCCACAGCCTGACATTGTGCCACAGTGGATCCAGAGGGGCTCCAGACTCAGCCCAACTCTGTACCAGGGTCACTTCTCACACTTTGCTTTTGAGTTGAACCTGAACAACCAGCCCTGACTCTGTTTTCCTGTAGTGATTCCGCTTTGGGGCTCTTGACATCTTTTCCTGCCGGTGGACTACTGTGTAAGCCCTCTGGCCTATCTGGGTCATGTGCGGCCTCAAGTCTCTTCTCTCCCAGGGGTCCTGGGATCCGTAAGCAAAGCGGCCAACCTCTCCTTCTGAGAGCTGCATACAAAGGGGTCTTTTGTGGGAACCTTTATCAAGCCGCAAAGGATTCTGTTATATCTCCCGCAGGACACAGTTCGTGCTGCCTTTTCCTTGCGTCACTAAAAGAGTTACCATTCAAGTGGTGGCTCATTTAACAAGACAATCTGCCCCTAGATAAGTTGTGTCTCAACTTCAGACCCAGAGGCAGCTGCCATAAATTTAAAATTTTTCCTCATCTGAGGCTCCAAATACCCATCCAAGGCCATGTGCTGCCAATAATGGGGCAACAAAAGGAGGGGTTTGAGGGCATGCAAGAGGAGGTCTGAGTTTTTGAATCTGAGCATGTTCATGTTGTTGAGTAGCAATCTCTGTATGTATCCCAAAAAAATTGGACCTCTGTCTGACAGAGGAGGAAATGTAGGAGAGGAAAAAACTTTTCCTCTACCTTTTCACGTTCAGTAGCTGGAGGCCTGCAAATTAAACTGACAAAAGACACATTAGCAGGATTAAAAATGGAGTTTATTTACAAATGCTACTCACATACACATGGGAGTACTCAGTGATGAGTCATTCAAAGGGGTGGTTACAATTTGGGGTTTATACATCATCTTCATAGGTGAAGGAGAAGAGAAAGGCATTGGGAAAACAAATGACTTTGTAGAAGGAGAGCAGGAGAAAGGGCACTTATGGAAGACAAATGACTTTTTGTTAAGATAAATGGGCTCTTAGGAGAACAGGAGATACGATAGTCTTGTGACAATGTCTGGTTGTGGTGCCTACTTCTTGAGTCCTAGTCTCTGAGAAAAATTAAAGTTGCCTCAATTATGACAACTGAGTTCTTTTGGGAGATGTGGGATTTCGGGAACTCAAATGCCTTCAGCTCAAAATAATTTTTACGCCACAGTGGCATATTTTTGGATGCCATGTCCTGATCGTCTTCAAAAAGGACCAACTCATTTGAACATTATTAAATATAACAAACTTTTAAAATATACAGAGGATAATTTCCTATTCCTTTGAAGAAAAGTATAATTCACTTTAACAAACTTCAATTAAGAAGATAACCCAGGGGCTGGCCCCACGGCTGAGAGGTTAAGTCTGTGCACTCTGCTTCTGTGGCCCAGAGTTTCATGGGTTAGGATCCCGGGTGCGGACACGGCACCACTTGTCAGGCCATGCTGAGGCGGTGTCCTACATAGCACACCCAGAAGGACCTACAACTAGAATATACAACTATGTACTGGGGGGTTTGGAGTGAAAGAGAAGAAGAAGAAGAAAAAGAAGATTGGCAACAGATGTTAGCTCAGGTGCCAATCTTTAAAAAAGCCCAAATATTCCTTAATCTCCCTAGAAAGCCAACCATGACTAATTTTAACACTAACTATGTGTTCATTCCAATGGATGTGAGACAAAGGAGCTTATTGGAATTCCGTTTACTGTGAAACCTCAGCCAGTAGCAGGAATAAATTCTTATGTCAGTGGATCTTGACTGGTGTTTCTCATTGGTCAATTCCATGGTGCCTCATGGCATAGAAGGGGTGAGGGGGCTGGTGGCTCATGTCACACTTTGGTATAGGAAGTGAAAATGCAATTACCTCCTCACACAATAAAAGCTTGGTTTTGGGGCTGCCTGGTGGCATAGTGGTTAAGTTTGCCTGCTCTGCTTTGGGACCTGGGGTTCACTGGTTCAAATCCTGGGCACAGACCTACACACTGCTCCTCAAGTCATGCTGCAGTGGCATCCCACATACAAAATAGAGGAAGATTGGCCCAGATGTTTGCTCAGGGCCAATCTTCCTCAGCAAAAAAAATAAATAAGTTAAAAAAATAAAACAAAAGCTTGGTTTCTTGCCTTTACTTTTTCTACTCTTTGGTGTTTAGTTTGTAGTCCCAACATCTAACAATATTCTTTCCTGCTTGACAAGTTTTTATCTACTGGATGGCTTACCAGGTTGGTTATTCTAGTCTCTATTGAGGACCGGATGTCCTGTATTTTTTCTCATCTGAAAGATAAAATTTAGAGAAAGTATCATTTTCAAGTTAATTGTGTGCCTGTGGATCGGGAAAAGACAAAAGATGAGTTGACCAAATTCTAACAAAGTGGGAAATATTTGTATTTTGTTTTAATAACTATATAACTATGAGCCCCAGAGTCTGTGGGGACACTTGTTTTTATTCTCTGCTGCAGCAGATACTCAACAATAGCTTTGGAACAGTTTCTTTGTTCTGTGGCCAATGAGGTTTTCCTGCCCGTGGCAGATGGCAATTTATTTTTAAATTGTCCTGGACAGGGATGCTTTCTTTTTTTCTCGGCTATGGTGAAGATTTTAGGAAGGCAAGCCTCCACAGAATGTTAATTCTGGCAGGTTAGATTTTTCATGTAATCCTAATTGGAAGAAACGGGGATAATGACTGTAAGTGGACCGATAAATACGTCCCAAGCGGAAAGATCTGCTTGGAGTTGTTGCTAATGATGTCAAGGTCTCCAGCTTCTTTCATAGCTGATGACTGTTATAAATCCAGACTTCTCTCTTGTGCCTTATCTTGGTAGATATGCTTTGAAAACCCTTCTCCCTTTGCTACCACAAGGCCCCGAAACATTCTTGCATAACTGCTATTTTATATTTATGCTTCCTTGATGACTCTCCTGAGCCAGTCACAGCATCTGCTCCCACAGTTTGCAGGGCTTTAAAGCAAGAGCTCCTTTGGCACTCTGTGATCTATGACACACACTCTTATCGACTGCATTTTAATCACGTTCTCGCCTTGCTTCTGAGTAGAAGCGTTTTCTGCATCGTGGCATTGACAGACAGAGGCTCTCATCAGCTGTGTTCATAAATTCCTGTGAGAATTAGTTTACAGTTATGAAATAATACATTGCATTTTCCTTACTCAGATTTGTTTCTATCAAAAGAGGAAGATTTGCTATTTGCTCAGGAAGGACTGAACTGGCTCTGTTCTTTGTTATAACACTGAATGACACTTTGGCGGTGCCTCTGGGTGTGTGTTTATTCATTTTCAGATAAGAAGACATTTATCTCTTATGTAGCTTAGGCCACATAAAAAAGTTTTAGAGAAAACAATTCTGTAGCTCCAAGCTGTGCTTTGAAATGATCATTCATTCTATGGGAATTTTATTTCTGAAATGACATTCATAACTCCATATTAAATGACTTCTTATGAAGTTATTACAGAGCACTGAAGAAAGAAATCAGAGAAAGAAATGACTTAAGTCTATGTATTTTCCCAAATCTATCACTGCTCCAAGGGCCGTTGTATGGATTTGCTATGGAGTCTTAGATAATGAAGGAATGTTAGGATATTCATCCTAGAAATTATCTTAGGGTAGTGTTATAGACTGAATACTTGTGTCCCCCGCAAGTTCATATTTTGAAATCCTAACCCACAATGTGATTAGGAGGTGGGTCCTTTGGGAGGTAATTAGGTCATGAGTGTAGAGCCCTCATGAATGGGATCAGTGTCCTCATAAAAGGGGCGTCAGAGGGGCCGGCCGGTGGTGCAGTGGTTAAGTACGCATGTTCCGATTTGGCAGCCCGGCGCTCGTGGGTTCTGGTCTGGGGTTCGGACATGGCACCTCTTGGCAAGCCATGCTGTAGTAGGCGTCCCACATATAAAAAAGTAGAGGAAGATGGGCACGGATATTAGCTCAGAGCCAGTCTTCCTCAGCAAAAAGAGGAGGATTGGCAGCAGTTAGCTCAGGGCTAATCTTCCTCAAAAAAAAAAAGAGGGCGGGCACCTCAGAGAGCTCTCACTTGCCCTCTTTCTTCCATGTGAGGCTGTAACAGGAAGACAGCAGTCTGCAACCCAGAAGAGGGCTTTCACCAGAACCTGACCATGCTGGCACCCGGATCTCAAACTTCTGGCCTCCAGAACTGTGAGAAATCCATTTCTGTTGTCTATAAGCCATCCAGTCTATGGTACTTTGTCCTAGCAGCCTGAATGGACTGGGACTGGTTTCCCACAGAACAATAGTTAGAGAACTGTCAATACATTCAAAGAAAAAACTTGGTGTCGAGAAAACCTGGTCCAAGAGATTTATGAAGGAGGTTAAAAAACATAAAGTTTTCTTTATTGTAAGATTTCACATCCCCTTTAAAATGTTAATTGAGTATGGAGTCTCTGAGAGATAATTAAATTGTACTTACCACAGTTATTCGACCACAAATCAACTTTTTTTCAGCATTTCATTTTGTGGGGCTCATGTTTAGTCATGTTTAGTCCAGTGTGGCTCCTTCATGCTTCAGTAGAAGAAAATGGGACCCAGGAGAGGGAATTGACACGTCCAGGACCACCCAGGTGGTGAAGTGCTTGACTCAAGGCTGGAACCAGGCTTCACATCTGTGTTCTTTCCATGATTCCACATTGGCTTTCCTATGTGAAGAATACTTTTATAGTAGGTCCTGTATAATTCTTTTTCATGACATGCTTTTTGCAATATATATACGTATCTTTTTTCTTTGAGGAAGATTAGCCCTGAGCTAGTTGCTGCCAATCCTCCTCTTTTTGCTGAGGAAGACGGGCCCTGAGCTAACATCCATGCCCATCTTCCTCTGCTTTATATGTGGGATGCCTGGCACAGCATGGCTTGCCAAGCGGTTCCATGTCTGCACCTGGGATCCGAACTGGCGAACCCTGGGTTGCCAAAGTGGAACATGCACACTTAACCTCTGCACCACCGGCCCGGTCCCCCAAATATGTACTTTTAAAAATAAACTTTAATTTTTATAGCAGTTTTAGGTTTATAGCAAAATTGAGCAAACAATACAGAGGTTTCCCATATATTCCCTGCCCTCACAGATACATAACCTCCCCCATTATCAATATTTCCCACCAAAGTGGTACATTTGTTACAATGGGTGAACCTACATGAACACATCATTATCACACAAAACCTGTTGTTTACACTAGGATTCATTCTTGGTGTTGTTCATTCTGTGGGTTTTGATAAATGTATAATGACATGTATCTACCATTATGACATCATACAGAGTAGTTTCACTGCCCTCAAAATCCTCTGTGTTCAGGGCTGGCCCGGTGGCGCAGCAGTTAAGCTGGCACGTTCTGCTTCTCGGCGGCCTGGGGTTTGCCGGCCTGGATCCCGGGTGCAGACATGGCACCACTTGGCAAAAGCCATGCTGTGGTAGGTGTCCCACATATAAAATAGAGGAAGATGGGCACAGATGTTAGCTCAGGGCCAGGCTTCCTCAGCAAAAAGAGGAGGATTGGCAGTAGTTAGCTCAGGGCTACTCTTCCTCAAAAAAAAAAAAAATCCTCTGTGTTCCTCCTAGTCATCTTTTCCTTCCCTCTAACCTGGCAACCACTGGTCCTTTACTATGTCCATAGTTTTGCCTTTTCCAGAACATCATATAGTTGGAATCATACAGTATGTGTTGTAGGGCAGGAAAAACTTAACTATTTTCCTTCTCCCCTCCTAGGTTCTCCAGTTAGGAACTATAAATTAGACTGACAAAAGACAAATTGGCAAGAGAAAAGCAAACAGAAGTTTATTAACGCATGCATTGTGCATTCACACGGGAGCACTCAGAGATGAGAAACTCAAAGTGGTGGTTAGAACTTGGGCTTATATGGGATCTTAACGAAAGAACAATAAATTTTTAGAAAAGTGACAAGACAAAGGAAAAGGACTTTGAGTTTCTAGGATGGCGAATTGTGGGAAGGCACATATATGGGGAAATTAATGGAAGATAAAGGCTAGTTTTAGCAAAGTTTGTTATGTAGATTCCTCTGGTGCTGTCTACAGTTGTCTCTGGTGATTAACTTCTGTCCTCACTGGTTAAGAGGGGAGGAGGGGACGTTTTTACAAATTTATGCCCTGTCTTTAAGCAAATAAGGGAAGGGCAGAGATTTTTTTCTTGTATCTGCTTCTTTTTAATTTTCTTTAGCCCAGAATAATTCTTAGGCCAAAGTGGCATATTTTGGGATGGCATATTCCGCTACCCTTCATAGCCTTTTCAGATTGGCTTCCTTCACTTAATAATATGCATTTAATTTTTCTCCATATCTTTTCATGGCTTGATAGCTCATTTCTTTTTAGCACTGAATAATATTCCATTATCTGGGTATACCACAGTTTATTTATCTGTTCACCTACTGAAGGACACCTTGGTTGCTTCCAATATTTGGCACTTACAAATAAAACTGCTAGAAACATTTGTGTGCAGGTTTTTGTGTGGACATAAATTTACAGCTCATTTGAGTAAATATCAAGGAGTGCAATTGGTGGATTATATGCCAAGACTATGTTTAGTTTTGTGAGAAACTGCCAAATTGTCTTCCAAAGTGGCTGCACCATTTTGCATTTCCACGAGTAATTAATGAGAGTTGCTGTTGCTCTACATCCTGGCCAGCATTTGGTGTTTTCTGTGTTCTGGATTTTTCTAGGTGTGTAGTCCCTATACAGCTTTTAAAACTTATTTTTTCTACTATAGTTTTAACACAAATAAAACTAAAAGGCTTTTAAGGAAAATCAACCTATTGGATTCACTCCTTTCCAATCCCCAGTCCTGTTTCCCAGAGACAAATACTTTGAACTCTTTTGCCTGTTTCTTTTGGTGTCTGCCTCCATATTTTAAAATAACCCTGCAATGTCTTAATTTATTAATTCTATACATTATCGATTCATTTCCTGTTATGAAGGATGAAGATTTAACACTTTGAAACCATACTTTTCCTCAGCCTAATTTCATTGCTCACTTTTCCTATTTGTGTTTATGTTTTGCTTGTCTTGAAGTTAGTGATTTCATAGCTTTTTATTTGCATTGTTTTTTATGTACATATAAATATATTAAAATATTTATAAAAATGTAATTATATACATATGAATAATATACACAAATATACATATGAATAAGCAGAGAGAGAGAAAAAGAGGGAGAGAGTGAGACAGGGAGGGAGGGACAGAGAGAGAGGGAGAACTTTTCAATGTAATTTTGCACTTGGACAGGCTCTTCAGATAATTTACCAGGTTCTCTGGTTCTCTGGAGACCTTCCTTGAGCCCACAGATTTCCTGTCCATGTCTCTAGGCCTGTTAGTCATCCTCTGGAGTTATTCATTGTTACCCTTCTAGATTCCTATTTCATGGATACGAAGTCTCTGTGTTTCCTGATTTATTTACTTATTTTGATGAAGAACATTCTACACTGTGTGTAACAAATATAAATTTAATCTTGTACTTGATTAGTACTTTGACTAAGTATAGAAATCGAGGTTGAAGGTAATTTCCCCTCAGAATTTTAAAAACATTGCTTCCAGATTGCATTGCTGTTTTTGAGAAGTCTAATTTAGTCATTCTAGTTTCCTTTTGTAAGTGACCTTTTATATATGTTTTTTCTTTCTTAAAGCTTTTATAATCTGTTTAACCTTGGTGTTCCGCAATTTCACAATGGCATGCCTTGATTATGCGTCTTTTCTCATCTCTGTTCTGGCTCTCGGGTAGTCTTTTCCAGTCTCTGGATTCATGTTCTCCACGAGTGACAGTCCTCTCATCTGTTTTTATTTTTTAAAAATAGTGAAAAAATACACAAAACATAAAATTTACCATCTTAACCATTTTTAAGTGTACAATTCAGGCCTTCAACTGATTGGATGAGGCCCACCCACATTATGGAGGATAATCTGCTTTGCTCAGAGTCTACTGATCTAAATGGTTAATCTCATGTAAAAAATACCTTCACAGCAACATCTACACAGATGTTTGATCAAACATCTGAGTACCACAGCCTAGCCAAGTTGACATATAAAATTAATCATTATTTTCATATAAGTAAAATCATACAATATTTATTGTTTTATGACTGGCGGATTTCACTTAGCATAATGTTGTCAAGGTTCTTCCACGTTGCAGTGTATGTCATAATGTCCTCCCTTTTTAAGGCTTAACAATATTCCGGTGTATGCATATACTATATTTCGTTTATCCATTCATCTGTTGATGGGCCCTTATGTTGCTTACACCTTTTGGCTATTGTGAATGATGCTGCCATGAACCTGGATGTACAAATATCTGTTCAAGTCCCCACTTTTCAGTTCTTTTGGGGTATCTACCCAGAAGAGGAGTTGCTGGATCATATGGCTCTCACTTGTTTTTAACTTTGAAATTCTACTAGTTGGATGTTAGATTTCTCAGGTCGATCCTCTCATTTTCTTATCTTTTTCCTCCTTCCATTTGCCTTTCCTTTTTATTCTACTTTTCAGAAGTTTTCCTTTTCCCTGGCTTTCAGTTCTTCTCTCCTTCTAATCCTTTTCTTCCTCTTTCTTTCTTTCCTGCCTTCTCTCCCTCCTTCCCTCCATTTCTTTCTTGGATTTCAGCTGTGTCTCTTATTTTGAACAAGCACTGCTTTGAGTTAAATCATGACGTAATTTTATTTTTGTCTACCACTCTCTTTTTATTATTCTGTGGGGCCAGCTCTTTCTTTGCCCTTGAATGAAATTTAAAGCCGTTCCCATAACTTTTCTCATCATTTTCAGATAACCAAAGATGCTTTCCAGTCCCATGTCATAGTTAAGTGTTTAATCTTGATTTAAAGTTAAATCTTCTGTCTTTCTCCAGCCTCAGCTGCTGCAGATGCAAAGTCTGAAGTCAGTAAAGGGAGAGTATAGTCTGCTGCTTTTCTCCTTGATACCTGGCACTTTCACTCCTTCTCATCCATCATTCTAATCACAGTTTTTGACCTTCATCCCCACCTCCTGTGAAGGCATAGAAGGAGAAGGAAACAGAGACCTGTCTTTGATGACAATAGGGTTAGAGGGTGTGGTTTCTTGTAGGTAACACTTTTTTATATGAGTTTATGAGAAAATAAGGTCATTATTTCTTAAAAATAAGTAGTTTATGTATTTAACTACCTCATTAACAGATATAAAATGTTCGTATTTAATACGATCATAATACAACATTTCAATTATGTTGAAGCATCTTCTGAGAACCCTTCTGCATATCTCCACAGCCCCACCTGTCTCCCTCAGGGTTGGCGTCCTCCACATCCTCCACCACACCTTGTGTCTGCTTCTGTTTGACTCATATCAGACTATATTGGAATCATCTGTTTGCTTACCTGTTTGCCTCCTAGACAATAAGCACTTTGAGGGAACTTATTATCTCTCCAGTGTCTGGATTATAGTATTATTAAACAAATTTCCATTGAACTGAACAGACAGAATTCAAAGTATAAAAAGTCAAAGATTCAGCAAAAGAATCTCCACAAATGAGTGCTGATTCCAGAAGAGAGGCTGTTTGTCTGTTTGTCCTCCCCTGATTATGACCTCTGGTCCCGTCCTTTCCTCCTGCTTCAAGTGAGTAGGGGATGGGGCTGACAATTCTTTTCTACTGTCAGCGCAGGGCTACCTCCACCCTGTAGGCATCAGACAATAGTGCCAAGAATATTTTCCTCCTAGTAAGGAAATTCTGATTGCAAGGATCATGCTGAGATACCTAGAGTTGCTGGAATCTGACCTCCCGATACCCAAGGAATTACCATATTGTGAAAAAAATCACTGTGCAAAAAAGATAATGAGATAGGCTTGTTTGTAAATATTTGGTTCACCTTTCTGAGAGACATATCTTTAAGCCATAAAAGTGTACAGCATGTTTTATGGGTTTTATCTTCCTTCCTAGCTCTGTAAAATCAGAGCTTTATTGGTGTGAGCCCTCTGTGTGAAATAAATGATAGATAAGCAGATGATCATTTTAGTTTGTGGTGGAGACAAAATGTGCTGGGCTTTATTGCACCTAATCCCCCACTGAAAGAAGAGCTTTAAAGTGCATTGTAGTTAATTCTCTTTGGCAGATATGAGCCGTAAACATGTTTTCATCTGCTTTCTTTCCTTATTAAATTAGAAATTTTCAGTGGTTATAGCTTTTACTTCTCTTATGGGGAACCTGGAAATAATTCTTTATATCTATCTTTCCTATTTTTCAGAGGCAATTGCAATCTTACCCGGAGTGACCTGGGATACAGTATTAATTAGTTTCAGCATATTACTACCATTGGTATAAATGGCATTTTGGGCTTAGAATCCAAAGGTGAGCCATCTTCACTATTGTCCAGTGATTCATGATCACCCCAACAAGAAAAGAGCCCTTCCTTCTTGGTGCTGCTCCATCCCTCTGTCTGCACTTAGTAAATAAATTTCCTTTAACACAGGGGGCCTGTATAACATGGCCAGTTGTCACGCTCTTCAACCCTGCTGTCTCTGCAGATGTGACTGCCTAACTTTGACTAGTATGGACAGAAAATTGATTTTACTTTTCATACAAAGTCTGACAGATAGTTTTTGGCTTTGTGGAGCATGGAGCCTAGAAGATGATTGAGGCCACCTCTAGACAGTACAAAACGGTGCTACAATTGGTTAGAGATCATCCCCAAGTTCAGAGGCAGGATCCCAGTCACAGCTCACGTTATTAGATTACCTAAGTGTAGGGGGAAGGGAGTTGGAGATGACCCCTGAGTTCATGACTGTGGGGACAGGTAACACTCCACAGGAGCACGATGAGTCCGCAGTGTCCCCATAGGAATGGGCTTCCGTTTTATGGACAGGTAGCCTCATTTCTCACTTCTGAACTTCTCTAAGCCTTCTCCACTTTCCCAGTCAAAGGCACTGCATCAGAGTGAAAGAACTTACAGCCATGCCAAGAAACCTTATGTCAAAAATGCTGTAGAGGAAAAGAAGCTCACAGACAGTAGGATATCTTACGGCAGGAGCCTCCCCTCCACCCCAAACGACTTAATGCAGTGGGCAGTCCAGTGAACACGAGTACCAAAGGTCTAGCCCTGGCTTGTAGGCCTTTGCCGCCTAACAGAGAGAGAAGGGTGTGGGGGTGGGGAGGAGATGCTCTGGAAAAACAGGAGAATTAATTTAAAGCTACTATCTTTCTTCACTTTTCATTCTGATTTCTTAGGGAAGCACAGGTCATCTATTGAACATCTCTCTGACAGAGAAATCCAAAGCAGATTTGACCTGTCTCTTCTAGTTTCATAAACTTTTGTTGGTAAACAGACAAACCTAGTTAACTTGCTGGCTTGTGAATGCATCTTTCATCATTTTATGCTTCAGCGAATAGCTCGTACGTTTCCATTTTCTTCCTAGTCTCTATGCTTCTGTTCATTTTTTCTCCTTTTCCTAGAATGTCCTCTCTCCCCTGCCTGCTCTTCAAGCCACTCCTTCCTGGGTCCACCCAATCTGCCACATCTCTGCTAGCACCTTAAAACTTAGCTCAGGGATTGCCTACCAGGGTCTCTTCCTTATTTCACACTGTGGCAGAGGTTGATTGCTTCCAGGTATCCTCCCTTCTTTCTACTGAACAATACTCTGATTTTTTTAGCATCGAGGGTGGCTGGGCCTCTTCCTGGACTCAGGGGTTGAATCTTGACTGGTTTAAGACAATAGCAATAATTCTATTCCTCTTACCATCTACTGTTTTAGGAATAATCAAATCATGCAATTCTGATAACACATGAGGGAGTCTTCTGGGAGCTTTTGGGAAAGTGGATCTCACTCTTAAAAAGGGAGCCAAAAGAGATATTCTCTCTTCTAGTCTGTGAAGGTTGCTGGTGAGGAAGTGGCATGTGGAGCTGTGGCAGCCACACTCTGATTATGAGGGGACAAGCCTAAGGGCAAAGGCCAATAGTCTGAGAATGGAAGAACAGAAAGATGGAAACAATTGGAATCCTGAAGATGCTACTGAATTGCTGACCTAAGTACCCTGGCACTGCTCTTCTTCCAGCCTCCTTGATATGTGAGATAATAAATTCCCTTATTGCTGAATGAAGCTTAAATTGAGTTTTCTGTTATTTGTGGCTGAAATCGTCCTTACTGAGACCCACCATACCCCTCATTTATACTTCCTCTAGAATCCCATGCTTTCTTCTATCACGCTTTCATTTTTTAAAATAGCTTTATTGATGTATAATTTACATACCATAAAGGTCACCCATTTAAAGTACGCAATTCAATGGTCTTTAACATATTTACTGAGTTGCATAACTATTGCCACTATCTAATTTTAGAATATATTATCACCCCCCCCAAAAAAACTCTGTGCCTCATTAGCAGTCTCACCCCGAATCCACTAGCTCTAGGCAACAGTAATCTATTTTCTGCTTCTGTGGTTTTACCTATTCTGGACATCTCATATAACTGGAATCAAACGATATATCTTTTGTGACTGTCATCTTTCACTTAGTGTAATGTTTCACTTAGCATAATGTTCATCCATGTTGTAGCATGTCTTAGTTCTTTATTTACCACATTTTTTTAAAATGCATTCATCAGCTGATGAAAATTTGAGTTGTTTCTACTTTTTGGTGATTATGAATAATGCTGTCAAGCACATTTGTGAACAAAGTTCTGTGTGGACATGTGTTTTCATTTCTCTTGGGTATGTAACTAGGAGTAGAATCGCTGGGTAGGGGCTGGGCCGGTGGTGCAGTGATTAAGTTTGCACGTTCTGCTTGGGCAGCCAGGGTCCACCCGTTCAGATCCCGGGTGCGGACATGGCACCGCTTGGCAAGCCATGCTGTGGTAATTGTCCCACATATAAAGTAGAGGAAGATGAGCACAGATGTTAGCTCAGGGCCAGTCTTCCTCAGCAAAAAGAGGAGGATTGGTGGCAGATGTTACCTCAGGGCTAATCTTCCTCAAAAAATAAATAAATAAATAAATAAATCTTTAAAAAAAAAGAATCGCTGGGTTGTGTGTAACTTTATGTTTAACATTTTGAGGAACTGTCAATCTGTTTTCCAAAGTGGGGGCACCATTTTACAATCCCTGCAGCAGTGTAGGAGGATTCCAATTTCTCTACATCTTGATCAACACTTGTTATTGTCTGTTTTTAAAAATTTTAGCTATGCTAGTGGGTGTGAGTGGTACCTGATATGATCTTGATTTGTATTTCCCTGATGGCTAATGATGCTGAGCATCTTTTCTATCACATTGTTTTAATTACCTGTTTCTGTGCCAGTCATCAATGCTTACTGTGTGCCAGGTACAGAAGTACAAGTACATTAATGGACCTGAATCAAACTTATCTGTAAATTGGGAATATAATACTTATCTTCTAGAGTTATTAGAAGGACCAAACAATGGTTCACAGCTCGGACGTTAGAGTAAGTCAGCTAAGATTCTAGTCCAGGTTCTGTCTCTTACTATTTGTAACTTCATGCATTGCTTAATGTTTCTTCATCTGCAAAAGGAGGAAAAGGTTATCTATCCCTCCATACTGTTGTGAGGAGTAAATGAGAAAATGCAAGAACATTTTGAGCAGTGCCTCACACATAATCACTGAGAGAGGCAGCTCTTCCTTAATGGTTGCCAGTTTCTGTATAGACTGTGCAGTGGTCCACCTGGGTGCCTTTTCCTGGGGCTGCCCATCCTCCTGCCCCATGAAGGTTGGCTGCTTAGAGCTCACTGCTGCCCCCTTTCTCCAGAGCATTGCCCTGGCCGAGTATTGCTCTGTGATTTAGCCCTGCATTCCACCCCTGAGGGGACAGCAGAAAAGCCAAGGGCTGACTGATCCTTCACACAAAAGACTGGCCCCTGGCCTCAAAGCAGACCATACTTGGGTGTGATTTCTGCTCCAGAGCTCTCTCCCCACAGATCAGGCCAAGTCAGTCTTTGCCCAAGACCACATCCTTGCTAGCTCTTTCCCTTTCCTTTCTAGCTTCCCTCCCAGCCCTGTATGCTTTTTCTGAGGGCATTCTTTCAACGAATCACACGCACCCAAAACCCAGTCTCAGATCCCACCTCTCAGGAACCTGCCCAAGACACTGCCCTTACCTCCCACCCCAACATCCCCCTCCTCCAGCACCCTCCTTCCCTCAGCATCACGCCCTCTTCCTTTACTGCCCCCATGTCATGACCTCACCACCTTCTGCAAAGAGAAGGAGAGAGGCAAGTTATGAAAGTGTGAAGGAGATAGAACTAACAAAAGAAAAAGAAGCAGGAACTGTGGAGAAGAAAACAAGGGCTGAAGAGTTTAGAAATGTAGCCAGACACAGAGGGAGTATGAGTAAAATAAATTCAACAACAACAAAATCTATGGCCCTGGTGTGACAGGAAAAAATTCTTATTTACAGCCCTCTCACAAACTCCTTTCTAAGAAGGATGTATCCTAAAAATGGATTTTTGTTTTAAGAGGTTGGCTGATGCATGTGAAGATAAGAAGCAGATGGGAGATAAATTACTCTGCATAAAATAGGAAGACCAGGGTGGCAGGGAGGCTGGAGGGTGGAGAGGGGACGGTAGAGGGGAAAAAAGATATGGTTGGTCACCAGTGGGATTAAAATAGAGATCTTTAAAGGTGATTTTTATTTTAATGAAGTGTTTTACCTTATGATATTCAGTGTAAACCCACCTTACAATTTTCTCCAAGAAATCATTAATAGATATCCGTTTCTCACTAATATGATGGGGGGGTGGGGGCGGGCAGGGTTGATCTATTTTTGGAACAGTGAGTCCTGATTCAGAAGCAGATGTAAGAGCCAGAAGAGGGACTGCCCCCAGGGAGCCAGTCTCCTGGGGTCACAGTGGTATACCTTTCCTGCTTCTAAAGGACAATTCTGAGTAAAAGAAAAGATGAAACGGGAGCTTGTGCATATGTGTTTCTTTTTTTAACAGAAATTATTCACTGAAATAGAGCCAAGGAGAGGAGGATGAAGACACAGAGGCAAGTGGCAATGCAGTGAAAATCCCTAAGCAAATCGTTCCATGTTTCACTGTGCTTCTCTAGGAAGCCTGAGAATTTCCTGTGAATGAAGGCTCTGGTGTTATTCCATGACTTATGTCTATTTCTGGGATCTTTTGTGATTTCAGTGGCTTGTAAGTCATTTTAAAATTTTCGTTTTCACCATGATTTCTAAAGTCTTATTGTATACCAGCATGAGGTGTCTGTCTTCTTGAAGCTGGGTACCTGAGAGTTACTGTAAATTCTCAATGAGATTACCTCTTGACCTTGTTATGAAAAGAAGCTAATCTTGTCAATTTGCTGTTTGCCTGTTTAACCTGAGGGGTCGCTCAAAGGTCACAAGGATTTATGAGCTTGTTTTACAGAACAAAGAGAAAGCTTTCAAGGATTACCAGACCCCAGCTGCTGTTGATGCCTAGAAGTCAGATTGTCCAGGGGTTTATCGGAAGTGAAAGAATCACGGATTACCCCTTTATTTCTCCGACACTCCTCCTGCCACTCCCCTTGGCTCTATAAAACTCCCTGCCTTTTCTTGTTAAAGTGGATTTGAGAGAATCCTCTCCTGATTTCTCCTCTTGGCCAATTGGAATAAACCTATCTCCATCCCTAAGCACCAATGTCTCCCTCAGTGTTTGGTTTACTATGCATCAGGCACATGAACTTGAGATTAAGAGGGTGGGTATCACTCATAGTCTCTGGATAAGCCCTGCAGCCCCAGGAAGCAATGGGGTGAGTGGCCTGAAGACTAGGTCTGATTCTCTTAGAAAGCTCTCCTGCAGCCCCGTTTAGTGTCATTTGCTTCTATCTTATAGGTAAGAGCTGGGTCACTCAGCCAGCCCTGGCTTCGAGGGGAGTATGAGAAGGTGAGTATTTTAGCTGTTCAGTCCTTTGGTAGAGGACACAGGAGAGAAGCGAGATGTGAATGGCCTTTGGGTGGCCGATCCATTCCATCTGCCAGAAAATGATACAGAAGGTCATCAGGAAAGTGAATAAATATGTGATAACTGACTTAACCTAGCAAAGAACCCGTAGCCTAGGTGCCCTCAGAGAGGATCACCACTGTCAAGAGTTAGAATTCCCACGCAAAGAAGGTTGAAGTCTCAGAATTTAGAGAAACCAGGCTCTATATAGGTGGGGATGTGGGAAAAAGCCTAAGAGCAGGCACTGTTGGAAATATGTATAGTGAGCACTCAAACTGCCAAGGTTCCTCCCAACCCCCTACACAAAGGGAATGGTTTAGTCTCTAGAGACATTCTGTGAGACACAGTGTGGAGACCATGTGAAGCCTGCATTCTGAATCGTGGCACGCTCATCCCCTCCCCCGAGCCTTGGCCTCAGAATACTGGAACTGGGTGGATTCACCCGAGAAAGGAAATGGAAGGATTCTTCCCAGGAAATTAAGAGCCCCCGAGGAAAGGCTCATAGATACTGACATCTGGCTTTTAATCTTGCTGTTGCCTCTACCTCTGGGCAAAATCTCTGAGTCACTCCTCTAAAACTGGGGTGAGGACAGTTGTCTCCTCTCAGAGTGAGGCCCCGGCTTTATGAGTTGTGCACAGGGTGGGCAGCAGCCTAATTTTCTTGGTTTGCCTCTCCTGACAGGCAACTGCAGTCCTCTGAGTGGGTGAGGGTGATGGGGTCCCAGTATTCTTGGCCTGCTGTGCTTGGGGTAGAGCTTTCACCCTATGAGTGGGGGCTGAGGGGAGGAAGGTAACCCTTAACCTCTCGGCTGCACTCACCTAGAATTCAGCCTCTGCTACAGGGAGCTGGGGTTTGGGAGTAAGCAATGCTGGCAGCATGTCCCTTCTGTGGGGACACCATAGCCTCTGTCTGGGGAGACAGGGAGCCCTAAGTTCTTGGCCACACTCACCCAGATTGGAACTTTCCTCATGCTGAGCTGGGGCACGAAGGAGGGAGTGGATCATGGCTCAAGTGCCATAGACACCATTCTCATGAAGATTCAATAAATTTTTGAATAAATGTTTCTTCATTTGCTGTATACCCTTAGGGCAATTTTAGAGTCTTCAAATGGTTGTATTTTTGTAATTTTCACCAATTATGTTTGTTTTGCTGGAGAGTAGTTCTGCCAAGCTCCTCATGCCACTGTTCTATGTTGGAGAGACTGACTCAGAGTATCTACAACAGTACACATGTTGTGGAAGAGATATGATAGAGGCAGTTTATTTTTACGGGGAAGACATAGAACTCTGAACCTGAGTTCCTTCACCTTCCTCCAGGCTTAGAAGTCATTGGGCAGTTGGTAGAGATGCGTTACAATTCAACTACATACTTAAAAGTTTTGGACCCAATTCCAGTGTGTGGAGGGTGTGGGCTTGGCCACCTCAAAATGTGTCTCTTTGGCTTCATTATTTTTAAGAACAAAAGACTCTGGAAGAAACTTTGATCTTCTCCCTAACTGCCTAAAAGAATTTAAGATAAAAGCCCTGGCCCCAGGACAGGCCGTCACTGTAGATAACTCTGGGTATCCAAAGACTGTGAGGGTCCTTGCTAAGCCCATTCTTATCTACTAAACATTTGCTTTTCCATCTCCATGTGAATTGCCTTCCTCCCCTTTGAAGCCCCAAACCACTACCCCAACACCCTCCTTTGTCTTTAGCTGAAGATGGCATTTAAGGGAACAGCCTCTGTCATTTTGGTGAGTTGCTCAGTTTTCCTGAGTCTCTCCCATGTATACATATTATAAAGCTTTGTTTGATTTTCTCCTGTTATTCTGTCTCATGTCAATTTAATTTGTAGCCCAGCCAGAGGGACCCAGAAGGTAGAGGATTTGTCTTCCTCCCTTACAAGGGGGTTTTACTCCCATACCAGCAAGCAATGCTCAGGACATGATCTGGGTACCCTATAATTCAACTCAGGTCTGACACTCTCTACCAGATAGCATCAGATTCCCCAGGTAAAGGGCTCAGTCTCACACGACTGCCCTCCACTGCAGACACCAATCACAAGCCCAGGTTGTTAGCTATGCTTCTGACCAACCGGCTACAGATTAGAGGTTCCCACAACCCCCTCCTTGGACTTCAGACACCAGTTGTAAGTTGTTACCTGTACTTCTGACCAAGTGGCCTCTAAATCAGAGGTTCTCACGACTTTATCCTTGAGTTTGATTAATTTGCTAGAGAGGCTCACAGAACTCGAAGAAACATTTTACTTTTTAGATCACCTATTTATATTATGAAAGGATATAATTCAGGAACAGCCAGATGGAAGAGATGCCTAGGGCAAGGTATGGGGAAGGGGCGTGAAGATTCTATACCCTTTCCAGATGCACCACTCTCCCCAATTCTTCACATGTTCACCAACACGAAGCTCTGTGAACCTGTCCTTTTGGGGTTTTACAGAGTCTTCATTACATAGTCATGATTGATTAAGTCATTAGCCATCTACTCTAATCACATGGTTGGGTCCCTTGGTAACTAGCCCCCCTCCTTAGGTGCTTCCCAAATATCACCTCATTAACATAACAAAAGACACATTTAAGTCCTCATCACAGGAAATTGCAAAGATTTTAGGAGCTCTGTGCTAGAAACAGGAAGGAAGACCAAATATATATTTCTTATTATAAATCACAGTATCACAATACTATGTAAGTGAATGTGGTGGCAACAAGATTTATTAATAATGTATGAGCATTCTCAGGCTTCTTTTACTAGCTAAAGGTAATTCTGTGTTTGCTCACACAGATTCTTCTCCCTCTTAATTTCTTAGGAGAGTTCTGTCTTTGTCAGCCTAATTTTAATATTACCTAGAATTGGGAAACCTGATAGAGAAGGGTAAGACCAGAAAGACTAGAGGAAGGGAAAAGACTTAGGTAGAGAGGCTAAGAGCTGGGCGGCAGTAGGAGGATGAAGATGTGGAGGGGGCAAACCTAGCTATCTGGGTGGAGAAAAAGTTGTGTGTTGAAGGGAGAGAATTAAAGAACTGGGAGCAAGAAGAAAAGAAAAGGGGTTTATGAAGTTTTGCTTTGAGTTACAGATGAATTTCCTATCCTGTTCCTTGAGACATGCAAGAGAAGTTTGTAATACTGTTCTAATTTATAATATTGTTCTAATTATAGCTCATAGGCTATAATCTTCTATATGCAAATCCATGCAGAGACTGGTCCATATATAGCCCTTGTTCTTATTGTATTTTAATAAAAAATACTAAATATGTCTCTCTCCCTGCTTCCTTATTAGATTTCCTCCAGGGGTGCTGACTATGAAAGATGCTGATCTTTATATCAGACTCAGGAAAAATGGGAGAGTATCAAACCATGTCTTAAGAAAAGCATCTGATTGACCAGTGATTCTTTCTGTGATTAAAAAGATAGAAAGCTTACAAAACATATGTATTTTTATTTGATTTACATATTCAATTCCGTAGTTACGTAATGTGTGTTTCATTAACAGCTGTTAAAACCTAGGTTTTGAAATGCCATTCCAGCTAACAGAATTCTAACCAGAAGGATATGAAATGACATTCGACCCATACTCTTCAAAAGTATAAATGCCATTTAAGGAGTAAAGAGTTTCTCTTGGATTATTTCACTGGCTGAGGTAGGGGCTGGTGGGGAACGGGTAACAGCTGTGAAGAACTCTCATTTTACAACTCAGATAACTAGGATGGTGTTATTTCAACAAGATGTGAGTGTGGGACAAGAGCAGTTTAAGGAGGTAGGAGAGGTATTAGGAAGTGTTGGGCTAGCTATGCCTGTGGGACATCTAGGTGGACATTTAGTGGGCAGGTAAATATATAGATTTGGGCTTTGGGGATGCTTGAGAGGAGGATATTGATTTTGAAGTCAGTAACATCACGACAGTGATATCATATGAGGAAATAAATATGATGATCAAACGAGACAGTGAATTTGTGGTGGAGCAGTTACCTGGGCAGAAGACAGAGGGGCTGAAATGCTAGAGTGTGGAGAAAGGAAGAGGATCTGGCATCAGGGGCAGAAAAGCACTAACAGAGCAAAGTATTTCAGGCACTCTGGGAAGTGAGAATTTCTAGAGAGAAAATGGACAATAGTGTCTAATTCTGAAGCAAGGTTAAAAAACCAATACTAAAACAGAAAAGTATTGTGACCATTCAAACCTTTATTGAGTGTTGAATGAATGGATTTGGTGGCCAGGAGGTCATTATCTGTCTTTGTGAGTTACCAAACAGTGGAGGGGATGGAAGATTGCTGTACGCTGAGATGAGACTTGGAGGCAAGGAAGCTGACAGACAGAATGTAATCTAGTGCTTCAAAAACTTTCAGGAAAAGGAAGGAAAAGCTAGACCATCAGTTCATCTACTAGAAAGCAAGCTCCAAGGGAACAGGGTTAATGTCTTTTTATTTTTTAATGAAAAATGAGTTCCCACACTCAATATGTCTGGCTTAGTAAGTAAGGACTGAATAAACACTGCTAAAGGAAAGAAATGATGAGGGGTCAGGAAGTTGAGGGTACAAGCAAGAAAGTAGTTTGAATGATCTAATCTGTTCTGCTCCTTCTTTTCTCATTCCTCTAGACTCAAACCCTTGCTTAGTTCTACTATACTTAACAGACACCAACTGGTTGTCAGGCCTTTGGTTGTGGCCAGCCTGTGTCTATAACCATAAATGATGGTTTTTTGGGGGACTAGAATTGGCAACCCCAAGATGTGTCTCTTTGGCATGAGGATTATTTTGGGCTAGTTACTTTTAAAAACTGCAGACAGGAGAGAAACTCTGGAAAGTTGAATTTACTTACCCTTTGTTAAGAGACATTTATATTTGTAAAGGAAATCTCCATTTGTAAAGGTGTCTCCCTCTCTGTACCAGGAAGAAGGGGGGAATGACTTTATCTCTAGAAACTCTTATCAATGCAGAAGGCAAGGACTTAAATCTGCATAATAACCTTACTCTTATTTACTGTGCTTTTCTAGTAATCTCCCATAACTGACTCCCTCACCCCCAACATCCTCCTTTGTCTTTAGCTGAGGGTGGTATTTAAGGTGAGAGCTTCCACCATTTTGGTGAGTTGCTCAGTTTTCTTGAGCCTCTTCCATGTATACATGTTATAAAGCTTTGTTTAATTTTCCCCTGTTATTCTGTGTCCTGTGAATTTAACTCATTGTCCAGCCAGAAGGACCCAGAGTGGGTAGAGGAAATGTCTTCCTACCCTACAGTTTACAAATCTTTCCAAGGCACATGTTGAGAGTACCATGAATTTACCCTCCCCATATGCAAATGGATCACTCTGAAGCCTGAGAGAAATGCTCAGTGAAATGGACACTTCCTGGTCCCTTCCCCCCTTTCCTGACCCTCACCGCAAAATAATCTCTCTGTAGCCCCATAAAATCCCACAGTCACTTCAACCATTAGTTCCACTGATTATCCACACTTGAACGAACAGTTTCCTGTTTAAATTATGTTCAATTGGTCTTATCTTCAATGAGAGATTCTCAACTCAGACTGCATGTTAAAGTCATCTGGGGAGATTAAAAAAATACTGATGCCAAGGTTGTATCTAAGGCCAATTAAATCAAAACTTCTGGGCACTGGTATTATTTAAAGCTCCCTGAGAGATTCTAACGTGGAGTTAAGATTGAGAACCAATTTCCTAAACCTTTCTATGGATGTAGTTCTTAATTATGCCTCCCAATAATGACCCTCTCTTTGAGCAGGTAAAACCAGCCATTAACCTTCATCTTATCCTTCACAAATGGAAATATGGCATCCCATATTCTGAATTTGAGGAAGTACCCTTCCTATATACCATGGAATTGTCCTTTTTGTGCTCCTAATGCCAGCCAAGTGGATTGATCTGGCTACACTGAGTTATGTCAGTCAGGAGCTCATCTGGGTGGGGAGGATGAGTTTGCCTGTGTTATTGAGAGCAGAAGTGACGCTCTCTGAATGCAATTGTTATATTGGTCTCAAGTTGATAGACTGCTTAGAAGAAGCTGAGCCCTGGGAGAAGGTCTTCTTGCCTGAATAGGTCCTGGGCTCCCTGGATTTCTGCTGTTTTCTGGACATCCTTGCACTCTTCCACTTCTGTTCTAGGGCAATGCTATTCAAACTTTAAAATCATTTTTTTTTTCTTTTCAGAACAATCTTTTCAAATGAAATTCCATGCAGAAGCTGAATGTAGAGTTGGGTAAAAATGTAATTGCTCTAGTTGAGGCAGGATGTGAGAGTCTTCCCCTCCTGGCTGTTGGTGTCTCCTGATCTGCCCTGAGGCACTTCTTCTAATCCTAGGGTTTCCAGGAACACAGATTGAAAATCACCACTTAAGGGTGATAGCAGCAATATCAGGGACCAAAAAGCAAAAGATATCACTAGACAGTGTCATGAGTTGTTTTCCTAATAGAATGACAAGGCACCCTCACTGAATAGTCAAGGCTCTAGAAGCCAACACGATCAGTGAGAATGCTAAGTGTAGGTGAAGCGTCAAAGAAAGGAGCCAAGTGCAAGAAAAATAGAAGAGAGTTACTGGAATAGTGAGAAGTTTGAAAAATCAGATCATGGGAGAAATAGTTGAAAGAACTAGCAATGTATAGCCTGGGGAGAAAAAATGTGATAACTGTTCCAATATTTTTAGGACCGTCACATACAATGCGGAATGAAGCGGTTCTGGGTGGCTGCGGAAAGTAGAACATGCACCACTGGGTGGGAGGAAGATTCAGGGGAAAGGCTTTTGGTTCAATTAAGAAGTAAGTTGCTAATATTATAATGAGCCACCTCAGGAGTTACCAAATTCCCAAGCCCTGGAGATGTCGAGCCATTGACTAGATGACAAAGTCATTTACTTACTCCCTCCATCCCTCTCTCCCTTCCTCACACACTTGACTTGAAGATTCACGTTAATTTAGGTAAAACGATAACTTGCATCAAATAAAAGTAAAATTTGAGTACCTACTATATGCCACACGAGTGATTCCTGACTGCAGTGTTGACAAAGAGATGTATCACAATTAGCTGGGAAGTGTTACAAAAAATCAATTTCTATTAATAAATTAGTAAAACTCACAACTGGTTTGTTTTAAAATGAATGACAAATTAGAATGGATTTAATGTTGTACCTATACCACGATCACTTTCATTCTTCTGTATTCTGTGATGCATATTGAGTGGGAGAAAGAGATGTGGGTTATTAGCTAAAGTGTCTAAAATTAATTATAACCTAAATCATATCAAATTTAAGTTATAATCTAGAGTAAGTGACTGATACTGATCTACCATGAAAAAGAGTGGCACAATAAAATTAGCAAATCCTTGGGTGTTGCCTCTGGCACCATTTGTTTTCTTTCCCATAACAGTTTTGGTAAGAGCCCCATGGTAGTTTGTCCTTCATATGAATGTCGTCTGTTATAGGACACACCTTGGATGAGATCTGTAGGGTCCCTGCCTCTACCAGAGTGGAAGGAGTGGCAAAGTTGACAGAGAATTGGAATTGGACGCACCTCCTTGTGATGCTGGCACTGCCATTTTCTAGCTCTGCTCCCTCGGGCAGGTCCCTTACCTCCCTGAGCATCAGCGTCCTTAGCCCTGAAAAGGGGAGATTAACTTCCTTACGGGGTTATCTGGAGGTTGAGAGATAATGAAGGTACATCTTAAGTACATTTGTTGAAAAAAAAGTAGAGATTGAATAAATGATAGCTGTTACTATTATTAACAGCATCCCCGAATAGGGCTAGAGATAACATCGTATTTAATTGCTCTCAGAGTTCCTCTAGTAAGAATCAGAGCATGCTCATAGTTCTTTGCAAAAAGTAATTGCATAGAAAATGTCTATTTTTTTGAGCTATTTCATGAAGAGATGCTTTTGCTGAACTACATGGGTTTTTATTCTGTTCGTTTATTTTCTTGTGAGGCTTTACTATTTCAAAACAAAACCTACATTTGAATCTTAGATGTAATTATCAAGAAATTATCAGCAAGACACAGAGCTGCAGAAAACATTCTTTTTATTTTTTCTTAGACATCAGTTCTAATCCTGGGCTATATGCTGAACAATGGCTGGTTACATTGGGCCTTTTTGGTGAGCCTTGCAAATAATTAAAGGGCTTTGAAAAAATTTGACTATTTTTACATGTGCTAATTTTCCGTATTTCTATAAAATGTAACTGGCATGAGCAGACCTCACAAGACTGTGATTACGAAGTGGAAAATATGTTAATGTCTGTTGGACCACAGCTCTAAATTGCCGTCAATGCTCTTCTACCTCAGCAACAGGGCCAGGATGGGAGTGAGGCAAGAATGCCCTTTTAAAAATTAAAAATTTCAATAGTTGGAAATTATAACCATATGTTTAGATGACACAGAGAATAAGCTAATATATTAACAGAGAAAGATGTATTTTGGGAACTCTACCAAGATTTATTTGAGAGCCACAGGCCGATCTGAGGATTGCAAAGCTTTTCTATTGCTAAACAATTTCAGAACCCATTCAGAGGGGGCTCTGCTGGTATCTGGTAATTATCTATCTGTCTGACTATCTATCTATTATTATTACCACTATTTATCTATTTATCTGTCATCTCCTTACCTGTCAGTGTTTCCTTTCTAATTCAATCTATGTGTCAGGCTACTATCTGAACTCAGATGTGCTGTTTAAAAAGAGATTTATTCAGAAACTCAGCCCATCTTACTAATGTAATATTAGAAATAAAATCTAAATCTTTCTCTTGCCTTTGGGGCATGTTAAAACTCATTCATTAAGGGGAAATTGGAGGCTATTTTGTTCAAGTGTCATCTCTGTGAAAAGCCACCCTCTGGTGATAAAAGAATAAAAAGCTTTTGGAGCAAGTGTTCACATAGAACATCCTCACATCAATTCCTGGAATGGTTAGGGACACTTCTTCTTTGCACCCCATCAATAAGCTAAATGTGGTGGAGACAAAAATGTGAGCGCCTGTCACAAAGAACTGTCTATGGTCCATTGTGTGAGCGATTTATAAATAATAGATGATGTTTATAATGCTGCTGGCAGGTCAAAGACACTGGTAACCACAGTAGTGAAGAAGATGGCCTGGGGGACATGGTCATTACTCAGGATATGATTGCTTTGTTCTTTGATTTAATAATCCGTTTTGCAGAAAATCAGCCATGTTATACTACCCTAGAGATTCTGCCCTGTATATATCAAAGCTGACTTTATGAGACAGATGCAGATGATGAAAAATTAGTGGTAATCAGAAACTTCTTCAGTAAAGTGAGGTTCTGTGATTAGGGCTCATATACTCCTATATTCCTTAGACTTGTATCTATAGGTACAAATCTGACACTTTAATTCCAGGGGAGGATTAAATTATGTCAATTTTATGTCATATAGTAAGCCTCTGAACTTGGGTAAAAGAGAGATTCAAACTTCTATTATAGCCTACTTAGAAAAAACTATGAGAAAACTAACATTAAAAGTTAGGTAGTATGTCAAAAGCTGCACATGGAAGAAAAGAATAGTATTAAATGATTGGAAAGATTAACCATTAAATATTCAAGCAGATAGAAAAAAGCTCAATAAAACAACCGTTGAAAAGTAGGATAATATATTAATTTAAAAAAAGGAAAAATGTGATTCTGAACCTCTTAATCTCAAGTTTGTGCACCCAATGCACAATAAGCCAATCACTGGGACCTTGGAGATGGAGAAAGTTTTATTTGAACTGGCCGAGGTGAGATGGTGGAAAGATAGGTTCTCTCAAATCCCTCTAGAGAAAGAAGAAAGCAGGGTTTTTTTTTATAGGACAAAGGGGTTTGTGGGCAGGAGCTTCAGAGAAATAAAGGGAAAATCCATGTTTCTTTCACTCCAGATAAGCCCTTGGGCAATCAAACTTCCAAGTGTCATGGGAGCTGGGGGTTGGTTATCTGGTGATGTAAATTCCTTAAAGGCATTCTTTTTCTTCTGCAAAGCATCCATAAATCCTTGTGACCCTTGAGCCACCCCTCAGGTTAAATAAGAAAACAGCAAATTAACAAGATTAACATCTTTTCATCTGTGTCTGTTTTGGGAACAAGGTTCAAGGGTAACTGCTTGAACAGTTCAGGACTTGAACAATTCAGTCTGACAGATACCTATCATTTGCCTCCTATTTACTATTTATATTTAAAAATACGTCTGCAGGAGTGCCAAATGACTGTTTTTAAAGAGAGGATTTGATTTTTGGAAGGAGCCACATGTACTTTAATTTGAGACTTTTAAATAAAATAGGTGATCTGTCTCAATGATCCAGGTTTTGCTGTTAATAAAAAGGTGAGAAAAGGTTATTTTGCCTTACTTAAACATTGTTGGACCACCCTTTGATACTGTGAAGACAGATAATGCTCCACAGACTCCACAAAAGGAAGAAGATACTCTTGTTTTTTGCAGCCATACCTCATTTTGTTTCTCAGATACCTGATTACCCTCCTTAAAGCTAACAGATTGTTTATATCTTTTAAAAGGATAGTCTGTAAATATTCCCCTGGTAGCAAACTATGATGTTATTTTGACCCTTGCTTTTTCTCCTTAACAACATGTCTTGGAAGAAAATTCTATTTGAGTACATAAAAAGCCTCTTGTATCCTTTTTATGGCTGCATAGTACCAGCTTGGCAGGGCAAGTTTACCCCCAGCACTCTCCTTTATCATACTATTTATTTTTCAATGTATTTAAAATTGAGAGTATGTTAAATTTTGATTAATTTATAAAAATTTGACATCTTTGTGATACTGTGTCTTCCTAGCCAAGCACATGATGTATCTTTCCACTTGTTCAAGTCTTTTTAACCTCAATGAGCACCTTAGAATGTTTTCCTTTAGATTTATACATTTCCTAAATTTATTCCTGCATATAGAATCTCTTCTGTTATTATTTTAAGTAAAGACTTTCTTTCCATTATATCTCTTAGTTGGTTATTTGACCAAGTGAAGATATTGATGACTGCACATTAGTTTTGTACCTAATCACCTAGTAGAATTACTTTATAATTTGTAATGGTTTTCTATTCTTTTTATTTCTCTAGGTACACAGTTATATCATTTATAATTAGTGATTATTTTACCTCCGCCTTCCTAATTTTTATATACTTTATTTCCCTTTTTTGTCTAATTGAGTGGACTTGTACTTACTAGAACAATCTTAAGAACTAATGGTCATAGTGAAATCCTTGTCTTATTCTTGACTTTAATAGGATTGCCTTTAGTCTTGTCATGCTGGCTTTGGGATTGAAACTGACCTAGACATATATAAATATGTTTATTTTGTATATTTATATTCATATATAAAATATATTTACATAATTATATAATATATATTGTATACAAATGTATGTTATATATTATATTCAGGAAATGTCCATCTACTTCTATTTCAGTATCTAGAATGGTTATCATATAACAGTCCTGATTAGATATTTCAATATAATCTGTTGTAATTCTGCATTTCTGGAATAAATCCCACTTGGTTATCGTGCATCTACATGTAAAGACATATAAACTTACCCTTTAGAAAATTCTCTACAGAATAATTGTAGCAGAAATCTCTCTCCATCTCTCTTTCTTTTTGTTCTGCCTATTTTTTGGGCCACCAAAGGCCTCTCTCTGTTGCTGTGGAAAGGATTCCTTGCATTTCTGTCCATCAAGATATGTAAAATAGGCACTATCAGTGATGATTGTATTCTGTTTCCATTCTCCTCTTTTCTTGAATTAACAGAAAACTACATTTATACATTTTCTTCTTCATTATTGGATATTGGGTAATAAATGCAGTGAGGGACTGCATTGTCTGTAGAGAATTTAAAAACAATAATAAAACTGACTAAGAGTCAGTTTACTTTTCATTATCAACATGTGCCAGCCATTTTGAACAATGTTAGTGATAAAAATACTCCTCTCCACTGGGGTGGACAGCTCCTTCTAGCACCCTTCTTCATACTTCACTTTTGATGACATCACTGCATTGCTGAATTAACCTACCCTGGAGCCACAGTGCCTTGGGACTTCTTGTTATTGGAAGTAGGAAATGTTAAAGCCATTTTAAGCCAAGTTTCTGTTACTGCTCTATGAGGCCTTACTTGATCCTCTACTAGAAAACTAATCTTTGCTATCATCCTCTGCTATCACTATAACTTTTACACACTTCTTCGGTTGCACTTGTTTATACTTTTTGTTTATTTGGCTTTCCAATGATATTTTGAAATCCATCGGGTTAGGGAATTTATCTGATTCATATTTGTCTCCCTAGGACAACGCCCGTCACGCTGGTTGCTCAATAACTGAATGCTCCATGAATATACCTGGAGCTTTGTGTGATCTTCATTCTTGTGTCCTGAAATCACCACTGTTAGAATACTGCCCTTTTGGAATACCCCAGCTGTAGTCCGAACAACAAAAACTTAATAAGACTTCATAAATGACATATTTGTTTTATATCCTTCAGACCAACTATCCCAGTTCTTATAAAATAGAACTTCATGGTATAGTGAGCGGTGCACTCTCTAGTTCTTTTCAAGTCTTTTTCTGGAAGATGTCTGCTCAGATACTTTTGTGGAGGATGTAAGCAGTCTACTAAATATACATACAACAAAACCTGTTTTTTTTAGAAGAAACATACTTTCCCCGAATCCGAGTATAGAATGTGTTAGTTTCCTGTGTTACGGGTGGGGATCCACTAGGTGGCACTATTACATAAGTGATCATCCTTGGAACAATACACTGAAATTTTCTTCTCCGTTAAACAACTGCTCACTGAAATATTTTGTTTTTCAACTCAAACTTTGCCAGCTTGATATACAAGGTAACTTCGTCTAGATTGAGGAAATAAATTGTCACTATTAAGATTTATGGTAAGCTCCTCGCAAAATAAATAAGGTCATCAATTAGCAGTCTTCTAGTAGCTTGTATGCACAGAAAATTGTGAACTACAACCTGCTGTATTTGAAAACTGAGCTCCTTTCAGAAAAAAAATTTGGTGCTTATGGGAAGGAATTGCATTTGGTATGCATTTAAAATCTCCTGCTTTGTAGATGGCAATTTATTGACTATTTGGTGTTTACAAAGTTTTGCCAGGAAATCAACCACTAATCTGGGAAAGTCTAAACATTGCACACTATGCAATTAGAAGCAGATTTGATTTAGTGGGGCAGCTATGTGGAAGCCTCCTTGTAATATTTTCCGTGGAGTTCATGCTCTGGATCTCCCTTGGAGTTGGGGCCATTTGAAAGCAAGCCATATTGATACCTAAGCATCTTTGGAAGTAATCCAAGATGAACCTGCTTCATATAGAATTCACTTTATAGTACCATTATAACAGAATTTCCAAATCACCAAAGTAATGAATTACATATGAAGAATTCAAAGGCTTGAATGTAAAGGATAATTCTGCATTTGTATTAAAAGCAGCAATTACATTTATCAGCACTAAAGTCACTACAATTTTTTCAATACTGGAAAATGTACTCTAAATGACATATAATAGAGTGAATAAGATAATATTTTATTTTTTCTTTAAGCTCTTAAATCCCTTTAACTCAGGGGTTCTTAACCTAGTCCATGGACCCCTTGGGTGTTCATAGATAGAAAATAGAGGTCCAGAGGGCCGGCCCGGTGGCGCAGCGGTTAAGTTCGCACGTTCCGCTTCTCGGCGGCCCGGGGTTCGCTGGTTCGGATCTCGGGTGCGAACATGGCACTGCTTGGCAGCCATGCTGTGGTAGGCGTCCCACGTATAAACTAGAGGAAGATGGGCACGGATGTTAGCTCAGAGCCAGGCTTCCTCAGCAAAAAGAGGAGGACTGGCAGTAGTTAGCTGAGGGCTAATCTTCCTCCAAAAAAAAAAAGAAAATAGAGGTCCAGGAACTTTGAGTGGAAAAATTACATCTAACTGAAATTCAGTATTTTTCTTTAATTGTAAACGTAGACAACAAACCATGGGAGTATTATCAGTCACTGTGCTTTTGACATCAACAGAAATCACAGATATTTTCATATCACATTACAGTTGTTTCAGCGTCTTGAAATATCTTTCTTGTTCATCACTACTTTAAAGTTATGGTGGTTATTAGACTCTTTGCTGTATCTTCTCATTAAGATGTTAAGAAATAAATGTGTCACTCATAATAGTTTAGAAATATTTTGATGACCATATTTCAGTATAATTGGCTTCCTTTATAATCTTATACATTTGACTTTATGCATTTAGAAATATTATTTTGACAAGGGGTTCATAAGTTTCACACCAGTTCACCGAAGGGGTCCATAATACAAAAATGTTCAGAAGCATTAAAGTATCAGGGCAAGCTCACGCCTGCTGTTTTAATGTAAGGGCCTCCTGTGAACCATGGTTCACCTGCATGTGGAAAATCACCAGGTCTGCTGCCAGGGCCCTGAGCTCCCTCTTTCTGTTCAGCTGATGGCTTCTGTGCTGGGCAGAGCTGTATCTGCTCCCTCCAGCTTTCCTTCATTTCTCTTAGAAGCTAGTCTCCTCAGTGTCTCAGCAGCACCACTATTCCTCAAATGGTACACTTCAGAGTTAGTATTAACATTAAATTTATTCCATTCTGCCTACTCAGTTCTTAGATCCTGATCAGATAGGGTTTTTCCACCTCTTAGTCTATATTGCCACGTTCATTCTCCAGTCCCTGGTCATTTCTGACCTCGTAGGATATGCATAATATGCCTGCAGACCAATGAAAATGATTTTCCTTTGTGGTTCCCAGAATTCAATCTTATCATGTTTGTTTAGAGTCATCCCATGCATCATTTTCACTTCATTAATCTCTTCCCTTCATTCACTACTTAATGCAATGCCAGCCATCTGATTGTCACTGAGATTATGTCATTTTAAAACCTTTAATTCTTCAGTGGCCCCCTATTTTCCTCTTCATTATCAATGCTTTAGTTGCATTCACCATTTTGTCAATATTATTTTCCTTATACCCCAACATACACTTTTGTGTTCTTTCTGCGCATCCCAGAAGTCTTTCATTTGTAAGCTGTTGCTCAAACTTTCTCCCATATCTCCCTTCCATGATACTCTAGAAACACGACTTCATATTCCAGACTTTACTCTATATCTTTTATAAAATCTTTCTCATTTATTTAGAAGAAAATTTTCAGGCTAAGGAGCCTCAATAGGTCAGTGTCTCTCCCCTCAGTGCTAACACTTCTGTTATGTACAAATGAGGATTCACAATTGCAGACATTTCAAGAAATAATAAAGCCACCTATATGTGTTTGAGTGGTGGCTTATGTACAACTCGTTCTACCCCGTGAAATATTTTATCAAAAACTACCAAGGTACTTTCTGAAGCTAGAGTTACATCTTCATGATGGAGTTGAATTACAGACCACACCCACTGGGTTGGCCAGTAATGGGTCATTCTTTCCATTCATTTGATCTTTAACAGCTTCTCTACATCTACTTACTCAAATAATTGAATCAAAAAATATGGAATTTTGGAAAAATTTTGAAAATCTTTTGGTTAAAACATATGTTCAAGGCTGGTGTCTTTGTCAGCTCAGATTACTATAACAAAATATAGATTAGGTGGCTTGAACAATAGATGTTACTCCTCACAGTTCTTTTTATTATTATTATTATTTTTAAATTTTGTTTATTTATTTATTTATTTATCTTGAGGAAGATTAGCCCTGAGCTAACATCCACCACCAATCTTCCTCTTTTTGCTGAGGAAGACTGGCCCTGAGCTAACATCCATGCCTATCTTCCTCTACTGCATATGTGGGACGCCTGCCACAGCATGGCTTGATAAACAGTGCATAGGTCCACACCTGGGATCTGAACTGGCGAACCCAGGCTGCCGAAGCAGAGCCTACAAACTTAACCACTGTGCTGCTGGGCAGGCCCCAACTCCTCACAGTTCTGGTGGCTGGGAAATCCAAGATCAAGGTGCTCCAAGATTTGGTTCCTGGTGAGAGCCCACTTCCTGGTTTATGGAGAGTAGGCTTCAACTGTGTGCTCATGTGACCCAGTGCAAGATGTAAACGTGGGGCCCTTATTTAAAAGCAAGAAAAAAGTGCCATTGAAAATACTAAAACATAAAACTTTCCTTTTTGGTCTAGAGTCTCTCTTAACCTGTCATAATGTCTTTTATTTTTTAATTTTTAAAAATTTTTTTGAGGAAGATTAGCCTTGAGCTAGCATCTACCACCAATCCTCCTCTTTTTGCTGAGGAATCTTGGCCCTGAGCTAACATCCATGCTCGTCTTCCTCTACTTTATATGTGGGATGCCTACCACAGCATGGCTTGCCAAGCAGTGCCATGTCTGCACCTAGGATCCAAACTGGCGAACCCGGGGCCGCCGAAGCAGAACATGCGCACTTAACTGCTGTGCCACCGGGCCGGCTCCTATAATGTCTTTTTCTTGCTACTTAATGTCACACTCCCTTGGGCATGGGGATACTTAGTGGACGAGTATAAACCCTCACAGGTGCCTGGACCCCCACCCTGTGACTTGTGCTTGGCCCCACTGGCTGCCAGGCCACCTCCGCCACCCCTGCCAGCACCAGACCCTCCGTGAGAAATCAATCTCATTTTCCTATGGAACTGCTGCCTTAACCAACTGTGGACAGGTGATCCCTATGGGATTGCAACCACCACACTGGCCTGTGTTATGTTCCTGGACCAGGGGTGGTTGAGAGGCTTGCCTTCACCAAGTCTCTCTCCTGCTTAGTGAGCTGTGGTGCTGCCGGCCGAGAAAGGGGAGGACCACTGCTATGTCCCTTGCTGAGACAGGTTGCTATGCACTCTTGTAATGCACCACCCTGATGTTCCTCACACCCAGGCCCACCCACACCCAGGCCCCCACCGGATGGAGACTGTTGGCCATAGCTGGGTGGGGGTAGGGATGGGAAGTTGAGTGGGGCTCAGAGAACCAATGAGTCGGGACCTGGGCAGCTGAGAGTCTGTCCCAGGGAGACAGTGGGAGCAGGACTGCTGAGCCAAGGCTCCAGACCCTGGCAAATGCTCCATTTTCCCATCAGACTTTACTTACAAAATACAAATTCTAAGATAAAATTATTAAGAATTTTAAGACAGAGACTGTAGCATCCTAATCTCCAAGCATGGAGCCCTTCTGAGCTGAGTCCCTGTGCAACTGTGCTGGTCACTCGTCCATGGAGCCAGCCATGAATGCAATCTCTAAGACTTACCTGTTATGTAGTGTAGCGTTTCAGGTGAAGATAGTAAATCCTCTAAAAACAGGAAGGATAATGTAACATATTATGTCACTCCTCGTGAATGGCTATGTTGCACATTCATTGTCTCTGAACCCCACGGTATCCATTATGGTGGCATATGTGAAAAGGCTATTCATTGAATATCGATACATTGACAGTGAACCAACCACAGAATCTAATCCAAAATTAAATACTACATTAGTGAGCATTCATTTAGCTGGTTTAATTTACACATTAAACAGACATTTTCATTTTCCACACATATATTTCCTAAATCTGAGGATCTCTTTACCTAGGTACCTCTTAATTATTTTTCCTTTACTAAATTGATCAATGTTGAGGAAGCAGCAGCATTCTCAGATGGAATCCACAAGGAGGAGCTCTGAACTCATCTAAACATCAGGATTTGAAGTTTCTGTCTCAGAATACATCCCTGAAGTATAAGATTGTCTTGAGGTATAACTAGTTCCAAGGCAGGATTTTATCAGTTGAGTCTCTGGGGAGTGGTAACATGTAAACACTTATTAAAATATTGTGATGGGAGGTGCCATGATTCTGCATAAGTCAAAAGACAGATGCAAATAAAACCAAAGGCTTTCTGCCCTCTGGTATTATTGGTTCCTTGATTGGAAATATACGTCATATGGTGGATTTTCATCCCTGTTAAGAGATAGCAAGAAAGTGGTAAGGATGTTTCTGCAGTTTACAAATAGCTCAGACAAATAGAGAGAGAAACAGTGAAGCTCTCAGAATCTAATATTTTTCCCTGGGCATCTTTGGGGGCGAAAAAAAAGCTTTTGAATTATGTTTCCATATATTAAGTTCTCACATGAGGAAAGCATGAATTAAAATGTAGTATGGGATGTCTTGTACAAATATAAATAAACTGACAAATAAACAGTACATTGTAAACAGATGAGACAAAGCAATAGAAACGAAGGCTTATAAGGTATGTTGAATTGTAGACTGATTTTCTGCCTATTTGTATTTTTTACCTGTATAAGACCACTTTGTCAGCTGGAGAAATTAAAAGTGTATGTCATATTGAGTCAGGAGTATGTCAGGGACAATGACTGAGGAAACCTGAAGGGTGTAATTGTTCCTTTGATCTTCCTTCTTGGTTCTCCAGCATGGCTTTGGGATAAGGATTACATAGTTTGTAAAAGTCGGCAAGCTCTACCTGGCTTGGCCAAATATTCAAGACTTGGTTGGTTCTACACAGCTGGGGGGTTTGGCAGACCTTTTATCCCTGTCATAAGGTTAGTAGAAGTGAACTGGGAAGGAGTCGTGTTGATTGACTTCGATACTTTCCAAAAAACTTTGGGTTAGACTCATAGGGCAAAAACCCAGAGTTCTTTCCAGGCAAATAGCACCTCCCACCATTCTTTCACCATTCTTTTGTCTTGCTTTTATTTTTCACCATCAGGCCTTATGACGTGTATTTATTTGCTTTTAATCTGTCCCTCACCTAAAATGTAAGCATCACCCTGAGGACAGGGACTTTGCTTTTTGAGTTTATCCTCAGAGTGTGGAACTATGCAGGGCACAGGGTAGGTGCTCTATAGTATTTTGTGAAATGCATAAATCAATGAATGTGTAATGTCACATGACATCATCTTTTCTTTTTGTATTTGAGATCAAACTCATAATATTGTAGTTTACTGCTGTTCCTACTTTGATACTGGGAGGCAAGGACATTCTCAACATTAGCCAGGCTGATAATGAGGATTTCCCACACTGAGGCAGTCTCCTGTCCTTCCCTGTTTGAAGTGTGGGTCTGCATGTCAGCAGCAACATCACCTGGGGACCCCAACCCAGAGCTGTTGAATCAGAATCTGAATTTTCACAAGATGCTCAGGTAATTCATATGTATATTAAAATTCGAATGGATAACTCCAAACAATTGGGACTTTTAACCCAATTATTAGATTGGTTAGATTAGAGTAGATTAGAAAGACTGGCTTCCATATCATCGTGAGCAAAGCAAAAGAAGAAAGAAAGGAGGCTGCTGGGGCCGCCCTGTGGCCAAGTGGTTAAGTTCGCACACTCCACTTTGGCGACCCAGGGTTTCGCTCATTTGAACCCTGGGCGCGGACATGGCGCTGCTCATCAGGCCATGCAGAGGCAGCATCCCACATGCCACAACTAGGAGGACCCACAACTAAAAATAAACAACTATGTACCGGGGGTGCTTTGGGAGAAAAAGGAAAAGATAAAATCTTTAAAGAAAAAAAAAAAAAAAGAAAGGCTGCAAGTGGGCCAAAACAGAGCGTTTTGCGGTTCCCTTTGCTCTTTCTGCCTTTATATCCTCCTAAATACCTCTATAAACTCCTCTCAACTGTAAATCTTTCCCGTTGGCACCTTCCATTTCTTTTCTAAATTTTTTTTGTTTCTCTTATGTTTTTATAGTTTCACCTAGTATGTCATTAAGCAAATAGAATGTTTCATATTTCACACGTGAATGCACTTTATTTAAATAATGGCTTATTCTAAAGATCTTACCTCTGTGTAGAAATATTTTCTTCCTCAGCTTTCCTAGATGTCAGGAAAAAAAATCCATATGAGTGAGACTCCATCCTTCCAGGCAACATTTTACAAGGGACCCTTTAGTCTTTGGACCACTGCTTACAACGATGCCCTCCTCCGGTCTTGAGTCTGTCCTCCTTTAGTGGCTTCTCAAGTATTTACTGAGAATGCTTGAGTGAGAGTTATGCTCAGAAACCAAGTGCTGTGTGCTTTAATACACATCACCTAAAATACAGCCTCAGGAATGGTTAACTTATAATGGATATAATTGAGAGTCAGACAGAGGGTCACTCAAAGATTGGAGAGAGGAAAATGCCAACATTTTTTTCTTTCGGCCACAAATGTCCTAGATCAACATCCTACGATTTTTGTGTGTTAAGTGTTAATACACAGAATAAATGGTGTTCCTTCCCCACTGTCACCGTCTTCTCTGCACATTGAAATTTTAGTCTCCTTGATGAGAGAAACTTTACCTTCTATTTTGCTTTGTATCTAGCACAGTATTGCACACTTCATACTGTTCAATATAAATTCATGATTTGAAATTTGGAAAAAGAAAGCATCAGCTGCAAATGGAAAGAATCGTGAATAAGTAAAAAGACCTAATAAGACAAATAACCTGTATATTTAGTAGACAGAAGCATAAACTGAAAGGGCGATTTATAATGCTTTCTATGGACATTTTAAAGTTGCATGAATCATTCTAATAAGCAATCATTAGAAATGTTTTACACTGTTTAGCCAATATCTGTTTCCTCTTGGAAGCCATCTTCATGTATTCATCTAGGTAAAAATTCATAATGCAAGATGGCCTCATTTTGCTTCATTCGTATTCCCTAGTGAAGATCATACAATATTTCCTCAGCTGAATAAGAAAACCAGGTTCTTTGTTCTGTCTTGAAAGGTGATAAGGAATGAACTCAGCCTGTCTTTCTTTGTCTCTATCCTGTGCTGTATTAGTCTTGGTGAATAATCTAAAGTCAAGGCAGGCTCTCTTTTCTAGCTCTTGGTGGTGCTGACACACTCAGAAACACAGTGTTTTACACTTTACAAGTTTAAGAGGATACTGTGTAGAATATAGCCTCACAAAAAAAGGTTAAACAAGTATGCAATAAATTAAGCTATGCTGACATTTATGTGATAAGATATAGATAGGCAACATCAAACTCTTAGACCTACTGCTGTAGTGTACTTTTTAACTGATGCAAAATGTAAAGTACCTAATTTTTATGTCATTGGATTCAACCTTCTGTAATGTTCTCCTTCAGTTTCATCAGGTCCTTAGGTGTGTTCCAATTTAAACCTGCAGGTCCTTACTGTTTATGTTATGTATATTATCTATAATTATAGTTACAAAGTTTGATCCAATTACACTTTTGGGCTGAGGAGAGAAAATAAGTCACGTAAATAAAACTGTCTTTGGGGCGAGTTTTCATAAAAAGAAAGTCCCAAAACTATAGCAGAAGAAAGCCTGTTTGAATTTAGATTTTGCTTTATCCTTTCCCCTCTGTTTCCTTTTTCACTGCTTAGAAAGAAGAAAGATTAAAAATAAGTGTGTTTGAATTGCTTTTCTCCTACCTGCTATAGTAAAATACAAAAACAAAATATCAGAGATCACAAAGAGGTGACAGAGCTGGTACCTCCTTAGTCAAAGAGAACATGAGAGAGCCTGGTGATGTAACTTCAGATCAGGGAGGAGACAGAAGCTATTTAAATATAATAGATGGGACTTCCTAAATAGTAGAGTAAGAACCTTTGAAAATCTACTCTTCTATAAAAGCAATGAGAACATTCACAAAAATTGTCCAAATCAACATTTCCAGAACTCTGGAAATTAATCAAAGGCTTGCAATAATTTGGGGATCATTTGTTTAAGAAAAATGCTTAAATCTTGGTAGGAATAGTGAGTTTTGTGGTGTTTTAATTTGCCCTATCCCATCCCCCTCTCACCTTAAAATCATGGTAGTTAAGAAAACCAGCAGCCTGCTAGCCATTGGAAGGGACAGAATGGATTTGGAGATCCTTGAAAAGCTTCACACCCAGACAATTTTCATTAATTGACTTCTCTCTCAATTCCCTGGAAACCCCATTGGCAGGGCTTGTCTTTATCTGAGCTGACTGGCCCAGTGCAAAGGGCTTTTTCCCCTGAGGCATTTGTTGAAAATAATCAGTGGCAGCTATTTAGCATTGCAGCTGCCTGAGGTGCTTGGGCCACACAAGAAGCTGGCCAAAAACTTGAAAGGAAAACTTGGGTAATGAGATGTTCACAGGGGACTTTGAAAAACTCTGATATATTCCTAGAAATCTAGAAGGCCACACACGTGCAAAGCTGTGTGCACTTCTAGGAATAACCTGAGAAGGCTTTTATCTCTCACTTTGGGCTAAGACTAGTGCAGTGTACTAAACTACCTGCCAGGCATTGAAACCATAATTCACACAGAGCCTCTTAGCAAATGCTGAGAGACTTAGTAGTTCTGGACATTTTTTTTTTTTTTAAAGATTGGCACCTGGACTAACAAGTGTTGCCAATCCTTTTTTCCGCCCCCCAAAGATTGGCACCTGGACAACTGTTGCCAATTTTTTTTTTTTCCTGCTTTTATCTCCCCAACCCGCCCCCCCCCCCCCCCCCCGTACACAGTTGTATATCTTAGTTGCATGTCCTTCTAGTTGTGGGATGTGGGACACCGCTTCAACGTGGCCTGATGAGCAGTGCCATGTCTGCACTCAGGATCTGAACCCTGGGCCGCTGCAGCGGAGTGCGTGAACTTAACCACTCAGCCATGGAGCCAGCCCCCAGTTCTGGAAATTTAAGAAAATCTTTAGCTGATCCAAAGCTGGCTGAACAAGAGACATCAGTGGACACATATGACAAAGAATACAGATTTACAGAATTAGTTCAGGAAAGCCACTAAACAAACAAACAGCAGCAACAACAAACCTTGAGGGGAAGATCTGACTTCCAGAGTTGCCATATTATATTGTTTAAAATACTTAGTTTTTAACTAGAATTTCAAGGAGTACAAGGAAAAGGAAAGTATGGCCCAGGAACAGAAAAAAAAGAATATAAATTGACCCTGAGGAAGCCCAGATATTACCAGAACACTGTAAATTACTAGACAGATTTTGAATCAGCTGTTATAAATACGTTTGAAGCACTAAAGGAAACCAAATCTAAAGAACTAAAGGAAAGTATGAAGGAAACGTTTTTATCAAATAGATTGGAAGACTTAATATTGTTAAGATGGCAATGCTCCCTAAACTGATCGCTAGATCCAGTGCAACCCCTAGCAAAATACCAGGTGGCTTTTTTGCAGAAATTGACAAGCAGATCCTAAAATTCATACGGAAACTTAAGGGAACCAGAATAACCAAAACAGCCTTGCAAAAGAACTAAATTGGAGGACTCACATTTCTTGATTTTATAACTTACTACAAAGCTGCAGTAATCCAGACAGCATGGCACTGGCATAAGAATAGACATATAGATGAATGGAATAGATTTGAGAATCCAGAAGTAAGCCTTTACTTTTATGGTTAATTCATTTTTGACAGGGCACCAATACAACTCAGTGGTAGAAGGAAGAGTCTTTGACAGATGGTGTTGAGACAACCGGATATCCAATTGCAAAAGAATGAAGTTAGACTCCTACACCATTCCATATATAACTCAAAAGAGATCAAATGCCTAAATGTAAGAGCTAAAACTACAAAATTCTTAGAAGAAATCATAGGAGTAAATCTTTGTCCTTGGATTAACTAATGGTTTCTTACATATGACATCAAAAGCACAAGTGACAAAAGAAACAGATACACAAATTGATCTTCACCAATATTAAAGACTTATGCTTCAAAGGACACTATCAAGATATTGAAAAGACAACTCACAGAGTAGGGGAAAATATTTGCAAATCATATTTCTGATACAGGGACTAGCATACAGAATATAAAATTATCTCCTACAACTCAAAATAGAATGACAAATAACCCAAATAAAAAATGGGTAAGGATTTGAATAAATATTTCTCCAAAGAATATATCCAAATGTCCAATAAGAACATGAGAAGATGGTCAAAATCATTGGTCATTAGGGAAATGCAAATCAAAACCACAGTGAGATACCACTTCTCACCTACTAGGATGTCTATAATAATTTTAAAAAAGGTTGTATTAGCAACAATGTGGAGAAATTGTGACTCTCATACATTGCTAGTGGGACTATAAAATGGGTGCAGCTATTTTGGAAAACTGTTTAGCATTTCCTCAAAATGTTAGATTTAGGGTTAACATATGATCCAGCAATCTGCTCCTAGGTATACATCTAAGAGAATTGAACACATATGCTCACATAGAAAACTGTACACTAATGTTCACTGCAGCATTATTCCTCATAGCTGAAAAGTGGAAACAAATATCCATAGCTTGATGAATGGATAAATAAAATGTGGTATATCCATACAGTGGAATATTATTTGTCAATAACAAGGAATGAAGCATTGATACATAGTATGTCATGGATGAACCTTGAAAACATGCTAAGTGAAAGAACTCAGTCACAAAAGGGTACATATTGTATCATTCCATTTATGTGAAATATCCAGAATAGGTAAATCCATTGAGACCAAAAGTAGATTGTGGTTGTTGGGGGCTAGAGATAGAGTGGAATGGGGAGAGAGAGTGAGTACAGAGTTTCTTTTTATGGTGATGAAAATATTCTGAAAGTGAAATTAGTGGTGATGGTGCACAACGCTGTGACTATATTATCAGTTTCTGACTTATGTACTTTAAAAGGATGGTTTTTATCATGTAAAGTATGCCTCAATAAAGCCATTAAAAATAAATATAACATTATCTAAATGTTATATTAAGAGATAGCTACCTTGGATATAGACCAAGATGGATACAGGCAAGAGATTAATTCTTATAGAACTAGACACCTTGGAAACAAACAAACAAAAGCCCCAGTTATTCAGAGATGATCAAAGAATACTAAAGAGAGGAGGAAAAAAGCAAGATGCCACTCCAACATCTCTTGTTGCCTTACCCATTGCCAAGACTCAGCTTCCCTCCTTCTACTCAGTAGCGCAAACTTGTGCAAATTGGCCTGTGTAATACAATATTTATAACGTGAATCTTCAGCCTGTTGCCACTTACACACCCTAACCCTATACTCTCCATATTATTCTTTATACACATATAATCTCAAGATTTGTGTAAGAAAACTTCTCCCTTTTTATTCTGAATGATTTTACATTAGCAAATATTTTGGAAGTTTAAACAATATGTCAACGTATTTTATTGTGACTTGTTTCTTTTTTTAAGATTGGCTCTGAGCTAACATCTGTTGTCAATCTTCTTTTTTCTTTTTCTTCTTCTCCCTAAAGCCCCCCAGTACATAGTTGTATATTCTAGCTGTAGGTCCTTCTAGTTCTGCTATGTGGGACGCCACCTCAGCATGGCTTGATGAGCAGTGGTCCACACCCAGGATCTGAACCAGTGAAATCCTGGGCCACCAAAATGGAGCAGGCAAACTTAATCACTCGGCCACAGGGCCAGCTCCTTATTGTGATTTTAACTGAGAAACATAACTAGATATTAAAAGAATAGGGCAATTTCTTTTTCCAACTTCTCATTTATATCAATATAGGTTCAATGAGAAAAATGAAAATTAACCTAGGTATCTCTAGGATTTTCAAGGAGAAAATAATTTTTTTTCAGGGAATTAGGTGCTTACAAGATTGCAGGAAAGGAGAGAAGAAGAGAAAGCGGAGGTGGTGGTGATGGGGGGGCGATCTTCACAGAAATCAGGAAATTGTAGGCAGCTGCTGCCTACATTCCGAGTGAAGCCTGACTGCATACCATAAAGCTCAAGAAGGAAGCTGCTGTGGCTGCCATTGCTGCAGATGTCTGAACTGCTGTGTGGGGAAGAGTAGATTCTCCCCTTCCTGCCTTCCAAATCTCAACTGCTTCTTTCAGATGGAATCTTAATTGGAATCCTACTGGCAAGAGATTCTGAGAAATGTAGTTCCCAAGCCTCTAGCCCCTGCAATATGAGGAGAATACAGAAGAGTGCTGGAAGGTTACTGAGCAATAGGCAGTACAACATGCCTTCAGAAATCAAAGCACTGGCCAAAAGGAACTTTATGATCTTTAACCAAGTACAACTTAGATAAAATAGCACTAGGAATGCTGTACTATTCTCTTACATCAAGCCATATACTTCTGGTAAATTTAGCTTTGGCTGAACAATGTTTTAGGTTTAGAAGTTGAGCTTTGTTCTCTAAAATACTAGAGAATTGACTACTGTGTTTTTGCCTATTCTTTCTTTCTTTTTTTTTTTTGGAGGAACATTAGCCCTGAGCAAATATCTGTCACCAATCCTCCTCCTTTTACTGAGGAAGACTGGCCCTGAGCTAACATCCGTGCCCACCTTCTTCTACTTTCTATGTGGGACACCTGCCACAGCTTGGCTTGACAAGTAGAGTGCAGGCCTGTGCCAAGGATCCAAATCCATGAACCCTGGGAGTGTGCGAACCTAACTGCTATGCCACCAGGCCAGCCCTTGTTTTTGCCTATTTTTGTATTTTACCTTATGTCTCTGGCTGCCTAATATTAACTTGAATCCAGAACGTGTTTGCATTAGTGTCTCATTTCTGCTGTAACAAACTTAGTGGCTTAAAATAATGAAAGTTTATTCTCTTACCATTCTGGAAGCTGAAAGTCTGAAATCAATCAAAAGTCAAGTGTCAGCAGAGCTGGTTTCTTCAGAAGTCTATCAGGGGGATGTGTTTCCTTGCCTTTTCTAGATTTCTGGATGCTGCCTCCACTTCTTGACGTGGCTCCTTCCTCAGATGTCTCCAACTTCTCATTTCCATGATTCATCTCCTTCTCTTCTGTCATCAATCTTTCTGCCTCCCTCCTATAAAGACATTTGTGATTATGTGTAGGGCCCACCTGGAAAATCCAGGCTAACCTTTCCATTACGAGTCTTAATCACGTCCGTAAAGTTCCTTCTGCCGTATAAGGAAACATTCACAGGCTCCAGGGATTAGCACCTGGATATATTTGGGGGCTGTTATTCAGCCTACCACAATATTTTAAAAATATACGTGTTTTTCTTTTCAAAGACACTTACCCTTATTCTTGTTTTGTGCCAGAGCTTTCCTGTCCAAAATGTGAGGCACCAGGCTTATCTCATCACTGTAACTTTGGATCTGAAATTTTACAGAAAGGGCACCCTGGCATCTGTTGCCCTTTCTGGGATGATCCTTGTTTATATGGTGCTAAGTGCTTTAGTTTTCCAGGCACCAAGGGCTCTGGGACTGCGGATGCATTAAAAAGTCTTTATTTATTTCAAATATCATATCCTAATTTTTCTCCGAAAGCAGTATTATCTGTTTTCTGCTAAACAATGCTTGTTCTGCTTCTGGTTGACTCTTGGCTCACAAATCCCATTTAGGTGGTGTCATTACTTTCTTCTTGTTTGCTCAAGCACAGTCTGCAGCTATGCTATAGTTGGAGCTGGATAAGAGGACTGGAACCAGTGCTGGGTATCATGCTCCTGAAGGGGAGCAGGTTTTACCACCCCAAAATGTGCCATTTTGGCATGAGGATTATTTTGAGCTAAAGGCAATAAAAAAACAGCAGAGTTAGGAAAAGCTCTTTATCTCTCCCTCAACTGCCTAAATTTACATTAGAAAAGGGGCCTGTGCCAGAAAGAGAGCCATCACCAGAGATACCTTCTTACCTACGAAACTTAAATGCACCACAGGGCAACCTTTGATTTCCAGATATCTCCTCTGCCTTCTTGTGAATGGTCTTCCTCCTATTTGTTTCCCCAGAGCCCTAGTCCTTTCAGGATTTTGTATAAGCTTCAATTACCTGCCTGTGTTTTGAGTCTTCCTGTCTTTATGGGGCTCACTGTCTCTTTTTCTCTTGTCTCATATCAATTTAATTATTAGACCAACTGTAACCATGAACTCTCCAGGACCAGTTCAGCTGACCCTGTCTTACCAACAGAGTAATTAAGAATTCTCTTTCAGGAACTGAGATTCTCTCCTTGTCCAGTTCAAGCTGGTCGAGACCACCAACCCATCAACTGGGCCTGTGCAAATGCTGGATAAGTGACATTTTTGATGTCAAGGAGCTAAAAACTCCACCCTCAGATCATACTAGTGTTACCACTCACAAACATAGGCTCTTTACCCACTACACAAGAGGGGCCAAATAAAAACTGGAACACCAGGCTTATGGCAAGGAAAGTGTTTTTATTGCAGGTGACATCAGATGGGAGATGAGAGTGAGCCCTCAAATCTGTCTTGTTTCATCTCATCTGCCTGAAAAAGGGGAGGTGAGGGGTTTTAAAGCTTTGTGAGGAATGTGGCTGTTTGGAGGGCAGGGGGAGTCAGTGGCCTTGCTGGTTGGAGCTTTTGCACCAGCCTGTGTTTGATCTTGGGAGGCTGTTTGTAGGGAGGAGGAGATAATAAGGAATCCAGGTGGGTGACCTTGGCTGTTTGTCTCCGTGGCAGATAGTGGATTCTGGAGCCAGGAAGCCAGGGAGTAAGCAGGGAGTGAGTGTTTTGGTTTTAACTTCATACATGCTGAGTTTAATGTAGGGGAACTGATATCAGGGCCGGCATCAATTCCCCTGTTTTATGTTCATTTCTCAATCTTGAGGGATTTGTGGTGATGACTGATCTAGCTACTTTCTGCTGAATCAGAGTGTAGGTTGTTTCATCTCATTGAACCAGTCTTTTAATAAGGTGGTGATGCAGGTGGGCTCCCAAAGTTAGGGCTGTATTGTATAAGTCAGTAACCAAGTATTTAATAAGAAGCACTTTTAGAGAAAAAAAGAGGAAAACAAAGTTAATGGTTGGAGCAGATTATAAACCAGTTTCTGAGCCCAGGAGGCAGCCAATTAAGATTTCTAAAAGTCAGGGTCAAAGCATCTTTTGTAGTTTCAATGCCTCTGATGGTGTCATTGGGCACTTAGATATCTTTCTGAATGGCTTACACAGCAACCGATGTGAATCTCTCTCAAGTTTACAAGTCCTCCAGCTTTAGTTTGTAAGGTTTCAGGAAAAAGGGCAGGTTCAGTTCTCAATCATTCCAAATGAAAATGATGGAAAAAATGGAGAACATTAGTTTGGAGATTTGTTATTTCAGATCTTTCAGGAGACTAGAAGAAGTCAGGATCTAGTCCAGTTCATAGATTTAAAACAAAAACCTGAAAGACAATTAATGGAACCAGGATCTAATATCCATGAATGTGTATTATAGTATCTATTGAATCAATTTTTCCCTCTAAAATCACCCTCATTTTTACCAAAGATAGCCAAATTAAGACCCAGTAGTTTAGAAAATAAGTCTAGTTTTAATAAACTTGGCCCAATTATTTACATAAGTACAGCAAGAATAGCAATTGATCATATAGGCTCTTTTGAATCTTCTTTGCTGGAACTCTTTATAAGGAATCTCAGATTGAACTTTAAAGGCATCTCAAGGCCAGGAAAGCCAGACTGAGAATCTGCCATCAGATTCTGCCTGCAATACCTACAGATTTGGGTGAATTCCTCTCTTTGTGAGGTCCCCAAAATACTGAGGTTCCTTGTACTTGCCAGAGAGAATGACATTCTTAACTCAACTTTACTGGTCACTGGGAACTCCTACACAAGGTACCAGGCTAATATTTCCCAGTGGCTTTATTCCAGAAAGTCAACCTTTGTTCCTCAAAAGCTTTCTTGTCATATTTGAGTCTGCATGTTTCTCTCAAATATGACATTCCAGTCAAAGCCTTGGTAATAGAACCAGTGTTTCCAATTGTTTCCTCTTATAAGAAGAACAGATTCTTATTGTACTTGTGGACACAACTTTATAGCCATGAAAATAAGAATACTTACTCACTAAGAATTTCCAAATTCTGGAGGAATCAGATAGGGAGAAAAAGATAAATGTTTTAACTTTGCTTAGAAATGTATAATTTCATTGAATCGCTATAAGTCATAGTTAGTATAAGAGAAAAGAAGAAAATGTTTCCTTAAATCTGAGGAAAAAACCCAACAAAATGTTTTTAAAAATCAGCAATATCTCAAACAAAAGCCATAAAAATTATAATCATTCTCATCAGTTCTTTCAGTTCTGTGGAATTGGTTCTTGATCTTGTCAGCAGACCTATGAGGTCATCAGTTTTTCTGTTAGAGTTCTGTAATTTCTTATCCAGCTCAGATTTATAATTTGAAAGCTTATGAGAAACATGCATTCCAGAGTGCTAGAGTCTTATTTATGAATTTTCCTGACGATGAAACATATTTGTAAAAACATCAGAGTAAAACAACTGTCTCCAAATAATAAAATATTGAAAATTTATGTGACATATAACATTCTGAGACAACCAGCAGAATTGTGGCTGACAATCAGAATTTTAGTAACATTACACAATTTTTAAAACATGTACCCATAAAATATCATAGGTCCCCATGAAGCAATGTTTAATTATCCCTTTAACCATGGTGACAGGTAAAGAATTTTAGGCGAATGCAGAGAATTAAATAGTTGGAAGAAAAACCTTAGCATCTGTGATTAAGGACCTGATAAAAACAATATAGGAAATTTATTTCGATAAAACATAAAATCCTTATCCTTCTGGTAGACTACTCAAAGAGAAAATCTTTTGTAATCTTTTTACCAAGAGTAGACTAAAAATTCAGGAAAATTATCCTTTTAAGAAAGAGAAGACCAAGTTTTAAGTTTTTACCATTTTGATATTAAAACATTTATTTAATTGGATTTATTTTAATCTTAGCCAACTGACCAGGTAAAGCTCCTCAGGGTTTTACCTTTATGAACATTTTTTCACTCACTTTTTCATATTTAGATTTTTTCCCAGGTTACCTTTCTTCCCTTCTAGTACTTTAGGAAAAATTTATCTTTTTTAACCCAACAAGCAAAAATAGTTTTATTTTTTATACCTCCTTAGTGAAAACATATATTTTATTCTCCTGTATACAGATTTTTCCTTATTAATTTTTAGTAGCTTTAATTACATATGTTAATTAGAATTGCTAGCTCTGAGAAACCTTAGCTTCTAAGTAAAAACCAAGTAGGCAATTATAAACTTTCCTTTACATTAGCATTCTGTGGCTTGACAAATTTATACATACCTTTTATAACTTTTAGAAATATGTTACTTTATAGTAATAAAACACAAGGTGTGTTTATTAATAGACTCAAACACTTTTTAGTTTCTTTGTAATAAGAGGCCAAAAGTAGATAAACTTAGACATGTTCAGCAGTAATGTTTCAGTGTTCCATCCTATCTAAAAATGACCCAGATATTCAACAAGTTTTGTCATTTAACTTAACTTAGTAAAACTCTAAAGTTTTAAGTTATCAAAAAGATTTTGGAAGTTATTTTTTAAGTACACAGATCGTAAAATATAATTATTGTTAAAAAGTTTATCCAAAAACTTTCATCTGTTTACATTTATTTAGTTAACCTGTCCTCAACAATTACATTTAGATCGTCCATAAAAACCTCACAAGACATTAAACAAAATCAGCTATTATTTTAAGTTATTACTCTTGCTGACATATTTTGTAACAGAGATAACCAGAGCTCATTTGACCAGTAAACTCAGGCTGTATGTTTGCATCATTTCCAGTGCTGATAACTCTGAGGACATGTCTATTTTATATCAAACCAGAAAACTTTAACAGGCTTTTATTTACCAAAGATCATTTTATATCATGTTAAATAATTTCGTCTTTTAGAAGTTTCTGTATATTAATCAAAGACTGCATTCCATTATGAGAGATTTTGAATCCTCTCTTTTAAGGGTGACCCTTAAGGTGGACTCATCTGAAACAGGTTCCCCAGAATGGCCATTACAGTTTCAAATGATCTCAGAAGCTTACTTATTTTTACTTGCTTGATTTTAGATCAGGAATTTTGGGGAATTTAAGTTGCGAATCTCAGGGAGAGAAGAGAAAGAAGCAGCAGATTTGGCTTTGACCGCTGGCATGTTTAATTATTTAGTTTCCTCTTAAAGAGGCAGTAAAGTATTTCTGATTTTATTTAGGACCCTCAAAAGATTAAAACAGGCTTCCATTGTTGTCGCTGGCCTTTTCCAATTGCATATTAAATACTTCAGTTTGGGTAAACTGAAATTGCCCCACTTTGGCCATTTTAAAGTGAGATCTCCTCTAATATGTTTAATTATCATTGCTTGAAAGGTGGATTTATATGCTCTTGCAATATCAGGCAGGGGAAACATTTCCCAGTGAGACATAATGTTTATCCCCTCGACATAATCTATAATATAATCAGGCAAAAGAGAGCTACTTATTTTACATACAGCCCATTTAAATATACCAAGTTTTACAAACTTTTATCTTAATTTTTCCAACTCTTATACTTCTAATTATAACTTATATTAGAATTCCATTAACAAGCTTTGGTATTACAATATTGTGTAAGGGGAGAATTCCCAGGTAGACATAACATTTATTCCTAAAGAAAACATCCAGGCAAAGTTGATATAACCTCTTCATATAATATTAGCTTAAAACACTTTAATATTTATAGTCTTACCAACCTTAGCATCCTAACTGTTGCCCCAAACAATTGCTGGCCAGGTTTCTTACTGTGATTTCTGCCTCCTGACCTTTAAAAATTTTTTCAAACTGGGGTGAATAGAACAGGCCTGTCTGATATCCTTTAATATTGGGGGGCCAACAGGGGGGTCTCTTTAACCCATCCAAGCTTAGGCAGTGTTTTATTAAAACCTTTGTTTTAACTTTATTTATGTCTGTTCTATTTACTCCATTTTCTTTTTTAATAACTAAAGGATTTCCATCCTGTTGGGATGAGTCTTGTGACTCTTCCCTTTTGATTTCTCTTTGTTAACTTAATGTTTTCGTTAGCATCTATAAGACCACGAGAAGAAGCTGAGACCCCAAGTTTGATTAAGCTCTTAAGACTAGTCATTGTGTTTTCTTTTTAATTTGGTCTTTTCATAGGTACCAATAAAACAGCTGTTTATAATGAGAGCTCTCTAAAAATTTTCTAACTTAAGGATCCATTGTTTGGCCATGTGGTCTTACAAAAGAAAATCATGCCTTTTAGACATTGGCTTATAACTATAATTAGACCATCTACTCAGAATCAGCCCCAATGGGCTCTGCTTGGGGATGGACAGCATGTTTCCCACTCCAATACAAAGAGACAGACAGACACACAGATCCAGACACAGAAAAGTCAGACACCGGTGAACTGGTTCTCAGATTGAGGGTAGAAAGTCCTACAACTCTTCCCAATCTGAATGCGTGCCCACGTGACCCCTCCATGAATTGAAGGGGCCCCAGAGGAGGGGAAGGAAGTTCATGGGCATCCCAGGGTGACTTACCCTGTTTCAGAGTCCATAGACTCACCAGAACGAAGAACAAACAAACAAACAAACAAATCTAGAACCTGCTTACTTGCTATAAGAAAATGTACCTAGGGTCAGTGGTGGTGGGCCAGCTGGAAAGTACTGGGGATAGTCCCTAGGGCAAATCACCTAGGCAGCTGCTTGACTGCTTCCCAGGAAATCCCAGTTGGCCTGGGGCCGTGGAGCCATGGGCAAGAGCCTCCTGGCCGGCTCGCCAGATTGTTACCACCTATAAACATCGGTTCTTTACCCACCACACAAGAGGGGCCAAATAAAAACTGGAACGCCAGGCTTATGGCAAGGAAAGGGTTTTTATTTTGGGTGATATCAGCTAGGGGATGAGAGTGAGCCCTCAAATTTGTCTCATTTCATCTCATCTCCCTGAGAGAGGGGAGGTGAGGGGTTTTGAAGGTTTGTGAGGAATGCGGCTGTTTTGGGGGGAGGGTGAGTCAGTGGCCTTGCTGCTGAGAGCATTCGCACCAGCCTGCATTCGGCCTTGGGAGGCTGTTTGTAGGGAGGAGGAGATGATAAGGAATCCAGGTGGGTGATCTTGGCTGTTTGTCTCCATGGCAGGTAGTGGATTCTGGAGCCTGGAAGCCAGGGAGTAAGCAGTAAGTGTTTTGGTTTTAACTGCATATATGCTGGGTTTAATGTAGGGGAACTGATATCATGGCCAGCATCACTAACACCATCATTTTATGAACATGTGTCCTATGAAGAGCCATGAATTTGACTATGCTTGTGCAGATCATCAACTACCTGACTTCTCCTTAACTCCAATCATCTATCTCCTCACTTCAGACTGTCCTGCTCTTCATCCCGTAAACTGTGCCCCAAGCCCTGGATAAGGGAGACCAATCTGAGGGCATATGCTCCCTGTCTCCTTGCAGATCAATCTAGCAATACAGCTGTTTTCTTTTCCTAAAAGGTGATACCATAATAATTGGCTTTTAAAAAAAAATGTACATCGGGAAGAGAACTCCAATTTTGTGTGATAACACAACGAATCTAGAAGGGAAGAAGGGAAAATTTTTCTACCCCTACATGCCTCAGGCTCTAAAATGTGTTCCCTTTGCTCTACATTCTGGGATCTTGCTTAACCCCAATGGCTTCTATTTTCTCAAAAAAGGACTCCTGGGGGCTGGCCCCGTGGCCGAGTGGTTAAGTTCGCACGCTCAGCTTCGGTGGCCCAGGGTTTTGCCGGTTGGGATCCTGGGTCCAGACATGGCACCACTCGTCAAGCCATGCTGAGGTGGTGTCCCACATGCCACAGCTAGAAGGACCCACAACTAAGAATACACAGCTGTGTGCTGGGGGGCTTTGGGGAGAAAAAGGAAAAAAAGATAAAGTCTTAAAAAAAAAAAAAGAAGGACTACTAATGCATTTCCCTCCTGCCAGTTTCTAGTTCTTATGTTTCTTCTGTTTGGACTGAGGGTTCCTTTCTGAGGCCTTGGTCATAAAGACAAGACAGTAGATGGATCTCTGTGAATCTTTCTATCAACTGACCATTGATTTCACTCAGATTACATTAGAAGCCTCTTTATTAAAATCCTCAGCAGGATTTTATTTCAGAAGAAGAAAGATTGTAAGAATAGGCAGTAATTGGAGGTGACAATCCCTCAATTTTGGGGAAGAGTATTATCTATTTCATTTGAACATGGAGAGAATAGATATTCTGGAAATCCAAATTAAATTATGCAAACAGTCGGTACGTAGACTAAGAAAGTCCCTGAAAACTAACTAGAGTTCATAACCTACTCCCTGCACATAATTCTTGCTTTCTTACTATTTTACCATTGGAAATGGAAGAATGTAACCTATTAATCTTAGGTAGAATTGCTGATTTTCTTGGATAGTGAAGTAATTAAACGGTTGTTTTTTTTTTTTTTTTTTTTTAAGATTTTATTTTTTCCTTTTTCTCCCCAAAGCCCCCCGGTACATAGTTGTATATTCTTCGTTGTGGGTCCTTCTAGTTGTGGCATGTGGGACGCTGCCTCAGCGTGGTCTGATGAGCAGTGCCATGTCCGCGCCCAGGATTCGAACCAACGAAACACTGGGCCGCCTGCAGCGGAGCGCGTGAACTTAACCACTCGGCCACGGGGCCAGCCCCATAAACGGTTGTTTTTATCAAAGCATTTTATTTTTGCTCTTATCTGGGATAGAGTAAACAAAGATCTAATTTATGTCAACAAAACACTTTATGAAGCTGAGTAAATGACAATGTCAATAAACACTTGAAAGGAAGATTTGCTTTCAATTCATTGTAGATAATTGAGGTGAGAAAAATCTCATATCAAAAGTTCCTTCCTGAGCTAAAGCTTTGGGTGAAGTAAAAATATACCAGCACACTCTTTTGGCCTCTATTTTTCTTGCATTCCTATTTCTTCCCATTCTTTCCCTGTAGTAGCAAAGTGGCGTTCAGGCAACACCAAGATTAGCAGCAGTCAGAAAAGGACGGGCCCTCGGTGTTTAGTTATACAGTTGGATGCTCGCCAGCGTCTAATATCAGACAACTGTATACAAAAGAACCATTCCATCAAGCAAATTATCCCAAGCTGGAGGCACAGAGAGGTCACTTAGGTGTGGGCCTTTTCTGTTAAAGCAATTTTTTAAGGATTAGGAAGGAAAGATTTCGATGTGGAATCATGCAGAGGTGTTCCTTTGTTCTCTGAAATAGTCAAATGTGCAGGAATGATCCTTTATTTACACAGGAAGTTTCTAACAATAGATTCTGATTCTGCTATTAGGGTTCCTCTTTCTCATTTATTCTAAGAGAATTTGAAATCCAAAAAAAAAAATAGAAGAACTGTGAAAAAGCAAGGTGTCTTGAATATGCCATTGATGTAAAGATTAACCTTTAGAACAGGGCATCTGCTATGGCACAGCTCCATGCTGAAAGTCTGTTTACAAAAGAAGACATTAATCAAGACATATGAATCCATTTATAATGTCTTTGCACTGTTGCTGACTCCGGAGTGAGCTGGTGAGTGAGACGGCTGAAGCCTGACAGCTAATTTAAACCCAAGGTCTTCACTGTCCGGAGATTTATCAGAGAGTCAAGCAGCCAGTATCTTTTACGACTTGCACCTTCTCCTTTTTCAGAGGTAGTAAATGAAAAAAGACTGAAAAAGTAGATGCCATCCATTGCAGCTGCGTAAAATCACATAAACACCATGCCCTGGGCTTTCATTATAACACCTCCTTCTTAGCTAATTACTGTCAGCCTTAAATTACAGAGTCAGGAGGCCCCACTCAATACCAATTCATTCATTTCAGGTCACAGTTTGGCAGAAAAACTGTAGGGAAAGGCCAAACCTTTATCCACTAAGCCTTTTATTTGTGACTAAACAAAAGTCTTGACAAGTAGTATAATTTGCATCAAGCAGGGCAACACCAAAGGCCGATTGATAGTTTTTTTTAAATAAAAATTTGCTCTAGCCTCTAGTCTACTTGACAGCATTTATCATTTTGCATATCAAAAGACACCAAAGGTGGTAGATTATTTTCTTCCCAGTTAAAGCATTGTATCTTTTAGTATTCCCAAACTTACAACTGAGTAACATGATTTTTAAAAAATAAATTCAGCGTTTTACACCCATTAAATCTGAGAGGTTGTCTTTTAATACTGTACTAAAGAGGTGAAATTTTTTGGTGGTATTGCTTTTTATAACATTTTGATTGGAGAGATTTAGTATCCTAACCCTTTTAAATTCCATTATTATACAATTCAGTGTGCAGGTGGTCAGATTAAGCTATGTTTTTAAGAAATGCAAAGAAGGTTTTAATTTGCTTAGGTATTTTCTGGGATGTAATCGTATATAAAGTTACTAACCTTCCAGGGGGTCTGATTTTCTTTTTTACTATGTGTCATTCTTCAAACATCTTATTTAGGAAAAAGAAATCAAATGTACTATGGCCTAGTATATATGGTTGACAGTTTGATATAGTTTCTTACATAAACTGATTTTCTGATCTTATAGAAATAAGATTGAAATGAGAAATTCGAAATCAGTGTATCTTAAACTCATTTAGGGTAGAGTGATGACATTAATCCATAAAAATCAGTTTCTTCTGATCTGCTGTGCTTGGGTTTTAGGACATAAGGGAAATGCTTTTGGTGAAAACATTTGTTATTGCTTTGAATGAAGAGTACTTGTGGCCTTCATGAAGTCAGAGCCTGGACTAGACAGCTTCGCATGTATGACCTATTTATTTAATTCTTAGAAGGATAGTGTGAGTTAGGGATAATCTCCATCTTAACAGATGAGGAAAGTCAAGCTAGGAGACATTAAATATCTTGATCAAAATCACATGCTGCTGAGGGTAGCGCTAAGACTGAAGCACAAATGTTTATCTTGGAGACCACTGACTTTTCTGCTACCCATTGCCTCTTCTGCACAATGGAATTTTCAGTAGGGCAAGATTATATTTCTATTGAGCTCATCATTACCACTATCAATAGTCAATGTTTAAATGCAGTGCCCTCCAGCAAAGTTTCTGAAAGGATTTCCTGCTCTTTGTTAATTGCTAAATGAAGAAAATTCTAGTTTTTCTTCAATTCATGCACTGCTTCGGCACGTTTACACTTGCGAACATATAAAACAAACAAAGAAGCACTTAGGGTGTTGCTCTAACATGTCGACTGTCTTTCCTCCATAGATTGGAAGAATGAATAAATACTCATGATGAAGTCTTAACAGAATGGGGACTGCTAAATTAGATGGTTTAACTGAGGTGAGTGAGTGTGGAAATGTAGCGGTCTTTGGGGTCTTTAAGATTTTAAAGGTCAGATTTGCAGGGGTTGGGCACAGCAGTTACATTTGTAACACAAGGTCGTCCTATCTGTTTCTGCAGCTCTTTACTGCTGCACCTCCTCTCTCAGGGCTCAGTGAAAGGTAACTTTTCATCTAAGAAGGATTCTGTAATTGCAAATTGGTTGCTAACAAGGCGTCTATTTTGCAGATATGTTTTGTGACTCTGCCTTTTTTTCCAAGACTAAAGCAGAGTGATGTACCCTTTGTGACTGTCTACAAAGTGCCTGGCACTGTGCTGGATGCTGGGGGAGGAATCAACACTGAATAGAACATGGTCTCTGCATACATGTCTGTAGGAAATGGGAGCGCAGTTGGGCAACAGAAGGGACCAGATATTACAGGGATAGGTGCAACAATAAAAAAGTATACAATGTAGAATAGAAGTAAAAGGAAGGTATTAGGAACTCTGAGTATGGGGGTTAAGGAAAGCTTTCAAAGAACGCAGCTTTAAAGAATAAACAATGATTTGCTAAGCAGAGGAAATTGCAGATCCAAAGACAGGCAAGAGGATGTGAAAGAGCACAGGTAGAATGCCAGGGTTCAAGGTAGGAGAAGGTGGGTGGGAAGATTATACAGGCAGGCAGATTTCACGTCAGGAAGAGACTTGTGGACCATGGAGCTCAGCCATTTTGAAGGCCAGTGAGAACCACTGAGAAAGTTTCTGAAAGGATTGCCTGCTCTTTGTTAATTGCAAAACCAAGAAAACTCTAGTTTTCTGGGGCTTCCTAGGGCTTCAGCAGGGCCTGATCAGATTTGTGGTTGGGAAGCCTCAGTTGGCAGTGTGGGGACTGATTTCAGAGCAGCAAAACCGGCAGCATGCAGACCAGTTACGACCTCATGCTGTGTTATTTTTAAGCCAAACAGATAGATTTAAAAAGCACTGGCATTCTTAAATGGCTCCTAAATTTGGTGGTGGTGTTGCTGTTATATATATATATATTTTTATTGTGGTCATAATAGCTTATAACATTGTGAAATTTCAGTTGTACCTTCATATTTGTCAGACACCATATAAGTGTGCCCCTTCACCCCTTGTGCCCACCCTCCACCCTCCTTCCCCCTGGTAACCACCAAATTGTTCTCTTTGTCTGTAAGTTTGTATATATTCCACAGATGAGTGAAATCATACACTGTTTGTCTTTCTCTGTCTGGCTTATTTTGCTTAACATAATACCTTCAAGATCCACCCATGTGGTTGTGAATGGGATGACTTTGTCTTCTTTTATGGCTGAGTAGTATTCCATTCTATATATGTACCATATCTTCTTCATCCAATCATCAGTCGATGAACACTTGGGTTGCTTCCACATCTTGGCTATTGTGAATAATGCTGCAATGAACATAGGAGTACAGAAGTTTCTTTGTGTTGTTGATTTCAAGTTCGCTGGATAAATACATATTAGTGGGATAGCTGGGTCATATGGTATTTCTATTTTTAATTTTTTGAGGAATCTCCATACTGTTCTCCACAGTGGCTGTACCAGTTTGCATTCCCACTAGCAGTGGATGAGGGTTCCCTTTTCACCAAAACCTCTCCAATATTTGTAGTTTTTTGTCTTGGTGTTTATAGCCATTCTAATGGGCATAAGATGATATCTAAATGTAGTTTTGATTTGCATTTCTGTGGTGATTAGTGACATTGAGCATCTTTTCACGTGCCTATTGCCCATCTGTATATCTTCTTTGGAAAAATGTCTGTTCATATCCTCTGCCAACTTTTTGATTGGGTTTTTTTTTTTTTGTAGTTAATTTGTGTGAGTACTTTATATGTTATGGAGATTAACCCCTTATCAGATATATGATTTGCAAATATTTTCTCCCATTTGATGGATTATTTTTTCATCTTGATCTTGGTTTCCTTTGCTTTCCAGAAGCTCTTTAGTCTAATGAAGTCACACTTGGTTATTTTTCCTTTTGTTTCCCTTGTCTGAGTAGACAAGGTATTCAAAAAGATCCTTTTAAGTCTGATGTCGAAGAGTGTACTGCCTATATTTTCTTCCAGAAGTTTTATGGTTTCAGGTCTTACTTTCAAGTCTTTGGTCCATTTTGAGTCTATTTTTGTGTATGGAGAAAGATAATGGTCTACTTTCATTCTTTTGCATGTGGCTGTCCAGTTTTCCCAGCACCATCTATTGAGGAAGCTTTCCTTTCTCCATTGTATGTTCTAGGCTGGCTCCTTTGTTGAAGATTAGCTGTCCATAGATGTGTGGTTTTATTTCTGGGCTTTCAATTCTGTTCCATTGATCTGTGTGCCTGTTCTTTTACAAGTACCATGCTTTTTTGATTACTATAGCTTTGTAATATATTTTGAAGTCAGGGATTGTGATGCCACCAGCTTTGTTCTTGTTTCTCAGGATTGCTTTGGCTAATCTGGGTCTTCTGTTGCCCCATGTGAATTTTAAGATTCTTTGTTCTATTTCTGTGAAGAATGTCATTGGGATTCTGATTGGGATTGTGTTGAATCTGTAGATTGCTTTAGGTAGTAGGACATTTTAACTGTGTTTATTCTTCCAATCCATGTGCATGGAATATCTTGCCATTTCTTTATGCCATTATTCATTTCTTTCAGTAATGTCTTATAGTTTTCCTTGTATAGCTCTTTCACCTCCTTGGTTAAATTTATTCTTAGATATTTTATTCTTTTTGTTGCAATTCTAAATGGGATTGCATCCTTGAGTTCTTGTTCTGTTAGTTATTAGAGTGTAGAAATGCCACTGATTTTTGTAAGTTGACTTTGTAGCCTGCAACTTTGCTGTAGTTGTTGATTGTTTCTAATAGTTTTCTGATGGATTCTTTAGGGTTTTCTATATATAAAATCATGAAAAACATAAAAACCATAAAAAGCAATGAGAATTTTACTTCTTCAGCACCTATTTGGATTCCTTTTATTTATTTTTCTTGCCTAATTGTTGCGGCCCAAACCTCTAGTACTACATTGAATAAGAGTGGTGAGAGTGGTCTATCCTTGAGAATGTTCCATGTGTGCTTGAGAAGAATGTATATTCTGCTGGTTTTGGATGGAGTGGTCTATATGTATCTATGAAGTTCATCTGGTCTAGTTTTTCATTTACTTCCACTATCTCCTTGTCTTGTTCCTGTTCTCAGAGGGATGGCTTTCAGTTTTTCCCCATTGAGTATGATGTTGGCTGTGGCTTTGTCATATTTGGCCTTTATTATTTTGAGGTACTTTCCTTCTGTACCCATTTTATTGAGAGTTTTTATCCTGAATGGATGTTGGATCTTGTCAAATGTTTTCTCTGTGTCTATGGAGATTATCATGTGGTTTTTGTTCCTCATTTTGTTAGTGTGATGTATCACATTGATTGATTTGCAGATGTTGAACCATCCCTGTGTCCCTGGTATGAGTCCCACTTGATCTTGGTATATGATCTTTTTAATGTATTGCTGTATTCAGGTTGCCAATATTTTGTTGAGGATTTTTGCATCTATGTTCATCAGCAATATCGACCTATAGTTTTCCTTCTTTGCATTGTTCTTTTCTGGCTTTGGTATCAGGGTGATGTTGGCTTCATAGAATATGTTAGGAATTTTTTCATCTTCCTCAATTTTTTGGAATGGTTTGAGAAGAATAGGTGATAAATCTTCTTTGAATGTTTGGTAGAATTCTCCAGAGAAGCTATCTGGTCCTGGACTTTTATTTTTGGGGAGGTTTTTGATTACTGTTTCAATCTCTTTACTTGCAGTTAGTCTATTCAGATTCTCTATTTCTTCTTGATTCAGTTTTGGGAGGTTCTGAGAGTCTAAGAATTTATCCATTTCTTCTAGATTGTCCAGTTTGTTGGCATACAGTCTTTCATAATATTCTCTTATAATATTTTGTATTTTTGTGGTATCTGTTGTGATTTCTCCTCTTTCATTTCTAATTTTATTTATTTGAGCCTTCTCTCTTTTTTCTCTTTGTGAATCTGGCTAAGTGTTTGTCAATTTTATTTATCTTCTCAAAGAACCAGCTCCTTGTTTCATTGATCCTTTCTACAGTCTTTTTTGTTTCAACTTCATTTATTTATGCTCTAATTTTTATTATTTCCCTCTTTCTGCTGAGTTTGGGCTTTGTTTGTTCTTCTTCTTCTAATTCTGTTAGGTGTAGTTTAAGATTGTTTATTTGAGCTTTTTCTTGTTTGTTAACATGGGCCTGTACTGCTATAAATTACCCTCTTAGGACAGCTTTTGCCACATCTCATATGAGTTGGTATGGTATGTTTTGGTTCTCATTTGTCTCCAAATATTTTTTGATTTCTCCCTTTATTTCTTCGATGACCCATTGGTTTTTCAGTAGCATATTGTTTAGTCTCCACATTTTTGTTCCTTTCCCAGCTTTTTTCTTGTAGTTGATTTCTAGTTTCATAGCATTATGGTCAGAAAAGATAGTAGAGATCATTTCGATCTTCTTAAATTTATCGAGATTTGCCTTGTTTCCCAATATACGGTCTATCCTTGAGAATGTTCCATGTGTGTTTGAGAAGAATGTATATTCTGTTGGTTTTGGATGGAGTGGTCTTTATGTATCTATTAAGTTCATCTGGTCTAGTTTTTTACTTACTTCCACTATCTCCTTGTTGGCTTTTTGTCTGGATGATCTATCCACGGATGTAAGTGGAGTGTTGAGCTCCCCTACTATTATTGTGCTGTTGGTAATATCTCCTTTTAGGTTTATCAATAGTTGCTTATGTACTTTGGTGCTCCTATGTTGGGTGCATATATGTTTATAAGAGTTATGTCTTCTTGGTGGAGAGTCCATTTTATCATTATATACTGCCCCTCTATGTGTATCTTTACCTGTTTTATCTTGAAGTCTACTTTGTCTGATATAGGTATGGCAACACCTGCTTTTTTTGTTTGCTATTAGCTTGGAGTATCATCTTCCATCTCTTCCCTCTGAGCCTATGTTTGTCTTTAGAGCTGAGATGTGTTCCCTGGAGGCAGCATATTGTTGGGTCTTGTTCTTTAATTCATTCTGCCACTCTGTCTTTTGTTTGGAGAATTCAATCCATTTACATTTAGAGTGCTTATTGATATATGAGGGCTTAATATTGCCATCTTATCACAGATTTTCCAGTTCTTCTGCATTTCCTTTGTTTCTTGTCACATGTATTTCAGACTACTGGTTTGATTAGGTAGTTTTCTATGTTGATTTTCTTCATTTTCTCCTTGTTTATCTTATTTGTTTCTGTTCTAATTATTTGTTTAGTGGTTACCATTAGATTCATATAAAAAATCTCATAGATGAGATAGTCTATTTTCTGATTGCTTCTTATTTCCTTAGGCTATACTGATTCTGTCCCTATCGTCGTCCCCTTCTAAGTTATTTTTCTCATATCTTATTCCATCTTGTGTTGTGAGTTTGTGGTTAAAATGATGAGATTATTTTTATTTTGGTGTTTTCCTTTTTATTATCCTTGATGTAAAAGTTAAGTGTTTACAAACCTGATCTGATAGAGAGCTGCCATTTTCTGATTATTGCCTACTTGTTCATCTCCTTGCCAAGGGCTTTGTAACCCCTTTCCTATTTTTTTTTCTTTTCAGGTATGAGGGCCTTCTTGGGGATTTCTTGTAGCACGGGTCTTGTGGCAATGAACTCCCTTAGCTTTTGTTTATCTGGGAAAGTTTCTATTTCTCTGTCACATCTGAAGGAGGTTTTCACTGGATAGAGTACTCTTGGGTGAAAGTTTTTGTGTTTCAGAATTTTGAGTATGCCTTTTCCCTCTCTCCTAGTCTGTAAGGTTTCTGCTGAGAAATCTGCTGAAAACCTGATAGGGGTTCCCTTGTAAGTCATTTTCTTCTGTCTTGCTGCCCTTAATATTTTTTCTTTGTTATTGACTTTTGCTAGCTTTACTACTATATGCCTTGCAGTAGGTCTTTTTATATTGACATAGTTGGGAGATCTGATAGCTTCTTTCACATGGATTTCCATCTCCTTCCCCAGATTTGGGAAGCTCTCTGCTATTATTCCTTTGAAGAAGCTTTCTGCTCCATTCTCCCTCCCTTCTGCCTCTGGAATATCTATAATCCTTATGTTGCATTTCCTAATTGAGTCAGATATTTGCCTGAAAGCATTCTTCATTTCTTTTCATTTCTTAGTTCTCTCTTCTCCTCCCTATAGTGTTGTCCTCTAAATTACTAATTCTGTCCTCCATATTCTGTTGTTTGGGGAGTCCAGATTTTTCTTTATCTCAACCACTGTGTTTTTCATCTCCAATAATTCTGATTGGTTCTTCTCTATAGTTTCAATCTCTTTTGTGAAGAAGCTCTTTTATTCGTTAATTTGTCTTTCTTTGTTTTCTTGTGACTCATTGAGTTTTTTCTGTGATGGCTATTTTTAATTCTCTGTCATTTAGGTTATGGATTTCTGTGTCTTCAGGGTTGGTTTCTGGGTACTTGTCATTTTTCCATGTAGTCTGGAGATTTAATTTACTTTCTCATACTGCTTAATGGTGTGGATTTTTGCCTCGGCATGGTGTTATTATCTGGTTGCAGCTGCCATGTGCATCCACTGGGTAGGGATCAGGTGCTGTGTATTCTAGGCCCAGCACCATCAGGGGCTCCTCAGCTCCAGATGCTGACTGCTTTTCTCTCTGTGGGTTGCTCTGACTGACGGCAGATCTGGAGCACCAGTAAGGGGGAGGGTGCTCTCCTTCACCTGCGCTTCCCCCAGTCTCTGCTTCTTTCTCTGTGTGGAGCTCTGGGCGATTGCAGGACTGAATTGCTGGGTGGGGGAAGGGGCACTTGCTTACACCTGCATGCCTCCCTCCCACCACTGCCTCTCTCTCTGCATGGTGCTCTGGGCACTCATGGGGCTCCACCAGCTGCTGCTTCTCTCTCTAGTCTGTGCTCTGTGCGATTGTGGGGCTGGGGTGCTGGGTGGAGACAGGGAACCTCTCCTCACCTGCACACCTCCCCCAGCCACAGCCTCTCTCTCTCTGCACCATGCTATGGGTGATCGTGGGGCTGGAGTGCCAGGTGGGGAAGGGGTGCCTCTCCTCACCTGCATGCTTCCCCAGCCATGGCCTCTCTCTCTCCATGGAGCTCCTGCTGATCAGCTTCCACTTCCTCCAGAGGATCCAGCCCTATTACCACCTTCAGATGTATGACTGCATGGGTCTCTCAGATGTCTTCTTTTTTTTTTTTATAAGGAAGATCAGCCCTGAGCTAACTACTGCCAATCCTCCTCTTTTTGCTGAGGAAGACTGACCCTGAGCTAACATCCATGCCCATCTTCCTCTACTTTATACATGGGACGACTACCACAGCATGGCTTTTTGCCAAGTGGTGCCATGTCTGCACCTGGGATCCAAACTGGCGAACCCCGGGCCACCGAGAAGTGTAATGTGTGAACTTAACCACTGTGCCACAGGGCTGGCCCCTCAGATGTCTTTTGTGTTGTGTGTATAAATGTCCTTTTAGTGGTACTTTAGAGGGAAGAGTCTAAGGGAAGAGCTCACTCCACCATGATGTTGATGCCATTCCTTGCTATTATTTTAATACTTATAAGTGCCTAGAATGACCAACTTAGATCTTCAGCTGGCTTGTCCAGGGAAAGAGCAGCTAAGATGGAGATCTGCATATAGAAGGTCTATTGGGATGTTCCCTCAGCATCAATACCTGTAGGGGAGTGAAGGAAGCAGGACTGGGCAGAGGGAGGAGCTGAGCTGTGATGAATCACACAGAGGCAGCTCCTGGGGCGATGGGAGCTAGATGGTCCCTAGAAGCAAAGGGGCTAGATCTTTAAACCTCTGTGGCCAGTCATTGGATACAGACAGATCTGAGGGATGGGGAGAGACTCCTGGGCTGTGGGCAATTCCTGGAGTGGGATTCAGCTAAAAGCCATCAGCTACAACAGTCTGGCAGCTGGGGGAAGGAGTTCCTCAGTTGTTGAGCACTCAGTTGAGTGCTCAGATGCAGCAAGGCATCCACTATCACCAAAGATGTTAAAATTATCCTAAGGACATTCTTGTGGAGTAGTCATGCTCACAGAACCTCTGTCTTAGTCCTTTGTGCTGCTGTTTCCTCTCCCTGCAATATTCTTTCCCCAATTCTTTTGTGCAACTGGCTTTTTCTTGTCACTTGGTTTTGACTTCTAACATCTCCACCAAAAAGGCTCTTCTAATCACCCTTTGTAATCAGCCCTAATCCCAACAGTCACTGTCTAGATGTCACTCTGTTTTATTTCCTTTATAGCAGAACAAGATAAATACAAATCTCATTATCTGTCTTCCTACCCCTAGAATGCGAGTTCCAGGGACCTTCTCTATCTTGTTCACCAGTGCATCCCCTGCACCCAGAACAGTGCTGGTCACGTAGTAGATGGTCAGTCAATATTTGCTGAATGAATAAATAAAAATTAAATGTAAGCGAACAGATATTAGGAGAGTTAGAATTGTTCAAATGAATGATCCTGAGGAATTCTTATCTTTTGCTTTTGAAACTGGCAAAATTCAAGTCCAGGAAAAAGGTTTGTGTCTCACCACTCTTGTACAGTTTTCAGTCACCCATGGAGAGCTTCTGGAGAATCTCTCTTGATCACGCAGGATAGATAGGCCTCTGGCAAGAGTGTAGCTCTCAGATCTCACATTGAGTATCATTTTTTTGCCTCTCGGAAGTTTGAAGGCTTTTATTATTTTAAAATAAAACTATCTTAGAGGAGCATAAATTATCCATTAAAGAGACTTTTGGAATTTTAACATAAAAATCATGAGTGGAATTTGTGTAGAATCGACAAGCTACTCCTCTGTAATCACCTAAGCCATCAATAGAAACAAACTGAAAAATGTAGTAATTTTCAAGCGTAGAAGCAAAAAGGCACTTAGCACAGCTTGAAGATTCAAATTATTCTGGAAACCATGCCGCTATACTTGGCTTTAATTTGAACTTCAGAAGCAGATTTAGGTCTAGCCTCATGACAACTGCTGTCTGGAGAAGGGCCATGGATGGCAAGGCATGGGAGGCAGAGCCCTTCTTTTCCCTTCCTTTTGCCTTTCTCTCCATGCTTCATCCCTGTCACTCTACCTTATATGGTGATCCTGTCCAGGAAGCACTCTCTATGTTTGTTCGAGAAGAATGGAAGGAATCTTTGGAAGTCACAGGTCCTTGTGACTAGCCAGGAATAAATGACCATCATTTCATATAAATTCACTTATAGTTATATTTAAATATTTAGATTATTTTCCTAGGATGTTGGGTCCTCTGATTCAATTACAAGAGTCAAGCGAACAGACAAGAAAGCAGTTAGGTAGTAATTAAAGGTGCTGAGGATACTTAGGGCAGATCTGCTGTATCTTCAAGCAACAGAAGAGAGAATAAAGAATTGAGGGTTGAACTGGGACCAATGAGCATGCAGATTTGGCTTTACTAAAGGAACTCTCCTTCAGTGATTAGAGAAGCTCAAGGGAGAAATGGAGTGACTCGAGATGTGGTGAATGCTTGGTTGCCTGGGTATTCAAATAGAGCATGGACAACGCTTGCCAAAGAGATTCAAGAAACAGAAGCAAGATGATCTTTAAGGGTTCTTGTGGCCTTAAAATTCTGTAAGTACAAAGAGAGTGGCTCTCCATGATTTTGTGTCACTAAGTAGTTTGTTGCCATAAATGCTATATATATATACATATATATATACACACATTTTTTTTTTGAGGAAGATTAACCCTGAGCCAACATCTGCCACCAATCCTCCTCTTTTTGCTGAGAAAGATTGGCCCTGAGCTAACATCTGTGCCCATCTTCCTCTATTTTATATGTGGGACGCCTGCCGCAGCATGGCTTGATATGCAGTGCATAGATCTGTGCCTGGGATCAGAACCGGGAACCCTCAGCCACCAAAGTGAAGTGTGTGAACTTAACTGCTGCACCACTGGGCCAGCCCCTTATAAATGCTATTTATTATTTTAATTATACTTATAGTTATTATTCTCTTTAAATCCAAGCTATCCTTTGGGTTTTCTCATCCTCCCAGTCACTTAAATCTGAAAATCTGAGTTATTTATAGATCAGTCTCTCTCTCTTTCTCACACATATCCCTTCCTCATCCTTGGTCTGTTGGTATTTTAAGTTGAAAGTCTTTTTTTCAGTCTCTATTTTTATTAAAGCTATGCATCCACACAGTTTAAGAGTCAAACGGTTTTATAAGGCTTGTGAAAGCAGAAGTCCCCTCTGCCCTTCATTTCCTCTTGTCTATAGGCAACCACTTTAAGCTCTTTTGGCTGTTTCATTTTGTATGTATCGCCATATTTCTAAAGAGTAGGTTCTTATTTCTAGCCTTTATTTTTCAGATTTTGGCGTGATTTATTGACTTCCCACTAGGAAGATGAGGCTTTAGTTCTTTCCCCACTTTCCCTGCCTCCTTTCTCATCCTCTCTCCCATTATATCATAACTCAGGTTAAAGCATTATTCAGTCTTATGCTATTATGATTATTCAAGCTGAGGCATACAATAAGCACTTTGTTTCCCACTTTTTATTTTCTTGCAGTTAGTGATTACATTTTGTGTGTGTTTTCTTTGTTTTCTATATACATACTCATCATTAATTCAACCCAAATCTCTTTTACATTTTTCCAAGTCTCTTTTCAATTCTTTATTTAGATGCATCAAGTAACTGATCGGTTTCATCTTCTTGAAGAAATGCTTTCCTGGAATCTTTTGGCTTGTTTTGACCTGCTACAGTCAGGACTGGTTGCCTCTATGCCTGGTGCGCAGGTGGCATCCTGAGGTTTTCCTTTCCCTGGTGATCCTTTTTTCTCCTGGGGAGAGCCCCTTTTTTCCTCTATCCTATGGCTTCCTCCTTCTTGGTTGACTTCCTCATTTTGATGGAGTCATTATCTTCTGAGAAAGGGAGCTTGGAGGTAAATTTCTTTGAGATTTTTCTTTAAGATTTTGAGAAGAAAATGTTTTTATTCAACCCTTACACTTGATCGATAATTATTGGCTGGGGTAGAATTCTAGAGCAATTTTACCCCCCAGAATATATAATACATTATTTTCTGGTTTCCAAGGTTAACATTACGAGATTAAAAGCCAGTCTGGTTCTTGAAACCTTGTTTGTGGACTGTATTTTTCTCCCTCTCACCACTTTGGACACTTAAAAGCTTTTCTTTTTTTCTCTTAATCTTCTGAAATTTCACAATTTCTCCTTTTCTCCTTATCTTTTAAAAATAGAATTCTGCTTTAATTCCGTGGATATAATACCTCCTTTTATTTCTCTGAGTTTGTTAACATTAGTTTTCCTCCTCTTGCTCCCTGAAGAGTCTGTTTCCTCCAAGTTGCTTTTCTTAATTAATTAGCTAATTAATTTTCCATTTCTATCATTCATGATAGATACTTTTCCCATGTATCTAATGATCCTCATATGTAAGAGGAGGGAATTAGACCTGATTAGAAAATCTGAGTGTATGGTTGGTGATTGTCATCTATGGGATACACTATAGGATGATCTAAACTTTTCTTCGAAAGACTCCTCATGTCAGTGTCTTTAGGTCTTTCCATTTGAGTTGGTCAAGTTCACCAGAAAAGAATCTTTTCATTTCCTGTCTGGAGGATCTATGTTTGGTGCTAGAATTCTGGGAGCCAAAACAGGAAAGAGAGCTTTGAATCTTAGCATTGGATATATAAACATTAATATCGTACCCCCACTTTTAGTATCATACTCCTTTCCTTATCTGTGCCAGAGATTTCCCAGTGTGAAGATCCTCTATATTACCTGTTTCAGAGAATAAACTTCCTGTTTGGAAGGAAAGAGGGTTTTGGTGATCTGTTTCTCAAACCAACCTTCAACTGGTCCTCTTACTTTCAACTCCATTTGTAGAATTAGCTGGTGCTGCCAATTTCTAAGCCTTTGGGGGATTTCATGTTATAAATCAGATTGCTTCAATCTACCATTTTACCCAGAAATCTCATCCCTCTTATTACTACCTCAGAAATCTCACTTTATTCTCTCATTCAAGGTCATAGTCAGTATCATCATTATTTTTTAAACACGTGATAGCAATAGGTTTTAAAAAAAAACCTTTGTGGTAATATTAGCATAGGCTTTTCATTGTCTTACCCTCTTCATTAATGAGCATAGAATACTGCCAAATTTCACTTCATACGTATTAACTCCTGCTCTTAAAATGGCAATGGTTCACTATGTGATTAAGCACTGATTTTTATCCTACATTCCAGGCTTTCTGGGCTAATATTCCATTATACCCTACACTCAATCCAGTAAGTCTGGATTCTTCATGATCTCTCTCTTGATTTATGACTTTCTAACTCTGTTTCTCACACTGTCTTCTCACTATGCTTAAAGCCTGAAAGTCCAATGTTACTTTTTTCATGCAATCTTTACTTTAGGATTTATTCATTCATTTAGTCATCCTTTTATTCAATCAGCGTATATTTATTGAGCTCCTACAATGTGTTAGGCAACATACCAGCTGACTTCCCTGTCTCCCTGCATGCTGCAGCCATGCCACAGCTGGCTGCACAACCATCCTGCCCTGCTGCACTGCAGCTGCAGCCCTGCCACATCTGGCAGGTGAATGCAGCCCATACAGGGGATTCCCCTTGAACACCTGGCTCTGGTAGCTGGGATGATTGTGATTTGGGGCCCCATGGGTCATTTCCTACACAAGGTCACTCCTACAAGACTTGAAGAGGTGATTGTTTCACCTGATACATAGGAACAAATTCAGAGAGTCAGGCAAAGTGAGGAGACAGAGGAATATGTTCCAAATGAAAGAACAAGACAAAACCATAGGAAAAGGACTTAAGGAAATGGAGATAAGTAATTTACCTGGTCATAAATAAAGTAAATTTAAAAATACCTGGTCATAAAATCAGTAAATTACCTGGTCATGGTCATAAACATGGCCATCAAACTCAGGAGAAAAATGGATGAACACAGTGAGAAATTCAAGAAAGAGAGAAAAACTATAAGAAAGTACCAAACAGTAGTCCCAGCACTGAAGAATACAATAACTGAACTAAACAATACAGTAGAGGGGTTCAATAGCAGACTGGATGAAGCAGAAGAACAGATTAGTGAGCTGGAAGACAAAGCATTGGAAGTCACCCAGCCCAAGTAGCAAAGAAGAAAAAGAATTAAAAAAATGATGATAACTTAAGGGACTTGTGAGACAACGTCAAGCAGAATAACATTTGCATTATAGCGGTCCCAGAAGGAGAAGAGAGAAAGAAAGGAGTAGAAAATTTATTTGAAGAAATAATGGCTGAAAACTTCCCCAGATATCCAGGTCCAGGAAGCACAGAGAGTTCCAAATAAGATGAACCCAAAGAGATCCACACCAAGACAAATTCTAAGTAAAATGTCAATGGTTAAAAGTAAAAGAATCTTAAAAGCAGAAAGAGAAAAACAAATTGTTATGTACAAGGAAAACCTCATAAGGCTATCAGCAGATTTCTCAGCAGGAACTTTGCAGGCCAGAAGGGAGTAGCATGACATATTCAGAGTACTGAAAGGAAAAAACTTTCAACAAAGATTATTCTACCTGGCAATATTATCATTCAAAATTGAAGGAGAGATAAAGAATTTTCCAGATAAACAAAAGCTAAAGGAGATCATGACCACTAAACTGACCTTAAAGAAATGTCAAAGGGACTTCTTTAAGCTGAAAAGAAATGGCACTAGTTAATAACAAGAAAACGTACGAAAGTTAAAATCTCACTAGAAAAGGTAAACATATAGGAAAGGTAGTCGATTAATCACTTATAAATCTACTATGAAGGTTAAAAGACAAAAGTAGTAAAATTAACTAAAACTACAATAATTAGTTAAGGGATACATAAAATAAAAAGATGTAAAATGAGACATCAAAACAGAAAACATGGGCAGGTAGTAAAAAATGCAGAGTTTTGGAATGTGTTCAAATTTAAGTTACTATTGACTTAAAATAGACTGTTACATATATAGGATGATATATGTAAACCTCATGGTAACCACAAAGCAAAAACTTATAGTAAATACACCAAAGAAAATGAGAAAGGAATCTAAACATAATACTAAAGGAAGTAAAATCCACAAGGGAAGGGAGAAAGAGAAGAAGAAAGTAACAGAAAGGCATTACAAAAACAGCTATAAAACAATTAACAAAATGGCAATAAGTACATACTTATCAATAATCACTTTAAATCTAAATGGACTAAATTCTCTAATCAAAAGACATACAGTGGCTGAATGGATAAAAAAAGACTCATCTATATACTGTCTCTGAGAGATTCACTTCAGAAATAAAGACACACAGACTGAAAATGAAGGGATGGAAAAAGACATTTCATGCAAATGGAAACAAAAAGAAAGCTGGTGTAGCTATACTCATATCAGACAAAATAGACTTTAAAACAAAGACTGTAATAAAAGATAAGGTGTGGCATTACATAATGATAAGGGGTCAATACAGCAACAAGATATAACATTTGTAAATATTTATGCATCTAGCATAGGAGTACCAAAATATATAAAGGAAATATTAACAAACCTAAAGAGAGAAATTGAGAGCAATACTATAAAGGACTTTAACACCTCACTTACATCAATGGATAGATCCTCCAGACAGAGAATCAATAAGAAAACATTGGCCTTAAATGACACATTAGACAAGATGGACTTAATAGACATACAGAACATCCTATGCAAAAGCAACAGAGTACACATTCTTCTCAAGTGCACATGGAACATTCTTCAGGATAGATCACATGTTAGGCCGCAAAACAACTCTCAATAAATTCAAGAAGATTAAAACCCTATCAAGCATCTTTTCCAATCACAATGGTATGAAACTAGAAATTGATTACAAGGAGAAAACTGGAAAAACTACAAATATGAGGAGATTAAACAAGTTACTGAACAACTACTCGATCATAGAAGAAATCAAAGGAGAAATCAAAAGAAGCCTAAGAGAAAAAAAGATTCAATGCCATTAATTCCAAATGTATTTTTGGTCCTTATTAAATTCCGAATATTAAAATTCCAAATATATTTTTCACAGAAGTAGAACAAACAACTCTAACATTTGTATGGAACCACAAAAGACCCAGAGTATCCAAAGCAAACTTGAGAAAGAAGAACAAAGCTGGAAGTATCATGCTCTCTGATTTAAAACTATAGTAAGCAAAACAGTATGTTATTGGCATAAAAGTAGACACATAGATCAATGGAACAGAATAGAGAGCCCAGAGATAAATCCGTGCCTATGTGGTCAATTAACCTATGACAATAGAAGCAAGAATATACAATGGGGAAATGACAGTCTCTTCAATAAATGGTGTTGGGAAACTGGACAGCTACATGCAAAAGAATGAAACTGGACCACTATCTTACACCATATACAAAAATTAACTAAAAATGAATTAAAGACTTGAATATAAGACCTGACACCATAAAACTCCTTGAAGAAAACAGATGATATCCTCCTTGTCTTAGCAATGTTTTTTAGGATCTGACTCCAAAGGCAAGGGAAACAAAAACGAAAATAAACAAATGGGACTACATCAAACTAAAAAGCTTCTGCACAGTGAATGAAACCATCAATGAAATGAAAAGGAAACCTACTAAATGGGAGAAGATATTTACAAATCACATATCTGATAAGGGGTTAATAACCAAATATATGAAGAACCCATACAACTCAATAAAAACCCAAAACAATTCAGTTAAAAAATTGGCAGGGAATATGAATATATGTTTTTCCAAAGAAGACATACAGGTGGCCAACAGGCACATGAAAAGATGGAATTATCAGGGAAATGCAAATCAAAACACAATGAGATATCACCTATACCTGTTAGAATGGCTATTATCAAAAAGACAAGAAAGAAGAAGTGTTGGCAAGGCTGTAGAGAAAAGGGAACCCTCATGTACTCTTGGTGGGAATGTAAACTGGTGCAGCCTCTATGGAAAACAGTATGGAGGTTCCTCAAAAAGTTGAAAATAGAACTACAGTATGTTCCAGCAAGTCTCTCCTGAGTATCTATCTGAAGAAAATGAAAACACTAATCCAAAAAGATATATGCACCCCTATGTTCATTGCAGCATTATTAACAATAGCCAAGATATGGAGACAATCTAAGTGTCCATTGATGGATGCATGGCTAAAGAAGATGTGGTATACATATCCAACAGAATACTACTCAGCCATAAAAGAGAATTAAATCGTGCCATTTGTAACAACGTGGATGGACCTTGAGGGTGTTATGCTAAGTGAAATAAGTAGGACAGAGAAAGACAAATACCACATGATTTCACTTATATGTAGAGTCTAAAAAGCAAAACAAAGAAAACAAAAACCCAGATGCATAGATGCTGAGAACAGATTGGTGGTTGCCAGGGAGGAAGGGAGTTAAGGTGGGGAAGTATGAAATGGGTGAAGGAGAGCAAGAAATACAAACATCCAATTATAAAATAAATGTCATAGAGATGTAACATATAGCATGGGGAATATAGTCAATTATATTATATTAGCTTTGATGACAGATGGTAACCACTTATTATGGCAATCATCTTGCAATGTATACAAATGTCAAATCACTATGTTGTACACCTGAGACTAATATAATACTGTATATCAATTATACCTCAATAAAAAACCAAAACCAAAAAAAAAACCAACAAAAAAAGAAATTACTTAATAAATGTCAAGGTTGACTTCTTGAAAGCATGTATGATTCATTAAGAAGATCTTCATGAAGTTCAGCAAAACAAATACTGCAGGACATTTTGGAAAGTAGATAGAAGATCTTTCTGGTTCATAGGTTCCAAATACTCGTAAGAGCCTTAAAACAGTGAAATCTATTACCTCACCAGTGTGAAGGATTCTGAAATACTGCTAGTGCTTTCCTAGATGATTGAAAAGGGCTTTTATGTATTCATCTTTTGGAATAAATTAACTATTTGGAAAATATCAATAATGAGGGACAGTCATGCCCATGTTGATCTTTTTTATTGCTTCATGTTGCAACTCTACCAGCAAGTAGAAAAATATTACATCCAAATCCATTTGAGTGATATATCTACCCTGAAGTTCAATTTTACCTCTGAAATGAATATGAATTGTATCTAATGAAACTCTAGGAGGAGTTGTACAGAATGAAAAGGCCAAATAATTTGGAGCCAAATTTGTCACATAGCAATTTACAAAAATGATATCTATATATATTTTTCATTCTTCATCATGCTCATAATTCAAAACTGAGCCCAAATGTCACTTCCCATGCCCTGATTCCTCTCTTCTCCTCTGTCTCACAGAATTAGGCTCTCTCCTCTGGGCTCAAACAGCCCCTTCTCCTTTCTTCTAAAATAGAACTTACAACATGATACTGTAAAGTTTTGGTTTCCTGGAGGGAAATTATTTTCCATTACTCAACTTTGAACCTCCTATGCCCATCAGAGTTCTTGGCCCACAGAAAGAGCTCAGCATGGTTGTTGAATGAATAATGTAAATTCCCCTAAAGCACATGAATTAATTTCATGCTAAAAAATTTCATGTTCAAATGTGTATTAGCTAGTTTCTGTAACAAATAAACTCCAAAATTTCAGAGGCTTACCCAAAGAGTACTTTATTTTTCCCTCATATAACAGCAGTGTGGTTGTTTCTGATCAGTGGGTGGCCTTCAAGGACTCACACTAAATTTGCGTTGGTCTACATCATTGTGCTAGAAATTCCTGGACATACTCTTATATAATGCAGTGCACGCTGCCATGGGCAAATCATTTGTCTCTCATTAATTTATCAACTAATATTTATTTGAGAGTCTACATATGCAAGACAATGTTCTAGGCACTTAGGATGGAATAGTGAACAAAATGAAGATCCCTGCTCTTGTGGAACTTACATTTTATTGCAGATAGACAATAAATAGTTAAGTAAATGAAATCATATAATATGTTAGAAGGTGATGAGTGCTATGGAAAAATGAAAGATAGAGCAAGGTAGATCAGGAATATATAGGGGCTTGTTGCAAGCCTACCTTACAAGAATTTGAAAGGGGGTTGTTTTGAAGTCAGATGAGATCGAGCATTGTGAAATCTTTGCCAGCCATAACCAGCGTTCAAATGTGTGCATACTACACATGCTCAAACAGCTCACTGTCTAGTCTTCATCATCAGTCCTTCATGGTTTCCTATTCACTGGACCAGACTAACACACCAGTGTAGACTCTAGACCCCAACGCCATCTTCCTTTCCAATCACTGTTTCCTACACTCTGTTATCTAGCTTCCCCTAGCTTAAGACATGGAAACAATTTTTAATTCTCTGTTTGACTTTCAATAATTATTAAGCTTTTGCTATGGCAAGTGCTGAGCTTGGGGCTTGGGTCCCCCTCATCCAACTAGACCCTACATCCTGCCAGCAGAGTGACTTTTTGGTTGGCCACTTTCTTCTCATGTGCAGCCACCTCTCCCCCTTATCAGAGCTCTCTGCCTTGTGCTCAGTTCCCTGGATATGCTTTGAGATGCCTTCAACTTTCTCTCCACTTTCCACTTTCTCTCCACTTTCAACTTTCTCTCTCTTTACTCCCCACCAGAGCGTTACTGCTTCAGGCAACCGTGTTGGCCTGTATCCCCATATCCTGATCACAACTGACTGTTATTTTCTAGATCTATGCTTATCCCAATCCTTTCGTTGGAAATGCTCATCCTACTCTCATTTTTTCTTTTATGGCTTGCTTCAAAATCACCTGTTTTGAGACTCTGTGACCAGCTCCAGCCCACTCTTATCACTCTGTCATTTGTCTTTTCAGTCCTCTGAGTAATGAGTTCTATTATCTGCATATACTTATGTGTTGCTTTGTAGCTGTTGTTGCTACCACGCGAATCTTCCTTTAAACACCACTTTAATCATGGTGTTTTGACTTTTGAAAAAACTTCCCTTTTTTCCTATTGCTTCAAGTCTAAAATACATTGTTCCCCTGGAGGCTCTCGCCCTCCGTCCCCCAAGCAGTGTGCTGGGCTCCTGGACTTACCATGCTTCTACATTCTTTCCCTCCCTTGCATCAGTCTGGTGTACTCTACTCACCTGCGTCTGCAGGTTCTGCCCATCCTTTAAGGCCCGTCCGTGTCTGTTCATCCCACCTTGAAGCCTTCTCTGATCTACAAACTTGCTATTTGAACTCAGGAGCCATAGGGCTACTTGTTCTTCCTTCTTCACTGGGCTTTTCTTTGAACTCCTGCTCAGATGAAAAAAAAAAAAAGAAAAAAAGCACTTAATTATACACTGCTGTACATTGTTTTCTAGTGTTTCAGCTGTTGCTGTGTTTACTTCCCAATTAACTTGTAAGCTTCTTAAATTAAAGTACTTCTGCTTTCTCCACAAAAGCCACCACTCCCTTACCTGATCCCAGGAGTCTGTCCCTCTGCTTGTAAATGAAGGACAGTATTGGAATAATTCTGAGGAGTTGTTAGGGAAGTGATTTATGTTGTGAGATTGAGATCTGCTGTCTTCCTCTTTGATCGTGAGCATTAGAGTGGGTCCTAGGAGTATCAGTCAGAGACCTAGTTTGTTTATTCATTCAGCAAATATATGTGGAAGAGCAGGGATTTAGGTTCTCAAGACAAAGTGAATGAGACAATCCTTGGACACAGGGAGCAGCCATTCAAGTGCTGGGGAAGATAGATAGCAACACATAAATACACAGATACGTAAAATACATTAAGGGACTGATGAGTGCTATGGAGAAGCCATAAGAGGATCATTGGCTCAAGAGTGACTGGGGGGCAGGAGGTGCTCCTTTAGCTGGGGTTGGAGAAGCCCCTCCTGGGGAAGTGACATTAGAGTTGAGACCTTAAGAGAGAGGAGGCAGCCATGTTAAGATTGGGAGAGAAGAGTGTTCCTGAACAAACAGCAAGTAAAAAGTTCCCGATATCAGAATACTTGGCAAATTTGAGTGAGGGAGGAAAACAAAAAGCACTAGAGAGTAGGGGCTGAGGGGAAAAGTGGAGAGAAATGAGAGAGGATGGCAGGGGACAGGCTGAGTAGGACTCATGGGAATTTATTCTGTGATGGGAAACCAATGGGGGAAATTTTAAGCTAAGGGGTGATATGGTCTGACTTATGCTTCAGAAAGCTCACTCTGACTGCCGGGGGAGGGGTGCCGTGGAGGAGGTGGCACTGGGACCACAGCAAAGGTTGGAGCAGGGAAAGCAGTTTAAATTCTCTTGCAGGGGTCCTGGCAAGTAATATCGGTGGCTTGTTTAATAGGCTTTTAACAGGGGAGATGCTGAGAAGTGGATGGATTCAGAATATTTTCTAGCTGTGTGATCTTGGGTAAGATACATACTTCTTTGGTGCTCAGTTTATGGAGAGGAGAGTCATATAGGACTGTCACGAATGTTGGATGAGTTACTATTTGTAAAGTGCCTACAATGTACCTAGCACAGATTACGTACTGTATGAGTGTTTTTTAAGAAAAAAATAAAATAAATATCTTGGAGGTATGCCTAACAGAAGGTTTTGACTGGATGTGCAGTGTGAGGGAAGGAAAAGGAATCAAGATGACACATGGCTATTTTTTAACTTGGGCAACTATATGAATGATGATATTATTGGTATGAGAAAGGCTTGTCGGTTTAAATGGAGGTAGATTTACAGGAGAGTGGAGATCAGGAGTTCTGTTTTGGGCACACACATTACAGAAGAGCTGTCAAGTAGGCAGTACCCTCGAGGAATCTGGAACTTAAGGCAGAGGACAGCCTGAGGTAGAAATTTGAGAATCATTGGTGTGTGGATGTTATTTGCAACTATGAAAATGCATGAGATCTTTTAGGAAGTAAGGTTAGATTGAGGGGAAGAGAGGTTTGCGGACTGAGCCCTGGGGATATGCCAACATTCAGACATTTATAGAGGAGGCAGAGCCAACATGAGACTGAGAAGGAGTGTCTGGTATTGCAGAAAGAAAACCAGGGGAAGGTATGAGTATAGGAACCTGGTGCAGAAAGAATTTCAAGGAGAGTGTGGACAACCATATCAAATGAGGATGCCAGGATGAGTCAGATGAAGATTGAGAATTGTCAATGGGCTTTGGAAAAAAGGAGCTAACTGCTGATCTTGGTAAGAGCCATGTCTGTGGGATGGTGGGGAGGAGAGCCTTAGTGGAGTGGGTGGAGGAGGGATGGGGAATGAGGAGTGGGGATAGCAAATATACAGCACTTTTCCAAGAAGTTTTGCTGTGAAAGGGAGTAGAGAAGTGGGGTGGTAGCTGGTTGTGTATATATGGACAAGGGAGGGGGTTTAGTTTTCTTTTCTTTTCTTTTCTTTCCTGTCCTGTCCTTTCCTTTCTTCTCTCTTTTTAAAAGATGGGTATGATATTAAGACATGTGTGCCATCAAATGGAATGATCCAGTAGAGAAGTTGTCTTGTTGAGGCAGGAGAGGCAGAGTAATTCTAGAAGAGACACCTTGAGATAGCCAGAGAGGATGGACCCCCAGCTCAAGTGGAGGCTCTTTCTTGAGGTAAGAGCCCTACGCAGATAACGGAGAGCTTGGGTTCTGGATGAGGCACCACCCATCCCCCATTTATCCTATTGGGTCATTCTCTAGTTTTGAATATGCTGTCAATTTAGGGGCTTAGCTGGACTTGAAGGATTTTATTATGTGGAAACTCACACTGTGTTCTCGTGTGGGTGCTTAAAAAGATAGTGAGAAGTTATAACGCATACAGTGGTCACCTGGCTAACTCATCCTATCCTTTTCCTCTCAGTTTTCCACTTCCTCCAGAACTCCAACTCTGACTAGAATATATTTGGCTATTTGCTACTATGGAACGTGCACTTCCGCCAATATGGCACCTACAAAGTTTTATTTTTATTTTTTGGATAAGTTTTCTTGGTTTTTCACTGAACTGAAAACTACTAGGATAGCAGGCATATTTCTCTTTTTCTCCATTGTACTCCTGGCACCTAACACAGTCTGGCATCTAATGAGAGTTTAATACAGACATGCCTGGCAAGCCGTGGGAACTTAATACATACGTTTGTCTAAAGAATAAATTAATGAGATTGTGTACGAGAGAAATGTTTGCATTTAAATCGAATACCTTTTAGATGTCTCTAGCGAGATCCCAGGAAATCCTTTTCTAATTCAATGAGAGGTAGGGATTTATGTGGAGATGAGTCTTTAATGTTACCCACCCAGACACCCGTTTTTTTCCTTGCAATTTACAGAACAATCTGAATTAGATTATGCCTGAAAAACATAATTGTGTTACATACAAGTGAATTTAGTGACAAATCATTTGTCAATAACGTTTCTTACACATATATAATAGATGCCAAGTTTCTTTGTAATATTCAAGAAATAATTTTATCATTTTTGAGAGGGACTTTACCAGATGTTGTCTCAGCCCATATGTTTCCAAATTGGTGAGAAGTCCAATGTTAATTGCTTTTAGAGTCTGCAAACTTGTCTTTACTATCATGCTATGGGCTTCTGTCACACTGAAAAGCGGTCCTGCAACCTCCTGATTCTTGAGTGTGGCAAATCCCTGGTCCCAGGCCAAGGTTGCACTGTGGTTGTTATTCCTGATGGTCACGTGATGCTGTGGCTTAGGGGCTAGCCCCATTTGTGGACCCAGCATGGCCATTTCATGTCTCCAGATCCAGGTCCTTACCCAGGTTCTGCAGAGACTCCACATGAGAGCATCTGAGGCTGGGCTCTCTTTGTCCCACCCTGTACTCTGTATGGACCCGATACCTCAAAGGCCCTGCAAGCCTTGTTCTTATTCCTGTTCTGTGTTATCCAGTGGAGCAATGCCTACTTCTCCCATTCAATCTCCCCAATGGGGAAAAGCTTCATCCTACTCTTCTTTCAACAATAGGGCTTGAGGAAACACAAGATGGCCCAGAGCACCAGGCCTCAAACCCACCACAAATGAACCTGTCTTCCTTTCCTGGGAACGAGAAGGACCTGACTTTAGGAATGTAGAGGCTTGATTCTTTCCTTTCAGATGAATCAACAGCAAAGGAAACAAAGCACAAATTAATTTCCCTGTGATCACCTTACTATCTCATGTTCTCAATAAATCACATAGTAAACACTCAGTCTGTGTTTGCTGAATGCACTGGATTCTAACATTATGCAAGAAATGAGAAAGCCCTTCTTTAATATATAGATAACATTTTTAATGAACCCTTTGCATAAATGGTTGGGCTAAAGGGTTTAAAAATTTGTGTTCCTGAAAGTAAAATTATGCATTACCTTTAACCCTGCTATCTTTAATATTCTTCATTTGTTTGAAACATCATTTCCATAAAACTGACCTATTCCTATATGTCGGATCAAAGATACTAAGTTAATGAAGGATGCAGCTGCTGACATTTTGTCTTCTTTACCTTGTGGGTAGAAATATCTATTCTAGTAGCCTGAAACAGGCACTTACAGTCTCAGATTTTGGGGTTTGCAATCAAAGAATGATCAAGTTCTTCCGTTTCTCTTTGTTCCTTCCTGGCATTTCCTGTCAAAAGTCCATGCTACCCTGGTCACAGTATCGCCTGGTTGCTCTGGCCTCTGTGGCAGTCTGTTATTTTCCTTGATTTCTGGGGTTAGAATGAGTGACCAGAAACACATTCTGTCTCCCAGGATACAAGCCCATTGAGGTTGCTGGGAAATGAGCACAATTAGGATCAGCTCATTAACTGCCGTGGTTTTCAACGCATCGCACGGAGCATGGATCCGTATGCGATCAAGGCCTTGCCTGTTAGCCTGCGTCTGGGCAATGACCTTTCCTTCTGGTTTCTCTGAAAAAGTTTGCACTCTATAGTAGAAGCGAGGAAAGTAGCACACCTTTAATGAAAAATTCTAATAATATGCTGACTCAGTAGTGTGTTTGAAAGATACCTTTTGTGATACAGTGTGTTAACTATTAGTGTATGTATTTGTAACCACATTTGAATTTGATTTTCTCTAAGTCTTACGGCTGGCACTTTTCCTAAGAGAATTTTTTGGGTATTTTTGAAAAGAAGTCATAGTCCTGGTTCAATGCAGATTCAAAGGATACTAGCTAAATGGCCTCAAACAAGCCATTGTATAGGTCATGAGGGGCTGGGTTAAATCAGTCCTTCTTCATCACAGCTGAAGGATCCTCTAGGGAGCTTTTACAAATACTAATTCCCAGGCATTACCCCAGATCAATTAAATCAGACATCGTAGGGTAGGATCGGGCATTACTATTACTATCCTCATTTAACAGCTTCTCCAGGTGATTTTACTGTGCAACCGCGATTGAGAGCCGCCAGACAGGATGATCTTTAAACGTTCCCCCAATTTTCACAGTCTGTGAATAAGTTTGTTTTCCTGGGAAGGAAAGATCTATTATACTACAGTCTTTTTATTCCAATTGTTGATGGCTTTTTCCTTGTCCTATTTGCAAGTTAAATATTAGGTAATTTGAAGAAGTAAATACTATAATTTTATACTTTTGAGATCTTTAACAATATATAGCTAGAAAGGTGAGCAGTTTTGGTGTGAGCTGGTCTGCTGGTTGATATGCAAATGAGGGGCAGCCTTGCACACCAGTCAGTTACTTAACCAGTGTGTCTGTGTACCTGTGGGCCTGGCTGACTCCTTCAAGCATATTCCTTTCTCAGCATGAGATCAGGACCCAGAGTCATCTGAAGACAATTGAATAGAGTCCTTTAACTTGACATGTAGGAAACCATTGAGTAGCGGTCCAAATATAAGGGCTGTTAGGTGTGCTAATGTGCAGCTGGGCTGGGAAACACTGATCTAATCCAACTCCTTATAAAATGTAAGATACAATTTAGATACCCTATAGTTAATTACCATATGTGTAGCAGAAGACTAGCTGTGTGACTTTGGGCAAGTTAATTACCTTCTCTGAGCCAGAGTTCCAATCTATAACATGGAGCTAGTAATGGGATTGTAGTGATACTTGGTTGAGATAATTCATGCAGAGAGCTTAGTTCAATGACTGGCAGATGGCTATCACTTAAAAGTTTCCTATTATTACTACTACTGCTATTATTATCGTTGTTGTTATTATTGTTATTATTGATCTCTAGCCAAAGGCAGCTCCAGGCAAATTCCCAGTCATAAACTTCTTCTCTTGCCTGTCATTCCTTGGGTTTGACACTTGCCAGCCTAGAGGTGGCCAGGCTGTGGGGAAGTCGGGTTTTGAGAAGCCCAGCCATGTGCTAACCTTCAGCCTTTCTTTGAATCTGCTTTGTGCACCTCTACTTTCTCTCAGGCCTTATGCCCCTTGGATGAGTCACTGGTGTCCTGGATGAGTCTCAGGTGTCTTGTCTCTCTTGGATTCCCCATTTTCAAAGTTCTTCATATAATTTATTCGTTTGTACGTTTGTTCATTCATAAATTCATTTGTTTATTTATTTCTTCATTCAAAGTAATACTTAGGAATTAGATATTCTGAAAAGTCTCCTTCCTGAGGCAGAAATCACTTGTATTCAAGCTGCATATGCAGCTGCTTCATCCTTTGCTGTGTTGAGAGTGAGATCATGCATTTAAAAGAAGCAGGAAAAGACCTCAGAGAAAACGGCATGTTGCCTCTGAGGCTCTGAAAGTCACTCCATCACACCCAAAACCAGGTGTGCAGGAGAAATTTTCTTCCTGGGATGCTAAGAGAAGCTATCAGCATCTAGACCCTAGACTCCAGCCTTCCGTCCAGCCTGTGGCAGACTCTCGGTAATGATACTTCTCTCCAACCTTATATTGGCGTTACACTACCAGCTCCATCTATCGCTTGGTTGGGCAGGTAGCACATGTGAATACTATTGATTTATTTGTTTGGAGGTGTGACCACAGGTTTGAAATCCTGAGTGAAAAATGTTATTTCCACAGGAGCAAAAGGATGAAGAAAGTTTGTAAACTCATGTTTGTTGCCTTTGTATCACTGAGGCTCTTGCTCATCAGGGTCTCTGAATCCAGGCCAGACTTTCAATGTGTTCCTTCATGCATGGAGGGCTGCAGCAAGTGCCAAGCTGCTGGTAGTGTTAGCAAGATGTTGAAATGAATCTTTATGCCCTTTCCACCTGGAGTTCGGGGACGAAAAAGAACATCGAGGGCCCTGGTTTGCAAAATATTTCCTTAATTACCCTTCTGCTTTTTTAAAGGCCTGTGTATGACCTACATTACTGACAATAACTGCACGTTCAACTTGGTCAATTAGCTCATTTTTTATGTACCTGCTTTTCTCCTGCCTTGCTGATTTTACGAACTGATCCTGTACATGTTGCCTTAATTAATTTGAGTGTTGTGTTTCTATAGATCTCTGATGCACATCTTCTGTTTCTGCATTCTTTTGTTGGGCACTAGAAGTTTAGTTATTGTCTCTCCCTTGGGGGATGTGAATGGAGCTGTAATTCAGGAAGGATCCTTGCATATTGGCACACTTAACTGCATTCAAGGGTTTGGTTGTGGAAAATTTTGATTTGCCTTAAAAAATAATGCAATCAGTTTTTATAAAAGAATACATGTTTGTTGTAAAAGTTTTTGAAATTAGGAGAAATTATAGTAAGGAAAATAAAATTGCTTTCAATCTGACCGTGTGTGTGTAAACACACTTAACTGGTATCCTCCTTAATCTCTCTTCCCTGGAGCAATATAACGAAATTATTTTCTTTTACTCAGCATTATATCTGAAATTTTTATCATGTAATTACTTTTTTTGTATTTTTTCCAGTTTTATTGAGCTATATTGACATACAGCACTGTATAAGTTTAAGGTGTACAGCACAATGACTTGACTTATATATGTTGTGAAATGATTACTCCAATATGTTTAGTTAACATCTATCACCTCACATAGATACAAGAAGAAAAAGAAAAAAAAGTTTTTTTCCTTGTGATGAGAACTTGTAAGATTTACTCCCTTAGCAACTTTCAAATATACCATATAGCAGTGTTAACTGTAGTTATCATGAAAGAATTATTTTTAGTGGCTGCATAATATTCTGTTCTCTGAATAGGTAACTTATTTATTTCCTTATAGTTGGCTGTTTAGGTTGTTCCTGATTTTTCACAATTACAAATAATGATAGGAATTAAAAATATGTGCAGGTGTGATTTATAAGTGATACTGATAATATTCTCAGATGTTAGTCCTAATCTGGATCAGAGCCAAGTCTTGTAGTTGTGTTAGTAGAAAGTTCGAAGTTTATGCCTTGGTATTAACATGTGGCTTGATTGGAGCTTGTTTCTAAGCTTATACAACAATTCGTTTTTCAATGAATTTACAGTTTTGGTCTTAATTCAGTATTCTATTTCCTTGTCCAGTGAGCTATTGTTCAAGACACAAATAGGGCCAGATGATACTATGAAAAACAGTGCAAAACATTTTAGCTCAATTCTCCTACATTCATTATTTTCTGTGATAAATGCTGAGAATTATCCACCTCATTCCACAAAGTAGTTCTTGTGGTTTGAAAAGATTATAAAATAATAAATAACTATATATGAAATAAGAAAATATAAAGATATATGAAAATGAAATCATTAAAAATAAATCCTGACTAAGATAAGATTTTAAACCTAAAAGAAAGCTTTAGAACACAGAAATGTGGCCCTTCCAGGGGTGCAAGGATGGTTCAATACCTGAAATCAATCAGCATGATACACCACATGAACAAAACAAAGCATAAAAATCATATGATTATCTTAATAGATGCAGAAAAAGCATTTGACAATATTCAACATCAATTTATGACAAAAACGTTCAATAAAGTGGGTATAGAGGGAACATACCTCAACATAATAAAGGCCATATATGGCAAACCCACAGCTAACATCATACTCAATGATGAAAAGCTGAAAGCTTTTCCTCTAAGATCAGGAACAAAACAAGGAATACCCACTTTTGCCACCCTTATTCAACATGGTGTTGGGAGTTCTACCTACAGCAATCAGACAAGAAAAAAAGATAAAAAGTAACCATATTGGAAAGGAAGAAGTAAAACTGTCACTATATGCTGATGACATGATTCTATATGCATAAAACCCTCATGACTCCACCAAAAAACTATTAGAACTAATAAATGAATTCAGTAAAGTTGCAGGATGTAAAATAAATATACAGAAATCAGTTGCGTTCTTATACACTAACAATGAACTATCAGAAAAAGAAATCAAGAAAACAGTCTCATTTACAATTACATCAAAAAGAGTAAAATACCTAGGAATAAATTTAACAAAGCAGGTAAAAGACCTGTACTCTGAAAACTATGTAAAACTGGTGAAAGATACTGAAGACAACACAAATAAATGGAAAGATATATTATGCTTATGGATTGGAAGGATTAATGTTGTTAAAATGTCCACACTACCCAGAGCAATGAACAGCTTAAGTGCAATCACTACTAAAAAACCAATGGTGGGGACTGGTGAGTGGCATAGTGGTTAAGTTCACGTGCTCTTCTTTGGCAGCCAGGGGTTCGTGGGTTCGGATCCCAGGCATGGACTTACACACCACTCATCAAGCCATGCTGTGGTGGCATCCCACATACGAAATAGACGAAGATTGGCACAGATGTTAGCTCAGCAACAATCTTCCTCAAGCAAAAAGAGGAAGATTGGCAACAGATGTTAGATCAGCAACAATCTTCCTCGCCAAATAAAACAAAAATAAAAACCAATGGCATTTTTCACAGAACTAGAATAAGTAATCCTAAAATTTGTATGGAACCACAAAAGACTCCAAAGAGAAAAAGCAATCTTGAGAAAGAAGAAGAAAACTGGACGTATCATGCTCCCTGATTTCAAACTGTACTAGAAAGCCATTGTAATCAAAACAGTATGGTACTGGCACAAAGAAGACTCATAGATCAGTGGAACAGAATAGAGAGCCAAGAAATAAACCTATGCTATATGGTTGATTAATCTATGACAAAAGAGACAAGAATATACAGTGGAGAAAAGACACTCCCTTCAATAAATGGTGTGAGGGAACCTGGATAGATTCATGCAAAAGAACGAAACTGGACCAATATCTTACACCACATACAAAAATAAACTCAAAGTGGATTACCTAACCTAACACCTGAAACCATGAAACTCCTAGAACAAAACATATGAAATAAACTCTTTGATGTTGGTCTTAGCATTAGTTTTTTGGATGTTTCCTCAGGCAAGGGCAACAAAAGCAAAAATAGACAAATGGGACTATATCAAACTAAGAAGCTTTTGCACTGGGAAGGAAACCATAAACAAAAGAAAAAGGCAATCTTCTGAATGGGAGAAGATATTTGCAAATCACATATCTAATAAGTGTTTGACATCTAAAGTATATAAAAAACTCATACAACTAAATATAAAAACACCCAAATAATTCAAGTAAAAAATGAGCAGAGGACCTGAATAGACCTTTTTCCAAATAAGACATTCAGATGGCCAACAGGCACATGAAAAGATGCTCAACATCAGTAATCATCAGGGAAATGCAAACCCAAACCACAATGAGATGTCGCTTCACACCTGTCAGAATGGCTATTATCAAAAAGGCAAGAAACAAGTGTTGGCGAGGATGTGGAGAAAAGGGAATCTTCATGCACTGGTTGGTGGGAAGATAAATTAGTGCAACCACTATGGAAAATAGTATAGAGGTTCCTCAAAAATTAAAAATAGAACTACCATATGATCCTGCAAAACCATTTCTGAGTATTTATCAAAAGAAAATGAAAACATTAATTTGAAAAGATATATGCATCCCTATGTTCACTGCAGCATTATTTACAATAGTCAAGATATGGAAGCAACCTAAGTGCCTATCAGTAGATGAACGGATAAAGAAGATGTGGTATATACATACACAATAGGATACTACTCAGCTATAAAAAAGAATGAAATCTTCCCATATGCAACAACATGAATGGATCTAGAAGGTATTATGCTAAATGTAGTAAGCCAGGTAGAGAAAGAAGAATACCATATGATTTCACTTATATGTGGAATCTAAAAAAAACAGAATAAATGAACAAACAAAGCAAAACAGACTCATACATACAGAGAAAAAATTGGTGTTTTCCAGAAGGGAAAGGGGTAAGGGAGAAAGGTGAAATAGGTGAAGAGGGTAAGAGGCACAAACCTCTAGTCATAAAATAAATAAGACACGGGGATATAATGGACAGCATAGGAAATATAGTCAATAATATTGTAACAACTTTGCACGATGACAGATGGTAACTAGTCTTATTAGGGTGATCATTTTGTAATGTAAATAAATGTCAAATCACTATGTTGTACACCTGGAACTAATACCCTATTGTGTGTCAACAACACTTCAATAGAAAAAAAAGAAATGTGACCCAAAAGGCCCCAACAGTTACTAGTGTTTGGGCTTGAATTAGGCCCTGAACTGCCAAATGGAAGTGGGAACTGTATTCTGTCACATAATTCACAACGACCTCAAACTGAAAACATAGCGTGCATTAGGGAGAGAAGCACTTTGTGGCACACAGAAACAATTTTCCCTTATTCAGTCTACCTTGTAAATTCTATAACAGGCATCCCAGAATATTTCATGATTGTTCTTAAGAAATAGCTCTCCGTTGAGACATACTGCATGAAAAACAGAAAAGTAAAACACCCAGATGGTGGCCTGTAATATACCTTCAAAATACATGTGGCTTGTTCAGCTGGGGTTGATCTGAGACTCCAAACCTCTCTTTAAATTTGTTTATTCATTTTTGACTAGATAATACATTCATATCACATGGTTCGAAATACGTAAGGGACAAAAGGACATAGAGAAAAAATCTGCCTGTCACTCTTGTCCTGCAGCCACCCAGTTCCTTCCCCCAGGAGTAACCCATGTTACCCATTTCTTGTCTCAATCTTTCTATAGTGTTCTGAGGATTGGGTGAAACTATCAAATGAGATCAAGAAAAAAAAATATAGTTTATCAGATGATGTCGATACTTGGCTTGGAGAAAGAGGAATGCCCATAACTGCCCTCCACAATGTTGACTCAGTCTGGTGTTTGTGATATCTGTGGTTAGGGCCATGTCACGGGCACGTGACTTCGACGGTCACACAGGGCTCCCTGTGCTTGGTTTAATACTCTACTCTCATCGTCTTGAAATTCTTAATGATTTGTGAACAAGGGGCCCAGCATTTTCATTTTGTACTGGGTCCCGCAATTTATGTAGCCAGACCTGTCAGTGATGCTTTCCAGATGAAAACAGTAGAATAATTTATGACTTGGGTAGTCCATGACGGACATGGGACTATCACTTGCTCTGAATAAAATTCAGGTTCTCATCAGTCTTTGAGGTCCACTGTGTTGAAATATTTGCTGAAAATATGAGAAAACTCCTGGTAGAATAAAATTTCTAAAAGAATGAGAAAATAACAAACCGAATAGTAATGAGCTGCTCTTAAATGCTAAATTCCCAGTAGATTAATTATATTTATACGACTGTATGTTTAACATTTATCTTATTCTTAAAGATCTAAAGGTTTGCTTTTGGCAGTTGATGCTTTAGCCATACCTAATGACTGAGGCCATCCTCGACAATGGCCTCTTAATATATGCTTCTGCACTCTCACATTATTTTTGCATGTGTTTATTTTTTTGGTATAAACCACAGATATTGGATACTAAGTTCTGGCCTCAGTTACTGCTGGAGAAGGGGGTGGATGTTACCCAGAACAGATCTGTGCAAATGGAGTTGGTTCCACTTTCAACAGGAATAACTTTCTCAACTAAAAGAGTTTAATTTGCCTGTTCTATTGCCACGGTGCAGACAAATGCTGATTCTTTGGGGAACAGCATCTGCATAGAAAACAAAAACTCAGACATGGACAACTCAGAGATGGAAGAGCTGCAGGCCTTCTGGAGTGAGGCCATCATTTTGAGGAACATACGGGAGTGGATCATGGTGGAAATCTGTTAATAAATATGCAGTACCCTGTGGGTGGGCTTTGAACACTAAGCCTTCGTAATAAGGGCTGTGACGCCAGAAGGAGGTCTTCCAACCTGTTGCACACCTTCTGAGTAGTAGGGTTGCCAGATGTCCAGCTAAATTTGAATTTTAGATAAATAATAAATAATTTTTTTCATATAAGTATGTCCCAAATGTTGCATAATTTTTAAGCATAACTATGTCCTATAAAACATTTGGGACATACTTATACTAAGAAAAAAATCTTCAGTTGTTTGTTTGAAATTAAAATTTAATTGTGTTTCTTACATTTTTAGCTGCTAAATCTCGTCATCCCGCTTTGGGGCAAGATAAGCATGGGATTCTCAGAAGAGGGTGCAGACTTGGTCAGCACTAGTTCCTTAGCCACACTACTTAGGCTCAATCACCAGATCATAGCGGGGAAATCTGGAGGTTAGATGAGAACCCACTGTATACTTCCTATAGTTCTTTGTATGTTAACTATGAATGGTGGGTTAAATCATGTTCCTATTAATAATTAACGTTAATTTGCCGCTTTCTATGTTCTCATCACTGTGTTAATGTGCATTACTTGCATTATTTTATTTAACTGTTATAACAATCCTATGAGAAACTATTATTTTTCTGTATAGAGAAACTATATTTTAAAAGATGAGAAACAGAGGGTTCCTCCCCCCATTGCAATATAATTCACGTACCTTAAAATTCACCCTCTTAAAGCATATAATTCAGTGATTTTTGGTATATTCACAAGACTGTACAACCATCTCTACAATCCAATTTCAGAACATTTTCATTACCCCTAAAGGAAACTCCATACCCATTAGCAGACACTTTCCATACTCCCCTCTCACCAGCCCCTGGCAACTACTAATCTGCTTCCCATCTCAATGGATTTACTTATTCTGGACATTTCCTGGAATCATAAATATGTGGTCTTTTTTTTTTCTTTTTTGGTAAGAAAGATTGGCCCTCAGCTAGCATCTGTGCCAATCTTCCTCTATTTTGTATGTGGGTCATCACCAAAGTTTGGCTTGATCAGTGGTGTAGGTCTGTGCCTAGAATCCAAACCCACGAACCCCGGGCTACCAAAGTGGAACATGCCTAACTTAACCACAACCCCACCGAGCTGGCCGCATGTGGTCTTTTTTGATTGACTTCTTTCAATTAGCAGAATGTTTTCAGGGTTCATCTACTTTGTAGCATGTGTCTGTGCTCTTTTCCTTTTTACGGCTGAATAATATTCCATTATATGGATGCAGCACATTTTTCTTATCCATTCATCAACTGATGAAATTTGGGTTGTTTCCACTTTTTGGCTGTTATAAACAATGTTGCTTTGAAGATAGATAGAGGTTTGATAGGGTAAATAATTTGCTCAATGTCATGCTATTCCTAGATGAAGGATTAATATGGTAAAGATCTAAGATGATTCAGAGATTGAACTTGTACCAACTATTTCATGTTACTTCTTGGCATTCTCACAAATCCTACCTTCAGGAAGTCTCACATCTTTATGCACCTTCTTGGGTCCAGATTAACTTGTTGGGTTCCTATTGATAAGACCCCGAGAGGGTATAACCAGGTAGTGGCCCCCTCCTCGCAGAATTCTGCCGTAACAACACATATGGAAATGCAATGTGCTACATATTTCCATATTAAAGCCCAAAGGAGGAAGATGAGGGGAGATGCCCCCAGCTTTCCCTGTTTCGTCTCAATTCTAAATCCTCTACTTCTCAGTGCCTAGGTTTAAAAAAAACCCAAAGTTATCTAAAAGAATATTTTGTGACTTCTTCTGGAGCTTTGCAAAGTTTAATACCTCCTATCAGTCTTCCCCTCGTATGTTACCAAGGAATAGAAAATAAAATCAAGAAAGGAAGCACCAAAAAAACCCCCAAAACCAAAAAAACAGAGCAAGAGAGAAATGGTTTGAGGGCCACTGTTGTTTCACCGCCTTTGTCAATTTCTCTCTTTTCACACCGTCTGACTGTGCAAAGGCCGGCAGCGCATACAAGCAAGAGGCAGCATGGAGAAGAGCAAAGAAACCAACAAGAGCATCCAATTTCACCTTTTAGTAGCGGCTCACCGGAGTTCTGCCCACTGTAAACAAGAATCCCAAAATGCAGAGGGGAAACGCTGTCCTTTTTTCTTCTTGTATCTCCAGTTATCCGGTATTTAACCATCCACCTGTGAAATATACATGCTTTATTCCGGTAACAGCTTCTTTTACACAATGCTTTGTTAGGGAGAGTGTAAAAAGTCGTGTACGTTTGAGTTGATGTGTTTAAAACAAAGCACTCTGCCAGCTGGTTGGAAGGAAGGCAGACTTCCCCCGGGGCATGACTTCAAGCAGGGGCAAGCAAAAGTAAAATCTTGACTTCATGTTTCCATTAAAAACAGGGATTATGATTTCCATCCTGCTGTTCGATATTCTCTCTCTCTTTTTTTCCAATTGAAAAATCCCCAGGCTGTCAAAAATAAAATTTAAAACGAATCTTTCTGGCTCTGTGCAGCAGAGGCACGTAGCTCAAACCTACATTAAAGGTCCTATATGGTGGTTCTGCTCACAAGGCCCACAGATGCTTCAGTGTGGCTTCCTCACAGCCATGGGTGCCAGGAACTCCTTGCTGTAATTCGAGGGGGTGATATGATGGGGGCAAACCACTTAACTTCTCAGTATCTGAATTCTAACTTGTGAAATGAGCAAACGAGACTTATCCACAGGGGTTTAAGGAAACTAATTAAGGTTAATAAAGACCTTCTTGGATGAAAGACAATGTAATTGTTGCCATAAATAATATGACTATGAATTTTCACGTCATCCCCCCAACGTACTTCATGCGCGTGAGTGTGTTTAAGTGGCACAGTTCTCCCATGAGGCAGAAAGAAGACAGATCTCAACACTCACGTTCTGCAAGGGGAACTGAGGACCTCAGACGTTAGACTGAGCACCCATGTTCTTGTTGCCTGACTCTCAGTGGGATGCATTTTTCCCAAATTCATATGGTACTTTAGGTGAAATCATGGAGCAAAATTGATTTTATGATTCAGATTTGTCTCTCAAGGGAGCTGTATGAATATTTTCACTACTCAGTAATTTATGTAAGAGCAAAAGGGTGTGTGGATGTACTGGATGGATGATGTCATAGCATATAGATGACATGGAGAAAACAAACGTTGACAGAAAAAAAATGAAGAAGAAAAAGAATAATTCAATAAAACAGTTTGGAAATGACTAGTACATTTCTGTCCAACTCAGACACCACCTCTTACACACATGCGCACACACATGCCCACACCCCCTTTAGGGAGTGACAAAGTACAGGTTTTATGTTTATATATAATGAAATGGCAGTTTAACTTATCTTGATGGAATATTACTAGTATATTAAAAAATCCCTATAAATTACTCAGCTGGCTTTTATAATTCTGACCTGTCTTGTTTTAAATATCTAGGAAGTTATATTCTGATTCTAATTGGACTTGAAACAAATGGTTAGAAAAGAATAAATTGCTCACTTTGGGGAAACATAATAACTCTTCTGGGCAATTTGGGTGTCACTAAGTACATTGGATGAGGTAATATTCTAAATGGTGTCCTAGAATTAATGCACACTTGAAAGAAAGTCATTTTCTCCCTTTCTTAGTAGCAGGTTCAGGCTTTACAACGGAATTCAATGGCTAAATGTAATTAAAGCACCAGTCAGGTGATTTTTTAATGCTTGATCAGTCCCAGTTTTGGAAGATACCCTGAGTAAGCCCTCCTATGTGGGAGCTGCAAGATCCTGATGGTTCTGGTCTGTGCCATTCACTAGGTTTGGATTCAAGATTCCATTTAATCCTACTTCTTTCCTGAACAAGCCATGGGATTCTAGAGTAGGGGAAAAAGTATTGCAGAAGTGTGTGGGCAGTTAATTATTAACTATAATTCCAAGTATTATGATTTTGTGGTATTTACCCTCTTTTTAATACTTACATTGTTTTGGTTTCCTTTTTCATTCTAAACAAAATTTCATGTTTATATTTAATTTTGTATCATAACTTGATATTCTTTTCCTTAAAGAGAGTCCCTCAAACTTTATAAACCTTACATTCCACAAAATCCAGATGTACCCTTGACCCTATGTGTTGTGCCACCTTGTGCCTCCAATCCTCTACTCCAAATAGATGGAGTGAACACTCTTAGAAAAGAGAATGGAGCCCATGTATTCTTCAAGAGACTGTACATGGCATCATTTGAACTCTTTCTTTTCTTTTACTCACCCCCCTGCCTGTTGTGACTCAGCCTATGAGTGAACATGAGATATCCAGCTCTCAAATTATATGTGAGAGGAGAAAACAAGCAGTAACACACACTATACCAGAGAAGAATTACTGGGATAAAGTGGCTCAGATTGAGTATGAATGGCAAGAGAAGAAATGACAATGCAACTATGAAAGCACACTTCAGCAACAATAAGAGCAAGCATGAACAAAAATGAAAAGGAACAAACAATGAATCCAGTCTGGGGGATACCGTGACCCAGAACAAAAGAAAATTCCCCACAAGTGCTCTGTGTTATTTAGCAAGTTAGTAAAAATGACAGTCACGTAATATCTAAGGGAAGTGATGGATACATAAAGTAATGAGGATGCTATGGAGGAAATGAAACAAATTGAGGACCAAAACAACATATCACAGAACGAATAATGTGATTAGAAACATCAGGGAACAGACTAGCATAGGTGAAAATAAAAATACTGATGTAGACAAAAGGCATGAGATAACCGTAATGAATGCAGCTGAAAAAGAGTAAGATATTTCAGTAATTAAATATAAAGTAATAGATGTGGAGGATAGACAGAGACAATCCAATGCAAAGATGACCGATGACCCTGAAATACATAATCTGACAAATAGAATTGAAAACATACTCAGAGACTGATATAATAGAAGAAAAGTTCCATGAAGTAAAGAAAGAGCTGAATGGGTAAACTGGAAAAGGCTACTATATCCTAGGAAAAAATCATAAAAAGGAATCAACTTCTAGACATATCCTGATTAGGCTGAACTTCAGGGATAAGGAGAGAATTCTTAAGACATCAAAGTTGAAAAAGAACATCACAAACAAAAATAACATTCTGCCTGCAAGGGTTTTTAATATAGCAGTAAGTGCCATATTGAAAAAATAGTGATCTAATATTATATCATCCAGGCAAGTTGTTTTCAAGTAGAAGGAAAACAGACATTCTCAATAGTGTACCAAATACTTCAGGCAATGAAGCACTCGTGAGCCTTTTTCAGAAAACAACTTGCTGAGATTAAAGAAATAGAACAAAACGAAACCACCTGTGGCTGGCAGAGAACCACCCCCAAACCCCAAAATGTCCACGTCCGAATCCTCAGAACCTGTGAATAGACAGGTTAGTAGTCCCCCCTTATCTGTGGTTTCACTTTAACTGGTGGTTTCAGTTACCATGGTCAACCACAGTCTGAAAATATTAAAAGAAAATTCCAGAAATAACCAATTCATAAGTTTTAAATTGATCGCTGTACTGGGTAGCTTGATGAAATCTGACGCTGTTCTGCTTCATCTAGCCTGGGACTTGAATCATCCCTTTGTCCCGTGTATCCACACTGTATCTGCTACCTGCCCATTAGTCACTTAGTGGTTGTCTCAGTTATCAGATACACTGTCTAGTATTGCAGTGCTTGTGTTTAAGTAACACTTATTTTACTTAATAATGGCCACAAAGTGCAAGAGTAGTGATGCTTGCAATTTGGATATGCCAAAGAGAAACCATAAAGTGCTTCCTTTAAATGAAAAGAACACAGTATATATAGGATTTGGCACTCTCTGCTGTTTTAGGCATCCACTGTGAGTCTTGGAAGATGTCCCCCATGGATAAGTGGGGACTACTGTATGTATTACCTTACATGGCAAAAGGGATTTTGTGGATGCCAATTAGTTAAGCATCTTGAGAGAAGGGAGCTATCTTGGACTGTTCTGGCAGCCATAATGTAATCACAAGTTTCCTTATAAGTGAAAGTATAACCGAAAGTTCGGTCTCTGAACCCGATGCCAATCCAAATAATGAGAACAGAGAGTCTTGAGTGGAAGAGGAAAGGTTTTTGCTATGCCAGGCACAGGGAGCAAAGCAAGGGCTCATGCCTCAAAAATTGCTAGCTCCCCGATGAGGAATGGGTAGGGATTTTTATTTGGGGTTTTGGGGAGGGGAAGGGGAGCATGTAGCTTGTGCAGGTCAGCACTTTTCCACCAGCCTGCGTTTGGCTTTGAGAGGCTGCGAGCGCCAGGAGTGAGGAGTTGAGGTCTGGGAAGCCTCCGCTCCTTGATATTCTTGAGACAGCGGCTTTCCTGGCAAACTTCAAGGACACATGATTAGCTAAACTTTAGTGTGCCTCCAACTCCAGGCCACCTGGGCTTTTAATAATTTGTAACTCCCATTTAGTTGTAAAGCTCAAGGAGTCAAAGTTTAAAGAAACAGGTATTTACATATGAGTAGAGCTAGAGAAGCAGGAAAGGGGGTGGTGGGTTTTAGTTTTAACCTCATGTACGCTGGGTTCAATGTGGGGGAACTGATATCAGGGCTTAAGTTAAGAGCCTGTAACAAAAGAGGGAGGTAGGAGGGTCAGAATCACAGAGATACTTGAAGATACTATACTATTGGCTTTGAGGATAGAGGAAGGGGCCACGAGCCAAGAAATTCAGGCAGCCTCTGGAAGCTGGAAAAGGCAAGGAGACAGAGTCTCTCCTAGAGCCTTCAGAAGGGACACAGCCCTGTCATCACTTTGAGCCCAATGAAATCCATTCTGCACTTCTGACAGATAGAACTGTAAGATTATAAATTTGTGTTGTTTTAAGCTCTACGTGTATGGTAATTTGTTTCCTCAGTAATGGAACACTAATTCACAACCAAGCCAACCAATCAAATAAAAATGAAGAGAGAAAAAAATCTCCCAGAATTCAGGAAGGGAGATACCATGGTAAAAGGGACTTGCGGTGAACATTGAATGCCTTTAGTATGGAACTAAGACAAACTAACTCCAGGCATAATGGTTTCAGAATAGACAATAATGAGCTGGCCCCATGGCTGAGTGATTAAGTTCACGCGCTCCGCTTCCATGGCCCAGGGTTTCACCGGTTCGGATCCTGGGCACAGACCTACTACCGCTCATCAAGTCATACTGAGGCAGTGTCCCACATAGCAGAACCAGAAAGACCTACAACTAGAATATACAATTATGTACTGAGGGGCTTTGGGGAGAAGAAAAGAAGAAGAGAAAAAGAAGATTGGCAACAGATGTTAGCTCAGCTGCCAATCTTAAAAAAAAAAGAATAGATAATAAATCTATAGTCTATTGATGGATTAGTTGAGATATTAGCTAGAATGTAGTAGGATGCTATAAAAAGAAATCTAAACATGAACTGGCTTAAATATATAGAAATTTATTTCATTCTCACATAAAAGTCTGGGTAGACAATCCAGGGCTCGTTTGGTGGCTGAGGGTATTGGGGATCCAGACTTCTACTGCTTTGTTGTTCTTCTATCGTCAGCGTGTGCCTTTCATCTCATATTCCCAAATGGATGCTTTAGCTGCCACCATCATTTCTGTGTTCCAGCTTCTGGAAAGGTGGAAAGGGACCTAGGCGAGGGCAGACACCTTCTCTGTCAAGGCATGGCCCAGAAATTGCACACCTCACTTCTCCAACATTTTGTTGCCCAGAATTTGGTTACATGGGCACACCTACCTGCAAAGGCGACAGGGAAATGTAGTCTTTGGCAGGGATGTCTTATGCTCAGCTAAAACTTGTATTTTAATTGAAAGGGGGGAAAACAGAGATTGGAATCAGCAGCAGCAGTTTTTGCCACACTTGATAATGTAAAAATAATGATATAAGCTGAGTCAGGGAGTGAGGAGACAGAGAGATGGTGATATGATCTGCTTCCTCCCTCACATTTTTAGAAGACAGAAGTCAGTCCATTGGAAGCATCTAACGTTGAAACATGTAGTTGAAATTATTTCAACTTAAAGCTTTTCATAATCGCATTCTGATTTATGAGTGATCTTTTGGAAATACTTCTTATGGTGGAGAAATATTTAATATTTAGGAATTACTTCAATTTCATTTGTGCTTTTTTGTTAAATAAAATAAAGTTTTTTAATAGCATGTATATTATGATTCCATTTTAATGAAAATCAGTTAATCTTTCTGGATTTATGAATAGACAGACAACTAGAATAATATTCACATAATGTTATTATGGCTATTTATGGGCAGTGGGATTTTAGACAATTTTTTTCTTTCATTTTAAGACTTTTCTGCATCACTTTAATTTTTTATAATGAGCACACATCATTTTAAACACAATGATAAAGTCTTTATTCTGAACAAAGAGACAGGGTTTTTAAACTTTTATGAGAAGTATCATGGAATGTCTTTAATTAGTGCAGTAACACAAACTTGAATTTCTAAAAATCTCTTTAACAACTCTTCTTATCATACTAATTATGTTTGCTATTTCACATATCTCCTTTCTGTTTTCCTGTCATGATTAGCAGTAAACCCCTCAAGCTCAAAAATGAATATTTTTAGATAGCAGTAAAGTGGGGATGTTTTCATTCCACAAGTTCTTGCATAGGCAAGGATCTCCAAGAAGCAGAGGACGTGGTGATAGCTGTGAAAAGGAGTCAGAAGGAATTCTGTGAATTGTGGGAAGAAACAGAAAAACCCATGGATCCAGCCCGGGATGATAAGAGAATGTACTAGACCTGTCAAACTGGTTACCCGCTAAGAGCCACACAGTTAACCCAGAGCTTCTGCTGCTCTGAAAATGGTGTTTCCCACCACACCACCTTATCTTATTGGCCATTGGGTCATAGCTTATTGGACCAGGAGTGGTTACTTAATCTAGGGCAAGCAGTATTTTGGCCGGTTCATGACAACCTATATGGTTTGGCTGGAGGAGATGATGAGTGCAACTTGTGAGTTACGCTCATGTCACTGATTGGTTTCTCATGAATCAGACTCTGAGATGGAGATTAGCTTGTAGGAAGGTTATCTAGGAGTGCTTTCAAGAGCAACAAGTGGGGAAGGGGAAGAGGAGGAGGGAAGAGAAGGAAGATACGGGCAGGGAAGGAAGGAAGCAGTAGTGGGCAGAGAGAGCAGCTGAATGGTGATGCAGTCTCAGTGCGGGACTCAGAGGATGCTATAGGGAGTTCTGGAGCTGGAATGACCCTTCAGAGATGTCCCTGGTTGCGTCAAGAGGACTAGGCCTCAGTCCTCTCTACCCGTAAGTCCCAGCTGCCCGGGAAGGGAACAATGCCTTGGGTGAGGCAGCTCTCTTCAGCTGAGGCAATCTACATGGGGGCTGAGAGACGGAGGCTGTCTGTTAGCAGCACTCCCACTGGCTAGGGCAGAAATCCCTTTATTTCAGAAGGGGATCTGGGTGGCATGTCACAGTGTTTGTCTACTACAGCACTTTTCACCTTTTTGCTGGCAGTCAAATCTCTGTTTTGGGGTTTATAGTAGGTAACATAGTGTTTATTATCACTGTCCATGGAAAAGAGTGAAAGTCATTGTGAAGAAGGGACCCGTGAGGCCATCATGAGGCATATGGAAGTTAATGTCATGAAACAGAAGCTGTGAGTACACAAGGGAGCAGCCTGAAGCAGGCCAGAGAGCACAGAGTGGTGTCACCAAGCACCCTAATGGTACTAGCTGGAGTTAGGATGTATGAACTCTTGTGGCTGAGTCTTTAGAACCACTTCCAGCTCCAGTGTGGTTTTTGATTTCCCATGGATGAAACTTTCCTTATGATTCCACGTGTATTCTTCCTTTTGATAGTAGCCCAAAGATCTGAAATTCTATAGTGACGTAAGTGTACATTAATTCCATGTAGCTTGAGCTATGTAAATACAAGGAACTCAGTAGGACCAAGATACGTAGGCCGTCTTGTTTTGGGGGTCATTTATCTATATAACCATTGCTCTAATAACATGGCCCCAGGTGATGCAGGATGATGAAAGGTACAGGTCTATTTTTAATGGTCATTTATCACATTGATCTAGCACCACTTCTATGTTTTGCCCCATGTCATTCATTCCTACATTACATGGTATGGTGGAACAAAATATTCCTGCAGTGGGTGTTTAGTTAAGTACTCTGAGAGTATTTAGTTAAGTAAATGAGACGGAGTACTATTATTGACCTTTGTAATACTGTTAGAAATATAAACATTTATTATGTACCTATTACATGTCAATGACTATGCAAATCAAAGGGCTTTACATGTAAACACTTGAATGCTATATGATAGACAAGTTTTTTTAATTCCCTTTTTGCAGAAGAGGAAACTGATGGTTAGTGGCTTATGCATCTTACCAAAAGTCACAAGGCTAGTAAGTGGCCGGGCCAGGACTTAAACCAGGCGGTTGGCCTCTAGGCTTGCACTTAACGATACTCTGTTCTGCCCCATAGATCTAAAGGATTATAGTCCTTTCACCTGCAGCACTGGGCTTTTGATGGAGTAATGGGCGGTGGTCTGGTGAGCTCTGTTCTCCTCACCTGGAGGCTGCTCTGTCTGAAATTCAACTCTTTGAGATGCCCTCTTCAGGCTCCTTTTGCAGCTAGCCTCTTTCAGGGGGCAGAAATATTATAGGACACCAGACACTTGAACTAATTCTCACCAAGATTTTATTGGATTGTTGAAACAGTTTGATCCTATAAAAACAACCTCAGATATTGGATGTCTTGGAGTCGAGGGCACCCTGAAGAGAGGAGACCACACTGAAGTCACCAAAGGTAAACTCCCCTTGGGGGCATCTTGCCTCCCTTTGACCCTGTTTAAGGAAGAGCTTGCGTGTAGGCTATCCTTTAGAGCGCACAGGAGATCACGCCCAGAGTCGTGCTGCAAACGCCAGCTGAATTTTAAAAGTTGGATACAATCCAAATAAGGTTTATTTTACTTATTTTGTAAATCAACATGTGTTAAAATTGATAAAACATGCTCAAATACAAATTTGGGAGAATGGTGGTGGTTCTGAGCTACGTTTCAACTCCTCGCTGTCAGTTTTATTTTGTTGCTTTAAGCGAGAACCTTCAGGTGGTGGTGGTACAGTAGTCTCTTTGTTACCTTGGATGCTAAAGCCTGTGCTGGGTGGTTGCCTAGCAACCCTTGTCTTTTGTATTCTTTTATAAAAAGGTATTTTTGTATTGTACAATGCAAAATTTTGTATTTGCATTTATTGGCGATTCAAAATAAGATTCTCATTTGTGTGTTGGAATACAACAAATTCCATGTGGGTCCATCAAAGCTCTGAGTAATAATTATGAGACAGTGAAGCCTTATTTGGTGAAACTACAGCAATAACAGCCCCACAATTATAAAGCCATTTCAAAATCCTGCTGGAAAGCATAAAGGACTCAAAGAATGTGCTACGTCTAATGGAACTGCACGTTTCTTATGAAATGTTGCTTTTTATATATATATATATATATATTGTTAGCGCTCTCGTGGGCTAAATGTACTTTTATTGAAGATTTTATCCTAAAGTTGCTTAGCACTCAAAACTACTGCAATAAGAAAGATGCAAAACAATATAAATCATGTGTAGAATATTTTTCATTATTTTCTCCCAGAACTTATGAACATGATGATTTGCCATTTTTTTTTTTACTCTCCATGAGGAAACCCCTAGGCGTTCATGTGATTTATATTTTAATTTTCGTCTTTGGACTTATCTTTCCTTGGTCTCTCACGGTTCTGAAGGATGATATCTACAAGGCTTGAGAAGTGAACCTCTGTAAGTGTTCATGACAGAAGACACGATCTTCTTAAAGTCTGGGGAAATCAGATTCTGATCTGCAGAGATAATCTTACGGCAAATATTTAGCTGCCCCAAACATAGCAGCTAAGTTTGTGTAAACAGTGAAACCCAAATATAGAGTTGAAGTGGAGTTTAAGGTCTTCGCCCATGCAAAAGATTCCTAATTAAGTAATGTCAGGATCAAGTAGAAGAGTATTTTTAGTAGTTAATGCGATCCTTTTAGTAACATGGAGCTAGTATTAAACAGTGCTCAGAAGCTTTTAAATGCTCTTACATTTGACCAGACTTTGATACAACTGGTTATATAAATAACCAAGTTAAACAAGTTCCCTAAATGGTCTATGCAAATGTTCTGTGGCAGAGGCAAGAAACAGCAATGGATCATTCATTTGACAGTGGCTCCTTTGGAACAACCTCTCATCTGCAATATGAGCATTTTATTTACTATACTTTCTAAAAATAAGACAGGACTTGAATCAAGCTGTGGAGGGAAGCCCTCTTCCTGTGGTCCTGCCTCAGAGTTCGCAATGGGCTGGGTCTTGCCCTTTTGGGGCTGTCCTACTAGGGGAAGCCACAGGACTGATTCAAGAGGGCCCCAGGTGGCAAGAAGGAAGGGGCTAAATTAACTGATGTTTAAGAAAGACCTGAAGTTGATGTTTATTCTATCATCTCCTAATCTGGTGATCCACACACATATGATTTAGGCAAGCTGTGAGTGTGTGCATGTGTGTGTGCACATGTGTATGTGTGACGGCTTCTTTTCATTCATTCCTTATTTGCAGGTTTCGCAATTTTTAAATGTTTTTCCCCCCCTTAATCCTGCTCTAGATGTTTACTTTGACTACGTCTTACAGGTGTGAAAGTATGTGTGTGTATGTGTGTGTGTGTGTGTGTGTGTTTAGGGGCATGCCTGGAGGGAGACAATTGAGCTTACTATGTGATTCATAGCAGGTCCACCCCTTCTTCCTTTTGAGGTGACTTATAGACATTCCATGTCTTTGGAAAATTATATCCATAGGAAGTATGGGTGAGAAAAAATTTTGAATTTGAGAATGACCTGATTTTTCTCCTTCACACGTCAGTAGGGGGCGCCCTGCGTGTGGTAGTTCTGTTCATGGAGGCAGTAGTTTTTCGATAGCTGCATCTGTGGGGAGGGAGGACTGCTACCTACTTATTAACAGCAGCAGTGCCCCATTTTAAGAGCCATGCATAAATAAGCGTGACATTGGAATCCAGTTCCTTTGCGTTCTGTTCTTGAAGAACAGGAAGAACTAAGAGTCACTTGAGGTTTTCTTGGCGAGCTCTTCTGTATTCTGACAGATCAGCCCTTTCGCTCCCTTCTGCTACCAGACTAGTCTGTGTCATGCTGCTGCTGCCAAGATGCCTGCAGTGTGAAGAGACGTTGCAGCTTATCCAGACTGATGGTCTCCTGTGGCCACCTTGCTGCTTGATAATCCCTTCTCCTGGTGAGGATTCCCCCCAAGAGTCCAGTTGTAAAGTGTCATGGTCCTAAATCTTCTGCAACATCCTGGCAGTCTGCTCAGAATAGAGAGGGGGTAGTAGACTGCTGTTTGTGCTCATCTAGTTTCTCGTTCTCTTCTTCCCACCTTTCCTTTGGGAACCTACCCATCCTTCTTCCATGTGGTCCATTGGATTGTTAATCACAGTGCCTTGCACACACATGGCCTACAGGTGTCCCCATGACCCAAGCTTGGACAAAGTGACTCAGCCTCGAGGAAATTTGCACCTTGAATGGAGGGACGCATGCTGGAAGGAAGTTGTTATTCCAATGACATTGCCTTGAAGAGACTATGAGATTTTAACAGTGATCCCTGGGGCTACTCTGCTTTCTGTCCTTGGGTTTAGATGGATCAGTTTTCCTTTCATGACTAAGATATTCAGAGTCAGTTCTGGTTGCTTAAAACGTTTAACTGTTAACTGATATCTCAGGGGAATGTCCACCTCTCTGATCACTTAGGGTTAGTTACAGCAGGTTACTCATCCCTTAAGGCGTTAGAAGATTTAATGAGATGGCTGTTTTGGTTATAACTGCAGCTCTGTCTTTCCAGAGAATCTGCTGATTTCCTAGGTGAGGGGGTGGGAGGCTCAGGTGATGTCCACATGCTGAAATCAGGATGACTGCTTCCTTCTAACCCCAGGGCCCACTCCTACTCCTGCCACAGTGATTCTCCATGGGACAATAATTGCCTGGAGATAGAAGCAATTTGAGAAAGTATATCCAATTCTGTGTAATTATATGAGTTACGTGTTGGACAAATTTGACATATCCCACTCCCTGGTGGATTCTCTCTTTCTGGTCCTGATGATTACTCTTCTCACAATTTGGCTTCTGCCACTTCCTCTCCCCTTCCTCCACCAGTTTTCTCCCATTAAATTGTTGAGGGGACCACGGGAGTTCTTTCCCTAGAAATAACCTCATCCCATGTGAACTAATGGATAGAAATAAAATAGAGGCGGCAGGAGGAAGGTGTTACATAACTCCACACAACTGAACGATTCCAAAATCACAGCCTGTGCTCAGCAAAGACACTGTTATGTTGTGTTTATTGAGCGACTATATTGTGCTGAGTACTTTTCTATGTTGTTTTAACCCTGCCAACAACCTGGAGGTAGCTTATATTGTCTCCCCACTCCAGTATGTTAGTGTTTTATAGATAAGAAAATTGGGGTTCAGTGTTGTTGAGTATGGTCACAGATGCTACCTGTATTTGAGTTCTTATCTATCTAAATCCAAAGCCTACACTTTCCTTGCCACTGCTCTTCTCTTATTCAACTCCATTTTGCTAAGTCAAGGCATCATAGGATCTGAAGATGTAAATAGATTAGATATGGTCACTGTTATCAAAGATTTCACCATTTAGCAGAAGAAAGAACCAGTTTAAATACCTGTAATGAGGACATTGTTAGAGGCATGGGTAAAATGTCCTGGGACCTCAGAAAAGGGAAGATTAATTCTCCCTGGGTTTGGGTCATGAAGGAAGGCTTGCTGAAGGAGGTGCCTTCTAGACTGGAATTTAAAGATAAATAGGAATCTACTGGGCTGAAGCTCCCTTCACCCTGCTCAGCCTCTGACACCCTACGCTGTGCAGCTGTAGACTTCTATCACCAGCATGAAGTGTAGATGGGCACCTTGCTTGTGTCACCCAATCACTTTTAGACTGAATTGTCCAAAAGGAAATGGAAGGAAGTGATCTGGTAGGAAGGGAGCAGTGGGGAGGGGAAAACAATAGAAGGGCAGCGGTAAAAGATGAAGACAAAGGGAGAGAAGGGGAGAGAAGGGAAGAAGAAGAAGAAAAGAATGAGAAGGGGAAAATTGTGTTTGAGCTTTTTAGTTCTTTCATTTCTAGCTAATGCCTATTTTTCCATTGCATGAAAAGTCCACACTTTATTCATTCTTCTACTGAGGGAGAGTTACGTTGTTTCTACTTTTTGTTCTTAAATATTTGGATCAAATCTTTAATATACATGCAGTTAGGAGAAAACCAGAAAATAAGTGGCATTAGACTTCATTTTGGAACCAGTGGTCTCTTCTGCATATCTTCCATTTGGGAATCTATGCCATTTTTGTCTTCCTTGAGAACAGCCTTGAGTTTTAGAACAAATTCATTGTTATTTAATCTTATAAATCTATATATTAACATTCCTGGGCTATGTCCGTATATTAGACTGGACAGCTTAGATCAGCCTTAAAGTTTTAAAAATAATTTTGGGTGTATAACTTAGCAACTAAAATAAAAAACTTCTAAATTCTAAGTTTCAATTTGCTTGCAGCTCTAATTCTCATTTGAACTTGTGTACTTCATTTAAAACTACACAAGACTCTTGGGGGAACTATTTTTAAGGAATGGCTCAGAGGATTGAATGAGGACTGAGAGTGGAATAGCTAAAATTAAAAATTCCTGGCGGGGGGGGGGGGGGTTGTTCGTATGTCATCTAGAAGTCTCTTTTCTTTTTTGGTGAGGAAGATTTGCCCTGAGCTAATGTCTGTGCCGATCTTTCTCTACTTTTGCTTGAGGAAGATTATCCCTGAGCTAATATCTGTACCAATCTTCCTCCATCTTGTATGTGGGATGCTGCCACAGCATGGCTTGATGAGCAGTGCATAGGTCCATGCCTGGGATCTGAAGCCAATTACCCTGGGATGCTGAAGCGAGCGTGTCAAATGTAACCACTACATCATGGGGTGGCCTGAAGTTTCTTCACTTCTAATGAATACTTTTTTTTTTCAAAATAGGATATTTTGATAGACGCTAAACTTTTAAATAAAAGTACATCATATTACTCTGGAATTAAGCTGTGTCTTCCTCAGTTTCAGCAAAGCTTTTAGAGCTCCCTATGTATCTTTGTTAACTCTTTCCTTTTCTCATCTCACTCTCTCTCAATCACTCAACAAATATTTGTTGATCACCTGCTATGTGCTAAGCATTGTTTTAATTGCTGGAGATAGAGCAGTCAACAAAAGGGATAAAAATCATTGCCCTTGTGGAGATTATGGGCTACTGGGGGAGATAGAGTAAGCAAGAAAACTAGGCAGGAGATACATACATTAAATTGTGATAAGTGCAATGTAGTAAACTGAAGCAGGGAGGGGAGATAGGAAACGCTGGGGTGTGGTGGGCAATTTTAGGTGAGGTGGTGACAGGGGAAGGGCATTCTGGGCCAAGGTAGCGAGTGCAAAGGAACATGAGATGTGAATGTCCCTGGCAAGTTTAAGGAAGAGCAAGGAGGTGAGGGTAGTTCATAGAGTGATGGAAGGAAGAGTAGTAGGAGAAGAGGTGAGAGCAGGAAGTGGGGGGATGCACAACAGTCAGGGCCCTGTAGACCACCACAAGGACTTTGCATTTTGCACTGAGATGGAAAGCCATCATCCTGGCCTCTTAGTACCTTATCTTCTTCACTTCTAATGATCTTTTTCTCTACTTCTTTACTGTTATCTTCAAAATCTCTGTTTTAAGTATCCCACTCTCTGACAATCTCCCTCCTATCTTTCCTCTTTAATTCTAATATCCCAACTCTAATTACTTGTGACCACATCAGGGCCTTTTATCCACTGACTGCAGAAGTTTTCACTACCTGTTTCCTTCCCCTTGTCCTCTCTCCTCTCTCCCCAGCTTAGATTCCAGCGTATGTCACAGCACTCGCTCCTTGCGGGTACCCTCAACTCCTGGGCCTCTCTTTCTCTATTGTACTCACCTAGAAAAGGCCCAGTCCTGTTTGAGCCCAACTCCACCCATTCCGTGTCTGCCCCCTGGGCCGAATACACCTGAAATGAAACACTTAACTACGGTGACTGGCCCTACTTTGAATTTATGACCATAAATCCCGAGTGGGTCCTGAATAGGGCCTAGCAATCCTAATTATTTCCCTCTTCCCTTCAGCACTCTTCTATGATCACAAAAGGCAATTTTTCATCTTAACTCCCCCCCGCCCCCAGCAAACCTTTAACACCTTTACCATTTCTCGCTCCCACTGTTGACTTTGATTCTTGCTTCCACGAGAAAATAATGAACAAAGAACTCGCTCCTCTTTGCAACATCAATTCTTCCAATCTATCTGCATCTGTGCCTTTATGCTCCACCTTTGCTCCTTCTTACAAAGGAAGAGTTGTCTTTGCTCTTTCCTAAGGCCAGCTATACTGTTGCTACTCGTGGATTTTGCTCCTGGAACTGTTCCCTCTCCCTGGCAACAGGAGTTTTTTCTCCTTTCTATGGAATCAGCATAAATGTTAGACTATATTTCATCTTAAGCAAGCAAACAAACCAACCCTTACTTGATCACATACCTTGTTTTATCAATGACCTCGTTTTTCTCTTTCTCTTTGTGATAAAATTCTTCGAAAGATTGTCCATGCTTGCTGTCTCAACTTTTTCCTCTTTTATTCCTGCTTGAACACTTCAATAACAATGTTATCCTTGCTGTGAGAAGAAAACAGGTTTATCAGGATCACCAATGAGTTGCACACCATCAACTCCAATGATCCTTTTTCAATTTTTATTTTACGTGAATCTTAGCGATGGTAAACAGAGTGGATCACTTCCTTCCCGAAATAGCTTCTTCACTTGGATTCTGGAACATCTTCCTTTCCTGATTTTCCTCCAGCTTTATTAGTTTGAAAATTATATATCTCTTGCTGGCTTATTATTCGTTAATATTTAGAATGAATTATTCATCTTATAAAATGTCTTTCAGTACCTAACAAGATTTTATGATTTATCTCCTTTAAACTTACTATGATGAGTATATGAATACGTTTTGATTATTTCGTCATTCTTGGAATGAACTCTTATTTGGTTGTGGCGGATTATTCTTTCATTGTATTATCTAGCTCTATTTGTTTATATTTTAATTGGGATTTTTGTTTAAATATTCATAAGTGAAATTTGCATGCTATTCCATTTTGGTGTGTTTTTCGTCACGTTTTGCTATGTGTTATGCTGGCTTTTAAAAATTAAATGTCATTTCATCCTTTCTGTATGTTCTATGATAATTTATTGTTTTTATAAAAATGATCCCCATTCTTTATAAGTAATTCAAGTTGAAAGGAAAAACAAAACAAAATTGAGGCTTACTCCAAATTCTGTCATTTGAAAAGAACTACCATTAATACTAGATGGATGTGACATCAGATATATCTTGATGTGTGTGTGAACAAAGAACAGTGTGCCTGGAGCACTGTAGGTGCTCAATTAATGATATCTGTTTAACAAATAAATAGAACATTAGATGTAATTAATTTTGCAAACATGGGATCATAGTAAATTCTATTTTTATTTATTAAATTTTATTAATATTTGTCCTAAATAAAAATTAACAAAATTAATTTTACTTGATTTTAACAGAATAAAAACAAATAATTGAAATAATTGAAACTGGAGACATTTCAGAACTCTACATTATTATTATTATTTTTTAAAAGATTGGCACCTGAGCTGACATCTGTTGCCAATCTTCCTTTTGTTTTCCCTTCTTCTCCCCAAATCCCCCCAATACACAGTTGCATATTCCAGTTGTAGGTCCTTCTGGTTGTGCTATGTGGGACACCACCTCAGCATGGCTTGATCAGCGGTGACTTGTCTGTACCCAGGATCAAAACCAGTGAAACCCCAGGCCCCGAAGTGGAGCATGCGAGCCCAACCACTCGGACTCTGGGCTGGCCCCCATAATTTATTTTATCATGAAATATTAATTTCTAAAAGATGCCTCTATGGTTTAAGAAAAACAATTCCATAAAAAAGGATAGTTTATTATATTTACTTTTACTTATTTTTTACTAGTTTTGTATTATTTTAGGTTGTCATATTTATTTCACTTGTCTTGTGTTTCTTCTGCTTTTTTTTTTCGGTGAGGAAGATTGGCCCTGAACTAACATCTGTTACCAATCTTCCTATTTTGCTTGAGGAAGATTGTCGCTCAGCTAACATCTGAGCCAATCTTCCTCTGTTTTGTATGTGGGATGCCACCATAGCATGGCCTGATGAGTGATGTGCAGGTCCATGCCTGGAATCCAGGCCCACGAACCCCAGGCTGCCCAAGTGGGGTTCACGAACGTGAGCACTATGCCATCGGCAGGTCCCCACTCACCCATCTTTTCCCCAAAGCTCTTCCCACTCTATCTGGTGGCAAAAAGGAAACAATAAAGCAGCTCTCTGGTTCTGGTCCTGTTTGAGTAGACAGATATAATCCATGACTCTGAGTTAAATTTGAATTTCTGATAAACACTGAACACTTTTATAAGTGTTTCTAAGTGTAACTGGGCATCCTGTTATTTTATTTGCTAAATCTGGCAGCCTTTGGTATTGAATATAGGTTGGTTTTCTCACCTTTGATGGAGCATGAGTGTGGGTGGGTGATGAAAACTTGACTCGGGCCTCTCAATGTTCCTTATGTCCTCTGGCTTACTGTTTCTCAGAGGACTTCTCGTCATTAATTTTCTCCTTTGTTTTCAAGCCTGCTAAGTCCTTGTTCCTTTGGGGATAATTAGATCTGAGCAGAACTGCTAGATATACCTCCTCGCTGGGCTTTTCTCCTGGTCTGTGAAGACAGACCTCAATGGGAGCCTGTACAAAGTTGGCCAGGGCCTCTGCCCCTTCAGAATTGGTTTGTCTGTCTTTCCAGGGAGCATCTTCTCGGTCACTCAGTCTGCTTCTCTGTGATTTGGGGCTGTGAATGAGAATTCTCAGTGTATTTTACCTCAGCTTTCTCTTGCATCTCTGGTGATATGGGTCAAAAGTCGTGTTACGCTATGGCACACAGTACCAGAATCCTCGCCTGTTTTCTTCTAGGCATTTATGGCAGAAATTTGGACCTCTAGTTCATTTGACTGGTTTGTATGTGCTTATGTTGCATGTTTATTAGTCTTCGCTACTTTTTTCCTTCACTTTTGAGGGGGCTGTGATCTTGCTCCAAGCTACCATTTTTGCTCAGAAGCAGGATAAATAATACAATAATTATCCTAACCTTAAAATTTGAAATATTTTACTCATGAACTTGATCATGAAATAAACGATTTTGTGGGGATTAGTGATTTGAAAACTTTGGAATTTCTTCCGTGTTTTTGTTTTGTTTCAGTTGTCTGTTTTTTGAGGGTTTCAACATTTTTAGAAATAAAATGTGCAAACTATTCCTTTAAAATTATTTTAGCTTATATTAATTCTCACTTCCCTTTTCTCATTCTTAAATTTGTGTTTTTGAGTTTTCTCTTTTCAAAAATCTTTAGTAGCGTGGTGGTTTACCGGGTTTATTTATTTACCCTCCCCTCCACAAGACTGGCTTTTATATTGATCTATCAGTTTTACTTTTCTGTTTTCTAATTCATTAATTACTATTTTTTAATTAAAAATTTTTTCTTAAGTTGTGACATTATTTACCAATGTAACATGCACACATCTGAAATCTAATGAATTTTTACCTTTGTGTACACCCAAATAACCACCCCCTAGGCCAAGTTATAGAACTTTTCATCACCCCTAGAAAGTTCTTTTGGGCCTCTTCCCTATGAACACCACCCAGCCGCCCTCCAAGAGGTAATTATTCTGCTGATTTCTATTGCTGTAAATTAGAATGGACTATTCTTGAACTTTTATTAAGTGGATATTACAGTGGGAGGCTGGCCTCTTTCGCTCAACTTAAATGTTTTCAAAATTCATTCATGTTATTGAATATATCTATTCATTTTACATTTATTTTTCTGCTGTCCTTATGTATATTTTACTATTTTCCCATTCCAGCGTGACAGTTCAGTTTTGTTTATTTTTGTTTGATAACGTGGTTCAGGCCGTAGAGTTTCTTTGTGGTGCAGTGTTCATTCCCCTTGAATTTGGTAAGTGTTGCCTTCACACTTGTTTTAATCTCTCTGCTGCTCCACTTTGATTCACTCTTTGACCCAAGAGTCGTACAGAATAATTTATCCTAAAAGTGTTAAGTATCTGGGTTTTTGATTTTTGCCTCTGCTATGGATTTCTAACTTTATTGCATTGTGGTCAGAAATGTTGCTTTATGCCCTGTGTATTAAAAGCTGTATTGAGGTTTGCTGTAGTACACAACTATATCCTCATTAGAAAACATTCCTTGGGTCCTCTGAGAGGGTACTTTTCATTTTTTAAGAACTCATAGGGAGCCTGCCCCATGGCGTCGTAGTTAAGTTCCCTGTGCCTCTTTGGCGGCCTGGAGTTCACAAGTTCAGATCCCAGGCATGCACCTAGCACTGCTCGTCAAAAACTCATGGGATATTTGTGAAGATAGACCAGAAAAGCTGATAATACAAATAACAAAGATAATAACATAATTTTTCCTTCATTTTGTACATAATAGTCTATTGTCTTCTGGCATTTAATGTTGCTGAAAAGTATGACCTCAGCCTTTTTTTTTTTCTTTTGCAGATTTTCTGTTTCTTCTGCCTAATTACTTATAGACTTTTTTCTTTGAAGTTCAGTAATTTCACTATGTTTTGTTTCAATGACTTGCTAATAATTTTTACTTGTGTGTGTAACTTCTTTCAATCTACAGATTCTTATCTTCTTTTATTTCAGAAGATGGTTTTCTATTATCACTTGGTATTTTCCCATTCTGCTTACTCCGCTTTTTTCTTCAGGACCACAACTCTGATGCTGATGTCCATTATCTTTATTTCATACCTGTCATTTTGTCTCTAATCACTTTCACGTGTTTTGCATTCTGTATTCTTCCTCAAGCCAGACCTCCACATCACTGACTTTGTTTTTACTAATACTCATCTTACTTTCTACTGCTACTAACATGGTTTTCATTATGTGATGTTTTTATTAATCTCAGTTTGCCTTTTCATTTTCTTTATTGCATATCTGTTCATCAATCTTGTGACTCTCTTCTTGGATGTCCATTTTTGTAAAGTCCATGTCCTCCTTGATTTTTCAAAACTTTGAGAAAATCTTATCTAGAAAAATTTTCTTTTCTATAAAGAAGTGTTATTTGAAATAACTGTTCTTTCAACGTCTATTCTTCATCTTCCTTTTGCTTATTGCAGTCCTTTTTTCTTTGTCCTCCTCTTCCTTTTTTTTCTCCTGTTTTTGCTTTTGTTTTGGTGTGAACTCTGCACAGAGTGCCATGTTTGAAACATCACCTTATTCATCCTTCCGAATGGGGCGGCCCTCTTTGGTGTGTTATTTACACAAGAATAGGAGAGTGAGATTGTCTTTCCCTCTAATTCATCCTTCTCCTGCCTTATTTGGGAACTCAAAAACTGTGCCACCAGACTCTGGTGGAGAGTTCAACCCTGTTTGGTCTTTCATCTGCTTCAGGGACAGAGGAACAAATAAGGAGTCTTAATTCAAGTGTATTGTCTTCACATTCTTTGCTATCACATATGATGAATCCTCTGTCCTGGGGCCCATCTCCTCTCAGTTTCTGTCCATTCTACACTTTAGGTCAGCAATTCACTCTCCGAGAGGCTGGGTGAGTGAGGAGCCCAGAGACCCATTGTCAAGACTTCTTGTTTGCTGGTTTAGAGTTTATTTAATTCAGCCAAGCAGATTTATTTGGCCTCTTTTTATTGTCCCTCTTGGTCTCCAGCTATTTTTCATAGGTAGATAGTTGGGTCAGAAAAAAATAAGTATAAAATAGCCCCACCTCTGTGGCATATAGAAATTACTCAGTAAGCGGTCAGCCCGATGGTATAGTGGTTAAGTTTGTGCATTCGGCTTTGGTGGTCTGGGGTTTGTAGGTTTGGATCCCAGGTTAGAACCTACACATCGCTTGTCAAGCTAAGCTGTGGTGGCATCCAATATACAAAATAGAGGAAGATTGGCAACAGATGTTTGCTCAGGGCCAATCTTCCTCACCAAAATAATAAAAATAAATAAATAAGTAAAGCTCATTACAAAAAAAATTAGTAAATATTTGTTGAATTAATGTTTGAAGTTTCTCCTATTGACTACTCACAACTCTTGTCTCCATTTTTACAAGCACAGGATTTGGGGTAGGACACTTTAGGACTCTTACTTATTGAAGGGAAATTTGTATCCTTCTTAAGAGCTGTGGCTGGAGTGTTGGTTTCTATGCATCCTTCTTTGACTTGGTGTGAGTTTCCCTACATGGACATTCATCATGGTGTCTGTTATGATGTTTTCACCATTCCCTGGTTTCACCATAGGTGACGTTTTTCTGGCTCTATTTTTGGTTGTTCTTATTATTCATTTCAGTGAGTTTCTGGTAAGGGAACTAAGTAAGTAGTATGCATTTATTCTGTCACTCTTTAGCAAAAATTCTCAAGTTGTTATTTTAAACAAAATGTAAATAATGAAACAAGTGTTCCTGTGGGACGTGTTTAAGAAACCGTTTGAGACAGATGTCGTCTACATTTCTAAGTCTCCTTGTTGCTGGTACTAGGTCTGCTGTTCTGATGTCCGCCCCTCCAGAATTCATGAGGTCCTCAATTCATGACTAATCATCAGGGTTTTGACTCATTGTCTTATTTTGACTTTTGGGACCTGTGTTTCTGTAGACACGTGACTGTTTTCAGCATTTTTACCCAAGCCTCTTAACACCTTGGGTTTAGCTAGTTTCTGAGTCATTACTTTTCTTGCTTTTAATTTCTCACTCCCAACTTCCTGCATTGTATCCCCAAGTCCACCCTCCCTCATGGTCTCAGTATAGAGCTTACTTGTAAGGACGGCCCATCACCTCTGCATTTGCTTCTTATTTTTTTTTTCACTTTATGTTGTTTATTAAAATCACTGTTTTTCCCGAACAGATGACATATGGTTTCCTCACATAGTTTGATACAACCAGATTCACATAATAATATTTGTTATGAATTGATTAATGTTTTCAGTGTCTGAAATTGTCCATCTAATTTTTTTGTATACATATAATTCCACGTCATCGAGAACAAGATAATGAAGCCTTGAGGGCAAAGTGGCAGGGTCAGAACCTTGGTCCCAAGGATATACTTCGGGACCTGAGGGTGGTGGAGGCTCCCAGAGCCATCTCTGTGGGGCTCTGGCCTTTGTGAGTCGGGGTCTCCAGCTCCAGCCTTGGCTCTCCCTCCCCTGCGGTTTACATCATTCTTGGCCAGATTTTCCTGCTCTGTGCAGTCGCCTTGCCTTTCCTCACCACCTTCATCATGGTGTCCTTTCATCTCAGCTCTTTCTGAGGGCCTGGAAGGGCAATATTCTGTCAGCCTTCATCAGCTTCCTTACAGGCGGGGACCAGGCAGACGGGCCTTGTCCTCAGGCAGTCTCCATCCTCTAGTGGGAGCCTGGGGAGGCATCCAAAAGAAGGGGGTGTCTGTCTGTGATGTCAGGAGAAAGATCATTTTTAAGGCCCCTCTCCTGTTTCCTTCTCTATGAAGTCACCCGCTCTCTCAGAATTTATTATCCCTCTTCTTTGGGGCTTCTTAGCATTCTGCATTTCCAGCGAGAACAGCATTTACCACATTGGCTTGGGTCATTTTACCATGATCTCTATTCCAATGACTGTTATAGAACCTGGTATAGAATTATAATATAATTGAAATACACATTACACATGAAATGTAAAGATCGCTGAATGGAGGAGACCGTCTCTGCCCTTTGGAACCTTTTGACGTTAAGAGGCTGACTAAGGCCCTGCCCTGGGGGCCTTGTATCAGATAGAGGAGGTAGAAAACTTGCAGTGGGAATATCAGATAGGTTTTCATCCAAAGTGTCACACCAGAGAGCCCAGCCAGAAGTCTTCCAAGGACACAGACCAGAGGATACCGAGGAAAGGGATTTCTGATTCCTGGGTCCCTGGAAAGCACATGGGCTTTGAAATAAGATGGGAAGGAGGGTGAGACGGGCATGTGGGTTGGGGGTTATTGGCTCTGGGAGGGCAAGCGGGTGCTGGCTGGAGAAAGGAGCCTCTAAGCAGGAGCCACACAGGCTGTAGGCCATGTGGCTCTGTCTGATTAAGTCTGAGAAAGGCTGGAGAGAAGGCTGTGACCCTGCAGGGGCCTGTGCTTTCTGGGTCTTGCTGCTGCATGCCCTGGACATCCGGAATCTGAAGATGAAGCCCCCTCCCCTACAGTTCTCAGTGTCACGGCCTCACTGTGTCCTGGGCTTCGGATCTTTCTGTTCATAGTGGCAGGTGAGTGTCCTGGGGCTGGTGCCCCTCCCCCACCCTCTGTCTGGATTTAGGATTGAGGCCTTCTCTGTGGACTCGCTGGAGCTGTGCTCTTCAAAATTAGAGTCCTTAGCTACATGTGGCTATTTCACTTTAATTAATTAAAATGAAATAAAGTTAAAAATTCAGTTCCTCAGTACACTGGCCACATTTCAAATGCTCGATAGCCACATTATTGTGTGTTCTAGGGGCTACTGTATTGGGCAGTGCAATCAGAAATTTCTCTCATCATTGCAAAAAGTTCTTCTGGACAGCACTGCTCTGGAGCCTCAACCCTATTCCTTATCCTTGTCCTTCCTATTTTTTCCCCCATCTTTATTGAGATATAATTGACATACAACATTGTAAGTTTAAGGTATACAATGTGATGTTTGGATACACTTATATATTGTGAAATGATTAGCGTTATAAGGTCAATTAATGCTTCCATCACCTCACACAGTTACCATTTCCTTTTTTGTCGTGAGAACATTTAAGGTCTACTCTCTTAGCAACTTTCAAGTATGTAATGCAGAGCTGTTAACTATAATCACCATGCTGTACATTAGATTCCCAGAACTTATTCATCTTCTAACTGGAAGTTGTGCCCTTTGACCAACATCTCCCCATTTCCTTCGCCCCCTTCCTGGTAACCACCACTCTATTCTCTCTTTCTATGAGTTTGGCGTTTTTAGATTTCACACGTAAGTGATATCATAGAGTATTTCTTTTTCTGTCTGACTTATTTCACTTAGCATGAGGCCCACCTGGTCCATCCATGTTGTTGCAAATGGATTTCCCTCTTTCTCATGGCTGCATAATATTCCATTATAGGGGCCAGCCTGGTGGCGCAGCGGTTAAGTGCGCACATTCTGCTTCGGCAGCCCAGTGCTTGCCGGTTCACATCCTGGGTGCGGACAAGGCACCACTTGTCAAGCCATGCTGTGGCAGGCGTCCCACATATAAAGTAGAGGAAGATGGGCACAGATGTTAGCTCAGGGCCAGTCTTCCTCAGCAAAAAGAGAAGAATTGGCAGCAGTTAGCACAGAGCTAATCTTCCTCAAAAAAAAAAATTCCATTATAAATATACAGTCATGTGTTGCTTAACGACAGGGACACATTCTGAGAAATGCGTTGTTAGGCAATTTTATCATTGTGTGAACATCATAGAGTGTGCTTTCACAAACCTAGATGGCATAGCCTACTATAGACATGGGCTATATGGCATTAATCTTATAGGACCTCTGTTGTTTATGTGATCTGTCGATGACTGAAATGTCATTATGCGGGGCATGATTATGTATATATATTACATATGTTATATTCATATATGTCTCTCACATTTTCTTTATACATTCATCTGTAGATCTGAGGTTGTTTCCATATCTTGGCTATTGTAAATAATGCTGCAATGAACATGAAGTGTAGCTATCTTTTCACGTTAGTGTTTTTGTTTGCTTTGCGTATATACCCAGAAGTGGGATGCTGAATCATATGGTAGTTCTATTTTTAATTTTTTGAGAAACATTCATACTGTTTTCTATAGTGGCTGCATCAATTTACATACCCACCAACAGTGCACAAGAGTTCCCTGTTCTCCACATCCTCACCAAAATTTATCATCTCTTGCCTTTTTTTTTTTTTTTTTGGTGAGGAAGATTGGCCTGAGCTAACATCTGTGCCAATCTTCCTCTAGTTTTGCATCTGGGATGCCACCATAGCATGGCTTGATGAGCAGTGTATAGATCTGCGCTTGGGATCTGAAGCCATGAACCTCAGGCCACCAAAGCAGAGTGCATGAACTTAACCACTAAGCCACAGGGCCAGCCCTGTGTCTTTTTTTTTTCAGGAACATTAGCCCTCAGCTAACATCTGCAGCCAATCCTCCTCTTTTTGCTGAGGATGATTGGCTCTGAGCTAACATCTGTGCTCATCTTCCTCTATTTTATATGTGGGACGCCTGCCACAGCATGGCTAGATAAGCGGTGCATAGGTCCACGCCCGGGATCTAAACCAGTGAACCCCGGGCCACCAAAGCAGAATGTATGAACTTAACCACTACACCACTGCACCAGCCCTTCATCACTTGTCTTTTTGATGACAACCATTTTAACAGGTATGAGAGGATACTTCATTGTGGTTTTGATTTGCATTTCTCTGATGATTAGTGATGTTGACCACCTTTTCATGTACCTGTTGGCCATCTGTATGTCTTCTTTGGAAAAAACATCTATTCAGATCCTCTGCTCGTTTTTTGACCAGATTTTTTTTTGATGTTGAGTTGTATGTGTTTTTATATATTAATACATATATATAACCCCTTATCAGATACAAGATTTGCAAAAATTTTCTCCCATTCTGTAGGTTACTTTTTTCTTTGAAGGTCTTTGCTGTGCAGAAGCTCTTTAATTTGACATAGTCCCACTTAATTTAATTTTGCTTTTGTTGCCTCTGCTGTTGGTGTCAAATCCAAAAAATCTTTGCCAAGACAGATGTCAAGGAGCTTACACTCTATGTGTTCTTTTGGGAGTTTATGGTTTCAGGTCCTATATTCAAGTCTTTAATCCAATTTAATTTGATTTTTGTGAATGTTATAAGATAGGGGTCTAGTTTCATTCTTTTGCATATAGCTATCCAACTTTGGATTTATTGAAGAGACTATCCTTTTCCCATTGTATATTCTTGGCTCCTTTGTCGTAAATTAATTGACTATATAAGTCTGTGTTTATTTCTGGGCTCTCTATTCTGTTTCATTGATCTATGCATCTGTTTTTATGTTAATACCATACTGTTTTGATTACTATAGCTTTGTAATATAGTTTGAAATCCATGACTCTAGCTTTGTTCTTTCTCAATATTGCTTTGGCTATTTGGGATTTTTTTGTGGTTCCTATGCATTTTAAGGTTGTTTTTTCTATATCTTTGAAAAATGCCATTGGAGTTTTGATTGGGATTGCACTGAATCTATAGATGGCTTTGGTTAATATGGGCATTTTAACCACATGATCCACGAAACTGGAGTATCTTTCCATTTATTTGTGTCTTCTTCAATTCTTTCATCAATGTCTTAGAGTTTTCATGGTACAGGTCTTTCATTTCCTTGGTTAAATATATTCCTAAATATTTTATTCCTTTTGATGCTATTGTAAATGGGATCTTTTCCTTAATTTCTCTTTCTGATAGTTCATTGTTAGTATATACAAGTGCCGCATATGCTGGCTTCCCTGGTCTCCAGAGAGGATGGCAATCAGCCTTCAGATGTGTGCTAAATTAAAAGTCTGACCCACAGGCAGCAGCTTTTAGTGTATGCAAGTAGAACTCTTTCAGGGAAACACTGAGAGCTGGGCATGTTTTGTTTGTTCCCTCTGTGCTGGCCTGAGGGATAGCCACAGAGAATCCTTGGACCCCGTTAAGAACTGTGTCTTTGTTGGCTATAATCTCGTGGGTCTTGTGAACGCAACCACATTGGATTTCAGAGCTAGGTGTTTTAGAGCCCCATCCCTTAGTTGGGAGTTTTAAAAGTTGGCCCAATAGATGTTGGGTCCCACCTCTTCACTCCTCAGGGAGAAGTTGAGAGTTTGGAGTTCCCCCAGAGTTGTATGGCACTGTGCTGGGAATGGGGTTAATGATGAGAAGTTGTCTCAGCCTTTCCTACATGCATTGTTCTGTATTCTTTTGGCAATTCACATATTCAAGTGATAAATTCATGCTTACTATCTGCTGGGCACTGGGGATATAAAGATGAGAAATGCTGGGCCAGCCTGGTTGCTGAATGGTTAAGTTCATGCACTCAGCTTTGGTAGCCCAGGGTTTGCAGATTTGGATCCCAAGCCTGGACCTACACACCACTCATCAAGCCATGCCGTGGTGGCATCTCACATATAAAATGGAGGATGATTTGCACAGATGTTAGCTCAGTGACAATCTTCCTTACCAGAAAAAAATTAGATAAATTAGTTAAAAAAAAAGAAAAATGCTGAGAAATGCAGTTTTTACCCTTGAGGCTTTGAGGAGCTCACATATTATTGGGGAAGATAGACTTATAAACACATAATTCAATGAGTTAAAAAAGTGTCATCAGACATATATATTATTTCTTGAAAAATGCTTGGGAATTTTCCAGGAAGGTAAGACTAGGAAGAATGTTCTCAAGCATGTGCCCAGTGGCCGTTTAGGCCCCAGGTTCTACCCAACTCCAAATCATTCCCCATACTGATGCCTACCCTGTACAAGTACTTCTGAATAATGAGGATGCTGCTTAGCAGTGCCTGGCATATGGTTCACACTTAAAAAATATTCAGTGAATAAATGAATAACTTTGCCCTTTGGGTAACAAAGATCCACCAAAAGTTTCCTAGTGGGGTATATGTGAGTAGTGTTTTTTTTGAAAGAAGCTCACACTGACATCAGGGTGGAAAGACCTAAAGTTGGGGAGAGCCTGGTGGCTGTGGAGCCTACTGGGGTCATCCAGGAAAGAGTCAATAAGTCTAGCTCTCCCTGGAGCATCTGAGCAAGTGCCTTGGCAGCCCATATGCAAAGCAGGGGTGGGGTGTTGGATTCAGGAATAAAACCATGGAGATGTTTAGAGGAAGGGCAAGGGCCGTTCTCTTCATGGACAATTGAGCACTGTAGATAATCTTTCTAAATGACCCAGAAGTGTTCAGAAGCAAATACCCTTTGAATTTGAGTCATTGGATTGTTATTGTTACTCTGAAGTTACAATTTCCAAGAGGAAATCTTTTACTGTTTTCCCCGAAGACGTGATGTTTGTCAGCCTCATCTCCTGCTTTAGGGCAATTTGGCTTTTTAATTGTTTTCTCCTAAGAAAGAAAAGCACTGCCAGTCCTCTTTCAACAAGAACTTGGCTGTTGGAAAAGTCTCTCCCCTAGAATTTCTCCCACGTTGACAGAGATTGAACTCAGGGCAGAATCCGTTTGTCAGGGTAAGTTTGGAGAAACGACTCCTGCTCTTCTGGCTGCCGCTCAAGTCCCTCTCAATGTAAGATTCTGTGGCAGTGCCGACAGGTGGTGTAGTGGCGCTTCCTGAATCTCAGTCAGGTAAAACGTCTCATACATATGTACTACCTGTACGAGTATCCATTTTTTTTTTTTAAAGGTTGGCACCTGAGCTAAGAACTGTTGCCAATTTTTTTTTTCCTGCTTTTTCTCCCCAAATCCCCCCAGTGTATAGTTGTATATTTTAGTTGTGGGTTCTTCTAGTTGTGGCATGTGAGATGCGGCCTCAGCATGGCCTGATGAGTGGTGCCATGTGCCCAGGATCCGAACTGGCGAGACCCTGGACGGCCAAAGCAGAGCCCTCAAACTTAACCGCTTAGCCACGGGGCCAGCTCCCTATCGATGTTTTTCATTAAATAAACTTTAAATTAAGCAAAGCATGTTAAAGAAATTAGGCTGATTCTGATAAGTAACAATCAGGGAATCACAGATTTTGTGTGCTGCTTTTTTTTCCCCCTAATGCACATTAAGATAAATTCATAGCCCATAAAATGTGTTTATTCTTGTATCAAATAAAATTATCTTGTATTTTCCTAATAGTACAAGACTTCCACATTGGGAGACTCTGGGAAAGTGTTTCTATGCTTGCTGTGACACACCCTTGGGAGCAGCAGCTCTGGCTAAAATCTGTTAAGAATAGTGGGGGTCCCAGTCCTTCAATCCACTGACTGCTGTCTCAGTCTGCTGGTCTATTGAAGGGAAGCATCAGGGCTTGGTGAATGAGGAGCCAAGAGTACATGTTTTTCCTCCAAGAAAGAGTAAGTCAAGCCCCAACTTTGGTGTGGCCAAAGAAGAAATGATACCAGAGGCTGGGAGATCCACAGTGTCTCTCTTGCACAGACAGAGAATGGCACAGGAGGCGGGGCTACAATGCTGCAGGTGGTACAAGAATCTGGGAGGAACGTCTGATGGATGAGAGAGTTGTGTTTTCTCTGGAACCTTGACCCCCAATCTGATCTTGGCTGCTGGGAGTGACCAGATCTCCAGATAACTGTGGATTACTTGCTCACATTGGCCAAAATACAGGGACATGTAGGTTTGTAGCTCATGTTCAAAGGAAGAATCAGGATTCTCATTGACCAAGACATCACTCTGTTATAAATGTTTGGTAACTGAAGAGCTAAGTGAAGAAAGACTACTGCTTTTAGCAGCAGCTACAGGGAGAATTCAGAATGACAGAAATGTAGTTACGGTGGCACGTCAATTAATAAAACCCACAGGAAACGTGCCCTTTTACAAGGAGATCATCATGTTTGAGAAATACAAAGCAAAAACGACTGTAAATCACAAAGTGGCTGAACATGCTTTTATTTGACTGGAAAAAAAAACACACCAACAAATAAAAAATCCAAGCAATCAACCAAAACCTCTGCTTCACAGCTTGTGTTGTCTCCTCACAGTTTGAAGTGAGTAAAGAATTATTTGAGTAAAAATTCTCTGGGGCCTCCAGTCTCTTCTTTCTGCACCTTCCCCAGCATACTGCCAGCATACTCCAGGATACCCTGCTCCTGAATTCAGTGGCCACACTCTCCACTACCCTCAAGGTTTAAGACCTTCTTTCATTTCTTCTTTTTCCCCATCAAAATTAAGAAGCATCTAGAAGCCCAAACCACTTATCCTTACTGATTATTAACTGATTGTATTTTAACTCATCACATCTGTGAGTATGTTCTATGGGCCACAGTTTTTCAGACCTCAGTTGGTGTTGTGTAACCTAAAGGGAAAGCTTAGATGTCAACTGTGTTTGGAAATTCAGGGATGAACAACTTGAATGGGTTTCATAACTGCAGGACTTCTGAGAAAGTTTAATGTGTATATGTGTATGATAAATTATAAGAAGGGTATATAGCATTCAGTGTTTCCCAAACTTAGTTGACCATGGTGAACACTGTTTTTGAGCATCTCCAGGAACTATGTCTGTTTGACACACTCTGGGGAAGGCTGTTTTAGCTGAAACTCATCTTAAGTGTCCCTAAGCAAAGTGCTTCTAAGCAGTTTGTTTACATTTTATACCTGTGGTAGCTTGAATAGTGGCCCCCAAAAGATGTGTACAAGCCCTAACCCATGGTCCTTGCGAATGTGACATTATTTGGAAGTAGGGTCTTTCCAGATGTAATTAAGTTACGGATCTGAAGATGAGATCATCCTGGGTTTGGGGCGGGCCCTGAATCCAATGACAGTATCTTTATAAGAGACAGAAAAGGAGATGACACAGAGACACTCAGGGAGAGAAGGCCATGTGAAGAGGGCAGCAGAGACTGGAGTTATGCTACCCTAGCTGAGGAACGCCAGGAACGAAGAGGACCTGGAAGAGGCAAGGAAGGGTTCTTCCCAGGAACCTGTGGAGAGGGCACGGCCCTGCGGCCACTCATTTCAGCCTTCAGCCTCCAGAGCTGTGAGAGAGTAAGTTTCTCTTGTTTTAAGCCACTTGGTATCCGGCAATTTGTTGTGGCAGCCCCAGGAAACTAACACAGTGTCCTTTACTTCTAATTGCGGACTGTGCTGACTTAGGCTTTGACTTTTCATTTTTTAAAAATGATCAGATGTCAGTGAGCAGCATGCAGATATGTTTGAGGGCAGAGCCTGACTCTGCTTTTTGATCACTGAAAGTAAAGTTGATTCAATCTTTTTTGAGGTGGTTGGTTGGGGGTGGGGGAGTTAAATACATTAGAAGAAATAGCCATGATTTCTATCCAAAAGACAGTTCCCTTCCTTTGGATCTTTTCCCATGTCTTCCTGTCTTGGTGAGGGGCTCCTGCATTCATCCTGTCTTCTTTACCTTCCACACTGGATCAATCACAAATCCTGATAGATGTTAACTTCCAAATATTGTTCCAATCCATCGTCTTATTTTTCTATTTACTGTAGCACCTGAGTCCAGGCTTCATCACTTCTTGCCTGGGCTACAGGAACCTCCCAACTGTCCTCGTGTGCTTACTCCTGCTCCTCTCCAAAACATTTTTCACCCAGAGCACGTTATGTACCCCCTCTCTCCCATCACTTTAAATACTACTCACTTCTCTTAGGTAAAGACCAACATCCTTAATATGTGCTACAAGGCCTGCTGTGGTTTGATCTCTACTATCTCCCCAAACCCATTTCACACCCTGCTTCTCTCTGCTCTCTTCTCCCTGTCCCAGAGGATAGAGGAAGTCCATATTGTTGAACCCATGCACAACTTCCATTCCTGCCTCTGTGGCCACCTGGTTCATGAACCCAGTGAGCAAGCATGAGTTGGCAGAGGGAAGAGGCTAACAACTGTTTACAGGAAGGCTTCTTCCCTGTGGACCCTCTTTGGTCGTCAGTCATATGGGACCAAAATATCTTTGCACTGTGGGTCCATTCTGATAGGTCCATGTACATAGCTGTTTCCTGAATCCCCCAGGGAACTTGATCCTTCTAGGTTCCTGACAATCTGGATGACCCATTAACCACTGCCCCTGACTTGATATAAATTCTTACCTTTGGTCTTCTCTGCTTCTTGGCAAAGAGGCCCCTGGGAAGAACCAATCAAAGGCCGACTCACTGCAGCAGTCCACTCTGGGGCCAGCAGATTGGACGGAAGTATCTGTAAGTCAGGCTTAAAATGTCCTCTTGGTCAAGTCATCATAGAGAACTTCTAGAGAGAATTTTTAAAATAGGTTGACAGAGAGGTAGTTACACAGCCTTTAGGAATGAGACTTTAGGAGCAGCCATACCAGGAGGATGAGCCACCTGCTCATGCCTTCAGGATGTGCTCAAGCCAGATCTCATAAATACCACGTCCACTTGATAATGAGGTGCTGCTGGGCACACTTATATTTATGGATTGTTAAAATCAAATAGCACCTAGTTTCCATATCTCCTGGTTTTCCATTATAAGGCATTCAGTCTCTACTAGGGCTCAAGAGCAAACCAAGAGTGGTTTTTCAAAATGAGAATAGTGATGTGACAGAGTGCATGATTGTACTACAAAATCCTTGAGGTTACTTTCCCCATTGGGGATAGCCATAGGCTCCTTACAATGTGTTATTCTGCCGAAGACAACTTCAGCATCATTGGATCCTCTGGGTCAGAACTCCAGGGGGGCCCTGGGTCCCACTCGCTGCAGAGTTGGGGAGCTCCCGGTTAACGGCACAGAGAGAATCCTGGTCTGGGTCTTTTTTCTTCCCTCCTTCTTTCCCTGGTTCCTTGCTTCCCCTTTGCCTTTCCACTTTCCTTGACATATTTATTGAGCTCTCTCTACCCTAGTCTGCCCTGCCTGACCGCGAAAAGACCCTGTCTCCTTCTCATATCTCAAACTTAATGCAATCCCTGCCCTTTTCTCCCCATACCCAAAGACTCCCAGATATAACTTTTATAATTCTGTCACTTTGACATTATAATAGTTATCACTTAATTCATTTTTTAGTACTGTAACTCTTCCTTACTCTGGAGTCTTGGAACACGTCACTAACTCTCCTATATCATTTGACCTTTGTCAGAAACTTTCTAAGTAGAAGAAATGTGTTGAAGCCACATGTTGTCTTTGCTAATGGAAGTATCACATATTAAGTTGAATTTACTTTAGGATTTGGGTCGCTCCTGAAACTGGGTCTTGGGATGCATAATAATTGTAGGGAGCCCGGATTTCTGCTTCATTCTTATTTGAGAGATGTTCTCTCTGAGAGCAGGACATATGTTTTTTCCTAACATAAACCATTCCTTGTGAAGAGCCTGATAAGTCATTTGGTCTGCTGCAGCAAGGCCTTATCCCAGGAGGAAGGACACTCTGTAGCATCTGTTCACAGCTGGTTTAAAGGCTGGAGACATGGACTTGCCCTTGCTCCCTGGGCAGCAGTAGATTCGTGGCTGCACTCTTCGTGGATTTACTAGGTTATTACACTTCATTTCTCTTTCTAAAATCTCTCCTCTTTCTTAATTTTTGTTCAGACAAAATGCCATCCTCCATTACACATTGTTTTCACATATTTATGGACTAATTTAATATGCTTCCCATTTTTTATGAACCACTCAGCTGCCCTCATTTCTCTCCCAGGGAACCATCATTTCCTTGTTATAGAACTTTTATTCCTTGTCATTAATTCCTTTCATTTTAGACATAACTTTTTGAACTTCTGAATCCCCAAACTTGGTGTGTTATCCTCAGAGCAATCTCATTAGATTCCAGCCATTTTTTTCTCAGTAGAATAAGAGAATTTCATACATGTACTCAAACAGTGGTGTTCATGCTTCTTCCTGGCCAAGCCTTTTTTTTATTAAAGATTTTTTTATTTTTTCCTTTTTCTCCCCAAAGCCCCCCAGTACATAGTTGTATATTCTTCATTGTGGGTCCTTCTAGTTGTGGCATGTGGGACGCTGCCTCAGCATGAGGCAGTGCCATGTCCACGCCCAGGATTCGAACCAAGGAAACACTGGGCTGCCTGCAGCGGAGTGCACGAACTTAACCACTCGGCCACGGGGCCAGCCCCCTGCCCAAGTTTATAATATAAACTTCTTTCTACCTTTCTATTCTTGCCTGCCCCTTGGTGTCTTTTTTCATTACTAGCTCCCTATTTCCTCTAGTCCCTGGGGCATGGCAAGCTTCTCAGTTGAATGAATTAGCATTTTTCAAGTTGAGTTTTATACAGCTCTATTGCCTGTATTTCCAAGCTTATTTTATGTTTTTGTATTATTTTATCTTTGCTCGCTGATATTTGCAACCTCTCAGATTAGTCACATCAGGAAAATCTCATTAACTTGCTGATCACTTTCTCTCAGGTCTTTATTAAGATACAAAGATTTAACACCAATTCCTCAGCACCCCACTAGTCATTTTGGTTTCACACAAATCTTTGAGGCAAAATGACAAAGGACCCTGTAGATGTGTCTGTCAGCTCTATTAATACTTTACCTTGCGTGTCATCTGGATCTGCTAATTTATGCATGCACCTTAGGTTTTCTAACTCTTCCTTCACTTCTACTTTTCTGTAAGAAATTCTTTTTTTTTCTGCCTGCTGTTGGAAACAGATTACCTATGATTTTTAAAATTTGAGTTCATAATAGTTTACATCACTGTGAAATTTCAGTTGTACATTATTTATTGTCTGACACCACATAAGTGCTCCCTTTCACCCCCTGTGCCCACCTCCCACCCCCTTTTCCTGGTAACCACTGATCTATTTTCTTTGTCCATGTGTTTGTTATATTCCACATGAGTGAAATCATATGGTGTTTGTCTTTCTCAGTCTGGTTTATTTCGCTTAGTATAATCCCATCCAGGTCCATCCATGTTGTTGCAAATGGGATGATTTTGTCTTTTTTTATGACCAAGTAGCATTCCATTGTATATATATGCCACATCTTCTTTATCCAATCATCAGTCGATGGGCACTTGGATTGTTTCCCTGTCTTGGCTATTGTGAATAGTGCTACAATGAACATAGGGGTGCATATGTTACTTCGGATTGTTGATTTCAAGTTGTTTGGGTAGATACCCAGTAGTGGGATAGCTGGGTCGTATGGTAGTTCCATTTTTAGTTTATTGAGGAATCTCCATACTGTTTTCCATAGTGGCTACACCAGTTTGCAGTCCCACCAGCAGTGAATGAGGGTTCCCTTTTCCCCACACCCTCTCCAACATTTGTTATTTTTAGTCTTAGTGATTATAGCCATTTTAACAGGCGTAAGGTAGTATCTTAGTGTACTTTTGATTTGCATTTCCTTGATTATTAGTGTTGTTGAACATATTTTCATGTATTTGTTGACTATCTGTATATTTTCTTTGGAAAAATGTCTGTTCATATCCTTTGCTCATTTTTTGATCGGGCTGTTTTTTTGTTGTTCAGTTGTGTGAATTCCTTATATATTATGGAGATTAACCCCTTATCGGATATATGATTTGCAAAAATTTTCTCCCAATTGGTGGGTTGTCTTTTGGTTTTGATCCTAGTTCCTTTTGCCTTGCAGAAGCTCTTTAGTCTGATGAACTCCCATTTGTTTCTTTTTTCTTTTGTTTCCCTTGTCTGAGAAGACATGGTATTTGAAAAGATCCTTTTAAGTTCTATGTCAAAGAGTGTACTACCTATATTATCTTCCAGGAGTTTTATGGTTTCAGGACTTATCTTTAAGTCTTTGATCCATTTTGAGTTTATTTTTGTGTATGGCAAAAGATAATGGTCCACTTTCTTTCTTTTGCATGTGGCTGTCTAGTTTTCTCAACACCATGTATTGAAGAGACTGTCGTTACTCCATGTATGTTCTTGGCACTTTTGTCAAAGATTAGCTGTCCGTATATATGTGGTTTTATTTCTGGACTTTCAATTCTATTCCATTGATCTATGTTTCTGTTTTGGTACCAGTACCATGCTGTTTTGATCACTATGGCTTTGTAGTACATTTTGAAGTCATGGATTGTGATGCCTCCAGCTTTGTTCTTTTTTTCTCACTATTGCTTTAGCAATTTGGGGTCTTTGGTTGCCCCATATGAATTTTAGGATTCTTTGCTCCATTTCTGTGAAGAACGTCATTGGGATTCTGATTGGGATTGCATTGAATCTGTAGATTGCTTTGGGTAGTGTGGACATTTTAACTATGTTTATTCTTCAGATCCATGTGCCTGGAACCTCTTTCCATCTCTTTATGTCATTATCTATTTCTTTCAATAATGTCTTATAGTTTTTGTTGTATAAGTCCTTTACCTTCTTAGTTAAATTTATTCCTAGGTAAGTTATTCTTTTTCTTGCAATTGTAAATGGAATTGTATTCTTGAGTTCTCTTTCTGTTAGTTCTTTATTTGAGTACAGAAATGCCACTGATTTTTGTAAGTTGATTTTGTACCCTGCTACTTTACTGTAGTTGTTAATTATCTCTAATAGTTTTCTGATGGATTCTTCAGGGTTTTCTATATATAAGATCATGTCGTCTGCTAACAGTGAGAGTTTCACTTCTTCACTCCCTGTTTGGGTTCCTTTTATTCCTTTCTCTTGCCTAATTGCTCTGGGCAAAACCTCCAGTACTATGTTGAATAAAAGTAGTGAGAGTGGGCATCCTTGTCTTATTCTTGTTCTCTGAGGGTTGGCGTTCAGTTTTTCCCCATTGAGTATGATGTTGCCTGTGGATTTGTCATATATGGCCTTTATTATGTAGAGGTAATTTCCTTCTATCCCTATTTTGCTAAGAGTTTTTATCGTAAATGGCTGTTGGTCTTGTCAAATACTGTCTCTGCATCTAGTGAGATGATCATGTGGTTTTTATTACTCAATTTGTTGATGTGGTGTATCACATTGATGATTTACAGATGTTGAACCATCCCTGTGTCCCCGGTATAAATCCCACTTGATCATGATGTATGATCTTTTTTGATATATTGCTATTTTCAGTTGCCAATATTTTGTTGAGGATTTTTGCATCTATGTTCATCAGAGATATTGGCCTGTAATTTTCCTTTTTTGTGTTGTCTTCGTCAGGCTTTGGTATTAGAGTGATGTTGGCCTCATAGAATGTATTAGGAAGCATTCCATCTTCCCTAATGTTTTGGAATAGCTTGAGAAGGATAGGTATTAAATCCTCTCTGAAACTTTGGTAGAATTCCCTAGCAAAGCCGTCTGGTCCTGGGCTTTTATTCTTTGGGACACTTTTGATTACTGTTTCAGTCTCTTTACTTGTGATTAGCCTATTCATATTCTCTATTTCTTCTTGACTCAGCTTTGGGAGACTATGAGTCTAAGAATTTATCCATTTCCTCTAGATTGTCCATTTTGTTGGCATATAGTTTTTCATAGTATTCTCTTATAATCCATTGTATTTCTGTGGTATCCATTGTAATTTCTCCTCTTTCATTTCTAATTTTATTTATCTGAGCTTTCTCTCTTTTTTTCTTTGTAAATCTGGCTAGGGGTTTGTCAATTTTATTTATCGTCTCAAAGAACCAGCTCTTTGTTTCTTCAGTCGTTTCTACTGTATTTTTTGTTTCAATAGCATTAATTTCTGCTCTGATTTTTATTATTTCTCTCCTTCTGCTGAATTTGGGTTTTGTTCTTCTTTTTCTTTTTTTTTGTATTTATTTTTTAATTGCACTAACATTGGATTATAACATTGTATAGCTTTTGGCTGTACATCATCATATATTTCGAATTCTGTGTAGATTACATCATGTTCATCACCCAAAAACTAATTATAGTGCATCCCCTCACATGTGAGCCTAATCACCCCTTTTGCCCTCCTCCCTCCCCCATGGTAACCACCAATCCAATCTCCATTTCTATGTGTTTTTTTTTTTGTTTTGTTTTTATCTTCTACTTATGAGTGAGATCATATGGTATTTGACTTTCTCCCTCTGACTAATTTCACTCAGCATAATACCCTCAAGGACCATCCATGTTGTCACAAATGGCCTGATTTCATCATTTCTTATGGCTGAGTAGTATTCCATTGTGTATATATACCACATCTTCTTTATCCATTTGACCCTTGGTGGGCACCTACTTTGCTTCCAAGTCTTGGCTATTGTGTATAATACTGCAATGAACATAGAGGTGCAAGTATCTTTATGCCTTTGCATTTTCAAGTTCTTTGGATAAATACCCAGCAGTGGGATGGCTGGATCATATGGTAGATCTATTCTTAATTTTCTGAAGATACTCCATACTGCTTTCCATAGTGGCTGCACCAGTTTGCACTCCCACCAGCAGGGAACAAGGGTTCCCTTCTCTCCACATCTGCTCCAACATTTGTTGTTTCCTGTCTTGTTAATTATAGCCATTCTGACCAGAGTGAGGTGATACCTCATTGTAGTTTTGATTTGCATTTCCCTGATAGCTAATGATGTTGAGCATCTTTTCATATGCCGTTGGCCATCTGTATATCTTCTTTGGAGAAATCTCTGTTCAGATCTTTTGCCCATTTTGTAATTGGGTTGTTGGTTTTTGTGTTATTGACCTGTATGAGTTCTTCGTATATTTTGGATATTAACCCCTTATCTGATATATGGTTTGCAAATCTCTTCTCCCAATTGCTAGGCTGTCGTTCTGTTTTGTTGATGGTTTCCTTTGCTGTTCAGAAGCTTTTTAGTTTGATGTAGTCCCATTTGTTCATTTTTCCTTTTGTTTCCCTTGCCTGGTCAGACATGGTACTTGAAAATATGCTGCTAAGACTGATATCAAAGAGCCTGCTGCCTGTTTTCTTCTAGAAGTTTCATGGTTTCGGGTCTGACATTCAAGTCGTTAATCCATTTTGAGTTGATTTTTGTGCATGGTGTAAGGGAATGGTCTACTTTCATTCTTTTGCATGTGGCTGTCCAGTTTTCCAACACCATTTATTGAAGATACTCTCCTTTCTCCATCGTATGCTCTTGGCTCCCTTGTCAAATATTAGCTGTCCATAAATGTGTGGGTTTGATCCGTATGTCTGTTTTTGTGTCAGTACCATGCTGTTTTGGTTACTATGGCGTAGCAGTATATTTTGAAATCAGGGAGTGTGATACCTCCAGCTTTCTTCTTTTTTCTCAGGAATCCTTTGGCTATTCAGGGTCTTTTGTTGTTCCATATAAATTTTAGGATTCTTTGTTCTATTTCTGTTAAAAATGTTATTGGAACTTTGATAGGGATTGCGTTGAATCTATAGATTGCTTTAGGAAGTATGAATGTTTTAACGATGTTAATTCTTCCAATCCAAGAGCATGGAATATCTTGTCATTTCTTTGTGTCGTCTTCGATTTCTTTCAACAATGTTTTATAGTTTTCGGTATACAGATCTTTCACCTCTTTGGTTAAGTTTATTCCTAGGTATTTTATTCTTTTTGTTGCAATTGTAAATGGGATTGTATTCTTAATTTCTCTTTCTGCTACTTTGTTGTTAGTGTATAGAAATGCAAGCAATTTTTGTACGTTGATTTTGTATCCCACGACTTGACTGTATTCCTTTATTGTTTCTAAAGGTTTTTTAGTGGATTCTTTAGGGTTTTCTAGATATAAAATCATGTCGTCTGCAAAGAGTGACAGTTATACTTCTTCTTTTCCAATGTGGATCCTTTTTATTTCTTTTCCTTGCCTGATTGCTCTGGCTAGGACTTCCAATACTAAGTTAAATAAGAGTGATAACAGTGGGCATCCTTGTCTAGTTCCTGTTCTTAGAGGGATAGCTTTCAGTTTTTCTCCATTTAGAATGATATTTGCTGTGGGTTTGTCATATATAGCCTTTATTATGTTGAGGTATTTTCTTTCTATACCCATTGTATTTAGAGTTTTTATCATAAATGGATGCTGTATCTTGTCAAATGCTTTCTCTGCATCTATTGAGATGATCATGTGATTTTTATTCTTCATTTTGTTGACGTGGTGTATCACATTGATAGGTTTGCGGATGTTGAACCATCCCTGCGTCCCTAGAATGAAACTCACTTGATCATGATGTATGATCTTTTTAATGTATTGTTGTATTCAATTTGCTAGTATTTTGTTGAGGATTTTTGCATCGATGTTCATCAGTGATATTGGCCTGTAATTTCTTTTTTTGTGTTGTCCTTGTCTGGTTTTGGTATCAGGATAATGTTGGCTTCGTAGAATGAGTGAGGAAGCCTCCCCTCCTATTCAATTTTTTGGAAGAGTTTGAGAAGGATAGGTATTAAGTCTTCTTTGAATTTCTGGTAGAATTCACTAGTACTCCTGGACTTTTATTTTTTGGGAGGTTTTTGATTGCTGTTTCAATCTCCTTACTGGTGTTTGGTCTATTCAAATTCTCTACTTCTTCTTGGTCCAGTTTTGGAAGGTTGTATGTTTCTAAGAATTTATCCATTTCTTCTAGATTATCCAATTTGTTGGCGTATAGCTTTTCATAGTATTCTCTTATTATCCTTTGTATTTCTGAGGTGTCCATTGTAATCACTCCTCTTCCATTTCTGATTTTGTTTATTTGAGCCTTCTCTCTTTTTTTCTTGGTGAGTCTAGCTAAGGGTTGTCAATTTTGTTTATCTTTTCAAACAACCAGCTCTTGGTTTCATTAATTTTTTCTATTTTTTTAGTCACTATTTCCTTTATATCTGCTCTGATTTTTATTATTTTCTTAATTCCAGTGATTTTGGGCTTTGTTTGTTGTTCTTTTTCCAGTACCTTTAGATGCACTTTTAGATTGTCTATTTTGGATTTTTTTTTCCTTTTTTGAAGTAGGCCTGAATTGCTATAAACTTCCCTCTTAGAACCACTTTTGCTGTATCCTACATATTTTGGCATGTGGTGTTTTAATTTTCATTTGTCTCCAGGAATTTTTTTTATTTCTCCTTTGATTTCTTCATTGACCCAATCGTTGTTAAGTAGCATTTTGTTTAATCTCGACATTTTTGTGGCTTTCTGGTTTTCTTCCTGTAGTTGATTTCTAGTTTCATACCTTTGTGGTCAGAAAAGATGCATCGTATTATTTTGATCTTCTTAAATTTATTGAGACTTGTTTTGTGGCCTAATATGTGATCCATCCTGGAGAATGTTCCATGTGCATTTGAAAAGAATGTGTATTCTGTGGTTTTTGGATGGAATGTTCTCTATAAATCTGCTTAGTCCATCTGTTCTAATGTGACATTTAAGGCCAGTGTTTCCTTATTGATCTTCTGTTTGGATGATCTATCCATTGGTGTAAGTGGAGTGTTAAAGTCCCCTACTATTATGGTGTTACTGTCTATTTCTCCTTTTATGTCTGTTAATAATTGCTTCATATATTTAGGTGCTCCTGTGTTGGGTGCATAGATATTTACAAGTGTTATATTTTCTTGTTGGATTGTTCCCTTTATCATTATGTAGTACACACCTTTGTCTTTTGTTACAGTTTTTGTTTTAAAGTCTATTTTGTCTGATATAAGTATTGCTACCTCCACTTTCTTTTCTTTGCCATTTGCATGGAATATCTTTTTCCATCCTTTCACTTTCAGTTTGTAAGTGTCCTTAGGTCTGAAGTGTGTCTCTTGTATGCAGCATATACATGGGTCTTGTTTTTTTATCCAATTGGCCACCCTATGCCATTTGATTGGAGCATTTAGTCCATTGATGTTTAAAGTAGCTATTGATAAATATGTATTTATTGCCATTTTGTTACCTTTCTTTGGGTGTTTTAGTCATTCTTCTCTCTTGCTTTCTTTTTCTCTTGCTGTCTTCCCTTGTGGTTTGATGGCTATCTTTAGTAATATGTTTGAATTTTTTTGCTTTATTTTTTTGCTTACTTAGTATAGGTTTCTGATTTGTGATTACCATGAGGATCCTATTTAATATTCTATGTATATAGCAGTCTATCTCGAGTTGATAGTCTCTTTAGCTTGACCTCTTCCTAAAAGCTCTACTTTTTCATTCCCCTTCTCCCACATTTTATGTTTTTGAAATCATATATAGTCTCTTGTTTAGTGTGTGTCTATCCATTACCCTCTTATCATTGAAATAGGCGATTTTAGTACATTTGTCTTTTAACCTTCATGTTATCTTCACAGGTAGTCGATCTGCTACCTTTACTATATTTTTACCTTTACACGTGATTTTATGGACTATTTTTGTTTGTTTGTTTGATAATTTTTTTTTATCTCTATTTGTGGTCATTGCTTTCCCACTTAAATAAGTCCCTTCAGCATTTCTTGTAGTCCCTTGTGCATTTTCTTGGTGATAAACTCCTTTAATTTTTGCTTATCTGGGAAGCTCTTTATCTCTCCTTCAATTCTGAATGACAACCTTGATGGATAGAGTATTCTTGACTAGGTTTTTTCCTTTTAGCTCTTTAAATATGTTGTGCCATTCTCTTCTCCCCTGTAGTGTCTCGGCTGAGAAGTCCACTGATAGCCTTATGGGCTTTCCTTTGTATGTCACTTGTGGCCTTTCTCTTGCTGCTTTTAGGATTATCTCTTTATCTTTAATTTTGGACACTTTAATTATAATATGTCTTGGTATGGGCCTCTTTGGGCTTATATTGTTTGGAGCTCTCTGTGCTTCCTGTACTTGGATGTCTGTTTGCTTCCTTAAATTAGGAAAATTTTCATCTATTATTTCTTCAAATAAATTTTCTGCCACTTTGTCTCTCTCTTCTACTTCTGGGACACCTATAACATGAATGTTACCACATTTGATATTGTCCCAGAGTTCCCTTAGACTGTTCTCATTCTGTGTAATTCTTTTTTCTTTTTCTGTTCAGCTTGGGTGATTTCCTCTAGTCTTTCATCTAGCTCACTGATCCATTCTTCTGCATCTTCAACTCTGCCATTGAGCCTCTCTAGTGAACTTTTCATTTCCAGTATTGTATTCTTCATTTCTGATTGGTTCTTTTTTATATCTTCCAGTTCTTTGCTGATGAGCTCACTGCATTCATTCAGTCTTCTCTCAATATCTGTGAGCATCCTCATCATATTTTGTTTGAACTCTTTGTCGAGTATGTCCCTTGTTTCTGTTTCATTTAGTCCTTTGTCTGGGGTTTTGTTCTGTTCCCTTGCTTGGAAAGTATTACTTTGTCTCCTCATTAAACCTCTTTCTCTGTGCTTATTTCTATGTATTAGGCAAGTTGGCTATGTCTCCTGATCTTGCAAAAGTGGCCTTATGTATGAGATGCTTTATGAGGCCCAGCAGTTTGCTTCCCTCTCGTCACCAGTCCAAATGATCCATGAGTGACCCCTTTGTGGGCTACTTGTGTCTTTCTGCTGTGGCAGGGTTGCTCTTACTACAGGTACCCAAGGAGTCTAGTCTTTCCTTCCCTGGCCAGCTGTTTGTAAATCTGGTTTGGGGAGCCTCAGCACCGTTGGCTACAAACTCTATCAGCACACTCGTATTGCAGTTTTCCTCTTAATTGGGTTGGTACCCAGTGTAGCTGGTTGCTAGGCTCAGGGGCTTACAGTTGCTATAGGCCTCAGGCCTACAAGGCTGTTGTCAGTTCTCTTAGGAGTTCAGCTGAGTGGGGCCAGCCCTAGGCACAGGAGCACTCAATTGTTTCAGGCTTTGGAAGGTGAGGCTGATGCTTTTTATGGCTATTTGTGAAGCACAGGTCTTCTGCTGCTGATAAGCCTCACCCCCCACAGGACCACACCCACCATCAACACAGTCCTGGTGCATACACACTTAACCCCCTGGAGAGTACCCAACTCCTCACTTCAGAGGCCTCCACCTCTCCACCAATGCCCCCCACAGTTCACCTGGTCCTCACACAGGCCCTGCCCCACAGAGGCAGACACACTTACCTATCTGTAGAGGATCAAACAGCCAGTCAGTGCAGGCTAAAAAGTAGCCTGAGGGCTTGCTGTTAAGTAGGGCTGGTCCCTATGGTGGGCTGCCTGCCCTGATTGAACTGGATTAAATCTGTGCTCTAGTGGGCAGGGCAGACCCCTGGGCTAATAGGCCAAGGGAAGAACCTCAATGACGCCCCTCTGGGTCTGTGTCAGCGTGCCTGGACCAGGTGAGAACAATGGCCCCCACCGTCTCAGTCTCCAGAGAGGTCCCTACTCCCACCAAGATGGCCCCAGATTCCACCAGGTGAGTCTCCTTTCACCAAAGGACTGTCAGCCTTCTCTCTGGTGATTTTAGGTTGCTGCAATGAGTGAGTTTTTGCATGGGCCCTTAAGACCCAGGTCTTTTCAGCTTTTGGCCGATAGCTTTTCTGGGGGTGTCCTCGCTGCAGTTAATGGCCATTGAAGCCAGTCAGTAAGACCCTCATCTCAGTTGGGCTGAGTCTGAAGGATGCTTATAGCACTGTTGCCCCCGCTCAGGACCTCACTCCTCCAGGGAGGGCTGCGTCTCCTTCCTGGCCAGCTGAGAAGCTCTGCTGCTCCCAAAGGTGGTTTTTTCCTCTCCAGCAGGAATTTCTGCCTCTTCCTCCTTAGTCAGGACTATCCCTTGTTGTGGGGGTTCTATTTATCCAGTTTTCAGTTTTCTATCCAGGGTAATTTTTCCAAAAATAGTTATAACCTGGTTGTGTTCATGGGAAGAGATGAGTTCAGAGTCTGCTTATGCAGCCATCTTGACGAGATCTCTCTGTTCTTTTTCTAATTCAGTTAGGTGTAGTTTGAGATTGCTTTTTGGGCTTTTTCTTGTTTTTTAAGATGAGCCTGTATTGTGATGAATTTCTTTCTTAATACGGTTTTTGCTGCATCTCATATAAGTTGGTATGATATGTTCTCATTTTCATTTGTCTCCAGATATTTTTTATTTCTCCTTTAATTTCTTCAATGATCCATTGCTTGTTCAATAGCATATTGTTTAGTCTCCACATCTTTATTCTTTTCTCAGCTTTTCTCTTGTAATTAATTTCTAGCTTTATAGCATTGTGATCGGCAAAGATGCTTGTTATTGTTTCAGTCTTCTCAAATTTATTGAGGCTTGCCTTGTTTCCCAGCTTATGGTATATCCTTAAGAATGTTCCATGCACACTTGAGAAGAATGTGGATTCTGCTGTTTTTGAATGGAGTGTTCTATATATGTCTATTAAGTCCAACTGGTCTAGTTTTTCATTTAATTCCACTGTTTCCTTGATGATCTATCCATTGATGTGAGTGGAGTGTTGAGGTCCCCTACTGTTATTGTGTTATTATTAATATCTTCTTTTAGGTTTGTTAATAGTTGCTTTATGTACTTTGATGCTCCTGTGTTGGGTGTATAGATATTTATGTGTTACTTCTTCTTGATGGAATGTCCCTTTGATATTATATACTGCCCCTCTTTGTCTTTCTTTACCTGTCTTATCTTGAAGTCTACTTTGTCTGATATAAGTATTGTAACACTTGATTTCTTTTGTTTGCCATTAGCTTGGAGTATCATCTTCCATCCCTTCACTCTGAGCCTGTGTTTGTCATTGGAGATTAGATACGCTTCCTGGAGGCACCATATTTTCGGGTCTCGTTCTTTAATCCATCTAACCACTCTGTGTTTTTTTATTGGAGAATTCAATCCATTTGCATTTAGGGTGATTATTGATATATGAGGGCTTAATGCTGCCATTTTATCACTTGTTTTCTGGTTCTCCTGCATTTCCTTTGTTTCTCGCCCTGTGTATTTTGGTCCAGCAGTTGAGTTATATAGTTTTTATGTTGTGTTTCTTTGTTTTATCCTTATTTGTTATTCACGTCTCTGTTCACCTTTTTTGTTTAGTAGTTACCCTGAGGTTTGTGTTCAAAATCTTGTGGATAAAATAGCCCCTTTTCTGATGGCCTCTTATTGCCTTAGACTAAATCAATTCAGTCCATTTCCTCTTCCCCTCCAAAGTTGTTTTTCTCACATCTTATTCCATCTTGTGTTATGAGTTTGTGGTTAAAATGACAAGATTATCTTTGTTTTTGGTGTTTTCTTTCTCTTTGTCTTTAATGCTATACTTGAGTATTTGCTGTCCTGCTCTGCTCCTGTCTACCTATTTATATCCTTACTCCATGCTTTGTAAGCCCTTTCTCCCTTTTTTTTTCAGTTATGACGGCCTTCTTGAGGATTTCTTGTGGGGGGGCGGTCTCATGGCTGTGAACTCCCTTAGCTTTTGTTTGTCTGGGAAAGTTTTTATTTCTCCATGATATCTGAAGGATATTTTCACTGGATAGAGTACTCTTGGCAGAAAGTTTTTGTCTTTCAAAGATTTGAATATGTCATTCCAGTCTCTCCTAGCCTGTAAGGTTTCTGCAGTGAAATCTGCTGAAAGCCTTATGGGAGTTCCTTTGCAGGTTATTTTCTTCTGCCTTGCTGCCCTTGGTATTCTTTCTTTTGTCATTCAGTTTTGCTAGTTTCACTACTATATGCCTTGTAGTAGGTCTTTTTACACTGACATATTTAGGAGGTCTGATAGTCTCTTTCACATAGATTTCCATCTCCTTCTCTAGTTTTGGGAAGTTCTCTGCTATTATTTCTTTGAACAGGCTTTCTACTCCATTCTCCTTCTCTTCTCCTTCTTTAATACCTATAATTCTTATGTTACATTTCCTAATTGAATCGGATAATTTTTGGAGACTTTCTTCATTTATTTTTAGTCTTAGTTCTCTCTCCTCCTCTATCTGGAGCATTTCAACATGTCTATCTTTGATTATGCTGATATGCTCCTCTATGAGGTCTGCTCAAGCATTCAAGGAATCCATATTTTGTTTTATTTCTTCCGTTGTGTCTTTCATCCCTAATATTTCTGATTGATTCTTCTTTATACTTTCAATCTCTTTTGTGAAGTAGCTCCTGAACTCATTGAATTGTTTCTCTACATTCTCTTTTAACTCATTGAGTTTTTTGATGATAGCTATTTTGAATTCTTTGTCATTTAGATTACATATTTCTCTGTCCTTGGGACTGATTTCTGGGTACTTGTCATTTTCTCTCTGATCTGGAGATCTAATATAATGTTTGATGTTGCTATAGGAAGTGGCTGTGTTTTTTTTGAATCCTGGTGTTATTTGGTCACAGTGACCACTTATCACCACTGGGTGGGGGTGGGGGGTCAAGAGCCATGTATTCAGAGCCCTCTGCTTTCAGCTGAAATCCCTGGCACTGGAGCCGTTGCTGGGCAGTTGGGGGGAGGGGTGCTTTCTCCTGCATGCTCTCGGGGTTTTCTCCCTCTGCTCTCATTATCTGCTGTCCTGGAGTGTTGGCTTGATAAGGTCACCCTCTGCAGAAGCTTTTGCCCTGGTAGAGGGCTTCCCTCTAGGCTGCAAGGGCCCTTGAGGATCCTTGCTGTTCCTATGAATGAATGGCCCCTTCCCCATCCCTTCCCTCTTGAATGTCTTCCATGGTCCTGGATCTCAGTCTTTATGAAGAGGAGTGAAGTTTTCTCTTACCTCATTCCACTTACTCTGTGGGGGGCTCCAGCCTCTCTGCCCTCGGTCATATGGCTGTGTGGGTCTCTCTGACTTTTTTTGTGTTGCGTTTGGATGTCCTCTGTTGGAATATGAATGACCTTTTCATTGTATGTTGGAGGGGAGAGATTACTGGGAAATGTTACTCTGCCATGATGCTCAAGAAATTCTTTTTATGAGATTATCATCATTTAATAATTATCCACATTGAGTCTTTCAAAATTAAAGATGGACTTCCCTGTCTCCTTAAATTATTTTAGAAGTTGGAGGCTAACCAACATTTGCTGAGTTCTTATTATGTTTTAATATGTCAGTATTATTTCATTCAACGGGCAGTACCCCCAGGTAAGGAGGTTTTATAATCTTCTTTTTGTAGATTTTGAAGCTGAGGTGAAGAGAGGTTAAGTAAATTTATTCTTGGCACATAATGAAGAAGTAGCTGAGCTGGGATTTGAATGCAGGTCTTTCTGGCTTCATGGTCCAGGCAGCATCTAGTAGTAATCAACTGTGAAGGATCATTCTGGCAGCAACACTGCTGTGTAGCCAATTGACCCTTTGCCAAGGGTCTTGGTATACCCAGTGAAAGATGAGAGAAAGCATACAATGAGGAAGGCAGTCAGGGCACGACTTAGGATGCCTGGGAAGGATTTCAGGAATCTCATGGGAAACATGATGTCTAAAAAGCTGTTCTAAAAAGAACCCATGTGGCTACCTCCTCCCTTCATGACCTCCCTTCGTGACCTCTTACTATTCCTCCACAACTTATCACAGACCTTCTGAGTGTGCTTGGCTCCCTGTGTCTGTGTAGGAAACTTTAAGCCTGTTTTGCACAGTACCGCCTTGGGAATATTGTACTATTCCTTTAAGGATCATGGATATCTTTTGCCATCACTGTCTCTGGTGCGGCATGAATTTGGAAAGACACAGCTATTCAACTTTTTTTCAGGAGAAAGTTAACATAGAACAGCGTAATGAAAGGCACAGAGAAAAGTGATGGTAAGTGTATAAAAGATGAATTTTAGTGAACTCAAGGGAGGGATTTTGTCTAAATGTGCTCAATGCCTTGGACACTGCCTCCCTGGTGACAGTTTGGCTACAGCTGCTCTATGAGATTCTCTCAGTCACACACACCTCCTACCACAGAGCTTTCCTTTCTGATCTATACTTGACCCCTGGGTGACACCCCTTGGAGCCTGCCTTGCCTGGGGCCTGGAACTTGTTCCCCTGGGACTCAGCACTGGAACCAATCCTTCCAACTTTCATGCCCCACTCCAACTGCTTGAAACGAACTCAACCGAGATCAGATTCCTGCTTATCCCCCTAACCTAGAGGAGATGTCAGCTGGATCAAGAGTTGGTCCCTTGGAACGGGGAGGAACCAAAGGCCAAGTGCTGGAGATGTTGTGTTCTGCAATAACCATTCTCAAGTTTGTATAGAATAAATTACAGGAGCTCAACTAATCGGCATATAATGTTGAGCACTTGCTAACCTGGAGTCTTGCACTGGGCATTTCAAGTGATAAAGATATCCCAAGCAGGTTTGCCTGATTTAGTAAATAAAATTACAGGACAACTAGTTAATTTGAATTTCAGACAAACAATATTTTTAAAGTGTTCCAAATATACACTGCATAGAAGCTTTTTCTAGATTGTATAGAAATTGTGTGGTTGTTAAGTGGCATAATTGTAATTGATATCCTCTCCCCTGGATGAACTTGAAATATTGCATGGGTCATACTTATACTAAAAAATTATTTGTTGCTTATCTGAAATTCAAATTTAGCTGGGGATCCTGTATTTTATCTGGCAACCGTAGTTCCAAAGGAAGATGCCATAACTCAAGTAGTAAACACCTCGTTGAGCAGATAGTCACCTGCAGCAATACTAGGCAGCTCGTAATAAGGGCCAGATGAATGCCATGAACAATAAGCTCAGAAATATAAGACTTCTGTTAGATTCAAGAGTCCACAGGACTTCAGTAGGCAGAGATGAAGTGTGCATGGGGAGGAGAGTGGATGTCAGATGGGAGAAAGGACTCAAGCAACGGTATGGAGGTGGGGAAGCTCAAGACATTGCCAGAGGACAGTGAGTAGGGCTGGGTAAGAGAGTAAACGGGATGGATTGAAGGGGAAACTCTTTCTGAACTCTATTCTCTTGTTAGTGTTGAGCCATTAAAGTTTTTAACTGTGAGGGAGAAACCCAGCGTGTCCTGTTTTAGAAAGATCCTGGTTTCCCATAAGAGGAACCTGAGGCAGGGAGAAGTTATGTACTTTGCCCAATGCCAGACTCCTAGTGGAGAGAGGAGAAAGGCCATGTGGATACGCCCAACTTTAAGCAGCTAAGAATTATATATGAAAACCTGGCTTTAGGGCTTATTCTTTTGCTCTGTGCTTTGTTCCTATATTGCACAGAAACTGTGTAAGTAGCAGAGTTGTAAGCTGACAGCCTCTACCCTAGACCAACTTGGCCTCTTTCAATATTTGGAGCTTAGGAAACATAAAATTTAGTAACCAAGGAGAGTATTCTGTGCATGTGCTGGGATGGCAGCAAAAAAGTACATACTCACCTGCTTTCTGCGGGCCGAACCTGTGGGGTTATCCAGTAGGGCCCTCGCCACCTTCACGACTTCAAAAGAGTTAGGCTTAGTTTAATCTACCAAATGGTTGTCATGGCCAGGGTAGACCCTCCTCCGGCCCATCTGTCTCTCTTCTTCAAAGGGAGGTGTAGTGCAATAAGAATGTGGCCTCTTATCTCAGTGCTGCCAACTTTAGAGCTGTTTGCAATCTATGAATTTTATGGTAATTATGCTATTTCAGTATAAGTATGAGGGCACTATTTTCAAGGAACCCCCATCCTGTGTGGATAGTTGAGTGCTTTGATCCTGTTTTTTTTTGTTCAGGCCAACCCAAAATTCACGTGTCAAATTAATGTCAGGAAGACAGGAACAATCTCCAGCCTTGTAATTTTCTGGGTGACTGAGATTACTTTCACATAAGTGTTTATAATTTTGTTTTTCATCCTCAGGTTTGTATTTTCTTCTTTTTGCGTTAACTAATAAATTCCTGTTTTATGGATGTGCCAGGCTAGAAAATCATCTGCCAGAGGTGCTTTAATAGAGATTTAGGCATCAGAAGGGATGTTGGAATAAATGACTTTTAAGGTCCCTTCCATTTATGAGATTCTGTTATTCTACTTCTTTGGTGACTCAACATTATATGCTGATTTCTCCTGAGTACTCAAAAATTGTAGTTGACAGCAAAAGGGCTTACAAATATTGGTTGATCACACAGCCTGTCTTTTGTGTGGGTTTAATCAAGTGATGTATTACTGAAATTTGTCTTTTGGTCATAATGGTTTAATTCCTTAGTAACTGTTTATATAATGTTGGCCGGTGAAAGAGTCAGATGATTCCCCATGCTTTAGGCTGTCAGAGCAAAGAATTGGTCTGAAAGATAATAGCACTAGGACTAGAAAAGAATGCGATGTATATTAGAGGAGTCACTTAAAGTAAGAAGGGATAGAAAAGTCATTCTCAAACAGTGGGCAATGGTCCTGAAGACTCAGACTCAGCTAGGAAGTTTTGAAAAAAGTACAGATTGCTAAACCTCACCTTGGAAGTTCTGATTCAGTCGATCTGGGGTATGATGTTGGAATCCTCTCCTCCCCAGAGAAAGTTGAGCTCTAACCTTCTATCTGCTTAACAAAAATTGAGCACCCTCCACACTAGCCAGTGTCTGTGAGCTTGCAGGTGGGCTGGGGTCATCCTGAGAAGCAACCTTTTCTCAGAGTCCCAAATGTGATTTGGGACAACCCCTCACTGGCACTGTCTTCCAGTTCCCTTTAGTTTCTCTAGCACTCCTCCCTCACTCTGCCGGACTCCATGCATCTCACACCCTGCTCCTCCTGATGCACTCTCCTTTCTCCCCAAGCATCAGTAAAATCAAGAAATCCAGCCATTAAAAAAAAAGAAATTTCCTCCATGCCATACCTTCCTTCCTGAAGCCATCTTCATAAGTAAGCCTTAAGATGGTAAATGGGATCCTGAAGAGAGATTGATTTACTGTTTTAGTTCATTTGGGATGCTAGAACAAAATATCACAGACTGAGTGGCTTATAAACAGCAGAAATTTCTTGCTTACAGTTCTGGAGGCTGTAAAGTCCAAGATCAGGGTTCCAGCATGGTCAGGTGTGGGCTGTCTCCTGGGTCGTAGCCTTCCATTGTATCCTCATGCTGGAAAGGGCAAGAGAGCTCTTTGAGATCTTTTATAAACATTAATCCTATTCATGAGGCCACCCTCACTACCTAATCACTTTCCAAAGGCCCCACCTCATAATATCATCATCTTTGGAGGTTAGGATTTCAACAAATGAGTTTTGGAGAGACACAAATATTCAGACCGTAGTACTCACCAATGGATGATGCCAAATTGGGAGGTGTTTCTATAATATTATATGTATTTCAATAGCTTTATAAATCAGTGGAATAGTTTATCTTTTCATTTTATAGTTTGGCCAATAGGTTGTTCACATTGCTAGCAGACTGAAATAGGCGAGTAAAGATTTTTTGCTTTTAGCATAGACCTTCCCCCAGTGATGGAACACACTGCCCCCATTATGCATTCTGTTTCCAAAGGCAGAGAGCTTTCCTTGCCCAGTCTAACTTTAACTTATGGAGGTGTTTGAAGGCTTATGTGACTTGTTTCTTTTCCTTTTGGTTTAGGTTTCCCTTCTTCCTTAGTAATTGCTTTTGGAAAAGACACTTAGAAGAGCAAACTGTTGCAACTAAAGATTGATTTTACCTTTCCTTCCATTTCTCTGTCCTTATCAATTTTATGTGACATATGAGAAAGTCAATATAATGTTCATTTTTCATGACTACATGAAGAAAATGCTCAGTTATAGGAACCTTTAGAAAAAAAATCAGAGACTCTCCTCCTATCCCCTTAAATCACTATTGAACATAATGGTTACCATTAAAATTTTCTAGCATGTACATGCATATTTTGAAAATCTTTTTTCTTTTACTTGGAATATTACGTATGGTTATTTTAGGAAATGTAGAAAAATGATTATTAAAAAATAAAAACCATTTGTACACTCAATATCCAGAGAAAATCGTTATTAATATATACTTTTCCAATCACTGAAAAATTATATGCTGGTATGTGCATAGAATCTATATTCTCTCTTTTTTTTTGACACAAGTGGTTGCATTTTCACACAATTCTGCATTTATTTTAATTTGCCAGTTCATCTTGCAGTGACGATGTCACTGCACATAGAGCTACTTCATTCTTTTTAGAGGCTGTACATTATCCTATCGTATTGAAATTCCTTGCTTTATTAACTAGTCTCCTATTGATGCCTATTTAAGTGGTCCCAAATGTTTAGTTATAAAAAATGTGGCACTGAATATCCCTGACTTGTATAATTTTGTCCAAATGTGAGTGTATCTGCTGGATAAGGTTCTAGCAGGGTCAAAAGTTTGATGGTATAGCCGAATTGCTCTCCAGAGAGGTTGTGCAATGACTACTTCCATCAGCAGTGTTTGACCGCGCCCACTTTCGCACACACTCACGCTACGACATGCTGTGGACCCTGCCATTCTGATGGGTGATACTGTGATCTCATTTAATTTGCATTTCTCACTATGAAAGAGTTTGAGGATCTTTTCCTGTGTTTAAAAACTATTTTAATTTCCTTTTCTCTGTATTCACTCTTTATGTCACTTAGCCGTTTTTCTGTCTTTTTTATTATGTTTTTAAAATCTATTTTTACCTTTGAAGAGTAAAGAAAGTTAGCCTTTTGACTTTAAAGTGTTTGCTTGCTTTTTTTTTTTTCATTTTGCCATGGTCATGGGTGTTTTTAGTTTTGTTAATATTTCCTCCCTCTCCCCCTAGGTATTTTTAAAGCTTTTATGACATCAAATTTATTTGCATTTTCTCGTGTGGATTCTATATTTTGTATTTTCTGTGGAAATAACTTCTTCAAGATTGTATATAAAAACTACTATTTGTCTTTTTTTGTGTTTCATTTTAACTCTACTTTGATTAAGATTGGAGGCATTGACTAAAGCAGTTTTTTCCCCCAGATGGCTACATGGTTGACTGCATATTTAATAATTGACCTTCTCTTTCTTGTTTTGAATATCATTTTTATCACATATCAAATTTCTGTATATATTTGTATCTATCTCTGGATGACTATTTTGATCCATTTATCCATCTATTCATGTGCCAATACCTTGCTGTTTTAGTTATTGTATATAACTTTATAATATATATATATATTTGGGTTCTAGTTTTTTAATATTTGTAATTGTTGTACATATTTGTTCTTCTCTGCCTTTTCTTTAGTTGTGGTAACATTGGTTTATAACATTGCATAAATTTCAGGTGTACATCATTGTGTTTTGATTTCTGTGTAGATTGCATCATGTTCGCCATCCAAAGTCTAATTATCACCCATCACAAAACACATGTGCTTAATCACCCCTTTCAGCCTCCTCCCTCCTTGCTTCCCCTCTGGTAACCGCCAATCCTATCTCTGTCTGTATACATGATCGTTTGTTGTTGTTTTTAGTTTCTACTTATGACAGATCATATGGTATTTGACTTTCTCCGTCTGACTTATTTCCCTTAGCATAATACCCTCAGGTTCCATTGATGTTGTCACAAATGGCAAGATTTCATCTTTTAATGGCTGCATAGTATTCCGTTGTGTATAATATGTTTTAATATGGAGTCAGACTAGTGTTACCTCATTATTTTCCTTTTCCAGAATTGTCTCCTTAAAAATATCTTGGTATTTTTTATGCATGTCCATATTTTGGGGCATTCAGTTTATTTACAAATTTTAGCCATTATAGGTAATGGTTTTAAGATTTACTATCAAAAATAATGCTTAAAGGGGCCAGCCTGGTTGCATAGTGGTTATGTTTGCACGTTCTGCTTTGGTGGCCTGGGGTTCACTGGTTCAGATCCTGGGTGTGGACCTATGCACCGTTTGTCAAGCCATGCTGTGACAGGCGTCCCACATATAAAGTAGAGGAAGATGGGCACGGATGTTAGCTCAGGGCCAGTCTTCCTCAGCAAAAAGAGGGTTGGCAGCAGATGTTAACTCAGGGCTAATCTTCCTAAAAAAAAAAAAAAAAAAGCTTATTTTTTTTGTAAATAATCTTTTACTGCATTCCAATTCACTTTTTTATAAAGAGTACTACATGTGCAATGATTGGGTATATAGATGAATAAATTTTTACTAGACTCTTGATGCATATTGTCACACTAACTTTCCAGAATCTTAAAGTGTATGAAAGGATGTACCAGTTGTCTATTGTTGCATAAAAAAAATTACCCCCAAATTTAGCAGCTGAAAACAACAAGCATTTATTATCTCCCAGTTTCTGAGGGTCAGGTATCTTAGCAGGGCTTTTCAGGGTTCCACTGGGTTAAGTTCTCTCACAGGGCTGCAGTCCAGGTGTTGGCCAGTGGAGTATTCATCTCAAGGCTCAGATGAGGGAGAATTTGCTTTCAAATGCTGTAGCTGTAGGCAGATGCTTGCCGTAGCTGTAGGCAGATCCTTGCCAGCTCTTGACCAGAGGTATCATTTCCTTGCCACATTGGCCTCCCCATAGGGCAGCTCACAACATGACAGCTGGGTTCTCTCAGAGCGAGCAAGGGAGGGAGTGAGAGAGCAAGTAATGTGAAAGTCACAGTGTCTCTGGAAGTTAACTTTGGAAATGGTATTTAACACTTATGCTTTACTTTATTTGTTAGAAGCGAGTTTCGAAGTCCATTGCACACTTGAGGGAAGGGGATTACCTAGGACATGAATATAAGGAGGTGGGAATCATGGCTGCTATCTCTGAGGCTGCCTACCACAGAGCCCTGGTTTCATTGCATCAACATCAGCACTGAGTGTTTTTATGTTTTTAAACCTTTTCTGTTTGATGAGTAAAAATACTCATATTTCACTATAATTTTTAAAATTTATTTTATTAGTAATGAAGAAAAAGTTTCATTTATTTTTTATTGGTTTTTCTAATTTTATTCTTTAAATTGTCTATTTCCCCCCATTTTTTCTCTTTGTGGGTCTTAGTTCCCCCCATAGATATATGATGCTAATTTAATTTGAAATTATGACTCCTCTGTGGAAGAAAGAGTTCCCTGTAAACTTGAGAGAGTTGAGGGAAATTTATATCTCATTTGGCTTTGTGGCTCAATGCAAGCACTTATTTCTTATCGAAAAGATTCAGCTATTAACTGTGGCTACTATTGTTGTTACTATTGAAACTCTGAAGAAAAACAATGAAAAATTTGACATTTATTCCCCCAACTGCCACTACATTTGTAATCAATTTACACATCAATTTGTAAATGTTGACATTTAGTGGTTTTAATGTTTGTTACAGATGGTCTAGTAATTTGCAGGCTAATCATTAGCAGCTAACTTTTTTTATTTAAAATTGGTTAAAACCTATTAAAGTGCCATGCTTAAGAATTTGCAGAACTATAAAAGCCTTACTTGTTAAAAGGTTCCAAAAAGGCCAATTATTAGATATAAAAATCCAAGTTTTGCTTAGAAGATGAAGAATTAAATAGCAGTAAGTAACATCACCTGCAGTTGCAGGAAGCTTATTATTTTTTAAGATAAAAAATAAATGTTACATAAGAAAGAGAACATCAGACTTTGTCAGTCAATATGTGACCTTGGGAAAATCATTTAAACCTGTAGATTTCTTCATCTACAAAATAGAGACCTATGGCTTTGTTATATATTTCAAAATGCCATGAACCTTAATGAAGTAATATCTGTAAGACGTGAAATTTATGAGAATATTTCTTTTTATGACTCTTGCTAAATTGTCTGCTTTGGAATTCATCCCCTGCCATTACTGGACAGTTTTAAGTGTAAGACAATTCTTCCATATTTTAAGCTAAAATCTGTCTTCTGCTAAGTCTATGTATTTATTGTAGTTTTATCCTCTGAAACTCTACTAATTTTAATTGCTCTTATTGCATGTTAGCACTTTAAATATTTGAAATAAACTCCTTAGTTCCTCTCTAAGATTTTTAAAAATCCATAGTAAGCAGTATTCAGTCTAAAATAAAATTTGTTTTTTTATTTAGGAAAAATTTAAAGAACCTAAAGGAACTGTCATTTTCTTATGTCAAACCATAATCACTAAAACTATTCAATAAAAACTTAGCTACATACAGTGCTTTACAACGAAATGACACTCACACACAAATATTTGGTCATTATTCTATGGTTGTTTATAATACAGAGGAGGCAAATAATGGAGCTGACAGAAAGCAAAATCATTCTGACAGCTGAGCACATACCGCATTTGTAAGATGAATTCCGCTCACAGAGAATGCCTTGTTCTCACAGAGAGACGACTGCATGTGGGTTGGAGAGTAACAGGGAGTTGTGCAAGGTCTGCTCTGCATTTGGTGATGGGTAGTGAGTTGGATGAGAATGTAGGGAAATTTCTTTTCCAGTGCTCTGGCCATAGGTAAGGGCTTGATATATTTATTTGATCTTTTAGTACGATGATGTTTTAGTCTTTTATTTGGAGTTGATGAAAGTACAGAACCTATAGTACTATTTTGTTATTGGTCATCTTTAATCTTTCTTCATGAAATTCAGTTAATTTTATCAATTCATATTTTTGAAGTGTGTATTACGGACCAGACATTGTACTTGGCGCTGAGGGTATTAGTGAATTAGACAAGGTCCCTTTATTGAAGGAGCTTGTATTATAGTCAAGCAACAAAGATGGAAACAAGGAAGTGCCATGCAGAGGTCCAGGCCTTCCTGTGGAGACGGATCACAAAGTCAAGAGGGGCTCCTCAAGACTTCTCAGAGGGAGACTGAGGCTGGATCTTGAAGGCTGAAGAGAACGTTCTGGCATAGGGATGAGTGTATGCAAAGGCACTGAGGAAAGAATCCACAAGGCCTATTTAGGCAACACTAGTGGTTATAAATAACTTGAGTTAAGGAGCTAGAGAGGAACAGTGGTGGGAGATAAATCTGGAAAAGGAACAAAGGGCCATGTCACATCAGCCACCTGCCATGTCTGTCTTTAAAAGGAATTGTATGTGCCCTTCTTCTTGCTTCCTACTGTCTCTACCTTAGACTAATGTTCTCATCTTCGTCCACGAGACTTGTTCCACTGTGACTACTGGTTTGTTTTCCTCCAGGCACTACTTCTAAGCTCTTTTTCCTATGCCTCCATCCCTGTCCTCATCCCCCAACTCTAGGCCTTTCATTTAGGCTCTGACTCCTGGCTACAGGCTCAGCGAGCCCGGGCTATTTAACTATACTGCCACTTGTCAGGAGTTTAAGGAACTCTTGATTAGGAGTTTATGTAAATCAGTATAGGTTAAATTTCTAAAACAATTTTAGAAATGTTTTTATTTGTTTATCTAAGACTGAGTCACTAGTTAAAACTTTTAACAGTCTCAATCAGTATGCTTCCATTGCAAGGGACAGAAACACAATTCAAACTAGCTTAGAAAAGGAATATATTATTTCCTATTACTGAAAAGTTCAAGCATAGATCAGCATCACTCATTGCTAGATCCGGAACTCCCAAATGGCAGCAGGACTTTAGCTGTGACCCTCCTTTTATTTTGGCTCTTCTTTATTCAGTATTGGCTGCGTTCTCAGGCAGCCTCTCTCCATTCGGTGGCTCTGGTAACTCCAGATTAGTGGCATCTGTAGAGTTAGCATTCTCAGGGTAAAGAGTGCTTCTCCTTCCAATAGTTCCATCCATCCTAGATTTGAGTTTCATTGGCTTGGACTGTGTTTTGTGCCCATTACTGAATAAGTTTCTATGGCCAGAAGGATGAGACACAGCTAAGTGACCATGCCATTTCACATGCCTATATCAGGAGCTGACGGTTTTGAGATGGCTCAAGCCCAAACCACATGCACAAAAGTGTGCAAGAGGTGGTTTCCTATGATCACTAGAATGCCGTTACCTGGAGAAACGGGTGTTTCACAGCAAAACCAGAAAGTATCTAACAAAGATTTTACTAGTGAATATTCATTCATTCTTTCATTCTACAAAATTTATTGAGTGTCTGGGATTTCAAAGTATCATAATAAATAATAAAAAACATGGTAATTGTCCTCAAAATGGTCATAATCCTCAAGGGGAAAAAGATATCTGAGGAATCATATTAATCAACAAGCAATAATTACCTTTGAATCCCCTTTGTTTAATTTTGTCTTCAATGTTACTGTGAGAGACTGTCAAGGATTTGTTGAAATCGTTATATATTGCAGATACTGTGCATGTCAGGCCTGACATGAAATTTAATTTTTATTGCCTTAAAAACATTCATAAAAATGTTTTGAACACTATAAATGAAGACTGTGACATATTCATTAGAGGAGAGTCAATGGGTGAACACTAGCTATTTTCCCATCACTTGAGTGGAAAGTTGGAAAAGTTGGGACTTCAGAACCTTTTGAAAGGGGAAAAGAACATGAGTTTGGCGATCTTGGTTGTAGAAATTGTCCATAGAGAGGATGGTTGAGAGTGATCATAATCTCAAGGAGGAGACGATCATAATGAAAATCACACAGATAAGATATAAAGTAAGAAAGAACAAAGTGTTTTAGGAGAGGACAGCTTTAAAAAAATGAGCACTCAATTGAAATTGAAATTCTTATTGGAAGGCCAATTCACTCATATAAAATATACTACACACTTGAAGATGTAATATATGTCTTTATAGCTAATAATCCAGAACAACATGGCATCTTACATTTACCTAAGCCCATCGATCCCCAGATCCAGTCAGACCTTCTAGACCTAATGTGCCAAACGTAAGTGGCTCGCTCAAGGTCATGCCTCTTACCTTCTCGTCCTCCTCATAGTTTAAATACAATTCTAACCTTATTTTATATAACTATGTTGTTACAGCTTGCATTTAAACTTTTTTGTTGTTCTTGGTTTTGAGGATCTGCCAGGGAAAGATTATGAAGAAAAATGCAAACACGTAACATTCTGGAAGAGCATAGGTGTCCTGGTCAAGAATCTCAATATAGGAAGCATAATTTGCCTTCTCTAGCTTAGATTGTTCATAAGAAACACAAGTCCTTCTTTCCTTTTCTCTCTTATTATTAGTTAAGTAGATAGAAGAGCATTTAAAAATATGTGGATGGTATAACAAATACAGTGAAAACAATGTATCCACCACCAAATTTGACGTATGGAAAATTACTGGTAATTGAAGGCTCCTTGCTTTTCTTCCCCAGTTCTATATCCTTCCTTTCCTTCTTCTTACACAATAAATTGCTTAGTTTTCCATGTTTTTTTGAACTTTATATAAAAGGAATTAAACTGAGTTTTTACTTCTTTTCTATGTGCTTTCAATTTTCTCTTAACATTACATTCTTGAGATTTACCATGTTATTTCATCTAACTGTAGTGTGTTCATTTTAGCTTGTAGTTATTCCATAGTGTATATGTATAGTAGTCTATTAGTGAATATAGCCAATTTATCCATTCTACTGTTGATGGGTAGTGTTTTATGTTTCTAGTTTTTATTGTTCAAAACAGTGGTAACAATATCCTTGTTCATGTTTCTTAGATTGAGTGGAATTGGAAGGTCATAGACATGTACCTCAGCAAATAAATGCCACTCACCAAATAAATGCCACATTATTTTCTGCAGTGACATTAACAACTAATAGCAGTGTATGAGAGTTCCAGTTGATCCACATTCTTGCAACTCTTGATATTCAGACATAAATTTTTGTCAGTCTGGAAAGTTTAGAATGGTATTTTATTATGTTTTATCTTTGATCACTAATCAAGTTGACCGTCTTTATATCTTATTAGCCCTTCAAGATTTCTCTGGAGAATTGTCTTTTCAAATCTTTAGACCATTTTCTATTGGATTTTTGTCTCTTTCTCATTGATTTTGAGTGTTCCTGTATATATTGAATTAATCTTCGCTTTTTCATGACTTGCCTTTTCACTTTCTTCTGTCAAAGTCTTTTTGATGAACAGAAAATCATAACTATAATGTACTTAAATGTATCTATCTTTTCCTTTATAGTTTGAACTTTTTGCCTTGTGTAAGAAATCCTTTCCTACTCCAATAGCCAAATAGGCATTCTTCTATTCTTTTTATAAAAGCTTATAGTTTTGCTTTTTCTCCCCACATTTAAGTATTCAACCTCCTGCAATTGACTTTTTATAATGTGAGTGTCCAATTCCCCCTCCCCCATATGGATACCAGTTATTTCAGAGCCATTTCATGAAAAGGCATCCTTCCCATACTCACTGGCTATGTCATTTTTGTCAAACATCTATATATATTTATGTGAGGGTCTTTTTGGGGATCCCTGTATTTTGTACCATTGGTCTGTTTTTCTGTTCCACCACTAGCATGGTGTCTTAACTGCAGTAGATTCAGAATAATTATTATCTGCTGTGCCTTTCCCCGAGGTCGTAGCCGTGTCATTCCTTACTTAATTTTCTTCTTCAACATATGTATTCTATTTGGGGTCATTTGAGAGTAAGTTACAGATATTATCACCTTTTACCTCTGAATATGTCAGTGTATATAGTTATCACAGTCATAAAGTTGTGCTTTTTTTCTTTTAACTTATTTGAGACTTTTTGGAAAGGTGTCAAAAGAGGTCCAAGAAGGTGTTCATGACTCTAACGTCCCCCACCCTGTTTCCCCAATGCTAAAATCTGACCTCACCATAGTGCCATGATCAACAAGAGGAAAGTCACTTTGGGATGATATGATCCACTCAGTTGCAGACTGTATGGTGAATTCATCACTGATCCGCTTCCAGTTTAGCTGTCTGTTTTGGTCTTCCAGCACTTCATCTGGCTTTCACTCTTTTGATTGGGAAGTAGTTCTCTGGGGGATGGGGGAGACAGTGGGCTGTCTTCGAGGTGAGGGGTACTCCTTGGAAGGCACTCTCTGTCTGTTTTTTCTTTCTTTTCACCCTGTCTGCAAGCTTCTCAGACCTGGGGTAGCACTCAGCACATTTCCTCTTGATGTCCCAGATGGGACATTTTATTTATTTATTTAATTGAAGTCATATTGGCTTTTAACATTGTGTAAATTCCAGGTGTACATTGTTATATTTCAGTTTTTGCATAGATTGCATCGTGTTCATCTGTAGGCTAGTTTTTATTCGTCACTATACACATGTGCCCCTTTCCCCCTTTCACTCTCCCCCCTCACCCACCTCTGGTAACCACTAAGTTGTTCTTCTTATCTACGTGTTTATTTTCCACATATGAGTGAAATCATATGGTATTTGTCTTTCTCTATCTTATTTCACTCAGCATAGTACCCTCAAGGTCCATCCATGTTATTGCAAATGACATGGTTTTGTCTTTTTTATGGCAGAGTAGTATTCCATTATGTATATATTCCATTGTGTGTGTGTGTACACACACACACACACACACACACATACTGCATCTTCTTTAGCCATTCATCTGTTGATGGGCCCTTGTGTTGCTTCCATGTCTTGGCTGTTGTGAATAATGATGTGACGAATGTAGGGGTGCATAAATCTTCTTGAATTGTTGGTTTCACATTCTTTGGATAAATACCCACTAGTTGAATGGCTGGATCATATAGTATTTCTATTTTTAGTTTTTTGAGAAATCTCCATGCTGTTTTCAATAGTTGGTGTTCCAGTTTGCATTCCTACCAGCAGTGTATGAGGGTTCTCTTTTCTCCACATCCTCTGCAAATGAACTTTATATTGATGTAATATTGTTATTTACTATACAGTCCATATTCAAATTTCAATAATTGTCTCAATAATGCCTTTTATAACAATATTATTTCCCTGATTCCAGATTCAATTTGGGTCATACACCACATTTAATTGTTATATCCCTTTAGTTTCTTTTAATCTGGAGCACTTCCTCAGTTTTGCTTTGTCTTTAATGATGGTGACATTTTTGAAGAGTGCAAGTCAGTTGTTTTGTGGGATATCCCTCAGTTTGGGTTCAGTTGCATTTTTAATAGGAATGCTGTAGAAGTTATATTGTTCCCTTTTCAGTGCATGATATCAGAATGGCAATTTCTCTTATTATTGAGATCATTAATTTTGATCACCTATTTAAGGTGGTGTCAGCCAGTTTTTTCCACTATAAAGTTTTCATTTTTCCCTAGGCAATTAATGAACAATCAATGAAGAGAAACTTTTAGATTAGGTAAATATTCTGTGCTTTATCAAACTTTTCCTCAATAGTTCTAGCATCCATTGATTATTCTGGACTGAATCAATTATTTTTCACATGATTTCTGATCAACTATGTTTTAATCATCTCATTCCTTCCACATTTAATCTTACTATTTTTTAAAAATAGAGACAAGTTCAGTTTTGTTCTTCAAATCTTCTTGACCATTTAAAAATAATTTTTGCTTTTTACTTATACTCATCTCTTTTATTTCTTTATATATGATAACACTAGCTTATATTTTATATTTATATGTATTTGATAATTCCAACAGCTGATCTCTTTGGGTTTGATTTTTCTATTTGTCATTTCTTTGTATGTTTTATAGTTTTTGACTGTGAAAATTTTCTTGGTACTTTATCTGAGGCAATTTTTTGCACTTTCCTGGGCATTTCCGGGGACAGCCAACACTCCAGCTTCCAACTGTCAACTTCCAGGCACTTTGCATTAAATTCTGTGCTGAGGGTTTTCAGACCATTCAGGTAGTGTGAATTTCGGCTGTAAAACTCATGAAGTCTGACTTGTAGTTAAGCACTTTTAGGAGAGAAGTTTTCTCTAGCCACTTAGCACTGAAATTCAACAGGCGATGTTTTCTTGCTGTCTTTGGGGTGAGGAGAATGTGGGTCTAGTCCAAGTTCATCCTTTCTCTGAGGCCACAGCTCTGAGACAGCCAGCTTCATGGATGGAGGCTTCTATGGAATTCCCTGACTTGCAAGAGCTCTGGCTTTATCTTCTGTCCTCAGTGGCCCAGAAGGTCATAACAAACAAAGCTCAAGTTCACCAGTTTTGACGTATTTCGTGACAAAATCTGGCTTTAGTGACGTGCTCACTTTTCTGAATTCCTGTTTCTACTTAATTTTTCACTTCTGAATATTTCTCATCATTTTTGTTATCCATTTGAAAGATCTTCAAAGAAGCTTTTAATAATTTATCTAGCCATTTTAGTTGTTTTTAGAGGCAGAGTTTTTTGGGTTCTTACCACATACTGTTGGAAATGGAGTCCTCCAAAGTCTCTTTATCTTCATATTGAGACCCATGAACCACTTTGCCTTTAATAAAGTCACACAAACATGAAGATATTAAAATATACCAGTGGGGTAGATTTTAATGTGCCTGTTTATTCTTCTCATAGAATAATGCATAAAAACCCATTAGGTATAATAAGGCTTAATAAGGTTATTTCATGCAATTGTAGTCTAAAATGCAGTTTTATAGCTGGTTTATTTGAGCACAGATGATGTTTCAACTTTTTTGGCTGTGTTGATGAAACAGTAAGTAAAATGTTTTGGCAGAGAATTAAATTAGGTCTTATGATCCAAACAAATTTCAATGATTCTTTTACCTTTTCTTCTAAATATTTGTTTGAAGTGACTGTCGTATAATAAACAGGCATTTCATAAATATTAATTAAGTAGGCAAGCAATGAATGAATGAACAAATAAATAAGTGTCGTTCAATAGCTCAATCCCGGTTTAATGTAAACAGGATAGCCTTCAATTGGCCATCAATGAATGAGTGAGGTTTATACCTGCCTCATCCATCTTTAGTACCTTCCACAAACCTGACAATGGGGGAGGGCTGGGGAAAGAGGTTTTCAGTGAAATATTGTAAATACTTGCCTCACTTCAGCCACTAAATTGAATTTCTAGCATAAATCCTATCTTAGGCATCAACAGTGCAGTATTATTTGGAAAGGCACAATTGATGTAAATATAAGTGCTGGCTATTTATCAAGCTGTATCATTCTTTTTCCTCCAAGAACTAAACAGGTTGTAGCATTTGCTGTCGTTGAAATACATTGAATTTTCAAGGAGTGCTTCCTAAAGTCTGGTTATTTCACTTGGAAACATTTTTGCCAGAAATTCTGGCTGCTGCTGCTGCTCTGAAGAGAGTGGACTGTCAAGGTAGTCAGGAAATGTAACAGAATTATAAGGACCCTAAAATCTCAGAGGGGAGCCTCAACTTACCCTGGATAGTGGCCCAAAGCAAGACAGGAAGTTTTCTGAGCAGGGTAGAGAGACTTAGTGTCAAGGCCAGAAAAGGATCATCTCAGTAACTGGCCATTAGGTAGGAACTAATCAAAGGAACAGAGAAGGACTGGGTTTCCTGCATAGCTGCATGCAGTATCTGAATATTATTTGAGAAACAGAGTAGGTAGATCAGCTCCATCTAAGTTACTTTCTAAAGGGATTGTTCCTTCTACCCCATCTCCTATGACAAAACCATTTTTAATTCTTCATATTCTGAATTTTTGTATATCTTTCATGGTAATAAAGACTACTAGTATACTCATTCAAATGTATTTGCACAGTGGCCTTTTCTAAGGAATTCTCCCATGCAATATGCTAGAGAGGTACCGGAGCTCTGCAAGACCAGGCATCCTACATTCCAGAAACCCAGGTTTTAAAGGTCATAAAAATCTCCTCATTGATTGATTATTCACTCCTTCATTTCAGTTATAAATAAAAATATTATTACTACCTTCCTCCCATACATTAGTTAGAGCCAGTGGCTAAGTGGAAAGGTATCTTTTTGCAGGGTGCCTAATTTATACCATCTCTAAGTAAGTCGTTCAACTACATAGCTCATATTAAGTTTGCTCAAATAATTGATGAAGGCTAGATTATTGCAAAGCTGTTTAATTTATTCTTTATCTTTTCTATGCTATGACTGAGCGTTGGAGGAGTAACCATGTAAATTTAAAATAGCTATTTATGTTCAAATATTTTTGCTTCATGTCTGTAACTGCAGTGTAGAATACTCTACCAGATGTTGCTTTTTGGTATCTAGCTACTGAACATGAAGGTGGTGTGTTCAGACAGCTGCAGTAGACACAGTGGTGTAAAGATCCTCAGGTTTTGTAATAATCTGGGTCTCTATCGCCATCCACTGATCTGAGAAATAAGCAATTGTAGGTGACAACAAATTTAGCGAAGAGTTCTGAGCATGAGAACGTTTAAATTGCTATAACAGCACCCCTATAGATAATGGTTTGGCATAATTTAAATTCAAGAGACAGTTTAACATGATTTTGGGTTTCCTAAGAGGTTGTTGAATTGTTCTCATTGACTGAAAAACATGTCGCAGCAGTATTAGAGTGGCCAGGTGGCATCCATTTCATTTGTTCTATTTTATTTCCTTGATATGAACAGATATTTGATACAGGGCAAGACCGTCTTCAGCATTTGCAGCATCTAGTTTAATTTGGTTTGGTTGTTTAACTATACTCTATAACCCCAGGTTTTATGTGTTTCCTGGGAAGGGAAAGGCATAACTCTAAAATTTGGAAGATAGATGATACATATATTTGGCAGAACGGCTAATCTAGAAAATTTTAAAATAAATCCTGAGACGGAGGAGAAATCTTAAGATGAGATCATACCCATGGAGAACATCGTATGTGATGTAAAGAGAGGTAACAGAGTCAAGAATTCACCTAGTAATTCTCAAGTGTATGGAGCAAACTTGATACTGGGAACATGGTTTGGTGGATTGCGGGCAAGAAGCTAACAGAGCCAAGATTTTAACAACAAAAAATGGTAGCATGATTTTACAGTATTTCCAATGTTATAATTTGTGAGAGTTGGCTTTTCTGAAGACAGTGTTGAGTGGTAGTAAAAACTAGAATATTAATAGTTACAGTGAACTTTTATTCAGAACTTAAGTTCCACTTATTGCCGTATTTTTTTATTCCTTGCAACAACCCCCCAATGTAGGTACTATTATTATCATCTCTATTTTACAGATGAAGAAATTGAAGTTCAGAGATGACTTATTCAGATAGGAGTAAGGAGCTGAGATTTAAAAACTGATGATTTATGAATTCCTAGATTATGGAATCAGTGGACTTAGAGAAGCATATTCCAGAACCAAAGCACAGAGTAAAACTAGGGGTAATGGCTGTTTGCTTAGATGGCATGTTGAGAAGGATGTAGCGGAGTCTGGAAAATAATTAATATGGACATTATTATCAGGCACCAGATAAGTGGGTGAGCAGGAGCAGGGTACCAAAGGCCATCTATGGGCCATGAACTTGCGACAGCCTGCTCTTAACTGCTGGGCCTCATTTCTTTTGTGTTGGGGTGGACCATCTTTAAAGTGGCATCTTCTGGTTGCCCCAGAACACTGGTGGGATGGGGCAGGATTCATGTCTAGAATAAGACAATGGAAAAATACAAGATATGCTTTTATGAGCTGGCCTCTTACGAGCTGTCACATCTTATCTCCCAGGGGTTCCTCCCCATCTACTCTTCCTTCACCTCCACCTGTATTTCTAACACATCTCCGACCTTCTTGCTTTCATACATTCTGTTTCTTTTGTTTGGAAACAGATCACCTGCTTTTCAAACTCCTCCTTTCTTTGAAGTCAGTTAAAATGTGACTTCAGTTGCAAAGCTTTTCCTGACTCCCCATTAGGGCTTTGGTGCTGAAACTGAAGTTTACACAGTCTTCCATCAAAGCAATCATGTAAGAATATTGGGATTGTTGGCTTGTTTCTTTGACTTCTCACCAGACTGTATACTCTAGGGCAGGAAGTGTTTTTTTTTTTTTTGTATCTTTGTGCCTTGCACATGATACTCTCTAATAAAAAATGTATTAAAGTTCATTGACTGAATAAATGAATGAATCGATAATAGTTGGGGGAAAATAGTAAAGTGGCATGAAGGAAGTGAGTAAAGAAGGTACTCAGGTGGCTATTCAAATATCTAAAAGTGGAGCTCACTAGAGAGAGATGAATGAGGATGAAAGATGAGCAAAGCAGTGGGATATTGTTGCAAGACAGTCAACAGGCTGCACAGCCAGGTTAAAGTTATGAATTGCACATATATTGCTCAGATTATAAAACAGTCAAAACAACAAAATGCACCAGTGATAACACAAGTCAACTCTCTGGCTAGCTGCTCGGATTTTTATTGTGCTAAGAGCGGAACATCTGATTAATATTTTACAATTTCAGCTCTCAAAAGGCAGAGGGAGTAACATAGGTGTCAGGCTGTTGAGGACCTGGCGTTAACACAGTGTAACAGGTGTGGTGTGGAAGGGAAAGGAGCTTTGTGGAAAGGACATGCCTCCTTGCAAGAAATGACTGCTTCTATTTTTCTGACCGTTAAAATTACACACACATTTATAAAAACTGGAATGTAAGGAAATGTAGAAAGAGGAAAGAAAAATAACCCCAAATCTCCTTTGATCCTAATTATTGCTAACATTTGTGGTATTTCTTCAGGTCTCTTTTAAAAATGAATCTTCATATAATATATGCAATTTTTATACATTTTGTAACAAAAAAATTAAGACTAATTTGGAATAATTTTTCTATATTATTTCAGATTTCTTTATGATAGTACTTTATTAGATACATGATATTCTATCTATGGATATATCATGTCAGGAAAACTTAATTTCTTATTATTGGATGCTTAAGTTGTTTTCAATTTTTACTGTAATAAGTAATGATGCAATGAATATATTTATCAGAACTTAATTCATATCATTACATATACGTTGTCTGGATGGATGTCTAGAAGTGAAATCACAGGCAGAGTGTGACTGTGAAGGTTCTTCATGCATTCATTAAAATTTCTTCCCAGGATTACACTCCTGCTAGTGAAATATTGAAGTGATGTTTTTGCTTTATCATGGCTTATATACAAATACATATAAACACTGTATGTAGGTATACATACACACATATAAAATATTAAATATAGTACACAGTATATATGTTTTGATTTACATTTTCTTGATTACTAAAGCATTTCTTTGATTAATAAAGAAATTAAAGATTACGAAGAGTTCAGTACACTTGTCAGTCAATGAATTGCCTCTTCAAGGCTTTCATCCATCTTTTTTCCTTTTTTTTGACTTATTTGCTTTTCTTATAAATCAATTTATACTCTCTGAATTCTTTAGATTTATTTTCTTTGCCCCTTACTTTGCTCAGCCTATAACAGGAAGAAACAGGAGATGACTCAGCAAGGAAGAATCCTCACTCCTTACAGGAGCAGGGACAGGGTGCTGGCTATTGTTAATCTTTTATTTCTATCATGGTAAATTTCTCTGACATTTCTGGTGGGTGGAGAAAGAGAAACTAACAAAGGAGAGATAAATAGAGGATTCAAGGGCATAGGTGGGAAACCAGGAGAGAGCAACGGAGGGTGGCAGAATGTGCCTCCCCAAAGCATGCCATATAAGGATTATTTTTGAGCTAAAGGCCCTTGAAAAACAGCACATCCAAGAAGAATACTCTGACCTCTTCTTTTATTCCTGAAAGCAGGAGACACATCTGCCATGTGAAAGATGCTCTCCCTGTACCAGGAGGAAAGAAAGATTCTTATCACCAGAGATGGGGAGTCAAGGCTGAGAGAGTTTTGTATACACAGATCTTGTTAAAATAACTCTTATCTTCCTTAGTCTACTGTATACTTTAGTTACTTTACGACAGTTGTGTCTTTTTGTTCAACCTAATATACAATCACTTAGGTTTGGCACTTCTTTGGCTCTTCATTCCTTATGAGGCTCCACGTCATGTACAACTTACATTAAACAAATTTGTATGCTTTCCTCTTGCTAGTCTGTCTTTCGTTACATAGCCCTAGCTGAGAACCTAAGACAGGTAGAGGAAAAAGTTTTCTTCTCTCACCACAGAGTAGTGGAAAACAAGACAGGAGAGAGTTTCAAGAAGAAATGTGTGGTGAATGGAGATAAAGCCCCAGGGCAGTCATGTAATAGTGTAAGAACAACAACAAACAGGGGCTGTCCTGGTGGTATAGTGGTTAAGTTCACACTCTGCTTCAGTGGCCTGGGGTTTGCAGCTTTGGATCCCAGGTGCAGACCTACACACTGCTCATCAGGCCATGCTGAAGTGGTGTCCCACATATGAAACAGAGGAAGATTGGCAACAGACGTTAGCTCAGGGCCAGTCTTCGTCACCAAAACAACAACAACAACAAACAAACACTAGGATTGTTATCACTAAGAGTATCTATTAAGCATTTATTAAGTTTCATTGTTTGGTGCTTTATATATTCTCCCCACTTAATTCTCACAGCAACTCTATAAAATGGTATTACTATCCCCATTTACAGATTGGGAAACTGAGACTTATAGAGGCTAAGAATTATGCCTAAAATCACACCACTAGTACAAAATTCAGATGCGGGTTTTTCTGGCTCTAAATTCCAGATATTTCACCATCATGATTTACTTCGATGTGAGGAAGAGCAATGACAGATTTTGGGATCCAGGTTACACAAAAGGCTACTTTTGAAGTGCTGAGCTCTCCACCACGATTTATTTGATTTATTTAAGCAGATCTTAGATAGCCATCTACTAGGGATGTTGTAGAAGGGATTCTTAAATCAAATGGGAAGGAACATATAAGGTTCTCCTGGAAAATTGTAATTGTTGTGTTTGGTGGTCTTCCAAAGAAAAGGTAAACATTCCTGTTATAAGAAGTTACCATGTTGTCATTTTAGACACCTCATATCATTTTCAGTGATATAATGCATATCTCTGGCCAACATATCTGGAGGCATTTTGTATTTTTATATCAATTATATCCACACATGGATTTTTAAATAAGAGGTACAGCTCGTTAATGTTCAGTTACTGGTTTATAGGACAATGTTTGACATTAATGTGCTATTAACTCTGGGACCATAAAATTCTGAATGGGGGAGAAACAATCCATACTTATATTCCTGGATACATTTATTAGATTGACCTCTGTTTTACTGTATTTGCAGTGGACCAAGTGTTTCAGCCATCCTTGTACATTTCCCTGTCCATAACCTTCATAATTTAGGTAATGGTGAATGATTGGTGGCCACACATTTACTGATATTTGTAGCTGCAAAGACCTCTGCTTTCCTGTAAGGGGCAATTACATTTCTTTAATCAATTTGAGGCACATTCTGGATTCACTGCTAATCTATTGATGGTTGGGCTGTATTCAGTGTAGGTCAGGAAAGACAAAAATGTAACAGACATAATTATGGTACCATAGAATCCAACCAAATCAAAGCAAAAGCTAATTTCCATTTGTAAGTTCAAGTGATACTGTCTATGTGGCCTGTCAAATACCTTTAAAAGCTCTAAGCTATCCGAGAACAGTCATTCATAATGTATGGACAGCAAATTCTTGCGAGCACAGACTGTGTCTTCTTCATCTCTGTGTCTGCAGCATTTCCCACAAACCCTGGCATACATTGAGCGCTCAATAAAAGTTATAGACACACACGCACACACACAGTTGTGATTGGGAGTAATAACTAATCTAAGCTATGCCTTTCAAAAATTGTGTTTTGCTCTGTGATGTAAAATGAACCTACTAAGAAGATTTTTCCATCGAATTTAATTTGCTCATGTGTTTGAGGATGACTTAGGGAGATTTGGTTAAATGAGTATCAATGTGTGATTTTAGAGGGGATATTAAATATTAAATTTGAATTTTTAGTAATATTACCAAATTATGGTGTAAAAACATTATGTATGAAAAAACAGTTTTTGGGAGTAGAACAAAGTTTTAAGTTCGAAAGAAGTTGAAAAGAGTAAAGATTGTCCCCATTTCCTGGGGGGCCAACCACGTAGATTGAACTGGAAGTTGTACATGTTTTTAGTGGCATCCTGGGGGCTTCCTAGTAGGGGGTGGGGAAGAAGGAGAAGGGTAGAGGTGGGGACCAGGGGAGGGGCAGCGGACCAGGAGGAACTCAATGTTATCTGTTATCCTTCTCTGCCCCTCTTCATTCTCTCTCTCCCTCTCTCTCTTCCTCCCTCCTTCCCTCCCTCCCTTTCCCCCCCCCCCCCCCCCCCGTGGGAAGAGATTTCAGTCCCATGGAAACAATACCCCACACCCAGAGATAAGCAAATGTCAAGCGAGTTTGGTACCTCTGCCATTCGATTTGGAGGGGAAGGCCTGGGAGGGAGGACTGGAGATTCTGAGGTTCCAGAGGAGAAGCACAGGGGCCTTGCTGGTCAGCGCAGCTCAGCTACTGTGCAAATGCGGCCTGGAGAGGCTGAGACCCCAGGTGAGCTCTGCTCCTGAGCCAGGTGTCCCGGCTGCTTCTGACCCAGGGAGGGTGAGCTAATTTCTTTGGGCAAAGGTGCCACTTGCTTGCCCAGGTCAGGTCCATCTGGATTGCTCTGGCCCAGAGGGGAGGCCCTTTACTGCTGTGCACGGGACACTGGATGGAGAGAGGGTACTGGGCACAGGGGCGCATGGAGAACGTCTCCTGAAGCCCCATTGGGTGCCCAGGGTCCCTGGGACTAGGACAATGACGTTTTCTTTAAGGCAGCCCCAAGCCCAACAGTGAAGTGGGTGCCTCAGTTGGACACGCTCTCCCCTGAGGGAATGCATTGCTACAATTCCAGACCTCAGTCCTCCATGTCGAGTCCCTGTGACTTTCAGGTTTTTCACCTGAATTGCAGCATCACTGCTTCCCCAGTTCTGTATGCCCAGGGTCACGCTCTTCCAGAAGATGGCAGAGTTAGTGATACATGAGTATTTTACCATAAAATACTTCAAACATCCAGAATATTATAGAGAAACACGTTACCAAATCCATTTACCTATCGGGTCAGGTCTATTTGTTTTACCATATTTGCTTTACCTTATTTTTTTTTCAGAATTAAAACATAAAAAAACAAAGATACAGTTAAACCATCATGAATGTCTCTCATTGATTCTAGTTTCCTTCTTTCTGCCCCAGAAGTAACCATTATCTTGAGTTACTGATTCTTATTCCCATGTGTGCTGTTAATCAATTATCATTACTATACGTAAATAATGTAAAGCACTGTTTTTCATGTTTCACAATTTATATAAATTGGGTCATATATATCAATTTCCAGTGTGCTTTTTCAGCACAACGTTTTGAGATTGACCCATGTTGATACTTGTAGCTCTAGTTTGCTCCTTTTGATGCTATTCTATAGTATCCCATTATATGAATCATTAGAAGGGTTGTAATATTTATTCCAAGGAGGATCAGTTTTCCCTTCTGTTTTGTACATTTTTAACCCTAAAATGCTCCCATGTTACTTAGCATGGCCATAGAGGTTATTTAATGATTGACACATGTATGAATGCATTTGTTCAAGCAATATTTATAAAGTGCCTTCCAGCTTGTCAAGCCCCATGTTCAGTGCTGGGACACAGAAATAGACAGGACATGGCTGTGGTGTAAAGTGGATGTCAGATATACAAACAAGCCATGATTCTGCAGCCTGAGCCTTGCGATGTGCGGGTGTGTGTGGCGGTGTGCTCTGGGATCCCAGAGGACGAATAGGGGAATGAAGGTGGGAGGCTAGCAATGAGGGAAGCCTCCACAGAGGAAGTGACATTTGAGCTGCTTTTCAAAGGATGTGTTTCCCGGGAACCAAGTAGGGGAGGATTACCCTTATAAAGGGATTAGCACCTGTAAAGGAAGGCAGGAGAATTTTGAAAGGGAATATATAATGGGTAAATTGCAAGTAGATTAGTTAGCAAAGTAACGGAGGGGGAGAATCACCTGGCTATCATAATTTCCCTTCCCCCAGAATTGAATGGAGAAATAGTGCCCAGTACTTATAGCACTTGTAGCAGCTTTTTATAACCACTGAGAAATATGGGTGTATGAGTACACTCTTCTCATTGAGATGGTTTTCTAAAACTCTCTCCTGTATTCCCTTTTTCTGGGGTTAAAAGCATAGTCTCTGGGGTCCAACAGACCTGGATGTAAAACACAGCTCTGCCACGAGCTAGGTATGTGACCTTGACTCTTCTGAACCTCAGTTTCTCATCTGTGAATTGGAATAATGGTAGGTTCCCTGCAGTCACAGGAGTTTAGAAAGAGAAGCCAGCACAGTCAGTGGCTCCCAAGGCATTTCCGTGGTCTTGGGCTGGCAGGACTCCTGCTCTGCAGGGCTCTGTAGACATAGCGGGTGAGACTGCAGAGTCCCTGGCGTTCCTCAGCCCGGTTCAATCAGGAAACGCAGTGGGCTACTTGTTACAGTAGTTTCACAAATTTGAGTGCAGAATGTTTATAGGGATCCCATGAAACAGCCCTTCTTGCTCAAAAAAGCTTCTGAAAAGCTAGGCTAGGCAAAGTGAAGCAACTTTCTTGACTGCAGAATTTCTCAAAGACTTTCACATGTTAATGAATGTTTTGAATCTCAAAGACTGAGGTCATTGTATATAGCATTTTCCAAACATATTTGACCATGGTATCCCCTATTCAGGGTACCTCTATTACTGTCTTCCTGAACCATAGTGCTCCACAGAACAAAGCTGGGGAATTGACTTAGTGCCTAGCTAAGACTATGTTCAGTGTCAGGACATGAAGCAAATTCTGTTTCATCTTCAGAACTTTTAAAAGATAAACTGAGGCATATTAAAAATGTTAAGAATTTATTTGAGCAAAAATCAATTTGAATCAGGCAGCATCCAATCTCGCAGATAGAAAGGAGCTCTGAGGAGCTGTACAAAATGAAAGACTTTTATAGGCGGAAGGGAGAAGGAACAGGAAGTTATACTAAGCAAATAAGTAGGATGGTTATTGCAGCATTACTTACTGTCCTTTAGGGGATGGGAGGGGCCTAACAGGCAGATTATCTAACTAGTTCTGATCAGATGACTCCTGATTAACTGGTTTAAGATTCCATTTCTGGGAGACTGAAACTGTAATTAAGTTAAGTCTCAGTTTGGTGATGTGGGGCTTAGCATAAGTGACTCCATTTTGGGCCTGTTGTCTTGTTTTTAACAGATCTTACAACTCAATATTTTCCTTCTGGAAGTGACTCAGAGAATGCATTATAGGAATCCTGTTTGTCCTCTGATTTGTTAATTTCCTAGTGCTTGTGATGCCTCCAAAAATCTCTCTGGTTTTCCTCATTAGTGTATTAAAATTCTATTATCCCATCCTGAAATTTCTCTAAATCTTTCTTGGATCTATTGGATTTTTTTTTTTATTATGAATCATATCTTAGAGGTAATATAACTGAAGAAATGTACTCTCTGTTTTGTAAATGGAGTACTCCTTCTTATTTGTCCTCAAATTTGGTGTCTCAGACTTTAGATTGTGCCTCATTTGAGCATTCTAGGATTCTCCACTGTTGCAGGGTGTCAGATATGGATTTCTTATTATATCAATAAATCAAGGGATTAAAAAAACCCCTGAATATTCTAAATTTCTCTGTTTTGGCATATCAATAATAGCAAAACTTCTCATTTCTCAATGTGAAATTCGGAAGCTAATATACATTAAATATCAATGAGGAGTGACAGAGTATGATCTTTTCCTATTTATAATTTATCACGTTCGTTATTTGCTTTCATAAAGGATTTGAGAAGTTTACAAGTAAAATACACATTTACATTAAGACTTTTAAGCAGAAAGTATACAATTAACAACAGCAACAATAAACTATACAGGTGGGGAGAAGTATATGTGCCCAAAAAGCAGGTTGATGTTGTTACAGCAATTGAAAATTAAATTTGGCTCAGGTCTTCCTGGCAGTCAAGGGGAACAAATGGGGGTGGGGGAGGAACAAGCGATTGCAAGGTTATAACATTAAAGCTTTAATCAGCAAAGTTATTTCTTTGAAGGCTTAGCTAATGAGATCAGAATGCATTGCTCTCTGGTGGACTAACTGAGTCCAGAGGTAGAATTAAGAATTCCCAGAAGAATGAAAGGCTCATATGTCCCTTGGGCTTTGATCATTTTCACTGGGCAGAAAAAACACCCAGTTGAAGATGCTTTTCTTTAAAATTATCTGGTTAGATTGCTTAATCTGTTTACCATGAGCAATCTCACTGAGCCCCTGGACCAAACAGCCAGGAAATATCATGGACTGGATTGAGCGCAAGTCGCTTAACCTCTGCTCACTGGTAGAAGGACGCTTTCAGCCTTTTCAGATGCATGGGCCAGAAGGTAGCCCCATTTGGGGTGTCTCTCTGTTCACTGTATCCCAGATCACAGCATGAAAACAATTTAGAAACAAAGCTTCTGAGGTTGCCAAGCTTTTTCCCTCTCCAGAACCCATTGCTGCCTCACTTCTGGCCCCTTGAATAACATAATTCCTGGGAGTGTGAACCTGCAGCTGGGAAGCTCTTATCACTTCTCCAGTCCCTGAAGGATACTGTCCCCTGGCCCACCATTCTACAAATTGCTAAGACTTTGAGGCTTAGCGTCATCTGCCATGAGTGTTCCCCTGATCAGGACACAGGAGTCCCACAGGAAGGTCAATAATTTGATGTCCCTTGGAAATGATATTCTTCAAGAATTCATTCATTAGTTATTTCGAGGGAAGGCAGAGAATGTATGAGGGAAGTGGGAGAAGGAGATTCTCTGACAGGGGCACTCAGCATCTCCTCTGTGGTCAGCTCTGGTCCCATTCACATCATGCTCAGCACAGCAAAATCATGCAGCTGTCTGGATACAGCAGAACCCAGTGGTAATCCTGATTCCTTAGGTTTCTGTGGTGTGCCGCCTGGAGATCTCAAGTCCCTTCTCAAGTAGCTTATCAGAAATTGTTTCCAACTACTTATAGTCTCCTGAGAGGACTTCTGGTAAATGCAACTTCTCCATTTAATTACATTTGCAGTGATGTTTTAATGCCTCTTATTGATCGGCGCCCCGGTCAGCTGCCTGGCTGGCCTGCCTGTTAATCTAGCTCTGGTAGACCTCCATGGAAATTTCCTTGGGGTCTTTTACATAGACCTTTGGGATCCTTTAGTTGTACTGAAAGTTACAGAAATCAATCAAATTCCAACAAAGGCCAATAGTGAAGCCACATTTCAGCAAACGAAACATTAAAAAATCTTGCCTAAGGAAAGTGTGGAAGAAACTTGGCCCTTTTTTTGCCCTTGATTGCTTTTTCTTGGATGCTCTTTTGACTAGTGTAAAGAAAACAGAAATTTTGGAAATTTAAAAACCAACCAACATGTACATAGGAGCAGAACACACAGGATAATCTACCACAGGACTATTTCTCTCCTTTAAACCATTTAAGTGAACATGTCATTTTTGATGAATAGTACTGGAAAATGGTGTTGGAAAAGTAGTCATACTTGGGAAAATTGAAGTCGGTGAACATTAGAAAGAAGAAAAGAAAGGCTATTGGAAAGAAAATCTAACTACGTGAAACTTGATGTTTAGATGGAAAATGCCTTGTTATCATGAGGTCTGTCATCCATCACTGCCATCCAACCCTCTTTACCATTGGAAAATTCAAATTGTATGGTGTAGATATCAGAACCAAAAGGTATATATACTCTTTGGTAAATTTGGGGAAGTGAAGAAACTAGGCTGTGTATCTTTACCTGCTTAAGAGAGACTTGGGTACTCCATTTTTCTGAATGTTTTGCCTAAATGTACAACTAGAATTTTAGGAGACAGAAAAGGGCCTTTCGTTCAATATAATGGATCAAACTGACTGATAATTGAGTCTCCTACTCATGAGAGACCTGAAGGTATTCACTCATCTGCTCGTTTACACTCTCACCCATCCATTCCTTCCATTAGTCCTCATTCCCATGCACTGTGGGACACTTTGGGACAGATACCAAGATTATTATGACACAGACCTTGCTCTTAAAGGACCCTCTTCTGAGTGTGTACCATACTCATTAATGACAGAGCATATGCTTTAAGGGATGTGAGTGTAAAGTACTAGGAGAGCACTAGAAGAGAGGAACTTTCCCCGAGAGATAAAACAGTATTAGGAGTGTAGTGGAGGCTGGGAGGGGCGGATGCAACAAGACTTCTTGGAGGGGAAATATGTATCTTGAAGGATTGTGGAAATGGATAAAGGAAACCTGATGCAAAATAGAGTTGGGAAGCCATGAAGGGAAAGCTCTCACACATGTACCACTCCTCTCAACTTGCATAACCAGCAGGAAGAAGAAAGATTTCCCCATGCCTCAGTAGCAGCAAACTGTCCATCACTTGCAGCCAATAAGAAACCACCATGACCCCAAATTCTACTTTTCCTCCAATGAATGTTTGTTAAAGCCACTCTCCCTAGTTTCCTCCCAGAACCTAATAAAAGCTGTCCTCTCCTTTGTCATTTCGGACTTGCCTATGGTTTGCCATTGTTTGCTTGTCCCGAATTGCAATTCCTCAATAAACTCATTTTTGCTTAAATAAAATTGCTGTTTGTGCTGCTTAAGGTTGACAGGATAGACTACAGTTAGTCAAACTGAATTTGAATAATGTCTCTCTATATAATGTTTTTGATGTGTATATGTGATTATAAAAATAATATCTAATGAAGAAAATGTGGGAAATGTGGGCAAATATTTTTTAAAAAGCTGAATGAAAGCATGATTCCCCAACTTGGGAAGTCCATGCTCTCCTCTGACCATGGTTACTGCAGTAATCACAGGGGCTGACTAGAGTTGGTGAGACAAGACCTGCCTGACATGTCTGGTAATCTGACCCCTTCATTTGATAGAAGGAGAAACTGAGGCCCTCCATTGGTGGTTGGATGCCATGAAAAGACGTGTCTACTGACACATCCTGAATTAATAGCTCAGCTGGGACCAAATCCTTTGCCTCCTAACTCCTAATCTGAAGTCCTTTCTGCTCTATCACACAAACTGCTTCAAATTAACTTCCAACCAGAAAAGAACACTGTGTGGAGCATCTTCTGGAGACTTGATACCTGAGCATTGTAGTTTCCATGATAGTACCATGTTTTCGGGGGTCTTTATGATGAACTGGTATCAGAAAGTAAAGGTATGAAGCTATGTCCCTAACTCAAAGGTGACTTCAGAGTGTGGTTAATCTCCTGTGCACAATGAGTTTTCTAAAAGATTCATTTTATTGAAACCTGAGGCAATGCAGAGCAGAGAGTCTATTTGAATGCAACAGTGCTTTTTAGGGAACAGGTCCAGCCAATTTCTGATTCCCTGAGGCTAAATTCGATTAAGCATTAAAACTGAAATTTCAGGCACCTTGCACTGATGAACACAGGGAACATCTGTAGCAAGATTCTAGCATTATAACCGCTGAATACTGATTACTGTAGGAAGAGCTAGGCCTACACTGCTAACAGGCTAAAACAAAGAAGCATTTGTTTCTAAAAATACGCAAGTATCTTTCTTCTACTTTTCAAGTAGAAGACTGGGAGGTTGGTGGATGATGTTGATAAACACAACAGGTAAGTTTTCAGTTTAATATTTTTTTACTCCAGAGCATTTATAGGCCTTATCAATAGGCATGCTAATAATAAGTACCATTAATTGGGCATCCACCACTTTAGAGACATTAGACATATACACATACAGATGTGTTACATGTAGATCTAGTGCATTATTCTAATCTTTACAGTAATCCTGAGAGTCAATAGTATTATCTTTATTTTACAGAAGAGAACACCATGGCTGATAGAGGGTAAGCACCTTGCCCAGGGTAAGGCAGGTAGAAGATAGGTGGGGCTCATCAAACGAGGCTGGAGTGACTCTATGCCCTTTACACAATTCCAGAGATTGTCCGATTTGTTTTTGTATCCTCCGCTCCCAGCCAGTCCCTCATTTAGGAAGTATGCAATCAGTTTTTTGAATTGGCTCTAGTTAAACAGTGAGGATTTTGGTGTTTACTAAGTTTACACATCGAAAAAGGTCAGCTAAGGAAAAGTCCATGAGTGCAGCACGCACAGCCTTGACCAGGAGGCTGCTTGTTCTCTGCCCTGTACTTATCTTAGCTCCAGGCTGGAGGCAACATGAGGCCCACAAGTTTCCATTCCAGCTAGAAGAGGTCAGAGCCCTGCTGAGGAATCTCCTCTCTGATTGAGGTGGAGTAGAGCAGCTATCATCGTGCTCTCTCATTTGGCCTCTGAAGCCACCCTGCTCTCTTTCTTTCTGCATTTGCCTCTCCTGTCACTTACCTGCTCAGACTTGGTCCTTTCCTCTTCCCTTTGCCTTGCCATGGTGGCCCGGATTAGGAGCTCAGCCTCTCCAGCTGGACTGAAGGTACCCACATGTTCTGACCTGCTTTGTGACTGACATATATTTGCTGAGAGACGATTGTTCTCCAATAGCTTCCTCCAACTCGCTAGATTCGTGGGTCAGCCATTTCTAATTTGTTCCGCCCAGCAGTTCCCCGTGACCTGATGTCAGGGGGATCAGAAGGAAGGATTGATGCGCAGAATAACAGGAGTAGAAGTTAGAGGGCAGGTATCTGTCCTTGAGGGGTAGGAGGTCAGGAATCGATCTAACATGACAGGAGACTTTAGGAGGATATCTGGGGATTGACTTAGGGGAAAGACTTATATTCCCATTAGAGACTGAAGAACAGAATGAAAACTGGGTATGGGGACTTTTTTGGTTGCAAATTACATAATCAAACTTTGGCTAAACTAAGTAAAAGAGGACGATACTTGGATGTCTCACAATATCCAAAGCCAGGGATGCAGTTGCCTCTCTGCAATAACCTAGAACTAGGGACCTGAGTGTGATTGCCATTCTCCACATCTCTATTCTGTGTTCCTTTCTGCCTCTCTCCCTTATTTTCCTCCCTCTCCAGCATCTAGTCCACAGGGCAGGAAGCATAGGCACCAAGGTGGTCTTAGTCTTATATGTTACAGGTACAGTAACTGAGAAGGAGACTAGCCTTTTTATTCTTTACTCTTGCATTTTCCCTCTCTCTGTCCTGCTTTCTTCTTTTTTCCCCTCTCTCTCCTTTCAAGTTCCATAATTTCCAGGAATAAATAATCAAACCAGCTTGAGTCAGATGTTAACCACTGGATCAATTAACTGTGGCAAAGGGCACAGACACATTATAGAAATATCGCAGGTTTTGCTGCTGTCTTGTGGATGGGTTGGGGAGTGGCAATATTCTAGAAAAGTGGTGCAGGGAAGACATTCATAAATACTACCCTCAAAATCTAGAATCTGATAGGAATAGATCCATAGTCCAATAGGTGAATCAATTAATATGGTGATTATGTATACTAGTGAGAACAGCAACTTTTATTGGTCCCAGCCAGTAATGTGCCAAGTGTTTTACAAATATAAGCTCATTTAATCATCACAATTTTAAGAAGTAGTTAGCATTATTCTCATTTTATAGGTCAAGAACCAAGCTCAGTATAGCCCACACTGTTAACTACCATACTATACTGCCTATCTGACAATGGGCTAATCGGTACAGAAGTATAACTTGAGATATTTGATAAGGTTTATTAATGCTAGTGCAGATTAACTCTTTACAATGCTCTTTTGAGATGGGCAAACCAACTATTTGCTAGTTGAAGAAAGCAACAATGCAACAAGCTAGGCAAGGTACATTAACAGTGCTTTGCCATCACACAATGTCTTTTGAGTGTTTTAAAATTGCCAACTGTCTTTATTTCTGCCCCAATTGGATAAAATGAGACAAATATACAAAGTGACCTAGTAAAGTCCAACATAAATCCAATGCCAAAGTGAAGAATACAATTTAGGTTTCTGATTGCCCAGATTTTCTGATGCCCCTACTGCTTTTCAGTTGAGTAGCTCGAGAGTTTTTGTTTCTAGAGAAAAAAAAATTGATTCTGTGGTTCGAAATAAAACTGATACCTTCTATATTGATTTTATGATGCTGGAGAGGAACTGCTAATGTATAAAGTTTCAGAAAACCAGGAAGAAAGACCTTTCCTAACCTTGGACATTGCAGCAACACCTCAATAAGTATTTTTTTTGGTTTCAGTTTTATTTAACACAATTTGATTTAACACAAGGGCAAGAAAAGGATAAATTGGGATGGTTGTACCCTTGACTGATCAGACTACAGTCTCACTGACCAAATATTATCGTATGGAAGGACTGTGGTGATTCGGCCCCCAAGGAGCTCAGCTCTGGTCCTGCTTCTCCTCTATTTACTATTCTTAGCTTATTTATTGAGCCTTGGTTTATTTATAAAAAGAAAATATTAATAACAGTTACTTTCACTATTTCACAGGTTCATTCTACGTATGAAGTGAAATAGTTTATGTGAAAGGACCTGATAGACACTAAAAGCATTACACATTTTTTACCTTTATAATTAATACTTAATTCAGGAATTCAAAAAGTATACAGAATTGTAAAATGAACATTCCTGTATCTACCACACAATTTAAGAAAGAAAAGATTACCAATAATTTGAAGTCCCCTCCTATCCCACCCTGATGTACTTGTCCCTGACCCAATTATTCTTGTTTTGTCTCCAGAATTAATTACTTTGAATTTATTTAGCATTCCAAAGTGTTTTAAAATAATTTTGTAACATATGTGTGTCACTCTAAACAATATATATTCAACCCTTTATACCATGCTGTGTGCATTCTTCTGCCTTCTGCTTTTCTCCACTCAAATTATTTTGGCAAATTTTGTTTTGTTCATTTTTGTTTAATGATTAATCATTAAATTTTTATTTAATTTTAATTTAATTCAAAAACTTATGCATTCTCTCATTGCTGGAAAATTAACTTGTTTCTTGTTTTCTTTTTACATGTATTGTTTTGTATCATTCTGTCCATGTTCTTTTAAAATCAGCTTGTACACAGGAAACTGCCCTTTCACAAGCTGGGGTTGCCTTATTCTCCCTCACCCCTCACAGCCCTGCCCATGCAGGGGGGACATGTATTCCTCTCAGTTTTTTGCTGTTGCCATGAGACCCTTCCTCCTTCCTCCTATTTAAATTCCCTAAGCATTGACTGTTCTGTCAGACTGTGAGGCCCACTATCCCCACCTTGTTGCTGTTGTCTGCTGTCCCCCACTTCACTCTTCTGTCCTTTGGTTCACTCTCCTTTAACTGTCAGTGATTTTTGGTCTTGATCTCTCCAGTCTTTTCAACAATATTCCCGTCTTGATTCTTGATGATTTTAACATCTACATAAATGATTCTTCTACCTCTATGGCCTTGAATTACTTCAATTTCTCTCCTTTGCATTATCTTAGCCACTCACTTGCATGATCCTAGTAAAGACTTTTTATCACTTTTCCATAATCTTGGTTTCCAACATCCCCCTCCCTGTTCACCCTGTTCCATCTGTTCAGCTTGCTCATTGTAGTTCTCCGACTCTAACGGTCCTTCAATCCCCAGACCAACAGTCCACCAATTGATGTGACTTTTCACTAGCCCTAATCACCACTTTTTGACTCTCCTCCAACAGTTTAAATTCCATCAGCAATCATTACAGACATTTTCTTGCATATATCTTCAACTCCCATGCCCTTTTCTTGGTAGAACTTTGACCCGGGTCAAGTCCAACTTTCCTTCTACTTTGCATCATCATAGCGGAAGAAAAACACAGCCATGCTTACTGGTATCACTTTGAGTTTATAGATATTAATATCAATGCATCCCAAATGCTGCCGGCAATTTTATTTCCCTTGTCTGTTTACCTTCCTACTCCGCTACATGACTCTTTTGTACTTTCTCCTCTCTTCTCAGAACTCCAACACCTCACTCTCATCTGATGATCTGTTTCCTATTTTACTGAGGAGATAGAAGCAAGCCGAAGAGAACTTCCACAAACTCCTGTCACATCCCCTACCTATCAGCACCTATACCCATAAACCCTGTCTTCCCTCCTGGTTACCGTAGATGACTGGCTGTGCTTCTGTACACATCCAAGCCATGTACTTGTGCACTAAATGCCATGCCCTCTCATTTACTCAGTCAGAAAAACATGCAGGCACTTCTCCCATTTCTCTTCTTAAAACAAAATAAAAATATCCTCTCCGTCTCACAGAGCCTTTTAGCTACTACCCCCTTTCTTGACTTCCACCTGGTTCAAGCCTCCATCACCTCTCCTGGACTATTACGAGACTTCTAACTGGTCTTCCTGTCTCCGCACTTGCACCTCTACAGGCTAGATTCTTTACAGCAACCAGAGAGACCCTATTAAAGATTAAATCAGATCCCTCCTCTGCTCAAAACTCTTCAATGGTTTCCTGTCGCACTCAGAATCGGAGCCAAAGTCCTTCGAAGTCCTACATGGTTTTAATGCTCTGGCTGCTTGTAATTTCTCTGATCTAATCTCCTACTGTTTACCCCCTTAATCACTCTGTTCTTGCTACACCTAAGCATGCCAGGCATACTCGGACCCTCAGGTATTTTGTACTTGCATTTCCTTTTGCCTAGAATTCTCTTCCTTCGTATATCCACATGACTTTCTACCTCACTGCCTTCAAGCTTTTGTTTAAATATCACGTTTTCAATGAGTCCTTCCCTGAACACCCAAATAAAATTGCAATTCCTGCCCAGACCTCTCCCTTTGCCACTTTCCTGCTTTATTTTTCTCCGTTGCATTTATCATCTCCTAGTATATCATACATCTTACTAATTTTATTTATTGTCTGTCTCCCCAACTACAATATAAGATCTGTAAGAGCTGGAGTTTCTGTCTCTTTTGTTTCCTGGAGTATCTGCAGTAGGCGCTCCATAAATATTTATTAAATACAAAGGTTGCACACCATTTCTTAGAATTATTCCTTGGAATCTGTCATTATCTTATGCTATTAAATAAACTCTTTTTTTAAATTGCATTTTCTAACTGTATGTTGTTGGTGTATAGGAAAGCGGTTGGATTTTGTACATAAAACTTTAGTAACCCGAGTAAATTATTAATTGTTCTACAAATTCTCCTGTGAATTCTATGGTTTTCCATGTAAAAATGTCATTGAAATAGGAATAATTTTGTTCACTTCTTTCTTATCTTTGCCTTTTGCTCCGTGCTCGTGTGTGTGCAGCACATTCATGTTGGAAAGCAGAAATGATGTTGAGAAACTTGTCTTGCTTCTGATTTTAAAGGGCGTGCTTCTAAGGTTTAATCATTAACTGTTTTAAAATATCAATTTATAGTAAATATCCTTGATTAGATTAAGGGAGTTGCCTTCTCTTGCTGGTTTGTAAATTTGCTTGTTTTTTCCCCCCTTTATTTATTTATTCCTTGTTTGTATATATTTTTTCAGATGTACATTGTAATATATTTTGAATTCTGTGTAGATTACATCATGTTCACCACCCAAAAACTAATTATAGTCCATCCCCTCACATGTGAGCCTAATCACCCCTTTTGCCCTCTTCGCTCTCCCCTTCCCCTATGGTAACCACAAATCCAATCTCCGTTGCTGTGTGTTTGTTTGTCATTGTTTTTATCTTCTTCTTATGAGTGAGATCATACAGTGTTTGACTTTCTCCCTCTGACTGATTTCACTCAGCATAATACCCTCAAGGACCATCCATGTTGTCACAAATGGCTGGATTTCATAATTTCTTATGGCTGAGTAGTATTTCATTGTGTATATATACCACATCTTCTTTATCTATTTGACCCTTGATGGGCACCTGGTTTGCTTCCAAGCCTTGGCTATTGTGTATAATGCTGCAATGAACATAGGGGTGCCTTTGCGTTTTCAAGTTCTTTGGATAAATACCCAGCAGTGGGATGGCTGGATCATATGGTAGATCTATTCTTAATTTTCTGAGGAAAAGTTGGGCCGCCGAAGCGGAACGTGCGCACTTAACCGCTGTGCCACCAGGCTGACCCTGCTTGTTTTCAAATCATGAATTGGTGTTATTTTTTTCTGCAATCATTTTAAAATATTTTAAAATATTAAATCTTTTAAATTGATGAATTTTATCTCTATGAACCATTCTTATATTGCCGTTATAAACTCAACTTGTTCATGATGTATTATTGTTTAAAAATATACTGTTGTATTTAGCTTGTCAATAGCTTACTTACAATATTTGTGCCTATGTGCGTAAAGCGATTGGCCTATAATATTCCATTTTCACATCGTTCTTGCCTAGTTTTGATTTCAGTTATACTGGTTTAATACTGTGAGTTTCATTTTTTTTCTGATCTCTGGAGAATTTGCATAATGTTGGAACTGTGTCTTGAAAATTTGCTAAAAGTCATCTGTAAAATATCAAGGAATGGAGATTTCATTGGTAAATGGGTTTTAACTATGATTCAACTTCTCTAAAGATTGTAGAAAAATTTACATTTTCTATTTCTTCTTGTCGGTTTAGTAAGTTACATTTCTTTTCTAGGAAATTGTCCATGATAGCTAGATTTTCAAGTTTTTCGGCTTAACATATAAAATTCTTCTCTTCTTTTTAATTTTGTGTGTAGCTGTAGTTATATCCCCTTTTCCTTCCTGATAATACTTTTCACACCTCTAATTTTTGGGATCAATCTTGAAACAAGTTTGTCTATTTTCTTAGTCATTTCAAGTCACCTGATTTTGCTCTTGGTGATTCTTTATAATGCATCTTTTTCTTTTCTATTCCATCAATTTCTACTGTTATCTATAATGCTTCCCTTTTTTCTACTATCTTTGAATTGCTTTTGAGTTGGATGCTTACTTATCTTATTACTTTTTATCATTGCTTACCCTATTACTTTTTTCCTCTTTATTAATATAAACATTTAAGTCATAAATTTCCTTCTGAGTAGTTAATTTAATAGATGGTATTTTTATTATTATTTGATCCTGCATATTTTCTAATTTTTATTATGATTTCTTATTCGACTCAGTTATCTGGAATAGTATTGTTCAGTAGAAATATAATATAAGCACATGTGTAATTAAAATTTTTTTAGCAGCCACAATAAAAAGTAAAAGCCAAAAAAGGTAAAATGCATTTTAGCGACACATTTTATTTAACTCAACATATTCAAAATATTACCATTTTAACATGTAATCAATATAAAAATCATTAATGTTATATTTTACATTTTTTATTTCCTACTAAGTCTTTGAAATCTGGTGTGTATTTTACCCTTAAAGCACGTCTTTATTCTGACACTAAATTTTTATTATAGATACCCCACCTCTATTTAAATTTAACAAAATTTGCATTCGAAAAAGTAGAATCACATAGTGAGTTGTTCCAAACATACTTAAAAGTTTTCCAATAATTGAATTGAGTATCAAAAAATGATTTTCCTTTAATATTCACACCCACATTAACAAAGTTCATTTACTTTGGAAGAATTGGTTTGATTTTGAAGCAAAAGGACATCAGTTTCAAAACTCTATCAAAGTTAAATAACTTCAGTAACTATTTTGTCAGCTCAGTATTATTAACAATTAATTGGACAAGTATTGTATAAATTGACAAGCAATTCTGAATTTATCAATAGCAACAAAGTGTTCTTCAATTTACATAATGTCAATAGCAATTAAAATCTTCTCTATATTGATTCATGCTATGTGTAAAACCATTATTATTGATTTTTATTATAAAAAGTTTTAATTTCAGCATAAATTTTTTTACCTCTGTAGCTAAGTCACAAGTAATCTTTGCTTTTCCTTGAGGCTTCATCGATAACTTCCTTACATGCAGTGTGATGTCTGTGAGGAAATATAAATCACACTTTTTAAAATATTTAATTATTGGCTATTTGGTAAATATATATTTTGTTTCAAGAAAACCTTAAAAGAAGTTGAAAGATAGGGGTAAAGTGTTAGCCCTGTGGGCTTGGTTTGCTCAAACCCTGCACATTCCGAAGAAAAGACTGGACCTTGACCTTCTCCTGGGAGATAACCTCTAGTCCCTTGTAATATTCTGCTAAACCTTGGCGATCAAATACTTAGAAAGTTCCCTGTTTGTAATGGAAAAAAATATAGCAGTGGTATGTGTGACATGCCGCAGTCTGCTATCCACAAATACATATCACCCTTATTTTCGTGGATGCAGCTATTAAACAGAATAGAAAGAGATAATGGGTCTCTGATGGAATTAAATCAGCAGGCATCATGTGGGGTTCTGAAATCCCCTGGGGAACAGCCCCACTTTGAGATGAAGAAGGCTGTGGGAAGCCTTATGCATTAGTCAAAGTAAATTAAATCTGGATGTGACCATTACTCATCTATCCCTAGTACTGAGGACCTAACATTTTTGGGTACTGAACATGTATCCTAATTGCACTCACACCATTCGTATACAATGGCGACAATATTCCTGGTGGATTTAGTGTTGGCCCACAGAACAGAAAAGAGTTCTAGAGGAGATATATGCCTATTTAGGCATCATGGATATCTGCTTTTTATGAGGGGAAGCATTCAGGGGAAAAGATTTATTAACTAGAATAGCATAGTGGAGGAAATTCTATTCTAGGAGGAAGGCAAGGGATGGGAGTTAGCTTGGAAAGATGACAGTTTGGTGAAGTGGGACAGGCAGACTCAAAAATAATACTGGATTATGCTAAGACCCAGTATTAGGAAAGGGCTTGTGCTCTGACCCAACAGTGCCACTTGACTATTTTCATACAGACGGAGGCCAAAGTAGCCATGGGCAATGGCCCTCATTCTAATTGTTTAGGCTCAAGGGGCACAGCTATGGGAATCTTATGGACCTTCAAACCTATGGGAGTTCTCTGAGGGCATTTGTAATTTACGTCAATGCACTGTGACTGCCCTGGTCCCAACAATACATCATAATAAGACATATCCTGTGGTACATTTAGCAGAGATAGTATAAGAACTATTCTGAATACTATCCATGTCTTCTGAGGGAGATTGGCCCTGCTTTATAACAGCACAGAATGGAAACCGGTCTCAGTGTAAGTCTGAACTAAAACAGGGTGACTAGCTTTATTTCAAACTGACTTGGAACCCAGAAATAACCCAGTGGTTAACTGTAATGACACCTGTATATAATGGTATCTGATATATAGGTCAGGGCCAATTCTGTTGATAAGGCATGGTGAATACCCCTGAAATTCTTACTGATTGGTTTTGTTATGAAGTAGAATTGTACCATGACCATACTGCAATGTGGTGTAGCACTGGCAATGTTGGTAAAATTCAGTGACATGTAAATAAGTCAGTCATCTGATAATACTGATACTGATGATCCAATGTATTAGGAGGTTGAATTAAAGCCTTCTCGGGATTTAATACCAATAGAAAATGACTGGCCTGAGGAGAACTGGATTTGTCTAACCATCAGCTAAGTTCTATACTAAATAGCTTGGTATAAGTTTATCATAAGGTATAAATAGCAGTAGATCATGGGGGGAACTAGTAATCAAATTAAAAAATATAAAAAAATGTATATGATATATGTAATGGCTTTATAGGACAGATTAGCTATTTCTTTAAACTTATGTCTCACCCACACTGATTCCCCAAATGTTAGGCATATTCAAACAGATACTATTAATATATCAGTTATATAAATGCTAAACTCAATGTAGTTGCTCAAACAGGAGCATTTTGCTGTAAGAGAGCCTCAGCCAAGGGCTGGGTGGTGGTCTGTGTAGTAAAGGGTTGGGGTGCTCCAACTCTGCAAGTTCCAAAGAAAGGACTGGCCCTTGACTAGCTTCTGGGAGACAACCTCTAAGCCTTAGAAGATGCTTCCTGATGACTGTGTCTTTATAGACTGGGGGTTTGGGCCACGATAGGTAGTTAAATGCCCCCCTAGGGACCTTTGCAATTACATCAGGCCTGCTTGGCTAATCCAGAATAATCTCTCTGTTTCAAGATACGTATCTTAAGCACATTTGCTCTCTTTTACCAGGTTAGGTAACACAGTCCCAGGTTTTGGGGAAGCCATTATTCAGCCTACCACAGTGAGCAAACTAGGCAAGTGTAAGAAAAAATACCATGCAAACCTTCTGAAAAGTGACAACCACCCAAGCCCCCCCGTCAGGAGGTAATGGGGCATCGGAGGGCTGTGTGGAAGGGGAGAGCACAGTCTTATCTAGAAGGGGCAGTGCCCGCTCCGTTCTGGTGACTTGCTGTGTGGGAAGGTTGGCCTTCAGCTGCCAGAGAAGACAGAAACCCAAATGTGTGTATAAAATAGCCCAGTGTTAAAATGTTGACAACTTGTTCAAGTTTTTAAGTTTAAAAACACACTGTGAAGGTCAAAGCAAAAACAAATCTTGTGTTCTCTGCTGTTCATACTTTTGCAGTGACAATGAAATTGTGTTTGAACAAAGCATGAAGATAACTTTGTAGTTCTACCATAGGCTAGGATGTTTTTTCCCTGGAGAAAAACAATACGTGATAATAATGAAAATGTAACTTAGAAAATGCTCTTGGACTGAATCCTGATGACTGCTTGGGAGGTTGATTGTATTGTCCCCTTTTCAAGGGAGGAGTTTGAACAATTTAGAAGGTAAAGGGTATGTCCAAGGCCACCGTGTGAGGACCTGACGGGCAAAGTCAAGTATTTAATCGAGGTCTTGTCTTTCCAAATTCCATCCTTTTTCTACTTTCCTGTCTCTATGTGTAACTAAGTCTTGTTAAAATAAACAAGGAGGCCATTAGACTGAGGAGGCTCTAATGCTGTGATGGCCCTAATGCTGTGGTGGCCTACCTGTGAGCAACCCAAAATCTCAGCCTATAAATGCCTCCAGGTTATGAAACTGAAACCTAAAAACAAAAATCAAAAACAGCCAACTAGGCTTTAAACTATGGCCAGTCAACAATTCCCTTACTTTGCTTCTGCCTTTTCTCTACAAAAGTCTCTCGTTGGCTCAGTGGGGCACTCATCAACCACTTACAGTTTGGTGCTGCCTGATTTGAATCATTTTTTTCTCAAATAAACTCTTAAAAGTTTTAATATGCCTCAAGCACATCTTTTAACAGTCCAACACTTGCCATGCTGGTCAATCTCTTGGAGGGTTTTTCGTGGAGGTCCTGCAGGAACTGCCTTCTCACCGACTCTGCTTTGCTCACAGAGGTACAGTATTACATGGCATCCTCTCTGCTCTGTTCACAGAGCTGCAGACAACAGCTCAAAGCCAGAGCATGCATACGTGGAGAACGGAAGGAAATAGCTAGGATCCTGGTTGTATCTAAACCTGAATCACTGTTCATGCTCAGCAAGAAAAGACATTTTTCCACCATTCTTGCATTATGGGTAAACATGATAAAACCAGCCCATATTTTCCCTCCTTCTCTGAGAGAAGTTCAGAAAGAATCTGTAGCTCTGTTTCCTCAGGAAGTACTCAGAAGATGGGAATGTGAGAGGTCAGCGCAAAGAATGGGCTTCTGCCATCTCACTTTATAGTCTCATTTTCCATTCCTTTAACTGAACAGATCTCTTTTTTCTTTTTTTTGAGGAAGATTAGCCCTGAGCTAACATCTGTGCCCATCTTCCTCTACTTTACATGTGGGACACCTACCACAGCATGGCTTGTTAAGCGGTGCCATGTCCGCACCCGGGATTTGAACCGGCGAACTCTGGGCTGCCAAAGTGGAACGTGCACACTTAACCGCTGCACCACCAGGCTAGCCCCTGAACAGGTCTCTGATCAGCATATCACCCTCCCCTTTCTCCCCTCCTGCAGCTGTGTATTATGTACACCAAACATTGACAGTTGTTAGCCATTAGTAGGCTTTTACTATTGATTCTTTTTTCTTTGTTACTTTTTTCCTTTGAAAGCTTCATTCAGTCCTCTGGCATTAAAAAAGCTCAGCATGAATAAAAACATAATTCTCCCCCTTTCTGTCTCTGTGAGAAGCCAACACCAGGAGAAGTTACATCCATTTTCTGTGACTAAAATGACTTTTAAAAAACTTGTGGTTGTGCTTCGAGTACTGAAGTGGGATGAGCAGAACATTGGCAGAGGGCCATCAGTCAGGGAGCAAGCTTCCCAGGCAGATATGCAGGGAGGATCTTGAAGGCTGAATTTTTGTCTTTGCTTTTTACTCTTTGCTGCCAACTGCAAGTTACAAATTGGATACAGGTTCCCTAACCTTTGGCCAGCAGCACTCAATTTCATGCTGTCTAATTTATACATAAAGTTGCAAATTCCACTTAATTATATTTCCCTCAAGTTTTCCACCTTACTTTGGGAGGATTGTTTTGTTTGTGATTCATTTCACTCTGCTTAACTCTTGACTTTCTAGAAAATTCTGCAGCATTACTCAGGAAATTACAACCTGTGACAGCAAACACCTAGTCTGCCTCATCTGAGCACCAAGTTGTAGCCTTACAATCACAGACTGTTTCTTAGAGCTGAAAACCATGAATCACACATTGTGTCTCCATTTGAAAAATAATAATTAGTAGCACAACCCTATTTTCTCTAAATAAAATAAAATAAGGTAAGAGAAGTGAGAAAGCATTAAGTGAAGGCAAATTTGGCTCTGAGTACAAATGGGATCTAGAAACCTCTCTCAATAGAATGGAATCTTTATATTTTCCCATCCCAAGGAGAAGACAACTATTTCCATTTGGTGTGGACTTAGCCTATAGTTTATTTTTGTTTATTAAACTCCATTCTCAAGGAAAAATCTTCCCAAAATCAGCCTGGGAACTTCTCTGGAATCTTCTGTGTTGGTTGCTGCATTAGTTTCCTAGGGCTGCCATATCAAAGTATCACAAACTGGGTGGCTTAAAACAACACAGATTTATTCTCTCACAGTTCTAGAGGCTAGAAGTCTGCAATCAAGGTGTTGGCACAGCCATGCTACCTCCAAAAGCTCTAGAGATAAATATTTCCTTGTCTTTCTCTTAGCTTCTGATGGTTATGGGCAATCTGGCATTCCTTGGTTTGCAGGGGCATCACCCTAATCTCTGCCTCTGTTTTCACATGGCATTCTCTGAGTCTCTCTGTGTTTTTTCTTCTTATGAAGACACCAGTCGTTGGATTTAGGGCCTGCCTGAATCTAGCATGCTCTCATTTTAAGCAATTGCATCTGCAAAGACACAATTTCCAAATAAGGTCAACTTCTGGACTTCCAGGTGAACGTGAATTATGGGGGGACACTATTCAACCCACAACAGTTGCTGTTCACTGATTTAAACTAAGTGTACATGAGGCCAATTGTGAGAATTTCAATCACACGTCTGGAAGTTTTGTTTACTCAGTTATCTGAGGTTGGCCATTTTGAGGTTGGAGATCCCTGTTTTTTGGGGATCCTATCAAAGTTTGGCAGATCGAACCTAGATCTTCCTTTTATTCACAAGTGGACAGTCTCCAAGTATCTTCCACATATCCAGCACCAACAGACAACGTGTTAGAGAAGTAAAGGGCAGTAAGGACTAAATCCAGAATGTGGGAAGAGCATTTGGAATCCCCTCTGCTAAGGACAACGCAAAGATGTACCCTGCTAAGACCCAAAGAGAGATTCAGGCTAAGACCTATATTATTACTTTCTGAAAGTCTTTCTTACCCAAGCTTTGGCTTATAATTGAGTTTTTAGAATTAAAATTTAGTGTATGACTTACACTTTCAACATCCAGTTGAAAGCCTGTCAAATCGAAATGAGATGATAACTCCTTGCCTTTCCCACTAGGAAAGAAGGCCCGTCTGGGTGCTGCTGAAATATTTTAGTGATATGCTAATATGGAATTATTGAAATTTACTCATTTTGAAATCCAACATTGAGCAACCTGTTAGCGCTAAGGCTTAGTCCTTTCAATTTGACCCAGTTCAGAAACAACTGATATATTCCAAGGAAGAAGGAGAAAAGAACAAAGGATGAGTGTGGTTATTGAGCTACTTTCTTTCCAGATTTTTTAACTTAATTTCTGGTCTCTAATTAGTCTCTCACCCTCTCTTCTAAACATACAAACATCTGGTTAATAGCGTAAGCTGATGTTGATAAGGGAAAGTTTATGCAAGTAATGAAGTTCCTGAAGGTGTTGCTTAGGTCTATGGGTGGTGGGAGGTGGAGAATCTTAGGGAATCCGGAAGATTGGCCTTGAGAAAATGTCAGGAGTTAGAGAAGTGCTTTCCTGGGAAATAGCAAATGGATCTAGGCACAGTGGACACCAAAAAGCTTGAAGCACAGATACCTGATGAAGCCCAAGATGGGTATACTGAGAAAATTACAGTTAATTCCTACCTTGAAGGCATTCATTGAGTATTTAATCTGCAGTCTACCTTAATAACAACTGTTTCTCCACATCTGCTAAGTTTATGAAGCTATTCATGGGTTATCCACAGGGAAGTGGGAAAATGATAAAGATGAATAATTATAACAGCAGTTTGCTTTATTATATTATAACAAGGAGGCATCATTACTAAGAATTTGTTGATTCCTGGATTGTCCGTTGCTCAAGCTGACTATGATCATTCTAGGACTTTGAAATGAATTGTGAATTTTTTTCTATTTGAGAATTGACAGGATATGGATTTTGAAAAGAAACAGTATTTTTATTTTTCCTTCCACATTGATCACTTTCAAGTTTACCATGATTTCTGAATTGTATTTTTGAGTCATTCTGTAACTGCATTAACTAATTTAGTAAATTCAGTAGATTAGTTAAGAAACTGAAACATAAATTAATCAGTGCAGTTTCAATCCTCATAATGGCCTCAGCTTCAACACCATAATATTTATACAATATGAAAAGATATCAGATGACTGCTAGGATTATCTGCTCTGAAGAGATTTATTACATTTGCAATTATTTTTCTTATAAAGTCAATGTTAAATTAATTTGAAAATTTTAGAGGTAGACACATTTGTGAAGATCTTATTTTTGTTTCTAGGCATTTATGACAGCTATGCACTCCACGAAAGGAAAAGCACTTCAGACAAATAATTAGTTCAAGCTGGAATGCAATGTTTGAACCTAATTTTCATGCACTCATTTACGCAATCAGTGGTCATTTTTGTGAGAACCTATTCTATGTCACTGACTGTTCTAGACATCAATGATATAGGGAACAAAACAAGCCCTACCCTAGTATTCGAGTTTACATTCCAGTAGGGTGTAGTGAGAAAGACAGACAATAAACAACAGCAACAACAAATATATCACATCTCAGGTGCTATCAAAATGCATAGTACTGTGAAAAACTGGGAAGCAGGGTAGGAGGATGGTGAGTGAAATAGGATGGTGGCTTTTCTGCAGAGACTTGAAGGAGTGAAAGAGTGAGCCATGGGCAGAGATGGACTTACTGTCAAGCAGATGAAGCTTACACTTCAGGTAGGGACTTTCACTTTCTTGGGTCTCTGTGAGTGATGGGAGTTGCCGGGCACTGTAGAGAGTTCTTATGGGTAAGGGAATCTAGGTTGCCATCAGGAAGCATTTCTGTATAAGGATTTCTGTTAAAATGCTGAAGATATCTCCAAGGAAGGAAAGTGAGTAATTATTCTAAAGTAATCTCCAGAGCTCCAATAATTTGCTGTAATTTCTGTTCTCATTCTAAATAAATATTAGCCTTATACTTGTGATTTTATTTCTTTTTCTAAAAAAGTGTTTGCTGTCATAATTGCACAAGCTTCCAGTCCCAACCAACCTTTATCTACTCCAGCTATGGGGAATCACAGGGCAAGAGGATGACAGACAGAAGGACAGCAGGGAGGCCAATGTGTGTGGCTGGAGCTCAGTGTGCAGGAGGGGGATAGGCATGAGGTCAGGGAAGTAAGAGGTGGGGAACAACAGGCCTCTTTAAGAATTTTGGGCTTTATTCTAATTAAGTTGTGAACCCAATTAAAATTTGGATCAGAGGAACTGCTGGATATGATTTACATTTTAATCAGGTCCTTTTGAAAGAATTACTCCTGCTCCTCTGTGAAATTCACATAAAAAGAGGCAAGAGTAGAGCAATATCTGGTTAGAGGACACCAGGAATCTAGCTAAGAGGTGACAGTGGTTGGGGCTATGTTGGTAGCAGTAGAGGTGGTGAAAAATGCCAGGATTTGGGATATATTTTTAAAGCAGAGCTGAGAACACTTGCAAATGGATTGGATGTAGTTAATAAGGAAAAGAGAAGAGCCAAGGAACATGCCAAGGTTTTGGGTTTGAATAATGAATGGATGGAGTTTCTATTTACTGAGGTGGGGGCTTGAATCAAGAGTTCAGCTTTGGAGATATTAAGTTGAAAATAGACGTCTAAGTGGAGATGTAAACTGGATGGTTGAATATACGACTCTGTCCCAGTCATCATGTCATTTAATCCACAATGCAACCCTGCTATTTAGGTATCATTATTCCTGTCTGTTGGGGAGGAAGACAATTCCTCTACCCTCTAGGTCCTTCTGGCTGGTCTAAGAATTAAATTGACATGAGACAGAATAACAGGAGAAAATCCAGCAGTTTAATAACATGTATACATGGGAGAAACCAAGGGAAACTGAGTAACCTGCCAGAATGGCTGAAGCTGCCAACTTAAATACCATCTTCAGCTAAAGACAACAGAGGATGTTGGGGGTAGTGGTTTGGGACTTCAAAGAGGAGAAAGAATTTACATGGAGATGGAAATGCAATGTTTGATAAACAAGTGTTTCCTGGGCCATCCATAGACAATGTGACCCCAAGAGACAGAACCTTGATAAAAATGGGCTTGCTGGTGCCTTTCTGTCTATCACACTTATTTTACATTATATTGTAGTTCTCTTATGGTATTAGCTCCTTCTTGGAACAGGCTTTGTATCTTAAATTCTTTTAGGCAATTACGGGGAAGGTCAAAGTTTCTGTCAGAGTCTTTTGTTCTAAAAAAAATAAAGCAATGAGACACATTTTGGGATGGCAAAATTCTGATCCCCCACACTGTCTAAAGGTTAAAAAAAAATGGTTTAGATGTTATCCAATATCATCTAACAATATGTGGTGATTCTAAGACTTGAACTCAGATCTTAATGTCTGATCTCTTGTTCTTCCCACAGTATTATCTTTCCTCTCCTTTTTATTCTGTCTTTTTTTCTCCCTGTCTCTTCTTTTTTTTTTATCCATTTGTCACCAGCCATGAACTCTAACCTTCCTTTCTTGTCTTGCCTAAACTCTAGCCTTTTTTTCTCGTCTTGTTTGACCTAATTCTCTTGCCTTATTGAAAGGTGCAGATGTTCCTTTCTCTGATGACTTTGGAGTCTTGAGCTTACGTGGTTTCAGCTATATTCCAGGAAGAAGATCTTAGTGACAACTCCCCTGGACCCAACTTATCTGAACTAGACCAGACCGGCCCAGACGACAACCATAAGAATGACACCTGTGCAAACAGACAGAGAGTTGTACTAATGTAACTTGCCTTCATTAACCTCGTAAATTCTCCTCCTCTGGGAGGGGCAAAGCAGCCATTTTTAGATCATGTGATGTATGTAAGAGCATGATTTCAAGCCACGCATGTGTAAGCTTATGCCCACCTCTACGTGTGATAATGAAACTTCCCCTTTGACTATTCATTCCCTACCCCAAATAAAGGTATCCACCTCCCCATGCTTGGGGAGCCAAAGCTTTGTGAAATTATTCCCTATGATCTCTATTTTCTTTACTGCATGCCACAAATAAAATTTCTGCTTTGTGAGACAACTACTTCTGGTGCAGTTTGATCTAACTTGCCAAGAAGGGGACTCACATTTAGTTCAGTAACACATTCATTCATTCAATATATACTTATTGAACTGCTCTGCAGTGCTAGGTATTGGGATTACTAATGCAAGCAAGACGTCCCAGCCATCAACTCACCTTATGATCTTGATAACTTTTTGGATATATTAAAGTGTGGAGGAAACAGAAGCCACTTAAGCTGATAACTTGATATTTCCTTAAGTCTAAGTAACAATGAATTACAAAGAATAGAATTCATTATAGCTTTCTGAGGAAAAAGGAAACACTACTAAAATTAAAATAAATTTGACTTGTAAGACACTAACTGACTTTAGATAGAACATATAAAAATATATCTGAGAATTCAGAAAATATAGTGTGTCTAGTTAACATTTGTTGGGTCCTTACATTCTAAGCTCTTGCTGTACTTTATTTCAATCATCACAACAAACCCGTGAGATAGTTAATATTATTCCTATTTTGCAGATAAGGAAACTAGGCATAAAGAGGTTAAGTGGTGATTCACAGAGCTAGAAACCAAACCGAAGGTATCCGATTAAAAGGGGACATTTAATCGTTTTGCTAAACTGACTTTAAGAGTCAAGAGACTTGGATTCTAGTCCAGATTTAGTTTCTAAATTTTGAGCACTTGTCTAGGAATGTTAGCATCCTCTTCAGTAAAGTTGGATTTGAAAATCTCTGGGCATCTCATATGCTTCATTAAGGCTGTAGCAACAGTTACTACATTTTACTGTGAGATGTACTTATTTAAAAAATGACTGAGATAATAAATATAACTATCATTTATTCAACACCTACTATGTGCCAGGTTGTTAGGTGCTTTATATAGCTTATCTACTTAAGTAATCCAATGGTCCTGCAAGGTCGGATTTATTGTATGTGTTATAGATGAAGAAACAAATAATTTGCTGAAGGTCAAACAGCTGGTAAGCTTTGGAACTGGATCTAACCTAGTTCTGAATCCAAATTCCAATGTAAATGAACTTTGCACCTTTTTAGTTTCTCTCCAGAAAAGTAGAGATCATCTTAAATGCAAAACTCGAAAAAAATGTCAACTTTCAGAAAAAAACCAAGACATTTTTGGAAGTGTTGAGTCTAGTTAGCAGAAAAGGGTGTTAAAATGCTGGAGTTGTTTGCCACAATGTGAGAGAATCTCAGATCACTTAATGTCCCTGTTTGGCAAGATTTTGTAGACAAGAACCTGCCAAGATTTATCCATTAGTAGAATCTAACATTTCCTTAGGAAGTTCAGTTGTCATTAATATCATATTATGTAAATTATCTTGCAGACATCAAAATTTTTAGGAAAACAGACCCAGTCTGAGCCTTCTTGGAAGTCCACATAACAACTTTAATTGTCTAAAGGGTCACTTAGGAGCATAAAGTATACTGGTATTTATGTACATCAATATTACTAATTTCAAACATAAACAAAAGAAGAAAGAATAATATAATGATCCTCATTACCTGATACCTAGCTTCAACAGTTACCAATATATTGACAATCTTCAATCATCTATAATTCTCTACAGACTACTCCTTGCTGTTTTTTCCCTCAAAGCTTTATTGAGGCATAATTTACATTCCATAAATTAATCCATTGTAAGTATGTGATTCAATAATTTTCAGTGAATTCATAGAATTGTGCAGCCATCTGCACACTCCTGTACTAGAGCACATCTATTACGTCAAGAAGTTCCCTCCTGTCCATTTGCAGTGAATCCCTCTCCCACACCTAGCCCCCGGAACCACTTATCTGCTTTCTGTAGCTATAAATTTGCCTTTTTTGGACATTTACTATAAATAGAATCATATAATATTTGTTCTTTTACATCTGGTTTCTTTCACTTAGCAAAATGCTTTTAAGGTTCATTCATATTTTAGCATGTATCAGTAGTTTGTTCATTTTTATTGCTGGATAGTACTGCATTGTACCACATTTTGTTTATCAATTCACCACTTGATGAACATTTGGATTGTTTCCAGTTTTTGGCTATAATGTATAATGCTGCTATGAACACTTGCATACAAGTGTTTTCATGGACATAAGTTATTTCTCTTTTGTAGATACCTAGGCATGGAATTGCCAGGTCATATAGTAAGTTTATGTTCAATTTTTTAAGTAACTGCCAAAACGGCTGCACCATTTTACATTCCCACAAGCAGTTAGTTATTCTAATTCCTTTACATTTCCATATAAATTTTAGAATCAGTTTGTCTATATCTACAAAATTTCCTGCATGGATCTTGACTGGAATAGCTTCAAATTTGCTGGTTATTTTGGGGAGAATTGACATCTTAACTACGTTGAATCTTTCAGTTCATGAACAAGTATGTTTCTTCACTTATTTAGGTCATCTTTGATTTATTTCATCAGTGTTTTGCAGTTTTCAGCATGCAAATCCAGTACATGCCTTCGTTAGCTTTATAACTAAGTATTTCATTTTTGAGGGGAGCTGTTGTAAATTGTTTTTAAAATTCAGGTTTTCAGTTGTTCATTTCTAGCGTATAGGATTGGGTTTTGTGTTCTGTCCCTGTATCCCACGACCCTGCTAAATTCACTTATTAGTATTTAGACTTTTTTTAATGTGTAGAATTCTTGGGATTTTCTGCATAGACTTTTATGTCATCTCTGAATAGAGACAGTTTTATTTCTTCCTTTCTAATTTTGTATGTCTTGTATTTATTTTCTTGTTTTATTACATTGGCTAGGACTGCCCATATGATGTATGAATAAGAGTGAATAGACTGGGCATCTTTGCCTTGTTCCTGATCATAGGGAAAAACATTCAGTCCATCATTATTAAGGATGATGCTACCTCTAGCTATTTTTTGTTTTTCTTCTTGGTTTTTGTAGGTGCCCTTTTATTAGATTAATGCCCTTCTATTTCTAATCTGCTGAGAGTGTTTATCATGGAAGGATGTTGAGTTATGTGAAATGATTTCTCTGTTTCAATTGATATGATCACAAAGTTTTCTTCTTTAGACTTTATATGGTGGATCATGCTGATTTATTTTCACGTTTTAAATCAGCTTTGCATTCCTGGGATATCTTCTGTTCGGTTGTTGTACTTGTGGTTTTTTCCCCCCTCTGATGAAGAAGATTGGCCCTGAGCTAACATCTGTTGACAATCTTTCTCTTTTTTTGGCTTGAGGAAGATCAGCTCTGAGCTAACATCTGTGCCAATCTTCCTCTATTTGGTATGTGGGACGTTGCCAGAGCAGGGCCTGACCAGTGATGTGTAGGTCCACACTTGAGATCTGAACTTGTGAACCCCAGGCCACTGAAGTGAAGCGTGCAAACCCAACCACTGTGCCACCATGCTGGCCCCATTATACTTGTTTGTTTTTTTATATTGCTTGATTCTGTTTCTTCATATTTTGTTGACGATTTTTGTGTCATCTTGGCATTGATGGCTGTTGACTTTCTTTTCCCTTGCTGGTTGTATTTTCCTGCTTCTTCACATGCAGAGTAATTTTGGATTGTATCCTATACATTTGAACATTATGTTATCAGACTGTTCTTGTTTAATCTCTTTGAGAATGTTGAAATTTTGTTTTAGCATGTAATCAACGCAGTTGGGTTCAGGCTGAAAGTTCCAAATAGTTGTGGTTTTAACATCAGTTCTATTTTCAAAGCTTTTGTAGTGCTATTTGGTTCTATCCTTATGTGCACTACTGAGTGACTGGGCAGTGGGTCTGTCCTGTAGTTCAGTTCTCAGTTTTTGGTGTGCTAATTAGGGTCATGCCCAGGCAGGCACAACTTGGGGTTGAGTCCAGAAATCATGAACAACTTCATGGTGTTGCTTTCTGGAGCTCCTGCCTCTCTCTGATCTCCCTGATACTTACTGGCTTCCTGGGACTTCTCTTTTCAGTCTTCTGACCAGAAATATGGGGCTTTAATTAGCCTGTTCTTCTGCACACTCCTGGCACTGCACCTACATTTTAGGCTAAGCAGGAGGCGGACAGAGCCAGCAGAGTCTGGCTTCTCACTCTCACCCATTAGACAAGAGGATCCCATCTTTTTGGACCATGTCTCCTCTGATTGGAGAAGAAGGTTCCTCTCTTTCAGCATTTTATGTGCTTGTGAACCCCTGCTGCTTTGACTGGGGCTGTGATGGGATTGCCATGGGGCTAGTGGAGCAGAACCAGGGCCCACACAAGATTGGTGTGTGCATGATTGTGCTGGTGAGTGCCATGTGCTTCCTGCTGGTGCTGTGATATATGGCTGTATGGGTGGGTGCCTAGGTGTGCACAGCCAAGCACGGCTATGCCATGATCCTCTGTCATGATTCTCTCTCATGTGGTTTTGATTTGTATTTCCCTAATGACTAATGATGTTGAGCATCATTTTATGTGCTTATTGGCTATTTGTAAATCTTTGGAGAAGTCTCTAGTTGAATCTTTTTCCTATTTTATTAGGTTGGCATTTTGTTATTGAGTTATATGGGTTCTTTAAATATTCTAAATAAAAGTCCCCTATTAGATATTTTATTTGAAAATTGTTTCTCCCATTTTGTAGGTTTTTTGTTTCTTTTTACTTTCTTGATGGTGTCTTTTGGATCACCACAAACATTTTTATTTTGATGAAGTTCAATTTATTTTTTTTTTCCTTTTGTTGCTTGGGATTTTGGTGTCATATCTAAGAAACCATTGCCTAATCCAAGGTCATGAAGGTTTGCTCTTACGTATTTTAATAAGAATTTTAGCTCTTATATTTTAGTTGGAGAATTATTTTGAGTTAGTTTTGTATACGGTGTGAGGTAAGGGTCCAACTTCACTTTTTGCATGTGAATATCCAGTTGTCCTTGCATCTTTTGTTGAAAAGACTATTATTTCTGCTATTGAATTGTCTTGGCAATTTGTAAGAAATCAGTTGACCATAAATGTGAGGGTTTATTTCCAGGCTCTCAATTCTACTCCATTGACCAAATGTCTATTATTATGTCAGTACTACACTGTCTTGATTAGTGTAGCTTTGTAGTAAGTTTTGAAATTGAGAAATGTGAATCCTTCAACTTTGTTATTCTTTTTCAAAATTGTTTTGGTGGGAATGTGTTTATACCCCAGGATAATATATATTTGAAAGACTTGAAGGTTAAAGAAATGGCAGGCTGTACATATTTGTGATTCTTATCCAGGCTGGACATTTGTTTTTTCATCCTGTGCTTTCCAACCAAACAAATCTATCCAAATGCTATTCATACTGTTAAAAATGTGCTTTGCCAGCCACATGTGCCATAGCAATTTTGGACCCACTTGTTTTACTTTTTCTGCTAATCTACATTCTTGAATCTGCCCACATGCTACCTTTGGATTTTTTCTTTTGAGGAATATTAGCCCTGGGCTAACATCTGCCACCCATCCTTCTCATTTTTGCTGAGGAGGACTAACCCTGAGCTAACATCTGTGCCCATCTCCCTCTGCTTTTTATGTGGGACGCCTGCCACAACGTGGCTTAACAAGCAGTGCGTAGGTTCGCACCTGGGATCTGAACCTGTGAACCCCAGGCTGTAGAAGCAGAACGTGTGAACTCAACTGCTGTGCCACCAGGCTAGCCCCTACCCTTGGATTTATCTTCTATTCTGGTCAGCCCCTTGTTAACTTTTGAGCTTGAGACTTGGTTTTCTGTGTTTACATTTTCAACTTGAGCTTGTCAACACACTTAAAATCTATATATTTCTGTGTGCTCTGTGTACTCTCCTGCTGGAATAGAACCATGTCCCACATTGGGACCATGCCCTGGCACCATAGGGACCCTCTGGACAGAGTTCTAAGCTACATATTGGTATTCTTTCCTGTGGCTTGGTGCCTAAGTCCATCCGTAGTACTAACTGGATGTTTAACTCTTTTTAAGCAGTGGGGAACAACCTTGGTGTTGAGGTAGCACAACTCTGTGTGTGTCTATGCAGGGATGCTATATCTAATGCTTCTTTTTGGATTAAATGGATAGGCTAATTTAATGTAATAGACAGGTTTATGATAAACAGTTTAGTCCTTTACATGAAGCAGTTAATAGCCTTTTCAATTCTCTGGATCTTTATTTTGACTTTGATTTTGAAATAAAAAATACTCAATAAGGTTTAACTTATTTTCAATGAAATGGTAAAAAGTGGTGGAAAACAGGTATGTTAATTCACTTGGAAGCATGTGTGTAGATTCAGGCTAAAGGATGATTCCATAACTTGAAAACAAAAAGGTAATGGTCTCACTTACAATGTAACGTATTTACAGGAGGCAATCTAACCACTGGTGAGAATACACATGTTTATAGAGCTACAGAAACTGGAACTTACTGCTTTGTAGATAAGAACCTGTGGGACTTGGAGAGATTTAATCAACATCCAAACTATAAACATACTCTGTGCCAATTCCAGGTTATATTTAAGTTTTAGGTTGATTTCCCAAGAAGCAAGAGGTTTAGCACTTGTATCAGGATGTTTCTTTTTAAACCTGGGATCACAGTTGCTTATTGTTTACAGAGGTCAATGGCATTGTTTTTGGAAATAGGAAAGGAAAATTCTCCAGAGTCCCTACGAGGTCAGGTCAGGCTATCCCTGAAGGTTGTTTGAGAGCCTGAGTTTTGAATCAATTGCATGAATAACAATTTTGATTGTGCCAGGGTCAGGATGATTTTGATCCAGCCCAGTGCCTCTTCAGTGGGCTAGCCTGGACAAATAAAACTAATCTTTTCAAGTGGACTCACCTACTTGTCCTTGAATTCTGAAGACTGGAATGAGAATTGTCCCAGGCTATGGCTGAGTAACAGTCTTTCCAATATTTATGGAGAAAGAAGTGTTACATGCCTTAGTCAGGCTGTCTTTAGAGATTAACATGCCTTGTTCTTTTGTCTTCCCTTTGATCAAAGCCTATAGCTCTTTGAGTGCTTTCTGGAGTGAGCCTCTGCCAAGACTGTACTAGCCATTCTTTGCCTCCTCCTCCCTTCAACATTCTTCTACCTGAAAAAAATGAAGTTTTATCCTTTGAATAGAATAATCCACAAAGTCTCTGGAAGTCCAGCTCTTTAATTTTCACTCTGATTCTGATTTGACAAGCGGCAATCTGGGTTTTACTCCTTTGCATCTTTCCTAAACATTTTAGAAATGCTCAAGTGATTGCAAACACAGTGGAAGCTTCTTTAAGAGAACTGACTCAGCAGCCCTCTGCTGAGAGAAAAGGCTGTATCTTTCCTTTTCTTCATTGTGACCAAGGTCACTCAAATTATTTATCCACAGGAAATGCCCTGGCTTGCTGGGAGCTCTAATGGGCAAGTCAATCAATATTGCTTACCCCAATGCATCACACTCTTCGTAAGGGATTTCAACAGTAGATTTTCTTTCTCTGGGGATTCAGTTAACAACATTTATACAACATCCACAGCGTACAAGGCATGGTACTGGACATGAGGAAAGAAGGCAGAGAATTACAAAGAATGGTTCCTGATATTTTGGAGCTACTTAGTTGAGAGAGAGAGATAAGATATATGTATTATATTTGTATAACACACACTCACAAACAGAGAGGGAGAGAGATGCCCAGAAGTCCCAAGCTGGAGACCCAGGAGAGCCAGTGGTACAAGTTCCAGTCCAAGTCTGAAGGCCTGAGAACTAAGAGAGCCAGTGGTGTAAGTTCTAGTCCAAGGGCAGAAGACTGATGTCCCAGCTCAAGCAGTCAGGCCAGACAAATTTCCTCTTACTCAGCCTATTTGTTCTATTCAGGTCTTCAACTGATTGGATGAGAGCCACTCACATTAGGGAGGGCAATTGGCTTTACTCAGTCTACCCATTCAAATATTAATCTCATCCCAAAACACCCTCACAGACACACCCAGAATAATATTTGACCAAATATATGGGAATCCCATGGCCCAGTCAAGTTGGCACATAAAATTAAAAGTAGACACGGATGTGAAAACCACCCATTAACTCATGTATTCAACATGCAGTTTGATCTTGTACTCAAGTGCTGAGTGATGTTAATCAGAGGCTGTTTGCCACCTCAAACTTGTACCACCTCTCAAGGATGTGATAGAGGACACAAAGGATGGGACAAAGTGATAGCTAGAGTCCATTCTCAATGGGTCATGCAGGCATGAGCAGGGAAAGTCAGTCAGTCGTCGACCCTGGAGCAGGGATCTGAGGGAGACCAGAGGCTAGGTACTATGCTAATTTGGAGAACAAAGGAAGCAAAGATGTGGTCAACTCACACCTCTGAAGTCAGAATCAGAGGGAAGAGGACAGCTACAGCCACACTGGGCCCTTCAGTAGCAGGACTACCTCAAAGGACATTTGCTGCCAGCCAATGCCTCTTTTTACTAAACTATCTGTCCAGTTCTGCCAAGGGGTATCTACTGACCAAGGCCAAGTGCCTGCTTTTTTTTTTTTTTAGGAATCCTCTGAGGTTTCCTCAGAGAGATATTTGAGGCAGAAGGAGAGCTTAATGAAAGCCAGATGGAATTTGGCTCCACTGAAAACTTGGAGGTCTTTTGACCTCTAATTCCGTACTTGACTCAGCATGAGATGTAGCATAGTTTGGATTTGGACAGTTTACACAAGATTGTAGATTGGGGCTTCAGGTGACAGGGACATGGGTACAAGGGCAAGGGGGGGGGTTTCAAAAAACAGCCACTAGGAGGAATAGTTAGTGGTGTGTTAGAATGTATAGTCTGAAAAGGCAGGAGTTGAGGGAAGCTCACAGGAAGGGAGACATGCAGATTTCAGAAGTCAGAAATCCATGGAGAGTTAGCATGGTTTAGAACATGCAGTTTGCAGAGGCTGGGATGATAAGGAGATCAAAACTCCAGGTGGTCCAGATGTAGTCAGAGAGGTCAGGATGAGCAATAGTAAAAATGTCCAGGTAAATCAGTAAAAGGAGACAAAGTGTGTGATAGTTTTTTATGCTATGTAACAAACGACCACAAATTTAGCAACTTAAAATAACACATGTTGATTATTTCACAGTTTCTGGGCATAGCTTAGTTAGTCCTCTTTTAGGAACCTCATAGGCTTATTCAAGGTGTTGCCCAGGGATGCAGCTTCATCAGAGGTTCAAGGTCTTCTTCCTAACTCACTGGTTGTTGACAGAATTTAGTTCCTTGTGGTTGTAGGACTGAGGTCCTCACCTCCTAGAGGCTTCTCACTATTCCTTGCCATGTTGCCCTTTTTACAACATGGCAATTTGCTTCAAGGCCAGCAGAAGAGCATCTGCTGCTGCTCTTGTCTCTTACCTCTAGACCTTCTTTTAAAGGACAGTGAGTAGATCAGGCCCACTAGGATAATCTCTCTTTCGAGTAACTCAGTTTATTAGGAACCATAATTATATTTGCAAAATCCCTCTGCTTTTGCCATGTAAAGTAATCTAATTATGAGAGTGACAATCGTATTCACAGGTCCCACCAACACTCAGTTGAGGGGGATTATACAAGGTGTGTACACCAGGGGCTAAGAATCTTGGGGGCCATCATAGAATTCTGCCTACCACAAAGTGTTAGCAATCAAACTAATGTGATCATCTGTCTTTGAGTTTAAGAAACAATTTGGCTCCTCCAACGGCCTTATATATGTATTTCTTGTGAGGGTAATAGTAATTCCAGTCACTGGAGTCTGCAGAGGGTAGGTAACTGACTATACCTATGGGGCCAGAGTGTGTTCTGAGAATGAGAATACAAGTTGTAGTTTTTTAGGGGATGAGGGGGTGGGTAAGGAATGATGTGTTTTAAATTGATCTGTTGAAGAATATTCCATCTTCTCTAAGTCACTTTAAGAGGGGGACCTGGGAATCTGAAATATAATTTAGAAGTTATTTTAATAGTCTGGCTCTGAAGAGAATCATACCTGTACTTGAAAGCTCTGGGAAGAGAAAGGTAAGGTTAAACATAGGAGACATTTTCAAATTAAATTTACACACATTGAGGATCAATTAGATTTTGAGGGAGTGTAGGAAAGTGAAGAAGAAATAGGAAATGTCTTTAAGGGTATAAAACAAAGGAAGTAGGATGAAGATTTTTTTTTTTTCATTTAACAGACCTTTGGAGGACACTTATGTGCAAAATAATGTGGGAGAGGGATATAAGGGTTTTTCTCTTCCTGAGCTTAGAGTGTCATAGGTAAATAGAAGGTAGATGAGGAGTCCCTGGTATCAAACACATAGAAAGATGAGGATGGAGAAGAGATATAGGTCATGAATAATGGTATTCTCAATGATGTGGCCAGGAGTACAGAAGACACATCTCAAAAGGTAGTGGAAAAAACCAGAGACTATCCATTTGAGAAGCAGGACTGGAAAATGAGTAGGAAAGAAACAAGCATTGTATAGAGGGCGGTAAAAGCCAATGATTTCCTTTGGAATTTGGAAACAACTCAGCAAATTTAAATGACACATTATTATGATTAATTCTAAAGGTTCTCAAGTAATTTGAGCTTGGATTTAAACAGATATCCATAGTAGTGGGACTTACATCAGTCTACAAAGAGTACAGATGTTCATCATATTTTTGGAATGGCCGATTGAGAAAGAGCCCTAGAAGCCTGGTAGGGCAGTCTATCACTCATGTAGGACTCCATTCTAAGCATCTGGATGGCCAAATGCCTCCAGAGGAAGAAAGTTCACAATTTTCAATTTAAACCATTTTTTGTTGTGGTTGTTCTTTTAAGACTTCTTTCTTGACTTAGGAAGCCTACTTTAACAACAGAAAATTTCCTTATTGAGTATACCTGCATGAAACTAGGAAGAAGGATTCTAGGGCCCTGTCTTTGAAAAGAATACCCATCAGAGCACCCTTCAGTGAAGGAACAAAATAGAAGTGTCTGTCCATCCAAGAATAGCAGCTCCTCCAAACCAAGGATCTCTGCTCCTTCACATAGGGTTTAATCAAGCAAGAATCTTCTTTGGGATGCTGACCTCTTTTCTTTTATCATCAGTCTATTAAACTTGTTGGACTCCATCTCTCATTGGCCACTATTAGCCACATTTCTTAAATATGGGCTATGGCTACAGGAGTCATGTAGTCTACATTTTATCTGATGGTCCTAATTTTAAGTGCCCAGCTCTGCATTCTCTTTCTTTTTCTCTTTTCTTTCTCTCTCTCTCTCTTCATATGACCCATGTGTAACACTAGCCCCATCTTAAAGAATATAAACTCACTTTGTATGTCTGTTTCAAATGCAATCTTGCTTTGAAAAATGAATATTGTGTTAGCTATGTCATATGTGAAATCCACCACACTCAAAGTTTGGAATTATTCAGAGAAAATTGCTCTATAAATACAAATGGACCATTTTATTTTGCAGATATTTCCAGACTTGCTGAGTACTTTAGCTTTAATTAATGTCAGTAATGAATTTAAAACTGGGTGGAAAAATCAAGTGAAAAATGACAGGGAATAAGAATATGATTCTGAATTATCGTTTATTATCATTATTATGCAGTGAATCTTTGATAAAGTTTTTACGGAATAAAATGTGACTCTTGCACAGCATGTATGAGAACACGAGTGTAATTTTTGGATTTCAGAAGAGAACGATGACTTGCAAAATGTATTCTAGCAAGTAGCAATGTATCTATGACACACTTATTAGTACCAAGTAGTAATGGTTGTATTCCACAACTCTAGAGCCTACTAAATTATAGTCTCCTAAAGGCAGGGATCATGTCATACTTAACTTTGGTTCGCCCATGGAACCTATAACAATGTGATTTTAGGAAATATTTAAAAAGCTTTTGTAGAATCATATGTTTGTCTTACAAGCCAAGTTTTCCCTCCTCTCAGACATCATAAGGTAAAAGATGAGGCTTGAGGAATACATAATGCCTTGCCCGAAACAGAAGGCATGGCCTAGTGGGGTCTGGCCAACCAAAGCATTGTAAGAACCCTCCTGTTGAGCCAGGGGGAACCCTAACTCATGTATTCTTTCCTGTGGGGCAATAAAATAGTGTTGCTGAGCCTCCAAGCCTCAAAGGAAGAGGGAGCTCGGTGACATTATGGAATGTGAGCAGTGAGAAGAAAAGGTCTTTATTCTCACTTCTTGCATGAGAAGTAAAGATGTTAAAATGAATGAAAATCAGTAACTCTTATCTAGAGGGCAGGAGTTTCCTAAACACTAGTGCTATCTTGGGACTTCTTAGTGTTCTGGGTGTTTGAAAACATTTTTTCCCTTGCCCTACAGGGTGCTTCAGCTGATGGCTGATACATTACTAACTCGCTTAACACTCTCCAATATATTGCTATAGCACTTGCAAAATAATCCAAATGCTTTCCCAAGTCCCAAAAGGCCCCAGTTAGCAGCTGTTTACTTGCTCACCAATCTTACCCTGTGTTCTCCTCCCCCTCACTCACTGTGTCACTGTTCCTTCTGCCTCAAATGCTGTTACCCTAAATTTTTGCATGGCTAGACTCTTATCTTCATCCTTGCCTCAACTGAAATGTTATTTTCTCAGAGAGGCATTTTCTGAAAATCCTGATAAACTAGCTTTCTATTTCTACCTGTTCCAACTCCTTCCTGTTCTAATTCAGAAAGGGAGCTTCCTTGGACTCCAGATCTGGAAAATCATTACCTAAAGAGGCTGAATTTCAACTTCAATCCAGGGAGCTCAGTGAATTCTGAAGGATTTTGCCAGTGTCACCTTCTCTGACCTGATGGAAAAAAGCATGGATGATATAGGCAACCATCAGCACCCTGGGCAAAACCTGGTCATTTTCTATTCTGTTTTACTCTTTTGTCTTTGTAGCACTTATTCCTCTAGGAAATTTATAATTATTTATTCGCTTACAGCTTTAATGTTGCTCTGCCCTTGACAGATATCCATGAGACCAGAGATCTTGTCTGTTGTACTCCCTGTTTAATTTTCAGTGTCTAAAATGGTGCCCAGCACAGGTAAGTACTCAAATATGTGTGCAATAGAGTTGAATGTTGAAGTGGCCCCGTTATGAAATGATCATGTATGTGAGGATTAATTTGGATGACATGCGTATACTCCTTAGGCTAAGGCCTGGTCCAAAGCAAGTAATCTGCAAATGGTTGATCTCTTTCCAGCCTCCTTATGAGGGAGGTCAGTGATCTCTTTGCAAGTGTTACTTGAGCAGCATTTAAATTGAGATATCACAGAGTTGGTTATATGCTTTTCTTACCTAATTTTTAAACACAAGATAATCTGCAACTTAGACCCTGCTCACCCTTTCTTCATTATTGGAAAGTACCTATTTTTGAAATGATTCTTTAACTATATTTTGTAACTCAGAGATTTCACTGAGTCTGAGTTTCCTTCCTCCTTAATCAGCCTTTGTTAATGAGGATGTTTTTAAACCATAAAATTAGTTTGACAAGAATGACTTTTAACTTAATCACATACTCATATTCCCATTGTATTTCATATACTTTATAGTGTTATTCAGATAAAAATGGATGTACAGATATTTGTATACACCACAAAATTAGATTATGACTTGTCTGCTATATTAAAAAGAGCTATATATCAGTGCTTATTGGCTCTGTCTGCTCAAATTAAGCCTACCTGGTGTTTTCCTAACAATGAAGTCTGTTAATTAGCTCATCTCCACACAACTTGGTTAAACTTCCACATAATAGACTTATTTCCCATTGACTCCTTCCTGTTCTAATTCAGAAAGGGAGCTGCCTCAGACCCAAGATCCAGAAAACCATCGCCTAAAAAGGCTGATTTTGACTTTTAATCCAGGGAGTCTGACGAATTCCAAAGGTTTTTGCTAATGTCATCAATTCACCTTACCTGGCCAGGATGAAAAAGAGTGTGGATGATGTAAGCAACACTACCACTCTGGATAAAACCTGAAGAGTTGTTCTACTTAATTTGAGAAAGCCCAGATTGCCTTGGCTCACTCGCTTTCTGTGTTTCTTTTGTGAGGAAGATTGTCCCTGAGCTAACATCTATGTCAATCTTGCTCTATTTTATGTGGGATGCCACCACAGTATGGCTTGATGAGCAGTGCTAGGTCCGGGCCAGGGACTGAACCTGTGAATGCTGGGCTGCTGAAGTGGAGTGCATGAACTTAACCACTACACCACTGGGCCAGCCTGTCTCTCTCTCTCTTTGTTTTCATCTTATAGAGCCCTTGAAAAGATTTCTGTGTGTGCTTCCACCTCTTACATTTGTGTGCTCTCACCATTGCCAGCATTTGGAGCTGTGTTCTCCCTACTGTTTAGGGACTGGCATATCTCTTCTTTCACAAGAAATGGGCCCTGGGTCTCGCCTTCTCTGCTGCATGCCTGAAACATAGACTCCACCTCAGGCTCACTGACCTCCTATAAGAGGGAGTAAATCCACTGTCTTCACCCTATAGGGACATAGCATCAGTGCAAAGAACCTAACCAGATGTCAGGTTGAAGGACAAAATCTATAATTCATTATTGTGTAGAGTGGTAGATCATCTGAAACTCACATGCAGGTATTGCTATTATAGTTCCAGTTTTCATAATGCAAATTGGCTATAACAGAATTGAATAATCAAGTGGCACGATCTGCATTTTAAGGACCAGTATAGGTTCTAACTTGAAGCTGCTTGGACTTTAACATTATCCCTGGAGGAGGGGGGATAGTGGAGCTGTTGAGTGCTTCCTTTGAGGGAGTCTGTGTTTTGTTTTTCCCAACACTGAGCCATGACAAAGTGGAAGAAGCTTGTGCTGATGGGTGACTTGGAGATGGAAAAGGAGGGACTCCAATGTGGGCCACAGTTAGATGTACTCAAAGGCGGAGGCATTCACTCAGAGGTGTTTTGATTCTATAGCTTTGAAGAAACACTTCTGCTAGAAAAGTGAAACTTATATCAACAGTTTGAAACTCTCTATCACCTAGAATCTTTTTGACATTCTTTTCAAAACAGAATGCATTAAGTCCCTACTGTGTGTCCAGCCCCAGGGACATACTGGTGAGCCAGCAGTTAATTATATTCAAAGACAATTTTTGACAGTGTAAGTTATTTTAAGACTCCGAGTTTACTTAGGAACAAGAGGTTGTTTTAGGGCACAATTGTCTCGTTATAGCAGAACAGACTGTGCTTCTAATTTTTGACACTCCCTAAATGAAGTCCTGTGTTTCCTCTATTTTCCTTTTTCTACCCTTAGTGTATGCACTTGACAACCATTAACTGGGTACTCACATGGTCTGGAATGCTGGAAAGATCTGGGGAGAAGGAAATAAAGAAGGTCCAGTTCCTGCTTGAGTGGAGCTCACAGTGTACTCAGACTATAAATGATAAATAATGAATTACAACTTGATGTGATAAATGCAGGCACAGAGGTCTGCCTAAAGCCCTTCCGAGGGGGAGCTAGATGCTATGGAGTCAGGAGAGCTGTGAGGGAGTCTCATCAACCCAAATGAGATAACAATATCTAACTTATAGGTGTATTTTGGGAATCGAGTGAAATACTCTATCTAGAACACTCAACACATGCTAATCCTTCACACCTGTTACTTACGATGATGATGAATTAACTTTGTTTCTTATTACTCTTGGACTAGATAAATTTTATTTGAAACTGTCTTAACACCCTTAGAATGTTGAACTACTGTCTACTTTCTTTTTCTTTACCCTCTCTTTTAAAAGGTGCTACCTTATTCGTTTTTCTTCTCCCATTCTAGGATACTTGTCTATCAACTTGGCTAAATTAAAACAAAAGATCTAAGGCAGGGATGGGATGGGAAATAAATTGGGAAAATGATGGCAAATGGAATTTAGACTATTGCAATTCTGCAAATATAGGCAATTCTTTGCCTATCCACAGAAATCCGAGATCACGTAAGGAAAGTACCCAGAGAATGAGGATATTTCTCTTCTGCTGAGAATAACAAGATCAATCAGTCGGGACTGGGTTATTTTCCAGACCATGAATAGAAAGCATGGGACAAACATTGTTCTCAGCATGTCTGCAGTTCTTAAGTGGGAAGGCAACAAGTGGGTTTAGGCTGATAGAGTTCATTTGTACTTACAGGAATTTTTTGAAAGGTACTTAGTATAATTTCAAATGCAACATATAAAATAATATATTTTTCTAGAGATAGTGATGCACTTGGTAGATGTGAGTAGATACCATCTTTGAAAAGTATTTAAGGCATCAATAAGCTACCTGAAAATGAGCAAATACAACTGCAGTTTTACTATATTTTTATGCTATTTGGTATTCTATTTTCCTAAAAAGTTGGAGATGGTTAAGAGGCATTCTTGTATAGAGGTTAAGAACACAGACAAAGTTTATCATTAGCTACGTGACCTTCAAACATCATCTTCTTGATCTCTAGAATGGGACCAAAAGCAGTTCTTATGTCACAGAGTTTTGTGAGGATTAAATTGGAAAATGCTCTTAATATAATCATTGGCACACAGTAAGCACTCAGTAAATTTTATCTACTGCCAATGATCAGGTAATGTCTATAATTATTGAGTAACATGTGAATGATGACATGGAGCACCCGTTTCCTAAAGACATGGGTGTTACCTTCTTGTAGCAATGTTCTGTTTCACTTTTCAGTCCTTTTGAGGATGAGGAATAAACTATGATAATGTTTCTGTATAACTTTTTAGTTTAAGAAGCTCTTTGTTTTATGGCTGCCTGGGTGTGTTCCAAGACTTGGGGGGCCCATGGCTTTTCCCATTACTTCTACCACACAAGTCTTACCTGGCACCCAGCCTGCTTTAAATGCGCTAGGTGAGTCCAGGCCCTGTAGCTCATTTGGCTCTGTCATAAAATCAACACTCCCTCTGTGACTCAAGCAATCTCCCTCAGAGGAGACCAAGCCAACAGAAACACATGCTGCCTGCCAATATGGGGCTCGACCTGGTGTCTGCACAGAGGGAAATTTCTCTGTTTGCACTGGGTTTTAGTGGCAGCATGTTGGGTCATGGTTTGCAGACTTGATGCTTGGGACCCAAGCGGGAAGTCTGTGCCACACCTGCCAGCCTCCCCAGGCGGTTGGAGGTGTTGATCAGGGCAGAAGGACCTGGCTAGTCTCATTCTTTATATGAGATGGCATTCTATAGGAGAGAAGCTTCTAGAAGTGACGCTTCTGGAAATAAGGAGCCAGAAGTCCAAAAGGCAAAAGATGAATCCTGGTTGATATATTGAAAATTATTCACCTCTGAGAACTATGTTCTTGCTTCTGATTGGTCTGGCTAAATTTGAAGAATGCCCTAAAACTTCCAATTCATCTTTCAGCTGTCAATGAGCTGTTGCCTGACTGCATTTATTATCAGCAGTGCCACCATCCTCTGTTTTACAAGGACGTAGAATGACAGTGTCATTAGCTCTAAGTTCTCACAGGAGTGGGGCTCTAGCCTGGGCTGATGTGATGAGGTGGGCAGCTGGTGAGATGGTGGTAGACGTTTAAGCAACATTTTTCTGCACAGGCGTTATGACATTTTAATTTGTCCACATGCAGTTTCTGAATTGGTAGTTTTGACTGAACTGACTTGTCAAGTCATTCAAAAAATTAGTTGCTGATAATTTTTGCATTTATTCTCTTGGTTCTCTGAATCAATTGACTATGTTATTACAAAAAAGGCACAATGGTGTGGCTTATGGTAGTCAAGGAGAAAAAGGAAAGAGCAGAGAGTCCAAGCCTCATTTTCTTCATTAGGAAAATACTGGTTTTAATACCAACTTCAAAGGTTTTACTACAATATCTCTAGAAGGAAATATTTGAGGAAATATGCGTAAGTGCTTTTATGCAAAGGCAGGACATTTCCAAAACGGAACTCATTTTGGAGACAAGAGTTCGACAGATTATAGATTTGGAATCATCCAGCTGGAAAGTAGAGATGAAGCTGTGGGAGTGAATGAGGTCCTGGAAGATGAAGGGGTGTGTGTGAGTGTGTGTGTTGAGAGAGAGGGAGGGAGGGGAAGGAAGGGAAAGGACGAAGTGGTCAAATGAGAGGAGAGAGAGAATTTAGAAACGGTGAAGGAGATGGCCCTTTCGTCTCGTGGGCAGAGACTCAGCTTCTGGTTGCCTTGATCTTTTCAATCTCAATTCCATCACTGTCTCCACCCCTATTTACAAGGGGAAGCTTTGCCTCCCTGCAGTTATTTTTGGAGCTTTCTTATTCTCTATCCCCATGAATGTGATTTTAAAAAAACATTTTAGAGTAATTATATAAACTGTAGTCCAAAAGGAAGTTCAGAAATGTAAGAATACTGAACCAAGACTATTAACATGTTTATTTTCTTATGATAATTTTGCTACGTGTTCAGGGCTGATAGCAATAGATAACGTGCAGTGAGGGTGGAAGGCTTGTTTTCAGCTGGCATTCATTCTTACTGATTGGTGCCAGTGGTACCGATTGTTGAAATGTGATGAGTGCCGTTTTTGTCTTTATTTAGCCCAATGACCTCTCCCCATCTCCTCAATATAAACAAACTACCTTCTCCTGGTTTTTCCCAGGCCTCTTTCTGATAATACCAGGGCCCATCACCTGGGGTGACAGGAATGTATGTCAAAGACATTGTCATGCTCTAAAATAAATTCTTAAAAGTTCAAGCTTATTGTTTCATTGAGAGAATGCAAACCTTGCCAACTTCCATGGGAAAGTAAACTGTTTTTTCCTCTTTTCAAAAATAAACCTTCAAGTTGGAAAATAATCAAAACTCTGCCTATGAGTTAACGCTGAAACTTTGTAAGGCAACGTTTATTTTGCAATTAGTGTCTGTAAAACTTGTCAGAATTAGAAAGGAGTATGACAGCTGACTTCTTCATTTTGTAAAACAAAGGCGGCAAGCATTTCCAAACATTTCTTATGTATGCATCTTGTCTAACTGGAACACTTTTTTGTCTTATAATTCTTTGTTATCCTTAGTAGCTAATGAAGCTTCGTATCAAGCTTTATGATAATCTTCAGTCTTGTGTGTGAATGCCAGACCCATGGAAGCATACGGAAGTTATTTTATTTTTTCTGCTTTGTCCAAACCTCAAAAGGGTACCTTGTTAGGCTGGATAATGGCCTCCAAAGATATCCAGGAAATATCTAATTTCTGGAACTTATGAATGTTTCTTTATATGGTAAAAGAGACTTTTCAGAAGTGATTAAGCTAAGGATCTTGAGAGGGGGAAATTGTCCTGGATTATTTAGGTGGGCCCTGAATGTAATCACATGTCCTTATAATACAGAGAGAGGTGGGTGGGGGGGGGGCCGAGATTTTACTACAGAAGAAAAGTAGGGGATGTCATGATGGAAGCAAGAGGATGGAGTGATTCAAGGAAGGAGACATGAGCCAAGAAATGCAGGAGGCCTTCAGAAGCTAGTAAAGGCAAGAAAACAGATTCTGCCCAAAAGTTTACAGAAATAACCAGCCCTACCTCGTTTTACACTTCTGACCTCCAGAACTATAATACATTTTGTGTTATTTTATACCGCCATTTGTGGTCATTAGTTCCAGCAGTCATGAGAAACTAATACAGGCACCTTTTCCCCTCCCCTTAAAACCAGCTTCACTACCAGGACCCAGGGGCTTTGTGTGGGGAAGTTAAGGACACACAAGTAGACCCTTTCCCTGGAGCTTGCAGCTTCTCTAGGGAGAGGTTTGGTGTCTGTCATTAATTTTGGAAAGTTCTTGGTCATTATTACTTCAAATTTCTTCTGCCCTATTTACTCTTCTCCTTCTGGTTTTCCAATTACAGGTGTGTTTTCCTTTTGATGTACCACAGTTCTTGGATGTTTTGTTCTCCACCCCCCCCATTCCCTTTTCTTTTTGTATTTAAGTTTAGGAAGTTCCTATAAACATATCTTCAAGTTCACTGACTCTTTCCTCAGCTGTGTTGAGACTAGTGAAGAGCTCATGAAAGGCATTCTTCATTTTTATTACCGTGTTTTTGATTTCTAGTGTGACCTTTTGGCTCTTTCTTTGAGTTCTAATGTCTTTGCTGACATTACCAGTCTGGTCTGTTGTCTACCTTTTCCGTTAGAGCCTTTGACATATTAATCATAGTTATTTTGAAGTCCTTGTTTGATAATTCCAACATCTGTGTTATACCTGAGCCTGGTTCTGATGATTGCTTTGCCTCTTCAGAGTGTGTCTTTTCTCATCTTTTGTCATACTTTGCAACTTTTTGTTGAAAGCTGGATGTGTTGTATGTGTAATAGTTTCTGAGGTAAATAGGTCTTTAGTGTGAGGATTTGTGTTAATCTGGCTTAGATTGGGCTAATTTTAATATGTGTGGCAATTACAGGTAACAGAGTCTTCAAATTCATCTAGTCTCCTTGTTTTTATTTCCTCTCTTGGCTTTGGGGCTTCTCTCTGTATTGCTTCTGAGAAAGAATCTGTGTCTGACAGCTCTTTCAACTTTCATCCACCCTTCTTATACTGGAGGCTTGTTGCCGTGGTGGTAACATGTGGGGGGAGGGATCCTTCTATAAACTTCTGATTAAGTCTCAGTCTTTAGTGGGCTGAGTCTTGAAGATGTGGCTTTCATAAGTATCTTCATCCCTCCTCCATGGTTATAGCATTCCCCTCCTCCTTGCCCTCTACCCTTTTCCTGTCTGCAGCGTTTTAACCCTATTTCCATGAAGACTAGTCTCCTGTTGATTATAGATGTCCCCCCTCCTCCTTTAGGTGAGATAGAAAGGCTGGAGTGGGGAGGAATTTTCTTCTCCTAGGAGGGATAAGATTTCAGTTTTGTCCCCTGATGTGGTCTTTCCCCCTGGAGAGTAGGCTTTTGTTCTGGAGAAGGATCTGGAATAGTGTCACAATGAGTATTCTTCCTTTCTCTATGCCAGGGCCATACTTTTCTTGGATCTTCACCATGAGATCTCGGTGGGGTTTCTGGAGGGAAAGCCCTTGAAAATGGAGAGAGCTCCCTTATTTTTGTGTCCCCCAGGAATTTCCCACTCTCCTGTTAGTCCCCACTCAGTCGCCAGCAACTTGTCAAAATTACTAGTCAAGTGAATGATCCTACAACTTGTGGCATCCAGAATCTTCTGTTCCAGGTAGCAAATCTCAGATGATACACCTCTCTGGATGTACCTATTACTTCAGATTTTGGGGTAACAATTTACCTTGTGATGTCAGCTTTCTCGGGTCCAAGAACAGTTATTGATTTCCAGTTTGTCCATCCCCCCCAGCTTTATTGAGATATCATTGACATATAACATTGTGTAAGTTTAAGGTGTGAAACACATTGATTTGATATACTTACATGTTGGAAAATGATTCGCACTATAGCATTAGCTAACACTTCCATCCCATCACATAATTATCATTTCTTTTCTGTGGTGAGAATGTTGTCCACTTTTTCTTGTTGTAAAAACTGGAGTGAAGACTTCCAAGTTACTTACATGTTGCAGCGGAACTAAGTTTAGCTCAGGAGCCTACTTAAAAAGGCAAAAGTAATGCCTCCTCCTTTAGGAGTAGCTGACCCCTGAATTTCTGCACAGACTTAGTTTTTCAGATTGCCTAGTAGACAGGATGGGGCCACGTACAAGTACATTTCATGAGCTGGTGAGGGTAGGGTGTGAGGGTGAGAGGGGGGAGGCTGGGCTGGCTGGGGTGGAGAGATAAGGATCCATAACTTGACTGCCAGCAAATGAGAACTGGACGAGACGGCAGCATGAGGAAAGAGTGTCAGCAAGGGTTGGTGGGTCATCTTCACCCAAAGAATGAGGAAATGCATTAGGAAATGAGGAAGGGGAAATGTGAGTTGGGGTGAGGGGGCGATTATAAAAATGAGCATCATCAAAGTTAACAAACATTGCCTGCTGAGTTCAAAGCTTTTCAGTTTGCCACACTGCTGCCCTCTGGGGGGAACACGAGGGAATTGTATGCTACAATTTATAAAATAACACATTTTTTGAATCTATTTAATGAACGTCTATGGGGGCAAAATTTCTTTTCTCCTAAAGCAGCCAACAGTTTGTTTTCTGGTCTTCTCATATACTCCCACGGAATGTGTGTATTATTTATCATTCGTTTTTGAGGTTACAAATCTAACCAAAAGGTATAATAATTAAGATTGTTGGCTCTGCAATCTTGCACAGGCCGTTAACTGTTTGATCTAGGACAAGTAATTCAACCTCACTAAGCTTTAGTTCTTTATCTGTAAAATCTGGGTAACACATATCTCATACACTTATTGTGAGGTTTCAATGAGATGATATATGTAATAAGTGTGGTTAGTATTAGGCACTGGACTGGTAATAGTAAATACTAAATAATGAGTAGCTATTATATTGTTATAGTTTCTATTGTTATGTCTGAACTTTTTTTCTTATGAAGAAATCCAGTCATCTCAAAATGGCAAGATTTTATTTCTGAGTTCTCAAAAAATCAGTATGTGATTGGCTTCTTGCATACTTATTAACGTTAGTTAATATAGAAAAATATGTGCAGTATGCGTACATATGCATACAAACATACATATATATGCACTCTTATGCCTGGGCATTTGCATATGCATATGTAAACACATACTTGTGTTTGCTTAGAAAAAAATTCTGAAAGGATACACAAAAAACTGTTTACACTAGTTATTACTGGAGAGTTGAGATAGAAAATGGAGAGGAAATAAAGTTTTACTTTTCATTTTATACTTTTCTTTTTTTTTTTTGAGGAAGATTAGTCCTGAGCTAACTGCTGCCAATCCTCCTCTTTTTGCTGAGGAAGACTGGCCCTGAGCTAACATCCGTGCCCATCTTCCTCCACTTTATATGTGGGACGCCTACCACAGCATGATGTGCCAAGCGGTGCCATGTCTGCATCCGGGATCTGAACCAGGGAACCCCAGGCCGCCGAAGCAGAATGTGTGCACTTAACTGCTGTGCCACCGGGCTGGCCCCTATACTTTTCTATTCTGTTTAAAGTTTTGTGTTATGAACAGAGTTACTTTCTATAATAAAACTCACTTTGATGCCTGTACTGTATATATATGTATATGCACACATATATATATAGCTAAAGTTTTCATGTCATTGAAACTTTTTTCTTGCTCTAGAGTCCTTCAAGATAAAGTGTCTAGTAAATAATATCACTTTGTAAAAGAAGAAATAAAACTTGCATGTTTTTAATAAACATCCTTTGAACTATACACACACATGACAAACAAGGATTACGGTATTTAAGTTAAATGTTATTTCAATAATTGTGATGTAACATGGGTTTTATTTGTGTTAAGATGAGTAAGAAAACATTCTTCACGTTGAAGTGATTTAAGAAAAGTGCACAAAATGAATATAAGGAACTATTTTGGGCATTCTGCTGGAAGCTTCAGCAATAGGAAACTACATTTGGTTAGCGACCAAAGGTGCTTTTTCATGTTGTCACACTCTTGACTTGAGATCACATCAAGAGAAGACTAGAGACTTCCGTAGGGCATAGAATACAATTCTGTGCTTTATCAGAAGGGCCACAAATCCTTTTGGTTGTCTGACTGAATGCTTCATATGCAACTTCAAATATTTCAGGAAAAAATAAAATACCCAGTTAACACCCCCTTCTTTTCAAAAGAGAAAAACACATCCTTCTGGGTATTTTAGTGAACACACACAGCAAATCCAGCCCTTCTCTTTTGTCATGCACTCAGTATCGAGGTGTAAGCACTCATAAACCCTCTGTAAGCCTTTCCCAGGCACTAAGGCTCTTTGCATGCACCACTGGGACTCAACACAATATCAATCTCAAATTGCACTTGGCATTTAGCTCACATAGGGGTGGGCTAAATTATATCAAAACAGGTTTTCTGGTGCAATGATGATGATCTGAGCCATGAAAGATAGTTATCAGCACTGACAGTTTTCATTCCCCACCAGAGAATAAACACAAACCCAAGAGTTATATGCTAATATCGCCCTCCACTCCAAAGTTTTAGAACAGGTTGTGCTACTGAGAGACTAAAGTACTGGGGATGTTTGAAGACATATTCTTTGTCCAATTTCATTGCTCCAGATTGTACTGCTAACTCTGGGTGGCGAAACTGTCAATGTGTTCAACTAATCAGAAGGTGGGGGCCGTGGGGGTCGGGTAAGAGAGAGGAGGAATGAATCTTTACAGATCTGTCTTCTACTGGAAATATCCCCAAAGCAGATATATGCAGACAGTGTGTCGGTAGACTTGTCTTTCAACTTAAAGCAGCCCATAGAAGCCTAGACTCAGAGCTAGAGGGGCCTTTAAAATAAGGCAGGCCCAGTTCCCCTTTTTACATATGAGGAAACTGAGTCCCAGATAGCTGATGCAAGTTACCTAGGGGAATAACAACATTTATTATAAAATCACAGTTTTTGGTATTCAGTTGGCTTTGTATAGTCAAATACCTTCAGTGATCAGTAGTGATCCCCAGGATGGCAGACCACAGTGGGCTTCCGTCTATCCCAAGGCCTCACAACGATCCTGGAAACTGACTTCTTTTTCCTGGTTTTGAGCTTAGGAAGTTTAATAACTTGTGCAAGATCACACTGCTTAGAGGTTGCATGAGTCTGCTTGGGCTGCAGTAACACAATACTACAGACTGGGTGGCTTAGAGAACAGAAATGGGTTTTCTCACAGTTCTGGAGGACAGAAGTCCAAGGCCAAGGTGCCAGTAGCGTTGGTTTCTGGTGGGACCTCTCTTCTTGGCTTGCAGATGGCCGCCTTCTCGCTGTGTCCTCATGTGACCTTTTCTCTGTGCATGCATATAGAGAGAGAGCCCTCTGGTGTCTCTTTCTCTTCCCAAAGGGACAGCAGTTATACTGGATTAGAGCCTCACCCTTATGTCCTCATTTAAGCTTAATTACCTCATTAAAGGTCCTGTCTCCAAATACAGTTACATTGGAGGTTGGGGCTTCAACATCTGAATTCGTTGGGGGGGTTGGAGTGGGGCACAATTCAGTCTATAATTGAGAAGGAAGATTTGGAGTGTGATCCTGAGTCTGCCTGACTTTGCAAGTCATATCTGTTCTGTTATACCTTCTGATTCTTCGTGTATGAAATTAGCATATAATCATTTCGCCTATAAATTAATGTATTTGTATCATAGTTCAGAATTTGACTCCATTCCGTCTCCCCTCTTTCTCTCCTTCCGTGGTGGGTGGGAATGGCTGATGATCCTAACTAAAAGGTAAAAATAAAATATGTTGACTGTTACTGGTATACTTTAGTCAGAAAGGAGAGTCCTTCTGGGCTGTGAGCACTTGTGTGAAGACCTGTCATGTCGGGTTCAAGACCCAACTCTCAGAACTTGGCAAACAGGTGAGCTCACTGACTCATTCCAAGTGGGTACAGTCATTTAACATTATCTAGATCCACACAAATATGTACTGAGTGCTAATTGTGCTGGGTGCTCTTCTAATGGCTGGGATATGGCAGCGGGACAGACTGACAGGCCCTTGCTCTCATAGGGAAGACAGGGGAAGGTAAGCAAAGAAATAAGAATTTCACACAAGAGTGATGCTCTGAAGAAAATGAAGTAAGGTAATGGGATAGAGGGGGCCTGGCAGTGGGGTGGCCTTTCTTTGGTGCTCTGGGAAGGCCTCTTTACTATGGTGACATATAAATTAAAACCTGAGTGATGAGAAGTGGCATTAGTCAGGGTTCTCCGGGGGAACAGAACCAATAGGATGGATGGATAGATAGATAGATAGATAGATAGATAGATAGATAGATAGATACATAGATACATAGATAGATTGGAGGAGATTTATTATGAAGGATTGTCTCATGTGATTATGGAGGCTGAGAAGTCTCATAATCTGTATCTACAAGTTAGAGATCCAGGGAAGCTGGTGGTGTAATCTGAGCACAAACCTGAAGGCTTGACAACCAGGAGAGTCAATGGTGTAAGTTCTGGTCTGAGTTGGAAGGTCTGAGAACCAGGAGCACTGACATCTGAGTGCAGAATAAGATGGTTGTGCTAGCTCAGGCGAGAGAGCAAATTCGCCCTTTGTCTGCCTTTTTATTCTCTTCAGGCCCTTAGTGGACTGGCTGATGCCCACCTGCATTGGTGAAGGTGAGCTTCTTTACTCAGTCACTCAACTCAAATGCTAACCTCTTCCAGAAACATCGTCGTAGGCACATCCAGAAATAATGTTCTACCAGCTATCTGGGCATCCCTTCACCCAGTCAAGTTGATGCACATAAAGCATCACAGAAGGAGTTAGTCATGGAAAAACTTGGGAGTTAATCCAAGCAGAGGAAGAGTGGGAACAAGTGATTGGTCTGAGGAACAAAAAGAAGGCCAGTGTAGCTAGATGCAGTGAGCAAGAAGGACTGTGGCCTGAAATGAGATGGGAGAAGTCCACAAAGGCCAGATCACAGAAGGTCTGGTACAGTGTGGGAAAGAGGTTTGCATGAATTCTGAGTGCAATGTGACTTTCTTGGAAGATGTTATGTGGGAGAATAATTTGATCTGAGTGGTATCTGTAAATAATCATTTTGCAGTATACACATAGCATTTTCAGCAATTATTATTTTGAGTCTCTCCCTACCATGAGTATCTTCTTGTTAGGTTGAAAGGGGCAACATATTCTGTGGAGCGGTCAATTTAAAATTAGCATTTGAAGAACTGCTGTACCAGAAAATTAGAATATTTATATGAATACAGATCTATTTAAGCTTTTCTTGTATCCTACTCATGTCTAGTATGTCAAGAAGCTCAGCCACCTGTCTGTCATTGCCTATCTTGTTTCTCTATTGTTCAGATAACCTAGATGATGTTCTAGATGAGAAGAGATTTGCAGCTTCCTTTCTTCCTTAGTGTTTTCCTTCCCTCCTTCTGTCCACCCTTCTTTCTTCCTTTCTGATAAGGGAGGCACTCTGTATTTTCTGTCAATAGGTACTCTTGTCTCCATGCAAATTTAGCCTGTTCCAATTATATTTTCTGGGCACTGATTTCATTGTCTGCTTATAAATTCCTCCAGTTATCAAAATTTATAAGCTAAAATGGGAGGGAAATATGAATTCAGAATATAAATGGGAGACTGGCAGATATTTGCTGCTTGCCTGAGGTAGTTGCCGTGAGCCAGACTCACCCACCAGAGGATTCCCGGAGAAGGGGCTACGCTGCCTCTGTCTGCTGGCACTCCTCATCTCTGTGCTCTGATGCCACCTGTTGCAGGACAGCTGGTGTGGTTTAGGGACATCTGTAGCTGTTAATGTAGAGTGCTTCCACAGACGAGCTGATGGCTATAAGCATCACCCATGGGCGAGGCTTGGAGAATAAGAAATAACCAGAGGTACAAGGCAGGAAACCTGGGAGATCAAAGGAGTAATGGGGATAGGATGAAAAAACCCAGAATTTAGAGGCAGCCAAGCACTGCTGTAGATGGTAGCAGGTTTTGAAGGCATAGAGGAGATAATTCTGATTTAATATACAGAGATAGCAAATGAACAATGGGGTGCATGATGGCAGGGATGGGGGAGACTCATAGGATATGCTCATTTGGACCTGTTCACTGATGTGTCTATGATGCCCAGAGCCCAAGCCTTTGTTACACCCCTCTCTTGATGTAGGCTGCATCAGGTGGCACAGCCTTCTAGCCGAGTTCTCTGGTTCCTGGTAGCAGCACGACATTAATCAAGTGCTATTTTATGAGGATCATCATTATAAATATCTGAATGTTTGTTCTTCCTTCTCCTGCAGGACGCTATTCTAATCTGTGCAAGTTACTTCCAAAGTCCATAGCCCTGAAGAGAGCCTCTGAGCCTCTCTGTCTGGTTTTCTCCGTCTTCTTCCTCTTCTTCTTCTTTTGGTGCCACACACCCCTGTGTGCCATGTTCCCCTTGGAGGGCGGGTGAAGTGTAAGTTAAAATACATAGAGCTACAAAGGAACCCAATTATATTGACACAAAAATATGATTTCTGTCGGTGACAAAATAACAGGTACTATTGATTTCACTGTAGTTTTTGCTAATTCATAATTAAATAAAACACGCCAAATTTCAGTCAGACATTATGAAAAATAAAGATTTAATTTTTTTTAGCCATTTGAGGTCACAGACCCTCTGTGTCCTGTTCACTGACCTCAGTTTAAGAGTTAAGAAGCTCTGCTCTCGGATGTCCGTGAGGGAGGTAGTGGCCAACCTACCCATCCCCACATTGGTAGGATGCACTCTGGTTCTGGGTTCTTTCTATAAAGTTTAAAACATCCCTGAGGAAACAGGATGATTTTGAGGAAGGCTGAGAGCTTTAAGTATTCTGATGGTATGCTGGAGTAATGGGTAAAGAACTGGATATTACCAGAATCACCTGCATTAAAGCTGGAAATCCATATGGTCTCCTGGAACTGCCCTGCTTCCCCTTTGACCCATATTCCTGGCCTTAGAAGAGACCCCCTGCAGGACAACTGAGAGCTGAAGTAATTCCCACATGTACACCGTAATGGCACCAGAGTGGCTCCAATGGCAGCCTCCCAAACCGGAACACTTTTATTCACTTATCAAGATACTTAAAAAGAAATGAAATTGACTTTTCTTTGTTACCTATTGGGATGATTTTTGCCCTGGGCCAGTTTTCATTTGTAAATATCAGGCCATTGTAACCCACATAATATTAGACATGAAGTAACAAATATTCATTTTGGGAGATGTTTAATGATGTTAGATGGGACATGCAGAGGCACTGCCAGAATGGGTGGCCTGATTGCTGCCTAGGACATCAGAGTACACCTCCAACTGTCTCATGCACGAAGGAATGATGGCCTCACGGAGGGACTGCTGACAAGGGGGCTCAAGTGGGAGAGACAGAATCTAGGCCTAAAAAGCCAAGGTTGGTTGGTGTTATGGGTCCTGGAGCTTAAAGAGAGCATGTTACTTCAGGGCTTGCTCTGATGGGTTTACAGAAGGGAATGCAGAGCAGCTTCTGTTAAAGCCTGCAGTAGTTTCTCACGACAAGCAGAGTAAAGTCAAACTCTTTCAAGATGGAGAAGGCCATCCGTGCTCTGGCTCTGGCCGTCCTTCAGACCTCCTCCCCTTCTCCCCTGTCCCTTGTTCACTGTTCTCCAGCTAAATTCTCTGTCAAGGCCTTTGCCCGCGCTGCCCCTCTGCTCCACCTGTTCTCCCTCTTCCGCCCCTGCGTTAACCCTAGACCCAGCTTCCTGTCATTCCCCACCCTACTCATTCTACCTGAACAAACTTAGTCTCCTCATGGGGAGAGTCTCCCTGCTCCGTCCACAAGGACGCTCCTCATTCAAGCCTTTACATTTGCTCTTCCCACTGCCTGAAATGTTCCCAATATTCTCCTCACCTTCCTCAGGTCTCTGCTCAACCGTCACCCTCAGGAAAACCTTTTCTGCCCACCCTATTTGAAATGGCCTCCTTCCCCTTTGCCCTCCTGTCTTTCATTCCTGCTTTATTTTTTCTCCTGTCATTTATCTCCATATGACATTATTTATTTATTTATTTCCTGCTGCCTATCTCAGAATAAGAGCTCTATGAGGGCAGAGATTTATGTGTTTTGTTCACTGCGGTAGTGACAGTTCCTAGAAAAATGCCTGGCACACAGTAGGCACTCAGTACAATTTTGAATGCATGAATCCCCTGCCATGTGGGACCATTGTTTAGCTGTACAGGATGCGAATGGGTTCTGAAGGTTTGGCTCCCCCCGCCCTCGCCCTCCCCAGCTTTATAACCACAATCTGTACCCCACTTTCAGAGGCATTATAATTCCTGAGCCTTTCCCAGATCCTGAGGGAAGAATGATCTTCCTTTCTTTTGGCTCTCAATCCTCTAACATCTAAGAGACTTAGATTCCGAACTTCCTAAGGTGGGGAAGGTCAGTTACCACATACTTATTTTCTACCTTACAAAATTCTGTAGTCTTCTCTTCCTCTACCAACTTGCAGCTCTGCCTGATGAGAAATTTTGCTATATGCTTCAATGCACAGAAAATGACAAATATGAATATTCTGGATTTTCATTATATGGATCTGAAATGGTGTACTCAGGAGGAAATGAGATTACTGGAGGGTTCAAATAGGTTGTATGATTGTGTGTGGGAGATGTTGTAGAAGAGACAGAAGCCTGGATATGTATTTGGACTAGATTATCTTTTTAGTCACTTTCAACCGTAAAAGTCATGATTCAGTGATTCTGTGAAATGCTCTGAACTGCTAAGATAAAAGATGCTACGGACACAAAGAGCATTATTATTAGCTCCGTTTTTTGAAGTGATGTTATAATCTTTGTCCATTTTCAGTTTTATTATTCATTTGAGCTTAGTGAATTTTCTCACCAGCTCCCCTTTTGTATTATCACAATATCTAACAGCTTTAATCAGCCAATTTGTCTTGACAAAAATTACATGCATGACTGTCCCTATTCATAGCACTGTTTTGTTTTTAAAATCTCCATTCAATCATAGCCTTCCTCTCATAGAATACCCAATATGTATATTCAATCTCAGTGTTTTGGTTTCACCCAAGTTCCCTTATCTGTTTTGCACAAGCATAACCTGCCTTAATACTCATTGTCTGAGACCATTGTTTTTAATCATTCCATATTCATGTGGAATTCATATGTAGCTCCATTATCAAGATTCCAAATGAACGAAGCATTGCTTAATGGAATCTTTAAATAGATTGTTAGAAGCAATTCTATTCCCTTGTGTTATTTAGTCCCATGGTCCTATTTTATCAAGAAATACATTCCCTTTTACCTGGCCTTTCAGACTTGATTATTAGACAGGGAGTGTATTAATAAGACAAAGTTCTTAGCCAAGATCAGACTCTTATATGAAGCTCAGTGTTTTGTCTGCCTTGGGATTATCTGGAATATGGCCATATATTCAGTTTAAAATTGGTTACATTGCTTTCTTTTCAGTCAAACATTCAGCCCTGTTGCCACAAGGCTCAAGTTCTCTGGACTTCTGATGATCCATCTTAACAGACTTTATATTATACATTTCTCTTCTTGAATTTAAAGTTTGTTTTGGGGGATGATGATACTTGCACAAGTTTCTAAACACTCTGGCCATGATCTCCTTGGGGGCTACCCAGTAGCTGGGGCCTTGTAGACTGGACAGAGCAGGTCCGTCATCATGTTTTCCTCCAACGGCAGAAATGCAAGCTGGCCGACGAACTCCTCTTTAGTCCTTGTAAAAATCAGTCCCAGGCTGATCAAAGGAATGCTGAAGGTACAGATACTTTTTGAGGTTACATTTTAAAAAAGCAATTCATTTTTTTGAAAAACATCAGTACCCTGCCCCTAAAATCTTTTATTTCATTTTGCTTAGATCAGTTAAAATCAGAGGACTTGCCTTTTGTCACCCTGCATGATATTTTCTCAAGAATTCCCCCCAGATTATAGCATGTGTTGGGGTTCTGTTCCTGGATTTACTTCTCATAGACATTCTGCTTAATATTACTGAATCTCAATTTATGTGCATGAGAAATTAGATTTCAAATACCTGTCTTTGTATTGTTAAAGCAAATAAAATATAGCCAAAAGCTAAGATGAAATAATTTTGGAACTCTCTACTATTTGGTATTGACATACTAAACATGACATGCTAAACACTATTTGGTATCATGTTTCTCTGCTTCTTCCATCAGCATGAGTAATTTATGTCTATTTTTGTATTAGTATTATAGACAGAAATTTTATAGATAAGAAACTCAGAGAATTATAAACTTTAATCTGAGAATGAGTACTTAATTACTCAGATCTTCAATTTTCCTATTTACCCACAGAAACAGCAAGACAAATACAGGCATATTTAGCTCTAACACTTGCTGTGTTTCCCTGAATTTGCATTTAATCAATTGCTGGCAAATCAAATCATATTTTGGGCTGGCCCCGTGGCCGAGTGGTTAAGTTCGCGTGCTCCGCTCCAGGCAGCCCAGTGTTTCATTGGTTCAGGTCCTGAGCGCGGACATGGCACTGCTCATCAAGCCACGCTGGGGCAGCGTCCCATATGCCACAACTAGAAGGACCCACAACGAAGAATATACAACTGTGTACCAGGGGGCTTTGGGGAGAAAAAGGAAAAAAAATAAAATCTTAAAAAAAAATCATATTTTTAGTACATGGAGGTGGGATGTTGGAGGTGACTTGCTATTTCAGGAAGCTTTTTATGAATTTAACCACTAACCCCCTAATGCATCTGCCTTTATAGGTTTGGATTTTTAATAATAGGTTTTGGTAAAAGAGTAATTCAAGTTTTATCAATGAAGTCATATGTTAAATGCACCAGAGGAGCATTCTTTTTAAAATGTTAGCTTATCTTGAATCCTTCTATGAATAGGTTTTTGGATTCATTTCATTATTTATACTTTTGATAAAGTTTGATTTTTACAAATCAGTTTTAGTTTTTCTTAAAATAGAGCACAGATGGATTATTCTTCTTCATCCTACAGATGCACAGTGTAGGGTAATTAGCTAATATCCACAGCTCTCCGGAAAGATGAATAAAACATGGAGCTCTATATGCCATTGACCTCAGCCCTCACCTTTTCTCCTCCTCGCATGCAGGTGAGTTTGCAGTGGTTGAAAAGCTGGCTACAGACTCACCAAAGGGAAATGTTACTGGTCAATTTACTCTGCCTCAAGGCTTGCCAGTGCTCTCTTCAACATACATTTCTATTTTATGAAAAGGAATAAAAGTAATTCAAGTAGAAGTAGAAGAAAACAAGGGCAATAGGAACTTGAAAATGGCAAATTTATTACAAATAAAAGAACTAGCATAAGAACAAAAAAATCCTGAATTTTCTGTAATTATTAAATTTCTTTTTAAGCCTGGAGTGCTGTAGTGAGACCAAAGATATGATTCCATTCTTCCATGTCTTGTAGGTTTCTTCTTCAAGCATAAGGAACTTTCGTATCATCTCTGATCTGTTCTAGAAAATCTGTAAAATGCTCTCAGGCCCTGATGTTCAGCCTTAGCTCGCCCTGAACCCCTTCACTATCCTCCTTCCCAAGTGTGTAAGCTGCACGCACACATGTGTGCATGGACACACACAGACAGAGCCACAGATATCTCTGCTACTCTTTCTCACTTGGGCTTGTACCACATTTCCACTCAGTTCTCTAAGTAGGTGGTATTCATTTTTTCCATTGTGTAAATGACAAAACCAGTGGTATCTAAGGCATTTTATCAGTCTTCTGATTTTGAAATAAGATGCTTGAAGGTTCTAGACATATTGCAACTGTTGAGGATCTTTCCTTCCGTTTTTGCTGACCTAGCCTTGTATGGGTTTAAAGGTGGCTCTTGAAGGAAATAGTTGTTCCCTAGGGGGAAAAGGCATTAATTTAAGAGCTAAAGTCAAAGAGTTGACCCTCTGTACTCTGTTTTCAGTCTCCTGCTTGGCCTGTGAGGCATAATTAAGGACTGCAAAATCTGGGTTCTGGGTCCTGAATTCTATGAACTGACCATCACCTATTTATATAATTTTATCATGACCCAAAACCTTGCAAGCTTCCATCTGAGGCTCCTTTCAGGGCACTATTTAGACCTTGCCCAGGTTTGGAGACCCTTTAGTAGTTTTTATTGTTGTCTAGGAAAATAGACTCCTGCTGGATTGATACTGCCTGCTTCCTCTGGGTTATAGTGCCCTCAGTTTACATCAGCTGATGGAAATGCTTCTGGATAAATGCATCAGTCAGCAAGGCTACTGTCATGAGGGGAAAAGATATCCCCCTCCCCCCAAAAATAAGATAGACCATAAAGGGTAGGAAATTTCTGAATGGCACTGGGACCTAGGGAATCTTTCGAATCAGAACTCTTAGGGATCCTGCTTAGCTACGGGCTCAGTGTGGGGCGTTGGGCAAGTTCCTCTCCTTCCGGACCTCCAGTCTAAAAATAAAATGATTTTGTCACCAAGGGAACAGCATATACCTATTGTTATTTGTTTTGATTTTTTTAAAAAACAGCTTTGGGTTTATTGAGATAGTATTTGCATCCTTACAATTCATCCATTTAAAATGTACAGTTTAATGGATTTTTAGTATGTTCATAGGGTTGTGTAACCATCACCATAATCTAATTTTAGAGCATTTTCATACCCTCCAAAGGAAACCCTATAGCCGTTAGCATTCAATCCCCATTTCCTGCCTGTCTTTTTCCTCCCAGCCCTAAGCAACCCCTAACCTACCATCTGTCTCTATAAATTTTCATATTCTGGACATTTCTCATAAATAGACTTGAACAATATGAGGCATTTTGTGACTGGTCTCTTTCACTTAGCATAATGTTTTCAAGGGTCAAATATGTTGTAGCATGTGTCAATACCTCATTCTTTTTTATGGCAGAATAATATTCCTTTGTATGGATGATACCACACTTCATTTTTCATTTATCCATTCATCAGTTGATGGACATTTGGGTTATTTCTGCTTTTTGGCTATTTGTATTGAGATACAAATTATTTTCACATGTATGATTTGCAGATATTTTCTCCCATTCTGTGGGTTGTCTTTTCACTTTCTTTTCTTTTTCTTTTTTCTTTTGAGGAAGATTAGCCCTGCACTAACTACTGCCAATCCTCCTCTTTTTTGCTGAGGAGGAGTGGCCCTGAGCTAACATCCATGCCCATCTTCCTCTACTTTATATGTGGGACACCTACCACAGCATGGCTTTTTGCCAAGCGGTGCCATGTCCGCACCCGGGATCCGAACTGGTGAATCCTGGGCCGCTGAGAAGCAGAACGTGCGTGCTTAACCGCTGTGCCACTGGGCCGGCCCCTCTTTTCACTTTCTTGATGGTATCATTTGCAGCACAAAAGTTTTTAATTTTCATGTGGTCAGTTTATACATTTTTTCTTTTGTTGCCTGTCTTTTGGTATCATATATAAGAAATCATTGCCTAACCCAAGGTCATGAGGACTTATACTTTATGTTTTCTTATGAAAGTTTTACAGTTTTAGCTTTTATATTATGTCTATGATCCATTTGTTTGCACTTTCATTTCCGAGTTGATCTGAACACTGAATACCTTGAACAAAATGGCCCAAATGGTCCAACTCCTAGTAGCTCCAAATGCTGGAAAAGCTGACAAGAATTGAAGTACATGTTGAATATTTACTATTTCAAGCAGTTGTATCATGACCACACACTTGTGTCCATGTTTCCTTCACTTGTACCTCTGCTATGATGACTTCTCAGTTTAATTTTGTTTGCTCACATTTCTGGCCAATTTAAGAAACAATTTCCATATTAAAAGACTGAAACTGATAGCTAATGGGTGTTGAAATAAAGCATGCCTTGCTGCTATTGAATTATTATATTTTTCTATGATTTTTTTTTCTCTTTAGTCTATTTACTACCCAAACCCTAGGCTGTTATCAACCTTTAAAATCATTTTCAGTTTCTTCCTTTTGCATAATTGTAAAATGAGCCTTTTTTCAATCTCTTTGGTTTCTCATTTTTATTATTATGTTCTGGACGATATTTTTAAAAGTCTTCAATCTTTGACAGGCTTTTAAAAAAAAATAATAATGTTGTTCCATATAATTATTCTGCAGTATTTAGAGCCTTTAATATAGTGTGGACATTTAACACACATTAAACAGCAAAAGATTTATTCTTGACCTTTTCAGATGAATAGTTCCTGGATTAGATTCCTAATTAGCCATTGATTTGACCTCACTGGTGCTTCCAAATTTAAATAGTGATCCTCCCCACCACCAACACATACAGCTCTGGTGCTAATCTGAATGAGGGAATAAGAAAGTCAACTACTGAAGACATTTAGCAATGGTCAGGCCTCCCAGTATTAGCCATATCTTGCAAAACCTTGACCTCCTTGTTTCCTTCTAGAGGTGGTCACACATGTTATTAAGGGAGCCCTTGACTTGTCCCCTTCACCTCTAGGGAAGCAATTACTCTATTGTATTTAGAAAAACTATATCCCGTAGAGTGGTTGTCTTCCTGCTCCCTAGGAAATAATCTGCTGGAATTCAAAATATAATTACCACGCTTGACCACCTTCCTATATCCTGGAGCTGACCATTATTAATGGCATCCAATTATTCATAGCAATCAAGCAGCTGACCTTGCTAAACTGATCACAGCAGTGGGTATTTCACAGTCAGTCTGCTGGCTGGGCGTAATAGAAGGAGACAATGTCATATCCTGGTTGTCTTTAGTGAAAACAGCATGTCACTTGCAGACTTACAGGAATGCTATAACGACTTGATTGCAAGATTTAGCATGTCATCATTTTAAAAACTTATGTTTAGATATGCTGGCAGGAGCAGGAAAGAAGTTGGTTTAGGTAAGCTTGGTGTTTGGGAATCTCTTTGGCTTACCCTACATTGCTACTTATAAACTGCATGACCTTTGGTAAGTCATTAGGTTTTCTAATCTCCTTAACTCTAGAATGAGGGCATTTTGCCTACTTTCAGGCATAGTTGTGAGGATTAAATGATATAAAAACTATGAAACAATTAGGTAAAACAGAGGTTGCCAGTTGTCGGTTTCCTATCAGTAGCGTCAGTCTGAGCATAAAAGCCTTTTATTCTTCACCAAAGTGAAGGATAGGTTCTGACTCTCATGTGAATACTGCTTTTTCATCCTGCCTTTTGCACAAGCACACAAGCCAAAGGTTTTCCTTTACTGTGCAGTGGTATTAAAGTGTGATATTTGTTTGCAGTGAAGGGGTCTAAGCATAAAAACTGACATAAATTTCCAGGTGGCTGGCTTTTGACCCTTCCATTTCCTTGGCTGTGTTTTCCCTTTGAGTTGGCATGATATGTAACAGTTCTGATCCAGCTGCAGAAATGAGCACATTGTTTACTTTTGGAAGTCCATGAATTCTCTGAGGCCACTAGGAGGGGGCTTTTCATAGGGAACTAACTTTATGTGAGTTTTGAGCCAAGCAATTTGGAGGAAGGAGAAATGCACAGTTTATATTCACCAGAGGGTCACTGGCATGTCTAATTCAAAGTGACCAGAGAAGAATTACTTCATTATGTCCTGCCTCCTTGTCACCATTTGAGATGCTCTAGTGTCACTTGAATCCCAATTAAAAAAAAAGTAATCCTAGGCCAGCCCTGGTGGCCTAGTGGTTAAGTTCAGCATGCTCTGATTTGGTGGCCTGGGGTCAGTTCCCAGCGTGGACCTACACTGCTCTGTTAGGGGCCATGCTGTGGGGTGGCCCACATACTAAAAAATCAGAGGAATATTGGCATGGATGTTAGCTCAGTGTGAATCTTCCTCAGCAAAAAAAAAAAAAAAGAAAGAAAGAAAGAAAAATATCCATACTTTCATAAGATCCTAGAGTAAAGTAAACAAAATATTTTCTTTAGAATTTCTTATATATACTGCTTACCAGTGGTGGATACATGGTGAATTTAATTTGCCATGAATGTTATAAAACATCAAGCAAAACTTACTAAGACAAACAGGAACTTAATTTTAGAGAGGGTGGCGATAGTGTCAGATTAGCACTAAGGGCAATTGGGACTTTCCTGGTCACCTGTGAAATAGCTTCCATTTCTGCACTCCAGTTGGACCATATGGATACATAAACAGGTGAAGAGAAAGAGAAGGAATTTTCTGTTGGCTTGGAACTCTGGTGCATTCTGCCTGCAGGTTAGGCAATTCAGAAGGTGACCCTGTGTGCTTTGTATGGAAAATTCCATAGTAGTTAAGGGCAGTTAAATCCTGAGAGACTGAGTTTCAAATGCTAGCCTTTTCACTTTATTATGAGAGTTTTCTTATCTGAGAAGTGACATACCTGTCAAGGCTCTTGGAAGGCTTAAATAAAATCATAACGCACTAATATCTTGATGCTAAGTGTAGGGGGTTGAGTAGCAGCTCCCAAAAGATACGTCCATGTCTTAATCCCTGGGACCTGTGACTGTGACCTCATTTGTAAAAAGAGTCTTTGCAGATGGAATTAAGTTAAGGATCTTGAGATGAGATCATCCTAGATTAACCCAGCAGGGGCTAAATCTTCTGGGACATGTCCGTATAAGAGACAGAGGAGGAAAAGGCACAGAGACACAGAAGAAACCATGTGAAGACAGAAGCAAAGATTGAAGTGACGCAGCCACAAAGTAAGGAATGCCATCATCCTCCAGAAGCTGGAAGAGACAAGCAACGGAAGCTCCCCTAGAGATTTTGGAAGGAGTGTAGCCCTGTGGACATCTTGATTCCAGACTTCTGGCCTCGGGAACGTGGGAAGATACATTTATGTTGTGTTAAGTCAGTCACTTTGTGGTAATTCATTATAGCTGCCGCAGGGAGGTAAAGAACTGAGCACAGTGTCTCATACGTGGTCAATGCTCCGTATGTTCTAGCCTTAGTTTTCAAATAAAATAGACCTTTTTTTAGGGAAAAAAATGTGCTTTCAAAAAATAATTTCTTTACCCTTTTCCTTCTTTGTTCTTATAGCCTTAACTTACTCGCTTATTCACTTATTTTTTCCTTCAGTCAGTCAGTCCATCATTCGATATTTATTATGCAACTTCCATGTGTTAGAATACTTACTACTAAGCACACTAAATACATTTGAAACAGCACTATACTATGGTGAACAGAATACGTATAGCCTCCAGCCTCACTGAATTTTTACTTTCTAGTAGGAGAGACAGACAAATAGAAGAATAATGCTCATTGCAGTTAGTGCTGTGAAGAAATCCTGATTGGCTTTGGGGACAGAGAAGAACAGGGCTGATTAAATAGGGTAATCAGGATGGGGGGCTCCCTTGAAGGAAGGAGCCAGGGAGAAAAGGAGAGACACTGGTTTTAAGCAAGTGACTGAGCCTAAAGAACTGTGGCAGAAGTTTGAGAAAGCAAAGTGAAAGTATTTTGTAGAGGTCTTCTGTGTTAAAGCAGTGTTGACCTTGAGGTTAGGGAGGAGAAGCAGAAGGTAGTTGCATTTGCTGGGTAGAATATTGTTGCTCTGTCTATGGGGCAACAAGGCAGTTTTCTAGATGTTTTGGGGCAGAGGTCGGCAAACTTTTCCCCTAAAGGGCCCAAGTAAATACAGCTTGTGAGCTGTATGGTTTCTGTTGCAATGTTTGACTTTATGTTAAGCCTGAAAGAAGCCATAGACAATACGTAAAGAAATGAGTCTGGCTGTGTTCCAAACATCATTTCCTGGGCATTGAAATTAGAATTTCATATAATTTTCAAGTCTTGAAATATTTTTCTTCCTTTTCCTTTCTATCAACCATTGGCAAATGTAATAACCATTCGTAGCTCAACAGCTATACCAGAACAGGCAGTGGGATGATGTGGTCTGCTGGTCATAGTTTGCTGGCCCCTATTTTAGAGTGAAACTTCTGTTTTTACAAGGAGAGAAGCAATCTCCTATGCCTAGAAATTCTGCTGCAAGCAGCAGCCAGCAGGCAGGAGTGGGGAGTCATGTGGGGAAGAGAAGGTCCCTTGGGGAAGGCACATGATATCTCTGCAGAATTCTCAGTTCTTCTGGCCGGATGAACATGGGCCTGAGCTTGAATTCAAAACAAATTTTGTTTTTCATCATAAATCAACATTTAACGATAACGTTTCTCCTTGATGTTTCAGCTATAAAAGTGCAAATTATGCATGAAATTGTTGTACATTATTCCATAATGAACTAATCTGATAGAAAAACACGTTAAGCATTTATATTGAAAACAAGTCACTCGTAACTATTAAGACAGTTTGAAAAGGAGGACCACGTTCCTGAATTCATGAATGACTGGAAATTGGGGCCATTCAGTTATGACCAGGGAGATGGAGTATTGTGTCCTTCCTGTCCTACTCACATTGCCCAGTTGCCTTTCTGGCCATAGATTTTAAAAGGACGAAAGATGGGGCCTGCCTTGTGGCTGCGTGGTTAAGTTCGTGCACTCTACTTTGGCAGCCCAGGGTTTCACTGGTTTGGATCCTGGGCGTGGACCTAGCACCACTCATAAAGCCATGCTGAGGTGGTGGCCCACATGCCACAACTAGAAGGACTCACAACTAGAAAAATATACAACTATGTACTATTGGGCCTTGGGGAGAAGAAGGAAAAATGAAAAATACATAAAATCTTAAAAATAAAATAAAATGACCAAAGATATTTCTTATTCCATGGTATCATTTTCTGAATGACAATAAATAGTGCATTCCTATATAATATTTCATTTATAGCCTCTGCCACACTTTGGACTCTGGAAATACGCTAATAAACAAATGGTCATGAATTTGAATTTGTCAAATGCTTTGTGGATTCCAGTGCCTTATTCTCAGACCTCATGGGTACTCCACAAATTATTAAGGTATTTAAGTTATGGCTTCTCAGTTCTTAAGCATCTGCCTTCCACCTTCTTTTAAAACTTCATGTTTTAGCATACTAGTTCTATATCGGTATCCACAGAAAGTACATCCTGTTATCAATAAGTTTTTGGATGTTTAACATTAAATGTCAATTTAAATGGAGGCACTCTACAAATCATAGATTTTTAGGGCTTAAGGAGGCCTTAGAGATGACCTAGCCCAACTTCCTCATTTTACACCTGAAGGAAATGATGGCGAAGTGACTTCATAATTCATTAGTTTTACCATTAGCTGTAGGTGGTTTCTATTTCACTCTGTAATGAGCTCAGCTCTCCTCTGTACACTCAGAAATGTTTGCTCAGTGGTTTGTAGAGGGGACAAAATCATTCCCAACCTCTCTTCTATAGTCTCTATTTTCATAATAAATATATCTGGAGAGATCTGGAAATCTTAAATGGTTGTCTTAGCAACCTTCTTTTCAAATAGCCCATGGCTGTAGACCTTGACACTAGGTACGACTCCACGTAATATTGTTACCCTTATTAAGAGAGTAAGTTAAGGATGTGCACACTCATCCGGGAGAAAATGGAAGTAAAATTATTCTAGAGGGACCTGTCCTGTAAAAGAGGCTGGGTGGGTGCTTTGTGGATGTGAATTTAGACTAGTGAGCAGCTGATCAGGTGACTGAGACTAGTGATAGGGTGGAGGTGCATGGGTGCAGGAAGAAACAGTCAATACCAAGGCATTGATTGGTCAAAGACAACCTAGGCACCCCAGACAATGGTCATATTTGTAAGTGGGCAACACATAGAGATCTGTACAAAACTGCAGAACTAAACCCTGCATTTTGCAGGATTCAACTCTTGGGAGAAGCTCTAACAAGAAATACCTTACTAGAGGAAGAGGAGCCTAGAGACAAGCCCAGAAGTCTTGGGGATGGAAAGAGGCATTGAGAAAGGAGAGGGAAAGCAGTGAAACAATTTAAGCACATTTTCCTTCTGTCTGTTTGAGCCCTGGGAGTGTGAGTCCTCAATGAAGCCAACTTTCAACAAAGGCAAGGTTGAAGGCAGTGACCTGGTCCACCCTGGTCACTCCAGTGTGGACTGTACTCAACAGCTGTGCATGATCCCTGTCTGCCTTCATAAGGTGTGCTGGGCCTAACAGTGCTCTTTCTCTCTAGGGATTTTCGATTTGGAGACTTGTGAAAACAAGTTCTTCATAAAATCTGGAGATAATCAATGTTCTTTTTTTAACTGCTTTAATTGCAGATGAGAAATAGACAATACACTTCCATTTCATAAATACCTACTACTAATATGGTAGAGCTATAGGAATTGATATGGCCTTTTATGTGTTTAAGGTCACACTCATGGGGTTATCAGACTATCAGTCAATGGTTTTTACCTTTGGTGTAGTTCTCATTTCAGCATTTTATAACATCTGATTTTTAGCACTATTAATATTTATAAATAGTTGAATCATAAAAAAGATATGTAAAATTTGGTGCCCATTTAAATCTCATTGAACAGCTCAATCTCTGTGGTAGAAATGATCTAGTCCTTTCCTGACCCATCTTTGCTCGTAGGTGAGCCTTCCCATCAGACCGTTGTGTTTTTCCTGGTCTCAGTTCTGCTTCTGGGCAGGTTGCATATTTCAGAGGATCTTGGGTCAACTTCAAGCCCAACTTGCTTCTCTTACCCTTGTTAACTAAGCTGCCCATATGTGGATTCAGGTAAAGCTTCATGTACATAACAACTGCACATAATTATCAGCTCAATGATTTTATTTACATCTCCAGGGTTGGAACTCAATAATTCCATTCTACAGGGTCCTGGCTAATCTATCTTGTCTGGGTTTTGCTTGCTGAAATGTAGTTATTTTGGGTGGGTTTTTGACTCCCACTCTTTTGTAACTCTGGGTCTAGTTTCTGACCAGTCATCCTAGGTTCCTCCCTGAATACCTAGAACCAACTTTCTATTTTTGATCTCTAGTTCTATGCAAATTATGGGACTTGATCTGCACAGTTTATTTTCCTGACCTTGTTTTCACTTCTTTGTGCTCTGTAGTGAGTGCCGGACCTCTCTCTTAAGCTGTTCTTTTAGACCTTCTGGGCTCTAATTCAGCCTTTCTTTAATCATCGTTCCCAAATCATTCCCTAGCCTCTCCAAGCCAGTGTCTTGATGCCTTCACCCCTCCATCTTTTTTCTGGTTCTTTGGGCTCCTTAACAACCACTTGTCAAGACCTTGATCATCAACACCTTGATCATCAATACCTCTTCATTACCTCTGACTTTGATCCTGGACATCCAAGACTCTCCTTATTCTTTCCCGTCTCAATCTAAGACTAGATGTCAACACTAGATGCCTTCCATATTAAAACCAAAACCAAAACCAAATTAAATCAAAAATACTTAGCGAAATAAAGAACCTTATTTCACCATTGGATTAGTGAGAAAATCAGGCTGTATGCCTACATAGCCTTATATGTATTCATGTCATAGCCTGGCCAGGTTTGTTTTAATAGATTGTTTTCTATCTTAAACTGAAATAGTTTTTGTAGCGCTCTATGTTCAACATGAAAAACAACCTAGAGTTATAGTCATAAACCCTATTTGAATTAGAAAGGAGTTGAGCTCACCAATACCCTTCTTTTCTTTGAAGAAAAGATACAATTTCCTTAAAACATTTCAATTTTTTGAAAGAATATTCTTGAACTTTTTATTATTTATTGCTTTTGATATAATGTAAACAGAATGTCTGCAACTGGTTTTCCAAGCATTTGCGTTTTCCATCATTTATCTTTTGATTTATTGCTTAAAAACATCTCCCTCACTGAGAGCCTATCTTTTGTACATTGTAGGATCTCGCTTGATTTGTAAAATAACCTGGAAGAGAAAATAGAATATTATTATTAAAAATAGTTGATAACATCATTTTTAGCTGGATTTTGTCATCAAGTAGTATGAGGTAGGCTTCCTTAAGGATTCTGAGAGAGGCTTCTTTCAAAATATTTTCTTTTTAAGAAGCAAGAAAATCAACATAAACTTTATTCAATCCTTTCAAATTATTGCAACATGATTTATGAATCAGCATACGGTCTCTCTTGGTGAATATGCCCTGTGTACTTGAAAAGAATGCATATTCTTCTGTCATTGGAATATTCTATGAATGCCAATCTATAGTTTTTCAACCTTCTATAGGCTTACTGATTTTCTTTCCACTTATTCTATCAATTAGAGAGAGGAATTTTGAAATATTCTACTATAATTGTGGATTTATCTATTTCTCCTTAAATTGTCTTTCAGTTTTGCTTCGTTTATTTTTAAGTTCTATTTTTAGGTACATACACATTTTGGGTTGTTACGCCTTCTTGATGAATTGATACTTTTATCATTGTGACTTCTTTATCTTTATCCTCGGTAATATTTCTTGTTTTAAAGTCTGCTTTGTCTAATATTAGCACAACTACTCCAATTGCTGTAGACTGAATGTTTGTATCTCCCTAAAATTCATATGTTGAAACCTAATCTCCAATGTGACGGTATTTAGAGGTGGGACCTTTGGGAAGTACTTGAGTAATGAAGCTTCCAGCCTTATAAAAGGGACCCCACAGGCTCCCTTGCCCCTTCCACCATGTGAGGACACTGTAAGACAGCCTTCTATAAACCAGGAAATGGGCCTTTATGAGACATGGAATCTGCTGGTGCAGACTTCCCAGCCTCCTGAACTGTGAGATAAATTTCTGTTGTTTGTAAATCACTCAGTCTATAGTATCTGTTACAGCAGCCTGAACAGACTAAGACACCAACTTTGTGATTAGTATTTGCATAGCACATACTTTTCCATGAATTTACTTTAAACCTATCTATGTCTTAATATTTGAAACTTTTTTTTTTGTAGACAGTGTATAGTTGGGTCTTACATTTTCGTCCACTCTAACAATGTCTGCCTTTTAATTGGGATGTCTGGAATTATATTTATATTTTAGGAAAACATTGACTTAAGATCAGAGGATTTCAGTTATTTCTTCCTCAAATATTTGATGATATTCGTCAGTGAGTTTTAGTTTTGTTCATTTTCTCTGATTGTCTACTTTAAACATCATTGATTTCCACATTTATTTTATTTTTTCTGCCTTCTACTTACTTTGTGTTTAATTTCATCTTTTTTTAGCTCTTTAAAGTGAATATTAGATCATTAATTTTAAATATTTCTTCTTCTCTAATATAAACATCTAAAATATAAGTTTTCCTTTACAGACTGCTGTAATTGCAACCCACAAAGTTTCATATGTTGTATTTCCATTATCATGCAGGTGAAAATATTTTTTATTTCCTTTTTGATTTTTTTTCTTTGATCTATGTTTTATTTAGAATTATATTTCTTTTTTTTTCCCTCCCCAAATCCCCAGAACATAGTTGTAGGTCCTTCTAGTTCTTCTATATGAGCCACTGCCACAGCATGGCTACCAACAGATGAATGGTGTGGTTCTGCCCCTGGGAACTGAACCCAGACTGCCGAGGTGGAGTGCACTGAACTTTAACCACTAGGCCATTATGGCTGCTAGACTTATATTTCTTAATTTCCAAATATTTGGGGATATTCCAGGTAACTTTGTTATTGATTTTTAATATAATTCTATTTTAGTTAGAAAACATATTCTGTATATTTTCAATCCTTTGAAATTAAGACCCGTTTTCTGGCTCAACATATGGTCTATCTTGTGAGTGTTCCATGTGTACTTCAAAAGAATGTAAATTTTGCAGTTGCTTTGTATGATCTTCTATAAATTTCAATTCATGAATTTCAATTAGTGGCCTTAAGTTGTTATATAGTAGTGTATTTCCAATTTTCAGTATTTTTTGATCCTTTTATCATTATGACGTGTCTTTCTTCATCTTCATTATTATTCCTTTTCTTGAAGCATTCTTTGTCTGATTTTTAATATAATCAGCCAAACTTTCCTCTGTGTGTTTGTATGGCATATGTTTTACCTTCATTTTATTTCCAACCTTTGTGTGTACTTATATTTAGAGGCATCTCTTGTAAAAAGACCGTATTTGGCCTTGAATTTTTGTCCAGTCTGACAGTCTTTGCCTTTTAATTAGAATGTCTAGTCTATTTACATATAATATAATTATTGATATGGTCAGGGTTAAAGTTGCCATCTTAGTTTTGGTTTTTGATTCCTTCCCCATTCTTTTTTCCCCCCTCTCCTTTTCTTCTTCTTTTTGACTAATTGAATATTTTTTGGTGTTCTTTTTTATCTTTAAATTTCCTTATTTTGTCATTTTGTATGTTGTTCTCGAGGTTAACATATGCATCTCTAACTTATCACAATCTAGCTTGGGTTAATATTACACCATGCTATGGACTGAATGTTTGTGTGTCCCTCCCCCCCAAATTCATATTCTGAGACCCTAATCCCCCACGTGATGGTATTTGAAGGTGGGGCCTTTGAGAGGCGATTAGGCCATGAGGGTAGGGCCCTCACGATGGAATTAGTGCCCTTATAAGAAGAGAGATGAGGAAGATGATCTCTCTCTCCACCATGTGAGAATACAGGAAGAAGATGTCATCTGCAAGGCAGGAAAAGGATTCTTAGCAGGAACCAAATTGGCTGGCACCTTGATCTTGGACTCCCCCGTCTCCAGAACTGTGAGAAATAAATGTTTGTGGTTTAAGCCACTCAGACTATGGTGTTTGTTGTGGCAGCCTGAACTGGCTAAGACAATCCCCTTCATGTATAGTGTAAGAACCTTATATCATTATGCTTCTATTTACTCCCCTGCTATCATTTCTCCTATTGTTGTTTTATGTTTTACTTCCACATATAGTTAAATCTCACAATCCAATTCTATTACTTTTGCTTTAAACAGTCTTTTAAACAAAGTAAAAAATGAGAAAATGTGTTTTTTTATATTTGCCCATGTATTTACCATTTTCAGTGCTCTTTATTCCTTCCTATAGATCAGGCATCTGCACCCTTTTTCTGTAAAGGGCTAGAGATTAAATACTTAAGGTTTTGTGGGCAATATTGTCTCTGTCACAACTACTCAGTTCAGCCATAGAGTGAAAGCAGCCACAGACAATTTGTAAACTAATGATTATGGCTGAGTTCTAATAAAACTTTATTTATGAATACCAACATTTGAGTTTCATATAATTTTCAAAATATTATTCTTCTTTTGATTTTTCCCTACCATTTAAATATGTGAAGATCATCTCAGCTCACAGACCATATCAAAACTGCTAGCTAGTGTGATTTGGCTCAGTCTGTAATTTGCCAAGCCCTGCGATAGATCTGTGTTGACAACTACAATCATTAAGCCTCAACCTGAAGACCATCTTGTAATATACTTTGCATTGCAGGTCTACTAATGACAAATTTTGTTTTTGTTTGCCTGAAAATCTACTTATTTCCCTTTCATTTTTGAGCCACATTTTTGTGGGATATAGAATCCTAGGTTGACAGGTTTTGTTTCATACCTTGAAGATGTTATTCTGTTGTTTTCCGGCTGGTTGCATCTCTATGCTCTGTTTCCTCTGCCTGAAAGTGAAGTCTTTGTTTGGTCCACAGCTGCAACTTGGAAAGGCAGAATACTGAAGCAAATGCAAAACTCACCTCGCTCATTTCTCTTCTCTCAAGGAACACAGCACTGTCTGTTGTCTAGTGACTAAAAATAGTTGCCTTATATATTTTGTTCAGTTATGTATTTGTTTTTACAGCAAGAATAAGTCCAATACCTGTTATTCTGTCATGGCTGATCCAGAAGTCTTTTGCTTATGTTCAAAACAGAAGTAATGATTAGTTTATGTTATATTTATAAAATGTCGTGTTTGGATCCTGAGAAATGTTTAATATTTCAGAGTAAATATTATGCTTTGTAATTAAACTCTCTTTCACTCTGTCTTTTTAAAATATTTTTTTATGGAAATCCTGGACAGTTGGACTATGAGGCCATAACAGAAGCCGTATTTTAGGCCATGACTCTTGATGGACACAACCTCAACCAATCAATATTTGTTGAGTACCATCTATGTACCAGATGCTGCTAGGTCTCAGAACTGTTACTCTTGCAAACTCAAACATTATAAAATAAATCATGATATAATATTACTTTGAAGAGTAATGCCACAAAACAAACAAGACCCCACAATTCTAAAGCACTGGGAGTGATCTGAAAAATGAGCGTTCTCTGTAAAACAAAGCGATATATCGAGAACCGAATTTTAGTCCTGACTCTGTTAGGATATAATACAGTTCACAATCCTTTTGGGCCTCACCTTCCACTTCTATAGAACGAAACTGTTGTGTTCAATGATCTTTAAGTTTACTTCAATGTCTAAAATGTGTGCTTCTCTGCATGTCCTCGTGTACCTTTTGTACCTTTCTTCTGTTTCATGCAATTAGGACACAAATAGAGAGTTTTTGAGAGTCTGCATTCTGAACGTGATTTTGATTATTTAAAATATGAAATGTTAGAGTGCACTTAAGTTGCAACAAATGGTTTTCTAAACATAATAGCCAGGTACCTTACATGTATGCTTTTATGTATCCTCTGAGTCATATCTGCTTTCAGTAGCTGCTGACAAAACAGCATTTTACTGCTGAAAGAGTAGCAGATCTAACATTGCTGCAAAAGAGCAGGCTGAATTTTATTTTGCCTTGGGTCATCAATAAAATTCCAGTCATGCTCTGATCCTATGCTCTTTATCGTTCCCCATGATACATAACAGGTGAAAGAAAACTTTACTTTTCCAGGCATTGCAAAACTTAAATGAAGAATTGGAAAAGACCTAAAAGGTCGTACTTAAGTCTTAGAAAGCTTGGAAAGCATCCTCCCTGACTTAATGACACAGGCAAATAGGTGTATTTGTTAGGATAATGCTGACAGCTGTAACAAATAGACCCACATACAAAGTGGCTTGCAACAATAAGAGCTTGTCTCTTGCACATGTAGCTATCTCTTGCAGGTGATCATGTGAGCAGTGTAGCTCTCCTTTTTTTTTTCTTTGTTTTTGAGGAAGATTAGCCCTGAGCTGACATCTGCTGCCAATCCTCCTCTTTTTGCTGAGGAAGACTGGCCCTGAGCTAACATCTGTGCCCATCTTCCTCTACTTTATATGTGGAATGCCTGCCACAGCATGGCTTGCCAAGTGGTGCCATGTCCACACTCAGGATCTGAACTGGCGAACCCCAGCCACGGAAGTGGAAAGTGCGAACTTAACCGCTGAGCCATCAGGCCGGCCCCATGTAGCTCTCCTTCTTGTGGTCATTTAGGAAACCATGTTGATAGAGGCTCTGCCGTTATTCAGGATTTTAGGCAGACAGAGACTCTGGGAAGACAATGAACACATCATGTCCATGGCTGCTGCAGTCATATCCATTCCAGTCAGTCACAAGTGGGGAAAGGGCATGGAGAAATTTGTGAGAGGTTTCTATGGGCCAGTCTTCTTCAATTCCATTGTCTTCATCTAGCTAGAAGAGAGGTGGAGAAATCTCAGAATCAGGAAATAGAACCCAAACTGTCTGACTCCTGAGCCTATGCTCTTAACCACTCTTTTACGGCATCTTTTCTGATCTTAAAGCTATTTGTCTTAGTTTATTCAGGCTGCTGTAACAGAATATCTTAGACTGGGTGGCTTATAAACAACAGAAATGTATTTCTTACAGTTCCGGAGGCTGGGAGTCCAGGATCAAGGCACCAGCAGATTGAACATCTGATGAAAGCCTCCTTCCTGGCTCACAGACAGCCTTCTTTTTGCTGTGTCCTCACATGGTGGAAGGAAGCTTTCTGGAGCCTCTTTTATAAGGGTACTGCTTCCAGTCATGAGGGTACTGCCATCATGACCTAATCACCCCCAATGGCCCCACCTCCAAATACCATTGCATTGGGGATTAGGTTTCAACATGCAAGTTTTGGAGAAGACACAAACATTCAGTCTATAGCATTGTCCAACCAGAATTCTACCCCAGAAACTATTATTAGAATGCAATATGAATTCAATATGCAATATGCAATATGAATGCAATATGAATTGTATGAACCTATACTAGAAGAGAGCAATAACATTTTTATTGGAAGGTTTCCTATCATTTTCCAGATTTTCCCAAAAGACTGTTTTTCTCTTTTTTTCCTCCAGCTCTGAACAGGATGTGAGAGCAGAGCTGCCGCTTTTTGATGATTTGGAGATCTATAAATGCCCCGGGAAATGAGGGGAGCACAGACAGGCACACAATCCAAAATCAGCAGCTGTTTCTCTCTTGTGGCTGCAAGGTTCCTATCTTTCAAGGGAGGTGGTTTTTAAAACTCTCTAACTTAATCTCTATCCCTCTTATACGGAAGGCACCTCTCACCCTTTTCGTCTGGATCAAAGAAAAGTTTTCTCTATTTTTGGTAACATTTGCTAGCTAACAGCATCAAGTTTCATGTAAAAACTTAACTGTGCATATATATCTGCTTTGGGGTAAAAAACAAAAACCTGTTTCGGTATTTGTTAATGTTCCCTTTTCACGTTCCCAGAGATGTTTCTATCTTTTTCAATGTATCCAATTCAGTTTTCAGATTTGCCTCTTGAAGCTGTTCTGACTTTTGCTACTTTTCTGGACAGCCATTTCGTAATCCTGGTGAACAAAACATGTAATTTCAGCTACCCAGAGAAGATACTAAATTTACATGGTATTAGCTAAGATGAAAGACACTTTTCGTCCAAAAAGTGTCCAAAGACCCTTTCTTCCCGTAAATTGAAGCAAACTTGCCAAATGTTTAAAACATATCCCTGAGAGAGAACCACAATTTTCACGAATTTTACAGGTAGAAACAAAGCTTTCCCTCAGCTCTTTAATCCAGAGTTGTGCTGGGATGTAATGAGAGGTACCGCGGGGGGTTTTCCCTTTAACAGAAGGTGACACTGTTCTATGATATTTGTGCCCATTGAAGACAAAATTAATTGCAGACAGAAAGTTTGTGGACTCCCATGGAAAAGGAAATGACCCACGTTTGATGATAAGGTCTGACCACTATGAGATGCTTCCAGAATTACTAATATAACAATGATATACTGAATGTGGTTTAGGTATCTAGTTATTTTACATGCTTTGTTTTGTTGAAAAATAGTTTGGGAGAGGTATAAATAAGGTGCTCACTGGGAGTGATTTTGCTGTTTATTTTTTTATTGTGGTAAAATACATATAACATAACAATTACCTTCTCAACCATTGTAAGTGTACAGTTCAGAGGTATTAAGTGCATTAATGCATTAAATGCATTAGTTATACAACCATCACTGCCATCCATCTCCATAGCTCTTTTCATCTTGTAAAACTGAAATTCTATATCATTTAACAATAACTGCGCATTTCCTCCTTCCCCCAGCTCCTGGCAACCGCCATTCTCCTTTCTGTCTCTATGATTTTTGACTACTCTAGGTACTTCCTATAAGTGGAATCATAGAATATTTGTCTTTTTATGACTGGCTTATCTCACTTAGCATAATGCCTTCAAGTTTCATCCACGTTGTATCATATGTCAGAATTTCCTTTCTTTTTAAGACTGAGTAATGTTCCATTTGATATATTATACTACATTTTGCTTATGCATTCATCTGTCGATGGCTCCTTGGGTTGCTTCCATGTTTTAGCAATTGTGAATAACGCTGCTATGAACATTGGTGTACAAATGCCTCTTTGAGACTCTTCTTTCAATTCTTTTGGGTATATATCCAACTTCATGTTGCTGGATCATGTAGTAATTTGATTTTTAATTTTTTGAGGGACTCCCATAGTGTTTTCCATTTTCCGTTCCTACCAACAGTGTACAAGCGTTTTTACTATGTTTTTTAAGGGAGGCAGCTATGATGTGATAGTAAGTGCATAGGTTTTAGAGATAACAAAACTAAATATGGGTTCTAGTTCCTGCATAGCAGTCATGTGACTCAGTACTGAATGATTCTTAATCTCTCTGAATCTCAGTTTTCTCAATTTAAAAAATACCTCCTCACAGGATTCTGTGAGATTAATAAAATAATGTGTGTAAAGGCCACTGGAACTGTCAGGTGTTATAAAGATGTGAAGTATTTATTATGATGTAATTGAATACTGAGAAATAAAAACATGCATCTTTTTTCCTGGCCTTATACACACATGTACACACACGAACGCTTTTAGAGAGCGTCAATGAGTATTTCTCTACAGGGCTTACTATTTACAATACTGGGTTTTTGCAAAAGTTAAATTTAATTCCAATGATGATAATCTCATGGAAAAGAGCTCCATTTTACACCATTAGCATAGGAAGATCAATAGCAAAATCTCTGCTGTGTATAGCTGCATTTGTTAGCCAGTAGTACGCTATGCCATGACTTTTTCTTCTGAAGGACAATATTTAAGACCCAGAGAGTGGTGTGCAGTCACTATGATTGACTTAGGCGGGTTGAAGTGGCTTTGCCATTTAATATCTATGTGACCTAGGACAAGTTCCTATGTCTCTGAGCTTCAATTTCTAAGTTTTAAAACTGAAGGGAATTGGAATAAGCCGTCTTTTGGGGCTTTTCCAGACTCAGAAATCTCTGATTCTAGAGTCACTGTGTGGTTGGTCTAATGCAATCTGATTGTTAATGCCTGCCAATGCCCTTGAGTTCAGATAACACAATGGATCCAGAGCAATTCATTAAGAGAGTAAAGTAATAATAGAAGTAGGAGTAATTTCTACCAATCAGGAGTGAAATTACTTTACTGCAATAAGAGGATGACTTGTGGTTGGATAAGATATGATAAAGTTTGTAGTCTTTGGAAGATAAATTATATAAAAAATGAAAGGCTGTGATTATTAGTATATGATTAATAAAAATTATATAATTTTCTAGAGCAGTTCTGGCTAATAGAATATTCTGCAATGATAGAAACATTCTATATCTGCACCATCAATTGGGCAGCCACTAGCCACTATGTGTCTATTGAGAACTTGAAATATGACCAGTGAGACTAAGGAACTGAGACTTTTTAGTGTTTTTTAATGTTTATTTAATCAAACTTAAATAGCTATATGTACTGGAGAACAGAGTTACAGAGAATGTGATCTGTTCTCTGAATTAGAAGCTTCTTTATGGCAGGAAATCTGATTATTCATCTTGCTATAGATTCATTAAAACCAACACAAGGTACAAAGTAAGAGATCAGTAAATAATTGTGGCAATAAAGGATGTTTCTTGGTCAAGTATATTTGGAAAACACTGTATCTTCTATCACTTTTTTGGAGATTCATAATGCATATTAATATATTAAATCTTTGAGAAGTTTTATAATACATAGATCTACTTTGTTTTAAATCCGCATCTCTCAAACTTATTTCACTACAGGCTCCTTTTATGTATGTGTGTATGAGAGAGAAAGATTGAGGGAAAGGGTGAGAGGGAGAGAGAGAGTCTCATAAAGCATAATTTGGGAAACAGCTCATTTATTGAGAGACCTGGGGCTTGGTTGGTAGAATACATGATCACCCATCAGATGGGTGAGCCCTCCTTGGCCAGGTGCCTGGATTCAGCTCTCCACATAGTACAGGTGGAAGATATTGATGGAGTGAAAGGCTTTGCAGTAGAAACTAGAAGGTGAGCATCCAGGAAACTGGGATGGCAAATATTTAAGGACCCTCAGGACCCTCTGTGAAATTGGGGAAGGAGGCTTGTAATTTGGAGCTTTACATGGGACCGATCTTCATAAGGCAAGCAACTTCTCTCTTGAGAAATACTTGCTGTTATGAATATTGAAAGTAATGTATGTTCATAATGTTTTTATTTTAAGTCTCTTAGGATCATTTATTTACAAGTCCTTTCTATTCCTTTTTTGAAGGAACTTCAACTTTAAACCTGAATTTGGTATTTAAAGTACTAAGATTTCCCCCCAAAAGATTTTTGAAATTTATATTAAAACAAAACAAAACAAAACCCAAACTCTTATCCTTGGGTTTCCGTGACTGAAATTTTGGTTGGAGTTGAATCATATTTAACTGAAAATTAGATATGGTTAATATCTAATACCCGGAGCAAGAGGGAAAGATCAAGACTTCTTGTTTATCTAGCTTTGTATCTTCCTGAGAGTGAGTCAATGCATAAAAGTGTGAATGAGAAGTTGAGCTGCCTGAAACTACCTGGTATAACACATTTTTTTCCAGAGAGTAAAAATACTCCGTTACCTCTTGGTTTATGAGGCAATGAAGTATTCCAGCACATAAATATTGACGCTGAGACCCATGGGATGTAGGAGTGCTAAGCACATTTGCAAGACATAAAGACCAAAACTAAATGAAGTTGCATCTTTTCCTATAAAATGCAATCTGTCCCTCAATGGATTTTACCATGCTGTTGTTTTTATTTCCTCCATCTTTATAATTGGAGACATCCTGCTGGCCTGTTTAAAACACCACCAGTATTTGTTCCTGAAAGTTAGCCAACCTACTAATTATCCTTAAAATTCTGATTAGGCATTTGCAGCTAAAATTAACACATCAGGGAAATGCCAGGATTTTGAGCAGGAAGCTGAGAACAGGAAAATGGCTAAATAAAGGCAACAAAAAACCCCCCAAAAAACACCAATCTGTACGAGCAATATTCTGAAATGAAACAGATTTCTAAAAATTTATAATATTGTATTGCTTTTAATGTTCCTTGGGGCAAGAAGAATCTGAATTCTGTATATTGAATTCAGCTGTTCTAACATTTATTTAGTTTTTATCTGCATGGATGGGGGCACCATATTTACAGGGCAGAGATTAGCATATATAGATGCAGATGCTTGTAGGTGTGTAAATGTTAGAATTCTCTTGTAGAAAGTTGGATTAAACAAGTTTGGGACACATTGTGTTGGATCCCAAGGATTGGTGGGAAAAAGTGCATTTCCAGATCAGAGCCTGCTTTCAGCACCATGTAGGAATCTCCTGGTGAGCCATTAAGGTTTAGAAATCTTATTTCAGTTGTGTTTATCTCTGTTCCCCCATCAGATTGTAATATCCTGGAGAACAGAGATAACAATAATGAGTGTATTCATTTAACAAACATTTATCCCAGGTCTAATAGATTCCAGGCACTGTTCTAGGCATCAGATCCAGCAATGAACATTCCAGTCATAGTCCTTGCTTTCAAGGAGTTTATATTCTAGTGTTGGGGGAGAGCCAGACAATAAGCAAATGAAGGGCTGAATATATTTCAGATGTTGACAAGCGCTAAAAATAAATGAAGAAGGTAATGTGATAAGGAATGAGGATGGTCCAGGAAGGCCTTTCTGAGATTGGAACTTTAGAGCCGAGAGCCAGCATGAGGAGAATCAGTCACAAAAGGGCAGGCTGAAGTAAGAAAAATAACAAGTACTAAGCTATTAGAGTGGGAGAGCTTTAGTTTTCAAGGACAGAAGGAAAACCAGCAGGGTGGCTGGAGTAAAGGATCCATGGGGAGAGTAGAGCCAGATGAGGTCTGAGAGGCTGGCAGAGCCAGATCACTTATGGCCTCACAGGCCATGCTGACACCGCCATTTTGCTAAGTCCTTTACCTACACAGTCCCACTTGGCAAAACCACAACTCTGATTTAAATTCCAACTCTCTGCCTTTTCCTCTGAGACGTGGAACAAGGCGATGATGCTCACTCCCACCACTTTTATCCCATATAGTACTGGAAGTCCTAGATAGAGCAATTAGGCAAGAAAAAAGAAATAAAAGGCAGCCAAATTGGAAAAAAAGTAAAATCTCTGTTTTGAGATGACATGATCTTCTATGTAGAAATTCCTAAAGACTCTACAAAAAAAAGAAAAAACCTATTAGAACTAACAAACAAATTCAGCAAAGTTGCAGGATACAAAATCAACATGCAAAAATCAGTTGTGTTTCTATATGCTAACAATGAACTATCAGAATGAGAATTTAAGAAAACATCCCTACTTACAATGTCATAAAAAAGAATAAAATAATTAGGAATAAATTTAATCAAGGGGGTAAAAGACTTGCACTCTGAAAACTATAAAGCACTGATGAAAGAAATCAAAGCATTTAGAAACCATGTGTTAGAATATCAACTTGGACAATTGTGGGGAAATAGTTTAAAATTTTCCTAGTTGAGAATAGATTCAGTTAAAGAAAGGGAAAAGTCCCTGCATCTCATTAATTCAATAAGAAGCAGGAGCATGTGCTCCTAATAATGCAGTATGAGATTAGCCATCATGTGTATAATTGTGCATATCATATGAAATTCACTTTCTTTAATTACATATACTCACTTCTCTTTAAGAATGAGACTTCTAAACTTTTCCACACAAATGTATCAGTATTTTCAAATCAATTAATGTAAAAATGGTCCTCTAGTTGGGTTTCAAAATATTGAGAAAATCTTAACCTGAGTCTGAATGAATGTCAAGAAATTGCTTTTAAATTAAACGTGAAAACTTTTAGATTTTTTGTTTTCAGAAATTCTTATACTGTAGAATGAAATAATTCATCTAGCTAGACAGAAAGCATACCCACTCTCCATCGAATTCTGTTTTGAAGAGCATCAGTTTATACTGTATATTCTTTCCAGAGCAAAACTATTAATCTTGTGCTTTCGTGAATTCACGTGTGTGCTGAAATGGCATTTCTGTGAGAGCTAGTAGTTTTGTAGTTGTATCATGAAAAACACTGATTATGCATTACAAAGAATAAGCAATAAAAACAAATGGGTAAACACGTTTTGGTTGAGATGAAAGGGGATATAAATCCTTAATTAGACACTAGATTTGTGAGTGCAAAGTAAACAGAAGTTGAGCCATATTTGGCATTTCTTCAGCAAACAATGCTAAATGTTTAATATCTTTGTGATGAAACGAATTCATCTTCTAGTTATTGACCTGTTCGAATTCTCTGTCTATATATTGTCCTCCAGGGGAAGACACTTCTTCATTTTAAACTGATCACTGAAAAAAGTATCAGGTGAAACTTTCTCTGTGGACAGGGGTAGGTTGGTAATTAAATTTTGTTGAGTCAGTAGAGAAATTACAAAAAATAAAATCAATGTGGTAAGTTTTTCATAAAGGTAAACTCATTCTATTAAAAAACTGCCTTTTTATTCTAGGATTATGCTCTAATTACTTACGTGGTTTTAAATTTCCCTTTTATGAAATGATGGTGACAATAGGTGGTACTTATGTTTTTGTCTTCTTAACATCCTTATTTGGCAAAAGAAAAGTTGATATGATATGTTGGTCCTCACTTGGAAGAATTCACTAATCAGTAAATTCTGGGACTAATAAGCATTAAGCATCATACAGCTGTTTGGGCTGTGAAAATATAAGTAAATTCATAACTATTATTAAATAAATGTTGCCCTAAGTGCCTACCTCCCCACCCACTCTAACCACTCAATTTACTTTTTTGGGACCCCAGATATCCTCAAAAGTAAGTACAGTGTCTGCTACAGCTGGGGCTATCAGGATACTTTCTGACTGCTTATACTTTATCAGCTGTTAAATGTTTTAAATAGAACTCGGCGCAAAAATCCAAATTCCTGGGAACCATTGGTGTAAAATCAGGGCTGTTACCTGACTCCTTTTAAAAAGACAAAAAAAGTGCTATTGGCTCTCAGCCATGTAACCCCTTACAAACTGTATTTAAGATAATCTGGCAACCTCTCATTTGATAAATATATGGATAGAGTTGTTTTCCTCCCTTTCTAGAGAGTATAGTATAAAAATCTCCATAAATAGAAGCACAGGGCTTTATGCTTCCTAGGCATAAATAGTTATAGGATGAGAAAGGGTGGAAGACCTCATAAGCACAGATAGCAGGAGAGAGAGAGATGGACCCTGCATCTCTTTTCTCTTTCTTCTCAGAATTCTTCCTTCAGTAAGAGAAATACGATTCATGCAACTAGGAAGAAAAAAATACACTGACTGAAAAAACATGCAGCTTTGACGGAGAGCAAGCTTTACACCAAAAAGATGAGGATAAATATCTAAAAAGACAACATTAAGCAAAGTGAGCCAAAGAAGTTTAAAATCTTGTTTTGAATTTGTTAGAGACCATTAAAAATAAAAAATAGGAGCCAGCCTGGTGGCATAGTGGTTACGTTGGTGCACTCCACTTCAGCAGACCAGGGTTTGCTGGTTTGGATCCCAGGTGTGGACCTACACACCACTCATCAAGCCATGCTGTGGCAGTATCTACTCCCAAAGCCCCAAAGCCTCTCTCTCCTTTTTCTTATACACTTGTCTTCAAAGCGAAAGATAGGAGGACCAGAAAGAGTGGTTAACTTGGTTTTACTCTTGAGCAGCTGCCCCATTCAACTTCAGAGACAGCTCATCCCCATTGCGGCAATCAAGTGACTACAGTTGGTGGTCCTTCTGTACGTTTAACCTGCAGAAGCACTTTAAAGAGGTGACTAACCTTGTTTTGGGTCTGAGTCACCAAAATGTGTGATGCTCTTACATGAATAATATTGGCATGTGAAGTATAAACTTTATCTATTTCTCTGCTCTTTGAAAAAAAGTGAAGCTGGTCATCTTGATTTTGTTTCTCTTATTTCTTGAAGCCCTGCTAATATTCCTGCACAAGAAAAGAGATACATTGACAGTTCTCTGCTATAAAATGCATAAATAAAACATTTTGATGCCACATAGAGGTTTAAAATATTGAGAATATGGTCATACAGTTATGGTTTAAAATTTCCACTTTAATCATCTTTAGAGAGAGGTCTAGGATCGAGAGGGTTAATGGCACGCTGCAATGAGCACAGAAAATGCCACTGCAGGTGCTGGCTTTAATGGAGTGTTGATGGAAAGCCAGAGACACATAAGAAGGGAAATGAGTGAAAGAGAGAAAGTGTCAAAGGGGTTAGTATAAAACACAGGTCTGTGACAAAGTAAAGCCTTAATTCCTAGACTTGTTTTGGTCTGTTTGAGAATGCTGCTTCAGTAACTTTTGTATAAACCCAATTAACTTTTTATAAGGACAGGCCAATTAGAATGGAGATTTCAGAAAAAGGGTTATGTAACCACGCATAGGAAGCTATAAATTCCTTATATTCATTTCACAAACTTGGTGGGTTAAATGAGTTACTTCTCTAGGTTTTCTTTATCTATTTTTTTAACTTTGTATATTAGGAAATTTATAACATATGCATATACAATAGTTGAGAGATCAGTATCATGAACTCCGATTTATTTGGCCTCAAAAATTATCAACTTCCCCGCCAACTTCCTGGCCCCAGATTATTTTGCAGCAAATCTCAGACATTATATCATATCAATTGTTAATATTTCAGTATACATCTCTAAATAATAAATGCTCTTTTAAAATATATCTACAATTCCATTGTCATACCAAAAAATGCTATATCATATTTATCATACCATAAATAAATCATAATTTCTTAATATAATAAAATATCCAGTGTTCAAATTTTTATCTCATTTTTTTAATGGTTTGTATGACTCAAATAACAGACTCCAAGTAACACCTACACATTGCAATTGATTAATATGTCTCTCAAATCTCTTTTAACCTATAAGATTCCTTTCTCTGGCTTGTTTTCTTCTTGAAATTTTTGTTTTTCAGTTGTTGTTGAAGCAACTGGGCTGTTTGTATACGGGGTAGATTTTGTTGATTACATCCCTGAGGTGTTGTTTACATGTTGCTCTGATCCCTAGATCTTCTGTAAATTGTTGGTTAGTTCTAGAGACTTGATCAAATTTGTTTAATATTTTTATTAAGACCACTTTGTAGGTGTTTACTTTCACGAGGATATACAAAACATGTCTAGTTGTTTCTTGTTTGCATGTGTGATGTTAGCAGCCATTGAAGATCTTTACCTAGAGCTGTATTTCTTTCATTTCTTGTTCTTATCAAATATTTGGCTACCCTTAAACACAGCTCATAAAGTGAAGGCAGAAAAAGTGTTTTACTCCATCCCGTTAGTTAACAGTTTTCAAAATAATGAATTTGTTCCATAGCAACCTCTAAAGAACAGCGATATTTTTAACTTATATTTTTGCTTTCATTATAAATGCATGGATTAAACACATTTAATCCATTTTGATCCACAGTGTGACTATTCTCACTGATAACAGACAGCCTTTGGACTTGAACTGCAGCATTGCCTCTTCCCTGGGTTTCCAGTGAGCTGGTCTACCCTGGAGACTTTGGATGTCAGCTTCCATAACTGTGTAGGCCAATTCCTTAAAACAAATCTCTTTCTCTCTCCACATCCTGTTGGTTCTGTTTCTCTGAAGAACCCTGACTTATACAATTGTTAAACAAAATTTGCATTAATTCAACAGAATTTTCTCGAGTGTCTACTTTGTTTCAGGCATTCCTTTAGGTGCTCAATATACAACAGAGAAGAAAATAGATAATGAAATTGTTGACCTCAACGATCTTAAATTCTACTGTTTTCACCAAGCAATTACTTCTTTAAAATGCCTTGATTCATCACTCCATTACTATCTATGCTAGTTTTGTTCAACATTTTAGCTACACATACTAGATATATAATTATTATTTTGCACAGTCAACGTGTATTTGGATTCACTTGATTTATTTGCTCACTATTTCTTCTGCACATCAGATCATTCTTCTGGGATAGCTTTCATTTTCCTGGAAGTACGCTTTCTAGAAGTTTCTCTAGTGAGGATCTGTTGGTGGTAAATTATCTGACCTTTATTTAATCTGAAAATATTTTTATTTTGCCCTCATTATCTAAAGTTTTGCTATGTCTATAACTTTAGGTTAAGAGTTTTTTATTTCAAAACCTTTAAGTTATATTTTCACTGCCTTTTGATTATTAAAAAATAGTCAATTGTCTGTCTTTGGCTACTTTTAAGACCTTGTCTTTGGTGTTGCACTATGATGTGTCTGAGTCTATACTTAGATTTATTTCTACCACTTGGGCCTAATTTTTGCATCATAAATCTGAGGCTTCATGTCTCTTTTAGTTTGGAAAATTATCAGCTTTATCATTTGGGATATTACTTCTACCTCTTCTTCTCTCTTCCTTCTGCAACTCTGATTAGATCCATCCTATACCTCTTTATCTTCTCTTTATCCTAACGTATCTTTCATATGTTATATTTCTTTATCTCTCTGTGCTGCATTCTGCAGACTTTCTTTGGCCCAAGTGGGCCAAAATTCCAGGCTTTTCAAATAACACAGGTTGTAAGACACTGCTATTAAATGGTGGGCTTGTGGTTACAAAATCTGTCCCTCCAGCTGGCTCCATGCTGGCTTGCAAGCTGTCCTTGTCTGTGAGGTAGGTTTATTTCTAGCTCAGTCTATTTCTATTTTCTATGTCTATTTCCATGTCTATTTCTAGTGTGTGTATGTGTGCGTCTGTGCACGTGCGCGCGCGTGTGTGACTTCTTGTTAGGTTTCCTACATGGCTCTACCCTTTTTCTATTGTCCAAAAGTGTGAGTGAAGTTTCACAATAAGATCTAAGTGTTAGACCGCAGTGAATCAGCATGCCTATCATACCCTCAGGTACTTACATTCTACGCAGGAAACCACTGCACTGGAGAATTCAGAGTCAGTAACAAATTTTAAGTAAGCAAATGTATTGATTCTACTGTATTAATATATTGTGTGTATTATAAAACTTATACAATGATTAAATTAAAATAGCATGAAATAAAATATACAGATAAACATCTTACTTCCCCAGTGGATCATTGGGTAGGCCCATTTAGATGTGCACACCTTGATTTACACAATAAAAGTTCAAAACCAACTTTTAAGCAAGGGAAACATCATGATTAAATTGTTGCTTCAATGAGATCATCCCAGGCATGGCAAGGAGGAGGTTGGATTAGAGCAACAGTTCTCAACCTTGGCTGCCCATTAGGATTACATAGCAAACTTTAATAACATTTTGAGACCTCAGATATTTAATTTAATTGATCTGGGTTGGGGCTTTGGCATCAGCATTTTTTCCTAAAAGTACTTCCCCAGGTGACCCCATTTTCAAGCCAGTATTTAGGACTGTGACTCTAAGACAATGTAAATGGAGAGAAAGATTTAAATTTAAGAGATAATTGTAAGACAAACTGTATGACCTGATGACCAGCTGGACATGGGATAGTGAGAAATAAAAGATAGCTCTGAGAATTCTAGCTTCAATGACTGAACACATGCATGATAAGCCAACATTTGTGTTACTCTGTGATGGGCTATGTGATAACCATGTGTTAATTGATTTAATTTTTGCAGCTGTGGCAGAGGCTGGTTACCTGTTCAGCAAACTCATTTCTCTTTCCTCCCTTACATTTCCCAGACTTTTTTTGTAATTAGGCCATGTAATTGAGTTTCGCCTAAAGGAATGTTGGACAGAAGTGATATATGCTATTGCAGGTCTGGCCCATAAAAATGAAAACTTCTAGGAAATCCTCTCCTTTCTCTTTTATTTTCTGTCTGCCAATTGAGGCTGATAGCCAGGATGTGTTAAATATAGCATCTTTTCCTTCTTTCCTGAGTCCCTGAATGAATGCATAGAAAAGAGCAGAGCATCACAACTTTTATTTCCCTTGCCATTGAAATTGAGGTGAGAGAGAAATTTTTGTTGCTTTAAGCCACTGAGATTTCTGGGTATATCTGTTAAAGCAGCTAGTGTTACCTTAATAATTCTACAAGGTAAGTGCTATTATTAGTCTTATTTTTAAGATAAATATAACAGAAAGAGTAGGTTTTCACGGAAAGATTTTGAGATGCCTGTATTACCTTTAAGTAGAGGTACTTATAAAGATAGGTCTGAGACTCAGTGTAGTGGATAATGTGATAACTACGTTTGTGAGTCATCAGCATACAGGTGATTGTTGAAGCCGTGGAATTAGAAGTGATCCCTTGAGGAGACAAAGTAGAGAATAAAGGAAGTGGACTAATGATGGAATTTTAGTATGACAATATTCAAAAGAGAATCTAATGTGGGAGACCAAGAAAAAAGTCAGAGAGATTAAAAAAAATAAGATGGAATATTGTCAAAAAAATCAAGAGAAGAGATACCTTTAAAATGGAAGCCTATCAGTTGTGACAAAAGATACAGAGCTGAGTGAGCTAAAAACCAAAGAGAACGCTGCCTGTCCAGTTAGGTGGTGAATGCTGACCAGGAGACTGGCAGGATTGGAAGTCAGATTGAAATGGTTTGACATGTGACTGAGAAGTGAAAAGTTGTGGGTGGTACGTGTAGATTACCTTTCCAAGATATTTGGCAATAGGAAAAAAGGTGTTGTAGAGAATAAGCATTTTGATCCCTAGATCTGCTGAACACCAGAAAAAGTGGGATTCGGGACAGTAAGGAAGGTGTCAGAGCAGTTTCTTTCCTTTGAAAATTTCTATATTTATGGGAAAATAAGCAAATCATCATTACTGTTTACCTCAATAATATTTACAAGTAAATATTAACTGTACATGGGACTATGTTGAAAAAGTTAGCACCTTGAAGGCAGGATGACAATTTAAAGTTACTTTGTAAAGTTACAGGGAAAGAGAGAAACAAAGTGACATTCTGAGAATGAAGTTTAGGAACTAAAAGAATATGGAGAGCATAGTGTTGTCAGAAATGGGGAATAACTAAATATGTGCCAGGAGAACAGGAAAGAAATGAACTTAGAGATGGATCAGACATGATGATGAGTTGCTAATATAGTACTGATATTATGCAAATATGATTCATATTTAATGAACAGGGAGGGAAATCCAGTCTCCTTTTTGTATTTAAATCTTCTCAGGCAGGGACACCGTAATCATATGGTGATCCCATGAATTAAGAGTACCGCATGGATGAATGGATAAAGAAGATGTGATTTATATATATATATACACAATGGACTACGACCCATCCATAAGAAAGATAAAAGCTTGACACCTGCAACAACATACATGGACCTTGAGAGTGTTATGCTAAGTGAAATGTCAGACAGAGAAAGACAAATATCATATGATCTCACGCCTATGTGGAACATAAACAAACAACAAACACACAGATACAGAGAACAGATTGGTGGCTATAAGAGGGGAAGGCAAGAGGGGAGGGTGAAATGGGTAAAGGGAGTCATTTGGATGGTGACAGATAGAAACTAGACTTTTGGTGGTGAAAGTGATGTAATGTATATAGACTTTGAATTATAATGATGTACACCTGAAATCTATAAAATGTTATAAACCAATATTGCCTCAAAATAAAAAGTACTACAGAGAAACTGAAGAGGCCCGTGAGCAATAATACACCATACAAATTGTTCATTTATGGAAAATTGAAAGGGAATGGAGATATTTAACATAAAAGAGAGTTTTGAGATGTGAGACAATAGAAAAATATATTGGTTTCTGCCCTGAGCTCCTGAAATCCTTGTAATTTCCCAAGTGATAAGAGTACTAGGAGCATCGTTTATTCTAATATTTGATCTTTGACCCCAGTTCCTAAAACAGAACTCCTGAGTAATTTCCTGAGTGATAGGAGTGTCCTTTGTTCAACTGAGGTGACTCTGAATGGGCTTTTGAATGGTTCTGGATGAGGGCTAGTCACTGGAAAGACCAAGCCATGATTAGAAGCTTGAAATTTTCAGCCTTGCCCCCCATTCTCTTGGGAAGGGATCAGGGCTGAAAATGGAGTTAATGATTGACCCTGCCGGTGTGATGAAGCCTCCATAAAATTCCAATAGTATGGTGTTTAGAGAGCTCCTGGGGTGGTGAGCACGTGGAGGTGCTGAGAGAGTGGCGAACCCGGACAGGGCATGGGAGTTCCATGCCCCTTCCCACAAACCTTGCCCTGTGCGTCTCTTGCATTTGGATGCTCATCTGTAGCCTTTATTATATCCTTTTATAATAAAATTTTGAACATAACTAAATGTTTCCCTGGGTTCTGTGAGCCACACTAACAAATCAGTCATACCCAAGGAAGGGGTCATGGGACCCTCTGATTTATAGCCAAGTTGGACAGAAATTCTGGATAACCTCGGGAACTTTCACTTGCATTGACATCTGAAGTGGGGTGAGAGCAGTCTTGTGGGACTGAGCCCTTAACCTGTAGGATCTGACTATCTCCAGGTAGATAGTGTCAGAATTGAGTTAAACTGTAGGATGTCCAGCAGGTGTCTAAAGCATTGTTTGTTGGTAGTGTGGGGGAAACCCCCACAACACAGACAGTGTAATTGGGTCCTAGAATCATTACATAAGGAGTGACTTTAAATTTTAGAAAAAGTTTTGCAGTTAAACTAAATGTGGCTTGAAGAAAAAGAAAAGCAACCTTTCCCACAAAAGCTCCATGTCCAGGGTAGGACAGGATGCAAGAGAATTGTTTCACAGGGGCCAGTGTGATAACATGGAGTTGTGAGACTGACATGAAAGAGACTGACACAGATGCACCACCAGAAAAGCCATCATGAGACTGGGAGGGAGAAGCACGGGTGTCAAGTTGCGCATAGCAGGCCGAGTTGTCACGAGGAATCAGCGGGGGACAAGGCATAGGCAAGAGCTAGGCACATAGTCTAGAGCTAGAGGGATGGGGTCAATGGGGCTCCATTTTACAGGGGAAGGTGGGCTAGTAACAAACTAAACAGCGAAAGTCAAAAGGCTGTGTCAGGATGCTGAACCACTAGAGTTGAAGATGTCTGGGCTAGAGGAGGATTTCCTTTGAGCTGGATGAAGTTGAACCTTCAGAGCCTCTTCCCAAGCTCTAGCAGGGGCCCTAACAATGTGTTCCAGTGATTGTATATTCTTGTAAAATTAGCAAAAGTAAGATTGTGTTGTTTGGGTTTTTTTTGTTGTAACAATCATCCCTTCTCAAATGATATGTGTTAAGCCTCACTAAATCTGTCTCTATCTTTATCTCGGCACTAGGTTAAGGCACAAACATCAAGAAAAACAGTTGTCCTTTTGCCTCAGACTATGGGCTTTTATATTTCCTTTGTTGACAGTAAGCAGAGATGAAATTTAGCCAGAGAATTGAAAGTGGCTGGGAGGAGGAGCAGCTAAGCAGGTCAGTTTGCAGAAGCAGAATTAAATTATGTGGCAGAAAGAGAGCACGCCAAGGTCATCTTCAGGCAGGTGTGTGTGTTGAGTATGGGTTATCTGGTGCTTTAGATTTGGTCTTCTTGAAATTCCCTATTAGTATCTTCTGCTCTTTTTCTATCAACTTGTTTTTCTTTTTCTTCTTAAGTACATATTTTTATATGTTTTTTGGTACCGTGGATATGAACTCAAGGTTATACCTCTCCTTCTAGATTAGGAGCTCCTTGAAGGCAGGGTTATTTCTTATTCAGAGTCTAGCTACATTGCTGAAGCATAGTTGGTGCACAATAAATGAAATTGTTGGGCTTTCTAATAGTTCCCCACTGAACCGGGAATGAGGAGAGGCAAGAACAGATTTTCCTGAGGAGCTGAGGCACAGGCGTGCGGAAATGTGAAATTTGCAATAATCTGAGCGAATCTGATACAACCTCTGTATATCTTCATCTTGCAGTACTTATGTTTTAAACTCAGTTCTAAGCTCATTGAAATAACTTTGAATGTATCCTATTTCAATAGTAGAATTTAGTAAGATTAAAAGGAGTCATTAACTAAATCAATATTATTAAATTCCCAGGATGTGGGAAAATTTTTTGAAAATAATTATTTGATTTTAATATATTTTTGACAGTTTCATTCATTCACCTATTCATTCATTCATTCATACAACAGATTTTTGTGTGTGTGTGTGAGGAAGTTTGGCCCTGAACTAACATCTGTTGCCAATCTTTCTCTTTTTGCTTGAGTAAGATTGTCCCTGAGCTAACATCTGTGCCAATCTTCTTTTATTTTATGTGGGATGCTTCCACAGCATGGCTTGATGAGTGGTGCTACATCCATACCAGGGATCCAAACCTGTGAACCCTGGGCCGTGGAAGTGGAGTGAGTGAACTTAACAACTATGCCACTAGGCTGGCCCCCACAACAGATATTTTTAAGCATCAAGTATGTGCCTGGTTTTGTACCAGGGTCTAGGATTCTACTGGTAAGCAAGGACATGATCTGTGCTCTGTGGAGGCTTACGGTCAAGTGTGGATTAATCGAATGCCCATGCTTTTTGAAATGATATATCATAAGATGGAAATAAATGTTTCTAGAGGCCATATAACAATGGAAGCTGATCTAGACCTCTGTTTGAGTATATTTATGGGAAGAGAGGGTGTTCAGGGAAGGCTTCTCAGAGGAAGTAATGACAGAGCTGAGGTCTGAAGGATGACTAAGAGATGCTGGTGGTAAGGCAGTATGGGAGGATATGGAGGGACTGGTGAAAAATTTTCCCTGGAGAGAAAACACAATAATCAAAGAACTTGTTGCCAGAAACAGCAAAAATTCATAGAAAATTGGGGTGGCTGAAGTGAGAACAAGGGAAAGATTGATGCATGGTGAGGATGGAGATGGAGGCAGGGGCTGGACCATGCAGAACATTATAAATCATGATAAGGACTTGGCTTTTTCTTAAGAACAATGAAAAGCCACTAAAGGATTTAATATAGAACATTATGTGCTCAGATTTGGGTTTTTGTAAAAATCACTCTGGCTATAGTGTATGGAAAGGATCAGAGGGGCTAGAGTGGATGCAGGAGGAACAGGTAGGAAGCTATTGCAGTCGGCCTGGTAGGAAAGATGGCAGCTTGGACGCTGCTGGTGTCAGTGGAGACAGAAAGAAGTGGGCAAATTTAGGGGATATTTAGAGGTAAAATTGCCTATTTTTGTAATGGGTTACATATAATCAGGGTGAGGGAGAAGATGGTGTCAAGTTGACTTCCAGGATTCTAGCTTGTACAAGTGGCTGGATGATGAAGCCATTCAATGAAATTGGAACCACTGGTAGAAGACCGAGTTTGGTGTGGGGAAGATCACAAGTTTGATCATGGATATGTTGGGTACGAGGTGCCTCTGACATAACCAAGGAGTATATCAAGTAGGCAGTAGGATAAGTAAGTCCGGAGCGCAAAGGATAGGTTGACCCCAGAGAACTGAATTTATCTCAGGATATGTAGTTGTGAATGACGTTTCTTAGAAAAGCATGAGAAGAGCATGCAGGAACAAGCCTTAAGAACTCCAACTTTAATGATGGTCATAAAAGGATTATTCTGCAGAGGAAAGCTGAGATGTAGGGATAAGACACCAGGTAAATGTTTTTCTTGGAAGCCAAGAAAAGGCAGTGTTTCTCGAGTAAGGAAGTAGCTAACCTTGTCAAATACTTCTGAGAGGTCTGGTAATATGAGTAATAAAAACGTTAACTGATTTTAGTAATATGGGGCTCACTGGTGATTCAAGAGAAAGACTTTTTAGTTAGGTGACTACTTAGAGAAGAGCGAACTGGGAAGTGAGTGGGAAGTTAACTTTGAAGACACTTGGCTAGGTAGGGAAGAGGAGAAGTAGGGCAGCAGAATAGATATGATTAGATATAATGCCGTGGGACTTCTGAGTGTGAATGTCCATTGGGATCTTCAGTGCAATCAATGCTTCAGAAATTTATGCTCTTTAGGTGGGACTTGAATAATTTTGATACTCAGATAATAATAGAAATTTATAGTCATAGTGTAATTTTCTCTATGACATATTGCTAGTAATAGCTATTGTTTACGTCATTGTCTTCACTGGAATATTTTTTTTCCATGAGAATATATGATCTACTGAACAATGAGGACATGGATTTATGAGACCATTTCTAGTAAACAGAGGATGGTGAAATGCAAGGGCTTTCTGTGCCCTGGAACTGACTGGGTTTATAGACTACTGAATGGACAGTGCTGGAGCAGGCACACATACAAGAGAAATAAACGGAAAAGACCCTAATGCAAGGGAGGTTTCTGGAGAAGAATGCTCTTCTTTTATACTCTGAGATTGTAGCTAAGATGTGACAATGGAAGGAGGAGGAATCTTTTATTTGGGGACTACTCTGGAAGTGCCTGTTTGTTGGAGAAATTCACCTTTTCTACTAATTGTAAGATCCTAGAAAAATTGCTCAACCCCTTTTAGTCTGCTTTCTTATTTATGAAATTAGGTTACTAACACCTTTTATCCACCTTGTTTCTGAGTACATTTGAGCTGTGAAATACTGTATACATTTTATTATCATGATGGCCAATGAGTACTACGGTGTGTATTGAGGGGCATATGGAGGGTTTAACTGATGACAGATGTTTATTTATATAATATTATGTACTTATTACTGGCTAACATACAGCCTCAAAAATTAAAATTTGTACTTTAAATTGAAAATATATAAGCCATGCCTATGAGAAAGGCATTGGGACATTAAAACATAATGAAGACCACAGACTTTGGAATAAGGCCTCCTGGGTTTACCATTAGTGGTTAACTTGGGCAAGTAATTTACATTTTTGAGCCTCAGCTTCCTTATCTGTCATAAGGGGATATTAATAATAGTAAATAATAGTGCCTTCTTCATAGTGTAGTTGTGAGAATTAAATGAGGTGATGCTTTTGATGTAGGAGTCACTGGTTCATATAAGCCATTATTTTAAGGGCTTGTAAATTTTTTCTGTCTAAACTTCAGCTTCTCAAACTGATACAAGTGGGAGTAGGTGGAGGTGTGGCAGAGGGTACTAGAAGTCACAAGATGAATGTAGGATATCTCCTTGAAGGGCACATTTTGTTGATATTTACCATATTTTTATATGGAGGATAAAAGCACCCTTTTGAATTTTTTGTATAAAGAGAAGGCTTCAAAAAATATGCTGTCCTTGGCAGGTGGGGTGGGGGTTCAGACTACAGCTCTGGAGCCTGGGAACGTGCGTCCATTCATTTTTGCAGCCCTGAGTTCTTCAGTGGCAACGATTAAGAATTACTGGTCAAAAAACTTAGCTATTGTTGGAAGATTTAGAAGTAAAGACACTCCTTGTTCAACTACTGATTTGTAGATTAAAAATAAAGAGGATTATATGGATTTGTCTGTGCAAATCCTAAAGTGATTTTCTGGATTTGGGGAGAATCTTGACATGTTTTAACTTAGCACTTTAACTGAGAAATGTTCCCAGCATTTTGCTGTATTAAGTAATTGAAAATACTGTCAACTCAGATTGCTTCTGAAAAAGGCAAACTAAGATGTTTCCAGAGACACTGAAATATAATATACCTTGCATTTATTTTGGTAAATATCTTGATTTCCTTATTTATTATGAGTAAAAGAATTTGGCAAATTTTCAATTCTAAAATACACAATCCTTAGAGAATACACTGTATGTTTTCTCTTAATTTGATAGATTTGCCAAAACCTAAATAAACTTCCTTATTAACATTTGAGTGTTATTTTAAAAGAAAGACAGGATTTGATTAAAACATAGGCATAAAGATAAAATAGGTATATACAGACAGAGCAGATTTTGTCGTCTTTTCACATATGTAGCTTCTGTATTGGGAGCTTCTGGTTTATCTTTTTTATTCTTTTGAGAGGAAATTGGGGCCATAAATTGGAAAAGGAATTGTAATTCTTGTCTCCCTGGTTTTGCACACTCTTTTCTCTTATTTGGGAGGATCCCTTTCTTTATCTTCCCAGCTAATTCAAAGTCCCCTTTGGATATTGCTTACCTTGTGAGGCCTCTCAGACCATCTGTGCACCAGGATTGATTATATCTTCATCTCGGCAACATTCTGTACTCAACAAAATACAGAGTGATGATTTCCTTATATATCTGTATTTCCAATGATTTGAGCTCCTTTGTTGACTCCACATCTTCTTCATCTTATGGATTCAGGGACAGCATGTAGGAAAGGCTCAATACCTGGTCTATTAATTTAAATTGACTCAAGTAGCCTCTAGTAGCAGGTGGCATTGAGAGCATAGAAGATGTCCACAGAGGCCTTCTGGAGGTCTCAAAACAGTCAGTCATTAATAGGTTGTCTTACAGAAGTACCCCTGAAGCAAAAACAGGACCTCAGATGGTATGAGAGTCCAGACTTATACCTGAATACATCTGGTCCTTCTCTAAAATTATGTGGGGAAAGGATTGGTGTCCAAGAGTACAGGTGGGGCACCTTGGGGATAAATCCAGTCAACATTCATCAACCTTCAAACTATAAATCTATAATATGACAAGTAATTACATATTTATTACTCAGGTAATTTGTTAATCACGTAATTCATTAATCAAGTAATCTATAAGCCCTACAAGCTATGCATTTATAATATGACAATTTATTACATATTCAGTAATCAAGTGATTTTTACCCAGGTCTGTGTAGTTGCTCTGAGTGGACTGGGATGCAGAAGATTTATAAGGCCTGTCCTCTGGCACGAAATAGCTTATATTCAGTGAGGGGCAGGCAAAGCTAACGTACATGGAAGAAGAGAAGACAATATAAGCCAGTGTAATGTGATGAGAAATGGGGTGTGTCTTTCTGTTGGGAATTAATCAGTTCTCAAAGCTGAGGATATCAGGTGATGAGTATGCCCATGTTCTAAAAGAGAGATGCTAGACAAGTTGTCATAAGATTTTAAATGATGCAGCTGAACTGAACAATCTCTCTAACTCCCATCTCTCACTTGGAGCTATAAGAGAAGTCTAGAGATTCCCCTGAGAGGAGATTCTTTGCAGAAATTCCATAGAATTGGAGAGGTTTGCGACCTCTCACCTAGAGACAGGATCAAGCTGGGGGAGAAAACCGCCAATAAATGTCAGTGGGAAGCAAGAGAACCCCTCTGAGAGGTTAGAGGGTGTTTTCCAGAAGTGGAATGTGGCACACAAATGTTCCCAGATGTTTGCTGAACTGCAATAAGGATATTTTATGCGCTGGAACTGGCTGGATTTATACCCTACTTAAGCTGACAATTTGGGGCAGGGACATAGGAGAGCTGCAAAAGGTCATGACAGATGGAAAAGGTCACGAAATACAGGGTAGTGTCGGGAGAAGGAAACGTGATACATTTGCTAAGAGAACCTGACATCATTTCCTTCAGTTTGTGGGGAGAGCAGTTGGTGCTGGACTCTGACCTGAAGATATCTAAAGTCAGGAACTGGCTGGCGCTTATCCTTTCTGCAAGGCAAGAAGGGAGGGATGCTTCCAGAGCCAAGACACGATACTCACAAATTCTGGTGAACCAGAGTGGGTGAGTTTCCATGGGAGGAGTGGATGCCCAGACTAGTAGTGGTATTAGACCCTGCCCAAACGGCTGCCTGCAGGGAGAGAACCTGATAGAAAGAGGACATGTAGAGTACTGCTGAAGGCTACAGCTGAATGGCTGCCAATAGACATTAGTCAGAGAGTACACAAGGTGTGTTAAGGTTCCTAGTAGAAGTTGCTCCGAAGAAGCTGCCAAAAGTGTCCCAAAGAGCACTGGGCACGTGCACCGCAGAGGACCTAAATTACAACAGCACTTATCAGGGAAGATGTTGACTGCATCATCTTCTTCCTGTCCCTGTCTCTGGATGGGCAAGATACTGCAGAATGACCCAGGAAGATGTGGGGCAGGGAGAGAAAAAGAAGCAAGCTTCTAAGGTTGAAGGTGACCTGGAAAGCTGTAGGGTTTGCCAATGATATTACATTTGAGGCCAGAGAAGGGAGGGCCAGAAGAGAGTGAAATCAGTGGTATTGCCTAAAGCACCTATCCTATTGAGTTGAGCCTGTTCAAAAATCTGCTCATACACATTTAATTAAATTTTAAGTAGTATTGGAATGACATACATGCCATAGATGAAATCCCACAGGGATGAATGGTGAGGAAGGCCTCAGGGAGGGGTTGTGGCTTTACCCGCTCCTAAAGTAATGACTTAGAGGAGTAAGAAGACTATTTTATTGTTAATACTTTTACGTATACATATTATTTCCCCGTTTTCACACAAATGGTAGCATACTATATACAGGGTTGTATGCCTTGCTTTTTTGCACTTAATGTATATCAAAGGTTGTTTCATATCAGGATTTAAAGAAGCTCTACCATTCTTTTTTATGTCTACATCTTACTCCATTGTAGGATTGTACTGAAATTAATTTAAGTGATTAACTTTGAAGGAGACTTAGATTGTTTCCAGTCTTTTGCTGTCATTAACAATGCTGCAGAGAATAACTTGTGCAGGAGTCAATGTAGAAGGAATTCTTTGATGTAGAATTGCTGCCTTTTTAAAATAGATATTTCCAGATCGCCCTCCATGAAGCTTGCATGGGATTTGCATTTGGTGCAGCAGTGTGTGAGAGAGGCTGTTCCCCATATCCTCACAAACTCAGTGTTATCCAGCTTTTTAATCTTTACCAATCTGATAGTTTCAAAACGGTATCCCAGTGCAGTTCTCTCTAAATGTGATTAAGAGATAATGCTATTTCCTTTTCCGTGTACTCTATATTCATATTCTTGGAGCATTTTTCTATTGGGCTGTTGTTTTTCTGGTTGATTTAGAAAAACTCTGTATATTAGGGAAGTTAGCTCTTTTTTCTGTGATATATGTTGTAGTTTCGCCCTAATTTTTCATCTGCCGTTTGACTTTGCTAATATTGCTTTTGAAGTGCTGAAATTTTTGTGTTTGACATTTTGTTAGTTTAAAAAAATAAAAGTTTTAGATTAAGGACAATTGTCATTTTCATGACATTTAGTCTTCTTATTTAAAGACAAGGTATGCCTTTCCATTTGTTGAAGTTTTCTTTTGCATCTCTGAGAAGAATTTTTTAAGTGCTCTTTACAGACCTTATGTCTTTCCTGTCAAATTTATTCCTAGATATTTCATATTTGTGTTGCTAGAGTAAATGAGATCTTCTATTATTTTCACCTGGTTGTTATTATATTCAAAGATTGTTGATTTCCATGTATTAATTTTATGTACAGCTGTCTTCCTAAATTTTTTTATTAGATGTAATCATTTTTCAGTTGATTATCCTAGATTTTTGAGGTATCTAATAATGATACTTATATTTTTATTTTCATAATTTTATAAGCTATTCTTGTTTTTTCCAATTGCTTTGGTTGGTATCTCCAGAAAAATGCTAAATAATAGTCTTGATAGTCGTCTTGCCTTGTTCACGACTTTAATAGAAAAACTTTTAGTGTTTTTACATTAAGTAAGATACCGGCTTTTTTGTGCTGAAATGGAAACATTTTATTATATTAATGAATTATCCATTTGTTCCAATTTTCTTAAGAATTTTATTGACAATGAGTGAGAATTTTATCAGAGATCTTTTCACTATGGGGAAAATAATATGTTTTTCTCCTTAGATCAGTTAACATGGTGAATTATCTTAATAGATTTCCTAACATTGAATCATCTTTTGCATGTATGGAATATACCATTTCATGATATTTTACTGTTGTAATGAGCTTCTAGATTCTGTTTAATATTTTATTTAGGATTTTTGCCTCAGTGCTTGAAATTAGTCTGAATTTTCTCTTTTGTGTAATCATCTCCAGGGGTTTATTTTCAATATTATATATTAAATCAATAAAAAGAAATTAGAAGGTTTTCTTCATTTAAAATACTCTTGAACAGTTTAACGTTGAAATTAGCTATTATTTAATAGTTCATTATAATTCCCCTGTTAATTCATATGAGTATTACTTTCTGGGGATGGGGGTGATAAATTTTTGACAACTTTCTTTCTTCTATGGTAACTGGCCTGTTCAGATTTTTAATCTATTCTTGAGCAAGTTTTTGTAAACTATATCTTTCTAGAACATTGTCTGTTTCATAAAGATTTTTAAATGTGTTTGCATACGGTTGCAAATAGTAGTGTCATAATTTTTTAATTTCTTCTGTGCCCATTTGACCTTTCCTCCATTGCTTCCTTCCTTAAGAAAAATTTTTTGTTGTTTTTAATGTAAGTGTGGAGCTCAATGAAATTTTAAAGTGAACACACCCATTTAACTAATACTCAGATCTATACTCAATATGCCTCATCTTGCCCCTTCAAGTCACTCTCCCTACAAAGTTAACCACTATCCTTACTTCCATCACCCTGGGTGAATTGTGCCTGTTTTGAACTTTATGTTAATGTTTATACTCACTTGTGTCTGATATCCTTTGCTTGGCATTTTGCTAATGAGGCTCACTCATATTGTTGTGATAGAAGTTGTTTGTTCCTTTTCGTTTCTGAATAGTATTCTTTTATAAGAACATATCATAATTTGCTTATCTGTTCAATTATTGATGGCCATTTGGGTTGTTTCTAGTTTTTCGCTGCTATGACTCAGGCTAGTAAGAACATTCTTTCATGTGTCTTTTGGTGCTTGAGTATACATTTCGGTTGGTTATTTTTCCAGGAGTGGAATTGCTGGGTCATAGGTATACATATGACATTGTCAAGGAGTTTTATAAAATAGTTGTATGAATTTATACTCCCATCAATTATTTATACTGTGTACTTCTTTGTGGCCTTAGTTTATTTTCCTTGATGAATAATGATAAATACAGTCATGCACCGCATAATGATGTTTCAGTCAATAACAGACCACATATACGGTAGTGGTCCCATAAGATTAATACCATATAGCCTAGGAGCGTAGCAGGCTATACTATCTAGGTTTGTGTAAATACACTCTATGATGTCTGCACAATGACGAAATCGCTTAACAACACATTTCTTAGAACATATCCCTGTCGTTAAGCGACACACAGCTGCATCTTTTTATACGCTTGCTGGCCATTTGGATATCCCCTTTTGAGAACTGCTGTTGAGTTTTTTAAAATCCATTTTCTGTTTTTTTCCCTTATTGATTTGTAGGAATCCTTCATAAATCTGCATAGTAGTCATTTACTATATATATGTACTGTAAATATCTACACACTCTGTGGCCTGCCTTTTAAATATTATAATGAAGTCTTTTGACATACAGATGTTCTTAGTTTTAATGTGTCCAATTAATTATTTTCTTTATTTTTATTGCTTTTAAAGACCTGTTTATGGAAACTTTTCCTACACTAAAGCCATGAAGATAATTTGTGCATATTGTCTTTTAGAAATTTTTAAATTATACCTTTCACATTTAGGTCTACAATCTTTCTAGGGTTGACCTTTTTTGTGTGTGTTTAGTGTAAGGTAGGGGAGGAAATTTTTTTCCATAAGGGTATCTAGTATACCAATATCATTTATTAAAGACTTTCATTTTCCCATCACACTAAAGTGTATTATCGTTTGTCTAAAATTATGTGTTTGACCATGTATTTGAGGGTCTATTACTGGACTCTGTTTCTGTTCCACTGATTTGTCCATACTTACCTTAAGACACCCTATCTTAATTATTATAGCTTTATAATAATCATCGAGTTTTTATAGTATAAATTCTACAGTTTTGTTATTTTGCTATAAGATTGTCTTGGCTATTTTTGGCTCTCTTCCATAATTCATTTTTAAATAAACTTGTTTATTTTCTGGGTAGAAAGTAAGAAAACTGCTGAGATGTTTTTGGGATCACATTGAAACTATAAATAACCATAATGAGAACTGACGTGGTTATAACATGAGTCTCTTCACCTGTGAATATTGTCTCTCTCCATTTATTTGTCTTCTTTATTTCTTTTGATATTCTGTAGTCTTCTGTGTAGAGGTTCTGCATATCTTTTGTGAAATTAATCTCTGTGTTCCTACTATCATTTAATTCTATTTTAACGGCATTTGTTATAAATTTTATTTTGTATGTGCTTCTTGCTGATTTTGGACTCCAACTTTTCTTTTTATTTTTTTGGGGAAGATCAGCCCTGAGCTAACTACTGCCAATCCTCCTCTTTTTCCTGAGGAAGACTGGCCCTGAGCTAACATCTGTGCCCATCTTCCTCTACTTTATTTGTGGGATGCCTGCCACAGCATGGCTTTTGCCAAGTGGTGCCATGTCCGCTCCTGGGATCTGAACCAGTGAACCCTGGGCCACCAAGAAGCAAACTTGCGAACTTAACCGCTGTGCCACCGGGCTGGCCCCTGGACTCCAACTTTTATCTTTCCAGCACTGTGAGACTGATAACACTGCCTCACTTCTCAGCTTCTTAGCACTGCCTTCTCCTTGGCTTCTTTACTTCTCATTTTTTATGGCTTAGGTATTGGCAGAGAAAAATGGCTCAGATTGTTGAGCTTCTCTGTGCTTTCTTCTCAGAGCTTGGTCCTTCAAGTCCAGGCTGTTTCAGTAGCTCTGAACTCCAACCATTTTCTCAACAGCCTAAGAAATTATCAAGACTTTGCTCAACTTCTTTGCCTCCTAGCCGTTGCTCTTTCTATGCTTTCTCATCTTACTGATTTGTGTCACTTATGAATTGAGAAGTGCCCTGAGGTCAAAAGACAGCATGGAATTTTAGGCTAGCCTAAATGATTCTCCTTTCTATCAGGAATCTTGTCATGGCACCACTTCAATGACTTCAGATAGATTTTTTAAAAAACATCTGTCTACATTTCTAGTTGTTCTCAGTGAGAAGTGGAATTCTCCTGATTTTTATTTTTTATTTTCTTGTTCATTTGAGAGTTTTTTGCCACCCAATTATGTTTTATTAATTTTATTATTTTTCTAAAAAAATTAATTCTAGATTTCTCTCAGAGGTACTATTATTTTTCTAATTTATTGAATGCAACATTTTACTTATTAATCTTTTCCTTTTGCTGTCCTTAGGATTTATATTTTTTTGTGCAGCTTGTTTTATTTCTTGAATTAAATGTATGTATGTTTAATTTATTTATAGTGAATTGATATATATTTAATTTATTTATAGGAAATATATATACATATATATATAAGCCTATAATTATTTCTCTAAGAATGGATTTAGATATAGCTTACCGATATTGATATGGTATATTTTTATAAAAATCTATAAAGATATTCTGCAGTTTCCGTTTTGATTTTCTCCCTGATAAGTTATTTAAAGAAAGGGTTCTCTTTTTTCAGTTTCAAATTGTATGAGCTTTTTGGTTTTGATTTTATTTTTATTACTAATTTTATTGTATTGTGACCAGAGAATTTGTCTGGACTATTTCTGCTTTCTAGAATTCATTGAACTTTTCTGTAATAATTTTTGTCAATTTTTAATGAACACTTGAAAGAAAGTATAGTCTCTGTTTTTATAATAAGGTTTTTAAAATATATCATTTAGATGTACTTTATTAATTATATTATTTAGGTTGTCTGTGTCTTTATTTTCTGCGTCTAGTATGCTTCTATTTCTTCTTTGAATATTTACTAGGTTTTATTTATGAATATTGATACTGTCTTTTATAATATATAGATGTTTCTACTGTTATAATTTTATTGAGAATTGTACCCTTTATCGTTTAACTGCTTTCTTCTTTTTTCATTTCATGTTATGCTTTTTGCCACTCATTCAATCAGCTTGATATTAAGATGATGCTTCTCACTTGTCTTTGTAGTAAGAAAATAATTTAGTTTATCAATTCATTTTCATATTTTCTAAATTAATGTTTTAGATTTGAATTACATTTGCAGTATATATTTGGTTTTGCTTTGTGATCAAATGTGAAAGCCTGTTTCTTTTAATAGATGAGTTTAATTCTTTTATTCTTACTGAAATGACAAATATGTTTGGTCTTAGTTTTGTCATATTTTATTTTATGCTTTATATTTTTATGGCTTTAAAAATATTTCATCGTTTGTTCTGCTTTCTCTGCTTGATGTTTGTGTTTCTTCTGTTAATTAGAAGTTTATATTTTTCTTATGGCTGTTTGTTATAGAACTATAATTTTATATGATAGCCTTAATTCTTTACTTAGACAATATTTATTAATTTTATACTATGATTGATGATGAAATTAATGTGATTTTCATCTTTCCTTCCTTGCCTCTTCAGTTAACTATATGATATCTCTTAGTATTTACTTTAGCGGAATCAAATAAGCTGCTGCTTCTAGTTTGATTTTTCGGATTTCAGTATTTTTGACCTCGAATTTTTAAAAGTGAGGGAGTCAGCACCCCTGTATTACTTGGTGGCCTTATTTAACCTTCTCTCCTAACATTTCGCTTACACATTGTCAAGAGTCGTAACGTCCTCTTCTGCCAACAAAACTGCCACTGGTATTTTAGTCTTAGTCCTGCAAATTACACAGAGGCAGTGTTCCCTGATACTTGGCACTTTCTCTCCAGTCATCCTTTGATGGGCCTCTAGCAGATTCATCCAGAAGGCTTCATAGGAACAATGTTCTTCATGATCTTGTTATGTTACCAAACTTGATTTTTATCTTTTTGATCACAGTCTTGTGTTGAAATATAAATGAGGAAACATGAATGATGCATTTAGTGGACATCTTTTCCTCTCTGGTCCTTGCCTATCCCTGCCTCTTGCCATCTACCTGGTTATAGAGGCAGGGCTCTCAGAAGCCTTGTTTCTACAAAGTCACTGTATATCTCTCGGCCACAGCTGAATGGTCCGAAGCAGGCACCAGAGCAAAGTTCAAACAATCAGAGTCCCATCTATGGAGATTTGAGGGAAGGGAGATAGATAGATAGTGTTAGAGTGAGAGTGAGAGAAACAGAGAGTGAGAGAAAGAGGAGAGTGAGAGAGAGAGAGAGGGGAGAGAGACCTGTCTTTCTCTAGGTGGCCGGACCTGTAAATAAGGCTGTTGATGAGCCAGGTCTGTAGCCAGTAAATAGCAAAAGCAGAGAGAAAAGAATAAATGGGGCAGAAGCACAGAGAGATGCAGAGCTAAATGAGGAGGACGACCGTCTAGGTTCCCAGTAGATTCCAGTTTGTTCCTGAGGCCTGGCTGCTTCTCTTGTTTCCATGAGACATCTTTATAATCTTATAACAAAATCATCTATTTTACTTAAATAGGTTTCTGTTCTTTGCAGTTGTAATAAACCAACTCATACCCTGTATGCTATCCTAGATCACAAGTCCACCCAGCTGAAGAGAGTGAGAAAAATCAGATTAGATTACTCTTTCTTGTCCTGCAGGATTTTTTCAACTGTGAAGTCGCCATGTGAATTTAAACAGACTCTGTATTAGCTAGCTCAATTACCAGATTAGATCTGGTTTAAGTACCAGGCACTTATTGGCTGGTCAATATAATACAATTGTGCAAAATTAAAAGCAACTGAGAGATTCAGTCATTTGGATTTGCAGCGGCTCATTAAGTCAGTTCTGTGAGCTACCGCCAGGTACATTTGGATTCCCACAGCTCGCTAAGCTTGCCCTCCAATTCTGTCATAGTTATCTATGCTTGTAGCCCAGCCCTTGGCTGGTCTTCTTAAAAGCAGTCTGATCAAAAGCACTCTTCACCAAATATGGCTATTTCAAAAGTGCTCAGTCTAAAATCCAAGGCTTACCAGCGGTGTCAAAGTATCCCCAGACAATCGAATATCCTCTTGGTGACTTGAAGGCCAACCTGAACTTCTTCAACTTTTCCAAAGTTGTTTGTGGTAGGGAGGGCGTGGCTGAGGGAGGAGCTGTGGCCCTGGGAATCACCCGAGTGTGAGGCATCTTGGGAATCCGTAGGCCAGCTCAAAATACATAGAAAAATGTAAAGTTTAATTAGTCTTGAGCTTAGAACTTGGTTGAAGACTCCTAAGTCTTTTTATTTCTTTTCCATTATAAAAACAACAGATATTTTATTAAATACTTAGAAAATAAAGGAAAATAGAACAAAGAAACAAAGTCACTCAAAGTCTTACCAACCAAAAAAACCCATTGTTAATTCGTGTTTTGGTATTTTTTCTTTCCAGAATTTGTTTTTAACTTTTCGATATATATGTTCTTTCATTTACTTGCATAATGTTGTATATTTACAAATATTTACAATTCCGTATTTCTTTTTTATCTGTGAATTTGCTGTATTATCATAAGCTCAATGTATGTTTTAAAACACACATTTAAAACATACATTGAAAATGTTTTAAAGGGTTTCACAATATTCTGTAAAGTGGATATTACATAGTTCATTAACCATCATTTTGGGACATTAACGTTTAATAATTTTTGGATATTTTAATGTTACAATAAATACCTTTGCATAAAACTTTTTGTATGTATACAATTTCTTTTATAGGTTTGATCCTCAGACATTTCTGCTCTGATTTTGAATATTTTCATTCTGGCAGCACAAGTCAGTCTCCCTCCTTGGCCCAGCATCCCTTTCGGTTTGCAGGCACGAGTCCCAGGTCTGTGAAGTGAAGGGGCCCGCGGCAGGTCTGGGAACGGTGAATGTGAACTGCGAATTTGAATGAATCTGAAATCCTGGTTGATCCCTTTGTTTTCACCTCACTGCGTCCCAAAGATGGGAACTGGTGAGAATGTGCCCGGATTTGTCTCTGCCAGCTGGCAAGGCATCCCCAAATAATGGGAGATTATTAGAATCCTGCCCTTTTCCAGTGAGCTTTTATTCACATTCATTTTTGTGTTGTGCCAATTAGGGATGGCACAGTGGTTTTCTTTGTGCGCGTCCTGGCAGCCCTGTCCACATAGATTTGGGAGGAAAATCTCGCAGAATTTGCACATCACTTTGGCTTTCTGTAACGAGGCATGACAGCAGGATCTCGGGTCCCTCACCCTAAATTCATATGTAGCTATATGCCTGAAGAGATTATCTGTGGACTGTTTAATGCCCTGGCGTCTTCGTGCATGAAATGTCTCCTAGAGAGAACTCTAGTAGTCACACTGAGTATACAGCAGAGATCATTCACTCCTGAAGTTTAGTTTTTTTCAGTGGTGACATTATATCAATCCATACTAGAGCTACTGTGGGACACAGCAATAAGACAGAATTTAATGCAAGGCAGAGTTGGTTGGACCCCATTCAACTGTACTTAATAATGAAAATATCCAAAGTATCTTACTATAAGCTCCTCTCTCTATTATTGCTGCACAGCTCAGTCTCACAGTCAGTATTGTAATGAATCTCCAACATATAAACTGTCAGGCACCAATGTGCTCACCCAGGGCCCGCAGAGGGGCCTCTATTCAAACCCAGGTTTCTCTGCCGACTCAACTGCTAAGTTTCCAGAAAGGATTTGTCCTGCTTTCCTTTACGGGTTTGATGAAAGCAAAAGTAACAACCCAGCTACCTCTCATTTAGATAAAAGGGGTTTTGTTAATTTGAGCCAAGAGATATTGGTGCCAGCAGTGGGGCTGTGAGGGGCAGCTGCAGGTGAGAGCTCAGCTGCTAGGCTGCCTGTGTGGGACTCCGCAGATACTCCATTTCTTTCATGGCCGCACAGTCTTATTGAGGTCAGCAATTGACATGAAACCAAAAAGGGAATCAGAGACAGGGCTTCTTGGTGAGATGAACTCATGGCTTCAGTCCTTGCTTTGTGTACCTTTGTGTGGCTCTCCTTAATTCTTTTGTGCCAAACTGAGGGGGTGCCCCGCCTCTGTCAGTGACCTGAACACTTGTAGTATTAGCAACTGAAGAGGGATTGATGGAGCCCGGGCAGAGGTGAACTGCTTTCCCTCCGCTTATTGTCATCAGTGGGCTGGGAGACATACTCAGGTGCTCAGCTGCTGTGTGGGAGCTGAAATTCCATGTAAGAAGCAATTGTCTTCATCTCAAACAGCGCTTCTCCTTCTATCCCTGGATCCAGGATACAGAGTTATTTCTCTGCTGACACTCAGAAGAGACGTGCCAATATATTCCCATGGGGTGTGTGTATGTGTGTGTAAAAAATGAAATATTGTAACATATTGGTGATCACTAAGTGTTAGCATCCTTTTCTACCATAGAAGAGTTTATAGTATTTCATAGAATATTAGAATTTTAGAGCCAGAAGACACCACAGACATCCTTTAATCCAACCAGTATAATTTATAGATCAGAAAAGAGACGCAGAGCACTTTTAGGGATTTTTCCCAAAGTAATAGAGGTAGTGACACAGCCAGGTGTCTAACCCAGGTGTTCTGACCTCAGCCAGATGGTCTTTTCATTGTACAATGCCTATTTTTAAGAAGCAAGAGAAAATGTATTTCTGTATGTTTTTTTTTCTTTTTTAGAACGAAAAAACTTTGCTGAGGCAGGAGAAAGAATAACACCAAAGTGTTCATTATTTATTATTATTATTACTGCCATTATTTGTCATACTACTTTATGCTTATTCTTTTTTAAAAACACTTTATTGAGGGATGATTAGCATTCAGAAAGCTTTACATAATGAATGTGAAGATAAGAATATATCCATGAAACCATCACCATAATCTGTGTCATAACCATATCTATCATCTCCAAGTTTTCCTCCCATCCTCTTTGCTTTATTTCATTTCTTTTTGGGTGATAAGCATACTTAAGATAAGATCTACCCTCTGGGAAAACTTTTAAGTATACAATACAGTATTGTTGACTATAGGCACTCTGCTGTATAGTAGATCTCTAAGAATTAGTCATCTTGTATAACTGAAATTTTATATTCTTTGACCAACACCTCCTGGCTTGCCCCTCCCGCTCGTCCATGGCAACCACCATTCTACTCTCTGCTTCTATAAGTCTGGCTATTTTAGATTCTTCAGAAAAATGGGATCATGTAGAAGTTGTCCTTCTGTGTCTGGCTTATTTCACTTAGCATAATATCCTCCAGGTTCATCCATGTTGTCACAAATGGCAAGATTTCCCTATTTTTGAAGACTTAAATTCCATTGTATGTATAGTACATTTTCTTTATCCATTCATTCATCGTTGGACATTGAAGTTGCTTCTGTCTTGACTATTGTAAATAATGCTGCAGTGAACATGGGAATGTAGATAACTCTTTGAGATCTTGATTTCGATTCTTTTGAATATATACCCAGACGTGAGATTGCTAGAGCATACGGTAGTTCTCTTTTTAATATTTTTTTGAGAGTGGCACCTGAACTAACATCTATTGCCAATCTTTTTTCTTTTTCTTCTGCTTCTTTACCCCAAAGCCCCCCAGTACACACTTATATATTCTAGTTGTAGGTCCTTCTGGCTGTGCTATGTGGGATGCTGTCCCAGCACGGTCTGATGAGTGGTGCCAGGTCCATCCTCAGGATCTGAACCACTGAAATCCCGGGCCACCCAAGCAGGGCAAACAGACTTAACCACTCGGCCACTGGGCCGGGCCCTCTTTTTAATTTTTTGAGGAACCTCCATACTCTTTTCCTAATGACTGCACCAATTTACATTCTCACCAACACTATACTAGTGTTCCCTTTTCTCCATATCCTTGCCAACACTTATCATTTGTTTTTGTTTTGTTTTTTTCATAATAGCCATCCTAAAAAACGTGAGGTGATTTTTCATTATGGTTTTGATTTGCATTTCTCTGATGATTAGTAATGTTGAGCACCTTTTTATATACCTATTGACCATCTGTATGCCTTCTTTGGAGAAATGTCTATTCAAGTTCTTTGCCCTTTTTAAAAATCAATTTATTTATTTATTTTTTCTGTTGAGTTGCAGGAGTTCCTTATATATTGGATATTAACCCTTTGTCACATGTATGGCTTGCAAATATTTTCTCCCATTCCATAGGTTGCCCATTCTTTTTCTTGATTGTTTCCACTGCTGTGCAGAAGCTTTTTAGTTCGATGCAGTCCCACTTGTGTATTTTTACTTTTGTTGCCTATGCTTTTGGTGTCATAGCTAAGAATTCATTCGCAAGACAAATGTCAAGAAGCTTTTTCCCTATGTTTTCTTTTAGGAGTTTTATGGTTTCAAGTCTTATGTTTAAATCTTTAATCCATTTTGAGGTGATTTTTAATAGAGGTATCAATGGAAAAGCGATATCTCTAAAATGATAACTATGTCTATATCGAATGGGTGGATTAAGGAGGCTGCATATACCATGCTGTCTATCTGTCTTGCACGAAGATGCATACAAAACAGGACTACAAAAGACTTGATGCATCTTCCTGAAAACGAGTCAATTATAATTTTTTAATCCTTCCTAAAGTTTTTTATTCTTAATTTTCTATCCATCATGTAATATTTTTCCTTCTTTGCTTATTTTCCTTTCCTGTATATGAGGGTTGTAGTGTGAGGATAATGTTTCCCATCACCTTCGGAATCTTACACTCTCTCCCAGAGTTTTGCTGAACATCCATTAATGAATTCACTGTAGAACAGGAGTCAAGAGGCATGAGCAGCTGTCTCTGTTGAGTTTAGGCAATCCTTTCATCTGCCTGGGTGCTCTACCCCACTTAGGTATAAAATATGTCATTGTACTAAAGAAGCATGTAGTTCCTTACAACTCAAAAACTATGTCTTTGGCTTGATAATAACATTTATTGCCAATGAGAGCTTAGTACAGGGCACGTTGCCTGGGCTTTATAAGTAGTTGTCTGATCAAATTTCTGTCATAAGTGAATGATAAGAGTCAATGGGCATTTATTTAGTGAGCGGTTTATCCTCTGCCACATATCCCATCCTCTCAAAGTGGACTGATATATTTAAATGGGTACACAGGCATCAGAATTATTCAATATAGTGTGTTACAGAGTAGGAAGAGAATGTTCCGAAGTCAGACAGACCTGGGTTTGAGTCCACATTCTGCTGCTCATTCGCTGTACAATTCACGTAAATTACTTTCTTAGAGGTTTAGTTTCTCTGTAAACTTTTGTAAAATGGAGATGATTGTATCACTTTATTGGATTTAATTTAAGAAAATTAAATGTTGTGGTGTGTAAAGCGCCTGGCATATAGTGAGCATCAATAAATCTCTATTGACTTGCTGCTTTTTATATTTCAGATTCCCCCTTGAATAACTACAGAGATCATTTCACAAACAGGCAGTAGTTGGCAGCCATCTTTGGTGTTCCTTGGCTTGTAGGTGCATCACTCTGATCTTTGCCTCCATCTTCACATGACCTTCTCCCCCGTACGTCTGTGTCCTAATTTCCTTCCTCTTATCAGGATGGCAGTCATTGAATGAGGGCCCACTCTAATCCGGCATGACCTCATTTTAGTTTGATTACATCTGCGAGGCCCTATTTCCAAATAAGGTCACACTCATAGGTTCTGGGCAGATGTGAATTTTGTGGGGACACTGTTCAGCTTAGTGCACCAGCTTAGTGATTTTAATTGTCTTTAATTGTGTCCCATGAACACATTATATCTTTCCACTTACTTTTATTTAATTTTTCTTGGTTGTAGTTTTTCACTATACACATCTTGTACGTCTTTACTCATGTTCATCCCATAGTATTACAGAGATTTTTGATGCTTCCGTAAGTGATATTTTGAAAAGATAGTTTCTAATTTTTTTCTATTACATAGAAATATAATTTATTTTTGTACGTTAACCTCATTTCTTGAAATAAGTGCTAAATTCACTTATTTTACTAGTTTTTTTTTGTGTGGATTTTCATACTTTCAACATATGGGATCATGTCGTCTATGAATAAACACAGTTTTACTTTTTCCCTTTCCAATTTACATTCATTTTGTTTTTCTTGCCTTTAGATAGTAAATAGAACCTTCAGTGTAATAGACATGCCGAGAGTGCTCATCCGTGTATCTTTCCTGATCTTAGGAAAACAGTCTATTTTATGATCATTAAGGATATCAGCTATAAATTTTTTGTTTTGTTTTGTTTTTTTGAGGAAGGTTAGCTCTGAGCTAACATCTCCTGCCAATCCTCTTCTTTCTTTTTTCTAAGGAAGACTGACCCTGAGCTAACATCCATGCCCATCTTCCTCTACTTTATATGTGGGATGGCTGCCACAGCATGGCTTGACAAGTGGTGCGTGGGTCTGCACCCAGGATCCCAACTGGCGAACCCCAGGAAGCCGAAGCAGAACGTGCAAACTTAACTACTGCACCACCAGGCTGGCCTCTATGTTTTTGATAGATGCCCTTCACTAGGATTGAGAAAGTCCACTTCTATTGCAAGTTGGCTGAGAGTTGTTTTTATTTATTATTTATTTATTCTATCAAGAATGGGTGTTGAATTTTAGCAAATGCTTTTTATGCAACTATTAAGACAATCATATATTTTTTCTTTTTTGTTTGTTAAAATGATGAATTATAAAGTCAAATGCCGTATGATCTCACTCATAAGTAGAAGATAAAAACAACAACAAACAAACACAGAGCAATGGAGATTGGATTGGTGGTTACCATAGGGGAAGTGGGGAGGGCAAAAGGGTTGATTAGGCTCACATGTGAGGGGATGGACTATAATTAGTTGTTGGGTGGTGAACATGATGTAATCTACACAGAATTCGAAAAATATTACAATGTACATCTGAAAGGTATGTAGTTATAATCCAATGTTACTGCAATTAAAAAATTAAAATAAACTGATGAATTATATTGATTTGTATTTGAATGTCAATCGAACTTTCATCCCTGGAATAAACTCCATTTGGTCATGATATATTATCCTTTCTATATGTTGTTCGATTAGTTAAATTTTTGTTTAGAATATTTGCATCAATGTATATGAAGGATTTGGGTCATTAATTTTCTTTTCTTGTAGTAATTTTATTATGCTTTGGTATCAGAGTGACAGTGGCCTCATGGAATGAGTTGGAATGTATTACCTCTTCTTTAACTTTATGCAAAAGTATTTATAGAATTGATATTATTTTTTCCTTAAATCTTTGGAAGAAATAACCAGTGAAATCTTCTGGGCTTGGAGTTTACTTTCTTGAAAGGTTTTTAACTACAGTTCACTTTCTTTAATAGGTATAGAGCTATTTAGGTTATCTGTTCCTTCTCATGTGACATTTAGTAGTTTGTGTATTTCAAGGATTAATCTATTTAATTTATTGGCATAAGGTTTTTCACAATGTTTCTTTATTATCCTTTAATATCTATAGGATCTATGATGTTGTCACTTTTTAAATTCCTGGTGGTGTTGACTTGTCTTGCTCTTTTTTCCTGATATATTTGACTAGAGGTTTACCAATTTAATGGATCTTCTCAAAGGACCAGCTTTTGGTTCAATTGCATTTTCTATTGTTTCTCTTTTCTCTATTTCATTGATTTCACTCTGATATTTATTATTGCTTTCCATCTAATTACTTTGAATTTAGTTAGTTGTTGTTTTTCTAGATGGTTAAGGTGGAATTTGAAGTCATGGATTTGAGTCCATTTTTATTTTCTAACATAGAGGTTTAGTGCCATAAATTTCCCAATAATTAAGGCACCACAAATTTTGAGATGTTGATATGTTGTGTTTTCATTTTCATTCAGCTCAAAAAATTTTCTAATATCCTCTCTAATTTCTTTTTTGATTCATAGGATATTTAGACGCCTTTTTTTAGTTTCCAAATAGTTGGAGATTTTCTAGAGCTCTTCATTGATCATTAGTGATCTGTATTGATTTCTAGTTTAATTACATTGTTATTAAAGAATTTACTTTGTATGACTTCAATCCTATTACATTTCTTGAGACTTATTTTGTGGCCCATAATATGGTCTATATAGGTAAATATTCAATGTGCACTTGAATTTGTATTCTGCTGTTGTTTGGTGAAGTGTTCTATAAATGTCAATTAGTTAGATTAAGTTGGCTGATAGTTTTATCAAATCTTCTAAATCCTAATTTATTTTGTGTCTATAAATTATTGGGAGAGGGGTATTGAAATCTTCAAGTATAATTGTAGATTTTTCTAATTTTCCTCAAAATTCTATCAATTTTTGCTTCATATATTTTGAAGCTCTGTTATTAGGTGCATTAATGTTTAGGAATGTTATGCCTATTGATTAATACTCACTTATGATTGTGAAATCTTCTTTATCCCTATTAATAATCTTTGCTCTGAAATATACTTTGATATTAATACCAATACTCCAACTTCCTTTTGATTGATATTAATATGGCATATATTTGTCCATATTTTTACTTTAAATTTATTTGCTTCTTTATACTTAATGCATATTTCTTGTAGCAGCATATAGTTATGCCTTTTAAAAATATATCTGACAATCTCTGCCTTCTCTTTGATGTATCTAGATCATTTACATATATTGTAATTATTGATATGGTTAGATTTAAAGTGATTATCTTGCTATTTACGTTCCATTTGCCTCATATGTTTTTTGTTCCATTCTTTCCTCTTTATCTTCCTTCTTTTGGATTAACTTAATATTTGTTATGATTCTGTTTTATCTATATTGTTGGCTTACTAGCTATAACTCTTTATTATAATAGTTGCTTTGGTTTTTATATTATACATCTTTAGCTTATCATATTCTACCTTCAGGTAAAATTACACAACTTCATGAATATTATATGAACTTGTCAACAGTAAACATCGTTTCCTCCCCTTCCAACTTTTGTGCTATTTTTGTCATGTATCTTACTTTTACAAATATTGTAAACCATGTACTATCTTATTATTATTTTTTGTTTAAATAATTATCTTTGAAAGGAGATTTTAAATAATAAGAACAATATATTTTCCCATTTTGTTACAATTTTTGGTGCTCTTTATTCCTTTGTGTAGATTTTTACTTACATTTGATATCATTTTCTTTCTGCCTAAAGGACTTCTTTAACATTTATTGCAGTAATGATCTGCTGGTAATGAATTATTTCAGTTTTTGTATATTTGCCCAAGTGTTTATTTCATCTTCATTTTTGGAAGATATTTTCACTAGTTATAGAATTCTAGATTGACAGAGGTTGTTCCACTGTGTTTTTGCTTGCATTATTTCCACACAAGAAACTGGCTGTCATCCTTATGTTTGTTCCTTTGTATGTAACATGTCTTTTTGTTCCCTTCTGGCTACTTTTAACATTTTTTTCTTTATCTCTGATTTTAAGCACTTTGATTATGATGTACCTTGGAATATTTTCTTTAGTTTCTTGTGCTTGAGGTTTTCAACCTCTTGTACAGTTTATGGTTTTCATCTAATTTTTAAAAATTGTAGCCATTATTTCTTCAAATATTTTTTCTGCCACCTCATCACCCCCAAAACAAGGGATTCCAATTGTACCTGTATTTTACTGCTTGATATTGTCCTATATTTCATGGATGCACTGTTCAGTAAAAAACTTCTCTTTCTTCATTTTGGATAGTTTTATTACTATGTTTTCAAGTTCATTAATCTTATCTTCTGCAATATCTAATCTGCCCTTAATCTTATCCAGTTTGTTTTCAACTCACCCATTATATTTTCATCTCTGAAGGTTTGATTTGGTTATTGATCGATCTATCTATCTATCTATCATCTATCTAGCTATCTATCATCTCTTCCTCTTCTCTACTTAAACTTCTGAATGTATACTATATAGCTATAATAACTGTTTTAATGTCCTTGTCTTTTAATTCCAACATATGCATAAATTTTTAGTCATTCTTTGATTGATTAATGTTTTTTCTTTATTATAGGTTTTATTTTCCTTCTCATTTTTTTGTTTGCTGGTAATTTTTTATTGGATTCCAAATGTTGTAAATTTTGTCTTGTTTGGTGTTGTATATTTTTTTATTTCTATGAATATTCTTGTCTTTTGTTCTGGAATGAATTTAAGTTATTTAGAAAAGTTTGGTTTCTTCAGGTCCTGCATTTAAGATTTGTTAGGTAGAACTGTAGCAGTGCTCAGTCAAAGGAGAATTATTTCCCACTACTGAGGCAAGACCCTTCTGTGAAGTCTACCCAATGCTCAGTGAATCATGAGGGTTTCCATTCTGGCTAGTGGGACAGGCACAATTCCTGGCCTTGTGTGAGTGTTGGGCACTGTCATCTCTAACCCTTTTGGGTGACTCTTTCCTCAGCTTCAGGTAGTTTCCTCACATGCATTTGCTAAACACTCAGCTAAACACTGAGGAGTCTCTTCGCAAACATTAGGAATTCAGAAAGAATTCATCCCTCTGGTGCATTGTCCTAAGAACTATAGCCAGACTTTTACCTCTGTCTCCTCACATTAGAGGGTCCACTGTGCTTTGCTTAGATTGCCAATACCTGCAATACCTGCACCATGATTTGAAACTTTCTTAAGGAAATAATCTGGAGCAACTCTAGGGATCACCTTCCTTATTCTCTGTCTTTCAGTGATCACTATCCTTCATTGCCTGATATCCAATGTCATGAAAAAAAAAAAGAAAATTTGTCATTTTTTTGTTGTTTTAGGCTAGAGCACATGTCTGGCCAGAACAGAAATTCTCAGTTGTCTTGAAATCTTACTTAAACATTGTATGCATTTTTTTACCTGCTCTATATTTATATCTAATTTCCTCAACAAGACTGTAAACTCATCTAGGACAGGGGATTTATCTTAAACTTGGGCATGTTCCCTGTAACACTGTGCACTTTGCTGTAAATTTAGAAAGTTCCTTGGTACAAGCGATAATGACAGCATAGGAATTATTTACAGCATTGTTTCTGTCCGTGTCTATCACATGACATTTAATAATGTCATCTTGAGTTCACTCTATTGTTATCTCTGTTCCTCTGAAGGAAGAGCAGGGCTTTGAGTGAAAGTAGGAGTTCCAGGGCCTGGGACTCTGGGGTTTAAACTAAGTCAACAGCCAGACAGAAAAGTTAAAGCCCAAATTTTGGTAGGAAAGTCATGAGAAGAAAATACAGAGGAGTGCAGTGACTGGGATTCCAGTGAGGAACCAAGAGGAAGCTGGGAACAAAGATAAAGGGGAGAAAAGCTGTCTTGCAAATTTCCTGAGGTGTGCATGGGCTGTAGGTGGTCCCTCCATTTGTATATCTTTTTAAAAAGTTGTCTGGCATGGATATGGTGAAAAGGTGAGTGAATCTGGCATAGAGAGACAGAAGCATGATGGAAAATCATTTAAAGAACATGAACTACAACGAGTTCCTCTCCTAATTCTGTTAGTGTGGCTCTCATCACTACTTTAGCTGTATAAATGCTGCCATCCTTCTTATTCACACCAGTTTCCTGGCTTTGTTGCTTTATAACTATGATGTATGTGAACATAATAAACACTCACACAAAACGTCTATCTCAAAATTGGTTGAATTTCTTCATAAAGTAGCCAGAAATTCTGATATGATCACAATAAAAAGATCATGCTGTTTGTTATACAAGGGCTTTTTAATACCTTAGCAAGGGTTTTACATGAGTAGTAAGTTTAAATTTCAAATAGACTATTGTAAAGTAATATCTTAAAACATTTCAGATTTATTTGCTCTTCATCCAGATACTATAGCTTCTGGGGAGAGTAGTGTCTGATAGGCCTTACTCAATATAACCATAAATTTCTATGGTTTCGACCCACCGTTCAAATTCCATAAAAGCCAGATAAAATTCCTGAAGATCATTTAAAATAATAGTAGAGCTATTTCCTGGCACTATGATGAAAGCTATGCAATATATTATCACATTTAATGCTTGCAATAATGCTATGAAGTAGGTATTATTATTACTATTTTCTAGAGGAAACTCCAGTTTACAGAGTCTAATAAAGTAAAAGTTCATAAAGCACAATAGGTTTTTCTTTTATTTTTGCTACTGTATAGTTCAGATTAATTTTCCCTTTACTGGACCCCAATACAAACCAAATTTTGGGAAGGAGAGAACTTCCTCCGGAGGTTGTGGGCATTGCCTCACAATGACTGATGGGGGCAGCAGAGGGCTTTCCAAGTGAGCACGGCCGAGGCCAGAGGAGCAAAGCTTTCCTTGGGTATGTTGGGAGTGGGATTAGAGAGAAGGATGAGTAGTGGTGGGAAGGAGTACCAGGAATCATGAAAGGCAAGAGAAAGAGGAACCAAGTTATGGAGGTAGCTAGGCTGGGCAGGAGAGAGTCAGGGAAATTGCCAAGTGGAGCTGAGGATAGAAACCGGTTGAATGAAAAAACCCCATTTGCAGACACGGGGCTTTCTGTCTAGTGTTATGCAGCTTTAAGCTATGAAGAGCTATAATTATGTTTTTTAAAAATCTTAGGTGGTACCAGTCACAATCTTATAAACTTTATATTTATTTATTGTATTTATTATGTTTATTATCCTTATAAACATCTCATAAATTCTCATAAAAATCTTATAGTGGGAATTATTCAAATATTACAAAAAAATGAAACTTAGCAAGTTCAGAAAATTTGGCATTAGATCTTAGGGCTAATCTAATCTCAAATCCTTGGCCTTCTCCTTTAAATTCTCAGCACCTTGACAGTTTTCGTCTGGTAAAAGATTATTCCTGTACCTCAGAAATTTGAAGAGAATCAATGCAGTGATAATTTTAAAAGCCCAAATTCCCTTTCTAAATCTTTTTTTTGTCCAAGCAATATTCTTTAGAATGCATTTACTGGAATGAAAATCTTTCCTTGGAGATTTGTGGTTCTTTGGGATACCATTCAAATAATTTAATTATCGAATTATCTGAGGGTAATAAGAGAATAATGGGTATCAAACTAGGGAGTCCCTCAGTTGCACAGGTGCACATGACCTTGAGGGCTTCAATTACTCACACAATTGTCACCTTTTCTCAGAAGCTAGTATGTTACTACATAAGCTTGATTTATGCTAAGCTGAGATAAAAAAATGAAATAGCCATTATATTTGCTCACATTGTTATGAGGCTGCAGTAATCTAAATACATTGGTTGGTATCTAAAAATTCTAAGATGATTTAGAAATTAAAATTTAGACGTTCGTTTCCCAGCATAATTCTAGGGGAGGGGTCAGCATTGTGGAAATAGTATTCTTTCAGAGTTTGATTGAAATCAGCAAAATTCTATACGAGCAAAAGTAAAAGGGGACCCTAGCACTATTATAATCATAGAATGCCCTTCAGGATGCTCTAGCTACTCTCAACATAGCCTCCAAGAAAATGAAAAATATGTAAATAAAATGAATGTGTCAAAGAACTGCCTTTTTAATGGCTTGGTTGTGTACAGGGCAAACAATAACAAAAATTTTTCTCTTATATTGCCCAGATGGGTCAATTTTATTCATACATTGGCGAATTCTGCTTAGGCTGGTACATTTTGCTTAGATTAAGGCTACATAAAATTACTAGGTAGAATGTTTAAACTCTAAGACTCTAAGGTGGCCTCTATGACTCCTGCCTGCTAGTGTTCCCACTGTTGCGTAATCCCCTTCTCTGATTATGGAGGGACCTGTGACTTGCTTCTAACCAACAGGATATGGCAAAGGGAATGGAATATGACTTGCATGATTATGTGACATTATTTAAGAATCTGTTTTGCTGGTGAATTTCCTTACTGAGTTGATGAAATAAGTAGCCATGTTGGGAAAGTCCATGTGGCGAGGAATTTAGGGTGGCTTTCCTCCATTGGCAAGCAAGATACCTGGCCCTCAGTTCTACAGCTGGAAGAAAATAAATTCTGCCTACAACCTCAGTGGGTTTGGAAGTGGATTCTTCCCCAGCGAAGCCTAATGAGAATACAGTCCAGCTGATGCCTTGATTGGTGCCTCAGAAGACCCTAAGAAGAGGACCCAGCTAAGTCATATGCAGGCTCCTGACCCACAGAAACGGAGAAAATAAATATGTATTGTTTTAACCTGCTGAGTTTGTGATAATTTGTTATGCAACAATATATACCAATAGACACTCCATCTAGCTAATGGTACTCTCACCCCCATTTACTCTCTGATATCACTTTGTTTAAATCTTTCTTAAACTCTAATACAATATGCCTACTTTTAATTATCTCTCTCTCTTCCCCTGAATCTCTTACTAATTTTGTAACCTCTGACAAGTCGCTTGAATTCTCTGAAGCTCAGTTTCCTCATCTATAAACTGGTGTTAATTATACCTATACCCCCAAGGTTGTGGGGGATTAACTAGGTTATGTTGGAAAGAAGCCTTGTATGATGCTTTAACTTCTGTCTTTTCTTACTCCTCCTGCAAAGCATGAACTTTCATCATGACTCATCCTGTATGCCCTAGATTTTGATGCACATCAGTCCCTAAAATTTTCCCTCAGTCTCTGGATTCTTGACTTCTTGTCTACCTGGCTCTCCAAGTGGAAAACAAGGCTTGTTTATCTCTGCCTGCTTTATGGTAGCCCATGAGCTGAGCTTATTAAACAAGAAGGATAATTGTGGCCACCAGTCTAAAGAAAATGAGAATTTGGAAGCCGGTATCTTTCAAGGTACTTTGGTGCTCTTAGAATAGGGTGGCCTCACCAGGACAATTCCATAGCTTTCTCCCCACTAAATAAACAGAATGTGCAATTACCTTTCCTGCAGCCTTGAATCCATGGGGAAAAACATGAACATGTTGTGCTCTTAATTAGCTGGAGAATGAATTCTGAGCCTAGGCTATTTATAAAAGTTGGGAGCAGATCCTCAGCACCTGCAAAATGGTAGCAAGGTTCCTGGATAATGGTAGTGGCTCATCTGAACATGAGTTCCTTAGAGCCCCAGAAAGCCACCTCAACTTTCAGGACCTGCATAAATAAGAGCCCAGCTTAAAGATTTGTATCTTCTGATATAAATCCCTTGCTGTGTTACCTTAGCCCTTTGACAAAACTGTATGCGGATGAAATGTCACAGAATTATAGAAAGTTGATGGAGAAAGGAACCTAGCAACAATCTGATAACAGTAACAACAGATAATGGTAGCTAACATTTCTGAATACTCTGTGTTGTGGACTATGCAGAGTGCTTGATACACAGGGTCTCATTTAATGTTATCCAACTCACTCATTTTAAACAGAGGGAAAAATTTAGAGTATTTGGTTAATTGGTAACTTTCACTTATAGCATGGGCTCTACATTACAGCGCTTAAATATGAATGATTGAATACATAAATTACATTTATATGACAGTTTAAAAGTAGGCAGTATAGTAGAATGGTTAACAGCCTCGGCCTTTGAGTGATACAAATCTGGGTTTGAATCTTGGTTCTGCTCTCACCAGTTGTGTGATATTGGCTGAGTTAGCTAACCTCTCTGAACCACTATTTCTCCATCTGTACTGTGGAGACTATAATGCTACACTGAATTGTTGTATGAATTAAATAAAATCAATAATGTAATATTCATACTATCTAAGTGTGCAGTAAATGATAGCTGTTATTATAAAGTTCTTTCATATCAATTAAACTTTGTGTAAGTAATTATCATTATTATAACACATTTTATCTTTTAATATTATCTTCTTATTTTGCACATTTTGCAAATGAGGAAATGAAGTCATAGCAAAGAGCGGTAAATGCTGGCCACTTGTTCTGTGATATTAGGTGAGAGCTGAGACTCAGATTGAAATGTTCAGACCTCAGCTCTCAAGCTCTTTTCTATTTTGCAATGCTGTTTCTTTACACTAAGTTCCATTCAGCTGACAACCTAGCTCCCTGCTTAGGTTGTAACTCCTTAAGGGCAGGAATTTTGCATTTCTAGGGAAAACACCATAGTAGGTCTTCAACAGATATGTGTTTGGTTTATAAGAACAAGTTAACACACAATTTAAAGGAACGTGAACCTTTAGTTCAAGGTAAGTCATTTATCCCTCAAACTGAATCTCAAAGGTAGAAGAAAGGGAGGTTTCATAGAAGGGTGAAGTGCTGCATGAAATGTGCAGAGATCCAGGAGAAGGCAAGGTTGCTGGGCGATTACCTTGTGGAGGTACTTATAGAGGCCAATTACACATGTAGTAGCCTAAGGTGATGTATAAATGAGTTATATTTTTTCCCCCTTGCTTTCTGCCTCCCTGAGCACAGTTCCAGAATTTGGTTCTAAAAATATGGGGCTTTACATATTAATTCACTCATTTAATGGGTATTTTCTGACCTCCTAACATGTGTCAAGCACTGTATTAGACTCTGAGTATACAAAAATCAGTAAAACTGAGTCTTTCCTTATGGAACACATAGTAGGGAAGAAAGATGAAATGTTGAATAGAAAAGCATAATTGTGATAATCTGCTCTTGAGATTGAGGTAAACTCAAACTGAGATAAACTCAAGCTGCCCTTAGGACACGTTGCAGAGGGACCTGATCAACACTGGGAGGATCACGAAAGACTCCCTGGAAGGAATGATAAGTGAGCTAAGCCTCAAAAGAGTTAACCAGGCAAATAATAGGAAAGAAATGTATGTGTTAGATACTGTGTGCTCAAAAACAAAGACTTGTATCACCAGGGACCATTCTGGGAAATACGGGTGACTCAGTATAGCTGAAATCTACATAGAGGGTCAGGGCAATAACCAGAACTGGTGAGGTAATCATGGGCCCATCTTGAAGACATTGTAAACCACTAGAAGGATTTTGAACTATAGCCTAAAGGCATTTAGAGGCTATTGAAGGTTTTTAACCAAGGGAGTGACATAATTATATCTAGAAAGATTACCCTAATCATCTTTGCAGAATGAAACTTGCAGGCTAGTGCTGAGAGCAGGGGAAACTCTGGAAGGCTGTTGAAATAAAACAAGTAAGAAACTGTAGTGAAGACTCGGTAACCAAAAAACAGAGGGTAAAAGAAGGAAAGGAGAAGCTGCAGATGACTCACAGTCTTTTGATTTGGGCAACTGGCAAATGCTGGGATAATTCACTAAGAAATAGGGAGAAGCAGATTTTGGTGGGACACGGGGAGAGCTTGGATGTGTGGACGTAACAAGAAGGGAAAGGAGAAGGAATGGATAAGAAGATTGGAGGGAGGCAGTGGTGTCAGTGAAGCCAGAGACAGAAAGAGAAAGAGAAAGGAAAAGGGCGGGGGGAGGGGGGTAGGCAAAGTAAGGACTAAAATGTGTTAATTGGATTTAACAATACATTGGTCACTAGTGACCATGGGAAGAACAGTTTCAGAGGTGAGCTGGAAGCTAAGAAAAGATGGTTGTATATTTATATATGGAGGGAAAAGAGCCTAAGAATGCAGTGGAAGTCATATTAAATTTTTCCTCCCTCTAGGCACATGGTGGGCTTTCCCTTTATCACACCATTTGAAGTTAGAGCTATGTGACTTTGTATTGCTAATGAAATGTAAGCAGATGTGACATTGTCACTTTGGGGTGGAAACTAGAGCTGGTGTGCAATTTTCTACCTTTCCTTTTCCTGTTGCAGTGATTTGGAAGGCATGTGTCAAGATAAATCTCCCTGTGTGCTTGAAAGACTGCCCTGAACAGAACCTCCCAGGTGACCCATATCTAGTGTGTAACATGAGCCAAGGTCAGGAACTTAGTCAATATTGATTTCTCCATCTCTTGAACTTTGCATTGCACCTCAGTTCTGTGTCCACCAATTTCCTTGTTTCTCTTCAGAGTTATTTACTCTTGCAAAGTAGAAAGTGCCCTGTATGACCACCACGTTCAAGCACGCAGCACAGACTGGCTAGACGCTCTGTGTCCCAGTTCTAAGTTCCCATAAGAAAGAATGATTGGCCAAGTTTGGGCCTGGTGATCACTTATAGTTCTAGTTAGCTTTGCCATGATATAGAACGAAGTCCTTTCCAAAGTTGTAGGGTGAGCAAGCTCTCCAAGAAGAGGTATGGCGGAACAGACTGCCACTTTGACATCTCTACTGTGGTTGTGAGACTTCAGTGACTTTACCTTTTGCGGAATTAAAGGCACTGGCTAACTCCGAATAGGGCAGATGCAGTAAGGGTCAGGCAGGAAGTTCCCAGACCTTCAGTACCAATTTTCAATGCCCAGAATTTTGGAGAGATAAGGGTGGGAGTAGGAAGAAGATATAAACCGCACTTTCAAAACATCAGACCAGAAGGTCAGTGGCTCCAACAGGAAACAAAGGTGCAACTCATTAGTAGGAGGCTCTGGACCAGCAGAAAGAAGGTAGCTGAGAATGGGCATGCTTGCAGATAAGAGGAAACATACCATATGAGATCATTATTCTCATCTGAGGGCACTGTCATGGACTTACTGGGAAAGAGCTGTTCAGCAGACGGCAAACCTCAAGATGAAAAGGTCTTTAACTCAAGCAGCTACGAATGATGGCAGGGATTGCTTATCGTAAAGCACTATTAACTTTAAACCAATTTGATTTCTTGGTTTCATAATATCAAATTTCTTGCTTGGTTAAAAAACCAAGTGAAACAAATCCTTTCATAAAACTTCCTTTCGGTATGTTGTGGCTGACAAGCTTGCAAGTAGGCAGCTTGTGAAAGCTGAGAGATTTACCAGGATTCCAAATAGGATCTTGGACCAACAGAAATATGATGAACTTGAAAAGTAACTGGAATTCTTAGTTCTCTATGTATCTCTAATACTACAGTTTTGTTGCCATTTGCACAACTGGACGACTTCTTATTTATTTGCCTTTCAAAGGGGACACCATGAAGGGAAAGAAAAGTGAAGCTCCCACCAGTAACCTGATGTCATGAAATCCTAGCTGTTTGTTCACAAGCCAATCAGGAACAGAATTACTTTGCAGGCCTCTGGCATTCTTGTAGCCATAATCTGCACTGCAGTCTTAGGATAAAAGCCAAGTGGGTAATAGATAGGTTCCCTCAGAGCTTTATCTTCACACGATGGGACCCCAGCTCCATCTCTGGTCTCTATGCCTTCGATTCTGCCTGAAATCTGAATTCATGACTTCTACTTACTCCCACTCTTAGGAGAGTATACCCTCCATGGTTTGTTGATTAACTGTAGGGGAAATAATGCCTTTCTAAGTCTATGGTTAAGATTGCCTTCTGTTGGACAGGACTCACTTCTGCCCTAGACTTGAGGTATTTGCCCAACAATATCTTACTATTATTGTCCAGGCATGATACTTGAGACTATAGTCTGGTTTAGACTTTTTATAAGATCCAACAATACAATGAATTTGGAGGTTGGCAGGAGCTGCAGATGATCCCGGAAGGATTTTAAGCTTCTGGCAGTAGATAATGCCAGATAAACCCAAGCTTCTACTTAGCTTTGCTAAGATTGAGAGTTAGCACCTGCTGGGTGTTTCTTGGAAAGTAACTCATCTAGAGCAGGTCAACCATGTGGACCCAAGCTGCCATATTCTGAGAAGTCCTGGGCACTTTCCCGTGAACGCTTCTAGCACTATCTTTTGTCATTTCAGCTATTGTTGTTCTAAACCATGATATATATATCTTGTTATCTAATTGTATAAAAGTGAAGCTTCTCCTTCGATCAAAGATGCAACCTCCTCAAGGGAAAGGAGCATGGTTTTCATTGCTAGGATCTTCTGCAATGCCTAGGAGAGTGTCTGGAAGGATGCAGATAACAGGATGTGTATGAGAGATTTTCTGTCTGAGACAGACTGTTACTTGGTTTCAAAGGGCTGTTGTTTTCATCTATATTTGCTCTGACTACTTAATTAGCTCTAACTCATTGTCTTGTTTTGGTCTCTAGACAGTGTGGTGTTTATGGCTTTGACTATTTGTGTGGCCTTCATAGACTTATAATATCTAAATGACTGAGATAATTTCATTTCAAAACTTCAGTTTACAGATAAGGAAATTGATACTCAGAGTGGGCTGAAGTTAATACCCAGGTTTTCTTACTCTCATGCCTCTCTGCTTTTCCCATGCTCTTGAGCCCATAGCCTCATGCTGACTTTATTTCTTTGTGCTCCCTGGTTACACCTCCAGCTTTGCTTTGTGACTCCATCTTGACCCAGGATGGAATCCCTGCTCTCCCTTGACTTACTCTTTTCCTTTGCACCTGGCCTTTGCCTTAGTTCACCTGCTCCAGTGTTTCAGCTGTTTTCTTCTACTATGCCCTGAGTTAAGTCTGACACTGGGGACCTGCATATACCTGTAAGCTGTTATCTTCTGAACACACATACCCCAAGGCCTTAAAACAAAAAGGATCAGAAGGGCTGCTGAGCAGGGTTAGAAGTGCCCTGCACCTACCTGGGGTGGAGCAGGTGGAATGGTAACCAGTGAGGCTGCAAGTCAGCAGAGTGCCCCAGGCCCTCAGGCCTCCTGAGGAGAGTTATAACTTAAACAAGCGTTAGAAGCCCTGTCTCCAGCTGTCTGTTCTTAAAGTACTCCAGGGATGCTTTTAGTATTTGAGAAGAAGGGAGAGATTTCTGGGAGGGAATAAGTTTGACACTCACAGATGGAAGCAATTCCCTAAACCAAGCCGTGGAAAAAATTCTAGTGATTTATCAGCTTAATAACAGTGTCTTTCTATCAGCAGAATTCTGAACGGCTGGATAAGAATTTCACTGCTAGTTTAGTGAATATGTACAATGCCTAGTTTTGGTAAAATAATAATAAAAAAGAGCTATACATTATCATTATTATTGTTGTTATTGTTATCATTATTATTATTCATTGAAAAGTATTACAAGAATAGTTATTTATCATGAGAGCCATATAAAGCCAACATTTTAGTGAAAAGAGACCCAAGTAATTAGAATATTCAAACCTTATCTTACCGTTATCCCTGGGCTGCCTTTAGTATCCATTTTCCAAAAGGCAAAACAGCAACCTCCATAAAAAGTATTCATCTCTGTCAGATTAGTCTATCAGATTAGCTAGCAGAGAGCTAGTTTGCCATGCTTCCTGCTGCTTCGGGCTACCTGGAGGCAAAATTGAGACTGGGAGAAGACTAGATGGACTTGATTAAAGACACAGTTTATACAAGTCACTTTCCTTGTGATGGAGGGAAGGGAGTCTTCTCCAAAAGAAAACAGTGAGGAGTGGTCTGGGGGCCTGGGTTAATTTGACCAGTTTTCAATGAAAAGAGATGCTCAAATTGGTCAAAGGGGTTGTAAATAACCAGGAAATATAGGTAAAATAGTTTAAAATTTGTCCTTATTGGCATTATCTGGAACACCAGATCTTGAAGCCTGATTCTATCAAAATGACAAAATGTAACAGACAGAATTATACACGGGACTTACTCAAATGTGTTCATTTGTCCCTTTGCCAGTTGTCATTTCTTGTTTACTGTGGAGGTGCGGGCAGGGAGAGAAGCATCAACTTGCAGTTGCAGAAAGCATACTGGAATTTCCAAAAGCCTTGACTGTTAAATTCTCTCCATTTCTCTCTCAATAACTCCTTATCATCTTAATTTCATGGGTCAGATATTAGGATGAGCCTGAATTGCAGGTTCTGCTGAGAAGAAAATGGCTAAATGGATAATATTTTTTACTGCTTAATATTTATTGAATCCATCTATTTCTAATTACAATATTGTGTTTCATCTCCTACGAGATTGCTTTTGCCCGTGGAGTGAGATGACCTGTAACATATGCTGTCATTATTATCAGGGGCTCCTTGTCGTTATGACTGTTGACTTAAAATCTTAGCAAACTACAGTACACAGAAATCTGAAATAAAATGAGCATCCATTGACAATGTAGCTTTCTACTCCATTAAAAAAGGTCTCTATGAAATCCAGCGTAATTCTTTTCCTTCCATATTTCTTCATTTGCTGCTACACGGACTGACACACACAAAAATACAATATACAACATTTTTAATGGCAGGAATGTAAAATCTTATAGCATGCACTGTTGTGTGTGTGCGCATAATATATTGAAACCTACTACTCCACGTATTATTTTAAGTAGATTTTTACTGGTAAATCGGGAAAGGAGAGTGAGATGGATAGTGTAGGTATACACAGTAGCACTCAATATAGGTTTGCTGAGTTGAATCAAAAGCTCTATTTGCCTGAGACAGAGTGACAGCGTGAGGGTCTGAGTTGAAAGGGCTGGGATTTTCTGAGAATTCACAGAAGGACTGGCTGGTTCCTTCTCACTGCTCACATTCCCAGTCTTTAACGACTAGGGCATTTCTGGCCTTCTTAATTCTCTGAACAGAACTTTACCGCTGTTCTTTGCTGACAACTTGAGAGAGCCACCTGCAAAGGGAGGGTGAACAACTCATGGGGACAGAGAGAAATTTTCCAAGAGGAAAAGGTGGGGAAAGAGAAGAGGAAAAGTGACTAACAAAGATATGTAATTTTCCTTAATTTAACTTGCAGGCACAGAGGAGAATTCAGTTATAAAGGTCTTTTTGTTTTTGACTGAATAAAATTTTGACCTTTCTAAACCAATAAAGACATATATCAAATTCTTATTGCCCTTCTTTGTAGGAAACCACCTGAATCCTGGTGGAAGAGATAAAATGATTGAAATTTCTCATTTTGGAGAAATACGTTAAATGAATGTATGTGATGCTATGTAGCCCACTCAATGAAAAAAAAAAAGGTAAAAAAATAATTTTGTGCTTATGTCTTTTGCCTGACCTTTTTTTAAGGAGGATTAGCCCTGAGCCAACAACCGCCACCAGTCCTCCTGTTTTTGCTGAGGAAGACTGGCCCTGAGCTAACATCCATGCCCATCTTCCTCTACTTTATATGTGGGACACCTGCCACAGCTTGGTTTGACAAATGGTGCCAGGTCCGCACCTGGGATCTGAACCAGTGAGCCCCGGGCTACCAAAGTGGAGCGTGTGAACTTAACCACTGCGCAAACTAGGCCAGTCCCCTGCCTGACATTTTTAACTTCTGTTTTTCCTATTTCTCTGTGACTGATTTCTTTGATGCCATGAGTATTTTGAGTGTCCTAAATGGAAAGTCAAGCTAACCCAGGGTTACTCTTAGGGATAGTCTCAACAATATCCAACACACCAAACATTGCCCTAACCATTCGTGTCTTGTGATTCTATGCTAAAAGATACTGCTGAGCCAGTAGTATCATATTTGTCCATGAATTTATATTTTGTAAATCTATCACCTAAAGGTGATGGATCCCAAATCTAGATTTCTAACCCCAAGATTTTCCTAAGTTCGGGAAATGCCGATTGAATATTTCTAACTGTGGTAGGTAGAATTTTAGGATGGTCCCAGGACCTTTACCTGGATGTTACATGGCAAAAGCTTAGTAATCAGTTGGCCTTAAAATAGGGAGTTTATCTGGGTGGGACTAATCAAATCTCACGAACCCTTTAAAAGCAGAGTTTTCTCAGGCTGGTAGCAGAAGGAAAGCGGAGAGATTTGAAGCATAGGAAAGATTTGATCCTCTGTTGCTGGATTCAAGATGGAGAGAGCTAAGGAGCAGAGATCTGAGAGCTGACAACCTGAATGAGCTTGGAAGTAGACTCTTCCTCAGAGCCTCCAAAACTGACTCCTGACCTACAGAACTGATGCCCTTTCCCCAGGTCAGGGCCTGGCTGTGGGCATAGGGGAGGGCTGGGTACAGGCACCTGGTCCCGCCATGCTTTGAGTGGGGCAAGGCAGTAGGCATCCACGCCCTGGACTGAGGGCATCACACCACGTACAGGTGATTCAGCAGAGTTGTCTGTCCACTCCTGATCCAGGTACTGAGAACATTCTTGCATGGAGGTTGCAATCCCTTGAGGGTGCCCTAACCACCACTGGTTATGGCAGTGGGCCATAGGAAGAAGATACTGACTGTATTTACAAATTTTTTGCTAAACAGGCTCTTCTATTCAACTGCTTTTACAACTGAAATATAAATCAATCTTACTTCCTACAGTATCAGTCACCAGGAAGAAGAATGTTAGTCAGCAGTAATATATCCAAACTTCACTGTTGTTTGCCCATAATTTGTTTTTGCCACTTTGTCTTCATGACCTTTGAGTTTAGGTACTCAACCATTCTGGTATGGGGTATTGTTCTGTGTTGCGTTTGAGTGGGTTTCAACTCAGTAAATCCTGGATTGTCTCTAACCTCAGTGCCTATCCTCATGTTCAGTTATGTAGTCATGGAAGCAAAGAAAGAGGTTGTGCAGGAGTGGTGGAGGGAGATTGAGTTTGGGTTGAAAAGCAAGAAATCATGTGCAGCACCAAAGAGTAGACAGTATCTGAAAATGTGAAGTTGGTAGTATGGAGAGCTGGAAAAACAGCTTACCTCCCAGGTCAGGCACTCAAGTGTAGCTTCCACTTCCATCAATAACGTGCTGTGTTGGCTTTTTCAGAGCCAGCTTCTCAGAGCGTCAGTTTCTCCATCTGTAAAATGTTTGTTCTAAGGATGTCAATGGGAGTGGGAATCTGGATAAAGTCATTCTCTCTTGAGTTCCTTTCATATGCCCTCACACTTCTGAAGGAAACACTCTATATGGATATGGAAGTTGCGTTCTTAAAGAGACAAGCAAGAATGGAAGGCCCAATTTTTTGATATCCAGAGAACAGCCATTTTAAGGATGCCCTCTTTGGGGTGACTTAATTGTTCTACAATTATGTAATGATTGTGCCCTCACACTTGATAGCAGATTAAGTAGTTTGAATTGGAGGGCTGGGACACTTGTATGTTCGCACTCAGCAGTAGTGCAAACTTGGGTAAACAGTTATGTGGAGTATTGGATCTTCTTAAAAAATAATCTTTGCGCAGAGATGGTTTTGGCTGTACGATCTGACTCTATCAACTGCCTTTAGATGACCATAGTTTGGTAATTATCTATACACCTAGATTGTTGTTTATTAATACTATACAGTCTGGGATTATAATGTAGCAGTCTTGAGAACATCTTTGCCCTGTATGAATATTTCCTATCTTATTGAGAAAAAATAACAAACTGGAAAGTTTATGCATCTGACCAATTAGTGAGCTTGAAGTAGAATTTTTATGTATAACACTACAAAGTCATCTGGGTTAAAAAATTTCAGAAGTGGGCCATTTTAGCAGGGCAGTGGCGCCTTGAACCATCATGCAATTGCCATTGCAATGAATACATCTACGTCTCTGAGGGCAGGACGTATGTCCCCAAATTTATAGAAATGCTTTATATATTGTTCTCTTCTCATTTAGTAAGACATTTTTGCCTTGATCCCTTCAGACCTGGATTTTGAACTCTGGCCCACAAAAAGAGTATGATGATGTCTTCAGAAAACCACCATGCTAGGCTGTTTTACATTGTAAACTGCTTTAGACTTTGTTTGGTAGTAGGTTGTTTCTTTGAATTCTTTGTTTTCCTATTTGGAACTAACATACTGCAATACCCATTAATATGACTGAATCCTCCATTGTTTTAACTTGAATCACGGAAGTATTTAAAAAATAATAGAGTAGCTTTCATCCATTTGGTCCCGTGAGAAGATTAAACACTTACTTTCTCAAGGCTTCGCAGGCAGTGTAAGTGAGGACACTGCAGAGGAGATGATGAACAGAGCTGAGAAGCTGCAAACATCTATGGCCCCCCTGAAGGTGAGATTCAGTGGGATCCTGCTGCCACAGTTTCTAAAAGTGAATACAGGAGTGGGCATTGCTGAGATGTATCTCGACCCAAAGAACTTGAAGAGTTAGGGGAAGAGGAAGGCAGGGAATTGGAACAGATGACAAGGCAGCTGGAGACAGACCCTGAAATACACAATTGTACCAATTTAGTTACTGAATGTGGGGGTACTTATATACAGCACATTTTTAAAGGAGTAATAGACTTTTTATTGCTACTAAGCTTGAAATAAACAAGTGGTTTGATCATTTTGTCTAGATTAATTAGTAATGAATCAATTAGCAACCGTTAAATTCAGCCAATCACCTAGTTACTAACTGGTTTATAAATCTACCACTCCAGGAAAAGAAATCATGTCTATACAGGGCCTCGGAAACTCAATGTCCCAGAGAAAAGGGGCTTTCAAATACATATTTGTCTTATAGCTGCATATGCTCATGTTCCCAAATGTCTGGAATCTTTTGCATCTTGTTCACTATTGGAAAAATGGATTGAATAACTAAGGCTAGTTTTTACAGAAAGGAGTATTCCTGGAAGAGAGAGCTACAGATATCTAGTTATAAGGAAATGCCATGTTTCTACAGTGCTCAAGCTTGCAATAGTGTAAGCAGGTTTAGAGCTCTTATTTACCCTCTTTCTTTTTGAAGAGCAAGGCACCAAGCCTCATTCTTTACTTCTGTACATTTGAGGAATGGTCCATCTAACAGCCCCTGTCTTCTACCTGCTGCAGTGCCATGAACGGCCTGGAGACCACTACCAGAGATGTAAGTATGGGCTGGAAATTTGGTTGGAAATTTCATTTGCAGCTTGAGAATGAGACACGAGGCCTAAAGCATGGGCCTAGCAGCTTACACATCCTTCCTGCAACCTCTAAGTCTGTGGTTGATTGAGTAGCCTGAACAAAAGAGGCTATCTTCTCCCCCTGTTAAACTTTGCAAATGCTGAAACATTTGGTAGAAACACAAAAGCGTAGGTGCTTTTGGTTATACCGGCAGATGTATTTTGACAGTGGAATATTAAAACCTTCCAATTAAATTCAAATCAGCTTTAAAAAAATGCCTACAGTATTCGGATTGGTTAGACTGTGCTGCAGGAACAAATAAACTGTGATAGCTCAGTGGCTCAACATGTAGAATTTATTCCTTGCTCAAGCAAAATCTGCCACAGGCTCGACCGTTCTCCAGGCCTCCCTTCCAGGTGGTGGCTCAGGGCTCCCGATTGCTTCCATCCTGCTTCAGCTCTGCCGTTCAACACAGGGCTCCTGGGTGACTGCAGACAGGGAAGAGGATTTAGAGGATAGCTCATGGGCTTTTCACTGCTTCAGCGCTAGAATGACAGCTGTCATGTCCCCGCATAATTTGCTGGCTGGAATTAGTCACCTGTGTCTATCCATCTGCAAGATCCCTGTGAAGCCAGATGTGTTTCAGGTCTTAGAGAACAAAACCAGGTGTTAGTGAGCACTGTTAATGTCAACCCCACCTACAATGTGCCATCCACTTTCTGGGTGATGAGGATAACAAAGATGAATGTGATAGAGTTTTCCATTTAAGAAACTCATAATCTGTTGGCTTAAAAATATGCTTATGAAATTTAAGTAAAGGAGAGCATCTGTATTAACAAAACAAGACATAAAATTGACTATAGTTTTGAATTGAAACTGGTATGTTTTCAATTACATAAAACATAATAGAGGTCAGTCGTTCAAAAACATAAATGTCACACTATAAATAAATAGTGGCCTTTAAAATCCAAAGTTAATGTCAAATTAGACATTTATTGAGACTTTGGCCTCGTTATACATTGGCTACCTATAAAACGTAGGCTTCATGCAGTTTAGTGGGATTGGAAAAATGAACTAAAACCAAACAAAATAAACAAAAAACCTTATCTGTTAGTATTGAACTGCTTCTGAGTCTAAGGAGGAGACAACACAACATACTGAATGGTGCAGGATTTGAAAGAATAAAACCGAGACCTATTCTTAGCCGAGGCCACGCGGATCAGGATCCTCAAAAAGAAATGAAGGCTCCTTAAAAGACTTTCACCTGTTGGGAAGATGCCGTCTCATCTCATTTTGCCAGTTGAGTAGGTTATAAAAAGAACAACTTTTGCCAGCTTTTTTCACCCTTTGAGTTATGTGTTATTCAGAATTCCAAGTCCCTCAGGGAAAGTTTTCTTCCTTGCCCTTTTTAGAGCTTTTTTCTTTCTCCTGAAACATGCTCATTGAAGAAAATCTAGAAAGTATGGAAAAGATTTGAAAAAAGGAAATGATCACTCATAATGCCCTTGTTCAGGGACAACTTCTGTCAGCATTTTTTTTTCTTTTTGAGGAAGATTAGCCCTGAGCTAACATCCACTGCCAATCCTCCTCTTTTTGCTGAGGAAGATTGGTCCTGAGCTGACATCTGTGCCCATCTTCCTCTACTTTATACATGGGACGCCTACCATGGCATGGCTTCAGGAGCTGTGCGTAGGTCCACGCCTGGGATCTGAACCTGTGAACCCAAGGTCGCTGAAGCAGAATGCATGAACTTGACAGCTGTGTTGCCAGGCCAGCCCCTATCAGCATTTTGATATACTTTTAAACTTTTTACAGATATTTTATTTTATATAATTGAAACCATACCTTATAGGCAATTTTATGTCTTGCTTTTTTAATATAGATACTGCTTCATAGTTAAATTTCATAAGCATATTTTAAAAATGTGATAGTTTATTTTATGAAAATTACAAACCTTATTTAACAATTCTCCTAATATTAGTTGTATAGATTGCTTCTAAATTTAAACTACTGTAACTAGTCCTGCCATGAACACCAGTAGTTAGGAGGTAAGGCCTTGGAGGAATAGAATAGTCTTGCTTGGACTAGACTTAAAATTATTTTTGTTGATGAAAGTGTTTCATGAAGCAACCTCCAAAAGACAAAACCTAATGTCATGTCTGTTTGAAGGGACAGTGAGGAAATGAGATGATAAAATCACCTCCCGCATGGTACATGGCTTCTTAAAGGAGTAGGTTTTGAGCTAATTTGGAAAAACATGTCAAGGATGGGAGGACATTCCAGCTTAGGAAAGAGGTGGACAGCAAGCATATCAGTTAGCTTTGGCCACAAAGTGGCTACATAACAAACAGCCAAAAAAGTACAGCCACGTCCAAAGCAAGCATTTGTTTAACTCCTTCACCTATGGATCGGCCAGGCTCATCTGATCTAGGCAGGGCTTTACCAGGCTGCTCTGCTTCAGGTTCCAGGAGCGGAGAGGCTCTCCCTGCAGGTCTGTGGGTGGGCTGAGCCAGCTCCACTCAAAGTGTAGCAGAGCATCCTTGGACCAACCAGCAAGATAATCAAGATGTGACCTTATGTCCACAGCAGAGCAAGCCCGACTCTCAAGCACTTGTCATGCCCTTAGAGTGTCTGGCCTGCTAACATTCCATTGGCCAAAGTAAGCCACGTGGCTAAGCCTGAAGGCAAGAGAGGGAAAAGTACTTTCAGGTCGGGAGGTGCTGGAGAGGAGTGACTATCTCTGAAGGAGAATGTACTGTACCACAGCAAGGGGAGAGAGTAGTCACACAGAGAGGACACCCTCATGCCCAGCTTTTATTAAGGAATCCCTGTCTACTAGAAACAGCCAAAGAAGACCTCTTGAGATATCCTTCTTTTTTTTCCTTTCCATGCATTTACCAAACTATGAACAGGATGCCTCTGTGTGAGCCTAGATATTTGTGAGCAAACTGACTGAGATTTGGGGGCCAGACTTGATCACAAAATTCCCTAAACTAACAACATCTTCATAGACACAATGTCCTCTTTCATTCTCCGGTCTTTACGGAAGTACCCTCCATAGAAGACCCTGCTTCAATTGGTAATCGAATGTCAGGCAACACTAATTCTCCATTTGCCCTCCAGAGCAGGGATTCTCAATCCTGGCTGCACATCAGAGTCGACTAGAAAGCTTTTTAAAACTACATGGTTTCTGAGTCTACCAAAACAATTAACTCATAATCTATGGGGGCTGAGGCCCCAGCACGGCTATATTTTAGGTGCCCAGTGATAGAACTGCATACGTAGCGTTGAGAACTACTGCTCAGGGACAACCGTTTCCCCCTCTTTCAATCAATTTTCTGTGTCCCCAGGCCTAACATTTTATCCACAGTCACGTCTAATTCTACTCTCACTTGTCATAGAATACTAAAAAGCTGCACAACCAGCTGACTTTTTATCAAAATTTCTCAGAGGGTCAGCTTAGAAAACTTATAAATTCTTCCACATGAGGAAATTGACTAGCTGTGTTGTCCCTCGTCCAGTATAGACTCAATCCTGGCTGCACATTAGAATTACTTGGGGAGTTTTAAAAAAAATCGAAAACAGAATAAAACCTCTCTGCCCTACACCAACCCCCAGAGATTCCGATTCAATTCTTGTGGGGTGGGGCCCCAGCCAGTGGTATTGTTTTTAAAGCTCCTCAGGTAATTATAATATGTAGCCAGTTTTGAGAACCACTGAACCCTGACAGAGTGAGAAAATCAACAGCCATGAGAACATATAACCCTAGGGCACAAAAGATGAACGGCTGCATCTTGCCTGGTCCTGAGGATTCTTTGAACAATAAGAAGCATTTCTTTGGATATAGCAGAATGGGAAATTGGACGCAAGTATTGAGAGTGATAATGAATAGTTCGCCTGGCTGTGCCAAAGGATGCACATGTGGGAGCGATGGGAAATGAGATTCAGGAGGAAAAGAGGTTGACACAGGGGGTCAGGTAGTAGAGTCTCAAATATAAGGCCAAGGGCTAGAAACATGATTTACTAGACAGTTGGGAGCTCTCATAGGTCCCTGAGCGGTACAATTCTCAAATATCAAGTGATTCTTAAATTGTTTTCTTCTTTCAAACCACCTTATTTAATCATACTTTGTGCATCTGTGTGTGTGCCATTCCGCTGTTCCTTTCGTGTGTATAGTACATCTGTATATTGAACAAACACATCTCTTGGGGTATAATCATTAAGCAACCATGTACTCATTCCCCTGTCCCTTCAAAAATATTGTTAAAGCTAGTTCTTCCCTTTCCTTTGGATGAGAATCTAAGTGGTCCAGGATAACTCCAATAAGTTCTACATAATTGGCACTGTCAAAAGTTGACTTGGCCCTCTGGACCTGGCAGGTGTTTAAAACTGATTCTTCCTCTCACAGGATACTCAAGCATTCTTCGGAGGAAAGCCTCTCCTTCTACTCCCAAATTACTAGGGTCTTTCCTGTAATTCCCTTGATAATAGCAAATATTTCTTTATTCGGGCTGGTAACTTAGTCCTTCCACAGCCAGTAGAAATGAAGTATTGCCTACAATTTCTCTCTGCTCAAGTCTGTTTTCCAGTTGGATGGGATTTAATGGCATTCCAGCTCTCTCTGTCCTGCCTGGCAGACAGCTGGTCATTGGGAAGTGCTTATGCATCTTTTCTGCCAACAAAGTCCAGGAGTGCAGGCTGAACCCAACTCAGTCACCCTTCCTTTGACTTGTCATTAGTGACTAGTTAGCTTGCCTCTAGACTGTTACATTTACAGGAGGAAATCATGTCCCAAAGCCTTGTAACAGTGGGAGACAAACACTCCGAGTGTTCTGTTGAAGCCCCTCTCATCAGTGTAAAGTGAGGAACTGTCATTTACTTACTCTGACTCAGGGTTGGGGGTGGGATTCATCCTATATTAAAGAGCCTATCTAAAAATGCCTCTCCAGAGCTGCAGAAGAAAAGCGTAAATCACAGTTATTAACTAAATACGTCACTGGTGCTATTTAACCTGAACTGTGCTACATGGAGTTCCCCAGGTGAGAAGTGGCAAGATTGCAAACCACACCTGCCTTTGTGACAATCAGTTTGGGACGCATATTTATTTTTTTAATTTTTTTATTTATTATTTTTTTTTTATTGAGTTATTGATAGGTTACAATCTTGTGAAATTTCAATTGTACATTAATGTTTGTCAGTCATGTTGTAGGTGCACCACTTCACCCTTTGTGCCCACCCCCCACCCCACCTTTCCCCTGGTATCCACTAAACTGTTCTTGGTCCATAGTTTTAAATTCCTCATATGAGTGGAGTCATACACAGATTATCTTTCTCTCGCTGGCTTATTTCACTTAATTCTCTCAAGGTCCATCCATGTTATTGCAAATGGAATGATTTTGTTCTGTTTTGCAGCTGAGTAGTATTCCATTGTATATATGTAGCACATCTTCTTTATCCATTCGTCTGTTGCTGGGCACTTAGGTTGCTTCCACGTCTTGGCTATTGTAAACAGTGCTGCAATAAACATTGGGGTGCACAGGACTTTTGGGATTGCTGACTTCAGGCTCTTTGGATAAATACCCAGTAGTGGGATGGCTGGATCGTATGGTAGTTCTATTTTTAGTTTTTTGAGGACTCTCCATACTGTTTTCCATAGTGGCTGCACCAGTTTGCATTGGGACGCATATTTAAAACTACTGATTGTTTTCTCTGTCCTTGGCATATTAATGCATCTTCATACTTATGGCTCATTACTCCCTTTGGTGGTCTTATGGGCCTCTTATTTCACTTCTGTTCCAGCTGCTCTGGTAAATAACTGCTTGTCTGCCCCCCAGAGGACCCCAAAGCAAATTTCAGGTATGCCACATAGCCTATATTCAAAATCATCTTGCTCAAAACATACGGTCCAAGTTTCATAAAAATCTGTCAAGCTGTTTTTGCTTGATGTGGTAACAGAGATATGTAAAAACACGTACAAACATATTTTTATTTATAGAGCTATGCATACAGTTAAAAATAAATAAATATTAGGCAGTAAATTCAACTGGCTAAGGAAAGGTATTTTGATTGTGTTGTTGGAATAGATGGGAATTCGACTGGCATTGTTTCTCAGGCCTGCTGGAGGCTTGGGGATAGTAAATTTTCTCAAATTTAAGTCTCTGTGCTCCTTGCTATTTGTCTTGCCAAGGATATCATAGGTCTTGATGGATTTGTTATGTGCGGTCGTGCTTGGCTGACGGTTCCACCTCTTTGATCGTCCCACTAGGAATTCCATTACAGGGCTGTCCTTTGGAAATCCGCCGTTCTTGGGCCTGCTGCGTTGCCACGTGCCCTGCAGCTTTGTCTGGTAAACGGTTCTCTCTGTTTGCTTGCTCTGCTAGGTGCTTACTATACAGATGCGAGTTTTGCCCTTCCCAAATTGCTAAATATAAATGCATCTTTTTATACATCTTGACTATTCTAGAGGCAGTGCTGGACTTACCTAATGTTTTCAGAAGGGAAATGAGTTCTTCGGCTTCTTTAGAAGTTGTCAATTCATCTTCATTTTTGCTCCAGTAGTCATCGTTTATCTGAAAATTTTCTTGCCGTTTACTATAGTGAACTCTTTCTGCATTTTGCTGGAGAACTTAGCTCTTCTTGACACAAATGGCTGGGAGTTTTATGTATTTTTTTTTGTTATTATTACTATTTTTTTTAATATTTAGTGAATCAACTACAGCTTTGGGAGCTCACCCAGAGGTTCCAGTTTGTTCTGCACAAGCAGCAGGTTACAGATGAAGCGTGATTTCTAATGGCAGGTGCAGTTGAGATTGGGGGAAAAAAAGGAGGAGAGTTAATGTCAACATCTACCTTTTGCAAACATCTTTTATCGCTCTCCCATCATTTCAACTCTCTCCGGGGCGCAAGTGCTCACTCACAAGAGGAGGTTATCCTCAGGGAACGGGAGGGCACCCTCTCCTTATTGAAGTCCTGAGATCTGAAAACTTTCCAACAACAAATGGCTTGAGGTTTGTGTACTTCATGCAAGGAGATGTTGCTTAACTTTGATCATACTTCTAAAATTTCTAAAATTGAGTGTTCTTAAAGGAAAAGGGATGTAAGCCTTAGTGTTGTGGGTTTAGTATGTCATAAGCAAGACATTTCTTTAACATTTTTATCTTCAGAAGTCAGTTTTTGAGTAAAGTTAATAATCGTTCTAGGTAGAAATTTAACGTAGTCTAGTTCCTTTAATCAGCCCGTTTTACTCTTTCCCAGGCGATTAGAATCCCATGGCTTTCCTTTCAGTGGACTTGTGTAATGATATGTTTTTGCCTGTCTCCTCCACTCCTGTAGGCTTCATGCTGAATGGAGCGCCTCTTATGGCCTTATATTTCCCCCATGCTGGCTTTCCTTAGAGGAGTGTTGACTTTGCTGCATATATAACCTCTGTCTCTGGCCAGGGTGGAACTCTGTGATATATAATAATGCACTCACAGTCATCATTCATTTATTTTTTAATACAACCTCCCTCCTCTTTTCTCTTCCCTCTCTCTCAGCACACTTTGAGTCTGGCTCACAGGCTGTCCATTTGCTACAAATCCCTTTCAACAATATTATCTTCTTTCCCACCTACTTCCTCTAGAAATACAGTGTTCATTTCTTAAAGATGTACATTATTCTTTCAGGTATGGTATTTAAATCACTGTAAATGTATCCCTAGGTGCTTTCTGAGTGAATTAACTATGTACTAAAGCTCATAAATAGAGCTATGCATATGCCTGTATATGCAAATGGTGGATAAGAGTTGGAATATAATTGTCAACACAATACTGATAATTGAGGATTCCATAGCTGATGTGTCAATTCTCTTCTCCCTTTGCCAATAACCCCCATGGTTCTTCCCCAAGCCCATTTTTTTTGCGTTCATTGTTCTAGTTTCTGGAATCTCTTAGAAGAAGCAAAGATGACATCAATAGGACATCCAATAGATGCCAAAAGGACCATCTTTCCTTCCTTGCTCTTCTGCTTCCTTCCTTTTCTCTTATTCTTCTTATTTTTAGACTAGGCATACCCTTTAATATTCCTCCATTAATAATCAACAGTAACCTATTAATACTCATCAAGTAGGTATGCAGGAGAAAATTCAATTGGCATCATTCTACACTTGGAAACTGAGAACAGGGATGAGTTAAATCCTGGTTGAGGAACCAGGATCTGAATTTATTTTCATGCTCATGGCTGTTCCTTTCTATCTCCCTTGCAATAGCACTTCAAAGTAGACCATAGCACAGATTTCCAGATGTAAATAGAATATTTAAATTAGAGCTGTGACCTGCCTTTAATAATGAACGAATAATGAAATACTGACCAGAAATTCACCTTATGACTGAACATGTGAGAAATTTCCACTATGCTGCTTGGATTTGAAGGGACGAATTAATTTAGATTTGACTCATGTTCATTTAGTTGGAATTATGTCCCAGCTGCAGATTATCCTAAAGCAATAGATATATAAGTAACTGTACCTCTCAGAATGCTGGTTAACTCTCATAACTTCCAATTCAGAAGTTTCTAGTCTTAGATTTCATAGGATTTTATCGGAGTTAATGTAATAGTTGAAGCTTCCCATTGTTAATCTGTAGTTTTATTACATTCACACATTCAAACAACACATACCAAGGGCCTAATATGTGTCAGATACTGTTCTAGGTGCTACAAGAATTACTCATTGAGTGAAAGTGCTTGCAATTTAGCAATTCAGCCATCATTGCAAGGTGGAGCTAGAAGAAGTGAAGGTAAAATAGGGGTAGCATGAAGGCATAGATAAAATATTTCTCCACTTAAAATTACAATCATTCCTTTCCACTGGTTGTTTAAATGAATCATAGAACGTTTGAACTGCATGGGACCTATTCCAATCCCATCACGTAGAATTGAGAAAACTGAATCTGGGCAGATCAAGTGATATGCTCATGATCACACAGCAAATTTTTAGCTGGGTCCAATCCAAGATTGCTGAGTGTTAGGCTGGTGTTTGTTCCAAAAGATTGTTAGAAATACATGCATCTTATCAAGACTGAGAAAATCTCTTAGGCTTTGTGAACTCATTGATGATCTTGAATCCAAAGATATGACTTCTGCCTTCTTGGGAAAAGAAAAAAAGAATCTTACGGTTTTTTCAGGGTCCTAGCTTTCAGTTTGGTTGGTAGATTCATTGGTGCTGATTAACCTGGTAAATATAACCAAATAAACAAATAATTACTTTTTTATACAGAAACTGAAGAAGGAGATGGCACTTTGAAAGATTGTTCCATGTAAGATGAAACTGATTTCTCCCTGCATGGCCCTTAGATTGCTCTTGTCACTACTAAACAGAGGGTGGCATGAATATCATAGAGACGTAGAGCCAGATAGAACATTAGGGAACATAATTTTACTTTTCAATTTTATAGTTGGGATAGCAGAGGCAAAATAAAGAAAGCGACTTGCTCAATGATGTGCAAATAGCTATAGGCAGAGCAAGGCATCTTGATTCCTAATTCTATATTCTCCTGCCTCCCTATCCCGTGTTCTGACATAATTTAGTAGAATACCAGAGCCCTCTTTCATAGGTAATATTTAAAGGATCTATCCTTCCTTTGAAAACAAACTCTCTTCTAGCACTAGAAGCTGATTCTGGGTCTGTTTGTAGCCACTTCTGGGTTTCTGGCACCTTTTCTTCCAGCGTACTGAGGAATAACAGATTATTGTTTTACAGAGAGTGACCAAATTTCAACAAAGGTTGTTCTGGGTCGACCTGGGCTTTATTCCTTTAAGTCCTTAGAAAGGTGATGACTGGGGTGGGAATTTTCTATAACAGAAAAGCTATTTTAAGAGAAGTTCCTACACCCCTGGCAGTTGCTTTTCTTTCCAGATTTGGTTCATTCTCTTCAGCATCTTATTTTGGAATGATATGAGGGATGTATGCATACATATCTGGAAAGTTATGCAGATATTTCAACAAAAGAAGCATGGAAATTCTCTCTTGATTGCAACCCCCTCAAATAATCACACCTTGGAAAGATAAATTATGGCTGAGAATGCCCATGGCTTTCATTGTCTACAATGGACATCCATGAGGAATCTGAGACATAAGGTTAAGAGATCATTGCCAGCAAGTAGCAGGACTCTGTTAATGGTCATTCAAAAGGCTTCAAAAGTTCATTCAAAAGTTCAATCCAGGGAGAAAGAAGGTCTTTGCTGAGCCATTTCTGTAGCTGATGAAAGTTCAGAGATAGGCCACTGCTGGTATGCTGGGGATGACCGTAATAGAATTGCTGTGGTATCCACACTGTCACTCAGTTGCTCTCATATCTTTCCTTCCCAGGCTGAAATGGCCCATGTCCTCGTTATGGATAAGCCAATATACAACTGCATAGAAAAAAGCTTCATGGCTCCTGTTCTACATGAGGTAACAAATCTCTGCTCCCAATCAGGGAAAAGAAGTTCAACCTCATTGAATTGTCTTCTTTTTTCAAATTGTTTTTACATATTCACAAACATGCTAAATATTCATATAATTTTATGTCATGACCTGCTGTGTCATATTACATGTACTTGTGTACTGACCTTTATCCCTTTTCTTAACACTCTCTTGTACCTCCTGTACAGAGATACAACTCCTACCCTTTGACTGCCCCATTGGTCTCACTCACAGAGAATTTATCCCCTCACCCTCTCTGACATGTTGATTCTCAGCATGAGGAAAACCTCAGAGTCGCTAATGAGTTACTTAGAAAATCTTCCCTTTTCTTTACGTCCTAGCTGATAAAAACAGAATTGCTCAGAGGAGCAGCAAGATTTCCATGGTTCTTCTACCAGCACTGCCTTGTAGTTGTGTAGATTTCATTGGATCCTTGTGAAACTCTATGAGTTAACTGAGACAGATTTTCAGGCGACGAAATTGAGTCTTAAAAGATAAAGTGACAGTAAAAGTCACTGAGTCACTTGGTGGTGAAAACCAGACGGGAGAATAGATCTAATTTTTGGTACAGAAAGTTTTCCTAAAGCATCCTAGATCTTTTTATCTGTAGATTCAAAATTTGTTTCTGCATAAGGAGCCACAGAATCCTGAGGCTATGAGCCAAGTCAATATATGATACATGCCTCATGATAGGTGACTGTTTCCACCCATACAGCTGATGATTGTCATTGATAGAGTACATGATTGATTAAGACCCAGGAAGTCTCTAGGCCATGTAGGTATTTTCCATTCACGGCCTGAGGTTGTGGAGAGAAAACAAATGAAGGCAATGAACATTTACTGAGCGTCTATTAGATATGAATGCTGTACGTGTGCTCTACTTGTGTGCACAGCAATCCTGTGAGAGAGTTAGGTATTTTCTTCATTTGTGAAATGAGGGACATGAGGTTCTAAGAAAGAATCAAGATCATTCAGCTAGAAAGTAGCACATTCAGGTGAATGTGTTGTAAGTGAACCATAGTCTTCTTCCTTGAATAAAACTCAACTTCTCCATCAGAGCAAATACATTTGCTCTCTCATTAAAAAGAGCTGAATGTCCTTCTAACTGCAGCAATTGAGGTAGTCACTCAACTAAGCATGGTATGGCATGGAGAGACAGACCAAGATTGGAATTTTAATTCAGTGAATTGTACTATATTATTATCATCATCAAACCCAATAAACTTCAATGTTTCTGGTCTTCTTTATCCTTTTCCTAAGAAAAGAATACATTTCACTTCATTTAAACTGGTATTCTCTTTCAGTCACAGAATCTTTAATCATGTATTCGTGTGGTGTCACACTCATATATTTGCATATTCTAGTACCCAAGGGAGTCCTGGGAATTTCAAGTTTGATATAAAAAGAAATTTGGAATAGGGACTGTCTAATTTCTATGCCTCTAGACATTCTCTGGAGAGTTCTAAATGGAAAACAAGAAATAAAAAACTTTTTTAAAGCTTCCAAACACATCTAAGAAGTGAAATCCTGTTGACAAATACTTTGGCTGAATGCCAGCAACTAAAACTTCTGCTAAAAAATTTCAGTGAAGTTTTATTGAAAAAAAAGTAATTCCATTAAAACAACAGCAACAACTGAATCAGTTCCAGGTTGATGCTAAAGACTGTCCTTAAGAGAGATGTTTCTGATCATTTACTTTTTTTTTAATGGAAATGTGTGCATAATGAAATTTCCTCACATCCAACCTCTCCTCTTGGCAGTTAAGTATCTACAGGGATATACTTGTCATCATAACAACTGGCTGAGTTTTTCTTTTATCCAAAGAGGTAACATTGCAATTACTGATGAGATCTGGAAGGATCTACTAGATGAGTGGTTAGCCAAACAAGGTCCTAAGGGTAAAGGCTTTTCTAGATGTACTGGTGAAGCACTGTCACTGAACGTTGGTTCATTCAGCCCTCCGATTAACATTTATTGAGTTCCTTGGTGCAGTGATTTAAAGGTGGAATTAATCCAAAGTAGTTTTGCAATTATAAAGCTCTACCTGATTGAAAAGCTGATAATCACTTTCCTGATTTTTTTCTTGTCACCTAAGTCTGTGCTTAAGAGAGTATTCTGTTTGGGGTCAGATTAAAGGATAGCTGAAGGATGGTTAGTGGCATCATACTGACATTTCTTAATTCTTTCCAGTAATCAATGGAATTCACAGACTCCAAAATTTAAATGAGTGCTTCAAGTATCTTGATAAGATTAATGGCAGTTGGTTTGTTTTGAAATATTTCTATGTCAAGAGATTATCACTTGTTTTTAGATGTTTTTAAACACACAAAATATAGGGCCCTAAACAGAAGTATAAAACACTCATGACAACCAGCCAGGCTCCAACATTTGCCGTAAAATGCTCTCGTCATCCCTATGTGACCTAAGAACCTATTGATGGAAGAAATTGAAGGAACAGCTTTGGGGTTAAATTCTGGCTGTAACACAGAGGCGGAAGCATCTTCAAAACAGGGTCAGTAGACACAGGAAACCTGTGCTTATGTATATGTTGGGCTCAGGCAAGAAGAATTATACTCATGGCCTGCTTGTAGATTTAAAAATTTATTTTGCAGGTGCCACAGGAAAGGCTTTCTCAAGAAACAATACTAGTTGGATGGAACACTCACCTGGCATGGAGTCATCCCCATTTTCTGCATGGCGGTGGAGCGTGGGAACTGCATCTATTCAACGTGTCTCTTACACGCTGCCTCAGCATGCTCTAGGATCTCTAACTGAATTTGTCAACAAGAGAGAGTAAAAACTGGAAGAAGACTATGCTTTTAAATGCTAAAGACATTTTCCGCAATTTTCTCACCAGAACTTTTGAACCTTCCCTAGAATGTTCTGGAGCTGCATTCTTAGACCTCCCCATTGCCTCCACTTTCATTTCACCCCAAGAGCTGTTAGTTAATAAAAACGGACCTCTAGAGCAGATCTTCTCAGACTTTATATGCATAAAAATACGTATACAAATGCCTTGGGGATCTTGAAAAAATGTAATTTCTGATTCAACAGGTCTAGGGTAGGACCTGAAGTTGTATATTTTGAATAAGCACTGGGTAATGCAGATGCTGCTGGCCCATGGACCACCCTTTGAATAGCATAACTCTAGATCTGCTTTCAAGGAAATAAAATGGAATTAACATTTGTAAGTCACAACTTGAGTTAAAAAGCTCCAGGTAATTTAAAGATATTGTTTTACCCAATTTTCTTAAGAACCTACAAAATGTGTATTATGTCCAGTTTACAGAGAAAACCAAAACTTACTTAGATATTTTAATTTACTCCATATCACCTAGTTAAAAATCACAAAACTAGAATTGGATCCCAGTTTCTGTGACCCCAAAAGTCTTCACCCTTCTGACAGACCAAACTGCCTCTTAGCACTGATGTCACTCTGAGTGCGCTGACCTGCCGGGGTTTTCTAGTTCGTCAGAGCATCCCAGGGATGACTAAGCCAGCGTTTGAACCCCCTTTGCACCCAAACGTCAATACTATGATAGCACAGTGATTTTTACAAAGCCATAAATACAGAGGAACAAAGAGAATAGAATGGGAAATCTTTGGAATACAGGAAAGCAGACAGGCAGGTGGTAACTGCGCTGACAACCAGACAGCCGGGTCTAGGAGGCTGTGGGAGGAGCCGGAAGTCAGCTGACGGCACCATGGGTGATTCCTGAGTCTCTGAAAAGGCCGTCTTGAGAGTTTACACCCTTCGCCAGAAGGACGAAGTGCTAGAATTTTTAGAGTGGCTCAGGGCCTCAACAAGCAGGGAAGAGGTTAAGCTGTAAATTTTGGATTTTGAATGCACTGGAATTTTCCTTCTCTTTTTTCAGCTGTGGGATCAAGGAAGAAACAGGGTCCTAAAGGTCCTGTGGTGTAGACATCCAACAACAGGATGATCTGGGGTATATCATTACCTCTGTGGGTCTTGACACACTAAAATATAAAAGGAAAAGGCTACACTAAGTCATATCTATGATCCTGTTAGCTCAAACATTTTGTGATCCTGGAGGTGTAATCGCTGTTTTATGGATCTGCATTTATGTCAAGAGAAATGTCATTGTAAGTTTTTCATCATCATAGCAAAACTGTTAAAGTAGCAGATGGAGCAATACATTTGTATGTCACAATGCAGTTGGTCACCCCTCATTTATACAAATCTTGTTGAAGAAATGACACTCAAAAGCCTCTCCATATTTAAGTATAAAAAAATCTATAAAATTATATCCAATTGGTTAGCAGCCTGTGTCTGAGGTTTAATAGAGTTATATTTCTTTTCTGGCTTCAGAGAAGACTTTTCCAAATGAATATAAGGGATGGGACACTTGATTTGGCTGCCCTTTCTAAATTGTGGTCTAAATTTATTAGTGCAGTTCATGACTCAGCCCCTTTATTTATGTCATTAAGCATGGTTTTTATTTTCTCAGAAGCCAATATATATTTTGTCATCATGGAAATGAATATCAAGTAGGTAGAAATGAGACTATAGATTTATCCCACATGAAACAAATCTGATATATGAAAAACTCCCTTTAAAAAAGAGATATATCAAGGTGAAATTATTTACTTTGCCCAAATAATTATTTATGTGTGTATTTATTCCCAAGGATTATATTAAAGAACATTTAACCCAGTATTTATTCATTCATTTGATAAAATTAGTTCAATTTATGCACAATTTTTAGAATTTCATTTCTTGTTTAATTAGGTCAACTTGTGTGGTTTAAGCAACTTTTGATTTTTTAAATGAAAACTCAAGTAAAATTTCTGTTTGACAGTAGTAATTGCACTGGATATGGAGATAATGAAAAATGAGCAGACAAGTGAAGCTAAAAGGAAGTTAGAAAGGTTAGTATAAAGCAAAAAAACCCACCAAAACTGATATGTTTCCACCTAAAACTTGAACTGAACTGAACAGACTAAGAAAAAATACTGGACTAAGAAAAATAAACACAAAATCCAAATAACGGTCTGATTTTGGAACTTAAAAATTCAAAAAGCAATCTCCCTTACTCCTGTGCCTCTCTCTTTCTTATTCACACACACACACACACACACACACACACACACACACAAACAATTGGGAGCACTAGATTTATCTATATTTTGTTTCCCATATCGGAGAAACTGAGATTTGGAAATTTAGTCCTTTAAATATTTTGCTATACTAGAGATTCAAATAAGACTGTTTAGTTGATGACACTGAGCTCCCAGTATGACAACCTTTATCATGATCTACATTTCCATGCAAATTAATTAAAAATGTTGAGCATTCTTTGTGTTGTGGCCAGGAAGGCTCTAAAGATGTAAAAAGCTAATGTTTACTTGGCACCTACTATGAGTTAAACACTGTGTTAGTCAATTTGTATTTGAGTCTGTTTTTATCTATCTTTCACTGAATTGGAAGTGAAGGACTGAAGAGAACCTCTAGCAAGTACAGCGGCTGAGCCTCATACCCAACAATCGGGTGTAATTCATCATCTCCCATACCAGACTAACGCCATAAGATATAGTCCTAGTCTACAGTCTATAGTCTTATCAGGTGGTGTTTTCTGAAGACAGTAGACAAAGGAATATAGTACTTGTGGAGCATGGTAATTGACATCAGGGAAATACGAAACGTTGTTGAAAGAAATCAGTATGGAATCCGAGTATATTTACTTAATGAAGTAACAGGAAAGTCTTCATGGGAAAGACAATATTGGAGATTGGCTCCTAAGAAATGAGAGAATTTTGACATGTGGTGATGGGGGTACAAACATTGCAGAAGAAAGGAAGAACTCAGCTAAAGCTACCTATGCAATAAAGTAAAGAGGTAATCCTGGAAAAGGAAATTAGTTAGTTTTATGAGGGGGTCTGTAAGTGAAAAGTCAAGGAGTTCTTAAATGTCAAGAGACTGTAAGTGCAGATCTCAGGAGGTAACCATAATAGACTAAGTACATGCGGGTCTTGGCAAGCATTGGATGTGGCAGCGTTACAGAGGGGGAAGACCAAATGATTCAGATTAAGATCTCAAACCTATTATTATTATTGCCAATTGGAAAAAGAAACCAGAACTAGTAACAATCTTCCTGCATGAACATACTCATGTTGCTTTTCTTCTTAAATCCTGTTCTCCTCTAGGACACATATCCCAAGCAGAAAATTAGCAAACATGGCAACTTCCAGCTCTCTATGCCATATGTGGACACACCAAATAGGGTCATTTCCTGGACTGGAAAACTGGGTTCCAGGCTGTGGCACGCAGGACTAGGAGATCGAGGATAGAGGCAGTGCCTTGTCCGCTCTCCAAGTTAGTCAAGAGATGAACTTTTCCCAAGAGGGCTGCCCTCTCTTCATTGTGGTATTTTATGCATTTATTCAATTAATCCAATATTACTTTTTCTTTCAATTTCTGTGTATTTTTTTAAACACTAAGTTGTTAAGACTTAAATACTTCTTAAGTTATTTAGACCTAACTGCTTAATAAAAAGAATTGTAAGGAGGTTTTTTGGCCTCTGAGTGATGTGAGAAAAATTACTGAGACATTAAAGGTGCGGTAAACCGAAACATTTTGGGAAATACAAATATACAACTCTCTAAATAGTACTGGGTGGTGTATAAGTGCCATTAGATAAGGAAAGATTTCTTTAAATTCCACTCCCAAGAGTGTTTCTCTTCATCCTGCATCAGCTACCCACTTCTACCATCCTATTTTAGACCTTGTCATCAGGAATACCATTCCAGTGCCCCATTTTCAACTATTCTTTGATCCCACTGGAACTTCTATTACTCAGTAGCTTTTATATTCTTCTTTACTATCCTCATGTACTCACTTCCCTTCTCACCCAGCTTGGACTCCATGCTCCATTACTGTAACTGTTCCCTTAAATACATTGTCAACTCCTTCCCCTTCTCTTTTTCCTTCATTCTTACTTGACAATATCTCTACACTCATTAAACCCAACTCTCCAGATACTTCACCTCTGCGCCCACGGATCAGAGTGTGGCTGGAGAAAAAGACACAATCATGCTGCCTAGTCAATGCTAAATTCTCAAATAAGTCATCCACGCTTAATGGCAACCCTGGGAAATTCACCTTATTTTCTGAGAGACTCCTTCACACCTCCCTTTCCTCCAAACTCTAATTCTCCTTCCCCAATCCTTTATTCCTTTCTTTACTGAAAAAATAGAGCCAACCCAACAGTTTAATTTTCCCTCCCCAAATCTCTTACTGTACCTGCATCCTGCATCTCTGTACTCTTTTTTTCTCGTTTCATGATTGAACTAGCTCCCCTCTAAGCTACAGTTTTTGTATATGTATTTCAGATATCAATCTCTCTTGCCTATGCAAGGGCTTCTCTTTTGCTTCTCAATATTTCCTTTCTCTTGTAGATCACTCTCATAAATACAAAATCATATTATGAAATATTTCACCTTATAATATAGGAAAGCACCCACTTTGATCGAGCAATCACCCCTTTTGCAGCAAAACAAAAAGTTGTCTCTACTCATTGTCTCCTCCTCATCCATCATTCTCTCTTTGATCCACTCCATTTAGGTTTTTGTTTACACTGTTCTGCCAAAATAACTCTTATAAAAGATACTGCCATTTTGCCAGGCTCAATGGTCTATTTTCAGTTTTTGTTGTATTGTATTTCTCAGTAGCACTTGGCATTGAAGATCATCCCTTCTATTTAGAAATCACCGACTTCTGGAGTCCTACTCTCCTAGTTTTTCTCCTGTGTCTTTAATCATTGTCTGTCTCATCCACTACCAAAGGATCTCAATTTGAAGGGTTTTGTCTTGTTCACATGTATCCCCAGCACCTATAACAGAACCACAGGGTATCATGGGCCCCAGAATAAAGATAACAGGTTCCGATGAAGAATTTAGGGTAGACAATGAAGGCATTACCTTTAAACTGGACCTTAAAGATTAGGTAGTATTTCATCACATATTTTATTTTGAAGGGTTGGGGGAATTAAGTCAGAGGAAGAAGCATTAGTAAAGGTGCAAATTTAGAAATCATGGGGCAAACTCTGGGAATAATGAGATGCTTTCCAGTCACATTGCAGCATGGGGATTAGGATTTCAACATATGAATTTAGGGAGACACAAACATGCAGTCCAGAACAGATATCTACACTAAATCCAGAGGCAAGTGTGCATTCAGGGCTTAGGGCTAGTTACCTGGCACGTGGGTGACATAAGATACGTAAATGGATTCTTACTGGAATACAGTGTATTGATTAAATGATGCTTTGCAGACCTTATTTGCAAAATGCAATTATTCCTGCCAATCACAAATGCTAGGTTTTGTCAGTAGACAGGGCTGGAGGGACATATCTTCCAGACGCAGCATTTTTTTTTTTCTCTCTTGCTACTAGGGAACAGTGGCCAACCAGAGACTTCCTAGGTAGTTTCTCCAGGATCACAGTGGGTGATTCCCAAGTGAATTCTGTGAGCACCCTAGTGGGTAGCTTCCTAGCAAGTCCTGTGGGTGCCCCAGTGGGTGGCTTCCATGCAAATCTCGTTAGCACCCCAGTGAGTGGTTGGTTTTTTGCTTGCCAGCCTGGGTGTGCAGGAGCTCAGTCAACTTGGCCATCTGGTGGGCCATAGCCATGCCCTCTGATGAGGTCTGAATCTCAGCCCTGGCAGAACCCTCTTGTGAATTCATTTCTTCCCTGAGTGTTATCCTTCCACCCTATTGGTAGAGGCTGTTTCTCATGTCTGTTTTTCCTGTATTCTTTAGTGCTCTTTTACCTTTTACTAGTAAAATGTTCATTCCCTTTGTACTAGTTAGTATTTCTTTATATTAAAGTTTCTTGATTAAATTATTGGTATGGTTTCTGTATCTGATTGGGTTCTTATTGATAAATTATTGTTCTACATATAATGGATATCACCCAGTTGTAGCAATGGATTAAATTCAGTGTGCCTTGTAAATGCTTGTATATTTCCCTTTCTAGCTACTAGCAGTTGGTCATCATGCAGCAGATCTACATCCAAACTTAGTCAAAGAACCCAATTTACTCGACTATGTGTTGAAATAATGACAAACAAAATGCCATAAAATGTCTCTAGCCAAGGAATTTGAGAAGCGTATGAAAATGATATTTTCTTTTCTCTTTTGCAACAGACTACTAATATATCAAATATTTGAATGAGAACAAAATAGAATAAGATGAACTTGAGGTTTAATTGTGACCTGTTGAAATTGAGTTACGCAAGATAGATAAGTCATAAAGTGGAAAAACCAAAACAAACAAATAAAATATGTTTTGTTGAACCTGTGTGTCTACACTAGTGGAGAGAAATAAAAATAGTTGGTCAGTGCTGGTTAGTTCTTGGGGAAATTTTATTGTTTTTTCCAGGGACATCTATGGTCTAGACCAGGGAGTGACCAATTATGGCTGCAGGTTGACCTCTTGCCCTTGTAAATAAAACTGTATTGGAGTATAGCCATAGCCATTCATTTGAGTATTGTCCATGGCAGCTTTTATGCTACCATGCAAAATAGAGTAGTTGTGACAGAGACTAAATGGCTGCACAAAGCCTCAAATATTTACTGTCTGTCTCTTTAGGAAAGTCATCCTGCTGACTGCAGGATGTGGGATCTCTCTGCCATTGAGGAAGCGAAAGCAGCTAAACCAGTGAGTGTGACTATGTTCCAATAAAACTTTACTTATAAAAACAGGCTACAGGCCAGATTTGGCCTATGGGCTTATTTTACTGACTCTGATCTAGAACATAGTAGGTATGCAAAAAATATTAGCTGAATAAATGAAAAAAATTGATTTTTTAAAAATTCTAATATTCCCAGTATATTCTGTTCTCTTTTTCAGTGTGTGTGGTATCTAGATGATACCCATGTGACAACTGGAGACTGTGCATGACGGATGACTTAGGTAACCTCTGGAGGGCACCTACATTGTGACCATAAACCACTGTGCCCATGTGGAAATCATTGCAGTCCTGGGGCAAAAGATAAACTTCATGCTTGATAAAAAACAACCAAAAGGTAAGGTTTCTTTCTGTTGTGCTGCAGTCTTCAGTCTTCTTCTGTTTTTCATTCCCACTGGTAGCTCAAAGCTGTCCTTCATCCATCACATGCCTCTTGAATGTGTGCTCTGGGTTCACTGTCATGATGAGAAACAACTTCATGAACTTCGAGGTGGGACTCAGGATTGAGTTTGAGCTGTTTGCATAGCTTCTGGGGAAAATGTCACCCCGGCGTGGGGGAAACAATCCAAGAAGCATTTTAAGTATTTGTTTTAAAATAGAAATATTGACAGTAGTACATATTTTTTCAAAGGTGTTTGTTAGTTCTACAGATCCGGGAAGGCAAATTTCACTAGCCAACTTGAGATTACCTAATTTGATGATGCTACCTCTGTTATGTCACTCAACTCTACCTTGGCACCTCTATCCGACGGCCACTAGCATAATTCAGGCCCTCATACCTCTCCTCTGAATTGCTGCCTCTGACTCTTCATGTCTCTAATTTGCTTTATCCTTCTCAGCCAGATTAATCTTCCTGAAACACAAATCCGATCATGTCGCTATCTTTCTCAGAAACCCCAAATGATTCCCCCTTGCCAGGAGAATAAAGTCTAATCTTAGTCAGTTGACAGCCTTCGGCTCCATTTATCTCTACCACTCCCAACCCTTCCCGCTTATACTTGACCACCTCCTTTCATGGAGGGTTGCCAGATATATATGGGATACCCAGTTAATTTGAATTTCAGATAAACTATGAATAATTTTTTAGTGTAAATATCTCCCAAATGCTACATGAGAAATACTCATATTATAAAAATTATTCACTGTTTATCTGAAATTTAAATTTAACTGGGTGTCCTGTATTTTTATTTGTTAAATTTGGCAACCCCACTTTCATGCCTGCTACGTCTACCAGATCTGAATAGTCTTTGTTCCCTATATACAACTCATGCTTTTCAGCTTTTCTAGTTCTGCCAGAATTACCTCCTAACTACCTATGTTATAAATAAAAGTGTGGAGTATAGCACATAAATGCTCCCTCTCTTTAGTCACCATAATGCGGAAGAAAGGATGTGGATGAGATACACTTCGATTACCATTATGGCTTCCCAACTTGGCCATCTCTGTGAAGCCTTGGACAAACTGCTTAGCTTATATAGGCTTCAGTTTCCTTATCTACCAGCTTCACATGATTATTTCACAGTTAAGTATGAAATTTTATAAAAGCTTTCTAAAAATATATATTTCCTAGAGGGGATTCAGTAAATAACTCCTTATCAACTTTCTCCTTCTATCAGTACTTCTTAAATTTGAGAAACCTCAAAAGCCCCGTTATATCTGTCAATTCCAATATAAGAAACACCTCATTAAGCAGTTCAAAGTAAAAGTGATTACTTTAGACGATCATTTCACACCTCACCCATAAACATCAACCAGACCTAAGCAATGAAAGTCTGTGGCAAAGCATGGTTATTAGGTATTTATCTAGATAATCCAGAATAGAATTATATTTTTAGGTTCTCAACAAAATACGAAGACAATATTTAAAAGCTGTCATAAAGAACTTTATGGTGTCACAGTAATACATCAACAGATTCTCATTAGAGAAACACTGCATTTGGCATATCTGTATACAGTGCACTTTGCTCTCTACTAGACAGATTGTCTTTGGACAGGCTATGTGTTTGGGTCTTTGTTGCTTCTTCATGGAGACTTCTGCAGACCAGAAGCCTATATTTGTTGACTGAAGGGCTAACTGATTGACTGAATAAATACTGACCTCTCAAATTCTGAAATATAGCCTTTAAATGGTGACTTATGTGTATGTTTAACCAATTTACCAGTTGCATACAAGGCATTCTGTTTTTTTTTTTTTTAAAGGGTACTGTGTCTTTTTCTGAACTTTCTAACTAACTCTTTAGGGGATAGTTCACCCTGAACTAACATCTGTTGCCAGTCTTCCTCCTTTTCCTTCCTTTTTGTCCCACGAAGCCTTAGGACCTAATTGTATATAGTTGTAAGTTCTTCTGGTTCTTCTCTATGAGCTGCCACCATAGCATGGCTACTGACAGACAAGTGTTGTGGTTCTGTGCCCTTGAACCGACCCTGGGCTGCCAAAGTGGGGTGCAGAACTTTAACAACTAGGCCATCAGGGCTGGCTCCAAGACCCCCTCCCCCCACCTCCATTTTTCTTTGTGAGGAAGATTTGCCCAGAGCTAACATCTGTGCCAATCTTCCTCTAGTTTCATATGTGGGGTGCCTCCACAGCATGGCTGATAAGCAGAATAGGTCTACATCCAGGATCTGAACCCATGAACCTGGGCCACTGAAGCAGAGTGTGTTGAACTTTAACCACTTGGCCATGGGGCTGGTCCCCGGGGCCACTTTTTATAGTATGTCTGTGCCACCTCTGCTGGGTAGGGAATGGGTTACATGACTTTGCCACGACTTTATATGACTTACATGATTTTGCCATGGTTTATTGGACATCTGACATGACTGGCACATGATGAGTCAACGAGATTTTCTCTCACAGGATGTGGGAATTATTGTCAGTCTCTGGTGGGTGCTTGCTGTCTGGCTCGCATGGGGCATCTTAATTCTGTTAGGAGAAGCAGAGAAAACTACTCTGCAGAGGGTGACATGATGGGACAACCACTGAGACGAGGCTTGGAGAAATTGCAAAGTAACCTTGTGACCTGGTTTTCTACTTCATGATTCAATCCCTTATGGGAATAAAGTGGTCATGACTCTGATTTTTGTTTAGGGGAGTTTGAGGCTATTTCTTTTGTTACTCACATCCAAATAATCCCTAAGTAAAGCTCCTGGGTCAAAATGGTCAATGGACGACACCTACCAGGAGGGCTGCACAGAGTAGTGAGTGTCACCTGTGGGCAGTGTGAATTTTAGATGTGGCTGTGTGCATACTGCTGCAACAGAGCAGAGGAAGCTAAAGGAAAGCAAGAGGAAGTGGTAGACAGCTGAGAGAAAGAATCGCTGATTGGCTAAGTGGACATCAAAAAAGTTGGGAAAATTGCTTAATGAAACTTTTACTAAGAAGTCCTAGTAGATGATTTGTACTCTCTCCTTCATTTTCCCATGAAATGTTCAGAAAATTTACAATATTTACTAAACTGTGGATACATATGTCTTCTTTATAATGAACGTGTAGGCTGAATAAGTTGGATGGTTGATACCTGGTTTGACTAAATGCAGAAATGGGGTCCAGACTTGAATCTCAAATACACTGGGCTATTGCTTCAGTTTTTATTTGAAGAAACGGCTTCACTGATGAACATTTTCATAAAACAGGCATAATAGAAACAGCCTTAGACAAAGAATTGAAAGATATGGGATCACATTCAAGATGTCTCACCTCTTTGCTATGTCTTGGGTCATATTTCTGATAGAGTAATCCTGGAAAGTGTTAGAAGATTTTTATGAAATTCAAATGTTATCAAGAGAATGAAGACAGTTTATAAACTGTAAAGGGCTACAAAGGTTAAAGGTGGTGTTTAGGTTTACAATTTAGATTATGAGTTCCTTTTGTTTCTTTCTGTTTTTCTAATGTCTAGTACGGCAGTGGTGACATAGGAGGTGCTCATAAATTGATTGGTGAAGAAATGAACCTAGGCTTCAGGGTCACATATGTATTTTGTATACGTATAAATAAATCAATCTTAAAGTATTCATTGCCAAAGAGGATGCAAACTGTCCTTGTCTAGTGTGGAACAAGGGACAGGAAATAACAACAGAACTGATTTAGGTTAGAGTCACATCTAAAAATTCAAATGATACCCAGCAGTGAGAATGGTAGCAGAGGAAGTTGAATGTCCCTTCCTTAGAGAGTATAAAGAGATTGGATTCTGTTCTTCTTGGAGCAAGTTAAGTCTAATCTTGATGAACTTGAAGATCTCTCAGCATCTTTTCTATCCCTTTAATCTTAGGATTAAAATGAATCTGAAAACTTCTTTACTGCTGGGACGGCAATTGATGTTTTCTGTGTGGGCTTAGATAACACTGAGTCAGTGGGAGTGTCGCACAAATGCTCTGCAGCATATACGTAGCTTGGTTGGTTTCTCAGTTGGCTATTTTGAGCATATTTGTTGTAAACATTCCTGAAGTACAATTCTAAAAGGCTTAAAACAATTTGTGGGCCTTTTTACCTCCAATTAATCACCCTGAGTGTATATAGCATGTTTCTCTGGGTGTTTGACGTGACTAATAAAGGGAAAGTGTGATTCAGTGCTCTTGTGACTAATTTCCTGTCAGACAACGTGAACGAATCACTGCATGTATTTCAGTGGCTTTGCATAAATCTGTAAACAATACATTCCAGTTTCTGACTGTGACAGTTTTTGAAATGATGGTAACGTATAGACCAGAAGATATAGCATCTACATCGGTTGCCTTCATAGTTTCTGGACAGATGACTCTTGCTCTTAGAACTGCCTTTAGGGTGGGGCAAGATAGACTTCTATCCTGGTCTGCACTTTAGAGGGTCTGTGTGTCACACAAACGCACACAGAATACATTTATTTAAGAGCATATGGCTATTTCTGTCCCTCGGGATCTAGGACTCAGCACTGGCACAGTGCAATCTGGAACCATGAACATCCATTCTCATGACTAACATTGTTCAGGCCTCAGAGAAGCACTTCTCTACGTTTTGTCCTATATTTTCAAAACAGAAGATAGCCATAAACAAATGCCATACAAGTTTGTGAGTTGTGCTGCTGCCAATGCCACAGAAGGACTGTGCTTTGGAAATCAGGGAATTCGAGTGGCAAAAGCACATAGATAAAAGAAAAGGCTAATGATTTGCATCAATCTAAATTTGGTAAGGAAAACAGAGCCACTCTAGGTATTATGGGAAAAAAAATGTAAATTGAAGGAATTAAGGTTTACATGATTTTGAGAAGGGCTGAGATAGTGAACGTTTGGAAGTATGCAGCTGGAAGGTCAGGGAAATAGTCGTCAATGACCTCAGCCTGGACCACTTAAGCATGTGATTCTTAAAAGGTTATCAGGAAACTGCTGCAATCTCACTGTCTCTGGGAAAGTTCCCACCAACCGTCAGACTACTACAAAGTGTGCATACATCTGGAATGCCTGGGAAGTCACCAGATCTCCCCCATCGACCCATGAATCTGCTCACCAGGAACTCCCAGAAATAATGATCTCTTCTCCATTCTGCCTGCAGAACATCGCAAGAGCTTCTCTCATTGGTAAACTCTAACCCAGAACCACACAAAGTTGGGGATCCTGAAAATGTAGTTCCCGCTCCTCTGCATTGAAAGGAGAGAATAGGAGTGATACTGAGTTGACAACAGACAAACACAATTCACCCCTTTATCAGCTCAGCATCATGTACAAAACTTCTCCTTATATTAAATTTCTGAATAAATACAAATACAACATCTTGCTTCCAACTAATATGGTGTAACTAATCTTAATTCAAGTGCAGACACTTCAATTCTCTCAACAGGAAAGGCACAAATGCTCATGTGCCACTTTGTCCATTTCTGGTAGTCCATGACTTGAATATTGAGATATAGAGTCGACAACTATGAGCATAGTTTGTATTTCATAATAGGGAATGGAGGGATATACCTATCAAAGAATAAATAAAGAAAAGGCAACTATGGCCCTTTTCTCTGCAACTTTTCTCGGGGCCATAGTTGGTATTTATAGCTTCCGACTTTCACTCTCCATGATCGTTTTATACCCTTAGCAAGTATATCATAGTTTTCTGCTTAGTAGGAACTCAGAACTGGTGTCTATGTTGCTGATAAATTACTCCCTCAGTAGCGAATGTAGTCATATTAGCCACGGTGAATGAAAATTCTTATTTTTTAGCTTATACGTAATCTCCACAACTCCAACCATGGTTGCTATTCACAGAGTGGAACCTTTTGTCCATCTACTTGTTGAGGTCTCCTCTGCCATGATCAATATGAACTATGTTTGTAGTTACCTAAGACACAAATATCCCCCACACTTTGTGCCCGTTCTGAAAGATCCATTCATACACCTCTTCTCCTGAACAGCTTTTCCCATTTTTGAATCTTTCCTTTGTCAAATTCCTGGCCATTCAGCTAATTGTCAGTGACTATACACAAGTAAGAGTAGATTTATACCTTCATCTTCCAGGAAATCTAACCTTTTAGGCAAACCACATAATTGCTCCAAATTCTACCTGCAGGGAGGATGTCCCTCCAACAACTCCTTCGGGACCACAGCTGCCAGCCATTTCTGGGTGGTTTTAGGCAAACTTCTGGAACCATTTGTAAACCATACCCAACTGTTTTCCCTTTTCAGTGAACTGGTCATGAGGGACTCTCTGTGAGGCCATAATGTGAGGTGAGGGAGAAGAGGCCATTTAACCTCCGAAGGGCTACTTTACTAGCTATTTCACTTCTAGTTAGGGTGTTGCATGACAAGTAATCTCAGTAGGGAGATAACCCATGATGTGATTGGAGAGTTTCAGTACAAATCCTCATTCTGCATCTACAGTTTCTGAAATTTATCTATTAAATATTTCTCCTTTGAGGTTAAATGAAATTTTAAGGAGATGGCACGATGAGAGTCTAACAACTTGCTCATGCTGCTCGTGTGCCTTCAGCACCTTCTGGAGCCCAGTCTTTCACATACCACTTCTACCTGATGATCTTTATGGCCTGCTTCAGCTTAAACTCAGCTTCTGATGAGCACTTCAGGTTGCACAGTAACTCTGTGTCTCATGGTCAGTTATTCAAAGCCCAGGGTACAACAGAAGCTATGTTTCAAAGGAGAATAGTTTTCTGCAGAAGAGGGCATGATTTATTCTAGAATCCAAGGATCTGCATGATAATTCATCGATCGGATCCTGACAAAGGCTCCATTTACCATCCCTATCACAGATACCTCATGTACCACTGGAGCTGCTGCACCATATGGCACAAGTGACAGAGAGGCTTGCACAGTAGTGTGAACCCATGGCAGAGCCTGCTTTTTGGACGTCACCGAAAACCAGAAATCTTACAAATTACCTGGTAAATGTGTCCAAGCAACTTTCACGCCCATAGCTGGCATATGTTGCCTTCAAAACTCAAAGAGGCCCAAAAGCAACATGCTTCTTTCTTGATGGGGTAGGGGCCAGATACACCAGCTTTTCCTTCATGTCATAGTGACATAGTGACATGCACTGAAACTCTAAACCTTACTGAAGTTATAGAACCCTGAACTGTTGAGGGGTTTATTTCCTATGCTTTGTCACATGTGTCTCACCAAGATATCTAGGGTAGGGGTTGGAAACATTTTTCTATAAAGGGCCAGATAGTGAACATTTTAGGCTTTGTAGATTATATAACACTCCGTCATATGTCCTCCTTCTTCCTTTTTTTTTTATAATCCTTTAAAATCATTCCCAGCTCTTGGGCCATGCAAAAACAGGCTCCTGGTAGTTTGTTGAATCCTGCTTTTGGGTAATATTTCTCAAACTATCTGTGACATCTTGCTATTTTTTTGTTTTTACATGTCCAATCCATTTCAGACTGCTACTTCTGTAAAATACAGTAAAAACGAATCTAAAAAATAAAATTATAAAGACAGAAAATACATTTAAATTTTTAATATCAGATTCAACAGACACAAAATTGTACTGTCAAATTGCTATAAAATTTCTCAATTCTTAGTCTAAATTTCTGTACTTAACTTATTGCAAATTAGCCACAATTTTCAAATTTCCATTGGTATGCAGACTGCACTATGAATAATACTGATCTAGAATATTTGTTACTTCTTGCTCACCAAGTCAATCAGCATTCAATGTAGTGAACTGTTGTCATGATCTGTGGAGTGGCCAGATGATCAAGTTCCTTATACCCTAGATTAAAACAGTAGGCTGGAAAGTTAATATATTCCTGAAAGAAGCTAGAAGAAGTGTAATGCTGTCACTTCTTTTGTTGAAGAAATAGACAGAGAGAGGAAACAATTCACCAGATCAGTAGCTGCACATCAGGTACTAGGGGTTGTGTTGATTTGCTGGAAAGCATCTGCTATTGGAGTTACCACTTCATTAATTTATGATAATCCACTGTAATTCTCCAAGATTCGTCTGGCTTCTGCATAGTCCAAATAGGTGAGTTGATTGGGTTTAAGATAAGAATAACTTTCTCCCACATCTGTCAAGTCCTTGATAGTGGCATTAATCTCTGCAGTCCCTCTAGGAATGCAGTATTCTTTTGGTTTTACCACTCCTTGTCATGGATTACCAGTATCTTATTTTCCAGTGCCAGAGGGGTTTTGTAAGATAGAGTTATCTTACTGTTGGATTGGGACATCTCTGCTTGTCTCTGGGAAATCTGGAAGTCTGGTATTGACACTTAGACAAGATAAAGATGAGATAGTCTAGCTAGTGATTTTTAATGTGCTGCTAAAAGTTTGAAATTCCCTTGGTGGAAACCAGGGCCAGCTCTTCACATTTTTAGGGCATGTGCAGATTGATGACTTATACTTGGTTTAACCAGTTTCATAGCCTGGCTTTGGCTATGTGATGAGTGGGGCATAGAAGACCTTTCTGGAAACTTTTGCCTGAGCTCTCTGAAACTAAGAATTCTTGCACACATCCAGAGTGTTACGGTGGTTCATAATCTGGAACTGAGGTTCAAACTGTGCAATTGAGAAAGGGACTGGGGAGCTGCGCCTGGAAGTCTCTTGGCTTCTAATGCTTCCTGTGCTTGCTGTCTTCTGCTTACCAGATGCTTTGCCTTTGTATAACTTTGGGTGAGTGTACTTTGAAGAATCTTGTGAGTCCTTACAATTCTCCAGCTTCATGTAATCATTGTAGTGTCATTACTATTCTTAGGTTTAATCAATCACAGAACCAGTCCCAGATTCCTATTCTTAAGATCCTATCATCCTAGAACATTTTCTATACCAACACTACATCAGTCTGGGTTCAGTCAGGAAAGCAGAGCCCTTCTAAGTAATACAGGAATCAAGGGGTTTAACGTAAGAGTCAGGGCTCATAAACGTAGAAAGATCTTGGGAATGAGAATAGGGGAGGCTGCAGCACAAAGGTCACATTTTTTTTTAATTAAGATTATGATAGATTACAATCTTGTGAGATTTCAGTTGTACATTATTGTTAGTCATGTTGTGGGTACACCACTTCACCCTTTGTGACCTCCCCCAACCCCCCCATTTTCCCTGGTAACCACTGATCAGTTCTCCTTGTCTATATGTTAACTTCCACCTGTGAGTGGAGTCATATAGAGTTCATCTTTCTCTGGCTTATTTTGCTTAACATAATACCCTCAAGGTCCATCCATGTTGATACGAATAGAAAAATTTTGTCCTTTTTTATGGCTGAGTAGTATTCCATTGTGTATATATACCATATCTTCTTTATCCAATCATCAGTTTCTGGGCATTTAGGTTGGTTCCACATCTTGGCTATTGTAAATAATGCTGCGATGAACATAGGGGTGCATGGGACTCTTAGGATTGCTGATTTCAGGTTCAGTAGTGGGATGGCTGGGTCATAAGGTATTTATATTTTTAACTTTTTGAGAAATCTCCATACTGTTTTCCATAGTGGCTGCACTAGTTTGCATTCCCACCAACAGTGTATGAGTGTTCCTTTTTCTCCATAACCTCTCCAACATTTGTCACTCTTGGTTTTGGATATTTTTGCCAATCTAACGGGTGTAAGGTGATATCTTAGTGTAGTTTTGGTTTGCATTTCCCTGATGATTAGTGATGATGAACATCTTTTCATGTGTCTATTGGCCATACTTATGTCTTCTTTGGAGAAATGTCTGTTCATGTCCTCTGCCCATTTTTTGATCGGGTTGTGTGTTTTTTTGTTGTTAAGCTGTGTGAGTTCTTTGTATATTATGGAGATTAACCCTTTGTCGGATAAGTAGTTTGTAAATATTTTTTCCCAATTAGTGGGCTGTTTTTTTGTTTCCATCCTGTTTTCCCTTGCCTTGAAGAAGCTCTTTAGTCTGATGAAGTCCCATTTGTTTATTCTTTCTATTGTTTCCCTCATCTGAGGAGTTATAGTGTCCGAAAAGATTCTTTTGAAACTGATGTCAAAGAGTGTGCTGCCTATATTCTCTTCTAGAAGACTTATTGTTTCAGGCCTAATCTTTAGGTCTTTGATCCATTTTGAATTTATTTTGGTGAGTGGTGAAAAAGAATGGTCAATTTTCAATCTTTTGCATGTGGCTGTCCAGTTTTCCCAGCACCACTTGTTAAAGAGACTTTCTTTTCTCCAATGTAGGTCCTCTGCTCCTTTGTCGAAGATTAGCTATCCATAGATGTGTGGTTTTATCTCTGGCCTTTCAATTCTGTTCCATTGATCTGTGCATCTGTTTTTGTACCAGTACCATGCTGTTTTAACCACTGTAGCTTTGTAGTATGTTCTGAAATCAGGGGTTGTGATGCCTCTGGCTTTGTTTTTCTTACTCAGGATTGCTTTAGCAATTCAGGGCCTTTTGTTGCCCCATATGAATTTTAGGATTCTTTGTTCAATTTCTGTAAAGAATGTCCTTGGGATTCTGATTGGGATAGCGTTGAATCTGTAGATTGCTTTAGGTAGTATGGACATTTTAACTATGTTTATTCTTCCAATCCATGTGCATGGAATGTCTTTCCATCTCTTTATGTCATCGTCAATTTCTTTCAAGAAAGTCTTGTAGTTTTCATTGTATAAATCTTTCACTTCCTTGGTTAAATTTATCCCAAGGTATTTTATTCCAAAGGTCACATTTACTGGCACCACTGAAGTGGATGTTATGAAAAATTACTGACATTTTCCTTATTTGTTGAGAAAATTCCCATCTGTGGGGGAAAAATAGCTATTTGTATAATGTTGCCTTAAAATGTTGATTACTAACTCTTAAATATTCAGACATGTGATATGTGGGCCTGCATGTATAGTGTTACCTGGGCCTCATAAGTGTTAGGGGCCTGCTTTTTTTCATCATTCTCTTTTGTGGCCTTTTCTTGACAAAGCTTTTGCTTTGCCTAATCTTCCGGTTTATTTACTATGTATCTCTTACCCATCATCCTTGACCCACTCACATTTTCCCGTCGCTATAACGGCAATCAGCCTTCATGCTTGTAGGTCATCTCCAGAGCTTTATTTTAGCACTAACAGTGAGTCTTGAAACCAATAGTGTGAAGTCTGTATTAACTCAATATACTATCATGCAGTATCTTTATTATAGTATATTTGCATTTAATAAAATAATTCCTTGGTAAAACTGGAGAAGATTTTAGAGTTTATTTAGCCCTGTGATTAAAATAGGAATAAATACTATATAATAATAAATGTTGCGTGGGTTTCTGGGAGCGGGAGTTGGACATTATCAAGGGAAAGTTTTGGGGTGATTTGGGCCTGTTCCCTTTCACCCTCATTATTCAATCAAAGATGTTTTGCTTTTATCTTATTTTTTTATACTTCTTGGTAAGATTTGGTTTTAAAGTAACTTTCTTACATTAAAAAAAATGTTTAAAGTCCACTGATCTAACCCAAGTTCTTATTTTATATTTGAGGAAATTGAGCTCCATAGAAACAGAGGAACTTGCTTGAGGCCACATGGTGAAATAATGGCAAATGAGGGAATAAAACCCAGGTCCTAGTCCTTGACTACACTCTGTCCAGTTTTCTCACAAGTGCTCAGATCGCAGAGATCATGGGACTCTTACAGCTCTTTACAGAGAAACAGAAAATCCTATGATGTTTTACTTATAAATAAAATTTCATGTTAATCAAATAACTTATTCTAGGATATATGAATAGAAGCTAATACCAGATACAGTCTCTCTCTCTTTTTCTCTTTCTGTCTCTGTCTCACACCCACATACACAAACATACACACATATAAGAAAAAATAACTTGAAATTAAAAACGTTTGACTTTTTCCACATGATTTTTTCCCTCAAGTTGGGAAAACAATTTTAGTGGCAGGGTACCTAAATGTAGCTGGAGAAACACTGCTGTTCCATGGATGCAGGTGCAGAATTTGAGAACCTGGTGCCACTTTATTCACTTCATACTACTTTCCACCCTAAAGCTCTGAATAAAAAAGTTACAGCTAATGCTTTATATATTTAAAATCAGCATGTATTTTATACACTTAAAATAGTTACTTTATGTCCTCTGAGAAAGCTTGAGAAAATGGAGTTTTGATATCTGGTCAGAGATTTAAAATGCATTCTGAAAATGTCTTCTTTATCTGCTGGTCTCTGACTTTGGCCTTCAGTTCAAAAGTGTAAAGATTCAGAGGACAAGATTCAAGGGACTGGAAAACTTATGATTTTTTTTAAAAAGTCTGATCTAATACAAGTCTAATTTATCTTTCTGATGAATCAGCACTTTCTACTAATCTTTTAAAGAGAAGATTAATGCATCATGAATCGTTCAATTATATATTATGAGGTTGAGTGTCATAAACATTAATATAAAATTACCAGAAAGTATCAAGATAAAAATGAACCCTTAGGTGGGTTGAATCAGGAGTTCTTAGACCAAATTGGACTCAAGAATTCTTCTCAGAATTTAACCTCCGAAGGGCTACTTTACTAGCTATTTCACTTCTAGTTAGGGTGTTGCATGACAGGTAATCTCAGTAGGGAGATAGCCCATGATGTGATTGGAGAGTTTCAGTACAAATCCTCATTCTGCATCTACAGTTTCTGAAATTTATCTATTAAATATTTCTCCTTTGAGGTTAAATGAAATTTTAAATATGGCAAAGCTGTTACAATGGTGCTTTGACATCATGGGGTATGGTGACTGGGTAGTCAGTCAGCAAAGACTGAAGAAACTAATTCTGTGTGCCAGCTATCCAGGTGGTGATCCTAGGGATGGAGATGTGAGGGCATATGATTTTAGAAACCCTGGGGCTTTCAGAATACGTGATGCAGTGGGTAAGGATGCAGGAAGGAATACTCATGATTATAGAAATGTCTAGGAACAGCCAGACTAGGAATGTTAACTGACCAAAATCAAGTAGATGGCTAAGGAAGATTTCAAAGTGGCCAGCCACTAAGAAAGGAACTTTTCCAGGCAGGACAAAACACTGCATCAAGAAACACTGCAGAAAGTGATTTTTAGAAGAATCCAAGGGAGGCTTTAAATTGGGGCTTGACATACGCTAGAGAATAGTTAACTATAAGTGCTTGGATCTGGTGTTGAGACCAAAAGAATTTTATTTTCTTCGGTACCAAGCGTGCCGAGGGAACTAATTCTGGCCTCAATGTTGTTGACCTGCTAGAAAATGAAATGCAAAGAATCTCAGGAGTTAAATTAATTCCTGAATACCAGAGAAGATGAACATTTGGCCTAGAAACTCAGTGTCTCTCACTTAACTGTAAAAATTCTATCCTGAGTAGATCATTATGCCTTTTTTTTACTGTGGCTGTTCCACTCCTTTCCACTGCTATGTTTCTTCCCAAGTCTTTATTCTGGGTAGCCTTTCATACAGCTGCTCTACCAAGTATAAAGAAATCATAAAAAGTTGTCATATTAAGCAAGTAAAAATACAGGAACATGGTTAAATTTGAGTTTCAGATAAACTATCAATAATTTTTTTAAGTATAGGTATTTTCCATGTAATATCATGTGGAAGATACTTACACTAAAAAAGTCTTCACTGTTTATCTGAAATTCACATTTAATTAGGGGTCCCATGTGTTACTGGCAACTTAGTTCCTCAACTTCTTTCTCCAACTAATATTTTCTCCATATCATTATCCATGAGCTCCTTTTTTTCTCATTTCTAGGAAAATGTATACCTTCTTTCTAGAACTGATCCATTCATTGGTACTCTTGATTCCACGAACTTTTATTTTTTTCTGAAAGCTTCCTCTATAAGTCATATCCTTCATTTTGCACTGCAATTTCTTTCTCCTTACTTGTGATCTCCCCTTCTCTCCCTCCTACCCTCTCCATTTCTCCTTTCCCTTTATGAATGAAGTATCTCTATCCAAACATAATTTTTCCTTAAACTTTTTCTCCTCAAGCTGCTTCTCTTAACTGCTAAGCTGCTCAAAAGAATGATTCATACCTACTGCTTTTTTTTTTTTGCCACAGTACTATGTTTGGTATTATAATTTTGTATTAATGTGTCTGCTTCTCTAAGTGGTAGTAATCCCAACTGTGGAGAAAAGATTGTTCAGGGAGGCCAGTGTATCATCTAGAAGTTTATTTCTTCAAATGGCAATTTAAGGAGAGGTCAAATGATAGCCAAAGAAGAAGTAAATTTGGAAAGCAAAAACAAACACTGAAACATTAAAAACGGGTTTTAATAAAAATTGCTACCATTTACTGAAATCTTCTTTGGTCCAGATACTCTAAGTAATTTATATTTATAGCTCATTTAATCCTCACAACGACCATATGTAATTTTATCACTGGTTCTCAGATGAAATAACTAAGGTTTAGTGGGGTTAAGAAAAACAGTTGCTCGAGTTTGCACAGCTACAAAGTGGTGGTGCAGGCAATTGAATATAAGGATTTTGACTCCAAAGCCCATGGGATGGGGCCATGAGTAACCATCACTTAAGCAAACTAAACAAACAAATGCTTACTCAGTCGCTTATGCCGGTTTCAGTTAGCTCTTGAACTGAGTGTTCCGTCATTAGCGTGATTAATATTTGCTCTACTTATTAATTGGGTGAAACAGAAGTGCTTAATTTTTAATGACATGATTGCTTGATTGCTTGGGGAAAGGCTCCTTGGATCAATGAAGACTAAAATTTCCATGTTATTCATTTTCCAGAGGACGTTTTTAATTGCCTGACTGTAAAATAACAGCTTGGCCTACTGCAAACATTTCTGAGCCTTCTTTAATTAACTAAGCTTCTGATATACCCAGAAATTTAGTGTATCATGTTTATCTCTAAGTGTGCCCTCAGGCGTTAAGTAATGGGCACATATAATTGGAAAATGTGGACCAGAGCCTTCTTCTTGGTGGCCATAGAGTGGATTTTCTACATTTTTAGTGTTTTCATCTTCAAATTTCATTTAATTGATTTCACAGTCTCTTCCACCTCCAATGCAACAAATACTTATTAAGCACTTACTATGTGCATAGCCTATTTAGGTTTACAGTTGATAAAATAATAGCAAAATCCCTGGCTGTTTGGAAGTAGTTGGGGAAATGAAACATACATATATACAGGATGATGAAAGCTAGTGCTGAAAGCCTGAACCAGGATGGCAGGAGTGAAACTCTTGCATAGAAGGTCCCCATGTGTGGGACATCATTACAAATTGGTGACTAACAGAATATGGTTGTCAAGAGAGAGCTATATAGTATTAACACACAAAGCACGATTCAGAAAGAAAAATGAGAAGGAAAAAATTGAAACAACATCAGCAATATGAAGAAAAGAGTTCAAGCAAGCCATTATTGACCAAATTCCAGCTTATATGTATTTCCTTCAATATTTTTGATTTTAAAGGCTTTTTTCAAAAAGCAAATTTAAAATTGAATTTGTCCTCTCTAATCCTCTCCTATTCTAGTTTTTTTTTTTCTTTTCCTGTTCTGATTCTTCCCAATCATTTTCACATCAATTTGACTATATGGGAGAAAACTGTTCAAAATTGACATAATTACTGAGTTAGGTAGCATATCCTTATTATATTTTAAAATTCAACAAGAAGTTAATATTTTACTTAAATACATACACAATTTTGGGGAAAAAATAAGGCAATTTTACTGGCATACAAACACCAGGTTTATAAAAGGAAGGGACCCATGAAAAGAGACAACACGTGGTATTTAGGGCTCAGATTATTTACATGGCAGTCGCAATTCCAACTGCATAAAGTGTGGTCCAGATGTGACAGAAACCAATAGGTTTTGATAAACAAAGAATACAGATCTTCTTGTTTTTAACTGGTTTCACAATCTCTTTCTTTTCCAGTTCAGCAAATACTTATTAAATACTTTCTATGTGCATAGCCTAATTGATCCATGGCAGATAAAATAATAGCAAATAATCCCAGCTTTTTTGAGAGTCCCCTGTCATCCAATTATAGAGGCATCTGTTCTTTTGGATGCCTTTGTCCTTCTTAGCTGGTATTAGGAAGCTCCTTCTACTCATGGCCCATCTTGGAAAGCAATCTCTTTAATTGAGAAATGCAAAGCTTTTCTAGGCCGAGAAATGTAGGGCAAAATTTAATTTAATTTTATTTTCCCTTTAAGTTCCTTGTTTTGGTCAATCATTCCTTTGAGGTACAGACTAGACTAAATAAGTTTGCATTATGATTTCCTCATTCAGTATCATTAATTTGATTTCATAATGGATTAGAAACATGTGATTTGCCCAGGTGTAGCTCCAGTGCATAAGCATAGATATTGGACAAATGCAAATCTTACACTTGTAACCGAGCAAAAGGGGGATCATTCTGCTCGCCGCAATCTGTTTCCAATCAATTGCAAACAAGCCAGTGGTTGAGAAAGGAAAATTTATATGATTAGCTAGCACAATCAGAAGATGGTGAACTAGTGTCCTAAAGAACCATCTTAAAATCATACAGAATCTTGAAGCTTTATATAGGGAAAATGGGCAGGGAAGGAGGAAGGTTAGGGATGCTGAGTATCCGGTGTCACGAACTTCATGGCGCCACATTATCTCTTTCTTCTGCCATTCATGATGGGTTCCAAGGCAGAATTTTTTTTCTGGAGGTCCTCATGTTCCTGGGGAACTCAGAGAACAAAGTTGTTTTAACCCAGCTGGGAGATATACGTAAGCAAGAGTTGTAGAACTAGCAGATCATGTATTTTGTAAAAGCAAGAGGTGCTTAACCATCTAGGCTATGAGCAGGCTAGAATGTATTCACAGAGACTAGTGAGTCAGGGCCATAGTTACAATATTGGTTCCTTTCCCTAAGATGGCTTCCCTCATGTTAACTTCAGATCTAGCTGTTACACAATTAGCTTCATTATTCTCCAACCAGCCAATCTTTCCAACAGCAAACTAGCAGCAGGGATCCTAGGTAATGCTTGATTATCCTGTGGTTATCAGAACAGTGATTTGTTTGCTGTAAGGCTACTGTAGGACAGTGGTCAGATCAGTGGGGATATCAGTACAAGATTTCCCGCATTGTACAGCATGGGTTCCTCCTTGAAAGACCCCTGTCTTTTTTTTTTTTTTTGGTAGCAGCTTTATTGAGATATTGTTCACACACCATACAATTCATCCACTTGAAGTGTGCAATTCAATAGCTTTTAGCATATTCACCAAGTTGGACAACCATCACCACAATCAATTTTGGAACATTTTCATTACCCCCAAAAGAAACCCTGCACCTCTTAGCTGTTACCTCCTGATTCCTCCATCCACCCTAGCCTTAGGCAACCACTAATCTACTTTCTGAGTCAATAGATTTTCCTATTCTGGCTATTTCATATAGATGGAATCCTATGACATGTAATCTTTTGTAACTGGCTTCTTTCACTTAGCATAATGTTTTCAACGTTCATACATGTTGTAGTATATATCAGTATTTCATTGCTTTTTGTGGTCAAATAATAGTCCATTGTATGGATATATCACATTTTGTTTATCCGTTTATCAATTGATAGACATTTATATTGTTTCCACCTTTTGGCTATTATGAATAATGCTGCTATTTAGTACAAGTTTTTACATGGATGTATGTTTTCATTTCTCTTGGGTATATACCTAGGAGTGGAAATGCTGGGTCAAATGGTACCTCTATGGTTATTTAGGCAGTTATTAGGAACTGCTTAAATGTTTTCCAAAGGGGCTGCACCACTTTAAATTCCCATAGCTGTGTATGAAGGTTCTGATTTTTCCACACCCTCACCAACATTTAATATTCTTTGATTAAAGCCATCCTACTGGGGGTGAAGTGGTATCTCACAGTGGGGTTTTTCTTTTTGTTTTTTCCCTTATGACTAACGATATTGAGCATCTTTTCATGTGATTATTGGGCATTTGTATTTTTTTTTTTGGAGAAACGTCTATTCAGATCCTTTGCCTATTTTAAAATTGAGTTATTAGCCTTTTTATTATTGAGTTGTAAGAGTTCTTTATATAATCTAAAGCAAGTCCTTTATCAGATATGTGATTCTAAAATATGCTCTCCTGTTCTCTTTTCACTTTCTTGATAGTATCCTTTGAAGCACAAAAGTTTTAATGTTGACAAAGTCCATTTAATCTTTTTTTTCTTTTGTTACTGTGCTTTTGGTGTCATATCTAAGAAACCACTGCCGAATTCAAGGTCATGAAGATTTACCCCTAGGTTTTCTTTGAAAAGTCTTATATTTTAGCTCTTAACATTTAGGTCATTGATCCCGTTTGAATTAATTTTTTCATATTCTGTGAGGTAGGAGTTCAACTTCATCCATTTGCGTGTGGATATCCCATTGTCCTAGCACCGTTTTGGTACTCTGCCATTTTGATGGCTACTTCTCAGAATTTCATTAATTCTCTGGTTATCAATTCGGTTGAATTAATTGACCAGATTCGTCAGTGTGGAATATATTTGCCAGATGTTCTATAATTCAGCCAATTATTCTAATTTCCTATCAGGCAAAGTTTAAGGATGGAAGGAAATCATTCATGAATTTTCTTCAGTTATCAGGTTTGAAGGCTCTATCCTGAAAATTTTGATCATCCTTCATTGTTTAGGGCAGATCTCTTCTGGGATGAGGAGCACCACTGAACAGCATTGAGCGGATCCCTTTATATTCATAAGCAGCATGATCTAAGTGAGGTGATTTGAACCTCCTTTTCAGGCAGTTTATATCATGCTTTAGTCCCACTAACCCAGAATAAAGATTGATTTATTTTCCATGGCTTGTATTGTAGAAATAAAGCATAAGGTTTGCGAGGGTAGGGGGGGATGTATGTGTGCCATGTTATTAGGAGACATATATGTTGTGTTTCTGTGGGGGTCCAGTGGGGAAAATATTTCCATGGCTAAAAACAGCCTAATTTTTTCCCCAATAGGATGCAGGTTGTATATTTCATAGATATTATGATTACAAAATCTGTGATCCATAGGTGTTCCCTGAGTAGCTTGACTTTCTAAGCACAGTACCCTTGGCTTGGTATGACTGAGGGACCTACTTTTGTTAGGGAATGATCTCAAGTGACTTCTTTTTTTTACTTTTTTTCCTTTTAAGATTGGCACCTGAGCTAACAACTATTGCCAACCTTCTTCTTCTTTTTTTTTCTGCTTTTTCTCCCCAAATCCCCCCAGTACATAGTTGTATATTTTAGTTGTGTGTCCTTCTAGTTGTGGCATGTGGGATGCTGCCTCAACATGGCTTGATGAGCCGTGCCATGTCCGCGCTCAGGATCTGAACTGGTGAAACCCTGGGCCGCCAAAGCAGAGCGCATGAACTTAACCACTTGGCCACGAGGCCAGCCCCTCAAGTGACTTCTTATAGAATGCTTCCCACATAGAATTTCAGCATAACCTGCTCAGTCATGTGGTCTTGAGACATAGGGGTTCTCTTACCATGAAATGGAAAGTAATCACACACCTACAATCATTATTTCCTTAGAGATTAATAAAGGAATGAGCCACCTGTCATAAAACGATGTATGAATACCAAAGTGTGATTGGGGCTAAACTTACAGCTCTAAGCCAGATAATCATTAAGAATTCATCTGAGCAGTTGATCATATTAAACCAGCCCATGGTAAAGAATAAAGTAATGAGTGACAAAAAAAAAAAGAGAAAGCAGATTAGTGCATGACTGTCCATATTGCCATCATGGAGTGTGACAAAAAGTACTTGGAAAGAAGCTATCCATATTTGAAGACTGTCTCCTTGAGATCCGGAGATCGTAGTATAGCTGTCTACTCTTGTGGATCATCTGCTTCTGGAGGCTTTTTAGTTAGCCTTCAGTGAGATCCCTGGTATGAGTAGAAATTAATTGGGATGAAATTTTATCTTATTTGTATTAGGCTCAATTCCTTGAAGTTTAACAGCATGAGTGATTAAAAATACTAAATCATACCTCGCAGCTAGGTTCTAATGTGGCTATACGCTGACGTGTTTTCTGGTAGGCCCAATCATAGGCTATAAATTATGGAAAGCATTTATTGGGTTTTATTTTGGAAAGCAAGCTTATATTCATGGTGCGCACAACTGAGGATATTGTGTTAACCTATAATTATACTAATCAAAACCCTGATATGTCCCTCCCTTAACCCACGAAAATGGGAGCTATGTAAGAACATAGTATATGACAGAGAAGAAATTTTGGGTTTCATTCCTGTGACAGGTTTTGATTTCAGTGGGTATTGGGAAGGTTTGTGGAATGGGTTTATGGGTCTCTATCTGAATTTTGATTGTTTTCGTTTAGAACATAAAGCATATTCTTATAGAGCTATTAGTATAGGCCAGAGGGAACTTGTCTATCCTTGGGTTATTAGGAGAAAGGGAATGTAAAGATACAGAAATTATAACCTAGCTTTATGTGCATTTATAGCCTAGCTTTATCTAGTTCATTAGATTTTTTTAAGCAAATTCTTTCTGGAGTGAACTGAATTTTGCAATTCTCTTTATAAAAAAAAAATCTCTACCCAATAATTTAACCAGAGTACAGTTGTGTGGAAGAGAAGCATGCTTTTTAGTTCTTTCATTAATATTCTAAGGAAGATAGATAAGGGTTCAGAGGCAGAATCAGGTAAATTCAGAGGGGTGGTAGAAATTTCCAATGTGAATTATGGTCTCCTTTACTCTGGAGGACCACTTGAGATAAAGTAGAGGGGTTTTGTGTAGAAAGAGTAGAACTTGCATCCAAGAGAAAAGTCAAGGTTTACCTTAAATAATTATGCCAGCCTCATTTGGGGTGGCTAAAATAATCACTGGACAAAACCATTTGTGAATGTGTACCCTGGGAGAACCTATAACTGGGTCCCAAGTGGAGCATGTAGTTAGCCTTTTTAATGTTTTTTGAACTTTCATAGAGTTTTCTCTTTTCCAATGTTCAAATTAGTTCTGGTTTCTTTCATAAGTTTCTTTTTAAGATTTAAAATTTAGAAAGCAAGAAGAACCTTTTTTAACAAGGGAATTTCTTGCTTCCAATGCCCTTGGTCATCTTAACTCAATTGTTTGATTTGTAATACTGTCAGATTTTTCATTTTCTTTTGTTCTTCTTCCTTAAGAGTCTTGGTAGTACACAGCTATTTGTGGTAATTCCTCCAGATGAACTACTTGCCAATCTCAGATTCTCTTAATTATTTTATTATTTTTGTTTTTAATCCATATGGGTGCCAGAACATCCTTTAAAGATATTAGCAAGACTTTTTCTAAAGTACTCAGTTGATTCAAGAATCTTTTATCTAGTTTTGGATACTTGTCCGGATAACCCTAATAGGAAAGATTTCAGGAGTAGTCTACAATAATTTTCTTTTAAATTAATTATTTTTGTTATCGTCCTCTGGTATAATGGTTCATTAGGTTTCCAGTCTACTTTGACTAGTCATTTTTTTCTCTCTCTATGTGGTAACCAAAAATCAATTAAATTGATGCAAGTCTGGCAATCTAGGGTATAGAAATACAACAGTATTCTAAATTTCTCTTTACATTTTTGCCTGTTTTCTGTAAATTTGTGAAATTATTCAACTATATTGTGAAGCTTAGTGTGGGATTAAGGTTTAAACACTTGAAGAGGTGAGCAAGTTCTTACTGGGCTGAAGAGAAATCTTTTTTGCTAAGGGTGCACTCAGCTACTAGAAAGGATATGGGTTTTTGTAAGAGGGGAGAAGGAACAATGAGTAAATGTCCCTTGGAACTCCCATGGTTAAGGAAGCTGTAAAATAATTTCAGGTCCTCTTCATAAGAGCCCTTACCTTCAGTAAGTGTCAGAGGAAGAAGAAGGAATGAGTGTTTAGGTTTTTCCTGTATTTTTTTTGTTCAGTTAAACAAGGAATCTTGCAAAAAGGGGAAAAAAAAGCTACCTGAGACTCATGTTGATATAGAAAGGATGCAGTATACCAATCAAAGAATTCATCAGCTTATTAGACATTTGAGATTTTGTCTTCACTGAGTTTGAAGTTACTCCATAAGTGAAGGATTATGTTAAAGGTACAGTTACTAACTGTGGGTTACTAAAAATTTGGGTTGTCTCAGATCGCTTAGTCAAATACAGAATTGTGAGTATAATGAGAATATAAGTGACAGCATTCAGGACACCCTACCCCAAAATATGGCACCTTGGCATACGGAATATTTTCAGCTGAAGAATTTGAGAAACGGCATGTGTAAGAAGGACTTTTTGACCTTCCCCTGAAGCAGATCATACAAACCTCATATGAGAGATGCCCTCTCTATACTGAAGGAAAGGAGCATCCTTATCTCTGAAGAGGAAAGGACACAGAAAGGAATCTGAGCAAATAGACCTTGCTAAGTTTCACACAGTTTATTATAATTAGCTCATACTCTTTGTCCTGTCATATCTTTCCTTGACTTTCCACTCTTCGTCAAACATAGCATAAAAACACTCAGGTTTAACCATTTCTCCAGGTCTTCATTTCCTTATGAAGGATCCCATTTCACATAAAACTTAAATTAAATAAATTTGTATGTGCTTCTTTGGTTAATCTGTCTTTTGTTTTAGGGGTCCCAGCCAAGGACTTAGAATGGTAGAGGAAAAAGATATTTTCTCTCTCCTAATAAGCAAGTTGGGGTTTTAAGGTAAGATAGGGGAAGATGGCATAATTAATTACTCCACGAACACACAAAAAGATAGACACAGTCAACACAAGATAGCTTGAAGATGTCGTCATCAGCTGAAGCATAGTATGGTCAGTAGTATAGCATAGGATTTAGGACAACTTTCTCAACCATATAGTTGAGGCTGAGTACAGTCTTTTTACTGTAGCCCCTGTAACCTGGTTTTTAAGAAGCCTGAGTCACCAGAAGTTTCCTGGAATCCTGATAGACATAACCAGAGCAAAGAGAGGTACCACTTCTCAACACTTGCTTCCAGAGGAGAGAAGCACGCAGCCATGAAATAAAATAATCTAGAAAATCAGAAAGCCATTAACCAGAAATAATCTAGTCACACACTCAGGGATGCAGAATTCTCTAGCAGTGAGGTAAGACTTACCCAAGGAAACCATGGAGAGCGGTCTAAGCGTAAAGGATGGTTTACACTCCTCTAGTAACGCAGGTCAATTGGCTCCAAGGAATTAGAAATCTCCAAAGTCTAGAAGTCTCAGAAGGACTTCCAGAAAACTGCTTAAAAATTTTGGAAAAAAATTTAGGGGAGGAGATAATTTTTATTCATATGTAAGAGATCTAAACTTTAAAAAGGGGTTCATGACATAGAAGAAACAGTATTAATGGCATACCCTACTACATAGCAGTCCCAATTCTGATTGGATAACTTGGGTCAGTCTGGATAGAAGCCATGAGTTCCTATCTTCAACAACAATTACCACTATCTTCCTGGTTTTCCCAGGCAACTGTGTCTTGGGGAATGTTTCTTCCATCTAGGGAGACTTCCGTTTATGGATTCCTTTGTAACTCATGGCTGGCACTCAGAAGTTTCTGCTATCCATGGCCTTCATCTTCTTTTGTTATTTTGGAAATGTAAATCTTTTCTTGACTTAGGAAAGCGTTTGACTCTATTTATAAAGTTTATTACACTGAGGGCAAAATGTCTTTTTTCCCTTTTCGCTATTCCTTTTATATTTTCCCATTATTTCCCCTCCCTTGAGTCTGAGAAGAGACATGTAGAGTGGAGCATATTTGCACAGGTTACAATTTTGTCCTAAGTAAGGTGTTTTTATAGGGAGCCTGACCTGGACAACCAAGTATTACAGATTAAATATTTGTTCCAATTCTCACATTTATAACGTACTAGAATGTGGAATTTAAAATAAACATTGGACTAGGATTTAGAAGATCTAGGGTCTGGTTTTAGGTCTTCATTTATGAGCTGTGTGAACTTGGACAAAACTCTTCTTCTAAGTCACAGGTTGCTCACCTTTAATTAGGATAATATGCTGTTTTTTTCCTAATTCCTACTGATGCTTGTGAGATTCAAACACCCTGAAAACTAAATATTATAGAATGTCTTATCATTCAACTAAAAATAAAAAACACAATGCCAAGACAATGCATTTGTAGTGTTAAAGCATATAATGAGATAATTTACAAGATAAAGAAATTGAAATATCCAGTGTATGTATATATACACAGATATTCAATTTCATTAGTAATAAAAATGCAAATTAAATCAGTAGGGAGATAATTTTTGCCATAAAATAGCAAATCTCTTTAAAATTATTATTTTCAGGGTGTCAGGAAACTTCAGACCCTCGCACAATGCTGGTAGGAGTGTAAATTTATAAACATTTCTGAAGGGCAATTTGTAAAGTAATGAAACTCTTAAAAATGTGTGTGCACTTTGAGAGAGTAATTCAATTTCTGGGAATTTTTCCTATGAAGAAATCAGAAACATGCAAGGTGAATCTATAAGTATATTAACTTTAATATTAGAAATAGTTGCAAAAAAATTGGAGACAATTTATGTGATCAATAGTAAACTAAAATATTTGCATTATGCGTTCAGTGGATATCACCAGCTCCCATTCTTTTTATAGTCATCCACAAGCTCTCTTATTACTACCTCTTTCATTGTGATTTTAGCTGCTGGCTCACAGTTATTCTACTGAATATATTTCTTTTATATTTCTTTTTATATGTAGATGATCACTCCAACCCTGACCTCTCAATTCCTTGAGTTCTCTTCCGGTGATCTTTTCTGCCACAGTAATTCAGCAACACACTATTTTGGTCAACTCCTACAAGCAGTGGTTTTCAAATTAGAGTACTTGTACCTCAGAACACAAAAGACTTCCCAAGGAATTCTTGGGTAATTTAAGAAAGTCATTTTCCCAATTCTCAACATTTGTAAGTCCGCTTTCCTGAAATAGATTAGGTTGAGCATCATGTCAGTTTACCCTTTTCTGTCTCTACTTCCACAATTGCCTTTCTCCTATTTTTACCATCTGTATGAATTTCTTATTGCTGGAGTGGACTAAAACAACAGGGGTTTATTATCTTAATAGTTCTGGAGATCAAAATTCTGAACATGGGTCTCACAAGGCTAAAATCAAGGCATTGGCGGAGCTGTGTTCTTTCTGGAGGCTCTATGGAAGAATCTGTTTCCTTGTATTTTTCAGCTTCTACAGGGTGGCCACTGTCCTTAGCTTGTGGCTCCTGCCTCTAACTTCAGTGCCAGCAGTGTAACATCTTCAGTTGCTGTCTCTGACTTTGAAACTCTTGACTCCCTTTTAAAAGGACCCTTGTCATGACATTAAACTCATCTAGATAATCCAGGATAATCTCCATATCTCAACATCCTTAATTTAATGACACCTTCAAAGTACTTTTTGTCATGTAAACTAACGTATTTGCAGGTTCCAGAAATTAGGACATGGACATTTGGGGTGGGCATTATTTTGCCTACTAACCATCCAATTTTGGTTGGTTGCTCTTATATTGGTGCATTGCTCCTGGGTATAAAACTTTCCAGAATGCTAAATGGAGCATTCTAAATATTGGTGATTGACTCTCATGAGTGGATAACAATACTTTGGCTCTGTTTCTTACCAGTTCTCTGCCTTCAAAAAGAGGCTAATAAAGCATTCAAACTTATTTCTTTTAAATTGTAGATTTCCATGTGATTTCAGGTATGTAATTCTGGAGGAGTTCAGATAATTGAACAAAATTAATATAACCATCCTTCTAGTCCTATCTACTTATTCATATAAATAATTTTTTTCGGTGCTTAAACTATGAAAAACAAACAAAAATGTAGGAAGAGGTTTGATGCTAAACCTTCTCCCATTCTAGTAATAAGCAATACTGGCCCATGGAAACAATTCTTTTTATTTTAAAGGCTTATCCATCTTATTAAGAGATGTGTTTTAAATAAAATTTTATATTTTATGCTTAATAAATGTCAAAATTTATGGCATATTTATAATGCTTTGATCAATTGGCTATGGCTAGTAATTGTAAAGTAAATAAATCCAGAAAAAATTTAAACATAAATTTACAAAAATTAATTTAGATACATGTTATTATGGCAGAAATGTAAATAGGATAATAAATAAAAGGCTTTCAAATATGAAAACATATATCAAACTGAAAAGAATTTCAAACACAAAAACATAAAATTCCGTGGGAGAAGTGGAATGGAAATACAAATTCAAGATGAAGAAGAATGGTGCCATTTTCCTGTTAAAGAGGAACTTATTCACATATTTTTAAAATGAATGATGGTATATATCAAATTGCTATAGCAAGTGTCTTTCATATATTACGTTATTAAAGTAAGGTAACAGTTTTACTTTAAAATTGTAATATTTACATGTTGAAAAGTCCATTCTGTATATCTACTTGAACTTCCAATGAGGAATTAGTTGTCAACCTAAAACTTTTCACTACCTGTAACTACACCTTTTCTTAAACTTTGTGCAATTACTTTTAACTTTGAAGTTTACTTCCTCAAGGTTTTGGACTCCTATATTTTCACATCAGGGCCTATAATGCATTGTTCATACAACTTTTTCATTGCCCTTAGCCAGCTTGTATCTTACTTTCTTCATTATACGTTTCTTGTATAGTCCCTTAGTATTTGCCTCATTTTCAATTCATCATGCTTCTTGAAAAAGCTTCAACTTTTTTTTTTTTTTGGCACCTGGGCTAACAACTGTTGCCAATCTTTTTTTTTTTTTTCTGCTTTATCTCCCCAACCACCCTCCGCCCCCCGTACATAGTTGTATATCTTAGTTGCAGGTCCTTCTAGTTGTGGGAGAAAAAGCTTCAACTTTGAAGCCATGGATAAGAATTATATTTCCAACTATACTGAGGCTGCATTTCTAAGTTGAGTATAGCTGGAAAAAAAAAAAAAGAAAGGAAGAACTGACTGGTCTCACTTTATAGTCAACACTTATATTAAATGTATGTGGACTAAATGTTTCAAATAGAAGCAGGAGTCATCAGACTGGATAAGAAAAGTCAAGCCTTAATTATATGCTATCTGAAAGAAAATCACTCTCAATATAAAAACACAGGTTACAAGGAAAACGATGGTAAAAGATATTTCATATAAACACTAATCATAATAAAATTGGAGTGGCTCTATTATTATCATAGAAGTATAAAGAATTTTATCAAGAATAAAGGAGGATATTTGTTAATGACAAAAGTTTCATTAATCAACAATACATAACAATCAGATGTTTATGTACCCCATAACTGAACATAAAAATTTATGAAGGAAAAACCAATAGAACTGAAATGAGAATGAGGCAATTTCAGAATTACAGTTAGAGATTTCCAAACTCCTTTCTCAGTAGTTGATATTGGAAGTAAACGGAAAATCAGTAAAGACATGACAGACTTGAACAACACCATCAACTGACTTGAACTAATTGGTGTTTATTAAACACTCCACCCAAAAGCACAGAATATAATTTTTTTTCTGTTTTTTATTTTTATGTATTTTTTTCCAAAGATTGGCACCTGGGCTAACAACTATTGCCAATCTTTTTTTTTTTCTGCTTTATCCTCCCAAACCCCCCTGTACACAGTTATATATCTTAGTTGCACGTCGTTCTAGTTGTGGGATGTGGGATGCTGCCTCAACCTGGCCTGACGAGCGGTGCCATGTCCGTGCCCAGGATCCGAACCCTGGGCCGCCCCAGCGGAGCGAGCGAACTTAACCACTCGGCTACGGAGCCGGCCCCTGTTTTTTAAACTGTACATGAAATGTTCATTAAGATAGACCATATTTTGGACCATAAAACTAGTCTCAATAAACTTGAAACTATTAAAGTAATACAGAACATATTCTCCGACCATGATAAAACTAAAGTAAATATCATTAAGAGAAGAATATCTGGAAAATACTAACGTATTTAAAAAGTAAGCCACACAGTTTTAAATAGTCAATGATTTAAAGAAGAATTAAAAATGGGATATTTGGAGTTAATGAAAAAGAAAACACAACATATCAAAATTTTTGGAATGCACCTAAAGCAGTGCTTAAATGGCAATCTATAGTTTTAGATGTTTATATTAGAAAATAAGAAAGATCCAAAATCAATTACCTAAGTTTTCAACTTAAGAGGCAAGAAAAAGAAGAACAAATTAAATCAAAAATAAGTAAAAGAAAGGATGTAATGAATATAAGTGCAAAAATCAATCAAAAGTGATGAGAGAAATCAATGAAACCTATATTCAGTTTCTTGAAAATATCAATAAAATTGGTAAACGTCTAGTTAGATTGAGCAAGATAAAAGGATAAGACATAAAATACAACATCAGGGATAAAAGCGACAGCTATAGATTTTACATACATTAAAAGAATATTATTAAACATTTCATGCAACATAATTAAAAACTTAGATGAAATAGGAAAATACCTTGAAAGGAATGGATTAACAAAATTGGCTCAAGAAAAATCAAAAAAGACAAACTTTCAGTGATAAGGTGAATAAGTTCTGGGGATCCAGGGTACAGCATGATGACTATAGTTAACAATCCTGTATTGTATACTTGAAAGTTGCTGTGAGAGTAGGGTCTTAATGTTCTCACCATAACAATGACAACAACAAAATGGTAATTATGTGAGGTGGAGGATGTGGTGGCAAATATTTTGCAATAAATACATGTATTAAATCATCACATTGTACACCTTAAACTTACAGAATGTTATATGTTAATTATATTTCAATCAAACTGAAAAAAATATATAAATTAAAAACATTTTAAGAGAAAAAAAAGAAAGTGAATACCAATATGTTTTAGAAAATGCCTCCAAGGCCAAATGGCTTCACGGGTAAATGGTATCAAATGCTTAAGGCAGAAATTATATTCATTTTATCAAACTCTTTCAGAAATCCAATGGAGAGAGCAAGCTTCCTAACTCCTCTTATAAGATCAATATTACACTAATGCAAAACCAGAAGATAAAGACATCACAGACAAAGAAAACTACATAAGCATATCCCTCATGGACATTAATAGTAGCAGTCCTTAAAGAAATATTAACAAAATAAATCCAGCAATATATAAAAAAGAATAATATTCCATGACCAAGTGGTATTTATACAAGGAATGCAAGATAGAGATATTAAAAAAAATCAATGAAGATTCCAGTTTCAGCCAAGATTGAATAAGTCAATTACAGTCCATCTCTCCTACTGACAATTAAAAAACTCTGGAGGAAGCACACACACACACAAGCATCTATCTGAAGACTGAGAGGTAAACAGTAGTAGGCAGATTGAGAAGGGAGTGAAAATTAATGAATGATCTTTAAAGAAGTAGGGCTGAAATGCATGATAGTGCAGGTGGCTAAAACTGAGTGATTTCTGTCTTTCTGGACAATAAGTACATACTATAAACCACTCTATGATCATGAATTTGACAACTTCAATTAAAGGATCAGCCAACTATGGTCAATTCAGCCACTGTCTGTTTTTGTAAATAAGTTTCTTTTGGAAAACAGCCACATTTGTTGGTTTCTTTGTCTATGGCTGTTTTCATGCTACAACATCAGAGTTGAGTAGTTGTGACAGAGACTGAATGGCCAACAAGCTGAGAATACTTTCTGTATGGCTCTTTACAGGAAAACTTAGTTCACTTTTGACCTTTTTTTCAGGGTCAGCTTTCAGATGAAATATTTGGAGTGATCCTTAACTCTTCTCTTTCTCTCATATTCCATACCCAATCTATCAGCAAATGTATTGGCTCTACCTTCAAAATATGTCCAGAACCCAATTATTTCCCATAGCCACTCTCCTGGTCTGGGCCACAATTAGCTCTCGCCTGGATTATTGCTATAGATTTCTCCACGTTTTATGTTTTTTTGTTTGTTTTCTCCACTGCCCATCTACACTCTACTAACCACAGAGAAGAAAAATGGATTTGTTTAAAATACAAATATAATCTCATTACATCTGCACAAAATCCTTCTGTGTCTTAGTATTTCACTAGAGTGAAAACTAAACTTCTATCCCCAGCATAGTCTGCTCACCTGGTTACCACCTCTGCCTCCAACAAGTGACCTCTCTCATTTCCTACTCCAGCTCATTTCCTGATACCTCTCCCCAGCACATGCCACTTCAATTCCCTTGACCTCCCGGCAGTTTCTTGAATGTGCTAGGCACTCTCCTGCTCAGGGCTGTGGCACTGTGCTTCAAATTTCTGCTCAAACATCACATGATCTGTGATGTCTTCCTTCAGGACCCTAAAGAGTGTCATCCCTCAAGTTGCCACTCGTCTCCTTATCCTCCTTACCTTGCCATATAGTCTTGTTTTTATTTTCTTAATTGAGATACAATTGACACATAATATCATATTAGTTTCAGGTGGATGACACAATGATTCAATATTTAATGTATTGTGAAATGATCACCACAATAAGTCTAGTTAACATCCGTTACCATACATAGTTATAAAATTTTGTGTGTATGTGATGAGAACTTTTAAGATCTACTTGGGGGCCAGCCCAGTGGTGTAGTGGTTAAGTTCACACACTCCGCTGCAGTGGCCCTGGGTTCATTGGTTCGGATCCTGGGCGTGGACCTAGACACCATTCATCAAGCCATGCTGCGGTGGCATCCCACATAGAGGAACTAGAATGACCTACAACTAGGATGTACAACTATGTACTGGTGCTTTTGGGGGAAAAAATGATCTACTTGCTTAGTAGCTTTCATATATGCAAAACAGTATTATTAACTATAGTCACCACGCTGCACATAACATCCCCGTGACCTATTTATTTTATAACTGGAAGTTTGTATCTTTTGACCGCCTTTACCCATTTTGCTCCAAATGGGTGAACGTTATGTATTCTTTTCAGTACTTATCACCATCTGACAATGAATATTTATTGATGAATATATGAAAATATACAAAATCTTACTCAAGAAAGACATTTAATGTCAGAGAAAAATTCTAAAATACATTGATTAAGAAAAATGCATATTATAAGACCATTCCCCATGTAGTCTCAATTTTGTAAATAAGTATTATGTATACATGTCTGTATGTACAAAAGGATTTATATGTATTCACCAAGATCTTATTTCTGTGGGGAAAAATGTGAGTGGTTTTAATTTCCTTCAACTTTCTACAGTTAATGTTTGTTATATTATAGACAAAAAATATTACTAAAATACAAATGAATTAACTGAAAAAGATGGTTAATTGAGAGAAGCCTTCATTTAGTCCCTCTCTGATACGTTTGAAACATGGGGACATTACATGGTCCTGAGTTCAGGGCCTTCAAATAGCAGACATATGTCCAGAGAAGCAATTCTAAAACATACACTGCTGAGCGCGTACTTGTTCCAAGGGGCTAGAGTGCAGGCTGAGGTGCCATTTTACATGTAGTTGTCTCCTCTTTTTTGACATGTCATCAGCTCCCTAATAATTCAAACTTCTTTCAGAGATATGCATTTTTGATAATTTACTTTGAAATCTAGAAACTCACCTACTCCGCGTTAACTTGCCTTTTGACAAGATTACTGACTTAATTGTTTAAATATATGGCTAGACTCATTGAATGTCTAAACTTTGAATATATTATTCATGCCTCAAATCTGATGCTTCTTGTTTTCACCAGGACTCCAAAAAAAAGAAGACCCGTAAAGCCATAACACTAGTTGAATTGTTTTCACCTCTAAATATATCTATGTAAGAAATTCGCCAACCACAGTTAAACTAGGTGTTATCTGCTAATTACACTGTCAACTTTAGATTGACAGATACTACGAAAAGGTGGGAAAGTCTAACAACCCATGAATCAGAAACTTGTTTTAGTTTTCTTCAGCTTCTGAAGAATCAGTGAACATTGTATTTGGAGATATTCAGAATTGGAGCATCATGTATGTTCTGAATAGAGTGATAATTTTTTTAAACCAAGGGAGTTTACTTCGAAGAAATATACCTTTGAGAAGAAATAAATGGATTCACATAATTTTAAACCTTCCTAACCATTAAAATGTTCATTAGACGTCACTGTTTAGAGTTAGACTTGTTTCATTCCTAGTTGAATTGTTCAGACCCCTCACTCATTTGGTTCCATAAGATCTATGATGAAAAGCACGTTATCCACAAGTGTTTGGATCAGTACAAATGGGTAAATATTTATTTACTATAGTACCAGCCACAGCATTTGACACATCTCTGATGTTCCAGAAATTAGAATTTCCATAATTTATTGGGAAGGCTTCTTCTTACTCTAATTTTTCCAGACATACACCTTTCTTTGAAAGTTTGCTGGGCATTTCCTCTAAAAAACTGACATCTTCTGTGTAATCCCTCCACCCTTATTCTAGCCTCATGGAATATTACATACTTAACTCTTGTTGAGTTGTCTACAATTCTGTTATCTTTTCCACAAAACTCCCATGTCCTTCTTCCACAACTCTCTCTTCCTCTGATTTTTCTGTCTGTGGTCTGTGGTTGAGGGGAAGCTCCTGACTAAAAGTATAAAATTAGTCAATTGTTAGAAGTAATGAAAATAAATAGATTGGATTCCTTGGCCAATGTTGACTAAAAACCTAACGAAGCTTTCAAAAGCCCACAGGAAATTAGAGATAAGCTCTTGGCCAACAGACCTTGGAAAGGAGAAGTAACATCCATTGGCAGTTGGAACAGATGGCATCTTAAGCATGACAGATTTCCCACCACTCCAAGTAGAATCAATATCCAGTAGCATGAAGTAAATTAGCTGGCACTGGGTGAGAAGTCTGCCTGTGAGTTTGATTTAGCTGTGGATCGATTTGCATAGTTTTGCCATAATACTTTGTTTCAGTTCATTACTTTTAACCAGATCCAATAGTAACCATCTCAAGGATTCTGTGATGACTGTCTCACTGAAATAAACTTGAAACTGGAAAGATTTAAAAGAAAGAGCAAAAGAATTGAATGAGCCAAACTACATCTCCATGTTGGTTTCCTTCCTCTATGTATATTCAGATAAGACACTTTCATGGGCAGCACTCTTCTGAGGAAAATTTGCAAAGTAGATGGAGGAGGATGGGAAAGTATATGGAGAAGATCCCAATATTTATCATGAGTTTGCTTTATGCCTGGTGTTTTCCAACTGGAATTCTTTTAATTCTTATGACAGATCACCTAGGTAGTAAGTGGCAAAGTCTGACCTCAAATCCGTCTTTGGCTGAGTCCAAAAGCCATGCTTTTTCAAACTTTCAGTTACATTATGTTGACTGTTGGTCTTCCATTAGCATTTAGCTCTTTCTTCAACTCAACATCCTACATGAGTCCATTCTTAAAGGCTTTTCTCCTTAGGAAAGTCTTTATGTGCTTGGCCTAGAATGCACTGCCTTGTTTAGTGCATTCTATTTGACCCTGATATTGACCCCGATATTTTAAGGGTCAATTGCATTTTAGTTAGGAAACTGAATAACTTAATCCAAAGAAATTAATTCCTAATGATGAATTAGCAGGCATTCCTTCATTTACATACTAACGCAACAACTAACTATTCAGCAAGCATATACTATGTGCCAAGGACACTGTGCTGGGAACTGGAGAAAAAATAGTGAGCCAGAAATGACACAGTTCTTGTTTTCATGGAGTATACGACTTGAGCAGGGAGACAGACGTTAATCAAATAATCACATAATCACATGTAAAAATCCAATTGTTAAGAGTGATATGAAAGAGAACTAAAAGATATCTATAATATTAAAGGCTTTAGGCACAGGTTGGGTTCATGGAGTGTAGGATGTTTATTAAGGAGTATTTTTGAGGCCAACACCTGTCGAAGGGAAGGAAATGGAGCAGGATAGGTCAGGGGGAGAAGTTGGATTGTGCTGCAGGCTCATTGAAGGCTTCGGCTGACATACTGAGAACCCAGAAGTTGGGATGACCCTTCAGAGTCGTCTAAAGTTGGGATGAGGGGTCAGGTGTTTGTATCCTATATCAGTCAGTCATTGGCTTTGTGCTTCTTGGGAAGGGGGAAGTGTTTTGAGGACAGAGTAGAATGTGTGAAAATGGATATCACTTTTTCCTTAAAAAAGTGGCTTAGATTGGAAAGAGGGAAATGAAAGAGTGGTAGCTAGAGGGCAACGAGGGGTGCAGTGGGCATTTTATTTTCAATAGAAGAAGCTTAGGCATGGTCCTGGTGAGGAGGAGAGATTTTATGTGGTATTGTTCAGGGAGACGCTTCCAGGCAGGAGGTTTTTATTGTTTTTATCACAAAAACAGTTTATATGTAAGCTCTGCCTTGTTCCTTGGTTTGGGTTTAAATAAGTATGGTACATAGAGACCTAAAATTTTAAACTGCTTACTTAAAGATTACACTTCTAAGCTTTTTCAAGATATTTACTAGGAGACCCATCTCAGCAAAGTGGAGCGATGAAGGTCAAACATAGAAGCTTAAGTCATATGCTGAGCATGAGATAAAGAGGGAAATGAGTTTTGCACAGGATATTGGGAACAGTCATTTATTTTAGGATCTGGAATGGTTCTTCACAATAACACAAAAGGATGTGACTGTTGATTTATTTAGAACTAGAATTTGAGCCTTTGTTCTAAGTACTGGAAATGTACTTGGTATAATTAAAACTAGCAGAAACGGCTGTTCCCAAGAAGAGAAAGATTCAAGACATGACAGCTGCTGGTGATGGAGGTAGGGAACTACATCGGATGTGAAGCTCCATGGTTCAGCTTATCGATAATCTGCTTATACCTGGAATCGAAAGGTGGGAAAATATGCATTTAAACTTTTAAGGATACTAATATTCTAGATATGTTGCTGTACCATTTCATCACAAGGAATTTTGCTATTTCCGCTTTCAATCTGGGTGGTTAATCTGTTGTTCTCAGCAAAACACATTCATGGGGAAGACCTATGATGTGTTCATTCATTCATTCAACAAATATTTTTTCAATATCTATTTGGGGTTGGCACGGTGCTAGTAGCAGAGTACAAAGTGGTAGGAAAAAAGAATTCAGAGCAGTCTTGCAGGGGAAGACAGACAGTGGTACATAAAAGTAATAATTAAATGGTTCCATATGGTTATAAATGCTTTAAAGGGAATGAGGTTCCATGTCAGGGAATAATAGATCAGGAGAGGGCTGGTAGGGAAGGGAAGCCACTTTAGACAGAGTTATCAGAAAAGATCTTTCCAAGGAGTTGACACTGTGGCTAAGACCTCAGGATAAGAATGAGCCAGCTAGAAGAAGGTAGAAAGAGCATTCCAAGCAGAGGGAACAGCATGCATGAAAATCCTGAGGCTGGAAAGGGCTTGTTCAGTGTAAGGGACTGAAAGATGTCCAGGGAGACTGGAAAGGTTGCAGAGACAAGGAGTCATCTCACAAGGATCTATTGGCAACCTTGTGGAAGAAAAGTATGAGTTTTATTTTCAGCACAATGGGAAGCCATCAAAGAGTATGAGAAGAGGAACCTCATGACCTGATCCATACTTTAAAATTATCTCCTGGCTGACTTATGGGAAGGAATTATGGTGAGGGAAAGGTGGAAGCAATAGTTTATATAACAAATAATAGTAGGGTGGGAAGAGAAATTAATGGATTAAGTTATATTTTGGATAAAAATGATGCAATATTAATGAATTGAGGATGGGGTGTTATGGAGCACTTTGTATGGGTGGAGCACCTTGTTGGACTATGGTAACATTTACTGGAAGGAAAAGACTTGGGAAAAGGAGATTGGAAGAGGGTTGGGCTACTAATGATTCAATTGTGGGCATGCTACGTTTGAGATACCTATGAGCCATCAAAGTGGTTATTGCGGGTATGTAATGGGATATGTGCATGTTTAAACATGAGAGCAATGATCTGCATATGAGAAATAAATTTTGGAGTTGATGACACATAAATGATATATAGTTATAGTAAAGGATGAGATCATTTAGGGAAGAAAACCAGAGAAAAGAAAAGCAAACTCTATATGGAGTCCTGAGGAACTCCAAAATTTAGATTTCAAGTACATGATAAAGAGATATTGGTGCTGGAGTGAGAATTCTGCTGGTATGTTGGCATAATATCTGGGTACATTTTCACAATGACACTTTGGAATACAAAATGTAAGAATGGTTTCTATTTATAAAGTACTTCCTATGGCAGCTGCTCATCCAAGGGCTCTGCCTACATTCGCATATGTAGTTCTTATGTGGCAGGTACTACTGTTATCACTCCATTTTATAGTTGAGGAGCATGAGGCCCAGAGAGGATAACTCACGTGCCCAAGGTCACATATGGAGGCAAGCTTCAAACCCAGGCAATCAGGCTGCTGGGCCTGCATATAGCTATGATGCTCATTTTGCCCCCTAAAATGCCCTTTTCACGCAGTACAATGTCCTATCCTAAGTGGCAAAGGTTGTGGGTTCAGGCTAAATTCAAGGGTACTCATGACTTACCCATCGCAGCACTGTTTGTATTAAAGAACGAGATACGGTGTATCATATGGGGACAGAGAGTCAGAATGCACAAGCACGATCCAAGGATGAAGTCTCACAGCAGTGTCTGTTCTAATAATTTTCTGACTAATACCTGGAATTCTAGTCCTAGTGGTAGAGAGAGAGACAGATGCACGCAAAAATGGGCCAGTTCCTGTGTGCTATCTCTGAGACAGCAGGAACACAGGCAGCATAGTTTGAGAACTCATGCAACCAAGCGTAACACAGAGGAAGGCATCTCCTCATTTCCACTGGGTGTGCAGTATTGTTTCCAGGCTGGAGCGCTCAGGCACAGTGGCTGAGGCGGAGGCGAAAGCTTTCAGCTCTTGGATGCTTTGTATGTTTAGTGGTAGCAGATGAAGGAGACAGTCGCGTGTGTTTTGTAGGAACTTCATGGGCAAGAGCCAATATATCAACTTTATATCGTTTGGGGGGAAACTTCGCTGTGGATTTTCGGATTGGACGGACAATCTGGGAAACGGAGCAAGAGAGAGGGAAAATAGTATAAACCATGTGTGTCAGTTGTTATTTTTCCTCAGTTCGCAATTTGCCCTTCTATATTCATCTTGTTCTGGACTGGGACTCTGAAACCACATTGGCAGCTTTGGGCTGGCTCCATGTTAGGCTCTGTCAATAACACATGCTAGAGGGAGACTGCAAAGATGATGGAGAGAGTAGAGAGAGTAGAGTACTTGCTCTGTCCTGTTTATTTCCTGCAAGCTCCCTGTCTGCTTGCTGTTCTTGAAGGTGTTGCTCTAGCCTCGCTTTTCACCTCAGCAACAGCTGTGTCTTCCTGTAGCAGCAGCTGAATCCAGTTAGAAATTTCCCAGCACTTGAAGAATAGGCTTCTTTGCCCCATTGAGCCAGAGGCCCCTGGTTAGAGGTCAGGATCCTAGTCCCACAGGCCGTCTTTCAAGCTCAGATACACCCGCTGACCAGCACTCCTGCTTCAGACGTCTGAGTTTCAGCTTCACAGTATTCCTTGTAAGTTTAATACTTCTCTTTGTTCCCTGGCTATTGGAATGATAGCTGCCTCTTGCAGATACTACCCATTTAAACTATAGAAATCTCTGCTTATCCTTTCAATTACCTAGTTAACAGCTATTTATCTAGTTACCACATCTCTATGTTAAACTCCCCTTCTTGAGAGAACTAGTGTGGTTTCCAGCTCTTATCTGGGCCCTGATGGATACACCATGTGTGTTTACAAGACCATGTTAAACCCCTGGGAAGGGAGGACACTGCCAGAAATGCTTTTGTATGGAACTTCAGGAATACTGTTATTGTAAACCAGTTTGATATGTATGACACACCTGTCTTGATTTGTGCACCATGGAATCAAGCTACCTGTTCTAAGCAAAACCATTGGAGGAATTATTTTTCCATCAGAAAATATGGACAATTAAACTCATTTAATAAAGGTGTTTAAAGTTCACATAGGATTCTGTCTGTGCTGCTTTGTACTTCTTAGGTGACAAGTAGCATTTGCTCATAGAACAGTAGACTAAAAACCAGGTGACCTCTGTTCAAATCTTGGTTTGTTGTTAGCTAGTCATGTGACCATTAACAGGTTATATCATCTTTTTCTATCTCATATTCCTGTTCACTGATGTAAAAGGTTTTTTTTCTTTTTAAAGATTGGCACCTGGGCTAACAACTGTTGCTAATCTTTAATCTTTTCTTTTTTTCTGCTTTATCTCCCCAAACCCCCCCGTACACAGTTGTATATCTTAGTTGCATGTCCTTCTAGTTGTGGGATGTGGGACGCCACCTCAATGTGGCCTGACGAGCGGTGCCATGTCCGTGCCCAGGATCTGAACCCTGGGCCGCTGCAGTGGAACTCTCAAACTTAACCACTCAGCCATGGAGCCGGCCCCAATGTAAAAGGTTTGAGGAGAAAACTTTGCTGGTCTCATATGGGTCTAAAACTGTATTTTTCTCATTCATTGCTGAAAACATTTTAAAAGTATCTTTGAGAAGATAGTTTCTGATGAAAATCTGTCAGACTGTATTAGTTTTCTACTGCTATCAACAAACTGCCATAAAAACAATACCCATTTATGATTTCAGTTTCTGTGGGTCAGGAGTCCAGGCATGGTTAGCTGTGTCCTCTGGTTAGGTCAGGGTCTCACCAGGCTGCAGTCAAGGTGTTAGCTGGTGTTGGGGTCTCTTCTAACACTGTGTCCTCTTCCAAGCTCATTGGTTGTTGGCAGAATTTAATTCTTTATAGCTCTAGGACTGAGGTCCCCATTTTCTTGCTGGCTGTCAGCTGGAGGTTGTTCTTAGATGCTAGAGGTTGCTTGCCATTCCCTGCCACCTGGCTCTCTTCATAACATGGCATTTTGCTTCTTTAAGGCTGGCAGGAGAATCTCTCTCACTTCCAATCTCTTTCTTCAGGAAGAATCCAGTCCCTTTTATGGGCTCAGATGGTTAGGTCAGGCCTACCCAGGATAATCTCTCTTTTGATTAACTCAATCTCAATTTACTTAGGACCTTGATTACATCTGCAAAATTCCTTCACTTTTGTCACATAATGTAGCCTAATCACAGGAGTGGAATCAGCCTTATTTACAGACTCACCCATATTCAAAGGGAGGAGATTATACAGGGATCGGGACAAGGAGTTAGAACCTCTGGGATTACCTTAAGGTTTCACCTGCCATAGAGACCAGAGTCACCTACCAAGCTGGGATGTCTTCAGCCTCCTGAGCATACTTGGGATCATCTGGGCATGGCTAATCTGAATGTCTTTCACTTGACTATGTAGATTGGACGCCACTCCAATGCAAGCAACCTCCTTTTCACCTTCCTCCAATGTCGACCCCAGCTGCTCTGGCACTGAACCACAAGACCACACACTGAGCAGTTGCTTTGGCAACCAACACGCATTCTGTCCCATTTGAGCACTAGTTAAAATGGTTTTTACAATGGCATTGCTAAGCAGAGTTGGAACTAAAATGTTGCAGCATGTCAAAATCCCAGACGTGACAGAAGCTCAAAGCAAGTGATTACCCGAAGACTCAGCATAAGCTTTTTTACTCTAAGTTCACAATATAGACTCAATGTAATTTATTGTTCAAAGGGATGCATGCTTTCCATCAACATTATTGGTTTACCAACCAGTACCTCGTCTATAGCAGGTATGCATCGGATACTTGTTCAACTAAATCAGTTGCCTTTTCAGAATGGCTATTTATTATGTATCTGACCCAGCGCACAGAAAATTAGAATTTCCATGACCTTGAGTTTCCCCAAACCTGCTTTTAAACAGTCTATTAAAAGTATAAAAACATCAAATTCCTTTTTGTCCAGCTAATTATATTTCTGACTAAAGTGACCCCTGCACTTTGGAAATCATGCTCATTTGTCAAGTGGCAGGTACTATAATTATTCACTGTATTGTTCACTAGAGCGAACAACTTACTTTTAGTCATCCAGATGCAAAAGAATAGAAAATAAAAACAGATCACCCAGTAGCTGTGCAGTGAATTGCTGAAGGTGTTTCATTCTCAGGGCGCATATGAGTAATCCGGGTACAGAAAAGATACAAGGAAAGCCTTGCTGTTCTTTGAGGCAACAGCGATGGCCCACTGCTCTTGTCAGTCCAGTTCCCAGGACACACATTTGCTACACTGTGTTGCCACACAGCGTATTAGTTCCTTCAGGTGTTAATAAGCGTTCCTGACATAAAGGCTTCCCCTACCCTGAACGTTGGGAAATGTAGTACACCTTCAAAGAATCACAGCAGTTGGAAAACTCTAAGCAGTCATGAAGACAGATGTTTGGCTCAGAATTTCCCAAACTGATTTGACCACAGACATTACCTTTTCCCTCCAGTAACTCTGTGGATCACCTAATACTATCCCAAGAAAGTAACGTTCCTGGAATACACATGGAGGAACGCTATCTAGATTGACAAGGCATTGAGAACAAGGGTTGTGTTCATTTCCTCCAGGCAGAGTTTTTCTAATTGGAGTGGGTAAACTAGGGAATAGACAGTGACTGAGCACTTGTGTGTAAGATACTGCACAGCATCTCTTTTTAACCTTTAGTTATCCCCAGAAAACAGGTAATCTGACTCCTCTTTTACAGAGGCAGACACTGGAGTTCGAAGAGGTGAAATAATATCCACAGGCACCCAACTGACCTGTCAAACCCAAGACTTGGCTCTTTGCACTACCAAGGTGCCCTCTCCTCTATAGAACCCTGAAAAACAAAACTGCTGACAAGTTGGTACTTTTCAACTAAAAGGTACAATTTTCATGCAGGTGTTCTGGAGAGGTCCTTGGAGAAAAATTAAGAGTTTGTTCACGTCTCCAAGTGAGGCTTTGAATATTGTATGCTGGGTGGAGATGCCTCAGTACTTGTCTTAGTTAGGGATGCTGAGGCTGGGAATGAAGAGTGCAAGTTGAGCCAGATGTCAGACCCGAGTACTCTCCGCCTTCTGGGATGAGATGACCACTCCTGGCTCCTGAAAAGAGACGGGTTCCGGGTTTTGTCAATGCTCTGACTCCACCACTTAGATCCTGGCTGGATATGGGCCTTCTGGTGAGATTTTGATTGAAATTGTGCCCACTTGAGTTTGCTCTTTAAAGACAAAGTAAGTACTCAATCAATCTTTGCCACATGCATCAGCAATAGCTGATAAATTCTTGAAAGATTTTATGTCCTTGAAATGTACTATAAGCAGAAGAATTCACAGAAATAAGTTTTTAGGGGAAAAAAAACCCCTTACAGTTGGCTTACTGAGGACTACCATGTATAATGGTATTCTATATTTTGGGGACTGTCTTCCCAGAGCTATATTTTTAGACTCTTTTTGGAAAAATAGCTCTTGTGCTATAACCTGCTGGAGCGATTTTGAATAATAGTATTAATAAAAGGTGGTTTGTTGGGATTCAGGGCTGTATTCATTTTGGTTAGTAGGGAGAATGATATTAATGTGTCTTAAAATTGCACAATAAGAAAAACAGGGTGTTTTCATTCTCCCGTGAGTATGATGTATTGAGTCGTTCCACATCTCAAATGTTGCTCAAGTTCAACCAGCATGCAAGACATTGAATCAAGATGGACTTTAAAATAGCACACTGTGGTCTTAACCAAATACTCTTAGCATGTAAAGTGAGAAGAGTACTCTAGCTGAATAATTTGTAACCCAAAATGCCCCACATACAAGCTTATTGCATACTTTCTTCCAGCAAATGCCTCAGTCACCTTGGTGTGAATGACTTTGTGCTTTAACTCCACACTGATCCATCCTGCTCCAGCCAGCTCTGTAAACAGTCAAGCACAGAAGGAAAACCCCACAGAAAACACGTCACTGCAGTCTGGTCATTCTTCCTGTCAAGCAGGAATGTATACTATTTTAGGATACTTGTATTTGTGCATATACTGTACTCATATATGTGAAGGTTCTACTAGTTTCTATTAAGATTTGTGGCTTCTGAAATCAATAGGTCACCTAGGTGACAGGATGTATGCTTTTCTCCCATGTTACGATGAAATATAATATGGCTCAATGAGGTGGGTTCTCATTCAAAGCCGATCATTAAAATTTCCTGGGGCCGGCCCGGTGGCACAGCTGTTGAGTGTGCACGCTCCACTTCAGCGGCCTGGGTTTTGCTGGTTTGGATCCTGGTTGCGGACATGGCACCGCTTGGCAAGCCATGCTGTGGCAGGTGTCTTACATATAAAGTAGAGGAAAATGGGCACGGATGTTAGGTCAGGGCCAGTCTTCCTTGGCTAAAAGAGGAGGATTGGCAGCAGTTAACTCAGGGCTAATCTTCCAAAAAAAAAAAAAAAATTTCCTGGGAACTTTAAAAAACACCCCCCAAGCCTGGGTGTTAACAGAACAATTAAATCAGAATGTTTGGAAGTGGGGTGAGGGTATAGTTATTTACTTCACTATTAATTTTTAAACTTTTTATTATGGAACATCCTTAACTTGTATAAAGAGTGGAAAAATACTATAATGAACCCACAGAATAATGTAAGCCTCACTCAGCTTCTATCAACTCCCAGCTAAACTTGTTTCATCTCCTCCCCAATCCACCCCACTTTCATTGCCTCTTTCTCCTGGATTATTTGGACACGAGTCCTAGATATAATTTCATTTGTACATAATTTAGTATGAATATATGTTTGACTGAAAGAAGAGGATTCATTAAAAAGTCACTTATACTACTACTATCAAATACTAAAAACTTGTTAATTCCTTTATATAACCAAATATGCTGCCAGTGTTTACGCTTCTCATATTTTTTATAATTTTTTGGCTCAAATCAGGATTCAAATAAAGGAAATTCACTGAGATTGGTTAATGTGTCTCTTACATCGCTTCAGTCCGTATATTACCTTCATTTGTTTCTTTCTTGCAATTTTGAAAAGAGACTGGGTCATTTGTATTGTAGAGTTTTCCAAATGGTTATGAGTGACAGAATTTCTGTGACATTGTTTAATACGTTCCCGAATATCCTGTATTTCCTGTAAATTGATAGCTGGAGCTATAAGCTTGATAGAATTTAGATTGAATTACTTCAGAGAGACTATTTCATAGATGTTGGTGGGCACATCCATCATTAGGCAAAACATCTCTGGTTGTTTCTCTTTTTGTGATATTAACAGCTTCTGGTGATCAATGCTTAGGCTTATTTTTTTAATAAGATTTAAAAAATGGCTGTATATGAATTCAATTATTCCTTCTTTACATACTACCTAGAATATTTCTATGATGAGAAGATTTCCCTAGTCAACTATTTGGTTACCCTGAGGTACAGCTTACAGTAAAGAAAGAAAAAGTGTTTGATTCTTTCCCTTTATTTACCAGTGTTCACTAACGCAGTCGTCCCCTAATTTATTCCAGTGAGATGTCTTTTTTAATAGCATTATTATGAATGCAGAGTTTAAAAATATTTGATATGTTTTAATACTTTGCAATTGTTTTCCTTATTTATACTTAAATGGTCTCGACAATGGCCAGAGAAGCCTCTCCATTTTGGAATCTGAGACCCTTGGACACAATTCTAGCAGTCTCTGACAGCATTCTTGCTTTCTGTATGAAAGCTCATCTTGAACATTCCTGAAAACAGCTATTTCTCCAAGGAGTCCTAATTTCTTTTATGGAGAAACGTATTTAGAGATACAAATCTGATTGCTAGGCATGCTTGTTGTTACCGAATTACCATCTGCTAGGCTTTCCAGTAGATAGTTGGAAAATACATATATATTTTAAAATTCAGGAATACAGGATTTTTCTTTAATTCCATCACTTTTACCTCTGAATCTCTGTTGTTCCATGCCAAAAATCTAAGTTCCTAATTACGTTAATATGATTACTCATTTATTTACCTCATATGGCATATTGCATTTTCCAGAAATGGTCACAAAAATGTTTCTAATCCCATGTGTGCTTCTAGAACCTTGCTGCTTCCATCAGGAGGTGGAGTCTATTTTCTGTCCATTGAAATTGGGTGGGCCTTTGTGAGACAGAAATGACTCTGCGTGACTTCGGGAAGGCAGGTCATATAAGGTGACGCAGCTGACGCAGCTTCTGCTGGGCTTTCTCGTGGGTGCTCACCTTTGGAACCAGCCACCATGTTGTAAGGAAGTCCAGGTTCCAAAGAGGGGTCACCTGTAGATGTTCTGGCCAACAGCCACAGGAATGGTTTCAGCTCGTAGACAGCATCAGCCACTAGACTCGTGAGTGAGGGAGCCTTCAGATGATTCCATTTCCCCGGGTGATATGGATTGGAGCAGAGATAAGTTATTCCCATCAAGAGCTGCCCAAATATTCGATTCAAGAGCAAAACAAAGGTCATTTTCTTGGTTTTAAATTACCCATGTCTTATTGCTTTTAATTATAGCCCTTTCTCTTATCCTTTTAATTAAATAGCCTTATTGAGGTATGATTGACATAGTAAAAAACTATACAATTTAAAGTGTGCAATTCAATGTTTTGACATGTGCATACACTGTGAACCCATCAGCACAATAGAGAGAAGTCACCCCAAGACTTTCCTCTTGCTCCTGTGCGATCTGTGTAATCCCTACCTGCTGACCCTCCCTAACCCCAACCCCTCTGTCTCCAGGCAACCGCTGACTGGCTTCCTGATACTATACGTTAGTTGAATTTTCAGCAATTTTATATTAATTGAGTCATATATTCTGTATTCTTTTTTTTTCTGGCTTCTTTCCGTTAGTGTTATTATTTTGAGATTCATCCATGTTGTAGTGTCTACCAATAGTTCATTCCTTTTTCTTTCTCCCTCTCTAGCTATTTCCTATTCGTTCCCTACTACCAGAAGTCCTGCAATTTACTGGTAATTATTTCCCTTTCTCCTCCTTCTCCTTCAGCATCTATTTGAAATATTTTCTTATTCCCAGATAGTACCAAAAGGCATCAGTGAGCTCATTCTCCTCCTCAGATATGTCCCTATTTTTGGATCCCCATTTGTTATAGGCAGAGACTGTAACCATTAGACTTTATACTTTTTCCACTATAAGCATCATTTTATCTTAGTTCTACAGATGGATATATATTTAATATTCACCAGCAGATCTTGTGTCAATGTTTCTCTAGTCATTTTGGTTGTCTGAAGCTTCTTTAGTAGAGAAACAGTGTTCTCTGTTTCCTTGAGCATCGTTGTAGCTGTTGTTTGCTTGTTGGTTTTGGCAGGTTAATAACAGCTGTGCCCTTTTTGCTTAAAGATATCTTTGGCTGGATAATACACAGTGGTTCACATTTTCTTTTCCATAAGTATCCTATATGTGTTGCTTCACTTTCTTCTGACATAAAGTCAAAATGTCTGTTGACAACCTGATTTTTTTTTTTCTTAGGAGTGACTTTGGCGAGATGGCAGGGGCCTCATAACCTACAGGATTCTTTTTTTCTTTAAAGTCCAATTCTTTTACTAGCCTTGGCTGTCCTGTGATGATTTTCCCACATATGTGGTATATCCTTTTGATATGAAGTTTCAAGTGTCTTTATTTTGTTTTATTTTAAACTTGAGGGCAGTTTTCTTGATAGATGGCCTTTGGTATCTGCTCTCTGTCTTTGCTTTGGTTTTCCCGAGGGGCTCCTATGACAGGATGCCCAATCACCTTTGCTTACCTTCTATAGCTGTCTCTTTCTCCAAAATATTTTAAATCTTTTCCTGTGTTTCTTTTTGATTTTAAAACTTTCCTCTTTTCAACTTTCGATTTCTCTGAAGGCATTGTCTATTGTGTTCATTTGCTTTTGAGAGATTTCAAGCTTAGTTTCCATCTCTAAAATGATTTTTGCCTCTATTCAGGCTCTTTCCTGAGCTGTGTCTCCTACCCGTTCATAGCTTCCATTTTTCAGTAACCTCATTTCTATGTGTTTCTAATTCTCTTTTACGCTGTTCTTCATAGCTTCAATCGATTTCTTATGTATTTTCATTTTTCTTTTCCTGAAATACCATGGTAGAGTTTTATGGGCATATATTTCTGGGGAGCTTTTATTGTATTCTCCTCCTTATTTACTCTTTTAATGATAAATTTGTATGGAATTTGACCACATTCCTTCTCTTTTGCTTGTGTTAAAGAGAAGAAAATTTCCCCATATTTTAGACAAGAAGGGTGATCCAGGATAGCTTTTCTAGATTTGGGCTTTAGCACTACCTTTTCTGTTGTTTAATGAAATGATTAAAAAAAACAGTGTAATGGTTTCTGAAATCTGACTCCTCTGACCCTTCCCCCTCTTTCCTCTGGCTTTTGTTTTTCCTCAGCTCTGTCCTACCTGTCCTGCTCAATAGGTGTTTTCCACGGGGTGGGGTTTTGTCTTGTTTGGGAGCTTCCCTTTACTCATTTTGAAAATTCATGGAGCTCAGATGGCCCGCGACACTTATAATCTTACAAGTGTCCCCGCCACCCCTTCCCCATTAATATGTTCCAATAAAAGCCCCCTTGTTCCTGCAGCTGTCTCTATATTGGTGTCACACTTTTCAGTAAGTGTTTTGGCCCTTTGGGTTCTCTGGTTCTCAGAGCCATTAGCAGCTGCTTTGCCTTCTTGCTTGTTCTCCCGCACAGATGTTGGTAACATGTGTGTGTATTTGCTGATGCTGGCTTTCCCCACTTCTTGCTCGCATTTCCGGGTTCATGGATACTCATAGTTTTGTTGTGGCTGCTCCGGTGAGTGTTTGGATTTGTTCTGTCAGGTTTGATTAGAGGGGACAGGGGTCCTCGGATATTTAAAAATCAAGTATCTTACTTCCATTCTCCCCAAATCCTTGATATTTCATTTTTTACAATTTCCCCGGTGAGTATAAAGAACAGCCAGAGTCGAGAAGTCAGAAGCTCTGAATCCTTGCTCTACCTCCATTACTTCCAGATTGTCACTTAAATTGCTTGAACGTCAATTTTCTTATCCGTAAAATGATCACATTGGTACCCGTACTATCCTTGTCATAGGGTTGATGTGTCATACAAGATTCATGTATGTGAAAATTCTTTGAAAATGTAAAATTCTATACAATCTGTATACTAGTAGTTTGTTCTTAAATGAACACCAGCAGTAGCAGTAACCATGTCTTTGATCCACATACAATGTGCTGTACAGACTTTGCAGACGTGAAGGTAGTACTTTGTAGTGAGGGGACCTGAAATTGGCCACCCCAAGATATGTCTCTCTAGCATCAGGATTATTTGAGGCTGATTGCTTTTGATAAACTGAGACAGGGAAGGAGGTTCTGAGGAATGGAACTTGCCCTTTGTTAGGACACTTACATTTGTAAGGTAAATCTCTATCTGTAAAGGTGCCTCCCTCTCTGTACCAGGAAGAAGAAAGGAGATGACCTTCTCTCTAGAAACTCTTAATCAATACCAAAGGCAAGGACTTAAATCTGCATTTTATTGTGCCTCTCTGGTAACCTCCTGTAACTGACTTTCCACCCCCTCCCAAGTTGGCATTTCTTTAAGGATTAAGCATCTTTCCTTAGGCTAGGAACTGATTGCTGCACTCACCTGTGACCGCCCAGCTCCAGACAATCGACTTGCCTCCTGCTACACCCACCACCGAGACAGCAGACCACTACCTGTTGTGTCCATCAAGCACTGTGCCGACATGGCAATCTTGTGACTATTGTGGGAGGGACTTTTCAGTCACATGTGAAACACCCTGTTTGGGGGTATATAACCGCTATGTGCACCCCACATCTTCGGTGCCCTTTCTTCCTTCGGGAAGAAAGGCCCCGGGCCATGGTTCCTCATAAAGCTTTGTTTAATTTTCTCTTGCTATTCTGTCTCATGTGAATTTAATTCGTTTTCCGGCCAGGTGAACCCACATTTGGGAAGAGGAAATGTCTTCCTCCCCTACAGTAGCCAATAAGAAGATCTGAGCTCTTGCGTTGTTTTGAGACACTGTTCCTTCTTGGTCTAGAACGGCAGGATGGTGGTCTACCCTGTGTTTTGGGAGCTGGGAGGAAGAACTGGAGATCCAGCCTACTGGGTTCTGCTTCAACAATCATGATGAGGATTTTAGGCTGGTTACTTTTAAAACTACAGATGAGAAGCAGGCTCCAAGCAGTGGAATTTGTTTGTCCCTTTGTTGGGAAACATTTACATTTCTAAGGGAAACCTCTATCTGTGAAGATGCCTCCCTCTCTGTGCCAGGAAGAAGGGGGATGGCCTTATCTCTAGAAACTCTTAATCAATGCCAGAGGCAAGGACTTAAGTTGTTTACTGTCTGGCAACCTCATGTAACTGACCCCCCCCCCCCCCAGTCCTCATTTGTCTTTAGCTGAGGATAATATTCAAGCGGTGACTTCTGCCATTTACTCAATCCAGTTTGATTCTTATCTAAAAGTTGTGGGACCGCCAAATGGCCGGACCCTACCAAATGGCCAGACCCTATGGGCATTGATACCATTTTAACTTTTTTACATATCCCTTTGTCTTGTAAAGAGATAACTCACATACCTATGCCTTAAATTAGCCTTACTCTCCACCCAACTTTGCAGCAGAAGCGGCAGCAGCAGTGGCTCCTCCTGCCCATGGGCCCTGTCCCCACGCAGCACTCTGACTGCCATGGGTCCTGTCCCCATGCTGGCAGCAGCAGCTCCCCATGCCAGCAGCAGAAGTGGCAGCAGCAACATGCCGGCAGCAGCTCTGCCTGCCCATGGGTCCTGTCCCCATGCCAGCGGCGGCAGCAGCTCTCCATGCCAGCAACATCTCTGACTGCCCGTGGGTCCTGTCCCCACGCAGCAGCTCTGACTGCCCATGGGTCCTGTCCCCATGCTATTCTATTCTCTAAATAAATGAGCAGTACTGCCAGATCTTAAGAGTCTAAGAAATCTTTCTTTCGACTCCTCGGCTCACCGACCCCACATCAAATCACTGCTGTTCTCTTTCTGTTTTACGTTTGTTCTCCTACAGACGATTGTGTATGTAAAGAGTTCCTCAATAACCACGACAATAAGAACGATAACAATACTATCCTGGATGTGGCAATCCCTGATTTATTTTCTTTCCCCTTCAGTTGTTTGGAATTCTATGCATTTCCTATCAAACACAATACCTGCTAGCTCATCTCCAAGCTACCCTTCAAAATATACTGAACCCCAATGGACCCACACCATATGCTAATAATGCCAACTTGAGCACTCTACGTTGTCTGTCCTGGTGGCAAAGAGGAATATGGTGCTGAAGAGAGAAGGGAGATTTTTTCTCTTACCAATTCCTGGTACCCTGACAATTTTAGGCAAATTTTGGAAATAGTTAAGTTTTAATTTTCCATCAATCTGCCTCTTTCTGTACTCCAATCCAGCACCTTCATGCCCCTCTCCTTCTGGCCTCTAATGACTTCAGGCTATGCCTTTGTACCATTACAGCTGAGGGGCAGAACAAAAGTTTGGTCCTTAAAGTGATTTACTGACCTCCCCTGGCCACAAACTACAGCTTCCTCTCCACAAAGCAGCTGATCTTTGTTAGCCATTAAAAAATTAATGTAATTAAACCAATTCACCCTAGTGAGTGACCGACGGCCCATAGCCATTCCACAGCTATTAATGCTTTTAAACGAGGCTGCTTGAATTGCTAATCATGAATTTTAAACACTGTTGCTAAAAAAATGGGGGGAAAAAATAAAACATCAGGCCATATCAAGGATAGATTTTGCACAGATGAGCCAATAAATGGGTCCCTGAGTTAGGACCACTGCAAACCATGCAAGCTGTGCTCTCTATATTTCCAGAAAGTGCTGCCATAAAGAAGGTGCCTCCTGGAGCTGAGTCATTCAGTGGCCCTTAGTAGAGTAAATCCATTATACATGTTCTTGCTTTTTTCCGTGTTGCACCTCACAGGTTTCTTCAAAGCATTACATTTCACAATGTCTCCTCAAGGAGTAGAGCAGGTCACTCGTAAATATAGGTTGTTTTACAAGGCAGATGTTTTGAATTGGGAGCTGCCTCTACTCATGCTTGGACTCTCAAGTAGGTCTGTGGCAGAGACTGCCAGTTGCCCACGCCAACATCCATTCTCTCCTTCCTCCCTAATTAATAGGACTCTGATATGTTGAGAGTGGCGGCATGTCCAGCCAGAAGCTTGCATTTCCTAGCATTCCTTGTTGATAGATTGTAGGCATATGTTTAAGATCTGGCCACTGAGATGTGAACGAAAGTGTTGCATGAGTTTTCCAGAAACACACTTTAAAAGGATGCTCTTTGTCTTTGCTCCCTTTCCTCTGCCTGCTGGCTGGAGCTTGGACCTGATCACTGGAGATATAGGAAACATCCAGATGAAGCAGAAAGATAAGAGCCGGAGTCTTTGATGGCAGTGTGAAGCCAAAATACTTACTTTGGTCTTCCCATATGTGGACAGCTTTTACTTGAGAGAGAAATAAATTTCTGTCTTGTTTAGTCTTCTATTTTCCAAGTCTCCATTACTTACAGCCAAGCTATTACTGTTACAAGCCCCTAGCTCACGGTTTAACTACAGTCAGAGCACTGTTCCCATGCCATTTATAGTTAAGCAAAATGACTTAAATTGTCTTAAAATGTATAATGTTTCTGTTTAAGAATATTTATTCTACCAAGAAATTAAGTTTTAAAAGTCATCAGACTTTAGAAATTCTTTCTAGTAAATTACGAGAACTCCCTGAGAAATGCTTAATGCGTTGCTTCTCAATCTTCAATATGCATATGAATCGTCTGAGAATCCTGATAAAATCTAGATTCTGAGTCAGAAGGTAGGGAGTGGAGCCTGAGATTCCACATTTCTGACAAGCTCCAAGTGATGCTGATGTCATTGATCAGCACTTTAGATGACGGGCATCAAATCACCTAGGGTGTCTTCAAATGTGCAACTTTATGGCTTCCCTCCTCCCTTTCTCTGCCCCCTTTCTCCTCATCAGGGTTTCTGGAGGTGGAGATCAGAAAGCTGGATGAGGAACAGGCATCACGTAAAATTTTTACACGTACAGAAGTTTGAGAATCATAGGTGTGGCACATGCGCTTTTATTTGCAAATTTCAAACAGCGTGGTAGCTACTAATGCAGGCTGGGAGGGGAATTTGTTTCTTTCTTTAAGAAGCGATAGTAAATCTCCTTCTTTTCGATTCGGAAAGGATGATCTCTGTTTTTAACCCAGAGTGTACAGAAATAGCCAGGTTTTAAAGCTTTCACCATCTTGTCCACAGAGAACTAGAAAGGCCAGCCTCTGGAAACAAATGCCAGAGCAGAGATGATTTTTGTTTCTGAAATACTTGTTCAAGTGTCTGATTGGTTGTGCCAGAGGCTGAAAAACATTCTTTAGGTCAAATTATTCACTGTCACCCCTAAGAGCTATTTGGATTAAAACAGAATCAGAGATCTATGTTATTTTCGATATCAGAGTAGGTAAGATTTTTTTCAGAAGTACATTGTTTATAGAAATTATGGCCTTTGGGCCATCTCTATGACCACTTATCAAGCTTTTGAATAGGGGATTGAATTCTGTACATCAAGGTGAAGTGAAAATTTAGAGCAATCATCCATATTGATTCAGGAAAAAATAAAATCTCTCTGGAAACATTCAGAAATTCTAAGAGAAGTGTTTCTCTTTTGGTTTCAGTAATTTGTAAATCTTAACATGCTTTTTGTATGTAAACCCAGTAATGTATGATTATGAATTTCTACAATTAAGTATTTTTCCTGTGTAATTTTTTATTTTAATTTTTTCCCTGAAGAAATATCCTTTCTAAAAATATTCTTCGATCTTAGTTTAAAAATAGATTTCTGATTGAGTTCTTTTTTATCTAATTGAGCTCTTCTTTGTGTATGATACATTCAACTTCTTTTTTTACCTCTCCTTTACAATCATTGTTTCATTGAGTCTTGTTGTTTTCCCATGGTTTTCGCCCTCTATTTGTTTGGAATATATAGGCTCCCTACTATTCTTCAAGTGACTACCCTACTATTTTAGCACGCTTATTTATTAAAGTCTAAAGTTAACCAATATTTTTAGCTTCCTCCAGAATAATACAAAGGATCTTATAATTTTTTGACTATGCTCTTCCTTCTTAGTACTTACATGCAACTGTTGTTCAATAGCTTCAGGGTTAATGAACATGTATTGGTGCTGGGAGGGTAGCATTCCCGGAGAGAGCATGGGGGCTCCACGCACCTTCCCCCATACCTTGCCACTCTTCCATTTAGCTATTCCTGAATCTTACCCTTTTACAATAAACCAATAATCCAGTATTAAATTGTTTTCCTGAGTTCTGTTCTAGCAAATGATCAAATCCAAGGATGGGATGGTGGGGACCCCCAATTTATAACCCGTCAGCCAGAAGCACAGGTGATAATCTGGAGTTGTGATTGGTGGCTGCAGTTGGGGGAGCAGTCTTGTGGGATTGAGCCCTTAACTTGTGGGATCTGATGCTATCTGCAGGTAGATAGTGTTGGAATTCAGTCAAATTGTAGGGCACTCAGCTGGTGTCTGGAGAATCAGAGAATTGCTTGGTGTGGGAAAACCCCACATACATTTGGTGACTAGAAGAGAAGTGTGTGTGTTATGTGTACAGAAGAAACACAGGTGGAGATTTCCCTTTACAATATTCCATTAAAACCTTAATCAGAATTGTGATTTTAAAGGACGGGGTTTATTTTAATTGAATAACTATGTATTAAAGTTATTCATTGTTTATAATGTGAACATAAGCATATTTTAGATTTTAAAACTGAAAAGTATGTGGAAAAATGGAGGCTTCTATGCATATGATCAATAATAGTAATTATCGTGTATGATTCAGTAGATATTTAACTACTGTGCCCAGGTGAATCTCAGTTGTTAAATTCTAAATTCCAACTTCCATGGAAAGACAGGGCATGAGATTAGATTGGATTTGAGATGCATATGTTCCACATCTTTAACAGTTAGTACATGTTTAATAAATTTTGGTTGAATGTATGAATGAATTGACAGTGTTCATAAGTCATACTCAAAGAAAGGAATATGATATGTTGGGGGCATTGTGTGTGGTGTGTGTGTGTTTGCACGTGTAGTAAGTAGGGTAGGACAGTCATTACTTCTCCTCTAGATTCAAGGGACTGATAGCCAAATAGGAACAAATCTGTCTATTTTATTATTTGGCCATGTAATCAGTTGGTCAAAAACTCCAACCATCTGAGCTATCAGACAAAGGAGGCTTGATATTAAGTCACCTACCGGGGCTCTGACTTGTCTCACACTGTCCAAATCACTGGCAGAACCTAGAGTGAGAGTCTCAATAATGTATTTCCTTCGTGGATATGGAACATGGTAGAGACAATTAACAGCAACCATAGAAGCTTGCATTCAGTGAGCACTTACTGTATGATAGGCAGGTATTCTTTAAAGGTTTTACTGATATCACCTCATCCCACAATAATCTTATAAGATATATGCACTTAATACCCCAATTTCACAACTAGCACGGAAAGATTAAGCAACTTGCTCCAGGACACACAACTGATACGTTGTAGAACCTAGATTCAAATCTTGACATTTTGATTCCAATGTACAGCCAAGGTAGAGATCCACTGCCCTAGGGAAATTTCTGCTTTTGAATGTCAAATCCTCACTAGTTTCAACTACTCCTCCGTCTCCATTGATTACATAAGTGGTTGGAGAGAAAGGAAGGAGTTTCATAACAGAACTTTAGATTTTTGGAAACTTTTGCACGTTCTCTAAAGAAACATAAGAAAAGAGAAGAAGGAATCTGAAGAACAAAACTGAATACGTGCTCATTCTCTATAGAGGATGCTCTAAACTCCTACAACTTATTTTGTGTTGAAATCTTGATTGTCCTCTCCTGACCAAACCTGATCAAAACTAAGTCCTTGACCTTAATGTCAGTTTGTAAGACTAAGACCTTGATGGCGGTGAGAGGCTTGTGTATGAGTGTGTGCATGGTAGTGATGGAGGGGCCACTGTAGCCCGAAGTTGGGAAGCTGAGATGATAGTTCTGGGTGTCCGTCATCTTGTGAAGGCATGGCTTTAAGCAAGGAACTTGAAGGAGGACCTTTGATAGGGATGTGGGTTGCAGCAGCCTCATTGTTTGGGTCTATACTTTGAGAAGAGTAAATGCCCAGATATGAATTCTCGAGTAATAGCCATGATGATTCTGCCTACTGCCTATTCACCAGGATCTAGGCGGGGTCAAAGATCAAACCTCTCATATAGACTTTAGAGATCAAACCAGATGATCTAAGCCAGATTATATGAACATTTAGATGTTGTTCTTAATATTTTTTTTAACCCCTAAGCATTTAATAAAATCAACTTTGTTCTAAGTTTGACCCAACTGTGCTAAGGAATCTTAAGGGGGAAGACTTCATGCTTGAGTCAGAATATTAAAGGATGAGCAGCACTTTCTAAGAATTGTGTTGTGCTGGTAAAAGTCCTTCATAAAATATTTCCCAAAGAAACCGTGAATGCTTGAGTTGAGACTACACCACCCAGGCCTTCCTCTGCACCTAAGGGTCCCCGTGTTAAGACTAGGATTTACAGGGTTGTTTTATTGATTAAATTTATTCCAGAAGAAATGCAGCTCTGCCAACACTTTAATTTTAGCTTGTAAGACCCATTTTGGACTCCTTACCTCCAGAAACGTAGATAATAACTTTGTGTTGTTTTAAGCTACCCAGTAGATGGTAATTTGTTATGGCAGCCAGAGGCAACTCAAACAGTAATCATGCCACTCTTCCTGGTAGAGTAAGTCCACTCCTTTCTGACTCTTGTTCATCACAGGCATCTCTGCTGTTATTATTGACAAGAGATAAGATCACAGGAAATGTGACTGTGAGAAGGAAGTAAGAATGAATGGTTGAGCACGATGTAGTCCAACCAAACATTTTCCAAATTAAATTGTGAGGAATGATCTGCTAAGAGATATTTGTCAAATTTGTAATAGTCAATTATATGAAAAGTAGTCTACAGATGTATATAACATTTTGCATAATGTATTATGTGCAATTATATATTTAATTTAAAACATTTAAAAGAATAAAATTTGATGTGAATATGACTCTAAAACTTCCAGCTTGTACATGGGGAAAGGAAATATTTTAAGGCTTGAATTATCCAATTAAACACATAATTTCCAGATCTCATTTTGTAATGCCTGGGTGCAGCCTTAATTTAAAATTCTATATTTACTCAACTTTTTGTAGATGTAGATTTTCTCTATTTTTCCATATGCAGGGAAATGGCATTTACTTCTAATTGGTACTTTGGAGAACAGCATTTTGGTTCTTTCATTTTGTGAATTCACATTCCAGTCCCAGAAATAACATTCAGGGATTTGGAATTCAGAGTATCAGCCACAGAGCAATATTTGCTGGGTGAAATTAAAAGTAGCTTTTCTGTGGCAGGGATAGAGCACACCTGGAGTATGCAGGTAAGACAAAGAAGGTGCATGTGGGCAGGTATTGGTAAAGGAAAAGCAGTTGGGAAAATAGACAAGTAGCTAATAAGTAACCCCAAAGTATAACAATTCTGGGGACAGTCTCATGGGTGAGAACACAGTCAAGGTAGAGATAAGCAAGCTTAATGATATTTAAGGTTTTAGTTGCTCTTTTGTATATACCTTTTAAAGTGACTTATCAAGGTGGCTATATTGTTTTCAAACTCTTACATCTCACAACTTCTTTTTTTATTGGCTCTGAGCTAACATCTGTTGTCAATCTTCCTCTTTCTTTTTTCCTCCCCAAAGCCCAAGTACATAGTTGTGTATCCTAGTTTAAGTCCTTCTAATTCTTCTATGTGGGACACCACCATAGCATGGCTTGATGAGCAGTGTGTAGGTCCATACCCGGGATCCAAACAGGCGAAACCTGGGCTGCCGAAGTAGAGAGCGAACTTAACCACTACACAACCAGACCATCCCCTACATCTCACAATTTTAACTAGAAACTAGAGAAGGCTCAAAACATGTTAGTTGATAATAAGTTTAAATATATAACTTGTCATTGAATGATTATGGGACTCGGAACACTTTTAATTATCCACTGCTGATGATTCTCTAACTTTTAGTGGTTTTCAAATTTTAGTGTTTATAAAAGCATTATCCAGGGCACGTGATTAACTGGCTCTGATTGAGTGTGTTTGGGACGAGGCCCCAGAATCTCAATTTTAATATAGCTCATGTGATTTTATGGTAGCTGATCCACAAACCACACGTGAACCAGCTCTAGGCTCCCTACTTCTGCCCTGTGCTCATGCACCTGAAGGCAGCCATCTGAAGTTAGGGTATAGAGCTTACTGACTTGATACACAGAGTGGGATCGCCACACCAGCAGCATGGACATCACCAGGGAGCTGGTTGGAAATGTAGATGCTCAGCCCCATCCCAGACCCACTGGGTCAGAATCTGCATTTTAATAAGATCCTGGGGTTTGGGGTGGGGGAGTTGATGGGATGATTCACAAGCACATTAAATTTTAAGAAGCACTGTCCTCCTGGAAATTAATCAGCCTTCATAACAGTGGTCCTTAATCAGTGCAGCACCTCCAAATCCTCTAAGGAGCTCTGAAAAATTACCCTGGTTCCACTTCAGACCCACTGATCCTTCAGTGATACAGGGGCAGGGAATAGCTTTTTTAAAAAGATACAAAGTTGACTCTGATACACACCACTGGTTAAAAACAATTGCTCTATAGGGCTTGCCTGGCAATTCAGAACCTTTGGGATGACAAAAATCACACCAGATCACTCAAATCTCTATTTTGCTTTGTGGTGTGACAGCCTAAAATTCAGAGCAGACACTTTTTATTACCTCGTATAGCCTTTGTTCTTTTTAGCTTCCTTGTCCTAGTTGTCACACTGGGAGAGCTCAAAGAAGTCAGCGAGTTTTCATCTCTGTCCTGTGTCCTCAGGGGATGGCTGATTTATTCCCAGGTTCTCCTGCCTTTTAATTTTTTTTTAAGTTGAAGGCTGTACTAGTGTAGGTCAGCAGATTCATAATTCACTCTGAGACTGGGGAAAGGACTCTGAGGTCCTCATTTTCCTCAGGAATTGAGCAGTAGTACGTTAAAACTCCAGAGCTGTCAGCCCTCACTGTAACTGTGGTCCCCATAAATATGAAGAAATAATGAAACTTTATTAGAAGACAATCGAGGTGTGAATCTTTATTTCATTTAGTGGGACTTGCATTAAAGGAACTTTAAAGGCATTCTGATGTAATTTTTAACTCAGTTATTTATGAGGTAGACAGTTTACTGAGGGTATTTTAGTTTATAACTGAAAGGGGCTATAAATTATGGCCCTAGTTCAGATTGTCCTTATGGACATATCAATAGATTTTCTGTAAGTGGATCTGAACCAGCCAAGAAGAATGAAACCTTTGCTTGGTGGTCTGTTGCTATATTGTTTCTTGCTACTTTTCCTGAATCCAGGAGGAGATAAAGGACGCTGGGGCTGACTGCTTGAGCAAGTTCTTCTGGTGGCAGAGTTCTTTAGGAATTTCTCTAGGTTGCTTTGTGTTCAGTCCAGAGCCCAACCCAGCAGCAGAAAACACTTTTTTTCTGGCATGTCAATCAACATAAGAATATAGTATCAGTCACAAGAACTGTGGGGCAAAGTTTTCATCCATTACTTGAATTCAGCACCTTGGAGAAGGCCCATCTCCCTTCTGTGGGCACAAGGGTGTCACCGTGTCTCCTTGTTGCCTAAACCCTTCACTTCGTCTGCGTTTTGAAATGGGACCACGCTTAAGTGAAATTGCTGCTTTCCATGATAAAGCATTTTTGGACCGAGGAAACTATTCCTATATCTTTTAAGTAATCCGTGTTTTCCCTGTCCTGTTCTGCCCTGTCACTCCTCTCCAAAGTCCTGCCTTCGCTCATAGTTGAGTGGACATTGATTTCAAGCTGAGGTGTATTAGAGGATTCCACTTCTGGTAGATGGTTCCCCCCTAAAGGAAAAGGCCTAATCTGATAAGTGAGAGAATAATATCCATCGTGCCAGCTTGCCACTGAGGGAAGCCTATTTGCCTTGAAAATAAGAAATATCTTTCTCAGCAGCAGTACTTTTCTTTAGGGACTTGATAACAAAGATAAAAATTGTGGTCGGCAAATTAGTAAACATTTAACACACTTTTTTTTTGAGGAAGATTAGCCCTGAGCTAACTGCTGCCAATCCTCCTCTTTTTGCTGAGGAAGACTGGCCCGGAGCTAACATCCGTGCCCATCTTCTGATACTTTATATGTGGGATGCCTACACAGCATGGCTTGCCAAGTGGTGTCATGTCTGCACCTGGGATCCGAACCAGCGAACCCTGAGCCCCCAAAGTGGAACGTGTGCACTTTGCTGCGCCACCAGGCCAACCCTCTAACACTCTTTTAATATTACATAATAAGTGAAAGAACATGTAAGTAGTGTGGGAACAGGGTCTGCATTAAGTTGATTGTGTGTTAGCATTTGGCACAAAAGGGAACCTTCATACATGGCTAGTTATGGGGCTGAAAAGAGTTGAAGGAAGGAACAGCCATCAGGATGAGGATCCTGACTTCACAATCAAGGCTAGAGATGGAAACTCGTCCTCTGTGAAACTTCACAATGTGCTCTTCACAGGGGGAAACCACATATACATTTTAGCCAAATTAGAGGAGCACTAGTGATTTTGTCCTCATGAAGAAGCACTTTGATTTCCTGAAGCAGTGATTCAGCAAACTATACTCGGCAATCTCCTAGTTTCAGTCACTTGGACCGTAATTGTGTCATATTATATTAATTTTTGTCAAGGGGTGGACTGACCTGGTGTAACACTTTGTGGCAACTCATTGCTGACTTACTCCTTACGTGGCCACTTTGTGAACAAAATTAAAAAGAGGAATGTACGGAGAATTTTGTCATTTTCTAATTTAATGTTAGATAATCTTTTGGGCTTTTGGAGTATGTAGCAGACATAGAGAAATAGATCCCAGATCTCCCTTCACTGTTCAGCAATGCCAGGCCCACTACTCAGCCTAGAGGAGGTATGCCTTCTGTTTTACCTCATAGATTCTCTATGACCATCTTGGAAAATTCCTTCCAATTGCTCCTCACACCATGGCAACCAACAAGGGGCCCATTTTAATAATCCTTTCTCATAACAAGATCCTTTAAGCATAAACAAGAACTATCCTAAAAATATTTTTCCTATTTCTGTCTTTGATTCTTAACCCCTATTAGGGACATAAAGCTTCTGTGGCTATCTAACCCAGAATGAGTAGAAATGCCCAGGAGGACAGATGGTACAGTAGAAAGGAAGGGGTTTAAGAGCCATACATTTGAGTTTGAATAGTCCCCCACACCACACACCACACTTAATAGCTGGGGAAACTCAGATGGTAATCAAAGGGGGTGTGTCCTCCTGTTTACCACAGAATCCTTAGTACAGAGCAAGTGTCTGCCATATGACCTTCTGCAAAGAACTGTTGATTAATGGACTAATTGGAAGATCACCTGAGATAGTGTTAAGTGAAGGCACAGAGGGGAGGAACTCAGTGAATGCTATTTGCCTTCCTCTACTCTGCTGGTGTGTGTGCAGTAGAAATCGTCACTTTCTGTAAACATGCATCAGCCATGTTGTGCCTGTGCTCAAAAATGTCAGGGATCAATTCATTTGATAGCTAGGGGTCTAAAAAGACAAAGTCCAGCAAGGTTTGTGGAAGAGAGAGCAAAGCTGAGTTTTCTTTCTCTTTTATGTTCTCTTCATATGACGTCTTTTTGATTCCTTATCTAACCTTGGTTTATGATGACATTTTTTTGGAGGGAGAGAACTCTAATCAACTTTACAGGTACAAAAAATAAAAAGGAAGACAGACATAGCTGATTAGTTTGACTCTTTCTGCTCACTACCTTTTTGTCATTTTTCTTTCTTTGTGCTGACAAGGTTTTAATCTTTGCAAATTGAGACTATAAAATGCTTAGCATTCTGACTGGCTAAACCCACAGTAGGAGTTACTAGCTGTTCTTGTGCTGTTACTAAGAAATTATTGAAAACTCATTCAGTGCAAAGAATGATTCTAATTAGTGAGTAGAATACATAAATAAAAATTGGCATTTTAGAAGCAATAAGCAATATTCTGTAAAGGGTGTTGCTAATCTGGATTTCTCCACTGTGGGAAGAAGAATCTTTCCTGCAATGGTCTCCCTATCAAAATACCAAAATTTCTTTAATTAGAACTTTAGAGAGGCAGAAAAACAATTATTTGGGTGTTACTGAATGCACTAGTTGTGAGTAAATGAAACTAGTACATAATGGACTGAAGCTATCATTGATATGCAGTACTGGTGATGTATTGGAACTTGATATGAGTCCTATTTCTCCTCTTTACCAGCTTGGTGAGGACTTTTAGTCCTCTTCAGCCTCTCCAAGTTTTTCAGATGGGATGGACTTTAAATCTCATTCCCATGGACATATGAGGATATTGTCCAATGTCTTATGCCCAAGTCATTTTGGATGGAACTCGTATTTCAAAGTCCTTGCTTTTATTTTCTGCTTATGCATGGGCTCAAGGTTGATTTGCTTAACTTTATGACTATATTGCTTTCATTAACTTCTAGAAATTGCTTATTGTTAATTTTTTATTCAACTGAAATGGGCCATTCTTGATCTGTGTGTCAGTTTCCTCATCTATAAAAATGGATAAAAATAACAACTGTCTCATAGAGTTGATGAGGATGAATGAGTTAATATGTGTGCCTTCATAGAGTAAACACTATGTAAACATTAGTCATTATTATTTTTAAGAGTATTATCCCCTTGGTGAATGGCACCACATTCACCCTGTGGCTCAAGCTAGAAACCTCAGCATCATGCTCAATTCCTTCCCCATCACCACCACCTCCAATCAAAGGCTCAATTTTATTGAATCATACCTCTTTCCTCTAACCCCAGTGCCACGCATAATGCTGTTACTGCAACAGCCTCCCAGCTAGAGCTTCACTGCCTCTGATATCTGCTTCATTCCTACTCTCTACGCCAAATATAGAACTATGTTTAAAAAATGCAACTTTAGTTGAATATTGTCCCTGCTTAAAGCTTTTCCATTTTTGCCATTACCTCTCCAGTGTCTTTAACAAGGTACACAGAGATCTGAATAATTTGGCTTATGCTTTCTTCTTTAACCTCTTCTCTTACCACACACTCGCTCTTCTCTCATTTCCAGGTCTTTGCTGAAACTATGTCTCATGCTTGGTCTGAAGGGCTCTTCTTACTCAACTGCTCCTTTCTGCCACCCCAGTTTGGCTACCTCCTTCTCATACTTTAGGTTTCAGCTTAGATGTCACTTCTTCCAGACAGGCTTTCTAGTCTTTATTAGCTGCCCATGGATTATATATTGCTTGGACTGCTTAGCATCTTTATTCCCTGGTGGGACATTCAACTAAAGTGCCCTAAATTGATCCAGTCCCACTGCAAGGGTGGCTTTGTGACTACATAAATATCTAAGACCATAGATATTGTTTCTTTTGAATCAGGTATTGTTCTCTGGGTCAGAGACCAAAATAGCACCAAGACTAACATAATGTATGGAAATTCAGGTTCTCTCAAGTGCATCCACAAGGTAGGGAAAATGGCCTAGTCTATGCAGGAATCTGATTTCAGATTGTCGCTATAATGAGCAATCTTAACACAAGTGATTTACTAAGTATCAGTTGTTAGGAAAAAGAACAAAGTAATAGCATTTATGTCTCTTTCGTTAGACTTTACTCTCTTTGAATGTAAGGATTTTGTCTATCTTATTTATCATTATATCTTTTGTGCCTTAGCATGAAACAATTATTTAAAACATATTTTTCAAAGTGAATCATATATTAGAGTATAAAGAAATACTAAGAAATGATTTTGTCTAGACTCCTGACAAAGGTGTTCTATCCTTACATTTGGCAAATGCCTCACCTGAGGTCCAGAAATTTAGAGACTCACTTGAGGTCACATAGAATAAACTAGAAACAAAGTCTTCTCTTCTCTATTACTATTCTTTTTCTATCACTCCTTGTTGCCGCCCAGCTGCATTTGTACATTCTTAATAGGCTAATTTGCCTGCATACAGATGGAGAAAACTTGCTGTCAAATCCTAATTACAGAGCACTCTTTTTATTAAAGAATTAAAGTTTATTAAATCTTAGGCTGAAAATAAAGGTTGAAGTTAGATTAGAGTGGGCCAAAAATGCCGGTTTAGGGAACTTGAGCTTTATCCTCTACGATGGTTTTCAAACTGCACTCATTGGAGCGCCTGTCAAGGACCCCAACTGGTAAAGGCTTTGCCTGGACTTCTCATTTATATTTCAGTCAGAGAAGCTCCTTGTTCATTCATTTTCCTTGGCTTTATGGAAAGCCTTCTTTTGAAGAAAGAAACATGAATAAAATACATTTGAAAACAATTGCTCAGGGGAGTACTGTGGCAATTTCATTCACTACCCAAACATCATGTTTTGTTGAACTCTTAAGGTAAAATTTACTTCTTTTTCGTCTTTGACTAGCTTCTCTTAGCAGCTTTCAGGGTGAGGATTAATCTTTGGTCTGTATGTTTACATAGCTAAATGCTGTCAGTTATAAAAGAAAATAATACATTAGGACCTAAAAGAATTTGGTCAGCGACATTAAGAAAAATAAGGTAGGCTCTTTCATTTCCTTTTTGAGAAAGTATGCAATTATGGGGAATTTGGAAAATGACTATTACCTGAGTGTTTTTATATTCTCTGAACTAGTTTACTGATAAATGCGGATGTTGAGTTGGATGAGAATGGCTGGATAACTGCTGAAGCTTGACCAATAATTGTGGATCACAGTTAACGGGAATTTGCCTGGGGGTAGTTGTTGACAGTCCTAATGATTTTTGGAAGCATTGCAAAGACTTGAAGAATCTTTTAAATCTCTCAATCTCTCTATTCTGTTGCCTGTAAAATGTGGGGATTTACATAGATGACGACAATACGCATTTTATAGATGTATACGGCACTTTACAGTTTACTAAATGCTTTCACATATTTCCTCTTTTGTGAGAAATGTAATGTTCCTTGCGGCTCCAAAATTCTACTACTTTATATTTTGATATTTTTGAATATTCTTTGAGATTTTTTTATTTGAAACTGACATATTGAATTGTTTTAGTTTAGCAGTGATAGGACCTTCCAACTCCTTGCTTTCCTGGAGGCTTCTCGGATCATGATAATGGACACTGTTAATGAATAATCTGCTGATGAATAAATGACGCAGAAGTATCCATAAAAAGAATTTCAAAAGAAGTGTCTAATTCTAATATTTTGTGAACAACCAAAATCCTAAATAGCTGAAGATTATACAACTGTAGCATAAAGTTCCATGTATCTTTTTCATTTTCTTTAAAGAACTCCGCAAGATTGGGAAAGTGACCTGGTACATGTGGGATTCGGCATTCAGATTGTCATGATCATGGTCCATCCAAAGACAGCTGAATTATCAAGACTCAATCACTAAAAAACAGAGCAAAATAATGGCCATTGTCAGAAGACAATCTAACTGCTTCCACTAACTCATACATTTTCTCTAACGTTGGTTCGAGATTATTACTACTTAAAATGAAACCCAAAAGGAGCTGGGACAGTTTAATATAGGTGAGTTTTAAAGAGAATAACTACGGGAGAATTTGTTTTTCATTTCATTTTGTTTTTTGGCAGATTGGGGATAGGGTAGGCAGGAGGCTATTTTGGAGTGTTTTCAATCATTTCTTGCAGGTTTTTATCTAGGAAAGGAGACTGTCAAAGAAGAAATAGTGGTGCTTAACACTAACACAGCTCCCTCCTCTAGACATCAGACCTGTTCCTGTTCAGATTTTCATGACAGGCTAGAGGAAGAAAATGAATGGCACGACATTTATGGAACATCTACTATGTAACCCATCCTCTCTGTGCAGAGCGTAAAAGGACCCTGACCTAGAGTCATATTCTTTTCTATGTGGAGTTTAGATAATCCTAAATTTACATGATAAAAGGATCTGAGACTTCTTTTTTGAAAATCAGATTTGTCAAAACTAGTCTTGTGGACTGGTATGGCTCTTCACAGACCATTTTGAAGAAAAATACTCCTGAGAGGAATGTGTCACGAGAGAAATAGGCATTTCAGTCAGGCTTGACTCTTGCATCAAAGACCAGAGGCTGTGGACACTGGATGGCTCATAATCTGTGAAGAAGCAGACACTGGAACCTAATCCAACCTATCAAATTGGCAGCTGTGTGAGGACACGGGACTTGCATAATATAGAAATTTAACTCTCAAATTCAACATGTTCATGACAGAAACTAGAAAGTCAAAATTATGATTTAATTTGCATGGACCTTTCTAGATTCACTATCACCGAATTTCAAAGGAAATGTGCCCAAAAGTGAGATAGAAGACTTCATCTTTTGTTTTCCCTTTCAGATTTGGTTCACACATGGCTCCCATAGTATGAGCACCTCACCACATGGAGAAAGAACTGATATTTAAAGATTTGTACATTGACTCTATGTGATTTTCAACTTGCTCTCTGATATTAAGTTCTAACTCACATATATTGTGTGATTCTGGTGTAATAATTGGAGTCCAGGCTAAATTTGAAGTAGACACCCCCTGACTAAGCAGAACACTGACAAGATGTGAGATCTCTGTCAACTTGCAGACCTACTGTGACCTGGGCAAATTGGCAGGGACCTGTAATGGAAGCTGGGTCATCAGGAAAGACAGCAGAAGATCCCTGGATTGGGTGAATTGGTCACTCTGGGAAGTGTGGGGTAGTCTTATTTCAGCCAGAATTGATACTGAGGCTCTGGTCTCAGGAATAGCATGAGCCAGACACTGGCATGAGCATGGTCTAGGGGATATGTTTCTGTGGGGACCTGAGGTTGGCCACCCCAAGATATGTCTCTTTGGCATCAGGATTATTTGAGGCTGATTGCTTTTGATAAACTGGGACAGGGAAGGAGGCTCTGAGGAATGGAACTTGCCCTTCCTTAGGACACATTTACATTTGTAAGGTAAATCTCTATCCGTAAAAGGTGCTCCCTCTCTGTACCAGGAAGAAGAAAGGAGATGACCTTCTTTCTAGAAACTCTTAATCAATACCAAAGGCAAGGACTTAAATCTGCATTTTATTGTGCTTGTCTGGTAACCTCCTGTAACTGACTTCCCTCCCCCTCCCAAGATGGCATTTCTTTAAGGATTAAGCATCTTTCCTTAGGCTAGGAACTGATTGCTGTGCTCACCTGTGACCGCCCAGCTCCAGACAATCGACTTGCCTCCTGCTACGCCCACTGAGAGAGCAGACCACTACCTGCTGTGTCCATCAAGCACTGTGCCGACATGGCAATCTTTTGACTATTGTGGGAGGGACTTTTCAATCATATGTGAAACACCCCGTTTGGGGGTATATAACCACTCTGTGTACCCCACTTCTTCGGTGCCCTTTCTTCCTTCGGGAAGAAAGGCCCCGGGCCATGGTTCCTCATAAAGCTTTGTTTAATTTTCTCCTGCTATTCTGTCTCATGTGAATTTAATTCATTCTCCGGCCAGACAAACCCACATTTGGGAAGAGGAGGTGTCTTCCTCCCCTACATTTCTGATTCATCTCTACAGGACATTCATCCTATTTGCCCCAGTGAGCTTTGGTGGTGAAATCAGGAGCTCTCACCACACTAGGATGGTGAAACTTCTGGAATCCAAGTCATATTGCTTTGTGGTCTCATTCCAGCATCCATTCCTTTCATTTTCTCTTTTAATTACAACCCAAGGGGCCAGCTCTTTATCTTGATAACTGTAATGTGCAAGTAAAAAATAGATTTTTTAAAACAACTATTCGTGTTTACCAAAGAATACTCTAAAGACAGCAGTTAAATATGCTTTTCTATCAGTATGAGCAGTTTAGGACAGAAGTTTGTTTTCCTCAGAATTCTGGTAAAAGAAACACAGAATACCCAGTCAAAATGAAAGTTTTTGTCTCATTGATTATTTTTTCCTGTGCAATGAAAAAAGTTCATAGATGAAATATAGTAGTCATATCAGTAAATATTTATAAAGTTCCTACTGAGTCACATTTTGTAAAGGATTCCAAATATCCTTTATCCTGTAATTCTTAAATTTTTTACAATTTTACTGAATGAAGAAAATGGCCCAATTTTGATCATTTCATATTTTATAACTTCTGGCAATGGTCATTTTGCTGGCATGTGTTCCTAGAAGTCAATAATGCTGTGGATAATATTTTCTCATATACAATATTAGAGTTGGAAATTATATTTCTTATCCAGGTCTTAGTAACCTATAAATCATACCCAGGGCCCAAAACATATCATAAAAGCAAGGATAACTAGCCTTCCCTGTAAATATTTAATAGTTTAAGTTGTTTATTCTTAAAAAAAGAAATAGATTATTATATTGTATACTAGAGCCGGCAATGTACTTTTATTTTGTAGGTATATAATTGTCAAATAATAGCAATTTCCTATGGTTTAAACTGTGATATACAATATACATGAAACTCACAAAAGCAGAATTTAGATTGGTTATAAATTTGGCCACAACCAATATATTAGCACAAACATGTTTTTAAACTTTTGTTTAATGATAGCATTGCTTCCCTGATTTAGAAAATCTCTTTTCAGGATAATTTGGATGACAGCCTTAGGAAGTTTATGCCAATTTCTTTTTTTTCCTTTAATTTTTTTTCCTATAGTGAGCAGAACATCCAAAATCATTCTGTTGACCTCAGCTTTATGCACAAAACACCAAGGACACAATTACTATTGTGGAGGAAGTTTCGATGATTCTTTTATTGACAATAATACATTTGAAAGTAAGGGTTAGAAAAATAAGAATTAAGAAAGTATGCAAAGATATGGCAATATAAATATTTATTAAAGCATTATTTATTAGAATAAAAAAGTGGAAAAATATAAATGCCAAAATGGAAGGATTAACTAAATGCATTAGAGAACAAGGGAAATTTTATAGATATTAAAAATGAAATTGTAGAAGAAAATTTATTAACATTGGAAAAATTATCATATATCATATGATATGATATCATATATCATATATTGTTAAATAAAAGCATAGGTTGTAAAATAATACAGTATAAAAATACATACACACAGGTTATATAATAGAAAGGCTATTCAACAATAGAAATACTGATAGTGGTTTTTCTGATTGTCTGTGTTGTTATAGTTTTCTTCTTTTGCCAGTCTGAATTTTGAGGTGTAAAAAATTGTTAAAGAATATGTTTTAGGGGCTGGCCCCGTGGCCGAGTGGTTAAGTTCGCGCGCTCCGCTGCAGGCAGCCCAGTGTTTCGTTGGTTCGAATCCCGGGCGCGGACATGGTACTGCTCATCAGACCACGCTGAGGCAGCGTCCCACATGCCACAACTAGAAGAACCCACAAAGAAGAATATACAACTATGTACCGGGGGGCTTTGGGGAGAAAAAGGAATTAATAAAATCTTTAAAAAAAAAAATATGTTTTAGCCTTGTGATAAGAAAAAGCAAAAAATTTTAGGACCTTTCCCCCACCTTCATCCAGAAACTCTTGTGAATCATTTCAAATTATCTTATTGTGAACTCTTTATACATATATTTTGACATTCTTGAGAACATATTTTTTATGCACTGAATTGCTGACAGTTGAATTGTTGGAGTAAAGAGCATTAAAAATGTAATTTTTATAGATATAAACAGAAAGATTGTATCCAATATAATGCAGGAGAAATGATATGAATAGGAAATTTATAGGAGCACAAATACAAATGTTCAATAAATATATAAAAACTCAAGGCAAATTAACGTAACATGATTTTCTACTTAACAGATTTGTTAAAATTAATGAATTTGATCTATCAAGTTTTGGTAAGGGCGTGGGGAAACAAGTGCTCTCATGAAGGTAGTATAAATTGATACAGTGTGTTATTTTTTAAATTAAGGAAATGAATAGCGCTGATCTTTCTCTATGCTATCTCAGTTTTTTCAAAACCACAGTGGCTTTTAGTTTTGAACCTACTAAGGCATCCTTCCCCTTATCTCCAGAATAGACAAGACTCTTGAGTTGCTTTTATTTTTCACAGCCATTTTCCTTTCTCAAGGCTCTTTTAATCCAACTGTCTCTGAAAGGAAGGTCTGTCTTCTACTTGTTCTCTAAAGAACACTAGAATATGGTATATGCTTTTATATGTCAGTTTTGCTGTGTAATGACCTTGAAATCTCAGAGGCTTATATCACAAACCTCTTGGGTCTGTGGGTCAGCTGGAGAGGCTCTATTTCAGGCTGCACTTCAGGTTCCGTGCTACTGCATGTGCTTTTCATTCTTACTAGACCTGGAAACCCAGGATGCATTCTTCTCGTGGCTAATGGTGGGAATGCAGAGGCAAGGGGGCAAGCCAAACCATGCATGTACATTTAAACCTCTGCTCCCATCATGTCCATAACGTTCCACTAGCCACAGCAGAAAACACGGCCAAGCCCGAAGTCATTGGGATGGGAAATATACTCTGTCCGTTCTAGTAGGAGTTGCCACAAAGTCATACAGCAAGGTCATGGCCTCTGTATTTCGATCCACACACGTCCATTTGAGTAGCTTGAGTGATAGGAAAGCATATGCCATGCTGTAGAAGGATGATTTACTTTAAGAAGAATTTCCTAATGGGTCTCCAAATACACATTTTAGGGCTATACTGGTTACATTACTGAGACAGATAAAATGATTTTTCATGTGAAATTTTTGTTTGTTAATGGTCAAAATAAGGAGCATACCAAACCATGTGTGTTCCTGTGTATTTTACCAGTCACTGTCTCATATATTCTTTTCTATTTGTTTCTCACAATCACTCTGAGCATTATTATTTCGTGTACTTTAAGTAGTTAAATGACTTGGGTGAAATTCAGTTTAGCAATGCATAGAATGCCAAGAAATAACTCCAGCATGTGAATTTTTAAATTGTCTTTCCCAAGGTTATAGACTTAGTATGTGGCAAAACCAATCTTGGAACTCCTGTGTCCTATCTCCTTCTAACTCTGCCAAGGCACATCTTCTGTAATCAGTAGCCAATAAATGGTCTAGTCTTTCCAAAGCCCTCTTCTATAATGACATTAAAAAGAAATTAGCCTAAAGGTGTAATGAGGTTAAGTACTGACCTTACGACTGAAGAGGCTTGTTCAGATGGCCAGGCCCACCTGGCTCAGGGAGTTCAGGCACCAGGCACATTTTCTGTGAGAATAGCAATGAATAAATATTTATCCCAGATTTGGCCTGAGTCATTACCTGACTGCTTCATTGCCTTTGTCATTATCTTGCAGTATTTCTGTCTCTACTTATTTAATTTAGGAGAAGTAAAAATTGAGAAGCCTCAATTGTAACCTCACACAGGGGCAAAAATGGTTGTGCCATATAAATTGCTTTATTACTTTCAGCCTACTCTAGCTAAGACTATAGATTAGGCAAAGTTCATTCATCGATCATTGGAACAAGGGAATGGAGTTGTGAAGTGACACAGATCATGAAATATCAGTGAGGTGATTGTTCCTATTTAAATTACCTTAGAAGGGCGTTCATCTGAATAAGCCTAACCCAAGCCTTATAGCTAGAAATAAAGTTTCCATTTGCTAATCATTTTGGGATTTCATTTTTAAGAATGAAGTTTAGACTATGATATAAAAAAAAGAAAAACGATCTTTTCTATGTCAGTCTCTTAAAGCATTGTTTCAGTTCTTTCCACAAGAAACTTACCTTTTCCTCCCTCCTTTAACAAAGAATGTTAAAAATATGACGGAAACAACTCTCTTTTGTTTTTCTTGATAACTACTGCACCTTAGAAGCAAAAGAAAATAACACATAAAAGTTACTCTTAACTCCTTTCATTGTTAAACAAAAATGGGGACAAAAATGATTCTGATGTTATTAATGAAAGAAAACTGTTAAGGAAAGAGACCCTAAAAATGAAGATGAAGGAACTTTTTTTTTTAAAGATTTTATTTTTTCCTTTTTCTCCCCAAAGCCCCCCATACATAGTTGTATATTCTTCGTTGTGGGTCCTTCTAGTTGTGGCATGCGGGACGCTGCCTCAGCATGGTTTGATGAGCAGTGCCATGTCCACACCCAGGATTTGAACCCATGAAACACTGGGCCGCCTGCCGCAGAGCGCGCAAACTTAACCACTCGGCCAGGGGCCAGCCCCTGAAGGGACTTTTTTGGTTACCTAAAACTCTTCCAAAGTAAAAGAATAAATAGTTTCATTTAGGGTAGGAAAATTATAATCTTCCATATACAGCTATTTTGAGTCTTTAGGATCTGGAAAAAATTAGTAAATTTGTTACACCAATGTCCTCATATTGCCCAAAGGATATCCAAAACGACAGTGACACCAAATGTGCCTAGCTCTAAATAATCTCTTATTTAAGCAGGGGCAACATGAATCTTCAGGAAATCATGAATTTCTATCTTTGAGCTTGAATAACAACAATGGAAAAGGCAGCCTTAAAAAAAATCTTATCCCTAATAGCAAAGGAAATGAGTGATTAAGAGATCACACCCATTATCTGAGACCCTCAGAAATGCATTTTGCTTTTAAATGCTCACTTTTCCTTCACAAATGGTTTTAAAAGCCCTCCATAAGATGAATGAAGTCATCCTTAGAAATGACTGTATGCTCAGGAAAATTAGAAGCATGCAGCAGTCATAATAGATCAGGGAAGCTACACGAAACGAACAAAAGCGTCTTAGCAGGAGGTAGGCACTTGAAAACAGCCATTTAGAGTTTCCAGGCATAGGTCGAGGCTTTTAAGAGGTACTTCCATACTAGGTGTGCTGTTAATCTGTCATTAGGCCATGGAAATGCATTGCACAAGGAAGCAATTTCCCCAGTTAAGCAAACACAATTTTTTTCCTCACCAAGTCAGTTAAATAGACAGTTTTTCCTATGGAAATATTTGGGAGCAACTAACTGGTCTTTTATTAAGGACTTTTGATAGAACTGCTTTCTCACATCTAGGACCAGCTGCAGGTATGTCAACTCAGCACAAGAGTTTCTAGGAGAATAAGGGAGAAAGGTCTTGGGAAATAGCATGAAGAAATGCAAGAAATGAGAAAGAAAGAAAAAATGAGTAGGGGTGCTGGAGCTGGAGAATGGCGTGGAAGAGCATCTTTCAAGAGAATAGGCAGCCATAAGAAGAGAGAGAAAAGGCTAGGTGAAGTTGTGAGCCGGTTGACTGAGGAAAAGTCACTCAGTAGAGAGTGCACGTCCCTGTGTTGCAGGACGACCCTGGAAGCCTGAGAGTGGCGGGATGGTTCACTGGCCAGACCATAAACCCTTGATGCCTTCTAAGATCAACCTAGAAATCTGAGAAAAAGTAGGAATGAGTACAGAGGATTCCTTTCCCAGCCACAATATTCAGCTTTGACTTGGTCTTCCCAAAACACTCTCTTTCAAACATTCTAACTATCCCTCAGGGACCTCCACTCCCAAATCCAACATCACTGTGTTCATTTGACCCTCTGGAATTTCTTGGAAGTTATAAGAAATGCTGAAAGCATGGCAAATACCTGAGATAGGAGTACCTAGAAAATGATTGGCACTTTCCTTCCTGCTCCCTCTACTCAGTGACACTCTGTCTCATTTCTTCTTGGCTCTTGACAGCTTTACCTCGTCCTACTTTGCTCAGCCTCTTAATAGCCTCTCTTCTATTTTTCCTTGTCAAAACCCAAGTATTTTTTGAAAGTCAGTTCAAATTCTACCACTTTCCTGTCCTTTCAATCAGAATTAATAGCTTCCTTCTCTGTGTTCCTATAACAATTGGTACCTTTAGTTGGGAATGTAATACTTTATGACTTGAATTAGATTTCTTTGCAAGATGTTGTCTATCCTACTGGACCACAAACTTCTTGAGAGCAAGGGCAATATCCTGTTCATTGTCATAGACTTCACAATATCTAGCACAATGCCTCACGTAGTATGTGTTCCACATGTTTCCATAGCCTGATAAATAACTTAATATACGATTCCTTCCCAAAGAGTATTTGCATTTTAATAGCGATATTTTTCAAAAGATGCAATGCCTTTGTGACCTAAAGCTCCAGTGAAACTTCTAGAAGATGGGAGATACCTTCTGGTAGGACTCTTGTCTGGTGCTCTTCAAATCCTACTACATAGGCCCCTTTTTGCAATAGCCCTGGCTCTAGTGATTTAGGACATATTTTGAACACCAACATTATCTTGCAGAGAATTCTTTTGAATCATTTAGTATAACTAATCAGAACCATATGGCTTCGTCAGTGATCAGGCTCCCTGAATGACTGATCAGCCACATAGTAGTTCCAAGTTAAACCACAGTATGAATTCCTCAGGGTATTTTCTTTCAGTGCTAATGTGTGGTTCAATTTGCTTGCATTCAAAACAAATTAACAACCACCACAACAAAAAACATCTCTCAGTGATAGTTATGGTAATCAAATAACCAGTTTGTAAACCTGGCCCTACCCCAACTAGCTATGAGGCTTGGGCATGGGTTTCATCTCATTTATTTAATTAATATTCATTGGGTTCCCACTAAATGCCAGCCACTGGGTTGGGGTAAGATGTAGCAGTAAATGAGAGAGCACAAAGCTCCTTCTCTTGGGAACTATCCTGGTAGAATAGTGAATATAGACAAGGGATATAAGAAAATTATACAAATTATGTACATATTTTAACCTTAGAAAAATGGTGATCTTAGTCACCTGAGGACAAATTTTAATATCAGTGTCCTATTCATCACTGTTCATTCCACCCTATCTTTCTCAACCATTAGGTAAATTTATGCATTTCATGTTCTATGAGGAAAATTCTGACATTTATTGGGCATTTCTATGTTTTAGACCTCATAATGGGTTGAAGAGTGGCCCCCCAAAAGATCTGTCCATATTCTAGAACTTGTGAATGTGACCTTATTTTGAAATAAGATCATTGCAGATGTAATGAAGTTAAGGATCTCAAGATGAGATCATCCTGGATTATTCAGGTGGGCCCCAAATCTGATCACAAATGTCCTCATAAGAGATAGAAGGGGAGAAGATACGCAGAGTGAAAGACCACGTGAAGATGCAGGCAGAAACTGGAGTGATGCAGCCACAAGCCAAGGAGTACCTGAAGCCATCAGAAGCCAGAAGGCCTGGAGCCTCGGGAGTGGGCATAGCCCTTCTGACACCTTGATTTTGGACTTCTGGTTTCCAGAACTGAGAGAATAAATTTCTGTTGTTAAAGCTACCCACTTGTGACTGCCCTAGGCATCCAATACAGGCCTTTCCATAGATATTTTGAATACACTATTATATTTAATCCTATGTTGACACTTTCTGGATGAAATTAGTTCTGAAATGGAGAAAAGGACAAAAGCCCAGAGAGGTGAAGGGATTGCCCACTTTCTAATGCATAGTAAATGCTGGAGACTTGATTTAAACTCATTTCTGTTTGGTTACAAAGCCCATACCCTTTCTACTGCCATAGACATGTTCAAATTAGGGCAGAAATGAATAAGAAACTCAAGTGAACTATCTTGCTCACAATGCAAAGCATTCTCCATCAGTCCTGCTTCATGGAGCCTGCCACTAGGCTGGACAGCAAGCATTCAGGAAAAGGAAGGGCTCAGAGTTCATTCCCCGCACCATGTTTTTCTATTTTACTTACTCAATTTCATCTTGAAGTTTCTTTTTGTTTTTGAAATAAAAATTATGCTTTCTTTATTAATTTTCATCATTTTTCAGGCACAATTCCCATTCTTTGTTCCCACCAAGCTCAAAGTGATACAAATGTGCTATCGCATATGGGTAATGTAGTTTGCTGTAATATACACTTCGGTCCTGCTGCTAATGTGTGATAATTACATATTTTTCTTGAATGTTAAAGTACACTCTCTTCTTGTTGCCTGTATGCTAATATGTAATATAATTGTTTCAAAGGTTTTTTTTTTTTTTTCAATTGAGCTGGGTGCTTGTATTTTTTAAAACACTGAAAGCATAGCATCAAGTAATATTTCCTCTCGGCAACATAAAATTCTTCTAGGTTCTAAAAATTATAAATAAAAGGTGTTATACTTTAAATTAACACTTACATGTTGAATTAGTGTCTACTAGAAACTAATTTATCCCATTTCTGAGAAGGCTTTTATCAGAACACTTAATGAGAAAGGAATGCACTGTATTTAAAATGGCTGATTATTATTGATCTCTGATCTTGTGTACAAAAGACTTCATCCCAGTAAGGAATTATTTGTACTATCTGAAATGATGTGGTCTTACCTTAATTTATCCAAGATTTAAAGCAGTTCTATTAACCTGACACTTATTGACAAAGTCTTTGCTGGCCATATCCTAGTGCTTGGATTCCTCTCATCAACGCTTTGATTCATAAAGCTGCTTACCATGCACTGGGGCTGTTTATTGAAGAAGTAACTTTTGATTAAGTTCAAGGGAAGGAAAGGGAATTTCTAACCTACTTATATTGCTTACAGAGGCATAATTAAGTTGTGGGATAAGAGGTTTCAGTGACGTCTTCAAAAATCAATGATTAAGAAGAGTAACTAAGCTTGGAGAAGACACCGTTACAGTGTGAAAGGCATTTTAAAGATGGAAAGAAAAATTACTTAGCAAACTATGGCATGACTTGTGACTTCTTTTTCCAGGAATAGGGATGAATTTCCTAATGAGTTCTTTATTTGTCCGGGTTCTACTTATGGTCAACAATTCAAATGAGTTAAAAGGTTGTAGATTTTGAGAGACAAGGTGGGGTCTTGAGATCATTTAAACCAAGTACCACTAAACTTCATAGACATCAACCTGGAGTTAACCATAGTGAAGAGGGGGTCTGTACCTCACTGGAAAGTGATCAAACTTATCCGGGTGGACATAAAGAGGTTTCGTTTTAAATTGCAGCCATCTTTGCTTTTCCTTCCTCTTTGGAGAGATCTGAGTGGGACACTTTCCTCTAATATATGTTGTTTTGATTTTCCTGCTGTGTCTACATTAGAATTGAAGGGAGTTTGTGGATTAGACCTTGAATGGCAGATAACAGACAGGTCTCAGGTAAAGCTCTCAGAACTCTACCTTTACTCCACGGCTATCCATGCCTACCTGTGGAGGCTTTTGGATTACTTAGCATTTGTACAATTTTCTTGTGATCTTATTCATTATATGCAAAGTATAGACCAAAAGATATTGGAGACTCAGAATAGTTTCATCTCCTTTTTTCCTAAACTGTTTTATGGACACCTGCCCAAGACACGCTGTTTGGTCTCTTCTCTGGCTCAATTCATCTGTAAAGGTCTGGTGTTGGTGGCCATGACAGTGGTGGGGGAAGTCACCACATGTTAGTAGTTCTTTTAGACTCCTTGGGAACTGCTTCATACAGAGGAATGAAAGGAGAAAAGGATGCAATTGTAAGAAGGAAGTTACTTTTCCAGTAATCATTCTTTTGGTTCCTAATCACTTGGCAATCCATGAAGCATGTCTTAGGTTTTGGATTCTGACTCCCATTGGATTTACATGAATCTCCTAGAAAATGGAATACTATTTTCATGGCGTATACAAAGGTATGGAAGTGGGAGCAGTTTGCCCTTAGGGCAGAATATTTTATCTTTGACATTATTTAGAATTGTGGACACGTGTTGATCATAAAAAGCAAACCAGTTTTAGCTGATTTTATTTTTGAATTTTTGTTCTCTGAAGACAATGCACTCGTCATTGGTATGCTACTGGTAAGGAGTTATATAAACATAGAGAAGAGATATACCATATTGTCTTTCAATGTGCAATGACTACACGTGCATGTATATTTTGGGGATTGCTCAAATAAACATTCAGACTCACAAAACCACCATAGACCGTATTTGGCACTATTCTACTAAAAAGGATATAGGAAAGGAAACATATCTTGCTAACAGAGCAGAATTAGACATTTCTCTTCTATAAGAGTCCTTGCAGCATTTCATGTAGCCAACTGGGAGTCATCTTCTCCCCAGTAATAGCTCAGGTACAAAATGAGATTCACATTGGATAAGTACCAGAGCATCCCTTACTTAGAAATCTCATGTTCCGCAAGAGCCAAAATATCGTGTATTATCTCCATAGACATTACTTCCAGGGGCAATTAAAGAGCCATGTCTGGACAGAAGAGTCACCATACTCATACTCGGAGAAGCCCAAATCATGTGTCCCCACGAGATATCCCCATCAAGAATGATCATTTCTTTGTAGTTCCTCCTGGTTCAGATGACATCTACCAATCAGGGATCATTTCTACCATAGTCAATATTGCCTGGTAACAGAGTTGACGTTCTACCTTTATCTGGTTCCCAGGGAAACAAAGCTAGAAAGTTAACCAAAGGTCACATTCTCATGAAGCAGTGGAAGGGGTTTTGTTAAACCTCTGCCCACATTGGATCATAGAAAGTCAAATTTTGCCACTCGTAAGTCAATGATCATGCCTTGTTAAAACAGTAATTTATTTTCTCAATTGGATCATTGCCTTTTGTTAGACCCAACTTAAAGATGTTAGGCAAAAGAGATATATTTTATATATTCATGTATTATATATGTTTTCTTATCCTCCAACTTTATTTTTGGCTATACCTGATTGATTTTATTCTCAGTGCCTCCTAAATAATATTTTATATGTACCAAAATAATATTTTTCTTTTAGTGAGTAAAATATATGCTTCTCGGAATTTATCAGAATGATTCATTGAGGGTTCGTTTTTTTCCTCCCTGTAACTATCATAAGAGTTGCACCATGCTTATCAAAATATCAGTTTAGTCCTTAGTACAGTGCCCTAAAATCAATATGCAAATGCCCAGTGCTGTAGGCGTATGGGCCTGGCCTTGGAGTGTTTATGTTTACAAATGCATTTTCTAAAATGACAATGTTTTTGATAAATATTGTTGAGGCAAACATTTTATTTCAGCCTGTTAAGAAAGCAAAGAGATTGTAAAATATTTTCATTGATTTTTCTTTCTACTAGAAGAAGTAGAAATTCTTGAGTTCCTTTCACTTATAAGTGAGTATAACTTTGGGATTCATGGACCTGAGAACAGCATGTAAGCACAGTGCAATGATCCTCCCAGGACAGCCAGCACTTATCAAACACCTGTTACTGGAGCTCTGTGCCCAATGTGACACCATAATTCTAAAGATTTAAGAAATTTAAACTTTTGGCATACTAAGAACATTAAAATATTATGGCAGAAAAAAGATATAAGGATAGAAATTATTTAGTCTGAAACAGAGAAAAAGTAATAAGGTAACCAACCTAACATGTAGAAATCCAAGGATTTCTAACTTTTCTAATTTACTAAAATTTGTAATGAAGTGTACTGTGTTCTCCATCTAGAGAATAATTATCTTATGTGTTCTTTATTGTATCAAAACCAGACGTAGGGTGCATTTCTTGGAAGTGAGGTAAGTTGCTGTAAAATTTGTCCATTGTGCTCACCGAATACTGTTCTCTTTTAGGGTGAACTGTGTGCATGTTGCGCTATTGACAAATGACATTTAAAGGAAAAAGATAAACTCAAATTAGAATGGAATTTTTTTCCAACTGGTTTATCTTTGCAACCAATGATTAGAGGATGATGCATAAATTATAGCATATAATTTATTGTGAAGATGTGATAAAACTGGTATAAGATGTATGGCATCAAGAAGCATTGTAGGAAGATCTGTTCTTCAAATTGACCTCTTCCATCTTTGGGAATGAGTAAGTAAGGGCTTACTGAGAGGATCTTTCTGGTCTATATAGGTTCATTTCCCTTCCATAGGTAAAATTTAATGGGCAAATATGTAAAGATATATACTTACTAGATACTATCCAAAGAGCTATGATATGTGTCGTGAAATAAAACATATCATTGAGATATGTAATAGACATCTTCCCATCAGAAATTTGATGTTATAAATTGTGTTTGTGGGTATTGATAATGTTGTCTCCATTACTCATGTAGAAAAGGCTCCATTTGTACAGGGTATGAGAGTTTGCTAAAATCCTTTCATTTACCTGATTTTTTCTGACTAATGTCTTCTTCTATGGTTGTTGGATTTTTTAACATTTTCCTGTCTTTGTTTAATCATTTTATTTAATAATTCAGCTTGCATTTGTTACCTACCTATTATGTGTGTGGCATTGTTTTTAACACTTGGTAGTTTGGGAGATGGGAGGAGGATGAATATTTGCCATTTTCCCACTCCTGGGAACTTTTTATCTACAATCATTTGTATGCATACATATGCGTGTGTGTATTTTGTCATTTGGAATAAAAAGAGACAGAAAGGATGAATAAGGAAAGTTAAATGAGATAAAATTCAAACAAGTGTAAATTGCTTTGGTTAAAAAATGGAGAAAATATTCCAAGAAGTGGACAATATTACTGAATAAATTCTCTGATGATACAATTGTGGCCAGATGAAGAAACATTAACTACATTATACAAAAATTAAATGGACTGATTATTTCATGATTTAAAATATCCAGAGAGAGATTCATAGAGGATTCTGGCCAGAAAGAAGGAATTTACTAAACTGACACGTGGCTTTGTCTTTATCTTTGAGATTTTCAACATTTCTAAGAATTAATCAGAAAAAGTTTTAAAGTTATCTGCAGATGACTCAAAGATATGAGAAAAAATGATGATAAATACAACACTTAGATTTCAACTTGTCTCAATAGGACCCTTATCATTATTCATATGTCAGCTTAAATGCCGTTTCTTCAGATAGGACATCACTGACTCCCAATACAGGTGACACTTTGTCCATCACTCTCTATTATACTACCATATTATTCTGGTTTATTTCCTTTGTAGGTACGTTATCTCATATTATTACTTGTTTACTTGTGTATAATTTAGCATCCTAAATTAGCATATAAATTTACTAAGAAGACTAATTTTGGCAGTGCTGTTCACCACTGTGTTCCCAGTGCCTGAGAGGTTTTCAATAAATATTTCATGAAAGAATAAATATGAATGAGTAATGAGTCTTTAAGAAAACATTGAACTTAAACAGAGATAATTTCAGGTCAAGTCCTAAATAAGTTGCATATATATAATGTAGAGGAAGCTTATGTTGATGTTCTTTCAACTGACAAGTCTTAATTTAGGGCCTGCTTTATGAAGAACAAAAACCAAAGAACAATATTATGATTTTAATTGATCTGAAGCTTAAAAGGAACCAGTGGCTACTAAAATGTGAATGTAATCTTGAGCAGCACAAATTAAATTATTATGTTATGGATGAGGGAGATAATAGCCTTGTTATGTTTTATACTAATCAGAAATTTTCTTAAGAATTGCATTTAAGTGAGGTCATTTTTGCCATGCTATATTCAGAATATCACTGTCAAGATGGATAAGCAATCTAGAAATTATTTAATTTTGGAGATTTCTGAGGGGATTAACCTGAAGAATTAGGAGACAGAGTTCAAGGCCATCATTGCTGCTGAACAAGGGGATCCTGGAAAGGAGAGAGCCAGAAAGGAGAAACTCCAAGTTTTGTGTATGAGCTCTGTCCAAATCTCTGACTGACCCCTGAAATATGCATGCAAAGGGAAGACTCCAAATAGATCAGTTAAGAACACAAGTTCTGAACTAAGATTCGAGAGGCTAACTAAGAGACAGAGTTTACGATTTGAGTTTAGCCAAGTAAACTACCTACAAAAGCAAAAAACAAACAAAAAAGCAATACTCCCCAGAGGAATATAACAGAATCTGGAGTGTCCAAAACATCTAAACCTGAAACCAGCAGATCAACTCTGACATGAACAGGATGTTCCAATAAGCAAACAAATATTTTAGAGCAGCTGTGATAACTATGCTCAAGGACATAAAGGAAAACATGGTCACAATAAATTAAAAATTAGGAAATCTAAGCAGAGAAATAGAAGCTATTAAAAAAAGAAATTCTAGAACTAAAAATACTATACACTCAATAATGAAACAGTAGTATACTTTCAGAACCTCTAGTTGTTTATTACTCACTCCATTGTTTGGAGTTTTGGTGGTATTTTGATTGTATTTGGTTCAGTATTCAAGAAATTCCCAAACCTTGTCTTAGGATATTCAAAGTTTCTTAATTGACTCAATATGCTGCACAACTGATGATGAAAAAACAAATTATTGCATGGGCAATCACTCTTAATCACAATTTCTTATGTCTCTCAGTGACTGTGTCAGAGTGTATAATTTAGACTCAAAGAAAAGTAAAACCCTTCCTGTCCTCCGTAAGTCTCAGTTTTAATAATGGCTATTCTTAAAGTCTGAAGTGATAATAATTTATTTTATGTCAGTTATGTTTATGAGGAGAAGAAAAATAGATAGCCATATCCCAAGAGGGTACCCTGACTCACTTGGACAACATTAATTTATGGAGTAGAAGAGATTGATGTTTTGAAGTAGAATGAGTCTGCCTACCAGTAGAGGTGGTCAGAGCACAATTCTGAATCTGAACAATTAGTGCAGTAACTTCTCCTCCATTGTTGAATGGGAGAGGAGATGGATACAGAGGCAAAAGAGTTTTCTTTTCCCCCGCTGCTAACACCCACAACTACTTGCAAACTGGACTCTACTGCCACTTATCTATTGTAACTGTTCTCTGTAAAGACATCAGTGTCCTTTTAATCTCTGAAGCCACTGTCTTGTCTAAATTCTCTACTGGCTTTCATGGCACATTAATCTTGTGGATCTCCTTTTTCCTTAGCGGTTGTTTCAATGTATCCCTCAGTAGTCTTGTCCTACCTGTCCCCAAATGTAAGCTATAGCCTTAGACTGATATTTAATTTTCTGTGTTTCTGGCTCTATAGTTATTACCTAGGAAGGCTTATTCATTGCTTTCTCTCATACTCTTTCAAGTTTCCAACTAAATTTGCTAAATGGATGGTTCTAAAAATAGGAATCTCCCAGCTTCTTCTCTTTCTTGAGCCTCAATTTTGAAAATCTAGCTATCTCTTTGATATCTCCTTTTGATTTATTTATTTTAAATAAAATGAGTTTCTGATCTTAATAGATGGCACACCATCATAAATCCTGTAGCCATCTTTACTCTGCTCACCTTTAATTTTTCTGGATTATCTGTCATCAGCAAGTTGGGCATATTCCACTATTATGTCTATTGTGCTTTTGTTTCCTTCTGGCTTAACTGCCACCACCATAACTCCAAACTTCATAAATTCGTATATGAATTATTCCAGTGGATCACGCTCAGACTTTTGGCTACATATTGTTACTGAATTATGATTGCAATGTCCTATTTTCATCAGAGTGACTTTTTCAAAGTACAAATCTGGCCACATCATTTTTCCATGTAAAATTAAATTTATTTGATTGTCTACCAGATAAAGTTCAAACTTCTCACCATGGCATATAAGGCCTCTCATGATCTATTGTCATTATTTCAGATACTGCCTCTCTCCACTACAGAACTGATGTCCCAGCTCTCTGGAAAGAATTTCCATTACCTAAATGTGTCATACTCTTTCATACTTCTGTGCTTTTGTCTATCTGTCCTCTTTGTTAGAAATTGAGCACATTTTCTCCACTTTGCATCTTGGAATACTCCTATATATGCAGTGAAATCCCACTCAAGAGTAACCTTCTGAGGAGTCTGCCATGACACTTCCTAACCCCCAACGCAGATAAACATGTGAAAAAATACTCCTCACTTATGCAAAGTACTGTTTTCCAGAATAGCTCTCTCTTCTTCATTGGAACAGTCTTCTCTTACTTCTCCAGATTTGCTTTCGATTTTTCTGTCCCTTCTTGATCTCTTTTGGTGTCCATCTCTGAGTGAGTCTCTCACTTTATTGTCTTTAAATAGTATCCTATTTACCTTTGTAAAACTTCACTTAATTTTGATTACACATTATTTCTATGTATTTGTTGTCTGTCACTCCTGCTCTATCTAGGTTGTAAGCAGTATGATGTCATATACAATGATTGCTCTTTTTACCTCTTCTCTAGTACAATGACAAATATGTACTAGGCACTCAGCTATTAGTTATTAAGAAAATAAATAAATGAATGCACAAAATGTTTTAACTTTTATATCTATTTTACCAGATTATGAGTTTCTTGAGGAATAATGGTGTTTTATTTTTATTTATGTATCTGGTTTCTATTATCATGCTGATACCTGGCATGCACTAAACTTGTTGAATAAAATAAAAATTTCAAGAAGAGTATGCATCTTAAGAGGGTAATCTGACTGGGAAATGGTGGAAGAGAAGATTAGGCAAAGAATTCACAACCACTTAAAGGCAGTTTTGTGTTACTCTTTGTTTCTAAGATGAGAGAGTGTAATAGGACATCAGGCATCTTGATTAAGGTAAATTCACATTTGTCATAAGTGTGACAAATCTCTGTTTTAACATAAAATATTTTACATATTTTTCTCATAAAAAGGCAGAATTGATTACACTCAAAACTACATGGCAATGTGTACCTCATACGTATAATTAACAAATATAGATGGAAATGTAAGCTGTGAATTGGAGGGAAGCTGAGGGTGGTAGGGTGGTGGTGGTGTACTTAAGTACTATTTGGTAAAATAGTTTCATTTCTGGGAATGTGGCTAAATGTGTTTTGTGATTTTTTCTTTTGTAGATTAACTTTTTTAAAAGCATTATTAAAATATGTTAAAGCCATCACACAATTCAATAAAATATACATGTAAAATATCAAACAAAATCAGAAACCAGGTTATCAGTAAACAAAGGAATATAAAGGAGAATTAAATCATTCAAAAGAAGAAGATTCCTTTTTTTTCCATGGCCTTAAACGGTTTTGTAGGTCTTCATACCATGGATGAATTGAATGAAAATGTCAGTTTGTCCTATTCAGTATGAATTTTAAGACTCTTATAGAGAGCTGGATAGAAATTTTTAGCCCTGTGGCTCAGGAGAACATGCTATCCATGAAGCCTGACTGGGCATCTGCCTTAAGTCTCACCTGCCATGAGTCCTCGGTGCTCAGGCTCCAGCCTGGGACAACAGTGTTTCTTCTGTAGGTCGGCTGAAGACCATGATCTCATTTACTGAGGCCTCCTGTCCTAAATATTCATCTGTGACCACAGGATTTGTCATTACCAGATACAACGACCAGATCCATCACCCACTGTTATGGACTGAATGTTAGTCCCCCCCCCCCCCCCCCAAATTCATATGCTGAAGTCCTAACACACAATGTGATGATATTAGGAGGTGAGGACTTTGGGAGATAATTAAGTCATGAGGATGCAGCCCTTGTGAATGGGATTAGTGCCCTTACAAGAAGAGCTTGCTTGCTTCCTCTCTGTTCTCTGCCTTGTGAAGATACAACCAGAAGACAGCTATCTACAAACAAGGAAGCAGGCTCTCACCAGATACCAGATCTATAGGCACATTGGTCTTGGACTTCCCAGTCTCCAGAACTGTGAGAAATAAATGTTTATTGCTTAAGCCACTCGGTCTATGGTAATTTGTCATTATAGCTAGTCCAAACTGTTGACTAAGACACCCAGTTCCCCATTATTGTCTCTTCTATTCTGAATTCTACTCTGAATTTTCTATATATCTTTTGCCATGTTGTTAGTCTTAAGGGGTTTGGGTTTTCTCTCTGCCTCACAATTCAAATTTGATGAGCTTCTAACATGTCACACCTTTGACTTAAGCAAAAAACCTTCTGGAACACTAGGGCATCTTGGTTTATCATCTTGTGATGCAAGTTTGGATCACCCCAAGCAAGAGGGCAGACCTGACACAGTGCCTCATCTAAGGGGTTAGCTATGAGCCTCCCCTTAGAGGTCATCTATAGGCAAGTGGGTAGAGAGAGCTCCTGCAGAGGGCATGTCTACTCTGAGAATCAGTGAGAAACTTTGAAAACTGAAGCTTTGTTTCTTGGGAATTCAAGCTCCTCAGTCTACTCCTGGTCTTAAAGAGTCAGGATTGGCAAAGGTAGATCTGTTTCTCCTGATGGGGAAGGGGATACTCTTAAATCAGTGACCCACCTTTATACTAGGGAAGAGGGACGTTCTCCGACTGATTGTACTCTTTTGTTAGTGTTTATATTCTTTTTCGCTGAGTACTCAAGGTAAAATGCTTTCCAAGGCCATGTAAGCAATGTAATAAGCGAAGAAGGGAGGCCCAGGGTGGAGCATCAGCAAACGAGGTAGGACATGCACCATCGAAATGGGACAGCCACTGCTTAGCCACAGCCAATTTTTGCTTGTTTTGTTATTGCTTTTGTTTCTTGCTGCTTAGGCTTATTTTTCAAGAAAAGCTATATATCTGGGCTTTTATGAGAAATTTTCTGATTTTTAAATATTCTGAACTACACCATGTTAAAAAAAACATTGTGGGGTCAAATAAAGCTCTTGGGAAGGACAGATCTGGTTACCAGGGTTACCGTGTGTGCTCCATGGGCCTGATACAGATGAATGGGCAGGATGTGGAGTTGACTGATCTTCAGGTTGGAGGATAATACTGCTTTTCACCCACAGAGCTTCTCAATCTTGGTCCCTTGCGTTCCAAAGCCAGGATGCTATTTTAGCCTGAGAAAACTAGCTGTGCCCTGTGGGGGATTATTATCCTTGGAACCTGGTAGCTTAATGATAAGAAGACTGCAGCAAATCAAGATGGCAGTCTCCTTTCATAGTGCTTAAATCATGGCTCTTAACTTATGAGAATTATTTGTGAATCATGTTGGGATCTGAGTAGTGTGGCCTGGCAGAGAGGTTGTGGATGTTAGAAAACTAAAATATTGATTATCTGGCCCTTTACAGAAAAAGTTTGTTGGCTCTGGTCTATTCAACCAAACTGAGAAAACGTTGATGGACTGGTGGCTGACTTGGTGAGTAGTGACTGGCTTGGCAACAGCTGGTTATGGCTTGGTGACTGGTAACTGGTTTGGTTATAGATGACTGTGACTTGGTGATTTGGTGACCTGGTGACTATAGCTTGGATACCCAAAGACTCACCTCAGAAACATCAGGAATACTGGGCCTGATGGAGCAAGATTAATTCATTACTCATGCCTACTGTTAAAATACTGCCCAACTTGATGAGGCTTAGGGTACAAACTGTAAAGGGCTCAACCGGGTGTGCCTACAGTTGCATAGTTGTGGGAAATGCAGGAACTAGCTTCGATCACTTACATAGTGAAATGTTATTAAAGGAAATGGAATTTAATGTTTTATAAAGTGGTTTCTTTGTGGAAAAAACTCAATGGTTCTCCATTTTTTTTCTTCCCTTGCTAAATTGTAGTTAATACACCACACCACACCCATTGAAATTTTAACTACATCTCTTATTTTCTTTGAATCTTATCATTCCTCTTTTATGATCTTTCTCTTTTTGAGAGCATGCATACTCTTACATCATGACTGTGTTTTCATAAACATTAATCTCCCATAAAGGCTCATTAAAGGTTAGGATTGGGTTTCTAATGACATTAATGAAGCATACTACAGTAAGAAACGTGAATTCTCCATAAATTTAGTAGTTTTTCATTATAGTAATCATAAATCCCATATGTTCTCTTCTGCATAAGGGCAGAGTGAGGGAGTAGAACAGATTGTTATAATATATGTAGAAGGAAAAGAACTGAAGGTCTGTGGGAATGATGGTGTTACAGATGCCAGACTTTTACATGTGAAGGTCCGAGAAGTCTTTTGTTCAAGAATATTGGGTATAATGCCTAAAGAATTTGGAAGGATGGTCAGTGGTCATGGTCCTTGGAAGACAGTGAATGCATCTGGTCTTTGAAACTCCTTACCCATCAATATCAAACCACATTTTCAATTTTGAAAAATGTGGCTGACTGGAGAGTGCTTTCAGCCACAGGGAGTCTAGGTCCATCTGACGCTGAATTTGTGCTTTCTTTCAAGGTACATATTTCCGGTCAGATGGTGTAAAATATAACTGTTCCAACATGAAGTTATTTGAGGTCTTTTGTTTATATCTAACTCATCAGATCCACTTTTACCCCACTTTTGAATCTTTTTGATCTTTTGTAGAACTTCCATACAGTTATGCTTTCTGAGCTTAGGTAAACTGTGTCACCTCTCTGAGCCTTGAATTCTGTAAAATGAAGAGGTGAGCTCTAAAGTGCTATCCAGTCTGTCAGGCTATGATGGAAAGACTCTCAGACTGCACCCATGACAAACTATTAGTAAAGGAATTAACTGTTTTCCTAAAAACAGTGTTAGGTTACGTGCAATCTTAAGCCATCCATACCCCATCGTCTATACAACCTGGGGCTGATTGCCTGCATTAATGAGAGAGCTAACTGTCAGCTGATCTAACACACTTATATGAACTATATCATCTTGGGCTTATTTATCCTCTTAATTAATTGACTAAGCTCATTAGATCTGTTGAACACTAAACAATAGCCATTTAAAGTTCTCACTCTTCTCTTTAAGGATCTAACTTCCCCAGTAATCAGAGTGATTTAGTGCTTGAGAAGAATGGAGGCCTTCTGTGATCGTGGTTTCATCTAAAGATCTAATTTAGCTGAGAGAAGAGAGAAGGCTAAGAGCCTCTTTGTGCATGTTGTGTCCCTGTTCACTTTCAGTGAGTGGGGTCTAGCTATTGTTCAGAGAGAACTTAAAAGAAAAGTAAAATTTGTTGTTTAAAAATTGACGACAGAGAAATGAGGAGAATTTAAATAAACTCTTCGGTGTATATGCTTTTCTCTAAAGAATGGAGATTCTTCGTTCTAAGCTGTCTGTTCCTAGAGAACGCAAAGTATACTAGTAATATGCAAGTCAAAGGCGATATGATACTACCTCAACTCTTCCATTAAAATATGCAAGTCTAATTAAGCATTAAAGAGTTAACTTTTAATAAAAAGAATGTTAAATTGATTTGAAGTAATATGAGCAATAATTAATATTCAGTTAATTACATAACTGAATAAGAGACTCTAAATTTTCTTGTAAATACAGCCAGTTTTGTCTGGGGTAACAGAAAAAAACTATTATTTCAATTCAATGTGTGGCTTTTATGAGATGAACCCCTGAAATTCTAGTGTCTCCACTCATAGGATCATCTTAATGAACAACACTGAAAATGAATGATTGAGCTTTATCACCATAAATTTCTCCAAAGTCTGAGCTCATCTGTTATCTATTATAGATGGGAAGAAGTTGAGTGCTGTTCTTTCTACATCTCTCTTATTCACGAGATCTGAAATTTGGAATGTGACTAGCAAGTAACTCTGATTCCATCTTTCCTTTGTTGTATTCCAGCTTGGAAAGAACTGAGACATATTATACCAATCTTGAAATTGGGATATTTACTATTTTCTTCTCAACTGTTTTCCAAGAGCTGCTAGTAGAACAAATGCAAGGCCAAATATTTTCCTGAAAAGGAGGCCAAGTATTAGAGGCAATAACACGTATATCCTGTGTACTAGTAGATGATTCTCACCTTGGTTGTATATAACTTACAAAAATTTCTTATTTCCTACTTAGCTACTTTTTTTTTTTTGGAGGAAGATTAGCCCTGAGCTAACTACTGCCAGTCCTCCTCTTTTTGCTGGGGAAGCCTGGCCCTGAGCTAACATTGTGCCCATCTTCCTCTACTTTCTACGTGGGACGCCTACCACAGCATGGTGTGCCAAGCGATGCTATGTCTGCACCCGGGATCCAAACCGGTGAGCCCCGGAGCCACCGAGAAGCGGAACATGTGCACTTAACTGCTGCGCCACCAGGCCGGCCCCCTACTTATCTACTTTTTAAAGCAAATAAGTAATGATCTAATATGAATGGAAATAGCTGTGGTGTGTGTGTGTGTTTGTGTGTGTGAGTGAGTGGGATGTGGCCTGGGGTGCATATTGGTCAGTGTTTGAGAACCAACTATATAAGAAACATTTCTATGTCATTCTTTATAGAGTCCTGCTGGGTAGGTTTTGTAGTCCTAAATTTACAGAGGAGACCATGAGGCCAGTAGGTCCATATGTAGTACATTCAGAATTGGAACCTGGTTTTGTGTGATCTCCAAAACTCTGCTTCTTAAGGTTCTGTTCTGTCGATGCATATTTGCTTTTCAAACAGAAGCACGACTTCCATATAGCATATTTGAAAGCTTTCAAATATAAGCTAAAGCTGCCAGGCTTGCACAAAAACTGTGTCTGATGTCATCTTGCATTTTTCTTGTTTGTGCAAAATTATAGTTTTCTCTATTGTCTTCTGTTCTCTTAGTATCTACCTACTTCTGGTAAAAGTAAATAATATTTTGAATGATCAATCTATTTACATGAGTTGCTCTAAAAATGCAATGCCACAATAACTGTTCTTAATATCCATTAAATCCGATTATTTGGTAAAAGTTATAAATGTTTGTGTGTGTGTGTTAGCAAGGTTTTCAGATCACAGAGTAGCTGCCATGCAATTTTCAGAATGTTTTATTGTATTAACAAAGAAAAAAAATTAAGGAGGTAATATTTCAAAAGCAAAATTGTTAAAAGTTGCATCACAATATACTTGAGAGTAATCAGAACTTGGTTCAAAATAAAGTGATAATGCAACATTCTTACATAATGAAGCTTTTCATGGAAACAGGCATAGAATCAGGACACACACAGACAAATTCAAATATCATAAAAGAACCAAGAAAAGATGCTTACAAAAATTTCATCATAGGAAGATCAGCTATAGTAATGAAACTGCTATTAGCAGAATTTGCAACAGCCGTTAAATTCTACTACTAGACTAATGATATCAGAATCCACGGTGGGTCCAACCAGGAGCTGGAGTCTTGCAGGCTGCAGGCCCCTGGAATTACCTGTGTGGTAACTCAGTACATAGTTCCAGATTTTTGAACTTCTCAGAAACATTGGAGTTTGAATGCAACTTCTTCCTTGTCTGTTCATGCCAAGCCAAGAGCTTTAGACAGAGGCTCCAGAAGTGTCCTTAAGTTTTTGCTTCCTTTATCTGCTCTGTATTTTCCACTTCTTCTGGATCCACTGATGGTTTGAACCCCTGCCACATCACAGCTAGCCTTGAGGGTTGTATTGAGATTCCTAATGAAACTTTCCCATCTGTGAAATCTCTAACTTTATAAGGACCGGATTCCTACTCTGAGCTCAAGTGCCTTAAACATGCCATCACAGTGACCTCTCTTCCTCCACTCTCTGGGGTCTCTCATATTCTTCTCTGCCCATGAGAGGGGCTTCTCTTTCTGGTCCCCAAAGATTCTGCCCTGGCCTTCGGACACTTCTGAACTGACAATACAGATGCTTTTCTAGACTTTGCTAGAGGTTTCAGTTGTCTTTTCTGAACCCCATTTATGACTTGTTTACTTTGTAAATTCTATGTAAGCTCTCAAATAATGTAAAAACTATTCATATTTGTATTTTCTCCTCACTTTTCCCACTTCTTTAAAATAACCATTTGAACAGGTGTTACATTTGGTCCTTTAAAGGCTATGAATTTCAGGGTATTTTCACCTTTGCCCTCTATGCTTACAGTACTTGCTTCTAGATTCATCACTGCTTAGAATTGAGCAGCACATTTCACTTGTGCTCTAATAGGCAAACCACTGGAATCCATCATAAGTAATCCAGTATATGGAGGCATATTATCTTAGTCTGATACAACAAAGTATGTCAGTTAATTTGGAGAAATCACAGTATAGTGTCCTTTCTGGTCTCTGGAGGAATTCATGAGGACAGGAATACTTAGGCTTCAGGATTTCTCCATGATCTGTTTTCTTGCTCTCTATGTCTTACTTGATACGTTGATTTCTGTGGTTTAAAATGCTGTAATTGTTTGTCATGCAGGCCTTGCCTGCTGTTCAGGACTGTGTGTTTGACTAGCATTTTCCAGTAATGGGGAAAATATGATTCTCTTGGGAGATTATCAGATCCTTTTTTTTAAACTCAAGCTTATAATGTAGAAAGCACAGATTTATACTCATTTGGCTCAATCATTTTAACCAATCTGCATTGACATTTTGTCATATTTTTGATCTGACTTAGAGGCAGCGACTCAGTTTTCAGCATCCCATGTGGCACATCTGAGCTTCTAACCTAGGGAGAGTTTCATGGTGTTCTCTTCTTTGAGATCAGCAATGAGAGCTTTGGAAGCAAGAGAAAGAGAAATTCACTTTAAAGAAATTGCAAGATAGACAACATCTGTCTGTTACCTCTCTCTTCCTATTTCAGTACTCCTTTACTCCTTGTGCTACAGCGCTGAGGTCCTTCTCCGCCTTCTTTCAGAGGCACCTGGCTTGGCATCTGTGCCACTGGCATGTGGGGCAATCTAGAGTAGATGCTTGGATTCTGTCTGTCCAGAACAAAAGGACTCACCTCTATTGTTTCCTGTCCTTTGTTAATCTAGCTATGTGCTTATTGATTTAACAAATTCAGAAAACCAGAGTCTCTAAAAGTGTACCCAGAGTGTTCCTTGGGATGCTGTTAAGTATTACGTGATAAATTGGGGCCATAGCCAAACTCACTTGGGAATTGTTTGGTTAAATAAAGTTTCTTTAGTGTAGCACTTCTAGAGATTTTAGTAAGCAATACATCAAATGTTTACTATTCCTCAAACATGTCACTGTAGAACCTTATTTTATGGAAGTAACTTTTAGAATCATAAGTAAATTTGGAGAAGTGATATAGCAAGATATAAAATATTGATAATGGTTGAATGTATTATAAATATCCAATGACAGTTACATTTTCATCTCAAGGTAGACATAGATATACCTTTTCTTTCACCAATTACTGCAAAAAAATCTTAGTAATTTTTTCCCCCAAAAAGTTTTAACCTCTCTATGAATTGGCACACCTTAGGGACCGTATTTCTATGGATGGACAACTGGTCTTGGAGTCAGAAGTTCAAGTTTCTCATCCCACTTCTGATCCTAACTAGGATCTTAGGTAAGACACTTCACCTTACTGGGCCTTAGTTTCTCAGTTGTAAAATGAAAAGTCTGGACCAGATACACTTTCTGGTTCCAGTATCAGCATGCTCTGATGTTATTGAAGAAATCCATTCTTGTTGGATATTTTTTAGGACTTTGAATTATTTTCTTTTTTATAAGTTAGGAAATATAGGACTACAAAAGAATACATAGAATCTCTATAGGAAAATAGAACATGAATACATATATTTATGTATCTCTATACACAAACACACATAATATAGAATATAAAGAATGATCAAATAAACACCCCAGTGCCCACTATCCAGCAAAGTAGAATATCATAAATATCTTTGAAGTCCCCGCTGTGCTCCTCCCCGGTTACACGTTCTTTCATCCTCCCTTGGGAATATTGTGTTGAATTTCGTGTTTATCATTCTGTTGAGCTTTATTGCAGTTTTACTATATATTATATATTTCTAAGCAATGTATTTTTTTAGTTTTGTACATTTTTGACCTTTATAGAAATGGTATGAAATTACAGGCATTTTTCTGTGGGCTGCTTCTTTTTGATTAAAATGATTTCTAAGGCTCATATATACTGATGAAGGTAGCTATAGTTCATTTATTTTCACGTAAAATACATAGTATTCCAGTATATGAATATGTCACAGTTCGGTTTTCATCTTCTATACTCCTGGGTTGGACATTTAGTCTCTAATGAATTTCTAACTGTGATTTTCTAAAATAAGAAATCAGAGTTTATAAATGTTCTTCAAAATATTCCTTATGACCATCTAAAGATTTCCTGAGGTATTTTCATCATTATTCAGTTCTGAGAGTATTAAAATATCCAACATTGCTTCTTCTTTTAACTATGAGTTTTTTTAATAAATGTAACTTAAATTTTGAAGTGGATGCTTTCTTTAAGTTATCTTTTTGTTATTGATTTTTAACTTCATTGGATTGTGGTCAAAGAACATAATTTGCACAATATTAATCTTTTCTCAATTATTCAGGATTTTTTTATGGTCTGATACAGTATAAATCCAAGGAAAATAAGAAAGACATTTAAAAAGAGCAAAGATTAATAAAATGGAAAAAATAACCATGAAAAGGATAAAAATATCACGTTAGTCCTTTGAAAAAGCTGGTGAAATAGACAAGTCTCTGGTAAGGACAATTAAGAAAAAAGAGAGTTAGCACAGAAAAAGAACACTAATAAATTGGTGTCATAACTGCAGACAGAGCAAAGATTTAAAGGATAATATGAAATGCCATGAATAACTTTATGCTAAAAAGTTAGAAATCGGCAAATCTTAAGAAAAAAATCTAATATGGGAAAAGTGGCTCAGAAAGAATTAGAATACATGGATAGTTCTACAACAAGTAAAGAAATTACCTAGCTGTTTAAAATATTCTCACAAAGAAAACTTCAAGCCTGTTTTTTTTAATGGGAAAGTTCTTCCAATATTTAGAGGAGCAGATAATTCAGATATTGTACAAGCTCATTTAGAGAATAGAGGTATTATAGGCCAATTGCGGCGCTGTCTGAAGTTTGGTTGGTGGAAAATGAAGAACTTGGCCCCCCACACCACTAGTGAAACAGAAGCAATTACATGGAAGTTTCCTGAAGCCGGACAGCTCTGCCTTGACAATTGCTCCCTTGATCCCTTTCTCCTGGTGGAGTTCTCAGACCCCAGAAAGGCACATGATTGGTGGTCAAGAGCCCAGAACTCCTGGGTATCTGGCCTTTTGTGTTATTCTAACCCAAGGAGCCACTTCATCTGCACCTTAACTGTCATTACAGTGTTACACAGACAAAACTGTGTTGTTCATTCTTGCAGCTTGCACCTAGTATCCAGGTTTCAAGTACAACTCTTTATGGCTTATTTATGGGTCCCCTACACCCAGTGGCTTAGCGATTTTCCAAAGACTGGTCTCCTTCCCCACCCTTGCCTCCTGGACATTTTTATTAGTTCCTTTCAAGATCAGCAATCATTTAGATCGATATTTATTGCAGTTCATTTAGCATCTAGATATCCAACTGAAGGCCGTTCAGAATAACTTGTCTGCCATACTACAGGAAGCAGAAGTGCTTCTTCACAGTGAATTCTGAAATTGAAACTCTTTATTAATTCTGAGGACTGAGACATTGAAACTCCACAGAGCCACCCCTGAGGCAAAATGAAGTCCCTGGGGGCTACTCTGTTTCTCACTGGTCACTTTTTCTCTGATCTCTGACAACACAAAAGATTACAGAAAGCTCACTTTATTGCATAACTCTTGATATTCTATTTGATTTGTATTAGCTTTTAATTCCAATAAAGACAAAAAACCATATTTTTAATCTTTTGTATGCACTTTAGTATTTGAAAAGTGCTGGGCCAGCATGAAAACTCAATACTTAAATGTTAATTGATTAGTTTAATCATTGATCGAGGCACTGTTTTCCCTGATGCAAAATAACCAGTAGATTCTGTCAGTTCAGAACTTAAACTATTAAAACTGGTTATTTGACGTAACAGTTTTTTTTTCAGGGACCTACGTTCCTCATTAGTTAATTAAAAAAGTGAAATCACTCCCAGGACCTGTATATTACATAGATATAATTTGAAAGACTCCATCTAACTCTTTGAAGGTAGCACACTGAAGCTATTTTCATTGATCATTGCTTTTGAGGGCCCCGCCCAAGAGCATTTGAAGAGCATCATGTTCCCTTTTATAAAACTCTTGGGGTAAAAGCCTGGGGAAGAAAGAGGCTTTATGCAAACTTCTGCCAGACAAATTTGGAGTTTCTGAAATACAGACTCATCGCAGTGACTGATTTTTTTTTCCACCTCAGCAGCACACAAGGTGATACCATATTAGGCAAGGACATAAACCAAAATTCAGTAAGCTGATGCATCCTCCAGTAGTCTGTCAGTCAAGGATACATCAAACCTCAGACTGGAATGAAAGTCCACCATGCAGGAGGGCTGTTCAATTTTCTTTATGGATGGGAGACTGGATCTGTTACTGGTGCATAACTTCCAGCAGCACCACTGTCCTGCCATGTTTCACATCAGATGGCAGACTGTTTACAAGTGCAAGGATCTAGGAAGCAGTTGATCATCAGGTGTTGACAATAGTATCATTAAAAATCAGTTCTGCCAGGCTGGACTTCTGTAGGGAGTGAATAACAAAATATCTCTGTTCCTGGACGGGGAGGGCAGTGTACCCTAGTGACTGATAGCAGTATTACTTGTGTGCAGACATCCCAGGTTGTCGACTTTTGTTCCTAGTTCTCCAGAGGACATCTTTCATTATTTCATGCACACGCACTATGTGTCAGGAACATTGACGTGTGCTAGGGATACCAAGGTTAGTAGGAGAGTATTTAGTTGAATTAGTATTTGTTATGGAATTAAAATACTTGAAATACGATGTCCTGAGCACTAAAATAGTATATACAATGTGCCAGGGGATAGCAAAAGAAGAATCAGTGAAATTAGTCGAGGTAGCCATTCCACTCTGGAACTCTTTGGATGAGAATCTGGTCCCAGAAGGATCCTGTGCCTGACCATGACACAAGGCTCCTGCTACCTATACATTCTAATATTTTCCTTATCTAATTCCTTCTTATCTTTTGTTATAATTATTTATTTAGTGGTCTGTCTTCCTGGAGATTTTAGAGAGGTACCATCCAATAGAAATATAACATAAGGCACAATATGAGCCACTTATGTAATTTTAAATTAAAAGCAAAAAGAAACAGGTAAAATTAATCTTATTTAACTCGACATATCGAAAATATTATAATGTTAACATGTAATCAATTTTAAAAAGGAGAGATTTTATATTTATTTTTTGTGGCAAGACTTCAAAATGTGGTGTATACTTTCCTTATAGCACAGCTCCACTTGGACAAGTCACATTTAAAGTATTTGAGTCACCTGTGGCTAGTGGCTACCATGTTGGACAACTCAGCTTTGAAGAAATTCCATGTGCACAGAGAAAGACTACATGTGTCTTGTATACTCCTTTGTCCTAAGTGCCTAGCATGGTGCTTGGGGCTCAATAACTCTTTGATGGATAAATTAGTAATAATAGTAAAAGGCTCTTGACAACATTTGTAGCTAAAGAGAGAGTTGGGCATCCAAGAATGATTGCCTTAAGCAATAGATTCAGGCCTATATTTTTTAAGTTGAAGCAGCACTCTTCATTAGCAGTAAAACTAAGTTTTGGAAAGTGTCTTAGAGAAATGCAACAACCCACTGAATCTCATTAGTGAATAGACTTAAAAGGGAAGCTTTGAATATAAAATACTGTAGCATGTTTCTACAAAAGACTAGTGTGTACTAATGAGAAAGAGATGGTGGCATCTGGAAGTGTTGTAATTGCATTTAGAGAGTGTCCCTCATGATCAAATTACAACTATCTCTTACATATCCTGCAACTGATGACAGTGTGTGATTTATTTGGACCCTTTGATTTTTCTGCTCTCTTCTTTTGCTATTTTATCATTTATCTGTGTAATTACTTATTATGAACCTAGGAGATGAAATGGATTACAGACCAGGGAAGTGAAAACTAGGTCAGTGAAATTTAATTACTGAGAAATCTTTATTGAAAAGCATTTAAAACAAAACAAACTAAGGCTATAATAATTACCAACCATAATTGGAAGACACAATTTAGAAGAGAACTCTTTTTGAGCACAGAAAAATACCAATTATATTCCAAATAACTTTAGGACAAAGCAATGAAAGTAGTACAAATAAAACCACCTACATTATCTACATTATCATCATAACACATCTGTACTGTACTGAGTAAGCCAGTTTAATTTATGAAACTAGTCTGACAGTACTCTTAAAGTTTGTTGGACAATATATAATTAGAAAAGAATTGAATTCATTCCTGAAAACAAATACTAAGAAATGTTATAGGTCACTAACCCTCTACTAAGAATGTGAGGACCATCCATTCAGCTCAAAGCTTTTGAAATACCACAATTTAAGATCCAATTCCTTTTTTCAAGAACAAATCACTGGTTTCTAGCCAGCTTTCCTGGTGGAAGACATTGGGGGCTGAGATGTTGTGAAAAAAAGAAAGAGGATGTGTTCCAACATTTCCCTAGAAGAAACTGATTTCCAAATGAAAGTCTATCAATGCGTTTAAACAGGTAACAATTATTAAATACTTTGTGTCTGCAGTCATGCTAAATATTCTAACAGATCCAGGAGCAGTATGAAGAAGGGCTACTACTTTTTAAGAGCCAGCAGTAACAATTAGAGAAGTTATAGCTTTGCAGCCTGGGGAGTCCCCTGAGTGAAATTTGAAACTGGCCTCCATACTTGGAGGGCAAGGAGAAACCAAAGAAAAAGACAGACCACTCCAGATTGCTAGGCGGCAGGTTTAATAACTAAGGAACATACATACAAGGCTTGTCTTGAGCGGCCTCATGACAAGTAGATCTCCACACCTCCTGCCAGAATCTTAAAAGTTTATATAGAAGCCTTAAGGGGGTTTGGTCACATATACCGTTCAGATGGTCTCAACAACACATTACTCTCTCAGGGCTGTGTCCTTGAAAACAGCTCCCTTTGTAGGAGTGGTGGGTAGAATGTACATTCCAAGGACAGGGGAAGAAGTGAGGAGCCTTCAGTTGCCCCAGTCCAGCTTGTGGGTCAACTGGCAGTCATGTCATCTCAATGGCCTTCTCCAACAGAAGTATTAGAAGCTAAACTATAAGGCACTACTTCATGAAAAAAGAATTCTGAGTAAGGGGTGACCAGAGAGATTAGAAAAATGAGAAAAGGCTTCATGGAAGGAATGGAGTTTGGATTTCAGTTGAAAGCAGGAGAGGTGGAGAAGATAGAGAACAAAGGCACAGAGGCATGACTAGAGTGGCATGTACGAGGAGATTGGAGGGTGGTAAGAGTGTGTGCTGAGAAATACAGGGGGATGATAGTGAGAGGTAAAGTAGAGGGTCTTGAAAGTCAGGCAAGGAGATTCTTGTGGTGGGCAAAAGCAGGCTGCCAAGTAATAAACCCTAGGAATATAAGGTTCCTAATTTTTCAAAATTACTAACGTTTCTCTCTTCTAGAGACAGAAGATAAGAGTCAACTATTCCTTTCCCAGAGCTAGGAGTTTATAAAAATTGAGAAACATTTCTAAGATATAAATGATGAGCTGCCACAAAACATGGAGGGCATAGGGGCTAAAAGAGAAGAAGAGTAAAAAGTGGCTAAAAATTCACCTTTCAATATGATTGAAGGAAAATATGATTTTGGAAAGGATAATGTGCTTAAGTTGAAAAGAGGTATGCTTGTTTTGAGACCTTGTATTAGTCAAGATAGGTTAAGGCTGTATGACATAATAAATGACTCACAAATCTCAGTGTTTTAATGCAACAAAAAATATATTCTTGCAAGAATTGTTCAATTCTGTTCACAGTACCTTTTCACAGCAGCCGGCCCCCACATGGTGACTCAACCATCCAGACTGCTTTGATTTAGTAACTTTGTGTTCTCAGGACAAGATCTCCTCTTGATCACAGCGGCAGGAGAAGAGAGAGACTGGAAAATTGTACAGGGCTGTTTTCACCAACTTGGCCCAGAACTGACATGCATCGTTTTTGCTCACATGTGCATTAGCCAGAACTATTGTATTTTCACAATTAATTACATGGGGCTTGACAAGGGTAGACTCTGATATATCCAGAAAAGAAAAGAGAACAAGATATTGGTGAGTAATTAATCAAAAGGTCAACAATAGAATATTGAGAGTGAAAATATCCACAATATAGTTAGTGGTGTAGGATTTAGGTTCAATTTAGAGCTAAAAATAAGCATCCAAGTATCATCATTATAGATGTTAGTGTTGTTTTATTAGAGAAATTAGTGTTTAGGAGCAGTTGGCATTAGAAGTATGAAATCGCTAATTCTGCACAGCTTTGGATGGAGATACAGGATTTGGACTCTGGCCTAGTCTGAAATGAAAGCCCTGCTCTTAATCATTGTATGTTATATTATACTCTTTTTTAACATGTATCACAAGTGAGTTAGCAATTTGGAGTGAACAGAACAGTTATAAAATTGTCAACAAATTATTTAACTGAATTTAACTGAGAATAAGTTTAAATATAAATTTATCTAGTTTGTGAAGGGTTATGGATCAACTAAACCACATCCTGATTACATAAGGTGTGGCACTTTTGTTACCTATATCCCAGGTCATAAGGTAAACGATTCCGTTCTCAGAGATCCTTTCCTGGTGGCCTTTGTGAAGTTTCATGATAGGACATAGAACACATAGTAAGGAGGCAGGTTTCAGACTGAGTCCTGGTCCTGGCGGGTACCATCTGGGACCACCATGACCCAGCAGCTGGTGTGAGAAGAAGCATCACTGAACTTGGTGGGGGAGTCTGTGTTTGGACCAATGCCCTAGCACCATGCTAACAGATGGTCTTTTAGCTATCTTCTCCAATATTTTCATTTCTAAATGAGAGTCAGAATCAATATTTTTACTCTGGGTGGGTATATGAGGTTGTATTATCAATATGAAGATCAGTAACATTGTTGTTCATTGAGTGCCTATCACTGCTTTATCATTCAAGTCCTTCAATTTATTATATTGACTCAGACTATCTCCAGAAACAAGAGACAATCTTATCAGATTTATCTTTGTCAGTTCTAACACATGTAAAAGAGTCCTATTGACCAATCTACTTAATCTATTCTAATGATAAGGAGGGTCTCATGTGTGGAAAATGGTAGTGGCCAGGGGCAAGAATTGCACTGAAAAGTTGGGGAGGAATCTGTGGAAACTAACTCCTCCGCTGTGTTATATGTTAGAATATCAGTTAATATTAAGACAAACCAAACAAACTAAAACCAAAGAAATATTATCACACTCAAAAACTATTCTATGTGTTATTATAAAAGAAGACATCATCCTTGCTCTAGAGGGTCTAATAATGCAGTGATAATCAGACTTTAGTAGGTGCCTGGAAGGCCTGTGAAAGCACACATCCTGGGTCCCACCTCACAGTTTCTGATTCAATAGATCTGGGGTGGGGTCCAAGAATTTTCATTTCTGTTAAATTCCCAGGTAATGCCAATGCTCTTGGTCTGGGGACCACAGTTTGAGAACCAGTGTTGTTTTCAGACCAACTGAACAAGAAACTCTGGGGATAGCACCCAATAATCTGTGTTTTATTAAGCCATTCAGATAACTGATGCGTGATAAAGTTTGAGAATCACTGATCTAATAACATTGAGCAAACTCTGCATCCGGACTAATTTACTTTTATTCAGCAGATGGGCAAAGTTTAAAGGAAGAAATCCCAATTTCATTGGCCTGCTATTTAGTAAAGATCTAGCATGTGAGTGAGAATTTATATACCATTAGGAACTGGGAATACAGAGATGAATAGGACACCATCCTTTACTCCAGGAGCTGACACAAATAAATGCTGAGATACCATTGTTGACCCAAAATAGCCAATAACCATTTTATAGATGAGAGAAATAAGGTCAGTTTTTCTTGAGCCAGAGTGAGGATTATAATCCCAGAAGGCTTTAGAAAGCATTCCAGAGAAGCAGGGTTTTCAGTACAGTTCTACATCTTTTTAGAACAAAGAACATCTATTAAATACATCCCGGATACATTTTCATCAAAGTTTCAAAGAGGTATTCAGTTGCAAATTAGGAAGTCAACATGACCCTGACATTGGGAAAGGGACTAATCCCGGAGTTACTAACAGGGCGTGAGAGGGGAAGTGTGCATTCTTATCTTTGGAGAGTGCGTTCTTTACTTTCATGGTTAAAGCAGATGTACAATGTATGTTTGACAGGCCACAAGTCATGCTTTTTAGTTCAAGCTGAATCAGTTTTGACCCCATGAACCCGAATAGTTACCCCACATACCTCAATATGTGAAAATCTCTTTGTCACCACTATGTAGTCTAAGGTCAGGGCACGAGGAGGACATCTTTCATGTCTTGGTTTGAGGAAGGAGTGGGCAATGAGAAAGGCTCAGAAAGAAGCCTTCGGGCACAGAGTTTAAGTATATTGGCCTTTGTGAAGCTTGAGCAAGGTCTTGAAACTTATTTATGCAGGCGAGGAAAACATATTTTAGGCAGAAGAAACTACATTGCAATGAAACATCTCTAGAATGTTAACGATTGGTGTGAAATGTTTAAGGAATGTTAACTAGTTGGGCATGAAATATTTAGAGGATATTAGTTAGGTATGAAACATTTCAGAAATACTGACTAGTTTGGTTTTATAGCTGGAAAGGGTACTCATTGAGGAGCAGCTGCAGCAGAGTTGATAGGCTATCGGCCCACATTTCAACTGTTGACTAAAATGTTGAGATACTTCCATCTGCCTGGTAAATCACCACTGCCCCAAATCCCTTGTGTGATGCTCCACTGACAAATTGGCTGCCTTGCACCTTTCCCTTGAATCTCCCCCAAATCTAACAACTAAATTGCCCAACACTGATGGAGGCCTCCAAGTCCCTGCTCCAGGGCTCCTGCTGTTTGTTTCTGGTTGGTTGGTGCCTAGGCCTTGCTGGTTTTTAATATCGCCCCTGAGTTAAAGCAATGGAGTTAAAATGAAGGGCAGTCCAGATTGTGAGGGCCTTGTATACCACGGCAAGGCATTTGAACTTTATACTATAGATATTTGCAAAGAGGATAAAGGGTCTATAATGCTTTCAGATAATTGTCTATCATGACAGAGGGCAAAATACATTCAGGAAGAATCCAGCATATTCTATTTTTTTTCCCATGAGATCCTTATCTTTCCTGGCAGAATAAACACCCTGCCATCTGGTATTCAGTTGGCTGGAAACCTCTAAAACCATGAAATTCCTCACATCCACATATAGTTAAAACTGATGTTTAAAATAAATAAGAGATACCTGATGACTCACTTTTGTAGGCTTTCTAGAGCCCATGCTTGAACCTTATGTGTAGTTAAGGTTCAATACCTATTTGTTGAATCATCTTGATACATAGAAAGGATATAAGGAATTCTGCATCATCAAAGAACAAATTATAGTGAGGAGGATTTTAATGTCAGATACTTATTGGGGGAAGGGAATTTGACTTTTTGAAAAATAGAAATCCTTGCGTGCTATGCATTTAAAAACATTCTCAACTTTAACATTAGATATTTTGGATCACAGAATTTCTTATTCCACCAGATTTTATTATCATTTCCAGAGAGAGACAGAGAGACCATAGATATTTATAGTGGCGATTGCATCTCATTGATTATGTCCGCCTCATCCCATTACATCTCATCATGTAATGTCAGGAACTCAACCTGTATTAATGGCTGGTCTGATAAAATAAAGAAGTTGCATAAGCAATGGGCATACGAATCAATGATAGCCTCCCTTCCAATACACGTGGAAATATTTTACTTAAAGCATAATATAAGGAAGATGAGGTTTTACTCCATAATTTAAAGAAATGTTCCAGTTTGATGATAGGGAAAGATATAGACGAACAAAAAAGGAATGTTTCTATTTCCAGTAATTATTTCTTAAAATATCAGAGAACTATATTTATTACATAATTTCAATAAATTTCTGCCTGAGGGTAATCTCTAGATAATTTCTCCTAATGGAAATTTTATGAAATGTAGCAGTATTTTATAAATATCCTTGTGCCTACTTGCTGTTTTTCTCTGATTATCTTCAGTTATTATTTGAAAGACTTATCTCCTTACAGTCCAAGCTACAGCAAATTTGGCCACAAAGAATCAGCTTGAGAGTCGTAATTCAGACAATTACTCTATTCCCTGGAGTTGGGTGAGTTAGGGCAACGTGTGCTCAAGTATTTCATCAGAGGCCAAATTGATAAAGTCAGCTGGTGAAGAGAATTACACAGCACTTCCTCAAGAGGACCGTGAAGAGTTTCAGAAGACTTTTGGAGACTACTGTCAAAGTCAAAACAAAGAAGCAAGATTCCCTTCCCAATAAACCAAGGGACGAGGGTGGCAGGAAATAGTTTAAGGACCTATCAGAGGAAATACTCTGCATCAGGTAGTTAACCCTAAGGATTGGGGGAAAAAATCCTTGAATTATACAATCAATCAGCAGAGCTATTAGGAGAGACATTGAGGACCTTAGGGAACATCCTGTTGCCCAAGGTATTCCTGACCGTCCTTCCTGGGTGGAAGGTACTTGTATATCTAATAAAGGATTCTTCTTCTCAAAGAGCAATAGTTGGTGGATTGATGCTGGCTATGGTTTACAGATGGAGTTTTCTTCACCTATGGTCTGGTCCTCAGCTTTGTAGTTTGAGGAATATATTTTACTCATTCTTCGGGGTACAGTTTGTGGGGACACTGAGCCAAACGTAAGAGACTAGTTTTTCAACCACGAAGATCAGTTGTTTATGCCCAGAAATAGAATTCTCTCTAGAGTAACTTTTACCCACTCAAACACGGATTGGAAGGTCTGATCTCCGTTAAGCAGGCTGAGATATCTGATTTAACTGATCAGTAGGTTCTCTTCCAGTTAGAGAATCCAGTTGGCTGTGAGTTAAGTCTAGGGAGAAAAGCAATTGTATGAGAAACAAACTAATTTTAAGGGATAGTATGATCAGTTATTATAGCATCAAGGGCTCTTCTTTTTAGGGCTGTAACCTGGTAAACAAACCAGAAAATAGATATAAAGTGCCCTTTCCCTTCATTAATGCTGCAGTAGCATAGGCAACAATTTTTACTACTCAACTTTGTTTTTCAGTCACCCAAGTCTTCTTTCATTACATTGCGTCACATTACAGTTTCCAATACTTTCATTCAATCTTTATATTTTGGACTTTTCTGTTGCTTTTTCCTGACCTTATCCTCAGGTTCCAGGTTCACGGCATTTTGATGTACTGATGTATTTGATGATCCACTGATATATTTAATGGGTATATCAAATGTCACCATCACTGTGGCTCAAAAAATCTGGCAATAAAAAAAGTTACAAGAAAACGTTTGGAAAGTTTGTGTGGGAAGGCTTTTTATATAGCGGAAAACCTGGATAGGCAAACAGACCTCAGGTTGAATCCCAAGTCTGGCACGAACTAGTCATGTGACCTTGGGCAAATTACTCAACCACTATAAACTTCACTATACTCTTTCTTAAAAAGTAAATATTGCAAACTATTTTAGGATTTTATAAGGATAAAAATCATTATGTGCTTAGAACATGCCTGATATGTAGTAAAAAGTCAATGAAAGATAGTTCTAATATTAATATCTTGATGACATTGATGATGATGGTGATGATTTTAGTTGGCTCTCTGGGTTGACAAGGTCAAGACTTTGTCCACAGGGAGGTAGACCAAAGATTTGATATGAGCCAAGATACCTATATTTGTCACTAACAGGGAAAAGCAAAGATACGGTCAAGTTCAGCTAAAAAAAAACATATTGAAACCAGAAGGGTAAGATTCAGGGAAAACACAAATTTAATACTCAAATATCTATTTTCTTTAGGTATACGACAAGAGATCAACATAAACTCCCAAAGTGGATGAGGAATAAGATATGGATATCTGGTAGCTAGATTAGATGATCACATTGAAGAACTCTGGCCTCACGGTATAAAATTACATTTATTGTTTGTCCATTGCATGTCGGTTGGTGCGCTTGGCCCTTCCTCATACTTCTGTATCTTTAACCTCATAATACCTGTGAAATGCCTATTTGTATCCCTGTTTTACAGATGGGAAAACTGATGGTGGTTTTAACCAAGGAAAACAACAGGAAATACATATAAAACGGTTTCTTGTCAGGTACCTGGGAGAATCCCACACAGGGTGAAAGATTGATCTGCAAGAACCTAAGCCAGGAAAGCAACCTGTGCAGAGGGATCGAGATCAGTGGGACATTCTCTGGGAAGCTTTTCCTCATTCCTAGACCACTTTGAGTCTTCTGCTGTTTGCTGCCATGACGATCAGGGTTTTCTGCTCCTACATTCACCACACTTCACTAGAATTATTTGAAGTAATAAAATTATACGTAGTGCACATTTTCTCATGCACTAGATTTGACGTTCTGTACCTAGTATATATAACAGGCTGTCACACATAGATGCCAGCAGATGTATGGATAGATAGTGACAAATGTGGCAGTTGCTCTTTTCTCCTCCTCAACTCTCTTCCTGGAAACAGGCCTTTAATAGATAGAAAAAAATGAATGATTTCATTAGCAGAATGAAGACACATTTCATCCTCGAAGAGGCAGCTGGTTATTAGCAAGGAATGGCCGTTTTGTCCTGTAAATGTTTCATTCCAAGAAAACTGAGAGATTTAACAATTACCGCAATCAGATCTGAGAATAAGTAAATCACTGTGGTTTAGATTGTAGTAGTTGCTATGGCAGGGAAAAAATCTCAGCGGCTTAAAATGTGGAAAGGTATTTTTTCTCATTTAAAGATGGAATGGTGATGAAGGAGGAGTGCTCTGCTCCACATTGTCACCGAGGAATCTAGGCTGACAAGTGCTCTGTGAAATGAAGGCGGCCCATGTGCCCAGGAGGAAAGGCAAAAGGGCTTGTCGACAGCAAGCTAGCTTTGCCATATTAGCCTAAATAGAAAGGCACTCAAGGGGCTAATGCAATTTTTTGTGGTTCTCTGAAGACTTTACTCCACAATCTGACTTTTATTTTCTTCAAATAACTTTGTCCTGGTGGACTATTTTTTGCATTAATACAGATGCAAATGCAGGAACTTTATTTTCTGATGCATAAATTGAGGCTCGTGATTAATTCATTAGCTATTCAATGAAGACATGAATATTGTTTAATATATTATATAATGTACATTCATATATGACATACATATGTATGATGCATGTATGTGTATATAAACACTAGTGGGTACAAAGTAAAGATGTGGGCTGCAGACAGTAGGTTTTGTAGGAGGGCGAAGAAAGAATTTCTGGACAACTCATAACCACATTTTATTGTGAGTTTACCAGCCTGATCTTTGCAGAGGACACAGAGGGAAGGGACTGATAGAGTGAGTTTACATATCTTCATTGCCCCTCATAAAATTTTTAAAGAAAATTTCATAACTTTTATAAAAATATGTATATTTTAATTTGAAACAATTACAAATTTACAGAATGGTTTTAAACACACTATGTATATATATAGTATATACATATATATTTTTCCTGAACCATTTGAGCATGAGCAGATGACTTGTTGCTCAATCGCTTCTGAATATTTTAGTGTGCATTTAGTCTATGGGTGATTTGTTACACAGCCATTATAACTGCAACGTCATCTAATCCTCAAACCCCATTCAAGTTTCACCAGTTTTTGCCATAATGTTCTTTATAGTAGGATGATCCAGTTCAAAATCACGTGTTGCATTTGATTGTTGTGTCTCTTTATTCTCCTTGGATCTGGAACAGTCTTTCCTTGACTTTCATGGCCTTGATACTTTTGAAGATAGGCCACTTTTTTTGGTCAAACGCTCCTCTATTTACGTTTTTCATTATGACCAGATTCAGGTCATCCATCTTTGGCAAGAACATCACAGGAGTGATAATGTTTTTTTCTCATTATATCCTATCAAATGGTGCACAATTTTGATTTGCTCAAAATTAGTGATGTTAACTTTGATCACTTGATTCTGGAGGTGTCTCTCAGGCTTTTCCACTTACCCTTTCTCTTCTGTAGGTAATAAGTATATTGTGAGAAAGCATTTTGAACAGTGTAAATATTCTGTTCCTCATCAAACTTTCAATCTAGTCATCTATAATTTATTTGTATCTGTATATATAACATTAAATTTTTAAAACATTTTATCTGAGTTATTATCCATTGTCATTATTTATTTTGATGTTAAATTTGCCCCCAGTTTGACTAGGCAGAGCCCCTTTTATCTGGTTTCTCTGTCTTTTTGACATGTTTCTAGCTTTCTTGAGTACTTACTTCCTGGCACAACAAAGTGTTCTTAGGCTTGTACTTACCCTGCCCTAAACTTGAAATCAGCTATTTTTTCCAGGAGCCCTAGTTCCTTTTGGTGGAGAATGGTATTTAGAAGACAAGATTTGGGTGTTAGAAGTGCTTATTGTTATTGGGGTGTCAATGTTCCCAGGGACCTTCAGTAGACAGCGCTAAGGAGTATATGAATGTATGTACACACGTATGCACACTTCGACATCTATATTTCTTTATCTACCTCTCTATATTAAAAGCCATGAGTTTATACAGATAACTCGAATTCCAATCTAACAACACAGGGTTTATTCTGGTTTTCCCTTTTCTACATTTGTAACTCTTTTCTCTGATAGTGAGGAAACTGGATCCATTGCTTTCCATATATTTACTTATTTTATTTATCCCCCTACATGTTAACCAATCTATCTCTGCCCATTGCCTCCTCACGGGTTTCCCTCCTCACCTACCTTGTGCACACTAGACCACCACCCTAGGGCATATTCTTCTCCACCCTGGACATCCTCCTCATCCCTCTTGGGCTCTGACTCTTCATGCCAAGTTGCACCTCAGCATACGTTACTCCTGACTCTGCTTCTTCTCTAATACCCGATGCCAGGCTATCACCAGGCTATCCCCAGGCATGGATGTCCTTTTCATCATGGGTTCTGATTCCCCAGCCATGCTGCTCTTCTCCCTCCCTGGGCTCTGACAACCTGCACCAGGCTGGCTCCCCAAATTCTCATGAATCTGACTCTCTCTACTGGGCTGCCCCCATCTCTGGAAGTTGCCTTCCTCATCCTACTTGAACTCTGACACCACATGCTGGCTCACCCCTCTGCTGGAATGCTACGTTTACTGCTCTAGGCTGTCCCTATGTGTTGCTTCTCTCCTCACCTTGGTTGGGCTGATCCCCTGCTTGGGTACCAGCTTTACCTTATTTGAGCTCTGAATTTTCCAGAAAGAGAAGGGAAGAAAAAGGACAAAAACAGTTGCAGTACTTTTTTGAATAAAGATCCTTGGGGGATGTTGAGTTATTTCAATTATTTAAATAGTTATTAATTCATTCATCAACTCTACGTAAGTATCTGTTCTGTGTCAGGCATTCGTCTAAGTGCTGGAGTTATATGGGTGTACAAAACAGACAATGTCCCTGATCCCATGGATTTATATTCTCATGGAGTTGGAAAGATACCCAACTGGACTGGCTGCTCCCCAATACCCAAGATACTAATTTGGTATTGGCCTCCCTGTATCAGGACACTGGGACATTAGTCTGGTAAAGTGGCAGAGTAATCAGTGCATCCTGGACTGGTTGCCATGAAGGAAATTAAGTTGAGAATTTTTGTACAGTATCTTAAGCAGGCTCAAAGGGAAGGGCAACCTATAAGAGAAAATTCCAAAAGAGAAAAGTTATAAGAATAAAATATCCTGGAGACTTAGAAGGTCAAATATATTCTGGAGAGCTCAGAGCGACTTGACTTCTAGTTACCTGTACTTGGAGAAATCTTTGAGGTACGCCTGGAGGTTAGAGAAGTAGTAGACATTTATGTAGTACAAGATCTAGACCTCATTGTCTTACCTAAGAAGATGCTCTACACAGGCTAAAATATGATTTTTCCCAATAGTAATATTAGGATCAGGCAGTATCCAGTCATGTTCCCCATTCTTGACATGACTCATATGATCATATAGAAGTTGGAGGCACTGGGAGTTGATCTTGAGCTATCCCAGTCAGCAGGCTGGTGGTCAGTGGAGAGTGATCTTCTTTGGACTGAGGATGCCCTTTCTGGGCTCTCCTGATCAGGCTTGGCATATGACTCTGAAGCTCTAACCTACAACAGGGGAGATTTTCACAGTCTGAAAGATAATGTATAGGTATAATTACCTCTATTACCAAGGAGAGTTTCACGACTAATGTAGATAAATCCCTTCCCAGTTGCTTTGTGAATTTCTCACTTTTTAATTAGTAATGTTAGAAAAATTAAATAGAACTGCACCTTGTTTGTAAGGTGGTTGTTAAGCAAGTTAGAAGAGTAGAGGAAAAATTTGCAGTGAGTTCTGCCAAATAAGTTTTCTGCTCAACTGTTAAGAAATAATAAAACCAGCCATATTTGCTTTCTGCTGTTCATGTCCAGGTCTACACCCAACTTCTCTTTAAGATCCTATAAAATCAAACAATGCCATTCTGAGTTTAAAGGTTTGTGCAGCTTGGGATATGGATCAATAAAATGGCCATATAGATTTATCTGTCACCCAGAAGATATGTTTGCTGTGGTCTCAGTGGCTTATGCTAAGGAAACTGTAAATTTGTTTTTATGAAATGATTAAAGAATGGTTGTGAGGAAACACCTGGTTCCCTTTGTCCTTCAAATTCCTCAGAAACCTCCAGATTTAATCAGACAAATAAATGCTTTCGGGACAAGTCAGTGGATACTAATACTGATTCCTCTGGATACTGCAAACTTTTGTTTTTTGTCTCCAAAATGTGTTAATGTGGAAATAATAACCCTAAGGACCTTAGAAGTCATTGTCAACTACAAAATATAAGTACAACTAACAAAGGCACGCTTGAACTCATAGTGGATTTGCTATACAACAAATGGGCGTATGTTCATTTTCAGTGATTTTGTATTTTTTACATCTATACTCATTTAATTCTCACAAGTTATGATAAAGAGTAGAGTTAAAATATTCACACTTTAAATACTTATACTTCATTTTACCAGTAACTAAAAACCTTACAAATACATTATGGATTCCCAGTTCTTATATGAGTGATGAAGCTCCAGCCAGATTAAGCTTGCTATTGATACCAACTATAAACTCTGGGTAAAATTGGAAAACAAAAATAAAAACTACCTGAAGACACTGGAAAGTGGAATAAAAGCAAGCAGATTTTGTAGAGGCATAGTATGGAAGGAGGGAGAAAACACCTTGTGTATTCTACTTTGATAGATTTTAGCCTGAGCATAAGCTATAGTCAGTGATTTGAAGTGCTGTTAGAAGGGGTAGAAATTAGATAGAAAATTCCACAATTTTTCTGTCCTGAAGAACCAGATGGCACAGGTTAGGGCAACCACAGCTGCTGGAAAATGGAAAAGGAATCCCAGAAAAGAGAGAGTAAGAAACAGGAAGATTTGGACAACGTTTCTACTTAGAATTTAGAGCTTCCTCTGAATTGAAGGAGACTGACTCTAAGATGATCAAAACGTCAGAACTAGATAGAAAAATATTTTAAAGCAAGTTTTACGACTATGCTCAATCATGTAAAGAAAAATATGCTCATAATATATGAAAAGTTACATCTCAGAAGATAAACAGAAACTTTAAAAAACAACCAAAATATGATTTTTATGAAGAGCTCTTAATCCTGTGCAGATCATAGAGTAGATTAAAAAAAATTTGTTAAATGAAAAAATAGCACTTTTCATTGTTTTTCTTTACCTGTTTGTCTTGATCCTGCTCTTTTCATTCTTTTCACATATTTATTTGTTTAAAATTTAGTTTTATTCCTTTAAAGAGGTTTTAGCCCTGAGATATTGATTTCTTCATTCAAATATTTATAGAGAAGTTGGTATGTATAGAGAAGTTGTATGCTGTACTGGGAACAGTTTGTTAAAAATATATAACGGTTATGCTGGTGATGGTGATGATGATTATAGCTGAGAGTATAATATATACAGGCAAGGTAGGACTATTATCCCCACTTTATAGACAGGAAACTGAATCTCAGAGTTAATGTTACATATTTTCACTATTTGCTAACATGATGTGTTAAGAACTATTTGTAAAAAGAGTAGTCTAGTGTTTTCCATTTGATTCCATTTTAGTTTCTGTTTCTCTTTTGAGATGTTGTATCCTTTCATTTATTATGAGCATTTTTTCTTTATATTATTGAGCATCATTACAACAGTTGCTCCAGTAGCAAATGGCAATGAAAACATACGACTGCCCCTCTGATGGTAGAGCCTGAATTTGCTATTACTCTGCTGCCTTTGGAAAGCGTGGATTTATTTGTTGGTGCAAGAAAAACTGCTTCTCACTTTCCCCTTTTGATAATTTCTCATCTATTCCTTTAATTTCCACAGATTGGCCTTCCCTCATGATTTTAGATTACCATTCCCAAACATCTTGTCTTGGCTCAGTCACAGTACGTTAATTGACATCTCTCCGTTCCGTCACTCATCTTTGGGCAGATGGTAATTTTTTTTCAGTTTAGAGCATCACATAATGAAAAGAATAACCATGACAACAAATGAAGAAAAGAGGAAGAAAAAATCGAAGAAACAGAATCAGAAGAAGAAGAAGAAGAAAAGCAAGAGGAGGAAGATGAGGAGGAGGAGGAGGCAGAGGAGGCAGAGGAGGAAGAGGAGGGGGATGAGGAAGAAAAAGAGGAAGAAGGAGAGGGGGAAGAAGAGGCAGAAAGATAATTGCTTCATGAATGCAGGGACACTGTCTGCCTCCCTACTACTTCACACAATGCCGAGGACATAATCAATCGCTCTAACTGATATTTGCTAAATGAATAAATAAGTATATGATTGAATGAAAATATACCACAAGGTCTTAAATTATCCTAATCTTGAACTCCCAATTTCACATATCTATTTCTTTTTTCTTTGTTTTTTATTTTGGCTGCTCTTCATTTTCCTTATAGTGTGAATTTCACTGCGTCTTTTCTGAAGCTCTTCCTGACCATCTGTCTTTCAGTTTGGAGAGCTGGAATTGAAAGATTGGCCACTATTTATTTTTCTCCTCAACCTTCATAGAGTAAAACAACAACATTAAATTGTAAGACAGTTCTATATTGATCATAACTAGTCATCCTGCCAGTGAAAGATGCATGGTCTACCTTTTAAGTTGCTACTTTTCTTTCCCAGGGCTGTGATAATAGCTCCCTTCAATAGGAGTATACGTGTAGATGCTTTATATCAGACTAACAGATTTCGTAGAGTAAATGTAGGTGGATTCAGGCTTCAGAAAATGATTCAACAGTGTTACTTTGTTAGTAATTATTAAAATATGACTGTTTCCATTGCAAGTAAGAGAAATCAACTCAAACCAGCTCGCTTAAAAAGGATATTAACAGCCTTATCAGAAAAATTCTGGTTTAGGCATCAAACCAGGTGATAGAGTGGTTCAAATAATGTCACCAGACACAACCTTGTGCTTAGTATTTTTGACTCCCTCTCAATTTATTCTATTCTTGGGCAGATGTTCTCTTTCTGGTGGAAGATAACTGCCAAAAGCTCCAGACTTACATGTAACCTCTCTGCATCCTTCTTTGGGTGCTTCTCAACTTTCTAATTACACATCCTTTGGCCACATGCTATTACAAAAGCATTCAGTATGTCCAGGGGCAAGGAATACACTATTGGCCTGACTTACCTCCTGTGTCCGCCTAGTGTGGAGACTGCTGGTGCCCTGAAAAGATCCCCTCAGATGTATGTTATGGGTCCTTTGAGCCCATTTCATGTCTATGTCTTTGCTGCTATTGCTGTGCAGCTGCAATCTTTGGAGGATTGCCCTGGGCTGCCCTGGCCCACAGAGAGAGACAGATCATGGGGAGCTAGATGCCTGGGAGTCTATATTAGTCCCAGGATACCCCATAGCCACTGAGTAGACTGGTAGGGATATAAAAGTCCAGGTCCCTTGCCATGAGGCAAAACAAACCCTAATTTGCAATTTCTGCTGCAGAGCTCTCTCTGGCATCAGACTAATACTGGAACTTCACCTGAAATCATACACTTGTTTGACTCCCTCCCCTTCCCTATCTTGCTTCTCCCACTTTCTTACTGATTTATCTGGGAAGCACTTCCTTAATGAGTCGCTTGCACTCGAATTCCTGGGAGAAGTTGACCTAAGAAAATATGCTTGAATGCAGGAATCCAAACTAACATGAGATCAGAGTTGGAAAAGGAGGATATTCAAGGAGAACAACATGCAATTACCAGATAGGGAATTGAGGCTGGTGGATTAAAACAAAAGGATTCCAGTACGGGTAACTTCAAAACTAATATAAGTTCCTTCTTTGATTGCTTCTTTCCATTCTCCTTTTTTCAAGAGCAACTGTTTCCTCTACAAAGTCTGTAGTAACACTTTGCACTGGTTCACCCTCTATCTTTATGTTATTATTATAGTTCTGTCCTCCCTGTCTGTTTTGATATTTTGACTTTGGTTGGGTGATTCAGATTCCAGCTTATTTGGAGGCACTCGAGATATTTAGAATCTCTTCTGTCGAGATCTGTGTGCTCCAGTTTGTATAAACTATGTCTCGGTTTGCCTTGCCTCCATCTTCTTTGTCCATCTTAACCTGAGACAGCACCTGAACTTCATGTGTTTTCTGTAGGTCATATGGTTTAAGGGGATAGATGAACAATCTTGATTCATTCTTTTTATCAACTTAATGTCACTCCCAACTTTCTCTTTATTGGCACAATGGGATATCATATTTCTCATATTTAAATAGTTTGTCTTTCTTTCAGTGTCTATCAGATTTTAAAGATAATCACATGGGTTGGTTTATAAAAATGTGTTTTAAAAATTTCGTAATATGTACCTGTTTTCCCTCAATGTGTAGATTCTCTTAAGTTCATTAAGTGGTCAACTATATGACCAGCCATTTCTGTGTATGCTTTATGTTCTATGCAATTCTAAGCAGGATTTGGGGCAAGATTATAGCAAACAATAAACAAATTTGTAACCCATGTTTAGAAATGTCAGAGGTCAAATTCCACATCTAAATTTAAAAATACTATTCACACTAACATTTCTTACCACTGGTACTTCTTACTTCTACCTGAGTTATTTCAGCTTTTTACAAACTCCACTGATAACAGTAATCAAAATTCATTTAGAAGGGCTTCAACAACGCAGTTTTAAGAGCTACTTTCTCCTTGAAACCAGCCTGACCCTAGTTTGTGCCACTTTCTTCTTTCCTCAAAGGTTTCATTTATCCTAATGTATAGCTATGTATGGCTCCTCTTCACACTTAGCACATTCACAGGTTGTTTAGTATATGCTCGACTAATGCTGGTTGAATCAATGCTTCACGGGTTACATTTCAGGAACAATCTGCTAACTTTTGGTGCTGCAAGGTCTGATTTTAAAATAATTGTGCTTGTGAGTCGTGGACCCTCATATTTGGGAAGGTCTTTAAAATTTTCAAGGCAACTTCATATGTAATTACCCTTATTTAATCCTCACCACACACCATAGGACAGGTATAATTTCCACTGTATAAATGCATAAGTGAGATTCTTAACCGAAGAAAGGTCAAACAACTGGCCCAAGGCCACACAGCTAATAAGGAATAAAGTTTGGGTCAAACCCAGGCCTTCTGACTGCAAACCACAATTCTCTCTTTATTCCTGGATTGGCAATCTGGCATTAGCTCGCATCCTTATCCTTTCTCTATAACTTTCTTTGCTCCTGAGACAGATCTAAAAAGTGTGTATTATTTAATTCCATCTTTTTAATTAGGAGAATAGCATATTCCCTAATCTTTTTCTCTTAAAACCACTACTGACTTCCTCTTTTTTCCCTCATTTTTGTAACCCAGTCTGTATAGATTCTTTGTCTTTGTTCTTTGAAAAATGTCTCACTATTTTCTGATGTCTTTTTTTAGCTTAAAGTACATAAAAGTAGTATTTTTTTTTAAGGAAGATTAGCCTTGAACTAACATCTGCTGCCAATCCTCCTCTTTTTGCTGAGGAAGACTGGCCCTGAGCTAACATCTGTGCCCATCTTCCTCTCTTTATATGTGGGATGCCTACCACAGCATGGCTTGCCAAGCGGTGCCATGTCCACACCCGGGATCTGTACCGGGGAACCCTGGCCACCAAAGCAGAATGTGCAAACTTAACTTCTGTGCCACCGGGCTGGCCCCTAAAGTAGTATATGTTTGATAACTTTATTACATATTTTTTGTAGAAAGTTGGGAAATGGTGGTATCTTTTTTATTGCTGAATTGCGAATACTAGCATACGATAATCTGGCACAAATAAACATTTACTAACACATGAATGCACACATTTATTTACAGGTTGTGCAAAAAAGAATGAGTGGCATATAACAAACCTGGGACATGAAAGAATGTACTAATGATTTTCAAAAGTTTAAAAGACAAAACAATATTAAAAACAGTATAAAAATGTTAAAGATATATTTGCAATAAGAAGATTAATAAGAATGGTCTCGACTTACTCTGTAGAGTAGTGATATAATGTTTACAAATGACTAAGAGAAAGGTCAGTTATTCAATTTCAACTTCTATTCCTCTATTTCATTCTTAAAGAGACTTGCCATAATGGCTTTGAAGAAATGTAAACCAAAGGCAAAAGAAGAATTGTGTTCAACTTTTCAGATGTGTGTAGGTTATCACAGGTATTAAACAGCATTACACATTCCTTGTTAATTTAACTTTGAATCTCCAGTGCTTAGACGATGTCTAGTCTGGTGCCTGACCCAATACAGGGGCTCACTGATGTTGATGGAATGAGTGGATGTCATTACTGTCAACAATCTTTGAAAAATCATGGGAAGTAACACTCTTTGAAGAGGGGCCAGAACACTAAAGCAAGGAAAAGTGTCTTCTGAAAACTGCAAAACAATGAATTTGCTAAAGATATATCTAGCAACTTGCTAGGATGGATCCATCCCTCAGGGAATGAAACACTGAGCGTGACCTAGAAAGACAGAAAAGGGGACCTCAGACAAGTAGCAAGATAATAGCGTAGGATTCATTAGAATGGGCCCAGATTAACGGACAAATTTCTATAGATCCTTTAATATATACATATCATTTATATATATATTTTTCTTTCTTTCTTTCTGTTTTTTACAAAATAAATTCTTCCAATGAAATCTTGGTGGGAGACCAATATGTAGACCTGCTCTGGGGAGAGAGATGGAGATTTGGAACTTTATATTCTTTTTGTATCCTTTCTTGCTCCTTCCTTTCACGGTGGCCTCAAAGGGACCTCCAAAGAGCCCCAAATATAGTCATTCTCAAATTGAAGTATGCAAGGATATCAGTTGAGATATGTTAAAAATGAAGAATCTTGTGTCTCGCCAGAGATTCTCACCAAAAGTAAAACAAAAAAAGAACACTAGTATCTTCAGAGAACAGATTGGTGGTTACCAGAGAGGAAAGGGGTGAGGAGGACGAGACGGGTAAAGGGGCACATGTGTACAGAGACTGAGGACAACTAGACCTTTGGTGATGAATGCAATGTAGTTTATACAGAAGCTGAAATAAAATGATGCACACCTGAAATTTATACAGTGTTATAAATCAATGTTACCTCAAAAAACAGGGACAAGTATCTCAAGGGATGCTGATGTAAACAGTGTTAGGGCTCCATATAATTTGAAACCGGTAATATAAAGATAAACTTCCTTTTGTGTTCACAGCCTGCCAGGAAGGTTAAGAATGTGGAGTAGATGGAACTATGAAAGGCGCTAAGTACAAACCAGTTATAAGTTGATATGGAGGGAGGTTTTTAGCGGTGTCATTAGGGGTCATGACAGGTTAAATCCTTTTACGAGTTGCTCTTTCAGACTTGGCATTCACGGGGCATGTGCATGATCCTGGAGCAACTTAGAATTTGAGGCTAAATAAAACAAAACAAAAACCACCTTTATTTGTCGTCTTCTCTAGGGATCTGAACCTTTTGCTTATCCCCAGACCATTCAGCCAACTCAGAAGGTAGCTAATTCTTCTCAAACCATGAGCTTTTACCTTGTCCCCTTCACTTCACAGGGGTCATTGACAGTTTAGCTCTTGAACTCTTCCCTTCTCGTTATCCACCTGTGTTTAACAGTTTTCTGCGTGCTCCTGTTCAATTATTTACCGGCATTTTATTCTTGCCATAATAATTCCCCTCAGTAGGCACTACTGAATCTTTTCCCTTCCTCTCTATTCTTTGCATGTACATTTACATGTAGAATTTTCTCACCAGTGGTATTTTGTCACCTTTCTTCTAGTTCACTGTCAATCATGCACCCCAAACATATTACCATGGTAATATGGTTGGCTCAAATCCAACTGGGGTTCTGATTTTACCTACTGTGCCTGAGCCTGTTAGATACATGCCTCAGATGCAATGTTTGCTCTTCTCTTATTGCGGGGAAGCTGACACCTATAGGGTGTGTATCCTTGGCTCTCTATCCATGAATTCCAACTCTCTCTACCCAAAATAAGCTTTGATGGAAATTCAGAACATGGAGAGAGGAAGTACTCCTCTTCTTATCTGCTTTCAGCAGCATCCCTGACCAGGCTGGGACCCTCCATGACTTAGCTCCCTCCTGATAGGTCTGTCATATTCCAGTTTCTGTCAGATGTCCCTGGCCCTGGGGTTCAGGTAACACTGATTCTTTCTCCCTCTGTCTCTCCAGCTCCAGGGTATAGTGGTTTCTTGCTGTTGGTAATCTTGGGATTACCTTGACTTCTCAGCTGCTCCATCACCTGTGTAACCAATTCCCTAAATTAAATTCATTGTAATATAAATAGTTGAAATGGTTTCTGTTTTTCCGATTAAAACCTCACTGTTATACCTCAGTACTTCTTCTCATTCTCCTTCCTTTTCTCTTTCCCCTTCCCCTCCTTCTCTCTCCCTCCTCTTTTTCCTCTTCCCCATCCTCCTCCTTACTTTTGCCGCTAAGGTACTTCTCAACATAAGTGATAAGAGTCCAAATCTATTTCAGATTTCCCAGTGCACTCAAATGTGAACCCTTCTCCTATCCCATCTCAATCTCTTGAGATTAAGTTTCCCTGTTAGAGGAGATTTATTGTCAATTGACTGAAAGGAACTTTTGGTGGTTATGATTATGGTCTGCAATTGCTTGAAAATAAGATGTAAAAGACCGATTCAAATTATTGAATCAGAATCATATGATGATTATGTAGATAGAATAAGAAAGATGGGGAAGTCCATATGCTACTTTATTCAAGAGAATCTTTTGTCTTTTAGGAGCAGAAGATAAAGGGCTATTAAGCATTAGGTGAGAAGAGTTACTGAGACTAGAGACCAGAGATATGGTTTCCAAGGAAATAAGAATTCCTTTGTCTGGAGAAAATCATGCACCTTTCTGGGAGCAGGCTTTCCTGGAGGAATTCTCAAAAGAGTGTGAGTGTCCTGCAACAGAGACTCCTGATCTCTAGGCTGTGATTTACTGCAGATCTACCAGCCATACCTATTGGTAGATAGAGCACCTTGGAAAACCACAATCCTTACTAATTAACAGAAATATCTTTATTCTGGTAACAATACAAGGTATTTAAGGATCATATGCCCTGATTCATCACTCCCAAAGAACTCGCCACCATACCACTACACTACCTTACACACAGACACACACAAACACACATACACACACATGGGAAGACACGCACTAGCAGTGTGTATTGATCCATACAATCAGGAAAATGATTGCTTCCTCTGCATCAGGAAACAGTGGCAAACGATCTCCACATCTAGGTTTCTAAGTTTTCTCAAAAATTTGAGTTTATTGAGGAAAAGAGGAAAGAACTAAGTTGTTACCAAATAGATAGATCAAAGAGGCGTTGTGTAAATAGTTCATCTTTAAAAGAGAGCTTATTATTAGGCATTTTCTGGATTTGAATTCTGGTTCCTGTGTGACCTTAAATTAGTCATTAAATCTCTTTTAGATTAGATTTCCTTATTTATACAAAGAAAACAGCAGTACTCAATTTATAGAATTCTTTTGAGGATTAAATAATGTAAACTCATTAAAAAGCATATGTTGTCTGGCAAATTGTAAACCCTCAAAATATTTGTGGATGCTATAGTTTCATATTATACACACAACTCCCAGGATATGGCCTGGTGTTCAATAATGTTAAATTCAATATTGTATATCTTCAGCATGTACCTGTTCTATAAAGTTTCTTTAAGTTTCAGAATGATAAGCTAAAAAACTAGAAATGCTGAATTTTTAAAGAAAGTTTGAAATATATCAAGCATACTTGGTTAATTAAGGACAAGTAAGTAAAATATTCGAGAAGATTTTCAATAACTGTGGGAATTTTATTATTGAAATTTGCCGTCACCATTTAATTCTTTTCAGTAGACTGTACAACCAGGAGAAGTATCAATTTTCATATTCAGTGTGAATCTGTCTTATCTACCATTAACCATTTAGTTTTTTGGTTCTGTCTTAGGATTTCGTCTACTCACTTACTTCTACTGACCCTATTCTCTTCCCTCATTATGACAATGGATTATGCCCTCACTTTTGTTAGAATCATTCAGTTCCTTCTTGGATGCCAAAGTTAAATTCTACTCATTTTGAACCCAAAGGTTGACATGTTAAAGATTCAGCAAGGAATTCTAGGAAAATGATGACTTGTCCATGTATTTTTACCCCTCTTCTGCCACTGCTAGTCACCTGTCTCTTCTGGGTCAAATTGCTGCTGGAAAAACACATTCCAGGATGCATGTAATTCTATATGGTCAGAAGTTGTAAAAGAAAAGTGAGAACTAGTTGTGTACATACAATTTAAAAGTTTTTAGTATGGCAAAGATACCATAAATGAAGTGAATAAACCAACCATAAATTTGGGAAAAATATTGTGAAGCAGAGGAAAAGCTAATATCTTTTCTGTACAAAAGTTTCAAAAATCGGTGAGAGATATGTAAATGATAGAAAAGGAGCAACAAATACAAAGAAAATATTTATAGCAGTGAAAATCTGAATGGCCAAAAATACTTGAAAAGATGCACAAACGCATTAGTAGTCAGGAAAAGATAAAGTAGTAGATTTCACCTTTTACTCTTTATACTGGAAAATATTGAAATAAACATAAAATCTTTTGCCACCTGAGCAAAAGAGTGGGAAAGATGATATGCTTGTAAAATGCTAAAAGAAATATGAAAGCAATCCCTTAACATCAATGAAAAAAGTATATATATATATATATCTCCTTATGACCCAGTAATCCCTCTCCTGAGAGTGAATTCAATATAAAGAAAACTTTAATTCTGTAAGGATTATCTACAAGGTTGTTTACATTAGTGTTATTCATAGTGGGGAAAAAAACCATCAATAGTGAAAGGTGTAAATAAATTATTATTCTGCTTCCAAACCACTAAAAACAATGAGTGAGAACTATACTATGTACTTTGAAAAATTTCTGTGTAATTACACGGAAAAAGCAATAGCTAAAATACTGTGTCATATCCCATTTTTGTAACGTATTGCTAATTTTAGCCCTACATATGGATATGTATATGTGAATATGTGCATGACCACATGACTACATTTTTTTCTCGCAGAGAAAACTACGAAAGGATGCATTTTAAGTTGTTAACCTTGGGTTACCTCATAAAGAGGAGGTGGGAAGGAACTTACACAGGTGGTGTGGGGAACAGAAGGAGAAGCTCAAAAGTAAAGTACAAATTAAAAATGAATTAGGGGCCGGCCCTGCCTGGGGCGAGTGGTTAAGTTCGCGGCGCTCCGCTTTGGGGCCCAGGGTTTGCCGGTTCGGATCCTGGGTGCGGACATGGCATGCTCATCAGGCCATGCTGAGGCGGCGTCCGGCGTGCCACAGCTGGAGGAGCCCACAACTAAAAAAATATATATATATACAGCTGTGTACTGGGGGGCTTTGGGGAGAAAAAGGAAAAATAAATAAAATCTTTAAAAACAATGAATTAAAGGGAATCATGATGTGATCATATTTAGTGATGTATGCAAAATCAGAATGATACAACTATGTATGGAAAAAGAAGTTTTAAAACAGAGTTTGAGCTAAATCCTTGGCTGATCTTGAATGGATGGCTCTCTCCTAGAGAATAACATTTTTTTCCCCAAAAATTTTCTAGGACCAAGAGGTTATGTGTCAGGGAATCTTAATGTAAAGATGAAAATGGGTACATTTTCCACTGAATTATTTAAAAGGAGGAGAATCATATGCTATTTCATCTTGAGAAATATGTAGAATAAGCGTATGAGAGGCCTGATAGACAGAGCTTAGGACCCGGGAGGCTACAAGAATGAATGCATCATTAGCAGAAATACAGAAAGAGACAGAGCTTCAGAAAGAAGGTCACAAATTAGTTAGAACAGACTGCATTTGAGACTCTGGTTTCCACACCTACTATTGGACTTCAAAGAAAACATAGCTGAAGGAACGGTTGGAAGGTTAGGTGTAGGGAAAAGGACCTTCTGTGGGGGAGAGAGAGATGTTAATGCAATCATTGAGACAATTTTGAGGAAGAAGGTCAGAATCTCGGGAAAAGATTCACCTTTAGAGAGATGAAAGAGAAAGAGAGTCTACGGGGGATGATGAAGGTCAGTGCACAGAAATAGAATAAGCTGAAATAAATGCCAGTGGAAGCAAAGAGTATTCATCTTCAGAGACAGAATGCATAGTCATGCCAGTGCAATGGGATGGAGAGAATGCTCCACGTGAAGAGAAGACTGCTAGATTTGGCAATTCAGGGAGGCATCACTAACCTTGAGAGGGTATGAGTGAAGAGATGGAGCAGCAAACATGTAGGGGCTAACTGGGACACTGTGGGGGGGTCACTCTTCCTTAGAGGCAAAGAGGAGTTCAAGATGACGTGGGATTTGGAGTTGGAGAAAACTTAAATCTACTTCAAAGTATGTTTGTGAATCCTTTGAAATATCATTATTATTATTCTAAGAAGATATTAGAAGAATTTATCTGTGTCACCAAAACGTTTGTGAAATAGCCGCTCAGAACTCTAGTGGAAATTGATCTGAGGTGAACAAGTACAGTCTATTGGGCTCCCCTTGGGAACTACTCAAATCCTCTCCACTGCACCTTTTACTCCAGCTACAGCTGTAGTGACCTATTCCATGCTGGCTTCACCCAGCTTCATGCAGGAGCACCCTGACAACACCTCATCTCAGATTTGCCCAGTACATGCATGTGCTGCCTGACCTATACTGTCTCTTTCACAAGTGTGTGGGACATCCACAGGAACCCACTTGGTGTCACACGTGTGAAATCGTGAAGTGTGTGCATGTATGTATGTATGCATGTATGTTTGCATTTGTGTGTGTTGGGGGGAGTGTCCTTTGACCACAGAATAAAGGTCAGTGGATAAATGCTTCCCTTTCTTTTTCCCAAGGAGACACGTGTCTTAAGATATATTTCATGTGACTTCTCATTTGATCTTTTCAATTAGAGCACTTTTTCCCATTGTATCAGTTGCCAACTCCATGATGCATTCCTGTATTCCTCTCCCTTATTCCCTGTTTCCATTCTCCTATCCCTCATTCCTGACACCTCCATCAAACTCCCCAGTAAATATTGCACTTAATCCTTCATTTTTGCCCTTGTTTTCTGGAGAAACTCAAGCTAGGACAGCTTATCTTTAAAAAACAGAAAATATACGAGCTGTGTGGTCCATTAAAGGAACAGGGAATGGAATGAATACTTTTTTTCACTAGAAAGTGTGCTTCTGTATCCCTTAATTTCCTGCTTTTTAAAATGAGTTTACATCTTCAGTTATTTTAAAAATGTCTCTAATATGTTGATTTCCTTAGGTGAACAGCAATAGAAGGACCAAACATTCTGTGATGGATCTTCAGCTAATTGCAGAATAGCCAATGGAGGGCAAAAAAATTCAGCTACTTTTGAATAAAATGCTATTATAATTAAAAATCTGTTAGGAAGAAGGGTCTTAATTTTCCTTTATGTGCCTTGAAAATTTGCCAGGAATTTAAAAGTCTTCCATCATTACACATGGCTTCTGGACTTTAACAGTCCCTTAGCTCCTCAGTTAATTTTATGTCCTAAACCAAAATTACTTCTTTAGTCTTTCTTTCCTTTTTTATGTTACCTAATTTGCTAAGATTTTTGGAGATAGTTATTCTGATTATGCTTTTGTTATTTAATTATGGGATCTACTGTAAAAATAATGCTATTCTGAAGGCAGCTTCTGAATAGAAAACTCTTTTTGAGACTGAGCTGGGAACTTTCCAGTTTTATGCCCTTCTCTTTTGATCTCAAGGTTGTCCAAAGAATTATGTAGAGTTAATGGACATCAGAAGCAAGACCAGGACTTGAGCTTCCTCTCTCTATTGGATTCCATTAAGAGAGCTTATCCAGTTGCCACCTCTATTTGTTTAGAGGTTATCAGCTACGGATAACAGATTCTCCAAGGACAGCAACCTAAACTCTATGGCTTCTTTATATTTCGGGCATTTCATTCTAGGTTAAATCTATTTGAAATTTCTTCAAACGGTGGAAGAAACTGTTAAAAGAAAACAGCAAATTTGCACTGGGGTACACATTTGAATGTCAAACACTTTATTCTTGCAATTGAATTATACCTCTCATTTTGAGCCTGTGAGGTTGAACAGAAATCTGGCAGAAATAAACTCTATCAATATAGGTCTGGTCCCAGTTGCTCACTGTTGGCACCATTAAAATGGACATCGGGAAAATTATAGTGCTATGACAAAGTATGTAAGCCTATGGATGTTGATGTCGAATTGTCTGAGGCCAAATCCTGCCTCTTCCACTTATTACTTGTGTGACAAAGGTTACTGAATTTCTCTAAATTCCTATGTTCTCATCTGTGAGCATAGGTGATAACTGCATCCACCTCCTCAAATTGCTAGGCTTATAGGAAGCACTCAATGATAACTTTTATCATTATTCATCATAGCTCTAAAGTAAACTGTAGTCAATTACAAAAGATGCCCACAATATCTGTGGACTTCTCTGTGATGAAAATGAATTGTCTTTTAGATATTTAGAAAGTAAGGAAGTGGAGAATTGCTAAAGAAACTTGGGATTGAGTTTAAAATCAATGCCTTTAGGAGAAGCAACTCTGTGTATTGGTTAAGATGATGGTTTCTTAAGCTTCAAAGCCTGGGTTCAAATCTCAGCTCTGCCACTTATTAGCTCTTATTAGCACTTGAATAAGCTACCTCACCTCTCTGTGCTGTTTTGTCTTTCTGAAATGGGGGATAATTGTAGTGCCAACCTCATATAATTGTTATGAAAGTTTAATTATTTGTTCTTAAAGCAATGCCCGGCAGGGCTGGCTTCATGGTCATAAAACAGGCCACCATGCTCAGAACAATCTCAAGCTTGATATAATGTTCTGCTGTTGCTGATTTAAAATTCTTCATAATTTCTGTTATTCTTAATAATTTTAAGCATGCATATGAGCAGAGTAAATATTCATAATATGCATGTCTGCTCTCTTCCTTGCTACTGCATTATCACATAACATTAATGATGTCTCATGAGCACAGAATTCCAGTGAACCCAATGTGTGGGAGTTCAGTGACACTCAAAGCAAGTACAAGGTAAGAGTGTTACATCTATGACTGGCTAAGTGAAAGTGCTGGCAGGCTTAAGAGACTAAAATTTCTGTCCAAACGAGAACTTTCATCAAAGGTGGAAAGAAGGCAATGGCATTCTAAGAAACATCATGACCAAAAACCCTATCATATTCTTTCTTACTCATGTTATTTACCTGTATTAGTGAACCATTTATGCTGAAAATAGTTACATAGGAGGGAAGGGGAAAAAATCATAGCTATTTTTCCTGTTGCAGTATCCTTATTCAGTAAGCTAAAGGTAGACAGTGTTGGTAGAATGTCCATGTACCTAGATGTGAAATAAAAACAGCTGAATTATTTTTGTGCAGTGTTTCTTTCGTTCTAGCAAGAAAGAAATACATATGCACATATGACCTGTGAGAAATTCAAATTGTGTGGTTTTGATGACTGTGCATATAAGTGCTCTTACATTTTCATTTAAAACTGGCATTGCACAATATAAAGATGGACAATAAAATTCATTCTAAAATTTTTTTTAAATTAATTTTTCTTGGAGAGTGACATCAGCACCATGGTGGAGTGAGCTCTTCTCATCAACTCTCCTCTCTATGATACAATGAAAAGGACATTCATATTCCAGCGGAGGACATCCACACAACACAAAAGATGTCTGAGACATTCATGCAACCATACGTCAGAAGGTGGAGGTGGTGGAGTCCCCCCACCCCAAGGAGGTGGAACAGGGTAAGAGAAAGCTTTGTTCCTTCCCCAAAGGGCAGTGACCTGGGGATTGCATGTGGCCTTTGAGAGGTAAGGGAGGAGGGCACCTCTTCACAGGAGCATCATAGATCCCTGAGGTCCCTTACAGCCTGGGGGAAAGCCCCCAACAGAGGTGACTAGCTAATGGGAGGGTGACTTCATCAAGCCAACACCCCAGGAGAGCAGATAGCAAGGGTGGAGCAAGAAGCCGCTGGGGCAATAAGTGGAAACAGTGGTCAAAGAATACCACGATGTGGAAGAACAAAGCCATGCTGTCTAGCAGTATGAAAAAACATATTAAATCTTCAGACCAGAAGGAAAATGAAAAGTGCACAGAAATCAATCCTGAAGACACAGAAATCTATAAGCTAAATGACAAAGAATTCAAAATAGCTCTCATTAAAAAACTCAATGAGTTAAAAGAGAATGCAGAGAGACAATTCAATTAGTTCAGGAGGAACTTCGTAAAAGAGATTGAAAGTATAAAGAAGAACCAATCAGAAATATTGGAGATGAAAAACACAATGGATCAGAAAATACAAAATATGGATTCCCTAAACAGCAGAGCTGATATCTTGGAGGAACAACTAGGTAACGTTGAGGAGAGAAATATAGAAATGCTCCAGATGGTGGAGGAGAGAGAACTAAGACTAAGAAGAAATGAGGAAAGTCTCCAATAAATATCTGACTCAATTAAGAAATGCAACATAAGAATTATAGGTATTCAAGAAGGAGAAGAGAAGGAGAATGAAGAAGAAGGCTTGTTCAAAGAAATAATAGCAGAGAATTTCCCCAACCTAGGTAAAGAGATGGAAATCCACGTGAACAAGGCTATTAGGTCTCCTAACTATGTTACTGTAAAAAAACCTACTGCAAAGCATATAGTAGTGAAGCTGGCAAAACTCAATGATGAAAAAAGACTAAGTGAAGCAAGGCAGAAAAAAAAACTTACAAAGGAACCCCTATCAGGTTTTCAGTAGATTGCTAAGCAGAAACCTTGCAGGCTAGGAGAGAGAGGAATGATACATTCAAATCTTTGAAAGGCAAAAACTTTCAGCCAAGAATACTCTATCCTGTGAAAATATCCTTCAGATATGATGGAGAAATAAGACTTTTCCCAGATAAACAAAAACTAAGGGAGTTCATAGTCACAAGAACCCCCTATAAGAAATTGTCAAGAAGGCCCTCACACTTGAAAAAAAAGAAAGGAAGAAAGGGGTTATAAAGCCCAGAGTAAGGAGATAAATTTGTAGACAAAATCAGAAAATTGTAGCTATCCATCAGAAAAGGTTAACAAATACTCAAGTAAAACATTAAAGATAAAGGGAGGGAAAACACCAAAACAAAGATAATCTTGTCATTTTTAACCACAAACTCACAACACAAGATGGAATGAGATGTGACAAAAAGAATATAGTAAGGGAAGACGAAAGGGACTGAATTGATTCAGTCAGGAAATAAGAGATCATCAGAAAATGGACTATCTTATCTACGAGATTTTGTATCCAAACCTCATGGCAATCACTAAATAAAAAAGCAGAACAGAGACACAAATAATAAATAAGTAGAAAACTAAGAAATCCAGCACAAAAAAAGTACACAACTGAATTGGTAGTCCGAATTTGTAGACAAGAAACAAAGGAACTATAGGAGAACCAGAAAGTGAGTAAGAAAATGGCAGCATTAAGTCCTTACATATCAATAATCACTCAAAAAGTAAATGGTTTGAATTCTCCAATAAAAAGACACTGAGTTGCAAGATGGATTAAAGAACAAGATCCAGCAGTATGCTGCCTCCAGGAAACACACCTCAGCTCTGATGACAAACACGAACTCAGAATGAAGGGATGGAAGATGATACTCCAAGCTAATGGCAAACAAAAGAAATCAGGTGTTGTGATACTTAATAGCAGACAAAGTAGACTTCAAGACAAGACAGGTAATGAGAGACAAAGAGAAGCAGTATATAATAATCAAAGGGACACTCCATCAAGAAGACATAACACTTATAAATATCTATGCACCCAACACAGAAGCACCAAAATACAAAAAGGAACTATTAACAAACCCAAAAGGAGACATTAACAACAACACAATAATAGTAGGGGACCTCAACACTCCACTCACATCAATGAATAGATCATCCAGACAGAAAGTCAACATGGAAACAGTGGAACTAAATGAAAAACTAGACCAAATGGACTTCATAGAAATATATAGAACATTCCATCCAAAAACAACAGAATACACATTCTTCTCAAGTGCACATGGAACATTCTCCAGGATAGACCATATGTTGTGAAACAAGGCAAGCCTCAATAAATTTAAGAAGATTGAAATAATAATAAGTATCATTTCTGACCACAATGATATGAAGCTAGAAATTAATTACAAGAAAAAAGCTGGGAAAGGGACTAAGATGTGGAGACTAAACAACACACTACTGAAGAACAAATGGATCATTGAATAAATGAAAGGAGAAATAAAAAAATATCTAGAGACAAATGAAAATGAAAACATACCATACCAAATCTTATGGGATGCAGCAAAGGCAGTACTAAGAGGGAAATTCATCACAATACAGGCTCACCTCAACAAACAAGAAAAAGCCCAAATAAGCAATCTCAAACTACGCCTAACAGAATTAGAAAAAGAATAAACAAAACCCAAATTCAGCAGCAGGAGGGAAAAAAATAAAAATCAGAGCCAAAATAAATGCAATTGAAGCAAAAAAAAAAGGCTTTAGAAAGGATCAGCGTAACAAAGAGCTGGTTCTTTGGGAGGATAAACAAAATTGACAAACCCCTAGCCAGACTTACAAAGAAAAAAAGAGAAAAATCTGAGATAAATAAAATTAGAAATGAAAGTGGAGAAATTGCAACAGATATCACAGAAATACAAAGATAAGAGAATACTATGAAAAGCTATATGCCAACAAATTGGACAATCTAGAAGAAATGGATAAATTCTTAGACTCTTCCAACCTCTCAAAGCTGAGACAAGAAGAATTGGAGAATCTGAATAGATGAAACACAAGCAAAGAGATTAAAACAGTAATCAAAAACATCCCCCAAAATAAAAGTCCAGGATCAGATGGCTCCCCTGGAGAATTCTACCAAACTTGCAAAGAGGATTTCATACCTATCCTTCTCAAGCTGTTCCAAAAACTAGGGAAGATGGAATGATTCCTAACACATTCTACAAGGCCAACATCACTCTCATACCAAAGCTTGACAAGGGCAACACAAAAAAGGAAAACCACAGGCCAATATTGCTGATGAACATAGATGCAAAAATCCTCAACAAAATATTGGCAACCTGAATACAGCATACATCAAAAAGATAATACATCATGATCAAATGGGATTTATACCAGGGACACAGAGATGGTTCAACATCTGCAAGTCAATCAATGTGATACACCATATTAACAAAATGAAGAATAAAAACCATGTGATCATCTGAACAGATGCAGAGAAAGCATTAGACAAGATCCAACATCTGTTTATGATAAAAACATAACAAAATGGGGATATAGAAGGAAATTACCTCAACATAATAAAGGCCATATATGACAAAACCACAGCCAACACTATACTCATTGGGGAAAAACTGAACTCCCTCCCCTCTAAGAACAGGAATAAGACACAGGTGCCCATTATCACCACTCTTATTCAACATTGTACTGGAGGTTTTGGCCAGAGCAATTAGGCAAGAGAAAGGAATAGAAAGGAATAAAAGGAATCCAAATAAGAAATGAAGAAGTGAAACTCTCTCTTTTTGCAGATGATATGTTCCTACATATAGCTAAAGAATCCATTGGAAAACTATTAGAAATAATTGACAACTACAATAAAGTTGCAGGGTGCAAAATCAACTTACAAAAATCAGTTGCATTTCTATACTCCAATAACAAACTACAGAAAGAGAACTCAAAAACACAATCACATTTACAATCACAACAAAAAGAATAAAATATCTAATAATAAATTTAACCAAAGAAGTGAATGACCTATACAATGAAAACTATAAGACATTATTGAGAGAAAAAGATGATGACACCAAGAAATGGAAAGATATTCCATTCACATGGATTGGAAGAATAAACATAGCTAAAATGTCCATATTACCCAAAGCAATCTAAAGGTTCAACACAGTCCCAATCAGAATCCCAATGACATTCTTCACTGAAATAGAACAAAGAATCTTAAAATTCACATGAGGCAGGGCTAGCTCTGTGGCCGAATGGTTAAGTTCATGTGCTCTACTTCAGTGGCCCAGGGTTTTTCCAGTTCAGATCCTGGGCATGGACCCAGCACTGCTCATCAAGCCATGTTGAGGCAGCATCTCACATAGCACAACCAGAAGGACCTACAACTGGAATATACAACTATGTACTTGGGGGCTTTGGGGAGAGGAAGAAAAAAAAAACAACTCCCCCCACCAAAAAAAACCCCCAAAATTCATATGGGGCAACTAAAGACCCAAGATAGCTAAAGCAATCCTGATAAAATAAGAACAAAGCTGGAAGCATCATAATCCCTGTCTTGAAAATGTACTACAAAGCTATAGTAAACAAGACAGCATGATACTGGTACAAAACCAGGCACACAGATCAATGGAAAAGAACTGAAAGCCCAGAAATAAAACCACACATCTAAGGACAGCTAATCTTCAGCAAGGGTGCTAAGAACATACAATGGAGAAAAGATAATCTGTACAATAAACGGTGTTGGGAAAACTGGACAGCCACATGCAAAAGAGTGAAAGTAGACCATTCTCTTATGCCATACACAAAAATAAACTCAAAATGGATCACAGTCATGAAGGTAAGACCTGAAACCATAAAACTTCTGGAAGAAAATATAGGCAGTACACTCTTTGACATTGGTCTTGGAAGGATCTTTTCGAATGCTCTGTCTTCTCGGACAATTGAAACAAAAGAAAAAATAAACAAGTTGGACTTCATCAGACTAAAGAGCTTCTGCAAGGCAAAGGAAACCAGGATCAAAACAAAAAGACAACCCACCAATTGGGAGAAAATATTTGCAAATCGTATATGTAACAAGGAGTTAATCTCCATAATATATAAAGAACTCACACAACTGGACAACAAAAAAACCAAACAGCCTGATCAAAAAATGGGCAGAGGATATGAACAGACATTTTTCCAAAGAAGATAAACAGATGGCCAATAGGCACATGAAAAGATGTTCAACATCACCAATCATCAGGGAAATGCAAATCAAAACGACACTAAGATGTCACCTTACACCTGTTAAAATGGCGATAATCACGAAGACAATAACAAATGACAGAGAGGTTGTGGAGAAAAGGAAACTGTCATCCATTGCTGGTGGGATGCAAACTGGTGCATCCACTATGAAAAACAGTATGCAGATTTCTTAAAAAACTAAAAATAGAAATACAATATGACCCAGCCATCCCACTATGGGGTCTCTATCCAAAGAACTTGAAATCAACAACCCAAAGAGACTCATGCACCCCTATGTTCATTGCAGGACTATTCACAATAGCCAAGACATGGAAGCAATCCAAGTGCCCACCAACTGATGATTGGATAAAGAAGATGTGGTATATATATACAATGGAACACTACTCAGCCATAAAAACAGACAAAATTGTCCCATTTGCAACAACATGTACGGACCTGGAGGATATTATGTTAAGGGAAATAAGCCAGACTGAGAAAGACAAACACCATATGATTTCACTCATATGTGGAAGATAAACAAACACATGGACAAAGAGAATAGTGCTGTTGTTTCCAGGGGATGGGGGGGTGGGAGGTGGGCACAGAGGTGAAGGGGAGCACTTATGTGGTGACGAACAAGTAATAATGTACAACTGAAATTTCATAATGACGTAAACTATTGTGAATTCCATAAAAAAAATAATTTTTCTTTATTTGGAGTGACATTAAATATTAAATGAATAACACTATGACAAATGAAAAGAGAGATTGTGAAAGAAAAGAAAAATATTTATATTTCAATACCTTTTACAGTATTTTTTTTTTTTTGATTTTTGAACAAAGCACTCTGCATTTTCATTTTGCACAGGGCCCTACAAATTATATAGCTGGGGCCACTGCCTGGCACATCGTAAGTGCTATATATTTATATCTATATGTATATATATATTTCACAAACGAATCAATGATGGTTCCAGAATTTTGTATTGAAATATTGTATTCTTAAAAGGAAAATCTAGACTTTCTATCGCTGGAAGAAAATTACTCAAACAGGGAAAGATGATTTACTCAGCATCTGAACCTGTCCCTGTGAGTTTTTCATTTTCCGTGGGGCTGATAAACCCATTGCTCCTAGATTGGAAAGTTTTCCTCTGTACCACAGAGGGTCCCAAATAGCCAGATGGGCAAGGCCCACAGAACACACTTCGTTTCTTACAGCATCTCTTAGGCACTTTTCAGTGTCCCTCAAAAGAAGACTTTACAGATTCCTAAACCTTTTCAAACACATTATTGCATCTGAACCCCAGAACATTTTGAATTAGGCTGTGAAGAAGTTAGAAAATAATATGTATGCCTGGCTAGTTACCAATAGCCCCTGGAGGGGCATCACCTGCTCGGCTCATCACAACCCAGGGTCTGACCCCTCAGTCTTACAGATTCAGGAAACAGAGAGTGTCGGTTTCCCCGAGCTTTATTGGACTTAGGCATGCTGATTCACATCAACTAAATCCACAGGAGAATAAAGTATAAAATACGGAATGCCGATGCTGTAATTTATAGAGAGAAATGTAACTTTCCAGCACACCAGAACATTCTCTCTCTGTAGAAAATCATCCTGGGAAGGTAGATTATCAGAAGGTAGCTTGTGAGCACAGAATCAGAAGAGGGAGAGTTGGCTGGCTAACTCATATGTTTAACGGCGTCAGGCTCCCATGGTCTGACAGATCTATCTCCACAATAAGGAGAATTGGGCATGTTTGCATCATTTTGTCTTCCTAGGACTCTTTGTTCCCCAGTCAGTGCTGGAGGCAGACTGATAATTCATACCTTCCTTTCTCTCATGCTCCTTGCCAACTGATTCATTTTCTGAAGGACTCATTCTTTCTTGAGATATGTGATTTTTATCAACATAGTAACAGCCAGATTTTTTTCCTTCCTGCTTCTGGCATAGGGAATATTTTTTCTTCCTTAAGGTGCTTTTCGCATAAAAGGCATTTCACATAACTTGCACCAGTTTTAAGGTTTGACTCTTAGCTTTTAGGACTGTATTGTTTTCACCCTTGCCTTCAGGCAGTGCTGTCTTCATTTTATAAAACAGAAAACAGGCTCAGGGAATTGGATAACTTGGTCTGAGGAAGGAATCCAGACGCTTACTTCTTTTGGGGTTTGTTGTTGTTGTTGTTTGGGTGCAAGGATAACACCCTTCTTCCTACTATATTATACTATATTACATCTGCCTTCTTGAAATTTCAACACTTTGATTTTAAGGCAGCATCATATTAATTTCCTACCAAATGCCTTGACTTGACCTACAATATACTACAGAAGCTGCCTCGTAGCTCTTGTTCTGACTTTATTTTCTCTCTCTCTCCCACTCACTCCTCTTCAGCCGTCCTCACATGTTCCAGCCTCAGAGCGGCTGTTATGTATGTTTTTCCCTCTGCCTGCGTGCTCTTCCCTCAGACAGGCCCTTTGTTCTGCTCCTTCACTTCATTCAGAACTCCACTCAAATTCAACGCTCTATCTAAAATTACACCACTACCACCCTTATCACAGTACTGCACTTTACTTTTTCTCATGGCGCCTAACACTAAGTTGTTATATCTTATTTAAACTGTACATATCTATTTTTTGGTTTTTGTCTGACTCTCCTATTGGAATATAAGCTCAAAGGAGATTTCTTTGTTTTACTTACTGCCATATCCTCAGTGTTTGAACAATCTCTACCACATTGGGCTGTTGTGGAATAAAAAAGAGCATGTGGGACAGTTAGCATCAATTCTGGTCAACCAGATCTTGAGTTTGATTTATTTCTGTGGGCAAGGGATAAAAGGCTCTCAGTACACGTTTACCATATGTTCTATGGCATGCTCTCCTCTGCAGTTTTAACATCTAGAAACATCTGAGAAACTAAGCTGCATGAGGGCAGTGACTGTTTATATCTAGTCCCTCTTGATATGTATTCTACAGTATCTTGATGTATCTAGTATATATCATCTTGATAAATCTAGCGTATCTTGATATATATATATGTCCAGATATATATATTTCATTCATTATATACTGATATATATGTATATATAAAATTAATGAACAGATACAAACAAAAAGTGTTACAAAATATACAAAGATGAGATTTTGATCAATATGACTAAAGATTCTAAGTGAGGAGATGAGATAGAATTTAAGCTCGTTTTGTGGTTATACCTATGAGTCAGTATTAGAGTTATCAATGAGATTCAAATATCATTTGTCGATTTAGAAGCCCATTTTCTCTATGGGGGAAAGTTGGAGTGATTAATATGTACAAAGTTTAGAATGAGTTTCAAATTAGTATAAAGGTTTATTATGGAATGTTGATGTCAGTACCCTCACCAAATCACCATGTTTTAAAAACTAGAGTTTCAAAAAAAATCAGTGGTCAAAAAGGCTCAGAAAGTTGGAATAGTTTCCCTAATGTGATGATGAGACCTTACTTGTCTTGAAAAGATTTTAGTAGTTGAGCTCTGAACCATTATGTTAGCTGAGGATAATTAAAAATCATCTATCTTTATGACAGGAAATCCTCCGTTGGGAATACCTCATAGTAATATGTTCCTGTCCAATAGGCATTGATGTTTCTTATATTTCCATTAGTCATATGTACAACGAAGTGTTTAAACGTTTCTTTATTGAATGGCGAAGTCACTCAGCTAGTAGATAGCTGAAGAGGAACTTACAGTCAGATATTATAAGTCTAAATATGATTCTTATTTTGCTTTAGCAAAGCAACCAAGGCAGAGAAAGAATGGCCTACTTTTTCTTTGGGAGATTGTTTTCCCTCCTTACCTGGGCATTGAGTTATCAAAGGGCAAGTCCGAAACCCCTTGCCTTGGGGATGACTGACTCTAATGGCCATTCCAGCATAGCTGCAAGGACAGACCTGCCAGCTCTAAACATTTCTTTCTTTATCTATTTACCTGGCAAAGCATGAAATGCAGTGAATGCTTGACTAGTTTGGGGGTAATTTTTCCCTTTTCGATTTTGCACTTTCAAACGACATATGGCAATATTTGGTTTTACAACCATATTACAGCTAGCGTGAAATGTTTATTACTTGCGCCTGATAAATTACAATTTTCCAAAACTAGCTGGATCAGAAGGCATGATGTGGTTCATTATTTACACAGCTCAGCCCATGCCATTGTGTTAGAGAGAAGGCTATAGGAACAGAGGGATTGGATATCACAAAATTCTATTCACTTTCTTTCCAAGCCAATGGTATTTGTTAGAATATTATAAAGCACATGAGATTTTATTGGGCTTTTTAAACATTATAATTCCCCAAAGTTCCAATCTGAGGTAGGTTATCTTTTGCAAGGTAATTGCGTGTGGGTCACCTGAGTTGTGGATGTGATGCTGAAAACAAGGAGCAGTCAATAAATTAGGGAAATTCTGGATGAACTTTGAAAGCCAGTGAAGGGGATCACCAAAGAGGGCCAGCACTGGATTAGATGGTGACTTCAGAGCCTGAGGAGCAAGCAAAGAAACGAAAAGCCAGGTGTTCTCCATGGTCCATCCTGGCTATTTTGGATGGCAACCCCCTAGTATATCCACAATTTTGCCTTTTGGGTGTTTTCTCTTGGTTTTGATATTTACAAATTAATTCAGGAAGATGAAAGTTTCCATGAAACCGTATTGTCCTAGACCCGTTTCTAGTTTTCATCCACTTATTCAGCAAACATTTTTTATGCACGTATTCGTATAAAGTGTTATAGATGTGGGTTGTGGGAGATGAAAAAGTCATTATTCTTCAATGAACTTCCTGTCTAGTAATTCTGAATAGTAACTCTCTGTGATGGTTAATTTTATGTGTCAATTTGGCTATACCATGGTACCCAGATATTTGGTCAAACGCTGGTCTGGATATTCCTGTGGAGGTATTTTTAAGATGAGATTAACATTTTAAATCAGTAGACTTTGATTAAAGCAGATTACCCTCCATAATGTGGGTGGGCCTCATCCAATCAGTTGAAGGCCTTAATAGGAAATAGTTGACTGTTCTGGAAGAAGGGATTCTGCCAGCAAGCTGCCTTTGGACTCAAACTGCAACTCTTCCTTGGGTCTCCAGCCTGTTGGCCTATCTTGCAGATTTTGGACTTACTAGTCTCCACAATCAAGTGGGCCAATTCCTTAAAAGAAATCTCTCTCTCTATCTCTATATCTCTATCTACCTACCTAACTTCCTGTTGGTTCTGTTTCTCGGGAGAGCCCAGACTAATACACTCTCTATAGAACAAGTGGGAAACATCACTAATGAAGTGATAGCTTGTTTTAATTGATAGCTTTTATTACAACCTTAATCTTTATTCTATGTAACATTCTTCTACAAATTTGCCGTGATTTATGGTTTTCAAAGAACTGTCACATGAATTTTCCCATTTGAGGTTTAAAAACTTTTGACGGAAAATTAGGACAGAGTACAATTAACTGCATTTATAGATTTGAAAGGTATTGTCCAGAGAGTATATTACTTATTCAAAATCTGCTGTGAAGTCATCACACTGGCTTTAGTTCTCAGATCTCCTTATTCATAAGGTAGTAATCTTTTCCTGACATGCGGATGCATCTTTAGGTGTTTGAGAATGTTGTCATGGCAGAAGCAATATATATAGAGAGAGATAGATAGATATTAAATAGTGTTATATCAGAATGATGCATAATGAACAAAGTCTACTGACCTTGTCGTAAGAAAAAAACATTAAAAAGAAAATCTGTAAGTTACATAGGGGAATGTCAGCTCAAGCTCAGAGAGATGGCTACTTCTAATGCTCCAATGGGACAGCCCTGGGTACTTTCTTGTATTGGGTTAGCCAGGAGGAAAGGTTCTTTTTCCCCCTGTGCTTGAACCTTACGCTGACTGCTGCAAACAGAGAGAATCAAACATAGTAATGGTTTAAGATCTTGGAAATCAGGCATACTAAGCTATGTTTTATTAGAAATATGTAGAATATCATGTTCTTTTATTATTCACACAAGTCAGCCATGTGTTGATCCTTAACATCAACAATTAGCACTTTGGGTACACTTCTTTTGAGGCAGCCTTCTTTGAAAAAGTCACAGATTTATCTTGGCTTGGTGAAAATCTGACATGGGACAATGAAACAAGGTAGACAGAAATAATTTAAGCACCATGAATTGTCCTATCAGAAGTTAATTTCCCCTAATGGAGCTTCCACTTCCTATTGCCTTCTCTTGTGGTGCTTTCTTTTATGCCTTCCGCTACAATCCTGCACTTGTCTCTGACTGTAGGTGGAGCACTAGTTCCTTTAACTAAGGAATATTGAAGTGAAGCTTGCTTTTGGAAGTCTGCCCCTTACCTGCTCAGCAACAGCAACGATTAGCATGTGGAAACAAAAATGTGTGTAGAACATTAGGCTCACAACTGAAGGTTAAAAAAAATCATTGTCAATTATACCTCAATAAAGCTGAAAAAAAAACCCAACTTCTTTTTGATTGAAGAATCAAGGGATTATAAAGTAGCTAACATTTGGCGTTGAGACTGATGGAGGAAGTGAGTAGATCCATGCTGTGCTGGTGGTTAGCAGCTGTCAGCAACTGTGCCTGATTCATCTCTCACACATCCTGGCTGAGAGAGGGTGCCAGGCACAGAGAAGGTGCTCAGCAAGTCATAGCTCTGCGTGTGAACAGATGTTTAATGTCAATGGAGTGCTTTTGCTGGGGTATACTCTTCATTTCACACATAGGATACACTGGGCAGCAGGCACGTTCAGAGTTAGGCTTAGTAGGTCAAAATGGCTCCTGGTGATGTCCTGCTTGAAGTCCAGGGACAGTGGGATCATCTGAAATACCTTCCTCTAGAAGTGCCTGTCAACCGCCTAACTGAAAAGAATTCCCGAGTTACAGACCGTTCAGATTCCATGGTTGTTTGCTAGCAGCCTCCTATATCAACTAGAAGTAGTATTTTCTAAGTGCATTAGTGCAATTAGAACTCTTTTTATAGCCAAGGGAAAGTGGGCCATTTCTCTCCCTTTGTGATGCTGATCAGACTCCCACTCAGCTGTTGCAGCTCTATTGTGAGTGTACCTCCAAATGGATTACATTTGAATACAACCCGTCACAGGCAGTTGGGCAGGGTTATTAGGTGACAAATGAGTTCTTCTTTTCTGAAGAAGGACATTTGCGGCAGTGGGAAGCACATCCCACAGGGAGTCAGGAGACCTGGATTCTACTTGTAGAAGCTGTTTGGGGTTTGCATGATGGTTTGTTTCTCCAGCCTTAATTTCCTTTTCTATCATTGAAAAGGTTGGTTTAAGTACTCTTCAGAGTTACCTCCAACTAAATGACCTCACGGTTTGTTAAAGGGTTTTCCAGATGAGTGTTAACTCCAGGTGTTAGAAAGTGGGGTCTTGAAATTGAGTTTGGGGATTAAGTTTTAGAGCCAACAAAGGCACTGTCTCCACTACACGCAATGTGTATATTTTGTTATTTTGCAAACTCATTTGTGAAATTGGAAAAATAATAGCTCCTCATAATGTTATTGTGAAGATAAATTATATGTTGCATTCGAAATGATTAGCAAATAACCAGGTTCAGGGTAACACTAAATAAATATTTCTTATTAAGAGAGAAAGAGAGAGAGAGATTATTACCAAACATTCACAATCAACTGACACTTTAACTTTCACAGTGAGAAGTGAAATGCAGTGAAAAAGAATGGATTCTAAGCCTTATCCTGCAGGTGAGCATCACTGACTTCCATACAAAGTATGAATGAAGAAAAATCAATTTTCTATTTCTAAGCACATATGTAGAATATTTTACGGTGAGTTTTCTTTGGAGAAAAAACATGCTCTTTGCTTAGGGGTGCCTGGGCAGGCTTCCATATGTAAATACTTCTCTACACTTCAAGAGATCATAAGTGCACATAATTATTCTAGTGGAAGAATTATCTACATGTGTGTGTAAATGTATGTGTGTCTGTCAGTGTGTTTACCAGTTATCATTATTTTTAACATTATTTTTAATCTTTCAAAGGATGCACATTACTAGGTTTGAAAAACACAAAAGAAACAAAAAGCTCTCTCTCCTGGTATTATTTGCCCATTTCTCTGCAATCCCCTCAAATTTCCTCCCCCCAAATTTAGCTATGTTTATTAGTTTCTTGTGGTTTTTTCCCCAGGGTTTCTTTATTCAAACTTAATTCTTCCCTTTTGCTTTCATAAAAGGTAGCGTATCCCATGCCTTTCAATACCTTGCTTTTTTGACTTAACTGTATATCCTGTAAATCTTTCCATATAGTGGGACAGCTTGTATTTTCCAAAAATGGCAGCAACAACGCTTCCCTCTAACCTGTTCTTCTTCCAATGTGACATTGACACTCATCCCATCAAGAGATGAGTCGACGAATCTAAATGGGCTTGTAATCATGGAGGAAGTGACTTTGTGACAAGGCTAGGACAAAAAAGCAATACAGCTTCCTCCTAGCATTCTTTTTAGGATGCTGCTCTTGAAACTTAGCCCCCATGCTGTAAGGAAGCCTAAGAAATTACACAGAGAGGCCATATGCAGGTGTTGCAGCTTCAGCCCCTGCTGAGGTTGTAGAAGGCAATATTCAGCACCACACTTAGGGGAGCGGACTTTTCCAGTATTTCAGCCTCCAGCAGCGGAGTCAGCCCCTAGTCTTCAAGTCTTCTTAGTTGAGGCTCCCATACCTGGTGGAAGAGAGATAAGCGGTCCCTACTGTGCACTTTCTGAATTGACCCTGATAACCCATGAGCCTAATAAAAGTGTTGTTTTGCATCAGTAAGTTTGGGATGGTTTCTTATGTGGCGGTAGTGACTAGAACAGAGAGTTTCCGCATCCTTTTGTGGTAGCTTTATAGTATTCTATTGTAGAGTTATACCACATTTAACTACAATCCCGTAGATGATGACTTGGATGGATACAATTTTTGGTGTTTGAAAAAAAAATCCTCTAATAAATAACCTTGTAAATGTATCATGTTCAATAGATGCAGGCATATTTACATAAGTTTCCTGAAGTGGGGTGTCTGGGGCAAGGGTAAATGAATTTGCAAGTTTGATTGACATTTCCCAAATGGCCTTTAAAGGGGTTGTGTGAATTTATACTCACACCTGCGGTATCTAAAAGGGCTTGTCTCAATACGGTCTTGCTAAAGTACATTGTGAAACTTTCAGTTTTTTGCTATTCTAATAAGTAAAAAATGGTATCTCATAATTATAATTTGCATTTCTTTTATCATGTGTAAATTTGAGAAAATTTTTGTATGAATATCCTTTTATATAAACTATATTTTTAGATCTTATTTCAATTTCTATGTGCTTGTATATATTATGCAAATTAGCCCTGTATCTACAAAACGACTTGCAGATATTTTTCTTACTTGTCATTTTCTTTGGATTTTCCTTGCAATATTTTGCATGATGTTGAAGATTTTAATTTTTATGTAGTTAAAGTTACAAGTCTTTTCTTTTATGGCTTCTGCATTTTGAGTCTGAATTAAAATAACCTTCTATCTCCAATGTAATGAAGTATTTCTCCATCAGAACATATCATTATGTATGTATTTTATATATAACATATATGTATATATAAATATATTGACAGTTTCATATATAAATATTAATAATATAGAAATGTTTCATAAATAAATGAGATATATGTCAGTTTTATATATAAACATCTATGTCAGTTACAGATGTATATTAGTTTTATAGTAATATATAAATTAGTAAATCAGTTTTACCTGTTTGTATAATTATAAAATATCCATTGAATACTATTGAATACTATACATTAAAGACTAAGGAATTTTTACAAAATTAAAAATAGATATTGAGAAATGTGACATCAGCAAGAAGGTGAAATAGTTTTCAGCCATCATTTCCTCTCCTATTCCGCCCAGAAACCCTTATTTCAATGACCACACACAGAGAAGAGTATCTTTGTGGGAGCCCAGGAGTCCAGCAGAGAGGTCCCAGCACACCCTTGGAGGAAAAAATTTGAGAATAGACACATTGCAGAGGGTAAGAAGAATAGTTTCACTTTCCCTTGATTCCCCCACCCCAAGGCAGTAGAGCATAGTGCCAAGAGAGACCCCCTCGGCCCACAGTCTCTCCCACAGGGTAAAATGAGAGTGTAGTGAGTGCCCAACTTCGTCAGCCATGCAGGACGTTGCCGAAGAGGTTGATTTCTTTCTCATCCCACCCAGAACACTGAGGGGATGGGTATGGCTGAAGATTCTGCAGGCTGCTAGGAGCAGAGAAAAAGGGTGAGGGCTCACAGCAACTGGGGCACAGAACTCAACAAAGGGCTGTGCTTTCTGCTAATTATCTGGCAAACTCCACCAAGGGCCTGCTCATAATCCTCCTAGGATGCATCACCTACAGAGCAGCCTTCAGTTAACCCACATGTACTTCCAGCACTCTGCATGTCTCTCTCCTGCACAGCCAGAGCTCTGTGTGTGCCTTGCTAAGAATGCTCAGGAGCCTCTGCAGATCCTGCATGATCTCACACTGGCAGCCAGCTCAACTCTGCTGTATTGAGGCAAGATGTTTAACTTTGAACACTTCAGGTCACTGCTCTAGAGAAAATTAACAGGAAGCTCTCAGCATCCCACCTGGCTTTTTAGAGTTGAAAGAAAGCATATAATCCTAAAACTTATCCCCCAAGAAGGACAAGCTTGTCTCCTCCTGGCATCAGATCCGCAGCTAGGAGACCCAGCTGGAATCTTGGACAGGAACTCCTAGGGAGGAGAGGAAGATGTGAACGGGGCTACCAGAGAGAAAGAGGTAGAGAAAGGAACTAGAAATAGAGTTGTGCAGGATAGGATCTCCTACTAATCTGTCTCTTCAAATAAGGCAAAAAAAAAAAAAAAAAAACCAACAAAGCAAATAAAACAGCTCAACTTGGAAAGCCAGTTCTAAGAGGTAAATTTATAGTGATAAACACCCACATTAAGAAAAAAGAAAGATCTCAAATAAACAACCTACTTTACACCTCAAGGAATCAGAGAAAGAAGAACAAACTAAGCCCAAAGTGAGCAGGAAAAAGGAAATAATAAAGATTAGAGAAGAAATAAATCAGAGATTAGGAAAATGATAAAAAAGATAATGAAACTAAGAGGTTTTTTTTGTAAATATAAACAAAATTCACAAGCCTTTAGCCAGACTAGTCAAGAAGAAGAGAGAGAAGATTTAAATAAATAAAATAGAAGAAAAATGAGACATTACAACTTATGCCACAGAAATACAAAGGATCATGAGAGACTACTATGAGTAATTGTACACCAACAAATTAGATAACCTAGAAAATGTATAAATTCCTAGAAACAAACAACCTACCAACACTGAATTAGGAAGAAATAGAAAGTCTGACAACACCAACAAAGAATAAGGAGATTGAATCAGTAGTCAAAAAATTCCCAAGAAAGGAAAGCCCAGAACCAGATGGCTTCACTGGTGAATTCTACCAAACATTTTTAAAAACTCTTTTAAACAAACTCTTTTAAAAAAACTTGAAGAGGCAAGAACATTTCCAAACATGATTTTTTTTTGCGAGGCCAGCATTACCCTGATACCAAAGCCAGACAAAGCTATTACAAGAAAAGAAAATTATAGGCTAATGTCCCTGATGAAGGTAGATACAAAAATCTTCAATGAAATAATAGCATACTGAATTGAACAGCACATTAAAAGGATCACACACCATGATCAAGTGGGATTTATCACTGGGATGCAAGGATGGTTCAACATAAGCAAATCAATCAATGTGATATTCTGCATTAACAGATTGAAGGATAAACATAATATCATCTCAATAGATGCAAGAAAAGCATTTGGCAAAATTCAACATCCTTCCCCCATAAACATTCTCAACAAATTTAGGTATAGAAGAACGTAGCTCAACATAATAAAAGCCATGTATGACTAGAACCCAGCTAACATCATTCTCAATAGTGAAAAGCTGAAAGCATTTCCTCTAAGATCAGGAATAAGACCAGAGTGCCCACTCTCACAACTTGCATTCAACACAGTACTGGATGTCCTAGCTACAGCAATTAGATAAGGAAAAGAAATATGAGGCATCCAAATCTGAAAAGAAGTAAAATTGTCTCTGTTTGTGGATGACATGATCTTAGATATAAAAAACCCTAAAGATGCCACCAAGTATCATTGGAACTAATGAGCAAATTCAGTAAAGTTTCAGGATACAAAAATCAGTTGAATTTCTATATACTAACAATGAATTATCCAAAAAAGAAATTAGAAGAAAAATCCTATATACAATATCATCAAAAAGAATAAAATACTTAGGAAAACATTTAATCAAGGAGTGATCTGGACTCTGAAAACTATAAAACATTGGTGAAAGAAATTGAAGAAAACATAAATAAATGGAAATGTATGCTGTTTTCTTGGATTAAAAGAATTAATATTGTTAAAATTTCCATACTAACCAAAGTGATCTACAGATTCAATGTAATCCCTATCAAAATTCTAGTGGAATTTTTCACAGAAAGAGAAAAAAAATCCTAAAATTCAGGGAACTTCAAGAGACCCTGAACAGCCAAAGCAATTTGAGTAAGAACATAGCTTGAGGTATCACACTTCCTGACTTTAAAATATATTACAAAGCTACTGTAATCAGAACAGTATTGTACTGGCATAAAAACAGACACATAGACAAATGGAACAGAATAGAGAGCCCAGAAATAAATCTACACATTTACAGTCAACTGATCTTCAATGAAGGTGCCAAGAACACACAATGGGGATAGACCAGTCTCTTCAAGATGGTGTTGGGAAAACTGGACAGCCACATTCAAAAGAATGAAACTAGGCTGATATCTTACACCATACACAAAAGCATCTCAAAATGGATTAAAGACTCAAATACAAGACCTGAAACTGTAAAACTACTAGAAGAAATCATAGGGAAAAGCATCTTGACACTGGTCTGGTCAATGTTTTTTTAGGTATGAGCCCCAAAGTAAAAACAACAAAAGGAAATATAGACAAGTGTGATTGAATCAAACTAAACAGCTTCTACATAGCAAAGGAAATGATCAACAGAGTGAAGAGACCACCTATAGAATGGGAGAAAATATTTGCAAACCATATATTTGATAAGAAGTTAATATGCAAATATATAAGTAACTCAACTCAATAGCAAAAACCAAAGAACCTGATAAAAAATAGGCAAAGGATCTAAATAGACATTTCTCCATAGAAGGCATACAAATAGCCAATAGGTATATGAAAAGGTGCTCTACATTAATAGTTATCAGAGAAATGTAAATAAAAACCACGATGAGATATCACCTCACACATGTTAGAATTGTTATTATAAAAAACACAAATGACAGTAAGTATTGGTGAAGATGTGGAAGAATGGGAACACTTGTACACTGTTGGTGAGAATGTAAATTGATACAGCCATTATGAAATATGGTATGGGAGCTCCTCAAAAAATTAAAAACAGAACTACCACATGATCCAGCAATCTCAGTATGGATATATATCCCAGGGAAATGAAATTGATATCTTGAAGAGAAATCTGTACTCCCATGTTCATTGCAGCCTTATTCACAATAGGCAAAATATGGAAACAACCTAAGCTTCCATTAACGGATGAATGGATAAAGAAAATGTGGCGCATAGATACAAAGGGATATTGTTCAGCCATAAGGAAAGTAGAAAATTCTGTGACAGCGTGGATGAACCTGGAGGATATGATGATGGATAAGATAAGTCAGACACAGAAAGATAAATACTACATTATCTCACTTCTATGTGGATTCATAAAAACAGAGAGTAGAATGGTGATTGCCAGGGGTTGGAGCATGGGAAAGATGGAGAGATGTTGACAAAAGAGTACAGAGTTTCAGTTATGTAGGATGAATAAGTTCTGGAGATCTAATGTGTATCATGGTGACTATAGTTAAGAATACTGTATTGTATATTTGAAGTTTGCTAAGAGAGTAGATCTTAAGTGTTCTCACCACACACACACACGAAAGTAACTATATGTGAAGTGATGGATATGTTAATTAGCTTGATTGTGTTAATCATCTCACAATGTATACATATATCAAAACATCACGATGTGCACCTTTAATTTATATTTTACTTGTCAGTTATACCTCAATAAATCTAGAAAAAATAAAAGTAAAATAAAAAAAAACAATGAGGAATTTGACTCAATATCTTTTCGTGTTATTTTCAGATAATTGCATCACATATTTTGTCCAATTAACTCTTAATAATATGATGAGTTTTAGATTTGAATTGTCCTTTTTGCTTTTGCAATTTTGTCAGGTTTTGATTTCATTGTTTTGCAAAAGAATTTGAACATTTTCTTCTAACTCCATTGGAGTCATCTCCTTCTCAATGGTTTGCCTACAGTGTTGTGTAATTTGTGTCTCAGAGCTCACCGTGAAGCTCTGAGAGACTAAGGCGTGCTGGTACTGAAAGACCTTGAGAAACACCTGCCATCAAATCCCAGAATCAGGACTTCTGATTCAGTACTATAATCATGGAATTTTTAGCAGTCTGAAGAAGTCACTTAAAATTTTCATTTATCTTTTTCTTCTTTGATGTTGGAAATTATTTGCGATAGTCGAAAATTTGAGATTCACAAAGATTTTAGGACGCATCCCTCATAAATGTGAATATGTAGCTGACGAAAATGTATATTCACAATAAACACACAGTGTTCTCCACTTCCAGCTCCCTCCTTCCCAGTCACCCTCTTAACCTCCAGCCACGTTAACACTGCTTAAGTTTTGCTTCTGGATTTTCATGAACTTCCTTCCCTTTCTTCCTCCCTGTCCTTACTTTTGTAGACTACAATAAAATATATGTTATTTACTTAACCCTACCGCGTCATATGCTAAGAGCATGTTTGCAGATTTCTTTATTTTTCAACTGAATATTTCTTTTCAATTGTTTTCAAAGAGGCCCTTTGTCTGGTAAAAGTTTTGAGGCCTTATATGTCTTTCGATGTCTTTATTCAGCCCTCACAATTAAATAATAGTATTGGTGGATATACAATTCTAGGTTCAATGTTCTTTTCCTGCAACATCTTATACATATTATTCCATTGTATTCTTGTCTATAGTGTTCAGCTGTTGTTGAAGATAACATGAATTTAATATTTTGTTCTTTGTGGATGCTGCTTCTTTTCACTGGAAACTTTTAGAAATTTTCCTTTTTCTTCAATATTCTTCCAGTTCTCTTTCTTTATATTTTTTACCTTTAATTCTAAGCTGTCACTAAGTTTTTATAAATTGTATCTCTATTTTCTCTTATTTTATCATTCCTAGACATCTATTATATATACCTTAAAATTTTCTTTTGAAATTTTTAATCTCTTTCGTCATTTCAGATGACCTTTGAGTGAGTTCCTTGATTTAATCTTCCAGGAAACAATTGTGTTATTCTAGAATCATACTGAGCTCTCCTTTCCAGCTCCCCAGTCAGCCTTTAGTTTTACTTGAAAATGTGGGGGAGGACACTATTAGAATAAAATGCACCTAATTATGGAGCTTAAAGCAAATCTTGATGAAATTTTAAGATGAACCATGAGCCTTCAAAGACATTCTGTATGGTGGCAGGCCCTTTAAGGCTATATGCCTAGACCTTATTAAGGTGTCCTGTCACTCTCCCTTGCCTTGAGGGAATACTTGAGGGGAAAAGTTAGGAATCTGAGACGAGATAAAGTCTCAAATCTTTTGCCTGGCACCTTCAGGTTGTTTTTGGTTCTGCCTAGCTCTCTCTTCATCTGCTTCTCTTCCCTCACAGGACCTTATACTTCAGCCATACTAATTGATTATTAGGTTATTAAAATAAAGTCCAGCTTGCAGTTTCACTGAAATAGTTTTCCGGATTATTTTTTCTTATTTCATAATGAAGCTGACGGTGGACTGCTTCTTGTCACACCTGGAACCACTGCCGAACTGATTTTCAACTCTGTATGTCAATGAAAATTGTGTGTGTGTGTTCTCTTCTGTTATGGGTTGAATTATGTGCCTCCCCCAGCCCCACATGCCTATGTTAAAGTCTTAACTCTCAGTACCTCAGACCTCAGAATGTGACTCTTTTTGGAAATGGGCTGTTGGAGATGTGATTAATTAAGATGAGCTCATTAGGATGGGCTTTAATCCTATATAACCAGTGCCTTCACAAAAAGTGGAAATTTGGACCCAGAGACACACTTTGAGGGAACACCACGTGAACAGACTTAGGGAGAAGATGGTCATCTGTAGGCCAAGGAGAGAGTTCTGGAACAGATCTTTCTCTCATAGTCCTCAGAAGGAATCAACCCTGCTGATGCATTGATTCCAGGCTTCTAGCCTCCAGAACTGTGAGACAACAAATTTCAGTTGTTTCAGCCACCCAGTTTGCAGTGCTTTCTTACCGTAGCCCTGGCCCACTAATGCACCTTCCATCCCTCAGATTAGCAATTAGCTTCTTTTGAGAGCCATTTTGACAGAGACATAGAGGTTTTTGGTTTGTTTAACAGTTTTTACTTTATTTTAAAATGATGTATATCTTATATATAGTTACTTGGTATGTAACAATAAGTAGAGAACCACAAAAAAACATTTAGATGCAAGTGCTGGGGGTACGTTTAGTCTTACCAGTTAAGTAACTATTTCCGAGAGAGGAGCTTCAATAAATAACTAAAATTTAGGTCTCTTAAAAAATGACAAGAAATTATAGATTAGTAAATGTCTTAGACTTGCTGAGTCACTTGCATATAGTTGAAGCTGTTAGTTTTAAATCCACATGCTAACAGTCCACTTTTAATAGTTCTATGATGGACCAGAGAATCGACCTGAGACACAGTGAGAACTAGCAGAGAAAAACTGTGGAATGGGTGTGGCCCATAGTTCATCCATCCATTCATCTATCCATCCATCCGTTCATTCATTGATTTAGTAAACACTCCTTGTATCAGGTGCCTGTGATGATTCAGAGATATAAAGATAAGGATGATATAACACAGTGGGAGAAGAGCTGTGGGAACAGGGAGAAGGAGTAGCTCTGTGAAGAGGTGGTGGGGTGGAGGAAATGGAAAGATTTGAGTCAGGCCTTGAGAACTGAGTGGCCAGAGAGAGAGAGGAGGAGAGGACTTTGTATATTCCAAGGGATACAGACTTGGGAATCAGATATGTTGAAGTCTGGTGCCAGGTCAAGGGACTTAAATATAAGAATATAAAGTATAAGAAATATAAAAAAATAGCAGGAGATGATGCTAAAGAGGGAGAATGGGACAAGATTGGCTGAGGTCTTGAATGCCATGCTAAAGACTTTGATTTTGCCTTTCAGTCAACTATAAGCCATAAAAAAACTGTGATAGTGGCTCAAGTAGCCCATGGTGAATGCAGGAGGCTCACTGCAGGAGAAGCCCTTATGTTTCCTACTTGACCTTTCTCGAGATCCTCACATGGAAAATCTCATACTCCTTTCATACATAAAACTATGGTATCTTGAAAGCATGGGAAGTAGAGGTCATCCCTTCATTCCACACATATTAGTTGAGATCCTTTTAGGATGAGCAGGATAGTGCCCAGGCTTTAGGGTTGAGTAAGGGTGATGGACTGAGAGTGACTTACATACTTTATCTTTGAAAAGTTACAGGGAGGGAGCTCAAAGCATGATATTAGATGAGAAATATAGAGAGACTATGCTCAGTGCTCAAGAGAAGGACTGGATAACAAAAATTAAAGGGAAGGAGAAGTTCTCTGAAGGAAAGGGTCAGGTGATGCTTCACTTGGCTTCAAGGAGAGATGAGTGAGCTCTTCAGAAGGAATTTCCTTCCTGATGAGAAAGAACCCAGTGAAATACAGATAGATAGGTGATAGATAGGTAGATAGATAGATAGATAGATAGATAGATAGATAGACAGATAGATTTTTGTTTGTTTGTTTTTTTGAGAACCAACTGTGTTTGGCACTGTCCTGGATTTTTTGCCCAGGATATCTTATATAATCTTGACAACCCTCTTTGAGGTAGGTGTCTTTATCTACATTTTACAGTTGGGGAGACCAAGGCAATAGATCTTTCCTTAACTTAGAATAAATGGATGGACTTGGGTCAGTCTGGATTCACACTATTAATCATTAGAACATACTCTCCCTGTCCATCTACAAGAAATACGTCAATTCAGAAAACCAGTTACAACGTTCCCTGTCACAATGTCATTAGACTCTGTAGCCCAAACCCCAATAGCCAAGGCAAGACTTATTTCTTGTACCTTGAAACTGTGGGGTAAATCTTTCAGCTATAAGCCATTCTCTAGATTAATATCCTATTTTCACCAGTATCAGCAAAATAAAAGATCTTTGCTCTAGAAAAACAATGTAAACCCTGTGTGCTTAGGGCCATGACTTTAAACTTCCTTTTCTGAGTCCTCTGTTATTGCAGGCCACATTGATCTAAAGATCTTATGGCTCCACTCAGGCCACAGCATGTCAAGATGCTGCAGAACCAAAGGTTGTATTTTGAAGACTGCAGAATACTTTCTTGTTAGGTCTGGGGCCAGCTACTTCATCTGCTGGGCCCAGGGCAAAATGAAAAATGAGAGACCCTTGCTCAAGAAGCAGGAAAAAGTCTCATTACAGGTACTAAAATAAAAGGCTTTTCCTTTCTTTGGTGGTCTCTCTTGACTTGTCATAGTGTTTTTTTATGTACTAATTAATGTCATCCTAAGTATGGAAAATCAAAATTTAAATAATCAGCATGAATTTTAACATTGATCTTCATATTATACCATGTCAATGTAAATGAAAATAGAAAAACATTCAGGTCATATGTGGTATAACCTAAATTACACAGTTCATATTTCTCAGGACATGTGCATATTTTTCATGAGAGGAAATATATGCACAAAAATAACTCAACTGTTTTGATTTCACTTCTTGACACATGCACCTCTACCAACATTGTCTACCTAATCTTATAGATGAGTAAGGAAGGGCTGAAAGGGAAAGGAACTACACGTAAGTAACACGAGTAAGAAAGGATATGATAAGTTTCCTTGGTTATTGTATCTCTTAGAACACCATTGTCTTCTTTCTGAGTTTAAAGCAGATTCTTGTTCTGAAGGGAAGCATAGCCTCCTGGAGCTATCAGTGCCCCTGCTTACTTAGTTGTAGATGTAACATGCTTATCTTATACTTGTTTTGAGTCTAGCTGAACTCTGATGCATCCTAAATTCACTGGAATTCTGTATACATAGGGCATCTCCAAGGCTACATGCAAGTAAGATGTCAAGGAACAGGGCAGATATAGTTTTTGAATATTGCGCTTATCTCCTTTGCTGGGAACCATGCTCCCTTGTCTCGTTGGACTTCACTTACAAAACACAAGTTCAAAGATAAATTATTAAGAATTTTGAGATAGTGACAGCAGAGCATTAACCCAACTACAGGGCCCTTTTGAGTATGGGCATCTGTGAGACTGCACAGGTTGCACACCCATGAAACCAGCCCTGCCTGGGCCAACTTTAAGGATTCCCACTTTGAGCATCGCCCAACGATAATGGTATTGCATCATGAGGAGAAAGGAGAAACACTGCTGTGACAAAGGGCTCAGGGATGAAAAGCCTAGGGCCACCAGTGAACAATTCTGTCAGCTCCTTCACTGAGGTGAATACTGCCCCTACATTTTAATTCTGGTGAGAAGGGAGGCAACATAAGGTACTGGTAATTGTTCTGAAGTGGCATTCAGGAGCTCTGTGCTCTGGTTCCAGCTTTGCCATCACTGAGCATGACACAACCTCTCTAAGTGTCAATGTTCTCATCTGTAAAATAGGGATAATATTAACTACCTCATAGGGCTGCTGTGAGAAGTAAACAAAGGACAATATATGCACATAATAGGTGATAGTAAATGTAGTTTTTTATTCCTACTTTGGAGATTTGTTGATTCTATGCTACAAGAACACTAAATCAGTAGAAAGTCCTGTTCTGAAGAAAATCTGGGAGGAAGGTTGAAGGCTTCTGCCACTTGACTCCAGAGCCTTGGTTCCAAGGATAGTAGCAAGCTGACTGTTCAGGGAGATTATGTCTCTTGATGTTCATTATATTTTATAATCTTAGTGATTTGTTAAAAGTATTAAAATCGTAGTTTTGGTCATAACCAATTATTTATCGAATTGCCTATATGGGAGAGAATGAACAGTTGTGTGCATAAACTTGGACTCCTGTTATAACCTATGGCTGACGTTGCCTAGAGTATGTGTATACATGTACGTCGATTATTTCACCTTCTGCAAATGAATTTTATTCAGTTTTCTCCACTATTTTGCATGCAGATATGTCCACTTCTCATTTCTTGGAAGACTAAGGAGACTAGCAAATGTTGGCCAGGCTGCTGCTTAGATCTCCCATCCCCCTCCACCAAACTGGTACAGTGTTGATTTGTGCTTAGTTTTCTTTTTCTCTGTAAATCTGCAGTTGTTGCAATGATGCATGACTATATGGGTCTATAAGATCATATTCTTGGCTGGGGAAATGATTGCACAGTCCATTTCACACTTGACGTCTCACAGAAGTAAGTACAACTCTCCAAAGGATGGGAGGAAGCAGGGGAAGGAGGAAGGAATCAGAGACCTGAAGGGACTTGGCTTTTAAGGAGGCACTGGACAGGCTGGCTGCTTGAGAGCTCTGCTGGGGCCTGAGAGCCGGAAGGCAGCTCTGTACACAGAGAACTCCAAAGGCCTGGCCTGGCCTGGGGATGTGTTAGTAAGAGAGAGGATTCATCCTGAGCCTGCTTTTCCTCCCCCAAGTATTCTCCCTCTGAAACACCTAGCTGGTCTCAAACCATGCTCCGTGTCTGCACTGACAACGATATTTCTTAAACACTAGGCATTTCTACTCCTAGGTCCAGGAAAGTGTAACTAAGTATTTTGAAAGAGTGGAGTAATTCATAAAGCTACTTAATGCTTTTCTCCTCTTTAACTACAAACTCCCTCTGGGGCCTAGTTCTTTCTTGACATTGAATGAAAATGTGGGAAGTTCTCATAGTTTCTCTAGTTTCCCCAAATGGTAGATTAAAAGAAAAGCTCTGGGTCACAGCTGGTCATAAGAACAGTAATTAAAGTGTAACCTCCAGGGTAATAAAAATTCCTTACTTAATTCTGGGTTGACACACCTCCCTTCCTTCAGTTGGGGGCCTGCTGTGGGGTGGGAGGTGTGAGGGTGATTTTTTTTCTCTTTCTCCCAACATCATGTGTTTTACTTCTCTTCAAAATGAAGGCAGGGATGTAGCATAGTGGTTAAAACTAAGGCTTTGTGGTTCAAATCCTGGTTCTGCAGCTAAATAGCTGTGTGACATTGAGCAACTTACTTAAGCTCTTTGAGCCTCAATTTCTTTATCTGTAAAGTGGACTGATAATACCTAATTCAGAGGCTTGTTGCGAGGGTGAAATGATGCGAAGATCTAGCACATACGCATGCAACCAACATGTGATATTACATCTGACCTACAATTTCTCAGCAGCGATATGGTGCTAGGTTTACCCGTGCTATGAGAAGAGGAAATGGTTCAGTATTAGACTCACCTTTACGTGCTCTGAAACAGTTATGAAACCAGTTTTCAAAAACTCTCCAGCCAGCCATTTAAGAAGAGTTCCTTATCTGATGGACAATGTTTGCAATTTCCAAACTGTCCTTATATACAGTTCTTCATGTCGTCTTCTAGATACTCCTATAAGACAGACAGAAAAAGGTATTACATTCCTCTCTTTACAAATGAGGTGTTTGAGTTGTAGCAGAGACAAAGGTCGTAATGACAGCGCTGGACTCAGAACCTAGGTCATCTGACTTTCCAGTGCTCTGGCTGCTTTGGCTGTCCTACTCTGTCATAACATCATTTGTCAAATGAGCTCTGCATTAACGTGAAAGGGATGTGATTCCCTGTGGCGGCAGTTCAGTGGGAGGCTTTAGAAGAGAGAAGAGTTTCTTTCACGGGTTTTCATCTACACAGGTGGCCCTCGCAAGGGAGTGGGCAGGAATGCCGCTGGTGCTGTACAGGCCTGCTCTGTCCCATTAGGGCGCTGCTCTCGCCTTTCCATTAGACGGCACCGGTTTCTCTAAAATCACCCCGTTGACATGCTATTAACAGAGCAGAACATGTTGACATCCAGCTGTTGCTTTCATTACCAATTTGTTTTAGTTGGTCTCACACTGTTTTCCCCTCACTTTTTTTGTACAGTGTTGGTTTAACTCTGTCTGCAGCCAGCCTGGCTTGAGCAGTAAACCTTTTATGAGGGGAACTTGCTGATGTGTGGAAAGTCACAGGCAGCTGGCTGGGCCCGGCTGGCAAGTCTGTAATATTCCAGCCCTGAACTTAATCACTCAATGATTTTTGTTTGCTTTTCAATGTCCCCTTTTAAAAACTATAATTCCTAAAAATTTAGAGTAGGACTAATTCTCTGGGCAAACCTCTAACAAAATTTATTCTTAATCCACAAATAGCATTGTTAAACTGAGAATTATGATGAAGATTGGAATGAAGGATGTTTGACAATTATTGCTATTGGAAAAAAATGTCAGTGATCACAAGTAGGACATTTTGCTCTAGTCAGTGACCCAGTGCAGACAATGCCTTTGGAGGACAGAAGTCCAGATGGTGGGCTACGATCCAGAAGTTTGGGCATGAGTCAAGAGTGCAAGATGATTGCAAGGTAATGGAGAGGGGGACGGCAGTGGGCATTTGCAGAGGGCCATCTTCGCTTGTACCTGCTGGTGGCAACTCCTTCTTGCTGTAGTAAGGAGTTGTGACAATGGTTTGCTTTATCTACAAAGAACCACAAGATAGAACTTATTCAAATCCCATAGTTTAGCTTTGATTCTTAGTTGTGCTCAATCTGTGCTTTCATACAGGAAAAAAGAAAGTACACGCACACTTACACAAAAGATTTAGGAACCAATCATTTACTTGTATGTTTAACCAATATTTATTGAGCAACTACCATCTTCTAAGTACTAAGGTAACTGTTCTAGGATCATGTAGAAATGAGGCCATTACCCTTGAGGAATTTGTAGTCCATTAAAAGATAAACTATCATGAATAATTTTAATATAGGATAGCATGTAGTGTCACAAAGATTAAAAAAAAGTAAAGTATCACAGGAATTGAGACTTTTTCAGGAGGACTTATTTAAAACACCAGCAATGATTCTTGCAGTAAAAGAAAACTTGGTTTTATTCTTTAGGTGCAAATTACCTCAGCTGTCTGTTGTACTCACATTCACTAAGTAAATACCCTATTCCAAAGTGTGCCAAAAGCAAGAGTTCTTTGGAAAAATTTTTTGACTTGAAAATTATGTGATTAGTGTATTTTGGTAAGTAAGATAGAAAAAGATTGGATCCTCACAGAAGACACAAAATTTGCTTATTTATTCTGACTTGAAAGGTCAAAAGTGGACAAGGGCATGCGTAGTTAGTTGACTAGAATCTTGAATCTTGAGTTGTAAAGGGACTGCCTCTCTGAAAAAGAAGTTAAGACTATTGAGTTGTTCATTTGATCAACACTGAGTGCCTCAAATGTGCCAAGCTCTGTGCCAGACACGGCAGACACTCATACCTGAAGCAGAGCGGGTTCAGTGTGCATGTTCAGTGTGCCTATGAGCAGATGCTTCAAGAGCTGGGAGAGTGGAGCAGTGGTTAGGTAGTGCGGAGCTGGGACAAAGAAAAGAGGTAAGACTGGAATCAGAGATAAACATCACAGAGTTCATAATTTGCTCTTGGCCTATGCTGGTAGCAATTGCCCACTTCACTCCTGAAAAATGATCTATGCACCATCTCTGGCATACTGACACAGATAGGTGGCCAGGGTTCTTCAAGGGTTATAACATTGGTCATATTATATATTGCAAGTATGTGAATCAGTATAACTTATATCTGAGAGTTGAGATTTATCCATATTTTTTAATGGTGACCTTTTATAGAAAATATACATATAGACAATGATAGCTTCTAGGAATCTGACAAAGGTATAGTTGAAGAACTTCATAGGAATCCTTAACTACTGGAATAAACACGTAATAAACTTTAGGTTTTGGCATGCCTGTTCATTTTATTTACTACTTTAGCTCTTTTGACACTCTTTGGCTTTACTGTGTTAATTACCTCTGTCTACCTGGTATATTAATGCATTTTTAACCAATGGGGGTCTGAGGATGTGGTACTAGGTAGCAAATAAAGGATCTCTTGTGTAACTCAATGATACTGGAATTCTAAAAGAAATCAAAGTGAATTGTGTCACAAGTTCAAATTTTCAAATTAAAAATTTTAAAATAATGAAACGAAAAACATAAAATTTCTTTCATCTTTGTTCATAAATGTCTTAACAATGTGTGACGTAATGAGTAAGAGCTTATGATTTCTGCACCTGCTGTCAATGAATTCCATTGCACCACGTAATTTGGAGTGGAATAAGGAACAGATTACACTGGGGAAAGTTCTGAGCCAAGGGTTGTAAAGGAGAGAAGATGCAGGCCCCCCAGTCTTCCTGCTGTCCTCATGAACACGGAGCCAGCAGACCGCTGGATGCACAGTGTGGGTCAGTGTGGCCAGAGTCCCCAAGACCACCCTCAGATTCAATGATTTGCTGTAAGCACTCACAGAACTCACAAAAGCAGTTGTACTCGCAGTTAAGGTTTACTGTAGTGAAAGCATCCAGATTAACATTAGCAAAGGGAAAAGGTCAGAGGGCAGAGTCTAGGAGACACCAGGCATGGGCTTCCCAGGGAAGTGGACAGATGGTGTTTAATTCTCCCAGCAATGTTTGACAATACTTATGGAATATTGTCAACCAGAGAAGCACACCCAATCCTTGATGTTCTGTTTTCACTGAGGGTTGATCATGTAGGCATGGAGCACCCATGTGACTAACCTTAGTCACTCAGTTTCTAGCCCCTCCAGAGGTTGAATTGATACCATGTGGCTCAAGGCCCCAGCAATAAATCACACTGTTAGTGTAGACTATCTGGGATGACCCAAGGCCCTAAGTAAGCAAAGGCACTCTTATCAGGCAGGATATTCCGAGGGCTTAGAGGGTACCTTCCAGAAGTTGGTCAAAGGCCAGACTTTCCTTAGAACTGGGCATGGTTTGAACATCCCAGACCCAGGGTCAACTCTTTACTGCAGTCAGCATTCCAGGGAAGGAACCTCACACACTGCAACTTCTTATATGACACTTACAAGAACAATTTTGTCAGTGAGAAGACTATCAGATTATTAGGCACTGGACAGTTTGGGTTAGGTGCCAACTGTTTACAGAAGTTGCAAAGGCCAGCTGCACTGCACAGAGGGGCCTTTGGGGCCTTGGGAAGCTGAGTTTCAGTGCAGCCTGCTCCCTCTGGGAGGGAAGAGCCCTTGGTCTCAGCTGTCTGTAGTCTAGACAACCAAGAGCGAACGCTGGTAGTCATCGTCCATCAGCGAATTCCCTACAGAGAATTTTATATGCCAAAGATTTGGAACAGTAAACAAAACTTGACTAATTTGGGGAAATTAAAATGTTCTGCCTGAAGTCAAATTTAGACCATCTAAAAGGAATGGGAAAGTTACTATCTGCAGAAAAATCCTGTACTTGGCTTAACTGCTTATGTTTCTTTTTAGAAGACAATGAAGAAAACATTCCCTTCTCTCCTTGGTGCTTGCCTGCCTTCTTCACCAATATACCAGAGTTACGGAACGCACTGCTCTGTCCTTCATGAGGCAATTAAATATGACGGCATCGGCAGTCCTTGCACAAACTATGGAACGCTTGCTCTGTTGTGTTGCAGAGTAAACATCCCCATGTAAGTGTTCTTTCTTTTGTGATTTGTTCTCCTACACACCCCTCAATCACCCTGTAGAAAATAAGCAGTTTTTTAGCTCAAGGCTGATGGACAAAAGGACAGAAAGGAGAAAGATGTGACTTGAATTCACACGTATTGTGATTCTCAAACTCTGAAAACTTTTATTGTATTGTAAAGGTCTAGATGAAAGCATGAAGTAATGTTTAGCTGAAACTATCAAAATTATAAGATCTCCTAAATTAGCTTGAAAACTCATCAGGTTTGTAAAGACTCTATTGTCTCTATAGCGCAGTGGATTGAGACTAGGTGATTATTCATAACTTTGCCCAAAGGCCCTTGAGTAACAATGATAGGTAAAACCCAAGCAAAGTGACACATTTGGAAGTTGCTGAGGTGAATATCAGCTGTGAGCAAAACCTTCCAAAGCCGTGATTGAATACTAGCAGTAGTCCCTCAGGATGCTGACTTTTTTTTCAGGCAGGATAAAGTTTTATAAATGTGACCTCGGTACTAAATAAAAGTCATCCTAATTAAAGAGAATTTGCTAACGATAATAAAAACCTGGGTTGAGTCTTTGGGCATGATATTCCCGAAAGAGCTGAGCCACATTCAGTGAATACTGCCAAATATTTTTGAGGTTGAATTGCTCTGGGGCTCATTATCAATGGGTTTTCATCTATTCTTTTTGAATCAATGATTTCCTTTGTTGGGTTTAGACTGTCTTTGTATTCTCTTGACACTCATAACAAAAGATGCCTGATTTAGAAATGCTGTTTGCTAGAAAAATCCAACATCAGGTGAGTCATTCTGTCCATTAACCACCTCTGTTCTTCACTTGTGTGTGAACTGTGCTTGCTCCAATGGGGTTTACCTCATTCTGTGTTGGGCTTGATTTCCACTTGAAAAGTAAACTTTTGTTTCTATTCTCAGCATTTCCTCAATCTTTCTCATTTTGTTCTCACTTCCTTCTCTGGTTCTCCCCACAACCATCCCCATCTGACCTCTCATTTAGGACATTTAAATCATCAAAGTGAAAAGCAGGAATAATGAGTTTCAGAATAAAAACCTTATCTCTATCACCACCAAATTCCTTGCCAAGAATTTTCCAAACCACTTAGGCATAACAATTGCTCATTTTTATTACTCAGTTGTGCTATTCTGCTTTTTCAATAACTATGCATCAGATATATACATGTGCCATATATTTTTATGTCTTTTACTTTACTTTTATTATATCAATTACTGAAAGGTCATTCAAATTTTCAGGTGAACCAATCTATCTGAAAGGCCTATACTACTAGAAGTTTGTTCAAAATAAGAGTTTTTTTTTCTTTTTCTTTTTAAATGTAAGGCAAGGGATTAACTATAGTAACCAGTTGGGGTTTTCTGTAGTTCTAGAAGTGGCGAATATATGTACATGGTAAACTCTGAGTAGTAAGAGAGTCACACATTTGTAAAGTTAAAATAGTTAAGTTGGCAGACATCTCTGGTGCTATTTATAGTCTTTATTACTGAATGTGTCTGATATTAATTGTGTTAAATGTTAGATGTTAAATCCAGAGGACTGCTCTAAATTATGGAATTGACATATTTTTACCAAATATCAAATATAAGAAGGCAGAGTTTTACCTTCTTAACAAGCATAGATAAAAACTTTTAAAAAATTCTGAATTTTCTGGGAAGCTCACTTCAATAGCATGTGGGAGATATCACGGTTAGATAAGTGTGGCTAAGCTCTGCAGGGAGGCACTGTGTTCGAATCTCTACTCTCTCTCTGTGAACTTTTTGGTTAATAATTCATCTTCTTTAGGCCCATTTTCTCTTACCAGTAAAATGGAGATCTAATTGTATTTATTTCAGAGAATTCTTATGAAAATTTTCATGGAAAGTGTTTAACACATTGCCTAGCACATACTAAGTACTTGGAAAGTATAGTTATTTCTTCTTGTAGGCAGAATCAAAACTATTTTGTAGCATGACTTTCCACAATTGAATTAATTCAGGACTTTAGGGAAACATTTTATAAGTCAGTGATCACTCATCAAAGTAGACACGTGAGGGTAGTTCTTTAAGGTGTTTCTGCTTATCAAACGTAATCTAGCTAGACATTTGTTAGAGATAGTCAGTTCAGCTGGTAGCATCCACCCAAAGCACTTTTATCTTATTGGTTGGCACTTTCGTGTTAATATGATGCAAACTTGAAAACCTCAATCAGTCACTGGCTTAAAAAGTTTCAAAGCTCTTGTCAAGAAATGATGCTGAAATATTGACTTATTTTTATGGGTACAAGCATCACTCTTGTCTCTTTTGACAGTTGATTTAAAGTCTTTGTCTAGTATGTCCAATATCTGGGCTTCGATTGGTTCTGTTCATTTATTTTTTCCCTTTAATGGGTCATACTTTCCTGTTTTGTTGTATGCTTTGTGATTTTGTTGCTGCTGTTGAAAACCAGACAATTGAATATTATGATATGGTAACTTTGGAAATAAGATTCTTCTCCTTCCTCAGGGTTTGCTTTTCTTGATTGTTGAAGGTTGCAATCATCTGTTTGTTTAGTTACTTTTCCAAACTATTTTTGCAGTAATTGTTTTCCTCGTCATGTGTGCTCACTGAGGTCTCTGTTCCTTTAGCTATATTCAGCTAGTGTTGTGATAGAGATTTTCCTGAACACCAGGAGCTAAAACAATCAAACAAATGAACACCTATCCTAGTCTTTGCAGGCTGGCTCTGTGCTGTGGTACTTCTTCAACACTCAACCAGGCCATTTATAACTTTGTCTTAGCCTTTACTCCATGCTTATGCTAAGCCTAGAGATCAGCCAAAGGTGAAAGCTTAAGGTCTTCTTCCAAGGCATTTTATGAACATGAATTCTGCCCTGAGCATAAGCATGGCTTCCTAAATTCCTGAGTATACATGTGTGGTTTTCAAAGTGCCAATTTCCCAAAGATTGTCCCCAGCTTTTCCTGTCAGGCTTTATGCTGTATATTGTATGTCTAAGCCATAGCCTTTTACCCCAGGTGGCTATGGATTTTCCATTCATTTTATAATGTTTTCAAGGAATGTCTGCCATTTTTTTGCTCTCACTGATTCCAAGTTAGGTGAAACAGAGGTGAGTGTCTTGCATCAGTCCTTCAGGTCACTCCCATATAGGTTAGAACAGACAAACACAGTAATTTCAGTTAAAGTCTGCTCTGCTCTCTCTGGAACCAGGTACCGGGATCCCACACTGGGAATGCAGGCTGCCATCTTCAAGACTGCGGTTAAGATGGGGAGGAATGGAACAAGGGCAAGTAAATATATCACAAAGCTTTCCTACTGTTTTCAAGTTACTTACTTCTTGACTCAGTATTTCCTTGGTTACTATGAACTTTTTACCATTTTCCAAATTTCTGACAAAGTTAGTTCCGACAGTTTCTGCTTGGTTTTTGTTTCTGTGGAGCAACAGGAATTTGGAGCTTTCTACTCTGCCATTCTGCTGATATCACTCTTTCCTCTGCCTCTTTTGAAGTGAATCAACTTAACATCTGGACAGAGTTATAAGTATGTTTTACATATTTTTTCACCAAAAAATTGTATCTTGATCTTTCTCAGGTATGATTGCTAAAGCTAACATTACTCGTTTTAGCACATAACATAGACGACTTGTCCTAATGTATTTATAATATATTTAAGATTATGATCTTAGTAGATCTATCAGCTATTAAAACTTAGCTCAATAAAATAGCATTGGAAAAAGGCATTAGATATGCTGATCATTTGTATAGTAAAAGCATATTGAGGGCCTAATACACTCCAGGCATAATAATGATAGATCCTGAGTGTTTAAAATTGCATACAACACTGTCTCTGATCCTGAGCTACTTGGACATGAGAACAAGTAAGGAAAATACAGTGTGATAAATGCTACAAAGAAGGTATGTATAACATGCCAAGGGAACCGAGAGAACCCAGAGAATAGTTCTGAGGAGAGAATCACAAGATTTCAAAGAAGATATTTATTCAGAGACTTAGAAGATGAATTGGAGTTTAGCAGGCATTCATGAAGGGATGTGGTATTCCAGATGGGATCAACAGCATGGACAATGACTTACACATTTAAAGCACGGTCTGTTACAGGAATAGAGAGAAGTTTAGCTAGACTAGAAGAATGAGCTGTGGGAGAAGCTGCAGGAAGGAAAGCTAGAAAGTTAGGTTGTAGTATTGAGAGGCGATGCATTCCATGCAAACGGGTTTAGACTTGATCCTGTAGAGAAAGGAATGACATAATCAGATTCTCCAAATTCAGACTCCCATATTCTTTCTCTATAAATCCAAAACACTCATTTTGGGGGCAATGAGGACCAAGTATCTTTTCTGTGAAAGATATTTTATGTAAAGCCAGGGACCCTGGAATGAATAAGATATGCTTTCTGGCTTTCAATTAGTTCATAACCCATTAGGTATTACTACTTCTCACCTTTTTCTGTGTCACCTACATTCACAATTCTCCTCAAATGATCAGTCCTACTCCTGTGGATTCCATTCTTAAGAAAAGGCTTTACCATCTACTTTAGTGGGGGAAAATAATAAATGCCATGAGCTGCCTCAGGTTTCCTCCTTCTCACTTCAGATTTTCCAGTACTGTGTTTTTATCACGCCTCCCTTTCCTTACATGGTCTCTACTCAAACTCTTAGTCAGCAAAAGCTGCTCTCCTTCCAAATATAATTTCTCCTCTTGTATCCTCAATCATATCATCTAAATCGTTTAAGATCTTCACTGATGATCTTCTCTCTTGCTTGCATTTCAATTCACTACAGCCTCTCTTCTTTCCTTATCTACTAAAATCCTAAGATGTTTTAATTTTCTCATCACCTAACTCATTTATTGGATTCCTGGAATCAAAAGCCCATCAAGTCCAACTATTCTACTAAAATTGCACTCTTAAAGACACTAGTGATATCCTAGTTACCCAACTAGGAACGTTAGCTCCACCCCAGTATTCACCTTCTCATCAGCAATTGACATGTCTCATCTTCTTTGGTTTCCAGTAGCCCTCTGCTGGGATCGCCCTGAGTCTTCTGTGTTCAGCTGCAGTAGCCTTTCCTAGTCTTCAAAGACATCACACTTGTTCCCGCCTCATCAAAATGGCCTTTGCCTTTGCCATTCCCTTTGCCTAGAACGCTCTGTTTCAGATGTTCATCTGCACATTTTCTTCTTACCATACAAGTCTCTGCTCAATGTCATTTTCTTAGTGGGGTCTACCTTTAACACTGTGAGTGGCACTCCTTCTCTTCTGTAGCTTTAACTTATTGAGTTATCTTCATGCTACGCTGTTTACTTGTCTTCATAGCACTTACCACTTTCTTAGTTTCTTTGTTTTATCCTCCTCATTAGTATACAAGATCCTTGAGAATAGGGATATTTTCTATCTTTCTATCTTGATAATTGTTCTACTCGAAACCTAGAGAAACACAGTAATTACTGATACATAGTAATTCTCAATAAATAGTGATGGATACATCAATAAACCACAAAGCTCTTTCTCTCTTATTTGGCCTCTTTTCTTCCTTTATTCCTTCCTTCTCAATTTTTCAGAGTTTAAAAAAATATATAAGATGTATATTTATTAAAAATATTTCATTCAAAATATTTCATTTGAAACAAATACTGGAAGTGAGGTAAATGAGCCAGCCAAACTATCTAAATGTATGCCCTGACCTTGGTTCCTCCCGAATTTGTCTTTAAATTCTCTTCCTCAAGTGATGTTATCATGTTTTGGACTAATGCTCAAATCTAAATCTCTGTTCTTGATCTCCCTCTGTTTATAATTTTTTAAACCTCACGTAGTTAGATAGCTACTCCTGAGTGGCCCTTTGAGCACTAATTATTCTGCAAAGTTATATTGTGCCAGACGCTAGTGCTACAAAGATGAACAAGACACAGTTCTTAGAACAGTGGTGTTCGTAGTCTGATAGTTTATAGTCTAATAAGGAAAAATAGATATGTAAAAATTAAATTGACTAGAAAAAGTGCTACACTTATGGGTTGTACAGCTTGAACTAAGAGCAGGAAACAAAGAGACCATCAACTGATAGTATGTCATGTTCAACTTCATTAATAGGAACAAGTCCTTCCCAATCAAGTCTAGAAATATTAAGATGGAAAGACTTTCTCCTTCACTAGTTAATATAGTTCCACTAGGAACATCCAATCAAATTAGAGAGTCAGGATAATGCAGTGGTTAAATTATAGTCTCTTGGATCAAGCTACCTAATTTCAAATTCTGGTCTATGCCATCTATTGGACAAGTGTTTGGTTTTGCCTCAATTTCCTCCTCTGTAAGATGAGGGTAATAATAATAATAATACTTACCTCAATGAGTTATTATGAGAATTCAGAGAGTTAATATAATGTAAAGAGCCAAACATTGAACACTCAATAAATATTATCTGTTCACAATTTATTCTGCACTACCAAACATATATCTGCGAATTCCACAAACAAGAAAGCAGTAACACGTTGAGTGTTACAAACTTATGTTTCCATGTTTTCATGTTTTTCAGTTTTTTCTTTTTCCCCATGAGATTTAGCCTATTAGCTCAACACTATTTCTCAACACTATTTCATTTTCTATGCTTCAGAGTTCCTGACACCCTTGAGAGACTTTCTATCCAAGATCATTTCATGGATAAGGGTCTGCCATATTTTTCTACATAGCCATAGGCAAAGGACTATGATATTTTTGTGCCATGGTGGACCAGGGCATGCTACCTCACCTCCTTCTTGCACTCATCCTTTGAGTAGATGCTTTCTCTTCTTTTGGATTTTTATTTTCAACACCTGCTTCTTATGTAAATTTGTCCATGTGACACACCTGCTTGTCTTTAATTCTTTTTTTTTTGTTTGTTTGTACCCACTTAAAGTTTTCTCTATTTTTAAGAGGCTGCCCAAAACACATTTTGTTTCGAAACTGAAATTTCAAGAGTACTTAGTCAATAAAGCATTGAGTAAACTTTAAGTTCAAGAACAACAACAACACACACACAAAAATTACAGACAATAATCAGAGGTTCTACTTAGCTCATACAGCACAGATTCCTCCGTACATTTTTATCAGTTTTCAAGACATTGTTTTAGGAGGTAAATTCTGAAGGAGACTGCTTTAAAGTCATCCTCTTTAACAGTTACATCTCACTGTCTTCCAGGTCTAAGAGTTATTTGATGAATCTGGTAATAACACCACTACATATTTTTATAGCACTTAACAGACATTCAAGTGCCTTCACAGACATTATCTCATTTGATCCTCACAACCAACAGTGAGATAAGCCTTATTAACACCTTCACCAGCTGCTCCCATTTTCTTTGAATATCTTTTCAGTGGAGAAACCAGTTTTCCTTTGGTGGGCAGGTACACTGACCCAAATACCCCTCCAGATCTCCTTTTCCTTTTCTGCAGCCACCCAGTTGACTTTCCCTGACTCTCCCAGCCGGCTCTGCTCAATGAGCATTCTTCTCAAAGGTCCTGCAGTTCTCAACACTGTCTACATGTTAGAATTACTTGAAGAGTTTTTTTTAAAAAAACACTTTGTGTCTGGGTCACCTTTAGACCAGTTACATCAGAATCACAGGGCAAGATGGGAAGTGTCCAGGCAGCGGGATTATTTTTTAAAGCTTTTTGGGTGATTTTAACAGCCAGCAATGCATTATCACCCTCAGTGGCTTTTCTTTTAAGATAAGTAATTTCATATTTCTGTTTGTTCAAATAGCAATAAATTTTATTTATATATTGTTTTATTATTAAAGTATTCTCATATGTATTATTTCTCAATGAGACTCTATTTTAGGCATATGATTAGTATCCCATTTTATAGGAATGGAGGCCCAGAGAGGTTAGCTTTCTGGCTGCAGATTATTAAATTTGTAAGTAGTGTGGCTGTGCGCGTCTGTGTGTGTGAGTGTGAGTGTGTGTGTGTGTGTGTGTGTGGTGGAGGAAGGGAGGAAGAGAGTGCAATCCAGGTTTTCTGGCCTCTAACTTGACGAACTTTCCTTCCCCTTGTGTGGTCCTTGGGTCCACAGGAGCTGCATCCTCACCTGGAAGTTTGTTTAAAATGCAGAATCCCCAGCCCCATCCCAGATTTACTGAATCAGAAGCTGCGTTTTAACAAGTCCTCCAGGTGATTCAGATTCTCATTAAGTTTTGGAAAGTGCTGCTTTACACCATGCTACCTCTTGGAATTTTCAGTCTTATATTTGGTGCTGTCTTCATAAAAAATATGTTGTATATGTTGATGTCACAAGGGGTAATTTTTCAGAGTTCTTGCCTATAGTTTACCGTCGAGTTTATTTTCCAGTCTTTTAACTATGACTAGAGATATCTTTTCCTTAGACCTCCTACTGCCCTGGAAATGAATCTTTGATCATTTTCTTCTGCTCTGAACTTTTCAGATACGAGAGCTATGGAGGACCCTGGGAGGGTTGATGTTGCTTTTGCACTGTCATAATTTTCTTCCTTTTTCTGAGGCAGAGGGTATAACTAGGAAAACGCCAATCAGACCCCTATTAAAATTTAGATTCTCAGTGGATCTTGCTGAATTCTTGTTCCTTATTATCATGGCTCACAGTCCATAAGAGGACTTTAGGGATCTCATGCAGTAATGTCTTTCCTGATAGGTATTCTCTCTACAAACTTAAATGGAAAAGGTTCCTAGTGATATGCATTTCACTTTACTGAGCTCTACATTTCTCTCTGCTTCCCTAATGAGTTCTGAACCTGGAGAAGCCTCAGAGAAGACAGAAAGAACTATTGTGGATGCCGCAATTCCAAGACTGAGGCCGCCGAGGCTCTCTCATGGCTACTGCAGCTGAAATCAACAAACAGGTTGTTTTCTGAATCGAAGGCTATGCTGAAGTGTTTCAGCAGTGTGGGGAGTAGTCCTGACAGCTTGTCTCCTGATCCACTGTGCAGTTTCTGCAACACAACAACCGCTCTGGGCTTAAATTGCTTCACCACCTCTCTGTATCTGTTTCCACCCCAGTATTTCCCCAGACTCAGAGAAGTTAATGATTTTGTGCTTCTTTTGGGGGAGAAAATACACAAAGCCCTAGCAATGATCCTAAGGTTAATTTGCAGCTTTCCTTTGAGAAGGGAATATGTGCATCCCAACTGTATGTTTGGTATGTAAAAGTAAACATGGTTAGGAATCAGCTAAATTCATGCAAGAAACATAAAATGCATATCACATGTTTAAAAATGCGAACAAAACACAAACTGACCCTTGTTTAACTCCCAGGAGCTCTTTCTTGATAGCTCTCCTGGTACATTTATATTTTGCCTTGTGTTACAGTACATTTTTATCCTCTGTAATTGCCTCTAAGCTGCTTGAAGGGTCTTACATCTTTTCGTTTCCTAAGGTGCCTAGCACAGTGCTTTCCCCATAGCACAGACCCTCATTGGAGTCCATGCACATGTCAAATTAAATACTGCGGGAAAGAAGAAATATGAGTCAGGGCGTTGGAGTTCTACTCCCAACTCAGGCACTGAGGAGAAAGACAAAGTAGGGAGAGCAATAAGCATTCCTGGGTTTTGTTTCTCATCTGTGAAATGTGGATGTAGGAAGGGAAGATCTTTCAAATCCTTTCCACTCGCACCATTTTAGCAATCTGAGTTGGAGATGTGGGAGACAGCCAAGTAGAAAAGCCCAGCTGGAATCTCAGGTGAGATATCACCATTAGAAGCATGTTTTGGGGAGTCCTTGGCATATAGGAATTAATTAAACCATAGAGGGGATGAGATCTCACTGAAAATGTGTAGAGTAAGAAATGGTTTAAGGTGGGACTTCTGTCAAATAACTTGTGGAGGACGAATGGAGGAAGGGAAGCCTGTGATGACTACTGACAGGCAGTATTGATGGGTAGAGGGAAGGTCAAGATAAAGTGTGGTCATAGAAGCCTCCCCTCCCCTCCCATGGGAAGGCAACTTGCAAGTTGTGTGGTTGCAGTTCTGCTGGGGAGGTGTGTCTAAAGGATAGGAGAACTCAATCCTACCTCCTTAGCATTACTTGACTCTCACTCCCCTTTCCTCTCCATCCCCTCTGGGGTTGAGGAGAACACTAAATGTGGTCTGCGTACGCTACTCCTTGTTCACTTGTATTCATTTTTATATGTTAAAATTTCACAAATGATATCACTTTTAAAAATACGGATGCAGTGTTAAAATCTTTCCTTTGCAAATGTATAGCATAAAGCTCACACCCCATTGCATGGCAAAGAGGACCTTTACCATCTGGTGTCTTTCATTCAGCCTTTTTCAGGTCCATATTCTCCCAGTCCCACTCCAAATGCCTTGCTTCATCAATGTCACGTGATTGTTGGTTCACAATTATACATGTTCTCCTACTCTACGGTGCCCTTGATTATTTTCTCTCTCTACCTAGAGAGATTTGCTCATTTTTCTTTCTTGGCAAATATCTATTCAGTGTGTAAAACATATCTCAAGCATTTCCTTTTTGGATTACCATCTTTCTAGGTCCTTTTGTAGCTCTCACATTTGCTCCAGTAGCACTTTGCACATGCTCCCATTACCCTTTTTATCTCATCTCATCATTTGTTGTCTACACACTCTAGGCAGAGTGCTTGATGCTTTATTTTCACTGGGTCCCAAGGCAAATTTGGACTGAAATTTTTACATAAGGATTCAGATTCATAGATCTTATTCTTTTTCTTTTTTTTGAGGAAGATTAGCCCTGAGATAACATGTGCTGCCAATCCTCCTCTTTTTGCTGAGGAAGACTGGCCCTGAGCTAACATCTGTGCCCATCTTCCTCTACTTTATAGGTAGGATGCCTGCCACAGCATGGCTTGACAAGCGGTGCATAGGTCCACACCTGGGACCCAAACCGGCAAACCCTGGGCCACCAAAGCGGAACATGCAAACTTAAACACTGTGCCATGGGACCAGCCCCCATCTTGTTCTTTTTTTGATCAATGGGTTCCACACACATTTGTAGGCTCCTCCTATATTCCTGGTACTGTGAAATGTGCTGTGTTACAAAGTCATAGGGGTAGGGCGAGTCTGGGTAACTGACAGCCAAGGTGACCTGCTAAAAGTTACCTTTGCTCCTTATCCATAGCCATTGTTCAAGGGAATGCATAAGAGGCATATCTCTGACATGCATGTTGGTATTATTTCTTCTTAAATTCTGATATTGAACATGTTAAAAATATCGTAGGTGACAGATCTCTGTTATAACATTTTGCAACCCCATGAAAGAATGACCTTCATCAATCCCTTATAAGCAGCTCAAAAAGGTGAATAAAACCATGGCATATTTGAGTTGCTTTCAATCCCATAATTAGCTAGTACATTGTGTGACACATAGGAAGACTGAATAGAACTTTGTGTGTGTGTGTAAAGAAGGTTGGACCTGAGCTAAGATCTGTTGCCAATCTTCCTCTTTTTGTTGAAAAAAGATTGTTGCTGAGCTAACATCTGTGTCAATCTTCCTCCTTTTGCTTAAGGAAGATTGTGGCTGAGGTAACATCAGTGCCAATCTTCCTCTATTTTATGTGGGATGCCACCACAGCGTGGCTTGATGAGTGGTGCTAGGTCTCCACCTGGGATCTGAACCTGCAAACTGTGGGCCACTGAAGCAGAGTGTGCGAACTTAACCATTATGCTGCTGGGCAGGTCCCTGAACAAAACTTTTTAAATGAATGAGTAAACTTATTTTTTCCACAAAAATATATTTTCAACAAAAAATGAATTATTTCTTAAAAGAGCTTAGCAAAATATCTTAAGGCAGGTATAAAAAACCAAAAATACCTCAGACTAAAATGATATACTTTGAACAAATGTTATCTCATCAATTAGAATTTAAGTTAACTTTCTTTTTTCTTAACATTGACTTATCCCAAATATTGTTTGAATAAGCTGTCTAGAATGACCTCCTAAGCCAGTTGGTGATCATACCTCTGGCTTCTTTTAATAGCTGCCTTCATTTCTTGTCATGGCTACCACCAGTGGTCAGTTTGGTTTAATTTGTTTCTTTGGTTGTCATTTAACCCAAATCAAAACTACAGGCAACATTTCCTCCTTTTTTTCTGTTTCTGCTGACTTAATTTTTTGTCAAAATACCTAGGTTTCTCTGAAGCTTAGATATCATTTTTGGTGAACCTAAATGAGCCATCCTATAACTTTATCTAGTATGAATTTGAGGCCTCTCATAATTTCTTCTAATTCCAGGAGATGTTTTTCCATTCCCTTTTCAATACTTTATTATCTCACAGAGAGTTTAAAATCCTATGTTTTTTTTCAATCAATAGAAAGAGAAAGAGTAAAAAAAACATGGCACTAATCACATTGTTTTAGAATTATACATTTACACATGCCTATCCCCAGAGTCTAAATGTTCTCTTTTTCATATTTTTATCTGTGGTATCTGTCATGGTATTTGGCACATGGTTGATGTGCTAAAATTTGCTACTCTAAGTCTGCTGGTATATTACCCTGTGGTTTTCCTTTGCTATCCAGAAAGGAAATTCTCAGCTGTTTGCTTTCCCAGCTTTTCTTTCTTTGGCTTCCTACTCTTCCTGATCGATATCATGGACTCATTAAATTCATTGGTTGCCTCAGGAAGCATGTTACATAGGATCAGATAGATTTGCTTTCTGAGACAATTTTTCTACTGAAAGAATTTCAGGAGGGAAACATTCCAGCTTGCATTGGATTATAATTTCTAGATGCGTCTAAGAAGACCTTAATGCTTATCAACTTCATAAGTATAAATGCAATGGTCAAGCACTTAGATTCTGTACAGCCCTGAAAATCTTCTCCTCTTAGTGAAAGATGAAACATCTTCATATGGTTTTCTCCCTAAGACTTGTTTGAAGGATGGGTAAATGAAGGTAGCATCCACAGTCTCTCTTACCTCCTTTACCTAACCAGATGTGATGACTATGTAGTTCTTAGGTAACATTTTTACCTATGGCTTTTAACACAAGCACTGTCCACCAGGTAAATTGTTTTCCAATCAAATTTTCACTTCTAGCCAGTTTCTGTGCAATTGTTTATATTTGAATTTTGTCCTATTCTCACATAACTGGATGCTTGGGTCCCTGGTACCTTTGCTTCCAGAGTTACATTAGAGAACAACAACAACAAGACGTTAACTTGGCTCTTCTCTTTCTCAGGAATCTTACTCTAAGAGAATACTCTCCTGATTTTCCTCACATCTCTATGGCTACCCTGTCTCTTTGTTTACGTTACTAATATGGCTTCTTCAACTCAAACATTACATTTAGGAATTGTTCAAGGCTTGGTTCTACACTCTAGTTTCTCCACATTTTCTCCTAAGCAGACTAAAACACGCCAATAGCTTTACTCACCACCATAGGCACACACGTATGTCTCTAGCCAAGACCTCTCATCTGTACTCTGGGCATATATAAGCAACTGTCTACTTGCCATTTTGGGGGGGATGTCTGAAAGAAACTTCAAACTTAACATGGCCAAACTAAACTCATGATTGTGCTCCCCAAACTGTTCCTATTTCTTTGTTTCTTATTTCAGTGAAGAGCCCAATTATCCATCGACTAGTACAGACCAGAAAACTATAACTAGTCCTTTTCGATGATTTCTTTCTTTTCCCATATCAAATCTATCAACAAATGTCCTCTAGGAGATTTTTTCTAACTAGTACCCGAATCCTCCCATCTTCTCTGTAAGTATGAAACACTCTAGTTCAAGCTACCAGTCTCACTAAAATGTTATAAAATGCTACTGTATTCATCTACCTACATCTTCCCTTACATCCTTTTAATCCTGTCTTCACATGGCATAGGACATAAATCTACTAACATGATATAGAACAGCTTTTCTCAAAGTATCATTTTGGGATCTATTCAAGGGTTTCACAAGGTCAAAATTATTTTTTTAATAATACTACTACTTTTTCACTCTCATTCTCTCTCAATGGCACTGGAATTTTCCATGGCAACCTCACCTGTGATATGGCAACACAGCAAATGCAGAAGTGTTTGAGATGTGAGAATGTGAGAATCCAGTTGTCCTTTATTAGGGCAAATATTAGAGGGACTTTCAAAAACATAAAACAATGTTACTTTTCTCACTGATTCTTTTTTTTTGAGACATAGTTTTTTTAAAACAAAAATCGTGTTATTCATGTCAACATGGAGTAAATTTATTTTGCTACTTTAAATTAATAAATACTTTAAAAACTTCTTTGGTTTAATTTATAAAATAGTAAGTTTTGATAGATGTAATGCTCATATAAGCAAAAGTTCTTTGGAGTTCTCAGTAAGTTTTAAGAGTATAAAGTGTTCTTGAGACTAACGTATTTGAGAACCAGTGGCCTAGAAGGCCATCCACAGCCTGGCCAATACCTAAATTTCCAAATTCCTCTTTCTCCACACCACACTACTCTTTTTCTACTCTATCAACCATGACTTCTTTCAGTCCCTAGTTCTTGAGTTAATCCCTTCCAATACAGGTCACTCTGCGAGAAGCTCTTTTTCCCACCCTCTTTATTCCAGTATACTTGAAGTTATTCTTCAGATTTCATTATCTCAGTTGTCATTTTCTTTGGCAAAACTTCTCTCATTTTTACTGGGTCAAGTTTACTATTTTGGGATCTCATAGCATTTGTACCTCTCAATCACTGTTATGGTTATAATAGTACATTTGTTTCTGAGATTATTTAGTTAACGTCTGAAGGCCCACTAGCTGAAAATGCCATGAGATTGGGAACCGAGTCTGTTTTTGTTCAACACTGAGGCTCCAGTGCCTAGCATGGTACCTGGCACCTAGTAGGAATTTACAGAATGAATCAAATGGGTGAGCTGGAATTATGCCAGAGGCACAAAAATAGTCCTAAAACATGTAGTGTTACAAAGGGGAAAAGTGAAATACAAAAATAAAACCAAGAGATTCTCAAGGTGGGTAAGAATTTCACAAGGATTTGGGCAGAAAGAGAGGAATCTAATGATCCATCTAGAAGGGAAAATGAGACGAGAAAGGCCCAGGGATAGAAAAGCACCAATTGGAAAATTATATTTATCAAGAAGTAAGAGCAGATTGAAGGCTGTAGTAGGAGATAAGATTAGAAAGATAATTAAAAGCCAAATGCTCAGGCCCTCGGATATTAACCTCAGGAAAGTGAGCTTCAAATCATGAATAATGGGGAATCTAATAAGTGCCTGTGGAAAGGACTGAAAGGAAAAATAGTCCACTTTGGGCACATTCATCTACTACCAGTGTGCGAGACAAATTAGAAGAGAGCTGGTGAAACTAGTTGGGGAGCTACCTGGACTTTTGCATAAAATTCCTCAAGGATTTGTGGCTGCATGAATTCCATTTTCAGAGATCAGGGATAACTTACATGGTGCTGAGATAAAGAATTAAAAATTCAGTAGAATGGGCTTTCCTTCTCACAGTCTTCCAAGTTATTTCCCAAAGCTAAAGAGTATTTTCACGATACTGAGTGAGCACAGTTTTGTATGTCGATGTCCAACGAGATGGTTCTGGAAATTTCTGTTTTGGTGGGTATGACATATGTTTACTCCCCTGCATGACCTGGTCTGGGAAGCTATAATTGTACACCTGGTCACATGATGTTTCATCCCTTTATGGTGCATTCACCAACTGCGTTGTAAATATCTTCACTCCAGATTGAATTTTTATATACTTGGAATCATGTTGGAACCGAAACTCCAATAACTAGAACTGAAATGAAAGGTGAGACATTTTTTTCATTTTCTCTTAAACAAGTTTATAGTAAGTTTGCCTCCAGGAATCACAATATCTATGAGCTCTATAAATGGTTGTTCTACAGATAAAGCATGTGAGTTGAGTCTGTTTTAAAAATCGAACAAATGAGAACATGAAGCTTTATGCCCTGGAACTTTGCTAAGAATTTTCCATGTGGGCTTTTGCACACCCTTAAGTGGCTACACAAGTGGGGACTCTGAGTAGAAAAACTTTTAGCATTATGAGGAATATTTCCCCCTCTACCTTAGGAATGGAAGAACCATATAATCTGTCATCTTTTAAGGTGCTGGAAGGCATTTGATACATCCAATCTGTGGGGACTACCATTTGTTTATTGCTTACTCTGGGCTAGCACTATATTGGGTCCTTTAAATAAATTCTGCAATCTAATTCCTATAAAGCCCTGGATAGCAGTAGTCTTACTTTTATCTCCATTAAAGGAGTGATGTCTCCAAGAGTGAGAAAATTTAAAGTAACTTCTTCAAGTTCACATAGCTAGTAAGTGTTGGAGCTGGGCTTCTCTGACCCAGGGAGGGGAAAGTTCGTCCTTCTATCTTTTTTGAGTACTTATGGCTGAACTCATAATAAAATTGACACAAGACCGGATTATCAGGAGAAAAACCAATTTACTGTGTACATAGTGGAGATCATATGAATGATGCTCGGAGAGGGAACAAAGCAGGCAGTTTATGTATCTTTTCACACAAAAAGACAAGAAATTTGTGAGGAATAGACAGAACAGAGAAACTTAGGTTTGGGGTATATAATTAGTGAGGAATTTAAGCAGAGTTTAGGCTTTAGGTATTAAATTAGTAAAAGTAACAAGGTTTGTTTATACAAGGTTTGTTTATACAGGCTTCTTGGCCCTGACTTCCCCAACTCTGGTGATAAGGATGTCTTGCTCCTGGTGTGGGGAGAGTACATTTCAAATGGGAGATTTATTTCCTTCTTTCATCGAGACTAGAGAGAGGAGGGGCAAATGCTTCTCCAGTAAGTTTAATTCAAAATAATCAATATGTTATTGCGGCATATTTTGGGGTGGCCTGCCCTGGGCCTCAACACAATTATTCACTCAAAAGAGACTTTGGAGAGTCACTAGTGAATAAGAGCTCTGTTGTCATGGAGCTTGTATTCTAGAAGTAGAGAAAGATTCAGACAATCAGCAAGCAAGTAAATAACTAAGCATGTTGCTTTCATGTTGATATGAAGTCTATGATCAAAATAAAGCAGGGTAAGGGGATAGAGAGGGAAGAGAGAATTTTTGATCCTATTTTTGATAGAGTGATGACATCAGTCTTCTCTGGGGCAAATAACATTTGCACTGAGCTTTGAATGAGGCGGTGAATCAAACCTTATGAATGTTTTAGGGAAAAGTATTCTAGGTACAGACCCTAAGGATAAAAAGTGGTGGCATATTCCCCGCACAGCAAGATTCACAGCATCTTCCCCTCACAGGGTGGCCAGAGCAGTATGAGCCCAGGCAGAGCAGTAGGAGATGACTCTGGAGAGTTAGTTAGGATTAGATCATGAAGGCCTTTGTTAGCTATAATAAAAAGTTTGGATTTAATTTTTCAGACTGGTGGGAAGCCATTGGATGGTTTTGAACAGGGAGTTAGTGTGATTTAAGTGAGCTAAGGTGAGACTGGAGGATAAATGAGGAAAAGGGTAGAAATAAGGAGACCAAGTCGAAGGCCATTGACAGAGAAAGGTTTTGGTGACGGACTGGGTTAATAGAAGGTGAGGTGCTCAGAATAAAAAAATATCAGGAGGTATTTGTTGAATTGAACTGAATTTAAATTCTCATGCTATTTCCTACAAAATTTTCATTTATTTTTTTGATTTTCATTCCTACTTCTCTAAAGGGAAAACTATTTCTTTCTACTCACACTTGTGACATCAAATATTTGAGATTTTCCCTGTACTAGTTGAGTGTCCTATAATTCAATTCAATTCTGACGCTATCTACCTGAAGTTAGTGTCAGATCGCACAATGTAAGGGCTCAGTCCCACAAAATTGCCCCCATTTCAGATGCCAATCACAAGTCCAGGCTTCCCATATTTCTGACCAACTGGCTATAAATCAGTCTTCTCACGACCTCCTCCTTGAATTTAATAATTCGCTAGAATGGCTCACAGAACTCAGGAAAACGATTCGCTTAGAATTACTGGTTTACTATAAAGGAGACAACACAGGAACAGCCAAATGGAAGAGCTGTGTAGGGCAAGAAATGCAGGAAGGGCTGTGCAGCTTCCATGCGCTCTTCGGGCATGTCTCCCTCCCAGCACTTCCATGTGTTCATCAACCTGGAAGCTCTCTGAACCCCTTTGTTTATGGTTTTTATGGAGGTTCCATTACATAGCCACAATTGATTAAATCATTGGCTGTTGGTGATTAGTTCAATACCCAGCCCCTCTCCCCTGCTCAGAGGTTGGGATGTGGGGCTGAAAGTTTCAACCTTGTAATCATGACTTGGTCTTTCTGGTGACCAGCCCCTTTCCTGAAGCTATCTAGGGGGCCCCAGCCATGAGCCATCTCATTAGCATACAAAAGACACTCAGCACTATGGAGATTCCAAGAGTCTTAGAAGCTTTTGTGTGAGGAACTAGAGTCAAATATCAAATATTAGAACAAAAGATGCTCCTAGTGACCCTATCACACAGAAAATTGCCAGGTTTTTGGGAACTCTGTCTCAGAAACCAGGGCAGAGTTCAAATATGTATTTCTTATTATGTCACATGCTAGTACCATAATCTAGGCAGGCTCTCATCTCTTGGTTCTTAGATTATTATATTATCTTATCACTACTGTATTGTCATAGATTATTATAACAGATTTCCCTGATTTCTTTCATTGATATACTCAATCCATCCACTATGCCTGGTTAAAGTTATTTATTACAATAATTTACTAATTAAAAATTATTTATTATAATTCTGATGAGAGTTTTCAGATCAAGATTTGTTTCTTCATTCTCCTAATACTCATATTCCTTCCTGTCTTTTATGTCTTTTTTCAAATGCTAGCCTACTTTTCTCAAAGAGGGAGCCATTTCTTACTTATAATTGATGTGACTTTTCAGGTCCAATCGGAATCACCTTCCCTTCCCTTCTAAACTCTCTTACCAAGCTCTCCCTTCTTTGACCTTCTACAGACATTGTTGCTCATCAATTCATCCTAGAAGTGAATTATATGTTATTTTATATTCATTTATTTAATGCATTTAATCACACATTTGTTAATTGAGCTAGTTAACTCACTTATTCATTTGACAAATATCTATCAAGAACCTATTATGTCCTAGGCATTCCTTAAGACACAGGATAGAGCGTGGGCAAACCTATTTTTAAAAATCAACTTTGGGGCCGGCCCCATGGCCGAGTGCTTAAGTTCGTGCACTCCTCTGTGGCAGCCCAGGGTTTTGCCGGTCTGATCCTGAGTGCAGACATGACATTGCTTGTCAGGCCACGTTGAGGCAGCATCCCACATGCCACAACTAGAAGGACCTGCAACTAAGATATATAATTATGTGCTGGGGGGATTTGGGAGATAAAGCAGAAAAAAAAAAAAAAACAGATTGGCAACAGTTGTCAGCTCAGGTGCCAATCTTTAAAAAAAGAAAATCAACTTTAATGATTGATTAAATGATTAACACAATAAAATTCACAGATTTTAAGGAAAAAGTTCAATGAATTTTGACAAACATTTGCACTTGTGTAAACTACACCACACTCAAGATATGAAACATTTCCTTCATCTCCAAAGTACAAAGCCTCCTTGTGAACCTTAGTGGTTTATCCCCCACCCCCGTCCTGTCCTGTCCCATCAGGGTAGCTTAGCACATTGTTTTAGAACTTGAAATAAATGAAGTCATACAGTATAATCTCTTTGATTCTGGCTTCTTTTTTTAATCATCGTCTGTGAGATTAATCTATGTTATTGCATTTTTAGCAGATTATACATTTTTTGTTGATAAGTAGTGTTCCATTGTATTGATGCAAGGTCGGTGAGCCGAGGAGTCGAAAGAAAGATTTCTTAGACTCTTAAGATCTGGCAGTAATGCTCTTTTATTTAGAGAATAGTATAGAATAGCATGGGGACAGGACCCATGGGCAGTCAGAGCTTCTGCTGCGTGGGGACAGGACCCACGGGCAGTCAGAAATGCTGCTGGCATGGGGAGCTGCTGCTGCCACTGCTGGCATGGGGACAGGACCCATGGGCAGGCAGAGCTGCTGCGGGCATGTTGCTGCTGCCGCTTTTGCTGCAAAGTTGGGTGGAGAGTAAGGCTAAATTTAAGGCATAGGTATGTGAGTTATCTCTTTACAAGACAAAGAATATGTAAAAAAGTTAAAATGGTATCAGTGCCCATAGGGTCCAGCCATTGGGCAGTCCCACAACTTTTAGATAAGAATCAAATTGGATTAAGTAAAGGCCAGAAGCCACCACCTAAATCAGTTACATGAGGTTGCCAGACAGTAACCAATTTAAGTCCTTGCCTCTGGCATGGATTAAGAGTTTCTAGAGATAAGGCCATCCCCCTTCTTCCTGGCACAGAGAGGGAGGCATCTTCACAGATAGAGGTTTCCCTTAGAAATGTAAATGTTTCCCAACAAAGGGACAAGCAAATTCCACTCCTCGGAGCCTGCTTCTCATCTGTAGTTTTAAAAGTAACCAGCCTAAAAATCCTCATCAGTATGAATATCCACATATTTTTTCATCATCTCTTGATCGATATTTGGGTTGTTTTTAGTTTCTGCCTATTGTGAGTAAAGCTGCTACGAACATTTGTGTACAAATATTTCTCTGGAAGGATGTTTGTGTTTCTCTTGACTAAAGCTATGAATGGAGTTGCTGAATCACAGGGAAGGTATATATTTAAATGTATAAGAAACTTCAAAACTATTTCCCTAACCAATTGCAGCACTTTTCCACTCTCATCAGCAATATGTGATAGTTTCGGTTGTTCAAAAATCTTTGCTAATACTTGGCATTGTCAATCTTCTTAATTTTAAAATTCTATTATAGAGATCGTGAAGTTATAACATAATTTTAATTTTCATTTCTCTGGTGATTAATAATGTTGAGCGTGTTTTTTAGCCATTTCTTTTTCTTCTTTTATAAAGCGCTTGTTCAAGTTTTTTACCCATTTACTTTGTGGAATTTTCTTATTATTGAACCAAGAGTTTTTTATGTGTGTATGTACATATATATACAAATATATATTTCACAGTGTGTGTCATTTTTAAAAATATTAAATGGTCTCTTCTAAAGGGCAGACATTTTTAATTTCAAGGAAGTGTAGTTTTTCAGTACATGTTTTTACAGTTTGAGCTTTTTGTGTGCTTTCTAGTAAATCTCTGACTGCCCCACATTATGAAGACTTTGCTTTGTGTTTCTTCTAAATATTTTCAAATTCTAGCTTTTTTGTTTCAGCACGTGATCTTTTTTGAATTAATTTAATTTTCCTGTATGTTATGAGGTACTGTTAGACTTAATTTTCACATGGAAATTTAGTTGCTTTTTCAAGTGACAAACATACCCGTTGAATTACCCTGGCACCTTTGTCGAAATACTATATGATCTCATGTATATGAGGAATCTTAAAAAAAAAAGTTGAACTCATAGAAGCAGAGAGTAGAACAGTGGTTACTAGGGCCTAGGGAGGTGGGGGAAATAGAGAGATGTTGGTCAAATATTACAAAGTTGAAGTTATATAAGATGAATAAGTCTAGTGATCAAATGTTCAGACGTGATGACTATACTTAATAATACTGTATCGAACACTGGAAATAAGCTAACAGAGTAGAAAAAAATTAATCACTTCTGGTTTCAGCTTTGACATGTAAAGAGCTTGGAAGCTATCACTCCTGTCCACACAACAAAAAAAAACAGAGAAAAGACAAGTAATGACTTTTCTTATATCTCTCAGAGAATTGAAGTCACAGGGTGACCCAGCAGTGTGAAATCTGGAAAGACAAGGGAAGTGAATACAGAGAGTCACAGCTGAGATCAGCTCAAGCAAAGCAGAAACCCCCAGAGCCCAAAACAGGCAGGAACACTTACACGGTAACTTGGAGGAATTGCTGAGTCACAGTGTAGACTACTTGAGAATTAAAATTTCTGGGGGGGCCCAAATTTTAGGGAACTGCCTGCACTTTTGTGGGTATTATCTCCAATAGCCCCAATTTCCTCATAGGAAAGATCAGAGAAAAAATTCCTCTTATTACAGGCAGGGAAAGGAGAAAATTAACTAGTTCTAAATATACCCAGATAATCATTTTGCAACATATATGTATATCAAATCATCGTGTTGTGTACCTTAAACTTATACAATGTTATATGTCAATTATAAGTCAATAAAGCTGGGAAAAAAATCTAAATACACCTGGAGAGTTCTCCATAACAAGTCCCTGCTCTCCAAGGAAGCTCCTTTGTCTGAATCTTACCTGACTTGGAGGAAGGGCAATTAGGCAGCTGCAGCCTCCTCTAGCCTCCCTGTCTCAGATAGGGAGAAAAAGGGGAGAAAAGGCTAATAAATGCTTCTGAAGGTCTCAGCCCAGGGACTCAGGCCCACTAAAAAGCTGAGATTCGATCATAATGTTATAGAATGTTTCCCTTCCCCAACACTTTGCCACCACATCATCAGGGCTCCAGTGTAATAAGAGTGGACTACAACTGAGAGAACTGTAAGACACAGATTCTATTTAAGAAGGAGTTCTTAGGGAATCTAAAAAGAACAAGGAGGGAAGAAACAAAGAAACAAACAAGGAAGCTAGAGGAAGCTGAGACATCTGGCACCTGTACCTGCAGCAAACATTGAACACAGCTCCACTTCTAGCCAGATTTAACATAAAATCTCACACTAGAAGCCTAATTAACTCAGTTCCTATTAATTTATCTATCAAGAAAAATGTTACAAGGTAGGAAAACCCAATATGAAGAGAAAACAAGCATAAGAATCAGACTCAAATATGACACATTTTAAAATTATCGGAGAATTTAAAATAGCTGTGATTAATATGTTAAGGGCTCTGATGAAAGTAGTAGACAATATGCAAGAACAGATGCATAATATAACCTAAGAGATGAAAACTCCAAGAAAAATTCAAAAGGAAATACTAGAAATCAAAATACTGCAACAGAAATGAAGGATGCCTTTGATAGGTTCATCAGTATGACTGAACATAGCTGAGGAGCAAATCAGTGAACTTGAAGATATGTCAATAGAAACATATCAAACTGAAATGCAAAAAGGAAAAAGAATGAAAAAAAAAAAAGAACAGTACATCTAAGCTTTGTGAGACAAATAGAAAAGGTGTAACAAACTATTAATGGGAATACCAGAAGGAGAAGAAAGAGGGGAAGGAATAGAAGAAATATTTGAAGCAATAATGGCTGAGAATTATCTCAAATTAATAACTTTAATTGTAACAGTTGTACCACACTAATGCAAAGTGTTAATAATATGAGAACCTGTGTGTTTCAGGTAGAGGGTACATGGGAATTCTCCGTACTGTCCTATATTAGTTTTTTAAAAATTATTAAAATTGTGTTTTAAGTTTTGTTGTTTTTTAGTTTTTGCCTTAGGAATTAAATTCTTTCCTTGCAATAATAAATAAATGTTAAATTTATTGTAATAAATTTTCCATTTATTATCATTTTTCTTCAGCTAGAACATCTTTTAGTGTTTTTTTGTAGTGCATGTCTGCTATTGACAATTTCTTTCATTTGTTTTATTCATCTGAGAATGTTTACTTCAGACTTATTTAAAAAAATATTTAGTTGAATATAGAATTCTGCTTGATATTTTTCTTTGTTTATTCAACTCTTTAGAGGTATAACCTCAATATCCTCTGGCATGCATTTTAAAAATATTTATATACTGTTTACGATTGGATCTGCTAAATTTAACATCTGGATTATCTTGGGTCAGCTTTGTTTGTTTACTTTTTTCTCGAATATAGTTCTCATTTTCCTGTTTCTTTGCATAATTAGTAACTTTTTATGCTTGCTGGACGTTTTGAATGGCACATTAAAGGGACCCTGTGCTCTACTATATTCCTCTGAGGAACATTGATTCTTTTTCTAACTGGAAGTCTTTACTGGATGATCACCCTGAACTTGTGTAATCTTTTCTGTTAGAGTGGGTCACTGGAAAACTCAAAGTGTTTGAAAAGTCCCTCTAAACATTCTGGAACTTAAACTCCCAACATTGTGTTTTCTGGGATGTTGTCAATGTTCATTTTTAGCTATTGTTAAGGTGGATCTAGAGTAGATTTTACTCTACAGTGTAGTTCTAATTTCTAAGGCATTTTTTGGTCTTCACCTGGACACCCATGGTGTGAATCAGATGTGTCCACTCTGGCTGGTACAAAACTCCAAAGTATCCTATAACCACTGGGCCTCTATTCTCTCCATTCTACTTTCATCCCTGTAACAGTCACTTACTGATAAATCTCATGTAGTATCAACCTGTGCATGCCTATCTCAGACTTTGGCCAAGGACTCCTGGGGACTTGCACACAGACTTCTGGAATCCACTCTGACCCCAAGTCAGTCCTCTCTGGTATCCTTCCCTTAAGATCTCTGTAGCCTTTGCACTCCCAAACCCTATCTGTCTCCTCAACACGGCAGAACCACTGTGTCCTGCTTGGGCTCCACTTCTCTGTGCCATGTTTGGGAAATTGTCTTCATAGACAGGGCTAGGGAAAACATGCGGCTCCCTTCTCTTCACAATTGTGTCCAATTTTGTAGTCGTTTATGGTAGGAGGACTACTCCAGCATCAGGTACCATTATATCTAGAAGTTGAAGTTTAATATTATATTATTATCTTTTAATTGAATTTGTTATGCCTTTGACTTTATTGTAAGCCTCTTGCAGGCAAGCATTAGTTCTCATTTTATTTGAGACTCTCAGAACCTGGGAATTTGGTGAGCATATATTTGTCCCTTGTTAATTCATTACTTACTCCACAAATTTTTATTGAATACCTGTCATGTGCTAGGCACTGTACCAGGTACTTGCAAGGATAATTAACATAGGACTTCTCCCTACATTAGCTCATAACCTAATTGGACATGTGCTGTATTTTATGGAATAGACAAAATAGTGAATTCTTAAAAACAGTATACTTTGTATCTACAAAGTACAATGGAGGAAATTAGAGAAAGGCATTTCTCTTGGAGAGTCAGAGAGCACTGTATTGTTGGTGATTAAAAATTGGAATTTAATTGAATTATCCAACACCTAAATAGAAATCCTTCTCTAGAAAATAAAATGGCATCAAAATAAGCTTACGTAAAATAAGGAAAAGAATAACCTTGTGACAATGCTGTTCATTGCAGGGTGGTACCATCAATAATTACCCATGTTTTTGGTAGAGGAAAGGAATTATTTCCTGTTTCTGAAGAGAACGGAGCATCAGTGAGTATCATCCTTTGAAATTCTTAGCCTCTGTTCAGCTCATGCAGGGCCTTGTTCTCACAGCTTTGTTTCCTGTCATTTTGAAAACATTGCTTAGTTATTCATTCTTCTGTGCTTCTCAGTTTCTTCCAAAGTCTTAGCAAAGTATCAATATTTTATTTTCTCTGAAGTGCTTGTTTTTGTGATCAGATTTGTAATTCTTCCCCAGTTGGCTTTGCACATACTTGGCATTGTTGTAGTCATTGCTACCACTGATGGATGCTGTAGGAACCAAGGGTATATGGTGAAAGGGAAGATAAAGGAGAATATGGGATAAAAGTCCTTGCCCAATGTGCTTCATTACTCAGGTTTCATGAGGATGTTAGAACTCGATTCATATACAGTCAAGCAGTCATCAGTATTTACTAAGTGCCTGTTGTTTTGAAGGAATAAAAAGAATATCAGATACTAACTCTAGCCTTGAATGAGGGCTTACAAAAATTCCAGTATCAAATATTAGTTGGGAAAGCAAGACACCTACATGAAATGGCCCTGGAACTTTTTCCCGAATATTCTGAATACTTTCAGTGAGCAAGTATGAAAATGATGAGAAGCTAATAAAGAGAAATAAGACAGAACCTGTCCCCTGAAGATGCTTCTGGCCTGGCAGAGTGGGCAGATATGCAAAGAGGTGGTTATGATATAAAGCACAATGAAGCAGATGTTAAAGCCTCATATAAAATTTATCAAGCACCTGCTATATGCCATGCATTAACTCACTTAAGCCTGTACACAACCTATGATGTAAGCACCTTATTATCCGCATTTTACAGGTGGGAAAACAGGCATAGAGGTGCATAAAGTGACTTGCTCAAGGTAAGAAAATACAGTAATATAATACAGTAACATAATACAGTAAGTGACAGAGCTAGGGTAAGATTTCAGGCTGTTTAGTTCCCACATTCTTCAGATAAAGTCGTAATAGAATACAGAGGAGAAATCAATTTATTCTTAGAGATAATATGATGCTGAGGGACTTAAAACATTATAGGTCAGATTATCACTAGGGATTAATTGTCAGTGATAAAGTTTAATTGGTCTCCTACTGCATGAGGAATACATAAATTCAGAAAATACAACCATCTTCCACTTTCAGAGCTAACACAAATTCCCAGGGCATAGGGTTGGTTCTCTGCAGATAAGAATTCATGATTTTTATTTCCAGCACTTCCCCACTGCCCCCTAAAGGATTAAGAATTACTGCAAGCTATCATTCAAGACTGTTCAAGTCCCTCAGGATTTATTTCTCTAAAATCTTAAAATTATTTACTCAATTCCTTACATCCTTTAATCCAAATGTGATTTTACCTCAAGAGCACACATCTCTCCAGTGAGCGGAAATTTATTTTTCTTTATAAATTATTAAATTAACTTTATCGCTTAGAACTAACTATCCCATGAATCTTGTTATCATGAATTAATGATAATTGTGTATGTTTGTATAATGCTTTACAATGTTCTTCTACATAAATTATCTTATTTAATTTCCATAGCAGTGTAGTGCGTTAGGGGGAGTTGATATATTTTTAAAAAATAATTCTACTATTTATCCCTTATTACACACCAGGCATTGTGCTGGAACTCTGTATATCTTTAAAAAATTTTTTATTGAATTAAAATTGATTTATAACATAAATTTGAGATGCGTATCATTATATTTCGTCTTCTGTATAGACTACAGCATGTTCACTATCAGAATGCTGGTTGCCATCCATCACCGTACAAATGCAGCCCTTTACCCTTTTCAGCTTCCCTCTACCCTCTTCCCCTCTAGTAACCACCAATCTGCTCTCTGTATCTTTGTGTTTGTTTGTTATCCACATATGAGTGAAATCATATGCTGTTTGTCTTTCTCAGTCTGACTTATTTCACTTAGCATAATACCCTTAAGATCCATCCCACATTGTCGTAAATGGCAAGATTTCATCTTTTTTATGGCTGAATAGTATGTCATTGTATAAATATATTACATTTTATTTATTCATTACATATTCTGTATTATTGATGGCACTTAGGTTTTTTCCAAGTCTTGGCTATAGTGAATAATGCTGCAATGAACATAGGGGTGCATATAGCTTTTCAAATTAGTGTTTTCTTGTTCTTTGGATAAATACCCAGAAGTGAAATAGCTGGATCATATGGTAGTTCAATTTTTAGTTATTTTGGAATCTCCCCAAAATAGTATACTGTTTTCTATAGTGGCTGCACCAATTTACAATCCCACCAGCAGTGTATGAGTATTCTCTTTTCTCCATATCCTCTCAAACACTTGTTTTTTCTTGTCTTTTTAGTAATAGCCATTCTGACAGGCATGAGATGATTATGGTTTTGACTTTTATTTCCCTAATAATTAGTGATGTTGAACATTTTTTCATGTGCCTGTGGGCCATCTGTATATCTTCTTTGAAAAATGTCTGTTCACATCCTCTGCCCATTGCTTGTGGGTTTTTTTGTTGTTGAGCTCTATAAGATCTTTACATATTTTGTATTTTAACCTCTTACTGGATATATGATTTGCAAATATATTCTCCCAACCGTTAGGTTGTCTTTTCATTTTGTTGATGGTTTCCTTTGCTGTGCAGAAGCTTTTAGTTTGGTGTAGTCCCATTTGTTTATTTTTCTTTTATTTGTCTTGCCTAGGGGGACATGGTAGTCCAAAAGATTCTGCTAACACTAATGTCGAAGAGCATACTGCCTATCTTTTTTTCCAGGAGTTTTGGAAATTTGGTATTAATATACCAATTTTAACCATGATAAATCAAGACAGGAAAATCTGAGTTGCTTTCTTGAGTCCATATGGCTGTGGATTGTTGAGCTGAACTTAGAACTAATCCAGCCTACTTTTTTTTTCCCCTCTTGTTCTTTTTCATTAATTAGAGCCTGATCATACCTGAGTGATCAGAAGAATTTGAGTTCTTTTTCTCTTTTTTATTGTGGTAACTTTGATTTATAACATTATATAACTTTCAGGTGTATATCATCACATTTCAATTCCTATGTAGATTACATCAGGTTCACCACTCAAAGACCAGTTACAATCCACCACCACACACATGCGCCTAATCACCCCGTTCACCCTCCCCCCTCCTGCTTTCCCCTCTGCTAACCACCAATCCAATCTCTGTCTCTATGCGATTGTTTGTTGTCTTTATCTTCTACTTATGAGTAAGATCATACGGTAATAGACCTTCTCCCTCTGACTTGTTTCGCTTAGCCTCATACCCTCAAGCTCCATGCATGTTGTCACAAATGGCCAGATTTCATAATTTCTTACAGCTGAGTAGTATTCCATTGTGTATATATACCACATCTTTATCCATTCGTCCCTTGTTGGGCACCTAGTTTGCTTCCAAGTCTTGGCTATTGTGAATAATGCTGCAGTGAACATAGGGGTGAATGTATCTTTATACATTCGTGTTTTTGTGTTCTTTGGATAAAAACCCAGCAGTGGAATAGCTGGATCATATGGTAGTTCTATTCTTAATTTTCTGAGGATACTCCATACTGCTTTCCATAGTGGCTGCACCAGTTTGCGCTTCTACTAGCAGTGTATGAGAATTCCCTCCTCTCCACTTTCTCTCCAACACTTTTTGATTCCTGTCTTCTTGATCATAACCATTCTGACAGGAGTAAGGTAATATCTCATTGTAGTTTTGATTTGCATTTCCCTGATAGTTAATGAAGGTGAACATTCTTTCATGTGCCTATCGGCCATCTGTATATCTTTGGAGAAAAGTCTGTTCAGATCTTTTGCCCATTTTGTATTGAGTTTTTTTGTTGTTGTTGAGATGTATGAATTCTTTGTATATTTTGGATATTAAACCCTTATCAGGTATACGATTTGCAAATATCTTCTCCCAATTGTTAGGCTGACTTTTCCTTTTGTTGATGGTTTCCTTTGCTGTGCAGAAGCTTCTTAGTTTGATGTTTGTTTATTTTTTCTATTCTTTCTATTGCCCAGTCAGACATGGTACTTGAAAATATGCTGCTAAGATCAATATTGAAAAGCTCACTGCCTATGTTTTCTTCTAGAAGTTTCATGGTTTCAAGTTGTACATTAATCCATTTTGAGTCAATTTTTGTGTATGGTGTAAGATAGCGGTCTACTTTCATTCTTTTGCATGTGGCTGTCCAGTTTTCCCAACACCATTCATTGAAGAGACTTTCCATTCTCCATTGTATGTTCTTGGCTCCCTTGTCAAAAAGTAGCTGTCCACAGATGTGTGGGTTTATTTCTGGGCTCCTGATTCTGTTCTCTTGATCTGTGTGTCTGTTTTTGTGCCAGTACCATACTGTTTTGGTTACTATAGCTTTGTAGTATATTTTGAAATCAGGGAGTGTGATGCCTTCAGCTTAGTTCTTTTTTCTCAGGGCTCCTTAGGCTATTCATGGTCTTTAGTTTTTCCATATAAATTTTAGGATTGTTTGTTCTATTTCTGTGAAAAATGTTGGAACTTTGATAGGGATTGCTTTGAATCTATAGATTGCTGTAGGAAGTATGGACATTTTAACTATGTTAATTCAGAATATCTTTCCATTTCTTTGTGTTTTCTTCTTCAATTTCTTTTTCTTTTTTTTATATGATACTAGCTGCAGATTTTTTTTTTTTTTAAGATTGGCAGCTGAGCTAACAACTATTGCCAATCTTCTTTTTCTTTTTCTGATTTTCTCCCCAAATCTCCCCAGTACATAGTTGCATATATTTTAGTTGTGGGTCCTTCTAGTTGAGGCACGTGGGATGCCACCTCAATGTGGCCTGATGACTGGTGCCATGTCCATGCCCAGGATCCGAACCAGTGAAACCCTGGGCTGCCATAGTGGAGAGTGTGAACTTAACCACTCGGCCATGGGGCCAGCCCCTCTTCTTCAATTTCTTTCAACAATGTTTTATAGTTTGCAGTGTACAAATCTTTCACTTATTTAGTTAAGTTTATTCCTAGGTATTTTATTCTTTTTGTTTCAGTTGTAAATGGGATTGTATTCTTAATTTCTTTTTCTGCTAATTCATTGTTATTATATAGAATTGCAACTGATTTTTGTATGTTGATTTTATATCCTGCAAATTTGCCATACTCATTTACTATTTCTAAAAGTTTTTTGGTGAATTCTTTAGGGTTTTCTATATATAAAATCATGTCATCTGCAAATAGTGACAGTTTCACTTCTTTCTTTCCGATGTAAATCCCTTTTATTTCTTTTTCTTGCCTGATTTCTCTGGCTAGGACTTCCAATACTATGTTAATTGAGTGGTGAAAGTGTACATCTTTGTCTGGTTCCTGTTCTTCAAGGGATAGCTTTCAGTTTTTCTCTGTTGAGAATGATATTAGCTGTGGGTTTCTTATAGACAGCCTTTATTATGTTGATGTACTTTCCTTCTATACCATTTTATTCAGAGTTTTTATCATAAATGGATGCTGTATCTTGTCAAGTGCTCTTTCTTCACCTGTTGAGATGATAATGTGATTTTGTTCTTCCTTTTGTTGATGTAGTGTATGATGTGGATTGATCTGTGGATGTTGAACCATCTCTGCATCCCTGGAATAAATCCCACTTGATCATGGTGTACGATATTTTTAATGTAGTGTTGTATTTGATTTGCCGGTATTTTGTTGAGGACTTTTGTATCCATGTTCATCAGTGATATTGGCCTGTGATTTTCATTTTTGTGTTGTCCTTATATGGTTTTGGTATCAAGGTAATGTTGGCTTCACAGAATGAGTTAGGAAGCATCCCATACTCTTCAGTTTTTTTAAAGAGTTTGAGAAGGACAGGTATTAAGTCTTCTTTGAATGTTTGGTAGAATTCACCAGGGAAGCCATCTGGTCCTGGACTTTTATTTTTTGGAAAGTTTTTGATTGCTTTTTCAATTTCCTTACTGGTGATTGGTCTATTCAAATTTTCTACTTCTTCTTGGTCCAGTTTTGGAAGGTTGTATGTTTCTAAGAATTTATCCATTTCTTCTAGATTATCCAATTTGTTGGCATACAGCTTTTCATAGTATTCTCTTATTATCTTTTGTATTTCTGAGTGTCCTTTGTAATCTCTCCTCTTTCATTTCTGATTTTATTTTTTCCTTGCTGAGTCTAGCTAAAGGTTTGTCAATTTAATTTATCTTTTCAAAGAAACAGCTCTTTGTTTCCTTGATTTCTTATATTGTTTTTTAAGTTTCCTTTTCATTTATTTCTGCTCTAAGTTTTGTTATTTCCTTCCTTCTACCGATTTTAGGCTTTGTTTATTCTTCTTTTTCCAGTTCCTTTAGGTGTACGGTTAGATTGTTTATTTGAGATTTTTCTTGTTTGTTAAGGTAGGCCTGTATTGCTATAAACTTTCCTCTTAGAACCACTTTTGCTGTATCCCATACATTTTGGCATGTCATATTTTCATTTGTCTCCAGGTATTTTTTGATTTCTCCTTTGATTTCTTCATTGACCCAATTGTTGTTCAGTAGCATGTTGTTTAATTTCCACAAGTTTGTGGCTTTTCTGATTTTCTTCTTGTAGTTGATTTCTAGTTTTCATACCTTTATGGTCATAAAAGATGCTCGATATTATTTCAATATTCTTAAGTTTATTGAAACTTGTGGCCTGATATGTGATGCATCCTGGAGAATGTTCTATGTGCATTGGAAAAGAATGTGTATTCTGCAGCTTTTGAATGGAATGTTCTGTATATGTTTACCAAGTCCATCTGGTCTAATGTGTTGTTTAAGGCCAATGTTTCCTTACTGATCTTCTGTTTGGATGATTTAGCTATTGGTGTAATTGGAGTGTTAAAGTCCCCTACTATCATTGTGTTACTGTCTATTTCTCCTTTAATATCTGTTAATAATTGCTTTATACATTTAGTTGCTCCTATGTTGGATGCATAAATATTTGTAAGTGTTACATCCTCTTGTTAGATTGTTCCCTTTATTACTATGTAGTGTCCTTCTTTGTCTGTTGTTACAGTTTTTGTTTTAAAGTCTATTTTGTCTGATATAAATATTACTACCCCAGCCTCTTTTCATTGCCATTTTCATGGAGTGTCTTTTCCCATCTCTTCACTTTCAGTTTGTGAGTGTTTTTAGATCTGAAGTGTGTCTCTTGTATGTAGCATATATATGGTCTTGTTTTTTTATCCAGTCAGCCACCTTATGCCTTTTGATTGGGGAATTTAGTCCATTGACATTTAAAGTAGCTATTGATAGGTATGCACTTATTTCCATTTTGTTACTTTTTTTCTGGGTGTTTTAGTAGTTCTTCTCTCTTCCTTTCTTCTTCTTTTGTTCTCTTCCCTTGTGGTTTGATGGCTTTGTTTAGTATTATGTTTGGGCTCTTTCTCTTAATTTTTTGCATATTTATTATAGGTTTCTGGTTTGTGATCACCATCAGGTTCATATATAATAACCTACATATAGAGCAATCTATATTAAGTTGATGGTCTCTTTAGTTTGACCTCTTTCTAAAAGCTCTACTTTTTTACTCTCCTCTTCCCACATTTTAAGTTTTTGAACTCATATCTAACCTCTTTGTGTGTGTGTGTGTGTGTATCCATTACCCTCTTATCATGGAAATAGGTAATGTTATTACTTTTGTCTTTTGACCCTTATATTATCTTCCTGGGTAGTTGGTCTGCTATCTTTACTGTATTTTTGGCTTCACCAGTGACTTTATTGCCTTTTTTTTTTATAATTTTCTTATTCCTATTTGTTGTCTTCTCTTTCCCACTTAAATAAGCCCCTTTAGCTTTTCTTGTAAAACTGGTTTCTTGGTGATAAAATTCTTTAATTTTTACTTGTCTGGGAAACTCTTTGTTTCTTCTTCCATTATGAATGATAACCTTGTCAGGTAGAGTATTCTTGGCTGTATGTTTTTTTCCTTTCAGCACTTTAAATATATTCTGTCACTCCCTTCTAGCCTATAAGTTTTCTGCTGAGAAGTCATCTGATATCCTCATGGGGTTTCCTTTGTATGTAACTTGTTGCCTTTCTTTTGTGGCTTTCATGATTCCTCTTTATCTTTAATTCTTGACATTTTAATTATGAAGTGTTTTGGTGTGGACCTCTTTGGGTTTATCTTCTTTGGTGCTCTCTGTGCTTCCTGTACCTGGATATCTGTTTCCATCCTTAGGTTAGGAAAGTTTTCAGCTATTATTTCTTCAGATTGATTGTCTGCCTTTTTGTCTCTCTTCTCCTTCTTGGACACTTATAATACGAATATTAGTGTACTTGGTGTTGTCTCAGAGGTCCCTTAGACTGTTCTCATTCTTTTTAATTCTTTTTTCTTTTATCTGTTCAGCTTGGATGATTTCCTTTAGTCTTTCTTCCAGCTCGCTGATCCATTCTGTATCGTCTACTCTGCTATTGAGTCCCTCAAGTGAATTTTTCATTTCCAGTATTGTATTCTTCATTTTGGACTGGTTCCTTTTTATATTTTTAAAATTCTTTGTTGACTTTCTCACTGAATTCATCCGTTCTTCTCCCAAGATCAGTGAGAATCCTTATGACTTTTTGCTTGAACTATTTGTCAGGTAGATTGTTTATTTAAGTTTCATTTAGTTCATTTCCTAGGGTTTTGTCCTGTTCTCTTGCTTGGAACATATTCCTTTGCCTCCTCATTTTGCCTCTTTCTCTGTGCTTATATCTATGTATTATATGGCTCAGCTATGTCTCCTGATCTTGGAGAGGTGGCTTTATATAAGAGATGCCTTATGTGGCCCAGCAGTGTGTTTCTCTCTTGTCACGGTTCCAAATATTCCAGTAGTGATCCCCGTGTGGGCTACATGTGTCCTTCTGTTGCAGAAGTGTTGCTCTTCCTGAAGGTACCCAGGGAGGCTAGGATGTCCCCCTGGCCAGATGGTTGTAATGCTCAGCTGCATGTGGCTGCTGTGGACCCTTCAGTCACTTGTTCCGGCATAGGGAGCCCCTGTACAGTTGGCTGCAAGGTATAATAGCACATTCCTTTTGAAGTTTTTCGGTTAAGTGAGTAGGCCCCCAGCATGGCTGGTTGCTAGCCTCAGGGGCGTAAAATCACTGTAGGCCTCCAGCCTGCAAGGCTCTTGTCAGCTCTTTCAGGATTACAGCTGAGTGGGGCTGGCCTCAGGTGATGGAGCACCCAATTGTTTCAGGCTTTGGAAGATGGAGCCAATCTCTTATGTGGCTATTTGAGAAGCATAAGTCTTCTGCAGCTGACAAGCCTTACCACCCACAGGTCCATATCCACCATCAAGACAGTCTTGCCCTGTATGCATTCCCCAAAACTCTAAATCAGACCCATTCACCTCACTGCAGAGGCCCCACACGCTCCACAAATGCCCCACATACTCCACTCAGTTGTTATGCATGTCCTGCCCCACAGAGGCAGACCCACTCACCCAACTGCAGAGGATCTAGGCAACCAGCCTATGAAGGCCTACAAGTTGCCCAAGGGCTTGCTGTTGAGTGGGGTCAGTCCCTAGTGCAGGCTGCCTGCCCTGGCTGACCTGGATTAAATCCATACTCTAGTGGGTGGGGCAGACTCTGGGCTAACTGGCCAGGGGAAGAAGTCCAATGGTGTCTGTCAGTGTCTGTGTCAGCATGCCTGTACTCGATCATGATAATGGCTGCTGCCAATGTCTCAGTCCCTGGAGAGGTCTCACCTCTCACCAAGATGCACCCAGACACTATCACGTGAATCTCTTTTCATGAAAAGACTCTGCATCTTTCTTTCTGGTGATTTTAGGTTGCTTTCTGAAATGGGTAAAGTTTTGTCTTAGCCCTTTAAGAGCCAGCTTTTTTTCTATTATGTCCCACAGCTTTTCTAAGGGTATTCCTCATTGCTGTTAGTAGCCAGCAAAGCTAGATTTATGACGCTCATCTTGGTTGTGCCAAATCCAAAAGCTGCTTATAGCAGTAATGTTCTCCTGCTCAGGTCCCTCACTCCTCCAGGGAAGGCTGCATACCTTAGGATTACTCCTGGCTGGCCATGAAGTGCTGTGGCTTGCAAAGGTGGCCTTTTTCTCTCCAGAAAGGAATTTCTGCCTCTTCCACCTCAGTTAGGACTGTCCCTTGCTTTGGAATTCTTTTTATCTAACTTTCAGTTCTCTCTCAGGGGTAATTGTTCCCAGAGTAGTTGTAAATTTGTTGTATGTATGGGAGGAGGTGAGTTCAGAGTCCGCCTATGATGCCCTTCTGACACCTCTCTCAGAATTTGAGTTCTTGAAAATGTAAAAGAGGCAATCACAGCTGAAATTATGGTGGACTCACTAGGATGCAGGAACCCCTTGAGATTTGGCCGAAAAGTGTCATCCAGGCAGCCTCAGCCATTTATTTGAATTGTTCCAAATAGCTTAGAACTTCAGTGTGATAGCACATTAGAGATGGGAGAGATCAGTGTGTGTGAACTTAGAGGCAAGGAAATTTGGTGGACTTTGAAATAGGAGTAGAACTTGAATAGGTGGAGATAATAATTATATCTTACTAGAGAGAGGGCCAACATGAACAAAGACCTAAGAGAAAGATCACTAGGGCAATATTTGCGAGAAGGGACTACTGTATTACAAACCATATAATGGGGATCAGTCAGAAATCAGTTTGGATAAATAAAATGGAGAAGGAGATATTAGATTGGAAGCAGGAGGTGGAAAATAGGAAACTACATCATGTTTTGAAATAGGGATTTGCATGATTAATGGGCTGTTTTTGGATGATCAATCCATTTGTGTTTGGCAAGAGGAATAATGGTGAGGAAGGAGATCAGCTGGGAAGTACATAGTTGGTGGTGATGAAGGCTCCAGTTATGCGACTGGTGTGGGAATAGAGAGAAAGGAGACTTTTTAAGTAAGAAAGTGTATTGATATAGTGACAGACTGGATTCAAAGGATGAGGCAAAGGGAAAATTTAGATGACTGCTAGGTTTCTCGTGTGGGAGGTAAAAAGAATGTTGCAGCCATGAGCAGCAAGAAATGGTAAAGAAAGGGAGTACATTTCAGAAAAAGATTTTTCCTTAGCTAATTGAGTGTGACATGATGTTTTCCCTGAGGAAGATAAGGATAAATCTCATGAGCCACTCAGAAAGTCAGGTAGGAAGAGTTTGACCTGGGAGATGTTGACAAGCAGTAGCATTTGATGCCATCAGATTTGGAGTAAACACAGGAGCACGAATGAGCGAGATGAAAGCAAACTATCATCATTGGAGGCTTGTGGAATTGCCTCATTTAGATGTTAGAAGATGCATGGAAGCACAGAAAAGAGACCAAGAATGAGTGATCAGAGATGCAGAAGGAGAAGCAGGAGAGAGGCATGTCAATGACCTCAGAGAAGGAGAAAGGGTAAACAAGATGGGTAGATCAATAGTTTTAAAAAAAATAGAGTCAACAGTAAAAATTCAAAAGAAATATACCTTGGATACGATAATTATGTAACCAATGGGGTTTTTGGGAAATAGTTTAGACTGAATAGGCTAATCACAGTATATCTATCATTATCAGCAGATAAGTGTGTTATACGTAAGGTTCTGCATTAACATTTTTTGCTGTTTTAAACATAGTGCTGGAAAGTCAATGATCGGCAAAGCAGTTTGCAGAATTCATCCTGAAAGCTGCTGACATAAATATGACCTTCATAAATTTTACCTTTTTGGATGAAATAGGAGTTTGGAAACATTAAAAATATTTATAGGAAGAGTGAAATTTAAGAATTAAGTAAAGTAAAAATTTTGCCAAATATGTAAATTACCCCAAAGTGAAAGTGCATAAAAGATGAGACAGCACTTGCAGTCATCCTAAATAAACTGTGTACTTTCAAGCACCTAGTACTGAGAAAATTTTAGAAATTGTATTCGGCCACAATTTTGCCAGCCCATCATCCATGTTCTATTTTCTTAATTCTCACTTTATTGCTCGAGAAATTTGCATGAAAGAAGGATACTTTTAAAAGTTTCATCTGTTTCTCCTGTTTATTCCTTTACCTAAAGTCGTAATCATATTTCCATAGAAATAAATCATGCTTTCACAAACAAAGGATTATAGTTTTAGGAGGATAACTATATGCCAGAAAATGAGCTTCTTAAAATGAGGGTCTTGTTTGTAATATCAAGTATTGTGACAAACACAATGAGTAATGATGAAAATATGCCCCCAAATGTGACATGTCATGTGAGTGATTGTCTAAATTCTGCTGAAGGGATTTATGGCATCTTTAAAACTTTTCTACGTGGTGGTATGAATTTAAAAACAATAGGGTAGTTCAGCCCAGAGCTGTCATAGAGAGTTCATGTGAGGAGATATTTCTTTTCTGGTTTAAATTGCTTCTGTAATTTTATGTGACTATCGCCATTATTGCTACAGAGACTTCATTTGGATTACAACGACCTGAGATGCCAAATGTCAGCAAGTGAAATGTGCCTGCATGGTACTAATGCCTGTGAGGATCAGAGCTAAGGAATGTTCCAGTTACTTCAACCCACAGTTGAGAGTCAAGAATTCCATAAAGTTAGGGAGAAAAAATTGTTCAGAATTTCCCAGGGAACTTAGTTTTTCTACCCCAGGATCTTATATTCCCCTGGAAATAGAAATTTCCTACATGTGTCAATCTGCTCAGCTGTGAGAGGTGACCTCTCAGGCAGCATAGATGGAATGCTGATTTGCTTACTGCTACAGCTCCAGGGCTTAGCATAGTGCCTGGCACATTAAAGGTTGTGTGTGTGTGTGTTGGATGAATGAATGCAAAGGAGGATCAGTCAGAGTGTTATTAGGACCACTCCTGAGAGCAGACTACTTTTTCCTTTGTGTCTGTAGGAAAGTCCTTCCTTCCACCACACTTTCTCGAGCTAGGAAAGAAGCACATAAGCTAGTGCTTCTCTTGTGGTTTGGCAGCATGGGCATTTTCCAAAGTGGCTGTGTGTGTCTTCTGCACTACTAGCTCTGATTAGATAGTTACCTGGAAGGGTTGCTAAGCTGGTGTTGCTGAGCTCTTCCTCCACGGAACACTGACAAGCTTTTATTTAAACCTTCCTGGTATAGAAATGTCTTCCCATAATACTCTTCGTACCCATTATGCCTACTCATCCAAGATGGAGGCCAGATGTCATACTTCGATATGAATGTGCCTTATGACTTTTGGCTCCTAAGTTAGTTAACGGGGAGGAAAAACATGTAGAAGAATGACAATCATCATTTTTGCTTTATTTATTGAAAATTACATGAAAAAATCCTTGTCCTCTGAAGAGGCAAACGCTATTCATCCAGAAAACAGGGAAAAATGATATTTTTGCCATATGTCATTTAATAAATAAATGACATTAATTTTCTGTATATTGCAATTTGTCAGTTTTTTGAAATTGGTACTTGGTTTGGGATTTCTTTACTCACTTTAAATAAACATTTGCTTTAATATCTAATTTTGTATTTATAATTTTTCTTAAAAAGGCCATCCAATTATATAAGCTTCAGGCAGCACAAATAAATCTGTTTCCTGTTCCACTTGGCCTCCTGCTTGCATTTCTCTAATACAAAGAGCCTACATATCACCGTTTTATTTGATGGGAAAGGAAAATGGATAAAAGGTCCTGGCATTCCCCTTCTGTCCACCTGAGAGAGGCAGAAAATCCTTTATGCAATATCTCTGGGGCAATGAGCTCCTAGTCATGTCTAGTGAGAGGAGAGAAGAAGCAAAAAAATATTTCCAGCAAACATTCCTAGGTTCTCTGTTTTCACAGACATGGTTCCAAAAGTGCTGAATTTGGCATCAAAAGATTTGAATTTTTGTTCCTGAACTGCTCCTTCCGAGCTGTGAGACCTTGAGGCAATCACTTCACTTTGCTGAGCCTCAGTGGTCTCTCTCTCCCTCTCAAATGTGGCTTTTATCTTCCCTATTTTACAGAGGTCTTCTTAGGATCAAATGAGATTATATATGTCAAAATACATTGACGTGAGTAAGGGTGTACTGCTTTCAGTTGTTGCTGATGTATGTTATGTCTCATTAGGGGTGAAACCCATTCTGTGCTGGAATAGGAAAGCACCTCATCTACCCCTCTTCAGTGTTCACAGTATTTACGGTCACTGGGATGACGGTTGAGGGAGATGAGGCATTGGGTGACATGTAACCAAAGAGAAGGGTCATCAGTAGCACTCCAGATTGACTTCTCTTAAGTCCTGTTTGTGAATGTATCTTAACTAATCCATCAGTTGGCTAGTGTCTAGCAACAACCATCCCATTATTTTTGACACTTTTTAAAATTATAATAATCCATGTATTATTTGAAAATGTTGGTATACAAAACAGCTCTTATCAAATGATGCAAAATGAGTAATTGCTTTTATCTTTACTTTTGTTTTTAGAACCAGTCGCACAATTCCTGAAGAAATATCATCATAGGTGGCCATATGGTAGAGTAGGAAGATCATCCTACTAGAAACGAGGACATTCTACTTAGCTGCAGCTTTCAAAAAGGCAGTATACACTTAAGGCGAGTCATATACCTCCTCTGAATTTCAGGTTCTTTATTGGTAAAATGATACCACCCCAAGTTAACCAAAAGTATTATGGAGATCAAATAATAAGGTATAGCTGTTGAAGTATTTTGCCAAGCATGTAATACCTACCCAATTAAATGGTGATATTATTTGCTCAGAACTCCTAATGAGGATGCAGTTAAATAAATTAACTATGAGGTTGAAAAATAGAGAAATCAGCAGATGCAAAATCTACTAATTTGATAATTCCTAGGGCCACAAGCTTGTCGTATATACAAACGCACACACATAATAAAAGTAAATAAAAAACACTCCTTTCATCTAAAATTGCCTTTTCCTTTTCTGGATAGTCTCCTTATAACAATCTGGCACCTACCAGTTCCCCCTAAGAGGATTGTTTGAAGAATTTAGTCAATCTCTCATAAAATGTATGTCTGCTTCTTTTATAACTATGACTGAAAAAGGAGGTGCTGAATCTACTTTGCTCCTTTGCTGATTCTCAGGCAGAGCTGCTGGCAAGGATTCTGACCACAACATCCCACCGAGCAGTGGGGATAACTTTCCTTCCAGACAAATATCAACTAACCTCAGTCTACAATCAGCTGTCCACATTGGAAGAAACCAGTCAGAAAACTGCTGTTCCATAATCACAGAATCAAGAGAACCGCGTAAGCAAAGTGACAGCCTATTAACTCTGGTTTGGAAAGCATGAAGAGGACTTTTGATGGAGCTTAATTTCGTTTTGGCTCTTCAGAAAAGGATAAATCATTTAAAATAAAAATAGATGCTGTATGATAGGACACTCATTTCTTTCAATATTTATTATTTGGGGGAAAAGTGGTTTTTTAATGATGAAAAATAATGATTAAGTGTTCACATGAATGCTTTGAAATGGCACACAGTTCATCTCTGATGCCTCACTAAGCTCTAGATTTGAAAATTACTTGGTGTAATTTAAGTAAACCTCCAGTATATAAAGTTTTAATTGAAAAGATATGATATTTCATTAAGTGCTGTCGCACATCACTATTGTTGCCAAATGAGGCCTGGCGGTACCTCCAAGGCACTTTTTTCTACTGACTGGATTTTGTCTCCAACCTGAGCCAGATATAACCTTCCAGAAACAGATCAGCTATTACATGTTGCAAAAGAGAGATTATATCTATGTAGATATTCTATGGTATACATTTATATTTTTATAGCATTTATGCGCTTTACATTCATATGAATATTTTTATCAGCATTTTCATTACAAAACTTCGGTGATGTTAGCATAATTATCAACTTTTAAGAGTCTTGCACCTGGAAAGGTGTTTATAGTTCCATGAGTTAATCTATACAGAATGCTGTGACAATAAGATACAAAAAGGGGAAATAAAAAAAAATCAAACAAGTGAAAGTGTTTTGGAAGTAAATATATCCTGGGAGTCAGTCTAGAATGTGTAAGCAAGAAAGTCAAAAAGAGTTCCTTTTTGTTTTTGCAAATCTATTTCCCATTTGTGAGACAATGAGCTTTATTTTTCTTTTTTCTTGGGTTGGCAAATTCACCTTGAAAATGATGTAGGGCGTAACAGGGAGAAAGGCATATGTGCACTATCACTACATTTTAATTTGGACCCCACCTAATTATATCCAACTTGACTTCCGTTTCCTGAAAAGCATGTTAGGGGCAAGGAGCCAACAGGACCACTCTGCCTCAATTACTCCAGGACTTGCTGAAGTGGTTAATGAGTAGATAGGAAACTTGCTGGCTCAGTGAATAATTTAATTCACCTGGAGAAAACTGCTAACATTAATCCACCACTTTTCTCCATTTGCACCGAACCTGGGCATTTACTTTGAGATACTGGTTTCATCTAACACTTCATCTTCAACTGTTCCTTCTTCCCCAAAGCCTCAGGATGGCGCCTGATGCCACCAACGCCAGCAGTGCAGTGGCCATCAGTGTAGCACAAATGATGTGCTTCCAGATTTTTCCATGTAAGCGGCTATCACATTGGGCTCCTCAGGTAATTACTTTTGTCCATATCCTCAAGGATTCACAATTAGTAAGTATCTTAAAGAACAGAAACCCAAATTAAGACAAACATCTAAGGTCTTCTGCTTGTTTTTCATGATTTAATACACTTGGGGGAAATATTTAAAACATGGAATCATACAATTGTTCGAAAAAGATCCTGAAGAATGTCTTACCAAGCTTTCTCACTTTATGGTCCTGGCTGAAACTTGGCACTTAAGTTTTGTTGTATTTATTTATTGTTATTCACAAGCTGAAAGCACTTCCTGCTTTATAAGAGGTTGACACTTGAACTTACTTTTGGAGCAGGCTGATCCTTTGTTTTGAAGGGAAAAAAACCCCACCTAAATGCTGCATATATCCTTTAGGTCCATCTTATAATGCAGAGGCACCCCTCAATTTTCCTTAAGAAAAGCTGTTTTACAATGCAGCTCTTATAGCCTGAGAGTCTAAATGAAAATTGGTGAAGTAAATCCTATGAGGCGGCTGAGGCAGAGCTGTGGATCTAAGATGTTTTGGGAGTGTGTGGCGTGACTTCCTTTTGTCGATACAAACAGTTTGTGTATGCAAATTTTGCCTTGCAAATCTTGTGTAGATGCATATGTTTGTGCAAGTGATATCATGAGAGAGAGAGAAAGAGAGAGAAAACTTTGTCTGAGCAGCTCTCCACCTGAAATGGGAAGGCATGAGATGGGGGATCAGCAGGAAGGGCTTTTGGGCTCAATCTTCATCTTTGGGAAAGCAAGACTGTGAGAAAGGACCAGCCTCGGCTTGGCTTATCTCAACCCAATTAGCCAACTAATATTCAATTCATCTTGCCACACAAGGACAAATGACCCAATGTACTGATTATATTCTGATGTAATTGTTGTTTAGGTACCAAAGGCTAAGTCCACCTCCTGGTGGACATTAATGATCAAAGTAATAGCCAATACCTACTGAGCACTTACTACATGGCAAGCAATGTTCTAAATGCTTTACATGCGTCAACTCTCACCCTCATAACAACCCTCTGAGTTAGGAACAATTAATATCTCCATTGTACAGATAAGGAAACTGAGGCTTACAGAGGTAACGTTCTCACGGCTCCAGATAGAGAAGGTTACAACTTGGGAGGTGGCTGTACTTCTAGGTTGGTGAAGCCAGGTTGTATGTTCTTGTCTTTTCTGGGTCAACAAGGAAGGTAATCATTTGTGACAATACTTAAGAAGGCTTCTGTCACAGTGGGCTTCCCACCAGGTATAGGGAACTGAAAAATTCATGAAAGCAGCCCACTGGGGAAAGGGCCAGCCGTGGCCCGTGCCACACAGAATTCACTGACATCTGATTAGAATTCTGCCAGTCAGGTAAGATTTTTTTTGGCATCCTTACCTTGCCTCAATCCCCTTTGCCTGAAATTCAGGTTTCGTGAGTTGCTGTATTGTTCTCTTCTAAATCCATTACAATGTGTCAATTAATATGATCCCAAACATCAAACTATCATTACTGCTGTTACAGTAATATAGGAATAGTTTTGAAATAAACATGACCTACATTATCCATTTTTACGTGATATCCTTCTACCTTCTTGAAGGCAACCACTGTTCTTACTTTTGATATATCTGTGTATATCATCAGTATCCAGTTTTTTAAAAAAGTATCGAATTCAAGTGGTGAGAGTAGACATCCTTGTCTTGTTCCTTGTCTCAAAGAGAAAGTATGACTACTCATTAAATACTTGCTGTAGGTTTGTGGTAAATACCCTTTAGAAGATTAAGAAATCTCCCTTCCATTCCTAGTTTGCCAAGATTTTCTTTTTAAATCATGGATCAATATTAAATTTCATTAAACTTTTTTCTACATTTATTGAGATGATCATATGATTTTTCTTTTTTACCCTGTTAAAAGGGCAGAGCATAATGATTTTCTAATGTTAAATCAACATTGCATTTCTGAAATAAATGCTACTTTGTCATGATATATTGCAATTATCATTGAAATATTTTTGCTAATATTGGTTTAGGATTTTTTGCATCTATGTTCATGTATGAGCTTAGCTTATGTTTTCCTTTTTTTGTTCTGTTCTTTTTGTGGTTTGGTATCAATGTTATGATGGCCACACAAAAAATTGAAGAGTGTACCCACTTTTTCTCTTCTCTGGAAGAGTGTATAAAACATTGGTATTATTTCTTCCTTACATATTTGGCCCAGTTCTCTGGTGAAAGTTTATCAGCCTAGAGTTTTCTTTCTGGAATGATAATACAGTTCAACCTCCTCATTTACAGAAGGGAAAAATAAAGCCAGGGAAAGGAGTGACAGATTTAGTGTCTAACATCCCCGGGTGCCTCACCTACGTCACAAACCTGAAGTTATTGAGAATGTCTTTAATAGGTAAAGGAATATAAAAGTTTTTCTATTTTTTTTCTTTTTCAGTTTTATGAATTGTGTCTTCTAGGAATCGTTATATTTCATCTAAAATTGTATTTATCAACAGAGTTGTTTAATGTCTGATCTATAATGTTTCCTTTTCATTCTTGATATCAGTTATTTGGCTTGCTCTTTTTTATCTTGAGCAAGCCTTACTGGAGGTTCATCAAATTTATTGATTTTTTTTCAAAATCAATTTTTGGCTTTGTTGCTATTCTCTACAGCAGTATCCCAATAAGGTGGCCAGAATGTAGAGAGGCTGGCTGCATGGTGTGATCACGGAGGTGGTGTGGTAGGCATGTGGCACAGAGGCAGAGAGTCACTAGACTGCAATGAACCAACAGCAGTAAGGATGTTAGGAGTAGCCCAGAGAGGTTGGGCATTAAAGATCCCTCCTTTGAATATCACATGGGTCTTTGAGATTCTAATGCAATACTATAATAGAGAAAGAACTTCAATAATGACTGAGGTGGAATTTTCCTTCTATCCCAGAAGGGTGCAAGCTTGAAGTTAGACTTGTGTTGGTGTAATTAAACTTTCCATGGACTTAGCTTCATACCCTCTCATTTTTGGTTTCCTACAGTGGCAAATCACTTCAAACAGAAGGACCAGAGTCTCACAAGTCCTGCCGCCATCTGGCCTAAGCAACTTGCTGCTGTCGTTTCTCTATCACTCACTCCTGCACAGCCTAGAAAGGGTTATTTTGTAAATAAGTTGTGTGTGTGTGTAAGATAAGGATTTGCTTACAATTTTTAATTAGCCCAACTTCAGGCTTACATATCTCAAAGGAACACTATGGGTATTTGGCAATTAATGTTTGTAAATCACCCTGAGGTCCTTGAGGAAAGGAGATGCTATATAAATGAATAATGTGGTAATGAAAATAATAATACATGCACTTACGTTCCCAAGCCAGTTGCCTGAATTAGGTCTTGAAGTCTAAAGAAAGCTGTACAAAATGTTGCTGTCTGAATAAGAAATTATTTTCATACCTCACCTTAAGTCATAATGGAAAATATCCGTGAAATACAGACAATAAACATAACCCATGACTATGATTTATGATACATTTATGAATGGTTATCATTTAGATAAGTAACTATTTCACTATTTGTACATAGTTATTAGATCAAGAAATAAAGACTGTAATCATTTCTTTGGGATGATACTATGTGGAAGCTAATTGGCAGTTGTTTCGACATAATTGCTAAATGTTGCTCAATAATAAATTATGATTCTATTACTAATGCAAATCTTGTCAATGGTATAATGGATATTTCTGCAAAGATGTTTGGAAATCTTTAAAAAGAAGAAAACAGGCCAAAGTCACCCTTAAGCCATAAAAGAAATTACTTTCTCCCCACCTGACTCTCTTTCATTTCCTTTCAATATTAAAGGTCAGTGATCATATGCCTCTGACAACATCTCTTCCCTTCTGACCGTGTGCAAGGGGTAGGAGGAAGAATACACCTGTTTACTTTATGTATGCCACTAAATCCCACCATTTTGTATTCTAGTCACTTGATTTCTGAAAGTTCTAAAAATGGCATCAAACTTTAGAGAACAAGTAAAAATAAGTTATTTTCATAATTATACAAAGTAAGTTAGAGCTTTGGGTCTTTACTAAATAAGACGTTTAGGAATTGAGAAAATAGAAGAAAGAGCCATTCTGTTAGATATGAACCACTATTATTCTTTAATTTCACAATTCTGTTCATTTGCTACTTAGCCAATTTTATTATGAGAAACTGGTTTGTTTATTTTTGTTATTGTTTTTTGTTTGTTGTGTCTCTCCCAACAAAAATATAAGCTCTTTAGAGCAATATCTTGTCTGTCTTCCTTACATGTATTCCCAACACACTAAGCTTATCTACCACATAATAAATATAGGATCTCCCACCTCTGGAGAGCTTGTTGTTAAATACTTGATAGTATACTACTTGTTGGAGTGGAAAAGAAAACGAGGGTTATTTGATAACAGATAAGTCACGGAAAATCGTAGTATAGAATAATATAATAACTATTTTTCTTCTATGCTGATATCAGAACAGGAAGAGGAAGTATGTCTTAAACATTGGCGAATTTCAAAACAAATAAAGAGCAATGAAATATCTTTATGATCTTTAAAGCATCCTCACATAGATAATGTGCTGTACTTCAGGTACTGCCAGTAAGTGTCTCGGTTTCGGTGGAATAAAGGAGTGGAAAGAAGAGTTTGAACAAGTGAGAATGAATGTTGTTGGAAAAATAAAGCTTAGATCTACTTCCACTTATTAATGATAGTTCATAGACTAAAAGATTGTGTTGAGGTTGAGGATTAGAAGAGCACATAATTGGAGAATTCTTTAAGTGGTTGAAAGTGTGCCTAGATTTGGGTAGAACTGAAGGTCCAAAGACAAGGTGTTGGAAATATCTATATCATCTATAGTCAAGGTTTAGAAGTGGATGTGACCTCAAATTAAGAAAGAAAGTATAGTCAGTTTAGAAAGTTGGGGGAAATTCTATCATTTAAAGGATGAAAGAACATTAGAAAATTTCAAAAAAGTTAACCAGTGGAAAACAATAATTGAAATAGATGGGAATTTTGCATAGTTCAGAGCCACAGAAACCAAGAGAGTGGTGAAGAGGGGAACGTTAACTGGCAAGCCCTGCAGGAAGGTCAAAGGGAGATGATGGAGCAACAGCTGATTTGGAAATTTAGTCTTAAGAGAGTAATTTCCATTGAATGATGGTGACGGAAGCTAAATTAAAAAGGATTTCTACTGGATGGGAGCTTTGGGACAGTGGATAAGATTAGTTTTTTAAAAATCTGGATATGAAAAAGAGACAAATAAGAGAGTTGCATGAAGAAGTAAAAGAAGAGTGTATTTTTATGTATCTCTTATTGTTTAATTGTTTTAGAGTGAAAAAGACAATTATATTTATGGGTATTGAGAATCCAATGGAGAAGGAAAGTAGTAAAAACTAAGACATGATTTATTCAATGAAATACAGAAACAGGGGGAAAGGATAAAATTATACAGAGAGATTTGGGTGTTGGGGGGAGCAAATTGATATCGTCAATGTTATGGTCTTCATCCCAGTCAACAGGAAATGAGGCCATATGGTGACATAAAACAGGAGGACTGTCACGAAGTGAATCTACTACAAATTTTGGAACCTGATAAACTCATGTTCATTTCTAGGTTCTGCCACTTACTTTGTAACTTTTAAAAAGGTACTTACTATCACTGAATCTACTCCCTTGAAAAATTGGGATAACAACCTCAATCTTGCAGAGTTATTTTAAATTTAGAGATACCAGTAGCTAACATTTATTGAGCACTTTCTACCTACCACGCCCTGTTTTAAAAACTTTACATAAGTAAACTCATTTAATTGTTAAATCAATGTTTTGAGGTAGGTGTTATCGTTATTCCAGTTTTACAGGCAAGGAAATGGAGGTAACCAGAGATTAAGTAACTCTCACAAGATCACACAGCTTATAAGAGGCAAAACTAGGATTCGAACCCAGGCAGGTAGTCTACACTGTCTCTCTAACATATATAAAAAAGCTTGGCATGATTCTTGAGATATAGAAGACTCAATAACTAAGACTTGTAATTATTGCTAATTTTATTATATTAAGGACTTGTAAAATATGTTTTTAATTTTATATTAATTTAAACCTGATAGAAAATCATCCAGAGAGGAATTAAACATTTTTTGAATATCATAAGTCAATTCTGAGGTCATACCTGAGGTTAGATATATATGGCTTTAAGTAGGCATAGGTTAGGGACCAGATGCCTCTCATAATGCCCTAGATGACTAACTTTATTTTCTTGTTAAATATATTGCGTCTCTATAGTGATTCCATCCCGATAAAATTAACCAACTCACGTTACCTTAGACAATAAAGGTTTTTCTCAGTTAATTAAATGTTCTTCCCTAAATTCTTTTCCCTTGAGGATTTATAGAGTACCAAGATATTGTTTGAGGAATATTAATTGACTGGTCTTTACTAATCATCAGATGTTAAAAATATTAAAGTCATAGACTCTGTAAAATAAAATAACATTGAGTTATTTCTTAAAATCTTCATTAATTTATTGAACAAATATTTACTGGGTACGTATCATGCATCTGGTATTGAAACAGTCAAAACCCACACTTTTATGGAGCTTATATTCTTGTGATGACAGATATCAAGAGTACCCCAAAACAAAAACCTAAAACAAATATATAATACACGGTCAGACATAACAACAAGACAAGATGGTAACAGGTCTCAGAAGAAGACTCACTGAGGTCACGTTTAAGCAGAGATCTAAATGAAGAGGGGGAGTAAGCAACAGAGATACTGGTGGGTAGACCTTTCCATGTCAGAAAGAGTGCAAGGATATATTTGAGGACCACGATGCAAGGCAGTGCCTCCAAAGCAGTGCAAGGGAAGATAATGCTAGGTGGGCGGGGTCATGAAGATCGTCTCTGGCCTTTGGATTTATTCTGTAATTGGGGTGGTGGGGAGTCAAGGATCAGAGGAAGATTTTGTGTAGAAGAGTGCCATGATGAGAGTTGAATTGTAAAAGAATCCCTTTGGCTGCTGTTAGGAGCCACAGGAAGTACTGAAGAAGGGAGGGAAGTGTTGAAGATGCTGGTGGTTTGTGCTGAAGAGGTACTGATGTACATGGAGAGAGGATTCAGTATATATATCTGCTATCTGCAAAGTGTTAATACATAGAGTATTTTGATGAAATGTTTGTATGTCTCCTGAAGGATATATCTAGAAAATATAAATTAAATTAAAGTGAGAAAGCTTAGAGGCAACTTTAATAAAATCTTTAAAGTGAGCTATAGGAGTTCTTAAAATGTATCTTAATTTAGTGGCTTCAGATTATTTATTTTGTTTCATAAAGTACAATAGGTCACCTCTTTAGGTATGAAAAGCAATTTTTTAATTTAAAATATATTTCAATGATACATTTCCAATATAGCATTTGCTTTAAATCTACTCTCAGTTAATAAGAGAGCTTTCGCTACTTTACAAAGATCTTTCTAAAAAAAAAAGAAGAAGAGTTCTGAAGATATTGAGTTTCTGATTCTATGAACCCTGGAAATATTGGTCTAGTTCCAGAACAAATTCATGTCACTAAGTGTACGGTGAACTCTTTCTTTTTAGCTAAAAAATTATCCCCAGAAGATGTTTTCATAGAGCTACTCTTTTTAGAGTAATAAAATCACCAGGTGTCTTTCTTTTTGCAAACTGGTGTTTCTCCACCACATCATTGCTTCAGATACCCCTGGCGTTGCATTCCAGTTTGAAACGAACATTGGAGGAGTCCACAGTAGTTGGTATTCCACGTCTGGCGGGAGAATCATCGTCCAGGCTGTAATTAAATTTCAGTGAATTGCTGCAGTGATAGATTATTTAAGCAAACATGGAAACAGCATTTAAGTCTTTCCCTTCAAATGATGAAATTACATACATAACTATTAAAATTCATAATCCTAGGATTAACCTCTAACTCTGAGATTAGCTTGCTCTTTGTATCTCAACTCAGTGTCTTACTTTACTTTCAAATCCAGGAGAGTTTAAAAAATGGTTTTTAAAAGGCTTCCCCTGAGTTCATTATTAAATCCTATTCTAATCCTGTAATAGGATTAATTAACTGATGGATAATTCAGTTCTTAGGATTCAAAAATAAGTTATTGGAAGCTTTTTTTTTTAAATATAAAGATTAGTAGATGGAGATCTATGAATCTCATGGATACCTGACTTTGAGTACAGAGGTGGACTTTTTGTTTGCTTAATTTTAAATTGAGAAGACAGTGAACAGCATTGACAACATGTCCTGCCTTCATGGGGCAATCTTCACCGAGTGGTATGAAGATACCCCAAATAAGCTTATTTGGCTTTGAAATTTTTTGAAGGTATTTTTGTTGTTGTTGCTGATTTATATTAGTTGAAAAATATTTAAACATTATAGACTATATTAAGTAGAAAATAAAAGTCTCCTCTTCTACCTAATCCTTTTCCCTGACTACCACCTCCCTAGTCTCCGAGTTGATCATTGCTAGCGGTTTACTATGTCTTTTTTCATGATATGATATATGATTGGGCATACAATATAAATGTGATATATCTAATATGTACACTGGACCAGGTTGTTTTTGACTTAACAATGTATCAGAACATTTTCCATGTCAGGGCGTGATTTATGTCATTTGTTTGAAGTGCTACATAAAATATTGGGATGTGTTTGTGCGTATGTGTGTGTGTGTGTCTGTGTGTATGTATTTGTAACCTGAAAAACTAAGACCGAAGGAAGTTAAGACACTGCCCAACATCTTAGTATTCAGTCTAGCTGCGTCCTGATTCCAAAGCCCATATTTTACAAATTATGCTACAAATCCTCCCACGTTTTAATTGTTAGTAGTTAATTTCTCAATTAAAAAAAGAAAAGTTCCTTTGAATATAGACACGTTGTTTTGCATATTTTCACTTCTCTCCTTTGGATAAGTTTCTAGAAGTAGAGTTGTTGAGGTGAAAAGTAGTTTCAGTTCTGGTACTTATTGAGAGAGAAAGACACTCTTACCAATGCAATATTTGGGAGTGTCTATTTCCCCAAACACTTGCAGAGTCTAAGAATTACTGATCTTGTTAATTTTGTCAAGCTGATAGATGCTTAATAAAAAGAATTTAAGCCTCTTTTTAGAAGTTCAATACTTTACCTGTGTTTCTTTCTTTTCTGAGAAAAGCCGTGGATTTGAGGTTGTCTTCATTCTTATTAAATTGTAAAAATTGTAAGTAAAAGACATAACTCTTTGTCATATATGTTGCAAATATATTTTAAAAATTGTTTCTCCTTAAAATCTTTTGTAACTTTCTCCATGTACAATATGTACGTTCATTGGAACACACCCGTGACTTTTTTATTAGCCTTCTGATCATGGCATTCTGCTTAAAAAGACGTTAGCCCAAAATTATTGAAATATTCTCCTCGTTCTTACTCATCTTGTCATGATTTTATTTTTGATGTTAAATGTTAACACATAATTAATCAGTAACTAATTTTTTATGTTTATGATGGGCATTCCACCACCCCAAATGGAGGGTTAATTGTCCCAAAATTCAATGGAGAAACTATCCACTATTTGTAAGTGTAACTTTCATTATTTTCTAATTCTCATCTGTATGCCTTTGTCTTACTTATGTATAATCAGTATTATTTTTGTATTATATATTCTATTTCAAAATCCTTTCTTAAACTGCACTAAACTTCAAAAAATTAATCAGCAATTACATGGACTTAGCCTTAAGTCTATATAATTTTATTGCTAAGCCTTATATATAAATCCATAGTTCGCATTGTTTCTATAAAATATTTGTCCTTCTCCCTTTGACTCATTATTATGACTTACTTCTTGTTTGGTTAAATTTAATTCTTAAGCAATTCTCTTCATAATGCTGCTATACCTTCTGCATCTTTAAATGACTGATGTAGTTTTTCTTTTCCCTCAGAGATGAAGAATAGTTTGAATTTGCCAGAATTTCCTAAATCATGCCTCACTGAGTACCACTGTTCAATATGATGTTAGATATTTCAAAGGGGAGGAAACTATTACTATCAAATAAATTTGGGGAAGTGGGTTAAAAAATTGACTAGTTTGTTGACGTCTTTTTTATTTGATTTTATTGCAGAGTTTCTCAGAGCTCTTAATAAAATGTACCTTATATTTCTCTAAGAAATGAATATAATATATATTTATAAAATTTGATTATCCATAGACACTCTTTTATAACAAACACATGGAAAAGATCTCATGGAAAAATAATTGGAATAGTTTGGAAAATACTGAGGTATGGAATTCTAGACACTTTCTTCATGGAGGCTCATGGAGGATTTCCTATCAAAATGTAAGGAAAACTTGCTTACTTCTACCAGACTGTCAATGAATTGGGCTCTGATCTGTATATTGGACTTATCCTCCTGTCTCTGTATCATAGCTATTCATTCATTTATTCATCCATATTTAATTAGTGTCCACTGTGTTCTAGGAACACTTCTAGACCTCAGAATACAGTAGTGAACAAATCAGACAAAAAATCTTGTGGAGGTTGCTGAGGGGGGAGGGAAGACAGAAAATAAATCAGTCACATCCAGTTTACCATATAATGGAATGATGGAAAAAATATAAAAAAGAGAAGGGGCATAGTGGGGGGTGTGTGTGTGTGTGTTTGTGTGGCTGGGGGATGAGTTTTGGTAGGGTTCAGTTTTCAATAAGCTGTCAGAAATATTTTGCTGAGAAGGTCATATTTTAACAAGGACCTGAAGGAGGCAAGAGAGCAAGCTATGCAGGTATCTTATGAACACTGGCATGAAGAACTCCAGGCAGAAAGAACATTAAGTTAATTTTTCCCTTTACAGGTTTATAAAAGAAGGCTGGCAGTTCAAACAGCCTATCTTTTAAGGAGAAGATATTTAATTTTTTTAATTGGGAGGACACTTGTTAACAACAAGAAGCATGTACACATCAGCTGTTGGAATTTTCCAGCTACACTGTAAGTGACTTTGCCCTCAGTGAATGTTCACTTGTCTATCCGAAATGCAAAAATTTTCCTAAGTGCAACGTCTGCCCTTAGAGAAACAACCAGGAGACAATCTGAATCTGTCCTGGAGCTCTGCTGAGGAAGTGACCCACAGCCATCTCCAAGCTCTGACAGGAGCCCCTGATTTCTTCATACGACTCATTTTTGTATTTTCTAAGAAAGAGAATCTACTACTCTAAGTGTTAACTTTACCTACATTACTCAATATGGTTAGTGGGGCAAATGCTTCAATGATTATTTCAAACTCTGGCCAATGGAGAGAGGTTGCTATTGGCAGCACACAAGGCTGTGGGGGAAATTTAGGATTGTTTGCTCCCTCTGAAAGCATGGTTAGCAGCATAAAGACCATAAAAGTCAGAGACTGAGAATGCATGTTATCATTCATGAATACAAAATTTAGGGGAACAAAAATTTCTGTTCTTCCTCATCTTCACATATTTTTATTTGTCTTATAACTTGACTTATTAGCTTTGTCTTAGAGCTTGAGTTAGTGCTTAAAGAGGATAACAGAAGCACCCTTTGCATTTCAATATTAAAATGCCATGTGTGTGTTTATGTGTGTGTGTGTGTGTATGTTTAATGTAAAAGAGAGAGAGACATTTGAATAGACTTCTAGACTAAAGAGCTAAATTCCTCGTTCTTCATCATTTTGAAGAAGTACTAGTGAATTTGAGAATTTAATATTGAAGATAATTCTAATGTTAAACTAGATATCTTTGCTTTATATGTGATTTTTCTTTCTCCCACTTTCAAGAAATTATTTTCCTTATCAGATTTGTTGAGGAACATACTTTACGCAATAAATTTATTCATGTGAAATATACAATTTGATGATTCTTGTCAACTGTAGACACCCATGAAACCATCATCACAGCACAGAAGAGAACATCTCCATTGCCCCCAAAAGATCCCTCATTCCACCCCTCATCCCAAGTAACCACTGATCTGCTTTGTGTCATCATATATTAATTTGCGTCCTAAGTAAATTGAATCATTGAGTATGTATTTCGTTTTTCTCTTGCTTCTGTCACTCGGCATAAGGTATTCTCAAGTCATCCATGGTATCAGTAGTTCATTCCTTTTCACTGACAAATAATGTTTCACTCTCTGTGTATACAACATTTTGTCTATCTATTTACCTGTTGATGGACCTTTGTGTTATTTCCAGGTTTGATGATTTCAAATAATGCTGCCATGAGCATTCACAAATTGTTTCTCCTAAGATTAAATAAATTCGGTTCACTTATAGGATTTAAACTTCAGAAATTGAACTACCTGCTTACATTGCAGAACTATAATAGTTCTGTTGCCACTACAAGTTTGGAAATTTCTCGGCTCTATGTGTCAGGAAAAACTTCGCATGTAGAGTTCATGATAAAGCTTTGTAATGGAACTTTTTCACTGAGTAAAATTTGAAATTTAAAATTATGTAAAAAGAGAGTAGAACTTAAATGTTCTCACCAAAAAGTTAAAATAAAACAGCCTAAGAAAAGGCAATGGGCAATGAGGCTGAATCACTATCAATCACAGAAATTAAAAAAGAAAATATAATATGGATGGTACCCATAATATACAAAGTGTATGAACTCTCCAGGAAAACACTACATGCAAACTCTAGAATTGCTAGAAAGCAGCCACGTAAGTCAGCTGTCATGCTGATAAGGATTATAACACTTTTTATCAAGAAAAATGGAATGAAGATCACATGAGGAGATTCCAATGTTAGACTTGATGCTTTTAACCTATTAAAATAAATCCCAAGAAACATTATATAATTAAATAAATTCCAGTTAGGTCACTTTTCATCAGATGTCTTTAATCATCCACATTAAAAAGAAAGTATATAAAATTAAAAGAAGTCAGTTCAAGGTGCCTCCAAGTAAAGCAAGTTTTGAAATAGAACTTTATTGTGATGTGAAATTCAACACAAATTACAGTATAGTAATAATTCTTGTTACATAGCATGATTGACTTTTTCACTTATATTAGTTCTGTGTTTGTCATGATGCAATAAGGGAAAGATGCCAAAAGGACTCATAAATTTTCTTCAATGGAAAATATGTATAGAAATTAATTGGAATTGCTAAAACAAAACAAGAAACAACACAGGATGCTTCCAGATGCTCCAGAGTTCATCAGAGGGACACGTGGCTGCTGCTGATACCTCCCATAGAAAGAGGCTTACGGCAGGCATGAGAAACTCCCTTTCCCTTTTGAAGGGGAGTTTTTTATCCTCTTGGCTCCCTCTTCTACCCTAGTCACCTGGAGACTGTAGCCACCAGAATGTAAGCTCCATGAAAGTAGGAATTTGGTCTGTTTTGTTCACTCCTGTATCCTCAGCATGCAGAACAGTGCTGAGTAAAGGATGAGTAGTGGATGCTTAGCAGATATTTGTTAATGAATACTTTGGTTTGTTTCAGAACACAGCTAAATTCCATGATGCTCTAAGCTCCACCGTCATTTAAGAAACTGCTGAGAGTGAATCTACAATGCCTTACACTCACCCCACTCACCAAACAAGTAACAAGCAACTTCAACACACTCCTGAGTGTTTGCAAAGAGATGGGGTGACCCTCCTGCTCATCTCCCGGGACTATGCCTCTAAACATAGGCGTTCAGTTCTATTTTAAGTGCTCCACCGTACCTGTGTTACCATTCATTCAAGGTTGACTATATTCCTCAGCCTTGTGCAAAGAGTTTTATATTCATTGTTATTCTCATTGTACAGAAGAGGAAACTTGGACTACTTCTTTTCTTACATATTTCTCCTCAACAAGAGGCAGTAATTCTCAGTTACTTGACTTCCTCTTTGGAAAAGGCATTCCATGGCAGAGGCCTTTGGTCAATTATCCAGTAGATGAATGAATAGACGGATGGTTGGACAAATTTGCAGGAACAGGGTTTTCAGATCAAGAAATGATTGCTTTCTGAGTGTGAAATAGTGTACTACTATTTGTCAGTAGAAGGATTTTGTAAGTTGTATCCACAATCAGGTAAAATTTCTGTGAAATATTCAAAGTTTATTGGGAATTATTTTAAATATACCAAAGAGTTGTGTGGTGTTAAGGACACAGAAGAATGCAGGCTTCCAAGACTCAAAGTCTTCATATTAAAAAAAAACAACATGGGGCTGGCCCTGTGGTGCAGCGGTTAAGTTTGCACGTTCTGCTTTGGCGGCCTGGGGTTCATGGGTTCAGATCCCAGCTGTGGACATGGCACTGATTGGCAAGCCATGCTGTGGTAAGCGTCCCATATATAAAGTGGAGGAAGATGGGCATGGACGTTAGCTCAGGGCCAATCTTCCTCAGCAAAAAGAGAAGGATTGGCAGCAGATGTTAGCTCAGGGCTAATCTTCCTAAAAAACAAACAAACAAACAACACACACACAAAAACAACAAACTTATACATAACCTAGGATTCCATTAAATTTAAAGGTCTTTAGGGTTAGGCAGGAAGACATTTAGATCTCCATACCCCCCCACCTGCAAAATTCAATCAAATGAGCAACTTGGGTGAGAGTTGAAATAAAAAGTAGGCTGTGTGAGCTACAAGATTAAATTGTTTTCAAGTATTAAAAAATGTTTGAAGTATTGAATAAGGCTCAGCCCAGCTGTCCAGGCTTTGAGAGAAATCTCCCTGGAGGTTGACAGCTCTATGTCTCATGGTTAAGACAGTATATAACCTCAATTAACTGAGATAATTTTCTTCTAATATCTCAGTGGGTATACATATTTTAACTCCAGGATATTCAGAATTAAGTACAAAATGATTAAGAAAATAAAAATATTAGCATTAATTTTTTTTTGGTGAGGAGAATTGTCCATGAGCCAACATCTACACCAGTCTTCCACTCTTTTATATGTGGAACGCTGCCACAGCATGGTATATAGGTCCGCACTCAGGATCCAAACACTTGAACCCAGGTTGCCAAAGCGGAGCACATGAACTTAACCACTGTGCCATCAGGCTGGCCTCAGCATTAATTTTTTAATTTTAGGAAAATATATAATAGATGTTTGTCATTTCATGTACGTACAAATTTTAAGAGAATTTTATGCATTACTGTGCTAATCTTATAAGTCCAGTTTAAAGTATAAAATGGAGTAATTGAATGAAAAATCATAGATTTATGATTTTAAGATGAAATCTTACTAAGTTTATGCACTGTTTGGAATATCCAAGATAAATTTATATTCATAGTACTTATGAAGTTTATTTAATTTATGTGGATCATTTAATACTATAATCTGGAAGGTTTTGTTTGCTAAATCAGACAATTAAAGTAATTTAAAATAGAAATTCACTTAATTAAATTTATAAATGCAATTGAAATATTTGATGGTATACAATAAAATTTGTAAAAGGAGCAAAATGTTATTCAAGACCCCTTGAAAGTAATTACTTAAATTTGCTAGGTTTATAAATAGAAAAATAAGACTTGTATGCTAAACTTAAAGATTTAGTAGAAATACATTTAAATAAATAAATTCTACTACTTATTTAATAGAAATAAGTGTTTGAATTTGTAACTATAATAAACTGAATATTAATTCTGAATACAAAGCAAACCACTGAATAGTCTTTTTTTTTTTTTTTTGAGGAAGATTAGCCCTGAGCTAACTTCTGCCAATCCTCCTCTTTTCCCTGAGGAAGACTGGCCCTGAGCTAACATCCATGCCTATCTTCCTCTACTTTATATGTGGGACGCCTACCACAGCATGGCTTGACAAGCGATGCCACGTCCACACCTGGGGTCCGAACCAGTGAACCCTGGGCCGCTGAAGTGGAACGTGCGAACTTAACTGCTGCGCTGCTGGGCCAGCCCCATTTTATTTTTCTTTGTGAGGAAGATTAGCCCTGAGCTAATATCTGTCGCCAATCTTCCTCTTTTTCCTGAGGAAGACTGGCCCTGAACTAACATCTGTGCCCATCTTCCTCTCCTTTACATGTGGGACACCTGCCATGGCATGGCTTGACAAGTGGTCTGCAACCAGCCGCCAAAGTGGAACTTGTGAACTTAACCACTGAGCCACCAGGCTTGCCCCCACTGAATAGCCTTTTGAGGGCACAAAATAACCCTCATAGCAACATTAATTTTATGTGATACTACTTTACTAACTTTTATTGGACTATGTTTAGCATAGTCCTCATATACTAGGTGCTCATTTAGTGCTGATTGAGTGAAAATTTCATGGGTAACTTAGGCACCAAGGGCAATTAAACTTTCGGGTACTAAACCTGTGGGTGCTTGGTCAAGGAGGGCAAAATACAAAGCTAATAAGGGGAAGTTTGTGAATAAGAAAAATTCTCTTGTGACACAGGGCTTAACACCCTGGAAAGGCCCCTGTGGGTCACTTCTAATTAGCTGCTGTGAGAACTCATAGGGGCTTAGAAAAGAGATTCTAGAACTGCCCTGACAGACCATGGAGGATGGAATCAAAAGGCTGAGAGAAGCACGCATGATGTGATGGTCTACTGCATAAGACTGTGACAGGGACCTTAGGAGGGCCCCACGCGATGCTCCATTTCCTAAAGCAGTACATAGTGTTCTGGTAGGGGGCACTGACATCAATGAGAAGCACAGTAGTGCCTATTATCTGTAGGCCAGGGCTGATGGTAGTAAATGTTAGAACTCTATAATAGCAGAGACCAGTTGACAGCTTTTAAGTGTCTATTTAGTAATAGCCATTCAGATGGTGTGTGGTGATATCTCATTGTAGTTTAGATTTGCATTTCCCTAATAATTAGTGATGTTGGACAAGGGGGACATAATTATCTTTATGGGCAGAAAGGTTGGAAGACCATCCACAAGGATCTGTGGAGGTAGATAATAGAGAATGGTGTTTCTAGGGGAAATATAGATGAGCAACCAAAGGGGATATTGCTTAATATAGATAACTAAAAGAATTCAAGGGTAGGACAACAGAAGGGCAGAAGGCTGAGGTCAGCTAACACTTGACTAGTTTTACAAACCGATCCTGATTTCAGATCCAGAAACCATCAACTGAAGGAAAGGCCAACCCACATGAGTAAGGACCATGCAACAAGAGGCAAATGTGTACAGTAATGATTCACCCAGTCCTTCCCTAGAAGGCCTAGAGCTATTTACTTTGGTAACTGTACACTGAGAAAAGAAGAATAACTAGACCTTCCAAGGGCTGTTGGATACAGGTCTAAATTGACCCTGATACTCAAGGACCCAAAGCAGCATCATCAAGGCTCCCCTGATAGAGTAGGCATAGACAAGTCAGGCAATAGACTTAACGCCCAGGTCTGTCTCACTGTAATCTATGGATGGCCCAGGTCCATCAGTGTAGGTCAACTGGCTGTATGGAGTATTAAATGGTCACTTCCTTTGTTGCCCAACGTACAGCTGAAATATACTTAGCACTGGTAAAACTTTCACACTAGTTCCTTGACCTGTAGAGTAAGAACTGTTAGAGTCCAGAGTCCCTCATGGACCAAGTCAAAGCTAGACTTTACCTGAGATCACATCTTTGCTCCTGCTTGCCTCACTTTGAAGGATGTTCCTGAATTGTACTTCCTCACTAAATCATGCACACTTGGATCCCTGACTCAAGTTCTGCCTCTAGGAGATTCAATTTTCTACCCTGTATGAGTTATCATGTTGGCTTGTGTCTTAGACTGTTTGTAGATATGGTAAATCATTATAATTTAAGCATTTCGGAAGTTGGAAATGTGAGTTACATATTCATAAACCATATCTCTTGTGGGAAAATTGCATTTTTATTTTAGAAGTCGATATCACATTTTCTTGGACATACTAAAAATATTCCAAGTCGATACTGTTGAAATGAAATCACTGTCTAGTAGCTGTGTCTAGAAGTCTAAAATTTATTTTGATATTGAAAATAATCTATATTTCTGCAATTCCTGCTTGTTTTCTCTGAAAAATATGTAGAAGGCACCAGCTTTTTCATGAGACATTACAAAGATGGACCTTTTGGTACCATTTCAGGTCCTGAACCAAGGTTTCTTGATTGTAATAGGTTCTTCCTAAAGGTTCAGAGCCATGGTTAAGCCTTGGTATTTTTCTATGACATATTTTGCTGGCCAAGTTTTATAATTTATAGATCCATATTTATTTAAATTTAAAGACTTTATAAACGCGGACATATTTTAAGCTATCACTTTCATACCTTTTCACTCCATAGTAAAAGAGCTAAAAACATGATTAAGGCTACTAAAAATTCACAGAAGAGGATGGAAATGGAGAAAATTGACTTCTAATCACTAACCATTTCACTGGTGGGCAATTGCAGGACTCAGGCCCAGCTTGTTGAATTTTAAACAACTAATGATTCTTCCTCTCTCCCTCTCGCTCTTCCATCTAGGATTATTTGATAACATAAAAGTAAAAATTTCAACTACTCCCATTAACAACTAGAGATGTGTGTGTGTCTGTGTGTGTGTGTGTGTCTGTGTGTGTGTGTGTGAGAGAGAGGATTTTGTAGGAGGAAAGGAAATAAGTAAATGGGAAAACTCGAGTAAGCAAGCAAGTAGACCATGATAGCCACAGTTAATGCCTCTGGAAGAGGAAACAAATATTTCCCTTCTGTGAAAGCCATAAAGAACTAGAGAATGCTGCTCTCTGTAGCAGCGAGTAGGAAAAATAAAAAATGGCAGCTTTGGGGGACAAAGCAAAATGATATTTTGTCTGGGTACTTGAGGTAATTAGGGAGCAGATCAATGATTCCTGAGCAGTTAATGATGAGGGCACTCAGTAGGAGCAGATTTCTGAGCAGTCAAAGACTCAAGCCTCCATCTTACATAGCAGTAGGAATTTTCAAGCCATACTTCTATCCTGGTTTTCTCTACATCCTCTTTGAATTTTGGGAAATCAGAAATACACATACACACGATTAACTTTCTAGTGAAAACAGAACTTAACAGAGATTGCCAGTTGTCTCCCAAGATCTATTCTCCACTTCTTCCTCATAGAAGTAGAGTCAAGTATTTTTAGCTGTCACTTGACCAACCAGACTAAGTTCTGGACAATAAGTTGTTAGCAGCAGTGGAGTGTGGAACTTCTAACTCATGTTCTATAAGGGAGGTGCATACTTTTCTCACAGCCTGCCTCCATCCTGCTGCTTGGAACATGAACACAGTGACCCCACAGCCTGAACGATGGGACAAGAATGACTTCCCAGGAAAGGCAAAGCAAGAGGGGCCTTAAATGATCCCGTGTAGCACAGCCTTTATACCAGCCTGTTATGTGAAAGTGTAAAATACTTCTATCCTGTTTAAATCAGTGTTTGGGGTCTGTGTTACATGCAGCTGAAGTGATATCCTAACTATGATGTATAAGCTTAAGTTTGATGCATTATCCACAATTTCCTAAGTTTCTGTCTTTTCTGTGATAATTAAATCTCTCCCTTCCCCCATTTTCTTAAATCAAAAGTGAAAGCAAGGTAAGTGGGTAAGACCTGTTCTGTACAAAAGATTCTTCTGAGGAATCCTGAAGGGGAAATATAACTATAAATTACTAACTGAGGACCTTGCTGGGAAGGTGAAGCTGGCAACAGTAAAAATAATTGAATTATGGAATAGGACCATGATTACTTTGGCTCCTAATATTATGCTTGATATTATAGGGTTTGGGTTCATAAAGGCTCATAAAAATGATAGCATTGGGTGCTATCACTATGTTGATTAGCATTAAGTTGATCCCAGGCAAATTAAGAGCTGCAGAATCTTTAGAAAGATCTTGCTCAGATCCATTTTTGTGTCTCCCTTTTCGGCATGCCTATTGAGGACACATCTCAACAAAGATGGACACAGAAAATAATTGTCTACCTCTTGCATTTGCAGAATTAGAACTATATGACTTTTTAAAAAATTAACTAGTATGTTATAGAGTCAGCTTCTTATAGAGAACCTGTGATATTAAATAATTCTAGAAGCTAAGCAGAAAAGGATTGGATCCTGGAGTCCCCATCTTAGAGTTTCCTTTCTATAAAGCATTTGTATTTGAGTGTCTGAGAAATTTTGATTGGAGTTTCCAGTTTTTCTCAAGTAGCATTTTGATCACAAGGAGGTGTTTATTAAACCCCTCATCCCTAATCTGCTTCGCTGCTAGTGCCACTACTGTTACTACTAGCATGTGACATGGGGGTCGCCAGGTCAAGAGAGATAAGGACAAGGGGGAGACAAGGGAAGAGGACAAAATAGGGAAACAGTAGGAGAGAATGAAGGGAGAATAAGTGAGAAAAGAGAAAGCGCGGTTGCAACAGTATTGTGAGAGGAAAAAAAATGAAGTTACAACCTCAGCCTCAGTAGAAATAGGTTCTCTTACATAAAAGCCTTTGCAGATAAGCGAACTACAATAAGGGACCAGAGTTGAGTGCTTCATGTCTTTAAATGACTAAAAGGTTAGCTGTGTTATAAAAGTACAAGCTAACATCAACACAGAATGAGGTCTGACTCTGAGCTAAATACGTCTTTCTTTGGGGCATAACCTGTGCTAGAAACTTAAACAAATTTTCTTTGGTCATTTCTGGTATATTTTCATAAAATTCCTTGATAAACATGATTAAGAGAAAAAAATAGATGATATCCATAATGTTACTCTATTTGATGTTGATAATGTTTTCATGATAAAGGGTTGTCTTTGTCAGATTTTACATTGTTTATCCAGATAGCCTTGATCTCTTTAGCATTAAATGAAAGACCTTGATTCATTGAAAAAAAAAGAAAAAACCTAAGGAGTGTATTTAGAGATAATGCTAACTGCATTTGGTTGTCATGGAAACTGAAATGTTAAAATGATGAAGTGATTGCCAAAAAAAAAAAAAAAAAACAAAACACTTGCATTTAGTTGTTATGGTAACTACTCGTTTGGACAAATATTTTTCCTTTTTCTCTAAATTAAGCCATCTGAAATACTAGCTTCACAACGTTGCTGCTACGATGCATTTCATATAAAATATATCTCATAATAAGGACCGACATGTTAGCTTGGAAATACCTTACTCTTATGTGAAGTAACACAACATATATGTGTATGCCTCTGTGTGTGTGTTAGTTTATGCACAAAGAAAGACATCTCTAAATTGTAAGTCGCTAGAGTGCTGTTCCAGGGCAGTGGTTTGGGAAGCTTCCTCAACTGGTAGAAGATGGGCGGTGATTCAGGGAGGCTCCTAGGAGGGAAGGAGTAGGTTGCTCTGCTAACTGATGATAAAGAGGGAGGAAAGGAATAGAATTAATACTTTTAAGTATTTGAAGTGTTGGGAGCTTGGCTTTATGTTTGCTTTCTCATTTATACCCAATAATAACCCTTTGAGGTTAGTATCGTTCTCATTTTACAAGAGAGAAAACTGAGTCTCAGAGATGCTAAATAACTTGCCCAAGGTCTCAGGTGAATAAGTGTGGAGCCAGAATTTGAGGCCATATATTTCTGTCTTGAAGCCCATTCTACTCCTTTGAAAAATGGCTGATTCTAGGACTAGAGTAAGAAGTCTTCATGATGAGCCTGGAGCATCTTGTAGTGCCAGGAACTAAGAAAATGTAAAAAAAAAAAAGAAAAACCGACAACACTCCCATACACACGTTGATGAAGGTATGCCAAAAGGACACAAGGAACACAGGAACCAACTGAAAGAGCTCCCAAAGGCTAAAGCTTGAACAAAATAAGGTAGTATTGGATTATATCTTGAAGCATAAATAAATGTCCCTGAGTCCATACTTATATAAGTGATTGAATAAATAAATACATGGGGATAGTAGACAAATTTTCCATGCAGAGGAATTCCAAATAATTTATATAGAGTCTCCTCCTTCAAGGAAGTGGAGCATAACTCCCCACTCCTTACGTGTGGGCTGTGCATAGCAACTTCCTTCCAAAGGGTGCTATGGATGGGGGAAAGGATAACTTTATAGTGGAGAAACTGATAAACACTGCCTCAGCCAGGTAAACAAGGTGAACATCAACTGTGGTAAGTGGTGTCGATAGTATGTACAGTTGATCTAATGTGATTAGGATGACACTTCGCCTCTGTGATCTTCCTCCCCAAAGCCCAAACCCACAGTCTCATTATGAGAAAAACATCAAACACCAATTGAGTCACTCTACAAAACAACTGAGTAAAAAAAACATTAGATGAAAACCAAGGAAAGTTGAATGAAGTATGGACTTTAGTTAATAATAATGTATTGATAGGTTCATTGTGACAAGTGTACCAACGTCTAATGTAAGATGCTTATAACAGGAAAACAGGGTATAGGGAATGTGGAAGTCTCTATACTATATTTGCAATTTTTCTGTAAGTCTAAAACTATAAATATTAAACATTCTACATTCATTATACCACAGTGTAATCCTTCCCGTTCATAACCACTTTGCCTCTTGACATTCATTTCATCAGAATTTTACCTGGAAAATCACCATTGTGCAGTTAGGAATGCAATTTATGGCTGCTCTCCAACCCAACTCTGTATCTCCTAGGGAGTTTTGTACATCCCAAATTAAAAAAAAAAAAAAAGAAAGGTAACAAAATGAGGAACAATGAGTAAACTTTAAAATGTTTCTTCCACTCTTTTCACTTTTTGACTACATTTTCTATCTGCTAGTGTATGAATTTCCTTTGCCTTTGTACTGATATGTACTAATGTTGCTCTGGGTACATTAAAGATAAACTGCTACTAATTTTTCTGAAAATTATTGCAAATGTTAATATTTATCATAGCATCGTTAATCTACTACATAAATCATTTGCCTCTGCTAGTAATAACTCTTTTTAAAAATCTAATTGTGTATAGGCTTAGAATAACCACATTTAGTGAGCTGAAATGCACAATTTTTAACATTCCTATTTTAATCAAGAAAGTTGAATGTGAAAAAAATCTTGTTGGTAAAAGGGGCTGTCAGGTTTGTGCAAATCTTGATTATATTCCGTGTATTTTTATTTCTTGGAAACCGGTGTCATTGCCAAGAATCCAGGGAACAACAATGAAAAGAATTGTTCTCCATATAGACCTCTAGTGGCTTCAAGAGGGTGCCAGGTGTCAAACAGTCAAGTTTCATTGGTATTTGTTGCAGGATCCTCAGGCTGAAGGCTCACGGAATTGTCCAGGATATCAGGCAAACGTTCACTTGTATTTATTTTATACTTTTGTTATATTTTATATGTTTTAAGGCCTCTCAAGGGTGCTTATGTTTTCTCTGTCTTGAATAGAATCTCTCTTATAACTGTGTTCATGTGACAGAAGGTAGTTGTCAAGACCAGAGTGAGGAGAAGATAGATATAACTTTTAGACTTACTTTTATCACTTTTATTAACTGGTTTTCAGTTTCTTTTTCTAACTAATACTTAGCCCGACCTTTGGCAAGTTTGTTGGTAGATCAAGTAAAGTAACTGATGTGACAAAAAGTGCTTTTAACTATAAACACATATAAATTAGAGAATTATTTCTCTTACTATTGATGGAGGAAAACTATACAGAAAGGAGCAAGCCAGTTGTTTGGAATATGGCATGCCACATTAAGAATGAAGACAAGCTATGTATAACTATCTGTAAGACCAGTAGTGTCACCTTCCACATATGGTAATGAGATTCTCTCTCCTATGGTATGTAAATGTGTTTTCTATAGAGCATATTAATGGGGCATTCTTGACTTGAACTTTTAAAAGTGCTTTTTCTGCATATGTTTAGTGCTATTCCAGCTATGCAAACAGAGTCTGGCCACATGTGAAGACTGGGGACAGGCAAAATCCCAGTTGGTTCCTATTATTTGGGGAGAAAAACAAGAAAAAGTCAAAACAGAACCACAGGAACAGACCATTATACACAGAGAATTGTGTTATGTTGGGGATATTCACATTTTATTTTAAAGAGTTGGCCTGTTGTAAATTCAGCTCTTCCTCTGCTCTTCTAGGAAATGCTTTGTTTCTCTTCTTTTCCTTGACACAATTCTTAAATAAGAAATCTGCTGTTTCTATTTCTCCTTTCATTCAAATCCACTCCAAGAAACCCCTAGCCACACCGTCTATGGACAGAAGAGTTAGAAACAGAAGCAATAAAGTGTGAAAAGGTTTCTAGACATTTCTGAGGTTCTGAGGCTAAAGAATGTGCTAAAGATTTAGAGGTAGGGGGAGGGTTAATCCATTCTTAAGAGACATTGAGTTGACAGGGAGAAGAACAGAGGGAGCAAGTCCTACACTTGGAGAAATGTCCACCAGTCTCAAGTGGGAAGAAGAGCTAGTGAAATAGAGATGGGGCCTGAGGGAGAGGGAGAGAGCGAAGATAGAGCAAGGATAGAGCCATCCCATGGAAGATCACACATCAGCTACAACAGCTTTATTGTACTGAATTTCTTTTTAAAATTGCTTTTGAATAAAAGCTTTTGCAGATTAAAAAATGCTTGAAAATCAGTGGACTAGAAAATCTTCTACCTCTCAATTCTGATTCAAGCATCATTTCCTGTGAGAAATAAAATATAAAAATAAAAACATGCATCGGCTATACCACTATATTACAAAATCTAATTTAAATATCTCTTCTTTCCTTTGAATCATACTGTCTGTTTATAGCCTTATTTCAAAATGCAGTGTATTTGAAATTCCTTATTGATGAATTGAGAACTGTAATCAAATGCATACTGGGAAAACATATTATTTTCAGAATGGAAAAAATAATTCTCATTACAATAATGTTGGAGTATAGCTGAGAATTTTATCAGCAACTACTCCCTCTACCCTCAACTGTTGACGAACTTTGGTAGTTCTTATATCTCACTACATCCCATTAGTATTAATAAGCATAACAACACACGCTATTGTCACACTTCTGTTTTTTATTTTTCCACTTGATGGAATAGGTTTTGGCTAGTGGAACACAGCCTAATGTTAGCCCAGTAATGTTTCCCAATTTAGTATATCTTTAGCTTGTCTTTTTAAACCTTGCACATTTTATCATAGATACCAGCATAAATAAGGAACTATAATCTTCTTGGCATTATCTACTTTCCACTTGGGAAGTCCTGTGGAATTTTTTTTTTTTTTTTTTTGAGCCAGTGAGGTGAATAGGAATAGGAAAAAAAATCTTACCAAGCTATGAATTGGCATGAGAAAGGTAATAACTATTAGGATGCAAATATTTTTGGACTCATGGGATTCCATTTCTTATTGAAATAAGAGATAGGAGCACTTATAATTGTTATGCTGTGTAATTTTCTTTATCTGAAGACCTCTGCTTCAATTTTGCTTGTATTATTTTCAATTTACTTCATGCACTCATTGCCTAGAATGGGCTAATTCACATTGAAAATAGTCATTTCTTAAAAAATAATAGCTCAGTAATAACAATATATAAGCCAAATTGTGTTTTCAAATTGAGGGCATATTTGGCATCAGGAAGGAAACCTTCACAGAGGCTGGCTGAAACCCATCTCTAGATTGTCTGTACTTGAAAGTGGTACTCCACTCTCTCTTTGAAAAAATGATGCCATTCAATATTCTAGCATCTTAGTTGTCATAGGTGCTATAGTTCATGCACCGATCTTTTCATGCAAGTGCAGATAGAAAAGCCAAAGTGACTCTGGCCAGGTTCCAAGAACATTTCAGTGCTCTTCAAAGCCACTTGGAAATGGACTTCGGTAATGCAAATGTCAAATTGTCTGTGACTAGAACTAAGCAAGATGAATATGCCCTTTAAACAGCAACTAATCAAATTGGCTCTCTTTTCCTTTCTGCTTCATGAAAGGTATATTCTCTAAGGCTGCATAGCTCCTAGTTACCTTTGTGTTTGTTTTGTGGGCTACTCTAAATATTTACATTTGCTGTGCAACGACACTAAACGGGTGTCCAAATTTGTGATGTGGCCGTGTAACCAATTCATCTCCCTAATAAGGAAGCCCCTAAAAAAGTAAGGGCCTTCCATGTTCTTTTCTTTTTGGTATTTCCAGAACCTAGAACGGTGACTGATACAACAAGACATCAAAGGCTAGTTAAACAAATGAATGGAGGTTTGATTGATAGGTGGACTGTGCTCTATCGATCTATAGGTTTACATGAGAGCAACTCTCGCACATGAATTATTCCCTCTTGGGAAGTTAAATCTTTTTCTAAAATCCGTCTTTTTCCTTTTCTGTCCTGCTGTTCCATTGAGCCTTTCGGTCTGCAAAATCAGGGCTCCAGTGTCTGGTCCTCTAAAGAAAGCTCCAGTACCCTGTTGATATTTCTACCAAATTCTTTTAGCCCTCCAGCTATCACACAACCTAGCACTGTCACAGACTGTTATATTACTTTTAAAACTGATCTTCTGTGTATTTTCCACAAGAAAACATATATTAAGGTTCATATAGAGTCACAGAGTTTTTATTATCTGTGTATCTGCTCCTTTCTTTTCACTTCTCAGTGAGGCAGTAGGTCAGAACAACCTGCTTTTTATGACTGGAAGGGGACATGAAAAACAAGGATTAACTTGCCTTTCCCTTCCTGTCTCCAAGACACAGAGAGTAGATTACTGCTTAGAAAACGGGTTACTTCTTGAACCCTATGTACCATGTGGATGAGAGGAGAGGAGGCGTGATCTCAGTAACTTGAGACGTAACTAATTATAAAGAGCAGAAAACCAAACAAATGCGCCTTTAGTGTATAAAAATCAATATTGATTCTGAAATACATAGGACTTGGGAGGAGCTTTGAAGACATGAGGAAACAGGCACACTGTAAGAGAGCTTGCCTGTTTCTCAGTTTTAAATATTATTACAGAGTAATTATGGCAAGAAGAAATCAAAAGGGTGAATAGAAATAATTAGCAAATTTTTGTGATCTACGAATTTTAAAATAATATGATGTTGGTTTTATTTTACACTGAGCCCCTTAATTGTGTTATTTATAGATAAACTTTGCCCTGAAATTTTGCTGTCATTATGATGAGACAGGAAGAAAAGAGTGCTGACACTCCACACCTCTGCTGTACTCATCAGTAGGGCATAATTCTAATAGCCATTGAACACATACAATGCAGCCACAGCCGCCTCATGAAAGATTGAGAAAATAATAGATTTTATTTTACATAAAAAGTTATTCTAATGGAAACCCTGATACCCAACTTGATAATAAAATTAACACTAAAATTAAGCCTGTAGATGTGAAAGAGAGGACAGGATCGTATTCATGCTAGGTTAATGAAACACAAAGAAGTTACTCTTTTGATAGCAAAATGAGATTCCGAGTGAATATCGAAGAGCTTGGTCAGGTGTGGCAAAGAAGTATAACTGATCCTTTACTTATATAAAACTGTGATGTCCTCTCCCTTGGAATATTTCAGGAATGCATGCAGATTTTGTTGCCTCACTCTAGAATCAAAACAACTCAGTGGGAGGTAGTCAAAGAATGTGAAACAAAATGATTAAGAGAAGGAAGTGAGAATTTGTACAAAATAGGTGCTATCAAAGTCAAAACTTAATGATTAGAACTTCCCATTTTAGAGAAATAAAAGTTAAGATGGATAAGTATATGAGGGATAAAGTGGCTTTTAAAATGAAAATATACATATGATAAAGTTAATCAAATCTTTGGTGATGATCTGATATTAAGGATCTCTCTCTTGAAGTTCACTTATACCCAAGATTAACTAATTTATGATCTGGGACACAATGAATTTTAAAATAAACGTTTTAAATGGGTTTAAATAAGTTTTTGGAAAATGTAATACATAATGAAATTTATTACGAGATGTATGCTATTTGTGAAATAACCCTAAACATTTGCTACTGATTCAAGGAGTATATTAGTCTCCTGTAGATATAGCACATACTTTGGTGCTTCTTTCAGAGAAAAAGTCACTGAGCAGGATGGACCAAGGATCTCTCCTGGTGGAGTGTTCATCTTTTTATTTGAACTTATAATTCAGGAAACGTCTACAGTGATGATGCGAAGTGTGCTGAGATATGGAAAATGTAAAGAGCATTATTCCCTCTGGCTGCACCAGTGTTCATCTCTCTCCCTGTCCACAGCTGTCTCCATACTGACCATTGGATACAATGGGAGGATAGGTTTGTATTAGATACTTTAACTTAAGGTTTCATTATAACTCAGTATTCTTATTGGTTGCACTGGCTCATCAGAGCGAACAAATGATGGGATCTTGCAAACATGGAGGGCTGATTTCCTAAAGAAATGTTTCCTGTCTTCTTGAGAATAGCCTAGTTTCTTGGCTATTGAGACTAAGCTCTGGTCAAATGTCCTTACTTGATACTCAGTACAATCCAGATTATGAGCTCTTTGATGATAGGGATGCTATTATATTTATTTCTTGATTCCAGTGTCCAACACAGCTTAGCATAGAGCTTGATATTTGCTGAGAATCCATAAAATCAAATGGTAGGCTTTAATTTCAACTTGGGCAGGAAACCTGTAAGGAGCAGTTACCATTGTATGATGTCTATCCAGCATTGGGTTAGTCACGTTGCTAGGTACCTTCAGTTCTTCTTGTGGGTTTTTGATTCATATTTCCCTGGACGCGGACCCCTGAAGCTCAGTTATCCCTAGGCCTTCAGTGTTTGAGTCATGTCTCTGTTGATCTATAGCTATTCATCTGGGTTCTGAGCCTTGACCTCAATGACTGAATATTTGGATTCAAAGTTTTATCTCCATTCATTCCCTAAAGATGTCTTTGACTTACATAGTGCAATTAAAATTAAAATGGATTTACTAATTTGTTCCTCAAAGGACATTATTCCTGTGTTCACTTAATAAGAGAATTCTTGCTATTTGCTCTTGCATCATCCAGTGCCTATGTTCATCAAAGAACTTTAAAGCAATGCCTTAAAAATATCTTGCCTCCACAAGCACATTTTCACTTCTTTTTTCGAGACAGACAGGTTTTGAGGCCTAGAGAGTTAAGAATTTGTACAATTTCACAAAGTGAGTTAGAATTATAGCTGAGGATTTTTCTTTCTCCATATGTGATAAGCTTTCGCTGTTCCTTTAGAATGTTCGTCTGTGTCTGAGGTCTTGCTACTATGTCTATTTCTCAGATGCCAAACCCACTTAACTGCCTCAACTTCCTTCTAGAGTTGTTACCATGTTTCTAGATCTCTCGGCGTTATTTTGGGAATGAAGCTTAGTGTTAAGCTTCAGGAGGGGTCCCTAAATTTCATCAGGAGCAAAAGCTTCTGGGTGTCTATATCTCACAGTTCAGTAGCACGACATCAGAACCTGCTTTAGAGGCTCCAGAACCCAGGACCCACTTCAGTTTTTAGAATGTAGATGTACCCTCTGCCCCCAAAGCGTGATGAGTTTAGCTTATTGCACTCCCTCTCTACCCATGTGAAACCATGAACTCTTTATTTCCGTCTATAGTTTGAACTTTCTTTCTTCCTGAGCCTTGGAAAAAATCCTGGTGATATTGACTCAGTGCCTACCTAGAATCTGCAGCAAGCTGCCCTTTCATGAGTTTTTCTGATATCTGCTGGAAGCACCCCCTCAGTGACAAAGCTTTCATTGTTCAACCCCCAACCTACTTCTAGCCTTGAGAATCACCTTCTGTTTTTGATAGGTTAAATGTAAACTGACAGCCACAGGCACAGAGCATGAGGTACCCATAATCCAGTTCGAACTCAATTCTTCCACCTCCAATTTCCTTTGCTTCCTTATTCTCCGGGCATCTGCATAGTTGGTGATCAATTTCTTTTTCCTGTATATTTTCTCCATATTTCTCTGTTCCCTTCTCTTCTCCTTTCTTACTCTTCCCCATCTTTCTCTTCCTCCGCCTTCTTTCTCTCTACCTCCCTCCACCCCTCCATCTCCCTTTTCTTCTTTGTTGCCTGAATCCTTCTCCTCAGTCTATAAACATTCTCAAGTTTCTCTAATTTTCAAACCTCAAAAACCTCCCAAAAAACAAAAGTCCAGGACCAGATGTCTTCTCTGGAGAATTCTACCAAACATTCAAAGATTTAATACCTATCCTTCTCAAACTTTTCCAAAAATTTGAAGAACGTGGAATACTTCCTAACTCATTCTATGAGGCCAACATCACCCTGATACCAAAGCCAGACAAGGACAACACAAAGAAGGAAAACTACAGGCCAATATCACTGATAAACATAGATACAAAAATCCTCAACAAAATATTGGCAAACTGAATACAGCAATACGTTAAAAGGATCATACATAATGATCAAGTGGGTTTTATACCAGGGATGCAGTGATGGTTTAACATCTGTAAATCAATCAATGTGATACACCACATTAACAAAATGAGGAATAAAAACCACACGATCATCTCAATAGATGCAGAGAAGCATTTTCCAAGATCAACATCCATTTATGATAAAAACTCTCAATAAAATGCATATAGAAGGAAAGCAGCTCAACGTAATAAAGGCCATATATGACGAACCCACAGCCAACATCATACTTAACATCGAAAAACTAAAAATCATCCCTCTGAGAACAGGAACAAGACAAGGGGGCCCACTCTTGCCTTTCCTATTCAACATATACTGGAGGTTTTGGGCAAAGCAATAAGGCAAGGAAAAGAAATAAAATGTATCCAAGTTGGAAAAGAAGAAGTAAAACTCCTGCTGTTTGTAGAAGACATGATTCTAGATATAGAAAACTCTAAAGAAACCACCAGAAAGCTATTAGAAATAATTAACCTTTACAGCAAACTTTTAGGTACAAAGTCAACTTACAAAAACCAGTTGCATTTCTATACATTAATGAACTAGCAGAAAGAGAAGTCAAGAATACAATCCTCTCTACAGTTGCAAAAAAAGGAGTAAAATGTCTAAGAATAAATTTAACCAAGCAGGTGAAAGACGTACATGCTGAAAACTGTAAGAAGTTATTGAAAGAAATAGAAGAAGATGTAAATAAACGGAAAGATATTCTGTGCTCATGGATTGGGAGAACAAACATTTAAAATGTCCATACTACCTAAAGCAATCTACAGATTCAATGCAATCCCAAACAGAATCCCAAAGACATTCTTCATAGGAATAGAACAAAGAATCCTAAAATTCATATAGAACAACATAAGACTCTGAATAGCTAAAGTAATCCTGAGAAAAAAGAACAAAGCTGGAGGCACCACAACCCTGACTTCAAAATACACTACAAAGCTGTAGTAAGCAAAACAACATGGTAGTGGCACAACAAGAGACACAAGATCCATGGGACAGAACTGAATGCCCAGAAAGAAAACCACACATTTATGGACAGCTCGTCTTCTACAAAGGGGCCAAGAACATACAATGGAGAAAGGAAAGTCTCTTCAATAAATAGTGGTGGGAAAACTGGACAGGCACATGCAAAACAATGAAAGTAGACCATTATCTTATGCCATTCACAAAAATTAACTCAAAATGGATTAAAGACTTGAATGCAAGACCTGAAACCATAAAACTCCTAGGAGAAAATATAGGCAGTGAACTCTTTGACATTGGTCTTAACAGCATCTTTTTGAATACCATGTCTACTCAGGCAAGGGAAAAAAAACAAAGATAAACAAATGTGACTATGTCAGACTAAAAACCTTCTTCAAGGTAAAGGAAACCATCAGCAAAACAAAAAGGCAACATACCAACTGGGAGAAAATATTTGCAAATCATGTATCCAACAAGGGGTTAATTTCCAAAATATATAAAGAACTTGTACAACTCAACAACAAAAAGACAAATAACTGGATCAAAAAATGGGCAAAGGATCTGAACAGACATTTTTCCAAAGAAGATATACAGATGGCCAATACGCACATGAAAAGTTGTTCAACATCACTAATTGCTAGGGAAATACAAATCAAAACTACAATGAGATATCACCTCAAGCCCATCAGAATGGCTATAATTAACAAAACAAAAAATAGCAAGTGTTGGAGAGAATGTGGAGAAAAGGGAACTCTCATGCACTGCTGGTGGGAATGCATGATAGTGCAGCCACTGTGGAAATCAGTATGGAAATTTCTCAAAAAACTAAAAATAGAAGCATAATATAATCCAGTTGTCCTACTGCTGGATATTTATCCAAAGAACTTGAAATCAACAATTCAAAGAGATTTATGCACCCCTATGTTCATTGCAGCATTATTAACGATACCCAAAGACATAAAAGCACCCCAAGTGCCCTTTAGCTGATGAATGGATAAAGAAGACGTGGTGTATATATATACAATGGAATACTGCTCAGCCATAAAAAAGACAAAATCATTCCATTTGCAACAACATGGATGGACCTTGAGGGTATGATGTTAAACAAAATAAGCCAGACAGAGAGAGACAAACACCGTATGATTTCACTCATATGTGTAAAATAACCACATGGATACAGAGAACAGATTAGTGGTTACCAGAGGGGAAGGGGGTTGGGGGTGGGCAAAAGGGTAAAAGGGCACACACACATGGTGATGGATAAAAATTAGACTATTGGTGATGAGCATGATGCAGTCCATACAGAAACTGGTAAATAATAATGTTCACCTGAAATTACACAATGTTATAAACCTCAATATGTTATGACCTCAATAAAATAATTGAAAAAAATAAGATGCTGTTTTTCTCAATTTAATTTTGTTTAAAGTACTGATTTTCAGATGCACTATACAGGCATACCTCAGATATATTGCAAGTTTAGTTTAGACCTCTGTGATGAAGCAAATGTGCAATAAAATGAGTCACATGAATTTTTTGAAATATGAAAGTTACATTTACACTATACTATAGTCTATTAAGTGTGAAATAGCATTATGTCTAAGAAAACAATGTACTTACCCTAATTAAAAAATACTTTATTGCTAAAAATGCTGGTCATAATTTAAGGCTTCAGTGAGTTGTGATCTTTTTGCTGGTGGAGGGTCTAGCCTTGATGTTGATGACTGCTGACTGACCACAGTGGTGGTTACTGAAGGTTGGATTGGGTGTGGTAATTTCTCAAAACAAGACAAGAATGAAGTTTGCTGCATTAGTTGACTCTTTCACGAACAATTTCTCTGTAGCATTCAATGGTGTTTGATAGCATTTTACCCACAGTGGAATGTTTTTCAAAATTGGATCCAGTCCCGTCAAACCCTGCCACTGCTTTATGAACTAAGTTTATGTAATATTCTAAATTCTTTGTTCTCATTTCAACAATCTTCACAGCATCTTCACCAGGAGTAGTTTCCACCTAAAGAAACCACTTTCTGTGCTCATCCATAAGAAGGAGCTCCTCATCTGTTAAGTTTGTAGCAATTCAGTCACATCTTCAGACCCTAGTTCTAATTCTAGTTTTGCTATTTCCACATCTGCAGTTACTTCCACCACTGAAGTCTTAAACCCCTCAAAGTCATCTATGAGGGTTTGAATCAACTTCTTCCAAACTCTTGTTAATGATGATATTTTGACCTCTTCCCGTGAATCATGAATATTCTTAATAGCATCTAGAATGGTGAATCCTTTCCAGAAGGTTTTCAACTGTCTTTGCCCAGATCCATCAGAGGAATCACCATCTATGACAGCTATAGCCTTATGAAATGTATTTCTCAAAAAATAACACTTGAAAGTCGAAACTACTCCAGATCCATGGGCTGCAGAATGGATGTTGTATTAGCAGGCAGGAAAACATTAATCTTGTTGTACATACACATCAGAGCTCTTGGGTAGCAGGTGCATTGTCAATGAGCAGCAATATTTTAAGAGCAATCTTTTTTCTGAGCAGTAGGTCTCAACAGTGGGCTTAAAATATTCAGTAAACCATGATGTGAACAGATGTATAGTCATCTAGGTGGTGTTGTTTCATTTGTAGAACACAGGCAGAGTAGATTTAGCATAAGTTTTAAGGGGCCCAGGATTTTCAGAATTGTAAATAAGTCTTGGTTTCAACTTAGTCACTAGGGGCATTAGGTCTAATGAGAGATTCCACCTGTTCTTTGAAGCTTTGAAGCAAGGCATTGACTTCTCCTCTGTAGCTATGAAAGTCCTAGGTGGCATCTTCTTCCAAGATAAGGCTGTTTTGTCTACATTGCAAACCTGTATGCACTTTCATTAATTATCTTAGTTAGATCTTCTGGATAACTTGCTGCAACTTCTACTTAGCACTTGCTGCTTCATCTTGCACTTTTATGTTATAGAGATAGCTTTTTTCCTTAAACTTCATGAACCAACCTCTGCTAGCTTCAAACTTTTCTTCTGCAGCTTCCTCACCTCTCTCAGCCGTCATAGAATTGAACAGAAAGAGTTAGGACCTTGCTCTGGATTAGGCTTTGGTTTAAGGGAATGTTGTGGCTGATTGGATTTTCTATTGAGACCACTAAAACTTTCTCCACATCAGCAATAAGGCTGTTGTGCTCTCTTATTGTTTCTGTGTTCACTGAAGTAGGCCTTTTAATTTCCTTCAGGAACTTTTTCTTTGCATTCGTAACTTAACTGGTGCAAGAGGCCTAGCTTTCAGCCTGTCTTGGCTTTCAACATGCCTACCTCACAAAGCTTAATCCTTTCTCACTTTTGATTTAAAGTGAGAGGCTTGCGACTCTTCCTTTCACGTGATCACTTAGAGGGCGTTGTAGGGTTATTAACTGACCTCATATCAATATTGTGTCTCAGGGAATAGGGCGGCCTGAGGAGAGTGAGAGAGAGAGACAGGGAATTGGCTGGTCTATGGAACAGTTAGAACACACACAACATTTATTAATTCAATTTGCCATCTTCTATGGGTGTGGTTTGTGGTGACTCAAAACAATTACACTAGAAACATCAAAGATCACTGATGACAGATCAACATAAAAATATATAATAACAATAAAAATGTTAGAAATATTGCAAGAATTACCAACATGTGACACATAGATATGAAGTGAACAAACGCTGTTGCAAAAGTGGCACCAATAGACTTGCCTGATGCAGGGTTGCCAAAAACATTCCATTTGTGCAAAACACAATATCTGCAAAGTGCAATAAAGCAAAGCATGATAAAATGAGGCATGGCTGTATTCACCTGTGGTCCTCTGAGGAGCCTCAGCCTACTTTGGGGAACTTGTAGTCCTCCTCTCCTGCACATCTAGATGATGTTCTTGATTTTTAAAAATCCCGTTCTATTCTCAAGAACCAACTCAAGTAACTCTGTCTTTAGAAAGCACACTTGAGAACTTTAAGCCAATTAATTCCTCCTCTCTCTGAAATCTATAAATGTTTATTGAGTCAGGCTGCTTGTTGTGGATGCAGAAAGCATGAGCCTTGTGCCAGAGATTCCTGGATTTGAAGACTATCTCTGACGCTTATTTGCTATGGGCTCATTGTTCTATACTTCAAATCCCTCGTGTGCAGAATAATATATAACTCAAAGTCTTGGTTCTAAAACAAAAAGTCTATTCTTAAAATTACTTTACTATCTCTCTTATGAACTTTTTGAGTACGGGAACTATTTCTTATATTCCAACTCTTTGGCTAGATTCAGTGAGTTCTCAGTGGTTGACTTGTTGACTAATTGATTTCCATCCATATATGAAATCTACACATTCAAAATCTAAGCCACCTGAAGTGTTTCAATCAGAGTAATGATAGCTATAACTAAATTCAGTTTCTGTTTATAAGTTCTGTCCTTGCAATCCTTTTCATTAATTATGTAATACCCTCTCTCCTATATTATTCCTCTAATTGTATATTCCTATTACTGTTTTTAACTTTCACAATATTCTTCTCATCCTAATTCATTGGGTATTACCATACGAAGTACAAAATATTTTTGATATTTGAATCCTATCAAATTTTTTTCTATCACTGAAAGAACGGGAGACATAGATAGCAGAAATCTAATCATAGCATTGCCATATATAGCTTTTCCTAAATAAAATCATATTTCACAACTTTTAGTTGAACTTTGTTTAGGAAAATTGCTAAGAGGAAAGAAATAATAGAAAGTGTAACTGACTTGAAGTTACCTTCTTTTGGTCGTAGTGGAACCTCCGGATTTCTGAGTCAACATTTATGAAGATACTATTCTTCATCACTGTGGCAATTTTATATAAAATGGGTAGCACTGGACTAGTGTTCGTTGCTGGACAGCTGTGGTCAGAGGGAGATTGAGTGAGGACTGTCTGCTGTTGGTATGAATGAGTGTGTAAGTGGGGGTGTGTGTGTGTGTTCGTATGTTTTCTGTGACACTGAGTCATTGTCCAGAAAGTAAGAATCTCCTCCAGGAAATAGTAAAATCTTTCATCAGTGAAAGATAGAAAAAAGACGACAGGAAACAGGAAATCATGAGAGACCAACTCAAATCCTTCTGGTTACAAAAATACTACTAACAAAACAAACATCCCAGATTCCCTGTTCTAGTTTCTGGGACTCCTCCCAGAAGAGGCAATTATTATTTGTGTTGATTTTAGTTTGCAAGCTCTCTCTCTAATGTGCCAACGGATAGCCCTAAACTAGTAAATAATTACATATTATACAAAATACCATGTTTGTCATTTTAGTGTAAGCTTCACAGCCCCAGAGCAAATTAATCTTCTTAGTGTATGCTCTGTTACCTACAGTAAATACATCAAAAAATATAGTAGAAAGGGAAAATAAAAACTTTTTGATAATCTGAGAAAAACTGTCAACAAGCAAGTCTGATAACTATTAAGTGCTGAGCATGTCTGTGTTCCTACATGTAGAAAACACACAGTAGGATGTTGGCTTGTTTACTTTTATCTACGTTTTTCCTTTCATAAAGAACTTTATTAACAAATGAAGTAATTTTAATAAAGTAGTAAAAGTAACACAGAAACTGTATTATTCCTTCTTTCAGTATTTATCTGCGATAATCATTGACCTAAATGGCTCCTTTTTTCCAGCAAAAAATCTAAAACTTTAAGTTCTATGTTCCCATTTTCTTTGTCTTTCCTTTGATTATAGAGTGAAGCTTCTCCTTTTATTCGATGCTAGTTTCTGCCCCTGCCCTGCCTTTTACTCTGGTCTCCATCTTCTCTCATGTCAGAACTGTGTTCCCATAGTCACCCTCTCTCTTCTGCATCACAAATTGCCCCCCTTCCCCTCACCCTCATGTTTCTTCCCAGTCTTCTCCATCTTGGCACATGGCACCAACATCTACCTACCCACCCATCCCAAACCCAGAGTAATGCTTTATTCATCTCTTTCCATCATCTCCCAGCATCCAAACCACTCTGAAAATTTAGCTTCCAAAGAACGTCTCAAAATTGCCCATTTCCCCCATCTTTCCTATCACAGCTCTAAGCTAAGCCACCAATATCTCTCACTCAGGCTTTCTTGTTTCCCTAATGTTTAGGCTTTACATCACAGAGAAATCCTTGAAAAATAAATCAAATCACATTAAACCCTTGATTCAAACCTTAAATTCTTCCAATACAATCCAAGCTTCTCCCAGGGCTTTACCAAGGCCTCTTAGTCCTGCATGGTCTGGACTAGACTGTTTTTCCTCAGCTCACATCACACCTTCCTTTGGTTGCTTCCCCCTTCAGCCATGCTGGTCTTCTTCCTTCCCTGAAACATGCCAATAATGCTGCAGGTGACACTTTGAATCTTGACACTGTGTACCTACTACCTCCAAAGCTGTTCCCCAGCTTTTCAGAAAACTACCGTTTTTCATCCTCCAGCTCAAATGTCACCTTCTTAAACAGACTTTATTGGACACTATTTTCAAAATTAGTCTTCCCATGCCATCCCCTGTTACTCTCAATTATGCCCTCCTGCCTTATTTCTTTTGTGGCACTTATCAAAAACTCTAATGATCTGGTTTTGATATTCGATCACTCATTTATTGGCTTTCTGCTCTCACTTGAAGGTAAGCCCCAGGAGAACAGGAACTTTGTCTTTCTTGTAAGTTCCTGTAAGTGAAGACACACTAATAAGTGTGTCTTCAGTGCCCAGAACTGTAGCTCGCACACTCAAGGCTCCTGTTGTGAATGGCGCCCCCTAGAGCTTTTCAACATGGTGTCTTTGAGTGTATGTCTTGTCTTTTGTTGAATCTGGTATAATTTTTTGCATCTGCTTTTGGGTTTGTACCCCAGCTGAATCTTTTCTTTCCTTTAGTCTTATCAAGATAATCACCTTGGCATTGTATAGACAGACAAAGCCACAAGAAGTCTACAGAATTCCCACGGATACCATTTTAAAATCTGAAAAGTCTCCATCCTAAGAGAGAATGGATTAAAAAAAATGACAAATTTCTATGAAGTAGTTAGATCGATAAAATTAGAAACAGGGAAACAAAGATTTCAATCGAGTGATGTAGCAGCCTAGGTGGAAGCTTGCAAAGGTATGTGAAAAAATGGCAGAATGAGGTAAGGATGTGGCTCAAGTGTAGGAAAATGGGTTACATTACCAGCCTCATTCTTTAATTTAAGGACTCCAAGATAAAGTGCCTAAAAATGGAAGTCAGCCTGACAGTTGGGATCGTGAGAAAAAAAAATCACCCTGTAAATTTATCCATCCAGAACTCATATTCCTGGCCTATATTTCTGGTCCTTATATGACCTTAACTCTCTGAGAAGATGTATAGAGTGATGTCATTATTTCCTTAACATCCTTGACCGGAGGAAGATTTGGGATTAAACATGCAAGTTTTTGATAGAATCATACCTATAGCATTAATATTTTTGTGCTAAGAAAGAATTTGTCCAAATTGAGTATTTTAGCTAGTTGTATTATTAAAGAGAATTTGACTTTTTCAAGTAAAAAATTAACTTTGTGATTCTAATTTAAAATATTTCATTGAGTTGTAATTGCTTTGGACTTGTAATTTACTAAGATTAGGTATTGTATTGGGAAACAAAATAATTTAAGTGTCACCATATTTATTGTTTTAATTCTGCTGGTTTTATAAAAAGCATGAGGGGAAATTTTATTTTATAAGTTAGCCAAAGTACTTAAACAGGAAATGAAATATATGAAATTTATGAATGCAATTTAAAACATTGATGGTGTTAAGTTTATAAGTGAGACCACTGTTAAAATTTGCTGGAAATATAAATAGAATAAAAAGATTTGTATGTTGTATCTAAAGCTCAAGGACAAAAGTAGGGTTTTGAATATTAGAAGGAAACCACTAAATCATAATTTTGTACCCTAAAAATTACCTTCAAGACATCAAGTCTAGTTTAATGGGAGGCAGAAAGAGATTTGCACTAACGAGAGAGTTTCTTGGATTAGAAAGCCTAGCTGGAGCCAAAATAAGTCACAATATTAGGTTGTGAGCTGTCACAATGGGAAGAAGCTGTAATAAGAAATTCCGAGTTTCAGTCTTAGCCCTCAAACGGTTCCCTACAGTAGTGTCGTCTGCCCTCAAGGGGCCATAGACAAATAGAAAGTTTCTAAGGTTTTCTATAACATTTCTCATGACCAACATACTGTCATAAGCACTCTGTACCTCTTTCATCCTCACAGAAAACCCTCAAGGTTGGTACTGTTATTCCCATTTTATATGACTAGAAAGATTACGTTTACATAGTCATATAGCTAAAAAAGTGGCAAAAGCAGGATTTGAACCCGCGTTTACAACTCTAAAGCTCTTGCTCTTTTCCCCTTACCCTGTTTGCTAAAGAGTTAATGCCTTAGTAGGCAGAGTAGCTACAACTGTGATCGGCTTTACTGCACGGCGACTCCTTGATCTTGAGGTGTCAACTGCCAGACCCTTAGGTAGGTAGGTTGGTGAACTTTTCTATGGTGAAAGATTGTTAATAATAAAAATGACTTTTATCTACCCTTAACTTGTATCAGGTGGGCAGATGCTTAAGTGATTTATTTGCAATTTGTTTGCTGGATTCACATTGTGTTTGTTTTTATTTTTATTTTTGTAAACAAGGGACACAATGGCTATACTCTGACAATGACAGGTAAAACTGTGATGGCAATTAATTTAGAGCTTCAGAAACTTCTGTAAATCCTGTGATATTGTGGGAGAGAATTTCAGTAATTTGTACTAACGTTTCACAGGTGAATAGGAGAAGGTTTGTGTGTGTGTGTGTGTGTATCTGCACATATGGTGTTTTCTAATCTTCTGTGAAACCCATATTAGCAAAAAAATGTGAAGTTGGCATTAAGTCCATGTAGATTGGAACACTGGCCTTTGTCAGAGCAGAGCAAAAGGTAATTAGCATTTTCAAAGTTTTACACGTAGGTTCTGACCTGTTAAGAAAGTGAGCTGTATGCCTGATGCTTTTCTGGAGCTTCAGGAGACTAACTTCTCAGACCACACTTATTCAAGTTAAATCATGAATAAAATGAATAATAGGGACTTTTTATTAATACAATGACAAAACTCAGAGCCCAGGTTATTTGTGTTGGATTCACCAAGGCCCTCAACCAGTTCTAAGTTGGGAAGGCACTGGTTTGGGTCAGCTCACCTGGCAGTTTTCTGGCCGCAGCATCTCAGGGTAATGAAGTTAGTAGTGTTCATGTCGACCTAGAAGATGGCCATGTTGAGCAGTCATGTAAGTCTGCCCAGCGAATGGCCAGCCCCTACACACACTATTTCTTTAGAAAACCAAGAGTCATTTCTTTTCTTTACTCTGGCTTCTGGCTTACATAAAATGCAACTCTAGCACTAGTGATAACGTGAGAGCATCACATAAAGCTGGGATACATGAAAAATGACCAAAGAAAGACACACATATGCATATACACTTTGGACATTATAATACATACACAAAAATATAAACTAATTTATACTATTTTAGTACAAATATATATGTAAATAGAAATTTCAGTATTTTCTCGCCATACTTGCGTATACCTCATCTTGCACATGACTGCTCAAGAGGATGATTGTTCTTAGTGGATAAAAGTCAACACAGCAAGGATGCTGGCTAACTTAGGAAGTTTAGGTCAGTGGCTTCAGCAAGCATCACTGTTTACAGCAGTTCTAGTAAACAAATACTCCTGGGTTTCAATATATGATAAACTTGAGAAGACTAGAAAAATATAGTTTTCTTTTCTTCTTTATAAAGTTAATGTACCATTGTCTTTTTATTTCAGATACTGAGTGGTAGTCTCATCATCATTTGACATTTCAAGGCAAACCCCATTAAAAATCCTGGCAGACTTTTTAGTAGAAATTAGCGAGCTGATTTTAAATTTTATGTGGAAATACAAAGAGCCTAGAATAGTCAAACAATTATGGAATAGAAAAACAAAGTTGGAAGAACACTTACTAAAAAGCTATAGCATTTCAATGTGATATTGGAGTAAAATTTTAAAAAATAGATTAATGTAATGGAACAGAAGGTACAGAAATAGATCCACATTTATATGGTCAATTGATTTGGGGCAAAGATGCCAACGCATTAAATGTGGAAAAGATAGGCAATTTAGCAAATAGATATCCACATAAGGAAAAAAATGAAACTGAACTCTTGTCTCACACCTTAAACAAAAATCAATTTGAAATTGATCATAGGCCAACATATAAAAGCTGAAATGATAAACTTCCAGAAGAAAAGAGAAAATCTTCACAAATTTGAAGTAAGCAAAGATTTCTTAGAAAACAACAAAAAAAAGCAAAATGTTCTAATAATATGTACTAATGGTCAGTATGCACAAGAAAAAATACTAAATATCATTAGTCATCGGGGACATGCAAGTTAAAACCATAGTAAGAAACTACTTCATACATACAAAAATGGCTAGAGTTAAAAAATACAAAAACTGAAAATACCAAGAGTTGACAAAAATCTGGAGCCACTGGAACTTTAATATATTACTTTTGGAAATGTAAAATGATACAACCACTTTGGCAAGTATTTTAGCAGTACCTTATGATCTACCAATTTCATTCCTAAGTATTTTACCAACAGAAATGAAAAATACACCCACAAAAGGATACCTAAGCTCTTATAGCATCTTTTTTCATGATAATCACCAACTGAGGAGGGGAGGGAATGTCTCTCAACAGGTAAGTGGATAAGCATGTTGTACTATTTTCATACACTGAAAGCATATTCAGCAAATAAAATGAATGGACTGCTGATATTCATGGATAAATCTTACAGACAACACGTTGAGTGAAAGAAATCAGATACAAAACTGTTCATACTCTGTGATTCCATTTGTTCCAAGATCTAGAGCAGTCGAACCTAATGTATGATGATAGAAATTAGATCAGTGTTTGCTTGCACAAGACGTGAGTTTGAGCACTGCCAGAGGTGACAGATATTCTCCATCTTGATGGGGGAAGAGGTCATTCAAATAAACATTTGTTAAAACTTATTAAACAGTAAACTTAAAACTCATTCCATTGGATTGGGTGTACATTTTAGCTCAAAAGTGTTAAAAACATTCTAGAGAAAGGACATTTGTATTTTACCCCAATTTATAGGTTATGAAAATAATTTAGTGGGTCTCAACCAGATTTTTAAAAATGAAACAGATTAGAGAAGACGAAATTAGACTAGAAAACTCCAGCATGCACCACACATAGTGTCTAATTATCATTTCATGTAATTCTTGTTTAGTTTGTGTGTGTGTGTGTGTATTTTTTCTCACTAAATCACAGTAAAAAATGTTTGAAATACCCTGCCTTAGGGCACTATAATAAACTCAATCCTTTTCAGTTTGTATCATCGATCTGGATGAAACTACATAATCTTTACCATATTTACTGTAGGTGACAAGCTGTCAGGAATAGAATGCATATTGGTGGTCAATAATTTAATTTTTTAAAATATCAATACCCAGTTTGAGTGAAAATGTAAGAAATTGCACATAGAGACGCTGCTGATGGAAATGTGAGTTGATACAACCATTTTGGAGAGCAGTTTGGAAGTATGATTAAACCTGTTTTGGAAGTTTCGGTTGACATACATCCACGTTCACTGTTTCTTTCCTCCGCTATGTCCAATCTATTGGTGATCCCATGAAAGGAATTCTTCATTTCTGGTATAGCATTTTTGATTTACTTTTGATTCTTAGAGTTTCAATCTCTGCTTACATCACTTATCTATTCTTGTATGTTCTCTACTTTTTCTGTTAGAGCCCTTAGCATATTAATCGTGATTATTTTAAATTTCCAGTCTGATAATTCTAAAACCTCTGCCATATCTGAATCTGGTTTTGTTGCTTCTTTGTCTTTTCAGATAGTGTTTTTTTATTGACTTTTAGCATAGCTTCTAGTTTTTTGTTAAAAACCAGGCTTGATATATTGAGCAATAATAACTGAGGTGACAACTGAGGTAAACAGGCCTTTGGGGGTAGGGAGGTGATGTTAATCTGGCTACGAGTTTGGCTATCTTTCACGTTTGCTGTAACTGTGGATATCTGAGGCTTTGATTTCTCTTAGTTTTCTTGTTTTTTTTCCTCCCTTGTTGTCTTTGGGTCCCCTAGAAACTCCTTCTTAAATAGAGCCTGGACCTTTCAGTTCTTTTAGCTGCAATCCTCTGTTATTATTCAGAAGCCCTGTTGCTGTCATAGTAAGGTGTTGGGGGAGGGGATGCATTCTATAATCTTATGACTAGGTCTTAGTCTTTTAATAAGCCTGTATCCCATACTTCCTGTGGGCTGCTCCCAGGCAATGACTAAGCAGGGCAGAGATAAGAAGATGCATTCCTGGGAAACGGAGGACTTCTCTGAATCAAAGACTTCCATTGGCTTTGTCAAACTTCTTTGGAATTGCACTGCCTTCTAAGACTCTTCCACCCAAACTTCCTTCCTTCCCTCTCTCCTTCACAAGAGCCGGACCAGCATGTGGTCTGATAGCTGTCCTGGCCTTCTTAGGGTCCCCTCTCATTTCCTTTCACAGTCATTTCTTCTAATAAATCCCTTGCTAGTTTAATCTTGTTTTGGCATCTGCTTCTCAGAGGACCTGGATGAACACATCTATTTATATTAAAATAAAAAGATGAATTAAAGATTTACTAGTGGGTTTTTAAGACCAAACACAAAAATTTGAAGGAAATTGATATCCTTGGTTGAGTGTTTCACAATTTAATTGCAGACCCTCGGAGTTAAAGATTATTTTCCTCTGCTAAAGCTACTTTAATGGAAAAAAATTTAAAACATTGTGCTTGTCTAACCAGTAGGTTTCATCAAATGTTCATGAAGTAATTTGGTACTTCTTATAACTCACTCACTTTTAAAAATAGCTTTTACAAAATATATAATATCTAAATTACCTCTCTCCAATTATTCTTGTTCTCTCTTTGTATCTTGTAAAAGCATACTGAGGGACTCAAAAAGGCTTAAATGGAGATAACATTAGATAATAGTCTCTGAGGTTCTGGCAACAGCTTTTGTTATCCATAAACAAGCAATCATGTAGGATGTCCTCTACTGGGCATCATTTTGACCAATTTAAAAGATTAGATTAATGTAATTGAAGATATGAATTTCTGTTGCTAATGAGATCAGTTTAAATACAAGGATATCACTGTTTAAATTCTTTAACATGGAATAATATTTTTCCTACATTCTAATAAATAAAAGAGTTCCAAACTTAAGTAATTTACCAACTATCACCAATTTAATCCTAAGGAGTAGGATCTCCTGCCAGAATGTAGAGGTATCGTTTCTCCATCTTGATCTTCTTTCTGCTTCTGTCATTGGCTGTGGTCCTGGATGCATCTCTCTTCTTTTTGTGATAGATAAGTTAGGATAATTCTCAGCAAAGTCCAAAAATGAGAAAATAATTTCTGCATTTAGCAGACATTTCTTTGTTTTGCCAACTCTTTATAAACAAAACATTAGGTTAAAAATTTTATGACAAATTTAGGAGATTACTGGTAGTTTTGTTTTCTTCTAATCTTTACTAGGTATTGACCAGGTGGTAAACGATTAAATGTTTAAGTAGATTCCTCCTAGGTGCTTAATAGAAATTGGATATGATGGCCTTTACATATATGGAATGTGATAGATAGATAGATCATTCAGGTGTTAAAAAGCAAAAATATGCATTGAAACTAATGCTGCACATTTTGAACAGTTGTGATTTTCAGGTAATCAACAGATATTACTATTATATCTACTCATGAAAATGTCAGCATCACATTAATTAATTGTGTGAATATTTTGTTGGAATACATTGTAGATATGATCATTTATTTCAACCAGAAAATTATAAATTTCAGTTATTATTACTAGATATAGTTATCTGGAAACGTCAAATGTGGTCAACTAAAGGGAAGTACTAAAGAAATCGAAAAAAAAGAAATTATTTTAAAACTAGAATTAGTGCTGTCAAAGCAGCTTGAAAGTCTGTGAAAAATCATACCAAATTACCGAAGCTTTAGGGAATGGCTACAATCCTGGGAACACGATGGATAGGGCATGAAGAATGATTCATAGCCCTAGATAGGAGCTATTTTATATGGGGATTTCTGTTATTTACATTTTTAACTTCCAGATAAATACAGCACCGTTTTACCTGTTTTAACACTATCACTGTATTTTTATCCATAATTATTTGCAAATAATATATCCTAAAGGATTGTTGTATTTTTGAGACATGTGAAAACCGCTTTTAGGTTTTTAAACATTTGCCAAAGACTTCATGTCCAGTTTGTAATGAAAATCATCGGGTAAACATACTTAGTTTCGTAGATCTTTACTGTGACCTCTGCTTTCTGGAGTGTATTTTTTTTCCCACTAGATTGTATTGTTGGAAAGAACTGAAGAAGCTGGTTCCTGCCTCTTGGTCACAGATTAGAGGGAGCGAGGATTGGTTTAAAGTGAGTGTGGAGCTGCGCTACAAGGAAGAAAAAGGCTTTCTTTCACCTTGAACGGTAAAAAAAAGCACAATTACTTTATAGGATCTGGAATACAAACACTATGTAAATCCTCATTTTATCTCACCTTACATACTAGGTCTTTAGTGGCGATCATGGTTGTATCTAGTCTCCGAGGCGCAGGACAATGCGGACAGTCAATATGAGCGCTGTATTTGCTCTGTTCTTTAATTAGCAGAACACCTGTGGAAACGTTGTGTGGTCTAAGTGAAATGTTACATGAAAATCATTTTGGTGAGGAGCAGCAAAGTCATTTTGCATGTTAATAAGGGGAAGTGGTATTAAGATTAGAAAGATTTAACCATGTTGCATTTTATTTCAGTGATTACATTCTTAACCATTTTTAGCTAAACCTGCCAGCTTAATATCTGTAATTATGGCACGTATTAAAACCAGCCAAGCTGTTAAGTACATGCTCAGATGTGTAGCTACTGCGCTGATATATCACTCAATCATTTTCCATTACGCCATGCAACATTAGTCACCATTATTGCAGTGTGCAGCCTTGATAAACACAATGCTAAAGGAGAAAATGTCGGGAATATTGCCTGAGTTTTTTTTTATCTCTACATCCACATTATGTTTCTCATATGGTTCTCCTTGCTCCAATTCATCTGGTTTCATTTGTTAAATTTGCACAAATTCTTAACATCAAAGTATCCCCAAATGTGTACGTTGTAATTAGCTTGTAATTCTGAGCAGAGGTTCTAGTGACATTTAAAAACAAACTGAGAGGCCTATGGGACGCTCCCAACTCTGGGGAGTTTAGACAGAGAAGAGCAGAATTAATTGATGCAAGTCTGGGAGCTGATTATTTTATGCACAGCTGCGTACAAAATAGAAACTTCCTTAGTTGGTGTCCCCTTCTATTTCTCAGTTCAGTCCTTACATCACAGCTGTTAAATATCTGGTGTTTTCATTTGCATCACTTAAACTTATTAATGGCAATTTGCTTTGTTCGAAATATCTATCTTCACCTTTAGAAGAGCATTGCTTTGGTGCTTTTGGATTTTAACCTAAACATCCCTCTCCAAAATATCCCACAAGTTTTAACCATTGGAAACTTGGAGTGTGGCTAATGGAACTCTTTATATTAAAGTTCAGCTGATATATCTGCTAAATTAACAGGAGCCAACTTAATGCCTGAAGGTTAAAAAAATGTATAAAATCATTCATCTGTCATGCAAAAGGAATTTGCAACACAAACTAAACAACATTAAAAGGCAGTCAACGTTTTGGATGATTGCCGGGAAGCTAGAGCGAAAGTTTCAGATGAAGACAGCACTGAAGTTCCAGCCTGCATCCTCACTGAAGGGAGCCATGGCTCCTGGCGCCAGGCCACCTGTGCTCTGCACCTTGCGTTATTTCGCAACAGAGATCAAGCTGCTGCTGCCCCTTTGCGCACAGCCTCATGTCCCACCCGCCGGGTGGGGAGAATCATGTTCAAGCGTGGGTCCTCCATATGAACCTATTGACCCCTTCAGAGGGCAGCCTTTTATTTACATCTCTGTCCTATGGCCTTTGGAATCTTTGCTGCTCCAGCTCTGTCACTACTTTCCTGGGCATCATTGAGTGCAGGTGTCCCTGCTCTTTATCCAGACGCGATATCACTTCACCCTGTGCTATCCCTGCTCTGGGGGTGTTTCAAGAGCTTCCGTTCTTGGCCTTGCTCTTTCAGACCATGGTAGAGCAGAGGTTAGCCCCTTCTGATAGTTTCTGTTCTGGTCTCCTCTTGCACCTTTGGCCGAGCTGACACCAGGCGCCACTTCATAGCCAGTCAGCAGTGTTGGCAAAGGCTCTTTTGTTTCAAAACCAAAAGTAAAATTAAGTTTTCAATAGCCCCACCACGGTCACCTCTGACGGTTCACAGAAAATCAGACTGTCTGGGCATAGCAAGGATGTGGTCTCAAAAGAACCACTTTCCCTTGAAAGTGGGTCACCCATGGGACTATCTGACCATGCTTACAGTGTGGGAAACAGAAGGAGGAGTTTCATCCTATGATCTTGTTTTACAGAAACGGAACTGAAGATGAAGAGACTTGCCCCAAGCATTTAGCCTGGGTCCTGAAGGAGAGGTGGGATATAAAAACTTCTCTTTAAATTCATCACGAGTCCAAGAATCTCTGGGTTTAGATCCACCCTGTGTTTTTAGTGCTGTTGTTTTCCTGAATTCCAAATGTTCTTCCCCTTCCCACTGCTAATCTGGAGCCTACTCAACATTAGTCCTGCTTCCTTCGGGAGGATTTTATAAATTAGGTTAGCTCACTTTACTTTTTCTTTTTTTTAGGATACCTATAGCTTTTAGTGTCAGGGCCAGAGATTTTAATTGTAAAAGAGTCATTGTTAAAATACCAGTTCTGACCTGGTACATCTGAGATGGAGCCCAAGCTTCTGCAGTCCTGCCCAGCTCCCAAGTGACGGCAATGCTGCTGGTACCTGGACCATTCTGTAAGATGTACAGAACTAGTTCACTGATTCCTAAGTACCCCTCATGAAGGACAGCTGTGTGATCATCACCTGGAGCCTCTTTTAAAATGCCAATTCTAGGTTATTTTACTTATTCACCTCAGTTAAAACAGAATTTCCAGAGTAGAGACCCAGGCACTTAGGTTCTTTCCAAAAACCTCGTTTATTCTAAGGCGCAGCCATTGACTAATTCTAGCCCAACATCTTTATTTGCTGACAAGAAACTGAGTTCCACAGATGTTAAGAGAGAAGAAGAAAGATAGCAGATAGCATGTGTAACCTTACGAGTTGACAGATATGGAATCTACTTATTTTTCCTTTTTTAAATGTATTGGTATGAATTTACACTCAATTCTTAACCTTTCTAGACATTTTCCTAGTTTGTAAAAGGGAGATAGTATTACCTACCTCACAAGATTCGTATCACAGTTGCAGGAGGTGATATATGTAAGATGTCTGGGCCATTATAGGTATGGAATTTATCATGACTGGGATGTCATTTCCTGATTTTCTGTATATTACTTCTCTTCTAAACCACATTACAAGTTATTGGAGGGCAGGGATCCATGGTCTGCTCCCCTTTTTGATCTAACCTGTCGCTAGAACAGGGCAGAGAACAGAGCCAATGCTTACTAGACGTGAAATGATGTGGCTCAAACTTCCTCTTGACCTTTCAATGTTTGATCTCCTAGCTCACGTTAGCCAGGGTCAGGTAGTTCTGTTTCTCACACCCTGGCCCAAAGGCCACTGAACTTAACACTCACGTCCTGATCAACTGTTCCATGTCCATACAAAGCTTCTATAACTCTGGATCAGGCCATACCCCATGGAAGATCAGAATCTTGGGTCAACTTGAAGGCCAATCTGTGATTCAGATCAAATTTAGTTTGGGTTTCAGATGCAGAATTTAATCCTGCTTCAAAGTGAATTCCCAAATCAAGCTACTGTGTAATTAACCTGGCCACTCTGGATTATTCTGGACTAGAGGTGACCTGATAGTAAATCAATAAGTGCCTCATCACATTACCACTGTAATTAATTGTTTACCCCTCTCTCTTCACCACTAGACTGTAAACACCTTGAAGGTAATGTGTGTCTTTTACCTTTGGATTCTCAGTAGAATCACAAGATAGGATAAATGATAGCTGGTAGTTTCATGGGATAATTCTAGATCTCTATACCTTTTCTGGGTTGGAATGAGAGAAAATGAAAACTGACCTGATGTTTATTAGCTTTCTGTTCAGAAGTTAAGTTAAGTTTTTACAATCAAGTCACTTGCCCTTGATTTTCACTCTAATCCTGACCATGTGTCTCCACAAAAATATTTCTGAGTCAAGTCATCGTAAATAATTTTAATAGTGGTAAGAGCTACTCTTGGTTATTTACTATTTGCCATGCACTGTGCAAAATTCTTGGCAAATACTCTTTGATTAAGTACTCAGTAATCTCATGAGAGAAACAGCATCTCCCTCTTACAGAGGAAGATACCAAGGCGCAGTAAGTTTTCCAGAGTCATGGATTCAAACCTGGGTCTGCCTGAGTCTAAAGCTGTGCTCTTGATCATTCTGATATACAGCTGCCCTATGTTCTAATTTTAAAATTTGACTTGAGAATGGAGTAAACCTTTTGAAATTATGTTTAATAGAGATGTGAATAATTTTTATAAGTCATTAACACTTCATTTAAGACAATATGTAATCATTCCTAATCACTAGACACTAGAGTGTGTTTGGCATAGTGAAGTTTGTACAGATCATTTTTTTTTTTTTTTGAGGAAGATTAGCCCTGAGCTAACTACAGCCAGTCCTCCTCTTTTCGCTGAGGAAGCCTGGCCCTGAGCTAACATCCGTGCCCTCTACTTCCTCTATTTTATACGTGGGACGGCTACCACAGCACGGCGTGCCAAACGGTGCCATGTCAGCACCCAGGATCCAAAATGGCAAACCCTGGGCCGCCGAGAAGCGGAACGTGCGAACTTAACTACTGTGCCACCAGGCCAGCCCCTGTACAGATCCTGATATCAGGAAATTAGGATCTGCATCTCATCTCAGTAACACTAGTTAGGTGGCTTTGGGTACATTTCATGACTTCTCATTATTTCAGTGTTTGCATCCATAAAATGGAAATGATGATATTAATTGCAGGATTTTTGTAAGGTTAAAAATAAGTAAATACCTGGCATAGTGCCTTCCACATAGGGTACTCAATAAAGAGTAACTACTGTCACCCTCCTCCTCTCTATCTGGATATCCTGCAGGTACTTTCAGCTCAAAATTTCCCAACCAAGAGCATTGTTTTTCTCTAAATTTCTCCTTTCTTTGTCTAATTATTTTCCTGCTAAATTGGTAACAGGCACTTGTCAAATTTCATTTCAAACTTCCTCTAAAGGAAGGAAATCTAAGTACTTAGTTGGGACATTTTGTTAAAGAAAAGAAGAATGATCAGGTAACCCTGGTTAGACTAGATATAGGAAAAGGAGGGTGTCTAGTTAATGCCATTACTCTTGACTGACAATTAGCTAGATTGATTGGTAACAAGTTTCACAGAAGAGATCTTAGACGATTAGCATTTACCAGAAAATTGCTGGAGCATTTTACAGGGTATGTTAATTTCTTTCCAGGAGGAGATTGGAGAGTTCATCAAGAGAAAGTTCTTTCTTCTACAGAATGGGGTCATGTTTCTTTATCTTCTTCTCCATTAATGGCATCCTGCTTTTCTGTCCCAGGATGTTTCCTCCCAGACTGTGGTCTCTTAACAAATCATTGTCTCTCTGCTCCAATTCATCTTCTATATTTCGAAACAAATAATCCATAGTCAACCTATAAATCAAAATTTGGGTGAGTTTATTAAGAGCCAGATCTGAGGACTAGCCTGGGGCCTTCCTTCCCTAAGGAAGGACAGGCACGAAAGAAGTGGGATGCACAGAATGCTTAAATACCATATTGGAACAAAGAGCAACAACGCATATTATAGGATTGTCCGCTTTACAATAGTCACGAGATTGCTTTGCTGACGCAACAGATCAGTGGTCACAAGGTGAGCACAGCAGGCCAGTAATTAATCCTTAGTTGCCAGGAAGAGATGCTTATCTTTAAAGAAATGCCAGTATGGGGGGAAGTTACATCCCTATCTTTAGGGGTATCATTCTTGTCTTTGGAACATAGTAAATATTTAAAGCAGACATACAGTGCATGCTCAACAGGCCATGTCAAGCCCTTTTGGAAAAACAAGGTCAGGTCAAATTAGTTTTAACCCAAATGGCATCCTCATATACTCCAATATATCTCATTGCTTGTCATTTATTTATCATATACTGTAATCAAAATTATCTTTCTAAAATTCACATCTAATCACATCAGACCCTAAGTTTAAAAGCTCTCCATTGCCTGGCCATTGAAATCTAAAGTCCTTAATTTGCTCCTTCAGAACTTGTTCCTATCCTCCTGCACAGACTCATCTTAAGTCACTCATTTTAATGAAGATTTTCTTCTATTTGTATGAGCATACTAGCCCTTTACTAAATATCCTAGAGAATTGAGACACCCATATGTCACTATTTATGCTTTCTCCTTCTCATCCTTCTTGGAAAATTTGATTCATCCTTAAAGAGTCTTAAATAATACCAGTTCTCTGAAGTACTTTTCCTAATATCCCACTGGGATCAGCTATCTCTCACCCCCTAAGCAATTAATTAACCCTCCATTATTATATTCAACAAACACTTATATAGCATGTAATATATGCCAAACACTATATTAAGCACTTCATAGATATTAACTCATTTATAATTAGTATAAATATTAGCTTATAATGACTCTGAAGTAGGTACTAATTTTATCACTATTTTACAGGTTAAAAACCTGAGGCACAGAGAGTTTAAATTACTTGCCCAAAATCACACAGGTAGGAAAAGCTACAGCTGGGATTCAAACCCAGGCAATACAGTTCTGAGTCCCTCCAGAGTCCATGTTTTTAACCACTATGCTAAAGTGACTCTTAGCAACTGTTATACATTGCATTACAGATATTTTTTAGTGCTTATTACATTACAGTATTTTTATTTTTACATACCCACCTCTCTGGCTAAATTCCTTAAGGACAGAAACTAAAGCCATTTTGTTGACCTGATTCCTGGCTCAGCACCTGGCAGGAAACGGAGGCTCAATAAATACTTGAAATTGAGTTGAATTAAAATTAAAGCTATTTTGTTTTTCTTTCCTTTGCTGATAAATGGACTTGCATGGTAGTAGTTTGCCTTGAGGTTTGTTTATACTCAGTTGGGAGAAAAGGTAAGAAGATAAAAGCAAGTTAGTTTAGCAAAAAAGAAAGGCAATACTAGCAAATGCTCAGAAAAACACCATTAAATGCTATTATAGAAGTCTTTTTCAGAAATGGATATTTACTTTAACCATGTAGTGAAGGAGACAGAAGGTTCCATAATAAGCCGGCAACCAGCAGGCGCTGCTTTAACAGTGCACACTGACTGACCAAATGTCAGTGGAGTCACCTGTAAAAGTCATGTGTGTCATTGAAATAAATGTGTACACTTTGAACATTGCTAAATGAGGTTTACCTGAGTTCTTCGGAAAGGGAAATGCTGCTTCCGGTAGAAATCCTGATAGCTCAAGTAGGAAAAGCTGGACTAATGGAATGTTCAGAGGAAAAAAAATACACAAATCCATTTAGAGGGAATAAATACAATAAAAGAGAATCAAAGAAAAAATAATCACTGAGGCTCTATCATCATAGATTATAAATATTCTCATAGGAGCATTTGATAAGTACACTAATGAGATCTAACATGACTACAGGATTACAACGCTGGGTTGTCATAGCAATTGATGATGTATATGATACCACTGCAATATCAAATAAATCCATTGTGAAATGCATATTAGACTGGAATGAATGCTAAGTGGTTATAACGGTGGGAAGCAACAATGAAGGAATGATAACACTGTCTTTTCTCTTATGAAATACAATAATCATTCCTAACCATTTATTTGGATAAATAAACACACATCAAACACATTGCAAATGATTTGCTTCTAATTCTACCAATCAGTACATATTTAATTATACAAAACCACCAGAGCTTAATATCCAGTAAAGTTATAAGTTCCAAATTAGAATTGTTGAGATGAAAGCAACTTCAGAGTATATTGAGTTCAAAACTTCATCTAATATAGATTTTTTTATTGTTTCTATAATATTCTTTAGAAGTAGTTATTCATGCTTACCAAACCCAACCAAATAAGGAAATTTAATACTTCACACAACAATCCTTTCCATTTTTGTCTAGCTCTGGTTGTTAGAATGGCCATTGAATAGAACAATATTAATGAGGTCTCATCTAAAGTTCAGTGCTAAAAATGAAATGGAAATTTGCTCTTCATAAGGAGATTTGCTACAGTAATCTATCATTTAAAGAGAAGAAACTATAAGGACATTATTACCAATAATTTTATGTAAACAAGTGATCAGATAATTTCATATGAGTATTGTACCTTTGATTAGTCTTAATTAAAACTCTACCTACACTTTGTTGGCAATAGGTTGATTAATGTGTTTCAAAATAGAAGGTCTTCAAGTGCATTCTTTAATTCAATTGTGTTATACTAGGCTTTGTCCCATTTTGTTTGAAAATACTGCAAAGTACTGAAGTTACCAGAGCGGAGACATTCTAAACACTATCTCACAACGTGCTCAGGACCATGAACTTTCTGTTTAGTTTGCCTTTTCTAAGTATCCAGAAGGAAGTGTTCCTTTTGTTATCTGACAGATTTCTTTCTATTGCATACATCACTATTAAGTGCAGAATGCTTAAAATCATCAACAACATCATAAGGCCTTTACATTTGAACAGCTGAAATAAAATTTCATTTCGCTTTTGTTGCATCATGAACTTATGAACTTAAACATTTATTTGATGTCTACTATATACCAGATAGAGCTTCCAGTACCTCAGGGGCTAAGAGCATATAAGTGTTAAAAGCAAAGAAAAACAAAACTACATAATATTATTTATATTAATCACTTAAGATGAATAAAACTAGCTGCAAGTGTTTTAAATGCACTTTTTTATTATTAAATACATCTGTTGCTGGCATTAAATGCTTACTATGTGGCAGTCACTATACTTAGAGTTTTATAGATTAGTCCTCACAACAATATCCTAGAGTAGATACTATTATTACTAATGTTTTGTCCATTTTATAGATGAGAGAAGCGAGGCACAGGGAGCCTCATGACATTTTCAAGGTAATACAGCATCTAGTGGCAGTGCCAGGACTCCGTGGCTCCTCTGGGAAACCTTATGAAAATGAACTCCCAAATTATTACTTTAATTGCATACTTACAAATGTCTGCAAGGAGAGTCTTTCATCCTTTTGCAGGAAGGTACAGACAGCAGCCGCAGAAGGTAAGAAAACCACCTCCTAGGAAAGGTGAGAGAAGAAAACCAGAGAATTTAGAACTGAAATCAGGCTTGCTGACAAAGATAATAAAGTCTTCTACTGAGATTTTAGTGAAAACTCGAAAGGGAATATTTAAAGAGGACAATGATTCAGTAACATTTCTTTGAGAAACAACATCAGGATGTAAATTCCATACTGAGGAGAAAAATGTAAATTGTTTTGTGACAGATCGAGGGACGGGTTCAAGTCCAGCCCCTTTATTAGAAAAATAAATGACGAACAGCAGGGGCCCTAGATGGCATTTTGGTCATAACCTTCTAAGAAGGTTTTCACAGTTCAGCTCACACAGTGCTGTGGTGAGCAACAGTGTCAATTATCCCCTGGGTCTCTCTGTGCTCAGAGGATAGCACAGGAACATAAAGATTGAAATCAAGTAGGGTGTAAGTTAGTCAAGGAAAATTCTCTCAGAAGAAATCTCTTTTTTTGCATTAACTACCTGTTGGGCTTTTTGCCACACAGCTTAAGCACTGCCTTATCTAATGTTTTCAATAAATTTACAAATGAGTAAACTGAGGCTATGTTATTAAGATAATACAATAAATTGTGGAATCAAGTTTAAATCCAGGAGGGTTTCTTGTACATTTTCAGTGGCATGCACATTTCTCGGAAAGTTTTCATTCCGTTACTCAGTGCTTTCTTCACTCTCCCTCTGTTGGTGGTCCTTCTCTCTTTAAATATCTTCATCTCAAGTAAAAGGCACCCCTGCCTAGACTCAGTCCTCTAGGAAGAGTTTGATCTAAGATATATTATGGGATAATAAGGATCCTATGAGCTACTGCATTGTTTGACTGTCCACAGAAAGGGAATGATGAATATGAATTTGCCAAAACTAAAGGGCATTCTACCCATACGTGAATTAAATCTGACAGATCATTATATGAAAGAAATGCCCATGCCACCTAAAAATGTGCTGATGTTCTATAAATGTGATCTGCTTTTAGTCGTCAGGTTGAGTTACGTGAGGAGAGGATGCAGAACTGTCAAAAATGTGTAGGCTGACAGTGTTATTCAATGCAGATGTAAAATAAAACAATAAATTCCTTCCAGAGAGGCTGTCTCTCTCTGTGGACATGGATTGGTAGCATACCATCACTGAAGCACCAATCTGCTTTGGCCATAGTACAAAAATCACCAGCTTTCCTAAGGGAGCTTAAATAATCTTTCTAGACATGATCAAGAAAGAACAAAATTCAAATTTGTAATTTTATAAATAGATGAAGAAATGTTCAGAATAAAGGGACCATTAGGTATATATCAAAAACTATTCCTAATTACATTATGAATTTAATAATAAATAATTTGAAGGAGATGACAAATTACATGAAGGAAATGACTAAAGAGCCCTGAGCAGATTCATTTGACTGACTCAATCTGTGGATATGCTGAGAAGTGACAGCAGACCATTTAGGAGGCTGTGAAACTGTGAACCAACCACGTGAACGAGGTGGACATTGCCTCTTTGTGAGGCTTGAGCCATGTTTACTACAGAACTGTGGGCATTTGGGGTTCTCAGGCAATGTTTGATAAACATGGTCTCTGATGTTGGCTGGGGCACCAAACAGATCACTCAGGGTAGAACCATGGTGATGAAAATCTCAGCCAAGAAGACGGTCTCAGCAGATGTTTTGTATTGAGGCTACTGTAACAACTGAAAGTGTCTGCCTCAGAGATTATGAGATTTGTTTACAGTGTTAAAGTCCCTGCTCTTCCACTTATAATTCATGAGAGGTCTCTGAGCCACAGTTTCCTTTTCTGTAGACTGAAAATAAAGAATACCTACTTCAGAGAGTTGTAGGAGGCTTAATTATATTGTTAGGTATAGAATGGTCATTGACAAATGGCATTATCATGCCTATTATGAACCTGATTTGAGCATCTACATTTGTCTGTCTAGGTTTGTGCTGGGCTCTGTGAGATATAGCATGCACTTAAGCCATGTGTTTTAAGGAGATGGGAATCTGGAGGAGGAACAGAGGCAAAGACAAAACAAATAGAAGACAGACATGAGTTAAAATATTGGACATTGCTGATGGCGCAATAGAAATTTAGATGTTCTTCATATACATTTAATCAGATTTATTAGCCAATCTTGCTTGTTACCTTTCCTTCTTACCCCAATCACACACACAAAAATAACCTTGCCTGCAATGAGGTGGTTCTTTGTAGCTACAGGCAAGATGATCTCTATCTAAGAGCCTGAGGGTGGATGGGCTCACTTGTACCCTCTCTCTCTGTCTCTCTCTCTTTCTCTCTCTCTCTCTCTATAATATCTATATATCTATATATTTAACTAATATGTGCATATGTGTATATATATATATATATTACACTAATCATAATTAAACAGCTTGATATATATATCTCCTTGTAAATGCCATCTGGATCACAATGTAGAACATTTCCATCACTAGAAAAACTCTTCATTCCCCTTTCCAGTCAACAGCCCCCTTCCAGGAGTGTTCCAACAACATACTGTCCCACCTTCTATCGCTGAAGATCACTTTTGTCTGTTTTTGAACCTCGTACAAACGGAATCATGCAGTATGTCTTCTTTATTGTTTAGGTTCTTTTACTCAGCTTTTGTCCATTAGATTTATCCATGCTATTGAGTGTATTGCCAGTTCTTTTTAAGTTATATTGTAGTGTTTCATTCTATGAATAAAATACACATTATTTTCCCATCCTGTACTGATGGCTATTTGAACTATTTTCAGATTGGGGCTATTATAAATAAAGCTACTACAGCCAGCCCTGATGGCCTAGTGGTTAAAGTTCAGAGCTCCCCACTTTGGTGGCCCAGGTTTGTTTCCTAGTTGCAGAACCACACCACCGGCTGTCAGTTGTCATGCTGTGTTGGTGGCTCACAAAGAAGAACTAGAATGATTTACAACTAGGATATACAACCATGAACTGGGGCCTTGGGGAGGAAAAAGAAAAAAGGAGGAAGATTGGCAACACATGTTAGCTCAGGGCAAATCTTTCCCTGCAAAAAAAATTGAATAAATAAAAACAAAGCTGCTTATAAGCATTCTCATACGTGTCTTTTGTTGGCCATCAACACTTATATGTGTTAGGTATATACCCAGGAATAGAATTGCTGGGTTCTAAGGTATATACTGTGAAACGTTTTTCCAAAATGATTTTATTAATTCACACACTCGCTAGCAATGTAAGAGAGTTCTAGCTGCTGTATATCCTGGAGAATACTTGGTATTCCCACTGTTCCATTTAATTATTATTATTTTTATGTATATGGATATGAGAACTATGCTGTTTTACCAGGTATGTTAGGGAAGGAAATCACATACTCATGAAAATTAAGATAGAACATATCTGACCGAAGTTCTTCTTGCCTCAAATCTCTAACCTGGCTATTCCTCTGGCAGTATGCTTTCACTCTACTGGATTCCTTCTTCTAGGTTTTGGGCACGTCTTCAGCATCCTACGGCAATTTCCATTTTCACCTTTTCTATTATTGAAGTTCCATAGACTCCCCTAGGGGTTTTCCATCTTGTGACATCTACAGACATAATCATGTCTGCTATCTGCCTAACTGCTGACCGATGTTGACCAACACTGGCCCTGGGAGTAGAGAGAGAAGTGTCAGTTCTCTGTCACAGCACTGTCTCTGCACTTCTAATTTCTAGCTGCCTTTTGCATAGCAGACATTTAGTAAATATTTGTTGAAATGAGTTGACTTTTATTTTTTCTCTATAAAATTACTTTAACTTGGGCTTACTCTTATTATAAATACTGCATTTTCCTAGAAAATTGCTCATAGTCTGTACATTTACCTGAAAAGCCTTAATTTGCCCACTTCAATGCTTTCAGTCTTAAAAGATATGATTGGAGTGAGCAGTATTGTGAGCTCCCTAAAACATAAATCTGTACATAATGATACTCAAAATAAGCTATTAACTATTTTTAAGAAGAATCTGGAACAGTAATATAGGCAACTTAGCATTTTGAAAATTATTTTGATGGTGCTTTGCCTCAGACTTTCAAAAGAATCTGGCGGCTATAGGGGAGAGTACATTTAAAACTCTCGTAGAAGATATTTGCTTATAATTAGTACCTTGGGGGAACTGATCATTACCAGACACACAGAACATGTCTGGCACAGTATATCATCTCTGATCCTCTCAAAGCTCTGGAAAGTCCTCATTTTACAGAAATAAAAACTGAGTTTGGGAGTTAAAAATTTTACTTGCCTAAATTATATATATTTTAAGTGGGATTGTCATCATTAAAATACAAATATATTTGAAATGAAATTCTCTAGGAAATCAGTAAATGAGAAAGTTCACTTAACAAAGTTGACCATAATTGATACAACTTTAAAGAATTTAGCAAGGCAAAAGAAATGAGAATGCTGTATTTCTTTTTAAATTGTGGGCACCCTCATTTCTTCAGGGATAGACACTTTGATGGCCCATGAGACAAACTGTATTGTCCAAATGTGAAAGAGGGTGTGGGAGAGAATTGAGGCCTCTTACTTGTTTTCTCTCTATTTGTTCTTTTCTCAGATTACAGGGCTTTATCTCAAATGTTCCTAAAGACTATTGGAGAACATTGTTTCCCCTGTATTCTGAAAAATATCTTTGCTTTTTATAGCTTACTTTCTATTATTATCTTGCAACACATTCCATGCTGTTCTTTGTTAAATCTCAATGGTGTGGCAGTTTTCTCCTGATGATTACTTAGTTGGAGACTTGCTTTATATTTTCTACTGTTCACTTTTCAAGCAAACATCTGTATATGCTTTTTCTTTCTATTTTTTTCAATGCCATTTAGCTTCTTACAAATTCTGACTTTATGGTTATGTCTATCTGACTATAAGCAAATGGCATTCAAAAATATTGCAGTATCAATTCACCTAGGTTTATTTGTGCATCTCTAAACATCTGTCTTCCTGAGCCCCATCAACTCATGGGGATAAGTGGTGGATTGTGATGAATGAAACCAGAAAATTCCAGCTGAATTTAACCCTAGGTTTGACCTACGTTTGTTACATTCATAATTTTAGATATTTGACTACAGGAAAAGCTATTGACATTAAAAATAGGCTTCTTTGATCATGTGATTAATTGATATGCTAAGTAGGGAATCAGAAGGATGACAGAATCATTATGGGATGATTTTTTTACTCTACTATTTCTTCTGTTTAATGTTCACTGCATTCCAGTTCTTGAGTTAAAATGCTAATGTTAGTAAAAAACAAAATCTGAAAGAGCTCCATTTGTCTAGTTAATACGAGTTCTTCCAGGACTCAGGACCCCTTTGTCTCCAAGTGGACTGCCCGGGCCTTTAGACACTGTACACACGCCAGGTAACTAGACATACAAGTGCCAATGTCATCACCTGAGCTACATTTCAGACAGAATTACTACTTTCTTGTGTCTAGAGGAAATTATAAATTACAACTTATATGTAATTTATATATTATAAATTCCTGCCTCAAAAGTAGTAGTAACAGGGTGATAACAATTTAATAATAATCACAACCATATATTAATTATTTTAAGCTGCAAGGGTAGGGGCAGATGATTGCCACAGATTCACTCCTCAGGTCCCACTGAGAACTTCCCGTGTGACCAGCTGTCGCTTCTTAATTCTAAGTCATTACTAAGCTTCTTTTCCCCCTACCTCTTCTTCTCCATTTTATATCTTCTTTACTTCTTGTCTCACAGATTACCAAAGCATTTACCAGAGTTTCTTTGCTGCGTAGTCATCATTATCACAGATGTCCAGATGAGAGTATCTTCTTGTCTGGCCCCATTTTCAGAAATGCAGTTTCTGAGTAAGTGTTAGGAGAAAGAGAGTTCTATGGCTCAATTACTGCCAAAACCTTTAACATCTTTGGCTGAAGGACACCTCCAACTTTGCCTGGGGAAAGAAATTGGCTTTTGCAACACTTGTTCACAGGTTTATGTGGGGGATATATATATATATATATATCTAAAGGAACTTCTGGTTCCTATAATCAATAATAATTTAAAATATTACATTTCACATATTTTAAGCAAAATAATGAATTCTGTTCTACATTATGAGTTCATCTTTTCAGAATTTTAGACTAATTGGAAATAAAACTTATGAAAATAAACTGACGATTTCTCTGACCATATATGTCAGGGACTTGGTAATTTTAAACTTTCAAATGGACGACTTTGAAATTACTTGTTGTTTTGTGCATTAAGGACAGCTGGTCATTATCTCCTCTGGCCTAAGTTCCCTTTCATAATAACTTATCACTCCTAATTAGGACAGTGAAAGATAAAAGTGCAAAGTTGGCTGCAAGGATTGACAGAAAGGAAAGTCAGAAGCCCTGGAATAATCTTGTAGCTGCAACTTTTATCTGTAGTTAAAATATATTAATAAAGCAACTAAAGCTAAAACGTCATCTGCAGCTTGAGGTTGAGGAAATTGTTTTTGTGGGAAGGCTCTCTCCTGAGAATGTTTAACTAGATGGCTCAGTGAGTGACAGCTCTTCAGGTGCTGGGCAGGGCCAGGAGACCCCCCTAATAAGGTAAATGTGGAGCTGGTGAATGTGTGCATCTTATCAGGTAGAAAGTTCTTGGGGACAATCCATCCTACCTTGCCATATAAATGCTGGCCAAATGTCTTAGGCACTTCCTGGTGTTTTAAACTATTCTAATATGCAGCTGTTTTCTTAATTATTATGATGTATTTAGCAATAATGTTATTTTTGTGAATCCTGCCTGAGTAATTCCTCTTGTGACTAGAGACTGGACAAAAGTTGTGGGAAAGAGCAGAAATATTAAAACGGCTACATTACATTATTTGCAATAGCCAAGATATGAAAACAACCTAGGTGCCCATCAAGGGATGAATGGATAAAGAAAATGTGGCATACATACATAATGGAATACTACTCAGCCATAAAAAGATGAAATCTTGCCATTTGCAACAACACAGATGGAACTTGAGGGTACTATGCTAAGTGAAATAAGTCAGATGAAGAAAGTCAAATACTGTATGATTTCACTCATGTGGAATCTAAAAAAATAAAACCAAAGAGCAAACAAAATAAAACAAAAACGAACTTATTGATACAGAGAATACATAAGTGGTTACCAGAGGGGAAGGGGGTGGGGGTGGGCAAAAGGGGTAAAGGAGGTCAACTGTATGGTGATGGATGGTAACTAGACTGGTAACAGTGGTCACTTTGTAGTGTATACAGATGTTGAATTATAAAGCCATATGCTCAAAACTTACACAATAAAAAATAAAAGAATAACATGGCTACATGAGAAAAATTGTTTTCCATCCTGGTATAGTACGTGCTAGACGCTGACTCTGAGACGCCAAGGGCCTTCACAGAGCCATCTCTACATATAGAATTTGATATAGCTTCTCATAGTTCCACTCGTGCTGACTAGGGCATGGGGTTCTCAGCAAGTCTTTGAAATAGTGCCTTTTTTAGGCAGGGAAAGCAGTCCAGAAGGTCTGATGCTACAAAGGTGACTGGGGTTTTTGCCCCTTAGGTGAAATAATCCTACTTCAACAAAACCACTTTCCTTATGGTTTTATATGTTTAGAAAGAGCCCACTATTTTCAAAAAATGTTTGAAAGACAGTAATTTCCCAATGCAAGTATACGTGTTTTACCCATTATACGCTGATTCTGCTTTCTCTCACTTCTAGAATTTGTCTGTATCTTGACCCAGCTGATGCTGAAAATTTCATGCATTCCTCACTTCACCTCATCACAACTGCAATTCCTTTTTTTCTCTTCTCGTTTAGTGATCTTTTGTTTCAGGAAAACAGGGTTAGATTTACTGCCTTGGGAATGAAAGATGTCTCTTTCAAAAAACAGAATAAATATTGTATGTTTAGTGAGAGCATTTGTGTAACTGCAGGCAAGAAGCTGTAGCTGCTCCTGTGGGCTCCTCAGCTCGCGGATTCCTGCCAGCACTTGGTGACATTTTTGATATCAGTAAAAGCGGCCAAGAAAGCATCTGAAGACCACCTTGTGGCTAAGTGGGAAAAATGCATAATAGAAAAAGGAAGTATAATTAATTCTTCTTGCTGGGATAGCGGAATCAGAGCGCTGGAGCAGAGACACCCAAATTATACATTGCTTTGAGGTGTTTTCAATAAAATTTGTTTTTGTGTCAGATTCATTTGCATAATTCAGAAAATAGAAAGAGCATCCTATCCACAGCACATTGTTAGACCATCTTGGGAGATATAATATATAAAACATAGAACTCTGCCCTGAATAATAATGGTTAAGTTGTTATGCAAGGTAAGTGTAGGGTTATTGGTACAGAAAGTAAGAACTATAAAATTCAGAGTCAGGACAGTCAACATGGTGGACAGAAAAGCTTCATGGGAATAAACAGAACTTGACCTTAACCTTGAACAATGAGTGGGCTTTTTGATAAGTGTAGAAGGGAAAAATGATAGCAAGAAGCACTGAATGCACAACTAAGAAGAGGTTGGACAGAAAGAATTTGTTTTCTGGTGATACAGAGATCACCAATGCTTGATGGAAGAAAGGAATCCAGCTGTGGAGAGTCAGTCGCTAAGGACATCAACATCTGCTTTGGGGACTAGACAATGGTTAAGTGGTAACTTTAAAAGGATTTTTCTTTCTGGCTTCTTTGGACTATGAGAGACACAGTGATAGTTTCTTTGATCACGAGTTAAGGAAGCAGAAGAAGTGTTTAAGAAGGTAAGATTTTGAAAGCCAAACGTGGATGGAATGAGTTGGCACTGATGGTTTGCCTGAGGTTAAATTGAAGGTAGAATTTATTCTATCTTAAGCTAAACACGTGCAAATGTCCTTTGCATAAGATCAGGTGAGAGGATCTATAAATTATTTAAAAAATTTATATAGATAACAAAGTTCCTGTTGCTGTGCCAGATACTCTTCTAGGTGCCTTATGTAAGTTATAATTCAGGTCTTTATAGCAACTTTATGAAGTAGATGTTATTGTGCTCATTTTACAGATCAAAAAATCTCAGCTTGAAAGAAGTTATTTGGCTTGTTCCACATCCCATAAATATAGGGTGGCAGTGCTGGAGTTAAACTGCAACAGTTTCTGGCTTTGCATTCACGCTCTTTCTGCTAACAAACACTACTTTATCACGTTATGTCAGTAGAGAGCACAAAACAAAAAGGGCGGTGATCCAGAAACTCATACATTTTTGGTAAAGGATAATCATTAAACACATGAAATTAAACCAGAAGCAGATATGAGGTAGTTCAAAATTTAGTGTTCTTTCACAAGCAATATAGATAGATAAGGTTTGTGCTTATTTTTTGTTCATTCCATCAACAAACACTACCATCCCAGCTCGGCATATTTGTATAGTTTCCAGAGTTCTTTAAAACTGTTCTTAAATAATCTTCACAAAAACTCATTAATAACAGGCAAGATATGCAGATTACTTCTGCTTTTTTTTTCTTTTTCTGAGGAAGATTTGCCCTGAACTAACATTTGCTGCCAATCTTCCTCCTTTTGGTAGATTCACCCTGAGATAACATCTGTTGTCAATCTTTTTTTCTTCTCCTCAAAGCCCCCCAGCACATAGTTGTATATTCTAGTTGTAGGTGCTTCTAGTTCTGCTATGTTGGACGCCGCCTCAGCATGGCTTGATGAGTCGTGCTAGGTCTGTGCCCAGGATTTGAACTGGCAAAACCCTGGGCCACCAAAGTGGAGCATGTGATCTTAAACACTTGGCCCTGGGGCCGACCCCCCTTCCTCTTTTTGCATGTGAGCCATTGCCACAGCATGGCCACTGACAGATGAGTGGTGTGGGTCTGTACCAGGGAACCAAACCTGGACAGCCGAAGCAAGTATGCCGAACTTAACCACCAGGGCTGACTCTTATTTCCACTTTAATGGAAAGAAAAACTGAGATTCAAAAGGTGCTAAATGGCAGAGCTAGCAATTGAATCCAGTTTTTGTTCCTAAGTCTAATAGTGTACTTAATTCCTACCAAGTGTCTCAAATGCCAGAACTTTAGCAGCCAGATTGGCTTTTGGAAAGATACCTGGATATGATCTGTTCCCCTTGCTTTGTATATGTCCATTATGGATGGCTACTGCAGCTTAAAATACTTTTCTAAATTTTATTAAAAATATTTCTCTACTTATAATCATTTTATCATTTTCTAATTTTTTTTTTTTTAGGAAGATTTGCCCTGAGCTAACTGCTGCCAATCCTCCTCTTTTCGCTGAGGAATACTGGCCCTGAGCTAGCAACTGTGCCCATCTTCCTCTACTTTATATGTGGGATGCCTGGCGTGCCAGGCGGTGCCATGTCTGCACCTGGGATCCGAACCAGCAAACCCCAGGCCACGAAGAGGAAAGTAAGCACTTAACCGCTACACCTCCAGGCTGGCCCCCATTTTATCATTTTCTAATCCAGCACAGTTCGTATTTCCCAGTTAGCTATTCTTGGAATGGTCCTCAGGTTACATTTCTAATTTCATCTATTTTTTCAGTTACTAGTTTTAAGATTTCTCAATAAATATAAAACTACCACCTCTCACATCAAACAGGTTAAAAGAAGGTGAATAGCCCTGATTATTGGCTATAAAGACTAGGGACCTGGTGTCAGTGGAAGCATCTATATGGCCTACTTCTTTTTGCTTAAGTCCAGTCAAGGTTTGTTCATTAAATAATCTCATTTCATTGAAAGGGCAGAAAAACTACACAGAGAAAATCCTTTCTTAAATTGCACTGCTCGTTCCTTATGGAAAATGGCCTCCTTCTAGAACTAGATGAGGTTACAAATTGGACTTGTAGCTTGTCACAGACTTGGCCTCACTTTTAGCACTCAGCACCCTTCAAAGTCATTCGGAGCCTCCTGCTGTGCTTTCCACAGCCTTGGCACCCTGAAAGCCCAGCCACACTTGGCTCTGCCATGTTGAGCCATGGGAGAGAGTCAAGGTCAAACCGCTTGGCATTTCTCACACCAGAAATCAGAGTCTTTGTAGAAAGTGGGTGACAGCTCTTCTCTGAAGGGAGAGAGAGAAGGGGCATGCATTTCACGTTGACGCTCCTGTAATTCTCGGCCTTGCCTGCAGGGCCCCCTGTTGCTGCATTCTTCCCTGTTAATCTGCCGTCAGGGGAAAAGCCTGCAGAGAAAGCCTGAGAAGTGTTCTCCTATCACACCATAAACAGAGGAGACCTGAGGAATCCTGAGACATATTACCACTGGAAGAAAAATAGAAAATGCAATGGAATCATCCTCAGCGTTAACTACATTTAAATGTGTTCACCAGCCTGGAACGGTTCTCACATACTAATAATGAAATAAGGAGAAATTTCTTCAATGAGAAAACCACATTCCGGCTCTGAGATTAAATCAAAATAATTGAAAACGAGGTAGTAATGGAAAGATTTCCTGTGGCTCTGTGATATCACAGGGCTCCGTGCAATTGAAAAGGAAAAACGCAAACCCAAAAAGAGTATCTGAAGAAAACACGTGAGGAATGAACAGCAAAGAAATCAATAGGAAAAATCACATCCCCTAAGTATAATGTCAAGGAAGCTCTATTGGAAAAAAAATTAATACCTCCTCCCAGAGGAATATGCAGAAGCAAAGGCAAGCATTTTTAAGACTAGAGGAAACTACCCTGGAATTTAAAACAAAAATTAATAATCTAGCTGACAAAGACCTATGGAAGGTGTTTATGTGTTCAGTGGGGGAAGTAAAATCAATGAAAGAATGACAATGCTGCATTTATACACAGTGTCTGTTTTATGCCGTTCTAGTCCTAGCACTGTAGTTTTGTTATGCCAAATGATTCAGGAGCCGCTGTAGTCCTCTAAGCTTTTTGTGGGGTGGTTCATATAATGACAACTGAATATTTTGCTACTCTTCACAAAACTCTGAAAGGCTTCGAGAATATACCTGCAGATTTTATGAATATACTTTTTATTTTAAAGGGCTTAAACATCTATTTTTAAAAGAATAGGTGTCAACCTTGTCTGATATTCAGCTGTAAGCCCACTACAGCTGAACAGATTGTTAATAGCCAACATCCTTTCTCATTTGTCAATGCCCAGACAGAATCAGCTAAATATTTAGAATATTACCCTGAGGTTGAGCACCTAGTGGATTTAGACCTACTTTATTTGATGTAATATGAATTATTGCAACATGTTTTGGCCACAGATCAGAAGAGCAACACATTCTATTTTCACGTGATGTATTGTTTACTTCACACAGAAAAAGAAAAGGTATTTGCTAAGAGCTCTATCCTTTTTTTTTTAAAGATTTTATTTTTTTCCCTTTTCTCCCCAAAGCCCCCCGATACATAGTTGTATATTCTTAGTTGTGGGTCCTTCTAGTTGTGGCATGTGGGACGCCACCTCAGCGTGGCCTGATGAGTGGTACCATGTCCACGCCCAAGATTCAAACCCACGAAACACTGGGCCACCTGCAGCAGAGCGCATGAACTTAACTACTTGGCCACAGGGCTGGCCCCGAGCTCTATCCTTTTTTTAAAAGAAAAAACGAGTAAAACGTTTATTTCTGAGTGTTGAATGAGACTATGAATATAATTGTAATATTTTCATTCCTTAGTGTTTTAGATTACCTAGACAATAAGTATTTTTCTTAGCCTTAGAGTAAATATATTGTCTTATATACTAATATTAAGAACATTATTTTAATTTTTAAAAATTCAAATTACATAAATTCTTCTTTCACTTAAAACTTTTATGAAACAAACAAAAAAAACATACTAAATCTCGTATGATGAAAATATATTTGCGATTTATTTATGAAGAATATAAAAACAATAAAGTCAAAAATTATCCCTTCCCATATACAATAATTGCAAAGAAGTTGGCAGTATTAAAACATTGATTATTGGACATGGGCTTTGAATTATTTCTCCTGCAGTGATGCCAATTCTTTCCTTCTCATTTAACATGGATTCACTGAATATCAAGTGAGCATCAGATGCTATTGCAGGCAATGAGATTCCAAAGATGACACCCACAGTCTCTTCCGAATTTATGAGTCTACATCAGGGTCTGTTGAGTACACAGGTGTATTCCCATCCTTTCATTACATGACTGATGTCTTTAGTCACTGTGACAGAGGCTGACTGGGGCTCAAACTGAATTCCATAACTGTGCAACTGGATGATATTAATCATAATAACATGGGCAGATATTTATTAAATGCTTACTATGTTCCAGACTTATTCTAAATGTTTTATATTATTTAATCTTCAGGAAATACACATGACAGTGTTCTATTATTATCCCCATTTTACAGAGGAGGAAACTGAAAGAAGCCCCAAGATCAAACAAATGTAACTTGTAAGTGGCGGCCTGGTGCAAAGAATGCATTGTGACGTTGATATGCATTGACATAAATTCTAACCTAATAACCCAACCAATCAGGGACCCTTTGTTAGCAATGTGCCATGCATGAATATTGTCTCTTCCCAAATGGACTGTGATCTCTTGAGGAATATTTCTTTTGAACTGTCTCAAGAGGTTGATTCAGTCTTGGGTGAACAGGGAATCTTTTATGTGCTCGTTGATCAAGCTGCAGGGCTCCCTTCTCTGCGGTTAGGTTATGGCTGTCTGTGAGCTGCTTCTGAATCAGAGCTAGGCCCGGCTCTGCAAAGTTTTCTGAGCCTCATCCGGAGTTTCCCACAGTACATCCAGATTTGCCTTTGGAGATGATGTGCTCACCTTGAGAAGTTGTACCGATAGTTTGTCATTACAGTGCTTTCTTGTAACTGCTCTCTCTGAATCCTTCCTACAACTGAAACCTTCTTATATCCTGGGCATTTCCGCCCTACCCTCATCAGTTTGGTTTTCCTTCCTAACGATTGCTTCTTTTTCCCCTCAACTCTGTCCTTCTGGAAGGGTTTTTATGAGATATTTGCTGTTATTTCTGAGATACTTTAGTACTTAGGTTAACACTGCCCTTTTAATTTCTTAGTGACTCACTAGGTATATTTTTGCATTCATCTACTGCTTGGAGGCTGTGGGGCCATATTCCCTTTCAGACCCAGTTTCCATGAATGGTAGCATCCTCTCACTTTGTAGGGAAATGTTGCCTATTTGGGGTTCTATCTTTGATTCCATTTCATTTCCTGCAGCTCCTGCCGCACAATTGCTGTTTCTTCATCGGCCCTGCTGTGGGAGGGGAGGGCTGGGGGAGGGGGAGTGTTTGGCCACACTTACCCATAATCTAGAGTTCCTGGGGTTCCTCATTGTGCAGTTTCTTAGCACGTCATCTGTGGTTGTCTCTGCCCCACTGCCCCTCTTCCTTACTCTCGTCTGAAGAGAATTTCTTTGTTTTATTTCTTTCTTGAAAATAGAATTCTTGTTCTTGTTTCGTAAATGCAATTTCTTCTTTTACCTCTCTGAGTGTATTAATATAACTTTCTCCTTTATCGTCTTTTTTTCCCTGCATATTCTTCTCTTGTTCAAGCTGCTTATTGCTTTGGTTTGATTTGTTCTGTACTTATCACTTGAGAAACTTTCTTCAGATAGTTTGAACCTGGCCAACCGAGGTTGTTTGCTCAGATTTAAGAGTGGGCACTATGAAAACAATTGGAATATTTGAGTGTGTGTGTGAGTTTACCCACCCTGCCTCTTGCTATAGAGTGATTCACCAGGGCTGTTTCTGTGACGAGACTCTGATGTCAGTAACTTTAGGTTACCCCCGCCCCCCTAGAACTGGTCAGATTTCCTGGAGAAGGACATTTTGGTTTCTTGTGTGGAAGGAATAGACCTAGCTGCCTTGTCTGAAAGCTGAGTGAAGAAGTGGAGTTAGATTAGGGTGTCAATATACAGTAAGCGTATGTTCTCTTATCACCCTGTTGTTGGTATGGTGTCCCTACCTTCAACCTGTCCCCCAACCCTGAGATCTTGTATATTAACCTCTGCAAAGACCAAACCTCTAGGCTTATAGCGAGATAGGGGAGAGAGTATAATGTAGAGGAGGAGAACTAACTACATCTGGAAGAGTCTATTTGCAGCCCCACCTTCAATCCTTAATGCAAATAAACCTAGTGCCTCCAACCTAGTGCCTTCTTTGTGGGAACCAGAAATCAGATCAGAACCAGTAGATCAGAGTGTGTCTTTGCTTTTCCAACTGCTAAGTGAGTTTCAGGTTCTATTTTTCAGGTTCCAAAATTGCATTGCTCTTGTCTCCTTTCCTCTTCTGTTGCCTTTTGTTGTGGGTCTATGATGTTTCAAAAACCTTTTACTGTTTTAATCGAGTTGTTGAAGGGCAGCAAATGTAAATTCAGTGCACTTCCATTAACCAAAAAGGGCTTAAAATTATTACTTTGATAAACACTCATGAGTATGAAATATCTGTATATTTCTGGGTTCTACATTTTTTTTTTTTTGCCTCCTTGAGGAAAAAGGTTCTATATCTTTGAAACACTTATTATTCTCACTTCTGTATCAGAAAAGTCACAAGAACTGGGATTTCTCTTAAATTCCAAGTCCTTTTGCAAGCAAATAATCTATTTTCTACAGGAGAGATGTTAGTCCTTACTACAGTACTAACCTAATATATAAAAAGTGCTCATCATAGATTCTTTAATCTTCTAAAAAAATTGCTACCTTATATCAAAACTACAAAATTCATCTCTTGTCATTTATTTCCAAACCATTAAATTCCAAATTGTTAATCTTAGGTATTAATCACAAATGCCTACGATTAAGTGTTAACTATAGCAAACGAGTGTTTTCACTTTGAAAAAGTTTCTCCCCCTCTTCCTTTCAACCAAAGTCTTCTTTATTGGCTTTGTTTTGCCTATTGTTGCAGAAAGTCTACCTTTTTGAAACAAATCTGATTCTTTTTAGTATATTTTTAAAGTTCTCTATTGTGGCAAAGCAAAGTACCCCAAAACCTAGCGGTTAAAAATAACCATTTTATGTTGCTCACAATTTTGTGGATCTAGAATTTCTGGAAGGGTTTGGCTGGGTGGTTTTTTCCTGATTCACACCACCTCATCAGGGTCCCTGGGGTCAAGGTTCAGTTCCAAAATGAAGTCCTCACTCACCTGTCTGGCACTGTAGTGTTCCTTAGCCTCTCTCTCTCCCCCACTGTCATCTCAGCTTCTAGGGCATCTTCATGTCTCTTGGGCTCTCACGACATGGCAGTCTCAGGTTAGTCAGAATTCTTACATAGAATTTGGCTTCCCTCAGACCAAGTGTTCTGTGAGCAAGTGTTTCACAAGACAAGAAGTAGACGCTGACCTCAGCCTGGAAACTAGGATAGCATCACTTATGTTATATTCCATTGATCAGAGCAGTCACAGAGCCTACCCATACTCAAGGGGAGATGACATGGACACCATCTCTCAATGGGAGGAATGACAGAGAATTTGTAACCATCTCTAATCTACTTCTCTCTCTATCTTACATACACACAGCAAATATACACACATACTACCTATAAAGAGATTCCACTAGTTTCAGAACCTAAAGCAATATATGGCATAATCCTTTGCAAAATGGATGACAGAAGCCATAAATACCTGCCTTATATAGGAATACCTCAATCGCCTCCCTTTTCATTACTATTGTCTATTGGTATCTTTTTGGCAGAAGTTCTCCCCATAGCTAAGACTGATATTACTTCTGATTCCAGAGCAGGGGAGCACAAGACTTCACTGAGTGAAATTTCCTAAGAGCCACTAATCTACCTATAACACAGTGCTGGGATTGTCATCTCTTTCCCCAGAGGGTGTGGCTATGTTTGGACAATTGCCCACATGCTATTATGATGGCAAAGCAGGAATATAAGGTATTTCTGCCAAGTAATGTCATCACTTAAAGCATCAGCAGTAGTGAGCTATAGTGTCAGTTCCTTAATACTAGAAGAAAAAAAAAATACTCATGGAAAAGACATGATCTGGGCTGATCTAACTTCTTGACCTTAACAAATAATTATATTTTCTATGCACTGTCTTCATTTAAGAAATGGAGCCAATAATTTTGTTTCTAAGTGGTTGTTGTGAGACTAAAATAATGGCACTCACATTGAGTCACGTTGATTGTCTAGAAAAGACTTGGATAGGGGTCTTTGACTATTACTATTAGCGCTATTATTATTATTAAGGAACAATATGAAAATGTGGTGTAACCAGCTACAGAGTTGATGTACTTTAGCATTAATTATATCTAACACTATTGATATTTAATGTCAAGATATATTGCAAAGTACAGAATCTGGAATCAGTGCCAGCTACAAGTATATTCAAATAATAGTTTACATAAGGAGCATTTTAAGATCATTTTGAAACTTCCCATAGGATGAGCACTACAGGTTGTCAGTACTTCCCATCTCATATCTTTTCATATGGCAATTTGCTGAGGCTTCATCCTAAAACCATGAGATTTATGTGTCCCAAAGTCTAATAAATTCCAGCTTTGCCTGGAGGATGGGATGCAGGGTGTCTGTTCCTTTCTTTATTTACATCTGAATGGCCTGCTCGTTAGGACGTCATCCTGTCAAATAGCTATCATCATCATCATCATTACTTCGCATATTCTAATCATACATTGGTTTCAGAGAATGCAAAAAAAAAGGGACTTCAAGCTGTACTCTGACCTCTGTTATCTACCATTTTGAGGGTAACCTGTTGGTGATAAATGAGACTAAATATAATGATGTGATTGGGGGAGTGCAAGCCCTCACTGTTGCAGAGAAATTAATGCAAACCAATACAGCCAGTCTTAGGCAGCATGTGAGTTGGTACAGAAGCATTATCTATAAGTGAGTTCATAGTATCTAGTAAGCTTTGCCTCTCTCATCTGTGGCCTGGAGCTTGTGGTCTTCAAACAATACACTTACTAGAAATTATCTCCTCAAGAAAGAAGCACCAGCTTCAGAGTCCCACAGTCCCACAGATCTGGATTCTAATCTTGGCTAAATTACTTAGTGGTTTTGTGTCTTAGGAAAAGATAATTAACCACTCTGATAATTGGATTTTTCAGCTGTATAATGTCTATATTTTATAAGGTTGAGAAGTTTAAATGAGATAATATATGTAAAATTCCTAACAGTACCTGCACATAACACTTGTTTCGCTGATAATCATACATGACCACTCTTTTTACTTATTATCTCATCTGCAACCCCAACCAGATTACTTTGAAGCAATTACCAGACATTACATTACATCTGTGCATTTGAAGTATTTCAATATGTATCTTTAACACCAAAGAAATTCTTTTTAATAACATAACTTTTGTAAAATTATGACACAAATTATTAACAGTAATTAGTATTAATTCATATCATCAAATATTCAGCCATGTTCCTATTTCCTCAGTTGCCTTGTAATTATTATTAACTTTTACAGTTTGTTTGTTTGCATAGAGATCCAAATGTCCCATATATTGGTTAATATGTCTTTTAAGTGTCTCTCTTAAAAGAATCTTTTTATTTTAGAATAATCTTAGATTTACAGATAACCGACAAAGATAGTCAAGAGGGTTCCTGAATATCTTCTCCTCATTTTTTGCTGATGTTAGCATCTTACATAACCATAACTAGTCAAAATTAAGAAAATTCCATTGGTGAAATACTATAAAATAAATTACAGACTTTTATTCAGGCTTTGCCAGTTTTCCCATCAATACAGAATTCATTCCAGGATCTCACATTATATTTAGGTTGTAGTCTCTTTTAAAGTCCAGTTTCCTCCTGCATCTTTTTTCTTTTTTGCAGTATTTTTATATGAGAAACAAGAGGATTTTTCTTTCAAAAGTTTTCCCATTTAAATTGGATTGTCTGCTTGTGCTATTTTAAATGTTTCCGCTTACCTTGATTTATTATAAATGGGTATTAGATTTAAAGATTTGATCAAATGCAGGTTCAATTTGCTCATTTATTTCATTAGTACTGGATAAACTACTTAATGGGCAGGATTGTGTACTTTCATAATGAGATTCATAAGTATGGTTTTCTCACTTTCTGATGTTATAAGTAACTGATAATCATTGTTTAGATCCCTTAATCCATTAGGGCTTTACAGAATGGTGATATTCTAATTCTATCATTCTTTATTGTGCATCAGCTAAATTATTTCCATAAAGAGAAATTTCCCCTCTTCAACCATAGTATAGCTCATATAAAAAAGCAGAGTAAATATCTAATATCCCCCCTATATTTTACAACCTTCAATGTAATGCATCCATTTCCTGGCATCTTTGAGAGTCATTTGTGTTTATAATGTACTGTATTTTCATGGCTCTAGTTCAATATTTTTTATTATTTTATTTTTTATTAATAGACTTTATTAGTTAGAGCAGTTTTAGGTTTACAGAAAAATTGAACAGAGTGTACAGGGAGTTCCCAGATAGTCCTTCTGACCACACACAGCTTCTCCTCTGATTAACATCTTGCATTGACATGGAACATTTATTGTAATTGATGAACCAATATAGATATATTATTATAACTAAAGTCAATAGTTTGCATTAGGATTCATTCTTTGTGTTGTATAATTCTATCGGTTTTGACCAATGTATAGCAGTTCTTTATCAGATATGTGTTTTGAAAATATTTTCTCCCAATCTGTGGGTTATCTTTTCATTATCTTAGCAGTGTTTCTCACAGAGCAGATTTTTTTTTTAACTTTAAAGAAGTCCTATTTATCAATTTTTTTCTTACAGACTGTACTTTAGGTGTTACATCTAAAAAGTCATCACCAAATCCAAGGTCACCTAGAATTTTCCTATGTTATCTTACAAAAGGTTTATAGTTTTGAATTTTACATTTAGGTCTGTGATCCATTTTGAGTTGTTATTGGTGAAAAGTGTAAAGTCATTGTTTAGAATAATTTTTCACATGTGGACGTCTAATTGTTCCAGAACTATTTGTTGAAAAGACTCTCCTTTCTCCATTGAATTGCTTCTGCTCCTTTGTCAGAGATCCATTAACTATATTCGTGTGGGTCTATTTCTGGGCTCTCTATTCCATTCCATTGAGCTATTTGTCTATTCTTTCCCTTTAACAATACTGTGTTTTCCTATCCACAAACACTGAATATCTATCTGTTTATTTAGATCTTAAGATCTTTAATCAGTTTTTTTTTGTTTTCTTCATTAAGATCTTGTACATATTTTGTTAGATTTATACCTAAATATATATTTGGGAGTGCTAATATAAGAGGTATTATGTTTTTATTTTAAAATTCCAGTTGCTCATTGCTGATAAATAGGAAAGCAATTGATTTTTGTACGTTAAGCTCATATCTTGCAACCTTATTATAATTGTTTATTAGTTCCAGTAGTTTTGTTGTTGTTTCTTTGTGAATTTTCTACATAGACAACCATATCATCTGTGAACAAAGACCATTTTTTTCTTCCTTCTTAGTTTGTATGCCTTTTATTTTATTTTCTTCTCTTATGGCATTAGCTAGGCCTGCCAGTAGGATATTGAGTAGGAGTAGTGAGAGAGCACATCTTCGATTCATTCTTAATCTTAGGGGAAAAATGTCTAGTTTCTCAGCATGAAGTAAAATGTTATCTGTAGATTTTTGATAGATGCTTTTTATCAAGTTGAAGAAGTTCCTTCCATTCCTAGTTTGCTAAGAGTGTTTTGCTGCGAACAGATGTTGGGTTTTGTCAAACGTTTTTTCTGCATTTATTGACTCAATCTTCTATAAGGTTTTTGAGTAGTCCCTTCTTTGTTTTCAGAATCTTTGCATATATTGGAGATACAGTACTTCAAGTGACAAAAAATTTGAATGGAAAACTAACGTGTTTAATATCAAACTTAGGATTCAAAATTATCTGATAGGCTGAAATGTCAACTGAAATCTATAAAACAAAAGTTAAGTCCAGCATATTTCATTAAGTACAAAAATGGGAAAAATTTGGTTTGTCAGGAGTTCTTGGAAGAAATATATAGCAAAATTTTGTTGACAGAAATCTTAATATTAGATTAAGACAACCTGGCTGATCAACAACTATTTTGGAGTATTTAGTTTCTATTTTCTGGGTGGCAAATTTTAAGAGAGTCTATGATGCAACACAGTGTGTCTTGAATTATTTTCCTAATGATACCCCTGTTGTAAGGATGGTGCTGAGACCTCAATACCACAAGATAATAGCATGAATAGACAATAACTATATAGATATCAGCAATACAGATAATATATAGATACAGATAATACATAAGTATACTAGCAAGAATCATATAGATATGACAATAGATAATAGCAAGAATCAAAAGTTAGAAAAAGGGAGAAATTAATGTGGATGTGTAATAAAGAAGTGAAAATATTTAATGGATTGTTAAGTAAAAGAAAATTTAGACATATGCTCTATTTCCACAGAGCAGAACTAAGAGTAGTGGCTAAAACTTAAAAGTAAAACATATTTTAACTAAGTATATGTATTATCTTGCCATCAGTGTACTTGAAGTGCATGACTCCTTTCCAGTCATTGGATGGAATAAAGCAAATCCCTGGGGTATGCTTTTGTAGAGTTGGTACATGGGGTAGGGTGTTAGGTTAAGAGAAATCTGAAGGTAACTTATCACTCAAAGTCCAATTCTCTTAAAGCTTATTTGAAGAAATAGATTCTAACCAAAGAACCCTCAGTGTTGTGTAGCCCAGGATTCTGAGCAGCCAGGACAAGGTTGACAAAACATGGAAGACTATCTAGTCTGGGAGCAAGAGTTGGTAGAAAGTGAAAAAGGACAGAAAATACGCTTCCCTTCCTACTGCAGGAACAAGGCTGCATCACATGCTCTTCCAATGGTCCATCATTAATGTGAACAGTGTATCCCTCATGCTTCCCACACCAATTTTGAAAGGCAGCTCATTTTTACAAGTCTTTTCTCTAGAAATAGTAATAGCTCTGGAAACACAAAGCAATTGGTGCAGAGTATTCAGGAGTGGGACTGACCTCAAGAAAGCAGATTTGCTCTGACCTTTCTGTGGGGCAGGGGAACTTAAAGGACCCCACCCAGGATTTTACTCCATCTTAAAATCAATATCAAAACAGCGCCCCGATTCAGCCTCAAAAGGCTCATACCAGAAAGACTTTTAGTTGCTACCACAGAAAGAGACATCTATAAGCCAGTCAAGGAGATGATCCAGCAGGTTGTAACCCTTTTATAAAGAAGCATTCCTTTGGTTAAGGTCATCTATTAGCAAGGGGTGAACCTCTAGAAAATAAATAGTTAGCAGGTTTCTTTTTTCTTGTTTCATGTGAACCACCTAATAGGATTTTCTTTTTCAACACAGTGAATAATAATTAGCTGGTATTCTATTCTCTGGTATGAATAAATTGAAACCAAATACTTTTTTTGTTTAAGAGTAACAGAGAAGACGACAATAACTTCGCTCTGCTAAATAACTCCATCACAATTAGAAACACAAAAGAAACCATAGCTTTAGCAGATCATTAAAATTAAATTTGATACCAATTACCCTGTCAAAAAAATGAATATAACTGAATTCGAGTCAGCAAGCTTTGACTATATTATTTATATAAAGATACTTAAAACTTAATTTAATCAATCTTACAAAGCCTGGATGTAAATAATACAGTTGGAATTGGCTAAAGAATTCCATTGGAAACGAAATGATATCTTCCTGCGATGTCCTATACAATTAGATCATAGTCAGCGCTGTGGCGTTCAGTTTTTTCCTAAATGTTAAAACTCTCATTGTAAGAGACCTAATTGACACATTTCCAATTATTCTTTTCTTTTATGCTATTCTAAAGATGTGTCACTGGCATTCGAGAAATATCCCGATTAGGAATATAAAGGCTTAAACCTGCGTCTTGTTGAGGGAGGCAGGGGAACCTCGGTAAATGAACTCCCACTGTGCCCTACACTGTGCTTCCTTGACAGATAGCAGAGTTGGCCCCTTCCTGTAAGCTGCCCGATCTGCTATGTTCTCTGTGTTCATGGGCAATCTGTGTAAAAATATACCTTAGTCAGTAGGACATGTGAAAAAAATAACTTTCCAAAAGCAGCGGAAGTTATTTTTATTGTCCCTTTCAGTTGAATTTGGACTGGAACAAATTGCCATATTCTGCCTCTAAACAAATGCTATTTCTGAAGCAACATGGTCTCATCTGGCTTGTTTTAAATTGTAACCAGTCATGAGATTCTGTCAGAGTTAGCCCAATTGCCTGGCTAGATAGTTGGTGCTTGTTAACTTCTTAAAGTAGAAGGAAATACTATTCAGTGAGTATACTTGCAGGCCGTTGATATAATGCCTACCCTTAGTCTTCATGAATGAGATACATAAAAGGGAAGAAAAAGACATTTTCCGAAGTGCAAAAATGCTACCCTCCACCATGTTATTTTAGAAAGTCGAATAGTACAAACTTCTAAATACATCTTTCTTACCCTCCTGATTAAGCAAGCAAATGCACGACAACATGGCTTCATGCATATTTTGTATCTGTACAGCTTACTATAAGTATCCAATTTTTCCTATTTTATATCCAACCTTTATTTTTCTTTGACAGATGGGGAACCCAAACTGTAGTTTATTATCGTCTTTAAAGGAGTAAGTGAGAGTGATGAGCAAGGCTCCGGACAAAGTAGTGGAGGGGCGTTAACCAAGCACTGCTAGTAAAAGGCCTCCCCACCGGGTCTCAGAGGTGAGCTCTCCATCTCATCAGAGCCCTGACGTTTGTTGACTTCCTCATAAGCTTCAACCTGCCTTCCCATTTGAGAAAGGGTGAAAACACTTCAAAATGTTAAGGGTCGCAAAGAGATTTCATTTCAAAAGCCAATGCCACTGAAGGCTGCAATGTTGTGCAGCAGTTTCTGAAGCTGTGTCCATCCTCACTTAGAGGTGAAGAGCATCAGAATACATTGGTGAGACCTACCAAGGACACGGAAGGGAGGAGCAGGGGCCTGTGTGCCTTGTATCTAGCATCATAGAGAGGATTCCTGCTGGATTAGAGTAATAAGGAGCCAGAGGTGAAGCAACACATCAAAGATAATTGCTGGTATAGGATTTGAAGATATATCAAATTTCTAGTTAACTCCTCTTACCAGGAGAAAGGTCACAGATGAATAACTGGCAGATAAGGTCTACAAGAGGACAGTGGACTAAAGAACGAAAGGACAGTGGACATGTAGCATTTACTATGAAAATCCTCTGTCACTCCTAAATTACTTCTTTGTCCTTTCTGGAATAAGTATATTCCCTGTGGAGAGCTGGTGCTTTTGAAGCAAAGGCCATGGTTTCCATGCTTGTATGAACCACTTTGCTTCAGAGGAAAAAAAATGACAGAACATAAGACAAAGAAAAACAAATTTCACAAGAGTAACAACAAAGGGAAAAGGCTAGAAAGTAAAATTAGAAAAGCAACTCAAAGTGTAGTCTGTGCTAACTCAAACATGTAAAAAATGTATGACTTCACAAGGCCCAGAGATGCCTTTATTGACTGGTATAACCAAGAGTGGCTTTTAGCTTTTGAAAAATGACTTGGGATTCTAAACAGTAAATCCTTCAGATACATATATTTATATATATATAAACAAAGCAGGTATCTTCCCAAGTGGATATTTTCTTAAGACATAAACAAAGCTTCACTGCAGTCCAAATTAACTCATACAGTTCATGTAGCCACTGAATAATTGATTCAAACCATGGGGCTGGCACTGTAGCAAAGATGATCCATATCAGAGAAGACAGGTGTCACTCATATATAATTATTTAAGTAGAATTGCATTAAATGCTATTGAGATAAGACTTGTGTAGTTTCACTTTGTTTTTCCATTGTCATTACAACCAAATTAACAGCTTAACAGAATGAAATGAATTGTTCTTTTAAAAATTTCCTTGGTCTAGCCAAGAAAACAAACTAACTTTGAGAAGAGAAAGATATGAGAGCAACTTCTTGTCAGGCTGAGCTTCCCATTCCATTCAACTTTTCTATGCATTGTGCCCCAGTGGCCTACATTCTTTAGCCACTGGGCCTTTCTAGTCTCTCATTTAGGATTGCCTTTCACCTCCTTCAAGATCAGTTCAAATACCACTTTCTTGTGGACACTTACTGGGATCAGTAGTTTTTGGAGGAGGTCACTGAGAGGACTTGACAGCAGACTGACCTGTGAGCTGGACCCAGGCAATCCGAGGCTCCTCGCCCTCCCCCGTCCCTGGAGTGTACTTTCTGCCCACAATTCCCACATTAGGAGCTGTTTCAAGGATGCAGCCTTGAGAGAGTAAGGTATTGTTTAGGTCATCTGGATGGCATGTGTGACTGAGCCCTGTTAAGTCCTCTGTATAAACTTTTAAGATTCTGGCAGGTGGGTGTGGAGATCTACTCATCTTGTCGCTGCCCAAGACAAGCCTCATATGTAAGTTCCCTTGCTTATTATACCTGCCACTTACAAATCTGGAGTGGCCTGCCTCTTTCTTTGGTCTCTCCTTGCCCTTCATGTACAGGCATCAATTTGCAAACCAACAGTAGTAAAAACTAACAATTCCTTTTTCTTTATCTCTGCTGGATTATAATATGTGTCTTTCACAGTTCTTGCCACTTTAATCTTTTAACCTTATTTTTCAATTGAGGTTGGAAACTAACTGAAGGCAACTTTATCCAATTCATCTGATGTGATTTATTAAATTATGCCTTTCCTCCTTTCGCCAGTTAAGCAGTAGAAGAAATGGTTTTATTAGTCTTATTGATGGGATAAAAAATGAGATAACTATTTGCCCTTAGAATGACGTTTTTCTCTGTCATGAGACAGTGTTTTTAGATGAGAACAACAAAGTGAGAATCATATTTATTTAAATACTATAAAATGTCAGTAAGTAATTATTAAAATTGGGTAGAATTAAATGGAAACTTTTGTGAACATAAAGTTTCTCAATCACACTTCATGAAAAAATATTCTTCAAAGTTTTCTCAAAATTTTGCAAAGATTGGTAATAAAGAATTAACTTTCTTAGACCAAATTAAATACTCAACTAAAATCATTTTCTATTTTCATGATTCTGGAACCAAAACCATGTACGACTCCACAACTTTTTTTGCATTAGCATGATGTTACTACTCCAGTAAACTCTTGCTCAAGAAGACAAGTTGCAAATAATTTTATTGTTCATTCTAGGAATTCCCCAGAAGCCCATTAAAGTGAACATTAGACTGTTCAATTTTTCAAAATATAGCATGGAAAGACTTCTTCAAAAGATTCTCTTTGAAGCTTTCTCCATAAAACCTTAGCTTGGTGTGTCCATCAATCCTAAACTATTACATCATGAACCTTACCGAATCCTAATCAAATATGTTCCTTAAACCAGGCCCCCCAAACCTCATAAATATCCTAATTTTTCTTTCCCTCCTCTGAAATGCTACCCAAATTCCGTTAAGATAGTAATCTCTTTTATTGTGATAAGCAATAAACTCAATTTTCCCTTATTAATAGGTAATTTTGGTAGCATTTTATCAATTATTGTTAAATGACTAAAGTCTCCTTTTCCATTATCAAATAAGAGTTTATGCACACCAGTCAAATGAACTGTTTTCCAGGTTAGGTATGAGTTTAACAAATTTCTGGTTTGGGAAAAATAGAAGTCTGTTTAAAGGAGTATTTGGCAGTTTTACAGTATGTATGAAGCTATATTTTTATGAGGTAGATAGTATTTGAAATTTCAAGTGAAATACATCCAAGTGTTTACTAAGTATAAAAATGTATCCCAAAGCATTTTCTTTGATTACTTCATAATCTGGAGTTTATACATGAGTGCTTTCATTCATTCAGAAAAAAAGGTTGAAATTTGGTGCTCCAATACCAAAGAGGCAATGAGTTTCCATTTTTTTTTTTTTTGAGTTTCCATTTTTTAAGTCATCCTAAATCACTTTGGCTTCAAGTATTCCTTTATAAATACTTGTGCCTTGTGACATAACTATTCATTTTTTTTTTTTTTTTTGGAGAGGAAGAAGACTGGCCCTGAGCTAACATCTGTTGTCAATCTTCTTCCTTTTGATTGAGGAAGATTGTCGCTGAGCTAACATCTGTACCAGTCTTTCTCTATTTTGTATGTGGCATGCTGCCACAGCTTGCTTTGTGGCATGTAGGCCTGCACCTGGGATCTGAGCCCATGAACCCCAGGCTGCCATGGAGTGTGCAAACTTAACCACCACACCACTGGGCTGGCCGCTCACATACCTATTCTTTACTTGATTCTCTTATACAACTTCTTCTCAGAATAATGATGTTTTGTCCATTTATGTAGCTTAAAGTAAGTGAAACAGCATTAGCTTTGGATGTGAATGGTCCTGAGTTTTACTTTTGTTCTGCTTCATACCACCTTCATCACTGTTGAAAATTGCCTCATCTTTCTAAGGTTCAGGTTCTTCAATTGCAAAATGGGGATGACATTATATAACTCCTAGATTTGCTGTGAAGATGAAATGAAACGGGAAATGTAAAGCGCCTAGTAGAGGGCCTTGGATATGGGAGGCAGTAAGGCAATGATAACCATCTTAACTTTTGTTATTTACCGTGTCATCCCAGGGCCTCACTTTGATGAGGATAGTTTCTTCTTCTAGATGACTCCACTTTCTGCTATGACGTGCCCACCACTGCACTGTTTCTTTAACTATGATACTTCTTCAGTTCATGGTACTTTCTCCAAAGTGTTCCACGAAAGACAGACTCTCCCAGAGCCTACATTTTAGTTGCTCAGGGTCTCCACCTTCCTGCGGAGCTGTAAGCCTTGATTTAAACTGTTATCCAAATTGTGGGCCGAATGCATTGCCCAAGTTATGCTTGTTCCTTTTTCTGAATATAGTGAACTCTTCAATTTTCAAAAATCGTATTTTAACCATAGCAAATCTAATTTCTCAGGTAACCTTACATACTTTTAAAATTGCCGATCTTTATTTATTCTGATATGCACTTTAAAAAAAATACAATTCAACAATTCTATACTCTGAGATTTCATATATAACACACATACCTAAGACATTGTATGGTTCTTAACAACTTTTCCAACATTTTATTTCAGACTGTTCTACAACGAAGAATTGCCCTCTCTTTGTCCTTGAGCAAAGGAGCCCTAGTAAGTTCCAGAAACAAACATTCATGTAACCAAATGGGAACTTTAGAGGTATAAGCAGTGAGTGATGCAAAATAGTCTGTGAGGGAACAAATCCATTGGATAACCTCCCCACATATCTAAAGGCATGGTGCCTTCTTTCTATGTGAAGACAATTCTACTAATCCACCAAAATCAGTACAGCATCTGTTGGCTTTCCAATAGTGAGGTTAGAATCATGAATTCTAGAAAATATAAACTGGAAAGACCTTGGATTTGATCTAGTCCAGTTACTTTACAAGCAGCTAGAGGCTCAAAGACTTGCTCAAGGCCATACTGCCCATTAATAAGAGATTTGTCTCCAGTACTCAGATTCTGTAACTCCCAGCCCAGCACCGTTTCTACTTTGCCTCAGATTTGGTTTGATTCATGCTCTTTCTCACTGTCTCCGTTGGATTAATGATACACATTTGCGAGATGGATGACCAAGGCTGTTGTCATTTTTCTAAAGAGATGTCCATCTACCCTCTTCAGCTCAACAGAATCCATGCAAACTTTTCTTTCAATGTCTCCTTTATTTCTGTCAACTATGGAAAAATGAGAAAAAATGCCAGTACAGGCACTGCATTGATCCCATTGGAAAGCCTTTTCATCATAAACAACAACAAATAGTTGTTGAACATACACTGTGCTTATGGCATACTTTGTCATTTTCTTTTTTCTCATTCTGCTATATGTCTCCCTCTCAATCTGTAGATCTCTTCTAGAGAGTATCTTTTGCTTAAAATTATTCTTAGTTTTCTTGTAATCAAAGAAATGACCCATGTGTAAGCCTGATTTTACACACGTGTATTTGGTTTTGGGGAAGTGCAAACCTCACATACTGGTTAAACTTCATATGGTTATTCCACAGTAGGCCTCTACCATGTAAACAAGATAATCAAACTGCCTTCTATAATAGACGTGTTATTTATTCAATACCAAACAATCAGTCTTATGGCATATTACTTTCCTATAAATAAATAATTTAAAAAGGGAAATGTCACAAAGTTACTGTGGCTATCATGTATTTGGGACAAAGGGAATGCAAAGAAAGACCAGTTTGATGATTAATGCGTTAGTCTGGGTGGGAACCAATGGTGACTGGAAGAGGGTAGTGGCCTTGGAGATGGTAACAAGTGAATGAATTTGGAAAAGCAGAACCAAAGAATTTGCTGATGGATTGGATGTGGGGTGTGAGTAAAAAAGCACAGTCAAGCATAATGTCTATTCTAGGTTTTTAAACAATTGTTCAAGTTCCAATGTCGTTTCCTAACATGATAGAAGAAAAGAATTTTGGGGAGTAGGTGTCAAGAATTTCAAAATAATATAAGTTCAAGTGAAGGTGTCAAGTTGGCTGTTGGATCTATGTCGCTGGAACTTCTGGGAAGAGATAGGAGTTGTCACTGTATAGATGGTATGTTACAAATGCCGTGGACTTAGAGAGGGTCACACAGAAAGAGTGTGGAAATTATGACTGGGTTGAATACTGAGAAAAAGGGATTGAAAAGTAGCATCTAAGGAGGTAGAAGAGATCAGTGAATACTAAAATCCGGAATGAGAAGGTATTTTAGAGAGAGGAAAGTCAGCTGTGCCAAATGGTGCTGAGAGACTGGTAAAGGAAGGACAGAGGAATGCCCATTGGTCTTGGCAACTTGCAGCTCACTGGTGATCTTGACAAGTAGGATTTAGTGACGTGAAGGGGAGGGATGAGCAATCAGAGTGGAGGTGAAGAGAGAATGCAAGCAGAGGAAAGTGGTGTCACCAGGAAGAAAATTAGTTCAACAAATTTGGAGGCGAAAGAAATGAAGGTTGTACTGATGAGATAATTGGGTTTAAGGGAGTTCATTTTCATAAAAGATAGGTAAACAAACAGATAAAATCATACAATGTAACTCGCTCTAATTTTGATGTGTGGAATGCACGTAATTTTGTTTTGTCTTCTGCTACTTTTGCTTTCTCATTAGCCGCCACCTGCTGGCTAGAGGAGAAAAACATTAAATAAGTGTTCTTTCCAGGTTAAAGTTTAATCACATCTAATCATTGAGATTATCCTAAAAAAGATTTCTAGGGAAAAAGTGATCAGGTTTTCAAATTGCCTCCCCCAAATACTCTCTAATATGGCTTCTCTCTCCTGTGTATGGGGCGGGGGGCGTGGGGGGGTGTTGCTTTTGTATCCCTGTGGTGAAAGGAAAGACTCAGATCCTGTGAGGTCCCATCTTCTCTCCTGGTTGATGTCTTTTATTTTAGGCGTTCAATGCTGAAGTCCACGGCTGTTCTAACTCATAGTCTGCTCACTCTCGCAGGTGCTCTGTCTTATTCAAAGCCCAAGAATTCTCCCTGGCTCTCTCAGCATCCAATCTCTTCCTGAGACCTTGTCATGTTTTGTATCCTGCCCTCTGGTCCAGTACTAGAGACCAACCAATGCTACAAAGTCATTTTGGCAGACAAGGCAGGCCCCATGGAATCAACATAGCATCCATGCAGCCATACACTGAGGGCACATTCAGATATTTAAACATCAAGATCACCCTTTGCCTGACCACATTGTACCCCCAAGTTGGTAAAATTAGGCCTTGGTTTGGTTCAGAGATCCAGTCATTCAGAGAATTGGTCTCTTTCCTGAGTCATAAATACAAAATACCCGTGCTGCTGGTGATAGCTTCAATTATCTGATGTAAATGTATTCTACACCCCACCAAAGCCAGAGAGGAATATTCAGACATTCTCATGCGGCATCTTCCCCTTCTCTGGAGCCAAAAGAAGGAAGCTTTAGTACTTCTCTCTTCTGTCTTGATGTCCTGTATTTAAATTTTAATTCTCCATGCTCTCTCTGAGTGTTCAAAAATGGGAGGTAAAGGATTTTAACTCTTCATTTTATCCTCCAGGCTGAAGGATTCTTCAACTAAGAAGAAAGATGTGCTAAGAAAGGTAAAAGCCAAAAGTTCATTAATTATATTTAACATATTACCCCGTTACACATTTTAATGTGTTGGTGAAAATAATCTAGTGGAGCGGAAAACACCAATGATTAAAGGAAGAGGGATAATTCTAGGAGAGGAGATCTTGTTAGAGAGGGAAGATAGAAATCTAGACAAAAAAAGGATGTGTTGATTTTTGATAGGACCAGAGACACTTCACCCATTTTAATAGCAGATGACAAGGTGGGAAGTGTGGATATAGATGCAGGAGGGTGAGCAATGTGACAGAAGGAATATGGAGGCCTTCACATTTGATTTCATCTGTGTTCGTCATGACCTATGAGACAAGGTCATCATCTGAAATCTAGAAAAGAGGAGAGAGTGCCAGAGAATTTCACTCCAAAGAGAAGATGAGAAGTATTTTATAATTTTATTTTGTTTCATGTATAAGATATTTCTCCTGCTTGGAATGTAATCATATTTCTCTACATGGTCCAATTCTGTTCCTCATGCACAAACTGGAAAGTTTACTCTATTATTGTTCATTCACTCTCTTGAAGATAAAATATTCTATAAATCCCTTTTGGAATATAGGGAAATTATTGCACACAGCTACTAGGTCATTTACCTGTCAGGATAGATAGCACAGATTTGGGGTTGATGGGGAAATTTCCAGTTGGATCTACCTTTCTTTCATTCCCAGTGAAAATAATAACATGGTTGTATATGTATATCAGTGCCGTCATTTGGTATGTTCTAAAAACTGCCTAGTTAAGAGTAATTAGAAAACACTTCTGTTTATGATAATGTCAGACTGAGTAATTTGAACCAACCTTTTGCTGATTATAATTTAAAAATATAGATGAACTAAAAAATACCTTTCTAAGCATCAAATAGTCAACAAAATAGTGAGGAATAACTGGACCAAGATGTAAGAGAGGAAAGAATTCAGAGAGATGAGCCTGGAATTTGGAACTGCTTTGGCCCAGGAGCAGTTGCTAATCCAGAGAAGGAGCTGAGCAGGTCTTCGACAGGGTTTCAGGACTTCAGGGACAAAAGTTGGAGTCCAGGGCTTGCCAAAGGTAGGTTCCCTGGATGAACTTCCCTGACTTAAATTTGAGAACCAATTCAAGGAGGAAGATTGAACCAGAAGTAAAACCGTCTCAGAAGAGATTGCTGACCAGTGTCAAGTCATTTAAATGGCCCACAAAAACTGGATTAAGGTGATCCTGGAAAGCTAGCACTTCCAGGCACCTATGAAAACAAATGAAAATTTTCTACGGCAAATAATAACATCATCTTAGGCCTCAAATTATTGCTACTGAATTTTTCAAATGCTATGTCTAGCACACAAAGATAACAAGGGGCACAGAGAAGAGGCAACATGAAAGAGAACTGCTATAAATAACAGACAACAGAGACCCATCGGAGTAGTGGAAATATGCTCAGATTGGGGAAAACAATAAGTTCACTGTGCTCACGGAAATAAAAACTGAACTTAAAAATGTTAACAAGGATTTGGAAACTATGTAACATGGCACTATAATTTTAAAGAAAAGAATTGACTAGAAGTTCTAAAACTTAAAAATACAGTAACCAAAATTAAGAACTCAGGAGATAGGTTTAAAGACAGATTAGACACAGAGAAAGAGAGAATTGATGAATCAGAAAGTCGATCAAAAGAAACTATCCAGAATGAAGCTAAAGATACACAAGTGCAAAATAGAGGGTAAGAGACCCAGAGGATGTAGTGAGCAGGTTTAACATATATTTACTTGGAATCCCAGAAAATAGGAAAGAAGACATAAAGCAGAAGAAATATTTGCAGAGATAATAATTTTCCAAAGCTTTTGGAAGACATCAATTAACAGAGTGACAAAACCTCATAAATTTTAAATAAACTGTGAAGCCTAATTGGGAGAAAGAATAGAATAAATCAGTGAATTTAGTTCACTTGAGGAGTATTTTATTAGAAACACTGTTTGTTAATTTTCTAGTACAATCTATGCAAATTTCACTGGGAAAATACTTGCTGGTTAGAAGTTTTCCTTTAATTAGTATATTTTAGAAGATTTATAATTAAAATATAAATTGTTTGAAAGCGTATCTAAAAATGATTGAGAGTGGTTTGTTCTATAAATTGGTTATAAAGTCTCATCATATGATTTATTTTCTTTGTGAATCCAATTTTTTCAACAATGAAAGGAAAGTAATCCCAGCAGTATGAAAATTATCACAGATTGAAAATATATGTGCTCTAAATTTATGTATATTTACCTTAATGTAATAAGATGAAATCATCATTGTCCTATCAGGTTGCAAACTTTGTATATATCTGTTCATATAGAGTATTAATGTGATATTAAATCAAATAGAACCCACCAATCTCTGGGCTTTCTGCCCTTTTTCTTTTTTTTACAGTTTTTTCCTTGGTGGACATATGGACAAGTTGAATAATGTAAAAGACCTTAGAGAAAAGCCTTCATACTTCTGTTATCTACCATCTAATTTTTTAATTAAGAGTGGCCTCTGCTGATACTGCCATATGTTGGGAGAGATTATGTCAATGACAAAGGTTCCCCATATCCCAATTTTCTGCTTCTGATTTTGAGGCACTCTCTGTGTTAAATTTTCAATCTACAACTGAGATGAAGCTTCCAATTATGGAGTACAATTGTCTTCCTTGAGCTACAGATACTGGGTGGTAACCTCAAAAATTTCCCACCAGAAGCTTAATCAGGAGTCAAGTGGTGAAAGGAAATAAAAGAAATCTTGGCTTGTTTTATGAAATAACCTCCTGCCTGGCACAGGTCCATATCAGGCTTCAGAGAGCTCTGCAGAGAGACCTGGGGAATAGAACTGACTGAGTCTTCACAGCAGGGCTGCAGTGCTGGTGAGACAAACCGCCGAGCATTCAGGGCAGAAAAAAGCCAGAGGTTGGTGAATCTTGCTAAAGCCAGACACTGATACCCCATCTGTCAGTGACACTGTGGCCAAACCACTCCCCCTCCTCCACATACTAAAGGGAAAATTTTGAGGTGCAATATGTGGGGAATGGATGTTACAAACTGCTCTGTTTTTTAACAATATCATTTAATAAGAGGTGTTCATTTTATTTCTTTTGCAAGAGGAATGAAAATGCATGCTTTCTGAAAAAGGAGAGTGAGGATTGGAAGGAAATTAGGGCAGAGAAGGGAGAAATGAGTGTAATAAAAATGGGAGAGGGACAAAACAGATAAAAATAACAAAAATAAATGCATTGAGTACCATATTAGTACCTGATAATTTATATGCTTCTTTTGGAAACTATAATGGAGAAAATTAAAGTGAGGAAAAAAGTTAAAGAGGAAATTAAAAATCTTCCATATTAAGATGCAGTCAGAAAAGTTTTAGGATATCCTACCTTCCTTCCTCCCTCCCTCCCTCCCTCCCTTCCTTCTTTCTTTCCTTCCTTCCTTCTTCTGTTTCTCTCTCCTAAAAGTCAGCTTTTGAATTGATTTGTGAACTCTCATATTGTAGACATTTTGGGAAGAAGATGCCTTATTCTATTTTTTAGAAGGCTTAAGATTTGGTCTATGTAAATCCCTGAGAGTCCTTCCAAACATTTGATCTTAAAGTTTAGAGGCCTAGGCAGCTGTGTGAAATTTCTCTCAACTGTCCTAAAGCTGTTCCTAGCCAGTTTCCTTAGAGACCTAAATGGTTCAAAACCAACCAAACAAACAAAAAGCCCCTCAGGTATATCAGAATATAAGGGGCCTTACTGTTAAGTATGCCGTCTGCCATGTTCCGGGAGAGGAGTCTAGTCATTGTGGGTCAAAACCTTTCATCTATCAAATCTTTAAAGCTGTCATTTAGGTCCCACCAAATGGCTTTTCAACTGCCAAAAGGGCTTGTTCCCCTATTGTGGCCTGCCCACTACTGAATCAAGTTAGGGCATTTCTACCCAGGTCCTCCATGTATGCAGGGTCATTCTGGGCCAATTTGTCTGTGCTGGAGTGAAACTTACCAGTAATGAAACTAAACATGGAAGAAGAATGGAACAGTGAGCGACGGCGGCAAGCACAACAGATTCTCAGCCAGAAAATTAAAAAGGGAGATATTACATCTTGAAGTTGAGGGGGAAGTACAATAACCTGGGGAAACTCCACTGAAGCCTCCCAACCAGGGAAGAGACCGAATAGGAGACCAGCAGGTCAAAGTGAAGTAAAACCAAAAACATTATCAAAATGGAAAGAATCAAGTCTCCTCGGAATGATTTCCTGTACTATCCCAGGAACCCAAAAATCACCCTAGAAGTTGGGCCTTCACTGTGCCTTGCGGCTCATTGAGTTGGTCAATTCTCTGCACATTATAACCTCTGGGCTGGTCTCAGTTACACAGTAGCACCTGTGAAGGTAAAGGAACCACACAGAAAGGGACACGTCTGATCAAAATTTAATTTATTTTTTTAATTTAAAGGAGATTTTCCTAGATCCTAACGGTGAGGACAAAGAGAGGGGGAGATCATATTAAAACCAGGCTAGTTAAACTCTTGCAGGATATCTGGATGAGGAATCCCGCCTTCCGGGATGTCTATTGGGAGCTGTAACACCACTGGATCCATCATCTGAGTAAGACAACTAAAGGTCTTTTCTCTGCTATGACCTTGCTGACTGTATCCCCTCCTAGCTTATGGCATGATTTCGACATGGTCTGCTAAATGCACAGTGGCTATCTGTATCAGAGGCCTTGGGATAGAATATATGCTTTTCTCAAGTAGGGATAGGATAGAATGGTGTGAGCATGCAATGTAGCCCAAGAAATTTAACAGCACTGAGTGTGTGTGCAGGTTGGGAGGGGGTGCTTTTAATGCCTGGGAGCATTAACTCATGAGTCTCCTGATTTTTTCTAAGTTAACATTTTGGAACATTATCCCTCCTGGCCGGATGAGGAGTGGTCACACGATGGCTAGGGGGGTGAGGGAGGGATGCGGATGTGCCACGGGGAAAATTGAGAAAGCCTGTTACCACATTTATGCATAGTTTGAGGTTATATTAATGTTTGCATCTTTGCATTTGAACTTCTTACTAACCTGTGTCAAAAAGTTTTTCATAAGATCATTAAAAGGTACAAGGAGAAGAAGAGAATAGCAAAAATAAGATTATTATAGAAGTGAAAAAATGCATAGGGTTGAAAGGTGTAAAGTTCCATGTGCAAAAAAGTACGGGAGGGAAAAACTAAAATGTAGAGTTTTATAGTAAGATATTTAAATAGATTAAGGGTTTAAAAAAGGACTCAAAGCAAGAAAAAAACGCTTAGAGCTAATAAGATTTAAAAATAATCAAATGAGTTTCAAGAAAAAGAAAAATGAAGACCCATGAGGGAGAGTGAAAAATTTAAAGTTGCATTCAGATTTAGCTCTAAGTAAGAAATAAAAAAGGTAAGGGGCAAAAGTATAAATATTTTTTTTAAAAGTAAGAAACATTTTAAATACATAAATAATTTATTTTTAATAAGTGATTAAAATATAATAAATGATACTAATAAATAATTTCTTTTTAATACATAAAATATTTACTCTTTAGAGAGAAAGGTAAAGTAGACCTAAAAAGCATAAAAATTAAAAACACCAAAAGAATGATCCAAAGTAGAATTAGTCATAAAATTCTCAGTTTGGATCTAATTTCTCCTGGTCGACAATTCTCTACTGAAGCCATGACTCAGGTGTAAATACTTTCACCTGCCTTGAACTGTCCCACTACTGGGTAAGATTCTGAGGTTCAGCTGTGAAGGACACAGCTTAGCACCTTGATCCATCAGGCAGGATATGATCTAAGAAAGACAGGGAAGAGGTGGGAAGAGGAGTCCCTGGCCACTCAAAGACCCCAGGAAACACTCCACTTCTTACTGATTGTCAAAATCTTTCCAGAAGAAAGTTAAACTTCAAAAGTAATTAGGGCAGGGGCCACCCGGTAGCATAGTGGTTAAGTTCATGCACTCTGCTGCAACGGCTGGGGTTCGCTGGCTTTGATCCTGGGCATGGACCTACTCACGACTCATCAAGTCATGCTGTGGTGGCATCCCATACATAAAGTAGAGGAAGATTGGTACAGATGTTAGCTCAGGGACAATCTTCGTCATCAGAATAAATAAATAAATAAATAAATAAATAAAGTAATAAAGTAATTAGGACAAAGTGTGGGGAACAAAGTTCAAAGTCCAACCAGGGATCAAAGTAATTATACTCAAATAGCAATAAACATTATTAAAACAATGAATCTTTGTTGGGAATGTTCATAATTTGATGCTACCTTTCCAGTATTCTTTCTCTGTGTTCATTCTTTGTCTTGTGTCGTAGCCAAACAGAAGAGTTTAATGTTACTTGTGTTCAGTGACCACACAGATCTGAGCCTTTATTTACTCTGTTTTCTCCTTCTTGGCTACTCTCCCCATCTGTTTGATATGGACCCTGATATCAGTTTCCCCACATTAAACCCAGCATATATGGGGTTAAAACCAAAACACTCATTCCCTGCTTACTCTCTGGCTTCCTGGCTCCAGAATCCACCATCTTCCATGGAGACAGACAAGGTCAAGGACAAGCACCTGGATTATCTCCTCCCCGCAAAGAGATACAGACTGGTGGGAAAGCTGCTGACTCGCAAGGTCACAGGCTTCCTCCTCACTGCAAGCAGTCTCAAGGCCAAAGAGAGGCTGGTGGGAAAGCTCTGACCAGCAAGGCCATATGCTCCCCCTCCCCTACCTAAAACCCCAAATAAAAACCCTTCCTTTTAGCTTTTCAGGGAGTTTGGGATTTCACTGTTAGCTGCCCTCTCTCCTTGCTCAGCACTGTGCAAAAATAAAATTCCTACTTTCTTCCACCACACCGGGTGTCAGAGATTGGCTTGCTGCACAAGGGGTGAGAAAATTCACTTCAGGTTCGGTGTCATGTTCATTTGGACATATCTAAATCCTCTTTATCTTTTAAAACCAATTCAAATGCCATCTCTTCCATGAAACTTCTCTGGTTTTTTTAGCTGAATGCAGTATTTCTGTCTTGTCAATCTCATCAGCCTTCAAGTAGTTAGCATTCTCTAAACTATATTAATGTTACATACAAAGGTGATTACTTTCTTCTACCGGACAATAAGCATTTTGAAGAAAGAGGCATGTCTGATTCAACCTTGAAACTTATAAAGCTAGCACTCTCTGCCTTTCCTAGATTAAGAGGTTGTGGTTAAACGATAAATTAATACTTTCATTCATTCTTTCTCTTTTTCATTTGTTTATTCAGCTAATATTTATTGAGCACTTACTTTGTTCTAGGTTCTCTTCTAGGCATTTGCACCATGATAGAGCTTTAATTCTGGTGAGGGAAAATATTCAATAAACAAATTAAATATGTAAAATGTATAGTATCTTAGAAGTTAAAAGTGCCGTGGAGAAAAGTGAAGCAGGAAAGGAGGAAAGAGAGTAATGGGTTGTTTAATTTTTAGTGAAGTGATCAAGGAAGGCCAAGCTGATCAGATTACCTTTGAGCAGAACCCTGAGGTAAGGGAGTAAGCCATGTGGTTATCTGGGAAAATAGCCTTCCAGGCAAAAAGGAGAACACATGCAAAGGCCCTGAGGCATGAGTTTGTCTGGTGGGTTTAGGGATAAAGCCATTGTGGCTACAGCAGAACGAACAAGGAAAAGAGGAGTAGGGAATGAGATCAGAGAGGAAATGGGAGCCTCATTATGGCCTTATAGATCATTGAAGAGGACATTGGATATAGATCATTGGTAGGACTTGGGCTTTTATTTTGAGTGAAATGTGAAACCATGGGAGAATTATAAGGCGAGGGATGAGGTAGTTGACTTGGCTTAACAGTTTGTGTTCACATGGTTGGATTCTTTATATGCAGGAGAAGTGTAAGCTACCTGCATTGCTTGAGTAGTGATCCTTCCTCAAGCATGGCTTCTGGTATTGCAACTACCATAACTTCTTAAATAATGCACAGTAAGGAACAATGTATGTAGGAGGATCTTGCTTTCAATTTCCTGCCACCAGAGTCACTGTTTCTAAAACAAATCATAGATAGCTGAACACACGGAGCTGTGAAGTGTTGACCACTTCAGTCTCCTTCTTTTACCTTTGTGACTGAGTTCACTGATTTTCTCAGGGTTTCCATTTAATGGAATCTGATTTTTTTTAAAGGGCCATGACTCGGTTTTTAATGTCCTTCCTGATGTCGACGATTCACCAAGGATTTTCTAATTATATTACAGGCCTCTGAAATTACACATTCATTTCACACTCCTTCTCTGCAGGGGGACACACTCTAAACTTCACTTGTCTGCTATAGTGACAATATCTAATTAGAAGGAAACCTGAAAAAAAAATTCAGTTCTGCTTGTATATTAAAAAAATATCATATTTTACTCCCCATCACACTCTTATCAAATCTTCCCTATACGTTAGCCTACAATGAACAGAAATTAAAATTTCATTGCTGCATATTTTCCTTCTCAAAATGCATTTGCATATAAATGATTTCATTGGCTTTAAATTTCTGATTTGTATGAGGATAGTGTGGTGAAAATTATTAAAATAGAAAGTCAACCAATTTCCATTCAGATATCTTAGACTAAATGTTCTGAGGAGATCCGGATCTAATTGAGGAAAAATAAAACTAGTCCTATTGTATATTGGACTCAGAAAGATTACTTAGGTATCTTGTGCCTTATAGTCTCATATAAGGACTTTGTAACTATGAACGCTTGTCGATTAGAATTCAAACAGTTCTAATTAACTAACCCCATTTTAATTAGAATAAGTATTTACCAGGGTATTGACTTTTTAAAGAGTGATCTTTTTCAGATTAAAGAATAATACATTTTCAGACAAAAATAGAAAAAATTCAGGGCTGGCCTGGTGGCATAGTGGTTAAGTTTGCATGCTCTGTTTCGGTGACCTGGGATTCACAGGTTCGGATCCTGGGCATGGACCTATACACCACTCATCAAGCCATGCTGTGGCAGTGTCCCACATGTGAAGTAGAGGAAGATTGGCACAGATGTTAGCTCAGGGACAATCTTCCTCATGAAAAAAAAAGAAAAAAACCCCTCCAATATCAATAAACTGACAAGAATCCAAATTTTGATTATTTGTAACATGGGAAACTATAAAATAGAGAACCTAAGGATGTTCTCTTTAATTATTTTTTATAATTATTTAATTAAATATTTAATTAATAAATAATAATTATTTAATTGTTTTGGACCATTCATAAGCTTCATTATGAAGTGAATTCCACTGATGGTGTTTTTGTCTGTTTGATTCTTTACTAAAGAAGGAATACTGGTAACAACAATAGTACTTTTTATGAGTCATATGAAAGGTTATTCACAAAATCTGCATCAATTTCTTTCTGAATTAAGAAATAGGAATAATGCAATGTTGTTGATAACCGTTACTGGATGGATTTATTTTGTCCTTAGCACTTTACATTCAGGTCCCCATTTTACTGACAAGAAATTCAAGACTCAGGAATGACAAATAATTTGCTTCAGTTCACTTAGCTAGTAAGTGGAAGAGCTGGACTTCAAATCTATGTTAGCCTTGCCCTAAGCCTTATCTCTTTACTGCGCTCCCTATTTCTTTATCACAGAACGATAACCTTTCCAAGGCTTTTGATAGTTCTGTCTTCACCTTTGCCTGTCTCCCTTGTAGGAAGAAGTCAATTGTGTTGTGATAACAGTTTCCACTACAGTCTTTTGTTTGATTGAAAAATAATAGCAGTACCCCTCAGATACTATGGACATATATTAATATACTCCTGGAAAGTCAGCAAAATAAACACGATTCTAAAACTCAGAAAAGAGGAAATGAAAACAAACTGCTATAGGAACCCAGAGTTGGAGTTAGGAAGTCTGCCTTGGTATACTGGGGGGGTTTGCTGTAGCTGATTCGTAAGGAGTGGGACTTGATCTGAGAGAAAATATGCACCAATAACTGGTAGTTTCCTTTTTTCTGTCTATAAAATGCATTCCCAAATGTGTCAGTAACTTAAAGGCCCTATGGAACACATGATTCTGAAATTGGAATGTGTACCTTCTTAGGAAGAGTGGCTAGACACGTTTCAGAGGAAAAACCGATCTCAAGGGAATTGCTCTCAAAATGTGTTCCAGTCATTTGTTTTTATTAGGGCTCTTTCATTTACTTGGTATTTTCTTTCAACCAACTTTAAATTGATTCTTTTTTTTTTCTTAATCTGTTCCAAACAATCACTGTCCATAAAATGGACAGTGGGTTTGATGTGCTAGTTTTTATTAACGCATAGACAAGTAAACATGTTTAACATCCCTTGTTTCAATCATGCATATACCACCTAAAGTAATTTCGGATGCTGCTGTTGGTATGCATACGACACTCTGCAATATATTGTCTTTATTTTAATTCCTGAGATGACTGGCCAAATCAGCCCTTCTCATCTTTTAGATACATGTCACCAAAGAGACATGTCCCTGAATAGTCAATCAAAGGACTGCTCTTGGGGAGGAAGGCGTGGAACTGCACTCAGTCCAGTCAGTTGTGGGCAGAGATTTGGGCCACACAATCCAGAGGCAACTCAGCAGGGACCATGGATAAGATAAGCAGGGACCATGGATAAGGTAAGCAGGGACCATGGATAAGGTAAGCAGCGACAATGAAATTTGACAGATATAATTGTTCACATTCAAATAACAACTTCTCGAACGAAAAGTAAAGCAGACTTGCCTTGGTAACGGTTCAAACTACAAGCTGATGGTGGTTTTGTTAATCATAAGATCTCTTTGGGCTAACAATGTGACATAGTACATGTAAAGGACACTAACCAACTAGCATGTGTCCCTAGTACAGTGATCAAAAGGGGAAGGCTCTATAATTTGTGGGATATGTAAAATGACTTTAGGAACAGTAAGAGAGTTGCCTTCAATATTTAAGTTGCTGTCATATGGAAGAGATAAAACACCAGAGCTGTATTACTCCCATGGGCAGGAGTAGAGAACAGTGAGTTTTGGAGCAATGTGAGGAAAAACCTTAAATCCATTAGAAATGTCCCAAAGAGAAACTAGTTGTGGCCAAGAAGAGATCAAATGCCTCTCTTTCAAAGAGGCAGCAGGCATTTTTGAATCAAGAGAGAAACTGAGCTTGATGACCTTTGAATTCCTAATTCTGAGTATGTAAGAAATTAGTTAAATTTTTACACTTAAACTCATATATCAAAGTAGATTGTGCTAGGTGTTTACAAGAACAGATCTCTGAAAATTTCATGATACTGAGTTCAAAGTATCTTAATAACTTCTACATAAATCCCTCATTTTCAGTCATAAGTGTTTCTGGAAGCTCATGTTGGAAAGGAACTCTCGACATTCAATTTACGTTCTACAGAAATTTTTATTCTCATAACTAAGCATTCTGAGCTCCAAGCAATTCTTCAGACTTAGTAAGGACTTTCTTGGGATGGTAAATTTGACTAAGCTGTTCACCTTTGAACATGTGAATCTGAACACAAGGAAAATGTCCAATCTACAGGCTGCTTTCTTAATATTTGGCTACAACATTGATAGAGGTAAGAGTGTACACTTTAAAACTAGACTTTGAAATATCATGTGGATGTTCTTTATACTCAGTGAGGTGTAATACATTAAGATTTTACTTCCAGCTACAGAGCAGTGTAAGTAAAATTTAAAAATACTGTGTTTAAGTTAATGGGTGGGCATGTGGTGAAGTGTGTCTCATCAGTCACCTCCCTCTACCCCCACACAATCGTTAGTGGTGGATCTTAAGTTCTGCTATTCCTGACCTTGCTGTTTTGAAATTATTCATGATATGTAGAATATTATGATCCCTCTTGCTTTATTTAAGAGAGCTTGGAGGGCATATTTATGATAATAATGTTGATTAAAGCCACTGCTACTCTCGAGAATCGCAGAGCAGGATCTGAGTAGAAACAAACACCCGTGTTTTCTATTATAAATCTTGTAATTCTGCCACAGCATTGCTGGGTCACAATGCCAGAAAGGGCCCCTTTGATATTATTGCAATATATTTTAAAAGAGAATTTTATTTAAAATTAACTCAAAACCAATTGCTCTAACAAAGAAAATTGGGTAAAACATAGGAAGAAATATATATAGGAACAATTGTTACTATGCTCGTGTTAAAGTTTGAGTCCCAGCAAAGTTTTTGTCCCATCATAAGTCCCAGATGAAAGAAAGCTTACTTTCTTCTCTACTGAAATGTAGTTCAGCCAGGTGTAAATGATAATGCAGCAAAACGTCTGCTACTATGTCTTTAGGGTTAGCCAATCAAGATTACTAAATAACCTGTACCTCATTTTTCCTGATGTTGTCACGTTCATGAGAATAAGATTGTAATTAAAAGCTTGCCTGAGTACTCTAGAAAAAGTATGGGAAAAATTACCAGTAAATGGCCCTACACTCTCAACTCAGAATCTGACTAGATCTTTGATTGTGTAGTCCTTTACAATTTGAGAAATATTTTTTTTGTTAAATCAGGGTGGTATATATAATTTATGACCAAGCAGGCCCTTTGGACAATGGAGCCCTCAAACACCAAGCTAAACTCAGATGAAATTTCTCTTTTAGACGTACAGCTTTGGGGATGACGACAAGGAACTAGTAAACTAGTAATGAACTAATTTTCTCCAACTACGCAAGAGCATCTTGAGTGCAACTATCTTGGATGTATCCTTGGTGCTACTAACATTGCTTCTTGAATCTTCCTTCTCGATCTGAAGCTTGATGGATCTAGTTTATCAAGGAGTTAAGTTTTTCTTGACCTAGTTATGTTTCCATGATTCATTGTGCCCTGGCTATTTGAGGTACTAATGACCACAGCCTTTCTAACGCTGTCCAGTCCCATATAATGGCCAGGGCGCATTCGGAGTTGCTTCTCTGTCTCATATCTACCCTTGCTGGACTGAAGCTGCCATTCGACTATTTCTGTTTTTCTACCCTGAACCTCACCAAACTTAACTTAGATGGATTTAGTCATTGAGAATCTTGTAGCATTTCTAATCTTCATCTTCCTATGTAGTACCAGACTTAGAGAATTCTGCCTACCACATAGCAAATAGACATGAGCAAGAAGACAAACAGAACAAGACAGGAAGATGCTTACTACATTGACTTTTAAGAAGCAGTGCTATTGACAACTCAACTTTGAACTGAAGACAGCATAACGTAATGATAAACTACTTAGAGTTGGCTGGAGTGATAGATAACCATGTAGCCATTGATTATAACTACTCATACCAGGCAGAGGGGTAGGATTGCCTAGTGGACTGATGGAAACAACCATGAAGGAGATAACACTGGGCAAGATAATGTCAGTGGTAGCTTTTGGGACCAGACAAGAAGAAGAATTGAATAAGTTAGATCACCAAAGATTAAAGTATCAGTGGGAGTAGGCAGTAATCCGTCAGTTAATTTGAAAATGGAAAGGTCAAGACAATAATTAATCCCCAAACCAAATAGCACATGTGGAAATAGTAACATCTAAATAGTTCAAAGTCATTTCAGAGTCCTGAACAATTCTGGGAAAACATTTGCCCAGAAAAAAAATATGACTCACTTTTATTTTGTTAATAGTCACATGGTCAACTCTACACCCAGATAGAATTCTGATTATTAAATTGATGTTATTCTTAAATTCTATCAGCTAAACATTCTCCAATTCTTATATATCATATACTTCAGAGTCCCTATGCCAATCAGCTTTGAGCAACCTCAAACCCAGTACTCTGTGTGCCAGTTCATCAGCCTGCACTAGCAGAACTTACTTGGTCTGATCAAATTAGTTCCATGTACATTCATTGTGGCTATTTAGAGTATGGTTCTAAATGGTCTTTATCAGTGCACCCCATTTTTGAAGCTCTTTTTATTTAAAATTAAACCCTAATTTCTAACATGTCAGTTCATGTCCTTTAATTTCCCTTTTGGATAAGATTATGGTGTATATTATCAAAAATCAGTGATCTTTGATCAAGACAAATGGAAGCAGTAGTTTTTCAAGTTATTTTTCTAGTTATAGGCATCAAATGTAGACTCGGCATCTGCCTTCCAAGCTCTGCCAAAGAATGTAGTTAGTGCTTAAAGAAATTCTGCTTTTGGCACCAGAGCTGAGAGTGTGTTGACAGTTCTTTAATGAAGATTTCTGGAACCAATCAATGACTTTTCCCTGTAACACGTCCTCTTCAGGTAAATACTCAAATTAATGGGTTACGTTTAGACAGTTGAAGTGTCAACAGAATTGCTTCTATTATGCTGATACTTTTTTGTATGTCAGATATATGAGGCTAACTATCCAGATGATAAAAATTGAGGATGTCCCAAATTAAGCAAAAGCTCATTACATCCACTTCTCAAATAATGAAGAAACACAGATAACAATAGGCTGAACTCTGTGCCCCTCGCTGCTTCTTCGTATTCCTGCTGCCAGGATTTGACTGTTCATTTCCAGTCATCTGACAGTCCATTAGCACTGTCACCAAAAAGGTGGGAAGAGAAGGAAGAGGAGGTGTAAATCCAATCCATCAATTCCACAGCTCCGTAGCAGTGATGGCGGATACTTCGGGGGAGGAAGAGTTTTATACAAATAGCTAAAATGAAATTTTCAGAGTATTGACAGACCTTACTTTCCACCTATCATGTTCTATTGTCTAGTATCCTCAGCAACGTGGCAGGTTGCACAGCAATTTACAGTAGATGCGTATCAACTCAACAGCATCACCGAAGTTTACTCATGTGACACATCTTAGGATTATCTGAGTAACATCTTGTGGACCACTACCGTCATGAAATAGTCAAATTTTTGTTTTAGAAAGTCTTGCAATTTTGCTATTTGCTGTTTTGCTTAGTAGCAAAATTAGTTGATTCATTCTGCAATTTCTAACAATCCAGCTAGTTATTAGAAGATTGTGGTCATTTGAATGTCTTGTTAATTGTCATAAAAGGCAAAATAAATAATGATACGTTGAAAGCCAAAAAGCATAAAAATAAATACATGCAAAATAATAACCACCTGAGAGCAAAGTTTCTCCTTGTCCTTTGCAGAGTATGCGCATCATGCCTCTGCCATGTAGAGAAGGCTTTATGAGATTCAGCTCCAGTTTTAGATTGATTAGTTTCTGAAATAATGGAAATAATGGTTCTTAATAGTATAGCAAATTACAATTCTTTCAATTCTCAAAAATTACTGGCGTAAATCTTTGTATAGTTCGTATATAACATAACAACAGAATAGAAGAGAAAAAACATTTTATTTTTATTTCATAATATTATACAGATAAACTTTATACTTTTAAAATGTCTACCTGCTCAGTAAACTTCTACTGTAGATTTTATTAATGAGGCTAATTATGTTTTAGCCCTCAGCAAGCTATAACTCAAATCTAAATTGTTTCTGGAACTTTTTAAAAATGTGCAACAGTACCTGATCCCTTAGCTCACACAAATACGTATTTTTTAATGCACAAGGATCTCCAGCACTGTTTATACCACCTGTTGAAACTGTGGTAGTTGAGAAAACCCCAAAATTTCATTTTTGCTAACTATTTTGGCTTGGCCATTGTCTCATTTTTCATCCATTAAGGGAGAGTCTTTTATCAAATCATTATTAGTGATAAAATATAGATTAAAAAGAAATAAACCAACATGCATTTATTGTCACAAGAATATGTCCAGTGTATTAAAAAAGCATATTTTCTCAATAAAAGATATTTTCACAAAATAAAATCAACCAAAAAAATTTAATGTACTTCATCCAAATTAAAATTTTCTATGTAAAATATGATCAGGTACCTTTGGCTATTACTGTAGTCACCAGTTCCTTGCATAGATGTGCCATGCAAATTTAGAATACATCCTTCATATAAGCCAGATAATGGATAAACCTTGTCTTTTTAAATGTATCAGCAACATTACTGTCTTGTTTGCAAAAAAAACAGTTTTTTATGACACATTCAAAACATGCGATTAGGTACCTGCACACTTAGGAAATCCACTTCACTTCTGTTGGAAAAACAATTAAATTGACTGTCTACCAACTTTTCTTTATAAAAATCCTTGAAGTGGCAAAATACAGAGTATGTCTTCTCATGTAGTTTACCAGTCATTGCAGTAGTAAGAAGAACCTTTAATTTAGTAGCTAAGGAATTTACCGGCAGTTCAGGACAGCAGAACGTGTAATTTTTGAGACCCTTCTTTCTTCAGAACAGATTTCATAGAGTAGGAGGTATCCCTTCACTACAGTCGAGGCACACATGCTTTAAATATAAGTCTAGAATGAGATGTAATTGAATGCATCAGTTCCTTTCCTGGTTAGCTCCAATGGCTTATACAACAAGAACTCTGTGATTCCTTTATTTAGCACACAAGCACTGATGACTGACTGCAGCCTCAACATTAATTGACTCACAGACTAAATGACTCTTACATGAGATTAGCTTTGAAGGTTCCTGTTAACATGTTGGAAGATATTGTGGCCCATCTTTAAAGTTTTAGAAAAAAAGCCAATAAACTTTTTTATAAGGATCTTGTTCACATTTCTGTTATGAATCTTACTCTAATTCACAAGATTTTACTGTTACTTTATCTGTAGAGGAAGTCTTGTTTTCTTCTGCAACACATAGCCAACTTGATAGAAGTTATAAGAAGCCTTCTCAAGAACTACTAAAACCCAAATAGACTCAAGTTTCTGCTATAATAACATCCATACCCTTTGTGGGTGTCAATACCGTCATGGCCTGGCCATGTTCCTTGTGAACACTATGATGTTATTGAAATCTCATGTTACCTAGACAATCTGAGGTTGAAATTCAAAAATTGTGTATCATAAATTTTGTGATCATTGGATTTCAGCCATTTTCTTTGAGCAAGCAAATCCATGACAAATATATCCCCACTTTCATTTGGACTTCCTTGATAGTCCTATATGAAGTTTAAGGAGGATTGTAGTGAGCAAAGCATAATGTTCAAGATTACAAATAAAGTGATGAAATGGCCAGGAGAAAGGGGTTAAAGAGATTGATTCTTCTGCTTTTATTCCAGATGTCAAGTTCTTTTGTCCATTTAGAAGTAAGAAATGTCCTTGAGAAATATTCCCATTCTCTCTCTCTTTCTCTCTGATCTAGAAACGATAGCTATGGCAGTAGTAGGCTCCAGATTGAGAATTCAAGGATTTTTGGATCCTACTTATTTTTGTCTTTCTAGACACAACCAACAAACTCATCACTGAAGTTACAACGGTAATCACGGGGAAATAGGAATATTTTTCTAGAAATAATAATTCTTGCTAATTTGTTGTTTGTAGTACCTATTCTGATTAATAAAAGATAGCCTAAAAACCTCCCACAAAATATATTATAGAGCCCTCATTATGAATACACATTAGTACGGTTATTAATCTCATATTTATGCAACTCAACAAGAATTTCTCTGTATTTCTGTATTAGTATGGTTATTTTGGCAATCATCTGTGACACTGGCAATTTGCTGAGGGCAATGCTTTAAATGAGAGTTTAGCAAACTTTGTCTATAAAGAGCTAAACAGTGCATATTAGGCTTGTGGGCCCTATGGTCTCTGTTAACTAGTCAACTCTGTCATTGTATTGTAAAAGCAGCCAGAGACTACACATAGCGAATGTGTGTGTCTGTGTTCTAGTAAAACTTTACCTACAAAACAGAGGCTGGGTCCGATTTGGCCTGCAGGCAGTAGTTTGCCAACTCCTTCTTTTAACAGCTCCACATTAGACACTAGATATATTCTGCATAGATGTTAGCCTTTACTTGGAATTAAATTATATGTCAAAAGCATTCCTAGCATTTAAGGAAGCATATTCAAACTCATAATTAATTTGTAGAATAATAGGAATGATTGGTCGTGGAGTAGTGATACAGTTTCTAAGATTTACATGGTTTGGCAATGTATGAGGCCAAAATAAAGTCTGTGATTTACTCTGAACTCCTTAGATGGAACCATTCAAGTATAAGCTGTTGGTTATTACTAGTGGTTATTATTTTTGCACAGAAGGGCATGGTTTCCAAAACAAAATCATTCCCTTGTACAATGTGAAATTAGAGTATATTGTTAATCTACTCACCTTGAAATTTGAGAGCTTGGCAGTTTGTACTGGTAGCTCAAAATAATATCCTGTAGAACACAGGACAGACTGGAGTGATTTCTAAGGTTCCCTCCCGGTCTAACATTTAATGGTTCTATACAATGAGTACATCAAGGTTCTTATAAAATGTAACTGAACTTTGAAAGTGTGTGAGGGGAGGTCATGGCTGCTCTCCATTTCCAGAGATTGAGTAATTATCTCCTATACATCATGATTATTTGACACTTCCCAGGGTCTTAATTCTGAATAACAGTTTTATGAGGCTTCTAAGATTGCATTTTCTTTCCTTTTTGCTTCATTTTAAAGGATTTTAGAGTATCTGTTTATATTTAACTCTTTAGAAAGGATTTAAAGAATAACAGTTTAATTTCTAATTTTTATTGTAGTTCATCTGACTGCCAAAATTTATTTTTTTTGCTTATTTAGTTCCTTGACTACTTTTGGTGAATTCAATTTTCTGTTTTCACTTTATGTTTGGAAACTTTCAAATACATAAAAGTAGAGAAAAGGGGCCAACCTTCTGGCATAGTGGTTAAGTTTGGTGTTCTCCGCTTTGGTGACCTGGGTTCGCTGGTTTGGATCCAGGCGCAGACCTACACTACTCGTCAGCTATGCTGTGGTGGCGACCTACATGTAAAGTGGAGGGAGATTGACACAGTTGTCAGCTCAGGGCTAATCTTCCTCAAGCAAAAAAAGAGGAGGATTGGCAATAGATGTTAGTTCAGGGCTAACCTTCCTCAGCAAAAAAAAACAACAAAAAGTAGAAAAAATGCCATCTTATCAATTATATTCAACAATGATCAATAATTGCTTTTTTTGCAACTTCATATATTCCTGTATTTTAGCTTTGGAGGAGTTGGCATATTTCAAATCATATTTTTGATATCATGTGTTTCACCTCTCAAGGCTTTATTATGATTCCAGCTAATTCAGGTATTTTTTAAATAAACGCTTTGCCGTTATCACACATCACAACATTACAAATTCTTCAATATCATCTAGTGTACAGACTACATTCACATTTCCCAGAGTGCTTTAAAACAAATCTTTATTATTTTATTTTTTACAATGGCTTGTTCAAGTGAGGATACAAACAAGGTTTTAATATGACCCCATTGATTTGTTGAGCACTTTTTCCCTGAAAAGAGCAGGAAGTTTAGAATAGATCAAAATACTCCCTTCAAATTCCTTCCCTAAACATGGCAATGAGGTTACTGAAAACACCCATACACGAAACTTTGCAGTTGAGGAATTGTAACTCTTTGATGAAAAATAGGGATAGGGATTCCAAGATCAGCGGTGAATAAAATAAAATCTCTTAACAATTGTACTCTTACAAATCATTGTTTGCTCCTCACCTCCAAAAGCATAAGCTCTAAACTCGATATGCAAGGCCTCAAGATCTGTCCTGAGCCTAAGGATTCCAGGTTAATTTCATGCTTCCTAGGTTATCCTCTAGAATTCCTACATTTCCTCAAACAGTACTTGGTCCAGGTGTTCCCTCTGCTTTGACTGCCCTGTATCTCCTTCCATTTGATGTTCTTTCATGTCTAAGAGAAATGGCACAGAACTTAAAAATAGAGTGATCCCTCTGTGACTACAATTTCTCCTAAAATTCAAGAATTCATGAACTTGCAGTGGTATACTCTTCCTGCGTCTATGGAATTTCCTATCTGGTGTCCAAAAATTTTGTCACCTAAAAAAATAATAGTAAGGTAAAAAGAGGAAAAAGAGAGATGGGAATAGAATAGAGAAGTACGTCACAGAAAGATAGTAGTTTCCTGCAATGAAGCCCATGAGACAGATAAAAGAAAATGGAGAAAAGTAAACAGAATTTCATGCCATCTCTGAAGAAGAGGGAACTGGCAAAAATGTGTAAAAGGAATTAGTGGATCGGCAAAGATGCAGGAAGATGAAGATACGCGAATTAATAAATCCTGAGGCATAAACACAGAAAGTCACAGACAGGCAAAGAGGGGAAAATGAGTGATCTGTCACAAAGAAAAGCACTGTCACAATGTATTAGCATCTAACTGTAACTACTAGGAGGCAAGCAATTGCGAATTGTCCTGTGAGCAAATGATGGTGAATGAAAATACACATAGTTCCCATTAGTTTAAATTTAAATGAGTGAAATTCCTCATTGCTGGCTTTTTGGAGTCAGAGTCCTCACCAAAGTCAGACAGAAGTTCCTCCTGAATTGGATGAGAGTGTCCTTCCAAATCCTGAGTTTGTGAGGGAATTCTTAGCTTCTCCCAGGCAGTTGCCTAGAAGTTTAGTACCAGTCCAGAAGCTTCTCACTTGTGCTAGCTCCGTCTCTGGCAGGTAGCGGAGGAGAGTGATCTGTGCGTAGGAAGATATTCCTGGCAGAACAAAGGTGGCTTCATGTGAAGGGCCGCAGAACAGTGGAGGCAGATAAACCGTTAGAGGGACTGTTACAGAGTTCAAACCAGAGGGGCGAGCTCTGAACTCCGGGTGGGAATGAGCCATTCCATCTAGCCCAAATGCATTGCTGTGTTTCTGCTCCTGCTGTATAAAACAATATAAATTCTGAGCAGCGCGGAGATTGGTAAAATGGACAGACAGGTAAAAACTGCATTGTTCTTTGTTTTTAAACTTAAAGTTGAGATAAGATTCAGCGGTTTCACTTCACACTCTGTGGTTTTATTCATTTACCCATCACCTCTGAGAGCCAAGGTCAAGGTGAGTCTTGATGAAACATTCCTGCCTTCTTAGCCTCAAGCTTGCTCTTGCTTTTGCACATTTGTTCTAATTCCTTTGCATACTCACTACTTAAGTATTCTGTTTAATCTCTTTTCTTTAAGTGCAATGTCTTTTTTTAATTAATAAGCTTTATTTTTAGAGAGTTTTAGGTTCACAGCAAAATTGAGCAAAAAGTAGAAAGTTTCCATATACCCCTTGTCCCCATGTGCAATCTCCTTCACTGTCGACATCCTGCACCTGAGTGGTACATTTGTTACAATCAATGAACTTACATTAACATATTACTCCAAGTACATGGTTTTCATTACAGTTCACTCTTGGTGGTGTACATTTTATGGGTTTTGAAAGATGTGTCCACTGGGGTAGTATTACCTACTATAGTTTCACTGCCATAAAAATCCTCAGTGTTCTGCCTATTCATCCCTCTCTTTCTGCTACTTCCTGCCAACTATCGAACTTTGTACAGTCTCCACAGTTTTGCCTTTTCCAGGATATCATATAGTAGGAATTGACAAGGTACAGGACACCGTACCCAAAATATGGCACCTTGGCATATTGAATATTTCAACCTGAAGGAATCTGAGAAATGCTAAGTGCAAGAAGGACTTTTTGACCTTCCCCTGAAGCACCTCTTATGTGAGAGGTGCCCTCCCTATACTGGGAGGAAAGGAGCATCCTTAGCTCTGAAGATAGAAGGATGCAGAGAGGAATCTGAACCAATAGGCCCTGCTAAGTTTCAGCCAGTTTACTATAATTACCGCCTTCCGTTTGTCCTTTAACATTTTACAACTTTGTACTCTTCATCAGACCTAGCATAAAAATGCTCAGGTTTTACTATTTTTTCAGGTCTTCATTTCTTTATGAAGGCTCCTATGTCATATAATATTTATATAAAATAGATATGTATGCTCTTCTCTTGTTGGTCTGTGTTTTGTTACAGGGGCCCCAGCTGAGGACTTAGATGGGTAGAAGGAAAAGATATTTTTCCTCCCCTACAAAACTGCACAGTATGTACACTTACTGTATGATTAAAACCGGCTTCTTTCATTTAGCAGTATGCATTTAAAGTTCCTCTATGTATTTTCATGGCATGAGAGTTCATTGTTTTTAGTATTGAATAATATTCCATTGTCTGGATGTACCACAGTTTATTCATTCCTACTGAAGGACATTGTAAATAAAGTCAATGTAAACATCCATGCCCAGGTTTTCGTGTGGATATAAATTATCACTTCATTGCTGGATGAATCGATTTCTGGATAGTATGGTAAGAGTATGTTTAGTTTTTAAGAAACTGTCAAACTGACTTCCAAAGCAGCTATGCATTTTGTATTCTCACCAGCAATAAATAAGGGTCCCTGGTGTTCCATATCTTCACCAGCGTTTAATATTGTCAGTGTTCTGCAGTTTGGCCATTCTAGTGAGTATGTACTGGTATCTCATTGTTGCTTTAAATTGCATTTTTCATCAGGGAAATGTATATATTTTGTTCATATTTATACCTACACAAAATATTTCAGTTTTTGGGTGCTAAAATAGATGATATTGTATTTTTAATTTCAAACTCCACTTGTTCGTTGCAGATATTTGGGAAAACAATTGACTTTATATATTAACCTTGTATCCTGCAAACTTGCTATGATCGCTTGTTAGTTTCAGAAATTTGTTTTGTCTACTCTTTTCAAGTTTCAACATAGACAATCATATCATCTGTGAACAAAGACAGTTTTATTTCTTCCTTTACAATCTGAATATGTTTTATTTCCTTTTCTTGTCTTATTGCATTAGGCAGGACCTGCAGTATGATGTTGAAAAGCAGCAGCAATAGGGGACATCCTTGCCTTGTCACCGGTCTTAGTGAGAAAGCTTCCAGTTTCTCACTAGTAAGTATGATGTTATCTGTGGGGTTTTTTCTGAGTCTTTATCAAGTTGAGAAAGTTCCCCTCTATTCCTATTTTGCTGAGATGTTTTATCATGAATGGGTATTGGATTTTGTAAAATGCTTTTTCTGCATCCATTGATATGTTCATGTGATTTTTCTTTTTTAGCCTGTTGATGTGATGGAGTACATTTATTGATTTTCAAACATTTAACCAGCTTGCATACCTGGTAAAAATACCACTTGGTTGTGGTGTATAATTCTTTTTATACGGTATTGGATTTGATTTGCTAAAATTTTGTTGAGAATTTTTGCATCTATGTTCATGAGAGTTATTAGTCTGTAATTTTTTTTTTTTTCATGTGATGCCTATCTCATTTTGGTATTAAGGTAATACTGGCCTTGTAGAGTGTGTTAAGGAGTATTCCCTCTGCTTCTATCTTCTGAAAGAGATTGTAGTGAATTGGTATAATGTCATCCTTAAATGTTTGGTAGGATTCACTAGTGAACCCATCTGGGCCTGGTGTTTTCTTTTTTGAAGGTTATTAATTATTGATTCAATTTCTTTAATAGATAAGGTTATTAAGTATTGATTCAATTTCTTTAATAGATATAATGTATTCAGATTGTTTCTTCTTGTGTGAGTTTTGGCAGATTGTATTTTTCAAAGAATTGGTCCATTTCGTCTAGGTTATCAAATTTGTGGCATACATGTGCTCATAGAATTCTTTTATTATCCTTTTAATGTCCATGGGATCTGTATGATGTCTCCTCTTTGACTTCTAATATTAGTAATTTGTGTCCCCTCTCTCTTTTTCTTAGTTTACCTGGCTAATGACTTTCCAATTTTACTGATCTTTTCGAAGAACCAGGTTTTGGTTTTGTTTATTTTCTTTATTGATTTCCTGTTTTCTGTTTCATTGATTTCTGTTCTAATTTTATTATTTCTTTTCTTCTTCTCACTTTGGATTTAACGTGCTCTTCTTTTTCTAGTTTCCTAAGGTGAGAACTTAGGTTATTGACTTTAGATCTTTCTTTTTTTCTAATATATGCATTCTTGGCTATAAATTTCCCACTAAGCACTGCTTTCACTGTGTCACACACATTTTGATAAGCTGTATTTTCATTTTCATTAAGCACAATGTTTTTAAACATGCAAAACCTATTTTGCTGTTCACTGCAGCTATGTATAAATTTATAGAAAAGATTCAAGTTACACCGAAGCTGCAGTTTATTGGATAATCACTATAAATAGTTTCTTCTCAATTTGAGACATTCCAAAGGGGCTGAGATCCTTCCACTTCCTATATATTCAATTCCAGTCAGACACTGGGTTGCTTTCCGGAAGCCACTTAATTTCTCTGGGCTTCTCATCTGTAAAATAAAGGGGTTGGATGGGCTATTCTTTAACTTGTCATAGTGTTTCTTTTTTAATGTCTAGTGGTGAAAGGAAGCCAGTGCTGTTGATGGGGTGTCTTAGGCTTCCTTGCAAAATATTCCAAGTGAGCAAAAATTGTAAAAAACCAGAACCAAAACAAACTTCTTCCAGTCAGGGCTGCTGCATAATTTGTGGAGCCAAATGGAATTTTAAAATGTGAGATCCCTTGTTCAAAAAGCAGGTAAAAGTGCCATTAAAGACATTAAAATATAGAGCATTTTTCCTTCTTCAGTAGTCTCTAGACTTGGCATGGGGTTTTTATTTTCTACTTAATGCCATTGTAAGTAAAGAGAAATTAAAATTTTTAAGTGTTAGCATGAATTTTAGCATCCATCTTTATATTGTGCAAGGCCAGTTTTAAATGCAAATGTAAGAGCATTTAACTCCTATGCCCAGTCATCCAAATTATACATTTCCTATTTTGTAGCTAGTACATGTGTATTTTATTCTTACCAGAACAGTGGAAACAATGCATAACATAAATTCAGCTGCTTTTGTTTCACTTCTTGTTGTGGACACATTCCAACAACACTTTTTATCTTCGGCTTACTGATCATGAAGGAAGATCTGAAAGGAAAAAGGCAACTATGCGTTGCCAGATCTTTTCCTTTCTTTCTCTGTCATTATTTTCAGCATAAGTAGTTGGCTCATACAGGGAAGTAAAATAAGTAGGAAAGAATATGATAGGTTTCCATGGTTGTTTGTATTTCTTGGAACACCATTGTCTTCTTTTTGTGTTTAATGAAACTTCTGGATCACATGGAAAGTGTGGATGTGTTGAGTGTCAGTTCCCGCACTTACGCAGTGGTAGATGTACACACTTATTTTGCATTTGCTTTGAGTCTCGTTGAACTCCCACACATGGTAATTTCACCAGAATTCAGTGCTCATGAGCTGTTAGAGAAGGAAATAGTGGGCACAGATCTATACATAATAATATGTTCATTGGAAACATTCCATCTTCTTAACTATTATTCCAGGACATGATTTTTAATAGTGTTTTTCACTGTATGCATATACCATAATTTATTTAAATCATCTTAATTTGTTGAACATTTAGGATATACATAATTTTTTTTACTATTATCAATAATTAGTAGAATAAGATGTTTGCAACTAAATCGTTGTACTTTTCAATGGAATTATCTCAGCATAAATTCCTAGAACTTAAATGGTAAGTTACACCAAGGATTTTGATATGTATTGCAAAATAGCTTTTCAGAAAGTAATCAACACTTTCACCTTTGGCATTTAAGTATCTATTTCCCTATAGACTATCAATATTGGGTATTATCATATTTTAAACCATTCTATACTTGAGAAGTAAAGCATTGGAATTCATTAATTTAAAAATTATATTGCTAAGACTATTGAGGTTGGAGATTTTCATGTGTTGATTTGCCATGTAAATTTATTTTTCCCTTTTTTTGGATAAATTCTCTTTTTGTGCTTTTGACTGTCTTACTGCACTGATGTTCATCTTTTGCTTATTGATTTGCACAGCAAATTGTATTTAAGGTCAATAGTGTTTTGACAAGTATGTTGCAAGTATTTTATTTGGTTTGTCTTTGATTCTCAATTTTGTTGACAGTGTTATTTTAACTTCAAAAGTTGGTTTTTATGTAGTCAAATTTATCAAATTTTGAATGACTTCTTGTCAATTGCATCACAAATTCTTTGGATGTTTGTTTCTATTTACCTCGCAGCTGGAATTTCAGCACAGCTGACCATTACATATGCTGATTTGGGTGTCCCATTCATTTCATACACTTATGTCTATGCATCCCTGGCTGGAGATTCTCCTTTGGAATTTCCTGATTAGCAAATTGCCCTTCTCTGAGTCTCCCAATAGCCTTATGTAGATCTTTGGCTTACGCAGAGGTTGTTCATTAATTATAGTTCTTAGACTCTGCTCTTCATAATGCTGTTGAGAAAATCTAACTTAAAGGGCTACCCTCAGCCAATTCTAGATGCTGGCATTATGATGATTAAAGAGTAGAATTTGGCTCTAGAGTCTACTTCTCGTTTCTTGGATAATTGTACATTCTTTTATCAAACACCAATATAGATGAGTTAACTCATTTTGTATGGGTCCAATAAAAATGAAGCTGAAGATATTGATTCTAATCTCCTAAGTTTACTAACTATTTGGTATCAGCCAGATACAGGTCCCAGAAAAAACAGGGAAAATATGAAAATATTGATGGTATAAAAAAAACTAGACAGAATAAATAGTCAGTTTTCTTGATTATGGTCTGGAAGTAATATATTGACATAAATATATTAAGATAATTAAATTAATCTAGCAAAAAATTCTATAATACCAGTGTCCTCTACTGTCTTTGTAGTTTATATGGACTTCAATGCATCTTGATGCCCCACCAAAAACGTTCATTGTTGGTAGATAGCGTTTCTTCCCATTTGCTTATGGTGGCTTACTATAGGCATATTTCAGAAACACTCAAGTTTTCAATAAACAAAAAAGGTTAATAAAAGGACCAGACCTGTATTTTAAAGTCTTTTTCTTTTTATAGTCACTAACATATTGTAAGTTTGTAGTAATAACATTTTTCAAATCTGATATTGGCACACTCTGATAAAAGGTGCCTACATATTCTGAGAAAGATAGCTAACTGTTTGAAGGAGGAAATACTCCACAGAAATCCTGTTAACTTTTAAAGACAAATAGAAAAGTTTCAAATCCTATATGTTACCTTAGAGAATAACTTTGGAATAAACAGTAAGAGGTTACAGACTAAAATATTTTTATTTTGACAAAATTATTTCAAGCCTATAAATACAAATTAATTGTTCTTCTATATCTTTCTAATGGAAGTCTTTGGAGGTGTGATATTATGATATCATGTATTATTATGCATCTTAGAATAAATCCCAGCAATTTCTGTGGTATTCATCGACCAAACAGTGTAATATTCTCAAAAACTCACATGGAAATGTCGCTTTCGGTCTGTCTGTCCATGCAGAAAGAGAAGAGAGACAAGCTTTTTCCTAATCACTCACTGGTAAAAATCATAAAACAAGAAAGAAAAATATACAAATAGCAGACACTAAATTTAATACTTAAATGAAAATTAATAAGGCCTATTTGGCTAATCAACAGTAAAGAAAAAATATATTGTCTTGGTTTTTTTACCTAAGAAGAAGTAATTTGGCATGTAGTAACATGACAGAATGTATATCTAGAATAAAAAAACTTTTAGCAGAATATGCCTTAGAGATTATTTATTCAACTTTCATGTGGCTCTATTTTAAGTGGACTTTAACTTATAAAGAACACACAAATAGCAAAGATTGATAAATTAGGGTAGAGTTAAATCTCTGATTATTTTCCCTCTTTAACTCACGTATTAAAAGTACATTGAGTGGTAAGGAGACTAAGAGGCCTTCTGGGGAGAGAAGCAGGATATTGGGGAAGGAAAAGATGAGGAATAGGACATATATAACATTATTAAAAGTCCGTTCAAATCTGACGAAAGAAAAACTGAAGAGAACCAGTTAATGTGAGATTAATATGCTGAATCAGTAAAATGGTGCTCAGGCTCTAGCAGTTTACAAATGATAGAAGTTAACATTCATGTAAAAATAAAACAAACATCTGTATAATAAAGTGAGGTGTAGTAATCATGAACAAACACAAATATGTATGCTTTCTGGGGTAGATATATTACTAATAATGTTATGTACACATGAATTGAATTATGTTTAATGATCTGAATGGATTCACAGTCTAAAGAAAATTAGTAGTTTTTCAAATGTTTAATTTAGTTCGCCAAATGTATATTAAACATTATTTGTTAAGCAGTGTCCTAGAAGCAGTGTAAACCGTGGTTACTGAATCAGCCTTTCAGTCACACTTTTAATCACCTCTTGATGGTTGTAATAGACAGACTGTGTGTTGCCTGCCTCAACCCTACCTTCTGCTCTGACAACTGTCCCTCATGGTGGCAGCTGCATCCTTGTGTTTACTCCATTACTGTGGCCTCAACCACATCTGATTGGACCTGAGTAAATAGCCCATTAAGTGGGAACCCCCTCAGAGTCTTGTTCCAGCAAGCTTGTATCAGGGGATAGGGAGGTTGGATTATTTAACTGCAGATACTGAACCTAAAGGCAGCAGAGGGGTAGCCAGGTTTGGACCAAACATAGATGGAGTGTAAGAGTCGGGTAGACATGCACAGAGGAACAGATTGGAGACACCATGTGATCCCAGAGAAAGAGAAGTGGAGAGAGCAGTTGTCTTGATTCCTAATAGTGTTTTTATTTTTGCTTCCAATCTCTGTGATGTCTGACTACATTCACTGACCCTAAATTCCAAAAGATACTCATTTATCCCTTATCCTTCCCCTTAAATCCCTACTTTCACCAATTTATTGTTGGCTGGTTTTGCTTAAAAAAGTTTAAGATGTTTTTATTACTTGCGGACAAGTGATTTTCAACGAAGGCACCAGTTTTTCTTTAAAACTTATGTTTCTTTCAACATGCAGTGTTGGGACAAACAAGTCAGCAACTTGATAAAAACAATTTGGATCTTTAATTTAGACTGTAAGCAAAAATACATAACAAAATATATTTGAATATGTTGTTTTATACAAGAATGACAGAATCAGATTTTTAGCAAAATTTTGGAGAAGGCATGAATTTCTGTTTAGAAGTACAATAAACAGCTTCCAAGATAAAATTAATGGATTTGCTTGTGTAATTTAAAAACTCTGGATGCTAAAAAGCAAAATAAAATATATTAAAAAGGCTATACACAAACTATATTATACAAGGCAATCAACTGATTCTATGACAGTGTTACTATCTTTTTAATATAAATATCCTAGAAATATCTGTAAAAAAAATACTAAGAACTTCCCAAATAAATGGACCAAGTTTCAAGTTCATGAAGATATTAAACGAAATAATTGATATTAATGTGAAAACATCCAATCTCTATCAAGTAAGCAAATGAATATTAACACAAAAAGGAACACATTTTCCACAATTAAATTGGAAATTTATTTTTAAATATTTACTATTGCCCAAGACAGGATGAAAACAGAATTCTCACGTATTTCAGATAACACTAACTTGTATAACTCTTTGGAAAACTAACTGGAGATATTGTCAAGAGTCAAGGAAAAAAGTATATATCTCTCTCTCTCTCTATGTATATACTCAAGATATAGTTCAAGAAGTGAATTACTAGGCAAAAGAATATGAATATCTATATTTGTATACAAGCTATCTATATTTATATATTTTAATATGTATAAAATACCTATATTTATCTATATTACTGTCTATGTATATTTTATAGCATATATTTTAAAGATACTCCTCACAACATTATTTTTACCATGAAATATATTGAAGAAAACTTGATATCCAATTGTTGGTGAATATTTAGGAAATTTTGTCAGGTCACTCTGTGGCTTTTAGAGTAAGTTCTATACAATAATGAGAAACCTCAAATGTGAAATAATATTAGATTAAGAAAGCAAGATATAAAATTAGTGTGCAATATTTATTCAATATATATATATTTTTTTAAAGTTTGGCACCTGGGCTAACAACTATTGCCAATCTTCCTTTTTTTGTTTTTTAAGGATTGGCACCTGGGCTAACAATTGTTGCCAATCTTTTTTTTTTTTCCTGCTTTATTTCCCCAACCCCCCCCCCCCCCCCCCCCGTTCCGTGCATAGTTGTATATCCTAGTTGCAGGTCCTTCTAGTTGTGGGATGTGGGACGCCACCTCAACGTGGTCTGACGAGCAGTGTCACGTCTGCGCCCAGGATCCGAACCCTGGGCCACCACAGCAGAACGCGCGAACTTAACCACTCAGCCGCGGAGCCAGCCCCTCAAAATATTTTTAAAAACAGAAAAAATTGGATAAAATAAACCTCAATGATTAAGATAATTTAATTATAGCTAATTTTGCCTCTTTAGTTCTAAAATGTATATAATGCATCTATATGACTGTATATTTAAGTTTTTTTTTAATATCTTGATACCCATATGATTAAGATCGCACATTTGCAACTCATTCATTTATGGACACTTTAATGTTATTTTGCATGTTGATTTCTGAAGCCTAAATTTAATACAATTATTTATAGAAATGGATAGTTAGAAACAACCTACATATCCAAAAACTAAGGGAATGGTTAAATAAATTATAGTATTTCTATTTGGAAAAAGTATTCAAACTTTGCTTATATATACAGACAACACAGCAGCACTGGAAAACGATAACTGTGAAGTTCTTTAAACTGATGTTCCCTATAATTATAAACATCTTTAAATATATACCTACGGAGGGAACCAAATCACTTTATTAATAGTATTTGGGTGTTAAGATTGTGGATGTTTTTCTTTACGATCAAGCTTTTCATAAATTTGTCGTATTATTTTGTATTTTTAAAAAGCTGATATTTACTGTTAAAGTAGTCGAACAAGGAGGCCTTTAGTCTGAGTGGCTCTAATGCCTTGGTAGCCTATGTTAGCAAGTGGAAACCTATGCTAGAGTCAATTTCTGTAAATGCCTCAAGGTTAAGAACAACAACCAATCACAAACAGCCAACTAAGCTTTCCCAAATAATGCAACTGATTAAGCTATAGCCAATCAAATAATTTTCTTGCTTTGCTTCTGGATTTTCTCTATGAGAAACTTGCCCCTAGTTCCTGTCTGTGGAGCACTCCTAAGCACTTCCTGTTTGACGCTGCTTGGTTGGAACTGATGTTAACTTAAATAAACTCTTAACAATTTTAATCTGCCTCAGTTTACCTTTTAATACATTAAACAAGGATGAGTTTTTTAATTGCAGGAAAGTAGATATTATCCCATGTATCAAGATAAGGTTTCTAAGGCAAGCCATGAGGTCTTTAGGCATCCTGTATATATCGTAGTAATGGGGGCTATTGCTAGTGCTTGAAAAGGCAAAAATAGGCTTTAGCTGAAAAAAAAACTAGTATGGGATTTAAAACTGCAATGAAAAAGGTCAGTATTAACTACAATACAATTAATCCAGCTGCTTACACTGTAAGTCTTTACTGAAATTGTGGCTGTTACATCCTTAGGAGAGTTTTTTTAAGTTGCTAATTACATGCCCATCAGAATAATGGAAGAGTGATTATCCTTATTGTGTTTAGTGACATTGAAACCTCTATTATTTTGTGATTGGAGCTGGATAATTATAGATAATTGTTGGTACTGTACTGCCTGTTCAAATATAGCTCTGCAAAAATTACTTTATTTTAATTAAACATGTTTAGGGTTTTAAAGTTCAGTTTGCTATCATAAGCAAACAAACTCTATTTAAGTGTCACAGTGGTATATATCTTTCTAACTCTTATTAGTCAGTTTTCCAGCAAATCAGTTGTTCAACTCCGATAAACTGACCTCGTTCCACTTAAAAATCATTTACGTGGAATATAAAATTAAATGTCTGATGTATTTTTTATTCTAAGTCCCAATTCTAAAAGCAAATTTATAACTTGTTCTAATAATATTGGTGATATCTTTTGGCTCTAAGAGATGGTAGCACTGGGTAAATAAAGTACTTCTTAAAGGTTTAATGAAAATAAAATATTGTGGAAACCATTTACAATAAATATGACATAATTAGTTCGGCACAAAGTCAATGGACGTTAACAAAGAGAAAGATAAAACCCCTTATCAAAGATGTTGATGTCTCAGAAAACTTCCTATGAGAGGAATCAGACATGTAACCTGAGCAGGCCACCTGCACAGAACTCAGTCGGTTCCCTTCACACTTTAGGCATTGCGTAAATACCCCATCAGAAGTCACAAAGGACGTTTTCCTTTTACCCTGCCTCCTCTTTTAGTAACACATGCTTTATTTGGAGTTGACTTATTCCTCTTCTCCCAGCTGAAGAACACCCAAATGTGGGTGCAGTACTCCCTTACTGCACGGTCCATTTGTCTGTCTAATCTTCATAGGCACATTTTATGGTGTTGTCATTGGCTTCGATTCCTTCTGCCTACATGTGTCTGTGTGATTGGAATTCACTCTTGGAACCAACTAGGGGGCTTTGCTGGGTTACTTGTCATTGGCTTATGCTGCTTGTAATCTCCTGAGTAACTTTAACTCAAGTGCACAAACTCAGGTGAAAAAATGCAGTATGGAATTTCTAATACTCCATTTACATCCAAGCTAACCCATCCCAAGGCACTTAAGAGTCCCCTGCACTGTAGAATGATGGCACTCTGCAGACATTGGGTCTGCAGTTCGTGAGCAATGAAATGTCCCAGACAGATAGGGAGAAAGGTGGAGTTGAATATAATAGAAGGAGAAGGAGACTCAGGACTCAGTCTGTCTTTAATTCCAAAGTCTGTGCTCATCCAGTTAGCAATCAAATTATCTTTTAACATTCAGTTCACAAAATCAACTATTTGAATCTGAGGACAAGGCTTAACATAGACAGGCATATTATTGAGAAACATTGCTAAAAATATATATCCAAATCTGAACTCATTTTCTTCTTGATCAAGACAACTTTCAGTCTAAATTCCTTTGTTTAGCTTATTTGTTTGCTTCGCTTTTTTGTTTTTGTGTGTTTTGTTTGTTCTAAAAGCCATTAACATTTTCTAGTTGCCCAAGCCAGATGTCATCTTGGGCTCCTCTTCTTTTTTGTTTCTCTCTCCCACTGTCTTGCACATATATTCTTTCCATACTCTATACAAATTTTACTCTTCATTCCTCTCTAAAAGTACATTTTTGCTTCCACTTCTAATGTTAGGCCATTCTTCTCATTTGCTTTGCCTTTTAAACACTTATCTACCTGCCCTAATTTTTTTCCTGCTCTTAGGCCCAACTAAAATGCTGCTTTCATTGATGAATCTTTCCTGATGATCCGCATCTGAATGTTAGGACTTTTAAACTCTTTTTGTTCTCTTTTATAACACATGTTGTATTTTGCATTAATGTGTATGACTTGTTATTTCACCCTACTAATGTGAAAGTTGTTTGGACTAAGTCCCCATTCTAGGCATCATCTATATCACAAGTAACATCACTTTCAATTCCACAGCATGTAAGATGAGAAGAATGTAAGATTTTCTTTTAATATTTTAATTTAAGAATAGGGCATGTCTAAGCTAACAAGGAAATCTTCGTCTGCCACTTTATATCAATCTTCAAAGAAGAAAAGATATGACGACAGTTTATATGTAACTACTGACCATTTATGTAATGGAATAATTGTGAGCTATATATTTACAGGAGATGATAGTGAAAATAGGCAGCATTCTTTTCACTGAACGATCATGCTCAAGTAGAAGAGTAGTCTCGACAGACATTTTCATCCTTCGTAATCAGAAATGCTTATTGTAAACAGATTGTTTTAAAAATGGGAGTTTAAACAATGTAACTAAGCACCACATTTGGAGCAAAATCTTCCAGACTTCAATTATAGAAGCTAAAAGAAAAAGAATAGTGGAAGAAAATCTAAAGAGATAAATCTTTTTTTCTTAGCTTTTGATTAATGACCGTATATAATTTATTTTGGATTTACTGACAATATGGACGCAAGACGAGTGAGTGGATTAGTCAAGTTTTCTACAGCGCATGAAAACAGTCAGATTTTCTACAGCATATGAAAACAACAGCATTATGCAATCAATTTTACACAATCTCCTTTCCTGAGAGAAGGGAGTCAAAGTGTGATAGGAAAATGGCTCCTGTCCAAATTATGTCTCATTGGAAAGAGAGGAGAGAAAAGCAAGAAAAATATCAGAAACATTTTTAACTCCTAGACATCAGAAATGAAACTTTAACAAGTAGGGAAAAAGAAGAGTGAAAACAGACTTAAGATCGCAGTTTTGGAATTCTTACATGTGACTTACAGCTATACTAGCTTACATTATAAATTAGTTTCAAAATATGTAACATTTGATAGTGCTGTAAATAGTGGTCATTTTTTCATATTTATCATAGTGCTCACAATTTCCCCTAATTTCTTGCATCACACATGTACAATATGTTCATGAAACACTTTTTGGCCCCAAAGAAATTTTTTTTCATTCTTTTATGTTCTATGACTTTGACATTCAAGGACCTTTCATGCCAATCAGGTTAATGCTTTGAAACACCTAAACTTCTTCTAGTAGAATCAAAAGTAAACATCATTCTTCTATGAGCTTAAACAGAGTTCTGTTGAAAGCATGTCTTCAACTATAGGAGCTGCTTAGACCATAGATATAGCACATTTTAGCAAGGAGGAAAAAAATTACAAGTCTGAAGCAATAGTTCTCAATATGTGATTCACAGAACCCTCGGGTCCCTCAGATGATTTTAGAAGGTCCATGAAATCAAAACCATTTTCATAATAATATTATATATTTTTTTCTTTTTTACTGTATTAACATTGCACTAATGATGCAAAATCAATGGTGGGTAAAATTGCTGGTGTCTTAGCATGAGCAAAGGCAGTGGCACTAAACTCTACTAGCAATTATTGTGTTCTTCACCGCCACAAACTCCCAGGGGAAAAAGCCAGTTTCACCTAAGAATATAAGTCAGTAAAACTAATTAATTTTACTAAATCTCAGACCTAGAATACATAGTTTATTAAAATTTTATGTGATAAAGTATTTCTAATGCAAACCAAAGTATGATGCTCTGTAGAGATAGAGTGACCTTGGAATTGTTTGGTTTGCAGGCTGACAGCCATTTTTTTATGGAATACATTTTTTGTTGTTGTTCCTGAAGAATAACTGATAGACAAACTTTGATTATTTAGACTTGAGACATATTCTCTCAAAGTGAAAGAACTGAGCCTGTCATTTCAAGGAAAGCAGAGTATTTGTTGTGAATGATAAAATTTGAGATTTTAAGGAAAAGTTTGAAATTTTGGAAACTTGTGTCTATTACTGGGAGCTTAACAACTTTCTAATACTTGAAGACTATTGAGATTGATGGTGATATTAACAAATGCGGTATTTTGCTATATTTTTGTGCAGTAAAGAGTTAACTCAGCAGGCTTGGGTTGTTCAAATTCTGCACATTTCAAAGAAAGGACTGGCCATTGACTAGCTCATGGTAGATAACATCTGAGTCTGATAAGAGTGTTTTTTTCAGCCTGAGTTTCTGGACTGTGCTGTATCAGTTTGACATCTGGGGACTGAAGATTGAGTAGTTAAAGTCAGTCATGGGAGCAGTATGTCTATGTGACTCACCCGCAATAAAAACTCTGGACACCAAGGCTCAAGTGAGCTTTTCTGGCTGGCAATGCTTTGCACGTGTTGTCACACACTGTTGCTCATAGAATTAAGCACATCCCTGTGCGACTGCTTCCAGTAAATTGAGCCTGAAGGTGGTCTTAGGAACCCCTAATACAATTATAATGAAATGTGTCAACTTTGGAAGAACTGCATAGCTCAGTGAATGACCAATGCATGATGTAACAAAATCATGCATAGACAAATGATGCACAAAATATAAGATAAGCCAGTGTATTTTAATGTAACAGAATATAAAAAATGTTTACTGATATAGTTTCAGATTCCACATTGCAACTAACCTCTAAGAAACTACCACCACATGTTTAGTTTCAGCATAATATTAAAGAAGAATATCCACAATTATCCAAAAAGGACATTAACTTACTCCTCCCTTTTCCAATGACATATCTTTGTGAAGCCCCATTTTCTTCAGATGCTTCAATGAAGCCAATATATTTCAATAGATCGAATGCAATCAGTGATCTACTAAGCTATATATTAGTGATATTTGCAAATAAAAAGTAACGCCACTGTTTTCACTAAATTGTCTTGTATGTTGGAAATATATCTTTTGGAAAATATAAATATATTATTTATGTTAACAGATAGTGGCTTAATATATTATTTATGTTAACAGATAGTGGCTTTAGTATTATTTTAAAACAAATTAATAGATACTTTTAAATTTTCTCAACTTTAAATCTAAATATAGCAAATAGTGATAGATAAAATTCATATAAACAAAAAGCTCTCATGATTCTCAAGAATTTTTAAGAGTGTATGAGGGGTATGAGAACAAAAAGTTTGAGAACCACTGGTGTTGTGGGTAGGTGTATTCTTCCTCCCACTTCTTCTGGGTCACTAGATCCCCAGTGTTTAATGGAGCCTGAATAGGGAGAGGGCTTTGTTCCTTACTTAACTTGCTCTGGCACAGGCATCTTTTGTCGTTTCTCCCTCTTTCTCTGGGTAACACTGGCCATTCTTTGACAGCTTCTGTGTGGCAGGTATGCTCATTTTCTCTTGGTGCCTGGTTGATTTTGGTTCAAAGAATACAGGCTATACGCTGTCAAGAACCAAGGCATCTACTCTTTCCACTTCTCTTTCTCTGGAGCCACATTTTCTCTCCAATCTGTTTATCTGTGATGTCTGCCTGTCTCTTTTTCTGCTTCATCTACTTTTGGCCCAAACATGGATACCCTCTCTCTGTCCTTACAAGTGCAGTATCTCTTAAACTATAATTCTCAACTTCAACTCCCACCCTTAACTATATACCACACCGTATGTAGTTTTTTTCTTTGGAGATCTCCTTGCCTGGCAGGTAAGCCTTTTGGGAGGGTTGATGGCTAGTTGGATCAAGCCTAACTAAGTTCCTTAGGTCCACATGGCCTTGGATACAAATGTGCCCTTGCTGTATGTCTTAGTCAGCTCAGGCTGCACAACACAATACTACCTACTGGGTGGCTTAAACAACAGGAATTTATTCTTACAGTTCTGGTGCCTAGGTACCAAGATCAAAGAACCAGCCAATTCACTTCCCTGGTGGGGGCTCTCTTCCTGGCTTGCAGATATCTACCTTCTTGCCTCAAATGGCAGAGACTGAGAGAGAGGGCTCTGGTCTTTTCCTCCTCTTATAAGGACACTAATTCCATTATGGGGGTCCTACCCTCATGACCTCATCTAAACCTAATTATCACCCAAAGGCACTACCTCTAAATACCATCACATAGAGGGTTAGGGCTTCAACATATGAATTTTGGGGATACACAAACATTCAGTCCATAATGCCATGGTGGTTGATGTGAGTGGAAACAGCTCCACTGCCTCCCAAGACCAGGAATACAAATGCTCTCTTCATTTACCCCCTCACTGCTGCTCCCAATGTCTCAGGTGGTCCTCTGGGAGTTCCCCTCACCTAGAGAAGTATTCTTAAGGAGGAGAAAATAAAAAGCCTCTAAGCCTCGGACTCAGGATTGTTATTACTCCCTCTCTTACACTCCCCAGGTGTCTTTATAGAGACTAGAAAAGAAGTAAAGAAGAAGTAGTGGAGATGATTGAGTCTAGCAGAGTGGGTTCTGCTAAATGTTAAACCTGCTAAATCCAAGAGGAGATGTCTGGCCTAAAATGTTGGCAGCTCCTTTTAGAATAGAAGGTGCTTAGAGCCTCTTTATCCTTGCCTTGGATATCACCAGCCAATTTCCAAGAAGTGTCACTCAACTTTTTGTTACATACTCAGCTATCTGAGTGAATATTCCAAACTCTTACATGGATTTTGAATAGTGTATTATATGCATAACATGGTGTGTGTGTGTGTGTGTGTGTGTGTGTGTTAAGAAAATCTCTTAACAGGTATTCTTTGTAGGAAGCTAGGGAATAGAAAGAATCTATCAAGGAAACATTTACAGCAATCCTGGAAGACAAAATAGATTGATGATAGGCTTAAACTCTTCCAAAGAGAAAATATCACCATTAGGTCAATTTACCCAATACTTATTAAGCATCTCCAAAAGGAATAAACTATCACTTTTGCTTCAAATAGCTTGCCCTTCAGTGGAAAGACACGTGCACAATTAGTCTATCCTATTGAAGCATGTTACATAAGTTAAAATAGAGGAACTGTGGCAAAGTACAGGTGGGAGGAATAGTTCCAGCTGGCATGCTAGGGAAAGGCTTCAGGCAGGAACTTTGAGTTAGGCTAGAAAAAAAAAAGAGAGAGAGAGCAATTTAGCCAGGTCAGTGTAGTGATCGGATTGTAATTAAATAGGAAGAAAAAACAAACCCTATACCTCTAGGGGAAATGTATAAAGGCGCATATTGAGAAAATGTATACTCCAGCGTCAAAAGTGTAGGGTGAAGAAGAGTTAGGGAGATGCGATGGGGTGGGTTTTGGCTAAGAATAAGATTGGCAGGTAGCATGGATTAGATTAACCACATGCTGACGGAGCAAGCTTCCCTGCCAGCTGAGGGAACAGAATCACTTTGACTTAAATTACTTAGTAATAAACAGAGTTATTTTTATCAACATTAGTATCAGTTATATGCTGTATTAAAAAATACCCTAGCACCACATACAATTCAATTCTTAAAATTGTTGTCATAAATTCTGGCCTTTCAGGCATTTTTTTTTTCCTTTTAAAAAAGGCAGGGATGACTCAGCAAGTTATTTTGTAATTTAAAAATTGTAAAACTCTAAAAAAATTTTACAATTGTAAGATGTGGCACTTACTTTAACAGATATTCTCTATACCTGTTACCTCATTTTCTTTCCTCAAGAATGCGAATTCTGATTTTTGTCCTGTAAAAGCCAACTAGTGGAATTACAAATAACAAATAATTCTAGATAGAAAAACAGAAAGTGGAAAAATCCAGACTAATTAACCATGACTATAAAAGTACCGAAAAGTATGTCAGTTGCCAAAATATATAACATTCTCAACTTGTGTTAAAGCACATTTTTTGCCTCCGATATCAAGTTACCCTCAGGCAAATTCAATTCAAGTCATTCCAAACTTGGGAAGGATGAATAAAGGCTAAATCTATTCTGGTTAATAAAGATTAGTGATAATCATCTGAAGGAGGTTGGGTGCAGGTTTGTGCAAGGAATGGGGAAAAGGAGGGAAACGGGGAGGGCCATTGGTGGTGGTGGCTACCAACTGGGCTGGCTTCCCAAATGAAAGGAAGGTTGATTCTTGAGGAAAAGTTTCAGTAAGACTGGAATAGACTGGGATGAGATGGGGTCCATTCTGGGAATCCGAAGGTAGATGTGGGGAAAGAGCTGCGGGTCAGCGTAGCTTTTTGGCAGGATTTCTATGATCTACCTCAAACTGAATACCAAGTAACCCCACCTTTCATTAACAAATAATAAAATAAACAAATAAAACAATATAAAAATTAAAACTCGACTCCTTGCCAACCACTAAGAATCCCAGAATAAACAAATATAAAATCTTCTTTTCCAAGCTGTCTCTGTCAATACACTAGAGAAATAGAAACCACCGCACAAATGAAAGGGGGAATTTTCATATTCTCCATCTCTAGTTCTTTAATTACATTTACATGATGATCTTTTTAAATATTTATAAAGTTCCTATAAAGAACTTCGGACTCCAGGGAGTAAGATAAATTGAAATAGATCCTGCCTTCCCTGGCTTACATTCACACCTCTTTATAGATTTGTTACTTATCATGTTCCTTGTTGTTTATTAAAGGAAGGAATTCTAGCAGAGTACCTGGGATACTACAGATAATATTCCCTTGTAGACTTTTGTTATCTTGGGATCTATCTTGAGTTGGCAAGGCTTTTAGAGATGTCCAAAGGGGCTGACATGGAAAAGAAAAAAGCTGTAGTCATAATCCATCAAGGAATGTGCTTTTCCTTTTAGATGTAGTAGGTGATAATCTTCTCATGTCAGGGGCATGTAGGAATGAAACACATTTGCTCATGGCATCAGAAAAATGGTCGCCAACCCAGAAACTGAGTAAGCTCATGTAGCATGATGAAACAAAATGGGTAGGACTTTTTCTTCCCCTCATAGTGAAGTAGTAGTTGAGCCACTGTACTGATCTATTCCAATCTGAGGCAAGCTATCCAGTTACCATTCAACGGAAAGCTTCCTTGAGAAGTGGGAAGTTTTACATCTGTCTTCTCTACCAACACCACTCCTGTCACATCTAAATATGTACCGAGAAAAGAATTTAACGCAATTTCAAAGATACATTGCTTTAGCTTCCTAAGAAAAAAGTTTCAAATCATTCGCTGTGTTAGAAATGTGATAGGAGCTTGTCATAATAAAAGTCATTATTAGGTAAACTTGGTAGGATCATAGATTAAACATGCCTCTAAAATATAATTTCAAAGTAATGTAAGACTACCAAAAGTAGTATACTTGTATAAATATAAAAGACTGCTCTCTCCAAGATAGTCGTGTTGCCCCTGAGCTTTCTCCGTTATTGTCATAACACATTTTCGTCCTCCTGAACGTGTTTTTTCTTTTACAGTCAGAACTCTGTAGAGAATTTCACTTCTAGGAATCTGTCTTCTTTTTAATAAGTTAAATACTGAATGGCCTTTCAGGTTCAAAGTTAATAAATATTTGTTACCCATAATTAATTGTCTTCATTAATAAAAACGAGCACACTATTCTCACAAAGAGAGTCAGTCCAGTATACTTTGCAGAGAAGCGGGGTGAAGTGGCCAGTTTTCGTTTTGCCATCTTTCTCAGTATAAAATATTTCAGAGGATTCTTAGACTATTGAAAGGGCTCCTCCTCAGTGGTGTGCGCATTCTGCCTGACCACCATGGCTCTCTCACCCCCTTGTGGTAGCTAACTTTGAAGAGAGCAGCTGACTACAGCCGTTTCAGCAGCTTCAGTGGAATTTTCTTCTTTGCACAAAGTACGCTTACTTGAGCTTTATCTCTTTCACTAAGGATCATTTGAAAATTCAGAGATAACAGAACTACTTGAAAATCGAAATTAAACGTAGTAACTTTAATTCAGCTTTTCTTTAGAACTTTCCCTTCTACCTTAATCTGCATCCTGTTTTTAACATAAAAAAAAATTACATTGTTTAAAAAAAAAAAGACAATGCGAAAGATTGACAGTGAAGGGAATAGAAAGGGGGAGAGACAGGGCTGTGAAAACAAATTGCTTTTTCTTACTATTTTGTTTTTTTGTCACTTTGTTGATTTGTTTTTAAATAGCTAAAAAGACTAGGTGTGCTGCTCAACAATTCTGCTTTAATCTTTCTGATACAAGTGTTTTCACTGGGGAGGCATAACTTAAAGATGCCAGCAGGGACTTGCAAGTTAAAAATGTGAAGAAGAAGAAGAGAAAAAGAACAAGGACAACAAAGGAATATTTGAAGAGCTCACAAATTAAAGGAAATCTGGTTAAAGTTTTATGGTGTTTCTTTTCAAGAGGAGTAAAAATGATAGCCAGCTGTGGTGTGGCCTTCTCACTGGAGCTCTTGTCCCAGGAAACTGGGAGTAAGCCTGACCAAACCTGGCAAAATTGAGTCAGTTTGTTAGAATTGCAGAGAGACCAGAGAAAATCAACATGCATAATAAAAGAAAAGCGTTTAACAAGAGGAGAGACAAAAGAGATTCTCTTATTGAGACTAGAAGCACGAAAGAAAAGGGTAACTGTGTTAGACTGGATCCTTCAAGAGCTGATGGCAAGAAGTGATTAAACATCCGAACATTTTATTAAACGAAACAGCTGCTAGAGAAAATATGAAGGGAGCCTGAGAGGGCTGGAAGAGCTTTTAGACCACAATGCAAGTCTGATCCTGAGTGAAGGAGACGGATGGAAGGTTGAGTGCAACCATCCTTGACTGCTGGACAGTTTAAGGAATGTTTGTGAGGTTTTCAGGTTGTCCTCAAGCCAGTCAGATGTCAAAGGTTCTGTGCCTCCTACGTGTCCTAGCATCAGACATGCCTTAGTATCCCTGGCCACTATCAGGTGGTTTTTCAATGCCTCCTACATGGTGGATATTTTCTGATGGACATTAACATGTGATGTAAAAATCTTCACACTCGACGCTCACTCACATATGTCAATTCACATGTCTGTACCCCAGATCTCCTTGTCTCTGATCGTCCAGCCCTTTTCCTTCTGTAACCTAATCAGATAGTCAGGCCATTGGCCACTGCCCAGGAATCTCTCTCTTCCCACCTTGGGCCACTTCTCCTTCCACAAGCTCACTTATTAGTTATTTCCTAAGTTCCCAGATATATAAATAGGACAGAACTGGACTTTAGCCATCCCTTCACCTGTCCCCTTTAAGCCCCATTCTAACAGTGAGCTATGATGGTCTTTGGGTCTCTGGGATCAAGGTAAACTCAGACTCTGTGTCCATTAGTCTTCAAAATGTTTGGTTATTCTACTTTTTCCCAATGTACAGTCACTCAATATATAGGTCCCTTTGTGGAAGGACTGGAAAATTGTCCTGGTATAAGCTTGTCATGGTGTTGCACGGTCCTTTCTTCTAGGGACTAGAGCACTTCTTCAGTCTTGGTTCCTATCTGGGAACTGTACAAAGAATCATGACATTTTATTGAATGGTCGCATTCACATATCTTAAGCCCTTGTTAGGTGTCTGTTTTGCGATTAGCTCTACATACCTTATAGGTTAAGTTTTTTGGCTACACCTCTCACCTTGCTGGTCCTTATGGTAGTTATGACCTCATGACTCCTGGGAGTCAAGCCCCACCATCTGGCCTCAATTATTTTGGGAGCCATGATCTCCATGAATATTAATAAGCCCAGCTTTGTGACCTACCATCTTAGGTCTTGGGAGGGGACTGCAGAGGATAGCTACCATGAAACTTCTTAGTGATGCTGGTGCCCTCTCACCTATGCATTCCTGATGGCATTAGTGAATGTATTGTCCTTTGGGTCCTCTTGTTCAATGTAATCCTTTGGTAGATCATCTCGCCCTATTAGCATATCCATTACACCATGCCCATGTCCCTCAGCCTCTTTATTCCATCCTCTACCTCTGTCAGGGCAAGTGAGGCATTTCTGTTTCACTGTGATTAGCTATCTTTTCTCCATGCTTCTAATAACCACTCCAGCAGAAAGATTTTCATATTCTTTTGGGTCCTGTATCATAAAAAGAGCCCTCAAGTCAATGAATGAGTTAGGGAGCTTCCCCTTCTCTTCAAATTTTTGGAAGAGTTTGAGAAGGATAGGTATTAAAACTTCATTGAATGTTTGGTAGAATTCACTAGGGAAGCCATGTGGTCCTGGACTTTTGTGTTTGGGGAGGGTTTTGATTACTGTTTCAATCTCCTTACTGGTGATTGGTCTATTCAAATTCTCTATTTCTTCTTGACTCAGTTTTGGAAAGTTGTATGATTCTAAGAATTTATCCATTTCTTCTGGATTATCCAATTTGTTGGTATATAGCTTTTCATAGTATTCTCCTACAATTCTTTGTATTTCTGAGGTGTGTATTGCAATTTGTCTTCATTTTCTTTCTGATTTTATTTACTTAAGCCTTGTCTCTTTTTTTCTTCGTGAGTCCCCCTAAAGATTTGTCAATTTTGTTTATCTTTTCAAAGAACCAGCTGTCAGTTTCATTGATTTTTTCTAGTCTCTATTTCATTTATTTCCACTCTGATTTTTATTATTTCCTTCCTTCTACTGATTTGGGGCTTTGTTTGTTCTTCTTTTTCCACTTCTTTTAGGTGCACCATTAGATTGTTTTATGACATTTCTCTTGTTTGTTGAGGTAGGCCTGTATTACTATGAACTTCCCCCTTAGAACCACTTTTGCTGTATCCCCTAAGTGCTGGCATGTCATATTTCCATTTTCATTTGTCTCCAGGTATTTTTTTATTTCTCCTTTGATTTCTTCATTGACCCAATCATTGTTCAGTAGCATTTTGTTTAATCTCCACACATTTGTGGCTTTTCCAGTTTTCTTCTTGTCATTGATTTCTAGTTTCATACTGTTCTGGTCAGAAAAGATGCCTGGTAGTATTTCAATCTTCTTAAATTTATTGAGACTTGTTTTGTGGCCTAATATGTGACCTATCCTGGAAAATTTCCCATATGCTTTTGAAAAGAGTGTGCATTCTGTGGCTTTTGGATGGAATGTTCTGTATGTATCTACTAAGTCCATCTGTTCTAATGTGTCTTTTAATGCCAACATTTCTTTATTGATCTTCTATTTGGATGATCTATCTACTGAAGTAAGTGGAGTGTTAAAGTTCCCTACTATTATTGTGTTACTGTCTATTTCTTCTTTTATATCCACTAATAATTGCTTTGTATATTTAGGTGTTCCTATGTTGGGTGCATGGATATTTACAATTGTTATGTCCTCTTGTTGGCTTTGTCTCTTTATCATTATGTAGTGCCCTTCTTTGCCACTTCTTTCAGTTTTGCTTTTAAAGTCTATTTTGTCTGCTATACGTGTTGCTAGCCCAGCTTTCTTTTCATTGCCATTCACATGGAGTATCTTTTTCCATGCCTTCACTTTCAGTTTGTGAGGGTCTTTAGGTGTGAAGTCCGTCTCTTGTATGCAGCATATATATGGGTCTTATTTTTTTATCCATTCAGCCACCCTATGTCTTTTGATTGGAACATTTAGTCCATTGCCACTTAAAGTAGCTATTGATAAGTATGTACTTATTGCCATTTTGTTACTTTTTTTAGGATATTTTAGTAGTTCTTCTCTGTTCCTTTCTTCTTCTCTTGCTCTCCTACCTTGTAATTTGATGGATTTCTTTATTATTATGTTTGGTTTCCTTTATCCTTAACTTTTTTGTGCATTTGTTGTAGGTTTCTGGTTTGTGATTACCATGAGGTTCATAGATAACAATGTATGTAAATAGCAATCTATATTAATTTGATGGTCTCTTGGGTTTGGCCTTTTACTAAAAGCCCTACACTTTTACTCCCTTCCCCACACATTTTATGTTTTTGATATCATATTTAACCTCTTTTTTGTGTCTATATATTCCTTAACCTCTTATCATGGAAATAGATAATTTTAGTACTTTTGTCTTTTGACCTTCATATTAGCTTTATAAGTGGTTGATCTGTATACTTGCCTTTACCAGTTATAACTTTTTATTTGATAATTTTCTTATTCTTATTTGTAGTCTTTTCTTTTGCACTTAAATAAGTCCCTTTAGCATTTCTTGTAAGGCAGATTTGATGGTAATAAACTCCTTTAGTTTGTGCTTGTCAAGGAAAGTCTTTATCTCTCCTTCCATTCTAAATGATAACCTTGCCAGGTGGGTATTCTTGGCTGTAAGTTCTTTCCTTTCAGCACTTTGAATATATCACACCATTCCCTTCTAGCCCATAAGGCTTCTGCTGAGAAGTCAGCTGCTAGATTTACGAGGTTTCCTTTGTATATAAGTTGTGGCCTTTCTCTTGCTGCTTTTAGGATTCTCCCTTTATCTCTAATTCTTGACATTTTAATTATAATGTGTCTACATGTGGGCCTCTTTGGGTTTGCTTGTTTGGTGCTCTCTCTGCTCTTGTGCCTGGAAGTCTGTTTCTTTCCTTAGGTAGAGAAGTTTTCAGCTATTATTTCTTTGAATAGGTTCTCTGCCTCTTTGTCTTCCTCTTCTCCTTCTGGGACACCTATAACATGGATGTTAGTATGCTTGCTGTTGTCCCAGAGGTCCCTTAGACTGTCCTTGTTGTTCTTAATTCTTTTTTCTTTTTTCCATTCAGCTTGGGTGATTTCCTCTACTCTTTTGTTAATTTCACTGATCCGTTCTTCTTTGTCATCTACTCTGCTGTTCATTCCCTCTAGTGAATTTTTCATTCCCATTATTGTATTCTTCAGTTCTAATTGGTTCTTTTTCATATTTTCTAATTCTTTGTTCATTTTCTCACTGTGTTCATCTATTCTTCTCCCGAGATCAGTGAGCATGCTTAGGACTATTTGTTTATACTCTTTATCTGGTAGATTGTTTATCTCTGTTTCCTTTAGTTCTTTTTCTGAGGATTTGTCCTGTTCCCTTATTTGGAACATATTCCTTTGTCTCCTCATTTTGCCTTTGCTTATATCTATATATTAGGTGGATGAGCTATATCTCCCAATCTTGGAGATGTGGACTTAGATGCAAGAGATGCCTTATGAGGCCCAGAAATATGCTTTCCTTTCATCACCAGTTCTGAATGTTCCAGAGTGTCCCCTATGTGGGCTACATGTGCCCTTCTGTCGTGATGGAGTTGCTGTTGCTGTGGGTGCATGGATAGGCTAGGCTGACTCCCCGGCTGGCTCATTGTAAGGCTCACTTGTGTGCAAATGCTACAGTCACATTAGTCACTTTATTGGGCAAGGGAAGCCCCAGCACAGCTGGCTGCAAGGTCTAAAAGCACACATTTGCTGCTATTTTTCTGTTAAGTGAGTCAGGCCCCCAGCGTGGCTGGTTGCTAGGTTCAGTGGCTCACAATTGCTGTAGGCCTCTGGCCTTTGAGGCTGCTGTCAGCTGTCTCAGGTGCACAGCTAGGTGGGGCCAGCCCCAGGCGTGGCAGCACACAATCATTTCAGGCATTGGAAGGTGGGCAGATTCCTTGTGTGGCTGTCTGAGAAGGCCAGTGGCACAAGTCTGTTGCAGCCAACAAGCACCACCACTCACAGGCCCACACCTCCCTGCTAATGCAGTCCTGCCCCAGGTGCATGCCCTGTTCCCCACTCGCCCGCTGCAGAGGTCCCACACACCCTGCCTGTGTGGGCCAACAAGTTCCCTGAGGGTTTGCTTGTGGTCGGGGTCAGTCCCTAGGATGGGCTACTTGCCCTATCTGAGCTGGATTAAATCAATGCTCCAGTAGGTGAGGCAAACCCTTGCACTTACAGGCCAGAGGAAGAAATCCAATGGTGCTTGCCAGTGTCTGTGTCAGTGTGCATGTTCCAGGGGACAATAAGGGCTGTTACCAGTGTCTCAGTCCCTGGGGAGGTGGGCCCAGCCACCTCCTGCCTCTCTGAGATGCACCCAGAGCCTATCAAGTGATCCTCTGTCACCAAGGGACTGTGACTTTTCTTTCTGGTGATTTTGTGTTGGTTTCTGGAATGGGTGAAACTCTGCATGGTCCCTTTAAGAGTAGATTTTTCTCTCTCTTGTGTTCCATGGCTTTTCTGTGGGTATTTCTCATTGGTTTTAATAGCTAGCAAAGGCAGGCATTATGGTACTTGTCTTGGTTGTGCTGAATTCAAAGGCTGCTTATTGTGGCATGGTCTCCTGCTCAGATTCCCTGCTCCTCCAGGAAAAGCTTCCTACCTTTAGATTGCTCCTGGCCGTGAAGTGCTGTGGCTCGAATGTGGCTTTTTTTCTCAACAGAAAAGTATTTTTGCTTCTGCCACCTCTGTCAGTGTGGTCCCTTGTTGTGGGGGATCTTTCTACTAAGCTTTCAGTTCACTCTCAGGGGTAACTGTTTCACAGGTTGTTGTAAATGTGTTGTGTCCGTGGGAGGTGGCGAGTTCAGAGTCCTCCTACACTGCCATCTTCCCAGGAATTCTGTTTGTCCTTATTTAAACACAATTAAATAGATTTCTCTTTAACCTCAGCAACTGTCTGAATTTTTAACATTCACAGAGATATACTGCAGATTAGGAATCTACTATAAGATAATTAAGTGTACAATATTGACCAGAGTTACAATGATGTGATACTGACTTATTGCTGAAGTTTATATTAAGCTTTTTCTTCTTGCCAAATTGGTGTTTTGGTAAACCCAGTTTGAGAAATGGTGAGTTAGAAAATTATCTCCCTAGAGGGCTGAGAAACGTGTACATTTAAAGACAAGATGTGAGATTAACAGCACCACATTTCTGTCTTTATAATTCTACAGGCTGGTTTTAAAGCATTTTCTTAGTACGTGTCTAGAAGATAAACTTTATTATTGATAGTCAATGAGCACATCTTAGCCTCAAAGCATGCACCTCTGTCAAATGTCACTTTTAAAAATGACATCTGGCAAGTTCTGTGGTTGCTTTTGTTTTTTTCTCCTAATATAATCAAGTTTAAACAGCTCAGAAGGCTTTGTAAATTACCAGGAACATACTATGTCCTGGCCCCTAATATTTGCATCAAATCTCAAGAAAAGTTATTTCTTCTTTTTTTAATTATTTCGGAAACCACAAGTAGTTGTTTAATTATTAGATATCTGAACTAGCATCTGGGTCTTCAGCACAAAGTTTAACCCCTTAGAACTTGGAGACACTTGCAAGATGGGGTTGGACAAGGAAACACTTTCTGTGCTCTTTGAGATTTGTCTTTTAAGTTGTTGGGAATAAACAACATATGATATCCCTTTAATAGAAAGAAAAAGTACCCTAAAGAATCCTACCCTGCAGAAATCTTTCATTGCTTCAAGATTCTTTAGAATTATGGTGTCTCCAAAGTGATTTATTATTGATGTTCTGAAACACGTAAGTCAATGTTATCTTGAAGTTCAAACACATCAGATAAGAGGAACCGCTAAATAACATCAAAGCAGTTGTAAAGAACAACTCAGGAGAATTACAAAAAGAGTCTTTAGATTTGATCCACGTGTGTATACGGCACTGTGCCTGTCCATTCTAATTATAATCACTATAATATACAAAAGTTGATTAATCATAGAGTAAAATTTCCATCCAGGGAAAACTCTTATTCAGCTGTTCCATGATTCTGGTCATTTTAACATGACAGAGCATACTTGCAGTTCTGAGGGTAAGAAACATGTTGGCCTACAGATCTGGAAATGAATAACTTTTTGTATATAAAACTCTGAAAAAGCCACAACAAGGCTGCACGGTGTGCTGGGTGGTTTTAAAATAATTCATCAAGAATCTTTGAAGGATTTAATAGTTTGCAAGAAAAGAAAATACTGTTTACTGTTAAAAGGAAAGTTGATGGAAATAACACCCAAATATGAATGGAGTTCTGATTTATCTGAACCAACTTATTTTAAAAAAAGGATATCAGACCTACAAGGACATTTCTTATACATCTCTAAGATTAAGATATTGAACAAAATATGGTTTTTTCCCAAACCTGGATTCTAGTGTCAGAGGAGTTATTGACATTTTCTAACTGCCTCCCTGTCATCTTTTTCACAGACTTGGGGCTCTCGCTGTTGGCACTGAACAACCTGGAGAGTGAAAAAGACATCAATGAAGAAACTATCTTCAAAAAGCTTAATTATTAGTATTCCTTACAATGACTCATATAATCCTTACAATATAAATAAAAATCAAGTTCTAAAACAGCATGTAGTGTCTGATGTTATTTTTCTCCACCTTCTTCCCAGTTGACCTACAAACATTTTACAACGCGCATATCAGAGGTCAGGTAGAAGCGTGCATGTCTTATGTAGGCTTTAAAAAAATATTAACTCTTCCTCCCAACAGGTAAACTTTAAAAGGCCTGATTTTTTTTTAATTTATAAACTTTTATTTGGAAATAATTTCAAAGTTCCAAAAGAGTTGCATGAATAAGACTAGCACAAAGAACACTTATATACCTCTTATCGAGATTTATCTATTATTAACATTTTACCATTTGGTTTGTAATGTGCTCTTTCTCTCTTTCTCACTCCATATATATATATTTACATATAATTTCTACACATATAATTTACATATATTTATATTATATTTATATATAATTTATATATATAATTTGATTGTTTCTTTACTTTCTGTCATAACAAGATATTCCAAGCTTATGTTTATTTTGTACTTAACCTGCCCCAGTCCTGGAAACACCCTCTCTGTGGAGTCCTGGTTCTTTTTAGTGGAAAATGATATTAGAGACCAAGATCTGAGTATGAAGTATGCTCATTTTTACTGGGATCTCATTGTTTAGTGTATCTCTCAGCAGACAGAATAGGAAATAAGTGCATGTGTGTAAATACACAAACACAAACATGTAAATAAACACACACATATACACACATACATACACATATGTACATACAGACCCATTCTACCATAACCTCGTCCTTGCTTTGCTCTTGGCTAGAAGATATGAAATCTCATGAATGAGCATGTGAAATATATTCAAGAAAGTATGAAATGCTTACCATTATTTGCTTTGTCAACATATTCTCTGTCATCTTTGCTTGGATGAATCTCATTCTTGAGTTAGATGATCATGTTTCACTTTCATTTCTGTAAGATCCTTATTTTTGCCCTTGTATTTTCTGCTTTCCTTTTACTGTTTCATCTCCAAAGGTTACACCCTTCTTAATATACCTGATTCTCTCCCAGAAACAATGTATCTTGGAAGCTGCCACTTCTGGTCCTATACACTTTCAACTTCCTTTCCTGTGGTCAATTCTATGAACTACCAAGTTCTGACATGAGTTCAGTATTTTATCATTTATCGTTGAGCATTTTCTTTCTGAGAATTATTTTGTCTATGCTTCACCTCAGTCCTTTGCTCTCCTCTCTTCTCACTCACGGAGAATTGTTAGTCTTCCCTCCTGTGCTCTCTGCACGTACAGGCTTGTAGCACAGAGCTGACAGTGGGAAAGCCATTGGAATTTTTTTTATTGTTTTTTCTCTACTTACAGATAATGTAAAGTTGTATTTCCCTATCTCCCAATAATGCTTAAAGTATTGGTTCTGTGTCGTTTATTTGCTTTCCCTTTGATTTTCTGGAGTGTTGATCAACTAAAAATAGTTTCATGTCTTTGAAAACACCTTAAAAAATATTACAGAATAATATAATAATAATAGAATAGAATAAAATATTCTCATGGAAATGACCGTTTAGGTTTAAATATTTAGAGGTTAGAGAGAACTGTGAACCAGATCCTCAGGTCTTTAATGAATTTGGGGGGAGTGACCGGGAGGTCAGAAAGTGAAAGGGACCAGGTCGGGGAGATAGGTAGTGCAGCCAGATGGCTGAGGGTCACGGGGTGGGGATGATACAGGAAAGAAGCAGTGTAATGGACTGGAAAAGCACTGGGGAGCAAGGAGGTTTTTAAACATCTCTCAAACTGGAAGTTTTAGAAATCAGCAGCATTTAATATAATAGAGCTTCTGGGGAAATGATATCCTCAAACAAGAGCCCGGGGGAGGGAGTATTCTGTGAATAGTTGTTTTCCAGAGAATAGAAAATAGGTGAATAGTGGAACATTCAGACTGGGAGAGGCTGAATAGGGCAGCATCAGGGTTAAAGCGCAATATGGAGGAGGGCTAAGGATGGCTGGGATGGGACGTGTCACAGGATGAACTATTCCTACATTTTAAACAGATATCACATACGAAGTAGCTTCAATGCAGGCACAATTAAGTCTCCAGTTTGAGTCAGAAGTTTAGAGCGTGGTCCAGGCAAAGGGCCCTCAGAGAAACAGATGTCTCATTGGTGGCACTCAGACAGACACAGGCAGAAGTCCCTGGTTGAGTCTGTAGGGGAGGAAAAATCTTTTTTTCTTCTACCCTTCTAGGTTCTCGGCTGGGTTTCTGTTACAAAAGAAAGATTAACATGATAAAAACAAAGAGATATTTATTAGCATGTATATCTCATGTATACGTGCGAGAAATTTAGGCATGAGTAACTCAAAGGGATGTTTATAACTTAGGCTTATATACAATTTTAGACTGAAGGAAGAGGGGTTTGGGGTTTCTGGGCAGGGGAGGCAAGTTACAGGAAGGTAACCAAGAAAAGTATGGTAAATAAGGATAAGGTTTGTTATACAGGTTTGAGTAGTACCTTCTCCATTGGTGAATCTCTTGTGATTAAGAGTTATCGTTCTAGGGGTGCTGGCCTGGTGGCATAGTGGTTAAGTTCATGTGCTCTGTTTCAGCGGCCTGGGGTTTGCAGGTTCAGATCTCGGGCATGGATCTACATACTGCTCATCAAGCCATGCTGTGGTGACATCCTACATACAGAATAGAGGAGGATTGGCACAGATGTTAGTTCAGGGCCAATCTTCCTCACACACAAAAAAAGTTACCCTTCTCTTCCTAGTAGAGAGAGACACCCTTTCATAGGAGATGTCCTTTACAAAGTGCAGATTTTCCTTATAAAAGGGAAACTTAATGCTCTGTTTTCAGAGCTTCTCCTGTGTCTGCTGTTTCTCAAAATAATCAACTCCAAATAATCTTTATGCCAAAGAGGCATACTTTGGACTGGCATATTCTCGTCTCCCATAGGCAAAGACCCAGTGTGCAGACATATAAACCTATGCAGGTAAAGACCTGAATGGAGGTGGAGATCTACACCCAGTCTTCTGTGAGCTACAGGGCTTTCCTTTCAGTAGTCTATAGATGCTACCTACCAATCTACTGTCTTCTAGCCTCCTGTACTGCAAATGAGATGTCTAATGTCAGTTTATTTTCTCCTTTGCATGAATTATAGTGGAATATTCCTAGATATGTGTCCCTCATTTACAACTCAATGTGAAATTCAGTGAAATCTTTCAATCTCAGGACTTAGAGCTCTTTTCAATTTAGGGGTATTGTCATTTATTACGATATATTAATACCTCTCCTCCAACCTTTTTATCCTTTAGGAGCTCTCATTATTCAATGTTAAATTCCCTTTTTTCTCATTATTCCCTCTGTGTTTTGCCTCTACTTTGAGATATTTTTCTCCTATTTTACCTTCTAGACCATTAATGCAGGTTTCAACAGTGTCATCTCCAATTTCAGTTCATCCACTGAATTGTTAAACTATAAGCAGTGCTTAAACCATGTTAGGGTGCTGAAGTTAATTTTTTTAAGTTCAGTTATTATTATTTTAAAATTGAGTTTTCAGTTATTTCTTACATATGTTCTAACTGACAATCTCAGATGCTGAGAAGGCTGGTTAGTTCTCTATTTTTAGCTCATTAGGGCTCGAGTATGATAGTTGGAGAGTGCATTTGCAGTTAAACATTGGTAGATTTCCAACAGGCTTCTCTCCTGAGCCCTGGCTTCAGATCTAGAAGTAGGCATGCTGCTAGTTCGCAGCTGAAATACCTGGAGGAAGCCTATCCATTGTCTGGTTTCCTCTAGCAATCACAGTCACAGAGTCATAGAAGACCCGGTCCAATTAGCTCAGCTCCCGGTTCAACTGTCTTGGCATTTTGGGGCCCAGGGGCCCAGTCAAACTTACATAGGGTCAGTGTCAAATGGTATCCTTTCCCTACCCTAAAGAGGAGCTCTCTACAAATATCTGAGTGCTGGGGTCTTGCCACGATCCAGGCTACTTGCTGGCTCATGAACTGGGACATCTGACTAATGTTTCCAGGTGCTTGCCTGGCCCACCATGAAGAAAGACCTGCACCAATTATCTGTAATGAGATTCCTTTAGAATAGGGTTACCCAATAAAATACAAGACACCCAGTTAAATCTAAATTTCAGATAAGCAATAATTATTATTTTAGTATAAGAATGTCCCAAATATTATATGAAACATAATAAAAAAACCCTATTTGTTGTTTATCCAAAATTCAAATTTAACTAAGTGTCCCATATTTTTATTTGCTAAATCTGGCCACTCTACCACAGAGCTCAAGGCCTTCTTGCACACAGCTATCTTCAAGATCAAGCAGAGTGTTGATGCAGGAGGAGCAGCTAGATTGATCTTGAGAGATGGAGGAAAGAGATTCCGTTCTTGTCACCATGTTCCCAAGTCTCTGTTTCTTCAGTCTTCTACCTCCCTTCTCACTTTGCCCATTACAACTATTCTCTGTAATAAACAAGACCTTATGAGCTGACCCAGGAAGTAAAAACAACCTTAATGAAACCCTTCCTAATTAAAATCTTGTGCCTGTGGCTACAAATATTTTAAGTATTTTGTTTTTTTTTTAACCACATCAATGATTTTATTTTTATTATGTTAGGTTATAAAGCAAAATCTAGTTATAAGCTATTTATAAGAAGAACATTTAAAGTGAATAACAATTAAGATAAAGGGATACTCACACAAAGTGAAACAAAATATTTTTAAAAAAGGAAAAGAGAAAAATGTTGGAGTGGGAAATCAGTATCAGCTTATTGGGAATTTAAGTGCAAGATAAAGAAATGCATAATATAATAATAAAGGCACAGTTTATTAAAAAACTTAGCCATAAATTTGCATCTCACAAGCATAATAGCTAAAAATCACAAAGAAATGCAAGAATTGACTGGAATATGAGTATACTGGAAGACTTCTCTACACCCAGAATTAGACAAATTGAGTGATCACAAGATTAGCAAAATAAAGCAAAGGATATTTGGAAGAGGGAATGAATTTAAAAAAATAAGCAGTTATAACATCTATTGATGAAGGGGCTGTGAAGTCAGGAGTGGTCTTATAGGGTACTGGTGGAAAATAAAGCGTTACAAAAATTTGGAAAAGCAATTGGGCAGCATCTATTAAACTGAACTTTCAAAAATCTTTTCACCCAGCAACCTCATTAATGGAAATCTTTTCCATAGAATGGAAAGTATTAGTCTATGGAGTCAGGTGGACAGAAATGTTTACGGCAGTATTGTTTGCAATGACAAAAAAGATGGAAATCAAATGATTGCCTCTCAATAAGAAAATGGCTGAATTCTACCCTCACCAAGGAGTATATGTCAGTTAAAATGGAGGGAGTTACAGAAGTTACTGGCTGAGAGAGAAAATCATGATGCATAAAAATATACATGGGGTGATATTTTAATTTATATTATATATCACAATCATAAATTTATGTGGGGTTGAATGATTAAATCAAAATATATATATTACACAGTTTCTCTTTACGTTGATGGGTAAAAGGGGCTGTCATAGGTACTCGGAGAGGAGAAAATGAAAAAGGAAAGCTAAACAGAAAAGAGAAAAAAGAAAAATATTACCCCACAATAAAAACATTTATAGTAAATTAAATTAACTGACTGATTTTTTAAAACATCCTTGGATCCCTATCCAATACACGCACATTCCAGGAAAATCTTTGCCCCAGTGTTTGATCTCAGAAGTTATCTTTTCTCTCCTTCTCTTTACGTGAGTCCTGTTTATCTGTGTCTGTGATGAAAGTTGGTACCCTCAATAATCCCAGGTCAAAAGCAGGCATCTGCTTCCTAGCTGGGGGTTTCGCACTAGTCCTTTCTGGTTTGTTTCCCTCCTTCCTAAGCATTTCCTGCACAGCTCTGTGCCAGATGATGCAGAGAACCATATCGCTCAATCCCACGTTTGAGGAGGCTCACAGGACAGTTGGAGAGACAAGGCTTGTGCACCTAAAATATTACAACTTTAGAACGAACCAATGCAAATGCTGGTACAAGCCAGGACATAACTAAGAAACACATGCAGAATAAATAATAGGCCAAATAATAGTGTTCGGAGGAGGGAGAATTTGCTATGGGCTGGAGGAATCAGGGGAGAATTCAGTGAGGCTATTATGACAAGGACCAGGTTTCTGAAACATATGGTCAGACGTTAGGAGGGTGGAAGATAGTCTATGTAGGCAGATCTTGTGAAAAAGAAACTAACGCTCTCTAGAAAGGAATGAAGAAACACCACAAAGAAAAACATAGCATCTGATCATTTGATAAAAGAATCAGAGCATCAAGTTTTAATGAGAATGTCTATCCCCCAAAGGATGACCCTTCACAAAACAAACCTACATCCAATTGTTTATTGGTCTGCTAACCCTAGAACTCCTTGAGCAGAACAATGCCTAGTACTTTCTGGATAATCGTTATGTTCCAGGTAATCCCCCCAATACGCCTGTGAGGTTGGTACTGTTACTATCTTTATCGAGAGGCAAGGAGACTGAGTCACAGTGGGGCTAATACTTGCTCAGGGTCACATTGCTGGTGACAGGTAGAACTGAGATTGGAACCTAGGCTCATAACCACTATGCTGACTACCACTTCAACAGTGGTGACATTACAAGGCAGGGGTAGAGTGGCTATTAGACTGGACGTGGAAACAGCTTCATTACATGAGAGCACACATTTAATAAATATTTATAAAAATGAGCTGCTAGCCGTACAAACCAACTTCCTACTGCGTCAGGGAAATGCCTTCAGGGCCAATGGTAATTAGTAAAAGGAATCTTTAGATGGCTTCACTAAGCAGGGTGGTGGGTTTGTTGCAGGGTACACACAGCCTATTTTAATACTTGCTGTAGAATTTCGACAACTGTCAGTCCATGGGGAGCTCATATTTAAACTAATTTAAAATAAATGAGTAATTAACATTTCATAAGCTAATGAATCAAATGTTTTGCTAAATGGAAGACAAATTATGTCTGCTGCTCAGCCCTCAATCTCCACTACAAATCCTATAATTCAATTAAAAACGAGCTCTTTGGCCTTTGTTTGATTAAAAAACAACTTCGTGTTTTTCCTCTGGAAATATTTAGATTTCCATCACCCACCACCCACCCTAATACATACTTGCTATCAAAAGAATGCATTTTGGGGCCAACCTGGTGATGCAGTGGTTAAGTTCGCATGCTCTGCTTCAGCAGCCTGGGGTTGGCAGGTTCGGATACCGGCTTGTCAAGCCATGCTGTGGCAGGCGGCCTACATATAAAGCAGAGGAAGATGGGCATGGATGTCAGCTCAGGGCCAGTCTTCCTCAGCAAAAAGAGAAGGATTGGCAGCAGATGTTAGCTCGTCCTCAAAAAGAGGGGAAAAAAATAATGCATTTTGATTCGTTCCATATTTTTCAGTGGCTAAAATATGCTGAATGATCTTTTTAAGACAATTTAAAATAAGATAATTTAAAGATCCATATTATAAGTATACCCCTTATTTGAAATGGTGAGGATAGGAAAGTAGATGGAGTCTAGAACAGAAAATTTCAAAGTTTTTCAACCTCATCCTTTAAAGATTGTTTTGTTGCTAAAATATATATAATTTGTGCTGACAGTTTTCTATATTTTAGGCCCTATGCTGAGTCTTTTAGGTACAATGTCCAAATGGGCCTCATACCCCTCTTAGATGGTAGTATTATTACCATCTCTAATGTAAATGGACTCACCTCTGAATTCAACAATTATTGAGCATCTATTGTGTGTCAGACATTGTGTTACACAGGAGTCATCCCTTTGAAATGTATTCATCGAGAAAAATAAAGCCCCTATCTCCCAGTGTCTGTGAGAGCATAGGAGTCTGACTTCCATGAGTCCCAGATAACAAACACATGTGACCTGATCACATTAACCAACCTCCCTCCTTGCCTAACATCCTCCAGTAGTTTTTCACTAGCTCACCCTACTGGTTAAAAATTCTCCCACATTTTGCCTGAATAGGAATTGTTTAATCTCTCTCCCCTGTTACAATGGTCTTGAATGAAGTCTTCCTTGCCTGTTTCACTGGTGAGGTACAATTTTTCTTTCACAGATCCATTCACATGGAATGCGGTATGAATGGCTGGCAGCCCCCTGGAGTGGCACAATGAGTGGCCATGGTCATGTTACATCCTAGAAAGGGCGGGGGGACATTAATACACGATTATGTAACTACATAGGTACCATTGTTAAGTAAGAAAACTACAATGTGTTGTGGGAGTTTTAACAGTTAACCCCAGATGAAGCTTCTAGGGAAACTTTTCTGGAAAAAAATCACATTTAGAGTCCATCTGAGGTCTGAAGGGGAGCAGAATATGCCACCCCAAAATGTGCTACTTTGGCTTGTGGATTATTTGAGCTGAAGTCGATCAAGACCCAGCAGACTCAAGAAACACCTCTAACTCTCCCTTAACCACCTAAAAGAATTTAGATAGGGGGCCTGGCCAGAATGAGAGCTATTACCAGAGAGAACTTTTATCTGAAAGACTTGTCTGTATGGTAGGGCAGGCATCTGCTCTTTTTATTGTTTGGTGAATTACCCTTATCTCCTTTGAAGCCTCAGGCCCCTATCCCATTCCTTAGCTCAGGATGGCATATAAGCTTCAACTGCCTGACTTGCCCTTGAGTCGCATATCTTTGGGGCTCCCATATGTACAAAATTAAATTTGTTTTTCTCCTATTAATCTGTCTTATATCAATTTAATTATTAGACCAGCCAAAGAACCTAGAAGGGGAGAAGGAAACATTTCTCCAACCCTACTTGTTCAACTTGGAGAATAATTAGAATTGTGAGGTAAAGACAATGTATATGACTTGATAGAAAGAACTAAGTACAACTATTAAATAGCTTTCACCACACGAAAATGACAGAGATAAAAGATAGAGATTAAAAGATGAGCAATCACAGACTTTTACCCTTTTAACAAGAATGAGAAGACTCAAAGGGAAGTGGGTTGCACAAGCTGAGTTTCTTGGCTACTGTTAGGCAGCAACAGTGAATGGATGATGCAAGAAGCCCAGAGATTCCCTGGTTTGTTTTTCACTGCAAAAGCCAAGTCATTGGCAAAGAGGAAAATACTTCATCGATCAGTGTATGGGAAAAGGATCCTAAGACAAATTGTGAATAGGCTGGGCAAGGGAGACGTGGAATGGAGTTGTGAGTAATGGAAGAGAGAAATTTGCAGGCAGAGATCTCTTTGGGGGTTTGTGAGTACCTATGTGCATGTGTGTATGAAGAGATGGAGAAAATCATTTCTAAGTTTTGCCATGAATTTTCAAGGGATCAATCCTCTGGTATTCTTGTAAAGTCAATAAATGCTTAGGCTATTTTTCAATTACTTTTGTTTGTTGGATGATGCTTATTTGAAGGGCCCTGCACATGGATGGGATCTCAAGGCTCCTGAGTATTTTAAGGGCCTCATTAGAAACTGAAAAATGATTAGTGCCGTGTAACTAATGCATAGTAAGGAAGGAGGAGGAGGGCATTAAACGAGATTGGTAGAGTAGGAAGGGTTGGGTCAGGAACAAGCCCTAAGCAGCAGAAGCAGAATAAAAATCCAGGCCTGCATAGTAACAAAACACATGCTCCAATTACAGAACATTAAATAAATGCGAGGGAACTATTCCACTCACCCAATGCTGGGCACTTCTCTCAATTTCCCACCAGCATAACCCAAGAACAATAGTAATAGGCCATAGAATTTAGGATGGAGAAAATATTAGTGGCCACTCAGTATATGGCTTTTGAATATAGTTGGCCCTCCGTATCCACGGGTTCTGCATCTGCAGATTCAACCAACTGAGGATCAAAAGGCCTAGATGGTTGTATCTGTACTGAACTTTTTTATTTGTCATTATTCCCTAAACAGTTTAGTATAACAAGTATTTACATTGTGTTGTAAGTAATCTAGAAATAGCTTAAAGTTTATAGGAGGATATGAATAGGTTATATGCAAATCCTATGCCATTTTACATAAGAGATTGAGCATCCGCAGATTTTGGTATCTGCTGGGGTCCTGTAACCAATCCTCCAAGGATACCAAAGGACAACTGTAAATGTAAGAACAAAGTGCACTTATTTGATTAGCATGTGTCCCTCTCACAACATTGGGTGCCTCAGGAATGAAGAGCCCTGTTTTTTCCCCATTGTGTTTCCAATGACTCGCATGATGCCTGGTCTATGGAAGGCACTCAGTATTACAATGAATGAATGAAGAAATGGATAAAATGCTAATAACTCTATTCTTCCCCCCAAATAAAGTTTTATTTCTTTTATTCTCTCATATCAAGCTAATCTTATAAAGGCAATAAAAATATACAGTAATTTAAAAAGTAAAGAATTCTCCCATACAGCAAGTTATTTTTTAAGTCAGAAATTGTTGATAGAGTAAAACATCCCTTGTTCCACTTGTATATTTCAAACCCTTCAACAGTGCCCTACTAAATACTCATCAAGGTTTACATTTTACCTTTGCCAAGCCTGAGCACACATCCTAAAATAATGATCTGTCACACAGAATGTCACAGTTGAGCAATAACGCAAAGCTCTGTAGAGTAGGATACACATTCTTGTAATAGATGAGAGGTTTGTACCATGTCCAAGAAGCTCCAAAGACATATTATGTGTTTATAAGTATGCAAAAAAAAAAAAAAGTCTACAAGCTTTTGCTCTCTGGGCGATAAATAATTCTGATAAAACAGTGATAAATGCTAAGTACTGAGCAGGTAAGTCTGAGAGAACAGTGAGTGCTTTAAAGACACTGAGAGACCCTATTATACTGTTAAGAGCAATTTTGTTGTAATTATTGCTAATGTATAATTATTGCTAAATATTAGCAACAGTGCTCATTGTTCTGAGTCCTTTAAGACTTTCACATGTAGCCAAAATTGCTAGCATCTGAAAGTGTACAGCAATAAAATAGGTTGAGAAGAAATACATTAATGCCTTCGTTTAAGGAGTAAATGAATTGCTATATTTTATAATCAGAAACATAGTTATTAGAAATGGAAACAATAAGAGAGAAATAGGAACACGTATCAGGATGTGCACCCTCCTTACCATATCACCTTGCAGAAAGACTTCCTCTACACCACATACAAGTTCAAGTCATTGGGCTTGGGCAAGGCAAGTGTTTCACCCATTCCTGAAAGTCTCTTCTACTCAGAGGCAAAAGGGATGGAGTTGGCCTAGAACTGAGCAGTGACCGACTGCTGAAGGGGAGCAGAATTTGCCACCCCAAAATATGTCTCTTTGGCATAAGGATTATTTTAGGCTGATTATTTTTTATTTATTTATTTATTTTTTTTTTTGGAGGAAGATTAGCCCTCAGCTAACTACTGCCAGTCCTCCTCTTTTTGCTGAGGAAGCCTGGCTCTGAGCTAACATCCGTGCCCATCTTCCTCTAGTTTATACGTGGGACGCCTACCACAGCATGGCTGCCAAGCAGTGCCATGTCCGCACCCGGGATCCGAACCAGCGAACCCCAGGCCGCCGAGAAGCGGAACGCGCGAACTTAACCACTGCGCCACCGGGCCGGCCCCTTAGGCTGATTATTTTTAAGAAAGAGCAGGCCCAAAAGAAGCTCTGAAAACCCTGTAGAAGTTACCCTTTTGTGAGAAAAATGTACATTCAGAAAGGAAATCTCTATTTGTAAGGGTGTCTTCCTCTCTGTACCAGGAAGTGGAGGGTGACTAAATCTCTAGAAATTCTTCACTGGAGAAGGCGTCAGACTTAGATCTGCATAACAACCATAACCTGATTTACTGTGCTTTGTGTGATAACCTTCCATAACTGGCTTTCCACCCCCACATCTCCTTTAGTCTTTAGTTGGAGATAATGTTTAAGGAGTAAGCTTTGGCCACTTAAGTGAGTTACTCAGTATTCTTGGATATCTCCCATGTTTACAGAAGGTATACATGTTATTATACTTCTGTTTTTCTCCTGTTAATCTGTCTTTTATTACAGGGGATTGAATCCAAGAACCAAGAAGGATAAAGGGAAAATTATTTTTCCTCCCCTACACTACCTTTTCCATCGAGACACAGTTCCCACATCCCAGCTGTCTCCGTGAACACATACGCCCATGCCTTGTACAAAACATGTTTGACTAAAGAGGTCCTGGCTCTTTTCTCATGCCCTAACTGCTAAGGAGCCTGGATTCTAGGCATAAGTGACTTCTGTTAAAAGGAGCCCTCTTCTGAATGGATTTGACAATAAAGATGTTCTTTTAGCAGGTGCTAAACACCTAAGGAACCTCAATTCTTTGGTCCGGCACAACATCTGCTTCAATAAATCTTGGTGTGTATATTCAGATAGACATAAGGAAGGGAGAAAAAAATTTCTTAGGAAACATGTCTCTACTATATGGCAAATTCATATTCATTAGAAAGAACAAACATTTATTTCTTGGACAAAAAGAGATCTCATCTATTAATCCTATGTTTCTTTAGTTCTCTTTAGTCAAACTAATTGAAATCCATCTCCAAAGCAAACAAATAAAAAAACTTGTGAAGTTTCTCGCCCCTATTGGAAAGGTGAGACAACTTGAAACTGACTTGTTATTCTGTAATTAATGTATCAAGTGCTGTGCTAGATGTTGTAGGTACAAAACAAGGTCACCCCGAGCCGTTAGATTCCCTGGGACAAGTTGCTGTCCTTGGGGCATAGGGCAGGCCACCCCAAAATATTCCACAATGGCATATTGATTATTTTGAATTAAAAAGTTACCTATTTTGACTTAAAATTTTGACCCTCCTCTCACTGTTCCCCCTGAAAGCAGAAAATAAATCTCCCATGTGAAAGATACCCTCCCTGCACCAGGAGATAGAGACATCCTTGTCACCAGAGCTAGGGAATTCAAGACCGAGAAGCTTGTTTTAGCAATCCTTGTTATTTTTACTAATTTACTACTCCAAACCTAAACTTTTGAATTCTTCATTAATTACATACCCCAAACCTAAGTTTCTTTGTCCTGTCATTTGCTCATGAATTTACTTTCTTTTTGTAAAAAGATACATAAACTGCTCACTTTGTTCACTCTCTGAGCATCATTAATATGATGTCCCATACACACATATTAAATTGATTTTTTCTCCTATTACTGTGGTCTCATGTCAATTTTATTATTAGTCCAGCCATAAAAACTCAGGAGGGATATAGAAGGGAATTTTCCCCTCCCCAATATAGTTCCTGTATTATCCAACTCAGGACCTTTCTCCAGATCCTGCCTCTGACTTTCTTTTCAAACATATTTCTTTGGTTTTCTACAATTTCTGTCTTTTTCTCTCAAAGCTCATTTCTACTTGGTCAAGAGTCAGGAAAGTCTTCACGTATAAGATGAACTTTTAACTGGGTTGCAATGAATGGATATAACTAGGCAAACAGGGAAGGAAAAACAAAGCAGATTTAGATAGGAGAAACCCCAGTAACCAGGCAGAGGTGTCAAGTAATCTGATTTATGTGGGGAATTTTGAGCAGTTCAATATGACAAGAGTGGAAGATTCAGGGAGGGATACTGCAAGGATGAAAGCATGCAGAAGAAAGTGTGGGGAAGGAAAAATAATTTTCCCTCTACCCTTCTATGTTCTTGGTGGAGATACCTTAGTAATAAAAAAAAAGATTAACAGGGGAAAAACAAACAGAAGTTTAATAACATGTATACCTCATGTATGCATGAGAGAGACCCAGGAAAATTGAGTAACTCTCCTAAAAGGCTCAGGCCATCACTTTAAATACCATCTTCCACTAAAGACAAAAGAAAAGCTTTGGGGGTTGGGGAACCAGTTGTGGGAGGTTACCAGGAAAGCACAATAAACAAGGATATAGTTGTTATAAAGATTCAAGTCCCTGCTTTCTCCATTGATAAGGCTTTTTAGAGATTTGGTCATGCCTCTCTTCCTGGAACAGTGAGGATAGCATCCTTACAAATGGAGACTTCCCTTACACATGTAAATGTCTCTTACAAAAGGATAACTTCTACTTGGTGTTCAGAGTTTCTCCTGTGTCTGCAGTTTCTTAAAAACAATCAGCTTAGGGGCCAGCCCCGTGGCTGAGTGGTTAAAGGTCTGCATACTCCACTTTGGTGGCCCAGGTTCATAGGTTTGGATCCCAGGTGCGGACCTACTCCACATGTCAGTCATACTATGGAGGTATCCCACATACAAAGTAGAGGAAGATTGGCACAGATGTTAGCTCAGGGCTAATCTTCTTCAAGCAAGTACTAACCTAATACCAGATAGCTTCTACTTGAATATGTGCTGTGATAGAGAACTCTCTACTTCCCCAAAACACCCAATTCGTTGTTAGCCAACTCTGGTTATCATACTATTCTTCATTTGGTTGAGGTGGAATCATACTCTGTGAAACTTTACCTAACTCTGCCTAGTTCTGCCCTCTCAAGCAAAACGGAATAAACATTCTCCTTCCACATGACAACTTCTCTTAAAATTTTTATTTCCTTCAAAGCATACTATGGAAGAAATTCCTACATTCGTATAGAGATTGGTCTGGGTGACCTCTACAATTCTATTATTCTATGAAGCAAGTGTCATAATAAAAACCTTGTAAGTACATTAATGAAAACAACAATTCCTCTTTCTTGAGTGATGTGCAGGTGCCAAATGCTTAGTGTTAATCTTTACAATAAACTTGTAGAGTTGATATTATTCTACTCATGTAGATAGGAAGCTAAGGTGAATAAAATGCTCATGTGTGCAACTAGTAAGTGATGGAGCTAAGATTTAGGTATAGTTCTATACTCCTATTTCTGAAAAAAAGAGAGGATATCTTAAAAAGCGAGAAATACATATAACATAAATGACAAAGTCACTTTCTATAGTACTACATCCTGTGTTCAACCGTTTGTAGGTTAATTAACTTTACTATTCTCATTTTTGAAAAGTTTTAGGAGCACATTATGCACACTGAATTGGAAAATACTGCGAGTTCTTAGACCATTCTTATTTCACCATTTTTATCTGAGACCCAAACCCATAGATTCCAGACATTTCAGTTAGACACATATTTCTTCATGGATGGTATTAGACTCCTACATTGCTTTAACTTCCTTGGGGAAAATATCAAACCTTGTCAGAGTAATTACTTGAGTATTGTCAGACAAGTGTTGAACGTTTTATATACAGTATTATAACTTTTAATTAAAACAGCACAATGGCTAAACATAATAGAAACTATGGCTTAGAAAAGAATAAAGCAAATAGCATCTTGGGAGGTCTTCCACATTCTTTGTAGTTACTTTTTTTTGTTTGTTTTTGGTGAGGAAGATTGTCCCTGAGCTAACATCTGTGGCAATCTTCGTCTATTTTGTATGTGGGATGCTGCCACAGCATGGCTTGATGAATGGTGCATAGGTCTGCACCTGGCATCTGAACTTATGAACACTGGGCAGCCAAAGCAGAGCATACGAACCCAACCACTACGCCACCAGGCTGGCCCCCAGTTACCTTTTTTTAACTTTAATTTTATTTCTCAAAAGTTGCTTATTTTAGAACTTTAATATAATTATTACAGTTAAGGATTTGATTATTTTGTTATCAAAATATTAATTGACTTTAAAATCCAAGAGTGTCTAGTAGTTTCCATACTTTAGTGCTCCAAGAGCATTGTTTAATTTAACTGCTCTAAATAGTTACATAAAAAGTATGAGACTTATTAGGTCAATTAAAAATTTATAGATGTTTTGGGAGCATTTTCCTATAAATAATAATATATTTAAATCAAAATTGTTTAAAGAATTATTTTAATTTTGAGTATCAATTCATTATTATGGTATCAGAAGGTCTTTGAAGGATGATCTTAGTAAAATGGTGAGAGAATTCTATTCTTAATAAATGTTTAAAAGCCTGGGTTTTGAAATCAGTCAGACTCAGCCACTAACTAGATGTGTGATTTGAGGTCATAACCTTCCTTCTCCTCAGTATCCTCATTACAAAATAGTAATGATAATATGCTCCTTACAGAGATAATGAGTTGATGATAGCGGACATGTGTCCAAGCTGTTGAGCAGTTAATATTGTCTGTGATTGTGAGGTGATCATATCAACCTGAACTGGAATACTATTGAGAATAAAGGGAATGGTAAAATAATTTAAATTATATAATTTTTGAAATATTAATTCATGGACCAATTTTGTTATACAAGTAGACCTATTCAAAAACAATTTTTAAAGTTAAAATTGCTTCTAAAATATAGTATATATCTCCAAACATTAAAATAACGTTAAAAATGTTTATATAAACAAGTTTTTTGGTGCATATTCATATACTTTAATTAGTTCTGTTGGGGAGGGGAAGTGCTCCCCCTCTACTCCTCTTGAATTGTGATGGCTCGGCTAAAAATAAAGCTAACACAATACCAGATTAACAGGAGAAAAAACAATTTAATATGTGTGCCCAAGAGATCATACAAATGATGTTCAGAGAGTGAATAAAGTAGGCAATTTGTGTATCTTTTTACACAAAGAAACTATAAATTTGTGAGGATTTGACAGGACAAAGGAAACTTAGGTTTGCATGCTTAATTTGTAAGGAATTTGAGCAGAATTTGGTTTTGGGGTAGTAAAGTAGTGCAGAAGTGACACAGTTTCTTTGTTTTGGCTTCTCAGCCCTAAATTCCCAGCTCTGGTGATGAGGACGCAGGGAGAGTACATTTCACAGAGGAGATTTATTTCCTGCTTTCAAGGAGAACGGAGAGAAGAGGATCAAAATTCCCTTTTTTTGCATTGCCTGCTTCTCAAGTGACTTTAATTCAAAATAATCAATATGCCATTGTGCCATATTTTGAGGTGGCCTGCCTGGGGCCCCAACAGTTCCTTAGCTTTATACGTCTCTAATACTATGTCACTTATATTTTTCTCAAGAAGGAAATTTTTTGCACTATGATTGCTGCAGTCTTCTGCAAAGTCACATTATGTTTAATACATTTAAATTGCTTAATACATTGCTTTAATGCATTGCATTAATACATTTAAATTTAATTAATTTTTGATAGACCATAATTTTCAGTTGAGAATACATTTATTAGAGACACTGAGATTTTCATAAAGTGCAGAGCGAATTCTGCTAAATGGAGCATAGTCTCAATTCTAATTTTTACACTGAAATGTACAAATATTTCAGCAGAAATATTTTTATAGTTTGCCCTATTTTGCCTCCATTCAATATTCTTTTCTTTTATAATGTTTCAACAAAACAAAACTTGTCAAATAAATTATCTATATTTATAATTCTTTAGAATGCAAAAATTAGATGCTACTAAATCATAGGCAAGTTAATTTTGTTCGATTTCACCATAGAACGTAAGTTCATCCAATGTAACCTAGGTTCTCCAAGAGTCTTCCCACAGAAGATTACAGTAGAAGATTATAGAGCTTCAAAATTATACCTTATACACTATTGGAGCTAGTTTCCATTCTGATTATATGAGAACAGATTTAAGCATTGCTCTGTTTATAAGCTTTTTTAATTCAATAATTACAATTAACAAAAGCTTCAGATGCTAAAGATTTTTGGTGCTCTAGTCATAGAGTACTTTCATTAAATATTTCAAACATTTTCAATTAAATACAGAACACTCTTCACTTTCTATGACGTTGTAAGATAGTTGTGTTAATTTATACAATAACTCTTCAAAAGCTCAAACTTTCCTGTATTCGAAGATTCTATGGATGCCAGGAAGCGAAGAGAGAAAGTGCATACTTTTCTGCTGTAGATTTTTTCTTCAATATATGCTTTGTCCAAAAAATTACGTAGTTCTATTACTCTAACCCTTTATAACCTCAGATTCCTTTTTGACTGATAGAATATCACAAATTGTGTGGATACGATTATGCTTCTATATGCACTGCAGCCAGTTCCAAGTAAATTTCTGCATTAAGGATTTCTTAATGTGGTAAAAACATTGTTTTACCATAACAATCTTATTCACCAAAATTTTTATTTGTACTATCATAACAAAATTAATTTATCTTTAATGTTGAATTCTAGCATCCCCAATAATGACAGATATTTTGCCTTTATGAGAATGAACTTACAAAAGTTTAAAAAATTTCATATATAGGTTAAAAATGAATTAACATTTTAATTAATTTTCTATCTTAAGTATCTGATGACCGTGATACAGAACTGGCATAATTAAACTGTGAGATTTTTCTTTTGATAGAGCCAACATGTTAAAAACCATCACTTCACTTTTTGCACGTACGTGGAATAACTTGGAATTGAAAATGAGCAATGTTAATTTGGAAGAACAGTCATTTGATATAAACGAAAACTCATACTTCACAGACTGTTATGTAGACACACCTTCTGCAGCCACATATCTTCAGTTGTCAACTTTGGGTTCAGTCTGAAAATATCTACTAACTCTGGAAGTAGGTGATGATGCTTCTTAAGCAGGTGAATGTTTTCTGACTTTCCTGTGGTCAGTAATATTGCTACAGCCCCCATAGGGATCTACAGTGGAAAGTAAGTGTCCAGAAACATTTTGTGCATTATTATATGATCCTCAGTGTTCATGAGAAATGGAATTCAGTACCTATATTTTTGCCAAGTACGTATTTTTTTTAAAAAATAACTATTGCTGAAAGGGCTTGTTTCAATGAGAAGCATTGCTAAACAATAAAATTAATGGTTGCAGATTTATGCAGTACAATACCATATAGTAGCAAGAGCATTTAGGCGGTTCTCTCTGAGCGTTACTGCTCCCCCTCCACTTCCCATGCATATTTCACACCCACCTGACAGTTGGTGGCCTCTTAGCTTTGTGCATCTCACAGGCCATAGCACAGCCCATGGCACAACCGGCTGGTGCACCAAGGAGCTAGCAGGGGTAGCAGAGACTAGCACTTCTCTCGCCGCCATTGAGACTGAAGGACTTAGCTGTCCCTAGGCTCCTGTGTCCCAATTTTGTTACTGACCTCTCTGCATGCACTATTTCAAAGGGGGTATAAATTACATTGCATCTGAAAGAGCCAGGGGAAGAGGGACAAATTATTACTGTTTGTGTTTAAAAATTTAACCACACATTAAGAAAAAATTTCTATTTCACACACTACTAGATGACACCTCCACCAAACCCATCCCAGCTTATTTTAAAGGAATTAGCGATAATACTCATTTAAACAATGCAAAAATCCAGGACAAAAGCTTGGCTGTATCAGATGCCAGAACAGCAACAATAAATTAGGACTGTCTTGGGCAAACTAGAGTGTATGCTCACCTAAGTTAATAATCATTGTTATTTTAATCACTAGATGCTTAGAAATGGCCAGGATTGTTTCTTGAAAGAAAGAAAAATAGAGATGCGAGCTTGCATCTCACTGAAAGATCACCTAAAATTCATAGTCCGAGGCAATGTTAGCCGAGAAGAAGGCCGGCTGGCTGGCTTTGGGGATTCTGTTCAGCAAAATCTGCTTCTTCACGTTGGAAGCCAGTTTCTCTTAGATTGTGTCAGACTGGGAAGAGTAGAGACAATGAAATATTATAAAAATAACCATTGACTAATCCAGGAAAAGGGTGAGTCTTAGACCTGAAGAAAAAGTTTTCGGGGATCTGCTTTCTCATTCACATGACTGCATTGTAAGAGTAGCCTTTGATTCAGTCTTTCCCTCATGACGCTGTATTCAACAGACAGCTCAGCCTCTCTGATGGGTGCCTTTTAACCTGAAAGCACCCTGGCTAAGTAGCTAGATACTCCATATTCCAGGCTCAGTCTACCTGGCTGAACTTCTTTCCTGCTCAGCATGCTCTGTTCTCTACTCAGGACATTCTCTTTCCCAGCTCACTTGGGTATCTTTCCTTAGAATACCTTCACTTTTGCTCTTTTCCCCTTTGCCTGGCCAAATCCTATACATCTATATAGGTTTGTGTTTGATACGCTACTTCTTGAAGTTCTGTTTATTTCAACCATGCCAGCAACATGAGTCGCAAAGGGAGCAATTTTAGTTGGACTGTTGGGACACAAAACTACTGTTGTCCGATATGTGAACAATAAAACAAAGATTTCTCAAAATCCCGTTATGTTTTTTCCATAAATGATTGAAATAAAAAGTGTTGCTATTAGACTATAAGAATGGTATAACTCTATATGCTGTATAAATAGTATAACCATTCTTGAATAGTACTCTGTTTGTAAACTTGTGATAAATCTTTTAGAGCCAAACAAAGAAATGAAAGCACCTAGGTACTAAGTAAATGTTTTAGGATTTAATGTTAACTCACATTTATCTTTGTTTACCTGAGGCATTTTGTTTGTTTGTTTGTTTAATGGACAAACAACTTTCATTTATATTTTTGGAAAATATCTTTCTGTTGGTTATGATTATGTCTTCAGCAACTTTAACTAGGGTTTTTATCTGAATCATTCACTGCTAAGAATGATGTTTGACTGCTTACTATCTCTTGTTATAATTATTTGTTCACGTGTCTGTCTCGCCCAAGAGCTTAGTGAAAGCTGGACAGGCTCTTACTCACCGCCACATCATTTCCCACCAGCACTGTGCCCAAGCCATCAGACACTCCCAGTTGATTTTTTGAATGCAAGATATGAGCTAAGATATGACTTAGGTGGGTAGAACTTCCAATTGGCAGCCAGCTGAAAGCGAGACTTCACAGAAGTTAGCCCCACCTTTTATATCACAACCTCTGGAAGGAAGAAGAATGAGGAGAAGAAAAGATCTGAAAGAAGTAGGACAATCTGACATTTGAAGACCACAGAAAGTACCAGACAGTCCTCCTGGGGGAGAGACCACAGAACTGGAGCAAGGGAAGGTCCTGCGGAGCTGGATTGCCTTTTTCTATAACTAATTAGTTTATAAATTTGGAAAAGGAGATCTTGGAATTATCACTTTCTCTGTTTTTCTCTTCCCTTTCTCAATGTCTTTGTGAGAGGTAAGAGCTAGGAACTGCCTCTGATCTCCAAGGTATCTGTTCGAGAGAAGCGTTTAACTGTGGGTAACTAAGAGCTGGTCCAGGATGAGGCTGAGACAAAACAAAGCAGAGGACTGGCTGCTTGGGATTTTTCTCTACAATCTTGGATTTGGGGTAAATTCAACTTTGAGGTTTTTCTGTGGCCTGTCCCACAGTGCTCCCCAAGATAGCAAAGGCTGGTGCATTTTCCAAAAGAAAATACTGTGTGGTAGCTTTTAGAGATTTGAGAACAAAGACAAAATCCTGGATGCTATGTCACCGAGAGAGAGAAGAGAAAGCCATTACAGTGAGGCTGGGGAACGCTGGAGGGAGGCTTTGAGCAGGCACCCCTGAGGCTGTGTGTCCATGGCTGTGTCTGGTGGGGAGAGGAGACAACCAGCACTGCATACAGCAAAGGGAAATCCCTGATTTCAGACTGAGCTTCAACAGGCTCGAGGGAACTTTATCTCCAGCTCTGTATTTGTTCACTTTTGCCATACTATAGTTATTTAAGGCCTTGTCTCCTGTTCTTTGCCATTTATTTTTCTTGTCTTTCTCCCCGCCTCCCACCCTGGGAACAAAAGAATACTTACTTTCATCACAGTAACCACTCAAAAACAGGTGGAATGGTCTGGCTGCATGGCTGTGGAGAAGTAAGTCCTGAATTGAAACCACTGTCTGACAGTGCCCATTTCTGTTGTTTTATTTATCAGATAACTGGAACTTCTGTTTAAAGATGGAAAAGTAGATATCTTTTACTTTCCTCCTTTTCCTTGAAATCTACCTAAAGTCTATGAAAAGCAGTTTGTAAAATAGAGAAGAAAATTTCATCTTTCCATGAAACAAGTGAAGTTTCATGGCAGCACACCATAAATTAGGAAGGACATATGCCCCATATATATAGAAATTTTGATCTAAATAGAATATACTTAGAATTATCATGTACCTCTTCAGGTTTAAGGTCAAGTATAGAATTTGCTATGAGTGTTTCATCCTGGTAGATCCACTGACCATCTAAGGAGAAATTGAGGTATGCGTAGTAGCCACGGGGTGAATGGGAAATGAGATTAACTATTTCCACACAGTGGTGCAGCAGGGAGGTAGTGCAAAGGAGGAGAGATTCTGCAGACAAAGCATCTTTGTTGTTACCCACCACTGGGTCTCTTGGAAGAAACATATATCAGAGATAACGAGGACTAAGTGGAATGTGAACCCAGTGTTGTTAGACAACAATTCAGAGAATGTGTGACTTCACAGGTTTAACTTGGAGGCACACTGACCTCAGGAATGCCTGATATCTATTATATCAGAACAAGAAACAGATAAATAAGAAGAGCAAAATAAGACACATAAAGAAGAGAAGCTCAGGAAATCACACAAAAATAAATAGAAAAGAACAGTGAGATCTTTGATTAAACTTGGTGAACTGGCCATGTGTGTTAAGGACGTGTTTTGAATCCCGATAAAATGATTGTAAAATAATTTTTTAAAATATTTAATCCCAAGAGGACAAAAAGAACAGACTAGACGACAAGATATGGAAATGTCAACTAAGTTTTAAGAGATGGAATATGAGTGAAAATATAGTAACTGACTAGTGAAATAGAAGAAGGTACAACCTGGGTGCTCAGAAGGAGAGTATTGCTGAGAAGTGAAGGTATTTGCTTCACAGATTTCTGGAAAATCTAAGGACGGAACACTAGAATGAGATCAGTTGCTAAAATCATAAGATGGAGTCAGCAAATTCAATATACTAAACTTATAGTTAGTATACATTTGGGTAGCTAAAAGTGTAATTACCCCCAACTAATTAATTATTGTTTATTTTCTTATTATTGAATTTGGGAAGTGGCTTACATATTCTGGATATAAATCTATTATCAGATATATAATTTGCAAATATTGTCCTATTCTGTGACTTGGCTTTTTATTCTAACAAGATCTTTTGAAAATTGAACATTTTTAAAATGAAGTCCAATATATTAATTCGTTCCAATATGGATAATGTTTTTGGTGTTGTAATTCAGAAATCTTTCTCTAACAAAAAGTTACAATATTGTTTGTCATTTTCTTCTAGAAGTTTTAGAGTTTTAGGTTCTACATGTAAGTGTACCATCCTAATTTTTGTATATGGTGAAAGGTATGGATAGATTTTTTTTTTTTTCGATCTGGGGGTTTGTTTGCTTTTGCTTATGGATGTTCAATTGTTCCAGCATCAATTATTGATAGACTGTTTTTTCTTTGGTGAGTCATTTTTGAGACTTTGTCAAAAACTAGTTGTCCATGTGTGTGTGGGTCCACTTTTGGACTCTATTCTGTTTCACTGATCAATTCGTCTATCTTGATGCCAATATCACACTGTCTTTATTACTGTAGCTTTATAATAGGCCTTGAAATCATATGGTGTTAGTTTTCCTACTTGTTTCTTCTTTTTCAAATGTGTTTTGGTTATTCTAAGTCCTTTGCATTTCCATATCGATTTTACACTCAACTTGCACACACACAAAAAACCTGCTGAGATTTTGATTGAGATTATATTGAATTTATGCACTAATTTGAGGACAACTGACATTTCAACAATATTGAGTCTTCTGACCTGTGAACAAGACACATTTCTCTACTTGAGGCTTTAATGTCTTTCATCAATATTTTGTAGTTTTCTGTACACCGGTCTTCTTGCACATCTTTTATTAGATTTATTCTTAACTATATCATATAGTTGGATGCTACTGTAAATATATTCTAAAAAAATTTACATTTTGATTGTTCATTGCTAGTATATATAAATATGTGTAATTTTTGTAAACTAATTATTTATGCTGCAATCTTACTAAACTCACTTATTAGTTCCAATAGCTTCTTTGTAGATTCCAGAAGATTTTCTACATAGATGATAATGTCATCTTCAAATAAAGATAGTTTTGCTTCTTCTTCTCTGATTTAAATGCATGAATTTTATTTATTTTTCCTGCCTTATTGTAACAGCTAAAATTCCCAGTAAATATTGAACAAATGTGAGGGTGGACATGCTTGTGTTGTTCCTGATCCTAAAGGGAAAGCATCCTGTCTTTCACCATTAAGTATGATGTTAGCTGTAGATTTTTTTGTAGCTGCCTTTGTCAGGTTGAAGACATTCACTTGTCTGTCTATTTTTAAGAATTTTTTTCAGACAAAGATGTTGGGTTTTTCTAAATGCTTTTTATGCATCTACTGACATGTTCATATAGTTTTTATAATCTCCATTTGTTAATATGGTAAATTACAATGATCAGTTTTTAAATGTTAAAACAAATTTACATTGCTGGGATAAATCCCATTGAGTCATGATGTATTATCTATTTTTATATATTTTTGGATTTGATTTGTTAAAATTTTGTTTAGTATTTCTGCATTTATGCTTATCAGAGATATTGGTCTGTTATTTTATTTTCTTATAATGGAAGTATATTATTATTCAAATGTCAAGTTTTGATAATAGGGTAACAGTGGTAGATGTTAAGAGGTGTCAGGAAGTATTCTCTCTGCTATTTTCTGGAAATGTTTTTGTAGAATTGATACTATTTCTTCCTTAAATGTTTGGAAGAATTCACCAGTGAAGCCATCTAGACCTTGAGTTTTCTTTGTGGGAAGGTTTCTAACTATAAATTCAATGACTGTAGAAGACATAGGACTATTCAGGGTATCTATTTCTTCTCAAGTGAGCTCTGATAGTTTGAATCTTTCAAGGAATTTGCCCCTTTGTCACATTTATTGACAAAAGTTATTCATAGTATTTCTTTATGATTCTTTTAATATTTATAGAATTTATAGTGGTCTCCCGTCTCTCATCCCTAATCTTGGTAATTTGTATCTTTTATCGTTTTATCTAATGAGTCTAGCCAGAAGCTTATGAATTTTATTGATCTTCTCAAAAAACCAGTTTTTGGTTTAATCTTTTTCTATTTCATTAATTTATACTCACACATTGACTTACAGTCTTTATTTTTCCTTTCTTTTGCTTGCTTTGGATTTTATTTGCTCTTCTCTCTCCAGTTTCTTAAGGTAGATACTAAGATCATTGATATGACACCTTTCCTCTTTACTAACCTAAGTATTTGATACCATGAATTTCCTCCTATTTACTACTCTAGTAAGATCACACACACTTTGATATGTTTCAAAAGGGTTTTTTTTTTAAATTGCTGTTTTATCCTCTTCTTAAGACAGTATTGCCAAACATTCACTTATTACAGCCTTGTTCTTATCACTCTGTGTGTGTTTCTTTTGTTCAATTGGTCAAGAAGATCTGGAACTGGAACTGATTCCATGTTAAAGTTGGGACAGAGTAAGTGTTTGCCTGTAATCTGGCATGGACTTGAAGGAGGGAGATGTTAGGGTCTTTTATATAATCCCTCCTGGGACAGAAGTGATTGGTAGGGCTGAGCTCCAATTACAGATTTCCTATATCATTTGAGGAGGGTTAATAATCAGATACTTCTCTAACTCTTATTAACAGCATTGAGTAGCCGGGAGGTACAACTGTAAATGGAGAGTGATCACAACAAAGTTTTACAAGCATTATATTCTACTTGTGATAACATGTGAAATTATTTCTTCAAAACTACATACAGATTTTAGTGGGACTAATTGTATTAAACTCTTTTTTTCTCATGAGAGAAGAAAAGTCATACGAGGTGTAGGGTGAGACTTTAAGGTATCAGATTACCGCAGCATGTGGATTACAAGTGCGCATGATTTACTTTAGTAGTTTACTTACTTTGATTTATTTACTCTGTAGGATGAATCTTTCATTAAATAAATAAAAAAATTTTCAGACACATAAAATTTAATTTACTGAACAGTAAATCATAATCGTAAAACATAAGAATAAACATTATGAAATTTTACCAATAAAATCACTACCAGTTACACAGCAGTAAGTGTACGTACATTGGCTCATTTAATATTCACAATAGCCCTGGGAGTTAGTTTTTAGCACTGCCATTCTGCAGGTTAGGAAATCAGGCTCAGAGTGATTGAACACCCCCGTTGGGTCACACAAAGAGTTGGAAAAACATTTGCCTGATTACGATGTCAATACTTTCCATTTTTCACATATACTATTTCACAGAAATTAAACTCTAGCTGCTTTTTATTTAATGACATTTAATAAGTTATTTACATACTTAAGGACAAGATATTTCTGGAGATAGAAGTCTGACCAAAACATGCCTTCAATGGGCTCATAAAGGCCTCTAATCTCAGACAAATTAGAAGCCCAGTAATACTAATAAACATTATCATCAGATCCTGTCTATATTCTAAAACCAAGAATCAAAGCTTCAAATATCTGAGGCAGTTTTTACCAGCAGAATTGCCACACAGAAGAAAAATGGATCTTTTTAAGGCCCAACAACCCCTATTAAATTAAAACGTAAATAGATTTTTACCATCATTACATATGGCTATAAACTTAAACTCACATTTACTTTTTCCTTGGAAAATTAGTGTAATTAAATGTCTAAAAAGGCTAGCCCTGTAAGTGTACTGTCTCTTTACAAAAAATGCCAAGAAGTACATGCGAATTTTTGAGGAAAACAAAAGAAAATTCTGCATGCGCATGTGAGTGTGTTGCAAGAAATCAGGCATCACTTGTTGAGGGTATTAAGTCAATCATCCTACTCTCTTGCCTTCCCGTGGCCCCACAACAGAGACTTTGGACTGAAACTGAACATGAAATCCCTTAGCTTTCTTTTGTTGGTCCAAAGTGTTCAGGCCTGGGACGGCCCTTACTTCTGTGAAGAGCCATGCCAGCCAGTTCTGGAAAATTGACTTTGATATTATCCCCGTCCTGGCCTTGGATATTGTAAGATCAGGCAGTGAAAGGACACAGTTCAGTGAAAACTTAAAATTAATTCATTAAATGCCTCTCTGAGCTGCAAAGATTGAAAAGCCTAAAAGAACTGGCTCTGAGGTAGCGCCACAGATTCTGAATAAAGAGGGCTCACCATAGGTCATAGAAATAAGTATTCTCTCAGGGCAACTTTTCATTCACCGGCTGGCCTGAAAATAATTAGCCTCCAGTGCTTTATGTACAAGAGCCATAAAAATGTTCATTCTGCAGTGTGCTTACTGTATTCTTCATTAACTTCCGGGCATCTCAGCACTTTTAATTACGTGATCTTGATACCAGTGTATTAAGTTGAAAAATAAGTTGAGAAAGACATTCCTGAGTGGAACGGACACGTAGAATTTACCTTAAAATCAATTCTACTATTCCAAAAATGTTAGCAATAGTACTGTCAAGGACTTAAGTTGCTGTGGTTTTGTAAAACAATTGGCTGCTTCAAGCCAACTTCTTTAATAAAAATGCCAAGCAGTGTTTGTAGCTTGTAACTATGTGTTAACTTACATCATTTCTACCACACTGTTCGAAAGGCACATAAGGACATGGTCAAGCAGTACCAACCCTCTCTGATGGAATGAAGAGCTGCTTACATAGCATGATTTCTTTCTTCATATAACAATTTCTTTACAATAAAAGAAGTGCATAATAATTTTACAAATTCAAGGAATCCTAGATAACATAAAGAAAATAAAAAAGCCCCTTGTGACTCCTACAACCTAGGAAAAAAAATCACTGAAAACACATTTTGGTGTATTCGTTTATATAGTGATGAAAAAAACTTATCAGCAGTTTTCTTTTGAGAAAATAGGATCAACTATATCTAATCCTAATTTATAAGCCCTGGGGAAATAAACCCAGGGCTTTTTCTCAGGCTTTACCTCATCTCAAAAGGTCAGGAAATTTTCAGAAAGTCTTCTAAAGTTTTATGAAAAGCCTCACATGACCTGAAAGATCGTTGGATTATATATTTACCAACTCTGAGGTGATTATGCAAAAATACAAAAAATTAAAGGGGAGGCTGTTCCCTCCTCCGGTTTTAATGTAAAATTAGCTTTGCTCTATTCTGTGTGTTTTTCTTTACAGGTCGATCCATTACTGGAAATTACTTGCAGCACTCCTTTGAAATGGCTTCATTGTCTTCACTTAATATGTCTTGGTTTGCTGCACATACAATATGGTCCTAGCACCAATCAATTTGTTTTACCCATGTTTGTTTCACTGGATTTTTTTTCAATTATATAATGAGCATCTTCTTCCAGCAAAGGGAGAAAACAGTTGTGTGATTATTTACATTTGTGAATTTTGTTCTGAGCTCTAAGGCTCCAGACAGCTGCTGGGATAGATGACAAAGCATTTTTCTAACATTTGGGAGATGTAGGTGGGAATTTTAGTTTCAAAACTGAGCCTTTCTCACTCCAAAAAATATACCATTGAAACTATAAATTGCTGCCTCAATCTGTTATCATATTAAGCACTCTCCCTGTAGAAAAGAGCAGTGGCAGGTTAATAATGAATTAACATCTATATTATATGAACTTGTGGATACCACTTTTCATTAATGAAATTTATAAGAGCTCTGTCTAGTACCTAGGTTCTAGTTGCCTACCCATCATTTGGACTAATGGGGCAAATAACTTCTCTCGGTTGTTCTTGGGATAACAATATTGCTTAATCTCTTGTGCCAGACACTGCTCATTGTTTAGCTAATATTTATGTCCCCCTTTTCCAAATTAATATAAAACTAACTTTGCTCAGAATGTCTTCATGATTAGTTACCTTTCCCAACTTCCTTGCAGCTGGGGGAATTATTTGGCCCAGTTCTGGCCAATGAGATTTAAAAAAAAAAAAAGTCTGCTGGGAATTTCTTAGAAAGTTTGTTTACCTTCCATGGATTACATCCACTCTCATCACATTTTTTATGCTGGAAGGGGAGATGGAAGATAAATGTTAAGCAGCCATTTTGTGACCACGAGGAGGAAAACCATGTGCTGCAGATGGCAGAACAGAGATATAAAATAGCCTAGGGCACTGATGGCATCTTAGAACTACTGTACCGGCCCTGGATGACCTGCATATGGGCTTCTTGTTATGTGACAAAAAATAAACCTTTCATTTGCTTAAGATGGTATAGACAGATTTGTGAGAAAGGCAGTCAATGCATATTTACTGATGGTATTGTGAGAACTGAGTTAAAATGTAAAAAAGAACCATCCCTGAACATCGCAGAAGCAGTTTGCATTGATTAGGCATCCAATTATTGTTTTTTTGCTGTTGTTATTGTTTTAGTGAGCCATTAAACTCCCACACAGAATTTTAGAATTAATTTTGTTTATAGATTATACATGAGGGTCAAATCTATTGGCTAGGCACTGGGGATATAAACTTTTCACAGGCTCTTCTCTCAAGGAATTAATCCATTAAGGCTAAAGATAAATAAAGTTTTATAATATAGTGTAAAACACTGTGACGGCTCCAAGGAGTGCTTCCCGGAGGAGACATTGTGTTGATAATAAGTGCTAGAAAGTAAAGAGATGAATAAGAGGGAGAATGTTCAGGGAGCAGAAGCAACAAATGAAAAAAAAGAGAAGCTGAGGTGAGGAAGCAAACGTAGTTGAGAAGCAGAGGGTAAAAAAGATGAGGAGAGGCGTTGGCCTTAACAGAAAGGACTTTGAGGTTGTGTTTATAATTTGGGATTTTGATCCTGAAGGTAATGGAGTATCTGCAGAATTTTACACCAGAAAGTCCTAATTAACATGTTAGGTAAGTCAGTCGTGTAGAGGTGTGGAGAATTTTTTAAAGAGAGCAAGGCCAGGGTGAGAAAACCCAATTAGAATACAATAGTGATGGTCCAATCAAGAGAGGCAAGGATGGGGAGGTGGGACAAAATCAAGAGATAAAGAAAAAAACAAGGAAAGATTTCTTCGCCAATTGTGTGTGTGAGAGAGTTTAGTAGATGCTGGGAGTATGGCAGAAACCGAAGGTAATAAAATCTCTCACCAGTATAAGCTTCAGGCTTGTATTCTGGACCATTAAAATTCCTTATAAAGGGTAGCCAGGCAAAGAAAATATTCAAGAAAAGAAATGCACCAAAAGTTATAGAATGTAAGATTATTTATTGAGATGACATTTTAAAAGAAATCACCATTTTGTAGTTAAAAAATAACTCTCAAGCAACCAAGATGTCTTTCAATAGGTAAAGGATAAACAAACTGTCCTACATCCAGATGATGGAATGTTACTCTGCAATAAAAGAGAATGAGCTGGCAAGCCATGAAAAACCACAGAGGAACCTTAAATATATATGGCTAAGTGAAAGAGGCCAGTTTGCAAAGGCAATACACTACATGATTCCAGCTATTTGGAATTCTGGAAAAGGCAAAACCATAGAGACAGTAAAAAGATCAGTAGTTGCCAGTGGTTTAGAGGAAAAGGGAGCAAGATGGACAGATGGAACACAGTACATTTTGAGGGCAGTGAAACTAGTCTATTTTATACTGTAATGGTGGATACACGGCATTGTGCATTTGTCAAAACCCATAGAACTAACCACACAAAAAGTGAACTTTAATGTAAACTATGGACTTTGCTTAAAAATCATGTATCACTGTTGGTTCATCAGTCGTAACAAATGCAGCATACTAATATAAGTGTTGACGATGGGGAAACTGTGGTATTGGGGGGTCATATGGGAACTTTGTACTTTCTGTGCCATTTTTTCTGTAAACCTAAAATTGCTCTAGAAAGTAGTTTATTATGCAAAAAATCTCTCCTCCAAATAAATCAAGTCAGAGTAATATTAGTTCATAGATATATTTTTATTCAAGACAGGAAAGTCTCTGATCACAGGCTCCTAGGTGCACAAACCATCTTTCAACAGAGGCTCTCCTAGCTTACTTTTTCTTTTTTTTTTGCTTAACAAGAGATGGAAACTTTCCTGATCTTCATGTTTGTAGTCTAATATTTACCATCTGATCAAGGATAATATTTTGTAGAGTTTGACTGATAAATTACTACCTGTCATTTTGGGATTTTCCTCCTGACTTGGGAATTCTTTAGGTTTGCAGAACTGTATATAGGCCTGTCCTCTTCAGACCCTGCAGTTCTAGTGTCAAAATTTGCAAACATTTGTTACTGTTATCATGTGCAGTATGTGCTTCTAGACGTTACCATGGCATCCAGTACCATTCAACTCCAAAGACCAAGGAAACAAGCCTGTGGGGAAGCTGACATTTCCTTTATAAAGAGAGAACTACACTCGGGTGTCACATGAACTACCTTATTGATCGCCTCTCACTGAGGCCCGCTGCTGATAATTTTCAAGATTCCCAGGTGATTTCTGCCTTAAGTGTTGGCTGCAGTGATAGCCGAAATAAATCTGTTTCTAGAATGATAGACTAATATACATATGAGACACCCTGAAAATCATACGTGCACATTCCTTCAGAATTGGTCATTGACTAGTATCACGTTTAAAATAATGACATCATACACCCATATCTTGGTATCACAGTTCAGAATCAGATTCCTAGCCAAGATATCTTTTTAACCAAATATTTTTAAACACGATATTACCCAGCTAGATTAAACAATTTATTTTCCAGGCATAATTCTAAATGACGTAGTCAATCCTTAAATGAAATATACTCTTAAATGGAGAAAATGCTAAGACTAAGCAAAAGAACTTCCAACGGGGTCCTATGGTGATTCCACGTAAAGAATTCTAAAATGCTTTGAATAATGGGAGCACTATTAAAATGCACTATATTCCCCTTTATTTGAGGGAAATGACACTCATTTGCGTGTTCCTGGTTGGCTTGTTAAAATCATGCTCTTTTCTTTATAGTCCTATCATAATAAAAAATGTTATAAAACTCAAGAACTCCTAAGGGGAAAAATAGTGATTCTTTCCAGCTAGTTTTTTTTCACCTGATGAATGATGCTAGAAACAACTACAAAATGTTAGAAATAAAGCATGAATTTAAACGTTTAAAAACTTAAGAGATATTGATATTAATATGCCTACATTATTCAGACATTTCTTAGGGCCTCCCAGTAATTAGGTTATTCCAAGGACTCAAATACAAATTCCATCAAACCTCCATTATTGTTATTATTATTTATTTTTGATGAGGAAGACTGGCCCTGAACCAACATCTGTTGCCAATCTTCTTCTTTTTGCTTGAGGAAGATTGTTGCTGAGACAACATTTGTGCCAATCTTTCTCAGTTTTTTATATGTGGGTCACTGCCACAGCGTGGCTTGATAAGTGGTATGTAGGTCTGTGCCTGGGATCCGAACTCATCAACCCTGGGCCGCCGAAGTGGAGCAAATGAACTTAACCACTACACCACTGGGCCGGCCCCTAATTTTCTTTTTTTTAAAAATTAATTGTAAAGTTGCCAGATATTTAGCAGTCTAAGAAATTCCTCTCCAGTTGTTTTTCAACAATATTTGTGACAATGCCTGATCTCTTCTCATAATTTACACCTGAGGAAAGATGAAGTCTCAATTGACAATTCAGCTGTTCTCCCTTTCCAATTGCCAACAAATAGTGAATGCACATGAGAAGGTGCTTTACCAAGTCACCAAATCACATTTACCTAGCAAGAGGTTAGCCTTAAATTCCACTTCCACTTGTAGCTAGTGGAGAATGGAGATACGAATGAGCTAGGTCTCATGTTGCCTGCCCTTACTTCCCTAATTTGGTTGGTTGGTTCAGCTCTTAGGTATGGGTTTGCCTGGACTCTTCTCAGTAGAGTTGTCAGATTTAGCGAATAAAACTACAGAATGCCAAGTTAAATTTGAATAGGATTTTTTTTAAGACTAATGATGTCCCAAATATTCCACAGGACACACTTATACTAAAAATTATTTATCTGCACTTCAAAGTTAATTGAGTAGCCTGTATTATTTGGCAACTCCCCCTTCTCAGCACAGCCAAATTGGAAGCCCCTGCCTGGTTCTTATTTTTAACAGCATGGATTAATTTGCCTATTTTAGAAGCTTTTATAAATAGATGTACTTTTTTGTGCCTAACATCTTTTGCTCAACATTATATTTGTGATATTAATCCACGTTGTTGCTTGAATTATAGTTTATTCACGCTTTTTGCTGTATAATATTGCATTTTGTGACTGTATCACAACTAATTTATACATTCGACAGTTGATGGGCATTTGGATAGTAATGGTATCAAAATTATTTTGCATGTCTTTTGAAAACTGTCACACATTTCTTTTTGTGCATACCAAAGAGAGGAATTTTTGAACTCTGATTTCTTTTTTCTAAAGATTTTATCTTCTTCCTTTTTCTCCCCAAAGCCCCTCAGTACCTAGTTGTATATTCTTAGCTGTGGGTCCTTCTAGTTGTGGCATGTGGGACGCTGCCTCAGCGTGGTTTGATGAGTAGTGCCATGTCCGCACCCAGAATTCGAACCAATGAAACACTGGGTTGCCTGCAGCGGAGCGCGCGAACTTAACCACTTGGCCACGGGGCCAGCCCCCTCTGATTTAATTTTACAACTAATACTTATCTCCTTTGTTAGGATTAACACTGCTGAGGTTCCCTAACCTTATAACCTCGTTGGATTTTAAAACATATGAACCTTAAAAATTTGGCTGTAACTTTAGAGCTGGGAACATTAAACCATGTAGGGTAATGAGACAAGCATAATGCTTGAGTCAATTGTCTTATACCTGATCCAAGTTACCTAAACTCTCTATAAAACAGTCATCACAACATCATTGCTATTTATTTCGCAGGTTTGGCTTGAGGATCAAAAATTCGCTTTTGTTTGTGTCTGTAAGTAAAGACTTCATCAGTTATAAATGTATAGCATCAAGGTTCTGCAGCAATATATTTGGATATCTGAATATCTTAGAAAATAGATAGGTGGATAGATAGATAGATAGATAGATAGATAGATAGATAGATGAGAGAGAGAGATGATAGGTAGATAGATAGATTGATTTGAATACTTACCTTGTGAACATGTTTATTCAAGAACCATTTACGGTCCACACTAGAAATCCACATATTATTCTTGATATATCAACAGGAAATACTTCTCTATAGTCAAGAGGTGAACTCAAGTCCAGGTTTGGTAATTTCCATTCAAATAGCCCATTTATCCTGCCTCAAGCCATCCTTCTTCTGACATACCCAAATCATTTCTAGATATATAATTTACATAATTTACTTCTTGAACACAGCCTACCCAGCTAATTTCTTCACTTGGTTCCATAACTCATGCATAGTATATGTCCTTGAACCTCCTTCCTACATCACACTCTACCAACCCAGCACATCTTGTCCTCCACATGTGACATCAGTAATATTTCTGTTTAACTTACCTCCTCCTAGGACTTACCACAAACATGATTTAATCAAAATTTTATTTAGAGTTTTAATTTAACCTCAACCTCTCAAGGACTTAAAGTAATTGTCCCCAGTTGTACCAGATCATGCTCCAACCTCAGGCTCCCTGTGGAGTCAACACCCACATAATTATTTCTGGCAGTCCCAGAGGGATTTGTTGTCTCTGCTCACTTTTCTAGGTGTTGCTTATTCTCTAGTGTTCCCTGGGGATTGGTGGTGATACAGATACACTACTGGAAGCATCCTAAACAGTTCTGCTCTATCAGATACTTGTCCTCTTGGTTTCAGGAGCAACAGATTTGAGTAAAAAATGTGGTTTATTTATTTGTTTATTTCTTTCCCATTGTTTATTTCTTGGTTTTATACGTGTCTACACTGGCTCATTGCCAGTCAGTCAGACCCAGAGAAGAATCCAAGCGGACCATGTTGAGTGACAATCCATATAAGTGAATATAGACGCCATGCTATACTCAGAGTTTATTTTTTAGGTACTCCAAGGCTTAAGTCAAGCTACCATTGCATGGCTTCTTATTCCCTGAGGAAACACATTTCCCAGCAGGTCCTCAATCTTTATGCAAATTAACTTTGGGGTGACCTTAACCATTAGTTTTTCATGCATATTCAGGGCTGTCAGAATCTCACTTGGCTTCACATAGAGACCCCACACAAATACCCAATCTTAATCTTTATATTATCCCAATTGCCATGGTTGATTTCACCAGATTCTTTGACAGTCTTAAGGCTGTACCATTTTCCAGTTTGGGGGTAGACAGATGTAATGCATATGCAAACATGAAGTGAAGTAACTAGGTCATTTCTTTTTCATAGAAGAGAAAAAGCACTTATATGAATGAAGACTTTCCAGAAGATGCAAAATATTCAAAGGCAAAATCAAAAGTACAAACATTAGCTTAGCAAGATGTATGCACCCTATACATAGTTTATTGAGCCTCTTGTGTTCTCAGCATCTGTAACTCCTTTAGCATCCTTACTTCTTTCCTTTCCCAGGTTAAGTTCTACTTTCCATCACTGCAATCACTCCTTTGTGTCCGTGCTCAACCCTCCTGCCTCTCTCCCTCCATCACACTTGCCTGGTAAATATTGACTGTAGTTAAGTCCAGTTTTCAGTTCTTCCGCAGACGGCTCCTTAACAGCTTGTTGGAGAACAACACAAAACCATGCTGACTGGTCTCACCTTAAATGTATGGCTGTGATTCTTAAGTGGGCCTCTTACACTGTCCAGCAATCCTGCTACATTTTTCTATTTAATGTTTCGCCCTCTCTCTCTTTCTATCTTATTTTCTCTCTTCAAATTCCATCATCCCATTCACCTATTCTCACTTCCAGGCAGTGGACTTGATTTTTCTTTCCTTAAGAATACAGCAGCAATCAGACAAGCATTCTTTCATTTCTCCACCACTCCCTCCACCCCTATGCACGTGTCTGTACCTAGATTCTCTATCTTCCTTCTTTCACAATGGATGACTCTTTTACTCCTGTCTAAGGCCCATCCCTCCGCTTGGGTCCTGGGACCCGTCTTACTTTTCTTACTCAAAGCTGTTGCTCTTGCCATTATCCCTTTTCTCTGCTGCAACATCAGCTTTTCCCTCCTGACAGGATCACCAAAAGCAACAGCAGGCCATCTTTAGATTTCACTGAGACTGTTGTCTAGTCTCACTGCCTTCACTTCCTCAATTTATGTTTTCTTGAACCCACACCACACAGGTACTTGTCCATGCATAGAAGTGAAATTCATTTGTCAAGGTCACCAATGATTTTATCCTTGTTGAAATTGGTGGTTAGTTATCAGTCTTCATCTCCTTTAGCCTTTAAGATGTTTTAACATAATGAAGCCATCTGGAAACTTCCTCACTTGGCTTCAGGACCTCACTCCCTCTTGATTTTCCTCTGAGCTTGCTGTCTACTGGTTTTCAGTTTCTTTTGTGGCATCACCCTCATTCTCCTGCCCTATGTATGTTGCAGTGCCCTTATTTATTTGTAATCCTTCGCTAGATGATGTCATCCAGGTCTGTGTCCAGCTACAAGTACAATTCAGTTCTCAAGATTTCCCAAATTCTCTCTCCAGCTCAAATTTTACCCTGAACTTCAGGCTTGTGTAGTGAAAGCTCCACTTCACTCAAACTTCATGTTTCACAACTGATTTCTTGACCCTGCCTCCTCAGCCTGTTTCTCCCCCAGTGTTCCTTATTTCAGCAAATTGCACCACGACTGACCCTGACACTCATGACAGAATCTTGCCTTTAACTTTTCTTACTCTCATTTTCTTGTGCCCTATAGCAACACATCTTATATGTGCCACCTTTAAAAAAGACCCAAAATCTTAATAATTCTGACAAATTCCACTACTATTCCGTGGCCCAAGGGATTGTTCTTTCTTGCCCAGACTTCTACTATAGCTTCTAAAGTATCTTGCTGCTGCTTCCCCAAGCCTTTTCTGTTTACTCCCCCTAGATCAGCCTTTGAAATATAAAACATGGTTTCTAACTTCCTTGCTCAAAATTATTCAATGGCTTCTCATCTCACTTATAGTAAACTTCAAGGTCCTTCCTTGTGCTAAAATGCCCTGCAAGCTCTGGCCTTGAGACCACGATGGCTTTACTCCCTGGCTCTCCGCCCTTTGCTCACACACCTGCAGCAGTACTGGCTTTCTTACTACTTCTTGAACAGGTTAAGGAAGCTCCTATCCTGGGGCATTTGCACTTTGTATTCACTCAATCTAGAGTGCATAAATTGTCCCTTCATTTTATTCAGGTTTCAGTCTAAATGTCCCTTCTTCATAAAAAGAAAATAATGCTCTTATCAGCGTATATAAAATAGCTTCCCCCATTGGTCTGTATCCCCTTGCACTGGCTATTTTTCATGCCAAAACACATATGTATTCACAGAGTTTTGTTTTGCCTTGTTATTTTTGGCCCAACTTAGCCACTAGATTATAAAATACATATAGACAGGGACTGTCTTTTGGTTACCAATATATCTCTAGCACGTATGACAGTGTCTGACGTGTGGTAGGTGGTTAGTAAATATTTATTAAATACATGAATGAATGAGCACGTTGGGATGAAAAAAGTAATCATTCGTCATCAATTATTATTGATTGAATAATCAACTTACAAATGAGATGGGTCGAGGAGGGGGAGCAATTTAGGAAGCGGGGCATTGGTATTGGGCGTGGACAGTACATGCAGCTGTATGGCTTCGATTGGCTTCTGACTGGCCTACCTGCCTCTTATTTGACTGATTCTCCTTCAGCTTCTCCTCCACTATGGATAGGGTTTCAGAGAAGCAGACAGCGGGGGTTAATGTGGCTGTGGGCTTTACTTTTAGAATTTTTGAAAAGCGTTGAAAGAATCTATGCTATTTTGAAATGACTTATGCCGTTAGCTCTTTATTTTTGTTTCATTATTATTTTATAAAGGGAATAAAAGTAACATATGCTAAGAGAGAAATTTTAAGCAATGATATTGAAGCAAACATCTGTGTAGTCCCTACTCAGCTTAAGAACCAGAACATTCTACTGATAGATTTGAGACTCTTTGTGCTCCCAGCCTTGCCTATATCAGCTTCTGCACACATTTTCCTTGTAGGAAGCCACTGCCCTGAATGATTAGTCATTCCTTTGGTTTCTTTTTTTTTTTTTTAAGATTTTATTTTTCTCCTTTTTCTCCCCAAAGCCCCCCGGTACATAGTTGTATATTTCGTTGTGGGTCCTTCTAGTTGTGGCATGTGGGACGCTGCCTCAGCGTGGTCTGATGAGCAGTGCCATGTCTGCGCCCAGGATTCGAACCAACGAAACACTGGGCCGCCTGCAGCGGAGCGCGCGAACTTAACCACTCGGCCACGGGGCCAGCCCCCCTTTGGTTTCTTTATAGTTCTACTACATATTTATGTATCCCTAAAAATATATTAAGTTTAGTCACTTTAAATAAATAGAATTATAGTATTAGTATCCTTCTGTAATTTGCATTTTTCATGAAAATTGAGAGTAGGGGTGGACTACTTGTGAGGACTTGTTTTTTTCCCATTTACACATATATGTTTCTTTTTCTGACTTGCATCTTTCAAGAGCACTGGCTTTACCTCCTTCCTTCTGTGACAGCTGTGAAAATTCAAGTTTTGTGGCATTATGAATCAGCAAATGCAATTGGGCAAATGCAGGATTCAAGACCTACTTACATCTCTGAATTCAAGATATCTAGTTATTTCTAGAGTCTAAAGGTTTTTCCCATTTCCTTCCAGTCCAGACATTAACATAATATATTTAAATGTGCTTTGACACATTACTTTAGATGTTCTCTATTGGCTTGTCCACCTCTATGGGAGGTTAATCCATCTTATTTCTTCCTTAAATCAGATGCCACTCTGAGACTGAACAGTGTAAATCTAGTCTTTAGGAGCTTACACATTAGGATAGATTTAAATGGGGACCTTATCTTAGTTAAACAATGATTAGAGATAGTGTAGGTGTGTAAGAAATTCTGTGAGTTTGACACCCAGATACTGTACTGTGGCAAAGGCAGGCGTGCCTGTCTGCTCTAATATTAATAATAGTGCACACTCATCAGGCGCTTACTATATTCCAGGCACCTTATAAGTGTATGACCTGAATTCATTCATTAAACCCTCACAGAAACCTTAGAAGGCAGGTATAGGTTTTACCACATTTTATAGATTATGAATCTAAGGCACAGAGAGCTTAAGTACAAACAGTCAGTAAGTAGAAGGGCTGGAATCTAAGAAATTGGAAGAGAAAAGCAGCTGGAATATAACTGTTCATAGAAATCATAAAGGAAGAGAGAGACACTAGAGAAAAAAAGATCCTGAAAATATCAGCCCTTGGAAATTCCCAGTGGGAAAGAGAGATTACTCTTTCCTTACCCAACTTTAATTTCTCCTAAGTGTCCAACCGTATGTGCCTATTTTCAGTAACATTGCTGGCTTCCTTTAGTTATGGCAGAATCAGCCAAATCAGAAAAAATAAGAACCACATATCCTATTAGAGATATTGACTCACTTGGAACCCTAGGGTATAAATACAGCTAAAGCCCTTTAGAGACTTGGGGGAAATGTGGATGCCTGCAATACCATAAAATAAAACAGGCTTGTCAATCTGGGCTAGGTCTGAGGAGGTTCTAAACTGGCCAGTTTAACATGTGTACAAAGGAAAATAATTGGTGGAGGTACATGAATATAGATCTAAATAAGAAAGAGGCACAATACAGAAAAAAAAAAAAGGCTATCAGCGATCTTATCAAGGAAATCCTCCAATATGTCAAAAGCTTAGAAATGGTGGGACAGGAGGAGGGGAGATCCAAGAATAGGATGCTAAGGTGAGAAGGTAGGAACATAGCAACTGGATGACCACGAGCACAGCGAGTCTTACTTGACCCTAAACTGGATAAAAACTTTAATAATGCTCTTAATGTTCCCTGATTCCCAACTAGAATTTTTCAGTGCAGCGGGTAGAGGTTGAAAATAAAAAGTGGTCTAGTGGCCACACCTGCCAGGTTTAAAAGGAGGTAGGGGCAAGGAGCCAGTTGGACCATTAGTCAGCTTAATATGTCATTAGAACCAGTCTTGGCTCTATGACCTCTGTCGCTTAGGTTAACAAATACATCATTAAAAGGGTCACCTTTCACCCAGGAAATGACAGATTATTGCCTTCCTGGTCCTACCTCCCTGCTCTGTGTTCTCATGTTTCTAAAAACCTAGTGCTGACAGCAAGAGCAGACAGAAATTTTTTTTTTTTTTTTTTGCCTCTGACTTGGATTGTGGATCAAGATGCTATTTCAAATAAGAGTGTTCAAAATAATGATTAATTTTTTCTCCTGCCGAATAAAATCATAGGAATGCTCCATTTAGAATAAGTTCATTTGGATAGCAACAAATTTTCTACTATTTTATTTGCCAAATATTTGAGAAAAAAGAATACTGACTCAAATGAGTGCATTTTACACAACGTACTCTGATTGTTTACTGTTTTAATGAAGTATGAGGAATAATGAAACTGCAGACCATACAATTATAGACAAGTTTACATAGTCACCAGAGAAAGATAAATAAATGGAAAAGTAAATTCAAGTCACCAAAAGATTAAAATAATTAGAAGAAGTTAATAGAAGCTCAGCAGGAAGTGAATCTCATTGATGCTTATCTCGTTGAACTGTGCCTGCAAGTTCACTGCCCCTTCTCTTGTGTGTGCGTGCTGGTCTGTGTGTGTGTGTGTGCATGTGGGTGTCCATGACACACATTAACAACATAGTAAAAGAATGGTAAATAAACAGTAAAAGGATGGTTAAATTTTAGAGCTGGAGGGGTTATTAGAGATTATCTAGACTTCTTAGCCTCACATTTTGAGGACAATGTAACCAGAGAAGTTAAATGATATACCTAAAAGAAGAAAGATTGGAAGTGGTGAAAGCAACCAATTTTGGCAAAAACCACAGAAGTTTCAAGGAAAAAATGAATAGAAACTAAAAAGAGTAGGTGATGGTTTATTAGGCTTCTTCGGGGTGAAAAATGCTGTTGTTGACAATTCCTTTTCTTTGTCTTCAGCATAAAGCTTGTTTGTTCTAATTTCCAAATGATCCTTAAGGGCACTTTGTGCCGGGAAGAGGCGGAAAAAAGAAGTGAGAGCTGGAGTGAGGGGTGAGGTGAGAACGATGGGGAGGCTAGTGGAGGACGTCAAGGTGAGGCTGACGGCAGCGATGCGACACATGTTCGCTGTGATCCTTTCATGGACACTTGGGCTTCTGACTCGGAAATGCTTTTACTAGCATGTTGTTATATAAGGATATGGCCAGGAACTTAATGAGAAGCAACTAATTTTGATTTTCTGACACTTCTTTCTCACTTAAAAGGGCATTTAACCCGTAAGACAGTCTCTCTAGCGAGACTGCTTGGTGAAAAAACCTATATTGGAAAGGAGCTATTTGCAGCAAAAGCATGATACTAACAATTCCTCCTTTAATTTCTCATTATTTTTATAACCTCCAATTAGAGTACAATCCAGGAATATTGCCTATACACAACACTTTAATCATTACCTTTGTCACTAGTTCAAGCTTTAATGTAAAAAACTAAAGATTTTGTTTTCAGGAAGTAAAAATGCTTACTTTTCTCTCATTTTACTGGTAGCTACTATGAGCCAAATTTTTGAAAAAAATGAAAAAGACAAAATGATTAAAAATAAAATAAGAATTAATGAAGTGCATCTTGTAGCATGTTTAGAAGGCTAATTCTTCAATTTTACATAAAAAGAATCAGCTATCGAATAGTTAACATTAGGAGGAATTTTTTTGTCCAAAAAGCGAGAAAATGGTTAAAGACATTTATGGCAAAACCTCAAAGATACTGCTAAGGTAGCAATGGTTTAAAGAAAAGTCAACAAATTCATTTGTCAAACAACCCAGTTTTCGCAAACATAATTGGACACAGGGCATATAGTTTCCTGACTAATACGGAGCTTACTGGGGAAACAGTCTTTCAACAATTTATAGTTAAAGGCAAAGTTCTGGTAATACAAAACTGAAAATTAGCAAGTGAGGAAAAGAGAATCTAATCACGTAAACTGCATAGAGAGATGCAAGTCAAAGGCTAAAAAATGCTGAGCAGAAATATTTTGTTACAGGAATAGCTGAACATCAGAGGATGATGAGAAGACAGTAGACCTACTTTCACACAAGACAGTCCCATCTCATCTTTTATTCTTAGAGCAACCTAATATAGCCAGGAGTGAACAGCTCAGGGCAGCTTTTCCCTTCAGAGGTGGGGTCTGGAAGCCATCACCTGGGCCTCTTAATTTGGTAGCTTCTCAGCCAAGGAGGATCAAAATGCAAAATTCTGGATGGAAAACAATATAGATCAAGGCTTAAATATTTGTGCCTTCAAGCTGACAATTATCATTTCTAATTAAATTTATTCTTCTACAACCCATTTCCCCACTAAGAAACAACTTGGGCCAGTTTTCATACCGTATATGTGATGTAGATTAACTTAGAAAATCTTTTTGATTCATTGATTAAAACATTAATTGAGCACCTACTATTTGCATGCAATTTCTTGAATATTGGGGCCGTAAAGATAAAAATCATCTGATTCCTGTCCTCAAGGAGCTTTCTGATAGCGGAGGAAACACATACATAAATAATTGAAAAACAAAGTCAGAATGGATGGATGTTTCATGAGAGTGACAGACACGTTTTCTAGTAGTTCATTCATTCCACCATTCGGCAAATATTTATTGCACATTTTTCACATGGCAGGCACCTAGAGAGAGGCTGGGGATACAATAGAGAAAAACCTCTGTGTTCATGGAGTATGTGTAGCACTGAGAAAACACAGACAATAAACTAATAAATGTAATGTATTAGGTCACATTAGATGCTTCAGAATAAAATAAAGCAGCGAGGGAGGCTGGGGCTGCTGGCAAGGATGGGGGTTGGTGTAGGTGACGTTTGCTATTTTAAGGATGGTTGTCAGGAAAGAGTGAGAGAGACTGGGAGAAAGACTGAGGGAGAGAGACAGAGGCAGTGAGAAAAGAGACGGAGGCACTCAAGGAGGGCATTTACACTTGCTGAGCACGGAGGCTGTCAAACTCAGATTCAAGATACGTCGAGGGGCCAAGAAGCCCAGGTGGAACGTGCGGTAAACTGGAGGAAGCTTGCCCCACCTAAACACTTTCAAACACCAACAAAATACATACATACACACACATATATGTACATATACATAAACAAAATAAAAATGTAAAGTATAAATGTAGGATATTTAGAATAGAAAATATTTAGGGGCCGGCCCAGTGGCGCAGCAGTTAAATTCGCATGTTCTGCATCAGTGGCCCGCAGTTCGCCAGTTTGGATCCCCGGTGCAGACATGGCACCGCTTGGCAAGCCACGCTGTGGTAGGCATCCCACATATAAAGTAGAGGAAGATGGGCACAGATGTCAGCTCAGGGCCAGCCTTCCTCAGCAAAAAGAGGAGGATTGGCGGCAGATATTAGCTCAGGGTTAATCTTCCTCAAAAAAAAAAGAAAAAAAAGGAGCAAAATTTAGAATAGAAAATATTTAACAGGCTGAGGAGATAGAATGTGAATTCCCCCCGCCACCCCCGCCCCCCCTGCCACCACCACGGTGGGGACAGGACTGTGACTATTGTGTAGCTCCAGAAAGCCTTGATGAGAGTGTGTTGGCCTAAGGAGTACTTCATGTCTTGCCTGCTCTGTTCTTTCTTTGGGGAAAGCATGGCAACAGTTCATGTGTAGTCATATGTTAGAGTGCCTGAGGGGAGAATTTCAGTGCAAACAAACTTCCTCTAATAACATGCAACATATGATAATAATCATTAGGGAAGGTAAAAGGGAGTCCGGGACAAGAAACAATGTTGTCTTTTTAGCCCTTTGTCTCTGAACAAGAGCAAAAGTGGACAAAATGCTCCTCCGCCTTTGCTTTGCTTTTGGTTTCATCTGGTGCTCTGTATCTGTGTCTTTTCTCTTTTTTCCTCTGACATGAAGGATTTCAGGCTACAGTCTGCACTTTCATGGTGAGAATTGTGTGGTGATTGCCAGCTGTAATACCAGAGCAGTTCCGGAAATTGGGGATATTTTAGTGAGGAATTTAAGTCATGTGGACTGGCCCAGAAAGTGGCCAGGGTAGAGGCAGGGACCTATCTTCTGGGGCACCCATCTGGAGCAGAGATCAACAAATTCGTTTTGTAAAGGACCAGATAGTAAACATTTCAGTCTTTGCAGGCCATACGGTCTTATTCTTAAGTACTTGACTCTGCCCTTGCAGCATGAAAGCAGTCAGAGACAATGCATAGTCAATAGATGTGGCTGCATTCCAATAAAACTTTATTTTCAGAAACAAATGATGGGCTGGATTTGGCCCATGAGCTGTAGTTTGCTTGGTCCTCATCTAGAGAACCTATTGTTGCTGTCCTAGTCCTGGCCTTCAGTGTGTCTTGCAATAGGTCCCCATCTAGTCTCCTGTCTCCAGCTGACCACTCACCATTCTACCCTCCACACGGCTGCCAGAGGCACTTTTCTAAAACTCATGTGGGATCATGCCATTTACCTGCTTCAGTTCTTCAGTTCTTACATCAGACTGTCCATATCCGTCATTGGCCATGCCTACTGACTAGTGGTCTGGTTCAACTGCTGCCCTGCTCAGACTGGGATCCAAATTGCACCTGCCATTGAAAACTGACTCTACTAGAGTATCGTCAGGGCCCCACTTCCCCAAATTACATTGCAAATATGGCAAAACATAAGTGCTATCTCTCCCCATCAACACTGAGGCTTCCTGGACAGATGAAAATGAAACCTCCTTCATATTAATTGCAAACTTCCTTAACAGGGGTAGATCTAATGAGGGAAGATATCAGCTGTTTCAGGTCTTCTAAGATACTAGTTATTCCAACCTACAATTTCACTGCGATTTTCATGGTGCTTCTCATAAATCCTAAACCTTGAACAATTTTACTTCATTATCCTTTCCTACTGCCTGCTATTATATTTTAAGGCTGCAACATTTGCTAGACCCACCATCACATCTTGTTCATACCCATGCATAAATCATCTTTTAAAAAATACATTTTTTTAAAACCTGCATTTGATCAGTATTCTGGCTGCAGTCGTCCCATCAATCTTGCATTGTTAGGATCTCAGAAAGTGTTAAACTTCTCAAATAATGGCTTTGTCACACTCCTAATTGCTTACATCAAGTAATACATTTAATCTACGGGAGTGCTTTAAAAGTAATTACCATTATCATCTATGTTTTTCAGATGAGGAAACTAAGGGAAAAAGGGCTGAAGTCCTTGTTCATGGTACACACTGAGGAACCAGAGCCCCTTCTCTTGTTCATTTCACGATGCTTTTTACTTGACTTTATCTCCTATTCCAGTCGAAGTTACTCCAACTTACTTTCTCTAGGGATGAAGTGCTGAAGCACTCAACGTTTCTCTATACATATACGTACCTCCACGCACTGATGCCAAATCGACATATATTATACGCCCATACCATAACTGACAGTGAATCTTAAATGCTCTTGAACATGGTAACAAAGGATTTGAAAGAATTTTACAAACCTTCAAGAACTATATAAATATTAGTAAAAATTTATGGTCTTTCCAAGATATTTTTGGAATAACACACAAGCTATATATATATATATATAGTATATATATAATATATATATATACTATATATAAAATATATATTATATATACACATATAAATTATATATAGACACACATATATACTCATACACATAAATTATATAGATATCACATAATAGAAAACTAAAAATTGCTGGGCTATGAATAAGAAAAAGACATGATATGCTTAATGGTTTGTTCAACACAGTTTCCTCATTGCTCTGGAGTTGTAGCAGGAACTTGACTTTTATATGTGTAGCCTTATCGATTTTCTGTCCACATCTGCATAGGAAAATGAACAGTTAATTATTACTTTTTCTTATATGGGTCTTTGTGTTTCTCAGAAGATATTTCTGTATTCCACAAAGGCTTGGGTATCAGCACCCTCAAAAAGATGACGTAATTTTGCCTAGGTCATGATAGTGGCTTACTCTTATAAAATCTCTTTATCCCCCCTTAGCACCTGCACTTCATTGTTTTATTTGATCCTCACAATGGACACGTTTTTGGTCCACATTTACCCAGAAGGAAACTGATGCTTAAAGAGGGTAAGTAACTGACGTGTGCACGCTGGTAAGGAACTGACCTGAGACTTGTAGCCAAGTGTTCTGACTTACGGCCTGTGAAAAGGCTCAACTGGGGTCTGGACTATCTTTGCTTCTTGAAAAATACAGCCTGTCTGTGCCCTTCAGGGCCCGTGAATAAATTTCCCACAGGAGTTCCCACATTTGCAGGTGTGTTACTGAATCTGCTTTCCTCATCCCATATCTCATTTCACACTTCATTCACCCCCTCAATGGCCAACACTTACCCACTTGCTGTGCTCTTGATTTTAAGCTTCTAGACTTCCAGTTTTGAAGAATACATCCTGCTAAGCTCTCCTTATTTCTAACTCTTAGTTCTTCCTATCTGGAACATTAATTCCAGACATAATTTATTGGTAATGGCTCCTTCATTGATTGGCTGTTGGGAATCACTCCCCTTGTGCCTGTCTTTTTTCCCTCTCAGAGGTAGCCCAAATGGGTACATCCTGACCCTACAGGGAGGCATGGAAAACCAGCCTGCCCCATATAATGAGTACAAAAACATTCCTCAAGATGATTAGGTGACTTTAGATTACAAATTCATTTTATTTTGTATAGCATGGCTTTTAAGTGTGAAATACTTAAATCACTTTTTCTAGTCAGAGGTTCATCCAAGGACACATGAGACGACATCAGAAGTCTCATAAGACATTTAGGAAATCCCATTCTCCAAGGAGGGTGCAGAGCCAATAATATGGTAGAAACAAAGACAAGGAGGATTATAAAACCTCAAACGAAAGGCCTAATAGCAGAACCAGAGGTCAGAGAAATTGAGAGTTAGAAAGACAGCCCAGAAAGCAAGTCCATAATGGAAAGTCAAAGGTATAGGGAGAAATAGTTTGGGAAATTGCCAGAAATAGATCTTGCTGAAGGCAGCTGGTTTTGTGTTGAAACGGACCAAGGACCAGATGAGAACTAATTAATAACATTGCATCTTCTCCTTGTTATGTAATGTTGCACATTGTACCTCATAGAAACCACATTCCTGGGCTTATTCCAAGGTTATAAATTAATAATAAAAGAGAAATTATGTGAACTGAAATATGTTAAATACATATAGCAACTCAAATTGTAAGCCCACAGCCTGGAAAATTAAAAATGGAATCCCAACTTTGACATTCACACAAGAGTGAATCAATATATGTTAGCTTTAATGTACAAAATAGTTTACTCTGGAAATAAAAGCACACAGTATTTCTTAATATCATACATCAACCTTTTTTGTATTAGAAAAATTTTGCTTAGTTACAAAAAATGTATTGTGAATCATGGACCATATACTCAATGTTTCCATCATTTTAAAATGTGTTCCTAGTAATGCATATAAATGGCTTAAACATGAAAACCGAATGACACAATGATGACGTACAGCTGTGCCTACATTGTATACATCTTTTTATGACATGTTTCACTTGCTTTAACTCTCTATGGCAATAAACATCAAGGAATAAGTCTTTACTATTTCAACTGAACATAAACTAAAAGCAGAGAAACTATTTTAAAAAACTGCCACCTATAATAGGGTGGCAATACATTCTAATGGAAATTACACATATTACATGTTTAGGCATTCCTTATAGAGGGTTTACAGCAATGATAAAAAATAAATACAAGATATAGTGCATTATATTTATTTAATTTATGTCATTTTTTATTATATGTATTCTTTATAAGAAATCATTCTTGCCTGACAGCCATTACTTTTTCCGCCAGATTCCAGAGAAACTAAGGCATCCAAAGGAGTGACCCTTTGGATCATGGATTATGGATCATGAAGGGAAAACCACAAATGTTCTACACTATGCCTAGATCATGAGTATTTACTAGGATTAGAACTGTACAAGATCTACTCCAAAATTCTCTTGATTGGAACAAAAAGTCAAATAGACAAATAAGAGGCATAGCAAATTGCTTATACAGATAATAACCATTTTCAGAGGAACTGAGAAGAAGGTTTCAGAAGACCATGAATACCCTAGCCTTTTCATTCCAGATTGACTGAGAACAGCCCAGTATAAAGAGTAGCTGAAAATGAAATAACTAAGGCTTCTAAAGACAACTGTGGAGCACGTAATGGCATTTGTGAGTAGAGGCAGAGATGCCAAACATAGGGGCAAATAGAAAGGTCTGTCCTGTAGAAAGCTGCTTTTAGTAATGAATTCTTGAGAAAATGCCCTCACAAAGGGTGTTTAGACAGTTTAATAGAATTCTGTTTTTGTTGTAAGAAATATTGCTTATTTATAATCCTTTTGTTAATGACTAGTTATTAAGCCACATGCCTGATAAATAAACCTAATTAGGTTAAGACAGTAGCAGTTGGGTTTGCATTCCTGGCTAAAGCATGCTTCTAAAAAGCAAAATGCACGAGTAACATGAACCACAGTTACTGAAATACACAGCTCTCCTTGGTCCTGAAACCCTGGCGTAGAGGTCATAGGGAATTGATCCTGACATTTAGCATTCTACACTACAGGGAGTCATGGGAACATGCCCAAAATACTTCAGGCTATGTGCTAGGAGTCTGTGTAAAGAGAACATTTATCTTAATTAAGTTGTTAACTCATTTTAAAAATAAGACATCTAAAATTCAGATTACTTATGCCAAACTGGGAACTATTCAGATGATTTCTGTTATTCAGGAAAGGACATGGGTTGTTGTTATCTCACCAGGTAAAATGCCACATTGAATTTATAAAGGCAGAATAATATTGATGATGATTGCACTTATAAAAGAATAGACATATTCCATAGCACTCAGGAAGGATTGGTGCTTACACTGATTACCTAATCTTGGCACAAAGGTCTTTATTATGCTTTTTAGAGGTTTCCATCTGTACATTGTCCCTTGCCCTCATTCCACTTCCCTGGAGCCAAATAAATGGAAGCCCATGCGTTATCTTTTTGATCAGGCTTTTAGTTTTGAATAGATTCCACTGCTACCGTGATTGACAGTCCGTTCTAACATCAATTCTTTAGCTTCTGATCTATTGTTTTCTTTTCTCATTTCAGAATTCAATATGAGGACTTTGGCCTTTGAAATACTTAACATTCTTTTCTCAGCTAAAATCTTGATTTCCTACACAGACTACAGGTTAGGACTTTCCTCCCATGGCTCCACCATTTCAGATAAACAGTCAGCCTGCCCTTCCTACTACCGCTTACATAAGTACCCAGCTTGGATACTTTCCTTGATCCTAAGAATGGGAACCAGACAAGTGAGACCCATAAAGTCCAGATGTCTTTCTTAACTTATACATGGCTGTTAGTTTAACCATGCTTTTTAAAGGTAAAACAACACTCAGAATATTAACTGAGTGCCTGCAATGTACCACACATATAGAAAGCTTTATCTTAATATAATCACATCCATGAGAAAGTAGTGTTATCACCTCCATATTTTAGCTGAGGAAACTGACTTTTAGGTGAAAACGTTTAAAAAACTCAACTGAGATGGGCCATAATAAACGGCAGAATTAGAAAAAATTGTCTGCCTCATGCAGCACCATGATATTTAATTTCAAAACGATTATTTGGAAATTGACTGAATGTATGCAAATAAATGGACTGTGAACACTTTATTAACAGTAAACATAGACACACATTTATATAGAGAGAGGAATACACACTTATCACTATAAGAGCTATCAGGCTTTTAGCTGGAAGAACGAGGACAGTAAGAATCCAAATTAGATGCAGATACTCTTCTGCTCTGTGTCTCTGTTCTCTAACGTATCATGAGCTGCCACATGATTTCATGGTGGCTCAGTTGCTTCATTAGAATTGACTCTAGAATATAGTGATTAGGAGTGTGGCTCCAGGGTCTTATGGACCTGCCCCACATGAGCTGCATGACTTTGGGCAGGTGACTTGGTGCCTTTGAGTTTCATCTTCTTTATTTGTAAGATGAAAAAATAGCAGCTATTTCATAGACTTATTTTGAGGAATAAGTGGGGTATTGTTCATAAACTCTTAGAGTTTCTGGCATGCAGGAAGCACACAGTGAATGTGTATTATCATTGTACTATTTGTTGTTGCTATTGTTTATTTGTAGTAGTAGAGGTGTCAGTCCATTTGTTAGCTGCTCAAAGATGAGATCTGGAAAATGTTCAATCTTTTTAACTTTTCTTGCTTTAGCTGTCTTGTTTGCTGTTTTACAAATGCACAAGCATACTGAAGGCATGGCTTTCTTCCAGTGTACATATGCTCTGAAAACACCTTCTAGAAAGTATTTGCTGCTGAAAAGTTCCTCTGATTTTCCGCAAAAACTTTTGCAATCATAGAAAGTTTATAAATTATTTTGACTTAGGTCAAATGAAGAAAAACTTTTGGGCTGTGTGTTATTCAGATATTTTATAGTAGCGTACCCTTAGTCAGAAACTTCTCTAGGGGATAGCAGTCACTTGCTGCATGCTGTACTCCATCAATCTGGGTTCTGGTCACTGAGAGTTAAAATTTTCTGGTTTGGCCACCCAAGAATTTGGCCACCCCATCCATATTCATGGGTGAGTTACATATTCACAATCATACAACTGAAAGAGATGATTTCACTTAAAGCTCTTATTGATTCAAAACAAAGGAAACAGGGAACTCTGCTTCTGGAGATGGTGGAATAGGAGGTTTTGGATCAAATCTTCCACTGAAAAGAACTGGAAAACTTGGATTCAATGTAAACAAGTTGCTTGAGGGAAGCATAGAGCTGCCAAAGGAGCAAAAATGTGTTTGGATAATACTTGGAAGAAAGAGACAACCAGAGAGGAAAACCAAACACTTTTCCTTCAGCTGACTACAGATAGTTAAGAACCTGAATAATGAAACAGAGCTTTCTATAGAGTCACAGGAATAAGAGAATAAATGTAGAAATTCAGGGCCTACTAAGGAGGAGGGTCACTGTTAAGGGTAATCCAGATATAGATCATCCCTCACAAGGACTGAAACTAGGTTTTGAATCTTATCAGTCCTCAGGCTGAGATGGTTTTTCTAGCCTAGCTGCATATCAGAGAAGAAAGTTAAATTCTCCATGTAGAAGATGATACTGTGGAGAGCTTCATCTTATCAATATAATTTTTCATATATCATGCTTTGTTAGCACTTTGTCAAAAATAATCACACATACTGCTGAAGACTAGACTGGATCTAACCTGCAAAGTGTTTAAAAAGACAATAGAGACTAATAGGAATCCAGATAATAGAGTTATTTATAACATCCTTAAGATGTTATCTGATTAATATACCCAAGTAATTTCAAAAATAAGATGGAGTATTGGAATTTCATTACATAACTGGAAACTACCAAAATATCAAATAATCACATCATAGGTGTTAAACTTACGCAATGTCATGTGTCAATTATATCTCAATAAAGCTGGAAAAAGTCAAATAAAAAATCAAGAAATGAATAATATAATTGAAAGAAACAACTAATAGATGGAATTAGCATCATATTAGACATTTCTGAAGTGATAATTAGTGGACCGGATGATGGGCTAGAATATAAATGTCAAAAACACGACTAGAAAAACAAAAACAAAAGGAAAGAATAAACAGGTACATAAAAGAAAAAAGTGATACTTGGAATATAGTGAGAATATTTAGTATATGATGAAAAAGGGAAAGAGAGTGGAGCTGAAGCAATATTGAAGAGATAATTACCAACAAATTCCAAAACAACAAGATTGTAAAACAGCAACAATGATGTTAGGTATAATTATAGTAAAACTGCTGAAATAAAACATAATATCCCCAAAACAGTCAGAGGAACAATAATGACATTGTTTCAAAGGAACAACAAGAAGGCTGACAGCTGACTTCTCAGCAGAAACGATGGAAGCCAGAGAAAAACAAAATGATATTTTGAAAGGATAGCAAGATAATAACTGCAAAATAAGAGTTCTGTATAAAGAAAAATTATCTTTCCAAAAACGCAGGTTAGAATAAAGACATTTTTAGACCAAGAGAAAAAAAGAAGAAAGAAAGAGAGATTTTATAAATAGCAGACCTGCATTAAAGAAAAGAGATGCTCTTCAGACAGAATAAAAGCAGTCTCAGATGGAAGCTTAGAGATTTATGAGATAATGAAGAGCAATTGAAATGGTAAATGTGTGCCTATTATACCTCAATTAAAAAAAGAAATGGTAAATATGTTAATAAATCTAAAAGAATATTTGTTATATAAAACAATAATAAATTCTTCGAGATTCAAAATATAATGAGATACACATTACTTGACAGCAGGGACATATAACTCAGGATGATGATTAATAGAGTCAAAGGTCCTTGAATAATGAAGGGAATGTCAATAGTACTATTTCATTAGAAGTTTATAAATCATAGATATAAATGGTAATCTCTAGGGTAGGCACTAAATGAACTATGTAACTAATGAGCTCAGGGAAGGAAAAAATATGTAACAAAATTACTTTAAAAAGCAAAGAAGTAAAAATGAATAGACTAAAGCAAACAGAATGCATGAGATAAAAAGGAAGTAAGTAATAAGATGAAAGGTCTGCATATCTATATAACTATATTGGTAATTACATTAAATAAAAATGGGCTAAATACTCCACTTAAATGATAAAATGATGAGAATTAATAGATTTAGTGACAAAGAACAGGTATGTGTTTCTCGTAAGACACATGCTAAATATAAAATACAAAGATGATGAAAGTAAAATGATAAATAACAATATGTCATTGAAAATAGAGGAAAAATTGATAATTAAACAATACTGACATTAGGAGCTTTTGTTCATCAAAGAATATCATTAAGAGAATATAAATGTAAATAACAAAATGGAGAGTATATTTGACATACATATAACTCACAAAGAGTTTATATCTGTTATATAAACCCTACAATACAAAAGAGAATTTCCACTCAATAAAAAAAAAAAGGAGAAAGTTGAACAGACATTTCATACACACAAAAATATCCAAATGGCCAAAAAACATATTTAGGTGCTTGACATCATTAGTCATCAGGAAATTAAAACCATGACGTAATACCACTATATACAAAACAAATTGATGAAGATTGACATGCTGCGATTTAAAGTATCAATTGCTATAAACATTTTGGAAAACTCTGTCATTTTGTACTAAATTTGGGGAGATAGTAAGTAGGTAGATAAGTAGATAGATGGAGAGATGATAGATACATAGATAGATAGATAGATGGTAGACAAACAGATAGATATCTGCCTATCCAGCATTTCCGCTTTTAAATATATACCATACACACAACAACACACACACAAACATACACACACATATACATACTACACACATTTGTGCACCAAAAGACACATACAAGAATGTTAACAACAGCACTAACAAAAACAACTAAATTCTTTATCAACTGCAGAATAAAACTAAATTACAGGATATTCATGCATTGGAATAGTATAGAACAAAGTAATAAAAGATACGAACACAACAACATGAATGAATATACCAAAAAAAATGCTACAAAGAAGAAGCCAGATTAAAAAGGGTATAGAATGATAAGTTTTTTTATATAAAGATCAGAAAGAGGGAAAATTAATCCATGGTATTAACAGTAAGAATAATGGCTACCTTTGAGGAAGAGGAAGTATATAGTGATGGAGGAATGGATAAGGGGAGGGCTTCTGGATCACCTGTAATGTTCTAATTCTTATCAATTCTTAACCTCTAGATCCATTCATTCGCTACATGGGCTTGTTCTTTTTGTGATGATTTATACAGCTGCATAATTATAAATTTGCCTTGTCATATTTTTGTGTTATATGCCAAAAAACGTTTATTTAAAAACTAATACACTAAAGAGAACACAGAATTTTCAGAGTCATTACGCTACAAGAAGAGTATACTTGATGTTTTCCCAAGCTCGCTTCCTCATCATTTTCCTCTTTTCTGTTTTTTTCATAGAAAATGAAGCCTATAATTTCCATACCACAGTTGCCAGTTAATGGATAGAGGCTGACCTTGTCTGCTTCATAATATGCATGCTCTGTTTAGAATATGGAGCCTCTGAGAATGCTTTATGGATGTGAACCTTGTACTCCAAGTCCATTATGTATTCCCCTGTGAGCTCCCTTTCAACAGCTAAACTGTTTTATTTAATATTTGCATCCTTAAACTTTAGCAAAGTGTCTGACATATCCTAACACTAAAGAAATGTTTAGAATTCATCCATTCATTTAGCACATATTTATTGAGAATCTTCTGTGTACACTGCACCATTCTACTATTCTTGATGTTGACATCAATGATCAGGATAGAACAGACTGCTGTTCTCGTGGACTGATTGTGGATAGCTACTGTTCCCTGAATCCACTATGGAGAGGCCATTTTTTTTCATGGTGTATCACTGAAATCCAGAAGCTCAAAAGAAAAAGTGAAAAACTCCCAAAGGATTCCCAGTAAATATGTCCCTTCCAAGGCCATTCTGAGGTGGACATCATTACCTGGAGGGTCTTTGAGGCACCATTATCTGATTTAGAAATATTCCTGGATGGAGGCCCGATATGAAAAAGAAATCTCTACAGTGAATGGTCGTTCCTTACAGGCCAAACTATTAAGAATCATAGTCTTAGTCTTGAATTTATCGTGGTTCCAGGTAGACAACCTAGTGTTTCTGTAATATAGACTCTCTCAAGTCACGTGTGTCACTGTGTATAGGGATGGGACCTGGCTGGTAGCGGTGGTGTTGGTAGATCACAGCATTCACATTTCAGCATTGAATCAATACCATGGTGAAAAACTGAATGGCATCCTGTTCAGAGAAGTTAAAATGTTACCTTACTGTACAAAACAAAATGTTCAGTCTCTAGTAACTCTCACTGATGAAAGAATTAAATTAGTTTTATAGGGAAGATTGACAGAGTCCAAAAGACTTCTTTATCCAAAAGTAACTGCTACAGCCAATTGCAGTGCCTGAAAACTACTTTTAGAACCGTTTCTTGGAGTTCTTTTCTTAAGACCCCTTATAAAATGTAAATACTCTTGAAAGAGTTGACAGTAATTCATTCATACTGAAAAGCTAATGGCTCATATGATTCCGTATTCTTCTAACGATGACCATACTGGCCACCTGTGGAGCACAAAGGATATGGCAAAGCTCTGCAAAGTGTGGCATAGGGAAAAAGGTTTCTGGTGTCAGGGAGACCTGAGTTTAAATCCTGACTCTGAAACATTTTGGTTACATGAATGTTGGACAAATTATAAGATAACGGAACTATAATATTGAATGAAAAAGGGTGACAAAACACTTTGTGAGGTTTTTGTGAGAAGCAAGTCAACAAATGAAATGTACATAGCATTATACCTAGTGGAGTGCTTGGCACCAAATAGTTGCCCAATATAGGTAACTTCTTATCTTGAAGAGAGAGGATAGGGTAAAAAACGAAATGGCATGTTTCTGGGGAAAAATGTAACCATTTTAAAGTGTGACTTGCTGTGCATTTGGTAAATTCTTCCAGAAGATGGAGGAAGTTATATGTCAATAGAATTCTAAGGAGCTATTGCCCAGGAGATGTTACAAATATCAAAGAAGGCAAAACAAGCAAAAAGAATGGAGAAAGGTTAAACAATCTATCGGTAAATTAATGTTAGATTGCTGGCAAAAGGGTGAGCTAATAGACTGGGGAACCTTGTATTGACATGATGGGTGTGAAAAGCGGGGAGAGCAATAATGCTGGAAAAGACTTGAGGGATTGGTTGTCATCCAGCTAATTAGCTGCAACACATGCCTGTGTGATTTTACACCACACAAAGGATTTTTCCCACATGACAATGCTGTGAATGCACCTGGAATACCACATTTCACAAGGCCGCTTCAGTCCTTCAACACGGGAGGAAAATTGGAGTGATCAAGACCAATGATTAAGGGTCTTAGTGGACTGTATGCTGATGAAAAAATTAAGTAACGGAGTATGCGGAACTTGATGGAGATGGCCAGGTACAAATCAATAGAAACTTGTTATAATATAACTCATTATTACATAGTCTGAAAGTCACCAGCCCAGTCACATTCTCCAATCCTGACTCCCTGAAGTAAATTCTGTGGCTAAGACTGTTGGATTACAACATAGAAATCAGTCCTGTCCTATTTTGCCAGGATCTGCTGGATTTCCTGATGGGAGCATCTGGACAAGGATTCTTTCAATCCCTTCCCCCTCCTTCCTTCCTGAACCAAGTCTGCTCTATCTCAAACTACCTCACAAAGCAGCTCATACTCCAAACACATCTGACTACTGACTATTGTTTAAACAGATTTAAAGTGGAATTTCCTATTTCTCTGCCTTTATTCATCCCATTTCCTCAGCTTAAGGTGTTTTCCTTCAATTTCCAACTCCATGCTGACCATTCTCCAATTTATTCATTCAGATCCATTATCCATGCTGCTCGGTGACCTGGGAGGCAGGCGCTTTGTGCTGTTCCAACTGCGCTTCTTGCCCTCTGGCTTCTCATTGGCTTTGACCAACGGGAGGTAATGACAGGAGATCTAGAGAGGAAGGGGAAATATTTAGGGGTGTTTTACTTTGGCATTGCCTATGATCTTCCATCCAAAACCAGTTCCCCTACTGTAATAATCCTTTCTTTGAGTTACAGTTATGGCTTTCTCACACTGACCCTTCCAGCCTAAGGAAGGTAAGGATACCTTGTTCTTTTTGGTCCCAGGATGCTGTGCCATCCCTTATCTGTCCCCTTAATCCTGCCTGCACATTTGTACTAGTCTCTTCACTAAATTTTCTTCAGTTTCACTGAGAACGTCATCAGGTCCTTCATCATACATGAAATCTTTCTCAGTTCCTCTATTTGGAATTGATACCTTCATTCTTTGTGCACCTGGTGTAATTATAATAGCTACTGCAACAGCTGTGGAAGCTCAGGCCATGAGCTCTGGTAGACAAGGAATATAATGATGTTTCTGCAACTCAGTTTTTGTTTTGATTTTACTATTCCAACTTGGTGACAAAAAGTTAATCATCAATTTGAGATCACCCTACTCTCAGAGCAGTGTCAGACTTAGAGGGAGCCTATGTAGCCCTAGTAAGGGGGCAGAGTAACTTATGCTTCAGTCATTAGTCCATTCTGGTGCACACCTGTAACAGACATGGTGATGGCGGGCCCAGATCTCTCTTCAGTGTGGGGCAGGTAGCCCAAGTTGCTGAGATTACTGTCAGGAGACAGTCTTTAGCTGATGCCACATTGTAAAAGGTATGACCTTCTTGGGGCTGCGTATGTTCAGTGACAATTCACTGTGGCGATATAAAGTCCAAGCCATTTTGGTCCAGTGCATGACAGCTTTAAAAAGCTCTTCTAGTTTTAGCATTTGTGGGGTTGGCTGATGCTTTCCTTGGTCCTGTGTCACAACTCCACTTTTCCCTCTGACCTGACCTGTTCTTCTACCTCCCTTCTATGGGTATTGATTCCAAGGGAACTTCCTAATAAACTTCCTGCACCCTAAGCTCCATTTCAAAGCCTGCTTCCCAGGGATCACAATCTGCAAAAATTTCTTGGTCCTACCTACTCCTCAAACTAGGCAGCTGAAGTGTCCATTCTCCCCAACCCCTTCTCTCTCAGGTTTGCTTCCCTCCTTCCATTTGTGCTCTCTATATTAATTGTCTATTGTTGCATAGCCATGTTGCCACAAGTTTAGTGGCTTAAAACAATACACATTTATCATGTCACATTTTCTGTGGATCAGGAGTGTCATGCAGCTTAGTTGGGCCCTCTAATTAAAAATCTCATGAAGCTGCAATCAAGGTGTCAGCCAGGGCTGCAACTTCGTCTGAGGCTCAGTTTGAGAAGGAGCCACTTGCAAGCTCACTTGGCTGTTGATAGTATTCATTTCCTTGCTGCTGCTGGACAGTTTTTCTGACTGCTATCTGGAAGCCACTCTCAGCTCCTTAACATAAACGCCTTCCCAACATGGCCCCTTGCATCCTCAAAGCTAGCAAGGAAAAGAATCTTCTAGCAAGTTGGATTTCAATCTTATGTTTTCATGAAAGTGGCATTCCATTGCCTTCACTATATTTAATTGGTAAAAAGTAGGTGAAGATTCCTGCCCTCACTCAAAGGGAGAAAATCAGAGGGTATGAATATTAGGAGATGGAGATCACTCTCTAAAGTCTCTTCACGACACTTTGGAATCTGTGAGATTATCTACGCCTCATATGTCTAGATGCATCAAGCAGCTATTCTGTCCTGGGATCTTACTGTCTCTCTGGGAATTTCCCTGGAAAGCAAGGGTCAGGACATTTCTCTCTCAGGCCTATCAAACTATTATCTCATTGATTCTCCCTCCATGTAAGAGGAAAATGAAGGCAAAAAAGGGGAAGTGTGGAGAACTGAGACTCCAGCAATGCTACTGAAGTGGTGGGGATGTGTGTGTGAACTATTGACTAGTTACAGGCATCCACTCAATAATTTTCCCTCCTGTTTTGGGGAAAGAGGGGAACGGAGAGGGAGGGAAGTAGGATGGGGAGGCAGGGGAAAGGATAGAGGAAGCACTGGGGACATTAGGATGTGCATTCTCCATCTCAAAGACACTTAGAGTACTAAGCAGTTCCATTTAGCAACAGCTGGCATTTAAACAAACACTCCAAATGACAATTGAATCTTGAATTTTTTATACCAGAATCTAAATCACTCAGCTTGCAACTAATTCTCATACCTGCAGGATAGAATAGCAAAGTCTCAGGAGTTGTTTAAGGAAGAGAAATCTTAGACACTCTAACTAGGCTGAGAAGCAGCAGATTCTCACACCATCTCATAAACCTAAGGAAGCATCTCCACACACCACTGCCCACCAAACCTTAAAGACAGTTTGTGTTCTGAAGCTGAACCTTCAGTAAATAGTTTTGCTCAGTGGTATCTGTCCTTTTCCCTTGATCTTCACTGACAGAGCTGACCCAAAGCACGGATGAATCAAGCCTTCACCTGCTCAGCTTTGTGGGGCTTCCACAGAGTCTTTGAGTCCTCAAATAGCTTCTGCCACAGCCTTGCCATGAGCTCACCTTTCATGCCTGTGAATTCTCGCTTTAAGTAGTTTAAAGTTATGGCAGAGTTAACAGCATGTCAACAGCAAAGTCTAAAATCTGTACATGCATGAAAAGAATTCCAGGTGTGTCATCAACAAAATTAATCTAACCTAGCCCAATGAGAGTGTTGAAGGTGTTCTGTGATATTCTTGTGTTGCATGACAATGATGCATAAAAAATGTAAGCATCGTGTATAAAATGATTGAGTGGGAATAGGGAACTAAACATATTTTGAGCATCTTTCACGTTCCAAGGACCGTATTAGGTATTTCACTTATGCCATTTCATTATATTTTCATAATAACCTTAAAATAAATGTATTAAAATCTCCATCTTATAGATGAGAAATCAGGTGCTTAGACAGGTTAATAAATTGTCAATAACACAAAGCCGGTAGGTAGAGATGACCCAGGACTTAAATCTACATCTGTGTCCTATAATTCCTGTTTTTCCACCTGCCATGTTGCCTCCTGGAATTGGGAAAATATTTGTATAGCCCCAAGCAACATTTCTTGGGATGGCTGGGAGGAGTGAAAAACACAGGAAACAAAAGAGGGAAGTGTGTGCTCCCAAACTTTCTCTTCTTCCAGCAGAAGATGTTTAAAGGAATTGGTCTCCTTCTCCTCCCCAGTAGTTTTCTATCTGAAATTTGAGGCACAAGACGACACAGTGAAACACATTACCTCCCTCCCATTTCCTCTACGATAAGGATGAAAACTCATCTCTGTGATACCAGCTGAAGGGCTCAGCCCATTACCAACAACTGCATGACAGTCATCTCACCCCAGATATAATCATTTCTGTTCATCAGAAAACACTTGCTAGAGAGTTAAAGAGAAGGGGTATGAAGACAGAGAAGAGGTATGAAGACAGTGCAGGGGAAAAAAGGAACCATCAACCATCAGTAAAAACTTTCCGTGGAGTAGACTATCCTTGCCATTCATTTGTAAGAGAGAGTTATAATAAAAAGGAAGAGAAAGAAATTTAATTGTGTGAGAATAAAAGCTAAAATCTCTAAGGGATAGATTAATGGAAATTGCGTACAATTAATAATTGACTTATATGGGGAAAAGAGTAGGGAAATCCCATTCAGATGAAAGTGATTACAGAGTACCATATGTGGAGCATGGAGGTTTGGTCAATCATAACTGTGATCACTTCCATTATTATTCCTGGATAATTCTTTATATAAAGAGATGGGTGAGCTAGCCATAGCAAGCTGGTTCTGCACTGATAAATTCTAGAGAAAACCTCTCAAGTCCAAAATACATGTAGAGGCACATGGCTTCTCCTACGAGTTAGACATCAAAGGAAACAGTTTATTTTCTAAAGTCCATTAATTCAAAATGGATATGCCTTAAACTTTAGAGAAGAGAAAGTTTTAAAAGTTTGTTCTCAGTAGCAATTTCCCTCTCATTAACAATTCTGACCAAAAGTCAAAGGTGCTCTCATATTGGAATCTGTAGAGATGAGGGAGATGACCTAGCTCAGGGACATTTGGATGTAGTCACAGAAAAGTTTAATAATTTAGTCAGGTTTTGTTTGTCTGAAAGGAAATAGGGCCTAGTGCCTGCTGTGCAAGGTTGAATGTCTCAGGAGAAAGAATAGACAACAAAGAGTCTATAAACTAGAAGGGTGTGTTGAGGGGAGACATTAATGTTGGATGGAATGTAGATAAGGTGTTATGGAAAGGGCTGTATTTTGGGGCCAAAGGCAGAGGAGAAGAATTTTGCATTCTTTTACACTTTCATGTCTTTTTGCATCCAACCTCAGGTGCTTTTCTCAATCAAGTCCCTTCCCATTGATGAGTTTTTATTTATTTTTTGGTTGGTTTTCTTGAATACTTGTTATATTCAAAATCTTCAGAAAAATAAAGACAAATTTGACAGTCAACCTGTCTCTGCAGGGCTTATTTCCAAGTTGGAACCATTTTGAAGTGCCTTTCATTGTTTAATATGATGTTTACATGAAAAAGAAGTCTTTTCCAATACCTGGCATTTATCAATTCTTCACTAGAGAAATTCTGCAATATAGACTTTGATTTTAACATGTCAATAACTTTCACAAAACTCTGACGTTTCTTAATATTGATCCCTATGTTGTCACCGAGTATTCGTATCTATTATTTATTCTATCACATGTGTGAAAGTGCTATATTCATTATATTTACCTTTTGGGTTGGCTTTTCTTTCAGGTAAATTTACTCAAGAGATCACTAAGTGACTGACTGCTCCTCGTCTTTCTCTTCATCTCCCCTAACCTAACATTATCATGGCTAGAGGGTTTTTTGGCAGCATAAGTGTGTTACCCTAGTTAAATATGTCACTCTGAGCATGCAGCATAAAAGGGAGAGGAATGGCATGCTTCTGCAACAGGATCAATTAAATTCTCCTTGATGCTGTAGATAATAGCACAAAGCTTAGTCTGGTGACAATAGGTAGGCATAGTAACTATGTACTGGCTTGGCAAAAATGACAGGAAAATGAGAGTTTTGATATATTCTGATGGGAAAGCTACAATATGTTTTCTAATTGTAGAAATTTAATCCCTTCTTTGTACATTCCCAAAGCTGTAATCTTTCTTTTCTGATTCTTTAGGTAATGGACAATTACAAAGGAATCATGCAAGCAAAAATGCTTCTAAAAATATTTTAAAGGGTTTGGGAATAAAGGTCAACATATATTTTTTATATAAGGATTGTTTTCCATGATGCTATGTTATTTTACAGAATATATTTAGTCAAACTGTGAAACTCTTCAATAAAATTCTTATGTAGAAATTCAATTAAATAATTAAATACTCAATACACAATTTCAACTGTAATAATACTTTTAGAAAACTGTGATGTACCAGAAAAGGAGACACTCACTTTCTTTGCACCTATATGGTCATTGTTAAAGTCAAGAATCATCAACTATTTTTTGGGAACTATTTATATCCTCACTGAGGTTTTGGGGCAATAGAAAGATACATGGAAAGGAATGGAAAGATTTTTATGCGGAGAATGAGATTTTTATGGGGAGACTGGAGAAAGGGAGTATAAGGCAACCAGGCAAACTCTTTGCGTCGCTAGAAAAGCCATGAGCCAGGCTGTGTGATCAGCTGATTGGGATCTCTGTTGAGTACTGTTTAATACCCTACCCTCAGGGCTCTCATGATGCAGGAGCTCTACAAAGAGATGATTATAATGTTCCAGTGTGATCACTGCTATGATAAAGGTAAGTACAGAATCCCTAGGTTGGGGCCTCTAACCTGACTCAGCAGAGAAGCTCTTTCTTTCCCATTCTTCTATGGGAATTCATTTCCTAAAAGTGTCACATCAGCAGAAAATTCCCATTTCTCTGCCACTTATATTGGCTCCCATAATTAGACTTAATTACTACTCAAACCTTGTATTTGAAACTTGATCCCTCTATTTGAAAAGCAGCCTGAAGTCAGGGTGGACAAAAGAAGACTACCAAGTTTTCACTTTCTCTGCATTTAGGGAGGAATCAGAGGTGTTACCCACTTTCATCTACAGAGTTGGAGATACAATGAGAGCACATGCCTTTGAAACTACAGTGGAATGAGAAGGTGTCGAGACATAAGCTGTCCTCCCTTACAGGGGGACTCCATCCGGCTGTGTCCTGAATGCCCCTCCACTTACTTTCCTACTTCCTCTTACATTGCTTTTCTTAGCATTTCTGTAAGATATGGGATGATATTCATGACACCTATTTACAGAATAGAAAACTAAACACAGAGAAGGAAAATGGCTTTTTAAAAAGTCAACAGCTAGTACAAAGCTGAGCCATTCCTTCCCATGTATTTCAGAATATAACCTGACTTTTTGACAAAATATCACATTTCTTAGAAGTAAAATAATGATTAATCTATAACTAAGTAGAGGTGGGACAAAAGAGATCTTTATTCGGTAAAGGAAACAAATTATTCTTCAGAAATATTCAAAATTTTGCTAAAAAAATGGAAAAGCTTGCAAACAACTTACAATTAGGGTGATGGGGGAAAGGATCTAAAGCTTTGTACCTCTCCTTCTCCATTTTAATAAAGTATTCCATCATTTCATGCGGCTCATTTCTACTGAGGTACAGAGAACCATTTAAATTATTTTAGTAATGTTTTCAGTTGCAAATTCTGTTTCTGGATAACCTTCAGAGTTCTCTCTCTCTCTCATATAATATTATATATATATGTATATATATATAAAACTTTATCAAAAGATTTAAATAACCTAGACAACTGATACAATAAAGAAAACAGCGATTTATACTATCACAGTTCAACAGTTCCTGGCCTTCATTGTGGCCTTATTTAAAGGGAAATTTTAACCTTTTTTTTGAGATTTTCAATAGAATAGATGTTTTCAAAATTTTGGAATGTCAATTTATGGGTATCATTACTAATAAATATTGTTAAACATTCATAATATAAAGTACATTAATTTTGTTTCTATTAAGAAATCGTTTTCTCTCTCATGACTTTTACTTAACTTATATTGTTAGGCAAATTGATGTTTAAGAATTGGCAGGTAGCAGAGTTTTATAAGCAACCAGCTAACATAAGCTCAGTGGAAAAGAACAACCAATATTTTCATCTTCATTATTGTTGAATTGTGTTATTCATGGAACTGAAAAATGTTCAACTTATCCACGTAAAAATGCAGCTACTGCTCTATGGACCTCAGAAAGTGCCTAAGAGCAGAACGGTGAACTAATGTTACTATATTTGTAAAACATGTTGGAATTTACAAAGTGTATCCCTCTTGATCTCTTAACTCTGTGGGAACAAGTACCATTTTCTCCATTTTGCAGCTGGAAAAACCTGAGTTCAGACACATACTGTGTAACGGATTGTCAAGTTTCCACACAGAGCCAGGTGTGACCAGGTGTGGTGAGGCCTCTGCCTCATAATCCAGTGCTGTTTCTCCTGAGGAGAATGAACTGGGTTTAAGGAGACCATGTGTTTGAGGTCTTTTATTGACTTTTTAAAAATCCCCAACTCCACCTTGCCCCCACACTTTTAAAATGCCTGTGGACTGTGGTGTAGGCACCGTATGAGTCTCAACACGTTATTTTTTCACGTATTACACAGCAGTAAATGAGAAGCTACAACTATTTTGCTTATCACACTCCCACAGTGAATTTACAGAAAAATAAAGGGGTGGGGGTAGGACATGATTCCTGAGGTCCCCTTCAGCTCTCATAGTCTATGATTCTACTGCACTGAGAGCAGAATCAATGCTCACAAAAGGCATACCAAATGAATTAATCCATTTCAGACAAATGTGAGTTACAGAGCTGTCATCTTTGAGAGACAGTAGTACCAACAGCATCAAGTTGCTGACAGCATTCCTCGCGATAATTCTATGATCGATATAATGCTGGGAAAATGAAACGTTTGGAATTTGTTTTTCCTTATTAATAATTTTAGCCTATGAGTTGTGCAGACTTTACAAATTATAACCATGGACATGCGTTTCACCTATCTATTCATTGGCTCAAAATCTCTTTCAAGTTCCTTCTCCTGTTATCCTTCCCCAGAGATTCACACAAATGACTCTTTAAGGGCAAGAACTAACCAGATGACATTTACACTTTAAAGACCCTTTCAAGGTCTACACTATACAAGTTGGAGGAACAGTAGTTAATTTAATCTGAAGCTTTAAGCAGGGTTTTAAGGATAGGGAGAGTCGTGGATTATAAAAGAGGAGGGGAAGATATTCCAGAGGGATGAAAAGGAGATGCAGAAGAGGAGGGGAGGAATCAGGAGCCTGAATGCAAAGGTGTGCTGGCAAAACTGCTGGGGGATTAACAAGAGCCCAAAGGCATCTGAAAGGAAAAAAAAAAAAAAATGTGAAAGTTATCAAAGAAGAGGCCAGTTAGGGAGAGATCTTTAAATGGTAGATTAAATTTTTTTCTGCAGCCTCTGATCACGAAGCATTTCCAGCACTTCCCTGAACAGAAGGGGCCTTTTAGGAACGGAAATTAAAAACTATTTATCCTCCACTTAAAAAACAGCTCTCACTTTTGCCCTACAAAAATGAAGAATAGCAGGACTGGGTCCTCTCCTAGAGTTTTAGGCCCACAATGTATCTAGGTGTCCCCTGGCTTTCCCAGGCCTCTTTAAAGGATGTTGGCGATTGGGGATGGGGGGAGTCATGTGTCTGCTGACCCCTGCCAGTAAATTCTAGCCTGAACTAAGTGATACTGGGGAGTGAGATCCAGATCCCTTACACGCTGGCCATGAGCCCATAAGCCTGGGAAAACTTCTTTCAGCTTCCTGCTGTTAATTCTCTGTATGACTAGAATGACAACCTGGAGGAACATGATCTCTAAGGTACATCTCTTTGCATCTTGACTGAGATGTGCCATCTTTGGCTCAAATAAAATAGTAGTTATTAAAATAATCTTTGAATGAAATTACTCAAAATTCTAGCTCACATTATTTGGTTTGTATTTCCTTACACCATTTTATAGTGACTCAAATAATCTAATAAACTGGTGACTTCTCCTTAATAGAGTATTAAAGATTCATGTTCACTAATATATTATCATCACATTTGTCAACATATTTTCAGTTGCTATTGATCGTCTTAGGAGTTTTTTATTTGCAAACATTTTGAATATTATAATAGAGTTATACAAAAATTTTTTCTAACTAAATTAGATAATTAAATTTTTTCATGCGTTAGATCATTTTATCAGTTTAATGTGGTTAAACAATTGTAATGATTTCTATAAGGTATTAAAATATTTGATTTTTCTGTAGCTACAACCAAGAAGTAAAATTAGATGGACTTAGGAGCTATACAGGTTGAGTTTATGGGTTGATGGATAAATAATTACTCTAAACCTAAAGCAGTAGAAATAAATGTTTTGTGCCAGAATTTTACAGTTTGATCCCAATAGGTTGTTATGTGATCTTCATCTTGGCTAGAAACAAATAGATATGTTCCTGTTATAAACAGAAGTTCAGATTAACACATCCCATGACTGCAAGGGCAAAGTGATTGCTTCCATGGGCTACCCATCTTTCCATTCTTCTTTTATTCCTTTCTTCTTCCTTAGGAATGTTTCCATTCAGTCACATCACCATAGCCAGTGGACCAATTGCTTCTTGATTACCTTGCTCCAGGCTTTGTTAATATGTGCCCTACTGCCTGTGATGGATAGAAGAAAATGGCAAAAGAGACTTGAGTGGGTATCAGAACACTTTTCGACTTTCAAGAGGAAAGCTTCACTCTGGGAATAATGGCGCATTCCCAACTGTCTCACAGCATTCAGGGAGCCTGGCAATCTTGTATGACATTCTTCTCCCCAAGGATTATCATATTCTTAGGGATATACTCAGCTTCTACCTGAACGCAATTCCCTGATAAGAGTTTCCAAACAGCCCTCCAATGCTACATTTCCCCATCCATTCCCCAACTCTAAGACAACATGGTACCCTTATTTCTCTCACCAGCCTTTTCCTTTGTCTCCACCTTCTTGTCTTTGCCTTAATTAAAACCTGAATTTTCTTCATAACATCATTTCAAAAGCGTAAGCATTATTCTTCACTTCTTCTATCTCTAGACGAATAGGTTATTGCCTTTGCTCAATAACACATTGTTTATTGAAACTCAGGCATGATCACAGAAGGACTGTAAGAGAGGTTTTGGGAGTCAGACAGACCTTATTTTGAATCCTAGCTCACTAACTTTACAACCTTGAAAATTTGAAAAACTTCTTTAAGTATAATTCCTTTCTCTCCTAAAGTGGAAATATATAATATTGATTTCTTTGCATTCTTGTGAATGTTAAATAAAATTATATACATATATAAAATTATATACATAAAATAATTAGCTCTGCCTATGGCACACAGTAAGAACTCAGTAAACATTACGATGCTTCTCTAATCATCCTGCTATGTTTTCAGATATTTTTTGCGTGGTGAGGCTGATGATTTAGTAGAAAGAATATGAGCTTTTAAGGCACAGACATCCGTTTTGATGTTCTGCCTCACCATTGTGTAGACAGGAGATCTTGAATAATATCTTCATCTCGGCATATTAGTGTGATCATCTGTAAACTGAAGTTATGAATACTTACTTAAAAATTCAATAGTGAGGGTAAAATGTCAGAATGAAGGTATGTGATAAAAATAATGGCTGGCATATAGTAATTACTTGGCAAATGAAACACATGGCCTGGTAACAGAATATTCCTGCACCTTTCTTGTTGTCTTTGGACAAATCTGATGACACATTTCTCTATTCCATACCAACTTTAGCACTAGCCCCCTAATTTTCCTTTTCATTTTGTTCCATCATTATTTTAGATAATTCCAAGGTTCCCTGACATTCATATACATCACATTAGTAATCAGGATTTGAATTATATTATCATCAAGAACTGTTCTAAGATCTTAAAATTTGAAATTACTCTTTCTGACCACCATGATTTCACCTCACACTCCATCATTTTCCTCTACTTCATCTTCACCATGACCTCTATACCCTCTAACCCTTCATAATTTTAGGGCTGATTTATTCTACCAACAATTGACTATTCTACTTAAGCATTTCGACTTAATCATTTCTAGCGCCTTATTTTTCTCAATTTTGTGTTGCTGTGTGAATCACTCAAATCAGCCACCAGTGCTGATCTTATTGCTCCATTCTCTATTTTTTGAAAGAGTTTCCATAGAGTTGATTTTAATTATTTACTTAAATTTTGAATTGAATTCACCAGTGAACCTATTTGGGACTGAAATTTTCATTGTAGGAAGGTTTTAAATTGCAATTTCAATATCTTTGATATTGGGTTATTCAGGTTTTCTATTTCAGTTTTGGTAACTTGTGTCTTTCAAGGATTTTATCTGTTTCACCTAAGTTTTTTTTGTGTGTGAGAATTTTTAAGTTCTATTCTGTTAGCAAATTTCAATGATACAATACATTGTTATATATATAATTATATATATCTCTATAACTATAGTCACCATATTTTTCATTAAATCCTCAGATCTTATCTTTAGCTGAAATTTCATACCCTTTTACCATCTCTATAATTCACATTTGTCTGAAGTGGATTAATTCATTCAGCATGCATTTTGTAAGCATTCATTTTGCTTTCAGCATGGTACCAGAGACACTGCCCCCATCACTCTCCTGAACCTATAGAAATTTTATCCATTTACTAAATCTATGTCAATCATCATTTGCTCTGGGAAAACTCTTTTGATTTATTGATTCAATGTAATGTCTCATTCCTTGGAATTACCTATCACTTTATTGGACTTCACTTAAGACATATACTTGATACCACTTGAATTTTACCCATGTTGGCAAGTTTCAGAGGGAAGGAAATCTGATCTAATCATCCTTGTACTACCCATCACATCAAGTCCATGAACAAAATCAATAAGTGCACTTTGAATTTCATTAGCATTGTTATAGAATATAACTTGTAAGATTTTGAAACTTCAGAATTAAATTTTACCCGTCAGTCTTCAGTATAGACCCCCATAAATTTCTAATTATTTTAAAATTACTAAACCGGGAAGCAGTTTTCTACCTAGTGTTCTCTGAAGGCATGCTAGTTCAATTGCTTAATAAGAATGGGTGGGAAAAATTAATATTAAATAAATGAAGCCTACTGACTATAGTCAGTACCTTTTTTCTCACCCTTGTTCCCCCTTCTTCTCTCCCACCACCACATACTCCCTCACTCATATTCATAAAGAAGGAAGTTGGTCAGAATTTTCTAACATTGATTCAACTATAACACATTATGTTTTAGAGATGGAGAAAGTCTGGGGATTTTGTAAAAGGATACGTATTAGCAGCTTGCCTGGATAATTTGAAGCATACTGGCATTTTTTTTTCTTTTCATTTTGGCATGGTGTTTGGACAAGGGCAGCACCTTAACATTTTGAGCTTACTAAACTTCTTTACACTGCCATGTATTGGGCATCATTATTTCACTACCTTTCTAAAAGGCAATATGTTGCCCTACAGCTCCATACAAGGTCAATGATTTAAACCCAATTCTGTGAGAAAAGTTGAAAGTGTCAGACAATGAATCATTACAACACATTTCCAGAAGAATCTATATCTTCCCTAGAGGATTCTTATCTAAGTTGGCCGAACTGTGTTTGAGGTGCAGCTCATGACAGGACAACGGAAGTGGGCAGGAATGCTTGCTCAGAAATGTTCTCTGTTGCCCTTCTCTCTCTCCCTCTCCCCCTGACCAATCTCAGAAGTGGACAAAAATGTTGTTTTTTACTTAGGGCTCTCATATTATAAGAAAGGTGGTCTTGCAACACTTCTCATTATAAAATTCAATCCTGAAGCAGACTCCAGGGGAAGGCTTATGAATAACAAAGAGAGAGGGAAAGGGAAATTTGCGAGGGGGAAAAAAAGGAGTAATTTTCCTGGCATTGAAAGATAATTCAAAATGCAACAAATCAATAAAACAGAGATAAATCTGTGAGAAAAAAAAGAGCTGCTGGAGAGAATATATATTATATATGTGTAGTTTTGTTAGCAAAAATGCTCAAAGTGAAACCAAGAGTAGAAACCTAGAGGTTTTCGAATCCCCCATGAACTAAAACAAGCATCTGTTCCATGTGTTCCAGGCCTGAATGTTAACGCTGGGTGTATGCAACAGAGATTTTTACACTGTGTTCTGTGATGTCTACCTGTGGGTTTATTTATGTGTACCACTGCCTCCCCTACCTCACCCTACCCTGATTTAAAATGTGTGTTTACTGCTGAAATGGTCTTTGGTGTATGTAATGGCACTGTAATATTATTTAACAAAATATATTATAAAGCTCCCTAGAATCATCATTTCAACTCATTATTCTCCTGCCCCCCCCCCCACACCAAATAAAAGTCATGTGAAATTGGGGGAGCAAGAAAACATGATCTTGTATTATATTATTCATAATCCAGAATGTTGTTAGGGAAAAAAAAATAACCTCCTCCATTTCATCTCTATAGTTTGTGTGACTGAGAGGATGGAAGCTAATGATGCATGTAATACAGTTGTGGACAATGATTTACCTTTGATTTTGTCCACCTGTTTTCCGAGAGCAATCAGTTGCTTGGCCTAAGGAAAGCAGCATGGATGCCATCCCAGAGCCTTCTCAGTTCAATCCCCTGAGCCTTCTGGGAGAATGAAATAAGCCCTCTGTAGGACTTACAATGGAAGTAATCTTCCCGGCAGGGGCAGGCCCACCGTCACCCTTTGTCTCAGCCGAGAGTTGGTGCAGACTAAGGTGCTCCAGGCCCCTACATTTCAGTGGGAGAACTGGAATACCTGACGACCATTAGCCCAGGGAGTGGGCAGACTTTCAGCAGCCATGAGGATAGCTCTCTAAGTCTCTCATGTCTAATGCCACCTCTCCCTGAAGATGTTTTAGACAAAATGCCAAGCTGTAAGTAGGACTGGCTCTCATCATGCACAGAGAATGATGCCCTAGGGGAGGGTCTTCTGGTCATCAGAAGTGTCTCTGAAATGCACATATCTGGATATCTCACGTACATGCCCTAATTATTATTATCAAAGTCCTCTGTTGACCTGTTCCTTGTCTCAGTATATTTTAAACTTGGTTTTAGTGACCTGACTCACTCTAATTAACCCATACCAAGTTTAGGGCCTCTTTCTACTACTGGGCCACTGTACCTGGATGGTGTGAATGATATCATGGGGCATCCTTTGTATCTTTCTAAGAGAACACTGACTCACTGACTTGAGAGGTGAGAATAAGGCCCAGCGAAGATTGGTGTTGGATGGGAGGCAGCCTACCCACCAGTTCTTTAGCTATTCTTTTCCAATTAGTTCAACTGTCGATCATACCACCGTTTCTGTTTTTAATATATATGTTCATTTAAAGTGACAATGCCTTGGGGAAGCGAGGGTCTAATAAAAAATCTCTTACCAGGTAACAAATTATTAGTTAACGATAAAGCAGGCATTATTTGATAGTCAGCTGAGAGCAATATTGAGATATAAGCCCCCGAAAATGGCATCACTATTTATTTGGGGAAGTTTGGGAGGCGGGAGGGGAAGCAAGTCTTCCATTATGTGGCTGTGTTTTGCACTTCCCTTTACTCACTCCACTGTCCATTCTCCCTTTTCACAGCTGGCTATTCATCACCCTCCCCCCGTTTTGTAAATGTTACTATGTTAAGAGTCCTAGTGAAATACTTAATACCATAGAATATTGCTTTTTTTTCTATGGCCAAATTTACTTGGACATGCTTCTAATATTTTAATAAAGTATCCAGGAACTCCAGTGAAAATAGACATTTCCATGCAACATTTTCTTTTACAATTCTTTGCTTCTACACTGTTTGGTATTGCCTTCCTGTTTCCACATCTAGTCTGTTTTCTGTCCCTCATTCCCTGCCTTTTGTTGAATTTTTATAGACTTCATTGTGTGGGTGTTATCAGTTCCTCTGGATATAGTTTCCAGGTTTACTAATAAACCATCTCTAGTTTGGGATATGGCTAGAAAGCCTGTTAGACATGAAATAAAAGGTACAGTGGAAATTGTGACATTTCTGTCGTTGGAAAGCTTTCAACACACAGGACGGATGTAGGCTGGTCCACACGCTGTCATATGCACAGGAACGGATCAGCATTCTTGAGAGTGCTTAGCTGGGCTTTGTTTCCATAATAATTTTTTATTGGTGGTTTAGTATATATTTTATTGATACTTTTATATACAATCATTTTCATGATTTTACTTCTCAGGAAGTAATTAAATTCAACAAATATTTTTTGATTTCCTACTTCCTGTCCGGCACTATGATAAGTACGGTAGTGCCATGGGGACAATATAGGTCGACTCTGACTCAATGAAACTTACCGTCTAGAAAGAATTCATAATAATAACAACACTCATGTGGCATTTCATAGCTAACCAAACACTTTCACTTTATCATCTCATTTGATCCTCAAGGCACTCTAGAGTAACAAAGGTAGGTATTAACTTTTCCATTTAACAGAGGAGAAAAATGGCTTAAGAAGTGAAGTGAGTGTCTCAAGGTCACAGCTAATAAGGGGCTGCTTAGGGCAGTGAGTAGAAGGAACTTTCATTTAAAGTTGTTCTACAAAAGATAGTAGCCCTTAAATTCCAATCACAACATGTGACCAAGACATTTGCTTTATCACAGCCCCAAATTAGTATTAGTATCTTTCTGATTATAGCAGCCTCCATCTTCCATCTTACCGAAAATAATAAAGATACAGAGAAAAGAATTGCTGTAAAGGCAAGATGTTTGACACTCTCCATAAAATATTATTGTTTCTCAGTCTTTTCCCAGAGGGATAGTTAAATCTAAGAAACACTAATTCATATGTCAGACCAATAGCAGAGTCCAACAGAAGATCAATTTAAATGGACATTTATTCGTTGACTTTTACTTTTAAAGAGACAGCAGTAGAATGAAAATCATTTCCTAAAAGAAACAGTGATCTTTTTCTTTGCTCCTTCTAGTTCCTCCTAAAATTCTCTCTGCCTCTCTCATGCTTAGTACAAAGGCAGAGGAAAGTGAGAATCCCTGTTTATCATTAGTAGAAGTATCACCTTTCTTCTTCCTTTTAAAACCTCAAAACATGGGGCCCAGCCTGGTGGCACAGTGGTTAAGTTCGCACTCTCTGCTTTGGTGGCCCTGGGTGTGTGGGTCTGGATCCTTCACTCGGACCCACACAGTGCTCATCAAGCCATGCTGTGGCAGTATCTCACACGCAAAATAGGGGAAGACTGGCACAGATGTTAGCTCAGGGACAATCTTCCTCAAGCAAAAAGAGGCAGATTGGCAACAGAAGCTCAACATGATTATTTTTACTAATACATTTATTCACATGTAATTCATAGCCGTTTTTCTCCCCTGGTCTTGGAGTAGATTAGCAAATATATGAACATTTTCCCAGTACTTTATAGGAGAAAGAGGTGCTAGAGCTTTCCAAAATATTTTCCTAACCTCTGTGCCATATTTGAGACTCTTGAGTACTTCCTGTCTCTTGAGGTTCTCTCTTCCCTTAAATTCTATGCCCCTGCATTGTCTAATTCTTTTCCTTTCTTCAATTCTCTAATTGCTTTCTTCTTTTCTCGTGCTTTCAAATATAGCAATATCTTGAAGTTCTATCTTTATGAGGTAGATCTCATCTTCTGATAGTATATCTATTTTCATGATTTTATCAGTCATCTAAAGTGAATGACTCCCTAAATTATACACTTAGCTTTGAATTCTCTCTTAAACCCAATTCACCAAAATATCTACTAGATAATATCATCTTACAAACTATAACTGATATTTCAGTATTTTAAAAACTCAGTATCTCATTTCACCCTGCAGTTTATTTCACTCAGCATGATGGTCTCCTTTTATTTCTGTTGGCAATACCGTTAATCTCCTGGTCTTTAAACTCAATTTTCAACCTATAGTCAACTCCCTCCCCTTTTTTAAACTTATTTAGTCAGTTTCTAAGGCCTGTCGATTTCCCTTTTAAATTACAATTACTGTTTGTTTTTATTTACAGCGCCACCACCAGGTGCTCTGTTTTCACTGCTGTCAGATTTATTTTCTAAAACATGGCTATCATCAGTCTGAAACCATAATCCAAAACTGTCAATATCTCCCAGTGGGTCAAATGCCTGACAGACAAGTCTGCCTGCGATGTCCCTGACTGACACTTCAACTTATATCGCAGCTCAAGTATTACATTCTGTCCTAGGTAGACATTTTGTCCAATCTAGGTTTTATGGCTTTATCTAGGCCATTTCTCCAAAGGATGATTTCTCATGTCCTTCCTATTACATAATAGGAACTCCATGAATCCTTTACAGTTCATTTTATCTCCCATATTATGTGTATGTCATCACTGATCATCCAGAATGAAAATCTATCTTGCCTCTGTTTTTCTGTAGTGGATCATTTGGCCTTTTGCATATAAAGCCTTAAAAAGTTTAATTGTCCTTTATAAGCATGTATTTCCTATCTTCCCAACTAATTTATAAAGTGCATGTTATTAAAGATTACATTTTACCTCTTTTTGCAGCTTCCACAATAACTACTCCAAGTCACTTCAGGCACTCAATAAATAGTTGATTGGTTGCATATAAACAAAATAAATTCTTAATGCAAATTATTTATATTGACAAACCATATACTCAAGCTTTTAAAGATCATTAAGAAGAATACGCATGGTGATAATTCCTCACAATGGTTTATAACTGTTTTAGTCACTCAATAAACTAAAACCAAATAAAAATCCATTAATCAGCTTCAATTAGTTTGGCAGCTGATCAAAGCCCAAAACAGATGATGGACATATAGGAACAAACATTATTTCAGTATTTGGCCCTTTAATTCCAGGCACAGCCTTCTCTAGGCTGCATCCGTTCCCTCACTTTCTTCTAAATAGGAAAATTACTAAGGTTTTTCTACTGGACTGTGTCCAGAGAATGTAAACTTACTTACTAAGGGACAAAAACTGACAAAAGTAAGGAGCCCACCTTGTATGAGAGCTGAGCAGCAGTGGCCTGGTCGTGGGGCATTTACCTTATGCATTACTGGATCCAATATCTTTTAATCAGATTGCTTGAATAGTCACAAGCAAGGTTCTACATTGTCTGTTAACGATGGTCTTTCCCTATTAGTCTGTAAACTATGGAGACTAGGAGATGTGCTTTATTCATTCCTGACTCCTCAGTGCCTAGCTGTTTTGTGTAGATAATTTGGGTGCAAAATTTATTCGTTCAATCTTTTTCTCGGTGCACAAGAGGATAGGATACACTCTCCTTATCCACACAATAAATGGATCACTTATGATGCCAAGTCATGCAGCTGGCACTGGGTGACATTCAGGGCTTATACAAACAGAGAAGCATAGAAAAGGAAGAGAAGAGAGAATCCCCTGCCCGTCCCCCTGCCCGCCACAGGCATGCAGTTTCCTCTCTCTGCCCCTCCTTCCACAGAGAGATTTATTAGCCAGAAAGTAGCAAAAGACTAGAGGAAGTAGTCCCGCAAGGGGTGAGATTGTGACACTGCTAATGACCTAGGTCACACCATTCCACACGTCATCAAATATGAAGGAGAAAAATAAATTCTCAGGCCCGTTCCTCTAGATTGGTAGTTCTCAAGCAGGGGTGATTTTGCCTAAGAGGGAACTTTTGACAATGTCTAGAGACATTTTCGATTGTCACGACATGAGTGTGCATGTGTTTGTGTGTGTGTGCTCACGCAAGTTCCTGCCATCTAGTAGGTGAAAGCTAGGGATGATGCTCAACATCCTACAAAACACAGGTCAGTCTCCACAACAAGGAATTGTCCTGCCCCAATTGTAAATAGGGCCAAGGTTGAGAAACCCTCCTTCAGGTTCTAATTCAGTCAGTAAACTGACAACTTGGATTTTGCTTTTATTGTTGTTGTTGTTGAGGAAGATTAGCCCTGAGCTAACATATGCCACCAGTCCTCTTTTTTTTGCTGAGGAAGACTGGCCCTGAGCCAACATCCACACCCATCTTCCTCTATTTTATATGTGGGATGCCTACCACTTGTACGTAGGTCTACACCCAGATCTGAAACAGCGAACCCTGGGCCCCCGAAGTGAATGTGCGAACTTAACCACTGCACCACTTGCCAGCCCCAGATTTTGCATTTTTAATGTGTATTCTATATGATCTGATACAGATGATTCATGAACTCTCAAAATGCCAATTTGTCTTTTGAATAATTACTTTATTTCTGTGTGATTCAATCACATGAGAAAATTATTAGACATACAGAACATTCAATTAAAATGTTCAAGATTTTGCACCCATATGTATAAATCTTGTTGAGATGAAATACTTAAAATAAGCTTCACCGAGCACCAGCAAGACTTCCTATTATTGGCAGGAAGTGAGCCAGGGTTAACACTCTCACTGTCTAGTCAAGTCTGACAGGCTTGTCGGCTCCATTGTCAAGGCGTATGCCTACACAATTACGGCGTGGAGTCTGCTTCAGTGTCCTACAAAAGAAAAGTATCGTAGCAGATAACTGCTTCCAGGATCCCTGCTGTCAGAGAAAATAAGCACATTATAAGTTCTTCATGGTCCTGCTACAGAGCATTTTCAATGGTGCCTAATGCTGCTTCACCAGGGTGTCACGTGTTGTTTCTCTCTGGAAAATGGTCCAGCTAACTTTGGACCTTAGCTGAGGTCATGTCATATGGATGTCAGCATGAAGTTATTGTTGGGAAATACACCTTTTTCTCCCCACAACAAAACTTAATGCTACACTCGATATGCTAACAGCTTCTAAAACACTATTTGGGAGGGAATACCATTTCTTTTTGTGCAACGCAGAGTGCCAGCCACTGAAGAAGATGTCTTCAGCAGGGCACCCAGCAGGCCCTTCACCTCCTTTCTCCCCTAATGCCACAATCTCAACCATACCCCCTCCACCTGTTGCCTTGCCTACCATTTACAACCACAGCCACCTTCATGGGCCCAAGCAAGGAACTCTGTCTCTCCTTCATTTTTATTTCTGACAGCCAATAATATGGTAAAGTTGTTTGTACCTCCATCATATTGCCCACATCCCTTCCCTATTCAGCATCTCTGCTTCAGTGTAACCCTTGAAAATCTTTGCTTCCAAAATTATAGCTGCCTTCTATTTAGTTTCTCTCCTGCTTTTGTCTCTTAACTCCCTTCTAAACTACCTTGTAGTTTTCTTTTGGAAATAACTCTCATTGTGCTGTCCTGTATATACAATCCACAAATGATTCCCTAATACCTGTGGAGAACAATCCAAATTCCTTAGATAGGCAACCAAGACCCTTTATAATCTGCACCCTACCTGTCCCTGTTAGGCCAATAAATCACCTCTCTAGTATTCTAACGAAACTGCACAACTTACCTGAGTAAGGCATATTCGTTCATATCTCTGCTGTTTCTTGCATTGTTCCTCTTGCATGGAATGCACTCTATTTTCTTTTTCTCTGTTAGACAAACTCTTATTAATACTAAGAGATAAATCTCAAATTATAACACGTCTAACAAGTCTTCCTTGACCTCCTTAGCCTAGATGTAACAGATCAGTTTTGCCAGGAAGCAGACTGTAAGACAGAGATTTGCATGTAGGAAGCTTGTTGGGAATGTGTTCTTAGAATCAATATCTGTGGGAGTAGGAGGCTGGGAAGGAAGCAGGATTGCACAGAGAGAGAAGCTGAGCTGTGATACAGTCACAACGAAGGCCTCAGCCAATTTTATGGGGAGTTCATAGCTAGCATGACTCTTCAGAGTTGTCCTGAATTGAGGCAAGGGGGCTGGGCCTTTATACCTCAATGTCAGCAAGTCACTGTATGTGGAGTGCCCCAGGAAGGGGTGAGACATGTGGCAAAGCCCGGGGTGAGTCCTCGAGAAAGACTCTATCAAGAGCTGTGGATAACTCATACTTCATCAGCTGGGAGAATGAGTCCTTTAATCCTCAAAGTGGGGCTGAGGGGAAAGGATGCAGGACCCCACAGCATACACTACACCAGAGGTACTCATGCCTTCTGCTCATACCTTTATTATAGAACTTGGTATTTTGCACAATGACTGTTTACATCTTTTACTCACTAAATTAACTAATTTTTTTGAAGGGAGTGGATTTACGAGTTGGGATCATGGATCGGGGAAGGTGGGATAAACATTCTAATGTAGCAAAATTAGATTGTACTAGGCCTTGCTTCATTCAATATAAAAATGTAGCTACCCTTATGTACCCAATGGATAACATTGATCTGCCTATTCAATTTTTAATTTCAAATGAGACTGGCTTCTGTTTCTCGATAATTAAATTAATGTGATTAAAATTCTGCAAAGGTTTCAATAGGCAATTTTTATTTTTCTCTTTAATAAAAGACTTAGCTTTTCTTTAACATAAATAGTATATCACCATGCTCCTATGAGAAAGAAAAACCTTGTCATACAAAAATGTGGACAAACTCAATGGAAAATAATATTACACGAAAATTTTTTATTTCCAAGTAATTCAACAATACTCAGTTGCAAAGAGAACTAACAAGCTTAATGTTCCCTTTAGTGCCTGGTGGCATACTTAGATTCTCTCTTGCTTATAGAAGAAAACCTTATTACAAGTTCAAAGATATATATTGAAACAAGAAAGTTGTGGCCTTTGAATGTAGCTCATTTATTTCCTATCATTAGATGACAAAATATAATTACTTCATAGTTATGAATGAAACTATACAGGAAATGTACTAGAGAGAGTTTTCATAACATTATACTCAGCATAGTATGCAATTACTCATTTACTGTTTATACTGTTCATCATGAGTTCAGTTGATGTCAACATTATAATTTCATCTTGAACATTGCCTGGCTTCTCTTTGTTTAACTGGCAACTTGAAAGTTAAATTCTAGATGTTTTATTCCTAATTATTACTTGTTTTATTCTTTTGAATTCAAGAACATAATGGGAAAAAATAAAGTTTTTTCCTCACTTATTATTAATGGCACATTCAATTTTCATAGACACCAGATACCACTCTTTATATAAATTGCCTAGTTTAGGTGAATGATCATGTAACTATGAGTTACTAAGGTATTTGTAGCCTGAGCCCAGAAATACTTTTACAAACCAATTAACACCTAGGGCTGCTGGAAATGGCAAGAGGCAAGGAAGTGTTCTTGCCTAGAGCCTTCAGAGGGAACATGGCCCTGATGATACCTTGACACCTTGATTTTGGACTTCTGGGCTCCAGACCTTTTAGGGAATCAATTTCTCTTGTTTTAAACCCTAGGAAAAAGATACAGACTTTGGTGCCCTCTTGAGTTATTATTATTTTTTAAATACATAAACTCTCACTTATGTGACCTCTCTATCTATGATATTTTAGGAATTTAAAGCTTAGAGGCTAACCAGCCCAATGTTAACAACACTTGCTCTGCTAGATCCCGGAGAGCTCCCTCTAGCACCAAGAAGAACTGGAGTAGGTGGGCAGGGCTTTATGCATGGAGGAAATAGAGTTCAGGCAATGTGTAAATCTTCTCACCCTACCCACAAACCATGACTCCACATGTTTCTCACACAACAGGAGGAAGGTTTCCACACCTCTTAAGAACATTGAGTGCATCATATTATTTTAGAGATGAAGAAATTGAAACTCTAAGAAAAGATTATCCACAATGATACAATGAATTAATGTTGGACACAGAGGCTCTGGTTCTTACTATTCCTTACTTGGCTTTACATGGGAGGACAACTGGACCTGAGACTGGAATATAAACATTGGCAACCCAATCGAGTGTTATCATTTGTATTACGGAGACAATGGTATATTTGCATTTGCCTTAAAATATTTCCTACTTCCAACCCTTATGATGCTAATTGTATATGATATAATTCAGATTAACCAAACATTTGTAGATCACATTTTATGCACTCTACATTTGCACTTCTATTATTATATTTAATTATTCTAATAACTTCAGATAGGTTACATCATATGTCTAAGGTAAATGACAGGGCTGGAATTCATACACTTGCTTTCCAGCTTCCAGTCCATTTTTCACTGGAAGAGTAGCAAAAGTTAGTACAAATAGGATGACCATGTAATTCATTGTTAAATTCTGGGCTATTTTAGAAGAGAAACAAGGCATTATTCACAAATACACTGGGACAACAGGTATAAACCAGGGCTATTCTGGCACAAAAGGACATAAAGTATAAATAAAAAAGGTCTGTGATATCACCACCACATTTTTTTAAAGTTGAATTTTGAACATACAGGTACCCCTGCTAATGCCCAGTAGGTAATGCAGTTGCGATGTAAGTAAAAGGTGTCTCTCTAAGTAGTACATTGTAGCAGTCACTTCCAAAACTGGGATACAATGTAGTCCAAGCTAGAGCCTAGTGCAAAGGTTTGTAGGAATACCTCGAGTGTTCCCTAAAATTCAGACTCCATGGGAGTTCCCCACAACTTCTGTTTAAGTTGACTCAACATGTGGTCCTCTCCGCAGTGATGCATTTTGTGAAGCAATCTCTGCCACGCACAGTTGCACTCATTATCCTTTGTGTTCTTAAAGCCTTTATTCACACTTATTTTAGAGCCCTTAATTTATTATATTGAAATTTTTCTTGGATGTGTCCCTCTACCCCAATAGAATATGTATTGCATCACCTTGTGCTAGCCATGGTACAAAGTGACAGCTGCTCCCCATGGGTTAACTGGATTGGGAGAAAATTACCATGGACAGCAGAGGCACAAAAGAAAGGAGGCTTATCTTAAGTCTAAAACAAATACCTATCAGAACCTAGAGCCCAGGAAAAACTGGGCCATGTTAACGGTTTGAAAGGGCCTATACAAAATTTGACATACTCGATTTTAATAATAATGTGTCAATAAACTTGAATTATATATATATATATATATATACATATATACACATACATATATACATATATATATAGAGAGAGAGAGAGAGTGTTTAGTATGTGCCAGATACTCTTTTAAGATACCTTTACACCACTTGGACATTAAGAACCAAAATTATCTTAATATGATTTTTACTATTCCATAGTCTTTATTAGCATATAGAAGACTCTTGCCTAGGAAGATAAATGTTGCACGTAACTGTACTGCTTATTATAGGAATACCCAAGAGCCGTTACTTCTTCAATAGAAAGCATCAGCAGTTTATGGCCTGAGACTCCCTGACTCCCTCTCCTCAAAACCTACTGTTTCCACCAATCCCCAACTATCACGATCCTTACCCAAACTTCATCGCAATGCACATTGGAAAACCTGCTTTCAACCAGACTTCAAAATTTCATAAATCTAGCCTTGTCCCTTTCCCCTCCAACATGCTATCAGACACTGTAGAGGTGTTGTTCTCTTGGATAAGGCATAAACTCAGCTTGCCTTATCAAAAGCTTATAAATAGCTTTTTCTGTTCTGGGGAGCTCTCAGCAAGCACTTTACATATAATTAACTTTAACCTCCTAGCAACTCTCTGAGGTTTAGTGTATTATGATTCCCATTTTGCAGAGGAGAAACTAAGCCCAAGGCTACACTGTGAGTAGGCGGTAGAGATGGGATTTGAATCCAGGCTGTCTGACCCTACAACCAGCACATCTACACTATATTCCTGGGAGTCATTTAAAAGCCTCTTTAATTGGCCTCACTTGGAAGAAATTTCAAAGCATCAGAATAAATGAAAACATATCAAAAAAGGCACAATTAGAAATGTGACATTTTAAACATCATATCACTAACATAAATTAATTATTCCTCTACTCACTTGCTCTGTAGTCTTTCTCCATTTAAAGGAGCAGTGATAAGCATTCTGACATTTTCCATGGTCATGATGCAGGGAAAGTATCTTAATTCCTGAAAACTTTCTGGCCTTTGAAAAGTAAGCGTTGTGTTTATCACTCCTGATGGGCTAGTATTTCTACATGAATTTCAACTTGAATCTGTTGCTCTAAGGAAGGAGAATTATCTACTACTAACTTACTAATGGTAGTTCTTTGGAAGTAAAAGGCAATGGATAACCATGTAGGGATGAAAAAAAGGAATCTTCTAAGTGGATTTTGATGGAAACTTTATCATAGCAAGGAAGAAGTAGGAATATAAATTTTGGAAAGAGAATTTCCCAAATTGTCCTGAGGAGTGTTATATCAGATTTGAATTAAAAAGTTTGTCCTCATTAAAAGGAACAAGCTTGAATGACTTACTAATATTATATATGATGGAATCAAGGTCCAATATAATGTTAACAAACTACAAGGATGTGGCAAAAATAACAAAAATTTATACTCTGTCAGTTCTGAAAAATAAATTATGCTACATGCTTTCTAACAGCTGAGTCGGACTCATAGTGAGTCAGTCTCATGATATAGCAAGCCCTCCAACACAACAGGAATTTAAGCAGAACATAGATGACCATCTCTCTGGAATATTCTGTGTGACAGTTAAATATAATGGTCTCTAATTTTCTTTCCCATACTTAAATCCCTGCTACTAGGATAACAATGTGTTTCGACAGATCCAAGTCATCCCACCACTGCTGTATCTACCAGTAGAAATTTTTGGATGTTTTTGGTTTAGGTAAAGCCCTTTTACCTACTTATACACGTGTGCACATAAGTTCGGCCATGGCCAGATGGCCAAAAAAGGAAGGAGGTCTGGAGAGAGAGTTTATCACAGAGCTTGGAGGTAAGGGGCTGGTCATTGCATCAGGGCTGGCAGAGGAAAGGGATCATTTGTTTTAATTCTATGACATGTCAGAGATTAGTTCCTGTCCCTCTCTAGTCTTCATGGTAGAATTGGCTTGTCTGAGTGAATCCGGGAGTTCCATCATTGGGAGTATGGCTGATTTAGTGCACACCAGTCTTGAGTAAACTTGTCTCTGGGATTAGGAGCTTCTACACTGGACCTTGAGGAACCACTTTGTTCTGAGCAGCGACTGCAATAGTTAGAATGTCAGAGGTATCAGTTGCTGGAGGAGATGACTCACCAGGAGCTGCTGACAATACCCTTCACCAGAGATGCTGGAATTCTAGCACATAGAATCACAACTCTGCATTCAGCAACCACAATATTGTCAAGGCAAGTCATCTTTAGAGGATTTGGAGGTCATTGAGCCATGATGACCAGAGCAAGGGCTATTTTACTGCAGGACAACACTATTTTGTGGCTAAAGCTTTTTTATTCTTTCCACCAGAATCCTGGGCATCTGTCATGAAGCACTGAAAGGGCATTTTTCTTCTTTTCTTTACTTGAAACCATTTTTTAACAAAGTGGTTTTAGGGGCGGGCCTGGTGGTGTAGTGTTTAAGTTCATGCCCTCTGCTTCGGTGGGCCAGAGTTTGCAGGTTCTGATCCTGTGTGTGGACCTACACACCACTCATGAAGCCATGCTGTGGCAGCATCTATCATACCAAACAGAGGAAGACTGGCACAGATGTTAGCTCAGTGACAATTTTCCTCAAGTAAAAAGAGGAAGATTGGCAACAGATGTTAGCTCAGGGTCAATCTTTCTCATCAAAAAAAAAAAAAAAGTGCTTTAAAAAAACCTTTTGGTGAACCAGAAAGCTGAAATAAATAAATACTTTCTTGGCTCTTTAAGAAGCAAACATGTTGGCACAGTATTTCTTCTCTCTTTCTGTGCAAGTTCTTTATTATTATCAATACTGTTTTTATTCTTTTTATTAGTATATAGTACTGTGAGTATAAGACATGAATAGATTCAGGTAAATGATGACGACAATCAGGATCCTGAACAGTTCCATCTCCTGATAAAGTCTTTCAGGATGCCCCTTTGTTTTTGTGGTCAAATTCTTCTCCCATCCCTAACATGTGATTTCCACTGATCTGTTTTCTATCTCTATAGCTTTACCTTTCTGGAAAGTCAGATAAATGAAATCACAGCTTGTAATCTTTTGAGACTGGCTTCTTTCACTCAGCATAATGCTTTTAAGATGTGCCCATGTTATTGTGTGAGTCAAATTCCCTTCCTTTTTATTGCTGGGTATTATTCCATTGTAGGAATACATCACATTTTGTTTCTTTGTTCACCCATTAAAGGGCATTTGGGTTTCCAGTTTAGGGCTATTATGAATAATGCTGCTATAAACATTTGTGGAGTTTTGTGTAAAAGCAAGTTTCCATTTTCCAGGGCAATTACTTAGGAATAGAATTGCTGGGTCTGATACTAAATTTCTTTAACTTTTTGTGAAACTTGTCTAAACAATATTATATCATATATAATAATATATTACATAATTATGTATAATATATAATAAGCACATATATTTTATATATAATTTATATAATATATAAGCATAAATTTCTCATAAAGTTTATATATAAAGATATATGTCTTTGTAAGAAATGCACCATTTTACATTTCTGTCAGAAGTGTATGAGAGTTCCGGCTCTCCTGCATTTTTGTCAGCACTTGGAATTGTCAGGATTTTGTGGGATTTTTTTTCTCCCATTCTAAATAGGTATGTAGGGGGATTTCATTGTAGATTTAATTTGCATGCTTCTAAAAGCTAATGATACTGAGCATCTTTTAACATGCTCACTTGCCACCTGTGCATCTTTTTTTGGTAAAGTATCTGTTCAAATCTTTTGTTCATTTTCAACTGGGTTGTTTGTTTGCTGTCGAGTTATGAGAGTCCTTTATACACTATAAAAATCCTTTGTTGAATATGTGATTTGCAAATAGTTTTTCCCACTGTGTAGCTCGTCTTTTTATTCTCTTAGAAACTTGCACATAGCAAATATTTGCTTTTTAAAACATTTGATGAAGTATAATTTATCAAATTTTCCTTTTATGGATCATTCTTTTTGTGTCATATATAAGAACTTTTTGCCAAACTTAAGTAGCACGGATTTTCTCCTCTGATTTTTTTCCCAAAGTTTTACTTTTTACATGTGGAGCCATGATCTATTTTGAGTTAACTTTTCTATGAGGAAAAGGATTGTGGTCTTTAGGGTGTCAATATTGGGTGACATTGTTTTGTATTCCAAACTAGTGGAGACAGATATGACAGCTAGTCTATGAGATGAGATGTTTGTCAGATAACATCTGAAGTTTGGACAGCCTGTGGAAATAATATTCCATGGAAAGACTTCATTCTATAGCTTGCTGTATCAGCATTGTATCCTTATCATGCAAATATATCTTATATAACAAATGGATAACCAGGTAAATGGGGACAGAAACTTTCCATAACTAGTTTATTTATAACATCTGTCCTACATTCTTCCAAAAATATTTGCATTTGCTAGATTAAAAAAAAATATATATGCATATTTAGCCTAAAATATTGATTAAATAATTGCACTCGGGGCCCGCCCAGTGGCGCACCAGTTAAGTTCGCACATTCCACTTCGGCGGCCCTGAGTTCACCGGTTCAGATCCCAGGTGCAGACATGGCACTGCTCAGCAAGCCATGCTGTGGCAGGCGTCCCACAGATAAAGTAGAGGAAGATGGGCACGGATGTTAGCTCAGGGCCAGTCTTCCTCAGCAAAAAGAGGAAGATTGGCACTAGATGTTAGCTCAGGGCTAATCATCCTCAAAAAAATTAAAAATTAAAAAATAATTGCACTGTTTTTCAATTAGTGCCTTATTGACTAATAATTTTTTAAAGTTATATTTCTCTAAGACTTTGAGGATGATTGAGTCTAGTTGTCGCATTTTGCTTCCTTGACACTTCTTTGGAAGAATTATTTATGTGATTTTCTGTTCTCCAGTGTGTGATAAAAGGTTTACGGGAATAATTGCATTACCCAACACATAGCAGGAGAAATAACATTGGCCACTACCTTGTTCCTGAGTATGATTTAAGGTGCTGACATCGTTTTAAAAACTTTTAAATGTTTGCAGTTCTCACCATATTAGAAATCATTGCTCCCAATTGTAGTCTCAAAATCAGGGAGCTTAGCCAATGTACTCCTACTGATATTGCTTGAAATCTACCTTTGGGGAGTGAGGGTTTGACATTTATTGACCTCATCTGTGGAAGATCTTGTCTGTCTCTGCCAGGAAAACCAATATTTGGTCTCTCAGTAGCTGGTGTGAGGCCTACAGTTTTCAGATTTTTGGGTGGCATCTTAAAATTTTGTAGCTGACTTTGTAAAACGTGCAATATAAATTGCAATGTCATGAAGAATCTCTTTTTAATGTCTTTATTAGCAATTTCTCCCTGAAGCAATTCTTGGAAGAGAGCATTTTAAAAATTAAACAAATCTGAAGAGGGTTTAAGAAAATGTATGACTTGGCATAATTACAATTTTAGAGCAAAGACTATTCATACCCTCATTTTCTTACAAGTGAAATTTATTCCGTGGGTTTTACAGTAATATTTTGGATTCTTGAACTGCACTTCTCTGGTCAAATCTTCGTATTCAGTTTACTTATCTTCCTTAAATCTGATAGATATTTTACTGTAAAGAGATTTTGCTGACACCCATTTAAGAATAAAGTCACTCAATATATATATGATAAAAGTTTTATATCCGACACTCTCATTTTGGGAGAGTTATCATATAACATCAATTAATATTGCTGCAAACTCTTTGTGCTTCTGTCTCTTCGTACATTAAAAATATAAATAGTTAACCAGTTTTCTTACCTCTTAGATTTATCATATGGGGAAGAGTCATACAAACATACATACATACACAAGTATAAAGATGTCTAAGTTATACAATTTTCCAAGTGACTAACAGTTTGGCACAGTGAAAAGAGGACAGGTTTTGCAATCTAATCAACCTGCATTTAAAACCCAGTTTTGCCAGTGTCAAGTAACCTGCACAAACTATTTACCTTTTATGGTCTTTGGGTTCCTTAATGTAAAACAGGAAGGATAACATCCACCCTTTAGAAATATTGTATTAAACTAGATGAATTACATAAAGTTGTGAAAAAGATAGGATGCAAGAATCTCAATAAATGGTAGTTGCCATCACTACTGTTACTGTTGTTGATTTTATTGGCAATCTTCAGTGAATGGTGATTTGATTTTCTCTTCATCATTCAGCCTGTAAGACTCAGTCTGCTAAGATTAATCTTCAAGACCCATGCTATTAAATTGCAACACTTACTGCAAGCTAGGGATTACAAAGACACAAATGAAGTTATATTAGCCCATCTGCTTCCAGGTTGCTATAGATAAGGCTTCTCTCTGACTCTGGTTGAAGTGATATTTCCTCCTTTTGTGCTGCTCCTCTGTAATCTCTGGTTCCTTACCCTAGCAACAGATGTAACTGAGTGACAGAGCTAATCTTCAGAAGGCAGTAGAAAGGACAAGGGTGACAAGGAGGGAAAAGCATGGTTTAAAAATGGGGGAACGGGATCGTATGCCTGTAGAGCCATGAGTATTTTGTGATTATGGATGCTTCTCCTATGCTCTAATCACCATCTCCTACTCCTAAAACTTGCTGTCCAACTACTATGATAACTTTTCTACATCATCATGACAACTGATAACTCTCCCTTCTTTCTCCATATTCATCCCCTTCCAACTTCACTGTGCCCACCTTGCAGTTTTGAATTTATGGCTCATCGTTTCTATATCTCTCTTAGAAATCTAAACTCTCTGGTTACTCAATGCTTCCATTACTTCCATTTTACAATATATCAAGGTATTTGCCTGCATCTGAGAAGATGAGCAGTGATGAAGAAATGCGCTATTAGGAAAGACTGGCATCATGGTGAATTAGGACCCACTGCTCTCCAGTGGGCCCTCAGCACTGCATGGAATTCTTACTATGTTTCCTTACAATGACTTTTTAAATTCTATTTGATTCTCCTCAAATTTCCAGCACTATTACCTCCACCCCATTATTGCCATGGGATGGCAACTTTCTTTTACCAAATTAACTAGAAGCCTTTAAACAAGGAGTTGTTTAAATACCTGATGCCAAACAGCACACATATTTGCATCTGCTGTGATTCTCTCTCTGTTATCTCCTGCTTGCTTCTCCTCATTTCAGAAACCCACGCTATTGTGTATCTTCAGTCTGAACATAGTTACTGGATCTTTCTCGTTATCATTTATATATTCTCAAGGGTCTTCTCTCTTTAATAACACAAAACAATTCCTTTGAGCTCACATCTTTACCTCTCTTCTTTCACAATCAGAGTGATCTATACTATAGAAGCTGACCTCATTTCTCACTTCTTCAATCCATTCCATTCTGATTTCTGAGGCAGCAAACTTATAGAAATAAAATTTGGTAGGATCAACTATGATTTTCATTTTGTTAAATCTATTGGGTATTTTTCAGACTCCCTCCTAATAGAACTCCCGGCAGCAACCAACAATATTGAAACCATCCCCATTACTGAACACTATTTTTCATTTCTGCAACACCAACTTCTCCTGGCTATATTTTTCCTCCCCTGACTATTCCTTTTTGATCTCTTTTACTGGATCATTGTCCTCTCTTCAGCCTTTATATTTCTTTGTATATTCCATCTCCCCTTATTTTCCTCAGGTCCTTGACAGCTCTGTGCTTCCTGGCATCTCAGAACTTTGAACAAACTGTTCTATCTGGAAAGCTCTCTTTTTCCTCCCCTTCACCTGGATAACTCTTATTCATGCCTCTGATCTTGCCTCAAACCCATTTCCTCAGGATAGTCTTCCTTACACCACCCAAATCACACACTCCTGGAACAATCTCCAACACTAAATCATGTCCCCATATTAAATACTTCTACATGACCTTGTCCTTTTCTTTTGAAGCATTAATAATATGAGATTTTATACTTTTGCCATTATTTGAAAAAATGTCTGTATATTCCATTAAATTGTAAGCTCTGTGAAGGCAGGAACTATGTCTCCTTTGCTTACCATTGGCATTTTCCCAGCATGAACAGAGTACCTAACACATGACAGAGGATCAATAAATTGCTTTGGAATTGTGTCTTTAATATCATCTGCCTTCCACCCACAGTGGATTACATAGAGGAAAGTGCCCTGCTCGCCCACCTTTACTTTTGTTAAGTTTTTAAAAATATTTATGCTTTCATTTGAAAGTGCTTAACAGTTTTATAATATTGATATTTCTATACCAATTTACCATGTGAGGAAATTGTGGATCAAACAGTTTGTGACTCAAAGTCACACACTAGCAATTGGTGAAAATGAGATTTAAATTTAACCTGTACTGTCCTTTAACTCTGTATTGAGATATAATTTACATACCAAAAAGTTCACCCATTTAATATGTACAATTAGATAGTTTTTGGTATATTTACGAGATTGTGCAATCATCACTATATTCTAATTTTAGAACGTTTAATCACACTCAGAAAAGAAACCTTGTACCCTTTAGAAATCACCCTCCAGCTCTTCCTCCACTCTCCTAATCCCCAGGCATAAGGCTAACGCTAATTTACTATCTCCATGGATTTGCCTATTCTGGATATTTCATATAGGTAGTACCATACAAAATGTGATCTTTGTGACTAGTTTCTTTTACCTAGCAATAATGATTTTGAGGTTTATTCATGTTCTGCATGTATGAGCACTTGATTCTTTTTTATGGCCCTATTGTATTCCATTGTATAAATTTATTATATTCTGTTTATCCATTCATCAGTTGATCTGCATTTGGAGTTCTCCACTTTTTGGCTATTATAAATAATACTGTTATAAACATTCATGTACAAGTTTTTGTGTGGACATATGTTTTCATTTCTCTTGGGTATCTATCTAGGAGTGGAACTACTTGGTCATATGGTAATTCTATATTTAACATTTTGAGGAACAGCCAAACTATTTTCCAAAGTGGTTGCAACATCTTACGTATCCACCAGCATAGGATGAGGGTTCCAATTTCATTACACGTTTACCAGTACTTGTTATTGCTTGTCTTTTTTATTATAGACATTCTTGCAAATGTGAAGTGGTATCACTTTATGGTCTTCGATTACATTTCCCTATTGACTAATAATGTTGAGCATCTTTTAAGTGCTTATTAGCCATTCTTATATCTTCTTTGGAGAAATGGCTATTCACATCCTGTGGTCATTGCAAAATTGTGTTATTTATCCTTTTCTTGTTGAGTTTTAAGAGTTCTTTGCAAATTCTAGTTATATGACCCTTATATGATCTGCAAATATTTTCTCCCTGTCTGTGGATTGTCTTTTCACTTCCTTGACAGCATCCTTTGAAACACGAATGTTTTTAATTTTGATAAGGTACACCATATATAATGTAATACAGTGTTGATTACTGTGCTTTGCAATAAGTTTTTAAATCAGGAAATGTGGGTGTACTCACTCTGTTCTTCTTTTTTGAGATTGTTTCATTTTGGCTGTTCTAAGTCCTTTGCATTTCCTTATGAATTGTAGGATTAGCATGTCAGTTAATGCAAAAACAAAAATAAAGTCAGGTGGTGTTTTAGTAGGAATTGTGTTGAATCTTTAGATCTATGTGGGGAGTATTAACAACTTAACAAGTCAATTTAACATCATGACTACAATTCTCAGGATCATGAAGTAGTTTTCTATTTATTTGTACCTTTACATTTCTTTCTGCGATATTTTGTACTTTTCAATGTACATCTCTTGCACTTCTTTTTAAAAACTTGTTCCTAAGTATCTCATCCTTTTTGACGCTGTTGTAAATAGAATTGTTTTAATTGCCGGTGCGTAGAAATATAACTTATTTTTTAATATTGATCTTGTATTTTTCAACCATGTTGAACTTGTTTATTAGTTCTAATGTTTTTTAGTAGATTTCTTGGGATTCTCTATATACAAGATCATGTCACATGCAAATAGAGATAGTTTTACTTCTTCCTTTCTAATCTGGATGCCTCATTTAATTTTTTGCCTAATTGCCCTGGCTAGAAGCTCAAGTACAATATTGAATAGAAATGACAAGATTAGAACACAATTTTTTAATTTCTGATCTTGGGGGAAAAGTATTCAATATTTCACCATTAAGTATAATGTTTGCTGTAGGTTTTTGTAGATGCCTTTTATTAGATTGAGGACGTTCCCTTTATTCCTATTTTGTTGACTGTTTTTATTATGAAAGAGTTTTAGATATTTTCAAATGCTTTTTATGCATCTATGGAAATGATAATGTGATTTTTGTCTTTTATCACTATAATATATTATATTAATTTATTTTTGCAAGTAAATATAATTTTCATTGTTCTCCTTTTCTTACTTGTAATATTCCTAACTCTATTTCCTGCTACTTCATTCACTCCATTGTTTGAAATTCTATCAGCCTTTCCAGGCACATGTCTAATTCAACCTCTTTCAAGAATCTCTATCTTGTAACAATTTGTATTATCCATGTGATTCTTTCATGATTTCTATATTATCTTACTCATGTATGTATCATTTTAATTTCACTTCACACTACATAATCACATGCATATGTGCTATATAATAATTGTTCTTAGGGGCAGGAAACACATCCCATGCTTGTATCACACCAGAGTTTCTAAACTCAACTCAGAATCAGACATACAAATAATACACAGAAAAGTTGTTAAATAAATGTTTTTAGAATTGCAAGGAGTTTCCAGTTTTGTTGAGGCCAATATTCTTAATAACCATGGCATTGAAAGAGTTGATGTAATCCCATTATACTCAAAACATGCTGAATTCAAATTAACAACCACATTTCCATTTTAGTTGTTTTGTCATTTACTTGGATTTTTCATCTTCTTGACGTAAATTTATGGCAGATATTTCAATATGTGGATGAATATTTCTAGAACATTTGAACAGAAAATCCATTTAAAAAAAACGTATCCAAGTGGAAAAAGGCATTTTCTGTTTTAACTGAAAAAGTTGTAAGTGCTGAACAATGTTAAAGTGACATATATCCAATCCTCAGCTTTCAAACGTTGAAGGCAGTTTTATAACACTAAATTTAGCAGCTGAAAAAAAAAAAAACCCCACAAAACTTATCTGTCAAGCTCATGTACTTATTGTGTATGCTGAAAATCTAATCCTTTTCTAACCTATCTTTTAAGAGCGCTCCCTGCAATCCAGAAATTGCTTAGTATCAGTAAAATGTTTCTCATCAATTTCATTTTCTTTTTGGCTCAAGTGCAAGTGGCTTTTACACACTCAGAGGTGGGAGTTTGTGGGAAGTCCAGCCTAGAGATTTTAATGCAGAGGCCAGAGGAAATGCTACCCTGGCCTGGCTGTGGCCCTCAGGATTAGCTCTCAGCACGTGGCCTCTGCTTTATGCAGCCCAGCAGGCGAGGTGATGACAAAACGGATTCAGGGTCTGAGCTTTCTGTTATGGGAGGAATCATTTAATAAAGTAAACAACCACTTTATTCATTTTGTAGTCTCTGAATTCAGAAGTTCACAACCATTTAATTAAGAGACATTTAAAGAGAACCCACTGGGTATAAAGGAATTTGCTAGATGTTGGGATGGTTTGGGGGGATAAGGTAGAAAAAAATAGAATTGATCATAATCCATTCACTTTTTCTCATTAGGTTTATTAAAGGGCAGTTAAAAATAAAGTCAAAACTGATGTAATATGCTTTCCTTTTTGTTTTTTTCCTAAAGAGGTGCTTTAATCTTCTCTTGCTCAAGGCATGGACTAGAATGGACTCAGAGAAATTATCTCCATCAATTGGCTATGAGACCCTGAAAAAGTCATTTTTCCACTTGTACTCAATATACTCATTCTAATAAATGAATGAGAGTTAAATGAGAAGTAAAATGAGAGTTTGACTGGAAGATCTCTCAGGTGGTTTCTACCTCTCAAATTCTATAGTTCTGCCTGTGCTGTTCATTCCCTCACCCTGCCAACATGTCAATTTACTACCATGACTACAACAGCATCATCAGAGAATGGTCAAATACTTATTCAAAGTGTGCTCGTTGCAGTATTACTGAATACACCAGCTTAGCTGGAACCTGGAAAAGCGGACAGGGGTTAAGGAGAAGTTCAGTTACATTCTTTTATACAAAGAAAGCACATATAAAGCAAATTATCTGGACATAGAAAAAATTCCATTATGTGATTGACAATTAGCAAATGAAAAACCCTTTTCTACTAGTTTATGTAAATTTGCTATATCGACAGGCTTTGACTGCTCATGTAAGTGGTGTATTTCCCAAACTATGCTCCAAAGAATACTATTTTCATCAAGATATTTCTGAATATTTTCTTTGGGGTAGGAGAGAATTCTGTGGTCAAATAAGCTTGGAAACTCTATACTAGCCCCACCTTTTGGGGTCTTACAACAACACATATTAACTAACTAAAGTTTCCGAGAAATACTACAGTTAAGAAGGCACACATTCTCAAACCTACAAGAACACAGTAACTTTTTTTCTAGAGGTTTTAGGAATGTAGATCCACATATGCTAATTCCAAGAAATGTTTTTTTTACTGGTTAAATTCTCCAGAGACTTCAAAAATCGTTTAAAATAGGCAAGCTATATTGTTTTTGCCTTTCTTTTTTGACATCTATTATAGGTCATCTTATTTTTTTATGCCTCAATTTTTATGAACACATCTTGTCTATTTTTCTGATTATTGTCCCTTTCCCATTTATTTCTTAGTTCTTTTTAAGCATCTCACACAGTCAAATTTCCTTTCTAATTATTCCTATTAAATATTTCTAATATTTCTTATTTCTCATATTTGGGAGAAAGTATGTTTTGTAACCTCCACATTTAATTTCTGCTTTGAGGTTTAGTGTTTAGTGGGGAGGAAATGGAGATATCGGGTCCGCTCATATAGTGCAGTACAATAATTTTTCTTTGTACCCAGAAGAAGTCACAGGGATGGGTAAAATTCGCTGTCTCTACTCTACAATTTATAGAAACAGGAAATGCAATATAGGTATGCAAATAATTGCTCTTCCAAGAGAGACACGTTTATTTTCTCTTCAACCCATTCCTTTTCTAAACTCAAGATTCACCATCCCCAGGAAGCCTCTTTTAGCACCTGACTCCAGCTCACTCTGATTCCTCTTGAGCTGTTCCTTCAAAATGGATTATTTTATCTTACTTTCTTAGCTGTTCTGTTTGTTTTGGTCTTGCCACCTCATTAGATTATAAACTCCCTCAGGGAAAGGACTGTAAATATTCTTGCATGTTTGCACATCCACAATATTATGCTTTCAAAAAAAAATTTTTGAATGAATGTGGGACTATCTAAAGGAATAAAAAGACTCATGTTTTTACTGGAATTCAATCTGTGACTTACACATTGAAGATTTGAGCTAACACTGAAATTTTGGGGGCAGGAAAAGCTAATCTCTACTTAAGTGACATTCTATATTTAGATGGAAATGATTGAGAGAAAGGTTGAACAGCTCTTGATAATAATAATTACTCCAAGTTATTCATATTAGCTGTGTCTCAAGAGGTGTCCTTCACAGCAATAGAGGTAACATTGTGCCTATTTCACAATTGGTAGGAGAATTGCTTATGGAAACTCAGCAAAGTCTCAATGTAAAGCTCCATCTGATTCCATCCCCCACCTTAGCCAGAGAACTTATTGTTACAGTCTTGCAAGCTGGCCCAAACTGTTATAATAGTATGTTTTTTTCTGGGATTATAAACTCCATTAAGAGAAACTGTGATATAACTTTGAAACTGTATTAGCTTCAGTAAATTATTTCCTTCCCCAAAACCACACTACATAAAGCAGCAAACCTCTGGTTGGTTAAGTAAGCACTAAAAATTTTGGAAATGTAATAAATGTATCTGTAAGATCTCCAAGATTCCAACAACACTCCCAAAGGGACAATATACTGATCCAATCACTTTGGTCCTGCATCACGAAGCAGCAGATAGAGAAGTCAATGAAAGCATCGGAGCACAGAGAGGCAGGCAGTAGTCAATATCAGAATTTGAACAGAACTGTCAGATAAAAAATCGTTTAGATTTACCAAAATTTATTTCCTAATACTTGATGTTTAGACTGCATGAAATTCAGAGCGTACAATCTTATTTTAGTCCCTTTTCCCTTTAGCCTCTCCTCAACCTTCTCCAGTCACTATAATAAGCTAGTGATATATATCCATTTCAAGAAAAAGTTTGCCAGTCTGTGTTTTCAGTGGCCACGTCATAACATACCAAAAATGTATTTGCAGAAAAATAATTATCACCAAATTCATACATTAACATCTAGCCAGGCTTAAACAAAACCATTTATTTTATCGGAAAAAAATAAGAATAACCAGAAATTATTTATTGTTTTTGCTGTTGACTTTATATTCCTAGCTATGATTCTTACCTGAAAATTCTAATGTTTCCCAATATCTACTCAATAAAGATAGACTTCTTAAGCCTTACCATGTATAGAAAGTGACGCTCTCTGAAGCAGAGAGCCCTGCCCTTCCATCATGGTAGGCAAGATGGAGCTTTAGTTTTCTTATCTCTAAAGCATATAATTCTACATCTCTTCTTTGCTTTCTTTAAACTACTTTTGCTAATTCCCACCACCACCACATGCAATTTCTCTTTTTTCCTTGGAAAACAAAAAAAGTATTCTATATTATTTATTATATATTGCATGTGTGTATGTGGTGAGTTGATTTGTTTAATAACTGACAAATATGAAGTGATGTCTCCAACTCTTTTAGAGTTTATTATGATTATTTTAAAGTGAACTTTAAAACAATGTGAGGTTTTCTTTTTTATGTTACTATGAGGCTCACTGAACTCTGCTTTTAGAGGTGACACAGCTTATCCTTATCTCTTTGTCTCCCTTTTCCTTTGTTCCTTATCTTAGTCTGCTCTCAAAGAGAATTTCCCTATATTATACTATTTCTATATTCTGACCAATTCTTTAACAAATTATTGAACTGTTCTCCTTTGTAAAGGATCATGTGTACAGGGGAATAAAATACTGTAAGAAACGGGTAGAATATGAGATTTGATTATTTTGCCTGAAGGAAATTCAAACTCAACCAAAACTATTGTACAATCATTTTCTATGTATTTTTTTACTAAGTTCTTTTTTATAAACTATTTTATTGAAGTATGATTGACATGCAAAAACCTGTACATGTTTAATGCATACAACTTGATGAGTTTGGAGACAAGTATTGGTGGTATAGCGAAACCATCACCACAATCCATGCCATAATTGTATCTATCACCTCCCAAAGTTTCCTCCTTATTTATTATTATGATTATTTTTGTGCCAACACCTAACGTAAGAGCTAACTTCTTAGCAACTTTTAAGTACACAATACAGTATTGTAGACACTATGCAGTATAGTAGATCTCTAGGACTTATTTATTTTGCATAAGTAAAGCTGCATCCTTAGAAATGTCCTGTGAGGTTTGTTTCAGGATCTTTGAGACTAGATTAATAAGTGAGGAAATAGAGACTTAGATTAAATAGTGGCCAGCCCTGAGGCCCAGCAGTTAAGTTTGCACCTTCCACTTTGGTGACCTGGGATTCACCTGTTCAGATCCCGGGTGCAGACTCACTGCTTAGCAAGCCACGCTGCAGCAGGCGTCCCACATATAAAACGGAGGAAGATGGGCACGGATGTTAGCTCGAGGCCAGTCTTCCTCAGCAAAAAGAGGAGGATTGGCAGCACATGTTAGCTCAGGACTAATCTTCCTCAAAGAAAAAAAAAAAGAAAGAAAAAAAGATTAAATAGCTGTGACTATCTCAAGTTCGTAGGAGCTCTTAAGTAATGTGTATTTGTCAGGATAGGTTAGGTCAGGCTGTAGGAATAGTCAATCCCTGAAATCTCACTGTCTTAAAAGAGTAAATCTATTTCTCACTCATGTCACAGTCCAAGTTGGACTGTCTTCCTCCATCTTACGTAGCCTCGAAGGACACCATGGCAAAGGAAGAGAGAGAGAGTAGAGGCACAGAAGCACTTGATTTCTTAATATGGAAGCAACACATTTCACAGTCCTTTGCTCAGGACCCAGAACTGTTCCCTATCGCCAACCTAAGCCAAAGGGAGGTTAGGCACGTGGAAACTTCAATAAGCACTAAATATTTCTGCCGTGCAGCAGAACAAGTTGAATTCAGATTATGAAGATTCCAGAGGTCTTTCCACAGCATCACTGTGGATGTAGAAACAGCATATGCTTTCACCGATAATTCCCATTTCAGTCAATAATGAAATTATTTTTCAGGATTCCTTTAACAAATGAAAACTGAAGTGCTTCTATCTCATGAATATAAACAAACAAATAAATAAATAAGCATGTATATATGTTTATATATAAAAATTGTAGTAATAATAACACATAGGGGATTATGTGCAGTTTTTATTTTATTAACCTAACATTTTGTAATGAATAATTTTCCAGGGGTTTATTCTCCAAAAAGAATTTGATTGGATGTACCATATTTATTAGAACGTTTCTCTATTGTTGAAAACCTAAGTTGGCTCAATATTTTGATTATTATAAATAACATTGAGGTTGTGTTTCTTGTATAGTTCCTTACATTCAGAATATTAACTTCAGATAGATTTCTTGAATGGGAATTACAGAGTAAAAGGATATTAAGAACTTTACTCATATTTATAAATACTACTAAATTGCTCCCCAGAAATGTTTCATCAGTTTGTACTTTACTAAGTGTGCATGAGAATATGCCTATCACATTTTTTTAAAATTTTGTACGTATCTGGGAATTAATTGAAGGTGGGCCTCAATTCTCATTCTCTTATAACTGAATCATTGTTTTATCCTTCTTTGAAAAAAGGTAACATTACTTTCTTCATCATTGGTTTTTAATAACTGTCAGCTATATTTCAAAATTATATTTTCTTTGCTCATATAATTCCTATGCCTGCCTTAAGGACTGACATCTTAGACCACTTTATTGCGCTTATCTGCTCCTTCAGTTCCTTTGTTTCTATCAATCACTCAGCAAATGCTTATTTTTTTCTTATCTCTTGTTGTGTCCTTTTCTCCTCATCTGCTCTTGCTAATGGAATTCCAGATGGCGGGATGTATTGAGATGGAGAGATTCCAATAATGGAAAGATAAGAGTGTAGGAGATTGCTGCTGCAGAGACAGATATTAGGTTTTTGTGTTAGAATGCAAGTGCACTGAGAATCTCCCAAATGAATTCCATATACAGAGGAATGAAATAATGGAGTAAAACACCCATGACTGGATGATCAATTTGCTTCTCCTTGTATCAGGTTAAACGGTACTTTGAAAAAAGTTAAAAGTTCAACCATTCAGATCATGTTTACAAGACACTGATATTGGAAAACCTCTCAGGAATGTCAAATTCATAAACGTGGTTCCTATCTCAGGAAACTGACCTCTGCTTTATTGTAGGAGACATAGTGCTCATCTCCTACATTCTATTTTTCTGTTTTATTTAATCAACATAAATGCAATGTACTATACCTATTCTATTGATTTCTGTAACAGATTTCAGTAGTACCCATAGACAGAAGCAAAGACAGGTCCCTCTTATGCTCTGATTGATGCATTCTTTTACCACAAATGACAACATGATAGATGTTCTTAGTTAACTTTTTCCAAAATCATTAATGCAACACTCACTGGTTAGCTACTGTGGGACTGGTTAAGTATCTATCATGCATTTGCTACCTGAAACACTGCAATATGGAATAAGGAGCCCATTAATTTTCTTTCAAGATCAACTCCAAAGGATAGGTATGAAATGCATTGTAAGAAAAGAAGTAGAATATACCATGGGCTTCAGAGAGATATTGGGAACTGCAAAATTACAGCCCAAGCCAGGGATTAAAGAGAGAGAAAGTAAATTGATTTTCTCTGAATTTACACTTGGGAAAGTTGCTTAAAATGCTAACAAGTTTTCTTGCAAGCCATAATTTAGACGTTGAGTTCTCAGGTGTATGTATGTAGCACCTAAGTTTTAATTTTGAACCCACAAATACACTCAGGCAGTAGATGGCTAATTTTTGTTTTAGAAAAACTTTCCAGAAATGAGACAGGAATGGAGACTATAGAAGATGTACAGATATAACAAAAAGGTAGTAATTTCATAGTTACCAAAAGAACCTAATGAAAAAATAATTAATGCTCCAGGAAAACAGGGGGAAAAGTTACTGACCTAGAAGAAGTTCATCTATTACTAATACTTTAGTGAGGCAATGTAATGGCTTTCTTCTACATTTAATATCAATATTACTCACATAGACTCTTTAGGCTATAATTAGATTTTCCCTTTGGAATAAAAGCTATGGTTTATCCTTCACTTTGAATCCAAGATAATTTTTCTTTTATGGTTAATGAGACTGTAACTAAAGTATAAGAACCAGTTAGTCAATTGAATATCATGCAGCTCTAAAGGTTTAAAAATGATGACTTGCTTTTTCTCCTGCTTTCTCCTGGTTTCTACGTCCAGCTGAAGAGTAACGAATCTTTTCCTCATATAGAGTGTTTTCTGTCTTGAGGGAGATAACTTTTACATAGTGACCTTGTTCCTGGAAGAGCAGATAGGAAAGAGAAACAAATTAGCAATATTGCCTTACATCTGTCTTATTATACCCACAGAGGAATGTGGCTGACCAATGGCAAAGCGAACAAAAACATAAACAACATACACTTCTAAATAGCAAGCTTCTTCCTCCATGAAGAAGAGTTAGTATTTGTTCAGGGAATCAAAAGTGGGAAAGATCTAAAGGGAGGAGCCAGATTATACAGCTTTCTGTAGGGAGAAGGGGCAAAATAAGAGAACACCGTCCTGGCCTTTCCATCAAGAAAGTTGCCATCTGATGGGGAAAGGACAACAGATATATGCTAGAAAACTTGGTTGTTAAAAGGTATTCATCTATTCATTTAACAAACATTTATTTTGCACCTAGTATATTCCAAATAAAGTTGCAGATGTTGGAAAAAATAATATCATACAAGACAGAAAAAAGTGCTGACTTTCTACTGAGGCAGGAAACACAAAATAAAGAACCAACTACAGAGAAGGGTACAGGCTATGAAGTAAATGCAAAGAAGGTCATGGTCTAGACAGTAACACTGGCATGGGGTAAAGTGTAGGTTTTTTTAGATACGGTGTTTTGACAAGTCCTCTCATAGGAGATGGCTTTTGAGCAGAGACCTGAATGACGAGTTAGAACCAGTCCTTGATGTTCCAGGAAGAAAAAAAGTTAGGTGAAAGGCCCTGAGTTGAAAACAAACTTCAGGAATTGCAACAAATTAAAGAATTGAAAGGATTGTAGCTGGAGCTCATTCCTGTGTGTATGGGGGTGGAAAGGTGGGGAGGTGATGAGATATGAACTATCAGAAATGACTGAGATCATTTTGGCTACCCCAGTTTCCGAGCCAGTTTGGCTAATATGTCATGTCACACTCAAACGCCTCAGCTTTATGACCTGAGGTATTAGAATAATAACATTGTATATCTCTTATAAAACCATTCCCTTTCTATTGATTTTTGTGCACAGAGATCATCATGGTGTTATTATGATTTCCATTTAGTACTTACTCATCCTTACTGGTTTGTTGAACAATCAATACTCTTTGTCTAGAAAGCAGACGCCATCTTTATTTCTCTTATCTCTTTTTGGTAAGCGTGAGGGAAGGATCACTCCTACACTGGAAAACAAATAAATTACTGTGGAAGTACAAATAATAACATCATGTTTCTCTGGTACATACTAGCTATTACATTGTTTATTCAGAAGGAATGAGTTCTACTTTCAGTCAGAGATTTGGAAGACCGAAGCATTTCAAATTGCACACTGCAGCCTGGCAGCCTTCATTAAGGCAAAGCTGAGTCTCTAGGCAGGACAGCCTTTAGAAGAGAGAGCTGCCCTTTAAATCTAGTGAGCCAATCATCGATTTGCCTATTTCTGACTGAATTTTTCTCTAAAACACCCATTTTAAAAATTAAAAGCAAAGCCATTTGCCTGAATATCTTTCCATGATACAAGTATCTGTCTACTTTCATAAATCTACGTTATCATCATTAACATGCATTATATAACTGGTATACATGTATTGTGTAACTAAAAATGAATTATTTCATCTCATGCTCTAGCCATCTTAAGAAATGATTTCACACAAGTGTTCTTATTCATTTCCAAGTGCTCATAAGTATTGTCCTATATGGTTTTGCCCATTTGTTTCTCTTTGCTGGATACTAAATAACTCAGGAAGTATGCTTCCTCTACTCCCCCCAATAAAAAAATTCAGATCTTTATAAATTACTAAAAATACAAATATAATTTAAATTCTGTATTCACAGCTAGAATTTGGAGAAGATAGGCTTAGGGCTCAAGGCAGATGTAATGTTAATAGACAATAGAAAATAAGGACTACTCCAGCTCAGTTAGTTTCTATCTCTGTCATCTTTGAGAATCATTTGTTCTCTTATTTTTCACTAAGTATCCATTATATGCCACTAGAGATATCAGGCACTTGTTATACAAATAGCTACTGTAGTAGGGGGTCAAGAAACAGCTAGATAATTACACTGCCATAGTGTAATTACTACCGTTGAGTGACATAAAACCTCCAGTGTGAAAGCATGATAAAGGCAGACTAAATCTTATGATAGAGGTCAAACATGACTCTCAGAAGAGGTAGCCTTAAGATACTGGGAGCGGGAGTTTTCCTTTTACAATAGAAGATGGTGTATTCCAGGGAGAGGGAACGAAACATGCAAAGGTATAGAGTCATTACTGAGTGTGGCATATTCAGGATGGGAAAGTAGTTCCATTTTTTTGTATCAAGGGAAATAGTACATAAGTTGGGAAAGTTTACAGGGATCAGATGTGAAAATTTTTACATGCCAAACAAAGGAATTTAGATTTAATCTGTAAACAAAGGGAAATTCTGGACAATTTTTTCAAAATATATTTGCAGAATCAGATTTAGAAAAATTAACAGGACAACAGTGATGAGAAAGCATTGAAAATGACCAAAAGTGAAAGATCTTGTTGAGAAACAAGCCCTGGGTAGGAGATACTGAGACTTTGAAGTGTTACTAGAAATGGAGAGGGCAAAATGTAAATAAGAACCATTTAGGGGCCGGCCTGTGGCTGAGTGGTTAAGTTCACATGCTCCATTTCGGTGGCCCAGGATTTCGCCAGTTCGGATCTTGGGCATAGACCTAGCACAGCTCATCAAGCCATACTGAGGTGGCATCCCACATAGCAGAACTAGAAGGCTCTAGAACTAGAATATCCAACTATGTACCTGGGGGCTTTGAGGAGAAGAAAAAAAGAAAAAGATTGGCAATAGATGTTAGCTCAGAGCCAATCTTTAAAAAAAAAAAGGTGACAGCTTTCATGTCACCTGGTAATAAGGCTACAAAAGACTTTCCAAATGAGGAGTATGCTACCTCCAAACCCAAAGAAGTCTACCAGGAATTGTGCCTCCTAAAAAAAAAAAAAAAAAAAAAAAGAACCATTTAGGAGGAAAGTTGTAAGAATTTAGTAATTAATTGTGTTTGGTCAGTAAGGAAAATAAGTATTTTCAGGTGAATTATTGGGTTTTGGCTTGGAAAATAAGTGCATGTAGTAACATTCATCAAGAAATAGAATAAGGACAGATAGTTGGAGAAAGAAAGATTACATGTATTTTTTTATAGTTGTTAAATTTGAGACTCCTATATAATGCCTAGGTTTTGGATTGAAAGAAGTTAAATTGCCATGTTTAGCTGGAAAGAGTTAAATAAGAGAAATTCCATATTGCTCAAACTAGTAGAACTGTTTTATTTGCTCCTATAGTCATGAGTATGAAGCTCAGGAGAGATATCTAACCTGGGAATATATGTTTTGGATTCCAGGAGTATGGCTGAAAAAAATCCATGGTTGCCATTTTGATGTAGAAGAAATCAAGCCTGAGAATAGTATCCATGGGAATAATTAATTATTCCCATACCTAGGTATGAAGAGAGAAAGAAGAATCCTGAAAAAAAGTGAAAGTGAATGATTGAAGGTGTGAAAAGAAAACAAGGGAGAACAAAGGAGTTAGAGCAATCTGGGGAGTAGCAAGTCTCAAGGAGATACATTGTTCCCTTTGCCAAATCCCTGAGCTATGTCAAGGATGATGAGAACTGAAAAGAGGTTGCTTAGATTTCGCAAATTTGAAATTGTTCGATGATCTAAATGAGAGATCAAATTAACTGAGTGGTGAGAGTAGCTTAGACTTTTTGAAGGAGAAGCTGTCTTAGGATAATTAGAGGGTATTACAACTCAATGGAATATTTTTAAAAGATATGGTAAACTTGCACATGATTAATGCAGAAAGTTAGACAATATAGAAGAAAAAAATATATTAAATTAAGGCTTATTTCAAAAGGAAAGTTTTCTTAAGGGGCAAGAGGAGATGGAGCTGAGGACAGAGGTGGATATAAAATTTTCAGGTGGGAGGAAGGTACCTCCTTTCCCCATCAAGAAGGAAATATATGCATTGGTTTTAAACACATTGAGTCACTAAGTAGGAAATTGACAGACCTCCAGCTGACATGTTGTGTCTTAGAGAAAACAGAGGCCTTCTCTTAAGAAAATGGGTTTAAGGAGATTATGGGTTTGAAATGCATCTTTGAAATCACTGTTAATAGAAAAAGGAAAAATATAACAAAAAACCATCATTGTCTTCCTTTACACATAAGAGATCATTGTTCAATCACTGTACTTTTTTCCAACTGAGCCCAACTGCAGCTTTACAATCTTCTTCCATACATTGGGCATCCAAATAGCTACTACTGGTCAATTGTTCCAAGAATAGAGATCTCTATATCATACTATTCCAAAGTGAAGGATCTGACTAGGGATGGGTAATAGGGTTACAATTCAATTTTGAGGTCTCTGCTTAGATAGAATACTGTTTAATTTTAGCAATTCCAGTTGGCACAATTATGATTTTTTTGATCTGGGTTAGCAACACTCACCAGTTCAGGCTCAGGAGAAATGAGAAAGTGTTTAGGTGTTTGTAGAAAGATAAGGCAAATGGACAGAAAGGTGAAAGTATTGATGGTATTCACAAAAGATAGATGGAAGTGATGACAATGGAGTCTAGGCTGGCTAAAAAAGGAAGAGAAGATTGGAGTACAAAGAGAGACTTAGAGAAGAGTGGAAATTGAAGCACTGGAAGATGGAGTAGAGTCTTAGAGTGTGTATAATGAGAACAAGATAGTGAGAGAACTCAAAAATAAGATATTATGTTAGAGAATGAAAGCAGAGCTAAAGAAAACTAGAAAGCAAGAATGGTACCAAAAGTATGACCTTGGAAATCGCCAGATAAATGTTACAATCATAAAAATTAAAGGTGCTAAGGAACAGTTTGTTAGAATGTTCCCCAGAATGAGGACTGGATTTGGAGTGTGGACAGAGACTTTGAAGTGCTAAATTCCTTCATGAATATGTGTAAAGTATTGAGACATCAATAGAAAACCGTATGGGCATTTACAAAGGAGGAGATTTTGCCTAGGATGTAAATGAAGCAGCCAAAATGGCAAATGGCATCTAGGAGAATACTTTCTTCCATCCTTGCTCATATGGTCCCTAGAGCACTATTTTCAAATGTTGATGACTGTAATCAACAGTGAGAAATTAATCCCACATCATTACATTACTACAATCCTACATCACAACGAGGAGCACATACACCACCACAGAGAACACACTCTCATACACCTACATACATGAAGGCAGTAAAGTCTAAAAGATTCCTCAAACAATATTTACTTACTATATGTGGTAAACTGTGATAGTTTCTATTTTAGTGTATCTTATTCTATTGCATTACATAAATGCTAGTGGAAACACATCACTTGTGGCTTTAGCATGTATTAATGTGTTATGACCTGCATCTTAGCAAACTGATCTGGAGTGTGAGAGGTGCAGGAGAGCATACCAACTGTGGTCCTCTTGGACAGAGGCAACTTTCTGGAAGGATACAGTCGTAAAGAAAAAAGTCTTTGAATATCGGAAGATAAAAGCACTTATTGCCAGACTAGCTTGTATTTTGGGTGATGGCAAAAGACAGAAGCACAGAAACATAGCATCAGCGGAAGTAGGAAGCTTTGGTGTGGGGGTTTGGAGTTGAGGATTGACTCCAATTCCAGAGTATCAACTCTACTCTAGCATGCAGGGATTCTTTAGGATTGCAGAAGATCATGGACAGTGAAAAAAGGTTAACTTTATTTTTTGGAAAAAAATAAAAGAAGAAAAAAATGTTACTTACATTTCATCTGATTTTGAAGATTCCAGGCATGAGACTGACCAGTAAGTGCAGGAAAAAAATGGTGAATATGGTTACTAAGGCCTAAGCTTCTCCAAAAAAGTGTAGATTTCCAGACCAAGATGAAATAAAAATTAAAAAAATCAAATATACAAGTGTGGGATTGATAAAATATGATGTAGCAGTGAATCAGGTGAAAAAAATTTGGAGGCATGATGCTCATCATAATCGCTACCAAAAAAGTAATAGCTTAGATTTATTGAGTAATTCCTTTTTCTGGGTGCTGACTATACACATTATATACAATGTGGAACTTATCCTCATAGCAACTTTATAAATACTATTCTCATGACTACTTACAGACAAGGAGACTGCATAACTTGCCAAGGTTACATAGAGCTAGCATTATAATGGTGGCAGTTAGACAGGGTTTGATTACTAAAGAACACTCTTAGCATCCAAAATAAAAATGGTTATGAAGTTAGGGTTTGCTGCAAGAAAAGGACACAATATAGCAATACCATTAAAGTAAGGATATGTGTCACAGCCAAAGGCAGTCTCATAGCAAGTTGTCTGGGGAGGGTAATGACAGACTCCAGTTATCCTCCTTCTACAGACTGTACAGGGATAAGCTTTTTCTTTTGGAATGTGGGCTTAGAGCACCTTGGAACCAGGAAGATAAAAACAGAGTCTCAGTTGGGGTTTCTTATGCCTTGCTATTCATGTATGCATATGTCTTGCTGTGAAACCAATCCCAATGTCAGAGCCTTCTAGGGGTCTCACTGAGATCAGGTGCAAATCATCAGTCTCACTGTTATCAATAAACAATGCTGACAAGATGATACAAACCACCCTGAAACTTCTTGGACCCATGATTACCAAACAACATTATTATTATTGCGTTCTAAGCCTTTATCAAGAGTCAGTGCTGTGCAGCCATATTTTACATTTCAGTGAAATAGCTCAGGTCAATTCCAGGCCTACTGAAATGAACCTTCACAGGACATCTAGTAATCAATAAAACTTGCACTAGATTTCAGCTTTTCCCTTACAAAAAACTAAAATAATATGATGCTGCATTAGTAGATTTATAGTAACCTTGTCTTAGATAATGCCAGATTTACTGGACTAGTTGCAACTTTGCACTGAACAGCATACTTCTGGAGTGCAGATTTGTGTTCAACGTAGGAGAAACCACATCTTATCATGAATGATTGAAGAACTTGAGAATGTTTAGATGTGAGAAAGAAGACTGAGATCCATCTTTATAACTCTTCAGGAAATGGAACTGTTTGAAAGGAGATCCCACACAGAATCTCAGGAAATTCCAAACCTCCAACTGAAATGACATAGTTTGTAAAACCACTAAGGGTACTTAAAAACTAAGAACAAAATGAAGGCAAAAGGAAATTTTAAATAGGGCTTGAAAATTTTACATTTCACAGCAATTTATAAACTATTCATTAAGCTGTTTATATAAACTAATTATTATTTTATTCTGGAGCAGCACTGTCTAACACAACTTTCTGCAATTATGGAAATATTCTATATCCACATTGCCCTGTAGAGTAGCCACTAGTCACTTTTGGTTATTGAACAATTGAAATATGGCTAATTTGATGGAGGAACTGAGTTTTTAATTTTATTTAATTTAAATTTAAAAAGACATATGTGACTAGTGGCTACCTTTTGGACAGTGCACAGTAATCATACTTTGCCATAAAAGCAAGACAATTTGACCAGTTCCATAAACTAGGTTACCATATAGGGGTGTGTGTCTGTGTGTTTGTGTTCTCACAAAAATGTCGCCATTGAATACTGTTGAGCTGTCAGTTGTTGGGATGGCCAATTAGGACAGCAGGCAAAACCACAAGTAGCAGTCAGGACTTTATTCACTTCCTGCAGCAGTGTAGACAAGAGACAAAACAGAAAAGCACTGACTCCTCTGTGCCCCACTTACTGCCCTGTAGAATGGCTCCAGCAGGGGTCAGATAACATGCTGTACAGGTTGGGGGAAACATCTCAGGGCACAGGAACCCTGAATGAAAGGCTCCTGTCTTTTTATTGACCTAGGGAGCTGGGGGAAGGAGAGATGGAAATGCTAGGAGTGGAAAAATAAAGAGTCAGAGCAGAGAAAAGTGCCTTAGCCAAGGCCTCTTAGTAAGGTAGTCTTGATGGAGGTGCTGGAAAGTGTTTCAGCTGAGTCCCCAATCAGGACACTTTTGAATGGAGATGGCTGAGTTAGGAATGCACTTATGTGTATGAGTATGGCTGGTCCATGGGGAAGCTGAGTTCTTGACTGCAATTCTTTCCAGAAAACTGTAATGCACTGGCTGTGTCTGTGGTGAGGGCAGCTTCCCCTTGAGGTCTGCCAGGCAAAACCTTGAAATTGCCTATGGTTTGGCTGGAAGGATCACATATATGACCTTAGCCTGAAGCTGGACTCCTCAAATACATATTTTTTTTCTCCTAGGAACTATGCAAGCCATGAATATGAACAATGTAAGATCCTCAAAGGCAAATCTATCAGATGTTCTGGGGAGTTCAAATTAAATTTATTATTGTTATTTGATTTTAGATCTTTGGCTATTCTGGATTTATTTTAGTTTTACCAATTGGCAACTCCTATTTCTCCATTAAGACAGAGATGTTTCTTTCCTGAAGAAGTTGTTTCTTCTTAATTAAAATATGCAGCCTACATCAGAGTAAAGCACTATCCAAAAGTACGCTATGGGAAATGTTGTTTTGTCTGACATATAGTTAAGGGGCTTCATGTTTAAGACTTCCTCAGGCTGGCAGACCCCAAAGCAATTTCCCTCAATTTCCTCTTAAAATACATGGAGTGACATCAGCATCATGGTGGACTGAGCTCTCCCCATAGGTTACATTACAAAGGTAATGCAGAAGGAAAAGGACACTCATATACCAACAAAGGACAGTCAAACAACACAAAAGATGTCTGAGAGACCCATGCTACCATACGTCTGAAGGTGGAGGTACTGGACCCCTGAAAGGAAGTGGAAGGAGTGGCGGCAGGTGGAAGCTGTGATCAGATAGTATCACTATGCAGAGACACAAATCCACACCACAAAGCAATATGAAAAATTATATTAAATCTCCAGACCAGAGGAAAAGGACAAGTACCCAGAAATCAATCCTGAAGGCACAGAAATTTATAATTTAAATGATAGAGAATTCAAAATAGCTATCAGAAAAAACTCAATGACATACAAGAAAATACAGAGAGACAGTACAATGAAATCAGGAGCTTCTTCATAAAAGAGTTTGAAACTATATAGAAGAAGCAATCAGAAATGTTGCATATGAAAAACACAATGGATGAGATTAAGAAAAATCTGGACTCCCTGAACAATAGAATTGATATTATGGAGGAGTGAATCAATAGTCTTGAGGACAGAAATATAGAAATGCTTCAGAGGGAGGAGGAGAGAGAACTAAGACTAAAAAGAAATGAAGAAATTCTCTGAGAAATATCTGACTCAATTGAGAAATGTAAAATAAGGATTATAGGTATTCAAGAGGGAGAAGAGAAGGAGAAAGGAGCAGAAAGCTTGTTCAAAGAAATCATAGCTGAGAACTTCCCAAATGTGATGGAAAGAGCTGGAAACACAAGTGAAAGAAACCAGTAGATCTCTGGACTATATATATATGTAAAAAGACCTTCTCCAAGGCATATAGTAGTAAAGCTTGCAAAAGAAAATGACAAAGAAAAAATATTAAGGGCATCAAGGCAGAAGAAAATAACTTACAAAGGAATCCCTATCAGGCTTTCAGTAGATTTCTCAGCAGAAGCCTTACAGGCTAGGGGAGAGTGGAATGCAATATACAAAATACTGAAAGTCAAAAACTTTCAGCCAAGAATACTCTATCCTGTGACAATATCCTTCAGATATCATGGAGGAATAAAAACTTTCCCAGATAAACAAAAATTAAGGCAGTTCATTACCATGAGAACCTCCCTACAAGAAATCCTCCTGAAGGATTTCTTGAAGAAAAAAAAAAAATAAAGGGGTTGTAAAATACTGAACAAGGAGAAAAATAGATAGACAAAATCAGAAAATTGCAGTGCTCATCAGAACAGGTTAGCAAACAGTTAATTACATCATTAAAGATAACACAAAAAATAAATAGAATCTTGTCATTTTACCCAGAAACTCACAGCACATGATGGAATAAGATGTGACAATAACAACTTAGAAGGGGAAGAAGGACAGGATGGAATAAGCTTAGTCTAAAGAAATAAGAGGCTATCAGATAACAGACTATCTCATCTACAAGATTTTTTATACAAACCTCATGGTAACCACTAAGCAAATAATTAGAACAGAGACACAAATGATAAATAAAGAGAAAACTAAGAAAACTAGCATACAAAACTACCTAGCTAAATTGGTAGTCCAAAATACACAGGATGAGAAACAAAGGTAACGCACAAGAACTGGAAGATGAGTAATAAAATGGCAACATTAAATCCTCATATATCAGTGATCACTCTAAATGTAAATGGCTTGAATTGTCCAATCAAAAGCCACAGAATGGCAGGATGGATTAAAAAACAAGACCCAACAATATGCTGCCTCCAGGAAACATATCTCATCTCCAAAGACAAACACAAGCTCAGAGTGAAGGGATGGAAGATGACACTCCAAGCTAATGGCAAACAAAAGAAAGCAGGTGTTGCCATACTTATATTAGATGAAATAGACTTCAAGATAAAACAGGCAATGAGAGACAAAGAGGAGCAGTATATAATGATAAAAGGGATACTCCACCAAGAAGACATAACACATAAATATTTATATACCAAATACAGGAGCATCAAAGCATATAAAGCATCTATTAACAAATCTAAAAGGAGATATTATCAACAACACAATAACGGTAGGGGACGTCAACACCCCACTTACATCAATGGATAGATCATCCAGACAGAAAGTCAACAAGGAAATAGTGGATTTAAACAAAAAGTATACCAAATGGACTTTATAGATATATATAGAACACTTCATTCAAAAACAGCAGAAGACACATTCTTCTCAAGTGTGAGTGGAACATTCTTAAGGATAGACCATAAGTTGGGAAACAAGGCAAGCCTCAATAATTTTAAGAATATTGAAATCATATCAAGCATCTTTTCTGACCATAATGCTATGAAACTAGAAATCTACTACAAGAAAAAAGTTGGGAAAGCGACAAAGATGTGGAGACTAAACAACATGCTACTGAACAACCAATGGATCATTGAAGAAATTAAAGAAGATGTAAAAAAATATCTGGAGACAAATGAAAATGAAAATACACCATACCAGCTCATATGGGATGCAACAAAAGCAGTCCTAAGAGGGAAATTCATAGCAATACAGGTGCACCTTAACAAACAAGAAACATCTCCAATAAGTCATCTTAAATGACACCTAAAAAAATTAGAAAAATACGAACAAACAAAGCCCAAAGTCAATGGAAGCAGAGAAATGATAAAAATTAGTGCAGAAGTAAATGAAATTGAAACAGAAAAGACAGTAGAAAGGAAAGGATCAACGAAACAAAGAGTTGGTTATTCAAGAACATAAACAAAATTGACAACTCTTAGCCAGACTCACTAAGAAAAAAAGACAAGAAGCTCAAATAAATAAAATCAGAAATGAAAGAGGAGAAATTACAATGGATACCACAGAAATACAAAAGATTATAAGAGAATACTATGAAAACCTATATGCCAACAAATTGGACAATCTAGAAGAAATGGATAAATTCTTAGACTCATACAACCTCCAAAACCTGAATCAAGAAGAAATAGAGAATCTGAATAGACCAATCAGAAGTAAAGAAATTGAAATAGTAATCAAAAACATCCAAAAAAATAAAAGTCCAGGACCAGATGGCTTCTCCGGATACTTCTATCAAATATTCAAAGAGGGTTTATTACCAATCCTTCTCAAACTATTCCAAAAAATTGAGGAAGATAGAACACTTCCTAACACATTCCACGAGGCGACCATCACCCTGATCCCAAAGCCAGACAAGAACAACACAAAGAAGGAAAATTACAGGCTAATATCACTGATGAACATAGATACAAAAATCCTCAACAAAATATTGGAAAACTGAATATGGCAATATATTAAAAAGATCACACACCACAATCAAGTGGGATTTACACCAGGGACACACTGACAGTTCAACATCCACAAATCAAACAATGTGATATACCACATTAGTAAACTAAGGGATAAAAACCACATGATCATCTCAGTAGACACTTAGAAAGCATTTGACGTGACGTGATCCAACATCTGTTTATAATAAAAACTCTCAATAAAATGGGTATAGAAGGAGAGTATCTCAACATAATAAAGACCATATATGACAAACCCACAGCCAACATCATGCTCAATGGGGAAAAACCGAAAGCTATCCCTCTGAGAACAGGAACAAGACAAAGGTGCCTACTCTCATCGCCCTTACTTAACATAATACTGGAGGGTTTTGCCAGAGCAATTAGGCAAGAAAAAGAAATAAAAGGAATCCAAATAGGCAGTGAAGAAGTGAAACTCTCGTTGTTTGCAGATGACATGATTCGTATACAGAAAACTCTAAAGAATCCATGAAAAATCTGTTAGAAATAACAACTACAGCAAAGTTACAGGGGACAAAATCAACTTACAAAAATCAGTTGCATTTCTATACTCTAATAACAAACTATCAGAAAAATAACTCAAGAATACAATCCCATTTATAATAGCAACTAAAAGAATAAAATATTAATAAGAAAATATATATGAAAACAAACAAACAAAATATTCAAACCCACAACCCTGAAAATTAGGACAAATAGGTGAACTAAAGCTGAAATTTGGGAGGATTTCCCCCTAACTAAAGGGCTGGGGGAAGAACTGGATTAACATTCATAATCAGTGGTCCACATCTGATTGCTTCCTTTAAAATTATTAAGGACATTTTTTATTATTCCTTTACCTTCTGTCTTGTGTTTTCCAGAATAAATAAAGGTCTTTATATGCAAGAAATATTTGTGGCTACTATACTAGTAGTGTGTGCCACCCGCTGAGGCAGCCAGAGGACAATATACCCAAATGCCAATCAGTTTCTTACTTTGTATAATTGCATTTAATATTCATAAAACAACTGGGCAGCAAGTGGGGAAAGAGATACAGTCAGCGACACATTGCATCTTGGGAAGTCTAATCCTCACAGTCAAGTATTGAAGTTGGAAGTGGAAAGAGAAAGAACTCTGGTAGCAGTAAACATTGGAAAATTTAGTTTTTCATTTTCAGCATCAGCTCAGAGCTTAGCTCAACACATCTACACTAGAGAAAACTTGTGAGGGAGAACTGGGCAAGGTGTTATGCACACTAACCTGTTATCCGACTAATTACTCAGAGAGAGCAAAGAAAAACCCACATAGCTCCTTTTTTGGTGGAGGCAAACACTGAGTCTAGCTAAATCTCTCCCTAATTTAGGAATCAGTAAATAATCATATATACGTACATCATGAGGCCTACAAAAGTATTGTAGATCAAGATAGCATTATTCTAAAGTTTAAAAAAAATAATACTTCTTTGGTCATCAGATGAAAAATAACAGTAATTTGATGTTCTCAGTAGTAAAAAAAAAAAATTAAGGGGAAACAAGGATAGAAATAAATATTGAGAGAACAAGCTGAAACTAGGCTCAATAAGATAAGGGGAAAGGAGAGAGAAAAGGAAATAGGATAAAGGGAGCCTGAAAATGGAATTGCAAGATTATGATCTGCACAGGAGGTAGGAAAGGTTAAAATTGACATTAAAAACAGTGACAAGGAAGATAAAATTGTCCCTAAGAAAGAAGAGGAAAAGGACAAGAGATGAAATGTTGATGGACAGTTAAGAAATATGGATGTCAGAGAATATATTTAGATAAATTTTGTCAGCATAATAACATTGCAATATAAAGAAAATGTTCATTCCTATATTTAAATTTATTTATAAAGTACTATCCTGGATTCTGAGGGTACAGAAGTAAAAGGACATGGAGATGTTTTGGCTTTTATGATAAGAAGGACAGAAAGTAAATGAAAAGATAAAAAATCTTCAATATTAATAAGTGCTTTCATGAGCGTAACAAGGGAGTGTGTGAGAGAAAGTAATTAAATTCCACTTCGAAGTTGGGTGGTCAGGACGTCCCCTCTGAGAAGACAACCTTTCAACCAAGGCAAGAATAATAGGCAAAAAAAAAAAAATCTAGACAGGAATATTCAGGAAAATTTTGGAAAGAAACAATAGCTGTTGAAAAGATGCTAAGATTGGAACAAGCAGGTATCTTCCATGAACTGAAAGAAGACACATATGGTTTGACTTATACAAGCAAGTGGAAGAGAAATGTCACAGATCAGAGAGGAAAATATTATTTTATTTTATTTAAAATATTTTATTTAAAAATTTTATTTTAAATATTTAAAATTAAATATTTTATTTACATTTTAAAAATTATTTAGGGCCCTGTAGGCCAGGGTGAAGATTTGAGATTTTGTTGTAATTACTATTGTTGTTACTATTGGAAAATTTTTAAGGTGAAGTTTGATTAAAAAAAAAGACTTACTTTTTAACAAAAGATCACCTTAGCTTCTGTGGAAGCATGGAACATAAAGGAGTAACTATAATGTCTTTTAAGAAGTTACTGTCATATTCCAGGTAAGATATACTAGACTAATGAATAAGCAGGGGAGACAGAGAGAAGTAAACACGTTTAGGTTATGCTTCGAAGGCACAATTCACACACTTATTGAAATACTGGATGTGGGATATGAGGAAAAGCGAGAGATCAAGGATACAGTTATTTGTCTTAAGCTGCTAGATTAATGGTCAAGTACGTGTGCTGGAGCGTAGTAGGTCTGTATGCGTGTATGTGTACGTGTTTCTGTTTAGCGGGGAGGAGGACCAAGGTGCTTTTTTGAGGTTGGTTAAGTTTGAGATCCTTATTAAAATTGAGATGCTTGTGAAATACCAGAGTGGAAAGGGTAAGTTAACTATTGCATATATGTCTTTAGAGTTCAAAGGAGAAGTCTGGGCTAGAGAGATGAATTTGTGAGTTATTAATAGATAAAAATCCATGCAGGAAAAATAGATAGTCTATGAAGGAGTAAAACAAGCTGCTCTAAGAGTCTCCGCATTATTAAGTGACAAAAGCTAATGGAGTAATATCTGTAGAGTATGGAAATAAAAAATATTGGGGGTCCATAATTGGTAGTATGTCAAATTACTTAACATATACAAAAGGCAAGAATAAGCAATTCCAGATATATACATACTGCAAGTATACCTGCCATCTCCACCTTTAAAAGAGAGCACTTAAAGTCATGATTCCAAGCAATTGACAATAAATCAAAATTTCATATTCAGAAATGATGATGTGGATTTATACTCCCCTCCTAGAAACATATTCTAAGAAAATAATCTATACGGATGCAAAGTTATGCACAAAAATGTTCACTGTAGAATTTTCGTTAATGAAAATTGCAATCAACTTTCGGAGAATGTCCATATGGTGGAATACTAGGAAGACATTGAAATAAAGTTTATGAATAATTTAAATTACATGGAAAAATGATTATAAGACACAGTTAAGTGAAAAAAGCAAGATGCCAAATTACAGGGGGAGTATCATCTCTGTCAATATGTGTAGAAAAACATCCTGGAAGGGGAAAATTTAAATGTTATTGGTGTTTGCCTCTGAGAGATGGAATTACTCTTTTCCAGTTTCATTGTTATTTTTTGTACTTTGCAAGATTTCTAAATCAGTACTACTTATATAAACTCTACTTAAAAAGTTTTAAAACTTGAAAAGGCGGTGTACATTTTATGGAAACATGGGATAATTGATATGATATCAGGCCAAGGGAAAAAGCAGAATAAACTCAATATGTATTTCTATTTCAAACATATAAAAATATAAGTGAATATATGCATGTGGAGAAACTAAAAGAGACAACCCCCAAAATAATGATGTCATCAGTATTAATAGGAGTCAGAGAATACTGTGATTTTCAAGTTATTTTGAGTAGGGAAATAAACACAAAATTCCAGTAGGTACTGTTGGAACTCCCTTAAGGCTGCAAGCTTATGAATGTAGAGATGAGTGCAGAGAAGGAGTCATATAAGTAGACTACAGGTAGTGAAGAAAAAAGGTGAGATGAGAACATAGACAATGCTCAGGAAAAAAAAAAGAGTCTCAGAAAGAGAAAGTACAACACTAAGTGCCCAAATCCTGAACACAGATCAGGGACTTGGTAGCTCGTCACACTGCTAGAACAAAGGTCTAAAAGACAAGTGGCAGTGGAGGCAGTAGCCTCAGAGCATTGCTATAGGGAGAGATGAAGTGCTCCTTAGAGACCCGGTAGTGATGGGGAGAAAAAGAACAGGGGAAAATTAAAGTCCTGCAGGACCAACGTAGAACCACAAAATAAGACACGCTACCCCCCTCCCTCATCATCAATGCCAACCGTTAATGAAATAACATGTCACTATTCTGGCAGAAGAGAGCACTCTTGAGATAGGAGCTCTGTGTAAAAATGCCTCAAAATAGAAAAAATCTCAGTAATTCCACACCAAGCCACTCAAAAAAGAAAACAGAGGGCATTTCATCTGTTAGAAATTTTCCTAAACATCCTCACAAAAGGAGAACAAAACCATCACAAAACAACTTCAAATGAATTGAATAGTCTTACACTATCATTCGGGTATACTAAAAAAAATAGATGCTAAATTCAAGAATTAACAACAAACATAGATATAAAAGAGTGTGAAGTTCAATGAGAGTTGAGAGAACACAGGAAGGAAATTAAAGAAAACATTTTAAAAATATCAGAAATGAGGGATACATTTCAAGGTACCTGAAGGAGAATAAAACTGAATGAAAATTTAATAAGGACATTGAAAGAAAGAAAATAACCATGATTATAAACATGACAAAAACTAATGGCTAGAAAAAAGTGTTTAAAATGGAGGACATGTAAAGAAAATCTGCATACATGTAACTGAAATCTCTGAAGAAGAATAACAAAGCAATGGGACTAAACTAACATAAGTTTCAAAATAATTCAAAAACAATTTTCCAACAAAAATTAAATCCATATATCAACATATTGAAAGAACTTTTGCACCTGGAAAAACTTGTGCCAAAGTAATCACTCCAAGACATATCATTGTGAAATTATTAGAATTTAAAGACAAATAAAAAATTCTTAGAGCCTACAGGCAGAATGACCAAATTATTATAAGCATAAGAAAGCAATACGGGTACCAGGTATTTCAACAGCACATCAGCCACAGCAAGGTGAGAATGAAGAAGGATTTTAAAGAAACTCAAGAAAATATAGTGTGGGCCAAAGATTTTACATCTAGCCAACCTTTTCTTCAAACATCAAAAATATGAAATCATCCAAAGAAATTTGTTAGAGTGCTCCACCCTGGAGAAACTTAACCATGATAAATTATTTAATATATTTAAATTTAGATCTAAGACTAAAACAGGAGCAAGGACATGGTGGAGAAATAATATATAAACATTTCTCTGACCAAGAGGGAAGAACGCAACTAAGAAATGGGAAGAAAAAAGAGAAAGGGAAGAGTAGAATATGAACACTAACTGTTATGTAAGTGATGAGTGGCTATCAAAGAATGCAATTTGAAGTTGGCACTGTAGGCAGAAAAGAGATTAATTTTTAAAAAAGGGATTAAGGGCACTATTAAAGGTACAAATACAATGGTAATTACTATTTAAAAAAGCAAAAACTTTTCTAAACACCAAAGCAAAGAAAACACATAATGGTGAGGGGAAACACAGTAAATATAATAAAATACAAGCTGAGGTTATGGCATTAAATGATACAGAAGAGTTGAGACAAAGCATATCAGTCCTATCAATAACTGTGTTTGAGCTGAACTCACCCAAGAAAAGGATTTTCAAACTGTCTCATAAAGGAAATCCTAACTCTGTGTATACGACATACCTTAAACGAACTGATTTAAAAAAGGCTAAAAATAGATGGACAAAGATATACTGAGTAACTGAAAGCAATAAGAAAACAGATATCAGATTAAAGAGAGGTAAGCCAAAATTTTTTCCAAAGCACTCAATGAGATAAAGCAGGGCATTTTTTAATGCTAAAAGGCACAATTTACAACAGAGATTTTATAGTTATGAATATCTATGCAAGACATAATAAGAATCCATGAGTCACACTTATAGATAGATACTGAGATGGATGGATATTTAGATAGATAGATAGACAGACAGACAGGAGGAAAGGGAAACCTCTTTCTTATGATGAAGTGTCAACTTATAAACATAGAAGAAATAATGAATGGAGAAAAATTACTATTTTACAATTATCATAATAAAATTGATTTAGGCAAGAACCATTCATCAACCATTCATCAAGTTTAGCATCTTAGAGGATGATGAAGTTTGATAAGGACAGGATATTTACATAGTCTATAAATTATATATTAATTATGAAAGTAAAATTATATTAATGCATACAAACTATACTGTGTAGAAACTGGATAATCCCTAAACTAAGTAATTAAAATCAACATCACCAGTAAAGTGCAAACGTACATCGTATTATATCAAAGTTAAATTTTCTGGAATTGAAAAATAAATGTTATATTGTATCTTTAAAGGTAAGAAGAGCTATGGAAAGTAGCTATAGGAGAGCAGGGTAGAGGCACTTGGAGTTGGTGTGAGTAAATTCTCACTTCATACATACTCTAATGTAGGTGTGCTGGTTTACTCCAGTGTCTCGATACTCTCTTGTTTGGTGATATGGGGCAGCTGTGTGGAATAGAGTCAGTTTTCTATTTCTGTTATGACCTGAACCTGTAATGCAAAAACGTTCTTGAAACTTCACTGAATTGGAATGTTTGGGCCCATTAGCAAAATGGAAGATGCAAAGCCTGTGCCCGTTGTTAATCAGACTGAACAGCGTGATCCTAGGATATCGTGAGGGACGTCTCTCTAGTAGAATACAGACATTCTAGAACAGAAAACACACCACTCTGTCATAAATCTACAAACATGAGCACACACTATATGTAGTTTGAAATATCCCTTCTTTCAATACAGAGGGAAAAAATGAAAAAGAGATATATATATATAAATACATATAAGAGCATAAAATATGACTCTATCATTTTTAAACCTTTGGCAATTTTACATTTGAAATCCATTTTTAGTGCATTAATCTTTTTCTCTTTCATTCAAGTGTCACTTTTTGAGCCCTGCTTATGATTATGTTACATGTTGAACTGAAAGAGCTTCTGAATAAACTATTCTTCAATTATTTCTCTTCTTTCCACTTCTGGTGCTAGTTCAATCCTTCATGTGTAGTGATTCAAGTACTTCCTAACTGATATGGTTACTTAAGTTTATCTCCCAAATAATCCATCCAACATGTGACCTTCAGATTTATCTTTGGCAAATATAAATCTGACCATGATACAGCCTGTTTTAAAATTTTAATAGTTTCCTGTAGGATAAAGCCAGCTATTTTAGCATAGTACAGATTGTTCTCTCCCTTCCTTCAGCTTCCTTTAGTTGATGGAGAATTGCATTCTGTTCTTAGAACAAACTATATCCTTATGTACCTTTGCTTAAGGACATCCTCCTTCTTGGGATTATTTTCCTTGTGCTCCTGTGAAAGTGAGGCCCTGATTAAAATGTTCCTTCTCCCACTCAACGATATTAAGAACTCCCAAGTCTGGGCTTTCATGGTACATTGTACCTGGCCTCTCTTGTACTAAAGTTTATTTCTACCTTGCCTCCTTTCCTGCTGACTTGTCCATAGCTTCTGTGATGCAGGCGTCACATCTTATCCCAGGGCTTTGTGCAATGTTTGTATCCTATTAGAGTTTCAATAAATATTTGTCAAATGGAAAGATAATATTTACCATGACTGCATAAGTAAATCAAGTGGAGAAGAAAATAAGATGTTAGGAGAATAGTATATAAAAGAAAATCGCCCAAAGACTTCAGAAGCAAGGGCACATGTTGCACAAATAGTCTGAAGCGTGTACTGCCTATTAAAAAGTTTCAAATTGTACCTAATGATACTCCATTAACAACACCCAAGATGATATTGAAGACATTAAAGATGTTGGACGGAATTAGACATCTGGCTTGACATAATTGCAGTGGGATATGGACAGGAAAACTCTTTGAAGTAGTTTATGCAACACAGAAGAATTATAAAATATTCCACCTACTGCCAAAAAGTGGCTGCAGCCAAATATTAAATAATGTGAAAGAGAAAATGAGGCCACAATTTTCTCAATGGGATATAAACTCAAGAATAGGTCTTGTTTCAGACATGTATTTGGACATAAGCGATGCATTTATTGAATAGTATTATTTTTCATACAAAACAAGAAGAGAAAAAATTGACAGAAAATACAATTTTGCATTTCAAAAATTTAACTCATAATAATACCCCCTTATCATTCTTGAGTAATACTTTGATTTCAATCAAGGGCAATATAAAGAAGTAAGTTTAATTACTAAGCATGTAACTTTTTCTATTTATATTGTTTCCATATGGGTTTTTATTTTATTTTATTTTATTTTATTTTTATTTTATGTGAATACTTCAAATGATTCAATTACTAAAAGCGCTTAAGACTATGAACAGCGTAAGAATTATTTTTCATGGCACAGTTTCTCTTATTTGTATACTGAATGATACTTATCTTTTGCAAACAGGCTTTTGAGAGATAAGTAAGAAGTAGGTAAGGTATGGAATTTATACACATTACCATGACATCTTTATACTCCCTTATCCTCTTCCCTCTACACTGCAGAATTTGAGTCAATATTCCTTTCAAACTACATTATAAACAACCTAAGTTTCCTTTATTATATTTTAATCCTAATTCTTATTTCTATCTTCAGGAGAGATGATTACCACTTCCAATAGTAGAGATAGTTATAAAACCATCTTTCCTTTCTAATTTCCTAGAAAAATGTTTAATTTTATCTTCCTTCTTGGGATTGTTCAGCCATCACTGTTTCCCGTCCCTTTCCAGATTCCTCCCAGCAGTCATTTTTTAGGAAAGCATGTGCCCTGATAGAGGGATACAGAATGAGTCAGGAGGACGCGTATCCCAAAGTTTCTGCTGGACCAGGCTGAAGAATAAGATCCAGTCAGTGAAAGGAGATTCCATCTTTGCAGCAGAATTTTACTTCAGTGGCTCAATCAGTCTCTCTTGCTCGAATAGGATTCCTGGGCATTGAGATTATGGTGGGATTATGACTTGTTTTATTTGATTAGTCGTGTGAATAGTAACCCACCCACTTCTATGAGTTACAATACAAGTTCCTCAGTGAATGACAATAATAGTAATAATAACAGTAATAATCAATGATGCTTAACATTTATTCAGCAATTACCATGTGTTGATACTTTTTTAAGGGCCTTATACCTATTATCTCACAACAGTTCCGTAGAGTGGGAGATATTATCTACATTTTATACATGAGGACACTCAGTACCGTGATTACCTCCCCAAGAGCCACATGAACTGGCAGAAGCAAGATTTGATCCCAAGCACAATACCCAGGGCCTGAAGTCTTAGGCACCATTTTATATTGTCCCTGGAAAAGAAAAAGCTGAAGATGGTGGGAAAAATACGATGGTCAGCTGTTGATGGGACCTGGAGCATTTAACTGAATTAACTAAATGGTGAATTTGAACCAGATTTCAGGTAAGTCTAGTGAGGTAAAATGCATTCAGAAAGATGCTAACACACTCAAGAAGGGCAGTGGGAGGGTAGGATTTCTAGACAAATTCAGGACTATATGTGAGTACTGAGATATCTAAGTAAGAAATCCAGGAAATCTTGGCAGACCAAAAGCATTAGGCATATATTGAAAGCCAGAGCTGACATCCATACAATGGCCTAGAGAGCCAGGCAAACTGAAGGCATCTGATCATTTGGAAGGTGGAGGAGTAGAAAATTTTGCCATCAGCCATTAGGGAGCCTAAATCTGAAGGAGGGAGTATTTGTCCTTTAGACTCTCACACTTTTAGAAAGACATTGTGAGAACTCTGTAATTTTAGTAGAAGGGGAATCTGAAGCACTTAGCTGTACATTCATTTGCCAATGCTCGTCACTCAGAACACTAAAATGATACTGTCCTCACCATCTCTTTTATGAGATAGGCGTACACCCAGAATAAAACAAATACAATGATGATAGCTGACATGTATTGCATGCTCAGTATGTTCTAAGCATACTATAATTAATGATAAATTACAAATGTGAGAGCATACACTAAGTGTTTGGTGGAAGTACAGAAAATGTAGTGGAGGTAGGACTTGAGTAGCAATGGCAGGCTTCATGAAAGTAACGCATGTTGGGAGATAATTCTTCACGTGTCTCATTCATTTCTCATGACTTATGAACACAAGCAGTGTTTGCACAAGACAGCTTCTATTCTGACTATTTTTACAAGGATATTTGTACACTAAACAGCCATGGAAGATAGAGATAGTGTATCCCTCCCTTAAGAACAGAAGGCTGTCCAATATGATAAAGACAATCCTTCTCTCTGAGACAAAATTGCGGCAGTCTTGCTTACAGCCACTATAAAAGATTTTGGTCTCCTAATATTGGTGTTCCTTGTCTATGACATAAACCCCCTGCGTACATAACATCCACTTGAGTCATTCCTTTTTGCCTCTATGGGTCTTGGGAGCAAGAAGAACCAGTGCTAGCATGGAGCTAGTGATGCTTGCTATTCCATGAGAAATAAAATCCTTTGTTTCTGACCCAGAAGTCTTGTGTCTTTGGTCAACATCCATGGAACTGTGGTAGGCTAACTTATTAGCTCTCAAGTAGAGAAAAGTCTCAGGTCCTTTACGGTTCCTGACAATAGGCCTTAAAGAAAGAATGAAATTTAAAAAATCAGATAGAGATGGATATACAGTAATTCATGAATTGCTTAGGGTACAAAGAACAGATCAGTTTGATTAGATTAAATATTTGAGTAAGGAACTAATAGGAACCAATGATGGATAGACAAGTTGAGGTTAGATCAAATGTTAGAAAACTTTGAGTGATAAGTATTTTGAAACTTAATCCAGGAAAGTCAAACAGCCATGAAATGTTTTGAAGCAAAAGCATTCTCTCCTTTCTATGTTTATACTCTCTCTTAAAAGGCCTCACCTGGTACCTTGACTTTAACAACTCGCTTTAGGCAGATCCTCCTCATAATATGGAGAATCTATGTGTGTATACATTCAGCAACAATCCCATATTTTCAAACCCCTCTAGGCAAATTATTATTCATGCATAATTAAAACTATACTTGACTCTAATTCCTAATTAGTGATTCCCACCACTAACTTGCTACCAATAATCAGGTGACAGAAACATTTCATTCTCTTTTGAAACTGATTACAACAGGGATTTCTACATTAATTTCAGCTGTAATAGAGTGCAATTTATTATTAACTTGGCTTTACAAAGGAGCAAAATTATTTGTGTCACTCCTATGGGAAAGCTATTTATATGATGAGTTGGAACAGTATGTTTTTGTTCTTCTGCTTTCCCCAAATAGTTACATATAGACCCCAGGACTTAGGTATGAATAAAGAAGTCCAAGACTGGGACATACATGTGTATATTTACTATTTCTGGTCTTGGTGTCTCATATAAATTATCTTTTGAAATGTATGAGCTTATATTGAACCAGGTTCATCTATTCACTGTAGAATAAGAAATAAAAAAGTTACCCTAATCAAATGTGAAGAACATTTCATATGTTTTAGTATTACATTTAGAAGGTGGTTAATTATAGGTATTTAAAAAGGATGATCCTTATTTAAGCCCTAGCTACCAATATGTTTTTACTACAGTGCTACTGCTTATCATTTTAAAGTTCTTCTGCTCCTCTCACAAGCGCCATAATCTCCAAGAAGAACAAAAAATTCTCTTCATCAAACTTTCGATTAAGGGAGTGGACTCTAGGGAACCCTTCAAACATTTCTCTGTTCAAAAATCTAATGCTAATTTTAAGCGTGGTATTTATGTTTGGTTGAGCAGTTAGAAAAGGAGAATTACTTTTAGACTCTGTCACAAAATAAGGCACTCTGTAGCTTCCTTCTAAAAGAGAATGTTGTTTCTGCTGAAAGGTGAATGTGTCATAAATCATCCTGACTCTCATTAACTCACATGTGAACATTCAGGCTGATCACTGTCCGGGATTGGCTCATTACTTGTTTTTTCAGGGGTACAGAGGGAGAACTCTTTGATTTTCATTACCATTCATAATATGTGGCCTGCTTTTTATGCCACAAAACATCAAATATATATAGATATAAACCTGGGGTAGAGATGGCAAATAAATGACAATGTTCTACTACTGTCACATTCCATGCTTGTGACAAATATTACTTCATATCCTCGTCAATTCCTGGTCTCTCCTTTTTCTATCGCCATAGCAGTTTCTCACCTTCTGGAGTTGGCCATAGGCATCCTGGACTCAAGGCTCTGACAAATCTCTCTCAATTCTCCACCTGTTTTATCCTGTTCCACTGATATATCAGTTGGCAACCAAGTTATCTGAGTTTTCATTGGGCCATTTAAGTTTAATCCTATGCATTTAGACTATATGAGGCTCAAGTCCAATTTCCCCCCAAGTTTTGGACATGTGCTTGACTGGTAAGATTATAGTTTATTCAGGTATGCACTGTGGGATTTTCTTTTATGAATCTCAAAAATCTAAGAATATGTGCATTCAGAGATGCTGATATTTATAATATTCATTCCTAATTTCTTCAACTTGTATACACAGTTTTGAAAAATACACTCTTCATTGGATTTTTTTCTCTGTTTTGCTTATTTCTCTTTGGCTGGATTAAAAATACACATCAAACACTACTTTCTGTTTATTAGTCAACTAGTTTACTAAGCATTAATGTTTCTTGAGAAAAAGATTCATTAAGTTGATTTTATTTTTAAAAATATAATAATATTTTAAAGAAAACAAACTCTGTACAATCCTACATCTAAGCTAGAATTTACCTTTCCATCTTTTCCCTAAAACATATGGCTTAATGGGTGCTTTCACTATTGCATTTCTTAGTTTCTAAAACCTGCTGATCAATTACTTAATTCAAGAGATGCATCTCTGGATCCACTCCTAACAGCTTAGTTGTTGCTTAGCAACTAGCTCAGTTCTTTCTTGGTTTTAGGAGCCTACACACGTGGAAGGAGAGAATGAAGCCATGGAATGATCTTACAGAAATGGCTTTGAGTTTTCTAATATCAAGTGATAATAAAACAGCATGAGTCCTGGAGCCCCCCCATCCACTGTGGATCTGTCCTGGAGGCACATTGGAACTACAAATTAGCACGATATAATTGATTCCTAGACAAATGTCCTTGATTTTATTCTAGTTATGTCTTTTATTCTGTTTTTATTTTCTTCTTCTAATATACTTTACATTTTTCTTAGTGGGTTCTTAATAAAGACTCAACCATTTTAATTAAGAAACTATCTTTTGACAATTGCCCTACCACTCAAAGAAAAGAATGAATGCTAGCATCCTAGAAAGGCTACATGTAGATAGTCACTCATCTGAAATAGAAAAAAGAATTGTAACAGAACTGTTATTTGCAGATCTTTGTTTTTTCCATCATCAAAAATAGTTGGCAATTAGACAAAAAGTTTTACAAAAGCAGTTCTTATTTGTTTGTATCAGTCCAGTGATTAGTACAATGCCTTTCACGGAAGAATGAGTAACACAAGCTTTTGGAACTTAAGTGAATGAATGAACGGCTGCAGAGAAGAGGAGCTTTGAATGGGTAAGCAAGAATACAAAAGTGTCTAAGTTCATTCAACAAGAATCAGATGAGAAAATTTCTAAACATCAAGAATTTTATACGAATAACCCTAAACTTTAACTATACTTACCATAGCGGTTTGCCAAGTTTCCAGAAGATCCTAAGTCAAAATGTCAAAAGTCAGATGATAGTCCTCACAGGCCCTCTTAATGCTAAGAACTTTATCAGTGTAACAGATGAGATTCTCTGAGGATTCATCAGACTGACTGCAATATTAAAAAATCAATGAAAAACAATGGTTGAATAGGTTTGCATCAATTTCAGGAATAAGATGATATTAACTAGGAGCTAATTATGGTAGGAATGCATAGGGTCTGTTCTGGTTTTCTTTATAGTTAGAGTTAGAGTTAGACACACACACAGATACACGCCCCCCCAAGACAAGTGACTGAGACATAACTGACAAGATAAGTCTACATGCCTAAGATAGATTTATATTTTGAAAACATAGCAATTCTTTTTATTTTAATGATACAAATAGAAGGGCAGTTTTTCCATGTGATGCCTGGGAGATCTTAAACAATTCACCTCTCCTTTCTGAGTTTCAGTTTCCTCATACAAAGAAAATGGAAGCCACAATTAGCTATCTGACTGAAGGGCTAATATGTGGTATAAGCCAGTAGCTTTCAAACCTTTTTGAGATGATCCACAATGAAACAGTACCCCCTCCCCACACACACACACAGCCATGTGTTTCTGAAACAGAAGCTTTTGGAAACTATATTTACCTTTCTATATATAATGTACTCTACTACGTTCCATTCTACTTTATTTAATAAAAAGAAAAATTTTGTTCCACCCGATTGAATTTATGTTAAGATCTACTGGTGGGTTGCAAACTATAGTTTGAAAAACATTAAAATAGGTAGTTAGGGAGACAGGATCCTATGATCTGAGATATTTGTGCATGAGATCAAGATCACTCTTGCACTTGCATCTGAATGAAATTATTCATTCATTGCATGCACACTTTGTTGAATTAATTAAAGAACTAAGAACAACAGATAGAATGAAAAGGAAAATGATAATTACCAACCTATCGCTTTGCTCTTAATAGTAAATGTTTAACGACTAAGTGGAAGCATGCCACCATTCCTGCTTTTCTGGGAATTTTAGCAGATTACCAGGAATTAGCATTTTTATCATAAGTGATATGAGCACTATTCTCTATTTTATGAAATTATATCTTTTGGGTTATTGATTAGCCATCTCAACATAATGTACATTTTTCTGTGATATTACAAGTTATTTTATTTTATTTCTCTAATATCCTTTGGAAAATAAATCTTTTTCTTTGTCCTTCCCAGTCATCTGGAGGTGAAATAAGATTTGCTTTCAAAAAGTACTTCGTGTGCTTGAAATAAGTAATTTCATTTCATCGAGTTTTATATTTTTAATGCTTCTACTTGCATGTGAGGCAAATATCCTGAAACACAGTAGGAAAAAAGATAAGAAAAGGAGAGTTTCATACATCCTACCTGCTCCTGTACTGCTTACATATCTGGACTGTAGCTGGTGCGCCTTCATGGTGAGGACAAGTTTCTGATCAGGAACCTCCTAAGTTGAAAACATTTGAATCAGTGAAGTTTGTTTCTCATTAATTAATTGTTCTTTTAAAGGCCATATATATTTGTAAATATTTAGGTTAAGGAAACAAATCAAAGCCGTATAAAATAGAGACACATTAGAAAGTTCAAAGAAAAGTACCATACCGACTCCCAGTTGCTTAGAATGAAAGATCACGTTAAAAATCCATGGTGTGAATTTCTACCCATGTGTTAGAAGGATGGAGGACTAAGGTTTACCTGCAACTTCTTCTCCTTTGTCTCTCCACCAGCACAGCTTGTGTTCTAGCTGGATGAAAACTGAATACAGGTGTGTTTCCAAAAGCTGAAACAAAGAGGACTCACTAGTGAGCCAGGGTGAGCCCAGAGCTTAGATTTTGAAAATCTAAACCCAAGGCCCACCCTCATCAGACTGTGGAGAGAATAGTAACTGGTGAGCGAGGCTCACTCACATACCACAGAAGCTGTCCAGGGACATGGTCTCTATGCGCACTTCACTTTCTAAATGCTGCCCTGGAGGAGGAAACTGACAGAGCTGTGAGCCATGTTCCTTCTCGAAAATCATTTCTTTGATTGAACAAAGCCAACACCTTAGACATCCCCATCCTCCAACCCCCTTTCTCCTTCCTTTTTGTCTCCTTTTTTTATATATCTAGTTTAACCTCTATTTTTTCATTGGCTTAAAAGCAAAACAAAAACAGAAATGGAGAGGCAGATAAGCAGAGATGGGGAAGTGCATGGAAAGCTTAAGGCGCAGTTAATTTCACGTTTTCAAGTTTTAAAAGCTTTTCAGTGTTAAAAGATAACCCTCTGGACCTTAGGCTAAACACACATATAATCGTGGTTTCCTCGCGGAATCACGATACCTGATGAATCAAAAGGTGTGATGTCACCACAAGCTGGTGGAACTCACAGTACAGGCCCTCTGCCAAAGTTATTTGTACAAATGTTGTTTTTAAATAAAATTTTACTTCAAAACGTTAGTTCTTTAGACCAGAGTGACCAACTCACACATTGGCATACAATAAATATTCAGGGTGAACTAGCTATTTTCATTTTTTTTATCATTAACTTTCTTTTCAGTACAAATTAGGAGTTAAAGGCAATGACAAGGAAGGGAATTGCATTACTGTCTTGGTGGAAAGAGAGGCAATTCTATTTTCTTCAAGAGCCAGTTTCATTAGGCTCCTGTCTGTGAAACGTTTCCTAACAGTATGCTTCTTTAGGCAAAACCACGTATTTCCCTTCTCTATACCTTCCCAGTTATCTAGAATATTTTAAATGCAACCTAGCTTGTGCATTTTGTTTTGGCCCTAAATACACAGAGATAGAATCAGAAACTTTTATTTATATTTGAATCACCTAGTACTTATGTCCTTTATTTTGTTAGCATAAACTTGACCTTAGTGCTAAAACTTAGCATCAAATTCCTTGTAAATGCCTTAGATTTCAGTTCATAAGAGTGTTGGGTTTAGCCACAAGAAAGAAAGAAAAGAAAAGGAAGAGAGCAAACAAACAGAAAACACTTAACTTGGAGTCTCATTTGAAGAAATTAATCGTCTTTTCTAGGAAATTTCATAACAATGTATCTAAAATCCAGCACTCATTTTTTTCTATCAGAAAAAGTTAATAACTGTTCATGCAAATAACTGGATGCGATTGTGATGCTAAGTGGGGATTGAGAGTTTTCTGTGTGTTGTTTATAATTACATTTTTAAAAATCTAGCCGTCCTTTCTCTTCAGAATATTTATCAGGGAAAATAATAGCTACATTATGTAATATAATACAAACTGCGGATTCAGTCCACGTTTATCCAGGAAGATAATCTAATACTTTCTTCCCCAGTGCCAGAGTTTGGCTCAAGCTCTCCCATCAAGGATGCCAAGAAGTCTTGTGCAAGAGCTGATGTGGTCACTGTTTCCCCAGGGTTCAGAACAGATGATTGCCAATGTGTCCTCCTTTACATTTCAGCTTATTAGAGAGTTTTTAATGAACAAAATATAAAGTGAATTATTTAATAAGAGTTTTGGGAAATTACCCAATTATTAAATATATCATGATTGCATATGGAGAGCTAAAATCTATATACAAAAAATGAACTATTGTGATGGAAAGTACTACTGAGGGATCTTTGAAAGGAAAAAGAAATTTATTTCTAGAGAAAGCTGACATGGGAAAGAAATTATTTTGGAAACTCTGTCAAAATATATCTTTAAATCACCAAGATCAGAAAATACCAATTTTAAAGCCTATGATTCTGTGGCTTATTTTGAATTTATTAAGATGAAATGTTTTATTGTAAAAAATATTACAAACATTTGCAATATTGTGACAATTGGCGGAGATATAGTGGAATCGCTGTGTTGGCATTTGGAGTATGAGGCTTCTAAATGCCCTTTCTTTTTGTAGGACTTATTGACGTGTTAATTTGGATGACTACATTAAACTGTGTAATTGCTGTCATACTCTCAAATCAGTTCTAATTATTCCAGTACTGATTATTTTTTTGTAGACAATTTTCTTTTGTTTTCTTTTTTTGCTATGTCCTATGCCACTCCCCAAACAACTTCTGAAACATAGATAAGAACTGTCCTGAAACATGAATGGGGCATTATTCTCACAATCCCTTACATTTAGTTCTACTTTTATGACTTCGCTGAAGCAAATCTCTGAGAAGACTCACTAATGAGACAATTTAATGGATTCCTTTTAATCCCCATACTTCTCCTTTCTGTAGCATATGCCTCATTTGAGGCAGTTCAATAAGAAATCCCTGTCTCTGGAAGTCTCTTCTTTTGGCTTCTGTGCTGTTGTGATGTTGTTTTCCCTTCTGTCTCCTTGACTTACTCTACTCCCTCACACCCTTTACATAAACACATACTAGAATTTTCCATCCATATTTTTTTTTCTGGAGTCACTGACTTGGTTATCACATCTTTCAATTTTCCACAGTTATGAGGATGACTCAAAAATTCTTTAAGTCTCAGCATTCTCTTAATTCTTGAGAAAATTATTTCCTTGTTATCTCAAAAATCTACATGCCAAAAATTCAGTTTTTTGCTTTAACCAGTCCATTTTATCACCCACTCTTGTCCAAATGTTATCAGCATCTACATCTCCCAGATTCAAAACCTTGAAGTCAATGTTGACCTTGCCTTCTTAGTTCACTTGTAAGAGTCAATCACTTGCCAAGTTCTATTGAATTTAGGAACTAATATAAAACATTAATTTGGCACCTACTATGACAGAGATGATTTTTAGCACTTTGCATATATTGTGATTTAAATCCTCAAAACTTAACATGAAAGGGTATTACTGTCCACATTATAAAGTTTTGGAAATAAAGCTTTAGTAAGCAAAAGCAACTTACCTAGGCAAGTCAGAAGCTGGGCAGAACCTGGCATTCAAACCCATTTTTTTAAAAATAATAATGTCTAGTGTTCATTCCACTGAACTATGTGTTATTTCCATAATGTCTTACATCCCTCTACTCCTGCTTAATCTTCTTAATTCCACACAACACTGTGCTTCCTCTTGCTTGTATTCTAACTCTAATTCCTGGTTGCTTCAATTTTTCCCAAATTACATCCTTATCATATGACTCTTCAATAAATTTTAACTGTTCCTCCTTGTTTGCAAATCATGTACAGGTACATTAGGCAGCTTCATCAATTAGAGCACTGTGCTTGTTGCCAACAGATACTGATTTTGATTAAGTTAAGCAAAGCAAAATGGAAAAACAAAACAAAAATTCATAGACACATCTCCCGCCCCCCCCCACACACACACGCAGACACACACACAAGTTTATTGGCAGGATACTGAGCAACTCACTGAAGTAGAGGAAAAACAGGGCTTTAGGAAGGACTAGAAAGTGGGCAGATTCTGATGGTCTTCTGCCATAACCTTCACTATGCTGGAGGCAGCTACTGTTAATCATTTGTTTTGGGAGGTATTCTGGTAGTTAGCTCCATTTCTCTAATAATATGCATATGCCACTCTCTTTTCACAGATTATATGCAATAGATAGCCATTTTTCTTCAAACAAAGTATAAAAAGGGCTAAGAATAAGTTACAGAGTACTGTAAAAGAGAGAGAAGATAAATCTATGTGGCAAGTAACACAGTGGAAATAAGTCTTAGAAGAGGAAATACAGTTCTCCACTCAACCACAGCACAGAAACTATTCTACCCACAGCTAGTAATCAGGGAAAGGCAAAACCGATTAGTCAGATCCTTTTTTCAAACATTAGACTAGAAAAAGGCAAAATCTGTGGTGATACTAGGATGCAGGGTAATGGACACTCACATGCAGTGTTGAAAGGAGTATAAATTAGCACAGCCACTTTGGAGGGCAATTTAGTAGCATCTGTTAAAACAAACAAACCAAGCAAACAAACAAAGGCTGTGCGCACTCTGCTACTGGAGTTCCACTGCACCGTATCCTACATAGAAGCACCCGTGCGCTTGAATGTGGAAATATGTCCGAGGGTGTTTACTGCAGCATTGTTTGCAGTAGGGAAAACTTGAAACAACTTCAAAATCCGTCTTCTACATGTTACCTATTTATATCTTTTGCTCTAACTTTATCTGGTTATTTGCCTTATTTTATTGATTTTTAGGAGCTCTGAATAAATTTTGGATATTAACCCTTTGCTTCATAAATGTTGCAAATTTTTAAGCTAAGCTACCACTTATTGTCTAACTTTTCCATGTTCTTTCTCCTTCCAAAATTTCATCTCAATTCTAATCTAATTTAATTTATCAATTTTGGCTTTTGCTTTATGCATCACTTTTGAGATTGCCTTCCTTACCTCAAAGCCCTAAACACATTTTCCTGTTTTTTTTTTTATTACCTTCATGGTTTTAACTCTCTAAATTCTTTAATCTCCCTGGAATTCTTAATTTTATGATCTTTTATTATGAAAGGAAAGGAGCTCTGTTTATAATTCTTTCTCACCTCCCAACAATTTCTCTAAATCATGTCTTAACACATCTTCTATTTAAACCACAATTTCTTTGACAGATTTTGTTTGCTCTGAGTGTGCAGATTGCATTCCTTTCTTGTAGTGAGAAAAACAGTGGACTTCAGTGGCTCTTTTGCTTTCAGCCCCATTTGACCCTCGCTTGCTCCTTCAGTCCTCGATGGCCTCTCGGAGCTGGGACGGTTCAGGAGCTCTCTCGGGCTTGTTTCCTCTGCAGGGCTTCTGCACGTTCTAGGTTGCAGTCTCCTCTGTTCTGCTTTCTATTTGCTCCTAGTATGTGGAAATTACTGAAAAGTCTGACTTCTTTTTATTAAGGTTTGCAACATTTATATTCCTTTAGTATCATGGTAATGGGCACTGTAGGGAGAAAGGAGATAATGCACGTGCGTAGCCCACTATCTTTTAAAAAATCTACCACACACTGTTTAAAGTTGTCACTATATTACGTCTTAAGATCAAGTGAGTTTGTGTTCTTGCTGGAAAAAAATCATAGGAGAAGAGATTTATTTATGCATTTAAATAAAAATATCTTCAAGTTTCAACTATTTGAGCTCTAATGTTCCTATCAGCATGATGTGACTGGTTCCTCAATTATATTATTACAAATTTTAATCAGGACTCAGCTAGATTCTTCTTTTTTAAACTACTTATCTCTCATTTTTCAAACTCCTTAAGACTGACCCAAGCCATAGAGCTTTTAATGGTTATTTATATCACCTAGGAAAAACATAAAACTCAGTTGATATAAAGGACTCATAAAAATTATTCAGACTATATTTTCTGAACTTATCTTTCTGATCTTTCTCAGATACTTTCCTGCTGCTTCCTCATTCATCTGCTTCTGATGCTTCCATCTATACCCCTGCTGGGGGTAGTGATACTCTGCTGACAGCTAGAACTCTATCACTGTCATCATGTGGGACATTATTCCAACCTAAGGCACCTTAGCTGCCAACCAATTTTCTATTGTCATTCTCTACCAACTTTCATTATTGTGATCAAGGGTGTAAGTCACACCATGACTAGTACAAGTAGATTGAAAAGGAAACATAATCCTATGCAAACTGCAGCTACCTAGCTTTCAGAAAATTTCAAAGCAATTCACATTTATGTAAAACAACAAATAATCACTGAATGGCTCCTGCAAAGCCCAATATATCATCTCACAAATTTTTCTTTTTACTTCAAATAGTGGGTACCAGGTTGTTTGTGCTTTAGTTAACACACCTAAGAATGTGTGTATATGAGTTTGGAATGAAAAGAGATGATGGGAGATTGCATCTAAAATGAGAAACAGGAGAGCTGAAAGACTTAATTGCTCCACATTGTTAGCCAGCTTGGAGCTGTCCCTGGTACCAACCTCAGGACTGACCTCTCAAGATAGAATGGAAAGAAGAAAGAGAATTTGTAGTGGGGAGAACATAAGAATATAAACAGACTTTTACTTGCCCAAGTCAAATTGCAGGTGAGGGCCACTCACCCCAGCAGTATCTCCTTCCTTTCTATGCCTTTTTTAAAAATCGTTTTTCAACAATTTCTCTCCCTCATTCCTCGTGAACTAGATCCTAATGGAGTTCTCCTCATTTCCTCTGTTTCAGGGAAAAGTGAAATAAACACCTTCATCTTAACATTGGTAATTATTTTGCTTCTTAAGAAAAGATACACTCTAACTTTAAAAAGAAACATATTTTGGTAAAATAAAATAGAGAGCTGAGAAGTAAGCTCTCACATATATAGTCAAGAGACAAGGTGCCAAGACGATTCAATGGGGAAAAGACAGTATTTTCAACAAGTGGTGTCAGTAAAACTGGATATGCACATGCAAACAAAAATTGGCACTAACCTTACACCATGTACAAAGGTTAACTCAATACAGATCAAAGATCTAAATGTAAGAGCTAAAGCTAAAACTCTTAGGAGAAAACATAGGCAGAAGTTTCATGGCATTGGACTTGGTGATGACTTCTTGGATATTATACAAAATTTTTGTTGCTTAGATAAGCAACAGAAGAACAGGAAAAAATAAATAAATTGCACTTCATTAAAATTAAAAACTTTTGTGTATCAAAGGACAATATCAAGAAAGTGAAAAGACAACCCACAGAATGGGGGAAAATATTCGCAAATCATATTCTGATGAGGGGTTAATATCCAAAATAAATAAAGAACTCCTACAAATCAATAACAAAAAAAACAAACAGTCCAATTAAAAAAAATAAGCAATGGAATCTAATAGACATTTCTTTAAAGGAGATATACAAAGTACCAATAAGCACATGAAGAGATGTTACTAATCATTATGGAAATACAAATTGAAGCCACAAGGAGATACCATTTCACATCCATTAGGTTGGCTATTATGAAAAAAAAATAACAGGTACTTGTGAGGATATGGATAAATTAGAACCTTTGTGCATTGCTGGTGGGAATGTAAAATGGTGAAGGGGGTGTGGGAAACATTAAAGGCATTGCTCAAAAAATTAAAGATAGAATTACCACATAATCTAGCAATTCCACTTGTGGGTATTACTCAAAATAAGTGAAAGAAGGGACTCAAACGGATATTTGTACATCCATGTTCATAGCAGCATGATTCACAATAGTTAAAAGATGGAAGAAACCCAAGTGTACATCGACGGATGAATTGATAAACAAAATGTGATGGTTGCATAACAACGTGAATGTACTTGATGCCACTGACCTGTATTTTATGTTATGCATATTTTGCCCTAATAAAAAAGGTATGTGTAAAAAAATCCACAAATTTTGGAAATGGTGTATAATTAATTACATTTTATCCTAGAGAACTGGAAGACAACAATGCTTAGTTCACCAAAAAAAATTTAGTAATGAGGTACAAGGATGGATAATCGGGACTTTCACATACACATACAACCATTCAAAAATATTTATGCAGACTGTTACATGCCAGGGACAGTGCTATGGCCAAACCAGATACTGTCCCTACTCTGACTTGGAATCAAAAAGGAAAGAAAAATTAATCAAATAACAACAAAAAAACCAATTTATAGATATATAAAAGGCCAGGTAATCAGCAGTATTTGTACTGTACAAGCATTTAAATCTTTGTAATTACTCAAAACTTCCTTTCAAAACCCTCTCCTTAATATCCTTCCCTAACACTGGTTGTAATATCTGGCTGGATTCAAAGGTTTTTTAGTCACTTTCCATTAATAAACATATAGCTTCCTTTGTTTAGGTAATAAAAACTCCAGTCTAGTATATTATCAAAACTAAAAAATATACATATCATACCATTTAAATATTCTCTCCTCCAAAATCAAATACCACATGCTCTCACTCATAAGTAGAAGATAAAAGCAATGGCAAACAAACACATAGAAACAGAGATTGGATTTGTGGTTACCAGAGGGGAAAGGGGGAGGGGGGAGGGAGAAAAGGATGATCAGGCACGTGTGTGGTGATGGATTGTAATTAGTCTCTGGGTGGTGAACATGATGTGATCTACACAGAAATTGAAATATATAATGATGTACACCTGAAATTTATATAATGTTATAAACCAATGTTATCACAATAAAAAAAGAAAAGAGAAATGAAATAACCAGTGTTGGAGAGGATGTGGAGAAAAGCGAACCGTCATACATTGTTGGTGGAAATGTAAATTGGTGCATCCACTATGGAAAACAGTATGGAGATTCCTCAAAAAATTAAAAATGGAACTACCACGTGAAAAAGAGAAATCTCTCCTCCACCTCAAGTCTTAGTTATCTTCAGAGGCCTATAGACAGTAAGAGAAATATTATAGATTTCTTCTCTCTTCCTTTCTTTGCCTCCTCTACAAGTAGGCAATTGCAATTTGGGAACCACTAGAGTTGTCGGGTAGGCAAAATTAGGTAAGCAGAGGAGAGATAAAGTGCAGGAAAGGCCATATTTAATGGGTAAATTTTAATCCAGAAATAGAAATTTTGGATTGCAGTAGATTGTTTGTGGTGGATGTTCTTCTGTGTTACTTAGAGATCTTTCTGCTGGGGTCTTCCAACTATATTTTCATCTAATTGGTGGAACAATATAGAGGAACTATAGTTTCCTTTAATTAGGCTGGCCTAAATCTCCACTCTTTCCCAAATTATCCCGCCCATCAAGCTCTTGCCTCCAGTGGGACTTCAAGGTACTTTCTGCTGAAGTCACCTCTCTTCATTCAGGAAAATACCTTTTGTGCTCTGTCTTTCGTGATAGTGCAGCTTAGTTACATTGCAGCCATCTCTTTTGTTCTGATCTTTTCTCTCTCTCTCATTCTCTGTTTCTGTCTCTCTCTCCTCAGGTCAAGGCATAGACTCTCAAGAACTCGCTTACAGCCTCATGGTATTGAAAACCACAGCACATAAACAATTTTCTCCAAATAATCAAATAGTGAACTCCAAATAATCTCCAAAATGACTTTTTATTTCATATTCTATAGGTGGATGATGGTCTAATGCTAGCAGAGGGAGCTTTCTAGCACTTTTCTTGAAAGCTCTATACAGGTTGGTGTCTTAGTCTGATAGGACTGCTGTAACAAAATACCATAGACTAAACAACAGAAATTTATTTCTCACAGTTCTGGAGACTATGAAGTCCAAGACCAAGGTGTTGGCCAATTTGGTTCCTGGTAAGGATTCTCTTCCCTGCTTGCAGACAGCTGTATTCTGACTCTATCCTTATATGACGGAGAGAGAGAGAAAGCTCTGGCATCTCTTTCTCTTCTTATAAGGACATTGTCTCTATTGAATTAGGCCCCACCCTTATGACCTCATTTAATCTTTCACTTCCTCATAGGCTTTCTCTACAAATACAGTCAAATTGAGAGTTAGGCCTTCAACATAGAAATTTGGGGGGGACACAAACATATGACCCAGAAAATTAGGTAACCTTATATTCTCGTTTACCTGGAATAGTCCAAGTTTACATCAGTGGCCAAAGCTTAATTTTATTTATTTATTTATTTGTTGTGAGGAAGACTGGCCCTGAGCTAACATCCATTGCCAATCTTCCTGTTTTTTCTTAGGAAGGTTATTCCTGAGCTAACCTCTGTGTCCATAGTCCTCTATTTTGGATATGGGATACTGCCACAGCATGGCTTGATGAGTAGTGCTAGGTCCACACCAGGGATCCAAACTTGCAAACTACAGGCCTCCAAAGTGGAGCACGCAAACTTAACCACTACACCATCAGGCTAGCCCCAAAAGCTTAATTTTAAATAGCATTCCATTGTATTCACATAATTGTTCAAGTTTAGATGATAAATAATAAAGTCTTCTTATATATAAATGTTCCAGCACTTTAATTTTGAATATAGGATATTTGGCACCCATTGTTTTCAACCTTTGGAACTTCTAAAAAAGTTTGAGACAATAGGAAAACTGGAATTTAAAAATCAGTTGTATAAAAGTAGTGAACATCTACCATAAAATGTTATAAATGCCACGAAGGAAATATAGAGGAGATATACTGGGTACCGTGAGAGCATATAGTAGAGGCACAAAGTAGAGCTAAAATGGTATGTCAGAAAAGAAATATACTGTCTAAGACTTAAGGATGACACAAAATAAGTAGATTAAAGGGTAGGGGCATAGAGTTGATAGATCAGGTGGTGGCAGAGCAGGATGGAGAATGTTCTAGGTAAAGAAAGTTCTAAGTGTAAAGTGTCTGAAGTGGAAGGAAATATAAACAATTTAAAGCTATCTATTCATTCTGCTATTAAACACAGCATTCTTGCTTGCTTGGAAAAAAATTAAAGAAACGTAAAAATTTCTTGAAGGAAAAGAAATGGTCAGCAAAATGAAAGGTCAACCTACAGTATAGAAAAAAATATTTGCAAACTCTCTATCTGCTAAGTGGTTAATATTTGAAATACATAAGAAATTCATACAACTCAATAGCAAAAAAAACCAAAACCAAACAAATCTAACTAAAAATTGTACAAAGGACTTGAATAGACATTTTTCCAAAGATAGACAAATGGCCAAAAAGTACATGAAAAGGTGCTCAGTATCACTACTCATCAGGGAAAAGTAAATCAAAACCACAAAGAGATATCACCTCACACTTGTTAGAATGACTGTTACCAAAAAGACAAGCGAAAGCAAGTGTTGGCAAGGATGTAGAGAAAAGGCAGCACTTGCGCACTGTTGGTGGGAATGAAAATTGGTAAAGCCACTATGGAAAACAGGATGGAGGTTCCTCAAAACATTAAAAATAGAACTACCATATGATCCAGGAATCCCATGTCTGGGTATATAGCTGAAAGAAATGAAATCACTATCTCAAAGAGATATCTGCACTCCCAAGTTCATTGCAGCATTATTCACAATAGCTAAGACATGAAAACAACCTAAGTGTCCATCAACAGATGAATGGATAAAGACAATACGAGATAGAAATAGATAGATAGATAGATAGATAGATAGATAGATAGATAGATAGATAGATGATAGAACCATCGACAGATGATAGCTAGCTAGCTGGATGATAGATAGATATATTATTCAGCCATGAGAAAGAAGGAAATCCTGCAATTTGAACAACATGGATATACCTTGAGGGCATTATGCTAAGTAAAATGTCAGACAGAGAAAGACAAATACTGTATGTTTTCATTTATAAGTGGAATCTAAAAACCCAGACTTATCGAAATAGAGAGTAGAATGGAGATTGTCAGGTACTGGTGGTGTGGGGGAAATGGGGAGATGTTTGTCAAAGGGTCCAAGCTTCCAGTTAAAAGATGAATAAGGTCAAGGTATCTAAAGTACAGCCTGGTGAATATAATTAACAATACTCTATTACTGTTAAGAGAGTAGATATTAAATATTATCACCGCACACACAAAAAGGTAATTATGTGAGGGGATGGAGGCGTTAACTAATCTTATTGTGGTAGCAGTTTTGTAATACGTATGTTCACCAAATTATCACATTGTTCAACTTAAACTTACATATGTTATACGTCAATAATGTTTCAATAAAACTGGAAAGAAATTACTTGAAGAGGATTCTGCCATGATACTGCCATGATGCTCCATTAAATCCCTGGAAGAACTTTCAGCACCACGGACAGTCTCAGGATAAATCAACATATTTTCTGATCAAGTCTGTAGAGAAAAGCAAGATTAGACTGAGAAAAAATATTAAGTGAATTTACCTAATTTCATCAATTTTTTAATTTTCTAGATTATTTATCCAATTATGTATTATATTAATAAACATACTGATTAGCAAATTTTACAAATTTTGTTAAAGTATCTGAAATAAACATTCTTTCACATACAAAAAGATAATGCTAAAAGTATACCATTCAGATAATCATTAGCTTAGGTGAGTCTCAACAGTAAGGCTACAAAGATATTTCTCAGGCACTGCTAATAATCTAGCAGTCATTTCTCCGAAGTACAGACCCAGTGACTTTGAGGAAATAGCCTCTAACGTATAAGCCTTTCAAACTCCTAGCTGTAGAGTGGTGGTAGGCATTCTGGTTATTCTCACATCTGTGGGGTTTCTTATTTCAGTTTAATTGTAGAGTCTCAGAGTGTGGCAGAGAGAATATTGGTTGTGTGAGTTAGGAGACGTAGTTTTTAGGTTTGGGTGTAGGGCTGGACTTTAATTCTCTTTAATCCTTTGGCTTTCAGTCTCTTCTGAGACGGCACAACTAGATGATCTGAGAGGTATGACTACATGATCTCAAAGTTGTGATAAAGGTGTGATTCATCATAGAGAAGCCACATGAGGCTATCAGTGCTTCTCGTCACCATGCTGCTCAGCATCTCCTCTAAAAGCAGGACTGGGTGCTGTGGGAACTAATGGCTTTTCTCGGTTCTTGCAATCATAGCAGGCAACCCTTGTGGGAGGCAGTGGTGAGCTATAGATACATTTCCCCTGTGACAAGGACAATATCATAAAAAGCCTTCATGTAGCTTGGCATGCCTGTTATAAGCTGTGGCAAGCATTTTAACTATGTTACTAAAGGTTTTTATTACCTTAAGTGACATCTTGCATCGCTGGTGCCAGGAGAGCTTGTAACCAAGTACCACAGACTGATATCTGCCTCCTCCCAGATCTGTCCTAGTTGCCCAGGAAATTTTGCTTTCTAATGAGGCTTATTTCAAGCTGCAGAAAACCACCGTGTCTTACTCCATGGTTACACAAATCACCTCCTCAATCAAAGCAGACAGATTTAGGTAGCAGCATTTACTGATTCCTGATAGAGAGAAAGCTTTCAATCTGATTAGCTGAGAATGTTGGACTGGCATTACAAAAAAATAAAAAGAAAAGCTATGCCAGAAATGTCCATAAATGTCTTGCACAGAGATCAATGTATTACTTCTTATAAAAGCCCTTGACCAAATAAACATTCTCAGGTTAAGGGCAAATAGTCATCATCTTATAACCACAGTATTTTGAATTTATACTAGAAGTACCAAAGACAACATAAAATAAACTACATTTGTAAAAGGAAGGTAAAAGAGAATGTGTGGTGTGTTGTACTTAAAAGATTCTTGTACTTCAAGCCAGAAGATCTTGTTTGTAACCCTCCATGTGTCTCTCATTGTCTGTGCCACCTTAACTCTATTGCTCCCTATTTCCTGACTCATAAGATTGAGTTGAATATGTATCCTTCTAAGATGCTTTCTGATCTACTAGTCCCTAGTCCTTGATTTTAGTGCTCAGAATAGGACTCCATCTGTTTTTTTCAGAGCTTCAAAGCTTCCCCTCTACCCAGGCTTACTTTCTTTGTACGTCACTATCTCTAAAAACACTCCAAATCTTATAGATTATCAAACTAAGGCACACATTTAAAATATTTTCCCATGGGGGCTGACCCCGTGGCCGAGTGGTTAAGTTCGCGCGCTCTGCTGCAGGCGGCCCAGTGTTTCGTCGGTTCGAATCCTGGGCGCGGACATGGCACTGCTCGTCAGACCACGCTGAGGCAGCGTCCCACATGCGACAACTAGAGGAACCCACAACGAAGAATACACAACTATGTACCGGGGGGGCTTTGGGGAGAAAAAGGAAAAAATAAAATCTTTAAAAAAAAAAAAAATATTTTCCCATGATTTGTAGGTATCAGAAAAGTCTGTACCAGCAAAGAATTTGAATCGCTATCTGCAGAGTTCTGGCAACATAGAAATAAAAATAATTCCTTTGTGCTTTGGTCCAAATTACTGTGACTCCCAACTTTTTATAGTGATGAATAGAGTTGAAAATACAAATTTTATCTCTATTCACTTTTCAATTTTCCTATTACTTTATGCTATTTAATATTCATGTAATTGGACACTAGCAATCAAAATTATATAAATCTATATTTATCATGAAAAGATGCTTGAGATATATTGATATTAAAAAGCAGTTACAAAAATAGGTTTAGTATAATCCCATTATATTTATTTGTATATTCATATATATTGCAAGTAATTATATTTGCAAACATAAATTTTTCAAATGTTTTCTGTGATTATCTATCAAAGGATTATAGGTGCTTTTAAAATTTCCACTAATGTTTGAATTTATTACAATGCACATGCATTACTTTCATAAAAAATAAAACCACACTGATGTTGAAAAAAATGTAAACCTTTCAAATAAAAGTTCAACTTGGTTTCAAATATGCTTTTTCTAAACCTTAGTAATTATTATATTCAGACTTACCAATATGCAAGTAGATTGCAATTATTCTTTCCTATATTTACGGCACAAAATGGTTATTTTCCACTGTAGGCAAAAATATTTTATACACAAGTTAAGGTGTATCTATATAAATAATGTGTTTTCATTTTCAAATTTGACAACCAAGAAAGTTGTTCTCAAAAAACCAAACTGAGTAGTTTAATTTTCACATTTATCCATGAACCTCTCATCCATCAGTGCTGGCTGGCAGATGCCCAATGCATGTTTTTGAGTGAATAATACCTTTTAACAAGCTGCATGACCACTGCAAACGGTCTGAAATGGTTTTACTATGTTTTATTAAAAAAATAAGTTCACATTATATCACAAAATGTTTACCGTAAAATACTTTTAAATGCATATAAATTTGAAAAAAGTAAAATAAACCCTGTAATCCTACCATGTGGAGAAAATCATTGACAACATTTTGGTTCATATCTTTATATTCTTTCAGACTTTTCTTGTGTGTGTTTGTGTGTCTGTGCATATATTTTTAAACTAAAAAAATTATACTGTACTGTATGCTTTATAATTTACTATCACATGCCTGTGAAAATTGGACTGCTGTCTACCTTACTAAGATGATCTACCATTGGTACCCAAAGATGCTCCTGCCAAAATGGCGATCCCTTTTCTACATCTAGGCATTTTTCTTAAGGAGTCTTCTCAGCCTTGAACTTTCTATTGAATATCTTCAAAAGCTAAAATTCTTCTCATGCTTCCAGGTCCAAATGAAAAAAAATCCAGTCCTCTCATGCTTCCAACACTGAAATTGAAAGTGATTTTTTTCTGCCTTGGGACTTTGGTAGCACTTATTTTTTTTCCCTATTCATGCATCTCATTGCAAGTACTATCATAAACAAGTTTTGTGTGTCTACAAGGAAAAAAGATGTGAAGTTTGGATTAACATTAGAATTCCTCTCTAGTTTTCTGAGATAACTTTTACATTTCTCTAATTTATATGGATCTTTTTGGAGTTTTACACAATTAAAATATTACTAAATGGGTTTATAACCTAGTAATAATTTTGTATGTGAGAATACTAATAAGTTTTTGATTTAAAATTTCTGGATCCAGAAGCTTTTGCTCAGCAATAAACAGACTGCTTACATAGCTTTAATATGTAAAACATAATTGATAGCTTTGATAGCTGTAAATTTTTTAACTTTATATTCCTAATCGGGTGAAAAAGTTTCTAACTCTAAAAATCTAATTTATATACAAGGATATTGAAATGTGATCACTACATTTTTGCTAATTAAATTAAGTTTCTTTTCAATCTCTGAAGAAAGCAGATGAGGCAAATTTTCATCATTCCCCCATTTGTTTCAGGTAGGTCACATTCCTTCTACTGCCAATACCTTCTTGGGTGCAAGGAGCACAGACTCCAAATAAGTTTGAAGACAAAAGTGGATGCCCATGTACAAGATTCTGCCTTACGCCACCATCCTGGTCCTCCAACCTGCTGCGTAATTTTAATTCATCCTCTAAAATAACTGTCCTGCATTTAGAAAGATAACAGGATATTGGCACTAAGCCATTGCACAGCTCTGGGGAGGATTAGCCATGAAAGTATTAGAAAATATACCTACTTCGGAACATATTTCCACCCACAGATTCAGCTGTGCGTGAGGCAATTCATTGGAAAGGAAGATGTGGGCAGAAAGAGGGAGCCAGTTGCAGCTGACTTTGACATCTGGTTAATTATTTACACTTTAAAGTAGCTGAGCAGAATAAGGTCTCTGCCATTTTTCTCTCCCTCTTACAAACTTCAAGTAACTGAGTCAGGAACTTGGGCAATGTGAATTGTCAGGTCTAACTGCCTATCTCGACCTCCTGGCTTCAGCAGTGGCACCTTTTTAAGCCAAGTGAGTGTGAGTTGAAAGAAAAATGGCTTAAATGGGCTAAGTTCCCACAGTCAAAGAAAAGCAGAGACTTGAAGCAATTATCTAGACAGTTTAAGAAAAGACAAGTAAGGGTTTCTGGACATATCAGCCAAATAGAAAATTAATGCATGAAAAATTGAAAGCATCAATTCCTATCACGGTTCAGCTCTTGCTTTGCAGAAGGCTGTACAAATGATATCCCTGAGTGTAAATGGCAAAGAGATAGAAAGTAACTAAATGCCACTCATTTATCCAGCTTGGTTCAAACCTACCAGCCTCAAACTTTTAGCCTCAGTCAACCCTCATCTTTTACTTTGCCTCTGAGAAAGTCTAGATCCCCAAAACTCTCTGATTATTTAATCCGGTGTTTTAAGGATCTACTTTTGAGAGAATTGGCAGGTAGTTTTTAGGAACATCCCACTCTCACTTTAATTACCTTCCTCTCTGTCATTCCTCCAGGTTCCTCTCCTTTCCTCCCCTTTCTCACCCATTTCCAAGTACCCCTTGGGCTCTAACCTTCCCTGGCCTCCCAAGAATTCGTGTTTTGCCTGGACATCTAGGTCTGTGAATAATGAAATCTACCTGCTTTGTCATGATGCACAATTCACTGCCATATTTTAAAAAACCGATGTTTATTTTGTAGCTTGCATTAAATGTGATATGTTAGTACATTAATGGGTTAACTCATTATCCTACAAGTTAGAGTTTTACATACTAATGAAGATTAGGTTGCAACTGGAATTGATATCTTCTGAAATCTTAAACCACTGGAGTTACAGTTACGTGGTAATTTCAGGCACTGTGATGGATAATGAAAGATCATTATGGAGCAGGTAGACCTCTTATTGCTTATAAAGCACACCCCTGTGATGCTGACATAAAGCTGGATGCCTGTTAAATCCAACCAGTGTTTTACATTTTTTCCACTTTATTCTGGGTTTATACCTTTGTCACCTCTATCGTCTTTATTAATCACTTCAATATTGCTTCTTATAAAAGTATGGAGAAGAAGGCATTCCTTTTGCTTCTGCTATACTTAAATGTCTAACATTTCTCTCTTCCTCTCTGCCTGCCCAAACAAAAGTGATCAAAGAAAATCCCTCAATTCTCCTCCTCACAAGGAATGGGAAAAAGAAAATGGTACCATCAATGGCCTACCCTAGTGACATTTATTGTTTTCAACAAATGTCGTGAGAGGCAGATTTGGAGGAAAAAAAGCCTGAGCTTTGTTTTAAAATGGGCCTATGTTTGTTTTAGTTCCATCCTTTACCAATCATGAGAACTTCACCGAGATACCTTATCATCTTGGTGACTTTAATTTCATCAGTTTGGGTTAGATTCCTGGTTCCTCAGTTTATCAGCTGTTTGTCTTTGACAAAATCCTTAAGTGCTGTAAACCTCAGTTTCCTCATCCATAAACATAATAATCTTTACTACTACTACAGGGGGCTAAATCGTGAGAATGAAATAAAGGCATCCATATAAGCACTTAGTATAGTGCCTGCAATACAGTAAATATTGACTATTATTTTAATGATTGTGCTCTAGTACTTATCAGGAAATAGGATTACACAGGTTGCTGTCTTTATGCAGCAGCCATCAAATCAAAGGGGGATGATTTGATGGAAACTACTTACTCATCTCCCACTTCTACCCTACCCTGCATTGAAGTCAATTCCTTTGTTTCTAGAATAAGCAGTAGACACATCCTCTAGGCAAAAGCAGTGATGGTTCTAGGAGTATTTTGGGAAAATATAAATACTTATGTACTACATTTTTGGCAGTCTTCACCATACAAACAGATTATGTTTTTCCTCAGCCAGCTAAAGCAAGACTCTAAGGAAAAATATGCTTTGATGAGATTTAGGGTGAAGAGATACATTTGTCATGCACTCCTGACAGCCGACTCAGGTGGTGGGTTTGGAGTATGGTGTTGGGCAGCCCTGGGTAGCTGCCAGCCTCAGAGTCCCAGGAAGATAGGGTAATCAAGAAGGAAGGAGATGGATGTAGATTTTGGTGGTGTGTGCATCCGGAAAACAAAATGTACCCAGCTTGTCACTTGCTCAGGCAGTTTTGCTTCAGTAATTTATTAGATATAAGTTCATAACAATAGGCTATTTGTGGTACAGTATAACACATCTGCCAAAATCCACCTCCTCCCTTGGAAAAAACAGACCAAGCCTCCCTACAGCTTTGCATACAGAGTTCTGGGGATCCACGCATTACCCCTCATCGATTCTAGAAGACGGAATGCCCTGAGTAAACCCTTAACTTCCTGAAGAATGCTCCTAATTTTTTTATGCTTTTAAATACCAAGGAAGGGCTGGAGTTTTCCAGTAATTCTTTTTTGGAAACATATACATTACCTATTATGTGTCATGGATGTTTTGAGAGCTTTACAGGTATTAACTGACTTAATCCTCATAAAACTCTGTGATGTAGAAAATATTATTTCTATCTCTCAGACAAAGAAGCTAAGACACAGATAAATTAAGTATATACAAGGCCACAAAGCGGATAAGTGATAGAGTCATAATAGCAAGGAAGCTTGCTATCTTAATCATTATCTTGATCATTAAACTTCTATCAGCAACTACTACCAGATACAGCGTACAATACTTGGCCTCTCTCCCTTCTTTTTTATCTATTTGGATCCCAACAACAAAGTTCATGGTGCCATGTTAGTAAAATATGGTACTCCCACGTTAGCTATTCTATTTCAGTTCTGGACACTACTTCAGTTACACTCACCTAGCACAGCAAGAAGAAGCTGTGTGCTAATATTAATCCAAAAGTGATGCTATTGTTAAATGAATAATCTCCCAAATATCTCAAACAGTAGCATATGTCCTAAGCTGCTCAATCTGTCATATTTTTTATACAAACAAAATGTAACTGCAAACAAAATTTATTACCAAAAACCCGAGGAATGTAATATCTTTCTTTAAAAAAAAAATAAGAATCCCAGACTTTTTCCTTTTAAAGAAGAGCTGGAGTGGTTTTTAAAATTTTCTTTCCGAAAAAATCATGTCTGTGTGTGATAGGAATGAATATACACATACAAATTACACACACACAGAGCATATACATGTATATACATACATGCTCTCTCTGTATATGTATATACTGTTCTTTTTAAAAAATTATTCTGTACTATTCCTCCAAAAAACAGTCATAGCCTAAAAACTCGACTCAGTGGTCTAAGGTAGCGACGGCAGTTCTCTTCATCCAGAAGGCACGACTGCTTGTTTTCTCTCTGTTGTGCCTCGCCATGTTTCATTGATGTTGAACGAACCTTGATTATGTCAGTCACATGAGCTTTCTTCTGTTAACCTTAGGTCTTAAGCTGTTTGGGCTGCTATAACAAAATACCACAGACTGTGTGGCTTAGAAACAACAGAAATTTACTTCTCACAGTTCTGGAGGCTGGAAGTGCAAGGTGCCAGCATGGCTGCGTTCTGGCGAGAGCCCTCTTCCTGGTTCATAGCCTGCCTCCTCTGGCTTTGTCCTCACGTGGTGGAAGGGGCTAGGGAGTTAGCTGGAGTCTGTTTATAGAGGCACTAATTTCATTCCTGAGGGCTCCACTCTCATGACCTAAGTACCTTCCAAAGGCACCACCTCCAAATACCACCACATTGGGCATTAGGATTTCAAGATAAGAACTTTGCAGGGACACAAACATTTTGACCGTAGCTGATTGGCAGATCCAATAACCGATTTCTTCACGAAAATATGGAGAAGGGAGTGAGAAAGGGTGTCAAATCCCAGGCCAAACACGGTCTTGGTTTAAAAATATCTCTCACAAAACACTGCTGCCTTGGACTCATTGTCATTCTGGTTTTGCCTCCTTATCACTAGCGTGGGTAGCAGAGCATTGTGGGTAAGAGTGCAGCTCTGGACCCAGCTGGCTCTGGAGAAGCCTCTGGCCAGGTGATCCAATCTTTCAGTGCTTCAGTTTGCTCATCTGAACATGCAGTTAATAATAATGATAATAAATAAAATTCCTGCCTCATAAGGTGGTTGCAAGAATCAAATGCATACATACGCATTTATTTTATATAAATTATACATTAATATTTCATAATATATGAATGAATATGTACAGTCATTATATAACTCATTATAGTAAAATATGTATGCAGATGTATGTATATGTATGTATATATTCTTTAAGATACACACATACACACATCTTAAAGACTGTCTCGCACATGCACATATAAGTACTAAGTGTCTGCGGTTAATATTTGTTCACTATCCTTCGCTGTCTGCGAGCTCACAATACAGACAGCGAGAGACAGGGAGCATATTGGATAGTGATTAAATGTATAGACTCTGAAGTAAGATTGCTTTGGGCAATTTATTCAACCTTTAAAAGACTTTGTTACCTCACTTGTGAAACTGAGATGATAATACTATTTACAGGGTCATTACAAATATTAAATAATCTAACACCTATAAACTATCTGGCATCATACCTTGCATATACTAAGAGCTCAATAATTCTAAGCTTCTTTTATTATTATCATTATTAATGTGTTATTATTATTAAACCGATTTCAATCAATATCTGACCTATTATTAATATTAGTCTTAATTTTAGTATTAGTTCAAACACACATGAGACCTTTCCTAATATAGAATGTATGTTCCTATATTGCATCCTGTATGTGGTTTAAAGCTGGCTGTTGAAATTTGAAGTATGGGCACAGAATATTCATTAAATACCCTGATAATTAGGATTTAGACATTTCCCTAAAAAATTTCTCTTTGATTATTTTCTGCAATGTTTTTGTTTCTCTTTAGAAATTCTAGGCTTCCACCTTGCAGTGTGTCTCTTATGGAGTTGGGCACACATTATTAGTACAGTCAAGTTTCTGTGTAGTAACAGAAGATAGCAGTTCTCTAGAAGAGGACTTCAAATTAATTTCCAGGCAGCAAGGCTGCTGCTGCACTGTCCATCATTGTCAGACACTCCATTTTTCCTACGTGCCCAGGAATAACAACGAATGCTTCGAGCAAGAAAATCCTCTGCCAAATCCCACGTCTTTAAAAATGAACTCTTAACAGACACCTCATAATGAGCCTGCCCTCATCTCTGATCTCTTGAAAGAATCTATTAGCCAACCATCAGATTGTTCATTAACTGTTCCTTCTTCACACTGTAGATGGATATAATATGAAATTTGCTCTTTTAAATTCAGTGTTAAAAATAAATAAATTACATTGCTCTGACTTATTCTTTTAAAAGACAATAGTCTTTATCTCTATCAACTTTTGTCCAATCCAATGGTAGGGTGCTGTAGTAATCTTAAACCTGTCCATGGCCCTGTGTTTGGCTACAGTTGGATACAATGACCAGTGTCTCCACTTTGACGTCAGTGAAGAAGAAGGTATATTTTGCATGTACCTCATTGTTTCAAATAGTTACGCTTCAAAGAACACTTGGTCTGTCGATTTTTGTTATTTTTAATTTAAAAAGAAAATTCTGCATAAACTTGATCAGAAAAGAATGTGTGGTATTCATCTCCCAGACTCAGTGTGGCCTGAATCTTGCTATTTTATCATTTTCCACCATTTTTCCCATTTTGAATTACAAGGTCTAAAAACTAGTTCTCTAGAGCATAATGATGTGTGAGACTATTTATATTCATATCTCACTTAATATTCACACTTGACCTTTATCAGGCACACTAACCTCCCAAAGCCTCAATTTTCTCATCAGTTAAACATGTTAATATTATCCACCCAACAGGGTTGCTGTGAAGATGAAATGGAACAATCCTTGTTAAGTGCACTGCAGAGTTCCACACATACAGGAAGGGCCTAGAATACATTTTCTGTCATTTGTGTCATTATTATCTTAAAAATGTGAAGTAGAAATGTAAAGCATTATGATGGTTCTTCAGAGATTTAGAGCCAGAAAAGTAAACACAACTTTGTTTCCCCAGGAAGCATGTCTAACACAGGGCTATAAGTTAATAAACACATACAGACCCAAGGTAGACTTTTAGGCTTGAGGTTGTGCTGACTATAATGGGAATGATAAATATTGGACATCCTTAGTGGGGAAATCACAATTGAAATTCATATACATTGACACACTGACAAGAGTCAGGAGCCTGGAAAAAGAGAGTTATGGATGGCATGTGCTGATTGCTAGAAGGAAAAGAATGACCTCTGACTTACTGTGTTTAACTCTAAATATTCTACATAGTAAATGATAAACAGTCTTAGAAATAAACAATCTCAACCTTTTCTTTAAAATGTCTGAATAGTAAGGAGTGAGTATAGAATGCATATGTCTACATCTCCAGATAAACAAATACCAAATACTAGATGAAGATATATAATATATCATCAGATACACAGTTTTATTTAGCTGAGTTGTAATGTATACCAGATGGCAAACAAGCAACTCTAGGCTGATTTCAGCCAAAAGACATGTTTTATAGGCCTGCACAATGTTGAATGAAATGCTAGCTTAAATGTTTTGATGTATAGCCATGCATCACTTAACGAGGGGGATATGTTCTGAGAGATGTGTTGTTAGATGATTCTGTAGCTGTGCAAACATCAAAGAATGTACTACACACACCTAAATGGTATAGCCTATTACACACCTCGGCTGTATGGTACTAATCTTATGGGACCACCATTGTGTATGTGGTCTGTCATTGACCAAAATGTCATTATGTGGGACGTGACTATATTTTTGACAATTGGAAAAATAGGATATTTTGTATAAAATCCAGATACATATATAAATGGCTTATTAGAAAATATCTAAGACAAATAAAGGGGTAGCACAAGGGAGCCCCATAGCAACGGAAGAGTTCTGTATCTTGAATATGGTAGTAGTTACACAAAGCTACACGTGATAAAATTGTATAAAACTATACACACACTCAAATTAGTGCCTGTAAAACTGGTAAAATCTGAATAAGCTCTGTGGATTATACCAATGTTGATTTCCTGGTTTTGGTAGTGTACTACAGTAATACAAGAAGTCACTATTGGTGGAAGGCTGGGTCAGGGCACACAAGAACTCCCTGTACATTTTTGCAACTTCTCTGGAGTCTATAATATTTCAAAATAACAGGTTAAGAAAATATACAAGCAACAGATTCTGGCAACAGATTTCCACATGGCAATAATTTGGAATTATATACCAGGTGCCCCTTTATAAGGGGCATAGAAAGAAGAGAAGAAGGAAGTGAAGAAAGGAGGAAGAAAGGAAGGAGGGAAAGAAGAAGGAGAGAATATAACAAAAGGATGAAAAGACAATGTGTAAATTCTAAAAACATAGAAAAAAAGTATGTAAATAAAATGAAAAAAACTCATTGCTTCAAAAGAAGACAGGAAAGAAGGGAAGAATAGCATTGACCAGTAGAGTAAAAGGAAGAACAAAATATGCTGTTAAAATGAATCAGAATTTATCATAAATCAAAATAATTATGCATATGAATAAAAGAATGTGAGATAAATGGCTGATATTTTCAGAATAGCTATAAAAATATAGATACAAGCCATTGAAAAGATACATATCTAAAACATAAGAACATAAAATATTGAAACTTGAATGATGAAAAAGTAATTCCAAGCAAATATTAACCAAAAGAAAGCTTCTGGAGCTATATTAGTATAGATTTTACAATAGCCACATAAAAAAGAATGTTTTAGTTCACTAGATATTATGTTATGTTAAAATTCTAAATGTTATGTACCAAATTGCTTCAACAAATGTAAAACAAATTTGACAAAAATCGCAAGAAGAAATTTACAAATCCCCTTTCAGAGGGGAAGATTTTTAAGTACCTGTTTTTGTAAGTGATAAATCAAGCAGACAAAAATGAGAAAAGAAAGAGAATATTTGAAAGCCTAATTAGTAAGCCTGGCTTAATAGAAACGTATAAAACATACCCAGTTAAAGGGCGCACATTCTTTACACACACATTGAATATTTGAGAAAACTAACCATGCACTAGATATAAAGTCTCAACAAATTTCAAACAATTGATGTCATTAGACCAAACAGTTGGCAAAAGAATACACACAGTATGACATCATGTATATAAATCTTAAAATATGGAAAACAATTAAATTTATTATTTAAATTAAAGATACACAATTATATAATAAATACTTACAAAAATGCAAGGAACTAGTAAGAACCAAAATCGATAGAATGAATACGTCTCGGGGTAGGTGGGTGAGGAGGGAAGGTTGGGTACTCAGGAGTCCCCAAAAGCATTTGTGATGTTTTACTTCTAAAACTAATTGATGGGTACTTAAGTATCTACTTAAGTATCTACTTTCATATTGTTTATTCTTTCTAGTATATCTGCAATCTTTCACAATGAATTTTAAAATAACATTAAAATATACAGGCTTTTAGTCTCTGATTCACCACTGACACCCTGCTTGCCACTCTGATATTGACTGTTGCTTTTCCCTCATGTTATTAAGGAGAGAATAAAATATTTATTTTTAGAAATTGGTTTTTTAATAGCAACCCCAAATACTCACTTACTTTACCTGCTAGCGCCCTGTAGGTATCTTAATTTATGGAAACTAATCAACACTAGGACAGCAGAGAAATCGTACAGACATTTATTATGTTTATTATTATTATAATAAATGCCAGACAATTTCCTGCATTTCAGGTTTAGAAAGTTGTTTTATGTTTATAAAAGACCAATATAAGAGTAGAAGAATGTGTGAAAATATCTATGCAACCAAAGATCAGACATGCAGTTTATAATGGTTCTAAACTGCTTTGAATTCCTTTGTAATGAGGGTAGAAACACTGCTGCTCAAGAAATTATAATTATTTTTGCTTATAATTAGCATTGCTTTATTCCTAATTGTTATACTTCAGATTTATTCTCCCTGGCCTGTCAAGTTAGGACCAGTGTTGAATAAATTAAGAAGATAGTAAAAGAAACCATATTTCAAGCAAGCAAAAACTTTGGTAGACAGATATTATTGTTCTCATTATAGAGTACATTTCTTATGGAGGGGGCTACATCTCTTATGTGACACCAGAGAAGTTTTGATCGCCAAATGGCTTTTTCAGCTTGAGAAGTGTGCACATTGGCTAGCTACTTGAACAAACATTTGAGAAGCAGTTGCTATCAAGCCAAAGACTGAGAAGATGTGGTCCATATAGCTATGACTTCAACTCTTGAGTAGAGTGAGATAAAATACATGAATATTTACGCACATAGGTATTACCAGTGCCACAATTTATATTTATTGTTGATAAAAAGGTAAGTGGATATCAGGAAGGAAATTAGAAAATGCATCATGGTAATGCCAACCATTACCTGTTGCAACTTTGGCAAATGGATCTTGTTAAGGCAGTGCGTTGCTTGTGCTACAGTTCAAAGTGGCTGAGTACATACATTTATCCTACTCCTCACTACAAATTTCATGAAATGACCGTGAAGTTGTATATATGGAAATGAATTTGTAATTGCTCTTATACTGAACAGGGTTTCATCAGTGGATTAGAGACTTTGAAACATGTAGGGAAATTTGGAGTATAAAAACTAGTGGAGGAATCCGGTAGCAATCTGGATACGTGGATAGGAGGAGACTGTAGCTGGAGAAAACATACTTCCCAGGGGAGCCCTGGGGAATCTTCAAGCTTAGAGAACAGGAGTAGGCTACAGACCAGAGTCATACATTTATGCTTTTATTCATAATATTAAAGGCAGAGGATCACAGTTTTCCCACAGTACATATTTAGAGAGGCTAACCCAAAAATGAAGACTGGAGATCTGCTTTCTAAAGGAATTGAACAATCTATTTATGGTGGGAAAAGACTAAGAATAAACATCTTATTTGGGTATAAGACAGGTGGCGTGATGGTTACAGGATGCCAGTATGCTTCCCACACATGCAGGGCATACTGAAGGGCGTCAGTTGACATGTCCCTACCTAGTCAATTCTTCTATGGAGGAGAACAGAGACCTACACATGAAATCAGGGTCAATAGCTAATATTTAACACACATTTCTGAATTCATAGATATGAGTTCAGAACAAAATATGGCCAGAAATTTTTAGGAGTCAGAACAAAAATAGAGAAGCATCATGATGAACAAACAAGAAAAATTATTCCAAAAGAAACAGAATTTAAAGATCAGAAAAATGCCTTTTAAAATCGATATTTAAATCTTTAGAGAGATTCCAGAAGATTCTGCTTTCCATAAAACAAGACGAAGCTTCTATTTCAAAAAGTGATCAGAGAATAAGAAGTGTTTCTGAAAAGAAAAAATCATTTAAAAAGTGTTAGAAAATAAAATCAAGATTATGAATCAAAAGATAGAGCAAAAAGTGGAAAAAGGAGGAAATTATGTGAGAAACATCAGAGATATGGTGGCTTAAATTTCATGATCCAACTAACAAGTATTTTAGAAAGAGTGAATGAAAAAAAATGAGGCAAGACACTAGTGAAAGAACTAATTGAGATTACTTCACCTCCTTTAAGTCTAAATATCAGATTGAGAAGACTCAAGGAGTGCCTGAAACAATAGACAGAAAAAGTCTTATTGTTAAGACACATTCTCAAAATTTTATGAACATAAGAATGAAGAGATGGTCTTAAAAGTGACTGTGGAAAAATGTCAGTTTATAGACAAATGAACAGAAATCAAATTTGCATCAGAAAACTGGATGCTGTATGACAAACAGAAAATTGTACATTCTTGCTAAATTATCCACAATATATGAGGACAAAAAAATTCTTTTTAGATGTGTAAGGTATACTCTGAAGTAAAATTTAAATAAAAATCAAGAAAGAAAAATGCACAGGATTTTTAAAATGCACTTAATTCACCATGCCAGAATGAGAGCTATGCTGCACTGTTCGAGAGCTACTTGCCCTAACTGAAACAGGAAGTTGAGACTTCATTTTAACAAATGTTATGACTAAGAACTTGAATGATCTTAACGTCAGGCTGAAGACATATGCTTCTCCTACAGGCGAGCAAAAGGAGAGGCAATTCAAAGCTACAGGAAGACAAAAAAAGTTCTTAAAAATCATAACCCAAATTCAAAGTGAACTTAACTGATTCATGATTTTGAGTAACTGGTATAGTTTGAGAAAAGATAGGCCATTTGATTCTAACATTGTTCTTCAAGGAAGTGGGGAGAGAAGATGTTTTAGTTTTAATTTCCTATCTTTCTGTGTTATTTGATTTTTTTTACGATGCATATAATTTAATTAGTAGAGGCAATATAACAACTATAATGGAGTTATTCACAGGCGTGTTGTGAGCCTAGAGTCAGGGCAGGTAACCCAGATTAGAAGTATTCAAGTAAGTCTTCTGAGAGAGGATACATGAGTCGTACACGATCAAATGAGTTCAGAAGTAATTTGGCAACAAATTGGACGGAAGGTGGGAAGGGAGGGGGAGAGTAGGCGAAAGAAATTCCAACAAGAAGAGTATGAACAAAAAAACAGAGGAATGAATCAATATCCATCTATTTGCTTATGTTAGATCTTTCTGTATACTAGCTATTGGAGATACAAAATTACATAAGAAATGATCACTTCCTAAACAATTTACAATCAAATAGTGAATACAGATAAGCAAGACAGAGTTGTAATACAGTACTGCAAGTGCCACTGTTTGGTATTTTGGGTGGTAAGATTTGCTATTGAAGATGGGAGCACAGGAACTGGATTGTGTAAAAAACTGAGGAAAGCTGTTAATATTTGGACAGTCACTGAGGAGCATAAGAGAGAGGGCACCAAAGACACATTAAGTGATTGTCTAGTAGCTTGAGGTTCTTTCTAGCACTGAATTGTCACCCAATCAGAAGATAGTACTCATCTCCAGAGATACTTAGCATCCACTCTGAAGGTGCTGAAAATAAATATTATCAAACTAGTTTGGGAGTTGATCCAATTTGTGACAGAAGTACAGAAGTTACTTGGGATCGAGCGAACTGATGAAGGGGTAGATCAGGTAATTAATATGACATCCAGGACCAACATATAAATGAAGATGAGGAAGGATGATACATAGATTAAGCAAAATGGAGGGATTCAGGTCCTGTATGTATCTTCAAGGATTAGAGCGTCAATAAGTAGGATACAGTAGAGTGCTGAAAGTGGGCAAGGGAATAACAACTATGTCCTTTCCTGTTTGCATATAATGTGCCTTCCAGCTATCCTTGGCTGAAGTGAACACTCTGAGATCTCAAAGCCTTTCTTAAAATTGTTGAACTCATTATTGAAGTGTTTTGTGATGGAAATACATGACAGGATTAATACGATTTACCATGGCTAGGATCTAGTGGAAAGCACAGAAATGGGGGCCCAGGAGATCTAATGTAGGAATCTGAAAAACACACTTGACCTTTCTGAGACTCATTTTCTTCTCTTTCTAAAATGTTTGGATTATCTGTAGTATCATCTATTCCTTGAATCATTGTACAAAGATTAGAATTTGAGACTTGGGGGGAATGTAAAAATGAGCTTTTAACAGACCATTCCATATGTCAACATAAAGCTGTACCTCACGTGTATTAGGGTTATTTTTCATTACCCTTCTCTTTTCCCTCATTGTTGCAATTATCACAGAAACGGAATTAATCCCAAAGACGTAATGTGCTCAGTTAGGCAAATGATCTACAAATGATCTAGTTTATCTGATGTCTATAATTAATAGACTTCAATCATATAAGCACATTTATTTTGTTAGTTTCCCTTTATTTGATCAGTAGGATAAAATTCTGGCACAGTGCTACATTTTAAATAACACAAAACAGATCAAATTCTTAATGGTCTATAGCAGATGGACTTAGTCATCATGAGAATGCCTATTTTTCCTCTAATATTTTCCTGAAGAAAGGTACTTATAACCGTTGTGGAAATAAACCGGATGCTGTGCTCTGTGCAACTTCTATTTTCCTAAAGGTTCAAGAGAATTATTTAAATGAAAACTCTGAGCATTGAATTTTCATTTTGGTAATTCTAAACACTCTAATTCCAAAGTTAAATCTCTTCATTCCGTATGACCAAAGGCTTTTTGTCTTCCTCTCTTCCCCTCTTCTCTCTCTCTCTCATCTCTATCTCTATTTCTCTGTCTCTGTTTTCTCTTAACTCTCTTGGAAAAAGTCACCCTTCCTCTGTTTTAGTTTTACTTCAAGAATCTAGAGAAACTGCCTTTATGATTGGATGGAAAACACTGATTTCTGGCTTTATCTGGATGTTAGCTTTATCTGTATATAATATTCATATATTGCTATTTGGATATTCTGACAGATTAATCCAAAGACCAAACACCTAGGATCAGTGTGAGGTTGATATAGCCTAGAAGTGAACTGTGGATGGAAATGCTCTAGGACGTGTATATCTCACTTGGATCCAGAGGAAATTATTATAGTTTCTCATACTGGGTTATGTTCAGTATGACATATTGTGATATGCTAGTATTCAACTACACTCACTCTGTGATCGCTTCAAAGAACAGAAAGACTGTGGAATAAAACAATATACTGTTTTCTGGATTACATGAAAAGTTCATGTATTATCTACTACTCAAACCAAAAATAATTGCTACTTATGTTGTTAAGGATTTACTTGCATCAGTTCATTAATTAGCAATTTGCATTGTATCAAATGGGTCTAACTCTTCTAATAGATTCCGAATGGACTATTACACAATTCAATTCTAGTTAGTTTTATACTTACTCATGAGAAGAAAATACAATAGAAATATTTCCTAGAGGAAAAGACTCATTTGGAATTCAGTATTTAAACAATAAAAAGAAAGAAATAATAGAGATTGCTAGCTGTGACATATGTATGAGGGGTTTTCCCTGAGAATCCACATTCTTAATGGTTCAGTTCTCGTCACTCTTTGTTGTCAGACAAAATTGGTTCACAAAGAGCAGGGATGAAGCTGATTGGCCTGCTTATTACACCACTTGTTAAAAATCAAGATCTGAATAAGTTCTTCTCGAGGCGATGATTAAAAAAAGAGAAAATTGCTGTATTCCCCTACATTTGCTTTTGCACAAGTTGTTCCTTTTGCTTTTTGAATATGCCTTTCCCTACTTCATCTCCCAATCTTCATGTCAGAGTTCCCAGGCCAAACTCAAATTTCTCACCACCCATTATCTGTAGGAATGAGCTTCTCCTTCTCTGCAGTAGGCCTGAGTATTGAGAAACAAAGCTGTCTACCCCTACACGAGGCTTGGAGCTGAAACTCAAACTACCTCCCCATCCACCCAACTTACTGTCTGCGTTAGGGGTTGGCAAACTTCTCTGTGAAGGGCCAGATAGTATATATCGTAGGATTTGCAGGGAATATAATGTCTCTGTTGAATTTTTTTTCTTACAATACTTTAAGAATCTCAGCTTTGCCCACAGGGTCAGCTGTTGACAGAGGCACAGTTTGCTGATCCCTGGTCTACATTAACATAACTTTTCTATTCCATTGTCTGCATTAGAATGACTTTACTATTATAGGAAGGAACTTCCCAAAAGAACCAAGAATTCTTCAAATGGAGCACATCAACAGACAGCTTTCACTCTAAGATTCTATGAATCCTTTGTCTCAAAACTCCTTACCCTGCTTTTTGTACCAACCCTAAACTGTTATATTATGATCCTTCCCCAACCCTAATCAAGCTCCCATCCTCTCTTCCCCCTTCTCTCACTCCCATTGAAAGCCCTCCTTTAAACCAAAGTTTCAGTTCTCTGGAATTCCAATCTCACCTTCCCCACTTTGAGACACTAACAAAGCTCTGTGGAGGAAGTATTTGCTCTCACCTATGCAAAACTCAGCTTTGTCTTATCACTAGGTTGTTTTGGTGAATGTCCTATTGGCAGATATTTGGAGATCTAGTATTCAACATTCAAAAGAATGATTTTGATTCTGTTATAACGTCTTTCATACATGTGACAAGAGATTTTCACATATTGAGGTATATAGGGTAACTATTCGAGTTCAAAACTGATTCAGCTTGAACTAAGAAGCCTGACTTAGGGCCTATCAAACACATTGTAGATCTGCTTAACCATTAAAGCAAAGAATGCATTCTCTTAGGATAAGAATTTATACTGCCCCTCTTACACTCTATTGATAATGCCCTACTTGTAATGCCAGGATTAGTGCCTTTGCTGACATCAGGGTCATGTTGACTTGCTAATTTGCAACTGAACACCTCTTTGAAATTTTATTGAAAATGTATCATGGGTATGTTTAATGTATGTTCTTTGTTCTAAAAAGATAATGACTGTACTGAAACCCCTGCTTCTGCAGAACTCCTTCGAAGGCCTTTCAGGGTTATAATCCTCACTCTGGCTTATAATAAACTCACACCTATAAATTCTGATTTATAGGTTGGTTGTGGATTATTTGCATCAACAGTTGCTTTGTATTATAGTCATATGAGAATACACCTGCCTCTCTACTTGACTTCAAAATTCAGGCTATCAAAAAACAAATACTGACTATATTTTATTATGGATTTTGCATATAGTAAGCTTTTAAAGGTATTTTTTTTTGCTATATAGCAGTGTATTCAGTGATCTTTACCGAACCACATTTATTCAATTCAGTTCTTTCTGTTTCTCATAGAGGGTTTGCTATGTGAAAGCATCTTTCACTTCTATTCATGTATGACACAAAATGAAAAGGAAAGATGTTCCAAGAGCCATAATTAAGCCTTCTTAAAACATCCCCAGGAATAATCAATGCTATTTCTCTGCAGGATATTTTCTGTGAAAGTAGCAGTACGTTGTGTCTGGATTTCTTTGTATCTTCAACTACTCCCATGACTGTGGAGCAGGGCATCCCCACAGCGCAGATCTAGTCAAGGGAACACTGTGTTCCCTCAATTTGACAAGATGCAGAACAAGAAAAGGAACAGAGAACAAGCCTCACTAAAAAGTAATAGTCTTCCTGATGTGTGCTGATGGAGTCAAGGGCAGGCCAGGCTGTCCCGATACCTGGGATTAATGCCTAATTACCCAGGTGTGTTCTTCCAGGGCACCAGAGATTGCTGAGAAAACAATAGATATTTCCTCAGTGAAATGGAAAAGGTGGTCTTCTTTTTAAGTAGAAAAACTTGCCAGAAACCAGCATTTGAACTGTTGATCTCTTAGGGGAACATTGTAGGGGTGTGCTGTTATATGTCTGTCAATATTCTCTTACTTATTCTTAAGTTCTAAGCAGGTAACTTGCCATGTAAGTCACAGACTGTGAAAATAAAGCTAAATGCACATCATCAGAGAAAAGGTTGTAAGAGAATAGGACCAAAAAAAGGTATGCTAATACATATTAAATTAATATGCATACTTGTTAGGGTATGCTAGTTAATAAGGCACAAATAGTATGTCATTCACATGAGTAAAAGTAATTAGTCTTTGCTTATCCAAAGCACTATTTTTGGAAGTACGTAAGGGAAAGTTGTTGCTGGAAAGTAAGGGAGAGTATGTTTCAGAGGCCCTTCTATCTTTGGGAGGGATGGCTTCCCTCTGCTATCAGATCAGATTTCAGAGAAGAGCATGGCTCTGTGTTACTAGAAGGTGACTCCCAGGTTACCCTACAGCTCTTAAGACACACAGCTGTTAGTTTCTCCTATGCGATTCTTGTGAGGAAAAAGGCAAATAAAACACACACACAGCTGCCTTAGAGAGAATGTTATTTGATTTCATGGGAGGTGTAGGTGACAGGTTACACTTCTGATAAATAGGCTCATCTGCTGCAGCTTCTCCAGGCTCAGAGTCAAGAGCTCTGCCATTTCACTGCTAGATTCTTGCCCTGACATTTGCCTTGCTTGACATGGCACATCTGGGAAAGGGAGGAGGAGGGATGAGGCAGAAGCAGGATGCATCAGATTCAGTGTATGGTCAAGACAGCATCTTTTATGCCCTGCCTAGACACCATCACATAGGGCTTTGCTCTGCTAAGAAAACAGTGTCTCCAAATGAAACAAAGCAGGCTATTGACATAAACATTGGATTCCTACAGTGACTGCCTTTAGCCTAATAATACCTAATAGGACTTAAAAAGGGAGAGTACCCTCCCTGTTGAAGCTATTGTGATATATCAGTCTTTGCTAGATTATACATCTTTTTCTGGAACATCACCTGACTCACTCACTCACACCTTACTCATGTTTTAAAGAAATAAATTATATAGACAGTAGTCTTATATTATCCATTTGTTAATTTCATGAAATATATAGATTTGTTCATAGCCATCCTCCATATTTTGAAATGCGAAATTCTGGTGGACAAATTTTTTTTTTCTCTGCACAATTTTTGTAAAGGTTATGTTTAGACAACATGACAAGGGGAATCTTTTACCTGACTGGACATTTTAAAGCAGTTTGTGCATCTGAAATAATGACTTACACTTGGTAGCAGAATAATGAACATTTGCCAGAATTTTAAAATAATATAGCAAAAAACCCACAAATTTCCATCAACAGATGAATGAATACATAGACTGTGGTACTCTAATGTAATAGAATATTACTTAGCAATAAAAAAATGAACTATTGATACATACAATATGGATGAATCTCAAAATAATTTTACTGAGACAAAGAAGCCAGACTTTCCCCCAGAAAAAGAGTATATGCTATATGATTCCATTTTATCACATTCTAGAAAAAACAAGGAAATCTATAACTACAGAAAAGCAGATCAGTGGTTGACTGGAATCAGGGAGTGGGGTGGACAGAAAGGAGGGATTGAGAAGGGGCATGAGAAACGTTGGGCAATAATGGACACGTCAGTATGTTGATTGTGGTGATGGTTTGACAGGTGTATATAAAAACCAAACCTTATCAAATTGTACATTAAATATGTGCTGAGCCATTAATTATATGTCAATCATATCTCATTAAGTCAGTGAAAACATAATATCTGAGGAATCATCAACAAATCATTAATAGGATTAAATAAAGCAAATGATGTAGAATCTCTCTTTGGAAGCCATATAATTTTTTAACTTTATATACAAGATAAGAGGAATCCTGTGGATGGAGTCTGGACACAATGCTTATGGGTAAGAAGTAGAAATGGAGGCCTTTTCCTTATTAGTAATAGTACAACAATGCAAACAAATGAGGACCACAAAGGTAAAAGGCAAACTATGCTTAAGAGACATAAAATGGTCCAAAATATGATGTTTGCAATAAGAATAAGAAAGATAAGATTCTATTCAATAAAAAACAATCACACTTCTTATTTACATTATTCCCCAATACATAGACAAAAATACCGAAGCAAAAAGGAGAAACAGAAAAAAATAGGGGAGATAGGGAAAAAGAAATGAAAAAAATATATAGCTATTAATTTCAAGGATAGTATCAGATAGATCCACAAGATAAATAAACACAGAGCAAATTGATAAAGACTTTCATAGAATATTTCTATCTTGTAAACTCTCAGGAAACTTTCCTTAAAAGACATAGAGGGCCCTTCTTCACCAAAGAGTCATTTTCGTACTTGGCTGAAATGAGGGAAATATCAGATCTGGCTCACAGGTTTAGGCTCCCCAGGTCTGTCAGTTTGAGGTGAAAAGAAGACTGGAAAAAAATTTTAAATGTTGTTACTTAGGCGCCTGCATGGATTAAATTCAAGGTGTCCTTTAATTGGATGATATTTGAAAACATTTTTTGATTTTTCAATAAAAATGAATTGAGAAAGGGCGATGAACTAAAAGCAAGGTAAAGAAATTGCTAATTGAGAATTTGGGGCATTAACAAGGGAAGTATTTTTAGGCTGAAGTTTTCTTGGTCTCTTCTCATAAATCACATCATCAAGGCCTATGTGTTAGGCCAACTGTGTTGTGAGAAAATTCAGTAAATTGATTGTTACTTCAACGTAATACTTATTTTAAAACAAACAAAACAAAACCCACCATTGGGTGCATAACCAATAAGGAAGAATTTAAGAATAGCCGACAATTTGTTTACCACGTCATATTTTCCGATTAAGGATATTTAAGAAGAAATCAGGGAAATCTGATTTACTTTTATTACTGTCATCATCAGTGCTTTTCAAGAATGATGTGCTGGGTGAAAGTACACCTTGTCTTTGTAGTTTGTGTCTAGACTACAGAGTTACAAAAACTGTTATGCCTATTTTTTCTCTTCAGAGAATTGATAAGGGGTCCTGCAGGCTTATGCTTTAGCAGGGCATTTTTACTAGTCAAGCCATATAAACATATCAAAAAGATCAACAATTATTTCTCAGCTATCCAGTTTTTTTCCCCATTATTTTTATCTCAATTTCCAATAGCTTACCTATTATTTAGACCCACATGTTAAAAGTCAGCGCGTTCACTAGATAAAAGTCAAATCAATCATCTTGGAATTTTTCTGGTAAGTTTGGTGGAAGAAAACACAGATGAAGTTTGGCGAAGTCTTTGGTACATGCTAATTGTCATTGAGATATATTGTGGAACTGCTATTTGAGAATGGGTATGTAGTGACCTGTGCCCAAGAAACAAGATAGTGAGCTGTTTGAAGCAGTGATAATACATTATATGAATCTCTATGTTCATAATTCCCGCGTTGATGCTGCTCAACAAGTATTGAAGTTAAAAGAATACAGTATTTCATGACAAGGAATTGTATCCGTGTCTCTGTGGAGATGAGGAATCCTTCTCTAATGGCCATAGGCAGGCCAGTCCCTCAGTGGCTCAGGTGGCTCTGGGTTGGGCAGCAGCAACCTTCATCCTTGTGTGGAGATTTCCACCACCCTGTAAGAGGCAGAAGGAAGCCTAGCAACAATAGTCTCAGTATGACTGTCTCTTTTGTGCAGCCAGGAAAAAAGGAAATTTGTCCAAAATACCTGTGGCAAAATGCACTGCAGATAAGAAGCTGTCATTAGTAGAATGAGACGTTAAATGAGAAAGATCATGCTTCAGCATTTCCTAGCATCCACTGATAAGGACAGACAGACAAAGTCGAACACCCACTTTAGCTTCTGCTGCAGGGGCCCTGCGGGCAGCAGTGCCTTCTCCTCATGCCTGGCACAGGATGCATCTTGGCAGCCACAGCTAGTCTGCTGCTTTGGAAAATACAAACCTACCTTACTAAAATAATAATAAAAATTTAATCCAGATGAATTCTTATCAAGGAGGTGAAGAATAGGGAAAATCTGCAAGTTTTTTTCATATTTTAATGATATATGGAAAAATAATTACACCATTAAAAGAGAAGAATTTTTTCCAAGGTAAAAGAAAGACCAAAAGAAGAAAAATGTTTCTAATAAAATGTATTCTAGGTAGGCTGAAACACTGAATGAGAAAACACTGGTGAGATGGTCTGAGGAAGCCAGAGTTGTTTACCATGTATAAGTAGTGAGTATGTGTATATCTGTGTGTTTTTAGTATGTTTTTGGAAGTCTCTTCTTTCTTTCTTTTTGTTTTTTAAGAAGTAATAGTATTCAAAAAGGGAATGGTGATGTAGAACAAGAAGAAAACAGGCTTTTTCTGTTTTCTGCCTTTAAGTGAGGTAATTTTTTAAGCACCTCTTTCCCAAATATCTCCATGGGCCCTCTCATGGTGCCCCATATGATATCACCTTTTAGAAGCTTCAATTACAATGCAAACGTTGTGTGGGAAGTGTCTTAGTCTGCTCAGGCTGCAGTAACAAAATACCATAGGCTAGTGTCTTGAACAACAAATACTTATTTCTCATTGTTCTATAGGCTGGAAGTCAGAGATCAGGATGTCCGCATGGTTGGGTTCTGGCAAGACTGGTAGACAGCTGCTTTCCGGCTGTGCGCTCACAAGGAAGAGAGAGGTCTCAGATCTCCTTCTCTTTTTATAAAAGGACTAATCCCAACATGAAGGTCCTACCTTCATGACCTAATATAACCCTAATTATCTCTCAAAGACTCCACTTCCAAGCACCATTATAGAGGAGATTAAGGTTTCAGCACGTGGATTTTGGGGGGGACGCAAACATTCAGTCCATAGTCCATAATTCATCTGGTTATTTATATAAGTAAATAGTTGGTCTCTAAGGGAAACTATGCTGTACAGGTACTGATGGGTGTGCAGAAGGCAGGCAGAGGAGGAGCTATCTAGAAAACAGGTAGATATATTAAGGAAACCACTAGGGAGCTTGGGAGGTGTTAAGAATATCAAGAACCATTGTATCTGGTGAAAGAGAAAGGGAAAATTGGACGGGAAAAGGAGAGGTCACTCATAATAAAACATTTTGTTTACTTGCTAGCTTTGATTAGGGAAAATTCCATTCCAGGCAGGTTTTAGATTTTTCAAAAGCTATTTCTTTCTCTGAAGCCAGGCTGCCTCAGGTATGATTTAGAATCTTGATGTCAGTCCCAATCACCACGAATATACAGATGCTAAGGGTTCTGGCTCGTGATAATGAAGCCAGACTTGTCTCTTCTGTGAACTCATTTCCTGAATTTTCAAATGTCTACAGAGCCAGGTACCAACAAAGCCCAGAATGAATCAATGAATGTGTGCATACAATAATTAAATTTTTGAACATGCAAGCAACAAATACAACTCCAAAAATATTTTGGAACACAATCTGCAAAGACACTTTGAAATTAGCAGAAATTATTTTATCTTAGATATGATTTTATTTCAGATATGAAAGTGAGAAGCTTCAGAGACAACAGCTGTCACTTTTGAACATAAAGTGTTAAAATGGAAGTAGAAATTGATCTAAAGTTCACAGATGTCTCCAGTCATCTACAACAGATGTCACTAATCATTTCCTACTGTTTGAGCAGGTGTGATTCATCCACTATTTGGCTGAATTTCAGGGGGGAAAACGGACCTGTAAACAAACAAACAAATAAACAAATAAATCTGCATTCGAACTTGAAGACAATAATCATATTTCCCAAAGTATTCCCACAAAGCTCTGTTTACTTTGTTAAAATGTATCTAATATGTTTCTTATGCAGGTTAATATTTTGATAGACATCAATGAATTTCGACATGTTTCAAAATATTTCTGTTAGACTTTTAGCCCATTTGAATATCCTAGAAACTGTGATATTAGGATACAGCAAATTTTGCTGGCTCTGAAGGAAAGGAAACAGCCTTATTTTTCACCTAAAAGTTTCCACTTAATATTTATGTTAATATCACAACTTCTTGCCACAGTACGCAGTACATGGCATTTTCTCAATAAATGTTGAATAAATGAAGTTAGGTCACAAGTTACATAAAATATTATTTTCAGAGAATAGCAGCGCCGTGGATTAAAGACATAGTTTTTCTGGTTTTTAAATAAGGTATGGAGCTTCTACAGGCATTTGCTTTGAAAATTATATGCTTTTGAAACTTATAAAAGTTATTTGAAATCATTTTCCAAATTAAGCAATGACAGAGTCAATGCCACCAAGATGTATCTCTTTCATAAAATAATAATAATTCTTCAGTCTATGCTCGAGTCTCCTTTTTTTTAAATTTTTTTTTATTAAGGTTGTGAAAGTTAACATCCTTGTGAAATTACAGATGTACATCATTATTAGTCATGTTGTAGGTACACCACTTCACCCCTAGTGCCCTCCCCTCACCCCCCTTTCCCCTGGAAACCACCAATCAGTTCTCTTGGTCCATATATTAACTACCACCTATGAGTGGAGTCATCCAGAGTTCGTCTTTCTCTGTCTGGCTTATTTCACTCAACATAATACCCTCAAGGTCTATCCATGTTGTTGTGAATGGGACGACTTTGTCCTTTTTGATGGCTGAGTAGTATTCCATTGCATATATATATACCACATCTTCTTTATCCAATCTTCAGTTGCTGGGCACTTAGGTTGGTTCCATGACTTGGCTATTGTGAATAATGCTGCGATGAACATAGGGGTGCATGGAACTTTTGGAATTGCTGATTTCAGGTTCTTAGGATAGATACCCAGTAGTGGGATGGCTGGGTCATAAGGTATTTCTATTCTTAACTTTTTGAGGAATCTCCATACTGTTTTCCATAGTGGCTGCACCAGTTTGCATTCCCACCAACAGTGTATGAGGGTTCCCTTTTCTCCACAGCCTCTCCAACATTTGTCACTCTTGGTTTTGGATATTTTTGCCATTCTAAAAGGTGTAAGGTGATATCTTAGTGTAGTTTTGATTTGCATTTCCCTGATGATTAGTGATGATGAACATCTTTTCATGTGTCTATTGGCCATCCATATATCTTCTTTGGAGAAATGTCTGTTTATGTGCCCTGCCCATTTTGTAATTGGGTTGTTTGATTTTTTATTGTTGAGTTGTGTGAGTTCTTTGTATATTATGGAGATTAACTCTTTGTCAGATAAATAACTTGTGAATATTTTTTCCCAATTAGTGGGCTGTGTTTTTGTTTCAATCCTGTTTTCCCTTGCCTTGAAGAAGCTCTTTAGTCTGATGAAGTCCCCTTTGTTTATTCTTTCTATTGTTTCCCTCATGTGAGGGGTTATGGTGTCCAAAAAGATCCTTTTGATACTGATGTCAAAGAGTGTACTGCCGATGTTCTCTTCTAGAAGACTTATTGTTTCAGGCCTAATCTTTAGGTCTTTGATCCATTTTGAGTTTATTTTAGTAAATGGTGAAAAAGAATGGTTGATTTTCATTCTTTTACATGTGGCTGTCCAGTTTTCCCAGCACCATTTGTTGAAGAGACTTTCTTTCCTCCATTGTAGGCCCTCAGCTCCTTTGCCAAAGATTAGCTGTCCATAGATGTGTGGTTTTATTTCTGGGCTTTCAATTCTGTTCCATTGATCTGTGCATCTGTTTTTGTACCAGTACCATGCTGTTTTGATTACTGTAGCTTTGTAGTATGTTTTAAAGTCAGGGATTGTGATGCCTCCAGCTTTGTTTTTTCTTTCTCAGGATGGCTTTAGCAATTCGGGGTCTTTTGTTGCCCCATATGAATTTTAGGATTCTTTGTTCAATTTCTGTAAAGAATGACATTGGAATTCTGATTGGGATAGCGTTGAATCTGTAGATTGCTTTAGGTAGAATGGACATTTTAACTATGTTTATTCTTCCAATCCATGTGCATGGAATGTCTTTCCATCTCTTTATGTCGTCATCGATTTCTGTGAAGAAGGTCTTTTAGTTTTCGTTGTATAGATCTTTCACTTCCTTGGTTAAATTTTTTTTTTTTAAAGATTTTATTTTTCCTTTTTCTCCCCAAAGACCCCCAGTACATAGTTCTATATTCTTTGTTGTGGGTCCTTCTAGTTGTGGCATGTAGGACGCTGCCTCAGCGTGGCTTGATGAGCAGTGCCATGCCTGCACCCAGGATCCGAACCCACGAAACACTGGGCCACCTGCAGCAGAGCGCGCGAACTCAACCACTCGGCCACAGGGCCAGCCCCTTCCTTGGTTAAATTTATCCCAAGGTATTTTATTCTTTTTGTTGCAATCGTGAATGGGATTGAGTTCTTGAGATCTTTTTCTGTTAGTTCATTGTTAGCATATAGAAATGCTACTGATTTATGTATGTTGATTTTATACCCTGCAACTTTGCTGTAGTTGTTGATTGTTTCTAACAGTTTTTCTATGGATTCTTTGGGGTTTTCTATATATAACATCGTGTCGTCTGCAAACAGCAAGAGTTTGACTTCTTCGTTGCCTATTTGGATTCCTTTTATTTCTTTTTCCTGCTGAATTGCTCTGGCCAAAACCTCCAGTACTATGTTGAATAAGAGTGGTGAAAGTGGGCACCCTTGTCTTGTTCCTGTTCTGAGAGGGATGGGTTTCAGTTTTTGTCCGTTGAGTATGATGTTGGCTGTGGGTTTGTCATATATGGCCTTTATTACGTTGAGGTACTTTCCTTCTATACCTATTTTATTGAGGGTTTTTATCATAAATGGATGTTGGATCTTGTCGAATGCTTTCTCTGCATCTATTGAGATGATCATGTGGTTTTTGTTTCTCATTTTGTTAACGTAGTGAATCATGTTGATTGACTTGCGGATGTTGAACCATCCCTGTGTCCCTGGTATAAATCCCACTTGATCATGGTGTATAATCTTTTTGATATATTGCTGTATTCGGTTTGCCAAAATTTTGTTGAGGATTTTTGCATCTATGTTCATCAGTGATATTGGCCTGTAGTTTTCCTTCTTTGTGTTGTCCTTGTCAGGTTTGGGGATCAGGGTGATGTTGGCTTCATAGAATGTATTAGGGAGTGCTCCATCTTCCTCTATTTTCTGGAATCTTTTGAGAAGGATAGGTATTAAATCTTCTTTGAATGTTTGGTAGAATTCTCCAGAGAAGCTGTCTGGTCCTGGACTCTTATTTTTGGGGAGGTTTTTCATTACTGTTTCTATTTCTTTACTTGTGATTGGTCTATTCAGATTCTCTGTTTCTTCCTGATTCAGTTTGGGTAGTTTGTATGAGTCTAGGAATTTATCCATTTCTTCTAGGTTGTTCAATTTGTTGGCATATAGTTTTTCATAGTATTCTCTTATGATCCTTTGTATTTCTTTGGTATCTGTTGTGATTTCTCCTCTCTCATTTCTAATTTTATTTATTTGAGACTTCTCTCTTTTTTTTTTAGTGAGTCTGGCTGAGGGTTTGTCGATTTTGTTAATTTTTTCGAAGAACCAACTCTTTGTTTCATTGGTCCTTTCTACTGTCTTTTTTGTTTCAATATCATTTATCTCTGCTCTAATTTTTATTATTTCCCTACTTCTGCTGACTTTGGGCTTTGTGTGTTCTTCTTTTTCTAATTACATTAGGTGTCGTTTGAGGTTGTTTATGTAATTTTTTTTTGCTTATTGAGGTGTGCCTGTATTGCAATGAATTTCCCTCTTAGGACTGCCTTTGCTGCGTCCCAAATCGTTTGGTACGGTATGTTTTCATTTTCATTTGTCTCCAGATATTATTTGATTTCTTCTTTAATTTCCTCAATAATCCATTGTTTGTTCAGTAGCATGTTGTTTAGTCTCCACATTTTTGGCCCTTTCCTAGCTTTATTCTTGTAGTTGATTTCTAATTTCATAGCATTATGATCAGAAAAGATGCTTGATATTATTTCAACCCTCTTGAACTTATTGATGCTTGCTTTGTTTCCCAAGATATGGTTTATCCTTGAGAATGTTCCTTGTGTGCTTGAGAAGAATGTGTAACCTGCCGTTTTTGGATGAAGTGTCCTATATATATCTATTAGGTCCATCTGATCTAATTTTTCATTTAATTCTGTAATTTCCTTGTTGATTTTCTGTCTGGATGATCTGTCCATTGGTGTTGATGGGGTGTTGAGGTCCCCTACTATTATTGTATTGCTATTGATGTCTCCTTTTAGTTTTGTTAATAGTTTCCTTATGCATTTTGGTGCTCCTGTGCTGGGTGCATATATATTTATAAGTGTTATGTCATCTTGATGGAGCGTCCCTTTTATCATTATATACTGCCCCTCTTTGTCTTTCTTTATCTGTTTTGCTTTGAAGTCTACTTTGTCTGATCTAAGTATGGCAACACCTGCTTTCTTTTGTTCATTATTAGCTTGGAGTATTGTCTTCCATCCCTTCACTTTGAGTCTGTGTCTTTGGGGCTGAGATGTGTTTCCTGGAGGCAGCATATTGTTGGATCTTGTTCTTTGATCTATCCTGCCACTCTGTGCCTTTTGATTGGAGAGTTCAATCCATTCACGTTTAGAGTGATTATTGAAACGTGGGGGTGTACTGTTGTCATTTTATCACTTGTTTTCTGGTTCTTTTGCGTTTTGTCCTGATCGAGAGCTGTTACTTTGTGTTATTGTCCTTCTGCTTATCTCCTTTGTTCTGGATTTTGTAACCCCTTTCCTTTTTTAGATTTTTCAGGAATGAGGTTCTTCCTGAGCATTTCTTGAAGAGGAGGTTTTGTGGTGATGAACTCCCTTAACTTTTGTTTATCTGGGAAAGTTTTTATTTCTCCATTGTATTTGAAGGATTTTTTCCCTGGGTAAAGTATTCTTGGCTGCAGGTTTTTGTCCTTCAGAGTTTTGATTATTTCATTCCAATCTCTTCTAGCTTGTAAGGTCTCTCCCAAGAAATCTGCTGATGGCCTTATGGGGTTTCTTTGTAAGTTATTTTCTTCTGCCTGGCTGCCCTTAGTATTTTCTCTTTGTCGTTGACTTTTGCTAGTTTCACTACTATATGCCTTGGGGTTGGTCTTCTTGCGTTAATAAAGTTTGGAGATCTATTGGCTTCTGTCACATGAAGTTCCATCTCTCTTCCCAAGTTTGGAAAGTTCTCAGCTGTTATTTCTTTGAGCAGCCCTTCTGCCCCCTTCTCCTTCTCTTCTCTCTCTGGTATACCTATAATCCTTATGTTTCATCTCCTAATTGAGTCGGATAATTCTCAGAGAGTTTCTTCATTTCATTTTAGTCTTAGTTCTCTTTCCTCCTCTGTCTGCAGCATTTCTATATTCCTATCCTCCAAATTTCTGATTCTGTCTTCCATATTATCGACCCTACTGTTCAGAGAGTCCAGATTTTTCTTAATCTCCTCCATGGTGTTCTTCTTCTCCAGTTTTCTAATTGGTTCTTCTTTATAGTGTCAAGCTCTTTTGTGACATAGCTCCTGAACTCATTGAGTTGTCTATCTGAATTCTCTTTTAACTTGTTGAGTTTTTTAATGATGACATTTTTCAAATCATCATCATTTAGGTTATAGATTTCATTGTGTTTGAGATTGTTTTCTGGGTGCTTATCATTTTCCTTCTGTTCTGGAGATTTAATATATTTTTTCATACTGCTTGATGGCATAAATTTGTGCCTCCGCATAGAGATAGAGTTTAGTCGCTGCTTCCACTTGCTGCGACTGGTGTGGAGGGGGCGGCTGTTTAGACTGCACCAACCAGGAACCCTGTCAGCTGTTACTGACTGGACCTGGACCCCTCCTCATAGTCACAGTGGTCCTGTGGGGGTCCCTCGTCGGTTGTGGGGGCAATCGTAAGGGGGCCTCAGGCTGCTGGTTCCTACTGTTGCAGCCCACTTAGACGCACTCCCTCCTTGTGGTCTGCAGTGGTGTTGTGGGCTTTCCCAGCAGCCAGCAGCAGGATCACCTATAATTGCTGCTTTGTCCCTAAAAGAGCCCACAAGATCACACTTGTCCACTATAGGTCCCAGCAGAGCTATGGTTATCTTCTGCAGTCTGTCGTTTGCTCACCTAGCTGTGCTACTTTTGCCCCAGGGCCTTCCCGCCTTGTGATTGCCAGTTGGGACCTCTCCACTAGTGCTGTGCAGAGGCTTTCGCTGAGGCTGCTGTAGGAACCTGGAGTTCCCCCCTGGGCTACGTAGCCATTTCACTGGAGCTCCACTCTGCCCCACTCCACTCTCACAGTATCTCTGGGAGCCCCTTGCCTCATCTGGGACATGGCCAGTGTCCGTGGGCCTGGTGGTGGCTTGTAAGCTGCTGCCTTCTGGGGAATTCTGCTCTAGGGAGCTTCCTGGTGTTCCGAATGCTGGGTGGGGCCTCCCTGTCAATGGCGAGCAGAGGCCCTCCCTGCTTGGGGGGCTGTAGAACCCTAAGAGTGTCCCCCTGGGCCACAGAGCCGGGTGTTGAAGCTCCACCCAGTCCCCAAGCACATCCACGGGAAGTCCTGGCACCCCCTGCACTGACCCGTGTGCTGGAGACCATGGGCCCAGCAGCAACTGGTGGTCTGGTGCAGTGCCAGGGAATCTGCCCACCGGGAGCTTCCCTTTGTTCTGGATTCTGGGAAGGGCCTCCCAGCTAATGGCAAGCAGAGGCTTTCCCTGCCGGGAGGGGTGCGGAACCCCGGAGCCTCCCCCTGGGCTGCAGAGCCAGGCGCTGGAGCTCTGTGTCCCCAAGCACGTCTACAGGAAGTCCTGGCGCCCCCTGCACCGACCAGTGTGCCGGAGACCGTGGGCCCAGCAGCAGCTCGCGGTCTGGTGCTGTGCCGGGGAATCCGCCCACCAGGAGCTTCCCTTTGTTCTGGATTCTGGACAGGGCCTCCCTGCTAATGGCAAGCGGAGGCCTTCCTTGCCAGTGGGTGTGGGACCCTGGGGATTCCCCTTGGGCTTAGGTGTAATCGCAGGGTGCTTGAGTAGGGCTGTTGTCACCTGTTTCCACCATCGCTCCACTGGTGAGTGCACACTCCCGCCCTTGGTGTGTGGCAATGCTATGGGGGAGTCTGCTGGAAGAGAGCCTCCTGCAGGAACTAGGCTGTCCGGGGGTCGGGGGTCGGAGAGTTTTCACCTATTTCCACCTCCTCCCTGGGGGAAGTCCGTCCACCTTCTGATGTATACTATCACGAGACTCTTAGGCATCTTGAGATGCTATCGGAATATCCTTAGGTTGGCTCCCGCCTGGCCAGCTGAGAAGCTCCACTGCTCCCAAAGGTGGCTTTTTTCCTCTCTGGCCAGAGTTACTGCCTCTTCTGCTTTCGTCAGGACTGTCCCTTGTTGTGGGGGTTCTTTTCATCCAGTTTTCAGTTTTCAATCCAGGGTGATTCCTCCTAAAATTGTTGTAACCTGGCTGTGTTTGTGGGAGGCGGCGAGTTCAATGTCTGCTCACAGCGCCATCTTGACGAGAACCTCAAGGAGTCTCCTTTTAAAGTGAGATGTGTGTTTATGTGTGAGTACAGTTGGCTCTCCATATTTGCATATGTGACAATGTGCATAGGTTATATGCCAATACTGTGCCATTTTAGACGAGAGATTTGATCATCCCTGTATTTTAGTATCTGGCTAGGTGTGCTGGAACCAATCCTCTATGAACACTGAGGGATGACTAAGCACTACAATGTCTGTTAAACTAGCAATGAATTGTGGCTAGGGCTAGCATTGGAAGGGATTAATATATGATATATGATATCAATTCTAATTTCTAATATATAGTATGGAATAATAATTGTAATGTAGAAAACACTTGAGAAAAAAATTTAAACAATTTCCTTTAGCAACAAATTAAAATCTGAATGCTTATCTGAGACAATGTTTTGAAGATAATCTAAAAACCTGAGATTCAGTCCGAATAGATATTTTTCTTGTCTTCCCTAAGTTTGCATTTGAAATAACCACAGATCTTTATTATTATTGAAGAAGGAAGGAGAAGAATGATTAGATCAGTGAATATTGATATCATAAATATGAGAAAATCAAGTCCTTGTCCGAAAATTCCTGCCCCTTGATCAGTTTATAAAACACCAAAGTCAGTTCTGTCAATCCAAATGAAATTACTATAAAACTCTCCTTGAAAATTCCCAGTTCATAGCTGAGATGGAGCCAGCCCTGACACAGTCAAAAATCTGTTTCACAGCTTCCAGCAGTTAGCATCTGATAAAAAGTAAGGAATGTCGCCCAAGGACTGAAGTCTCCCCAACAGATTTTTTTCTTCTGCTGCTTTTCTTTCTTTTTTCTCCTTTTTTTTGCTGTTAATAAGAAATGACTAACAGTGTCTAGTAGAGTTTATTATACACAAATAATGACTTGTACTAACAGAGGGATATTTTGCCTCAAAATCATTTACAAATATTTATAGATATACTGTTACAAGATACCCATGTCTCCTGAGGAGGAACCACCTCTGGTGAAACACAAGAGCTATTTAATAGCAACTCAATTCTTTCTGGTGTTCAAGTCTATAGTCGAAAGGGAGAGTGCAGTTACTCAATTTTGCCTTCAAAGACAGTTAAAGCAGAATTTCTCTTAGCTATGATTGTATTTTGAATTGTGTCTGAAGTTCTTTAACGACTGTGTCTATTCAGAAATTTCTCTTTGCATTAATTCAAGTGTTTACATAATTTGTAATAATGCTCACTTTACTTTTTTGGTGGTTTACAACTATCGCACCTTCATTTGTGCATTGACATGTGACAGGGCTTGCTTCACAGGTGTGTGATCTGTGCATTTGCCCAGGGCCCAGTGTTCAGAAGGGCTCTGTGTTTGGTTTAATCCTTCCTTGTCACCATTTTGAGATTCTTAATAATTGTTGAACAAAAGACTATGTTTTCATTTTGCACTGAGCCCTGCAAATGATGTGGCCAGTTCTAGCACTTGATGAGACATATAATAAGTCATCAAGGGTCTGTAAGATCTCCAAAGACACCAGAGCAAAGACTCTAGCACTTGAGTATATGGGCCTATTTCGACAAGGCGATTAGGGATGATATATAGAACCAGGCTTCTTCAGAGTGAGGTACCACCAATTCTCCTCACTGAATGCAAAATAGAGTGATTAGAGTGATCTTTCTTAGAAATGTGCAATTTTCTATGATACCAAGAGTAAGGACCTTTAGAGTCTGTGCATTGAATAATACTAAACTTTTGTTTTATGTTCTGTTGGGAGAGGGAAATGACTTGTGAAAGAGAAGCTGGGTGCTAGATGTGGCCACTGTATCTTAAACACATTCTTGTCCACATAGAGAGATCTCCCATCCACATACATGAGGGCAAGGATGGTAGAATAACCCTGAAAATAATGCTAATACTACTACTTAATATTTGTGTGACACCTATAGATTCTCTCACAATAGTGATCCTAATTGAGGTTTCCTATAATTTAATATTAGATTCATAGAAGCCAAGTGAGTTACCAAAGGTCATATAGTAAGTTGAAGCAAACTTTCAACATGAGTATTCTAAATCCATGCGCAGGGCCATTTTCACTTGTTTGCTCCACTTGTGATAAATCTTTGAGGCTGTAATTAGAAGGGCTGCCCATATAATGGGAGTTTTATTGAAGTAAATAAAGCAACCTTTTGGCTACTTATTTCTAAAGGGCCTTATTTCTAAAGAATCCCAGGCCAGGACAATCCTATAGGCAGTAGGAAGAGAACGGGGCACCAAAAATGCTGCAGGAAAAAAGGGCAGAAGGGAAAGACATGGACAGGAAACCACTGAATGTCAGAGTTGAAAGCAAACCTATGGTCGTCTTGTCAATCTCTACTTCTCTCTCAATGCAACCTGATGAGAAAGCCCTCTCAACAGCAGCTAGAGAGATGAATTTTCACTTTAGAAACATTTATAAATGAGCATTTTATCTCAAAACACCACATTCCATTCCATTAAAGAGCTTAATTGCTTGAAAGTTCTGGCTTAAGTTGAATTGAGTTCTGATTTGCTATAAATTTGAATAAAATATGGTCTCTGTTCTGAACTCTGCAGAGGAATAAAGCCATTAAAACATAATTCCAATACACCTATAATAAAAGTCATACTAGAGAAATCCACAAAAACTGTTCAGAAACGTATATTGCTGGAGTGACTGGACAGTTTCACAGAGGATTTGCTCTTTGACTTTGACTGTGAATCATGGCAAATTATACAAAAGGAGAACACAGAAGTTTTCTGCTAATCCTAATGACTTTTTTCCCTTAATCCACATGATTTATAAAATTTTTTCTATTTTTTTTTTAATATTTAAAAACTCTACTGTGTCTCTTCTTGGTCTTCTCCTCATTAGACTAAACAACCAACTCAAATAATTCCTTAAATATTATGTATGGCACCCACATCCAACCAAAAAAATACGAATATCTATCCTTTACGCTATCTATAATTATTCTCTACTTCTTTAGTATCCCTATTAATGTGAACCACCATGATTTAAAGCCCCTTCATCAGATATATTCTGCTCATTGCAGAAACAAGACTTCATTCTGTGTGACTGGAGCATTTTCTCACATATTAAGGTTGTATTAGAGTTTGTGCCAATAGCATCATTATTTTGTTGGCTTACCCTGTACCTGTATTTTGATCAATGAAGCATAGAGCTGGTGTCCCACCCTAGCATATGCTTGGAAATCTAAGCGAAGATTTTCACAATCTTTTCTAATTGTCTCTTTAGTTTTGACCTAAATAGAAGAATTTGATCTTGTTGCTACTAAATTAGTTTTTGTCCCATATTCTTTAACTTAAAAATTTGATAACTCTGCCTTCAGTGTTTTTAATTGGAAAAAATCCAAAACGGAAAAAAACTAAACCAAAGCATCATGATAAAGTCTAAAACAAAGCCACATGACATTCCACCAGCAGCTTCCCCCAGGTTTCAACACAACTTAACCAACAATAAATAGGCTTCTTAAAATCACCCCATTTTAGGGGCCAGCCCCATGGCATAGTAGTTAAGCTCAGCATGCTCTGCTTTGGTGGCCCTGGTTCACAGGTTTGGATCCCTGGGGTGGATCTACACCACTAATCAGCCATGCTGTGGCAGCAAACCACATACAACGTAGAGGAAGATTGGTGACACAGGTTAGCTCAGGGCAAACCTTCCTCAGGGAAAACAACAACAACAACAACAAAAAAAAACCCCCTTTTTTTTTTTACAAAATAATTTCCCATTATATCTGTGTCTTGATGTTAATACAGTGGATCTACTACTACCTAAGCATCTCCTAGCAATTTCATCTAAAATGTTAATGAGGCATGCTTGTCATTACGTCCTGCTGTTGAATGCAGCTAGATCACAGGGATCATCGTATACTTTTAAAAAATCCATTCAGACTCTTTGATTATTTAAATTTTTGCTAGAAAATTTTCTGAGGACTTTCTTACCCCTCAGATTATAATTTTCTCAAATAACTTATCTTTTCTCTCCTCACTTTGGAAGCTCAGAACGTTTGCTTAACTCCCGTTTTCTGAGTGTACTCTCTCTCCCTCATTTTCATAATTGTTCAAACTATGGCACCACATTTGCAGTCTCTTTAGTATCTTGTTACATGCTTCTTCACTTGCTAACTGGAGATCTTAGATTATTTTATCACTTGTTTGTGGCCTCCAATACATTTCCATTATAAACGTTATTTTCCTGACTCTAAGAGACTGAACTAAAATTAGGTTTGAGTAGGAGTGCCTTCTGTCTTCGGGTGCTAGCATGTTATCATTTTCCTAGCACTGGGATTATGACTTTCTATTTCTCTTTCATGTTATAGAGTATATATATATATATGCATTCTCTTTGTTGGCACTTTTCTTGAAACTTCACCTCATTCTGGCACCCTTTTCCTGACCAGATTACCTCTGAATCATGCCGCCTTTAGTAGTCATTTTTGATTATGCGTTTCTCTTTTCATCTTACAAAGATTTAAAAATCTGAGATTCTGTTTACTGTAGTGGACACTTCCTATAGTTCTATAATTGCTGGCATTGAGTGTATATTTAGAATTTTCTTTTTTGAAACTTCAGTCTGTCAAAAGCACACCCAGGGGATGTTCCAGGTTTTATGGGGCCTGAAGCTTATACAACTGGGGAGGGAAGTCTTGTTTAAGAAAAATAACATAAAACACCTTACTTTTAAAAATTTTATAGGACTATGAAAGTAGCCCATGCAGGACCTTCAAAGCTTGAGATTTATTAGGTTCATGGTGCCTACACTTCAGATTACGCTCCATTCAGAGTCTCTAGCCAAAGAACCGTAGCTGAATTTTAAATGACCATTTTGAAAGTGACTTCAAATAGTCTAACATATATTATCAATTAATATGCCAATCTGAGCTGATTCAAAAGCCACTCTTAACCTGTCAACATGATGGAAAAAATAGAATAAAAGTAACTTAGCGTACATCAGTCATCTTGAAACTTATAAAAGAAAATTGTCTTATGGCTGCGAAGAAGAGGGAAATCAAGTCAAGAGCATGTATCAAGACTCACAAAGGCTGCCACTTGAAAGAAAGGGAGGCTAAAAAACAACGCTTAGTCCTGGGAAGCAGCATGGAAGAACACCCCCGGCTCAGGGCTCAGGGTGTAAGAAATACCCAGAGGAAAGCACTCTTCTCGTTCATACCAACCTTGGGAACAGAATCTGAATTCATAACAGCTATGTGTTTTAGGAAATTTAAGACAAAAAAATTTAAGAAAGTTGTCCTGTATCAGCAATCTGTGAGGTTAGGCAAAAGCATCATGAGTTGGTGCTGTCGGGATGCTCTCACAAACTGGATCATATGAAGTTCTCAGGAAAACTATCACTGCAATGGGATATAGTCAAACTTACAAACCAATCAAGGAAAGAAACCACCACAATGGGGAGTCAGTACATGAAGCACATGAGAAAATTCAAAGCCCATGACTTTGAGACACTAGAATAATCTGAATGAAAAGTAAAATGTCCAAATGGTTAGAAGATTAATAGAGATCAAAGGGCAAGAGCAGTATAGTATGAATGAAAAAATAAGAATAATTGAAAAAGGACAAAATATATGTCCTACACATAGTAAAATAAGTAATATAGTTATAGGAAAAACATCTTAATAGATGGGTTGAACAATAGCCTGATAAGCTATAGGAAAAAATAATTGTGTCAGAAGACAGAGCTGAATACTTCTGCAGTACAAACAAAAAATTAAACAGATGGAAAACAAGGTAAAAAAATATGGACATATAATATAAAGTTTCACCCTGTCTGGTAGGGGAAAGGAGGAACTGTTAGAGAAGCAACATTTAAAGGCACAAGACAGCAAGAAGAGCAGATATACTTGCCTTATTCCTGATGGGAAAGCTTCTAAATACTTGCCATTAAGTATGTTGTCTACTACAGGGTTTTGATAAATAATGTTGAGGAGTTTCCTTCCAACTACTAATTTCCAAAGTGTCTTTTTTATTTTAATGATGATTGCAAGCAAAATTTATTTGAAGATTTTTCTCTCTTTTGAGATGATCAGATGCATTCTTTAATCTCTTAATGAATTGTGTGGCTAGATTGTTTTGCATACCAGATAGATAATTTTTTTTACATTGTTGGCATCAATTTACTAATACAATTTAATGAATCTAAGGTTTGACTCTATGAATGAGAGTGACCTACAAATTTTTGTACTGTCCTTGTCTAGTTTTGGCATTTTTGTTATATGAATCTCACAAAAAGAATTGGAAAAGTTTCACTCTATTATGTTCTCTGGAAAAATGTGTGAAGGTCAGAGATAAAACATTTGGAAGGTTTGCTTAGACTTGCCTGTAAAAGCATCTAGATTTGGTGTCATTGGAGAGTAGGGAAAAGGGGAAATTTTAACTATCTACTCCATTTACTTAACGCCTGTTGATCCATTCAGAGATCCAATTTCTTCTTGAGATAATTTATTTGTTTTTAGAAAATGTCTATCATATACGTTTGATAACTTATTAGCATTAACTCATTCATTGTGTTTTTGATTTCAAGAATAATAACTCTACTACGTACACTCATGTGCACACACACATATGTATACACTGTAGTACATATAAGTGTGTACATGTATAGTACATATATAATATGTATGTGTGTATATATGAGGGGAGATAGATTTTGTATAGTACATATATAATATATATGTGTGTATATATGAGGGGAGATAGATTTTGTATAGTACATATATAATATATATGTGTGTATATATGAGGGGAGATAGATTTTGTATAGTACATATATAATATATATGTGTGTATATATGAGGGGAGATAGATTTTGTATAGTACATATATAATATATATGTGTGTATATATGAGGGGAGATAGATTTTGTATAGTACATATATAATATATATGTGTGTATATATGAGGGGAGATAGATTTTGTATAGTACATATATAATATATATGTGTGTATATATGAGGGGAGATAGATTTCTCTCTTTCAACAATTTTGTTTAAATTTTGTCTATTTCATTCATCTTTGGAATATAGCAGATATTTCACTTTTTAACAAAATTTGATTTCAGCCTTCAAATTCAGTTTTCAACATTTTCTAGAAAACTGTCATCCATGTCCTTCCTCTGCCCATGTAGCCAGAAATGTGCTTGCATAATAATACCACTTGTGACTTTCATTCATTTCTTCTCCAAAGCCCCCCACTGTACTTCTACTCCACTCCTCTGGGAAGGCCTCCCTGACTCTCTCTTGACCTTGAGTTCTCAGATCTAGGAGCTCTACCCACCATGCTCTCAGTGCCCCCTGTCCTTGACTCCATTGCAACAGGTAATGTGTTTAATCGTCTTGCTTTATCTAAATGCAAGTCTCCTTAGTATATTGTAATGTTCTTGGGAGCAAATGCAGTGATTTTTGTTTGTGGCCTCCAAACTCCATCAGTGTATTTAGCATGGAGTAGGGACTTAATAAATTAGTTTGAATTTTTAATGCCAGTCCTGTTAATTTTTCCCACAAGAAATACGAGAAAAATTAGTAGTTTGAATACATTTTGGAAGGTGTTGACTTATTCTTCTAAGAAGATAACACACTTACCAATTTGATATTTCAGGCCTATTTATTGGTTTATAATTTACCTTTTTCTGGTAAGAATTTCAGCAGCTATATCACACCTGCATATGCTATTTAGACAGTCTTTAGAAGAGATTCCTCAAATATTATTATAAGTTTTTTTCTATGGTGGTGACAGCATTCCTGCTTTTCCCTGTGAACACGCAGATCATACTATACTCTCTGAAGGATGAAATAAGTGTTCATTGTTTATTAGTTAGGCTCATCATCTCTGAGAAGAGCCTTATGCCTTTTAGAATTGACCAAATGAAAGTCTCTTACTCATTATCTCTCATTAAGTCATGTTCTCCTGCTTATAAAAATTTTGTAACTTTGATTTATTTCAACCATATTAGCACTTTTTTTCTCCTGATGAATTTTGATTTAGCTAACAAAAGATGTGCAATTGGAAAAGTCTTGTCTTTTAGGCATTTGCTCCAACTATGGGAATTTGCAAATTCTCTCTATGGGTTTGCCAGAAATTAAAGGAACATGACCAATTTCAGTTACCTTAATAAGACATTTAAAATGTTTAATTAAATTCACTTATTTCAATAAGAATATATTATATGATTCTGAAAAAAGAAAAAAAAATGATTGCATCATGTGGTGGTCTGAACAGGTTTCCAATTCTTCTTCCTCTTGCTACTTTTGTTGCAGAATTGCCAAACTGACCTTGGTCTCCCGACTGAAACCAAGAACCAGAGAGGGTGGTGGTATTCTGTGATGTGGTGGTGTGCACTCTGCCATCTCTGACACATAACTCCCACAGTGTCTATGTAAGGCAGTTGTACAGGTTTTAGAGGCTGATGCTGAAGATGTTCGTCAAAGCCAATTACTCATTCGTCCAAATTCTAACAATTAATAAATAAAAAGTGAAGCAAGCTATAGCTTGAACTCTAAAGCAAGAAAGTATGAGATTTGCGGCTACCACTTGTAAAATTGGTTGCCTTCTCAAGTGGGCCCAGAGAACAGAAGATTAAGAATAACAGAAAATATATACCACCTACATAAAGAGATTGAAAATATTTGCTTTTATATAGTTTTCTTTTGTTATCTCATCAGTTTATATTTAGACTGATAACCAGAGGTGGGTCCCTTTTTATATGCTATTCCCTAGGTTCAGAACAGCAGATATTTAATAGTGTGTATATGTGTGTACTTACACATGCTCACATGTCTGAAGCAGATGTTGCTGACCACTATATTACCCTTCTCCTTTTGCTCAAGCAGGGAAACCAGTTTCAGACTCTATGAATGGTTATCACTTCAGACAGGAGCACAGATATAAAACATGCCCTTCAGGTCCATCCATATCTATAATTCTTGACTCCTTCATGCCTTAGAAAACATTTTGTGGAAACTACCACAGAATATCCTTTTTCCGTACAGCTGCTGGTGGGTCTCAGGAGCTCCTGGAACTCACAAATTTGAAAATTCCTAGCACTGCCTTTCATGCATCTAAAATAGCATTCTAAGAGTTAGTCTATCGCTGACCACTTTCTCTTCCAACTTACAAACAAAGAGTACTGAACAGAATTCAGCTGTTCTTTCTCAATTGCTTTATCAGACAGATCAAGTAAAAAATATATATATGTAATTTTTTCACCTATTGCTATGCTCACTTCTGGATTACAGTGTAACTTGGGAAAATGGGGACAAAGCAAAAGATGAGGAAAAGAAAAACAAAGGAAATAAAAAGTGAGGGGAATTATGGCGGATAGTTGAATAACATCACATTGGAAGTAGGCCCAATAAGAGTCCAAAATTGTGAGAATCCAATGTGAGGATAAAATTTGTTTGATTTAGAATATTTTTATGTTTCAAATAAATCTGAAGAGAGGAGATGACCAAAATATACATTGATGAAAGTTACAATGAGGACACAGACTGACTTAATCATTACATCCCAAGATACTATAACTAAGGAATAAGATTTGAAGTTTCCTAGAAGTGTATTTGGGGAAGATAAAAGGATGCTCAAAACTGATCTACTGATATTTAATAAATACATTGAGTGATTAAAAACAAAAATAAATCAGAATAGACATTGGAACTGTTTAGAAAAAAGTAATGTTATATAGTGTTATTATTCGGATTATGTCTCCCAAAAAGATATGTTGTAGTCCTAACAGCTGGCATCTATGAATGTGACCATATTTAGGAACTGGGTCTTCGCAGATGCAATCGGGTTAAAATGAGGTCAGACTAAATTAGAGTGAGCCCTCATCCAATGACTGTTGTCCTTACAAGAAGGGGAAATTTGAACACACATACATAGAGAGAAAATGTCATATGGAGAAACAGAGACACACATTCACAGGGGAAAAATGATATGAAGACGCACAAGGAGAAGGCCATGTGACAATGGAAGTAGAGATTGGAGTGACACATCTACTAACCAAAGAATGCTAAGGAGTGCCAGCAACCATGAGAAGCTAGGAAGAGGCAAGGAAGAATCTTCCTCTAGAACCTTCAGAGAAAAGATTGGCAGTGCTGGCACCTTGACTTTGGACTTCTAACATTTGGAATTCTGTTGAAGAATACATTTCTGTTATTTTAAGTCAGTCAGTTTGTGGTAATTTGTTACAGCAGTCCTAGGAAAGTAATACATATAGATTGTATTTAGAAAATTTAGGTACACCTGTGATCTAGCTAACATCTCAAAAAATTGAGGGTATAAAAAAATCGACATATTTCTACACTCCAAGACATAGTGCCTTTTCGAAGACCAAGTGATAAGTCAGCTTCATTGGGCCTTTTCCTGTCATTGGTGCTGGGGTGACGGCTGGCTGCATTACAATGCTATGTAGGCCAAATAAACTTCTGAAAAGGGTCAGATAGCAAGTATTTTAGGCTTTGGGGCCTTTCTGTCTCCATTGCAGCTATGCAACTCTGCCTTTGTACTATGAAAGCAGCCACAGGTAAAACATAAAAGGAACAAGGGTGTCTGTCTTCTAATGAAGCTATTTACAAAAGAGATGGTGGGACAGACCTGATCTGAGAGCTAGGTTGCCAAACTCTGTTCTAGACAATTATTTCTTTACCATAGATTTTAAACTTGACAAACCACAGACAGCTATTCCTGTTCTGCAGTATAGCAGCATCTCACAGCTACGTTATTGACAAAGAATACAGACATTTGTTTGTGAGGGAGAGTACATTGAGGACTCTTCTACCAACGTTACTCATTATAACTTAACTGTTTGTTTCAGAGAGTTAAAAAACTCCAAGATAACTTAGCACATGTTTCTGCAAACCAGCCTTGATAAATTTTCATTAAATCTGTGGTTACCATGGGGGTGAGGAAGGGGGAAGGGCAAAAGGGGTGATTAGGCTCACATGTGAGGGAATGGACTATAGTTAGTTTTTGGGTGGTTAACATGATGTAACCTACACAGAATTTGAAATATATTACGATGTACATCTGAAAGCTATATTATGTTATAATCCAATGTTACTGCAAGAAAATGAATTTTAAAAATTTAAAAAAATCTTCACTTTTGTATGCTACTTTTCATATTAAATCCTGTGCTATTCATTGCTTTCCTATAAAGATCATCGTTGCTGCTTACTCTAAGTGTTAGGTAGAATTTATAGGACTGATAGGAAATAATATTTGACAGGTAAGAGATCAAATAGAGGCAGTTAAAATCATTTACTTTCCCTATAAATTACAGCTGGGTGGCTACTGTTAAAGAATTGCTCCATCTCCATTAACCACCTCGGTCTCCTACTTCGTCAGCTGTGTACATTGTGGATGTTTTGAGCCAAGCTCTAACATCACTTACAGGGCTGGTATTTCAGACTAATATGAACACTGACCGTTTACACTCACAACATGCCCACAACACATGCATTATCCAGGGGAATTAATTGTTAGCAATGAATTCAACATTCAGCCTTTAACATTTTTATTCTGGCAGTGAAGCCAAAGAATAAATCTATTCTTTCAAGCAGGCTATTATTAATCTCTGGCTTTCACAAATGGCAAACAGCCACGGAATCCAACTGACAGCACATATTCATTTAAAGACTAATAAGGAGAATTACCCATATTAGTTAAAATGTATTCATCACGTTTACATCTTTCCAGAGCTATCGCAGGAGTTGGGTTCGAGCACGCAGAATCAATTAACTTGTTCTAATTGTTATCTAAATTTGAGGCATTGAGAAAGTTTCAAAAATACATTCAGGGAATCATTTTAGCTTCATTTTGAGAAGAAAATAATCTTGCAATAGACATTATTTAGCTTTTTGCCAAGGAAATAAATTTCAAAACCGTTCAGTCTTTTGTGTGACCAGACTCAATGTCCCTTTCCTTACTTTGTGTTTATATTAGGATTTTGACGCTAATGGGCTAAAATACAGGAAGTAAGGACAGAAATAGGAAGAGATTTAAAAAGCATAATTTGAGAACACGTGATGGGGGAGTAATTCCAGGAGTTTACCCTCTGCACTCCAGTTTCATCACCCAGGGATAATGCTTCCCTTGCTCTGTACCTTTTTGACCATACTAAGAGTAGTGTCAGTTTCCCTCAAATTATTGTGCAGATCTAGAAGAATCCATTTCACAGTGTAATTTTGAGTCTCTTAAGAGAGAAACGGGACATTAAACCCTTTGGCACGCCATCTCAAATTTCATGAGTAACTACTGAATATCTGCAAAGCCCTCTCAGGAATCACATCATTTTTTCAGAGTTTTTATTGGTAGATGCTTTACAATGTTTTTATGGTTGATTTGCAAAAATGACCGTTGCTTCATGCTTGTGGCATCTGATTTAACTCATGCCTCGCCTAGCACTTGCCCTAAATTCTAGCCTTCCTTTCACAGTATTGCGGGGAAGCCATTGAAGAGTTGATGTTCCAGGGGCAATTTTGAAGTTGGCTTCACCCTTATGATGTATATGAAGCAGAAGCTACAATTGATGTGCACCTGCGGTTTGCCACCAGGAGGCATATTGGGCTATTTCTAAGACGCAAAGAGCTAAAAATACATTCACAAGTGGTAAGATCTGAGTGAAGTTCAATTATTTCTGCATTTCTGTGCTCCTATTGGATGTAGGGACTGCAAAGTGCTATAAAAAAAGACTCATCTTGTTCATAATAAGGGATATCATAACAGCAGAAAGGGCTATGAAATGAGCTCCTGCATCTCATGTTGTTTATCACAGATTCCCATCTAACAGCTTGGTATGGCTTTATTAAATATTATTTTACTCCTCTGATCATTGACCTTCTGTATTTCACTGAGATTTTTTCACTAGTTTGCATATACTCAAATAATGCCTACTGGGCTTTCTTATATTTGTTTGCTTTTATGTATGCAAACAGAAAATGTAATATTCTAGAATAAAATCATGGATTATATTAAGAAACAAGGTAAAAGACTGCTTAAATAACTTTAGAATATTCAATTCTTCTTGAGTTAAAACTTCATTGTTGCTATTTATTTGAATTTCTACTTTTTGTTTGTGAAGGAATAAAACAGTTAAAAATTTAGTATGTCAGAAAGTGGATTAGCCTTGGATATTGTATGGCCCTGATTATTCCACAGGTTTTCATGGTCATCATGTTTTATGTGGTGCCAGCACTCCTGTGCTCATCCTTTCTAACCTTCTCAAACTTTCCCCAAGCACTCCATTTTATTTCATAATTCCGTGAATGTAGAGGGGCCAATTTCTGACAGTAATGCACATTTCTGCTTCTCTCCTTCTCCTATTCATCCTTAAAACTCAGATTCAATGTCACTTCCCATTAACAGTGATCTCTGCCTGCTCTAGCTGAGTTAGGGGTCCTTTCTTTGTGCACCATTATGTCCTATGTTATGCTTTTCACAGCGCCTACTTTACCATATTTAAACAATTTCTCTTGTCTTTCTCTATACTTGACAGTGACTTCCTTGAGGGGAAAGACTGTGTTATGCTTATTTTCAGAAACTCACTAAGTAGATACATAGTAAACACCTGTTGTCTAGAGTTGACCACAAGGTTGTTTAGTTGCAGGGACAGAATTGCCCAGGGAAATAAATCTTATTCTTGACTATGAAAACTTAATGGGACAGTTTTGTCTTCCAGCGATGGTAAATGTTTCCTCTGGCAAGTATATGAGACCTCAGGCTTTGCCAGAGCGTGGGTCATTTACATGAGACTCAGACCTGTCCATGGTTTTTCATGCTGGGATCCTGTGCAGTAAAGAGTTAATTCAGCAAGTCTGTGTTGTCCACAGTCTACACATGCCAAAGAAAGGTTTAGCCCTTGCCCTGCTCCTGGTAGGTAACTTCTAAGCCCTTGGAATATCTTTTCTGATAAGAGTGTCTTTGTTTACATGGGGGCCACAGGCCATACCAAACAGTCTATGCTAACATTGTGATTTATGATGGGGACCTTGGGCCACAGAGAATCAGCTTGACTTCTGGAGGGGCTTGAGACTCAGGTCAGCCGTGCCTATGTGATGGTCCACACCAAGACTCAGGTGAAGTTTTCTGGTTGGTGATGCTCTATGCGTATTGCCACATATTATTGCTGAGAGAAATAAGTGTTATACACATGACTCTACTGTGAGAGAAAAACTGGAAGCTTGTACCTGGTGTCTTCTGGACCATATGCACCTTTTTCCTTTTTGCTATAATAAACTCTAAGCGTGAGTATAAAAGCTTTATTGAGCTCTGTGAGTTCCTCTAACAAATCACTGAAACTAAGTGAGGGCTTTTGGATCCTCAAACATATAGCCTGAGGAATTAAGAATAATATAGAGAAGCTTCTGATCATCTGTGGTTATCTTACCTTAAAGTGCCTTATTACCTTTGCACGAGTAGGTCAATGTTTGGAAACTGTATTATATGGCTTCAATTTAACAATTCTTTTGCCTAATCTCCTGTCGAATTTTCTGGACTTTTGATGATAATTTATGTGAGCTTTACACTGAACTCCACCTTTAGGTTAAATGGTGAATCTTAGTGTATATTAAGTCAAATTAAAATCTCTTGTCTTGTTTCAGACAGATTGGACTAGAACAAAATTAGTTTCTGAGAGTTCATTACATTCTTCATGGCCTTAGAGGTCAAAATATTTCCTGATATCCACTTTACAGTAAATAATACTTAATTAGATTTTGTTTAGGGATAGGCTTATGGTGTATAAAGATGCAATTTATATTGCAATAATAGCACATGGAGGAGAGAAAGTTATAGAGCTAATAAGAGAAAAAAGTTTGTATACTATTGAAATTAAGTTGGTTTTAATATGAACAAGATTCTTTTAAGTTCAGATGCAAAATGTAATTCCCAAGGTAATCACTAGGAAATAATCAAAAAAAAATTAACAAACAGGGAATCAGAAGGGTATAATAGAAAATGTCTTTTTAAAACTAAAGAAGGAAGTAATGGAGGAATAGAGAAATAAAAAAGACATAAAATATATAAAAAGCAAATAGTAACTTGGCATACATAAATACTACCTTATTAACAATGACAATTAGTAATGACAAGTACTGACAATTACAGTGAATGGACTAAACACTTCAATCAAAAGGCAGAAACTGGAAGAAGAGACAAAAAGCATATGATTCAACTATATGCTGTATACATAAGACAAAATTTAGTCTCAAAGATGCAAACAGGTTCAAAGTAAAAGGATGAAAAAAGATATGCCATTCATAAAGGACCCAAAAGAGAGCTGGGCTGGCTATACTCATATTACACAAAAACAGAATTTAAGACAAAGATTGTGACTGGAGTTGAAGAATGTTAAGACTGTTAAGTCAAAGAAGAAAGATAAAAGGATTGCCCATCTTGAAGATATAACAATTATAAACTTATATGCACCTAACAAAAGAACTCTAAAATATATGAAGCATAAAATGAATGAAATGAACAGAGAAATAGATAATTCTACCGTATAGTTGGAAACTTCAATACTCCACATTTAAGAATGTGTAGGGCAATTGAGCAGGAGATTAATAAGGGAATAGAGGACTTGAATAACACTATAAACCAAATAGGCTTAATAGATACCTATAGAACACTTCCTCCAATAAGATCAGAATATGCATTCTTTCCAAGGGCACATGGACCATTAGGCAGGATTGACCATATATTAAGCCATAAAACAAGCCTCAATAAATTTAAAAATGACAGAAATTACACAAAGTACGTTTTCCTACCATAATAAAAAAAAATAAAAACCAATAAATAAGGAAATTAAAAAAAATTAAATGTGGCAGTTCAAAAACACTCTCCTAAGTAACCTATGGGAAAAGACAACAATCACAAATCAGAAGGGCAATCAGAAAATACTTTGAGATAAATGAAAACAAAACCAAAACATACCAAAACTTATGGAATGCAGCAGAAGCAGTACTCAGAGGGAGATTTATTGCTGCGAATTCCTATTTTCAAAAAGAAGAAAGACCTCAAATCAATAATGAAACCTTCAATTTTATGAAAATAATAAAAAAAGAAGAGCATACTAAACCTAAAGCAATCATAAGGAAGGGAATAATAAAGACTAGAGTGGAAACAAATGAAATGAAGAATAGAAAAACAGTGGAGAAAATCAGTCAGGTCAAAGGTTTAAAATCCAGAATTCCTGTCTAGTTTCCACAGGAAGGTGAGTCCTTGTAGCAGCAAGGTCCTGTGCAATTTCCACATTTTGAATATGGTTCCAGCTGTACCATTTGCCTAGTGTATCTCCATGCCCTTGAATGAATCCCTTCAATGACTCCATTTATTTATTTATTTTTATTGTGGGATAATTGACAAAATAATAATATATTTAAAGTATAAATATGATGATTTGATATACATATACATTGTGAAAGAATTCCCCTCCACTGAGTTAACTCAGCCATCACTTAACGTATATACTTTTTTTTTGGTTTTTTTGGTGAGGATATTTAAGCTCTACTCTTTAGCAAATTGCAATGACTCCATTTTTATGTCATCAGAGTTTATATAATTCATATAGCCACAATATTAAATGTTATATCTTAACTCTATGAAATCCAGTGCTTTGATTTTTGAGGAAGGAGGGCAGGAAGATAAAGATTCTGGATTAGTTACCAGCAGCAGAGAAAATGGTGTTTTTCAAATGTTTCACATATTTCCCTTGACTTCTTAGACCTTTATAGTAAGATAGTTTCACTGTTGCAGCCGAAGAAATGTGAATGGAAGTGAGTGTGCTATTTCTAGAGCCGAACTTTTTAAAAGCCTGCACTCCCCGTGTAGCTCTCGCTTCCACTTTCTTGGTATCCTTCGAAGTTATTTTTGAGGTGTTTGGAACCGAAAACTCTGAGTCGCTGTCTAGTAGGAGAATGGCTTGACCCTCTAGACTTTTCATAAGCAAGAAATAAACCTTTGTTGCACTAAAATCCTTTTGTTACTTATTACTGGAACCCATTTTCACCTAATATGGAAAGAAATATGTCAACAAATGATCTTACAATTTGATCTACAAAAAATAGACCCTTAAATAGTATATATAGAGTATTATAAAATGGACTTTTGAGCCAACAAAGGAATAGTCTCTTTAATCACCATTGTATCATTCGACTTCTATAAGACTTAAAAACATATTTATGAATATTTCTTAAATATTGGGCTTAGAGCTTGATTGAGATCTTCTTCCCTTCAATTCCCACATATAGTCCTCTGGTTATGGCACTGATTAGCAGATTCTTCATTTATAAACTTGTTGAAGATATGGTTTTTAGAAGATAAATGATTATTTACTGTCAGCCAATAGCCCCCAAATATGAGAAAGACAAAGAGAAAAAGGAGAAGGGAAAAGAACTAACATTCTTCCAGTTATTTATATAAAAACCTTGGTGTCATCCTTGACACCTTGCTGCCTCTCGCACTCCATATCCAGGCCCTCAAATAATCCTGCCTATTCTGCCTACAAATTGTATACAGAATTTAACTACTTCTTATCACCTGTATTGCGACCACTGTGGGCCAAGTGACCCTCATCTTTTACCAGGGTTGATAAAAAGCTTTTAAACTAGTCCATGTGCTTCTTTACTTGTTTCCACTCTATCTATTTTCAAAACAGCAACTGGAGTGATCCTATGAAAACATAAGTCAGATCATGTCACTTTTCTGCTCAGTATTCCTTCAGGCATGTCATCTCCATCGGAGTAAAAGCCAAAGCCCCCACAAATCCTTACAAGGTCATACACGATATTTCTGACCCTCATTTCCCACTGCCTCCACCTTTGCTCACTCTGCTTGAGTCAAGGCCCCCTTGCTGTTCTAGGAATATTTCAGCATGCTTTTGCCTTGGTATTTTTATGTTTGCTCTTTCTTTTCCTTAGAATGCTTTACTTTAAGTATCCACATGGCTTACTCTCTCACTTGACTGCGATGTCACCTTTCCACGAGACACTTCAGGCCATCCTATTATTACAAATACAATCCTTCCTATTCCTCTCCTCTAGATTACTTTTCTCCCTCCTTTTTGCAATCTGATGCACTAGATATTTCACTTATTTGTCTTCTTTATTCCCAGTTTCTCCCACTAAAATGTGTGTCCCATGGGGCGAGGATTTTTGTCTACTTGCCTAGACCAATGTTTGGCGCATAGGAGTGTTCAATCAATATTAGTACTTCTGAGTGACAGACATGGCGTTGGACTGTTTACCCATATTTTCCACTTGCCCTTCATAATGATCCTATTATGTAAATACTTTTGTCTCCTTTTTTTAAGATCAAGACACTGAAACTGAGAGAGATTAAAATATGTGAATCTCGGTCTTTCTGACTTCAAAGCCATTGTTCTTTATTATATCTCAGCTACTTTTACTCTGGAAAATAAGTGTTATATGACAGGTCCTTAGGTCTTTATTTCCCTTTTATCTGGGACTCTATTCAGTCTTCTTTTTGGTGTCTGACTTTTCATGTTAACACTGCAAAGACAACCCATTGTGAAGCCTGGCTCAGCCACACTGTCACCATTGCCTCTGAAATCTGACTAGTTGGAGTAGACCTGTCAGCCTTTTGTGAACACAGCAAGCCTCTCAGTGAAATAAAAGGCCAATGACATGGTGTACCTTGTAAAAGCTATCCTGGTGGAAAAGAACACGCAGCAATGTTCACATCATGAAGAGAAATGTCACCAGACGCATATAATTTTGAAATTCTTATCTATATTTTTATATACTCTACTTGAGTTAACAGTTCTGAGACAATAAAAGACAGAAACAAGAATTTTGTTCAGTTCCACTGCTTGAAACAAAAAAAATAAAGCTCTCTAAAAAGTGAGTATCAGGTGAATAGTTGCTGAAATATTGCCTATTGATCTAATCAATCAGATGTTCGAAATGAATATTGTCCAGGTTTACATAATATTCAGAACAAGTCAAATGTTTAGTACTTTTGAGGTAAAAGTTTTATGATAACTGAATACTCATGACAGAAAGTTCAAGGGCACAAAAGATAAAGTTGGAATAAAAAGTGAAACCAAGTGGAATTGCTACAAGTTGAGTCATTAGGAATGAAGGAAAATCAGAGTAGAGAGAACAAAACAGTGTAATGATAAAACAGGAAGATTTGCTTCCTGTGTCAGTGCAAGATTTATGTGAACAAAGCCATTTGAGAGCTCGTGATGGAAAGGCGAGCAACAAGATAAAAGAGGCTTTTAGTCCTCAGCTCGTTGAGTTTAGATTTGTTAAACTTCTTATGATGAACAATAGTTTATAAGCCATAAAAAATATTTTTTGAAGAAATTTATCAAAACATACATAAATATGTTTTGATATATGTGTTTATATATAAACACATATATAAAAATAAACGTGTATATATATATATGTGTGTGTGTGTGTGTATAAATACACATGCACATTTCCCAAACAGCTTATTTCCATGATTACATATGTCAGAGAAAATTTACTCAGAGTTTTTACCTCTAAAGTTACTAATGTTACGCTGGATGCTTTTACAGATAAACCCTCACATTTCATGACTTGTACTCCAAAGGTTCATTTCTCATTCATGCGATATACAAAAGCAGATGCTCTTAGGCAGCCAGTTCTCCTTCTGGCAGAAATTCAAAGGTCCACATCACCCTGGGATCATCTCCATTCCTGGCACCTGGATGGGAAACAAACTGGGAGGACCCTGCCTGGGAGTGTTTCATAGGCCAGGCCAGGAATGCACATTTCTGTTTTGCTGACATTCTACTGGCTAGATCTCCATTACATGGCCATGCTCACCTGTCCAGCTGTGTGCCCAGGAAGAAGAGAAATAGGGTTTTGAGAACAGGTAGCAATTTGCCTATCGGAATAGCACATGTATATTGAGCTTCTGTTATGGGCAATACATTGTTCTAGACACTGGCACATTTTAAATATTGTGGTTTTTTTGAGGATCCAAAAATAAAATATTAATCGTATGATTTTTGATAATAATAAACTGTTTCATGTGGATTATAAAAATGCAGAATAGCACATATTTGGGTTCATGTCATATGTCTTAACTTGTAATTTGTTTATGTCAAATGACACAAAACTCACAATTTTAGAGTTTCAGAGTAGTTTGAACTTAAAAAGCTATTTACTATAGATTATTTGGGGCATTAATGGAGCCGTGTAATTGAAGTGCTGAAAATGTAAATTAATCAGCTTGTAAATGAGACAGGTATAGCAAGTAAATGAGGTCCTGGGGGTCTGTTTTCATTCAGCTACTGAGTTGCACGAAAAAATGAGAATGTTTATAGAGGTTAATGGAATAATTATGCTGGATTTATCAATTCTATTAAAATTGCATTTAAAATATAAAGCTATACTGTGAACCTTAAATTATAAAATGGGCTTTCTCAGAATTCAAAATGTTTAGAATTCAAAAGGAGCCATATTGCATTATTGTGAAATGGTAACTATCTTTTTAAAATTAAGAATTTATTTACAACTTTCTTTTCCAATCCATTTTCTACTCTTTTATACAAAAGACTCATCTGTCTTCAAGGTTAGTTCATTTAAGTCATAGACGAGAGAGAAGCAAGCGCAGAAGACAAATGAAAACTGTGGCCATAACGTCGGTTTCTCACATGCCGTCACTTAGAAAGAGATCTCTCCAGCCAGAGACTATTTTAAACATGAGCATTTGTGGCTCCTTATTTCTCTCTCTTCGCTTTCTTTTTTTTTCAATTTTATCAAATCTTTAAATTGTGTCTTCCAGTGGATTCTTAATTTACTGGCTGAAATGATAGAAGAGGGAGCCAAGTACACGCTTTCACCTAAGTAACAATCTCTCCCTCTAGGGAGTAGCGATGCTTCGACAATGCTGCTAAGATCATTACCTTCATTCCTCTTGATTTGGCGTAGGTTCCCCTAACTCCTAAGGTCCCCTTAACTCCTACACCCAAGAGGACTTAAGCTGGAACCGCTTTATGAAGCATATTGAATTAACCTTTTCAATATCACTCAAGTTACTTTTATACATGGATGTTCACCTAAGAAAGCTTCAGAGATAAATAGCACTCATCTCTATTATCTAAAATGCCATTTCTTTTCAAGTACCATTTGGAACTTCAATGGGTCAATCAATAGTTTTTTGTTTCAAGAAACATCTTTATTCAAACTCATTAATATTCTGCAGTTTTTAAATTTAAAAAATAAAATATTTTATCTAAAAATTGAAAGTATGAGGAGTAAATGTATTGTTACTTGGATGTTTATAATCCAAATGAAAAAAAAAATTTTAACAAGAGGTATATGGCAGAGTTTTTCAACCTTGGCATTATTGATGTTTTGGACCAGATAACTCTTTGTTTGGAGAGCTGTCCTTATATTGTAGGACAGTTAGCAGGATTCCTAGCCTCTGCCTACTGGATGCCTCCTGGTTGGAATAAATGTCCCAAGATTTTGCCAAATTTACTCTTAGTTGAGAACCACTGGACATCATAGTTTTATTATCTTAATTGCAAATATGGTAAATATTCACATTATGCTCTTAACTGTGGACAACTATCACAGCACATTCCTCCTTGCAGTAATTCACCATCCAGAGGGCAGAACTGTTTTATGTTTATACAGCTGTTACCCAATATGGACTCCAGGCAAGTCGATATTGAATGAGACGCTGTGGACTAATTCATTGGTTTTAACTTTCATAATGAAGGAGAAACTAATATGCTTTTAGTATGGTTGAGCCAATGTAAGTATACAGTGTCAAGAAATTATCAAGATAGAGCAAATTGGGTTCATGGGTTTCTTAGCGTTTTGCTATTGGAATGGGGGAGGGGTGGAGAACAAATACTGAATAAGAAACTTGAGTCATATGGCTTAGTTACACATGAATATTAGAGCATTTAAAATTATTCTTTAGACATTTCAATTGCGTTTTTAATCACTGTTGAAAAATAAACAATTATCTGATGAATTTCTATCCTGTAAAAATTCTTTAGCATAAATTTGGCCTAAAAAGGCATTACCTAGTCTGTATAGATCTCAGGTTTGGGTTTGTGATGTTTTCGAGAAATATCTGAATTCTGAAACTCTTACAGTTTGTGGTCTGATTTAGCCTTGAGGCCACTTCACCACTTGGGAAATTCTAGATGTGAATTAAAACATCTTAGCAATGTAAGGCTATTCAAAATAATGACTCTGGTTTGGTAGTCTGAAGGTAATTCTCCCAGAGGCATTCACACTGGGACATTCACTAGGAATTGAGAAGCACTTAACTGGAAGATTGAAAAGCGAAGAATAAAATCTATATTTCTAATTGCCAGCAGCTTTGACTTCTACCCTTCCTTAACTACACAGCTTACAAATTGCTCTGAGAGAGGATATTTCGTACATGTGGGTTAAATCCTCAAGTTATACCTGCAACATTATTTAAGTTATCTTGGTGTTTACAATAAATATACAACTGGGCAGCTAATTGTTCAATTTAACTGCCTATGCACTTTCAGGTGCCCCAAATGTCTCCTAAGCCCTAGTGAAAGACGTGAATCAAATACATCTATTTATCTCTTTGCATGTTCGACAGATTTTATTATAGAACTCATGCGGAGGGCCTCATTCCACACTTATTTTTAGTCTGCATATATGGACAGAGTATTGACTGAGAATAGGAAAGAAATTTCTTTAAAACTACATTTCTCAGACTTATGCTATAGTCCTAAGTACAAATTTTGTATAAGAATAAAAACACATAATTTTCCTGGAAATAAATGATACAAAGTACATCTGAAATGCCACCTCTTCCATGAAGTATTTCCTGACTCCAAAATTGGTATGTGTCCTGTGTCAGCCTAACAACCTTCATGACCATTATGCCTTTATGATTACACATTTTCTTTTTAAGATTTTATTTTTTTCCTTTTTCTCCCCAAAGCCCCCAGGTACATAGTTGTATATTCTTTGTTGTGGGTCCTTCTAGTTGTGGCATGTGGGACGCCGCCTCAGCGTGGTTTAAGGAGCAGTGCCATGTCCGCGCCCAGGATCTGAACAAACGAAACACTGGGCCGCCTGCAGTGGAGCACGCGAACTTAACCACTCGACCACGAGGCCAGCCCCCTATGATTACACATTTTGTAAAAATATTCTGCCTTATACTATAAAGATTTGTATGCTTATCCTATGCTGCTTTAGTAATCTTCAAACTCTTTCAAGAGGTATTTCAGAGTTTCATTCAGAGTTTCTTTGCCTCACGTAGTCACATTGATCATTCTACTTATAAGTCCAGATTAAAAAACATTGCCCCAAAATTCAGTGGCCTAACACAACAAAAACATCTATTATACTCATCAATCTATAGTTTGGGCAGGGTTCCAGGGTTCAGTAGGGATAGTTCATCCTTGTTCCAATAGGTGTCAGCTGGGGCAGCTAGAAATCTGGGTTCTGGAATGATTTGAAGACTTCCTTGCTCACATATCTTGTGGGTAATACTGGCTGCTACTTGAAGCTGTTGACCAGTATGTTCATCACTGGCCTCTCCATGTGGTTTGTACTTCCTAATAACATGGTGGCTGGGTTCCCAGGGTGACAAATTGATTTAATGGGATGTAAAGGATTGCAGGCAGCCTCTGATGCAAAGCGTAGTCTATGCCTTTGGGATTAAAGGGCCAAATGGCATATAAAACTCACACTATGCATCATATACATATATTGCACACTATGCATATATTGTATTGGCTATTCCCAGAGAGGTCATTACCACTTAGGGAGGGAGCCCTGTTCCAAACAGTTTATCACTTTAGTGAAAATTTCCCAGAACTCTTTCTCCAGCACCACCATCTTCTACTCTGCCACTCAGCACTTATTCATCCCTTGAAAAGCCTCTGTACACAGTTCAGTTTTAGCTCCTACCACTCTGTTTAAAAAGTGTTTTCTTATTTGTTTCCCTTTGATATTTATCCAGTGCCTGGCATGTCACTTAATACTCCAAAGAGATCAAGGCTTTGTTGAACTAATGGGAGAGATGAGTCTTGGATCTTGTCTTGACAGGTTTATCAGGTGAAGAAACCAGCATAAATTTATCTGTGGTCTTCTGCAGGTGAAAGCAAAATGCTTTAGGAGCTGACCTTGGATGGAGAAGAAAACCTGGGGCTAAAAAATGAATGTATGAATAGATGAGTGAATTAATTAATGACAGAGCAGAAAATGACCCTTAATCACTAATTTGGCTAAAATATCCAAATAAAATCTGATAAAATAATTATGTACCAACCCAGAAAGGCTTAACAGTGCTTGCCTAGAAACTCTTCAAACCTCTAGTTAGCACCTCTAGTAAGACAATGGAGACATAGCATAATTTTTGCTTTATCTCAGTGCCACAAGACAACGAGTTCTTTGAGAACAGGATTCAATTATGTGGTTGTAATAGTTTCTCTAAAAATGTTGAATGAGCAGATAAATTAATCAAAATAGATTTTATAAATACATTTTATGCTTTTCGTAAACATAAGGTAAACTCTGGTAAACCAAGTTTTATAATGTCAACATAACCTTGATATTAACATGGAAAAAGTCACCTTTCATTGTCTACTACTGCCACTTCTCCCCCATTATTAAAGCCATTTTAATCTCTAACAAGGCAGAAGATTAAATAAAAGAAAGTTTATCATCTGATGTGAAGGTATAATGACAAGAACAATTTTTTCCTGAAGTATAAGAAAAAAGTCAAAAGAAGAAGGAGAAAGAGAATATAATGAGAATGTGAGTATCCAAGAAATATTGTCTGTCTGTTATGATTTATGTAATGAAATTAAAAAGTTGAAAGCCAATCTTAAAGCATTTCAAAGTAATATCATGGAAATTAATTTGAAGGATACATTTAATGTTTTGAATCTGAATCTGTCAAGCCTGTCATGAATTTTAACTGAGTTTAAAAAGTATCCTGATGCACACTGTATGGATATTGGAGCTTCAAATACCACAGAACTACCCAAGAAATAATGATACGACAGAAATCAATTACTCGTTAGTAATGAAGTATTTCAGTTGAAATCATGATGAACGTCAAAGGAAATATTTTGGTGTATTTAAATAACGTACTCTACTGTTTGTAAAAGCCAGATAACTTCTAGAGCAATATTTCTGATTTTAACTTTAACTAGTTTTTAACTTTTTATTAACATGCACATACACACACGTATATCCACACAAGTATACGTATTATGAGTGTAAAGCTCACTAAACTTTCGCAAACTGAGCACCTCTGTGCAATCAATACCCAGATCAAAAAAAAAAAAAACCATTTTCAACACACCACAAGCCCTCATTCATGCCCTCTTCCTATCTCTGCCTGCCTCCCAAAGTAATTACTATCCTGACTGCTGGCAAAATAGAGTATTTTGCCTATTTTTACATTTTATGTTAATGGAACAAAAAAGACAGTATCTAATTTTCTGAGACTGCCTTCCTTCACTCAACATTATGTTTATGGGAGTAATCCATACCATAGCTAATAGTTGTGCATTGTTAATTTTTATTGCTGCATAGTACTCCATTAGATAATTGTTCTATAATTTATTCATCCATCCTACTCTCAATGACTGAGTAGTTTTGGTTTGCTACTATTATTAATAACGCTGCTACGAAAATTCAAATACATGTCTTTTAATGAATATCTTCTAATACCAACTGCTTTTTGCATATGCTGTGTAAATTATGTAAAATGACACAGTTAGTGTTAACTGAATCTATTACTCAGGTATAAGTACAAACCACCTTTCTTTTGACTTCAATTTATTAAAGCAAGTTACCTATCTTTAAATAAATGCAAGACTCTTTAAAGAGGGAGTCTAGTATTTACCAGATGAAGAACTAGATACTTTATTTATTAGTAATAAATATTCTGTAAAATGAATATTACTAAGCCATTTTATAGATTTTATAGAAAACTGAGGATATTAGATGCTAAGTGACTAATTAAAAACTATTTACCTAATGTTATGAAGAATTTATCTTTAACAAGTTGCAAAAATGAATTAGGTTTTAAAATAAATTTGGTTTTGCAAAATGAAAGAGGGGAAAAATGAGAAGAAGGAAGTAAAAAGGGGAAAAGGTATTACAAAGAGATGTTTCCAAATGAACTTTAGAACCCTAGTCAGTTTGATCTCAAAGCTTGTCTGTTTTAATTTAGATTTTACCAGGGGCAGAACTTGAGACAAGGATTCAATTAAGCAAGTTGCCACTGTAGATAACCAGAAGTCTGGGAAAGATTGTAGATTATAGGGCTCAGAGATGTTTCCTTTTAGCACCATGGGAGGTAGGGTATTTTAAAATTAGCTCTCAGAGTCAATAGTTGAGGACTGATCCTGGAAGCATTATTTTTCCATCACTTCCTGTCTACTGCCAGCATGGGCAGAAAAGGTTCCAGATAAGTCCTTGGGCAAAGAGATACCAAGGATGGCAGTTGGTAATCAATTAGTATGCACTTAAATGATATGGCTAGAGGAGATATGGGTGCAGCACCAAAAGCATCTGCAACAGTCTACTCCTTACCCTGACCAGATCCTCCCATGTCCTATGTTAAATCCATCAATATCTCAATAGTACCACTGCTTTTTTGCGTGGTGACCAGCCAGAGTTTCATTGAAAAAATAGAAGAGAAGAAGAATTGGAACAAACTACCACCCACCCCACCTCCCCACCTATTATTCTACATCCCTTCACTCTCAGCCAGCCTTCTTACTGGTCTGGGTTGCTTGCCCAATAGGTAAACATAGACCTTCATCCCTCAGTGATCTGTACCCCTGGACAACACATCCTTGTAAAGCCATACTTTCTATAACTACTCATTAATGAACATCTCTGATCATGGAAGCCTAGGAGACTCTCAGGGAAATAGCTTGAATTCTAGACATAATTCACCCTATCTCCATCAGGTGGCAGCAATCCTATCTCTTCATGATAATCAGATTCTATTATTCCTGTTAGCACAGTAACATTTTGTTTGTTTGTTTTGCTTTATGATCTTCAATCAGGAGAAGTCCAAAACGATCAGGTAGCAATCCCGCACTTAGGTTTTCTGGAACATCTATTGTATTACCTACTATAAGAGTCCCCTTAGAAACCAAGAACTCTAGTCCAGCAGACCTTAAAGTTCTAGGCATAAGAAGTACAAATTCCCTATGTGAGTACCTGGAAGTGTGGTGAGAAGAACCACTGTTTCTATCCTCTGTTTCTTAGATATACTTATTCTATCAGAACTATAATATCATATAATATCCAGTGGTTCAACTATATTCCACACCTTGAGGGACAGCACTCAACCATGAATGGCATCATTCCCACGCTGGTATCCCAGCTATGTATTTAAGAGGCCATATTACCATTGTATTAGTCTGGCAGCTTCTAAGTGATGAGGTATATTTGCATCTGAAGGATCCCATGCTCATGTATCCATTGTTCACCTCATTTTCTGTTTTTTGATCCAAGGTGATATCATATAGGATCCACTGGGAATAAAATCGGTCACTCTATGAGCTCTGACCAGGACAGACTTAACATTCCCCTCAACTTGACTAAACTCTTGACAGGTTTCTTCCTGACTATCGGCCCCTGACCTCCCTTTTCTTAAAGCTCTTTCTTCAGTGAACTAGTAATTATAAATTCTTTCTCTACCTCTTTGAGATGTAAATCTTCTCTAGCTTCTTGCCAGTTTTACAAGCTAAGACTGTCTTTCTCAAGGTCCCAGGAGCTATCCCTTTGAAACCTAATCATCCAGGAAGACAGTACCTCTATATCCCAGTCTCTGTGGGAAGGTAGGAGCTTAATTTCCCTAAGCTAAACACCAATTAGCAAACATAGATGGCCTGATCGCATTGACTAGCCTCCTCCATAAGATCCTCCAAGATTTTTCCACTAGCTCATCCCAGCGCTTAAAAACTCTCCTGCATTTTGTTTCAGTGGAGTTGAGTTCAATCTCTTTCATCTATTGCAATAGTCTTGAATTAAGTGTTTCTTAACTCTTTAACTTATCCTGTGAAATCTTCTGATAGTGATGTGGTCTGAGACACTGAAAAGAGGAAACACAAACCTAAACCTGGAAAATGTCAGAATCCTAGTACGGATGAATCATGGTTCTTCCACCATGGAAGGCAATAAACTAGTCAAAAAGTAGCTGGTCTGTTTCTTTGAGGGATGGTATGTGTATTAGTGAGGATCCAGTTAGGACACAAAAATCATACCAGTAATTTAAACAAGGAAATTTTAATGTAAAATATTGTTAAATACTAAAACGAGTAAAAGAGGACTTGCTACTACGTGTAGAGCTGAGAGAGTGAACAAGGAAGGAACTAGGAACTTAGAAGAGACACCATCCCCCAGGCTAAGATTCAGAGCTCGTTAAAGAAAGTGTGGCTGCCATACAAATATTCTGAGGAGTGGACATGAAATTTGTCAGAGGGTATGGACTTGAACTGTTGGGTAGGAAAGGCCTGTAGTGTGGTGAAGAAATTACTGAAGAGCATTTGTCACCGGGCCTCTGGTACACTGATTTCCTGGCAGTCTCTCATAGGAAAATACAAGTAAACCAGTACCAAGGAGAGAAGCCCTTTTGTCCCACTATGACCTTGCAGTAATCTTTCAGCACTGTCTACTAACAAAACTTAACATTGCACCAGCTGCCAAAGGAGAAATGTTAGTAGGGTTAAGTTCCCACTACCACTGAGTAGGCAAAGAAGGGTGAACTAAGAGCCTAGAGACAATTGAAAATCAGTATATCAAGGGGTCAGCATCGGTCTAAGTTGCTGATAGGTCATACATTCAGTAGCAGCAGTAGCTAGGTTCATCTTAGTGAGGAAGGAGCCCGTGGTGAAAGTCCAATGAACAATCTCCCCCTCTCCCACTCAGGGAACTCCATTCATGGGATTATTGTGCAAGCACTGGTGTAACTCAGTCTGAGCATGGCTAACCACCACTGTAGGAGTCTTTCTATCTGCCTAGTTGCCAATGCTTTCTCTGTGATGGATGTTCTTGATAGGCACTGCTATGAGACACAAAGAGCCTCACGTTTTGTTCACTTTCTCATAGAACAATCTACTTGCTTTTCTTTAACTCTGTGTTCCAGTCTTGCTCTTTCAAAGCAACAAACTAGGCCATTTGTCTCAGCCCAGGAATTTGTTAATCTCCTTAGTTCAGGCATCTTCTTCTATATCAAATTGGTGACCTGAGCGTTGCTCAAAGCTCTGCCCATTAGGAAGATTTCCTTTCAATACTGTCTTTTGAGGCCCCCTCTGTGACAGACTACTTTTGGCTAACGTCAACATATTGGCTCACAACAACTAACTTCACCATGAATCTGGACCACGTTTACATCCACAAACTGAGAATAGGGAATTCCATATGAGGTTATAAATGTGAGCTGAGGTGCAAGAGATGTTGGAACAGAAGAATTAGGTAAGTTGGAGTCTGGGCCAGCTCTTTTGTAAATTACTTGCAGTCTCTGACTTGTTTCAAGCCTAGTCTTGAATATGACATTTTTGTTATATGATGGGTTTCTATTGTGTCTATACAACTTTATTACTTGGTAGGTCAATAATTCCCAGCTCACGATGAGTAGTACCAGTTGTAATTCCAGCTCATAATAGAAAGACACCAGTTTCTTAGTCTCTGTTAGGGCCCAGTAAATGCCAGAAGCTGCTTTTCAATGGTTAATAGTTTTCTGCTTCAAACAGCTTCTATACTATAGAGTTTATATGACACCCTTTTCTAAGACAGACACCTCCAGCACCATGGAACCCCCCTGGTCATAACGTCACATAACGTTGTAGGGATGCTTGTATGGCAGCCTGGAACTGCTGCAGAATCCTTTCTTTCTCTGGGCCCACTCAAAACTGACAGATTGCTGAGTCACTCAATAAATGGATGAGGCCAGTGTAACCAAGTCTCCATGTGCCAGCTTCAAAATCCAAACGGGCCTATCAAGTGGAGTGATTATTTGATAATGCTAAGAGGTTCAAGGTACAATAACTTGTTCTTCAATTTGGTGGAAATGTCCTGATATGCTACAGTTTCTAAATTTCTAAAAATTTCCCTCATTTAAAAGGTTCAAAAGTCTGGGTCCATTATTCACATAATGGGTTTTTCTTCCACGGTGTGGAGCATATGACATCAAAAGTACTTCACACTTCCTACTCACTGGGTCCAATTAATATGATGACATGAAAACCAGCTATAATATGATGACATGAAACAATTCGATAGGAGGTCAAATAACCAGAGTTTATTCTGACTATGTTTGGCTAAAATCAGTAGAGTTGTTGTTTTAGGGCAAGACTATGAGTTTATAGTACCATCTATTCTAGGTGAATGTAAATAGCTTCTAAGTCTCTGTCCTGGTTAGTATTGGAGCAAAAAACACAAATGCCAGATCAATAACTGTATATCAAAAGCTCCAGCCTGTATTGATCTGTTCTAATAAAGTTACACATCTGGCACAGCAGCTGCAATTGGAAATAACACCTGATTAAGTGTATGCTACTTGCTATCATTTGCCATGCTCCATCTTTTTTTTTTTCCTTAGATGGGGGAGGTCAACTATTTAGGGTTAAAATAAAAACCACCATCCTTGCATCCTTTAGGCCGTTACCATTCTGCTCTGCTACCTGGGATGCAGGATTGCTTTTAATTTGTTAGCCCACTTGGAAGGAGGAATTTTCAGGGGCTTTTTCTTGAACTTTCCTACCATTATTGAGCTCCTCCACAGGTCAGTGTACAAGTACAAGAGCTCTGTCAATTAAGTATGTACATCCTAATTATGCATTCATGGACTGAGAAATGTACCTGGGGCCTGAGGTGAGGACTCTGTGGAATCACTGGATCCACAGTGAGATGACTGAAGGTCCGTAATCCATACATCACCTAGCATCCACACACTTGCATTCTAACTGGGGGGCTACAATGACGTTTTTGATTCCCTAGAATATTGCCAGCCCAGAGTCTGTATTGAACAGGCTTCAAAGTATAGAAGTAGGCCCCGGCGAATTTCTCTAGATCCTTTTGAGGAAAGAATATTGGATTTGGTATTGTGTATACTTGCTTTGTCTTACAGAGTATTCCTCAAGAGGATGCAGCCTCTTCTGGAATAGGCTTCCTGGACATTGGTATATGGTTATGATGTCGAATTGTGGTAGCTGACATCAGCCTTTTGATCACCTATTTTTAAGATTTTTGTTTGTGTGTGTGCTTGTTCTGTTATTATATAAGTCAGGTGATATCCTTAGGAAATCATGATCCAACAGCCTGCAGGATCTGAATGCTGCCCCAAAACTACATGAGCTTGGAAGAAGTTTCTTCCCCGGTTAAGCCTCAGATGAGACTGAAGCCCTGGCTGCCACTTTGATAGCAGCCGTGTGGGAAATTAAAGATGATCCTGCTAAGCTATGTCTAGGCTGACTCACAGGAACTATGATATATGTCTGTTGTTTAAAACTGCTTAGTTCATAGTCATTTGTTATGCAGCAATGGATAACTGATATGACAGGCATAGTCATTCCTCAGTTGGGGGGCATGCTAAATCACAATCATGGTGACTGGGGTTGAAACAGTGAGGGAAATTTGGAGCAGCTCTGTAGGAGAAAAAAAATGTACAAAACATATGCCTCAGGGGAATGGTCTCCAGAAAAAGGGATACTGTTATTTTCTGATAAGAAGAGTGCTGCGCTTCTCAGAGTTCAAGATTCTCAAATATTCTACCTAAATATCTCATCTAAGGTCTTGAAGTCCCATTCTTTCCTTATCAGCACCCTGACTTGAATATGGAAGACTCAGCAGGATGTGAATATAGCCTTATTTGTAACTTCATTTTATTCACACTCAAATCCTGACCTGACTTTCAGCACAGTGTACTCTTTGGTTGCAGGAGATTAACAACAAGTAAAGATTCTTCAAAAAGATAATATAAGCAGAGCTCAGAATTCAAGTTATTCTATTTTGTAGAAGTAGCAGAAGAAGGAAGAGGAACAAGGATAGGGGAGGAGAAGGAAGTAGAGGAGGACTGAGGTGGGGAGTTAAAAAAAAACAGGTCCTATCTTTCATAATTAAAATTTAGATTCCTACACGCTTAGTTCACAGTGTTCAGAGAGCAGCATCAAACACAGTAAGTGTGGGGGAAGAATGGGTTAATTTATTTTATCTAGGCTGTCAGTACCATCTTTTTATGAATCAATTTGTTACTTACTAGAATGTGGAATATTTATTTTGTCTTAAATTTACATATGCTGGTGCAGAAGTTCTTGAGAATCATAAAATGAATATTTCTAATTGTAGAATCACTTTCAGAATCCATAGCTTCTCACTCCAGAAAAGAAATTCTATAAAACATAACCAGTTAAGATTCAATTGTCATTGTTGACCCAAATTCGTCAGTTGTAGTGAGATTAGCATGAAGGTTTACAACATTTTTATGAAACATTAATAGTCTGTGACTGTGTAAAGGTGGGGCTGGAAGATAAAAGCCAATATCCTTCCCATTTCACTTGCGAAACTGTTTTACAACGTTTCAATTAGATCCTTCTTTTTACCCCTGAGAGAAGCCAATGGATGGTATTGCATTAATTATGGTTCCTAGAGACAGACTCAGGGAAGCCAAAATTATAAAATTACAATCATTGCAGTTTTACAGGCTCTACTTTTTCTTTCATTCCATGTGCCTGTGGAATAGAAATGTGACTTTACAGTCAACAGCTTCAAAGGAAATGTGAGTGTAAGCCTAGCACCAAAGGCTCTGTAGAACAGGAGAAAGAGGAGAGATGAAGCCATGGGACATTATCTGCTTAACAAAATACATGATTGGATGTGTTTATGATATTTAAAATGCAAGATTCTTTAACCTATTGAATACTATTTAATGTATATTTATAGTTCTATTAAATTTAGGTTTAATTGTTTACATATATGCATATATGTTTATATACACACATGCATACATGAAGTGGGAAAGAGCTACCACTGAATACATACATAAAGCTGTATTTGTATGTGTTTGTGTATGTAAGTGTGTGTATATGGCATATGGCTACAGATGGAGAGAAAGGAATGAGAACTTTCTACCATGAGCACACGGAACTGTCCCATATCACAATGCAGCTATTTAAAAATAAATGGATTGTCATGGTTTTCATGGCGTTAATGATTTCCTTTAGTATTTTTTAAACCAAAAATAAATTGAATGGCTTCCCTGAAAAATTTGCCATTCTAATAATACACTGTTTGACTAAGGCAATCACCAGTGTAAACTTGCACATTATATTAAAAGCTACAGTCTGTAGAAGAGAAATGCCAGGGATAAGAATCTTATCTCTCTTTATAAGGGCAGTATTCTGAAGAGAGCAGTCACAACATTTTCTAAATCTGAAGAATAAAATTAGCTAGAAATTTCCATATCTCAGAATATTATCTAAAAGCATGATTAAATTTTAAGATGGAATTTATTAAGTGATCCAGATCCATTTAGGTAACTAAGGTCATAAACGAAAAGCACTTTCATGCAGAAGGAACAGGTACTGGGCTGATTTTATATGTTCAAAAGGGAAGATTTTATTTTTGATGAAGCAAAATTTAAAAAAATAATGGGCAGTCAATTAAAATTCATAAAATGCAGGAGACAGATTAAGTAGTATTCAATTTAATTTAATAATGCAAGTGAATGCTTTCTAAAATACCAAACTTGTAAAATAAATCATATTTATAGCATGAATAAATTAAGAAATAAGTGGCTGAAATAGTAGGTTAATTAAAATAAGCGCATCTTCTAAACTGGCAAACCAGATAGCTCGGTGGGCTAATGCATCAGAGGTTGGCGGTTGTTTCAGCTCAAAGAGTCAAAGCAGATGGGCATCTAGACATGACCTCAGCAGACTTTAGTTTCCATGGTCTTATATTGGGCCACAAAACTAACCACTTCATCTTTCTTTGAAACATTATCACATGATGACCATTTCTGCAGATTAAATATTAGTTGTATAACTTTCCATGAGAATTTGGCAAATTATCTATTTCCCTTTCATCTCATTTTCCAAACTTAGGAAATAGGAATAATAATAATATCTATCTTGTAGGATTTTTCAAAGATCAAGTTAATTAATATACAAAATAGAACATTGTCTGGCATAGACTAAGTTTTCAATAACTGAAAGCTTGTGCATTTTTTAATTACCTTTCATTTGACACCATGATAAAACCCACGGTGAAAACATTTTTCGATGCCGAGTACAGTTTGTCACAGTATTGTGTGTATTTTAGTTTCATTTGATGGTGTTTCGGTTTATAACAGCTTTGCAAATAGTTAAATAGAGTACAACGAAGTAGACCATGCCAATCTAAGCAAAGATGCAGCCAAACTAAGGTTCTATTTTTCTTTCCTTTAGCCATTTTATCTATATGAAAATTACCCCCTTCAAGATGTTTCAGAACAGCTTTCCACTGTTGGAACACTTTTAATAAATGGGATTTGGGCTGAAGGAAGAAAATTAACAAGAGACCTCAAAGAAAATTCACTTCAGAAAGAATATAGCCTTTTAGATAACATAGCGCCTTACAGGGAGAGTTTGGAGATGGAGGGGAGTCAGTCAGGAAATAAAAAGAGAAGTTTTTATGGTTCAAGGACTAAAAATGAGATCTGTAATTGAAAAAGTTCTACAAGATCATGATGCCTTTTGAATTGCAAACAGCAGGTTAAGAAGTTATGAGAAAGATATTTTGGAAAGTGTCTTCAGATAGCAAATGGTCTAATGCCTTCTATTTGTTCCCATCTATTAGAGAGCCTATTGCACACTGCTTGTCTAATCAGACAGAAGATTTTCAATTCACCGGCCTCATTGCTGACCTTTTATTCTCTTAAAACCAAAGCATCCCACATATTGGTGTAGCAAAATGGAAAAACTCCCTTTAGAATTAAATCTGACTTCAATTATTCCGTGTAACACTTCGTGTTTTAATTTTTTTGGTGGAGGGGTGGGGAGGAAGTGGGAGGAGGATGGGCTAACATTGCACAAAGACCAAGGATGTTCAATCATAGACAATCAGGTTAAAGTTTTGCCAGCAAAAATGCTGTGTGACTTTGTGGACATACTCCTTAATAGGGATGACCATTTCTTATTTGCTATTTAATCCATAGCACCCACAACATAGTGTAATGTATATAAAACAAGTACTCAGAAAATGCTTATTGAAAAAGTAATTTGTAAAGCAAGTATATTTTTTTAGCTTCATATTTAATTTTCTATTCTGTAAAATGGGAATAATAGTATTTTCTAAGCTTGTGGGAATTAAATTAAACAACAATGTACATGAAATTAAATAGAGAAAGCACCTGATACATGGTAGACTTTCCTCAATCAATGGTAGCAAGAATTTTTTCTTTTTGATACATAGAGATATATTACTACTTTAAACATTGTTTGCCAAGAATTCATACCCTTTTAGTATTATTTTATTCACATGCCAATTTGAGTCAATTATTTTGATATCCATTGACAATAAACATTTTTCATAACTAGACAGCTATGACAGAGTTTTAGGTGAGCATTTTTTAAATGTTAAATAGTTAGATTTGGAACAGTTTATCTACATTAATTATGAAAATCTAAATTAAGACAGAAAGAAATTTAATGCCAAGAAATACCTTTGTCCTTTTTCTGACTTTTTCTTCCTCAAGTATAGCGGGATTTTAGAAGGAAATGCTAAATGCAGTCCCATATATGGTGATGAAGCTACCTGGCAAGAAGTTATATTTCTTCCTATATGTAAATTGTTTTGTTTTTTTCCCCCAGATTTCCATCCATAGAAAGTCAGCCCAATTGGCCATTCGTTATATTATCATACTGATTTAACTGGGATGCTCACTAGATTTGATAGAATTTAATATGAAATCTCAATCAAGCGTTGGGTTTCTTCCTATTCCATCTTTTCAATTGTCAATATGACCTCTGTCTTTGAGTACTAAATTAGGAAAAGCCAGGCAGCTCTAAAATCTCCTTGTAAGGATTTTCTTTATCCATGTATTATATAAAGTGCAATTTGTAACTAAGCTACCCTGTGTTTCTTTCACCTACAGCACTTTTGGCCAGCACAACACTGCAGGACCATAACTTGACCTAATACTCATTGATTACCCAGTATGGGGTGATGCTTTTAATCCCATATCAGCACTAGCTCCCTGCTGACTCTAATTCCAGTGACAACAATATTGCTTTAAAGGAAAAAGCAGGACCACCTGAGACCTTCTACATTTATTCTTATACATTAGACCATCCTGAATTTGTTCACAAGCCTTTGGTGGACGAGAAAACAAGTGATAGACTTTTTTTTTTATTAAGTAGAAGTACATTCAGATGTACCCCTGCCAGCTTAATGGAAAAGGATGTGATTTATTAAGATTTCCTTTCACTGGTAATTTTGGATACTAGTACAGGAATGGGTGTGGCTTCTATTCTCTGGGAGCAGAAGTTTATATACACTCCCTTGGCCAAGAGAACTGCTCCCAGGCAGTAGAGACTTTTCCACCATGCACGTTGGCATTATTTATTTCACTGTCAACACAGACCTACTTTCTCCACATAGCCTCTAATAGCAATGAACTTATAGACCTTATATCTTTCTAGCTTGAGCTACCCAAGAGGTTGGCTTGAATCTTTTTTAAATTCTGAGTCCATGAATCCTAGAGAAAAGACATTCATCTAAGGGAAAGGTTGAGTCAGGTACTCTCCATCAGGTCCATCAATTTTAGCTAAGATAACTTGATTATATACAAACGTGACACCTCTCATAGGAACAATATGGATGCAAGGGAGGAAGGAGAAGATGTGAGAAAAATGGAGGAGAAGGAGAGCAAATGATCTTTTTGCAGTTTGTCATGTCTCATATATTGTCTCCCTTCCATACCCACTCCTCCAAATTAGAATTTTCCTTATCTACACAGTTGTAAACTAGTGTACTTTGGACTGCCAGGAAAGTACTACCCCTTCCTATCACACCTCAGCTTGACTTTGTTTGTTGAAGTCCCTTGTTGAGTCAAAGAAGTGATATCTGAGTCCTTAATCATTTCAGTCCCTCTGCAGTGTGTTAAATTGCAGATCTCATATGGCATTCCAACCAGTTTTCAAATACTGATATAATGATTTTCTGGTATTGATTCTCCGCACTCTGTTTCTCTGGATCTCATTTTACAGTTGATCTTTAACCGACAATGTCATACATTGTAGGTCTTTGTTTATTAGTCTTCATATAATCTCTCTTCATGTAACTTTCCCTATTCTTTTGTAACCGTGGTAAGAGAAATCATTGTCAGCCATTCCAATGAACTATAAAGAAATACATATATGGGAAAAGTTAAAGACAAAATATACCAGAAAGTTTCCGCTAAAAGAAAACGGCAGATAAGTTCTGTACTAAGGTTACAGTAAAAAAAACTAGGGTGTATATCGGGAAGCCTAAATTAAAGCTATTCGCTTATTTTAAGTTACTCACATTTATCACTAATTAGACTTGAGATCTCTACACAACTCAGTATAGATTTTAAATAATAAATCTTCAATAGAACTTTCCTATAATATCTGGATAATTAAAACAGAAATCTATTGGATTATTTTTTTTCAAGATCAGTACATTCTTTCTTTCCATACATAGATAACATGCACATCACCTGCTAGAAATTATTCAACTGATTCAACCAATAGAGTCAATCTTGCTTTTTCAGGTTCAAAACTAACTAAATAGAAACTAAACAACACTCAAAACTTTTTCCTCAATAGCAGAATATCTTTTCCCTTATCTTGTTATAAACATACTAACTAAATGTGGTAAACCACATTTAGTTAGTATACGAAATCACACTTTCCACATTTCATTTCATTTCACAAATGAAAATTGTTCTTTCTCATTCCTTTGTTTTAAAACTCTGGCCTCATTCCCCACTCTTCCAAGCCTAAAATTAAAATTAGCATGATAAGGTTAATTCAATGATAAAAAGATCAAAATATAGTTGTTTCATCTCGTCTGTTCATTACTCATAAAGGAGTTATATAAAGCTTATTTAGAAGAACGAAATGTTCCACTTATCTAGATGATAAGATACAATCTCAGACAGAAAGAATCTGGATGTTTATCACTCATAAAAATCACTTTAATAAAGGTTTAGGTATCCGTTGATCCACTGTCCAGCAAAGCGACATTAATGAAAAGATCCATTAATGTTTCCTGACTCACTGAACCATATGGAATTTAAATTAGCTAATCTATAGAAAAATTGATTTCTTGATTTATAATGCTTCCAAAAATCAGCTTATTACTTAGAATCATATGATGATACTAAATCAGACTTATGGTCAGAAAAAGCAAAGTGAATTTTCAAGAAAAAAACTGAGTTATAATAGATTCTATAACAGAATATTGCTTTATTTTTAAATCAGTAAGTACTCAACACTCAATCTAAAGTTAGTCAAGTAGATTCTTTATCCATTGTTACATCATGTGTGCTTATTTAACTGTTTTTTTTGTATACCAGTTTATTAGAATAATGGTTAATTTTTAAAAACAATTTCCTCGAAGCTTGATAGATATAAATAATAAAATTTAGGGGTTCCAGAGTATTTAATCTAAATAAACTGAAATTTTTTTTTCATTTTTTCCCCAGCTTTATTGAGGTATGACTGACAAATAAAAATGGTATATATTTAGGTTGCACATTGTGATTTTTTTAAAGGTGTACAATGTCATGATTTAATATACATATACATATACTTTGTGACACAGTGCCATGATCAAGTTAATTAAGACATCCATTACTTTATAAAATACCATTTTTGTGTGGTAAGAACACGTAAGATCTACTCTTTTAGCCAATTTCAAGTATACAATAGAGTATGATTAACTGTAATCACCATACATTGGAAGTCTAGAACTTATTCATCTTATAACTGAAAATTTGTACCCTTGACCAACATCTCCCCGTTACGTACAAGCTCAAGAGACAAGATCCATTATCAAAATACCCATTGTGACAAAAGCCCCTGAAGACTGGGATTTTAGTTTGTTATATTCAATTTGTGCACCTACAATCCCAAACAGAACTTCAGGACATCATTGCTCAACTCTCATTTTAAAAAGAGAATATTTCTATCATTTCACAGGAAACCTTCTGTTTGCTGTGGGTTTTAGGATGCTTCTCTTTGCTTATCTTTATGTTAACATATATGTCTTCTTTTTCATATATTAAATTGCTTTTTCCTTTACACATCTCCCATGCTATTGTCCATCTACTCATTTTGTCTAGTCTCCTTCATTGAAGAGTAATCTTTATTTTTGATGTAATCACATTCATCAGTTTTTTGTCTTAAGAATTTTGACTTTGAAGATTTGTTTTTAAAGTACTTTTCTGCCTGTAGATCATACAGATATTCAATTTTTCCTTCTACTATCCACAACTTATCTTCATATTTAGATCTTTAATCCATTTAGCTGCTTTTGAATATGCTAAGTAAGCATCCACTTTCATTTTTCTCCTTAAAGTAGCTTGCTTAACCCCTTTTATTAAATGACTTGTCCTTTCTCCACTACTTTTGATACTCTCCTTGTCATATGTAAGTTCCCATATACACTAAAAAAATTGAAAACCTAGAAAAATGTATAAATTTCAGAAAAATATATAATGTCCTGGGTAACAATAAGTTTTAAACAAAATTAAAACAGTAGCCAAGATTTCCCCTTTAAAAACAAGCAAACAAAAAAGAAAAGCCAGGGCCAAAATGTTTTGAAATAAATTCATATAAATTTTCAAGTAATGCTAAATTCCTGTCTCATGTAAGTTGTTCCACAAAATGCAATAAGAGGCACAGGTGCCCAGCTCATTTAATGAAGCTCCTGTACTCTTGATTTCCATAAAGGAAAAGACAAAATAAGAAAAGTAGAGGCCCATTTCACGTAGGAATGTATATCTTAAAATAATACATAAGCTTAGCAAATCCTACAGTCTTGTCTAATTACATGACTGAGTATAAATACAAGGATGATTTCGTATCAGAGAAATCTATCAATGACATTTGACCCATTAAAAGAAAACTCTTTTGGTTATCTTTATTAATTAAAAAAAAACGCTTAATAAATGAAGACTGGAAGGAAACTCCCTTAACTTGATTAAAAAAAGATTGTGTACTAAAACCAATAGCAAACATTATACTTGATGAAGAAATTTTACATACATTCAGATCTTTTAGATCAGGAACAAAGCTATATTTAACATAGTACTGGAAATCCTGCCTAATGCTAAAGAAAGAAGAATTAGGAGTTGTAAGGATTAGAAAAGAAAATACACAACTGTCATTATATGCAGATGTTTAATCATCTAGCTAAGGGAAAACAAACAATAGAATCAGCATACAAACTATAAGAAAATAATGAATCTTGTAACTTGCCTGGACACATCATTAGTCTACAGAAGGCAATGGTATTCCTCTACACCAGACACAACCAAACGAAGGGAGGCAATTCTCTATGGCTCTCTCTTAAATCTTGTGAGCAGAGGCACTGACTGCCTTTGTTCCAGACTATCTTTCCAAGGATGTTTATATTTAAAGAATGGACAGATTTGTTTATATTCTATTATGAAAAGTTTCAGTTTTCTAAGCTTCAAGTTCTTCTCTTGTAACACCACTCCCCCAAACCCTCACTCTGCCACCATTGCATGTGTAGTCATCATCTGGCCCTCTTCACATTTCCCCATAGTAATTGTAGCAAAGAGAACCAATGCAAAAAATGCTCTGGCTAATGTTATTGCTGTGAGTAATAAATTACCATTTATCTCTGAACCAAGAGTCATGTGTCTTCCGCCAGCATCCATGAAACTGTAGTAGGCTAACTTGTTAGCTTGCAAATTGGGTAAAAATCTGAGACTCTTCACGGTTCTTGACACCAACTAGAAAATATAACACAAAATAGGACACCATCACACTAGCAACAAAAACTTCAGTTCATATAGTAATTTACTTTATCTTGAGTACAATATGGAAAAAACTACAGAATTAATTAAGGATATGAAAGAAGATCTTAATTTTTCAAGAGACATTCCATGTTTTTAGAAGAAATGGCTTACTGTTATGAAAGAGTCAGTTGCCCTCAAATTAATCTATAATTGTGATGTAATCCAACAACATTTCCAATTTTATATTTGGGTAAATTTGACAAATGTTATCTACAACTTATATGGAAGAATAATTTATGAATTGCTAAGCAACCTTACATAAATGAGTAAAGCAGAGATATTTTCCCTAATAGAATCAAGAAATATTACAAAACATAGTTACATGCATGGTGTATAATTGGCTTAATAACATTGGACCAAATGCATATACTTACACTTCTAAAAGTCACCAGTGAATTTTTAAATTAACTTTGTGTATTATTTTGACAGTGTAAACTAGTACTATTCGGTAGACTTTTAGAATTATTTGGCATCCAAATAACATGTTATCTCATGCAAATTTAACCAGAAAAAAAGTGCCCTGGCTATTCTGACATCATTTCAGAAACGTGAATCTGCCTCTTGAAACATGTTGATCAGTAACTTGCATATATATATATAATTTGCATATAGAATTCCTCTATCAAGTGAACCTGAAAATAAATAAACATGTGTATCTATATGTATATCTATATATATAATAAAATTCAGAAAAAGCACAAGGGAGCTCAATGAATTTATTATGTTTCAAATTCATCAGTGATGTCAATACCAGGTTATTTTAATAATATGAATAGAAATAATGAAATTAAAAACAAACAATCTTTTGTGAGGAAAAGAATATGCAAATTATGAAACACTGGCTCTGTTTTAAGAGCAGACCTTCCCATGAGACTGCATTTCAGTTGGATTCGTTGTTCTGAAGGACAAACAGCTGATTTACTCCAAGGAGTGTGCTTTAAATCTCCGAAGCTAACACGAAACTCGGTAAATTGATAGTGTAGAACCTAGTGAAAGATTAGAATATAAATAGAGGAACTCAAACTTTACTGCTGACTTTGAGATTTAGAAATTGTATTTGTCACATTAATAGAAAGCTATTACTTTTTCGATGACAAATAATTTGTCACGAGGGTTTGTAATCATTAGACCACATTTTGGATTGCATTGATTGTTTACTCAAACATGAGATCTAGTCACAATCTTACTATAAATTCTTTTTCCACAACCTTCCCTGCTAGGTCATATAGTGCTTTAAACATCTTTTAAAAAAATTTTTTTGTTTTGTGGATAACATCGAGGAAAAAAACACAGCAGATTAGCTTTGCTTTAGTTCACAGTAGGTAGCATTGTAAATTTAATTATATCACTGTGTTTCTTTCATTCTATTTAACGACCTGTGAGACAAATACACTATTTATTATGTCGTACAACCCGTGAGAAAAAGACAATTAGCCCCTAAAAATCCAGGACTTGCTTGACACTTGCAGCTCAGCCTCGGTGTTGTTAGGAGCTGACCTGGCCTCCACAGCGAGGCCCTGGTCTTCTCCTGTTGGAGATCAATGATTTTAGGGAATATCAATTTCAGACAAGGTCACTCTGTGACTATGATAAAGTGAGACAAAAATAAGAACAATTCCTGATGTTGAGTAAGCAAAGAGAAAAACAACATCATTGTGCAAACCCTAAAATATCAAATATCTCCCATCCCAGCTAATATGAGAGATTACTACTTCTTTACCAATTATAACTTTCGCTTTACTCTAGCCTTCTGCCTTGCTAAATAAGATTTATTTTTACCTTATCATAGAATTAGTCACAGTTCCTGTGAGCATCTAATTCAGACCAAATCCTCCCTTGTTTAAACCATCCTCCAAATCACCTGAGAAGAGCTCTAATCCTGTAACAAGTCCTTTCTAACACCCTCTTACTGAAATGCCGCATGGTTCCTCATGGTGTGCATCCTCCCTCCTCGTAATGCATGATAAACCCAACTTGTTCTTCTGGTGTGTTCCTAGTTGTCTTTCTCTGGAGGATGTTGCGACTTATTCATTGTAACCTGGGTTTATATCCTTAAAAAAAAAACCCAGCAAAATAACAACCAAATAACAAAATCAACTAAAATCTATCAGGGCGTATAATTAACTTCAGAATGCATACCTAGTTATTATCTTGAGTCTCAATCAGTGCTGAGTGAGCTGTTGCTAGCCTACTTCAGCATGCTGTCTCTCTAGGCATCAGGAAACTGCAGTTAAAAACCAAAAACCCAATTCTAACTATATCTGTAAAACTGCTTTTCTCAAACTGTAGAAAAAAATAAAATGGAATCCCCAGATAAAAAAAGTAAGATTGTTTGAATTTTTTCCTATCTAGAGAGGAGCTTGTCAAAAACAATACTGCCTAAACTTTATTTCATAAACATTAACGATTTTCAATTAATTACCTGTTAATTAATACTGATTCTTCACAAACCTTCCAAAATATGTAAGCGGGAGGAACACTTTCAGACTCATTTTATGGCGCTAGGACTACCTTGATGGCAAAACCACGCCCCTTCTTCTGAACCTCGATAGCCCTGGTCCATACCGCCAATTTTGGTGTTCATTAAACATGCTTTTGTTACGTTAAAAAAAAATTGTCTAGATTTCCTCCATTGGCCAATTTTTTATACTATCATGAGTCTCAAATACTATGCTGTTAAAGAAAACCTCATCAAAACAGTGTTGGTATCTTGGCCTGCTAAATCATGATTCTTCGCTTTCCAGTTTAGAAGTTCAGAGTTTTTGCTGCTCTAACTTCAGAGCTGAGTCAGCTTGAAAAAGATGAAGTATATGGTCAAGACTCATTTTCAGGTGACATCTATTATTCAAATAGAAAGTGAAAGGATGATCACCTAAATCACCCCCATCATATGCTGCATCTAGGGAGAATTCAGCTGTTATTTTTGATGAAGCTGTATCATCGCTACATTCAATCTTCATTTACAGTTCTGTAAATTTCTTTATCTGTAGATTTTGCTATTCTAAGATAGTGACTCTACAATATCAAATGAACAAATATATTTACTCTTGTTTGTTGTCAATAGTCTTAGGAGACATATTTCAATTCAATTCAACTGTAGATTTTTTCTTTATCTTTTTGTTTTTTTAACTCGGTGTTCAGTTGTATGCTAAGTATCATGAGAGGATTTTTAAGACCCCTGTCTGTCATAACTTGCATTCCCATTGGGCACCTATGGTACCTGAACAATAACTATAAAATATGACCAAGTGCATTTCAATCCATGCCCTTCCAGTGCCAGTTCAGGTGGCAAGGACTGCTTCCTCTGAAAACCATGCATTAAGACAGCATGATCAGCTTGACAGCTTTTCTTCTTGTGGTCTTGGTAAAATGTACCATGTGCTTGGCTCAGGGATTTTGCTGATGGACAAGTGAGCCGAGGCTAAAGTTTCCCTTGCTTTCAAAGTTTGCTTCATATTGGCTTGGGCTGGATTTTATTCTTTATAATATTTTGTGGACCTCCTGACCACTTCCTTCAATATACAAGTGCTGTCAAATACGTAAGCAAGCAGACATCCTAGTTCTAAGAAGCAAGACAAATGATTCCTCTGTGATTCGATTGGCTCGAGGACACTGATGGGATTAGGGCTTGCTACTGCTTTTTTCTTTTTTCTTTTTTTTTACCAAGACGATTCATTTATTGTCAACATTTGAGAGAGAAAAAACATTATTATTTACTCTCATATAGTTGTGACTCATATACAAGCTGAAAGGATATTCTAATAACAGTCACTGTCAGTAGACTCATCTTTAAACAGAGGAAAAGAATTAAAATAACTACAATAGTGGACTTTTTGAATTGAAAATATTACACGTTAGATAAAATGCTCTATTTACCCCTTTGTGGTTCAAAGAACACTAAACACAGACTTGAGAGGCTTGGCTTCCATTCTTGACTGTGCCGCCGACAGCATGATATAAAATAAGCCATTTCACCTCTTTGGGCTTCTGCTTCCTCATTTTTTTAAATTAAGGGTTTGAGTAGATTATTTTTAAAGTATAATTTCTGCTCTTTTTATAAAATTACCATTTATTCGTTACCTAATGTGCAATGAAGCAGGTTTAACTTGCACCATCTTACTTGAACCTCCTAATGATCCTAGGAAAAGGGCTTTACTGGTGTCTCCATTTTACAGATGAATAAACTGTAGCGGAGATGAGGTAAATATCTTGTTCAGAGTAACATAGCTGGGCAGTGATGGAACCAGAAATTCAAGCGATTCCGTGTGACTCCAGAGTCCTCTGTGGTTTCTCTCCATTATGCAATCTTACTTTTAGGAGAGACGGTGTGCTTTCTTCTTTAAATGCATGCATTCTGGAGTCAGCCTGCAGAGGCAAAACATAGCTCTGCCACTGACCCACTATGCAAATTTTAACAAGTTATTCGACTCTTGTGTCTCTGTTTCACAGTCTATAAAAGGGGATAATAATTGCTCCTTCTTTATAAGGTTGTTGTGAGGTTTAAAATAGTTAGTATATTTGAAACACTTAGGACAACACCTGGCACAATAAGCATTCCTTCAGTGTTAAGCACTGCTGTTCTTATCCTTATTCTTTGTATGTCAAAAAGAGAACCATGGGATTAAAATCAACTTGTTTGTAGATGTGGTTTGATTGCGTCAAATACGTCTCTGTTTACTACTGTTCACTTTGCATGACAAAAGAGTTCAGTTCTCCTTTTAAATTGGAACTCTGCAAGTCAAATGGGATATCAGTTGGCCCATAATAGCCTTGCAGATTTGATTTAAGAATTAAAATGAAAATTCTCTTTATACTATACATGACTTTACCAGGGCTTCTAACTCCTGTCAATTACACGGTGATGTCTATTGTCATGGTGAATCATTTCTAAGTAGATGTTCAATTGGATGGCAACTCTTGATGAGACTCATTTTAAGGAAGAGTGTATAGTATGCCCATGTGTGTGCGCACACACATACTCACAACTGGAATTAGATTCAGAACACCTGTGTGTCCTAACTCTGCCGATCCTTTCTAACAAAATAGAAAAAAAAAATTTAATCTCTATGGGGTTAAATTTATTTGTAAATTAAACATAATACCTATTCCTTTATTGGGGCTATTTTGAGGATCAAATGAAATAACATCTGTACATAGTATTCTGTAAAGTGCAAACTTTTCTTCAAATCTAAAATACATTGTTACTGAAACTTAGACTTTATTTTTAAAACTGCTTTAAATTCAGCCTGATTTTGCAGTGACTTTTCATAGTACAATGGTTTCTGGATCTGAGTGCCTGTGTTACTGGGCTTGTCTCCTAGAAGAGATCAAATGCTTTAATGTTTCTAGGGTTACACAGATTATCTTCTCCAATGGAGGTTTACTGCAAGGACCCACAAGAATGAGAGCACAGGGGAGTGATCTCATAAATTACATTGTTCTCTCATCCTAGTTATTCCAGAATGTGTAATGCACTTAGATAACACAATGAGACCCAGTGGCCTACCTTTTCCTTGTTCACTGAGCATTCCAAAAGAGGTTATTAATGGGCTACTGTCTCTGTGCAGAGCACCTCTGTCGGGCAGAATTTGTTCCTTAGCAATCTGTGTCCAGCTTGCAAATTGTGATTTCCAACTTATGCACCTGCCCACAACTTAACACAATGTAGCTAGGATCACAGGATTGGTTTCTCCAGTAGAGCAAGCTGTACCAGCTACAACAGCTTATGCAAAATAGCAACAGTTGTCCACTTTCTCCTAATTGAGTATGTGTCCAAGGCTTGAGGCTCATGAATTACTCTTCAGTTTCTCTGGTATACTCATTTTGAGGTTTATTTTTCTGAATTATCTTCCTTAAGCTTGATCTGTGGTTCTAACCATTTATTCAGCATTGTACATTAAAACAAACTAGCATGACAAAATTGATTGTGTGATTAAAAACTATTCGGCCACACTATCTTTTGATGCTGAATTAACAAGACATCTAAAGAGACTCCAGAAGTTATCAAGCTTCATGTCTAGTAACTGGTACCAAATTTAAGGAACCAAAGAGACATCAGGATAATCTGGACCCTGATTTTTTTGTCCCACCAATTTAGACTGGAGGATTTTATGAAAAGAGAGAAGACAACTATTAGCCAAAGGCCCACTGATCACTCATGATTGCAGCAGATTTTTTCCTCTCCTTTTCACTGCATTTGAGCATATAATGCATAGCAAACACTTAGCCCGGAAGCCCATACTAGAGGATATTTTCTCTTAAATATATGTAGGCCTTCTGTATGTAGAATTCGAATGTCGTTCCAGGTCAAGGCTTATGTGTTTATGTATTGCAGCATCTCTTTCTCTCTTCCTGTCTTCCTAGATATATCTAGCCTGTGTCGATTTTATTTGGTTGCTGTTTTTTCTGACTTTCATTGATTTTACTATTTTAGTATCAGTGCTTTTTAAATGCAGTTCTTGGTGAAATTGTAAAAGCAGGACATGCTGAGAAGCATAAAATCATCCAATGCTTATGCTACGGACAAATATAATTACTCAGCTTGGGATGTGGCCAGAGACATTTGCTATTGGAATTTTAATGTCAAATGGCAGGAGATTTCCATCCACTTTTGTTTGAAAAGTTCATGGGCATTTGTCAACCATCATATCTGTTTCTGGAAATAACACTACAGTGTTTCAATTTGTTTTTCCAATTAATTCTTCTCCATCATTATATTCCCACCATAATTCTACTGCAAATATGTTCTTTAAAATCTGGGCACGACTGCCTTTCAAGAACTGTTTCTTATTTTTCTGAGCATTTCTGGAGGAAGGAATGTAACTTTGTAATTTAATTGGATTTTACTCCAATATGATAATAGCATGCTTCTAATTGTCGGGTATTTCAACAGCAACTTAAATAAACACATTTTATGCACTGAAAAAAGTTTTATTGACCATTAACTTTTATAAGCTAGTTTCAAGGTAGTGCCTTGTACAATCAAATGTGTTGCCTTATTTTTTATTTATGGGTTATTTTATCACTACATGTTTCTGGAAAAATAGTGCAAACTATTGGAAGGATCATATATCTAAAGACATATAGAAATTTATTAATGCAATTAGTGTTTATAGGGTTATAAGGCATATTCTATTGACTTTATGAAATTTATTTAAATACTAACCCTTGAGAAGTCAATAAGTCATGAGCACTTGATTTCAGAAATGCACATTTGATCTGGTAAACATTAAAATGAACTATTATTATTTTGACTGTTGCAGCTGAGTGACTGACATGTAAATCTTAAATAACATTTTCATTTTACTAACATTCAAGCTTGCTGTGTAGGAAAAAATTTCTAGATTACATGACTGAGTTTATCTCAATCATCATCTCATATGTAATCCAGATTTGCTACCTCCCAGCTGAGGCTGGAAAGCTTTGTCCAGTGCCTGCTACCTGGTGCTCAGCCTAGGACCATGGATACCTTCCAACCAGCCCACTTACCTCCAAAGCTGCTGTTCTCCTGGGGCTTATTTCAGAATATGCCCTGCATGCATTCTCATTGCTGACTCTAGATGCCTTCTCCTAATATCTTACTCTAGACTTTGCTGCTCTTATGGCCGGACCAATCATTGTCTCAGGTGGCTTGGTAGGATTATGGGGGAAAATAAAGAATTATGCAAATGGATTTGGAGAAGACCTGTCTCATCAGTTTTCTAGACATACTAGATGTATGTGAATTATAGTTTAAGCTTGAGCAGACACCTGCTACTACTTCCAAAGAATTATTAACCAATCTCATGGCAGGCAGTGTTGTATTATGTATCCCACAAATAGATGATTGTGCTTACCAGGCCTATTTGAAATTGTTCCCAGTGACTAATATAGTATACTGTTCACGTGTGATGAGTAAAACTTTGCTGAAAGATTTAACTAAGATATTTTTGAAACTGTTAAGACTAAAACTACAATGTAAATATACAAATGTATATCACTCATTTATTCATTCAATAGGCATTTAATAAGGGTAAATTGTATGTCAGCTACTATGTACAGAAAATATTATTGAATCATCACTACAAATCTTAAAGAGGGTAAGACACTTATTCAAAGTCACATAACCAATAAGGTATAAGCTAATAAGTTATTGTTATTTAATATTCACAACAATACTCAGAAATAAATATTATTATTGTTCCAATATTACAGATGCAAAAATTGAGCTTCAGAGAATCAAGTCACATGCTCAAAAAAAGTTAGTAGAACACGAAATTTTTATCCCTCGCTGTCTCTCTGTAAACGTATGTGTTTAACTATGGGGGCACATATGAATAGGATAAAGGACTATCAAAATAAAGTTTGTAATAAATTATTTGCAAAGGTAGGTTTCAGGCAGGATAAGTACATAAGAGAATCATAGAGTCGTAGGGTTTAGGTGAAAGAGTGCTACATGCAGATAGCTTAAGAAGTATTCAAGGCTACCATGATAAGTCTGAGCAATGTGTTTGGGGGAGGTTAAATTATGGAACCATTTATGAAAGGCCAACTCATGGAAGTACTAAAAGAGGGACTTTGGGTAATTTAGGCACGCAGTACTATGGAGAATGCTTTAAGGCAGAAGGGACATGAATGGTTAAAGTCACGTGTGATTACTTTCTGTCAGGAAGTTGGCTAGAAACACAGTGAAAGAATAGGGAGTTTGGGTGAAGGGATTCAGGCACAAATAACAATTTTTGAGGGGTTTCAAGGACAATTAGGACAAGGGTCTTATAGGGCACTTTTAAGAAAAAGGCATCTATTTTAACTCATACATTCACCGTTATGGATACAGCAAAGTGTCATTATTGTGATCAATAAAAGAGATTCAAACATTTCCTACAATTATTTTTCCAAAACATAGCTTCAAGGCAAATGTAGAAAGGAAAAAATGAAATAGCTTCATATGGCTTACTTTTATTTTATTTATTTGATCAGTAGCTCTAGCTTAAGTTCATATTAAACTAGAAGAGAAAATTTTTCTCTATGCATAGAAAATATATCTCATGGTAAAGGTTAATAAGGTAGAAAATATGGCAGCGATTTTCCCCAGTATTGGCTTGATGTTAAATGGAAGAATATTCCACTACTGCCAACTTTGAAGCTTATCACTACGGTCATTTGAGTGTTATTGAGCTAAAGGAAGGGGCCATAACAAATTTTTATGGTGAGAATTTTCTTATTCATATTACTTACACTTGGGTGAAGTGATTTTACTCTCTTTACTTATAAAAAGATAACGTTTGAGAAGGGTTTCTTTGAGAGGTCATTTGCAGCTATAAACACTTTTTCTAAAGATAAGGGAGAATAGCTTTTCTGTTTCTAAATATCCTTGTGTTTCAATTAGACATTGAAATGTTCACAGAAATTATGCGAGCAATGTCAACTTTGAAATACCTCCAACATTGTCAGCTATGTTAAGATATGAAGATTGAGTAGAAGAAATAATACTGCTTTATTGAAAGAGTCTGGAGTGGGACTAGTATAAACTTTTTAAAGGTGTATGCTTGACTTCAATTCTAACTTCTTTTTAAGCTTGAGAAAGATTTTTCTTTCAGCTAATACACGGTGCTCTAAAATCCCCAGAGATTCAATCCGCACAATTTTAAAACATTCGCAACAAATTTCTTCATCTTTATCTACTGTTTCACTTTTTAAAAAATCATAATTACATTGGAGTTTTGATTACAGAAAGTATGGTTAACAGTATTGCACAATATTTCAAAAGAGTATCATATCTGGTAGTCACCTTCTAGAGAAGAGATCATCCAAACGGGGAATCATACCTGGAATGGACAGGTAGACCCAGAACGGATCATCAAGTCATCCTCATTAAAGCCCGCTTCAGATTACCAAGGGAGAACGTGAGGGGTAACCTACATATGTTTCCACATATCTAATGTATCAAAAGCTGGCTCATGGCAATCACGTAGTGTAAGCCCACCACTACTATCTCCATCAGCCAACCCTCCACACAGCCACTCCTAATAAAACACAATACCAAGTAAAAAGTAAATGCTTTGTTGTGGAAACATAACTTCAAAAAATGTTCCTTAGGGGCCGGTCCGATGGTGTAGTGGTTAAGTTCACACGCTCTGCTTTGGTGGCCTGGGTTCACAGGTTTGGATTCTGGGCACGGACCTGCACACCACTCATCAAGCCATGCTGTGTGACATCCTACATAGAAAATAGAGGAAGATTGGCACAGATGTTAGCTCAGGGCCAATCTTTCTCACTAAAAAATAAATAAATAAAAATGTTCCTTAGCCTTTTGTTTCAACTCGAATGCTAGCTATAAGCTTCCTCTATATAGAAATTCTGGAGTTTCTGCTGGGGTATCTACGTATCTTAAACACTTTTGTCATAATATTTAACACATTCACTTCTGGCTATCATCTCTAAAGATTGAAAACACTACCTAGGTAGGTTATACATATTCATAAGTAACATCTGTTCCTTATGAGTGATCCCAGTCGATATCCACTCCCTCAGACAGGTCAAGTCATTACAGTTCTGTCAGCTTACTCACAGAGGTCCTACTACCTAAATCTTTAAGTGATTCAGTTCTCTTCTTTAGACCTTGTTATATTTCTTCCTTCTTTTGGATTTTGTGATACCACTTTCCTTCTTTTCCTAACTTTTCTAGATATTTTTCAGTCTCTCTGCTATTTTTCTTACTTCTGTTCTCAGCACTCTGCTTTTTTAAATTGATAACTTCTCCAAACAATCCCATTCACTCTTCAACAACTATGTGTTTGCCAATGAATGGTAGATCTATCTGTTTTGTAATCCAGATCTGTGTCTCCAGGAGTCTGCCAGATAGCTCCATTTTCATGCTTCATGTTCAAAGCGGAAATAACTGTCAAACAAACAAACTAACTAAACTAACAAATCTAGCCTTTCAACATGTTTAGTTTTTTAAATGACATCATTACCCATCTAGTCACCAAAGACAAATTTATCTTTGTTTCCTTAATAGCATTGCTCCCTACCTTGCCCCTTCTAATAGGCTGCCAAATCTTGCTGATTCTATAGTTTTGATCTCTTTTAATCATGCGTGTTCTATATATTTCCTCTGCCACTCACTTAGTCCAGACTCCTCTAATTTCTCACACAACATAAGGAAAGAACCTCCTATCTCGTCTGGCTATAATCATATCTACACACCTCTGCCATGGAGATCTTCACACTGCCCATCCTCCACATTGCTGCAAATCAATCATACCATTCCCATTCAAACCTTTCCAAAACACCTTCAGAGTTTTGTTCAGGACAAAATCATGGTGCACAAGTTCCTGCAAGGTCTGGAACCTGCCCACCACTCCAACTTCTTTCACATGTTTTATGTCCATGTGCTATGCACGTGATTCTCCTTCTGCCTGAAATGTGCTTCCCTCTTCCTGATCCTTTTCTTCTTTCATCTTTTACTAAAAATTGACCTGAACACAGCCTTCAAAAAAATCTTCCTTAAGCGCCAGTCAAGAGTCACAGGCCCTTGCTCTGTGCACCCAGAGAATCTTGCACACTATTCTTAGGCAATGCTTATCAACAATGTGCCCAATAATTCACTTGTCTGCCCTCTTTACGCCATGAGATTTTGAGGACAGGGGCCCTGGTTTATTTGATTTTGAATTTGTGATTTTTAAGTAAACTAAAATTTATTTAATTTTGCATCTATTTTTGAGTCCAGTAAATGTTAGGTGGTAAATCAGTATTTGCTGAACATAGATACAATTTGAAAAACAATTATATAGGAAATAACTTCTATTTTATCTTACTTGGAAAAAGTTACTACTTTTTAATATCCCCTCCCTATTTCTATTATTGACTATTTCCAAGTGTTCTAAAAGATGAAAACTAACCCTCATAGGAACAATATTATTCTTTAAAAATAGGTAGTTTCTGGATTCTCTGAATACCTAGATATTTAAAACTATATGATTTCTTGGAAAACTTATGCTGAGTTATCCATTGTCGGAGACATTCATTCAAATACCTCCAGATATTGCTTAGCTCCCAAGGGAACACAGTTAGGAATATACATAGGGAGTACATTCTCCAGGAGAAAATATGTTGCCTGTTTCTCAGACAAAGGAGTTGAAAAATAAGCTGCATATAGTTTCATGTGGGAGACAGAAAACCCATTCTCTTTTCTAATAGATATTGTAAGCACCTTCTTTATTCTTTTTTCTGTTACATTTTACAACTTATAAATACAGCTGTAATTCCATCTAATGTTACTTTTTGGTAAGGAGCAATAATTCTATACGTGATCATTATTGGTTTTACAAAATCCCTCTGGAAACTGCAAAGTGCATTTGCACGTGTTGTGTTAATTCACTAACATTATTTTGGTCATTTAAAAGTCCAATTTGGGGCCAGCCCAATAGCATAGTGGTTAAGTTCGCGTGCTTCGCTTCGGCGGCCCAGGGTTTGCAGGTTCGGATCCTGGGTGCAGACCTTCACGCTGCTTATCAAGCCACGCTGTGGCGGGCGCCCCACATATAAAGTAGAAGAAGATGAGCACAGATGTTAGCTTAGGGCCAATCTTCCTCAGTAAAAAGAAGACGATTGGCAGTGGATGTTAGCTCAGGGCTAATCTTTCTCAAAAAAAAGTCTAATTTTAAATCCCTGGAAATAAACACTGATATCAAATGTGGATACCACTTTGTCTTTACTCAGTTTAACTCAATTCATATTTACCATGAACCTACTATGTGTTGAGAATTAGACAAAGCACCAAAGGTAAGGGGCATTAATGCTGTACTAAGGACATTTTATATTACTGTTGAGTGTGGCGCATAAGAAAGGAAGGTGTATAGACATAATATGAAAAAAGTTAAATATCCAAGTGTCTGGTGTTGTTCACTTAAGGACACCAAACTTTATTCCCTGTCTTCCATGAAAGCTGGGTTATTAGGAAGATTCTGGTATTCTGAATTGCAGCCCTCAAAGATTTCTTTAAACTAAGGAATGTACACAACAAGTAGCCAATGTATAATGCAAAATATTATACTATGAAAGCAACATGAACATAAGATTTCTTATGACAATAAGTAAATGTGAGGGAATATTTTCTAAAATATTCACTATAAATAAAGTACTTTAAAGTCAAGATAATTGTGGGCAACAAGGACTGGTCCCACCCATTGAAAGGGTAATTCCATTTCCAGGAGTTCCCCAAAGGAAAATACCCGGAGCATATTAAAAGAAATAAATTTATGCAATTGATGTCCAAATTGATATTAAGAGGACAACCCTAATAGATGATTATGAGGCAAACAATACAATGGTAGGCAATGACCAAGGTGTTTATACAGCCAATAAAATAAGCTTCCCTCTAAGCTTATATTATGAGAAATGTTTTTGCTGTAATAAGTGAAATGTCTAGGAATCAGAATTACACCATAAATATAATTCTGATTCCTAGACATTTTACATTTACTTATATTTATGGTGTAAGTATGTTAAATTAAGCAAAATATGCATTGAAAAGGGGGCTAGTATTAAGCATATTAAACATTTTGGTGGCTTTATCTGAGTATTGTCATGTATTTTACTCCTTTTTATTCTATTTTTAAATATTTTTTATTTCTAAAATTATGGACATATATCACAACTGCACTGTAAAAATAAATTTTGTTTAACATTTAAATAAATCACATAAAAATAAATGGAATTTGTAAAGATCTATAAATCTAGCAACAATTCCTCTTTCACATAGACTGGAATGACAATTACTGGTTCTCTCTGTGTCTTCTAACACTCCAGCTAGTAAGCCAAAGGTCACAGAAATTTCATCTCATAGGATTCATTTTGCAGATAATAGTTGACTATAATTTATTTTAAAAGACCTAAAACTCATAAAATATTAGTATATAAAATGATGGCTAAAATGCTTATCATGTGCTAATGTCATCTGCTTTTTCCCTTTTTTGACAAACACGAACCTCAATATATTCCAGCTTTACTGGGTTTATAGAGAATGCAAATCAAATTCTGAGCTATTACTGATCCTTCTCTGAATTTTCTAGGGAGCAAAGCTAAACCCGAGAAGAATGTTACATTGAACTTACACTCAAAGTATAAACTACTAACAAACAAGTTTCCAAACTTGGAGCAGCGAATCATATTAGTAACAGATATGGAGGTAAAAACTGCATTTTCTGTGCTAAAATAACCTATATATCATGTAATTTTTAATGGGCCACTTTTTAAAATAACTCCAATATCTACATTGTAGAAAACATTTAATATATGGTTAAAATGAAAGGAAATGTTGATGGCAAATTTCTTACATAGTTGATACCAAGATCAATTGATTAATAGCTCCAAGATGGTCTGGAGATCACAGGGGTCAGGATTAGTGTGGTTATCAGTTCTACTACATGAATTATCTGAAGTCACAAACACAAGAGGACCATTTCCTTTTTTAAAAATAATCTTGGGTTTCTATCTTTGACAAACTTGTCACATATAAAGCTTGAAGTGGAGTAATCAAAACCCTATACTTTTTTGAGCTTAAATAACTCAGTTGGGCCAACACTTCATGTCTAGAATAGCAGACTAAATTTAATTCAATTTTAAGGGGAATGAAAAAAGACTGCAATGGTAATGGAAATATACTATTCCATCAATATAAGGTGAGGAAAGCCAAGAAGGTGAAATGGTGGAGCAAAGACCTCTTGAAGGAAATCAAATTAGAAAAGAAGTAATTGCTTATCTACTGTGTGAGAAATAATGTAAGCCATTTGCAATAAAGATTACTTAAAAAAATAAAGCTCCAGCAATGCTTCCACAGGGGACCTCAGCAAATCTCAACATTTCTTCACTTCTAATTTTAAGGATGTTTAATCTGGTATTGATGATTATTGCTACCCATAAATTTTATTCTGATGTTTTTGGTTTCAAGTTAAAATATCAACTCAAAATTAGGTAAATGAAACTGGCATAGGTAAAGTAAGGAAATAATAGTAGGATAGAAAATGTTGATTTATATTTTGACCTATTTTGGTCATTTTGCTAGACTATGTTGATACTGAGTTCAATAGAATGAAGTATGGGCAAACCACATTTTAGAGGTAACACAAATTTATTTCACCCCAGGCCAGAAGACATAGACTCATTGAGGTCAGAGGAAAATGACTTCTAACCACATTCATTCTAGTCCAAACACAATAGGCATAAGCAATTTCTCCATCTTGTTGGCTTAGTTGTTCAACAATGCGTTACCTGGAAAAACAAGTGTAGAGTCATTAACAGACATAATGACTGTAACACAAGGGTACATTTAGCCCGTAAGGAGCCAAACTATGCTAAAGGAAGCATCCCATAGGTCAGAATAATGCTATTATGTGGGTGTAGACTGACAGATAAATTGGTAAATCACTAAAATACATTACAATTAAAAAATAGAAACTTATATGAAGTGATTTTTTTATATCAAAGTTAATGGAATGAAGAAACTCACAATTTAAAGTAGAATAATCAACTTTTCCAGCAAAGATATTTGGTACTTGAACTACTACGTATAATATACTCTTTAATGTTTGAGGAAAATACATGTAAAGCTTAGGTAAATTATAAACTGTGAGTAATATCACCACCCAATTCAATCATATATGAAAAAAATAACAATATAATAACATCCACAGAGTCATAAGTAAAAGTTACACACACACACACACTATGAACAAAATACCTCCTTATGTATATAGGTAATTATATTTCATAACCATGAAACATAGGTACATTAATTCAAATTTTTATTTCTTTGTTATTTTGTCTGTGACAACAATAAAACCAACAAGACTGAGTAGAAAACACAAATAACCATGAAGCTTGAGAGCAAGGGAGCAGTTCAACCAAATTCAAATATCTCTAGCTCTCTGTAATGATAAAAATAGCACTTAGGTCTATAACATAGGATCAACAATCCATTTAATACCCTTACACCTTGCTAAGAGGTATCAGGTGGAGTCAACATTGATGGCTCTAAAGGAGGCAGAATATTTTTATTCATATTGGGAAAACAAAAAGGGCATTCCCAAGGCTATATTTCCTTGTACGTTTGCTGACAATTTCATGTCTCTCTTCATATCTACCCATGCTGTGATATCTACTAGATCATAGATGATTGTGGTAAACTGAATCAGGAACTGAGAAACACAATAACCTTGCTTCAACGAAGTGAATGCAATAGCCTCTCTGTTCTTGTAGCAGTAAATTAGTCTGACCTCTTTCAAGTCACGGCTAAGGTAAAACCTGGTACCTTAAGATTTCCCAAACTTAGTGAGCTTGTAGATCCACATCTCAGCACATGTTCTTTCTTATTAGGATTCCAATTTCAAAGGCATAAACAGTACGTTCCAAGATGTAAGGGCAGTATCACAAAAGAAGTGTTTTCTCAATCACTTATCATCTGTTTAAAGAATCCGATTAATTATCCCAATCAAGCATTTATTTCATTCTATCAATATCTTTCTTTATATATATATACATATATGTGTGTGCGTGTGTGTGTGTGTGTGTACCATGTGCCAAGAGTGTTGACCAATGTTTCAGAAGTATGTTCTTTAATAACATCCCAATTTTTAAATTTTATTTTTTCATTGAGAAAACTGAGGCAGAGAGACATTAAGTAATTTGCCCAAGGTCACCCAGCTAGAAAGGAGCAGAGGTATTTGAACTTCGACCATAGGACTTAAAGCACATACTCTTAATCACATATTGTACAGCCCCTTTATTAATTTAGAAGAAATCTGTTTAAATAACTAATGATGTTTGAGGCAAATGAAATTTAGTACCCAAAATTAATAATTTATGGAGTTGCAAAGGAGGCCCCCAAATTCATCTATACCCACTAAAGCCTAATATATCTGGCAAATATTTGGCACTTGTTATATATTTGCTGAATCAACAAGTGAAAGAATAGAGTACGGATATCCAAATCCACTCAGACAGGAAGATGTCATTATCCAAGGCTCATTATGTTGTGGAATGGTGGCTTTGACTCTGTTTCAAGGTGATAGAACTACTTTTGACAGTGCAATAGCTCAATCATTGTAAGTACTATAGACACTGGGATCATTATAGTTTGTCAGTTCCATGATATCCATTAGATTGGGAGTTGATCAGAATGAGATACTATCTAAATTTGGATAAAACATTATTATTTTTAAAGGAGAAAGAGATAAGTTTGACTGAAGCAAACGTAAAATTCAAATGAATATCAGTTGCTAGAACTAAGAGTAGGTGCTGTGGAAGTACCTGTTGATTGATGTCTTGCATCAGTGAATTATGGTAAATTGTGTTTTCTTTATGTAACTCTGACACTTTTTAAATCATATCTTAGTAAACCAAACCTTGGAACCTAGGAATAATTTTCAATTATTTTTTTATCTTGCCCTGTTTCATGACCAAAGGTTGTTCTCAATTGCAGAAAGCAATTAAATACAAATATTTAAATTCAAAGTATGTGATGAACAGCTATTGACTGATGAGCGATCAGACTCCAGCAACATGTGGAGAGTTAATGAAATTATAGTGAGAAAAGAGACAAATGCCAGTGGAGGAGTGATATAAAATGTCTGTATCTTCTGTAACATCTGTGGAAAATTTTCAAGAGAGTTTCTCTAAGGAAAAAGCTAATTATTTCAGATAGCTCCTCTGTAAAGTCATAGGACTGTAATTTCTTGTCAAGATGTATAACTTTTAGAAAAGAGTTGAAAAGAGCTGTGGATGAGTGGGAAAATGCTAGCTCCCACAGAGAAAATGATTGGGGTCTAGATGACTTCTTGTCCTGGAGGACGACAGAGGAACCCCATTGCTGAGACAGAATAAACCATAACGATTTCATCTCTAACATAGTGGATGAAGAGTCCAGGGGAGAAAGCCATTGTTCATGATTTTCTCATTAATATACTATTTAAGAATGTCAGAAGTGTCCTGAATACTCGTGGAGAGATTTTTCAAAATGAAAATCTTAATACCCATAATATTATCTGTTTAAATAATACTCAACATCTAAACCCTGAAAAATGGACAAATCCTAGGAATCTGAATTGTTGTATACCTATTTCAGTACAAAAAGAGAACAGAATAAAACATCAGTAAATCAATTTTTCTCTCCTCAAATTTTCATTTGCTACATTCATAAAAAAAATGAAGACAGCAATTTAGAGAATAGAACAAAATTAAATAATTGAATTTTTGCCTTCAAAGTATTTTAGGTAAACAACATTTTCAAAAGTTTTCATCATCTAAACCCCACCTGAAGATATTAAATCATACGCAGTCCAGGAAGTCTGGCAGAAGAGGATAGCAGAAGCATAAGAATTTGAGATAAATTAGATTTGGCACCGGGAAAACTACTCACTTTTATAATAAAGTTTTCTACATTTTTAAAACAAGTCTCTCCTTTGAGTATACCGGAATGCTCCCCTTCCTGCCAATGGCTGTTACACCTTCCTCAAATCCACATCTACTTCAAATTCCCACTTTGTTTCCATACTTCTTTTTTTCACTTTTATTTTCAGTGTCCTTTTTTATTGTTTTCTATCTGTGCCTATATCTCCTAACATGGAAACCACAAAAGATTGAGACTAAATAGAAAAATGTAATTAAGAAATCCATCTAGAAATAGAGAAAAGTTGTATTTGAGTTTATGCCAAGAGAGGCAAAATTCTAGACAAAATCGTGTGTCTCAGCTTCTTTAATTCACATGTCCCTTAAATATACACAAAACCTCTGTCTTTCTTTAATGGTATTTAACATTACAGAATATATTTTTTGTGGATTAATGAAAATAAATCATATAAAACTAATTTTTGTGTTGAATGTGTTTTTTTCTGACTACTCCAGACATTCTTCTAAACTTTTCCTCAATTTGATATGTCATTCCATGGAGTCAAGATATCCTTTGTCACGGAAGAAACACTTCACCAAATTTCACAAACAACTGAGAAAATAATTCCTTTTTCATACAGGGTCTGTGGACTGCAGTTTAGAAATACTCTTATGGACATTTGAGGCAAATATTTAAAACGAAAATTCAAGTGTTGTAAATCAGAACATTAGATCTGTAGGGGGATTTTATAAAATTGAGGCAGACTGAAGCCACATCCATAGCTAAGTAGTCAGCTTAATAATTACAAGCTAATATGAAATCTACAGGGACCAATAGCAAACAAAACACTTACAGGACACCTTTAAATTTGCCAGGTGTTCACTCTGGTGCCCGTGAAGCTATTGAACTATAGGCAAGGACACACCCACTCAAATAAAGCAGAGTTCTTTTCTTTTCTTTTTCCTCCTCTCCCACTTATTTGGGTAATCTGATTGGTTCACATTGCAACTAAAGCATCTAATAATTCAGCTTATCTAAGATGTCAACCCAAAGTGTGTTGGACTGACTTTGAGCCATGGATCAGGTCCAGGCTGCAAACGTTGTGACCGGGAGTAAAGCATACGTGGGCTGGCTCTAGGTTTTGACTAAATTTTGATTATGGGACAAGGACACGTTTTTTCCATAGGATTGTGGAGAATCACAAGTGAGGAGAGTAGGGAGGGACTGTGGGCTCAGAATCTGCTACTTGATGGAAAATTTCTACATTTCACTCTGAGAAAGATGCTGGGATCTAAGTATGGACTGGCTGGCTGTAAGACTCAAAGTTCAGCACAGGAAAGAAGGAAATGTTTCCCGTCAAAGGATTGGATTTAAAGACCCCAAATTAAACAATGCTGGTGGAGAGGATCCAAACTGGTAAGACAAATTCAGGTGTGGGAAATATGAGATATTAAGTGAAAGAAACTGAGGTATAAGAGATACCTTGACAACCAAGGTCTCAGACGTGGACTAGGATATATTAACTTACAGTATGTAATAGATTCATAGGTATGATAGGCCGAATAAATGTTCCCCAAAGACATTCGTGTCCTAATCCCCAGAATCTATGAATATGTTACCTTGTGCAGCAGAAGAGGTATTGAAGCTGTGACTAAATTAGCGATTTAGAGATGGGGAGATTAATTTGGGCTCCATGTAATCACAAGGGTCCATATAAGAAGGAGGCAGAAGGGTCAGGGTCAGAATCAAAGAAGTTGATGTACTTATGGAATCAGAGGGAGAGAAAGGTACATAACAATGGACACAGAAGGAGAGAAGCATATATGACAATAGATGCAGAGGCCAGAATGAGGCAGGGCCACAAACCAAGGAATATGGGAAGCATATTGAAGCTGGAAAAATTCAAGTAAACAGATTTTCCCCTAGCATCTCCAGAAGGAACGCATCCTGCCAAAACATTTTAAACTTCTGCTCTCTAGAACAGAAAGATCATAATAAAGTCTCCTTATTTGTAGTAATTTATTACAGCAACAATTGCAAACTAATACAATAGGAGAAGAGTAACATGAGTCAGAGACCCAGGCAGGGAGATGCAACATAATGAAGGTTAAAAATCACATATTTACATAGAAATAAGAAGATAGGAACCTAGGTACAGCAGAATCTGGACAGTAGGTCCAAGGAAAAATCAATAAAAAAAGGTTCTGTCCTTATCTTTGTGGGAAGAACTGCCTATATTTTTCCTTCCTATGGATAGGGCAAGGCTAAGTCAATAGATACATTTGAATAAAGGTGAGATTTATGGGTATAGTAGACAGGCCAAACAACACCACGATCCAGTAACACACTAGGGTTCTTTGAGGAAGAATATCGGTGCCCTCAACAACACCATTCTTAAAAGTCCTAGGCTGCATTAAATCTAAATATTGCTGCTTATTATGCCATTTACTACGAATATATCCATCATCCACTAATTTATGAGAAAGATTGCTTTACTTTCCCCTAAGGGACAAAATGACTTATTATCCCTACTCTCTCACATTTCTTTCCCTACCTTGAGCAGCTTTTTTTTTTTTTCAGGTAAGTTTCCACTAAAATGCCCTTCATTATTCATTTTATATCTTAATAATTTAGCAAGAACATTGTCTTACACAGCTTCACTGCAGGTTGCTGACATGTATAACTTTCAATAAGGACTCACTAACCACATACTAATAACTTTCATATAAATAATTAAACACACTCAAGGCACCGGCACGCTGTTGTTCTAAGTCTAGAGAGAAATGCAAATAGGGTTTTCTTATACACAAGTGCTGGTTTTTCTGTACACAAGTGCTGGTTTTTCTGTAATCTTGGCATACCCTAGCAATGGTTTCTAACTTACCACAGACATAAGTGTTTCTGAAGTCCTCCACTTATAGCTAAGATAGTTATAGTTATAATGCCCCACTGGAAAACAAAGGCAGAGGAAAAATTGTCTGAGAGTGAGAACCTTGAGTAATATTCATTATAAAACTTGTCTGACTTCTTCCCCCGTAACTGGCTGACTTTAAGAGTTAAGCCTTCCTTCCAATCCCCACTACAGGGTCAGCTCAGAATTGAAAAGTATACTCTACATGTGCTGCAACTCATGCTTCTCATGCCTATGATGAAGATTCTCAATCAGTCTGAGTGTAATTTCTTTCTAAATCTACCACAGTTCAATTTTCCACTAATGCGGGTGCAGCCTCACAGTTTTCATTACAGCAAACTAGACAGCTATTACCATTTGCTCATAATGCCCACTCCAGATGTAGCCTATTTTCCTTGGTGGATTTCTCTCCACACTCAAATTTAAGATTAATTCACAGCTTTAGGAAGTGGGGAACGATGTGTCCCTTGTTCTCAAGCACAACCCATTTTTTTGTCTCTCTCTGGGGTGACTTTGTTGCTCTCCATTTCCTAGGTAGTTTTTAATGGCATTCTTTGATTATTGTTTCTGAATCTCATTGCTGGATATTACCGGTGTTAAACTCATCTCCCATTTCGAATCCACTTGTGGTAAAGAACCACTGTTATCTAACCTGATGAAACTGCCATTTGCCATCTCCATTAGACCACCTCTATTGACTTTCGAAGCTCTATTCATTTTGTATCTCTATCCTCAGACTTTGTATGAACTGATCTTATGGTAGCAATGTTCTTTATCTATCATTCTCTCTTATAATGATTCCCTAGCAGGATCTGGGTAGTTCTCAGACCTATTTCTAACCTTTCAATTCCTCCCAAACTCCTAGCTAAGGCACACCTTTCCTAGAGTAGCCCATGCTACTACTATCTGACACAGAGGATCTTTTCATCAGCATATATCCTTGATGCTCAGCTAATAGATAATCACACTGATTCAGAGATGCTTTCATGATATCAAAGGGAAGAAGACAAAGATGAAAAGAAGATGAACAAGCAGCAACACTTTTCAATGCTGTTGGAAAACCATGCATCCATGAGCTGAGGCCCTCTTACTGCTGAGTTAGTGGTATCTCAGAGCCTATCTCTGAGGTTTCCCCAATATTCTGTAGTTGTTCTGATGATTAATTAGAGAGAGCTTTGAAGTTACTGAAAAGCAGGCAATCATCCTGTTGTGTTTTGCTGTTGTAAGAACATAAAGTTTAATGCCATATAGTGGTACTTTATTATTTTAATGACAGTTAGTTGTAGTATGTGCATTAATGATCATTAACTCCATTTTTGTTTAAACTTAGGAAGTCAAATGGAATTTTGCAGATTTAAAGGCCACTGACACCTATTTATTTACAGGAGAAAAGATACCTTTGCCCTAGCTTGCACAGAACATCTATATTTGATGTTGACAGTGGCTGGGGAACAGTTGGCCAGGAAAGGTGGTTTCTGTTTTATGCTTTGAAGTTCCAGATTGCTGTCTCATCACATCTGTTACAACAATTTTCAAGAGGCGTGGATAAGGAATCTTAAAGATCAAAACTAATTTTGGGGACCATCTGCCTTCAATTATTTTTGAGCAAGGTTTGTCACATTTAAAGAAATCTTGCATGCATAAATACTTGCATATTGATATATAAATATATATGGGTAGTCCTTGCTTTGCACCTTTTAATATGCATGAATTTCAGTTGCCACAGTTTAGTGAAATACTACCAGTCTCTTAACAGTGTGGTGCAAAGTTCAGTTACCAAGGCATATTAACTGTGAGTCATTGCATAAAGCACAAACTTCACTGCTATCTCTTCATTATGTGAATAACAGATACATATAGTGATCAGTGACTAATCACATCACTTCTTTCAAAGTCTGCCAATAGTATTTACTGCACATTTGTTTGTTATTCGATTCCCACACAGACAGCAATATGTGTAGTTGTGTTGCCTCCTTGTCTCCCAGTGATAAACTCACATGAAATTTTACAAAAATGGGTCATTGAAAAGGAGTATCGGCTGACAAAGACAAAAGTGCAACAAAGAAATAAAAAGTAACGCTGAAAGTGAAATTCAAATAGAACTTAAGTGGATTTAGAGAAGAAATGCTGACTGTGGAAATATTCATACTGCCACTATTCTAGAGATGGCCAGAGGAATCTAGTGAAGGCAGACTTATTGACACAAATGAGGGACATAGTTGTCGTGAGAATGTTAAAGATATCCTAGAGGAAGCAACATGGGCAAAAAAATGTTTATAGTACAAGATCTTCTGGAGATAGCTCACAACACTGAATAAACAAAGGATAAAATGTTAGAAATTGATCCCAACTTAGAAAGGAACAGGACAATTTACCAGGTCATAGAAAAGATGTTTGATCTATACTATGATTATATAACAAGAAGACAAACACTGTTCAAACTATCCTTGATAGTTTCTTTCTTTTTAAAAAGAAATTACACAAATTCTCAATGTTTCTAATTTTTAAAATTACAATGTGCTAAGTAAACATTAGTTTTACTGTTTTTTTTGTTTGTTTGTTTACCATCATTCACAACCAAACATTAAGAGAGTTTTTGATGTCTGGAGAAAAAAAAATTTGTAAAGGTCATTGTTCACAGTTTCAGTTTGCATAGTCATTTTATAGTCCCACACTACCATGCTAAAAATCCAGGACTGTAGTATTTACACTATAATTTATGGGCTCATATGGGGATCAGAAAATTTAGGTAGCTGTGCTTAAAGTCTGCTCAAATCTTGAGTTGATAATAGGTTACTATATATTCATTAAAAAGTAAATAAATCTCAAAATTTTGTGTTCTGAAGGGCAGAAGCAGGGCAGGCATGGCAGAAACCATGCAACCTACCATGAATTATGAGAGATGAATTGTGAAAAAGGCTCTGTCCTATAGACTGGAGAATTGTGGTCTGTAAACCGGGTTGAATAGGGAAGGAGCTGGAATCCCAGTCATGAAACTGTATGTTTACGGGATTATGTGGCGTGGAGGACAGACGTATACTTCTGTAATTATACTTGGGCTTTCATTCTTCCCTATGCTTTGTATCATCTGAGGAAAGAGGAAGAAAGAACATGGGAAACACATTTCTCTCTCTCTCCCCTCTCTCATATACATATATACCTGTGTACATGCACAAACACTTGTAATATATTATTGACCTAACTTCATGCTCTATATATTGAATGAGTTCTATGCATCTGGATGTCTTAAAATCAATACATCGATTTTGTGTTCTTATTGATTTAGTTTTGGATTTGAAAATATACAGTCAGTAAGAAAGACAATGTAAACATGTTCGAATGAATGAAGTTCTGAGAAATCACGGTGATCACACTCACGGTGAATGAATTAATATTATCTCTTAATCTTTTGTGAGGCTTCATTTATTTGCCCTCCCTTTACTACACAGTAAAAAATGTGACAAGGTCTACCTTTGTTTTGTGAATTGCATTATGTTGAGTATTGTTGAGAGTTTTTTAAAAACTAATTTATGATGTACTCTGAATAATTTTCTACGTGCATCAAGGGAGTAATCAATATACCTTCCTTTTAAATTGAAAGCTGTGTTCAGCAACTCCCACAGTTCTATAATTTCCAATTTTATCTCTGAATTCAAATAAGATGCAAAATCTTATAAGTGGACACAATGCGCAGAATAATAAATGACTTGCTAGAGAAGAACATTGTTTGTGATGGGGATTCTGTTTCTTGTGGTTTGGAGGAGAGCAGCTTGTAGTAATCATTCTCACCTGCCTTTTTAGAATTGCCTACCTGATTTATTCTCTGACAAAAGTGGTTTGATGAGATAGTTCGTGGGGTAAGGCAGCCACCAGCAGGTACTGTAGGGCAGAGCATATTCATCTGGAACTTTAGCACAATAAAGAGACTGTAGTTAATACTCACTTCAGTGGGACTCATGCTGGCTCTTTCCCTGCTCATTCCAAACTAGCCAATGTTGGGTTGTGGAAGGTCTTAACTTGTGACTTAAACTGTTACATTGGAGTCCGACCATTGTGTTTCACTTACTTCAATAGAGAAAAAAATGCTTAATGAGTTTTACCTCTCAGGTGGAACAGTCTCTGATTCTGAATTTCATTCAGCTCAGGCATATACATGTATGTGGGTGTGTGTATATACTTATATTCTTGTCGTTTGCTTCAAGAATATTCTCTTCAAAATTCTTGAAGTTTGATTTCTAAATTAGTATCTTTTAGACACTACTCCATATCAATTCAGAGAGACCTTCATTATCTTTATAGCTGCAGTGTTTATAGTGCCTATACACCACAGTTGATTCACCCAATCTGCTATTTTGAACATTTAGAAAGTTACCGATATTCTGTAATTACAAACAGCACTGCAGTAAAAATATTCTTTGCCCATACCATATGCAAAGATAAAGTTCAAGTCCAAATGAGTTAAAGAATTGAACGTAAAGAATGAAAGTATACAAGTACTAGAAGAAAAGAATGAATTTGACTTTAACTTGTGTATAGAGCAAGTCTTTATGACTTCTTAACACATAATATGCATAATATGAGGGACATTTAGGCTGTAGGATAGATTTAATCACAGTGCATTCATCAATGCATTAAATTTGACATGCCTTTCTTGGTGTTCATGCAGTGGCATGTCTTAATTTGAGGAACCTTATTTCACTTGGTTTAAACAGAGTTAGTCACCTGCTCTTCTGTGTCACCACAGCACATAAATCATCACGTGGTACGGTAATTATTTGTCTGCATGATTTCCCTATTAAATCGGTGATTCCTAAAACCAAAGTGGTCATTTTTCCCTTTAGATGTGCATCCCCTCCCACCTTCTTTTCTGTAAGTCTGTGCCATAGGAGATATATACCTATATATCTCTATATATCCTATTGGTTATGGAAAACCCCTCCTAACAATACCCACTTAGGCTATTTTAATGGAGACTAAGTATGAAACAGTAACAACCACCCAAAACAGCAATAATAACAGCAAATCTTTGCTTCAAATTATGTTTTTGTTTTCGATGTTGTTTGTTTTTTCCTTTAAGCTTTCATACATCTTTTCTAGAATAGATATACCAGGATTAAATAATGTGTGCTTCAATAAAAATCGCTGCCTAATATCTCATTTGGGCTTCGCATACAAAATCTCACTGAACTTTTATATTCAATTTCCAAGGTAGTTATTATAACATATATTATATATACATATATACTATATACATATATTTACATATATGTAAAATAATATGTGTTTGTAGGAAAATAGATAAATGGGTAGATAGTGTATTAGTCATGGTTCTCCAGAGAAACAGAACCAACAGGATATATGCAGATATGGAAAATGAGATTTATTGTAAGAATTGGTTCGCATAATTATGGAAGCTGAGAAGTCCCACAACTGCTTTCTGAAAGCTGGAGAATGAGGAAAGCCAGTGATATAATTCGGTCCAAATCTGAAGACCTGAGAACCAATGGCCACTGGTGTAAGGGGGCCACTGGCGCTAATCTTTTTCAAAAACATTCTCACAGACGCAGCCCTGGAAAAATGTGTTACCAGATATCTGGACATCCCTTAGACCAGTGAAGTCGACAAATAAAATTAACCATCACAGATAGATGATAGATTGAAAGACAGATAAATAGATTTTTCATGTTCTACATACATGCTATCAACACTACTCAGAGAAAGAAACAGATAAAAGATTTTATGTGAGACTAACTTTTAAAATCGTTGATGTCTGTAACATTCAAGATTGAAGGTAAAATGTACGGCACCTATCTTTATAATCAACAGAGGAGAAACCCATTAATACCCATTTTTTTTTGAGGAAAAAATAAAACAACATTTTTGTCTGAAAATATCAAGGAAGTAGAGAAGCAAAGGAATAGCAGGGAGAACAATAAATTTATTTGATGCAGCCAAATGTTGGCAGATACAGAGAATTGTAAGGCAAGACTGACAAAAATGTGACAGCAGGAAAAGAAAGATGTTAACTTCAGAATGCAGAAAAAAATCAACCTCTGCTGGTGCCTTTGTAGCACGAGCAGCCCATAAAAGGATCTCATGGGGTGCTTCTTATTACTGGCTCTGTTTTCAGGGTTGCACATCAGTCCCAGTGCATCAGGTTGTACTCATCCGGGCAAAGTAGGAAAGCCATGATGGAATGATTAGCCAATAAATGAGATTCCTCCAAATGGCCTCCTGGAAAATTCTCAAGTCAAAATAAATAATCATTTATTTTATGACTGGGTGAATTTTGTCTAGCTAAATAATGCTCATAGCCTAATTTGGCTTCATCTCTCTACAGACACATACGTCCACATGACTAAGCCAAGGCAAAGTGAACAAGTGCATTTCTAATATCCTCCTTCTTTCTGGCACTCATGTGCATTTTTTTCTTTTCCCCCATCCCGAACCCTGGCAACAACTGATCTTTTTACTGTTTTCATAGTTTTGCCTTTTCCAGAATGTCATATAGTTGGAATCATAAAGTATGTAGCCTTTTCAGATTGGCTTCTTTCACTTAATAATATATATTTAAGGTTCCTCCATGTCTTTTCATGGCTTGATAGCTCATTTCTTTTTAGAGCTGAATAATATTTAATAATCTTGATAGACCACAATTTATTACCCATTCACCTACCTACTGAAGGATACGTTGGTTGATTCCAAGTTTTGGCAATTATAGAATAAATCTGCTGTGATCATCCATGTGCAGGTTGTTATGTGGACAGAAGTGTTCAGCTCCTTTGGGTAAATACCAAGGAGTGGGTCCTCCAAAGGGGCTGTACCATTTTGTATTCCTACCAACAATGAATGAGAATTCCTGTTGCTCTACATCCTTGCCAGCATTTCGTGTTGCCAGTGTTCAGGATTTGGACCATTCTAATAGGTGTGACATGATATTGCACTGTTGTTAATCTCACATGTCCTTTAATGCCCCTTTACTGCTTCCATTTCATGGGGACCAGCTTCCAGCTTGCTACCAATTGCAATACTCTGCTCCTCCATAAACTTAAGAGTAGCTTGTTAGGATTTTTCATGTTCTACAGTAATTCATGTTAAAATTAGAGGTTTTTGAGAATCAAAAGTTAAGAAAAAACAGAAGAGATCCTGCTAGGGAAGTGGGATTTTGGGAAGGCATATTGATTCTGAATTTTTGGGCAGAAGTCTCATCTCATCATGCAGAGAGCTTGCCTACTGTGTTGACACTTCAGGACTGTCATGCACCAGAGTTATGCTTTAAAGAAGCAAGTACAGATGTTGATATCAGATAGATCTGAGTTTGAATCATCACAATTCCTTCTATCTAATGGCTGTATGACCTTAGACAAAGGACTCAAGCTTTCTGAGCCTCCATGTTCCATAAAATAGGAATAAATATCCACCTTCATGATGTTGTTTTGAGATTAAATTTTAAATGAGATAATACATTTCAAATACATAGTGAGTGCCTGATTTAGTACTTGAGTAGCAAGTACTAAAATGGTTGCTATTATTGCTATTGACTATTGGGAGGCAGATTGTTAACATTAAGAATGATATTTTCATTTATATGGGTTGTTTGAGAGTACACGGCAGATGCACCGACTGAAATGCATGTTTCATTTACGAAAAGAACAGAACGAGATTGTTTATATTTTAGTGACTTGGATGGTTTCTAAACTAGTCTCTGAGAGCTGAACAGCAAACCAAAATTGCCCTCTTACTATAGGGATGCATATTATTATGATATGCTTTTGGATTTATCCCCAGTTTCTTTCTTATATTTTGCCAAATCTTTCAGCTTTGCTCATTAAAAAATTCAGGAATGGTAATGACCTCCTCTCCACTCATAGTGATCAGAATAAAGGATGCTGCTTGAGTCTAAACCAAGATGGCTGACTATTTATTCTTGAGTCTTCTAAGGAAAACGTAAACTAGAGATCTCTTTGTATTAAAACCCTGATTTATAAGGAAATATATTACTTACATTCAAATGAAAAAAATACATTAATGTATGCTTTTAACTGTGTTCAAAGACTTTAAAATGTAAAATTAAACTCTTAATAGTGGCTGTCTTTAGTTGAGGAAAATGTATATTTAATTATATCTATACATAAATGTTCCAAAATGGACATTATTGCTCTTACAATCAAGGACAAAATTCTGACATCACACATTTGCAGGAGAAGCTCTCTCTTTGCAGCAGACTTTTGAGTGATTTCTGAACCGAAGGGATTCCTAGACACCTTCCCAAAAGGTAAACATTCTTGAAACCTCACTAGATGAAAATGTTAAATTTTAATAATTAAAAGCTATGTTTGTGCCACAAACGTTCTTGTGTCTGAATGTTTTATTAGAGTAATTACAAAAATATTTACCCTGATATTTCCTCATAATTATAGTTCAACTCTAAGTTCAAAACTTGAGAAGTACTCTTAATTTAGTTTATAATATTTATAAACTAAATATTTTATAGTTTATAATATTTATAAATATAATAATTTTACCAAAATATTGCCAGCAATATTCACATGTCCTTGTGTATACAACATATTCCCTGTCCCAAATATTTTTGAAGTCCTCCCCAAATTACTAGCTTTCAAAAGTGGCCATTTGTCTTCCTCGTCTTATTATTTTGCCTTCAGAAGATGATCAGACTTAAATCACCAATGTCTAAGGAGGATTGAAGGGAAAACCAGATTATTTATATAGTCACATAAAATTCACTAAAATGGAGATAATAGTTTATTTTAAATAGCTGATTTGGTCTCTAAATTTTTATTCTTTTTCTTTTCATATTATTGATTTGTATATGTGACTATGATAACATTACCAGTAAGTAAACAAATCAGGTTGATCTTAATATATCTCTATTTCAGAAAGGTCATTGAATTGTCATTGTACAATAAAGCATTCAGGAAACGTGACCTTGGGAGTCCCTTTTTCCTCTCTTTGTGTGGAGATGAACAATTTGGTTCATATTGTAAAAGGGCAAATTTACATATACTCAATATTTGGGTTTTGGGTTAAGGTATTAGGGCTCCCCTCACCCTCTCCTCCCTAAAGAAAAAGCAAAGCATCTTTCCTCTTCAATTGCTCTGGCTTAATAAAAGCAAAAACTGTAACTGCTGTGAATCATCGAAAGGGCTCTTAACACTGCATGTATTCTAAACACATCTTCAAGTCTGCTGGCAACCTTGTTCCCTAACCCAAGGCCTGCATACTAATAATGTGAAAAGTCTGACATTATTCAGACCACATAAGGACTGCTTTTCTCCTGAAATACTGCCTTGTAAAGATACCAAACACACTTAGTTATATGTAAAAGGTGAATATTAAAAATAATGCCACTGTCTCACCCAAGAAGTGGGTCAAGTTTTCTGGATCAAAATGTAGTTGATTGCAAGTGAGAACAACATATTACATACCAGAATTAGTCACATATGTAGACAAAAATAGGTGGATGTCACTTGAGGAATACTATACTGTTAATCTCCATAACCAATGGGCTAGACCTCCTGAAATTCCTTCGTTTGGAGTTATTCATTTGGGTTTTAATGTCTCCATGGAATTCTTATTAAAAATCAATTGTTAGCTTGCAAAGGAGAGTTGATTCATTATAATAATTTATTTATGAGATTGATTACATTTTACTTTGGGGAGAAAGCATAAGAATGTGAATGATATGAAACAGAATCCCTAGGAAATTGTTTAATGTTTGCATACAGGACAACTCTTCCTCTAGACTATAATTCTTTGAAGGCAAAGCCCTAATACCACTTATTTTTATACCCTCCATTTTGCTCAGTAAAGCATAATGCATCCATTTCAATGCAGAATTTAAGAAGTGATTTCAATCAATAGAAGTTTAGCAGGGATAGAAATTTTTCTAAGGAAGTACTGCATAAGAGCATCTTGAAAGTGGAGATGCTTAAGCACAAGCGTAGGCAAGAATGAGGCCATCAACCACATAACTATTCTTACTTCAGTCTTTTTCAGAAGCCCACCCAGATATTAATCTTCAGATTCTCAAATACTCAACCTCCATTTAGGAAAGAATCCAACTCAATGGGAAAATAGATTAACCTCTTGCTCTTCTTACAGTCATATTGCATTGGAAGAAATGTACTTAATCCCTTTGCAAATGCTCATGAAAATCTACTTTTAGAAGTGAACAAATCATTGTTGAATGCCTTGACCAGGGCTGGATAGAGATGAAAACAATGACTTTCAGTGTCTTACACTGGGGCATTAGTGGGGTAGGAGGATGAGCATACGCTCTGGAATCCCAAGATCTGGGGATTTTGGAGATGTAATTTATCATGTAGGAGCATCAGTTGCCTTTCGAAAAATGGAAACAATGACATGTGTATCACCCAATTAAACAAAATGATTTATTTTTAAAGATTGGCACCTGAGCTAACAACTGTTGCCAATCTTCTTTTTTTGTTCTCCCCAAATCACCCCAGTACATAGTTGTATATTTTAGTTGTGGGTCCTTCTAGTTGTGTCATGTGGGACGCTGCCTCAGCATGGTCTAAGGAGCTGTGCCATGTCTGCACCCAGGATCTGAACCAGCGAAACCCTGGGCCACTGAAGCAGAGCACGAGAACTTAACCACTTGGCCCCGGGGCTGGCACAAAATGATTTTTATTAAACACCGAATTTGGCTTCAAATAATAATAGCATCCACTCTACCATTCCCAGCACGATGGTCCCAAAGAATATGAAATCTGTGTTCCACTATAGTTGTACTTAAATTCAAGAAAGTTTGGTGAATTAAAAAAAATTCTATTCCCAAAGAAATTTTCTTTTCTTTTTGTTCAATAACAAAATAAAGATCCAACGAGGATTATCTCCATTCCTGGTTTTCCCAACAAAACTTGAATTTTCCCTTACGTTCTCTTCCATCTGTATCATAAACTTATGTTAGGGTCACTTATGTCAGATTCTTGCTAATTTCTGGTTTCTCTAAAGTCTGTAACACAGAAGAAGAAAAAAGAGACCATATCTGGAACTTTCACATAAATGAACAAGTTTAAAAACAGACAAAATCAAGTTGAAGAACTATTTCCAACAGACTACTAACTGGTTCTAAGCTGGGCAGCAGCGAGGCGGGCTGTTCATTTTGTTCTTGTTGCTGCTTCATTTTTCTTTTAACCTGCCTTCATCCACATTCATGAAAAATAAGCACTGGATTGTATGCTGCCCAATGTTTTAGTAGGGACAAGGTACTAATGTTGGAGAAGTCAGAGAGAGATATAGAGAATGCTGATAGTGTTCATATAATCACTGGAGAATAGATAGAAATAAATTATCCAAAAAAGATTCAAAGCCAGAGCTCTTCTTCTGCAAAACAGCATTGTGATTGGTGTTACTTTTGATGCCTTTCTATCCAAAAAAGATTCAAAGCCAGAGCTCTTCTTCTGCAAAACAGCATTGTGATTGGTGTTACTTTTGATGCCTTTCCATCCTACTTTCTCTATTTCTTCTTTTATTTCAAAACTATACTTAGCCCCATCCCAAGAAACACACACACAGGACTGCTGTTAATAATAAAAACTCACTCGCTAACATCTTGTTTCCCCCCCATAAGGGCTTGTTTTCTATTGGGCTCATTCAATATTTCAACTAAAAAATTGTAATATATCAACAATCAAAAAGCAGTGGAATGAGACTGAGGGATGCTTTCCTTAAAACTTTACTCACAGCGTATAAACAGGTAAAAGATCAGACCTACATCCAACACTGTCACTCTACAGCCCAGATCAATTTTAATGAAATTCCCAGTTTACAGAAATAGTATCTCTGACCTCATGAAATGAGGATGAAAATCCCATATCCTGGGAAAGTTTAGAGTATGAGAAAGGGCTTTGTATGGAAGGGTAGAATGATCCTTCGGAACTAGGACACCTCAATATTTTTTCTTATTAGAATCCTTAAAAGATGGAATTAATGGAGAGAGGGGAAAAAAGTAATATTTATTGAGTGTCAGATGTTTTGGGTGATGTTGATGAATAAATACATAGAAACACATATGATCTAAAATAGAAAAATAATTTATTATAGAGATGCGATTGCATACTTGAATTAAGGGGGATTCAGAGACTTTCCATAAATTGCATTTTTCTCCAGTTATATGAAGGAGATTGCTACTTGCCCATGGTCATAAGCCAGGATGATGGCAGATTAGGGATACAAATGCAAGGCTTTTTGACTCACAGTACAGTTATTTTTATTAATGCAATAAACTAAAGTTTTATAAGGCAAAAAGGTTATTTACTTTGTTTAATTCAGGTTCTTAGGAAATCAGAGTAAAGAAAATTCAGTTGCTCTTGTCCTGATTATTGCCTGTAGAGAAACAAAGGGCTGTTTCATAAGTATTTAAATTACATGCAGCACCTTCTTAAAATAGCGCGTGAACTTTAGCAGGGGATTTATCATGACTTTCCTATTTATTTAACCATACTGATTTGCTGAAGAACATGGCGGTGTGAGCTCTCCCCACCTCTTCATCTCAAATCCAGCACCAAGGCTTCACATTTAATTAAGTTTGTATCTATGAAGCCTTTCTGTCCTCAGAGCAACTCAAAGAAGGCATAACTAATACAAAATCGCTAAATGTCAGCCTCTAGAGAAGTGAGATTTCTTCATGAGAACCAGGCTTTCTGCCCACATTCCCCAACCCACACTGATACACCAAAGGACACCAGTTATATTTCCGATATTATGAAATATGTCTCAAAATAAACACATGCAAGATCTTACTTATATTTCTCTCTTTTCATCTATGAAGAAACAAAATTGCCAGTTTTCCAATGTGCATTTGAATAAATGTTGCCAGCAGTCCATATACAGACTTATATTGACAAATATCATTAAGTTTCTTTCCATTTTCATTTGAATACACCAAGTGTTCAGTAAGAGGTAACTTTTGAGGCAACTTTGGCTAGCCACATAATACCACTCCACCTGTGAGGCTAACTCTTTATTCTGTCTCCCATTATTTGCTTTCTCCTACTGCCTGCCCCCATTTGCTAACTTTCTTTTATTCACTCATTGTTTTAATCACCTCCTACCCACTCCATTAGTGAGGGAGGGATTCTCACCCTATGGTTGTAGGGATGGTCGTGGTAATACACAACACCAGACTCTGGATAGAGGAGACAGACAGCAATTTATTAATCACGTATACTCACAGTCTGGGGAAGAGGACACCACACACCACGCAGGGTCACAAGGACTTGCATTCGGGAACAGTGAATAAGCAGGTGCCTTGGGAGGCAGGCTTTCTAGTATCAAGAGGGTGAGGTGACTGCTGACCTCCATGGGAGGATGTGACTAGCTTGTTTGAATAATTCAAAGGGCTGGCAAAGAGCTGAAAACTGCCACTCAGAGATAAGCAGGAACTGTACCTTGTCCTCATGGTAAGGAGGCTTGTTTGGCTAGGGAACCTTATCCACAGGGCAGATTGGGAAGGGGTACTTGTCATTAGGCCATTCGAAGCCCTCTCATATTTACCAGATGTCAAGGCAGCATATAATATAGGGTCTTAAATTTAGGCTTTACACCACATCCATCTTCCCATGTAAGTTAGCAAATATTTACTGAGTACTCACTATGTCTAAAACAACAGGTTATACCATCTCTTTAATGGCTACAGTCTTGGGCCTTATGTTACCCAATTTTAAATAATATTTGTCTTCAGCTGAATAACATCAATAAGGCAAGTACTATTTCCCCTGTTTCCCAGAGAAGGAAATTGTATTTTGAGAGATCATGCTTTGTCTCAGATTCCACAGTTAACAATTACTTGTACTTGGGTTTGAAACTCAGTCTCCATTCATTAGATTACTATAGTTCTTATCTTCCTCTATTTGTGCTTTTAGTACAACTGTGGTGTTCAGCGGGCTTAATAAGCTTGTTAAACTCTAGGTTAAGAATGTTCTCATGTGAATGCCCAGACACGGAGAAGGACTGACCAAGATACCTTTCAGGGGATGCTGCTCAGAGTGTCCTGATCTCCTTTCTTCTAGTGAATAAAAGCCCTTTGTTACACTAAACAGTTAGGCTGGAATGGGTGGGAAGCATACCTTCTCAGAGTTCAAGATTTCGTCGCGTAGCAAACATTTGCTGGCCAGTCCAGGCATTTGGTAGAAGCAAAACCCCAAGTGACAAGAGACAAACATATTTTGTTCCACTTTTAAAAAAGGATCAGTGGCCTTGTGCCCAAATTGTGGGGCAACATGCAGGCATAATCCTGGCTGCCTGTGCTCAGATGTCTGCATGATCCATGGATACCTGGGCATCATCTAAGTTCTTCCAGCACTGCAGCTGCCAGTGTGCCCTGGGCAGTGATTCAACATAAAGATAAAGACGAGCCAACATAACATTTACAAGACTTAAGAGCATCTGAAACTTTCAGAGTTTCTAGCATCTCTTGAGGAATTCCAGAATTTAAACAGGTCAGCAAACGATCACTCTTTCACTTATACAATCTGGAAAGATGGCTTACTGTGTGCTTCACTGGATGAGCCAGATACAATAAAAAAGAATATGCATCGAAAACGTAAATTTTCAGGTTTACCCCCCAGTGGTGAATATGACTGTCTCTAGGGGAAAATGCTCTCTTCTCTTGTTTACCTCTTTGTATGTTGTATATGTGTGTGTTGTGTGTTTTCTTTATGAGATAAATAGAAGTTTCTGAATTTATTGCTGTGATTTCTCCCCAGGCAGCATTTTTTGGCTTCTTGTACTGAAATCAAATGGAAAAGACAGTGGAAAGCTTTCTCAAAACTGCTGATGGAAGAGAGTAAATAGAAAAGATTTGCAGCAGATTTATTATTTTATGAGGGTTTTTGGAGTGTCTCTTCCTTTTGAATGTGACGAGGCGAAGCACTTCCCTAATCAATTGGTTTTCCAGTTTTGAGTGTGAATAAGAACACAGGAATTGACATATACATTTTATCTCGAGCATTTTAATACATCCCAGAAGAAAAACAAAAGCCCAAATAACAATAATATGTATGTCATGCTAATTCAAATAAAAACATCTGAGTTCAGTTCCTTTAGGACTGTTAACCACCTTGTTAAAAATAACTTTTGGAAGTGAGCTGTCCTCCTGTGTATGCCATTTTCATGTAACATGGATGAATATTAATAAATTATATATACCCAAATATTTCCCAATCCATAAGGAAACTATATGAGCTTATTAAATTAACACAAGTTCCAACTTTTGATTTTAAGTAGTACAGTTGATGTGAGCTGTAATCAGTCTCAGAAGAGCAAAGAATTAGGCTCAGTTTAAGTGGCTCTTTTATTGTCTGACACTGCTAATCTCGATTATCCTTGCAAAAAATATTTTTTTCTTTTAATGAGTAAAAGTTTTAATAGATGTTTGTACTCAAGGGGATGTTTAGGTGAGGATGTTTAACTACATGAATCCAGTCAGAATCTTGAAGCCTGGATTAGTTTAGCTACTGACCTGTAGTTCCATAGACTATGTTGCCTATGGCTTGGGGATGCGGAAGGCTTGATTCTTGTGATGTAATGAAAATTTGTGATTATCTTGAATTCAATTTTCCGGATCATCACAGAAAAAAGAGGGTTTGTTTGTTTTTGATGTGAGGGGTGTGTATGCGTATGTGTCTGTGTGTGTATGTGTGTTTTCAGAAGTGGTATTGGAAATGAGATTCTCAGCACATACGCCACCATTTAATGTAACTAAAATTCTTGCATTTCCCTACCCTACTTTTCACATCACGCACATGTGCACACACACACAAACAGGCACTTACACAGTCCACATAAACATCCCCTTGAGTACACATACCATTAAAACTTTTACTAGTTAAAAGGGAAAAATATTTTTTGCAGGAGCAACTGAGATTAGTCAGTAGTGTCAGGTGACAAAAGAGCCACCCAAATGGAGTCCTAATTCTTTCCTTTTCTGAGATTAGTTACAGCTCTCAACATCACCCCTTGGTGGCAAGATTTTTTTCCTTAATTCTCATTGTGAAATAAATTTCTTATGTGATTAATCTTTTGTTTTTCCTCCAGAGAACCTAATATGTTTTTTCTCATGGACAATAACCACTTTAATTGGTCTTGTTTCCCATTATAATTTGTCTGCAAGGAAACTTGGAAACACATCTGCTGCCCAATATCACTTACTGGATTGAATCACACGGCCTACATGCTAACTTTCCTTGTTTGGTCTTAACTTTTATTCTAACCATATTTTTAATGCTATGATAATATACATAAGTCATTCTAATGTTTTTGGAATGTTTTAGTCATAATAGACAGTCAATTATTTCTATAGCCTAAAGACGTTGGATCTCAAGACACATATTTGTGCTTTAATGTGCATCGACAGAAATGGTTGTATTGGTATGCTATTTAGTTCTTTTCTTGATCACGTGACTTGAGTCAGGAGAAGGTTGGTAACTGCTAGAGAGAGTCACTTCTCTCTCTATGAATTATAAATCTTTTAATTTTTCCTCCATTACAATGGATCCTGTAATCCTCTCAGATATAAAGACAACACATATGCTTTAAAAGCTAATGAATAGTATATTTTTTTTACTAGAAAGCTTCAAAAAATTTCCTGATCCTCATTCAAGCCATACAAATTATTACATCTGCAATAAAAATAACACCAACCATTTATTGAATATTTACTTTGTATCAGATACAATGCTATGTGTTTTTTTCAAAAGTCAATTGTCTTACTTAATCCTCAAAATAAACTTGTATTTGGGGTATTCTATCTTTACTTTAAACATCAGAAAACTAAGGACCATGTGTTACATTTATGTGCAAGTTCATAAAGTTAATAAATGACAGAGCTTGGATTTGAATCTGTATTTGTTAGGAATAACTTTGTTCACGGGTATTACAAAATCCCCAAGTAATGAAGCTTTAAACAAGATATGAGTTTCTCTTTTATTATAGAAGTCTAGTATTACGTAGTCCAGAACTAGTACCGAGAATGCGCTCAAATCGTTCTCAGAGATCCGGCTCCTTTAGTCCTCATCTTTCTGTCTTCTCTAGGTGTAGTCATGGTCCTCATGGTCCAGGTGGCATTATGTCCCAGGGAACACGACTGAAGAAGAGAAGGATAGACTAAGAAAAGACAAAAGGTTTACTCCAGATATCTCTTAAGGAAGGTTCCAGGAAGCTGCCTAATGACCTTTATGCTTATAGCCCAGTGGCTGTAATTGGTCAGACGGCCACACTACTGACTGAGCAGATTCTCACTTATTAGATTTGTACCTCACGCAACATCCTAAGAAACAACCCTTGTCAAAATGACACTCTTTTGGGATGCTGCTTAGCTGGATTTCCCACTCTAGACCTCAGAATCTTAACTAGAGGAGACTATGTTTTTCTATAATAATATTTGGAATTATTCCTTGCTCAACCTTTTATGAAGACAGCAAAGAGCCGTTTGAGAGAGGATGATTATTGCCCGTTGTGATCAGTAAATGTCTACTAAACAAATGGCTGAATGCATTCATGAAATGAGAACTGTGTGAATTTCTTTACAGTCAAATTAAACATAAATATATACAATAAACTGAAAAGAATGAGCAGAAACATTCTGATATAAGTGCCTTGTTTCACCACACTATGTAGAGAGTGAAAGCCCCTTCACATATGCATTTATCTATTCATCCATTCATCAAATTTTTGGTACCTATTATGCATTTGGCCCTTTTCCAGATGCTGGCTATCAAAGAAGAACAACCAAAAAAAAGAGAAAACAATCATAACTGTGGCATAGCTTACATTCTAGTAGAAGAGACAGATAATAAACACAAGCAAGCAGTAAGGCATAGTATCTTAGATAATTGTAACTGCTATGCAGAAAAATAATGCGTGAAGAGGGATAATGATAGCTCAGGGAATATTCTTGAGTGGATTCTGAATAGAAAATGGATTCTCCATCAAACAAAATAAGGAAGCCACGACACTTCCTGTGAAAAACTATAATCATTTCTCCTTGATTCAGCAATTTGAGGATGGAATGACAGGAGGGCAGGCAGTGAGGCAGGGAGAGATAAAGGCTTCCTTGAAACCCATTTATGTGCAATTTCACATAAGCTTTTGGATTTTAAGTGTTTCCAAACACCGTCTTGACCCCTTGTCTTTACTGATTTGAAAAGGCGTTTGACCTGTGCTTGTAAGATGGTTTCCACTAAGAAGTGGAATTGGAGGTACGGGGTATCTGCAGTCCTAGAAGCCATTACTTCCCTACAGAATTTTCCCAGAGAACTTGGACTGTCTGCAGATCAAATAAATCAGGACGAATGACACATGGAGAAAGAGCTGCCAACAACCATTGTTTGTTTTGTGTTTAATGATATATACTTTTTAACTTGCCTACAGTTAGCTTTATGAGATCAGATAAAGGGAATGGTTCATCTGAGTGCTGTGTTTTCAAAAGGGAGGTTGTTGACTTTGTTAGAAGAAAAGGTACAGGTGTGGACAATGAAGGGCTTTTTTCTAACGATGTTTTAGAATTTCATCAGGCCGCAATTTGTTCATGCTTTTGTAAAATGTAAATATATGTGCATTATATATACATATATATATATAAATTTAATTGTTTTAGATCAATTGGAGGATGGGGCACAAGAACCGCAGATCCCAGAGCTGACGACCCAATTGGGCCCTAGCACCCTCCCCTGCCACAAGCGCTAATCAGCATGTGCCTCCCCCTAGACCAAGCTTCTCACTGCCATCTTCCTCTGTTCCCTCTGTTTCTCAGGCTTTCAGTATCCTTTGATGCCCCTGGGGTGCTCAGGGACTAATAGGAACATTCCTTAAGAAAGCTTTTGTGGCCTAGAAGCTGTGCCAAGTGTTTTCCTTTGCATAATCTTTTAAAATTATTATATCTACTGCATATGCTCAGCACTACTGCCCCCATTTTGCAGAAGAGGGTAAGAGAATGACAAATTTAAGGAATAAAGTTCAAGGAATATCTGGACTTTATAGACAAACTTTATTGATGAAGAAACTGACACCATTTTGTTGTTGTTGTTAAAACCCCACGATCAGTCAGTCTTAAATCTGGACAGTTTGAAGTTGTATCTGATTCTTTTTCATGATGTCATCATTCTGGCTCAGAGGTCACTAACCCGTTCAGGCTATCCCCATTTACTGTAGGCTTGCTGGGTGACTGGAACTGGACCAAGCCCTGTAAGCCATACGAAAATGCAGAACACTGTGGTTAAGAACCTCCTTTTGGAATCAGACAGATGCATATTTGAATCCCAGCTCCGCCTATTACTAATGCTGGGTTTTTGAGGAAATGTCTTAACCTTGCTGAGCCTTATTTCTCCATATGTCTAACCAGTCTAGTCAGAATACTTAATCTCAGAGGTGCTTTGAAAGTTTTAGGATTTCTGACCATGCGACACATATTTCATGTGCCCATTCTAGCAAATCTTCCAAAAAACTCTGGAATGTAAATCTTACTGTCTTTATTGTACAGAGGACACGGTGGGTATTGGGAAGGACCCAGGTTTTGCAGTCAATCAGGACTGTTTTCAAGCTCTCTCTGCCAACTACTTGCAGTTTTGGACAATTAATAACAATATATGGATAGAAAAGAAATTTATAAGAGGCACATATTATAAGGAAATTTCCAATAAGTACTAATCTATCTTAGTCAGAACTAGGATTGGAGGTTTGGAGGCCAGAGAAGGAGGTTAAAAAAAAGTCCAAATTTTCATCAAGGGTAGAGGGAAAGACAGAGAGGAGTTGAGGTGGTTAAATTATTTTAAAGATCTCATTTTATTCCGGTAGAAGAAAGCAGATGATAACTAGCATAGCACAGAATGGAAACTGTGTCTCAATGGGAAAATATCTGGCTGATTTATAAAACAAATTTCTTAAGCTTGTAAGGGACATATGATGTATGATGCAAACAGTTCACCAGAATTGGAAACATAGGAAACATTCCCCATTTCTTTCTGTAAGTCAAATACAATCTTGATAAGTGTCTGGAAAAGCAGTCTCATGTAGTGCAGTCTTTCAAGCCCCTCTCAGCTGCAGAAGAAAGGACCTTGGACCTGGAACACTTCCTTACCAAGAGATAAAGAGCTTCAGAGCCTGTGCTGGGAATATCTCAGAGGTCACTAACCCGTTCAGGCTATCCCCATTTACTGTAGGCTTGCTGGGTGACTGGAACTGGACCAAGCCCTGTAAGCCATACGAAAATGCAGAACACTGTGGTTAAGAACCTCCTTTTGGAATCAGACAGATGCATATTTGAATCCCAGCTCCAGGAATATTCTCATCCTGCGTGGGAATATCTTTCCCTGTTTCAGACTCAATTTGTGCTCCTCTGTTCTGCTGAAGTGATGGTGTCATATGGCACCTGGCCAACCCCACTGAAACATCTGTCCCCTGTGGAAAGGAAAGGGGTCCTCCTGCTGCAGCACAAGAGAGGTGTGTGCAGGTCAACTGCCTGCATCAGACACCTACAGTGACCCACTGGCCATGGAGGACTGACGCCCACTGTGAAGCTGGTCTTGCTCTGTCTCTTCTCTTTGTGAGTAAAGCATTGTTCTAGCCAGGGCTTGACTGTGCTGTGTTTCCCTTGGTGACTCGGATACCAAGATGCAGTGTGCAGAAGTGTTTGGACTTCTACTCCTGATAACAGGCAACAGATGCCACTTGCTTGCCAATAACCACACCAGAAATGGAAATTAAAATTACCAGTTGATGTCATTCATGCACAATGGACAGACACTTTTTTAAAAAAATAATCTGACATTAGCTATGTATAGAAAAAATCCTACATGATAATTTAGTTGCATTCTAAAACTGCAAGGGTGGTTTAATACGAAGGAAACTATGAGCCTAAGTTTTTACCTGACAGAATAAAGATTAGAAAACAGCCTTTAAGCATCTCAACAGAGATACCAAAAGGCAATAAAGTTTTACTGCCATTCATAATTAAAAACATTCACAAACTAGTAAATAAGAGATATTTCATTGATCTAATGCGGGTTCACATAGAAACAACAACCTCCCTGTAGCAGTTCTGCTGCTGGCTGGGCTGGAGTTGGACTCTCTCTCACCAAGGATATCTATGAAAGCTGAGTTAAACAAAGAGCTGGGAGGAATAAAGAGCGCTAGAAAGAACAAAATATACGAGTAACTCTAAAGGATTATTGACTATTAAACCTCTAATAAAATCATTTAAATATGAAAAGAACTGACAACAATAGTATACAAAGCAGGATGATGGTAAATAAAGTTAAATTTCTGTGAAGTCCTCTTTCTGTGAGAAATGGCAAAAATCAACTTAACACATCAACGACATATTGTCATTTCCTGGAAAACCACTAAATGAATAATAAAGAATGTATTTCTTAGAAGGTCACAGAGAGAAGACTGGAGAAAAAATTTTGATTAATCAAAAAATAAGAAAGGCAAGAATAGAGAGAAAAAGGAAAAGAAAGCAAGTGCTTCAAATAGTAAAATTATAAATTTAAACTCAACTGTATTGTGGTTACATTAACTATAAGTGCAAGTGAAATAAATACAATCAGATTAGACACAAGTGAAAAACACTATATACTGCTCACAAGAAACAAATATGAAATATGAGGATGTGGAAAGGTTGAAAGTAAAAGCAAGGAATAAAATATTCCATGCAAATACTAATCTAAAGAAAGCCCTAAAGAAAGAAGTAAGAAAATTGGTAAAACTCCAGCAAAAATAATCAATAGTCAAGAAAAAAATAGCAAAAATAAAGTTGCCAGTATCAGGCACTAAGAAAATGTGACCATCACTACAGATCTTCCTGACATTACAAACTTAATGAGACACCATTGTGAATAACTTTATGCCCGAAAAGTTGACCAATTATATAGAATGGACAAATTGCTTTTAACAAAAATGTAACATGAAAAATGTCAAAAGAAATGGAAACTCTAAAAAGTCTAATACCTATTAGATAATTTAAATCTGTAATTAAAATTTTATCATAAATTTCTTACCAAATCCAAATGTCTTCACTGATGAGTTCTTCAAAACATACTTTCCCAAACTCTTCTCTTTCCCTAGAAAGGAGGAAATATGCTCTAGTTTTTTTCTAGGAGGACAGCATAAACTTAATAGCAAAATCTGATAAGGACAACTCAAGAAAGGAAAATTCTAGATCACTCTCTCTAACAGTGATGCAAAAAATATTAGTGAACTAATCCAGTGATATATCCAACGGATTAAATATCATAAATAAGCGAGCAAGAAGTAGAAAAGAAAGTCACTCAAACTAGATTAAGAAAGGGAGGGTTTAACCAAAAAGCACAGGGGCCGGCCCCGTGGCCAAGTGGTTCAGTTTGTGCACTCCACTTCAGAGGCCCAGGGTTTCTCTGGTTCCTGGGCGTGGACATGGCACCACAAGCCATGCTGAGGCAGTGTCCCACATAGCACAAACAGAAGGGGCTACAATTATGTACTGGAGAGCTTTGGGGAGAAAGAAGGGGGGGGGAGGAGGAGGAGGGGGAGGGGGAGGGGGAGGAGGAGAAGGAGGAGAGAAGATTGGCAATAGATAGCTCAGGTACCAATCTTTAAAAAAAGAAAGAAAAGCACAACCGGCAATCTCACATACATTCAAGAACAGAGATAAAATGTACTGAGATCACTTAGGAACTGAAACTGGAAAGCCAATAGCCAAGTAAGGCCTTACCTTTCCAGCTTTCCATGGATTCTCTCCCTTTTTATGTTTCCCTCTGCATGAATATTTTTCGCAAGTACTTTTTAAAAAAATTTTAATATTTGACATATGCAAAAGCATACATGTCATATAATTAAGTGAAGTATGGTAATAAAACATAAGATATATAAATGATAGTAAGTGAACTATACCCAATGTATGAACTAGAATATCATGTTCCTGTCTCCTCCCGAGAAGTAAACACTGCCCTTAATCTCATGTGAATAATGCCCTTGCTTTTTCCCCTGGTTCCATTGTAATCCCAAACAAAATAGGGTCTTTGTGAAAACAGTATGGTGGTTCCTCACAAAACTGCAAATAGAATGACCATATAATCCAGCAATTCCACTTCTGGGTTTATATCCAAAAGAATTAAAAGCAGGGTCTCAAAGAGATATTTTTACGCCTATGCTGGTAGCAAGATTATTCGCAATAGCCAAAAGGTGGAAGCTAGCCAAGTATCCATCGATGGATAAACAAAATGTGGCACATACATACAATGCAATATTATTCTGCCTTAAACAAAAGGAAATCCTGACACATGCGACACCATGGATAAACATTGACAGCATTATGCTAAGTGAAATAAGCCAGTCACAAAAAGACAAATTCTGTATGATTCCACTTATACGAGGTACCCAGGATATTCAAATTCATAGCAACAGAAAGCAGAATGGTGTTTGCTAGGGGCTGGGGGTAGCCAGGAATGGGGAGTTGCTGTTTAATGGATACAGAGTTTCAGTGATGCAAGATGAAAAGAGTTCTGGAGACTGGTGGTGGTGATGATGGTGCAACAATGTCAATATACTTAATACCTCTTAACTATACGCTTAAAAATGGTTACCATGGTAAATGTTATAAGTGCATTTTCCCTCCGTTAAAACAAAATTTAAAAAAGGTTTGCCAAGGGGCTGGCCCCGTGGCCGAATGGTTGAGTTCGCGCGCGCGCTGCTGCAGGCGGCCCAGTGTTTTCGTTGGTTCGAATCCTGGGCGCGGACATGGCACTGCTCATCAAACCATGCTGAGGCAGTGTCCCACATGCCACAACTAGAAGGACCCACAACGAAGAATATTGAACTATGTAGCGGAGGGGCTTTGAGAGAAAAAGGAAAAAATAAAATCTTTAAAAAAAAAAGGTTTTGCCATGGGGGAAAAATTGGTTCCCTTTGGTAAAAAAAAAATAAAGGATTAATAGATATTGAATTAGAAGCTAGTAGCGTCTGGCACGCGGTGGTAATTTTATATTACTTTCTTAGTTTTTAAGTTTGAGGAGGAGCTGGTTCCACATATAGTTTAGTTATTCAGCTGCCTGCAGGCAGAGTCAGCAGCTAGTTTTCAATTTTGGCCTTGGGCTTTAATCTAGATTTACAGAGTAGACTTCTCATTGATAGTTTTGCCTGCTGAGTTGAGGAGTGTCCAATATTCAACAGTATTTTTCTTTACAGATCAAGAAAGTACTCCCATAATTTCTAGGTTGCATTCTTTTACCCCAGCAACTCTCTAGTTGCCTTTTAAAACTAACTTCTGTCCTCAGATCTCTGAAACTCTTCCTCTGATTGTCTTCAATATCTACTATTGATAAATCTAATGGCCTTATGTAATTAATAAATATGGCATATAGTTGATCATATTCTCCGTATCATCTGTGCTTTATATAACTTTGTTACCAAACCCATTTTGCAATTTCTGTTTAGTATAGAGTCAAGTTACCTGATTCATATCCTGGTTCTGCAACTTCTTAGCTATGTAACTTCTGTTTCATCCCTTACTCTTCCTGTGCTTAATTTTTCCTTGCCTCTAAAGTTAAGCTAGTAATGCCTCCTCTTGTTGGAATAATTGACTCCATGTGAAATTCTAGAAGACAGCCTAGCACTTAGTAAGTATGCCATATATTAACTACTATTGTCATTTTCATTCTGTAGCATTATACTTCCAGTAATTTTTTCACATTTGCAACCATTCCTTATTCTGTTTATATTCTAACATACCCAGTTATGGGTATTACTCAAGTCAAGAGTTTCTTGGCTAAGAAAGTTCTTAGTCTTGTATTCGTTTCTGTGTATTTGCTCCTCCCTTTGGAGAACTCTTTCATTATCATATTTGCAAACATCACTTCTAAGACAAATTCTTCCCTCCCTCTTTCTCACTCTGATTTACGTGGAAGAAAACTACTCTAATTGGATACTTTTTCTCTCCTCTTTGGTTTACTGCATACCTCAAGCCTTTAACACTTCCCCATAGGAAGGAAAATAAAGAAAAGCAAGGAGCAAACTGTCCTAGAATTGGAATGGCCTTCTGCTTTGGGAGCACCTTTAACTTTTTGGGAGCATCTGCCTTGCTCACTCTGAAAGTTTGGTCTTCAAGCCTGCCTGCTCTGAATGAAGTGACTTTCTTTGAGGTAAAACCTTTTGCCCTACCCATCTGGGTTTACTTTCTCTCAGTCCTATCCGCCCATTTAAAATGAAGCATTTCCCAGCAACACCTATTACACTCATCTCTGCCTATTATCAGTCCAATGCTACCTCCTGGTAAACTTTGTCCTAATGTAACCCACAACCCATCTTCTGATAATTACCCAATTTGTAACTTTAGTCTTACCCTCTCACAAGAGCTCTAACCATATGACTTCAACATGATGGAGGGCATGCAAGTTTGCATTCTAGACATCCAAGTTGGTGTTCAATCAACTTTTCTTCACACAGACTAGCCCACCTTCCCTCTCTTCTTTTCCTCTGAGGGATGTCCAGGATTCCAGCCAGCCAAACGCAAAATCTTGGCATCACTTTTGATTCAAGCTTCTCCATGATGGTATAGTTTGTATCTATCACCAAGTCACACTGCTGATTTTTCTTCCATCCCTTCCTCTCAGTTCTACTACCGAAACACCCCTTTCAGAGTGAGATCTCTGTAACGGTCTCTGTTCCAGCCTCCATCCTGCTTTGGTCTCCACACATCCAGCTTCCTTAAGCCCTGCTCTTATAACCTCACTTCTTATCTCAAAACCCTTCAGCAGTTCTCAGTTTGCCACCATTCAAAATCCCTGTCTTACTTTCAAGGTCTTCTGCAAACTCTCTGTTTCTACTTCTTCAACATTAACTTTCATGAGTATTCAGCATATTTTTTCACTTCTGCCTATTGTTTTATTTCATATACTATTTCATATTTATGCCATTTTATAAACTCATACTACTTCTGTATCTATTTTAATTCTCCTCTATTCTCTGCCTCTGCCAAATTTGAGCAAACTTTCAAACCTCAATGCAACTCTTACTTGGCTGTGGGTGACAGATAGTCTTCTATTCCTCGAAGTTTTATTTATCTCTATCCCCTCTGAATCAACACCTACTGTTGGTAAAAACATTTTAGCATTGAATTACCTGCATCTGAATATACTCAAAGTGTAGTTGTTCACTTAATGGGTGGATAATGCGAAAATGTATCATTCTTCTGGCTCAAGGTGTATTCGTCTTGTTACTCTTTCTACGTTCTAAGTTTGCTAAAAATGAGCTAGGCTACTGTTTCTGTAACGAAATAGATGGATGATAAATTTATAGGTAGATAGATAAATTCACACTTCAAAAAAATCACCGATTTCATATAAAACAGAGCCAATTACAGATGCTTGTTAGATGGCTTTGTTGATTGACGTATGTAGCACACGCGGTTTTTCATCAGGGAATCTGATGCACGTAAATAATTCTATATTTCTATCATAAATAAATTTGATATTTTAAAACATATTATCTTTGATTAGAGAGTGTTTATCTTTGACGCTCCTGGCTGGGAGGGGGCAGAAAGGAGCCTTCTGTCCCCTCAGTTCTAAATCTTGATTTGAGTGATGATTGTACAGGTGAGTATGTATGGAAAGACTAGATTTACTTAAAATTTGCACTTTTTCAGTGTGATATATACCTCAATAAATAAGTTTTAAAATATTTAAGCCATGAGTCAATCACCTTAACATTCACTAAGGGAAAAACATAAATTTGTAGTAGAGAATGTAATACTGTAGAAGTAATGACATGCTATAAACCATTTCATTATTTAAGTTAGAATTGCCATTTCTATGGTTTTTGAAGCACCCTATAATCACTGAATAAAGATCTAAAATAAAAACTTAAAAGACTAAATGTAATTGTGTATGTAGCTTCTAGTAAGAAATATTCAATAACGTAAAGGGGTAAAGTATGGAATGTGCTTCTGGTAAAAAGTAATGGGAAGATAATGATACTACGTTACATTGATACAATGCCCTAAGGCATAGGAAGTGCTTTGATATTTCTAATTTGTGCCTATAACCATTCTATGAGTTACTCATGACAAATAGTTTTGTCCTTATTTCAAAGAGAATGCTGAAGTCTAGAGAGGATATATCATTAGCACAAAGCCCTATGTTAATGATTAACTCAGATAATGAATTTATAAATCTGTCTAGATTATCCCTTTGTTAGATCACACATACAATTTTATAACCATTCACAAACATGTAAACATATGTAAACTCATATGAAGGAGTCGGAATAGAATCTGAGCAGAATGGTGTTTGTTTCTAAGTTGTTTGTGCCGTCCCTCCCATTTCCTCGTCCCTACCCTATGTTGCTCCTGTGCTCCCTAGAGTTCTGTTCTGGCAGCTTTCCCTGGATAAGCGTAATTTCACCAAAATATCTCTGATTCCTCACCTTTCTCACTCTCCAGGTCTCTATCCAAATTTGACTTCTTGCATTTGTGTTTGAGGCTATGTTTGCTTAACCTTTTTGATAAGAAATTTGTTATGAAACATTAAAAGTTAGTACCAGCATATTGTGCTGTGTTTTCCATCGGGGTATCTTGCTCTCAAGAGCTTAAAACTATATGCTGAGGTTTCTGAGAGTCAGAACATAAGAGATCTTTATCTCCAGAATACGGATCATTCCTAGAAAGAGTTCCTTTCCTGAGCCCACTGCCCTTCTATTATGTTGGAGACAGAGCTGAAGAACCAATCTAGAGAAACCCTGCATTTCTTTCCACTCTACTCTGATCTCATTAGCACTTCAGAATCAAAGAGGAGCTCCTAGTAAGTAGCACTCTTGCTATGATTGAGATGACGGTAAGAGAGGATTACAGAGGAAAGAGAAAAGAGTGAAAATGAAGTTTTACATGCAATCTGTTGCAATATCACACATCACATAGCCTCTGGAAAACTCCATCATACGCTTATGAGAGAATGAGTGAAACAATGTCTTAATGTTATTATGAAAGTAGTTTTCACTTTATGAACCCTTGAAAGGGGCCACACCTTGAGAACCACTTGTCCCTGATAGGTAATTCATATAAGACCAACGATTCTCAGTAGTATCATTATATTTTCATATGACCTTAAGAGCCTTAATCAAAAACGAGTAAGCCTTGCATACATTTTGGTATTCCATGAGTATTCACTTTAAGATGAGGAGGAGTCCTATCCACCACAGACCTTCCAAAAATTCACAGCAGTCTTTGACACACAGAGTCAAGTCTGCCAGCAAACAGAAATAAAATGTCACAGAAATCTCTTTAAACTTAACATGTAAAAATTCTAAATCTCTCAGAATAAGGATGAGAAGGAAGAATCCATGGTAGGTGGAATTCAGGTATTGGTGGTGTTGAGTATGCGTGATTGCCCACCAATTGATTTTTAAATTTATAGCATCAATTAATTTTCTAACCTCTTTCTGTAAACATATAATCACAAAATGGAAGCACTTTCACAAAAAAAAAAAAAAAAAAAGTCCATGAGAGAGAAGGGCAAGGGGTGGTCAGGAAAAAAAGATCACTTGGACGCTCCTTAATGATAACATAATTCCAAAGGCTGAAACTACTTTTGTTTAATGCTGAAGAGTTGCCAAGATATTCTTTCTTTTTTTTCTGCTAAAACATGTTCACTGCTATTTCAGACTATGCTCTGTGAGTGCCAAGTGTCTGCATTCCTCAGCTGCACACCAACAAATGTCTGTTCTTAACGGATGTTTTACCCAGCAGGGGCCATTATAGCCCTCAGCTCCAGATTGCAGACCAAATCCACAGAGCATATGGCATTTGGGAAAATGAATGCGAACTGTTCTTCAAACTTTCTCTATGGGAAACTCATTTCTCTCCCCTCTGAATATTTTTACTTTGACGTGAAGATTTCAGAAACCAAAAATTGCATTTGAGTTAAAAAGTCATTCTTTGTCAAACTAAATCAATGAAATCGTTTGGAAAAATAATTGTGCTTCTGTTTTACCAGTATAGCCTCAGTGGTTTGACTGAGAAGTTGACAATGTATGGCCACTGAAACAACGGAAATGAGAAGTGTAGAAAAACATAATCAGACCCTGAGCTCAGCCAAGGAAATATTATCTTATGGACCAAATACTCCTCAATATGTTGGCCCTTTCAGCATCAGTCAACCCAAATGTCAACCAGACTCAATCAGAATTTTTTAAATCTATTCTTTATCCAGAAATCATAATTGTGAAATACATTTTGCTTAAGACATAAATTATAAAATTGGCATTACTTGAACACGGCACATGTTATTTGCTTTCATATTATGGACAAAAGTCTTTGTTCATATTTTTGAGTAAAGGAAAGAGAAAACTTTACTCCTGACCAACATAGGAATGGTATTTCAGCCTTCTGCAGTCCGTGCTACTACTAGGAGAAGGTCTTTTTTCCTCCCTTTAAAAAAGTTGCATTTTACTGCGGTAAAAACACTTAAAATGCGATCTATCCTCTTAAAATATTTTTGTGTATAAAACAATATTGTTGACTAGAGGTACAATGTTGCACAGCAGATATCTAGAACTTATTCATCTTGCTCAACTGAAATTTTGGGTAGTAACTGTTTATTTCCCCTTCTCCCAGTCCCTGGTAATCACTGTTCCACCATTTGACTCTATGAATTTGACTATTTTAGATACCTCATATAAATGGAGTCATTCAGTATTTGTCTTTCTGTGACTAGCTTATTTCACTTTGAATAATGTCCTCAAAGTTAATTCATGTTGTTGCATATTGCAGAATGTCATTCTTTTATAAGGCTGCATATTATTCCATTGTATGTATATACTATATTTTCTTTAACTATTCGTCTGTTGGTAGACACTTGGGTTGTTCCAGATCTTGATTACTGTGAATAATGCTACAATGAACATAAGAGTGCTAATATCTCTTTGAACTCCTGATTTCAATTCTTTTGAATAATAATGAGAAGTGGGGTTGCTAAATCATATTTTTATGATTTATGCAGTTCTATTTTAAATCTTTTGAGTAAACTCCATATTCTTTTCTATAGCAGCTGCATCATTTTGGACTCCCACCAGCAGTGTACAATGGCTCTAATTTCTCCGCATTCTCACCAACACTTATTATCTTATGTTTTTTGTTTTGTTTTGTTTTGATAATAGCCTTCTTTTCAGGTATGAAGCGATACTTCATTGTGGTTTTACATTTCTGTGATGATTAGTGATGTGCATATTTTCATATAACTGATGGCCATTTGTATGTCTTCTTTGGAGGAACGTCTATTCAAGTCCTTAGCCCATATTTTAAACTTGGTTATTAGTTTTCGTTTTTGTTATTGAGTTGTAGGAGTGTCTTATATATTTTGGAGATTAACCCTTATCAGATAAAATATTTTCTCCTATTCTGTAGTTTTCCTTTTTCGTCTGTTGATGGTTTCCTTTAAAGAGCAGAAGACTTTTAATTTGATACAGTCCCACTTGTCTATTTTTCTTTTGTTGTCTGTGTTTTTGGTGTCATATTCATGAAAACATTGTCAAATCTAATATCATGAAGATTTTCCCCTAGGTTTTCTTCTAGGAGTTGTGTTGGTCCACGTTTTATATTTAAGTATTTAACCCATTTTGAGTTGATTTTTGGGTATAGAGTAAGATGAGGATTTAGTTTCATTATCCTATATGTGAATTCTTCAGTTTTCCCAACACCATTTGTTGAAGAAACTATCTTTTCACCATTGTGTATTCTGAAAGCTTTTCCTCTAAGATCAGGAGCAAGGCAAGGATGCCTATTCTTACCACTTTTATTCAACATAGTATTGAAAGTCCTAGCCTGAACAATTAGGAAAGGAAAGGAAATAAAAGGAATCCATATCAGAGAGGAAAAATTTAAATTGTCTTTATTTGCAGATGACATGAGCTTATACAGAAAAAAACCCTAAAGACTCCATTAAAGAAAACCATTATTACTAATAAACTAATAACATTGCAGGATACAAAATCAAAATAGAAAAATCAGTTGTATTTTTATATACAATGAACTATCTGAACAGGAAACAAGGAAAACAGTAACATTTACAACAACCTCAAAAATAATAAAATAACTATAAATAAATTTAAATAAGGAGATGAAAAACTTGTATACTAAAATATACAAAACATCGATGAAAGAAATTAAAGAAGACACAAACAAATGGAAAGACATCTAATGTTCATGGATTGGAAGACTTAATATTATTAAAATGTCTATGCTAACCAAAGAAATCTACAGATTTATTGCAACCCCTACCAGAATTACAATGGCAATTTTTACAGAAATAGAAAAAATTGTGAAATTCATGTGGAACCACAAAAGATCATGAACAGCCAAATCAATCTTGAGAAAGAAGAACAAAGCTAGAGACATCACACGTCCCGATTTCAAAATATATTACAAAGCTATGGTAATCAAAACAGTATGGCACTAGCATAAAGACAGACATAGAGGAATGGAACAGAAAAGACGGCCCATAAATAAATTCATGCATATATGGTCAAGTGATCTTTAACAAGAATGCCAGTAGAGTATCTTCTTCATGCCGCTTTCAAACACAGTAATAAACCTTTTATTTAGTTCATTTGTCTGTGGTATCAAAATGAGGAGCAAGTCATGAGCATAATCTCTATACAGGTAATTTAGTTTCATTCATTGTATTAATTTCTGATTGTTGCCATAACAAAGTACAGCAAATATGGTAGCCTGAAACAACATGAATTCATTCTTTCATAGACCTGGAAGCCAGAAGTCTGAAATTAAGTCACCAGTTGGTACATGGTCCCTTGAATGTCTCCCAGGAAGAATTATTTTCTTGCCCTCTTCTTTCTTCTTGGTTGCCAGCAATCCTGGGTGTTCCTAGGTTTGTAGAGTCACTCCAATCTCTGCCTGCATCATCACAGGGCATTCATCTTGAATGTCTGTGTCCAAATCTCCATCATTTTAAAAGGATGTCAGTCAATGGATTAGGGCCCACTGTACTCCAGTATGACTTCTTAATTTGATTACATTTGTGACTCTATTTCAAGATAAAGTCACATTCACAGGTTCCAGCGGACATGAATTTGGGTAATTATTCAATCCAGTACACTCATTTACATGGTCATGCATTAGATTTGCTACTTTGATAGGATGGGCTTTGAAAAAATTTCTAGCACAATTGATATTAATAAAGTTTTGCAGTGTTACATACAACAGTTTCTGAAACTGAAATATGACACACTTCAGAACATTTTTAGTAAGTAATCAAAACAATGTTTTATCCTTCCAATGTGATTAGACTAGTATATCAAATCATTATAGCTTTGACTTTAGAGAATGTCAGCGCAAAATATTCACATTTACTTTTGTCATTCAGTGTTACTGTCCATCAGAATGACCACGACTTTAAAAGAAATCTCAATTTTTGGTCAGTCGTCTCTCTCACTTGTCTTCCCATCTGGGAACAAACAAGAATGTGTGGTCACTGAGAGCACATTCAAGTAGTAGTCATCTTTATTTCAACAGATGTTTAGTGAGTACTTCCTATGGGCCAGTCTCTGGTTTAAATGTTGAGGACACTTAAGCAAACACAGAACATTTCTTTTTTCTTCATTAACTTAATTTTCTATTGAGGAGAAGTGTAGCTTTTACTGCTAGGAGATAAGTTCAGTGTTTTTGACTTCTGATTTTCACCTATCAGGAGTCAACAAAACAGAACAGGCTGGCACAAGATGCAAATAATGAAGTGATCCTTATTTTGAAGTTTGCCTGGGAGCAGTGGTTGCTATTCTGATGGTGTTTAGATTTTACCACTCAGTGAAACAGTCCTGTTGCTGCTCTTCAATGATTACTTTGAGAAACCTTCCTTCTTCTCAATGCAGTGCCCTTCATCACTGTCTATCTCTCTCACATCTCCCAAATCCTATCCTATGCTGATTCCCATGAATTCTATCTCACACAAACATTTCCTAACTTAGCCTTGGCTTGACACTTCTAGGTATCTCTTGACCAGCTCTCCTCTCCATTCCAGTACTACTACGCTCACATATTGCTGAGTTAATGCAATATCTCTTACAGTTCTATATGTCTGTCTATTTCTTTCCTCAATGATTTCCTTTTCTACAGCCCATTCAAAACTGATTTTTCAGAAACATAATTCTAGTCAAATGGTTTTCATATTTAAAATCCTTAATGATTCATCATCACATTAGGATAAGAGAAAAAAACTTGATAAATACTATAAATTCTTCTATAAATTCTTACCAAGTTAATTCTCATTTTTGCCTATGCTCTTCTGCGTCACTGTGCTTCAGCTACTGTGGCTTTCTATCAGTTTCATAATAGTGTGTTGATCACTTATGCCAGAGGGCTGTCATATATGTTCTCTGGCCAGAATATACTTCCCTCTCCTTTTTGTCTAATTAACTTCTGATCATCTTTAAATCTCAGATAGAGTTTTACTTTTTCAGAGAACACTCCCTTGATGATTCTGACTATGTCACTTCCTTTAGAAATATTATTTAATTAGTAATTACATGTTTATTAGTGTTATTTAAATTATGTTATTTTCTCTAGCAAGACTATGACCTCTTTGAGAAGAAGGAAGAGGTCAAGTTTTGCCTATCACGGTTCCTAGCACAGAGTCTATTACTGAAATAATAAATTAAAATAAGTATTTGTCTTGACAAATCTCATACATTCATGTATTTGCATGATCTCCTGCTATGTGCCTTAATACAGATAGGCTACATCTTCACAGAGATCCAAGGAGAATACTCGGAATGGAAGAATCATGGCAAGTGGCATATGCAACCATCAAATAAAATAATGCCTCTGTGTGTGATCTGCAAATTAGAAAGGGCTGTTCAAATATTGCTTATGGTTATGATTACTATGACTACTTAGGGTGCTTAGGTAAGGATTAGCCAATGAATGCAAAAAGTTCTTACTTCTTTCAGAGTCTTCTACCTGTGCTTTAGAGGACACCAGAGGATACCATTTATTGGAATGACCTTAGATTTTCTTCTCCTCTTTTCTATTAATATGATTTAGTATTTTCATTGAATTTTGGGTGCTAAACAATTGTTGCATTCCTGGGGAAAATTCTATTTGGTCATGATATATCATCATTTTACAGATCATTCAACTCATTTTGCTAATAACTTGGTAAGGATTTTTTTCATTGATTTTCATGAAAGATATTAATATAATTGCTTCAATATTCCTTTGTTTTATCTTTGCTTTATATTTTCTATCTATCTTCAACTCACACGCATTTACAAACAGCGTATAGATTGGGTTTTTTTTGAAGTTACCTGTTCTGACATCTTTGCCTTTTAATTAGTGAGTTTAGAGCATTAACATTTAATGTAATTATTGACTTGTTTAGATTTGGGTTTATAATTTATTTTTTCCCTCTCAGTCTCTCTGTTGACTGTTCTTCATTTCCTAGGGTTTTTTTTTATTCTTTGAATTTTTTTTAAATTCTATTTTATTATTTGTTGGCATTTTACCTGTTTTTTTCATTTAAAAAATAATGGTTCCCCCAGCAATTACAATATGCACCCATTAATTCTTAATTTTTCATAGTCTACTAATTATTAATACTGTATCATTTCATGTAAAGCATACCAAAATCTCTGACTTTTATCATGACTGTAATCCTTACAGAACCACAAAAGTTACGTTCAAAGGAAGCTGCTCTTCACTGTGCTGTTCATGCCTTCCAATCAGCTTATCCTGAAAGGACACAATGAATTTTTTTAATTAAGTGAAGCCCATTCTTTCCTTAATAACAAAAATCTACTGGCAGATAAATTTAAAAAGTAATTTCAGAATAACACTTTAGCAGGACTTAACAAAGCCTGTCATTTCTTTCGCATGTTGTAGATAATTGAACGCTATGCTTCATAATGAACTAATGGTATTTGTCAGACAAAATGATAATATTTTTCACTTACATAGCATCTTTCTTCTAATGAGCTCAATAATGATTCAGTGGTCTATTTTTTCCTTGCAATAATTTGGAAGCATTTACACAGTTAGTATCTTTTCATGCAAATTTCTTCCTGCTGATGAGAAACTAGATAGTATCAAAGGTAAGATGAAAAGTTTGTTTTGAAATTAGGGTAAAAAAGAGTTAGTTTTGAAATTAGATTACAGTAGCCAAGCTAGAAGCAATTTTTGAAGTTAATCAGGATACTCGTTTTACCCTTTATAAAGAGCAAGGCCTAGCAACAAATTAACAGAATAAGTAAAGTATAAAAATGTTCCTTAGAGAAACAATACACGTAATTTTGTTAGTGACACATAAAATCACAGAATAAAATATTTCATATAAATATTGCATTATTTAATTATCTATATGAATTATTTAACTATGTATTATTTGTCTTTTATATAAATCATTATTAAATTTTGACTATACATATTCTCCCTAGATATAATAATATATAGCATTGTTCTTTAAATATTATTACTAAAGTTGTCTAGATACAGATTTATCAAGTCGGCTCTACAGATAATTTTTTTTTAAAGAACATATTGATGTGATTTCAATTTTGAGTATATCCATGGTATGTTGGCAATTCCTTTTCTAATCTTTCATCACTTCCCTAGTAACTATTGGATCCTTGGGAGAAAATACAAAGGAAAATCACTTCTGTTCATGGACAGTTATTAATTATTCCTAAAAGAATACAATAAATGTTCTGGCTACCAGTTCTGTGATCCTATGTAAGTCACTTTAACACTACTTGACTCTGTTTCCTGATTTATAAATGGCAGCAATTACATCATACTTATCTGCCTCAGGGGAATATTGAATCAAATGTCAAAAGTATAAGAGAACTTTGAAAATGTAAACAAGAACCATATGATGAAGGTATTACCTGTAAGAATATTAATAAGATATTCCTAATTATTTACCAGTGATGTTTAACAAATCTTCCTTCTTTCGGCATGAAGGGAACTTAATCCCATGTGAATTCGCTCCCTGTTCTAACTGTCACTGATAACATGGAAATTGTATTTGAAGTGCAAAAGAAAGGAGAAAAAGAGACAGTACCAGTGTAGTTCAATCACTAGGACATAGTGACACTAAAAATTTGCCCAACTGCTGATTTTTTAGTTTATTAACAAACATCCACTTATTGAAAATCTCCTTGTTATGTCTCAAGTATCCAATAGAGAACTTGACAGCTAACTCCTATTTTGGTGGGCTTTAAGAAAAAATTGGAGAATGAAAGGCACTGCACAGGAACATTGTTAAAAATATAAGACAAGCCACATAGAAAAACAAGCCACATAGAAAATAAATAACATCTAATAGAACCATTAAATAATAAAAACTTCAAACCATAACAAAATATAGAATATGAGTCCAATAACGTGTAAATTTGTCCTGTTTGAAGAGGACAATCAGATCTGATTAATACTTTCCTAGCAATGGAATAGAGGATAGATGTTTCCCAAAAGACCTTGCCAACAATCCTTTGGTTTGATCAATAGAGTCTAAAGATTTCTTTAGGAATTAAACAACGTCATGTGTATCTCTATAGCAACTTATTGCACTATACTAAATACCATGGGAAGTTGAGCCAAAGGATGACCGCACAAATATGCCGTCTTTATTTTCTCTAACCCATATTTCTCTAGCCAGAAGAAATGACATCAAAATGAGAAAAGTTGGAAGAAAGAAGGAAAGTGAGGGTTAATTCTTCAGCTAAGCAGAGATAAATAAGCATCACACTATCAAGTAGCATGAGAAACTGTGGCATCAGACTAAATCACACTGCCCTCATGTAAAATGCAGAACTGCCAAGGAGGTGGGGGCGATGTGATAAGATAAGATGTGTCCTAATTGAAACAGTGGCAAGCTCAAGTTTATGACCTTCTTCTCTTAACCCTGTATTCTTGAACCACTGTTGTTGGCTGTCTGGACTAGATAGCTCTGATGCTATTCAAAGAAGAGCAATGGACATAAGGAAACTAATGTAAACACTAAGCATTAATAACCTAGGGTGACTGCACAGAAGAAGCAAAAGGCAGAGGCAGAGGAGAAGGAGAAGACAGCAACATGAAAGGTCAATAGCAGACAAAGAAGAGTCATTTGAAAAGAGTTATTTCAAGTATTCATCTTTACTTTTAAGGAAATTAAAGCTTAAATTAAAGAATACCAAGGAGCTTATAATATCACCATCATCATCATCATCAACAACAACAACAAAAACCCAGAATATGAGAGTTGAGCCCAAGAAAAAACATTTTAAAAATTCAGCCATTGGAACATTCCTATTTGTATATGCAACGTTATCTTCGATCGTTTTGAAGATATGTTAAAGCTATTCATACAGTGGAACATCTCTATAAACATATTCCCGACAATGCCTGGATTGGGTGGTTTTATATCCCAATCTGGATATGCTCAAATATCCTATGGTGATTACAACCCTTTTGAACAATTGTGAGATTTGAGGAAGTATTTTTCAAAGTCAGAACTAATGAACTGGTAATGGTGCTAATGGCTTGTTAACAAAGCATGAAAAATTCCTGAATAAGCCATAGTCACTGAAGTATCTCACTGCTGAGGTAAGGAGATAATTGTTTCCAGTGATCCATACATAAATAAATAAGCTTTGGTTTCACATCTGTGTCAGAAAGTTTCATTGTTCAGTTGCAATAATTCCTTTTATTCCTGGAGATGTCACACAATTACTTAGGCCACCTAATAAAAGAACTGCGAAGATGATTTAAGTTGGTCTAGAGTGCCAGGAAACTGGTATTAAGGAAAATTAACAATTTCAACTCCCTCAAATTCCTTTTCTTGACCCAACTTCAGCTCTTGTTCCCACACTAGATTCCTTACAGGAAGGTTAGTGGCAGAAAGAAGAAAAGTTTAGGAGTAGATGACCAGAGAGAACAAGGATAGATATGAATTCAGGATCTAAATGAGGAAAAAGAGAATATGGCTTAGAGATGAGAAAAAGTTACATGGACGATCAATAGGTAGAAAGGGATATAAAATATGATAAAAGATGTGGTGAAAGAGCCCAACTAAAGATGGTCAAAGAGGAAAGTGGACAGAGACACTTTCACAAGATCAGCTGAGAAAAGTGAGTATAATGGACTGAACCAGTGCCCCCCCAACTTTGTGTTTTGAAGCCCCAATATCTAATGTGGACGCATTTGAAGATAGGGCCTTTAAGAAGGTAATTAAGGTTAAATGAGACCATAAGTGTGGGGTCCAAATTCAATAGGACTGGTGCCCTTATAGTAAAAAGGAAAGATACCAGGAGTGCACGCACACACAGAAAAGGTCATGTGCAGGGAGAGGCCCCAGGAGAAACCAACTCTGCTGGCACCTTGATCTTGGCTACCAGCCTCCAGAACTGTGAGAAGATAAATTCCTGTTTGTAAGGCATCTGGCCTGTGGCATTTTCTTATGGTATCCTTAGCAGGTTAAGAGAAGGATGGAAGTGACAGTATCAAATCCTCAGATCCCACCTCCTTAACCTGTATCTTCCACCCCTAATACCTTTCCAGGACTACTGCCCTCACTCAGAATTTGTCTTCTCTCATCCTTCTTTTGCAGTTATTTCCCAGCTGATCTTCCAGCCTTTGTTTTACACCCTGCAATTTATTTTCCACTACAAGAACAGAGGGATTTCTCATCACCATAAATGCGGTAATTGAATTGCCAGTTTAAAATCCTGCAACAATTTCCTTTGCCTATGAGATCAAGTCCAAACATCTAGTTTCTATGTAAATGTCCTCTAAGATTTCGCCCTGCCTTCTCTGTCCGCTTGGAATATGGTTTCCCTCAGCCACTCTTACCCACTTTATCTGCTAAGAGTCATTTCAATCAGGCAATTCCTCTATGAAGATGTTTTGGTAATTCTGGCAGAATTCTCTCCAGTTCCCTCTGTGCTTTGTATTGTGTCTTATTCTGACCTCTGTCTGGTCAGTTCATTGTATTTTTATATGTTTGTGTGTAGATTTTGTATCGGAGAGGACGTTTCTTGAGGGAAAAAGGCTAACTTGCTTTTCATCTTTGAATCTCCAAACTGAGATTACATATATATATATATACATATATATATACACACACATATGTGCCTATGTATATGTATGTGTATACATATGTATGTATACATAAATAAACATGCATTAATTAAATATGGAGCGAAGGAATGGGTGAAAAAGGGAAAGGAAATAATCGTAGCTAACACATACTGAATAAATGGAATTCTTTAGGAACTGTTATATTGGATAATTTGTATTTTGTTACAGCCATAGGATACAATGGCATTTTTGTAAACACTATTTGCTATAATTATTTTAAAGATTAAAAATTTGAGATATAGAGAGGTTTAATACAGTGCAAGGTCATTCAACTTGTAAACAAGGGAGGGAGGATTCTGTTCCATGTATCCTGACCCACAATGAGATTTAAGTTAATAAAGGAAGGCCCAGGGATAGGAAGGGTCATGGGGGGTTTTTCTTTACTCAGGTTTATACCTCAGGTAAGGAATTTCCATTTCAAATTGAGGTAAATTTGTTTAAGAATTTTCGCTTTTTTTTGTTTTATTTTTTTCTCTCTCTAAGTTGGTAACCTGAACTGAAATGATAGAAGCATTTCTAAATGAGATGCTCCTGTGAAGATTATTATTCTCCTTAATAACACTATTTCAACAGATATTTATTATGTCAGGCTTTTTTTTTTTTTTCATTTTGAGAATTAGAAATATGCTGAGCAAGGGGCACTGTGGAGCCAGACGGTCCTGGCAAGTGAGGCAGCCACCATGCATGGGTGAAGAGAATTTTTTTCCTAAGAGCAAAGGGAAGCCATTGAACAGTTTAAAGCAGGAGGTGACATAGTAAAATTTACACTTTGGATATATTACTTTGGTGACAGTGTAGTGGATATGAAATGAGCATGGAAGGTTGAAAGTCCAGACAGGATGGGTAAGGGATGTGGGGAGTTTTCAAAATTCTCCACTGGTGGAAGGCGTGTGTATGTGGGAGTCATCTTTATGTTTGTTAAAATGGGATTCAAATTTTAAAAACTGAGAAACACAACTATAAAGATTCATTTATTTAACTTTTATCATGTTCCCCCTATATGTTTGGCACTTTTTATGGTATGCTGGGGAAATATAAAATAAAAATAAAATGAATAAAAATAAAATAAAATAATCACCCTGTCTAAAGGAGGTCGAAGTGTAATTGGGGAGGGTAAGTGTGAAATGAGTTACATGAAATTACAGTAGAAACTTGTTATATAGGGGAAAGTGTACATCTCAAAAAGTTTTGAAATCTCTGATTTGTAGAGTCCCACTTGTTTAAGAATCAGCTTGCTCCTCTTTTTAGAAGGTGTTCCCCAGGACTCAGAACACTGCATACAGGAAGCCTGGTGCAACGGCACGGAGTCTGGGGAAATTGTACAGTTCTGTTTGCACATCCCCATTCATATTTATTTTTTCTTTCTTGAATTCCTTTGATTTACTTTTCTGCTCTACACTTTCATGATTGTTGTAATTATCTTTACTCCTGGGCTCACCATTTTTTTCCCTTTTTATTTCACATTCTGCAGCCCATGAGAGCCCTGCTGTACATCCAGACCCACTTTCAGTTTCAGGAACCTCAATTGAGTTAAAGCTCCAAGATACCAGTTTGGTAGCTGGGAAATTTGTACAGTTGAGGAAATAGGACTCAATTGTTCACTGATGTTTTAAGATTTTCAAGGTGTCAGGAAAAAAGGCTAATAATGAAAGGGACAGATATCCCAATGTTAAAATCAAAATTTCCAGAGAACATTCTGTGGTATGAATTGTGCGTGTGTGTATGCATACATATGTAAATAGATATACACATGTTATATATTAAGTTGTAATTTATGTATTATATACACCCCACAATACAAGAAATAATAAAGAGAAAGCAAACTTCTTTATTTTACAAAATTCTTAGTTCTCATTAATGCAAATAAGTTCTGCAATAATAGAAATGTTTTAATGGAAATAAGATTTTGTGCATTACATAAATGAAGCTGCAGAAAGGGCTGCAATACTCTTTTAGGTTTCATTTTTCGTGTTCTTCCTTTCAAAAGACTATGTAATGGGTTTTCATTTATTGCTTAATATGTAGTTTTTATGAATTTCTATTAAAGCAGAGGGACAATTTTATACAATCATTTTTACTTGAGGAGAAACCCATTTTGATATTATATTCTCTAAATTTCAAGTGTTATTGAGGTATTCAGAATAATAAGGTGAAACTACATATAGCTTTCTTTGTGTATACTTTAAGAAAATTGAGAAAAAATAATAAAAAATTAATGACACCCAGACAATCTTGGGTGACACTATAGGACATTGGAACAAACATTAAATTGGAAGGGAAGAAATTTAAATTTTAGCCCAGGCTGAACTATTTGCTGGGGCTAAGAGGAACTGTTTCCTCTCAACAGCTCTTTTTCCCATCTATACAATGAATTCATCTCTAAAATCTATTCAATTAGGAAATCAACTGATTGATCTATTTAATTAGTTATCAACTATCTATCTACCTCTCATCTGCTACTGCCCTGAGGATTGTGTACATCTAGAATGCATTCTACAAATGATTTTATTTTTAAAAAACTGTGTCTTTGAGAACTACCATGGAAGAAGAATGTGGACTTGATTTAGAGGCTGACTAAAAGTCTCAAATCTACCAATTACCAGGCTCCTAAAAGTTCAGGGTCAATAAGATCAATGCTGTATAGCAGTGAGACATTTTTTTAAAGCACTGCTCTTTGAAAGAGGATTTAGTGTCAGCTCCAATATACAAAGAGTTGGGAAGCCAACAATCTTGTCATTACAGGAAAAAAGCTAAAAAACTAAAATAAAACTAGTTTATTAGGCCCATCAGAGAATTAAGATTACAAGACACTGCTACTTGGTAATCTGGAGAAAGAAGTGAATACAGAGAATTAGACCTACATCAACTTACCTAGTGGAGAAACTCCTAGAGCCATTAACTAGTAGGAACACACATAAATGGTAATTATTGACCAATTCAACAGGCTGAGTGTATATGAGCTTGAGACTGAGAAATTCCTTGGGTCCCTGGCTTTGGTGGTGAGGAAAGCTACACTTTTGTCAGTTTTATTTCTATGAACATTCCTCCTCCCTAGTTCTCATGGTAAAGATCCTGGAAAAATCCCCTCTGGTTTCAGGAAGGGGGAGGGAAAAAGTAACCATTTTGAAATAGACTCACAGCATTCTTGAACACAAAGGTCTACACTCTCCAAGGGAATTGACTCCACCTTACTCACCTGAAGGAAGGGCAAATGTCTACCTGAAGGAAAGGCAAGTTCAGTCCACTGTAACCTTCCTATATCATCCAAGGGGAGAATAACAAAGCTAAGAAACACTTTTTTAGATCACAGCCCAGGGACATAGATCCACTAAATGACTGAGATTTGATCATAAATCATAAAATACTATCCTCCCCCACTCCTTACCACTGCATCAACAAGGCTCCAGTCTAACAGCAAATTTCAACTAAAAGAGCTAAAAGATATAGATTCTATTTAAGAAGTGTTTTTAGGGAAACCCAAAGGCAACAGGATAAAAAAACAAGGACACTAGAGGAAACTGAATCCTCTGGCACTTAGCCAGATTAACATACAATCTCACAGTAAGGGCCAACTTACTGCAGTTCTTATTACCCAGTGCATTATGTCCACTTTCAACAAATAATCGGAAGGCATGCTAAAAGGCAAGAACAAAAACAGATTGAAGAGACAAAGCAAAGACCAGAATCAAACTCAGATATGATAAAGATTTGGAATGATCAGATAGAAAATTAAAAATATTTATGATTAATATGTTAATAGCCCTAATGGATAAAGTAGACAACATGCAAGAACAGATGGGTAATGTAAGCTGAGAGGTGAAAACTCTAAAAAGAATCAGAAGATAACATTTGAAATCCATATCACTGTAACAGAAATGGAGAATGACTTTGATGGCCTTTTCATCAGTAGACTGGACATAGCTGAGGAATCAGAGAACTTGAAGGTATATGAATGGAAACTTACCCAATTGAATTGCAAAGAAAAAAAAAGAATAAAAAAATACAACAGAATATCCAAGAATCATGAGACAACTACAAAAGGGGAAGCATACATGTAATTAGAATAGTAGAAGAAGGAAGATAGAAAAGAGCACAAGAAATGCTTGAAGCCATAATGCCTAAATATTTTCCTAAATTAATGACAAATAGCAAACCACAGATACAGGAAGCTCAGAGCACAAAGTAGGATAAAGTTTTAAAAGTCTACATCCATGCATGTCAGATTCAAATAGTAGAAAACCGAAAACAAAGAGAAAAAATTGGAAGCAGTCAGGGGAGGGGGTGGGAGCAATTTACCTTTAGAAGAACAAAATTAAGAATTATACCAGAATTCTCTTTAGAAACCATGCAAGCAAGAAGAGAGCAGAGTGAAATATTTATAAAGTGTGGAAAGAAAAAAGAGAACACCAGCATAGAATTTTATATACAACAAAATTATTCTACGAAAGTGAAAGTGAAATAAAGCCTTTCTTAGACAAAGAAAAACCAAGGGTATTTGTCACTATTAGACCTGCCCTGCAAGAAATGTTAGAAGTTCTTTAGAGAAAAGGGAAAAACGGTTTAAGTCAGAAACTCATATCTACACAAAGAAAGGAAGAGTGTTAGTGAAGATGAATGAAGATAAAATCTTTTTTATTTTCTTGTTAATAATTGATCTAACAGATAACAGTTTGCCCAAAATAATAATAGCAGCAATATATTTGATGGTTATAACTTGTGGATAATTGAAATGAATGACAGCAAAGTTATAAGAGACAAGAAGAACAAATTGGGAATACTTTGTTATTAGGTACTTATTCTACCCATGAAGCAGGATAGTGTAATTTAAAAAAGGACTTGGAGGGGCTGGCCCCGTGGCCGAGTGGTTGGGTTCGCGCGCTCCGCTGCAGGCGGCCCAGTGCTTCGTTGGTTTGAGTCCTGGGCGCGGACATGGCGCTGCTCATCGGGCCACGCTGGGGCAGCGTCCCACATGCCACAGCTGGAGGAGCCCACAGCGAGGAATACACAACTATGTACCGGGGGGCTTTGGGGAGAAAAAAAAGGAAAAAAAAAATAAAATCTTTAAAAAAAAAAAAAAAAGGACTTGGATTAGTTGTAAATGTACAATGCAAACTGAAAGGCAACCACTAAATAAAGTTAAAAAAGAAGTATAATTGATAGGCTACGAGAGGAAAAAAAATGGAATCATGTAAAATGCTTGATTAAAACCAGAGACTGCAGAAAAAGTATGGAAGACAATAGAAGAAACAAAGGAGAGAAGTAATGAATAAAAAAAAGTGACACTAAGGCAGCCATTAATCCACCATATCAATAATCAATTTAAAGATCAATAGTCTAAAACTATATCAGTTAAAAGACAGAAACTGTCAGGGTGCATTAAAAAACAAGACCCAACTACATGTTGCCTTAAAAAAATCCAATTTAAGTATAAAAGCACAGGCAAAAAGTAAAGGTATAGAGAAAGATATATTATAATAAACTAATCAAAAGAAAGTTGAAATAGTTCTATTAACTTTAGAAAAGCAGACTTCAGAGCAAGGAAAATTATAAAGGATAAAGAGGAGTATTGTATAGTAATAAAGATGTCAATTCACCAAGAAGACATAAAAATTCTTAACGTGTATGCATTTTAAAAAGGGAGCATCAGAATATGAGAGGCAAAAACTGGTAAAACTGCAAGGAGAAATAGATAAATTCTCTATTATATCTTGAGATTTTAACACTCTTCTATCAGTAATTGACAGTTTCAGCAGGCAGAAAATCAATAAGGATGCCAACAAACTTAATAGCACCATCCATCAACTAGATCTAATTGACGTCTATGGAATACTTCATCCAACAACAGTAGAATACACATTCTTCTCAAGCTCACATGGAACATTCACCAAGATAGACCATATCCTGTGCCATAAACATACCTCAATGAATTTAAAACAATAGAAATCATGCAAAGTATCCAAGACTGCATGGGATTTATGTTAGAAATAAATAATGGAAAGATAGTTGGAACCCCTCCTTCCCAAAACATGAGGATTCACGACACACATATAAACAATGCATGAGTTAAAAAAGAAATCTCAAGAGCAACTATAAATTATTTTGAATTAAATAAAAATTCCTTTTTTAATCTATCAAAATTCTTTTTTTGAATCTATCAAAATTTGTGGGCTGCAGTGAAAGCACTGCATAGAGTGAAATTCATAATATTGAATGCATATATTTGAGAATAAGAAAGACCTAAAATCAATAATATAATATTTAACTTTAGAAAACTAGAGAAAAAATAGGAATGAAGCCTAAAACAAGCAGAAAAAATAAATAATAAAAATTGGAGCAGGAATAAATGAAATTGGAAATAGAAAATTAACAGAAAAATCAATGAAACCAAAGTCTGGTTGCTTGAAAAGATCAATGAAATTAATAAACCTCTAGCTACACTAACCAAGAAACAAAAACGAGACAAATGGTTCTAAAATTAACACAGAAAGATAAAAATTACAGAATAGCCAGCACAATACTGAAGAATAAGAACAAATTTGGAGGCCTGACATTATCCAACTTTAGGACTTACTATGAAGCTACAATGATCAAGACGGCATTGTATTGTCAAAAGAACAGACACATAGATCAATGGAACAGAATAAAGCCAGGAGAAAAGATCTACGCAAATATTGTCAACTGATCTTTACAAAGAAGCTCAGGCAATTCAATAGAGAAAGAATAGTCTTTTCAAAAAACGAATTGAATATCATATGTAAAAAAATGGTCCAGACACAGACCTTAAACCTTTCTCAAAAAATGACTGAAAATGGATCATAGACTTTAATTAAAACATAAACTATACAATTTCTAGCAGATAACGTTGAAGAAAATTAGGTGGCCTTGGGTTTAATGACTTTTTAGGTACAACATCAAAAACATGATCCATGAACAAAAAAATTGGTAAGTTGGATTTCATTAAAATTAAAAACATCTGCTCTACAAAAGACACTCTTCAGATAACAAAGAGACAAGCCACGGAATGGGAGAATCTGTTTGCAAAACACAGATTTATATCTATGTCAGATAGGATTTGTATGCAAAATATACAAAGAACATCTAAAACTCAACAATAAGAAAGCAAACAATCCAACTAAAAAATGAATGAAAGATTTGAACAGAAACCTCATTAATGAAGATAAAACTTATGAAAAGATGTTTAATGTCATTTTTCATTAGAGAATCACAAATGAAAGCAATAAAGATTACCATTACATACCTGTTAGATTGGTATTACCACTGCATACCTATTAAAATGGCTAAAATCCAAAAAGCTGACAATACCAAGTGTTAGTGAGGATGCAGAAGAACAGGAATTCTCATTTGTTGTTTGTGGGAATGTTCCACTTTAGAAGTCAGTAGACAGTTCTTACAAAGCAAAACCTAGTCTTAGCTCATGGTCCAGCGATCACAGTCCTAAGTACTCAGTCAATTGAGTAGAAAACTTACGTCCATACAAAAACCTGCATGCTAATGTTTACAGCAGCTTTATTCAACGGGCAAATGGAAAAACAAACCATGGCACATCCATACAATGGAATATTATTCAGAGCTAAAAAGAAATGAGCTATCAAGCTACAAAAAGACATTGAGGAAACTTAAAGGCATATTGCTAAGAGAAAGAAGCCAATCTGAAAGGCTACATACTGTATGATTCCAACTATATTACATTTTGGAAAAGGCAAAACTATAGAAACAGTAAAAAAAAAAAATCAGTAGTTGCCTTATGTATGAGACGCAGGGGAGAATGGGAGGGATGAAAAAGTGAAGTACAATGGATTTTTAGGGTGGCAAGACTACTCTGTATGATACTGTAATGATAGATGCATGAAATTATGCACTTGTTAAAATCTATAGAAATTTACAACACAGTGGGTGAATCTTAAGGCATGCTCATTAAAAATAAATCATCTAGAAGTTTGAGGAATCCAAGGAAAGAATGTAGACCATAACAAGAGAATCTAGTTGTATTGAAAATAAAACAAGATTACTGAAATCTCTGGGAGAAAAGTTGCTGGTCTAAGTAACTTTGGAAAAGAATGGAGTCTGTAAAACTAAAGGCAAAAGGAACTGCACATAAGTACTGTAGTGATAAAGTTGCTTCTCATGGGGTTATGAGTCAACGATTCTAATACTGCTGTACATGCATACTGGAAATGAGGAATTAGATAAATGAATGGTAAATAGTGCAAGCCAGATTTCTCACTTAGAAGTTAGAGATCATCAGGGTCAAAGACTAGAATGATCCAAGTCATAATGGATGAAAGTTGGAGATATCAGCAAGAACTCATGTTCAACTTAATATAGATACAAACATTTGCAGATAGAAATCAAGATATGTGTGCATATATATATTTTTAGTATATATAGCAATGAGCACATTTAGCACCTAGACATTGGTTTCTAATTTGATTCTCCAATAAAAGGATACAAGGATCCTTAAAGAAATTGCTGGTTCTAAGATTGGGGAAGAATCTATACAAGACGATTCTGGAGCATCTCACAGTACCAGAAAGAAAGTGCTCCAAAAATAATATATGTGGGTTATGTCAAGGGGCACAGGAGTCAACTGAAAGAGCTTCCAATAGCCAAAACTGGAACAACTTGACCAACCAAATAAATAAAGCAGTATGGGATTATAACTCATGAATATAAAATAAATGTCCATGAGCCCATGCTGATATAAAAAATCATTGAATAAATTAATAAATGACAGAGAAGAGACAAAACTCCCATGCACGAGAATTAAAAATAAATTTTGTAGCTACTCTACCCTGAATAGAAGTGACTGCTATGCATGGTTGCTTTAAGTGTGCGCTATGCATGGTCGCTTCCTTCTGAAGAGTACTGTATGAGAAGGGAGGAACAAAGGGAAACTATTAGTGGAGAAATCTGACAAACTCTTCTTCAGCCAGGTAATCAAAATCAACCGCAACAGTCGTAAGTCCTGTTGACAGTATATACTCTTGGTATGATGTGATGAAAATGGTCCTTTATGTTCTCCCCCTCCAAAACCCATAACCTCGATCTACACATGAGTAAACACCAGACTAATTTCAGTAGAGGGGCATCCTATACGATAACTGACCAGTACCTCCTCAAACTGTCAAGGTCATCAAAAACAAGGAAAGTCTAAGAAATAGTCATAACCACAAGGAGGCTAAGGAGACATGAGAAAGAAACACAATTTGGTATGCTGAACGGGATCCTGAAACAGAAAAAAAATTAGGTAAAAACTAAGGAAATCTGAATAACCTGGGGACCTGAGATAATAATAATGTATCAATATTCATTCATTAATTATAATGAATGGACCATATTAATGGAAGATGTTAATGATAGAGGAAATTTTGTACAGGGGTGGGATAAATGGGAACTCTAGACTACTGGCTCAATTATTCTGTAAATCTAAAACTGTCATGATAAATAAAGTCTATTAAGTTAAAATAATATATGTCTGTTTCAGCGGTCTCTGACTACTCAGCCCATACCATATGCTTGGTAACGTACGTATATGGAAGGCGTGGCCATGAGATCAAGGCCTAGAGATCCACCCTAAGTTTGTAAAGAGAGTAAACATTCATCAAAACACTAAATAAAATATTTATCATGCCACTAAATTAAAATAATGTTCACCACATTCAGTTAATCCATACACCACAAAATATTTTAGGAATGTTACATTTGAAAAACAGATTTGCTGCTATTTATTTTATGCTCTTCTTAATGCTTAAAATTTCTATTTTTTTCTTAGCTTTAGCTACTTCCACATCTTATTTCAAACATGAACTTCCACTGGCCACATAATTTGGTAGATTTTATATCTTAATCTGTATTCCAATTCTGGCTGAATAAAACAACAGAATTAGTTTTCCTGAACTTTTAGTGTGTGGGCCTTTACTTCCTACTGCTTTTAGACAGTTTTCTGAAGCTATCATTTCTTTATTTCCTTACAAATGGAGTGTGAATGGAGCCTTAGAGAGATCACAGGAGTCTATTCTGGTATTTACTATTATGTGAAATTTCTGAGCCTCAAAATTTTTCTAATATTTGAAACAAGGATGATAATAGTTGTGCTGTATACTTGGTAAGGTGGTTATGAAAGTCAAATGAGATTGCAAGTGTAGTGCACTTTGTAAAATGAGAAGCAGGGTACATTTGTAGGGAATTACGATGGTGGTGTGATGATGATTCTGGAATTCTCTACAGTTTTGGAGTCAGACAAATCTCAGGTTCAAATTCCAGGTCTTCCAACTATTAGCTTCATGGATTTTAGGTTAGCAAAGTGATTTAAACTTTCTAACCCAAGTTTTCTTCATTATTAGAATACCTTATTATACTAATTTCAAGTTAATGGTATCTTCAAAATTGGCTTGCTGGAAGTATGAAATGGATTAATTCTTTAGCACCGTTGCAGGACCATAGCCAGTATTTATTGAGAATTTAATGTATGACAAATATAATGCTACATATATTAACTCATTTAATCCCTGAATCAACTTTATGAGATAGGTACTATTTTTATTACGATTTTATTGGTAAGTGATGGAAACACATAGAAATTAAATGACTTACTGGAGATACACAGTTGATAAGTGATATATGTGGACTTTGAATCCCTGTCAGGGTCTACAGGAGTCTCGCTACACAGCCCAGTTTTTTAGACACTAAATTATACCGCTCCTTAACAATTAGCATTCAACTCACATAAACCCTTATTATTGTCATCATTATTGTTAGACAGTGTAGAATACCAGCGCAAGTTGTTCTAATCTCTCTGAACTTTCAGTGAATGAACATCTTAAAGTGTTTGTCTTTTTTAAGAGAAACACATGCAGCAGCAACAGTATCAGTTAAAGATTTCATGCTGTTAACACAGAATCCAGGACTCAAACCAAAAGGGCTGGAGTTCAAATTTCACTACCTGATTCTGTTCCAGGGTCATCTTGTGTTATCAGGTTCCCACAGGTGCTGGGAAAATAAGTGCAGGGTGTCTGAATCACCCACAACCAGGTGTTCAAATCCAAAGCCAAGAACCCAAACTAAGGTGCCCTCAGCAGATGTGTCTGATTTGGCTCTGAAGCTTGCTTGGCAAATTCCAGTGGAATATCTGGGGAAAGGTGTTGGGCATGAAAGGTAGTGGATTGACTTTTTGAATTTGGTGCCAGCAATAAGCTCTCCATTGTCACAATTCCAATAGAGTAAATGCCTTCCAGATTTTGTCCAATTCCATGTCCATTTTGTCTATTTGTGGCCTCTCGTGTGTATGAAAGCATACAAGTGAGCTGAATCTCTTGATATGGACTAGACATAATAATCCAATAGCATGGGACTGACTCAGCAAGTAGAATTCTATGGGTTTGGCTGTGTATTAAAGGAGTTGTTGTTTTTCAATGAGGGGCTTCGAAAGACAGCTAAATACAGGAGTGAGTAGAGCAGCATATCAGACCTGGTGGGCTGCTCGTGTTCAAATGGTTAGGATGAAATGGAGATGCTCTTGGAAAAGGTAAGGCAAGGTAAGTTATTTTAATTTTCCTGATTTCCAATCAAGACTAAAAGGCAATTCATGTAGATATATGTAGTCCCAAGAGAAACATCGTAATTTCATGCGCAATAATAATAATAATAACAGTCTTTTAATAAAATTATACACTTAAAAGATAATAAGTATTGAGGTCATTAATAAGTAATCAGAAATAATCAAAGCAAAAATCTGTAATGAAGTTTACATGCATTAAATAAAAATGTACTTTGTTGGATGGGAATAAGGATGAAGACAACCCTATATCATAGACAATTTGTATCACAATTAGACACTAGGACTCCACATTAAGAAAAAGCAGCGTGACTGAACTGTTAAAAAACACTCTTTATTTTATTTTTTTTGAGGAAGATTAGCCCTGAGCTAACTACTGCAAATTATCCTCTTTTTGCTGAGGAAGACTGGCCCTGAGCTAACATCCGTGCCCATCTTCCTCTACTTTATATGTGGGATGCCTACCACAGTATGGCTTTTGCCAAGCGGTGCCATGTCTGCACCAGGGATCCAAACCAGCAAACCTCAGGCCGCCGAGAAGAGCAATGTGTGAACTTAACCGCTGCACCGCTAGGCTGGCCTGGCACTCTTTTTCTGAACATAAAAGTAGATTTTATTATTTTGCATCCCACATAGGAACCAGTACCAAGTACGTCAGAAATAGGAAATATTCAGTACACATAAAGAGAACGAGGCAATATTGTCAGACCTCTGTGCGTGTGCATGTGTTTGTGGGTAATTCGGAATAAGTCTTTGGTGATTTTATTGGAAAAATCTCTGAGCTAAAATTGTCAGTGAACAATTTTATCTGTAAGTTACAGGAGATTCAATAATCACCATGGGTTAATTAATCATGTGTTTTCTGACTTTATGTCAAGGAAAGTATTTCCTTTCAAAAGCCTGTAATCACAAACATTCCTTATAAAGGTGACTGATCTTAATTCAAACAGTTCATGCAAAAATTGGTGATTATGGGCATATTTGTTCAGTATTATTAAAGTTTTCTGTCTTCAGAGCTAAGACTAGGTTGGGGAGAGTGAGGTACTTACATTTGGTGCAAATTTTACAAGGGTGCCAACAAAACTCTGTAATCCAGATAAATACTATTTTACCGCAATATTTTAAAGTATCCTAACATAAACATTTTAAATAAAAATAGTCCTTTGTTGAGCCATATTGGATCCTGAAGCAAAAGAAAAGGAGTTTTTATGTAATTTTAATGTCCTGGCTTTAATACAAGCATACTCATCAATAATATCTTCAAAATTTACTCTTGGAAAAAATTAACCATTAGAAATATATAAAATTATAATGATAGTTTTAGTATAAACAAAAGTTTAAAATTAAAATAATGTTGTGAGATTTAATATACCTAATTTCCATTTTAAAAATATTTTTCAACTACTTTAATGTTCTGGAAAAATTAACCATTAAAAATATTAAAACACGTATGGGAGGGTATACGTTTCTTTTTGCCTCAGTATGGAGCTGACTTAGTATTATCAGATCCTGTCTTTCTTTTTAATATTTTGTTCATCATGAATTTTTTTCTTATTATTTTGATTTTTTAAAATATTATGTATCGTAAGTACTGTTTGGGTTGTTTTGTTTTGTTTTGTTTTGGCATTCTCTTAAGTTTTGTGCCAAGGTGAGTGCCTCACTCTCCTCGCCCTAATCCTGAGATTGTGTAGGTGGATGACTCATCTTTCTATCATTTGATACCATCAGGCACTGTTAAAACTGATAAATCTAACAAGTGACTCTACTGAAAAAAGAACACATCTTCTATATTTTTTCACAAGGACTGAAGGACCAGCTCCTTTCGTCTGTTATAGTTCATTTTGGGAAAAAAGATCTAACATGAATGCAAAGAATTTTAATACTTGCCCTGTTATAATAAATGATGACTTATTTAAATGAAATTTTAACATAGTAAACCAAAAATAATTTTTACCACTTTGATGAAGATTTATCTTGATTCTTAATCCTAGGCTATCCTGGTTTCCTGTCTCACCTATTGTGGATCTTTGCCAGTTCTAACATGGGGGCTAGATCCTCAGGTTAGGTCTTTGAATACTACTCTTGAATCCTGCTATCCTGCAAGAAATAAATTGAAAATTTCTGGGTCAAAGTTATATTTGAAATAAAGAACATGTAAAAATATCATTTTTTCTTCTTTCCTTCCTTCCTTCTTTTCTTTCCTGCTTTTTTTTTTTTTTGAGGAAGGTTTTTTTCCTCCCTGCTGATAAGACTTTCTGAGAGCAGAGAAAGCACATCACATTGGATCACACTTTCTTTACCAGAAGGCACCAGAGTGGGTCATAGACACTCAAAGGTGTGACAGAAATGAAGTGATTATTTTTGTGGAAGCCCAGGCATTAATAAAGTAATGAATCTAAATTAGAAAATTTATCAGACCAAACATTTTGAGATATAATGTCTGTTTTTAGAAGGAATTCTCCTGGTTTTAAAGACACCTTGTGGAGGTTTTTAGTAAATATTGAGCTGCCTTTCACCTCCTGCATGAAAGCCAATATGAACTGGAGAGAGAGGGAGAAAGAGAGAGAGGAGGGGAGGACAAGGGCCAGGGAGTCAGAAGGATGAGGGAGATGTGGAGGAGGAACAAGGAGACGAGAGGAAAGTAGGAGTCTGGAATGGCCCAGTGAAAAGACTGCAAAGGTATTCCAAGTTCAGAATTGGGGAGCCTTAGTGTTCAGCACAGGGACAGAAGTGCCTGCAAAAAAAACAGCTTCTAGGCTGGATTTGTGGATTACAGTATTTTTCTTTTCCGGTTTCTGATAATTTTCTGAAGTTCCTTTTGTAGGGTGGGTGCTAATGTACTACTGTGAAAATGGAGTCTATTTAACCAGTAGATATTGGGCCATTATAAATGCATAAGCTCGTATTATGGTGAATTGGTAAGCCTAGATAAATTTTTTCACATAAACCGTACACTACAAAGCACAACCAAGAGGCTTTGCCTGTAGGACAAGTAAAGACAACGCACAAATATACAAACACAAACAACGTGCATAAATGCATATTGTTTCTATTTTTTTAAACAAAGAATGTAGGCTTAAATCTATGTATTATTAAGTTTAGAAAGACACACCTGTTTTCCAAACTAGTCAAATAAGTAAACATACCAAAATCATATTTTTCATTTTCTTGAATATTTCCAATATTTTTCAAACAAGCATGCATTCATTCAGCAAATATTTATTGAGGACTACTACAAAATTAGTACTTTTCTAGGCTCTGGAGATTAAATGGTAAGGAAGACGAGCTCCTACCTCATGTGTTCTTTATTCAGAAGGGGACAGTCAGGGAATTGTCTAGCAAAATGCATGTGATAGCTGCAAACATATTATTATATTCAACCAGATGGCAGAATCCTTTTCACATATGTCTGATAATGTACATGTTTAGCAAAAGAAATTTCTTGAATGCGTGCTAATTTTCAGTTGTTGGCTAAAAGTCTAATAGCACAAAGCCAAACAAGGACCTGTATCTTATTAACGCATGCCTTGTGGTTGCAATAGATGGAACTGGAGAATGAAAATTCAGACACGATGCAGGGTCCATCCCCAGGTGCTCACTCAGAAGTATCCATTAACATTAAACCTCAGCAAAATATAAAGACCAAAACAACACGAATAAGATATTTTCAAAGGCAAAGAATGCTTTTAGTTCAGAGAAAGGAGAAAACCTAGAGCTCAGAGGGTAAAAGTTTCGTAGAAGAATAAGAATGTAAACGTTTTTAAAAGTTGAGAGGATTTAGGTTGGAAGAGAAAAAGTCTAAAAGAAAGAGAGACAATATTAAGAAGAGAAAATGAGGAGTGAGCAAAAGGTGTGTTTTTTAATTTATTTTTAAATTATTTTTATTTCCTTAAGTAATAACCCACTTAAAAACTATAAACATTTAAAGCCCAACAGTTAGGACATTGTTAAGTAAGCATAGTGTATCTCCTTGACGGTCAGTTCTTCATTAGGAGTGGTGCATATCAAGATGGTATTGCAAAAAAGAAAGTTTGTTACAGAAAGATTATTTTGAAAATGATTTTCTGTATATGTTAGTTTATATCTCTTTTTATATGTGTGTAAAAGTATCTTTATTCTATATAGCCACCTATAAGTTGACCACGTCAACTTAAATTGACCATTCACTAGGCATTTGATCAGACAATTCTGGATTTCATCCCAAAACCAACATTTACTACCTGTGTGATTTGAAGCAAATTATTTTACAAATCTCTGTCAGTTATAGGTCCATCAGCTATAAATTAAAGAAAAAATCTTCCCTCACAGAGAGGTGAATGTTGAGGGTTAATATATAAAGCACTCAGCTCAGTATCAGTCACTTTTATAGAAATGGAACACTCGGTTCTTCCTCCACCCTGTCCAATCAGAGGAATGCAGAAAAGTAATAGAGGTGGAATTTGAACACGAAGTGGGAGGGAGGGCATATGTGGTAGCAGAGTAACGATCTCCCAAAGATGCCCATGTCCTAGTCCCCAGAACCTGTGAATATGTTGGGTTACACGGCATAGAAGAATTAAAGTTGTAGGTGGAATTAAGGGATATTATCCTGGATGATCCAAATGAGCCCTATATAATCACACAGACCCTACTAAGTAAACAAGAGATGCCGGAGAAAGAGCCAGAGAGATAGCAGCATGAGAGGGACTTGGCCTGACATTGCTGGCTTTACAGATAAAGGCATGGGACCCTGAGTCAAGGAGTGTGGGTGGTCTCTAGAAGCTGGAAAAGGCAAGGAAATGGATTCTCTGCTAGAGCCTCTAGAAAGGACGACATCTTCATTTCAGTCCAATGAGAACCATTTTGAACTTCTGATCTCCAGCATTGTAAGATAATAAATTTGTTGTTTTACACCACTAAGTTTGTGGCAATTTGTTACAGCAGCAATAGGAAAATAATATAAAGTCCTAGGGGAAAAATCCATGTTCAGCAGAAGAGAAAGGAAATGAAGAAAGGGCCTCTTAGTGATGCTCTGTATTCCATCCTCTCCTGCCTCATTAGAAACCTAGTTCCAATTTCCATCTCTCTTTTACTTTTAACTTTCTTGTCTACTGGCACTTTCCTATTAGTATTTAAACAAGCTCATATTTCCACAGTATTAAAAATGGGATTGTTTTCTTAATTTTTCTTTCTGATAGTTTATTATTAGTGTATAGAAATGACACAGATTTCTACTTTTGATTTTGTATCCTGCAACTTCACTGAATTCATTTATTAGTACTAATAGGTTTTTAGGGGAGTCTTTAGGATTTTCTATATATACTGTTATGTCATCTGCAAATAGTGCCAGTTTTACATCCTCCTTTCTGATTTGGATGTCTTTTATTTCTTTTTCTTGCCTAATTGCTGTGGGTAGCACTTCCAACAATATGTTGAACAAGAGTGACAAGAGTGGGCATCCTTGTCTTGTTGTACTCCTGGAGCTTATATGATGTTATATGCCAATTTACCTCATTAACAAAATTTAAATAAAATAAAAGTTTCCCCACACCTTAGGCATGGCTCATGGTTAACATTAGTTTCTCTCAATTATTTTACACATAAAATTCTCAAGTAATCTTAATTTTCTTCCTACTTTTTCATTTCCATTCATTCATTTCTGAACCTTCCTCATCCCTTTAAACTGATTTCTATCCCTAGAATATCAGAGTAACTGCAAGGTTGTTGTTAACTCTTAAGAACACGTTCACTCCTTATTCTGCTTTGCCTCTGTCCAGCATTCAACACTATTCACTACTCCCTTCTGGAAACACTTTCCACTTTTTGCTCTGTCCTCTCTATGTGCAGCTTTTCCTTTTCTTCAAAGGTTCACTGTCTTCTACTTTTATATTAAAATGCCATTTTTTAGTAGGTTTCCACCATCATTCTTGTCTCTTTCTGGAAGATGCTGAAATTTAAAGCACCAATAATATCAGAGTTTCTTAAACTGTGACAAACACAAAACTTGTGTGTGTGATTTCCCTGGGAAGTGTCCAAAATGTTCATAAACTTTTAAAATGGGTGAAATTAAGTGGTATGCTGGTAACCACTGACTTTTCATGGCATAAATAGTCCCACCTTGGCTGATTGCAATCTACCAAATGTTTATCAAGTCCTCAAGATGTTTCTGAATGTTTAACAATTGACTCTTCTGAGCCAATAGGTTCTGGCTCCAGGCCAACACTAATTAAAAAATTAAACACTTAACTAAATATAATAATTTAAAATATTAAGCATCATGGAATTGCATTCAGGTAAAATCAGCATATGATATGAATATTTCTACTAAAGCTCAAACTTGTGTATCAATTGTCCTTTAAAACTGCCATATTGATGTCTTCAAATATTTTAAACTCAATTTATCCCAAACTAAATTTATTATTTTTCTCCTCACACCTGCTCTCATGCATTTCTGATAGTTCTAATTTACAAACACTACATAATCCCATCCATGGTTTTTCTTTGCATCATGATAAAATCTCAATTGTTCATTGTCATGGGTTGAATAGCATCTCCCCTAAAATTCATGTTCACCTGGGACCTCAGAAGGTGGCATTATTTGAAAATAGATTCTTCATCTTCATTTTCTACTTCTGTCCTCCACAACTGTGAACGAATAAATTTCTGTTGTTTTAAACTACCCAGAGTGTGATAATTTGCTATGGCCACCCTAGGAAACCAATACGTTGTTATGCTCTGAATGTTTGTGCCTCCTCTGCCCCAAATTCATATGCTATAATCTTAATTTTGAAGGTAATGGTATTAGGAGGTGGGACATTTGAGAAGTGATTAGGTCCTGGAGGTGGAGACCTCATGATTGGGATTAGCGTCCTTATAAAAGAGGCGCCACAAAGCTCCCTAGCGCCTTCCACCATGTGAGGACACAGCAATATGTCAGAAGTCTGCAACCAGGAAGAGGGCCTTCACCAGAATCCAACAATGCAGAGGCCTTGATCTTGGACTTCCAGACTTGAGACCTGTGAGAAATAAACTTCCATTGTTTATAAACTCCCACTCTTTGGTATTTTGTTATAGCAGCCTGAATGGACAAAGACATAGTCTTACCATGGCACACAAATGTCTTCATGGTTCAACCCCTGTTTATTGCCACAACCTCATGTCACACTTCACATCCTCTGTGTTCCATACTCTCTAAACTACCTGCAGGTCCATGAATATAACATGTCTTTTCTTACTCCTAGCTGTTTGTTCCCTTTGCCCATTATCTCCTGAAGACATCACCAGCCCTTTTTTGTGTGGCCACTTCCTTCTTCAGTATACTTTATCTATAATGTCAGTTCCTCTGGAAAGTCTTTCTGGATCCTTTAAAGATGTGTAAGGTTCCAATGCATTCTTACAGCATCTTGTGTTTATCTTACCTTCACACTGTATTATAATTTATGGTTTAATCCTGCATTGTCCTCTGGACTGACTGGCTCTGGAGGATAGAGACTATGCCTTAAGCATCATTCTAATTCCAGTGACTACCACAATGAAAGACATCTAGAGACAACTCAACAAATATACGTTGAAAGAGTTAATTGATGATCACTGAAAGATGGTGCACACAAAATCTCAGGGAAGAAACCCTTGGTGTTGGAAAGTGTCAGCACATTGATATCATCAGGAGAAAACAGCTGAGAAATACATAAACACATCAGAATATGTCTAAATGAATGTGTCCAGGTGTACGAAGGGAAGATAAATCATTTTAGGTGAAGAATAATGGAGGAAACGGGAAACTAAAGATGGAGATTTCAGGTAATTTACAAAAACTATCAAGTAGCAAAGGCAGGAAATGTATTTACTGTGTGTTTTCCAGTGTCGTCATAGTATCAATGAGTAGTGATAGGAGTTATAAAAGAGTCATAAGAAGTTGTAAGAAGAAATTCTCTAATTATTAGATTCATCCAAAATAGAATGACCTTTCTTGAGAAGAGGTGTACATTCTCTCACTGGAGGAGAGAGATTAGGAAAAGTAACTTTAAGGATTTTAAGTGCTATTCAGCAAGAGATTGAACTAGAAGAGATACCAGTAATTTTAATTTTCACCAAAGGACATATCAATACATTTTATTGATTCATATACTCGGCACTGTTAAAGAACACTTTTTCCTGAAGCATTACTGCTCTATACATTTTAGAATTCTGTTACTATTGGTGATAACACAGTAATAAGAGCTAGGGAAATTTAGTTGATTGGTTCAATATATTGTACTGTCATTACTTATTTGTGTGCTAAAAGGAGGCAGTCCCAAAGCATCAAGTCATTTCATTCAGTTATATTGATCTTTCACTACAGGATCAGGTTTCGTTAATTATCAGACTAGATCATATTCTCACTTAAACACTGAATTTATATTTAATTTGCTTATGTTTATCCTGTTATAATAGATAATATTATTCAGAAATAGTAAAATCTGGCGCTAGTCTCTACGTTTTCCTTTTGTACCAATCCATATGTTTCTCCTCTGTCAGCTTTCTTAAAGTTATTATTTTTCCACCTTTAGTACTGTTGATTCTTGCAAGAGTCTAGTAGTAATATAAAAGATAAAATGGCATAAAGAATGAAAGATTTTCTTGTAGTTTATGTCCTTGAACGTATGTGGAATTTGGCAATCACCTTTCAGTACACAAAGGAAGCCCCTCAGAACATTTGTTTCCACGTACCCGATCAGTAAGAATAGTATTTGAAATTAAAATCTGAGTCAATAAAGCAAAGAGCTTTCCTGCTAAGTACTCAAAAAACAGTTTCTCAGCAGGCTATAGCCAGGGGAGCACAGAATTCAAGTACAGTGAGGCTAATAGAGGCATTAGCTGCTGAAATAGAATTAAATTGAGGGTCAGGAATTAGACCTGATGGAAAGATTAATAATTCAGCCAGGAACATGGAAAGCAATATGAATGGTTTCAGCTCTTGCTTGGTGATTGTGTCATCTGAAAAAAAAAAAATTAAAAAAAAATAACGTGAAATAAAATCAATCACACTTTGGACCTTGATGCTTTTTGAAGTGGAATAGTGACTGTCTGATGGAGCCCTTGAAGTTGATCTTGGGGGCCCCTTGGAGGGCCGCTTTCACTAGATTTTGCCTTGGCTGATCAACAGAGTGGCCATAGCTCACAAGTATCTGAAGGAGAAAGGAACTTACAGGCAAACTTTTAATAGAGCGGGAACCAAAGAAAAACATTGCTTTTCTTACTTGTGTGGTTCCATTACTCCTTGTCGAAACGATGGTCAGAGTGTCTCTGCCTAGCATTTTATCGGGCTTCATTTTCTTCCTATTATGGTCTGTTTGAAAATTAGTTGTGTATGAGTACATACTGTACCCCTGTGAGTTTACAATATGTTACCAAATCCAAAAAAACACTATATAAAATGTGTAGCTACGAGTTGAGTGATGTGCATTAAGGTTATAAGGACATCAGAAAAGAAAAGCGTAATCCGTGAAAGCAGACCAGAACATTTCAGAATTCTCTCCCAAACTCTCACCATTCACTACTCAGTAGTTTAAAGTCATTGTTACTAGAGTGCATTATACATTGACCCACCTCAGAAAGCGCGTTCGTCTGCTAGGGCTGCAATAACAAATTACCACAGACTGGATGGTTTAAACCACAGAAATTTATTTTCTCAGAGTTCTGGAGGCTAGAAGTCTGAGATCAAGGTGTCAGCAGGGTTGATTTCTTCGGAGGCCTCTCTCCATGGCTTGTAGATGATCATCTTCTTCCTGTGTCTTCACATAACTTTTACTCTGTACTCGTCTATGTTCAAATTTCCTCTTCCTATAAGGACAGCAGTCATATTTGATTAGGGTGCACCCTAATGACCTCATTTTAACTTAATTACCTCTTTAAAGATCTATCTCCAATGTAGTGCATTCTGAGGTACTAGGGGTTAAGACTTCAATATATGAATTTTGGGGGACTCAAGTCAACCCATAACAGAGGATCTTGAGTTTGTTCAGGTAGAAAGGGGGCTTCCAACATTTTAGTAGGAATCCAGTTTCCCTTCCCCCAAGCCTTAGGCAGCTGAGTTTACTGGAATGATGTGACAGTGTTTCCCACACTGGGTAATTGTAAGTGGATCAATCACTTTTCCTGGCATGAACATCATTCTTACTGGACAGTCAATGAGTTTGGTGCTTGATGTTACTGTGTTTACACTTCTATATGTCACTGATGGAAAAAACAATTTGTGTATTTCCTGGGCTCATGGGCAGTCTATGGGCACACAATGACAATCCTCTTACAAAGCTGTGGCGTTTATCTCTTTGTTAACTGACATTTGCATCTCTGATATGTATCCCTCTAGTGTGTAATGTTAGCCAAAGTTTTAACTTCAAAAATGAGAGATGAATTAACTTGAGACATCTTGAGGTAGAAAAAATGGGGAGGTTCTAAGGACACCATAATGTATGCATAACTGTGGGAAAGACGTATCTCAGTAGCTTCCGCTTTCGCTATACACTTGGAAGAATGGATGTCTGTGATCTATATACACCTAAGTCACAGCATATTTTCATGACCCAACTTAAAGCATCACTTTACTTTTTAATATAGTTTCTTGACTTCTTGGGGTATTAAAAGCCCCCAAGTTATTACTTACCACCTGTATCTTTTCTAAGTTAATGCAGGATTATCAAAAAGCTATGATTGTTAGTAAGGATAGTTATAGAACTCAAAAATTGTAAAGCTTTATGTAATTAGTCATCATTTGAAAATATTATGTAGCAGACCAAGGAAAATTATTGGGTACATGTGGGAGTAGGGAAAGCGACTAGAATTTTTGTGCATCTATTATGATGATAAGCATTACTAGATCCTTGCATATAGTATTTTAGTCTTCACAACAACCTTATAGATAAGTGTTATGATCTGCATTTACAGATGTAGAAAGAGCTGCCAGAAGTAGTTTAAAAATATGCTCTAAGTCACAAAAATAATAAGGAGCAAAAATGGAACAACTCCACTGTTCTCTAAATCCACGCTCTTTTCATCACATGTTAAGACTGGAATTGCTAGTGAATCCATCTGCCAATGCAATATGTTATGGCTCTCCGACAATTACACCCATAGGAATAGGGTAACATTGCATCGACTGCTTGTTGTTTGTTAGTTCCCTCTTTCCACATGTAGAGTTAGAGTTAAAAGATTTTAGTGAGCATCAAGGGATTAATGCCTGCATGACCTACTTTTAATTTTATTTTAAATGCTCTACCAAGAAAAATAGCAAATTTAAACTCAAAGATGATTCAGGATTGCCATCAGAACAATGACATTTCTTTATAGTTGGGTTCTTGTATCATCCATATTCAGATGTCAGATAAAAAAATTATATACATCTCTTCACAGAAGACAAACCTTAAAATAAATTTAATCCCAGCACTGAAAATGTAATTGTTTGATGTAGGCCTGTAAGGGCTTAAGGGATGTCCTAGATCGCTGTTGCAACCACAGATATCTTAAAACCCTCCTCGTGGCAGAGAAATCACGCATTGCCAACCTATGTCTTTCCGTGTCAGGAAGCTACTCAAAACCACAGCCAAGAGTAGCTGTCTATGCTCTGGATCAACAGTCACACATTTGTTTTAGTATTTGATACATGTATTTATATTCCTAGATTCTGAAGTACTTTCTTCAGTCTCCCAGCTGGCTCTCCCTTCCCTTCATAATTTCCCAGTTTCCTCATTCCCACCGTGGACCACACCTGCATATTTGGAATCAGCCTGTTTTTTCTTGCCTTAAATCTTTCATTTATTCATTCATTTATTAATAAATAGTCATGAAGAAATTGTAGTGTATATGGATTTTTTTTGGTTGCTATGGATGCAAGATTTTAAAAAGACAAAGATACTGTCTTCATGTAGCTTATATTTAATTGGAATAAGTAGATACAAATCATGGAGTAGATACATAATTTCAGGTTGAGATTTGAGCCCTAAAGAAAACTTAAAGAATCTAAGGGGATAGAGTGGTATCAAAACTTCTAGTTTATTGAGGTGGTCAGAGAAGTTACTCCTAAGAAGGTGATATTTGAACAAAGACCTGAATGGGATGAGAGAGGAACCTTACAGATATTTGGAGAGTTCCAGGTAGAAGAAGGGGAAAGTGCAAGCGTCCTGAGGCAGGAGGTGGTTGGGATCCTTGAAGAACGGCAAAGAAGACAGTGTGACAGGAACATTGGGAGTAAAGGAGAGCATGTTAAAAATGTGAAAAATATGAAGTTGTAGAGGTAGCTAGAAACCAGAATCTCTAGCCTTTGTAAGCTGTGGCAAAAATGTTAGATTTTACTTTTTGTGTAGGAGAAACCACTGGAGGTATTTAACTTACTTGGAATAATATGACCTGATTATCCATTAAAAGATTGCTCTGGCTGTTGTAAGTAGACTGGACTAAGAGTTCAAAGCAATAATAAGAAAAGCAGTTAGGAGGCTGCTGTAGCAGTCCAGGTGAAACATGGGTGGTGGTTTAGACTAGAGTAGCAACAGTATTGGTGGTGATGAGGTTAAATTCTGAACATTATTTAGACATACACATACGTAGTGCCAACAGAACTGCTAATGGAAAATCAAGAATGATTTCAAGGTCTTTGATTTGAGGTTATGCCATTCACAGGGATGGTGATATTAGCAGAAAGAGTATGTTGGGGGAGTAAGGGAGAGTTCATATTATATTTGAGATGCCTACTAGAAATTCAAGTGAATATCTCAGTTCAGTACTTACAAATTAAACTATGAAATACAGTGGAGAAGTTGTGGTTAAACATCTGAATTTGAGTCATCAACATGAAAATGGTATTTCTAAAGTTCCAATCTTAGATGAGATCACCAAGGGAGGGAGTGTAGACACAAAACAGATGAAGTTTGAGGATTGAGCTCTGGGGTTATCTAAGGTTTATAGATTGCAATAAGAAAGAGATTTCAATAAATGAGACTGGAAATGTGTGGTCAAGGCAGTATGTATGTGGAAAACCAGGAAAGAGTAGTATCTCAGAAGACAAGTAAAGAAAGTGATTCAAGGTGGAGAATATGCTCAACCAGGACAAATGTTACCCAGAAGATGAGTAATATGATGACTAAAACTATGGTAATGTATAGGCCTTTGGGAACATTGTAATAGCAAGTCCAAAGGGCAAATGGGGAGAGAGTTCAAGAGATAATAAGAGGAGAATAAAGATAAAATAAATATTGATACATTTTTTGAGTGGAATAGAGAAATAGAGTGGCACCTGAAAGAGGATATGAGAATCAGAAGATAAGTATATTGATGGGAAAGATATAATACAGAGTAAAATTGTAGCTTCAGGAGAAAAAGATAATTTTATGGCTCACATCCTTACATAGGCAAAAGGGGATGGGATTCAGTGCACAAGGAAGGGAGTCCTTTGATAGGGTCAAGAAGATGCTATCCACCGCAACTGAAGAGAAGATACAGTTGATGGATTCAAATGTTGTAGGAGTGGGAGTAGATTTGGTCACAGAAACATGTTGCAGTTCTCTTCTGTTTGCTTTTCTTTGTCCGGTAAAATGAGAATCAAGGTGCTCAGTTGAAGTGTGAAATGGTTTCCTGGGACAGGAGGAAAATGCACTGCAAGAAAAATGTAATAGGAATTCTGGCAACACTGTCTCCATTTGGCATTTAAGACACTGATCAGTAATGACTCCAATCAGATCACCCATTTTTCTCTAGTGATGTGAGGCTGTTGAGTTTGATTGTAGAGTAGGCAAAGAGTTAGCTATAACCAGAAGCAGACCTTGCTAGCAGAATGTGACGGAGGAAGAAAGAAACCAAGAGAGTTGAATGTGTCTAAAAATACATTAATATAGAGATGATTCATGAAAGCAAAGTGGGTATGGATGAAACTGAGGACACGAGGAGAATGATGGACAGTGAAAATTTGGTAGGTTCAATGAATCCGAAGAGCTAGTAAAGTTGGGATTGCGATACCAGAGTGGTGTGTTAGAAAGATAGATTGTGCCATAAGATGGGATACTTGAATATTATGAGGTACAATAGAGATTGGAAAAGGTACCATCTAGTTAATGACCATGAGAAAGAGTAGCTGCAATAAGATGGAGGATAAAATGAATGGCAGTGAGGAGCACGAGGAAGAGAGACACGGAGAGGGACGAATTGTTTAAAAGCACCAAGAATAATGATAGAAGTCAGAATGGAGAAAGAGCAGTAAGCCGACTGCAAAAAAAAATCTTCAGTGGAAGAATACATGCCTAGGAAAAAGGAAAATGACTTCAAAGGAGCACAGATATTGTATCTGATGGCATATAATTTAATATGTCTTTTTATTGTATTTTATTTTGCTTTAAGGAAGAAACAATGAGAAGCGAGGAAGAAACCTTCCCCTACAGGTCTAGTTGTAGGTGGGTGCCTGGAAAAAACACACCAGCACTGTAAGTATCTTCAGCAGTGCACTCAGTGAACATCTACATTTCATTAGATCAAAAAAAAGAGGGGAAACCACAGAGGCAGTTGATATGACGTTTCGCAGATGATAGGCAGTGGGTTGCAGAGAGCACAATGGAAAGAACAAGGTGTTGAATAAAGTGATGGTATGCAATCTAATGGATATGAGAGTCTTTGTGATAGGGGTGACCTAAAAAGCCCAGGCTTCTACTGGTGACTTAGATATAGAGGGATCAGTTTCTAAAAGAAATGTAGGCAAATAGTAGCCTTTTCTTGGGACTGCTGGGAGGTTGCATCTAGAGCAGGGGCGGAGTTCTATGGGCCTCCCTGGAAATCCTACTGAAGGCAGGATTGAGCGAGGCGGAGATGCAGTCTGATCATAATGACTTGACCTTGGGACGGTGCTTGCCCGCCCCCATTCTGCTAGTATAACCACCTGTGAAAATCTGCCTCCTTTGCTTTTTCTTTTTGTGGATTTAGTGCCTATGTCAGAAATGATTAAAGTGTATGGCTTATGCTTTAACCAGAGCAATAGTTTATCACCACTACAGGCACCTGTTAAAGAATTCAATCATGAATTTACTGCAATTTAACACCTGTCAAGTGCTTGCATAAGACATATAATATTTGAGAGGACGAATAGCTGGACGGAGAGATTGCAAGCCCATTAGGCTCTCTCTTAAGTTACTATTCTTACATTAATTTTGTTCCCCAGAATGCAACAGAACCTAAGGCATAATTATCTCAGCCTCTTACTGAGCTGCATTTAATAATATGCCTTCTCCTTTATAAAGATTCAATAGCAGACGCATGCATTTGAACAGCAGTTCTGTCTTTTATTAAACCATAGATTATCCATTGTGTTAATCTGTGTCTCTTAAACAGAGACGCTTGCCATAAATTCCTCCTTAACTTTATTTCAAGGAAATCAGTTAACTCCTTAAGGGACTTTGCCTTACAGATTTTAACTGAATGAAAAACTTATTTAGTGAATCGTATTTCCCTTCTTCCCCAGATCTTAGAAGGTCTGGGACTTAGAAAGCTTAGGATCATATGCAAAGGCTGACTCTAGGTCATCTCAAGTGTCTGCAAATAAAGTACATGCCATATGCTTGTCTTAGATATGCTCCTCTTCACCTCTACTATACTATAAAGTCTTATGACAAAAATTCAAGCTATCTCTAGGTCTTTAAGAAATAAGCTAAGTATAAATACTTGAAATAGATTGTGTAAAGTCTGTCTATTCCATCAATTTTTACTCTATATTAACAAAACAACAAACATTGTTCTTTGTGTATTTTTATAAGCACAGATTATCTACATTCCCAAATAAATCTAAAAAGAAATACATGTATTAATGAGAAGGCATAGACCTTAGAGTGGGAGAGAAGAGGATTAATAATGTTAATAATACTTTGAATAACAGATCCAATTAGTTTAATTCTGGATCCTTGTTTGTAACTTCTTTAATCATCACAATGTTATAATTTATGCATTATTATTATTATTATTAAAGAAAATTGCAGCCTAGAGAGAATAATTAAAATTTCTACTCTCACATTGCCCAATGATAGGAGAATAAGGACAGGAACTCATGTGTGTTTAACCTGAAAGCCTGTGTTCTTAACTCCACACCTACCGCCTCCGAACCTCATTATGAGAAATCTATACTTTCCTACATTCACGTTTTTACTGCTTCGTCTTCCAGTGAAAGTTCTGGTAAAGAGCTTGGTACTCAGAGGCAGAGCAAGTCTGTATCACATTGCTGGCCCTTGTGATTATAGACCAACCAACCAAAATACCCCCAGAAGCCTTGCAATCATCAAGTGTCCTGCAAGCTTCAGTAAACATCAATAATAGCAGTTCTTCTCTCTAAGGACTAATATAGTATAATTTTGCCCAAGTGTATTAGTAATTTTGATTTATTTACCTTAGTTTCTCTTTAATAATCTTAGAGGGGAGCTTCAGATTAGAATGCATTGACACCTAAAATAATCAAGAGGAAAAGCAATGGGGACACCCATCTTTATAATACTCAAATTGCCTAAGAGAATTTTTTTTCCCTCTCTTTTTTGTGGAAGATTAGCTCTGAGCTAACATCTGCCGCCAATCCTCCTCTTTTTTGCTGAGGAAGACTGGCCCTGAGCTAATATCCATGCCCATCTTTCCCTACTTTATATGTGGGACGCCTACTACAGCGTGGCTTGACAAGCAGTGCATAGGTCCTCACCTGGGATCTAAACTTGGCAAACCCCGGGCCACCGAAGCGGAACATGTGAACTGAACTGCTACATCATCGGGATGGCCCTAAAAGAATGCTTTCAGCTTCTGCATTTGATGAGTCAATTGAAAAGTTGTATGGTCTATTGGGAATCCCACAGGGCTTGAAGTTGTTACACCTGAGTTTTGCGTGCTGACTGGGGTATTGATTAGTTGTATCAACTTGGGTAAGTCATTCAATCAGCTAGCTTTGGGATCTTCACGTGTAGAATGATTTTTATAAAATAATAACTATCTCAAGCTTGTGCTTAAGATGAAATGAGATCATATTTAAGAAAACACTTTAGTAAGTGGGCTGTGGTCAATTTCTTTGCTGTTTTAATACACTATGTGAGTAAAACCAATTGTTTTTCTCTTTTAATGTATTTTTTTCCACCATGATTCCATAGATTTTAAAAATGGATAAATGTTACATTCTTTAAGAAGCGGATTTTTGCATATATTTTGAACTTCCTATTAATAGGAAAATGTCATATAATTTGTCTCAAAAAGAGATTCCTTTACATGCACTGCATGTTTTTATGCCGAAGGAACATGTGGACTCAAATTCACACACAGCTATTTTCACAAGTTTTAAGTTTTCTTTTCTCTCCCATATCCTAAATACTTCTGGAAAGGGGAAGGCCACAATGCAGCTCAGAAGCCTCCACGATCATGCAGCTCATTTAATTAGGAACTTTGGGAGAGTCAACTCATGGTGAGCTAACTTCTCCTGGCATACTGTAAACATACCTCCTAGATTTACTCTACAACTTTCTCCTTCCCATTTCTCCCATACCTACCAAAGTTCTTTCTTATCTTTCTCCTAAAGGCAGGTAGTGAAAACTTTGAACAAGTTATAGACATCCAAACAAAATATTTGAAAATTGGATCAGTTATTTTTCTGCAGTGCTGTCAGTCCTAATTTTTTTATATTTATATGCAGCTTTAATTGAGTCTGAAATGTGTATTGATTATAAAGTAAGTTCCAACAAGGCAGGATTTTTTTTTTGTTGTTCTTTAATTTGTGTGTTTCTTGTTTGTTTTTATTTTTTTGGTCTGTTACGTCACTGCTTGATCCCCCAAAACCTGAAACAGAGGCTAACACATAGTAGGTGTGTAGCAAATATTGCTGACTAAATAGACGAATGCATTTTAATTTCAAAAGTAAACCGTATAACAACTATTACTCAGCACTTTTCAGCTAACAATAGTGGGCTCATACCGGGTTTCAACCCAGAATGAGGCAATGCACAGTAATTTCCTAAGGGAAGCAGGTAGCAAGGCAAATGCAGAAGCCCATAAGCAGTGCTGCCTTTTGATTTGACATTAATGGAGATTAGTTAAAAATAAAAGCAGCTGCTCCACAGTAATAAACAAAAATTTTCAACATCCCTCTTTCCCTTGCCATTCTGTCACTCTAGTCTTATCTTTTAATTAAACCCGAACTTTAAAATAAATGTGTCTGGCTTGCTAATTTATTAAACGGAATATCAATGGACAGCCTCTAGATTCAGCAATTGGTATGCTATAGAATGCCTTTTAAAAATAAATGGCCACATCAAAGGCTCTGATTTTATTGAAAGTCCAAGTTTATAGTTCTCCTATTAGAAAGGAGCAAAAGGAAAGTGTGAAAATTGAAGTAGTTTGATTTTAGACTCCTTTATAGTATGTTGAAGTGTTCACATAGTTTATTTCAGGAATGATAAACTTTTACTAAACATGGAAATTTTGCCAAGAAATTTAAAGTTTCTTATGATTTGTGCAATGCAAGCCAACTTAAAACTTCTGAATTTGTAACTGCTGACTTTTGCACATATTGCCTGTTTTTGTGCTTTGCTTAGAATGCACATAATCAAATTCCTTGTATACTCTCTCATTAATCACATAACATTTGAGTTAGCAGTGGTCAGTGTTTGCTATTAAGCTATTATTTTATCATTAGCCAATGGCATGAACTTGTCAATAATAAGAAAAGCAAGCGTAATGATTTTGCTTGTAGTCATATACATACCAATCACACCTACTTAAACTTTGATTACGCTCTAGTGTATTTAAAGACCACAAGTGCCAGGAGTATGCTTCTTAGTTCTCGCTCTACCACTTTGTGTGATTTTGGCTTTTGGTATTTTATGACTCAGATTCTATTTATGAAATAAGAATGATAATATTTGGCCTCAATTAATCCTATGGATAGGTGAAAGGACAGAAAGAAAATATCTGGAAATGTTTGAGAAAATTTTTTTTTTCTTTTTCCTTTTCTGCTGTATCTCCCCAAACCCACCCCCCCCCCCCCCCGCCCCGTACACAGTTGTATATCTTAGTTGCAGGTCCTTCTAGTTGTTGGATGTGAGAAAATTTTTAAAAAATACCAAGGCAAAGCATTAAATGTTAGTAATAATCTTTCAGAAATCAGATTTTCAAAACAAGGGAGATAATAGCTTCAATATTGCTATTTACCTTTTTATTATTATCACTGTTTCTATCAATTTGATATTTTAAAAACAATCTGTGTCTGCATATTTGAATGTATATTGAGGTATGAGTGATAATGCCATATTTAGGTATGTAAATATTCATTATACTATTTGTAGCCACCAGGTAGAAATCAAAGTTGAAAAAAAAGAGAAGAAGGGAAAAAAACATAAAAATCAATTGTGGGAATAAAGGTCTTTAATCCTACAATGCATAACATCATGGGAGATGGCTAGCTCATTTAAAAATGAAATATATAATTAATATATAGTATGATAGAGAAAAAGTATAAAGTTGGTTATATCTCTTGGCCTAAAGCCATAAGACAAACTTCAACATAGATAAACGTTATTATCTAGGATTTGGATTTTAAAACATGGTATAAAATATGCACGGCATATAGATCTGATTGAATAAAGATTCATGTGAAAAAAGACTATCAGGTATCACGGTGAAAGAAAAGTAACTTTTTAAGCTACTTCAATAAAATATATTACAATGTTCAGTTAAGATAGATGGTAGTTCCACATTATATATTAGGTTTATTTTTAACTACTTAAAAGAGGCAGTTGACTCCTTAGAATGTACCTGGAACAGGCAAGAGATCCCTAGACCACGCCTGAGGAACATGTGAAGGGCTAGGCCTGATGAGATGCCCCACCCAAGTGCTATCCTAGCACCTAGGGCGTTTTATCATAATTTACTAAACTCTTTCCTTCTTTGTAGCTAGAATAAGCTGTAAACTCTATGATACACCATGTCCCTTCTTCACTGTGGAATCCCCAGTGTCTGCTACATATTAATTCTACAATAATTTTCTCCTTAAATGGGTGAATATTATTTTTTGGAGGGAAAAGAATCTAAAGGATATGTTTGGTATATTCAAAGGAGGAATAGGTAGAGCAGAAAGAACCAAAATTAATATGGAATGTTCAGAGAGAGTTACAACTAATAAAACAGATATTTCAGTGACATGAATTTCAGCTTAAAGGAAGATGTTATAGCCATTAGACAAATCCAAATACTGAAAAGAATGCTTCCAAAAGTAAAGCTGATTCATCAACGACGATACTCAGCCAGACACTGGATAACCATCATGTGGGGTTATTCTGAAAAGAGATTTCTGCCCTAGGGTTGAAGTTGGAATTAGATAACTTCTAAAAGTGTTTACGGTGTTAAGTCTCCTCTGTTATGTGAGTCAATTTATAAAACAAGAGCAGAGAGAGTTAAGCATTATCCAAAAGCAATGATCACAAATTTTCCCCATCAAAGATGAGTCACTGTATGTACCGGCTCAGGGCTACAAAAGACGCCTGCTGGGAACGGCCACTTCCAGGTCTGTTTGGTCTCCTGACTCCGCAGAAGACAGAGCTGCCACTAACAAATCTTAGCTTATCTTGTGCTCACCAGCTTCACATTCTGTTTCTAAAGAATGTCGTACTTGCCTTTCCAGACCCTTTTCCATGTTCTGCCCTAGCATCATATCTCATTCTCTTTTATAGGATCGTTAAAATAAATAGAGTAATTACATTGTCAGCAAGTAGGACTAATCTCATTGCTTGTATCCTAAATGTCATAACTGTTTTGAAAACCAGCTGGTCTGTGTCTCAAATGCTTACAAGACAGGTAATGGCTTTTGTACCTAGACAAGCCAATGGTTTTCTTCTATGGTTTTCTTTCTATGGGATTTTAGATTTGCCACAGGGAAAAAATTGTAATCACTTCTTTCACAATGATAATAGCTTAATGTACATCAATTATTGGGAGGCAGCTGAAATGGCCATGTAGTTCAGGACTGTATTATCTCTCAGGGCCAGAGCAGAATTGCCACTTTTGGCGAGAAACAGCTAGCTATCCATTTACTGCCACTTGATTGGAATAATATAGAACTTCATTTGCTCGCCAGAATTTTTTTGGCTGTGAAATCTAGGAAATGTGTTCTCTGTTACTGCAGGATGCTCACAGTGGGGTCCATGTCTTTGTTTCTCTTTTGGTACTTTCTTTCACCCCTTTACTTAACTCACAACCTCCAAGGGACTGCAGGGGAATCCTTCAGTTCTCCCACCTGGACTTGCCATTGAACTGTCTTTTGCTCCTTATATAAGAATGAGGTGGAAATCATTCAAAGGGGGAAATACGTGAATTCAGCTGCCTCTTACTTATTTGTGGCGTAAGTGATGTGTTGTGGATTCTGGCTCTGCGGTTCTCCAGAAGCCTCCCACCTCTGCTATGGAAAGGCCTACACAGCCATGATAACACCCATGAAAACATTCCAGGGCAGATTTCTAAGGCATTAGGCATTAGGAAGGACTGCTTTCCCTCTCTAGGAAGAAAGCTGAATTCAATCACTTGCTCAGTTACAACACCTAAAGTAAGGAGCGAATCGTCAAGCCTATTGGTGAGAGTTGAGGTATTGGAAGATACAGTTACTGCTATTTAGTTTAGTTTAGCAAGCGTGTGGGAAAGAAAGTGTGAGAGTGTGGTTTCCAATCAGACTGGCTGGGCTTGAATTCTTGCTACAGCTCCTGTTAGCTATGTGACTTTAGCTAATTTAATAAATTCCCTCTGAAATAGAATTATAAATATCACGAGCACTGAGGGATTGAAATGAGAATTGAATGTGATAATGTCTATAGAGCATTTAGAACAGTGCCTATTTCACTGTTTTTAATAAATTATAACACATTATTACTATTATTGTTACTACTATAACCACTACTACTATTATAGTGCGAAATTATTTAATTCCTCACAGATAACCGAGATAGCGTTATAAAGAGATGGAGATGCAGGAAATGAGTTACCAAACTCACCGATAGCAAGCCTTTGGCTAGATTTCTGGTAAACTGATTTTTATAAGCAGATTTACTTTGGATTAGCTGACAACCCAGCATGGGCGCAGCTGTTTTTGACACAAATGACAATCTTAGCCAAGACAACATGGAAATAGAGGAAGGTTTATCTTTTTCTGCATTGTTGTGACTTTTGTCATAGTTGGTTTTATTTGTTTTAAATCCCTTGCCATAGCTCCAAGGCTTGTTGAGTGCTGAGCCAGCTGGGAAAAAAAGCTCTCATAAGCACTTATTTATCCACTCCCTGTGCATAACATCCTCAATATATTGGAGGATAAAAGGAAAATAAAATTACATGTTGCATTTTGCCAAATACTTCTGTCATTTCACATGATAATTTTGGCTTTTTCTGCTGTCAATCTGACATATCTAAAAATATAGACAAATTGTCCATGAATGAGGCCACTCAATTAGAGCTGTATTAGATTTCAAATGATCCAGATTTCAAAAGTTCATCTAGTTTCCATTCTTGAGTATGGATTTTTCATTGTCATTCATATTGAAATGTGTCTGAAAAATGGATGTATTAGGAAATTAGTGGAAGTGCCATTTCCTACAGGGAGCATTTCCTTTGCAGTAACACAGTCAGATTCTGCAAAGAAGTCTGCTTGTCTTCCTACATGGTAATAACCTGTTTGGAATCTTAAAAAATTGCCTTGTGTGTTTGTGTTCATGCTGTCTCTGATATATATATCTATAAGGCATAAAAATAAAAAACTATATGCATTCTCATGAAAATAATAACAATAAATACATAAATAGCCCTTGTAGATGGCAGATTTTACATGTATTACGTCTGGTTCTGATCATCTTTATGTTCTGGCATGGTGCCTAGTGAATAGTTAACTCTCAGTAAATATGTGTTTAATGAATAACAACTAATGTATCAGAGGAGCTGATGCCCTCCACAATCTCCAAATCGATTTATGAAAATGCATTTTTGGTGAAGAAAATTGAAAAATAGAGACGAGCATAATATATGGAAAAGCATCATCCATTTCAGTTCTTTAAAAACCAACCACGGGCAAGCAATTCTGTAGTGGTAGGGAAAAGACTTCTGAAAATCTGTTCCCCCATAAAAACACTGACAAAAATGATCGAAATCAACATTTCAGAACTGTGGGAATTAGCTAAAGATTTGCAACAATTCCAGGAGAGTTTCTTAAAGGAAGAAGAACAGTGAGCTTTGTGGTGTTTTAACTTTGTGGCATTTTAAGACTTTCTAACTAATTCTGTAGCGCCAATATTATTACCTTGATACCTAAATCGGATGAAGAAAATCACAGAAAACTACAGACATATATCCCTTTTGATTACAGATGCAAAAATCCTCAACAATATATTAGCAAGCCAAATTCAGCAGCATGTTAAAAGGATTATACACCGTGACCACGTGGAATTTATCCCAGGAATTCAAGGTTGGCTTAACATAAGAAAATCAACCCATGTAATATGCCACATTCATAGACTAAAGAAAAAAAACAAAATATCATCTTAATTGACTCAGAAAATTTTTTTCATTAAATCAACACCGTTTGTTGATAAAAACACAGAGCAAACTAAGAAAAGAAGAGAAATTCTTCAACTTGGTGAACGGCATCTATGAAAAGGCCAGAGCTAACACCACACTTAATGACGAGCTACTGAACGCTTTGCCTCTGATTTCAGGGACAAGACAAGGATGTCTGCTCTCACTATTTTTATTACACGTTGTACTGGAGGCTCTAACCAGGGAAATTAGGAAAGGAAAAGAAATAAAGGGCATTTACATTAGAAGCGAAGAGGTAAAATTATCTCTATTTGCAGATGACATGACCGTTTATAAAGACAAACCTAAAGAATATACACCCACAAAATAACTATTAGAGTTAATAATGAAGTCATGTTTGTCGGCACACAAGACACTGAATAGACATTTCTCTACATGAGATATACAAATTGCCATTAAGCACATAAAAAGATGCTCAACATTATTATTTTTTGGAGAAATACAAATCTCTGTTTATTTAGAAATTTACAGTGAAATATGATTGTGCATCAAGTAGGATGGCTAAAATAAGAAAGACAATAACAAGTGCTGATGAAGATGTGAATCAATTGGAATGCTTGCTTATACGTTACTGGTGGGATTGCAAAGTGGTACAATAAAGAATTTGACATTTCCTCAAAAAGTTAAATGTAGAGTTAACATATCACTCACCATTTACATTCCTAGGTATATACCCAAGAGAAATGAAAATACATGTTCACATAAAAACTTGTACAGAGATGTTTATAGCAGTATTATTCATAGCAGCCAAAAAGTGGAATCAATCTAAACATCTATCAACTGATGAATGGATAAACAAAATGTGGCATATCCATGCCTGGAATACTATTTGGCAATAAAAAGAAATGAAGTACTGACACACACTACTACATGGATAAACCTTGAAAATATCACTCTAAATGAAAAAAGTGTCACAATAGACCAGATATTGTATGAGTCCACTTATATTCTATTTATATCAACTTTCCAGAATAGGCAAATCCATCGAAATGGAACATATAATAGTGGTTGGCAATGGAGTGGGGAGAAGGGACAGGAATGGGGAGCTAATGGTTATGGTGTTTCTTTTAGGGGTGATAAAATTGTTTTAAAATTAAGTAGTAGTAATGGTAGCACAATTCTCTGAATAAACTAAAAACTGCTGACTTGTACACTTAAAAAGTGTGAATTCCATGGTATGTAAATATGTCTAAATAAAGCTGTTCTATTTTTTTTTTTTAGTATACAATTTTAAACATGCAACTAGGTTGCTAGAAAATGAAACCCACATAGATCATTATTTTCTGGTTTTAAATTCACTCATTCATTTTATAATCATTTATTTTGTACCCACACTTTTTCAGGGACTCTATGGTTGACGTTATAAGGTATGGATCTTGCACTTTGAGTAAAACAGCATTGCGAAAATGTATGGTTTGTTTGGAGAATAGAAGAATGGTCAGCTATGACCTCTTTCTGTAATTATAGAAGATTGCCTTTTGTATCTTCCAGGACTAGAATAGAGCCATCATGCTTAATGAAATAGCATAGTACCTGGACTATTTGGAGGAAAAAGATGATTTAAAATTACAAACTGTTTTTGAAATGAGTGAGTTAGATTTCCTTTTCATGAAGAAAATGTTATGATAATAAAGCACTCGAAGTTGAGACATTGAAATGTCTAATGAAACTACTTTGAAAATACGAAGGAGATAAATAAATTTTGTGGAAAGCCCAAAGGACCATAATCTAATGGAATTTATATTATAACTTCTACATCTTAGATTGTGCAGTATTGTCAGGAAATCTCCAGAGAGTGTGGGATGGTTATTCAATTACTTATGGGCAGTGGGCATCTTTGCATTTTATTGCAGTAAATTTCATTTTAATTAAGCTAAATGTGAAAGATATTGAAATATACCCTACACCAATCTTTACATTAAGAAATTTCTTTAGGAGGTGGCATATAATGGGGAAAAGAAGTCCATAATATTTCCATTTACTCATTGAAAATACTTTATTATGCATCATCTCATATTCTTTTGTAAATTGTACTCATGTTGCTATTTGTCCTTTTAAACTAAAATTGTATAGGTTTATATAATGGGTTTCATGCTCTCTAAGTAAATATACTAATGAAAAATATGAATAAGTTATGTCCTGTCTGTTGTTCATTCAAAAATGCTGAGGCATAAATTTACTTACAGATATATTCACAGATCTTAAACACTACAATTAAAGAATTTTGACAATTGAAAACACGCATAAGAGACATTAGTCTAAAAAAACTTTTTCTTTACTTGTTAATGTAATTTTAAAGATTTTGTTAACAGTAATGTTGGTCCCATTAAGAGATCTGAGAAGTGTTCATTCCTATTCTATATTCTGAAAATGTTTGTGTAGAAGTATTTTTCTTTTTTCTTCCTTAAATGTTTACAAGTGTTCATCAGTGACGTCATCTGGGCCTGAAGTTCTCCATGTGGAAGGTATTTATTACCAATAATTCAATGGCTGTTAAAAATACAGAGCTGTTCTGTTTCCTCTTGAATAAGCTTTGCTAATTTGAATCTTCCAGGGAAGCTGTTTTGTCTAAGTTTACATATTTATTGGAATAAATTATTCACAATTATCCCTTACTATCCTTTTTATGTTTGTTTGATGTTGGTGATCTCTCTTTTATTCCTGAAATTAATGCTTTGTGTTTTCCTTCTTGTTTACATGATCAGTTAGTAAAGTTTTATCAATTTTATTTCTTCAAAAAGAACTTTTTGGGTTCATCAATTTTTCCCTTTTCTGTTTTGTATTCTACTGTTTTCTGCTGATATCTTTATTATTTCCTTCCTTCATCTCTGCTTTTAATGTTAGGTGCATACGCATTTCGGATTATTATGTCTTTTTGATGAATTGACCCCTTTATCACTATGTAATGCTCTTCTTTCTCCCTGGTAATATTCCCTATTGTGAAGTGAATTTGTGTGTGTGTTAACACTATCACCCTAACTTTCAGTGCTTGCATGGCACAGCTATTACCACCCTTTTAATTTATCTCAATCTTTATGTTTACAGTAGTTTTCTTGTAGACATCATATAGTCAGGTCTTGCTTGTATTTGTAAACTGACGATCTCTGCCTTATAATTAAAGTGTTAGAATATTTCAACTAAATTGGATTAATTAGGTATTATTTATCACTATATCTTATCTTTACACTTTATTATTTTTAGATTTTCACTTTATTTAGTTATGTTGGCTGTCTTAGGATTTACTATACATCTTTATCTTTAATTTATCACAGTCAACCTTCCAATACTATAGCACATCTTCATGTATGGGGTAGGAATGCTGCACCATTCTATTTCCATTTTATTCCTCTCATTACTTTCTGCTATCGTTGTCATCCGTTTTACTTCTACATATGCTACAAACTACCCAGTACATTAGTATTATTTTTGCATTAAATCGTCAAAATTAGAAAAAAATATTATTTACTCACATATTACCATTTTCAGTACATTTTCTTTTTCTTTTCATTTTGTTTTGTTTTGTTTTGTATAATTCTGTGTTTCCATTGGCATTTTTCCTTCTGCCTAAAGGACATTTTTAAGCATATTCTGTAGTGCTTTCTCCTACTGATAAAATCTTAAAGCTTCTACATACCTGGAAAAACTTTTATTTGACCTTTATTTATGAGATATATTTTTTTCTGGGCATAGAATTCTAAGTTAAAAGATTTTATTTTTTATTATAATTATTTTGGTCAATACTTTAAAATGTTGCTCCATTGCCTCCTGGATTGTACTGTTTCTGATTTGAAAAAAAAAAAAGTCTGCTGATTTTCTTATCTTTGTCTCTCTTTACAAATTACATTTGTTTTTTTCTGACTTTTAAGATTTTAAGCAGTTGATTGTTATGTGCCTTGATATAGTTTTCTTCATATTTCATGTTTGAATCTCTGCTTTTATAGTTTTCAGCACATTTAGAAAAATTTTGGCCATTCTTTAAAAAAATATTTTTCCTGCCCTTCCTCCACATCTCACATCCAGAATTCTAATTTACATACGCTAGAATCTTTGATATTGCCCCACGTGTCTTGAATGTGCTTTGATCTGTTTTTTTTTTTTCTCTTTTTATATTTTTGTTTCCGTTTGGGTAATGTCTATTGACCTAGATTTCACTGATTCTATTTTTTTTCACTGCTGGGATGTTGATAAACCTTTTGAAGAAATTTTTCATGTCTGATATTTTGTTCTTAATTGTAGCATTTCCACTTCAAACATTTTTTATGTTTTCCATTTCTCTGCTGAAATGCCACATTCCTGTTAGCCATATTTTCTATTAATTCCTTTAACACATTAATAATGGCTATTTTTAAATCCCTGCCTGGAAGTTTCAACATACGTATCATCTCTGGGTCTGGTTTTGTTGACTTCTGTATGTTTCCAGTGGGTCACTTTTTCTTGATTTTATAGTGTGTCTTATCATGATTTATTCAAGGCCAGATGTATATTAAAGTATATTAGAGATGGTGGCAAATATTAATTACTTCCAGAAACATGTACATCTCTTCTTCTGTCTGTCTGTTTTGGGATGCCGAGTCAGTATATTCAGTAATTGAGTTTGAGATTTGGTATTCGTTGTTGCTATGGTTACCTCCAATGCACCACTGGCTTCTAATTCCCCCAGAAGTGGGCTGCTGTCCCCTCATGAATCTTGCATCCATGGTGAGTTTTTCAATTTTGCTGGATTCACCCTCAGCTTTCAAAATGCCCTGCGTGTCTGCTCCACATGGGGGACTCTCTCTACGTATTTTCCCTCCTGCTAGTCCATGCCATCAGAATGGCTTTATCTTTCATATTTCTGCCCACATTGTGTTCAGGATTACTTAGACACTTTCTAAGAAGATTAAGGCTTTCTCTAGAGTGCTCCTCTTTTCCTTCTGAACCTTCACTAGAATTGTTTTTTGAGGTTCATTTATGGCAATGTAGGTTTTTTTCTAGCAGGCATCTCAAAAGTCTTCCAGCATCTACCCATTCCCCAGTCCCAAGTCTCTTCTACATTTTTAGGTGTTTATTACAGTAGCATTCCACTTCTGGAACCAATTTGTCTTGGTCTGATATAACAGAATACTGTAGACTGGGTTATTTTGAAACAACAGTAATTTATTTCTCATGGTTCTGGAGACTGGGAAGTCCAAGATCAAGGCACAGGCACATTTGGTGTTTAGTGAGGGCGTGTCTCCCGGTTCATAGGTGGCTATCTTCCGTTTGTGTCCTCACATGTTGGAAGGGTTGAGGGAGCTCTTTGGGATCTCTTTTACAGGGACACTAATCCCATTCATGAGGGTTCCACCTTCATGACCTGACGACTTCCCAAAGACCTCACTTCCAAATACCGTTAAATTAGGGAATAGGTTTCAACATACGAATTTTTGAGGGACACAAACCTTCAGTCTGTGTTAGTCTGTGCTTTAATTCCTTTATGTAGATGCAAGATTCCGTCTGGAATTATGTTCCTTGTACATTAAGAACTATTTATAACATTTCTTTTATATCAACTTGTCACAAATTGATCTATCTTTGGTTTATCTCAAAATATCTTTACATTATCTTCCTTTTTGTAACAACATTTTCGCTTGATATGGAATTCTAGAATGCTGCTATATTGTTCTGCAGAACCTTAAAGATATCATTCCTTTGGGGCCTGTGCTTACATTGTTTCTAAAGAAAAGTTATTCATGTTTCTTATCATTTCTCTAAGGCATGTAATTTCTTCTGCCTCCAGTTGCTTGTAAGATTTCTTCTTTATCTTTGCCTTTCAGCAGTTTGACTCTGACATGATAGGTATGGTTTTCTCATTGTTCTCTCTTTTTGAGATTCCTTGAGCTTTTTGAATCTGTGAGTTGATATTCATCATCACAAGTGGACACTTTTCAGCACTATTTCTTCAAATTCTTTTCTACTCTTATGTCTCTCTCCTTTATTTCTGTTATGTAAATCACTGAAATGTTAGACTTTTTGGTACTTTCTGGTAGATGACTGATTCCCTGTTCATTTTTGCCAGCTTTTTTTCTCTCTCTAAATTTCCATTTGGATAATTTTTCTTGCCTTGTCTTCAACTTCATTGACTTTTTACTCTGCAGTTTTCAATCTGCTGTTGTTTCATCCAATAAATTTCTTATTTTAAGTATTTTATCCTTTAGTTAAAGGATTTCTATTTCATTTTGTTTTATCATTTCAATTACTCTATTGAGAGTATCCTTTCTTTTGCAACAAGTATATTTGTCATTTCTAAAATATATTAAATATTGAAGTTTTATACCTCTTGTAACATATCTCAAAATTTTATTTGTGGTTCTATCCATAGTGTTGTTGTTTTTCTTAATTATAGGCAATAATTTCCTGCTTCTTTATATATCTAAAACTTTTTAAGTTTTTTTCAAAAAATATTTTGAATGTTACAGTATTGAAAGTCTGTATTTTGTTATATTCCTTTAAAGAGTTTTGAGTTTTATTCTGGGAGGCAATTAATTTTCTGGTGGATACTAATCAAGCTGGATTTTAAGCTTTGTTAGAGTAAGTCTAGTTTAGGCCTCACTAAATTGCTCAAGTAGTTCTTTCAAAGCATGACCTTTCAGAATCTCAGTTGAAAACCTGAGATATTCAGTACGGTCTCTACTCTGTCAGGCTGGAATTTCAATGTCTCCTTGTGTTTTTTGGCCTGTGGAATCTGTTCAGGGCTGAGCTTCCTAGTAACTAGACCTCATGTAGTTTCATCTTGCATATGTGCAGCTTAGGGTTTGTCCAAAGATTTAACTACATCCTTCTCTGTGCAATGACCTCCTTTCTAATATCCTTATCTCCAATTCCCAGCCACTTCAGTAGGCTGAGCTTAGAATTCTGCTTTCCCAGCTAAGCAATATTGCCCTGCTTAGCTTAGACTCCATTTCCTGATATTTTTATCTGTAAAGTAACTTAAGGCAGAAAGCTGGAATAATCATAGAGATTACCTCATGCATTTCTCTCCCATCAAGAATCACATTCCTGCACTGCCCATTCTCCACTGTCTGAACGGTGTTGCTTAGTATATTTTGTCCTGTTTTATACTTGTTTAAGGTGGAAGGACTAGTCTGGCATAAGTTACTCTGTCATGGCCACAAAAAGAAAATATTTGGTTATATTTTCCATATATTACTTCAATTGTTAAGTGTGTCTAAAGAGCCCAATAGTTAGGTTGAGTACAAAAAATCCACTCCAGTAAGAATAATTTATTTTGATGTTTACTAGCAATGACTAACATGCCAATATATCAAAGCACATATGAATCCATGGAAAAAGCTTGGCAATGAGAAGTCAAACTAAAGAACATAAACTAAGAAGACAATACCTTTTCCTCTTTTACATAGCTATTTGATTGTTCTTTAATGATCTTGAAATATCCACCAATAAGCTGTCCCAATAAACAGTTTCAATAAAACTGTGGGTAGATTTTTTGTTTGTTTTGTGAGGAAGATTGTCCCTGAGCTGACATCTGCTGCCAATCTTCTTCTTTTAGCTTGAGGAACATTGTCCCTGAGCTAACATCTGTGCCAGTCTTCCTCTCTTTTGTATGTTGGATGGTGCCACAGCATGGCTTGATGAGCAGTGTGTAGGTTTGTGCCCAGGATCCAAACCTACAAACCCTGGGATGTCAAAGCAGCGTTGCAAGAACTTAACCACTATACCACTGGGCTGGCGCCTCCAAAACTATTTTTTTATTGAAAAAATGATGATGATTTTTCCATTGGTTTTCACAATAAATGAGAATATGATCATATCTAGCCTATACAAGAATACCAATATTTTCACTATCTATTTTAGAATTCAGAGATAATAGCAACTAAGATCCTTAAAAATCTTGAGGCCGGCCCCATGGCTGAGTAGTTAAAGTTCCACGCACTCCACTTTCAAGGCCTGGGTTCATGTGTTCGGATCCTGGGAACAGACCTACTCCACTCATCAGCCATGCTGTGGAGGCATCCCACATACAAAACAGAAGAAGACTGGCATGGATGTTACTTCAGGGACAATCTTCCTCAAGCAAAGAAAGAGGAAGATTGGCAATGGATGTTAGCTCAGGGCAAAGCTTCCTCACCAAAAAAAAATCTTAAAGGTATATAAGTCATAAAAATATAATTTTAATTTAGTTGGAATTATAAGATTGCACTATCAAATATAACTAACTCATTCCTATCATGAACAGCTTCTATCCTTGAGGCCAAACTCAGTTTTTTCACTATTTAGAAAAGTTAATAAATATAAACAATGCTTTCAGCATTCTTTCATCAAATTAAGCTTTAATGTGAATATATTTTTGCATATCCATACACAACTCCTAAAAGTCAAGACTTCTTATTCTAATCAGAATAGCTGAGTTAACATTTTAGTACACATATTAATCAAGAAGTAATTAACTAATTTCCCAATGTAGACAGAGATTTATGATGTCATTCATAGCTCTGTAACCAAACATGTTTAAGTGAAGAGGTGAACGTGTCATCTTGTTAGAAAACAAAATAGAAAACTATTTTTTTGCAGTTTACATAAAGCCATGACCTATGATCACCTTATTATTTTACCTAATAAGCTATACCACTTAATTAGAAAATGGACTGGTTTCACTTTGTGAGTAGAAGGTGACAAGAATAATGCAGGTGATACTCATACTCTTGATAACCTATTAGAGGAACCTATGGGGAATAGCGACTGGTTATAAGTAATAGTTTGAAAATTACAGAGAGTTGGACATTAAAGGAACCTCAAGAAATTATTTGACTGGTCTTTACTGTTAGGCTAGTGAGAAGCAAAGCGTTCAAGACAGATTGTTATTGAGTATTTTCTTAATGTTTTAAAGGACAGAGTTTCCACACCCCCATGCACGTGGAACAAAAGTCCTGATAAACTGCTATAGCTTTAGTTTAACCCGTGTCTTGTTTGGAGTATTTACATATACGGAACATAGATATTTGCCATTCCTTTAATTGTGATCGCTCCTTAAAAGTGGGGGGAGATGTTAACCTTTATCTCTCTTCTAACTTAAGTAAAATTTGGAACTTAAAATTATTTAAGCATATATTCCAGCATACAAGCAATGCCTGAGAAGAGACCATTTCCTTCTGTGTCCCAGAGCAGTTTCAGCCTCGTTACTTCCTCATTCATTGGTGGACTGGGTTCTCTTTCCTCTTCTTTCTGGCCCTCTCTTTTGTCATCAGAGCCCGATTCTTACAGCCTTCTGTTCCTCTAGCATAGTCCCCTTCCACCATAGAGCCAGCTGGAAATATTATCCCCACCACACCTTCATCCTCCACACTCACACAGTTAGACTTGAAGGCAGAGAAGTAGGCAGCTATGACACCCTATAAGCTCTAGCTAGCAGATAGTATAAGTGCAAGTTCACATGCAATAAAATCAAATAAAATGTTCTTTTAATTCAAGAGGCTTTTTTCTATATGTTTGTGTTATGTTCACAAGTAAACTTGTGAATGAGGCAGAAATAATTTCAAGATCATTCTTTATAGAGCAGATCCCCTACCCTTGTGAAAATGAAAATAATAACCATAGTAAAAACATATGGATCAGCAAATGCTCTGGTCTAAATATTCCTCTGGCATTTCTGCTACAAAAAGCCTCCCTGTTCTGGCATTTAGCTTTTCCTGTAATAGCACACAGAGAAGCATTGCCAGCTTGAATTGCCAAATAAGGTATCCCCCCTAGGGTCTGGTAGGAATTGGATGATACCAGCCCACTGGGCACCACACACAGAGTTGTGTACTGATATCTTGATGTACATCTCTGGAGAAATCAGAAAGCCAAGGTTTCTGGTTATATAAATGTGACTTTCCAGGACTCTTTTTGGTTAGTGGAGTATTTCAAGCATGGGAAGTTGCTATAGCCAGACCAGTGTCTAGGGTAGCAGATTTTTTGCTCTATGAAATTTAATAATTCAAAAGACAAAATGAAGTTCAGGGACCAAGGGTTGAAAGGAATCAAAGATAGCTAATAAATGCAAGTTACATTATTTAGAAGGATATATGAGGAGGCCCTAAATATTTTACAGCTTGAAATAAAAATTCAAGGTTATGCTAATTTTTTCTCATCTCCGATATTATTGTTGAACTTCTCTAAATATTACTAAAAAATAATGGAACAAGAGGATATGCCGCTTGAAACAAATCCCATCACCTCTGCAGAGGGACCCTCTCCGTTCTCTGTCCCCCTGCTGCATTCACTGCTTCCGTCACGATTGGCACCTTGCCTGTCTAATCTCAGCAGCGCCAGGCTGCCTTTCCCATGGACACAGAATTTTAACAATCTCTGCTTCATAGATTATCTTTCAGGGAGCAAAGGGAATTGCTTAAAGAGTGGAGGAGGTAGGGAATGAAATAAGTGGCACCTTCCTTCTGCTGAGACCCCATCAGTCAGCCTCTGAACACATTGTTAAGACCTGCTGTGCTGACAGAGGCCATGATTTCCAAAGAGATGCAAAACAGAGGTTCTGACCTCACACATCTGAAACAGATTCTTAGCACTTTTTGACAGAGAAATGTTCCTGGTATCTTGGCCAGAATCCAGTATGGTAATTGCATTTCTGTTCACCTATCCTCTCCCAACAGTTTTTACTATTAACGGGAATTCTTCTATTAAATTGTGAAGTGACACACAGAAAAATTTAGCCACCGTATTCCAAGAGTATGTACCTAAGAGAGGAGGGGGAAAATTAATAATAATCAAACATTATTTTATTCCCCATGCACTCCTCTTTTGATGTTTGTGATGTACTTTGTGTAAAATTCTTATAAGAAATCATTCTTGTAACTAAGAAAGAGGGTACCCTACTTTACTAAGAAAAACACTAAACTATAGGAAGTAAAGGTATTTCTCCAAAGTTAAATGGGTAATCAAGATAACCAAGGTCATTCTAGAGGACTGAAAACAGTGGGAGAGTGCCTCTGCTTTTGGTTATTTGGGGGAAGTGGATTATTTATCTAAACGCATTCTGTAATATTGAGTACTTTTAATTAGTTTTTGGTTACACGAGAAATGCCAATTCAATTTTCCTCATAAAAAATAACACGTTATCACCTTCGTTACAATTCTCAGAGGAAACCAATGCTATTAATTTGATTCGTTTCTTTCCAGAAAACATAGATATGTGCATAATCATATATACGCACCTATAAAAATATAGTTTATGTGCACATAAGTTTTTTTGCACAAATGATACCATCCTTTCTCCAGGCTCTGTGTGTTTTTCTCACTTAACAGCATTTCATAAAACTCTGTCACATCCTTGTACCTGCTACCTCGTGCATGTGGATTAGTGGTTTTCAGGCTAGTTACTGAAACGTAGAATTGCTGGGTCAAGGGCCATGTACAAGGAAATCCTAAAACATCTTCCAAATTGTCTTTGCATGCATATCCATTCTGATTCTTAGAGATTCCTGTGTCAATTGCCACTATACCTTTGTAGCTCTTGATGTAGAGCACCCTGCCCAGCAAATGCTACAAATCAGCCTTTCAAAACTCAGCTCAAAACCACCTTCTGTTGAGGGCATCAATATCTCCCAACAATAATCAACCTTTCTCTCGAGTGGAACTGTACAGCACTTTACCTGTAATCCTGCCATGTCACTTACTATGAGGTTCATTGTATTATAGCCATTTGTATGCAAAGTGTATCTCCTCCTTGTCCCTTACTAGGCTGTAAGCTCCCTAAGGGCAAGATTCTTACCATCATTTTTGCATTTGATTCCCTACATCCTGTAGTTGTGTGCCTTGCAAAGGTTATTCCTCTATAAGTCTTCATTAAACAAATAAAAGGATGAATAAATGAACATGTTGTAGCACTTCACGGCAGTGCCTAAGAAATACCAGGAAACGACTGTCCTGTTGTTTGTTGTCAATTCCATGGAAGCTTGGACTGAATTCTTATTGTCATGTTTTAGTCTAATCACATACTTGCCTCTTTTATGCGTCATGTTTTCCATCACCGATAGTGGAAATGATTTTATATATTTTCAGGGTAGTCTTTGTTATACTTGGAGAAGAATCCGTATAAATCCTTTCTGAACTGTTCCCCTTCACCAACATTTTTCTCAGCTGAAATGAGAGATAATTTGTTATAAGTATTCTGAGTATGTACCTGCATTTCATATGGCTGATATGTCATCACAACACGCCACTACCCTCTCCTGCCCCAGTCCAGTCAGCAACTGGGACATCCAAAACCACTCAGCCTCTGGGTATCAGCATGGTGCATGTCTTGGCAGATGTGGGGAAGCCCTTTCTTCTTTCCTCCTTTCCTGTATTCCTTCTTTCCTTCCTCCTTCCTTCCTTTCTTTAATTCTCCCTCTCTCTCTCTCTCTCTCAGGGCTGGAGTCAGTCAAAATGGGTGTGAGTATGAAATATAAAACATGAAAATTTCAATATACTTATGTTATAAATAAGGTATTATGGGCAACTTATAAGATTTTTAAGGAAAAAATGCTCTAGCATTCAAAATCTCATGTAATACATCAAGAAAATGTTGAATACCCAGAGAAGACTCAAATTAGTTTTAGGCAGATCGGCAGTTTGGCTTTCAATATCTCCCATCTACAGTCTCTACCAACTAAGATTATTTTTTTATGAATTTCCAAAATACCTCTCTCTAGTCTCTTTTATCTCTAGTGGTTAAAGTAACTTTTCTTTTTATTATGAGACAGCCAATATTTGTGTAAGGACCTGTGTTAATTCTAGTTTTTATCCCTAAAGAACTTTCTACAATGTAATCCCAATGGTATGCTTTATATGTTAAATCTTTAATACTGAACCTTGTTTAGGAGATGAATACATAATGGTGACTTCTTAATGCAGATTAATTTAGTTATCCTAAGTCCCCTTCTCTTTTCTGACTTTATTACCATTATGAAAACTTACTCAAATTGAATGGTTCTTCTATAATGGTGAGTATCTTAATTATAAAATTGTGTTTTAAATATTATACCAATAGAGGTCAGTCACAGACATAGTCCTGAAACATACATCCATTGAAGATTGGAATAAGTACATTCACTTGTTTAAAACATCTCCATATGTTTTCTTCAAGAGTTTTACAATTTTTATTAAGAGTAAGATTTAATTCAACAACTAAAGTAATGACATTATTCCTGTTTCTCATGGTGCTATTTTTTAAAAATAAAAAATATCATTTAAATTTCTATAGAATCTTATTTTTCCTGTTTATGTATCAAACTCTTTAATTTAGCTTTAATTTCCCAAGGAAATTTTGAAACATTCTTAACTTAACTTAATAACATTGGCATCTTAACACCTTGTTATAAAAAACCTTCCCTGTATGACTTTTCTGATAATTAAATCTTCTATTAGATTAGTTCAAAATTAATATTGTGTTAGCTTTCTAAATTGTTAGTTTTAGAATCACAGTAAGGACTGGCCTGGTGACATGGTGGTTAAGTTCATGAATTCTGCTTCAGTGGCCTGAGGTCCACTGGATTGGATCCCTGGCGAAGACCTATGCACCACTTATCTAGCCATGCTGTGGCAGCATCCCACATACAAATCAGAGGAAGACTGACACAGATGTTAGCTCAGCAGCAATCTTCCTAGAGCAAAAAGAGGAAGATTGGCAACAGATGTTAGCTCAGGGCTCAATCTTCCTCACCAAAAAATAAAAATAAAGAAAGAGAGGCCGGCCTGTGACCAAGTGGTTAAGTTCGTGCACTCCTCTTCAGTGGCCCAGGGTTTCACCAGTTCGGATCCTGGGCATGGACAGGGCACCACTCATCAGGCCATGCTGAGGTGGCATCCCACATAGCACAACTAGAAGGACCTACAACTAGAATATACAACTATGTGGATTTGGGGAGAAGAAGAAGAAGAAAAATAAAGATTGACAACAGGTGCCACTCAAAGAAAAAACGTGAAATTAGTTTAGATGCAAGTGATGATAAATTTTAAAAAAAATAAGAGAAAGGAAAGAAAGAATCACAGTATTCTGCAACAATTCTGCCTTGGGATAAGTTAAAGTCTAGACGTACATTATTTAGGGAATGCTATAAGTAATGTATAATAATTTTGTCTTTAATATCTCAAAAGGAAAAAAGATGACCTTTGCCATTGCTTCAGGAGACTAGCCTTCCTCATTGAAACATTTCTGGACACTTCTTGTTGTGAATTAATAGAAAATACCTGTTGGTCTCTGTCCCCGGTTCCTGTCACAGAACAGGACAAGACTGTCTTAAAACCCTTGTATTTTCCTAAATGATAAGGGCATTAGGAACATCTTTTGTTCTAATATTTGATCTTTGACCCTGGTTCCTGACTGAAAACTCCTAAATCTCTTGGAATTTCCTGGGTGACAGGAGTATCATTTATTCTAATAGGCCAACTCCTGGTGCGCTCCTGGATGGTTTCAGGATGGAGGCTGGCCTACAGAAAGACCAAGTCATGGTTAGAAACTTGGAACTTTCCGCTTCACCCCACCCCATCCTCTAGGAAGGGGAGAGAGACTGGAAGTTGAGTTAATGACCACCATGCCTACATGATGAAGCCTCCATAAAAATCCCAAAAGTACAAGACCTGGAGAACTTCCAGGTTGGTGAATACATGAAAGTGCTCCCAGAGAGGGCATGGAAGCCCCTTCTCATATACCTTACCCTGTGTATCTCTTCCTCTGTCTGTTCATTTGTATCCTTTACAATAAATCAGTAAATGTAAGTAAGTATTTCTGAGTTCTGTGAACCATTCTAGAAGATTACTGAACCCAAGGAGGCGGTCGTGGAACTACAACTTATAAACAGTTGGCCTGAAGCACAGGTGACAATCTGGGACTTGTGATTGACATCAAAGTGGGAGCAGTTTTATAGAACTGATCCCTTATCTTGTGGGATCTGACTCTAATTTCAGACAGATGGCATCAGAATAGAATTGAATTGAATTATAGGACATAACTGGTGTCACAGAGAATTGCTTGGCATGGGGAAAATCCCCTACACATTTGGTTTCCAGAAGTACCAGAAGTGAAGTGTTCTGTATGAGCAGTAAAGGAGAAAAAACATGAGAATGTGTTTTTCATAGATACCCGTGCAGTGTCTTACAGGAGGTGAACAAGGCTGACTCTTCAAGTTACCCTTTGAGGTACTTTCTCAAGAACCTCATCTTTCAGATTCTTGACCTGGAAATTTGATTGAGCACTAAACTCAACATAGGCCTTCGTTTATCTTAATAAAAAACTTCCTTTAAAACAATTTCTGCCTTTACAGCTGTGCCAGAAATATTTTTCAAAAATATTTATTGACTGCCTTATAAGGTTAATTGAAATGAAAGGATGATATATTTTCCCTTGAAAAATAGTAGGCTTTTGACCTCTGTCTGGAAAATAAATAACAGATATTTTATGCCTTCTTGATTTATTAGACAGATGAAATTGTCTTCCCTTCCTTTCTGAAAGATACTTTTTCCTCTTCTGGTGGACTCCGAGTTTTGCATTCTGTGTCTGCTTTGTACCACTTATTGCCTCTGCAAGGCAATTCTGCTCTGTGCAACCAATTGAATACTAGCTTCGCTATCCTTTAAAGACAAAGAGGATTCTCCTCAGGGGGCCAACATCAACAACTAACTTAAAACTTCTGGAGAAAGAAGCTGAAGCATGTTTTTCACCACAATAAGTGTAACACAGACTTTGAAAATTAAGTAGGTTCATTCCAAAACACTAAGGTACTTGGACCCATAATGGAGGAGCATAGAGACTGTTGAAAAAGAAAAATATAAAGAGGGCATCAATACAAGTGAAATACAGGGGAAAAAATCGCATATTTGGGATGATTGGAGGAAAGTCCTTCCCTTAGAAGAGTTACCAGACTGAGTAGAAATGGCCAGAATAGCACATTCTTTCCATATCAAGATTTAAATGAAGTATCACATATTTCGTTCCCTTCTATTAGTGCTTCATTTTTCCTTTCTCACTCTATTTCATCCACTGAGTGACTACTGTGCTTAGTTATTACACAAGATACTCTTCCCTTCTTCCTTCCCTTTGCTTACTTTATCTTGCTTCCCCTTTTAATTCTTCTCCTGTCCTTCCAGCCTTTGTTCTCTTGTCCTGTGTTATCAGTTAAGGTCTGACATCCTTGCATTCTCTACCTCACTGAAACAACTATGGTAGCATATCATGACGAGTACCTTATAGTAATTTGTGTGGTCATAAGTAGTGACAAAACTACAACAAAAAACTAAATCAAAACGAAATCCCTTCTATGAAACAGGCAGGGACCCTATAATCTTGCTGAGTTAAAACTCTATTTTTGTATAGTCAACTATTGAAATATATCATCAAATAATATATTAGAAAAAAATCCTTTTGTTAGCTTTTCCTTTTTTCAGCTATATCTTCTTATTCACAGGAAAATAAAATAAAATATGATAGAGATATTAAGCAAGAAAAACAACTATAACTTCTGTATAAGGTTGCCGTTTGAAAATTTTTCACAGTTGTATATTGAATTTTTGATTAAATAGTCTATTTAGTGTCTGTCTAATTGACTAATGGATATTTGAAATCACTTATATTGGCTGTTTTCTAGAGAATTCTACTCTACCAGACTTGATGAGGTTGTGATTGTTGATGTGATTCAGTATGAATAGCTCAAGTTTTGAATCTGTAATTCTGTTCAAAGTACTTGGTACAATTTGTGTATAGGAGATGATGCATCTCATTTCCTTTTCAAGAGACTAATGTGAAGTAATATACACTTGGTATTAAACTAAGTATTTCAAGGTTTGGGGCATATGTTTTTCATAATTTTTCACTCAACTATAGATTTTTGTGTTTTACACAACAGGAAGCTGTCAACTCTCTAATCATTTCTCTGAAAGGCTTACAGGCTAGAAGCATGAGTCTCATTGAGCTAAATTATCCACTTTTTTTGAGTTTCTGGGTCTTAGCTATACAGTAATGCATTGACATGTGAGGAGAATCTCCAACTCATCATCTTAGTTCTCAGCAATCTAGCAATATGTCTTCTCTCCATGCAGGGAAGAAGAATTTCCCTGCCACAGCATTCCTTGAGGAAAATTAGAAAATTGGATATGTTTTGACCCAGCTATATATCTTAAAATTTTCACTGCTGTTTCACTGTACACTGCACCTTCTCTTCAGGCTCAGACTGCCCCCACACGGAAGCCTGGACCTGTGTGCTGCTCTACTTGGGCACATGTGCTCAGCAATGGCAGTTTGCTGATTCCTAGCATTTTCTGATATTTTTCTCCTTATTTCTAACTAATCACTCCTTGAACTATGTTCTGGAATCACCAATTAATGTTCATGTAGTGCTAATGTGGCCAGATGATATACTAACTGGTGGCATAAATAGCTTATTTAATCTTTGAAACATATGGTATGAAGAACAAAGAAATGCACATAGAATTCAAAGACGAAAGTACTAGATAGATTCAACTGTAGACACTAGGACTTTCTTTTCTTCTTTTTCTTTTTTAAATCTTATGCCATGGGTATCTCTGACTTCACGTCAATGACTTTGATGTAGTATTCTCTTTAGACCACTATGCTGGACACTATCAGGAGTCAGTGAAGTGGTCTGGTATTTCTACCATTAGAGAACATAACAGTGGAATCCAGCAGGGCATATCCTGGGCAGTGGCCCAGTGACAAAGTGGCACTGGGATGAATTTAGAATCTGTTGTCTGGAAGTCTATCTCGAAAGTTAGCAACGCCAAAGCAAATTGCAGAGGCTAGAAATAACATGGAGGTATACCGGAAAGCGAAATGGCTCAATGACAAATCTTATGCTGAGTCATATAGAGATATTTGAGTAAAATAAAAGGAACTGAAGTACATGTCAAAAAATTTGAAACCAATTTTCTAGCTGTGAGACCCCATTTTATCATTAAAAGAGCCCACTTAGCTTCCAACATGTAATGGAAGTTTATCTGTGAACCTGATGTCATCATCTCAAAGGGAAGTAAAATAAATTCCCAAGGAATTGTTGCTGCTTGTTTCTCCATTTTGACTTTTAGTAACTATTTAACTTATGATAATCAATTAGGCAAAAAAAAAGATGACAACTATTAAAATTAGTCTTTACTGTCATTTTAGTTATGTAGGATTCTTTTGATTTATTGTGGTTAATTCCATGCTTACCATTTCTAGGTGCAGCCCAGGACACTATGGCCACGAATCAGCTTCCCCACAGAGATGAGTTGGAAATACACTTGATTCATGGTGATCTCCATTTCTGTCAGCTTTCAAGCTTTTGAAAGTTTAGTTAGGATCTTGCCTCCTAAAGTTGGAAAAGTATTACACATCTGAAACTCTAGACTGAGCTCCGGGAGGGAAATTAGTTCATATTACAAAGCATCTCTACATTATTTTTGTTTGTGGATTGGTAGCTGACACATTACCATCAATGATGGTAAAAAAGAGTACATATTTCACAAAGTAAAAGAAAAACATGAAGATACTTGGCCTTTGAAATTTTTTTTGATAAGGAATATAATGTATGACTAAGGAAGGGTTTTATTATTTTCCTCTTTTATTTCTTTCTTTATAATGCTTAAATTCTTTCTTGGAAAAGAAGTCTGTTTCAACCCAGTGAACTTTATTAGCATTTTATTCACCATAAATTTGCACCAAATACTCTAAAGTTGTCTCTCTTTTTAAAACCAGTAGCTGCGTTCCTGAAAACGTTTGGAGTAATTTTTAAAAAATACATTATATCATATAATATCCCAAAGAGTTTATCTAAGTAGTTTGCTATTGATAGACACCTCATGAAAATTCTACAACATAGTAGAACAAGATATTTAGGAAAAAAAGTGACTCTCTTTATTTTCATTATCTTTATTATTTTAATTTAATTTTTGTTCTCTGTCTTCAAGGTCTTGACAAACTGTCATAGACTTAACAATGCTAGTAGAAAGCAAAGCTCATGGCCCTTGGGATATCATAATTTAATGGACGATAAACAACAACACAACTATTTAGTTAATGATAAACTTGGAATACACAAATGTGTGTGTGTGTGTGTGTCTGTGTGTGAGTGTGTATACTGTCTGGGGAAATAAACTTCTACCCTACTGCCACAACTTTAATTCAAATCAAGTTTCTCTCTTGACTCGATTGCGGTAACAAGTTCTTAACTGACTTTCTTGCCTTCCCCTCTTGCCTCAACCTCTATCTACTTTCCTCATTTTGTCAAAATAATCTTTCTGAAACACAAACATAATCATATCCCACATATATTTAAACTGATGGATCCCTATTTCCCTTAAGATAATGTTCACTCTCCTTAGCAAGGGTTCCAGAACCTTTCATCACATGGCTCACTTACGTTTCTCCCTTCTGAGAAACTGCCGCCCCCTCCTCATCATTTCTCTGTACGACTCAGTGTGATTACTCCCAATGTTCTGAATATCCTCAGCTTCCCTCAACCCTCAGCCTTTGCATGAGTAATTTTTCTCCTTCTTCTCCTCCTCCAATATTTGTCTGGCTAAACAGATGCTTTCTTGACATCTCAGCTTATACGAGCAGCCTTCCCTGAACGTCACCCTTGTACACACTCAAGCGCACTTAACTAGTATTGAGCAGTACTTCTCCCGTACATGTCCTCCTATAGTATTCTCTCTTACCCACCAGTAGCCCTCATTGCTTTATGTTATTATTTCTTATTTACTTATCTGAATCCCTCAATAGGCTCTCAGTGGAATGAGGTAGACATAGTTATTACCTTGTTCATCTTTATACGTAAGATACCTAGCACAGTGCAGAGCACACAGTAGAGTACAATAAATGTTTGTTGAATGAATAAATAAACTAGGCAGGTGTTATTTCTAAGTCACAGAATATTCATAATTATGAAGACAGTTTGGGAAACTACAACAAAATTGTCCAATTTTCTTAAGAAGAGTTTTGAAACAGAGAAAATTGCAAGTGTCAGAGAATGAGACCACATAATTAATTTATGATTCTTAGGGAAAAGTTCAAATATATGCCAACCTCTTCATGAAACTTGCATGGCAACTGTTGGCCAGTAACCCCAAACCCAACCAACCCTCCACTTCCTTACATCACAACACACATTTATTTTGGTTTTCTGTTTTAGATATTTTGTGAAAAATTGAAGCATTAATTTTTAAAATGGCCAAACTAGATGGTAAGCCACTAGTACTATTATTAATTAATGAAACCTACAAAAAGCAAATCCTGAAGAACTTAATAATGAAAGTATTAATCTACAATTGCCTTATAAAGTGCCTGTAAAATTCTCCTTCAAATTTTGCTACCAACAATATTATGGTAGAAATAACATGGTGTTACAATAAGAAAGGTTATAAAATGTTATAGCCCTATATTTTAGAGCATCCTGGGTTGTAAAAAGGTACAAGGAATTCTCAAAACTTTTTACTGCTATGTACTGAGAGTTCTGTGTGAACTTGGTAAAGTATTATTGGTTAAAAAGATAGTTTCATCTTTTGTAATATGTTTGTATGATTTTATGTGGCATAGATATCTATGTATATAATCCAGATTTATGAATATAGCAAATGAATTAAGAGAAGAACCACATTTGGTTTCCAGTTAGATTTGCTTCCTGCGACTTTGTAGTGGTATGTCATCTATCCTTCAGGCTTGGAGTCTGTCATGTTTACCCTTTAGATCTCATAATTCCAAGTATATTTCTTTCTACATGGTGCATATCACAATATGTTTGTTGAATTAGGTTGAAAGCAAAAGACATATGAGATATATATATATATATTAATTAAAAGTGCTTCTACAGTGATTTACAGTCTTACATATATATATATGTATATATATGTATATATGTATATATATATATATATATATATTTGCCAACATTTTTTAGAAAATATGACCTACATGATCTATAGGGCCCAGCAATCAAAATATAGGAAAGTGTCATCTGAAACAATGTACAAATATAGAGGATGTATAAACCTAATTTAGCAACTTCCACAAACCAAAAAGGGCAAGTATATTGAAGTAGTTCGGAAGATGGGCGCTGGTGTCTAACGTCTTGGGTTCTAATTCCAGCTCTGCCACTTAATAGGCAGCTTTGTCTTTGTAAGCATCAGCTGCTTCATCTAAAATAAGAGTCTACACACACTCCGTAGGTTTGGTCTGAGTATAAAGACAATGATGAATGAAAAATGTTTAGCACAGGACTTGTCACTCAGTAAGATGTCAGATCACTTCCTTTACCTCTTTCTTTCTCAACTTGTAGAAGGGAAGCTGTCAATAGGTAGGAAAAATAACCAAGTTACTTGGAGCATACAACATAATTTTGAGTGAGCAGATGAGCTTGTTAACATAGGCATCAATATGAGAAAGTTTGAAGCCCAAACAAGCTAGGAAACCTAGACTAAGTCACATAAAATTTGTAGACTTATATCTGTTAATTGGGGAAAACAGTAGCTGTTTTGCCTAATTTTAGTTGCCACTAAAGAAAAATTTAAAATCAAAAGTGTTAAACAAATGAAATGAACAAGAAACACACTCTTGACTGTGCCAGTTTGTACTTAGTGACTCGTAATTTTTAAACTGCTCTGAGACATCGCAGTATATTGAAAATATGGAAAGCAAGGGCTAGATAAGTAGAAAATTAGTTCTTGAAATCATGTTTGTTCAGTTTGTTAAAGCAAGTCCATTTCGCCCCTCAGGCAGATATTTGAAGACTGTGCTAGCTCCATTTTCTAGAGAGAAGCGTAAAGAACAGGAAGGTAATAATATCTGTTCATGCATCGTGTACTTTAGGAGCTGCTCAATAAATATTAATTGATGAAGATGATACTGCAGGGACTGCATTTTGTGAAATTGATTCATAGAAGTCAGCCCTAGGCAATTGTACCAAAGTGATTACATGTTTCCAGTATATTTTATTTAGTTTTTCTTTTGGAAGATCATATCAAAATAAACGTGTTTGATTAGGATCCTGAGCACCTATCTTTCTTCTTTCTTGCTTGCTTTGTTTCCTTCTCTCTTCCTTTCTCTCCCCCTTTTTCTCTGTCTCTCTCTCCCACCCTCTTATCTCTCTTTCTGTCTCCTTGCACGGCTTGTTTATATAGTGTACAATTAAACCATGATCCTGTTGGATGGAGATAGCAATTAGATCAGGTTTGAAGCATGTTCTGTCTTTATAGTTAGCCCTTGAAAATCCTTACCTAACAGACCTAGATGGTAGAAGAAGAGACCTAAGCTAACGCTTTTTTCTTCATATTGCTATTTGCCTTTCACAGAAACTCAAAGTGCAGGTGGTCTTTCCGAAAGGTCCACTTTGTGGAAAGTTACGTGAATGTTAGAACTTGCAGGCAAAAGCACTGGACACACTCAGCTTGGAGAGAACCTGGCTCAGAGGCTGGTCTGAACCTTTATTTTAAAGAATAGCAGGCTAACTCCTTGGAACTTCATCTCAGGCCAAACTGTGTCTGAATCAGTATCTGGAATACATTCCTGCCTTGTCTGGTTGCCTCATTAGTCCATATGCTTTGGGCTCACACACAAAGGAATACTTTTTATCACATAAAACCGTGAACTAGATCACTTCTTTATAAACTTTTTGTTTATCACAAAGGTTTTATTTTTCATGAAATGCAAGTAATTAAAGAGGCAAGTCATGGAATTCCAGATTATGATGTCAAAATGTTTATGATGGGGTTGCAGCCTTTGGTAGTAGGAAAAAAACCTGGCTAGTAACATTATATTTCTTTTTTAATATAATTTAATATATTTTTTTTTCCTGTTTTGTTTTCCCTAAAAGCCTAAGTTTTGGCAGGTTTCTTGAATTGTCAGCATTTTATTTGGAGCTCCAGATTCCTACAATCAAAAAATAAATCAATTCAGTAGACAGACTTTGAGCCCAATCTGTGTGCAAGGAAGAGAGGCGGGCCTGAGCAAGGCAGCCCATGCGGAGCTCAGGTGTGGAGGAGAAAGGCAAGCTCACAAATAACTATGATACCCAAGAAAATGCCTTAGACAGGAACAATCCAAGTTTTCTAGAAGACTTGAAGAAGGCAATGTTGTTTTTGGCTTGGTAAGACTAGTGCTTTTAGTGAGCATCTGCTTGACAATTTTCTTTATTCCCTCTACGGTAGTATGTCTTAGATTTTCTAGCTCCGCATCTTCTAGCATGGAGGTTTTTTTGTGTGTAGATATTGAAAGCAGCCATTTCTATTATCCCTTCCTGGAAATGCAAGAATCTCTCTGTCTCTTGTTGTCTCTCTCTCTGTGCCTCTCCATCTCTCTCTCTCTTTCTCTCTCTCTCTCTCTCACACGCACACACACACACACATAGACTCATCTTTAAAATCATAACAATTTACCTGGAAATGTCTTTGAATTTATCAATTATTCTGAAGACATGATGTACTCCTTCCTTCAAACTTAGATTCAAGTTTTCTTTTTATTTCTGAACAGTTTTTTCAATTACATATTAAATATTGGTTGTTTTATTTTATTTCAACTCTCATCATTATGGGACCACATCTCTCGTTTTATGTATTTTTAACTTATTATTCATTTTGTTAATTTTTCCTTAGTCTTGCCCTCCCTGGCACTTTTGTGTTTCTTCAATTATGTAGTCTTCTCTTTTAGTATCTCAAAGTGACCTTCATTTCTGTGCCATTTTATTCTTCTCTTCAATTGGTTTCCTGAACTTATTTTTCATGCCCTTCTCCTCCCTGCCATGTCATTTTTCTTTTATCTTCTTTGTATGCCTGTGCATGTGTATGTGTGTTTACCTTCAGATAAGCCCTTCAATGACAGGATGTCTGTAAATTCTTTTATTTATCCAGCATCTCTAATCTGTAGTATCTAACAGGGTCTAGGGAACTTCGCTCAGTGACCCATGTCCCTTGATGTCAGTGCTCCTAATAATGGATGTTAGTTCTTTCCCTCAGGGTGACACAGCTGGCCTGGAGCTCTCTGGGTTCTTCTAGTCTTGTCTGCACCTGCAACAGCAGGCTTGTTGGGTTTAAACCTTTACTTGATCTGACAGCTCTCCTCATATATTGAGCCTGTGGTTGTAGTGTGTCCTAGTTTGACTGAAGAATTTGTGTGTCTATTTCTCATCCTTCTTCAAAGTTCAGAGAGGAAAAGGGGATACACATCTTTATTCTGTCATCTTAAAACGTAAAGTCCCAAGAGTCTTTCCTTAAAGTTCTACCTATAAATTTATAACGTTTATTGGGATAAAATGGTAAAAAGAGTTGTCAGTTACTTTAGTCAGGAATATTTTTTGAGGACTATTCATTTGTCTTGCATACTCTTGACAGCATAAACATAATGCAATAAAAATAATAGTAGTTAAGGTTTGAGTGTGCTTACAATACATGGATTACTGTCCTAAGCTTTTACATATATTATCTCATTTAATCTTCACAATAATCCTATGAAGTAAGTGCTATTTTAGTCTGACCAGTCATTCAGCATTAAGAAAATAGATAGACTGGGGCTTGCAATGTGAGAATTAACAGAGATTATTTGTATTCAGCAACATAATCCAGCCAGATTTATGGTTTAATTTTTACTATTGCTAAGTTTGTTTCTCTGAATCAGATAAACTGGTGGGATCAATAACAGATATGCTTTTCCTTAGAAGTTGTTTTTTTAAAAAGAAATATGCCAATAATGACCAGACCAGACTTGAGAGTGGAGGGACCAGGGAAGAGCTAGTCCTTTTGTTATTGACTGGGGTGAAGTTGTACGGCTAAAGCAAGTGTTCTTTGCTTTATCAGAAAAAGCTTTGATGCCCAACTCAGTTACTCATGATCTTCTTGATGGGAAAAAGCCAAACAATTGAAACAGATATTTAGATTAGCAAATTTCTGATCTAATATAAATGAGTAACATCTGATTCTTACCAGCTATATCCCAATGTTCTCAGTATGATAATCTTCCACTTTGGGATGAGGAATGAGCAACGAGAAGATGTTGTGTCCATTATCATGAATTCTTCTTAAATATTTTCATTTATTCACTGCACCTGATATAGAGGCCACCTTGTCCTTTCTAATTAGATATCTGATGATTAATTTAGTTGAAACTTGCATTTGGTCCAGGAAAAACTAAAATTGGCTCTCTGTACATGAATCTCTCCACAAGCCATTATGCAATATTTCTTTTCTGCATTATTTTTAATACCAAGTTCATGCTGATTCATGTGGTGCTTAGCACAATAACTCTTACACAGTAGAAAGTCAATAAATGTTTTTTGATTGAATGTAAATTCTAGTAAGGGTTATTTTAAATTCTCTTTGTGGTATTCTGCCTGATCAGAATTCTTGAGGAGGGTAAGCATAAGACTTACCACCATTATATAAGTAGAGAAAAGAAAATCTATTGAGAAGAGACCCGTAAACAGCTCCTTAGACTTCTTGCTGTACAGCGTATAGCAATGGTTAAGATCACAGGCTTTAGAATCAAGTTGATCTGAGTTTGAATTTCAGATCTACTACTCCTTATTGTGAGAATTTAGATATGCTACTTAAATTCTTAAAGTCTTATTTTCTTCATATCTAAAGTGAGCTTAATAATATGTATTTCCAAGAATTTTATGAGGATAATCAGAGAAAGAATGAATTAAAACACCTTTGCCTGATGTCTTACATTTACTGAAGGAATAAGAGAAAGGAATACTATCTCAAAGAACTTCATGTTCTAAAGTCTGCACAGTTCAAGCTGAGAACAGAGTCCCTGAATTTCTAATGCCCTCTTGCTTTTATTGGGCTAAAAGTACTTTTTATTGGGCCGCTCTGAAATCTATTTCTGTACCTAAGTCATACACAATGCCATCCTGATAGGATGACCTAACTATTTCAGCAGGAAAATTAGTTCATTACCCCTTCTCATACCACATCTGTAAGGCAAATTAAAGTGTATTCTTGCGATAACAAAGATATTGAGTAGATATTTACTAATGAGTGAGAGAGGGGAATAAAAATAGGTTAGACAAACAAATACCACATTCCTGCTACTTTTCCTAAGCCTTGATTTCAAAATCAAATATTCTCATTATCTCAGTTATGATAGGCAATGCATGAGGTCCTCCTTCCTTCTCTTATACCTTGAACTGATCCCTTTGAAGCTTTTTCTGCAAGTTTCCAGGCCCTTGTCCGCAAGAAAGCTGGAGAGTATGTTTCCACCTCCAACATTATTTCAGAAGAAGAGTCTCAACGTACCAAGAGCTAGAGCTCTAACTGTAAGCAGATCTTTGTCTTTCCAAATCTCAGTTTCCTACTTCTGTCATCAGAAATGGAGTCTCTGAATCTCTAGTGCACCTTGCAGGACCAATCATGTCATCATATAACAACTTCAGTAGGTTCTGGAAACTCTGATGGCAGTAAGTGACTGGAAAGGAAATCAGTGTCTTCAGGACAGTAACTCATGTTGGTTCCTCTCAATACTGAGCATCAGCAACCTCACAAAAGGCAAGCCATCAGCAGGAATGGTGACATTCTAAGTGAGAATCAGTAGCCCATCATTGCTTTAGGTGTGGGCAGGGGAAGAAGCATTATACAAGTTTGAATGAAGGAAAGTGAAAAAGTAGATTCATATAGTAGACAAGAAGAGGATATCATAAAGCATTGCGAGAAAATTTATGAAGACTTTTAGAACTTTTTAGAAAGAGGGATTTGATTGCGGCTGAACTCAGGGAGCGTGAAGGGATAGACCTATGTACTTGCCATTTGATACTTCTTATTGTCATTCTTGCTTCTCAGACCTATGCGGGGGAGGGGAAAGTTTTCCAAGACTCTCTTAGTGTCCCTACTTGGGGCTGAAAAATTAAACTTGACAAAGAAAGATAGGAAGAAAGCACACAAATTTATTTAATGTAAGTTTTACATGACGCAAGAGCCTTCATAAGGAAGTGAAGAGTTGAAGAAACGGGTAGACCTGAGTATTTTCATGTTAGGTTTGATGAAGAGTGAACAGTATAGAGGAATATGAGAGTTTAAGGAGTATGAGGTAATCATGGTAAACTGGGGGAAACTTAGCAAAGGCCTGTTAGGATTCTCCTCTGCGTGGCTTTGTCTCCAAAATAGTGTGGCTCCTCCAGGAATAGTGATGGCATCTTTCACAGGAGGGTTTTATGACATATTTCAGGGAAGAAGGGTGGGAAGAAAGTCAGAGTGACCTTCCTGCTTCTACTGTTTTCTCAAATTCCTTCAGGTTAAAATAATCAAGGTGCCGTATTTTGGGCCAACATTCCCTGAAGCCCACCATCTAAATCTCATCCCTAGAATAACTCAAAAAACAGGATCCCTGTGAGATCATGTAGCTCTGGATCAGTTTGAACGTGTGACTGGTTTTTCAACTTCATCATTTGAACTTTGTTTTCCTGTTAACTGGCATTGTGGTTAAGAGTGTAAGAACTGTAATTAAATCCTAGGCTGACCTTTATGAATTGTGAGTCCTCAAATTTGTAAAGCATCAGTTTCCTTATCTTTACAATGACAATAAGAAAATAATAAATATCTCACAAGATTGTTACAAGCTCTAAATGAGTTAGTGAAAAATGCTTAGCACAGTTGCTGGTGCATTCAACTCTCAGCAAGTGTTAGCAAATGTGATAAGCAGGTGTAGGAGTAGTAACACAGAGATATTCTGCCCATTGTGGGCACATCCCAACACCCAGCCCCTCATCCTTATGGGAGGAGTTTCCTTCTACTACCAGAGGATAGGCAGCTTATCCCTCTCTGAGATGGCCAGTAATCTCATTAACTAAGAAGAGAAATACAGAAGGAAGAAATTCAGGTTTTATTGCTTTCATTTTTAGGGTGAAGGGGAATGAACTGAATGAAGAATGTAGGCTTTGGCTGTATTCTGTTGGCAGCTCTTGCACATGAGAAGGAAGAGAGGGATACGTGGATTCCCAAACTGAATATTGTAAATGAGTTCGATGACTTGAAAAGAATTTTCCATGGCAGCAATATATTAAAAATGAATAATAACAACGAGCATCTACAAACATAACTATCGTTTCAATATATAAATTTATTTTCTTATGTATTTTCTCTTTTCATTCCCATAGATACTCTCCAATTTAGATATTATTATTTTCCTTCTTTACCAGATAAGAAAAAGTGTGACTCAAAAGATTAAATCACTGGCTCATTATCCCATAGCTAGGGCTTCTAATGTGAAATTCTATAATCCTCCAGTTATATATACATCATATATATATACACATATTTCATATATATCTTTCATATATATGTATGTACACACACATACATTCTTGGATATATACACGTTAACTATACATACACATACATATATATGGAAGGAGAGAGAGTATATACTATGTATACAAATGTATTGTATATATACACTCAATATATCTTGGCAAATATGAACATAGAATTTGAGATTAAAATGAAGATGTTAGTTGTATAAATAAGAATTCGCATATGCAAATTGTACTTGAAGAAAAATTTAAAATAATTGTTCTACCTCCCTTTGTTTAAATGATTTATAAAACTTCTGATATGTGATTCGGGTGAGTAAACAAATATACTGCTCATATAGAAGAAATGACGTATTAGATTCATTTCATTTGTATCTAACTTTCTCAGAATATAAGCAATTTTAACAAACTGACTTCATTACTCTAAATAGAGTTAAAATGATTTCTTGCCTTTCTTACGTGGAAGAGGTCATTGGGGTTTTCTTTCCTCTCAAACACAAGTTATGAATACATTTTCTTTCTTAGACTGATTATGTGTAAAGAAAGGCTTTGAACAAAATTCAGAAAGCATCTCAAAAGAAAATTAAGTTTTAGACATTTTAAGTAAAAAAAATGAAATTTTGTGCTATAGTATGAGATGAAATTACTACTACTGATCACTAATATGTGATATGCTTTCACTTATATTGCCTAATTTAATCCTAACAATGTAATAATATGATAACTGTTATCCTCATTTGAAAATGAGAAAATCACGTCACAGATAAGTTATTCACTGAGCATAAGATCTCACAACCACAAAATGGCAATTTCCCATTCAATTCCATATTTGTCTGACTCCAAAGACCATGTTATTCTGTTACACAAGATTATTAACCTCCTTTTTAGTTGAAGTTGTCAGCCTATAACTATTTTAATAAACCAAACAGATGACGGATTAATATTCTCATGTGGCCACATCTCTGTCCTTTCTTGGTTTCCCACTCGTTGTGCGTTCTTAGCACTTGAAGAATTTCTGAGTGAGTGTTCCTCAATATTACAATCTCTCATGGCAATTGGAGACAAAACCCATTTAAGTTAAATTCTGCCTCTATCACTTATTATATTGATGACCTTGGAAAAATTTCTAGATTTCACTGAGTCTCAGTACTCACAAACTGTGGTATTTTCCAAAAAGTCTAGAGTCATTCAGCAGTTTTGTCCCATATCCACCAGGAGTTTTATTTTTCTCACATGCCTTGCCTGACCACACTTTATAAAGTAGATCCATCCCCCCCCCCCGCCCAACTTCTATTTTTATCTCACTCCTGGTATGTTGCTTGCCATAATGTATTACATTTTAAAATTCTTTCGCTTATTTGATTTATCTGCTTCTTTTTAGTTTTCTCTATGGAGTTATGGATCATGTCTGTATAATCATTATTCTATGCTCAGGGCTTAGTATTTTTCCCAACACATAATCAATACTCAGAAAATACTGACTGAATGGAGGAATGATTTAAATTACTGGTATTCAGTTTGAGCCAAATCAGAGAGAGAATAACATTAACAGATTGTTTCCTTAATCTTATTCTGATCTAAGTGTGGCATGTATTACAGCTCATTTGTCTGTATGTGAGGTGGAACATTTGGGTTGATTTAGAACATTAAGATCTGTGATTTTCCTGATGTAAATTTGTTTCTTAATAGGGTGATCAATATATATTTTCCCATAAGTACGAAATAGATAATATTACTTTTTTATAAAAGAATATAAAAATTGCCTATTAATACAGGCTGCTATAATTCAATTTTAATAAATATTTAAATATATTTATACATAGTCACCAGGCCTTCCCAGAGTTCACTGTCACTGCCATCAAAAGGCCATATGAAGTTGGGAAGAACTAAAATCTTAACAATCTTGGGTCTTCCTCAATATACACGAGCATGGAATATTTCTCCATTCACTTAGTTTTTTGAAATCTTTCATCAGAGTTTTGTAGTTTTTATTCTATAGCTATTGTACATATTTTGTTAGATTTATACCAAATATTTCATTTTTAGGGTGCTAATGTAACGGTATTGTGTTTTTAATTTTAAATTCCACTTGTTCATTGCTAATACAGAGGAGAGTGATTGACTTTTGTATATTAATCTTGTATCCTGCAACCTTTCCATAATCACTTATTAGTTCCAGGAGATGTTTTCGCCAATTCCTTCAGAATTTCCACAAAGATGATCATGCCAGCTGCACACAAAGACAGTTTTATTCCTTCCTTCTCAATCTGTATCCCGTTAATTTCTTTTTATTTTCTTATTGCATTAACTAGGATTCTGGTATGATATTGAAAGGCAGTAACGAGAGGGGACATTCTTGAGTTGTTCCTGATTTTATTGGAAGAGCTTTGAGTTTCTCACCATTAAAAAGAAATATTTTTGATAACCTGGAAAGCATAGTACAAACAATTTTAAGGAGGCATTTTGAGCTAATTGAAGGTATTTTGACCTCTGAATTCCTTGCAATAAAACTTATAAGATACTCACAAGTTCAGAAAAGTTTTAAAGTCATCTATAATAATCAATCTTAGGAGTTCTCTCTGTTCTTTTTTTAAAAAAATGTTTTGGATAATTTCAATAGTCAAGACTTTGTCCTTAGATAATAATGGCTAGCATCATACTCAACACTGAAAGACTGAAAGCTTTACCTCTAAGGTCAGGAATAAGGCAAAGGTGCCCATTCTCACTACTCTTATTCAACACACTACTGGAAATCTTAGCCATAGCAATCAGGCAAGACAAAATAAAAGGCATCCAAATCAGAGAGGAAGAGGTAAAATTATCATTATTTACAGATGATATGATCTTATGTCTGAAAATCCTATAGACCCAGACAAAAAAACTGTTGGAACTAATCAGTGAATTCAGTAAAGGTCCAGGATTCAAAATTAACATATAGAAAGTAGTTACATTTCTATAAACATTAATAACAAAATATCTGAAAAAAATAAAGAAAACTATCCCATTCACAACAGCATTAAAAACAGTAAAACAGCCCTAAATTTAAAGAAGGAAGTGAAAGATCTGTACAATGAAAACTACAAGATGAGATATCACCTCCCATATATTAGAATGGCTATCATCAAGAGGACAAGTGATAACAAGTATTAGTGAGGATATGGAGAAAAGGGAACCCTTGCACACTATTGGCGGAAATGTAAATTGGTTCCTCAGCTATGGAAAACAGTACAGAGGTTCCTCAAAAAATTAAAAATAGAACTACCATATAATCTAGCACTCCCACTTCTGAGTATATATCCAAAGGAAATGAAAACAGGATATTGAAAATATATCTGTACTCTCATGTTTATTGTAACATTATTCACAGCAGCCAAGAAATGAAACAGCCTAAGTGCCTGTCAATGGATAAATGAATAAAGATGTGGTAAATATACAATGGAATATTATTCAGCCATGAGAAATGATAGACTGCTATTTGTGTCAACATGAATGAATTTTGAGGGCATTATGTTAATTGAGATGTCAGACAGAGAGAGATGATATCACTTATATGTGGAATCTAAAAAAGCCAAACCCAGGGAAACAGAGAGTGGAATGGTGGTTACCAGGGGCTAGGGTGGAGGGTAGTTTGGAGAAACGTTGTTTAAGGGTACAAACTTGCAACTAGCAGATAAGTAAGTCCTAGAGATCTAATACACAGCATTGTGATTATAGTCAACAATACAATATTATAAACTTCAAAGTTGCTAAGAGACTAGATCTTAATTGTTCTCACCACAAAAAAGAAATCATAATTATATGAAATGATAGAGGTATTAGCTAATACTATGGTGGTAGTCATATTGCAATATATAAATGTATCAAAACAACATTGTACACCTCAAACTTACACAATATTGGATCTCAATCCAAAAATAATAACATTGCCCAAATCTGTCAAATTATGAACTGTAGCTTTAAAATATTGAAGCTTTCCCTTAGAAACTCAACCAATTCAGTCAGCAGATACATGGAATCATTTTAGAACTACACAAATAAACGTAAATGGAAGGAATAAAGTATCAGCTTGAAGTAGAACTAGAAAAAAACTTTATATCCTCAAAACCTAAAAGAAATAAGACGGTCCAGTAGTGAAGCTTTAAGCCACTACTGCTCCAGTATGTAATGTTTTCCAGGTGAAGGCAAATAAGTTTTGAGCATCTTTATATAGTAGGACACCAAAGAATGTCAAATACATCTAACACAGTGGAGCATTTAAATGAAGGAACTAAGGCAAGTATTGTGTTTGCATTAGGCACTTCAGAAAAGTGAAGGATAAATATTTTATTAATTGCTTGCAAATCTCGAATGAACCTATAACCTTGATCATTTGATATAAAACAAATATTACAAAGAATAGTACAAGAGATGATTAGTTCCTTTTTTCTTAAAGATAATCATGATAGGTCTGTGTACTCCTCAAATTTTTGCTTTAATTTGTTACTGAGAAAGATTAGGTAATGGTTTAGAAATGTCAATCTGAATTCTAACTGGCTCAGTTTCTATTATTCTACCAATGTTAGTAGATTCTTTTGCTCATAGATATTTTGGAACTTTACCTAATTATCAATTACTTACCAATTATTTCTTGAATAATATTTACTATAGGAAAACAAATATCAAAATATCAGCTATAAAATGATCAAAGGAGAAAATTTTCTTGGAACTCTGTACACAATCTTTCAGCTAAATATTCTATTTGACGGTTTTAGTTACAGAGTAAATCTCTGTAGTTACAGAGTAAATCTACAAAATTTGATAATAAATTTGATAGGCTAGTTTCACAGAAGAGAGAGAAGTGCTTTGGTGACAGTGGCCACAGGGGAACAGTTAGAGGTTGAGAGGTGGGGAAGAATTTTGAATTATTGAAATTTCATACTGCCCACGTAGAAGTACTTGAAGGGATCTGCTCTTCTATAAGAGTGGAATTGATAGTAGAAATAGCGGCACTCAAATCTACAAAAAAATGACGTTTATGTTGAGTTATTTCTTAGAAATTCAAGTTATAAAGTTATTGTGAGCTAAAGTTTTCTTCGGAGAAGCATCACTGAGGAGGTTTGGGAAATTAACACATCTTTTTGTGTGTGTGTGCTAATATTGATATTGGCTCTCCCAATAAGCTGTTGGATTACAGAATCTGAAAGTAAATTTATCCATAGGCCCTCAGGTCTTAGTGCATGGAGGACCTTTAGATTCTATTTCTAACAAGGATCAAGTGTTTATCTAAAAGGCCATATGTTCACCTTAGATGCCAGCTTTTCAGTTTTTCTACAGCCCTCTGAAAATGTTCCACTACATGATAGAGATACACCAGATCTATAATTTCCCATCTCAACTTAGTCTTTTTTGACCATATTCTCATTTTAGGTCTTAGATTATTTACAAAAATAGATAATAGGGATGATTTCCTATGAGCTGTTGTGTCTAAATCAGTTACAATATCTGAAAATATTTTGAAGTCAATTTCTAAAGTCTCCTGTGAATTCTTTCATACCTTCTAGAGGCTTGAATTTTGTCAAATAAACTTTTAAGAGAAAAACACAAGAAATATTTAACATGAAGCATATGGTTTTGTTCTAATCTCTGCTGAGAATTATATGGTTGTAATTCTTAATATCTTTTCAGTTTCCTACCCTGTATCCTTCAACTATTTTTATCTACCTGAGGGGCTTACAATTAGATGTATTGATCAGTATGAGTTGTGCAGCCTGAGAAAGCAAATGTTAAATAGTATTTGAATTTCTGTGGCAAATTTCTCATCTATCCTCTTAACTGTTTTCTTCTTCTAACTTTTTAAACCACTCTTTGAAGTATTGTGTGTATACCACAAGTATATAGCTCAATCATTTTTACTGCAAAGAGTTAAATTACCATCACCCCAAAAAGTTCCCACATGCCTCTTTACAACGAGGCCCACACCCATCACTGTACTGAAGTGACCTCTAACCTGCTTTGTGTCTTTATAGTTTTACCCTTGCTAGTAATATCACATAAATGGAATTACACAATATGTAGAATTTTATTTCTGGCGTCTTTCACTGAGTACAACAAGTCCGAGATCAATCCATGTCAACAGTTTGCTCATTTTTATTAAATTGCATTACATTGTATGAATATCCCATATTTTGTTTATCCACTCACTTGTTAAAGGGCATTTGAGTTGTTTCTGGATTTTGGCTAATACAAATAAAACTGTTACAAATGTTTGTGTAAAAGTCCCTGTATGAACACCTTTCATTTATTCGAGTAAAGATAAAAGTTTAGAATACCTGTTTTATGTGGTAGGTGAATGTTTAATTTTTAACGAACTGCCAAATTTGTTTTCCAAAGTGATTGTGACATTTTACAGTCTAACTGGCAAGGTATGAGGGTTCTAGCTCTCCACATCCTTACAAAACTTGGTCCTGTCAGATTTTTGGTTGTAACCATTCTAGTGGGTGTGAGGTAGTCATAAATTTTGGTTTTAGTTAGCAAATTAATTGATCATTTTTCATGTGTGTATTAACAATACATATATATTCTTTGATGAATGTCTATTCAAAATATTTGTCCATTTTTTAAATTGGGTTATTTTTCCCCTTAGTATTTAGTTTTGTGAGGTTGTTTCATATGCAGATAACAAGTTCTTCATCAGATATGCGATTTACAAATTTCTCCCAAGTGGTTTATCTTTTCATTTACTTAATGGAGTTTTTAAAATAGTAGTAGCTCTTAATTTTGATGAAGTCTAATTTATCACACTGTTAAAAAAGGGATTATGCTTAAGGTAGCATATCTAAGAACTTTTAGCTTAACCCAAGGCCATGAAAATTTCCTCCTATGTTCTCTCCAAGAGGTTTTAGAGTTTTAGTTTATATATTAAGATCTTTGGTCTATTCTGAGTTCATTTTTATTAATGATATGAGGGAAAGGTCTAAGTTAAGCAAAAGAAAAACAGATAACTAGGCTTGATTAAAATTAAAAACTTTTGCTCACCAAAGTATGGCATAAACAAAAGAATAGATAAGCCATGACAGGAAACAATATTTGCAAAACCTCTCTAACAAAATACTACTGTACAGGATATATAAAGAATTCTGACTCAGTAATAAAAACAAAAATAGTTCAATAAAAAACAAGAGATTTGAACAGACACTTTACTTAAGAAGATGTATAAATGATAAACAAACAAATGAAAATGTGTTCAACTTCATTACTCATCAGGCAAATGCAAATTAAAACCATAATGACATACATACTCATCAGAACGGTTAAAATAAAAAAAATTGTGCTGAGCAAATGTTGGTGAACACGTGGAAAGTGGATCTCTCACTCTTGTGCTTTGTATGGGAACACAAAATGATACAATATTTTGCAAAACATTGTGGAATTCGTCTGAAAACATACACACGTACAAAACAAACATACAACCCTTTCACCCAGAAATTCCACACCCAGATGTTTGCCTAAGAAAATTACAATAGATGGTCTCAAAGATACTGCACACGAATATTCATAGCAGCTTTATTTTAATATTCAAAATAGAAAACAGTCTAGATGTCCATCCATAGGAGGATTTCGTAAATATACTTGACATATTAATACAATGGAATATTATTCAGCAGCAAAATGGAACAAATCACTGATACACATAGCGTCACGGATGCATCTCAAACACATTAAACTGAATGTAAGAAGCTTTACCCCAAAGAATATGATTTTATGTATGAGAAAGTCTGCAATAGGCAAAATAATCTATGCCTTACAAAATAAAAACAGCAGTTGTTTCGAGGGAGAAGTATTGGAGTTGGGATTGACTGGAAAGGAGCATGATGAAACTCTGGGGTGAAGTTAATGTTCTATGACTTGATAGGGCTTTTGGTTTGCATGTATTTGTTAAAATTCAGCAGATGTATGCTTAAGATCTGTGTATTTCATTGTATATAAATTTTACGTGACAAGCAACAAAACTTCATGCAAACTTTGAATTCTGGTTGTTAAAATTCATGCTGAAGTATTTAGAAGAACTATTTTTTTCTGAGCACTATTTGCAATGATTTTATTGAGATCATCTTTCTCAAAGGAGAGCTCTCAACCTGGGCTTCCCAGTTGTGTGTTCATACTGCTAAGAGCATATAACACTGTACTAGCATAAACACAACAAATCTGTCTTTGTCATCAATTTCACTCAATATTGAATAATTTAAAACATTCTATTCACATTCAGAACACAAAGGTGTACTATGGAATAGAATACAAATTTCCCTAGAAGGTTTAAGATAAAATGTATGACTTCAAAGGCATTTGTTTGCTTCAGGCTCTGACTTTGCACTCCCTAAAGGCAAACATTCAATAGCCTATGTTTTGGGGGCATTTTGATGGAAAAGTTAGAGAAAACCTGCAACTGAAACAAAAGATCAAGAGTCGAATTATGAGAGAATTATGTGGAAATCTTCTAGTACAGATTTCATCTTAACAGGTACAGCTTGGTAGGAAAGGTGCTTCTCCTCAATCACAGACAATGTTTCTGCAGGGGGTGCTTTGATTTTTGACTTAATCATTGTAGTTCAAACGTCCAGAGGGGTCTTTAACGTCTGGTTCTGAATAACAGGCACAAAGTTCTGTTATTATAGATTGTAACGTGTCATTGTTGCTCTGTCAAGGAATACATATAACTCAGCAAGAGAATCTGAATTAATTTCAGCATATACAGTTACAATGATTGGTTTTGAAGAGAAGAGCTGCAGCAAGAATATTTAAATAGGTTGGATAGGTTTTACTCTCTGAGCTCAGAAAGTATACTTCCTGAGCTTGGTAAATGTAGTAGAAAACTAAACTTGATGGAGGTTCTCAAGAAGCAACCTGGTTCACCTGTTCCGCCTTTCTTTGAAGTGTGCCCAGTTAAGACCATGGGTGGAATAGCAAAATAAGTAAAGGATGATTAAATGCATTTTTGGCCACACTGAATTTGAATTTATATCCAGAAAGAGAAATCTAAGTCAGTCAAAAAGATAGTTTAATTTTTAGGCTGTAATGTATGTATATGCACTATATAGGTATACTCATGTATATTTATATTTACAGTAAAGTATACACATATATTTACAGTAGTTAAGTATACATCAGTGCATTACCTTTCACAAGAAAAATTGCTTTTTTTCTGTTTTATTTTTTTTGTTTTTTTGTTGTTTTTTGTTTTGTTTTGTTTTTTTGAGGAAGATTAGCCCTGAGCTAACATCTGCTGCCAATCCTCCTCTTTTTGCTGAGGAGAACTGACCCTGAGCTAACATCCATGTTATCTTCCTCTACTTTATATGTGGGACGCCTACCACAGCATGGCGTGCCAAGCGGTGCCGTGTCCACACCCAGGATCCAAACCGGTGAACCCTGGGCCGCTGAAGCGTAACGTGTGCACTTAACTGCTGCACCACCAGGCTGGCCCAAAGAATTACTGATAATATAAAGAAATCCTTATGGTTTTCTAAGATTTAAGGACTAGGTAATATAAGTGGAACTGAAAAAGAATCAAAGAATGAGCCATCCATACTCATAGAGGAGAACAAGTGTAATGAAGTTTCATGGCAAACACATAGATGTTCCAGGACATTAGGGAGAGAAACAAGAGCAGATCAAACATCCTAAGAAAGAGGACTGAGAAAGGACCATTATATTTGGCAAACTATTTACCTATTAACTTGGACAAGAGGAGGTTTGTGTAAACAATTCTAAATCCTCAGCTATCCATTTGTCTTACCTCAGAACTTTGCTCTGCTGGCTTTGGATAAAGCTATCATTAAATTATGAGAATGCTATTTGTGTCCAAGAACTCACTCTGAGTATTTTCATTAGAAAGAAGGAAAGAGAAGAGCTATACATTCTTCTTTGTGTAGTATGTCATCTCCCCATAGCTGAAGTCAAGCATGTATCTCTCAAGAAAAGTTAATTTGGGCACTGACGTACCTTAGATTTTTACCAACCAGCTATCCCATCCTAGACATCCATTCCATTAATTTAATGACTTTGACCCCAAAGCAGGAGGAAAATAAAAACAAAAACAAAACAAAAAAAGATGACAAATATCCATTCATTAGTACTTTATCTGAAACAACCCCACATAGCCAACAAAAAAAGAAAACACTTAAAGATGGCTGCTCTAACACATATCCTTTCTCTATTATAACAAAATGGAAGGCCAATTGCCTGAGGAATTCAACAACTGCCTATCAAAACAATATCATTCATTTTAGTTGTCAAAGTGGACTTCCTCCAGAGTGTTCCAGATGACTGCCCATGTCAAGGATTCCCAAGTCTCCACTCAGTACACTCTCAAATAGCACAGACTGGGTTTGATAAGTATTCCCGTTCACAGCAAACTCTATCTACTCTAACAACCATAAAACTAATGACTGTATCAAAATACCGTAACCATTCTAAAAATAAGATAGACCTGCAGAGGATAAATTTCCCTACAAGCCTTTCATACAATGCAAACCATGTGTGCTTGTGTTCAGTTGTAATAATGAACAGAATATTTTGAGGACTTGAAGATTGTCTATTAAAATTTTTCTCAACTTCTCTGTTAAAAGAACACAACTTTTCATTTTCTCAAGGCCTTGTGATCAAAGTAGGCCTTGACAAGGACATTATTGGGTGTATTGAAAGCTGAGGCCAGCCTGCTTTCTTACTCTATACAATCATTCATTGTTTTAATCATAGACTCTATTGTTTCATAGTCCAGTTATCTCTTTCTCTTCAATTTTTCTTTCCTTTTCCTTCTTTCTTTCTCTTTCTCTCTTCCTTTCTTTCTCCTTTCCTTCCTTCCTTCCCTTCCTTCTCTTCTCCTCTCTTCCTTCAATAAAGTTACTAAGCATTTAATAAATGCTTATGGAGTACCATCTCCATTGTCATGGTCCCATAGGAAAACTAAGAAAATAATAATAAAGACAAAATTAACAAAATTTGATCAGAATTAAATGCTGAACAATTATGCAGAATTTAAAAGTTCAGTAACAAAATTTCCCTAATTTTCTCAACCTATAGACAGATTTTGTTGGGCTTCATGTGTGTTTGGCTGCAATAGACCAAGAGTGGGCAATATTCAGGTTTTTGTATATCTCCTTGCATATTCCACTTTAAATTCAAATTCAACACTTTTAAAATTCATTACCTTTTTTATACAAGCCAAAATGTTTTTATTAAACCAAACTTGTTACTTTGGATCAATATTTAATGTCTATATTTCACCATTCTCTATTATTCAAGTACTGTATATGTTTCTAGTTACTTCTTATTTCCTCCATTTTTCTGCCTCCTTCTTAGGGGATGACCATCATTTCATGCCAAGGCAACCAAAATATCTTTTAAACTATTCTTTCCAGAATCTCCTCTATGTTTACCTCCAAATTAGTTTATATATCATCTCTGCCTATATTCTAGGAAAAAAATGTCATTCCATTGTTTCATATGTTTTTAATGACTCCCTATTTCTTAAAGAAAACAATAGAAACATCCTGATTTTGTGTTTAATACTTTATCTGTCCCTCAATGATTTAATATAAGGAAGAAAAAGTCTACTTTAAAAAGAAAAACAGAGGTCAGCCCAGTGGCATAGTGGTTAAGTCCTTGCACTCTGCTTCAGTGTTCTGGGGTTTGTGGGATTAGATCCTGGGCATAGACCTATATACCACTCATCAAGCCATGCTATACTGGTGACCACATAGAAAATAGGGGACAATTGGCACAGATGTTAGCTCAGGGCCAATCTCCCTCACCAAAAACAAAAAGCAAAAGCAAAAACAGAACATGGTTCCTGTTAGAGAAGTTATTTTTTTCCCTGCTAGTCTTCAAGCCAATCAAAATGACCCCTAGTTCAGAATATTAAACCTATAGAAGAGTTAGAAGGGATATCTACATGCAACAGGATTTTGAATTTGTTACTCTCTCAGACCTTTTTCTCACCTTAGATTGTTTGATTCATTTCTACATTTTCGTCTCCTTTGACTCCCCTATGTAAGTTTTCTTTGCTTTCTTAGACTCAGAAGCTCATCATTCCCTGAATATTTCCTGTGCCTTGCTGCTCCCATGCATTGGCTGATACTTGGTAGCCCTACTAGAAAACCCATTTGTCTTTACTCTTCACTTGTCTAAGCCCTTGCTATCTTTGAAGGGATATGAGAAAGGACCAGCTGATTGTTTCATCTCAATCAGTTTATCAATAAAGTTGGTATGTTTATGCTGCTGCCTAGAGAGCTGTCCTCCCTGTATGTCTCATCTCATTCTGCTGTGGAAGAGACAGACAGCTTATGTTCAATGAAGTGCACGGCTGCCTTCAAGCTCTGCTTCCCCTATGAATCCTTCATTGACCTAGCTGCCTTCTAAGATTTTGGCAGAAGATTCCAACCTTTAGTCTTTATTAGCAAGGTCAAGGCGTGAACAAGGGATAGGTGAGAAAGAGAAGTATGTGGGGTGAGATGGGACTCGTGATTCTTCTTCGTTGCTGCTTCTCACTCAATGGGCTATTGACCCTGGTTATTCCTCAGCAATAGTGGCTCTAACTTCACCTTCTGGTTCTACTTTTTTCCCTTAAATTTGAAGATTTCATTCAGATTCCCCTTGAAGATGATATGTTGAACATATGAATTAGCTTCCACCTCTTTGTGAATTATAATCTAACCAAACATGCAATTTAACTGCCATTGGAGGATGGCAGAATGGGAAACTTAGGTTTGTATGAGGATGCATATCTGTGTGTGTGTGTGTGGAGGGGTAAAATCTATGAAAGAAAACAAAAATCTCAAGTTCAATAGATATTGACTAAAACTGAAAAGTAAAGAAATAGACACAGGCACGTTATTTAAAGAAACAAAGGCAAATGCCAATGTAACAGGTCAAAAAATTTAAAAGGCTGCTGACCTCTTGGTCAAAAACCAGAAGATGTGGTTTCTGATTGGGAAACACTTGCCAGCTGACTGTCTTCCGAAAGGCTAAGAGTATGGCATAATTGTAGTCAGTTTATCTTGATTCAACTTCTGGCGTTCGGGAGTATAAACTCAGATCTGATTCATTAGCATGCCAAGAATAGATGCCATTCTCAATGGCAGATTCAAATGAAACAGGTTTATGAAACAGATGTGTAACATCAAAATGTTGCTTTTTAAATATTCAATAAGAGACGTAGTGTGTGAAGGAACCAAACATTTGAATCCACATGACTAGCTGTTCTCTTTTTATAGCCAGATCTATCTGCAAAATCATCTACAATAAGAATGTCACTTAACAAACAGACAATAAAATATAGATAGAGTAGGGAATGGAAATTAGTGGTTTATGTTCATATGGGCTGGTGCTGTCCAAAGCAAATACAGTCATGTGCGCATAATGACATTTCAGTCAACAAAAGACAGGTATATACAATGGTGGTCCCATAAGTACCATGTAGCCTACGTGTGTAGAGTGTTACACCATCTAGGTTTCTATATGTAAACTCTCTGATGTTCAACAATGACACAATCACCTAACAATGCATTTCTCAGAATATATCCCTGTCATTAAGGGATGCATGACTATATAACAACATCCACAAATGGGAGCCCCATATGTAATTTTAAATTTTCTAGAGCCCACACTAGAAAAATAAGAAGCAAATGAAATTAATTTTAATACTGCATTTTATTTAACCCAATATGTGAAAAATATTATAATTTCAACACACAATCAACAACAAAGTTACTAAGATAACAAAGTATATTTTATGTCTACGGTAAGTACAAATCTTTGCTGGGGAGAGCACAGGTTGAGTGCCTGGACCAGGGCTCTCCCTATCTTCCAAGTAGTGCCTGGTTGAATGCAGCCTATGTTTACCTCCATGAATTTTCTAAGTAAGCCAACTAGCCTGATGGATGACACATTCTTTCTTTAAATATGTTAATACCATCAGTCAAATTACAGCCAATTTCTACTCACCTAAAGTCTATATTTTTACTGACATTGCATATCCTTCCTATATTTCGCTGTTTTATCCACTATATTCCACTGCCTTAGAGAAGAATTTTCCCTTCCCCTTATTTTCATATTTTTGGAAAATATTTTATTACAGACCTCAAATACAGGTAAATACAGTCTTTATTGTATGCACATGATTGGTGCATCCTTCTGTAGATATAAATTTCTAATTTAGTAGGTTAGCAAGCTGAAGAATGTATATTCCCAAATTCTTATATTTGGAAACAAAAATTATATTTAAATGTAATTAATTTAAATAATACTCAATATAGAAAAATCCTGCCATAGCAGTTACTTTCTATACTTATTTTAAGATATTATATATTCTTTAGATATTTCAAATGCATTTTATTTAGAAACTATAGAAAATAATAACAATTACTCTGTACAAATATTCTAGGAATTTAGTGAGTCAATAGGTAAGATATATGATATGATAGAAAAATATTTTATAAATGGATTTATTTAGTATCACTATATATTTGTCTTATTTTTATAAAAAATAAATGAAATTATATCACAGAGGACAGTATGATTAGCAAGTATCAGCAGACTGTTTATAGGTCAGGAATAAATATATCATAAATGACAGTTGTAAATGAACAAGAAACTCCTTTAAAAGATGACAAACATTTATAGGGATAATAAATATGTAAAATTGTAAACACAAATAACATTTTTCCATTAGACTCCATTTCCATTAGGAAATGGAGCCAGTTATTTTCATGGCAAGTTATTTCAGCAGGACCTATTTTCTCCATTATATTTGACAAATAATGCAGAGAATTTGTAGTGATGTGATTACCAGTTAGGGGACCTGGCTTCAAGAGCTCTCCTATTGCAAATTGGGGGAGACATTTTTCATCATATGCAAAATGAGAGGTCAGACAAAATGATCCTTAAGGATCTTCCTGAGCTCTAACACACAGGGAGATATAACTGACTGAGCTCAGGTGTGACTGCTCGCAAGCAGAGGTTCTTGGCACTCACTCTGGCTATTTCTTTGAAACTTAATGAAGACTTTGCAGAGCCACTGAGAGAATTCCCCGGTTTCTTAGAAGAATGCAACCTCCTAAAGATCTCCATGAATGTAAGCCTTCCAAGTCCCTAGGAAATCAGAAGTCCTGGGTTTGAGCTCTGCTTGAATTATTAAGTATTAGACCCTGGACTAATTGTTTAATATCCTGTAGCTTCAATGTCCTCTTATACAAAGTGGGGATAACAGCTTCTCCCTTGCCTTTCTCACATGCTTGTTGAGATGTGTGTATGTTTGTATGTCTGTGTGTATGTAGGTATGTATGTATATATCAAAGTCACTAAGCAATAATCAAATGAACAGTGTTAGTACATTTTATCCAAGTATAAAAGCAGTCCTTCATTTTTACTATCAGCTCTGAGCCAGATGTGATGATAAGAACTTTACTTACATTTCCTCTTTTTATCCCTATGAGGTAGCATTTCTAGTCTCATTTTCTAGATGAGGAAATTGAGATTTAGACTTGTTAAATAATTGCCTAAAATTACACCGACAGTAAATGGCAGAGAAGGGATTTAGAAATGGGAGTCTAGTCTAACTTCAAAGCCTAATTTTTTAAAGACAGTTTCTTACTTCTTCAAGTACACTTGCACTCGTTTCAAAAAGCAGTTACTCAGCTCAGCAATGAGGTAGTTTTGTCTAAAATAATTGTGAAACTGTCACAGCAATTTAGGATATGGGCTGGTAATAGGTAATGCAAAAAATATATGTACTATGTATTACTTAGGATTCTGTGACCCCGTTTATCCTGGATGTCCTCCAATATCTTTGACTGCCTTTTCCTGTATGAATCTCTGAGCTTCTATTATCTCGTCTGTTAAATTACATAATGGGATTAGAATCCCGCCAAGGTCCTTTAGTGATGTAAATGCCTATTTTTCTTTTCCCTAGGTTGTTTAGGTCCCTATACTACTCCCTTTAGCAGTAAGTACTGGGAGTTTGTGCTCTGGCATTATTTTCGTGTTTCTCCTTTCTCTATCCTTCTGTCTATTCTTCCTCCCTCCAACTCCATTCAAATTCCCTACTTCATCTTTCATCTAAGGTAACAGTACCTATGTCTTTGGGCTCCACCTTCCTAATCCAACATTCTAAGGCCTCTGTTGTTGTTTTTTTCCCCCAATTATTTTATTGAGGTCATATTGATTTATAACATTGTGTAACTTCGGGTGTGCATTATTATATATCAGTTTCTGTATAGACTGCATTGTGCTCACCATCAATAGCCTAATTTTTATCTGTCACCATACAACTGTGCCCCTTTACAAACTCTTTTGCCCCACCCCAACCCCGGTAACCACTAATCTGTTCTCTTTATCCACGAGTTTGTTTATCTTACACATATGAGTGAAATCATGTGGTGTTTGTCTTTCTTTCCCTGGCTTATTTTGCTTAACATCATACCCTCAAAGTCCATCCATTTTGCTGCAAATGGGATGATTTTGTCTTTTTTATGGCTGAGTAGTATTACATTGCATATATGTATATATTCTTTATCCATTCCTCAGTTCATGGGCACTTGGGTTGCTTCCCCACCTTGGCTAAGTCCTCTGTCTTTTAAAATCTCTGATGGCTGACCTCTAAACGTTTCTTCAGTTAATGCCTCCACACCTCTATTACATTACACTGAGTTTGCCTCCATTATATTACACTGAGTTTGCCTTCTGCTGTCTCTCCCTTCCGCTGCACTTGAAATTGCTCTTTCACATCAACAATGGCCTGTGAAAGGCTAATCTAATCAGCTTTCTCCTCTTTCAGTTTACTGAAACTTTCTGTGGGAATTAGCACTGTCAGTCTCCCTTTCCTTTTTAGAAATGTCTACTCATTTGACCCATGCAATTCCCTAAATCCCCTCCTAAACTTTTACTATCTGTTCTCATAATCTTCACTGAGTTATCAGTTCATACTTGCTCCTTCAAATAAAAAAAGGAAGGCAGGGAGACACCTACAGCTCTGTATTGTACCTTATGGAAATAAGGGAAGACCACCTAAATGAGAATGTGCACGAGCTATTTATTCAAAGCTGGCTATAGCCAGGAAATCAGCCACCATCATTTTAGTTTGGCAGAGACTCAAAGACAGGCAGGGAAATGGGAAAGCTGTAATGCAATAAAAAAGAACCCTTCAGGTATGCCCTGTGAAGGATGTCGGCATGGGTAAGCTAGAGGTGGGCTAACTAGAAATTCGGCATGCTATATGATTAGTCGAGGGAGTTTATTTGGCTTTCTTTGGTTGATCTTGAGTTGGAAGCAAGGATGAGGGGATAAAACTTTGGGAGGCTGGCAGTCATTGACCATGTCTTACCTATTTGGGGCCAATTGCTGCAGCGGTTGTGATTTGGCTTCCCAGAATGGTAGCTACAGAATTGTGGTCAGAGTTCGATTTTTATACATGCTCTGCCCATTGCTCAATTGTTTCTCCTAGAAACTATCTCCAGCTTTTCTGACCCCGTTTTTCCACCACAGAACATGTGTCTACCAAAGAGCCTGGGCTGGATAGATATTCTCCCTTCTGAAACTCCTTCAGATGGAGACACATTAACAGAACAACGTGTTTATCATAGTCCATTCAGTGCCTGGGTGGTCACATGACAACAGAGCGTCTCAAATGTATGGCAAGGTCATTTTGTTTCCACAGTGATTTTGAAGATAGATGCACAATTTAAACTAACAATTTTCAAAATATTTAATTTTCCTCCTGATTTATACAAATCGGAAGATTCCTTAGAAAAATTATATATACTACTTTCCTTCTCCATTTCCTCTTCTTTTTCTCGAGAATAGTTGCAGTTTTCTCCTATCCTTTAATATCTGCTTTACAGAGAGTGATACGTTTCCATTCTGAAATCTATATTGTGTCACCTGGACCAGGTGTACCACAGGGATTCAAATCAACAGGCAGATAAATCATGTGCGATTGATAACGGAGTTATACATTGGCAATGGAAAATGAATTACGATAAAGAATAATCGGCCCTGTCGAGCTACAAGGCAGGTATTGTGGGGCTTAATGTCGTATAAATATAAAGCCCTAAGATTTTAGCATTTTATGCAATACTGCCATAAATCATGACACAAAACATTTCTGTATTTCACAGATCATGCGCACACATTCCTTTTTGTCATTTGACAGACACGTTTCAAGATTCATTAGGCTAGCTTCTGCTGTGCTTCTGTGAGCAAAATGAGTCCTGCTCTTACATGCATCCAAGGAGAGGGCAATAATGTCTCAACAAGCCACATACCAGAGCTCTAAAGAACTGGATCATCCTCCAAACTGAGGATAGAGCAAGCCATAAAATTTTCTTTCTAAATAGGTTTGCTACCAACCCTATATTGATCCAGTACCACAAAATTATTATAACTATTATTTTTATTTATTAAGGTATAATTCACATGCAGTAAAATGCTCAGATATGAAGTATGGAGTTCACTGAGTTTGGGCTCATAATATTATCACGAAAATTAAGATATAGAACATTTCTATCACATGGAAAATTCCTTCATGCAACTCACCAGTCAATCTATCTTACCCTCAACTCCTTGTCAGAAGTCTATTACTGTTTCGATTTCAATCACCATATATTAGTTTTGCCTGTTCTTAAACTTCACAAAAATTAGATCATATGGTGTATACTCTTTTGTGTCTAACTTCTTTCATTCAACATGTCTTTGACATTAATTAATTTTTTGTATATAACCGTAGTTCTTTCCTTATTATTGCTAAATCAAATTCCATTGTATTGATGTACCACACTTAGTTTAACTAGTATGTTACTGATGGAAGTTTGGATTGTTTCCTTTTATCCCCATTGAACAAAACTGCTATGGACATTCGTTTAAGTCTTTGTGTATATATATATATATATACACATATGCCTTCATTTCTCTTTGAGATATATCTAGGAGCAGAATTGCTGGGTCATGGAATGGGTGTATGTTTAAGACGATAAGAAACTGTCAAAGAGTTTCCCCAAATGGTTGTACCATTTCACATTCCAACCAGCAATATATGAGAATTTCCACTCCTCCACATCATCACTAACTTTTGATATTGTCAATCTTTACCCATTTTGATAGATGTAAAATGGTATCTAGCTGTGGCTTTGATTTACATTTCCTTATTGACTAATGATGTTGAATATCTTTTTCATGTGTTTAGTAGCCATTCGTGTATCTTTTAAGTGTGTGTTCATTTCTTCTGCCTATTTTTTACTGGATTGGTTGTCATTTTTATCATTTAATGGTTCACAGTATACATTTTAGAGACAAATCTCTTGCCCTCAAAATTATTTTTGACCAATGTCTATACTAGATCTCTACTAAAGAATTTTGGTTTTTTAAATTATTAAGAAATATTTCATACAAAAAAATTCAATAAGAGTAATATAATAAACACCCACAATTGATCTGCTCACCACACAAAGATATGCCAACCGTTCGTCTTAGAAAATAAAATATTACAAATACAGTCCATTTACTTTATTATGCCACTTCCTGGTTGCATTTTCTTTTATCATGATAAGAAAATAAACAGAAAGTATCTTGATTCGTATTTACCATTCCATACCATTAGTATTTACCATTCTGTGTTCATTTATACTTCTTTTTTTTTGGTGAGGAAGATTAGCCCTGAGCTAACATGTGTTGCCAATCTTACTCTTTTTGCTTGAGGAAGATTGGCCCCGAGCTAACATCTGTGCTAATCTTCCTGGTATTTTTTGTGTATGTGGGTTGCCAGCACAGAACAAGTTGATGAGTGGTGTAGGTCTATACCCAGGATCTGAACCTGCGAACCTGGGCTACCAAAGAGGAGCTCGTAGAACTTTAACCACTATGCTGCTTGGCCAGCTCCTGTTTATACTTTAATCACACTTATGTATATATCTAAAGAATATGTAATATTTTCCCATATTTTAAAACCTGATATAGTAGTATCATATTAAATGCATTTTTAAAATAAATGGCTGTTTTTGCTTAGACATTCTTATTGAGATTCCACTATGTTGATGTTTAACCTACCCATCAAGGTGCTACACAAGCGTTCTCCAGTGCAAATTGATGTAGATGTTTTGGCCTCTTTCTAGAGGCAAGACCTACTTGTTAGATAAGTGTCTAGTATTGTTGGTTTTGATGAAGTTGTAATCTTTATTAAAAATTATCCCTTCTTGGCTTTCATGCAAAAATATGTGAATTCCTTTGTTACTATAGATGGTGTCCCTGGATATGTTACTGTGCTGTAACACAGATCAGAAACTTTGGTTATCCTCAAATTATAGCTAAGTCATGAATGATTCATGAGACTGGAAACCATCTTATATCTGACTAAATAAACGGAATTTCTCTGTAGTTGTATGATAAAAATCCCCATATAATTAAGTGCTTTAGAAATAGCATCTCCAATGAAGGAGCAATTTGATTATCCATCAGAGTGTGATTGTTGGTCTGTCCTGAGTTCCGGAACCAAATATAGTCAGTTTCAAGTTGTCATTTACTCTTGATGCCTGGTAAAATTAATGAGACTTTTCTTCTCCAATCTTGTCCTTCCCTTTTATTCTCATTTCATCAAATGACACTACCAAATTCCCACTTGTTTAATTTAAAACCTTTGATTCACCACTGGTTTCTCTCACTGCTTCAATTCCTACAGCTAATCAATTAACCAGTCCTGACAATTCTATATCTAAAATACATCCCCAAACTGACGACTTTTTCTCATCTTTATTGTCATCATCTAGTCTCTGCTACCTTCGTCTCTGATGAGCTACTTCAGTGGCCTCCTCACTGATCTCCGTGTTTCTACTCTATTATTTTTATAAACTGCAGCAACAAAAATCTCTTTTTCCTATAATATAACTTCAATTGAAGGCTTTCTTGGTCATCTCAAAAAAAAAAAAATAAGAATTGAAGGTATATCTTTACAGAACCCTCAACCACTTCTCCAGCCCATTTGCACTGAGAACATGGGTGTGAAGTCTTGACAGAGGCAAGGTGAAGGAATTGGTTTTCAGTTTTTTTGTTTTTGTTTTTGTTTTTGTGAGGAACATTGCCCCTGAGCTAACATCTGTTACCAGTCTTCCTCCTTCTGCTCGAGGAAGATTGTCGATGAGCTAAAATCTGTGCCATGCTGAGGCGGCATCCACAGAATAGACGAAGTTATATTGTAGGAAAAAAATCATAATAGAACAAAACCTTAAAGTTCTGAGGCTGTGGGGCCAGCCGGGTGGCGCAGTGGTTAAGTGCACACGTTCCGTTTTGGTGGCCCGAGCTTCACCGGTTCGGATCCTGGGTGCTCACATGGCACTGTTTGGCAAGCCATGCTGTGGTAGGCATGCCACATATAAAGTAGAGGAAGATGGGCAGGATGTTAGCTCAGGGCCAGTCTTGCTCGGCAGAAAGAGGAGGATTGGCAGCAGTTAGCTCAGGGCTAATCTTCCTCAAAAAAAACAAACACAAAAATAAAGTTCTGAGGATGTAATATTGGTAGTACAGTATAAATCTCAATCATACAAAATGAATAACAAGTCACTTCAAAGAGACATGATAAGAGAAGACTTCAGTAAAAGAATGGTATTTCTTATGGGAAACTGAATATGTATGATAAATCTCCACCAATTTCTTTTAAACTTATGCTATCTCATAAAACTACCAGTGGAATTTTAAAATAATTTGATCAAAAGATTTAAAATCTTGTTTAGAAGAATTAATAGCTGGTGTCCAATATTTTAACAAAAGCAACAAAGGGGAACATTAGGTAATCAGAAAACATGAAAAGCTCATACAAATGAAAAATAAAGCACTAAGATATTAAAGGACAAATTTTAAAAATTATAAAAGAGAAAGTAATAGCTAATTAATATATTAAAATCTAAACCCAATAACAATCAAATAAGTACTAAAGAAAAGTTAGATTATCAACTTATCATATTGGTTACGATTTGAGTATTAATATAAATTATTTACTCTCCACTTCTCCATGATGATTCTTATGTGTCTATGGGTTTTTTGAGTGAAATTATTTGGAATATGTACCTAAGAACAAATTCAGTGTGTCATAAATAAGGTGACTTATAATTTCTGTTTGCTTGGGGCAGAGTGGGTTTAAGTTTACTGTCTCAGAATAAACATAAATAGCATCTCCTTTCACTCTCAAAATTATATCTTCAGGGGCCGGCTCCGTGGCTGAGTGGTTAAGTTCGCGCACTCTGCTGTGGTGGCCCAGGGTTTGGATCCTGGGCACGGACATGGCACTGCTCATCAGGCCACGTTGAGGCGGCATCCCACATCCCACAACTAGAAGGACCTGCAACTAAGAAATACAACTGTGTACAGGAGGGGTTTAGGGAGATAAAGCAGAAAAAAAATTATATGTTCACTCTAACCATAGGTTATGTGTATATTTAAATGACTAACTATTTCCAGAATACTCTTCAGAATAACTGGATCAGTCTACACTCTCTTCAGCATTGTGTTAGATTTTCTATATACCAATATCATTGCCAGCACAAGGCAATATCTAGATTTCTAATTTTTCTAGCCAAATAGATAAAGCGGTAGCTCACTATGGTTTTAATTTGTATTTCTGTGATTAATAAGAAGTTTTAGTACATCTTGTCATGCTTGTTAGCGTCATACATTTCCTATTTTATGAATTGCGCATTTATTTTATCCACTAACTGACACGTGTTCTTCAACATTCCGAGTTGATTTTCATAATTGAAACAAAAATATTACCTTATACAAAGTTGCTGGATATTAAGACCATAAAAGTACTTAAGTCAAATAAAATAAATATTGCTTTGATAAACGGAATTTCTCTCTAGGACTTTTTAGTGTTTTCAATAAACGATTGTTCAGTTCTCAAGTATGGCCTATATTCACCTCCTATCTAATTATAATTGTATCCTCTTTTCAGATATGTATATACATTATTTTAGTGGACAGGAAAAGTTCCTTCTTACCTGGTCCCACGATCTTTCAGGCATTTCATTTGAAGTTAGGGAGCAGTATAAATAAGGAATGGGAAAGATAGCTCCAGCCTTAATTAGAATAGAAAGGCTAATTCCAGACATGGCATAAGTTACAGAACTATCTATATGTAGCTGGGTTTGATCATCTGTTGGAAGTCCTTGCTAACTTCCCAAGAGATCTGAGTTAATCTCTAAGAAATTAAATGCAATTTCAACCTATCTCATTCAGACTCCAAGGCAGTAGTTTTAAAATAAAGTTCCATAAAGTTTATGTAGTTATGAAGAAAAGGAATATTTCTTGTTCTTATAAGCTATTTCTTTAGAAGTTAATTATAAAAGTCATCAGATAAATTAATTTTAATGTCTCAGGTCAGACAACCAGAACCTCCGAGTTTCCTAAGTCTTTTCCAGGTGTTAAGCTACTTTTTCAGTGGATGTGTTTGATTCTTCAGGGGTTAACTTAAAATTAGTCTACAGTATAATGAAATATCTTTTGTATTGGAAGCAATCCTATACTTCAAATTCAGAAAAGCGCTTTCAAATGAATGATCTTATTAGCGTATTTGACCACTAAGATTATACTCACGAGATATAAATGAAAAATTCGCGTAATTATATGTAACCTTTCTTCATTTGACCATCAACTGGGGAAATATCTATTTATTCTATTTTTTATTATGCCACATCTTCATAATGGTTTTCCCTTTACATTAAAAAAAATCTCAGACCGTTGCATGGTCAGTTTTAGAAGTTTAGCCATGTTAATGACTTCTTAATATTACTTCCTCATTGACTAGATTTATTGCTGAGAAATTGGTCTTTAATATGACCCCAAATTCCAAATCAAGCATGGTATGCTTGATTTGGTAAGGCAATTTCAGCACTGCTGGTATGGACACTAAATTTTTGTCAGTCTCACTCTGTGTCCTTGGTCAGTTCATTAAATTTTCAGGCGGATGAGTATCTTCCTCTATTAAGTTGATATTCTACTTGTCAAGAATGGAGGAAGAAAGAGCTAATTAAAAGTATGAAAGGCTTTTTAATGCTAACAAGTATGAAATAAATGGTAAGTTGAACAGTTAAACCTTAATGTTTGCACTACATGGCTATCAAATATAATTAGTTACCATGTTCATTTTACTTTTTACCCAAAAATATTTTCAATTTGATTATGCAAGGCAAATAATATGGATAAAATTTTGATTCAGGATGTAAATGAGGTTATTCTTAACTTTAGCAAGAAGTCAAAAAGGAAGGAGGATAGTTGATGGAGAAACTTGGAAGAACAAGCCCAAGATATAAGACATGATTCATTAGGCTAATGACAATAATTATGAGCACATGAAGCATGAGTTTTTGACATCCTCTAAATACCTGGGTGTAATTCATATAGTTGATTGCTTGCCCTATCCACACTTTCTCTAAAGTGATTTGATTTTAGTTCCTATTGAATCTCTTCTTCATAGATATTCCCTGTTTCCAACCCCCAGCTCCAAGCTTAATTCTAACTGATCTAAGAGTAAATGTAAACACTGGGAAAGTCAAGTTCAGGAACTCTAATTAAATCAATAAGCTAAAGGCATTTCCCTGGCCACAGAAATGGGTATGTAATATACCTGATACCAATTAATAAGAGAGTAGATTTGCTAGGATTTCTCTGTAATAAATTTCCCTCAAAAATAGTTCAAGAATGAGCCAGCACAAGAAATAGAAAGTTCTCTTTATTTTAAGCTGTCTCAAGATATCATAGTGTTTGGTTGCGAATCTTGATACAGTTACAGGCATTTGCCATGATGAGAGATGATAGTCAGAAGCCGAAAACAATGTATCGAAAGGAAGATGCAGTACAAGCAGGGCCAAGAGTTGGAGGCACAACCATGAGAATTAAGCCAACCTTGAATTTGTTCTACCTCTGGACTTCCAGTTAAATGAGTAAGTACAATACTTGTTGTTTAAGATCAAGATATTCTGCATACATATTGCACAGGTTGTATTCTGCAGAACATCAATGGGTACTATTCACATAGACCTCAATTTTCTCTTGGGTCATTTACCATGATGACCCTGAGGCCATGTTACCTCAAGGAAAAGCATCAAAGTATGCAATGATTAGTGATCAACTTGTAAATAAGGTTCTTTGCAATGTTTCACACTGCTACATGTTTAATATCGCTAAAAGAGTTAGGACTACATAGGTAATAGTGATATTATCAAAATTTTAAGTAATAACCATAATACAACTATATTCACCTGATTCAATTAACATTTCTTCTGAGCAGCTATATTTATGTGCAAAACAATATACTAGGTGACACAAAGGATACAAAACTCAGGAAACACAATTCCTGCCTAGGGATTTTACATAGTTTAGAAAAACATATGTAAAATATTTGGCCAAATTTTGGTGCACTTGGCCACAACAAAAATAGCCAAGTGCTTGGTAAGAGACTCAGAAAAGTGATGTCTTTTTTTTATACCATATCTAATTTAGCGTAGGAACTGCTTCACTAAAGTGGTGGGACTTAGCTGTGTCTTGAAGGACAGATCTTGAAAGACATGTAAATGTAGCAGTGGTATTTTGCTAGCAAAGAGATAGAAACTGCAAATAGATAACTAAAACAGGAAATTCTGCAGATAAAAAGTACAATAAATGATATGAAAAATTCATTAGAGGATCTCAACAACAGATTTGAGATAGAAAAAAAATTCAGTGCATTTGAACATAGATTAATAGAAAGTATAGATTCTGAAGATAGAAAAGAACTTAAAGACAAGAAAATACATGGAGATCCCTGAGACAACATAAACATTGCAATGCATACATATACATATATATACAAAATATATATACGTAAATATATATATATATATATATATAAAATAAAAACTCATTAATTCATGGATCCGAGTAGGATAAACACAAAGTAATCTATACCTAGACACATTGTAGTCAAACTGTTGAACACCAAAGTAAAGGAAAAAACTTGAAAGATCAAAGAGAAAAACAACACATCGCTTAGTGGAGAACAATAAGACAAGTAAAACCTGACTGCTCACAGCGATGATGGAGACCAGAAGGCAAAAGAATGACATACTCAAAGTGTGTGGGGGAGGGGGGGAGAGGGGAGGAAACACTGTTAACAAATATTCTATATCTAAAAAAACTGTATTTCAAAATAAAGCTGAAAACAAAACACAGTCTCAGATGAACAAAGCCTGAGAGAATGCATTGTTAGCTGACTTTACTGAAAAAACTAAAAGCAGTTCTTCAGCTTTAAATGAAATGACACGAGGTACAAGTTAAATCCATGGAAATACAAGGAAATAATAACATTGTATTCTTAGGTTTATACAATAGATATATATGAAAATAATAGCAAAAAGAGGGAGGAGAAAAGAACTATGGAAAATTTTGTATACTGTACTAAAATTGTTAGTATGAGTGTGAAGTAGATTGTGATAAATTAGTGGCATTTCATCTGCAGAGCAATCACTAAGAGAATAAATACAAAAAATATAATTGGCAAATCAACACAGGAATTAAAATGGTTCACTAAAAGTATTTATTTAGCAGAAAAGTAGACAGAATAGGAGAAGCAGAGCAACAGGACCAAGATGAGACATATAGAAAAAAAGAAATGAGACAGTTTACTTTTCCTTTGGGTACAGTCTTTATGACAGGAGTTAGTTTTACCACTTGGAGCAATACGCCTCCCTAAATTAGGCTCCTACCCTCTCAGAGAGACTGAGAGAGAGGGGCACCATCTTCCTTGATGATTACATTTCAAAGGGATAGTTCTCAGGTCCTTGAGAAAGAGTGTCCTGGGTTGTAAAACTGGTAAGAGATTTTCCAAACAGATTTACATCTCATAGGAACAGAGAAAGAATTTACACTTATAGGTTTTCTAAAGAAAATGCTCTCAGGAAAAGGAGGTCAGGGGTTTAGAGGTAGGAAGGGGTCAGTCTAAAGTTTGGTCAACTTGAGGGAAATGTTAAGTCTACCTTGGTCACTAACGAAGTATTGAAAAAAGATTGTACAGCGTTATCAAGAGGGATTTATGCTGGGCATTCAAGGTTGGTTTAATGTCTGAAATCTGGTTAAGGTAATATCCCATGTTAATAGGATAAAGTAAAAAAGTCACGGGATCAACACAGTAGACACAAAGAAAGTATTTGACAAAATCCAACACCCATAAAAACTATTAATAAAACAGGAATAAAAGGAAGCTTTCACAACTTGACAAATGACATCTATGAAAAACCTATATACTTAAAGACAAAATACTTAATTCGATATGTGTATAAGTTGAACATACCCCTAGTATATACCAAGAGTTAGCAAACTGTGGCTTACTGGCCAAATCTAGCCCACTGTCCATTTGCTAAAAATAAAGTTTTATTGGAAATCAGGCACATTCATTTGTTTATATACCGCCTAAAGATTTTCTCAGGTTACAAGAGAAGAGTTAAATAGTTGTGATAAAGACTATATAGCTGACCCCTGCTATGTAACATTCAGTATATTTCAATGCTCTTTAATGAAATTAGCATATTAGATTACGTTGAGTACACTAAAATTCCTTAGTACATTTTCACTATCTGATGTTAAAAAGTACATGAGTTTTCTGTCTTAGTTTTTGAAAGAGCAGAATGAAAACTTGGCAAAATTATGTTTAGATAACTTTTCTTATGGTTCACAAGAATTGAGTTTCTGTTTACTTTACGCATTTATTGTTTTGTTTTCCATTCATTTGGAAAAGCTTTTCATGCAGTTGTTTTCAAACACTTCAAAGCAGTGATGGTTGTTCTCATGAGAACAACCATTTGCACCAGATGTATTTTTTTTTCATGATTAGTTTATGAAGTCCTAATGATAAGAAAAGGAGAGAGTTAAAAATCTTGACTTTGGAAAAAAAGTCTGATATCACAGAAAGAAGAATGGAGTGAACTAGAAAGACGACACTTATTTTAACTTCAGGGAAGTAGGATAAGATAGAAGTACCCAGGAAAAAAGATCAATAATTTAGGAAGAATAGAGTGTGTGTTTCATCCTGAGGTCCCTTGACAAGCTGTGCCTGAAGTCATCAAACTGTATGAAGACTGTCCCAGCGGTCAGGAGGGGCCTTCAAAACTTCGAAGGCAAAGTTGGAGGGATAAAAGAAAATGCTCATTTCATCATGGTCTTCCTAGTAACAGAATTCCTAATAGTTTATCCTAGGGCTCTGTTTAAGTGACTTTTACTATGCTAATGCGGTCCACAGGAGTAGGTGTATATTTCTTGCTGAAACTTAACTGCATGGGAACTTAGTGAACACATTTGAACATAGGTTTGTTATTTTAATGTGTGCTGCCAGGGACTAAACTTACTGATACTTGGCTGTAATTGAACCCTCAAGCATACATCTTAGAATCACATAATATAAATATTGATGGAGGTTTTTACATAGGATTCTTTTTGACAAATTTGTCAGTGGACAAATAAATACTTTGAATGATGTGTATGATTAATTAGTTCATTTTAAGTGCTTAGTAAATTTTGGCTTGATTATTATTATCATATTAATTAGTTAAGGCATATTTGTATGGAAATTTAGCAGTTTACAAAGAACATACACACACATGTATGCCTAGATATAGATATGTAATGTTTCTTGCATGAAAACTGTGTGAAATGGGAAAACCAGGTGGTGACCAATCTTATGTTAGAAAAAAATAAGAGACAATGTTTGTCCATGGTGACTGTGTGTAGAAGTGGGGGAACTGCGATTAGTCTCAGATGAGCTGACCCTTCATACTGTGTTCAGCGCACGCTGTGTGTCCTCAAATCTCCCTCTCACACACTTACTGTGTCCTGAAGCTTTGCTCTTTCTTTCATATAGTTATTCAGTCCCTAAAGCTTTGCACTTTCTTTCACATTTGATCTGATATTTCCATTTCTATCTTCATGAACAAGAAGCGTATTGAAATAAGGTTCTAATAGGTTTGATTATTTCTCTCTTTCAAATAATTAACATATGGCAATTAAATTTTTTAAATATTTATTGAAAATCTACAATATGCTTGGTAAAATAAAAGACACACTTCTGGGGGCCAGTCCAGTGGTGCAGCAGATAAGTGTGCACGTTCCACTTCTTGGTGGCCCAGGGTTCACCAGTTCGGATCCGGGTGCAGACATGGCACTGCTTGGCATGCCATGCTGTGATAGGCGTCCCACATATAAAGTAGAGGAAGATGGGCACGATGTTAGCTCAGGGCCAGCCTTCCTCAGCAAAAAGAGGAGGATTGGTGGCAGTTAGCTCAGGGCTAATCTTCCACAAAAAAAAAAAAAAAGACACACTTTGATTAATCTTCATAAAACTACTGCTTTAATCCTGTCCTTCAGCTGTTCAAAGCTTCGACATGGAATTTAATTTGAAAAAATAAAAATCCTGATTCTTAGACAATCATTTATGATGTTCTTCCAACCTACATTCAGACTCATCTCCTATGATTTCACTGGATGAAACCTTTATTTTAGCTAATCTGTTTTCCTCAATATCTTAAATATATTTCCTGTTTTGATCCTGTTTTCCCTCTTTTTGGGCATCACTATCATTCTTCTTAACTGATCTCCATCCCTCTTCCAATGTTAATTGAGTATTACACAAACTTGAAAGCCCAGTTCAAAAACTATCCAATATTTCCATAAAGATATTCTTGATTATCATACCCAGAATATGTCCTGGAATTGACTTCCTGGACTATTTCACAAATATGCCATATACGTATGACTTAATATTGCCATTGTTTCAATCAGTGTTGTTAAGTACAGGTTAGCAAAAATTATCTCATATTTTCTTACAGTTGCTTAAAATTCCTGCTTTAGGTCTGTGTACATAATAAGCACAAGAAATACCTAAGTGAGTGTAAGAGCTTCTTGGTCCTCTCAGGATTTACAATAGCCCGAGTGGAATGGTTAAAGTAGATCAAGATTTTAACTAATCTCGAATCCTAGGAGCAAATAGATAACAGCATCAGGATTAATACACAAATCACCTCAGGTGCAAAGATTCCTCAACGTCACTACTGCTTTGAAGATAATCTCTGGTTTGCTGAGATTTTTAGGCAGGTCATTCTGCTTGATCTTGCCCTAGAAACTAAACTCTCATGAATGTAAGGAAATTTGCTTTTTTTGAATGCTTTTTTGTCTAGAAATCACTTATGTCATTCTACGTTTCTAGTAGTCAAGTCTGAAACATGAATGAATTCTCAGTAAAGATACAGAGAATTTTGGGAAAACCTATATGTTCAGAATAATCACAACATTTCAAAAGATTCTACAATTACTACACATTCTAGCGTATTCTTAGGAGTAAATATTCTGGTCTTGACAGGAGCATTTGAATTAAGCGTTTGCCCTCGTAGTTAGCGAGAATGCAACATACAAAAACAGTGTCTGCATTACGCATTTTCCCTTTTTTTTAGTTGACTTCTGTCCAAATATCTAAACTGGTGAATCATTGATGAGTTTTAAAATCATTGGTAGCCCCTCTATCAAATTTTGGATTACATAGTATTTCCCTATGTTCTTAGAGACTAGTTCTAACAAAAGAGTTTGGCTTATATCTCAACAGATATGACTTACTTTCGGGACATTATAAACTGTTAGAAAACTATTTTTGAATTCACAATTCTTTATTGGATAGACATGGTCAGCAGCATTGATTTATTTCTTTACCCTGTATTGAAATGAGGGACTCTGTGCTTTAAAATACTGAGTTGAGTTTTCTCTTGTTTTCTAAATGATACAAAATTAAACTTAATGATGATCTTTCTGTTTTAAGAGATCCAACTAATCCTGAATGAAATTTAAAATGACATTTTATAAAAGAAATCATACAAGCCAACAGTACACTATTTGTAGTTTTCTTTAGAGTGAAGACACATTTCCCACGCATTTGTTGCGTCTAATCAAGCAACTAGCTCACAAGTACAACTGCATGGAACAGATGGCAAAACCTCTGCACATTAGACTTTATATCTGAAAAAGAGACACTTTATTTTAAAATTGCCACTTGGGAACATAAAGTGCTCTCATGAGAAAAACACGTTTCACACTTTAAAGGCGGTCCATAAAATAAAGGCAGATGTTTAAACGACTTCTTAATTAACACAAAACAAACATTTACCTACACTGTGGGGATAAAGCACTGCAATTAAGATGAACCCTTTCAAACAGCCTGGGACATATTTTATGCAAAGTAATACCAAACATTTATCTTTTAGGATTTTCTGTCTTTCGTTAAGAAACGAGTAATTATTATTTATCCACAATTCGTTAATTTGAAACTGTTATGAAAATAATAGCTGCTATTTTCTAGTTTGATAAAAATGCTTTTTTTAAAAAAGTGCTTGAGTCTAAAGCATATTATAACTACAAACAAATATTATTTTCAACTAATTATGCAATTATGTTACTCCGTTAGCACTGAACACTTCTATTACCAGAGGAAAAATTTATTAAAGGGATTGGAGAGATAATGATATTTTTCAAAATGCCCTTATACAAAAAATATGCAGAACAGATTGCTTATGAAATATATTCACAGATAACTGCTTGAATAATCATTATGAACAGAGAGAAGAACAAAAACAAAGATTTTTTATTCACAAGAAATTCATTTGGGTGAGAAAAAAGCACGTTGACATATTTTTGTAGGCTTCAGGTGACAGGATAGAAAGGAACACCAGCCCACCTACAAGGTGACAGTGGTCAATTGTACTTCCTACATGCCTGGGGTCTATCTACTGTTTTAATATCTTGAAATAAAGATTTAAAAGTAGTATAAGAAATAATAAAACCCTGAAGGCATAAGGCTCAAATTCTATTAATGTCAGTAATTTTCTCCACTTTGTTAAAGGCAAGAAGAACAAGGAAATGATAATGCCCTATTTGGGATAGTTGAAATAAATACAAAGAGATCATACAGAGAGAGACCTCCTGTACATTCAGGGAGGTTTTTTTCTGCGACAAAAAGAATGACTTGCTGACTGGAAAAAGATAGAATAAATATTATAAAAGATAATCAGTGTCGAAGGTAGGTGTTCAGGAAAAAAAAAAGTAGATTATCGTCTAATGTCCAAAATAAGAAATGATGAAGAAATTGAATTGTCTATTGGATATAAAGAGGATAATGCACAAAGTAAAATAAAATGACTAAAATAAAATAAAATTATGCAAGGTCTTACTGGATTGATAGAGACAGCAAGTCATCAACTAAGGATTATGATCAATACAAGTTTTTTTTACCTGAAAAATGTTGAAGATTTATACTGAATCTTTAATGGCCCCTTTGCTACAAAGTGTACAATGAAATATTTTATGCTCATTGATTCTACTTGTATTCTATGCCTTGCTTTTGAACAATTAGCAAGAATGATTTTGAAAACCAGCTGGTAAATATTAAAAATTGCAGAAAAAAGAAAATGTCAGAAAACTATAGACTGGATAACAATTTCTTAATTTTCTAGCAATGACAAAATGTGAGTTCCAAAACCACAAGCCAGGCTTTGTGATCACAAAAAGTCCTAGGACATTCATCTAGCAAAAAACAAATATTTAAACATGTATTGAGTATTTACTATCAGTTACCATGCTAAGAGCATGAACAAAATGATGAACCAAGAAAAACATCCTTTGATTTGGGGATAGCACAATCAGATAAGAGGAGACGAAGCACAAATTATCAAGCATGCTTCATTAAATGTACTCAATGAAAACCTGTAGGGAATATTAAAAATAATCGAATGGTTGAATTAGCAAGCTTGTTTGTAGGAGTCAATAATGACAACAAAAGTGTTTAATTTTTGTCTTGAAATCAGTTGGCATAAATCTTATATTGATTGTTCATGTGAGCATTTTAAAAATATATAAGAAGTAAATATGAAAAACAAAGCAGGTTATAAAGTCAAGTGTGCTTCTTTTCTTAAAGGTAACCTGGGAAAATTGTACATCTCATCAACATTTTATAAATACATTCAGAAAAATATTTCTTGATTTACTTATGGCCTAAATGTAAAAATTTGGCCTGAAAAATATTCCATGTAGATTTTGTAATTGGTTTTTCAGCTATACCTAAAATGTTAATTTATAGATCCCTTGTCAAACCTATAATACTGAAAAAGTACAGGACCAACTTCAAAATGTATGCTTTAGGGGCCGGCCTGGTGGCACAGCAGTTAAATGCACGTTCCGCTTCTCAGCTTGTCGGCGGCCTGGGGTTCGCTGGTTTGGATCCTGGGTGCGGACACGGCACCGCTTGGCACGCCATGCTGTGGTAGGCGTCCCACGTAGAAAGTAGAGGAAGATGGGCACGGATGTTAGCTCAGGGCCAGGCTTCCTCAGCAAAAAGAGGAGGACTGGCAGTAGTTAGCTCAGGGCTAATCTTCCTCAAAAAAAAAAAAAAAGAAAAGAAAAGTATGCTTTACAACTGTTGTGTCCATATTGTGAATAAAGATGTGGAAAATATAGAAGATGGTTCAGAACTAAGGGCAGGGGTTTGCTCAAATGTTGGACGGGGAAAAGATAAGTCCAAGTATCTTGCACTTTGATGGTCTAATGGAGGGGTATAACACCCAAGTACAAGATAAATTTTAGAGAGGTTAATATAAAACTATGCATTTTAGTTAAAAATAATTAACTGTAGAAGTATAGTTTCAAATGTAATGGATGCACAGATTATATTAAAGAAAAACTAGCATATTTGAGTTGATCAAAGATATTTCAAACCATAGTTGGATGCAGCTACTTTAAAAACTAATAAAATCTTAAAGACATTTATTTTTACTTTCACATAACTATATCTTAGACTAAGTTACTGCGAATGTAAGGCCAAGATCTTGAAATACATTAGTCCTGTTGCATTTCATAGAATTCATATTAATTCTAGACTCCTGATTCCAGTTCTGGATCTCATAGTATGAGAGGGGTTATACACTGTCAATCATTCAAGAGCAGATGGCTAGAGAAATAATTTGAGGTAAATTTGGACTTTTAAACTTGAAAAGGAAAACAATGAGTGGAAAAATTAATAGTGTCTTCAAAGGTTTTAAAGTGTTGCGATGAATGTTTATATTATGCTGCTGTAGAAGACAGAAGTGGAATCGGAGTGTGAAATTAAAGTGAAAATCTGAGTTTCAGAGAAGACATAAAAACGTACAGTTAGTTCTCTAAAATGGTCTGCTTTTTAAAATTTAAATCTCCTGGTTTCAAAATTGCTTAAGCAAAGGCTGAATGACACGTACATAATAGAAATCTCACACCATGCGTAAGTGTAAGATCAGAATTTAAACTATCCTCAAGGATAGGAAATATGAAGTTAACAAATCAGCCTAAAATCTTACCTAGGACCAGCAAAACACTTGAAGAAGTGTCAAAGGTAAACATCATGTTTTTCATTTCTGTTTTGTATAAGTAAATGGAAAATGTCTGGCATAATTCATCATTAGGGAAATGCAAATTAAAGCCATGAACAAAATACCACTACACATCACTAGAATCTTTAGAATTAAAAATACTAACCATTCTCAGTGTTGATAAGGATCCGCTGGAACCTTAATACACTGCTCATTGAAACATAAAATGGAAAAACAGTTTGACAGTTTCTCATAAAGTTCATTAAAAACTACCGTGTGACACAACCATTCCATTCCCACGTATTTGCCCAAGAGAAATGAGAGCAAAGGACTGTACAAAGAGTTGTACACAGATATTTATAGTAGCTTTGTGACTAATAGCTCAAAACTGGAAATAACCCAAAAAAGTCCATCAACAGGTAAGTGAAGAAACAAATTGTGGTGTATACATACAGAGGTGTATTACTTAGGAATATAAAGAAATGGACTACATTGATGCTCACACCAGCATGAATGAATCTCAAACTAATTATGCCGATATAAGGAAGATAGATTACATACTATATGACTCAATTCATGTAATATCTAGAAAATACAAATTAATCTACATCATGGAAAATAAATCACTTTTTGTCTGAGTATAGAGGAAAGGAAGGAGCAAGAGGCAGGGATTAGAAAAGGGCACAAGGAAACTAGGCTGTGATAGATAAGTCAATTCTCTTAATCGTGGAAATTGTTTCTCATCAAATTTTAGGCTTTAAATATTTACAGTTTATGTCAATTATCCCAAAATAAAGCTATTTAAAAAATAAATCACAGCCATAATTCATCTAAGGTGTGCGTTAGCGGATGTGTGTGTTTATGCCTATGTGTGTGTGTGTAGATGTGTATGTAAGTATATATGCAAAATCAGAGGATTTATAGAATTCACTCACACCCTCAATCCATTTAAACCTCCATAAATTTCTGTAGTTAGGAGGCTTTCTGTTGGTGTAGAGGAGATATTTTTTAACTGGAGACCTCCTGGACCTTCAAGATTTTGAACCCGGGATCCTCAGAATGCTCTCTAAAAAGTTCCCTCTTGTTCACCCTCCTCTTTCTTTTCTCCAAGTGGAGAGAAGGAAATAGCAACATACAGCACCTTTCTTTCCTTTCACAGAGGCTGATATTTTTGAATTGACTGAACAATGCCTTATTGAGCCCCTACTACATGCCATGTACTGGTAAAATGAGTCAGATTGGGGAACACTCTGTCAAATATTGTAACATGGGCCATTAAACCAAGGAATAGGAACATCTTAAAAGCAGGAACAGTTTAGTGTGTTTGACATAAAGATGGTCCCAGGCCTAAAGGGAAGGAATGTTTTCCTCCTCGACTCCTTACTCCTCTTCCCTCCATTCCATAACACTCGCCTAAGATTGCTACCCTTTCCTTCCTCTATGTGGCGCTGGGAGTTTCCACAGTGTGTGGGGGCTTAATGTTCTCAGCTGGCCTTAGTATTTGCTTCTAAGCCTTTAACTGGCAGGATGTGCACTCTGTGAAACCGTATTTCCTGCTCCTTTGCCACCCAGGCCATTGGCTTCTGACCTGTTTTAGAACATAATATTCAACAAGATAATCAATTATCTTGGATGTTTGGTTGCCCTGTTTGTAAATAGCTCTGAGAACATTGTTGATATTTTCTCTTACATCCTTCCTGCTTACCGGAACTGGTTTAACCTAATAGGCTGCTCATGTTCCCAAGTGACTGAAATAGCTTTTGAGTAAAGAGGGCCTTTTGAAGGGTGGTTTTCTTGCATAGACAAGATTGATTAGCTATTCCTCGAGCAGGAAACCATGATCATTAAATTCTATTTTTGCTTCTGTTTCTAGAACTGCTAAATTAACAAATTAAACTAAATAATTATCCAAGACATTCAATAAATCAAATTATATAAACAATTAAACAGCTAGAAAAAATAAAGTTCAGTCAGCTAAGAAAATATAGGTAGTTTCTGCTTAATGAAATTATTTTTAATATGTTATCCCGTGAACTAACTCCCCTCTCTCACTATGGGATATTTAAAATAAGTGGCTGAGAATGTCAATTAAAAATTAAATTGCTTTTCCTTTTCCATTTTTTAAAGATACTACTTAGTTCTTGTTTTTTTAAATATAATATTATTCAATTGATGCAATTCTTTCATATAGTTGACGTGGTAACATAAATCAGGCCTGAATTAAGACCGTAGGCAGTCAAATTACTCAAAGCTTTACAAAAGGAAACTCTCCGTATTCGATTTTGCTTAGGTTTCTTAGTAAACCTGGATGAACTTAGCTCATCAGCAAGTCCTCAAAACCAATTTTTTCCTGAATATGATGGAACAAGATGTTCCCATAGAGAAGAGCACTGTTTGACTCATTAAGAAGTTTGATAATACAAAGACATAGTTGAAAGTTGTAATGAACTTCATGATCAGGGCCAGCCTGGTGGTAGGCGTCCCACGGTATAAAGTAGAGGAAGATGGGCATGGATGTTAGCTCAGGGCCAGTCTTCCTCAGCAAAAAGAGGAGGAGTGGCAGTAGTTAGCTCAGGGCTAATTTTCCTAAAAAAAAAAAAAAAAACCAAAAAACTTCATGATCAGGCTAAATTTATCCTCTTTGGGGAAGTATATACTATATTGGACTTTTCAGAATTTCCTCTGAGAGAGAGATAATAGACAGATAGATAGATAGATAGATAGGCAGACAGATAGAGCTATTTCCCTTCCCTGAGGACGTGGATAGGATACTACCTGTCATAATGTTTTTCGATTGGGACAGCTTAAAAACTTGGGAACTGAACAGCAACTTTACACTTGAAAAATTCCTACTCAAGTCAGGTGTAGCATAACAATTTTATTGTATCACAGATGTTGTCTGTTTGTGAAATATATACCACGGATGCATATCTGCTAATGGTCATTCAGCCATACTTCTTTGTGAGGATGTGTTCCAATTCATAACGAAGTCCTACAGCTTACCTTGTGGGCTGGAAGACCAGATCTTGCTGGTTTTCTTGCTCAAAGGATGCTGCCCTAAGGCCCTCATACTATTAGAAATACAGGAAGAACACAAGGAGTTACCCTCACATGCATTTTATAATACTTAGCAGCAATAATGATGAGAGCAAATGTTTATGTAGTGCTCTACAGTTTACAAATTGCTTTTTAATACATTATTTCATTTAAGTATTATAAAATATTATTTCTATGGCTACTACTATCTATTAATTAAGATGTTTGTACTTTGATCCCAAACTTTGAGCTTTATGAAGAAAAGACTATTAAAAAAATGAGAATATGATTGAATCTTGTAATTTAAAAATCCCCAAAATAGATTTAATTCAAAGGATTCTAGTGCAATTTATAATGTAGCACACTGATTATTTTTGTTTGATATTTTACATTTTCAGAATGAGAGAAAATAACCTTGGAAAAATTATCATTCTCTTATCTTTTAATTGCCTCAAAATCACATCATAGGATCTAGAATATGAAAGATATATTAAATTATCTTTGAATATGTCAAATTTTAAAATCTACTTCAATAAATTTGCGTATGTCCCTCAAATGTCTAAGAAGTATTAAAATAATTTCTCAATTCTTTTGACTCTTTGTTTTTCCCCTAAATTCATAGAACTGAGAGTATCCTGTTGCAAAGTATGTATTAAAAAATATCGATCAGGGGGCTGGCCCCGTGGCCGAGTGGTTAAGTTCTCGCGCTCCGCTACAGGCGGCCCAGTGTTTCGTCGGTTCGAATCCTGGGCGCGGACATGGCACTGCTCGTCAGACCACACTGAGGCAGCGTCCCACATGCCACAACTAGAGGAACCCACAACGAAGAATACACAACTATGTACCGGGGGGCTTTGGGGAGAAAAAGGAAAAAATAAAATCTTTAAAAAAAAAAAATATCGATCAGAGTTGATACTGTAATTTGAATTTGTCAGAAATGGTATTTTTCTTGAGATGAAACTTTTAAAAATAGGATAATCGCTTAAATCAGTTTGGTAACATCTCCCCTTTTGGAATGCATACGCAATGGAGTTTATTTTTTTTAATCAAAAATATTTAAATGTCTGCAGAACTGGTTGCTTAAAATTAACTTTGATGACTCTTTAGAAAGTAAATGATTACCCTCTTTTTATTTTTTTTTAGAGTTTCAAAGTTTAGTGTAGAATATTTAAGAAATATTGTAAAACGTTATTCCTTTTGAGAAGAATGAGATTTTATAGACAATTTAATATGACTTAAGTGCCAAAATTGAAAGAAACAGTGTTTTGATTATTTGCTTGTCAATGTAGATTTTGTTGTATATATTCATTGCATGCAAATATATACAATATATATTTGTATACATTCATTGCAACAGATTTTTCTAATGTCTTACTTATTTTCTGGTTGTCCCTGTGTCTGAGAATTCAGTAATAAATTATAATAGAGCCATGCTACGTATAATTTTGGTTAAGTCTATAACCTGAAGAATGATACAAGGAAGCATTATGGGCACCATGGTAATTCCAGGATCCAGTCACCTTGTCTTCTAGGTAGATAGGCCACCAGTGGAGATTTTATCTAAACCTTACAAGGATGTTTTTCTGCAGTTAATGTGGCTCCTGTAAACTGAGCGTGGGAGTTAGGTGTTTTAATGTGTTCAGTATCCCTGGATTCCAGATAGTACCTTTATATGCCACTATAATGCTATCTAATTCTTGATTAGTTACTGCCTTATAGCAATCTCCCACTGTATCAAGCCAATTTAACTTCTTTTCCTAGTTACAGTGTGAAATAAAGAGAGGCATTTATGGTTTGTGCTTATTTGAACCCCTCAGAACACTAGATACAGTGCTTAGAGAATTCTTGCTGATTTGACTTAATCCCTAAGAATGTTTGCATGCTATAGAGAGTGACCCCAATTATACTAGTAAAATATTTTTAGGACTATGAGAAACTTAAATTTTATGGAAATGCTTCTAAATAGAAAAAGGATAAGGAGCATTACACTTTAGCTCTTGGACATTAATATGCTTAATAAAATAAAGATTAACTAAGACGCTAATGGTAGCAAAATTAAGTCCATGCCATGGGATAATAAGCTGGAGAGCAGGGACTACTCTGGCTGTATCAATGACAATATTTTCAAAACCATTCTTGTTATCTAGAGCACTTGTTAATACACATCTCTTGTAATGTCTGTATTTTAGGGAAGCTGGAAACGGCCAATCAGTTGTCTGTTTCTATGAGTTCAGATATTTTAGATTCCACATATAAGTGAGATCACACCCTATTTGTCTTTCTCTGTCTGACTTATTTCTATTAGCATAATGATCTCAAGTTTCATATTGTCTAGAATGGCAGGATTTCCTTCTTTTTACGGGTGAACAATGTTCCATTGTATGTATACATATGTTAGGTCCACTTGGTCTTTAGTGTTGTTCAAATCCACTGTTTCTTTATTGACTTTCTGTCTGGATGATCTATCCATTGTTGAGAGTGAGGTTTTAAGGTTCCCAACTGTTATTGTATTGCTGTTTATTTCTTCTTTTAATTCTGTTAGTATTTGCTTTAGGTATTTAGGTACTCTGATGTTGAGTGCATAATTATTTACAATTTTTATATCTTCTTGATGTATTACCCCTTTTATGTTATATGACCTTATTTGTCTCTATTGACCATTTTTAGCTTAAAGTTTATTTTGTCAGATACAAATATAATTACCCCAGCTTTCTTTTGATTACCATTTGCTTCCAATATCTTTTTTCATTGCTTTACTCTCAGACTAAGTATTATCTTTAAAATTAAAGTGAGCCTCTTGTAGGCAGCACATCATTGGATCCTGTTTTTTTATCCTTTCATCCATTCTGTGTCTTTTGATTGGTAAATGTAATTCATTTGCATTTAAAGTAGTTGTTGATAGGTAAGGACTTACTATTGTCATTTTGTTAATTTTCTGACCATTTAGTCAATAATTTGTTCCTTCTTATCTTGCTGTCTTCTTTTGTGACTTGATGACTTTTTATAGAGGCATGCTTTGACTCCTTTATCCTAATCTTCTGTGTAATTACTACACGTTTTTCCTTTGTGGTTATCATGAAGCTTGTATAAAATATCTTACATTGATAACAGCCTATTTTAAGCTGATAACTTCAATAGCATACATAAACATTACAGCTTGAGTTCATTAAAATGAAAAAAAAAAAAGCACTGAAAACTTAAGAGTTATGGAAACAGGCAGGCTAGCTTCATGGACGTCAGGTGCTCTGGATATAACACTGCTTCATATTAATTCTTCTGCTTACCCTGAGTGATGTGTCTATTAGGCCTGTATTTGCCTACTTTGTCTCCACTCCATGTTCATCTTAATCAAAGGACAAGGATGATGACCTCATCAGATAAGGGATAATCATTCTTTTGTCAAAAATATATAACTTGATTTTGCTATAAGTAGCACGGAGGCATAAAGTAAGGAAGTATGATAATTATTTAGAATTAGAGGAGTATGATTGTGTGATTCATGTTACGGTACTAATAGCAAATGGAGAAACGATTGCTATTCAATTCTTATGTTAATAAGTGCATTTAATCTAATATTTAAGTTTAAATAGAAAGTCAAAATTATTTTAGTTGTTGCTACTATTATGTAGTCACCGAATTCTGCATTTTCTGTGAAAATAATGTTAAGTCCCATTTTGGTACTGGAGGAGAAAAATATGAGAAGTACAAAACAGTTGTGCTTTAAAATGTTTTGGCATTCAAAAATCACCATTTATCACATGGCCAGTCAAGCAAAATGAAAATAAATGTAAGAAGGAATATGCAATTCATCTCAAATAAGTATGTACCTTAAGTTTAATGAGCTAGTTGCTATATATTTAATGAGTTAACTGGTGCATATTAATTAAATCTCGATTGTTTGTTTAAAATCTCTTTTGGAGGATTTCATGCCATCTGGTTAGCTTATTTTAAATGACAAAAGCAATAAGTACTTAATTGCATTCCTATTAATGTACTGTTGTTTCTAAACATGTGAGACTTTTAATGAGCATTTCACAAAGTTTATTGAAAGAATATTGTATAGATAAGAATAAATGTTTTGTTAACTCGTTGGTTGCTAAGAGTAGGTGTAAAATAGTATGAAAATGTCATTAAGTGTGATTCAAATTATTTAAAAATAAATGATCACCCTTTAGAAGTAAGTGACTTTCTAAAAATGTCTCCTGCAGTGTTTTTTAAATTTCCTGCCTTGTATACACAGATGTTAGATTTAACTTTCTCTTTGGTTTTTATTCCTCACAACAACAACAAAAACCGTTGTGAACAAGAGATATACACTATTGTTTAACCTTAGTGTGACACTGAATAGAGAAGTTAAAGCATCTGTTTTGAGCTGCTCTCCAGCTGTGAGTGATGTGGAAAAGGTAGAGAACTATAGTTATGCATCAGTCAAACAGTGGGCATTTTGAAGAAAATATAGCCAGACTACAATTTATGCATAAACTAAAGTTGCGAAAGTTGTTTGCAAATATATTGTTTAGAACTTGGACAACATTTTGCTTTCCATAAATAACATGATCTGCAGATGTGGTTCCTTGGCCAATCTGAAGATAGAGCTGACCAGTACGATACCGGGACGAGGCTTTAAAGCAGTGCGTTACAGATTGCAGGGCATGACTTCACTAGCGGGTATCTATTAATTAAATAGATAATGACCATACAATCTCAAACCCAATCAAATGGGTTTTATAGTGGATTGCTGCCGAAAAGTTTGAAAATAACTGGCTTAAGTATTCTATAAAAGCCAATGACTATCTCTGTCTAAATTCTGTCCCTGACACAGTTTAAAAACTTAGTGTTTATCGTACTATTTTTAAATATTTGAGTCTATGGCTTTGCTAGATAAGTAACTTGAACTGCATTTGGAGTTTCATTCCAAGAAAAACTTCAACAAAGTTAATTCTGTATATGTATTTTGAAAGATTGTTGTCATTTTGCTCTCTGGTAATAGTCCTAATGACAAGTAGTGAAGTAAATGGATATAAAGAAATTTTATTAAATTTTTTTTGGTAGCAACCAAACTGAGCATTTCTGGATCTCGGTGATGTTTGTGGGGATGAAGCTATTTTAGGCCTCTCTTTGTCACTTCAGGGGCTCAGATGTGTGAACTCTTTGTTTCTCCATAATGGGTGAAAATTATGGCAACAGCCATTCTGGCTAAGAGATCACACTTGTACATTTCTCCACGTATTGGGAATTAAGAATATTCTCTGGCTCTGTTTTGCCTAAAAACATCATGTTTTCCAGTATTATACTAAACGTTATACTAGTTATACTAGTGTTATACTAAGAAGGCTGGACCTTAGGAAGGGAAGTTGTAAGCAGGAATATAAGGGGTCACCAGCTGAGTGCTGCTCTGTATCCTCCTTTCCAGAGAAAGAGACCCAAGTCACTCAGGGCATGTAGAAGAGAAAGGAACACTTATGAATCTCTTTTCTGCCTGGAAATATGGATAAAAGGTACAACTTAAGGCAAGATGAGGTGAGAGAGTCCGGTACAGAAGGAAGTGCAAGTTTTTATATTAGATTCATAACAGAGATGCTGTGGGGAAAGGTAAATACTACCCAAAAGACATTTTGTAGGAAGTTTCTTTACATATCATTTCTTTACAGTGATCTGAGTTACACTTAGAAAATAAAAATCTTGCAGGAATTAGGGAAAGGAAAGATGGAAAGGTAAAGTCAGATCACAAATACTTATAGGAAAATACAGGACTAGGTAGTACACTCTGGCTAGAGAGAAATCAGAGGCACTCTGGCATTTATTTTGTTCCTAAACCAATAGGCTTTACTATTGAGCGTTTTTAATAATAAGCAGTGGAATATGACTCTAGTTAATTAAACAGAAAATGATACTGGGCTCACAGAGTTTTAGAAGGACTGAAGATACAGGATTACATCTAAGCTTTGAAAAATAGCACTAAAAACTGCGCCAGAGAATTGATGTAGCTGTTTGCATTGCTGCCAGAAACTGGACCATACTCTAGCTGCTACTGCAGCCAGCATTGATGACGCTTACAGCAGAAAGTCCACCTGGCAACAAACACTGTCCCTCAAATTGGGCAGCTCAGGCACAAACCTTGCTGCAAAGGAAGACTCCAGGCAGAGTCTGTCTCCTTGTCTTTAGCGCTTCTGAACCAAAGCCTGCGGCTCACATGCCTATGGTCGGGTTGGTGGAGCCTCCATTACTTGTTTGTGTTTGGATGCAAAGGAGGCTAGCAAAGCCAGTTTTCTGGTTGAACCAGTAGTCTGAAATTTCCCATCAGAGCAAGAGTCTTCAAAATATGCTAGGAAGCCTGAAAATATTACCGACTAGAATGGGCCTTTTCATGTGTTGTTTCTTCCTTTTGGAAATCTGTTCTTCAAGATCTTTAGATGGCTGTTTGTGAAAATCAGGTTCCATTTCACCTCTGCAGAGAGTCCTTCTTAAACTGCCCTGCCTAGGTCAGTCTCCCAACTCTCCATGACTCTCTATCACCCGAACTTATCTCATTCACAGAACTTGACCAATGTTTAATCTCTTTCTTCCTTCCTTCCTTTCTTTCCTCCCCATCTCTCTCCCTCTTTCTTTCTTTTTTTCCTATTTCCATATAGCTCCAACAGAAGAAATAGTGCAGGAGCAGGATTCTGTCTGTCTTGTTCAAACACTATGTTCTTCCCTCAGAGCAGGGCCTGGCACATGGCAGTAGTGCAGAAGACACTCTTTGATTGAGTTTTTGAAGAGCAAAGAGTCATAGAAAAGCACTGGGCACCTACAGGTTCCAGAGAAATATCTAAAGGGTTGGGAGTTTTAGCATATAGGAAGAATGTTAGTCAATGTAAATGGAAAGGCCTACTGGAAGCAGTCTCTGTCCTACCCTACGACCTGGTTTCCAGACATGCACGTGTGTGATTCTCTGAGGTTCTGCTCTTTAGGATTGGTTCTCATGGGGTGACAATCACATAGTTGGGGATGAGAGGGAAAGCTGTGACCTCATTCTGAGATTGTGCCTGGATGATTATTTTTTCATTCACTATTGATAATTAATGTTTACTTTATAGCAGACACTGTGTTTTCACAATTACATATTTTCCTTCTACTTATACCCTCAGTTCTACAGATTTTTTTTCTTTTTGAGCCTCCTTGTTGCTGATTATTTATCTGATCATGTTCTCCTCTATATTAGCGTTTATGCTGATATTGACTGGGCCCCTTGGTGTAGTGGGTAAGCCAAAGGGCTCTAATGCCAGCCTGTTTGGGTTCAAATCCTAATTCTTCCATATAGTCTGTGCATGGGTTGTTTAACTACTCTGCTATTTCCCTCACTTATAAAATAGGAATGAAGTAATAGCCTTATCATATGGTAGCCATGAGTATGAAGTGAATTAATATATGCAAAGCAGTTGGAATGCTGCCTGGCAAGTAATAAGCTGTATGGAAGCGTTTGCTATTAGTGTTACCTGGAGTGAGTTTCTGATAATTTTCTGATTTCTCTATGGCCTCAGCCTTACTTCCTAAACACTTAAATGACCGATAGTGCCCTGCTTTCTCTATCCTGGCATCATTTCTGGTTCCTTTTACTGGACGTTTTCCTGGATCCAGCACATCTGCATGAGAAGAGGCCAGGAAGAGATCAGGAGTTTGCTCTAGGAACAGGTGGAGAAGGACATCAAGAACAATCTTTCCCTACTTCACAATTGGACCCAGTTCTTGACTGTTATTTTTTCTCTCTTCCCAGAGACGAAATGGAAAGAGTTCACTAGACATCCCCAGCCAGATACAGTTGTTATTTTATTCCCTTTAAGCAAAAGAAACTTTTGAGGCAAAGATGTGGCAGAATGCTTCAACTACTATTAAATCACAATATAAATCTCCCTTTTCATTTACCAAACACAAAATATTCAGATTGTCAAAGCTTCATCACTCAGATCTACAGCCAGCAACTGCCTAAGTCATTTCCATTATATCTTCCCATCTGTTGCAGCGAGCCATATCTGTAGTAATGAGCAAATAAAATTGAATATGTTTTTTAAAAGGATGGTGCCAGGAGTATGTGCCATAGACTAAATGCGTGTGTGTATATATTTGGTCATATGTGCCCGAGACTGTGCTTATTTTAGAGCATTTATTCTCATGCAGGCAAGTAATTTAATAAGAAATATGGACACATACATAACTGAAGCCTGCTATAGCTATCTTCTTTCCAGAGCAGAATAACCAACAGAAGAGAGGGACTCAGAACTCAAGTATGGCAATGGGTGATCCATTCGAAAATATTTATTTAATTTTGATTATTCATCTTAATTTTAATATAAAGTCAATGTCTTCTATAAGTTTTCAAATCAACATTTCTTATTGGAAGTAATTTCTAGCTTTACGATTGTTTTAAAGATAGGGTAAGACTTTATTTCATTTAATATAGCACCAAAAGGTTGTTTACTAAAACTTTTACACGTATTTTATATAGAAAATGTGAATATTTATGTATTTGCCTCTATTGACCTTGTGCTTGAATTGTAAGTGAGGAATTACAGGTTACAGATATATGGTAGGCACTCATTTTTTATTGCTGCTTGGATATTTATACCTACTTAGTAGTAACTTACTATAGAAAGCTCAAACTCTAACATGAATAACAATGGCAGAATATAGCCTATTTATTTTCCCATCATCTTTTTCAAGGTAGCCTCCCACAAATTTAGACAAGTGTCTACTTTGCTTAGCTCATGTTAGTTCAGTGACATGAAGGGACTGTGGAATTGCAATAAAACAACTGGAAAGTCCTTTGAGTGCATTTGAAGTAGACATTTTTCAATACAGTGTCCAATATAAATCTACTTTTTCTTCTCGTGAAGGGGGTAGGAAGGTGTGCTGAGTACCAATAAAGACTTCAGAGACTCATAAACACCGTGTGAAGAACGTTCTTTCCTCTCTTCCAGAACAGAATGTTTCAGCCTAACAACAAAGATAAGGGTGTCTGTCAAAAATCTGTTGATAGCTAAGAAAAAAATCACTACCTGTAATTTTGTCTTTGGTGAATTGAATTGCGAAAAGATAAGTGGTCACCATTTGGAATTTAAACTGGAACACACTGATTTAAAAATAAGACACTGTTTGAAGATAACACAAGCAGAAAAGTAGACATTATGAAACTCATACTTAAGCTTCACATTTGCTAATGAGCACAGTTACACCTTCATCTAGGGCAACATGAGTACTGCTCACATGATAGCATTAAAATGAGTGAATACACAGTGAAAGTGGATAAAAATGAGGCTGATAGGGAGGCTCAGCTGGGGATGTACCCTTAGGAAGTTCTTTAAAATAGCGGCCATTTGGTACCATCTGTTGAATTCCATACACTAAAAACAGTGCTATTCAGAACTCCATTTTTGCCAGCTAGGAATGAAGAATATCTCTTACAGGGATCGTTTAACAGAACCTATTGAATAGAAGAAAGATCATCAGAGAGACCATGAAATCTCTCCAGACCACTCCACACCACATTAATTTGAAATGGACTGAGAAAATATATGCATTAATTCATTCCTGCACACACATGATCCTCAAATTTACTCAGTAAGTAGAGAGGTCCATCATACTGTGTGTAATGAGTAGGCAAGAAAAAAATAGTGATACGGACAGAACATTTGATCAGAGACTTACGCAGGTTTTCATAGACGTTTGTAAACTATTACTGCAACAGAGAGAGAAATCCTATGGTTCTGTACTACACTATTTAGGGAGTCTAGATTCATCTTTAAAATGGTCTTCACCACCATCATTCATCTCCTTTGAACTTACCAATAGTTCTTTTATACAGTGAAATAGCCAATTATTAGAAAGCAAAAACAGCAAACAAAATATAGGAATCAAAATTAGCCTTTTAGAAGTTTAAAATTGTCTAGTTTTTACTAGAGGATTTCATGTATTTTTGTTGGTGGTATTGTTTCCCTTTTGTTTCTAAGGAAAGTGTGTGTATGAGAGTTTATATATGAAATCAAATACAAATATGAAATTTAGTGTCTTGTACAGTGCATGGCACATGGTAAATGTTCAATAAATATTTGGTGACAGAAAAAACAAACATCACAAACCCAAGAGTTTTCCTGGTATCAGAATAAGAGAATTATAGAGTAAAATTAATTTTCATTTTTAAGAGGAAATTATAGAAGTATGATGTTATCTACATATATTTGCCTGAAGTAAGGAGAAGGAGGATGAAAATTATATTCATACTACTTTTAATTTTTTAAAAAACCCCCAAACTTTACAAATTTACTTACTTCTTTTAAAGAATTTAGTTCTAACTTAAATGCCTGACTTTATTTATAATCAGGACCAGCAAAAATTATGTGTCATTTATTAAAACATTAGTCAGTATCAATTAGCTGATCACTATCCTGTGTATTTTTCCATCTATTACTAGATAGAACTCTTACCAAGTAAAATTGCTAAATGATTGTCACCATTTTGAGGTCAGACTGCTCATAAGATACTCTTCTACCAGAGAATATGGCTATCTGAGTTATGCACATACAGCAATGTCTCTGGTTCCAACACTGATTATATGACCAACAGAAAATTCTTTCAGTCATCATTGAGAGGAGAAAAATATTTATCAATAAAGATTTTCTCTTTGTCTTTCATCAAAAGCCATATTTTAAACTTTTGATTTGATTAGCATTTAATTGTTTTCAAAGAATGTTGAAAAATATACTAGGATATTTGTAATAAAATTAAGAATAGATGTAAAAATATGTATGAGTGTGCATGCGGGTAAAAATCTACCTAAGGCTTGCTTAGTCAATGTTTTCCCTCATTTTAAGGTTTCTATGGATTTAGCACAACCAAGAATATAGCTTAATTTAGCTCAAATAAGAATAATTTTATTAAAAATCATATATTCATATATAATGCTGAAAGGGAACATGGAATCACAGAATGTCTTTCCTAAAGAGAAGCAGCAGTCGGAATGAAGGATCATATTTTAAACTCTGAAAAGTACTCACCGTAGACTAAGAAAAGATCAGTAACTGACCTACTGGGTTGAGCTTTGAAAAACAACTGCAAATGTGAGGATATTTACGTATAATGTGAGGAACTAACCAGTCCAAACTGCCAGCCTGAGAATTCGACACTGGAGACCTCAGTGATGAGTATGACAGCTTATTGAAGAGTGGATACAAGGGTTCTAGGAAGAAGTAAAACACGAGACCTGAAACCAGATAGTAGCACATTCAAGAAATTCAAAGAAGCCAAAGACTATCTAGTGTATAAGGAAAAATAATAACTGACATAATAAAAAATAGTATTTATGGTTTTTAAGGAGTAAAAGATGATGTTATTCAATCTAGTAAACAAATATGTTTAAGAAGTTGCTAGTAATATGCCAAAAGAGTTTATAAGTAAGTGCAACTCGTTAGAGACATTTTCCAAATTTTCTTTAATAAGAATATGATCAAACAGTTATTTAAACTGAATTTTCTTTCTTAACTATTAATTTGACATTGAAATATATGTTCTAAGAGTAATAGTTTTATAGAAAGCTAATAAAGAATCTTTTAACGTTTGAAAAAATGATTAATTAGGTGTATTACACTTTAGAGATTCATTTGGAAAAATAAGTACATAACACTATATTAAAATTATTAATTTGTAAGATTATAGATGGTAAAATTCTATTAGTTTATACCTCTCAGTCCTTGTTGAAAACTGATTCAATCCCTAGACCACTGACTTGGAAACTCCTGACCTTCAGCATGACAGACAAAGATATCTCCATCACTTTTTGGGAGACAGGCATGGACTAATAGACTCATTCTATAAAGAAATCTTTTCTAGTATATAATTCAAATTCTTGTTTTTTTCCTTTTCTAGTATTAATTTTAGTTTGGTCTCTAGGTTAAAGGAGAATGCATTCACATTCCTTTCCCTTTTGCATTCTATTGTCAATGATCTTTAAACCAATATTAACTAAATTATGTAATAGTAGCTTTCCCTGAAACCAGAAATTCAGTAAGAGATGTGTGACTACCAGGTGTTTTATGCTACCACTTCAATATCAATCCATATTCACTCTTGGACTTGCATTTGCACAGAATAGACTATAATCAAGAGTATGGCTGCCAGCAAATGAAGTCTCCTTCTTCATGTAGGACATGTTTCTAGATGACTCAGCAGAACATGGGATGTGTGGTTGATCCAACAAATACAGAAATTTGCCTCCACTTGAGTGCTCTATAATGGGTTACCATAGAATTTATCATCAAACAAAGGTATTTTTGAGAATGACAAAAATAGTAATAATTATTCCAGGCAACTGGAATTGCCCTGGGCAAACTGGATATTTTGTCACCTTACTCTTAAAAACGAAGAGAACAGAAATCCAAACAACAGCGTGACATGTTTGAGACTATATTGTTATCATGTTAATAGTGACTAGCCTCTATATTGTGGAGCCCCACTCGCCCTCAACCCCACCCATCCCTGATCTTGGGAGCTATACCCATTAGGTGAGAGTCATTACTAGCTTAAAAATCAATACGAATGAAATCAGTGGATTGATGTATTAAATAATATGAGATTATCAATTAGTGGTTGCTGATAGAATAAATTGAGGCAGCAGACTGGTTTGCATGGTTTCCAGCAAGAGCAAGATGTGGGCATATCTATAAGAAATTAGAAACTCAAAATAGAACTTAATATAAAACATGGGACAATTTTATGGGAAACAAAATTTTAAATATCATTTTATATCTGAATTCTTATTGAAAGACAAGTTTAGACCTTCCCTTTGAAACATTATGCAGAAGATAATTGGAATTAAGGATTACTCAAGGGTCAAAACAAGATTTGAGACTAATTTCTAAGCAAAGTCTCCTAGTCTTAGGGCAGGATCAGATTTACGTTGATCAGCCTTGGAAGCGAGCCATTCTAAACAAACAGCATGTTCAGGGAGACAGACAGACAGAGATGATCAAGTGAAGCTCGAAAGTAGAGGAAAACAGAGTTAGCAAAGACAAGAATCTATTCAAAGGACTGTGGTATAACACATAGCTCCCAAGTAGGTGAAACGGAGCCAAAAGGAATAAAAATCTGATGGCATCTGGTTTTAGCTCCAAATTTGACTTACAGAATAACTTTCAAGTGCGCTATCTGCCATGAAAAATCCTTATAATAACCAGAGATTTGTCTCCTTGTTATATTAGGTTGAGATCTCTTCTTGTGGTATCTATACCTCTTTCATAGCCTCATTTTCCCAAAGGAGAGTAATCTTGTTTCATTGAAGCTGCTGGATTTCTTTTGAGTTTTACAATGAGGCACAATCTAACTTTTGAAAACCAGTAAACTGTATGCACCCCACCGTCAATACACAAATACTTGACACAATTCAATCAGGTACCTCTGATGATAAATTGAACATCTATGGTGCCCCAAATGACTTGCTTTCAGAGTATAGATCACAAGTCACTAGTTCAATAACATTCAGAGACTCACAATATTTTAGAGGCAAAAAAGAATTTAGAGTTCAATTTTGGACATGTTAAGGGAATACTGGATTTGTTCCTAGGCTTGTATGGCAAAGGTGGATGATATAAAAAACTATATGGTCTTTAAGGTAAAATATTACAACATTTGACATACAGTAATCAAGATTATGATTTGGTTTTAATTACTTAGAAAGGAAGATAGTAATGATAACAGCAACATCTACCATTTGAGTACTTCCTATGTGCCAGGCACAACACTAAACTTTACATGCATTCTTTCATTTCCTGCTTAGAGCATCTCCCATGCATCCCTGTAATAATTATTTACACGCATACATATTATAATGCAAGCTAAATTAGAGCAGGGGTTTGCATGGTCTGTTCTTCTTTATCATCTAGGAGTGTGCCTGTTACAAATTAGGCACTCAACATAGATTCAGTGAATGAATACACGAGTGAGTGACTAATGGATGACCAACCCTAGGAGTAGATCCTATTTTATCCCCAATTATAGACAAAGAAGTTGAGGATCCAAAAGATTAAGTACCTGGAACATGGAATGAAGACTCGAACCCAAGTGGTTTGAGTCGAGAGCAGGGACCCTCATTTGGTATCGATGAATCAATATGCCATAGAGTGGTGAAAATGAGGAGAGAGATATTGGACAGGTAAATTGAATTAGGCTTCAGGTTCTGATATACGAGGAAAACAACTTTTTCATTATATATAAGATAATAGTGAATCATGGCTTCAAATGGATTTGAAAGAATTCTGAATTTTTTTAATGAAGCTGAGCCATCTCAATATATAGCTATCTAAACATTATTGAACAGGAATGAGTAAACTCTATATTACCAAGGTGGACAGAGTTGAGATTACAAATAAAAGCTGAAGCAAGCACAAAACTTAAAGGACTAATCTAAGTTTTAATATACCATTAGGATCAAGTTATGCTAAAAGATTACATGAACTGGCACTCCTTAATATGTAGGCAGAAACCAAACGATGGACTCGGTTTGAAGAGGATGATGGCTGATGATTCCACATTCTTGACCATCACTTGCTACCAGTTTACTGAATATCTATATATTAGAGCACATTATGGCTAAATCAACTCATTCTTAGATAGGCCATCTGAAAAATGGCAGGACATAGTGATCTAAGTGCAGAGAATACTTTGATATAAAACTTAATTAAGCTATGTAAAACCAAGATCTGAATTTTCCAATTTACATAAAAGATAAATTAGCAAATGATAAATATTTGTTCTAAAATAGATCCTTGCATTACATAAGAATTCATCATTGAATTATTTTGATAGCTACTTTCCCTAGAGCATATAAATAAGATTTGATTTACTAATATTTGATAAAAAATTCATTTCAGGTACTTATAAAACACATAAAATTATATGTTTATTTCTTCCAATCTTAAAAAATGATTAAACAATAAACAACAAAATCTTATTTCTTGTAATCCAAAGCACTCAAATTGATAATCTTAGAAAAGCACATTTTATGTTTAGAAAATAAAATTATGATTCAAAATTTCAGAAAAATTAAGGCTTTAATTTCAACTAAATAATCTTTGAATATTTTATGGCTATGCATGTAGAGATGAGTATGTTTGTGGGGGCTTAATGAGGGCAAGGAGCACTGCCTTAGTGAGGAAGGGACACAAAGCAGAACCTTGGTGTAATCACTTGAGTCTAGATTTAAATCTTATTAGAACTTCTAAAAGTGTATCAAAGATTTGGTTTGCGAATAGTTAATATTAATTAATATAACAAGAAATAGATGTAGGAAATTGAATCATTGCTTATTTACAATAAAAAATGCAACAGCGCATTGGGGAAATATTCACAGCATTTATATGATACATTTAAAAAAGCAGTATAAGAAATCAAATTGTGACAATAAGAATGCTTATGCCTGAGGAGCATTGTATGCTGGTTTTTGGAGTTTTGTTAATATTTAACTATTTTTTACTCTATATCAGAACAAGTTAAATTAAAAATATTTGAAAATACACACAATCTCATCATACAGAGATTCAGGTGTATTTAAACACACACATTTTCCTCTAGATACTTGGACTGTATAGAGTAGTGTTTCCTGGAGTACTCATTTAACTCTAAATATTCAATATTTTCCCATATTTTAAGAAATTCTACAAAAACCTTAATTATTTTTTTAAAGATTTTATTTTTTTCCTTTTTCTCCCCAAAGCCCCCTGGTACATAGGTGTATATTCTTCGTTGTGGGTCCTTCTAGTTGTGGCACGTGGGACGCTGCCTCAGCATGGTTTGATGAGCAGTGCCATGTCCGCACCCAGGATTCGAACCAACGAAACACTGGGCCGCCTGCAACGGAGTGAGTGAACTTAATGACTTGGCCACGGGGCCAGCCCCCAAAAACCTTAATTTTACAGCAAGGTTCATTATTTGAAGTTATGATGATTTAAAAAACAATTGATATTAATACTATAATTAATATCTTTGATATTTTTGTCAAATCTTGATTAATTTGTTTTTTGATAGATATTTTCAAACTGAATTACTGTGCAAAAAGGTATGGGCATGATTTACAGCTCATGTTACCTATTGTTGGACATTTTTGAGAAATCTTTTACACTCCTACCAACACAATGTGATATTGCTCCTCTTACTACCTAGTGCTGTGTAATGGAAATTGATTTTTAATAACTCAAATGTTATTGGTTAAAAATACTCTCTTATAACAGCCCATTAAAAATGTTTTTAAATTTTTAGTAGCTGTGTTTACTTTTATCTGAATTTTATTTTGCTATATACTTATCATTACTCCTAGCTGTTATTGTTTCTCTTCTTTGCCCATTTTTTTAAATTATTAGTTTTTCAGTTTTCTGTTATTGATTTGAAAGGATTATTCCTAATAGCAAATGTTTGCCTTTATATATGTTGCAGGTATTTTCACAGTTTGTTGTATGCTTTACAATGTGTTAATAATGATTTTTTACATACAGGAATTATTAACATTTATTAGTATCACGCGTAAGTCTTGTATCAAAGCATTTTGCATGATGCAATAGTTTTCCATATAGGCTATGCAGAAATATATGAGGGATCTTTGTTACAGTTGCATGGTTAAAGAATCTGATGCTGATTCCTATTACCCATTGTAAGAGCTAAGCAAGTATACGATTTGTTCTGTTAGATTCTGGAAGTCCAAGGATAAGGAGTTTGAATAGTATTCCTGACAGTCTGTAATCAGGCTGTCCCATTCTTCTTCCCATCCCAAACATGAAATAAAGAGCAAAAACTTTTTTGAGGTCTGAAGCATTATTGAAAACAAAACAAAACAAAAAACAAGCAGCAACAACAAATTTGTATAAAATCAATAAATCACAACTCTGAGAGTATTTTTCTGTAAAGCTGTCTCCTTTGATTTTGCCACACATTTATACACTGGGTAAAGTTTGTTGAGCTTCAAATAGAATACATTGGTTGAAAGAGTTTTTCTCAGATGATAACTCTGCCTGCAGTCTCTGCCAAGGATCTGTTTTGGTACGGATTAATGTGACCTACAGGTTCAGAAACTTGATGTAACACATTGTTTAACCTGATATAGATTGTTTGTCTGTGGTTGTTGATACCTGAAAGCCACTATTTGTTGTTTTATAGTGTAAGTTAGTTTCATTAGCCAGTGAACTCCTCTAATGAGATGAAAACTAGATAAACAAATGCACTGGTGCGAAGTCCTTGAAACAGAAAGCAGGAAGTTTTTAAGATGATGGAGCTATCAGGGTTTTATAGTTGTGCTACATCACAAGTCAAGAATGTCACAGACACAATAAGACTGGCTGTTTCTGTAAGATGCATACACAAAATGCCACAGATTTCAGCTCACTGGAGTACAGGTGATGTGATGCTCTTCTGGCTACCAGGCCTCTTTCCTCCGTCCCCAACTAAACTGATCAAACCCACATCTGGCCATGGGTTTGGAGATTATTAGCTGCCCCATGGTAAGAGCTCAATTTCTGAATCTTTTAGCTTCGTTACTGATCTTGTTCTGATCATGGTTACTTGTCACCGTGGTTGAAGTACCTTTATCTCAGATGCCGCAATCCTGAAGTATCTCTATGGTGAAAATCCCTGGCTTATTTGGACTTCTGTCATTTTGATTTGAAATGATTCCCTGTGAGAATTCGATGGAATACAGAGAACTGGACAATCTCGTGGCCTATAGCCAATGTGCATAAATTTCAGTATAAATAAGGAGGGCCTTTCTTTACTTTTTATGAGACCATGTATCAGAGTTTTTGATGTCCTGCAAGTTTGGCAGCTGACGTGCTATGTAGTAAGTTGGTGGCTAGCTAGCTATATATATATACATATATGATTTAAAGAACAAATATTCACAAACACTTTCAGAAAACAGAGGTACAGAGGACTCTTCTCCACTCATTCTATGAGGTTAGTATTGCTGAAAACAAATTAGGTATACATATTAATTATTGTAGTTTCCAAGCCTATAAGCCATGATGATTGCCAATGGGTTAGCCTGAGAACTTGTAATTCTGACAGAGGGCACGTACTTCTGTACACTGACCATTCCATGTCACCCTCCTGCTTTTTAAAAATGTATTCCTTTCTACATAATTGGTACAATGAGTTTGTTAATACAGTAATAGAATCTATATGATGGAAGTATTTACAGGAAATAAAAATGAGTTGCAAATCTTGCTTCATTCTAAGACTTTTTGAACTAAATGGTGATTGGGTTACATTTTTGAAATTTTCAAGTTGAAAAATATCAGACTAATTCCACTAGAATGGCAGAGGAGCACTCTAATAAAATTAGGTATTGAAAAAATGTATTTATTTTACTGGAACTGGTGACATGAATTCATTATATTTAAAATCTCTACAGTTCTTAGGGCAATGTCTCTGTAGGGGGTTGAGCATAATAAGTCACCAATTACCAGAAGCTGGGATTTAGCACACTAGCATAATTACAGTGCCAAAGAAACCATCGTTACAATCAATAATGTCACTGCTCTTACTTTTACAGTATTGTTTTCATTATTACATTTTACACAACTGCTCAAATCTCTTCCAGTCCAATTTGAAAGCATTTGTCAATTGCTTTTATAAAACACACAATTACATTTGTTATCAGGAAAATGACTAATATTGATTAAATTAATGAGAAATAGAATCATGATGAAGCAAAGTAAATGGATTATAATCAGGTCAGTTGTTATGTGATCCTTTTTTTTTAAACACAGATTTTATTCTTATATGAATAAGTTTATAGAACATAGCTCATGTCCTTTTTCAGAAACCAAGGGAAAAATGTAATCATCAGCAATTATGGGTACTAATTTGATGGTTCCCATAAAGCCACAAACCATGTCCCCAGAACAGTAAAGTCTTTGATATAGAAATGGACTTGATATCAATAACTTATAACAGGCTTTGGTGTAAGATAGTAAGAATTTGTTGGTGGGTAAAAATCATTTCCGAAGTACTGGTTAAAAAAAAGTATTGTCAAGCAAAAATATTGAACACAGCATCTTTAGATGCTAATTTTATTTTGTTGTAAGACACAAGCAAGCTATCAATATTAAGCCTTTTTTACAGGTAGCATTGTAACTTCATTTTCTGGGCTTCCACCTTGACAAACACACAAAGTAGAACCTTTCCTTATTTGTCTCAGAAAACTGCCCTCTAACATGGTGTAATAGACTTTTTTTTTTGGCCTTACATTTTTCCCTCACTCCAACTCCTAACGTTTCTTTAATAAAATTTATATAATGCATTGTAATGTGATTTTTCTGGCTTTTCCAAAATTGCAATAGACCCCTTATAATGTCCTCTGTTACTACTATCTCAACAACTTTTTGATTATTATTGATGAACTATTTTTAAATAAAAATATAATCATATTTCATGACCCTATAAAATGTTCCTGATTGGATCAAATTCATAATCTTCAATGTCAAAATTCAAGGCATTACATATCTGATATTGCCTAACAATTGATTTATCATTTAAATCTCCCTAAAATATGTGCTTTCACTGGAATTGAATATATATATTTCAAATATATATATATAAATTTGAATAAGGATATATTTAATATATATAATACATGCATTTCAAATATGTATATTAAATAATCCTGCATCCCCTCAAATCCAAAGCATGCTCATGCTGCTACCTCCATGTAGGATGCTCTTTGGAAATCTCTGTCTTTCGAAATTCTAATCATACTCAAGGTCTTATTTAATTCCTTTTTCTGAGAGACTGCTGAGTCTTCAGCTGAGTACCGATATACACATAAGGAAGAGGAAACTATTCAAGGCCAGGGAAAGAACCACCATGAAAGAGTAGGAAATATTCCCTGGGCTCGGACAGAGGAGGAATAATTTGTGTTTCCATCAATCAGAGGGGTAAGACTTCATAACATATGGAATATTGGATAGAGTCATCTGAAGATTAACACTTTAGTAGGCAGGCTAATTTAAGCTTACACTAAAAGTTGCTCTGAACCTGCCATACAAATAGTAAAAGCAAGACTTGAAATGATCATATTTATCTGAAAATAGCAAAATTTCATGCTAGAACAAAATTCTAAGCTATTTAAAGAAATACAAAAAAAAAAAAATCCAGAAACCAGTAACAAAAAATCACAATATCTAGCATCCAATAAATATTGCCAAGCATTCACAGAAAGAGGAACATTTGACCTAGAAATGGGTAAAAAATGAACAAATATGAAGACAGCCAGAAATTCCATGGATGATGGAGTTAAAAAAACAAACTAGCAAACAAGGAATAAAATAAAGTTTTAGACATCAAGATCTATATTTCTAAGAACACCGAGGAAAATGTGAGCATAATAGAAGATAATTGGAAGATAAAAAATGATCCAATCACACTACCAAAAGAAAAATTTAATATCAAAAATGAAAAATATGCTGGGTGGGATTGATGGCAGATTAGACACTAAAAATGGAAGGTCAAAGAATTTAAAGACATAGCAGTAGAAACTATTTATAAATCATAGAGATTAAACTATGAGCAATGCTATGCCCCCAAATTTGATAACCTGGATGAAATGGACAATTCCTAAAAGACACATCTGCTAAAACTTACACAAGAAGAAACAGAAAATGTGAATAAGACTATATCTACAGGAAAACTTGAATCAATAATAAATGACTTTTCAAAACAGAAAGCACTAGGCCCAGATGGATTCACTGGTGAATTCTACCAAACATTTAAGAATCTCTTGCAGAAGATAGAAGCAGAGTGAATATTTCCTAACTCTTTCTGAGGCCAGAATTACTCTAATACCAAAACCGTACAAAGATATTCCTAGAAAAGAAAATTACAGGCTAATATCTCTTATGAGCATAGATTCAAAAAATCCTCAACAAAATATTGGCAAATCAAATCCACCACAATGAACTGGGATTTATCCCAGGTATGCAAGATGGGTTCAACACTCAATAATCCATTAATGTAATTCATTGTATCAACAAACCAAAGAAGAAAAATATAATCACATGATTATATCAAAAGTGTAGAAAAATCATTTGACAAAATCCAACACTTATTAAAGATAAACACTCTTAGCAAGCTAGAAATAAAGGGCAACTTCCTCAACTTGATAAAGAATAGCTACAAAAACCTTCCAACTAACATACGTACTGGTGAAAAACTTAAAAGCTTTCCTGCTAACATCAGCAAGAAGGCAAAGATACTCCCTCTCATCACTGCCTTTCAACATCATGCTGGAAGTCCAAGCTAGTGCAATAAGACAAAAAAAGGAAGTAAAAGGACACAGACTGGGAAGGAAGAAATAAAACTGCCTTTCTTTGAGGATGACATGAAGATCTACGTGAAAAATCCAAAATAACTGCCAAAAAAATCTCCTGCAACTAATAAGCAATTATAACATGTGGCAGGATACAAAGTTGACATAAAAAAAACAATTGCTTTTACCAGCAATAAGTGGAATTTGAAATTAAAAACATATTACCACTTACACTGGCACTCCAAAAATTAAATAGATATAAATGTGACAAAATATGGACATGATCTACATGAGGAAACTATAAAACTCTGATGAAGGAAAACAAAGAAAACTAAATAAATGGAGAGATATTCCATGTTTATGGAACACAATGCCAATCCAAATTCAAAGAAAAGATGGAACTATTTCCAGGGAGCAGAATTCAAGTCTAATCATGAAATATTCTCTACACCTAGAGTGAGGTACTCCCAAAATATCTACTAAATGAGATTTCAGACTTGCTTAAGAAAAATGACTGCCATGTGTCTGCCTTTGTTCCCATTTTTGAATGGGAATATTTTTGTGGTTGTATAGTTCCTGTTCCATCATTACAATGAGTATGTGAGGGGCAATTAACATTTTATTTCTAGCTCTCTAAATCAAGAGGGCAACTTTACTCCCCATGTATAAATCACTGCTTATCATCAGGGATCCTACATTTGAGCTGAATCCACTCCTAGATGAGATTTTAGATTAACTCACTTGGGGAAAGAGTAAGTCTTTTACATTAAGGAAAAAAACAGAGCCAATAATTTGCTAACCAGAAGAGTAGAAAGTAATGTTGATGAATGGTCTTAACAAAATATGTCTGGATGCTCATTTTCTACTGTGGGGAAAAGCGATGTTCCAAACAGTGGCTGCTCTACTGGCTGAACTCAGAGTGAGTATGATGCAGAGAAGAGCTCTAGATGGTTAGGCAAAGGTAGGAAATATAAATTTGTTATTTTAAACTTATGGCATTTTAAAGATTATGTATTACTGCTTCAAAATTAGCTTATTATTCAAATTTACAAAATCCTAACACATTTCAGTTAAAATCAGGAACAAGTTATAAATGCTTTTCTATTCTTGCTATTACGCCAGCAAACGTCTATGAGTCTGAACACGAAAAATTGATTTCTTTTTCCTAATGGTTTCCTAGGACCTATGGAAAAAAAAGACATCTTCATCACTAATGTTTCAAATCTTTCATGTTTTAGAATCACAACAGAATCTATTAATATTGCCATGACTCTCCAGCTAAATTCTCTGTTTTTGACAGCCTGTTAGGCTTTTTTAATCATCACCCTGTGTTACTACCACATACGTTTTCTCTGTACCCGTTTCTCTTTGGCCTTTTACTTGAAATGCTTTCCAATCTCCATTTACACGTGAATGCTTCTTTTACATTTTTTTCTTTTTCTCCAAGGCCTGAATTAAGTTTACCCCTTTCATTAAGACTTTCCTGGGATATTCAGCTTATGATTCACCCATTATTTGAATGCATATAAATGCAAAATTTAATAATTATGACTTACTATTATCGTTTTTACTAATCTTCCCTCTTTTTCCTCTATTTCCTCTTCCTCTTTCTCTTATTCCTCTTCCTATTCCTTGTCCTCCTTCTCTTTCCCTCCTCCTCTTTTAATTTAGTTTGTGTGTGTTGTGTCTGTATGTTGTCCCTCCATTCTGAAATATTAACTCTATTAGTTCGCTGACAACATGCACCATGTCTTAGACTTCTCATTATGGTTACATTTATTTTTGTGTATGTTAAACTAATGGATGGACTGAAACCTGTAGCAAGCACTTCTTTTGGTGCACTGATGAGATGCCCCTGGACTTATCTGTTCCTATAATAGCATGAACAATGGCTATTTGGCCCTGGTTAAAAACGCCAGTAACAAATCAAAGGACCTTTTCCAAGGATTTCAGCTTTATATAAATTTGCATGTAAAAAATAATGTGTTCGATTTTTTTACATAAAACTCTACAAACATAATTTAATTGGCTATTAAATCCACACTATCATTGTAATTTAATTTTTGCTAGGAGAAAGGAAAGTTGATATTTACTGACTATCTACAGTGTTCAAGGGAGGCCTTGTGTTAACTGATGTTTCTCTACGTTATGTTCACTAATCTTCAAAACTACCCTTCTAGAAGGAATTAACATCTACATTTTATACTTGCATATATGGCTCTGACACATATCTAATTCTGGTATACTGTCATTTTTTTATTAACCCAGGATACTAATGTTCAGATATTTTCACTAATTAAACTATAGCTTCTTGTCATCCACATCTCAATATTCAAATGGGTCATATGGAAACATTGCCATAACACTATATTCTGTTTACTGCATGTATGTATACATACTACTGCTTGCTGCAAGCATTTATATATATATATATATACATATAACTGACATTTTTGATCTCTCAAGTGTAGACCCTACCCATGAGTTGACTCTACCCACAGTGGGTAGGTCTTAATGTAATGAGTCTGTTTTCTCTACTTTAGAAATATGTGAATGCTAAGCATATGGGACAAATAATAGATAATTTGGCTATTCTTGCAGCTTTTAGACGAGAGTTTGGCAAGCTACAGCTCACAGGCCAACCACATGAATTACTTTTCTATTACTATCTATAGAAGAATGGTTTTTATATTTTTAAAGGATAGTTAAAAAAAATAAAAAGGAAGAATGTATGATGGGGACCACATGTGGCTCCCAAAGTCTAAAATACTTAGTGTGTGCCCTTTACAGAAAAAAATAAATTGCTTATATTTGGTTTATACACATATAAAGCAAGATAGAAGAAGAAAATGGATGACATATTTGAATTAACTACTTTAAGTCTATTATGAATGAGCATCAGTGGTTTAAGTGGAAAGACAGTGATTTTCTTCTGTACATTATTAAATTGCATACTTCCATAGACTTTTTACAGATTGTCTGTTTTATGCAAATGACGCTATCCAGTTAGAGTAAATCATTAGTCTTGATTTTAAAATGTTAAGCACAAATAAAGTATCCATGATAATTAACTTCAGAGATTTATAACTTATAGTCAGAGAAAACAACTAGTATAATATCAAAATGGTTATCTTTTATGTCTACATAAAAGTCAGAATTATTGGTTTCATAGAGACCAAAATACCAATATTTTTAAAACTGTATTAATTAGGGAGCATAAGTATACTTTCATAGCCTATATTTATAATATCTGTCTATATAAGAAAAAAATACAAAAAGATCTCCAATTGGATTACATTGAGTAATTATGGAGGAGATCTAGTTAGTCTTACGAGGAATTTATAGTATTAGCTTTTACACAACTTAAAAGAAACCTAGAAAAACAAAATTTTTCTTAAATGACAAAAGACAAAATACTTCATGGAAAAAAATGTGGCTAGAACAATGGGGAGTGTATTTAAGAAGACATGAACTCAATTCTTAGTGTAGGACCACTTTCATAACCAAATTAGGAATATCTAAAGTGGTGTATCAAAGAAAGAAATTTGTTAGGCTTGATTGCAGTGACAATGATAAGATTAAAATGTTTGAAAATATATAACCTGATCAGCAATTTAAATAGATTATACCAAGCTTTTTTATGATAAAAATGTTTTGCCATACAAGTGAATGAGTTGCAAGTGGAATAATTTTAGCTATTAAAAATAATAACACCCATGTCATAAACTGTTGTTATAATCACACACCATAAAAAATTTTACAAATGAGGAATTTTAATTATGTACTTAGCGTAGTGCAAAGTTATCATGTTTCAAAACATGATTGTAATTACCCCATAAATGATTGTGTTTTTTGAATTTATGACTATATTTATAACTTAGAATCACTACACTAAAACAGTCAACTGTATTTTTATATAATCAAACCATTAGATGAGTGGATGAAAACATTCTGTACAAATGACCGAACTGACTATTCTAAACAAATATTGGTAGGAATTCACGTAACAGTTACAATATATTTTTAATTTCTTGTTAAAACTTACATTATCAGATTTTAATATTTTAATATTTCAAGAATATCTTGAAAATCTGTATGCTTACTGCCATCCAAATATAAAATAATGACTGGTCTTAGAGTTCAAGCATTTGAAAAAGTATTTCCTGATATGAACTGAAAAAACTGGTATGACCTCCCATCATGAATATCAACCTGACGTTAAGGTGATTTCATGGAGTTCAACAGATATGTATCTGAAATGCGTTCTGAGAGTTTTTAGATTTATCTTGTATGTGCATAACCAATCTGATTAAGATTTGACTAATGGTTTTTGCGTCATAAGATAAAGAGAAAAAGAAAAGCTGCCAATGAGATTCTTTGAAAACATCTGAAATTTTATTATTTTTGGAAGGGCAAGGAGAAATGACAGATAATTACCTCTATACTTTTTAGTAGGAAAACTGAGGTTTTAAGTTAAAAAAGTAAGTCCTGATTAATTTATGCTCCTATCATGCTACAAGAAATTCCTTCAGCATCAAATAGACTTGAAGCATATATAAATGGATGAAAATGAAATCTATCCCAAAGGTTGAGACTTTGGCTTCTGTATGCTAGAGGTCACATTTCCCAAGCAAAGATTTTTTCACAAAGGGGCACAGCAATGATTCTCATACCAAGACATTGAGGCTGGCCGAGTGGCCGAGTAGTTAAGTTCGCACGCTCCACTTTGGCGGCTCAGAGTTTTGCAGCTTTGAAACATGGGCATGGACCTAGCACAGCTCATCAAGCCATGCTGAGGCTGCGTCCTACACAGCAGATCTAGAAGGACCCACAACCAGAATATACACATTTACACTGGAGGGCTTTGGGGAGAAGAAGAAAAAGAAAAAAAGAAAAGCAAGATTAAAAAAGCAGACATTGAGACTATCACTTGACTGAATCTGAGCGTCTCATGTCAATGGACTAAGGAAAAAGGAAGACAATTATTATACTTTCTTCATTGATTGATCCTGACCATCAGTAACAAATCAATTTACTGTTACACTGTGGGGATATGAGAAAGTACGTTTGGAATTCAGGAATCTTCTGGGACACTACTTAATACTCTCAAGTCATGTGATGAAGTTAATTGTAAACTACAAAAGCCTAATAGAGACAGTCCTAGTGGCTCGACTCTTAGGAAATGAAGTTGTGGGTTACCCCACCAGGAAAAAGACCATCACTAACTCTGTTACGTGGTCACATGAAAGGGGATATGGAATGAGTAATGGAAGAGAAAGTTATAAGTTCCATAAGCACATAGCCATGATTCTCTGAACTTTCTTGCAGTGTTAGGTTGAAACTTCCAGGTTTTCATCACTCTTTCCCATTCTGTGTTCAGCTACTCTTCTGACTGCTGGACCTGTTCACCCACAGCAATGTAGACTCACCACCCCACTTGGCTGCAAACTCATAAAAGCAGTAGTTATGCAAAGGCAGCAGCCTTCCAGAGATTTCTAAACCAGTCCCACCCGACCTCACTCCCATGCCCCATTTGCAGTCCTGCTACAGAAGCTGATCACGGCTAACTTCTAGATTTTCCTGTAGGCTCATATTTGCCCACTTACTCCAGTGGTACAGGAAGGTCTGTTCATCACATTTCTCTGATTTTCAACTCTCTTCTTCAGACCTGTTTCCTCAGATCTTCCCCTAATTATGTGAGGGGTAATTCCTGCAATAAATTCCCTATTTCATAACATATAGTGGTTTAGGCCAATCTCCTTTGTTAGTATCACAAACAAAGGTCAATAAAAAAAAATGACTAGAAGGAAGAAAGAAAAGGAGGGGAGAAGGAGGAGGGAAGAAAGGAATTGGAGGAGAGAGAAAGAGAGAAAGAAGTGAAATGAAAGGAAAGAAAGGGAAGGGAAGGAAAGAAAAAATAAGAAAAGAAATTGCTTTTGAATCTGAAGTTGATTAATATTTGTTTTATTAGTTTTTTTGTTTTTCTATCTCATTTTTTGCTTCTACCTCATCATTTTCTGCTTTTTATATTCTTGGAGTATATATTGTTCTTCTTTTTCTAGCTTTTTGAAAACAGTTTATTTATATTTAATTTTTATTGTTCTCTGATAGATGCAGTAAGAGGTTGTAAATTTCGTTAACATGTTTAATCTCATCACACAACTTGTGATACATGACACTATCAGTTCTAAATATGTACTAAATTAGTTTATCCTTTCATTTACTAATTCTTAACATTTTATTTTCTAATATTTAGATATCCTTTTTTGGGATATTAATGTTCTAATCTTTCACTGTCTAGCTCCCTGCTAAGCACAGAGTTGATAATCAATATCAATAACAATGTAGAGACTGAGAAATCTGGCAAATATTGGAATATTTAACTAAATAATAATATTAATTTTTTAAATAATTTGTAGTTCTGAAAAGGGAGACTATATTCAAGCTGAAACTAAACATAAATTATATGTTTGATTTTTTAATGGGATAGATTGTTTTCATAATTAGTTTTATCCTATAAATTAGTTCTATTTTATAACTATAAAAGTATATATATGTGTGTATATATATATAGAGTTGATGACTATCATTTATAGTTCTATTACATAAGTAATATACATATATACATATGCATATATATACATATATAATATACATAAATTTCTGTATATTTTTATCATGTAAAATAGTTTAATTCAAAAACGTTTTCAAAAATGAAATTCTAGAATGCCAAAAATATATCTTGTGCACTTTTCAAGCTCTCACTGTTTGATTTCAACTGTTCTCCTTTGCTTTTGTATAAATATATGTCGATGTCTTCCTGTTTTTGTTTTATTTTTTGTAATTAAAATTCATTAGAGCTGAAATTTTAACTTCCTAGTCATTAAATATTTTAAATAATACATTGATCCCAAATGATTTTGAACAAAATACAAACACAATTTAAAGGACTCATTTAAAAAACATTCAACAGAATTGTAGAAACTTGATTGATTTATAAGATAGTTCTCCAATGGGTCAAACATTTCCTGAAATTAAATTGACAACAAGCAGCAAAAAGAGAATGTGGGTATTATTCTAAAGTATTTCTTCTTTATTTAATGTCTGCTTTCACAAAATGTTCAGTTGCATACATGTACTTTAAATGTATTTTACAATTATGAATATATTAAAAAACCTCTAAATTTTGAAAACTATAGCACCTATTTTTATTGGTTTTGCAGCTTGCTTGGATGTACTTACATGCTAAGAGTGCACTGCAATAAAACCTCAGTATATTTTTACCTATAGTCTGCTATTAATAATTATTTATTATTAATAATAAGATGGTTTTAGCATGACACTGTTCTACAAAATTTTATATTTGCATTATTGCCTCAAAACAACCTTCACTGTTGAATATTTTAATTGCACTTACTATAGCATTCACAATAATTATGTATTTCAATCTGCAAAAAAAAATTTACTCCCAAAGCTTTATTTTGATTTTATGAATAGAATGAAAAAAATTTGAAGCTTTATTATCATTGACTGATTTTCTTTTTGAATTATCTGATAACAGTTATATAAAATGGGCATGATTAAGCTGTCTGCTATGATCTTCTGCCAATGGAGCCAACATAGTAATAGCTCTTTAATTTTTAAATGCAACAGAAGAAAATTTAGACTTGAAAATGAGTAAAGTTAATTGACAAAAAGAGTCATTTGTTCTAATGAAAAGTCAAGCTTCACAAAGTGATGTGTAAATATACTTTATGTAGCTTTGAAAACTTCTCCAATTACCTCATAAAATAAAACAGTTAGCAGTCCTTTGCAACGCTGCAGTTTATTTAATTTCATCAGAGAGATGCTCAACGTCTCTAATCATCAGAACAATGCAAATCAAAAATAAAATAAGATATCAACTCATATCTATTAAGATGGCTATTATTTAAAAAAAAAGATAGTAAGTGTTGGTGAAGATGTGGAGAAAAGGGAACCCTTGTACACTGTTGACAGGACTCTAAATTGGTGTAGCTACTATGAATAACAATATGGAGATTCCTTAAAAATTAAAAATAGAATTATCATTTGATTCAGCAATTCTACTGCTGGATATATATCCAAAAGACTTGGAATCAGGATCTTGAAGAGATACATGCACTCCCATGTTCATTGCAGCAATAATCACAGTAGGCAAGATATGAAACTTACCTAAAAATCCATTGATGGATTAATAGATAAATAAAATGTGGTGTATACATATCATGGAATATTATTCAGACCTAATAAAAGAAGGAAATCCTACCTTTTGCAACAACATGGATGGACCTAGAGGATGTTATGATAAGTGAGATAAGCCAGTCACAGAAGGGCAAATACTACGTGATTCTACTTACTTCAAACTCCCAGAAGGGGAGAGTAAAATGGTTGCCAGACAGAGAGTTGCTTTTCAATGATAAATGTTCAGTTATGTAAGATAAATAAGTTCTAGAGATCTGCTATACAACATAGTGCCGTGTCATGTTAATCATCCTGTCTCCTGCATTTAAAAAATTTGTTAAGAGTGTAGATCTCAAGTTGTGTTCTTAACACACACACGAACGCACACACACACACATATGGGGCATTGATGTGCTGGATTTTTAGATCTTGAGAAATTCACATCTTTATCATTATAAAATATCCCTAGCTATATTTCTTTTCTAAAGTCTACTATTTTTGGATATAAATATACCAACTTCACTTTCTTATGGTTAGTTTTTGCGTGGTAGAACTTTTTGTATCTCTTTACTGTTAAATTTTCTGTCTTTTGTATTTAAAGTGGGGTTCTTTCAGACAGCTATATTGTTGCGTTTTGCTTTTTATTCAGTTTGCCAATCTCCACTGTTTATGTAGAGTACTTAGAACATTTACATTTCATGTTATTGCTGATAACTTTTGGATTTAAATCTACCATATCTTGGTATGTATCTTGCATTTGTCCAGTCTTTTTACTATTCCTTATTCCCCTCCTTTTCTGCCTTCTTTTGGATTGATTAAGGATTTTTTTTATCATTCCATTTCTACTATTAGCTATACATCTTTGCTCTATTTTTAGGATTTGCTTCTAGGTTTATAATATGTATAATATGTATATATCAAATGATGTTCTATCACACCACTTATATTGGCATAAGCTTACAAAAACATATTCCTTTGTCCCCTTCCATCCTTTGTGCTACTGCTGTCATATATTTAACTTCTAAATATATTAAACATATGATAATGCATCGTTATTACTTTGTTTTAAACAATTTCATTTTAAATACAATTTTACAATATGAAAACGTCTTACATTTATTTAAATATTTATTTTCTCTGCGTTCTCCATTTTTTATATGGCTCTAAGTTCCCATTTGTTATTATTCCTGTCTCCTTGAAGAACTTCCTTTAATATTTCTAGTAGTGAATTCTCTTAGCTTTGTCTGAATTTTTACTGCTTTATTTTTTTAAATAGAAGAGATTTTCCTATGATATTGAATTCTAGCTTAACTGTTTCAGTGTTTTCAAAATATTGCTCACTTGGGGTGGCCCCGTGGCTGAGTGGTTGGGTTCACGTGCTCCACTTTGGCGGCCAGGGTTTCGCTGGTTCGGATCCTGGACACAGACATGGCACCACTCATCAGGCCATGCTGAGGCAGTGTTCCACATGCCACAACTAGAAGGACTCACAACTAAAAATATACAACTATGTACCAGGGAGAGCTTTGGGGAGAAAAAGGAAAAATAAAATCTTTAAAAAAAAAAATATTGCTCACTTTTGGGGCCTGCCCGGTGGTGCAGCGGTTAAGTTCACACATTCTGATTTTGCGGCCCGGGGTTCCTTGGTTTGGATCCCAGCGTGGACCTAAGCACTGCTTATCAAGCCATGCTGTGGCAGGCATCCCACATATAAAGTAGAGGCAGATGGGCACGGATGTTAGCTCAGGGCCAGTCTTCCTCAGCAAAAAGAGCAGGATTCTCAGCAGATATTACCTCAGGGCTAATCTTCCTCAAAAAAAAATACATATATTGCGCATTTTTCTCTGGCTTGCCTATTTTAAATGATAAGTCTGCATTCCTTCTTATAAAATGTCTTTTTCTTCTAGATACTTTTAAGATTTTCTCTTCAACACTCATTTTCAGAGATTTGGTTACAATATGTATTCTCGTGATTAGTATATCCAAACTGCCGTTATTTCTATCCTGTGAATTTCCAGTTCAGATATTGTACTTTTCATCTCTAGACAATTAATTTCCTTCTCTTTACATCTCATAATTCTCACCTTACTATGTTCATTTTTTTCTTTACTACTTTACTACTTAAATGTAGTTAAAATCGCTCTTCTAGTATCCCGTTTTCTGTGTTCTACTCCACCTTTCTCAATTCTCTAATAGTTTCTATTGACTGATTTTTCTTCTAATATAGGTCATACTTACCTGCTTTTTTGGCTTGCTTAGTGATCTTACATTGAATGCTATGAATTTACATTGTTGAGCGTCTGAATTTTCTTACTTTCTTAAAGAATTGTACTATGTTGTGGGGGACAGTTAAGTCACTTATGGTTCAATTTGATTCTTTCAGAGCTTGTTTTAACGAGGAAATTTATTGTAGCATTTACTCTATAAATGGTTTAGCCACAGCATTACAGCATAAACCTTATGGAGTATGTAGTAAATGCCTTAATTGCTCAACAAATATTGTATATTATGGCCAGGGAGAACTCAAATGACTCCTAGCCCTGGGGATGCTTTGGGAAGTGTTCAGTTTCACTATTCCTGGATTGTATTTCGCTCTGCTCATAGTGTTTCATCCTACACATTCCCTACCAAGTACTCAGCAAAGATTAAGAGAACACTCACTTAGATTTTGAGCCCTTTTCCTGTATCTTGGGAACTCTGTCTAGCTCTTCCATCCACCACAGACTCACTGACTCTGCTCCCTGACTCTCTAATTTGGCAAGATCATCATGTTCTGCTTGAGATCATGGTTCCTGCTCTGCAGCGAGAAATATACCTGCAGTGAGGAAGCCGGGGATTTCTTGTTTGTTGACCATCACTTCGGGATATAAATCCAGAACTCTCTGTTGTCCACAATTTGAAGACAGTTGTTTCATATATTTTGTGCATTTTTTTTCTGATGGTTTAAAGTAGGAAGTTAAGTCCTTCTATTATTCCACCATGGAATCTTACATTTAAGGATTATAATTCAAAATTAATTGTTTTCTATCAAAGTAATGTTTTTTCAACATAAATGCTCGATCCTTATTTTTTCCTTATCTATAACTCATGTCTAATACATTCTATTTCTGAGCTCTACTCATCACTAAAATGTAGGCATGGAGATCAGTGATTTAGGTGGTAGTCATACATGTAGTGAGAATGTCTGTTTTGTACATTCCTTTATAATTAAAAATTTTTGAAAGATCAATAGGAATAACTTTTTATGTCTTATCAAAGTGTTTCCACATCAAGATATTTTCGTGAAAGCAGCCAGGCCATTGTACACTTACCAGAATGATAGATTCAAAGACATATTTCATAAGTGTGCTTAGCAGTGCAGAATACTCATAACAAGATAAAACTTGATTTGTTTCCAAATTAATGCTAATGGCTGCAATTAGCTTTAACAACTTAGTTGTATTAACCTAACTTTACTCATTCAGCAATTAAATTTAGAATCAGTTGTTTGAATACTATTTTCTAATTTTACTTTATTTTAAAAGTAATATGAATTAATTACAGAAATAATGGAATATAGAAAAATATTTTAAAATACAAACACATCCTACAAAGGGTAACAATTACAAACATTTCAGTGCATATTGTGTTTTGTTTTTTCTTTCAGCAAAACTGCTAATGTACTAATCACAGCGTTTGGTAAGCTACAGTTGGAACTGAGCGTAAGTATAATATGTCCCAGGACATTAACTATATATATGTAAGATGTAGTTTCATAGTGACCATAATTCATTTCATGAGATTTCCTTATTCCATTTAACCAAATGGTTAGATACTTAGGATTATTCTAATGACCAAACCCACATCTCACTGAGGAAGCATTAATCTCTTTCAGCAGAAGAACGACGACTTTTACTCTTTTGTGTACTGCCTTTGCTAGTGTCTGTGAGTCTTATATAGTGTACACTCAATAAATAATTGTTACTTTGAAAACAAAAATATATGATGGAAAAGTATCTACTACCCTGATTTCAAAGCTAAGTAATGTTATGTGCATATAGCGTTAGTTTTGAAATACATTTACATATACATAGTGTCCTAGTTTTATTGTTTTATGTAGGACACATTTTCCTACAAGTCACTTGACTGAAAGTTGACTGTAAATAATAGTAAGGTTGTTATCACAGGACATATATATTGAATGCCTACTATGTGCCTTGGACTGTTTTTATCATTAAAAGTACAGGATAAAACAAAACACGTTCTCATCTATCAAAGACTTTATACTACAAAATATACTAATGAATAAAAGACAATAATTACCTTTATTGCTCTGGCATGACTAGTATAGACTCAGAATTAAACTAACTTCCTGTCTAGCAAAGAGTGAGAAGATTATAATTTTGCGCTTTAATTAACTTCAGTAAACAGAAAATCAACTTTTTTTCTCAGAGGAAATTGAGTTGTCTAATTTTTAAAATGATAAACAACATTTCTTGAATGTTATGTAATTTATTCAAGCATAACACTAAATTATGGCTGTCTTTCAAAAAGCCAGCTTGTAGTTATGAATTTTTAAGTATCAAATGATATGATCTGCACAAATACTTTCCCTCTCAACTGATTAATTCATGAAAAATTTAAAATGAAGAACTACACAAATTATATTCATGTATAAATGTATACGCCCTCAAAGTTTGGGGCATGGGAAATACAAACGCTATTTTGACATATTCTAGGATGTCGTGTTACATTGTGTTTGGATTAAAAACAGAAAATCCCTGCGTTTTAATTAATACTTCAGTAGGAAATGAGTGAAACAAAATGGTTTTTAAAAATTAATATATATTTTTAAATGAATTAAAATAAAGAAATTATATATTAAGTTGGAGAGGAGAGGGTGAAAGTGGTAAAAGGGCACATATGTAAGGCAACGGATGGCAGTTAGACTCTGGGTGGTAAAAAGAGAGGAATTATAAGTGAGTACATTTCTATAATAAATTTTCAGAAGATTCACTGATTCACTAACTATCTGGATAAAGACTCATTTTCTAAAATAGCTAATATTTACCGAACACTTCCTACCATATAAACAGTTTTCCATATGCATTATAACATTTAATCTTCAAACAATAATATGAAGCGGGATTTTTAATTAGTATTTCACAGAGAAGGACACTGAGACTTAGAAAGTTGTTGAATTATAAACAGAATAAGTATTTTCTACTTCTATTTCTGAGGTTCCATATAAATAATTCATATTTTTTAAATCCTTCATCAACAAGAAAATGGGAGAGATTGGCAAACCTCAGATTTTGAAATTTTTTCTGGAGAAGAGAATGTAGGTGAGTACACATGGGTGACTGTGAGGAAGGAAGCTGCTGTTCTGAAACGCACTTGAGTGGAGTGCACCGACACAAATACTGACCTGCGTGGCGGAACACACAGAGAGCTTCAGTCTCAAGGATGGCAGGTGTAACGAGCGCACAACTGAGAGAAGAGGCTGAAGAATGGGACAAACTGAAGTATTTATATGAACTTTCAACCACTCCACGCTCCATGCTTAAATCATGATAATAAGAATATTTCTCACCAAAGCTCAGATCAAAAAGTGAATTTTTCTCCTTGGAAAAGAAGAAAACTTGACTATCTTAATTTAACCCAATTGTCTTGAGAATATAAGTGTATACTGTTTGTAGTAGGTTGAATGGTGGCCCCAAAGATATGTCTACTCAGAACCTGTGAATTTGTCCTATTTGGAAAAAGGGCCTTTGCAGATTTAATTAAGCTGAGCATCTTGCGACAAGATCATCCCGGATTTTCCAAGTGGGCCCCAAATCCAATGAAAAGTGTCCGTATGAGAAGAGAAGACACAGAAATAGAGGAGAAAGCCACGTGAAGATGGAGGCAGTGGTTGGAGCTATGCAACTCCAAGCCAAGGAATGCCCAGGATTGCTTGGAGGTATCAGAATCTGAAGAGCCAAGGAATGATTCTCCTCAAAATTCTCCTTTGATTCTCCTCAATGATTCTCCTTTGGAGGGAGTGTGGTCCTACCAATGCCTTGATTTCCAACTTCTGGCCTCCAGAACTATGAGAGAGTAAATTTCTCTTGTATTAAGCTGTCAAGTTGGTGCTAATTTATTACAGCAGCCCTAGAAACGAATTCACTGTTACATCAGAGAAGAGCCTTCTAATTCTTGGCAATATGAATTCTAAAAGGGTAACAATCGGCTCCTTGCTTTAAACAAACATATAAACACAAAAGTCTCTCAGACAGGTGCCTCTGCTTCTTTCTAAAATACGGGTGGATTTTTAATTCTTCACTAGTTATTTGAGGAAAGTCTGTTCTTGCAGAGAAAGTCTGAGATAAACCAGGATACAAACTTCTCCTGGCAAAAACGAAGTATTTCAGGAAAAAGAAGATAACTTCAATAACAACAGTAACAATCTAGCCAGTATCCTCGAGGGCATTCAGGTTGATATTAGGTGTTGAATATATAAAACAAAAATAAGACACCTTCAAAAAGGAAAATTCATAAAAATACTGCGCTTTAAAAATTTTAAAATGCAATAGGCAAATTAAAATACTGACTAGATAGAATTAAGGTTAATTAAAAAAATGAGAGACTGCTCTAAAAATTCAGACAGAAGCATTGTCATGAGTAGTGTGGTGGTCAACATGCAATTAATACACAGAAAAAGGGAACAGAGAACACATAGTAGAGAATATTACCGAACAAACAGTAAATAGATGGTAAAAAGAAGGCCTGAAACATTTTCAGAGAAAACAGAGAAAAGCAGGTGTTATATAAAAGGAGTAACAATAAGATAAAGTTCAGATGTTTCATCGGCAATTCTATGTATTGGGAGATAAGAGAGTAAAGTCTTCAAATTTTAAAGGTTATATATGATTAATGTAGACTAATTATATTTCCACAACGTGTTGAATCAATTACTAGGGCGAAATACAAACATTTCTTCACAGGCTATGCTTCCTTAATTTTTTCTCCCATGTTCTCCTTTTTAAAAGTAACTTGAGAACAGATTTCCTTAAATGAGAAAGTAGATAGAAAGAGGAATAGACAAATGATATGCAACAATGTTTGATGTAATCAAGAAAATATTGAAGAGAATCCCCATATTCAATAATGCTGCATTTAGAAATCAGTCTAATAAAAATTAAGGAACAGAAGGCTCCCAGAGGTTGTTATTGAGACAAAGCAGGTATTTGATAGTAATATAATGATAGCTTCAAGTTTATGTCTCTGTGAATAAGGTTAAGAATAAGAAAAAATTCTAACTAAGTGAATGAGAATGAAAATAAATATATTAAGGATCTTGAGAATAAACTCCACTTGTTTATGATGATTTTTAATATTACTGAATTTGATTGGTTTGATTTTTTCCCAATTTTAATAGTTTTAAATAATTTTAGATTAGCAGGAAATTACAAGGAGAGTACAGAAGGATCCCATATGCTTTTCACCCTGTTTCTCCAATGATTACGTCTTACCCGACTATACTACAATATCAAAACTGGAAAATTGACACTGGTACAATTTGTCGTACAGGTAGATTTATGTAAACATCACAATCAAAATACATAATTATTTTATCTACTTAATGTTACCTCTTTATAGTCACATCCATGCCCGCCTCACCATTCCTTAACTCAGGCAACTAAGAATTTGCTGCCAAGACCTATTTTGTCATTTCAAAAATGTTACATGAATGGAATCATATGTTATGTAACCTTTCTAAACTCATGATAGCATCTTTGAGATCTATCCTGTTGTTAAGCTTATCAAGAGTTCATTCCTTTGTGCTGTTGAGTAGTATTCTATGGTATGGAGGTCCCAGAGTTTATGTAATCATTCTCCTATTGTAAATCATTTCAGTTGTTTCTAGTTTTTAGCTATTACAAATAAAACTGCCGTGAAAAGTCATGTAGAAGTTTTTATGTGGACATAAGTTTTATTTCTCTGGAATAAATGCCCAAGATAAATGTTTGGTTATATGGTACGTATATAATTAGCATTTTATGAAAGTGTCAAATTGTTTTCCAGAAAAGCTGTTCCATTTTCCATCCCAACCGGTGAAATACAAGTGATCCAATTTCTTCACACCCTTGTCGGCGTTTCGTATTGTGACTATTTTTTATTTTTGCTCTTCTGATAGGTATGTAGTGAAGCTCATTGAGGTCTTAATTTGCATTTCCCTGTTAGCTAGTGATGTTCAATCTTTTCATATGCTTATTGCTATCTGTATATCCTATTCAGTCAAATGCCTCTTTATGTCTTTTGTCCACGTTTTAATTGGAATATTTTTTTCTTACTGTTGAACTTTGAGAGTTCTTATATATTCTAGAATAAGTCCTTTGTCAGAAATGTGGTCTGCAAAAATTTTCTTCTAGACTATAGTTTATCTTTTCATGTTCTTAGCAAAGTCTTTTGCATAGCAAAAGTTTTTAATTTTGATGAAATCCAATTTGTCAAATTTTCCTTTTATGTCTCATGCTTTTGGTGCCATGGCAAGATCTTTTCATGAAAATCCAGGACCCAAAGATTATTTCCAATGTTTACTTATAAAAGTTTTATAGCTTTACATTTTACTTTTAAATCTGTGATCCATTTGAGATAAATGTTGGGGTTTAGATCAAGGTTTATTTTTTTGTCTATTGATATCCATTTCTTCCCGCACCATGTTTTGAAAAGATTATCCAGCCTCCATTTTAATTGCTTTTGCACCTTTGTCAAACATGAATTGAGCATATTTGTGTTAGTCTACTTCTGGGTTCTCTGTTTGATCGCATTGATCCATGGGTCTCTCTCTTCACCAATACTGCACAGTCTTAATTTCTGTAGTAACATAAGTTTTGAATTGGTAAACTGATTTCTCAGACTATATTATTCTTTTTCAAAATTGTTCGGTTATTGTAGTTCATTTGCTTTCCATATAAACTTATAATTTGCCTTTCAAATCATATTTAGCTAATGCTCAAAATATTACTTTTATCTTATTTAGGTGTATGTTTATATATCTACGTATGAAGATCTGAATTTATCTATTCACACACTGTGGAATTTCCAGAAACTTGGGTTGAGTCAGTCAAGCCATTAGTAAAAGTACTTGAAACAGTCATTTTAAAAGAGCCCTATATAGTAACCATTACAACTGAAATGCACATTTAGTATCTAATTACCATAGAGAATCAGTTGACTATTTTTCCTAAAATAAGCATATTCATATATAAAGCATATGCTTTACATAGAAGCACTGCATCTTGCAAACACATCCTTTACAGTGGTCCAAAAAATGCTGCAAACAGATGCATACCACACAAGGGAAGAGAGATTATATTAATGAAGATGGTTTATTATTAGGTGGGTTGACAAAAAGAACTTGGAAGAAATTTGACATCGATTTCCAAACCCAAAGGAAAGCTTCCAAAGCAGGAGCCCAGCTGTCCAAACTAATATTTTCAGGAAAGTAAGAACTGTTTCAATGGTCATTGTTATACCTCATTACCGGAAAAAATATGACATTATTAATGTATCACCCCTAATATTAAAAAGAGCTAATACGAAAATACCAGAGACTGTCTAATCCCAGGAAGAGGAAATGAAGATGAATGGAAATTAGTTCCACCGGGCTTGTCTCTAGGAGATAATGAATGATAGGAAAACAGCTAAATGGCTTTTACAATGAAGTAGAGGAGGGTAATCACAAGTAGGGTGGGAAGAGGAGTGCTTTACAGAAAAGCAGGGGCACATGTTGAAGTTAGGGAGAATTACATCTGACAGGGGATGCTGGCACATGGCCAGCTGTGCGGGAGTAACTTAGATCTCAGTCCACCGGAGGCGTCTCTGTGTGACTGGAAGTGAGACTTGGATGCAGTCATCACCTGTGTAGTTCTAACAGAAAGGTACATTTTTTTTTTTTTGAGGAAGATTAGCCCAGAGCTAACTGCTGCCAATCCTCTTCTTTTTTTGAGGAAGACTGGCCCTGAGCTGACATCCATGCCCATCTTCTTCTACTTTCTATGTGGGACACCTACCACAGCATGCCGTGTCAAGTGGTGCCATGTCCGTACTCGGGATCCGAACCTGCGAACCCTGGGCTGCTGAAGCAGAACGTCCACACTTAACCGCTGCGCCTACCGGCCGGCCCCCAAAAACACACATTTTAATACCTCTAAATAATCATCTTATAATGTGAATTAACAACCTCTCGTTCAGGATGATATCTTGATCTCTTAAAATAACAATTTCTTTTCCTAAAGTAAACCAAACCAAAACAAAAACAGTACTAAATAGCCTGAGAATCTGAAGGCCTGCACTTCAGACTGAATCTAACATTAATATACCTGTTATTTATTTATTTACTTAGTTTACCTCTGTGAGTTTTAATTTTATCCTCTCTAAAATGATGAATGTCTGAAGACCTGTTGGCCTAACAGTTCATAATGCTATTATTCGCTAGTTAACGAACTACATACAATTCTCTCCACAGATATACAGAAAAGTTATAAAAAATTAATCACTAATTGCAAAATTAGGAACAAAAATTAGCTGCAATTATTTGTACTAATTGTATTTTACTCAGTAATATTAGCCTATATTGTGCAAATTATTCAAAAACTTTTTTGATTTCTACACTTAAGATTGCATAGTGCAAAATCAAAGCCAGTATGATGGATAAATATTAATAGTGATAGGCTCTAGGGTCATTGGAAAACAGAATTTCAAGCCAGGAGGATGAAGATCCTTGGTTCCAACAATGGATGATTAGTAGATACATAGTACGTAGTCATAGCAAAGTAACATATAAGTGGAAAAGTAGACAAGTAGGAAATTTGGAGCTCAAATAGCTACATGATCAGTACCTGGATCCACACTGAATGGATAGATAATAGATAGATATCCACCCTAAATAGATCATTGTAATTGTAAAAATATGAAAACAATATTTTAGAGATTTAATTACTTTAAAACTCACAACTACTGTATTTTTGATAAGTTTCTCTCTACTTTAAAATAATCCTTAGGGATTTCTACTTCTAGAAAGATAGACTAGACATACTTTTTCTTGTTTCTTTCACCAAGTAGAACTAAAAACTCTGGACATTATACATAAAACAACCATAAAACACCGAAAGACAGAATGAAGAAGGTACACTGGCTAGTGGCCTCAGGACAGAAGGAATGCAATGGAACACACATGAGTTCCCTGTGTTATCTTTTTGCCCCATATATTCTAGAGTTGAAGCTGAAAAAAAATGGGCGATATGGAAATATCAACAAGCATTAAAAAAAAATCTCAAGAAAATCTTACTTTTCTAGCTGAAGAACCAGGAAAGAGGCAGAAAAAATATCAAGATAGAAAATTTTAGACAATAACCACTCGAATCCAGCCAAACACCACAGAAAATAAGGTAGACCCATTACCACCCACACTGGCAAAGAGCATATAGGGAGCCTTACTTCCATCCTCATCGGGTTATAACAAGATCCTAACCCCACAGTCAAGATGGTGTCAGAGAACGTTGAACAGGGAGCCAACAGTATCATCCTTGGTAAGTGGTAATGAGCCTTCCTTCCAATGGTGAAAGTGGAAACCGTATAGGGAGTTGAAGGCCCTGACCAACAGTAACAAGGAGCCCTCCTCTGAGGTCTCAGCAGAGCATCTGTGGAGAACCTGGAATTCTAGCAGCATTGGCAGTAATGAAGTGACCTCTCCTTCCTCTGCCAAATTAGTGCCAATGCAAATCAGCTAAAACAGAAGGTTTAAATAAGATTCAGAGTCTCATAAGATAATGCCCAAAACATCAAGGTAGAAAATCACCAATCATAAAGGAACCAGGAAGTCTCAAACAATAAAAGAAAAACTGTGAAAAGACGACAATATGGAGATGACAGACATGTTAGAATTGTTAGACAAAGTTTTTAAATCAGCTACCCTAAATATGCCTCAATGAGAAATTATAAATATGCTTGAAACAAATGAGAAATAAAAAGTAAGAAAGCTGAGAAATAAAAGATATAAAGATTATAATGGACATTTTAGAACTGAAATATACAATTACCAAAACAAAACCTCAATAGACAGGCTCAATAGCAGAATAGAAGGGACAGAAAAACAATCAGTTAACCAGATAATTGAAAGGTAGAAATTACCCAGTCTGAACAGCAGACAGAAAATAGATTGAATAAAAAAATGAACACAGCTTCAGGGGCATGTAGGACAATAACAAAATATTTAACATCCATGTCATTGGAATCCCGCACAGAAAGGAGAAAGTGAGTTCGGAAATGTACTTGAAGACATAATGGATGTACACTTCCCAAATTTGGTAAAAGATACAATACTACAGATTTAAAAAGCTGAGTAAAAGCTTAGAATAACGCCAAAGATATCCATAGGAAGACACGTCATACTAAAACTTCTGAAGCCTGAGGAAAAATGAAAAATCTTGAAAGCAGTGAGAAAGAAACAATACCTGACCAATAGGCGAAAAAATTTTTGAATGAAAGTGGCTTTCCAATCACAAGCCATGATGGACAAAAGGAAGTAGTACAATACTTCAAATGCTGAAAAAAGGAACTGTCTACCCAGAATCCTAGATCCTGAAAAAATACGCTCCAGGAAGGAATGGAAATCAAAACATTCTTAATTGAAGGAAAACTAAGCAAATTTGTCTCTGGCAGACCTACCTTGAAAGAATGTTTGAAAATAGTTCTCTAAAGACGAAGGGAATAATAAAAGATGGAACCTTGAGACATCAGGAAGAAGAAAGAACATGGTAAACAAAAGCATGGGAATACAACACTTTCCTTCTCTTCCTGAATTTTCTAACACATAATATGATCATGGATTGGAAAACTTAAAATTAAGATCCCAATTCTGCTCCCAGTTGATGCTTAGAGTCAATGTGATTCCAAGAAAAATTTGATATTTTCTTTTTTTTGGAAATTAGTAAGCCAATTCTAAAATTTTTAGGAGAAAAAATGGATCTGTACTAGCCACAACAATTTTAAAAAGAACAAATTAGAGTACCACCTGGTTTTAAGAATTACTAGAAAGTAGTTAAGAAAGTTTTGTATTGTGAATGTATGTTCAATTTATCAGTTTTCTTTTGCTGTTCATGTTTTTCTGTGAACCATAAATCTAGGAAATCTTTTACTCTTTGAAATAAGCTCTTAGGAAAACAAAAGCACATATACTAGAAGAAAATATTTTTAAAGCACATGTAAGATAAATAACTATTACCTAGAACATCTCAAACAACTAAAAAAGAATAGAAAAATCCAAATTTTAAAAAAGGCAGAGTATTTGTACAGATATTTCCCAAAAGAAGAGTTATGGATGGCAAATAACCACGTGAAAAGATGCTTGACATCATTAGTCATTAGGGAAATGTAAATTAAAATTATAGAACCAGCCCTGATGGCCTAGCAGTTAAAGTTTGGTGCAGTCTGCTTTGGTGGCCTGGATTCCATTCCGGGCGTGGAACCACACCACTCATCTGTCAGTAGCTGTGCTGTGGTGGTGGCTCACATAGAAGAACTAGAACTTACAACCAAAATATACAACTATGTACTTGGACTTTGGGGAGGAAAAAAAAAAGAGAGAGGAGAATATTGGCAACAGATATTAGCTCAGAGAGAATCTTTCCTAGTCCAAAAAGAAGGAGAGAAGTATATTAAAAAAAATAAAATAAAATAAATTAACACCATAAAGAGATAACATTAGACAGCAATTAGAATGGCTTAAAAAAAGGAAGATAATATTAGCTGTTGGTGAGGATGCCAAGCAACTAGAACATTCATAGAAGACTGCTGGGAATGCAAATTGGTACAATCTTTTTGGAAAACAGTTTCTTCTACAGTTAGCATACAATTAGCATACTACCTAGAAATTCGACTCCTAGACAAATATGTAAGTCCACACAAAAAGCTTTGTGCAGTTTTTTATAGCAGCTGTACTTAAAATTACAAAAATTGGTCATTTTACCAAAATGTCCATCAACTGGTTAATGAATGAACAAGTTATAGTGCATCTATACAGTGGAATACTATTCAACAATAAAAGGAATGCACTACTGGCACGTGAAACAACATGGACGGATTGCCAAAGCATTGTGCTAAGTGAAAAAATCCAGACCCAAAAGGCCACGTTCTATATGACATTTCAGTTATATGACATTCTGGAAAAGGCAAAATTACAGCAACAGAAAAGAGATCAGGAGTTGCCAGTGGTCAGATGTTGGGGGAGGTGACTATAAAGAGTCATAGAGAAATTTTTTGGGGTGATGGAAATATTCTATGTCTTGATTGCAGTACTGCTTATGCAGCTGTGTATATGCATTATATACACAAATCTTTATGTAATATATAATCATATATATGTATATATATAGTATAAACATGTAGTTAAATATATTATATATACACAGTTATATATACTCTGTATATATATTATATGTAACTGTATATATATTATGAGACTGTATTATAATATGTACACAGATTATACATATATCTATGTTATATATGTTATTATATATATTCTCTGGATGGCTTCACTTTGTTCTCAAATATTCCTTTATCCCACATACATTCACATTTCTTTTCTGGTCTTGGCTGTGCACAGAAGACTAATTTGATACATTTTAATTCATGAGTCTAAGATATCCTTAAAATTATTAACATTAATTGCCAAGTTTCATTCTGAAATTAATTGTGTCAACTTTTTAAGTTCTACCATTTTGTTCAAAGAAAACTTTCTTATTTGATAGAGTTTTCAGATGTTCAAATTCTCATCTAATTCATAGAAAACAGAAGAGACCTGTTTTAGTTCATAACGGATGCGTCTTACAATATACTTTATGATGCAACGAAGTCCGCAGATCACATATTAAGTTTTTAAACTAAGTAAGGATTTGAGTCCAAGTGAAGAGAATTGTGATCCTTGAACATTGTAAAACATAGTTATCTTATACCTTTGGATAAATCATGAAAAATGGGCTCATGATCTTAATTCAAAGCTTACTGTTTTTGCTGTTTGCAAGTTTGATAGCTTTTGTATTCATACGAAATACCCAATTCTTTCCACAGTTTGGTAATATGATCTAATATAAAACTTTCTGGGACTTATCGTAAATTGAAAGAAAATTTTCAACACAATTAATATCCATAATCTTTTTTTGTACAGAGTGAAAATACACAGTGCAATATCTTTTTCTTCTTTCTTTCTGTTAAAATGCTAACAGGTTTAATGAGTACTTAATGATTGATAGATATCCTCATGTTATGAACTCTTTTATCCTCACTGATGTGTTTTTTTTTTCTTTAGTTCTCTTGCTATATAGTAATAATAATTAAAGATATAATCCAATAGTTGATAATTTTAACTTGCAAACTAAAGTCATCTCTCAACATTGATGAGTTGGTTCGATCATTTCTGTGAAAGTAAGCATAGAATTCTAGAGTTCTCTCTGCCTTCTCTAATCAAAATGATTTTCCTCTAAATACCTAATCAATGGTAGAATCCACTTATTTCCATTTTCTCCATTTTGCTTAACCAAAGTATTTCTAAAGTAAATTACTACTGTTTCATTGGGAGGTATTATCAACTTTCTATCAGTATTTTTATAGTCCTCAGATCACTTTTTCACTTAGAATTCTTTATTCTGGGAAGAATTTTCACATTTAATGAATAATAGAACAAGTCATGTTTCCAGCTAATTAGTTAGATAATAATTACATTAATTTGAATAAATGAGTAAGAATATAGTACTCTCAGTTAAATTGCCATTCTCTTACCTAACCAATCTCCATACTCAGCAAAGAGGCAATATTTGCATTTGAACTTTCTGAAGAAAGGATTGCTACATAATTATATTCTAATATATTCTGATTAATTTTGAGAAGCTTCAATATTGAAACTCAAGTAGAAGATTTGAAAGTTCTCAGAGGTGTAGGATTTCATTTGGACCCTAGTTCTATGGATGATTGCAGATAACTCTATTCGCATCACATAATGAGACTGAATATTTTTAAAACTTAAAATGATACTAATACTTATTCAGATAATTCAACTAATAAATCCTTCCTTTATGTCAACTAAGCCATCTCAATTCTTCTAAAGTAACTAACTTACATAGGTGAACTTTGAAAGATATAGCTACACACTTTAAAGAGGCTTTAGTCCACCTTATACTTTGGCAAATATAGCCTTCATGGATATAGTGTTAACTATTAGACAATCCCACAAGCTATTATTGATACACAATTGGATAAAAACTAGAGGTAGCTGTATGAGACTAAAGCCACAGTCATCTCAAATAAACTGTAGTGTGCTAGAACTACTCAAGATAATTGAGAAAGTTCAGTCCAAGCTATATTAGATTATGCCCCCCAAGCTAACAGTGCAGCTGTCCAGATCACTCATTAAAAAGATCATTAGCCAACTGGACTAATTGGTTTGACTGCTTTCTCCTCTCTTTGCTTGGCTACATATAAATGCTTGATTTCTTTTCATAACTGGCCCTTTTCATTGTGTTTCCCAGTCTAACACTTATTTTCACATTACCAACAGTTTAAATCAAGAAAATTGTATATAAAACCCTGGAAAAACTTCCTCTGTGCCAAAATTTATCAACCTTTTAAAATATTCATAAATAATCAGTAAATACTTAAGCTGAAACTTGACTAACACTTCTATCTTCAGCTTAATGTTTTGCATTATTTAACTGATGGCTGCTGCTCAAATTACCAGCTGGCCCATCAAAACAAAATAATAGACCTGAAAGGAAAAGAGCAATACATCATTCTGATTTATGAACAGCTCCTATAAAAAGGACAAATGAAAACAGTGAATAGATGAACCAGAAATCTAAGTGACACTGGCATCATTTGAATCTGGCCATCCAAAATCTTTTCAGATAGTATGCATATAGATATTTTTTGTTTTGTAGAGGAAGTGTTACTTTGGATAATGGATAACAAATTTATGGAATACATTACAACAGGCTATGCACTGTCAGGATATATAATGGATTCCACAAACATTTGGACAGTTTCATAAAAGGCAGCACCATAAATAGCTACTAAAGGACAACGAGCTATCCTAACTACTAATGCCTCAGTCTTGCCTTTTAGAAACCCAGTTAACAAGTGAATATTATACTGGGTGGTCCATGACTATAATTTATCAATTCTGATTTCTCTGAGAATGTAATTATCACTCTCATTACCAACATTAGCACTATAATGGCTCCTAAGAATTTGTTCCAAAGACCCTCCCTGGATATTAGGCTGCACTATTGTTTCTAATGGCTCCTTATCCAGGTCATACTATGTTACATTATGGGTTTCAGGGGACTTCTTTGCCACCTGATTAACTTTGCTCATTGTGTAGAATGAACGAAATGGTAAGGAGGAAAACATATATTAACTTTGGGCAATAATTTACACCTTTATGATATTAATGCAATAGGAAATGAAACTTGCCAACTCTGGGGCATATCTTCACGATAAAATTAACAAATGGAAGCACAGACACACACACACATGCATATTAATTCGCCGTAGTGTGTTAAAGGTCACCCTTTAATTTCAGCCTTGACGCACTCTGGAAAACAAATAATACATCCTTTTATAATGACAGTTTCAAAAAATCCATTATTTCTGGGCATTGTATTTGTTTGCTCTTCTAAGATCTATGATGTAATCCTTGTCTTCATGGTAGTTATAATTAACCTGAGAAGACTAAATATAAGATAATTTAAAAAGTAAGAGAGTGATTTTTATTTGTCAGTTGAATGACAGAGTATATCCTTTATGCAGTGGCTTTATAGGAGAATGTTGTCACTGAGTATAAGTGTAGTAAGTGAAGCCTTGATGGATGATGCAAAATCTGAGATGAGCCTAAAGCAAAGCTAAAGCCAAGTGTGATAGAGGTGTCTGTTACCAGACAAAGCCTACTGAGCACTTAGCTTTACGAGGGGTAGTATGGGTAAAAAGTTAAGTTGGACATAAATGGTGAAAAAACTTAAATATCTGTGTGCCAGTTCTGGGCATGTTTGCCTCAGATCCATCCCTATCTTTGCTTTGCTCTGCTGTGTGTAGCAAGGAAAACGATGAGCTCTATGTACACTAATTTTCATTCAAGACTAGCCAGTAAGAAGCACTGGAAATAAATAGGAGGATGAGAGGAAGAGAGAAACCAGGGAGATGCTTTCATTCTATCTCGGACTCTGGCGGCTTCTCTGGCCGTGATTGTAGGTCCTCCAGGGCTCCAGATCACAGTTAACCATATCCTCCATTTGTCCTATGAGTCAAGAGTTAAAGTTGGCTTTCTGCCAATCTCTGGGCAGCCTCACTCTCCCCTCCAACTTATCAACTCTTCTTTCGCTTTTATAAAAATTTCTTGATCTAAATTCCATGTGATTTTGATACACAGAATGATTTCTGAGAATATTATTTAATGAATCCTGGCTGATCTAAATGAATGCAACCTAAACTAAGGAGTTGGTACTTTCTATTCTAGTGCCCTTTATGATTGTACAATGAAGATTGTTTTTACTCCTCAATTAACAAGAAATTTCTGAAATCACTTCGTAGGTTAGATTTAAAAAAAAATCTTTTTAAAAATTGAGATATAATTTATATACTATAAAATTCACTCATTTTATGTGTACAATTCACTAACTTTTAATTTTTAGAGTGTGTAATTATCACCACATTCACATTTTTAGAACATTTTTATCACCCCACAGAAAGATCTCATGACTAATTTAGTCATTCTCTGTTCCAAACCCTGGTTCACATAGGCAACGATTAACCTACCTTCTGTCTCTATAGTTTTGCCTTTTGGGATCATGCTGTGTAATAGAATCATACAATATACAGTCTTTTGTGTCTGGTTTCTTTCATTTACCAGAATATATTAAGGGTTCAACCATGTTGTAGCATGTATCTGTACTTCATTCCTTTTTATTACTAAATATTCTATTGTATGGATATACCACATTTTTTATTCAGTTCACAATGATGGACATTTATGTTGTTGGCTATTATGAATAATGCTTCTATGAACGTTTGCTCATAAATCTTTTGGCAGACCTATATCATTATTTCTCTTGGATATATACGTAGAAGGTGAACTGTGGGATCCTTTGGCAAATCTAAATTTAACATTTTAAGAGTGAGAGCTACCCTAGATATTTTGGCAAAACACACATATATCAAAGTGGTTAATTTCCCATGAAAGTCTAGAATTTTGACAATTTAATAAAGTCTAAGGTATACTGGATTATATCTTCCATTGTGTAGGTCTTGCTGCACAATATTTTAATATTAAGAAAGAAGCAAAATGGTCCCTGTACCTCTTTATATTGTATTGGGAATATGTTCCACATTTGGGACATTTGGAACACATGTCCCTGACTCTTTTACCAAATTATCCAAAAGCCTCCCAGCTCTGAGCGGCCCTGAGAGCAAGAGGAGATGTCCTACAAGGTCCAGGCTTACTGCTAAGGTGGGTCTACCAACTGGTCCTCTGGGGCCTAGTGGATTCAGTGAACCTGATCTATCCAGCACTGGATGAAGAAGTATCAGGCACTACCTGATCTGTGAATTACAGCACCAGTTCTGAGAATTTGCTAGAAAATTGGTATTTTCTTTGACAAGTAACTTCTCATTTGGAAGATTTCTCTTTGCTTGCCAATGGGTTCTGATAGATCCTATGGCAAGCAGTAATAGATAAATCAAGAGGAGACTTCCAGAGTCTACATTGGGAAATAGCTGTTATCATTTTTCGATAGCTCCTGGCTTCTTATAGAGCTATGAGGGAATATGAATTCCTGACAATGAGCGCTGGGAAATCTCCGAATCAAGCAGCACATCATAAGTTAGGGCCAGAAATTTAGCCATGCCCTGCAATACTTCATCAATGAATAAAAATGGCATTAGAATAAAAGTGAATGGCATTTGACATGAACAACTTTACTCTGTATTTCAGTTCTCTGAAAACGAGAGTTTGATGCTATAAGGACTAACACATTGGGAGAAAAACAAAAGCTAACTCATTTTCTATGAAACTTGAAAAAACCCGCAAACTTTTAAAATGTATAATCGCTTTCATTTTGTTGAACATTAAAATAGGATTTGATGAATTTCTGACTGGTTGTGTACATTTTGTGTCCCTGCCTTAGTTTTAAAAAAGTATTTAAAAATTAAAAATAGATTCATGTTGTAAGACCATAGCTGTCAGTCACATCCATTAAGGTCTGCGAGGCAAGAGTTTTTATTTGAATAATGCTTCATCATCTTCACAGGCCAGATGCACTGCTGCTTTAAAGCGCTTCCAGAGAAATAAGTCTTGAGTTTATAAATTATTTTATACAGATGAAAACAGCTTCTGTTTACAATAATCTCCCCACGTAGTGTTAAGTGAAAAGAAGTAATATTCGTTACAACAGCAGGGGTTAGCTCTTTGATAAAAAGAGTATGTTCTTCTCAAAACTCTCCCTGCATAATTGCCAGAAGAGTCATTTTAACATTGTGGAGGTAGAGAAGCAACTTTCTGAGAGGTTTGAAGCAAAGAACGACTCATACTAGAGAGTTCACAGCTGGAGCAATTCCAACGGCGAGTGATAAACTTGCTTGATATGACACAGCAAGCAGCTGGTAGAAAAACTGATATTGATTCTAAATACCATGGTAACTTTTTATTTAAATATTTTAATAATAATAAGGCTTCGAACATAGCTCTCCCTGGCTTCCCGAGATATTCAAATCAGTTTTTAAGTCGTATCTTATGAATTCTGGAATAAAATCGTATGCAGTAAATACAAAGCATATAATAGATTTTCCTTTCAAAAAGAGGCAAGGTGAGTTGAAATACTTTTGCAAGTGTACCAAGTAAGGCAACAACTAAATCCATGACGGAAACTAGTTTCAGGCGTGTTTACTTTCCTGAAATTGTCAGCCTCTTCAGAGACATACTGTAAATACCACTTAGATAACCTTACTCTACACCTTTTTTAAATTCAGTATGATGTTCAAAATTTACATATATATTTACATTTTAAAACATAATCCATACATTACAAGAATGCCTTAGAAGTTTCCATTTTTATTTCGATTATGTCTTATCATAGTCATACGTAAAATGGGCTGCTTCCTTAAAGCTTTTAAACAAAAACAAATTATAAGTTCGCAAACTATAGCACAAAACTTCATCCATATATATAAAAAAATAGGGTCCGAGGAAATGGTAAGCTTTTTGTAATGATTAGAATAGCATTGATCAGGAATGGTTTCAAGTGGTTCTTGAGTTTCTAGAATACTGATGACACAAGGATAGAACCTTTAAACTTTCTCCCCAGTTTGTCTAAAAGTGAGCACACTTAATACAGGTAGTTACAAATAAATATTGACCCATATATTGGGTGCGGTATCTATGTAAGAAAAGAGAGGGGGGAATTCTTTTCTCCCATCTAATCTCCCAATGCTGGTACCAAGGCAATATATAGTTACAACTCAAGTACTAGTCTTCCAAAAGGATATGGTTGATCACAGACGTGATTGATGTGATCTCTCTAGAACCGGAACAAGATTCCTTGCTCTTGGTGTCCTTTGTAACAGCTGCTTTTCCTCTGCAGAGACAGTCATGAGGGTCTAATTGAATTTCAAAGTAGCACCCAATCAAGCAACCTTATATCTCAACTTTCTATCTCCTGATCTGGAGTCAGTAGATTTATGCTATCACCTGTACCACCGTTCCTATCTATCAGGGCAAGATCTTGGACTCATGAGTTCCTTTCCCTTCAGGATCTTTTTTAAGAGAGGAGTCTTGTATCTTATGGTCTTTCTACACACTATATAATGCCTAGTTGGTTTCATGTAGTCATTACATCTATTCAAAGAAATGGAAATTTAATTTTTGACTCAATTGCTTTGCATTGCTTAGAAGTTATATTCATAGCAAGAGATAGAAACAATATTAATTTCAGCTCACTCAAGTGGTAAAAATTTATCTCAGATTTTATTTTATATATCCTGTCATTAGAAAAAAACTCACAATGAGTAAAGCTAAACGTATTCAGTACAATGCTTAATTCTTTTTTGTCCAAGTCAAACTGATTAAAATATACATTGCACAAAATGTACCATATACAAGTTTACACTCCCTCTCCTTCCAACACTTTTAAAACGAGGTCATCACAAAAAGAAATTTAAGGCATCTATTCTGTACTGAATCAATTAATGATGCTTGAGATCCCTTCTATGACTTGAGTGAGTGGCTAAAGATCAATGAACTATTTAGTTGCATTGATAGCACTTAGGAATGCTTTAAGGTGTCTGATTTGAAAACCAAACTAAGAGAATGAAGAGGTTACCTTCTTTAAGCTTGATCAGCTAACATACTTACTTCAATAAACAAGAAGTCTCTAGATATTTGGAATTGAATCTAAGTGCTTTGTCTGTGGACTATATCAGAAGTGATAAATCTGGGATCATTCCAAAAGCACTAAAGAAGTCCTCTGACTTAAAATATCTCTTAAAATTCTATCATGGCACGAAAGCTGCAGGTATATGTGCTGTAGGATTAATATATTATATCAGTTTAATTCCACAATGTGAATTAAATTCAGAAACTTTGAAAGACAAATGTGCGTAGACAGCTCTCTTGAGGGAATAGAAGTTTTGACACTGTAGAGAAGAGAGGAATCATTGTTAGAACACTAATCTCTTTTTAGGAACACATCAGCTCTAGCTGGGTTTCTTAGCAAAAAAGCACAATTTGTGTCTAGATCCCCACTCACTCCAACAATGTATCTAGAGCCCTATCAAGAGGCCAGAACCTCCTCTAAACAATAAAGAGCTTGTCCCATTTATTGATGCCAACTACAAATAGATGGAAGTGCTATTTATAATGTAAAGGAAAAGGAAATGTTGAGAAAGCAACATACGTATTGTATATATGTTTATTATCACGTACATTGACATGAATATTTTGATTGAGGTGAGTCAGTGGACTCTAAAAACTCTTTCTCTTATTGTAGATAATATCACAGTACACATGCTATTTGGCATCCCAGAATTATAGTAGCCTCAAAGTAGACTGATTGTGTGAATGGCCCCAAGTGCAATGTAAACTTGTCCTTCCATTCCAACTGCGGGCCCTGTCATGTAACTTGTTTTGGCCAGTATTTTGCTAGCATATATGATGTAGAGGCTTGTGCAAACATTTGCATGTTTCAGCTCATGCATGCCCTCTGCCATCACCAGTGAGACCATGTCCACATTAGCCTTTTAAATGATGAGAAACCAATGGCAAAGAGTGTCATTCCAGTCATCTAAGCTGAAACCATACTGGTTCACCTGAGACCAGAAAAATGGCTGAGCTGATCTCAGAGTAAAAGGCTGACATCCATACTGACTATTAATATATGGTCATCGTTTTAAGCGACAACATTTTGGATGGTTTGTTATGCAGCTCTCTAGTGGCAGTGGAAAACCGACACAAGCGTTGAACAGAGGAGAAGAGAGAGGGCGTAATTGATAAACTAGGATAAAGGCCCTTAAGGCATAGATGTTTCTTTTCAGTCAGGGACTGTTTTCATGTTCAGAATTCGGTGAGAAGTCTGTTCCTATCACTCCAAAGAATATTGAAAACCCTGTTACAATGTAACAGTTCTCAACAGAACACACAAGCAATAAACTATTAAAAAATGAACAGCAGGGTTTTGGAATAGCCTTATTTGTCAGAGGTCCTTCCTCTTGCAAATAAAACATCCTGGACATAGCACAACAAACAGACATAAGAAGGCTCTGAAACGTGTTATAGTTGTTTGAATAATGACCCTCAAAAGGATGTCTAAGCTCTAACCCTCAGAACCTGCAAACGTGACTATTTGGAAAAAGCACCTTTGCAGATGTAAATAAATTAAGGATACCCAGATAAGACTATCCTGGATTAGAGTGGACCCTAAATCCAATAAGCAGGATCCTTATAGGAGACACAGAGAGAAGGCCATGTGAAGATGAAGCGGAAATTGGAGTTATGTTGCCACAAGCCTAGGAACACGAGGAGACACCAGCAGATGGAAGAGGCATGGAAGAATTCTCTCCTAGAGCCTCCGAAGGGAGCATGAACCTGCCAATACCTTGACTTTGGATGCATAACCTCCAGACCAGTGATAGACTCAATTTCTGTGGTTTTAAGCCTCCAAGCTTGTGGGGATTTGTTGTTCCCCTCAAACTGGTATGCAGGCTATCACAATTTCTAACAGTATCCCACCAAGATGTTTTATAGACATAGGCGAGCTTATGCTTAAAATTATGTAGAAAGGGAAAGGAAGTAAAATACTAACATCAAATGCTGAGTAAAATCCTAAAAACAAAGTGGGAAGAATCACTCAATCTGATGTTAAGACTTACTATATGCCTACAAAAATTAAGTCAGTATGATTTTAACAGCAGAACAGAATATAGATCAATGGAACGGAATAGAGAATGCAAAAATACACTGACACAAATATGCCCAACTGATGTCTGTCAAAAGCGCAAAAGCAATTAAAGTGAAGAATAGATAGTCTTTTCAACAGATGGTGATAGTCTAACTGGATATAAAGAGAGAGGAAAAAAAACTCACCTAAACATAACAACATATACAAAAGTGATTCAAAACCAATCGTGGATTTATGTGTAAAACATAAAGTAATAAAACTTTGAGAGGAAATCGTAGGAGAATATCTTGAGAATCTAGCTAAATAAAGAGTTCTTGAACATGACACCAAAAACATGATCCATAAGTAATAATAGTAATAATAACAATAAATTAAACTTCATCAAAATTAAAAAATTTTTGCTTTGAAAGACCCAGTTAAAAGAAGGAAATGACAGCTATAGACTGGTAGAAAATACTTATAAACCATATATCTGAAAAAGAGTAGTATCTGGAATATATAAATAACTCATAAAACTGAATAGGAAAAGTAAGCAATTCAATTATAAAATGGAAACATATGTAAACATATATTTCACCAAAGAGGAAATAATTGTGCAAATACTTGTACCTTAAACATATTCAAAATCAATTGCAATTAGGAAAATTAAATTAAAATCATAATAAAATATTACTACACATATCAGAACAGCTAAAACAACAAAAAAAATAGTGATCGCACCAAATGTTGGTGAGGATGCAGAGAAACTGGCTCTCTCATACATTGTTGATGACCATGTAAATTGTTACAGCCACTTTGGAAAACAGCTTGGAATTTTCTTATAAGATTAAACGCGAACTCACATACGAGCCAAGAATTGCTCTCTTGGGCATTTATCCCAAAGAAATGAACTTATATTTGCACAAATATCTCCACATGAATGTTGATAGCAACTGTATTTGTGATGCTGGGTCGGTGAGCCAAGGAGTCGAAAGAAAGATTTCTTAGACTCTCAAGGTCTGGCAGTAGTGCTCTTTTAATCAGAGAATAGTGTGTAATAGCATGGGGACAGGACCCATGGGCAGTAAGAGCTGCTGCAGGCATGGGGACAGGACCCATGGCAGTAAGAGCTGCTGCAAACATGGGTTGAGAGTAGGGCTAAATTTAAGGCATAGGTATGTGAGTTATCTCTTTACAAGTCAAAGGAAAGAATATGTAAAAAAAAGTTGTTAAAATGGTATCAGTGCAGGTGGAGTCTTGTTATTGGGTGGTCCTATAACTTTTAGATAAGAATCAAACCAGATTAAGTAAATGGCTGAAGCCACCACCTTAAACATTATTTTCAGTTAAAGACAAAGGAGGATTTTGAGGGTGGAGGGGGAGTTGATCATGGGAGATTACCACACAAGTACAGTAAACAAGATGCAGATTTAAGTCCTTGCCTTGGCATTGATTAAGAGTTTCTAGAGATAAAGTCGTCCCCTCTGCTTCCTGGTACAGAGAGGGAGACACCTCTACAGATGGAGATATCCTTTACAATGTAAATGTCTCTTAACAAAGGGTAAGTAAATTCTACTCCTCAGAGCCTCCTTCCCATCTGCAGTTTCTAAAAGTAACAAGCCTAAAGTAATCCTCATCATTTGCAATAGGAAAATCCTGGAAATCGTCCACATATTGTTCAGCTGATGAATGGTTGAAAAAACTGTGGTATCCATGCAGTGGAATACTACTCAGCAATAAAAAAGATGAGCTCTTTGATACATGCAACAACCTAGATGGACCTCAAGAGCATTATGCTTTTTTTAAAAGTCAACATCCAAAGTTTATGCATTGTAGGATTCCATTTATACAACATTTTCAAAATGGCAAAACTCAGAGATGAATAGATTAGTGGTTGCCAGGGGCAGGCATGAGAGTGTGGGAGGATAAATGTAAATACAAGGAGATAACATGAGGGAGTTATTTTGTGGTTATGGAACCAATCTATTTCTTGATTTTGGTAGTATTTACACAAATCTCTCTATTGAATAGAATTGCACAGAACTATACACACAGACACACACACACACACACAAATGAATGCAGGTTATAAAAGTGGTAAAAACCGAATGACATCTGTACATTAGTTAACAGTTAATGTCAATGTCTTGGTTTCGATATTGTATTAAAGTTATACAACTTGCCGCTATTGGTATAAACTAGATGAAAGATAAATGAGTCTTTGTACAATATTTGTTTATAATTATTTCAAAATAAAAAAAAAAAACAGAAACCTCTTTGAACTTTAGAGTATAACTTTGCTTTTTAAAATGTGGACAAGATTAAATATAACATGAAATTCTAGCAGTATCTCAGTTATATTATTTTGATACTAACTCAGAATTAAAAGAATTCTGAGTTTTATGCCTGTTAAGGATATTGTTAAATTGCTGGAATTACATTATGGTGTGAAAAGTTTAAGTTTACAACAAAGAATAAATAATTGAAAGACTTTGCCTGACAGAAACAATTTTACTACATTTTAAATAAACAAAAAAATAAATAAAAAATAAAAAAAAATTAGTACCAAGTAGTCTTAATAAATTACAAGAATTTTATTTCCATATTTTATCACCCCCTCACCATGATGGTTATACATATACTGACATGACCTATGTTTTTAGTCAATATTACTCCAATACTTGCCACATTCAACCTGATAGACATGAATCCCCCTAGAGAAAATTATGAGTGGGAAATTTAAATATTTAATGAAGAACATTCCAAGAACCTTAAGAAAATGTAATATGATAAATATAAGGTATGATTACTAATTCATATCATACCCCTATGTCTAGTCTAAGATGGAGACCCGGCATGTTTTAAGCTATTGTAGGCCTACATTCTCAAAGGCCATTATCAAGATTAACCCTTCTTTCTTTTCCACTCCACAACCAAAGTGTGTGCAAATCCTGTCCCATCTTCGTTCAAGTTTCATTTAGCTCCCATCCTAATATAAGCTGCAATCAGCTCTCCCTAGAATTTCTGCCATGATCTTCTAAGTGTTTTCTGTCTTTTGCATTTGCCCCCTATACCCTATTCTCAGCAGAGAATAATAAGGACACTTCTAAACTGTGAGTAAGATCTTGTCATTCCTCCACTCAGAACCCTCCAATGATTTACCCTCTCACCCAGCGTAAAAGCCTAGTCCTTACAATGTCCTCCAGTGTGTGACCTGGCCACCTACTACATGTTAGACCACCTCCCCTCCTACAGCTCTGACTTGATCACTCTATTCAGCCCCATAAGCCTCCCGACTGCTCTTTAGGACAACAAGGATGCTCCTGAGTCAGGACCGTTGCACCTTCTATGTGTTCTACTTGGAACATACTTCCTACAAATAAATGCATAACTCACTCATTTGCCCCCTGCAGGTGTCCGCTTAAAAGTCAACTCTCACTGAGGCCTTCCTTGATCATCCTATTTAAAATAGCTCCATGTTCATTACACTGCCACTTTTTAAAAATCCATGGCACTTCACACAGTCAGACACACTATCCTAAGTTATTTGTTTACTGAATGTCTCCCATATTCTAGAATGTTAGCTCCAGTAGGGTGGTTATTTTTATCTGCTTCTTTTTCAATGTTATCCTGAGTTTACAAAAGAGTCTCTGACACATTGTATATCTCAATAATTATTTGATGAGTAAACAATCTTACTGAGCCTTTACAGGGGCAATTTCTTACTTTCACACTAACACAAACTCTGAGCCAATGTAATTCCTTGGAGACAGATTTCTAAAAGCATTTGCTCTTTACCTAATGACCTATAGCATCTAACATACCTGTGAAACACCCAGGGATCTTCCTAAAATGATTTGAATACAGTAGATCTGGGGTGGAAACAACATTCTGCATTCAAAAAGGTTTCCAGTGAAAACAATGCTGCTATTCTTCAGACCACACTGATAGCAAATGCCCACAACAAGTTACAGAAGTGTGCGCCATGGCCATGTCTCCTAATTAAGAATACTACATTGGTTAGAGAGACTAAGTGCTTATGTGAAAGACTTTTTTTACTTCTTGAGTAGCTTCCGGAGAATTGTCATACTAGGATTTATCAAAATTTACAATAAATAAAGGGTTAAACTGGTTTCAATCCAGTAAAATATGGAGTACAAAAGAGTGCCTTTGAAGTTGCCTTCCTTTCTGCATTCTTAATTGATTTTAAACAAACACATCAAAAGTTAGCATCTTGTTGAATATTCACATCACTTCCTGTATTATGCCTCAGAGATGGATCAACATTGAATAGGAAGGCATCAGCCCCATTACATTTGTCCAGAAGGAGACAATCATCACAAAACCAGATCCTCCAAGAAGCACTTTACCAAGGATAACTTCACTTTAAACTTTTGTCTTTTCTCTGGCCTCCATCCAGCATTACAGAACACTGGGACATTTTGCAGACAAAACCAACACCAGCTATTTATTTAAAGACCCTGAAAACTGAGCAACCCTAAATATAACAAAACAATTAGAATTCATTTGAAGAAGTACAGGCAATATAAAATTTTCAGAAAAAATTGCTTAATTTGACAAACTATATTTAATAAAATATATTGTCTCTATATACTGGCGTGAGAAAGCAATTCATGTTTGTTTAAGGCATTATTATATATCTTACATATATAGATTATATTACATTTTAGGTACACAGAAATCACAAGGATTTGAAAATATTATCACCATTTTAAAGATGAGGATAATGAGGCTCAGAAATGTTACAATCCGTAAGTCATATAAGAATCAAGGCTGGAATTTGAAACCCCTAGTCTTTATGTATCCAAACTGCTTGCATTTTGCATTATTTGCTGCCCCTTAACAATAATTTTTGGAAATTGGAGGTGGTGGTAACAATTCCATAATGCATCATCATAAAAGAAAATAAGCAATTTTATTATCATTCATGACTGAAAAATTAGGAAAAGCAAACAAACATAAAGCTGTTCAGTCTCAATAATCAAAATAATTCAAATTTAAGACACTGGATACATTTTTAATGATAATATTCAGTGTTGGCAAGAGTGCACTGAAAAAAATAGTCTCTTCTGCTGCCAGGAGTTGTAGTAAGGACTATCTTTTTGGAGGATAAATTGATAACGTATATCAAGACTATTTTAAATGTTAGTATTTTTTGGCTCAGTAAGTCAACTGCTGGGAATTTATCCTAAGAGTAAGCATAGAGCTCTACATAAAACATCTTCACTATATTTAACAAATCAAAACAAAAATATTGGTGACATCTTCAAAGCAAATGAATAAAAAATTGCTGTCATTGAAATTCCATACAAATAAGTTGTATTCAGCCTTACAGTCATGATTTCAAGGAATTTTAATGATATAAGCAATTTTTTTGTGTGTGAGGAAGATTGTCTCTGAGCTAACAGCTGTGCAATCTTCCTCTATTTTGTATGTGGGTTGCCACCACAGCATGGCTCAATGAGGGGTGTGTAGGTCTGTGCCTGGGATCTGAACCCACAGACCCCAGCCGGCCAAAACAGAGTGCAGGAACTTAACCACTATGCCACAAGGCCGGCCTCAAGAAAATATTTTTGATATAATATTAAGCAATAATAATAATAGACTAAGAAATTATATCACCTAATTTTTGTCGCTAACCCTGTTTCTTGCTATGTGTGACTGGAAGTCAAAAAGTTAGTTTTACAATCTCTTTGTTTTGATGGTGTTTATCTCTATTATTGCATCTAAACAGTGATGACTTCACCTAGTAACACGGTAGGGAGGGGGAGTGGAGATTGATGACTCTCCTCTTTGTCCCCACTGGAGACCTCATAAGAAGAGTGAAGAATAGTCATTGTTTTGGGATAAGCAACTCTCCCAAGATAAGCACCACAGGGAAGTATCCAAGTTCTTCACCAAAAACCTGGTTGAACTCAAAACAGCAGTAGAGTATGGAAGAAACAGAAGCTGTAACTTCACTTAAATGCTTTAGGCTATTCTTTTCACTCCATCTTTTAATGGCCCTCAGCCACTTCCATGGAGCCCTATCGCTGAGGTTTCTACATCTGCAGGAATTCTCACCTCCTCTATTTGAGATTAGAATGTGATATGAGCTTAATTTTTTTTTTTTTTGCCAAAGTGGTTATTATTTGGTGACACCCCAGTCTAATTTCAAATGAGGTTTGAAACAATAGTATTATTGTGCTGAGAGCGTCTGACTCCTAACTATGCTTTTAAGAAATGACATCCAACAAGTTATAAATGGCTACACCTTCACCATCCAAAAGAGATGAGCCTGCTCCAGTTGGTTTTTCTTATACTCCAAAATTGATTAAAAATGTAGTGGTGGTGATGATGAATGGTTTCTCTCGTACAGACATGTCCTTGATAGTAACTCTGGTGGCCTCTCGACGATAGGTTTATTACTGAGTTATAAACTGTATTCTATGTATAAGCTTTTGTTATTTTTTCATATTCTATTTTTATTCTTTTCTATATTTTATAACTTTTTAGTATTGTGTATTTAATTTTTTATAATCAAAACTACGCTAACATTATGCCAAAGTATTCAGAAATTACACCAGTAATGCTTGAAATAATTATCTAAAATTTATTTATGTGTACACAGAATTTCTTCCTAAACATCTATTGGCTTTATTGATTGTGTGATGTAACAGAAATAACATTGGTTTGGGAGTGAAATTTGTGTTATAATCTCCGTTCAACAATTTGAAATCTGTGTGATGTTGAATGGATCACTTGACTTTGGAGCATTTCTGCATAATCTCGACCTTGTAGGGTTTTGGTGAAGTTTAAATAAAAGAAATTAATATGAGGAAATGTAATGCATAATGTTTACTTTATATTAGGTGGCTAGGAAGGAAAATTACAAACTCCAAAATTAATTTTTTTCTTTTAAAAAGTAGATGAATCATCAGTGTTTTATTTTTTCTTGTGTTTGGCATGAAATATAAAATGCTTGCAGGCAGATGACTTGAATTTAATATCTTCTGCTCCATCCCTGCCAATCCCCTATCAGCTACTTCCTTCCAAAAATTGATTTTATTGTGGCATAGATGGAAATGAGCTGTTGTAAAGTATGTCCTCAATTCCTGGCAACTGTAGGGCTCAGGATGTTTGAGTGTTTAAAGCAAGTATTTCCCATGAAAAATTCTTTGAAACGTAATAAGACTGTGATTCCTGGCTCACCGGGCACACGGGTTCAAATGATTCTCCAAAAGTAGATATGACTCCTGAGTGGGCTGGTCTTCATTATTTGAACAATTTCTGTGTTCCAAGTCTGAGTAAATATTATGACGTAGAAATTGTGATAGAAGCTGGAGAATACTGAAAAGTTGAAAGCATGGCTCCCTTTCCTAGAAGAGGAAAATCCAGTAAAGTAAACCCCTGCCAACAAAACCAAAGGACATTTCAAGCACCTTACAAGTGACAATCAGCACACACGTGCACACGCATACACACATGTGCACGCACACACACACACACCCCTTTCACAAACTATCGCTAATAAAAAGAACTAAGCGGCATTGAACCCGACTTATAAATAGGAGATGGCGTTCCAAAGTTGTCCTTTCTAGAAACTCAGAGAGCAGAATCAGCAGTAACAAATAGAGGGGCACCCAGGACATGTATCAGGCCCTCTTGAAAGCTGTTCAAGCCATTGGGACTTAATCTGGTTTTGTTTGATAAGATTGAATGTAGTTTGTCTGACAGTGAAGACCAACCACTGTAGGATTTTTAACATGATTTTCCTGAAATTACTGTTCCTAAGTAAACCAGCATATATGTTAGAAATGGGAGACATAGAAAAGTAGAAGAATGGAATATGAAAAGACTTAATTAAAAGAGAGTGAAACAACCAAAAGTTAGATGCACAATTTCAGATTTTCAAGGACCTATATTTGTAAAATTCCTCTCAAAAACAACCACTTAGAAAAAGACATTTATAAAAATTAAAAGTTCAGTAATATTTGACAATTTGAAGCCCAAAGCAGCTTTTTTCCCCCTCTTTTTGTGAGAAAGATTGGCGCTGAGCTAACATCTGTTGCCAGTCTTCCTCCATTTTATGTGGGACGCCTCCACAGTGCGGCTTGATAAGCAGTGCTCGGTCTGCACCTGGGATCAGAATCTGACAACCTAGGGCCACCAAAGTGGAGCACGTGAACTTAATCATTACGCCACCACTGGGATGGTCCCCAAAGCAGCTTTAGAAGGAAAAAAACATAAATGTAGTGGTTTAGGTTTTTACTAGACAGATACAGAAAAAAATATCATTTGACAATAACTCAACTAAATAACGGTGGATTTATTAAAGCATCATGGAAGTGTTTATCCTACTATATATTGTTATGCTTGAATTGTTTACTACACTTTTGGGGAGTTTTTTTTTAAACTAAAAAAACACACACACAAAATTCAGAACTCTACCATCCATAAACAGTTTTCAGAAATACCTCAGAATATTCATTTGCATGTTAACACAAACTGAGAAAATGTGCATTTAAATGTCCTTTATATTTAACATAACATTGTGTCATAAACATTTTCCATGCCATTAACATTTTTGCGATAATGTAGTAACTATATTATATTTTGTATTGCATGGATATACCATACTTCATTTATTCATTCTGAATTTCTACTACCATAATAAAGATTCAATAAACATCTTATACATAAATATTTACCTGAAATTGTTAAAAAAGAATTATTCCCAGTTAGAAAAAAATCACTGTCCTTAAAGTTTTGAGTCCTTTTGAATTTCTTGATTTATATTGCCAAATTATTAAAATTATTAAAAATTGCACAGATTTGCACTCTTATCAGTAGCGTTGGAGTATGTCCTTTTACTGCACGCTAATTTCAATTATATAAAATTTTTTCTCATAGTCACCTTATTTGGCAATTCTTTGATGATTAGTGAGACTCAGCATTTATTCTTCATATATGTATTATCAAGGCAAGCATTCAGACCAAAGAGATCAAAATGAGCCTTCAGTGAACGATGCAGAGCAGGGTCTGACAGGTTGGCATTGCACAACTGACTGCATTGGCACAGAACATCTGGTGAGGACCCCTACAGCCGAGGTGAGACTTCACCCTCATGACTAGGGGAAGACTGAGTTTGCAAGCTGGGCATTCACGGCCTCAGCTATAGGAAGATATGGGAGGCAGAGTCCGCGGTAAGCAGACACTGGCAAAAGGCCAAAAACGCCTTTGCATTTTTGTCTTTGCATTTATTCTCATCACTTGATCAGCTGGCCAGTCAGTAAGTATTTATTTTTAATACTTTTGCGAGCTATAAACTGATCTAAATGATAAACGCAGCACGTCCCAGTACGTGAGCAAAATAGAAGGTAAACAAAATTACAGTTCATAGAGAATAATCCTCTTGGAAAGAAGGGAACCTATTTCACATTAGTTTAGGAAATGCCACACAATAAGTTTTCCTCTTGGAAATTTGCATCGTTCACTAAAGTATTAAACATTCTGAGAAATCTTATAGTTAAGCAACCTGTTAAGTTTTAACCCTGGCATTTCCAAAATTTATTGTCAATATTATGGGGTAAGATGGTTGCTATGTAATCTTTGTTTCCAGTAAGACTGATATGCTTTACAAAACACTCAAAAAAGGTGGATTAAACAAACAAACAAAGTGTCAGACTTTAGAGCCATTTAGAAATAGGTGCAATCTTGATGCTGCCACTGATTAACTATATATCTAAAATCTCTTGAACAAGTTACTTAATTGTTCTGAGAATTCATTTTCTTATCTGCAGTTGAATTAAATAATGGTTGATCTGCAGGGCTTTTGTTCGATTGACAATCACCTATCTATGTCTATGGGATATAGCAGAAATTTAACATATTTTAACTATTATTGTTGATGTAAATGCCTTTTAAAATATTCAAATTTCACTGGAAAATATAAAATCATAATTCTTCGTAAAAATGAGTCTTTTGTACTAATTCATACACTTAGTTATGCTTATGGAAAGCCTGGTTTTTCAAGGTGAAAATCCAGTGTCAGGCATACTTATTTACTTTTTCTTGCCTATTTGAATTAAAAGTATTGGCTTATAAGGAGATATGTACCACATGTAGGAACAAAAAAAATTTTAGCATTATTATAACTGAATTAAATAACTCAACTGGGCATACATTTTTTACATATTAAAAAGCTTACTGAAATTACAATTATCTAGCAGTCCTTAAGACTTAGGCAATTCCCTAGGGTGCCTAGGTTTTCTTCTAGAGTTGGAAACATATGAATCCTACATATATAATATTCAGTATATAGTACATCAGCTTCTTTATATATAAAATATACAATAAAAGAGGACTTATTTGTGCATATATATGTATGAGTATATATGGCCTTCAAAATTTACAGGCTTTTTATACATAAGAGTCCTAAAACCAAATCAGTCCTCTGTGCATATTTTTGGGAAAATGACCTAAGGTCTAGTAATAGCTGGGGACAAAAAAAAAGCATAGGCACCATCTATTATTCATCCACACACAAAATCTTGTATTGAATTACATGCACTCGTATTTCATTACTGTGCATCGTGTTAGAAATTCAAATTGATCGTGACGACTTTCAGCTGCTCTTGATGACAACAAAATTCCCTGGGCATCTCTCTCCTTTGAGGCAAAAGAAGGTGAAACTCATTTGCATTCAAAAATAGCGTTACCTCTAAGAGTTTATATTGCTTTAAACTCTCTCCAGCTCTTGGGTGGTTAGCCATGAAATTATGCCTGCTTTATAACTATTTAATTTCAGACTATTGAAAAGTGCTTACCGGGTAGCCAAAGACTGATACAGTAAGTGGCTCTCAGAACTTACTGTTTTATAAAATTTTTATTAAATTAGTTACAGAGTATACTAGGGAAACTCGCTTCTTCTCAATATTGGATAAGAACTGCCTTCCCTAAGTATATTTACATTTTTGCTTTCACATCCATTGGCACTATAGACAATTGTGATTGGTAGTCAGTTGTGGTGAAAGACTTGAACTCATTTTGCTATGAGTTTACTTGATTAAAATAGTTAGAATGTGTAGGTAAAAACGTAAATTTTTACCTTAAATGTATCCATAAATTTCCCTCTATTAGTCGGGATACTTAATATTAAAAACATGAAATCCCTTATTCTAACACACTGAGAGCAAAATCTCAGAAATTTAACTCAGAACAGAACAAATAATTAATTGTTTGATTTGGCCAAGAATATTGTTTCTTATGAAAAAAAAGTCATAGCTGCTTATATGGAGGAATTCCCTAGACACTTTTCTCACCCCTTCCCCTCTTGGCATTATTTCCCTCACGCAAATTTCTCAACATCCATATCTTTGTCACAGATTCCAAATCTACATATTCAGCTTCACTGGATATCTCCTCTTGAGCATGTTTCAAAACAGATTTCTTATTTTCCTCCTACTGAGTCTTATTTATGACTTCCTATTCCTGTTAATAATATTGCCGTGGTCAGTTTTCCAACTGATATGTTGTGAACAACCTGCAAAAAAATCTATTGACAAAGATTGCTTAAAAAGTAGAATAAAAATGAGGGGCCAGCAGTTAAGTTTGCACATTCTGCTTCTATGGCCCGAGTTCAGGGGTTCAGATCCCAGAGGACATGGATCTATGCACTGCTTATCAAGCCATGCTGTGGCAGGCGTCCCATATACAAAGTAGAGGAAGATGGGCACAGATGTTATCCCAGGACAAATCTTTCTCATCAAAAAGAGGAAGATTGGGGGCTGGCCCTGTGGCCAAGTGGTTAAGTTCGCACGCTCCACTGCAGGCAGCCCAGGGTTTCGTCTGTTCGAATCCTGGACGCCGACATGGCACTGCTCATTGAACCACACTGAGGCGGCATCCCACATGCCACAACTAGAAGGACCCACAACTAACAATCTACAACTATGTACTGGGGGGCTTTGGGGAGAAAAAGGAAAAAATAAAATCTTTAAAAAAAAAAAGAAGTTAGACATTTCCATGAGGAATTCAGAACTGTTTTCCAAAATGTGACTCAAGTCTGTATATCTTCAAATCCAGGTACAGAATAATTTGAAGCCCCTCTACGGGAGTTAGATAAAATTATTCCATATCTGTAGAAAATATTAAGGAGAAAATTGTTCTATATCTGTGTATTGTCTGCCCAAAAAGCGTTAACAGTAGTTCCAGAAATAATAAGATTTATTATGATATATGAGCTGTATGATATTTAAAACTCAATTTAATAACAGTCATTTTATTTAAACCGCTGATATTTTTAAAAAGATATGAACTATATAACGATTATTCCCTCCCTTATTATCCCTAATAAGAAGGTTGGTTGATGTCTAGTATTGTATTTCCTAAAGTTTAAAATTACTGGAACATGTGCTTTCTTTACCATCTTATACAAAGGATTTAAAAATTATCATTTCTAGTCTTCCTCTGGCTATCAATATTGAAGAGAACATGAAAATCATATAGAAGCCTTCACCACTGGCTGTTCTTTTAGGCGGTGACCTCGACATATCCCATGTTGGTGAAAACATGCTTTCCACGGGAGGAAAGACCAATCTACTGTTCCTCTCTCTCCTCAGGCATCTTGCTTTCCAAATATCATACCAGAGCAACTGAAAAAGGGGAAAAAAGCTTCCTTTGCACCCATCTCTGGAAAGTACGGTCACTCTCAGTTGTTCACTTAGCCTAAACTATGAACCTTGCACCATTAATAGCAATAAAATATCTTGCCTGGAAGGCAGAATTATTTTGTTAAATAATTTAAGAGTTAGATTTTCTCTTTATGAAGTTCGGTTATCTGTACTTCATGATATGCTATTTATTTATTCTTTTGATCACATAATGGATATTCAATGAATGTGTCTTGCATCTCATGCATTGTATTGAAATAGCATGTCATATAAAATGTGCGTTAAATGGGTCGTTAATATCATCCAGCTCTTTTTATATTACACATGCTACCTTAGGCTCGCAGCATGCTAGAAACTCTTCAGCAGGCTGCTGGGATGGGAGTAGCTGGAGTTTGAATCAAATAACAGCCAGTCACACTCTGTAGCTTCCCTTGAGAAAATCAGACAATGGAGTGACACTTGATAATTCCTCTGATCCTTTGGTTAATATACAAAGACACCTGTGGTAATGGTTGGGACAAGAAAGCAGATTTTTCAGATAGTGACAGGACTTGAGGACAGACGTGTGGCAGCATCTTGGTTCTACATGACCAATTCTCTCTTGGAACAGGACTCTCGGTAAGGTCTGTGATCTCAGGAGGACGGCTCATGGTAAGGTTATGGAAAAACAAAGATAAAAATAGCAGAGCTCCAGTAAAATTCCCTAAAATAATTAACATATGAATCAACAACATGGAGCAGACTTTACACGAAGTACCCAAAAAAAGTAGGGATGAAGAGGAAATGGGAGCTTAGTAACACATAGAACACAAAGCCTGATCCAAATTCACTGGATAGCTGACTTTATAAATTCCAGTCTGCAATTATTGGTAGGAATAAACCCTTGAGAGCCCAGGGATGATGAGACTGTTGGGCAAAAGTATCAACATCGACAGATGAAGAGGATGCAATTGGATTCACTCGCAATCAAGTGAAACTCGTAAAGGGAAAATGATTTTTCCAAGGCGATGAAGCTGGTCAGTGACAGAAATAAGGACAAACCCTTAAATTCCAGGACAGTGATTTTTAAACTATATCCCTATTCTCTTAATAGAACCTAAGAGAAACTTCAATTTAGTTGGGAATAGAACGTAAGCACAAACCTAAGATATGGAGGTAAGCAGAGCAAAGAATCAGGTCATGTTATCTGTACAAAAATGCAGTAGAGAAGGAAGATATTATAGACATTTCAAGGGAAACTATTTCCATGGCTGCCTTCTATCCACCCTGATCTATCTTACAGTGGGATAGGACAATCCAGAATACACTAATATCAGGTAGACCCATCCTATATATTTTCGTTTCAGTTAAACTCAAAATTGTTGTTATTCTCAGAAAACATTTTTTAAAGCATTTCTTTTGAAACTTGCTCCAACTGAAAATTATGGTGGCCAATATCTTAGGAAGATTAAAACAATGGAGTGGGCATTTATGTGAATGTAAATAATAAACTATGTGAGGTTTTGCAACCCAGGCTGAAATTATAAGGGTCATCAGTCATTGTGTTTCAAAGCATAAAGTGATAACCAACTGGAAGTCGGAAAAAACTCTCCCCTGTGGTATAATATTGAACAATTGGACAGGTGCTTTATGAAAGGTAATTTTTTTCCGGCCTTCTGCTGAAGCCTCTAGTCTAGGTCTTTATACAATGTCAGTCTAATGGGCCATTGATCTTTTTAGCTAATGCAATTTGTAGGAATCTTACTTTTCCAGAAGTAATCAATAAGAATCTTAAGCCTATATTGAAAAAACAAAACGACCCTACTGATTTACTAGAGGGCCTACTTAGCAAAGAGATAGACTGTACTGAAAAACAAACGATACTATAGTCACCAAAAAAGCAATAAAAGAATGATCACGTTATATACGAAAGTGCATTTATAGTGATAACATTGGAAACATTTACACCTCTATGTATATTATCATTCAGAGGAGAAATGAACGTACTTAGAGACATAGACGTAGAAATGTGCCTAAGTCAAAATTCCAGCACATTTCACATAACTTGCTCCTGTTAAAAATGAAAACAAAAGAGCTTATAAGGTTACTTTTTAGAATCATTCTGAGATCTTGTCTCTTTCTATATTCTTATTTGGTTGTACTTGGGTGGACTGTAGCCTTTCCAGCTTCTGTATGTTAAACTATGCTTGTAAGTTCTCCTTATGCAATTAAATATAGTAGATACTAAACTTGATTGATTGTGTATTTATTATCTACTTTATTTTCCTATGCAATCTGAAATACAGTAGAGGGCGTTTTCTCCAAACCTCATAATGCTGTACCAGTCAGGGTCTTGGCATGTTCTAATGCTGCATTCAGCCTGCCAGAGATGTCAGTAGTGATACAGGGCTCACTGAAGGACTGGCCCCTTGACCCCAGAATCTATGAACATTCATGACTTCCTCTCGGCACCGTGGAGGGCCTTGAGATAGGTTGTGACCATCTAATCCAGGTACCACCCAGGCTAGAGATGTGCAAGCCACGTCACAGAGCACTCCTGCCAGAGCACTCCTGAGTGACAGCTCAGGGAGGCTTGTCAGCTCACACATGTTCTTCAAGTTTTTTCTTCATATTTGTACCTGTGGAATTAGAAATAAACCTGGTAACTTCTTTTGCAGTCCTTTCGCCCTAATCTATTTTCTCAGAGCTAGACTCTGCCTCTCATTTAATTCCCCCAAACAGCTTCTATAGCCCAATGCAGACAATGCTTGAATCTTGAATGACAGGGAGAATCGCCTAGAACTAGACTTGCTCTGGGGTTTCCATCTTTCCCTTCTCTTGACAGACACCTTAAAGGATGACACTTGCAGATTAAATACACATTTCCCAGATGTCCCTTAGAAATATGACAAAATGGAGCTAGTGACCATTTTGCAGTTAGATTTTGTGACTCTGCCTTTTGTAGTTTTTGCCAACTCACCCATCCCAGCATGCCACATTTCTGGGCTGTGATGTTTGTGGCAGGATGTATGAAACAGAATTGTAGACCAGGCTTAGGGGGAAGCTGCTGTTGTTTAGATAGCTACCTTATCTTAGTTTGAGAGGTAATTTAGTTTCTGCAATTGAGAGGAGATAAAAGCTTTGTCACAGAATAGGGAACCTGGATAATTTCAAATCTTCTTGTTTCAAATCCTTACATGATGGTTTATTTCATTTCTTTGTATTCTTATAATCACAATTCATGGATAGAATACAAATATAAATTCATCAAAACATTACAAGATAGGATACAGATCCTATTCTTTAGGATTATCCACCGGCATTTGTTTCTGACATTAGTTTATATACTATATACTTCATCATACGTATGTCATATTCCCTCTGAATATTGATGAGTGGCTGAGGTTGTATAATATATATTCTGACATCGACAACTCTATGTTATGAGTAGCTAAATCTGATGATGTTCAGTGAGTGTGAATCTAGAAATAACTAATAGAGTCTGCCCACTCAGCCGAGAAAGCGCCCCATACCTGTAATGCTTATGGACCATTTCTGCTTGGATGGACTTGCTGTTGTATTAAATTCCCCATCTCCAATAATGCACCCACGATCTTTACCCCAGACCAATTCTCTTTCTAGTTAATATCCCACCTTTCTCTGAGTCGCTTGACCTGAGCCCTTGCATTTATCTGTCATTCATAATTTCTTCATTTTGCTTTTGTTTTATATTTGTACCTCCAACACCCTAATCCATGTCATTATGGCCCATTCATGAAATATTGTGATGGTCTCCTAATTGATCTTAATACCACATATTGCCATAATAATATTCCTAAAATATGATCTTTGAACTTGTTTAAAATGAAGAGTGGACATACATTTATCGACAACTTCCAGAAAAAATATATATGGAATAATAAATAAGTGTATGTAGAAAATTTAAACCTCAAAATAGTCAAATAAGTGAAATTAAGTACTGAGATTCATATTCTTCTATCACAGTGGCATAAATTTAATAAAAACTATAGTGCTCTGGATTGGAAAGTGTGGAGGATAGTTGAGTCTCCTATCCTGCTGTTGGATATTTGTACATGTGCACACATGTGTGTGTATGTGATTATGAATTCCTACAACTCTTCTTAAGAGTACTGTTTTAAAGATAATTTTGATTCTCAATTATATTTCTAAGGATTTTCCATAAGGATAAAAATAGGAGCTACATTTACAATATTTTACTTTAGCATTTTTTAAATATTGAAAAATCTAAAACTACCAAACACCCATAAGCAGAAATGTGTTTAATTTTATTATCATATATACTTGTAATAAAATAATATGAAGCCATTAAAATTTTTCCTGTAGGAAAAAACACACAGACAGCTAAACAACTAAATTACAAGCCATGCGAAGACATTGAGAAAGGAAGGCAAATGCCACGTTTAATGTGGCTTCTTTGTTAAGAGATTTGGGTATAAAAATGTGCAGGTGTGTAATGAGTAAGAAAGAGAATTCTCACCAAGTTCTTGATGAATCGGAGGCTAGGAAAGAATAAAAGGGTGGGGGAGGAGAGCAGGGAATACATACGAGATGGAAAAGCTCAAGGAGTACCTAGAAAGAAAGGTTGAGCAAATAGTTACTCATATATATTTACCTTAGTAAATGCAAATACTAAAAATGAAGTTATTCATAAATGTATTTCGGAGATGCTTTCTTATAGTTCAACGGCATGTGGCTGAAAGGAATTTGAGACACTGTATTTAGAAAGGGAGCATCACACCAAAGTTATTTTTTATTAAGTTCACCATTTTACCTAAGGTAAGTCCTAAAGTGACACCATCTTAAGAGTGAATTAAAGAGAGGTAGTGTAATGAATAAGCAATGACTATTCATGATATACTTAGGCTTAAATAGGTTCAATAAAAAGAGTCTGCAATGACACTCTATGTAAGAGTGTATGGAAATAATTAATAGAATAAAAGTGATGTAACAGTTTATGTAGTATTGCATTTTACCTATTCTAAGGCAATGTGAAGGCATTAATACCTGGAAATCATCAACATTTTGCAGTGAAAATAATTGCTAAATTTACTTATTACCACAGAAATACAAGAAAAACAAATTACTTTTAATTGGCCATTACATCATCATCAGTGGAATTATTTAGTATTAATAAAATATTTCATTCTGGAATGGTCATGTTGTTATTACAGGGAGTAGTGCCATCAGAAAAAACACCTGTTTCTTGAATTGGCTATAAAATCTCTTAGCTCAGCAATTTAAAATAAGTTGACGCTGCATTTCCAGTAGCATTTGCAATTTTCTGGGTGACTTCTCAACAATTGCAAAAACAATATATTATGTGAGGGTTGTAGGAACTGAAAAACGGGTGTTTCCCCTTTATTCTTTTATCAATATGAGAAGATAAATTTTGCCTCCAAAATGGTGCTGTTCTCTTTTCTTTCTTATGGCTCATGTATACACCTGTAAAACATTCAAAATAACTAAAAAATACTTTAGATTTTGAATCCATTAAATTTGAAGTGCAACAATAATGAAAAAGAGTAAATTTGATGTGCATTATCACAGGATTTCTTGGTTTCTTCTATGGTGTACATAAATAAAGATTATTTAGTGCTTTTTACATGTAGTCATATGTACCTGAACTGTTTCTTGTTGTCACGTGTATCCAGCTTAGCTTAGCATTATGAATACCCATTGGACAACAGTATCATATTCTCTATCAAACCTTACGAAGCCATATTTGGTGCTATCTACACAGATCAAATATTTTATAATAACAATGGTACTTTAGTTTTTATAAGTGCCTTGACTGCATTATTTTATTTAATTCTCACCCGAATCTTAGAAATTGGTATTTTATATCATCTAACATATAAGGAAAAGGAGAATCAGGGAGCTAAAGTGACATACCCGAGATTATACAACCACTAAATAGTAGAGCATGAATTTGAAATTATGACTTTTAAAATCAAACCTAACACTTTTCCACTATTTAATTTGTGCACCATTTTAGAATTTATTTTATTCACCACTTTAGAATCATACATTCAAATAGGCAGAAGACAGGTACATGTTTTCTTTTTCGCTATATGCAAAATACCCAACTTACCTATTCATGCAAACAACTATATATACTTATTCCACCTTATAAAGTTTGAAAAAAGATTGTATATCAAATCTCTAAAATAAAAAGCAAATAGTCATAACATCAAATGTTGGTGCAGGTGCAGAAAAACAGATCATTCTATTGCTTTGCCAGGGGAATATAAAATGGTATAGCCACTCTGGAAAAGAGTTGGCAGTTTCTTATAAAACTAAACATGCACTTATCATATGACTTAAGAATGCAGTTGGGCATTTATTCCCGAAAATTAAAACCTATGTTTACACGAAAACCTGTGCATGAATATTTATGGTAGCTTTATTTGCAATAGCCCCAAACTGGACACAATCTAAATATCTTTAAAATGTGAATCTTTAAACAAACTGTAGTATATCTGTGTCATGAAATACTATTGAGCAATAAAAAGGAACAAATTATTGATACACACATCAACCTAAATGTAATCTCAAAGGAATTATGCTGAATTGAAAAGGACAATTTCAAAAGATTGGGAAGGGATGGGTGTGATTATGAAAAGACAGCAGGAGGGAACCTTGTAGTTATGAAATAGTTCTATGTCTTGATTGTGGTGCTACACAACCCTACACGTGATAAAATCTCATAAAATACACACACAAACGAGTACCTCAAAAATTGGCAAAATCTAAATAAGTTCTGTGGATTGTACTAATGTCATTTTCCTGATTTTAATATTGGAAATCATTTGTAAAGGCAAATCTGGTAGTATGTCTAAGATTCAAAATATTCATGTCCTTTGACTTAAAATATAGTGCTAGAAATATACCCAAAGAAATAGATACACAAAATCCATGAAGATTGTATGTATCTATACCTATCTATAATTATTTTACTATTTACAATGAGTATATTTATAACACTTTTAATTCTAAAATCTTAATAAAATACTCTAAGGGTGCAAAAACGATAAAATAAATTAAGCTTCATCCATACGATTGATTACCAGGTGAACACGTAAAATTTGAAGTCTATCTACACTTAACTACAAACATCCAAAGATAACCATATGCTTAGGTGGAAAACAATATTATAGTATATAGATATTGTACTGTAACAAAACTGTCAGTAGGGATTACATCGGGGTGGAAAGTGTCAATGGTTGGGATTCTCACATTTTAATCTGTGTACAATTAAATTGTTATATTCTTTTACTCTGAAAATGAATTCATTTATTACTTGTGTAAAATGTTTGAATAGAAAATATTTTAATATTCATTAGGGAAAACATTGAAGATTGATTTGGGAAAGATATTTGTCCTCAACAGTAAGATGTACACTTATTGCAATGTGTTCTGCTCTCTTTGGATTTATATTCATGCCAGAACAATTTCTATCCCTAGTCAAGTACTACATAAACTTCTGATTGAGGAGTAAGAGAATCAGTTCTAACCAGCAGAGACCTATTTTTCCTGAGTAACTGATAAGCCAAGCTTGCCACTTAGGAAAAAAAAAAAAAAAGATCAACATCTACACAAAGAGTCTTGTAAGTGCACAGCTTCAAATTAAGAGAAATAAAAGAGTCAAGGTGATGCACTTGTTCTTACTCTTGGATCTGAGACAGCCCATCAATTCAACCAAGGCATTTTATGTTCAGTTTAGCTAAAAGAAGTAATAACAAAATAAAGAGAAACGCGCATAGATGTTGATGATATTGTTATGAGTGCTGAGGTCTAAAAAGCTGAATGATGAGGACAAGGATGAGAAGGAAGAGGAGGAGAAGGGAGGAGGAGGACTTGTCATACAGTCTCAAAAGAAGTTCTTACTGAAAGAAAATTTTATGTTTGCAATTTGTGGAATATCACAATTCCCCAAACCTATAAAAATGTCAATATATATTATTCCCAGAATCAATATTTCTGCAAAAAATTAAGATCTATATCAAATGCTTCTTCTTGATTATTTTTTAACCTTTACTTTTTTCTTTAGCTCACATATATTTTCTTATTGAGTTTAATATAACTTGGAGAATGATGTTCTCATTTTCTCTTCACTAATCCATTCCATGAACACATAGGGTTGATATAGAGTTGATTTGCATGTACCACCTATGCATTTCCACATTTCTAATCTGTCCAAGCATTGAAAGTACCATTGTTGATTGTCTTTATAAGAATGTGATTCTGTTCTCCAGTTTAATGCAGAAGTTGTAATTTAAAACAACTTTAGTTTCTTAGTAAGCTAACCTTGTGCTACTTGCATATGGTTAAAAATTAGCAAAGTGCCTGACACATTCTAAACTGTCAGTATATTTGTAGACTAAATGTTAAAATTTGAACAAGGTCCTATACTGTCCAAAATAATAATCATCTTGATTTAAGAGTTCACGTCTAGATAGTATCAAGTTCCAAGCTTTAGAAGCATGAAACATCTGTTCTCATTGGGCCAAAGGCCTTGGGATTATCACTGATGCCCTTCTTTTTCTTCCACTTCACATCTAGTCTTTCAGCAAAGTCTAAAGACATCACCTTCAAAATATATTAAAACTCCACCCCCTTATCTGATCCCAACTGCTACCAATGGTGTCAGGTGTCACTGCCACATGCCTGAAGTAATAGCTAGCTTCCTAAAATGTTCTTCCTGTTTCTACCCCTGCCCTTTTATGGTCTCTTCTAACACAGAAGCCTGAGAGGTTCTTTTTAAACATTCAAGAGCTCACATCACTCCTCTGCTCAAAGCTCTCCAAGTTTTCCCTTTCACCAGTTAAATGGCCAAGACTATAAAATGGTGAATAGGACCAATATGACCTGCACTCCACCTTTCTTCCTTCTTTTATCTCTCTAATCCTCACCATTCTTCTCTCACTCTCACTGTTCCAGATACACTACACCCCTTACTGTTTCTGAAACACACCAGGCATGATCCCACCTTAGATCGTTCACACCTGCTGTTCCATTTTCCCAGCCAGCCCTTACTCCACCTATCAAAATCCCTCGTCCTCTCATTTCCTCAAATCTTTATTCAAATGTTGTCTTCTTGGTTTGGCTTTCTTTACCACTCTGTCTTAAATTTCTATCCACATCTCCCACTTTTTAAGCTCCTTTCCTGGTTCATTTCTTTTGTCTCCTTAAAAATTATTACTACCATACTATGTGAGGAGGAGGGGAGTACAGTGTAACATATTTATTGTGCTTATCATCTCTTTCCATCACTAGAATGTAAAGTTCCTGAGGGCAGACAATTTTGTCTGATTTGTTCACCGCCCATCCCCATTGCCAGAATTGTTCCCGGCAATAGAACTTGCTCAATGTGTATTTTATGAATGCATTTGTTAAAAGAACGCCATACTACTAGAAAAAACTGAATGCATCCTTCTTTCCTTAGAATTTTTGTCCTCCTTGATGGAAGCAAGGTACAGTGAGAGCAAGGAAGGCATCAAGCAGGTACAATTGCTGATAACTTAATCAATTCCCCCAAAATTGCCAAAAAGTAAGCTCCCATTGCCAGCCAAGATTCCTTCCACATAGCATTGGCATCAGGTCAAGTAGGTAGCCACCCTATTGAGTGTATATACACAAACTAGAGATAAAACAAAGTTTGGCAGAATTCAAGAGATTCTTAATCTCATAGGCTTAGTACAATCTCTTTTATTAGCAGAAGATACGATACCACCCTCTTGTAATAGAATCTTTTCCTTGAAGACAGCACAATTTCATTCTAACTTTTTTCCTGACTTTCTGTGGCTAATTACTGTTTACTTCATTTGCATGTAGTTTTTCATTATGTTCAACAAACTAGATATGGAAGACCTGTAACCATGGCAACCTGGAGAGATGCCTGCGTGTTTTAGTCTTAGCTTCATCCTCTGCTCCATTTCCTTGAACTCTAAATGAGTTCTTGGCTTTTCTTATTCCTGGAGTTGCCAGCACATACAAGCTGCTCAGTCTTATCTTTCTTAATATACCAGTTTCTCTTAATACTCCCCCCAAAATTCTTGATTAAATTCACATATTCTATTTGTATTTATTGAACCAAATTCGCTTCTGTCCTTCAATACAATTTCTATTCTATTCAAAATTGTTTTTAATATTCTAAGCCTCAATTTCCTTATCTTTAAAATCAATGTTTTAACAAGAATAATCTTTCAGATTCCTTTAATTGTGGAAGTCTGTGGTTTTTCTGAAATATAACCCCTAAGGATGCTAGTTGATTCGCAAGAAGACCAATTTTCCATTTTCATTTAAAGACATGGGAAAATTGATCTTTTCCCTATATGGGAAGTTTCCAATGAGTTTGAATTATGTTGTATCTCCACTTTATTGAACATACATTTTTTATCATCATATTTTATGTCTATACTGACCATACCCTATAGAGAAATTACTGGTGACAAATTGCAGATAAAACATAACATGATTCATTCTAACATGGGAATATGAATAAAGCAGTTGCGGTTTTCCATATCCAAAATAAACATTTAGTTTTTATGCCCTGGCTGGATACATTGATACATTGGGAACTCATTTTAGCTTTAGTAGGTGACAGTGAAGCCAGCTAAAATGTGTTCGTTGTTGCAAACATTGTAGTAATAGGAGTGGTGGTGCATCAGCAGTCATGGCAGTAATGGTGGTGTTCTGGTAATGGAAGCAAGGTGATGGTGATATTGTTGATGGTCGTGGTAGTTAATATTTACTGAGAATATATTCTACATCAGGTGCTTAACTAAGTGCTCTAGATGCAATATATTGCTTAATGTATAAAAAATCATATAAAACAGAAATTACTAATAAATTCCCATACTATAGAAAGGCACACTAAAACTGATTGTTTTATTAACTCGCTCAAGAGACAGCTGGAGAATGGGAGCTCTGTGACTCAAATTTAAATCCGAATGACACCAAAACCCAGGCTTGTAACTGCTATAAAGCAGCAGAGGTGAAGAATCTAAAATAGATTTGTTTTTTAGGGAATACTACAAAGACTAGAATCAAGTGCTATTCTGCTAAATAACTGCACTCCTTTTTGCTTTCCCCATTAAGACAAGAAAAAGTCATTTCAGATGATGCTAGAGCTATTGCTAACAAAACATCAGCTATTTGGTCCTATATTCATGGAGGAAAAGACATTGAAATAGCCATGTTGATTATTTCAGCATGGGTATCATGTCATAATTGCTTTATTCAATATTTTCTTTATAAAATTCTTAGCACAGGCTATAAACAGCTCCCTCAAAATCCTGTAGGTTTCTCAGTTGTATTGTAGTTAGACAATTCTGTGTAAAACCAAAGCTCTTTGCATAGCACTTTATCATCCTATATTCCAGACCGAATACTTCATAATCTTACCTTTACAGTACACTTTAGCAATGCTGTTCTGAAACACACTTACACTTGCCACTTTCCTTAGTGTAGTTCATGGAATTCTCTTTACTCGGAAAGACCTTTCTATTCACAAGGCATTTTGTATCTGTCTCTGTTGTAGTACTGAGACACGTAAACAGGAAATCATAACATAATGTAATGTCACCCATGTTAGGTTGTGTTAGAGGGAAGAAACCATGATTTTATGCATCTTTATACACACAGGATCTATATAAGTACTTTATAGGTGGAGTAGGTGTTTAAAATAAGTAAATTAAAGGGGCTGGCCCCGTGGCCGAGTGGTTAAGTTCACGCGCTCCGCTGCAGGCGGCCCAGTGTTTCATTGGTTCGAATCCTGGGCGCGGACATGGCACTGCTCCTCAGACCACGCTGAGGCAGCGTCCCACATACCACAACTAGAGGAACCCACAACGAGAAATATACAACTGTGTACTGGGGGGCTTTGGGGAGAAAAAGAAAAAAATAAAAATCTTTAAAAAATAAGTAAATTAAAAACAAATCCTTGAAAAAGATAATTTAGGTTTAATCAGAAATGCACGTCAATCTCTACTGAAAGAAGGAAATATTTAGTTTAGCTTACAGTTCAATAAAATTGGAATATATAAAATGAGTAAAGAGAGTGGAAAGAGTCTGATGCTCATGCTAAGTAGAGGGAGAGATGTTTGCCCAATGCTTGGTAGTAAACATTATATTCAAAGGTTGCTTTATTTCAACTAACATTCATTGGCAAAACTGAGTTATACTTTCTATGTGGTGAATCACTTAATAATAGAAATACACTATTATAATTTGAAATTATGTTCAATGAACACATAATTTACTCCACTTGAAAACCTGTTGAATCAATATGTGCTAAAGTCCAGACCCTATTCTGTGTGTGGGGATTCAGCAATAAATAAAACAGGTAAAATTCTTGCTCTCATGAAGCCTGAGTACTGTACCACAAACTAATTATAATACAACTTAGATTTTAGAAAAGACCAACAGGATCCCAATGTTAAAGCTTCTGTGACAGTGGTTGTAGTGTGTGTGTGTGTGTGTGCACGCGCACTTGTGTTTTAAGGGTCAGTATTTGTTTTCTTCGTGCTACAGAAATAAAGCATGAATAGCTACTACCTGCAACTCACTAACCAGACATACTTTCTGGGACAGCATTTACACATAAGCACATAAGATTAAAGGTTAATAAAAAGAACCTTCTTGTTAATTACTTCATTCGAAGTTATTTATTAGAATTCCAGGCGATACCAGAGGACACCATAGAATAGACATTTACCAGCTTCATTTCAACACTACTAAGAATTACACAATTTGGAAACTTCAAAATGGGTGGTAGAGACATTAATAGTATAGAGAGGATAGATAATATAGATACAATTGTAAAGATGCAGAATAGTTGGAATTGCATTTTTGTATCTTACTTTTTCAATTTTCATGTTAAGCGAAATATTCATATTTACTTTTTTAAATTCTTATTATTGTGAGCATTTCCCCCTTCCTTACATATGTTTTAAAACTGCCTTCTGTGGCTGTATAATACTCTACAATATGAGATTGCTAACATTTTTAATCATTTCTGCATTGATGGACATTTTAGTTGCTTTGAAATTTTGGGTACTATATATAACAAAGCAATAAAAATGAATAAATACTAGTCAAAAGTGACAGAACAATAGTTTATGATTTTTAACCTATCAAGCAGTCAAAGCTTTTCTAAAACAAAAGAAAGTAATATGTAATGCTAGTGAAGACAGTGAGAGTGCACACTCAAAATAGATTCATGGAGTGTAAGTTGAAAACAATTTGATGGGGTAGGAATTAGAGGTCAGAAAGGTTAGTAACCATAAAAGCAATTGGAAAAGTTATCAAACTATCAAAAGGTGACCCCCAAAATGATCAACTAGATCATTTTCTAACAGTTATTTAAAAGTTTTAAGACCCAGGAAAAAAAATAATGCACAATTTCACTACTTAAAAATGTGAAAGTATTTTATGCCCAAAAGCCTCATAAATATGAAAAATAGTTACTAATTCTGAGACATTGACTTAAGAGATGAACGATTGAATGCTAGCTACACAGTCTACAACAAAACTTTGCTGTCCTCACTCTCACAAGCACTCTCATCCCCATCATTTTGTTTTTCATTCCAACTCTGCCACTGTGTCACCACAGGCAAGCCTCAAATCCTGTATTGCTAATTTCAAACACTTGCAGCCAGTAGCATAAACTGTAAGGGGATTTATTCAAGTTTCTTAGGTAGCTTACCAAATGATTGGGACAGTTGGAGAAACAGGATTAAGCTGCAGGAGAGAACTACTGAGATGATTGCTTCCACTGGGGCTGCTGCCTTTCCTGAGCCAGAACCCTGCCCATGCGTCCTTGCTACTCCTCAAAACTGTCTGTATCCACAAATTCCACTAAAATGAAAGTTCTGCATGGTCTCCTTCCTTATGTAGCTCACTTCAAATAGAAACATCTCATAATGTGCATCGGACTGGAAGGAACTTCCAGTGCATCTTCCGTGCCTAGCAGCAGGGAAGCCTGATAATTTGAATTCCAATATATGTCAAGAAGACAAGACATATAATAATGGACATTTCCCTAAGTACAGTAGGGTTATTAAAACAAATTATTGGCAGTCATGAAAAAGAGTAATAGATGTGACAAGGCCTTGGATTTCTAATCTGCAAAATAAAGGTAACAGTATATACCCTACCTCACAGGGTTGTTAAAAATGTCAAATGAAATAATCGATGTAAAAGTAATTTGACAAGGTTAATGCTATACAAAGTTGAAATACTAGGTTACTCTCCCAGACAAAATCTTTTCATAAGAAAGGAAGGGAAGAGGAGAGGAAAGGAATAGTGGTCATTTTTGGTTTGTTTATATCTTCCAAAATCTTTTAGTGATAGTGATTCTGTACTTTTGTTTAAAAAAAATTTCCAGAAACCTGGAGACATTTATGTTTAAGCCTAACTACTCACTAGCACTATGACCTTGATAATGCTATTTTCATTCTCTTAGCTTTAAAAGATTTGTATAGAAAATGAAGTGTGTAACCATATATTGAAGAACACTTTTAGCTCTCTAATTACATAAGACCAGGTTACCCAGCTGGGCAATATCTAAAGCTTTCCCATTTATCAATTAAGTTAGCTGGGCACTCCTCGGGTAGATTCATGACACTCATCTAAATGCAAGAATCCAGGCACCTATAAGCAAGGTATCCCACTTGGTACTAATTTTGTGGCTTGGGTCAGCTGTAGCTCTTATTACCCCCTCTTCAGATCATTTACCCCAACTCATCACAAAAAAAGGTGCTCGTGCCGAAAGTACATGACTTTTCTAGTACCATATTATATTAGCAAAGAAAAACTCTTTCTTCATATATATTACTAAAAAAGGAATTCCTCAATAAAATATGTTAAATTTTAAAATATAGTTGGATAATATTCTATAACAGGGATAGACATAATTCCTTTTAACTTTATTTCCCCATTAACCTAGGTTATGCAAACAAATACACAAACATTTTTATAGGAAAAAAAGTAACATTGCTCCTTTTTCCGTGTGTATAAGGAGTTATCTAGAAGGAAAAAAAAAAAACCTTTGAAAACAATGGATTGGATCTATATGTACACAGTATATAGGAAAAACCAAATATGGGAATATGTATATTCGTAAGTGAGAAAATGTGTAAGAACCCTTTTAAAATTGTTTGCCAGTCTTGGGACTATAACAGAATAATTTAAAATGTGTAGATATATTGGCTATAACTTTTTAATAGTTTTTTCATATTTTAAATGAAGGATAACCTTTGTTATATGCTTTCAGATTTTAAATTTACTGAGATAGTTGAAGCCATGAAATCTTCCTCTCCTTTGCTGTGCTTTCTCTTGCCTTTTAAAATTAATGCTCATAAGTGTCCTTGATAATCAGTAAAATATGTTTTTCCATTAAAGACAACCAAATAAAGCATATACTGTCAACATTCAAAAATGGAATTAATATGTCACCATGCAAATTCTAAATTATCTACTCCTAAAGTAAGTTAGAATACTGTAACACATATAACAATATTACTTAAAAATAAGTGAGAAATATGCAAGAAAGGGTGATTTAAAGAAAGCAAGAACAAACTCTCCCTAAATTTCTTCCTGACTCACTGTAATTTATCTGAGAAAAGAAAAGTGGTTTAAATGTCCATCCAGAAGCAAGAATAGAGATCTCATGGACAATTTTATGAAATGAAATGAATCAATGACATTTGTCATTATGATGAAGTAATTGGTACCAAAATAGCTGTCCCACCAGAGTCAATTAGAAAACTGGACAAAATATGTGAAATAACTGTTGCAAAGTTTTGACAAAAGGAATATAGTAGTCTATGAAAAAAGGGAAAACATGAGATGAGGGCTAAGATCTCTATGGCTTTCTATCTGAAGGAATTTACCACACTGATCTGACAGTCAGAGATTGGAGTTCAGAAAAGATGAGGCAGAAAGAGCAGGAGCAACGTGGAGACAAGGCTCCAAAAATCTTCATGGGAGCCCCCTTGAGTCTTGACTGAATACTGCACATGGTTAGGATGAAACTCCATGAAGGTGGACAAAGAAAAAATACTGAGCAAACTGCAAATACCAAGAGCTCACACAAGATTAGAATACATTTAGGTTCTTTACAAAAGTAGTGGAAAAGCCGCGTGAAACAACATCATTCAAAACAGGCATCAGAAAGTAACCATCACCACCAAAAAAAAAAAGTCTAAGAGTACAGACTACAATAAACTTCTAATAAAGCTTAAAAATAAGTCTCAAAAGGATCAGGCTGATTTTCAAGTAAATTGAAGATGCTAGAGAAAATCTCAGTACTATTTTAAGAAAGATATAAAATCTAGATACTCAACAATGCAACCTCACGAAGTTCAGCATACAATAAAAAATAACTAGACATGAAAAGAAGAAAAAAATCTATGACCCATTAGTAGAAGACATACTAGTCAATAAAAACATACCCTCATATGACATAGTAAAATTAACACACTGTAACTTTAAAAGAGCTGTTATAAGTGTATTCAAATGGTAAAATAAATAGGAAAAGAATAAAGGTAGAAATGAAAACTATAGAAAGAAACAAATGGAACTTACAGAGATAAAAATACAATATCAGAGGTGAAAAAGTCACAGGAGAAGTTTGAAATAAATTTAAATATTACAAGGGAAAAGATTGGTGAACTTGATCACATGACATGGGAACTATTCAAACTAACATAGAAAAGTAGAAAAAGAGATAAGAAAAATAAGCAGACTTTAAAATCTTATGAGACAAATTAAAGTGGTCTAGTAAACTTATAATTGGAATCTCAGAAGAGAAAGAAGGCAGGAAAATATTTGAAGTAATATTGATGAATTTTTTCACATTTAATGAAAACTACAAAACTACAAGTCAAATAAGCTCAATTAACATAAAGCAGGGGAAACAGAAAGAAAAACTACATCAATTGCCATAAATTTCTGAAACTCTGTTAGAGATTAATTCATTTGTGTGAGAACACTGCTCATTAATGGTAGACCTGAGCAAGGAACCCAGGCTTCCTGTATATAAGTCCAGTACTCTCTTCATCATATCTTTTTCTCAGTCAATTCAGTATACTTGATCGATAAACTTTCTTGTACAAAGCTGCATATGCCTGGCATTTTAATATAAACTTCGCACTTCAGAATTTCTATTACTTAACATTACATTTGATTTTGAGTTATCAATCATTAGCCCCTTACTATGAAAGCAATATAGTGAAATATTTCTCTACAATCATCTATTATACATGTGCAAAAATATATTATGCTATTTAAATTTGTCAATTGCTTTTAGACAACTGTGTAAATTACAATGATAAATTGAATAGGTCATCTAATTTCCTTATTCAGTATAAAGTATTATTTATCAAAGATCGTTAGGCATAGCACTATTTCCAACTCTGGTGAAATATGTGTCGTCATGTGCTTCACAAAATATGTTCTTCAGAATATTAATTTTTAAAAAATATTCTACCAAGGAAATTTTCATGCTGCAATATATTCAGCAAATACTGCATATTCTATATTCCTTCTTGAGATTCAACATAAACAAAATTAAAGGCTCTGAGAAGCCCTGCAGTAAAGATCCCACTCTTCTACACAGAGTTTCCTAAACTAAGTTGATCACAGAACATATTTTTCATGCACAACCTATTAATATTCAATGCAAATAGTATTCTGTGGCAGAGAATTGGGTTACATCTTTCTAGATTGTTGTGGAAATCTAGCAATTATTAAGGTTCTAAGTTACCATCATACATCTAGGGATTGTCCCATCTGTCAAAGTCACATTATCATCTTAATTCCCTATGCTACCCAGACATGGTCTATTCCTGACATTATCTTCAGTATCACGATTAGTCCTATTAATATTGTACAGGGAATGAATTCATACATCACCTATAAAACTGAAAAACTCCATTCCTGCCACTATACACCTCCATTATTCACCTCACTATGTGCTCCAATGGTGCACCAACATCAGTTACAATACTTAAAATTACTTACATCTCTACTCTACTGTACTGCAATCTCAGTTACAGCAGGAGTCATTTCTCTCTAATCATCAATATATTCTCAGAACCTTCCACTGTTTCTATCATGTGTTTTGCAATTACTATTTTCAATATCCACAGAGAAAGAAGGCTTAAAGTTAGGTGAGTCTCTTTCATTTTTGTAATCTCACTACCCTTAACACAATATCTAAACATAGTAATTTCTTCGTACATATAATTATTTTTGTATATACTATTCTCCATATATATTATTAAATGTGTATATGCTGTCCTAGATTAAAAGTGAATAAAATAAATTTTTAAATAGGAGAATTTGTTACCCTGGGCCCAGGCACCACAAGATATTGACCATAACCCTGCTCAGAACAAGCCTAACATGTCATCTTTAGTTTACAGGAAACCAGAGAGAGAGGAAGAAGATGGCTGAGACATTTGGCCAGGACTAGTTTAAACTGGTTGAAGGCAACAGGTCGGTCTGACTTGACCTGACATAGACCCTGCAGCTCATTATACATTCATTGTAATACGTTACCATACTAAATAACACACCAGCCCACAGTCATGTCAGGAGACACCGGACCAAATAAGGAAGGAAAAGAGATGGCACCTCATTTCCCCAAATAACTATGAATATTCCTCTCCTTCATTGCCTTGATCCCTTATCGCAGCTACCTAATCACCTCAAGAGCTGAGAAGTTGATTTGAGAATTTTGTTCCCACTTCTCCATTCTTTGACCATTGAAAAAAGCTTGTGCTGATGAACACTTAGCTTTGGTCTCATTACAAAGTTGTGACACCAAACAGGGGAAGAAACCTCTGAGGTTGGGAGGGAGCTCAACTGGTAACAAAATCACGTTACAAGATAGGCTTGGTGCTGGCCCCATGGGCCAGTGGTTAAGTTCAGTGCACTCTGCTTCAGCCGCCTGGGTTCACAAGTTAAGACCTTGGGTACGGACCTACACCACTCATCAGCCATGCTGTGGCAGCGACCCTAATATAAAATAGAGGAAGATTGGCACAGATTTTAGCTCAGGGCTAATCTTCCTCAAGCCAAAAAACAAAAACGATAGGCTTAAAACAGAATTATTAAGCAATGACTTAAGGCCCTTCTGAAGAAGCATTGGTAAACACATCTCTTAAAGTTACTGAAGATCCATTCCAGTCTTTGACATCCCTGTCATGTTGCATGCCCTAGAGGACACTTTACCTTGTAGCCTCTACTTCACCCAGAACAAATATTCAACACTCCAGGTTTTGACTGTTTTCCAACCTATGTTAGAATTAACCACTCTTCTGTTATTGTACTAGTAAGTTTAATTTATGCTAAAGTGTTAATGGAATATACTGTGTAACAACATTTGCAACTCAACATAAGATTTTAATAATATAATGAAGAGTCATAATTGAATATGGAATTTCAGACACCCTAGGCAAGTTTTAAAGATTTAAAGGTTTAAAAGTTTATGGATTTCATGTGAACTAATTGCACCCTAGACCTTTGACTATACATACTGAAACAAGCTCTTTGCTCAGTAATTGTAAAATATGTTCAGGTCAATCTTCAAGTTGTTTCTAATGACCACTTGCACCAATCTGCAGCTCTTAGAGAGATAATTCAGCAAAGCCCCAATCATCAGCAATTAAGAGAAGCCAAACCACCCAGACAGGTAATTTTCCTCCTATACCATATCTACGACAGTAAATGTTATTTCAGTGTTCCAGCCAATATTATTAGAGCTCCTTGTATATTCAAAGCAGTGTACTGGATTATACTCCAAGAAAATGATACTCTGTACTACCAGTGTCCTCCCAAACAGGCAAAACACTATTTTAGGTAGAATGTGCTATGTCTACCCAAACCAACATTTTATACTCTGAATATTTCCAACTTGAGAATTTATACCCTATTCAAACCTGTCTAACATTATTTATATGTTTCCCTCATAAAATGTCCCTGTCTGCATCACACCACATTCTCAATGATGTATGGTACATTACATTGAAAAACAAATTTCTTTGATTTAATCCTTTGTATTTTTAATTGCAAATGTTTTTGGGAGTACTAATTATTACTCTTTATCAGTTTTTAATATATTAATATAAAACATATTTTTATATAAGACTATGTTAAGAGAACTGTCTTAGAAATTATTTTTCCCCTTTCCTTAACTTCTCTTGGATTTATTGTTTATAGTTCATTTTTTCTTATTTCATTTCTTGTTCTATTAGTTCATAATGTATACAATATATTTTAATTATTTGAGGAATTATTTCAGTGTTAATATAATACTTGACTTATGAGGTGTAAAATTGATTTTTATTTCAATGATCCTCAAAAACTGTAAGAAACTACAGATGATGAAACATTGATCACCAACAGGTGCCATCCTCTAAATTATTTTTATACTATATAAATTTTACCTCATTTTCCTCAATCCTCACAATTAGTCACAATTATTTTTATTATCTTAAAAATCAGTGGTAATTTAGATCTATTCCAAATGGATTAGCAATTTATTTGCTTGCCGCTGTTTTATCGCAATTTATTCTGGATGATTATCCTTTCTAAAGTGCAGCCATTAGTGTTTCTTTGCTTTTCTGAAAACGTCTTCTCTTTGCTCTCACTCCTCATTGATAATTTAGGGTGTGAAGAACGTTAGGATGGGAATAATTTTCTTTCAATACTTTGTACTCTTTCCTTCAGTATTTTGTGAGTAACAAGTCCACAGTGACCTTCATTATTGTGGTAATTTCTTTTTTTCTCTGGTCATTTTTAAGATCATTCTTTGTCTTTGGTATTGTGCACTTCCACTATAATTTTCCAGTTGTGTACTTTGCCAGTGTGAAGATGTACAAGTTTTCTTCAATTCCTTGAAATCATCTGGCGTTACCTTTTTGAATATTGCATCCTCAAGCAATTTTTGTCACCTTCTGTGATTCCTATTAGTTGTATTTTGGAACATCTTGTTCTGTTCTCCATATCTCTTAACCTCACTTCCACAGGTCTCTGTGATGCATTCTGGATACTTTCCTCAGATCTGTTTTCCATAGTATTAATTATCTATTCAGTAGTTTATAATCCAATGTTTAACTCATACACTATATATTTTTTTAACTTTTTATTGAGATTATAATCGTTTACAATCGTGTGAAATTTCGGTTGTACATTATTGTTTGTCAGTCGCATTGTAGGTGCACCACTTCACCCTTTGTGCCTATCCCCCACTCTCCTATTCACCTGGTAGCCACTAATCTGTTTTCTTTGTCTACATGTTTAACTTTCACATATAAATGGAGTCATACAGAGATTGCCTTTCTCTATCTGGCTTATTTTACTTAACATAATACCCTCAAGGTCCATCCATGTTGTTGTGAATGGGATGATTTTATCCTTTTTTATGGCTGAGTAGTATTCCATTGTATATATATATCTTCTTTATCCAATCATCAGTTGATGGGCACTTAGGTTCTTTCCATGTCTTGGCTACTGTAAACAATGCTGCAATGAACATAGAGATTCCTGGGACTTTTGGAATCGCTGATTTCAAGTTCTTTGGGTAGATATTGTGGGATGGCGTCTCAGACAGAGGAAACAATAGAAAGAATAAACAAATGGGACTTCATCAGACTAAAAAGCTTCTTCAAGGCAAGGTAAAACAGGATTGAAACAAAAAAAACAACCCACCAATTGGGAAAAAATATTTACAAGTCATATATCTGGCAAAGAGTTAATCTCCATAACATATAAAGAACTCACATGACTCAACAACAAAAATCAAACACCCGGATCAAAAAATGGGCAGGGAACATGAACAGACATTTCTTCAAAGAAGTTATACAGATGGCCAATAGGCACATGAAAAGATGTTGATCATCACTGATCATCAGGGAAATGCAAATCAAAACTACAATAAGATATCACCTTACATCCATTAGAATGGCAAAAATAATGAAAACAAAAAGTAACAAATGTTGGAGAGGTTGTGGAGAAAAAGGAACCCTCATACACTGCTGGTGGGAGTGCAAACTGGTGCTGCCACTATGGAAAACAGTATGGAGATTTCTCAAATCTCCATACGATCCAGCCATCCCATACACTATATTTTTAATTTCACTGATATTTTCACTTCTAGAAATTCATTTTACTTATTTTTAAAATAGTTCTCTTCTGTGATCTGGTTTGTGCGAGTTTCTTTAGAGAGTAGGTTTTCATTAGGTTCTAATTACCATCCTAGTGTTTTCCCCAGTATAGAATCAGTGTTTCATTTCTCAATGTGGGATTACTCAATCACTAGGGTAGAGTAAATTTGGATGCCACATAACAAGAGGCAAGGGTTTAGAGTTTCGTTTTCTCAGAAGGCACTTTGCCCCCATGTATAAAAGCCCAAGAAGAGACAATCTTTCTTGTCGTATTCATGGGCTGGGGAGTGAAGCCTTTCCAGGCATTTACATGGACAAGGCGACTCTTCCAGCACCCCATTTTCATGAGGAGTTGTCTTTCCAATTCTTTGAGTAGGTTGTTTAACATATCTTACATTCCTCAATAAAGTATAGGAAATAATAGTAATAATAACAATAATTATAATTTATTTCATGGAGTTCATTGACCAATATTACGTAAGGTTAAGTTCTTATAATATGAAAGTACTTTGTAAGCTATAAAGCTCTATATTTATATTAGTTATTTTGTTAAGCCTCATAGAACAAAACATTTAAGAAAATCTTAATGATGTCCTTTCTGTTCTGTTAAAATGCTTAGATGTTCAAATCTTATTACATTTTGGGTATCCTTTTATTAATGCTGATTACATTATAAAAGCCATATTAGAAAAAAATTACAAAGAAACAATCAGTTCATTTTATAAAGTGATCTATAAAAACATAACTTGAGTAATAGGTAACCTAGTCTTGTTAGTGCTATCATAAAATGGAAGAGATATTTTTAAAGATTCAATGGTTTTCTTCTAATATTCTTGATTCTAGTTTTTCTATTTTAATGCAATGATTATTCATTTAGTGAAGTTTCTTTTAGAAGTGTTTCATAGTCTACTTCCTAGAAGGCACGATTTTTCAATGAAACATCATAATTAGTTCACAACAAGAAGTTAGGGAAAATATTGTACGTGTAAAAGTCATGGAATGTGGTGTCAGAAACCTGAATTTGGGTTCCCATTCATTAACTACTACCTGTAACCTTGGGGTAAATTACTGAGGCACCTTCATTTCCCTCATTCACAATAAGGGAGCTCTAAATGCCACTGAGTAACTAAGAAGTGCCAACTGTGTGACAAGTGCTTTCAATACATGGACTTAAGTGTCACAACATCACTATTAAGTGTTATCCATATTGTGGCAGAGTTCAGATGAGAAGCTCAGTTGATTTTATGTCAAATTCATATGTTCATTGCTCAGTAACGTCCTGACTGCAAAAAATGGTAGTAATAATTCAAATATCTCAATAGTTTAACTTGGATATACAATCACTGCAGTTTATAAGTTTTTATTTTCAATGTCAAAAATAAACAAAAATAATGGGGTTCTATTTTTGACAGGATGTATAAAACATAAGGTTTAAGAAGATCTTTAGAAAAAATCAATAACATATAACGAGAATAGATTTCACTACTAAATTTTGGCAGTTTTTTCAGTCAGTTTTACTAAGGCCTAATCTACATAGGCAAGATTCACATGTTTTATGTCCAGATATATGAGTTACTGAGAAATACATATGGTTTTATGACCACTGTCATGATTAGGATAAAGAGTAGTTCTATCTCCCCCAACTTCCTTTAATCCCTTTCACCAATCCTAGCCCCTTGCCAATCACTGAGCTATCTTCTGTCTGAAAAATTTTTGCTTTTCCAGAATGTCACATAAGTGGAATCATACAGAATACAGTATTCAGCATACAACATGAGTATGGCTTCATTAGTTTAGTGTAACTCATTTGTGATTCGTTTATGTCACTGTGTGTATAAGTAGTTGCTCTTTTTTATTGTTGAATACTCTTCTGTTCTTTGATGTATCACAGCTTATATATACTTTCACCAGTTGAAGAATATTTAGGTTGTTGCCAGTTTGGAGAGATCATCTATAAAGCTGCTATAAATAGCCGTGTATAGGATTTTTTTGAATATCACTTTCCGTTGTTTTTGGGCAAAAACCTAGAAATGAAGTTGATAGGTAGCATTGTAAGTATATGTTTGACTTTAGAAGAAACTGCTAATCCATAGGGTCTGAAGGGTATCACACTCCCCCAGCAGATATGGGCATTCTATTTTGTGACATGTGCTCATCAGGACTTGGTAATTTCAGTGTTTTTGATTTTTAATCTTAGCCATTCAAATATACATGTAATAGTGACTCACTGGTGTTTTAATTTGTATTTTCCTAATGAATAATGATGTTCAACAGCTTTCATGTGCTTGTCATCTACATATTCTCTTTGGTGAAGTTTCTGTTTACATCTTTTCCAAATTTATATTATGTTGATTTTTTTTTATGATGTGGCTATAAATCTTTTACCAGATTATATTTTAACTATGTTTTATTCCAATAGGTAGCTTACCTTTTCATTTTCTTAATCATGTCTTTCAAAGGGCAGGTTTTTTGTTTTTACTTTTTTTAATCATATTAAGACAACGTGACATCTATATTTTTGACAAAATTGTAAGTGTACAATACAGTATTGTTAAGTATAGGCACAATATTTTACAGCAGATTTCTAGAACTTATTTATCTTAATAACTGCATAACTGAAACTCCCTGCAATGGATTTTCTGTGGTGATTTTGTACCCTGCAACTTTACTGAATTTGTTTACTAGTTTTAACAGGTATTTTGTTGAGTCTTCAGGGTTTTTTATATGTAAAATCTCTATATATGCAAATAGAGATAATTTTACATACTTCTTTCCAAATTAGATGCATTTTATTTCTTTTTCCTGCTTAATTGCTCTGGCTAGGACTTGCAGTACTGTGTTGAATAGCAGTGATGAGAATGGACATCCTTGCCTTATTTCTGATCTTAGAGAAAAAGCTTTTAGTTTTTCACTCTTAAATTTGATGTTAGCTGTGGGCTTTTTATATATGGCCTTGAGTCTGCTGAGATAGATTTCTTCTATACCTAGTTTGTTGAGAGGTGTTAATCATTCAACAGTGTTGAATTTTGTTAAATGCTTTTTATTTGTCTGATGAGATGATCTTGTGATCTTTATCCAAGACTGAGTCATAAAGAAATCAAAAACCTGAATGAGATTTCCTAATAATGAGTAACAAGATTGAATCAATCATCAAAAATATTTAAAGAGAAATTAATACCAGTCTTTCTCAAACTCTTCCAAGAAATTGAAGAAGGAACACTTCTAAACTCTTTGTATGAGGCCAGCATTACCCTGATACCAAAGTCAAAGACACTAAAAGAAAAGAAAACTACAGGCCAATATCCATGATAAAATTAGATGTAAAAGTTTTCAACACTGTAGACCGAATAGACCTTACAGACATATACAGAACATTCCATCCAACAGCAGAAGACTAAACATTGTTCTCAAATACACAGAACATCTTCTAGGATAGATCATATGTTAGGTCACAAAACAAGCCTCAACAGATTCAAGAAGATAGAAGTTATGTGAAGTATCTTTTCTGAACACAATGGTATGAAACTAGAAATCAATAAGGGAGGAAAGGTGAAAAATTTGCAAATATGTGGAAATTGAACAACTCACTCCTGAGCAACCAATGGATCATGAAAGAAATCTAAAGAGAAATTAAGGAAATGCAACATACCAAAACTTGAGAGATACAGGAAAGGCGTCCTCAGAGGAAAGTTTTTAGCAATAAACATATACATCAAGAAAAAAGGTAAATCTCAAATAAACAACATAACTTTACACCTCAACGAACTAGGAAAAGAAGAACAAACTAAGCCCAAAGCAGAAGGAAGGAAATAATAAAGGTTAGAGTAGAAATGCGTGAAATAGAAAGCAAGAAATCAACAGAAAAGATTAAGAAAATTATGAGTTAGTTCTTTGAAAAGATAAGCAAAGTTGACAAACTTTTATGTAGACCAACTGGGAAAAAAAGAGAGAGGGTTCAAATTAAAAAACTTATAAATGAAAGAGGAGACATTACAATTAATACCACAGAAATAGAAAAGATCACAAAACTACTATGAACAATTATATGCCAATAAATTGGATAACCTAGAAAAATGGATAAATTTCTAGAAACATACAACCCACCCAGACTGAATCAAGAAGAAATAAAAATTCTGAACAGACCAATAATGTGTAAGGAGATTGAATTAGCAATCAAAAACCTCCCAAAAAAGAAAAGCCAGTGGCCAGATGTTTTCACAGGTGAAATCTACCGAACATTTAAAGAAGAGCTAATGTCAATCCTTCTTAAACTCTTTCAAAAAATTGAAGAGGAGGGAACACTCCCAAACACTTTTTACAAAGCCAGCATTACCCTGATACCAAAGCCAGATAAAGATACTACAAGAAAACTACAAGTCAATGCCCCTGATGAATATAGATGAAAAATTCTTAATAGATTTCCAGAAAACCAAATTCAGCAATACATTAAAGCAATCATACACCATTACCAAGAAGGATGTATCCCTGGCATGCAAGGATGGCTCAACTTACTCAAAAAAATTAATGCAATACACCACACTAAGGAAAGGTTTTAATTTTGAGGTCCAATGTGTCAATTAATTTTCTTTTGGTATCATGGCCAGGAAAATGTTGCCTAATCCAAGATCCCAAAGATTTGTTACTATCCTTAAGAAGATTAATGATTTAAGACTTTATATCTGGGTTTATGATTGAGTTAATTTCTGTATATGATGCAATGTAGAATTGACACATTTATTTATTTTATTTTATTATTAATGTTCAAATTACCCAGCAGAAATTGCTGAGAAGACTATCCTTTCTCCAACATGCTCTTTGAATCTTTATTAAAAACCAATTAACTGTACAGATGGTTCTATTTGGGGCCTTTCTATTCTGCTTCATTTATCTGTGTGTCTGTCCTTTTGCCCTCTCCTGTTTTGTCAGCATATTGGTCTGTAGTTTACATTTTATGTCATCTTATTGGTTGGTTCTGGTGTCAGGTAATAAAAGCCTTATAACATGAGTTAGAAATTGTTCCCTCCACCTCCACTTACTGTGTGTTTACAACTTTTTTTTGATGCTGATGAAATGAGTAATGGAAGCTACTTAATGATAGAAAACCAAAGTGGTGAGACCACTTAAGATATACCTTCTTAGCAAATTTCAAGTAAACAATAGAGAATTGTTAATTGTAGTCACACGTTACTACATTTTTTTGTCTAGTCCTTATTCATCTTGTATAACTGAAACTTTGGACTGATTTACTAACACCTCCCCATTTCCCTCTCCCCTCATGAAGAATATGTTAATTAGCTTGTTTTTGGTGATTACTTCATGATGTATACATATATCAAAACACTAAATTGTACACCTTAAATATGTAAAATGTTTTATTTGTCAATTAAACCTCAAAGAAGCTGGAAATTTATAAAAAGGAAGTCAAAGGGGAAATGTTTTCATTTTAAGTCAGGTATTACTTCAAACATATGCTTAATGTACACAATTACTTTGATTTAGAAAGCACTTAGAAATTACCTTAATATGTCTGGGTGTAATTACTTCATAGCTTCTTGTTTCTACACTAATGCTCTCTCCAACTTTTCTTTGGGGAGTAAAAAAGAGTAAATGTAGTTCTTAATGAAGAACCAGGTTTAAGTACCATATGCAAAGCCCCTACTTGGGCGGTGGAGGGGGTGCCCTCAGAGAAGGTGGAAAAGAAGAGATAAAAAGTCTTATTCAGTTTTTCTCCTTGAGGACAAACTGGAGCTTTCAGTAAAAGGTAGTGTAAATATCACAAATTTTCTTTTATATGAAATCATGGGGAATTTCGTTTTAATTTGAACGGCTTGGGTGTATCCCTGAATATTCTTACTAGCATATTATTATTTAATTTAGGGCTTTAACTCTTAAACAATTAAGACGAATATTTCATAATCATTTGCAGCTCTCTTCTAGGCATAGTTACTTTCTCAATGAATATGATAATAATCATTTTATTAACATTTGATTTATTTATGAGTTTAAGAAAAAGCACCAGTCACAGTGCCTCCGGTCTAATAAGTATTCAAAATACATTAGCCTGTTTGCCTCTTTTAATAGATTTCAAATAATTTTCACATGCTAGACTTCTTACAATATCTTTTGGTGAAGGGAATAAGGGCATAATTAATATAATTTACAGACAAAACATCTCTATATAGAGGGATACATATTCTGGTTAGTATTAAGTGACTGGTAGTTGATATTTTGAGTATACAATAATTCAACTTCTAATACATCATATTTTCTCAATTTCAAGTAAAGAGTGAAATATTAGACAACATGGAAATTTTAAGACACTGAGTGAAAAACTAGCAAACATATATAATTACAGAAAATAACAACAGTTAAAAAAGAGTGGTCTTCAAAGTGGCATGTGAGAACCCCAGAGGGCAGAAAATACGTTCTATTGAGATGCAAAGATAGTAAGAGTAGCTAACATTTGTTGAGCTATTATTCTAGGCACTGGATATATGTTTGCTGACGTAATTCTCACAATAATCCTAGAGTACAGGTATCTTATTCCAGAAGAAGAAGTGGAAGCACAACAGATAAAATCAAGAAAATAGAATTCTTATGAACATTTCATTATCAATAAAAGAGCAATATTTAGTTTTACTGATATTCAATATTTATATTGATAGCAGGGCATGAAACCTTTAAGTAATAAACATTTATAAGCTAAAAAAATGTTTTTTCAAAAGTGTGATCAAAATTTTGGAGACTTCTGATAAATACTTTGGAAGTGCTAGTTCCATTTAACCTGAGGGAAAGATACTTAACCTGTCTTCCTCACCTTTAAAATTGCTATGACTATTCTAATCAAAACTAAATAGGTCTAAATGCTCTCATGAATGCTATTTGCACCGGTTTCCATAGTAACTTAAAAAGGCCAAATTGATTAAGAAACAAAAACGCTGGAAACTGTTTTATGGGCTTGGGGTCACAAAACTAGTCTTAGTTTCAGTTCAGTTGTATCTCTCTTTATTTTGCTGAAGTTACTGATAAATTATGATGCAATTACTGTGACTCCTCAAGGTGATAAGAAAATAAAATTGCATAATAAAAATGAAGGATTTAGGGACACAAAGGCTATTTTCTCTTCCCGAGAACATAGTGGTCTGCTGTATTCAAAATAAGATTGCTTCCTGCTCTTTGAGCAGTCAATCTCAAAATGTGCCTTTTTTTGAACAAATGTATATTGAGAGCCTCCTATGTATCAGCTACATTTTCTTCCTCCAGTTTTATTGAGATAGAGTTGACATATAATTTGTAACTTTGTGAGGGGATGAATGTTAACTAAACTTATGCTGGTAAACAAGTATGTTTACACCTGACACTTATACAAGGTTATATGTCAATTCTATCTCAATAAAATGTATCCATTTTTAAGGCTGTGTCTTCCCACTGTGGCTGGCTTACTGCTATGGCTAGAATACTCCAGATTTTTCCAGATTTCTTCTATATAAGTATTGTTCTCTATAGCATATTAAGAATTTTTCCCATCTCTGATGAAATTCAAATATTCTTGAGGACAAGTTAGATTTTAAGGAACTTCTCTTTCATTCAAAATATTATATTGCCTAAAAACTCCAGCCACAACCCTAGTAAGTGCTTGGGTGAATAGAAAAGAGAAAAATCTTGTCCTGATATTTAATAAATTATAATCTTACAGGAATGGTAGGTAGATAATAAGAGATTTTTCTCTAGGGTGGTACTCCAATAGATGTAGAGAGTTATGGGAGGTTTCTAGAAATCAAACACAGGATTGAGGAAGGATTCAAGTACATTTGAGTAAAAGGAAAAGGGTAACTGGACAGGCAGAGAAAGAGGGGTTTGGTATTTCAGAAGAAATGGATTGAGGTGAACCGTGACAGTAGAAAATTAGAGAGTTTCTCTTGATAACAACAACGTAAACCAATCCATTTTCTTTAAAATTTGTTACTTATCTAACAAACAAATACATTACATGTGTAATCACTTTTCTTAAAATTTCAAAAACATTAACCTACTCTTCATTATAGCAGCCCTATGAAGCAGATATTAGTGAAGATATTAGCTTTGCTTTACAGTAGAACAAACTGAATATTTAACTAAGTCATCCCAAGTCATACAAATAGGAAGTGGTAGGGCTGAAATTCAGTCCCAGTTTGGTTTCAGACTCTGTGTTTCTGGGACCGACCAAATAATTTATCTTTCAAAGTGGGACACTTGGAAGAGCAAAGCAATCCTCTAAGTAATAATTAGAAAGGCACAATAGGTGTAAATTGGGACTTTTCAGATAAACAAGGATATATGCTCATCTTAACTCTGAGACCAGTAGAGCAGATAATATAAAAAAGATATTTTGTCTTTCTTCATATCTTTGGTGGGAATGCCACACATTATAGCCAAGCACAAAAGAGGCCCAATCCTTCTTAGTCCTTCTGGGGCCAAAGATAAATTTGAAAATTTGATGAAGTCCCTTACCACAAAATGAATATGTGTGTATGAATGCATGTGTATTTGCAAATATGCATGCACAAAGTTTCTGGATTTCCAGGATTCCTCAAGTCCACTGACCTCACACCAAGATTGCAAATCCCTGATTTAGACAGAGAAAGTAATACAGATTTAATAATCTTATCTATTAGTTCATCACTTGTTAACAATAAGATTGCCTAATTATGACTAAAATATTTTACTTGCAGTTTGCACAAATATATTAAGTATTTTGGATTGAGATTTTTCATGAAGAATTGTAGTCAGTGGAAATATATAATAGCTTTTCTTCCTTCAAGACGCATATCATTTTGAAAGTCTAACTGTGCGTGGAATAACAAGGAGATGAATTCTACGAGTATAAGCTTCTACATTACTTCAATATTTATTCTGAAAAACCAATACCTTTTATACCCAAAAAATTACCTTGCTCTTCCAGTGATAATATTGCAAAAAAATAGTGTTTCTTGGGGGCTGGCCCAGTGGCTCAGTGGCTAAATTCGCACATTCTGTGAACCGGCTTATGCCGGTTCGGATCCCAGGTGTGGATTTGGCACTGCTTGGCAAGCGATGCTGTGGTAGGCGGCCCATATATAAAGTAGAGGAAGATGGGCACGGATGTTAGTGCAGGGCCAGTCTTCGTCAGCAATAAGACGAGAATTGGCAGCAGATGTTAGCTCAGGGCTAATCTTCCGCAAAAAAAAAAAAAAAGTATTTCTTGGAAAAATGGCTGCCTACTAAACCAATTAACTGATTTGGAGTAGACCATCAACTTGAGATCTACTATCATATTTTACTGGCATATTTATTAATGACATCCATATACAGCCTCTTCTAAAGTAATACAAATACAATTTAAATTTGTTGATATGACATTTATATAACCAAATAGTGGCCCAAAATTAACACTGAAATTGAACATGATCTTTCAAATTTGGTGGAGAATAGCAACATCTATGTGGAAAATGTCCATATGGAAAAATGAATTAAGACCATTGGACCAAACTCAGGATCAGAACACCCCAGTTGAAATTAGAGATTGATAAAATGAACTTTCCATAGTTCTTCAAAGCTGAAAGCTGTGGTATTGTTCAGGAGCACCAACTCTTTTGTCCACTCTGGGTGAGGATGTGGCTTTGCTGATGCCAAGTTTGGCTTAAGAGGGTCATGGATATCCTAAACATTTCCTACTAAGGCTATAGGTGCATAGGTTGGTTGGGACAGTTCTTCATGAACGTCAGTTATTTAACTCCATGTTTCAAAGGACAAGGGCACAGCTAGGACCTCTCTTGCATTTATGCTTTCACTGGCAGCAGCCAACCCTCCTTAGCATTTGCACTGAGAGACACTCCACTGAGAGATGCTGCCCCTGCTCCTGATATGTGTGGCTAGTTCACTTCCAATACAAGTATATATATTCAGCCTTAAAGGAGAGCTTAATATAATTTTATATAGATAGTTGCTTCTGGTCTCTTCTTGTCAGTATATCACACTTGGAAAGTGTAATAGTTCCAAACATTTGAAAAACAAAACGTATTTCTTTAAAAGTCTCATTGATAAAATAATTTTGAAACAGATAAATCCTTTAAAGACTGTTTTAATCAAAAGATAAAGAATGTTTTTAATCAACCATAATGCTGTTAAAGGTCTTAAATAATTTCTTTTATGTATGCTAAACATGTCCCTGGAAATCTCATGCATGTCAGTGCATTTTAAGGCTTTTATTAAAAAACAAAGTACAACAGTAAACTCAATTTAGATTAAATCTCAGTGAATCCAATTTAAAAGAATTGAATTGCTGACTTTTAAGATACAAATTATTTCAACTATTACGAGAAATGTTTGAGAGCAATTATAATTTATACTTCCCTGTTTATCACATTAGTCATCACTATAAAACAATGAAACTACCTTATAAGAATTTGAACATTTTCAAAAGAACTGGTTCATTTCAGTTACCTTTGAACTGCGCTATCATTGTACGAAACATTTCACAAATGCTCTCTGGGAGTGCTGCCTCCTTTTTATGTCTGTAAGTCTTTACCATTTAAGGATGAATTTAAATTTTGGAAAGAGTCAAAAATCATTTAGAGCTAATTATGCTCAATGACAATTCTGACAAGCAAAGTAAGATTGCAGTATTGTTTAAAGAACAGTTTTGAAGATAGCACACGATAAATCAGAGTAGTTTTAAGGTGAAATGCCAATCACTTAGAGCCTAAACAAGACCAGGACTGAAAGTTCAAAATAGGATGAAAACTAACAGCTCTCAACTCTGTGTACTTAAGAATTAGGTGGGTAGTATTTAAAATATACAGCTACTGGGACCATTCTTGGTTTTTAAATTTAATCCTAAATGTCAGCGTAGTTTTGAAAACTCTTACTATTCTGAATAAAATTGATGCACAGTGGTTACATTTGGGGAACGTTTCATTTGGCTAAGTAATCTCAGAATTGGATGTGAAATAGAAGGAGTCAAATTTTCTTGTGCTAAGATGTCTGAGCAGAGCAGTCAATTACTACTTGGTTCAATTTCAGGTACAAAGAGGTCCCTGAAGCCAGCATTTCATCCTTCTTTGCTTTCTCATTTTTTAAAGGACGCCTAAACAATCATTAACATTTCATCACTTTAGTCCTTAAGATTTTGATCTTGTTTAAGAAACAATATATCTTTGGGGATGGGACATGCCCCTTTCATCATAACTACACATACGTACATAACACAAACACTCATAAAAAAAAGCTATCCTAACAGTGCTTTTGCTGGGAGAACATACAGAGAGATAAAGAACAAATTAGAATAAAAATCTGAGAAGAAATTGATAGCTGCAAAATTTGGCACCATCAAAGGAAGAAAAGTGACATAGTGGACTTCCACAACAAATACGCTTCCTGACTGTAGACTGTGTAGATAACTCACTAATTTTAAAAATATTTACTAAAAAAGGATTTGGGGATATGATCTAAAAATATTAGAGAAAGACATCAGAGTTCAGCAAATCCTCACATCCTTAAGATGACTGATTGCTCAGAGTACACATTTTACTACTTTGTCAAAGTTTAGTCAATTTGTTCTCCACGTAGCCTTTTAAACATTGACTATTTTTTCATTCATACTTTTATTTGTTTTTATTTATTTATTTATTTATTTATTTATTTATTTTAAAGAGTGGCGTTGAGCTGATATCTATTGCCAATCTTTTTTTTTCTCTTTTTCTCCCCAAAGCCCCCCAGTACAAAGTTGTATATTCTACTTGTAGATCATTTTAGTTCTGCAATGTGGGACGCCACCTCAGCATGACTTGATGAGAGGTGCCAGCTCTGCACCCAGGATCCGAACTGGTGAATTTCTGGGCCGTCAAAGCCAAGCATGCCAACTTAACCACTCGGCCACTGGGCTGGCCCCCATGCTTTTATTATTTAAACTTTCGTTTGTAAAAATGAAAATTCTTTTCCACTTTAACATTCAATATCTCTAATTTTATTTTCATAATTAAGATGTTTTAAAGTTTACAGGCCTGATAACACTTAGTCATTTAATTTGCAAAGACATGGTTAATCACCTATGTTTCTAATTGTGAATTTTTTGGACATTCTCTATCTCACTAATTTCTATCTTAGATGACAAGAAAAGTATCCCCCTTTATTCCATTTCTGCCATCTCTGTCTCATATACAGAGGAATTATTTTATGTCTGCTTGGAATCGTAAGAATAAAATATTTGAACGTCACTTCCACTTCTATCCATACTCAAATAGCTGTTATAAAACTTGCCCTCACATTGTAAACAATCAGATGTCTGGACAAAATTTGTGAGGCAATTGTTTTCAGTCATAGGACAATAGGTAGCAAAGACTATGATAATGTGCTTTGGATGTGTAGAAACGGTTTATTTTAAGGTTCTAAAGAAAAATCTTATTCCATTTCAATGAAATTTAAGTGTTTTCTTCCAAACTTTCGACTGTTAAAGAACTTGTAGACACACATTCCTTTGGACTATGTCCTCCTTTCCAGTTCCATCATAATGACTTGAAAAGCCTTGGTTTCAGTATGGTTATGGTCATAATCACCTCTGTAAACATGTACTACTTCTTTGAGATTGTTGTTAGAAAATATTACAAATTTCAAATTATTATAAATTATAGTTTATAATAATTAAAATATTATGAATCTAATTTTAAAAAGTAAAATATTATACATTCAGAATCTTTAACAATTAGTTTATCTACTGTCTTTTATTTGCAGTTAGAAATATTTTAGCTCTAATATAGGATTTACTCTTTTAACAATATACTTATATAAAAATGAAATGAATACCCTGGTGTCTGATACTTCCATGGAAAGTAAGTCCGTATATTACTTTTCTCATTTTAACATATCTTTCATACCAAAATTATGATGGGTACAGATTTTTCCCTCTTTAAGCTTATAAGTGCCTATAATGAAGAATTCTAAGGCAAAGTGAAAATGTCAAAGAATATTACTTTTATAAAACAAAGTAAAAGTCTTGAATTTACATGTGCTTGTATCACTGTAGGTCTGGCAGGTACCAGATAGGCTGATCTTCAGCATTCTGGAGTGTGGAGCTGTTACCTAATATCTCTTCATTTAAGACAGGAGAAACTTGTATAGAGGAATACAGTTAATCTGAAGCATTGATATTGTAGTGTTCTCAAAGTTACCCCTAAAAATGATTCTCAGTATATTTTTAGAATGAAGTATATTTTATTTAATGTTAATTCTTTGAAAATATTTAATTATCTCTCAAATAACTGGGCACTCTGATTAAGTAAAGTAACTAACATTATTAATGCTTACTAACACAGTGTGTTCTATAATTTTCAATACCCTAGTAATTAAAAGTATTATTTAAAGCTTCTACACTTATGTGAGGATATTATAATTTATAACTAATGATTGTATATGCATATACATATACATAAACATATATCTTTTGCTCCTTTTAGCTCATTTAAACACTTTAATCTTCATCTATGTATACATATATGTATATATATTCATATATGTATATGCATTAATATAGTGAAGATTGAACACTTTTATCTTCATATATGTGTATCTTCATACATGTATGAATGTTAATACATATACATGTACATATTTATATGTGTTCTTGTACACATGCAAATGTGCACACAATAAAAACATAGGACATGATATATTTTCAGTATGCCTTTAGAATCAAATGCATCTTGTTAAAACATGCATTTTATCATAGTTTAATTATAAAAATGCAATTCATTGGCATGAAACATCTAACAAACCATAAGAATGAACAATAATACTTTGATTTTTATAGAATTATATGCTCTAACGAGCCTTTCTATATATCAATAATCACTCTAAATGTAAATGGACTGAACTCTCCAATCAAAAGACACAGAGTGGCAGCTTGAATTAAAGAACAGACGCAACAATACGCTGCCTCCAGGAAGCATTTCTCAGCTCTAAAAACAAACATAGGCTCAGAGTGAAGGGATGGAAAATGATACTCTAAGCTAATGGCAAACAAAAGAAAGCTGATGTTGCCATACTTATATCAAACAAAGTAGACTTCAAGATAAAACAGGTAAAGAGAGACATAGAGGGGCAGTATTTAATGATAAAGGGGACCCTCCACCAAGAAGACATAACACTTATAAATATCTATGCACCCAACAAAGGAGGAGCAAAGTACATAAAGCAACTATTAACAAACCTAAAAGGAGCTATTACCAACAACACAATAATAGTAGGGGACCTCAACACCCCACTTACTTCAATGGATAGATCATCTAGACAAAAAGTCAACATGGAGATAGTGGAAGTAAATGAAAAACTAGACCAGCTGAACTTAATAGATATATAGCGAGTACTCCAACCAAAAACAGCAGAGTATACCTTCTTCTCAAGTGTGCATGGAACATTCTCAAGGATAGTCCATATATTGGGAAACAAGGCAAACCTCAATAAATTTAAGAAGATTGAAATCATATCTACTATCTTCTCCAACCACAATGCTATGAAACTAGAAATCAACTATGAGAAAAAAGCAGGGAAAGGAACAAAAATGTGGAGACTAAACAACATGCTACTGAACAACCAATGAGTTGTCAAAGAAATAAAAGGAAAAGTCAAAAATATTTGGAGACAAATGAGAACAAAAACATACCAAACCAACTCATGTGGGGTGCAGCAAAAGTGGTCCTAAGAGGGCAATTTATAGCAATACAGGCCCATGTTAACAAACAAGAAAAAGCTCGGATAAATAATCCTAAACTACACCTAACAGAATTAGAAAGAGAAGAACAAACAAAACCCACACTCAGTAGAAGGAGGAAAATAATAAAATTAGAGCAGAAACAAATGAAGTTGAAACAAAAATGATTGTAAAAAGGATCAGTGAAACAAGGAGTTGGTTGTTTGAGAAGATAAACAAAATTGACAAACCCTTAGCCAAACTCACTAAGAAGAAAAGAAAGAAGGCTCAGATAAATAAAATTTGAAATGAAAGAGGGGAAATTACAAAGGATACCACTGAAATACAAAAGATTATAAGAGAATATTATGAACAACTATATGCCAACAAACTGGACAATCTAGAAGAAATGGATAAATTCTTAGACTCTTGCAACCTCCAAAGACTGAATGAAGAAGAAATAGAGAATCTGAATAGACCAATCACAAGTAAAGAGACGGAAACAGTTATCAAAAACCTCCCCCAAAATAAAAGTCGAGGACCAGATGTCTTCTCAAGAGAATTCTACCAAACATTCAAAGACTTATTAGCAATTCTCCTCAAACTATTCCAAATAATTGAGGAAGATGGAAATATTCCTAACACATTCTATGAGGCCAACATCACCCTGATACCAAAGCCAGAAAAGGAAAACAAAAAGAAGGAAAATTACAGGCCAATATCACTGATGAAGATAGATGCAAAAAATCCTGAACAAAACATTGGCAAACCTAATACAGCAATACATTAAAAAGATTATACACCATAACCAAGTGGGCTTAACACCAGGGACACAAGGATGGTTCAACATCCACAAATCCATCAATGTAATTCACCACATTAACAAAATGAGGAAGAAAAACTACATGATAATCTCCATAGATGCAGAGAAAGCATTTGACAAGATCCAACATCCATTCATGATCAAAACTCTCAATAAAATGAGTATAGAAGGAACATACCTCAACATGATAGAGGCCATATATGACAAACCCACAGCCAACATCATACTCAATGGGGAAAAACTGAAAGCCATCCCTCTGAGAACAGGAACAAGACAAGGATGCTCACTCTCACTACTCTTATTCAACATAGTACTAGAGGTTTTGGCCAGAACAATTAGGCAAGAAAAAGAAATAAAAGGAATCCAAAGTCACTGAAGAAGTGAAACTCTCACTGTTTGAAGATGACATGATTTTATATATAGAAAACCCTAAAGAATCCATTGGAAAACTATTAGAAATAATCAGCAACTACAGCAAAGTTGCAGGGTTCAAAGTCAACTTACAAAAATCAGTAGCATTTCTGTTATTCAAATAACGAACTAACAGAAGAAGAAGTCAAGAATACAATTCCATTTAAAATTGCAACAAATAGAATAAAATATCTAGGAATAAGTTTAACCAAGGAGGTGAAAGATCTATACAAAGAAAACTATAAGACATTACTGAAAGAAATCAATAATGACGTAAGGAAATGGAAGGATAATCCATGCACATGGATTGGAAAAATAAGCATAGTTAAAATATCCATAATACCTAAAGCAATCTACAGATTCAATGCAATTCCACTCAGAATCCCATGACATTCTTCACAGAAATAGAACAAAGACATCTTAAAATTCATATGGGGCAATAAAAGACCCTGAATAGCCAAGCGAGACTGAAAAACAAGAACAAAGCTGGTGGCATTGCAATCCCTGACTTCAAAATATATTACAAAGCTGTAGTAATCAAAACAACATGGTAGTGGTACAAGAACAGCCACACAGATCAATGGAACAGAACTGAAAGCCCAGAAATAAAACCACACATCTATGGACAGCTAATCTTTGACAAAGGAGCCAAGAATATACACTGGAGTAAAGAAAGCCTCCTTAATAAATGGTACTGGGAAAACCGGACAGCCACATGCAAAAGAATGAAAATAGACCATTATCTTTCCCCATGCACAAAAATAGGCTCAAAATGGTCCAAAGACTTGAAGGTAATACCTGAAATCATAAAACTTCTGGAAGAGAATATAGGCAGTACACTCCTTGATATCAGACTTAAAAGGATCTTTTTGAATACAATGTCTACTCAGACAAGGGAAATAAAAGAAAAAATAAACAAGTGGGACTTCATCATACTAAAGAGCATCTGGAAGGCAAAGGAAACCAAGATCAAAATGAAAACATAACCCACCAACTGGGAGAAAATATTTGGAAATCATATCTCCAATAAGGGGTTAATCTCCATAATGTGTAAAGAGCTCACACAAATGAACTACAAAAAACCAAACAACTCAATCAAAAAGTCGACAGAAGATATAAGCAGGCATTTTTCCAAAGAAGACATACAGATGGCTGATAGGCACATGAAAAGATGCTCAACATCACTAATCATCAGGGAAATGCAAATCAAAACTACACTTAGATACCATCTTACACCCATTAGAACGGTGATAATCACCAAAAAAACCACAACAAATGTTGGAGAGGTTGTGGAGAAAAGGGAACCCTCATCCACTGCTCGTGGGAGTGCAAACTGGTGCAGCCACTGTGGAAAATAGTATGGAGACATCTCAAACAATTAAAAATAAAACTACCACATGACCCAGCTATCTCACTACTGGGTATTTACCCAAAGAACTGGAAATCAACAATTCAAAGAGACTTATGCACCCCTATGTTCATTGGAGCATTATTCACAATAACCAAGACGTGGAAGCAACCCAAGTGTCCATAGAAGGATGATTGGATAAAGATGTAGTATATATATACAATGGAATGTGACTCGGCCATAATAAAGGACAAAATAGTCCCATTCTCAACCACATGGATGAACTTTGAGGGCGTCATGTTAAGTGACATAAGCCAGACAGAGAAAGACAAACACCATATGATTTCACTTATATGTGGAATGTAAACAAACTTACGGACAAAGAGAATAAATTAGTGGTTACTGGGGGAAGGGGGGTGGAGGGTGGGCACAAGGGGTGAAGGGGCACACTTATATGGTGTATGGCAAACAATAATGTACAACTGAAATCTCACTTTGTTTAAGCCATTATGACTGCAATTAAAAAAATTAATGAGAAAAAAGTATTATTTAAAGCTTCTACACTTATGTGAGGATATTATAATTTATAACTAGTGATTGCATGTACATACATGTACATAAAATTATATGCTTTGTTCTTTTTAGCTCATTTAAACACTTTTCATATATGTATACATATATCTATATATGTATATATCTTCATATATGTGCATATAATAATATAGTGAAGATTGAACACTTTATCTTCATATATGTATGAATATTCATACACATGTGTACATATGTATATGTGTTCTTTTGTACATGCAATTACACACGTTAATAAAACATAGGACATGATATTATTTTCAGTATGCCTTTAGAATCAAGTGCATCTTATTAAAAGATGCATTTTATTATAGTTTTCATATAAATATGCAATTAAATGGCAAGAAACATCTAGCAAACCATAAGAATTAACAATAATACTTTGATTTTTATAGAATTATATACTCTACAGAGCCCTTCTACATATTTCATGCCATTTAACCATGTCTTGATATTTTATGACACAGAGTAGATATTATGTACATTTCCAATTACTGATTCAGTTATTTTTAGGCTTTAATATTTTGTTGAAAAGAAAGTGGCACTCTGGGAAGCCACATGACATATGTCAGGTAACAAAGAGATCATTTAGTAATTTGAAGCATTTGTTTTTCAGTCTGTGTCATCATCTATCCTGTGAACCAAGAAACAAGATAATTGATACAAAATTAGCCATCTTTTATACTCTCTACTAATTTCCACATCCAAGTCAAAGATGATGACCTAGATTACTTATAAACATATCTCACAGGAGTGTATCAACTGTACTGTGATCACTTCTGAGGCATAGAAATTCTAACAGGATTTGTCATGTCCCTATAATTGGCACTCTGTCTCTCACCAATTATCAATCCTAGTCTAGTATTTTTTTGGTAATTCTAACTCAATATCTATGAATATGAATAGTATGAAATAACAAGAACCAACTGCTTTTCTGAAAAAAAATTGGACTAGCAACTCATCATGAAGGTTCTAGGATGCCTGTGAGAATATGATGGAAGCTATGTATCTTCTCTCCAGAAATATATTACATATACAAAGTTGCATAAACCAAAAGGAGATTAAAAGATGCCCTGAGGTGCCACTAATGATAGGAAGTCTCTTCTGCCCAATGAACTTTCAAGATATGTGGTAGACTTACCAACTGATTTATCCAGTCAAGTAATGTGTCAGAAATATGTTCCCCTCAGAAATTTGCATCTTATTGCAAGCCAAAATTAAACTATATCTTTTGACGGCTTTCTATTTCCTTTTCTCACCTATCTTTGAACATAAAGGAAAACCTGCATGAGAAGCAAATATTTACATTTCGATGTTTTGTGAGAATTAAAACTCACTACCTAAATTATTGGAGATAAACGGAAGCAAAAAGTAGAAAACTTGATGTAAATATCTGGTGAGCATCAAAAGTTTAATTTTGAGGGAAGAGTTTATTTTGGGGATGGCCATTTTTGTACTAAAATTCAAAGGCATTTTGCATAAAAGACCCCAACAATGAAAGGTGATAGGGGTTCCATAAAAATACTTAGAGAGAGATTGGTAACTATTTATTTTGCGTGTGTGTTTTATGTTTTATTGAGAAATACAGAAGAGGATAAAGCATAAGTAGATTTTGAAGTAAAATCCTTGTAAATATCCCTAAATTAAGATATTGGTTATTGCCTGTATTAGAGATAGCCAGAGAAACAGAACAGATATATATATATATATACACATTTATATATATACATAATATATATAAACATATATACATAAATAAACATATTTATGTATATATATAAATGTGTGCATATGTACATGTATATGTGTGTGTGTGTGTATATATATATATATTCCTTCCAGAACTGCATTAACATGAATAAATGTTAGACCTCTCCATATTGTCACACAAGATTCAAGACTCTTGGGCCATTTGCTACTTTTTTTTCAAACTTTATTTTCTCTGTGCTTCAGGTGGGATAATTTCTGCTTCTCTAGCCTAAAGTCACTCTCTCTCCTATCTTCTTTGTCACCAGAAAGCAAAATTTTTATTCTATTTGTTCAAAGAGAGAGAGACAGACAGAAACAGAGACAGAGAGACTTATTGTAAGGAATTTGCTTACTTGATTATGTAGACTGACAAGTCTCAAAATCTGCAGTCGGCAAGCTGGCTATCAAGGAGTGCTGATGGTTTACTTCCTTAGAAAGTCCCTATCAAAGAAATATGTTAAAATATCTACAACTATGTGAGGTAAAGAACCTTATTTAATTTTCTTCTTTTAGATTATTGTAACGTTTTATACAGTATTCATTTCTGGCTTTTGAGCCATATTTCTTTGTATTTCTTTTGGTGGTTTTAGGGATTACAAAGTACATATGTAACTTTTCACAGACTACTTAGTTAATTTTATACCACATCAAGTAAAATGAAGAAGACTTGGAACCATATATCTCCCTTTACTTTCTCTCATTTATGTTATAATTTTCATATGTATTACATCTATATTCATTAAAATTACACCACAATCTTTAGAGTCAAATCACTGCAAGAAGAGTAGATCTCCACACCTGCCCACCAAAATCTTAAATGCTTATATGGAGGTCTTAATAGGGTTTAGTCACATATACTGTTCAGACGGTCTCAACAACACTTGGCTCTCACAAGGCTGCATCTTTGAAAATGGCTTCAGCTGTGGGAATGGTAGGTGGACCATGCGTTCCAAAGACAGGGGAGTGGGTGAGGAGCCTCCAATTGCCCAAGTGCTGCTTGCAGGTCAACTGGTGGTTACATCCTCTCAATGACCTCCTCCAACTATGGTTACTGATGAGAAATCGGCAGTTATTTAAATTTTTGTTTTCTTGTATGTAATGTGCTGTTTTTCTCTGCGACTACCTTCAAGAATTTTCTTTATTTTGGTTTTCAGTTCTTTGATAATATTCTCTAAGCATGATTTTCTTAGACTTTTCCTTGTGGAGTTTGTTGAGCTCCTTGAGACTATAAATTTGTCTTTCGTCAAATTTTGGAATTTGGGGCCATTATTTCCTCAAAAACATTATCTGAAGCATTCTTCATCTCCTTTCCTCATGGAACTCCATTGATATGAATAAAAGTTAGATCTCTCCATATTGTCATACAAAGTTCACGATTCTTGGTTCATTTGCTAATTTTTTTCAAACTTTATCTTCTCTGTGCTTCAGATGGGATAATTTCTGCTTCTCTATCCTAAAATCGCTCTCTCTCTTTTCTTCTCCATTGTGCTATTGAGGCCAGAACGTGAAATTTTTACTTCAGATATTGTATTTTTCATGCAAAAACTACTTTTCAGTTCTTGTTATAGTCTCTATTCTTCCCTGAGAACTCCTATATCTTCATCCATTTCAAGAACATAACATTATCTTGTGGAGCATAGTTATAACTGCTTTATAGTCCTTGATAATTCACCATCTGAGTCATCTCAGAGTTGGCATCTATTGATTACTTTTCCTTGCAAAAATGGTTGCTTTCCCATTTTCCTCTTCTCACGTTGCCTTTGCATGCCAAGTAACAATTTTTGCAAGACTTTATTTTTTCAGAGCAGTTTTAGGTTCACAGCAAACTCGAGACAGAGGTACAGAGATTTCCCACATACTCCCTGCCTCCACACATGCCTAGCCTTCCCCATTATCAACATCCCCCACCAGACGTACGTGTTACACTTGACGAACCTATATTTACACAATATAATCACCCAAAGACCATAGTTTACATTAGGATTAGCTCTTGGTGCTGTACATTCTATGGGTATAAATAAATGTATAATGCATGTTTCCATCATACAGAGTATTTTCATTGCCCTAAAAACACTCTGTACTCCACCTGTTCATCCTTCCCTGCCTCCAAACCTGGAAGTTTAGCTTTTTCCGGAACACTATATATTTAGAATCATTCAGTATGTAACCTTTTCAGGTTGGCTTCTTTTGTTAGTAATATGCATTTAAGATTCCTCCGTGTCTTTTCATGGCTTGGTAGCTCATTTCTTTTAGCTCTGAATAATATTCCATTGTGAGGACGTGGCACAGTTCATTTATCCATTCACCTACTGAAGGACATATTGGTTGCCTCCAAGTTTTGGCCATTATGAATAAAGGTGCTCTATACATTCACGTGCAGGTTTTTGTGTGGACATAAGTTATCAGTTCCTTTGCATAAATATCAAGGAGAGTGATTGCTGGATCTTATGGTAAGAGCATGTTTAGTTTTATAATAAACCACCAAGCTGTCATCCAAAGTAGCTGTATCTACTTGCATTCCCACTAGCAAGGAATAAGAGTTCCTGTTGCTCCAGATCCTCAACAGTATTCGATGTTATCAGTGTTCACTAAATTCAGTCACTTTACTTTGTAATAACCATTTTAACAATCACCTCATTAGATAAAATACAATTGGATGAATTGTCTGAATTCTTATAATCAATTAGAAGAAGACGGGCTGAAAATTCTCAATTCTTTGTTTTATTTCATGAATATTAAAATGAGACATCTTTCTTAATAGAATGCTTCTTTCGGAAATCAAGGACATATACTATAACAGCTAGTCCTATGTATAAAAAGTAATGAGAGGTAATCGTGGTATATGAGTGATACAAGATTTCCCCATTGTCAGAAAACAACAAAAGTTTCTCCACAATTCTGAAACAGACCAGTAAGATTTACTTATCTGTTTATTCACTCATTCATTTATTTCATTTTTAAAACAACAATTTTCATAATACATTTGGAAGTATAATGAAACTTATGGTTGTTATTAACGTGTGTTAGTAGATAGGAAAGCTATGAAAATAAAAAGGGAAAGAAACAACAGATGTATTGACTGGAGGATAAGAGACAAGGGAAGAAAGCTGAAAGCCAGTGATATAGCTGCAAAAGAGATTTGCCTGACTCTAGGGGTTAAGCTGGGGTTGGCCAGGTTGGGAGGTGGCCTCTGGGAGTTAGAAACCACCTACACAATTTGGACACAATTACCTTTCTGGGAGTCAGTGGAAAGGAAGTCTTTTTTCCAGAAATTTCTTCTTGGTTCCATTAAATGTGAAATAAAGAAAATACTTACTGAGGTTTGTTCTGAAGATTAAATGAGTTTATAAAGTGGCAAAAGAATGACTAACATATAGGGGCCAGCCCGGTGGCACAGTGGTCAAGTTTGCATGTTTTGCTTCAGCGGCCAGGGGTTCACTGGTTCGGATCCTGGGTATAGACCTACACATCACTTGTCAAGCCATGCTGTGGCAGGTGTCCCACGTATAAAGGAAGATGGGTATGGATGTTAGCTCAGGGTTAATCTTCCTCAGCAAAAAAGAGAAGGATTAGCAGAAGATGTTAGTTCAGGGTTAATCTTCCTCAAAAAAAAAAAAAGAATGACTAACATATAGCAAGTTCTCAATTAACAGTATTTAGAATAATAGTTCTTAAATTCTTTTTGTGTAAACAGTTTCACAGAAATATGAATGATAATGTATTTTTATGTATACATTGAACATTTGTGAAACAGGGCCCACACATGTCAAGATGAAGCTTACAGACACCAAAGACTTCAGATTTGGGACCTTAGAACTAGGTTGGAGTACTATTTTAAGATCAGGCTTAAAGTAATATAGGTAAATAGTTAGCCACCTATTACATGGCATGGATATTCAAATAAGTATGTATTGATATTTGGTTTTGTCTCAGTGATAAGAAAAAAGATCACAAATGGCAACCTGCACACGAGACCCATGGTTATTGTTCCACAAAGTCTTGGCCCAGATAGTGGTTTTTTTCCCTCTTTCTTTAACATAAAATCTAATCAGATTTTAATGCTTATAATTTGGCAACTTTGCACACGTCTATTTCCATATCTTGAAAAGTCTGAAGATCTAGTAACTGTGGGGCTGCCTTCTTAGATGACTCCAATTTGAACGGGCTTTGTCAGCAACCTCCTTGAGACAGAGCCTGCAGTCTCAAAGTCTCCAGCTACTATCAGCCCTTCCACTCTGCTGTTTCCATGACACTAAACAAGGGTGTCAGTTTCCTTTTATCTTCAAGCTTTCACTCTTATCTATTTTGTCCATACATGACTTTTAAGAGAACAAAACAAGTAGGTATTTACACACACACACTCATACACTGACACCAAGGCTTTCAGTTGTGAAGTCATAACCTTAAGGAAAAAGAAAAGAAACTTAATGTCTATTACATTTTTTTGCCTCCTGCTTGATTTAGTCAGAAGATCACCATAGGCATCCAAGCCTAATACTGATTAACAGGGCTTTGCTTCTCAAAGTTCAACGTGCATGCGAATCTCCTGAGGAGCTTATTAAAAGGCAAGTTCTTGTTCAATACACTTAGAGAGGGCCTGAGACTCTGCATTTCCAGTCAGTTCCCAGATGATGCTGGCACTGGGGTCTAAGGAGCACACTTTATGTGGCAAGAAGCCTGCAAGATCTTCCTCAAACAGTAGTGTGCTGTTGGAAATAAACCAATAGAGAAAGTTCTCTTTTCTATGAGAGATTTTATGAAGACTAAAATATAAGGCAATTTTATTTTCTGAAGGATAATTTTGGATACAAGAAAAACCCTTTGCTAGTTATTTGCACAAACATAGTTATTTCTAGCAGATCCTGATGACCTCACATTGATCAACAGCTATGTAGACGTAGAAAATAAAGAACAATAGATATCAGAGTTAATCATGAAGGACCTAAAATTTGGTATATCAGTGAATGACTCTTTTTTTTTTTTTTTTGAGGAAGATTAGCCCTGATCTAACTACTGCCAGCCCTCCTCTTTTTGCTGAGGAAGCCTGGCCCTGAGCTAACATCCGTGCTCACGTCCCGGGTGCCATGTCCGCAGCCGGGATCCAAACAGGCAAACCTGGGGCCGCCAAGAAGCAGAACATACACATTTAACCGCTGCGCTACCAAGCCGGCCCCGAATTCCTCTTCAGTTAGTAAATCTGTCACAACTGAGGACTTCAGCTCTGGATACTGACTAAAGTAGAATATATGTGAGGAAGCTCAGTCTCACAAGTCAGTGGATTCTGAAATGTACCTTTTCGCCTTCTCATTAGGTCTGATTTCCAAATCACACTGTGCCTGGATAAGCCCAAACCATGAGCATATACAGTAGCCTTCAGCCTTTGTTGTAACCACTCACATTTGGGCCTGGGCTATGTGACAATGTCTATCCTTGTTTACTTCATTACTTATTCTTTCAACTATTTATAGGAACCACTATGTTCCAGGTACTGAAGATATAAAGTGAAGTAAGGCATAATATTTATCCTCTGATATCTCCCAGCCTCCCAGCCTCGCTTCCAGTACCAATTGAGCTCCGCTAGCCTTCTGCCTGGAGATGGTAACTTTGCCTCAGTCTCACCAGTCCCTTTCCTCAGGGACTAGTTTCTTATATTTCAACTTGCTGGGATTCCATTCCATCTAATATGGACCATCTTGAGGACTAAAACTCTCACTTTGAGTATGTTCAGCACCTGGATAGAGACTTCTGTTGTCATTTAGTACGCCCAAGTAGAATCTTTTGGGATAGAAATGCTGACCCCAATCAGAAGCACATTTTAATATCAAATCTATTTGGAATCTCCATTTTGGGCCAATGGCACTCTCCTCGGCTGTAAACTTCCAGTCCAATTTGGTTTGGCCTTGACTCTTCCTGACTCACTCTTTATCTCTGGCTATCTCCATCACCACTAAGCCATGTAATACAAAAGGGATAAAGTGGGACTGAAAAACTAACTCTTTTCAGTATTACCCCATCGCTAAATGCTTTGTCATTGTGTGGCATAGGAGTCATAACAGGTCTCTCTCTTTTTTTCCCCTCTTTTATCTTTCCTGATAAATTAGAAGATCCTACTTCCTCTACAGTACTTGGAATCCTGAAATTAACCTCAGTATGCTGATTAATAGTCATAACGATGTTTAGATTATAAAATCTGCATATATATGATGCTAGAAGAGGATAGGGGAAGGGACAGGGTGAAGATTTTTTTATCCTAGTTTGGTGAAACTTCCTACATTAGTCCCTTGAATACGCTTACATATGTACCTTTTTCTGTCTCATGGTTACATATATCTTATATTACGTAAAAGTTATGTGAATATATCTTATGGCCTGCTGCATTTTACTACCTTTAGTCAAGTGTTAGAGGATGAAATAGAAACACTTGGGAAGGGTTGGGATAGGAAGAATTTGGTGCTTATTCAGCATATTGAGAGGGATTTTCCTAAAACACCAAAACAAGTATTCAGAGAGCAAATTAAAGATCTTAAACTTGGTAAGAAGAATAATATTTGAGCTATTTATAAAGCAGAATTTACATATATTTGCTCTTGGGTTTTGAGGAACTGAGTTCTTATATACAATATTTTCTTACCCAACATTTAATTTCCCCTTGAGTTAAAAATAAGGAATCGAAGAATGAAAATGAGTCTTCATTATTTTCATTCTTTCTTTTTCCCTTTATCAACCTTTATGTTATTTTCTTTTTTTTTTTTTTTTTTTTAAGGATTGGCACGTGGGCTAACAACTGTTGCAACCTTTTTTTTTTTTCTGCTTTATTTCCCAAACCCTCATGGTACATAGTTGTATATCTTAGTTGCAGGTCCTTCTAGTTGCCTGATGTGGGACAATGCCTCAACGTGGCCTGACGAGCAGTGCCATGTCCGGGCCCAGGATCCGAACCCTGGGCCGCCGCAGCGGAGGGCGCGAACTTAACCACTCGGACACGGAGCCGGCCCCCATCAACCTTTATGTTATTTTCCAATGTTGTTGTGGGCTTTCTGGCCAATAATAAAGATTTTGAAGTGAATAGGTCATTTTAATGTCAGTTCCTTACTAAACCATTATTACAAATTTTTTTTCTCCCTTGTCTCCTTCCTTGAGTAAACCTGACAAGAAGCATTTCCACAAGAGCCTGTTCCCAGAGAAATTAAGGTCAGTGAAAGGGCAAATCAAATGGTAGCGGGTTTAGGAGGAAGGGTGAATGAGGCATTTCTCAGCTACACCAGTGGAAGCAAATTGTGTTGTACTTTTTATTTTACTTTTACAGAATATTAGAAAAATTAGAAAATTAGAAAATTGGAAAAAGTGCTTACTTCAAATACTACGTAAAATAATCTTTAATCCAATACTCTGATTTGTTTTAGGTAACATATATGGTATCTAATAGATTTAAATTGGTTAGTTTATTTTTTCTGTTCTGAGAAACACAAATGGCAGACAGGGAATTTGGAAGAACCTAGTATGAGTAGTTGGATGATTGATTTATCAGAAAATAAAGTTCAAAGGGAAACAAAATTAGATTATGAAGAAAAGTGATGACCATTTAAACGAGGCATGTCATTATCCCCTGAGCGTGGCCTTCCCTTCACCAGTGACATCATCATCTTATAGTCACTCAGATGTGAAACCTAACTTGTCCCCTGCCTCACCTAACTTCTCCACAGTCCACCCAGTCCAACTGATGCAGCCACAAAACTCCTGCGTCGTGAATGTCCTTCCATGCTCGCAATCCTTCAGTGTTTCCAACACGTATAGCAGAGGTTCGCCATATAGTCATACTATATAACTTTCACCTGAGTGCTTGATTTAACTGCAGATACCAGACACTAGAGATTCTGTTTGAGAAGGTTTGGAATCAAAGTCAAGATTGTGTTTTAAGTAGTACTCCCAAGTGATTCTAAAGCAGATAGTCCAAAGTTTACATTTTGACAAGTGTTTTTTTACAAGATAAAGTTTAAGCACGGCCTTCCCCAGCTTGAGGTACAAAGGATCTCTCTCACCATCCCTCTTAACCAGCTAAGCAAGTTATGTTTTTTAAAAGATTGGCACCTGAGCTAACATCTGTTGCCAATTTTTTTCTTCTTCTTCTTCTCCCCAAAGCCCCCCAGTACATACTTCCATATTCTAGTTGTGGGTCCTTCTGGTTGTGCTATGTGGGATGCCACCACAGCATGACTTGATGAGTGGTGCCATGTCCGAGCCCAGGATCTGACTGGGTGAAACCCTGGCCACCCAAGTGGAGCGCAGGAACTTAACCCATGGGGCCGGCCCCAACAAGTTCTTTACTTCGCTGAAGTTATTCTCTTCGCTCTCCCCAAAATACCGTACATTGTGATTCTAAGAATCTTTGCTATGTTTAGCTATAGTTGGAGTGCCCTGTCTTCAACTATTTCTCTGTCAAACTCTTCATCTTTATGGGTACAGATCAATTTCTACATCCCCCATAGAAGCCTTTATTGACATCAATCCTACACAGATTTATTCCTTTTATATACTTCTATGTACTTGTTTTACATCAGCTGTTGTCACAGTGGTGTGGACATCACAATGACATAAATACAATTTTTCTGAGCAGTATGCAGCAGGAGGGATTTCATGGACTCAGACTTCTACTTTTGTGGAAATTGATTTATTGAGAAAGCATTTGTGTTTAAGATTTGCATTGGTTCTTTTTCTATCTCCTTTTTCATAGTTGTCTTCCCTCGCTTTAGGAAGAAAACTATGACACTTCCAAGAATCTCCTATTGTGTACTGAGAGGCAAACAGAAAAATAGGATTAAGTATTGTTGTCTGAGAAGCCTTCTTTAATGAAGGCACCATCCCTCTGGGAAGGCTTCGCGAATTTCCTTAGCTCACGCATCTATCTGTTTCAGGTGAGGCATGGCATGCGGAGTGGAATATGTGAAACGCAGTTAGAAGGTTTTGAAATCAAACTCAGGTATACGGTACTGTAGACTGGCGTGATGGGAGCGTTGACGAGTCTATTTTCGTGCCATTAACTATTACATCTCACAAAAATTATAGAAGATTGGCTGATGTATGAGAAAGAACCTCAAAGTTACCAGAAGCTGATTCCTCCTCCTTTTTTTGTATATAAAGACTTTTTACTAAAGGCTTTCTTTTTTTGTTTCTGTTAACACCTACAAGATAAATTAAGTTGTGCTCCTGAAAGCAGAGTATTCAAACTCCTAAAACACTTCCAATTTTAAGGGATTATTTTAAATGTCTATTTTGGCTAATTTCAACTCCAAAGACAAGTTACCTCTAAAAGTAGGAGTAGTGGGTATGATTATAAGATACTTAATTAGGAATAAAGAAAATAATTAACTTTAGTGTCTGGATACAATCCTTCTACAAACTACATGATTTAAAATTCTTTGATTTAAACAAAATTGAAGGAAAGTCCAAATGTGTTTTGAGATGAACTACTATTTAAATATTTGTGGATTGTAAAAAGTCACACAATTTTTGGTATATAACTTGAGAAGGGGTCAAATAATTGAATGACATTGCCCCATCTAAAGGCTTGCCATTTTTATCTACTTGTGTATGTACAGAAGTCTTTCCAGCACTTCAAATATATATGCCAAAAAAGGAAAGAAAGAAAGCCCATGCTGAACTATTCTCTTTCTGGCAGTGAATTGTATTCCATATTAATATAAAATACTATAAACTCATTTTTAACCTCAGAGAGGCATTTCCAATATTCTATTTTTTATGTGTAATAATTAACAATTTTTTAATGAAGTTATGTTTTCAATGAGTTCTATTTTAAAAGCAATTTTAATAACATAATCCAAATTTATTTACCTCAGAACTTTATTGTCATAGCAAATAAAAAATTAATTTTTATTTATGTACACATAAACATAAAAATTTAAACCATTTGCACTTATAAAAATTTAGATGTTAATTAAAAATGTCTAAGGAAATGCATCATTATCCAATCTTTTTTTTGGAATATCTGCCAAAAAACATTAAAATCACTACTTCGTATTTTTCTTTTAAAGTTTATTCATATACATGCCTGTATTGTTTTAAAAATTATTCATATCCATTTTTTTCTCTATTAGGCTCTGCAGCCACAGTGAAATTGTAAGCTATTGCTGGCCATGGATTTTCTTTCATATTTTAGTTTTTTTTCTCTGATAATGAAAAACACACATTTGATTTATTATTGTTAAATTATAAGAAATACTGACTTTGTTTCTAAGAACAAATACGACTCATCTTTATCCATATTGAAGACATAAAATACTGAAAATAGACCAAAATGAAAAAAATAATAATACTCAGAGGCAAAGCAATGGGAGGTAAATCTTGAAAAAAGTTTTGGTCAAGCAAGTATTTACTTCTTTCTAGCAAATTTTACATTTAAAACTATAGAAAGACTTTCAGAATCAAGAGTGCTATGAAATAGGAAATGGGAATTTATGTCCTAGCCCTACCACTTATTAGCTATAACCTTAAAAAAATTCACTATTCATCTTCTGTTTCCTGAACTAAAATAAGCGAATCATTATATCTAATTCATCAGATATCTTTTAGGGCAAAATGCAAAGAGAAAGTGTCTTGACATAAGGATTTATTACTACAGTGTGGAGCAGAGCACACAGAATCTTCCTGAAGGCAAATCAACTTCCTGGGCATTTTTTCAAATATCCCTTTTTTAGGGAGGAAAATGGGATAAATGGGTTCAAAATGCATCTTCGGGGGCCGGCCCAGTGGTGCAGCAGTTACGCATGTTCCACTTCTCTGCGGCCCAGGGTGCTCAGGTTCGGATCCCGGGTGTGGACATGGCACCACTTGGCAAAAAGCTATGCTGTGGTAGGCATCCCACGTATAAAGTGGAGGAAGATGGGAATGGATGTTAGCTTAGGGCCTGTCTTCCTCAGCAAAAAGAGGAGGATTGGCAGTAGGTAGCTCAGTGCTAATCTTCCTAAAAAAGAAAAAAAAAAAATGCATCTGCAAAACAGAGTTGGGAGAGGAACCTTATCCATTTCTTCCAACTCTTAAGAAATTAGTAAATTAGAGATCCAAGTGTATGTGTGCAAAGTAACATAATTATGGATGTTTTCACACTTGATGTGTGACACACCTGATATGACCAATGAATTTACATTGAGCATAAAGATTCCTAAATGAGCAGATCTGTCATGTTTCTGTCTATTCTGGAAGCTTCTATTAAAATTTGGAGTCAACACAGGACAAACTGTGACTCTCTGCCTAGTTATAGTCAAAAACATGTCAACTCTAATATGCCATCATTTAGACATTTGCAATCATTCTGGTTAATTGCTATTGAAACTGACATCCCATTTTCATTTCCCCTAATGCCACATTACCAAGCAAGCTCGATCAACCTCAAATTCATCACAGCGTGGCAGCAGAAAGATTTGTTCCCACGTGTTCAACTATCATTTCCTGACTGCTCAGTGAGAAATTAATATCTTTGTCTATAAATTTTTGGCAACATCATCTCTCAAAAGTCAAGTACAACTTAGATGTTGTCCATATTTGGTTTAGGATCTTTTATCGTCTTGACTGATAGCTTGGTAGGATTCTTCTATCAAAGGCTAAAACAAAAGCTTCATTGGAATATATTTGAGCCTGGTTCAATATACTAATTGGGTTTTAAAATAATATTAATCTTTCATGATATTTACCAATACGGTTAGAAATTTACATTCATTAGAATGCAATGAAACATCACACTTGAAAGAGGAGACAGACTATCATATCTATAAGGCTTAAAAAGGGAAATGACTCATTATCTAACATTTTTATGGTTGTTAATAATGCATTCCTATTATGAAGAACACCTATTTATGGGGAGAATTTTTGAATATTAAGCACAGGAATTTTCAAGAACTCCAGTAGAGTTCAATCAATTTGACAAGAGAGTCACAAATTTTTAACAGCAGAGGGCAATCTTCTCTAGCAATAATAGTATATCTAGGGCAAAAACACTGGTTGTAGTTTCTTCTCTGATAATACTTTTTGTCTTTTTGGTCTCTCTGAAGTTAGTTGGATGAAAGATAGACGGATGGATAGATAGATAAATTTTGAGCATATAGATTACCTTCTGCACCAATCTTATGTTTGAAATATTACTATTATTCCTATTTTAACTGATCTGTTCTACAGTAAGCCATAAGGGGCAGGATGAACAGATCTCTTTTCAAATCGTCCTAAGGGTAGTACACTGTATAATAAAAAGTCAGTGGCTGGGAGACAGAATATGCATCAACTAAAAAAAAAACAATAAGGATACCGTAGTGCCAGTATATTCTGTATTCTGCTATAGACATACTTATTTAAATTGGAATAGAAGCTGATCCACTGTGACTAGAAGACAACTGACAATCTGATAAACATGAAAACAAAGCCACTAAGTAATTGCCTGCTACTAATAGCAAGCATCTGTCTTTAGTACAACTTGACTTTAGGTTTTAAAAGTCACAATGATGGGTGCATCAAAAGTAAAAGTAATATGCAAGGAGAAAAGTAGTACAGCCAGGAGAATGCTCGGGAATTCAGGTTGAACCTGTTGATCCCTAAGAAGAAGACTTCAGCACGTAACCTGAGCTGAACTCAAGTTCCTTTTGGTGGAGTTCAGCACATAAGAGTGAAACTACTGCAGTGCAGCTCGATTTACTAAAACATGTGGAAGCTACTACTTTTATTGCCTTTATGAGAATTTTATCTAATGTCCTAAAAATGTAAGAACACTCTCTTCCTGATCATTAATAGGCTAATAGCTTAAGCAGAGTTATGTCGAGTACCAAAGATTTTAATTTTTATTTATTCATATTTCTCTCCCATGCTTAAATTTAATATCAGGAAACCAAAAAATTGAGTCTTCATTTATAACTAATGAGGCAATAAAACCCAACGGGGAGAGCAAGCCTAATTTGGAAGGTATCAGGAGAGAAACTGAGAGCACGTGGCTTCTTAAAGCTGCAGAAGGCTATCAGGATCAACGGTCAGTAGCATTTCTGCTAGACATATTCATGGACTGCCTCTTGATATTTCTCGGTGTGGTTCTGCCTAGCTAGAGATCCATGGCAAATAGCTATAGTAATTTCTATGCCTCCCTGAAGCTAGCCTCCCCTCTCAGGAAAATGCATTTTCTCAGACATTCCATAGAGGTGGTTAATAGAGTCTGAGGCTAAAGGAAGAAACCTCTTAGGATCAGGTAGTGAGGAAGAAAGACCTCATATTCTGCACGTCCCTGGAGGCATCATTCAGAACCCCTCTCAAGCCAAAGGGAAGACAGGACTCCCCATACATTAGCACCTCTCGTAGTGACAGGCATTCCTGTGAAATAAGAAAGTTCAGAATTAGAGGAAGAAGCCAAGTGATGCTCTTTTTATTTATTACGTTTTTCAGAGGCAAAATCTATTTTAGTTATAAACTAATTTTGTATAAATATAGTTGCATACGCTCTGTAATATAGTAGATATATGAAAGAAATTATCACGTTTCATATTCTAGTAATATATCAAATATATATATAAACGTAGAAAATAAAATATTTTTCTCTAATACATATTATTTATTAGCATGTGTCTCTCCCACCCTTGCAGTACTTCAGAGATCTGTGGTAACAAAGCAAACAGAGCCTACTCTGGCCCGCTGCATCTTAGAAAGGTTTATTGATCTTTTATTGCTACAACTATTATGGGAGCAGAGGCAGCAATTTCTCAAGCCTAGTTCCAAAAGGATTAAATCTGACTAAGGTTTATATAAGTGAAAATCACCTTATTCTGTTGCAACCATATAACAGCATCTTCTCCAGCCTTACCTTACCTCCCACCACCCAAACAGAAACTAATGGGGCATTCTATTGTAAAGAAATAGAAGGGGGCACCCTTGCCATGCTACCTTGACTCCTAAACTGGAAAAGAATTTCCTTGATTAAGGCCTCACATAGCAATTGATTGTTTTTATGGGCTCTTAGCATGATCTACATAAAAAATAACTGAAAATTCCCTGATCTATTCAGTTATTCTTTCTCTTTCAGCAGCAAGGGTGACCTTTGAGTTTTCTTCTTTGTCCTGTATTAGGGGAACAGATGAATATCGATATTAAATTTAAAATATGGGAAAAGGTTAAGGGAAATTTATTTTTATGACACAAGAATGTAGTTTCTCTGACTCAGAATATCTATTCCTGTTATCCTATCCTGGCCCCACTGCTGTATTTTGGGAACAGAAAGTTTGTTTCTTGAGTTTCACATACCCACAAATTGTGCCTCAAGATGGATCATACCCAAAGTCTCACTCATACCTGACACAGTTAATTTGGATGATTTAGATGATAAGATGTGGAGCTGTTGAGCTGAGGAAATTTAGATGAGTGTTTGTTTGGACTTCAAATTGTTGCTGTAATGGACTGAGACTCTGGAGACTTTGGGATGAGATTAATGTATTTTGCGTGTCTGATGGAGGTGAATCTTTGAGATCCCCAGGGCAGATTATGGTAGGCAGGATAATGGGTCCAAACATCTCTGTCCTAATTCTCAGAACCTAGGAATGTGTTGCTTGACAAAAGAGACTTTGCAGATATGATTACATTAAGGGCCTTGAGTTGGGAGATTATTCTGGATTTATTGGATGAGCTCTCTTGGTCCTTAAAATCAAAAAAACTTTTCCTAGCTGGAGTCAGAGGAAGATGTGATGGTGGAAGAATGGTTAGAAAGATGCGATATTGCTGCTTTGAAGATGGAGGAAGCAGGCCATGGGCCAAAGAAGTTGCCTCTAGAAATTGGAAAAACAAGGAAATGGATTCTGCCCAGAGCCTTCAGAAAGGAATGCAGTCCTGCTGACATCTTGGTCTAGCTCAGTGAGGCCCAGGTCAGATTTCTAATTTACAGAGCTTTCAGAGAATAATTTGTGCTGTGTTAAGCCACTAAATTTGTGATGATTTGCTACAGTAGCGATTGAAAACAACTGCAGATAATAATATTAACTAGTCAGAGAGATTGCATGTGTAATATATGCAGAGACTTGCTATATACAATCATTTCTTTTTTAGTTATTGACATTCCCTGACTTATCCCAATATGTTTTTATCCTATTTTTCCCTAATTCCCTCAGTAACATGATTCCACACTTCCTTGTCCTCCATCTACTTTATTTAAAATAAATTTTGAACTGGTCCTAACTTCCCTATTGAATTACGGGCTTGTTAATGGCGGAGTTGAAGCTTATTCATCTTTATATCTCCTTTAGCTTCTGGTATACAGTTCATTGTTCACTCAATAAATGTTTGGCAGAAATACATTTTAGACTGTATAATCTGTATATTCTATTCATCAAACTACTGAAATATTCAATAAATTAGGCTCTCTGTCACTCTGCACTCATTCATTCTTCACAGTAAGCCTTGCTTTTGAACAAGTACTCTCAGAAGGAAACCTGCTTAAAATTTTACTCCCATGTATTATTGCTATCATTGCTGCCTATTACTATTATTTCTGCAGGTTTGTTTTAGAATCAGAAAATATTATTGGTTCTAAGCTTACTCTGCTTCGATTGTGTACATTTGCTTTTAGGAATAATGGCATTATATTTATTGGAAAATATACGTGAGCATTGTAAAATATTTAACAATATAAAAATACAAATAACAAATCAAAAATCATTCTTATAACCATAATGAAGAAATTTCCATTGTTACCATTCAGTGAACATCACTCCAGTTTCCCAAGGATGCCTCTCTGAGAACTTTTCAGAGTCCTTGCTTATCTTACTCCACTTACTTGCTGTCAAGAAAAAGTGCATAAAACAACTCTTTAGAGTTAATTCATTCTTTATCTCCTCAAACTGCATTTGGTTATTGGAAATTTTAGAGGCAGAATAAGTCAACAATGCTGGGATGAGTATACTTGAGCTTTTGCTGCTGGAAACAACTTATTGCTGTTACTTCAGTGGCTATTGGTTAACTCTCAAAGATTGTAGTACTGAAGAAGGATAAATGACCTCCCCTTGACACTAAGGGAGCTAGAGAATAAGAACCACTATGACTCACAACAAACTCCCTGAAGCTCTTGGCTTCAGATGATTAACTTTCTCTTGCTGATCTGCCCCAGCCAACAAGGCTGAAAAATATGTCCCCTCCTTCTCTTCAGTTCCATGCTTGAGAGAATAACATCCCTTAAAGTTTCAAGCAATTAGACCTACTTCCTAAAAGAATATAATCTCGTGTTCATCCATTCACTTATTTACTCATCAAAAAAGAAAAATACATTGAGCACCTAAAATATGTCTGGTATTATTGTAGACACGCCATATAGGAAGGAAACAAACAAAGATGCAACAGCATTTGCCTTCATGGAGCTTACAATCTATTGGGAAAAATAAAAGTAAGCAAGATAAATAAACTACTGTCTATATGAGATAGTGAGAAACAATTAAAGATCAATGAAACAAGAAATAAAAATCAAACAAGAAAAGGAGGTAGCTTAGAAGAGGCTGTGTTGTTTTTAATAAGGTAGGTAAGGATTGAACTATTTAGTAGAACCTGTAAATATGGTTTGTACTAATCTAATTAATTAATCTGAACACTAGCTCAGCCATTAAATGGCTTGTCTCCAGAGAAAATTTTTCAATATTTTCTTAGGATTATGAGTTCAATACCAGACCACATTTATTTATTTCCTGGCATGAAATTTCCCAGATAAACCTTAACAAAGTTTTTCCCTCCCACTTAGTCTGAATGCATACAGTTTTTAATATGTATATATTATATTATATCTAGTATATAAAGTATAAATTTATATAAAATTTATATAAAATTTATATAAAATTATATAAAGCATAAATTATAAATTTATGTAAAATTTATAAAAATTTATACATATAAAAATTTATATATATAAATTTATATAAAGTATAAATTTATGTAAAATTTCTTTTAAAATTTAAATATAAATTTATATAAAATTATCTAAAGTGTAAATTATATTATATCTAGTATATAAAATATTATATCTAGTATATAAAGTATAAATACTTAAAATACAGTATGACATATATATTAGAGAGATAGAGTGAATGCCTAGAATTTCTTTTCTGCTTTGATCTGCTCATCAATTCAATCAATTCAGGCCATCAGACCACAGAATGCCATTGGGCAGCAAGTCAGAAGGCCTGATCTGAAAGTCTTATCTATGCTACCAGCAATAAATTCAGTGAGTTGCTTAACTTCATTGGGTTTCAGATCCTTCACCTTTAAAATGGGTAAAACATTGCTTACTTCACACAATGATGGGATTACAAGAAATATCATGTAAAAATATTTGGCCCACAGGAGGTAATTCATAATATTTGGTGAATTTGAAACTGCAGTTAGCGAACACTGTAGACTGCTGAGCGTCAACAAGAGCATCATTCTTAGACAATAGTTCCAGGGCTTCTGGGGTAGCGATATGAGTATAAAATTTGAGATGTACTTAATAAGAGCCTAAAAGTACAGTTTATTAGGTCATCTTAATTGGAGAAGTCTTTCCTTTCTCAGAACAAGTTGGAAATATTTTTTTTTTAGAGGTGGTTTGGCTGTCAATCTCTGATCAATTTTCTTCATATAGTAACTCAGATTGTCAACATTTGCTGAACACTGGAGTTACTGCTGGAGAAATATGAAGCCAAGAGTAGACTCACCCATTACACTTGAGAAATTTACAACTGAATCTGGGAGAAAAACCAACATAAGAAAAAAATTAAGAATACTAATATAAGGCTGATAAAATAAAGCCAACTAAAACGTACTGGGTTTCACAGCCAAATCTAAATCCTATTAAACATCTTGTTAAAACCAGTCATACGTATGAAGCATCTTTTTGTGTGAACTACGTTACGTACCAATCATAATTTCATAGCAGCTAAAATTTCCAGCTGTTTCTCCATTTTTGTGTAATGAGTGATACATTTTAAGAATTGGCAGGGTTTTCTTCTTGTTTAGTATAGACTGTGAATTTTGCTTGGTTAATCTGTTTTGCTAAGTGCATTTCATCAGGCTTATTAGTCAGGAGTAGGGATTTTGATTTTTTGCATATTTTGCTGCAATACTGTCATTTCTGCCTGCATTGAGGACTCCTAACAGGGTCATGCAGGTGACGCCTTATGATGGGCTGAGGAATTTCCAAAAATCCCGAACTAAGGGGCAGGATGTCAGATGGAAGTCCATGGTGGGCAATCTAGAAAACCCTGTGGAAAAAAGTAAATACATTCCGGAGTAGGAATAAACAAACGTCGTCCCCCTGTAGACCTATAACCCTCATGAAGCTTAACATTTTACATTGAAGACGCTAGCACCCACCAAGCCTAAAGCACATTTTCCTGGAAATGGAAAACTAGAGTGTTAAATAGAATTTGAAATAATAGCACATTAATGAGTTTGGGTAAATGGGAAGCTTATATGTTATTACTTTGGATGATATAGTAAATGATATACATATATATATGTTTAATTTCATTTTCCAAATGTTCATTGCTATCACAGAGAAATGCAGCTGATTTTTTATATTGACTTTGTATCCTACAACACTGTTAAATTCGCTTATACTAATAAGTTTTTTAAAACATTTCCTAGAATTTCCAACATACACAAGCATGTCGCAAGTAAAACAGTTGTGTTCCTGTAAGTCTGCATGCGTTTTCTTTTCTTTTTCTTGCCTACTGCTCTGGCTAGGATGTCAAGTATTAAAGTGATGTGACAAACACGCTTGCCTTTTTCCCAAAAACATGAACAAAGCTTTCATCACTTCACTGAGTAGTATGTTAGCTGTAGATATTAGTAAATTCCACTTATGACATTAAGTTTTCTTCTATCCTGGGTTGCTGAGAACTTTTATCATTAATGGGCATTGAAATCTGTTGAATAGTTGTTTTGCATCCATTGACATAGGTATATGGTCATAATTTGCATTTCTCTAATGACTAAAGATATTGAGCAACATTTCATGTGCTTTTTGGTGATTTGTATATCTTCTTTTTGAAGTGTCTGCTCAAATTGCATGCCCATTCTTCTGAGTTGTTTGACTTGATGTTATTGAGTTGTAAATGTTCTTTATGTATTCTAAATATGAGCCTTTTGCAAGATGTACGTTTTTAAAATAATTTCTCCCAACTGTAGCTTGTATTTTCATTTTATTAGCTGTGTATTTTGAAAAGAATACATTTTTAATTTTGGTGAAGTTTATCTATGACTTTAGTAGTTTGTGCTTTTTGTGCCCTCTTTAAGAAACTTTTGCTTATCCCAATTACAAAAATATGTCTCCCATATTTTCACGTAAATAGTTTTAGTTATTGTGTGTAGATTTACGACTTATTTTGAGTTATTTTTTATGCAAAGGCTTATCCAGTCACCACCATAGGATATTCAGTTGTCCCAGAACAATTTGTTGACAAGGCTTCTTTTCTCCCTTGAATTATGTTGGCAATTTTGTCAAAAATCAATTGACCGTGTGACTATTTCGGAACTCTCTTTTTTTCTGTTGCTCTATTGTGCCAACACTTCATCTTGATTACATTGTCTTGATTACCCCACTTTTGAAATAAGTCTTTCGAATTGTTCTGCTTTTAGAAAATTCTTTTGACTTTTCTAGATCGTTTGCTTTTGTATACATTCTAAAATCAGCTTGTTAATTTCTTCCAAAAAGCCTGCTAGAATTTTGAGTGAGATTGAATTCCATCTGCAGATAAGTTTGGAGAGAATATCCGTATTTAATAATATTTACTTTTTCAATCCCTAAATATAATGTATCCCTCCATTTACTTTTGTCCTTGTAAATTTCTCTTTGCAAAGTTTTGTAGTTTTCCATGTACAGACCCTATATGTTTTGGTTAAATTTATTCCTAAATATTTTATTTTTATGTTATTAATAATTAAACTTGTATTTCATTTTCTATTTTTTATCATGATATATGATAAAAAATTGTGTTTTAAATGGTTATGTTTTATCTTCAAACCCTGCTACATTCATATATGGTAGATCTGGCAGCTTTTATTTGTAGATTCCTTTTGTTTTCTACATAAACAGTTATATTGTCAGCAAATAAAACAATGTTACTTCTTTTATTTAAATCTGTATGACTTTTCTTTTTTTACCTTCTCTCATTGCACTTTCCTAGAACTATAGTTAAATGGTGAATAAAACTGGGGACAGAAAACATCCGTTCATTTTTTTCCCCTGACTTTTAGCATTCAGGTTTTAACCATTAGAAATGATTGTATATTTTTCCTTTCATTTTTGTAGATGCTATTTATCTATTGAGTAAGTTCTCTTTAATTCCTAGTTTGCTGAGAGATTTTTTCATGAATGGATTTTGAATTATGTCAAATGCTTCTCTGGCATCTATTCAGATGATCACTTTGTTAATATGGCTAAATGCAATGACTAATTTTCTAATGTTAATAGAATGCTTTTGAATGCTTCCAATAGACCACATTTGGTCAAGTTGCATTTTGCTTTTTTATACAATTACTGAAATTGATTTGTTAACATTTTTATTAAGGATTTTTAAATCTGTTTCTCAGGGCTTTATTTTTCTTTTTTTCTAATGTCTGATTCTGGCATCAGAGTAATGCTGGCCTAACAAAATGAATTGGGAAATGTTCCCTTCAAGTCTATTTTCTAAAGAGTTTTTGAGACTGGTATTACTTATTCTTCAAAGGTTTGATAAAATTCATCAGTGAAACCATTCTGGTTTGTTTGTTTGTTTGCTTGCTCGTTTTAAGAGAAGGTTTTAAATTATATTTTCAATTTATTTAAGTAAAATAGACCTACTCAGACTTCTATTTTGTATCTCTTCATGGATCACTTTTGAGAATGTGTATCTTTTAAGAATTTTTCTGTTTTGTCTAAGTTATCAAATTTGTGCATAAATTATTCATAATTTTCCCAAATTATCATCCAGCATTCGTTATGATCCTGTAATTCAGGATCTAACCTGTAGGATCGGTTATAATATTCTTGATATTGGTAACTTATCTCTTAGCTATTTTTTAATCAATCTAGAGGCTAATTAATTTTACTGATCTTTTCAAATAGTCATCTGATTTCATTGACTTTCTGTTTTCTAAGTTCTACTTTATTTATTACTGTTATTTACAATTCCCTTTCTTCTACTTACTTTGTGTTTAATTTGCTCTCTTTTTTCCTGAGGCATGAACTTGTATCATAAGAACATTGATTTTCAGATCTTTCTTCTTTTCTAGTATACATATTTAACATTGTAAATTTCTCTTTAAGCATTGATGTTCTTGCATTTTTGTTATAAAAATATTTCTAAGTTTCTTGTGATTTCCTCTTTGGCTCATCAAACACTTAGAGGTATGTTTTTAATTTTCAAGTAATTGGAGTTTTCCTAGTTGTCTTATTGCTATTGATTTCTAGTCTAATTCTACTGTGTTCAGAGAACACACTCTATACGATTTTAATCTTTTCGAGTTTATTGGGATTTTTTGGGCCACAATATGGTCTATCCTGGTAAACATCCAATGTACATCCCAAAAGAACATGTATGCTATAGGGTTTGGATGTACTGTTCCATAAACCTCAGTTGGGTCAAGGTGGTTGTTTGTACCTTTCAGACCTTTTATGCCTTTGCTGATTCTTTTCTCTAGTTGCTCTATCATTTGCTTAGAAAGGGTGTTGAATTAGTTTTCAACTGCTGCTGTAAAAAATTGTCACAAATTTAGTGGCTTAAAACAACGCCCATTTCTTATCTCACAGTTCTGTGGATCAGAAGTGCAGGCACAGCGTGACTCAGCTGTTTCTCAGCTCTGGGTTTCACAAGGCCAAACAAGATGCCTGGAGGGCTGTGCTCCTTTCTGGATGCCCTGGGGATGAACTACCAAGCTCACATAGGTTGTTGGAAGAATTCATTTCCATGCTGTTGTGGGACTGAGGTCCCCCATTTCCTTACAGGTTGTCATTTAGAGGTTGTTTTCAGCCATTCCTTGGTTCATTTCTCCCTTCCCCCATCTTGAAAGCCATCAGTGACATTTCAAGTCTTCCCATGCTTCAGTCCTCTTTGACCTTCCCTTCTGCCTCATCTCTTCTGTCTTACTTTCCTGACACATCTGTCTGACTGACTTTTCTTCCTTCCTCTCTGCTTTTAAGGTTTCATGTGACTGCTTTGGGCTCACTTGGATAATCTAGGATAATCTTCCTATTTTATGGTTAGCTGGTTAGTAACCTTAATTACATCTGCAAAGTCCCTTCATAGCAGTACTGAGATTAGTATTTGATTGTTAACCAGGGGACAGACATCTTGGGAAATTTCTAGAATTGTAACAATCATAATTGCTAACACCTCCAATCATTATTTTGGGTTCTTCTATTTCTTTAATTCTTTAATTCTTTAATTCTTTCATTTCTGCAGCATGTATCATGAAGTACATTTGTTATCCTATATCTGTTTATTTTTTCCTTATGAATTAACACGTTTTTCTAAATAAACTTCTTGCTTTGTCTCTAGTAATACATTTCGTCTTGATATCTATTTTATGTGATATATATCCCTTCTTGCCTTTTTAGTTCTTATTCTTACTGTTTGCATGGTGCATCTTTTTTTCATCCATTTACTTTCAGCATCACTGTCTCTTGCATCTAAAATGTTTCTCACAGAGAGTACATAGTTAGTTGAATGGTAACTTTTCAAGTCTAATCTTACCATGAGATTTCTTGGGAAAAATTTGGCAGGTGGTTCTTTTAGGTTTCTAAACCAACAAGCTAGCCTGCACTTGGGCTTGAAGCATTTGTGAGCAATCCAGCATTTTTGTTTTTAATTCACAGCTGTAGCACCTCTTACCTTCTCCCACTGCTCCTCTAAGGATAAAAGCAAACTTGGGCCTCCTCTCTATTAACAGAGACTGATGGCTTTCTTGTTTGAATTCCTTTAGTTTTCTATGCATTCTCAGCTTTCTGATGGATTTTTTAAAAACTTAAAAAGTTATGATCTGACTTGCGTTTCTAGCAAAGATGAAGTACAAAGATTCAGGTTTACCCCCTTGCCTCAAACAACAGCTTTCAAGACATTGGACACCTGGCAATGGAAGACAACGATCCCTGAGAAACAGGAAACAGATAAGCCCCACAATTTCATATGCAAACAGTAGTGCAGCTAGGAGAAATCCAGGAATCCAGGTGAAGGCCTGTGGTATACATCAATTGAGGATTAAATCACGATAAAAATTACAGTGTAACATAAGAATAATAAAAATGCCACAGATCAAAACTGTGGAACACAGAAAATGTAATATTTTGATAAATATGTGTAGTCTTAAATACTTATAATAGAAATTAAAATAAGAGGACACTTAATTAAGTATACTTCCAACTATATACCTTAAAAAAACAACAAAAATCAATCTAAAGAGGGGAGAAAGAAAAAGGTTGAGAAGATAAGAATAAAAATTAATAAATAGAACACATAGCTGTAACAGAAAGGTTTAATAAAAACAGAATTCAATATTTAAAAGGAACTGATAATATAAATAAACCTCTGGAAAATTGCTCATAAAAAAGAGAGAAGACTCTTCGAATAAGTAATATGAGTTTTTAAAAAAGAACATTTGATAAAAATTCACACACTTATATATTTTTAAAATGCCTAGAAAGCTGTGCATGAAATTATCTACTCTCCTTGTAGATAATCCTATGAAGGTTTTCTATAAAAGTCTTATAAGATCTTTTCTCAAATATTTCAAAATATTGCTTCAATCTCTAGGTGCTTTCCCTTTAAAAAATTAGGAACACAGAAAGAATTTACACTATCACAACATTTTATTCTATATTCTGAAAATCCTTTCTAATGTAACTACACCAAAAAAAAGGTGAAAAGGAAAAAATAAAACTACTTTGAGAACAATTTGAAAACTATCTACAAGGAAATTCTTAGAATTAATGCTACAGTTTTGCTTGGTGGCTGTTTGTATGATTGATGTATAAAAAAGCAATCAAATATCTATAAAACAATATAATTTGAAGAAGAAATTATTTACTGTAACAAGAAAAAAATTATTTAGAGACAATTTTAACAAAAGATATTCAAGATATTAATATAGATAATTACCAAATTTATTAAAATAAAGTTAAAAATACCTAAATAAGTGAAAGATATTCCTTGTTCATTGAAAAATAAACTTATTGTATCAAAGTTATCAATTCTTTTCAAATTCATCTTTAGATTCCGTGTAATTCCAGTCAAAATCTCAACAAGTTAGTTCAAGGAAATTGACCAGCTGATGCTAAAAAATATTTGGAAAAAAATTTTAAAACTATAAGAACCAAGAAAATCTGGAAGAAGATTAAGACGATGTAATTTTTTCCTGACAATTTGCAAAATATTATAAAGTTAGTTAATTTATACCATATGGTACTGGTGAAATCATAGCAAAAATTTATCAATTAAACAATCTAAAAAGTATAGAAATAGATCCACACATGCATCAGCACTTCTGTAAAGTTACATTATATATTCCTGGGAAAAGACCAACTCAACAATAATTAGTGCTGAGCCAATTGGTTATCCATACAGAAAAAAATAAATAAAACTCGATATTAATTTACTTTCATACCTAAGAAGTATATCGAGGTTTTAAATGGAAAATGCAAAACTTTATGACATTAGAAAGGGAAGAATGTTTTAATAAAATACACAGTAACTGGAAAAGAAAATGTTGGTAAATTCAACTAAAATTATGAATATCTATTCATGTAGAAACACCATAAGTTCCTGAATAGGAGTCATAGACTGGGAGATTCCACAACTCACATACTAAATTAATAACAATTACATCAGTAAATGAGTAGAAAATGGACTAGAAATAGAACAGGAATTTTGTGGAAGAGAAAACACAGCAGAAAATAAATGTATGAACGGATAATGAGGTAATTATGAATAATCAAGAAAAAATAATTTAGATCTAATAGTGAAATACATTTTCATATCCATCAGATTAGCAAAATACAAAAAAGCTGGAAAATAGCTGGTATCTGCAAAAATGTGGATCATCTGCAAGATTTACCCCATGCTGATGGCAGTGTAAATTGGTACAGTTAATTTAAAACTTTAACATGCACATAACCTACAACTTGATATTTCCCCTACTGAGAATATACAGTATACAAAAAGCATGCCCTGTTTTACTGGAGAACATGTAAAAAGACATTCAAACTGGTATTGTTACCCAGAGCAATGAACTGAGAACAGCTATGACCATATACAGAAGAACGTATAAATAAATAGTGTTAGATTCCCTCCGTGAAATATTATATAAACGAGAAAAAATAAATGAATAGCTCTTATCCAATAAAAGAGACGAATCTTAGAAATATAATTTTGAGTGAATGAGGCAGGGTTGGAGAAAAATATGAATTATACCATGTTAATAATTTGGAAAAACACAAGCAATACAAATAATATTAAAGAATAATTTGATTGTAGGAATACAGCTCCAGGTAACTTAAATAAAGGGATTTTTTATTTTAGGGTTATTAAAGACCTCTGCAGAATCATACTGAAGGAAGCACAGCTGGCCCACATGGGAAATGGAAAGTTAGTAAGCAGTTAATATCAGTTTCATGCTCACTGGTACTTTTGGGGCCTCTCATGTTTTGTTGAAAAACAAAAAGTAGAATAATGATAAACACAAAATTCAGGTTAGCTGTTACTTCTAGAATACAGAGAAGTAAATAGGATGGGAATGCAGCTCGCAGATGTTTTTACTCGCCCTAGTAACAATCTATTTCCTAAAAATTGAAAGGTGACTTCATAGGGGTTACATTTGCTACTATTTTTTAAATTATAGATAGGTTACTTTTATATTACAAATATTACTTAATAAAATATGACATGTTCTAAATTATACAGCTAAGAGTTAGAAGAGCTGGAATGCAAAACCAGAAATCAACTTCCAAACAATTCTATTTCCTCTGTGTCACTTTGTCTCATTGTAAAATTGGAATTTCAAAGTATTTATGTAAATTATCACAGTGATCATCAATGCCAAATGGTTTCTCAATTAATCATTTGCCTATATATTATTTGAATATGCACTGCAAATCAACATAGTAACAAATGTTAAATTTTGAGTCAACCATGATGAATCGACATGAAGCCATGTTAAAGTAAAAAGTGCTGCGCTGAAATTATTTCTGGATTTAACTCAGCCATAGCTTAGCTACACACTCTGTCTTTGAGATAACTTTTGAGAAATGATGCAAAAGGAAACAGATATTTTTCTTTATGTTTTTACATTTAATGGTTCTTATAGTCCCATTTACAGAAACAGCAGTTTCCTAACTTAGTAGTTTGCAATATGTCCTAACTTGCATTGCTTCACCTATTGGAAATGAATCCAAATAGAAAAGCAAGGAACGAATGTCAGAGATTTACCTGTTTGACTGATTATCGTAGATAATAGTGTTCTGAGATGTAAGAAAAAGATTAGAAGTTTCAGTATCTCAGTGTGTCAGTTGCCAACATATTGCCTCTCAGCTCAAAGTTGTCTCTTCAGTGCCCACTCCATGACAATGAATTGGGAAATTTAAGCACATCTTCCTAGGTATTTGGAATCATTTCCAATAGGTGAAGCAATGCAAGTGTGAGAACAATAGTAAGCTTTGTCAGTAAAGGGAGCTGGAGGAACATTTCAGGAAGAAGGGGGATCTCTTCATGGTTCTGGTGTCCTGAGTTGTGCTTTTTCTTCCTCCTGCATGGTCAGTCAGTGATGCAGGTACATGAGGATAGCCAGTGGAACCTTGCCCCAGCCATATCAAGAGTGCACAGTTCTTCAGTATCCACACAGCTCTGGCCCAGGGCCGGTGACAACCTGTCCACAGCTTTCTCAGCACAGACACCATGCACTGCATTCCTCAGGCCCACACTGGTACTCTGAGTTCCTCTGTATGACTGCCCATCAACTTTTCTTACCTGTAGCCCAGATGATTGTTTCCTGCTTGCCTGGAAACTCTACCTCAGACAGTCCAGTAAACTTCTCCATCATCAGTGGGATGCAATCACATCCTCTCCAACGAGGTCTGAATTGCAGCCTTGGGCAGGTGGCTTCCTCTCAACTTTGTTCTTCCTCCGGTACTCTTCCTCAGCCTTGGAAATGCGTTGAAATGATCTTTTGATCTTTATAGTTACTCCATCATAGCTTAATGATTATTATTAAACTTCTCTCATTAAAATTCCTGTGTGATTTCTGTCTCCGGACTGGACAGAGTGATACTTTCAGCAACTATGGAATTATCATCTTCATTTGATTTCAGTTTCAAAACATTTCTCCTCATTCACATAGCATGTGTATAATTTATTTGATTTGATTGCTATTTAGTAACTCACAACAAGAATTGTGAAGGCTAAATGAATAATAAGCTGAAATACAAATGTAAACAATAACTGACATATAAAGAGGGGACTGCTGCTGTGGATAGTTTTTTTCATTATAAAGGCTAACTTTGACTCTTTTGGGCTTGGTAGGTGAAGAAAAAGATGACTCTATAAATATTTTGAGTAGAAGACAACAATCTATCTAAGATCAAGTCTGGCAGAAGAAACCATTCCAAAGGATTTTGGAAAGAAAGGAAAGATTCTTTTTATGGATGCATCTTACAAAAGTTGAAATGAATTATAAATTGTCAAGTGGGAAAGAGAATATCACAAGTGTATATGAGTATTTGTGTTAGGAAGGGCTAGTGAAAGAGATTAAGGTACTGAAATGTCCCTGTGAGATCATTGCCAGACTTACCATAACTGGATGGTCTTTTGTGTGGATCCAGTGTAGTACGGAATCATTTGACTCATCCAATATTGGAATCCCTTTGGAGGAATCCCAGGACATTTTTCACTCCCAATTAACCCTTCCCTACAATGAGTAGGATTATAGGAGCATCCCACTGTAATTTCCCTCTAGGGTTAATCTTATTATTCATGAAGCTCTTATCCTGGCTGTCTTTGTCCATTTTCTACCACTTGAAAACCAATTAAAGATTCTTGCATATTTTCTCCTGCAAGTCATTTGCAAATGACAATATCTGGGAGGGTATTTTACAAGGATTGGCAGGAGAGTGTCTTTTATTAAAAAACATAAATTCTCTGAAAGACCCAATATACCCCTAGAAAAAAGTCAATACTGAAACACTTTAAAAATCCCTGCAGTTGACTAGAAATGACATTTAAACTAAAGGCCCTGAGAGATTTGACAGTGCTCTCTCAAAAGCATTATGACAGGAACTCCTTTAGTCCTATGAATTTTATATGAACAACATTTTTTTCCCGAGATTGACAGTTGGAGATAGATTTTGTTGTTACTGAAAAGTACAGACATGTCCTTTTAGTTCAAAATGAAAACAGCCACAAGTGAAATGTTTCTTTTCTCTTTTACCTCATCTGTTTTAAGTTACTAACCCTCAGAGTAAATAAGCCTAGAATGTAAACAGGGTTTTTTTCCTATTGCAAATGTTACGTATAATAGGATGGCGTTGGACATTCAGCTAATTCACTGTCAAGTACTTAACCTATTCTGCAAATCAGTTATCCCAGTGCTACCCTGGTTTATAATGAAACAAAACTGGAACTGTCTTGAATTCATATTTTTCATGCACTTCCTTAGTTAATAGCCTTTCATATGCCTTGCAGTTCAGAAAGATGTAACTGACCAAGCATGGAAAAAGGAAAAAAATTGACAAAGAAACCATATTATACTAAGAATATCTAAAATGGAGATGTAAATATTGAGAAGAAATATTTTTAGTAACACGTATTTTTCCCATTCAAAATAACTGGACCAATTTTCTGTTAAATAATGACAGTAGACAAAGAGGCATCCCTTTGTCTGAAAAGCGCATGAATACATTCCATAGTTAGTTTTCACCATACTTGGGAGAGTTAAAAGGAACACTCCAAATAATAAAACAACAGGAATTGCCCCATGTTGAGGCTGTCTGTGCTACATTTGAATTCTCACCATTCTGGATGTACATTGTTATGCTTTACACCAGCATCTTTTTTCCATTTTAGGGTTGATAAACTTATACCAATCAAATTGAGAGCTACTATTTTTATAAATGGAACTGATTGTTTTCTTTCTTGCTTTGTATTTTATATTCTCGAAGCTGAGTCTGCATTTTCTCTTATGAATTATATGAAACCAATTTCTCTTTCTTGTTTGTAAAACTATTGAGGTTGTAATGAATTTCAAGGTGTATATTATTGAATATCAATTCCAGATATTATTTTTAAGAGGGTATATGAAAAGAGAAGTAGTTTGAAGAATTGCACTTTCATTGGATCTGAATTCTATTTTAAAAATTTCTAGAAAAGATACAGTTATTCCAGTTGTCAGTAATATTAGGAAATAGCATTTGATGATTTTAAAATGTTTTTTACTAATAAGTAGTAGACAAAACTCGAATATTGATAATAACTAAAAAATGTACAGTAATTAAAATAGCGTATTCTTTAAAGCACTCAGCTAATTCCAATTAGTTTTCAATGAAAAAGAAACAGATGAACCTAAAATTTTCTAATAGTACTCCATTTTCAATGGATATGAAACAAATGGAAATAATTAGCAATGTAATGAATTCTGTATATATATTTCAGAAATAAAATTAGAAATGCAATAGTAGAAGAGACTTCTTCGAAAAACAAAAGTTCAGGCTCCAGCCTGGTTGTTTACGCTGTTGTGTTGCTTAAGCTTTTGTAGAATGCAGCTAAGATAATATGTAAAATAACGTCATTCAGTTGTTTGACAAACATGTACTGACAAAGGGGAAAACTTATGAGTGAGAACATTTTAATTCAATTTGGGAAGCAATAAAATCACAATAAAGCCTAAGGCCAGAATATGATTAGACATAGCACTGTAGCTTTCACTGTTTACTTTAATTCTTAAAATGTCTCTTATTGTACACTTTAAAAATACATTTATGATTTCTTCCCATCATTAGTTCCTCAAAAATTAACCTCTCGGTTCTTATCATTTTAAGGGCCATAATTTGACCTGGAAAATAAATTAAGAAAAAAGAAAGTTTCCTCATTAGAGACATTTTATGAAATTCAAATGAGGCAGAGCCCAGGAATATTGACTTTACTGCTTAATGTGAACCAAGGAAGGTCCAGCTGGAGTAGATTGTCTGCAAGCCAGGTCAAATCTATTTATTTGTGAGTCTTCGGAGGTTGAAATAAGTTAAGACTTCTGTAGGGTTGCAGTTTTTGAACTCCTGAATGAATAGCCATTCTCAGTTCAAAAAATCTTTCTTCCTTTCTTGTCGTGCCTCTTTACCCACATACATACACGAGTTCACTCCTTCCCAGAAAAGTAGCTTTTTACACAGCTCTGCTGCTGCTTTTCCACCTGTCATTCTCTGCTTTCATTTGATTGTTTAAAACAAAGTTTGATATAGAGATTCTGCTTTCTCAGATCCCCAAATGAACAGAGAGTGGTCTACTGCAATGACAGAAGCCTTAGCTAGATTATCTTTGCATAAAAACTATTTGCATTAGTTGTTAAGGAGTTCTGGAAAAGAAGCGAATGGGCCGAGAATTCAAGAGTCAATGTTATATGAGGAACTGATACCCAAGGGGAGGAAATTAACTTGTATGTAATTAAGGCTAAATGAGATCATAAGGATGGGGTCCTAATCTGATAGGACTGGTGTCCTTATAAGAAGAGAAAGACACACCAGAGAACTATTACACCATAGGACCAAATGCTAATTAGCGTAGTTTTTTATATTTGCCAGGGAGCATATTCTGTAATTGGTCCCGGAATTGGGCTCTTTTGCTCCCATAACAATTATTGAGTGGTAAAAAAGTGCATGTGAACTTGGATAGTTTTTAACGTGGCATCCAAAGTGGGAAACACAGTCAGACATAAGATGACAGTGAGGTAACAGAAGAAAACCATGTTAATAAGTGAGAATTTGACCATGGCTAGGATGTATAGGAAAACCAGTACAAGGGAGCAAGCATGGAATCAGATCCCTTCCCTTTCTACTACTTGAGGACGAACGCTACAACATATCTCTGTCCTCTTTTACGTCATTAAAATTTTCCTCTACCCTAATCGTTAAGACAAGAAACATGTTGTTATTTGTCTCACCTAACATAAATTTATAATGCTATAAATAGCTTTTTAGGAAATCCACTTTCTTCTCCATACCCCTGAGTCTATCTTTCCTTAATAGGAAAAATGATTTAAAGGGTTTCCGATATCTACTGTATACAGTGTAATATCTTTTCAGCCAATTTCTCTTAAACCTAATCTACTCAGGCATTCTTTCCCATGATTCTACTGTACTCTACTATCCTAGGACATCAATAACTTGCATATTATTAAACCTGTTATTTATTTCTCAATTCTACTTTTACTTGACTTGTTAACAGCATTTACCAAGATTAATCTTTATTTGACTTCTACGATATCACTCTTGTTTTTCCTCTAACATCTTCAGTGCTTCTTAGTCTCATTTTCTCATTTCTTCTATTTTCCTAGAACTTCTAAGTTTGAGGTACCCAGATGCTTAGTTCTTAGGCATCTTCCCTTTTCTAATTGCCTCCACTCACATGTCTGGTAATTTCATCCATTCTTGTGTCTTTAAAAGTCATCTGTATGCTGATGATCCTTGAATTCATATCTCCAGTGTGGACCGCTCTTCTAAAACCCAGACAAATAGGCCCAACCTACTATTCACCGTTGTTACTTCAATATCTAATTTTCATCTCAAACTAAACACACTCCAAACTGATGGTCCTTTCCAACCAGCTCCACCCATTGACTTACACATCCAATCAATGATACTCAATTTTTTTCAGTTTGCTCGAGTAAGGACACATGGAGTCATCTTTGACTCCCTTTTTTCCCCTCACTCCCCTCATCTAATCCATCAGGAAATATGTTGGGTTTATTTTCAAAATACAACCAGGTTTGCCACTTCCAATGTTGCTAATCAAATCTCTCCCGCCTTGTTGAAGTAGCTTTAGATCCAACCTCTTGCTTTCATTCTTGCTCCCCTAAAATATATATATGGGCATTAAGATAATTCTGTAAAAATATGTTACATCATATCACTCTTTTGCTGAGAATCATCTCCTAACTACCATTTCTTACAATAAAAACTAAAGTCCTTACAATGGTATGCAAGGTTCTTACAATCTGACTGTGCTTCATATCTCTCACCTTGTCTCCTTCTCTGCTACAACTACCCCAAAACCCTCTATCCTCAGGCTCTTTTTCTTCCAGGAACATATTTTCCTCACATATCTGAGGTTCACTGCCTTTGCTCCTTTAAGTCTTTGCATAGTTACATCTTTCTTGAGAAGCCCATCTGACTACCATATTTAAAGTTTCAACGTCTTCTTCAGAATTTCTGATCCTCTCACGCTGATATTTTTTCCCAACTTATCACTTTCTAATATTCAATATAATTTACTTGTTTATTATGTTTATTATTTATTATGTTTATTCTTCCAGTGCTGCCCTCTACAACATAAACTGCAAGAATGTAAAGATATTAGTTTTGAGTTTCCAACATTTAGAACAGTTCCTGCAAACAATGTTCAATAAATATTGGTAGAATAAATGAACAGACACATTGTGAAACATATTATAACAATCAAGATAATATTATGCCTAGTTAAGAGTGAGTAGATCGAAAATATAATTTCTCTAAAATGGCTTATAATAATTGGCAGCATAAACTTAAAGTAAGGGCGGGGGGAAAGAATTCCAAATCAAATGTACTATTCACTAGCTACAAATCTTACTGAGCCTCAGCTTTATCACTTTAAAAATTTCAACACATCATTTTTGATGATATGGAATATTGATAAAGTGTATTAGGACATTGTCCCAGTGACCCACAATTCCTAGCTAGGTCCAGATGTGTGGGCAAGATGCTGTTCATCAACCATTGGAAGTAAACTCAGGTTGCGTAAAGCATTGAGCATATAACGAGTTACATGCATTTGCAAAGCCATTTTCCTCTTGCCATATATTGGGATGCTAGTAACATTAAAACATTTCAGATATCTGATTTTAAATGACTCTTCCTTGACAGACAGTGAGGATTAGAAGACAGGAATGATGATCACAGACAGGGATCATATTAAGTCTGAAGTGGTTCTGCTAAGTAACTCTCCTTTCACATTCTTTATGAAAATCATTTAGGCCATCACAGGGGTCATGAAAGCTTTATGGAACTCTTTACTATAGTAAGTACCATTTGTTTCTTAATGAACTTACCTTTGGAGTTAGAAAATTCAGCCACTTGCTTCACTGTTGGTGCAAAGGACAAATTCACAACGTAAAGTAATGATTGGGATTGGGCATTCAGGAGGCTTGATGAGTGGCGTTCACATTGGTGTGGTTAATTCAGAATAATCCCTAGAGTTTAGATGTATGATTTATGTAAAGCAAATTTATGGTGTTGGAATTTTGAATAGTATTTAACTTTTGAAATTTAATATAATTGAAATCATATTTCATGTATTGTTATATGTCTGGTTTCTCTAACTAAATACAAATATGAAATTCATGAAATACAAACATATATATCAATATGTCAATATTTTCACTGCTTCATAGTATTTCATTGAATCAATATACTAACATTTCTTTACTCATTCCACTCTTGATAGATATTTTGGTCATTTCAAATTTGAAAATATGCTTCTTTAAATATTTATTTATATATTTTTGATGAATATTTATATTCATTTATATCTAGTACCTACCTAAGGATAGTACATTCAGCTTTAAGAGACAATACCAAACAATTTTCTAAAATGGTAGCACATATATTCCCACTAACAATGTACTAGAGGTCAAGTGGAGCCTCATCCTTGTCAACGCTTAGTATTATTAGTCTTTTAGTTTTACTCCTTCTAGTAGGAATATGTTGGTATTTCATTGTCATTTTAATTTTTATTCCCTGAGCATTAATAAATTTGACATAAATATTTCAATAAATATTTTCTATTTGTATATTGCTTTTTGTGAAGTATTGGTTTATCTTTTGCCCAATATTATTGTGTTATCTGTTTCTTATTGATGTGTGGGAGTTCTTTATATATTCTGGACACAGGTTATTTTTAAGATTTTTATTTTCAAATATTTCCTCCCATTCTGTAGCTTGCCTCTCCATTCTAATAATGTCTGTTATGAACACATGTCTTTAACTTCAATATAGTATAATTTATCAATATTTCTATGTGTGTTCTTTTTAAGATATCTTCACATACTATAAGGCTATGACGATATATTCACTATGTGATATTCTAGAAATTTCACTATTTTATTTTATACATTTAGTTTAAAATAAAAATGTAAGAGCATGGATTGAAGGTAGCAAATATAAGCTACTTTTTCAAGAGTGTTTCTTTTATCTTTTCTGTAAAAGGAAGCAGAGAAATGAGAAAGTAGCAGAAGAGCTAGAGTGTCTAAAGGTTCACGTTTGTTTATTGGTGTATTTATTTGATTGATTGATTGATTTTCCAGACATCAGAGCTTGTTGTCAGCTTACAGAAAACATCCAGGAGAAAGAGAAAAATTATTGATATAAGCAAAAAGATAATGTGTAGGATTGATGTCCTTGGGAAGATGAAGGATGAGTTCTTGGGCCAATTACCCAAGTAAGAGATTTTCCACTGATAGGAGCAGAGTGTTTTCTTGCCTTGTAAAACAGTGAAAAGGAGAATATGCACACGGATATAGTGGAAAGAGAAGAGAACTTCTCTCTGAGTACTTTTATTTGCTCAGTAAAGTATGAAGCAGTGTCATTAGCTGAGAGATGTTGGTAAGAGCAGGATTTTAATGGAGAAAAGATATTACATAGCTATTTAAAAAAATAGGAATGTGAATTATGGCCCTCACCCACTGTTCAAAGCCCTCATATTTTACACTTTCCTGTGGGAGTGTTTGAGGGTGTGTGTGTGTGTGTGTGTATAGACTAAATGGAATAAATTTAAAAGAATTTATCTTTATTTTGATAAATGATTTCTTATCCACTGTCTATAGCCACACACACATTTTTCCAGGATAAACAGCACTTTTTATTCTCAAGAGAAGATTTATCAAAGTAAAAATGATGGGTCGAAACATATATGAACTTGAAGTGAAGGATAATAATGGTGCTTTTGACCCAGATCCATGCTGAAGTGCAATGAGAACCAGTTATAAATTACCACTATGGTGTAAGTCCTTAAACCATGACCTGCTGGACCACCAAGTGCTATCAAGTGAACCGTGGCAACAAGGTAATTTCCTAGCAGTGTGTAAGTCACCCATTAAAAAGGTCCCAGGCATTCTCTGTACAACTGCACTGTAGCAACTTGAAAGTTCTACGGCAGATGGAAAACATTAAGAAACATGAAAAGTTTTTTAAAAAGAATCTCCCAAGGAATTCTTACACATAAAAATTGTAAATTGCAACTCAGATGTCTACAGGGCTTTTAAACTTTTCTTATTCTTGGAATACGTCACGGATTATTGCTTCAGAATTTGTTTCAACTTGTTTTTTCTTCTTTAGCATTACTAAGCATTGGGCTTATAAAATTATCCTAAAATCACACAATAGAAGAGAATTTTTAAAGCATAGTAAACTTTATACAAGGGAATGAGGGAGAGATATTTCTCTTCATATTGAGATAAAACTGAGTCCAGAAATTCTTTTCCTTTTTTCTTTGTTTTATTTGCTCAGTTTGTTGGAACTTTTCTTGATTTCTCTCTCTCTCCCTCTCTCAGTTCATTTTGCTCACTTCCTTCCCTCTTTGTTCTTGAATTCTTGCTGGATTCTTTAAGTGTAAATCTATACATTGTTTTCAAATACACTTCGAATGTTGAGAATTGAAAAGTCAATTGCTTTTTTTCCCCTTTTTTCCCTTTCACTTGTTTAGATCCTTAATTCTTCATTAAAATAATTAATTTGGACAAAATTAACTCTATAATTATGTCTCAGATCATTTAATTAAAGGACATCTAGTTAACTAGTTCATCTAGTTAAAAGTGACATGAATTGCTATAGGTAGTTGCCCTAACATACAGACAACATTTTCCTCACTTTCAAACTCATTAATTTGTTTGTCACATAAAATAATTATTGAGGGGGAACTACATAGTAGAACTAACAATATTATTGTTTCCAATAGTCATACTGAGGAACAGTCAGTGGTTTGAGGCAGTAGACAATTCTGGTGATAACCAGGAGATATTGAGCTAGATTGCTGAATTTGAATTTTGGCTTTCACATTTATTATTTGTATGACAGTGCAAAAGTTACTGAGACTCAGTCTCCTCATCTGTAAATAGAGATAATACTAGCACTTTCTTTTCAAAATTATTGCAATTCAATCAGATAATACATGAAAAGACTTATATGGATGACTGATATAGAATAAGAGTTGTATAATGTTACCTAATGTTATTAACAAACTGAAAGTAAAATTAGTTACTTCTTTCTCAAACATTTCTGCAAACTAGTGGTACCATTTTTCCATCTTTTTGTATTGACAATATGGTAGGCAATCATTAACAGCACTTCTACATACATTATGTATTTTATATATATTTTTTCAATCATCCATCTCTACATATGTGTTGCTTTCCATAATGGCCCTTTTTCCTTGAGGTATAAATAGTGATGGAATATTACTCAGTCTGTGAAAGATGGTAAACTCCTAAGAATCTCTAATATTATAAGGAATATTATGTTACAATGTGAATTAAAATATAATATACAATTATATTAAAGTACGATCTTTTTATGTTTTATGAAATACAGGTAAATATTGGCATAAAATATACTGATGTTTATACTGATTATCTCTGATTTATGGGAATATAAAATTTTTTGTTTCCTCTTTGTTTTTTCATAAACTTCAATTTTTAGAGCAGTTTTGGGTTTACAGAAAAAGTTTGCAGTAATTACAGAGTTCCCATTTACTCTCTCTGTCTGTAAACAGTTGCCATATACTCCGCATGTCTGTGCACAGTTTCTCCTAATATTAACATCTTGCATTAGTGAGGTGAATTTGTTAAAATTGATGAGCCCATATTAATAAATTATTATTAAGTAAATTCCACTGTTTACATTAGGGTTTACTTTTTTTGTTGTACAGTTCTATAGCCTTTGCCAAATACATGTCATGAATCCACCATTACAGTATCATGCAGAATAGTTTCATTGCCCTAAGAGCTCTGAGCTTTAACTTACATTGTGAAATGATTCCCACAATCAAGTTAACATGTCCTTCACCTCACGTAGTTACTTTCTTTTTTTTTGTTTGGGTCACTTAAGATCTACTCTCTCAGCAAATTTCAAGTTTACAAAACAGTATTATTAACTATAATCACTGTACATGAGATCCTCAGAACTTATTCATCTTATAACTGAAAGTTGACTAACCTCTCCCCATTCCCATCCCCAGAAGGACAACCACCATTCTACTCTCTGGTTCTATTATTTGACAATTATTATTTATTTATTTTTAAGATTCCACATGTAAGTGATACCATGCAGTTTTTATCTTTCTCTGTTTGGTTTATCCACTTAGTATAATGCCCTCTATGTTCATCCATGTTGTTGTAAATGGCATGGTTTCTTCCTTTTTTATGGCTGAATAACATTCCATTGTATGTATTTACCACATTTTCTTGATCCATTCATCTGTTGGCAGACACTTAGGTTGTTTGCATATTTTGTCTATTGTAAATAATGTTGCAATGAACCTGGGAGTACAGATATCTTGTCAAGATACTTATTTTCTTTCTTTTGGGTACCCAGAAGTGGGACTGATGGATCATATGGTTGTCCTATCTCTAATTTTTGAGGAACCTCTATCCTGTTTCCATAAGAGCTGTGTCAATTTTCATTGCTAGGAACAGTGTGCAAGGGTTTCCTTTTCTCTGCATCCTTGCCAACATTTGTTATCTCCTATTTTTGGTAATAGACATTCTAATTGGTATGAGGTGATATCTTTGGGGTTTTGATTTGTATTTCTCTGTTGATTAATGGTGTTGAACATCTCTTCATATATCTATTGGCCATTTGTATGCCGTCTTTGGAAAAACATCTATTCAGGTTCTTTGCCCATTTTTTAATTGGGTTACTTGGGAGTTTTTTTCGCTGCTAAGTTGCATGAGTTCCTTATATATTTTGGATATTAACCCCTTATTGTGTACATGATTGAAAATATTTTCTCCCATATTGTAAGTTGACTTTTATTTTTGTTGATTGTTTCCTTTGCTGTGAAGAAACTTTTCAAAATTGAAGAAGAAGAAACACTTCTAAACTAATTTTACTAGGCCAGCATTACCCTGACATGCAAGGCAAGGACAGTACAAGAAAATAAAATCACAAGCCAATATCCCTGATGAATATAGATGCAAATAGTATCACCAAAATATTACTGAACCAAATTCAAAAGTTCATTAAAAGGATAATATACCATGTTCAAGTGGGATTTATCCCTGGGATACAAGGATGTTTCAACATACATAAATCAATTAATATAACACCACTTTAACAAAACGAAGGATAAAAATCATATGATACTCTCAATAGATGCAAAAAAGCATAAAATCCAACATCCATTCATGATAAAAACTCTCAACAAATTGCATATAGAGGGAATGTACCTCCCACATAATAAAAGCCATATGTGACAAGCCCACAGCTAACATTATACTTAACAATGAAAAGCTGTAAGCTTTTCCTTCTAAGATTAAGAACAAGACAATAGTGCCTATTCTCACCACTTCTATTCAACATAGCAGTGGAAGTCCTAGCCAAAGCAATTAGTTAAGAAAAAGAAACAAAAGTCATCCAAATCAGAAAGGTAGAAGTAAAATTGTCTCTCTTTGCAGATGATAGGATCTTATATATACAAAACCCTAAAGTCTCCACCAAAAAACTCTTAGAACTGATAAACAAATTCAGTAAAGTTGCAAAATACAAAATCAATATACAAAACTTGTTGCATTTCTGTACACTAACAAGGAATTATCAGAAAAGGAAATTAAGAAAACAATCCCATTTACAATAGCATCAAAAAGAATAAAATAGGAGTAAATTTAACCAAGGAGGTGAAAGGAGGTGAAATATGTACACTGAAAACTATAAAACATTGATGAAAGAAATTAAAGAAGACAAAAATAAATAGTAAGATATGCCATGTTTATAGACTGGAAGAATTGGAAGAACTAGTATCCTGAAAACATCCACACTATTCAAAGCAAACTACACATTCAATGCAATTTAAATGCAAGACCTGAAACTGTAAAACTGCCAGAGAAAACATAAGGAAAAAGCTCCTTGAGGCTGGCAATAAGTTTTTGGATTTCACATCAAAAGCACAAGAGACAAAAACAAAATAAACAAGTGAGACTTCATACCTTTAATTTTAATCTAGATACATTTTTATAGTTAAAGTAGGTTTTTTGTAGACAGCATAGAGTTGAGATTTCTTTTTAATCTACTCTGTCAGTCTCCATCTTTCAACTCGCATATTTAGACCATTCACATATAAAATGATTGTTGATCTAGTTGGATTAGTAACTGTCATATTTTAACTATTTCTATTTCTTTCTTTGTTTACTTTTTATCTTCCACTCTTTTTCTGCCTTGTCTAGTTTTTAATCGACATTTTATGATTCTATTTTCTTTCTTCTCTTAGAACATGAACTATTCTTTTGAAAAAGGTTCTTAGTGGTTGCCCTAGGGTCTGCAGTAAACATTTACAACTAATATTAGTGCACTTTCAAACAACACTGTATTGTTTCACAGGTAGTGTAGGTACCTTATAATAGATTATTCCCGATTCTTGCCTCCCATCGCTTGTAGTATTGATGTCATGTGTTTCACTTATCAGTAAACCAAAAATAACCAAAATCATCCAATATATAGTCATTACTATTTTTATCTGTTACCTCCATTAAGAATGGCATCCCTACCACACTAAAATTAAAATCCAGAATCCTCTCTCATGCTGTAATTTGTTAACATTTGTTGAAATATTTTTTATACATGCTTTGATTTATAGTTTCCTACCTTAATATGTTTTATTTTAATTTTAAAGTTTATTTTGTCCATATTGGTTAAGGAAGTTTTCTCCCTTCAAGAAGAGCATATAATAACAATTTCCCCAAATGTAAAGGTGGGTCAAAGTAACGTCATGGCATTACACATGGAAGGATCTCATCAAAAAGCAATTCTGCAAAAGAATTGGAGCTCAACAAAACATCCAAAAGAACAAGCAAGTTAATTAAAACCAATTCTACACAATATATATTTGGGAAGAATGAGTGTGTTTTGAAGTAAAAAATGAGTTTGGATTTGAAAGAATTCTTTCCACTATTCAGATTTGCAAACATACCGTGCCCATATTTGACAGTTAAATTCTTTAGTAAAAAATGATGGTATAAAAATAAAGTCACTTTTAAAGAGTAACAGTAAGGAACAAGAAGCACTAGGTATGTAACTTGAGCTAACTGTGTGAACTGAAGTGATCAGAATTAGGAATTCAAAGGTATGAAGAACAGTCAAAATTATGGATTTAACAAGACAAACGATTTTGAAAGAAGGCCAATAAATTCAAGCAAAGAAAAAAAGAATATCAACCAAAGCAAAGTTTTGGCTGCTAGCCTCTCCTTAATTAAGCAATTTAAAATTTATTAACATACAATTATGTCTGGTTAGAATACTAAATGTTGCACAAAACAACTAATAAATAGTCTAATTTATTACAGAATTTACATTCAAGAGGATTTAAATTATTACTTGTTTTCATTTTCTCTGTTTGTTTTTGTGGATGATAAGTTGGAGGCATTCAGAATTGTACCTTTTGGAGCAGGAAGTATAGAGAAATAAAGACTTTCTCTTCATGACAATTTTAAATACTTCCCAAATGGCTCAAACAAGATCATGGAATAAGTCAGGTGAGTTTTCCGAGAAGAGGAGAAAGTTCCTAGCTTGAGAGTTTTGTACAACATGTATGAGGGTGAGGTGAAAGACGAGAGTTAGAAACAAAATAAATTTTGAAGTTATATTTGGGTAAAGAAAATAAAATGATGAAGTTGGCAATACAAAGTTTTGAAGAGTTTTGTCATATATTTTAATTTCCTGACCTCATGATGATCTACTATTTTATGAGACTAGCATGGATGAAATATCTTAATGAATCCTCAAATGACCAATGACAACCAATTAACTAATTCATCAAGTTTAGACAATGTTAAGTATATAATGGGGGGAGGTATTGGTAAATGAATTTATCTCTGAAACACTAAGGAAAAAACAGTTACCCAGCTTCTTTCAGAAAGTGTTTCCATATTGATTGGAAAGATACGATTTCAGTATACAACATCATTCTTCAGTGTAGCAAGCCTCCAGTCTGCCTGATCTTGATATCTAAGTGCCCAACAAACAGATCTTCAGGCTCCTCCCCCTGTCGATTCTGAACCATTGTGGGGTGGGAGGAGGAGGGCACTGGAATGTGTCTTTTGGATCACACAGGTGATTTTTATAATCACGCATTGCAGAAACTAACATTTTATAGGGCAGTAAGAATCACATTCACAGTCCTATATATTGTCCCAGTAATGTCATGTTGCTCAGTTCATTTTCCCTTCTGAGAATGGGTCCCTCTCCAGACCTACGTTCACTTGAATTTCTTTTCATCTTCCTAAAGCCGGATCAGACATCAACTCCCCAAACTCATTTATTCTGTGGTACTTGCGTACCTCACACATAGTTTTATTTTTCACAAATAAAACTTTGCTTTATAAACTGTTAGCTTATATTTATTTTTATTAATATCAATATCTAATGTCTATTGAGAGCTAACGATATGCCATGAATTGCATATTTTATCTCACTGGATATTCACCATACCTCAGTGAGAGAGTGCATCAGTTCAGAGTTCAATTAGAGAAGCAGAACCACTCTGAGATATATTAAAGGATTTGTTATAGGATGTGTCAGTTATGAATTTATTGCCTGAAAGCTCCAAATGTCCCCTTCAGCATATGCTGTGTGATAAACAACAACAATCTTCAAAGCATTTCTCCTTTAAAGTGAGCTGAATGTGAAGCGCTCTCAGCAGAGGGTGCTGGAGGGACATTGCGGGAGGAAAGGGCACTCAGTCAATTTCCAGTGCAATCTGTCAGACAGGAGGTGGGCTAGGAAGATGTAAGGTAGGAAGACATCCCCTGGAGTTAGCTCCAGCCACTGGCCCTTGGACATTCTGCAACCACGCAGCCTCAGTCTTGCAATAACTTTTCCTCAGTTTCCTCACAGAAACTGGAAACCTCCTCTCCCCAATTTTTGTGCTCTGAAGGCTTCCTGCTGGCTCTGGCCTCCAGACTCCTCCATGTGGGCTACAAGCAACTGCCTGTGGCCTGGAGGGTCGCATATTGAGCTGCTGCTCCTTCCGTAAGTCTCCACATATTCTGCGCTCTCTGAAGGTCTCTTGCCCCCAGAATCCATCCCCAAAATCTTGTCCCCACCATCTGCTGACCATCTGTTTCCCACCTGCACCCCAGAGTGTGGACTATTGCTTACCTAGCAACTCTAGATCAGTTCCAATTCTGGCCAAACCAGTGAACATTTCATTACCCAGTGAAGTGAACCACACTTCTGCAACAAAATGTGAACCTCTTCAAAATCTGCCCTTCCTCAGGTACTCTTCCCTCTGCCCTAGGACACCATATAGTCTCCATATAGTTACTTACTTGTCATATTAATAATTTTTACATTAAACTTCTCCAGTTTAACCTATTGTGTGGTTTCTATCTTCTGATTGGACCCAGACTTTTACATAAGGATTTGTCTCTCCATAATTATGAGAACTGGTTATGCAGTAGCTATAAAGCTGCTTTTCTTGTATCTAATGCTGGAGTTTGAAACCCTTCAGACAGGCAATGAGAAAGGGAAAATGGATGTAAAACAGGAGAGAACAAGAGCAAGCCAGGACCCAGAAGCATATGTTGAAGTTCAATTCTCACTTCCTCTGACCTTGATGGTGTGAGTGTCCTACAGAAGTTGGGGCCCTTATTCATGGAGATAGGCACACACAATTTGCCCAAGAGTTGGAGAAGCTGAAGAAAGATCCTGGGAAGGTGGAGCAGTTACAAGCCATCTGCTGCCTCATGCCAATAAGGTAAGCCAGCAGATAAGAGACAACATGTGCAAGCTTCAAAAATGGCTGCTGGTTCCCTTCTGCCCTCCAAATCGCTCTTGTAGTCCACCCTAACCAACCATCCAACCATACAGGGAAATGTAATTCCAGAAAATTTAGTTCAGACTAGCCAAGTTGACATGTAACAAAGCCTTCACAGTCTACCCCTTAGAAACATCCAAAAATGTCTCCTTAAATCATACTTAATCTCCAAATAAAAAGAAGAGCATAGTCATACTCCACTAATATGATACAGCTATTCCGCACAGAACCAAAAACATGCTAAACCTTTCCCCAGAAGACACATAGTGGTTTTTTTCTCTTTGGGTAAGGTTTATTTTTCTCCTAACTGATTCATACCATCCTTTTGATACTAAATACTGTCAAAGATAAACAAAGTGGATACTATTTAAAGTGGTAATGACAGATTTTGTTCAGTAATTGCTATCGTAATAGAAAAGAGAGTTCAGATGTATCAAACTCAACTTTGCAGAAACAAAAGGCAGGAGAATTCTTAAAGGCTGGGATGTGTTACGCGAAGGGCACTGAAGGGTGAAAAGGGGAGTTTGGTCCATGTGACCAGGCCATGCAAGTTTGCTAACTGGTGCTTATTTGGGGGAGAAACAAACTCTTCTTATCTTTATGACAGGAGGTAATGATACAAGTTGGAGCATGGTGCCAACTGAAGTTCTGTTCTTATCCTTGCACAGGGTTATTTCTCTGAATGTCTGCATTTCAAAGAGACACATCTCAGGTCCTTGAGGAGGCAGTTCTTGCTGGTGGAAGATTTACATCTTAAAGGGTTAGAGAAAGGATTTATAATTGTAAGCTTCATAAAATAACTGCTCTAAAGGGGATTCAAGGGCCTATCTTTCTATCACCAGGTTTGGCCCGGAACAAACAGTAAATTTTCCTAGCTGCTTTGAGCTTTCTCAGGCAGGCATTTTAAAGGGTGGCTGGGGTTATCCTAGGGACATGGCCCTAACCTACTAGAATATATGCCCGAGTTTGTTCAAGTCTCTTAGTGCAGAGATTTGACAGGAGTCATGGTATGTCAAGAGGTCTTTTGCACTTCTCAATACTAAGTTATAAAGTTAACAACTATTAACAAATACTATGTTAGATTATGTGGATAAAACAAGTGAATTGGTTTCTATATACAAACATATTCTTATGAAAATTAGGAAAAAATACTCATAACAATTACAGTTCTCATTTCTGCAACTGGTTATCACACGGCTGTAGTTGGTATTTATAACTACCTTCTTTCACTGTACATTCCACATTCCTTTTGCCCTTGGCAAATAATTCATCTGGTTATGATTCCATTCTCTGTGAGGTGACCAGAAATTGCATTCCTGAAAAGTCTGGGCCATTATCAGTCCTGCTTAAGCTGTATTATTGCAGTTTTCTATTCACTTTAATTACAGGACATCAGAATACTAAGAAGTGCCTTAGAAGATTTTCTGCACACCAGATACATTTTTCCTTATTCACTTTGGGCAAAAACAATTTGATTTCTTCTTGATAGTCAGAGTGAATCACCCCAGCCAGTACAGCACCCCTCTTCTTTGCTTGTTACTTCACTGGCGTGAAGAGACCAAGGTATCTAGGTACCATCCTCAAATTCCAGTTCAAGGGAACCATTGCTGCATTTCTACCTCTCAAGGCTATATATTATTAAAACTAAGTAAATACATTGAAAATAAAAAAACTAAAAGACCCAAATCAAATTTCAAGAGATGAGTATTACAATGTGTGATTGAAAGATTCACTGGATAGAATGAACAGCAGAGTAGATATTGCAAAAGAAAAAATTAGTAAAATTGAATACATGGCAATAGAATATATGCAAAATAAAACACATAAAAAAGAATTTAAAACAAAATGATATATATGTATATTTAATTAGTCTATAAGGAAAATATTTTTTGAAGAGAAAAATGGGAACACCTTTTTCAAATTTGTTGAAAATGATAAAAGTTACAGGTCCAAGAAATTCACTGAACATCAAGTTCAAGAAAAATAAAGAAAATTACATCAATATTCATGTATTCAAACATATTCATATTCAAAAGACATAAAGAGACTATCTTAAAATAAACCAGAGAGAGTTCTAGTTACAACTTGGACAGTTAAAGAGCTTGGAAGTTGACATTCCCACTCTTACACCAAGCTGGACAAACAAAAAATCAGCAAGAATTACAGCAGACACTCTGTCACAAAGTATGCAAACAAGAAGAGAATGGAGTGAAATCTTTAAAGTCTTAAAAGGAAGGAAGGAAAAACCCCTGCCAACCAATATTCCTATTTACAGTGAGAATGTCCATTAAGAGGAGAGGAGAATTGAAGACTTTCTCTGACAAACAAAACTAACAGAATTCATTGCCAGTCAATATGCCCTATGAAAACTGCTAAAAGAAGTTCTTCAGGGAGAAGAAAATGATATAGGTAGAAAATGTGGATCTACATGAAAAAGGAAAAAAAAAAGGGAAGGCAGTCAGAAAAGGAATAAAGGTTAAATATAATATTTTCTTTTTCTTATTCTAAATTGACTTAAAAGAAAACAGAATGTTGAAGGAAACATAACTAAGTATTGGGTGTTTAAGGTATATGTAAAAGAGAAATTAATGAGAACCATGTCATGGATGAGAGGGAGGAACTTTGAGTATTTTCTTATAAGTTTCCTGAACCACACATGAGTAGTACAGCACTATTATAGGTAGATTTAGATTATTTAACAATCTGTCTTATTTAACACTCTCTAGCTACCACTAGTTTTCTTAAGTATAAATAACTTAACAGATTAGATAAAATTCAAACATAAAAATTCTCATTTAAACTAAAGAAGGCTGAAGGGGGTGGGGTAAACAATGAACAAATATAATCAATAGAAAAAACCAAGATGTCAATCCAAATATATTGAAAATTACTTTTTATGTAAATAGTTTTAAAACAGTTAAAATCGAGAGATTGACAGACTAGATTAAAAAAAAACAAGTAAGTGCTGCCTACTTGAAATTGATGACAAATATTTTTTAAAATGTAGACAGATTAAAAGTAAAGAGATACAATAAGGTATAACACACTAACAAATAATCAAAAGAAAGAGTAGCTATAATAATTTTTACACAAAGCCCACTTCTAGCCAAGGGAGATCATTGGGGATAAGAAGGGACATTATACAATGGTAAAAGGGTCAATTCTCCTAAAAAGACGTAACAATCTTAAACATGTATGTACCTACCAACTGTTTTAAACTTGGGTGAGGTATGGTGAGGCCAGACACAGATCAAGAGAGAGGAAATGGGAAACTTTTACACTTTGATATATTTAAAGTTCCCTGGGAAGAACACAGTATATCATGTAGGGCCACTCAGATTTCTGTGGAAGGAAAGGGCAAGTCAAGATAAGCAGGTCTAGGAATGACTAATTTGAATAATTTTGGCAGGCTCTGGAGCATAGGGGCTGTCCCTGGTTTTCTGGTACCTCATTCTTGAGCAATTAGAGTAGGTGCATAGTGGGAGAGCCTGAGAACAAGATGACTGATAAAAGGGAGATGTTTGGGAATGTGGACTTAGTTGGCTGCTCAAAAGAGAGTAACTGTTCTCTAACCAGAGCTTCAAAATTGGATCAAGGCAGTATTTTAAAAAGTATATTACACCAACAGAATGTCAATATACATGATACAAAAACTGATAGAAATGAAAGAAGAAATAGACAAATCCACAACTATAGTTGGGAATTTCCACACCCCTGTCTCAATAATTGATAGATCAAGCAGGCAGAAAATCAGTAAGAATATGGATGACCTACACAGCACTGTCTATCAACTTGACCTGGTTGACATTTAAAGAACACTCCAAACAACAATAGCAGAATACATTTTCTTCTCACGCTTATATAAAACGTTCACCAAGATGGATCATGTTCTGGGCCATAAAACATAACTTAATAAATGTAAAGAACAGAAATTATATGAAACACATTTAAGAGTATAACAAAATTAAATTTGAAATCAATACCAGAAAGCTGAAAAATTCTCGAGTATGTACAAACTAAAGAACACGTGTAAATAATCCATGGGCAAAAATAACATGACTTAAAAGAAAATAAAATTTATTTAGAACTAAATGAAATTTGAAATATAACATCAAAAATCTTGGAGTCCTGCTTAATCAGCGCTGAGAGAGGTAAATTTATAGAATTAAATGCATATATTAGAAAAGGAAAAAGATATAAAATCAATAAGCTAAGCTTCCATCACAGGACACAGGAGAAAGATGAGTGAATTAAACTTAAAGCAAATAGAAGGGAGGTAATAAAATTAATGCAGAGATCAATGAAGGTGAAAATAGAAAAAACATAGAGAAAATTAGCAAGACAAAAATCCTATTCTTTGAAAACAAAATAAAAATCGAGAAACCTCTAGCCAAAGTGACCAAGAAAAAAAGACAGATGACGCAAATTATCAATCTCAGAAATACAGCACCAGTCATCACCACCAATCCCATGGAAATTAATAAGATAATAATGGGATACTATGAACATCTCCACGTCCATAAATCTGATAACTTAAATCTCATGGGCCAATTTACTGAAAGAGACAAAATACCAAAACTCATCCAAGGAATAAGAGGAAATACTGAATCCCCCAATAACTATTAATGACTTTGAATTAGTAATTAAATACATTCCAAAAATAAAATAACAGTAACAAAACAACACCAGGCCCATATAGTTTTACGGGTGAGTTCTACCAAATAATTAAGGAAGAAAGCTTACCATTTCTATATTATCTCTCTAAACACTGGAAGTGAAAAGAACACTTCCCAACTCATTTTATGAGGCTAGCATTACTTTAATACCAAAACCAGATAGTCATTCAAGAAAACTACTGACCAATATCTCTCATGAACATAGAATATAGTAAATAAATTTTGCAATATATTAAAAGGATAATGCATCATCAAATGTGGCTCATACAAGGAATGTAAAGTTTATTCAACATTCATAAATCAATGGATGTAATACATCATTTGAAGAAAAATGTCGAGTTTCTGCAAGACTTACGTGGTTTAGGGGACAAAAAGTAAAAACAAGGGCCTGCTGACGAAGAAGGTCCCTACAAAAGTCCAGGATCTCATTTGGAACTCCTAAAGGACTGCATTCTAGGAGGAACTGCAAGTTAGAAACAGATCAGAACGCTTACCCCTGTCAATTCAATCTTTGTTTGAATGAATATGATATCTCCATACTCTAGCTGCCTGCCAAAACAAAGTCAATACCAGAGAAAGATAATATTGTCCAAAGGCTCAAATTATCACTTCAATTTTTCACGTACAAGGTCAAGTAGTTTGGTATTCAAATAAAAATACCCTTTTCAAAAAACTAAAAACAGTATTGAGGAGAGATGATGGCAGAGGGAGTATAGAATCATTAGCCAGCATCCCTCACAGACTGCTTAGGAATGAAATTGGAACTTAAAACGATTCTCACTCCAAAGCCCATCTTTTTGTTTTCCTTATCATGTTACTCTCCAAGGATCTCCTCATGGAGTGCGATACTGACAAATAAATAAATATAACTCATGACCGTGATTATAATGGCAAACGTATGTATAAGTGAAGAGAGAGACTCGCTTTGCTTTAGCTATCAGGGAAGACTTTCAGCGAGTGGAGAGTTTTGCTTTATTTGATTCTGCAGTTTCCCTGAAAGCTGGCTCTCCAGCAGAATTCATATATTGTAGACTGTTATAGGCTGAATTTTATCTCCCAAAAATATATGTTGGAGTCCTAATCCCAGATACTTGTGAATGTGACCTTGTTTGGAAACAGAGTATTTGCGCATATAGCCAAATTAAGGTGAAGTTGTTAGGGTGGGTCCCAATCCAATATGTCCAGCGTCCTTATAAGAAGAGGAAAATGCCATGTGACAACACAGGCACAGACTGGAGTGATGCAGCTACAAGTCAAGGAACGCCAAGGATTGATGGCCACCAGCAGAAGCCAGGAAGAGGCAAGGAGGATTCTATCCAGAGTCTCAAGAAGCATGGCCCTGCTGACACGTTGATTGCAGACCTCTAGCCTCCACAAGTGTGAGAGCATGAATTTCTGTTTTGTAAGCTGCCTAGCTTGTGGTCATTTGTTACTGCAGCCCCAGGAAACTAATACATAGACAGACCAGGGACTCTAAGCTTCTCAGACAATTTTATAATGTTGCCGAGGAGCAAAGCATCAATAATGATTCTGAGTGGATGGAAGCGACCAGCCAGCTCAGTACAGTATCCTGGCTGCCCAAAAGTCTGATAGAAATCAAGCTTAAATTAATGGAGAAGGTCCTTAGTTCGCAAGGAGGTGTGGTTGCCTTAAAGCAGAGGAGAGAGCCAACTCCTGGACACAAATCACCTATCCAACAGGCAGGAATACCTGTGAGATGAGATTGTGGTGGAGGGGTCCGAGCGGTTTCCGGTAAGAGTGAATTCCCAGGAGAGAATAAACTGGTGGCAGAAATCCAGGAAGGAAGCTTCTTTCAGTATTCAGGTGACGAGCAAATATTGCCAACTTTCCCTGAGTGGCATAAATGATTCATTTCTCTTTTCAAAGGGGAAAAAAGTATGCCCCTTTTAACCCGCATGTCTGTCATATATGGAAAAACTGGAGTTGATAAATGTGTCCCAGAAACCTAAGAGACGTGCAGTGACAAGTATCACAAATGTCTGCCTTTGTTTTTTTCCAGCGCAAACCAAGGGCAGTGCCCTTCGTGTCCAGCATAGTGCCTGACATATAGCATCTGTTGACTGTTCACTGACTTAACGGGGACTGCTGCCAAATCTAGCACTCAACTACTCTACACTCATAACAGAAATCCGAGAGAACAACTTATTGATTTACTTACCCTTACTTTGCCATTTTAAATGAAACCTAGTGCACTCACAGAAAAACTGCACTGACCATAGCTATCAGGTATGTGATTCAGATTAATTGCTGCTACAGTCATTCATGAGTTTTGGCACCATTTGTATTTGGTAAGCGAAGCTAGGGGAATTTATTTTGGGCCATCTCCATCAATCTTTATTTGGGCAACTAAATGAATCACTATAAAACCCCACTGTCAAAATGGTCCATGTGATTTGGTAACACACAGAGTCAGTGATTACCTGGCCTTATAGTTCCTCTGGGTTTTCTGCTGTTAAGACTATGACTTGCATCTTTTGATTGCAAGTATTTGGGGCATTGAGCCAGTTCCCATTTCACTACATAAAGCTGATCTGAGCATACGGAAACCATACCAATCAGCACTTTTTAGAAAATGGAACAATTTGCAAGGTGCTGAATGATAGATGGCAATGAGGAAATGCACTGCACTGTGTTTTCGAAGTAAAATTTCAGCAGTAACTTTGTTTATAAGTATGAGAGCCAGACATACCTGTTTGCCCTAGAAGGTCATGGTTTACGCCAGATGCCTTGCTCTAATTATTGATAGCATTCATTTTTGCTCCCCAGATTATCCTTGTTCGATTGTAAATTATATGGTAACACTTATAAGTAACACCTTCTTTCAAGTTTCAGAAGTGGATAGATTCTAGCAGCCTGGAAGGAATTAGATGCAATTATGTACAACCTTCTGGATGTGGCAAGACAGAAGAGATGTAGCATATATAACACAAGTTCAGCTAAGGAAACGATGGGTCAAGGATAGTGGATGGGTTGATGGAAGAATAAACAAATATAATATATTCAGGCAGAAGGCAGAAATGAGAGATCGTAAGTTGGGAACGAATAAAAAGGTATGATGGTACCAGAGGGCTAGCAGTGCTAAAAAATGGAAAGTCAGCAAAATTTGAGAGCAACGATTGTATAAGCTATTGTTTATTGCACATCTACTATGTGCCAGAAGCTGAGCTTAATTTTTTATGCACAAAAATGTATTAAATACTCACATCCACCTAAGAAATAGATATTTGCGTCCACATTTTGTAGATAAAAATGGAGACTCAGAGAGTTTAAATAATCTGCTGAGTGAGTTGTATGGTGGGATCAGTTTATGAAACCAGATCCACCTGGCTTTCAAAACTCTGTACTCCTAAATAGGGTACTTTATGACCTTTCTCCAGGCTCTGTGACTGATAACTTCTGATTCCATGGCCTTATTCGTTATGCTGCATGAAACTTGGCAAAATTTGATAGGATTTTGTGAGAAGGCAGACAGAACAAAACAGAAATGGCAGGTAAATAATTTTCCCAAGGCCTCAGTGGGACGAGGCTAGGGCCAAATACAACAGGTTTTAATCTAGAATAATATTCCTACCTGGTGATAGCTCAGCAATAAAAGATAGAGAAAATAAGGATTTAAAAATACATATATTTTTAATCATGGTTTCATAATTATAATAAATTTACATATAGCAGTGGAGTCTGTTAACAATTTATTCATTAAGGTTCTATGTAATGTATAGGGAAACTATTTACTTGTCAGCTTTATATTTACTTTTAAATACCTCTTAAAGAACTTTAAAAATTATGTTTGGGATTAATATTTTTCAACAGGAAGAATAAAGTGTAAATCTTTTCATGGTCATTTATTCCCTGAGCACTCTCAGTGGTCTTCAAATCTCAATGCAAGCTGTCTTTGAGGTTGTCCCCAGTTTTCCCAGGACTCGTTTGGGATGTGTCTTCATCTAGTTTTTAGTTCATTGAGTGAACTTATCTTATTGTATTAAATCGATAGGTGCTTCTAGGCAGCTCAAAACTGCTGACCAATAGTATCTCTAATGTTTCCTGTAAATAAAACACAGAATTTTGTCATGAGAGGAAAGTTTGTGGAAGGAATGCATGGCTCCATAACACTTTTGAGGATGAAAGTGGTTCTCCCTGGGGATAATGACAATTCTAGTTACCAAGCAAGTACATTTATTGAATTTGTGCCATCAGCAGAGGATGCACAAGTGATCATAGAATTTACTAGGAGGAAACTCCGTCTCCTCTGGGGATTTAGACCACATATTATCTAAAATTCTCAGCCAGTAGGAGGTACCACTGACTACTTCAGTAAAACCTCTGGTCCCTTTATGTGTGACAGAACTCTCCCTTATTTTTCCCTTCTTCACATCTCTTCAAGTGTTTATTCAACAAATCCTGTCAAGTCTATCTCACTCAATTAACACCATCATCCATGCTTGCCAGAAGCATTGCAACAGTCTCTTCATCGTTCTGCCTGCTTCTTTTTTCTCTTAGGTCAGTAAGTTTTTTATATAAAGGGTAAAGCAGTAAATACTTTCAGTTTTGCAGGTCATTGGTTCCCTATCACAGCTACCCAAATCTGCTGTAGTAGCATGAAAGCAGTCTTAGTCAATCTGTAAATGAATAGGTGTGGCTGTGTTTCAATAAAACTTTATTTATAAAAACAGGAAGCATCCAAGGAGTCATAGTTTGATGACCTACAGGTGGTATTATGTCTCTTCTTGAAAAAAAAATAAAAGTAAGCAAACAAACAATATTTCATGGCTTAGAACAAAGTCATATATTTGATGCACATTGCTCTGTGCAGCCCTTTCAGGCTTATTTCTAACATATCTTTTCCTGTTTCATTTCCTGATACTTCCACCCACGTAAACTATATTCCAGTTACTCTTCACTTGTAACTATTATGCAAATATAGATGTTCAGTCTTTTTAAAGAACTTTCACATGCTTCACCCCCTGCTGTCATGACTGTGCTTTTCCACATGTTGGTCTTACTCACTGATCAAGCTTTAGTATAAATTGTTCCTTGCAATCTTCCCAATTTTCCCTGAATATCTCATTTACTCCAAAAATATCGCATTTTTGCTCAAAGCATTGCGTGTACATCCCCTTTATCAGTTGTCATCTTACCTTCCAGTTATTTGTTTGTATCTAGACTCCTCATTTAAAGGAGCTCCTTCACAGATGAAGAAATAATCATCTTTGACTTCACAACAATAGCATAAGATCTGGCCTGTAATAGGTACTTTGTAACATAATTCATAGGGCAGTCAGTCATTCTGTAAATGTACATTGAGCTCCTACCACGTACAGACATTGCCCAAGGCTTTGGAAATCAGAAATGGACAAAACAAAACTGCTCCCAGGGAGCTTATATTCTAGTTGGAAAGAAACAAGTAATAAGCAAAGAAATAAATACAGAGTATGTCAGGTAGTGCTAAAAATAACATAAAATAAGACAACAAAGGGTGAAGAAAAATGCTCTTTTATATCAGAATATCAAGATAGTTTTCATGTATGAGCTGACACATGAGCATAGTTGAAATAAGTGGGAAATTAATTCAACACTACTACAATAAGTGTTGAATAAATGAATGAATTACAAGGAGAGGTGCATTTAAGTGTCTCACAATCTACTGCATGCATTTGACTCTTTTCCCCCCAGGTTTCTGCTTCCCCCATATTGAGATAATAGGCCAGTCATAGTTAACTATTTGGGGGAAGGTCTTCAATATACCTGAGTGATATAACTTACTCCCACAAGTTACAGCAAATCAGTGTAGCCAAGGGGAAATATTTCCACTAATAGAAGAAGTACAGTGTCCCTCCTTCACCCAAGAGGAGTATCAGAATATTTGGAGGCATAGATAAAATTTAACCCTTCATTCCTCAGGTAATCCCAACATGCTCTACTGATTAGACCTTGATCTCCTGCAAACAGGCCTAAGTAATTCTTCAGCTCTAAAAGCATTTTTATAATCTGCTATTATAGCACTTAGTACATTGTTTGAAACTTAATTGCTTATACATATATCTCATCCACAAGTATGGGAGCTCTTCCAAAGCACAGACTCCACCTTATTCATTTAAAACACTTATCAGGTATGCCTGGCACGGAGTTCCCATTAAATACGTGTTTGTCAGATTACATTGATGACTTGCCAGTTCCAAATTTTTTCTACACCTGCCATAATATTCAATAAGCAAATAAATCCAGTGGAGAAATTGCTCTTAGTTTTCATTCAAGGACCTCTTGAAATACAACACTTAGTTGAGGAAGGTTTTTAAACTACCTCTTGTGTGTTTTTTCTAAACCAAGAGTCTCAACAATGAAATGAATCTTACATCTAATTAGAACATAATAACTTGCAGGGTTTTTTGAGACTTGGAAGTTTGAAATATTATAATATTGCCAGGCTTTGGCTGCTGAAGAAACATCTCAATACTCTGAGATTATTTAAAAGAAGGTACAATGGGGCTGGCCCGGTGGTGTTAAGTTTGTGTGCCCCTCTTTGACGGCGTGGGGTTCACAGGTTCGGATCCTGGGCATGGACCTAGATTGCTCGTCAAGCTAGGCTGTGGCAACATGCCACATAAAATCGAAGAAGAGTGGCACAGATATTAGCTCAGCAACAATCTTCCTCAAGCAAAAAGAGGAAGATTGGCAACAGTTGTTAGCTCAGGGCCAATCTTCCTCACAAAAGAAAACAAAAAAAGAGTATACACTGCCCTGTCATTTCTTCCTGCTCTACTAATAGGGTTCTTAATCAACGAGATCAGTTTGAGAATATTCTTTATTCTGTTTACTTCTGCATGTAATAGATTTGTCAGATTGCCGATGGGAATAAAGGGAAATGGTATTAAAGAGAAACATCTTGGCTCAATTTTCTCTTTTTCTTTGCCATTATATGACTTCTGGAAGTATTTTTTTTTTTTTTTTTTTGAGAAGTCTAAGGCTTAGATTCAGGCTGGCACATAGAAAGTTCTCTTACTCAAAAGATACACACACAGAATTTCAATAGATAAATATTCTCTTCGTGCATTTTACTAAAGCCACTCATTTTGTGTGTGCCTTTCTGCAAATACGTCATGCCTATTCCATGCTATCCAAGTTAATGGGACATAAAATAAATGTTGAAGAATGTATTCATATCTCCATGAAACAGTAAAATCATGAGCGATTGTATTGTGTTTTCACATTGTTCCTGATGAGATGTAATTGACTCCTTCTTAGAATTGAAATGACAAAGAAAAAAGCATTACATTCCTACATTAAAAACAAATACATCTTTTCTCTTGGTGTCAAGAGAAAGATAAATATTGAAGTGTAAAAGCCATAGCCATTCACCCAGGAAAGTTTTGGTGATCCATTCCTAGAGAAGATTTACTGTGTAAGAGATTTAAATTTAAAAGAATGGACTTCTGACTAAGATGTTGGATTGAACAGAATGGAAGATGATTTCCTCATCGAAATAATAGAATATGCTGGATGATATACATTTAAAATATTATAAGTATATCTCTGAACCCACAGACATGGAAGGGAAATGTCTAAGTGCCCTAAAAGCAAAATGAAACAACAATAGAAAGTACCTCATAACCTTGTTAACCCGGAATCAAAGCTGAGCAACCCATAAGGTACTATAACCAGATATGTAATTTATAAGTTGAAAGTGAAACTTCTACAAAAGGAGAGTGAAGGACTGTGTACATTAAGTAGTAAGGACGGTGATCTCAGTTTGAAGCAGGGTTTCAGGAAATGATGGCCTCATATATATATGCTGGTCTAAAGTTGTATTCTGGAAGTAAGGAGAAAAGAAATCATGAATAATTGAAACCCTCAGCCTAAAATATAAAGTTTCGAGGTTCAACTTTGTGCAAACCATGTAGTACACAAACCCTAAGTCTAGAAAGCTCACATACAATCTATTTCAGAATTGGTAAACCCAACAGAAAAGAGACAGAGGTAATCAGGAAACCGTGCTCTGGAAGGCATTCACACGCACCACCCACACGAGACTCCTGAGACGTAATTCCATGGAATTTGACCTCTCTTACCACAAATATGTGCAACCAATGAACACATGAGAAAGTTCAATGCTAAGAAAGATAGTTATAAATTGAATAGCTGGCAGGACTTATGACTGGGAATTTGAGTAAACTGAGAGGGACTTTAAAATAAATATTTGAGGGGCCTGCCGCGTGGCTGAGTGGTTAAGTTCGCACATTCCATTTCGGTGGCCTGGGGTTTGCCAGCTAAGATCCTACGCACCACTCATCAAGCCATGCTGTGAGGGCATCCCACATAGAAGAACTAGAATGATCTACAACTAGGATATACAACTATGTACTGGGGCTTTGGGAGAAATAAACAAATAAATAAATAAATATTTGATGCGCTTTTAAAAAATACAGGGATTAGTAACATCCATAAAGTAAACAGGGTAAAATTATGGAACAAAATCAGACAATTCTGTAAATCAACAAAGTAGAAATCTTAAGAGGATTACTTACTATCTGTGTGACTTTAGGCCCGTCACTTAACCCTCTCCCCCTCAGTTTCCCAATCTGTAAAATAGGATAACACATGGAGTTGATATGAGATTTAATATATTACAAGCACTTAGAATAGTGCCTGGTGCAATGTAATCAGTCATTACACATTAGCATTAATTACTATTAGTAATGATGGCACATCTATAAAATACGGAGAGGCTCTAAATTCAGCAATTAAAAAAAGTTCCTGCCTAGACTAAAATATTTTAATTCAAAAGTTGAAAATCAGAGAACCAACAAAGCTGAAGGTCAATTAATAATATTATATATAAGGAAATATTGTAGCGTTTCCTCAATGTAAGACTGAGGAAATCTCAGAAAACTTAAACAGGCTTAGAATTGGACAACATAAGGGAAAGTTTAAGATACACAGGATTAGTTCCAGAAATGCCAGTATATTCCTAATATAAATACAAAACAGAGAGAAAAAAATGAGAGGAATTTAGTAAAGAAATAATTTTTTTCTGATTTAAAAAAATCACACTCAGTCCCAAAGATGATTAGTAAACTAAATCTACGATTGAACTGTAGAATATCAAAAATCCCCAAAATTGCCTGAAAGAAAAAAGAGAGCACTTACAAAGGAACAGAAATTAAACTTTTTATCAGCAACAATACATTTTAGAGACAATGGAATAATGTCCCCAAATAAATGTATTTGAAGTAAAACTATTAATAATTAACTTTTTAAAGGCAGAATGGATCTAAATGATACCAGATCTAGTTTGCAATAATCTAAGCAATGTCTCAACAACATGGAAATTTGCTTAGTCTTTTAGTCTCTTCTGTGGCATTTATTTGGTCCTATGTTGCATATCTGACTAGGCATTGAGAGTTAAAAGATTTCGATATGGTCATTAGAGGTAAGAGGACTAGAACATTCCCTGAAACTGAACATTCTTGGACATCAGTGTTTGATGGTCTCCATTTTCTGAGAGTTTAGTTAATGGTCAGAGACAGACAGTAAACAAATGTTCACTTCACTGAGTATAAAATAACAACTATGCTAAACACTATGAAGGGAAAGATGAATTACTATTAATATATAGGACAGGGGAACCTCTTCTATATGTTGGTAGTCTGAGAGTCAGAGAAGGAACTAGACCAGAAGTCTAGTTCGAGACTAGAAAAATTATTAGCTATGTGGAATTAAGAGATTTAGAGCTCCATGTAATAAGATGAATGGCAAGTAGAGAAAGGGATAAATCCATCATTTATATAAGATGTTACAATAAAAAATACTTAATAAATTAATTCCAAAACTAACCTAATCCACCCATAATACAGGCTGAGCATCATTTATTCCCATATAGGCACTTTAACCTTAAATCTTAGTATCAAAATGTGGCTTTACATACTTGAAACAGTCACATTCTATTATCATTGTTATTATTTAGACAAGAATGAAGATTCTTCCTTCCTAAGATAAGGCAGATAAGGTGGGTAGAAAAGATTTTATGAAAATCCTCCTTGACTCACCATCATAGGTTATCCCGTTCTTGGTCCCTAACAGCTCATCTCAGATAGGCTATCAAAACATCTAAGGAAATATGATGTCAATCTCTTCTCAATGATTTCCACATCTTAGCCTTGCTATTATTTGAACAAAATTGTCCCAAGGTTTTCCTCATTCAATTAACAGTGAGAAGATAGGTGACTTTTTTCTTTTAAGTCAGAGTCTCTTCCATAGGGTAGTAATTAAAGATTCCTTGACAAAGTTAGTGAAGAAAAAAGACTTTATAATTATCTCATCACTATTCTATTCTGACATAAGCTCTCTATCTTATAATTCAAGTAACCTAATAATTGCAAAAGTAACCATATGAACAAAGTTTCTCTGAGATTGAATATAAGGCTTAAAGAACAGTAAAATCATTTTTGGTTCTTGAGGGGTTTTAACGTATTAAGAAGTTATTTTTAGTTTTTGGTTTGCTTATGTATTTTTGGATTCTAGAGATGTTTTCATAAATGAATACAAGAATAATACATCAAAAATGGAATTTCTTTCAGGGGCACACTTACTAAGTCCACCTTCAGTGTTACATTAATTCTAGACTTCACACTCTACAGGTTGCATTATAACTATACAATAATGGCCAGTCTGTGAGCATTCAGAACCAAATATCTTCTGTGTTCCAAGGTCAAGATGGGGCTGAGCACGATAGGTGTGACCGTGGTCTATCACACTACCTTGAAAGGCTCTTACCTTCACGCACCCAAGCCAGTTGTCACAACAATAAACTAATTATGAGCCAGCTATGAATGTGTGCAAAAGGGGATAGTCACACTTCCCTTGTTTTGTTTATTTTCCAATTGTTTTATTGAGGTCATAATGGTTTATAACATTGTGTAATTTCAGGTGTATATTATTATTTATCAGGTACTGCATAGACTGCATCGTGCTCGCCACCACTAGTCTAATTTTCATCCTTCACCATACATTTGCGCCCCTTTACCCCTTCTGCCCACTCCCCAACCTCCTTCCCTTCTGGGAACCACTAATCCTGTCTCTTTATTCATGTGTTTGTTTATCTTCCACACATGAGTGAAATCATACGATGTTTGTCTTTGTCTGGCTTATTTCGCTTAACATCATACCCTCAAGGTCCATCTGTGTTGCTGCAAATGGCACAATTTTGTCTATTTTTTTATGGCTGCACACTTCCTTTCTTATCTTAGAAATCAGTCTCAACAAAATGTCATCACAGATGACTCAAAGAATCCCTAAGGCAGGAAAGATTGAGGGAGTAAGTAATGATATGTTTCGAGGACACATCATCTTGGGAACTTCTGAAACAAGTTTCTTTTCTATCATTGTTTTGTTTTCTTTATGCACGTACATAGTGTGTAGAGTGGCCATAACTAGCCAGCACAGATTAGAAGGGGTACTTCTCTCTTTTGATAGAAAATTCTTTGAGTTTGTGTGATGACTTACCAGGTTTCTTCCTCATCTGATAGGAGTCTAGCCCAATATTTCTAATATCAGTTAGGGCTATCCCAAGAAACATCCTGTTCTTTTTCCCAGTCATCCACTCAAAACTGCTGTAAATAAATCTGGAGAAATGAGTTAAAATGTTGGAAGCTGGAGACTGCCCTCAGGTATGATAACGCAATTCCAGTTACATCAGGCGGGCAGGATATAATGGAGGAAATCAGTGAATAATTCCCACTTGGTCATTGTCTCATGAGTGAATAGACAGAGTCACAAGAAGGTAAATCCAAGAAATTTTATGAAGAAATTTTAAAGAGAATTTTTAAAGATGATAAAAGAAAAATTGTCTGCAGACTTCTGGAGCTATCAATTTTACCCACCAATTTCGGAGCACCTCCCAATTGCAGAGCACAATATCTTAACCAGTACTGAAGTAATATGAAACTTGCTGCCAGAAAGCCGAGAATCAATTAAATCTCCAATCTCTGGTGAATTTAGAGGACTTTACAAAATGTACTTGGTGCTTTGACCTCATGTTTGTTTCCATTTTATATTGCTACTTCTATTTAATTACTTCACAGGAAAATCCAATCTGTATTTATATAAGATTCCTTAAGTTCATTTTGAAAAAGTTATTTAAAGTCATAATATGACATAATGTCTTTAAAAATATTCACACTGAAATTTATGCAAAAGGGCCTGCATTACATATGAGATGTGGAAGCTGATTTAAGGCGGGGACTGTTTTCTTTATCATATATTCTGACCACCTAACAAAATACCTGGTACATAGTAGACAACTAATATATTCCTTTTACTCAATTTTGTCACTGACTTGCCAATAGGTACAATATACTATGCTAAGAATGCTTTAATTAGAAATATTCTATGAATATAATAATACTCTCAGTGTGGTGAGAATGATTGAGAAAGGAACAGGGAATATCTGAGCGAAAAAACCCATTTACTTCTTTCTTCTATCCTACTTGGTTTTGGTTTTAGTTTTTCACCATGGTTGAAATAGTAACCCTCTTTATATCAAGCCTTGCCTCAAAAACATGTTCTAATTTAAATACAATGTATTTGAATTTATATATTTCTTCCCATTTAGACACAGTTCTTTTGAATTATTTAGCAGAATATCCTTAGGGCAATTAAAGAGATCCATTCAGCAGGATTTAAGCCAACAAATCAGTCAGCAGTTTTCGGTCACCTCATAAAGCAGTTAAGCATTACATCCAGTCCATGTATTTGATATTTCACATGCCTTCATAATAGAGCTATCAATTTTCTGATTTGCAAGCCAGCTGACAGAGTTAATACCCCAAAGGGCTATTGCAGTGTTAAGCTCCTAAAATTGTTTTAGACTCACTCATAAATTAGACTATAGCCCAATCATGGACAATTTTATCCTTGTGCTCCTTGAAAAAGCATGAGCTCAGTGTTCCAGAAACAATACTCCTTAGAAGAATTGCTTATTGGCTCTGTTTATCTTTTTTTAACTTTTGATGCTGACTAAATATTCAGGTTCACCATAACATGCTATAAGTTACACATAAAACAATAGGACACTGCTTGGCTTATTATTTTTTAAGTTAGCATTTTAAATATTACCAGAGCCTAAAACAGCTCAGGACACATACGGCGTATTCAAATTTTGTGAGCAGAAGTTTAATAACTGATCTGCCTGTGGTCCTTTGCACTGATTGGCTAAAATAAGGACTAGCTTTGCAAATAGATACTCCTAAAGTTTTCCATACTGTGAGCATGCCACATAAATATTTTGACCAAAAATTATGCCTCCTAAGAAGGGAAATCTCTGAAAAAATGTAAAATATGACAGAGTATGTTTCTTAATTTTTATGTTTCACTCATAAGATTGTCCTATGTGGTATATTTTTGTGTTTCATTCAGAATCAGATCTATGGCTGATAAGAGCTACATCAAAAAAAAAATTCTGGCCCAGAATAATTTTAATGGGATTCCTAAGATATTTCTCTGATTGAAAAAATTTAAGATGAAGAATATGAAAATATGCACACATCTATCTATGTACACACATGTGCACACATGCAATTATAGTAGAAAGAATGACAGCCTCGTCCACCCCACTTCTCCTCTGCTTCCTGCTTCAATTTTCATTGAAATAGCTCACTCTAGGGTCAGCAACTGCATTCCAATTACCAAATCTTAAAGATAGCTCTTAACCTTTATCCTACTTGACAACTTTTCAGTACTTGGCTTTATTGACTGGTCCCCACTCCCACCCACACACTTTCTTTTAGAAGAGCTCACTCTTGATGCGTTCTTGTAACAGGTTTTCCAACTCATCTCTGTCTATTTCATCAGGAGGTTTCCTTCCCATGATGCTACAGGACTGACTCTTCAGTACTGATTTCCCTTAGAATTAGATCCTCTTCTTCTTCAACTTAACTCACTTCTCAACACTCCTTTCCATCTCTTCCTCTCTTCTCTTCTACGATACTCTGGAAGCATTCCTTCCCTTCACTCATACCAATAGCTTTGATTGCTACCTGCATGTGGATTAGAGTCTGTAAAGGGGTCCAATAGACAATACCTTTCTTCTCCAGCAGAATTCTGAACATATAGAGATATAAGACAGAAACTTAGGTAGATGGAAATAAAAGTATTTATATTATTGAAAAAGCCAATTTCTTTGAATGTGGCCTATATATATTTTTGAAACATGGAATTCCAAATAACGAAGCCCACTATAATAGGGAGCTACCTACCCATTCCTTGGCCGCAGTGGACCACTGTGGTCTGCTCTGTGGAAACATGATTTTTCTCCAAAACACACAAGATGACAAAGAACATTCAAGAGCACATGCTTTCTGCAGACAGGATGGCACCCAAGATAAAGGAGAATGAAAGAGGCTGGGTTTCTTATATCCAGTTTTTCCTTTAAAATAATCAAATGTCAGTTATAAGATGGATTGAGGAAGGGGTATTCCAGAAGTGATCTCCTTCCCCTGAGAGAAAAACCCCTTCCCCCCCTAAATTTAATGATGGCTCTCAAATATATATGTCCAATTTCATTCTCTATTCTGAGATGTTGTCCCATGGATGCTAAGACGGATGGATATTTTTACTCAGCTCTCTAACTCTCTTTACTCTTTAAAATTCAACACATTCAAAGTTGAACTTACTATATTCTACCATCGATCTGCTCTTCTTCTGGTGTCCCCATCTCAATGAATAACGCATTATTCAATCAGTTTTCCAAATAGGAAAAATAATAGTCCTTTCCTTCATTGCCATATCTACCTGCCAATAAAGTGTATCAAGTCTATTTGCTATTGCTTGATCTGGACCTTTTTCTTCAATGCCTTCTATTATTGACTTATTTCAGGTTTCTTTATTTCTTATCTGTATACTCCAAGGACATCTAAAATTAGTCTCTATGTATCTCTGTCTAGCTATTCTACAAAGCTTTCTCTGAAATGTACCCAAAGTGATATTTCCAAAACAAAAATGTAAATGTATTATTATGGTGGTATTGATAATGATAGCTACCATTTCCTCAGTACTATGTGTCAGGCACAATCTAATATCAGTTATCTCATTGATTACACACACACACAAAGTGATACAGGTAGCAGTATTATTTCTGCTTTAAAGGTGAAAAAGTTGTCATTGGCACAAGGTCATACTCTCAAGTGGCAGAAACAGAAATCTGACTCCAAAGATTCAGCACTTAACCATTATGCTACGCTGCCTGATTTCAGAAGAGCAACTGAGTAATCACTTTCCTGAATAAAATCTTTAAGTGGTTTCCCTGTACCTTTAAAATAAGATCAAAACTCCTTGGCCTAAAAGATTTTGTGATCTTACTCAAACTATCTATCCCTCTTATCCTCTTTAATATCTAAATATCTCACAATTCACTTTCATTGTGGCACCATGTTAAATATTACCTCCATGGTTTTTCATGTGCTATTCTCTCTACTTGAAAATCTTTACATGGCTTCTCTGCTTAGATAATATTGTGGGTTCTTGAAATTCCCTGTAGTTAACTCTACCTTCCTGCCCCTTTAACCAGTAAGAAATGATTTATCTTATTTTCAGATCCCATGATATAAATGGGCCACATTTACTAATGGATGAGGTCAGTATCGACTTTGAAATACGTTTGGAGGTATTGCTTTGGTGTTTCCCCTACACCATTTCTCACACGTGCATATACACTCACCCACTTCACTCCTTTTTTTAGTTTTTGATGAGGAAGATTTGCCCTGAGCTCAAATCTGTTTTCAATTTTCACCTTTTTTTCTTGAGGAAGATTCATCCTGAGCTAACATCTGTGCCAATCTTCCTCTGTTTTGTATATGAGTCACCACCACAGCATGGCCTTTGAGTGGTGTATGTCCACACCGGGGATCTGAAGCCATGAAGCTGGGCTGCTGAAGTGGAGCACACCAAACTTAACTACCAGGCCATGGAGCCAGCTGCCACTCACCCACTCTTTAGTGTTCTCTCCTTTTGTATCCTCCACATACTTTATGGATGGCCTAGTAAGATCTTATGAGTAGCATAACACACCTACCTAAGACCCTCTCTATTTTTCTCTACTCTTCCCTCTTTGCTTTCTTCCCCCTTCTCCCCCAACCCACACTGAATTTGTAAACTCACTTCCGTCTGAGCAGGCCTGGCCTACTTGGGACTCTTCACTTCCCATCTTCTAAGTTTGGGTCTCATGTGTTTCCATCACTGGTCTCTAAAAATAATAAGACAATTATCTTGAATTCAGAGGACCAGACTTTTAGTCATGGCTTTACAATTTATTAATCATATAGATGTGAAAATCATCTACTCTCCATACTTTCAGTTTTCTTATTGCAGAATGTTCACAGAAATAATTCTACCCTATAAGCTGTCTTGAAAATTAACTGAGATAGTATATTTAAAAGCAAAAAACACATTGCCTGGCCTATGAAAGGATAACAATATATGCAAATTGCAACTGAGTATATAAAATACACACTTAAGTATATATTACTGTGCACAAAATGATTCAAAATGATTCAGTGAATTACCGAAATAATTAAGAAAATCTCAGTCAAGTTCAATTTGGGGATATATTCCACTATGTTTGTTCTCAAAATATTGAAAATCTAATTTCGATAATGCCCTTTATGTGTTAGACTAATATTCTAAATGACTTTGACTAGAACAGTAATACTTCATAAATGTCGACATAATTCTTAATAATCTTTCTGAAAAACTGTTTTGTAGTCTTATCATTTGGTTTCTGGAGGCAGTAGCATTTGCAGGAGAGAAAAAGAAGAAGAAATTAGAATTTGTATTTAGACTAGCCTTTCTCAAATATGGCACTATTGACATTTGGAGCCAGAGAGTTTTTCGTTGTAGGGGTTAGTCTGTGCATGTGGAATATTTAGCACCCTCCCTGGGCTCCACTGTGAGATACTGGTAGCAGTTGAGCAGTCTCCCACTTGCAGTGTGACAATCAAAAATTTTCTCAGATATAGCCAAACGTCCAGTTGACAACTACTGATTCAGATCAATCCAGAATAACTAGTAAGTGTCCCTCATAAAGGAATTTGGGGCATTCTTGATAAATGTCAACGTACTGTTGACTTTAAAGTCAAGTTACCAATGTGATAACTATATCATTGTCAATGTACTCCAGAAGACTGGTCTATTTTATATTTCCTTTCTTATTATGTAACCCCACAATAGCAATATCACCCATCCTCCAATCAATTTCATATCAACATACGCTGTGCCCTGAGTAGGTAATTCCTAAACTTAAAGGGATAATGGGAAGGGAATAGAGCTGACTTGTTTATTTGAAATTACTGAAATACACTAGCTCATAAAGGTCTCTGGATTGGGCATCTCTACTCCAGTCAGTGGAATTTTCACAAAGCCACTCATGGCAAAACGTCATTTAAGAATGCACAGAATAGGGGCCGGCCCGGTGGCACAGCAGTTAAGTTTGCACGTTCCGCTTCTCGGCGGCCCGGGGTTCGCTGGTTCGGATCCCTGGGTGCAGACATGGCACCGCTTGGCAAAAGCTATGCTGTGGTAGGCGTCCCACGTATAAAGTCGAGGGAGATGGGCACGGATGTTAGCTCAGGGACAGTATTCCTCAGCAAAAAGAGGAGGATTGACAGTAGTTAGCTCAGGGCTAATCTTCCTCAAAAAAAAAAAAAAAAAAAGAGAATGCCTAGAATATAGGCAACTGAAAGAGAAAGACCATTTCAGATAAGCACCTGACACTTCCTTTCTTTCCTTTCTTTCTTTTTTTTTTTCTTGGAAATTGTCACATGAATTTTGCATTGGGTGTAAGGCAAGACAAGTTTTAATAATTAGTCACCCAGTCAGGCACTGCATTGGAAAATTTCACTGGCACTTGAATCCTGGCCCATATAGCCATTTTTGGAAAAAGTTATCTTAGAATAAAACCATTCCTTATGTTTTTCCATGAAAGTAGTACACACGTGTGCAAACCAACATATGTACGAGCATCCTCCCCACCTTTCTGTCTTTAGCCCCACATCCTGGTCAGCTAGAAAGCATGTGGGTATGACAGGCATTCCATAGAACCATATGAATTTGAGCTCTGCATTGCAGCCAACAAAATAAAATTTGATAAAGATAAATCAAAATCTATTATCAGTAAGTTAAATAAAATAACTGAAAACTTATCCAGTGGAAGAGACCTCAGTTAGCAAAAACTTATGCAAAATCTTGTGGTTTACTTAACTATGATTTCTCTTTAAGCCATCAGTGTGATGTGGTTGCCTGAAAGACTAATACAACTGTAGACTTCACTGATAGAAATACTAATTCCAGTCTATGGAAAAGAGTATGTCTACAAATTGGTATCAGTTAACACACAGCTGTGTTGGGGAATTCTTAAAGAGTAATAATAATAATGAATCACAGAGTTATAATGTCCTCCTGTCTTAGTGCCAAATTTGCTCTTTAAAATGTCTATCTTGCTATTCTTCAATATTAGCAATATTTCAGCTCCCTTTCTTATTGCTTTAGGTGATGTTAAGCCCCTAACTTTCGTTACTACCTATTAAACTGGACCAAACTGGACCATCATTCCATTGTTTTCTCAGAATTTTTTATCTTTCCCTTAATTATTACATAAGATTCATATAATTCTGCTAATTTTTAATCTAATCATCCTGAAAATTTGGGGAGACGCAGGATGAACCCATGCTGTTTATATTTGTAGTGAAGTAAAGAACAATCATTCAGTGGTTGAGACAGGGGATTCAATACCACTTCCTGTTGAAACACACAATGATTTAAGAAGACCTCTAAAGAGCTCATCCCCTTACTGTGATAATACTCACAATCCATGCTTCTTTTAAGGATGATATCCACCCAACTCATTCCATCCCTGCCCACTTCTTACCCATCAAACTTCTTGGAGTGCTAAAAGTGAAGAGGACAATAAACTTGGGAGAGGGTTGTAAAATTCTGCAAGCAGAATGGTTGCCATATGACCATACACATCTTTTTTATTCATTTCTGCATGGTCTATAAAAAAAGGATCTTTTTTATTTGTTGAGACTTTCTCTTTGGAAAATATAAGGTCACTTTTTTGAAAATGTTCCGCATGCTTTAAAGTATAGTGCTTAAAAGTTAAGTTCCTTCTAGAATTGTTGGATACAGGATTGCCTAAATATTCATTAGATTAAGTTTGATTACTTTACTGTTCTAATTTTCTCTTTCTTTACTAATTTTTGTCTATCAACTTCAGATTGATATGTTACAAGTCTTCATAAATGATAATGGATTTATCAAACTCTCCTTATAAAGTTGTCATTTTTTTGCTTTATATCTTTTCAGTCTGATGTTATTGCCTATTATCTGATAATAGCATGCCTACACTAACTCTCTCTTGGTTATTATGCATTTGTCTGATATTTATCCTCCCGTCCAATTATTTTCAACTGTGCTGAATCATTATGCTTTAGGTTAAAAACAAAATATAAACTTGGACTTAACAGTTCAGACTCTGATATGTAAAGAGCTTAGGGGTTATCCCCATTATCATAAGAAGAAAAAAGTTTCATGCCCTGACAATAAACAATTCTTCTTAGGTCCATCACATATTTGAGGTCAGAGGGGAACTGATAGCTTTTATTATAACAGAAAATATTTTGTCCATTAAATTAGAAAAGACTGGTTTAAAAGGGTACAATTAGAAAGAGTTCATGGAAATTAAAAATATGGTTACCTAAAGGAAAACACATTCTACTGATGTACAGAATAATAAAAATATATATAACTATGTTCAAAGTAGGCATGTCAAAGATAAACATAAGAAAATTTTCCAGAATTGAACAAAAGCTCAAGATGATAAAAAATGTTAGGATAACATTAATCATGTACAATATTTGGCTGACATAACAAATTCTAATAATAGATACGAAGGGACAGAATCAATAATGACCTTTCCTCAAGACAAAAAGAATAACAATATACTTATTTAAATTAATGAATTCTTCCAATTTTAGATATATGAAGACTATATAGGATTGCCAAATATGATGAATGAAAATGTACACACACACACACACACATACACTTTCTCTTTCCAGGTTTCCTCCAGTTAGATACTATCTCTTTGTTCCTCAACATTAAGATGACTGATAGAACTCTGGCCACAAAACTCAAGTTCCACCCAAGAGGAGAAGAAAAGAAATATTTATCTTTTAAGGAGAAATCCCTGAAATATAATTTCAATGGTCAGCCTTAGTCTCTTGAATATTTACGAATAATTGAAGTGAGTAGATTTACAAAAAAATATGGAATTAAAATGTTAGACATGTCCTAACTGTAACCATAGAGAAAACAAAACTCAAACCTAGCTCAACTGCTAATCAGACTGTCAAATAATGGCCTGACAGAAGAAGAGATGTTTTAATTTCCAAACTTTTTTTTTTTGAGGAAGATTAGCCCTGAGCTAACTACTGCAGGTCCTCCTCTTTTTGCTGAGGAAGCCTGGCCCTGAGCTAACATCGTGCCCATCTTCCTCTGCTTTATATGTGGGATGCCTACCACAGCATGGCATGTCAAGCGGTGCCATGTCTGCACCCGGGATCCAAACCGGCGAACCCTGGGCTGCCAAGTAGTGGAAAGTGTGAACTTAACTGCTGCGCCACTGGGCCGGCCCCTAATTTTCAAACTTGAACACTATTTAGCCTCAGTCTATGTTGTTATTACATGTGATGTCCAACATTCAATAAAAAATTAAGGATACACAAGAAAAGCAAGGAATACAATCACTTGTCAAGAGACAAAAAAATCGGCAGAACCATACTCACAGATGACCAAGATGTTGGAAATATAAGTCAAAGACTTTAAAATAACTATATTATGATAAGTTAAAGAAGACAGTGAAAAACAGTAGATGACTTGAATGAACAGATAGGAATTTTCAACAAAGAGATCAAAAATATAAAAAAGAGTCAAATAGAAATTCTAGAAATAAAAAAGCATGATATAAGAGATGAAAAATTTCTTTGACAGACTCATTGGCAGACATAACTTAGGAAGAAATCAATGAACTTCAAAAGATATTAAAACAAATCAACAAAATCTATCCTAAAGAAAACAATAACCACAACAAAAAACACAGAACAGAGGATCTAAGAGCTATGGATTGTGGGGCAATATCAAATTGCTGAAAATAGGATTAATTGGAGCTCCAGAGAAAGAATAGACACAGAATAAAGCAGACAAAACATAATGGGCAAGAATTTTCTGCAATAATGAGAGTTACCAAACCACAGAACCAAGAAGCTCCAAGAACACCAAACAGGAAAAAAATAAAATAAAATGCATCTAGACATGTGGTATTTAAATTGCTACAAACCAAAGGTAAAGGAAAGATCTTGAAAGCTGTTAGAGGAGAAAAAAACATTAAAAGGAGAAGAACTTATATGAGAATTACAGTAGATTTCTAATCAGAAAATATGCCAACTCTAAGAAAAAATGTGGTGCCTTTTAAAATTTGAGGGAAAAAAAGCCAATTTCTGTTAATCCAGATTCTAAACCCAGTAAAAATACACTTTAAAAATAGGTGAAATAAACAGTTGTTTAGAAAACACAAAAGATAAGAGAATTCGTGGCCAGGAGACATGTGCTACAATAATTGTTAAAGGAAGTTCTTAAAAAAAAAGCACAGCAAATGATACCAGATCAAAACATGAATCTCCACAAAGAAATGAGGAAGTCCGGAATTGCTAAACATTAATATAGATAGAAATATATCTTCATTATTTGTATTACTCTAAAAGATAATCATCAAAATCAGAAATAGTTACAACATGTGAGATTTTTAACGTGTATAAAAGTGAAAAATATGACAACAATAACATGAAGGATGGGAAGGAAGAACTTGGATAGATTGTAAAGTGATTACAGTAATCATGAAGTGGTATAATATTATACAAAGGTAGACTGTCATAAATTATATTGCAAACCCTAAGGAAACCACTAAAAAGTAGAAAAAGACATATAATTAACAAACTAATGGTGAAAATTAAGTGGAATAATAAGTAATGTACAATTAATCCAAAGTTAGGCAAAAATAGAGGGAAAAGAAAAACCACAAAGAGTAGATGAAATATAAAAAGAAATGTTGCAAGACTGTGGATTTAGATCAATCAAATGGATAATTACATTAACAGCAAATCACCTTTAAAAAGGAATTAAAAGACAGAGATTACACATTGGATTAAAAAGCAAGACCTAATCATATACAGGCCTATCTCGGAGATATTGTGGGTTCAGTTCCAGACCACTGCAATAAAGCAAATATCACAATAAAGTGAGTCACACAAATTTCTTCGTTTCCCAGTGCATATAAAAGTTATGCTTACATACTGTAGTCTTTTAAGTGTACAACAGTATTTTGTCTAAAAAAAGTACATATCTTAATTAAAAAATACTGCAAAAAATGCTAACCATCATCTGAGCCTTCAGTGAGTTGTAACATTTTTGCTGGTAGAGGGTCTTGCCTCAATGTTGATGGTTGCTGACTGATCACATTGGTGGTTGCTGAAGGTTGGGGTGGCTGTGGCAGTTTCTTCAAATAAGATGACAATGAAGTTTGCCACATCGATTGACTCTTCCTTTCATGAAAAATTTCTCTGTAGCATGCATGCTGTTAGATAGCATTTTACCCACAGTAGAACTTCTTTCAAAACTGGAGTCAAGCCCCTCAGACCCTGATGCTGCTTTATGAACCAAGTTTATGTCATATTCTAAATTCTTTATTGTCATTTCAACAATCTTCACAGCCTCTACACCAGGAGTAGATTGCATCTCAAGAAACCAGTCTTTGCTCATTCATAAGAAGCAACTCCTCATGCTTTAAAATTTTACCATGAGATTGCAGCAATTCAGCTACATCTTCAGGCCCCATTTCTAATTCTAATTCTCTTGCGATTTCTACCACATCTGCAGTTACTTCCTTCATTGAAGTCTTGAACCCCTCAAAGTCATCCATAAGGGTTGAAATCAACTTCTTCCAAACTCCTGCTAATGTTAATATTTTGACTTCTTCCCATGAATCATGAATATTCTTAACGGCATCTAGAATGGTGAATCCTTTCCAGAAGGTTTTCAATTTACTTCGCCCAGATCCATCAGAGGAATCCCCATCTATGACAGCTATAGCCTTACAAAATGTATTTCTTAAATAATAAGACTTGAAAGTTGAAATTACTCCTTAATCCAAGGGCTGAAGAATAGATGTTGCACCAGCAGGCATGAAAACAATATTAATCTCATTGTACATCTCTATGAGAGCTCTCGGGTGATCAGGTACATTGTCAATGAGCAGTAATATTTTGAAAGGAATCTTTTTTTCTGAGCGGTAGGTCTCAACAGTGGGCTGAAAATATTCAGCAAACCATGCTGTAAATAGAGATGCTGTCATCCAGGCTTTGTTGTTCCATTTATAGAGCACAGACAGAGTACATTTAGCCTAATTCTTAAGGAACTTAAGATTTTCAGAATTATAAATGAGCATTGACTTCAGTTTAAAGTCATCAGCTGCATTAGCCCCTAACAGGAGAGTCAGCCTGTCCTTTCAAGCCAAGCATTAACTTCTCCTCTCTAGCTACGAAAGTCCTAAACAGCATCTTCTTCCAATATAAGGCTGTCTCACCTACACTGAAAATCTGTTGTTTAGCATAGCCACCTTCATGAGTTACCTGAGCTAGATCTTCTGGAGAACTTGCTGCAGCTTCTACGTCAGCACTTGCTGCTTCACCTTGCACTTTTATGTTATGGAGATGGATTCTTTCCTTAAAACTCATGAACAAATCTCTGCTAGCTTCAAACTTTTCTTCTGCAACTTCCTTACCTCTCTCAGCCTTCATAGAATTGAAGGGAGTTGGGAACTTGCTCTGGATTAGGGATTGGCTTTAAGGAATGTTGTGGCTAGTTTGATCTTCTATCCAGACCACTGAAACTTTCTCCATATCAGCAATAAGTCTGTTCCGCTTTTTTTATCTTTTGTGTGTTCATTGGAGTAGCACTTTTAATTTCCTTCAAAAATGTTTCCTTTGCATTCACAACGTGGCTAATTATTTGGTGCAATAAGCCTAGCTTTTGGCCTCTCTTGGCTTTTGACATGCCTTCCTCACTAAGCTTAATCATTTCTAGTTTTTGATTTAAAGTGTGAGATGTACAACTCTTCCTTTCACTTGAACACGTAGAGGCCATTGCAGGGTTATTAATTAGCCTAATTTCAATAATGTGGCATTTCAGAGAATGGGGAGGCCTGAGGAGAAGGAGAGAGAGGTAGGACTAGCCCATCGGTGGAGCAGTCAGAACAAACTCAATATTTAAGTTCTCTGCCTTATATGGGCATGGTTCATGGTATCCCCAAACAAGTACAATAATAATATTGAAGACTGCTAACATAGATCACCATAATAAATATAACAATAATGAAAGTTTTGAAATATTGTGAGAATTACCAAAATGTGACACAGAGACACAAAGTTAGCAAATGCTGTTGGGAAAATTTCACCCACAGACTTGCTCAACATAGGGTTGGGTTAACCCGCAATTTGTAAAAAATGCAATACCTGGAAACAGCAATAAAGTGAAGCACTGTAAAATGAGGTATGCCTGTACTGTCTACCATAAACATACATTAAATACACAGGCACAAATAGGGTAATAGTAAAAGGATATAAGAAGGTATACACTGGAAACAAAGAAAATAAAGCGTATATCTGCTATAGACTTTTTCTTTTGTACACATGGGTTTCTAATTACGATTCTCCCCATTTATTAACCAGTCAACAGGTTCTTATGTTTTCTGAGTCATAGAAATGTATTAAAAATTTCTAATCCAAGGAAATCATCTTAGTTATTTTCCATCTTGTCATAGATTTCTTCTGCAAATATATGTATATATTAACAAATTTATATATAATACAAATATATATATATATGTATATATATATATATATATAATTTCCATGAAATTTAGGAGTAAGAGAACTTAACTAATGGGTAAGATCTACTTTCTTAAAATGGTCTCTAGTTATTACATATTTTACTTATTTTATGAGCTAGAATCAAGCATATAAGTATTTGATGATTCGATATGGCCTTTTAACTCCAACAATTTCTCCATTTTCATTGCAACTAATTTGTGAAGTTATTGCATAGCAAGATCCTAGATGAGTGATTTAAAAACCAATTCATCTATCTTTCTCTTTCCTAGAAGAGTAGAATCCAAATAAGTACTGTTGACGAATTAGTAAGATAACTATGGTTATGTGTTCATTTTATTCAAATTCAAGTTAAATGTCTTACTACCTTTTCTTAGAAATAGTTATTTTTCATATACAATTATCAGCTATTTTGTGTCTTATAAACATGCTCTACATCAAATTTTGTCCAGTCATGGGAAAGTTTAATGAAAATGTCTACACAACTTGGTAGCTAGAGAGTTGTTCCTACCTTGATGTGTTGCTGTAATTATAATATGAAAAAACTTGATAAGACATGCTTTATGACTTGTTATTGAAATATTTAGATTGAGTGTTAATTTTTCATTATATTTTTTCCACTAAGATTTATTTTTAAAAGCCTATAAATTTGATTGAAGTGGAGGAAAAATCTCCCAATAAAAATACAAATGTTAAAAGACGAGGTTTTGTAGAAAAGAAATCATAGTGGTAGGAAGGAAAAAAAATCAATGAGATGGACATATCACTAGTATTTCTATTAAAATTTGTAATTTCTAAAACCTCCACAGATGACAAAAAATTTAGAATTCTGCAGATAGCTTTAATCTTTTATTTAATGTGAACATTTATATTAGAAATGTAACCAGATCAAGTTTAGTGGATGGTGACACACAATGCTCACATGATTGGCGTGGAATCACAAAAAACTTGTTCACTATGGCCTCATCAGCCACACTGCAGAATTTCTTAAGATGTATTTTAGTTCATAAAGTTTTATAGGCCTTCTTATCGCAATCATCAATATTAGGTGCTAAAGGATTGTGAATTCTACATCTTATTTTGAATTTTATTGAATGTCATTCTTGTATTCTAGCATTAGAATTTTGTTAATTGTGTTTCTGAGTGAAGCATATTGTGACTTAAGATTGTAATTAATTGGAACACAAAGCACTGAATTCATGGAACAATTTTAGATATTATTTATAATAAATACACTAAGTCAAGCACTTGAGAAGATATTAAATATGTAAAATATTTTAAATTACAATGTTATTTTATAGTAGGAATTTTAACACATATTAGGGAAGGATCTGTTTTTATGCAAATGTGCATATTAAATATATACAGTTTTTTCCATTTGTAGGGAATTTGGATCATAGATATATTAAAGATAGTGAAAGATTCTACTCCTTCAGTTTTTTCCATTTGTAGGGAATTTGGATCATAGATATATTAAAGATAGTGAAAGATTCTACTCCTTCAAGTGATCTATCTTATATTATTTCAGATGGAACTCTTGGGGGATTTACCACGGCTCAAGGCAGATGGTTCCTTCATTGGATGAATGTTACTACGACCAGCACCTTCCTTACAACGGGCTGAGAGCCATGTCTTTCTAAGCCACACGTTAATCCTGATTCTGCCTTCAACAGTGACAAAGAAAAATTCTATGCTCTTTCTCTGTCCCTTGACAGCGCTTCAAATATTTGAAGTCAGCTGTCAAGTCTCCACTGAGACCTCTTTTCTCTGGGGAGAAAGTCTCTAGGTTTTTTTTTTCTCTCTCTCCTTTCCCTTTTCCCTCACGACATTTCCATCAGTTCACCATTCCAGTTTCCCTTCACTGTCTTCTTTCTTGTTTGTCAATTTCTCTTTTAAAATGTGCCACTCATAATTTTACACGTAGTTTGACTGGTGCAGAACACAAAAATAATAGTTTTACGTTCTGTTCTCTGTACTTCTATCAACACAACCTGAGTGCCAACAAGTGATTTTAATACTAGGTTACACTATTGGTTTATTTTAAGGGTTTGTTTCTAAAAATTCGTAAGGCGATGGTAGCCACAGGTTGATAATGTTGGACAAGGTGAAGCAAGGATGGAATTGTTAAAGAATAGGCCAGTACCAGTGTGCAAACTGCACGAAAGGGCCTATCACAAAAATCGGAGAGGCAGAGAAAATTGTCAGTGGCAGAAGCCAGACAAGAGATAGTAAAATCAAGAACAAATACGGAAGAGGGCTAGGTCCATTGGGAAACCAACGTTCTGACAAATAATGAAGAATCAAGAAATCTTTGGGCACCAAAGACTCGGGATACTTTCAAGACATTTGTGAAAAGGACCATTCTTGGAGTAAATGGATGAGCCCAGTATTAATAATTACAGTTCAAACCCTAAATTTGCAGTGTGAATTTCAATACCTTACTGGGATCCATTTTATTACTGAGAAAAAATTAAGATAAGTTAATATACTAACTGATGGCGGGTTTTTAATTAATACAGCCATTTGTGACAGCAGTTTAGTGATTGATACTAAAGTTAAAGATGTGTATATTTTAACTGGGCAGTTCTCAGTGTCTACCCAAGATTTCTCTCACATACATAAACAAGGAGGTGTATTCAAGCACACTCAATACTACTCTAGAATGGCAAAAAAAAAAAAAAAATGAAAACACTCTCTTTCACAATAGAGGAATAAATAACAGATTATTAATTAGGATTAAAATGACCCTACTGGATCTTTGTATATCAGTATGGCAAATGAGGAAAAATGTTGACCAAAACATGGTAGAAATACTAACAAATATACCCATAACCGAAATAAGTACAGAGTGTATAAATTCAGCTGTTAAAGAAAGAGGGACTCTCAGATTAGAAAACAACAACAAAAACATCTAAATGAAGTTTAACAGAGACTTACCTAAAATATAGCAATGCAGAGTTTAAAAGTAAGTGGGAAGAAAACATGTACTAGTAAATGATAAACAAAATAAAGCGAAAGAGTAGAGTAGCTATTTTAACAATATCAGAAAAAATATACTGAAAATTAAAAACAATGAAGGTAAAAAGAGCCACCACATATTGATGAGAAGCAACCTGCCAAAAATATACACTAGTTCTGAATGAATAGCACATAGTAAAAAAGCTGCACTATATTTAAAGTCAAAAATGATGAAATTATAAAGAGAAATTAAGACAACATATTATATTAGTGGAGTTTTAAGACAGCTAGCTCAGTAATTGAACCATTAAGTAAAAAAGAAAAAAAAAGATGATTATAAATGATTAAAACAATAACATAGAAGATTGGAACAACAGGTTCTTTTTAATGTGCCTCTATAGAATCCTTCAACCAATGACATTTTCCTAAACACCTATCAGAAAAACCGATGTACCTACTAAGCCATAAGGAAAGTAATAAATACCAAAGAATGAATGACATACATATAATTTTCTTTAAAAAATCCATAAAGTTAGAAATTAATATAAAGCAAAATATAAAAAGTGATTCTGGAAATTGGAAGGGAATTCTGCTAAGTAATTAAGGAATTAATGAAGAGACCATAATGCTAACTAGAAAATATTTAGAACTGAATAATCTGCAGAATATATTAGGGCTAGTGGCTAGGAAGACTCAATATAATAAAGTGGTCATTTGTTCCCTAACTAATGTTTAATGTCAACGTAAATATTTAACACTTTTTCCTAAAACTTTACAGTTTATAAAATTCATATAGAAAATAAAAGGCCAAAATTGCCAATGCAATGTTGAACATATGTAAAGGGTTACTTGCCCTCCAGATACCAAAACCTCTTATAAAACTAAACTAATTAAGATGGTGAGGTGTTGGCAAAAAAAACCACAAATGGAATAGAAAAAACATGCTCACGAACAGCCCATCGTAAAAATAAGAAATTTGCCTATGATGGAGGCGGCATTGCTTATCGTCATTTGCAGATGAAAATAAACAGTCATAGAGGGGGTTAGAAACTTGCTCAAGATTCTGCAGCAAGGAAGTAGCTCAGTCTGCTTTGGCTCCAGACTTTCTGAAGTGAGGATCTGAGATCTGAAGCTCTGTGCTGCTGGGAGAGTGAAGGGAGTATGTGGTCTAAGAAACACGTGGTAGTCGTTCATGCTGATCTTCACACATTTCCAGTGCTCTGCCTTCCAGGGCACATGGGAGGTTGCACGTCGCAGTTGATTTTGAAGTTAGGCATGGTCATTAAAATTGCTTTGGACAAGATGGGAGGTCACTTCCACGTAGAGGGTGAAGGGGCAGCACACGATTTGGATTTTTGCTGCATTTCTTTCCCAGTGTCGTGATGATTTGGTCTCTGAGTAAATTTGCTGAATTATATTGTTCACATAATTTGAGCAAAAAATACACTTATGTTATGTGAATCCGCTAATATTTGGCAGCATAAGCCAGCCCAATCTGGTAAAATACAATAATTATGAAAAAAAAAGAAAAAGAAAGTGAGATTGAGAGACTCAGACTTATCCCTTTACCTAAATTAAATAATGAGATTTATTTTTATTTCTCTCAATGTCACATTTTAAGTCCCAGAGACCAAAGTTAACCTGGTGGAAGACTCTGTTCACCCTAAAATACTAGGAGGAAATAAATTAGTCTCCTAGATTCAAAACATCACAGAGAGAGACTGGCTTCCTGGTTAAAGCTCTGTATGGTTAAACTGGTGTTTCAATTCATTCTTTTATTAGAGAGACCTTGAGTATTTAAGGGCCAAATCAGCTCGGAATCAAATGGTGTTGGTGTAATTCTTCTCAACTTGTCTGAAAAGCCGTACCTTGGAGTGGGGCTGACTTCCTACATTTAGATGATCTCCTGGGAAGAGGATGAATGAAGTGTTTAATTCCTGCATATGATTCAAAACCACAAAGCCAAATCCCAATCTGTGTTTTCAGAGGCAACTGTCAGAATAACTTCTGGCAAGAGCCCTTCTTTCTTTTCTGTTAATACAAAAAGTGTATGAACTATCCACATTAGCTGCCTGGCTTGATGCAAACAAGAAAATTGCTTAAATTTCTACTATTTCTCTGTAGAAAGAAACTGCCTGCAACCATTTTTTATTCACAGAACATAGAAAATTAGATTGGTGATTTCTCTTGTTATCAAAAGCTATAGCTTTGTCATATGTGTAAAGTGTTAACTGGCATTTGTAAGTATTGAAGTAAAAGGAAGGAAAAAATCCAGGGCAGTGCATGGAAAGACAAAAATATAAGTTAATGTATGTAGTAATAGAAAAATTGCATCCATGAAAGTTTTATTGTTTTTTCAAGTTAAGAAATGGGAATCTTCCCATTTGATGATGTGAAAAATATTTATTCATTCAAAAAATAGTTATTAAGTATTAGTGGGTGGTTAGGCGCATAACTTCATATGGAGGTAGCGAAATGCATACCACGAGTGCCTCTCCTCAGAGAACATAAGTGTTTTGGAAAATATAAGGCTTCAGATAGGAAGGAAAAAGGAAAGGTGCTGTGAACCTAGGGGCAGACCCTCAAATAACTTTTAAGACCTGAGGGTTCCACCACAAGCAAACAACAGAAACCATCAACATGCTTCTTCCACACTTCCTGAAATCTTTATTTTCATTTTGCTATATTTATTATAATTTTAGCTATTAAAATATTTCCTCTTTTTGCTTTTTTAGCAGAAAGAGTATAAGATTTGAAGTCAGACAGAACTGAGTCTGAACGCCGGCTCTAATAGTGACCATCTTGGTCTAGTTTCTTGAACTCATGAGCTCTTAGTTTCCCGATCTAAAAAATAGGATATTTATTCCTCAGATTTTACTTTCATTTGAGAAACTTTGTATAAAACCTTTGAAGTGCTTAGGACATAGTAGATGCTAAATATATGTTATTCCCTTTAACTTAAATGTCAGCTCCTTTAAAAATGAAGAAACAGTTTAAGACAAGAATCTCTAAAAATATCACTCTTATTAGATAATAGAAAATAGTAAATAATAAACATTATTTGAGGTTAATGCATATTATTAGGTATAGAATTAAAAGATACTATGGTTATCTATTAAAAACGTTATTGAGTACTTGCTAAGTAGTACCTAATACTATCTTGAGCAGTAGAAGACGATGAAAGAATGAGAGGCCAAGGTCTCTTTATAGTAGCTTGTATATGTCTTTCACAGCCGAAATGAAGTGAATTTGACCTCTTTCAACCCTTGGCTGAATTATTCTTCTTAGAAAGACAAAAGGCTGTGATTGAGGAGAATGAGAATTTCGAAGTGCAGTGGTAAGCATGATGCAGCAGCAGCAGCAGCGGCTGATAAAGGGCGGGCCCAGGCAGTGCGGGGCTGTGCAGGGGTCTGGGAAAATGTGATTGGAGAGGTGACAGCACAGTCCTTAAAGGAAGAGTTTAAATTATCAAAATCACAGTTCTCTGTTTCCAAAATTCTATTTGTATTTATCATAGAAAAAGCTGATCTCTCCTCTTTTTCATTCTCTTGTACATTTTAATGTCATTGGTCCCAGGATATAGAACTTACATTAGTAAAATGTAACTGCAAACCACAATTTATTACTAACTTCTAGACAACCAATTTATAAATGAATTTTCGAGACTGCCTTTATTGACTGTTCATATACTATTTAGACAGAAACTAAACTATGTGGAACGAGTTATAAGTCCATGCCATTATCTAACAAACAGACATTTCTTCAACAACAACAAATAAAAGAAATGATAATATGCACTGTGAAAGGTGAAGCAGTTAAATCGTGCCAAATACTTAACCTGGAAAATATCACAAAACACACCATGTGACTGAGGTCTCAAGTGTGCCTATTTCAGAGGCACCATTAGCGGCTGTGAAATACATATAAACCTTTACAACACCCGAAGCATTGAATTTGATTTAGAACAAAAGCATTTGGATAAATAAGCTGAAGAAGTAAAGAATAAATTGACCACATGCCTTCATATAGAAACATGTATTTTCTAATTCATATTCCAGGAACTGTGATGTGTTTGTCAGGTAGGTTTTGCATGTCATGAATGTGGCATATGGCAGAAGTTGGGAACAAAGGAAAGAGGTAGAATTCCATTTTTCTCATCTACAAAACTCCTGTTCAGCAAGGAATGCCCATTAAGACAGGGAGCCACAAAGGTAGATCAAAGTGACATTATCTAAGAAAATATCTTGGAGATGATCCTTTGGAGGATAAACCTGCTTTTCCTCATTTGATTACTCATAGCACCAAAAAGGAGACTTTTGATTTCCCTTCTGATATTCACCATGAGATAACTCAGCATTTAGGTCAATCTGGACTCCTGTCCCAGGCCCCTGCTTTTGAACAAATCATAGAAAAAGTTAAGCTGTGATTTTATGTATTTTGTGTATATTAATACAAACACTACCTGGAATGTTTAAAATCCATTCAAAACAAATGACTATAACATATGCCCAGGCAGTGCAAAGAACAGCTTGCTATCTGGGCAACAAGTTGTAATAAGATGAGGGAAAATGATTAGGGGCATTCAAAATAGTTTAAGAAAGCTGGCCTGTGCAAATGCCATCTCAAAGACTAACTGTAATAATTATGGTAGAAACCCGCTCTTAATAAAATACAAAAATGGCCTTCATGATAAAGAAAAGGAGAAGCCTGTGTAGAATTATTATCTTCCTGCTGTGTGTGACACTTTCAGCCTACAGATATTTCCATCATTACTCAAGGGTTAATCTACACTGGAAACATATCCATTGTTTTCAATTCCCTCAACTTAGATTAATATTTGTTTTATCTTGTACCAGAGGACCTTTTGATCGTCATGGTGAGTGTCATTAGAAAACGACCTTAACTCAGTAGTGGCTAGTGTCAATATCAACTCTTACTGGCAGAATAGCAACCTATTCTTATTCACAATCTGTCAACTTCTGATGTCACTTAACTCAGGCTTCGTGTGACAGAGCCAATAGCAAAGGCATTGACCTTCAGCAATTTTGTGTGAACATGGTTGACAGGTATAATGGTCATAGCAAATGCAGATAATTGGATCAAAAAAATGAGTTTGACTGTACAGCAATATACTCTACTCCCTGGTTTCGCTCTTGATGGTCTACATATAAATTTTGCTGGCTTTTAAAGGCATTTTGCCATCCTGAAATATTATAGAAATACTTATTCAGAATCCCTCAATGACTGGAGGATAATTGTTTCATATTTATTATTTTCTTTTAAAATAAGGCTAACATACACACAGAAGAGGGCTCAGGAAAAATTATTTTCAAGTGACAATTATTTAATAAGGAGAGCCTTACCAATTTACATCACAGAGTGAAATGCTCTTGAAGCACACAATAGTGAAACTTTTGCAAAATCGTTGTGGTATTTATAGAAATATTCAACTAGATTTTGCACTAGTTTGCAATTTGCAGGTATTACCCACTGGGTAGAGGAGAAAAAATTACCATCATTATATGATCTTAGAGTCCTCACTCCATTTCAGACAGTTGGATTATTTCCTCTCTCTCTGTCTCTCTCTCTCTCTCTATATAATGTATATATATATATGTATATATACATATATATACATATATATAACTAAAATATGTTCAGCTGGTTGATTACATTAATCCTATAACATTCAATAAATTAATTATCTGTAACTATATATTGAGTTTTTGTTAAATATACAAGAACAAGTATTGCTTAACAACTAAGAGTATGAACAATATAGAGTAGTTCGACAATATATACACAGATGCCAGCTCTCCCATTTCCTGGTTGTTTGATTTTGGAAATGTTAATTAGCAAGTTTAAGTTTGTTTCCTCACCTACAAAATAGGAATAATTAGTTACTATATTGCAGCATTGCTCATTAAATGCACTCATGCTTGTAAGCAATAAGCATTGTGCCTGTCCCATAGCATCTATTCAATATGTATTGCTTTGCTGCTGCTGCTGCTGATGATGATACTACTGTATGCAGTACGTTTACTCTTTGGTATTTCAATTTCAAGGTTAAGAAATCTAGTAAAATAAGTAGGCTGATCTAAGCATATTGAGAAATTTAAATTTGGTTTTCAGAGTTTTGAGGAATATAAGTTCTCTTCAGTCAAAATTAATCATTCATATGGACTGGCCTGGTGGTGCAATGGTTAAGTTTGTGCACTCTGCTTCAGTGGCCCGGGGTTTGCTGGTTTGGATCCCGGGCACAGACCTAGCACCACTGGTCAAGCCACGCTGTGCCGGCATCCCACGTAAAACAGAGGAAGATTGGCACAGATGTTAGCTCAGCAACGATCTTCCTCCAGCAAAAAGAGGAACATTTGCAACAAATGTTAGCTCAAGGTCAATCTTCCTCACACACAAAAATATTAAAAAATTAATCATTCACAAATATGTGAGGTCAGTTAGAACGATCTTTGAAGATGAAGAATGTGTTTATCTGGATCCTTGTAGTCTCTCAAGTCCCTCTCCTTTCAGAGGCTTCTGTGTTTAAACTTTGTTTCTTATACACAGGGATGTTCAGTATTTTGTCTGTTATAATTCCCAAGAGTGGAATGGTATAGTATGGAGAAATATCTAGATTTCAATTCCAATTCTTCTAATAAATACCTGTATTTTCATTCTACAAGTTATTGAGTCTTGTTAAACTTCCTTTTCCTTACAAATACAATAGTAACCTTTGAAGAATTGTTTTTAAATGTTTAAATCATCAGGCCCTGGATTCAGACAGATTTGGGTTTGAACATAGACTCCAACATTTCTTGGCAGTATGACAATGGGTAAACTAATTGAACTCTCTAAGCATCAGTTTCTTCCCACTATAAATTGGAATGGTAAATGTAACTACTTCATTACTTCAAGGGTTTTTCTGATGATTAAATAAAATAACACCTGAAAGGATTTAGAAAATGGTTTTACAAAGATACTTGTTCAATAAACATCATCTATTACAAATAAGTAACAGGAAATCTCAGCTGGAAGTAATTGATTTTATTCCTTTTTCTTTGCACTTAAGAAAAAATGGCATCAGCTTTGGGAATGTTTAAATCTAGATTGGTGAAGTCAGATCCTCCAATGGTCAGGATATTCCTCGGAGACCCCCTCAAATTAGGGCCAGAATGGTTGATGACTGTACTTGCATGTGAAGACAGTCCTGATTATAAACGCTGGGCAATATACTTATTAAAATTGATTATCTTTGTGTGTTGTGCTCTTTCCCTATGAAACAATACTTTCTATAACTATAGGTATCATTTCTGCCAAATGAAACCCTAAGATTATTACCAATAGAGTAATAGATTCACTACTCTTTTCTTTTTATCATTATACACATATTTCTAACAAATAAAGGGTGATTTTTCTTTCTTTTTTTGTGTTAATGAAGCTTTTCAGCTGTTGCTAATTTTCTATCACTGATGTTAGAAAGTAAACTTTAAAGGAAAAAACAAACAGGTTTATCTTAAGTGGAAGTGTTTTTCTGTTTCTGCATATATGGTCAAAGGAACATTTTAATTGCACATATCAGTTTATCAATTGAAGGGATGAAGCCTCTATTCAAGCTAGTTTAAGAAAAAAAAACAGGCTGTGTCATTCAGCATAGAGTTATCCATTACAGAAGTCAATGGCCCTGTTCTGTGACAAGCATCTCAAGGTTCCATGATGCTGATATCTGCTCAGGAGAGTGAACTTGTCTTTCCCAGTTGCCCCTGGGGCATCTCTAAAACTGTAAGTAAAGCTTCTGGGAGATGACAACAGGTTGCAAGCTTGACTTCCCAAAATAATTTCAATTGAGGTTTGAGTTGCTCAAATTATATATTCACTTTAGGTAAGAAATCAAACCTATCCTACCAATTAATTTATCACATAATTTCCAGTGTCTGATTTCAAATTTATATTGCTTGACATTTCTCAGTACTGACAGAAGACACAAGTTATACGAGTATGTTAGATAGTTCTGTTATTGCATTAAGTAAAACAAATGTACAATTAGTAGAATAGCACCATAAACTCATATAATTGGAAGTATGATACAATTTTTGGTAATCTCAAACAAGGTAATACTTAATTTGAAATAATAGCTAGAATTATACACTGACAGATAAGTTCTTGTATTCTTTTGATTCTGACACATTTACTTTTCAGTAGCTTTTCCTAAGTTTTTCTCTCATCAAACAAAGCACAGTAGTATTTATCCACAGTGTTCTAGTCATCTTCCTGTTTGTTCTCAGATCCATTTCCAGCCCTTTCTTGCCCTGCTGTATATTGCAGAAAATTGTATTTCCCACAATCCCTTGCCTTCTGGCTTTTAGGAACTTTCAGCCAAGGAGAGCCTCTAGCAGAAGACAAAGTTGGGAGGTGGGAAAAGACAATATATTTCTCTGTATTTCTCTAAGAGCAGCTGAATCATCTCCTCTGTTCTGTCTTCCACTAGATAGCTTTATCCTCTGTGGCGTCAGCTCCAACCAGGAGGCCCCAATAAATTCCCAGTTCCCACTAGTGGATAACAGTTCCTGAGATCTAGTTACATAATTTCTCCTTTGTCCTCCTTCCTAAAAGTGGAGACTCCTTGCTATTTCTAAGCTTTTGGTCATCTCATTGTCCTTAATTTGGCTCCTTTGTACTTGCAATACCTGTATAACGAATGTCTTTTATCTGGAAACCTAGAGTGTATATGTTTTCTGACTGAATCCTAATTAACACATTTAAGTTAAAATAGAATATATCTAGCCCCCACCCACAAAAAGCTAGATTTCTTCTTTCTAAGATATTTTGGAATTTAGTTATTATGGATCAATTCTATTATGGGAGTTTATCAGAACTTTTTCCAGGAGAAGAAAGTCCTAAAAATGTATATTATTGCTTATCTCATCTGGACCTAAACAATATGCAAATTATAGGTAAGGAAAGAGGCAGCCTACTAAAATAGACCATATATGGTTCATATAACAAGCCAAAACACATTTAATATACTTGAAATTATGCTAAGTAGGTTGTTAGGCCATAATGGAATTAAACTAGAAATCAATAGCAGAAGGATAACAAGAAAATCTCTAAATGCTTGGAAAGTAAACAATATACTTCTAATTAATTCATAGGTAAGGAGGATGTCCTGAAGGAAATTAGAAAGTGGGTTTTTTGTTTTTGTTTTTGTGCCAAAGAAGATTGGCCCTGAGCTAACATCTGTTGCCAATCTTCCTCTTTTTGCTGAGAAAGATCACCCTGAGCTAGCATCTGTGCCAGTCTTCCTCTGTTTTGCATTTGGGTCACTACCACAGCTTGGCCACTGGCGAGTGGTATAGTGGCCCAGGATCAAACCTTGGGCCGCAGAAGCAAAGCATGTGGAACTTAACCACTAGACCACCAGGGCTGGCCTAGAAGAAAGTAGTTTCAATTGTACAAAAATGAAAACAAACTATATCGACGTTTGTGGAATTTAGCTAAAGCAGGGCTTACATGGAAATTTACGGTGTCAAACACTTATGTTAGAATAGAAGAAACATCTCAAATCATGAATCCAAGTTTTCATCTTATGAAATTGGAAAAAGAAAAGTAAAAGCTATTCAAATCAAGTGGAAGGAAAGAAATAATAAAGAATAGAAATAAATAAAATTGAAAATAGAGAACTAATAGAAAAAAATCAACAAAACCAAGAGCAGCCAATAAGATTTTTGTTGATCAAAGGCCAATAAAATTGGTAAACCTCTGCCAGAATGAAAGTCTATAAAATAGAAGACACAGTTTAGCAATATCATGAATGAAAAAAGAGATATCACTACATACCCTGCAAATATTAACAGGAAACTAATAGAATACTAAAAACAACTCTGTGAACGTAAATTTGACCACTTATATGAAATGTACCATTTCCTCAAAACTACAAACTACCAAAACTCACCAAATTGAAACAGATGAACTTAATAGTCCTATAACTTAAAAATTAAACTCATTAAAAATCTTTCCAAAAGAAATTTCAAGACCTAATTGACCTAGATGATGAATTCTACCAAATACTTTAGAGAGATAACACCAAATCTGCACAATTTCTTCCAGAAAATAGTAGACAAGGAGACAGCTCTAAACACATGGGACCAGCATTATCCTCACTGATGCCAAAATCATACAAATCCGTTAAAAGAAAGGAAAAGAAAGAGACAAGTATTCTTGTTTACCCAAAGTTACTGTTTCAATGGAAAGTGGAAAATGAATAAAAATGGGGGCAAGTAAAATATGTTATTCTTCTTTACCCTTCAGTGTTTTGTTTAATTTTAAAATATTTACAGATTTTCTATTATACTTCTGTTATTGATTTCTAGTTAGGTTTGGGGATAAAGAAATAAAGATTATATACTTGACTGATCATTACAAAATATACGTTTTTAAAAATAATCAGTATTTTACTTTGTAGTTTGATAAACAGAAAAATATAGAATAGAATGTATGTATCTGAAATTAAGTAAAAATGATACAAGTATATCCATTGTAATAAATTTATAACATAAATATAATCCAGGATATTTGACAACCATTAGAATGTTGTGATATAGATTTCACCTCTTATTGGAACATTTGACTGAATCATCTCTTTCTGAACAATTTGTTGTTTGATTAATTTTAATAATATATTATGATACATCTGTAGTGGATAGACTTCGAGTCACAATCTCATGTTTTTCTTAATCTATACCTGAAGTTAGCTCTCAAGCACCTCCATTTGCCTCAAATGGCAGCTCATAAATTCTAAGCACACCAGAGTCTTTTCTCTTTACAGTAGCATCTGATCATGCTGGGTTCCATTAAAACGTACAACCTCTAATGGCCTTTGGTGATTTGTAACTCACCCAAATGCATCTGCAGCTGACATATCTACATTTCTCTTTGCTTCTCAGATGTCAAATTTGTGTTGGTCACTTCCTCCTGCTCATATATATCACACTTCCTCAATTCTCAGTAGTATAATGAACAGTTAAATCTTGTCCCACCAAAGAAGATGATGTGGTCAAGCCTCAGATTAAATTTGCCTGCTTAGGGCTTGCCAACATGAATGCACCTTGTTGGACAAGGAGATTTCTCTATTTGACTTGCTGGCTTAATGGCTTTCTCCTAAGAAATAAATTCTCTCTTCTCTCAGGTCTCACAAAACCATCTATGATTTCTAGTGACAATCCCCAGTCACAGTGCAGGGGATGAGATTCCGGCCCTTTCTCAGAGACATTAACCCTCATGTTTCATTGAATCTCTTTCCTTTATCAGTTAATCAAATTTTTATGTCTCTTTGTGCAAGGTAAAATTGGTTTTCCATTTTCACACCTTTCCATTCTACAGAATAAATGTTATTTTCTGAAACGTCAATATAATTGATTCTTTGGAGCTTAAAAACATTATATAAATATTTTTCTCAAGAAGCTCTGATTTGCCTCCACAATGAGTCTCAAGAAGCTATCTTTGAAATCGAGGAAAAGAATTTAGGTTTATCTTTCAGTCATATTAGCTCTCTCTCTGAGTGTAGCGTACACAGACAGCTCTCACTGCTGCCTTACTATATGGTAAAGGATATTGGGATCAAGTAATTGCAGAGCTAAGAATACTTAATATCAGATAATCTTATTCTGTCAAACATCTATAAAAAGTTAACTAATATTATTAAAATTATGTTTAAATTGATACTTAAGTGCAAAGAATTTATGCTATTTTGCAGAGTAAAAGAGAAAATTATTAACGATACTTCTTTCTATTGAAAAGCACATATATGTACACATGAAAATGGGATACCAAACACAGAGTATAAATTGCCCTTACCTGAGGGTGATGGGTAATTTTTCATTTCTTAGGTTTTGCTTATTTGTTCTTTAAAATGTCTGTAAGAAAACACTTATTTTTATATTAAATATTACTATTTAGTAAGTACTATTTAAATGCTATTTAAACAATATTATATATCTCATATTATTGAAATAATAAACATAATAAATCGGTTCAAACACCAAGGATGAAAAAAATGCAAGAAGCATAAAAAACGATGATGACTATAATATTAAATAAATCCATTGTGTCAGCAAACGTGTAGTCACATAAAATGGAGAGAGATTATGAATTCTATCAGAGTTTCAAATGAATCTTTGATCTTCAGGAGAGATTAACACATTTCCCTATAGACCACACTAATTCAACAAAACACATGTGAAAATTTGAAATAAATAGTGGTGACTCAAATTTTCCTATATTTCACTTGAGTGATTTACCACAAATAGTGCTTAACCCAATAAAACAAGGAAGATTTTGCTTCCAACTATCTCTGCCAGCCCTAGCTGGAGCAACTCTTTTTTTTTTCAGAAAAAATTGGGCCACAGTAATTGTCTTTCTTTTACTTTTGGAGGCGAACATACACACACTCACTCACTCACGCGCATGGTTTCTGTAATCTGGATTTCTTCTGCTCAGCTTTTCAACTCGCTAAAATCTTACACATTCTTCAAGTCTCAGATTAAAAGTCACCTCTTCAGAAGCACTGCTCCTGTTCCACCGACAATGTAAGCTTGGTCCATGCTCTATTCGTTAACATAAAACCATTTTTCTCTTATAACACTTTTTATATTTCATAGTCGTGATTTTCATTTAAAATCAAGTTCATCTACTATGCTTTTAACATCCATGAGTCTATGTTTGGCTACCAGAGGCAAATTCAACACCAACAGAATATGAATTAATTATATAAAGATGAATCATATTGGAGTAATTAATTATATTAAGATATATATTAATATAATAATGCACTCAATGTATCAATTGGTATAAAGTACATCAAGGTGTCAACAAAGGAAAAGAAAAGCATATGATTATCATAACTTCAAACAAACATTTCAAAAAATTCAACACCCATTCATAATTGAAAACACACACACAACCTGGAAACCTTAAGGCATAGTATACTTCCTGAGCATTAGAAAGATTGGGTTCAAACTATAAAACAAAATACATTTAGAGGTAAAATAATAAAGTTATTCCTATTAAAGTCAAAAGAAACATAAAAATGCCTGCTCCTATATGATTATATAATTTTAAGTTTTTAATAAATCCAGTGTGACTTGAAACAGATGTAAGAATTTTAACATGAATGGAATGGGACAAAATTTTGACCATCTGTAGATGATATGATTACATGCTTTGAAAACCTAAGAAAAACAACCAAAAATAACAAGGATAATGAGTCAACTAAAGTCAAGGCAAATATATGTAAAAATAATTAGCAGCATGTATTCCTGTAATAATCAGTCAAAAAAAATGGAAATAGATGTAATTCACAAAGGCACAAAATATGGATTTTAGAACCATTCTAACAAAGCCTAATGCAAGATGTGTGTATATGTATGTGATTAAATGGGAATACAATATAGTCTGATAGCATAATTTAATATTGTATGCTAAGTCTTCCTAAATGTGCCCTACGAAGTATCAAGATATAATTCAGGTATAAATATTAAGATATATTTCATAATAAGCAAAAGGATGTAATACTCAGCTAACATACAGATTGAGTAGAATCTCAATTAAAAGACCTTAAATTATGATTTTAACATGTTAAATGGATCTTCCTGAATAACCTGGGGGAGGGAAATGTTTAACAAATAGTACCATTATCCCTTTTAATATAAAACATATCAAGTTTCTACGCTACCTTCAGATTTTTCTCTTTGTATGCTACATTTCCTCTCGGGCGATCTCTTTAGTTTTCATAGTTTCATTAATCACCTCCATGAATAAGACTACCAAATCTATCTTTTTATTCTCCCTTTCTCTCTCTCAATAATGAGACACATATTTCCAATTGTCTCAATTGATCTAAAAGACAGGATATCCCAAACTATGCTCAGCTTTTTACCCACTTCTTTAAATTGTGACCCCTTTGGAGTCTAGCTACCTGTTCCAATCCTGTTTCCTCTATAGTATTGAGCACAACTGAGAAATCTTAGATGATCAGTAAACACTCAATGGAATGGTGTGTTTTGAAATATGAAGACTTCACTCTCTCTTAGAAAGATGATTCCATCCTCTCCCACCTCCAATGTTTGAGTGATTAAAGAAAAAAAAAGTAGCTCACTCTGCTCTGTTAGGAGGGACACACATTCCAGAAATGACACTGTAACCATGGATACTAACCACCTCTTAGTATTCAGGTGCTAATTATGTACAATACTTGTCTCTCTGAATGATTTGTTAATTTATGCGCTCTTCATGGTAACTTATTTAAATAGATTTTTTTAATGTAAATTAAAAAAGAGGCAAAACATGTATTCTTCCCAAAGCCAATGTGTAAGTGTAAATGGTCATATTCACAGTAATGACAAATTCTTCTTTATTATGAAACACCTATTTAAATACTTATTTAGATATTACTAACACATTGGAGTACTACATCAACATAAATTTTTCTAGGGAAAATTAATTTCTATAGAAATGTGGTTTGCTGTCAGTGTTTACAAAATTAGATAATGTAATTTCTTACAGTGTTCTAATATATATATACTTCTCTAAAAATTACATTCTTTAGGGATTTATGTTATTTTTAGAATTCTTGCAAACTTTTAAATTTTGTGGAGGCTTATCTCACTTAATAATCAAGCAAACTAGGACTTCTACTTTGAGATAGGATGAGGGAGCAAGCAGAAAACTCCAATATGACAAGAACAATAAGTAAAGTTGTAAGAAAGTCAGGGCAGTTGTATGAACGCAGTGGAGAGTTACTAAGGCAAGAACTAAGACAGTGGGAGGGGCAAACGTTAGGTGGTTTTAACAACAGTTATTTGCTAACACTGGGTGTGTAAAGGAGGCTGAGAATCCAGGGTTTGTACAAACTTTCTGGGGCGGGGGGAAACATTCAGCAGACCTTTTAGTGGAGACCAGGAGCTTCAAGTACATGGTCACTGTGCCACTCAGGGCATTTACCTTATTCTGAAACACAGGGTCAGAGAGTGAAAACAAGCATACAATCTTGGAGAGACAGGGTGGAGCTTTCAGAAACATGGGGAATAAAGAAAGGGGATCTAGACCTGCCAGATGAAGAGACCACAACATATTTATCACGATTTCAGTTCAAAACCCTGTAAGGTGACTGGTAACCTAGTAGTAAACTGAGCTTCACCAGAGATGAAATCCAGTCTCAGCCCATCGCATCCCTGATTGGATTAAGGTGGTCGGCCACCACCACATTGGCTTAGTAGTGGAAGGTGTGGCAAATTCACTCTCCAAAAAGATAACATCATCTTGAGCCTATAAAACAAGTTAATACATATTCAATCAAAAATTATTAGGTATGCTTGGAAGGGGCCTACCTGAGATAGATTTCAGCATCCTGAAATCTACTCTTTGTCTTTACTGGGGACATCTTGGATAAAAAAGAATAGATGTGCAGCCATGCTTAACAACAGACCTCCTAGCTATTTACTAGCGAGAAAACTATTCTTTGTGGAATACTATCAACAGAAACTACTGGATCTATGTAAGTTCTTTATTGTAAATAATACTGAAATTTGTGAATGTATAGCTAGGCTCCTTTAAAAATATCTGATAGGTAATGTAATTAAAAGGATATAAAGAAGATATTTTATAAATTAATTGGCTCACTCTAGTCAAGCAATATGCCACATGCTTTGCTAACACCCGTCTTTAACTTTCTGTTTAAATCTAGAGCAGAATTAATCCTCTAGTGGGAAAAGAATGACATTTTATGAACCTGATTGCTTCAGACTTCTTCAAGAGAAGAATACTTGGCTTGTGATTTACTTGTGTCAGTATCTTATGAATCATTAGGAAACTTGGTACTGGCTAAAATCTATAATTTGTGTTGATCCTGATTTGACAATCCAAACTCTTTTGTCATCTCACAAGCTATAAGATAAAACTTATGACTGAAAACCAAGAGAAACTAAAAACAGTAGAAACAGGGCCCACAAATAACACAGATACTTGAGTTGGCTGACCAGAAAGTTAAAATGATTGTAATTGACTTCTTCTTCCGGCCATGAGTGAAAGGAATTGGAGAGAAACCAATGCTAGCATGTCCTGAGGGGTTCAAACTTTGAGAATAAGGAATCACAAAAGGTGAGCTCCACATTCACGTTGACTTTTGATGGAAGATGTTTTGAAAATTCTGTGGGAAAATGGTGCCACCTGAAAGCTACTGTCTCAATGGGCTAAGAAGATGAGGAGACAAGTTTGGAACAGATTTGCAAAACTGACAGAGACTTGAAGGGGGCAGATAGAACTAACTCAAGTAAATTTTAAACACAGAATTTGGATTCAATGCTCTCAGAAAAGGAAAAACACACTTAACCAATATTGAACTGTAGTCAGTAAGATTCCTTCTGCAGAAGCATCGGTTAACAATCCTGAAACTACTTTCTGTACATTCTAAGACTGAGAAAATAAATAAATATATTTGGAATATTGGGAGCAGATTTCTCACTTTTAGAAAAATAAGTTACCAACACAAAAGGGGGATGCTAGAATGAAATGGTGTTGATAAACTAAATTTGTTAGTATACAATCAATTCACGTTTTAATATTCAATGTTCTAATAGATATCAGATATAAATAGATAATAAAAAGTATATAAAAATAGATAAATATAAAAAATAGGTTGAATAAGTCAACGTTTTAATAGATAATTATAAAACATATATTAGTGTGTATTTTTCTAGAAATAAATACACAAAATAAACTTGTATATAGCTATATGAAATGTGTATGTGTGTGTATTTGTCTAGCTCTGTCTGCTGAGGGGACCTAGAAATGTCACCTGTAGCAAAGAGCACACCTAGTACTCACCTATTGGTTCCTAAATATTGTTCTCAATTAAAAGTGTCCAAGGCCCTTTAAATTAATAGTTGGCTAATTGCATAGCTAGTGCAGGAAAAAGTATGAGTCTGAAACATTTTGGGGTGCCAAAAAAGTAAGGAAATACTGAAAGAGTAATAAAAATGTCAAAAAGACAGCTTAAAGGAGCCAGTTTGAAGGGACTCTTACTGGCTGAACTTGGAGTAATTTTAACATCAAAATAAAACCAATGGTAATTTAGTATAATCTATTGAAGAAAATAGGAATACAGGAGTCCACGTTGATATTTAAAAAACAAAAAAACTAGGAATAAACAGAGGAATTAGAAAATCACATTTGTCAAGCATTAAATAATACTTGATTCAGGTAAGAACTGTTAGTGGATTATAAAACTAGTGGGCAAATTTTGAGGATAACAGGATAGTTACATAATCAACTATCTTCTTAAAGGTTATGTTTTAAGTATAAAGGATAAAATAGTAACTATACAATGAAGAAACTTGACAAACACCATCCTAAACAGTAACTAAAGTTGACATCAGGAGTAATTAGTCAAAATGACAGCACATGCTTCTCTCCATATAATACACTGAGAACAACACAGCATCACATCTATGGTATTTCTGCCAAATGCATAGAACCCATATAATGAGGAATATCACACAAAACCAAATCAATGGATAATATTCAAAATTAACTATCCTGTACCTCTCAAAATTGTCAATGTTGTGAAATACAAAATAGTGCCTCACTTACTATTCCATATTAAAAGAAAACAAAGAAGCATGACATTAGAATTTAAAGGAAAAATCCTGAATTTTCTTTTGAAAAGTGATCTTTTTGGAAAGTTTCCAAAGCCTGAGTAGTATTTGATGTTAGATAATATTATTGAACTTGATTTGATTTGGGTAGTTGCTAAGTAGTTATCTAAAAGAATTCTTTTATTTTTAGGAAATATACGTTGAAGTTAGAACAATAAAGGGACACCATGCCTACAACTTACTTCAAATGATTAAAAAATAATGTTTGTGTGATGTGTGTATAGTTATATGAGTGTGTGTGTATATATATGTATATTGAGAGGAAAAGAGATAAAGAAAGCAAATGCAGTAAAATTAAAGGTATTCAGGAGTTATTTGTACGATTCTTGCAATGTTTAATTGTCTGAATTTTGTCAAAATAAAAAGGTATAGATGAAGTAAATTAAGATGTAAAATAAACCTCAGAGGGGGTCTCGACAAGATGGTGCTGTGAGCAGACGTTGAACTCGCCTCCTACCACAAACACAACCAGGTTACAACAATTTTAGGAAGAATCACCCTGGATTGAAAACTGAAAACTGGATAAAAAGAACCCCCACAACAAGGGACAGTCCTGATGAAAGCAGAAGAGGCAGTAACTCCGGCCAGAGAGGAAAGAAGCCACCTTTGGGAGCAGCGGAGCTTCTCAGCTGGCCAGGCTGGAGCCAACCTAAGTTACGCAGCCCTCCCTGGAGAAGTGAGGTCCGGAGCGGGGGCAATACTGCTATAACTATCCTTTGGACTCAGCCCAACTGAGAGGGGGGTCTTACTGTCTGGCTTTGCTGACTATTAACTGCAGCGAGGACACCCCAGAAAATCTATCGGCCAAAAGCCGAAAAGATCCGGGTCTTAAAGGGCCCACGCACAAACTCACTCATTGCAGCAACCTAAAATCACCAGAGAGAAGGCTGACTGTCCTTTGGTGAAACGAGATTCACCTGGTGGGCTCTGGGGTCATCTTGGTGAGAGGAGGATCCTCTCCGGAGACTGAGACATTGGTGGGGGCGGTTGTTCTGAGCTGGTCCAAGCGTGCTGATACGGACACAGGTGGGGGCCATTGAGGTGCCTCCCTTGGGCTGTTAGCCCAGGGGTCTGCCACACCCACTAGAGCACAGATTTAATCCAGTTCAGCCAGGGTAGGCAACCCGCCCTAGGGACTGGCCCCACCTAACAGCAAGCCCTCAGGCTACTTTTCAGCCTGCACTGACTGAATGCCTTGATCCTCTACAGGCAGGCAAAGGTGTTTGCCTCTGTGGGGCAGGGCTTGTGTGAGGACCTGGTGAACTGTGGGGGGCATTGGGGCAGAGGTTGGGGCCTCTGCAATGTGGCGGTGGGGTACACTCCAGGGGGTTGAAAAGTGTGCACGGACCAGGACTGTGCTGACAGTGTATGTGGTCCAGAGCGGGGTGAGGTTTATCAGCAGCAGAAGACTTGTGTTTCACAAATAGCCGTAAAAAGGATCAGCCCCACCTTCCAAAGCCTGAAACAACTGAGTGTCTCCATGCCTAGGGCTAGCCCTACTCAGCTGCACTCCTAAGAGGACTGGCATCAGCCTTGTTGGCCTCAGGCTTATCACAACTGTAGGCCCCTGAGGCTAGCAACCAGCTACACTGGGTACCAACCCAATTAAGAGGACAATTGCCATAAGAGTGTGCTATGTGGGACCAAGATGGCGGAGTGAGTGGTCTTCTTTGTCTCTCTCCCGTCGAATCTACAACTAGTTGGACATTCACCAATTAACAAAGGATATCCAGATAGCATCTCAAGACACCTAAGAGTCTCATACTACTGTACATCGGAAGGTGGACAGACTTCCCCCAGGGAGGAGGTGGAAATAGGTGAAAACTCTCCAACCCCCAACCCCCGAGCCCTGGACAGCCTAGTTCCTGCAGGAGGCTCTCTTCCAGCGGACTCCCCCATAGCATCGCCACACACCAAGGGCAGGAGTGTGCACTCACCAGCGGAGCGGCAATGGAAACAGGTGACAACAGCCCTACTCAAGCCCCCTGTGATTACACCTAAGCCCAGGGGGAACCCCCAGGGTCCCGCACCCACCAGCAGGGAAGGCACCAATCACCATTAGCAGGGAGACCCCTCCCAGAATCCAGAACAAAGGGAAGCTCCCGGTGGGAGGATTCCCTGGCACTGCCCCAGACCGCCAGCTGCTGCTGGGCCCACGGTCTCCGGCACACAGGTTGGTGCAGGGGGTGCCCGGACTTCCCATGGACATGCTTGGGGACTGGGTGGAGCTCCAACACCCAGCTCTGTGGCCCGGGGGGACGCTCCAGGGTCCTGCACCCCCCCCAGCAGGGAGGGCCTCTGCTCACCATTGGCAGGGAGGCCCCGCCCAGCATTTGGAACACCAGGAAGCTCCCTAAAGCAGAATTCCCCACAAGGCAGCAGCTTACAAGCCACCGCCAGGCCCACAGACTCTGGCCATGTCGCAGACGAGGCAAGGGGCTCCCAGAGATCCCGTGAGAGTGGAGTGGGGCAGAGTGGAGCTCAGGTGAAATGGCTATGTAGCCCAGGGGGGAACTCCAGGTTTCTACAGCAGCCTCAGTGAAAGCCTCTGCACAGGACTAGTGGAGAGGTCCCAACTGGCAATCGCAAGGCGGGAAGGCCCTGGGGCAAAAGTAGCACAGCTAGGTGAGCTAATGATACACTGCAGAAGATACCCATAGCTCTGCTGGGACCTATAGTGGACAAGTGTGATCTTGTGGGCTCTGTTAGGGACAAAGCGGCGATTATAGGTGATCCTGTTCCTGGCTGCTGGGAAAGCCCACAACACCGCTGCAGACCACAAGGAGGGAGCGCATCTAAGTGGGCTGCAACAGTAGGCACCTGCAGCCTGAGGCTCCCTTGTGATTGCCCCCACAACCAATGAGGGACCCCACAGAACCACTGTGACTAAGAGGAGGGGTCCAGGTCCAGTCAGTAACAGCTGACAGGGTTCCTGGTTGGTGCAGTCTAAACAGCTGCCCCCCCCACACACACCAGTCGCAACAAGTGGAATCAGCGACTAAACTCTATCCCTATGCGGAGGCACAAATCCACGCCATAAAGCAGTATGAAAAAATAAATTAAATCTCCAGAACAGAAGGAAAATGATAAACACCCAGAAAATAATCCCAAAGACAATGAAATCTATAACCTAAATGACAATGATTTCAAAACTGCTATTATTAAAAAAACTCAACGAGTTAAAAGAGAATTCAGATAGACAACTCAATGAGTTCAGGAGCTATGTCACAAAAGAGCTTGACACTATAAAGAAGAACCAATTAGAAATACTGGAGAAGAAGAACACCATGGAGGAAATTAAGAAAAGTCTGGACTCTCTGAACAGTAGGATCGATAATATGGAGGACAGAATTAGCAATTTGGAGGATAGGAATATAGAAATGCTGCAGGCAGAGGAGGAGAGAGAACTAAGACTAAAAAGAAATGAAGAAACTCTCCGAGAATTATCTGACTCAATTAGGAGATGCAACATAAGGATTATAGGTATACCAGAGGGAGAAGAGAAGGAGAAGGGGGCATAAGGGCTGCTCAAAGAAATAATAGCTGAGAACTTTCCAAACTTGGGAAGAGAGATGGAACTACATGTGACAGAAGCCAATAGATCTCCAGACTTTATTAACGCAAGAAGACCAACCCCAAGGCATATAGTAGTGAAACTAGCAAAAGTCAATGACAAAGAGAAAATACTAAGGGCAGCCAGGCAGAAGAAAATAACTTACAAAGGAAACACCATAAGGCTATCAGTAGATTTCTCAGGAGAGACCTTACAGGCTAGAAGAGATTGGAATGAAATATTCAAAACTCTGAAGGACAAAAACCTGCAGCCAAGAATACTATACTGAGTGAAAATATCCTTCAAATATGATGGAGAAATAAAAACTTTCCCAGATAAACAAAAGTTAAGGGAGTTCATCATCACAAAACTTCCTCTTCAAGAAATGCTCAGGAAGAACTTCATTCCTGAAAAATCTAAAAAAGGGAAGGGGTTACAAAATCCAGGACAAAGGAGATAAGCAGAAGGACAATAACACAAAGTAACAGCTCTCGATCAGGACAAAATGCAAAAGAACCGGAAAACAAGTGATGAAATGGCGACAGTAGGCCCCCACGTTTCAATAATCACTCTAAACATGAATGGATTGAACTCTCCAATCAAAAGGCACAGAGTGGAAGGATGGATCAAAGAACAAGATCCAACAATATGCTGCCTCCAGGAAACACACCTCAGCCCCAAAGACAAACACAGACTCAAAGTGAAGGGATGGAAGACAATATCCAAGCTAATAATGAACAAAAGAAAGCAGGTGTTGCCATGATTATATCAGACAAAGTAGACTTCAAAGCAAAACAGATAAAGAAAGACAAAGAGGGGCAGTATATAATGATAAAAGCGATGCTCCACCAAGATGACATAACACTTATAAATATATACGTACCTAACACAGGAGCACCAAAATTTGTAAAGAAACTATTAACAAAACTAAAAGGAGACATCAACAGCAATACAATAATAGTAGGGGACCTCAACACCCCATTAACACAAATGGACAGATCATCCAGACAGAAAATCAACAGGGAAATTATAGAATTAAATGAAAAATTAAATCAGATGGACCTAATAGATATGTATAGGACACTTCATCCAAAAACAGCAGGTTACACATTCTTCTCAAGCATGCATGGAACATTCTCAAGGATAGACCATATCTTGGGAAACAAAGGAAGCATCCATAAGTTCAAGAGGGTTGAAATAATACCAAGTATCTTTTCTGATCATGATGCTATGAAACTAGAAATCAACTACAAGAATAAAGCTGGGAAAGGGCCAAAAATGTGGAGACTAAACAACATGCCACTGAACAAACAGTGGATTATTGAAGAAATTAAAGAAGAAATCAAACATTATCTGGAGACAAATGAAAATGAAAACACACCGTACCAAATGATTTGGGATGCAGCAAAGACAGTCCTAAGATGGAAATTCATTGCAATACAGGCTCCCCTCAATAAGCAAGAAAAATCTTACATAAACAACCTCAAACGACACCTAATGGAATTAGAAAAAGAAGAACAAACAAAGCCCAAAGTTAGTAGGAGGAGGGAAATAATAAAAATTAGAGCAGAAATAAATGATATTGAAACAAAAAGACAGCAGAAAGGATAAATGAAACAAAGAGTTGGTTCTTCGAAAAAATTAACAAAATTGACAAACCCTTAGCCAGACTGCCAAAAAAAAAAAAAAGAGAGAAGTCTCAAATAAATAAAATTAGAAACGAGAGAGGAGTAATCACAACAGATACCGAAGAAATACAAAGGATCATAAGAGAATACTATGAAAAACTATATGCCAACAAACTGAACAACCTAGAAGAAATGGATAAATTCCTAGACTCATACAACCTACTCAAACTGAATCAGGAAGAAATAGAGAATCTGAATAGACCAATCACAAGTAAAGAAATAGAAACAGTAATCAAAAACCTCCCCAAAAATAAGAGTCCAGGACCAGACAGCTTCTCTGGAGAATTCTACCAAACATTCAAAGAAGATTTAATACCTATCCTTCTCAAGCTATTCCAGAAAATAGAGGAAGATGGAGCACTCCCTAATACATTCTATGAAGCCAACATCACCCTGATCCCCAAACCTGACAAGGACAACACAAAGAAGGAAAACTACAGGCCAATAACACTGATGAACATAGATGCAAAAATCCTCAACAAAATTTTGGCAAACCGAATACAGCAATATATCAAAAAGATTATACACCATGATCAAGTGGGATTTATACCAGTGACACAGGGATGGTTCAACATCCGCAAGTCAATCAACGTGATTCACTACATTAACAGAACGAGAAACAAAAACCACATGATCATCTCAATAGATGCAGAGAAAGCATTTGACAAGATCCAACATCCATTTGTGATAAAAACCCTCCATAAAATACGTATAGAAGGAAAGTACCTCAACATAATAAAAGCCATATATGACAAACCCACAGCCAACATCATACTCAATGGACAAAAAGTGAAACCCATCCCTCTCAGAACAGGAACAAGACAAGGGTGCCCACTTTCACCACTCTCATTCAACATAGTATTGGAGGTTTTGCCCAGAGCAATTCGGCAGGAAAAAGAAATAAAAGGAATCCAAATAAGCAACGAAGAAGTAAAACTCTCGCTGTTTGCAGACGACATGATCTTATATATAGAAAACCTCAAAGAATCCATAGAAAAACTATTAGAAACAATCAACAACTACAGCAAAGTTGCAGGGTATAAAATCAACATACATAAATCAGTATCATTTCTATATGCTAACAATGATCTAACAGAAAAACATCTCAAGAACTCAATCCCATTCATGATCGCAACAAAAAGAATAAAATACCTTGGGATAAATTTAACCAAGGAAGTGAAAGATCTATACAATGAAAACTACAAGACCTTCTTGAAAGAGATCAACATCGACATAAAGAGATGGAAAGACATTCCATGCACATGGATTGGAAGAATAAACATAGTTAAAATGTCCATACTACCTAAAGCAATCTACAGATTCAACGCTATCCCAATCAGAATTCCAATGTCATTCTTTACAGAAACTGAACAAAGAATCCTAAAATTCATATGGGGCAACAAAAGACCCTGAATTGCTAAAGCAATCCTGAGAAAGAAAAACAAAGCAGGAGGCATCACAATCCCTGACTTCAAAACATACTACAAAGCTACAGTAATCAAAACAGCATGGTACTGGCACAAAAACAGATGCACAGATCAATGGAACAGAATTGAAATCCCAGAAATAAAACCACACATCTGTGGACAGCTAATCTTTGAAAAAGGAGCTGAGGGCCTACAATGGAGGAAAGAAAGTCTCTTCAACAAATGGTGCTGGGGAAACTGGACAGCCACATGTAAAAGAATGAAAATCAACCATTCTTTTTCACCATTTACTAAAGTAAACTCAAAATGGATCAAAGACCTAAAGATTAGTCCTGAAACAATAAGTCTTCTAGAAGAGAATATCGGCAGTACACTCTTTGACATCAGCTTCAAAAGAATCTTTTCAGACACCATAACCCCTCACACGAGGGAAACAATAGAAAGAATAAACAAATGGGACTTCATCAGACTAAAGAGCTTCTTCAAGGCAAGGGAAAACAGGATTGAAACAAAAAAACAGCCCACTAATTGGGAAAAAATATTCACAAGTTATTTATCTGACATAGGGTTAATCTCCATAATATACAAAGAACACACACAACTCAACAATAAAAAATCAAACAACCCAATTACAAAATGGGCAGGGCACATGAACAGACATTTCTCCAAAGAAGATATATGGATGGCCAATAGACACATGAAAAGATGCTCATCATCACTAATCATCAGGGAAATGCAAATCAAAACTACACTAAGATATCACCTTACACCTGTCAGAATGGCAAAAATATCCAAAACCAAGAGTGACAAATGTTGGAGAGGCTGTGGAGAAAAGGAAACCCTCATACACTGTTGGTGGGAATGCAAACTGGTGCAGCCACTATGGAAAACAGTATGGAGATTCCTCAAAAAGTTAAGAATAGAAATACCTTATGACCCAACCATCCCACTGCTGGATATCTATCCTAAGAACCTGAAATCAGCAATTCCAAAAGTTCCATTCACCCCTATGTTCATCACAGCATTATTCACAATAGCCAAGTCATGGAACCAACCTAAGTGCCCAGCAACTGATGATTGGATAAAGAAGATGTGGTATATATATACAATGGAATACTACTCAGCCATAAAAAAGGACAAAGTCATCCCATTCACAACAACATGGATAGACCTTGAGGGTATTATGTTGAGTGAAATAAGCCAGACAGAGAAAGACGACCTCTGTATGACTCCACTCATAGGTGGTAGTTAACATGTGGACAAAGAGAACTGATCGGTGGTTGCCAGGGGAAAGGGAGGGTGGGGGGAGGGCACTAGGGGTGAAGTGGTGTACCTACAACATGACTAGTAATGATGTACAACTGTAATTTCACAAGGATGTTAACTTTCATAACCTTAATAAAAAAATTAAAAAAATAAACCTCAGAGTCTTTACTATGAGTAAACCTTCTCTAAAAGAAATATGAAACGTATTTCCTCAAGCAGGAGGAAAACTATACCAGAGAGAAACTTAGAATTTAGGAAGGAATAAAGAGCAATGGAAAGGATACATATGTGGATAAATATTAGTAAATATTGACATTAGTCACTGGACAAAACACATTAATACTGGGGCAAATAGGATTAAAATGCATGAGAACATTAATGTAAAAATAACCAGTGGGCTAAGTGAGGTCAATATGTTTCTGGTGCTCATTCACATTAGTGGGGAAATGGTAGCCACAATAATTTCTTGTGCTGTAATAAATTGAGGTGAACTCTAAAAAAAATATATTAATTAAAGGCCAGCCCAGTGGCACAGCAGTTAAGTTTGCATGTTCCGCTTTGGCAGCCAGGGGTTCACCAGTTTGGATCCCAGGTGCAGACATGGCACCGCTTGGTAAGCCTTGCTGTGGCAGGTGTCCCACATATAAAGTAGAGGAAGATGAGCATGGATGTTAGCTCAGGGCCAGTCTTCCTCAACAAAAAGAGGAGGATTGGCAGCAGATGTTAGCTCAGGGCTAATCTTCCTAAAAAAATGCATTAAAAAGAAATAAACAATATATACATGCAAATATATTGATAATTACTTTAACTCAAATTGAACTAAAACCCCAAGCAGTATTCTACAAAACTCAATTATTTGCTTCTTACAAGAGACATACATTATATATACAGGCATGAAAATGTTGAAAGTAGATCACAGTAAATCATAGAAAATTATATACTATAAAAAAAACTAAAATAAAGCTGACATAGTTATATTGACATCAGAATATGTATACTTTACAGAAAACAAAATTACTGGAGGTAATGTGAGATAAAAGAACAAAAACATTTAAAAACACATTGAAATTAGAAACCTGTATGTACCAAATAATAGAGTTTTAAATACATAAAGTAACCTTTAAAGACATAAAGGAAAATTGGACAAAACCATAATCATAATGGAAGCTTTTAATATAACTTTATGAGTAGATAAATGAATCCAACAAAAATTGGAAAGAAAATAGAATAAATGAACAACTCAATGAACAAACCTGACATAAGTGATATGTAGAATACTACACAAAGTAACAGTAGAATCAAAATGTAATGGTAAAATAAAAAATGTAACCAAAGGTTTCACTCTTGGGTTCAGAAGCCTTTCATGGCCACCTACCTCTGCTAGATATTTCCCATTTGACACTCTGGATCTAGTCTCTCTTTGTTTATAAATACTCCTCTGTTACCTCTTAGAATGTACCACCTGTTTCCTGCCAAGACCCTGCCTAATATAGCATCTCATTCAGAGAAGAAATTGAAATTCTTAGGATGGTCAATGAGGCCCTACATGATCTGGATCCTTTACCCCTCTGACTCATCTCCTCCTTCTCACCCTGTCACTCACCCTGCTATAGCTATTTTACCACCTAAGTTTCACCAAAATGATAATTATCCTCCAAACTCAGAGACTTTGTGCTTGCTGCTTCCGCTTGCTGGTGCTTGTTCCCTGCATATCCATATGTCTTATTACCGTATTATTTGAGTAGGTATTATTTCAGATATCTACTCATCTTCTACCTCATACTGCCTATTTCCTTTCTCTGCTCTATTTTATCCTAGAAATATCTGATCTATATATACTTTTATACATACACAAATATGCATATATGTGTATTTCAATAGTTCTTTTCTCTTCCCATTATCACATAAGTTCCCTGAATCTATTCTTTTTCCTTTCTCTGTTGTTCTCTTCTGTCCTGCAGTGCCTAGAATCTTTGTGGACACACAGCAAGCACTCAATGAATATGTCTAGAATGGAGAAGAAAATCAGTAAATAAACGAGGGAGTGAATTTGAACTTGAAAAAAATTTACTGAAAATTGATATCCTTTAAATTTATGATGCAATATAAATGACTGCACAGCATAAATTTATTCAAGTGCTTCTTATTTAATATTCACACAATATAGCATACTTCATTGCATATGTTAAGTACACACAGATTTATGGAACCTCTAGCTAAAGACGTCGTGGAGATGGTGGCACACTATGGAATACGGACCGACAGCCATTGGCTTTGGGAAACAAGAGTGCACAAACTAAGCCAGAACGTGTCTCTGTGCATGTGAGTGAATGAGTCCCAGAGCCATCGCCAGCTATTACTTCTCTCCAAAGGAATTAATTACACTCATTGTCCAAAAGACGTGCTGCTCTTATGCCACTATATTGAAATATTATTTTAAATCATATGATTAGAAGTTACAAACATTTATAAAAATAGGATTGGAAATTCAAGAGACACGTCAGAATTAATTTAGTCTAATCACCTAATGTTATAAGTGTAGAAACTAAGACCAAGAAAAGCAAGATTCGACCGATAACTTGTAACTATTTTCAACAAAGCAGGATCTGAAGCCAAGCTTCCTAAATTTCTACCCAAAATATTTTATCACACCGTTTCTCAGTGACACTATTTCTACAAGTCCATCTAACTAAAAACAATAAGTATTTTTGTGATCTACCCCACAGTGGACTGTAAGAAATCAGTTATTCCTGGCTGTTCCCTGTGCACATTTTTTGAGCTCTTAAAACTACCACCGATATCCAAATCTATTCCTGAAATCTAAGATACTTAATCTTTTTTTGTTATTGCTATGTTTTTGAACTTTTCAAGACTGAGCTTTTCCGAAACCTCTTCAAAGGTGCAACTTTTTGAAGCCAAGGGCTCCCACGATTTGTTTGGTATGCTCTGTACGCAGATAGAGCCATAAAGATTCTCTCTGCAAAATACAATTTTAAAATGTTAGTTCTTTTAAAGTAGAACATATATAGAAAATGACCATAAAATCTAGAGACATATATGAATTTATTTTTGTTTGAGATGTTATAGCCAGTTGTTAACTTTTCCTCCAATGGCACAGGCCCAAAACATGAGTGGTTCTTGACTCCATCCTTTCCCTCAATAATCAGTTGCAAGATTTTCTTTTTATTTTACCTAACAAATATCGTTGCTTATTTTTTAATCTCTCCTATCACCATATTAGTCTAAATTAACAAACATCTTTCACTTGAATAATTGTCATAGCCTTAAAATGCAAAATCTATTATGTTTATCATGCTGTTTCCATCATTTCAATGGCTTCCTGGAGCTTTCAGAAAAAAGCCAAAAGCCCAAATTCAGCTTAAAATGCCCTAAACACTTTTTCAGCTTCATCTCACATAAAATTCTAAGTGCTTTCCTGCACACTCCCAAGTTTGGCATTATTTTAGTTCCTTTATATTTGCCGTGATCTTCCTTGCTCAACACACTGTGTGTCTGTGTTACAATGCTCTTTCTCCTTTCGCCTATTAATTCCTAGAAATGATTGTACCATAGCTGAAGCCCTACATCTTTAGACAGGTTGAAACTTCCCTTACAGGTGTTCTTTTAGTAGCCCTTAAACTGTTGGAAATTTACATCTGTATTTGTAATATTCTAATTAATAACAGTCTATCTAAACTGAAAGTAAACTACATGAAAGCATGGACCATATCAGTTTTTACTCATAATTTTGTGCATATATTCTATCCCATAGTAGTCACACAGAAAAAGCTTTGTGGAATAAATGAATAATCTTTTCTCTAGCTGAAATATATATAGCACCTAAACCTGCAATCCTTATAAACAAGTAATGTTTCAGTCAGACTCAGGCTCTGGATAACACAAGTGTTGTGATAAAGCTACATAACAACCAATGCCAAAAATCTCAGTGCTTATAAAAAAACAGTAATTTATTTCATGCTTATGGATTTGTATGTAAACTGCAATTTGATTGATCTTAGGTAGGTTTGCCTTCTGGGTTAGGGTAGACAGCTGGCTTTGAGTCAACTTTAGGTCTGCTGCAAGTATCTTCATGCTGGGACCAAAGGAAGGCTTCCTGGGCTCGCATTCTTACGTCCAAGGTCTGCAGCTCCAAGAAGGTTGGTGAGATTTTACCAATCCTGCTAAAGCCTCATCTTGAAGCTGTTATTTTTGTCCACATTCCGTTGTGTAAAGCAACTCACATAACAAAGACCAAAATTAGTGGGTAGGAAAGTATACTCTACACACAGGGAAGACATGGCTAAGATGGGGAGGACAGGAAGAATTGTGGACAAATCATACAATCTACACCAGCTAACAACTCCGAATGACATCAAGAATTCTTCTGAATTGATAACATTTTAGAAAATTGAAATTCTAAATTATTATTAGGAGAAATTTATAGGCTGAAGACACTTTTTAATAAAATATTTGCCCTGAAAAGATGCTAAGTGCTGCCCTAGAAGCTGGTTACGACTTTTACATTTACCTGAAACCCTGACTTCTCAGAATATACATTTCATCCCACTTCATTCACTTTGACTCCATACATGTAAATGTTCCTCTCACTCACTTTGATTTATTATGAAGATACTTATCCCTACAATATGCTTCCAGCTATGCCACATGTATGCTAGATTTGATACAGAAAGGTATGACAGTGTCCTTTGAGCCGATATCAGCAGATAATTCTCACTCTATTTCCTGCGGCTATCTTCAGCTCTCAGGATCAATCCAGCCGGACCACTGGGGAGGACAAGACTGTCCAGGAATCAGAGAATATACTGAAATGTGCTCCTACTAAAATAGTAGTCTATTAATTTGGGGGTTAGGAGAGACGCTATTTAAAATACAACAATTCTGCAATGGATTTAGATAAAATTTGGACTGTAGCCCAGTTGTATTTCCCCAGTCCCTGACAGTAATGAGTTTCCAATTAGCCTCACTATAGAAATTCTAACATCACTGATATTCTTCAGTGTTCTTGGAAATTCATGCATAAATCAGTCTTAGTGGACACTAATGTCAATTAATGATCTTCTTTTAAAAAGTAATGTGAGTGCCTTAGAGAATGAAATTTGATTTCTTGTGCATGTATAACAAATTCGTTTTCCTGTGTTGTTAGGTCTCAGAGGGAAATTAAAATTGTTATTATACAGTATAGTGTTATGGAAATACCAAAACAACAACAAAACCCACCAGCCTTGGCGCCGTGACAAGAGCTCCCCATTCCCCTGGCCCAAGGGCCTCTTCCCTGCCCCTCAGTTTTCCATTTAGGGTTTTTTTTGGTTGTTATTAAACTGATGGGACTTTCTGTGTTTTTGTACTGACTCTGCTTGCAGGCCCTTTGATAAAGCTAGGATATGCCTCTAGTGCAGTAAAATAATAATAAAAGTGCTGATTCCTTCCCTGCTCTTGAAAACAACCAGAAACAAAACGATATACTTTCATTCTATCACAAAAAATTCAATTTAGATTGATTTCATGTTTACGTGGATAAAAAGTAAAATCTTGCCATCTTTTAGGCTCCATCAATTTATCATTGTGTCTCTTAGTTTAATACATAACTAATCTAATTCCTCCTTCATATGACTATCCTTCCATTGTTTGAAAACATTTACTAAGCCCTTACGTTATAGAAGGTATGTTCTATTTCTCATACTTAGCGTTTTCACTTATTTCTTCTTTTCTTCTATAATGATAGTTTAAGAACCATCTTCCTCCTCTGCAATCTTCTACAAATGCACACTCTGGTATGTGTTATAAATTTGGTGTCTAAAATGAAATGCAGTAATCAAGATGTGGCGTGGCCAGGTTGGGGTAGGCTGAGAGCTGACTTTATGCCAAAACAGCCATTAAAATCCCGTCAGCATTATTATTGTAGTTACTCTAAATCTCCCCATATATTTTTCCTGAGGTAAAATTTATATCTACAGAAATGCCCATATATTAAATTGTACTATTTATTGAGTTTGGATAAATGTATATTCCAGATAAACACCACCTCATTCAAGACTGAACATTTTCCTCACCTCAGCATGTTCCCCTCAGCTCCCTTCTGGTGGATCTCCACTCCACATACACTAAAAAGGAAAAAAAATTCAGATTTATGTTCCCATTTATTAGTCTGTTTGCTGCTATAAAAATTCGTGTAAACCAAAAAATATCGTATGTACTCTTTTGTGTCTGACTTCTTTGGTCAACCTAATCTTTTTGTGATTAACGCACATCTTTGCATGTATTCATTTTGCTTGTTAAGTTTTTATTGCTGTAGTAGAGCTCCATGGCTAAGACATACCACAATTTGTTTTTCCGTTCCCCTATTGAAGGATATTTGTGTTATTTCCAGGTTTGGTTTATGAGTAAATCTGCTTTAAACATGTCTGTAAAAGTGTTTTTTAATGGGGGCTGGCCCCGTGGCCAAGTGGTTAAGTTCGCGCGCTCCGCTGCAGGCGGCCCAGTGTTTTGTTGGTTCGAATCCTGGGCGCGGACATGGCACTGCTCATCAAGCCACGCTGAGGCGGCGTCCCATATGCCACAACTAGAAGGACCCACAACAAAGAATATGCAACTATGTACTGGGGGGCTTTGGGGAGAAAAAGGAAAAAATAAAATCTTTTAAAAAAAAGTGTTTTTTAATGGACATAAGTAGGATAGACAGCTAAGATTAGACAGCCTGTCTCATGGGTTAATATTTATTTAACTGTAGAGGAAACTGATAAATAGTTGTAAAGGCTAGTCATATCATTTTACACTCCCACCAGCAAAGTGTAGGTGTTTTGGTTGCTTCACATAACACCAACACTTGGTGTTCAGTCTTTTTTATGTTAACCATTCTATCGTGAGTGAATTGGTAACACATTGTGGTTGTAAAATGTATTTCTTTGATGACAAATAAATTAACTGTATGTTTTGCCCATATTTGTAGTCATTTTTTGGCTTTTTACCATAGATTTGTTGATGTTCCTTACATATTTTGGATATAAATCATTTGTATTCTGAATTGAATTGTGTGTTCATGTATTGTGAATATTTTTCCATTCTATAAGTTTTCTACTCATTTTATTTATGTTCCTTTTGATGAACTCAAATTTATATATTTCTATGTTTAAACTTCTTGGTTCTAAGGAATTTTTCTTTATTGCAAAGTCACTAAGATATTCTCATTATTTTCTTTTAGAATTTGTATGTTTCTTGCTATTATATTTAGACCAATGATCCATCCATTTTGCATATGAAGTGTATGATAGGTAAAGTTTTATTTAATCACTTTTTTTCATAAGGATACTGAATTGTTCTGGCACCATTTGTTAAAAAGACTTTCTATTGAATTAACTTGACATGATTCAAAGTCAATTGACAGTGTAAGGATAAGTATGTCTGAATTTTTCAATGTGTTCCATTTATCTATTTCTTTACATTTAAAACAACACTGCATTGTTTTAGTCAATATAGCTTTATATCTAAAAATTTAGCTATACTTTCTGTTGTCTTTTATTCATCTTTAAATGAATATCCTATATGAATTATTCTACCTGTAGTTAGTGGCTCTCATATTATATATCTTTAACTTGAAGAAATTCTTGTAACATTTCTTACAGGGGACGTCTGCTGCACAAAAATTCTCTAAACAATTGACTCTCTGGAAATATTTTTACTCTGGCTTCCTTTTTGAAGGATATTTTTCCTGTATACAGAATTCTTGGTTGACAGGTATTTTTTTTCTTTCATCACTTTAAATCTATCAGTCCACAATCTTTGGCCACCATTGTTTCAGATGAGAAATCAGCCATCATTCTTACCAATGTTATGTTGTCTATAAGATATCTTTTTTTTTTCACCCCCTCTCCCTCTGTCTAGCTACTTTTAAGAAGTGTCCCTTCTCTTTGGTTTCAGCAGATGAATTATGATGTGCCGAGGTGTACTTCCTCACCACCCCATTACACTTAATCTCTTCCAAATATTTCTTCTGTCCCCTTCTTTCCCTTCTCTTCTTTTGAAAATTCAGCTGTGCATATATCAGGACATTTGATATTGTCCCATAGGCATTGAAGGCTCTGTTCATTTTTCACTCTTCTCTTTTCTTCATATATCAGTTTGGCTTCAGGTTTATTCATCTTTGCTCATGCTTAATTCATTCTTTTATTGAGCTCTTCACATGAGATCTTAAATTTATATCGTATTTTTTTCTAGCATTTCAATTTTGTTCTATTTTGTAAGTTTCTATCTCTTTGCTGAATATTTTCATAAGTTCATTAATATTTTCCCCTTTTATAGTACATCTTCTAATATAGTTATCAGTGTTAGAATATGTGGGCCAATTCTGGATCTGCATCCATTAACGATCTTTTTCCTTGACAATGGGTCATATTTTTACATTTCATTAAATGTCTTGTAAATTTTTTACTGTATGTTAGGTATTATGAAAAGAACTGTAGGGACTAGAATAAATAATATTCCCCCCTAATAAGGCATGTCTTCTCTTTAAGGCTATAAGTTTGGAGTGCGAAGTCAATCTAGTCTGTAGCCGAGATGACTCAGCTTTGTGGCATATTTAGTTTGGATTCATTTCACTGTTTAACTAAAATATTTTGAAGGCAAAATTGTGACATTTCTTTCAGCAGGTCTTGAGATGTAAGCATAAACAGTATTCTGGAAAACTTTTCTTTTTTTTAATTAACAACTCACCCTTAAAATTTCCAAACTGTGGGGGTAGTTCTTTCTGATTTTTAGCTTGACTGCCAGTTTTCTAGATTTCTGCAAATTTCTTTCTCCTATCTCGTCCCACCCATGACTTTCTTCACCTAAAGAAATTCCTTTCTGCCCTGCTGCCTTACCTTAGCTTCAAAAGTTTCCTGCGGTTCAGAGAGTAAGCCCAGAGAACCATGGAAATATTTCTCTGAGCTTTTCTGCCATGAATCCTATGTGAAGAAGGCCGTTGATTCTCACTGGGGAAAATCCATTTTGCCAGAGAGCAAACTCTCTCAGCTCTCTAACTATGCATCTAGTCTCCATCAGTCTAAGTCATGCACATGAGAAGGTCTGGGAGAAAAATTTGGCAGGTAAATAAAAACTCCTTCTTTGTTTGGAGCTGCTCAGGATGCTAATCTATCATGCTAACCAACACACAACTATTACAAATTCATTAGATGTTTGTCTTTATTTCTATTTATGGTAGATTTTTCTTCTTAATAGTGCTCTGACAAAGATGGAAGAAGTCATGAGTTTCTTTTCTCCAAGATAGGGCTTGTTGCTTTCTGTAATTGAGTTAATTTAGGTTTCTGTGTAACCTAGCTCTATGGTTTTTTTAAATCTCTGTTTTTGCAGCTTATCCAGCAAGCTTTTGTGATTCAGGTGAAAAGGATGTGCTCTTGTGACATCCTTCATGCTAAGCAGTAGCAAAAGTTTAACCTCCACATTTTTGCTTCCTGTCTGGTTTCTTTTATTTCAACTTGTTTTCAGATAAACATTTTTCTTGATCCTTCCCATTCTTGAGCTATGGACTTGGATTCTCTGTATTGACTGTCAACAATCCTTGGGGAATTTAATTTCTATTTGCCTTTGCATCTTTGTATTTTTTCCACACTAATACAGGCCCCTTGAGTTCTTGTCCTGTTTGTTTTCAATTCCTGCTGAGACAATTTTGAATAGTTTCTGAGATCCTATTAGATTTTCATTTTGGATACATCATAGTTTTTATTCGTGTTCTGCTTAGTGTTGTCAGTCATCCTGAAGGTGAGTTCTAATACTACTCTGAGAAGCAAAGTTAGCGTTGGTACATTAATACTCTTAAATGCTATTGCTTTTGGCTGTTTGATCGTATATATATTTGCTTATCAAATCTAATTACAACTTTGATGCTATGCCTTCTGGGTGAATGATTTTAGTTAGAGTGAGCATCTCTTTTTACATTTCAAACTTAGACCTCAAAATGATATTTGTGCTTTTATCATTGTACTAGTAAATACTCTAATTTAATTTTCTGAGCAAGATATAAAATGAGATTATACTATTGTTTTTAAAGCACGAAAAATGTAGTGACTATGTTAAATTGAAAATTAAATCAGGCAAAGAAATCACTAGAAAAATTATATTTAAAGACAATGTGCTAAGAATGAAAGTTGTATATGCCATGTTTTTCTATTTTAACTAAGCCTAAACTTATCATTATATTTCTAGAAGAGATGAAATTTTAGATTCATGTTTTTAAAATGCATCAGTACTTTCATTATATAAGGAGAATTACAAAATTATTAAACACACACAAGTTGATTAAATTATTAAACATTCAACTTTAGGTTGTGTTTTATAATTCAATATTGTATCCTTTTCTCTAAATTAAAAAAATGTCTAAGATTTCTCTTTAATACTTCTTTCTTAGAGAATTTACCAAATTTATTGAATATTCATGGAATGCAATGATGACCTTTTAAAATCTGTATCCTATGAATTATAATGATATAATATGACTAGTTGTATAATTTTTTTTTCTGTTTAGATATACCAGTTAAAAAGGCAGATATAACATTCATCAAGAGGTGAGGTTTGACAAATAATATAGCCTTGTGTGGCTTTCCTTGCATCTACCTGGTTTGGAGTTCACTGAACTTATTGGATCTGTTGGTTTTTATCACACTTACCAAATTTTCAGTCAATATTTCTTTGGTTATATTTTCTATGTCATTCTCTTTCTCTCTCTTTCTGAGATTCCAATTACATTTTTTGTTAGCCTCCTTGACACTGTGTCATTGGTTATTGAAGTTCTGTTCATTTATTTTGAAGGTAACCAAGCCAGCTTTATCACAGCTATTAGATGGCTTTAGAGGAGTAGGATTGCAAGCACTGAGGTTATTCTTATATCTGAGTTTGCACAGAGTACTACATACATTCAACTAAGATGTGTTTGTGTTTGTGCTTGTATGTGTATTAGGTCAATTTTATTGAGGTACAATTTTAATAGAGTAGGAGACAAGTCCTTTGACAGATATCCGCATGGCAAATATTTTCTTCCAGTCTGTGGCTTATTTTTTTTTTCAATTTCTTTATTGGTATATTTTCAAAAACAGTGCATTTTAATTTTTATTAAGTGCTATGTGTTGACTTTTTCTTTTATGTTTAGCACTCATTCTGTCCTAATGATGAAATTTTTGTATATTTCAAGTTTTTCATTTTGATTTTAAAACTTGTCATTGCCAGGGCTGATGTTTCAGTACTGAACGGTTCATCACTGATGTCTGTTTCTTTTACTCAGCACTGCACATAGCAACAAACCACAGAAAATATTATGTAATCCTTCCCAACTTGACTAGGATCTCAGAAACGCTGTACCTGATAGTATTGAACATTTGTGGCCTAAGGGAAGTGCTGAAATTGTTTGGCAAGTCTCATTTCCCATTTTGGTGGTATTTTTATCTTGCTAAAAGAAGCCATACAAAGAGCGATTAGGCAGCAAGACTGTGGATTTCTAATTGATGCCCTGGCCTGTAAATCTGCCTTCACACAAGCTGTGATGTCCTAAAGAAACACTTTACTCAAGGGGCCATTAAGCAGAAATACTTTTTCCTGATAAACGATGTTCTGCCCTTTCAATTTGTCTTTCTCAAGGTGGCTCTTTATTTAAGGAGTATCTTGAAGAAGGAGGAATGAAGAGGGGTGGAAAAGACTAAAATGTATTCCTGACTATTATCTCATGCCTAATAACCCATTTTTTACATTTTTCTTCATCAAAGTAGCTGCTTAAAAAGGAATCCCCTTTATCATGAGAAAGTTCAGACCAATGATGTCTCTACTCAGTGCATTAGCCTATGTTCTTTCTTTTTATAAAGGAGAGGGATGGGTTGTCTTGTGCTTACCTAAAGTGTAGTGAGAATAGCCTTATGAAGGCCCCTCAGTGAACTTGATACAAATCTCCTGGATAAATATGGGGAACAGTAGACTAGTGTTTGACATGGACCTGAGGAATCTGAAGGTGTGAATGTGTAAATGTATAGCAATGAGTCTGAGCTGGCAAAGGAGAAAGAGAAATAGAGGGAGTCTGTTGCATTAGGAAATAACTACACTTGTGATGACAGGAGACACATGTGTGTTACACAGAATAGAAGTGGCATGTGCAGGAGAAAGAGCCTGCTAGAAATAATTTAATATCCTGCTCCAAAGGACCAACTATAAGGGTGTTTGCAATCCATTGGAAAACCTGAAAAAAGAGAAAACTGAAACGAAGAAAGGAGAAAGGATTGAGTAACAGAGAGAGTTGTAAGTATGTTATTTATTGTCCCAGGGAATGCAGGTGGATGTGACAGGGGTGGTCATCTGAAGCACCCATGGAAACCTCCCTCAAGGGAAAGATTCAGCTTTAAATATCTGCCTGGCCCAGAGAGAACAAATCCATCTATAGAGTTTCCCAGTTGGGTGTGAACTTCACATGCCCCTTACCTCTTAGACACTGGTGGGATCACAAACTTTAGTTAGCAATGTGAAGGAAGAGAAGAAATAATAAGATCAAGAAACAGATAAAGAGCAACCGTATCCTTATCCCTGAATGAATTACAAGAGTATCCACACAGCTATAACCAGGTCTAGCTTCCCTAAGTGGTATCTGTGAATAGAGATTTAAATTGATGTATATTTTGGACAGGACACCTGTAATTACTGATTTGAGACTTAGAAGGATGGTATCATTTACTAAAAGTGACAGGAAAATCATGAATCCATCTGAATTTTTATCCATTGGCAAAATGAGAATTAACACAACAGAATAAATGTACAAGGGGAAGGGGGCAAAATGAAATTGCAGTTTGCATATATCCCATGAGTCTTGCTGCTTCACCATAGCAAGATCATATGAGGGTCACAAACATATTTAATTCCTCTTTCTCATCATTCAAATCTTAGCTCAATGTTACCTTTTCAGAAGGATTTTTCCCTGATCACTATAGCTAAGTAGCTGCTCTCCTTAACTCCCTACCCTACTGCCCAGCTTATAGCACTTGGGCTCCAAAATCATCTTTCTCACGTGTTGACTTGTTATCCTCCTCCCCATCTTTCCCAATAATGTAAGTTCCTATGAAGATGATACTTTTTCTGCCTCATTCATTGCTATATTCCAGAGGCAAAAGTGTCTTCAGAATGAACAGGGAGAATGTTTCTACACTGAGTGTGCAGTTCTGGAAGAGGGCTGATTTTAAAGGAGCACCCAACATCCTCTGACAAATACATGTGGCTGAATGAATGATAATAAATAAAGATGGAACCCTCTATGGACCAAAGTCTAGCTGTTCCAATGTGGTCTATTTATTCAGTTTTGTTTTGATTTGTGTTTTCCTGTAATGCTGAGATTTTTGTATGATTCTACAGAGAAAGAAGAGAGCGTACAAAATAATTTAGATTGCATATCTGACCAGCTAGCTAGATGGAGGCATAGAAATGCTTAAACTTTTTCTAGGAAAAAAAGGAATGTCTACATTGTAGACAAAAGCACTTAACTATAATATCTGCATGTATAAATACACATAACTCTTCATTCTCTCTCTCTATATAGATAGATAGATAGATATAGATATAGATTAGATATATAGATATATACTAGGTGTGTGGGTGTTTTAATTTCTTCATATATTATAACTTTCAAAAAATAATGAATATATTCCTCAGGTGATATGTATTTATTTTGTTTCCTTAACTAACACATCTCTTTGGACTATGAGATTTATGTATATGAATATGTATAGTATATTAAAATCATTTTTATATGGTAATTTCATGGAAAACTCAATGATCTAGTTACATGCAGGAATATTTTCACATTTTAGGAAGAAAAAATAAACTGTTAATGACTCTCGAACTTGAGTTACTGGGGAACATTACAGAAAGACACTCGGAAAACCTAGGCTTAAAAGAGTCTGCCTAGTGGTCAGGATTCTGCAGTACAAATGAGAAAAGAAGACCGGGTGAATATGGAGAAATAAGGAGAGAATAATTGCAAATAGAGAGTAATTGAAAAGGTGTGACAAAGGGATTAAGAACCAAGAAGAGTTGGAAAAGAGAAAGCAATAGAAAACAAAATTTGATACAGCTTCATGTTTTTTTCACAAGTGAACTTTCACAGACATTTTTATAGAAAAAGTAATGGCAAGGTCCTACTTAAGGATTGAACCTAAAGATTAACTTCCCCTAATTTGCTTCATATAAGTCCCTCCTTTAAATACATGTATTTTATTACCCATTGATTATAGATTTTATGGAATAAATTATGGCTATCACAAGTTTATATTGAACGTGTGTTCTACAACTTTTCCAAAATATTCCAAAATATTTCCAAAAATATTGCAAAGAGGAATGTATTTTTATTAAGAGAGAAAATATTTCTGTTTGGAAATAAAGGAAATGCCAGAAGAGCTGAAACTTACAGTAATTAAGTCAAATAAAACACCCTCTCCATAATCTATATTCAAGGCATAAAATGTAAATGTATTTCTCCATATGTTCCTACTAGACAATGGATTTTATTTGTTTAAGAAAAAAATACCTAAATGCACATCCAGCACCTTCAGTCTAGAAAAGTCAGCAGCAGCCTGAGGACCAACAACAAAAGACGGCTGAGATCGGAAGCATTGACATGAAAGTTTATGTCTTTTAGATTCTCTTCTATGACATGGATTTTCTCTCTGATAGGAGGTAACATCAAAATGCCACTAAGATCCTAATTCTGATTTTCCTGAGCCTCACAATGCGAACTATTAATAATGAACAAATATTATAATGGTTGTTTCTCCAAGCAACATAACTCTCACAAAGTCAATGATCAGGACAAGTTAACTGGGAGTCGTTTTTTTAAAAATCACGAATCAATAAAAGTCAATAAAATACAAATAAAATAGTGCATGCAATAAAACACATGCTGTTAAAAAGACTCTTTTTAAACGAATGCCAATGTTAAACATACATACCTAAGTGAATCCATTCCCTAGGGTTTGAGAAGCAGTAGAACAGTCTAATCACCAATTAAACCAGCTTTTGTGAAGAAAAGGTCAGTAAGTGACTCCAGTTTTTGATGGGAAAACATCCCCAGACATCTGCCCATTCATGGAGTAGATCTGTGCCTAACTTAAGATTTAGACTGGCAAGGCCAGAAATCGTCAGAGACTGAGAGCTTAACTGGTGATCAATCAACATTGTTGCACTCGGATACAGGGAAGATGCTGTTTCCCTGAGCTCCAGATGCTGACTGTAGAGAAAAGTTTCTCAAAATCCCACAACAGAGACTTAATTCTCTTAAAGAAATGTAGAGATCCACACAACATTCAGTTTTGAAGTGGCTGTTGTGTCCCAGGTACTTGGATAGATTTGAATGTCTTGAAGACTTGAAAAATAAACCATGCCCAAGTCCCTGACCTTGAGGCAAACACTACATTGAAAAAACCAGAAGAGAAGAACAATGCAATACATTACATAATGTTAAAACATGACTACAGCTGTAAGGAAGGTATCTATGCACACATAAACACAGAGCAGATGACTCTCCCTAAAGGACTCAGAAACAGAAAGTACTGTGACTGTCTTCTGATAAAGGACCTTGAAAAATAACGAAGTGTTCAACTGGAAGAGAAGAGAAGGGAGATGAATGTTAGAAATTGTACAAGAAAAAGGCTTGGATGGTTGGGTGAAGTGATTTGGAATATTTCAAACAATTAATGTAACCATGAATCAGAAAAGATAACTTTATTTATAAGAATAAATTTATGAATTCCTGTGAGTAATGTATATGAAAAGACTACCATGAGAATGTAAATGGAAAAAGCTTTTGGATCAGAAGTTTGCTAAAAATTAGTATTTTAATCAAAATAGTCAAGTATTTGTGCTCATAGTTTATTTCCACAGCATTGGATCCACTGACTGCCCCTAAATGTTTTAATATTCCTCAACAAAGAATCTAATAGGGTCTTCAAGAATTCTCAAATACTCAATGCCATTAATGTTCTAGATTGCCATTTTAATCCTCCTGTGAACATCGCGATGAAAAAAAGTTCCCTGAATGAAGATTTTATGCCTTTTTTTCTGCTGTAAAATGTCATTAGTGTTAATTATCTGTTCAATAGTTGCTTACCCACTTGCAAAGATAAAATTTTTCCTCTAGTGTGTTAACCACATGTAGGATAATTATACCATTTATAGATCTATATTAACTAATGTGGGACAGAATTTAGGTAGTTCTATAATTAATTTATTGATGAATACTTATAAAAATACAAAATAATAAAAAAATGAAATAGAATCAGTTGAGGTACTAAGAAACAAAAAGCTTTCCACCTGAAATGCATACTTTGTTTCCATGATATTTCAAAATTTTTACTCCACAATTCAATACTCGATTATATCATAGACCAAATGCACTGCATGTAAGAGCTCTAATTCTCACCACAATAATTAAAAGTAAGTTTATTTTCATTTCAAAGATAAAGAATTTAAGGTTCAGATATATATATATCTGAACACACATAGTCTGCATAATACATGCGGAGTTGAGTTTCAAACCAGATCTCAAGAATCTAAACGTTTATTTGCTCTATGCACCACCATGCCCCATCAGATAAGATCCTAAATTATTTTCATTGATTTCGATACAATTAAATGAAAAATAAAATTAGCATGTATGTCTATTTATAATAACTAAGGCTCCGTTTATATGTCTTGCCTAACATGCCCTTTTTTTAACCATTTGAAAAGTAGAATTATTCACTGTGAGGATCACAAATGTGTTTTTATAAAGGTTGTTATGACTTATGGTCCTCTTTCAGCCTCTGGTTTGGTTTTCAACATTTTGGTTAATTGTCACCCTCACTTTCAAGGGGGCGCAACTAGGAAAAAAATTTTAGAAGCCTTCTGTGTGAGGAGACACAAAGTGCATGTGAATCTTTCATGACACCTGTAAATTGTTAAGGGGAAGTCTGTCACTCGAAGTTGGAGCAGCCAGTATTTTATCAAATTACTAACCTGTTCTACCAAAGTAAATGAGGTGTGCCTAGAAGAAGGCATGAGTCCAGGTAAAGTTTTAGAGTTATGGTCCATCAATTCTCTGTCCATGACTCTGTGTGAAAGCTTTTATCTGATCCTTCAAAACTTTTTTTTTAGGAGTTGAATTTTCATCTTTCCTGTTTTATTACTTTGGTTCTGAAATAATTGAAACATTCATATATAAGGAAACCAATGTAATTAACAATCGTGTACCCCAAACTCTCCTTTAATAAAACCTAATATTTTGGCGTTTGAACATCACATGTTTTGGTTTGTTTGCTTGTAAGAAATGTAATATTGCAGATAAAATTCAAAATCCCTGAGAGTACCCTTCCACAATTCCTTACCCAAAGCAGCCAGTACCCTCAGGTTGGAATATACAGTTTCTATGGCTATTTTCTTTTACTCCTATGTTTGCATAAAAAGGTAGTTTTATGTATGGGTTATTAAACAAGAATAACAAAAATGAATGATAAATTATATCAAAGTCACTTTTATCTGATCCCATAGCGTGTTTTTGAGATGTGTTTGTTCTTTTACTTGTGCCTGTATTTTATTCATTTTAATTCATTACAGTATTTTGTTTTCAATAATAGTACAGTTTACTTCATTCATATGTTAACTGATGGGCCCTCATTTCCAGTACATTTAGTGCTGCAAAGACCATCCCTGAACCTATCTGCTTATGACTATGTGCAAAGCTTTCTCTAATGCTGTGTTCCTCAAACTTCATCATGCACAGGGATAACCTGGAAAGCTTGTTAAACACAGATTACTGGGCCCCATTATAAACTTGTACTGATAACATTGGCATCATCTGGGAGCTTGTTAGAAATGAATGTCAGATATGAACTCAAACTTCCTGACTGAGAATCTGTAAGAAGAGAGTCCTGGAACTTTTGTTTTAACAAGTTCTTCAGGTCATTCTTCTATACAATAATATTTGAGAAGAGTTCATCTAGTGCGTATAACTGGTAGGAAAATAAACCAGTCATGGTCAGTGCACAAATTAAATTCACTTTATAAAATCAAATTGAACTCTACTGTGGCTTTACAAATGTATGCTCCCTTAAATGACGTTTTTCCTTCTCCGTATGCTTGACTACGACTGGTATAGTCAGATACTTTCAAAGTTGTTTCACTTCTAAAACTTTGCCAGTCTGATTGGTATGAAGCAGGATCTTGTCTATTTAATTTACATTTCACAAATTAGTAGTGCTCTTGAGGATCTTGAATTTCATATTTTGGGACTTTTTTCTTACTCATTTGTTTGTCCTTTTCATATTGATATCTAGGAGCTCTTTATCCATAGTGGATGCTACTCCTATGTTAAAAATGCACATTAAGAATATTTTCTCCAAGATTGTCTCATTACATAAACTAAATTTTAATGTATTAAATTTATCAGTGTTACCCTACAGTGGATTTGGTGTTGTGTTTAAGAAACTATTCCTTACTCAAATAGCACAAAGATATTTTGCTATATTTTACTGAAATACTCAGTGTTTTGAATTTTACGAGAGAATTTATTCATCTGAAATTTATTTTTACATATACTATTATCCAGAAATCTGAAATTTTATACATGAATAACCAATTGCCCTGATACCATTTATTTATAACAATTTATTCTCCAATGATGTGTAATGTCACTTCCCTCATATAACAAATTTTCATATTTTTGTGAGTATATTTCTGAATCTCTATTTGATTATATTGATGTTTATCTGGGTTAATGACATTATAATATAGTAATAATAAATATCTGATTCTTTTGCTCTCAAAATTATCTTATGTCTCCTTGCTCATTTACTCTTCAAATTAAGTCTAGAGTGAGCTTGTTCAATTGGATAAATAAAAAGACAACTTGCAGATTTTGTGTAGGAATTAAATTGAATTTACCTGTTAAGATGAGGGAAATTTCTTTATCATCATAAGTCTCTTCATCAACGAAAATATTATATATTTGTATGTATATAGGTTTTGTTTTAACATATCCATTAATAATTTTACATTTTTTTTACATAATGAGTATTTTGTAGTACTTGTTACAGTTTTAAACTAAACATTTTAGCTACTATGTTAACTAGATGATATTTACTCCTGTATAAGAATGTCTTTGAATTCTGTGAGCTATCTTTACTTTTTCTCACTTACTGAACTTCCTGATGCTTTGTCATTAGATTATCTCAACTTTCGAACACAGTTTTGTAATGTTGTTTCTACTTATTTTAAATACAATTTTCTTTTCTTATCTTATTTCCAAAGCATCCATCTCCAGTTGAAGAGTGGAGGTGTCAGTAGGCATCAATTACTTGTTTATAATAATAGTAAAAGTTCTTCTAAAGTTTTCACATTAAGTATATTTGATATTGAACTTCAATAGATCCTCTTCATGAAGTTTCTTAATAAAGTTCGTATCTATTTCTAGTTTTCTGGAGGTTTTCTTGCCGTTGGAAATAAGAACTGAACATGATTCAATGATTTTTCTGCACATCGGGAGATGTTTTTATATCCCTCTTCAACATGTTGATGTGATGAATTGTTTCATTGCTGGGATGAACCCTCTGTGTATCTAACATATGATGAAAATTTTTATTCACTGAAGGTATCCATTTTTTTCATTTCTATAACACTTTACAAGTTACAAGGTGTTAATATGTTTAGTATTTTTTCTGATGAATGATTCAAGGAATGTATCAATATAATTCTGATTTGGCATATAAGGATTTTGTAGCTCCAAGATTATTGAATGCTTTGCCAATATCATACTGCTATGATTGTCCATCTTGGGTATGAAACCTAAATCTTTTTTTATGGAGGTAACATTGGTTTATAACATTACATAAATTTCAAGTGTCCATCATTATATTTTGATTTCTGCATAGACTACATCATGTTCACCACCCAAAGACTAATTACCCCCATCACCATACACATACACTGTATTACCCCTGTCACCCTCCTCTTTCCCCCCTTCCCCTCTGGTAACCACCAATCTAATCTCTGTATCTATGTGTTGTTATGAATGAAATTTAACATTTAATTTATAATTTATAATTATAATTTATAATTTTCCTTTGTGTGATTCAGTCTCTTGTTTTGGTATGTTTGGTATCAAGATGATGCTATCCTTATAGAATTCAGCTTAGTGAGTTGAATGTGTATATTTGTTTATAATTGTTATATATATGTAATGCATAATTTATATATTATTGTTATGTCTGTGTATATATACACACACACATATATATGATATACATTTTTTTGTTTTGTTTTACATACGCGATTTCTTTTATATTATACTTTCCCTCTCAGCATCCTTTTTTCTTGTTGAAATACACATTTTAGTAGTTCATGCTGTGAAGGTTTATGTATGATAAATTCTCAAAGCCTGTATATGTGTAAGAATGTCTTTTTTTGTTTCTTTCTTTAAAGATGCTTTAGCTGACTAGAATTTTAGGCTGACAGATATGTTACCTTAGCACATGAGGATATTTCTCTAATTTTATTAATCAGAAATCTGTTTTCAATTTAAATCTCATTGTAGTCACACTCTTCTTCCTAATAGTGTTAATATAGTCTCTTTATTCTTTATGTTATGTATTTCACTATTTTGAGTCTAGATGTGGATCTATTTCCTGTATCCTTGTAGGTATTTGATAGACTTTTCAGTTTCAGAGTTCTAATCTTCCCTTCCAGAAAATCCTATTCAGATAACAGTTCTTTACTTTTCCCTCTCTTCTATTCTTTTGAATTCCTATTTGATGAATGCTGGGCCTCTCAATCTATCTATTCTTCATATCTCCAAAACTTTCTTTTGTATTTTCAATTTAATTTTATCCTTCTGTGCTAACTTCTGGGTAATTTCCTCAGTAAATTTATCAGTTCACTAAATATCCTTTTGATTTTTCCAGTCTGCAATCAGTCACATCTACTTAGAATATTTTTATTTAGATGACAATATTTTTCACTATGAAGTGTTATATTTGGTTCTTTGTTAGAGCAACCTGTTCTTATATTACAATGTCTAAACGGCATATTTATTTTTTCTTGTTATTAAGTATTATTTCTAAATTTAATCCCTTTGAAAATTGTTTTTAACTTATTTAACAGTATTTTGTCTTCTGTGTTATTTTAATTTTATGTGCAGTATGATTGTTAAGGTGCAGCTGTATCTCTTCTTCACACAGTTATATTTGTTAATATTAGATGTTATCATGTATTTCTTTCAATTTTGATTTATAAGTTCATGTTGGGCAGGAGACATGTTTGTTTGTTTGATTTTTCTCTCTCTGCATTCATTTCACATATTCTAACAAGTTTGTACTATTGCATTCATCGATGTCCTGAACAACATCCCCAAAATATAAACCTTATATTGATTATTTGCATTTCTCTCCCATTGTTGAATCATTAATACTGTAATATTTACCCCATACTGAAGAAAAGTGTGTCTAGGTTTCTGGTCACTGGCTATGTATGTGTTATCCCACTTCCCTATACCTGAGAATTGTCTTTAAGTCATTGATCCCAACAATGGTAAATTGTAGCCTTTTTTTCTTTTTTGCTGAGGAAGATTTGCCCTGAGCTAACATCTGTTGCCAGCCTTCCTCTATTTCGTTTGTGAGTCACCACCACAGCATGGCTGCTAATGAGTGGTGAAGGTCCACACCCGGGAACAGAACCCAGGCTGCCAAAGTGAAACATGTGGAAATTAACCACTAGGCCACAGGGCAGGCTTGTAGCTTTTTAAAAATAACCTTTCAGGAGCAGAGAATGCCACTTGAGTCCCCAACATACAGCAAGGAGTCTGCCCTAGTCCCCAAGAAAGAATGGAGTACTTTGAGGATGTTGAATATCTAGTCAACATTATTTCTATGGCCTCACCCTTAGTTTAAGGTGGAAATATCTGGAGAACTTTTTTAAAAACTGATGCTTAGAATCCACAGCCCCTCCCCCAGCTTGTTATTTAAATTGGTGTAGGGTGGAGAACCATTGAGAGTCTTTAAAAGTTGCAGGTGATTTTAATGTGCAGGAAGGTTGGAAAACATTGGCTTATCTGAGACCTGGAGCATCATAGCTCTTAACTTTAGCTCCACCCATTGCTTTGTATTTCATTTTTGTTTCTACTTCGTAGAGGTGTTTACTGTCATGAACTGTTCAATAAGTTGTCCTCTATCTAGTGAGTCTGAAGACACAATGGTTGTTCGTTAAATACATGATTGTCAAGGACTTTAGAAAGCCAGCCCATTCTCATATTCCTTCCCAAAAATGTTCCTAAGGTTCTCATTAACATGACACCATTTACTGACAGTCCAATCTGTGCTAAGTACTATATTAGAAGCTACAGGAAGAATTGAATACCTTTAAAATTAGAAAGGGAGAAAGATAGTCAAATAGGCAAATATAATAAAGTTGAATAAATACTTAAACACTAGGAGCTGTAACAAGACAAATGTAAGTGCTTTGTTAATCATGACTTAAGAAAAACTAAAGGAGGAACGTTATTCAGGCATAAAATGAAGAAATCCTGTCATGTGCTACAACATGGGTAAACCTTGCGGACGTTATGATAAATGAAGTAAGCCAGTCACAGAGGGACAAATACTGCACAAGTCTGCATATATGAGGTATCTAAAGTAATTAAACTCATAGAAGCACAGAGTAGAATGGTGGTGGCTGGGGGTTGGGGGGAGGAAGAAATGGAGAGTTGCTGTTCAATAGGTATAGTTTTAATCTGCGAGATGAAAAACTTCTAGAGATCTGCTGTACAACATGGTGCTCATAGTTAACAATACAACACTGTACATTTAAACATTTGTGAAGGGGGTATATCTCATGTGATGCATTTATTATAAAAAAAGAAAAACTGGGAGAGAAGGAGGTAGCCATGGGAAAAGTCAGAGACAGGATGAGTCCAAGGAAAGGAAGCAATGTACATATTAAAAAAATGGAATCTTGAGAGATCGTTGGGGAAATACAGGTACTTTATTTCACTTTGCTGGGAGCTTAGAAAGCAGGCACCAGAGAGAACAAGCGGGGCCCTTAAACCTCCATAAACAGTTCATACTTTACTCATAAATACAAAGCATTTAGAGGTTTTCAAGGAAAAGTCAATATAGTTAGGATTTGGATCACTGGTTTTCAATACCATTTTGGTAGTAGAGACATTTATTTCAAATAAAATCTTATGTGAAATTACAACGTATAAAACAGGTCAAATCCAAGTTACTCTGCATTAAACTGGAAAGGATCATCACTGAGTCTTTCCAGACCAACGCCTCCTGAGACTATAGCAAGGAAGTCCGTGCTCACATGGAGGTCAGATTAAAAATCTCTGATGCAGAGAAATCTTGAGCTGATTATTTATTCAGCTTGTAATTAACGTTAATTTTGCTCACTTATCTGTAAATCCTCAAATTATCAGCCAACAGTACCTTATGTATCTCTACAGTTTTCTGACCCAAAGGTTGGTGGTAGCTGATGCATGATAAAGCAATTATTTCCTAGTAGTTAGCATAACATTGACCTTGATAGTGATTACACACATTATTTAAAATGTTGTATTTGACTTATGAGAATAATTAGTCCCTACTCTATTTATAAATGTTTATATATTTTTTATGTTTTTCTTTGAGGAAGATTGCCCCTGAGCTATCATCTATGCCAATCTTCCTCTACTTTATATGTGGGTTGCCTCCACAGTATGGCTGACAAGTGGTGTGGATCCACACTCAGGATCTGAACCCGCAAACTTGGGCCGCTGACATGGAGTGCACCTAACTCAACAACTAGGCTACAGGGGCAGCCCCTAAATGTTTATATTTTTATAAAATATAGCTTGTTCCCAAAAATAGTTTTTATTGTTTACAAATAAAATACAATGTAATAAATACACAATACAGTAAAAATAAAATAAAATGTTTTTATTATTTACGAATTATCATAATCTTTTTTCCAGACATTTTATTTTTATGAACATTTGATCCATTTTATATATATAATATATAATGTACAAGTATGTGTATATATGTATTTATCCAAATATATGATACATATTTTTTAAGTCAATATCCATGGATAGATAGAGCATTTAATTATAGGAACCACTTTTGAAATTAATTGTACATATGTATTAAATGTATACAACATTGTACCTCACGTCAATACAATGGGAGGCACTTCAAAGGGCTGCTTATAAAACTGATGAGAAATGATCCTCTATATCAAAAGAAGAGAAGAATAGACTTTTAAGGGAATGAGTGAATTGCATATGTGTTTGCTGTGGATATAAATGAAAACTCTCAGCTATTTTCTGAAAATTTGTCTAATAACGTAAATTTAAAATTAGTAAATGTTAGGGGCAGGTTTGCAAAAGTTTTCTCTCAAATCAAGTCAAATATCTTCTCTACAATGGGTTTCAGATATTTGATTCTGGGTGATCAGAATAGTCACCACCCAAACTCTTTGCCAAGGATCATTCTGAAATTTCTGAGAGAGGGAGAGAAAGAGAGAGAGAGAGAAGAGGAAGAAGGAGGAGGAGAGGGAGGGAGGAAGGAAGGAAGAAGGGAAGGAGGGAAAGGTTAAATGCTCAGCTTCTTAAACCAAAACAACAACAGAAACATTTCAGTGACGTTTCCCCCGTGATGTCAGGCAGTTTTCATATATAAACTAAGCAATTAGACAAACTACTTGGATGAGGGGGCAGTCCAGTGGCACAGTGGCTACTTTCGCATCCTCCCCTTCGGCGGCCCAGGGTTCATGGGTTCAGATCTCGGGTGCAGACCAACACACCACTCACCAATCCATGCTCTGGCAGCATCCCACATATAAAACAGAAGAAGACTGGGACAGGTATTAGCTCAGAGACAACCTTCCTCACCAAAAAAACCCAAAAATAAAAACAAAAACTTGGATAAATTTCCCTAGAGAAATAAAATCCCAAGCTGAACCTGTCAAAAATAAAAAAAGTAGAATTTTGCCATTCATTCATCAAAGGCCCCAAAGGAAGTTAAATTAAAGCAACAGATGAATGCATTGCTCTTGGTTGAGAACATTTCTGATGGTGCTAATTACTGTCTTGATCACAGCCATGGCTAGGTGGTAAAAGATTGGTGGAAAGGCCGTCGGGCTCCAAGGTTGTGTCTCTACAGGTCCCTGGAATTTGACATGGTTGAATGGTTTGCTCCTTCCAATTTACTAGAGGCCATTTACATGCCTGAATTGCAGTGGAGTCCCAGAATATGTGTTCTGCCTCCTACTTAAAAATCATAGAATCATATGAAGCACAAGGTTCATCATTGTTTTTTTACTCAAAAATTGCGCTATGATCTAGATTTTTTTGACAAGATAAGTACTCTACCTGAGAATCTTCCACCTTACCCATCCTCTTTGAATTTATTTTAAAAAGCACTCTCTCCAACAAGGTAACATGTCTGAATACGTGCATGCAGGTTGTGGAGAGGTTAGTTCTTTAGGGAATACGAAGCAGGAGAAGGCAAATGAAGCTCTTTATTTTCATTTATGTTGGTAAATACAGAATGGCAGTGTGTGTGTGTGTGTGTTACTTGTGTGTTAGTGGCTCTTCTTTGTCTATGGGGAAAAAACCACTTACGTTAAAATGAGATATAGCGTAAAGAGCCCCCCATTCGGGGGTCAGGAGGTCTGCCCTCCAGTCCTTATTCTATTACTAACCAATTATGATTTATCTGATAGGATTTGAATGATAACGGAGCTTGGACTTGACCCCGGATCTTATGATTACAGGCTATAAACTAGATTTATACTAATTGCTCAACAATTCTACAGCACTGGAATGAAGGGCTAAAAGTCAGAGAATAAACTTTGTAGGCCTCTGGATTAGGAACAGTCTAGATCCGTAGCTACTTCTCAATAGGTATGATCTCAGATAAATTGTATGGCCCCATTGAGTCTTTTTGCTACTCTATAAAATATTGATGTCAAATATTCCTCAAAGAATTGAGTATAGGACTTATAGAATTGCAGTAATGGCTAGACCGTGGAACACCAGTGTAAAAAATACTCAGAAATATTTCGGCTACCATCTTCCCATGTGAGATGGGCTTTTGGGTGGAATTTTCAAAGGTATTTTGCAAATTATGCTGTAATACTACAGTGTAGAAAGCTGCTTCCTCTCTTTAACCACAAACTTGACCTTGTTCATTAGTGCTGTTGAAGAGTAACAAAATAAAGTTAGATCACCATTTGCTCATTATTTCTCTTATTGCGGACCAGGAACCACTCTGAGAGTTTTACATGTGCTAACTAATTTTATCCTCACAACTTCCTATAATATAGTTACTACTATTATCATACTCATTTTACAGATGAGAAAACTGCAACACAGAAAGATATAACTTGCCCAAGGACCCCCAGCTAGCGAATAGTAGGGTAGCAATTTAAATTCAGGCAGTCTAGCTCACAGTAATCAAGACCTGAAACCTTGCAGTAGCACTTAATTCTCCTTTAGGCACTATTATTCTTTTTTAACCTGTGTAATACCTCCTGTTTATAAACTGCTCACCCCTGATAAAGACCATGACTTACAACCTCTCATACAGCTTACTTCAGTAGCTATCTACTTGATCTCTCTCCTCACCTTCATTGTCCCTCTCACAATCAATTTTACACAAAGCAACCAACTTGATCTTTTAAGAATCAGGTCTCCTCTACTCCAAAACCTCTCAGAGTTCCCTTCAGTCTTTCAAATAAAGTCTGATCTTTTTAGCCTAGTACTCAAAGCTTCCCAGTATGTACTCAACCTATATTTTTCCCTTCTGCAAATCAACCAAATTATAGTTCTGAAATTGAAGTGCTTAGCAGTCCCTGAAAATATCTTGACCTTTCACACATTGGGTATTTGATCATGCCATAGAAATATCCTCTTTTTTCAAATGCTATGTCTGCCGCGTGGACCCTATCTCTGATTCAGAATACTATTTAAGTGTAATATGGACCATCAGATTCTCCCTGATCCCCTCAGCCTAGGAGTTGTTTCCCCTTTTTCTGAGGAAATTTTGGCAGAGGTCGTGCTTTTATAGTGTGCTTATAATAAAGCTGTCGTAGGTTTATATGTGCATGTGTGCACATGTGTGTATTTGTGTATATTCCAATGAGTCATCTTTCTCATTTTAAGATTTATACCCCACACATTTTTGTACCATCCTTGCTGCACATCAATATGCTTGGATCAACTATCTTAATTATCTTAATTATCTTAATTATCATTAAGTATGTGTTGAAGGAGTGAATGAATGCATGACTACATCAACTGTGCTGGCACTGATGGTTTTCTGCCAAGATAATTTAATGGTCAGTTCAGTTTACTGATCTCATAAGGATCTGATAGCATATAGCAGAAGTATTACAAAACTAAAAAGAGGAAAAGAGACCTTGGAAAGCAGAGTAAACTAAAGTGACATTTATCCTTGATGGTTACTGCAGAAGCCACATATCCTTATCTCAGTTCTACCAAAACATTTTTGATATATTAGCAGACCTTAATAAAGACAGTAGCCATCAATTGAACAATCAACTGTTAAACACTGAATGCAAAAATGCCAGGAATAATCCATAAAGTCACTGATCTTTAAGTGAAACCAGTCATTTGACAAATACTTGTCCAATTTCAAGAGAGTGAAATTCAGAATTCTGTGTCCTCTAAGAAAGTCAAGATGTGAGAGTAACCAAGGATCTAGTAATTAACTCAGGGATGTATCATATTTTACAGTGTCTGTTATGAATATGTACAAATATACTTATGTTTGTATACACATAAGACTTGTCATCAAAAGTTTTGTACAAATATTAAAGTAAATAAACACCCACCCTACTGTATGCCGACAAGATGAGAACACCTGAGAAATATAAAGAGAAACTCAAGAGGCAGCCCCTAACTGGCACCTGACTCCTTTGTTGCTTTGTTTGAAATCCTTTGTGACAGACACTTTGTCTAAGGATGACAGCATTTCATCACCTTCATAAGATTAAAGATCCCTTTCAAATATTGGTTCCAACACTGTTCAAATGTGTCAGCAGAGTAGAAAATTCAATAAAAGTCTCTGAGGGTGAGAGGCCAATTAGGCCTAAAAATGCCAAGATTTGCCCAGGGACAATAGAGAGGTCGCCGGAACTATTCAAATGGCACAGATTCCCAAGCACTCATTTATTCTCTAGTCCTGCCAACCTTTAGGGATTTTTAATTTCACTTGTTCTTTTCTGGGGGAAACGGGGTGGGGATGAGTTCAGTGGGAATGCATAATTCATCCCAGAACACAGACTGAAACTATTCAACTTATGACCCTGCTTTTATTGAATAATACGTCAAAATCACAATCGTGCTTAGAAAATCTATTTCTACTTATTTTACTAGGGTGTTAAATTGAAGTACACAGAACTGAAGCTGTCTGTTAAGGCTTACTTTAGAAGTAGTGGGGGAATTGCAGCCTCTCACCACAGCTCAACAAAGGAAATATGTATTTGTTTGTATATGTGTGCATGTGTACATCTCTTTCTCAAATACTAAAATTTCTTTAAACTTTTTTTCTTTTTTTGAGGAAGATTAGCCCTGAGCTAACATCTGCCGCCAACATTACTTTTTTGCTGAGGAAGACTGGCCCTGAGCTAACATCCATGCCCATCTTCCTCTACTTTATATGTGAGACACCTGCCACAGCATGGCTCCACAAGCAGTGCAGGTCTGCACCAGGGATCTCAACCAGTGAACTCCGGGCCACCAAAGTGGAATGTGTGAACTTAACCACTGTGCCACTGTGCTGGCCCTTCTTTAACATTTCATGTCTTTCTTTTTTCAAAATGCTATCTGGGGGAAGTAATTAAATAATTATTAAGTAATCATTAACTTTTGGTGCATTATATAATAATGGCTCTTATCTTGTAGCTATGTTTTGACCTAATTTAATACACGAGATAGGTGGTGATGCATGAGGGAGATGAGGGAATGAGACCAATGGCAGGTCAATTCTCATGGGAACAAAGAAGGAAAATCTCTGTAGCAGAGCATGCTGAAATAGCACAGCAAAGTGCACTGGAAACCTGGGAGTATCTTCAGATATCTCTGAGGACAGCTGGAGTACATGAGGGAAATGAAGGGATGCAAAAGACCCATGTACAATTAAGATACACACACACACACACACACACGCACACACACGCACGCGCACAAGCACTTGTGTGTCTTACAGAATAAGAATGAAGGAAAAGAACACTTAACAAGTTCCCTCTTTCAGCTCAACACTGTGTATTGGGTCTTTACATATATTATCTAACCTAATACTCTAACACAGTGAGAGACAGGTATTATAATTCCAATTTTACGGATACTCTGGAACAGGAAAAAAATTTTCCAAATTCATATAATTTCTAAGACGGCCAGACAGTGAGCAAGAATTCTAAATGGAAAAATACTTTCTTTCTCACACAGACACATATGCACACACACACAACTTGTAGAATTGGAGAAATATTAGTTGACAGAAATGGAATTCAGCTAATCCATGCCATATTGATATCATGAGTTTTATTATTTAAAATGGAATTTAATAAATATTAATTAAATAAATATCAATTCATTAAATTCGAGCAAACTTTACAAGTATTGGAAGAGGAAGATACCGTTAATAGCAAACCGTTAGGAAAGGACAAAAGGTTTTAATTGTCAAGAGCTCAAAAGGACTCAGATGAGTAAAGTGTGTATTGAAATTTTGTCTCACTGAGAGCAATACAACATTTGAAGCAAAGGAAGAGTTAATCTGCTCTATACTTAAAAAGTCAATCGTGACTTAATTTACTCTGTAAAATTCTATTTGGCATATTCATGAACAGAAAAGAAAAGCTGAGACATACTCTAAGGACGGCAATAGAATATTAAAAAGATTAAAAACTGTGAGGAGCAGTTGAAGAAACTGGGAATGTAAGGCCTCTGTAGAAGAAAGAAGATTCAAGGTAATGTAATAGGTCTGTATTTGAAAGATTCCCATATAGATAATTATTCAGGGAAATTTTTCGTCTGTATAAAAAAGAGATAAAAAATTCTTATTTCAAAATAATGTAGGTTAAAAATTGCAGAATAAAGACATGTAAAACAAACAAAATGTATGCGAATTTGTTGTGTGATTTTGGAGGAAAATAAATTCTTAAAACACATACATGTAAAGAAAGCACTACACATAAAGAATAGAATAATAAATTTTACTACATAAAATTAAACTTAATTAATACTAAAATTTCCACAGTCAAATTTCAATAAAATGACAGATGGCAAGATGTCTTTTATACTGCTTATTACTGAGAAAGGGTAAGTATCCTAATGTAAACAGTACTTCCTTGAATCAATAAGAAAATATCACACAGCCCAGTGTGAGCAATGTATATAAAATAGCATTTCACATAAGAGGAAAGTTTTTTGGAAAATAAACACATGAAAAGATGCTAGCTTCACTATTAATCAGGCAAACAACAGGGAAATGTTTTTCTATATCCATAGGATTTAAAAATTTACAAATTGCCAATTATTGGTGACAATGTGAGATAACAGGAACTGTTACACACTGTTGGGGGAAATATAGGTTACTACAGATATTTTATAGGAATTTTCACAATTTCCGATAAAATTGGGAATAGTTCTACCAGCCCAGCAATTTCATGTCTAGGAGTCTTGAACACTGATGTTATAGCACTGGGGTTAGTCTGAAACATAATGGAAGCCACCTCACTGCACACTGATTGTGAAAAGGAAAGATGAGATATGCTAGAATAACAGAAAACTATTATATGAGTTAAAATGAATAAATGAACCAGATCAATATATGTCAACACTGATACATACCAAACAAGAACAAACCATAGTTGCAAAAGTATGCCTATGGTGGGGGGGAATCCATATTAAGAAACAAAGTAAAACTATTTTTATGGACTCATATGCATGTATTAAAGTACATAAACATAAACTAAAATAATAAACATCAAATTTATAACAATATTTTCTTCTGAGAAATAAGTGAAGGAAGTGCATTGGAGAGCACTATAAAGAAAATGTCATCTTTCCTATTGTCTCTTTTATGTTAAAATTAATTTGAAGCAAATACAACAATTTGTTAACATTGGCTAATTCAGGCTAATTCCCTGAGTTGAATACAAGTATATTTGCCATATTATATGGTTGACTCATATGTTGCTTAATTGAGTTCTATAATCAAAAAAGAAAAATAAATAGTTTGAATGTGATCCATCTAATCTTGAAGAAATGATGACATTTAATAGGTTTAGGTCAAAATTTCTCAAATATAGAAAAGATAACCAAAAGAGATCGTGAATCCTTATCTTGAAGATTTTCAAGGCAAGTTTGAATAACTTTTTACAAAAGTAGTAGGATTAGAAAGCAGGTTAAACTAACTATATTTTGAGGTCCCTACTAACTCTGAGAATATATAATCAAAATGTGTGATGGGTTTTAAAATATCATTTTAATTAACTATTTATTGCTTAATTTTATTACCCAGCATTGATGATTATAGATAATATTTAACTTAAATTTAACTTTTTAAAAAGACAATTAAATTTCTATCCTAATATAAGGGAAAAGTGAAGTTTCAAACAACTGCAAACTATCTTGGCCTTTTTATTTTCAGCGACACCGTGACTCTTAGATTCAGCTTCATCAACTGCCTCTGAATTTATGGGTCTCAGGGAGGCAGCTGCATTGTGACAGAATTGAGAGTTTCACATTTCAACATTTAAATATGGGCCAGCAATCAGACCCGGGATTACTTGTCTGTCACTCCTCACTGATTTTATTTGCCTTTTCCTACTCTGAGCCCTTTCAATTCCCCTCTGAACATCTTTGGGAAATATTACTGTGGCATTCAGTCAACCAGGAAAGCTTAAATAACAAAAAGTTGGCCAATTTTTATTCATAGAGATGAAAAGCAGGGAGCTGCATCAATGATCATGATGTGAACAGTCTAGCTAGAGTGGGGCTCCACTGTGGACTCATTTCTCAGATGGCCCAGGGATAGCTGCAGGATTTCAGAGGCTTGGTGGTAGGAAGCGAATGTCAGTTCAACTGCTAGGTGAAACACAGCAAAAGGGAGAAATGGCTAATAGAGGTGTACTTTAAAATCTTTGAGTATCTTTTACCCTTCTCATCCCAAATGCTGCTCGTGGAAGCTTTGTCCACTTATGTCTATGTGGGCAGAAATGAACAAAGAGGAAGTGAGGGAATATGCTGGCTAAAGATCTACATTCAAACCCCTGGACACGGAAAGCAGGACACAAGGGTCAGATGCCTGATGCTGCCTCAGCACTTTGCTAGATACAAGGCATACAAGAGGCAGAGGGATGACACCTCCCTTTCTAGGGGGCACTGACTCATGTCCTTGGAAAGACTTGTGTAGCATATTTCACTTCCTCAAAGAGGTAGATGCAGGACGCATGCTACCAGCTCATCTTTAATTCATTTGATGTGAAAACAGTCTTACTGTAAAGTGGAGTGAAGTGAGCAAAACCCTAGAATCAACAAAATGAGTGCCCATTGAGGAAAACAAAGCAGCAGATTCATTTTCTGTTTTTCAATACCCTGGCCTTGGTTATCAAATATTGAATTGAGTATTTATGCAGAAAGATGGAAACTTCATTATATTTTCATTTTATTATATAGAAATCTTTCCAGAGTTGTGTGAGAATAGGATGGTTTCTATGTTTTTTGTAGGGCTTTATTGTCACATTTCCAATAATCTGGATATATTGAAAAAGGTAGGTGCTACTGTTATCATTTTATAGAAGAAACTGACAGTTATATAAGAAATGATTTTTTGTTGCTATGCACCAAATGTTTGCATCCCCCCTAAATTCATATTTTGAAGCCCTAATTCCCAATGTGATGGTATTTGGAGGTGGGGCCTTTGGGAGCTAATCAGGTCATGAGGGTGGAGCCCTTATGAATGGGATTAGTACGTGCTATGGTCTGAATGTCTATATTCCCCCAACATTCATATGTTGAAATTCTAACCCCCAAAGATGATGGTATTAGTAGGTAGGGCCTTTGCAAAGTACATAAGTCATGAAGGTGGAACCCTAATGAATGGGATTAGTGTTTTCTAAAAGGGGCTCCAGAGAGATCCCTAGCCCCTTCTGCCATGTGAGGACACAGTGAGAAGAGACCATCTGCAAACCAGGAAGAGGGTTCTCACCAGGAACCTAACCGGCCAGCACCTTGATCTTGGACTTTGCAGCCTCCAGAACTGTGAGAAATAATGTTGGTTTGTGACTCAGTTGATGGTATTCTGTCGCATCAGCCCAAACTAAGACACTCATGGTCAACAAACTAATTAGTAGTGAAATCTGATCTAGAATCCAGACTCTAACCTAAGACTTCGTTTTCTTTTATTAGACTGAGCTATTATTAATTTAAATGTTAAGCATTTGTCATTTGTCACAAACAAATATTTACAGGGACCAGATAGATAATATAAATGTCTTCATTGACTGTGCATAGAAGGACAGTGGAGTTACATGAACAACTGGAGAGTGGGGGCTCCACATAACTCATTCAAATTATCTTTTAACAATATAAGAGCTGAAAAAATCATATATATTTTATACACATGTATACATATGTGTGGTGTTTCTTATATAGTAAGCTGAATAATATATGATTATCATTATAAATTGTATTTGTTCTTGATATATTGTGGGAAATTAGACCTGACTCTAATGACTAAAAACAAGTGTACATTAGCATTAACAACAACAAAACTATATCATGGACTCAACATACCCCCCAAAACTTTTGTTGAAAAGATCTGAAGTCTTTCCACATTATAGTAACTTAGAGGTTTTTAAATAAATGCACATTTTTATTTAACATATTTTATTATGCCTCTCTTGTGGGCAATGTGACTTAGGTACACAGAGAACAAGAAGCAGAACGTAGACAAACTATTGGAAAGAGATGAGTGTGGCCGTTATTGGGAAATGCCAGCCTCAGGGTTTTTAAATCTATAGTGATCCTATTTCTCAAATTGGAACATGTTTGAGAATGAAGTGTGCTCTTAATAAATATTCTGGGACCACAGATGTGACCTGAAAAGTGTGGTTCATGCTGTCTAAATAGTCCATTGGTATATTGTCTTGGAATAGCAACACTTTCCCATTCAAATCCAAGGGCTTGCAATGTGGGAATACTCCTTTCTTCCTCAGTGCTAGAATAATAGGTCAGATGAAATCCTATGGCTAGAATGAAAGTGTTGAATGTCACCTTTATTTTTATTTTAATGATTTCACTCAAGTTATTAGACTAAAAAAATACTATGCCTGATTGTTTTAGGGTGCATCAAGATCAGTTCTTGAATCCAGTATGAAGCATACAAAGATTTCTCCAAGCTCATTTTCTTAGGTACCTTAAATTGTTCATTATTCCCTTTATCAAGTGTCCATTGTCATTTTCACAACCTACAAAACATTCTACATTGCTCCTGCTTAGTTGCTTGTTAGCCTTAAATCATTTCTATCTTCATTTCATACAATTTTTTGATTCATTGAGAAAAACATTTCTTACTTTTTGAGAATTTGAACTAATATGTTTTCTAGACAGTTTATTACACTATTTATGAATGAGTGTCGTTTATCACCTGAAGACAGTCTACCAATACAATGCTAGTTTAAAAATTCTCTAACTTTCCTTGTTAAAACTATATATAATTACAGGAAAATACATATTAAATATCATTTTTTATTGTCATAATGAAATTGATGGTCATAGATCGTGAATTGAAAGTTGGATTATGCCTTTTGCAATAGTGTTTCATATTTTGAATAGAGCATCATTTCACAGCATGACAAAAAGTCATATTGTGACCTTTCATAATCCAAGACAGCAAGTTGCTGGAATTACTGAGATAGAATATTCTCTTCTGTTTACATTGACAAATTTGACTTAAGGATTCATTTTATTTCTATTTTCTTGAGTTATGATATCTCATTTAGTGTTTGTATTCAAAGAGCCGAAAGAGTTTCACCCATATTTTTGTTCCTTTTATAAAGACAATAATTTTAAGCAATCTTGGTGCACTTTTAGAATGGGACTCCATTTGTCTGACACTCTCCTTAACATATGTCTGGCTTATGGCTTTGCCACTTCATCAGTATAGAAAAGAACAAGTTGAAGGCAAGAATTTTCATTTTACTTTCTTTGATTTCATTTTTTTTCCAACAGGAAGTCAGCCGAGTTATTTTTCCTGATTAACACATTTCTTCATCAACTATAATTGCAAACCATTAAATTAGATTGCTTCCTTTTAATCTTTGCTGGCTTCAATGCTCTTATGAGAGGGAATATTGTCAACTTTCAAATATGTAATATATATGTCTTTCATAGCACCAAGAAAAAATATTGTTTAATAAAATGAATTTTCATCATAATGCACCTTAACGTTGCACAATTGTGATAATTTAAAAACTTTAGACTTGCATATAAGTGGAAAATGTTTTCATTACGGAAGAAGAGCTAAATATCATATTAAAGCAGATGGCATTTTCAAATGCAGACTTCCTAAGTCTCTAAGAGACTTTAGATTTAAAGAAGGCCTCAGGCAAAAATGCTGTGAAGCAAATAGTATCATTGAAAGGCCAATTTATATTCCAATATAAGGTTTATAGATTTCGAAAGTAGGTAGTAGAATCATCATGAACAGATTGTATCATTTGAAAAATAATGTACATTATGGTAATTCTTGGCCTAAACTAAAAGAGAGGAAAAAGTGAGCAGTATTAGAAAATCTTGAACTCAGGGTGGATTCCATTTCTGTCTGTCTTTACTGTGGTAAGGGATTGGCAATGGCTGATGAATAGGAAAAATGTGTTCTCTGTTATTATTTTTCTTATTTATAGTATTTCCCCCTGATAAAACTAACATCTGAGCACTTAGTATATAATAGATAAAACATCTTGAAATATTAACTAAATATTTGTCTTTATTTTGATGTTCTGGTCTCACGTGGAGCCAGTATAAGGGACATGTCCATAAATTCTCGCTGGCTCTATGGAAAACCACAGGAGGCCTAGATTAAGAAGAAGACGTGTACAAAAGAAGGTGACCATACCACTGTATTGCTTGTAGTTAAATTTGTTTACACGTATAATCACACAGCCACAATGAAATTTTCCCCAACCAGCCCACTTCTATACAAATTCTATTTGTGCCATTTTGGCATCTAGGATTACTGCCTTGTAGAATTTTCAATTAAATATGTATACAACTAAAGTTTCAGCATGCTTCCCTTCCCACTCCCACTACCTCCAGTCTGGCCAGGATAGTCGTATTCCAGTGTATCTAAGAAAGAAGAAGATTTTCTCACATCTATCTTTTACTGAATCGTTACCCAGCTTTTGCTCTTCCTCCCTGCTCATCATTCAGCTCTGAGCCACATTTCACTTTGATGCTTAGTGCTTACCAAAACTACTGGACCTCACTCCCCATCCTGGTTCTTGATCTTTACACACGTATCAAGAGTCAAGAGTAAATTAAGATGATCCGTGCAGTATGGACAAGATATAGAACTGTATGATTCACATGATGCGTCCCATAGACTAGATTAAAAACACATAGACACAAATCGACTTTGTGCAGAAATCTGTGTATGCATACCTCAGGACACGCCTTCAGAGTTTTTATTCTTTTGAGAGAGTACCTCCTTCAAACCTCGACCAGACAAGTATCACCATCTTTTAGAAAATTCCACCTCCCACCTTAAGGGTTGGTCAAGCAAATGATCCATCTATTTCCTTCAGTTTAAGGCACTTGAAATGCAATAACATTTAGCAGCATGCTTGCAAACTTAAGCTGCTCAGTCTAGATTATCATCTGGGAAAGTGGGAAGAGCAGTCCAATGTAGGCATTGTCACTTTAGGCATTGCTTCATTGTGGGGGTGTTACACATTCTTGGTCATCCAACTGGGAACCTCAGTGTTGTTTCCAAACAAGTATACACACACAACACGCACACATACCCACACACATCCAACCACGTTATTGCTCAGAGACAGTAAAAGAAAAAAGTGCTTTCTTAAATATACTATCCCCTGCTTAATATACTACACACAATGGGAATATTGTTTCAAATAACTAGAGCCAAAATACTTATTCCTCTTTGCTCTTAACACAAGATCAATGCTCGTTACAAATCCATTAACATTTTACCTTGTAAATACCTGGTAGACATTTGAAAATCATACTTTTCTGTACCTAATACCAGATGTCAATGTTAGGAGAAGTTTACTCCAAGATAAATTTTTTAATAATGAAGAAAAATGAGGATTTATTAGCCTTATGTAAAAACAATCCTCCAGATTTTGGTAGAGTATGGAAATTTGCTTTCAATTCCATGAAATGTCTTATTTCCTCTACAACGTAAACTTCATCAGGGTTTAAAGGTTTTTTACTCATAGTTTTCTCTCTGATGCTTATTACAAAGTTGCCATTTAATGAATGCTTGGTTACGTGAATAATGATCATAAACACGCACTCGCACACACATGTACATACACCAATTAGTAAAACAGGAATGACAATGGAGAGTATATTGCAAATTATGCCACTTCTAGCGCATGAAATAATTCATTCTCTCTCTATTCATCCAGTCATCTCATGTCAAGCACCAGTTGAATAAGACCATTTGCAGTCTAGTGGAGAAGTCACACAGGTAAAGAAATACTTATATGATAATGGGAGAGATGTTACCATAGAACTAAGTATCGGGTACCAAGGACAATGGGCAATAAATCCGCCTTGGATGGGAGGGAATTTCCATGCAGAGAATTTTTGTGTCAAAATGTTCCTACTGATCTTTCAACCATCAAAACATTCTCTCGGGGCTCTTAAAAAATACCTGTTATCCATTCCTATGTCTTCTATGGGGTTGGTGGACTGCAGTAAATAGCGAGATGTTTTTTGAACATTCCCTGTTGGAGTCTTTAACATGAACTCAAGATTCATTCAACACTCCTGTAATTTTATTTTTCTCGTGTGAAAATAGATAAAGGAAAACTTCATTTAAAGTGGCGTCAGCAGGCCCTGAAGGGGGAGCTCTCACACACATAAGACTCATTGCAGTCTGCATAGCTAGCAGGAAGAAGGAAAATAAGAATTATTTTGGCAAGAAAGGTCATTTTTCACATAGGAATTTTATCTCCTGTTTTTAAGAAAAGGAAGGAAGATCGCTCCCTGCCCTGTCAACGATGCACTACCCCCCGCTGACAGCCAATGAGGACATGCCACCACCTCAAACTCTTGTTCTTCACCAATGGACTTCTGTTCAAAGCAACCCTCCTCAATTTCTTTCTAAAACCCAAGAAAAGTTAACCTTCCCTTTGTCTCTTCAGTTTGCCTATGGTTCACCAGCGCTTACTTGTTCTGTATTGTAATTCCTCTGCCATTTTTGAATAAACTCAACTTTCTTTTTATAATTTGTTATTTTGCTTAAAGTTGACTCTAGACTCTTGGACAGAGCATTCAGTTATCAAATTTTTTTTTCTTGGTTCTGATTTCTAAAAGTCTTTCCTCAGAAACTTTTCTCCATTCAGTGACCTCGCTTTAGAGCGTTATTTTGTTTTTCTTTCTGTGTTACTGTGGTTGGCTTTACAGCTAATTAAATTATTTGAAAGCTTCACAGATGACTCTTAAATGAAGCCTATGCTTTCATAGACTTTGAGCCTCAGGCTAACATATCCTATTTGCATTTTCACAAATTAAATAGTTTTATTTCTTGACATTTGATTCACTCAGCATTCTTTAAAAAATCAAGAGTCTGAATGCCATAGGTTGCTTTCCCTGGGGTAGTTTATCATTGGAACTGTCATATATTTAAACATATTAAATACATTATAAATTGAAATACAACAAAAACTAAAAATAAAATAAAATAAGCAGAAAATGCTCTTGTAGCACAGACTAGTTGAGGCACACAGTTAGAGAATTGCTTCCACTCATTATATAATTGGGTTTATATGCTTAAAGCATTCATAATAACAGGTGTGGCCATAGGACCCTTCTGCATGATTATTTAGAAGCTGCTTTCCATGCTAAGATTGCGGTTACAACTCAGAATACTTATTTGAATTAATAAATAAAATTTGTTTCTAGATGCTATTTCTTGATGAGGAAATTATAGTAGACTCAATCATTAATATATAATTTGTTTTAACAGATCATCTAATGCAGAGAGCAGCAGATCTGCACTGATGTCTAAGACAAAGTTCAGCTTTACAAGGTAAATTGGGCCACTCACAGTCTCCGCAGAGCTTCAGTCAGCTAATTAGTGGGTTGAAAATGGACCTTGCTAGTCTCTGTGGGGAAGAAACAGTACACCCAAATAAATTCTTCAAAGGACACTATATGTAAAACACTCTATGCTTTGTGAAAGGTGCAAAGCTAAATAAGACACAGCCCTGTCCCCAGAAGCTTCTCAGGCAATACAGAGAAAGGCATGTATAAATAACTAACTCTATTAAATGGAAAGAAATGTGTGCTATAATAGACGATTAGCAAAATGATGCAAAGAGGGGCAGAGTAGACTTGATCCAAAAAATGGCATTTGACTTGAACCATTAACTGAATCTGGAAATATTAAAACAGGTGGCTATTTTGAAAATTGAAGGGAGATTCCCAATGACATTTTAGGCTGTATAAAATGAGATAAAGCTGGAAAATTGGCTGGATATTAGAGGGCATTGAAGGCAAGTCAAAATAGTTTAAATTTTATTCTATAGGCAATGAGTAGACATTGAAGAATCTTAAGGAAGGGAGTGATGTCATCTACCTTATATCTTCTGAAGAAAGGAGAGTTGGCTTGTGAGTAATTAATTACAAGACAATTAATTAATTGCAATAGAGTAGAATAAAGGTGATTAGGGCCTGAGGCAGCTATAGTGTATATTAGAAGGCTGATTAGGGTATCCCAGTAGTCAAATTGGGAACCCAAATGAAGATAAATTTTAGGGACAAAATGACTGGATTCCAACTGGGGCTTGTTGAAGTTAGTGAATCTAAAATTAAACTCAAAATGAAATGTAGATTTGATGTCCATAGAAGATGGGTGGGGGAAAATAGAGAGGCAGAAACTATTTAAAGAGGTTCATGAAAATAAATTGTTCAGGTCTTGAGCATACAAAATCTGTCTTTGTAAGTTATCTTCATTTAAGAGTTTAATGAATATGGAGCCACAAAAATACAATATAGAAAAAGTGATATAAGATATGAACTTTTTAATTGAAGGAATGCAATGAAATCACTCCTTTATTTTCTTTCTTTCAATTCATATTATTTCACCCCTATGTGGTAAGTATTTTTCTAGATTGTGGGCATACAGTGGTAATAGAAGATACAAAAAAATTTTAAAATCCCAGCCCTAATGGAGATAACATCCTCCTTTGATGAAACAAAGTAAAAGAGATGAAACTTATAACCCTCAAATCAAAGTTAGAAAGAAGCTAATGGTCTAGTCATTTTTTGTACATAGTAGGAAAATGTGATAACTTTCCTTTTTTCTCATAACTGTGCATTCACTTGTCAGGCAATCTCATCTCCCAATTCTATCTATGATAACGTCCTAGAAAGGTTTACACTGCTCTGATGGCATTCTAGAAAGGTTTACACTTGGAATACATAGACCTCAATACAAAAAGTATTCAGTAGTATCCCTTAACAGATGCTCAACCGATGATAAATGAAAGTGGGGAGGCCAAGCTTGTGGACCAGCCTTGTGGCCATTCTGCACAAATCCAAAGGCTGGCTCTTCTTGGAGTCTTCCCAGTTTCTCTTTTAGTCAAAAAAAAAAAAAAAGAAAAAACCAGAACGATTCTTTTTATTTCTGGTCATTTGCTAAAACTGGTAAATCACATTTTGGCAAACATGAAAGCACAAAATATATTTTAAAAATAGTTTATTTTTAAGCTATTAGTATAATGAAATGAAAGTATTCAAAATGTCTTTAATTTCATACATGATTTACATCCAATAACTACTTAAAGAACACAATCTACTATAATTAAAAAAAATGTGAAATTTACGGAAGCTTCAATCATATTTTTATTGTGAAATTGGTTAGAATGAATTCATTTTTAGAAATCATGCTTTGCATGATCTAGAAATCAAATAGTGCTACCCTAACTACTCTGTAGGGATGTTTAAGGGTGAAAGAAACAATACAGGGAATTATTTGGTTATCATTATTTTGCCTTAGTTGCTGAGTTGGGTGTGGTTTTCTAAAAGAGGGGATTAGAACCAGAATAGAAAAGACAAAAAGGATTAAGGTAATTTACTGCTTGATGAAAGATTAATGAATATTTGAAAATCTCATTTATGGCTTAGTTCTACTTCGATTTAAGTGATTCATTGAGTGGAAATAGTTAAGCAATGTGTTGGAAATAGACAATTAATCAGATACATACACAACATGTTTGGAACAAGTCATTTCATTCTTTCATCTCACATGTATTGAGTGCCCAGTAGGTTTCTGGCAGATACTGAAGATACTCATGTTAGGGAGACATGGTACCTGATTTCAAGGAAAGTAAGGTATAAAGGAATAGTCCAGACCAGCAAGCCAACAACCAAAAATTACCCTGGGAGAAGTAGAGGCACCAGAAGCCTCAGGAGTGCAAGGAAAAGCAACATAATGGAGGGGGCCAAAAAGAAGTGTAAAGAAATGTTTCCAGAAACCATTGTTGTTCAGTTACTAACTCTATGTCATATGAGCTAAATGATATCTAAGATCAATTCCAGCTCTCAAAATCTAGGAAGTCTAAGATAATTGCAATATATTGTTTGAAAAAAAGTTAAATCAGCCAAAAAAGGCAGAGCAGTTACTGTTTTCTTCACAATCTTAGACCGTTAATACCTTTCATGAGTAACTAAATAATTCATTTTTTAGCATAAGAATTATTCAGGGGGAAATGGATAAAATCTGCTTGTGGTACATGCTGGCTGAAAGACATACTGGATTAAAAGGAGACTTAGTAAAACTAAGGGATTTATTGTGCCAGTGGCAATACTAGTTTTGGTTATGGAATTTTATGTTGTTATCTGGTTAGGGAATATTTTACTATTTTTTTTTTTTTTTTAGTTACCATCTGGCTTTCTTAGCGGATATTTTCACTCTCTTTGAACCATATTTTGAAAAAAATTAAATTAAAGATAAATAACTTTTCTGAAGTGAGATATCCTAAAAAGGATAAAGATCATTATTTTCACCCCATTGACTACTAAAAGGGGAAACACAACACAACTGGACAGAAAGAATGAGAGTCAGTTCACCTCTGTTCAACTCATCATATTTTTGAAGCATCAACAATATGGTCACCTTTGTTCTAGTCCCTGTAGAATAGAGAGAGAGACATGTAGTATTAGCGTCACTCCCTAAAAAGCAGATAATCACTTGGGAGAAGCACCAAGGCTGAAGCTACTGAAACATGAGACAATATGTGATAACAGAGACGCACATGTGTGGAGAAAGAGAGGTGTGGTCCTGTATCGTGGATGATTTGTTGATGGACAAGGCATTCTGGACAGACCTTAAAAGGCAAGCAGAATGTTGTCAGAGATAAGGGGAAGAGAGGAAAATTGCAAAAGGCTGGAGCAAAAAGAGGTGAGTGGGTGGCATGAGCCATTATTTATGGATGGATTGTTTAGTGATTACCTTGGAATGGAGAATGAAAGGTGGAGCTGTAATTTGAGATAAGTCTGGAAAGTTAGGTAAGTGGAGGAAAGTCTATTGAAGATGTAGATTCCACTGCCCCCTTTACTGCTAACTAAGGAAGACAAGTAGCTTATCATTGATGACATCTACGTTCCCTTCTAGTTTCATAAGTGTTCTTTTGAAGTATAGTAATTGGATTTTTTTTCCATTGCCTGGTTTCTTTGATATGATGACGATTATTACAAGGAATTATAGGGGGTTAGGAATTATGGGACTAGTGTATTTACAACACTGTAGTCACCTTGTGTCCCAGAAATTAGAGACTGGAAAATGGCAGAATTTCAAGGATGGCAGGAAAAGTTTCTTATTATTCTTCAAGGTATATTAACAAGTCTAACGACCTACTTTTCTTTAAATCTTTTCAGAAGAGGGTATATTTTCCTCTTGTTATCTTTTCTATGTGGACCTCACTTCAATTTTTCCTGATTCAGTTTTTCACAATCCAATATAACACACTACTGTTGGGAGATCTTACATCAAATCACCTCTGGGTAGTTGATCTTTTTTATTAACAGTTAATCCTTGATTGCTTCTGGCTCTAGATCCAATCTACTGCAACCAGGGCAGAAGAACACAGAAAAAGTGAGAGAAATCTATATAGAAATAACTCCCTGTGGCTGGATTCCTCAGAAAGTGGTGGTAGGCATGGCTGGCACCTAGAATTTCAAAGATTGCTGTCCATGAAACACAATTAAATAGCATCTTTCCTGAATTAAGAGACATATAGTTAGCCTTTGTCACAGAGGAGTGTAAGCTGAGGCCACAATGCTGACATTGTACAATTGGAGTAAAACTCAACTCTGACTTTCTTCTGTCTCATTTCTTATCTGAGGAGGAAAAGAAGCCCCTGACAGCCTTAAATATTTAAAATGAAATAAAACAAACAAAATCTGTGCACTCTGATTTGATGGCAATCGCCAAAATACGTCCAGGAAAAAACATCTAATTCCATTATGACAGCTAAATTGGTTTGATCAGCACAGCCATACCTCCCTAAAACACACGCACAGCCCCCATTCACCTTCCCCACACATGTGCGGACATTATCAGTACTTATTTAAACTTAGAACATAATTTACTAACGACTAGAACTGAAAATTCTAGGGAAGTCTATGCATGCAACATAGAAATCGATCACCTTTTAAAAAAATAGTGATAGTGAGACATACATTTAACTAATTTATTTCATTGATTTAGTTGATTCTTAAAATCTAGGCTAATCAAGGGGCCAGCCTGGTGGCGCTGTGGTTAAGTTTGCACACTCTGCTTCGGTGACTGGGGATTCACTGGCTTGGATCCCGGGTGTGGACCTACGCATTGCTTGTCAAGCCATGCTGTGGCAGGCGTCCCCTATAAAATAGAGGAAGATGGGAACAGATGTCAGCTCAGGGACAGTCTTCCTCAGCAAAAAGAGAAGGATTGGTGGCAGATGTTAGATCGGGGCTAATCTTCCTCCAAAAAGATGAAAAATAAAAAAAAATCTATGATCATCAAAATGTTGCTTCCATTTGCTCATGCTTCCTGCAGATTATTTCTAACCTAGAGGAATACGTCAAAAAGATATGGAAAAGGGGAAATTCTGAGAAATGGCACATGGAGATAGTCTTTGCACAATTCCAGGTGGTTTTTGAAGACTTTATTAAGATGAGATGCTATACGTTAGAGTTGTATTTATTTATTTATTTGTAATGCATTGGATACATATTTTCACATGTTTTATAATCTGCTCCTCAACAAAGTACTGCTCATAAACTAACAAAAGTTAATTAACGAAAACTGAAGTCAACACCTAGATACATAAACTGTGGGAAAGGAACATAGCAGATTGTCATTTTAAGACTATATTAAGGCTTTTCTATGCCAAAAAGAAAGAGTACAATACCACACGTCAAGAATGTCACAATCTGAGGGGTATGTACCACTTTGATAAGTAAAAACATGAAAATTTTGTCCTAGAGAAATGGATTTTCGCACTCTGTTTTTCTGTAGGGCAGTGTTACTGCCAACTGTAGTAGTCTAAGGTAATTGGTGATGTGTGCGGATAATTTTAGTGACACATAATTATCTCTTAATTTCTACAACATCTAAATTAGTGCATACTGAAATTAATCATACCCTGTGGTCATATAGTTACAAAATACATCATTTGATTGTCTGTGAAATGGAAACTGTTGATATAAGCTTTCACGCAGAAACTAGCAACCTCAGTGGGAGTCCAATGAAGAAAACAGTGGAGAAGTTGCTCAAATCCTTACCTGTGACATTACTTTGGGCAAATCACTTCTCACACCTAATCTTCAATTTTGTTAGCTGCCATGTGTGAATAATGGTGCCTATCTCTTTCAGTCCGACTCAGTGAAATCTTATCCAATTCTTCTCAAAGAGGTATAAAATGGTTGAAATCTTTGAGGATTAACACTATATAAAGACAGGAGCGCATAGTTGTCTGAGTAGGAATTGGGCCAAAGTTTTCTCATCCTAGTCTGCCCACTGGCTAGCTATTCAACTTTGGAAAAATGACTTTACTTTTCTCTTTCCCCATCTGTAAAATGAGTATGTGTGACCAGAGAAGTTCCTTAAAATCTTGTCTGTCTCTAAAACTACGACTTAAATATGTTAGTCTGATTTTTTAAATACTTAAACATCTGATTATCTCTTTGCTCTTAAAATACTTTAGGTATCAGAAATATACCTTTGATATGTACAATGCTAAGAAAACATTTCCTGGACACATGATTGAAATGACCACGTTATTCAAATAATCAAATGAGGAAATAGACCTCTTTATTTGAGAGTCAGCTGCTATGGGGATGTGCTGCAAGAATTTACAAATAGACTGACTTTAATCTTACAGATTAGAGGCTCTGGATGTGACTGAAAATGAAATGATCCTGAACTCAGTCTGCGTCGTCCACAAAGCTGGTACTAATCTTGAAAATGTTCCAAAAATATGCATATTTTACTTTGCTCTCTTAACAGAAAATTTTTGCATTTAAAAATCATTCACTTATAACTGATGAAAAGATTTGAGTGGCCATAGAGTTTTCAGTGTGCCCCAAGGTGCTTTTTATGATAAAGCTGAATTGGAATGTGCTTCAGAAGACTATCCTTATATTAGGTCTTATGGGTGAGGGCACCATGTCACTGTGATTTATAGTAACTCACCACTGCCTGCGGAGAACGTGGGTCTTTTGAGGAGCTGTAATCTTATTTTGGAGAATCAGTTTGGGGTGCTAATTGGAAATTGTCAAAATGTGTTGTTTCAGTCCCATGAGAGCTTACCAGGCTTACTTTACTAAACCAGCAGTAAATAGGATAACATCTCTGATTCATGCATAATTGCTCATAATTTTCCAACATGGTTTTAACTTGACTGAAGATAGTTTGAATATGAGTGACATTCCTGGTCAAAGTATCCGTAAGGGTAATTATACATGGTTGAACAAATTCCCTATAAAAATATCAGATGGTATTAAACCTGAGACAACTCATTCATCAACTATTTGAAGAAACTTGCTAAATTTCTGGCATTGAACAACTTACACCCTACAAAGGTTTATAAAGGGCCGGGATAGAAAGAAATATTTTTGGTTTTTTGGGCCATATGGTTTCTATTGCAGCTATTCAACTCTGCTGTTATTGACCTGAAATAGGCATAGACAATACATAAACAATTGGGTGTGGTTTTGCTCCAATAAGACATTATTTTGAAAAATAGGTAGTGGGCCAGATTGAGCCCACGGGCTGTAGTTGGAACTAGTAGTTTGCCTTACTATAAATAGTAAGAGTCACAAATGACATGAATATAAATCAAACAAAGAAGAAGAGCTAAGCCAAGCACAGAAAAATAAGAAAATAATTGATACAGATGAGAAGAAATGTTATAGGAATTCAGATGAGCTAGATTTCTGTAAATCATCTGGAAGAGACTCCCGAGATGATATAATTTTCGGTCTTTCTATAATTTCCCTGTATCTGATTTCGTAATGAGTAGCTTGATCATGGTCCTGTAGTTTCTTTTATTATTCTTTATTTTTGCTAAATTACACTACAGTAGTTCACTATTCCAGTGGTCTGGAATGGAAGTAACTGCTTGATGGCTATGTTAGATCGTTCTCTATGTTAGGATCAATCATGAAATTATAAAAGAAAAAGACTCTCTTGCATAAAACTCTTTCCATGGGCGCCATCATAAGCTAAATTGACAAGCCTATTATACGAAAAATGTGGCAAGTCACAATGGTTCAATTTGGGAGATAAGAATGAATATTTTCCTAATACATTTATTTATTCCTTTCAGCTCTAGAAAGAATTTCATCACATTCTGTTTCAGCCCTCAGGTGTGATTTGAAGATGAACGAAAACAACTATCATGTTCTGGAAAAGAACAACCATCATTGTTCTCAGCAATTGAGTCACTTGCATTATGTTTTTGTCTGCCTACTAAGCCCAGATATTTCATCTACCACGTTGAAATCATATTTTAGTCTCAAAATGATAGGTTAAAACTCTTCAAGAAATCGTTTATATTACTGAAACATTCCATTTAAGCAATGCATTATAAATTATATAAATGTGATTTACTAGCATTGTTAGTGTCATTAAGAAATTTTTATCCCATCCATCATTTACATTGCTTATTTGAGCACCTTGCCCACTTGTTAGCTTACTTAAGAATGGAAAAGCAAAGTATTTTGCTCACTGCCAATTTCTCCAAAGAGAACACTGAAAATGAGACTGCTCTATGGCTGTGATTTGACTGTATTTACAATTTGCACCATTTTCCTTAATACAGAAGCAAGATGAAACAACAATTTGTTATCTTCCAACTGTTTTCTGTGATTAAAGCAGTGGGTATACAGGTACTCAGGTGCAAAACTTTATTCGTGTCACAGCATTCTTCTTTGCATCACTGCTCCATCAGCCTTGATTCGAATAAAACTGTGCACAGCTACAGAAAGGCTTACAAATAATAAATATATACTCACCATATGTGCTAAGAATGGATTCATACACTGCAGTTTTAGCAAAACATAAGTTTAAATATCTGCAAGTCTGCACACAAGATAGTACTTGTATCTCCTATTAAAAGCACTTAATAGTTGATGGTCAAAGACGTCATTTGATTAAGGATTTTGACAGTAGTTCATTTCATTTCTCTGCAAGGGCACTGACTTCATTGGTTATTTCATAAGCAACTGTGCAGGCAATTGACTAATTTTTGTCACAGGGAAAACAACTTCAAATGCTGTCTTATAGATTTGTTATCTTCTCTGCCATTAGTGACTGTATCTATCAAAGTCATCCTGAACAGGATTCCTCTGCACTTGTTCAGGAAAATCTATTGACACAACAGAGAGGTTACTGTGCTCTCTATGAAAATGTCAGGAAAATAATCAATGGCTTCAAGATACTTGGCCAAATTTTTAACAGATAATTCAGTGAGGACTACGGGCACAATGGTTGCCTTTACAGAAAGAAATTTCATTTTCAGATATCTATCTTATACTTCTCCTTCACATTTTGTTGAGAATTTCTGTATAAAGTCAGCCCACATGCAGATTCACTTTTTTCAGCACACCCAGATTCATGTTCTCGTTTTGGATTAACAAGATTCGTGAACTTTCATTATGCTTACGGCTACTCTCGTGCTTTAACATATCATTTTTGAGTTACTAGACCTCATTACAATTTAGGGTAGAAAGTAATAAAAACAATGAAAGTGACAATTTAGAAGATAAAAAACAATAACACTTAGAAGATAGGAAAATACTTTGCTTGAGACAAGGAGCAACCTGTAAACTGACAGTTATGTGAAAGAAATTGCTCCAAGTAGTTTTTGATAAAAATGTGTGCCATTTTTAAGCTTATCATGGTATTTTGGTGAAAAGCTGAATCTTACATAGAATAAAATTTATGAAATAATTGTGGACACATTACTTTATCATTTCTTCTCCAAAATGACCAAATTGCCCATAGAACAGTTACAAAATATATGTAATTTTATTATTTATTATATATTTTATATTACATATTTATTATTATATAAATTATATATAAAATTACATATATTATTATATAAGTTACATATATTTAGTATATAAATTTTATATATATATAAAATATTGAACATTCACCAGTAGCCCACATAACACACTGTGGAAATCCCTGCTTTGTGGCGTTCATCAACCTCCAAAACCCAAAAGATTTCAGCAGCTCAAACTGCTCATCTATCTCTTACCTGTAGCAAAAATTCCACTCTCTTGAGTAACCAGGTGGAAGGCAGATGGAAGTCCTTAATATTCCCACTTACAGGCTCCCAAAGGAGGAAAAAAAAGAAAAAGAAAAAGAAAGCCAGGATATTGATTAAAAGCATAACCCACGTCAGATGGAAATGCACAAGCCCGGGAGGCCAGGATTATTTGGTGAGGAAGCACTAAATCCTTTATTCTATGCCTCGGGCCAGTCTCCTTACAATTTCCTATTGGCCTCTGAAGACACTTTCAATGTAGTTGGGCAGGGCTTTGGGAGAGGAAGGAAAGGTTGGAACAGTAAATAACTGTACTCATATTTCTCCCTGGGTAGCAGCTCGTTACTTTTTCTTTTATAATTTGGACATTTCTACAATGAGCATTAACCATAGCACTTTTAACTAAAAATTTAGCAAAATCATAATGACATAACCAAGCAGCTAGGGTCAGTCATCCTCTCACCAGCTGAATTTAGACACTTTCCTTCTCTTGGTCCATGCTGAGAGAGAACTGGCAGCTCCTGCCGATGCATACTGTGAAGGCCAGTTATTATTACCCATGCTGGCTTTGATCAAGGTGAGTTTGATGAAATGATTTTACTCAGTTACAATTTGTTCAATCAAACTATGCATAATATATAGAAGTCTATATTTTAACAAGAAAAGTCCTTAAATTGACAAATTACAACAAATTCTAAGGTACGTGTTTTGTATTTGTCCATTCGCTGTGACTACTCAGGATTGAATTTCATGATTTTTATAAAGCCTCATTGTGTTTCCGAAAGTAAAAAGGCCAAGCCGTTTAATTTTAATTCTAAGCTAAACAAAGAAACTATAAGAGGTAGTTTGTTTGTTTGAAAAGGATTTCATTTCAAAGATATTTTGAAACAATCAAATTTGTAATGCATTTGAGCAATGTATCCAGTTTATGCTATATTATTGAATTTGCAGATGGATGAATGTCTAAATTGACGGTTAGGTCTAAAACGCATGATGGATGTTCTGTTATAACATATAAGGTCCTTGACTCTCTGGTAGTATCTCTAAGAGAAAGAAATAGAGCTTTTCATAGTTGAAAAATCATTACTAGAGGGAGGAATATCTTCCTTGTGCATTTTTTTGAGGAAGTTTAGCCCTGAGTTAACATCTGCCACCAATCCTCCTGTTTTTGCTGAGGAAGGCTGGCCCTGGGCTAAGATCAGTGCCCATCTTCCTCTACTTTATGTGTGGGACGCCTGCCACAGCATGGCTTGCCAAGCGGTGCCATGTCCACACCCGGGATCCGAACCTGTGAACTCCGGGCTGCCAGAAGCAGAACGCATGCACTTAACCGCTGTGCCACCGGGCTGGCCCCTCCTTGTGCATTCTTAACACCCTACATTAAAAGTCTATCTATAAGAGACAGAAAACGTCACTTTTCCATGAAAATTTATCTACAACAGGATATCTACCTGCAGTGAAATTTTAAATTTCCAGAATAATCCTCATTATTTAATCAGTGCTTATTCTGCTCCAGGAACTGTGCTAAGCACTTACGTGGGTCATTCCTAATTCTTAAACAGCCTGGTAAAGTGGCTGTCATTAAAACCTCACAGGTAAAGATACTGAGTCAGAGAAAGGAAAAATAACTTGTCCAAATTCACATAGAAAACAAGCATCTGAGTTTTTTTCAATTAGTGTTAGTCTGACTTCAAAGTCTGTGTCGGGCTGTCACGCGTATTAACATATGCCATTTGGGCACTGGTATTACAGCATACTTGTTAGCATGTGTATTTTATCTCCCCTCTTGGACTAGGAAGTCCTAGGAAGCTTTAAGCAAGCTTTCTTTGCATCCCTCAGATCTATTCACACGCACTATCTGCGAGTCTTGTTAAAATGCAGACTGATCTGTAAGTCTGAGGCTGGCCCTGTAATCTGCATTTCTAATAAGCTCTTAGGTGATGCAGATACTTCTTGTCCCTGGGAAACAGGTCGAGCTGCAAAGCCTTACAGATTTAGTAACACAGATTTTCACATAAATATTCACTCAAGAAATGCGTTGAATGCAAGAATGTATGACTTCATGAATGAACAAAATAGCTTTCTTAAAGCTAACTGGGCAAATTCCCAACATAGTAGTAACTAGGAAAGTTTCCATGGGTAACTGACTACAAATACTTCTCATCTTGGGAAAGGTAGAGAGTCCCCAGATTACTCTCTCTGCACCTTTGCAAAATGCCTAGGCATCCTCTGGAGCAGGCTTTGTGCCAGATGTAAATACAGTTCTCCAAGGTACCCTTCTGAGTCTTTGGTCACAGCGTCTTGGGCCTGTAATGTTATTCGCCTCTGTGCTCACCATGATCAACTTGTACCATTTTTTCTAGACAAACTTCCTCTAATAAACACTTCCTACACCTTTCTCTGATCACATAACCATCATTCAGTGTGCCACACACATACTTATGAATTCATCTATTCGTTTTAAAATAACATTCATTAGGTAGCTATTGCATGCCAGGCTTTATAACAGGTATTTGTCTTTATATCAGATAGAACATTTCATTGCACTTATTTGATTATTGGTCTGCTTGTCTAAGCCTATTGAAGACAAAATCAATGACCTTTTAATCTTCGTAATCCTTGATGCCGGGTCGGTGAGCGGACGAGTTGAAAGAAAGACTTCTTAGACTCTTAAGATCTGGCAGTAGTGCTCTTTTATTTAGAGAATAGCATAGAATAGCATGGGGACAGGACCCATGGGCAGTCAGGCTGCTGCGTGGGGACAGGGCCCACAGGCAGGAGGAGCCCCTGCTGCTGCTGCTTCTGCTGCCAACATGGGTGGAGAGTAAGGCTAAATTTAAGGCATAGGTATGTGAGTTATCTCCTTACAAGACAAAGGAAAAAATATGTAAAAAAGTTAAAATGGTATCAGTGCCCATAGGGTCCAGCCATTGGGCAGTCCCACAACTTTTAGATAAGAATCAAACCGGATTGAGTAAATGGCAGAAGTCACTGCTTAAATATTATCCTCAGCTAAAGACAAAGGAGGATTTGGGGGTGGGAGGGTCAGTTACATGAGGTTGCCAGACAGTAAACAACTTAAGTTCTTGTCTTCCCCATTAAGAGTTTCCATAGATAAGGCCATCCCCCCTTCCTCCTGGCACAGAGAGGGAGGGATGGAGATTTCCTTCACAAATGCAAATGCAACTGTCTCTCATGAAAGGGCTAGCAAATTGCACTCCTCGGAGCCTGCTTCTCATCTGCAGTTTTAAAATTAACCAGCCTAAAATCCTCATCAATCCTCATGCTATTAGAGGGCCTTGGATACAAAAATTCACTTTTGCTAAATAAAGCATGAGTTATATCTTCAAAATTCAGGTGTCTCAAATATGATCTAATTATGATATGAAAACTAGTATCTTTGATGTCCATGCAAATCTTGATTGCAATCTTAGTCAATAGATGAGACCACTGGGTACACGCTTCAGGCCATTACCACTCATTTGGCCTCTGTGGGAACCTGGAAATGGCCACCCCAAGATATGTCTCTTTGGCATGATTATTTGAGGCTAGTTACTTTGCAGACAGGAAAGCAACTGAAAAGTAGAATTTACTTACCCTTTGTTAGGAGACATTTACATTTATAAGGTAAATCTCTATCTGTAAAGGTGCCTCCCTCTCTGTAACAGGAAGAAGAAAGGAGATGACCTCTCTAGAAACTCTTAATCAATGGGGAAGGCAAGGACTTAAATCTGCATTTGTTTGTTGTGCTTGTCTAGTAACCTCCTGTAACTGACTTCCCTCCCACTCCCAACGCTGTCATTTCTTTAAGGATTAAGCATCTTTCCTTAGGCTAGGAACTAATTGCTGCACTCACCTGTGACCATCCAGCTTGAGACAATAGACTTGCCTCCTGCTACCCTCCAAGATAGCAGACCCACTATCTGCTATGTCCATCAAGCATTGTGCCCACAGGGCAATCTTGTGACTATTGTGGGAGGGACATTTCAATCATATGTGAAACACCCTGTTTGGGGGTATATAACCACCCTGTGCACCCCACTTCTTCGGTGCCCTTTCTTCCAGGAAGACAGGCCCCGGGCCATGGTCCTCATAAAGCTTTGTTTAATTTTCTCTTGCTATTCTGTTTCATGTGAATTTAATTTGTTCTCCGGCCAGATGAACCCACATTAGGTAGAGGAAAAGTCTTCCTCCCCTACACCTCCTTCAACAACATGATCTTCCCACTATTCTCTCCACTCTGCCAATCTGTCCATCACCCCTGTTTCAACCAATTATTAAAGATGCCTTATGGTATCTTTTCTTGTTATCTTTGTTAGAGTTCTTATGCTTTTCTCACTATAGACATAAGAGATATGCATTTCTAAAAGTTGGGCAAAAATTCCTTAGTTTATTGCAAAAATTGACATCTATTCAGTGAGAAAGTACAGATTCACATCTTCAGATTAATCAACAGTTGTCCTTTCCATCAGCTTGTGCCAAACATCGATACAGTGATGGAACAGGATAGGCCAGATATTCAGATGATAGGCTTTGATTATTTGAGGGCCTAGAGAATATGTGGAAGTTTTGAAAGAATCAGCAAGAGAAGAAAAAGCAAGAGTTACTTCAAGGAGTTGTGATCTCATTTAAAGCAAGCACAGCTTTTATTTTCTCCTCTGGCTTAAAGCTTAAGTTGGCTTAGTGGACTCCTTGGCCTCATCTCTCCATCCCCATACAGTAACTGTAGACTTAATTTATTTTCTATTCTAATAGGAAGAAGAATTGCAGGAATAATAGCCTTTCAATGCAAGTTCAATAGTAGAATTTTCCACATCCACCTAGTCCTTGTCTGGGTGGGGACGGTGATCTCAAAGCAGAGAAAATGCCAGGCTTGTCACACTCCACCAATGACACAGGAAAAAGCAAACCAAAGGAGCAAGAAGATTTTGTGATTTCCAAAAATAAGAATCTAAAAGACATCCCAAACAGCATTCCACGTGGCAGTAGACATTTGTAACCTCTTTCCCGTACAATAAAACTGACACTTCCTATTCTTGGACCTTATCAGAGCTCCTGCTCCGTAGGAGTCCAGTGTGTTTGTATGTTGGGGGATGGGAGTGGGTGGTGTGCTCGTTAATTTCTCATAGACTTCACAGTATTTTCATATGATGTATCATTTTTCAGTTGAGGAAACTGAAGCACGGAGTGGTTAATGAGTCACTGTAACCAATGGAGTAAATTACTAGCAAAGTCAACAACAGATTGAGATCTGAGGACTCCATGTGTAGCCCTTTTCCACCATATCATCCCACTTTAATTATGATTATGATCACAGCTGTGAAATTCCATATAAGTAAAGTAAAATAGATTTCTGATAAAGGAAGGCAGAGTGTATGGACTGTACTGTTTTTACTCCATGGCTTTTTAAAAGGCCCTGAATAGATGTCTTAATCTATTAAGGAATCAGTTTCTCCAGAAGAGACATGAAGAGACTCTAATGAAATTATTTTCACCTTGGTTGTACATTTGTAGAGATCTATCTATTAGGAGGCCTTTGACTACAAATTACAGAATGCCTAACCAAAAGTGGCTTAGAAAATAAGGAAGTTTATTATTTCAAATAATACTCCTGGAAGCAAAAGGCAGTCCCAGAGTGGGTTTCAGCAACTCAGAAGTGTAGTCAATGATACACATTTCTATTGTTACATCAGCAGTCCTAAATATGGCCACGATTCCTCTCTCATTGTCACAGCACGGTTGCTGCATGAGACATATGAAACATGGTTACATCCAGGGAAGACAAAAACAGACATTTTTCCATCTGTCATTTAGGAGAAAAATTTTCCAGAAAATCACAAGTGGATTTTCCCTCCGATCCTATTTTCTGGAATTGGATCATTATAAAAGAGGCTATAAAGAAAACAATCTGGCATTTTTGCCTCTACTGGGGTGGATGGGATCTAGCAGAAAATAAGGTAGTGAGGTAGTTGGGCCACTGAAAGTGTGTGACATAATTGAAGAACAAGTATTTAAAGGCACAACATTATTCACCTTGAAGGCTACCAAACCCAAAACTTGTCATTGTTAGTAGTGTTTAGAAGATGTGTTAAACTTCTACCAACTCAGTTGCAGACTTCTACATTTTCACTATTAAATTTACTTTTGCTAATGTATTTATATCTTTTCATATAAACAGTAGTCTATGGCAAACAAGTCAATTTCAAATAAATCAACATGCAGTTGGTAGGTAGGTCTAATATACACATATATTATGCAAAATATGTATATGATTTAATCTTAAACTTTTTATAACCAACGTTCTTTAAACTGGTTTCTGTAGACATCAAATATACACTATTTGAAAAATAAAACATTCCTTTTTCTTCTTAAACAAGAGAAATCGAAACTGTAAATTCACCCTTGTGTTGGTTAAGATTATAGGCATAAATTATTATTTCTTTGAAAAGGCTTGTCTTAGATGATTCTAAAATTTATATGTAAGAACAAAGGAACTGGAACAGCTATAACAACTCCAAAAAAAAAAAAAGAACAAGGTTGGAGGAATCAGACTGCTTGATTTTGAGACCTACTATAAAGCTACAGTGATCAAGAGGTTGGTATTGGCAAAGGGAGAAAGACATAGATCACTGGGACAGAGTAAGTAATGCAGGAATAGACCCAAACAAATAGCTCCATTTGATATTTAACAATGGCAAAAGAACAATTAAATGGAGAAAAGATAGTCTTTGCAAAAACTGGTATTGGAACAATTGGTCTTCCACAGGCAAAAACAATGAACTTTGACCTAAATCTCACACCTTATACAAAGATCAACTCAAAAAACTTCATAAATCAAATGTAAAACTAACAATTACAAAACTTTCAGAAGAAACTCAGGAGAAAATCATCATGACCTAGGTTTAAAACAAGAGTTCCTAGAAAAGACATCAAAAGCTTATCTGATGATAAAAATGATAAATAGGACTTCATCAAAATTGAAAGCTTTTGCTCTGTCACAGACGCTATGGAGAGAATGAAAAGACAAGCTATGGGCTGCAAGAAAATATTTGCAAACCATACATCTACAAGAGATTGTGTCCACTCTATATGAAGAACTCTCAAAACCACGGAAAACTACAACAAACAACTCAATCTTACAAAATGAACAAAGGACTTTAACATTTCACCAAAGAGGATATAAGGATGGAAAATAATCACATGGAAAGATGTCCAACATCATTAGCTATTAGGAAAATAAAAATTTAAACCGCATGACATATTACTACCCAAATATTAGGATGGCTAAAATAAAATTATAGACGATAAAAAGTGCAGACTTGGATGTAGAGCAACTGGAACTCTCATGCATTCTGGTGGGAATACGCAATGTTACAAGCACCCTGGAAAGCAGTTTGGCAATTCTTATAAAGTTAAACATATACTTACCATTTGACCTAGATTCTTATTCCTGGGTATTATACCTAGAGTAATAAAAATATTTGTTTACACCAAAACATATACATGCATGTTTATAACAGCTTTATTTGTGACTTCAAAAAGCTGAAAATAACCCAAAGGTTCATTCTCTCATAGTCCAGTTCTCAGACAATGCCATGGTGACAACCTAACAGCCACAGTGAAAAACCATAAGAGCCAAACTCTGAGGGAAGGACCTTTCCTTCAGGTTGTGTAGATTACCCTTCCAAGAGGGCAGGGCCAATTCTTCTGATTTTTCTGTTTCTAAGTCTCTCTCTCTCCTACTCTCTCCTCTTTCCCTCTCTCCTCTCCTATCTCTCACTCTCTAGCCCCTCATTATTGCTTAGCCCCACACACAAAATGGCAAGAATGGAAATGCATGGCATCTGGATGGAGGACTAAAAAGGAGAGTACTAGACAACAGGAAAGAACCAGGAAGATTAGAAAGTGAAGCATGAGACTCTTGGGAAATCAATCCCATAAAGTTGCTTATGAATTCTGGTTTTACTTCTCTAGTTGCATGTGTGTGCATTCGATTCTAATTATCATTCCAAAAACTGAGAACTGAGTTAATGGGTAGACTTCCACCAAGTTCCTAGACTGAACATGGAATAGGAGATAATAAAACCACTGCAAAAGCTTTTGTTTTTTCAGGTGTATGTCAGTATATCTCAACTTCTGTATAGACCACATTGTGCTCACCACCAAAAATCTAGTTGCCATTTGTCACTGGATAAATGTGCTCCTTTACCCCTTTCACCCTCCCCCCTACCCTCTCCCCCTCTGGTAACCACCAATCCGTTCTCTGTATCTATGCGTTTGTTTGTTGTTGTTGTATCTTCCACATACGAGTGAAATCATACAGGAATTTTCTTTTGCCATTTGACTTATTTCATTTAACATAATAGCCTCAAGGTCCATCCATGTTATGGCAAATGGCAGGATTTCATCCTTTTTGTAGCTAAGCAGTATTCTATTGTGTGTGCGTGTGTGTGTGTGTGTATACACTACATCTTCTTTATCCATTCATCTGCTGATGGACACAGGCTATTTCCAAACCTTGGCTGTTGTGAATAGCACTGCAATGAACATTGGGGTGCGTATATCTTTTCAAGTTAGTGTTTTTGTGTTCTTTGGATAAACACCCAGAAGAGAAATAGCTGGATCATATGATAGTTCTACTTTTAATTTTTTGAGGAATCTCCACATTGTTTTCCATAGCGGCTGCTCCAGTTTACATTCCTACCACAGTGTAAGAGTGTTCCCTTTTCTCTCCATCTTCTTCAACATTCGTAATTTCTTGTCTTTTTAATAATAGCCATTCTGATGGGTGTGAGGTGATAGCTCATGGTGGTTTTGATTTACATTTCCCTACTAATTAGCGATGTTGAACATCTTTTCATGTGCCTACTCGCGATCTCTACATCTTCTTTGGAAAAATATCTGTTCAGATCCTCTGCCCATTTTTTAATTGGGTACTTTGGGGTCTTTTATTGTTGAGTTGTATGAGTTCTCTATATATTTTGGATATTAACCCCTTATCAGACATGTGATTTTCGAATATCTTCTCCAAATTGATAGGTTGTCCTGTTGTTTGGTTGATGGTTTCTTTTTAAAGCTTTGAATGTTGAACTGATGTTGTAACATTGGAACCATGGCACTCAGAGGGCAGGTTGGAACTTGTGGCCTAAATCTAACCAGGAAAATTGCCCACTAAAGCAAAGATAACCAAAATGAGAAACTTACTGGATGAACCTGAGGAAACGGTGAGATAATAACAAAATACATAAGATTTGCATGACCAGAGTCCCAGAAGAGGAAGAAAAAGAGTGATACTGAAGATATCACTCATATAATTTGAAGAATAGTGGCTGAAAAGTTCTTCAGAAGGAAGGGCAATGATAGCAGAAGAAAATGTGAAACACGAGAAATAAAGGAAGAGCAACAGATATGCAAAATATCTGCGTAAATATAATAGATTGTTTTTCTCAATTTGAGTTCTTTAAAGTAGGCTTGACAGTTAAACACAAAAACATAACATTATATGGTGAGTTTTAGATGAGGAGATAATGTTTTTAAATTCTAGCTATTCTGGAAGATGATTTGGCAGTTTCTTATAAAGGTAAACATACACTCACCATATAACCTAGTGACCCTATGTCTGGGTATTTATCTTTGAGAAACAAAAACTTACATTCCCAAAAAAAAAAAACCCTGCACATGTATATGTATAGCAACTGTATTTATAATTGCCAAAACCTAGAAACAATGCAACTATCCTTCTGTGGGCAAATGGATAAACTATGGTGCAACCAGACTGTGGAACACCATTCATTAATAAAAATGAACAAATTATTAATACATGCAACCACTTGGATGGATCTCTTAGGCATTATATTAAGTGAAAGCAGCCAGTCTCAAAAGGTTACCCTCTCAAAGGTTACATGCTATGTAATTCTATTTACACATGCCACCTGGAAAACAGAACTGTAGTGATAGAGAAGAGGTTGGTTCTCAGGTCTAGGGATGGAGTGAACATGTGATTATACATGGGGAGCCTGAGAGGGTGTTTGTGTGAAGGAATTGTCTTGCTGATGGCAATGACTGTGTGAATCTGTACATATGCTAAAAGTCATAGAATTAAAAAATTAAAAACAAAATTTTTATAAAATGGTACACGAAAAGTATAAAAATTAAATTGAACTGGATGATACTTTAAATAAACACATTATTTGCAGAGTGCTACCAGAAATACACTTTTTTCTAAAAATACGTAATTCTTTAGAAATTACATGTATGAAGCAATAGCTTCTTTGTAGAATGACATTAGAGACTCAAACATTTGTTGTTGCATATAACTTTTAGATGTCATCTGGACAAAAGTAGAGGAATTGCAGGTCGTCTGCGTTTCCTTCCGTGCTTACACGACTAATAAAGGTGAAGGGTGAGATGAGACGGCTTAGCCTGTGTCCTGGCTATCAAACCAAGATGTGTCTTTGTCATTGCATAGCAATAGGAACCAGGCATTGACAAGCCTGCCTTTTATCGGACTTTCCGCTTTAAATTTTAGTTGAGATCCTTACTGCTGACCTTAATTCAATTTCTCGGGAGATATTTAAACTGGCACATTTGATATATTGTTTCTCTATATGCAGATGATTTATTACAGTTGTTTGCATACTCGGAATTTTCTTCTGATCATTTTTCAGATCACAAAAAGCTATTTTTAAAACAGGATTTATCTGTCAGTTGGAATAAAATTGAACTTCCATTGCATACCCTGTCTCTTTAACGGCTTAAACTTGTCAGCAACTATTATACATTTCATTGAATTCTTTACTGCTATCAGTTTCTTACTAGTTTGGATTTCTTTGCCTTTTTTCTCTTAAAATAAAATAAGAATTTGAAAGCATCTTTCATCCTCATCTCTAAGTGAGAATAATAAAACACATATGAATAATGGTTTTCGTCATATGATTTTTATTATTCAGTTTTAAGAAACCTTCATTTGGCAACTTTGAAACACTGGTTAGATTTACTTTCTTTCCTGGTTACTACATTTTTTTTTCCCAAAAATTTCTTGTGGCTGTTTCCCTCCACTAGAATACTGTTGCAACATTCATATTATTGTACCAAAACTTTCTCTACTCACTTTTGCAGCTGTGTATATTTGCTTGTCTTGAACCCTAATCCTAACCCCCAGAATTTTCAATCACATATTTGTACACATATACACTACTTTGTTGCACATGTATAGTAGTCATTAGATTAAATGCTTATGTCATCTCTAAGATATATAGAAAAATTCCTTATGGGCAGAGCCCAAGATTTTCCATTTTTATACGCATAGGGCCTTGCTTGCTCAGCAATAACCTACCTGCCCTGTTGTAACCGTATGTCCTCCTGGCCCCCGTCTGGGCAGGATCCCAACCCTCTGGGATTTGTAACGATCCAGGGCCTGGCCAACCTGGATCTCAACCCAACTCAAAGAACCTCACATCTTGCAGGAACACAGAGCCCTTCCCTGTGTTCTACTGTGAATGCTACTCGTACCAAGGATAGTCCCTGGCAAGCACTTTGCCTTTGTTCCCTTGTCTGTATAAGAAATCCCCTCTCTGTCCGTGGTAGGGGGTGCACAGTCTGTCCAGGCAGCCACTCCTGGACACTCCCTGTACATGAGTCCCAGCAAACCTGTATGTCTCATATGCCATCTCTGGGTCTTTTCTTCCATCTCTCCACTACCTATCCCACACTGCTTGTGCAACTGGGCGTGCAACCAGACAATATACCTAGTTCATATGACAATGCTGGTTTATAATATATATTTAGTAACTCTGGCTTAACTGTAAAGTAGGTATTAAGGTATTTACTTTTTTTTTCCTATGTAGTACTTACTCCATTTCTTCTCTTATTACCATTACAAACAGTTTGTATGTCTTAGGCAGTATCATTATTGTTCTCTTTGCATTGTTACATATTATATTTAAGATTGATTGTTTATGAGAATAGTTATTTCTAAAGTTTGTAAGTACAGAAAAGAGCTAACTGTACCGACCAAATTAATCAGATTTTTGACTAAGGTAGATCTTCAGTGGTAGCACCAATTAAGTGTGAAGTGATTATAATTTCATCAAGTTCAAAAGAGCAAGATGAATTAAATCCTCATCTCTACCTTAGCTCAGAGCTCCTCTGTTTTCCGCAGAAGGGTGAAGATGTGCATCTGGAGGAGGGATGGCTTATATAAATATGCAAAGGGATGACAGAAAGAAGCATTTCTCCTGAGAAGAATGTAGAACAGAGACAAAAGGGAACTATTCTCCTTTAGATTCCTGTGGCATAGAAAAAACTCAGTTCATTTATCTGTAGACAAAATTATCAATTACATATCGATCACCTTACAGTGATGTTCCTAATGGTTCCACCCAAATCTTCCAAGTTCCCTTGCAAAGATAGGCTAGTAAATCATATCGGACAATAGCTGAGGGTGTGTGTTCAAGAAGAGGGAGTCAGACAAGCCAATGGGCTGTCCTAGCCTTTATCACTGGCCACAGACTGTTCCTCTTGTAGATGTGTTTCTTGGAATGAAATCTAGGAAATGAGAGTGAACAAAACTCTCTGCTCTGCCTGTGCTCTTCCTCCCTGCCCAGGAAACACAGCTTGGTTTCCATGCCTTCCCCACTCCACATCCCTTTCCTACTGCAATGAAGACCCTGGTGCCTTTTAATCTTCTTTATCCTTGGTGACTATTTCAGGAGGTTGCTTAAGCCTTACCCCCTCCAGTAAGCATTTCCTGACACTCTTCTCATAAGAATCTTTCTATTCCTTGAGACTTTTGAGCTCTGGGTAGGTGGGGCACTGCTGGTCTCTACTCTAAGTGAGTAGTCAGATTGAGAGCACGTATCTATGATATACTAATTTCCCTCAGTTTTAACACACTCTTCTGAGGCTTCCTTTCCTTTCTTTCAGGTTATCTCCTTCCTTCACTACAAAACTTCTTGGAAAAATAAATGTCTACATTTACCACCTTCAGTTCCCATGACCTACTTCTGAATTACTGGAAATGAGCTTTTATCCATCCCACCATACCAAAGCTATTTTGTGAGATCAAAAATGTGTGGTCAAATGCAAGGGTGGAATAAATATGAACTTCTGTATTAGAGATCAGGATTTGCCTATTGACTCTTGTAGTAAATAAGCGATTTTGAGGAAGTTGTTGATTCTAGATGAGCTTCATCTCTTTCATTGATACAAATGGATATAGTACTAACTCCTCGCTATGAGAGAGATTGAAATAACACATATATAGGCTTCTGGTCTGTATGGAGTAACAGGATTGGATATACCTTTTGCCTTAAGCAGCTAAAACATTTGGGCAAAATATACACAACAGCAACTTTATCACAAGACAATGATCCTGAGATAAGAGAAACAAATCAGATGACGCAATGAATGCCCCAAATTACTGCCTGAAGGCAGTTTCTGGGTCACAGCACAGCGAGGGCGAACACAGACAGAGTGCAGCAGACTCCCTCCCTCAGTTGAGGACATACAGTTGAGAATTCAAGAGACCAAGTTGGCCAGAACTTGCAGCATCTAGACCAAAGAGGAGACTGCCGGATGGAGGGGAAAGAGTCATATGCTTAAGAAAGTGCTGCATGCAGAGAAAGCTCTGGAGAGATTTTCAGAGAGTTCCTGTTGAGTCCTCAGTGGAGTATAGGTCAGTGCATGTAAAGAAAATATCTGAGGCTGGGAAAGACCACCAGAAAGGACAAGGTGACACAGCCCTCAGAGCTCACAAGGGGCTGAGGATAGTTAGGGTTCTCACCACGTAACACACAGGCCTTTGGGTAGAGTATTCAGAAGGTTTTTTTTTTTTTTTAATCTCAGTAGTGGAGTAAAATTAGCCCTAGACTTAAAAGTGCTCTGGTACCACATAACCAAATGTAAAAACAAGTCTTAAAAGGATCAAACTGGTTCCAACTAAGTTAATTGCATATCAGTTCAAAGCTCACAATTAAAGGAATATAAAATTACCCATCACTCAAAAAGGTAAAATCCTAATGTCTGGCATCCAATCAAGAAACACCAGGCATTAAAGGAAGCAGGAAAATACAAGGCATAATGAGGAGAAAAATCAACCCAGAGAAACAGAGATAATACACAGACGATAGAATTAGTAGACTGCGACAGAAAACAGTTTTTATAACTATATGCCACATATTCAAGAAGGTACAATGAAGCATGAGAATGTAAGCATGGAAGATGTGTGAAAAGTCTCAAAGCACGTGTGAAGTCTTCTAGGTTCATTGCCTGTCATCCTCATTCATTTCACCTTCTCTGTAACTTGGAACATACTGACCTTTCTTTAAAATCCCTTTCCCTTTCAACTTCCACAAGACCTTTCTGACCAATATTGCAAGTTCCTTGGGCACAGGAAGTGAGATCAAGTTTACCTAGTCCCTGGTTGGAAACGTAAGTTCGGATCGGCTTCTAAGTTGTTCAATATTTTATTTCTAGTATTTAGCATGGTGTAGGGTACACTATAAGCCTGCAGTTGAAGCAAGGGAGGGGAAAAAAGGGGAGAGATGGGAATTGGGAGAAAGTCATAAAGAAAAGATATAAAGAGGGAGGAAAGGTTGAAGAAAGAGAAAAAGAGGTAGGAAAGACTGTTTGCTGACTTAGCCATAAAACTGACAACCTCTTCTAGTGGTTTAAAAAGCTCGAGAGAATTAACTCTAGAGACCTAATGCAAATGTATAGGTTCATTTGCAAGACGTGATCAAACAAACATGTTTAATTATACCATCTTCCTTAAGTGAAAGCAAATTGAAAGTAATCATTATGCAGTAATTTAAATTCATTGATTTAAATACCAAAGTGATATATAATTTAAGTGTGGAGCGCTCTAAAATCCTACAAAGCGTATGCTGAAGAAGCAGCAAACAAGAACTTAGAGAAAAGTAAAATCTTCAGTGATGGATGGGGCACTTCAATCAACGGAAGTACTCAGGCTGAGATTCAGTACACGGGAGAAACAGGCCTCATGAGGCTCCCTATAAACGCTGCGACTCACCGAGATGGACCATCTACATACTGCAGACGCTGCTCTACTGAACGGGAAGCACGTTCATATATTTGGAATAACTGAAGAGCAACTCTGCCAGAAAAGAGAAGCAAAGACTTGAAATGATCTCTTCAGGCTTGAAAAATCTTTTGGCCAGAATCAAAATAGCATTTGGTCCAGTTCTCCCTTCTGTGGAGGAAGAAGCAAATTATCATAAATCAGACTGAGTGTGTTTGCCTCATAAAGGCAGGAGGCATGACAGGCTCAGAAGCGCGAACAATGTTTCCTCAGAAGGGCTGCAGTGGGAAATAACAAGAGAACAAAGCATACACCACAACTCTCCAACTTCTATGGGCTCTGCTCTGACTCCTTAGAACCTCGAGGAATGCCTTCTCTGTGAACCCCGCACAGCTGCTTCTCAGTTAGCTCTCTAAATGACGGGCTCACCTTGCTCCTAATACGAATAAATCCAGACTTGCATGTCACTTTCACCTGAATCTTCCTATTAGTTTGACATCGATTATTGCTGTGAAACAAGGGAACTTTTGCTTTACTGGGTAAAATACAGGGTGACAAAATTTATACAGATCCTGGAAACTTAACAATCCTATACTGTCAGAGCAGAACTCTACCTTTGAAACCCTTTACACTTTCCTTAGAACTTACGGATCCTAAACATGTTTTCACTTCTTAACGAAATGGTTCTGGTACATTTTTCTTTTTCTGATTTAAGCCCCATGTGATTGTGTTGCTGTTTTGTTAAATCTCAGTAAACTGGCTCTGTTTTCCACTTCTGTGTCTTTCATATTTGTCTTTAGCAGTCTGAGAGTCAGAAAAACTGTAAACCATATCCAGTTTGGGTGTCGTACGTACGCTATAATTTTAGGGCTTTTTTACTAAGATTGTGACACTCTACTCCAAACCCCTCCAGTGATTCTGTACCTTAATTTTGTTTTTTAAATTAAGGTGAATTTAATTAAGGTGTAACAGGGCAATTCTTCCTTCCCGAAGCATTTTCAGGACAAATCACAGTACGTAAGCTCTTACTTTGGGAATGTTAGATAGCTTTTATGGAAAATGTTTTCAATGTAAATTTTCAAACACACAGAATAGAGAAAATAGAGAAATACTACAGATTCAAATTATGATGCCAAAATAGGCATTCCTTATTTCAGTGTAGATACAAAATCCAGAAACCAATAAAATCAGAAAAATGTGAGCAGAATTATGTAGGTTTTCTAATATAAATGCTACACATTAATATTAGAAAAGCTATCAAAATAGTACAATAAACCCAGATATTTAAGTTTTGTAGTAAGCATCTAAAGCATAAAATTTCAACTCTAAGAATCTATATTAAAGAAAAGAAATGAGAGTCTGGCTAATATTTGCTAAAATTATTTTCATTCATTTTATTTAAAAATGAAAAGTTTCGGTTCTGATAATTGCAGGGTAGCTTATATAAGATTGATCCTCCCATGAAGAACATTATAAACTCTGGACAAAATATACAAAGGTAAATACACACACGTAAACACACACACACACACAACTATTTGAAGGTACTGGAGAATGAACAAAAGCAATTACAACCTGGAGGGATTTTGTTCTTTGAAAGAAGGAACTTCGGTGGGTGAGATACTTGTTGCCCAGTTTTTCCCCAAGGGAAATCTGTTCACATGATGCCGCGTGTCAAGAACTCAAGCAGAAAGATTCAGTCTTATAGGCTTCTAGCTGCAGAACACAAAGTTCCAGGTTGTCTGAGACCCTAGAAATCGAGGAGGGGAATCCCAGCAGGAAGAGAACTGTGGATGGAGAGTCCACAAAGTTATGAATAAATTCCTCTCCAATTTGTGGCAGTCCCATGAGCTGTGCATCTGAAGAGGAGAGTTCAAGAAATTTAGTGTTGCGCACCATCTGGAAGCCCGAAAAAGCTGAGTAGAAATTTCGACTGTTCCCAGTCTCAGAAAAGACAGCCATTGCCATTTGAATAATCCCAAATTAGAGTGCCTTAGTAAAGATCTCATGCTTTGCATTGAAACATCAGAATCACCACGAAGGACTAAAGATGATGTCATCAGCCATAACAAAGTATAAACTCAAGCCTCTGCAAGTTCAAGGTGATAAGCCAGTATATTAGCTGTTCAATAGAATAAAAATCAGCATGATTTAAAGGAAGATAAGAGATAAAGCATCTCTATAACATATCATCCACCATGTCCAATAACATCTGAAACAGAAAACAGGAAAATGTGACATGGACAAAAGTGTCTATAAAAATAGACATTGAGATGACCCAGATTTTGAAATGAGCAGATAAGGACTTTAAAGCAACTATTATAAATATATTCAAAGACAAAGAATAAAATAATCATAATGAGTTAATATGGAGAGAACATCAAAATAAATGGGAACAATGAAAAGAATCCCAATGGAAACTCTGGTGTTAAATATGAAATATAAAAATTTTAAATTTTGAAAATGAGCATAAACAGGAGATTGGAGACAGCAGCATGAATACTTAGCAGAATTGTTGAAGGCTGAGCAATAGACAATATGCAATCTGAAAGACAGAGAGAAATCAGTTTGAAATAAAACGTCAGTTACCTGCTTTCTAACATATATGTGATTTTAGGTCTGGAAGAAAAAATAAAATGGGACAGAAGAAATAATAGCTGAAACCTTCACAAATTTGGTGAAGAATAATATACAGATACAGAAAGCTCAACAAACTCAAGCAGGATAAATACAAAGAAAACCACAAATACACAGAGCATATTCAAACAGCTGCCAAGGATAAAAGGAAAATTGTCAACACAGTTGGAATAAAAACAATACTTGATATGCAGAAGAATAAAAGCATGAATGATGCCTGCCTGGCTTATCATCAAAACAATGGACTCTATAAGACAATGGAATGATGTATTTAAAGTGATGCAAGAAAAATATTCAATCCATAGCTCTCTATTTAGCACATAAATAAATAAATAAATAAATAAATAAATAAATGGAATTTGAAATATGGCTGTGTTCAGATAAATAAGATCTGAGATATAGACATCAGGTCAGTTTTTAAAAAATGCTAAAAGAAGATATACAGACTAAGAGGAAATGGTACCAGAGGAAATTCAAACATATAGGAAGAGAACCAGAAATTACATATACGTAAATAAACATGAAATATTACGTTTTTTTCTTAATTTGTTTTCCTTTATAAGATGAACTTTTTTATTGAAGTATAATTGACATATAGCATTATATTAGTTTCAGGTCTACAACATAATGATTCAATATTTGTATATATTGGCAAGTGATCACCACAATAAGTCTGATTATCATCCATTATCATACAAAGTTACAACTTTTTTTATGATGAGAACTTTCAAGATCTACTCTTAGCAACTTTCAAATAAGCATCACAATATTATTGACTATGGTCATCATGCTGTACATCACATCCCCATGGCTTATTTTATAACTGAAAGTTTGTGCCTCTTGATCCCTTTCACCTACTTCGTCCACCCCCCAAACCCTTCTCTCCTCTGGCAACCACAAATCTGTTCTCTGTGTCTAAAAGTTTTGTTTTGTTTTGTTTTGTTTGTGTTGTTTTTTAGATTCTACACGTAAGTGAAATCATATGGTATTTGTCTTTGTCTGAGTTATTTCACTTAGCATAATATCCTCAAGTTTCATCCAGGTTGTCACAAATGGCAAGATTTAATTCTTTTTTATGGCTGAGGAGTACTCCATTGTGTATATATGCCACATCTTCTTTATCCATTCATCCACTGATGGACATTCAGGTTGTCTCCATATTGGCTATTGTAAACATATCTTATTGTAGTTTTGATTTGCGTTTCCCTGATGATTAGTGATGTTGAGCATCTTTTCACGTGTCTGTTGGCCATCTGTATGTCTTCTTTGGAAAAATGTCTATTCAGATCTTCTACTTATTTTTTAATTGGATTGTTTATTTTTTTGTTTTTGAGCTGTTTGACTTCTTTGTATATTTTGGATATTAACCCTAATTTAAATTTTTTTAAAAAGCAAATGTATAATGCACAAATTATAACATTGCATTTTAGGATTTATAATATGACATCGACAGCAAAAAGAATATGGGATAAATAAATTTGTATTGTTATAAATGTCTTAGTTTGTGCATGAAATAGTAAAATATTAATTCTAGGAGGTCTATGAGAAGTTAAGGATGTATATTATCAACTCTGCAGGAAACATTATAAAATACAAGAGAAGTATACCTAAACAGTCAGAGGAATTCAAAATAAATTTTAAGAAATGAGTTAATACAGGAGCCGGCCCAGTGGCGTAGTGGGTAAGTTTGCACACTCTGCTTCAGCAGCCCAGGGTTCACCAGTTTGGATCCTGGTGTGGACCTACGCACTGCTTATCAAGCCATGCTGTGGCGGGTGTCCCACACATAAAGTAGAGGAAAATGGGCACAGATGTTAGCTCAGGGCCAGTCTTCCTCAGCAAAAAAGAGGAAGATTGGTGGTGGATGTTAGCTTAGTGCTAATCATTCTCAAAAGAAAAATGAATTAATATAAAAGAATTCTTGTAAGAAGGAAGAGAGAAACAGTAAAAGAAATAGTAAGATCAGAGATCAATGATATAGAAAACAAATGACAGAACAATTAAATCAAGTCAAAAGTTCTTTCTTTCAAAGATTAATAAAACTGATATAATAAAAACAAGATTAATCAAAAAATAAAAATAAAAGCAGTCACAGAGAAAGATCTAAATTTTCGAACTGAAAAAAGGATATCTCTACAAACCCTTAATAAAACAAAATAATGAATATGAAACGTCATGAACTTCATGCTGTGAGTTTTACTACTTAGACAACTGATTTCCAATGAAGGGAAATTTTGCTCCCCAGGGGACATTTGATAATGTCTAGAGACATTTTTAGCTGTCACATTGGGGAGGTGTTAATGGTGTTAATGGCATCTGGTAGAGAAAGGCCAGGGATGCCACTCAACATCTTCAAGAGCAGGGCAGTCCTCCACAATAAATAATTATCCAGGCCAAAATGTTAATAGCACTGAGGTTAAGAAACCCTGATATAGATGAAGTGGACAGATTCCTTAGAGAACAGTTGATCAAAACTCATTCAACAATAAATGGAAAAACCTGGATATTCCAAAGTCTAAATGAAATGTAATTCATAATCAAAGGCCTTCCTACTAAGGAAAGTACAAGCCCAGATGGTTTTACTGTCAAATTCTATAAAACACGTAAAGAAAAATTAATATCAATCTTACACTAACTTTCTGAAAAATCAGGCAGGAAGGAACACTGCTCAACTAACTTTATGAAGACAGCATAACCCTGGCATCAAATCTGATAAAGTCAATGAAAGAAAAGAAAACTAAAGACCAATATCTCTCATGAACATAGAAGCAAACATCTTGAAGTAAACATCCAACAGTATATAAAAAGTGTAATACATCATGACCACATGCGTTTGTACCAGTGGTGCAAAGTTGGTTTAAGATGAGAAAATCAACCAATAAAATGTATTACATTAGCAGAATAAAGGAGGAAAACAACACATAGGGTCACCTAAATAAATGTTGAAAGAGGATTTCACGAAATTCAGTACCTATTTATGGCCAGAAAATGTCTAGCAAGTAACAAATGGATATTCATGAAAACTCTGCAGATTTATTATACTTAATGGTGAAAAATGTATGCTTTCTCCTTAGGATTTTAAGAAGGCAAGGTTGTCTGCTCTCACTCATTTATTAAACATAGTATTGTAGATCTTAATACAATAAAGCAAGATGATGAAATAAAAGGCACTAAGTTTGGAAAAGGAGAAGCAAAATTCTTTTTTTACACAGATGATAAGATTGTGTAGAATATTATGAAAATAAAGCCACTTTAAAACCAATAAATGAATTCTACAAAGTCACCACATACAAGGTCAACACAAAAATCAATTTAGTTTTTATATTTTCATAGCAAACCATTGGAAAATGATATTTAAAACAATTTATTTTATAATAGCATTAAAAGAAACATAAAATACTTAGGAATGCATTTAACAAGAGACTTGAAAGACCTCTACACAGAAAGTAAAAAACTTTACGGGAAGAAATTAAAGGTAATCTAAGTAACGGAGAAATAAGGCATGCTAATGAATTGGAAGACATTATATTGTTAAGAAGTTGTTTCTTCTCAAACTGATATATAAGTGAAATATAATCACAGTCAAAATCTCTACAGGTTTTTCTGCTAGATATTGACAAACTTATTCCATCATTCATATGGAAAAAATCTGGAATAACGAATACAATCTTAAAGAAGAAAAACACATTTGGAGGATTTATTGCTTTTTTTAAAGACATACAATAGCCTACAATATTTTCAACATGTAGTAATGGAATAAGTACAGGCATGTATCAATGGAACAGAAAAATGGAGACCATAAATGGACTTACATTTATGTGATTGTTTGATTTTTTCCAAGGCAATTTGATGGGGAAAAAGAAAAGTAGTAGTATAAAGTAGTATATCCAACTCAGGGCAGTATATCATAAGTAGTAGAAGGGCATCACTCTTTGTAATAACTAGAAATACCTTGATAAACTACAAAATCATACTTTTTTGAAGACATCAGAGAGCTGTGGAAACAAAGATGATCAGATGAACCAAAATTCTGTAGAAGGAAGAGCTGTTCTTCATTGCGCTGAGACTGACACCACTTTTTTCTCTGGAGTTTTTTGCTTTGTCTGAGTATGGGCTGAGATTTGGGCTTGGCCTTGGCAGAGAGTATGTACTGGAGGAAGCTCCATCACCTTGTGGTGATAGAACTGTTCTGAAGCTTGACTGTGGTGATGGATGGATGAACCTACACGTGTGATAAAATTGCATAGTACTAAGTACACACACACGATAGATTACATCACTGTCAATTTCTTGGTTGCAATTTCTTGGTTGTAATATTGTACTGTAGTTGCTCTATCATAACCACATCTATCTTTCTCCAGATCATCTCCCTGTCCCCAACCACTGGCAGCCACTAATTTGTCCTCCACGTCCATAATTTCGTCATAATACTTTTGCTTCATAATTTTTATAATACTAGCAACGTTTGACTTTTATTTTATACCATAAATAAACACAAAATTTAATAAAATATCATATTGTAAACTTCTGCTCTTTTTCTTGGCCTGTATTAGCATATTGCGATTTCATAAGTTACTATATTGATGTACTCCTCTTTTTACCTCATGTACTTATGAACACTATCATCCTCACTATAGCTTTAACTACTACCGGATTCTAAAAATATCCATAACTGTACCTTTACCCAGACACTTTCTTCTGAGGTCCAGACTGTTTACCATATGGCCTAATTGATCTCTTCATAGATATTTCAAATACAGCTGTCCAAAATTGAAACCATCATCTATCCTTCTCTTCTTTGCTCTCAACTCACATACCCCATTTTCAACAGATTCATGTAGTCTAACATTTTCATAGCAAAGTATATGCCTTCAACTCTGTTATAAGTCCAGGTTTCCTTCAATTTTAAGTGTGTCACCAGCTGGAGAATGGCTTTTAGGCTAATGTCTACTTTCTCCCATCATCTTTAACCTTCTCCAACACATGGTGGAAACAGCCCTACTTCTTCTAAAATAAAGGCAAATCCTTTATTTTACAACCTATTTTCTTTTTTTATATATGTCATTTATGAAATATCTTTATTAAGAATTCCTACAAAATAGAATCAAAATTCATTCATTTACTGAAATCGTATCCAGAAATGCATTTCCCTGCCCTGAGTATATACGGCTTCGGCTGGGATTACTCTATCTTCTATTTGCTTTAAGACATTTATCTCAGATGTGTGGGACAATTTTTTTTCATCAAGAGCCTTCAATTCTATGCTGAATTTATCTTTTTTCTTTTTAAAAATTGCAGAAAGGGCTATGGGGGTCTAACAAAATGCTTTGTTTCCAGCCTCAATGATGGAGAGTCAAGAAAAATTTGCAGAAAAAAATGATTGCAGAATTCTAAATAACAAAGCATCTCCAGACCACCTAAGTGCAGAGAAGAGGGGTTTGGGGAGGGAGCTTGTGAATACCACCCCTTGGCGTGAGCAGAGAGAAATTAAGGATGCTAAAAATAAAATGTGAGAAAGTAAATCATTTTAACAGGCTAACATGTTTTGGAAAAGCCACATAACTGAAATTTGAGAACTCCGGTGGGCTAGATTTGCCTTGAGGAATACTAGGCTCCATAATTATGTTATTAAACATTCTTTCTAAGTAAAACCCTCTCTTTTGTATATATAAGAAAGGAGTCATGATAAGTAGTGAAAATTTTTATCAGTATGTGCATATAATATTAAGAAACAATGTAATTTTAAAGAGATAAAAATTTAGACATTTCTGAAATTATCTAACATGAATTATAGAGTAATTAGATTGGCTGAGAACATTTTCTAAAAAGAAAAATATTAAATTCTATCACTATAGATGGAAGAGAAAAAGAAACTTATTCAGAATGTGAACAAACAGAAGAGGCTAAAAAAACACCAAAAGTAGACTGAAAAAAGAACTCAATAGAAATGAGTGTGTCTGCCATACTGAGATAATTACCTCCAATTTTTGAAATAATTTACTTTGTTATCTTTTAAATCACTGTTATATCCATTATATTGCTTTACATTTAAAACAATTCAGAGAACAAGTATTGGCAGTGCCCTTCTCTGTCTAAAATAGTCAAATCATTGCTAAATCTCTGTAATTATTTTTTGTGAGATTTGTTAGGAAGGATGGCCAAACAGACTGTTATACCTGCTTTATTAGAAAGATGCAGATATGAGCACATTCAAGTTGTATCTTACAGTATTATTGTGAAACTTATAATTGCTTTAGTTTTAGCTTTTTATAAAACATTTCTTATACGTCACGTTTATTTGTTAATCATTTTTCCTAATTTAATATAATTATGCTTTAATCTACATAGAAATTACCATGTATAGGGAAGCACAGAAAGATAAGAAAAATAAATGTGTTACTTCACAGTCCAACTTTACTCACATTCTTCGGTCATATGCAGAGTATTTGCATGGAATGTGGAATAGCGAAGTTATTGAGGCTGTATTGCTCCTGTCAGAGAGACCAGAGTCTGAATTCTGTCTCTGTTACTTAGGAACTGTGTGTTCTCGATAAATTTAATTTATTGAGCAACCACTTCGTCTGTAAAATGTGGATAATATTAGTATTTACCTTACTCATTGTCATGGAACTTCAATCAGTCTTAAGACAAATAACACCAACATGCACACACACACACAGACACACACACATGCACACACTTAGAAGGTATGATTTACTGGGATGAAAATCTTTGGTTGCTGTGAGGAGAAAAATAAGAGCACTTAATTTTGATTGGCTGGTGGGGGGGATGTGACATTTATATGCTAATCATTCTATGATTGTTATTATTAATGAAAATTAGGTCTAGTTACTGGGATGTCACAGTACACATCTCTCAAAAGACTCTAAAATGAAAGAAATTTAAGAAATTTTTGTCACTCTTGAAACAAAACACTCAGAAGCAGCTGCCTGTGATGCGATATGAGCTATATTCCTTTATGGTTTCTCTTTCACAGATCACGAGTAAGTTCAAAATTCCTAAATCCGGTTGCATTTTATCCACTTCCTTATATACTGCTCCTATAACCCAACAAGAGTATTTGCTCCTCTTCTTAAACGTATCTTAAAAGAAAAATTAGTGTAAATTGAGGATAATGGTAGAGCAACTACTAGGATGATAGTACAGATTTGTATATAATTTCAAATGAAAGTCAGTTACAGAAATTAGAGATATTTAACTTAGAAAAGAGAAGATTTGAGGCATACTCTATAATTGCTGGAAAAATTTGTAGAATTGGCATATCAAAACGCAAGTATTAATGTTCCTCGTAGCTCAGAATTCAAAAACAGGACTGAACATTAAATTATAAAGCAGAGGAATTTGCCTTATTATTAGAAAAATATTGCTAATAAATAAGCAGTTTAGAAATTTAATGGACTGTCTCACAAAAATAGTGAAAGCCCTGACATTAGACGTTTTCAACCGGAAGACACATGTCTCTATAAAAACCATCTAGTCTAAAAATATGTTATAGAAGAAACATACTTCATATGGGAGGTACAAATGCCTTCTAAAATAACTCTCAAGCAAATGGTTTATGCCATCATTGATACTATGCTATCTTTACTTGTCATATCCACTCTGTCAGCAAGTCCTCTTAACAGTCTCTATACAGTACTTGATATCTTCTCTTTCTTTTATCAAAGTAAAAGTATGAAAAAGTGTTAAAAACATGACTCCCGTATATACAGAATGAACATTTGTCAAAGCTTTATTTAACTTACTGAGGAAACCAGCTGAATGGCTAAGTTGGTTCAAAGAAAAATTAGAAAAAAAGGATTCTATGTATGCTACCAGAAAAGACATACTGAAATGTTCGCAAAATTAGAGACAAAATTACTAACATCCTACATGCAATAAACTGTAACTTTGGGGCTATGTTTCTACTGGACAGGGATCTTTTGCATCTTGACTTGGAGAAAATCAACAAGTTGTCCCCTAATTTCACAAAGTCTCTATTCTAATCAATGGTGAAGAGCAAGTCCAGTAAACGTAGCACACCACCCTAGATAACTAAATAGTCCTAATAGTCCTTCCGTGGGCCTGATAGGCAATGTTCCAGTATGACACTGAAAGGATGTGCGTTACCTCTTGTGCCATATTTACAGGTTTTGGATGTCAACATTTTCAGTTCCCACTATCATTTTTGCTTTCTATATCATTCGATCATGCCAAGTATAATAGGCAATATTTACCTTTTAATGACCAAATCAAGATCCGTCATGCTCAAGAATAATTGTCCTTTCATCTTTCCTTGAACTTATTTTTCTCTGAACATCTGGAGTATATATTGTTGACACCGCATATTTTATCCATCAATTATATATTGTCAAATATTCATTCAGCAGTTTCCTTTTCATTTGTTTATCTAACACAGACGGTCCCCAAATTATGGTGGTTTGACTTAGGATTTTTCGACTTTATGATTTTTCAAAAGTGGTAGGCATTCAGTAGAAACTGTGCTTTGAATTTTAATTTGGATCTTTCCTGGGCTAGGATTCTGCAGTATGATACTCTCTCATGATGCTCTACAGTGGCAGTGAGCCGCAGCTCCCAGTCAGCCACCAATCACAAGGGTAGATAACTGATACACTTACGACCAAGCTGTACCTATACAACCATCCTGTTTTTCACTTTCATTGCAGTATTCAATAAATTACATAAGATACTCAATATTTTACTATAAAATAGGCTTTGTGTTAGATGATTTAGCACAACTGTAGGCTAATTTAAGTGTTCTGAACATGTTTAAGTTAGGCTAAGCTAAGTTATGATGGTCTGTAGGTTAGGTGTATTAAATGTATTTTTGACATGATATGTTCAATTTATGGTGGTTTTGGGGGGACATAACCCCGTTGTGAGTTGAGGAAGATCTCTATATAAACATGATAAAAATAAAATCTTTATCTTTTATCTGAAAAACTTGATGTAACTTGGAAAACATCGTACTAGAAATAAGAAATAAGTCTACAGAGTGCATCTAAAATAACTTAATGCAAAACCAAAACAAAAATATTATTATATTTGTTGCTAATAATGTTAATATAAAGATATCAATAATGAGTTGTGTCTGGAAGAGAGAATTCAGCAAATTTGAAGTCATCAATATCAATATTATTTAAGATAAATTGCCAAGTTTCAAACTTGACTATTTAGAAGTCAGTTTTGGTCTACCCGTTTCTAACACTAAGCATCAGATGGAGAAGCTAATACTATGAATCAGTTTTTCTCCCCACCTCCCCAATCACCTAGCCTCAATAGCTGTAATAATTTAGCTAGAGAAAGAGAGAAGAGAAGATAAAGGCAAAGGACTAATTTGTCACTGTAATGAAAAAATGCTGTTGAATTTGAGGAGTCAAGATTTATTAGATAATAAGAAGAAATACCCTCAGGACAGCCACTGGGAGATTGAAACATCCTTGGAAAAATTTGTGGGAAAGTATCTGCCTGAAGATTCATTAAGACACTCTAAATTCAAATTAAGAGAATCATAAGATTTACTTAAATATTATAAAATGTAGAAAAACAAACAACCAAAGAGTGCTGATCTAATTGATCATAAATTCCAATTTTTATGTTTTTTTCACATAAAAGGATTTGTATGAACTAAATTGTAAATGCCTTGTTTTTATATTTTTAAAAACGTAATTCAAATATGTATGATGGCATTCAGCAAAAAGACCAGAGGCAGATCAGATTCCACGAATGGTGATGCAGCGTCCCAGGTCCTCAAGGAGACAAGGGTTCTCCTGACATCTCAGTTCTGCTGCCCTCGCATGTAAGATTCATCCTCAGTCTGGTTCTTCTCGGGTTGGAAAATAGCTAAAGTTCCAGTCTTCACATTCAGATTGAGGACGACAATCCAAAGAATAAGGGGGCTATCTCCTGCTGCATTTCTTTCTTTGTATTTTTGTAAACCAATGCCTGGAATCCCAAATATTTTTCTACCCATCTCTCCCTGGCAGTTATGGGTCACATATATATTTCTTTTCTTTTTTAAACAAAACCTTTAATGAAAGTATAAAATGAATACAGTTTTGTGTGGAAAGAGCACTAATGTTTATTACATTGCTTTATAAAACTTTGTACATGTGTATACCAAGATAATCACCATCTAGATGGAGAACTCCAAAACCTCGAGCAAATAAAATTTTCTTTCATGCATCTGAGACAAAACCCTCTCCAGAGTAACTAGTATTCTGACTTCTATTACCTTAAATTAGTTTTGCCTGTCTTTAACTTCATATAAATGGAATCATTAGAATTATTATTTTATATACTTCACTTCCTTTGCTCAACATTTGGTCTATAAGACTCGTCCATGTTATTGCATGTAACAATTCTTTTTAAGGCTGCGTGTATTCCATTTTGAAAATATATCACAAAATATAAATTCTATTGTGATTGGACTATTGTTTTTTCCTGTTTGGGCTATGATAAAGCCGCTATGAGCAATCCATTGTTATTATTTTACTTTAAATCTTCAATAATCTTTTACAGAATTATTTTAAATGAGAAAAAAATCTTACATACTTATCTACGTGCTTGCCATTGATGGCGTGATTCCTTTGGGCAAACTGGAGTTTCCATGTACTATCATTTCCCGTTAGCCTGAACAATTCCTTCCAATGTTACTTATAGTGTGGGTCTGCTGGTGACTAATTCCTCCAACATTGATTTGTCTGAAAAAAAAGGTTTTTCCTCAGCTTCATTGTGACAGAATATTTTTATTTGATAGAGAATAATAGGCTGTGAGTGTTTTTGTTTTTGTTCTTTCTTACAGTTCTTTACAGATATTGTTCCTTTGTCATTTGCCTTGCTTAGTTTCTGCAAAGATGTCGAGATATTCTTATCTCTGTTTTCTTATATCTAATTTGCATGTTTTCTGTCTGCACTTTTGTTTCTCTTGTTAGCACTGGTTTTCAGAACGCGATTTTGATGAGCTTGTGTGTGCCTTTCTTTGAGTCCCTTGCCTGGAGGTATTTGAGTTTCTCAAACCTGTGGACTAACAATTTTCATTCTATTTGAAAAATCTTTGTTGCTTCAAAAAACATCACCTTTTTTGGACACATATATTAGACTACTTGATGTTACCTCGTGGGTTCCTGAGGCTCAGTTAATTATTTTTCAAACTTATTTATATCTTTGCTTCAGTTTAAAGTAGTTTCTATTGCTAGGTCTTGAAGTTCACTTCTGCACTATCTAAACTGCTAACATCTATTCAATGCATTTTTATTTCGGATATTGTATATTACAAAACAATGCCATTTGAGTCTTCTTAATGGTCTCCCTTTCTCTCATTATTTTCATATCGTCCTTTAGGATATTTATTATAGTTGTTTTAAAGGGTTTTTTCCTGCAAATTCTAGCAATATTGTTGTTTCTGTGTCTGTGCCTATTGACTAACTTTCCTCATGATTTAGATCACATTCTGCCCTCCATCCTCTGTCCAGAATTTTTTCCCCAATGAATGCTGGACAATAGCTATGTTATATTATTGAGTGTCTGTATTTTATTACTTTCCCTTTAAAGAGTGTTGTTCTGTCAGATAATTATCTTATGTTTAGATGAGCTTGATACTTTCCAGGCATGTTTTTATACTTAGTTGGATGTTTCTATAATAGTCATTTCTCTGAGGATTACTTAGCATTATTCCTAAAAAGCAAACCGAGTACTGAATGTCCTGGGTATTCAGTGAAGTGTCTCCATTAGAGCTGGTAAGAATTTGAACATCTCCTATTCAGAATACAGCTCGCTCCCCAGAAGTTGTTCTTTTCCTGACTTCATGGAGTTTCACCCTACATATCAGCAGCTTTAAATTCCATCAAAGTCTCAAAGTTATCCCTATTAAGATTTCTGGAACTCTTTCTCTGTTTAGCTCCCTATCATGCTATTTCCACATGCCAAACCCTTCCCAAAATTTGATGTCTGTCTCCTTAACTCAGCAAGACTGCCACAGTCCACTTGATCCTCCCTATGTTATGTAGTCCAGAAATGCCTCAAGTCAGAAAGTGAGGATGACCACAGGGCTCACCTCTTTTTTGTCATTCTTGTTGTTTCAGAAATAACTTTCTTTCACTGCCTGCTAGCTCTTATCTAAAAAAGAGTTGTTTTATATGTTTTGTCCAGTTTTCTAGCTGGCTGAAAGATAAACTCTTTAGCAGTTGTTTTAAAGTCCTTGTTTGCTAACTATAATACCTGAATTAACTGTGAGTCTGTTCTTATGACCTTTTCTTCTTTTGATTGCCTTTCGCATTTTTCTGCATCTTGGCACATCTTATAATTATTTGTTGAATGATGGCTATTCTGTACACAAGAACCATAAAAACTAAAAATGTTTCCTTCCTTGGAAGAGTACACCATTCATTTTTTCCCTTTGGCAGATAGAGAAGAATTCGATCATCTCAGTCCCAACAAAGATTGCCCTGGTTTGAAGCTGAGTAGAAAATAAAGTTAACCTCTGTCCATATATTTTCCAGTAATCAGGAGAAAAATCTATCATGTGCTTGTGTAGACCTCCACTAAGCCAGATTATCTCTTTCAAGTGCCATGAGACTGGGGGAAATTTCATATGTCTTTTAAGCCCTGCCTTCCAGACTCCTGTATTGTTCAAGGTCTCAGAAGATTTTCCACCAGGTAAGGTAGCCGTGTGCCTTGGTGTACTCTTGATTCCAACCCACTATAATAGCCTAGTCATGAAAAGATGTGCTTTTTTTGTGTGCTAAAGATTTGCAAGATGTTACCGTTGGGGGAAACTGGGTAAAGGGTGAATGGGATCTCTCGGTGTTACTAGTTACAACTACATATAAACTTATAATTATCTGATAATAAAGAGTTTAATTTGAAAAAAATATGAATAATATATAGGTAAAAATTTTAAATAAATAGCAAAGCTTATTTATATGTGATATATAAATAAATCAAATATGAAGATATATAAATATATATCATCTATAAATTACTATAAATGCTTTCAAAAATTACCCTTAAGTTTTTCTCTATGAATATCAGTGTTATTGAGCTAATTATTTAAATATCATCCATTCCTTTTAGTTGTGCTGCTGTCCCTGTGTACCATTTCCTGCATTGGAATAGAGCTTAATATATTAAAAAATAAATCAGAGAATACATGAATGAATATGGAGTTCATATATAGGTAAATATGTAAAAATTCAATAAATCATCTCTACACTATTTATCTTTTATAATTTAACAATTTTTAAAATTTATAATGACTATAATCAATTTTCATTGAGACATTATATAAAAATTATATTAAAAAGTCACAATACTGAGAGATTACAAACTCAGGTTGCTAATACAAACATCATTTATGTACTTAACCATATATTGCGTATGGTCACTATAGTGTGATCACAGACACATGGCACTCTAGGCTCAATTTTAAAAAATTGTTGCTAGTCTTAACTAGGCTAGTTTCATGTTTAATTGACATATTAACCATTTTTTCTTCTGTGGTCCCCCCATTTACTTTTCCTTGTGACTGTAAACCTCTTAATATCTTCCCAGTGAAACCTAGGCGTCTTCCACCGGGTAACTAAGATCCAAGCTCCCTGCCTACCCTGAGTGCTCCACGGTCTTCTGCTTTGGCCATCTTATCTTGCTACTAACTTGATTTCTTTGATATTTGAAACGTCCTCTGTCTAATTTACTTTAGCAATTGCTAAATGGGAAGTTACTTCATGACAAATGTGTTTACCAGTACTAATAGCTGCTGATCATTTAGGCATTTAAAGACCAGTAGGGTACATGGACTTACCAATATGGATATTGTACATAATGTAGAAGACAGTGTATAAGAAACCAGTATCCTGTGGATAAGAACCTGTGGCATTAATGGTGCATGCCAGCTAACTATCAGCCCTGATAATAACGATAAACTTTATTGAGTATTTACCGTTTTCCAGATTTCACTACACTTAAATTGTTATTCCTCCTGACAGTACTTGCATTTCAACAAAGGTTTTCCAAAAACTTAATATCGTTACCAGGGAGACATTCTATTGCTGTTACTGAGAAAAATTCTTTGGGCAAGTATGGCTTTTAATACTCCTCAAATCACTCTCTGTAAATAGTTCCTAATCTATCCAGTTCTAATGAATGGCCATCAACCTTGGCCTCACACCAGAATATTCCTCAGGTATGAGGAATATTTAAAAAACATGATTCCCAGACTGCAGATCTGACCAATTATCTCAGAATCCCTGGGTGTATCATTGAGGCATCAGTATTTTTATAGCTCCCCCAAGTGATTCCAGGATACAGTAGAAGTTGAAAATACTGTTCTAAACCTTCTCCTGACTCTTGAAGCTCATGTCTAGATATTTAGAATATCATTGTCTTAGAAGCCCGTGATAACATTGCTTTTCAGATATCTTTCTTTTTTCTATATTGACTCATCTCCCTTGACTTTTTCACGTGACCAGTTTTGTCTATATTGATTTGCAAGTGTGTATGTGTCATTAAAATGTTATCAGTTTTTCACAGGTGATATTTTGTCACTCATACAAGATTGAAAATCATACTCTTTTGGTTGAATCATTTCTTCACTTTCTTCTGTATCCCCTGTTCCCCCACATAGAATGTGCTAAATATTTCGTAGACTTAGTTGATGCCATAAACTTAAAAATTTATCTTACTTGTCCTTTACTTACAAATCATACGTTGCTTTTGTTGAATATTCACATGTTGAAATTCCAGGCCTTGGTTGAGAATGCTCTTCCATGTCATCATTTCCCACAATATATAAGAAAAGAAGTAGAAAACATGATACAAGGTCCATGAGTGTGACTCAGTGGCAGTCCTCCTCAAAATAGAATCTCTGAAATGATGCCAGTCTAGATCCTTTGCTTACTAACAACCATGATTCTCTAATATTTCCTTGTATTTTTCCTCCCTACTTCTTTCTAAACTACACTTTTATTACCATTAATTTCATGGAATTTTCTAGTTGTACTAATTAGATTTCTTTTCCTCCTACTGCAGATCTCCTCAGACTTGAAACATCATTAATTTGTGATTACTTTTAATTTCCAAAACAGTGACTTCTTTTAGGTCTTATGATGAAGCAAGTATATTTTATGCCATAATTCTCTAGTGCTTGAAAGATTACAGATTGTCTAAAGATTCTAATTCAAGTTCAAGTGATTCTGAGACCGTGCTCAAAGAAATACAGCTGTTAATTGGAAGTACTGATTGGCAGTAGCAAAGCTGAGAACTGGAAAGAGTGGAAACAAACTAATTTCTCCTTCTCTAAAGGACAAGAATTTAATCATTGTTAAGTCACCAGTCAAGTTTCTTTTAGTTTTTTCTTCTATAATCTGTAGTTCAACAATTTCTCAAGTGAAGCTTTTTCCACATTTGGAATTCTCCCAAGGGTTTGGGTGTACATTTTGTACTTTTTCACATGTACTCCATAATATGGTGTTCAAAATTGAGCAAAATAATTCAGTTAATGAAACCAGTACAGTGTGCTGTCAAACGATGATTGTCTGAGATCTGGATTCCAGGCTTCTATTTATATTTTCAAAGCCCTTATGCTGGGACACACTTCTCCATGGCTTTCTCACATTTCTGCATGGCTTTCGAGCAAAGGCACTAACTGCCCTTTTTGTCCAGACTACCTTTTCAAGGATGTTTATATAGCAAATAGCCTCAGGAGATATTGTGTCTGCCTCCAAAGTCAGGGAAGGTTTGTTTACTGTTCAGTATGATAAAAATAATGTCTGTCTCTGGAGAAAAGAGAAGGTTGCTTACTGTCCATTGTAAACTCAGAGTTTCTCTCCTGTAATGCAACCCACTGCAATGTGCAGATGTCACCTGGCCCTCTTTACCTCACCCTGTGGGAACTGGGGGTCAAGGAACTTACAAATGATGACATTCTGGTTATTTCTATTAAAGAATAACAAACTACCCTTGACTCTGACCCAGGAATCTCTTATCTTCTGCCATTATCCATGAAACTATGAAAGGCTAACTCGTTGCTTACAAATAGGTTACAAACTTAGAAACTTTTCCCCCCAGTTTTTGACACTCTATTAACTTTATACATAGTCTCATTCTAAGATTTTTCATTATGTTTTTAACTTTTTCTGTGAAGAATTATGCAGTGAAGATTCTTTCCTTCTTATGTGTTGGTCACTGATTGTTTTAACACCTGTTAACTTACTTCTATAAAATCTCATCTTGTTGATTTTAGTCTGTAGTTTCATTCAAACATTCAGAAAGGTTTTTTTTTCATTTATAATATACTTAGTGTCTCTCAGATTTCTAGCACTGACAAATATGAAATCTATATTCATGTCCTTGACAAAAGGAATTGAGACATGATTAGGGAGAGGAAATTTCCCTGAGGTATGCCAATCAAGAACTCTCTCAGGAATAACAAATAAATAAATTGATAGTCTTCAGATGTGGCTGTCACACAAGCAACAAATCCCTCACACAGTATCACTATCCACTTTTTATCATCTTCTCTGTAAATACGTCATGTAAAATATTTCTACTGAAGTTAAGATACAATATTTTTAATTCATTCTCATCACTTAGAAGGTCAATAACCCTATTGTGAAAGGAAAATGAGGTTACTTTGAAATGATTTGTCCCTATTGAAATCTGTTGGCCTCAATGTTGACATTATTTAATGCTAAATGATGATAAAATATTTGTTTGAAAATCCATCCTACTAGAGTTTTGTATAGTGTTTAGAATACATGATTTTCTCTTTTAGGAAAAAAAGCAAAGAATTACATGCCTGTATTATTCTGGTTTCTCTCTTCTTCTCTACAGTTTCTCAAATGGCAAAATGGTAGTCTCCTCTAGCATCCTTGTGTGACAGTCATTGGTCCTACTGAGGTAAAACTACTTAAATTCACTAAATATTTACTTTTCTCACTGAATACCCCATTATTTGGGCCTGTAAAGACTCCTTTTTCTTTTCCAGTTTTATTGAAATATAATTGATAACATTGCATAGGTTTAAGGTGTACATAAATGCAACCCATTGCATACGCAGGTGTCACCTGTCCCTCTTTGCCTCACCCTAGGGAACTGGAGGTCAGGAAACTTACAAACAATGAATTCTTCTGGTCTTTACTATTAATGAATAACAAACTACTCTCTGTCTCTGACCCAGGAAGCTCACTCATGTGGAAGGCTTCAGATCCTTGCTGAACTTTATATGAATTTTACTCTAAAAAATGTACTTTAATGCCTTTTTGATTATTCTAACAGCCCTTGATAAATCATATTAGGTGAAGTTAATGGAACAACTGCTTACTGAAATATGCCATGTATTAAAAAAGTATTTAATTATGCAAAAACACAGATCTGGCTTTGAAGTACTTAGAGTCAAAGAAAGTAAATAAAACAGGTGCATAGATAATTATAATATGAAGCTGACTTTAAGAAATACCATATAAGATATATACCTGAAGTAAAATCGAAGTTTAAAGGGATTATTTCCCTTTTCAGGGAAATGAGAAAAGGTACATGGATGGTCTGTAATAGATAGGCATTGGTCAGAATGTTACAAAGACTTGGAAGTTAATTGGATATATCTGTCAAAACCCTATCCATATTTCGTCTGCTCCTCTATAGTTTTTTCTTCTCTCCTCCTTATTCTTCTTAATATTTCAACATCCAATATGTAATGTTAAGTGTGCAATAATAGTAAATCAATGATGTTTCTGGATTTAAAATGTTTGGTGAAGCAGCAGACTGACTTAGTTTAACTCTAATATATCCTGACTGATTATCAATGTAAAATGTACTTCTTTAAAAAAAAAAGCATGCCTGTAGCCATTTAAAATTTCCAATTTAATGAATGACTTGTTTTGGTCATTGAGATTGTTAATAAACTAAAAATTGAAAACTTCTATCCTCACTCAGACCATTGCAAATTCTTTTTTATTCTATAGCTTTTATTTTATTGTATGGTATTTTATTGTAGAAAAGTTAAAATCGATGTGTATTATGTTTAGTTTTGTATTCTTATTATCTAGACTGTGAACAAACCAAGAAGATGCTTAAATATATTCAGGGACTGCAAGAAATAAAATTATTAAAAATTTTTTGGTGCATATTTTAGTAAGGACACTGGAGAATTAAAAAAAACATTTTAAAAATTATTTTGACAAAAAAGCCCACAAAATTTTGAAATTCTGATGGGAAACAGAAAGCCACACTTGAAGTTTTTCAGTTCATCATCCTGCTGATTTTTGCGAGTATTTATCACTCATTTGGTAACATACACACAAAAAAACGCAAGGAATATTTGGGTTCCAGGATCATGGTCTCCGACTCTACAGTAATGACATACTGAAGAGGAATTATGTATAATGATCTACAACACAGCCAATGCAGCCTGCCAGAATCCAATGCCAGTTCGGATGGTTATTAGTTTTGTGGCTTTGGGCAAGGGCTATCTCTTCTCTAATCCTCATTAATCTCACCTATGACAAGAACTTACTCATAATGCTATATAAGATAATACATGCAAAGTCCCTGAAAACTATCTAGGACATGGAAAACACTTAGTATACATTAGCTGCTATAATTAGCCATTAACAAGATATTTTGTGTATCTGATAAAACACATGGCCTTTCCCATCACATACTTACTCACTTGCAATAGAATATTTCAACTTGAAGAGAATAGAAGCTATATGCATGATGCTAAAGATTGCCTCATAAATATTAAATTATTGCTTAAAACAGTATATTCAGTTCAGCTACTTCTATATGAGCTATAATTCTTACATTTCCAACCATTCATGCATATAAATGTGTGTGATAATTCTTTCCTTGGTATAAAGATATGCATTTAGTGTGCCTGCAAATATAGAAACATCATTCAGTGGTGTTCAATTTATGGAGAGCTCAGTTCACAATTTCTTTTATACCTCTGCTTTCATTCTTCAGATGGCTCGCCTTATGGAGAATATATCATGCGCCATGCATCCCTATAATTGCTGGACAGCCTGGTTCACCAACAATTCAAATTAAGATAATGCAGTCCAAGAGTTACGAGAATGAATTGATTTGACAGTGCTCTATTAAATCAATTTAGGCTACCATAAAAGTAGCTGTAAAAGAATTTTCAGTATTTTATGATTGCTAGAATTCTATGACCAGTATCTCCTGAGTAGACTGCAGTTTCCTCTAGATCAATGTATAAATCTGTGTGGTATTCCAAATTTTGTTTCTGCCACTTTCAACTTAGAGGCTACAAGCTTGCCTTCTGCTAAAATCCAATGAAATATAAAGCTTCCTTATCTAGGATTCTCAAGGAACACAACTTCTGGAGAACTGAGGCATTTTGTTCCAGTTTATTTCATTTTAGCAGGTGTTCAATAAAACTTTTCTTAATTAACCTATCAATATTCATATTCACAAATAACTGTATTAAACTATAGATTTACCTGAGATTATAGATTTCAGTAATATAGGCTGCAGACTCAAGTACCGACAAAGTCTAAGTAGGTAATGTCCATGATTAAATCTCTCACTTTGTTTTAACTAGATAATTTGGAGATTTTTGACTCATTTGAAGGGAGGTAGCTTCTCTGTAGCTCCTCTCAAGAGCTGCCATAAGAAATATGGGCCCAGTTTTCTCATATATGACATCTGAAGATGTACTATATATCCATATTTTTATGGGAAATATTTTAAATGTTGTCTAAATGTAACAAAACAAAAAGATGTAGTTTGTTAGCTTATTTTAGTGAGTTTTGCTAAAGCAAATCAACCCTTGGTTCTGTAAAATGATGCTGCTTAATAAGACTTCATCTCAGTGAACTGACGTTCGCATGAGTTTCAAGATTAGCATGTCAGATATTGTTTTTCCTGAACCCTCTATTCCCACCCTCTTGGTTGACACCTTGAATAACACAATCAGCAAAACACAACCTCAAGGGATGATTATGTAGTTACCATACACTGAAGACTCATCAATAAACAGATGCAAAGATAACTTCAGGCCGTGACTGGAAGGAAAATGTAGTCTACAAATAGATTATTTTCAATGAGAATCTGAATTTCAAAATCTTACTGGAAAACAATTATGGGAGAATAAACAAAAAGGGATGACAGAGTTTGGACATGACAAATAATGAATGTCACAGCCCTCAAAAGTTGACTCTTCTAGTACAAGTTGAAGCTAATCAATAAATGGAAATGATTATAAAAAAGATAGCAAAGAAACCAAAGCAATGTTTTCAGCACTGCATATAAGGGCCATGAGAATTCAGTTTCTTGGCAGCATCTAGCAGAATAAAAGAGCATCTGAGGCTCATTCATTCATTTAATAAACATATATTAAATCTTTTTCTAGGCCAAATACTACATTAGGTACTGAAAATATATCAGCAAACCCCCCACAAAGGATCTCTATTCTTAAAACTTTTAATTCTGACAAAAATTATATATGTGGGTGACATGAAGATTTGTCTTTATGTTTTCTTTCTAAAGGCTCAGTTTGGGAAATAATATTGACTCTTTAAAAAAAATTTTACCTCAGAATCCTTTCACCTGAGAGATGACTCAACTTTATAGACACCTACCACCAAACAAAGCATTATTTTTCTCCTAAATGTACACAGAGTGTTGGTTAAATTTAGAGATTCATTAGTGATTATGACTAGCTATTCTGTTTTTGAACAATATCCATCAAGAGTAAGAGGGTTTTAAGAGAATAGGCATGAGTGTGATGATTGAGAAGGGCTGCTTCCAGAATCACAGCTCTTCTAGACGTCTGGAAGTTCAAGAAATGCAAATAGCTAGATAGATAGGTTCCTTTTGTGCCTAATAAAATTGTTAATTTAGATCCTAATATAAATATATAGCATTTATATTGCTATAAATATATAATAATATAATAAGCAATATAAACATGTGACAAAATTCAGTGCAAGATCTGTCACAGCGTTTTTCTAAATCAGTCAAAATATAAATCCGAGTTCCATTCTTTACAAAAGGGTGGCAGGTGACTCTCAGTCACTATTGGGATTTCCTCCATCACTACCACTTGGTCATGCAAAGGCTTTTTGGGTCTTGGACAGAGAATATTGTCCCATGCTTTTCAAGCAATTGGGCCATACCAACCTTCAGGTGATGTTTTCATTGCCAAAGTCAGTATCATCTCTTTGAGGCAGGAGTCTATGATACTTTCATATCACGTGTGGACAGGGAAATTTGTAATGAAAAAACTTTTGATTTCTTTAGAACATCAGAGTATGTTCCTCTTAAGTCAATGAGTTTTTCAGTAGGATATGATGCCTTACACTATAAAAAACTAAATGCCACAAATAAACCAGTATTTTACTTGATGCATGGCAGTTATTCACTAACCAATAATTAGTGCACACTTGTTTTGTTGCAGGCAAAAAAAAAATATCCTTGCACAAGTGGATTTTTTTGTTTAGTCAGTAGAAGTAGAAATAACTAATAAACAATTACATAAGAAAATATACAGTGTATGAAAAAGGTATATAAATTATGAAGAAATATAAGGAAAAATAAGGAGAAAAGGAGAGCTGGGACTGTAGTCAAACACAGTCGTCTCTTGGTTCCAGGAACTCTGCAAATACCAAAATCCACGCATACTCAAATCTCTTATACAAAATGGCATAGTATTTACATATAATCTACCCACTTCCACCTATATACTTTAAATCATCTCTAGATGACTTATAACATCTAATAAAATATAAATTCTATGTAAATAGTTGTTAGACTGTGTTGTTTAGGGGATAATGACCAGGAAAAAACTCTGTACATGTTCAGTTCAGGCACAAACATCATAGGCCTTTTGGTTCAAGACTGTTTGAATCCACAAATTTGGAACCTGCAGATACAGAGAGCCAACGATATACACAGGGAAGGAAGCCCTCACAGAAAAGATGATATTCAAGCAGACACTTGAAGATCTGAAGGAGTAAGTCTTGTAGATGTCAAGCAGAGAGGATTCTGGCTAGAAGGAAAGTAAGAATAAAAGGCCCTGAGGCAGGTCTGTGTTTGGTACAGTAAAGTAATATCAAGGAAGCAAGTAACTTTGAATGTAGTAAGTATGGGGGAGAGTTGAAGATGAAGCCAGAAGCAGTATTGAGCCAGATCATACAGGGCTTATAGGCCACTGAAAGCACAAGGCTTTTATATCGAGGATGAGGAGCTATTGAAGGGTTTTGACATAAGTAACCTCTGCTGACTAGTTTTAAGACTATCACTCTGTAGACTGTGATGAAAATAAACTATATAGGGGCTAAGCATGGATAAGGGAGTCCAGTTAGGCTTTTGCATTAATACGGATGAGATATATTGGCAGCTTCTAAAAGTCTGGTAGCAGCAGAGGTGGTTAAAAAGTGTGGGTGGAGTTGACAGAATTTGCCAATGTATTGAATCTAGAGTGTGAGAGAATGATGGGAATGAAAGATGATCCAATATTTTAGCCTGAGCAATGCAAAGTTGTAGGCAGAGAAGGTATCCGTTCAGAGCATATTAAGTTGAGATAATTATTAGACTTTCAAACTGAAAGGTCCGACAGGCAGAAGCCATACAAGCCAGGATTTGAGGCAAGTGGTTTGACTGTAGATGTAAATTTGGCACATAGCCAGATTTCACATATGTTTACTGAGTCAGCGTGTGAATATCCATATAGAAATAAGTTAATTCTGTAGTAACTTATCGAAAAGTGGATAGTAAATAATAACATAGCTATGTGCCAAGTTACTGCTGCTGGCTTTTTGTAAATACTGGCCAAGAGTTTGTTTTAACAAAATATAATGGAGAATCTGTCTGGACCATAAGCAGGAAGTGAATATTTTACATCTCTTATTCTAGCCTTAGGATACATTCTGAGAGATGAGATTAACAAATAAAAGTGTTCTGAAGCACACTGCCAGTATGATTTTCACAGAAGAAATATCAGTTTATATTCGCACCAGGGGAGTATTCAAATTCTATCTGCACCTTTGCCAGGACTCAGTTTTATTTATTGCTTTTGCTCATTAATCTCTAAATCACAAGGAAAATATATTCATTAAGGCAATAAGTGATGAGGACACTTCCTTTACCACACATAAATGTGGATAATATTATGTCTTAGTCATCTCAGGCTGTCATAACAAAATACCATCAAATGAATGACTTAAATGACATATGGAATTAAAACAAAAGATAGAGGACCCCTAAAAGAAAAAGACAAATAGGATCTGTGTGGCTAACATGGATCTAAACAAAACAGTCAAGCAGCTATGCCAAGACCAAGGTGCCATCACGTGCTATGTTCTCAGAAAAACCACAACTTGTACCAGAAACTGAGCATTCCTTCCTGATGGAATATATCAGAAGCCTGATATAGCTGATTTTAGAACACCGGTATCTATAGGGGAACCAACAAATCAGAGGGCTTTCAAAACATCCCTGTGGTCTATGATTTTTGCCTTTATAAGCTCTTCCCTCCCACCTTCTCCCCAGAGCATACTTTCAATTTGTTTTGGAGGCTGCATCTCCCTGGTTTGAAAACTATATGAGCAATAAAGCTTTCCCAACTAAATTCTTGTTTTCCAGATATTTTTGTTGACATTCTTTGGTGTCAGAAGTGGGATATGAAGCTATCCTAAGACCTTTCCCCACACCATCTGGGACCAACACATCTGTACTGCAATAGCCCCTTGAGCCCAGTTGCTCCTTGACAGTGTTGAGAAACATCCAGGTAAGAACTCTTGGATCCAAGATCTCCCACACTCTCAAGTAGAGGACTCAGAAAGCTTTTTGCCTGAGGAGTTCCTCACTAAAGGTTCAGAGAAGTGAGAAAAGGGACTCCAATCTGGTCATCTGGACACACACCACTAGTTCCTTTTTCTTGTCACAGCTAGATAAGATTTTTCAGACATTCCCATTCAGAAAGATAAAGTCCTCTCAAGCTCAACATGGGGAATCTATGTTCAAAGACAGCTTGTGCTGATCAACTGCCCTCCAGTACCACAGCTGGGTTTATATTTAAGAATCATGGCCCAGAGTCCTGTAAATATCTTGTTCTTGGGGCTAAGATCACCAGGGATAATTTAAAATTACATTATCCATTAGAAGAAACGTTCCAATTAGATGAGATCATTTAAGAAGTGCACTTAAAAGCAAAGACTTCAAAATTCCGAAATGGCCTTATTGTAAATTTTGTTTCAAAAAAGCCAATGAAAAACTAAGATATAAAAGGTACCTAAAAGAAAAGACTATACAAAAGTCTGTTAAGTTAATGGCTTTACAGACACTCCCATATCTAGCTTTGAAAGAGAGCCCCCGCATGGGCTCCTTCAAGAGTTAACAAGACTGTAAGAGATTTTCTGGTAAACTGCTACATTCCATCTGCCAGACACAAAATTTGGATTCAACTATTCTTTCAATACTAGTGAGCTTTATATTACTGTTCTTGATTATTCAAAGTGGTAATTTTAAAATAATAGCTACGGGGTCTCTATGTCTGTCTACATATGTATGTTATATGTATATATGATATTTTTCTACCTCCAGATGGTATAATTTCTAAAAGAGCTCTACTTAATTTGCTTAAAGTGTTTACATAAATTATTTCTAAATATAATAAAAATTAACCCAAATGAATTTCAAGACCATGTGATCTGGGTAAATACTCAATATTAATGCTAATTTGTTATCTTTAGAGTTATAAACATTATATATAAAATTTTTGTTCTGCCTAGGTTTACCAAAAAACAAACACATTCATGTTATCTGTGTCACAAAATTTGTCAGCAAAAATTTATGGCTGACCTTGTCTAATGTCTCATTAAATATTTTGTATATAATTACTAGGAACAAGTAAACTAAATAAATGTAAATAAGATTAAAGTATTTCTAGGTGAACTTTTTAACAATAATTATGTCTTATGGCATTATAGTATGTGTACTTAAAAATAGCTTCAAAATCTTTTGGTAACTTGAAAAACCTTAGAGTTTTGCTAAGTTAAATTAAATGATTGAAATTTATTGAGTATCTAGATTATTTCCAAATAAGAAAAAATATTAGACATTAATTACTACACATAGATTTATCTACTTTTGGCTTCTTGTTACAGAAAAAGTTGAAACATTTGGGTTTGTTAATAAACTTATTTTGTGCCACACTGAGAAATTTTCTAGAATTTCTTTCTTTTCGAGAAAGCATGTGTTTCTAGACAGTGTTTTATAAGTCTGCCAATCCACAGAATGCTAATGGAAAAGACAGTTTGTAATTACCTACTTCTTAGGTTTCCACTAAAAATTAAGGTTTCTAGGATTAAGAGTTCTAATTATTGTATGTGATTAAAGCTACTAAAAATTAACAAGGGAAACATCTCTGTACTCGAGAAAAGTAAGATGTATCTTTTCAGTAATGAAGGAATAAAGAATGGATATATTTTTGTTTGTTTGTTTTGTTAACAAAGTAAATTTGCCCTAAAATAGTAGGAAAGAAGGCAGGAAGGCATGGGACAAACTCTGAATATAAAAAAGAAAATTATAAAAGGTATGTGGAAGAAGCACCTTAATAAAACTGTTTTATGTATGGTCAAGTTGGCTAAGATTAAAATGAATTTAATGAAGTAAATAAGTTTTAATGTCAAAAACAAGCTGGTACAAAATTAGAATTTGGTTTTCTCTTTCTTAAAAGGATAATTTTCTTAAAGTTATAGTCTGCTTTTGATAAAGAAATTATACAAGATTTTTTTCTCTTTTTTACCTTTGAGTACTCTACCAAAAGTGCAGGCATTTTATGTTTTATCAAAATAAATTTCCTGAATTGTTTTTATCAGGTCTTTAATCACAAGAGTTAAGGTTTTTCTTACAACTATTTACATCTCTATATTTGCCTGAAAATCTTTAATTGTCACCATGGTTAAACAGATAACTAAGCATTGTTTCACAGCGACATCTGGTCTATTTTGACCAAGTGTTCTAGTACCTTTTGATATTTTTGACAAAATTCCCAAAATTGAAATTCAAAATAAACTCCTTCTTTTTTTGGTTTTGTTTTAGTGAAAAAGATTGGCCCTGAGCTAACATCTGTTGCCGATCCTCCTCTTTTCTTTTTCTTTTTCCTTTTTTCTCCCCAAAGCCCCAGTATATAGTTGGATATCCTAGCCATAAGTTGTTCTAGTTCTTCAAAGTGGGATGCTGCCACAGCATGGCTTGATGAGCAGTGTATAGATCTGTGTCCAGGATCCGAACCCACAAACCCTGGGCCACCAAAGCAGAGCACATGAACTAAACCACTCAGTCGCAGGGCTGGCCCCAACGTTTTTCTTTTGACCTGAAAGTAACTTTGAGGATTTCCCACAGACCTCTTTGACTTCTCAAAGAATTTGTTGTCTCTTCTTATAAAAATGGAAATATTAAACTATTTAGGTTTATTTGGTATGTTAAACTGCATTGGAAGCATTGTCAGATAAGTGATGATAAACCTCCTTTACAGATATCCTTACATACATTTATGTTATTAATATAAATGTTTTAAAAATTATATGAGATTTTAAAAATTTCTAACATGTTCTTGCATAATGTTATCACTTGTAATTCTAGTTATCTTAAAATGTTGTATATCACGTAAATAGCCAAATTTCCTTGTCAATTACATTATAATGTTGTCTTTTGTCATCTACGCCAGTTGTTTACTCTGATGCTTCTTCAAAAATGTTTTATATTCAGAGAGATTCATGGAAAGGACTCTGTTACTTACTCTAGAATACAGGTTTCTGATAAACTTTCAGATCATAAAACCGAACTTGATAAAAACTTGCAGAATTCTGACAGGGAAACTGATAGCTTAAAAAAAATTGCTAACAAAAGATCAAGAACAAGTATTAATTAAATGGGACTTCATGAACCAAGGAGAATGCTCTAATGTTTTGTTTTTCCAGATTTAAAGAAATCTTTCTCTTAGGCTATCAACTATTGAGTAAGAAATACCTTTGTAAACAAGAAGGAAAAATTTACCTGATCCATCCAGAATTCAGAAACTCTCAGTGAGTATTCTTATTTTTACCTATATAAATAATTAGGCCAAATTTTTAATAAAACCAAATTAGTTTTACTGTAATTATCTTTGGTAAAAATAATTGAGGGTAACTGTGGAGAGAAAAATTATATTACACCTTTGTAAATCTTGGATTCTAACCCTGTTAATTGTCTTTGAGCTTTTGTTGTATACCTATAGACTGGAATCCCCTGGACTAAGGCATCACCTTTGGTCTCGTCAACTGTTTGCAATGCCCTCTTTGGAAAACATAAACTGACTCCACATAAGAGGATCAATGGCAGATCAATGTCTGTTAATGTGCGACCTTCTGCTGGTCCCTCGTTGTCTTATACTAGCATGCCCAGCTACTATAAATCTCTATTGTCTTATGCTTGAGCCTATCATCAGTAGGTTAAAGAAGTTTCCCCAGATTCCAACTTAAAGGATCCTGTTGATCACAGTCTAAAGCCTGGTGACTGTGTATCTGAAAACATAATTAAAAGAAGACAGCCCTTGAGTCCCATTGGAAAGGGCCTTACCAACTCCTTCAGATGACTAGAAATCCAGGCTACTCTCAGACATCAAAATAAAACCAACTCAAAATAATAACTTTCAGGAAGAGAAGTAGCTGACATCTATTATAGGCAGCTATCCCAATACCCCAGACCAGGCCTGTATATCAACTTCCATGACTATTTAATATTATCATTGTCATATTGTTCAAATATCATTTAAGATTTTTCTGATACTGTTTTTGTTTTACCAATCTACCTATAACTTCATTCCTATTTCCTCCTTTCATGCTTTCCAGATCTTTTTAGTTGGTTACCCTCAGGTCTGAGTTCACTTTTAAGATTGGGTCTCTAGGTCCTTACATTATTGTTGAGTTTAGGACTAAGCCTCTGTTTGTTCTTTAAAATAATTCTGGCTTGCTTCTGGGAAATTCCTACCTGAATCACGATGACTCAATATACCTTCAGACCTTCCACGCAACCATCACTAGAACCTCCATGAGCTTCCACTCTGAGACCTTAATTGACCTATTAAAGGTACCTGGCTGGGCCCCTATGTTGCATGGCCCAAGTATTCAATTGGATAACTGAGTCCCACTAAGCCCATGAGTCCCTTCATGGGACTAGATGGACTTGAGGCAGGCAGAGGCCACCAAACATCAAATTGAACATCAACGCTCCCTGCGGCAAGTTTTGATCAAAAGGTGGAATCAAAACAGAAGATAGAGGACCCTTAAAAGAAAAAGACAAAACGGACTCTGTGTGGCTAACTGGGGCTTAGAACAAAACAGAGTCAAGTGGCCATGCCAGGACCAAGGTGCAGTCATGTACTCTGACAGAAAAACCAACCTTGTACCAAAAGCTTGCATTCCTTCCTGACAGATGCCCAGAAGCCTGATATAGCTGATTTTAAAACACCAGTATCTATAGGGGAACCAACGAATCAGAAGGCTTTCAAAACAACCCCTGTGATCTATGATTTTTGCCTTTGTAAGCTCTGCCCTCCCACATGCTCCCCAGAGCATTTCAATTTGTTTCAGAGGCTGCATCTCCCCAGTTTGCAAACTGTATGAGCATTAAAGATTTCCTAACTAAATTCTTGTATTCCAGATACCTTTGTTGACAAACAGAAATTTATTTCTCACAGTTCTGAATGCTGTGAAGTCCAAGGTCAGGGTCCCAGCTGGTCCAGTTCCTGGTAAGAACCTTCTTCCTGGCTTGCAGATGGCCACCTTCTCACTGTGTCCTCACCATGGCCTTTCTTCAGCACGTGCATGTGGAGAGGGAGAGAGTTCTCTCTCTCTCTTCCTCTTTGTATAAGGCCACTTCACATTATGAGGGCCCACCATCATGAGCTACTCTCATCCTAATTATTTCCCAAAGACCTTATCTAAATACCATACATTGAATATTAGGACTTCAACATATGAATTTTGTGGGAGCACAAACATTAAGTCCATAACAATATGTAAAAGGACAAAGTAAAAAAATGAAAAAGTTCATCAATGATAATAGGATACAAAGACAAGGAGGAAAGATGACTAAAGATGATCTTGCTAAGCTCTAGACCAGAATTAGACAGAGGGGGCTGTAGTCTAGTCTCTAGAAAGGAGACCAGGGGTTTGAAGAGCCTCATAGACAGAGGATAATGGAGTTTTTGCCACTACTTGAAACCAGGGGTTGGTCTGGAATGTCTCATCCTGGAACTTCTTCCCAAACATCTGTAGTAGAAAGGTTGGGAAAAGGCTGTGATTAACTGTAGTCTCAGGCTATGGTTTATATAAACGCCCTTACCTAGGAAGGTGGAAAGAAGCAGAGCCTCCAAACGAGGTTAGGAACACAAGACACTGCTCATTCTGTCACATGCTCTCCTTTTCCCATTTATTTACTTATTTATTTTTTACTGTGAGCTGCTTATTTTCCATAAAACTTTACTTATGGAAAATCTTTGAGGTCTGGGAAAAAGTTGGTGTCCTCCAGAGATTTGCATTGTTTCTTCCAGGAGACACAGGATGCTAGTGTTGAATCATTTAAACTAATCTCTTCCCTTGAGTGTTTTTAGACCATCATATGATATGTATCTGGCCCTCAAAACTAGTTGAAGACTCACTTGTTCCAACTTCTCAGGGACTCTTTTTCCCCCCTTCTCCTCCTAGTCTTCGTAATAACTTGATTTGAAGTAATATATTTCATTTGTGTTTCCATTTGTGATGTGTTATATTAATTTTGTAGGCTTTGTATTCCCAGCTTCACAGATCAAGACTCTCTTAACACCCAATCCAACTTAGTTCGCCCTCCTGTATGTACTCTGAGACTGCGCAAACCAAAACTCAATGTCATATTGGTTAGCAAATGTCTTTAGGCCAACTTACCTAGCAAGGTTCCTACCTTCACTTAATCTTTTGATCTGAGAATCGCTAGCTCATTAATACATTGAAAATATTTTTAAAAATTTGCCTCCTAGATTTTAGCTGATGTCTATGGGAAAGTCCATTTAGCCCATTATATTACTGAAACTGAATCCCAAGTTGAAAAGGAGAAAATCATTCTCTTGGTATCTGTCTAAACATGTTCCTTAGGAACAAACGTTGTAGCCTAGTTTTCCTTTGGGAAGGGAGAAGATACAACTCTCTTATTCTGTATTCTTGTGTTAAGCTTACCAAAACCTCAGGAAGACATACAAAGATAAAAAGAATAAAAAAAATGATGATGATTATTTTATGATATAATGATGATGATAGAAAGTAGTGAATTTGAAATTATAGTAACCTTTTCCATTATTATAGCTTTCAGTAAGAATGTAGTAATATGGTTTGTAATCATTATGGTAAGTGAATGTGTTTTGGTGGTTTTTTTTTCAGATGTATTAGACTTGTAATTTCAGTTCAGTTTTCAAGAGAAATTAGATAAAACTGTAAATTTTGTCTAACATTTGGGGAAATATGAAGTTCTTGCATTTGTCTTGATTTATCACATGTAAAAAAGCATTTTAATATTTAGAAGAGAATCATTCATTTAATGTTTAAAGAAATCTTATTCTTTCAGTAGTTTTATGAGATTAATACACTGAGCACTAAACAATGCACAAATAATCTGAGTGTTCCCTTGCTGGGATGAAAACTTGTGGATGTTAAAGAAGCCAACAAGACTCAGGAAGACCACACACTTTGGAATATTCTCAAAAGTGATTGTTAGTCTTGGTGATTTATGAAATTCTTGCAAGGACAGGTGTGTGTGTGTGTGTGTGTTTTGGCTGATGTTGGTGGGGAGTGAGTGTGAGTGCGTATTCAGGAGACTTAAATTGATAAAGTCAGCCCGTGAGATTGTTTAAACGTTTAAACTTGGATAACTTACAAAATTCAGGGGTTTTTTGGTAGGAAAATGAAATAGTTTTGCTTTTGCATTTGTTGTTTTTTGGGGGTTTTTTTAAAGATTTTATTATTTTTTTTCCCTTTTTCTCCCCAAAGCCCCCCAGTACATAGTTGTATATTCTTCGTTGTGGGTCCTTCTAGCTGTGGCATGCGGGACGCTGCCTCAGCGTGGTTTGATGAGTAGTGCCATGTCCGCGCCCAGGATTCGAACCAACGAAACACTGGGCCGCCTGCAGTGGAGCGCGCGAACTTAACCACTCGGCCACGGGGCCAGCCCCTGTTGTTGTTTTTAATATGGCCATCCACCTAAAAACATGCTAGAGTTTTAGATTAACTTTGAATAAATGCAGCTCCTCATTTTAAATTGTAGTCTGGTTTCTGGGAGAGTTCTTTCATCTCCCGTGGAGAACTCTTTCTTGCCTGTAGGGGTCCTCCTACAGGGATGAGTAAAACATTACTCATTATTAAAACATTACTCATCCCTATAGGAGGTTCCCCGCGAAGTTCAGAATCGCCCATTTTTTTGCTGTTCTAACAGAAGGTGCTATAATACATATTAAATAGTTGAACTTCATTCTTCGTAAGGTGGGCACATTCACAGTATTTCATCAGATGTGTCACTACTGAGGAATACCTTTAGTCTTAAATAACATCTGGAAAGCTAAAACAAATGCAACCAAGCTGATCATAGTGGAGTTTGGCTATGAGCAATTTTATGTCTATAGTTGCCTTCTTTGTGATGCCCAGCTTGCTTCCAATTCCTCTTGATATGTTATCAGGGTTATCTCTGATCACCTATGAAGAGATCACTCATTACTTCGAAAACATTTACCATTGCTTCCCCTTACAAGGTTGATTAAGAGTTGGCTCTATTGTTATTCAAATGAAAGTAATAGGAGATAATCAGACTGTCCTGTCCTTTTCTGAACAGTAATAATACTGAACATTTATTGACAGTTTACTATATGCTAAGGCTTCTGCTCATTTCATATCTTATTTTATCCTCCCAGGAATAAAGTCAGATAGATACTTATCACTCTTTTACAAATGGGAGAAACTTAAGCTCAAGGAAAGTAAGTGACTTGTCCAAAGTCCCATGGTTACAAAGTAAGCAGTCAGAATAAAAATTTGGATCTGTATGGACCCAGTGCATTACTTTACTGCTGGACTGTGGTGTTTCTTTCAAACAATATTAGCACAAAGACCTAAATTATCACTGTGGAGTTTGGGAAGCTGGTCTCCATTGTTGTCTGTCTTGTTTCTGGTTCTGCTATCAATGTCTGGGGCAACTTCCAAGCTCTGTGTGCCACCCCTGCTGCCTGGACATCCTGCTACCTGTGTTCTCCTGATCTTGCTTTCTTTCATCAAATGCCATCTTCTTAGGCTCATATATCTGTTTGAGGGTTAATATTAATTATCTGAAAGATAAAGTCTATAAAGCTGTTGTTACAATGTTAGCATTACTAAGTACTCAATAAATGTGATTTGTTAGAATTATTATGTTTTAATAGGGAGCATCAGTATTTTAATGAGAAACCGGTTTCTAATAACAGAAATAGAACAGTGCATATAGTATCTTGAGACAATATGATCTCAATGTTTTCTTTTTAATTTATTAAATTAAATAATTAATATTAATTAATTTTATAAATATTAAAAATTTTGTTTTCTTTAACATTCTGAAATTTTCAAAGACAGAATTCTGGTTTCCAACAAGAAATCTATAGAAGAGGTTAGTAGTGAAATAGATGAAGAAGCAATAGCTGGGGGCGGGGGGAATCACAATATGTAAAATGCAGCGTCCTTTTCATCTCTCTATTTGAGAAACCTTTCCATTCTTGTGATTTGGATAACCTTATGATGGCAGTGATCTGAAGGTCATTGTTGACTTTTGTTGTAAAAAATATAAAGTAGTTTTTCTTAGAGAAAGTAAGCCATTTCTTAAATATTTTCACAACAAAACCCCTAAAAGTTTCGAAGCAAGAGCATTTATCTCCAGGGGTTGTCTTTTAATTTTCCTTCTTTTAACTTTAAAATTAATATAAATTTACTCCATGGTAACTATGTGCTTGTCAGTCTTCTTGCAGTGTCAACCTCCCTTATTGACCTCAAAATATGGCAGTGTACCAAGACTCTATCTTAGGTTTCTATCTCTTCCTCAAGAATTTCTCAAAGCAATCTCCATAATTGAATCCACTACATATTATTTATTTATCTGTAGATAATTTCCATAATAATATCTGTAGTTATAATATCTGTCATAAGTCTCACAGTCATATATCTAACCTACTTCTTAACAACTACACTCGGATATCTAACAGGGATATCAAATAAAATATTTCCAGGAAAGAACTCTTTATGCCCACGCTATCCCTCATCACCATCCTCATACTCCTTCCTCATACCATCAAATTATATGTATATTGAGTGTTCATCCAATAGCGAGCCAAAGCTTTTCAACGTCTTCTCCTTTTCCTCCACACCTAGACAGTGATTCATTTGTGGGGGAGGAAAAATAATCTTCCTTTTACCCTTCTAGATTCTTGACTGAGATCACCCCTGTAATAAAAGACAGAGTAACAGGAGAAAAACTAACAGAAGTTTAATGACATGTCTACCTCCTGTATACATGGGAGATACCCAGGAAAACTGAATAACTTCCCCAAATGGCCCAAGCCACTACCTTAAGTACCATCTCAACCTAGAGAGGAAAGAAAATGTTGCAGGTCCAGGGAGCCAGTTATAGGAGATTACTAGGAAAAGAATGGTAAACAAGGGCAAGGTTGTTACACAGATTTAAGTCAGTGCCTTCTCCAGCTATAAATTTCTGGAGATTCAGTCATCGTCCTCTTCCTGGTACAAGAGGAAGACATGGTTATAAATGGAGATTTTCCTTATAAATATAAATTTCTCTTACAAAAGGTTAACTTCTACTTGGTTTTCAGAGCTTCTCCTATGTCTGCTGTTTCTTAACAATAATCAGCCTAAAATAATCCTTATGCCAAAAAGACATATTTTGGGGTGACAAATTCTGGTCCCCTCCACTATTGATTCTAACATAGAGGCATTCGTAGCTAATATATTGACTAACTACTGTGTTTCAGACTCTGTTCGAGGTGCTTCCTATGGAATATATTATTAATCTTCATAAAAACAGGTAGAAACTATTATTTATCCCTGTTATAAGGATGAAAAAACAAATAGTAAATGATTTGCCCAAGACAAAATTTTAGTATGATTAAAGCTAGTATTTAAACCCAGCCAGTTTCATTCCAGATTCCAAGCTTTTAGCCACTGTATAATCTCATATAATTTATAGTTTAATCAAAAGTATTCACTTTCTTCATTGCTGCTTCCCTAGTCTACACACCACTGTTATCTCCCACTTGGATTGTTGTAGTTGCCCACCACCAGCTCTCTGCTCTCACTCTTTCTACCCACTATCTACTCCCCCACTGAGCAAGAATATTTAGACATAAATTGTGTGACTTCCCTTTATAAGGCCTTTTGATGGCTTCCAATTCTACTTGGAATTGTAACCAAACTTGTTAGAAAGACCAGCCTAACAATTTACATGATTTATTTCCTCACATGATTTATTTTTCGCCTAGTGCTTCAATTTCATCGCATGCATGCTGCTACCTTCCCCAGACTTTACCTGCCACACTTGCCTCCTTCTCTTTGTTTGATTAGCACCATAGTCTCTCCATCTTCTTATACGAGTTTTCTCTCTCTGCAAAACCCTATCTTGGCTGCTTTATGGCTCTTTACCATGTTTCATGTTTCAGTTCAAATATTACTTCCTCAGATAAGTTTCTCTTCCCAGCTTATTTAAAGGAAATCTACCCCAAACACCTAGTACTCATTATTATATGTCATTAGTTTATTTTTCTGCCGGCACTTATAACTATTGGAAATTATTTTGTTAATGTAGTTGTGTGTTCATTATCTAGAACCTGAAATTAGAGTGTAAGCTTCCTGTTGGTAAGGATGTATCAGTCTTATTTATGGCTGTGTTCTCTCTGCCTGAAGTGTTATTCAACTGCTATTCTCATTATCCAGTCATGAAATATGAGTTTCAATGTTGAATGTTTGGTCAAATAAAAATATAAAATTGAAGACATATTTAATATTGTTTGGTTTTAGAGTCATGTGCCACATAATGACTTTTTGGTCAATGACGGACCACATATACCACAGTGATCCCACAAGATTAGTACAATACAGCTTAGGTGTGTAGTAGGCTATACCATCTAGGTTTGTGTAAGTACACTCTATGATATTCGCACAATGACAAAATTGCCTAACAATGCATTTCTCAGAATGTATCCCTGTCATTAAGTGACTCATGACTGTATTCCAAATCTATAGGTAAGTAGAGAAAGTAAGTAAAGAAAGAAAGAGAGAAAAAGAGAAAGAAAGAAAGAAAGTTTTTGTTACGGTATGCGTTCTTTGATTTCTTGACCCTTCCATCAGAGTAAAAGGATCTCTAAGGATAATCTCTAATTTAGGAGATTTGACTAAGAAAGTAAAATGAAAAGATAAAGCAGTGAAAAATTCCTTTACGCTATCGAGAATAAACAAACTAATAAACAGAAAGAATTGAGGAAGATATTCTAAAAAATACTTGAGACAGTTAAGATTAAGCATAAAGTCAAGCAAGTAATAAGTAGATTTTTGTCTTTTATTGATGACAAAAATTCTTAAATTATTCCTTGGGTTTTAATGACAAATTAAATTTTATTTTGATGTATTTATTATGGGGCTTATATATAGGGATTAGTCAATAAAATAGTTTAAATTCCAGTAATATGATTTTTTGTTTATTAAACACATCATTAGGTAAGATTGTGTCATTGAACAGCTTTTCCCATTATCCAGTCATGAAATACGCTTTACCATTTTTCTGTGCCCTGCCCCTCTTTCTCCCTGCACCTGGAGAATTGCTAGCAGCTACTGGAATTGTTAGCATAATTCCCAGCATAATGCTGGGAAGTCCTACTATTCTTCCATTCTTATTCCAGATCTTGATGACACTTCAACAACTTTTCTATATCTTTCATAATCACACTACATAGGTGCTCTTATTTCCCACTCCACAAACATCCATGAAAATAGAAAATAGAACTTCTTCTTCCACTTTTGCTTATCCCATGCTCAGAGAGCTGCTACAAGTATTGCTTCAACCAAGAGAAGAGGTAATTTAAATGCAAAAATGCTTGTCTAGGGGAGAACTGAATGGGGAGAATGAGTCCAATTACCAAATCCTTCTTCTGAGTTTTGTTCTCAATGTAAGCTATCAAATAAAAAAGCACAATTCTTTTCCCTCTCTACTCTCTCTTTGAAAAAGAGTATCATCAAGCTGTCACCCATATCCAAGGTTTCATCTCTTGTTGACAAAAAAATTTGAAACACACTGCAGTCATTTCTAAATGCACTCCTCCTACCTTGCATCCTACTCTCTCAACCCCTCACACAACATAATTCAGGGAGAAACACTAAATAGACTTGAGAGTTATACAGAGTTCTGTATTTAGTACACACAAGCTCATCCAGTCACAGCTAAATCTGCTGCCTATGAGACACCATGATGAGGAAATGAATCACCACTCAGTGGAAATGATGAAGGTACCTATGTCACAAAGGGTAAGATTCATCCCTTTTGTGAGCGTTTTATAAGTCATTCAGTTCTTATGTGCTAAGTTAAGCATTAAAGTCTATTGTTTTCAAAATGATGCCTTCACAATACATACCGTTTGGGTGGAGGTGAATGTGGCAACCAGCCAAAATGAGGTGGTAACTCATTTTTTATTCTGCTCCATCTATCCTCTAAGACATCAAAATGATCATGCCACAATAAACTTCCACTTATCTCATTTTATTTGCATTTAATTTGACAACATTTCCAGTGGAAGAATTCTCAATTTCAAAGACAATAAATTAGGAATTGCTTTAAAGAAAATCTCCCATAGAAAGAATCAATTTGCTTTTTCAGTGGATAGCATTCTCCTTGCCAATAATCCTAAAGTATTGCAGAAACGAACAAACAAAGGTGCTTTGACAACAGCTAATATTTCTAGAGGGAATTTTCCTTGAAAACTGCTTTTGTCTGCATCCTAACTAAAATGAATAAAAACCACCGCATACTGCTTAAGGAAAAGAAGTCTTTTTTTTCAGAAAGAACAGAAAAATGAAAGAAAAAGGTCACTTATTTGAGGATAGTAATATTGTACTTGACATGATAACAGACTATGGAATTCAAACTTTAACTTTCAATGTGTTTTACTTTTTAAAAAGTGGGTAATATTATTGTATTAAGCACAGCATTTTGGCTTTAATTCCTCATTTTAAGGGCTGAGCAAAATCCTAGGGGAGCCTTAAATAAATACATGTCTCTTAACTACTTTCTCAGTCAGTCCTTTCCTTGGTACAAAGCGTAATCTTTGGCAAGGGAAAGAAAACAGAAAATGCTAAATTCAGGTTCTAAAGTACTAAAAGTTCTAAAGTATATATGTGCAAGGTTTCTTAATAGTTGATTTTCCTTTCCTTTTTGGTTGTTAGTTTTTTTCCAAAGGCACAGCAAGATTCTGTAGAATATTGTTCAGTTCAGCATTCACAGAGCACCTGTTGACAAGTTTAAAACATTAAATCTTGGACTTTGAAGTTCTATAAGTAATTATTAACGATGTAAAGTTTTCTTTCATTTTTAATCCGGTGTGTACGCAAGTGTGCATGTACGTATGTGCGTGCATGTGAGCATATATCATTTAGTCTGAGAACACTGGGTAGTCTCCTGTGCTTTTGTTATTATAGATTGAGCAATAATTTACTAAGCAATTGGAACCACAGAGATTTCTGAACAGCTGCATTATTTAACTCCATGTTAGCATCAACTGAAGTGTTCTTGTGCCCTATACTTAGTTCACAAATCAGCAAGCACAGATGGGCACCTTGTGGAGGACAGCATCCTGTAAACTTTTAACTATGCTCTGTGATTCAGCAAAAAAATTACTCTTTCAACAGTCCTTTTATTTTCCGAGAGAGCCTAGTACATGACAACACTAGGCTGAGTCACAAAGCAGAGTACATGGCCTAACAGAGATCTAGATGCAGCATGAAAATAGCATCTTAAAACTGGATAGACATGAGACAAATCTGTAGGTTGAGGAAAGAACTAAAATGTTCCGGGCTAGAGAATTTCTTTGTACTATTGGGGTGCTAATTCTTCCTGGCAACTCATCAAAATCTAAAGAAAATACGTCACAATAAAAAAGAAAAAGAGAGAGAAAGGAAGGAAGGAAAGAAGTCACTAGAGAATCAGGTGGCTCAATCTATATACCTTTACTATGGACCTCAGATGGGTTACATGCTAATATCCGTATTTAAGCTTTGATAAATCTGCTTCACTTTCTTTATTGCTCTTGATACAAGTAATTATCAATATTTGTTGAAGTCTAATTTTGTGCTTTTCAGGACTACTTTAAAATTTTCCTCATGGAGATTTTTCGTATTTCTTTTAAAATGTGTTCTTAATATCTCAATACAGCTTTAAAAAACAATAATTTACTGCTTACCATTTAAACATTTTTTGTTGCTGTTATAGATGAGGTTTTTGTTACTATTGTGTTTTCTAATTGTTTATTATTTGGGTATATGAAGGCTATAGACTTTTGTGTGTTAATTTTATTTCCTGTCACTTCACTGAATTCTTTTATTGTTTCAGTTTGTTTTATGATTATTCCTTCAGTGTTTTCGAAGTATACTATTGTACAATCCTCAAAACCATTCTTAAGTCTTTAATTGACTTCTCTTATCTAATTGAATTGACTGAAATCTCTTGTACAATGGTGAATAGTAGTGGAGAAAGTAGGAGTTCTCGCATGTTCCTTAGTTTCCCAGTAATACTTCCCCATTAAATAAGATATTGGTTTTAGGATTAAAGCATATACTTAAGAAGGTATCCTCAAAAAGTTCCTGACTTTCCTCATATCAAATTTGAGCAGTAAAAATAATGGATGGGGGAGAACATTCAGAGGGTGGATGCAGTCAAAGACCGCAAGAAACAATGGCCAGGAGAATTCTTCCTAGAGAGCAGGATTGCATGAAGAGTGAAGGAGTCTTTACAAAAGATGCCTGGCAAGATTTCAGACTTACTATAGACTGATGGCTGCTATGTCTCAGATTCTTTCTCTGTTTATTGAGAGCTGATATTATTTGTTTCACGTACACGCTCCAACACCGTGAATTGATTGTATGTTGGAGTGGTCTTAGGGCCACTAAGAGGCACTTCAGAATCTTAAATGGAGAAGTCACTCCCTACCTGGAGGCCCTGCCCTTTGAAATGGATTTATTGACTTTGGGTGAGACTTCGAGGGAGATGAGTGCGTCTGTTTTCCATCTGGCTACACAGCTAGACCATATTTTCATTTCCCTTGTTGTCATTGATTTGGCCAATGAAATATAGATAAAAGCGATATATGGCATTTTCAAGCCTACCCTTTCACCCCGTCTCCAAAAAGAAAAAACCCCCACCAATTTGTCTGATTTCAAGAAATAAGCAAATTTAGTTGCAAAGATCATTTTAATGTAGAGCAGGACAGGGAGTCTGTGCTTCAGAAAAGGAAGAAAAAGAGTGAGATTATGTTGATTTTGTGAAATTGGAGACAGAAAAGCTTTAGCTACATCTAAATACCTTTGGGAGCAGTGTGTTAGGTGTCTTAACACTTTTATTTGCATTTTAAAATGTATTATCTCCGTGTTTTATGGTGGTTCATGTGTCTGTAGGGGATGGAGATGAGGATGAGGGGTGACAGGGAGAGGAGAAAAGATGGCTGCCCTATGGCTGGAGTTATACATTCCAGAAAAAACAAAGTACCTGAATATGATTTGACTGGTTTTCATCTCTGTCGCTTCTGAGCATCTCTCAAATAAACTGAATCTACTTAAATGATATCTTGTCCTACTACTTATTGCATGAATTTTGTAGAATACCTTGAAACTCAAAGAGATGAATGACTTATCTAAGGTCATTCAGCTGGTATGTGACAGAGTGTAGATCAGTTTGGGTCTTTGAGGCCTAAGCTCTTTCCCTTTCTTCTGCACAGTACTGAATAGCTTAACAAGTCTATGTTCAGAGAGTTAAAGGTCTGTCTCATCCTGCTGAGTTTAAGATATAAAGAGAAACATTAGGTGGTTCACTAGGATTTTTTTCACCCTGAATCAATTTAGCTGTGGTATCTTATGCTATATCTGTATATGGCATCAGATCATCAATTTTTCATTTGATGTTTTTCTTGCTGCTATCAACATTCTGCCAATCAAACTTAGAAAATAGTAGGGCTAAAATAACTGCATGGGGCCTTTTTTTTTTTCATTTGCCTTGCAGAGAAAAACAGATTAACTTTGTGACAACTCAATCCCACAACTTTGCAATGTCACAAAATCAGTCCCAACGATACATATAAATATATCAATAAAAGGAGCTTGGGTTGGATTAACTCAAAGACAGTATGGCAGGATTAATTCAAGTCAAGACATAGTCCAGAATCAGAAAAACTGGTGTAAAATCATGGAACAAACGGAGGAGCCAAAATGAGAGTCTGAAACAAGGAGCCTGAGAGCCCAGTGTGGCAGAAAGGGAACAAAGAGAGTCAGGGTCGCTGAAGACTAGAGATGGAAAGGAGTGAGGAAAGGCAGCATGAAGAGGTGAGAACAGGGAGAAGGATTGTCAGGAGCAGCGTCTGGTGGCTTAAAACTCTAGCAGTTCCCACACGACTTTCATCCCCTAAACTGCTGGTTAATATCTGCTAGGAAACTTGGACTTAGGTAAGAGGTTTTTTTTAATAAAAAGAGACAAAAGAAACAATAACATCAGTATCAGTAATTTTTCATATTTACATTTCCAAAGATTTTTAGAAACCAGCAGTTTCCATTTTATTAATAGTCTTTGTACTGAACTTTTTCAGAATTATCTATTTCCACCCACTTTAAATAAATGCACAAATGAACAAGTGTTTGTGAATAATGTCCTACATGCATAAAACCACAATAGGCATTATGATGACTATAAAAAGGGGTTAAGATAAATTTCCTGCTGTTAGAGACCCACAGACTTTGGAAAATAAGACCTCAACTATGTGATGATACTGATTATGAAATGCAGCAGGAAATAATAGAGAAATTTGATTTGTTTGGGGTATAATAGTTTTCTCGCCTGATTTGGACCTGGGACTCAATGAGGATTAGCTGGCAATAAAGTGAAAGCAAGTCAAAGAGAAGGATGAATGTATACAAAACAGCATTCTAGTAAAAATGGAACATGTAAACGTTACTGTCCCATATTATGCTACAAATGATCTTTGTGAGATTCTTTGATGGTTCATATACGTGACTCTGAGTAAGGAAGGGTCTTCCTCCGTCTGGAGGGTTATCTTCTTCAAAAGAGTGATGCAAAGGGAATGGGGAAGCAGGAAGCTCACCACTGCCTAGCTGCCACTTAAGGAGAATCTACTCTGACACAAATCAAACAGGGGAAGTTAAAAGTCATTGTCCTCACTTAAAGTAGAACATACGAACAAGTCCACACTGCTGAAGAGATAGGGAGGATTCAAAGCTCCTGGGACTAGGTAGGAAATGTTTCAATAGAGTGATGAGCACGTTATGCAACAACTTGAAGGTCAGGCAAAGCAGCTAGGATTTGATGCAATTAGCTTCTCCTCCTCCACCCTGAAACACACATGGAAAAACAAAAACTCAAGCTGTTGAAGAAGAAAGCCTAGACATGCGGGCAGGGGAGACGGCAGCAGAGGGATGGTTGTTGTTGACTCCGTCAGACCGTACTCTACCTGAATGGATCTATTTACTTCCAGAGTTAAGCAAGGATGCCTCTCAAGGTCAATATATTATATTCTCCCTTTTTCATTTTAAATTCTCTTTATCAGAAGTCATATTCACAAAGGCTTCTATTATTATCTTTACATAGATTTGCAAAAACCTCTTTCCTGGATAAAAGATGAACAGTAGACCCTACATCTCTAGCTGCAGGAGAACAACTCCATTCTAATATTTTGACATTCCTTCAAACTCATATGTTCCTAACGGGGAAATACAAATACAGTGTTGTAGTTATACAAGAGAGTCCTATCAGTAGTCTTCCTTTTTTTTTTTCTCTTTCTTTTCTTTTCTTACCACTTTTACCCTTAATTTTCCAATCTGAAAAATTTGAGGTCCTTTTTAAATTTTCCTTTTCTATCATCAAATCTGGATTTTTCTATGTTACTGTCTCTTATATAGTCTCCTTTCTTTAATTCCAAGTGCTGTTGCCCTAGAGTGAGTTTGTCATTTCACTCTTGGACTAATGATATCTTGCCAACAATCAGCGATTGATAAATGTTGAACATTTGCAATAATCTTCAAGTTCATCTTTTTTAGAACAAGCTCCTTTCAATTAAATCTATCCTGTGCTGTTCTGCTGGACTTCTCTTACCAACGTATTCCTCTACACTTATTCTACAGGCTTCTTTCCATATTCCTGCCTCTTCAACAGAGATTTTTGAACTTCTTTTAAAAGAAAGCACATCTGCGTTCACATGAAATCTTACATGCAATTCCTACAGGCAAACAGATGAAAACAATTGCCGTAAATAAGGTGGAGTATGAGGTATGGGAGAGTGTTGGTAGGATGCACCCTTCAAAGTCTCTCTCTCACTTATAGCCCTCATTTCCACCACAGTAGGCCAGGAGGGTAGGTAGAGTGTGCTGTACAACGTCTGTGGAGCAGAATTTAAAAACAACTGAAGTTACAGCGCTAGTCAAATCAGTCCCCCCTCTTCTTACCCATAGATGCCAGGCACTTAGCCACCTGAAAACTTTTGCTCAAGTAATTCCTCGTATTCTTTTTTTTAATCCTCTCCCTTCCTCTCTGACCTACTCTTTCTCCAAGACTAACAACTCTCCTCCTCTGTGAAATTGAATGAAGACGTAGAAGCCCTTAATGACCACTTCCTCCTTCCAAACCTACAGTGGTGCATGATTCATTTGAAGCTTGTGCTTTGCATTGATATATGTAAAGAGGATAGATGATAGAGAGATTGATATATAAATAGATAGGTAGAGAGATAGACCCTATCTCTACATTTAATTTCCCACTACTTTGCTGGCACTGCATTTCTTAGTTATTTCTAAACCTAAGATTCAAAATGACATCAATATAAAGAGTGTTTGTCAGTTATAGTAATGATACTTTAATTAATGTTAGACTAGCTGAAGTGGGCACGTTTTCCGAAATGGAAAATACAAGTAAGGAAGACTGGATAGATGTAATACTCATCTATGTAATGGATGCCTGATAGTAAAGGGCACAGTTTGATGACATCTACTCTGCATGACCAGCTGACCACAAAATAAAGTATTAAAGTGAAGAAGTACATGCAGTTGCAAGTAAAACATAGGAAAGCATGAAAAAATCATCAAATATTATACCTTTGAAAAGGCGTCACTTTGCGTTTCTCAAATTGACAAGTGTTTTAATTAATAAATAGGGCTGGAAAGGGCGCTGTGAAATAAATAATCTTATGCACTGCAGGTGGGAGTGAAAAATTATTGGAAAGACTCATGACAATACACACCTAGAACCTTAGAAACAGAGCCATTTCTAAAACCTGCAATTCTATTTTTAAAAGTCTATGCAACAAAAATAATCAGAGCTATAGACAAATGTTCAAGCACAAAGATGATAGGCTAACATTATTTATATCAGTGACAAAATGATTTAAATATCCAGTAATAGAGAAATGGTAAATTATGATGCACTCAGTTAATAAAATATTATGAGACTAATAAATATTCGCTAGGGAATTTTAATGCCTTGGGACAAATTCATAAGAAAATGGCAAGTGATAAAGCCAAATAATAAATATTTGTTCAGAATGTTCATGACTATGTAAAATGGTTAGAAAACTGGAAGGAAATAAATGAAAATATTCCCTGTGATTGCCACTAGGCAACAGTATCCTGTTTGTTTGTTTGTTTGTGAGGAATATTGGCCCTGAGCTAACATCCATTGCCAATCTTCCTCTTTTTGCTTGAGGAAGATTGTCGCTGAGCTAAGATCTATGCCAATATTCCTCTAGTTTATGTGGGACACCATCACAGCGTGGCTTGATAAGCGGTGCCAGGTCCGCGCCTGGGATCGGAGCCTACCAACCCCAGGCCACCAAATGGACTGCGTGAAATTAACTTCTACACCACTGGGCAGGCCCAAGTACCACCCTATTTCTTTATATTTTCTATACTTCTCATTTTTGGTATAATGAGCATGCATTTATTTACACCAACACTTTTTAAATTAAATCAATGCTGATAAGACCAAAGCCTAAAGCAGATTTGAGCTTTCTACTTCACTCCCATCTCCCAAAGGAAGAAACAGCTACAACCCGGCAATGATATAAAACAGAAAACGGAAGAAGGCTCTGCTCTGCCCCCTGCTGGAAGGGGGTCCAACTCCAACCCAAGCTTCTCGGCCAAGCTGGACCAGCTGCTGCATTATGGGCTATGGGATCGTGTCAAACTGGCAAAGGGCTACAATTACTGGAAACTTCCTTGACCTCTAAAAAAGTACTACCTAAGCAAAATACTACCAAGAAAGTAATGCACGCAGCCTTACCAATAACAAGAGGTGAAGCTGAAAAACTCTTTTTTAAACCAGTAGTAATAAAAAATAAATTTATTTGCCAACCTAAAGAGAAGACTGAATTTACTGTTTTCTCTAGAGAAAAGTTTACAAAATCTTTGCCGTACGAGAACATGATCATTAGAATACACCCCAAAATACAGAAAAAATATAGAAGTGTACCAGGCAGTTAATTAATAATAATGATAACTTTGTTTTACTTTGTGATGTTTGTGGTATTTGTCAGCTTTTCAACATTTGTAATTTGTTTGGTTTCTTTTCTCATTCTAAATACACATGTATTTACATACTAAATTTGATATCTGTAGTTTTAAATTCTTTTTCTTGAAGGGGACCCTGCAATGAGTATAAACATCAGAGCCTGTAAAACCTGAATCCATTCCTACTACAGAAAGAGAAATTATAGGACCGAGGTGAGAGACCTTGGACTTACCCCTGTTTACGCAAATATGGTCTGCAAAGGAGTCAGGATTGGGACAGAAATCGGGTTAGGCTTTGGGCGGTGTCAAAAGATGTCAAGACAGGTGTGCTCTTTTCTGATTATGTGTTATCCTTTAAGAGGTCGAAAGAAAACACACACAAAGATTTCAGGTGAACTGTCAACAGTCAGTGCGATCCAAGTGGTATCTGAGGCGGGAACATATAAGACCTTTTAGATCACAGTGTGATGTTTACAGATTTTTTTGTAATTATATGAAGGCTTGACATTTATGGAATTCTTTAATTCAATGGCTCTTAAATCTTTTAAACTTTGTTTTCCAGTATAGAAGTTATCATTGATGGTATTTACATACTTAACAAATTAGGATGGGAGTGGCCAGGGTTAGACCCAGTTTTTAGAGCAACGTGAGTTAATTCTACCCATTTGTCTCCCACTTCAAAAAAAAAAAAAAACGCACTGAATGATAAAGACAAAATGTGGACCTCTTCTTCTCCAGTGATTATGTGATTATAATCGTTTGTTTTATTGTTTCAATTTGATTTCTCTCTCGTTGCATTGGCCAATATTTTTGAACAATATTATATAATTGTAGTGATTCTGGGGGATATTTATCTTGTTTTGATTTTAGTAGAGATGATTTTAAGAATGATGTAATCATTTTGCTTTAGAGAAACCTTTATTTTCATCATTAGAGGTGTATCTTTCTAGTCTTAGATATCTAAGGGCTTTGCTTTGTTTTTCTGAAATAAAGGCTGCACTGCTGTTAATGTCTTTGCAACATACCCTTCAATTATTATATGCCTACTCTCGTATACTATCATACATCATATACCTATACTATCATATACTATCATATATCATATACCTATACTACTATACACATGCCATATGCAGCTATCACATACTGTTGTCAATCAGGCCCAATGCTATATACGATAACCACATTATGCCATTTAATATGCCACTTGTATGAATTACACAATGTTTATTCTTCTGCAGTCATTTCAAATTAGTTTTGATTTTATAAGGAGTATGTTAATATGTTTTCCTTATAAAAATCTAAGCTGTGTCAGATAAGACTCAAATCTTCACTTTCTCCCAAATTTCTCCCTGGAATCCTTAATTAGCTATGTAAGCTTATATATGTTTTCTTTCTATGTCTTTACACATATAGCCATAGAATATATTTTTATCACTGTGATTGTTTAGATTTTACATAAATTATATCATATATGTTTTTTCCTGAAACTTTCTTTTCATCCAGAAATATGTGTTTTGGAAATCTTTCCTTGATATTATGTGTAAATCTTCTTTGTTCTTTTTAATTGCTGCATAGCACAGTATTCCATAGTGTTAATCACACAAGAATTTATTGAGCCATTCCCCTATTTAGACTGTTTGAATATTTTACCATATTACATATACATAGTATATTACCATGATACTAACAAATTAACTTCCTTGTTCCTACTCTGCTGTGCATGGGATCTAGAATAGATATTAAGAAATGGCTTTACTGGGTCATAGGATATATTCATTTTTTTGAGGAAGACTAGCCCTGGGCTAACATCCACGGCCAATCCTCCTCTTTTTGCTGAGGAAGACTGGCCCTGAGCTAAACATCCGTGCTCATCTTCCTCTACTTTATATATGGGATGCCTACCACAGCACGGCTTGCCAAGTGACGCCATGTCCACACCTGGGATCCAAACCAGTGAACCCCAGGCCACCGAAGTGCAACGTGCACATTTAACCACTACACCGCTGGGCCAGCCCTGGATATATTAATTTTTTAAGTTATTAAAATCTTCCAAATTGTCTCCATATTTGCTGCATCACCAGCTGTGAATGAGAGCACCGCTATACCACATTCTTGTCTAAACTGATGTTTTGAGACTTTAAAATGTTTGCTAGTCAGCTGGATTGAAAAATGACATCTCACTGATACAATGATTAGCATGATTCTGATCACTACTAAGTTTCAATCACAGTTTCATCATCCATTTGCATTTTCTTGTCTGAATTGTTTATTATACACTTTGCCCATTTTTAAATTGAATTATTTGCCTTTAGTAAAATTTTGAACACTAGTAACTTGTCTGATACATGTTTCAGGTATTTTCTTTAACTATGTCCTCTTTTATATCAGCATACAGATGTTTTAAATATTGAGGTAAAATTACCTATTCTTGTCCATCATACATTTTACCTTTTTTTCTTCATAAGTTCTTTCCTCCCATAAAGGCCATGAACATATTCTCCTATATATTCATTTGGCCTTTTCTTAAATAAATATGTTCTATTTAGAGTTTTCATATTAATATTTTGTTTGTTTTTATCATTATCTTTTAAAGTTGTTTATATATCTGGAATTTATTTGTCTGAAAGTGTAAGGTAATAAGCTAACTTGACCTTTTCTAATGGAAAGACAATTTTCCTAACGTGATTTTAGACTAATTCGTCTTTTCCATACTAACATTACAAGCGGTGTTTATATTAAATTCCTTTATGTTTATAAACTTCTAAGCTCCATGTTATATATTGTTTTAAATTGCTATAGTTGTTTATTTATGAATATAAATGCTAATGGGACAACTTTACTTGCTATAGATTTACAATGTACTTCATTACTGGGTACAATAAGTCTCCTGTTTCTGATGAACCCATGCAATTGCTCTTCCCACCGTTTTCCCAAAGTTTTCTAGCTATACTTGCATATCTATTTTTCCATATGTACTTTCAGGTTACAGGCAAATGTTTTTGGATTCTTGCTGAATACAGCCCACACTGAAAGAGTTGGGGGCAGGCAAGACACAAGACCAGCAAGGGAGATCTTGTTGTGCCAGAAAGTAAGAAACAAAAGAATGAGGGCATGTCAATGGGATTATGAGTCAACCTGAAAGAGGTCCCAATGGACAAAGCTGGAAAAATTTGAGCCAGAAAATAAATAACTAGTACTGGATTATACTCAAAGTATAAAATAAATGTATATGAGCCTATCCAGATAGAAATAAATGAAACGATCAATAAATAATTAAATGGGAGAGAAGAGAGCAATCTTCCTTACAACTAAAAATAATATATATAGATACCTCCCCTTCCGGGAGGTTAATTCTCTATTATTCTTGAGAAAAATGTATACTTTGTCACTTTAGCAGGCAATTAACTCAGCTGGACTTGAACTGTAAACTCTGTTCTTTGGGGTCCACTCAAATCTCAGTTCAGTTGTTTTATCCTTCGCTAGGCTGTGGGGAGTCCAACCATGTGTGTATGGTTCAGGGTTCCTCCAGAGATTTGGGCAGAGTTTATACACAGAATTTTCAGCTTTCCTTCTGGCGCTTTCCTTTTCAAGACCCTCCCTCCCTCCATTAAATTCTAGAAACTGTGGTTTCCTGAACTCTGTCCTTTGGTTCTTTAAGGCCAGAAAGACGTGATTGGAGATTTTCTACTGGAGTGTCAGCCACCCTGTATTGTATCTGGGGTGTGTCCTCCGGCTGAAAACTGTAAACATGAACAACACTCTGAGTCATCCCCTTCTCCGAGTGTCAACACCCCTCTAAAATCTGCTTGTATGTGCTCACTCTCCAGTGCCTTCAAGTAGTTTTTACTTCTTGTTAATTTCGTGCAGTATATAGTTATTTAGGGGAGTATCAATCACACTGGAAACAGCCTCTATTAATATATATTTTTAAATATCCTTTTATTTTAGAATAGTTTTAGATCTACAGAAAAGTTGCAAAGAGACTACAGAGAGTTCCCATATACCCAATCCCAGCTTCACCTATTTTTAACTTTTTATATTAAAATGTGTTTGTCATAATGAAGAAACCAACACTGGTACAGCACTATTAACTACACTCTGGGATTTATTCGTATTTCACTTCTTGTTCAACTGACACATTTTTTTTCTCTTCCAGTATTCAGTTCAGGATCCCACATTGCATTTAGTCATATGTCTCCTTAGTTCTTGCCAATCTTTAACAGTTTCTCAGTTTTTCCTTATTTTTCATTCTCTTGACAATTTTGAGGATTAGTGGTCAAGTATTTTGTAGACAGCCCCTCAATCTGGATTTTGATGCTGTTTCCCTTGTCATCATACTGGAGTTATGGGTTTAGGGGAAGAATATCACATAAGTAAAAGTGTCCTTTTCATCATATTATATTAAGGTACATGCCATTGACATGGGTTATCACTGATGATGCTAACTTTGATCACCTGGCCAAGGTTTCTACACTGTAAAGTTAAAAGTTTTCCCTTTATCCACCTCAGCGCAGCCCCCACTCAAGAAGGAAAGAGAGAAAGGGAAATTAGGCTTCATCTTGGGGAGCAAGGTGGGTGGGAATCTGCAAAAATTATTTAGAAGTTTTTCCATAAAGATTTGTTTCTTTTTCTCCATTACCGTATCTATTCAATCAATTACTTACATATATGGACAAGCATATCTTTATTTTATACTTTAGGTTATAATTCAATAGTATCTTCTTGCTCAAATTGTTCAGCTTTGGCCACTAGGAGCTCTTCCAGGTTGACTCTTGGATCTCTTTAACATGCTCTCATCCTTTTCCTCTTTTTGAACACTTCCTTACTTTCTGACGCTACCTTATCTGTGAAATAGGCTATTAAAAGTACTAAACTTGTAGATGAATTATAGGAATAAATGACTTCACGTATGTGAAGCACAAAGGAGAGTTCTTGGCACACTGTAAGCCTTCATTAAACATTAGCTATTATTAACAACATGTCTACTTCATGTCTATCATCATTTTCATTCCATATTTTTTAATCGTAGGATAGCTTCTCTAACGTATCATATAAACCACTATTTCCATTTTCCACAAGGTTAATTCCATTCCTTTACCTCTCCAATGTGGATATTAACCATATTTCTGCATTTTGTATTTCATTGCAATTTGTCATTTTCTCACCCATATTCCTTTTTGTCTTTTTTGATGTTCTTCTCCTGTTTCATAAAAATATTGTTTTCTGGCATTCTTTTGAAGATACCAAAAGATTTCCTATATATTTTTTGCTCATAACTGAAATAAATAATTTTCATGTTCTGCTATTCTACTAAGCTGTGGGAATGATATTATATTTCCTTCATCCTGCAATATTTTCTTTCTATAGTTCCCACAATATTTTTATTCCTGCCAAATTATCCTGGACTCATGATTAGTCAGGATGTATAGTTCTCCCTTGTCTATACTTACTGATGATTTGGATTTTGTTGATGTCTCTTACTTGATCAACACCTGCAGGGCTAGTGGATGTACACTGGTTCTAGTGTAATTTCTTGTGCCTAGCAAATATTTGTCTCCTGTGGCTGTCCTACGTCAAAACAGGGTAAATTTGGCTGGAAACACTAAATAATATTAAAAACTACAATCTCCAGTGGGCATTGCCTATGAAAACCTTTCAATCTCCACTTCTGCTTTTATTTCTTTAACATACATAATACAATAAATCACCACCCCCTCATTTCTTCCTAATTGCCTGTTCTTTCATTTACTGACACTCCACTTTTAGAATAGATGTGGAATGGAGAGTATTACTGGAACTGCAGGGTTTGGGGTAGAGGGAAGAATGAGTAATCATTATATATGAGTCTCAAAAAGCTGTACTTATGGAATAAAGGGGATCATGTTCATTCTTCTGTTGAGTCCATTGGGAAGGTGACAGCAGGGATGGTATGTGACAAGAAGTATCCTTATATCCAAGTTTAGGCCTCAGGCTTGCCCTGTTTAATATCTTAAATACTAGATACCAATACAGCTCAAGTTTCTTTGCTTAGTACTATTTGGCATATGAAAAATATATTGGTTCTATAGCATTGTTACTAGAGAATTAATTTACCTATTTCCTATTTGAAAATTTTAGTAATCTCAAAATAATGTGAAAAAGTACAATTAAAAATCAATAAAGACCATGTTGGGCATTGGCAGACCTCTGGTACATAATGTTTGGAGATGATCAACAATATAGCACAGAGAAGAGATATTAAATCATACAAATACACAATGGTATTAAATTTTTGAAATACACCATGGCAGGAATTCTAACATAGGGCTTCAAGAGTTATGGCCTGACTCAAGGTTCCCTGACAGCATTTTATGATGCTCATGTTGTGTATAGAATAGGAACTGATGAAGGGAAATGATAGTTTAATGTAGACAGTCAGTAAAGCTGGAGGCATTTATATAAACTCAACGTATTTTACCCTAAGGCATTTTTTCTCATTCCCTCTTGAATATACTACATATAGTAAATTGCATTTTCTGCCTTGCATATTACTATCCCCATATATCTTGAGTGTAACAACTTCAAACTTGGGAGAGCACTATATATTTTTAAACTGCTAAGCCATAATTAGGTGAAATATAAATTATTGTTACTTACTTGAATTCTTAATATCTAGATACATCCAATTTTCTAAAATAGTTTCCTAACATTGAATTCCCAGCATTTTCAGAACCCTACTAGATTGATTAATTCACTAATTTTTCAAATGCATTCAAAATTAACTATTAATGACTCATGATAATAACACTAATGTGTCATGTTGTAAGGATTGAATGAGTTAATATATTTAAAGTACTTAGCCTCATGCTTGATATGTAGTTGCCAAATATAAATATGTAACTTAAACTAAAGAGTACACTCTCTTGCCGTTTTCTCACAGGATATTTCAGTAATAGGTAATGCGAGAATTTTAATGAAAAAATATTCTTAAAGGTAAAGGAAACATTTCTCTGAGGATCCTTATATTATGTAGTTAGCAACCCATTCCACTTAGGTGTCTAGTCAAATGGATAATTGTATTACCATTAACATGAATGATGTTAGAAAATGTTTCTTAAATCCTAGTCTATGCCAGATACTGCATTAGGTACAGTGTCTACCTACCGACTAGCCCTCCAGGAAGTTACATTTGATTAATATATTATTTCTTTCTATTGTGCAGATAAGAGTATAATCTTGTCCTGGTGAAGTCCTCATTTTGCAGAACATATATACATATTTTAATGCTTGCTTCTGTTGTACCACTAGGGTCTTAGAAGAAATGCTCCTATTAAAATGCAGACTGTCTCCTTCCAATGTAATGATAACATCAGCAAATTTCAGAAGCATTGGGCCAGCCAAAGCTAGAGAATTGATTACCTCTCTTACAAAGTGGCTCTAATTCAACTAATTAGATGTTGAACGGGTGTTAAAGTTCAGCTCCAGAGATTCATTGCTTTCTTCAGGAGCTCTACCTATCTCATTTAAAGTTCCTAAAACTTCAAATGGTCCGTATGAATACTTATAAACATGAGGTCCCTTTGTACTGGAAAACCTATCTGTAATAATTCTAATATACTTGCGGGAAGCTATTTGCTGGATTCAAAGCTTAGTAAGCAATGCAGGCAGACCTGTGGTCTTTGCCCATTAATTTATTATCATTTGAAGCGGCCATTCTCACTGTCATTTATCATTAAACACCAGGACTTTGACCCATATTCAATTGTGACTTGAAAATAGAGAAAGTGCACAGTACTCTGCATGGATGAAGGACTCCAGAGAATCGACTTTCGAGTTTCCACACTAAAAATGTTTTTGGGTGAGTAATCACTATAAGTAGGAAAATAGATGCAAGCTTCTCACTGTTTCTACGAGTTTCTGGTTATGTGCGTCTCTCTTCTTCCCTGAGGTGGAATCCCACAATAAAAAAAAGAGAGATCACAACGCTTCCACATTTAGATATTTTAATATCAATAAGGTTCAGTCATTGAAGAAAATAGGCATCAGTTATGGTTTTATTATCAATAATAATACATTAATAACAATAAACTGTTTAAATACATCTTTTCCTATGTGCCAAGGAATGATCTAAGCCCTTTTGACATTTTTATTCATTTGAACCTTATGTTTACTCTCTCTTGTGGGTATGATTTTTCTCATTTGCAGAAGAATAAGCTGAAATTCAAACAGTCTAGTAACAATAAGTGAAGGAACAGAATCAAGTCTAAGTGGTTTTATAGCACAAGCTTTCAAATAATGGACTAGGCGTCCTTCCTCTCTATGACTCTATGTCACAGCTCAGAGTTGAACAGCAGGAAAAGAGTAAGGGAACCTGGACTGGAAATCTAAGAGTAAACATCACTATTAAGGTTGAAGTGTCCATGCCAATCTAACTGGGAGTTCATATAAAGTTGCCAGGAGCACTGGCCATGTATTTAAATCATGGAGTCAATTTTGTGTATTTTTACTGTTGCCATTCCTTGTTCTCAGCTTTCCTACTTTAGATTTTCCTTTGAGTTATTGCCTCTATTTATATTATTCACCTCTCACCACACTCCTGAAAGACATTCTTGGTTATTCTTTTTGTTGTTGTTGTTTTTCTGAGGAAGATTAGCCCTGAGCTAACTACTGCCAGTCCTCCTCTTTTTTGCCGAGGAAGCCTGGCCCTGAGCTAACATCCATGCCCATCTTCCTCTACTTTATGTGTGGGATGCCTACCACAACATGGCGTGCCAAGTGGTGCCATGTCCACAGCCAGCATCCAAACCGGCGAACCCCAGGCCCCCGAGAAGCGCAACGTGCGAACTTAACTGCTGCGCCACCGGGCCAGCCCCTCTTAGTTATTCTTAATTCCTAGGGCTGATATGAGCAGCTCACATTGATCATGGTACCTCCTATTTTCTCTTCACTTATTATTGATTAATATGATTCATTTATTAATATGGTTTAAATTAAGCTGCTATAACAAATTTCCAAAAATAAGGTGACTGAGGGAAGATGAAAGTTTGAAGAACGACTCTCATCCCTGACACATAGTTTCTCTTTCTGGGTTTACTTATTTCCCAGAAATCAGAAAAGGGAAAGAGGAAGTGGAGGGCAAGTAACTTCCTCTTTAAAGATGCGATCCATAAATGAATAAATCCACTTTTGCTCATGTGCACAGGATTGCACTGATATTGCAAGATGACAGTCCCTAATTGCTAATACTATCTAGGTGCATCAGAGGGGAAGACAGGGGTCTATTCCTAAATCGAATATGTAGAGAATGAATAGTTATATCAACAAACCATCTCTTCCACAAGATTCAAACACTTAGTTGCGGGCCAGAGGTGTACTTTGCCTATTTACTGTCTCTTATTCCCATAGCATTCCCAGCTATGCATGTTTCCTATCCAGCTTTCTTAGCCCACATGTCCCCAAATCAAAGAAAGGATAATTATCAAAAGGTCAAGAATGACAATCACAACACTCAGCAATGTTTAAGCCGAATAGAGTTGGAAGCCAATGTAATGATCAGTCAGACAAAAGGTCAGGCCAGGAAAAAGAAGCAGAAACCCATATAGGCAGATCCAAGTCAAACCAATCTGGTTGTCCAGTGTTTCTGGGCTTTTTAAATGGAAGGCTGACCAACAATCTGGCCCACAGAGCTATTTGTAGTCTAGCTGGTTATTCTGACCTCATTTGTCTTTATAAAGTTTCCTATTTGGAAGACAGATTATGTCAGACAAGCTGTGAAATTGTATAGCACTGGAGAGCTAACACAGTTAATTAGAAAATAATGCTAATGACTAAAAATATAATTTCAATCCTTGATTGGGATGAATTGCCTTTTTCAGGGGCTTTGCCACAGAAACTACCACATGTTATCTCAGCGGAGTAGTTGCCAGATAGTTCTGGATACTGATTTTTCTTTCCTGGTTTTAAAAGGCCCTTCTTTCGATGTGATAACCTAATCTGAACACAACGATCTCAATGGGGAATAAGTGGAAAATATTATGTGTCTACTTGCACAACAGGTTTTTTTTTTGTTTTCAGCATCCATGTCAGAGTCACATGAGGTCCATGCCAATTAAAATTCTCATGTAATTCATACAGTCTTTCAGAAACAAAGCAAACCATATTCTATACACATAATAATGTTTTATTCAATTTAAATTCAATATATTACATTTGTCCCTGTTATATTTCACAGTCCAGTATCCCCCAACTCATGCAGAGCCATCTACACACACACTTTCATGACCCTAAGATTTTATATATGTTATTCTCTTTACTTAAATGTCTTCTCCCTTTTTCCATCTAATCAACTCCTACTCATGCCTTAAATCGCAATTCAGGTCTACCTTTCCCTTGGTAAACTTGCATTACCTAATAATAGATGCAAAAAATTATCAAATTGAATTACATTCTGTCCAAAATTTTATAATTTCAATCCATAGGCACAAGTTTGCTGGAGATGTACTCTGCTGATCCATGTTGACTACTCAACCTGGAAGGATGTATTAGATTCTCTAAGTAGACTAAAGCAATGGTCGAAGTGAAGTTTTCTCTTGAACTGTATTCTGGTCATATGGGATCTGATAGTCAAAGAAAATAAAAATAGCTTTTTGTTTGTTTGCCTATTTTTACATGATTATGATACATGACATCACCAGGAAGAAGACACTTGCAAATTGCAGAAGTTAGCAAATTAGAAGAAATTTTATAATACATTTGTTTTAGTAGTCAATTCTGCCAATAATCACTTTGTTACTTTGGGAAGCAAGGAAAATAAGGGAACCAGCAGTTACTTAAATATTCAGATGCTCTAAGCAATTTTCTGGGCACTTTGTTGCACATTGCTTCAACTACCATGATAACTCTGTCTTGTGTACTCTATTACCCACAATTTAGAAAAGGAAAATTTGAGAATAAGAGAAGTCAAGTAACTTTCTATTGTAAAATGGATTCTCTTGGAAACTGACTCTGAGTCAGAGATTAGCATACAAAAAGTTTCTTAGTTAGTGGTCTCAGGATCAACGTCTTTGGAAGAAGGTAAAGGAGAAGAATAGAGCAAAGGGAGAGACTGAGCTGTAATGTAGTCTCAACAAGGATTCAGCCAACTATGATGAAATCGGAAGCTGAATGGCCCTTGAGACGGCTGAATTTGGGGTTATGGAGCCAGACACTTTAACCACTGCTTTGACCAATCATTTGATGTATGGCGCTACATAAAACGAGGGTGACCTTAGTCAGAGTGCCTCTCTTCACCCAAGGGAAATTACTAGAAAGGGCTGACTTTTGAGAGCTTTAATTGAAAAATTCTCCAGCAGCTGAACTGAAGAGAAATATGGACAGTAGACTCAAGCAACCAAGATAGGTTGGATGCTCTGATAGGCTTGAATCTTATAAGTTCTAGAGTAGCTTTCTTGAATTCCAGTGAGACTCTGCTCCTTGGAAGCTTTTCGTAATAGGAGGGGTAGTGAGTTGAACTGCAGGCCTTAGAGCAGCTAGCCTTCAGTACAAACTGATACTTAAAATTGCCTTCTCAAAATGTCCACTTTAGATTCTGCCCAACTTTGGCTGGCATGTCTGCTGGTTTAAGTAGATTTCCTGGTGGGGTCATCCAGATCCTCATTCTTAAGGGGTCTGAGTTCTTAATTAGCATGACGTATCAGGTCTAGACTGCTGCACTTGTCCACTATGAAATTGGACATCCCTGAGATGCCAAACATGTTACTCTCTACCGCCATTGCACAGCACCAGCTTCATCTCCACCTGATGATCAGAGTCAATTACTTTTACCAAGATGATCATTTTTCTTCTTGCCTCCTTGTCCTTTAGCATGAGGATTCAAAGTGCCCAGGTGGCAGTGTAGCTTAAAGTTCAGTTTAACTCTTGCTAAGTCTCCTGTGAAAGTGTTTTCCCTTTGAAAACTATGACTTTTAAGCCTAAAGAAGCCAGAATTAGAGGGATGGAAAGAAGCAGTTTTCCAAAATAGTCACTTGGAGTTACTTGGAGTAAGGAATCAGGGCCCTCTGCTTTCAGAGGTTCACCAAACTGTCTGCTCTATCTACTGTGGATGCAGAACAATATAATGGTCATTGATTTAGGGTACATGTGCTGCTAAGAGTATTTTTTCTCATCTTCACAGGTATTGTCTCTGAATTGGGGCTTCAGTTGCACCATCAATAGGTCGTCCCATTGCTCTTATAGATTGGGCGCTCTTGGGTTGTATAGTATGTGATAGGACCATAGGATTCTATGCTATGTACCTCCTATGCTATAAAGCGAGTTCCTTGAAAACAATGTTCTTTGGGATACCGTGTAAGTGTATCAAATACTTGTAAGTCCCTGGTAGTGGTCCTGGATGAGGCCCTTCAAGCAGGAAAGAAAACCCATACCTAAAATATGTATCAATTCCCATCAAAACAAATCACCATCCCTTCCATGTGGAAGGAGTCTAACGTAGTAAGTCTGCTACAAATGGGACAATTGATTTCCTTGAGGGATGAGATTGTATCAGAGTTTAGGTTTAGACTTTGTTTCTGACAGGATGGGATCCATCAGTTGCAGTATCTATACCAGATTGGTAAATGGGAATCCATGCTGTTGGGCCCATCCTTGCCACTATGACTCTTTTGTTCATTCACTCATTGTGCCAGAACTGGGGGAGAGGGGAATAACAGAAGCTGGGTGATGTCAACTAGCCAAGGCATGGCATACTCTACTCGGCTATTTAGTGCCCCTTCCATAGTGGATACTCACCAGTGGGCATTAACATGATATACAAAGATTTTTACACTTTGTACCCACTCCTATAGGCACTTCCCATGCTGCTATTCCAGATGTCCTCATCAATTTTCCAATTTTCTCTTTTCAGCTTCTGACAAACTTGCCAACCTATTTATGCTTCTCTGTTCATCCTCTGACCACTTTCCAAGCCATTTGCCACTGTCCATGAATCTATATAGTGATTCAGGTCATTTCTATTTAACCCAAAGCAGATTACCAGCCGCAAAACATTTTCAGTTTACAGTCACTTATGCTAAGCACCCTGATTAGAGAAACAGCATGACCTTGTTTTTTGCGTCCATCATTTGGTCATAGGGAAGCTATCATGTGGACATAGAAGTGAGGTGGGGGATACTGATTCAACTCTATGTATTACATGGCGTCTGGGCAACTTGCTTGTGTGATATGCTTATGGTTTCTGGCTCTGCTCACGCCCAGGCCCAAATGCACTTCCATCTTACAATGGATTCTACTGATCTTCTTTTATTTCATGACCTGGTTGGCACAACAGAACCAATCACATGACAGTCACATGATAACTTGATATCAGTTATTCTATCTCTACCAGGCCACATTAGCTACCTAATTTGAGTCAGGGGTTATCTGTTCTCCACCTGCCACTATGATGAATTTTTCATTGCCAGCAGGATGGGTGCTCTGTCTCCAAAATCTCTTCTAAAAATGCACTTTCTTAGACTACTGCAACCACCGACTCTTACAGGAAGCAGAACTGAGATGGAGATTAGCATGCTGGATGGTAATTCAAGAGTGCTCTGGGATCAATACTTTGAGGAAGGGAAAGAACCAAGACTTGACAGATGAATAATTTAGCTTTCGGAGCAGTCACAGTAAGGCTTCAGCCAACCTTACATGGAACTCTGAGGCCAGAATAGCCCTTCAGAGTTGTCTCAAGTTGGGACAAAGGGTCCAGTCCTTTATACAATTTATTGGCCAGGCCAGTCATTGGATGGAGGCTGCCCTGGAAACGGGATGTGCCTTTAGGAAAGGTGGCTCTCTTTAGCCAAGGGCAATTTCTTGAGAGGTCTGATAGCTGACACCAGTCAACTTTCCTTTCATAGAGGCTGAAAGGGAGGATAAGCCTTTTAATCTTGAAAAAGGATTTGAGCCAGCACCACATCCCTGCCACTTTCAAATGCTACTCCACCAGGATGGGACAGAGATTTTAAGCCAAATTTGTTTGTTTTTTTTTTCTAACTCTAAAGTCTTTGCTTTGTACCACAACAAAGTTTTATTGCCATTCCACATATAGTGTTAAAAACAAATTTCAAACTGTTGTCAAAAGGCACATATATACAGCTATAATCATTATTCAAATGCAATTTTTATTTCACAATTTTCACTTAAAATGATATTTTTCAATATTTCCTTTGACAATTGTCTTTGTTCTCCTCTTTGGTGTATTTTAAAAACTGAGATTGTAAAACATTTTATCATATTTGCATTATGAATGCAGGCAGGTAATTCTGTGAATTTTGTTTAAACAACTGCTAAAGAGATTATTTAGCTCCTCTGTGGACATAATGAAAACAAATCAATCATTTTCTAGTCAACCTGTTTCTTTTTTTAAACTATAATTGCAGATCAATGAATGATTGATTAAATAGCTACATGATCACTTTGATTGGGTTATTGGATGCATTAAAATAACATGGATCACCCAGAATCCCCATACTCCCATACCGATCATTTACTCTGAGGGACACAGGGAGCAAGATAGTATTCCACCCGAAAGGCAACTGCTTCCCTTTTACTTGCGACTCAAAATGACAAAACATTCACAACCACTGCTTAATCAGGATCAGGCCCAGGAATGAGCAGAAGAAACTGAGTTTTGTCTCTTTTCATCTCTTAGCTAAGAGGTCAAGCGAGACCACACCTAGTCTGAGCTCCTTGCACTTCTCTGGGTTTTCAATAGTATCTAATTTGAAGTGTTTTCCTGAATAAACATTTACTTTTCTTCATTACCAACACACCAATTCCTGAACTGTCTTCTATGACTGTTTGAATGCTATTATTTGCCTATGTTCCAGTGGCCAGAGGAATTTCCAATTTTAACATAGGACCCAACTTTCAGCATTACTTTATTTCTTACAAGACCTCAACGAAATACTGCAATTTACTATATATAGAACATAGGATTGTAAACTGTTTCTGTAAAGAGCCCTATAGTAAATATTTCAGCTTTGTGGGCCATATGGTTTCTGGTGCAAGGACCTAATTCTGCTATCATAGTAAGAAAGCAGCCTCAGATAACGCCTAAATGAATGGACATGGCTGTGTTCCAATAAAACTTTATTTACGAAAAGAAGAAGCAGGCCAGATTTGATCCATGGACCATAGCTCGCCCATAGGCCATAGTTTGCCAACTAGTAATTTATACAATGCGAAAGAATAGAGCCAGGTGAAAAGTGAGTCATTCTACTAATTGAATATTTGGTTTACTGAAACCCCAAAATTTTGATACTTGAAAATGTTTAACAAATGGAGTGAATATTCTTAGCTTAAATCTAACTGTCTGACATTGTGTACACAGAGTCACTCAATCCAGCACAGACCACGGGTGAAGGATGCAGGCAAACAAAATCTTTTGACCGTCTACATGCTCCCATGAAATTAGGCAGTAAATTCCACTGAACAAAAACATACGTTCTAAAGACAAGGGCCTGAAAATATCGGTGCCCACTTTTGTAGGATTCTATATGCCACATCATTATATACTTACTTTTGAGCATATCTAAAATCAAGGTGATAAGAAAACAGTTTTCATCATCCTATCCTCTCCCCGGGGTAGTTTGTTTTCTTTTGCCTTTTGTGGTCATTTTTCTGGAAATATGAATTTGTTTAATGTAGCTTAGAGCTAATTTTTTACTTTGAAAAATCATTTCCTGCAATAACTTATCAGCTTTGCATGGATTTTTTTCTCTACATGATTGGCAGATCTATCAGATCTGGGAATTCAAGAATCTTGTTACATCTTTCTAAAGAAGTCACATGCTGATCTATCATTTCTCTTGTTGAAAAATATGGGGATTGCCTTTGAGATGGAATGGCTCTCAAATTTATTCATTATTATATTTAATTTCATATTTTTGGCACATTGAATTCCAAGCTAATGTTTTATGCTGCTTCACACACAACTTGCAGTTCAATTGATGCCTGTAGTATATCATTTTTCTCATCTGCTAAGTGTATCTCAAAATGTTATATGACTTTTTTCTAGATCTCTGAAATCGTCAGTGTAGTTTATGTGAAGTATGAAATTTACCCATTTTTGACTAGTTCACCTCTGGAATGTAAAATTTGCTGCTGGACAGCAAAGTCTGAGACAAAATTTTATTTGACAGTAAAGAGTGTAAACCATCCTATCTTTATGCTTTACATATTTTTCTTTGTTTCTGCTTCCAAGTACAATAGGTTATATATATTGAAATTATTATTACCTCTCTAATGTTGCATTCTCTCCACAGCACGACTAGAGAATGCCAGGTATGACACTTAACGTAATTAAGAGTAATGATTGACAGAGTTCTTATCCTCAACTATGTATTTGTGTATTATACCTAGATCTCTTGGGATTTTATTTGACTTAAATTCCAGAAATTATTTACCTATAGTCCATCTTTCTTACAGTACTTTACAGGGGTTTTTTTTTTTTTCATATTCAGCAATGTAAAATAACTCCCTGTATGTTTGGTAGAGGCTGGAAGAACCACATCATAATCTCCCTCTGAGGAAAATAAACTATTTAGACAATATCAATTGATCAATCACAAGAACATTATTTGAAACAATTAGATCTAAAAATTTGACATCACTCTTTTCACTAAGACTAAAAATTTAACATGACATAGAAGACAACTGCAGAAAATAATTCAAGTTTGCATGTTTGTTTAGGAGAGTTCTGTGGACACTCACTGAAGCACATTGAGAGTCTGGCACAGTAGGTTTGTCATTGTTGTCAATGAGATGAAACTACAGCAGCTCTTAAAACAAGCCACCTTTGTCATCCTCATCATCTACAACAGAGGCCAGACATTGGGCCAGACTTATCCATTGGCTATAGAACTTTTGGTGTTTTCTCATTGAAAGAGATGCAGGTGTTACAAAAAGGGTGTTCCTGAAAGGAAAGTCCAACATTTTCCAGGTATTGAAGTTATTATTGTGTGTGTGTGTGTTTGTGTGTATTGTGCAAAATAAAGCGATGAGCTGGAGCGGACATTTATTAATTTATTTAATTGTACCTGTTCAGAAATCTTCTTCCTTCTTTTGTGAACTATTCAGGCAGTATTATTAGTGTCTGATAGTCATAAATGCTTCTTCTTTATTCAAAAGAATAGTTATGTAATTCATGTTGAACTCATCCTGGTGTCTCACCCCATGGTAATGGTGACTTGTTCGAGGACCGGGAACCAAAATTGGTGAAAAAAGAGCTTTTCCCTCGGGTTTAAACACTCAAGTTTGAATGTCCATCTTTTTTACTAGATCTTTTGTCAGGTAGCATACAAACGTACTGACCTACGGAATGAAGTTCACCTATAGAATTGAGAAGGGATAAGGAAAAAAGACAGAAAAATAGAGAGAAATACAGATTTTTCTTAAAACTTCCAGTGTTAGTTTCCCAGAGCTGCCACAAACTGGTGGCTTAAAACAAGACGAATTTAGTCTCTCACAGTCTGGAACCCAGAAGTCCAAACACAAATGTCAACTAAGTCACACTCTCCGGAGGCTCTACGGGAAAATCTGTTCCCTTGCCTCTTCCAGCTTCTGATGGCTGTTGGCCTTCCTTAACCAGTGCCCACATTATTCCAATCTCTGCCTCTGTGGTCACATTGCCTCCTCCTCTTCTGTGTGTCTGCCTCCTTCTTTGCTTCTTGATCTTTCTATCTCTTATATAAAGATATCCCTCTGGGCAAGCCTGGTGGCATAGTGGTTAAGTTTCACACATTCCACTTCGGTGGCCTGGGGTTCACGGGTTAGGATCCCAGGCACGGACCTACATACTGCTCATCAAGCCATGCTGTGGTGACATCCCACATACAAAATACAAGAAGATTTCATAGACATTAGCTAGACAATAAACTTCCTCAAGCAAAAAGAGGAAGATTGGCAACATGTGTTAGCTCAGGGTCAATCTTCCTCACCCCCTCCAAAAAAGATGTCTCTCACTATCTTTTATGATGTTACATGTGATTGCATTTAGGGCCCACCCAGAAAATCCTGGACAAACTCTTCCTCTCAAGATCCTTAACTCAATCACATCTGAAAATAGCCCTTTTTCCAAGTAACATTCAAAGGTTCCAAGGGTCAAGACATGGGCATGTCTATTTAGGGACCACCATCCAGCCCAGCATATCACCTTTTCATGGTTTGGTTATGCAAGCCAGTATTCTCTCTTTTTCACCTAGAATTTTTTTTTCATTTATTAAGTTAGTTAAAATTAGATTTCTGCTACTAATATCATATTAGTAGATATGTGGAATTTATTGGTGGAATAATAATTATATCTAGTCTCCTATCCTGTTTTGCTGGCTCTGTATAGCATTAAACCTTGTTGATGGTCAATATGTTGGTATAAAATCAAGGGTCTTAAATATATACGTGCTATTTGACCAATGAATTTCACTTGCTGAATTATTCTTATAAATCTTTTTAAAGATGTGCACAAAGATTTAAGTATCTGCAATAGAAAATAAATTAGTATTCCAACAATAGAGGATTCGATTTTTGTCTCAGGTAGTTTAGAAGATTGGATATGTTGAATGTCTCTCTTGATTAAAACAATTAAAAATGCTGGAAGTATTTTTAACTATACTTTTAAACACATCATCAAACTGGCAAGCAAGGAAACAATCCTCAGAGGCCAAATACTAAGTGAAAGTTAGACTCCAGACGCATCAGTAGAGCAGTGAAGCTGTGTTTGCCCTGTGGGCATTTTTCAATTCCAAGCAACGTTAACTGTGATTTTCATGGCTTTGAAGCCCACGGGACATAAGATATAGAGGAATCTAGTAGAAAATGATCCTCATAGAACTGGGATCATAATGGCCTAATCTCTCAGTTTATGGGTGAAGCAAAAATCCCCCTCAATCTTCACACCCACATACAATATATTCTTAGAAGAGGAAACAAACAAACAAACAAAAAGAAAATGCTCTGAACAAGACCCCTGCGTTTTGCTCTTGAATAGAAAGAGAAAGAAATCTTTCTCATGCAGTTTCTCGTCCCAAATTCATACTACTTAGGTGGTCTAAAAAAGGTCAAGCCAAGAATTTGGTTTTAAGAAGAACAATTTCTTGTGTTCTTGGGTACCTGGTAGAAAAATAATGCAAACGTTTATGGAATAACACACCTTCAACAGAAACCTCAAATTATGCCTCATTTGAAACCCCAAATAATGAGTTTAACAATGGGGGGGAAAAAGAGCAAAGAAACAAACCACAAGTGAGACTAAGCAGGAAATATAAACAAAAATGAATTCCCTTAGGCACAGAATATAAAATAAAAACATTTATTCAACGTAGAAATAAATAAAGTGAGGAATTATTTACATATATATAAAACCAATAGAGTAATAAACCTTTTAGAAATTAAAATGATTGACACTGAAAAGTCAATAAATGGATCAACAACAGATTAGATTAGGAAAGTCAATTAACTTCTTCGAGCCAATTTATTGATCTATGAAAGTAAAATACTTACAACTGATATCTCACAGGTTGGTGTGTAAATCTAATGCATTGTATGGGAAAGCATTGCAGAAAAAAAGCACTATTTGAATTCAATCATTTGTTTGCTATTAGCCTGTTATCTATAAGCTTCCCATTACTCCCCAATTTAAGCCATCCAATATTCTACTCTTCTTGTCCTAGGAAAGATATAAGACAGCCAAATAATGAAAAAATTCAAAGGTCCTGGGCATGAGACAGAAGACTTGAAAGAATATGTGATTAATCCGAGCTGTTCTGAATAATTCTGGGAAAAGCACTAAGAACCTAGAACTCGCTTCTCTTAGTACATGACAGGGAGAAGCGTGTGGTGAATACGGTGGTTCTGTCTGGGTGGAGAGACACTAGGCAACCTCAAAGTATTTCCTTTCTGACCCAGTAATCTGCAATGAGTAGATGACAGGATTCCTATATGCTAATATGGGACACAGGAATGACTTGCAATTGTAAAGAAGGCTTTAAAAGGGGACACAGGCCCATAAATGAATGCAAGATTGGATTGATGGATTCCAGCATGAACATATTATGACAGAGAAGACCAGATGGATCTCATTTTCACCAAATTACTTGATGTTTTGAAAGCTCCAGTGTAACTCAGATTCACCTTGAGCAAAGAGTAGAAACGACCTTGAGTTGATTGAGATTTCATTTTTTCCAGGCAGAATGAAAGACTGAAATGATTATTAGGTTTGATTGTCATTATCAGGAAATAAGTTTTATATTACTAGCATATAGAATTTGTGTCTCAAGATTCATGTTTACCACACATTCAGTTTTCGTTAAGTATTTACTGCACTCATGATAGTGTATGTTCAGACACTATACAAGGATCAAGTGATATAACAAGTAGCTCACTGAGTGTACCTTCGAGGATTTTACAGTTTAATAGAAGAGTAAACATTATTACTCACACAAGGAATTTTATTTAATATTGGGAAAATGTAAATATCGATTCGTTATACCTCTCTAAGTCTAGTATTCTATCCATTTATTCAGCTCACATTTGATTTTACATGCATCTCATGCATTGCATAATAATCTTTGCCATGGAAATAGTTTATGTGTTGAAAAGCTTTTGGCAAACTACAAAGAAAAAAAGAAAGATACGGAGAGATCGCTTCAGCATCAGTTTTTCAGAGGTCAGCTACCTATATTAAATGCTTAAGTATTTATATTAAACACTAAATATTTAAAGACTACAATCAGGTTGAAAGATTTGTGTGAAACAGAACTTAGAATGAGATTTCAATACAGGTACACAGAGCAGACAATATTTCTAGCTCAATGTGAGTTCTACCAAATTCTTCAATATATATCCTTGGTTATACCTGCATATATGAATAGAAAAAAATCAGAGAAACAAAACACTCACGTAGGTAGGTAAATGATCAAATAATTTATATGTTATCAAATAGCACTATCATAGAGACAGACTACAATGATCAAACATGCCTGTTTGAGATTAAAAATTTCTCAGAAACATTCTGGTACTGTTTGTGTAGGAATAAACAGCCAATACATAAAAGTAAAGAAAAGTGTGTTTAACGTTTGATGAGGATAAATTCTGAGGACTGGAGAAAAGTTGACTGCAATATTATTCCTGGCCTTACTTAGAAATAAAAAGATCTTCTAACTTCTTCTCTTATTTCAGTTATTAATCCATTTAATTGTTCATTCAACATATATTGCAATATTCCTCTAGTTATTTATATTTGCAATTTTGGGTTCTTCAGAAAGACAAAACATAAAATTCTCAACATGTCTTTTCGTATGTCATTTACTCCCTACAATAAAAGTAAAAAAAAGTTAGCTTATTTACACTATATTTTTCCTACCCATTCCTTTCTTTCAGTGTCTTATTGATATATTAATGTTTTGCTTCATATGCTCTCCAACACTTATAACTTTAGATAATATTGCTAAATCTCTATTTCTCCGTTCATTGTCTTTTTAATCTTTACTTTCTACTCTAAAGATAAGGCTATTATTGGTACTACTCTAATTTTCCTAAATCCCCTCATTTTCTAATTCTTCCATCTCACTATTACCAACATTGTGATAATTATTAATAAATTATTCTTGTTATTTAAGCACAAATCTATCAGTTAGATTGGTTTCAGCCACATACAAAAGAGAGAAATTATATTGTGTTAAAGAAAATATGGTGTATCTGTTTTTCTTTTTTTTCTCTTTTTTTTTCCTGAGGAAGATTCACCCTGAGCTAACATCTGTTGCCAATCTTCCTCTTTTTTTCGCTTAAGGAAGATTTACCCTGAGCTAACATCTGTGCCAATCTTCCTTTTGTATGTGGGTTGCCACCACAGCATGGCTGCTAAAGAATGGTACAGATCCGTGCCTGGAACCAGGCCTGGGCTGCCAAAGCACATTGTCCCAAACTTAATCACTAGGCCACGGGGCTGGCCCAACTGCTTTTCTTTGTAAAAGAAGTCTAGAGGTAGGTAGTCCTGGGATCAATGCCAGATCCTTTCTCAACCAAGTCTCGGGCTTTTCTATTATTCTGCTCCACCATTCTGGTGCACAGATGCCATATTCAGGACCAAACATGGCCCAAGGTAACTAATATAGCTCTGGCTATAGGGAAGCATGGCAGGCAGAAACCAAAAAGGAGTCAGAAGGAGAAAGAGCTGTGAGCCTTTTCTTTTCAAGGAGACTTCCTGAAGATTCATCACATCATTTTGACTTTCATCTTACTTCTTGGTCAGATGGCCACATTCAGGCAATTGTAGTCTGTGGTGGGCAGCCTATTTTTCTAGCAAAATAGGTTCTATTAGTAAGTAATTAATTAGCAAATAATAGAAGATAATAAAATTGTGAGGCAAATGGCATCCCCTGATCCAACAATCACCTTTAGTATTCGGTTCACTGGTTGAGTTTTAAAACTGGAAATCCATAAGTAACATTTTCATTATGAACTTGGAGAAGCGTTGTCCAATGCCAGATTAGACAGTTTTCTAGCACTATGTTTTCACTCTGACTTCGCTCTGCCTTCAGCACTCTGTGTGAAGCACTCTGACTTCAATGTCATAACTCCTAGGCCTCTCAAAGGGAATAGTCCATGTCGGATCAAATAGATTCTCTTCTCTTATACCGAAACAATTATCTAAATTTATATCATATTTAGTCTGCTTCCTATGATTTTCTTGTAAGAATTATATAATTCCTGGAATTTTGAATTACCTCCCTTTGTCTTATGTTTTTATATCTTTGCATATCCTCAATTTGTATTCCAAGTTTCATTTATATTATATCTATTGGTCACTTTGTTTTGATTTTGTTTTACCTGTCTTATTTGTTAATAATTTTTTTTCCAGGACCCTCGGTTTTCCTACAACAATCTGAACTTGTTATCTAGGTTTGTAAGATAGATTTCCTCCTAAGACTTTTGATCTTTGCTCTCTTGAGTTGAATTATCTGTTCCATATGGTCTGTCTTTCTTCTTTCTTGATTTTTATATATTTTATAATTTTGGAGAAACATCTCCTCAAGTAACTTCCTCATAAACTTCAATGTACAAAGCAATTTTTCTGATTTGCAGCATGGTTCAAAATGTGTGTAGTATATCCTCATATAATATGTCCTCATATATTATTGGGAAGTTGACAGTGAACAGAATTTGACATTGGAATTTGTTTCTCACAGAATATTCAAGGCGTTCCTCCTTTGTCTTCTAACATCCAATGTTACTCATGAGAAGTTCATTGCCAATTTGATGTTGTTAATTTTGGAGAAACCAGATTGCTTAAACAAACAAACAAACAAACAAGAACAAAATATACGTTGTCTTCTGGTATTCAACTAAGGGAAATTATTTCTATTTTTTTTTAATCTATATAATTTCCCTGCCCTCATACTTTTGGTTATTTTCCTTGCAAAGTTCCTAGACCTGACGTGTTAAACTTTCTGAACTCATTTTCTATAGATCTTATCTTTTCCTGTATGTTATTATCTGAGACTTCTTGCTATATAGTTCTGAGAAACAGTCTTAACTTTCCAGACTTCTATTAATTCTTTCCAAAAAACTATATTTTAACTCCCAACTATTTCTTTTTCACTATTCACTTTTCATGGCATTTTGTTCTTTTTAATGACTAGAATATATTTGCAAATCTCTCTAAGTATGCTAATTATAGATTCTTTTCAAATGCTCTTCTGTTTACCTAATCTAAATTTACTTGATGCCCTACATAACTGCCAAGTCTATAGCCTGTCTATAGATTCAATGAAATTACAATCAATAACTCAGCTGTATTTTCATAGAAACTCACAAGATGTCTCTAAAATTTGTATGGGAATACAAAAGACCAACAATTGGTTAGAAAATGTTGAAGAAGAAGAACAGAAAGGAAGGATTTACATAAACAGATAATAAAATTTATTATAAGGATAAAACTTCCATTATTTGCAGAAAATGAGTTTATATGTAAAAATAATAAATAGACAGTATTAAATACTTGTATTTAGCAAGTTTGCTGAATAAGTTATTGTAAAAATGTATGCCTATAGACAGGTCCAAGAATGATAAAATAGCATTGTTTGTAATACAAAAATGGGAAACAACCCAATGTTTTGTCAAGAATAGCATTGAGAAATAAATTATGGTATGTTCATACAATGCAATGCTACATATCCTTTTCATGCGGCTTTAATAGATGAGAGAATGCTCTGGTCAATTCAATATAAATGGCCAGTTGACTTGATTAGCTTTTAATCTACATTTTTATAGCCATATTTTATTTTGTCTAGAATAAACAGAAAATTCATTCTTTCTTTTTCATTATTCAACAAATATATTTGAAAACTCTACTTCAGGCACAGTGGTGGCTGAAAATGCCATGTGGAGTGTACAGTCTATTGAAAGGGAAATATCAATCAAAAGCTGGAAAATTAAATGTATAATTATGACCAGAATGAGCATCACCAATGAGAAGCACAGAGACCTAAGAGAATTCTTAATAGGGAAATGACACAGAGTTGGGGAAGTCTTCATTGACAAAGTCATTATGGAGCTGAAGTCTCAGAAGAGTAGAAACTCACCAAGGAAAATGGATTGAGGGGAGAAGTTGTTCCAAGGAGGGTCCCCTGGCACATTCGAGAAACTCAAACCCTGATGTGACTAAAATAGAAACAGAAATGAGCTATATATTCTGAGATGAGGGTCTGAAAATTAATAGAAGCCTAACTATTTAGTACTTTATCAGCCATGTGAGATATTTTGATTTTCCCCCTAAAAGCAATAAATGTCCATTGAAGGGGAGTGACATGTTCTTGTTTGCATATTTAAAAAATCAGCTTTGACACTTTGAAACACCTATTTTCCCTAAGATTACAAGACAAAGATCCAGACACCAGACAGTGATGAATTCACAATATTAAATGCTACCCACCTTGAAGCCAGCTTAGTTCCTCAAATACCCTCTGTGAAGTGAGCTTTCCAACCTCTCCTTTCCAAAGATGCCCTAAACGTTTCCTAAAAACACCAGGCAAAGCACTTCTGCAAAGTCATAGCTCTAATTATGCCCATCCACTGCTAAAACAAATACTAAAATTCCTTCTTGCTTTAATTGATAAAGGATTAAGTGTAGACTCATAGATCAAGGTATATCCACAGTAGCCCCTGCCTGCATCTTAAGCCTTATCTTCTTCTGCCCTCCCACTTGTACATCATCAATAAGTTACATGTCATATGCATTTTCTGAACACAGCCCACGCTTTTCTGTCCCTTCCTTAGTTATGGTATTCCCTGCCGCTAGGAGTCTCTTGCCTATTGTTTGTTTTTTAAAATCTTATTCATTTTCAAGATCATTCTCAAATGCCACACTCCTTATAATACACTTTTGATCTATTTCCCACCTAAGAAAATTATAAGTGCTTACTCTTGTGAATTTCCATAGCACTGAATTATTCCTCTTCCAGAGCGTTTATTTTTTACCCTATAATATCACTATTCATTCATTTGCTGCGTTTCTTCCACAAGAAACAAATAACACCTCAGATGTTCACTAAAATGTCAGGCATAATACTTCAAGGAAAATAGATGTCCAAAAAATATTTGCAGAAGGGAAACTAATTAGGAATTTGGATACTTGACCTATTAGTCATCTCCATATGTATTTCTGGTGATGAAATCTAGAATATATTCAAAGCATTGAAGTGAAAAAAATGAAACTGTTTTAAAAACTGCATTTAGAATTAGTTATATGATAAAGATCATGGTGTTCCTTCAAATCTTGCTTATCAGAAAAAAAGTACACACATATCATCAAAACCTCTTACAATCAGCTACATACATTTTTACTGCCTGAGAGTGTCATATTAATAGCAACAAAATGAATCAGCAAATCCTACCTTAAAAGTATATGTGAGGTCATCAAACAAGGTTACAAAAAGGCTGAAGGCTAACCCTTATACATTAGGAACTCATCCAAAGTGGAACTTCATAATATTTAACACAGATAAATTTCCACTGTTCAAGTCTCATGAAAAATTCTGTGGTTGAACTGTTGCTAACATGAAATATAGCCTTTTCTCAGGAAAGGTAATGGAATGACAATGACAATGATCTACTCCAAAATGCTACTTGCATTCATGTTAAATCAGAGTTTAAATTTTCATCTCTTTTGATTTGTTGTTTCAAAAAGTAAATTGTTAAACTCCTACTATGTTAAGGCAATATATATAAAACCTTAATATTAATTAATTATACTACATATTATATAATATTAATTGATATACTAATATACATTGCCTTAAACATACTAGGAGAAATATGTTATATATAAAAATGCATAATCATATTTACCCATGCAAGTAGCTTAAAACAGGGTTATGAAACTGCCATACGATGGAGCAGATTGAAAAATCTCATCACATAGTTAAATAATCATTTAAAGAAGCTGAAAAGAAAACAGATTAGCAATGATCAAATAACTAAATTGATGTTTCATTAAACAAAGTTAAGTAATCAGATTTTATCTTATTCCACTTTAAGCGTCATATTAAATCACCCAGGCCGTGTCCTCAGTTGTCAGATAGCAAACCAACTGGAAAGGAAGATTTCTTTCATCTATGTCTTTAACAATCTTTTTAGATCTAAATGTAAAAATTACAGTATAAAAATTACCTACTGAATTGAGTTATTCTAAGCTTTCATTGTACTTTTTAAAATATTTCCAGTTTTCTCTTTCTTCATGCAACCACTCTATTTCCATCCCATTATACGTCTTCCCTCATCCTCCACGCACACCCGTTGTACAACTATTTTGTCAATGCAGAATGCATCAAGATCAGAGGCTGTACATAAATAATTGATAGCATGATAGAAATTTAGCATAAATGACATTCACAAGGATTATTTTTTCATGCTTGATCTAAAAACTTTGAAAAGTATTTGCCTTCAGGGTTCTTGATTATCTCGAACTATAATGCTGCAGAGTTACAATGAGGAAGTGGCACGTTTAAGAACTGTGAAAGATTTATTTTTGAAAATAACAGAAGGAAGAATTGTGGGCTGCTGAACCATCATATAGAGAAAAAAAAATCCATCCCACTCTTTTTGTTATTATATTGTTTGAGAAGTTGCAGTAAATCTTCACTTTGGCTACCATCCTATTTTATTTGACTAGAACTATTACCGCTTTTACTATCGACTGCTTTATGGGGCGCTTTAGCCCTCAGCTCTTTTGCTAAGCACTTGTACTGATAGTGTGGGATCTATCAAGCATTTTAACCAGTTTATTCTTTGCTTTCAGACCATGACGAGAAACCATTATCATGGCTTTAAAAAAAGAAGATTTGGCCATCACATCCCAAGAAAAAATCCTTATTTTAATCACATTTTAGCATATCTCTCCCCATTCTATCCTAATGGAATTTTCTATGAGAATGAAACAACCAAAAAGAAAGTGAAAATGTTCTTGATGGAAAGAGTCCCTGCCTCCTCTGTGCTGTACCAGCACCAGCTGAAGAGCAGGTGACAAAAATGATCTTTTCCTGTTGCGCAGGGGCTGACCCCACAGTTACACCTCACAAGAGTCAGTGGGAGGAATGCAGACAGAAATGCTCTCCACTCAGACTCCTTTCTTTCAGTTCTTTATTTTGCTCAACATATGTTCTTTCCTGAGTGCCAGGGAGAAAGTTTCCAGAGAATTTCCACACTTTCTGACAAAATCGACCCAAAATGCCATCTTTCATGTTCACGGAGTAAGTCCCAATGTTAATAAACTGTAAACATCCTTGACATCAGCAACTGTATCTGTCTTGTTTGTTCCTATATTTCTAGTGCCAAATATTAGGCTTGGTGAAAAATAGGAACCCAATAAATATGTGTTGGGTGAATAAATAGATATATATGACAAAAAATACTAGAAAATTTGAAGATTTATTTGTAGTTGTGAACTACCTTAAGAATTGTCCAGAAATATCCAATTAAGTATGCAGAAATAGTGGTTTTAAACAGAGAGAAAAACTACTCTAAATTAAGCATCAAGTGATTGTCAGCATCTCTTGAAATAGTAGCAACTTCATCATCTATAACAGGGGTTGACCAACGATAGCCCCTAGCCAAATCCGATTCACAACCCATTTTGACAACTAAGACTTCATTGGAACATAGCCACACTCATTTGTATACACATTTTTTACTAGTTGCTTCTGCACATGACTATGGTAAAATTGAGTAGCTTTGACAGAGACCGTACAATCCACATAGCCTAAATATTTACTATCTGTCTCTTTACAAAAATGTTTGTCAACTTCTGATCTATAAGAAAGGCACAAGTATGTCCATAGGAGGTGGGGCTCAGACTCCCAAACATTTTATAAAGATGAATCCCATGCCAAGTGAATTATCCTGCCGACCGTCTCCTAAACTCCTATTTCCCAGCTGTGGCTACTGACCTGGTTCTACCTTGTGTGCTACATTCCCCATTTTATGCTCCTAGCATTCCTGTGTTGTATTCTACTCTTAGCTCCAACAATGAAAGGCCAGCTTCCTCTCTATGCATTCTCAAGTATAATGTTTCTATTCCTTCATTCTAGCTCCCTGTTTCTACCCCCACCTCCTAGGCCATTGGGCAGAGTACTCTCTGTTTTTTCCACCTCCACCAATCCTTATTGACACATACCATCCAGTTTCATTCATTTATATATCTGCCTGATCCCTGAAAATATTTGGGTCTCTGCCCCCTGTCATATAAGAAAGCTTATTGTACAGACTTAAGCCTCAAATCTGTGAAGCAAAACTCTCGCACAAAACTCATTTATTCTGAAAATCTGTTTACCCTTAAACTATTTCATAAAGGATTGCCCATTTTCATAATGGGTCCACAAACTGTTTACTCAAACTCTAGTTTAAGAGGAAAATGTTCTACCATTCATGGGACAACTCAGAAGACAAGAATCAAGGGAAACTCTTGTAGTTTTTCAGCAAAGGGAAGTTTTCAGGGCAGAGCAAAGGCTCAGGCTGACCAGTAATTTTTCACACTATGACAAGTCTGCCTGGGGCGCTTGGTCAGGGTTTTCTGAACCCTTTTGGCAACTGCTTTGTGAAGTTCTGTTTTTTTAAAAAAAAATAGAAAAACATAAGATTTGATTGAAAGGAGATGAAAGATAAAACATTGGAAGGAATAAAAGCACTAAAAGCAGTTGGCAACCCTGGATGTATTTATTCTAAAGAGAAGAATACATGAGAAAGCTAGAAAACAGTGCTAATGAGGCCAAGGGCACTGCCACCATTCCTGTGTGAGTTTATTAGCTTTGCACAAAGAAAGATGCAATTTAACAATCTCTATCTGAACCCTTAACCTCAATGCATCAGCCTATAAATATCTGCCATTGCTCAGGAAGGAGACCAGGTCCTGAAACAAGGCACCATCAGCCAATCATCTCCACTATAAGAAACCTAGCTCACCTCGCTGGTGAGCATCATCTCATATACAACAAGCTGGCCAGAGTTAAAACAGCCAATAAAAATTTAATTTTTTTAATTTTTAAAAGTGACACGATATAAAAATTGACTTGAAATGTTCTCTGGGCAAATTAGTTTGCACTTTCAAAGCATCCTGATCCGTATACTTACCTCTTGCATGACTGTCATTGGGAAAGCCTCTCTCTGGGACTCTGTGCCGTGCATCACCCCTTCCAACCTGCAAGCCACTTGGCTTGTAAGACATATGAAAAAGAGTTAAAACAAACCATTATATTTTCCTGCAAATAATTGTTTTGTGGCCCCTGATCCCTTCAAGATTACATCCCTACTACTGTTCACAGCAAGTTTGTGAAGATTTCCCTTTTTTTCTGTCTTATGCCTTCTCCATTTAAACATTTGCCCCAAGTTTCCATGAAAAAATCTGCAGTTTTAGTGGATTTAGCAATGTCATCACTCTTGCTTTATCTAGTGATCAGTTTTCGGGTGACGCTTACATGACCTATTGAAAACTTTAGGCACAACTGACCACACCACCTTCTTTACAGCATTTGCTTCAGTTGACTTCAGGACACAGGACTTTCTTGGAGCTCCTCCTTCCCCTCTGGACAAGCATATAACCCGGTCAAAATGTAAGTCACATTGTCCCCCTCCTCACTTCAATACCCTTCACTGTCATCCCTCTCAGACATTGTGAAAACCATGTTATCATTACACACTACAAGTCCCCCTGAGCTGTGGGGCATCCTTGTCTCTCTGACCCATCTACACTGTCTCTCCCACCACACTGTCCATGCACACTCCTGCCTGTATGTCTTTGCATTCAGTGTTCCTTATGCCTGGAATGTTTCCTCTCCCACCACCAACACATTCAATTATATGCACATGGCTCATTTCTCTCTTCTTTATGACCTCATATAAATGTTATTTTCCCTGTCTGTTCTTTGATATTTCCTATTCTTCTCACTTGCTTTATTTTTCTCTTAGTGCTTACTTTTTACCACACTCTACATTTTTTCTTTTCTTTCCTTCTTTCTTTCCTTCTTTCTTTCTTTCTTTCTTTCTTTCTTTCTTTCTTTCTTTCTTTCTTTCTTTCTTTCTTTCTGTTTTTTTTGGTGAGGAAGATTGGCCCTGAGCTAACATCTGTTGCCAATCTTCCTCTTTTTGCTTGAGGAAGATTGTTGCTGAGTCAACATCTGTGCCAACCTTCCTCTATTTTATATGGGATGCTGCCACAGCACGGCTTGATGAGTGGAGCTAGGTCTGCACCCAGGATCCAAATTCATTAACCCTGGGTCCCCAAAGTGGAGGATGTGAACTTAACCATTATGCCACCAGGCCAACTCCTGTTTTCTCTTTTTTAAGGCCTGTCTTTAGCACTAGAGTATACACCCATAAGGGCCATGATTTGTCTTCACAGCTTTATAGCCAGAGTCTAGAATATAATAGACTCTTCATAAATGTGTGTTGGGTCTATTTATAACTGAATAACTAAAAGGCTCCAGTCATCTAACTCAGTTTGTTTCTACAACCTCTTCTTTTGTCCTGCCTGTGACTCTGAATACTACACCCTGTTCCCAGAAACCCTAAGGGAGCCTGGCTGCTCCTGCTCACTGGACTTTTCTTTCACTATTTTTCAGCTTTACAAATATCTAGTCAGCATCAACACCTTCCTAAAGCATTTCTGCTGCTCCTTTGCCTTCCTTAGAATCCGATGCAGATTTCCATCACTCAGTACAAAATAGTATTGCAGGTATTTGATAACTTGTTTGTCTCCCTTAGCCGCAAGCTCATTGACGATATTTAGAAAGCAGATAACAAATATCATGCAAAAGCAGAGACATTTTACCCTCCAGCTAATTTCTGCTCAAAGAGATAAAATATATGCTAAAAAGTCTGAATGCCTAAGTAGTTAGAGCTTGGAATATATAAACAAGGAAGAAGGAAAAAAGTGTGAAGGCAAAAAAGAGAGCATGACTTAACCTGAATTTTCACTTTTTAGAAAGTAAAATTACTCATTCATTCGACCATTAATTCAGCAAACATTTATTGATGGCTTTTCCAGGCTGGACACTAAGCCAGGAGGTTGGAATGTGAAGGAGAATGAACCCTAGCCACTAACCTTCATGGAACTCACACTATGACCAGAAAGACAGACTCGTAAGAAGTACATCCAGGCCAATCCTCCGTCCGCTACTCACGTAAAATCATTACGTAAAACCATTCTTCATTCCTAAGAGCAGTTGAATAATGGAAGCACTTATTTTTTACCTGTTTGTCAGAAACATCTAGTATTTGAAATATTCATTAATAATTTTAAATCTCCAAAGAATATTTGAATCTCACAATTTTGGATAAAATGTTCAATTCTAGTTGATGTATGTAAGTGACGTAGAACATCGACAGCCAAGTTTAAAGGACATCCTCTTCCCTTTGTATGACTTGTTTTGCAAAAATGTGTTAATATTTTAACAACTATTTATTAGGTGCCTACTGCATTCCAGGAATTTTGCTAGCACTGAGGTCCTGAAGAAAGACAAAATAGACAACTTCTTTGCCCTCGTGGAGATTATACTCTTGTAGAGGAAAACAGAAAATAAACAAAAAAATTATACCTATAATAGATCAAGTGGTCATAAGTTCTATGAATGAAAAATAAAGCTGGGTGAGGAAGTAGCAGATGAAGAGGATAGAAGGTCATCCAGGTTTGTGTGTGTGTTGGAGGCATTGCAGAGAAATACTAGTTACACGGAGTGGTTCAAAAAACTTCTTCTGTATAGTCTCACAATAAAAAAAAACCTAATGGAACAAAGGGAATGAGGTCTCTGGGAGAATCTGGGGGAAGCAGAAATCTTGGGGAAAAATATCCATGTATGTGCACATATCACAGCATCTTCTCGCTACATGAACTTGAAGTTTATCTTCCAATTGAGGAGATTACATATTATTTTATTTCAAATTAAACTTTTGCTTTAAAAAATGTTTCTTGACTTTGGTGCCTCTCTTATTGGGCCAAATATTGGATTTTCTCAAATGTTTGGGGATTCTTTTTTGTATGTTCATCTTTGTTTTAGAGTTTTCCATAAATACTGTTTCAGTGTGTTGCAGCGCATCTCCAGTGATCATGGGGATGGGATGAAAGATGCATTTGTAGCTAATCTTCCGGGTGTGGGATGAGGTGCTCATTCTTTCTGTCTCCTCCTGGGCATCCACCTGTCTGCTGCCTGCTGATTTGAGAGACAGTAACCTGTCAGGTCGTTCCTCTTACAGGTACCCAGGCCATAACCCTGACGGCTGCCTAAGAAATCTCCCTGGCTCTTTCATCTGCTGCTTCTAAGCAAGTAGCTGCTGTCACCTTTCACACAAACCCTCCCCTGTGGAAATGTTGGTCACTAGTCCCTTTTATCTTTCAAGATATCCTCAGACTTTGGGTCTATGCAGTGTACATCTTCTTGTGTTCCAGAGCTGTCATGTAATTTTTTTTTCTGTCTTTCCTGGAGATATGGAGCAGGAATGAGATGCACGTGCTCAGTCAGTGGTCTCAGATCCAATCACGCTAAAAAATGCTTTCACTAAAGACAATAAAAATACCTTACAAATTAAATTTAGAATAAATGAAACCAATCCATAAAGTATAGCTAAACAGAATAGATATACATATATATACTGAACAGTGTAATCTCTGTGATTAATTATAATTACAAAGATAAGCTACAGATAAAAATCAGTGAGTTTCAATACGAAATTTCAATAACTTCACAGCATTTTATACTGTTTATTTGTTTATCACTCTCTTCTCCCAAATAGGATTTAAGCAGAAATCTGTTTGTACTAAAGTCTTATAGAAATTCTTGGGTAGCTGCACCTAAGGAGACTTCTACTGGTGCCTCTTTTTACTTGTCTTTCCTCTCTTGTATGGACCCTCTCTGTGTCCTGTGCTGTTCACATCTCTCATGAATCCTGTCAAGGAAGCCATTCTCTTATTTCAGTCTTCTTTATACTAATTGCAGGAAATTCATTCTCTGTTTCTGCAGTTGCTAAAAGTTTTCAATAAAGGTGAAAACAATATAAGCGTCATCACAGTATAGCCAATTACTGATGCCTAATGCTTACTTAGCACCTTTTATGTGCAAATCATAATAGCAAAATATAAGTGAATGTTAATACATGCCAGGCACTGTTCTAAACATTTTACATATATTAACTAATTTAATTCTCACCACAGCCATGTGAATTAGGCACTATTATTCCCTTTCACAGGTGAGGTAACTGATTCAGAGAAAGGTTAAGTAATTCACCTAGATAATAAGCTAGAAATTACCAGGGCTAAGATACAAACCAAGGTAGTTGTCTTTAGCACTCTTGCTCTTGACACTCTCCTCTGCTTCATGATATTACGTAGTATGTGAAGGTACAGAGCAAAGCATAACGCAAGCTCTGTACTCTAGAATGTTATAATATAATAATAAGTAGGAACTATCAGTTTCCTAAAGCCTCCTCTCCTGAAGGGCTACCTGCTACGTCTACTGATCTCTATTAAAGCATTAAATGGCAAAAAATGTTTGCTAATAAGAATTTACAGTATGACCCTTTCCAGGAGGGTTTACTAGCATTGCCTATACTGCGTTTTATAGGAGAATGGCTCGGTAGGATGTTAAGAAGTGTAGTAACAACAACAACAGAGGAATTAATGGTAGAATGCTAAAGGGTGGAGTTAATATTTTAGAGAAAGGAGATCTTAAAACATCGCATAGCTAAAAGCAGATTCACAACATGAGTTTGAGTGTGGGGACTAATTTGAAAATAAAGTTTGGGACATCAAAGAAGAAATGACTGACTCTAGGCTGAAGAGTGTAGATATGATTTCATAATTTGAAACAAAGAAAAGGGAAAAAAGATAAGTATGAAAATTAAGTAAAATGGCATTGTTGCTAGTTAACTTGTGTTGAGTACAGGAAAATTTTTAGCATTCTAGGTCATTGGTCTATTTAAGAATGCAGAATGTAGTAGAGCTAATACCTTGTATGATTCCTTTTAGCACTTTGCAAAATTACTTTCAAGATGTTGTCAATGTGAATAATCCACAACAAATCTATAAATCAAAATTGGGGTGAGTTTATTATGGGCCAGATATGAGGACTACATAGCCTGGGAGACTCCTTTCACAAAGGAATGGAGCACTCCAAAGAAGTGGGGTGCACAGAGTGGCTGTATGCCATCAAAGAGTATGTATCAGAAATGGTTGGAATGTCCCCTTTACAACAGTCACAAGATTACCTAGCTGGCACAGTGATTCACAAAGCAATTGATAAACACAGCAGGTGGCAGGTCTGTGTTCTCAAGCTGGGTCTCACGGCAGGTCAGCCATCAATCCCTAGCCTAGGAAGAGATGCTTATCCTTAAGGAAATGCCCATGTGAGGGAGGTTACATCTTTATCTTAAAGGGCATCATTCTTGTCTTTGGGACATAGCAAATCCTTAAAGCAGATATACAATGCATCTTCAACGGTGACGTCAGGCTCTTTGGGAAAAACATAGTCAGGCTGAATTAGTTTCACACCAAATGGCTTCCTCATATACTCCAATATATACTATTGCTTGCCACTTATTTATCAATATCAAGTAGATAGAAAATAGCTTTCACTATTTAGCAAAACCTTTAGGATCATAAAATAAACAAGCTCTAAAATAAAAATAATTATTTTGATTCTTATATATGCAAAAGTTGAGGGAGTAATTGTCCTTTATTTGCACCATATAGTAGGCTAATAATATTTATAAATAAAAATGGAAATGCCCTACTAGAAAATAACTATGTGAATTTTTTCCCAACATAATACGAAAAATGTGAGGTTTAATCATAGGGCAATAGTAAAGCACTTAAATCCTCATAAGGCTGTAATTATATTATATTACTTTAATATCTGAAAAGAAAAATCTGCATGTATAATGGTACCAGTATCTAAGGGTATAAATTGTAATGTTTCAGTTTATGCAAATTCTCAAGTAAAATTTTGTTGTTCATGCTCATAAATAAATGTGTATTTGATACTACCAAATTTTTCTCCTAGCCCCCAAAATATAAACATTATTTTAAATTATTTTACTTATAATCTAAGTTATTAAAATATAGTGCACTCCTAATTACTTATATTTGGATTATCTGGGAGATCCACACACTGTGGCCATCTGTCTGACTTGAGCTGCTAGATTCAGATTGAAAAAGATTCTTACTCACAGTGGTGGTGAGGGAAGGTCAGGGAGGGGCAGAGAAGACTTGCTGTTTTTCCGAAGCTCATGTTCCACACTTCAACCCAACACACTCAGAGGATTACTTATCAACTCAGCTGCCAAGCCTTTTCCTGGTGGAAACTACCAACCCAATCCACGGTAGAAGACTCAGGTGGGTGCAATTAGGGGAAAGGTCATTAAAGTACATAGGTAAGCCAGGTGAAAGCATAAGCAATTTGGGCAGTGAACATCATTATTAGGTAAAGGCTTCTTCATTCAGGGGCCTTCCATAAACATATTCCATTACTAAGCAAGATCTCATCTCAGGATATGTGAATGGGATCAAGTCTGCAAGTGCGGAGAGGAAATGGTTTCACCTGGAAGGAAAGAGATTAAATACAGAGTGACAGTTTCAGCTACTAACTGAAACAATTTACACAATATTGACACAGTCTAAAATTATAAGGTGAGGTTGTCCTAAGTATTAAGCAGATCCTAAGGACACCAGCTAATGAGCTCCTACTTCCCTCAACTGACTGCTTTACACAAAGCACACAATATCCACGTGAATCCGGAAAACATATCAAATTTAGAATTATTAAATATAGTAAGAGCATGAACAATGATAAAAAAATAAATCCAATATCACATAACAGTAACAGAAGTTTCATGATTAATACTTCACTTATTCATTAAAGCAACTTTATTAAGGTAGATATGTAAGATAACCATTTTGCAGATTATAATACTGAGACTCAAGGATTGGCAGTTTAATATTTAAAGCCATATTACTTCATAATGCTAAAGCTGCAAAAATAAGCTACTTCCTTAACCTTTTAATTTTTGTTTTGTGTACCATGCCTGAGAACAATTGTTAACGTTAGGAAGCAGAGCAACTTGAAAATATCAAAAGTGCTTGAATGGAATATGAGTGAATATCATTGTCTAGGTAAATGAATTTGAAAAAAGTGTTATGTATTTATAATAATATAACTGCTCAAAAATAATAAAGATGATATAACAATTTGACCATAATTCCATTCTTTTATAAAAGCCAAGAAGATGCTTAAACCGAAAAGTGACGTTAATTTTATTTCAATATGCATCGGTTACTTTTTAAAATTGTAAAATATAAAGTTTATTCAGTTCCTGAATTATTTGTTATTACTAATTTCCTTAGAAAACAATTTAAAACAATAAATACTCGATAACAAACACGGATTGTTTCAGAAAGAAATCTTATTCAGTTGTGATAGAAGTTTAATAATACTAAGAAAAACCAAAAGAACAAACTGAATTGCTAAATAAATAGAAATTATCCTTTTTAGATCAGAGAAATCCTTCATAATAACTCTAAAATTCATATACATATGTGTGTGTATATATATATCTTTGAAGAAGAAAGGCATAAAGGATTATTTATTTCCTCTTTTTATTCACATTGAGAAAAGATTATTTCTCTTTCTGTGTCTATTCTTTTATAAATTGCAAACATTGGAATATTTGGTTGTGTCTGTAGAATAATAATTTTAATGCATGCACTATACAGAATTTTTATAGTATTTGCTTATTTAAGTTTGTACTTGCTTATTTTCAAAGTTCTAGCATGCTTAGGGCACTCAGAATCTTACTCTGGCCAGCTGAGCTATTTACCACAACAGTCTGCCCACCTAGATAACAGAGCAGTTCTGGCTTTGGAGGAAGGGATGGGGAATTCACCAAGATGGAAAAATCTATATACTGTTACTTATAGTCAAAGATATAAAGGAAAAAGTTGGGTAAGTTAGAGGTATAAACTTTGAACAACAAAATTCCTCAATACACATTACTAGATCATAATTTAGGTCTAATTAACAGCATGATACAACCAAATGAATGAACCAACTGCAAATATTTTTATAGTTATTGCTTGACTTAAATTTGTCCTGCCTGTGCATTTACAGGTATGGATACTGATCCTTTGGAACAGCTCTTCGGGAAAAGGTAAAATGGATCCATACTTTATATTATGCACCAGAATAAACTTCAAATAGATCAAAAATGTAAATGTTAAAAAAAAGGAAACCATACAAATTCTGAAGGAAAGCTTAAGTGAATTCCTTTATAAACTGGATTTGGAGAAAGTCTTTCAAAGTATGACTTCAGGATCCAGAAAAGCCTAGATTAATAAATTTGGTTACGGAAAAGTTTCATGGCAAAATGCATGATAAGCAAAGACAAAAGATAAGCGGTAAACTGGAATAAAATTATGCAATTTATATTACAGATAAAAAACTAATCTTCCTTAAATGCAACTTAAAATGTACTGTGGTACCATTTATCACCTGTTAGAGAGGCAGAAATTCATAAACTTGATAAGAGTCTGTTGGTGAGGGTTGGTAAACAGGAAGTCTCATACATTCCTGGTGAGGGTGCAATATAATAAAACCTTATAGGTTTATGGAGAGGAACTTGGCAATAGTGAACAAAACTATGTGTGCATTTCTCTTTGTCCCAACAAGTCCTTTTCTAGAATTTTAGCCAAATGATTAACCTCTACTAGCTCAAAATATCATAAGCAGAAGGATATTTTGCCATGCAAACATTTTTGTAGCCATGCATATTAATCTGCCTATAAAAGAGAAAGAAGATCAATATGCAATAGAGAAAAATAAAAGTCCTATGATGCTGGATTTGAATGGAAAAAATCAGTCTGAGTTCAACCCACAGAAAGCACTTAGAGACAATGACGCCTCAGTTAACAGTGAGTGCCCAGAGTGCTGTGATCTTGATTTCCAAGTGACATTTCCCCAAAAAAGGACACTGACAAATGGCTGATCTCAGTTCTACAGTAGGAAAAGTACATGGTAAGCCTAAAAGCGTTTAAGAATAAACAGATTATGTCAATGTTATACAAAGAAACTTGAAGGCTTTCCATTGGCCAAATTTGGGACAATTTGAACTTCAAGTAAAACACTAAAGAATTATGACATGTTAACTACAACGAAAAGATTTATGGGTCCATGGTATAACATCATTTTTTAAAAAGAGAAAAGAAAAAGATGAGAGGGAGAAAGAGATAAAGAAAGAAAAAGAAAGAGGGAAAGAGAAAGGATGTGAGAGAGAAAAGCAAGGTAACAGGGTGTAAATCATTTTTTTACAAAACAATACTTAGCTATCAAATATAGAAGAAATGGTAGAATTAGAAATCACTGTTTTTCAATCACCAATGTAATAACTGAAACAAGTAAGAATCATCAGTGGATCCTAAAGGCTGTTGGGGTAGAAAATGTAGGTTCTCAAAGTAGGTGCTAACTGAATACTTGTCACAAAGTAAAAATATTATTTTACACTGTAACCGTTTGGTGATCATCATATAAGTGATTACACTGAGCACTAGCAAGAGAGAGAACACTTAGCGTTACCAACAGAAGCATTACCAGCATTCAGACTGACACTGTGTGTCTTGCAAAGTGATGCAATAATATTACGTATTCAATTAAAAGTACACAAATCAGAGATGGTTCTTGTTTTCCTGTTGGACTTGTCTTGTTTCCAGTTTAAAGACGAAGCCAATACGTGGCAGGAGCGCAGAGCCAAGAGAATTGCAGCAGATCATGGCCACAGCCTAGTTACATCAAAATGGAAACTTATCCTCTGCATAGGCTTTCTGTTATTTGAGATAATACAGCCTTTCATGTTTGAGCCAATAGAGTTGGAATTTACTGTGATCAACTGCTTGATTGTTCACACACAAAAAAGTGAAAAATTCCGAATCCCCTGTTGCACAGATTGCTCCCTTTCTACCCCAAAGTATTCATCAGTTAGTCAGTTAGATTCATCATCATCAGTTAGATCTCGCTTTTTAAAATCTATGAAGAGAGAGCATTTGTTCATAGTGATCTTAATATATTTTAAAGCTACTTAGAAGTTCTCTGTAACATCAAGGCTAAAGTGACACAGACCTATTTCATTGTTCCTTGCCTAGCTGAATATAATGACGAATGGAGCATTTTTATTTTATGTTTCCAAATAGAGTTTCTTCAAATATTAGAAAGAATTAAATGGACTTTAACCTTCCCTAGCTCCCAATGACGAAAGACAATATGACATTACTAACACTCAGTTACCAATTTACCCTAGAATTAGATAGTTAAACAAATATGGTTGCCAGACGTCAATATATTTTGAAACTGTAAAGTGTTTTATTGAAAACCATTGAAGAAAATGATTTTGAATATAGACAGAAAGATGAACGGATAGTTCAATGGGTAGACAGATAGATAGAAAGGTACACACACATTCTTCATATTCAAGATGCATAAATTATTATACTTTTGTCAGCAATCTTTTACCAAATCTTGTGTCTTAAGATATTGCTAATATATTCTAGTTTAGTATGTGTTAAACTTTCTTCTATAAAATATTCATGAAATTAAATTGAAAACAAGTACTAAACAAAATGTGTCACAATAGTCATCAATATTAAAAGATTGAAATTATACTTCAATTTGAAGTGTAGATGGCCACAAATTATTCATTTCTAAAAAGGTAACAATGTTTGGAAATCGCTAGGAATATTTGTGAAAATAGTTGCTATAATAGGCAAGCCAAATAGACCAATTAGTGCTGCAAAGAAGCAAAACTGAAATGTGTTACTTATTACTTCCAATTGTACGTGGAATAGTAAAACACACTAATACTTAAGTCTCTCACTATAATTAATATAATGACAGAAATATGACCATAATTATAATTAATTTGGAGCTCATGCTGTGCAGAATATGTTTCATATACATTTTAATAATTCTTGTCATAAGAAAGGAACAAGCAATAGTGTTTGCTCATTTTACAAATATGTATAGCTAAGGAGGTATTATTACCAATAAAGATATCTAGTTTGAATTCAATACCTTACTCATACAACCCAATGTAAGAACTTATTTCTAAGAAAATCCTATTAATAGTAATAATTTGTTCTGCTATTACAAAGTAACATATAACCTCCATCAGATATCTGTAAAACACACAAAAGCACACACACACACAAATCCAGTGCATTTGCCTTGCTCAAAACTAAAGTTAACTTTTAACATTTTTATGTACATCTTTCTAGTTTATTAAATTGGCGTAATTTAAAACACTTTAAATTTATGATAGAAATACCAATATAAACCTATTTTCCTTATTAATATTTCATGCTTATTTCATATCCTAAGATAGCATAATCAATGGCTGCAAAATTTAATTCTATAGTTATATTATTATGTTAATTTTTCTCTTTATTGTATTTTATTATATGAATAATTCATGTTTCTTACAGACCAATTAGAAAAGACTGTAAACTATAAAAAAATTAGCATAAATCCTGTCAAATTCTAACCCTGCTAACAATTAAGTATATATTGCTTTAGTTTCTTATGAAAATATATTTACACATATGATTGACAAAAATGAGCTTTCAAAAATACTCAAATTTTTTTAATTTAACAACACATTTCAGAATTATTTGCAATTCCACAATACATTGTATTGGGGACAAAGTGGGGCTCAATGTCCCTGAAGTTGTTGAATAGGTTTTGGGTGGTGGTAATTTCTCTTCTGGTCCCATCACAATCCTAACTTGATATCCTGTAACTTAAAGAACAACTTAAAGGTTAATTATCATCAACACACCTTATAAAATATAGGAGAGAAAAACAGAGGAAATTGGGCTAGAGATATAGTGATATATGCATACGTTCTTATTACAGATAGAATAACAAAATATAGGAAGCTATTACAGATCTTATTTCCTTTCTTTACTACCCAATTCAAGTTCCATTTCCCTTCAGCCCATATTTACACTGGTTAGGATTTTTTTTTTTTTACTCTGTGTTGTGACCCAAAACTACATTCTTGGGGGAAAAACAAATGAGCCCTTAGTGCACATACCTGCAATGTTCCTAAACTGTTTCCAGTGTATCTAGAAGTAGTAGGAGGTGTCTCAGAGGATCCCTGGTGTTCTATGCTACCACGCCAGCAGCAGCTCTATTTCCATTTAATAATCAGAATGAATGTCTGCAGGCAACACTGTAATCCTCTCTACTGCCTGTAAAGTCAGTGACATGAGGATTCAACGGCCAAGTGGCATCTTAATTTCCAAGCCAATGGAGCCATTGTTTGAGTCCCCTAATAGAAGTCCAAGCCGGTACAAATCAAAATCTTGATGATGGGAAATAAGAATTTGAGAATGGTTATTAGTTTCTAACTTTATCTCCTTGATTCCAACTTCCTCTCCTGATTTCTAGACCTTTCCTAGGAGAAAGAGTTCAGATGATAGACCACCTCCTTTACAACTGAACAACAAACTCACACGGTTTTTCTCCCACCTAGAATTGTCATTTTATTTTTAGTATATCATTGTATTGGCTTAGAAATCAAGCTATTTCTGGACGATGGAGTGTGTGGTAAGATCTGTGAATTACATAGACTTGAGCCCACTGCATTACTTCTTCTACTAGGAAAGAAATTCCGTGGTCAGAAACAATGTTTATATCAGGCTCGTTAAAACCAAGGAGAGTAATAGTGCCATATTATGGTTCACCAGGAAAGGTCAATCCATATACAGAGTAAACAGCCATTCTAATGAAAAAACATTTCTGCATCTCCCCTCATATAAGAGATTCAGTGTAAACCACTTTTCAGCAGATAGTTGGCTGATATACCAAGGAAAGGATATTATTAGAGTAAGTGTAGAGGAAATTTTTAAAAATAAGGTAGTAATATGGTAAAATGGCTTATTCCTAGAAGAATAAAAATTCTCAGAACTGATCCTTTAACCAGTCAGGAAATTGAACCAGTAGTTGAAAATGTTCTCACAAAGAAAATACCAGGCTCAGATACGTTGACATCACGAGCCAACAAACAAATCTGAAAATGATAGTTCTGATTTTATTCTAATATTTCAGAGGATAGAAAAGAGGGAACACTCTGCAACTTATATATGAGGTTACTATATCCTTGATATCAAAGCAAAACAAAATACAGCAGCGACATTAATATAACTACATATCAATCTCAGGGAATATACGTGTGAAAATATAAACAAAATACAACCAAACTCAGCAAAGTATAAAATGAACTAACCAAAATGGACTTACACGAGAGAAGCTAGTTTGGTTTATTATTAGGAAATATACTAATATAATAAGCTAAGTAAAATATGTTTATTTCAATAGAAGAAAAATATTTTGCTAATTCCAACAAATATTTGCAGTAAAAAATCCACGCTAGAAATAGAAAATAACCTTACATATTTAAATAAAAGCTATCTATAAAAACTTACAGAAAACAATAGGCTTAATTTAAAAATGTTAAATGAATTCTCTTTAAATCAGAGATGGTCCAAGGAAGCCCATTATCAAAACTTTGCTCCATATTTTACTAGAGGTCTTATATAACAAAGAAGAAAATTAAATTAAAATTCATATAATTTAAGGAAGAAATACATTGTCTTATTCAAATATATATGATTACTTATACAAAGACACAAAATTATTTAATAACTATGCAAGTTAAAGCTACACTTTAGCAATTATACTAGATATAAGATGAATATACACAAATTGCATTCTTGCACACTAACAGACACAGAAAATTTAGTTAAAATATATTCACCATAGCAGTAAGGTATATAATGTACATCAAAGTTAATCATTAAATGATTTAAAACTATTTCAAGATACTGAAAAATTTAAATAAGTGGATAGGTACACAATAATCTTGGATAGGAAGACATGCTATCTTAGTAATATCTTTTCTATGAAATTCTATTGATTTCATGAATCTTAAAAGTGATCCTAAACTTTGCACTGAAAGATAAAGACCAAGAACAGCTAAGATAGCCTCGAAGAAGAGCAAAGCGATGTTAGGACTTCCTAGGTGACAAATATTATACAGCAATAGTAATTAAGTCACTGTGCTACTAGCCCAAAAGTGGACAAATAGATCAGTGGGGTATATTTTACCCAGTAGATCATTAGAGAAAAGACAGGGGAGCTTTCAACATATGGTGAAGGGAAAATGAGTTATCTGCCGAGAGAGTGAGTATACAAAAGGGCAATGGCCAGACCACATATAACAACAGAACCCTGACTCACAATCTCTGCCACAACCTTAAGAAGTCAAGCCACAACCTCTGCAGCAGTTGGCCCAGCTGCCATATTTTTTGCCCCTGCTCCCACTTTGAACCAACCAAAGAAAGTCAAATATACTCCCCCAAACAGTCATATGAGGTGTCCCACTTCTGGTTAGCCTGCCTCCAACAATCCTATCAGAGCACATCTGATATGTATTATGAAGCTTTTCCCACTCCCACGCTTGCCTTTTAGTCTATGCCAAATGCAAGTGATGGTAGTGGACTCACTTGCTATAGCAAGCTCTGAATAGAAGGCCTCTGTTCTTCCCTGGGTAAGCTTCATTTATTAGTACACTACCTGGAAAAATATACGATTGAATCTCAAGTTTATATGCAGCATGAGATTAATGACTTAAATATGAAAGGCGAAACATCATGGGAGAATTTTTTTACGACATCTGGTTAGGGAATAATTTCACAAATGGGAACATAAAGAACATTTTCAGAGGAATAAATTTTACAGTAAAGGATTCAGAACTTCTGTTCATAATATATTTTTTAAAACTCTGAAATAAATAAATCATGGAAAACAAATATAAAACTCCTCCAAACTGCGAGAAGATATTTGCAACACAAAAAAAGTAAGAATTTAGTACCTAGAATATAAACAAGAATCATACAAAACAAAAAGAAAAATTAAAACCAATCAATATAAAAATGGAAAAAGTAGAAGAATACACAAGAATAGGAGAAAACATGAGTGACCAAAAATATGTGAAAAGATAGTCATGCTTACTAGTAATCAGAAGAATACAAATTAAAATCATATCTTATAAGATTGTGTTTATGACTATGGAGGAGTCATGATTTACAAATATTGCAGGTGGTAGTTTAAATAGTTATAACCAGTTCCAAAAACAGTAAATATGAAGATGAGCACATCTAAGAGTCAACAATTTCATTCCTAGATATAAAGAAAATCTATTGCACGTGTGCACAAAGATACACACAAGAATATGTTCATAGAAGCATTATTTGTAATAACAGATTGGAAAGAAAAAAAATTTCATCATCAGGAAAACGGATAAATATATCTTGGCATTTACACTAGAGAAAACAAGTAAATTATAGCTACATTCATCATTATAGATGAATCTAAAAACTTAATGTTGAATGCAAAAGCTAGTCACAAAAATGTGGAATATGATCCCATTTATATAAAAGTCAAAAATAGGCAAAATATATCACTATAATGTTTTTCTATGTATACACATGTGGAGAAGCTTTTGAAACAACAATGTAAAAAGGAGGTGAAAATTAATGACAATTTCAGAGTTGACTATATTTTTAGAAGGGAAAAAGGATATCTTTTCTGGGTAGCTCACAGGGTGCTTTAAAGTTACTGATATTAGCCTACATTTTGAGCTTGATAATGGATACATGAGTGCTTATGTTATTAATATACTTAAAACTACACGGAAATTTAATGCATTGTGCTTTGTATGTATGATATATTTCTCAGTAAAAAGTGAAAAAGCAATACCCATTCTTTAAAAAGTCTCCCAAAGGGCAGAGTTAGCAGCTATGAAAGAGCAGACAAGAAAGATGTTCAAAGATAAGACCAGCGACTGGAGTTCAGCCAAACAAGACACATCATTTTCTGTTAAAACAGAGCAGTCTCCCTGTTTTGACCAGCTGGATTTTATATGAGCCAGAGTCAGTATTGGCTGCATGTTTTTTTGTCTTTCTTTTTCCAAATAGAGGTTTTACTGTGGTTATCCCCTGCTTTCTCCATCATCATACACTGAGTATTTTAGAAGTAAATAAATTGTCTTTTAGCTTATATATAGGTCACTAGAACATGAAGTGTCACATCTCGACCTCATAGGGCAGACAAAGATACAGACTTCTACCTGGATACAGAAACTGGCTGAATGAGGCAGAGGCTAGTGTGTTTTGAAGTGCGTCTACAGATAGTAGATAGCCAGTGGGGTATGCCAAGGTGGTCGTACTAGACTAGATATTAAAACTTCTCCCTTGCCACTTTCCACCATGAGGCCAAATTAAAAGTACAGATTAAAAACAAACAAAAAAATCCTAAACTTCCACCTTCCTTTGCATCTAGGAATGGCAGTGTGATTCAGTTCTGGTCCATGAGACCTACATTGAAGTAAAACTTATACATTTCTTACCAAAGACCCTTTTGTCTTTTCCCTTTGCGTTCTTCCTTGAATGCAGTTGTTAAGTCTGGATGGAAAGGAAGGATACTAAAAAAGTCAAATGCATAAGTCAAAATTCATAAGATGGTGGAAGGAAAAAAAGGGTGGGGGAAGATTTTGGTCCCTGACGACATGTTGAGAAGCTGAGGCCAGCGGCCATTTACTTCTCTGTTTTTGTTTTTTTTTTGTTTTTTTGGGGTGTTTTTTGCTGAGGATTAGTCCTGAGCTGAGGGCTAACATCTGTGCCAGTCTTCCTCCACTTTATATGTGAGTTGCTGCCACAGCACTGCTAACGAGTGGTGTAAGTCCACATCTGGGACCCAAACCCGTGAACCCCGGCCACCGAAGCGGGGTGAGCCCGAACTTCACCACTATGCCACAGGGCTGGCCGCATACGTCTCTATTTTTTAAAAAATGCAAAAAACAACTAATTTTTAAAACACTGTTAGTCGTATTCTTTGTTCTTTTGATTCTATCGCATTCCTATCTGAGATAAAATAGAATTATTTTTGTTTTGTTTCATTTTTACGATCTTTGCCTCACTTACATCAGAAGGAATTTCACCTCTATTATCAGTTCCTTGCTTATCAGATTACTATCCCTACCACCACCCCCATCCAAACACGCATGCTCACTGCAGGGATGTTTTCCTAGTGTAATGCAGATGTAGATATGGATGTAGAACAATTGAGATGCGAGAGTGTTTACAAGGAGTGAGAATATGACATGGCTACCTCAAAAATCACCATTTCCCATCTTTAAAGACAATGGATATTCAATATGCTCCATCTCAATTCTGCCCCATAGAGTTTATATAGAGTGGACAATCTTTCTTGACTCTTGTTTTATTCTTTTGTATTAGTCTTAGTTTTATATGGGTATTTTTTTTCCCTACTGTTTGCTGTGTCTTCACAGTTTTATAGAAGGATCTAGGGAAGGATGCACCACAGGCTACCAACCCCTAATTGAATACCAAATGTTATATCTGTGTCTATATATCCTAACCCGGGGATTATACATTAAATAATGGAATTTTGCTCTTGCGAATGAAAAGTTAAAGATGTGTTTATCAGGTTTATTGTTTGCATTTTTCAGTAGCAACTGGATTTTATTTTTTTGTTAGTTTTAAAACAACTAATCTGTTATAGGAAATATAGTCACAGTTATAGGAAAATAGCACAATTACCGTGTTTTTCTTAATGATCAGGTTGTTTTAAGTGCTTTCTGATGATCTCTAACAGCGCTGTAAACTTCTCAGATCAAATTTATTTGGATTTTTCCAGTGGAATTGCAAAGACAAAAAACGATTTTTAAACACCCATCTAAAGACCTATTTTCATGATTCATAAATTAACAAAAGGCTTTAAGGAATATTCCCCTATCTTTCATTTATTTTGCTAAATTCATTTAAAAATTTTTCTGTACTTGTATAGAAATACAATGCCAGTCTTAAGAAGCCATCTTTATTTGTATTTCAAACTTATCTCTAGTCACAAAGAAGTTAGAAGTGATGACATAAAGTTATTGTAAATAAGTATTTACAGTTGTTAAACGTCTAGAAACAGAAGTGAAGCAAACATAGGTTCTTGTGTCATCGAATTATGAAACTATATTAAACTAAAGAAACAGGGAAGTATTATGAAGAAAATATTAAGCGCACTTTAGTTCAAGATGAGTATTAACAGAAGAATATGTTGGTATATTTTTTCTTCTATATTTAAAGGAGCTTACACATAGCATTTGTTTTAGTGGTAATTATCATTCTGTGCGGCTAAATACCAACATAATCTGTTTGTAAACTTTGGATAAAGAGTCATTCTATGGTGCTAAAAATAATATGTTTGAGACTGTTTTATTAGTAGGCATTTTTATATGACTCGAAAGAGTTAAATGTTGTTTTATGACAGGCCATAAAGGTATGTTTGAAAGTGTTTGTCTCTCTACTAAAAAAAAGCAAAATTTTGATTGTTATTCAGTCAGATTATGGCCATTGATAGTCCAGAAGGAGTATAAAGTAATTTGAGAGAGATTTTACCTCAGAAACTCATTCTTTTATGTCTTTTCCTGCATCAAATTATGTTTTAACAGGAAAGTGCTTTGGATCAATTGTTTTATAACACTGAATTGTAAACATAATGATTTTCTTGGATGGGAGAAGGATGTTTGGAAATGAAATTTGTCTTGAGGGTGATAGACAGATAAGAAATAGCATCATTAACAAATATTTATTGAATGCCTAGGACACAAAGGGCTGTCTGCCAGAAAAAGGCATAGATGTGCTTTTCTGGAAAGAAGGCTGAAAAAGTCAGGGGAACACAGGCAAACTAGGACTCAAACTTGATTTATATCCTTGTTACTCTTCCCTTTCCTTTCTCCCCCTTATCCAGTTTCCTATACTGTTGTTATTTTTTTTATGTGACCCTCCCCCATTCTCTTTTTAGCTTTGCTGTTCTCTTGCAACATTTAAACAGATTTTAAAATACATATGATAGCTAAGCATCTGAAGTTCATGTGATGATGTATGTAGATCATCCTACCTTCTAATGTCTCGTATCTTCAATATTCTACTCATGTGAACTCCCTACAGAATTTAGGACTTTGGAAATTGTCCATTTTTTCTAAAAAAGTAGGTCAAACTTACTAACAGTTTTTTTGCCTTTCCCTTACTTTCCTATAAATGTTCAAGCCAGATCAGAGCAAACGTGTTGCTGACATATCTTGCCAGCAAGGTGAAGTTCTGTCTTCATTCTGGACAATCTGTCTGTTCTTTGCTGACATCAAGTTATGCCCTTGAACAGTCAGAGGCTCCATTGTCCGTTCACAGTAGATTAAGTAGGTCTTTATTTTATGTTGAACTTCCTTTTCATTTCCTCTGCTCGATTCTCTCTCTAAGGCTTTTCCATTTTAATTAGACTAGTCAATTACCCACAGAAGAGAATATCTCACATATTTAAAGCCAGTAGAGTTTTCTATCCACTTTTTCCAACGTGGCCTTTTAACTCAGTTAAGAGCTTTTCAAAATCCTGTCTTCTTAAAAGCACAGATAAGGCACTTATTAATACTTAAGATTCTCTGCTCATTCCCATTATGTCTCAGGCAAGCTATTTCTCAGTATCATAGTTCGTTATCTTCAGTGCTCTCAACAATTCCCTTTTCCTTTTCCCTATTTACAATCTCTATTTTCTCTTTTGTTTAGAAGGCAGAATCCCTGAATGATTCAAAGTGCATTCCAAATAGTAATTGGAAATTGAACTTGCTGCAAGAATGCATTAGGTTCTTAGACCATAAGTCTAAAATCAAAAGAATTTAAAATATAGTTCAGGACAGTAAAGCAGTCAATGGCAGAAGAATTGTGCCAATACCAAGTCACAAGTTAAGGAAACCCTCAAGAGAACTGTGCAGCCAGATTTTCATAAACCCAGCTAATGATCAGCTTACTATTACCTGGATTCATATATTAATGTAGAATGTAGACATGGAAACTTCCAAATTACCGGGGCATTCCCTGAGATGGCTGAATTGCCTCTGCCATTGAAAGCAATGCTGTACAACTCTTTCAAATGTCAGAGTGATGTGGCACTGAGTACAGCCAGAGAGGGGTCAGTGTTGACTCCAGTTTCTTCACTGTAGTTGTGCTTTCTCTCTTAAGGCTGTGGTGTTCATCAGTCGGGTAACTTATAAAATAAACTTATAACTTATAAAATTATAAAAGTCACAGAGGCAACGTCTAATTTCGGGTCCTTTTTGTCATACATGACTGCTTACACTAAAAAAGAGGGGGCATTTCCATATTCTCTTGAGATTAATATTGAGTTTGATAAAGATAAATGCGATCTTTAGAGAGGTAATGACTGCTGTGATGTGACCTTAGAGCAGTGGGGAGTCCTTGCCAAAAATAACAACTGTGCGCACGCTGGGCTACAAATAATATGAATGCACATTACTTGGGCTCATTGCTCAGTGCTCTCTGAGATGTCATTCGGCATGGAGGTTTTGAAGAAGGAAGAGGTTGAGCCCAAATAAAAACTATTGGCAAATTTATTTCTGCAAAAACAAAAAGCAAAAATGCTCTTAGGCGTTCCCATAGACACTCATGAAATATATCCGCTACTTGAGCTTAACTTTACTGCTCATACTAATATTCCTTCTCCTGCTCCTTAAACAGAAGAATTCTTCTCCTATTTTCTTTTGTATTTACACACAGCACCTCAACAGTAAATAAACATGGTATTAAATTTCACATGTTAACCAACTGCCAATAAATTCATTTACAGATAGCTAGCCTTTGGAGGAAGAATGGGAATTTGCAAAGCTGAGAACTGTATACTTTCCCGGGAAGTGGTCAGTCAGTGGTGGAGCAGGTAGAGGGTAAAAGGGACATTATTGGAAATTATGTTTCATTTCTAGGTATGCCCCTACCTTTCTTTTCTGGTTGCAATGATAGCACACTCACTTTTCTATCCCGATGGTAAAATATTCTGTGATTATATAGACAGAAATTTGGGAAACTAGAAGAGAGGATGCCAAAAAAAAAAAAAAAGACTGGGAGCCTTCCAGAGGAATATTGCAAAATCCAGATCATCTCCAGGCATCAGTTATAAAGTCAGAAAACAAACAAACAAATTCTTAAAAAATTAAAAGATCACAAGAGAGGTCAAAAAGAATTCTTTTCAGGTTACGTCTTTCTCTCGTAACTTACAAAGTAGATTTTGAATTGTGTACTGATTGTACAGTAAATACAGTTTCCAAATATTTATTATTCATCCTAAGAGACATGTATACACAAGAAGGACTTGGTTCATTATCTTTATTATGCTTGGGCATGAGAAGAAATATTTTAAACTAAGAGTTTGTGAAGTTTTATTGTGGAACATAATTGATAATTTGTATTTCTATCAGTTTACAATTGATAACTTGACTTAGATTATGTGGTTGACTGTGGCTATGCCACCTTACTAGAGTGGTCATTGTTTCTTATAGTGAACATGATTGTGGGCAATCATAAGCCTGTTTTGCTACATCCATCACAGCAAAAGATCTGTGTTGAAATTGCCTGAAGTTTCTTTCACAATATTTTTATAGTAGCAACATACCCTGATCTGGCCAATGAGCCTGAGGATATGGCTGGAGACCTGCCCAGTACTATAATCTTAACTTGGACAGGTCAAAAGGCAGCAAAGGCAGCTGGATATTCCGTAATCCCAAATCAGACACTGCACATATGCAGCCGACCTCCTCAAACCAGTCTAATACCTACCTATCCAACAGATCGGCAGCTCTCCATTTGCTTTTGGGGTATAGAGCAGTTTGAATACCTCAATCTTCAAGTTTTCTCAAGTGAAAGTCTTATAGCAGGCAATTTCTCTTCCTATATCAGTTATCAGTCCCTTATTTGGTAAGATTCTTGTTCAGGGATTGAAAAACTTTGTCTATAAAGGGCCAAATAGTAAATATTTTAGGCATTATCATCCATATGACCTCTATCACAACTCTCAACTTTGCCATAGTAGCAGAAGCAGCCATAGACAATACCCAAATAAACGGATGTGGCTATGTGCCAATAAAACTTCACTTGCAAAAGCAGGGTGAAGAATTTGGGCAGTAGTTTGCAAACCTCTACTCTTGATGAATTTATTTGTCCCCAGGCTACATAGCTTTTCTCAATATGTGTTCTTCAGAGCACCCTTTCAGTAATACATCCTACCAAAGGCACCATATTTCAGACTTCATTGCTCCTATACAATTTACTCCTATAGGAACACACCCTGCTAGTATTATAGATAGTGGATTAATATTTGAGATCAGGATAAAATCCTGGTTGTCACTGGATTGATTATGCTTTTGCATTATTACCTATGACAAGGCCCCTAAATTTCTGTTACCAAACCAGGTTCATTTTTGCCACTGCACAATTATTCCAATGACCGAGACGATGATTTTGCAGCATGGAAAGGGTTTATTCACAAGCAGCCAAGTGAAGAGATGGGAGAACAAATGTCAAATCTGCCTCCCCAAAAAATGGGGATTAGGGATATTTATGGAATAAAAGGGTAGGGTGGTCTGAACTGTGGGGATAGATGATTGGAAGAGAAGATAAGTGAGGTAACTGCTGATCTGTGCGAGCATAGTTAAGCTTCATGGATCTTCATAGGATGCATGTTCACAAAATGGTGGCATTACCATGATCTGAGGGTGGAGTTTTCGGATCTTTGATATCAAAGGGTCACCTATCAGTCATCCTTGGAGGCCCAGTTGATGAGTCTTAACGAGCCTGAATTAGACAAGGAGTTGAATCTCAGTTTCCCAAAAACTTAAGCACCCCAACCATTACTGTGGTGACCCAAGCAACAGAGATGTTATCTGTTGGGTGGGGTTTAGTAATGCATTATCCAGCTACTTTTGCAAACAGACAGCTAACTGAGTAAGCAACAAACGTCACTGCACCCCAGCCAGCAACTTCCTAGGCTTCAGCTCCAGACCATGGAACCCTAGAAAATTCCTCTGCCATACAGAACAAGGTGAACTGTAGCCACACTGTCTCCAGTGAAGCTTAAAAGTCAGCCCCTTGGGTGAGGTAAGGGGATTGTTGCTTTTCCAAGTTGGTTCCTTCCTTAAAGTGGGTTCTTATCCTTAAAGGTAGTAGAGTCCCCCTGTATTTGCTAGTCATATTCTTTTGAATCCTCTTAACCACTTTTTGTAGCTAACCTTCTTTTACTAGTTAATAATACTTTGTATAAGGGATCAGTAATCTTTGGCCCACGGGCCAAAACCTGTCTGCTACCTTTTTTATCAATAAAGTTCTACTGGAACACAGCCACTCCCTTCATTTGCATATTGTCTATGACTGCTTTTATTCCACAGGGGCAGAGTTGAATTCAGTAGTTGAGTTGAGTAGTTGAAAAACATCACAGACCTTATGGCCTGTGAAGCCTAAAATACTTACTATTTAACCTCTGACAGAAAAAGTTTGCTAATCCATTCTTTACATTAAATTTTCCCTGTTCAAATTTACTAGTGACTTTTGCCTCTGACTGGTACAGATTTGATGACAGAAGTAAAGCTAGTAGACAGACCTTGAAAGATGAGATATTTTAAGTTGGTTTGGTCCTATCCTTGGGCTTGTCAATGGGAAACAGGTACTAGCAATCCATAAAATGTAGCAAAATCACAATGAGTCAAGCTGACTCCAATGATGGTTAGATAGTGCCAGCTAAACCGAGCTAAACAAGACCAATCTTGTTGACAGAAAATTTTGCATACTTGGTAGTATACATGTTACTATGTACTGCAATAGCTTATTTAATTTTCATGACAGCCTTTGAAGTAGGTAGATACTGTTCTCATTTTACATTAGAGGAAAGTGAGATAAATCATATCCAGCAAGTGTAAGAGTCAAGACTGAGTTCATCGTTTTATGACTCAAAGAGTGGAGCATTATCTATCATAAGAATCTTGCCTTCCACATTTCCTTTGATTGTTTCCTTCATTAGCATAGCCTAAAAGGTCCTGATACTAAAGACTGCCATGTAAACTCATTTTCCAAGATGAAGACTTCCACATTTTGTGTAAAAATAAGCCACTTTAGGGGCTGACCAGGTAGTTTAGTGGTTGAGTTTGGCGTACTCCATGTTGGCAGCCCAGGTTCTGTTCCTGGGCACAGACCTACATCACTCATCAGCAGCCATGCTGTGTCAGTGACCCAGGTACAAAACAAAGGAAGATTGGCAACAGATATTACCTCAGGGTGAATCTTCCTTAGAAAAATTTAAAAAAAAATAAGCTACTTTAAAGGAAATTTATTAATGGCTTCAGATCACAAGAATGTAATAGGTTCCTAAGAAAAGTGAATTTACTATCAACTCAGTTCTTTATTAAGCATTGAATAAGTTTCTTAGAATATTCAAGTTAATATGAAATTGTTAAATATAGATACTATAGCGTATGGTCCATGTTGTCAGGCACTTTACAAAATTTGTTGATGCTACTTCTGGGGTGTTTTTTAACACCACCAACCAATTTTCTGCTTCTACAGACACCAACTTGGTGTTCAACAATTCAATTCAATTCTGACACGAACTACCCAGAGTTAACATAGACCCCATAGTTTAAGGGCTCAGTCCCACAGGACCGTCCTCCACTTCACATGCCAATCACAAGTCCTAGGCCACCCATACTCCTGACTAACCGACTGTAAATCGAGAGTTCTCAGGACCCCCTCCTCAGGTTTAATAATTTGCTGTCAAACTCACAGAACTCAGGAAAGCACGTTACTTGCATGTACTGGTTCATTACAAAGGATACAGCTCAGGAGCAGCCAGATGGAAGAGTTGCATAAGACAAGGTATGGGAAGGGGAATGAGAAGCTGTCATATCCTCTCTGGGCGCACAGCATCCATGAGCTCACCAACCCAGATCATTAAATATCCTTACTAAAGAGTTTCATAGAGCTTAATGTCCAGCTCCACACCAGACTCTGCAAGGGCCCCACCCTAAGTCACGTGATTATCATCAACTTAAGTGTCTTCTAAAGCAGCTCATTATGAATAATAAAAGACACTCCTATCACTGGGGAAATTCCAAGGGTTTTAGGAGCTCTTTGCTAAGAACTGGGGACAAAGACCAAACATATTTTATATTATACCACACTACTTATATGTTTTGTATCTATATTCTGACTTAGAGGTCTTTTGACCCATTGTAAATGTAGTGACCATTTACATCAGTTTTAAATATCTCAGTAGCCAGTCCAGTATCCTGAGCTGAAGAACATTTAATTGAGAGGATAATAATTTAGCACTTTAAAAACAAAGCCATCAGGGCTAATATTCCTCAGCATAAAAAATAATGAATTAATTAACTAAAAAAAAGCTACAACTATGTTGTCAGTGATAATAATTAAACAATAAATAGAGTAAATTTTACTAATTGAAAAGAGATGGCTGTTAATTTGTTTCTGACCTCCCCTTCTAGATCTCAATGCTTTAATTATCTAGTTAATTGTATTTTTAAAGTAATTTCAGTGATATTTCCTACTAAACATAGTCTCAACTCCCATATTCAGGTTAGTTGGTTTGTCCCACCTATATGTTGCAGAAGAAATAACCCATTTACAAAAGGGCTAGGTTTTCTCAAGTATTTCTAATTAATAGGTAAACATAAACCAGGAAAAATGTCTCAGAGAAAATATGCCTTAAATAGATATTTAAAATATATATTCTCAAAGAAGATATGTCTGACATATAATAAAGGCCCACAGTATGTGGAATGGACGAATAAATTAGGTTTTAAATTCATAAGAAGAAAAACACAGCCAGATTTAGATTAAATGACATTTTATTTCCATTTTGGTACATATCTTATTCAGTTAGCAAGGGCTGTAATTATTAACCCAGATATTGTCTATGAAATAAAATGCCATAGACAATATAGATTATTGAATGGAAAAGGAAAAATAGTAAAACAATCATCACAGGGGTATGCTTCTGATAATTATAATAATCTGCTAATTAACTTCTTCCTCCCCCTCACAGGAGGGTGCCAATTAAAACAAACTAGAATTTTGCTAGTTGGTCTTTAGCATCAGAGGAGACGATGTTTGAGTTTATGACCAGTTTTCTCAATGTGTTGTCCAATTAACCTCAATGGGAATGATTCACAGCAAATCCCTGGGGTTCTCTGTGAAAGGAGGAGTCAGGCAAGCTACCGGAGGGAAAGAGCTTTTCTACTCACTCTAAAGCTCACTTGTGGACTATTCTGGTGAAAAACTGGTGCCAGTGGAATCATTTAGCTATTGAGGTAAAACCCTCCTAGAGTTTCTTTGTAGCTGTCACTGAGGGAGAATAGATGAGCTATAACTGAAACAAAGGGGAACTGGGTACATCCTAGAGGCATCTGACTCATTCTGCTAAAAGGCTGAGAAAATGTACACAAATCCATACAAACTAAAAAGGGTTTGGAGGGCTCAAATTAGAGAAATGCCTAAGACTTCCCAGGGAAGGACTTTTGAAATGGACTGTTCTATCAGATATAGGGGCAAACCATTTATCAAACTTAAATATCTGCTTAATTTCTTAGCATATTTGATAGAGTCACCTGCAATTGTGTTTCAATCATCAGGGTCAGCTAATAGGTAATATTATTAACCCATAAGGCCATCATTGACTATGAAATAAGACAACAGAAAACATTCATTTATAGAATTTTTGAGTATAGTGTAATATCAATGAGGTAAATTCATATATTCACATCAACTTGAAATGGAGAGAATGTTTTTGTGTTAGTTTACACTAAATTCTACATCATTGAAACCCTTCAGATAATTCTTAAGCCAATTCACGTATGCTCATTCATTTAACAAATAGTATTGAGAATTATTATGAGCCACATACTATACTGGACACTGGGGATAAAATGTTGACTGCCTTCAAGGAGAACTTACACAAATAAAGAAAATAACAGATAAATGGGAAATCAATAAAAATAGAGATAAATATTTTGATGGGGCCAACAGTAAGCCTATGTGAAAACATAGGACAGACCAAGAAGAAAACAAATAATTTGAATAACATAGCTGTACGTCTGAGTTAATAGATACATGGAGAATTCTGAATCCAAGGAAACACACTACTCTTTTCAATGAGATCTTGTCTTAATCCATTCGGGCTGCTATAAGAAAATACCACAGACTGAGTAGCTTATAAACAGCAGAACTTATTTCTCACAGTTCTGGAGGCTGGAAGCTGAAGATTGGGGTGCCAGCATGTTTGGGTGAGGGCCCTCTTCTGGATCATAAACCTCTCAATGTATCCTCACATGAAGAAAAGGCTAGGTAACTCTCCAGGATCTCTTTTATAAGAGCACAAATCCCATTCATGAGGGCTCCATCCTCATGACCTAATCACCTCCCAAATGCCCCACCTCCTCACACCATCATATTGGGCATTAGGATTCCAACATGAGAATTGGAGAGGAGGCAATGGGGCACAAATGTTCAGACCATAGCAGACATGTAGAATTGGAAGTCAATGATGATGTTATTAGGCCACACACACAAAAAGTTGTCTTATAAAAACAACTAAATAGATTTTAAAACATTGGCCAAGCCACCTTATTGATACACACATACGTGTATGTCTACAGTTTGGCCATTAACATATATATGTGTGTACATTCTTATATACATATATATTAAAAATATTAGTATGATGTATCAAAACCAAAAGAAGAGTATCAAAGATATTCTCAAAAGACATTTTAGGAAGAAATAGACAATCTGAATAGGCCTATATCTATTAAAGTAATTGGATAGATAATTAATAACTTTCCAAAACAGAAGGCTCTAGGCTCAGATTGGTTCATGGGTTTTTACTCTATTGAAGTAACAAAAACAAAAAAACAAAAAAAACAGAGTTTCTTTGTAGCTGTCACCAAGAGAGAAGAGATGAACTCTAACTGAGACAAAAGGAAATTGGGCACAGTCCTAGCAGGATCTGTTTTTTTTAAGGAAGGAATTATATCAACTCTCCACAATCTCTTTCAGAAGATAGAAACAGAGAAACTTCCTTACTCACTCTATGAAGCCAGTATTACCCTAATACCAAAACCAGACAAAGACAGTACAAGAAAAGAAAACTACAGACCAATATATCTCATGAACATACATGGAAAAATTCTTAACAAAATACTTGCTAATTGAATCCAACAACATATAAAAAGAATCATGCACCATAAGCAAGTGGGATTTATCCTAGGTATGCAACATTCTCAATATCCAAATATCAATCAATATAATCCATCACATCAACAGAATAAAAAGAAAAATCACATAATCATATAAAAAGATACAGAAGCAGCATTTGACAAAATGCAACACACATTTGTGACAAAAACTCTCAGTAAGCTAGAAATTGAGGGGAACTTCCTTAACTTGATAAAGAATATCTACAAAAAACCTATAACTAACATAATACTTAATGGTGAGGAACTAGGAACTTTCCCACGGATATCAGTTACAAGGCTAAGATGTTTCTCTCATCACTCCTTTTCAACATCATACTGGAAGTCCTAGCCAATGCAATAATACAAGGAAAGGAAATAAAAGCGATGCAGACTGGGAAGGAAAAACTAAAACTTTCTCTGTATGCAGATGACATGATCATCTATGTAGAAAATGGAAAAGAATCCAACAAAAGACTCTTGGAACTAATAAATGATTATAACAAGTTTGCATGATACAATGTTTATATATATATATATACATATTATGTAAATTATATATATTATATATGTATATGAGTCAATCACTCTCCTATATGCCAGCAATGAACAAGTGGAATTTGAAACTTAAAACACAATACCATTTATATCATTACCCAAAAAGTGAAATATCTACTCATAAATCAAACGAAATGTGTAAAAGATCTATAGGAGGAGACTACAAAACTCTGATGAAAGAAATCAAAGAACTAAATAAGTTGAGAGATATTCCATGTTTAAAGATAAGGAGAATCAGTATTATCAAAATGTCAGTTCTTCCCAACTTGATCTACAGATTTAATGGAATTCCAATCAAAATACCAGCTTATTTTTAAGGATATCAACAAACTGATTCTAAAGTTTATATGGAGAGACAAAGCACCTTAAATAGCCAACACAATACCAAAGGAGAAGATCAAGTTGGAGGACTGATACTACCCAACTTCAAGACTTCCTATAAAGCTACACTAATCAAGACAATGTGGTATTGGCAAAATAATATACAGACAGATTAGCAGAACAGAAGAAAGAGCCCAGAAATAGACCCATATAAATATAGTCAATTGATTTTTGACAAAGGAACAAATGAAATACAATGGAGCAAAGATACTCTCAACAGATGGTGCTGGAACAACTGGATATAAACATGAAAAAAAAAAAAAAGAAACTAAACACAGACCTTGTACCCTTAACAAAAACTAACTCAAAAGGGATCATCAGCTTAAATGTAAAACACAAAATTATAAAACTCCTGGAAGGTAACATAGAAAAAAACCTAGCTTATTTGGGGTATGGTGAGGACATTTTAGATGCAACACTAAAAGCATGATTCATGAAAGAAATAATTGATAAGCTGGACTTCATTAAAATTAAAACTTCTACTCTGCAAAAGACAGAGTCAGGAGAATGAGTAAACAAATCACAGACTAGGATGAAATATTTGTAAAAGATATATGTGATAAAGGACTGTTATCCAAAATATCAAAAGAACTCTTTAAACTCAACAACGAGAAAACAAACAACCCCATTAAAAAACGGACCAATGTCTTTAACAGGCATCTCACCAAAGAAGATATACAGATGGCAAACAAGCATATGAAAAGATGCTCTATATCACAGATCATCAGGGAAGTGTAAATTAAAACAGTGAGATACCACTGCACAGCTGTTAGAATGGCCAACATTCAGAACACTGAGAACACCAAGTGCTGCTAAACATGTGATGCAACAGAAACTCTCATTGCTGGTGGGAATGCAAAATAGTGCAGCCACTTTGAAAGACAGTTTGGTGCTTTCATGCAAAAGTAAATATACTGTTACTATATGATCCAGCAATTAATTTCCTTAGTACTACCCAAAGGAACTGGAAATATGTTCACACAAAATCTTGTATGTGGATGTTTATAAAAGCTTTATTCATAATGCCAAAATTTGGGAGCAACCAAGATATCCCTGGTTTGATAAGGGAATGGCTAAATAAACTGTGGTACATCCAGACAATGGAATATTATTCAGGACTAAAAAATAAGTGAGCTATCAATTTATGAAAAGATATGGAGGAACATAAAATACATATTACTAACCGAAAGAAGTCAATCTGAAAAGGCTACATACTGTATGATTCCAACAAAAATATGACATTCTAGAAAAGGCAAAATAATGGATAGAGTAAAAAGGTCAGTGGTTGCCAAGTTTGGAGGCAAGGAGGGATGAATGGGTTGAGTACAGACTATTTGTAAGGCAGTGAAAATACTCTGTATGATACTATTATAGTTGATACATGTCATTGTGCATTTGTCCAAATCCATGGAATGTACAACACCAAGAGTGAACCCTAATGTCAACTACGGACCTTGGGTGATCATGATGTGTCAGTGTAGGTTCGTAGACTGTAACAAATGTACCACTCTAGTAGGAAATGTTCTTAATGGGGGAGGATATGCATGTGGGCTCAGGGAGTATATAGGATACCCCTGTAGCTTCCACTCAATTTGACTGTGAATCTTAAAAAAAATAAAGCCTATAGAAACAAAGGCAATTTAGAGCTAAAACGTATTTTTTTAAAGCCAAAGATATTGAAAAGGGGAAGGGGCAGGAAAACTCTGCTTTACATTTTAGATGCTATAAGAAGTAAATAAAACATTGAAAATAATAAAAATATTAGAAATTGATGCCAAAATAAATCAGAAAAGTAATCCATAACATCAAAACTCGTTCTTCAAAAAGTCCAATAAATTATACTGCATTTTTAAAAAAATCTTAAAAAACAGATATGTCCTTTATTTATGCATTCTAGAATAAAGAGAAAATGAGAAATAAGACAATTTATTTTTAGAGTCCAGCATTAACTTCATACAAAATCAAGGTAGCAAAGCAAAACAATAAACAAAAACTATAAGACAATCTCACCTATGAACATAAATACACGTTTGAATACGAATATTTGAAGCAAAAAATGTATCAAATAAATTTAGCCGTCTTAAAATAATTACACCTTTTAAGGAATGAAAGTTTATTTCTGATATTAAGGAAAGGTAAAATGTTTTAAAATCTAACTGCAATTCACTATATAAACCACACTAGGAATATATCAATTAAAAAACTCCTTCCCACACAAACAGAAGGACCTACGACTGGAATATACAACTAGGTACTGGGAGGCTTTGGCAAGAAGAAGAAGAAGAAAAAAAAAACAAGAAGATTGGCAACAGATGTTAGCTCAGGTGCCAATCTTTAAAAAAAAAGAACTCCTTCTCCAAGGCACTTCTATCAAAGTCTGTACTATCATCTCAAATCTGGTTAAAAGAAAGATTTTCTTTTCTTTTCTTTTCTTCTCTTTTTTTTTTTTTAGTGAGGAAGATTATTGCTGAGCTAACACCTGTGCCAATCTTCTTCTATTTTGTATGTGAGATGCTGACGCAGCATGGCTCGATAAGTGGTGCGTAGGTCAACACCCAGCATCTGGGTCGTGAACCCCCAGATGCCAAAGCAAAGCGCACGAACTTAACCACTATGCCATTGGGCCAGGCCCAAAAGAAAGAATTTTGACACTTGTTACCATTAATCCACTCTTAGTTAGCTAGGGGATGAAGGCAATTTCTTACTTTTATAAAGGAAATCATCCAAAAACTTCATCACACTAACAATGAAACCTCTGAAGTGCTCTCACTAATTGAGAACAAGAGAAGGATGCCCTCTTTCACAGTTTCTATTCAGCATTGTCTTGGAGAATCTCATCATAGAATAAAATAAGAAATAAAAATTTACATGTATTTGTAATAAATCATCCACACTCAAATAATTTTCAAAAAATATGTTTTTTATTCCAAGAACCAAAAATCAACTGTGATATAAAGAATTTACCAGAGAGCTCTGTAAGGTATCCAGGATCAGAATACAATTTTCACATATGTGCCAGCTGTAATCAATAGTTGTAGGCAGAAAGGAGAATATTCATCACGGCAGATGATAATTTCTAGCTTTTCACTCTATGTTTGTGCTGTGTTTGCTTTTGAAAATTACATGTATGTACGTATTACTCCTGTAAGAAATCAATCTCGCTGCTGAGTAGAGAACAAAAAATAAGGAGACAAAACTAAGACAAAGACATTGTTAGCTGGTTGTTTTTGAAGCCCATGGATTGAACTAAGGTGAAGACGTGAAGAGAGAGACAAGTAGGTATGCTTTACTTTCAAATTAGACCTGACACTTTTACTTCTATGGATGGTAAGCACAAATGAGTTATTAGAGATAACTCATATACTGAAAAGGAAAAAACTGTATGGATGTTAACGTATCAGGTATGCAGCTGAATACAGAGTTGTAATGCACTAAAGAGAAAACAGGGAATGCATTAAATATTTGGGAGTAGTTGGCACACAGATAGAAAGCAGAGCACAGTTAGAGGGGTTGGGAATACACAAGGGGGAAGTCATTTCTTCTTTTGTGTTATGTAGAAAGTAGGGAAGAATGGCTACAGATTTGTGTCATGTCCAACAATGTATGCACCCATAGAAGCCATACAGCTGTACATTACAACAAGAGATGTTAATTGGTTAGAGGTACATATTTTGGAGGCAGATAGATCTGGGTTCCAATAACAATATTAGTGTTTAAGATCTGAATGAGTGACTTGGAACAAGTTATTTAATGTCTCTAAGCATCCATTTCTTCATCTTTAACGAGGAAAATAATGTCATAAGTATCTTCCTCATCATCTGCTTATTGTGAAGATTGCTAGATATATTGCATTAAAAGAACAAATTATAGTCACTGACAAGTAGTTACTATTCACTGAAAATTTCCTATGACTTTATTGAAGTTCTGTGTATTAGAATGATGCAGAAAATCCACAACCGATCGTAATCAATGTCAGTTAAACCATCAATTATGAAACATAAATCAAACTGTAGTGTGTTTGACGTTGTGCTTGACCTCACTGAATGAGTACACTCCATTAAACACTCTTAGAGGGAATCCAAAAAGCAGAATAGTGCTTAGTAATCCAAGCTCAAAAACTTCCTACTCCATGATTTACAACATGTAAAACAATTAAACGCCTATTGCTAGGTGAGAGTTGGATCGTTTTATTAAGATTCTTAGGATTTTTTTTATGATATGTGAATCATGAGGGAATTTTTTTCTATTTGGATATAAATTTGCTTCCCTTTTATTATAAAATTTCAGTAAGTTGTACTCTCTTCTTTGTCTTAGCTAAACGGATTACTCCTACTGATAATTCCTCTCAAAATTAGGGAACTTTCTCTAGAGACGTGAAGGATCAGATTGAGAGTAATGAGAAATATCTCTTTTACCCTGAAACAGAAATGTAAAGTAGTAGTAGTCACGCTACCACATTCCTACTTCTGCTCTGCCCTGAATTTGTTTGTTACAAAACATATCTGCCTTACATACCGTCTATAACTTTCTGTTTCACAACAATTTAACATATGCGTGTTCCTGATTCAAGTTTCAATATTTGCATAACTTCTTAATTTTCAATTTGATGTTGCGTAGGGAATCTTTCATAGGGATATTTCATAGGGAAGGATATTTTCATTCATTCATTCTTTCTTTCCTTTATTTGGTCAATTTGTATTCTGAATAACTTATTTTGGTATCTCAGTTTGACTTTTCTGTTTCTCAAATTCTATTAGCTTTGGTATAGATTTACAATCTTCATATTCTAGGATTCTTAATAAGTAGATCCAGCTGTTATCAATGATCAATAATCTGTTTCACACATGCATGATCCTGCCACATGTTAGATTCTTGCAGGACTGTACATAATCATTATATGAATCTTATTTTATTATGAACATTTTGCAGATGAGGAATTTATTTCCTCAAGGAAGTTCAAATCAGGATCTGTGTTCTTTAACTTCAAACATTACCAAAAAAAACAAAACCCATGTCAAATTTCTAGATCATTTCATGTTGAGATCGGACTGTTCTATTTAATGCTCTTCCCTTTTGATTTTTAAATTATTATCAAAGTAACGTTAAACTATTTGACTTCTTCATTCTCTTGATTTTTTCATTTTAGGTAAAATCATTTATTAATATCAATACTTCTTAAGTCATTGGTTATAATGTTTGAAGCGATCTAGATTTCCTGTGGAAAGCAGCGAGTGCATTTCGGTATTTTTTCAGATTTAAAGCAAAGGTTTTTTACTGAATAAAGCAGAAAATCACTTTATTATAAGCATGGTTAATGTGGCACTCTAAATAAAAGTCAGTCTCATTAAAATTATATTTGTTAGGGGCTGGCCCCATGGCCGAGTGGTTAAGTTAACATGCCCTGCTTCAGCCGCCCATGATTTCACTGGTTCGGATCCTGGGAGTGGACACGGCACTGCTCATCAGGCCATGCTGAGGTGGCGTCACACATAGCACAACCAACCAGAGGCACTCACAACTAGAATCTACAACTATGTACTGGGGGGCTTTGGGGAGAAGAAAAAAAAAGAAGAGGATTGACAACAAATGTTAGCTCAGGTGCCAATCTTAAAAAAAAAAAAATTGTATCTGTTAATTGTCAGTTTTTTGATTTTTTTTTTTTTTTTTTGACGAAGATTAGCCCCGAGCTAACTGCTGCCAATCCTCCTCTTTTCGCTGAGGAAGACTAGCCCTGAGCTAACAGCCATGCCCATCTTCCTCTATTTTTTATGTGGGATGCCTACCACAGCATAGTGTGCCAAGCGGTGCCATGTCTGCACCAGGGATCCAAACCGGTGAACCCAGGGCCGCCAAAGCAGACCATGCGCACTTAACTGCTGCACCACCGGGCCAGCCCCAGTTAGTTGTCAGGTTTTAAGGAATACAACTGCATTAGGGAGAGGAATTCTGGACCTGAACTTCACCTTTTTACATAATGCCCCAAGTTTTTCAGAGTAATTTTTTTTCTCAGAATTTCAAACCAAATTATTTAAGAAGGATTCTAGGGGCCAGCCTGGTGGCATAGCGTTTAAGTTCTCACATTCTGCTGGAGCAGCCCAGGGTTTGTGGGTTAGGATCCCAGGCACACACTAACACACTGCTCATCAAGTCATGCTGTGGCAGTGTCCCACATGCAAAACAGAGGAATGTTGGCAATAGATGTTAGCTCAGGGCCAATCTTCCTTACCAAAAAAAAAAAAAGAAAAAGAAAGAAAAGAAAAAAGGATTCTATTATATAAAATATATATATATATATGTCCACGAATATTGTCCTGGAAGACAGGAGGCATGGAATATAATCCTATTTTGGCTGTTATTTAGGTACAAGTCCTTGCCAAAATCAATCTCTCTGCAAGCAGTTTTCTCATTTCCAAAGGCTTTGACTAGATGGCTTCTAAAATTCCTTTCAGATCTGAAAATCTCTGATTATTTATTCCAAAAAATTGCTTATTAGGTACATGAATTTCACCAATTTTTTAGAAAAGATTTAGAGATTGAAATTATTACACTCTTTGTTATAAGCTACATCCTATTTTGTGTAAATTATCAATCCCTTTTCTCTCTGAATTATTTAAAAATTTTGCATCTTGCTTAATAAAATCTACTTAAATTTAAAAGATTTTTGGATCACTTACATGAGTATATGAGTTTTTCCACCCGTGATCTGTTGGTATAAATTCTAGATCACAGCAGATTCTATCAGAATATATAGAGAGGGGAAATCCTATTTCCCAGTGTGTCTTTCTTAATGGGATTTTTTAATCAGGAAATTAAATATGCTGTACAAATGGAGTAATTTTCTCAAACATAGTTTACTTAAATTAAATACAAAAGTACAAAATATGAGGTATCATTATCCGTAATAATTAGAGTGGTTATTTTTTTCCAGATTGAATTGTATTTCTTAAGTCTATAGTGTTATGAACTTGTAGGTTTGTAATTCCTTGACCGTTTCACAGAATATACTCATATATCCAAGAGAAATATACATAATATAATAATATATCTTAGTTTACATGGACTTTTTGCCAAAAGACAAAGTTTGTTAAACAAAAATCTGGAACAACTTTTTAAAATTGTGTTTTGAATGAGGTAATGTAATTAGATGAAATATAAATAAAAGTCGAATAACATGCAGTGATTAGGAATCAGAGACTTCCACCTTAGGGAAAGATTTCTTGATTATTTAATGTATAAAACTGGGCCCTGTTTATTTCATCTCTAAGATCAGAATAATAGTGTTTATTCTGGATACTTCAAAATGTCATTTTGAATACCATGTGAGTTAATAGATGGAAAAGCATTATGGAAAAACTTAAAACGTTATGCAAATAAATATCAAATGTTTAACTTAAAATGTGATACGTGATTGGCATATCACAAATATTTCAGTTGAACTCTAGTAGATTTGTGGGGTAGATATTTATTTCAAAACAAGTTAAACTTATTTATCCCTCTTTATTGTTAATGGATTAAAAAACATGAAATATAAATTTGTCACTAATAGTTTTTTGAATTTACAGCAACATGATTCTATACAACAGATCATTCCAAAAATTATATCATTATATATTTCTTTCAGTTATGCTTTGACTATTAACTGTAGCACTAGGTAAAATGCGTGACAGAAAGCCTGTCATAAATTTATGATTTTCTCATTGGTGAGTGACATAATTTATTTTGGCACATACCTAGTGTTAAAAAATGAACCATATGCTTATTGTCAAAGCGATTATTTCCAAAGACGTCAGTTTTTTTATAAGAACATCATTCGCAGCTTGTATATGTAAGTTCCAAAAGGGACAAAATGTCATCTCTGATGGTCACGATCTCAGATAAATATTTTACATTATTATTTTTTATTGTTATTAGGACATCTCCTCAGCTCTGTGCATTCAGTTGAAACAGGCTGGTTTATTCTGTATTTTTCTCTTTGTCAACTGTGGTCTGTTTTTTATATGTTCCTCCACAAAAAAACATTATTAGGTAGGGGCAAGATGTTTTTGTCGTATTTTTCCAGAGATTTTAATACAGCATAAGATGAAATCCTCTGTTTTTGAGGTTGTATTAGGGTATATACCTGATTTACATCATACATCATAGTGCTGTGGATTTTTTAAATATTTAATTTAATATTAATTCAATATTTAATAATTAAATTAAACACATTATTCTCATAATCAGCTAGCTTTTCATATTTTTATAAACTTTTAAATAGCAATATAAATAATACGATATTTTTGTGCCTATACCAAAAATAAACAAATGTTTGCAATGTGCCATATTTGATTTGGCCTTTTTTTAAAAAAAGAAATTCAGTGCTAAAGATTCTGATAAAGCCCCATCTCATTCCTTTACACCCACAAGTCTCTAGAAATTAGTAATATCCTAACATTGATATACATCATATTCATATGCTTTTTTAAATTTTTAACTCATTTCATAGTATCATTAACAAAACATTCATCTTATGTATTTTTAAACATACATAAATGATACCACATAGTATATATCATTTTCTACTTAATATTTTCACATAATATTAGGGTTCTGAGACATATGCATGTTTAAACATCTAAAATGCATTTATTTCAACTGGTCTTTATTGTTCTCTTATATGGGAAAGCCAGGTAATTTTGTGTACCTCCTGCAGGCGGTTGGGTGGTTGCTATATTTTCAGTACTTCCTACAGTGATTCAGTTTTCATCCTGTGTGTTTTCTTGTGTATATATGTGCATACATGTCTACAGTAGACACCTAAAGATAGCGCTACAGCAGATAAGTAAATATATTTAGGTTTAATAGATATCAAATTATACTCTCAAACGGCTCTAAGAATACATACGCCCTCAACGATATCTAACCTCATTTTTTTTAACGTGCATAACAGCATTTGCTAGTTTTAGACATTGATATTCTTGCCAATCTGAGGAGTATGCAAACACATCTCATTTTTATTTTAATCTACATTTCTTCAGCCAGAGAAGTGAGTATCCTCTCCCAGTTTATTGCCAATTCAACCTTCCTACTCTGACAATTCAAGTTATATGAAAAACCCATTGGACTTTTACTAGACTTGCTTTCAATTTATAATTTTATTTGGACAGAATTTCCATGTTTATGATATTGAGACTTCCTAGGCATAGAACAGTATCTCTCCATTTATTTGGGCCCTCTTTTATATCTCTCAATAAAGTTTTATCATTTTCTCTATAAACTTTTTATACATCTTTTGTTTTAAATTTATTTCTAGTTTTCTGTTGATAGTTTTCACTGCTCTGGTAAATGGTATCTTTTTTTATTACACTTTAAAGTTTGTTGCAGGTATAAGAATATAATTGTTTTCATTTTTTATCTAGCAGCTTTAACTTTTATTGGATTTTTTCAGTAAGGGATAGCTTTTCTCTATTTTTCTGACTTCCAAGAGAAGAAATTTTTCCTAAAATCTCTACCTTTTATGCCATCACTTGTTCATGTAATGGAGTGGACAACAGCTATTGGAATTCAGTTTTTCATTGACTAGACTCTACCAAAAGTCGTAAACACAGCTGCACCTCTCTCTGCCTTTTCACTCTCTTCTCCATGCCAGACGAATGAAAGATGGGAGCCTGGGCCAGTGTGTCTGCCCAGGAGACTCAAATTTTGCTTTATTTTAGCCTTCTAGACAGAAAGCGGGTGAGGAGATAAGAGCAAAGCAGGTTCTTTTGATTCTCACTTTTAGCCATAAAAGCTTATCAGTAACAAAACAGGCATTTTGACTTCTGTCAATTTCTTTGACTCTCTCAATTGATTCAAAAAGTTGTACCTTCACAAACACCAGGAACTCTAGAAATTAGTTAGGGGATTTTTCTGAAAATTTCTCTTTAGAATATCTTATCACCTATCCTTAATGATCATTTTGTTTCTCCTTACTGATCACTATACATTTTATTAATTCTTGCTATTCCTCAGTGGCTAAGACTTCCAGGTAAATGTTGAAGACAAACAGTTCAAAGGATTTTCTGTGTCTTTTTCCTGATTTAAAATCATTTCTCAGTAAGTATGAGGTTTACTAGAATTTCGATAGCTAAATTTCACCTCTTTGAGGAAGTTGCCATCATTTCCCGATTTCCTAGGAAGAAATCAATTCTGAATATTGTTGAACTTTATCAAATTATTTGTGTTCATTTGTTCACAAGGAAATTGTCATAGGGAAATTCTAGTTTAAACTTTTCATATGGGGAGTTATATCAAGGAATGAATACTCTAATATTAAATCATCTTTGTATTCCTGGAATAAAGCTAATGACATCAGGATGTATTTTTAAATAATGATTGGGTTCAATTTATTAAAGTTTTTATTTAGAATTTTTGTGCCTGTATTTATAAATCAAGATTAGCCTATAGCATCTCTGTATTGTCCTTGTCTACTTTTGCTATGAAAGTCTACTTGCCTCGTAAAATGAGTTACAGAATGTTACTTCATTTTTAATTACTGACACTTTGTTTATGAAATATACAAGATATCTTCAATCAAAAGAAGGAAAAACAAGCCTTTAAAATCAGCTGTTTTATAGGGTAAGATTTCTAAATTAAAAATTAATCTATAAGGATTTTCAGTTTATTGAATTTTTCTTTCTCCTTGGATCTTTAAATTATCTAGAATACTATCCATCTTATTTATGTCTATTTATATTTATGTCAAATTTACTAGCATAATGTCATTCATAAGACTTTAATTTTTATTACATCTGTAATCAATATTGTATTACTTATCTGATGTTTATTCCTTCCCTCTCTGTCTTCTCCTTCTCTTTTTCTTGACGAGTCTTGCTAGAAATGCATATTTTATTAGTCTTTTCATAAAACCTACTTTTGGTTTTGCTGACCGTCTCTATTGCTCATGCATTTTCTATTTATAAATGTTCTACTCTTATATTTTTATTTCCTTTTTCTACTTTAATAGATTATTCCTTTTCTAACCTCGGGTTACAAAGCTAATATTTTAGCATAGCACTATCTCTCTATAAATACTCCTTTATTTGCATAGTATAAGTTTAGAAATGTACTGTTTCGTGAGTGTTGACATTGAGATACAAGTATTTCATACTTCTCCTAGCTAATTATTTTTGATCCACAGCAATGTAGAAATATATTTTTAAATTTCAAGTTTAAGCAGGGATGTTTGATTGTTTCTTATTATTCAATGATATTTTTATTCATGGATGTCAAAAAATGAAGTCTGTAAGCTACTAATTTTCTGATAATTAATAAAGTTTGTATTTGCTTCGCTAAATATTCCAAAATATTTTAAAGCATATGCATTCTCTAATTAGTGGACAGAAAAAAATATGTCTAATTTTATATCTCTAATGATATTTGTTCTATCAAGTCCTTAATGATGTTTTTTCTTCATTATTTTTCATGTTTTATACTATGATTGCAGATCTATTCATTTCTATTTTAAATTCAATTCTGTACATATATACACATACATAAATATATATATATTGCAGGCATATACAAGTTGAGCATTTGTATACCTTACCAGTTATTTATTTATTTTATTTCTTTTGTACAGTACATTTCTTCTTGCTGACAAGTTTAATTTGTTTGCATATAACTTCAATTGTTGGTATCTGTGGATTTATTTCTACTAATATATTTTGTGCTATGTATCATTACTTTTTTCTCCTTTTTCTCATTCGGATTAATCTGGTTTCATTTATTCTCCTTCTATTCTACTGTTTTGAAAATCATACATTCAACTTCTTTTGGTGTTTATGTACCTTTAAATTTTCAACATGCATACTAACAACCTCTAAGCTGATTAATATTTCTATCTTTCCTCTGACTACATAGAATTCAGTATGCTTCAATGGCTATTAAGCATTTCCATCATTCATTTTCTGTATAATTTAGGGTCACATTATTACTATTATTATGAAATTAAAACTTATTTAGAAATAGCCTCTATTTGCCAGTTTCTTTGTACAGTTTTATATATTGCATTCTACTAATTTATTTTTTATTTACAATGAATATACATGTCAAAATAAAAACCATGAAACTATTTCCATTGATGAAACTGACAGTTTTACCACATTCCTCAAAATTCTTTAACACTCCTCCCACTCAATGTAGTGGTCTATGTCTTCTCTCAAATCTGAGTTCTGTAACTAACTGATCAATGTAATGCAGCAGAGTGAGACTGTGTCAGTTTCCAGGCCCAGGACTTTAAAAAAAATAAATAAATAAAAACAACAAAACCAAAAGAACTGGCAGCAACTTTCTGTTTTCTGGAACACTAGCTCATGAAACCCAGCTGCCATTTTGTGAGAATGTTCAAGTAGCTTACAGAGAGGTGCATATGGAAAAGTAAAGTCCCTGGACCTCAACCCCTCTGGAGCCTCGTAAAAACAATCAGAAGCAACTTGTGAGCCTTGTGAGTGAGACATCCTAGAAATGGATCCACTAGCCCCCAGTCAATCACCCCAGTGGACACCGTGTAAAGCAGACATGAGACTTCCTCCCTGAGCTATAGAAACCAAACAAATTATTGGTTTTGCTCTAAGGCAAAAACAACAACAACAAATACTGTTAAGGGAGTTAAAAGACAACCTATAGACTGGTAAAAAAACAATTTGCAAATCACATATCCAACAAAGGACTCGTATTCAGACTATAGAAAGAACCCTCAAAGCCAAACAAAAATAGTGGAATTTTTAAACAGCAAATACCACAGGTACTTCAGCAAGGGACACATGGAAGGGAAAAAAGCACATGAAAAGATGCTCAACATTATTAGTCATCAGGAGACTGCAAATTAAAGTCACAATGAGATATCACTGTATAACTGTTAGAAAATCTAAATTAAAACATAATTAATTAATTAATATGATGATTCCAAGTGCAGATGAGGAAGTAGACTAACTACTGTAGAAACTCTGGATTTTGTTATCTTCTTCTGAAGAGTACTGATTTTTATTTTCATTGTTAAGTAGGCAGTTAACTTCCTGAACTCAAACTGCAAAACTCTGTCTCCCTGTAATAAGCAGCAGCTCCAATTTCAGTTTATTTCTTTTTGCCTTATATGAGTTGATTGTAGGGTGCCCTGCACCACGGGATATAGGGTCATCCAGAGACTGGGGCAGAGTTCATACAGAGAACCCGTGGCTCTACCTTTCTGAGTTTCTCCCTTCTTGGATCTTCTTAACTTTCCAGCTACTGTGGTTGTCCTAAATAAACTGTGTCCTCTAGTTCTTCAAGCCAATAAAACTGCAGATTTTCTATTGGATTTTTAGCCATCTCAAATGGTGCATACTGGTATTCACCTTTGTTTAATAGCCAAATAAAATAAAAAGTTTATAGTATAGCATTTTCTTCTTCAATGTATTGACTTCCATTCATTTTCTTCTAACTTTCATTCACTCATCAGCTGTTTTTTTTTCCTTTTGTCCTGAGTTTATAATTGTTGACTGTGGGAGGGTTGGCTTGATAGCAATCCTAGACGGAAAACTTCAGGGCTGCTGTTTTCCATACCTCCACACCCCAGCCTTCCTCACTTGAGTCAAATGATTGCTTTTTACTCCAAGTGTCTGAGTAACCAAACATTTTCATCTGAAGAAATTGTATCTTTTTCAACTAAGAAGTCTGTTAGAGTCTAAAAACAAGTATCTCCTTTGTATAGTTTTAAATCCGTTAGCAATCATTTGAGGAATTTTACAGTCTTGTAGAAACTTAACTTTTGCAGACTTATTTCATGATGCTCTACACCGTAAAGGCGATTTTTTGAGAAATCACTACTCCTGGAATTCATTATATAATTTTACACACTTCAACTTCTTTGATGATTAAAAGTCTTTCAAGTTAAAATGACCTTTCTGTCAACCTAATAAAAACCCATTTGTTCAGTTCAGGTATAAGTATCATACCAGCAAAAATATTTGTCTCTCATATGTGCCCCCAATGAATATTTATTCTTTCTTTAGTAGGAATTTATCACATTGTATGATAGTTTGTAGTAAGTGTGTCTGCTTCTTTAATAAATTGTCCCCCTGTGAATATTTATCTTTGTGCCCGCTGGTCCGTAGTAGAGTTTGTGCCACGTGGCAAATCCTTGATGAATGAATATTTCCACTTGTTTTCCTACATATTTCCTCCCACAAGCCTCTTAGTTAGATGGTTTTTGACCCTCTCCCCAGACAGGAATTATGCCTTTTACTAGATACTCTGCTATTTCAGCTACGGGCTTACAATCTGCACTTCTGTCTAACATAGTGTTTGAAACTGATCAAAACATGATCTTCCTCTGGTTCCTAATACATACCTATTCTTCTAACCTGGAACTCAGCTTCTCTGACCCAAGAAGTTTTATTTTTAGAGTGGCTCAACAGCCCCTCTATCTTTCCAAAATAAGACAGAGCTCTGGGAACTTTGACACAATCACACCTCCAAGCATTCACAAAAAAAGCAATCCATAGCTTCTTTCAGCCAATATAGAGCTTAAATACGGTTGGCAATTGCTTTATTACAGGGCGGGGTTTGTAAGTCCTTCAGGTACACTAACAGGATTATAGTAATTACTATGCTCACTCATGTTTGCTCTCTCAGTGGTTTTCTGATGTTCATACAGCCAGACAGTTTCTATTTTTTTGTTGGTGTTCATCAGAGGTATTAATTGAATAATCAATGTTTTTGGTGAAAAAGGCCTGCCTTTGTGTCATGTGAATTAACATATAAAATGTGAAAAGAATCACAGATATTTAATTTTTCGCATATAGAATTAGTCCCATGGTAGAATTTGATTCACCTGAAAAATTTGAGCACTAAAGTATTGCATTTTTCATTAACTCACTTGAAGGAATTGTCAGTGATACAAATGGCCTTCTCAGTACAGTTTGGGTCATGGAGTCTATGTGAGCAGGAAAAAACTAGTATATTTTAGACTGGGAAGAAGCCAGAACCACTGGCAGGACTGAGTTGGTGCCTTGAGTTAGGCAGGAGAGTCAGCTAAGATAGAAGCAATCTAGTCAGCAGAATGTAAGTCCATTAGACAGGGGGTTAGTTCAGGAAGTAGACTGATTGCAAATATGGTCCAAGCTATCCCCCTTCTTTGCTCACATATCTTGTAATGTGACTTGGTAGCTCTTTCCACTAAGAGGTGAAGGCTATTTACCCACCCATTCCATCTGAAATGCCCTTGTAATTATCTTTGGACAATAAAATGTACAAAAGTGATAATGTGCCAGTTCTGAGCTTAGGCTCTAAGAGATTGTATAAGCTTCTCCTCACTTTCTTGGAAGACTGACAAGTCATCATGAGAACAACAGACTAACCAGCTTGATGACTAGCCCAGTCACCTTCTGGACCCCAGACAACAGCCATGAAAACTCCAGAGCTTTGAGGCCAATCTAGACAAGCCATCCCCCAACCATCCTCCTAGCTGATCACAGCTGTATGAATAAGCATAACAATAAGCCTGTCCCAGATTAGCAGAGACTTCTAGTTGTCTGAATAATTTTAAATAAATAAATAAATAAGCATTTCTATATTTCACTTAAGTTTTCTGGTTCTTTTATGTAAAAATTGCTAAATAACTTAGTAAGAAACAGTAGGCAGTGGAAAACAGGTACTATACATCTAAGCAGAATCTGGAATGTGGAAGAATTTCTAAGTAACTTCTAGTGGGCAAGATGTATGACTTTTAATACTGGAACAAAGTTTTTTTCTCTTTGTCATATTCAATTCGTTTAATCAGTAGAGGGAGTTCTGATACGGCAGGTGGTCATATGCCTGCTAGTGAATTCTCTCCTTAATTCGGGCATGGAAAGCTGACTCTACTTCTTAATATTGGGCAGAATCAGGAAGCTGGCAAGTCCAGTTACCTTTGGTAAGGTGAGTCTTTGAGAGGAGTGCACAGATATGGGAGCCTAGATCCAGACCCAAATCAAGCAGCAGGGCTGCTGGAGGCAGGTTATCTTACTGGGTTATTAATCTAAAGAATTATAACAACAAGAGGGAGAATGCATACCACAATAAGGACACAAATTTGGCATACTTCAAGTTGGAGGTGTTGATTGAGAAGATTACCAAACTAACAGACAATCAGCTAAGGATTTAGAAGAATGTAGCAAAGACAATAAAGAGAAGAGCAGATTCAGGAACCAGGTCCACATGAATTGAAGACTTTCTGGGTTTCTTTTACTGATAATCACATGCACATGGAACAAGAAATTTCACAAGATTTTCAAATAAAAGCATATATTGATGATTTGGGGTAAGTCCTGATAATGAAACTGATAAAAGATAGAAATTCCTTTGGTAGGATGAAAAATTATAAAGAACAAATCAAATTCAAGATAATTGTTGAATATTGTCATTCATGTAAAGATGAGAGTGGCTGACTTTTTGCATAGAACCATATGTGACTTGAATTTCTTCACAAGCAATAGTGATGGTTTTATATAGTTCCACTTAGAAGTATCTATTTGGTGTTCTTTTTGATATATGTTACATACTAGTAAAGAGAGCTGGTCATTGTTAAGGAGCTCTTTCTGACTACAGAATGGTTCTCCTCCTTGCACCCATCGAGCAAATCTTATTACTTTTCCCCTCAGCAATTGATCTCTAATTCTTTCTTACCAACAATGAGGTTGCCACCATCTCCAGTATTCATACACATTTCAATACATCTTTGTTTCTCTAGCAATTACTCCACTCTTCCTTCTCATCTGAAAGGAAGGGAAGTGCTACTTCTCGTAAAAAAAAAAAAATCTCTCCTGGTTTATCGTTTTCATGACTCCTGACAAAAGCTGATTTTTTTCCTCTACTGTTTCTTTTTTCTTCACCTTCAAATGAGCAGCATAATGTAGGTGAAGGAGAGAGATTATGTCATTCACAAACTCTTACCTTTGGAGAGTCATTTAGCCTTTCTGAATCTCTTCATGTGTAAATGGGGGGAGGTAATAATGTCTTCCAACAGGACTGCTTTCTACCAATCAGGGATGAGACTCTACAGGAAAAGGATGGCACACTCACATGAAGAAGTGAAGAAGAATTTAATGAGGGATCTATTTACAAGAGTGTAGGGGAAACCAAGAAGAAATGGTAAGTCCTCTCAGGGCTAGCAATAGCAGGGAGGTCTTACCACTCTGACTGTAAAGATGAGAGAGCAGTTACTGGAACTCAAAGATAGATATTGTAGCTGTGAGACAGTGCTACCTGAAAGGAGCAGATAGAACAATGCTCCATGTCTACAGCTGTCACCAGGAAGCACATATTTGACAGGTGATTTTATTTCCTTTCATTGTCCATTCGCAAGGGCTGGGGATGGAGATGGAACTGCTGCTACTGCTGCTAATCTCTAGGTAACTCACTGTCTCTTTTTTTGTTCCCTAACTCTAAGCAGACATCTGTAAATATCCACTTTATTAAAATCTCCTGTGAAATGTATAGTGGTAAATTCTGTAAATAAAATGTATTATTACATATTTGAGGATATTTCCACTTGACTGGTTTTTATCTCTTTGAAGTGATTTTTCTCATGACTTCTAGACTTTTTGTAACCCCTTTTGGTTTTATGATTCCACATTAGCCTTGCTTTTTGTGTATTCATTTGAGCACACTTCTTTTCTCCCTCCTCAAAGTTGAGTGTACCTTAGTGTAAAAGCTGCCTTTCTGCTCCTCATCATGTATTATTTCAAATAGCCCATGAATATTCACAGCTACAATAATTCATTTGAAATCCTGACTTTCAAATATTTATATTCAGATCTGTCCTTTTACTTGAGTGAGTCTTGAAATATGGTTATGATATATGCTTTCAAAGTATCTGTTGGAACACATGAAGTCCTGACTTCTTACCATAACTTTGAATATCCTACCTTTACCTTGAATTCAACTTGTACGACCTTTTATACATAGCTCTACTATGAGTGATGACATTTTATTTTAATTTGTCTATAATTTGATATTTATTTCCTTGATTAGAAAGTTATGACCTCAAGACTATCCTGTCTAGTGTGTCCATGAAGTAAAACAGTTTCTGGCACACAAGTGCTTAAGAAATATTTGTTAAATGAATAATTTCCAAACTAATTAACTTCCACAGAAATCATATTTCCCATCAGTTCCCATCTCTACCAAATTCTTCTATGCATCCAAGATATTTATCATAGTTATTCAAGATAGTTATCATAGATTCAATTAGTCTCCAAATCATATTGATTCATTCTTAAATGAAATATATGCTCTTTATTTTGTCTTCTCTTGCCATTTACTTTGACAAGTTTCTTATTACAAAATATGTGGATTAAAAGAATATGTGGATTACTGCTTTGATTATAGATATGTCTTCTCCATTTCTTCCTGCAATCACTTTTAGAATAAACTTTCCCAAATATTATGCATATTGCATTATTCCAGCCACTGGCTTTTCTGCCACAGCTTTGAGTGCTGTAAAGATTGATGCCAGAGCCATCTTGAACCTTATAAGTGTTATGAGTCACTTCCTATTCAAAAACTGAGCTTAAAAGGTCACACAGAGGCACCCTTCCATGACTGGCTAGTAACAAGATTCTTCCTGAGTAAAATCATTAAAATTATTTATCCCACATTCATCCCTTAACTCCATAATGAGATAAGAAGCAAGATTATTTGTTCTCATTTCTTCAAATAGTTTTTAAACTACATGAGTATGCAGGTATTATGCCACTTATCACAGATTTTTCACCTTATACCTAATGTCTAAATTAAATGGTTTGGTACCATTTGATACAGGTAGGAATTTAAATCTCTGCCTCTTTAGTAAAATTATCTAATTGATTCTCAAGGAATAATCCAATATCAGGATTTTATTGAGCACCTACTCTGTGCCCTGAGGTCACTTTTAGATTTTAACAATGTAACATTACAGCGCCTGCTCAAATACATATTATCTTATGGTTGAACAGTGTGCCCCTTCATACCATAAATCTATCTAAATACTAATAAAAAAGAATACAAAATTCCTTGATTGTCTAACATAGAACAAATTGTTACTTTAATTTAAATGTTCTGCGTGGTGATTCACATAAATAATTAGTTTTCAAAATTATTACTTTCCTACCAATTTCCATTTATAATATAATAGACATTAGCTCCTAAATTTTATATATATATAGGATATATACAAACATATAGTCAGCCCACTTTGTCATATAATTCAAGTTGGTCATCATGAGCTGTTGTCTTCTGGTAAACATGAGAAAACATGAATTTTCTTGATAACTGTAGCTCTAGTGTAAGCTTCAGAGTCTATATTCTATTTCAGTGGATATGTCAAGACATACACAGAAAGCAAATCACCAACTGCTCATGGTAAGATTGATGTAGGAGGGATAGCTATAGCCTGCATGTGTGAGAGAATTTCTGTGACATAGGTTAAGTGAGGAGTGAGTCTTTAGAAATGCAAGGTACTGGATTGTTTCTGCTGTATATTTTGGTAACATACAGACTGTAATATAAGGGACAGGGCCATGTTGTATCTCTGTACAATTCATCCACTCTAGAAAATACTGAGTGAGTCAACTAGTAGTAAAAATATAACTAGCACTTTGCTTGACAAACTGTATGCTCTGACACAAGTTTGCACCTGCCCAGAGTGAGGCACATTTTATAAACTTCTAAAGTAAAAGAACTCTTACCCAAACTGACAAAATAAAAAGAGAGAAAACATAAATTACCAATATAACCAAAGTAAAGGGGGACATTACTACAGATCTTACATATATTGTGAAGCTGTTAAGACGTTATTATAAACAACTTTATGTCAATACTTTAAAATTAAGATGAAATAGGAAAATTATTTGAAAAACTGACCAAAATGATACAAAAAGATACAGTAAACTTGAAAAATCCTATATTTGTTAAAGAAATTGAACGTGTAATTTAAATCCTTTTTACTGTGATAATTTCAGGCAAAGTTACATGCACCAGTAAATTCTTGAAAGATTGCTCATGAATATAAGTGGAAAACCCCTTAAAAAACGATTACTATTAGCCAATCTAATTCCATGATACATAAAAAATATATAACCAAGTTGTATATCTTCCAATTAAGAATATGAGTTTAGCAATTAAAAGTAAAACAAGATAATTCACCAGATTAATAGGAAAAAGAAGAAAAATCATATGATCATTTCAATAGATGCAGCAAAACAATTGAAAAAGATTAGCACATATGCATCATGAAAATTCTTAGGAACCTTTCAATGGAAGGAAATTTCCTTAATCTGATAAAGAATATCTAAATAAAAAAACTATAGTAAACATCATTTTTATGGTAAATTACTGAAAATTTCTCTGCGATTGAGAAAAAGACAAAGATCTCTGCTATCATAGTTATTAAATTTTATTAAACATTATATTAGGTAATCTTGTCAGTAAAATAAATAAGAAAGATAAAAGATACAAAGGTTTAAGGGAAAAAAATTATTATTTGCAACGTGGTTATGTAGGTTAAAAAGTAGGTGAGGGGCTGGCCCCGTGGCTGAGTGGTTAAGTCTGTGCGCTCCGCTGCAGGCGGCCCAGTGTTTCGTTGGTTCGAATCCTGGGCACGGACATGGCACTGCTCATCAAGCCACGCTGAGGCAGCATCCCACATGCTACAACTAGAAGGACCCACAACGAAGAATATACAGCTATGTACTGGGGGGCTTTGGGGAGAAAAAGGAAAAAATAAAATCTTTAAAAAAAAAAAAGTCAATACTTTCAAAAAAAAAAAAAAGTAGGTGAAAATCCAATCTACGTAAACAGTTAGAATTGATGAGCAAATACAGAAAGTTATTTGTATACAAGGCCAATACAAATAATTGCTTTTATTTACTAAAAATAAATATTTAGAAAATAAGATTAAAGGTATAATCTATTTATAGTATCACCAAAACATTAAATGTCTAGGAACAATATTAATGAGAGAAGTACATAAAAGCTAAAAGCATTACTGAAAGAAATTAAAGAAGTCATGAATAAATTGAGGAATATAATTATACAAGGATTGGAAAATTTAATATTGGAAAATGACAATTATTCATTATCGCCAGATTAAATTGGCAAGATGATTAGAAAAATGGAGATGCAAAGGGCCAAGAAGAGTCAAAGCAATCTTGAAAAGAAAGAACAAAGCTAGAAGACTTACAATAATAGATATCAAATCTTTTTTAAGCTACAATAATAAAAACAATGTGCTATAAGCACAAGGATGGGCAGATAGACCACAAACACAGAAACAAATTTCATAAGTAGGCCCACATATAAATGGTCACCAAACTTATGATTAAATTTCTGTTAAAACACAGTAGAGAGAAAATAATCTTTTTAAATAAATGATACTGGAACAATTGGTTATCTGTGTAGGAAAAGAACTTGGACCTCTCTTACAGAACATAGACAAAAAACCAATTTCATATTAAATGTAGACATAAATTAGAAAGGTAAAAAAGTAAAAATTTTAAAAGAAAACATAAGAGACTATCTTCATATCCATAGCCTAGGCAAAATGTTCTTAAGATGCAAAAAGCATTGACCATCAACAAAACAAATAAGATTGTTTTCACCAAAATTAATTCCTGTTCATCAAAACACACAACTAAAATAAAGAAAATGCAACCCACATGTAGATTTGGAGGGGATATTTGCAATATGAATATCCATCAAAAGATTCAGAATATCCAGAATTTATATCTACCCATCTATCTATCTATCTATGTATCTGTCTGTCTTCCTATCCATCAGAACATATACGGATAAATTAAGAAAAAGACCATAACCAACTCCTCCATCCTCAGAATCGCATGGTTTTACTTCTGTGAGAAGAACCATGCAAGGATAAGAGCCGGTCAATGTTTAACCCCTCCCTTGAATGCATAATTGACTTTCAACCTAAAAATTTCAAGAGGAGGAGGTTTTAAGGGTAAACATGCTCCCTATAGCCATCTTTTTTTTTTCTCTTCTGATAGCACTTAAGTTACCCAGGCCGACTTTCAGCAGTTTTCTTCTCTAATTAGAATGCTTACAAAGATGGAATGCAATAACTTGCAGAAAAATAAAAAAAGAAAAAGGAAGGGGGTAGGAGGGGGAAGGAGGAAGAGACCAAGGAGGAGGAAGGAAGAGGTGAAGCAACAAGCTTAAAGAATCCAGATGATTGGTATTTTCAATTTTCTGTGAAATTCCCAATTGTTCATTTCAGGAAAAAGAAATGATCATGCTTATGTGAGTAAACTCTCTTAGCCAACTGAGGCCCAGTCTTTCAAACCTTGTAATACACTGTGCAGGATGCCTTCTCTACTTTCGACTCTTTTCTGGCAACTTGCTCTATCTAAGTTTCTTGTTAGCTACTGTTACTAATTTATGAAGCTGAATCATCAGACATCCTTGTCTAATATATCTCCAGGGAGGTCTAATTGTTTTTCAAGTTCACCATGACACTTAACCTCTTAATCATTATAGTTCCTTATCCTATCTTAGTCTTTAGTTTGTCAAGTCACTCTGTCCAATTCCTACCTGCTTTGGCTATTTATAATCCTCTTTATTTTGCACATATTTAACTGCGTAATATTTCCCATCGTTCTTTTTCTAGCAAAAATACACCAGATCTAGTTGTCTTATAATTTCATTAGATTCATAAGGCCCTACTATATGCTTAATACTTCACTTGTGAACCTTAAAACATTGTATGTAGCATTATCCTTAACCAATGTTTATTCATTTAAATATTCTCTATTCTATTTTTCAAGGTTGTTAGTATTTATTGTCTAAACTCAGACTCCCCCAATATATGAAATTATATAAACTCTTTCAATAAGCCTTGAAATTGAATCTGTTGATTTGAGAGCTTAATCAAAAAAATAAGAACAAAGAACATTTATCTAAGATTCTTGAGTCAAAATAGCACATCTTCTGAATATTCTTGGATAGAAATATTGTCCCACTTCTTCTTGTTTGATTCTACAGTTCAACCCAGAATCCTTTTATTTCCAAAAGTGTTTCTTCACTACATTAATTGGCCTATTCTTAACTATAATGTCTTCAGGGACCTACACTGGTATTCATTTTCTCTACTCTCTTCTCACATAAATTTTCTTTTTAAAAATGAGATAAATACTCAGATATGAAATAGCTGGATCATATGGTAAGTTCTATTATTAATTTTTTGAGGAGTCTACGTACTGTTTTCCCCAGTGGGTGTGCCAATTTTTATTCCCACCAACAGTGAACAAGGACTCTCTATTCTCCACATCCTCTCCAATACTTGTTATTTCTCATCTTTTTAAGAACAGCCATTCTGATGGGCATGAGGTGATATCTCATTGTGGTTTTGATTTGCATTTCCCTAATGTAATCTTGAACAGCTTTTCATGTGCTTGCTGGCCATCTGTATATCTTCTTTGGAAAAATGTCTGTTCAGACCCTCTGCCCATTTTTCAATTGTTTTTGTTTTTTTGTTGTTAAATTGTATGAGTTCTTTACATATTCTGGATATTAACCTCTTATTGGATACATGATTTGCAAATTTCTTCTTCCAGTTGGTAGGTTGTCTTTTCATTTTGTTGATGGTTTCTTTTCCTGTGCGGAGCTTTTCAGTGTGATGTAGTCCCACTTGCTTATTTTTGCTTTGTTTCCATTGCTGAGGAGACATATGCACAAAGATATTTGGGTATTTATCTGAAGAATATAAAAACACTAATCCAAAATGATACACACCCCTATGTCCATTGCATCACTATTTATAATAGCCAAGCCATGGAAACAATCTAAGAGCCCATTGATGGATGAATGGATAAAGAAGATGTGAGAATATGTATATATATACTTTTTCAGAAGGCATTTAGGTTTTATTGGGTCTCAGAATCCTGTAGGTCATATAAAAGTAAGTAAAACCCCCAAATTATCTGCAGGAAATTCAGTGTTCCCCATGATCTCGACCTGAGATGATCTAGAGTTGGTCGAGCTTTCTTAAACATACCATCTAGAGAAATGCTCTGTCCTTTACACCAGGAACAGATCCTTTCAAGGAGTCAAATTGGTCACTTACAAAAATAATTAGCCTCACATAGAGCTGAATATGTAGCAGAAAGCAACTGCTTATAATTTTCCTGCCTTTCATACATGGATTTTAAACTAGGGAACAAATTCTATGAATGTCTAGAAACAGGCCCTCCTCAACCTAGAACTTTCACTTTCTTCAGGGTTAGAAAGAACAATCTGTGGTGAGAGCCTAAAAGGCAGCCATATTAGCAAAATGAAGATTACCAACCCCCTGAAGATCAGAGTGGTAGACTCTTAGCTTTTCGAGAATAGGGACCTTGCTTCCTCACTCAGAACACGCATGTCAAACACTGAAAAGATGGCCCAGATAGATCTCCTCACCTAATGACTATATCACCTGTGCGTTTGCTTTAAGAACTGGTAATTTTCACTTTATAAATTTACTCTTGAATTTGGGGTCATTACTTTTACTTTCCTGCTTTGTTTAATTCATTCAGCAGTGTTAGATATGGGAATCAATAGCTTGAAAAATTTCTTTAAAGAAAAATGATTCTCAATAGGAAAATGTGGTATCTATTAGAAACTCACCGAACTCTCATGAGTCATTATTACATGAAGTCCCATTAGCAAATGTGGAGACAATAAAAATGTATTATTTTAGTCATTAGTTCTATTAAGGGTCTCAATCAATGGCCATAAACTCTTAATTATTGTGAACTTATGTGGGATGAGTGACCCAACACTCCATCTACCCCATTCACTCCCACCTTGAGTTGGAATAGAGCTCATAACATAGAGGAACAAAAGAAGTATGCTGCAGGAAACCTGTGGCTAGCGATATACATAAATCACTGAATTATTTAAAAATCAAACAAGAATAGGGGCATAAATAACGGATTTTATAATCTACAACAAGAGTTGGCAAACTATTTCTTAAAGGTCCAGATAGTAAATATTTCATGCTTTGTGAGTCATACAGCCTTAGTGGCAATTACACAACTCTACTATTATAGCACAAAAGCAGCCATAGATAATATTTAAACAGATATGGCTCCATTCCAAAAAACCTCACTTTATTTATAAAAGCAGTTGGCAATCTGGATTTGGTTTATGAGTGATAGTTTGCCAACCTCTGACTAAAGAAAATTATTATATTATAAAATAGTTTGGTATAATGTTAATTCACCTACCTAAAGTATATAGAGCTAACACAGACTGCTCTAATTATGTGGCAGTCATATACTGTATGCTAATTCCAAGTGCTGTATGAATATTAACTTAGTATTGCTCACAGCTATTCTACTTCCCATTTAACACATGGGGAATTGGTTGGATAGAGAAGTTAGGTAACCTGTCTGTATTATTTATCTGGAGCTGCCATGACCATATAAACCAGATGGTTTAAAACAACAGAAATTTATTCTCCCACAGATTTGGAGACTAGAATTTTGGAATCAAGGAGCCAGTAGGCCTTTGTTCTTTCTGAAGACTTTAGAGGATGATACTTCCTTACCTTTCCTTAGCTTCTGGTAGTTGCTTGCAATCCTTGGTATTTCCTCTAATCTCTGCCTCTGTCATAGCATGGCATTATCTCAATCTTCCTGTCTTTTATCCTGTTCTTATAAAGACACCAGTCATGATAGATTAGGGCCCACCCTAATTCAGTATCGCCTCATCTTAACTTGATTACGTCTACAAGGACTGTATTTCCAAAGGTCAGGGTAGTTGGGGATAGAATTTCAATATATCTTTTGAGGGGTACAAATAAACCCACAATACTGTCTAATAATACCTTACCTTAATAGTACACAGAAGTACACAACATCAATGATGTTTTCAGTATAAGCACAATTGGAAGAATATTTAATATCTTATTTTTTATATAATATCATTGAGTCATATTTTCACAATATACTGTTTAATAACAAGCATATTTTATTAAGAAATAAAGGGCCCACATTCGTCTGTATGCACTTTGGAGTTAAATAAATAATATAGCACAAATTTTATAGATATTAATTGATAAACTAATTTTTTAGCAAGGAGCAAAAATATCCATTTAGACAACAGTTGGGAACAGTTGGAGATGATTTTGGGGCTTCAGGATGTCTGGGAAACATTGTTGGCATTTAATGGGCAGGGAGGGCAGAGATGCCAAAAGCTTTGCAATGCAGGGGACAACTATGTCCAACCACGAATTGTCTTTCTCAAAATGCCAATCAAAACAATGGTAAACTAACCATACTCTATCATTCTAAAGGCAAACTAGTAGCTTATGGAAATCATAAGTAGCTAGAAGTTTATGGAAATCAAGGAAACATTGATAATTGACAAAAATTCAGAAGAATCACAACTATGTACATGAGTGTGTAGTAGGAGCTTTGTAATTGGATGTTGTAACAGAATACTAGATCACCAGCTCATCAAACTCTGCTAACGAGCTAATGTTAGTTTATGCACACCAATTTGCAGTTTCCAAAGGAGGCAGCCTTTTGTCTTAACCTCAAATAGACCTGAATTGAATTGTGCATTACTTATTTATAATAAATCAAGAAAAGACTTGCATTTCTAAATAAATTACTGACCCATTAGGAAGGCCTCTTGGCTCACCACTGGACTTTGAGCTGTAACTTGAAAAATACTAGTCTGCTGTTTAGATTGTTAAAGACTAAGTTCCTGGTTTCTAAGAGCAGGGTCTACTGCTTAACCAAACAGAGCCTTAAGCGATTAAAGAGGTCACGAAGAATTATCAGACAGGCACGAAACGAAAACAAGTTTATCATCACCTACTACCTCACTGATAACGAAATCTAGTTGAAGGGGATGGAACAGAAGGTCCCTATTCTCTATGAGAAAAACTTACAATTCTTTTCAGACAGCGCACAATGAGGTTTGTGAGGGTAGAGAAAGGGGGAAATAGGAGTCATCTGTCTTCTGCAGATCCCTGGGCCACTCTGAGTTTAACTTTTATGGTCAGGAGAGAACTTCACACTGCACATCAGTTGAAGGATTAGAGCAGGTTAATAGCAGTGACATGCCATAGCATAGCATGACAGAGGGCATGTCTTATTTTGTCAGGCTGCCCTGAAAAGAAAGTGAAGGTGCTTCTTCCCTTAGGGTCTAACTGGAGGTGTTCAGGGCTCTCATTTAGAGAGGCCAGATACTCATAGTGGAGGCCACAAATGTGCAAGAAACCCACTAATGTGCTCAAATTATATCACTGAAAACTAATCGCACTCCTAATTCAAACATAGCACTTACATGTGAATTTATATCATTCTGCAAAAGCAAAGCTGTATGTACTGGGTAGTACCTTTGGGCCAGCAGACTTCAAATAATTTATGAGCACTACATGAAAGCCCCATTGCAAAAGTACCATTTGCTTGGAGGGTCTAGGGTCCCCAAGAAAAATTATTGTAAAGACCATCATCAATACATCTGAACAATGATGAAAGAAGGTTTCTGATTATCAATTTCTTGAAGGATCCTTCAAAAACCAAATCAACACCAAATCCTGATCCAACAATACCACAATCAACACTCAGACCCCATATGACCCCCAATCAACTCACATATATGTGGGCTTGTGCACATGTACACACAGACTCTAAATTAGCAGGGAAAAAAGGCTTAGCGAACAATGACTCAAGCCATAGCTTACCTTTATATCTTCTCTCTCCAAATCCTCTTAGAGAGCTCGTGCAGGGGCATTTGGGCCTAACTAAAATGCTTGAAAAATAAGGAGAGACACTCCTTTCTCACGTAGACCCATTCGATTCATTCTCTACTACAAAGAGGACTATTGGAATGTTCAGTGGGCAGAGCAAACATTGTTGAAATGTGCTGCCAGCAATTCCAATTGATTAAGAGTGATGATCAGTGTCTTAAAGACCCTGTGATCTAGAATAAGCTATTTATCAACCTTAGCAGCACTTTCCTTCCTTTTTCTCACAAACTGTAACACATTTTTATTTTATTTCATTTTATTTTATTTTTGGTAAAGAAGATTGGCCCTGAGCTAACATCTGTTGCCAATCTTCCCCTTTTTGCTTGAGGAAGATTGTCACTGAGCTAACATCTGTGCCAATTTTCCTCTATTTTGTCTGTGGGATGCTGCCACAGCACGGCGTGATGAGCAGTGTGTAGGTCTGTGCCCAGGATCTAAACCTGCAAACCCCCAGTCACCGAAGCAGAGCGTGCAAATTTAATCACTATACCACTGGGCCAGCCCATAGTTTTTATTTTATTCTTATGTTACCAGTGAGCAGAGGGCAAAGAGCTTTGCCCATCAGTTCAACGTTAATAAGAGTTTTATGTGCTTTAACATATCCTCCATGCACACTGATGTTTCTGTTTTCTTTGCTTTCCTCTCCTTAGTGGAAAGCTGTCTTCCTCACTAATTAAAATCCATTACCTCCTTCTGAGATGAAGAGGCTGAGGAATTACTGGCTGACTGCCTCTATCATGCTTAATAAATCCCTGAAGAACAAATAATGTCCTGTTGGGTGGGGGGAGAATTTTTAACCTCCGATCTCTTTGGCAACACAGTGGCCTCAGTTATTTTACTTGGTTTGCCGTTTGCGGCATCCAGCTATCAACATGAAGTGGCTGGACATTCACTATTTATAGCAGTCACTCATATCCTTAATAAGCCCCTGCTTTCAAACATACTTCACCTAGATCCTGCATCGCTGAATCCAAAATTCTTATATAGTCAGTCTATCTCAGTGAGTGAAAACGTCTCGAGCTATGATTTTACTCTCTGACATTAATGATCCTAAATGCAGGATTTTGTACACAAAGTGGACCAACTCGCCTCTTCTTCAGTTGATATAAATTCATCTTTTGCACTTATTTTTACTGTTTCTTCCTCGTTCCCGGTAGACCTCTTGTGAAGTTTCTTAATCTATCTGGTCTGCATCAACAAGGTTTAAACGTAAGGGTGTGCTTCAGAGTTTAGTGGAGAGAAATCTCTGACACTCTGGGAGTATTAAAGGTGCAGGACAGGAGCTCTGTTTACTCCTCTCTGCCTGTCTTCATCCACACTATTCTCTTTTTAACTTTTTTAACTTTGTCGCATTGTTGGTGTTGTCAGCTAAGTATTAACTTGCATGAGATATAAAGTAAGAAAGTTCAAGAGCGGGGCTTTGAAGTCAGATGAAGTAGGTGCTTGCTACTCTTACCTGTAGAAACTTCAGCAAGGTACTTAACTGCCTGGATCTCAGTTTCCTCATCTGCAATGTGGGAAATGCTATCTTCAAGTTCAAAGGATTGGTTTAAATCAATTGTACTTAGTTTAGTGGCTAGAACAGGTTTTAAAAAACAACTCTTTTAAATAATAATTTGTTTTGAGTGACTATTATATTTCTAACATTCAGTAAGTTTTGTGCCTTCCATATACACAAGGAGAATGCAAGTTATTTGTGGAAACTTAAGATCCACCAGACTCTTCTGAATGTCCCAGGATGCACAAAGAAAGGATATAGCCTGGGTAAAGATTAATGAGAGGTTTCGATGTTTCCATATGGAAAGAGAAAGTCCACATATGGGAGCTTACCGCCTTCTTTCTACTTCTCAGAGACATCACTATTAAATTGGCAGTTTCGTTTTCCACCATTTTTCCTAGTTTGCGTCTCTCAATAAAGTACTCGAAGATTCATTTATTCCCTAAAGTGGATGAGATGAGTCTTTTGAAGAGAGGCTTCCACTTCACTTGTCTCTGAGTGAATCTGGCTGTCCTTGTTCAGTGTCTCGAGCAACCTGGCTTTAACCAAGTGTGTTGAGGAATTTTATTTACATATAACGTAAGAGTAATTTTACAGGATTTCATAAACCATTCCTTTACACCAGCTCTAAAATCAACCCATTCTTGTCACCGTTGCTGCTATTTTTGCTGGGTTTTTTTCCCTCAGACTATCCTATATGGTTATAATTTATATTTTAATGATCATATGTCTTTTTCACGTTTGTCCAATGAAACGGAGAGTGCTAACTCAGTAAGTGACATTATGGCAAACTTAATTCAGTCCTTGTGGATGTCCAGAGGCTATGATAAGTCCATAGATACATGCTCGCCTTTGAATGGAGCACAGAAGTGTTATAGTACAGGGTGTGGTGGGCACTTCTTGAAGGGATATGATGCTCTGATTGCCCGTTATCCACTCCAAACCAAGCAGTGATAACTTTTTACCATGTTTTAGCCTCTCTCTCTTCCTGGGACTTTAATCTTTGAATGTGTGTTGGGATAATGAGGTATTAGGTGTTGCAATAGTAGACCCCTCTTTGACATGACATGCCGTTGTTGTTGTTTTTGTCTGTTTGGGGTTTATTTATTTATTTTTTTATTGCAGTAACATTGGATTATAACATTATATAGCTTTCAGATGTACATCATAATATATTTCAAATTCTGTGTAGATTACATCATGTTCACCACTCAAAAACCAATTACAGTCCATCCCCTCACAGGTGAGCCTAATCACCCCTTTTGCCCTCCCCCCTCTCCCCTTCCCCTATGGTAAAGACCAATCCAATCTCTGGTGCTATGTTTGTTTGTCATTGTTTTTTTTTTTTTTTTTTTTTTTACGGCACAAATCCCAACATTTTATTTTAGTTAGTTAATTAGTTTGTTTGCTTCAGAGGCAAGAACATTCCTCTCCTCCCTCAAGCTTGAAAAGTTCAGATCACCTTTAACCCCATCCATTTTCTCACTCTTACATCTATTCAGTTTCTGGATGTCAATGATTACTTTCCTCTCTGACACCCCGTTTCCGTTCCCACCAGCACTTGTAGTCCCACCACTAGCCTGTAGTCTTCTGATAATAATAACATTAACTGAACCCTTTCCATGTTCCAGGCACTGTGATTAAGTCTTAGAACGGCTCTGAAAGAGGGGCGTTATTACACCATTTAGTGGGAAGACGCTAATGCTTTCAGAGGGGAAGTAAATTTTTGAGTCCGTATGATTATAGGTGAAGAACCAGAAACCAAGCTCTGGTCTGTCTAACTGAAAAACCGTCCTCTGCCATACCACACTCTTGAAGGCTAAAACCTCTTTTTTTACAGGATAAAGAAAATATTTCCAAGAGTTATGGTGGAAACCAGGCTAGAGAATCAACAGAGACAGCCATCAGGCCTGATAGCCCCATTGGATTTAGAGAGTGTGAATTTGTAGTGGTCACTTCCACTCAATTCAGTGACTTCTTCCAGGAAGGTACTACAGCCTGAGGGCCCCCTGTGCTGAGACCAGTTGGGGTGGAGGCCTCCTTTTATCATCTTCAGCCTTGAGCATGTAGTTTTGTCTTTTGGTCTTCAAGTTCTGGCCTCCTGGCACTCCTAATCTTAGTCCATTTATTCCTCCTCATCTCAAGCCTTTTCTTTTTCTTTCAGAATTTTCCAGAGGTTAAGGCTCAATTATGGTGCCCTCATTTTTCCCTAATCGAGCTCCTCTTTTCAAAGTATCCACTCTCCCATTCTCTTCTCCATATCAATTGATCTCATCTTGATATTTACCATCTCTTTGTTTTCATGCTAGATTCTTGATAAGTATCTTCCAATAAAGTCCCTAATGCAGTTTTTACATAAGTCTAACTTTCTATGTAAGTCTAGCAACTGCTACTAAAAGTTTTATTTTAAAGACTACATTTTACAATTCTAGCTCATTTTGTTCCTTTTTTCCACATTTTGTTTGTTAGCATTGCTTTTTGGTGTGATGTTTTATTCTTTCTTTCTTTCTATGTTTCAAACCCTTAGGCTTCTTGGAGGTCTAAGACTTGTTTGTTGTTTCCTGGTCTTAATCTTGGTGAGGGTTTTGGGGTTTTTTTCTCTATTTCGTTATCTTTTTATTTATTTATTTTATTAATGTTATGATAGATTACAACCTTGTGAGATTTCAGTTGTACATTTTTGTTAGTCATGTTGTGGGTACACCACTTCCCCCTCCGTACCCTCCCCCCACCCCCCCTTTTCCCTGGTAACCACCGATCAGATCTCCTTCTCAATATACTAATTTCCACCTATGAGTGGAGTCATATAGAGTTCGTCTTTCTCTGACTGACTTATTTCGCTTAACATAATGCCCTCGAGGTCCATCCACGTTGTTGTGAATGGGCCAATTTCGTCTTTTTTTTTGGCTGAGTAGTATTCCATTGTGTATATATACCACATCTTCTTTATCCAATCATCAGTTTCTGGGCATGTAGGCTGGTTCCACGTCTTGGCTATTGTAAATAATGCTGCGATGAACATAGGGGTGCAACGGACTCTTGAGATATCTGATATCAGGTTCTTAGGATAGATACCCAGTAATGGGATGGCTGGGTCATAGGGTATTTCTATTTTTAACTTTTTGAGAAATCTCCATACTGTTTTCCATAGTGGCTGTACCAGTTTGCATTCCCACCAACAGTGTATGAGGGTTCCTCTTTCTCCACAACCTCTCCAACATTTGTCGTTCTTGGTTTTGGATGTTTTTTGCCAATCTAACGGGGGTAAGGTGATATCTTAGTGTAGTTTTGATTTGCATTTCCCTGATGATTAGCGATGATGAACATCTTTTCATGTGTCTATTGGCCATATTCATATCTTCTTTTGAGAAATGTCTGTTCATGTCCTCTGCCCATTTTTTGATTGGGTTGTTTGTTTTTTTGTTGTTAAGCAGTGTGAGTTCTTTGTATATTATGGAGATTAACCCTTTGTCGGATAAGTGGCTTGTAAATATTTTTTCCCAATTAGTGAGCTGATTTTTTTGTTTCAATCCTGTTTTCCCTTGCCTTGAAGAAGCTCTTTAGTCTGATGAAGTCCCATTTGTTTATTCTTTCTATTGTTTCCCTCAACTGAGGAGTTACAGTGTCCGAAAAGATTCTTTTGAAACTGATGTCAAAGAGTGTACTGCCTATATTCTCTTCCAAAAGACTTATTGTCTCAGCCTAATCTTTAGGTCTTTGATCCATTTTGAGTTTATTTTGGTGTGTGGTGAAAAAGACTGGTCAATTTTCAATCTTTTGCATGTGGCTGTCCAGTTTTCCCAGCACCATTTGTTGAAGAGACTTTCTTTTCTCCATTGTAGGCCCTCTGCTCCTTTGTCGAAGATTAGCTGTCCATAGATGTGTGGTTTTATCTCTGGGCTTTCAATTCTGTTCCATTGATCTGTGGACCTGTTTTTGTACCAGTACCATGCTGTTTTGATCACTGTAGCTTTGTAGTATGTTTTGAAATCGGGGATTGTGATTCCGCCGGCTTTGTTTTTCTTGCTCAGGATTGCTTTAGCAATTCGCGGTCTTTTGTTCCCCCATATGAATTTTAGGATTGTTTGTTCAATTTCTGTGAAGAATGTTCTTGGGATTCTGATTGGGATAGCATTGAATCTGTATATTGCTTTAGGTAGTATGGACATTTTAACTATGTTTATTCTTCCAATCCATGTGCAAGGAATGTTTTTCCATCTCTTTATGTCATCGCCTATTTCTTTCAAGAAAGTCTTGTAGTTTTCATTGTATAGATCCTTCACTTCCTTGGTTAAGTTTATCCCAAGGTATTTTATTCTTTTCATTGCGATTGTGAATGGGATAGAGTTCTTGAGTTCTTTTTCTGTTAGTTTATTGTTAGTGTATAGAAATGCTACTGATTTATGCACGTTAATTTTATACCCTGCTACTTTGCTGTAGTTGTTGATTATTTCTAATAGTTTTTCTGTGGATTCTTTGGGGTTTTCTATGTATAAGATCATGTCGTCTGCAAACAACGAGAGTTTTACTTCTTCGTTACCTATTTGGATTCCTTTTATTTCTTTTTCCTGCCGAATTGCTCTGGCCAGCACCTCCAGTACTATGTTGAATAGGAGTGGTGAAAGTGGGCACCCTTGTCTTGTTCCTGTCCTCAGAGGAATGGCTTTCAGCTTTTGTCCATTGAGTATGATGTTGGCTGTGGGTCTATCATATATGGCGTTTATTATGTTGAGGTACTTTCCTTCTATACCCATTTTACTGAGGGTTTTTATCATAAATGGGTGTTGGATCTTGTCGAATGCTTTCTCTGCATCTATTGAGATGATCATGTGGTTTTTGTTTTTCATTTTGTTGATGTAGTGTATCACGTTGATTGACTTGCGGATGTTGAACCATCCCTGTGTCCCTGGTATAAATCCCACTTGATCATGGTGTATAATCTTTTTGATGTATTGCTGTAATCGGTTTGCCAAAATTTTGTTGAGGATTTTTGCATCTATGTTCATCAGTGATATCGGCCTGTAGTTCTCCTTCTTTGTGTTGTCCTTGTCAGGTTTGGGGATCAGAGTGATGTTGGCTTCATAGAATGTGTTAGGGAGTTCTCCATCTTTCTCAATTTTCTGGAACAGTTTGAGGAGAATAGGTATTAAGTCTTCTTTGAATGTTTGGTAGAATTCTCCAGAGAAGCCGTCTGGTCCTGGACTCTTGTTTTTGGGGGAGGTTTTTGATTACCGTTTCTATTTCCTTACTTGTGATTGGTCTATTCAGATCCTCCATATCTTCCTGATTCAGTTTGGGGAGATTGTAGGAGTCTAGGAATTTGTCCATTTCTTCCAGGTTGTTCAATTTGTTGGCATATAGTTTTTCATAGTATTCTCTTATGATCTCTTGTATTTCATTGGTATCTGTTGTGATTTCTCCTCTGTCACTCCTGATTTTATTAATTTGCGATTTCTCTCTTCTTTTCTTGGTGAGTCTGGCTAGGGGTTTGTCAATTTTGTTAATTCTTTCGAAGAACCAACTCTTTGTTTCATTGATCCTTTCTATTGTCTTTTTTGTTTCAATATCGTTTATTTCTGCTCTTATTTTTATTATTTCCCTCCTTCTGCTGACTCTGGGCTTTGTTTGTTCTTCTTTTTCTAGTTCTGTTAGGTGTCATTTGAGGTTGCTTACATGAGCTTTTTCTTGTTTAGTGAGGTGAGCCTGTATTGCGATGAATTTCCCTCTTAGGACTGCTTTTGCTGCATCCCAAATGATTTGGTATGTCGTGTTCTCATTTTCATTTGTCTCCAGATAATATTTGATTTCTTCTTTAATTTCTTCAATGATCCATTGTTTGTTGAGAAGCGTGTTGTTTAGTCTCCACATTTTTGCACCTTTCTCTGCTTTTTTCTTGTAGTTGATTTCTAGTTTAATAGCGTTATGATCAGAAAAGATGCTTGATATTATTTCAACTCTCTTGTATTTATTGATGTTTGCTTTGGTTCCCAAAATATGGTCAATCCTTGAGAATGTTCCATGTGCACTTGAGAAGAATGTGTAACCTGCTGTTTTTGGATGAAGTGTTCTATATATATCTATTAAGTCCATCTGGTCTAATTTTTCATTTAATTCTATTATTTCCTTGTTGATTTTCTGTCTGGATGTTCTGTCCATTGGTGTTAATGGTGTGTTGAGGTCCCCTACTATTATTGTATTGTTGTTGATGTCTTGTTTTAGTTCTATTAAGAGTTGCTTTACAAATTTTGGTGCTCCTGTGTTGGGTGCGTATATATTTATGTGTTATGTCTTCTTGGTGGAGAGTCCCTTTTATCATTATATACTGTCCCTCTTTATCTTTCTTTATCTGTTTTGCTTTGAAATCTACCTTGTCTGATATTAGTATAGCGACACCTGCTTTCTTTTGTTCATTATTAGCTTGGAGTATTGTTCTCCATCCCTTGACTCTGAGTCTGTGTTTGTCTTTGGGGCTGAGGTGTGTTTCCTGGAGGCAGCATATTGTTGGATCTTGTTCTTTGATCCATCCTGCCACTCTGTGTCTTTTGATTGGGGAGTTCAATCCATTTACATTTAGAGTGATTATTGAGACGTGGGGGCCTACCACTACCATTTTGTGTCTTGTTTTCCGGTTTTCTTCAGTTTCCTTTGTTTCTCGTCCCATGGTTTAATCTGTTCTGATGTAGAGCTGCTACTCTCTGTTGTTGTCCTTCTACTTATCTCCTCTGCTCTTGGTTTTGTAGCCCCTTTCCTTTTTTGGATTTTTCAGGAATGAGGGTTTTCCTGAGGATTTCCTGAAGAGGAGGTTTTGTGGCAATGAACTCCCTTAATTTTTGTTTATCTGGGAAAGTTTTTATTTCTCCATCGTATTTGAAGGATATTTTTGCTGGGTAGAGAATTCTCGGCTGTAGATTTTTGTCCTTCAGATTTTTGAATATATCATTCCACTCTCTTCTAGCCTGTAAAGTTTCTGCTGAGAAATCTGCTGATAGCCTGATGGGGGTTCCTTTGTAGGTTAGTTTCTTTTGCCTGGCTGTCCTTAATATTTTCTCCTTGTCATTGACTTTTGCTAGCTTCACTACTATATGCCGTGGAGTTGGTCTTCTTGCATTGATAAAGTTTGGAGATCTATTGGCTTCTGTCACCTGAAGATCCATCTCCCTCACCAGATTTGGGAAGTTCTCAGCCATTATTTCTTTGAATAGGTTTTCTGCCCCTTTCTCCTTCTCTTCTCCCTCTGGTATACCTATAATCCTTACGTTGCATCTCCTAATTGTGTCTGATAATTCTCGGAGAGTTTCTTCATTTCTTTTAAGTCTTGCTTCTCTCTCCTCCTCTGCCTGCAACAATTCTATATTGCCATCTTCCAAATTGCTAATTCTTTCCTCCATATTATCGGCCCTACTGTTCAGAGCATCTAGATTTTTCTTAATCTCCTCTATTGTGTTCTTCATTTCCAATATTTCTGTTTGGTTCTTCTTTATCGTATCAAACTCTTTTGTGACATAGCTCCTGAACTCATTGAGTTGTCGGTCAGAATTCTCTCTTAACTCATTGAGAATCTTAATGATGGCTGTTTTGAAGTCATCATCATTTAGGTTATATATCTCATTTTCTTTGGGATTGTTTTCTGCGTATTTGTTACTTTCTTTCTGTTCTGGAGATTTAATGTATTTTTTCATATTGCTTGATGTTGTTGATTTGTGCCTCCGCATGGAGATAGAGTTTAGTTGCTCCTTTCACTTGTTTCAGCTGCTGCGGTGGGGGGAGCAGCTGTTTATACTTCACCAACCAGGAACCCTGTCCGTAGTTGCTAACTGGGCCCGGGCCCCTCTTCGTAGCCACAGTGGCCCTTTGGATTCCCTCCTCTGCCGTGGGGGCCGTCACAGTGGGGCTTCAGGCTGCAGGTGCCTACTGTTGCAGCCCACCTAGATGTGCTCTCTCCTTGGGGTCTGCAACGGTGTTATGGGCTTTTCCAGCGGCCAGGGGTGGGATCACTTATATTTGTCGCTCCGTTGCTGTCGGCACCCACCGAATCTCACTTGTCCTCTATGGGTCGCAGGAGAGCTATTGGCATCTTCTACAGTCTGTGGTTAGTACACCTAGCTATGCTGCTTTTGCCCTGGGGTCTTCCAGCCTTGTGGCTGGCGGCTGGGTGCCTTCTACTGGTGCTGTGCAGAGGCTTTCCCTAAGGCTGCTGTGAGCCTGTAGGGTTTCCCCCTAGGCTACTAAGCTGGGTCTCTGGAACTCTCTCCAGCCCCAGTCCTCTCCAAGATCTCCGGCAATCCCTAGTCTCACGGGGCGGGCAACGGCAGCTGGGGGTCGCCCCGCCCTCTGGGCTTCTCTCCGGGCCTCTCCCGGGAGCCCTGAATGCTGGGCGTGGCCCCTCTGCTAATGGCAGACAGAGAGTTTTGTCTGCTGCCTGGCGGAACTCCGGCGCTTCCCCTCCGGGTCGCAGAACCGGCCTTTGAAAGTTCCCCCCGCCCCGGTCCTCTCCAAGATCTCTGGCAATCCCTAGCCCCACGGGGCGCGCAACGGCAGCTGGGGGTTGCCCCACCCTCTGGGATTCTCTCCGGGCCTCTCCCGGAGCCGTGAATGCTCAGCGTGGCCCCTCTGCTAACGGCAGACAGAGAGTTTTGTCTGCTGCCCGGGCGGAGCTCCGGCGCTTCCCCTCTGGGTCGCAGAACCGGCCTTTGAAAGTTCCCCCAGCCCCAGTCCTCTCCGAGATCTCCGGCAATCCCTAGTCCCACGGGGTGGGCAACGGCAGCTGGGAGACCTCCGTACCCTCCGTGACTCTCTCTGGGACCCTCCGGGCGCCCCGAGCACCAGGCTGGGTCTCCCCGCCAATGGCGGGGAGAGACTCTCCCCGCGGGCTCAGGTGTGCAACTCCAAAGTTTCCCTCTGCGTTTAGGAGTAATTGTGGGGGGTTTAGGTAGGGTTCTGGTCACCTGTTTCCACCGTCGCTCCTCTGTTGTGTTCTTGCTCCTGCCCTAGATGTGTGTGGATCCTCCGGGGGCGTCCGTTGGAAGAAAGCCGCTTGCGGGTACTAGGCTGCCCGTCGGGGTCGGAGAGTTTTCACCTATTTCCACATCCTCCCGGAGGAAAGTCCGTCCGCCTTCCGATGTATAGTCGCGTGGGTGTCTCAGACGTCCTGAGATGCTGTCTGGATATCCTTTGTCAAGCGATAAGTGTCCAAATAATTGTAGACTCGAAGGGCGAGAGACAAAGAGGACTACTCACGGCGCCATCTTGGATCTTCTCCTTGTCATTGTTTTTATCTTCTACTTATGATGAGATCATACTGTATTTAATTTTCTTCCTCTGACTTATTTCTCTTAGCATAATACCCTCAAGGTCCATCCATGTTGTGACAAATGGCCAGATTTCATCATTTCTTATGGCTGAGTAGTATTCCATTGTGTATATATACCACATCTTCTTTATCCATTCGTCCCTTGATGGGCACCTAGGTTGCTTCCAAGTCTTGGCTATTGTGAATAATGCTGCAATGAACATGGTGGGGTCATGTATCTTTATGCATTCATATTTTCACGTTCTTTGGATAAATACCCAGCAGTGGAATAGCTGGATCATATGGTAGATCTATTCTTAATTTTCTGGGTTACTCCATACGGCTTTCCATAGTGGCTGCACCAGTTTGTACTCTCACCAGCAGTGCACAAGAGTTCCCTTCTCTCCACATCCTCTCCAAAACTTTTTGTTTCCTGTCTTGTTAATTATAGCCATTCTGACCAAAGTGAGGTGATACCTCATTGTAGTTTTGATTTGTGTTTTCCTGATAGTTAATGATGTTGAACATCTTTTCATGTGCCTCTTGGCCATCTGTATATCTTCTTTGGAGAAATCTCTGTTCAGATCTTTTGCCCATTTTCTAATTGGATTGCTGGTTTTTTGTTGTTGAGATGTATGAGTTCTTTGCATATTTTGGATATTAACCCCTTATCTGATATATGGTTTGCAAATATCTTCTCCCAATTGTTAGGTTGTCTTTTCATTTTGTTGATGGTTTTCTTTGCTGTGCAGAAGTTTTTAGTTTGATGTACTCCCATTTGTTCATTTATTCTTTTGTTTCCCTTGCTCATTCAGACATGGTACTGAAAATACGCTGCTAAGACTGATGTCAAAGAGCGTACTACCTATGTTTTCTTCTAGAAGTTTCATGGTTTGGGGTCTTATATTCAAGTCTTCAATCCATTTTGAGTTGATTTTTGTGCATGATGTAAGGTAATGGTCTACTTTCATTCTTTTGCATGTGGCTGTCCAGTTTTCCCAACACCATTTATTGAAGAGACTCTCCTTTCTCCATCATGTGCTCTTGACTCCCTTGTCGAATATTAGCTGTCCATACACTTGTGGGTTTATTTCTGTGCTCTCGATTCTGTTCCATTAATATGTGTGTCTGTTTTTGTGCCAGTACCATGCTGTTTTGGTTACTAGGGCTTTGTAGTATATTTTGAAATCAGGGGGTGTGATACCTCCAACTTTGTTCTTTTTTCTCAGGAATCCTTTGGCTATTCGGGGTCTTTTGTTGTTCCATATAAATTTTAGGATTCTTTGTTTGTGAAAAATGTTGTTGCAACTTTAATAGGGATTGCGTTGAATCTATACATTGCTTTAGGAAGTATGGACATTTTACCTATGTTAATTCTTCCAATCCAAGAGCGCAGAATATCTTTGCATTTCTTTGTGTCTTCTTTGATTTCTTTCAACAATGTTTTATAGTTTTCAGTGTGCAGATCTTTCACCTCTTTGGTTAAGTTTATTCCTCGGTATTTCATTCTTTTTGTTGCAATTGCAAATGGGATTGTATTCTTAATTTCTCTTTCTGCTACTTCGTTGTTAGTGTTTAGAAATGCAACCGATTTTTGTATGTTTATTTTGTATCATGTGACTTGACTGTATTGATTTATTATTTCTAAAAGTTTTTTAGTGGATTCTTTAGGGTTTTCTATATGTAAAATCATGTCATCTGCAAAGAGTGACAGTTTCACTTCTTTTCCAATAGGATCCCTTTTATTTCTTTTTCTTGCCTGATTGCTCTGGCTAGGACTTCCAATACTATGTTAAATAAGAATGGTGACAGTGGGCATCCTTGTCTGGTTCCTGTTCTTAAAGGGTAGATTTCAGTTTTTCTCCGTTGAGAATGATATTTGCTGTGGGTTTGTCATATATGGCCTTTATTACATTGAGGTATTTTCCTTATTATCCATTTTATTTAGAGATTTTATCATAAATGGATGCTGTATCTTGTCAAATGATTTCTCTGCATCTACTGAGATGATCATGCGGTTTTTATTCTCCATTTTGTTAATGTGGTGTATCATATCGACAGATTTTGTTTTTAACCAGAATCTGGATTAAACTGTTACGATGCCAGAAGACTGGTTCTCATTCTCAGCTCTCATACTTCCTTGACACTCTTTCTCCTCACTTCTGCAGGCCCTGCCTATCTCCTATAGGCAAATGCTCTCATCTTCTACCTCTCTTCTTCTCAGTTCCTAAAATTCTCTTTGATCAATTTCATTCACACCCACAACTTCTTGCATCCTCATATTTATACTGATAACTCCCACATCCATGCTTTTTGGGGACTTGAAAGGTTAAATCACAAATTGTCCTATTCAGTTATAGAAGAAAAAAGTGAAATATCTCCAGGAGTTAGTTAAGGAGCAAACTCTCAGTGGTGTTGCTGGTAAATTTGGAATACTGAAGCAGCTTGGCCCAGAGTTTAAATTGGGCTCCCTGTTTTTTCTCACCTTGAATTGAATTTACTCACCCAGTTCCAAGTAGAACAATCAGAGACCCCAAGCATCCCCACTGTGCAGAAGACCTAATGAAAAAAACAGAAGCAGAAAAAATATAAGCACTTGTGGACCACTGTCAGTATGAGAGAGAGAGAAAGAGAGAGAATAAAGGGAGAAAGAGAAGAGAAGAAGGAAGGATCTGAGCTACACTTCTTACTGGGTTCCCATTTCTCATTCCATCCTACTTGGAGGAATGAGTAAAGAGAGGGCTGGATGTGCCCTTCTAATACTGTTCCTTCATAAAAATGGAAGCCCCTTCCTCTCTATGGAGGGTGAGGAATGGAGGAATAAGCGCTCCTCAAGATAGTGCCCTCAGATTAGTATTACGCATTCCACAACCCACATATCCAGATGTCTATGGGACATCTCTACCCAATTGTCTCAAGGAAATTCAAACTAAACATGTCCAAAATTGAAGCCATCCCCCTTGCAACCTGCTTTTCTATAAGTAAGTGGTAGATATCTTGGCAATTTATTCTTCCTCATTCTCCTCTCTATTCAAGTACAAAACAATACATTGTATACTATCACTTAAGTACCACTTATTGAAAACACATAGTTTGCTAGTTACTATTCAGTAGTTTACATACACTATCTTGCTCAATTTTTTCCACAACTCTGTAGGGTAAGTAGCATAATCTCCATTTCACAAATGAGAAAACAGAAAATTAGAAAGGTTAAACATATAACTGAAGCAATATGCTTCTCAAGTACATGATCTTAATCAGTGTGGACAACCACCACCCACACCTGGGCCCTTCTCTTTATGTGTTCTGCATCCTTTGTTATCTTTTGCCTGGAGACTATTGCAATAGCCCAGAAAATGGACTCTTTAACTTCAGAGTTGACTCCTTAGAATTCATCCTCCACAAGCACTGCCTCCGGAGTGCTATTTCTAAAATGCAAATCTGATCAAGTAAATTTTCTACTATAAAAGTCTCATAGACTCCCCGTCATGTTGCAGCTGCTGCCTATCTGTCAGATTTAATCTTCCACCCTTCTCCCACACACATCCTAGGCTCTGCTGATGCTGAACTAACTGTCATCCCTGGGAAATGCCAGACTCATTCCTGGCTCCTTACCTTTACACATGTCATTTCTTTCCTCTGACTGAAATGCAATTATCTCCCTACCCAACCCAGCCTTTGAAAGGCAAACTCTAACTTAATTAGGAGCTTAAATTTTACCCCTTGGGTGAACCCTTCCTTAAGCACATTTCAACACGTACCTGTCAGATTGCAGGCATTTCTTCACATTGCACTGTAACTGCTATGTAGTAGGTCTGTCTGATCGTGAAAGCAATCTTGGAGAGTATAGGGAATCTTTATGTTTGTGTCCTTCCAACCCAGCACAGTGACTGAAACATAATGGGTGATCAATACACACATCTTTTTCAATTGAGCAAGGCATTCTATATCTCCAGAACTATATTTAAGATACTTCTCATGGGAAGGGAGCAAGGGAGCACAATATGGCATTCTACCTACCAACATTCTGCAGATGACACTGTGGGATGTAAATAATTATTTAGGATACTAAGTAGAAATTAACAACAGGAAAAAATGTCTTGACTCTCTTACTTGAGGCAGGAATCCTCTAAGAGTCATCTTCCAGGGCAAATGCCTCTTGTTCCCATAAAAACAAGCAAATTGTAAAGAAGCAGAAGTATATGACATTGTTGAATTTTGCCTATTCTGTGAAGAGGATAAAGGAGGTGGCAATTTGCCTAAAAGAGCTTGAGGAGTTGCGGGTAGATTTTCAGGAACCATGAAGAATAAAATCATTAGGAAGCAAAATTTTCTAAAGGGCTAAGGTGCAAATTGTATGGCATAAGGTGCAGTACTAGGACAGAAAGAAAGGAGGTCAAGGACGGCACCAAATTTACGGCACCGCAGGAGCTGTGCACACTTGCCTCCTTAACTTCCACAAGGTGTTGTGAAGTCAATAGGACCTTGAGCTTCAGACTGTTTAAATAACCACCTAAAGTCACACGAGTGGTCAGTGTCTTCCAGCTTAACTTGAAATTCTACGTTCCTTCCAATTCACTACTTGTTCTTAAGCATTGCCCCTTGTCTCAAATAAATCCAAAGGCTTTTGTGTTTTGTATTTGACAGAGGAAGACACATACTAAAAGCCATCTAAGCAAAATGTCAAACTGTAACTTCCCTAAATACACACATGCCGTGCATAGTTAACACGTGACCCTCATTCGCTCACAGATTCATGCACAAATGCCAGATTCACTCTAGCTGAATAGTAAAGCGGAACTCAGAAACTGGGGGTACAGACTAGGCTGACATGAGTCAGTTCCTGACAACTCTCATTGTAAAGTTCTTCTCAGTTCACCTATGTTTCTACATTTAGAATCATAGAAAACGTTTTTAGTTAGAGATCTTTGGGGAATAAATTCGACTTCTGTATTTAATGGCTGGGATAAATCAAAAGCCAAATAACGGAAGCTGTAAGATTTGTTAGACTAACGTGAAGATATATTTGTGTCAATTGTGGAGCAATTACATCATAATTCACTGAAAAATGTACCTTACAAGTGTTTTATGAGGTCATCGTGTCCCTGACTTTTTCAGTAAGATGTTAATAATCAGAAAATAAATCAGCATGCTTAGTAATAAAATATAATTCAAAACGTTGTAGTGGCACTTTGGTAATAACAGGGGAAAAAAGGAGACAAACTACTATTATTACTCTTTTATCACCCCCCAAATTCTCCTTATATCCATAAAACATCTACAGTAACACACCGCATAATGATGTTTCGATTATGGACCATATGACAGTGGTCCCATAAGATTAGTACCATGTAGTCTAGGTATGTAGTAGGCTATACCATCTAGGTTTGTGTAAGCCCACTCTATGATGTTTACACAACGAGTCAATCACCTAACAATGCATTTCTCAGAATGTATCCCTGTCGTTAAGACGCATGACTGCATACAGACAAATCTTCATTCAAATATCTCACTCTAATTTAGACACAGCTTTCCTCACAAACACTCACACACAGAGAGAAATAAAAATGGTGTTTGCAATCTGGAGAAAATACCTAAAAGTTATTCAATTATCTGTCAGCTTAGCAGCAGTGATGAAGACCAATGAAGGCTTTCCATTTCTTTCTGTTCATTTCCCAGCTTTGTTGATCTTAAATCCTATTTGCGATGCCGTTTTCTTCGCTGCTTTTATCCAGTGGTCTTCCTTTCCATCCATTGGTGTGACTGAGATTAAAAAAAAGAAGAAATTGACTTGGTTATATTAACAAGGTATTGCTAAAAGATCCAGCATAACATTCTTATTCTTTTGGGAAGTAAATGTTTTTGCAGACTATCCTGGTTTATCAACCATGATTAGTAGCTTTATTCATAGTAGAAAATATATTCTAAGTAGTTAATATACACAACAACTTACAGAAATCAATTTTTATGTTGAAATTCTCTTTATTCAGCTCCTTGGAGTTTCTAAACAACTCTATGACACTGCTTTTATCCAATTTAATTTTTCTAAGGTATAGTAGAAATTGTTTCTTCTTTCTCCTAATTTAGAATGTTGACTTTGTCACTGGCACACAGGCTTTATTAAGAAGTTGTCTAATTTGGTTTCACAGACATTTTTAAAATTTACCTTATAGCAAATAACCAAATCGTGGATTGTGAGATTTTTTTTTATGAGGGGGCGAAGAGAGGCCAGTTCCATTTGAATGTCAGCTGTTTTGGTGTCAGAAGATCCAGTTGAATTTCAAAAGTAAAGTTTCTGTTCATCAATAGTAGTATAATTAAATTCTTCAAGAATCTGTCTTATCAACTCAAAGGATTCCTTGTCTTCTCCTGGGGTTAAGGTCTTTAAATGCCATTACATTAGCTGATTGTTTCACTCTAGCAATTTCTATAATTTCTCTACTTTCAACTTTCTCAATCTCTATCGTTTTCCCTGTTTTTATTTCTCAGCCACCAACCTGGAATCTACTTCAGAGAAATATTCAGCCTAGATCCTGATGCAACTTCTCTCCAGGAAAAATTCACGAAAGCTGATTTACATCTGTTGGACCTTTCCTCAAGTCTCCAGTTACATACTTAATTTCAGATACAACTTAATATATTATGCTAATGTATTGCCTTTATATTATATACATTTGTATCTCTATATATAGCCTCCTGTATCATAGGTTCTTAATTTCTATCAATGTTGTATCAGATGCCCAAAGCAAAATAGTAAACAAAGTTAAATTTTCAAACCTCTTGAGAGTCTTAAAGATAAGTGGTCCAGATATCTACTGACAAGAATCTAAACTGATATAAGAATTTTGGGAAAAAACTTTGGCAAATGTATATCAAGGTCTTGAAATATTTCTATTCTTTGCCTATGTGATTGTTTGCGTGATAAACTATCCTCTAATATAACTCATAACTCCAAACATAGTTTAGTACAAACATGCTCCGAGTAAAATTATCTATAAAAGTAACCTAATTAGTCCCAAGTAGGAGAATAATAAAACAGATTATCATATAATCACAGGACACAATAGGATTCAGTTAATAATGGGTTTAGAATGAATTATTACATCTCTGAGAAAATCTTATAACTTTGGGGTCAGTGGCAGTTTACAAAATTGAGTATTTACTAAAGTATGAATCTTGCAAAATATACATAGTTCAAGAATTAGGTGAAGAGGCCGGCTCCATGGCCGAGTGGTTAAGTTCACGTGCTCCGCTGCGGCGGCCCAGGGTTCGGATCCTGGGCGCAGACATGGCACCGCTCGTCAGGCCATGTTGAGGCAGCGTCGCACATCCCACAACTAGAAGGACCTGCAACTAAGATATACAACTATGTATCAGGGGGGTTTGGGAAATAAAGCAGAAAAAAAAAAAAATGAAAGATTGGCAACAGTTGTTAGCCCAGGTGCCAATCCTTAAAAAAAGAAAAAGGAAGATTGGCAACAGCTGTTAGCCTAGGTGCCAATCTTTAAAAAAAAAAAAAAAAGAATTAGGTGAAAATGTGTAAGTATTAATAGCCCTGTCTTTGGATCATGGAATTTACATTCTGCTTTCACTCTTTGTAAATTTATGCAATTTATAGATATTCAAAAATAATAAAGTTTAATCTTATGATTATAAAAATAAGCTTTATTTTTAAATAAGGAAATGGATACACTTTGCCAGAAGTTGTTTTAAATAGAGTGCTAAAATTTTTGCTTGGGTTTGCAAATAAAAGCATTCGCAAAAATCTTGTTATTTTCTCATTTCAAATATAGGAAATTCTTATTTCTTCCTCTGGAATTGGTTGAGACTGGAAATGAAGAAACTCACTGGGCAAGTTGAAACATTTTCAAATGTAAAGAAAACCAAGTATTCTGAAGATGGTGTTCATGCTACTGTACTCATAATCACAATGAGCCTTAGTACAAACACTGCTAAAAATACTCTGAGTAAATGGCTGGATTTGCTTTTAGAAAGGTTTGAGTGAAATTTGTAATACATCATACATAAACATTTCATTATAGTTTACATTCTTTTTCCATATATATTGATTATCTTTGCTTTTGTCTTTACTTTCTTTTTTCACCCCATTAACACTAAGTATTTAATATATTCAGTACATTAGACCAAATGGAATCATTTTGCAAATGAACTATATTAATTAAATAATTATCCAAAAATTGTTAAAGTCCTATTTTATATGATAAATTAAATGCAATACCCCATTCCAGAATTCTGGACAAATGATTTTTACACAGGTGTTTTTTCCTAAGAATGCTAATTTTAAAAATTTGCATTCACCACCACAATCTTCCCATACAAATACTTTCTCCATTCTTGATTTTATCTTTCTCCATAATAACTGACTTTTAAAATATAACGTGATTTACTTGTATGTTCTATTCTTTGCTAGTCTCCCCACACCAGGAAGGAAGCTCTATGAGAGCAGATTTTATCTCTTTTCTTCATTGCTGTACCCCAAGACTTAAAAAAATGCCAGGTACATGTTAGCCTCTACAAATATATTTGTTACTCTGAAAAAAATATATTCAATATTATCTTTAAATGTTATTTTTAGGCGCTGGCCCTGTGGCCAAGTGGTTAAATTCACAAACTCAGCTTCAGCCGCCCAGGGTTTCACCAGTTCGGATGCAGGGCATGGACATGGTACTGCTCACCAGGCCACGCTGAGGTTCTGCCCCAGATAGCACAACCAGAGGTTCTCACAACTAGAATATACAACTAAGTACAGGGGGGCTTTGGGGAGAAGAAAAAGAAGAAAGAAAATACATATACAACATTATTTACTTGTATGTCTATTCTTTGTTAGACTCCGCACACCAGAAAGGGAGTTCTATGAGAGCAAATTTTATCTGTTTTCTTCATCGCTGTAGCCCGAGACCTAAACAATACCTGGCACATGTTAGCCTCTACAAATATATTTGTTACTTGGAAAAAAATATATTCAATATTAGTCTTTAAATGTTATTTTTAAGCATAAATTCCAGGAATATAAATGTCTCCAAAAAGAAATAAAAACATGTCTATACAAAAACATGTACACTAGCACAGCAGCACTTATTTACAGTAGCCAAAAAGTGGAAATAAGTTAAATTATCAACTTGTGAATAAATTTTAAAAATGTGGTATTTCCATACATTGGAATACTGTTCAGCATTTAAAATGAATGAGCTACTGATACATGTTACAACTTGGATAAACCTGAAAAATATTATTTTAAGAGAGAGAAGCCAAGTACAGAAGATTATGTATCATATGATTACATTGATATAGAAAGTCTAGAAAAGATAAATTTATAGAGACAGAAAGCAGACAAATGGTTTCTTAGGGCTATGGTTGGGAGTGGTGGTTAACTGAAAATTGGATCAAGAGAACTCTTTGAGTTGATGGAAATATTAAAAGACTGGATTGTGGTAGTGGATGTACAACTCTATACATTTACTAAAATCATTTAACTGTATACTTAGAATTAATAAATTTTATGATATGTAAATCATAACGAAATAAAGCTGTTTAATATCTACATTCTATCTATATTTCCTTACACATACACAGAAGCATAGCCAAGAATATATGCAATTTATTTCTCTGGAATGAGTCACAAGAATCTTAATAGTCGTTACATTTGGAATAAAAAAATTGGGAATATGAGAGGCTTTCCTTCATCATTTTTCACTTTTTATATATTTGAATTTTCTAAAGTAATAAATGTACTATTTTTATTTAAATGTGAAGATAAAGCAGAGAGAGATTTGAAGATGCTGACCTTGAAGATTGGAGAGATGCAGCCATGGGCCAAGAAAAGCTGGAAGCCCCGAGGAGCTGGAAAAGGCAAGGAAGGGATTCTCCCCTAGAGACTCTGAGAGGAGCACAGTCCTGCTGACACGGTGATTTGGGGCCAGTGAAAATGATTTCAGACTTCTGGCCTTCAGGACTGTAAGAGAATAAATGGTATTTTAAGACGCCAAGTTTTTGGAAATTTGTTAGAGCAGCCACAGGAAATTAATACAATCATCATGGGACAGTGAACCAATTAAGCAATAGGTAAACTGAACCAGTGCTACTTACCTTTACTACCAGGTTGAAAGAGGAACTGCCAGAACTTGTCAGATTCTCTTTGCAAGCTGCTGGGCAGTGATCAGAGCAAGGGTAGTCATAGAAGAAAACGAATAAAACTTTTTAACGCATTTCAGAAACTATGCTAACATATTCACGGGACAGTCATGCCCTTATTGTATCTATGAGTTGTACTTCTTGCTAGATCCAAGATGACAAAATGGAAAGACAAGTTGAAGTAGGAAGAAGACGGAAAGGAGAGATGGATATAGCAAACATCATAATTAGTAGAGAAAGATCAAGAAACAAAAAAGTGTGAAGGAACAAAGTGGTACTAGAGATCCTAATGTATATGAAATTAAGTCATGCATTCATTCATTCGGCTACCATTGAACAAATATGCATTGAACATATATTCAGAACACTGTGGTAGAAACACTAAAGATACTATAGCAAGCAAGATAGACATGGCCCGTAACTTCATAAAACATATCAAGTCTTAGAAGATTGACAGGAACCATCCAATTATCAAATTAGTAAGCCCTGGAGGTAGAAATCATTTTCCATAACACTTTTCCTAATATATCATCACCCCTCTCTCTCTCTTATCCCTAACATTAACTTTTATTTATAAGTTATTATTAACTTTTATCCAACAATTGGGATGAAATTTACCTACTCTGTGAGATTTTTTTCTGACTATTTTCTCATTTCAAATTGATTGCTCTCTCCTTTGAGACTGAACTATGTTCTAAAGTGATTAACTTGGCATGGGTTATATTCTACAGCATTTATTTTTTACGTCTCCCTCTTATTAAACTATAAGGCCTACCCCCCGATATGGACAAGCTCAGGTTCAGTATTCACCTTTGAATCTGCAGCATGTAGTACAAAGCCTAGCACAGAGAAGACAATTGACAATTGTTGAATGAATTAAAGAGCAAAATATTTTTAAGAGTCCTGGCTAAAGTGTTAACCTGAGTCCAGAATGTAGGGAAAGAAGAATCAGAATTTAGATAAAGATATTTATTGTAAGAGTCACAGGCTCCATGACCCATATGCACCATTGTGACATGTGAAATGTGGTTAAAATTCAGTGTGAAATTTATTTAAAATTATAAATATCCTCCAGCAGTGTCTTGTCATAGTAGGGATAATTCAACCAATGATAGGCTTATTATTGTACCAGGTGATGGGGATAGAGGAATGAGTGAAATATGGACTATTCAGTTCAGTTACTGAGCAATAATTGGAAGAGAAAAATAAGTAAACAATTACACATCTTAATTCACGATAACAGGCAAGTAGAAATAAGTAGTTGGATTAAAAGAATAATTTAGAAAGTTCCTTACATTAAATGGTATTTTTTTTTTACTATTTCGAAGGATCCTAGAAGTTTAATAATTTTCATTTCTCATTAAAAAGTTTCTTTCAGTGTTTGATTCCACTGGAGAATGTTAGTTTGTTTTCTTATTAGCATAGAGCTCTTTATAAGTAACCTGGGACAGAGCTGATCAGGAAAACTACAGCAAGTAAACTACTTCTGAAAACCAGAATGTAATATTACTTATTAAAGATAATACCTATAAAATTAAAATGTGAAGGCTGTAACCTCTCTTTACTGAGTATTGGGAAGTCTGCCAACCACTTCTCTGGGCTCTGAGAGATTGTTCCAGATGGCAGAATAAATTCTCTAGTGACAAACAGAGATCAAAGTCCCTAATTACTTAACGTTTTTGACAATAAATTCTTGTCTCTTGAATGATCCACTTTCTACTCAGTTTGTCAAGGAAGAAATGTGGAGTCATCTCTGGCCATCTCTCCCCCTCAATTCTTATATTCAATCACTCCAAAAGAAGAATCTCTTTCTCCAATCTCTTGCTACCTTAAGATGACTCCCCTTTACTCTCAGGTAGGGGCAGAATTTTCATTAATGTTACCAGTCCAATTTCAGTGCCGTCATTGGCTCCTCTCCATGAGACAAAGAGGTGGCTTACTCAATTGGTGAAGTGGGTAGAATCTTAGGCTATAGCGTTCTATTGGATGAGTTAATATGTTGAAAAACACTGATTATGCATGGCCCTCCCTCACAACGCTTGCTCTCTCTTTCACTCTTCTTGATCTCTTGGGTCTAACTGTGTCCAGGAGTGCTGGACTCATCTGACTCCATGTGGAATACATTCAAGAAAAGCGTAGTTCTAGAAGGTCTGGTTAAGATTTTCCTCTTAGCTCTGGCTACTCTAACTTTGATTAAATAAGTTATGGCAATTTTTCTCTATGTCACTGAATGTCTTTATTTTAGAGTGAAAAAATCAAGAGTCAGGGCTGGCCTGGTGGCTCGGTGGTTAAGTTTGCATGTTCCGTTTGGGAGGCCTGGAGTTCCCCAGTTCAGATTCTGGGTGCAGATCTATGCATCGCTTCTTAAGCCATGCTGTGGCAGGCGACCTACATATAAAGTAGAGGAAGATGGGCTCAGATGTTAGCTCAGGACCAGTCTTCCTCAGCAAAAAGAGGAGGATTGGCAGCAGATGTTAGCTCAGGGCTAATCTTCCAAAAAAAAAAAAAATTCAAGAGTCATCATTTCAGCCCCTGGCCCTTGCTTCATTCTCTTATTTTACTTCTTATGGAGTTTTATACTTTGCATATTAAAGTAGATATTTCATTTTGAGCTCCATATGTTCCTTTGTAATTTATTCTGTCCTGGTTAAGACCAGGGAGGAGGAGGTCGTGATTTATTAGACTATATCAAACCTCCAACAATATATTAATCTTACTAATTCTACATTTTTAAACATTATCTATCTTTTTTTTTTTTTTGCCTCATTTTGGGATATCAGTGCCTCTAGGCTGAATAACCACAATAACATCATAATCAGTCCCCAGTCTTTTCTATCATCCTCCCCTAAATATATAGTGCTATTTGTGAGACATATCTTGGTAGGGGCAATTTCATGGCATGTGACCCGGGCAGTTACACAGGCTCTCCCCTTGGAAGGGCCCTTCACTTGGTTTAATCATCTGTTATCATTTTCTTAAAATTCTTAATTTTATCTTTAAATTTGTGTTCTTTAAGTGAAGTCTGATAGTCACAAAAAGAAATGCATGCCTTCTGTAAACATGCAGAACTATAGAGTCCAACCAAATGATATAAAATATAGTATATGACCAATATTCTGTAATTTATTATATTTGAACATTAATTTTTATACTGACATTAAAGGAAATTCTTGAGATGTTATTCATGTGTCTCTGCATCTAATATTCATTGAGCTCAGCATAAGTGGTAAGCTAAGATATGGAAGAAAGTGCCACCACTAAAAAAGAATAAGTTCCTTGGTTATTTGTGTTTCTTAGAACTTCATTAATGACCTTCAGTCTGCATTTGAAGCAAGCTGTGGTTCACAAAGAGAGCTTGTTCCCTTGGGGCTGTTGGTGACTCCTCTTACTCAGTTGTAGAATTAACATACTTGCCTTATCCTCACTCTGAATCTCACTGAACTCATGTGCATACAGATCTGCTGATATTTCATGCTCGTGGGCATCATTGACATTATATATGAATGAGGCAGCAAGGAACAGAGGGCACACATATTGCATGTCTCTTTTCTGCTCCCATGAATGATCTAAGAATTTAGCTTAAAAACTTGTATAAGTCATGGTTGAACCAAAGAAACAGAACCAATAGGAGATATATATTTTATATATGAGATTTAGTGCAAGAGATTGGTGTGCACAGTTGTGGGGGTTGGATAGACAAGCCTGAAATCCATAGGGCAGGCCCCCAGGAAGAGCAGGCAGGCGCTCTTGGGCATGAGTTGAAGATCCTGCCCACAGGTAGAATTCATTCTTCTTCAAGGAGGTCTCAGCTTTTCTCTTAACGCCTTTCAACTGACTCAATCAAGCCCACCTGGATTGTCTGGACTAAACTTCCTTACATAAAGTCAACTAATTACAGACTTCAATTACATTTACAAACCCCCTTCACATGATTAGTGTTGGAATGAGTAACTGGAAACTGTAGAGGAACCAGGTTTACACAAAAAACCTTCTTTACTCTTTTACCTTTTTGCTAACAAGGTAATATCATATGACGTCTCTTGGAGTTCGTTGATTCTTTCTTCTGCTTGATCAGATCTGCTTTTGAACCCCTCTAGTGTATTTTTAAATTCAATTATTATATTCTTCAGCTCCAAAACTTCTGTTTGGTTCTTTTTAATATTTTCTTTCCCTCTTTGGTATTTCCATTTTGTTTACACATCATTGTCCTAAGCTCATTGATCATCTTTATGGTGGTTATTTTGAATTCTTTGTCAGATAACTCATATACTTCCATTTCCTTAGGGGCAGTTTCTGGAGATTTTTGTTCCTTTGATTGAATCATGTTTCCTTGTTTCTTCCTGTGCATTGCCACTTTGTGTTGGGATCTGACATTTGAAAGAACAGCCAGTTTTGCCAGTTTTTATGGACTGACTTCATAGAGGGAAAGACCTTCACTAATCAGCACCGTTAGAAATCCTGCAGGCCTCTTAACTCTTTCCTGCGGATGCATCTTCTCTGGACCGGTGCCTGTAAATTCCCAATTAAAGGGATCTGTGGGTTTCATTTTTCAGGAGTTCATAATCTCTTGCTCCCTCTTGTGTCTGCATGTAGTTCTGCAGGTTCTCTGAAGCTGCCACAGGGCACTCAGCCCTTTTGTATTCAGTAGGGTCCAGACTTCTAGAGTATCCTGGGTCCCATCAGTGCACCAAGTCAGGGAAGACAGAAACTAGTCCCTCAGGCGGCCCCAGTGAAGAGCTAGAATGTTGGTCAGATGCTCCACTCTTTTCTTTCCACCCTGAGGGGTGGTCCCCTAGCTGTATTGGCTTTCTCTGCCATACTGTGGGTCCTCTGGAGCAGCAGCAAGCCACCCAGATTTCTTTTGTTCTTGGTTGCACTCTGGGCATCTAGAGTATGCAGGTCTCCTCAGTGCTCCAATACAAGTGAGACAGAAACCATTTTTTTGGGCAGCCCCCCTGAAAAGCCAGAATGTTGGACACAAACTCTAACTCTTTCCCTCCCCAGGGTGTAGTCAAGAGTTTTGGGTTTTCTTCCACTCACTCTGCACTGAGCTGGGAATATAAACTATGGCAAGCAAGTATGTGTTAGTTCAAGTCATTGCCTTTGTTCTCAGTTACCTTCAACGTAACACCCTTTCCTGTCAGCACTTAGATTCAAAGAAAACAGAAACAAGTCCCTCAGGCAGTCCCCTTAAAAGTCTGAATATTAGACTTATGTTTCAATATTTTCTTTCCCTCCCCAGGGAGAATCCAGGAGCTGAGGGTCTTCTCCTGTTTGCACCATGTTGAGCTGAGAGTAGAAACTACAGCAAGTGAGTGTCACAACTTTTCCTACCAGTTTCAGTGTGGCTGGTTTTGTACTCACCTTGGGTGCGGGAGCCTCTCAAGTGGTTTCTGAATTTTCTCATAAAAGTAATTGGTCCATGTATTGTTGTTGAGCTGGCTTCTCCATGGGAAGAGGAGAGTCCGGGGCTTACTGTTTCACCATCTTGCTGATGTCACCCTTCTATTGCTAATTTTGAAGGTAAAATTTTAGAAGCATCCTCTCTGAACCTGGAATAAGGAAGATAAGGATGAGATTTTTCACGGTTTTTGATCAACATTTCATTTGAGTAGAAAGAGCAAAAATAACTTGTTATTGGAAGAGGAAAGAATTGTCTATGTAGAACCTCCCCCCAAATCTATAAACACGAAATATTAGAAGAGAATTTGGAAAAGTGGATAGACAAACAATTAACACGTGAAAATCATTTACATTTCTATATTCTATCAACCATAGTTAGAACATGTAAACAAATCAAATATTTAGGCTGTATAACAAACCACCCTAAAATTTAGTGGCTTAAAACAACAATCATTTTTTTTGGTTATAAATCTACAATTTTGGCAGAATTTGCTAGAGAGAGTTTGTCTTTTCTCCATGTGGCATCTATTGGGGCAACTTCATTGAGAGATGGAGGTGCCACTTTCAAGATGACCGGTTGGTGCTGGATGTTCACCCTGGGCTGTGTATTGGCAATCTTCCTATACACATGGCGCTTTCTGTGGGTTGCTTCGACTTCCTCATGACATGGTCCCTGGGCTCCGAGAATGAGTATCCAAAGAACACAAGGCAGAGAGGAATTGCATTTTTATGAAAACCCAGATGTTATTTAGTGTCATTTCACTAAACTTTATGGCTTAAGGCAGTCCTCTCTATTTCACAGATAAAGGACATAAATCCCACTCATGCTGGAGGGAGTGTCATAGGAGGAGTATAACACTGTGAGAAAATCAAGTGGTCATTTTTGAAAATACAATTGCCTTTTAAAAGGTATCATTGTAAATAGCAACAAAAATGGAAATTATATCATGCTTGTAAATAAGAAGATTCAACATCATAAAAGTGTCCATTTTCTACTAATTGAATTCTAATTTCACCAATCAAAATCACAACAGGATTTTGAGGTACTTATAGAAATGATTTTATATTTATTTGGAGTGTGCTAATCTCCAAATAGCCGTGTCTGAGAAAGAAGATAGGGCGATTTGCCTTACGTATGTATGAACTTATTTTAAAGTTTTGGTAAAACAGATGTGGCATTTGTGGAAATATATTAACCAATGTAATAGCATAGACAGCTGAGAAAGAGTGCCCAGTATGCATAAAAAATTTATATATGATTAACATGGCATTGAGGATGATTGATAAAATGAAGAACTAAATAGTTTTGAGAAATTAGTTACCCATATAATAAAATATTATATCTGAACTTCCAACCTTGTATAAAAGGTACATCAGGTGGATTAAATACCTGTGAGAGGCAAAACATTAAAAATTTTTAAAGAAACTATCCTAATGTCTCCTGGAATAAAAAATATTTCTTACTTAAGATTTTTAAAATGCTTGACAGAGAAAAAGATTAATCATTTTGCTACCTTAAAATTAAAAATTACCCCCTAGCAATTAAAACAGTTAAGGGAGTGCCAAACACTGTTATAATATGTAACTGTTAAAATATCAGAATCGAGAAGACGTTTTTTAAAATCTCAAAAATCAATGAGAAAAAATGAGTAACCAAAAAGAAAAAAAAGGGAAATATATAAATAGCTATCAAACATAGGATAAAACTGAATGATGAATAAAAATATGAAAAGGTTCTCCATATATTTAATATCAAGAAGAAAAAGATCTAATAACAAGTGTTAGAGAGGATGTGGAGAAAAGGGAACCCTTGTACACTGCTCGTGGGACTGTAAACTGGTGCAGCCACTATGGAAAATAGTATGGGGATTCCTCAAAAAATTAAAAATAGAGCTACCATATGATCCAGCTATTCTGAGTATTTACCCAAAGAATGTGAAAACACTAATTCAAAAAGATGTATGCACCTGTATGTCCATTGCAGCATTATGCACAATAGTCAAGATTTGGAAACAACCTAAGTGCCCATCAATGGATGAATGGATAAAGAAGATGAGGGGTGTGTGTGTGTGTGTGTGTGTGTGTGTGTGTGTGTGTGTGTGTGTGGAATACTACTCAGCCATAAAAAAGATGAGATCTTGCCATTTGAGACAAGATGGATGGATCTTAACGGTATTATGTTAAGTGAAATAAGTCAGATGGAGAAAGCCAAATATCATATGATTTTACTAATATGTGGAAGATAAAACAACAACAAACAAACACGTGGATACAGAGAACAGATTGGTGGTTATTAGAGGAGAAAGGGGGAAGGGAAGAGCAAAAGGGTAAAGAGGCATATTTGTATGGTGACCAATGGCAAACAGAATTGGTGGTGAACACAATGCAGTCTAATACAGAAGTCGGAATATAATGAGGTACACTTGAAATTAACATAATGTTATAAACCAATGTTACTTTAATCAAAAATAGAAACAGAAGAAACATATCAAATAAGTTATATATTTTAAAATATATACGTTAGATAAATAATAAATATATATTAATGTATTTAATATTAAGTTGTATAACTTAGGGGTTGGCTTCCACATTTGTACCAGGAAACAGATTCAACAATGTTCATTCATATCAAAAAAAGACAAGGGCTGGCCCCATGGCCTAGAGGTTAAGTTTGGTACACTCCAATTTGGCAGCTTCGGTTCAGTTTCTGGGTGTGGACTTACATCACTTGTTGGCAGTCACGCTGTGGTGGCAACCCACATACAAAACAGAGGAAGACTGGCACAGGTGTTAGCTTAGGGTCAATCTCCCTCCAGCAAAAAGAGGAAGATTGGCAACGGATATTAGCTCAGGGCAAATCTTCCTCGCAAAAAATAAGAAGAAGAAGAAGAAAAAAATGGAAACAATCCTAATACCCATCTATTGGAAATAAATTACAAAATAGTCACTCAGCAGCACAGTACACAGCAATGAAAAGTAAAAGAAATACTCCACAAACAAAACTATGCTTGAATTTTAGGTGCATTCTTGAATATAATGAACAAATACATAATTAAATCCATAAATAAAAGCAATCCTAGGAGACTACCTTCAGTGTGATACTATATTTATAACACTCAAAAACAATGAAAACTCAACTCTGTATTGCTTAGGGATAAATGGGTAAAATTAGGTAAACTCAATATTTAAAAATTATGTGAATAATAAATATAAAATACAAGGCAATACTTACTTCTGGAATGAGGCAGTGGGAGGATATTGGGAAGAAGCATGCAAGTTGCCCCCAAATTGACAATATTTTTTTAACAATTTTTTATAGGTTTTCACACACGCGCTCTGTGCAGTGTATGTGCACGTGTTTGTGTGTTTGTGTAATAAATTAAATTTTAGATGTCTGGAAAAATGCTTCCAAACTTTCACACAGGTGAGTAGAGATTCCCAGCTTTCCTATATTTTACACATAACTTTATATCTGGCAAGGCTCATGGAAGCACGCTGCTAAGTAGAAATGGATTACCTGGTTTAGGGTAAACTTCCTTTATGCATTTATTCATACTGACAGAAGTATAGGAGACATGGATCACACAGGACACAGTGGCCACAGAAATTTCTTAGTGACTTGTTGTTATAATCACTGTCTTATTCAGATAAAATGCATGCTACTCCCCTCGTTCAACAGAGCGTTGTATTAGTTACTGGAAAAATTCTCAAGAAATAAGAGAAGAGTATTTGCCCTCAGGTAACTTACGCTTTAGTTGGAGTAATGATGAAAATACTCTCCAGGTATCCACCTTGTTACTGAGCTAAGTGCACAATCAGCAAAGGGCATCTTTTTACTTCAGGTTGTTATGCAATTTCCAGAGTCGACCAGCCTTTCTAAAGAGCCTGATCTTGTGCCCAGGAGGGGGATTCAAGAGCAGCGTTAGAGTTGCTGTTATTGGAGTGCTCTTTGCTATTTCACGCTTCTTAGATTTCTGCATGAATATGCTTCTGGAAGTTGAACAGTTTCATGATACAGATCTGCACAGTAATAAAATGCTATGTTGGAATCCATAATCTTTTAACTTACATGAATCAGACAAAATCAAGTTTATACAAGTATTTGAAGATTATTCCAAAGCAGTATAGTAACAGGTGAAGTAAAAGGCAAGTAAAAAGTAACATTTCATTCAAGATGCAGGTAGGATTCCAGCAAACATTGTGAGCAGGGTAGTGTAGAATTTTCACATTTTCTGCAGTGCAGTGTATACTTAATGAGATAATACTATTTGCAAGTTATTTAAGAAGATGCAAAGGCAAATTGAATAGGAATCTTTCCTCAAGAATCTTATAGCTTGGTACACGTGATAAGAGACACCAAAATCATTCAAGTCATGCAAGAAGTACTATAGAAGACAGTACCCATCACTACCATTTCTGTGCCTACCCCTCACTCAACCCAGGGTTTTCAACAGCCAGTCCCTGTGATCTTTATTGATCCTTATCTGCCCTTCAGCTACTGGAGTCACTTGGGTCAGACAGATGGAACTGAACGCTCTGTGAGACCTCTGTCTGGGATCTCACTGTCACTTGGCTTCTCCTTTTCCCTAACCTACTCTTCCCACCTCTGGTCTCCCCTGGGAGTACTTCTTAACAAATAACTTGAGCAAGTCTTCATCTCAGGATCTGCTTCAGATATGTCTTCCTAAGTCACGTATAGGAAGAATCTGTAGATTCTGAGAAGGAGAACAGAAGGCTCATTGAGATGCAACCCTGTTGTTTGGTTTTGCATGCTATGTGGGGCAACATCATCTTGACTTCGCTAGGATAGTTTCATTGCTTTCACTGTGAGAGATCAGTATTAGTTATCAGTTTATGTTACCCAGAGTATCTGATCAATGTACCTAATTTCAAACACATTTTTTCCTTTCCTTAAATGTAGTACAATCTCGGGGCCAGCCCGGTGGCGCAACAGTTAAGTTCACACATTCCCCCTTGGCGGCCCAGGGTTCCCAAGTTCGGATGCTGCGTGCGGACATAGCACCGCTTGTCAAGCCATACTGTGGTAGGTGTCCCACAATATAAAGTAGAGGAAGATGGGCACAGATGTTAGCTCAGGGCCAGTCTTCCTCAGCAAAAGGAGGGATATTGGCAGCAGATGTTAGCTCAGGGCTAATCTTCCTCAAAAAAAAAAAAGTAGTACAATCTCAAATCTCTTGTAATCACTGTGTTCAATTACTAAGAATCACATAGACCAAATGATTAACATTCACAGAAAATTGCCTTTTTTTGCAAAGATTATTTAGGTTGTCCATGTGAAATGCAATTCAGGAGTCTTTCAGCTTTTTTTTTTTTTTTTGCTACTTCAATTACAGTTTGCAAAGTTTAACTTGATTAATTAACACTAGATTCATGTAAACAACAATGTTATGTTTGCTACACTGATAATGAATTTCCATTTATCAAAAAAAGGAAATCAGCTTTGTCCATTGGAAGGAAAAGCTTCTTTTTCTTCCTTCTTTTTTCCTCCTCTTCTAAAGTATGAATTGACTTAAACTCTAGAAAATAGTTCAGGAAATTATATGACATACTTGAATATTTTAAATGCCACAAGAAAAACCTAGTTACATCCATTTAATAAATACAAAGTTATTATGTTTAAAATTGATGATAGAGTATTTTTTTAAGTGAGAAAGGGGAATTTGTTAAATGAGAACTGGATCAATTCACTCTGTTACCACAAGTTAGCCAGACTGTGTTTAAATATGTTTAAAGAAGATGGGGTTCGCACATTGGGACCTGAGGGTCAACGCATTCTTTGAAAAGGACTGGATGGCCACTATTCACAAGGATGGCAAACATAGGATAATATCAGTGCTCCATGAGAAGCTGGTTGATCTTCGATCCTCTACCAAAGCTCCAGCCAAACTCTAGTAATTGAATCTAGGGTATAAATGTTGGTAAAGTTTCTAAGACAGAGAACTAGGCAAGTCATTTTTGGCTGCCTATAACCAAACTAAATCAGATTAATCAGACAGAAATTCAAAGAATGATATACAGTTAATTGGTCTCAGCTACACAAGTCAGAATGAAGTCAAGTGGATTCAGTGAATTGCAGCAGACCAGGCAGACTGGAATACTACTGGATTACATTTCCAGATCTGAAATCTTGGAAATCTAAATCTTTTGTGAAGGAAAAGTTGAGACATTTTTAACTTAATAAAACTCTATTTATAAGCCAAAATATTGATACATTTCAAAAGACTTTGTATTTATTTTTCCCAAACAGTAATACATTTTTAGCTGCTCTGTTATATGATAAAATGCATATCTAGCAAAGCCTTCCAATTGTCATATCAGAGCAAAAGAAATATGAGGAAGGATAGCAGGACACAATGTGTTGGTGTGGTTGAATATGAGGTCACTGTGGGGAGGTAATAAGTCTTTTTCTCTCACGCTTTCTTTCTTTCTTTCTTTCCTCCTTCCTTTATTTCTTTAAAAAAAAATAGGAAATTGTGTCAGTGTACTGAGAAGGAGAAGAGCCCCCAAATGGCAGAAGAGGATGTGAGGCGGTAGAAGTGAGGGGATGGTAGAGTCCAGGGGACCATATAGAGGAAACAGATATTAGTAGCCGAGTGCACGCCACATAGGCAAGATGACCCTCATTGTGTATATAAGACAGAGTTTTCCAATTCTATTTAGAAAATCTTAAACTTTTAATAAATTTGGCATCAAACTTGGTCTTGGCCAGATGCCCACAAACATAATAGAAGTATTTTTAAATCATTCACTCATTTATTCATTCATTTGAAAGATATTTGAGTATCTTCCATGTGCAAAGTTAGCTGCCAGGTCTGGGGAGAAGTGGGTAGGCAGGACAAAACACATATCTCTATGTGCTAGACATGATCTCAGTTTTCCAGATTCATACAACTATAACACAATGCATAGAGGTAATATTTATTTGAAAATATCAGAATGACAGACATGTATGGACTTGAGTTGTCGATAAAATCTTTGCAGTAAGAACTGGCAATTCAAATGGCTTTCTAAAAGATAGCGAGAACACCAGTTAGAATCACTGTGAATAATTTCTGAGCACAGAAGACACTGGTACTGGGCAACCTGGTAGAAAATAAGAGGCAAGAGAAGCCAACTTGCAAGGTAATGCCAGCATAGTAATTTAAAAAGATAATGAAAGAATCTATTCTTCATATCTGAAAGCCACCCAATTTACGGTAAGTAATCAGTACTTATATTAGTCACTTCTAACCATTTACCTATCTAAAAAAGTGTCCCTTAATTATGTATTAAATTAAATGCCTACTTCTAGTTGTAGAATAACATTATTTTGCGTACTGGAAAAATATGTCTTTATTTTTGCAAGAGCTTTTGATTACACTTTTTCTTGATGTGTCTCTTAAACCTCTTTGGTGATAATCGACCACGAGTAGGTCTTTGGCCAAGTGTGTTTTGATAAAATTCTTCAGGTGGTTCTGACGTCCCTTTCCAACTGGGAGCAATTGCAGAGGGAGCCTTCCAGTTCTTGCCTTTGCAGTCTAAACATGCCTCATCCACCCCAAAAGCCTGTCATTTTTATTTCTTCATCCAATCTACTTGGTTTTTCATCTACAAAATAGCAACAATTACACTTACAGTTAGTGTGGCATAACATTTTACCGTTACAGGTTTCCATGAAGATGGATTTTCCCTAAGAATAATGCTGGCCTCTTTCCACCTTCTCATTCTCTTTGATAGTAGTGAGTAGAGCATCTTAGAGAGCCTCTGTGGACGTGCTTGACATTGCTCTGCTCTTCCTTCCTTTGGGAGGATGTGTTCCAAAGAGAGTACTTCATAGAGTAAGTCAGTCTTACCAGTGCAACCTCACTAAACAATATTTATAAAATCTGGCATGTAGTACAAACAATAGCTCATAATATTTTCATTGATATGTATTCATACCTTGTTGTTTGAATTGGGCACTTGTAAACTGACCATAGGCAAAGTAAGTTGTCACCTGTCTGTCATCCCTCTATAAAACTTGGCTACTATCCTATACATAGGATGTGCGGTATCCATAGCTCATTAAAGTATTTGAAGTTCTTTCTCCTTAATAGTCATTATAAGATAGGAAGAGAACTAGTAATGGGAACTATAAACAAATAAATGATTTGCTCACACTAGGGCAAGTTCACATAACTTGAATGAGTTGCAAACAACATTTAGGGAAGTAAAAATTATCTAATCAGCTTTTAATAAGGAGCCCTTGGGGAGTAAAGTGGTTTCTCATCACAGAGCTCTTTTTATACCACAAAATAAAATACTATTAATAATGTATGTGAGCAGAGCTTTCTGAAATTTATGTTCAGGCCCCAAATTAAAAACTGCTCCACTGAAGTTACATGGTGTTACCTAGTCTTATGCTCTTCTGGGGGAAACCTAGTTTGATAGACATACGGTGTAAAGGCTATTCGACACTGATAAATCCATTTAACAAGAGGAAGAGACATGAGAAAGCCAGATGCAGGAGGGATGCTACAGGAAAACAAATTAGATGGAACCAGTTGCTAGGAAACAGGACAAACTAAGTGCACTGGAGAAGTTAGATGGGGCAACTTCCAAGAACTAACAGCCCTGAATATCCATGCAGAGACCTAAGCAGACCAGGTTTGCCAGCCTATGTCAGAGAATAACACAAGCTGTGAAATCAGGCCTTGTAGGTCAGAGAAATCCTCATTGTACACGTATCCAGAGCCAAAAGAAAAAGGGGAAATAATCAAAGAACCATATTAGTCCACCTCTATAGTTCATTACCAACACAGATTTTAATGTGGCCCAAATTTATTTCAAAGTAATGATATTTCTCACAAGTCCACTGTAGAAAGATTTATGTGTAGGAATAACTTACACCCAGAGTATAAAGAGAGGGAAACTTGAATCGTGGTTTAAAGGAGTAGGGCAGAAGGGGGATATTGTCTGGGTCATAAACTGACACATCGAATTTTCAGTTTTCACAAGGGATTGTCTACATTGTCCAGACAAAAAAAGTCCTATGCCACTTCCTCCTTGAATTTTATGTTTAATATCTCTCCCTCATTAGTGCTGACCACTCTTATTTTCCGTTCAATGCAATTTGGGCATCTGATTAGAATATGACCTCATAAAAACCAGTCTCCTCTCCATTTACTTATATGCATGACATCTAGATTGGGCCGTGGGTGATAGTAATTGCCCCAAGAAGTATTTGTTGAACATTTGAAAGAAGGACTGCATATTTATTTTATCATTCATGCATTTCTTTTATTTCTTTACATCTATATTCTGTCTTCCTGAAAAGTATTTAAGCTCTTTGAGAATAATACATAGTATTTACATTATTTGTCCCTTTAATCAAAGAAGTAGGTCGATATTAAGCAGATAATAGATATCCCATGAGTACTCAAGTTAAGTTGAATATCTATAGTCGGGTGATCCGTTTAGAGAAAGGGTAAAGCTCTGTTAGCAGGACATGAATAGATTTTGAAAACAGTTTAATACCCTAATTTTTAATGAGATTACATAGTTCATAACAATGATAACAGCAACAGCAACAAAAATAAAGTAATAATAAACATTCATTAAACACTCGAGCAACATGCTAAGGACCAGGAATATAGAAATAAGCAAAACTGACAGGAACCTCTGCTTTCATTGAGTTTGCATTCTAGTTGGGAGGCAGACAATAAATAATCAAATATATAATATTAGATGATGATAAATGTCATAAAGAAAAATAAAGCAGGAAAAGGGAATATGGAGCATTGAGATGTTGCAATCTTCAATAGCATAATTAGGTAAGATGGTAACATTTGAATAGAGACTAGCACTAGGTGAGGGAAGGAGCCATGGGAATGTCTGGGGAAAAGCATTCCAGGCAGAGGGAACAGCAATGTCTTGAAATGGACTGCACCTAGTGTTTGAGAACAGCAAGGAGGGCAGTGTGGCAAGATCTGAGTCAGCAAAAGGAGAAGTAACAGAAGAATTAACAAGAGGCAGATCCTCTGGAGACTTGATGGTCATAGCAATGCCTTTGGCTTTTTCTCAGGTGGGGAGTAATTGTAAAGTATTGAGAACAGCCATGTCATGCTCCAACTTTGTTTTAACAGAGTCACTCTGGCTGATGTTTTAAGAAAAGACTGGAGGAGTGAAAAGAGAGAAGCAGCTAGACCAATAAAGGGGCTACAGCAATAACCTGGATTTAGCTTGGATCAGGGTGTTACCATGGAAGTGATGAGAAGTGATTAGATGTGGGATATATTACAAAGGTAGAAAAACTGGATTTTCTGGCAGTGTGAATGTGGAGATTTGGGGCTTAACAACAGGAATGATGGTATCATCTTTAAGAGAGAAAGGAACCACTAAAATGCAGAGTTAGTGATGGAGATGTTAGGACTTCTTGAGGGAGGATTAGCATCTTGATTGTGGAGACTTACAGACTGCAATGCTTATTAGATACAATGTGGGCATGTCCCGTAGGCAGTTAGATTTGTGGGTCTAAAGTCCTGGGAACAGGTCTTGGCTATAGACATAAATTTGAGAAAAAGAAGCAAATTGATTGAATTATGTCCTTGACCACATAAGGGTTGATGAGATCTATTAAGTAAGTGAAATTTTTTGCCTTTATTAGTTGCACAGGGAATTTATATTATTAACTGGAGAAAAGTCAGGGTAAATGGGAACAAATTTATATAAGTAGACAGATGTAGTAGGCTGAATTTTTGGAAGTTCTCTTTTATCTGCCTTCATTTTCTCAATGAAATAGAGAACAAAGTTAATAACTAAGTGTGATGATAAAAGATGAGAGATAGGGTTGTCAGGCATCCTCTATATACAGAACATGTCTTTTATCTAATAATTTTTAGCCCGTGTCCTGTGTTGACTTTGTTAGGATACCTAAATGTCCTATATTCAGCTTTTTTTCAATAAATAACAAAAATTCAACTATTAGAGCTATTTTCTACCACACTAATTTGCAGCATAAATCATTTAAATGGCAACCTAGCTGAAAGCCATACCTCTGGAAATAAAAATTGGACAGTCTTTTATGATCCTTCCTGCAATTTTGGTTGAGAGAGGGCCAAAAGAGAGAGCTGAGAATTAAAGAGCTTTTATTTTTCATACTCAGGAAAGAAAAACATTGTCCTTTGGCCAAAGTTCCAAGTCGTGAAAAATTAACCACCGTTAGGAATAACCAGATTAGTACATGTTTTAAAAATCAGCCAATCAACAACAGCCTTACTCAAGTAACTATGACTTCTGAAAGTCAGCCAATCAATGATAAAACTCTAGTCTTGAAAGTCAGCCAATCAACGACAAGCCCATGCTTCTAAACAGTAGCCAATAAGCAAGTGCCTCAGTCACTTTCTGTGTTTCTGAAATGTCGACATCAGTGTTACTACAGTGAGCACGCTAACACAGTTGAAAGTCCTATATTTCCTGAACACTCCCTCTTCTGAAAGTCTGCCAATCTCTGAAAGCCAGGCCTCCCAAAACCTTGTATAACATCATCTCTGGCCTTGTTCACAGAGACAATGCCTCACAAATACCCCCTCACTTGTAGGAAACTGAAAGTTCACATTTCTGCATCAGATAATTCAATTTATTATTTGCAAGTTCATAGCCCTTTCAACAGCTCAACCCCTGTTTATGGTTACTTAATGACTTCGGACTTGTGAGTGATGGAGGTAATGACGCTGCCAAGAGATTATCAAATTTAATCTTTTCAATTCTTGTGATGGTTTCTAGTATGTATATTTTTTTAATTTAAACTCCCAAATGTTGAAACAGATGTAGATTTTGTGATGAGTTCTCTGAATAGTGGACATTCACTAAATAAGGAAAAAGTTCTCTGGGAGCTCTTTGTGAAGAATGTGACTATTCAATATTGAAAATGGTGGAAATTCAGATATAAACCAGCATATTGGTATAAAAGAGGTATGATTTTCTCAACTAGTACCAAAATAGTGATAAAATAACAAAAATTTTGAGTATGTCAAATTCATATGAAGAGAAGATAATTGCAGTAGAAGTTGCAATGACCTTCCACACTGCATATCAACATCAGTCTTTCAGCTCAAATGCCTTTTTGAATATACAGCCACCAAAAATTTTTTCTGATTATAAAATTACAAGCAAATTTTCAAGTTCTAGAATTAAATCCATTGCAATAATAATAAAATATTGCTACATTTACTATTACAGAGATTATCAAAGATCTAAATGTTTTACTTTTACAAAACAGCCACTGTGCGAATAACCACAACGCAGAAAAAACTTTCCTTTTGCTTGTGTAATATTTTTTTCTCCTAGAAAAGACTTCTTTATAAAGCCTTGGGGAATAAAATTCCTTTCAGATGAGACTTCAGGAACACTAACAAATTTTTAGAGACTCCCTTTTTGAGTTAGGAGTTAATGAGAAAACTTGTACTGCTTTCGGTAGAAGTAATAAAAATACAAATTTTGGTAAATGTGTAAAAGTGAAAATAAGATTTATTCAAATTTGAAGCCAAGTATAAATGATTTTATGGAAGATATTGGCTGTTCTGCCCATATTCTGCATGATACTGCTCAAAGAGCATACATGTCCTTTCTATTGACAATATAGTGGTTCTATGAAATTGTTCTCTAATTTTGGCATTTGCACCATCAAACTGAGGGATTAAAGGATTTTTGTGATTTTGTTGGAATTCAGTATTCTTCAGTTCTCTCACATTCAAAAGCCCATTAGCTGTCTTTAACAAACACAGTTGAGACAATCTCTAGTTTATTTGAAACACTGAAATCAAACTTTAGTATTGAAGAAGGTGGCCCAAAATTCTTGTTGCTTTAGAGGGATTTCTACTTATTTCCTGTTCACAGTTTTCAATATCTCTTTACCAATAGGATTATGCAAACTGAAATAAGAGCAAACAGTGTTATTGCAGTACTTCATTGCTTAAAGACACTTGTGGAATGCCTTAAAGAAAGAATCGATGAAAAATTTATCCCTTTAAGTGTCAAGGCTGTTTTAAAAAGGGACAACGCTGCTATGAATGGAAAAGGAAGTCCATCTTTAAGTGTATAATTATTATGGCACTTATCATGACTACCTTTTGAAATGTATTTCATGCCTTGAAGAATTTGATTCTTTTACACGAGTGTTACATGACAACAATTGGAATCATCAGGTATAGTGGTGAAGAACAAGGAAATGAAAATTATGGACAATGTTCTTTCTATTCAAGGCACAGCATTTGAAAAGTCATTGATCAAGAGATGCCACATAATCTTGAAGAATTCAAAAGCAAGTAAGGAAAGATATTATTATATGTTTCAACAAATCAAATTTGAAGAGTAATTCTCAGATTTAACTTTATTCCAGCACATGGTCATGTACTGGCTATTAATACCTATGCTGGGTGTGTTTTCTCATTAATAAATTTTCAGTGAACAAAAGTATAAAATAAGTTGAATGTGACCATTGTAGAAGCTGTGTTACAATGTAAATGGAACACAGACTGCAAAGATCTTTATAAACAAATTCTATGAAACAAAAAACCTTTCAGTAGATTCAAAGCAACAGAGGAATAATTTTTAAATATAGAGGTATATTTCAGATAAACAATGAATAATTTTTTAGTATATGTATGCCCAGTGCAATCTTTTTCTCTTATCTCAAAGTATCTATGCATAGCACTTGGAAATAATTCAAATTTACCTGGGTGTCTGTATTCTCATTTGCTAAATCTGGCAACCTTAATAAGGGTTGAGATTTGAGAAGAGATTAGAAGATATGAGTCACCGTAGAGAGTGTCAGAATAAATGAACCAGGAAAATGTAATGTGATTGTCAGGCAGTATTTTAGGTCCTCTTGAAGTTTGGAGTCACAAATTCAATGTGAGACCAGTCAGCATGGGTCTGTGTTTATCACCAACCACCTTTGGCTCTGTGGTGTAGTCATGGAGTGAACAGAGAGATGTATTTGATTAGGGTTATAGTTTTATGAATAATATTACTCTAATAGAAATACTTTCATTAAAAATAATTGCTATTTCATTCCAGTCTCCACTTTTAACAAATACACTAAACTCTCTCCCAATGAGAAGTGATTACTTAAGATAAACTCTTACTTGCTTATGATTATAAGATCTGAAATAAAACAACAAATAAAAATTAAATTGCATTCAATTAAAAAAGTTAGTAAACCAGGTATAAATGGTAATCCCCAAAACTGAAAGATAGCTGAAGTCTCTTTTAGCCTGTTTGTATATTTGCTCACGTCCTTTCTAAAGACTTTGATGAGGGTCACACTTACTAGGATACAGCAAAGACCAAAAAATGAAATGATTTTACATGATGCAGAAATGGCAGATAGCTAGAAGTAAGGATTTAGGAAATGTAGTTTCTAATTTTGATCCATTCACCAAATCAATACCCTAGGCATATCTTCATGAACTCACATGCAAGTGTGTCATTTCCAAAATAATATACAAATACTGAAGAAATACATATGATCTTAGTTGATGCACTTTGAGATCTTCTGAAGATGGAACAAGGTACCTACAAGCAGAAAGAATCCTTGGGCCAAAAGTCTTTCCCTTAGAACACTATCTGGGATTAATTGTCATTCCTGTTCTTATGATAATTAGATTGTAGGCTTTTGTTATTCTTTAATTTTTTTTTGATCCCACATATCTGAGTTTGTATTTCCCAAAGGATTTTGACTATCAGTAATATACATTTCCTATCTAAAATGCCTCTGTTGTATTTCATAGACAGAATTTCTCTATTTTTCTACTTGTCCCATAACACAAATGATTTTAGACATTCAATGATCTATTTCTTTAGTAAGTCTCTTTCTATTTCAGTGTTTATGCGTGAGATTGATCTAATGCCCAGAGGAGAAATATCATCCTCAGCTTTTACAACATTTTCGGAAAGGCACATATGCATTTTGCTTCTCCTGTTTTATGGAGCTCTTTTTACTGCTTTCTCTTAAGAACATATTATGAAAAATCCAATTCCCCTGCAGATATGTCAGACTGTGCTGTTTCTTGAAAGCTGGAACAAAATCTGCTTTCCAGATGACTTATGCAATTTGGAACTGAATAGGTGGGTGTTCAGCTTAAGAAAATATCATAGAATTATCATTGCAATATTTCCACAGTCTGGAACAGGAACTCATTGATTGCTTTTAATCTGTGTACATCCAGTAATGAGGAGCCAGGCACCATGATGAGCATACATTCTAATAACCTCATGAATTGTTCTGTACTAAATGACTCACTGAGCTAAAGAGGAAGTCTTAAGGAAATAAAATGGCTCTAGAATGGAGATGTGGAAGGGGAAGGAAAGGGGGGATGGTCAAGGAGTAAGGAGAAGGTTCCAAAGAAAAAGTAACTGTCATCTTTCTCCTCAACTCATCATTTGTGTGCTTGTTTATATATTCGCTTATTTTTAATGTAATAGTATTTTATATATGGAAAAGAATAAACATATAAATGTATATATATAAACTAAAGCACAATCGTAAATAGAATATCCATGAACCCCCTATCCAATTTAAGAAGTAAAATTTTACAATGCCATTCTATCTGTGTGTTCCTCCTTATCCACTGACTCTCCCACAAGTGTGACTACACGATGAAAGTTATTTTTATATCCTTCTTTATTTATTTTTACCTTTCTTACTACTTATATATTCATTCATAAATATTCACTTGTCAGTTTTCCTTCTTTTTGACATTTGTAAAGATAGCAGTATACCATAAGAAGATTTCTTGGATTGATAATTCATGCATATTGTGGTGTATAGCTTTATTTTATCCATTTCAATGTACAAAATATTCAAGTGGGTGAATAAATCATTCTATATCCATTTTTCTGTATATTTGAGGTCTTTCCCTCCTTCCTCTTTCCCTTCTGCCCTCTTTTCTTTCTGTCTTCCTTCTTTCCTGCCTCTTTCTCTACCTCCCCTCCTCCTTTCATTTTTCCCCTTCCTCTCTCTCTTCTTTACTTTTCCCTCTCCCTTCCTTCCTTTCCCACTTCTTCCTTCTTATCGTCCTACCTTCCCTTTTGCTCTTTTATTGCCTTTTACGGTAGTTTTGCAACAAACTTTTTTTAAGATTTTACTCTTTTAGAGATGTTTTAGGCTCACAGCAAAATTGAAAGGAAGGTACAGAGATTTCCCATATACACCCCACCCCTACGCATTTATAGCTTCCCCTATTATCAGCATCCTCCACCAGAATGGTACTTTTGTTACAACTGATGAACTTACATTGACATATCAGAATCATTCCAAGTCCGTAGTTTACATTAGGGTTCACTCTCGGTGTTGTACGTTCTATGGATCTGGACAAATGTATAATGACATGTATCCATCGTTATAGTATCATACAGATGTTTTCACCAACTGAAAAATCCTCTGCCTGTTGACTCCTCCCTGCTCCCTCATGACCATTTTCATAGCTCTGTCTTGACACTTTGCAGAAAGAAAGCATCAAATATATTCATATGGGGGCAAAAATTGTTGGATCATAGGTTATGCAAATGTTCAAACTCACAAAATAATGCCAGTTGATTTCTCATCATATTTATATTTCCACCAGAAATTGATTGATTCATCTCCTCTTTAATACTCATATTTGTCCGACTTCTTAATTGTTGTGGGGATTATCATCTGTAGGAATAAAATCATGTCAAAAAGGTAATTTGTACTTCCCTTAATTACCAAAGTGGTTAAACATCTTTTCATGTGTTTGTTCTCTCATCAAGTTTCCTCCTCTGTGAGATGCTGTGTGTGTCTTTCCTCTAATTTTCTATTGAGTTTTGTCCTTTTCTAATTGATTTGTAAGGGTGTTAACAATCCTTTGTAAATTACATGTATTGCAAACATTTCTCAGTTTGTATATTGTCTTTTCACTGTCTCTAAGTTGTCTTTTGTAGAACAGAAAATTTTAATTAACAAGTAGTAAAATTTATCTATCTCTTCATGTTAAACATGTATTTTAATTTAAGATATCTTTCCCTAGCTCAAATTTAGAACAAAAATAAATATAATTCCTTATTTTTCTTCTAAGGTCTCAGAGATTCTCCTTGAAATTTTAAGTCCTCAACCCACCTGGAACTGATTTTGGTGTATGGTGGAAAGTAAGAATCAATTTAAGGATCCAATTTATGTGGGCAATTAGTTGTTCAATCACCCTTATTGAATAGTCCCTCCATTTCACAATGATCTTAAACCCCACCTTTGTGATATATTAAGTTGTAAAACACAGTCTATTTCCAAGATCTTTATTTTGTTCCATCAGTCAGTATTGTTCAATGCCTGTGCCAATTCCTTATAATATGCTTTGACATGTGGTAGGGCACGTCCTTTACTCTTTTTCTCAGAAATGTTTTAGCTCTTCTTGTTCTTTTGCTCCCCCAGAGAAATTTTAGAATTAGTTTGTAAGGGGTCATGAAAAACCCTATTGGGATTTTGGTTAAAATTGCATCGAATTTCAGATAAATTAGAGGCCATTTGTTGTTTCTATGATTTTGAGCTTTCATATCTGTAAGAATAGTATTTAGGTCTTCCAGAAAAAAATGTATTCCAGAAAAAATTGAGGGGATGTGGAGGCTTATCTTCTCTGCCAGTTTTGTAGCTTAGCAAAATGCTGGCTCAGCTGGTCTGAATTCAACGAAGCTCTAGACCTGCGCTATATTCCCCAATACATACATAATGCAAGCCAGATGTAATTAAAAATTTTCTAGTAGCCACATTAAGAAAAGAGTGAAAAGCTACAGGTGAAATTAATTTTAATAAAGTATTTAGTTAACCTGAGATGTCCAAAATATTATCATTTTGACACGAAAGCAATATAAAAATTAGTAATGAGATATTCTACATTTTTTTCACACTATACCTTCAAAACCTCTTATGCGTTGTACACCAAGAACACATTGCATTTAGGACTAACCTCATTTCAAGTGCTCAATAGCCATATGTGACTAGTGGCTACTGTATAGGACACTGCTGCTGTAGCGTTTTCCCATTTCTTTGATCAGGAAGTATTACTGAATACACAGTTACCCATATGCTCCTTGGCTCTCCTTTTAACTACAAATATAAAAATCAGTACTAGGAAGAAGCCTTCTATCAGAACCTTTTCACGAAGCACCCACTCCAGTGATGTCTGCACTGGAAAGCATGTACATTTTCCTGTTGTTGGATGCCGAAATTTACATATGTCTGTTTAATCAGGCTTATTAATTATGTTATTCATATCCCATATATTTACGAATATTTTGTCTGCTTAATCTATTAATAATTGGGAGAGATGAGTCAAAATCTTACACTACGATAGTGGACTTATCCTGAAATTTAGTTTCAGGATTTTGGTGTTATTGGCATTTTCCTACAAAACCACCTTACTTGTCCTTTTTGCTTCAGTTCAAAGCATCCAGCATCATTTTCAGTCCATTTTTAAGGAATTTTTTGGGATATTGTGTGCTTGAAATTTCCCTTACTTCAGCAAACCCAGTTGGGACTGCATTAAAAGGATGCCTTATTCGAGATCCACTTGTTTTGTAGCAGAATGTTCCTTCAGTATCTAGATACACTTCCAAAAGTAAAATTCCCTTATTTTATTTTTAAAAACACTTTCATTTTCATTATTTTTTCACTAACTTCCCTGTAGGAAATTAATGGCTGGCTGTGTGTTTGCGCAAAAATTGTTTTCCAAGTAGCCTTTTGATCTTTTTTTTTGTACTGAGATTTTTCATTTGTTTGTTTCACAAAAGTTTTAAATGTTTATGTTGCCAAAGTCACTCACTATAACTTAATGTTTTCTGGCTTTGTTTCTATATTTACAGATATCTACTTCAATACAAGATTTTATAAATGTCAAGATTTTCCTAGCATGTTTACGGTTTTTCTATTAATATTTGCCTTTTATTTATCTGAAGTTTATTTTAGAGAAATGATTGTATAGGAATCTCACTTAATTTTTACTTCAGTGATTATCCAGTTTTTCTGAAATCACTCATGAATAATCTATTCTATTTTGCAGATTTGAAATGCCACTTTTATCATAGAGTAAATTATCTTGATTTCTTGGTAATTTTTCTGTTTCTGCTATTCCAATAATCTATCTATTAGGTTTCAGTGTTTTACTTAGCTCAGGTTTATAGCAAAGCATAATATGTATTGCAAGAATACTTCACTATTAGTTTTCTTGTTTGTGGATTTTTCTTGCATGTTTATTGTTTTCTCTTATACTTTAAACATCTTTATATGAAGATAAAAAGATGTGCTAAGATTATAGTTAAATTTTTTATACTAGTTTTGGGATAATTTTTATCATTAACATTCCCATTTGAGGGGCCGGCTCCGTGGCCAAGTGGTTAAGTTCGCGTGCTCCGCTGCGGCGGCCCAGGGTTCGGATCCTGGGCGCGGACATGGCACCACTCGTCAGGCCACGTTGAGGCAGCTTCCCACATCCCACAACTAGAAGGACCTGCAACTAAGATATGCAACTGTGTACAGGGGCGATTTGGGGAGATAAAGCAGGAAAAAAAAAAAAAAAGATTGGCAACAGTTGTTAGCCCAGGTGCCAATCTAAAGAAAAAAAAAATTCCCATTTGAGCAACAGTTTGTTTCTCAATTTATTCAACTTGATAGTGTCCATTATCGGAATTTTAAACTTCTCTTCACATGAGTCCTATAAAGTTTATTCCTAAGAAAAGAGATTTTATTTTTCAAACTTTTTATTGGGAAAATTTCAAACGTACTTGGATTCAGCGATTATCAGCTAATGGCTACTCTTGCTTCACCCGTGTCCTCACGCAGGTCTAAATCACCCATTTTATTTTGAAGCAAATTCCAGAAATCACATTATTTTATATGTGCCAAAATTTCAGTAAGTATCACTAAAAGATAAGGACTCAGTGTCTTAAACATAATCATGTTAATATTGTCATAGCTCAAAAATTAACTATAATTCCAGGACAGGTAAATTGAACTCTGTAAACTGCAATTTCCTCATCTGGAAAATGGGAGAAATAGTCCTACTATCTCTTAGGTTGAAAAATTAAAAACTGCTAATATTATTATTAATAATAATTTAAAAGATCATATTCATTTTTCATTTGGTCTGCTATATGATGGGTTCTATTGACGAATTTTTTTTTTAAAGATTTTATTTTTTTCTTTTTTCTCCCCCAAAGCCCCCCAGTACATAGTTGTATATTCTTCGTTGTGGGTCCTTCTAGTTGTGGCATGTGGGACGCTACCTCAGCGTGGTTTGATGAGCAGTGCCATGTCCGCACCCAGGATTCGAACCAACGAAACACTGGGCCGCCTGCAGCGGAGCGCGTGAACTTAACCACTTGGCCACGGGGCCAGCCCCTATTGACAAATTTTTATGTTGAATTGTCGTGTCTATCTAGAATGAAAGCTCTCTTGTAATTATATATTGATATTGTAATATATTTTGGGGCTCAAGGATGAGTACCTTACTTTGTATTTTTGTATCTAATAAATGAGATTACTTTCTAGACTTTAGTACATTTTTCTTGGCTTTTTTAAAATTGAGATAACATTGGTTTTTAACATTATATAAATTTCAGGTGTACATCATTATGTTTCAATTTCTTTGTAGACTACATCGTGTTCACCCCCCAAAGACTAAGTACCATCCATCACCATACGCATGTGCCCTGTCACCCTTTCCGCCTTCCTCCCTCCTCACTTCCCCTCTGGTAACCACCAATCTAATCTCTGTATCTACGTGTTTGTTTGTTGTTATTGCTGTCCTTTTTATCTTCTACTTATGACTGAGATCATACGGTATTTGACTTTCTCTGATTGACTTATTTTGTTTAGCATAATACCCTCAAGGTCCATCCATGTTGTTGCAAATGGCAAGATTTCATCTTTTTTTATAGCTGAGTATATTTCATTGTGTATATATATCACATCTTCCTTATCCATTCATCCTTTTATGGGCACTCAGTTTTTCACAACTGAGTTTTAGTAGCTTGTTGTATTAGTTTTCTTTCTTTCTCTATGCCCTGGAATAGTTTGACTATTAACAGAATTACTTGTTACCAAAACATTTGAAACTTGTTCATGGAAGCATCTTGTCTTGACAACATTTGAGAAAGTAATTCTTTTTCAGTTTCTTCACCTGGCTTTATTCCTTCTCTTTCTTTTTTTTCTTTTTTTTTTTTTGGTGTGGAAGATTGTCCCTGAGTGAACATCTGTGTCAATCTTCCTCTATTTTGTATGTGGGACGCCGCCACAGTGTGGCTTGATGAGAAGTGTGTAGGTCCACATCTGGAATCTGAATCTGTGAACCCCAGGCCACTGAAGTGGAGCATGTGAACTTAACCACTAGGCCACTGGGCCAGCCCCATATTCTTTCTCTTTCTTAAAGTCAGAGTTCAGGTTACATGTTCTTTTTCTGATCTCCTAAAAAATATTAAGAATTAATATTGTACTTCTTTTATAATTTTTCTGTGTGGTCTTTCTTTCCCATAGAGTATGAGCCTTTCAAAGGTAAGAACCATTTCTGACAATAGATGCTCAATAAATGTTGACTAAATAAATGAGTGAATAAATCAATATTTCTGTAAAGCACTTAATACACTGACATAGATATCAGCTGCTCTTTTTCATATTTACCAAGGGGAAAAAAAAATTCAATCATAGATTTTGGGGCTAAAGATGACAATCCCATTGTGGCCCCAAAATCACTCTGTCCTTTTGGAAACTTTATGTACGCTAGTGGCTGTGGAGGCAACCACCCACCTCCCCACCCAGCCCAGAGTGCCCAGAATATATGGACTGCCTGTCTTTGGTTTTCTTTTTCCATAATCTCCTTTCCTTGTTCTGGGCTTCCTAAGGAAGGAATCTAAATTGATGATCAATACCATATAGTACTGAGAATAAAAGAGACAAAATATTTGAAAGGATAAGTGAGAAACAAACTTTCTCAAAATCATAAATTATATAGTAATGCCATCAGGCGTTCTTCATGCTGATAGAAAAAGGATAAGCTCAGCAGGCGATGATGATAAAGGCTGTAAACATTCACTTTTGGTCTGCAGGAGATTTGTTGTCATCCCTTAGAGAAACCATTTAATATGTGTGGGACTAGGTATTTTTCTCTCTCAGTGATAACTTGCTTTACAGGAATTTAGCCCAAGAACTAAATAATAATTAAAAATCTGAAAGGAAAATGAAAAACATTTAAGAATCATTAAAATAATTGTAGATATTGGATAACAATAATGTGTGAATTTTAAACAATCTAAAAGCTGTGTTAAAAAAACTTCTTAGCGTTGATCATGAAATTGTGAAATGTTTCAGATTTCTGTTTTAGATCTGAAAATGAATTTATATACACCGGGAGTTTTTGTCAGCTTTATGGCTCAATGTAAAAATTAATCTTAGACAGGCAGGGCTCTTCCTCAATTTCAACTGTCCTGGGAAGAAAACAGGTTTTTTTCAATGAGTTATACACGTTTTGCTCCCATTCAATGTCAAATGTTAGTTCATATCCTACACATTTGAAACATGTACCTACTTGGATGATATTCTGAGTATTTCTCTCATATTTTGTTTGGTTTCATTGTATCTACTGCTTTTGTTTGCTTTTCACAAAATATATATTTTGAAGTTTTATGCTTTTCTGGATTTTGTTTTGGTTTGTCTGCCCCAACTTTGAGGGAGTTGGTAGGAAGGATGAAGCCTGCTATGTATTTGGAACAACTATCAAAATATTTCAGAGCAAAAATAAGTTTCCAAACACCCACTGAAAGCAATTTTATTTTTAGTGAAGACTCTAAATTGTATGTTTAATCTCTCCTATTCAATTTTCAAGAGGCTTTCTGTCTGAAGGAGCGGCTCCTCTCCACCCACCACTCCCACAATATGCAAACACAAATCTGCTAACACCTTTTTTAAAAAATAAATGTATTTATTTATTTATTTTCCCCTGAGGAAGATTAGCCTGAGCTAACATCTGCCCCAATCCTCCTCTTTTTGCTGGGGAAAACTGGCCCTGGGCTAACATCCGTGCCCATCTTCCTCTACTTTATACGTGGGACGCCTGCCATAGTATGGCTTTTGCCAAGCGGTGCCATGTCCACATCGGGGATCCGAACTGGCGAACCGCAGGCCGCCGAAGCAGAACGTTCGCACTTAACTGCTGCACCACCAGGCTGGCCCCTGCTAACACTTTTTGACCTGGCCATGTTAAAGACATCCCTGGAAGCTGATTGCAGAGATTTGATTCAGCCCATCAAATTGTAATCATTTAGTGTGCATCTGTTCATGTCAATAGATATTCTGTGGAACATTTAAAATCTACCTTTTGCTCACCACAGTGCTAGAGAAAAGTGGGACTCTAACATAGCAGCCGATATTAGTGTGCCCTAGACTTAGTTCTGAATTTCACTCTGAAAGTTTAATAAAACAAAGCCCTCTTCCACGTTACCCAATCCATTCATTTTTAACAGTTCCCACTTTATTTTTTTTCACAATGCATTAGCATCTTGAGCCCAATGATGCAAAATATAACACTATATTTTTATAGTGTTAATTTCCTCAGATCATGCCTTCCTCCATGCACAGTACTGTGAGATGTGGATGTCTCTTCTGTTTGGGGACAAACAGCTTTCCTCTTGCCAGTTCTCAGCAGTTTTCCTGACATCAAATATAAACACACAGCTGGAGGTCCTTGCTTACCTCTTAGGGAAAGAGCATTTGAAGCTAAAGCAGGTGCCATATAGGTCTGAAATCAGGTTTTTTTTAAAAGAGTCTTTCATCTATAATTAGCCTTTTCTCATTATTGTATTACCATCGGTAGTCCTCGTTTTGAGATTTTTTTAATTTCGGGAGAAATTTAATTTACAAAACTCTTTGCCTATTCACAGATAGCACCAGAACAAGACTAGATGATTTTTGATATAATGATTACCATAACTAAAAACATGTCTGAAGATCTTAATATAGTTATTCCTATATTTAAACCATATTTGACTTCACCAATAAGATTATAGCATTATCAAAACGGCCCAAAGACCATTTACAAGATTCAACAGTTAAATACCACAATTATAAAGGAATTAACTGTTGAAAAGTGAGTTAATCCTTAATACCAATTTCACAGGGCCATTAGTAACTTCTGAAGAAAGCCCAACTTAACCAACCAAATTTCTAAAGTCCAATATTTTTAGATATCGGAACATAGGTAGCAAAATCATATATGCTTGAGAAACATTGCCTATACCTCAAATCGAAAGGATAGAAAATGAGGACTTGCTGAAATGATGGACAGATTGGTTTCCCTAGGAAATGGACTTTGAGATGGAGATTTGCCTGAAGGAAATTTATCGGGAGGTGTTTTCAGAATATTATAGCATTCAAATAGTATTTAGACTTGGCGTCATTGACCCAGGTCTCCTGAATATTGTAGATTGCCCTGGATTACAATGCGGAATTCACTTGTGTTGTGGTTCTAGAAATTACATGAAGCTTGACTGTCTACTTATGTTAGTGCTTTAATAAAATTTTTCTCCCATTCATACTGGGATTTTTGTTGCAAAGGCTGTGATCAAATACTTGGGCATATTTCTCTATTGCACAAGCCAGAATCCTGGAAGTCACTGTCGATACCTGTTTCTCCCTCATACCACACCCCACATCCTTTTAAGTTTCCAAGCCTTTCAAGCCTAACTCCTAAATCTCTCTTGATTTTCCCTTTTCTTCATCCTCTGTTACTGTTTCCTTAATTCAAGTCATTAGTTTTTCTTGCCTGGCTCACTGAAATGATCTACTAACTGGTTTCCCAGATTTGATTCTTAACCTCTTCATTTTGTTCTCCATTCAGCAGTCAATGTGATCAATTAAAAATGCAAATGTGATTACATTATGCTTCATAAAGGGCTTCCTTTAGCCCTTAGGGTAAAGTCTAACATTGATGAGTATTACCCCTAAAGGATCTGGCACCTGCAAAAATGTCCAGTCTCATGTTATGCAATTTTCCCTCTCCCTTGCCATTCAGTCAGTTATTTCCCTGTGTTGTGCTTTCTCCCAACTCGGGCCTTTTCCCATGCTGTTCTTCTGGCCAAAATATCCTCCCAGAGCAGTCATACTAACTTCTCTCCACATGAAACTAATCCTACCTAAACTCATCTTTTGGTCCTTGGCTCAAATATCTCCTCCCTAAGGAGGGCTTTTCCAACCAGATCAAATCCTCTGCTGTGGTTTGATAGTATGCTGTGTTCATGTATCCTAAAAGCTCATCACACTTCTGATGACCTATTTCAATTTCCTGCTAGATTGAATGATTCTTTAGGCTGTAGACCTTGTCTGTCTTTTTCACTAAGAAAAGTACCTAGATACCATGAGGCCTTGATTTTATTTTATTTTCTTTAATTAACATTTTTCTCATTATAAAATAATGTTTATCCACTAAGAAAAAAATAAAAATACAGAAAACTATAATTTAGAAATTAAAATAATCTAAATCATCTATTATCCTACAGTCAAATGATAAGCATTGTGACTCTCTCGGTGATTTCATTCCAGTCTTTTTTCTAGGAATGTAAAATAGCTGGGTGTGTATGTTTATGTGTGTATGTGTGGGTCTGTGTGTGCACATGTGTTTGGGGGAGAGACCTTGTACCGTATACAGAACTTCACTTTCTGACTTTTTAAAATACAACTTGATAGAAATATTCCTCCCTCCAACTCTGATTACCCTATTTAAATCAATCTTTCTTCAGATTCTTTGGGTATATTAGTTCCAGGAAAACAAATCAATTTAAAAAAGTAAGCATTTGCTTTTTGAACGGTAAAGTAAATATTGATGTTGTTGTTTGTTTGTTGATTTTTTATTGCCAGAGTTGGGATGAGGAAATATGGTGGGTGACTATTCCAGGGTAAACCCGGGGGCTGAGAATCACAGTGGCTTGCCCAGTTGGCTTTTTGAAAAAAACTTCCTGCTGATGTGTCATTTACCCTCGTTAAACACATTACACATGTTCCTTCTTTTGTCTCTTAGGTGACAAAGAACAGGATCATATGTTATATATATATAATATAACGTTATATATATATATACACATATATATTTGAAACATATGTAAAATAATGTCTATCATAGCAAACAATTTTTAAGAAAGCAATAAGATATTCTGACACCAGGTTCAGTGTTGTACTAACTGCCGTTAAGAATCATAGACAAGCCAACCACACAAGGAAGCCTGAGCCATTGGAGGGGATGTGGAATCATTGAACATAATAGCACTGGCAGTCACTGCTAGAACTTAGAACGATCTGAAATTCAATGATCTTAAACTGGCTATGGTAGTCTCTTTGAACGCTTTTTTCAAAGCCCAGAATAGAAAAGCAGACTCGGATGCTATAGCTACCTCTAAAGAGTGGTCTGGCATGTGCTGGTCCTGCTCTATAAACCTAGGCCAGGTTACTGCTCTGTCCTTATTTCCCTCCTTCATGTTCCGTCTGCAACGTGGTTCCTGATGCTGAATATCTGCCAATGCACAGAATAAACTCTTGTTTCTTTTCATAAAATATTTCTAAATTCTTTACATTCAGAGGCCAAATTGTTGTTTTATTCTCCTATCACTTTAATAATGTAATGATTTTCTTCAGGTACCTCAACCTAGATTAAGGTAAAATAAGACTGAAATTGTCTATCAGAAGATATCTAGATGTACTGATTTCTGATACATTCTATGTAGCTAATAATGATGACAATAATGATATAGTTATATTGTTCATTATATGCACTGTTCTATGCAGTTTTCATGTTTAGCAGTTTTGAGTAATCAGCAAAAAAATAACCCTGGGATGTATGAAGTATTTTATGACCAACTTATTGATGAAGACCTTTAAGTCCAGCAAGCTTCAGCAACTTAACCAAAAGCACTGAGCTAGAAAGTAGAAAAGGCCAAATTTGGATCTAGGCAGCTTGAGCTCTAGAAAAAGTGCTTCGAACGCTTATAAAACTGTGCTGCCTCTTGCTAAGAGAACCACTATTGTCCTAGATTATCAAGCACAAAAAGTTGGATTATAATAAATTAGGCCAAAACTCTAAGCCAAACCTTAAACCAAACACTAATCCTCATTCTTGATCAAAAATGTTTTCTTTTCAAACAAATTTGCCAGCAACTCCTCATACCGTTCCTGCGAAATCAGCAGGAACTCCCCACTCCTACCCTTGACGTTTCACACGAGGGCACCAGTCCTACACATCGACATGTCAACATGGGCGCACATCGACATGTCAACATGGGCACAAGTGAATGTCAAACTGCTTGTCTTAGCTGCCACAATTCATTAAACATCTCTCATGCGAGTTCAACGGCGTAGTTAGCATAACCTAAATCACAAAGCAGAAAAAATTATGCAAATGTGCACAGCCAACATGAAAGTCCATTGATGTCCTGGGGTTAAATATAATGAATTCTCATCACAAATTTTATGTTCATGAACTAATGAAAAGGGACTAATAGTAATGACCAGGGTCGGAGACAACATTTGGGAGAACTGCCTTAAAAAGTTTACAATATTATAATATCACAATATTGCAATCAAGGAACCAAAATCAATCATTCAATGTATTGCTTTAAAATGGCACTTAGTCAGATCACATAGGTTTGGAAGGAACATGAACTTCATGTCTATTATTTTTCTAAGGAAAAGTATGAATAGGAAAAGGAAGACTGGGCATAAAATAAACATGATTCAGAAAGAAGACTAAAAAATTATGGGGAAAATTGGTTACTGTCCCATTTTGGTGTCCAGTCTCACCAAATGGAAATGTAACAAGAAATGTGGGGAAAGTATGCAAGTGTAGTTTGGCTGGGAGTATAAGATTAGTATCCAGAAAAACTCAGTTTGATTTCTAGCTACCTCTTTGCTGCATTCAAAACTTTGAGCAAGTTACAGAAACACCGTATACTCAGTTGGCACAGAAGTATATTATCTATGTATTATATTATCTAATGTGTTGTATTTATATTATCTAATGTGTTAGATAATATAAGTGCTTAATGCCATGGTAGAAAGTAGGAATCTTTAAATCAATGCTAATTGAATTTGATCTCCTTTGGTCCTTAGGGATATTGATAGAGTCATTCTATAATAAAAAATAAATTTATGTACGGCCCTATTAATTATATTTTTTTTCTTTTTTTTTTTTTGAGGAAGATTAGCCCTGAGCTAATTACTGACAGTCCTCCTCTTTTTGCTGAGGAAGCCTGGCCCTGAGCTAACATCCATGCCCATCTTCCTCTACTTTATACGTGGGACGCCTACCACAGCATGGTGTGCCAAGCAGTGCCATGTCTGCACCCGGGATCCGAACCAGCGAACCCTGGACCGCCGAAAAGTGGAACGTGCGAACTTAACCGCAGCGCCACCGGGCTGGCCCCCTTAATTATATTTTCTATGTGAGATAATTAAACTGTAGGAGATGTTATGGAGTGTAAATTTGCTTAAACACCATAGTGTTCAGGGTCAAATCAGGAGAGAAAAACCATAGAGTAATTTGAACAATAAATGCTTAATATAAAGGATTATTAACTACCTTGGGATTAGCTACCAAAGGGATAAAGAGAAATCTAAAGAATACAGGAGCAGCAGATACAGGGTGCAAGTACTACCCTACCCAGAGCACTGAGGCAGAGTACCAAAGAAGGAGACTTTGGAGAAGGACCCCCATCCCCAAGGCTGAGACTCAGCCCTCGTTGTAGGGAGTATGGCTACAGCTTAGCAGTTGGTAGGGCAGTTCATTGTGGAGCCACAGGCTAGGTTTGCATGCAGAAAACTACCCAGTGGAGTGCTGAAAAAGCTCCCCTGTGAGCTGCCTGGGGAGGTGTCATTGAACTTACCAACACTCTATTGGGGGCACCAGTAGTCTTCATCAGGAAACTACCTACAAAAAGACCCTCAGCTGGATGTCAGCTGGGTGTCCATGGAACTCTCAAGGAAGGTGTTCATCGGGAAATGCTGAAACTCTTTGAGAGTGAGTCCCAGTAATGTCTGCTCTGTGTGTCGCACATGCCTGCCAAATGCTGCAATAGCAAGAAGAAGTGAAGAAACACCAGAAGGAGGAAGAGGAGCCCTATTCTCCTGCACTGTGCCTCAGGGCCCTAGACTGACAAAGTTTAACAGAGCTAATGAAGTTAAACTAAGAAGAAATGTTTCCAAGGTCTAGCTTAAGTATCACAAACGGGGCGATAAAGGGTGGAGTTGGAGCTGAGAGGCACTAACTGTGCACATTTGTATACATATCTATACAATGTGTACATATCCACCTCCTGGGAAAAGAGGATATTACTTACTGTTTGTTGGCTCTTACAACTCAATATCAAGGCTAATACTCTTTTAGGAAATAGAATACCACCATTTATCCTTAGACATCGAGTCATTTATCATTTAGAATATATGAGCAGGTGCCCAGCTACTGTCAGTTTACCTTCAGAAGTAAGAGCTGTGAGTATTGCTGGAGACCGCTGTTTCCTTTCTATAAGGTAAATTCATAGTGAGAGGTTAGCTTTCATCAAATGTGCTTTTCCCTAAGTCAGTGAAGGTCTATGAATCACCGAGAGTAGAGGGAGAGAAATACAATGTCATCGATCCGGCTTCCAGGGGAGTGGTCAACTAAGAACAAGAGGAGATGTGATGGCAACAGGCACTGAACACATGGAGCCTGTGTCTTTGGCCAAAAAGTGTTGTCAGTCACATGCGTCAGGGCACCTCTCACCCTGCAGGTGGAGGCATATACTGGCGTGACCAACGTGGAAACCAACTAACAATATATAGTAAAAATGAAGACGTACACATCCCATTGTTGGCTTAAATCTCAGAGAAACTCTTACATATGTTTTAAGAGACATGTACAAGAAAGCACATAAAAACACTGTTATAGCAAAAACAAAATTGGTGACAATATAAATGTTCCTCAATAGAGAAATGGCTAAATAGTTTGATGTATTCTCAGACAGAGAAATACTCTAGAGCAGCAGGAACAAATTAACTAGAGCTATTTATGTCATTACTGATGAATGTCACAATTATCTTTAAACAAAAAATGCAAGTTGTAAAATAATGAATATGATATAATATTTATATAAAATGCAAAGTAAAATATATACATATACATACATATACTCTGTATAGTTTAGGATTATATGAATTGGTAATAAATGTATCAAAAATACATATAAGTGATACAAATTCCAACATAATGGTTGCTGCTGGAAGTGGAGAGAGAAGAACAATATCAAGAAAGGATTCCTAGGGAGCTTTAACTTTTTATGTAGACTTTTATGTTTTAAGCTAGAGGTAAATCCATTAGTCAATGATTCTTTTACTTATGTATGTCTTTGAAAATTTTATACTATATTTTCTGAATTGGAGAAAGGTTTTAAACAAGTACATGGCCATACTGATATTGGCTACCAGGGATGTTATAGAAGATCATGGTCGAGGAATATTTTTATTCTTTCTCTTTAATAAATCACAGCTTCTAAAGATCAAGTCCTCGGAAATCACATAAGGGAGCAGCAGGAAGTTTTAGAGCTCGAGGAAGTAAATAATTTTTGTTTCATCGTAGAGGAAACATTTCCACACTACAGATGAGAAAAGACAGAGTCAAGAATAACAGGGGAGTCTAGAGCCCAGGCCCCAGTGAACCGGGGAGGCAGTGCAGAAATTAGACTAGAGGGCCACCACTTACTTCCTTCAAGATTTCTTTCAAAGCACAACATGAAGATCTCAGTACCTTAGTTGAAGAAATTTACTGAGCAAGAAGATTTCATTACAATGAATTGCATCAACTGAGGAATTCTAAATAGCATCTTTATATATATATATATATAGCAACCGTGAACTCTTCAAAAAAAACTTCATAAATAAATGCACAAATAGATCAGTGGATGGTTTGGTAGATGAATGAAAATGTAATGTTAGATAAGATGTAGCTCAGAATATTGAGGTATAGAGAAACTAACCTTATATATAACCACTTTTCTTATTTTTTAGTTATCAAAAACCAAGGTACAAGTTTCAGAAAACGTATCCTATTAAAAATGTTACTTTGAAGTTACTCTTTGCTTTAAAACCTCTGCGTGGGACTCCTACCTGTAAACTATATCATGCCTGCAGATACGTTTTACTCATCTCATCTCCCAAAATACCATTCAGCCCACCGAATTTGCATTTGCCTTACTCGTGCTATCCATGCCAAACTGCTCGTGGGCATCTCGAACTCCCTTTACTGCTTACTAACGACCAGGTTTAGAAGAAAGGAATCTATAGAAAGCTAGAACTGCAAGCCATGCTCTTATACTGATTTCGAAAAAATTCAAGGCCATAGATGAGAGTGGGATGAGAATAATATATTCTTTCCTTTGTGCTGTTTTTGGTTTTCCACATCTTTTACTATTATGTGTGTACTACCTCATTTCCTGAAGTCTTCTCTCTCCCTACTCTCAACCAAATTTACATTTCGAGTACATACTTGCTTAATAAATTAAAACGTATAATCAATCAAGAAGTAAAATTAAGAGTAAACAGGAAAAATTTAGTTGTATATTAAGGTAGAGTCAGACCAAAATAAAAATAATTATCCTCTGTCATGAAATTCAAGCAAACTTGACTTGCTCAGAGCAGAAAAGGAATGAATTTGAGAGATGAATGCCCTCCCCTAACGCTTTACATTTGTGGCCTAGAGATAAAATATAACAATTTTATCTCAATGTAATCAGCAGAAGAAATAAAATCTTGGGCCAATTTCCTAATAGTACAAAGAGGGAAAAAAAATCACAAAGGCAGCTAGGAGGACTTATGTTCACTAAGAAATAGAGAGAAGGACTCTCAGAGGCCTCACCTGTCAACCTCCACTCCCCCATCCTCCACCCCGCTTGACCTTCTGATCAGGTAGTTAAGCAAGAAGAGACATTTATTTTAATTTTTTTTTTTTTGAGGAAGATTAGCCCTGAGCTAACTACTGCCAGTCCTCCTCTTTTTGCTGAGGAAACCTTGCCCTCAGCTAACATCCGTGCCCATCTTCCTCTACTTTATATGTGGGATGCCTACCACAGAATGGTGTGCCAAGTGGTGCCATGTCCACACGCAGGATCAGAAACGGCGAACCCCAGGCTGCCAAGAAGCAGAACGTGCTCACTTAACCGCTGCGCCACAGGGCTGGCCCCCAAGAGGAGAAATTTTATGGATGTTGGTTAGCAGATTTTGGTGGGAGAAGTGTTGGGCATGTTGTTTGAAAAACAATTTTTTGTTACACCCATTACATATAACATTGTCATATTACTTTTGAACAAAGTGAATTCTAAATACTGTCGACTAACGTAATATTTTTTGAGCAGGAAAAGCTCATTTTAGTCATTCTTGTAATGATTTATTGAGGCATATACAAATTTACTGAGCATTTTAGGGGAAATCTGTTTTTACTTGTGATCTCTAACATATGTGGAGGTTTTAGAACACTTTAAAGGCATCTCAGCTATCAATGAAGGAAGCACGTCAGTTACCATAACTGAAACTTTGAAAATAAAAATTATGATTAGGGACCGGCCCAGAGGCGCAGCGGTTAAGTTCAAACATTCTACTTTGGTGGCCTGGAGTTCACTGGTTCAGATCCCAGGTGCAGACCTATGCAACACTTGTCAAGCGATGCTGTGGCAGGCATCCCACATATAAAGTAGAGGAAGATGTTAGCTTAGGGCCAGTCTTCCCCAGTAAAAAGAGGAGGATTGGCAGCAGATGTTAGCTCAGGGCTAATCTGCCTGAAAAAAAAAAAAAAAATTATGGTCAAAACACTTTGGCCAAGTTTTCATTTTATGGGTCCTTGTCCCACCTCTTCTGCTTGCCCTGAATATTTCACCCATCCGTTACCTCCCAAGATTTCTTCCGCACACAAAAGAACAGACGCTCTGTGAAAAACATTAGTTATTGTGCAAAACACTTCAAAGATCTGAAAGAGTTTCAGTAATCGTTAAACCCCTGACCTTGTCCAAGAAGTCAGTAAAGCACACAGTCCAAGGAGGCAAGGGTATCTGAGTGATTCAGAAGGAACAGAGGAGTAATAACCCGCTACACCCTGGAAGACAAATAGTGAACTGAACGGGAGGGAGGACTATTAGCAGAAATAACCTGCTTATAGGTCTGCAGACCAAACTGATCCATTATCAGCAAAGCACATTGGAGCCTGCGCAACTAGTTTCATTTCTGCACGGTGACTGTGAGGAACACGAAGTAAATTCAGTTATCCTCAATTTCCTTCATAAATTGGAAATGGTGCTAATGACGCCCAATTATTATAAACATTTATAATAAAAGTTTTCTCCCAGACTCCTCTTAAAAATATTTAATGGCTAAAAGTTTTATAAAATTTTTTATTAAAATATTAAAAAATGTACATGTGTACTTCACATTCTATTATGATTTGGAACAAAAGATGTCTGATTTCAAATCTTCCAAGAATGAATTATTTTCCCTAAAATTATCCGTGACTTTTGGTGCCTACAGTATAGAACTGTGTTGACCAGTACAGTTGACCATTACATACATGGCTAGTGAACATTTTAACAGTGGCTAGTCTAAATTGACAATGACATAAGTATAAAACACACAACAGATCTCAAAAATTTAGTATGAAAAGGAAAGGATGTAAAATATGTCTTCAATAAATTTCTATGTGATTATATGTTCCAATAATATTTGGACTTGTTTCAAATTAATTTCACTTGTTTCTTTTTAACTTTTTTTAACGTGGCTACCAGAAAATACAAAATTACATGTATGGCTCACCTTTGTGGCCTGCATTATTCCTCTGTTGGACTGCTGATGTAGGGAACATGTAAGCATCATACGATAGGTACCTTTCCTGCTTTGTTCGTTGCTGTGTCCCATGCAAATGTAACTGTGTCTGGGACATGGAATACATAACATAGTTGTTGAATGAATGACAAGAGTCAGGATGTTTTGGTCTCACTCACCATTTGACCTTGAAAAGATTTTTAATGCACTATAAGGAATACTGGTAAAGAATTAAGTTAATCTAATGGATGTTATTCCAGAAAATACTACATAATGAAAAAGTGCTGATGTTCTGACTGTTTTATTTCAAAGTTTCATGTACACAAACCTTCCCAAGGTCAAAATACTGTGACCAAAAACAACTGTATGACCAAAAAAGTAGAATCAGAATATTTTGTACTTCAACACTGTGATTATTTTAACAAGGAATATTTTGTCCCACCATTTAATTTAATTAAAAAATATACTGAAATCTGAGACTTGGTTGAAAATACATCAGAAGCTGATAAATTGAAAATAAATGCAAAAATAACAGCTTCATTTCTGATGACAAAATATAACAAACACACCACAATGTATATAGTCTGGAATTAAATTCTATGGTATCAAAGGGTAGATCTATTATAATAAAATAGTTTATACTTAAATTATGCATAGTTCAAAATTCTTGTCTAAATGATGCATTATAACGAATATTGTGGAGGGAGTTTAAACAAGTACTAGACAATGCCAAATTTCTTTGCTATGTAAGGTAATGTAATTAGGGTTCATTTTCTATTAGATTCACACCTTTTTTAATATAGCAAGCAAAGACTTGCAGGTTCAAGCATTAAGTATCTATGTGCTGATAAAACACACACACTGTGAGGTCTAAATGAAAAAAATAAAATAACGCAGCATTCAAATGCTTATAGTAGGCATCAAATGAAGGCAAATATTCAGCTTAAGTGCTACTTTACATGCATTGTTGTTTATTGACACAGAAAAACACAGAAAATCTAAAATTGTCCTCCAAATAGGGATTTAAACATTTAAAGAATACATAAAGTGCCCTCTCTCTTCAAAAGGTAGACAGGAAAAACACACAATGAAAGTCTGGCAAATGGGCACAGGAGCCAATGGAAAGAGTTCCCAATGACCAAAGCTAGAATGATTTGAGCAAGAAAACAAATAATGCGGTATTGGATTATAAACCAAAGTATGAAATAAAGTTCCATGAGTCCATGCTATGTAAATAAATGATTAAATAAATAAGTAAAAGAGAATAGACAAATCTCTCATGCAGAATTCCAAAAACTTTTGTAGATACTTCCTGCTAAGGAGGTGGAGAATAACCTCAACTCCTTAACTGCAGATTGCACATAGTGACGTCATTGCAAAGTGCACAGCAGGGAAAGGAGAAAAAGAACAACTTTAGAGAAGAAAAGCCTGACACACACTACATTAGCCAAGTGATCAAGGTCCACATGAATAGTGATATATCATGTTGAAATAGGTACCCTTAATATGATGTGATAAGAACGACACTTTACCTCTGTGGTCTTCTTTCCAAAAATACACAACCCCAGTATAATCATGAGAAAAACATCAACAAAACCCCAAAGATATTCTACATTCTACAAAATACCTGACCAATAACTCCTCAAAGCTGTCAAGGTCATAAAAAACAAGGAAAGACTGAGAAACTGTCACAGTTTGTATGAACCCTAGAAGAAGAAGATACAATGACTAAATGTAATGTGGAATCCTGGATGGAATCTTAGAAAAGAAGAAGAACATTAGGTAAAAATTAAGAAATTTGAATAAAGTATGAACTAGTGCATCAATATGGGTTCATTAGATGTGACAGTTGTACTATACTAATACAAGATGTGAACAGTAATGGAAATTGGTTCTCAGTTATATGGGAACTTTCTGTACTATCTTCACAACTTTTCTATAAGTCTAAAATTTTTCCAAAATTTAAAGTTTATTTTTAAAAATGAGGATATGGCTATACTTGGAAAGTAGTAATGGGAAGGAATAAAAGAAACAACCTGAACTGTTTGGGAGTATACGTACATATCAATTATTCCTTGGGTGCATTCATAAAATGGAAGCAATATTACTCTCCTCATAGGGTTGTGAAACTGAGCTGTGTTAGCATGGGTAAAACACAACTGTACTTGACTTATGAGGAAGGGGCTCAAAATTATTACTATTAATAGTAGTAGTAGTAGTATCACTCTTCCACAGTATCCCAAAGACTGGCATTTACTACAAATATCTGAGGTAAATTTTTTATAAGAACATAATATTGGAGTCGTGGCTCATCAGCTGATGATATCAGAATGAAGGTCTTCTGAGCAAGGTTAGAAGGCTCTTAACAGTCTGAGGTAGATGTGTTTGATTGAAGACACATGACTATCTGATTAAGAAGCATTTGAAACTTAAAAAGAAAGTAAGAGAAAAATGTAAGCAAAACTGTAAAACTCTGAACTTCAAAGCATACAAAACATAGGAAAATAAGAGTTCAATTCAACGTAATCATTATTTATTAAGGTTATTGAGTTTCCAGTATATTGTGCTAGGCTCTGAAGAACACATAAAGATGAGTGTGAAGGTGTGGTTGTCACACAAGGAGACTTTTACTACTGGCGCATTAGGCGGTAATCCATGAAATCTCAACTTTCCAGCACTAAAAAATTCAGAAGATGTATAGTATCCAATATCTCTGGCCAATAATGTACCTTTAGAATACTTAAGGATTGGAAAATGCTGTTTCCAGGAATTTCCATGGTTTGAGTGATTTATGTCTAGATTATGTCAATGCAACAGACTTCTCTCCACAATGGAGATCTAGCTGACTCTAGTTGAACCTGAAATTCCAAGTTCAGGTATCAACTCCTCCTTGCCTTTTCTCACTCCCACAACTTTGATTGCCTTACTGCATTTGTCCTATCACTATACCCAGTTTCAGAACCCCATGAAGAATAAAATGTGGGAGTTTGTACGTAAAGTTAATGAAACTTAGAACCAAGCACTTACAAATAATTAAGGGCAGATCGCCAACTAGCGTCAGTATTTCCTTGCTTACAGTTTGCTGCAAAGTTTACACCATTAAATTCTCCTGCTTCTCCTTCAGCATGGTGATAGATGTGAGAAAGATTCATATGGTAATTTGATTAGCTTCTCTAGAAATGAATCTTATCCTCCTCCCATCGGATCTCGATTGCTGCTTGGCAATGATTCTAAACAGATTTTTATTCCCTGTCAACATTATTCAACATGCCTAGTCCAAGTCTTCCCCACTTACTGAAGCTGCCAAACCCCTCATTTTCTATAGATGACATTTCATCCATTTCCCTATATGAAAATCTCCAGTTTCTTTGCTGTCTAGCTCAGAACTTCTTTCCAGCTTTTTTTTCATCTCAAAGGATGGAATCCTCCTCCTTCATGTGGGCTTGACTGCTTATCTCTTTGATTTTATGCTCCCTGCCTACTTCACCAGTTATCTTTCCCTCTTGCATTCTCCATCTCCCTCTACTAAATTACATGTACATGTTTAAGTTCATACAGAATTATATACCTGAATACAACATACACATCTGTGTAAAAACCATGTAGCAGAACCACCTCATATTCCACTGTGGTGACATTATAGAGTAATTAATCTAGCTAATTAAAGTAATTGCTAATTTTTAAATTTTTATTGACTGTTTTTTGTGAAATTGCAAAGAAGGAGTATCTTCATAAGACAAATCAGTTCTTCTTGAAAGTTCTCTTTTCCTATTGGTTTCATTCTCAATGCCTCACAAACTGTCTCCAAATCACTCACATGCCATTTCAAGCTCTTAAAAAGACTCTCAAAAATCTGCTTGGGTAGGCTTTTGTCTCTTCCAGCTTTCACTCCGGCTCAGGTCTTTATTTAATACATTATTTTAGCCTTTTTCATTTCTTACAATTTCCTTATTTCCCTGTTATGCAGGTTCTGTAGAGCTAGAAGTTAGGAAGTTAAAGGACAAGCAAGAGTCCTTTCGTACTAGAAGGGTGGGGCCCGGGAAAAAGATCACAAAATTTATGTTAGTCTTGTTTCATTTTGTTTTCTATACTCTAACTCTTAAATACCCTTTCTTTGAATCAATAACTTCCTGAAAATTTGACCCAATCTCCTTTTTCCAGTAATTTCTAAAAATTAGTCTACACTTACTCCTTGAGTTTAGGTATTACCAACTCATAGCTTAACTCATTGCACTTATGCCCCCTTGACTCTACTGAGAACCTTCTTTTGAAATTCACTAATGATCTCTTTATTTTAATTAATTAATTAATTAATTTTATTATTTTCTTGTTGAGATATTATTGACATATAACGCTGTGTAAGTTTAAGGTGTACAACGTGCTGTTGATTTGCTACATTTATATATTGCAACGTGGTTACCACCGTAGCTCTAGTGAACAATGCTGTATTACAAACTTCAAAATTGCTAAGAAAGGAGATCTGAAATGTTCTCACCACCAAAAAGAAATGATAATTATGTGATGGGATAGAGGGGTTAGCTAATGACCTCTTAAGGATCAAACTAATAACTTCTTTTCAGATCATAAAACTCATGGTCTATAATTCAGGTTTTTATTCTCTTGATAGCTGACTTCTTGATAACACTCTTATCCTCCATGCAGTTTTGATTTCCAACTGTCCTCTGATCATGACCAACTGATTCTCTGATCATGACCATTCCGACTTCTCTCACTGTTATCAAACCAGGTTGTTTTGTTCACTGCACAATTTTGCTGGTCATGGAGATGACGTTTGCTGCAGAGAAAAGGTTTATTTACAAGGCAGCCAAGTGAGGAGATGGGAGAACAAATCTAAAATTCACTTCCTCAAAAGTGGGGATTAGGGATATTTGTGGGATAAAAGGGTGGGGTGGTCTGAAGTGTGGGAATCAATGATTGGAGGTAAGGAGAAATCAGGTAATCGCTGATCTACACAAGCGTAGTCAACCTTCATGGCTCTTCATAGGACACATGTTCACAAAATGGTGGTGTTAACATGAAATGAGGGTGGAGTTTTCGGCTCCTTGATGTCAAAGGGTCACTTATGGGTCATCTGCATGGGCCCAGTTGATGAATTTATGGTCTTAACCAACCTGAACTGGACAAGGAGTTGACTCTCAGTTCCTGAAAAACTCAAGCACCCTAACTACTGTGGTGACCTAAGTGTCAGAGATGTTACCTATAAGGTGAGTTTAAGTAATGCATTATCTAACTACTTTTGCAAATAGACAACTAACTGAGTCTATTTAAAGCAAGTCGGCTCCTTGTTTCATTATCTTCTGAACACGGGCATTCCATTGTCTGCTGTCTTCCTCCTTTTACCTTTTTCCCTGAGCAACCTCAGCATCCCACATACTTTCATTATCACCTCCACATACATCTCTCAAAACTCAACATTTGCTGCTGTCAAACTGGACTGCCCGTTTGTCCTGGAGCATACACTAAGCCTTTAAACCACCATTCCCTTGTTCTTTGTATTCCTCTCTTCCCTTCTATTTTACAAGCTCAACTTTCGTCTCACTATCTCTTCTTGCCAGGAGATTTCTTTTATTATCCTAACAAGAAGAAATGTCTACCTCCTCTGTTATTCCGTGGTACTTTATCTACACTTCTGTCTTATATTATTGTAAGTATTTTGGCAGTATGTCAATCACAACATCTCACACATTGTAGCCACTCAACTGGGTGGGAGTAAACTAAAAACAATTTAGTAAAGGATGATATAAAGAAGTGGTACAGATGAGGACATATTTCAAAGGAAAAATGGCTGGCTAGTAACGCTGGTAATACTAAAATCTAAAAGCAGCATTGAACACATAGAAAATGCTCTCCATTTTTTACCAAGATAAGAAGGGAATAGCAGAAAGGATGTCCTCCATTTGAGAGAATTTTTAGGGAAATATGTCAACAGAGGAGAGGGAAACTATAATTTATTGGGAATGGTAATGGGGATTCAAGGCAAGGATGGAATAAGACAGGATAATTTGGAAAACAGTATAAACTTCCAGAATGAAGATTGTACATTAGCAAACCACGGAATAGGGGTGTATGGATGGGAGAAAGCAAAGAAAGAAATTGTACCTAAAGATGGGGGAAAGGGTGCTAGATAGAAATAGAATCTTGAGAGAAGCTCCCTAGACTAGCATTTATCCTTCAGCAATGAAGAAGCAGGAGGAAGAGAGAAGAGGACTGACTGAAGAAGATGGTATTTCTACTTGATGATATTTCAGTGCTCAAACTAGCTTAACCAGTTTTTCCTATTTCTTCTCAGGTGTTGATTTCAGCTGTTGTTTTTGGCAGTATTGTGCCTCCTCAGGGGAAGTTTCCTGATAAATTTCTCCTGATGGGCTATCAATGGGTCAGGCTTACGTCCTGCCTTATCTGTAGCAGAACAGATAATGCCTTCTGAAAAGTGGAAAATATTTGCCTCTTGCTAAGGAAAGCTGTATCTCTCCCAGCTGGATTCCTAGCTCTGGGCAAGAGCTAGAAAATTCTCAGGTGCGCACAGATCTAAGTCCCTGCAGGAAGGGCACGGATGGAACCTGTCCTCCTTTCCATACCTGAAAGGTTTAATTACCAGCATCCTTTCACCAGTAACCAGAATTGAACTCTATTCCATTATCTGGAATGAGGTACAGCAAATGATAGCTTAAGAAATAAAAGTCTTTTATACGACAAGTAAAAAAATCCTATGATGAGCATATTAAAACATGTTTATTACTATGACGCAGAGATAAATATGCAAGTAGCTCTTAAAGTAGTGTTTTTCAATATCAAAGGGACACCTGAATCATTACAATGTGCTAGTGGACCTCTGTCAATATATGGGGTGGGTTTGTACACAGTGCGCGTATGTGAGTTTGTGCAGTGTTGGTTGGAGATGTTTGTAACTCAACGATGCTTCCCCAAAGGCTCCACTGTTTATCAACCTCAATTAAGAACCACTCTCCTAGAGGTAAGAAATATTTTCAGAGTCCCAGGTGGAACAGGACACACAAGGAGAGCATTTATGTTTGCCCTGTGCCCTATGTACCCATATTGCACTAATAAGAAATGGATATTTTGTTAAATTCTTTTAGAAGGGTTTTATTTTACAACTTGTGTAAAGTCTCTCTCAGGAAAGTCCTCTTCAAACATCTCCTCTGGCAGTACCAGCTCCTTTTGTCCTATTTTTCAAATCCCCCATAACGGTGAGTCATCAAGACTTTCACTCTCTGTAAAATTCTATCAACCCCAGCTTGATATTCACTTTATATTTAGAACAATTTAGTTGTCTCTCTGCTTTATCCATTTTTTATCCCCACTTATTATTCAGTGACTCAGATCTTTTCTAACAAGATGTTAAGGCAAGGGACATAATATATAAATAAATAAAAATAAAAGTATTAATATATATTAATAATAAATAAAAACATTAAATATTATATTAAAACATAAATGTTAAATGTATATTATAATACATTTTATTGTATTATTGTATTGGAGGGGCATCTGTGTCAGAATCTTCCTTGTTTCCCTGCCCGTCTCCTTCTGGTTTCTCATAAGGCGCGCCCTTTGTAGTGTTAGGACTGTTTACCCGCTGAGATTACTCCTGACCTTGGACTCAAAGCCCTAGGCTTAGGATCAACCCTACATTTAGTTGCTGAAATATAACCATTCTGGTTATGCAGACTTCTTGAGACCCAGAGTCTCTGGTTGCCCAAGATCCTGCGAGTTTTTCTGTCATAATTCCTGCTCTGTGCTCTCTTGTTGATCTGCCTCTGAATTTCTTATGCCCTGGACTCTGTAGGACTCTGCCCCGGCTGCCAGGTCTTGACTTGATTTCTCTCTCACATGCGTTGTTCTTGGTATCAACCATGTTCATATTATCTGGTTGCCTACCAATGTTGGCCACTCTTGGCTTGCCTGGTCTTGCTGTTGCCAGGTCTAATTCTTTACTTCTTTCCGGTTGATGTTGATCCTCCAAGCCCTCAGTAGTGAAATCATTGACCACTCTTTTTAATTCTAATGTGACTTTAACTTCATATTTTGGACTTTTAAATTGGAAAAGAACTTAAAAATTATACAACTCATCTCTTTTGTCCAAGAGATTAGAAAACCAAGGTATAAAAATTATTTGGCAATGCTAGAAATAAAACTAGAGCCTTCCAATTTCCCAGCCAGTGGTCTTGCCACTAAATCATGCTTCTCCTTGTTGACATATCTGGAGGAAGACACTTGACCTCTTGTGGCCTTAGTTTTTCATCTTTATAATAGAAATGGCTTCTAAGATCTCTCTTGAATCAGATTTTGGATTCATTACTGTGTCAATGGCACAACTCTCTTTTACCTCCAAATATATAGAGATTGGTTCTGTGAACAAACGAACTGTTTGTTTTCTAAGAAAAATACTATCAAGGATTAATTGCATATTTATATTAAAATATTTTTCTGAAAAAGAGCTTAAGATGAAAATAAATTCAGGCAATTTGCTTTAGTGATTACTGAGAGCATTAGATGGAATTTCTGCATCTCTTTATATGAATATTTTAGGACTTTAGTGTTTATCAATGAATACAGCTATCTAATAAAGTAAATAAAATTGTTTTCAACAGCAAGTCATTTTTGGTGATGAATTAGCCCTATTGCTCTAAAATTTCAAATAATTTCAATTTTATCAGCAAAAGTTAAAACATCAAGGCAGGATGAGACTCTGCTAAATGTTAGATAGAGTAATATAGATGGGATCTTGTCCTCTGAGGGCTTAAAATTTAAAGTGGTCATATAAAAACTGACATGACCATAAGTAAATGGCATAAAAAAAAGCAGGGTGTAATTAGGTCAATTCCCATTACTTTAAATAGCATTACTATAAAGATCCCTGCATGAAGGATTTCTATGCCATAAATAATAGCTTGTTTATTTCAACTAGTACTTAATAATAAAGTTTTATTTCCTTAAGTTAGTTAGCAGAAATTGGAAACGGCAGAGATGAAAACAGCGCAGAGATTTCAGAAACTCCTCGGATTGCTGCACAGAAAGGGCACGGTAATATGAAGTTATTTATGATGAGCCACAGAAGAAATGATCAGGGCTGACTGCAAAGAAAAGAGACATAAGAAGAATGAAGACCAGGAATAATACTGTAATGCCATCTGTATTATGTTTGTCTCCATGTCTGATAAGAACACTAATGATATATGGCGCAAATTAAGTGGTCTTTCAGAATAAAAGCTTAAAGACTTGAGGAAGGTTTCTATTTTAACTCTACCCCCAGCTGACCTTCCACCATCAAGTGTCCAGATTTCAAATATCATCACACAAGGATATGGGCAGAGAGAATGAGAATTATTAAATTCATTATTTCAGAAGTGTGGTGATTCTGGATGACAATAACATTTAGGATGAGTTTTTGGAAATGGGTGGTTAAGAATGAACTGATATGCAGGTCATTGCAGGTAAGAATATATTCTTTGCTAGACATGTATGAAATAGTTCCATGTGAATATATGAAAATCAAAGAGAAGAAAGCGAAGAAATAACCCTGGGGTATATCAATTAAAAATTTAGAAGAAGTTGGCCTGACTCCAGAGTCTAAGGTTACAGTGTGCTCTGTGGCATTCTCTTAAGAGTGTTGCCTATTGCAACACATAAAATTTTAACGTTGTTCTTTATATGTCTGATTTTCTGCTAGGTTATAAACTACTTACAGGTAGAGATCTTGTGTCTATGTTTTTCCACAGTGCAGTTCCCAAAACATAGCAGCCTATCAATGCCATGTTCGTTTCTACCTCCTACTGCCTCTCAAATTTATCTCCAACATCAATACTTTGCTAATGTACTTCAAACTCACATCTTCTCTTGTCTATACTACAATACCCCATATTCTCATTCTTCTCAAATCTATTCTCTCTTCTTCAACAAGAGTGACTTCTTTTTAAGACAAATATTATCAATTTACTCCTCTACTTAAAAACCTAGAGAGCCTCCCTTTTCCTACAAGAAAAATTCCAAGTTCCTTAGCATGGAATTTATAAATTCCTAAGTCGACTCTCAGAACATTAAATCTTGCCTCCTCTTTTCCTTTCGTGTCCTGCCATTTCAGTCATCCTTCCTCACACCTGGACAGCCATTTCCACTTGACAAACATTTACACGTTCTTCAAAATAATCCTTTAGACTGTCCTCTAAAACAATACCGCTCCTGTCTGTGCAATATTTAAAAAATTCTATTTTCATGACTTTCTGTACTTTATTTGTAATTATTAATGTAACAGACATTTTTAGTGAACACCTGTGTCACAGACTCTTTCCTTCTGGGCCCATGGTTGGAATGTTCTTCCTTCATGCCTTTGAAGGTAGGCATGGCCATATGACTTGCTATGGACAATGAACTGTGTTAGGAAGTGATCTCATGTGAAGCATTTAATTACCAATGCCTAACTCTCTTTCCCGCTCCTCTGCTGAGGCGAGTGAAGCACATTTTGATAAGGAATTACAATAACAAGCCATCTCAGGGACAACAGTTGCCCTAGAGAGTAGCAGTGCAGACTACATTTAAGCCCCTGGAAGTTGGGGGTTGGTTTTTATTAGCATATTCTGAGTGGAACCGTTAGTTTATATTTCCTTCTTCCACAGTCACTGGACTGTGAAGTTCTTGAGAGCAAATACTGTGTTCATCGTGTTTTATACAAGGAAGAAGAGAGAAATGAGAAGTTAACCAAATGATGTAATAGCCTAAGTGTGACTAGACATTTATTCCTTTTTTCTTTTTATTGGCTGCAAAACTTCTCATAGTTTTATTCTTCTCTGTCTCCACTTGTTCATCATGATGTGAAGTCAGCCTGACCTATATCAAGGTAAAATATGCAGTTCTTCATTTCCTGAGTTGCTACTTAAGGGGATTATGTTATTATGGAATGAGGCACACGAGGAACCAATTTCACAAGACTGACTATAGCAATATATATGCATTTTAAAAGAGTAATCAAGGTAAAATTGAGTTCATTTTCCATGAAAATTTCATGTACAGCTATTGAAAGAAATCATTTTGGCAGAGGCATTTTAAGGGCAAAGTGCTGTAGGTGCAAATAATCTGAATGGTAAATGTGTTTGCTCTCTCATCTTGAAGGTAAATTTCATGTTTTCAGCACTAAATATTCATTAGTACTGTATTTTCCTCTCCTCCTTAGATCTAGTGGACACCAGCAAACCTTTGCATAAAATTTTGAACTATCACCAAAGCAAATGCGTCTTTGATTCACTCTCTTCCAATTCTGCTTGGTTCAGGATTTTTTATGTAGATGAGTTTGGGATTCTTCCCTCAAACCAGTTTCAGGGCTGGAACTCATTCATCTAAAGATGATAATTGGGACCTCTCTGCCTCTTTTTAACCCCTAAGTTCCAACGACAATCCACATCTCATTTAGAGGCCTTGTCTATCATGTTTGGAAATTTACCAAATATTGAAATTTCACACAGTAAAAATTTCTCCGTGTGAAAGTAAGTCAAAGCAGTCTTGAATTAAGTTGTCAGTCTTAAAGCATTTTCTAATTTGTTCTGAAACCTTAATAAACATCTCATAGCTTACTTTTTTTAATCTGTAAAACAAAAATTTTATGTGAGGAATTCTTTTTCCAATAGGATAGAGATACCAAAATTTATAACAGTCATCATTCCTTTGATGTAATGAAAGTCAGACTTGCTGTTATAATCTAATGAGTTTCCCGTTAAGGATAATATTAAGTCAAAACTAAATGTTGAGATGCCCTTATAAATCTTGTAACAACAAAGACTATGTTTTAAATACAGTGACTATAATTTTCACTTTCAATAGATATATTTGAAATAGTGATGTAAGTGGAAAGATTAAATTTCACCAGTTACTATACATTACATTGGTATATGCACTAGAGTTTGAAATTCTATGATTTAAACATGACTATGTTTATTTGGATACGATGAAACTGTTAAATGTTTTAAATCCTTAGTTCGTATAAATTTCAGTATTAAACAGTTGCAATCTGGGGAATGTGATGTGGCTGCTCCAACTCTAGCAGTTTATAAGAGACGGTAAATTGAACTGACTTGTAAAACAAGCCCTTGGATGGCTACAACTTCAGATTAATTCTAGGGGTTGGATTTAGATTTCAAATGATAGGTTGTCATCTTTCAGGAGAGAGCGGGTCCTCGTTTTTGTAAAAGCAGAACGAAGGTATACTTTTAAAATGCAGGAAATATAGTCAAGTTGATTTGAGTGACGATTTCTTGCTTTAAACCTATTAAATATGCATATTATTTCATGATGCATCTATAGTGAAATAAGGCTCAGAAGAATGGCAAAATTAATTTGCCCTTCAAAAGACTAGAAGCACCAACTAAGTCCATCCCTTTAATTTTTCTAGAATTCTAGGTGTGTGAAAGAACCATTTGTAGCTGCATGGAGAAAGTCTGCTGCCCAAGGAAAGACTGGGCCATCCAAGCCTGTGCTGTCCATCCTGCATCGTATTTGACTTCAAGGTGAGGATATGGATGAGTTATAAACTTCCTTCAGTCAGGTCCAAAGATTAAGTCAGGCATAAACAAGTTAGATTTTAAAAGTTACATATGAAAAGTGTGAGTGTTTATTCATTTTTATATATTCCATATGCATATTTTTTATTAAATTAGCATTTGCTAATCTTCATAAAGGCACCTACTTTGAAAAAAATATTTTGTTTAACTCTTTGTGTAACTGGTTTGGAAAATACACACATTCATCTCAAGTATGTTTAGCTTTCTGTGGTTGAGGTCTGGTGTGCTTAACTAGATGACCATATGAATGCCAGCAATGGATGTCAGCCTACAGCAACTGCAGCCTCACTTTTTACTAGGTTAGCTAAAACTCTCAAAGTGTAAAAACCCATTTAGGGAATTCAGTTTTAAACTGGCTCTATATTGTGGCTTTCTACCCTGGACTAGAGGAAGCAAGGTGTGACTTAGCAAATGTGAACTAATCAAGCGGCAGAAATAAATGAGAACGTAAATCCACTGGAGAACAGGACTCTGGTCCTCTGGAGGATTGTCTCGTGTGTGTGTTTATTTGCCATAAGGGGAAAATTCCTAAATTTGGGATTTAAATGTGAATGTGAGAAGAACTTAGGTTACATTTAAAAAATAGGAAATTACGACAATTAGATAATTGGATTCTACAATCCTTAGGAATTCAGGGGAAGGTGATATATTGAACAAAACATGGCTGCAATATTTTGCTGCTCCTCTCACCAAGAGATGGAGTCTATTTTTCTAATCCTTTAATCTGGTTTTGGCCCTGTGACTTGATTTGGTCAATAGGACATTAGTAAATGTAAAATAAGCAATAGTTTGAAAATGGCTGGACATTGGGTCTTTCCCTCCCTCTCTTCGTGGAAACTTGAGACCATCATATGTGGAAGACTTCCCTAGGGGAGGATGAGAGATATGTGTAGCAGAGGCAAGCTGCCCCGACTGAGACCCACTAGAAAAATGACCCTGTCAACTGCCAGATGTGTGAAGAAGGCCAACCTAGACTATCTTGCTCCGGCTGAACCACCAACTGATTACACGCTGGCCTACACCAGAAATAATGCCAGACCAGAAGTAAGGCACAGCGGACTAACAGAATCGTAAGCAAATAAGATGATTATTGTCTCATGCCACTAAGTTTCAAATGGTTTGTTATGTAGAAAAAGGGAGAATCATGGTAATTTACCAGAAGTATCCTCTATAAACAATGAGACTATGTTGGAATTGAAAAAAGAATAATGAAATTTGATCTCTTCTTAGGGTTAAGTCTTAGAACTACTTTAGAATAAATCCTATTGCCTTAGAGCAGGTTTGTGAGGAGATAATGAGTGCATGATATGGCAGACCTCTACTCGAAGGTGGCGAATAGGTTCTATCTGATACATCAATTCAGACAAATTGGAAGTAGATAGTTGGATGGCTGGGCTAAGAAGGGTTCAGGAATCAACAGAAAAGTGTACCATGTTTGATTAGTACTGTCAGTCCAGGACAATTCTGGCAAGGCAGGAAGGAAAGTGGCTGAAGCACCAGAGGTTGGTTGGGAAAGGAGACCAAAGAGTGGTCTTCTTGTCATTGTCCTGCAGCAGTGCTCAGTCCTAATGGAACCATAGCACTATTTTCAGCAGATGTTTTGCAAATCCCCCTTTACTATCCTAAGTTAAATTCAGAGGGGATATCATCTCTCCAAGTGTATAATTAAAAAGCTATCAGTAAATGATCTTAAGCTAAATATAAATGAGAAATAAAAAGTAATTTATAATAAAAAATGATTAGATATGATTGGCCAGTGCTCCGATGGCATACATAATGCTAAAAATATAGTTGCAGTTAAAAATATAAACTGATCTATGCATGTTTATATTGGTGAGGACAATGCCACAAAGAGTATTGTCGTCTCTTGATTTACGTGGTAGTTTCATTCCCAGAAAACTCAGTGTTTATTAAAACCAAGCAAACAACAATTTGTGTTTATATATATAAAACAAAGCTGAATTCTAGACTCAAATAATTGTAGATTTTTCTTTCACCTGTATAAATATTCAGGAGTTTATTTGAATGTGAGATATTCGACACATTTCTTATTGCGTGGTAATATATCCTTCCATGCAGAAAGGTTGGCAAAGATAGTAAGAACTGGAAGGTTATGGGGCTGGCCCAGTGGCATAGCAGTTAAGTTCACATGCTCTGCTTTGGTGGCCCGGAGCTCTCCGGTTGGGATCTCAGGTGCAGACATTTGCATCGTTTATCAAACCATGCTGTGCCAGGCAGCCCACGTATAAAATAGAGGCAGATGGGCACAGATACCAGCTCAGGGCCAACCTTCCTCAAAAAAAAAAAAAAAGAAAAAGAACTGGAAGGTTGCTTTAAAATAATTTTGAATATGTCAAATAACCTATCCTAGGAAGAAACTGCTCATCATTAAGTAAAGTGCTACCATTTTCACTCTCTATTCACAATTCATACACCACTACTTCGTTTTTCATCTTTATGATATCTTATATTTGGGAAAGTACTAAATTCAAATAGTCTGAATTTCTAAATACTATTCTTGAACTGTTATTTATTTACTGTTTATTACTTGATATTGTAAATTGACTACTTAACATGGCAGGTGAGGTTCCAATTTCACTGACTTCCGTTCTTCCTCTCTTCCTATCCCCTGAACACAGTTGTACTCGCTTTTGATTAAATCAGTATTCAGTGTCTCTATTTTGTCTCTGTAAATATTGTTCACTGCTGAATGTCTTGTAGAACATGTTTTGTTCTGCGGTTATTTTTTTCCCTGGAGGTAATTATAGTTTGTTTCATTTTTTTTGCATTTGTTTAGTTTCCTTAGCATATTCTAATAAATTTTCCAGCCTCCTCTAACAGTTCCATAAAAGTCTGTCAAAACTTTATCAATTCTATTTTTCTTCTTTCTCCTAGGGATATCCCTTTAGGTGGCCTCTTTGAAGTTCCTCGACCTAATTCCTGGGGGGTGTAGGCTTCCCCACACCAATAAACAATTCTAGATACCAGCACGGTGTCCAAGAATTCAACTCAGTTCAACTCGGTGTTGACACTACTTACCTGATGAGAGCATCAGATTCCACAGGTAAGGGGTGCAGTCCCACAAGACCACCCTCCACTTCAGAAACCAATCACAAGCCTAGGTTGTTACCCATGCTCCTGACTGACCAGCTAGCTACAAATTGGAGGTTCCAATGACCCCCTCCAACCCAGGATGCCAATTGTAAGCTCAGGTTGTTACCTGTGTTTCTGACTGACTGACTGTAGACAGAGGTTCCCAAGACTCCCTCCTTGGGTTCGATTGATTGCTAGAACGGCTCACAGAACTCAGGAGACTCGTTTACTCACTACATTACTGATTCATGATAAAGGATATTAAAGGATATGAATGAACAGCCAGATGAAGAGATAAATAGGGTGACATCCCGAACAAAGGAGCTTCCGTCTTGTAGAGCTTGGGGACCGGCATGGTGGCACACAAAAGAGTTTTGTTTCCCTAACGCTGGAAGCTCCCATGCCCTCTTCTTTGGGGTTTTTGTGGAGGCTTCATTACACAGGCATGACTGATTCAATCACTGGCCATTGATGACTGGTTTAACTTCTAGCCTCTGTCCCTTGCCTGGAAATCAGGGGGTAGGACTGAAAGTTCCACCCCTCTATTTGTGGTTGCTTCCCCTGTCAACCAGCCCCTATCCTCAGGTGCTTTCCAGAAGTCATCTTCGTTAACATAAACCCAATCATGGCGGAAAGGGGCTTTATGTGGATAACGAGACACTCACTTCACTTTTATGGCTTTGAAGTATTTTTCAGGAACTGAGGACAAGAAAACAAATCTTATAAAAAGAGATGCTCCCGTTGCTCTTATCACTCAGGAAATTCCAAGGGTTTCAGGAATTTGATCGAGGAACTGTGGATGAAGACCAAATATATATGAGAAATATACTTTGGGGCCCGCCTGGTGGCATAGTGGTTAAGTTTGCGTGCTCCACCTCAGTGGCCTGGGGTTTGCAGATTCGGATCAAGGATGCAGACCCAGCATCACTCGTCAAGCCACACCGTGGCAGCATCCTACATAAAACAGAGGAAGATTGGCACAGATGTTTGCTCAGCGACAATCTTCCTCACAAAAAAAAAGAAATATATTTTGATCATCTGAATGATGGAATATATATATACATCTCTTGTACATCACACTATTGCACCCTCCCACTCTCCTGCTCCAGTCTGGATTAACTATTCTCTTGGCTTTCAGCATAGGTATCACTATGGGCTTTCCCTTCCCCATCATGCAGGGAATTTTCTTCATCTCTCCTCTGAGTTGATTCTCGTCTTTTCTCTTCTTTCTTAGTGTACTGTTTAAAACAAAACCTACACTAGCTCCCTGAAAAGTAATGAAAAAAGGGGTAAAATTTTAGAGACTTAGTATTTGAATCTTGGTTGAAACTCATAGTCACTCAGAATTTTGACATTGCTTCCAATTTTGCTGTGAGGAATCCATTGACCTTATTATTTCATATATTTTTTTGTTTGTGATTTTCAAAATATATGTATTAATTTGCTTTTTTTCTCTGGAAGCTTTTAGGAGTTTCTCTAAGTCCGTGGGGTTCTAAAATTTCGTGATTTTAGACCCCTTGCTGTGGGTCTTTTGTTTGCATCCATTTTGATAAACTTTAGATGGGCCTTTCTTTTTTCTGGAGAGGCATGTGTGGCTGTATGGATAATTTTCTTAGATATTTCTTTGATAATTTTCTCTTTCTTTTTCCTGTTTCTTTGTCCTTCTTTCATGAATCCTGTATTTTCTATTATATCTCTCAGAACATTAATTTTATTTTCTGGACATCTCTCTATGCATTATCTCCATTTCCTTTCTCTATTTACTTTATTTTCTGCTATCCATGGTGGAGGTTTTTTTCAAATATCTGGTGATCTTTGTTTACTCACATTTAAGAGTAAGGTACTAAGAACTTCTTGATGCATAAGGCTCTGTGTAAACCATCGAGCTTCATTGTAGTGACAGAGGTGCTAGGAAGGTTTTTCATCCCATGTCATCCAAATGGAAGGACCTGTGGGTCTTTCCTCTGGGACACTTACTTTACCAGAAAAGAATATGAGTCTCCTCTTTGGAGATGGGGTAGGAGCATTGGAGACACAAGTCTCTGTTGGTGCTCAGGAGCTGGGGAGTAGACTGGAAACTCACTCTTCAGCATAAGGATGTTCATAATGAAACCTCTTTTCCACTCCTTTTTGGGTCAGGTGTCTTCAAATCAGATATCTCTTTGTTTTAGTTTTTCTTGAGAATAGACTTCTCACCTCTTTCAAGTGTACAGGATCAATAGTCATCTGATTATGCAAAATGGAGGTACAGACCCGGGGTTCTAACTGCTCCTGTGCCTACTTCCAAACGTCCTTTCTGTTTCAGCCCTCTCCTTTTCATGATACATGCTGACTTGATTCCTGAGCAATTTTAGGATTCTTCTATGCAAAAAGACTTTTTTCTAAATGTAATACTCTCTAGTGCAGTCACGTAGATTTGCTCTTCTTCTTTCCTGCTACGTCATGTACCACGTTTCCATGCACTTTTTATCTTCATGTATTCTGGTACAGGAACACTTATGTCCCCTATTTCACCAAATATGCAGTTTTATGGGATCTTTTTAGATATACAATAATTTCTCTTTCAGAAGGTACCATCTTTCAGGTTTGAATGATTCTCAGCACTAAGATATGAACATGGAAACTGAGACAGGATCTTCCACAACTTTATGTATGCACTAATAGAGGTTAAATCAGATGAGAATAAACTGAGGATTTATAACGACACAGTAGCCAAACATTCATTTATTTTTTTCCCTAAGAGCATAGAAATGATTTATTCAATGCAAAAGAGAAAACAAAAAAATGGAAAAGAACTTTTATAAGTACTTAAAAAAATAAATAAACAAGAACTTTTTCCCTCTTTGATATTTATACCATTTATCCTGAGGAAATAGAAGCAAGAACATGACAAAGCAAGCAAGAATTCATTGGAATTTCTTGAAAGAGCAATGCTTTATGTTAAAACGAGATTGTGCTAGATTGCTAGTTTTTAAATTTGTCCAGGTAGAAAAATGCCTGGATGTCATGATGTTCTTTGAGAAATAATGTGGAACAGTAATTTAATGAATTTCATCTTATGAAATGGTGTGATTTTTTTTAAATTACAAAACTACTTGTTCTTCCTAGTTTGCTAAGAGTTTTAACAGGAATGACTGCAGAATTTTTTACAAGTTTTTGTTCAGCTATTAAAATGATCATATGGCTTTTCTCCTGTAGTTTGTTAATCTGGTGAATTATATTAACTGATTTTTTCAAGTTAAAACATCCTTTCATTTCTAAAATGAAGCCAACTTGATCATGATATAACCCTTTTAACATACTGCCCTAGATTCTAATTTACAAATATTTTATGTCAATGTGTTTGAATGGAATTAACCTGTAGTTTCTCTTCTTGTGCAAAGTTTGTATTTGTTGTCAATATAATTAATCTCTCTATGCCCTCCTTTTCTTGTTTCCTACAAAAGGCGGTGTGCATCACAATTAAGTCTCAAATTATTGATATGATTCATTAGTGAAACTATCTAATCCTGAAGTAAATTGGTGGGAATATTTTTTATCCGTGATTAGGTTTCCTTAATATTATTCAAGTTTATATTTCTTCTTTAATCAGTTTTGATGTTTTATTTTTCTGAATAATGTATCCATTTCATCTGTATTTTTAGATTTATCAGCATAAATTATTCTTAAATACTCTCACTATCTTTTTAAATCTACGACATCTATTCTAATTTCCTTTGTTTTATTTCCAGTTTTAATTTGGGACTTATCTCTTTCTTGATTACTATCACTAAAAGTTGATTAATATTATTCTTCTTTTCAAAGGATTAATTTTTCTTTTAATTAATTAGTTGATTTCTATTTTATTAATATGTACTTGTATCCTTTTTATTTCCTTACTATGTATTTTCATTGTATATATTATGTGTATGCATATGCAACATGCAATAAGCAAATTATAAGTTAATTCCATTAAATACATAGTTTTTCTTTTATATGTGGTGTATTGATTAATCTTAAGTATTTTTACTTTTTTTAATATACTCATTTAAGGTTATGTGTTTTCCTCTAAGTATTATTTTAACTGAATTCCAAAACTTGAAATGTGGCATTTTTGTTACCATTTAACTCAAAGTTTTTGATTTCTATTATGAATCCGTCTTTGGTTCACCTATTTTGAGTATTAAATTTTTTCATTTCGTAGCATGTAGTGTTTTTCTAATTATCTCTTAAGTATGAAATTCTAGCCTAATTGCACCATGGTCAGAAAAACTAATTTGTATTATTTCTGTCCTTTGAAATTTCTTGAGACTTTCTTTGTAGCCTAAATATGGTCATTTTTTGGAAACATTCTATGTATGCTGAAAAATATATAAAAAGTTCTGATTTATTTCTGGCCTCTCTACTCTGTTTTATTGGTCTATTTGTCTATGTTTGTGCTAATAAAAGCACTCTCTTAATTATTGGGTCTATATAATAAATCTTGATATATAGTAGTACAAGTCTGCAACTTTTGTACTCTTCAAAAGTTGTTTTTTTTCAGTGTTGTCTTGACTATTCTTGATCCTTTGTATTTCTGTATAAATTGTAGAATTAATTTGAATCAACTTGTCTAATTCCACAATAAAATATGTTCTGATTTTGTTTGGAATTGCATGTGCATATTGGAATCTATAATAAAGATTTACTTGGGTAAAATTGATACACATACCATAGTGAGGCTTTCAGTCCATGAGCATGTGCTATCCCTCCATTTGTTTAGGTTTCTTGATTTTTTTTAATAGCGTTTTATAGTTTTCTGATTGTTGCTAATATATAGAAAATCAACTGAATTTCTTATATTGACTTACATCCAGTGACTTTTAAAAATTTACTTATCAGATCTAATAGGTTCTTCATGGACACTTTTAGAATTTTCATGTATAAAATCAAATCCTCCACAATTTAATAAATAATTGAAGTTATATTTTTTCCTTTTAAATCTTTAAAATTGTTTTTCTTGTCTTATTGCATAGGCTGAGTCATTCAGTAATATGATGAAGAGAACCGACTATTGTAGGCATCTTTATGTTCTCCCAATTTTGGCCTAATAGTCAATATTTTACCTTCAAGTATGACACAATGCAGATTTTTATAGATAACCATTTTCAGAGTAAAGAGGTTTCTTAGATTTCTGCTTCGCTAAAAGTTTTATCATGAATGAGTACTGAATTTTGAATTTTATCAAATGCATTTTCTGAATCTATACAGATAATTGTATGTTTTTCCTCCTTTATTCTGTGTGATAACTTATCTTAAATAACTTTTAAACTTTATACCAACCTCTTTCCTGGATAAACTCTACTTCGTCATGAAATATTATCCTTTTTATATATTGCTAAATTAGATTTGCTGACATTTGGCTTAGACTTTTTCCATTTTCACGTCTATTTTTATCAGAGGAATTGACCTATAGTTTTTCTTTCCTTTCTTGTAGTATCCTTGTCATATTTTGGCAACAAGGCTATGATATACCTTTAAATAGATTTGTAAATGTTTCCTATTTTTCTTTGCTCTGCAAGGTTTTATACAAGATTAGTGTCATGTCTATCTTAAATGTTTGGGAAAATTCATCATAAAGCTATATGGACTGAGATTTTCATGAATATAATGTAATAACACTATGTGATTTTTAAATTTCTTCTTGTCTCAGTTTTGGTGTATTTTATTTTTCTAGGAGGTTATTCATTCCATGTAGAGTTTCAAATTAACTGGAAAAATATCATTCATTGTATACTTATTTTATTTTCAATATCTGTGGGATCTTTATTGATGCTTTTTTTTGCTACTAGTAAAGCTGATTTGTGCCTTCTCACTCTCTCTCTGTCTTCTTGATCAGTCTTACCATAGGTAGGCCAATTTTATATTTCAAAGATCAACTACTTTTATTGATTTTTCATTATACATTTATTTTCTATTTCATAATTTTTCACTTAATATTTTCTTCCTTCTACTTTTCTTGAATGTATTTTATTCATCTTTTTAAACTTTCTGTAGGGATAGTTAAATATAATGGTTACTTATAAACATTCTTTGGATATATAAATTTTATGATATGAATTTTTCCTTAAGCACAAATTTAATTACATCCAACAGACTCACATGTGATATTTCTTTTATTAATTAGTGTAAAATATGTTCTAACTTTCATTACTATTTCTTTATTGGCTTATGAAGTCTTTTGAACTGCATTACTTAGTTTCCAAATGATAATTAAATATACAAATATTTCAAATACACATGAAACATTTTCCAAAATTGAGTATATACCTATTCCATATGCACTTGAAAATGGCATGTATTCTGTCATTGTTGGAGGCAGTGATCTATTCATGTCAACTCAGCAATTGCGTTTATTACAAGGTTTATATAGTCCATATACTTACTGATCGTTTTTTTGTCTGCTTGTACTGTTAATTATCAGGAGAAGTCTGTTAGAGTCTCCACTGTGATTTTAGATTTGTTGTTTCTGGTGTAACTCTGTTAATATTTATCTTATATATTTTGAATCACTGCTGTTAGTTTCATGCAAATGTAACAACACTTATATCTTTCTAGTACAGTGACCCTTGTATCATTATGAAGTTCTGCTAATTATCTCTTGTTATATTTCCTGTCATTTTGTCTACTTTGTTTCTATTTCTGACAGATCAGCTTTCTTTTTGCATGGTAAATCTTTTTCCAACCTTTTACTTTCAACCTTTCTGTGTCACCTTATTTAAAGTGTCTTTGTCAGTAAATCTGAGTATTTTTTAATCACTCTTACTGCCCTATTTTAATTATAGCATTGTGTCCATTTATACTAAATGTATTTTTAAATGGACGCATTTGTTTTTATATTTAGCTTTTACTGTTTCTTTCTATTTGTTCCACCCATTTTATATTTCTTCTGTCCTTGTTGTGAATTAATTATTTCATTATTGATCTATTTTCTTTTAATTAGCTTGTTAGTTATACATTCTTTACAATGATTTCAGTGGTTACAATATGTACCTTTGACTTATTACAGTCAGAAATAAATTATTCCTTTACGTCTTACCTGAAAATACAACTTAAAATACACTTACTCTATTTATTTCCCTTCCTTTTATTGTGTTATTTTGTCATATGTTTTAACTCCACATGTATTTTTTGTGTCCCAATACATGAATATTATCATTTTGTACAATCAGTATCTATCCATATAATTAGTTTTAATACAGCCTTCATTCCCTCATGCATTTCTTAGCTTCCAACTGTAATCAATCACATTTCTGTGTAAGGAATTCCTCTTTAGTTTTTTTTTTTTTTTTTGAAGTGTAGATCTGCTGACAATAATTTCTTTAGGTTTTGTTCAAATGGGAATATATTTATGTCATCTTTTTTTTAAAGAATACTTTCACTTGTTATAGAATTCTATTAGGGCAGTTATTTTCTTTTATTTCTTTGAAGATGTCATTCCATTGTATTACCACTTCTTTTGTTTCTGTCTAAAAGTCAGTTCTCAGTCTCAGTGTCTTTTTACTTCTCTGCTTCCAAGATTTTTCCTCTGTCTTCTGTTTCCAAGTTTCACTGGGGTATGCTTAGGTATGAATTTCTCCATATTTAACTTGCTTTGTATTCATAATACTTCTTGTTTGCATAACTTGAGAGTTTCTGAGAGATAGGGAAGTTCTCAACCATTGTCTCTTAAAATATTGGTTCTGCCTCTATCTCCTCTTCCCTTCCATGACACCTACTACATGTGTTTTAGTTGTCTTCACTGGGTTCCATATGTCTCTTACACTTTCTTCTGTACTTTTCACATACATTCTTCGCCTTCTTTAAGCCAGATTATTTTTACTCGCCTATTAATTTAGTCATCATTATTTTAATCACCCATTCAGTTTTGTCCAATCTGTGAGTAACTTCTTCTGTTGAGTCATTAGTTCCCATTATTGTCTTTTTTTTGGTCAAGAGTTTCCATTTGTTTCTATTCTATTAGATCACAGTTCTCTGATGAAATTCTTCCTGTTGTTATCTTTGTTCTTGGGCATATTAACCAGAGATGTAAGTCTAGTCTCACAACTACAACACCAGAATCTTCTGTGCTTTGTTGGTATTGTTGGTTTTCTAGCTCCTTTTATTTTTTCTTTTGTATGCTTAGTTTTAATTCTTTTTAATCAAGTGCTGGATATGGCACATGAAACATTTAGAGCCATTGAGTAATCGTCTTTCAGATAGAATTGATTCTGTGCTTTCTTAGGCAGCCTGTGAGGGAGCAGATCACTTTATTCAATTAGGGAATGAGCTGATCTGAGGAGGTGGTGCTGTTTTGAGGAAACATTCTGTACTTCTGTTTGGCCACAGCTCCTTGGTTTAGCTCTCAGAGATGTCAACAGTTTGTGAGTGTTTACTAAAGGCTCCCTTCTTTGCTGGTCAAGAACTCTCATTTTTGTCTCCTCTTCACCAAGAAACTGATGATAACTCTTTAGATTTTCAAGTATTCTTTTAGTTTCTTAATCTCTTTCCCCAAACACCTTAAGACTTCAGTAAATGCTACAAGGGGCAAAAAAGAGAGGATTTGGCTCACTTTTCAGCACCTCCCTTCTCTCCTGGATGTTGGCCTCACAAATCCTGCCTGCCTTGGGACTTTTGTACTCCAACACTGTTGGGTTGTCAATGCTCTGTTCGCTCCTCTGGTTCTTGCCAGTGAGCCACGCTTTGCCTGATTTTTCAGCTTCTCACCCAGCACCAAAAGTTGGCAAATTCTCTGTAGGATAAACTATGACAGACAGTTGGTTTCTTCTCTTTACGGCTTCCACTTCTCCAGGATCTTGGTCTCTTGATGTTGTTATCTCAATAGCTCTGGATGACTTCAAACAGATCTTAAAGTGCATTTTACCTGGTTTTTTGCATTGTTTTTAGTGGCCACCTTGGTCTGCTGTAGTCTATTCAATCATAGCCTTCTTCTATGCTCTTAAGAAAATTTTTTGGAGTTATTTAAATTGTCTTTAGCCAGTGAGTTGATCCAAGTACTCTAGTCTGTCCTATTTTTTCTAATGCATTTCTATGCACATATAAATTACTATGTGCCAGTTCCAATACAAAATGGAGGTGGGAACATTATTTCTTAATTTTACAGAGGTTAAGAGATTCTAAGTGAGTTACCCCTTTTACATAGTAAGTGGAAGAATTTAGAGTAAAGAAAATCAGTTCTATCTGACACCAAGTCTTAATAATACAATAAACTTATAAACACTCATGATTACCAAAACGTTCAAGCAATTGAATTATGAATTATTGGTTATTTCAAATTTTTAAATTAATTGGCTACTTTTTCATTCATGTAGTAATCTACTAGCACTCAGTGGGGGATAAATGGTAGCAGATGCCTTCATTTTAAACTCCAAGTAAAAAGAAGACAAATTTTTAACTGAGAAAATTCTATCCATCTATCCATCCAGGATTTTCTTTGTTTGATATAATTAGTGGATGATGTATGGTCAGCTCTTACAACACAGAGTAGAAATAATTTGATGACCTCTTTGCTATATTAGAGCAGGAATCTGCATATTCCATTCATTTATTTGTTTACTTATTTATGGAGAAACTGACATCAGGGTAAATTTAAAGTTAAAGAGCTGATTGTTAACAGATCTGAGACTAGAATTTTTCATGCATTTTTGGATATGAAAATGAATACCAGAATGGCTATAATAGTATAAGGTATGGCTCTTGCTCTCTGAGAGCTCTCCATTTAATGTATTAAGTGCCAATAAGTGGTTTACCAAAATATGCATGAGGCTATATAAGATCTCAGAGAAAGAATTGATCAATTTGGACTGGATTTTTCAGTAAAGTAGCAGATTTTTAAAGTTCCTCAGGACTTGAACACGTCAGGAGAAAGAGGGAATGGATTTCACATATCAACAAAATGCCTTGCTACCTCAATACTTAGCACGGTATCCATTGCATAGAAAGCAATCACAAAGAGGAAGGGAAAAAGAAATACCTCCTAAGTTCTCTAGACTAGGAAAGATGATGATTTTAAAACAAACTTTCAAGCTGGCTTCTATGTTAGAGGGGATACTACACTCTGTGTTCTTTGCCATGAAGGAAAGAGGAGAAGAGCATACCAATCATTGTGAGCATTTTTTTTTTTTTGGTCTCTCAATGTCTCTTCCTATCCCAAATTTCACCACACAAGCAGAGAAATTGTTTGGGCAAGAAGACAGTGCTAGTAGCAATATAGGAATGAGGGACAAAGATTTTTTTTCAAAAAATCTGATACACTGAAGAAAACAACGTCACCTAGAGTTATTTGGATTTTTTTTACAAGCAAAATATCTGTAATCAAATTCATTTTGCAAGAGAAGAGGTAGCCTAAGAGTCTATAATACTGCAGAACATCTTTCCTTGATGGCAAGGCTTGTCTTAGCTTTCAGGAAGAGCTCATGAAATTGATTGTTTCCTTCAGTGAGACACTAGACGTTCATTGTGCATCTGGACTGTGTAGAATATTGGGGAGTTCTGAGACAAATGCTAAAGAAGGAGCTAGTATCATAAATGCACAAGATATGTTATTTATGTACTTGAAGAATTTTTATTTTTTAAAATAAACAGTGGGATTCCATTTTGTTAGTTCCTTTGTTTGCCATAACATTCTTCAGCGGTGCTGCACTAAAAACAGAAATATAGCTGACTATTTTTGACTAAAATCAGAAGAAAACAGAGTCTTTGGTTAAAAAACGTATATCCATATAGAAGAGTGTAAGTCACAAGAAAGAAACAATAAAACCTGCTTATTCACATCTTAGCCACTAAAAAATACATGGATTACAAATGACTTATTCTTGGAAAGAATGCTTCAAATCCAAATTGTAGCATAACTCACAGTCCAAATAAACATGAAAAAGCTGTCAAATATGGCTCTAAGTCCCAAAGATCCCATTATCTGCATTAAAAATGAATGAAATGAGAGAAAGGGAAAAAACATCTGCAGTTTAGATTTGTCATTCTTTTGTTATTTTCATGTATTTCAGGATAAGGGGGCTGGCAAAGTGCAGAAAGACCTTCAGGAACTCAAAGGGGATTCATGGCTGCGATTTTAATATTTTAGAGTAAACTGTGTTTCAGACTAGACAGCCATTAAAATCTGTTGTTGCCTAGTAGTTATTTTCCTTTAGGCTACATGCCTGTTTTTGCTGTGGCTAAAAGAAAGAGCTGTTAGATGTTGTATACTACAGATGAGAGAGGAAATAGGAAGAAAATTTCATGATCATTAGTCAGGGACCACTGATCAGAGTACAACCGGGAGTTACGCATCTTTTCCTTGAAATTTTGTCAAAACTAACATGTTCTGGAGCACTTAGAAGAGACCATTCAGTTTAGGTTAAAGTATATCTCAGTCAGACCTCCCTGGGCTGTATGGTCTTCTTAATCATTTCCTTGAAAATTCCTCTGTTAAAAAAAAAAAAATTCTCAAGTTGTGAATTTTACAAAATAGTGACAGAATTCTCAAAAGGAAGGTTTTCATATTAGACATAAGACTCTAATCATATAGGTCAAGGGAGCATTTGAACCAAGTACCAGATTCAACAAGAGGGTTAAAATACTGCTGTATAGGCAGAATCAACCATGTGGCAGATGGAAGAGTGTGTGTGTGCGTGTGTGTGTGTGTAAGTAACACTCTCAGGTCACCTTGCTTCTACCACCATTGTGGTGGCCACTCAAAAAACGATTTCAGCCAGTCTGGCTCCTAGAGAATAGATCTCTCATTCAGCAATTGTCTTCAATAAGAAAAGGGGTACAAGGAAACTTAGACTGTATTCGGCACGGGCATGCGAGCCCTTGGAACCTGTGCCACAACATGCCCACAAATGAAAAGCATGCACAATTGATTGCACGAAGCCAGGGGAGAGACAACCAAGGGTGACACAGGTGTAAATATCATTTAGTGCTAGGTTTAAATTGAGTAACATTGCAGAGGAGCTCAGATTGTTTTTGACAGACTATAAATATATCCTTGGCTATTGTCTGTAATAGAAGAATAGACTTACATTTCTTTTTTCCTATTGGCAATGGAAATTTAAGCACTGCCAATAACTATTCTCCCTAGGACAACAAAAGGAGGATGCAAAAGGCTACAATTAAAATCAGGATTATTTAGTTTAGATGTGTGTACAGAACCAGGTCTCCAAAATTTGCCACAGAATTAGAGAAAAATCTGAATACGAAAATTTTCCATCACAGGGCAGGTCAGTGCTCCTCTATGCCAGCCCAATGTCAAATAAGCCACAAAGAGAGATGTAGACTCTAGTTTCTGATGAATGTTACAGTTAGTTTTCTCAGTGATTTGATCCGTTTTAAGCCAGTAAGGAGAGGGAGCCGTTCTCACACAACAAAGACCAATATGTCTGTATATGGTGAGCAATTTGTAGTTTGGCTTGGGTTAAGTTGCCAGTATATTTAGATATATGCCAAGAAATAGTCCTATGGAAAGTCGTGCACTTAGCAAGAACATTGTGAAGCACACACAAAAATCTCAGCAACCACGCCATGGATCAGTTAGAGAAAGCAATGGATTATCAATATGCGGCATCCACACTCAGAATGCAGGTGAAATATATGTAACTTTGAAACAAAACAGTTACTTTGCCAGAAATTTTTGAAATTATTTCTGCTAGGTCAGCATCTACTCCCAGGTGTGAAATACTTTCAGCCTGCAAAACTGTAGACTTGGAAAGTGGCTACATTTGCCTAGAACAAATATGAAAAGGAGCATCAGCTAAGAGTAGATGCTGACACAGCAATGAGGTAGGATAACACTGGGAAAATTTTGAAGGGAAGCTCCAGTGAGTTACTCAGCCAGTGATTCTGGACTCAGGGTGATTTTGCCTCTCAGAGGCTGCACTTTTGACAATGTCTGGGAACATTTCTGGTTATCACAACTCTGGGATGCTGCTGGAATCCAGTAAGTAGAGGCCAGAGATGCTGCTAAATATCCTACAGTGTACAGGACAGCCCCTCACAAGAAAGAAATATCTAGCCCGACATGTGATTAGTGCTGAGGTTGAGAAACCTGGTCTAGCCCAAAGGCAATAATGTTATCGCAGTGGGAAAAGAATGCTTAGTAACACTGCTGTCATGTCTGTCTACTCTAGCAGAATGAAAACTTCCTGGAGGCAAGGAATTTGTCTGTATGGTTCGTTGCTTTATGACTAGCACCTAGAATAATGCCTGATACATAGTGGCCACCTAATAAATATGTGATGAATGAATGAAAGACTGGAAAACCACATCAAGAAAGGAGTTGGCAGCTGTCTGGTTGGACTGACATGGAGCAGGGACAATAAGTCCCTGGAGAGTCAGAGATGTATGTGTTGTTACCCCCAGAATCCTAACATTGTCTGAACATCCCAGGAAACTAGTACAAAGAGCTGGGCTCAAAGAATAGAATGAATCATATTATTCTTTATTTATGTAATCTTATTCAACAACAGGAAGCAAGAGGATAATATTTATCAAAAAAAGGTTTAAGTCAAAACATTCCTTTACAAATTTATATCTTCTCTCTCAGAGAGAAAGTGTTAGAAAGGGATATTTTACCATCATTGCTGAGTCATTAAACACCTTGACCTTACAGTCAGGAGAAGTTAGCTAGCCACCGGGATAGTATCCAACAGGCATATAATCCGGAAAGTTTTCATATTCTTGGTTGAAAATTCCCAAACCTCCATCTTTGGGAATTGTTTGCCCTCTTTTCCCTAGTCAGTCTTTGAATCATGTAAGGAAGTGCATTTTAGTCAGTTTGCTTGTGGTGAAGAAAACCACTTGACAGAAAAGTAAAAATAAAATAATCAAAAAAATTAATTTCCCCTTATAAATTTATTTACGTGTTCAAAATGAGGCGAACTCGTTCCTTCATATTTAGATTTTATTTGATTATTTAATTTCTTCACATCTGTCAATTTCATCTAATTAGTATTGGCCTTTCTCTGGATATTTTCTGCTTTTGGTTTTCTGAAAGAAAGTATACTTTTTCCCTATTTTCAACCAACACGATGCCTGCATTGAATGTATTTTTGGCTATGATTTTCCAGAGATCATTCAATTCTTATCCTTTTTATAATGGAAGTCAATGAGTAATTCAAAAAGAAATCATCTAATCATATTGTTGCCAATAGATTAAGTCACAAAACTGGTTTAAATTTGAATAACTGAAAATAGGCATTATTTAAAGTCAAATGGCTTAATTTAAATACTGATTATACTCCACTATTAGAGACTTTTAAAAAATTATTCTTCAATCCATCTTTGTATTATTCATTTTCCAAAATTTTCAGAAAGTCTCTGGGGCTGGAGCAGAAGCACAGCTATCACTATGAGACCAGAATGCAGGCCTGCCTGCAGGACGTTAATGCTAGGAAATGGACAGTGCGGCCCGGTGGGCCCAGAACCTGCGCTAATTACGTACTACAAGAGCTGATTGGAGCCAGCCACTCTTATTTTTCTTTTTTTTTTTTTTTAAGATTTTATTTTTTCCTTTTTCTCCCCAAAGCCCCCCCGGTACGTAGTTGTATATTCTTCGTTGTGGGTTCTTCTACTTGTGGTATGTGGGAAGCTGCCTCAGCGTGGTTTGATGAGCAGGGCCATGTTCGCACCCAGGATTCGAACCAACGAACACTGGGCCGCCTGCAGCGGAGCGCGCGAACTTAACCACTCGGACACGGGACCAGCCCCTTATTTTTCTAATCATGATTTGTGATCATGGGTGTTCAGTCTTTCTTTACATTTGGGTGATTTCTTATATACCACTGGTCTTTTTAATATAGTTTTCTCATTCTTGAGTGTTCTACTTTGATTCTAGCTCTTAATTACTTGGATATAGTTGTTAGGTGGTTTTATTTTGTTTGTGTTTGTTTTTCCATAAGGACTCAAGAATATTCTATTCCCTGAATGATTTTGCATTTGAGAGTGTCTGTCTGTAGCTTTTATACTTGTATGACAGGTTGTATGAGCACAGCTTCCAGCATTACATTTTCTTCTTTTCAGAATTGTGTAGGTTTGCTTAATTGTCTTTTGACGTTGAATGTGGTGGAAGAGTCTGAGACTGGCTTGATTTTTTCTTCTTCTTCTTAAAAAAATTATTTTCTTTCCAGAATTCATGTTCTTCTCATGAAGTTTGGTGGCTTAAATAGTATATGTCTCTGTGTTAATTGTTCTGTATCTATGACGATCAGAACACAAGTTTTGTTCTTGACCAGCAGATTCCATTCAGGAAGGTTTCTTCTGTTCCATCTCAGTGTTCTTTTCTGTTCCATTTGTTTGGTTTTCTACTTCTGGGATACTCATGATAGATTATTACTGTTCCACATATCTGTTATATTATCTATAGTTTTTGTGTCTTTTTTCCTTTGTGTTTACTTTAATTCAAACAAGCTTTTTTTCTACATCATTAATATTATTTTATTAGCTGTATCTGGTCTGTTCTTGGACATTTTAAATTTATTATTAACTTTTTACGTTGCTTTTTTGGTCCTCAGTTTTATTTTCTTTTGCACTTTAAACATTTCATTCATTTCAGTATTGTGTCTCCAATTTTGTGTTTGAGCTCCTATATTTTCTTTTAATATAATTATTAAATTCTTCTCTAATGGGGAGCTCTCTTGGGGAATTTTCTGTGTCTTGGACTTTTTTCCAGCTTGGATTCTTCGCCTATTTTGTTTGTCTATTAGTTGTCTTCCTCTCTTCCACCTCCCATGGTGGTATGTTTACATAGTTGCTACGCTTTTCTTTACATTTTCCGCATGTTTACAACGGAAGTGCGCTCCGTGGGTAGTGAGTGGATTCCTCTTGACCCCTTCCACAGCCTCTGAGACCTAGGCTCCTCTCCCTGCCATCTATAGTTTGTGGTCTGAGCTTTTTGTTTTCTATCTTTTTTTTCCTCTCTGTAGCCTCAGGACATAGGAGCAACACAGAAAAGAGCTCAGCATTGGTTGTGTGCCATCTTTCTTTGGTATATTTTTTTTACCTTAAATAGGATTATATTGCACCTGCTTTTCGGTTATTGTTTTTCTTTGTTTTTTCCGCTTCACACTGTGTCTTGAAAATCATTCCATGTCAGTTCTTTAAATTAACCTCATTCTTTCTTTGATAATGAGTTGCATATAAAACTTAGTAAAGATGTATGGATATTTATATTGTTTTTAAGAGGATTTGGTGATGTTCATAAGCATACATGATAAAAAATATTGGGAAATATACTTTTGAAAATTATGGCCAGGGGAAAAAACAGAATACAAATAGAAGGCTAGAAATTATATAAAAAAATTAAAAGTAAATGATATAGTCATACCATCATCTCAATTATCTTGTTTGTTGTAGTATATCTCTAGGCAAGGCATATTAATTACAATGTAGAATTAATTTCCTGACAAAGATTTTCCGTATGTATTTTCCACTTAATGTATTACTATTTTCTTAGCAGCATCTTTTTATTGATATTAATAGTGACTAAAGTACTTTACAAATTAAATTACTTGTAATTATAAGGGATTATTTGTAATTATTTGGGATTATCATTTGCATTTTATTTTATATAAATAATAGCTCATTCAACATCTTAGAATATGTGTTATCCTTTCCCTTTACATAAATTTACTGGGTTATCTAATCCAGGTTTTTCAACTGAGATTATCTGCGCCACATACATATGCAAACAAACAGGTACTCCTGTAAACCTTTCTTCTCCATGTTACCTATTGCAAATCTGCTTGTTTGCCTTCGAATACCTTAATAATGAGTGCAGTCATGGATTTTCTAAGCTTGAAGGCATAAACAAGGCAAATAATTCATCAGTAAAATTCTGCTGCTAATAAAACAGAAAACAAACACCATATCTTTAATCATATATTTAAAAGCTATAATTTTAAAGAGCATTTGATTGTAAGTTGGAACCACATTCAGCCACATAGATGAGTCCCTTTTACACATGGTCCTCACAAAGTTTTGTTACAGATTTTTCCTTGTGATAAATTTCCAGCTTGTAACCCTTAATTATCTCTAACCGTTCCAATTCACCACAAACAAATTCATCTCTTATTCCTCCCAAATTTAGTAAAACCTTTGGCCAATAGTCACAGTATCTGGTGGTGTTACTGAAGCATATTAAAAAATTTTTAAAGTTTATTTGAGCAAAAATAGATTCAAATTGGGCAGTGCCAAGCTGGAAGTGATTAGGAGCACTCCGCCGACAGGAGCCAGGGGAAAGACTTATACAGAGAAAGTGTGGAAGCAAAGAAAGGAAATTATTGATCAGCTACAGCTTACAGCCTAGTTGGGCATTTGGGATTGGTTGTCCTTAGAGTTTTGATTTCATAACCTTGAGGCCTTTATAGGCTTAGATTTTGCTTTGCTTACAGGTAGGCCACCACAGCATCAGAGTCACTTCAGTCTAATAGGCTCCTTGTTTAATTGATTTAATAGTGGGTAATTCAAAGACTTCTCTGGCCTGATTTTCTTTTTCCTAATTGTATGGTGGATAATATGGGCTCCATCTTTTCTTTCACTAGTGCTAAACTTAATGCAGTTAATTCCACCTCAAATAGTGGTTTTCAAACTTGCTGACAAATTTAACTGCAAATGTCCTCACTTTTTCATCTGTCTTCTAATCATTACTTAATCTTCTCAGGAACATTCTCTGTCTTTGATACTTAACTGTTTTTCCTTCCAATCTGTATCCTTCCTTTCCTCTCTTATTCTATTTATCATGTTAGATGACTCCAAACTTGTCAGATATTCTTAAGGTAGTGGTCGTGGCTCATTACATGTAGGAAAACAGACATCATAAACTTTCAAGGAAAATTCTAGAAAATAAAGATCCTATCTGTGTCACCTTCTATGTAGTGCTTGAAAGCTCAAATACCCCTAAATCTCTCTGTTAACCTAATGTACACCTCTTATTTAATATTTTTTCTCAAGTATCGCTATTTATGATAAATTTAAAACAGAACAAAAGTATCTGATACTATAATATTTATTTTTAAAATTTAATTCCCTGTATTGGTTTCTAAAATTTCAATTCAAGTGCATGGTCATTTAACTTTATTAGAGATTAAGCATATGTGTGTGACTTTGAGTCAGCTTGGGAGACTACACGTTATTTATTAATTGGTTTTGATTTGTGCAGAAAGAAATATATGGGTGACCTACAAATGAGTTGTGTTTTAAAAAAGGACTTGTACACTGCAGATTCTACATACAATGAATATCTTTTTGTTACGATTTTGGATGTAAGGTAAAATGCATCATTCTAATATGTGAGTAATAGCATCAGAGAGATTATGAAATAGGTCCAGGACCGGGGAGAGCAAGTCAGAAGCAAGGTCAAAGGTAGACCTGGGTAAGAAGTGTGGTAGCACTGAATTTAGCAACACATAAGGGGCTCAGAGATGTTGCAGTGAATTATGGACATGCAAGGGGCATGACTTTTAAAGGACAACGCATGGCCAAAGTTCTGTGACAGTGTAGTTAGGAATAAAACAGAGTTCCATATACTAGGACATCAGTTCTGTTGTAAGGGAATCAGAGATGGTCAGAGCTGGATTAAGTGTCCGAAGAGAGAAGCAGCAGGATTCAGGGAGTTTGGAGGTAGCCAAGGTCGGGAACAGGTACCAGCAATTATGGTAAGGGCAAAACCTAAGTAGATTTTTTGTTAGAGAAGGCATTGGTATCAGAGTAAAAACAATTCGTATAGGTTCTAATTCCTGGACAGGAGCTACCTATTATTTGCTCACTCTGTTCCCATGGAAACAAATGGCGCATTAACTCTCCCTGGTTACTAGTCATTTCTCCTCTGAAGAATCCGCTCTTTTGTGTCCTCTCTCCACAACTATATAGTCAATCTATCTTGTATTCTAAAGTGTTGGTTATCATGTGTTAATTAATGTGCTAATTTACCATTAATCACATATATTTTAGTTCATTTACCTTCAAAGTAGAAACTTTTCATCAACTTTCTATCAGCAATATTTCTCTTTCATTTAAACGTTCAGATTTCTGGATCTATGTCCCTCCCAAGCTTAGGAGACGGATTTTCAGTTAACTGACTTTTACTTCAGCTCTGATTTTTATTTTCATTAGATCTCGAGAATCTCTCTTCTCTTCACAACAAAAGGAATTTCATTCCTGTCAACATTTCTAATTTTTTAAAGCATATAGTGGAAAAAGAATAAACTTTGCAGATAAATCATCTTTGTTCAAATGTCCCCTCTGCTATTCAGTTAGTGTGTGACATTTGTCCAGTCACTTCACGTATGTAAGACCCTCCTGCACATTCACCTGTAAAACAAGACTAAAACTAACCACTTCAGGAATTTTGTAAAGGTTACACAGGATAATTAATACGTATTAATCGCCCACAAAAACCTTAGCATATAATTAGAATTAACAAGATCTTTGAAATTTGACCTACTGTTTTCATTTCAACAACATTTCAAGAAGACAAAGAATTTGGATCATCCCTTAAAATTTTTTTGCAATGGAATCTACTCTGCAAATTTCAACCAAAACATTTTTCTGGCAATTTTTGTGTGTGTTTTAGTTCCTTACAGATGGAAAAACCACATTATACCTTCTTGAATTCTTAAAACCTAGCACAAAGAAGAAACTCAATAAATATTTAATGATGCAGGTATTAGTTATGATGCAGTTGCATAATTACCGCTGTGCAAAATGGGAACATATTTACCATGCCAAATAAATAAGCTAAACTGTGGAGACCCACAGCTCAGCGCATAACACTACATCTGACATTAGTAGTATCTCAGTGAATAGTGAGGTAAATTCCCAGAACATTTGCTCCCAGAGCAGATGTTAAGTTGATCTCTGTGAAAAGGCACACTTTAAACAAAGGTTTTAAAGCTATGGGTGGAATTTCCTGGTTGAAGTAAACCTCAGAATTTTAACTAAAAATCTTTGGTTTCCAACAAAAGGAAATTTTAAGTGCACCATGAATATAAATTAAAACTGATACAATTTTAGTATACTGACTTACCTAGTTTTGGAAATAACAGAAGTTTTAACTTAAAAACAAAGTGTGTGTGTGTGTATGTGTACTTTTAAGACTTTGAGTGCTGATGCTGTGTGTCCTTGTACGTAAAATACACTTTTACTGCATTCCTTTTATTCCCCAAAAGATAAGCAGAGGTCGTAAAGAGAGCATATTTGTAGGAGAGGAAGACATTTCCTCTTCCCAAATGTGGGTTTGTCTGGCCGGAGAACGAATTAAATTCACATGAGACAGAATAGCAAGAGAAAATTAAACAAAGCTTTACGAGGAACCATGGCCCGGGGCCTTTCTTCCCGAAGGAAGAAAGGGCACCGAAGAAGTGGGGTGCACATAGTGGTTATATACCCCCAAACAGGGTGTTTCACATGTGATTGAAATGTCCCTTTTACAATAGTCACGAGGCCGCTCTGTCATCACAGAACTCGATGGAAAAGACAGATAGGTCTGCTGTCCCAGCGAACGCCGCCGGGTGGCAGGTGTGTTGCCTTGGGCTGGGGGAGAGGGGGGGGCGGATCACAGATGAGCGCTGCTATCGGTTCCCAGCCTAAGGAAAGATGATTAATCTTTAAGGAGATGCCAACGTTGGGAGGGGGAGGGAAGTCAGTTACAGAAGGTTACCAGACTAGCACAATAAAATGCAGATTTAAGTCCTTGCCTTTGGTATTGATTAAGAGTTTTTAGAGAGAAGGTCATCTCCTTTCTTCTTCCTGGTACAGAGAGGGAGGCACCTTTTACAGATAGAGATTTACCTTACAAATGTAAATGTGTCCTAAGGAAGGGCAAGTTCCATTCCTCAGAGCCTCCTTCCCTGTCCCAGTTTATCAAAAGCAATCAGCCTCAAATAATCCTGATGCCAAAGAGACATATCTTGGGGTGGCCAACCTCAGGTCCCCACAATATTTAAATAGAAGATGACAGATTTTTGATACAGTAGAATATAGGAAAACGTTCCCTCTTCATGAGAAATGGCCAACACACCACAGAAAGTAAGTGTTTCAGTCATAAGAAAAGCTTCATTCATCACTAAGGAAAGTTTAGTTGATTGAAATTGATAAGTTTGTCAATCATAGTATAACTTACCTTTCTAAATTGATACGTGACAAAATGATTTGGTTGGTAAAATGTGACTGAGTTAAGACGTAACTCAGGCTGTACGCTCTACATTATGCAATGTCTCTCCATCTCCTGCAGATCTACTAATCAAGCTTCAGGGCAGAGTGGCAGTAACAGCAAATCTCTATAGTCGCCGTGTCTGAGTTCCAATCCTTGATCCACTACTTACTACCTATGTGACCTGGGTCAAGTTATTTCATCTCGCTTTACCTCAGTGTCCTCAATAATAAAATGAAAGCGATACAATACTGATCTCCTAAGATGGGGGTGACAACTCAAGTGCTTAGCACAGCACATAGCATAAGAGACACATACTAATTGTTTAGTAGTATTATATGATACATTTTATGTGATAGAATAAGCTACTTTTGATTACTACAGTAATTAAAACTGTCTAAATTCTCTGTCATATAGTTGCTACCTCCTTCCACAGGATGTGTTCTGACTTCTGTGACCCATAATAGTTTCTTCCTGAGCTTCTCTTAATCTACATAGGCCTCACCAAATAGTGTCTTTTGAATTATTCTCTGTTTAAGGACTAAATATTTCCATTCTCAAATAATGTACATTCCTTTAGGGAAGGGACTGTGACACCTGTTGCACATGGGGATATTTATCCATGTTTCTATATTCCTAATTAAATTTTTCACTCTCAAATTTCTGATTCCTTTTCTTCTTTTTTTCCTGAACAGATGGTTCTACTTTTCAATTCTTGCCAGTAGTTTCCTCACTTTTTGAATTTCAATTAAAGACTCAGATCATCCCAAAGCTTGCTCTTGACCTTTTCTTCTCCTTTCCTGATTCCTCACATTCTTTAAAAAAAAGAACTGTCATTTTCTCAATGGTAAGATAAATTTCCCATTTCTTCTTCTTAGGCTGCTCTTTACAATACTCTCCTCAGTGTTCATTCTAAAGTAACATTAGTTTTCAAGGGGAAAAAAAGACAAGCACAATCAATGTAAAGATGGGAAGAACTCATTTGGGCTCCACAGAGGGAAGTGAAAGTAATTCCATTGTGGCACACTTAGCATAATGTCTCAGAGGGGATTGGCTAAATGCAATTTGTGAAACGATTTTTCTAACTCTGAATATAACACTTGCTCATTACAGAAAATATTGGAAAACTAAGAAAAATACAAAGAATAAAACACAGCTTATTCCTTCTACATAAAGACAGCAATAATTAATAAATTTGAATAGTTCATTGTAGATTATGAAGATAGGTGACTGGATTCTGTACATAAATCTCAGAACTTTGCTCTTCACTGTAATTAGATCTTGTAATTATATTTCCCTTTGCCAATACAATTTCTTCTAATGTACAACTTTTGTAGTTAAATAATATTTGGCTGTAGGTTGTTCATATATTTTGTTTAATTATTTTCTTCACGTTGAAACTATGTGTTTTTATTTCAATTACTTGTCCTAATAAATAATTCTTGTTACATAAGTTTATTCTATATCTACGTGCCGTTTATTTAACTGTTATCTCTCAGTCCCACACATCTTGTTCTGGACTGTTAAAAGTCTGGGGGTATGAAACTACATTTCCCAGGCTCCTTTGGCTGTTGACTTCCTGTCTGCCAATAGGGGAGTCTGGTGGGGAATCTTAAGAGAAAGTAAGAGAGAAGCTTTATGATTCTATTTCCAATAATGTGGCAGTTGCCGGTTATTGCTGAACCTTACTTGTGGTGAGCAGAGTAATAGGTTTTTGACGGCTATAGCCTTGGATGAGGAAGTATCTCTTTAGCAAACATAGACTCAACTGTGTCAGTATCTTCAACAGCACAGCAACAGCTGTGGGCTAGTGGGTTTGGCCAGGGACTTGCTCAGCTTCCTGTCTCTAGATCTCATCCCTTCTTTCTTTTGTTCATTCAGCCCTCATTTTCTCCTTTTTGCTCCTCATCTTTTCCAACATCTTTGTAACTAATAGACTATATTAAATTCTCTTTATTTTAAATACATTAGTTTCCCTTTTCTTGACTAGACTCTAAATGATAAAAACTTCTGTTTCCTTAGGAAAGAGTCTTAGAAGTGACATTCATAATTCAAGGAGCATAACATTAAATATGCTTGAGATTGATAATTTTGAAAGTTTTAAAATTAACCAAAGGTAGTATAAAACATGCATGTGCATGGTAGAAAATGAGTATAAATAAACAAAGACACACATATGGCAAAACAAGTATTTTCCTTCTTTGAATCCTCACTACTCAGCATTATGCTCAGCATAAAGTAACTTTTCTTGATGTGTTTTTTGAATGAGTGAATGAATAGATATATGCATACCATGAGGTCCTCTTTATAAGCAACCCCAAAACATGAGCATATTAGTATTGGAAATCAACTTACAAAAACACCTAGCCCCCGTCATCACTTAATATACAAGAGAACTACTCACAAGAAAGGAAATATCCCCTATCATTCCAAAGAAAAACTTTGTATAGTTTACTGTAATTGTCATATATGCTGAAAGATTTTACTAACATTACTGAGGTTTGATTTTGTACATTCAAAAGATAGACATTGCAAAGAAAATTACCTTTATTTTGCATAGTGCAAGATCATCCAACACTGGCTTCTAAAAATAAAGCTTCTAAATTAAAAATTCGTAAAACATACAGTTGTGGGAAAAAAAAGTAAAATTGATGGAGCAGACTCTAAACCAATATTATATAAATCCAAGGAATTTATTCATCTACATAAAAGCTATATTTTAAAATTATGTAACAACCCATTTAAAATGTACGACATGTGCCCTAAGAGCACACATTTAAATTATCAGGGTTTATTACACAATGTTCAGTGGCACCCACAATGTAAAAAGGAAATCTTGAATTTAACACATCATAAAAGATGACAAAGGCCCTTCGTACAAAAGGAACTATTTACCAAGATGATAAAGACATCTTAGGGGGTTGGCCCCATGGCACAGTGGCTAGGTTTGACATGCTCCACTTCAGCAGCCCGGGTTCATGGGTTCAGATCACAGGCATGGACTTACACTACTCATTGGCCATGCTGTTGCAGGGACCCGCATATAAAGTGGAGGAAGACTGGCACAGATGTTAGCTCAGGGCTAATCTTCCTCAGCAAAAAAAGGAAAAAAAAGACAACTTAGTATACAATTTAGTATAATATGTATTCCCTGATGATCAGCAGGATATTTTGAAAGTGTAGTGAAATAATATTAGTGTCTCCCTAGAGAGGCAATAGTTACAAGAAAATACTATGAGCTATAAATTTCTGGATAACAAATACTTGAGGTACAAATACATAAAATATTTTTGTCTCACATGATATAGTTAGAGAACCCGATTCTCTCATTGCCAGGATTCTCCTCACTCACAGATTGAAGCTGAAAGGGAGGTAAAGTAGTTTACTATGGTCTTTAAACTCAATCTTGTTTTGTTGTCGTTCTACACAAGTGGCCATGCCGTAAGAGGAACAAACTATTAACACTCAGCATTTGTGAACATAAGTAAGGACTGACATAAAAAAAAACAATAAAATTACGCTGACAAGCATCAAACCATGAAAACTTTTATCGGGCTTTATGGTATTAAATAATACATAATTCCTATGATTGGCTCCCATTAAGATTGCTTTTAGGCAGGCCAACCTAGCGTCCCTGGATCAGCTGCCGGGAGAGAAATAGGAATTAAAACTTACTTAGCTGCTCTGCTGTTCCATGCAGATGCCGAGATCCTCGTAACTATCTCAGGTGATATTGACAGCAGCTATAACCTGACCTGAGTCTCAGACAAGTTCTTCTCAAACTTTAGTGTGCTTAACAAGATTGCTTAGGATGCTCCATATCAGGGCTCCAACAGCAGGAATGCTGATTTAGTGATTCAGGGAGAGAATACAGAAATCTGCATTCAAAGCACGCCATCTCAATTAGATAGAGGTGCAAGAAGGCTTCCTAGAGAAATTGTGTGACGTTTAACTCTATCAGATCTCCAAGTCTTCCTATCTTCATGGCCTTAGTCAACATTAGGATATCAAGGATTGTCTCAGAAGGCTCATACTACTTGAGCATCTAATTGTATGCACTGGAAAGGATGATGTGAGCTTTACTCTGCTGCTGTTGTTCTTATCAACAGAGATACCACCTTCAAGGCTCAAAGAGCATCAGAAAGAAAAACACTCTCCTCCGATTCCTCTTGATGCATAATAGGCAATATCCTCTCACCAGAAAAAGTACTGGAGCTAAACAAGTGGACCACAGGCATTGGCTGAGAATTTTACAGTGGCAAAAGGAGAAGTCCCATGAGCAAGAAAATATCATGGCCCAGCTGCGAGGCGTCGCGAAAAAAATCTATGTGCACAAAATGTGCTTTGAGAATATGTGTTAGTATGTGGGAATCATCAGAGTGGTGTTGAAAGTGGATGCATAGACCTCTCTGGAATGTCCTCCTACTACTGGGATGGATGCTGCACAGCTAACAGGACTTGTATAACCTTCTAAAGGACTGAAAATTTCCTACCACTTTCTGAAGGCTGTGCAACTGGTCACAGGGGATATTGTTAAGAAGAAAAGAAAAGCAACCTGCTCTCATTGGATAAAGAAAGCTCTAGTATTTATAAGCCATTGAGCCTTCATTACAACCCTGCCTAAAGGAAATAATAGAGCTGTTCCCAGTCAACAGCGCCTTTATAGCACCTCTTCAATTTTGAAATCATAAGCAGTTCAAGTTATTTTTTCTTAATATGTCTTTTATGCTATTATGATGTTGTTATCATGCAAATTGGGAATTAGGTGGCAGGGTATGAAATGCTGTACACGTGCACATCAAAATGTTGCCATGTAGCAGACAGCAAAAACGTTTTAGATAAATGTGCTGACAGACGAAAATTTCACAACAGACATCTCTTAGAAGTCAGCTGCTTTTAAATTTAATATATGAAGAAAATATATCATGTGCTCTCTAAGAAAAGAATTGCAATGATGAAAAGAATAAAAGAACGAAAACCTAGTCCCTTTGCTCAGCCCAATTCACAGGCCACTGCATATTTTTAGGTCCTCTTTCTTGTGTTCCAAAGGAAAACAACCTAAAATGTTTTGACCCGAAATATTTCAATATTATGCCAGTAAGACACGCTTTTTTAAACCAAAGATTAGAGAAAATCGTTTGGTAACTCAATATCTAAACAGTGTTCATGGCTTTGCAGAATATGAATGCATGCAGACCTCAAACCGATTTTGTAGACATGTGCTAATGAACCATACTTCCATTCCGAAGCATTTCTCCAATCTTTCCACCTACGTGACCTCAAGTAATTTCTCACTTTTAAAAACTAGTATCTAATAACTTTTGTTTTTCTGACTGTAATCATTACTAATTCTAGAAAATTTTCTGTAAATTTCTACCATGAAAAACCAGATCTAACTACTTTTATAATATGTATTTAACATTTGTTTGGAGAAAATGGAATTATTTCAATGTAATTCTATCTCTCCATCATTATCGCTAAGGAAACCCGGTAGCAACACTTCATAGTAAAGTGTGTACAAATCATCGTCTGTGCTCCATGTCTGCACGATCACACCTATATCCATTTTTATTTTCTGGTAAGGGAAAGTTTCATTTGTTCAGCCATTTGTGAAAACAAGCATTTATTGAGAATCAACTCTTTTCTGGGCACTGCATTAAGAAACAGGGATATAAAGTGTTATTTTGAGGTTCTATCTCCCTTTTGGACTGCCCACCATCCTAAGGAATCACACAGGATATGGAGAGCCAATCAGCTTTGCCAGCCCACACTTCCCTTAATGCAATCATTTCAACAGCTGAGTAAAATCAGTGGAGCAATGTAGATATATCACTACATGATTTGTTAACTTCTCTGTCTTAGAGTAAGCAGGAGAGATAATGGCTTTATAGAACTTCAGAGATTTTCAAATAAACATATTTGTAGTAACAGAATGAAGCTGTTGCCCAGTCAACCATGTATCTACAAACTATTGCTTACTTTTTTCCCTATTTACTTCATTCAGTGTTCTACTTGGTAGTCCCCCAGGAGGAGATTGACCAACCCTCTAGGAAGACCCTTCTGTACCCAATGAAAGTGTGGAATATCCCTCCTGGGATCACCACATCTTACTGTGAAAGAGACCTGGTGCAAGTCCTATCAAAACTTACTTAGAAACTATAATCCAAACTTTAACCTGACAATATGTTTTGTGAATTTTACTTCATCAGTTTTTTTCTCCCCACAGTAGGGTTAAATAAGACAGACTCCAGATGTTCCAGTTTATTTTGCCAATGACTGTGAGCAATCATGATCAACCAACTTTACACATTAAATATCCTTGCTCCTTTAAGTTGGACTATACTACTATGTATATTTCAAGACAAGAGATATTAAAAGAAGCGTGTGGCTCCATCCAGTTCTTCGAGTCTTCTGAATTGATGACTTTTTTTTTTTTTTAATTCAGTTTGTTAACGGAGGGCGTTTCTAAGACTGCTCTCTCACCGAGAGGAATTCCCAGTTTGGGTGGTCACCAAAGCAAAAGTGACTTAACATAGCTAGCTTTAGTGGCATGCTAGATTCCATATTCTCATCTTTATTTTAATACACTTAGTAGGAAGCAGAGCCCAGAGAGTGATGGGATTGTTTTGCATTTGGTTTGCAGGTAGGGGTGTGTGTGTGTAGTATACTCTACTTTAGGTATGTTGCTTTGCCTTGCCCTCAGGAAACTTAGATAAGAAATGCACGCTATTTCATACTTATTTTAAAATGGATGCTTTTGACTTAGAAAGTATTATGCCAAAGGAAGGTTGGTGGCATTGCTACCCATTGTTTTCCAAATCCTTTCCATTCTTTCTTATTCATCAAGATCATGTTAGCAGCCTCATTTCCTCTGTACCAAAGATTTTTTTTTTAACTTCAATGTGCATTCTACTATTTTCTGCTTCTGAATTTGTTGATGTGATAGTTCTGATAAATCAAGTCCCTCTAGGTAGGACAGGTGTTGCTAACAGACAGATAACAAAAACTTATGTGCCTTCTAATGAATCCAATATTTCTAATTTACTTTTCCTTGAAGAATGCATTTGCTTTCTACGCTGCTTCAGAGTAGAAGCCTCAATCATCTGTCAGCATGTGTTCTTAGGGCGACATTTCAGAAATGATAAAAGTAGAATTTTAAACAGGAAAAAGAATCTTAACAACTACATTTAGTCTGAAAATCTGTCAAGTAGATCTTGAATATCTGTATGTATGTAACATGATTAGCTCCAGGAGAGCATGAGAAAAATAAGAACATAGTTCAGCTAGGCTGTGTATCATGTCCCTTTACACTGAACAGAGAGTCAATCACAATGTATTTAATTTAATTGAGTTAATAAAGAAGGTGAATGTTTTTAATCCCATCCTATACTACATTTTATACTTGAGAAAACACTTTAACATGTTATTATCACATTTAATTCTCACAGCACCCCCAAGAAAAATAGTATTATACCCACTCTACAGATAATGAAACTGAAGTTCAAAGAGGTGTTAAGAGGTTTGCCCAGGTTTACAGTTAGCACTGGCAGAGCCGGAAGCCAAGCTAAATATGTTTTGACTTGGAATTTAGCTGCCAATTAGACCATCTAATGCTGAGGACTCCTGAGTCTGAAGGGAAGTTAAACCAGTCACTGATTTTCACCCTCCCTACAATAATCATTTGAGTAAAATATTCATAATACTCTGTAATAACATTAATTCATCAACATTTATAAGAAAGAGCATTATTATTTTAGGGCCATCTCACTTAGAAACCTCTCATTAGTCATAGAACAATCAAAATAATCCATTGTCAACTCTACTATGAACATATTGAAATTGCATGAGAAATCTAAAAAAGCCATATGCCTACGTTTGTAAAATATCATTTTGTCCCAGCAAGAATTAGTCAAAAGAGTCAATAATGGGTCTATGATTTTCATTTAGTTTCTATAACATGCATAAAGATTTTGCAAAATCACTCAGAATCAAACTCTGATTGCTCTTTTAATCAGTAATAGGAGTTCAAATGAGCAGTAAAGAAAAACTCAAACACATTTTAGAAATTGATGGCATTTTCATTTGCACATTGTTAATAATGACTTCAATTAAAGATAATTTGTTGTTTCAAAGAATGAGTCTAAAAACAGATGCCATCACAATAATAGTAAATCCTTCCTTTAGGGAAATGATTATTTTCAGTTTCCTGATTTTATTAGTAAGGTATTAAAAGTTGGAAACCATATCTATAGCCTTTTTATAAATGGTATTTTAAACACAAATAGTGTTCCATAAATGTTAACAATTTGACTAAATTCCTGAGAAGAAGCCTGTCAATATGAGAAAATGTGGTGTACTATAGAGAAAAGAATATGAATGTAAAATATAAAATGATACTATTTTAAAAATTAAAAATGAAAGTTAAAACTCTATGAAAAAATAAAAATAAATTAAAAATAAAAGAAAACGCCAGTGGGTAATGAGAAAGGAGGATCTTACATCATTATCAAAACTTTATCTTACTTTTGAAGTTATAGATTAGGCCAGACATTGGTGATAGATATAGATATAGTACAGCCATAGGTGTATAAATGAATTTAAATAAGAACTCTGATATCTAAAACAGTCCTTACAACACACTGCAGAAAGTTCTATAACAGAACTAGGAACAAAGGTGTTTAGATGCACACAGAAGGATTATGTAATCTAGGCTAGACCTTGAAGGCACAGAAGAACTTACTATGTGGAGAACAGAAAAAGGCATTTCTTCAAGGAAATGATAGGAGTAACTGCATCAGGACATGAAAGAACATATTGATCTCATCAAATGGTTAAAATACCTTCCCTTAGTGCTCCCACACAAGCCACTTTTACTGCTATCATGTGATTTCATGAGATCAGTAAACATTTCCTGACAAAATCATGGCTTCCCTATATGTCTGAAAGGATCCTTCCATGTGTCAGCTCAGATGGTGAACCCTGAAAACAACTCTAAAAATTAAAAGTCTCTCTTGGTGTCCTATTGAATTATTTCACATTTTAATACCTTAAATTGAATAATTTTGTAATTTTCCAAAATAGTGTAGAAAGGAGCATAGGATGAGAAAAAAGGAAACAGAAAGAGATGGTAGGTAGTTCCCTCAGCAGTCATGGACGTCATGAGGATTCAAAGGAAGAGGAACACATTGGCAAAGTGGGAGACATTTTGAAAACAAGCTCGCTATGCAACAAAATTATTCTTCATACCGGCTTTCGTTCTGAGCTGTCCCTTCCTTTCCTATCTCTCTTTTGCACTTCCCCAGGGGAAATACTTTACCTTCATGCTCTCTTGGCAAGGAGCACAAAGGAATAAGGGAGATACAAGATGAGAAACAGAATGGGCATGATATTGAAAAGGTCACAGATTCAGGAATTAGGCAAAGAATCCAACCTTACTGGTCACTTACAAGTTCCGACTAAACTTGGACAAGGTACTTAACTTAGTGTATCAGCTTTAAGAAATAAAGGTACTTTCTGATTTTTCGGGAGGTTTTGAGGACTCTGTAACTCCTGACTTTATTTTTCTTCATAACACTTATCATCACTTGGCATAGTAAATATTTATTTGATTAACTCTTTTCTTTCTCTTTAAATTTATATAAGTTCCTGAGGTCAGAGACGATTTTTCTTTTTTCACTCTTGAATCCCCAGTGTCTGAAACAGTTCCTGGTCAGTAAAGAGTTGTTGCATAAATGAATTTGCTTAATGAATAAATAAAAAATAATATAAGAGCACAATGCCAGGCACAGCATAGGCACTTCATAAATGTTAGAGACATGCAGACAGACTTAGATTCAGACTCTGGCAGTTCATTTACCAACTGTGTGACCTCAGGCTTCTTTAACTGTAAAATGGGTGTGAGAAATAATGATGCTTACCTTTGATGACTGTCATCAAAGTAAGACAAGTAAATGGGGTGAATAATACCTGGCACGTAATAAATGCTAAATCCACGGTAACCAGTACGGTAACGCAGAATAAGGAGCCTGTCCAGTAAGATGAATGCTAAATTTCCATAGAGCCAAGTTTCTCCATAAAGAAAATAGCCATTTGAAAATGTGCTGGTACAATGTGTTCCTCTGAAGCTAGTATCACAACAGGATAACTAGAAACAAGCTCAATCTATAGTCAGAATGCAGCCACAGGAAGCTAAAGCTTTGGGATTCAAAGGGTTATGCACTGGTTTTTATTCATAACTACATACAAGGATTCTTGTTTTTCCAAGTGTACCTTCCTGAGGAGCTCTCATATATCAAAATAATCATGTCTAAGGCAAAGACATTTTCATAAAGCAAGGTAATACAGAGTTAGATTACTCTTCATTTCTTATTTATAAGAAGGTAGTCTCACAGTATGCTGGATTTAAGAAGTGAGACATCTAAAGACAAAAAGTAAGCTAGCCTTGGGCCTGGGGAATGAAGACAGGGACTTAGCCATACATCCAATTTGTCTCCAATAATCACCCCCCAAGGCATCTGCTTTTCCAATTTTCCATACTCAGCTAGGTGTTCAAATAATGTTTCAGAAAAGATGACAAAAAACCACGAATTTGTTCAATCAACATTACGCAGGCAGTGTATATAAAAGAATCACAGAATAATTTAGAAATGAATAGCCATGTTGAATTTTAGTAAAATGCTCAAATTTTCATGACTGAAGATTCAATTTTATTAATGTAGAAAATTGCAATACATAAAGTTGTTTTATTTTGTCTCTCTCTCTTTCATATTCTCTCCAGTATATATAAGAATGATAATGGGAAAAAAAGAGAGTTATCACTTCCACAGAAATTTATAAATTTACCAACTTATACAATGGCCACAAAGTGTGCTGGAAATGCTTGGAATGTTATAGTAAAAGCCCAGAATCACTACTATACTTAGCTACAAAAGAGATGCAAACAGTGACTTGAATGTTTTAATTATAACTATAAATAAGTTTATCTCACGTCATAGTGTGAGTATTCCAGGAAGCAGACCTGAGAAAGAGTTTAGTGTGAAAGATGTTTACTAGGAAGTACCCTTGGCATTAACACTGTGGAATAGGGTAAGGAAACAGAATTAAACAGATGAAGATGTCAACCTGTGATGGAGGCTCAAAGACAGACTTGAATAATTGCGCAAAGAATTCTGCAGCTATAACGGACACCAGAGTTGCCCAATCAGGGCTAAAATGGCTGGGCCTTTATATTCCTACATTGTTCAGATATACCTTATCCTGGGAACAGCATGACCTTGGAAAAGGTAGCTCTTTATAGCTAAGGTAGTACCAGAGAGACTGAGAGTTGAAAGCTGTCCGTGGACAGTGCTCAGAGCAACTGGAGAAAAAAGATCTTCCTTCCATGAAGAAGGATCTGGGTGGTGCTCACCACATCTTCTATTTTTCTAACCCTTAAAGACCATCTGCTTACAACTGTACACTTTGCTGTATATTATGAAAAGTTATCCTGTGTAAAACAACTAGATCCTGCATGAATCATACTCTTTCTTCTGGTTCAAAGAAAATAAGGGAAATCTTCAAGAACCTTGCTCCCATTCATAAAGGAAAAAGAGAACTCAAATTTAAGCTCAGAACCAGGTGCTGAAAGCACTGAATGTTAAACGGAAGCCTCTACCAGTGAGTTCCTTCCTATCTGGATTTAGCCCAGGGATAAATGTAGTCCACACTGTGTACACATTGGCAGCAGGACTCAGGTGGAAACAATAGATTCTAAACTTACCTGATATACAAGGAACCAAGAAAATATAACAAACTATCAAGGCAAAATAAATCAATCGAGTCTGATCCCGAAATGACCAGATGTTGGAACTGAGTGAAAGGGATGTTAAAGCAGCTATTATAACTATCCTCAATAAACAAAACAGGTTTTAAATGCACAAAATTTTCTGCAGAGGAATGGAGAGCTTCACCAGAGAAGAAACAAATAAACAAATAAAACAATAGCAATTCTAGAAATGCAAAATATAATTTCTGAAATAAAATTCACGTAGTGGACTTGACAGCTAAATGGATACAATAGGCAAAGGAGTAAGAGAATTTGAAGACAGAGCTTTAGAAACTATCCAAGTCGAAAAACAGCAAGAAAAAAATTTAAAAAGAAAAGAGCCTGAGACATCTTGTACATATTACCAAACTATAAAACATACACGTCATTGAAATAACAGAAGGAGAGAAGAGTGAGATTCAGGCAGAAAAATATATATTGAAGAAATAATTGTGAGGAGTTTCCCAAATTTCACTAAAGACAGAGATTTGCAGATTCAACAGGCTAAAGGAGTACCAAAAAAGAACCTCACACACACACGTCCACGACGAGGTATATCATAATCAAACTGTTGAAAGTCAATGATGAAGAATAAATCCCGAAATCAGCAAGAGAAGAACAATACATTACGTACAGGAGAACAACAAATCAATTAGTGGTTGGCTGCTCATCAGAAACCATGGAGGACAGGAGAGAGTAGAACAGCTTGTTTAAAGTGCTGGGGAAAAAACTATATCCAATAAAAATATCATTTTGAAATGAAAGCAAACAAAAGACATACACAGATAAAAGAAAACTAAAAGAATCCATTACCAGCAGACCTGCTATACAAGCACAAAAATCTTTTTAATCTAAAGAGAAATAATACCTGATGAAAATGCAGATTCTCAGAAAAGAATAAAGAACATTGAAAATAGTAAATAACTGTGTCAATGCGTAAGACTATGTATCTCTCTATTTACCATTTTTTTATTTTTTAATAAATTATATGTGTTTAAACAGAAATTATAACATTGTTTTGTTGGGTTGATAATTAACTTAGTTTTATTACGTGTTACAACTATACTATAAAGAAAGGGGGTATGTGAACCTATAAGTTTGTAACATTTTTATAATTTACATGAAGTAGTACATTACTAAATCTAAATGGGCTGTGAAAAGATAAATATGAATATGAAATCTTTAAGGCAACCATAAGAAAAGGCAAAGAAATATAGCAAAAGGAAAACTAAAATGGGGTTATAAAAAATATTTTAATAATCCTAAAAAAGGAGCTAGAAAGGAAGAACAGAAACAAAAGAGATAAGTAGGGAACAAGAAATAACACGGTAGACTCAAGCAAAATCATATCAATAATTTTTTTAAAAGTTAATAGACTAAATAATGTAATTTAAAGGCACAGATTAACAGAAGAAATGTTTTTAAAAAGCAAGAGAGCAACAAAAAGAAAGATTGACTATTTTGCAGACAGCAAAAGACACATATAAACCTTAAAGATACTAATAAGCTAAAAGTAACTGGATGCAAAATACATCATGCAAGCAGTAAGCATAAGACAGCTGAGGTGAATATTTGAATATTAGATAGCATAGGTTTCAGAACAAATATATGACCATAAAGGGGCAGTTGAATAAAAATAAAAGTACCAATTTATCAGGGAGGCATCAAAAATATGTACATATGAAAAACAGAGTTTCAATAGACATAAAGAAGTATATGACAGAATTAAAGGGAGCAATGGACAATTCTATATTCATAACCACATTGAGCTAATAGATATTTACAGAATCCCATACCCAAGAAAGGCAGCATACATATTCTTTTAAAGTGGACATGATATGTTCAACATGATAGACAATTCTGGGTAAAAAAACAAGCCTCGATAAATCTTAAAATATTGAATCTAAACAGATTATACTCTCAGACCCAAATAGAATTCAATTAAGAATCAATAAGAGCAAAATAACCAGAAAAACTCTAAATATATTTAAATGAAAGAACATACTTTGAAATAAAACACTGTGTCCCACAAGAAATCACAAGAGAAATTAGAAAATATTTTCACTTGAATAATAATGAAAAGACAACTTTTGGGATTTGGTACATAGTAAGAATTTAGAGGCTTAAATTCTTATATAAGAAAAGAAGAAAGATCTTAAATCAAGTCTCTAAGTTTCTATCTTAAGAAACAGAAGAGAAAATTAAACCTAAAGAAAGCAGAAGTAAAAAAATTAAAAAGAAAACAGTAGGAATCAATGAAATAGAAAACATAAACACATCAGAGAAATTCAATGAAACCAGAACACTAACCTTTGAAAAATAATTAATAAGAATGATAAATCTAGCCAGAATGATCAATAAAAATGAGGAAAGATACAAAGTACCAATATTATGATTTGAAAGAAGGGGCATCGCTACAGAGCCTTCTAAGTATTAGAAGGATAATAAGAGAATATTATGAAAAATTTTATATGAATAAATTTGACAACCTAAGTGAAACGGACAAATTACAAAAAACAACTGACCCAACAAGAATTAGAAAATGTAAATAGTCCTATACCAATCCAATATATTGAACTTTTAATTGAAATCTTTCCCACAATAAAACTCTAGCCTGCAGGCATCTCCAACCAGCTCAATTAAATATTTGAAGGAGAAATAATACCAATCCTGTACAAAATCCTTCATAAAACAGAGGAGAAAGTAACACTTCCCAACTCATTGTATAAGGTCAGTTTTACTTGATTCCAATAAAATTTAAAGTTTACAAGCAGAGAGAACTACAAACCAATACTCCTTATGAACATGATGCAAAGGTCTTTAACCAAATATAAATAAAATTAACCCAAATATACATATCAGGGGCAAAGTGGGGTTTATCTCAGGAATGCAAGGCATGTTCGTCATTCAAAATGAATCAATATAATTTACCCATTTATAAAATAAAGGAGAAAAACTCTGTGGTCATTTCAAGACTTGCAAAGAAAAGCATTTAACAAAACATCATGCCCTTAATGAAAAACTCTCAGAAGACTGAAAACAAAGAAGATCTTCCTTAACTTGACTAAGGACATCAAAAAAATCCCTGTGACTGATATCTTACTCAAGGCAAGGCTGTCCACTCCCAACACTTCTATTTGATATTATATTGGAGGTCCTAAATATATAATAAAGAAAGAATAATAAATAAATGGTATACAGATTGGAAAGCAAAAAGTAAGCTCATTTGTAGACAACATGATTATTTATTGAGAAAATCAGAGTCTATTAAAAAGCTACTAAAATCAACAAGTATATTGAGCAAGATTGTACGATACAATCAAGACAGTTGAAAGAAGAATACACATTAAAGCTAATGGATGAGAATATATAGATGAGATGAGAATAGAGTCCAGAAATAGATCCACACTTATATGGTTTATTGATTTTCTACACAGTTGGGAGAGAAATTCAATGGGGAAACGATAGTCTTTTCAGTAAGTGGTGCTGGAACAACTGGGTATCTGGATGGCAAAAGTCAGCTTCAACCCTCGTTTCAGACCATATGAAAAAATTAACTCAAAATGGATCATAGATCTAAATGTAAGAGGTTAAAACTGATATAGTTCTAGAATAAAACATTAGGTTAGGCAATGATTTCTAAGACAGGATACGAAAAGCCCATACTATAAAAGAGAAATTCATAAAATAAACTTCATCATAATTAAAAGCTTTTGCTTTTTTAATAACATAGTTAAGAAAACAAAAAGACAAGCCACAGACCTGGAGAAAAGTATTTAAAAATACATATTCAACAAAGGGCTTGTGTCTAGAATATACAAAGAACTCTTATTACTCAACAATAAGATAAACAACCCATTTGGTAAAATATATGTACAGATCCTTTACAAAAGAGCATATATTAATGACTAATAAGCACATGAAAAGATATTCAACATCATTAGGATTCAAAGAAATTCAAATTAAAACCATAATGAGCTGTCATTACATATCCACTAGAATAGCTAAAGTTAAATAGATTGACAATAGCAAATGTTGGCAAGGATGAGGAGGAACAAGAATTCTGATATATTGCTGATGCAAATGTAAAATTGTACATCCACTTTGGAAAATAGTATGGTAGTATCTTACAAAGGCAAACAAGCAACTATCATTGTCCCCAGCAGTTCCATTCCCATATATTTATCCAAGAGAAAGGAAAACCATATTTTCACCAAAGATGTGTATATGACTGTTTGTGTCAGCATTAATCATAATAGCCAAAACTTGGATGCAACCCAAATACCATCTGCTGATGACTAGCTGACTACCCAATGATAAGAAGAAATGAATTACTGATACATGCAATACTATGAATTAATCTCAAAATCATTATGCTCATTAAAAGTCAAACACAAAAGAATACATGCCATATGATTCCATTTACCTGAAATTCTAGAAATGGTAAAACTATGGCGAGAAATAAGACCAGTGATTTTCTGGGCCTGGAAGTAGACGAGGAGATCAAAAGTGAAAGAGTATAGGAAGTACTTAAGGTGAAGAAATTGATCTATATATTGATTACGGTGTTAGTTACATGCTTATACACAATTGCCAAATTTCATCAAACTATACACTTAAACTGGTTGAAATTTACTGTATGTAAATAATATCTTAATTTAAAAAAGGTGAAAAAAATTCAATATGACATCCTTGAGAGAATGGCAGAGATTATTGCAATTCATAAAGACTCAAAGGTCACTAGAGTGTTCCCCAACATTTCCCCGTTTGATTCAATAATCTGGCCTCCTCTCTAATACATCCCTCTTCCCAAAAACTGGATCCTGGCTTATGACAATTGGCTACTGCAAACTTAACCAAGTAACAACTCAGACAGCAGTTACTGTGCCAGATACGGTAGCTATGTAAAAATAGATAGGTGTACTCTACGTGGTTTTGAAGGAACGAATTTTTTTCTATCTCTGTGAGGAATTAAGATCAGTAGCAGTCACTTTCATGCAGGATGAACAATGGTGTATATTTACTGTTCATCCTAGTGCTATTAATTCTCCCCCATTCTGTTATGGTATAGTTCAAAGGAACCTGGATTTCCTAGACATTACATCAAAGACAGGACATCAAATTACTCTGCTCTCTTCTGTACATCACATAAATTGGACCAAAGGAGCAAAATATGGCAAGTACATCAGAGGACGTCTTAAAACATATTCATTCCAAAGAGTGGAAAACAAACATTCTCAAGACTCAGGGGCAGGACCCATGGCCTAGTGGTTAAGTTCAGCGAGCTCCACTTCAACAGCCCACTTTTGGTTCCTGGGCATGGATCTACATCAGTCGTCATCAGGTGTGCTGTGATGGCAACCCACATACAAAACAGAGGAACATTGGCACAGATGTTAGCTCAGGTTGAATCTCCTCAGCCCCACCAAAAAAATAATTATCAAGACTCAGGGACTCACCACATTAATGAAGTATTTAGTGGTCCAATATTCTTTGTCATGATGGAACATTCTCTTCAATGTCACTGACATGAGAATCTACATAACAATGCCATGGAATAAGAGAACAACTTTACAACCAAGGAGATGCTGCAGTTGGCAGATGAACACAGTATCCACTGCCAGCCTAATAGAGGGATGGAATGATCTTTTGAAGGTGATGCCTAGAATATCCTGCAAGAATGGGGAACTATCTAGAATTCAATATATACCCTTAACCCATGCCCATTGTTTTCAGTGCTATTTCCCCATAGGTAGACTGCATACATCCAGGAACCAAGCAGTTGAAATGGGATTGTAACTGCTTACCATTACTCCCAGTTAACCCACTTGGGTAATTTATTCCTCTTGTCCCTGCAAATTTGGACTCTTTAGGTCTAGAAGCCCTGATTCCCAAAGAAGTGAAGCTTTCATCAAAGTAAGAGTCACATTAAAATGCAAGCTATGATTGCCAGTCAGTCATTTTGAACTCTTCATACCCAAAGACAAGCAGACAAGGAAAAACGTCACCATCTTGGCAGGAGTAGCTGGCCCTGATCATCATACCGAAGAAGGGTTTTTGTTACCCAGTGAGTGAAGAAAAGAACATGTGTGGCCCTCAGCCAGTCCACTGAGGCTTTAGTTATCAATACCCTGTTAGCAGGTGGTAACCTGCTTTACCACCCTGTTTTGGTGGTAAAAGGACAATTACAGCAGTTACAACCTGAGAAGGACATGGTGACCAGGAGCTCACACCCCTCAAGGATGAAGGTCTATGTCACTTAAGGAGGTAAGTCACCTAAAACAGTAGAAATGGTAGTCAAGGGTCGGAGAAATTTAGAGTGGCTAGCAGAGGAAGAAGAAAACTGCCAGTTATAACCTTGAGACAAACTATAGCAGCTAGAGGCTGTCGCTTATCCTACCAATTTTCTTCATATGTTTCCTCAGGATATAGGGTCAACCAAATTCCTAGAAGAGTCATTCTCATACTAGGTGACATTACTAAATGAATGACTTGGTCTGAGGAGTACAAGGAATGGACTGTGGTGGATGCTGTAGTGCCCTCGATTACCTCCTTCAGGAACAAGGCACTTATTCCCCTAGCTCCTGGGAGTGCAGGCTACTGACAGCTTGCATTTTGTCCTTGTCCATTAATTTCCTTGTGTCAAAGGGAGTCCTGTCACCCAATCTTACATCTCCTTCCAGGTTGGCACCAAATATAGTGACTGGTTGATGCAGAGACACAAATACTCATCCCCTGTGTCTTAATTTGGTGGATGACTGCGAACGTATCCCAAAAAAGCAGTTATTAGACCTTAAAGTTTAAAATTAATTAGATTCAATGAATGGATTAAATATCAGATTAGTCCAGCTAATGAGAGAATGACTGAACTGAAAGTGAGCCAAAAGAAATCAACAGGAATGTATCACATGGACAAGGAGAGCCAAAACATGAGAGCAAGCCTTAAGTGATGTGAAGTACAGACTGAGAAGGTCTAAAGACAACTAATCACAGTCAAGAAAGGAGGAAAAGACGGTTGGAGGAGAAGCAATATTAGAAGATACAATGGTTGAGAGTTTTTCAAAACCATTGAAAAATTTGAATCTATAAATACGTAAATCACATTATATACTATGGAAAATAAATAATTAGAAACCCACACTGAATATATTCTATCAAAAGTGCAGAAAGCCATTAGCTAAGATTAAATAAGCCCAAATGAAAAGAGATCAGTTATGAAGAAAGAACAATTAGATGGGCAGAAGTGCTGAGAGAAAATCACTGTTATCCTAGAGTCGGGTCCCCAGTAAAACTGTCTTTCAAGAGTAATTAAATGCATTGTTTAGATCCAATTGATGAACTTTTTTTTAGTCAAGGGATATATCTTGGGAGTGTGCCATGTCCTTCTTCATAATTGAGAACATAGATTTCGTTGTGATACAGTACATTTAGTCCTTTGATATCTGTGCCTTCTGCTACTCCGCGACTTAAGTTTATACAATTATTTTTACACAAAGAGCTCCCAAACCAGACTGTTGCTGAACTAAAAATTATGCACTGGGACAAGATACAGGGACAGCTCTTCCTACGCCTAGTTCTCCTAAACCCCCTGCAAAGTATGCCTTTCTGTACCTGGGGCAGAAATATCCCGTCATTGCTTTTGTTCCAATTAGGTCCATACTAAGCAAACTGTCAGCATGTCGTCATCTCTCACCCTTTTATAGGCAGGGGGTAAACTCCTTTTATAGTCAAGGTACTTATCTTAATCATCTACCTAACTCTTTCCCTCTTCAGTGCCAGAATTTAGCAGACAAATACTCATATAATAGGTCTTCAGTAATTTTTAAAATTTAAGAAAAGATAAGAAATTGTTTTAATAGAATTTCTGTTTTTGTTTTATGCAAAGGCTACCTAGAACAGGCTCATTAGATTGAATGGCAGTCTTGTGATAAATTGCAATTTATAGCTTATAATTATTTAACACTCTTTTTTCCCAAGGCAAATATTTTCATAATTAGACCTCAAAAATAAAATTTAAATTAAAAGAGAAAAAGTGAAATCATTTGAGTCTAAATTAAATAAGCATACTCACATAACTCTCAAACTAAAATGTATGTCAATACATGCTCTGCAATGCTTTATTATATAAGGGAGCCAGTGTGTAAATTGATGGCAGTTTTCCCAGCAGAAAACAGATAAGCTAATTTAACTTTTTGGCAATATTCTTCTATTTTCCCCTTTAGGTACAACATTATATTAGTCATGGGGAAACAATGAGCTGTACCAAATTGGAAAAAAAAAGCAAGTTCCCCTTTGAGCATTAAATGTGGTAAACACTTCATTGTAAACCATAAAGAAATTATCAGCTTTTCAAATGCCTTTTGGATTGTCCTTTTCAGCTGCATTTTAGAATGGCATTCTGGAGACAGATGAGGCCTGATAGACAGATAGGTAGGTAGATAGGTAGATAGCTACTCAAACACCCAGTCAATACTGAACTACACAGGACTTGAGACATAAACTAGAGTGACACATTTCTTGCTGCAGATGACTCAAAGAATTCCATGGAAGTGAATATTGATTTTTTAAGATGGTATATAAAGGTATGGCATAAAAATACATTAATGATATATTCCATAAACTACCCAAAAATTCCACTTTAAGGAATCTTTGTAATGTGCAATTATAGATAAATGCTACCCATGAATGTCTGTCAAAGCCTGGACTTAAACCTAATGCTAACACCGCATTAGCCAATGTCCACAGATGTGCCTTGGGACAAAATAATCAAACCCAATCTCAAATTTCATTTCCAATGAAATCTTCAAAACTCCGAGATGTCTTCATTAGATTAAAACTCCGTTGAGGGGCCAGCCTGGTGGTGCAGCAGTTAAGTTCACACATTCTGCCTCGGCGGCCGTGGGTTCACCAGTTCGGATCCCAGGTGTGGACCTACACACTGCTGGCTGGGCCATGCTGGGGCAGGTGTCCCACATATAAAGTGGAGGAAGATGGGCACAGATGTTAACTCAGGGCCAGTCTTCCTCAGCAAAAAGAGGAAGATTTGCGGCAGATGTTATCTCAGGGCTAATCTTCCTCAAAAAAAAAAAGAAAAAAACCAAAACACCATTGACTTATTTATTTATTCTTCAAACATTTACTCTCTACTTACAATATTATGGCACTGCATTAAATTCTTGAAAACATAGAAATGAATAGTATCTGCCCTCATCTGTTCAAAATCTACTAGGAAAATCAGAGAAAGTAACAAGATCAGACTGAAGTTTCATTAGAATAAATTTTAAATAATAGCCAGTCATTTGTTGGTTGGTTAGTTTTTCAGTTTTCCAACCCCAGGCACACATATTTTCATTCTTAGCTTTTATATTCACAGATGGAAACAATGAACACATCTAATCTAATATTTATTATATTCAAATAAAGACTTTCCTCAAAATTCTTGTGCTAATTCAGCAAAGTAATTTTAACATTTAGATAGTTTGAACATCATCTATGAATAAATCATCAACGTACAACATTTTCTGATGACTACAGTCCTTTCGTATTCTCAACACCTTTTGCAAAGGAAAAATTGAACCAGATAATTAGAAAGCTATTCTAATCCTAGTACCTTCAGCGCCTCCTTAAGGTTGCACTATCTTAACTGATGAAGAACGAATGCATTATATATTGCCACTTTGCTGCATTTCATACAAGGCACAATTGACCCATTTTCTGCCATCATGTCAACAAGATAGCATCAACTTTCTTTAAGCAGGCAGCACTACTGTGCAACAGCTGATTTACAGACAGGAAAAAATAGGTAGAGATCCTGAATGTAAAGAAAATCATCACATGAATCTGGAAATGAAACCGCTCTGAGGAAGAGGGCAGGACACATCCATAATCTGAAAGAAAATAGGTTAAACAAAAGAAATAAGGCTTAAAAGAACAGAAATTAAAAATTGATTTAAAAAGAGGAAATAATCTTGTCCACATAGGCTTAGTCAACTACAATCCTTCAGGAAAATCCTTTAACTACGTCATACTTCAACAGTTAATTTTTGGGGAGTTTTCATTAGAAAGGATATATAGGACAATTGTTTTATTAAAGATTAACAGCTTTGTTGGTTAGGACTTTTGAGTCACTGAAGACATTACTGTTAGTTCTAATTATTGTTGAATATTAACAAGAAGCACTAAGGTAAATGTGTACTTTAAGGAGTTTCAAGATCACAAAATTGGATTAATTTTGACACAATATTTGCCAATGCATAATTGACCCCATCCCCAAATGACAGACTTTTGGGTGAACAGATGTCTGCTGCTACTGAAAGTATTTTCATCTAGTTGGTGATTATAAACATGTTGTCATCAACAGAAAAAACATTCCTGTTTATTTTAATCCTTGTCTGTAGTATTTTTTTTTCTTCAGTGATTCATAGCCAGAAATTGACTAGAATATACTGGAAGCTAACATCTTTTCTCTGCTCTGCCATATCTCACCACACTGACAAATATTTACCCAACTGACTTGATTTCTTTAGAACAATGCAAACACTTTGTTTTCTTCCCTTTTGCTATCATTTTGATTTAATTTCACAAGTTATATAACATCATGAAAGTCAGGAATGTCACTTCTATTTCTGCCAGCTACTGCTGAGAAACCAGAGAAAATCTATTATATTTCTCTGTTTTGAAGGACAATGAATGGTAATTGAGTAAAATAGTCTTGTTTTTCTGCTTATTAGCGTGTCAGTGATCTACCCTTGGAATGGTAAGAAGAAATAATCCCACACTCACTTACAAGGGATGTGGTGCCTTATCTCAGTCTTCATGTGGCTCCAGTTTGAGGGCAAATCAAGGAGTGACATACTGTTGGGACAGAATGTAGGTATACCAATCACAATACTTGATATTTAAATGTCACTTTAAAGTTTAAGATTCATTTCCATCTATACTATTTAATTTCAGCTTCAACAACCCTGTCACACAATAAGGATAATATTAATATCTGGTGTTCCCATTACTTTCAAAATCTACCTTAGGAATGGCAATTTTGAGCAGATTTCAAAATCTGTTACAGAGTTACGATGTCTCTTCAAACAGAATAAATCCAATTAGAGTGAGTAGCAGAGGAGAGATACTGAAAGGAGATTTAATCACACAACTGAGGTGGTTATATTTTTGCATCTGCTAAGTACAAAGGAAGTATTTAAGTTAAATTTAAATTTACCAAGTATTTGCTTAATATCCACTAGGTACACCACCCTACACTATACACTTTGGGATGTGCAAAAAAGCAGATGATGGTGTTCTTAACAACAAGGAGCTTACAACCTCCCCAGTGATACAAAGTGTACTGCAATAAATTAGACAAAATATAAGAATAAATGAAATCCCAAGGTGAATATACAAACATTAAGATGCAACAAAAATATCTTGAAGTATACCATATTTGAACTTGACCTGAAAGGTTTTGATAAGATTGAGGAAAAATAGAAAAGTATCATATTTATTGTCTACTGTGTTAGGTGAATTAGATACAGGTCCTGTCTTTGAAGTCATAATTGGATGAGGAACTCATAGTCACTTGAAATATGCCAAAAGGAGATAGTTGGAATGTGGTAAAACATTTTTGGCTACATTAAGATATTAGTTCTCTGAATAGGGAGCTATGCAATGAAAGCGAAAATTCAAAATAATTAACTTGGCAGCTATCTTCACAAGACAGTTTCCCATCTATCTATATGCAATGAAAAGAATATATTAAACATCTCATATTTTGCATATATTTAATGGATATAAAGAAAATCCATACAAACTAATGCTGAGAATGTTAAACTGTCTCTTTGTATCGTTGTCTTATTTTTTTATCTTACTCATGATTATATTAATTTCTAATAGTCTTTGTTCAAAGAGTATTTCATTATTCTTTCTCATTCAGTGGTGAAGAACAGTAGGAATATATTACTGAAAATATGCTTGAATCATCTCATAATTTTTAATAGTATACTTTACTCCTCGAACTGACCTCAAAATTTAAGTGATTTCTTCAAACATGCTTGAGTATATGGTGTTATCAAGTTAGAAATCAAACACTTGCTTCAATGGAGAAATCCACTGGGCAAAGACTGGTAGAGAAAATTAGTGTGGTCAGTGCCAGTAAACCCATCAGCACAGTAATAGTTCAGGATATTTATGGCTGGGCAGACAAAATTACAGTAAGCTATTTGATTTAACCATCCATGTTTCCTTCCTTAAGGCAAAGTGATAAAAGTCGACATTTTATTTACATCTGTGTGATGTAATGTTATTTAGGGAGCTGTTTGTAAAGTAGCTATACATAGATTCTTTTTAATTACTTTGCTGGCACAGCTCAACAATTATGTGAAATTTTCCAACTTTAAAGGGACTTCTTCCTAGTTATTTCTCCAGTTTCCCATTTTTTGCATAGAAATCTTAATGAAATATTCAAATGGGTAAAGAAAATTTAGGTTAATGTAAGTTTCCTTCAAGTTTTGCTTTAATTACTTACTTCTAAGATAGTTCTCCACATTTTATATTCACACATTGCCCCAAAACAATATGGACAAGATATGTTTGCTTTCTCTTTTGAAAGGAAGTAAGAGAGTTGAAAGTCTATGATCAACTATATCTCAAGTTCATTCTTCTATTCTGGGCTTCAGAATTCTACAGCTCATTGCTTACTTTATATCTCTACTTAATATCCTCACTAAAAGAGAAATCAGATGATGTTAGGTTGCTTTAAACCTACTACAGCCTATCTCATCCACTCAATATAATTAAAACTCTAATCAGAATGGAAAAAACTCCACAGGGACTCTGAAAAGCAAATAGTGCTGGTGAACTGTGGAAGGAAGTCAATACTTGGAGAATAGTCTATACCAGTAAGTAGTAAGGAGTAAACAGTAAGCAGTAAGATTTATTTTCCGTCTTTTACACTTTGACTCTGACCCAAAGGCAGCCCAGTTGCAGGATGCACAGAGAAATAGTTCTCAGAGAAACCCTCTGTTTCTGCCTAAGTGATCATAAAAAGGGACTCTGTGAGCTGGAGAGGGTGGGGAAAATTTTCATTTTTTCTCTCTCTGTTCTATCCCTATCTTGCCCTAATTTTACTCTCAGTCACAGAGCTGCACTGCTACAGCAGCAAAACCTAAAACTCCAAGAGAAAACCCATCTCTCTAGATAGAAAAACCTAGAACGTGAACTCCTGAAGTCCAAAGAATATAGAAGAAAACCACATTATTTTTTTCTGTCTTTTTATTCCCTTCTTACCCTGAGGGTTACCCTAATTGCACAGAACAATATTACATACAAGAGGTTAAAATTCTTAGAATAAAACATGTTTCTGGCCAAAACTTGGAAAAGGGACTGCTAGGTTTCAGAGAATGTGGCAGAAATCTCGAGGAAGAGAGAACCAGATAAGGGGAATCCCCAAAGTCTGTGAAAGAACTGACAAAAGCCTTGGTTCACCCACTAGCTACAAATGTGTAGAATGAACACAAAGAAGCATAGCAAAGGCTTTGGGAACTGAACTCATGGAAAAACATCTTAGAATTATCAGACATTAAAGCAGCTAATAACCATGCTCCATGAGACAAAGGTAAACACTCTTGAAATTAATGGAAGTTCTCAGCAGAAAAATAGAAACTATAAAAAAAGAAGTAAATATAAATTTAAGAATTAAAAAATACAATAACTAAAATTAAAATTTTAATGAATGGACTAAATAGCTGAATGGAGATGACAGAGAAGAGAATTTGTAAGCTTGAAAATGAAGCAATTAGAAATTATCCAATCTCAAGAAGAGAAAGAAAAAAAACTAACATACAAATAAATAGAATCTCAGAGACCTGTGGGACAACATCATAAGCTCTAACATACATGTCATTAGAGTCTCAAAGGAGAGGAGAAAGAGATTAGTGCAAAAAAATTTGAAGAAATAATGACTGAAATCTTTCCAAATTTCATGAAAGATATAAATTTGCAGATTCAAGCAGCTCAGGAAACCTTCAAACATCAGCATATATGCATAAAACCATGTCTATACACATCATAATCAAACTGCTATATATACACATCATAATCAAAACTATATATATGGCAGCCACAGAGAAAAATTGACACATTGCATAATTATATATTGGGACCAAAATTTCTAATTGCTGCCATTCTTCATTAGAATCCTTTGAGGTCAGAAAACAATGGAACAACATTGTTAAGGTGCTAAAGGAAAAGAACTGTCAACCTGAAATTTTGTACTCAACAATTATGTCCTTCAGAAATAAGAATCTAATAATGACAATCTCAGATGAAAAAACTAAGAGAATTTGTTGCGATAAGACCTGCTTTAAAAGAACTGCTAAAGGAAATTCGTCAGGTTTATGGGAAAGGATAAAAAAGGTATCTTGGAATTTCAGGAATAAAAGAAGATGGTAAACATCTGGTCAAACACAATAAACTTCTCTAAATTCTCTAAAATATGTATGACTATTGAAAAAATATATATAATATCTTTATAATAAGATATATATTAAATAATAATACAGCATATTATATATAATATAATATATAATATAAGATACTATATATATAACTGATGAGATTTTCAGTCCACGTAATGTAATACATATGGCAACCATACCAAAAAGTGGAAAGGGTAAAGGCACCTACATGATTGGAAGGCTTCCTCATTTTACTTAAGTGGTAAAATATTTACTAAGTAGTCTGTGAAAGTTAGGTAAGTATACTATAATTCCTAGAGCAACCACTACAAATGCGATGCAAAAGATTGTCAAAAGGTAAGAAACAAAAACAAGATACTAAAGAATATTTAAATAATCTAAAAGAATTCAGAAAAAATGATACGGAATCATAAACTCTTCTGTAACTCTCTCTCTTTTTTTTTTTTCTTTTTTAGCAAGCATCCTCCAGATCCTTACAGGTTCTTAAAGGTCCTGTTTGCTCTGTCTCCTGCTGATCTTTCTAGCTTTATGTTGTACCACTGTCCCTCTGGTTTACTTTGTTCCAGTTATGTGGTATTTGGTTCAATTTCTGTAACATAATCGACCACTTCCTTTCATGTCTGTGTACACACCGTTAACTGCGCCTAATATGTCTTCTCCACCCTCACTCACATACACACATGCTCTTCACTGAACTCCCACTCACCTTTTAGGTTCACTCTCATGTCTTTTTCCAAAAATCTTTCCTGACCATCTCTTCCATCTAAATATGCTAGCTCTTTTAATACACTTTAGCACACTCTGAAATTTTATTTTATAACATTTATTACATTTTAATTATAAAAAGCCAGCTTCAGAAATTCCGTATACAAGGCAATTTAAAGTGAAAATCTTGTTGGAAGAGAGCTAAGGCAATTATTTTGAAATTGTTCTCACACACAGTGTTTTCATTGAAATAATGGAGTAATATCTGATAATATTACATACCTTTCTCATTAGCCAGACTTAAGCATGTGTCTGACAGGGTATGCATAGGGGAGGCAGAAAATGAGATTACAATAGTTGGAGCAGGAATGCAAAGACGTAGTTCATATATATCTTCTGATACGCGCATGCATGGTCATGTACGCGAGTGAGTGTGTGTGAAAAAGAGAGAGAGAAACAGAAGAGAGAGATTTTTTCCAAGCATGGAGGAGTTAAAGCATATAACGTCTTAGACAGTGTTGCAAAAATTGTCCTTTTCCTAGGAAGGGATGATACAGAAGGAAATAAACAGCCCATGCCACATTCTCCTTTCCAACTTCTGGTGCCTATAATGGTGAAAAGAAGAAGCAAGAGTGGGGAGAATCAGGACATCAGAAGCCAGGATATTCATTCTCATTTCCTGTTCATTTTCTATCTCATACACTAAAATTTAGGCTTCATAAGAGCAGGGATGTTTATATGCTTTGTTTTTCACTGTATCTTCAATGTAGGTGTTCAAAAACTATTTGGTGAATGAAGTATATGAATGTATACCTTTTCCTACTCCGTAAGGGCAGAGACTATAATTACTTTATTCTCCTGTATTCCTGGTGTAAAGGGTATTTTCTGACACTTAATAGACATTCGTAACTATGTTATGTGAAGAGAATATATTTTCTAAAAGCACAAATCAAGAAAATTAGCAACTATCATTTTGAATGAAAGAAGTTTTTTTTTGGCCATAGTCACTAAAATTGTTAAGATTATAAAGATAGGGAATACATTTAAAGAATTCCAAATCCTGTCAGCACATAAAATAATTATTTTTCTCATTTAAATGATGATCAACAGAGGCAGGGGAAGCAGGATATTGGGCTGGCTGTCTACACTCGCTGTGTTATGTAGAGCACTTACTATGTTTCAGGTCTTCACAATAATAGCACGTAAGAATTATTATTATTCCTATTTTCCAGATTCAAAGTGGTTAAGCAGCTGGTCCAAGTCAGAAGACAAGCAATGGTGGCATTTGATTCCAGGTCTCCTTGACATCATAGCCTTTACTTGCTTTTCAACTTTACTTGGATTACTCACTTAGGCATATACTCATATAGCAGATGGAGAAAGTCTTCTTATGAGATGGGTGTTGGTTGGGTCCCAGTGTCCAGCCATTTGCTCATAAAGCATGGCCACTATAAAATTCAGGAGGACCAGACTCACAACACATTTATTCATAGTGAAACAAAGGGCCTACAAAGACAGTTAATCTTAACAACACGACTTGCCTTCCCTGAAAATTTAAGATGTTGCATAGATATGTTAAGCTTCTGCCTTATTAATCGCTCACCCTACCTTGTAATTAACTTCAGTCTGACTTGAAAACTTCCTTAATACTTACATACTCCAATTCTCTGATCTGTAAAATGGAAATATTACTTATCTCATATGGTTCTGCTAAGGATTAGAAACAAGGTTTTTCAAGTTTCTGGCAGGTAATCAGGTCTCAAAAATTGGTAGTTATTATGATGAAATGAGGCATCTTTTGTCCTTTATGGACAAGGCTGAGTACAAATAAGTACATATAGAATGCAATAAATAAAGATAATTTTTGTAGTCTGCTATGGTCTAAAGCTGTAAGAGGCAGTAATTCTGTCATTTTCTCAGAAAAAAAGTGAATGACAGAGACACTGTAAAAATAGAATGGACACTTCTAAAGCCAAGTGGAACTGCTCTGATTAATCTTTTTACCTTGAATACATAAGGATCTTTCTCAATGACATCTAAAGAGTTCATACATGACCATTTTCCATTACTTTGGTACAGGAAGAGAACATTCATTACCCTCATTCAATTGAAGTTAACATGAAGTTATAAGTGACACTTTAAAAGTTCTACCTTTAGACTAGGTAGAGTCAGGCTTATAGTCCTGGATTTCAAATCTCTCGGTATACTGCGTTTGCCATTAAAATGTATCATACAATGCAGTAGACAGTCTTATGGTCACATGAATTAAAGACATATGGAAGGAAAATCAGTCAATCAACTGTTTACAAACATCTACATGTTTGGCATTGAAGCAAAATTTTTTTTAAACCCTATTATGACTGACTTTTTGGATTTGTTGAGATTACTTTTCATCTAGATTTTGCATTGGGCATATGCACACAATCACTTGGAGCTACCAAATTTATCCAACTATTGTGACTTATATTTTTCTATGATGTCTGACTTTTTAACTCTTCAGGCTTTAATTGTGGCAAAAGTTTAAGGACCAGCCCTGTGGTCAAGTGGTTAAGTCCCTGTGCTCCACTTTGGTGGCCCAGGGTTTTCACAGGTTTGGATCCTGGGTGCGGACCTACAACTGCTCATCAAGTCATATGCTGAGGCGGTGTCCCACACAGCAGAACTAGAAGGACCTACAACTAGAATGTATGACTATGTACGGGAGGGCTTTGGGGAGAAGAAGAAGGGAAAAAAAAGGATATGTTTATTTATAAGGTCATTAAATATATATCTCTTCTATATATAAATATTGTTTGAGGAAATGATCTTAAGTTCAAGTCTGAATTTTGCAGTTTGAACTCTTAAAAACCAAGGCCACTGAAATAAATTTGGCTTCAAAAATTATTTTGTGGGTTTAGTAATTTTTTACATATTCTATGAAAATTAGAAACTTTAGTCCTACTAGTTTTCAAATGAATTTCTTAGGAATTTCTATATGCAAGCTTTTATTATATATAAGGAGAGATGGATTTACTTCTTTCTTTCCCAACTAGATGCCTTTATTTCTTGTTCTTGCCAAATTTCTCTGGCCATAAATTCCAGTACGATTTGAATAAAAGTGGCAAAAGTAGACATCTTTGCTTTGTTCCTGATCTTAAAGAGGGAAAACATTCAGTCTTTCGCCATTAAGTATGACGTTAGCTGTGGTTTTTTGTAGATGCCCTTTATCAGATTGAGGAAGTTACTTTACACTCCCACTTTGTTGAGCATTTATATAATGAAAGTGTTGGATTGTGTCAAATGCTTTTTCTGCACCTATTCAGATGTTCATTTTTTTTTTTTATTTACTATACTCACATGGTGCTTTACATTAATTGATTTTTGGATGTTTTCATTTTGGGGATGAATTCATTTAGTCATAGTGTGCTATCTTTTTTATATTTTATATTTTATTTTTTTAATTTTTATTTTTTATTGCACTAAAATTGGATAATAACATGACATAGCTTTCAGATGGACATCGTAATTACATTTCAAATTCTGCATAGATTACATCATATTCACCACCCAAAAACTAATTATAGTCCATCACCACACGTGTGTGCCTAAGCCCTCCTTTTGCCCTCCCCCTTCCCCCCTTCCTCCTTTCCACTGTGGTAACCACCAATCCAATCTCTGTTGCTATGTGTTTGCCCATCATTGTTTTTATCTTCTACTTATGAGTGAGATGGTATGGTATTTGACTTTCTCCCTCTGACTTATTTCACTTAGCGTAATACCCTCAAGGTCCATCCATGTTGTTACAAATGGCCAGATTTCATCATTTTTTATGGCTGAGTAGTACTCCATTGTGTATAAATACCACATCTTCTTTATCCATTTGTCCCTTGATGGGTACCTAGGTTGCTTCCAAGTCTTGGCTGTTATGAATAATGCTGCAGTGAACATAGGGGTACAAGAATCTTTATGCATTTGTGTTTTCAAGTTCTTTGCATAAATACCCAGCAGTGGAATAGCTGGATCATATGGTAATTCTATTCTTAATTTTCTGAGGATACTCCATACTGCTTTCCATAGTGGCTGCACCAGTTTGCACTCCAACCAGCAGTGTACGAGGGTTCCCTTCTCCTCACATCCTCTCCAACACTTGTTGTTTCCTATCTTGTTAATTATAGCCATTCTGACCAGAGTGAGGTAATATCTCATTATAGTTTTGATTTGCATTTCCCTGATAGCTAATGATGTCAAACATCTTTTCATGTGCTTGTTGGACATCGGTTGGCCATGTCTTCTTTGGAGAAGTCTCTGTTCAGATCTTTTGCCCATTTTTTAATTGGGTTGTTGGTTTTTTTGTTGTTGAGCTGTATGAGTTCTTTGTATATTTTGGATATTAACCCCTTATCTGATATATGGTTTTCAAATATCTTCTCCCAATTGTTAGGTTGTCTTTTCATTTTGTTGATGGTTTCCTTTGCTGTACAGAAGCTTTTTCGTTTGATTTAGTCCCCTTTGTTCATTTTTTATTTTGTTTCCCTTGCCCAGTCAGACATGGTACTTGAGAATATGCTGCTAAGACGAATGTCAAAGAGTGTACTGGCTATGTTTTCTTCTGGAAATTTCATGGTTTTGGGTCTTACATTCAAGCCTTTAATCCATTTTGAGTTGATTTTTGTGCATGGTGTAAGAGAATGGTCTATTTTCATTCTTTTGCATGTGGCTGTCCAGTTTTTTCAACACCATTTGTTGAAGAGACTCTCCTTTCTCCATTGTATGCTCTTGGCTCCCTTGTCGAATATTAGCTGTCCATAAAGGTGTGGATTTATCTCTGGGCTCTCAATTCTGTTCTATTGATCTGTGTGTCTGTTTTTGTGCCAGTATCACGCTGTTTTGGATACAAAACTTTGTAGTATATTTTGACGTCAGAGAATGTGATACCTCCAGCTTTGTTCTTTTTCCTCAGGAATCCTTTGGCTATTTGGGATCTTTTATTGTTCTATATAAATTTCAGTAATCTTTGTTCTATTTCTGTGAAAAATGTTGTAACTTTGATAGGGATTGCATTGAATCTATAGATTGCCTTAGGAAGTATGGACATTTTAACTATGTTAATTCTTCCAATCCAAGAGCACAGAATATCTTTCCATTTCTCTGTGTCTTCATTTTCTTTCAACAATGTTTTATAGTTTTTGGTGCACAGATCTTTCACCTCTTTGGTTAAGTTTATTCTTAGGTGTTTTATTCTTTTCGTTGCAATTGTGAATGGGATTGTATTCTTAATTTCTCTTTCTGCTACTTTGTTGTTAGCGTATAGAAATGAAACCGATCTTTGTGTGTTGATTTTGTATTCTGCGACTTGAGTATATTCAATTATTATTTCTAAAAGTTTTTTAGTGGATTCTTTAGGATTTTCTATATATAAAATCATATCATCTGCAAAGAGTGACAATTTCACTTCTTAATTTCCAATTTGGATCCCTTTTATTTCTTTTTCTTGCATGATTACTCTGGCTAGGACTTCCAATACTATGTTAAATAAGAGTGGTGACAGTGGACATCCTTGTCTGGTTCCTGTTCTGAGAGGGATAGCTTTCAGTTTTTCTCCATTGAGAATGGTATTTGCTGTGGGTTTGCCATATATGGCCTTTATTATGTTGAGCTATTTTCCTTCTATACACGTTTTAGAGTTTTTATCTTAAATGGATGCTGTATCTTGTCAAATGCTTTCTCTGCATGTATTGAGATGATCATGTGGGTTTTTTTCTTCATTTTGTGAATATGGTGTATCACGTTGATAGATTTGCAGATGTTGAACCACCCCTGCATCCCTGGAAGGAAACCCACTTGATCATGGTGTATGATCTTTTTAATGTATTGTTGCATTCGATTTGCTAGTATTTTGTTGAGGATTTTTGCATTAATGTTCATCAGTGATATTAGCCTGTAATTTTCTTTTTTTGTGTTGTCCTTGTCTGGCTTTGTAGAATGACTTAGGCAGCCTCCCTCCCCTCCTTTTCAATGTTTTGGAAAAGTTTGAGAAGGATAGGTATAAAGTCTTCTTTGAAAGTTTGGTAGAACTCACCAGGGAAGCCATCGGGTCCTGGACTTTTATTTTTGGGGAGGTTTTTGATTGCTGTTTCAATCTCCTTACTGGTGATTGGTCTATTCAATTTCTCTACTTCTTCTTGGTCCAGTTTTGGAAGGTTGTATGTTTCTAAGAATTTAGCCATTTCTTCTAGATTATCCAATTTGTTGGCGTATAGCTTATAGTATTCTCTTATAATCTTTTGTATTTCTGAGGTGTTCATTGTAATTTCTCATCTTTCATTTCTGACTTTACTTATTTGAGCCGTCTCTCCTTGTTTCTTGGTGAGTCTAGCTAAGCATTTGTCAATTTTGTTTATCTTTTCAAAGAACAAGCTCTTGGTTTCATTAATTTTTTCAGTCTCTATTTTGTTTATTTCTGCTCTGGTTTTTATTATTTCCTTACTTCTGCTGATTTGGGGCTTGTTTGTTCTTCTTTTTTTGAGTTTCTTTAGATGCGCAGTTAGATTGTTTATTTGGGATTTTTCCTCTTTGTTGTGGTAGGCCTGAATTGCTATAAACTTCCCTCTTAGAATCACTTTTGCTGTATCCCATAGATTCTGACATGTTGTATTCTCATTTTCATTTATCTCCAGGAATTTTTTTATTTCTCCTTTGATTTCTTCATTGACCCAATCGTTGTTCAGTAGCATTTTGTTTAATCTCCACGTTTTTGTGGGTTTTCTGATTTTCATCCTGTAGTTGATTTCTAGTTTCGTACCTTTGTGGTCAGAAAAGATGCATGGTATTATTTCGATCTTCTTAAATTTATTGAGACTTGTTTTGTGGCCTAATATGTGATCAGTCCTGGAGAATGTCCCATGTGCATTTGAAAGGAATGTGTATTCTGTGGTTTTTGGATGGAATGTTCTATATATATCTACTAAGTCCATCTGGTCGAATGTGTCGTTCAAGGCCAGTATTTCCTTACTGATCTTCTGTTTGGATGATCTATCCATTGATGTAAGTGGAGTGTTAAATTCCCCTACTATTGTTGTGTTACTGTCCATTTCTCCTTTTATGTCTTTTAATAATTGCTTTATATATTTAGCTGCTCCTATGTTGGGTGCATAGATATTTACAAGTGTTATATTTTCTTGTTGGATTGTTTCCTTTATCAATATATAGTGCCCTTCTTTGTCTCTTGTTAAAGTTTTTGTTTTAAAGTCTATTTTTTCTGATATAAATATTGCTACCCCTGCTTTCTTTTCTTTGCAATTTGCATGGAATATCTTTTTCCATACTTTCACTTTCAGTTTGTGAGCATCTTTAGGTTGGAAGTGTGTCTCTTGTATGCAGCATATATATGGGTCTTGGTTTTTTATCCAATTGGCCACCCTATGCCTTTTGATTGGAGCATTTAGTCCATTGACATTTAAAGTAGCTATTGATAAATATGTATTTATTACCATTTTGTTACTATTATTTTCTGGGTGTTTTAGTAGTTCTTCTCTGCTCCTTTCTTTTTCTCTTGCTCTTCTTCCCTTGTGGTTTGATGGCTTTCTTTAGTAATATGTTTGATTTCTTTCATCTTACTTATTAGCTTACTTCTTATAGGTTTCTGTTTTGTGATTACCATGAGGTTCCTATATAATATTCTATGTATATTGCAGTCTATATTGAGTGGATAGACTCTTTATCTTGATCTCTTTCTAAAAGCTCTACTTTTTTACTCCCCTCCTCGCACATTTTATGTTTTTGAAATCTTATCTAATCTCTTGTTTTGTGTGTGTCTATCCATTACCCTCTTATCATTGAAATAGGTAACTTTAGTACTTTTGTCTTTTAACCTTCATACGATCTTCATAGGTGGTTTATCTGCTATCTTTACCATATTTTTACCTTTACCAGTAACTTTATTGCCTGGGTTTTTTTGTTGTTGTTTTGTTTTTTTGATAATTTTTGGGGGGTTTTTTTGATAATTTTCTTATCCTTATTTGTGGTCATCACTTTCCTTCTTAAATAAGGCCCTTCAGCATTTCTTGTAGAACTGATTTCTTGGTGATAAACTCCTTTAATTTTCTTTTTTTTTTTGAGGAAGTTTAGCCCTGAGCTAACTACTGCCAGTCCTCCTCTTTTTGCTGAGGAAGCCTGGCCCTGAGCTAACATCGTGCCCATCTTCCTCTACTTTATATGTGGGACGCCTACCACAGCATGGTGTGCCAAGCAGTGCCATGTCTGCACCCAGGATTGGAACCGGCAAACCCTGGGCCGCCGAGAAGCAGAACGTGTGAACTTAACCGCTGCGCCACTGGGCCGGCCCCAAACTCCTTTAATTTTTGCTTGTCTGGGAAGCTCTTTATTTCTCCTTCCATTCTGAATGACAATCTTGCTGGGTAGAGTATTCTTGGCTGTAGGTTTTTTTCCTTTCAGCACTTTAAGTATGTCATGCCATTCTCTTCTAGCCTGTAGGGTTTTGGCTGGGAAGTCTGCTGATAGTCTTATGGGCTTTCCTTTGTATGTCTCTTGTTGCCTTTCTCTTGCTCCTCTTAGGATTCTCTCTTTATCTTTAATTTTGGTCATTTTAATTATAATGTGTCTTGGTGTGGGCCTCTTTGGCTTATCTTTTTTGGAGCTCTCTGTGTTTCCTGTGCTTGGATGTCTGTTTCCTTCCATAAGTTAGGAAAATTTTCAGGTATTATTTCTTCAAATAGATTTTCCACCCCTTTGTCTCTCTCTCTCCTCCTTCTGGGACATCTATAATATGAATGTTAGTGTGCTTGATATTGTCCCAGAGTTCCCTTAGACTGTTCTCATTCTATCTAATTCTTTTTTCTTTTATCTGTTTAGCTTGGATGATTTCCTCTAGTCTTTTTTCTAGCTTGCTGATCTGTTCTTCTGTATCATCTACTCTGCTATTGAGTTCCTCTAGTGAATTTTTCATTTCCAGTATTGTATTCTTCATTTCTGATTGTGTTTTTTTAATATATTTTCCAAATCTTTGTTTATGATCTCACTGTGATCATGCAGTCTTCTCCCAATATCTGTGAGCATCCTTATGAGTTTTTCTTTGCACCCTTTGTCTGCTAGGTTGCTTATTTCTGTTTCATTTAGTTCTTTTTCTGAGGTTTGTCCTGTTCCCTTGCTTGGATTGTATTCCTTTGTCTCCTCATAATGCCTCTTTCTCTGTGCTTACATCTATGTATTAGGTGAGTTGACTATGTCTCCTGATCTTGGAGAAGTGGCCTTATGTAAGAGATGCCTTTTGAGGCCCAGCAGTGTTTTTCCCTCTCATCACCAGTCCAAATGATTCAGGCATGACCCCTTTGTGGGCTACTTATGTCCTTCTGCCGTGGCAGGTTTGCTCTTAATGCAGGTACCCAGGGTGTCTAGTCTTTCCCTCCGTGGCCAGCTGTTTGTAAATCTGGCTTAGGGAGTCTCAGCACCATTGTTTACAAGGTCTAACAGCACACTTCTGTTGCAGTTTCCCTGTTAATTGGGTAGGTACCCAGTGTAGCTGGTTGCTAGGCTCAGGAGCTTACAGTTACTATAGGCCTCAGACATATAAGGCTGTTGTCAGTTCTCTTAGGAGTGTAGCTGAGTGGGGCTGGTCCTAGGCAGGGGAGCACTCAATTTTTTCAGTCTTTGGAACGTAGGGCTGATCCTTTTTATGGCTATTTGTGAAGCACAAGTCTTCTGCTGCCCTTGCTGAGGTCCCCACTTCGAAAGGGAGGGCTGGGTACCTTAGGGTGGCTCCCATCTGGCTGGCTGTGAAGGTCTGCTGCTCGTGAAGGTGGCTTTTTTTTCTCTCCAGAAGGAGTTTCTGCCTGTTCTGCCTCAGGCAGGACTGCCCCTTGTTGTGGGGGTTCTTTTTATCTAGTTTTCAGTTTTCTATCCAGGGTGATTTTTCCAAAAATAGTTGTAACCTGGTTGTGTTTGTGGGAGGAGATGAGTTCAGCCTACCTATACTGCCAGCTTGATGAGATCTCTGTGTTATCCTTTTTATATGTTGCTGGATTTGGTTTGCTAGAATTTTGTTAATGATTATTTTTGTATTTGTCATATAAGATATTAGTCTACAATTTTCTTTACATGTCATATCTTTGTCTTTATACTAGTTTCTTATGGCTGCTGTAAAAAGTCATCACAAATTTGGTGGCTTAATATTACATAAATTTATTCTCTAACAGTTCCGGAGGCCAGAAGTTCAAAATCAGTTTCACTGGGCTAAAACTAAGATGTTGGCAGGTCTGTGCTCCCTCCAGAGGCACAAGGGGAGAATTCATTTTGTTGCCTTTTCCAGCTTCTAGAGATGAATTCTTTGGCTTATGGCCCCTTTCTCCATCTTTAAAGCCAGCAATGTAGCATCTTCAAAGCTCTCTGCTTTCATCATTACATCATCTTCTGTTTTCTGTTTCCCGCTGCCTCCTTCTTATAAGTACACTTGTGATACATGCATCCATCCAGATAATCCAGGAGAATATCCTCATCTCAATAACTTTAGCTTACATCAGAAAGTCTCTTTTGCTGTATAAGGTAAAATTTACAAGTTCTAGGGATTAGGAGCTGAATCTATTTGGGGGCCATTATTTAGCCTAGCCAGAATGTTTTTGTATTAGCTTAAGACTGGCCTCATAGAATGAATTGGTGGGGTGGAGGGCAACAGGGATTGACTGCCAATGGGGACAATGTTCCCGTTAGAGTAAACAAAAATAGTCTAAAATTAGATAGTGGTGATGGTTGCACCACCCTGTGAACATAATAAAAAAAGCATTGAATTGTATATTTTAAGTGGGTGAATTGTATGGTATATGAATCACAGCTCAATAAAGCTGTATTAAAAAACAAAACAAAACAATAAACTAAGTAAGAGCTTTACTTTCTTTACTTCTGTAGCATACTTGTATGGAGACTTCTTTGACTAGTAATCCTCTGGTAAATTACGTTCAATTAATAGCACCAGGAAATGTAAAGTAACGAAAAGAAAATAACTGAGTGAGACCACGTTATTTTGGCACTTAATAGTGAGATTTGGAGTTTGTCAAACTCCTGATGTCCTCTTGTCAAATCTCCATGTCTCTTAATATGCTATGAATAAATGAAATTAAGATTACACCATTACTAATATTTTAATGAAGGTATTAAAACACGTTAAGTCCTTATTTAATGTGCAAGTCATGATATGTATTGACTTATAAATTAACGAAAACAAAATTCAGGGTCTCATATAATGGAAGTGTATTGTATTGGAGGTAGTGTTCTAGAAATATCTAAAGAAAAAATTTTAATCTAGAAAGAAAGCTGAAGTCAAATGTCATAAACAGAAAGCCTGTTTTAAGGAAGTCCTAGAAAAAGGAGGAAAAAATGAAAGGCCTAGATGCCAAAGAGTTTGGTCTTTAAATGGATTGAAAAATCAGTATGACTAGAAGACAAAATGTGAGGACAGTGGGGAGTAAGGAGGTTGTGAGGTAAATGAGGGCATAGCATACCATGGAAGACACATGAAGATAACTTGATTTCATCCTCAATAGAAATGTATTGAAGAACTTCGAACAATTAAGTCATATAATAATATTTGAATAACTAAAATATTATCCTTGCCATGATGTTGGGGAGAGAATGCAAGAACTTATTTAAGGATGTCAATTTAGAGGCTCTTTTAGCAATATAAACAAGAGAACAGAGTCTAAATTACTCTGATGACAACTGGGACTAAGGGCAGTAGAAAAACTCAAGAAGTATTTAGGAGGTAGATTCAAGTGGATCTGAGAATGCTGTAGGTGTTGCAGGAGTGGAGGGGTTGCAGTCATGATGCCCATCTTATCCCTATTCTAACGTGGTTAACACGGAGGACAGTGATGCTATTTTTCAGCAAGAAAATAAGTTTGGAGAATTAGGGAAGCAAATCAAGAGTTCAGCTTAGATACCCTGAGAGTAAGGTGCCTGCAAGACACATACAAGTAGGCAGTAAGGATAGGAAACTCAGGAGAGAGGTTAGGGCTAGTTATGGAGATGGGGAGCCAGGGGGTAGATGGTGCCATCAGAATAGGGGCAATTTGAACTGTAAGAGTTCCAGAAGATGCACAGTGAAAAGAGAGGTCAGTTCCGAAGAACACTGATACTTCAGGATAGTGAGGTTCAGAGTAAAGGAACAAGAATTAGCCTATGAGGAGAAGAGAAGGCTCTTCCATTAGAATAATTTTTAATCTGAAGTAATATCAAAATTACCAATAATTTTAGGAATCATTACAAGTAGTCACAGAGCTTTGTTGAACCGATAAACCTCTGTCTTGAGATAGACGTTCAACAAAAGGGCATCTTCAATAGATTATGCTGTTACTAGCATCAGCTAAGTTTACTTTTGGCTCTTTTTGCTTCATTTTCTGATCCCGTAACTAGTGAAGTCTTTAGAAAGCTGGCCAGGGAACTGTTCTTTATAATCTGTGATGAGATAAGGAACTTGCTTCAGAAGTAAATCAACTAAGGCATGCGAGGAATATAAATCAACTGTTTGGCTCAGCTGATATTTGGAGGGTAGGGGCTATATAAGACTTTCTAAATGAAGAAAGCAGTGTTGTTGTATATTCTGGCACAATCTTCTGATCTCATCAGGGACTAGCAAGATAGCTATAAGATTGCCATTTGAGCAGAACTGCTGACAACTTCCCTTTCCAGCCTTCATGGAACAACTTGGATCAGACCAAATCTTTCACACGGAACTGTCATAAAGCTGAATAAATTATATTTTTATTTGTGTACATCAGAGTACAACCAAGGCAGTTAGCATTTGAAGGACCAAGATCCCTAAGAGAAAGAAAACACAATAAAGGGAGTCGTACATCTACTGCTCTACTTGTTCAGAGCATTTGCTGATTTCTCAGCTGCACATGTGTTGGGCAAGAGTCCAAAAAAGTACAGAAAAACCATTTCCCAAGAGATGACAGCCTAACCAGAGTTTTTAGCAATGTCGCCGTACTAGAGAAACACGAATTTGAACTGGAGAAGTCCCTACAGAGGTGCTGTAAGAATTAAATGAGATAATGCCTCTAAAGTCTGGGGGAAAGCCTTAGACAAAAAGAAAAGGAAAGTGTGTTACTTGGGAACCTGGCGGGTCAGGGAGACAGAACAATGCCATGTATCATCCTGGAGGCCAAGGGAGAAGACATTTTCTAGAAGGAGAGAAAGGCCTTAAGTCCCCAGAGCACAAAAGTATTACAGACAGAAGAGAAAATGAATGGGGCCCTAGCTCAGATAATTAAGGGTTTGGTGATAAGTTTCAGTGAAGTAATGGGGATAGAAAGCATACTGTGAGGACCAAGTGGGAGCATAAGTAGGAAATATTGAGCGCTCAAAAAGGTTGGGAATGAAAAAGAGACCATGTAATTGTAACGTGATGAGTTATGAATCCCTAGACATTTTTATAACTACTCTGAACTTACTAGCAAATGAATTAAAAAGTTCTTTTCATTCTGTTTTACATAAAAGAGAGACATATTTACAATTGTGTCAAAAAGTACGAAACTTTCAAAAATAAAGGATAAGTTCTCTTCCAGAAAGTTGATCGCAATTTACATTTCTCTAAGCGCTACGTGATACTGCCAGAGACGAATATCTTAAAGCTATAAGAGTTTATTCTCTGTTTTGTGATTTTTAAAAATATCCCTTCAATGTATATGCATTGCTTTTACAATTTTTAAAAAATGTGGAGATGCTAGCTAGGGAAAAGATTTTTTACCATCCAATATCAATTGCTTACCAACAAAATATTGTGTACTTTTTGAGCTCTCCAGTCTTAAAAATATAATTGATGACTAAAGATGTTGTATTCTCACTCACAAAATATTTTTCTGAAGAACTTCAAAAGCATACATATGTATTTTCTTGTCTAAGATTAATTTTTATAGAAAGTAAATGGATCATTATCAAAGGTACAAATGTAGGACACTGAAGTGACATTGTCTCATTTAAATAAACAAAACAGATTTGTAAGAGTACAATTGTTTTACAGAAATGAAATTCTTTCATTTTATATTTTAGCCCACACAGATTTAAGAGGAGCCTTCTCTCATCTAGCATATTAATTAACAAATTGTGTTAATGATATAGTAATCAAGCATATACACTGTTAAATAATTAAATATTGTTCATAGTAACAACATTTCTAGTATCTGACATGGGAAAGGTAATTGAACGTCTTCAACAACTTTTTGTTGAACTAATAATGCAACATGTGAATAATCCTTAATTGGGCACATGATCTGGAAAGGTGAAGTGACATATGGGTGTGCTCCCTTTTGTAAATCAACAGCAATGACAACAACAAAAAATAAAATCGAAATAAGTCAAAAGAAAATGAAAGGCAATTTCACACTGTATTTAAGGAAATCTTGCATTTCTGTCTTTTTCTGTGCCCTATTTTAACTATGTTAATGGCCTGAAACTCTGGAATTATCAATATCAATTATTCTCTCTGGAGTAGATTGTTAGTACATATTTTCTGAACTACAAAAAGATGTTCAATTAGGAGGAAATATTTCAGTATTTTAATCTCCGGACTTGCAAATTCCTAGTAAAACCAAGACCTCAGAATTTAAATAGCTTTGAAGTATTTTCCATCTCCTCTCATTTTGACTCCCCTAACCTGCTTTCCAGTTCTGAATATCTCCTGCCATACGAAGGATTTTAAAAGTGCCTTATGGAAATGCTTTCCCTGACTTTGTGCTCAGATCTGTCTACTTGAAGCCTATCAAAACTTACCTGCTCTGGTCTTGTCCTCCATGCGTACTTGGATAGCTAATCTATTAAACTGAGTCTTGTTAAAAGCATTAGTGAGAGATTGCAGATTCTTTAGTTATTCTTTCATTGCATTTAATCCAACACACATTAATTGTGAATTTTATACTCTGGACACTGTAATAAAATTCTGAGCACACATAGATAAGTAAAATGAAATTCCAGTCCTCAGTAGTTCTCAGACCAGGAAGCTATTAGTAAACAATGTGGCATATACTAAACATTATCCAGGAAAGCCCTGAAAAATATGGTTGCAAATAGGAAAGAGTACTCAGCTCCCTCTGTCAGAAAGCTTTTACTACTATTTTGACAGGTGTACTCTTGGAGATGAATTCCATAACCCAAGGGTATGAGGAAATAGTAGCCCAGGAGAAGAAAAACTAGGGAGTGTTCTGGGTGGAAGGCATTTCCAGGGTCCTCAAATGATACCACATGCAGTATAACATTCTGTGTACTCCCTCCAGACATGGGTATTCTCAAAAGCTTTGAAAATAACTAGCATTTGGGCATGGTCACTTTACTGATATTTTATAGATATCATTGAAGAATTTTCCACTTTTATGTCCTGAAGGCGAGATGCTTGTCATAAACAGTGTCTGTGCTGGCATGGACGGGCTGTTAGTAATTACTGCCCAGTCCGCTTCTCCTTGTAGGGGAAACTGATTTTCCCTCAGGCTGCGGCTGAGAAGGAATATCCTGTCCCTAAGCTGAGGGCAGTCAGTTCTTAGACGGGCTAGGCTATGTGCTGCATGTCAGAATGCTTACGTGTGTCATCACCCCACCTTCCCTTCTTACTTTGAATTAAAAGAAGATAAGGAGATTTGGGCAGTTGGTGGTGAAAAAGCTTGAAAAATGCTGTGAGGAAAACTCAGGGTCTGAGCAAGTCGATCATGTGCAAGGCCTGAGAGAGCTAAAATTTGGGGTAAGCTGGGGGGGAAGTTGCTTGCCAATGAAACAGAATGAAGTAATGGTGTTAATAGTCTGGAGTCACACTATAGCCAATACCCAAATCCTACCGCCAAGATTCCTCCGAGGCAGTGTGAATCCACAAGCACCTTCCAGCAATGTTCTTCTTGAAGCCTTAATTTATTCAGTATCATTCCAACACTTCCATCATTCTTTGTGTATCTTTACAATAAGGTATTTTATAAACTACACAAGTGGATTTTTGTGTCATGGTTCCACAAAGGCTGGCAACAGGTTTTTATGTGCTGGTAAACTGTAGTGAAGTTATTCAGAGCCAGGGTCAAGAATACCAAGCCAAGTGGTCACACAAAAGAATAAGGTTTCTAAATGGAGGTGATAAAAATGGAAATCGAGATATGGAGTCTTAAGAAGATAAGCTGTAAAAAAAGACAGAGTAAGAAGTAAAACTCAGGATGGTGTGGGAGGTATGCTCTACTAGTCTGTAAACCAGGGTTGTAAAGAAAGAGAAGTCTCAGAAACACCCTTGAAAAGAGGAGGGTCAGAGAAAGAGAGAGAGGGAGAAGGAGAGAGAAGAGAAAGGGAAAGAAGGTGTGAGAGATAACTCTGCATTTCTTCAATATTTGCTTACACTCTCTAATGTCTTTAATTTACCAGAGTTATGAGACTATTATTTTCACATTAGCCTTCTTCGGGGGTAGTGAATATCCCATTTTGGTGTATATCAAAATAACCAATTTGGAATTTTTTGGTCATGTATGACTTATTACTATTATTATTATTATTTTTTTTTTTTGAGGAAGATTAGCCCTGAGCTAACATCTGCTGCCAATCCTCCCCTTGTTTGCTGAGGAAGTCTGGCCCTGAGCTAACACCCATGCCCATCTTCCTCTACTTTATATGTGGGAGACCTGCCACAGCGTGGCTTGATAGGTGATGTGTAGGTTTGCACCTGGGATCTGAACTGGCAAACCCAGGGCCACCGAAGCAGAACGTGTGATGTTAACTGCTGCGCCACCTGTGACTTTATTTTTTAGAGCAGTTTTAGGTTTACAGCAAAATTGAGAGGGTGGTACAGAGATTTCCCATATAACCCCTGACCTAATACATGCATAGCCTTCCCCATTATCAACATCGCTCACCAGAATGGTAGATCTTTTTGTTAAATGGAAGTGTTTATTCCAAGTGCTTCTTCTTCTTCTTTGTTTTTGTGAGGAAGATTGGCCCTGAGCTAATATCTATTGCCAATCTTCTTTTTTTTTTTTATCCCCAAAGTCCCCCAGTTCATAGTTGTATGTCCTAGTTGTAGGTTCTCCCAGTTCTTCTATGTCGGACGCCACCTCAGCATGGCCTGATGAGCGGTGCTAGGTCCGTGCCCAGGATCTGAACCGGTGAACCCTGGGCTGCTGAAACAGAGTGTGCAAACTTAACCACTTGGCCATGGGGCCACCCCAGAATGGTACATTTTTTACCAAGGGTGAACACACCTTGACACATAATAACCACCCAAGATCACTCTTGGTGCTATACACTCTACGGGTTTTGGAAATGTATAATAATATATATCTATCATTACAATATCATACAGAGTATTTTCAAGGCCTTAAAAATCCTCTGCATTCCACCTGTTCTTCCCTACCTGACCCCACTGCCACAACCCCCGGCAACCACTGATCTTTTTACTGTCTCCATAGTTTTGCCTTTTCCAGAATGTCATACAGTTGGAATCATACAGTATTTAGCCTTTGTGGATTGATTTCCCTCACTTAGTAATATGTGTTTAAGCTTCCTCCATGTCTTTTCATGACTTGATAGCACATCTATTTTTACTGCTGAGTAATATTCCATTGTCTAGATGTACCACAGCTTATTCATCCATTCACTTACTGAAGAAATATTTTGGTTGCTTCTAAACTCTGGCAATTGGGAATGGAGCTGTCGTAAACATCTGTGTGCAGATTTTTGTGTGGACGTATTTTCAATCCCTTTGAGTAAATACCAAGGAGCATGATCACTGGATTAAATGGTAAGAGCATGTTTAGTTTTGTAAGAAACCACCAACTTCCTTCAAAAGGGACTGTACCATTTTGCATTCCCACCAGCAATATATGAAAATTCCTGTCACTCCACATCCTCACCAGTATTGGGTCTTGTCAGTGTTCCAGATTTTTGCCATTCTAATAGGTGTGTATTATCTCATTGCTTTATTTTGCATTTTGCTGATGACATATGATGTGAAGCATGTTTTAATATGCTTATTTGCTGTTTATCTTCTCATGTGAGGTGCCTGTTCAGGTCTTTGGCCCATTTTTTAATCAGGTGTTTGTTTTCTTATTGTTGAGTTTTAAGAGTTCTTTGCATATTTTGGATAACGTTTCTTTATCACATGTGTCTTTTGCAAATATTTTCTCCCAGTCTGTGACTTCTCTTCCAATTCTCTTTATGTTATCTTTCACAGAGTAGGTGTTTTTAATTTTAATGAAGTCCAGCTTATCAATTATTTCTTTTGTGGATCATGTCTTTGATATTGTATCTAATAAGGCATCATCATACTCAAAGTCTTCAAGTTTTCTCTTATGTTATATTTTAGGAACTTTATAATGTTGAGTTTTACGTTTAAGTCTATGATACATTTTGAGTTAATTTTTATGCAGGCTGTAAAGGTCTGTGTCTAGATTCATTTTTTTTGCATGTGGATATCTAGTTTTTCCAGCAATATTTGTTGAAGAGACTATATTTGCTCCATTGTATTGTCTTTCCTTCTTTGTCAAAAATCACTTGACTATATTTCTGGGGGCTATTTCTTGGCTCTCTATTCTGTTCCATTGATCTACTTCTCTATTATTTCACCAACACCACATTGTTTTGATTATTGTAGCTTTATAATAAGACTTGAAGTTGAGTACTGTCAGTTCTTTAACTTCATTCTTCTCCTTCAATATTGTGTTGGCTATTCTGAGGCTTTTGCTTCACCATTTAAATTTTAGAATTAATTTGTAGATGTCTATATAATAACTTACTGGGCTTCTGATTGGGATTGCATTGAATCTATAGATCAAGTTGGGAAGAACTCATATCTTGACAATATTGAGTCTTTCAATCCATGAACATGGAATATCTCTCTATTGAATTAATTCTTTGATTTTGTCCATCAGAGTTTTGCAGTTTTCCTCATATAGATCTTATGCATACTTTGTTAGATTTACACCTACGTATTTCATTTTTTTAGAGTGCTACATGTTATTGTGTTTTTAAGGTATATGTGCATATACACATATATACATTTTTTTTTTTAACTCCCCAAGTCATTCTAATGAACACTGAAGTTGGCTAGAGAACCAGTGATCTAGGAGGAAGAAATAATCATCCTTGTTTGGAGTATCTACTGTTTGAGTTTTCCTTTTCTCTCTAAAATGTGCATATGATTGTAGATAGAGACAAAGCAGTGATTAGATCAGTGACGGAATTTATTCACACAGAAATATTTCTGCTAAAAACAATACGTCAATAACAAAGTTTTTAAAAAAGTAGTTATTTAACATTACCTTTCAGTTTAATTTCTAGTTGAATGTGTTGAGCAGTTGAGATAAATTTAGACTGGAAAACAAAACTGAAAAGTTTTGAAATTCCACCTTGCCAGAAACTGTAACATCAATTCTCATAACAGCTCTGCAATGTAGCATTGATACTCATTTTTACAGCTGAGGAATTCAAGATTCAGAGATAAAGTGAATTACTGAAGGTCTCCGTAATAGTAAACACCTAGCCTGTAGCTTGAGTGATTGCAAAGTCATGCTTGTCTTAGTTCCAGCCTTTGATCCCCCAGTACTGGACTTCCTAATACTTTAGCCAGGAATGGCTACACAGATATTTAAATTTTGCACCTGCATCTTATATTCTAATAAATCTTCTTAACATGCCTATAAGGGATTTTTTCACTCTTCAATTAACTTGAGGCTTATTTATGCTATTATCCGCAGCTACAATTACTACTGGCTCTGTTCTATTAAATTCCTCAACATCTATTTATTAAATGACTACTATCTGACAAGCACTATGGGATCTATTGGGTAAGACAATCTTGGCCCTAAAGAAGCGCAGGTTTATAGTGAGATTCCTAATTTTCCTGAGTACCTTAAATTAGAAAAAATATGTTTAAAATATAATCATAATATTAACCATACATACGGTGTTTACTATGTGCCAGGCACTTTTCAAAGCTCTCTATATTTATTGACTATTCTAATCATCTCCACATAAGGCAGTTACTAATATACCTCTGTTTTCAGATGGAGAAACTGAAGCATGTTTTAAGAAACTTACCCACATTGGCATAGCTTGTGGGTGGCAGAGCCGAGATTTGAATTTAGGCAATTCAGCCAAAAGGTTCATATCCTCACCCACTACATTATATTTCCTTTCAATTTTAGCACTTGAATCATCCAAGAATCCACCTGTAACAATGAACTAAGCACTGAAAAAGAGCTTTGATATGAACACCTCAATTACTATAGACACATAAATTATGGAGTACTGCTGTCATGCTGAAAAACACTCACTATTTTCATATCCCGTATTTGAGAAAATGGAGCCAAGAATTCAAATAAAAACGCTGTTCATGCTAGAAGCAAATGTGCAAGTTATTTTTATTTATTTAATGGGCTGAACCTCAAAGCACCAAATTGGATTATTTTGATGAAATCCAGTCCTCAGTAAAATTATTCTAGGCAAGACAATTATTTTTTGTTCCTATATCCTCTAATTGTTGAAACATTCATTGTTTTCATTATCTTGATTTAAATTCATATCATTCAAACTCATCTTCTTAACTTAAAAATGTCTTCATGAAGACTATATAGTGTCATGTTCTGTGCTTTTAAATTTATACATAAAGATTACTACATCTCTCATTTTGACTTTTTTTTAACTTCAATATGGTATTTAGCTCAATCAATGTTAATTAATACAGATCTGGTTCATAACTATGACCGCCTGTAATAACTCATGTTATGAAGATTCTATAATTTATCGTTCTCACAGTTATGGACATTTAAATATTTCCAGTGCTTCTATTTTACAAATAATGGGGCAAAACATTATTGTACAGGTCTCTTGGTCTAGAGGAAGGAGAATGTGTCTAGAATATGTAACTAGAAGTGGAATTGTTGGGTCATAAAAGAACAATATTTTTAGTTTTTATTAAATACTTCTATATGCTCTCTAAAGAGTACTCTAACTTTAGGAAATATCGTTGTTTTTCTTTGTTAATTTTTTACTGGATTATTTACATTTTCTTGTTAAGTTTGTAGGAAATGTTAATATCTTTTGGATTCAAGGACCTTATCTTTTACAGGCATTAAAGATATCTCCTTTTAGTCTGCTCTTTGGTTAAAGAATTTTAATCTTTCACTTTTTGGTGAAAGGCTTTTTAGTATAATTTAAGAAAATTTTAAATATGCTGTTCTTTTTTCTTAATATTATCAAGAGTTTCCCATTATTCAAAGTTTAATACAGTTAGAATTCATTTCGTAAACATGAGACTAATTTTTTTACTTATGGTTGGCCATTTATCAAATATCCTGTTCAACCACTGATTTGTTTTGCGCTACCTATCAAGGTCTGTTTTGAACCCTGTTATTTTCCATTCTTCTATTTGTCTAATTCTCTCTGAATTCTTCATTGTTTTATTCATCATAGCGTTTCTTAATGACTGATAGGACTAAATCCCCTAATTTTGGCCTTCTTTTTAAAATTCTTTTAATTTTTGTGTATTATCTTTCATATGTAGAATCAGTCAATACTTGGCCATTCAAAAATTAAGAAATAAAGGGATTCTATTTTGAGTATAATTGCATCAAATGATTATTGAAATTTTAAAGAACTAATGACTTTATATTGATGACTCATCCTATTCATGAATATTTTATATTGCTGCATTTATTTAGGTATTTTTAAATGTCCTTCAATAAAGTTTCAAAATTTACTTCCAAAGTATTTGCATATTTGTTAGTATTTTCATTTATATTCTATCACTTTTATGATTAACAAATTTTTTTACTATTACATTTTCTAATTTACTAAGGTAGATATAAAAGAAAATCAACATGTTTTTAAATGTTGGTCCTGAATCTAGCTAACTTGCTGAGCTATCTTCTTAGTTCACTAGTCCACACATAGGTTCTTTTGATTTTTTCCATGAAGATTATAACATTGTCTGCAAATAAGCCACTTTTGTTTCAATCTTTTTAGCTTATTCACTTTTCTTATTGTGTTGGCTGGGATCTGTAATACTGTTAAATAGCAGGAGTGATAGCAGGAATGCTTTTCTTTATCCTAGATACATCATTGGAATTCTCCTAAAGATTTAGTATGAAACTTGCATGTTTCTCAAACTTGTTAATTTTAAAATCCTTGATGAAATGGTACTAAAATACAACTTCTTATTAATTTCACAGAAAAAAAAGCAAGTTTTCTTGACCCCAAATTAGAAGGATAAGACAATAATTTGCAAATAATTATGATACTAGAATGATAATGACATTAAAATGCTGGTGCACATGGATACGTGGGGGAAGAATTGTCAAAGCAGTACAGCTACAAGTTAAAACAAGAGGAAATGACAGCCAAGGATGAACACTTTCCCTCTGTTTTATACTGGAGGAAGAATAAAGACAAGAAGATATTATAGAAAGAACTGGAATTATTGTATATTCATTGGTAAACTACTCAACAATGATTGAACGGTTATTGAATTAACTGAAAATGTACCTATTAGGTAACAGAGATCTCCTGGGTGAAGCTTAGTCCCCACCCCTTACTACCTTGCAGGTGGACTAGACTGAAGGATTCACTTCCAAAGACTAGAGTAGGGAGTGGGAAAAATAGTACTGTACAATGCAGAAACTTAACAAACAATATCTTAACCAAGTGATGAAAGTTAATATCAGCAATAATATCATGTGGCTGTCATGTACCCCCCATATCATGCGACAAGAAGGGCACTTGACCTATGTTGTATTCTTTCCAAACACTAGTAACTCCAGTCTTATCATGAGAAACATAGAAGATAAATCCAGGAATGGGTACATTCTACAGGACACTCAATCAGTACTTCCCAAGACTGTCAAGGTTATGAAAACAAGCAAAGATTGAGAAACTATCACAGCCCTGAGGCAACTAGGGAGATATGGCAACTAAAGACAATGTAGCAGTGTGTAACGTAAAACAGAAAGAGTGCGTTAAGAGAGGGCATTCATAGAAAAACTGGTAAAATCCAAATAAATTCTAGAGTGTATTTAATAGTAATATATCCATTTGACAAATGAATCACCACAATGTTACATGTTAACAATGGGGGAAACTGGATGACAGGTATATGGAACTCTCTGTACCATCTTTATATCTTCTAAGTAAACATTATTCCAAAATAAAAAGGTTATTTAAAAAAAAGAGATCTCCTGGGTTTTTTTCTTTAGTGTTTTGTTTGTTTGTTGTTTAATTCTTTACCTGGTTCAGTTTTTGCAGGTTTTCAGACTAAAGAGATACAAGAATTGTCATTATCTTGGCTTCTTAATTGTCTTGTAGTAATCAGTTACCTTTTCTTGATATCAGTTTCCCAATCTCTGCGCCATTATCTTCTAGATTAGACAAGAGGCTAAAATAGGGGTAAAACAACACTAGGATGAATTCAGTCCCCACAGGAAGTGAACTGTGCATTTCCTTTCATTCCCAGAAGACCATTTCTGACATCTGTAACTTGGGAGCGCAGGCTATGCCATAGCCACAGATTCTAAAGTTTCTGTAAAAAGGTTCTGCTTGTGCTACTTTTATTCCTAAACTTAAAAAATTAAGTATGATTTCAAAGATAAATAGCAGGTTCTATGCTATATACCTGTATAGTAATGTCTGCTTTTGTGTTAAATCTCTCCTTTTGTATTTAAATCACGCCAGCTACTCACCAAAATACTCTAGCAAAGAAGCAAGCTAAAAGAAAATTAAAAAATCATATATCTTTGTTCCTTGATTGCTACTTCTAATTAAAATATTGTGTTTTGGAAGACTCTGTGCTGCACTTTTCATTCCTGATGTGCTGTCCATCTTAAAGCTGGTTGCCAGGATTCCCAAGATATACATGAAACAGATGCCAGTCTATGTAACTATTCTGGTTACATCAGGGCACAGCCGAGGAAGTACCACCTCACAATATGTTCTGTCATTTGGATCACAAGCCTTCAATATTTATTCCCAAGCCCAATATGGCAAGGAAATTCACATGCACCCTTTGGCAATGCATACAGTGGAACCAAAAAATTTAGAAACCATCCTTCTGCCACCATGGCAAGTTCCAATTCTTTGTACCTTCTTTTTTGTTCCCCTTGCAATTTGCTCTTTGAAGAAACTGGGTCATTTGCCCTGTAGAATTTCACACAGACTGGGTTTTGCAACTTGCATTCCTCCAAACTGCCCATTTATCTGAATTGCTTCTGTAAAGATAAACTTCCCTATATCAGCTGTTTTGGTTATCCTGAGCTATAGTTTGTATAATAAAGACCAGAAAATTCTTGATTCTTTCTCTTTATTTATCAGGTTTCCAAAAATAATGAATTAGTTCTCTAGCATCCTTCAAATGTGTTAATGAGCTTTAAAAAGTTTTTAAGTATCATTGTGAACTCATGGATTAAAATCTCTTTAATGCGTTTTAATCAATTTCTATTGTATTCATATTCAAATTGACACAAATTTAGTCAGTGGATCCTAAATAAGTTGACTCCTGGGTCCTTCGACCCAGATTCAGAACTCTTTCATAGCTTCGTTTTTTCATGGCAGTGACAAAATTTTCCAGGTGCCTTTTGGATATTCCTAGATCTGGAGTCAGCTGTTTCCCAAAGGTCCTATTTCCTTTTAGTGAGATATGATGTTTAAGAGACCACAATCTAAGCTCTATGGTTGGTCATTGTTTCTAGACATTTTTAGTGAAAAAGGCCAGGAATAAATAGTTTTTGATAAAATGCTTGAGTTCACTCTGGTATTTCCAATTTAAACTCAGATCTTTTGGAATTTTAATTTAACCTTTTTAATTTTATATGTGTTTCTTCTTTTTTCCCATTCTGAAAATCTCAGTTCTCAATGACACCAACCTAATTCCCTTTCTTGCTTTATCATATGCTACAAACATAACAGTCTCAGAATCACAATACTAACATGATACCAAAACAATCATTAATGAAAACATTTTTGTTTTTGTCCTCGAGTTTATAACACCCGGGATGTAGTAATTTAAAATAATTCCTTGATATTCATTATAATCATCTGTTACTTTTTCTCTAATTCTTTTAGGAATTAGCATAATAAATTTTGTTTTATAATTATAATTATGTAAAATATATGCAATTTTGAAACAGAAAATGTACAAATACAAGTTGCCTTTAGGAAAATCTGGCTTCTATTGCTTTTCCTTCTACCATACACTCTATTTTCCTTTACAGTTTATTTATTTATCTCTCCATTTTACCATAAAAAGGCGTATATATATCCATCCATTTTTGTTAGATGGGTACATGTATAATATATGCTAGCATAGTATATGCATTTTTCTCTACCATGTAATTTTCACTTAATATAATCTGGAGATCTCACTATGGAAGTATTTAGAGATACCCCTCACTGCTTTTCCACCTGCAAAGTATTCCATTCTGCAGTACACTAACTTTGTACCATACTTATGGGCATGAAGCCATTTTCTATCCCTTTGCTAATGCAAATAAACCTATACTAAAAGGTCTTGTGCATATAGCTATTCATACCGATGTGATGGGATAAATTCCTAGAAATGAAATTGCTGGGTTAAAAGATAATGTATGTGTAATTTTTTTGAAAGATTTTGCCAAAGTCTCTCTTTTAGGGATTGGATTGTAACACTTTGCATACACTTAAGCAATGTATCCAAGTACTTACTTCCTTACTACTGTTCCAACAGAGTATATTATCAAACCTTTGGGTTATTGCCAACATGATAGTCTTAGTTTAATTTTAACTTGTGTTTTTCTTGTTATAAGTGAGATTGAGCATCTTTACATATTTTAAGATCCATTGCATTTATTCTTCTGTGAACTCTCTTTTCCTAACTTTCTATTAAGTTTTTAGGATTTTTAAATTTCTTTATTTTTAAAAGCTCTTTATATATTAGGGATATTATCCCTTTGTCTAGAACAGGAATTGGCAAGCAAATGTTTTTCTGTACAGGACCAAATAGTAAATATTTTAGGTTTTGCAGATAATATGGTCTCTGTCACATCTTAACTCTGCTATTGTGGAACAAAAGCAGCCAGAGATAATACATAAAAATTGAGCATAGCTGTCTTCCTAAAACATTTAACTTATGGGCACTGAGATTTGAATTTCAGTTAGATTTCATATGTCATAAAATATTCTTCTTTTCTTGATCTTTTTCAACAATTAATAATGCAGAAACAATTCAAAGCTTATGGGCTACACAGAAACAGGCAGTAAGGCTGGACTGGACCTGTGTGCTGTGGTTTGCTTACCCCTTGTGTAGGATTATATTAGAGTTTTGTCAACTGTCTAGGATAAAATTCTGTTTGTCTTTGTCTTTTTAAAATTTTTTGTGGTGTTTTTGTATTTTTACTATGAATGTTTAGATGTAATCAAATGCATTAGTATTTCCACTATTACATCTGGATTTAGAGTCATAGTTAGGAAAGTTTCTGCACTTCTGAATTACATGACTAATGTTTTCGTCTATGACTTGATGGATTTTTTTTTTCCTTCCCTTAAATCTCTGATTCTTATGGAATTTGTCCTGTTGTTTGAAATGGGCCATATGCAGCTATCTGTCTTAGTTCATTCAGGCTGCTATTAAAAAATGCCATAAACCAAGTGGCTTTTAAAGCACAAACATTTATTTCCCACAGTTCTGGGGGCTAGGGGGTTCAAGATCATGGTGCTGACAGATGCTACATCTGGTGAGGGCCACTTCTTGTTGGTGGCCATCTTCTCATTTAAACCTCATATGGTGGAAGAATGAGGGACCTGTCTGGGTTCTCTTTTATAAGGACACTGTTTCCATTCATGAGGGCTTCACCTTCGGAACTTAATCACCTCCCAACGCCTCCACCTTCTAATACTATCACCTTGGGTTTTAGGATTTCAACATACGAATTTGGGGGGAATTGTATCATCCATCTATTACATCCCTGAATAAAGACTTGCCTTTCTCCTGATGATTTGTGTGGCCACATTTGGAGTAAATAAATGACTCTTTGTTTTTGTGTCTATGTCTGGAATTTTTATTCTACTTCTTTGGTGTGTGTGTCTCTATGTGATAGTAACACTCTTCAACATAAAGAAGTTCTATACATTTTTAATATCGAGTAGAACTAGGCTATCTCCCTCTATTGTTCTTCTTTTTCCAAGTTTTCCAGGTTAATCATACTTGCTTGTTCTTAGAAACCTACTTTCAACCAACTTGTCTGACTCTGGAAAAAAAAAAGTATCCTGAAGATATTTCTGTCATGATTGCATTGAAGTTTCCAATTAACTTAAGAGAATTATCATCGTTATAAGGTCACTTCTTCCTGTCCAAAACCATGGTATGTCCTTTCATTTGTTCACGTCTACCTTTGTGTCTTTCTGGAGTCTTTCACGGTTTTTTCATATAGGTTATCTCCTGCTAAGTTTAGACTAAGTTTTTTGTTTGTTCAATGGCTTGTTAATTTGTTTTGATTTTTTATCTTATCTGAGGTTTTTACTTCCATATGCCTTCTAGTTAGCCTTTGCCCTTATTTTTGAAAGTCACTGATTTTTGTATGTCAACTCTGTAACTTGCTAATTTTGCTAACTCTTTTCCTGTTTGAGGCAGTTTTCCATTGATTCTTCTAGGTTTTGCAGAAACATAATCATACCGATTGCAAATAAAGGTGGTTTTACTTCTTCCTTTTCAATTTATACCTCTAATTGTTTTCTAGATTCTAATCTAATATTTCCAGCACAATATTCAGTAATACTCCCTAAACAATATGGAATTGGAATAGTGGTCATCTTTATCATATTCACGACTTACCAGTATAGTCTCTGCTGTTTCCCCAGTAAATAAATAAGGTCCTGGCTTTAGGACCACAGTTTATGTATTTTATCATATTATTGAAGTATCTATTAATTTACATTTTCAACATAATTGAGTATTGAAATTTGTCATATTTACTTGCATCTAAGGAGATTGAATTTTTCTCTTTATGCTATTAATATGATAAGTTATATTAACGGGTTGGTTCCAGATATTGAACTACTCTTGCCTTAGTAGAGCTAACCCAACTAACTCATGTTGTGCTATTTTTAATGGGTCATGGGGTCCTGTTTGCCAATATTTTACATATTTATTTTTTCACCAGTGTTCATAAATGAATAAAATGTGTCTACAGTCTTCTTTTACAGTGCGATCTTTGTTCAGTTCTGGAATTAAAATTACATACACATCATAGGAAGAACTTGGAGGTTTGTTTCCTCGTTTTCTCTATTTTTTGAGATTTATATACTATGTAGTATTGGGATTCTTGGGAGAAATCTCTTTGGAAATTATGTGGAAATGATGAATTTGAGAAGAAGTACTCTTATTTTTACATTTTATAAGTTAAACGTCTTTTTAGAATTTCCATCTCTGCTAGAGTCACTTTGAGTAAGTATTTTTCCTGGAAAATTATCCATTTCATTTAGATTTTCAAAAACGTCTGCAGGAGATTGTATAATGTAGCCATATACATATAGAGAGAGAGAGAGAGAGAGAGAGAGAGAGAGAGAGAGAAAGGTAACATTGGTTTATAACATTATGTAAATTTCAGGTGTACATCATCATATTTCGATTTCTGCATAGACGACATTGTGCTCACCACCAAAAGTCTAGTTGCCATCCATCACTGAATAAATGTGCCCTTTTGCCACTTTTACCCTCCCCTCATTCTGTAAACTTATACTTAAACAACTTTTATTTTTGTACTTCCCATTTTTCTTGATTATTTGGTTAGGTTTTTTTTCTAGGTTTTTAATTCTGTCAAAGAGCCAGTTTGGGGATATATTTATTAATTCCACAGAGCTTTTTAGGTGTAATTGTTTTGATAGCATTAATATATTTGTTTTATTTATTAATTCTCTTTCCTCTTTTTTTGGCTCTATTTTGTTGCTCTTTTATTATTTTGCTTTTTAGATTCAATGCCAAGGCATTTGTTTTAACTTTTAATTTTTATTTATGGGATTTAATATTATAAATATTCTCTGATAATTGATTCATTTGTATGATAAAGTTTGTAATACATTCTATATTTTGTCATTATTTTCAAGAAATTCTGAAATATTGGTCTAAATTCTCTTTATAATCCAAAAGTTGGTTGAAAATAAATCTTTAAATTTCCAGAAATAACTTTTAAATTATGTTAATATTAATTAATAATTGTATTGCACTTGGTTATGAATGTTGCTTGTATTATTTCTATTATTTGGAGTTTTTTCTGCTCTTTCTTCCCAAATCCCCACAGTACATAGTTGTATATTTCAGTTGTGGGTCCTACTAGCTGTGGGATATGGGATGCTGCCTCACTGTGGCCTAATGAGTGATGCCATGTCCACGCCCAGGATCCAAACTGGCAAAACCTGAGGAGCGCAAAAACTTGACCACTCGGCCATGGGGCCAGCCCATGGAATTTTTTAAGATTTCTTCTAGTGCCTAAGATGTGGTCAATTTTTATGAATATTATCTATTCATTTGCAAAGGAGGTGGGTGTGCTGAGAATTATTTTTGTCCACTTGACTCTCATGGATTGAAGGAGAGGTATTAAAATCTGCTTCTACCACTTGAATGCTATTGTCTCTTTCTAATTACTTCTTTGTATCTATTTTTAAAAAGCTGTTGCATTGTTATAGGGTGCATAATATTAATTGCTTTCATATCTTTACTGTGTTGTGTAACCAATAGCAATATAAAGTTCTTTTTTGTATGTCTTGGTCTGAGTTTAACAATGATAAACATCAAAGTTGTGACTTCCATTTTCATTTTACTTGAATTTATCTGGTATATCTTTCTCCATCTTTTTACTTTTTTTTTTTCCCGCCAAGGAAGATTTGGCCTGAGCTAACATCTGCACCAATCTTCCTCTATTTTGTATGTGGGCTGCCACCACAGTGTGGCCACTGACAAGTGGTGTAGATTCACACCTGGAACCAAACCCAGGCTGCCAAAGTAGAGCACCCCAAACTTAACCACTAGACCACAGGGGCAGCCCCTCTGTCTTTTTACTTTTAATCTTTCCAAACCTCCTTGTTTTAGTATCTTGTATAAATCATAGTTTTGGATTTTGCTTTGTTAGTTAATTGAAAGTCTAGGTTTCTATTCTTATAGGTGAGTTTTATATCTATATTTACTGATATGATTGATGTATTTTATCCCAGTTTTGTCATATGTTTGATGCAAATCTATACCATCTTTTTTTCTATATATCTATCACTTCATTTTATCTCTCTTTTTCATTTTGGCATATCTTTTGTTATTTAAAAAGATTATTTAGAGGCCAGCCCCATGGTGTAGAAGCTAAGTTCCCCCACTCTGCTTTGGTAGCCCAGGATTCAGGGATTTGGATCCAAGGTGCAGACCTACACACTACTCATCAAGCCATGCTGTGGCAATGTCCCACATACAAACTAGAGGAAGATAGACACAGATGTTAGCTCAGTGACAATCTTCCTCAAGCAAAAAGAGGCAGATTGGTAACAGACATTAGCTCAGGGCCAATTTTCTCCACCAAGAAAAAAAAAACGGCATTAAAAAGAAAAGACTATTAAAATTTTAAAAATATATTTTTAAAAATATGTCATTCTTGTCCCAGTGGTCACCTTTATTATGACATCTTTATTATAATATCATTAGTCCTTTCATTTTGCTCATTCTATCTTGGTTTCCTGCTATGAGAAATATTGAAATTAACTAGTCATCTCAATCTTTTCTTTCCCTTCCCTCTCATTCAGCACCTAATCTGAAGCAATAAATGAGCACAATCTACTTTCCATATAGTTTCCCCATTTTCCTTTCATTTAAAAAATTATGTTGTATATACATTATCAAAGCATTACACTTATAGTGTAACTGAGTACATATTATACAATATATATTATACAGTATATACATTACCAGAGTACATGTCATGATATACTATCTTCATGCATCCACCACTTCATTTTATTTATAAGTAAAATTATATATAGACTACTTACTAGTAGTCCTTATCTTAATACCTCTTCAGTCTTTCAGTTATCTAAATTTATTTACCAGAAGTAAATTCCTCAGTATGAGCTTATGAGAAAATATTGCATAACTTCTTGCATGTTCATTGCATGTCTTGCATATCTTTATATTTGAAGGTCTTTCTTTTTGTGGATATCTCAATATGTTACTCCATTGTCTTCTCGTGAAATTTTGCTCTTGAAAAAATCCAATGTGAATCTGATTTTCTTTTCCTTTATGCATGACTTGTCCATTTTGTCTATTTTTTTTCATTAAAGACAGTTTTTCTGATGTTGGCTGTTCCTAATACATCTGTTCAGTGTGATTTTTTGAAAAGTAAGTTTAAGTCTTTTCATAAGTTCATTTATTGAATCATAATTTTCATATTTTTTTATTTGTTTCTTGGGTTTGGGTTTTCTATTCAGAGACTTCTATTACACATACATTGGATTAGACAGATACAGAGATGCATAGATACATATTACCTTCCCTCTTTCTCTCAAATCCTTTTCTCTATTTATCCAATTCTTTTTGATTAAGTGAAAAGATATTTCCTCCTTTTCATCTTTTATTTATCTTTTGATATTATATTTGTTCTGTTTCTCTAGTTCAGTCTTTATTTCTGAAATAATTTTTCTTTGATTTTTAATTCTCTCCAGAATTCTATCAACTCTCTTTAGAATTCTTTTTATATCCTATCATATCATTGCAGAAATTGTCTAATTATGAATTATACCCTTTTTTCATTACATCTATTATTACTTTAAATTTTGTATCTTTTTTCAAATTACTATACTAAAATTTTCATCTCTTAGGGGACATATTGTTCTTTCATATTTCCATTTTCTGTGAAAGTCTTTCTCATTATTATTATTTTTAATAATAAATTTTGTATGATTCAACCACAATCTTCTTATGTTGCTTGATTTGAGATGAGATTTTTTGTACTCCTATAGGAGAGGGAGATATAGGATAGCTTTGCTGCCTTCAGAGCTCTCGTGATTATTCTGCTATTATTCTTACTCAGCAATAGGGCCTTTCACCTTCTGAGCTTTTCTCATCTTTCTTCCACACACCTTCTTTTATCTGGCTCTTTTTCTTCTGCCCATAATATCTCTCTTATTCAATTTAGATTCTTCTCCCAGCAATTTCTCCTCAATGTGTGGTTTTGTCCTGGAAGTAAGCTTACATTATCAGTTTCAAAAAAGTCAATTTGAACCATACTACTTGGCTTTGTCCAACCTTTTCCCAGTCTCTTTGCACTCCCTTGTGAATTGGAGCCTACACTGCCTACACAGAGTTTGCTATTCTCATATCGATTCATCCATGATTTCCACACTGAAAAGGAACCTTCAATTTGGGGAAGATAATTTGTGACTTGTGGTTAGATTGTCTGTTTCTTAAGGTCATCAAAGTTCTCTTTGTTCTTCACACTTCCTCTTGCACAATTGTTCATACAACAATTGGATCTTATTGCTATTACTGGTTTGGCAGGAAACATCATTATTTGGGAGTTTACTTTACCACTTAGTTTTGCTTTGAATGTTATCCAGCAATTTAGTTTTTTTTGATGACTATTGATTTTGTTTTTGCTGTTTTATGAACTTGAAATGCCGTGTTTTTGAGGAAAAGGGAAGAAATCAAAGATTCAAAAACCTTACTACTTCTGCCACCTTCTTACTATGAAGTTCTTCTCCTTAAATTTAAATCAAATATATCAGACTACAAAAACTCAGAAAACTAAAATATAGTTTTATAACAATTTAAAACAAATTTTACTATATTTTATATTTTTAACGGATTCTTGGAAACAGAATACCAAGAAATGACAAGCATGAGGAGCTGGGAAATATATGTCAAAAATAATTGATATGAAAAGATATTCAAAGCACTTTTGAGAAATTTTAAATGAAGCAGTAGCTAAAAATTATGCATTAAAAATAAATTATTTGGGTTACCTGATGTTTCTATTTAAGCATGCTATTTTGCCTCATTAATATTCATCAAAAAAAGTGTTATTCTTTTTCACTACTGAGGTTCAGCCTATAAAATTCAAAATAACCAATCATTTCCCAATCATCAAGCCATGTGCTGCTTTCAAGAAATCATTTTGTTCAGACTAAGCTAATTTCTAAATAATGTATTGGAAATAAATACATTCAAACCTTTCAGGACACTCTTATCATTTTCGCAAGAATCTATAAAATCTCATTACCTGTTAATAGAGTTTGATGCAGATTGAAGAAAGATAAGTGTATCACAAATCACTTAGTGATGAGATCTCAAACCGAGCCACTTATTGATTCTTAACTTCTGTTTACTCTACATCATGTTTAATTATGCAATTTCACTCTATTTATTTGGTGAGATATGTTTGAATGCTAACACCTGAATTGAAAGAATGATTAAATTCTATTTCCTTGAAAATAAATGGCATTCTTTTTCAACGTGAAAGTGAAACAAATTGAAAACCAAGATATTTTTCTACATGTATCTATCTACACATGTGAGATATACAAAAATGGCACATAATTTACTCTTAGCTCATTCTAATGAAAAATGTCTACAAAAACTATCCTATTTTTCTATTTAGATTGTAAGTGAAAAACAGTTGAAGCAGTAAATGAGTATAAGAGCTAGTGCTCCTATAGACATATGAAAGAGAAACGGTACTCAAATCTAAAAAGCATATAGAAACATACAAATTTAGAATAGAGGAAGGTGACATTTATATATACTTAATAGAGTAAAATATAAGATATTTTATGCAAGAATATGCTAATAAATCTGACATTAGCAATGAAATGGATCATTTCTATAAAAATTACTGCAATTTAATAAAAATTAGGAAGCTTTAATTCTAAAAATAAATAAAACTTGCTAGAAAGTATCAGATTTCCCATTAAGAGTGGCAAATGGCTAACATGTCATAAAAGAATCTCTTCTAATTTGCTTAAAAATAACTGTAAAAACAGAAAAAAAGAAAAGAAAAAATTAATGTACTCAATTGAAAAGTAAGACTAAGAGACAAGCTGTGGATAGCAGGAGTCTTTTCTCCACTTCAAAATTTTTGGAGGGGAAACATACTCCTAAATCCAAAAGCTCAAACTCTGAAACTTTCAGGAGGAAATCTGCATGGTCTTAAGGCTCACAAATTGGTCTTCAGCAAAATTAAAATGTCTGCTTTTTTCAAGACACTGTTAAGAAAATGAAAAGGTAAGCGACACATTTAGAGAATATATTCTCAATGCATACGTCAGACAAAGGACTTATCCAAAATATGTAAATAACTCTTACAATCCAATAATAAAAGACAAAAGACCCAATTAAAAATTGGCAAAGAAACTTGAACAGATACTTCACAAAAGAAGACTTACAAACAGCCCATAACCATATGTATAGATGCCCAACTTCATTAGTCATCAGGAAAATGCAAATTAAAACCACAAAGAGATACTACTACACACCCACTAGAATGGCTAAAATTAAGAAACCTGTCAATGGCAAAGAACAGAGGCTCTTTTATTTGATTCTTTATTCTAGCCTTCAAGTTGGATCATTCAATTACTGCCTGAACCTTGTTATTTGCCTTCCAATTAAAAAGAAACTATGTGAGGAAATTCACTGACTCATTAATAAAATTGAGCACTGATTTTCAAACATTGGTAATAGAGGGAAAACTTCAACCTTAGATTCCTAGCCCCCATTGCCAACCCTGGATGATCTGGGATCTTTTATGTGGTAATGGAACCAGGGAATTTTCTTACAATAGATGATAACAGTGAAATGAATGAGGAATTTTTTTTAAAAGAACAATTCTTTGGGAGACAAGGTTATAAGATCCAGCTACTTTTCTCAAATGGAAACTTTCCCTCCACTAATCATCTTGAATGTTCTTTGTTTAGCCTTCTTAAAGATGTCAGCACATTTCCATAAAGAGTGTCCTCAAATTCCATGCATTTAAAAACTAGAAAAAATGCCTAGTCATAGTCATTGGTCATGATATTTTTAGGAAAGGCAATAACCAAAAAAAAAAAAAGAAGCCCCTAAAAAATCATAGTGACTGTTTATAAGGGAGATGCATTTTCCTAGATGGGTAACTTTTAAGTCTCTATATCCAGAATCGACAACTGTGTAGAAAATCACTGAAGCAAAACTCTTAGAAAACAAAATAATACAACACAAAACTAAGTTTAGAGATTCATGAATCCATTAGATCATGTTTTGATATCTTCTTGGTGAAAATAAGTGTGGTGAATAAATGTATTTTGAATAAAGATGCGCCTGGAAAATTATTCTCTTGTGGGAGATTGTTTTACGTAAAAAAATCTGAACAAAATAATGCATGAACATGTATAGCTGCCACTGTCTCTTTGATTTTGCTTAAAAGAGTGCCTTGCAAAGAGTACTTCCTTATTAAATATTTACCAAATGAATGAAGGGTACATATTTAAATTCAAATAGGTAGATTTTAAAAAGACAGTTTCAGAGTGATGATATATAGGAGAGAAGTAATGCCTTCAATTTTTAATAGTCAAGATGAGGGATTCAATTGCTGTATGCCCAACTCAGCTGAGAAAATTGATTGGGATAAAAAATTAATCCCCGTGTACATCATGACTAAAATGGATGGAAAAGAGAGGATGTGGTAACAGTTATGCAGTTTCTAGTTATTTATGGGAAAAAAAACTAATCAAATTCATGACCAAACTGACTTTTTAAATATATTTTAATCAAGGGCATATCTCCTGCCTCTAAAAAGTTCTGAAACAAGCCGTCCTTATACTATTCTGAATTCCACATTGCCATTTATGAAAATTGCCATAATTGTACATGTTGATTGGTTGAATAGATTTAAAAGAGGAAGTGACCATTTCGTCTCCAACTCATCATATTGCAGTTAATCTATTGCCTTTTAAATCCCTCATCCTAAATAGAGACACAAATACACTGACTTTTTTCTTTAAAGTGAAAAGAGTTTCTATTCATTCACTTTCTAGAGTTTTTGTAAATGCAACCAGAAATATTTTTTTTCTTAACTGTTTGGTTCCACACTGATTACTGTTAAAACAATGAAATAAAGTTTTTCAAGAACTCAACTATGTTAACTTATGTTTGAATTTTCTATTTTTCTACCAAAATCCAATTATTCTCTTTGCACTAACCCATTAGTAATGATAACTATTGAACTCTGAGTGACAAGACCGGCAAGGGAGTCGAGAGGAGAGAAGTGGGTACTAACACATCAAAACACGTGTGGGGTTTGTGAAACTGTAAATTCCTTTCAGGAGACACAGTCAATTCATATTTATGTTTACCATCGGAATTTAGTCCCAAAGCATCACGGCCCTGATAAAATCAAAGATCCTCCTACCTCTCAGAATGGGTCTTTATTTTTTTAAAGACACAGGCATTAAAGAGCATTTCTTTGAAGTAAGTATATTTGAGTCTTGGCCATCTACTTCTGAGGGTACCATTTGTTCTCAAATATCATTATAAAATGTTTTCTTTAAGACTGGTAATATTCCCAACTCAACTGCATTTTTCAGTACAGTTCGTATTTTTCCTCACAGAAAATCTTGTCATTCTATTTCACCAATCCCACAATGTCTTTATTCGCCATTTACTTTGTTTGCTTAAACCTTTCACCCTTCATTCTGCCAGCATTGCCGCAAATAAGTTATAGCCCAGCATACCTAATTTGACGTTGACCATTGGCTATGTCTCTTGACCATTTCTTACTTTGTATCCTTTGCCAAACCCTTCCTCTCATTTCACGCTTTGGAACACGCTGTCTTCTTCCTTTCCCTTGCAGATTGTGCTTCACGAGAGAACTTTCACTCCTCCTCCAGAGCTTCTCTCCAACTCAACTGACCTTTTCAGTTCCCAAGTTTGTACTAACAGATTGGAAAGCTAGTTTTTTTACTCTCCTACTCCAAAATGTTTCTGAATATAAGTTGTCAACCACAATATGCAAGCCGCCCACCTTGATATCTGAACCCAATTTGCTGGTAGCTCTCTTCCAACTTATTCAACCATGCATTGTTCAATGTAGTGAAATGTTTAATTTGCCAACAGCTTCCTGTTTTCAGGTCACCTTACATAAAAAATAAAATTATTTTCCAAAAAATTATTTTGAGAACCAAAACGACATTACTTTTTGAACATAGAGAATGCTACTCCACCATGCTTGATTCACATTTTGGAAAACTACATGAACTGTTTCAGAACTACAGAGTATTAGGAAATCACTGAAACAATAGGGTTTATTCATCATTAGGATGTTAAAGATATTTAAATGGTCATGTGAATGAAGTGCATAGAACGAATGGTTTAGTATAGATCTACTTAAATTACCTAAAGTTCTTTCTTAGAATCTTGCTTAATTACTGACTTCGACTGTCACTCCATTATTTTATAAAACAAAGGGCTATTGCAGGATTTGGGGGTCAGTATTTGAACTGTGCAAGAATTTGTGAGTTTTTCTTCAATATTAAATTTCTCTTTTTTTTGTAATTTGTCTACATTTACTTTCATTATTCTTCTGCCTTCTTATGTGATTTAACACCATATAATTTATAACACTGTTTTTCTCCCTCCCTGATCATTAAGTAAAAACATTTAAAGATTAGGCTAAATATGTATCCCACTGATGTCATCTTAATCACCTCTATTGGTCCCCACAGTTCAGTCAGCATGCCTTGCTGATGAGCCCACCTTCATTTTGTTTGTTAATTTAAATGAAATATCTTGGCCAACTGAGAATAGAGGGAGATAGAAAGCTCTCTGGAAGGAGGAGAATAGAGGTAGGCAAATAATCTGAACAGCGAAGTATTCTGTACAGGAACGTGTTGTTTTTGACGCATTTGCAGACTGGTAGAGTAATAACATTCTCCAGCTCCTCACTGCCTGGATCTCATCAACAGCCCTGATGCAGAAAACTCTACAGGCAAAGTTTTTCCTTTTCGTATATTCTAAGGCTTTTGAATTTTGGCAATATCTATCTGATGGATTTTATTGTTGTTCTTCAGATCAGTGATCAGTTGATTCTGGGAGCAATCTAAAAGAAGATCTATTTGGTCATTTTCAGTCTTGATCCAAATTATTCCAGTTCACTAAATTTAACAATTCTTTTTTTTTCATCCATGGCTGATTCAGTGAGTTGAATTGATTTGAACATGTTTTACTCTCATCCTCACTCTTATATATGCCACATGATTGCTCTCTTCTATCTCTTTTTCCAATGGATGGACAGTTGGCTTTCTCCTTTGAAGTCCACTTAACTTTGTTTTTGTTTTGGACCAGCCTAAGACAGGGATTACTAACTCTAATTTTTTTTTGTTTGAAGCAAAGACTTCAAAGAGAATCAAGCCTGCCAATTCTTCAGTGCTATGACAGGTTTAGACATATTAACAGGACCAACATGACAACAATTTGTTGCTGTGTATATCGGTGCCCAATAGCCACTTTGGAATGGAATTATTTCACTTTTGTGCATACCCTTGTCACCTAACATGGTTAGTGTCAGGATCTGACTTTTTGCCAGACCATTTGCCTGTCAAGTTGCAGAATTTCTGACTATATTTGAAGAATGTGAGCAGAATGAGATGATGGACTTTACTCCGAGACAGCTGGCCTAGCGTAGAGATCAGAAACATGCTTACCCCGAGGGTCTGGCTGAGCAGTAATATGCAGTAATGTCCAAGGGATAACAAGGGAAATAAAGAAAAGGAGATCATACAGGAGAGAGATTACAAAGCAAGAGATACTAAAGGAAAATGTAAATATTGGCAAATGGTGATGCTATCAATGCTAATGTCTCTCCATGTAGAAGAATATATTTTTCCCTTTGAATCTTCTTGAGCTTCATTTGAAAGTACAGTCATCCACACACGCCATTTTTAACACTATTCTATACATTTAACTTTGTTTTAATTTTGTTCATTTAATACCATTCAGCTCAAAATGCTTTGAATAGGCTTATTAATGAAGTTGTAATATGTGAAGTGTTTTCACATACTTTCCCCCTGTTTGATTGTCTCCTCCCTGCCTGCTCACCGGCTACTTGCTAAGCTAAAGCCTTTTCACCTGGTCCCTCCTTTAGGCGAGCTGGCCATCTCCTCTTCTGTCCCTCCACAGCCCTCTGCTCCTATACGCACTACTACAGTAGTTACCACCCAGGACTGTAAGTATAGGCTTGTACGTTTATTTTCCCACTAGTCCGCAGCTCTCAATGACAGATACTTGACTTTTTTTTCTCTTTTTACCACTCAATAAATGGTTTCTGAAAGAGTAAACTCTGAAAAAGAAGTGGTTTTGTATATAGACAAGCACTTAAAGCAAGTATGCAAAAATGAAAGTGCCAAACTAGATAAGGTAGTGGCTTTTATTCTTTGCGAATAATGTTAGTAAGGCTAATAGCTACCACTTACTGCATGTGTGCCATGCACAAAATTGCATACTAAATTCTTTATACTCATAACTTCATTTAAATTTTACAAGAACACTATGAGTTAAATTCTATTATTTATGTCATTAATAGATGATAAAATGAAATTTTGAAAGGTGACAAATATTCCCAGTTCACACATCACTAAATTGGCTGAGCCTTGATTCGATTCTATGTCCTCTTTATAGAGATCATGACCTTACCCACCACTCTAGGCTGCCTTTTGATTTATTTCTACCTCTTATTGATATCATATATTAGAGAAAATAAAGCCCATTTAATAACATGTGTTACATGTTTTATCTAATCAAATCTTATATTTTTAATTATAAGATTGGTATTTGATTCAAGATGCTATTATCTTCTTTCCCTCCTAGGACTGAGTGCAATGATAAGAAAGGAATAGAAAGGCATAAGCTCAGAATGATGAGGAAAATGGAAGAGGGCCAGCTGAAGCAAGAGAGTTCAGTTTTTTCCCCTGGAAGTTAAAAAAGTAGATAAATAAATATTGATCAAAAGAGCAGAGTGGAAAAGCAACTTTCCAGAACACCCACAGAGAAGACAAGAGCCAAGGCATGTGCGGACCTCACTAGTAAGTCCTGGGAAAGATTTGGAACTTGGAAATCCATGTGCTTGGAAAATGGGAGGGCAAGGTGGGGTGGAAAACAGAAGGACTCACTGACAGCCTTCAGTGGAGCTTTACTTTACCACCAGGAAAAAAACAAGCTACAGCCTGGTGTTTGTACTGCAGGTTAAAAAGAAAAAAAAAGAAAAGATTTTTCTCTAAACAAATTGAAGCGACTATCTGGGGGAGAGTTAGGGTGGGTAATATGGGCTTTGGTATCCAAGACGTTTGAGGGGCATCCAAGTACCTCATAACTCAAACCATCTGCCAGTCAACGAGGATTCACACACGCTTATCTCAGGGTTGTTGACTCATCCCTAAGTATGAAAAGAAAAAACAAACTGCATTTGATGAAATCCGGAGCAAGGCAGAGCATGTTCCAAGTCAAAAAAAAGAAAAAGTGAGAGATAATAGATGAAAGAGGAGGAAACTATATGCAAAATAAGTTGTGTGAAAATAACTTTAAAATATTAGTATTTTTAAAAGATTGAGCAGTCAATGCAGTCATAAATTAACAGGAAAGAGCAAAGAGAAAACAAGAAACAGCTCTAAGTAACTCATTATAATTACAAAAATAATGTTCATAGAAATTGTTCAATCATCAAGACAAAGAAAAATCTCCCAAAATGCAGAAAATATCAAAGAAAATGTAATCCAGTGGGTTCAGTAATTGATGCTTGGAATTCTAAAAAGAGAGAATGCAGATAAAGAATTAAGATTTTTAAAATAGTAACAATAATAGAGAATATGACTCAGAGTTAAAGGAAAACAAGAATCTTCTAATCAACATTACCCACAGTAACCAGCACAAGAAATAAAAATCAACATACTTAAAAACTTCAAGGTGAAATTTCTAAACCTAAAGAATAAATACAAGGTTCTAAAATCTAGAAAAATGGCTACCTACAAGAAGAAAAAAAGGATCAAACTGGCAGCACACTTCTCAGGAGCAATATTATTTGCTAGAAGGCAATAAAGAAATACCTTCAGAGATCCATGAAAAACTTTTTTGAGTTCTATACTCACTCTTGCTGTCAATTAGAAGTGAATGCAGTTTTTCAAACACGAAGAAATCAGAAAGTTTAACTTCCAAAACATCTTCTCTTGCAAAATTAATGAAGATGCATTGGAATAAAATGAAGATGGCAATAAATAGAGACATATAACCCAGAAAATAGGTGAATGGAAGTCACAACTTTGCAAAAGACTTACTAAACATCTAATTCAGAGAGCAGAAAGGGGCAGAGAATTTCAGAGAAGTATCTAGGAAGAATGGGAGGGGGCAGATGGGTTGGGAGAAGATTTTATAGACAAAATTACATGATTAATAGTTTGCAAATACTTGAAGTTATAATAAAGGTGTATAATGAAAGTAAAAATAATAACAATGAATAAGAAAGACTCTCAGAAATTTCAAGAAAAATGTTGAAATGCTGGGCAAGAAAATCATGGTATAGAGTAAATGGGCCAAGTTGAAACAGTGACCTTTAAGAAGAATGGAATGGACTCCAAGCAAAGTTTGAACAGGGAAGAAGCTGGAAGCTATCAAGGGCGTGGGGAAGGAGGCATATTTTTCCCAAGAAGAATAAAGGATCACAATGAGAAACTCTTAACAAAATTTTAAAAGAAAATTAACACTGCACATGAAAGGCAAAGTATAATTTGACATGATTTGGAGTAAAATGGTGAAGTACAAGGAAAAAGAATTGCTATTAATATTCTCCTTTGAATGACACAAAAATCTTACTTGTGGAAAAAGAAAATAAAATATAATGAAAACATTCTGCTCAGGATCTTCAGTGAATAATATTTACACTCTCATTATCATGTAAACACATTTTTTTGTAGAGTTTTTTTTTTTTTTTTGGTGTGGGGAGGATTAATCTAGAGCAAGCATTTGATATGTTAATTATGATTATGGCATAGAATGTAAATGTAATCAACCTTGACAATGCAAAAGTTGAAGCACAAATACCAGAAACTAGCAGCTGAGGGTGGGAGGAAAGCTGGGAAACTAAATTGGAAAGAGGATGAGATTATAAACAATAAAATTCTCATTTATAGAAGGGAGTATGTAGACATTTTAATAAGTTCATAGATCAAAAACAGCAAGGTAAGTATATTTTTAAAGATATAAATATAAAGTGAAAAATAAAGTTTTTCATAATATGGTCTGTTGCACTGTTTTATTTTTAAACTATGTACAAATATTAATTTGATAAAAATTTAAGACGAATTTAAGTACTATATTTTACACAATCTAAAATGGTTTGGTGCCTGTTTGTACTCATCTCACCAGAAGATTTTGACATGCTTTGACCACAACTTCTTCCTAGTTGACAGCAATTATAAGACATCATCAACTGTAAGATGCATTTCAATTTCAGAGATATTAAAATGTGAAAATAAAAATGAGTGTCTTAGGACCAGCACAATAAGGTAGATTGATTTAATTCAGACAGATATCCTTATTTACCCACAAGAAAATGTAATAGAAACCACTGCAAGGTTGAACAGCTAATAGTGAAAAACACTGGTTCATTTCAAAGACTGGCACATCAGCATGTTGTCAGAGCTGCAGTGGGTGAGCACTCATCAATACACAACCTTAGCTCTGGACAGTGATACTCACACACGTATCACTAATGAAAAAGGCCTCATTCTCTAAAGCATTGCTGTAAGAAATCCATACATATTGAGTGGTTAGTTTACAATTAGACAATAAAACAAAGGAGCTTAAGTATCCATTTACATAAGAGAAAGATCAGCCTCCTGTGAGAGCTCCAAAGAAAATTACCGGAAGTGGACCACAGTATGACATAAAGTTCCAATCAGCAAAGTGATTTTGCTGTACTAAATTAAGGTCATAAATATTTGCAACAGAAAAATGTCAAGATATGACAACTCTCTGTTCATTGCAAGCATTGTCTGATTGACAAAATTTCCTCAGTATAATCAATTATACAGTGATCCATGGAGACCTCGAAAAGATGCTACCGTTTATTCATTTCTGTCAGAAGACCTCAGAAGCCATATGTGTCCATAAATGAGTATACAGTAGGATTTGAGATAGTTTGGGGGCCATCATTACAGTACTGAAATTTTCAGGTGTGCTTAGACGATTCTACTGAGTATTTGAAAATACTTCAGGTGTTGTAAGGGTACTTCAGAAACAGTTCAGTCTTGCTCTCCATGAAGAAGAGAAGGATTTAGGCAATGATGGATTACCACATAGACTTGTTTAATAGCAAGTAGCTGGACTATTGCAGTCATGTGGTTTCATGTCAGTGGAGAGTCAACTGTTCGCCAGTTGGTGGTGGTGGAGACAAGTAAAAGCGCCATGTACAATAAATTTTAAAGTATTTAGAACTGCACAAAACATGTGTGAACAATTAGAGAATTGATAATAAAGTCAATACCCGTATTACCAGATCACCACAATCCAGATTAGGAAGGGCACCTAACTAGAAGTTTAGAGCCTCTCTCTGTGCCCTTCCCCAACACATCTCACTCACTCTTTCCAAGAGTATTAACATTATCCTGAAAGCTAAATATTTGCTCTTTTGCTTATTTTTAACATTTTTGACTGTTTTTAATTTTGTGTGAATGGAATCTTACTGTAAACAAAAGAGCAAACAGAAGTCTTCCATCAAAGATGCACCTTCACTAACGGAATAAATACAGGCAAACAGTGAATTTGCCCAGCAATGCCTTTCAGAATTGCAAAGTAACCTGAAAGCCCTAGCTTGGCCTTAAATAGCCTGTTTAACACCCATTTAAACAACGAAAAACACAAACACCCTTGTTGCAATCTAAAGGATACTGTTTAAGAGTGTAAGGAAGAAATTACGCATGGGCAAAATGGATCGTATTAGTAGACAGGTTGAACAAAACTAGAAAAACCATCCGGTTACAGGATAGAGGCAAGCTTTGAAACACTGACATGAGAACAACATTTCATTAAACTTTAACTTTCCCTGATCATCTGTTAAACATTGAGTTGCTAAAGTATTCAGGATATTATGTGCATGATTTTCTGGGACACCAAAGTCTCGATTAGGTGGACTCTATTCAAAAAGAGAATATAGAACTGTTAGTGCAATGAGTACCTTCCATGGTATAGGGCTTGCGTTCGTTTTACAAAACTATTTAACACGGATCCATGAATTAGGGGCCAATGTCTCTTCCTGATATATAGGATACTTTGAAAAACTGATTAAGGCAGTACACGTACTTAAAATAAGTGAGTAAAATATAAACGTGTGTCAAAGACTGCTATTGCCCCTGAATACCGTCTTTCCATTTTCTCTCATAGCCATAGAGTTCCTAGTTTTTAGCTGGCTACATGGCAATCCATCATAAAGGCCAGGTTTCCCAGCTTCCTTTATAGCTAGATGAAGAAAGAGGGATGTGAACATAATTGTAGGGTAAAATCTCTAGATAATATCCTTAAAGAAACTCTCCCATGCTGTCACAAAGAGCATAGCCGTGATGGCAGGTCCATTTGGACCAGGAGACCAAAGCCATACCCTAGAGATGGTGGAACAGGAAGACAGCAGCCACTGCATCTTGTGATGACCTTATGGAACAGAGCCACCATACAAACCAAGGACCACCTCCCTTCAAATTGTTATGTAAGAAAAATTAATTTCCGCCTTTCTTAAACCATTGTTATTGTGGGTCTCTGTTACACACAGCCAAGCCTATGGCCGAAATAACATAAATGGAAAGCAAAACTGAGAATGGTACTTTCTTATCTAACTATACTTATGCTAAAGAAAAAAGATGGCCTTGACAGAAATTAAAATAATATTTAATCTTTTCCTCTCCCCTTTTTTGACAAAACTCCATGGTCATTAATTCTGAAAGCTAAACTAAATACCATAGAGTACATAATAAATCAAGAAAATTTATCCCACAAATGTAAAAAATATCAATCATTGTAGTGGTAAAAACAATAAACTACAAGTGAAAATAAATTTCTCTAAAGTACCACCTTTAATCACAATTCTTAACTGTCTCACGTGCATAAATTATTTTAAACTTTGCAAGTATCTTCATAGATAAAAGAGAAACAAGTAAAAATCATACCCAGGGCCAGCCCAGTGGCAATAGTGGTTGAGTTTGTGCAACCCACTTCAGTGGCCCAGAGTTTGCAGGTTCAGATTCTGGGCATGGACTTACATACCATTCATCAAGCCATACTGTGGAGCCAACCCTCATACAAAACAGAAGAAGATCGGCTTGGATGTTAATTCAGGGACAATCTTCTTCAAGAAAAAATAGGAAGATTGGCAACAGATGTTAGCTCAGGAAGAATCTTCCTCACCAACAAAGAAAATAAATAAAAGAGAGCATACGAGTAAAGAACAGCAAAAATAGTAAGTAAGGTTTCCTCCCAAGACTGCCTTCTTCTAAATCTTTTCTGTATGTAGACTAGTATGAATTCAGAGAAATTCAATTTAGCGGAAAATTTATTTTCCACCAAATAAAATTTGAAAATACTTAAAAGGGTGGTTCCCAAAGGGTAAACCCCCCGCTTTTGCCCTCCTCCTTCCCCTGTTCCCTCTGGTACATGTGTGTGGTGATGGATTGTAATTAGTCTTTGGGTGGTGAACATGATGTAATCTACACAGGAATCAAATATAATAATATACACCCAAAATTTATATAATGTTGTAAACCAATGTTACTGCAATTAACAAAAAATGAAAAAAAAAATACTTAATGGCGTCAAAAACAAAACAAATACTTAAAAGTAACCTTACATAGGTATCAATACAGAGAAAATAACTTTTAGAAATAAAATAACTTTTTAAAGGATTGAAAATGAAAAGGGAGATGAGGTAACCATGAATATCTAGGAAAGAGAGGTTACATTCACTGGAGAAAGAGAGACCAAGACAGAGACAGAGAGAAAGGAAGTAATATTGAAATAATTAAACCCCCTTACACATCCCTGGTCCCAAATGTGCTTTCCCACCAAAAAGATAAAACAAACTTAGTAACTGCACACCTCTACAGTACTTTCACAGCAAACAGTTGTATATCCTCACGAGTATTTCGCATAGTACATATATGTCAGTTTGTAGCATACTATTCTGCAATTTGCTGCATTCAATGTCTTCTTTTTCATTTTAAGTAGTGTAATAGGGAGTCTGAGTAGTGTTTCAAGAGTGCAGGTACAATAGTCATACTCCCTCCCTAGGTCCAGATCGCAACCCTTTCATTCTCTGGCTAGAAGACTTGCATTTCTCACCTGCCCTCTCCCTTACTTTTAAGAAAGTACCTACTATTAAATCATAATAGTCCTTCCTTCATAAGGTTACTATTAAGCTTGAATGAGATAACGCACATATAAGATTATCTGATATAAACAAATTTTGAGTTATTCTTGTTCTTTATATATTATATGTATGTGACTCTATATATGTATGTTTTACTAAATTTCAGACTTCATAAATTGTAAAATGCAGCATATTTTATGGGTCACCAAGAAATAAAAAGGTTCTGTTTTAATCTGTAATATTGTACAATCCAAATTTTTCTAGTTTTGCTACAATAGGCAACAACATGCATTCATGTCTATATCTATATTTATATCTATATATATGAGTATTTGTGAAAATATGTCTGAGGGATGAATGCCTATAAGTTTAATTGTTGAGTTAATTGTTCACTTTTATAGCTATTGCCCTCTAAAAATTTTTCCTTTTGTATTCACAGCAATCAGCAGATGAGTTCCTGTTTCAACGTGTAACTGTCAACTCATGATATTATCGATCTTAGTTTATACACCTTTGAAAAAGCCTATCTTTAAGATATTTATATCTTATAGATTTTTATATATTATTTGTATCATTATTATTTATATATTTTATATCTTACATATATCCCGCAAAACTTGAGTGTTAAAGTTTTGAATTGTCTAAGATATGGTAGTAGAGAGACATGAGAATTTCGGATATATTTCTGATGAAATTCATCTAAAATCATCTCAACTCCTTTATCACTTTTGCCATCGTACATGTTAAAGTGCTGCCATGTGCAAAATGTCCGATGTGATCCCTTACAAGCAATAAAGAAGACAAAGAGAGCATGATGAAGAGAAATCCAGTGAACCCTTAGAGATACAGGTCTACAAATCTGACAAAGGAGGACCACCAAGGGACTGGTCAGAGTGTCAGTTAACATTGCCTAGGATGTATTGCAGCTATTTCAACAAAAATAATGTTATTTTCATGCTTCATTTTTTCCCCTTATACTATTAATTCTTGCATTAACATCCCATATACTATTGCACACCAATGTGTTTTGCCAACATAATAATTTAATACACACTACCAATATCAACAATAGAAAAATTAGACTTAAATGCTAAAAAATTTTTACTGAGAGGCAAGGTTATTTCAGTTAATTGAGGTGTATGTATACATACATATGCATATACGTACACATAGACGTGTATTTACTTATAATAATCCTCGTGTCTCTGATTTAAAACACTTTCCTTAGAATTATTTGTTTTCTGCTTTTTGAAATGAGAATGACTAGTCAATATTTTAAAAATCTTTTAATCCATTGTCCAGCTTATCTCAAATGCTCCTTTTTTCAGACAGCTAATAATTGATCCCAGAAGGTCAGTTTCTATCTTCAGGTCAGTAACCAGGTTTTAAGTTTATCTATGATTTGGCATTAAGGATGGATTATGCCTTTCCTGAAGCCAGATACACAAAAAAGATAAAGCAAGTGCACAGCTAAAAGCTGTCTGTCACAAAACATTTAGAAATTTTCTGGCAAGAAAAGTGGTCAAGACATAAAAGTGTAGCAAAAAATACAAATGTTTTCATGCTTCTATGTTATATCTTATATCACCATGCATCTGCCTCATAATTCAAGTAACCATTTGAAGGCCAATATTTTTTAATAACTGTAACAAAATAAAAAACAAACGTCAGTATACCATTCAACAGTCCCTGATTCATTTATATTTTTATTTCCTCCTATCCTGAATATAGACTTTTCTCAGGAGGTTAACTTCAACATGTTTCGTTTTGCAAATCAAAATCTTTGTCCAAACCGTTTTCTCTTCCTGGAACATCTCTTTTCCATCTGCTTTCCATAACACTGTCCTTCTTTAAAGGCTAAGATTTTTTAAAAAGCCAATAATAATATTAATAGTACTGTATGCAAGCACTATGATTTAGACAGTTTAATAAGTTGAATCATCACCTCAACTTGTGAATTATACATTTTATTTATTCCAATTTTAAAATGAGGATGTTGAAACTTAGAGAATTTTAGTTACTTGCACAAAAACCCCACTGCCAGTAACTGAAGGAAGAAGGATTCTAATGAAAATCGCTGTGATCCTAGACAGTGACTTCTTTACTTCTACGTACTCGCCTTACGATACCCTCCCTCATCTTTACCAGTGGAAAGTCTTCTAAATGCACTAAATAAAGTGCTTACCAAAAATTATTTGTTTATAGTGATTTATAATGATCACAAAAATACCATCAAATTGGTTAAACTGTGTCCAAGCAAAATAAATGACAGATATTTTACTAATATAAAAAATATAATCCAAAATGAAAGTGAATCTTTATGTAACAAACATAAATAGCATCCAAATAAAGAAAACCAGGACTACAGAAAATATAGGAAGAAATTAAAAGTATAAGAGTATTTATTATTAATTTGTCTTGCTACTCTATCACAAAACATATGAAGAGGAAAATGTAAGAATATAGAGGACCTAACATTTATAATTAATATCATTGGTTCAATAAATCAGAAGTGATTTTCTGAAAACAGAGACTACATCTATTTTTCATGGTCTGAACAAATACAAATTGACCACTGGGACAAAAAAGGTAATCTCAATACATTTCATAAAGTATATGGTAAAATTTTAATATTAGAAAATTCTAAAATTAATTTTACACATTAACTGGTTAAAAGAGACAAAACATATGATAATCACAAAAGATGCAGTAAAAACATTTCAAAACACTCAACACTCTTTTATTTAAAAAATCCCTAGTAAGTGAGGAATAAAAGGAAATATAAAAACACAAACATATGTACAGCTAATGTCATCTAAATGTTAGAACTCTTTCCTTTCAAATCAGGAAAACAAGAGAAATGTGCGTTATTGCATTGTATTGGAGATCCAAGCCAATGCAATAAGACAAGAATAAATCATAGTTTCAAGGTAGAAAAGAATCTACAAATTATTGAAATAACTGGAGAGCTTGCAAAAGAATTAGCTATAAAATTATTATACAAAGTCATTTACATTTGACACTGGCAACAACTAGAAAAACAATTACACATAAGACATTTAAAATAGCATGAGGAAATATCAAGCAATGGAGAATAAATCTGAGAAAAGTATGTAAAATCTTTGAAAGAATATAAAATTTTATTGAATAAATGATACCTAAATAAATGAAATTCATCTTTTTTATTGTTAAGTATTCTAAATGTGTATAGAAGACTTTAGGATTAATATTATTTAGAGCTACTAGAGAACAGGGAAATGGTATTTGTCCTGTTGTATGTATGGATTTGTTACTCATAATTAAGAGAGTGTGGTCTTGGTAGTAGGATAGATAAACTGATAAATGAAATATGGAGAAATAATTTGAATCATGGTGAATGCTGTAGATCAATCATCAAATTAAGTTAGGTATCAAAATAATTCAATCTAAATTATCCAGTTAAATATCTTTATTCTCCTTTTCTTACATTTCATAATGCTTGCATTGAGAGCAAGGGATGGAAATATGACAATTATGATGTTTAATCCTTCTTCAAAATATTCACTACAATTTTTTCATTTTGATGGGTGCATAAACTTATTGTAACAGATGATACAAACACAAAAATATTTAAAAAGAAAAATATATAACCTTCATCTATTTTCCCTCTTTTTTTTTTTAAAGATTAGCATCTGAGTTAACATCTGTCGACAATCTTATTTTTTTTCCCTTCTTTCTTCTTCTCCCCAAAGTCCCCCAGTACATAGTCGTATATTCTAGTTGTGAGTGCCTCTGGTTGTGTATGTGGGACACCCCCTCAGCATGGCCTGACCAGCAGTGCCATATCCTTGCCCAGGATCTGAACTGGCAAAACCCTGGACCTCTGAAGCAGAGCGCCTGAACTTAACCACTCAGCCCCGGGGCTATTTGCCCTATTTGCCCTCTTAATTTCCAATTTCTTCTTTCTCGTGTATATATGTATTTAAGTGTGTGTGTGTGTGTGTGTATATATATATATATATAATTATATATTATATACATTTTTCTGCTACTTATTTTTCTTATTTAACTCAACATAGAAATTCTTTCAGTCAACCATATAAATCTAATTTATGTTTAACTGTTGCATAATATTCCATGATAGAGATTTAACAAGTATTTTAAGAGTTCCCTATTCAAAGACATTCAGGGTTTTATTTTTCAATATTTGATCCTGTAAACAAGGCTGTAATGTTCTTATATGCATATGCCTATTTACAAGACCTTCTACTTCTAAAGGAAACATTCCATGAAAGTAGCATTTCTGAATCAAAAATAATCATTTTAATATTTTTAATTTTAATAAATGCAAGATTACTTTCATATATATTATAGGTAATTTACAACCTCTCATTAGCAATGCATAATACATTTTCCCTCTTGTCATCATCTAAAGTTACCATTCTTTACTTATGCCAATTTGACAGTGAAAAATGGTATCTTCTTTTGCTATAATTTATACTTCCCTGAATATGAGTAAGACTGAGAATCTTTTCAAGTTTGTTAAACATTTTAATTTCCTTTTCTAACTATTGATTTATATTTTTTCTTCAGTGGGTAGTTATACCCAATATAACTTGTCTTTTTCTTAGCAATTCGTAGGAAGTTTTTGTATATTAGTGTCAATAAATGATTGTATATATTTTATAATTATTTTGATGTCATCCTAGCCTTCACTATTTTTTACTTTGTAGTGATCTTTCTCCCACTTCTATATGCATAGTTTAATTTTTTAGTCTTATTTGGGAAGATCTCCTTCAAATTTTCACAAATATAATTCTAATTTTTGTTTTAATTATTTTTAATTATTTTACTTTTTATTTTTAAATCTCTCTAGAATTTATTTGGTATACAATAGTATACATATATCAACCTGTTTTATTTTTCCAACCAGGTCTAGGACCAATTATGAAAGCATCATAGATTAAATGAACCACCTTTTCCTCTACTTAAATGAAATGCCATCTTTATTTCATCCCAGAATACATTTGAATCTCTTTCTGGACCTAGACCCTCTAATCTCATTCACCGATCTATACGTCTTTTGCAGTGCCATTTCCCTGTATCTGTGAATTTTAGTCTTCACAGGTTGTTTACAATCTGATAAGGCAAGATCTCCATCACTTTTTTATTACTTTTATAATTTTTGTTTCTCTATCACTGCAAAAGTTGAAGCATCAATGTATTCGTACACTTGTAACCCATTATCTCTAGACTCAAAGTTCTCAAAATGTGTTCTGTTGACTCATGGCAGTGCTCAAGACCCTTTCAGGAGTCCAGAAGGTGAAAACTAATTTCATAATAATCATAGAGTGTTATCTGCCTCTTTTACTGTGTTGACATTTGCACTAATAAAGCAAAAGCAACAATGGGTAAAACTTCCAGCATTTTAGCGTGAATCAAAGCAGTGGCACCAAACTGTACTTGTATTCATTGTGTTTTTCACTACCACTCACAAGAAAAAAGGAAAAAGATCTAGTTCCACGTACAAATGTTCCTGATGAAGCAGAAAAATACTATTTTATTAAATATCAACACCTGAGTACTTTTTTTCAATATTCTGTGTGACAAACTAAGACATACATATAGAGCACTTCTACTTCATATCAAAAGTACAATGGTTGTCTCAAAGAACAACATCTATGTGATTTTTTTTCTAGTTACAGACTGAATTACTTGCTTTTTCCATTGAACATATTTTTACAAGAAGGAACAACTGACAAACTATGATTATTCAGACATGGTTAACTGGCAGACATTTTCTCAAAAATGAATGAAATAAGCATGTCATTCTAATAAAAACTCACAGCATTTGTTGCCAGTGGTGAAATGCAAGCTCTCAAGCAAAAATTAGAACTTTGGAAAACTTGCATTCTCCACAATAAGGCAGAGTCTTTCGCATTTAAGGACTTTTCTGATGAGATGAGAGGTGATATCAGCAAATGTTATTTTTATGTTGTATAATGAAAAGTGTCAGCATTTGGGAGATCTGTATAACTCAGGAAATCTATATTTTCCATTTGACCAAAGCATTATGTCACAAAATTTTCATAAATAAAATATCCATTCAACATCTAAGATTGACCAACGGAGTTTAATTTAACTGAATATGAAAAGTTTTTTATAGATTTAAGATTCTACATTGAAACTAACCTTTAAGAAACTGCCATCTGTCAAGTTTTGGTGTAGTATCAAAATATATTTGCAATTATGTGAAAAACCTGTTAAAACATGCTTCCTTTTTCCAAGTACATATCTGTGTGAAGCCAAATTTTCTTTTTATATTTCAAACTAAACACCATATTGCAACAGATAGACTAGAAAAGCATATACAATAATCAAGTTCTCTTCTATTAAACCAGACAGTAAAGAGATTTTTTTAAAATGTAAAACAATAACACTATTCCTATGACTTGTCTTACTTTGAAAATGTAATTGTCATAAAAATATGTTTTATGCTAACATGTAATGCACTATTATTATTTTTAAATTAAATGATACTTTAAAAATTTCTCACTGTTAATTTCTAAAACTGTAAATACTGGTAGACAATCTACACAAACAAAAGCTCTTTGGGGGGAATCTCCTTAATTTTTAAGAGTGCCTCAAGTTCCCAGGATCCCAAAATACCGAACTAGACAAACCAGCATGCCGCTGAACAGTGTTTGGGAAACTCTGCTTTAAAGGTTATATAAATCTGTATGTAAAGTCTGTATATTTGCTAGATTTTGAAATACTTTTCTATTTTCTTCTGTAGATTTTACCTTTTTTACTTATATGTTTTTCTTACGTTTATAGGATAAGTGTTCTGCTTAACTTACATCAATTTACTTTTTGTTTTGCTGGGACATCATTTCTTCTAGATTTTCAAATTTATAACTGTAGAGTGGCACTCAGTGATCTCTGTTGTTTTTACTCAATCTGTTTTATATCTGTAGTCATATACTCCTCTCATTCTGAATATCGAATATCTCTCTTTTTCACTTTTTTTTATTAGGCTTTCAGAAGTTTAACTATTTTATTGTTATTTTATAGAGCTACATTTGGCATCTTTTTATTCTTTCCATTTGTTCCTTTACATCAATTTCTAATTGTTATCTTTATAAATTATCTTCTAATCCAAATTATTTTTTGTTAATTTTGTTATTTCATAATTTCAAGATAAATACTGAATTTTTTTCTTTTTATTTTAATCATAAGAACATTTAAGGCTAATATTTTTTTCTGTGTACCTGTGTATCATTTAAATAGGTCCTACATTTGCAGTATAAAATGTTTGCATCCTTGAATCAGTGCTTTCATTTGGTTTTGTTTGTTTTTAGGAGAAGAATTCTTAGTTTCACCTTGATTGACATTTCTTCCATTCCTTATTGTTTTTATTAACTATTTTTGATATAAAAACTATGGAGAATAACACCACAAACTCTTTGTACCTAAAACCCGGCATCAAAAATAAATATGAATATGATTTACATTTCTTCTTTACCTAACCCTAACCCCTGTTTCACCCCTCCTACACTCACCAAAGGTTCTCAGTTATCCAAACTTATGTAATTTTCATTCTTTTGCATGCCTTTATAATGACCATATTTGTCAAACATTGTCTTGTCTGGAAATTTTTCATGCTTTATATAAGTCATATTATATTTTATAATATATATTAATATTATAATATTTATATACAATACAATATATTCTTCCATTTGCTTTTTTACTGAAACATCGTTTTTGAAAAATATGTATAGCTGTAGTTTTTCTCTGCATTAATTGCACTGTATGAATATAGCATAGTTATTTCTTCTCCTATTAAACATAAACCATTTTCTTTTTATCACTATTTCAAGGAATGCTATTTCAAAGAATTACATGTACATTCTTGTTTCATGTGTCCTTGAGACCACATGCGACCACTAATGATTATTAGAAAGGATCAGAATCTTTTTATAGGCTTATTGATGATTCTTGTTTCATCATCTGTTAACTTCCTGGATGTGTACTTTATATATATATATATATATTTTACTAGATTGCTTGTTGACTTTAATTTTTATATGAATGAGAGTGAGAGAGAGTGAGAGAATGAATCCTTTTTGCAAATCCAAATTTTAAAAATCTATGTTTGCAAATGTCTTCTGTCCCAAAATGTGAGCTATCTTTCATTTTTAAAATAGTGACACTGATGAAAAAATTGTTTTCTTTTATTGGTTGAGAATTTTGAGTCTTTTTAAAGAAATCCTTCTCCACCTCCAATCATAAAGACATTGTCTTATTTTATCACCTAAAAACCTGAGGGATTTTTTTAGGACTTCTAAGATAGGTTTCAATAACATGTGTACTTTTCTCCATAAAGATCTCACATATAGTTTGTTAAATTTATTGCTTGATACTTTTATTGCTATTACAAATGTCATCTTCTTAAATATTAAATTTTCCAAATTTATGTTGCTAGTGTAAAAGAATTATTCTTGCTGTACCATTCTTGCTGCCCTCTCAATAATTTTAAAAATCTGTTGGTAGATTCTTCCAAGTTGTAGAAAATTCTAGTCTGGAATAATGACGATTTTGTTTCTTTTTGATCACAATATCTACTATTTGTTTTTCTCATCCTACAGCACTGGCTAGAGTTCCAATACTACGTTGAATTGAACTGGTCATAGCAGGTATCCTAGGATAATTTTTAACATTTCCTCATTAATTATAGTTTTCATTTAGAGATTACTAGAATCTCATTATTTGGATTAAAAAGTTTCATTTGATTCCCAGTTTGACTATATTTGGATTTTTTTCTTTGCCTATTATCACATGGTCTCTCTCCATAATTCCTCACTGTGATAAATTACTTAAGTAGATTTTCTAATGGTAAAATAGCCTTGCATTTCTAGGACCAAACCAACTTGGGCGCGATGTTCAATTTCCTGATATCGTGTGGATTCACCTTGATGGAACGTTAGTTAAGTCTTGCGCATCTATGTTAGCAAGTGCAGTTGGCCTGTGATTATCATTTACGTTATAACCTTTTAAAGGATTTTGTAGGCGAGTCACACAGGATCCATTAAATAAATTAGGAGGTTTTACCTCTTTTTCTATTCCCTGGAAGAGTTCCTATAAGCTTGGAATCATCTAATCCTTTAATGTTTGAAGCCTGTGTTTCTGTGTGAAGACAACTTCAGCTTCAATTATTATAATAGTGTTAATTCATTTCAGGTTTGACATTGCCTCCCACTTCCATTTTTGATAGTTTTATCTTCCCAAGAAATTGTTCATTACAAATTTCTTTCTAAGATTTCAAATTTCTTGACATGAAATTGTTTATAATACATTTTTATTATTTTAACTTTCAATTGTATCGGAGATCATATTGTTTTGCGTCCCTAATATTAATTATGCTGTCTTTCTTTTTATCTTTGATCAATCTTGCCAAAGATTATTTCTATTTTATTATTCTCATCAATCAACTTTTGACCTTATAGATTCTTTCTATTATGTATTTCAATAACTTTTGTATTTTTCTTATTATTCCCTGCCTTGTAGGTTAGTTTTTCTGTTGTTTCAAGGTTTTTTTTTCCAATTTATTTTTCTACTCCTATTTTCAATTCTTATGATGGACACTTTGATCATTAATCTTCAACCATTCTACTTTTCTATTTTAAGCAGGTAAGGATATAAATTTCCTTCTAAATACAACATTCCATAAATCTGGACATGTTGTATTTGTATTAATCTTTAGCTCCAAATATTCACTAATATCAATTATGAAATATACTTCAGTACATGAATAGCTTAGAAGTCTTTTTTCTCCACCAAAGGTATGGCTTTTAATTTTGTTATTCAATTATAATACAATCTTTATGGTCAGATGTGTTCTATATGTTGGGAATCGTTAGAAATTTGCTGAGACTTAGTTCATGGCCTAATTTGTGGTCGATGTTTCTTAATTTATGTGAAATCAAGAAAAAAATGTGTATTCTTTGTTGCTAAGAGCAAAACCTTATAATTGTTATCTGCTTGATCTATCAGTCATGGAGAGATATCCTTAAACTCTCCTACAATCATGTTGTTTTTATCAATTTCTTCATATAATTCTATCAATATTTTGCTTCATGTCTTTTAAGACTAGACAATTGAGGCTAAATAATCATTTTAAATTGGTTTGTATCCATGCTTAGGTGTAGCTTTTATCATACAGTGACTGTGCTTAATAACGATTTTTGCCTTAAGTATAGTTTGTCTGAGAGTATTATACATTTATCTACTTTATTCTGATTATTCTTTGCTTGAAATATATATTTCCATTCTTATCATTTTAACTGTCTGCCACACTTTTTCAGTGTGTCCGTTTAGAGAATATTTATGTAGATTTGTTTTCTAGTCATGATGACAATCAGATCAACCTTTCTACTTCTTCCATGTTATCTGATCAATATTTTAGGTCTAATCAGTTAGGATAATTTATATTTATGTATAATTTATATTCACTTAGATGTTTACCAATTGCTTTACTCATCTCACTTTCCTGCATCTCAATCCTTTCTCCTGGATTTTTTCTTTTTTTCCTTAAACATATGCTTCGGAATTTCCATTCAGATAGGCCTGAGAGGGAAAGCATTCAACATTTCACCATTCAATATGACTTTTGCCATCATTTTTTGCATAATTCCCTTATCAAATTAAGGAAGTTTCTTTCAATTTTGACTTTACTAAGATTTCTTTTTCTTTTTAGACTGAATTTATCCAATCCTATTTCTGCATCTCTTCAGATAGTCATATGTTGTGGGTTTTTTCTTCTCCTGTTAATGTGCTATCTTACACTTATTGAAGGTAATTTTTTCCCTCTGGCTGTTTTTAAGATTTTTCTCCTTCTCATTGTTTTTCATAACTTATAGTAATGTCCTTAGATAGTGTGTGGATAGATTTTAGTTATCTGCTTTAGATTTGTAGTGATTCATGAATTTATAGCATGATGTCTTTCTTTATAAAGAACTTTTTCAGACATATTTACTTGTTCAAATATAAGAACTAATTTCTGACTTCAATTTCCAATCAGATTACAACCTCCATCATTACCAGATTAGAATCTATGCTAATAAGACTGTTTTTCTAAAGCCTTTTAGTTAAAATTTTACTAACATTTAACAATTTAACCTTCATAGAGTGCATTACTTTTACTTTGTTTTATTTCCAACTACAATATTAGGGTAAAGTATAATGCTTTCTATTGTGGGTGACAAGCTACGTTAGTTATTCTTGCCTTTGGTAGCAGAATGTTAGGAATCGAATGTTTTTAAGTACAGGTCTCAGATCACTCTCTAATATCCTAACTTTTCCTTTATTTTGTCTACAATATCTATCATTGGTTCTATCTTACGATCAAGACTATCTCTGCATCAAGAAGAAATTTGTTACAGGCCAAAGGGGGTGAGGGAGAGCGTAATTGCTTTGCTCTCTCTCTCTCTCCAAATACCTCAAATATTGCAAAAAAAAAAAAAAAAAAAATCTACAGTGGTTCCCAGCCAGGCCATTATAGTTTGCTGTAAACAGCTAATTCCTTGTGCTTTCTGAGGTGGGGGTGGGGAGCATAGAATTCATCCTCCTGCACTCTCTTTGTCAGTTATGTTCCAAAGGAAAGACGCTAACACACTAGCAAGGACCAAGAAGAAAATTAGTTAATAGTGAAATGATGTCCTCCCCAACAATTCTCATGTTTCTCTCACCTTTGCATATTTTGACTTCTTATTGAATAATTTTGCAATGATACTTAATGAGTAGCAAATGGTCTCTACCTCTTATCACCACAACTAGAACAAGCATTTTAGGCACTTTTACTTCACAAGAGATGAGCCAGAATATATTTTCCTCAGTAATTTTCATGTTCACAGTTTTTCCTAATCACTTCCTCTGGCCCTAAATTTCCTAAAAAGTACTTTAAGTTCACCAATACCTATATCCTTTGTAGGCTCCCCTCTGTCATGTTCAAATGGTGTGATTCAACAAAACAATGTGTTAAAATTGAACATGCAAAATTTGGAGTCAAATAGCTTTGGGTTTGACTTCCGGTTTTGACATTTGCTGCTTGATGGCCCTGGGCTAATCAGTTCATCCCCATGGGCCTCTGTCCTCTGGCCTCTAAAAGGAGGAAATAGGAGATTCTTCACAGTACTGTTCTTGGGATTGGAATAAATAGATTAATAATTATTTTCACAGAGAAATAATTTTATCATAAGTAACTATGAAATAATAAATATTTTTGAGTCACATTAGCTTTCTTTTAATTCACACATTCATACATATACACATACCTAGAGATAGAAAAAGAAAGAGAAGATTTGTTTTTCTTTTCATCATACTATGAGTGAAGACCAATCTGAAAAATAATTCTAAAAAATTAAGCTTTATTGCACAAGTCACTATCTCCAGTAGTTTAAAAAAGTAGGATTTGGAAGTAGGATAATAGGTAAAAAGTAAGCCCCTAATTATTTTTAATGGAAGGCTCTAGAGGAATTCACGAGGATTAGAAATTTTCCTTCCAAACATACCCCATCCTCCACAGATTCATGGGGCTCTAAATTATAGTTAGAGATCATTTTCATTTTGCTGCAATTTTTTATGTGCTCCTGGTTTTTTCTCAAATAGGATTGGAAAGATAGTGTTAGAAAGTTTAGGAAGGCTTTAGTTATAGGAGTTCTATACTCAAATTATGGGTAAAATGAAATCTACAATTACTGTTTGCATGATATCCAAATCTGAGTACATAGTGTGTTTCTAAGGGATGGACCAGTTACAAAATTCAATATAACATAGTCTTGAGAAATTGGACAATAACTGGCCTATACCTCCAGACTACTAAGCCAAGCCTGGAAAAGCAGGAAAGGGGAGAAGACAGGAATATAATATGGAAAGAAAATAAATGTAAGTGAGCACGTCTTTAATCTGGTTACTTGTTTGAACAGGAACCTTTGATTAGGAATACCTCTACCTTTCTGATTGAAAGTAGAGTTGAAAGTAGAATAATAGACACAAGTAAGTCCCTAATATCTCTAATGGAAGGCTCTAGAAGTCATAAAGATTAGATACTTTTCTTCCAAACATACTCCATTTACCACATATTCATGGTGATCAAAATTATAGCTAGAGAATATTTTCTTTTCTGTTCTGATAGAAGAGAGCTCATTCAATGCTTTTAATTCATATGGTCAAAAACTATGAAATAATATATTCTTATTTTCTTTCTTTCTTTGTTTTTAAAGTTTGGCCCTGAGCTAACACATCTGTTGCCAATCTTTTTCTTTCTCTCTTCTTCTCCCCAAAGCCCCCGAGTAGATAGTGGTATATTCTAGTCATGAGTACCTCTGTTTGTGCGATGTGGGACGCCACCTCAGCATGGCCTGATGAGCCCTGCTAAGTCTGCACCCAGCATCCAAACCGGCAAAACCCTGGGCCACTGAAGCAGAGTGCAGGAACTTAACTGCTCGGCCATGGGGCCAGCCCCTATTCTTATATTCTAAGGACACTAATTTTTATAGTGGCTCAATACATATTAAAGAGGTAGAAGAATTTTTATGGCACTTAAATAAAGGATTCTCTGTTATCTTTCAAGGCCTGTGGGTCTTACCTTATATGCAACAGAGCTCTGAGACCACTGAAGATCAAACACTTCAAGGTTCAGTTTATCAGCTTCATTCACACCCCCTGGTCTCTTATACTCACTTATCTTTCATCCAACTGCTCTCTTTTGTACCCTTATACACATATGTCCCACCCCACAGATGCGTGTCATTCCAAAATCATGGTATTGCAGTTTATATCTTCATGTGTTAAAAAAAAAAAGATGACATTTATTGAGGCTTTATTATTTCTCAATAACTATGTTAAGAATATCTTAAGCATTGTTTTACACAAACTTACAGCAACCTGAAGAGACTAGCAATATTTTAAGATCAGGACTAATCCCCAAAATATGACTACTTGCTAAGCACTTATGAGTAGCGTTGCTGGGAAGACTGGGGATTGTAGTAGAGGTGGCTAATCTAGAGCATGATAAAAAGAGAGTGTGCTGCTTAGGGACTCAAAAAAAAAGAAAAAGACTGATATGCTGATGCATACAGTAAAACAAGGTACCAGGTGACACAGAGAGTTCCAGCTTATAGTGTATGCAACTCTGCATCATTTTCCACTACAATATTGTAGACAGGAAGTAAAAAACTAAAACTCTTCAAGGAGGAATTGTGTCCTGGGGTGGTGAACTTCAAGTTGTGGTCCTTCTGGTGATCAGAAAATATAAAGTAGACATGGAAGCAAATGGAATCCATCAGGGTCAGAAGAGTTTTCCAAGTCAGGTGCCACTGAGGGACGGAATCTCAGAAGAGATGCTATAGAGATTAGTCAGTGGAAGTGCAGAAAGGCACTACTGGCTGAAAGAGCAGTCAGGGCAAAAACAAGGAAACAGGAAACAGCATGAGGATTAAACCAAAGTGGCTTCGTAAATAGCCAGCCATCATTTAATAAGCATAAACAAGCATACAGTGAAGGTGTGTCATGAACAATCTGGCTTATTATATATAAAAGGTCATATTTTATTCTGAAGGAAAGGTAGAAATGTGGAAAAGGATTGTAGGGAAACTCATTTTAAACCAGAGGGACTAGTTTGAGGCTATTTCAGAAATTTAGATGAGAAATATTGAAAGCCCAAAACCAGACAGTGGTGGTGAGATACAGAGAATTATTTAATCCACTTAATTGATAAAGTCGGTGATGTAAGAAGGGTAGAGCTTTCTGCCTTGAGCAGCCAGGAAGAGGGTGATGTCTTTCAAGAATCTCAGGCTCTAGTTCATTTGGTATAAAGAAGGGTCAAGCACTTAGCAACGGCTTTGTGTGGAGGGACTCAGTAATAGATACGTTGAATTTGAGCTACCCCTAGAACATTAATGAAGGGATGTTTAAAGGTCAATTGCATAAACAGGGCTGGACCTCCAAAGATAGAGCTGGGTTGAGTTCAGTCCCCAACATAACATGCAACATTTAGCAGGGTGAATTCATTGCATACACACTCACTTACATCTGTATAGCAACAAAACGTGTGAGACTCTTTTTTAAAAATCCTCAGATGGAAAAGATTTTAAATAGTAAATCACATCTTTATTTTCTTTTTTTGAGAGATATATAGAAAAGCCATGCCCTGGTTTCCTACGTATCATAGTTCTCCACTTACAGCAGGTTATGTTTCATGCTTTCACTCTAAAGCTATCCCTAGATATATGGAAGGAAATGTATTGGGCTATTACTCTTAATTTAATATATCCATTATTAAAACTTATAGATATAACTGAATATACATTCATTTCTTACTCTGGAGATCTAAAACTATAGTTTCTTGTTGTTGTTATTGCAGTTTCTGGAAGACTCTAAGATATATATTTATATATAAAATTCATAATAACTGTAGCACTTACTTTTGCCACTGGAAACATATTAGGCATAAAATCAGCAAATAAAAGAAATGCGGAGCTTTCAGGTTCTCACAGCAATAGGATGCTCGTAGCCAAATTGAAAAAGGCTTAACTAAAGAGATGTGCCTTGCACTGAGAGTTGAAATTCAATAGGCTGAGGGTTTTATTGAACTGTGAGAAAACAGTATCCAAACTTCTATAAAACATGCTTTTTCTAAGTCACATGTGTTTTTAATTTAGCAACTGTAGCTACTGAATTGTACAATGTGAATTTAATCAGTGACATATTACTACAAACTAAAAACAATCAATAAATCAAATATATAGATCAAGGTAAAATCTTCAGATTGTTGCAGCTAATATTTAAGTGCTCAGCTTGAAGGTATTCAAAATTGAAATACAAAGAGAATATGAGACTTTCTTGGGTTTGATATTAGTACTTCTATACTTTCAACATCAAAAACCAAATGCCCATGACATTAAAAAATGTTCCATACTATACACAAACATAAGAATCTAAGTAGAGAGTAAGAATTTCTAGTTATGAACTATATGCTATAAACAGCTTGGGGCAGAAGGAGAGCTCATGTTATCATTTTTGTATCCTAGAGCCTAGTGGAAAGAGTGCATCACACATCAAACGTGGTCTATAAATAACTGCAATAAATATATAACTGCAATAAATAAATAACTATAAATAGAATGAAGGATATGAAAGAAACAAAGAACATTGTTAGTCGTTCATAATACCAACCCAGCAAAATAATAATAATGATGAGATAAAACATGTCATCAATCTGTTCATCATGTCTTCAATACTACGGAGAATCCTCTCCTAACATAAAATCTCCAAGAAGAACCTTTCTCCAATATGGTAGCTTTTACTGACAGTGAGAACATTTGTCTACATCTTTCCATCTTCATCAAGATAGAGTCAACTGAGTAAGACAATTAGATGAACATCAACTCTCCCTAACTCACTCTTCATTTTTATGATTTCCAAAACTATGTAATTGTTCTAAGAATGAGTTTCCAAATGAGGTGTCAATTTATCAAATATATTGAAATAACTGCACTCTCTATCTAAATTTGTAAGTTCTACTAGGTAGTTTTTTTTAATTTTCAAAAATCTTCTCAAATAATGAACTTAACAGACACTGTTTTATAAAAATTGAAAAGACCTTCTGACTCATAAAAGCAGCAGACTAAACACACCTGAAGTGCCCTCCACAATGCCTAACACACTCCATCTTTACCTACTAGGCAGACAGAATCCCACTGCATTAATAATAACGATTAGGAACACATTTTTATAATAACAGAAACTTCCAAAACTGAAATGTAAAGTGAAAAACAGAACATTCAAGAATGGTGGGACCATTTCAAAGACACAAGATGGTTGTAAATGGAATACCAGCAGGAGAAGAAAGAGAGGGCAGAACAGAAGAAATATGTCAAGTGACAATAGGCAAGAATTTTCCAAACCACAGATCCAAACCAAGAAGAATAAATACCCAAAAAACTACACCTGAGTATATCTTATGCAAAGTGCGGAAAACCAAAGACAAAGAGAAAATCCTAAAAGAAGTCTGGGCAAGAATAAAGGGAAGACTCCCTGCCCATGGAGGAACAAGAATATGAACTACAGTGAACTTCCTGTCAGAAACAGTGCAAACAAGATGAGAGTTAAGTGAAATATTTAAAGTGGTGAAAGGAAAAAACCCCCACCAACTTAGAACTTTATACCCAGTGAAATTTTCCTTCAAAAGTGAAGGAGATAAAGAATTCCTCAAAGGAAAGCCGAGGGAATTTATTGACAGCAGAACTACTCCAAATGAACTGTTACAGGAAGGTTTTTAGACAGAAATGGATGATATCAGACTAAATTTTGAATCTACGCAAAGAAACGAAGAGCACAGAAAATTGAAAAATTTAAGTTATTTTTTATTTTTAATTGTGCTAAAAGATAACTGTCTAAAGTAAAAGGAGAACCTATACACTATGTGTTTATGGTATATGAAAAAATAAAGAGTCTAACAACAGCGTAAAGGATGAAGGAAGGAAATTGAAATATAATGTCATAAGGTCATTAAACTACACATAAAGCTGTATGATATTGTTTCAAGATAGACTGGTTAAATATACATATATGTGTGTGTGTGTGTATATATGTATGTGTATATATATATATGTATATGTGTGTGTATGTGTATGTATATACTTAGAGAAAATACCAAAGTTAAAAGAGTTATAATTAATAAGTCAATACACAAGATAAACTGTAATCACATAAAATGATCAACAAATACCACAAAATACAGGAGGAAAAAAGAAAACAGATGCAACAACTAGAAAACAGCTAGCAAAAAAGTAGCTCTTATATCAATAATCATACTAAGTATGAATATTCTAAAAATACCAATTAAAAAATAGAGATTATCACAGAAAATACAAAAGCAAGACTCAATTACATGCTGTCTACCATAAACTCATTTTAAAGATGAAGGTAAGTTAAAGTAAAAGGGTAGAGAAAGGTATACCATGCAAACAGTGAACAAAAGAAAGCTGAAGAAGGAATACTAACGTCAGATAATGCAGACTTTATAATAAGCCATAGTAACAGGTCGAAATACGAACATTACACAGTGATAATTTCTCTAAGAAGACGTAACAGTCCGTACTTCTTACAACAGACCTTAAAATTACATGAGGGTAGAAAATGATAGACTGAAAAGAGAAATAAACAAATTTATAACTGTAGTTGGATAGCTCAACACTGCATTCTAAGTAATTGATAAAACAAATAGACAGAAAATTACTAATGATATAAAAGATCTGAACAACATTGTTAACCAACAAACCTGTCTAAATTTCATACAACACTCCACCCGACAACAGTGGAATCAGGATACACCTTCTGCCAAATGCACAAGTAATATTCTTCAATATAGACCATATTCTGAGCCATAAAACAAATCTTAACAAATTTAAAAGAATAAAAATCCTGTAAAGTGTTCTCTGTATATAACGAAATTAAACTAGAAATGACAACTGGAATACACCCCAAGTATTTACAAATTAAATAACACACTTCTAAACCACTCATGGATCAAAGAAGAAGTCAAAATAACAATATATTTTGGACCGAATGGAAATTAAAATACAACATATCAAAATTTTGGGGATGTGGCTAAAGCAGTACTGAGAAGGAAAATTACAGCATTAAGTGATTATATTAGAGAAGAAGATGGGTCTTAAATCAATAAGCAAAACTTCCCCTGTAAGAAAAAACAAGAAAAAGTAGAGCAAATTAACATATAAGTTTACATCATATAATTTACATTTTACAGATTGCAGGATACAAGATCAATGTACAAGCCAATCATATTCCCATATACGAGCAGCACGAAATTGGAATTTGAAATCTTTCAAAAGAATGTCATTTATAATAGCACCAAAAAGTGAAATACTTAGATATATATCTACCAAAATAGGAGCAGGATCTATATGAAGAACACTACATTCCACCAAGGAGAGAAATCCACGTAGACTAAATAAAGGAAGAGTTAGACCGTGTTCAAGAACTGGTAGATCCAATCTTTTTAAGGTATTAGTTCTCCACAATTTTCTCTATAGATTCAACGCAATCTCAGTCAAAATGCCAGCAAGTTTTTTTTTTAGGTATTGACAAACTGGTTCTAAAATTTTTATGTATAGGTAAACAAATTAGGATATATTTTAATATATAATATAATTATATCTATAGTAGATTTCAAATTAGACAACCTACTCATGTACTGTATATATTCAAAGGCAAATGGAGGTTAGCTGATCCCGAATGTTAAGCTATATATGCATGTTTATATACTTACGTATGGGTGTGTATTTTTAAATGTATAATTTTTGTAATTTTTTAAACCCCTTTATCTTGCAAATGTTAATTTTCCAAGTGAAGATATTTCAGCTCTGAATTGCAAATATGAGAGTTGGTACAATCCTAAAAGTTCAGATGCTACAACATCAAGGATTTTTAATGATCAATATTCCTTAAAACAATTTTCTAGGCTCAGTAAACATAAATTAGAGAAGCAGCATGCCTATTTGAGTTTTTATGACATATTGCATTGTGTTATAGGAAATGCCTGGAATGTTCTTTCTCCACCATCTTCCTGGATAATTCCTCTGAGTTCTTGCAGAGTCACTTTAAAGGGGAAGTCTTCTTTGAACTAATTTATATTATGATTCAATTAGGATTCCTCAATCAGCAAGATCAAAATACCAAATGTAGCTTAAAATGAGACTTTATTGCCTTGGGTAATATTAATTTCATAAGTAGGTGATTATTACAAAATTGGTTCAGTGGCCCAATGGTCTTAAAACTCTGAGTTACTTTCTCCAACATTCTTTTTAGTTTTCTTTTATGATCACATGGATAACTTCAGGAATTCCTTTAACAATTGCAATCCAAAGCGGGCAGGGGAAAGATGCAATTCTGCAATTCTTTATGCTCGTCTTTTTCTTTTTATTAAGGAGAAAAATTTTTCTCAGAAGCTTCCCCTCGGGTCTCATTAGTCATAATAGGTTATTTGCCCACCTTCAGAGCACTGGGGAGAAATGGGATTGTCTAAGGGCTAACATTCCCTGCAAATAGGGCCATCCATACTTCCAAAAATTGGGTTCTGAAAAAAAAAAAAGTTAGTAGGTAACCAGCGTGACTGTCATTTAAATATCAATTATAATCTTCTATTTTAATATATGTCCTCCCTCCTGCCATTGATGTTTCTATCCTTGAAAATAAACTATATACGGATATACACGGATGTGGATTTATGAATAAGACATTAAAAGCTCTCTTGCTACTATCAAAGATATGAAAATGTTTAGAGTAACCAGCATTTTTAGTCCCCACTTTTTGCCAAATAATGCAGACTCCTTTTTTTAATTTTATGCAAATGCATTAAAGTTTAGTTAATAATAACTTCTCTAACCTGTTTTCATCTGTAAATCTCTCATTGTCCTCTTTCTATTGTTAAAATCAAGACACAACAGACTGAAAATTGAGTTGCTTACAGTAAAGCTCCATGTCACCAAACCGAGATTTAACTTAATTACAGTTTCGGCTCTCCCAGAAATGGAATCTTAAACCAGTCAACCAGGAAGCCCCTGATCAGCTCCAGTGAGGTAATCAGCCCGATAGACCCCTGCCATCCCTGAAAGGAAAGCGACCTTGTCATCATTTCCTTGTTCCCGCTCCTTTCTGCCTATCAAAGTCTCATTTTGTACAGCTCCTCAGAGGTCCTTGCTATCTGCTGGATTGGGTGCTGCCCGATTCATGAATCATTGAATAAAGCCAGTAAGATCTTTGAAACTGACTCAGTTGAATTTCATTTTTTAACACTGTCCTTCTCGCCCTCGTATTCTGCATCTTAACGATACTTTTATTTTAGTCTCCTTTCCAAATTTATTTTTGGCCTTTTACTGTGTCATTTTTCTGTTTTCCCTATTTTCCCTCTTTCTAATCTTTCACTTTCTCTTTCTCTATTTCATTTGTTTGCCATTAGTGGAAATATACCAGAGCACATGGAAAACTAAAAGATAAAGGATTATCTAGTACCACCAGAAGTTTAACTAACATTTAGCACCCTATTATACCCAATTATATAAGATTTGAATGATATCAATCCTTCAGGAGATACTGTGATTCAACTGAATTTTCAGAACACCTTCTTGGTGTCTCTCATAATACTTATAATTCTACCATGAAAATATAACAATTAGCATATAGCGAATTTTGAGTTATTGTCTAACTAATTTGTATGTTTTCTTATTCAATGCTTACAATGAACACATGAAAAGCTATTCAAGTAAGATGTTATGACTTGTCCAATAATTCAGTGTTTGTGTGGCAGATTTGGAATTAAAACAATGAAAAAAAGTCTGAGTATACATTGCTTACCATTCTACCAGATTATAAATTCATTTTGGGCACACACGGTTACCAGCTGTCTTTCTAATAACTACAATATCTGACACAAGAGATGGATAACTTACTTTTGAAAGAATAAATTAATGAGTAACTGAATGAATACTGTGAAGAGTTGTCTGTTATTCAGAAGATAGACATATACGTAAAGCATAAGATGTACTCTATAGTGGTTAGAGCCCAAATATAGTTATAAATATGAATGAAAGACAGAAAATGGTATTAAGTTTTTGAAAAATAATGACTTCATTTTCTTGGAAGAAATTATGCAAATCACAAATGTTTAACAGCAAAAGACCCGTGGAAGTAATAACCCAGAAAAAATTCACTGACCTTAGGCAAGCCACAAGAAGAGATAATCTCACGGGTTATGGAGTGGGCTGTTCTTTAATGAGCAGGCCTGATGAGATGACCTGTGATGCTCCAGCCATGGAGTCTGAGAAATTTGAAGCTAGAAATAACTTGAGGCATTTTGGTCCATCTCTGTAGCAGAAAGCTGTCTATGTTTCCATAGCAGAGCGTATACAAAAAAAGATAACAAGCTAATTAAGCAAAAGAGGGAATTAATTGAACAGAAATGATCAAAGTAGAGTTTGGCTAATCCCTTGATGGAGAAAGGATCGTACACCATTACTAAGAAGAATAATTATCTTGTGTTGTACAGCAGAGAGCAGAGGAGCCTAAAACCAGATACTGTCACATGTTATGTTATTAAACTTTTAATAATGAGCAGAACTTGATTATCTAATACTACCTAGGTAACATTTAACCTTTTTTAGAAGCATCTTCAAATATTCCTGGACAGGCTAGACAAATATTTTTTACATATACTGTATTCCTCTAAACCCCAAAACCAACATAAAAACCTATTAAAATGCAAGCTTACAACACTTAGTTCAGAGTATGACTCTGAATTGCAATGCGTTTCTTTGCTGGTGACAAGATTCATAGAGTGTTATTTTAAAGATTTAGCTAGAGTACTATATTAGACCATTCCAGCTCCTCTGCCCCAAACATCTTGTAGATTTTTCTGTAATCCAACATGTGATATTTGTTCTGATAGGTCCCACTGTGACCTCCAACATACCCCCGTTTTCTGCTTCGATTCAATACAAACTGAGCCCCTAACTAGAGATCATGTGATCATATCCAGACAGCAGAGTTTTACAGTAGTAAATAAAACATAAAACAATATCAAGCATTACAATTAAAGAAGTCCCTCTCCTTGAGGTAGTTGGGTAGCAGAGTGAAGTAAGTATGGGCTGAGATTTCAAGTTCACCTTTGCCAGTTACTAATTTCATGACCTTGAACAAAATCCTCAATTTGTCTGAGTTTCAGCTGCCTTGCTTTATAAATGAAGATTGTAACATAGATGGTGTTTCCAGTGGCTGCGTTAATTTTGGCTGTGTAGCACCCAAGATTGGCCCGCCTTCCTCCTGGAAATTCTTCAAGTTACCTTAGATATGAATTACAATCACAGTAAGAATAGGAAAGTAGAAGAAATATGAGTATGAGATGCTTTTTGAAGGAAAAGTGACAGGGCATGATGACTAATTAAAAAGAGAGTAGGGGTCAATGAGAGAATTTAGCTTAAAAAGACTAGGAGAATGGTGTCTCATTGACAAAGGCAGGGAAGTCAGGTATAAGGGAGGGCAAACGGGGATTCAAGAAGGAAGAAAATACGTTCTAATACGAGTCTGTTCAATTTTAATAGGCTTAGTTTAAAACCCAACATGAAAGTTTAGGAAACTATTTACTGAAGGGAGTTAAACCTGTGTATGGCCACTTCTCTAGGATGAAGCAATACCATAATAGGAATTACCACCATTCTACTCTATTCATTCATAACTATTCTTTCTGGAAACAGAATCAATAGTACATAATTTCCACCTACACCATAACATATCTCTAGTTGGGTAAGTTTATTTTTCTTTTTCAGATTGACAATAATTGTCCTCAAATCAGCTTTGGAAACACAATACTTGATTAAGGCAGAGAGAGTATAAATATTGTTAAAATATACAAGCCACCTCTGGTTCATATACACAAGACAGTAAATTTTTGTGAAATATTTTTGTTTCACGGTGGTGTATGAAAAAAATTATACATTATCACTGTTGAATTTGAATGCAATACATTGATTCATTAGAGTTTTGCACCATTAAATTCAAGCTAACGTGTGGTAGAGGGACACAATATATAATATTTAAGACATGAGATGCAAGGGAGAAAAAAGACTTCAGAAACAACTGCATTCTGCCAACTAAAATATGCCTTCAGGCTTCAGCTTCCTTTGTTGGCATTCAAATTCCAACAGGGGCCAAACAAAAACTACTCTTTCATCAGCCACCTGAGAACTCATTTTTACCCATAATTAGATGTTGGGATGCAGCAAAACTGGAATTTTAGAAATGTCAATACTACTGGTAAGCAAGCTGCTGAATTCATATTGATCAACTTAAAATAATTGAAGAATTCTCATTATAAGTGCACCACTGTATGCCCTTTCAGGAAACCCATAAAATCATGATTTTAAAAACTGAGAGCCAAGCCTCATATATATACATACATATGTATATGTATGTATATATATGTAATTTGCACCCTGAGTACATTCTAAATGCAATTATCATATATATACACTATCTTGAAAGAAGAACTTGTCTTTCTATTGTACCATATAGTTTTCATATATATTATTTTATTTGATCCATAATGCAACACTAATAAGCGAGGAGGATAATAAATACTTTCAGCCTTCCTCTTGCTTCAGCTGGGATGAGCCTGGTTACAAGTCACTCATCAGCCCCCCTTGCATTAGTTTCTTCATTAACAGCATATAAGCCCTCCTGGTAGACATACAACAACAGGGTACGCTAACTTCTCTTTGACATAAAGGCATATTTTTACCTATACATCCTCGCCAACCCCCAATCTATCTTGGTTTTCTTTGAGTCTAATGCATATTTTATCTGGTAAACTTCTTTTCTCCCTTACCTTCCCAATGTCCTCTTCAGAAAACTGATAAAAAGAGGAAAAATTCCATAGCCATTTCCTATAAATGGTAGTACTACCTTGGGTCTCCATGGCCAATAGAATTAAGCTGCCCCCAAATTCTCTTATCCTTTCCTCACATTATAGGTTAGAAACATGGTCCCTTTATTTATTATGAATAAATCTGTGCTCATGACTGCTTCATTTTAAACATTGTTGATAAAAGCTGTTGTAAGTCCTATGCTTTAAAATGCTGTCTAAAAATACGTATGGTGAAAATAATGTGACTTATTCACTATCCAGCAGATAACTAATTGGTATTGTCCCTAAATCCACATGGAATTAACAAGGGGAATCTGATGTAAAAAGGATATTCTCTGTGTATTTATTCATTTGTAGGATTAGCTATCAAACATTAACTTGTTCAACAAATAAGTACTAAGCTGCTACTATATAAAACACAACTCATCTGTTTGTGCATTGTCAAAAGGGGGAAGAATGATAAGGGTATGTGTTTGAAAGTGGGGAGTAAGTAATTAATTGTAATAAAACTATGTGTTGGATATCTTCTGTTTATCCCTCCAGATCCACTGTATACCATTCTTACCCACTCTTAGCCTCAGGAGATTGATCTGTAGGAGATGAAATCCCAGGCTTCCAGTTGGGTTTGGCCATAGGGAAGCACCAGAGGGCATAAAGAAAGTGAAGTCAAGGTTTATTTTCCTTCATCCTTCTTCCTTCTTGCCTTCATTTCGCTATATCTCTCTACTAAAGTCCATAGTACCATCATCTAGCTCTCTCCTATAGCTCTCAATTCTGGTAAATTCTCTCTTCATTTCCTTCTTATAAGTAGAAGCAGAAATTCAGCAATGGCTATTGCTAGACCCAGGACACTGTGCTTCCCCTTGTAAGCTTCCATAAACCCTGCTGTGGCATTTTAAGACATGTATGAAAATCCTTTGACATTCTTCCCATTGCTCAATGAAGTCCAGGACATTTTCACTTGAACCTGGCCTGGCCTTGGAGACTTAGCTGTAACTAATATAATGCAGCAGAATCAGTACTCTCTGACTTCTGAGGCTATGTCATATGTATACCACTCTGCTTCTGCCTTGCCTGCTGCAACAGTTGTGCGTGGAGCCCCAGGACACCATATAAAAGGTCCCACTATCCCATGGCAAACACATTGTGAAAGGGCCCAGCCAAGCTACCTGGAAAGACCATATACACATGCTCCATCCAACAGTGCCAGCCGAGGTGGTAAACATGTGAGGAAGGGTGCATTCAAATGAATCTTACCCCAGCCATCGTCAACCCCCAGCTTTGAGCTTTCCCAGCTGATGCCCCAGATATAACGAAGCAGAAAAGAATCACCTTGTTTGTGCCCTTCTCCAATTCCTGACACACAGAATCCATGGGTATAAGAAAATGCTTGTTACTTTATGTCACTCAGCTTGGGGTGGTCTGTTACACAGCAATATGGATCAGAGCATCTGCTCACATCTTTGTAAACAGTCTTTTATTCAATTCTTCGCAAATTGCCCAATTTGAATGAGTTTGCCTATTTCCTGACAGAACCCTGAGGGATACAAAGGGACTTCCAAACAAGTGTTATATGAGTGGAATGAACAAACTCCTCTAGGAGTGCAAAGTAAAGAGAATTCATTTCCAGTTGGCGTAATCAGGGAATTCTCTATGAGGGCAGGAGCTATGTCTGTTTGATGTCACAGGTGCTCAATAACATCTCTTGAAGTTTGCTGAATAGAGAAGTGAGAATTTTACTGGGACTGGAGAAACAGCTGTGATTAGGATGGGAAGCAATGAGAAAACGTACAGCTATAGACAGACAGTAAAAGGAAGAGCACGGAAGAAGAACCTGCATTCAAATAACAAATTCTGTTATAAAACAGTCCAGCTGGAGCACAGATCCACCCTGATGCCAGGGCGACTTCTCTAGGATGCAAATACCTCACCCTGTCTCTTCCTGCTACACAGCATTTATTAGTTTTCCACAGCTCTCAAGTGAAAATTCGAACTCTTCTGGATTTATCTGTCTCTCTGCTCTTGTGTTTTCTTACCAGGTCCCCCATTCCCACCTGTGTTGTAGCCACATTAACTATCTGCAGATTCAGCCTGCACACCTTTGTAATTTTGAACATGCTGCCTTTTGTTTTTTACCTAGAATATTCTACACACCGCCCTTCTGACTAACATGCAATCACCTTCAAATCTCAAAATATGAATCCTCGCCTCCAGGTAGCCTTCCCAGACACCCACAATGTGAGGTAGTAACTCTCCCTAGTTGTTTACATAACTCCCTGTGCTCAGAAGAATGGTGACACTTATATGTTGCTTTATAATAGCTTTTATTTTTGGTCTGGCCATAGACCATAAATTCCTCAGCCATGGACAGGAATTTGGATCTTATTATGCTTGGGAAAATAAATTAATTAATTTAATGAATTAATGGTTGATCAGAGTAAATATTGGAGTAGTGAATAAAGAATCCACAGTTTTTGTGTATGACTGCAGACGCTGTTGTTTCTGTCCACTTCAGAGTCACCGGCACCTAGAAGAATGCCAATTACAAGTAAGTTCATTGAATGAATAAACTCAGTATGAATGAAAGGATAAAAACGAGGAAGGGGGAACAGCTGTCTATGACTAAGATTTCCTTCTTCTTTTATATTGCCAGGAGGCACACCACTTAGAATTTATGTATAATTGTCGATCCCAAAGCCCTTTGGAAAAGGGGTTCAGTTAATGAGATTGCTGCGATTCACTGGATTTAAATCAAGAGGGACTGTTTAAAAGAGCAACAGGATAATCTTTTCACTGCTCCTCGTCCCTGCTTCTTTCCTCATTGGTCAAGTATACAGTTCTCAAGTGCTGAGTGTAATTAATGCTTTGCTCAAGGGCTTGATTTGGAAGTCTCTTGTCTGAGACGGGGTTCCTGGTTTATCTTTCTCTAGCCATGGATCAGGACTGGTCCAACTTATCCGAAATGCTTATGCAGTTATTGTGTATTTCAATTTCTGTTTGCTTGGATGATTTAATGTTATCTACCTATAAATGCTTCTATTTGAAGTACTAGTTTTATGAATAGCTCCAATTTACGAAGTACCTTAGGTGTGTTGCTTTCAAATACCATTTATACACGATACTGTGTGTTATAAAACTTGAAACCAGTGAGCTAAGAGCTGCTTAATTCTTATTTAATAAATGTCAATAGTTTGCATTTAAATTATCCTTGACTTACTCTTTTTTGACAGGACTTTGTAATGTCAAAGTCCGAAGGTTTTAAGCTGCTTTTATATGAAGTTCAACTTGAGGAAATATGGACAATTAACTCAAAGTATCAACTCTCCCATAGTCCTCAGAGCAATGTTTCCAGTTTTCAGGAAACCAGCTCAACCTCATGAGCCTGGAGGATATCTGACCTTCAGTAAAACTACACCATAATCATGATTTTTAAAACTTTACAAGCTAGTCTTATTTTATTTCCAAGTTATCACAGGTGATCGGAGTTACTTAATAATCAAATGATCTCTAATCATTATTGTGAATACATCCACTTCATATTAGTCAGACTGCCTCATAGACAGATGCTATTTTGAATGACTTTCCTTCAAGTCAACCCTATTTGGTTCATTTCTCTCCCAATAACTTTTGTTTCCTTTATTGAGTATATATCAACTTTCCTACAAAATTACCATTCAAAGCTCTGAATCCTTGAGTTTAAAGTCTGCTTCATGTAGCAGCTGTTGACATTTGATTTATGATTTGTGCATCGAGACCTTCAAGCCATAATAGATAAGACATTCATTTTCCTAGGTCTTCTCAGATTGGTCATTTGGTGTAAAATGCCCTTAAAAATCACAGAGAATCAAAAACAAATGAGCTAGCTTGAGATAATGTCTGTTCTGCCTCAGAAGCAAAAGTTACCATTTTAAAAATTGCCTCTAGGCTGCAAGCTTTAAAATTTTAACAAAGTGCCTGAAATCCAGCTGCATGCTTAACTTATATCTCTCTCTACACTATTGCATCTGAATATGTTCCACATGTGATATATTTTCTAACGGAAGCACCAAAGACGTGCTATGTATGGGGAGGTCCACAGGTCTCAGACGGATCACAAAATTGCTTAGGAACTTAAAATAGCTGGTCTCTACCCACCTTAATTCTTCTGGCTTTCAGGATTGTGAAACTGCTTCTAAATAGAGTAGCTGACTCAATTTATGAAATAAAATAGGGTGCAGTTTATACCTAGGAGTATCTTCATGATACTCAAGATCATACCCATGAAGAAACAAACCAACCACAATGATTTCAATAAAGTTTTGTCATCAGATGAAATTCAAAGAAAGCTGAGTCAGGAGAAGTAATTTGTGCCCATTAGTTCATTTGGTTAAAGAGGGTGGAAAAGAAAAGTCAGTGTTGCCTTTTCAACCTCGTAATTATTTGAGAGAATTGCGCAGAGAATAAACTGGAAATTTTGACTTTCAACTGAATTCTTATCCTAGTTCAGTTATTCGAAAATTATATCTAAGAGGGAATTACACCTAAAAGAAAACTAAGAGGTTCTATATCACTCAATATAAACTATCCTTTAAAAAACAAGCCAAATTTTCATTTCTGGCACATGAGCACCCAAACACCCTGAAAACTAATCTTCCTGCTGGAAACAACTAGCAATAATGGATTTAAAAAAGAAAAGTTTTGTTTCTATTTTACAAGAATGCCAGGGATATCCTCAGAGGCCAAAACAAAATGAAGGCCGTAATCTAGAGAGTTAAACAAACTCTAAAGCTTCTGGCTACTTTGAAGGCACCTGATAATCTCTGGTGACCTTGAGTCTCCTTTTTGACAGCTGTGCAGGAGATGGGAGACAGGAAACAAACAAAGCCTGGGGCCCACCCTTAGAGTGAGGGTGTTAGATTAGAAGACTCCCGAATGAGGCCAGAACCCCTAGTGCTGCATCCTCAGGGAAAAGCACCGTAGTATCTAGGGCAATACACATATGTATATATATTTTACATATATACATATTTATTTTTTTTCTTTACCTAGTCTATGGTAGAAGACACAGTAAAGTGTTTCACCTTTTTCTTTAGTTCACTATCCAATGATTTAATTTTAAGAAGAATGTTTTATGGAAAGTATTGCAGGGAAATAAGTGAAAAAGACAAAACAGCTGTGTTTGCTATAATCATGCTGTATCATTATTGCCTCTTAGAAGGAAAACGTGCCCTTGCTATAGACTAGAATTTCTTCTTCTTAGAGTATAGGTTTTGGTTCCTAGTCCAATTATGTGCTGCTTTGTAACAAACGATCCCAAAACTTAGAGGTTTAAAATAAAACATTTCTTTTGCCTACACATCTGCAATTTAGGCAGAACTTGTCAGGGACAGTTCATCTCTGCTCTACTTGGCACCAGTTGGCATAACTCAATGGCCAGGAGCTAGAATCATCTCAAATCTCATTCACTCAAACATCTGGTAGTTGATGCCAACTGTTGTCTGGGACCTTAGCTGAGGCTGACTGCCCAAACACTACATATAAGCTCTCCATGCAGCTCGGGTTTCCTGACAACATGATGGCTGGGTTCTATGGGCAAGTATCCTGAGAGAGAGACACACACACACACACTGAAGCCATATTCCATTTTATGATATAGTCTCAGAAGTTAGATGGTGTCATCTCTGCAAACTTCTATTCATTGAGGAAGTCAAAATCTCTTCCAGCTTCAAGAGGAAGGGAGAAGAAATATACTCCACCTTCTACTGGTGATGTGAGAAATTTCCAGAAGAGTATGCAGGACGAAAAATCTTGCTGAGGCCATTTTTAAGAAAATATAATCTACATTTCTCAATCTCATTACAGAATTGTCATTATATTTTTTTCAATGCTTAGCCAAAACAGAGGGAGAAAGAAGCCAAGAGAGAGAATGTTTGTTGGGAAATCCTTAGCCAAAAAGTTCAAGTTCAATCCTTTCTTAACTGGATGCCACCAGAGGTGGCTCATCACCTCCCTATTCCTAGCAGTAACACTCTAGAAATGTGCCAACCACTATGTGGCTTCAGAGGCCATAGTCCTTCCTACCATGCTTGTTTGTGGCCAGGTGAGCAGGAAGTGCAGGGTGCTGTCAGGGCATAATCATGAATGCCTCATACGTGCTTTCTGAGAGTCAAAGGAGAGTCCTTAACAAGGTGATGAAGATTGTTATATGAAAATTTCACCATTTATGTTGCATTAAAATTAGTTTAGTTTTTTCTAAGACTAGGCCAAGGCTACAGAAAAAATAAGAAGAAGATATCAAGCAAAGGGCAGAGAAAAGAAAGATATAAAATATGGAGCAGGGGTTATCACAGAGACTGAGACTAAAAGCCAGGGTGGATCATATCCCCCCATTTGAAGAGCTTTCTATCAGCACACACGCAACAGCCTCACATTCCTGTACTTACTTCAGTGTTTTCTTCACGTCTTGTTAGCCTGGCATTCTGTGGAGCTTTAAGAGGAAACAAGTTATCTTAGTTGTCTTAGGAAGTCAATATTCTCCTTCTAAATGTATTTCCATGCTAAGCCCTTTTTAAATGTGAAATAAGTTACCCTTATTAAAATATTTTATGGACTCCTCACAGAGGTAGAAGAAACATTTGAGAGAGGAGAACAAGGTAGTCCTTCCATTTCCTCGGAAATGGTACCAAAAAGGCAGATGCCCCAGAGTCAGGTAGGAAAAAGCTCATTATCAATGACTCAGAGAACAATTGAAGGAAGATTTCCTGAATGACCACATGCACGTTAGCACCGGAGACTAAAGAAGCTGACACCCTAGCCTTTTCTGCTATTGACAGGTCTATCCGAGACCAAGTATATCTTATCTGTCTAGTATTTTTCCCTTTCCATTTCTACATTTCTTAGTTGTTTGTTGAAAAGTGTCAGGCAGAAAAATATGTTTTTCTGTCTAGAAGAGCCTTTTTAGAAGGACTGGTTCAAAATGATTTTAGCTCAACCTCCAAAAAGAGGACTTTCCAAAGTGGCAGTGGGTACGTGGACTGGAGGAGCCTGGATGTGGTAAGGACATAAGCCTCAGGTTGCCTGCTCTGTGCGGTAAAACTTCCCCAGTTCCTCCTGCCTCACTCCATGACTCTTACTCTGCCCTGATCCTCTTGAATTTCAGACCGGTTCATGGAAACTCTCTTCTCTTTTCACCCTGTCCTTCCTTCTCTTCAGTCCAACAATCAAAATTAGACCAGTATTCCTGTCATCCAGAGGTTTCCTTTCAAATAAAGAGCTAAAGCAATTTTCCCCTGAAGTGTTTCCATCATTGCATTATAGAACACACCTAATGAAATCAAGCAGATCAGCTGCAGGCGTAAAGAAAATACAGTGCACATAATAAATTCCAGCAAATGGGGGCCGGCCTAATGGCATAGTGGTTGGGTTCTTCATGTTCCACTTTGGCGGCCTGGGGTTCACAGGTTCAGATCCCAGACATGGACCTACACCCCTCATCAGCCATGCTGTGGCAGCATCCTATATACAAAAATAGAGGAAGATTGGCACAGACGTTAGCTCAGGGTGCATCTTCCTCACCAAAAAAAAAAAAAAAAAAAAAAAAAATTCCAGCAAATTATGTTAAATCAGATCCCATCCAAACACATAGGTGTCCTCTTTTTCTAGCCCTTGAAGTGCTGGGAAGCCCTAAGATGGAAATATGAATTAGGTAAAGGTTCTTTTAGCTAATTCCCCACATCCTCTCACAGTGGCTTTGTCCCCTCTCAAGCACTCAAAGCTTTCACCTTGTGTTTCTTTGCTCAGAACTGTCCATAGTGAATGTCACAAACTGTCCTGTCTTTCTCACCCACCAAAACTTCGACTCCGAGTCCTGTTCTCTCAAGCCCTACCCCTGACCCCAACAGCCTAATAGATTATTCCATGCTGGGATATTAGGACCTATATATGGTTAAACGATTTCTCACCACTGTTAAAATAAGGATTTCTAGAAGTGATACTTGTATTCATCTCAGCAGACTGGAGTTTGGAATAGATAGAAGACCACATGGTGCAGTTCAAATCACTGCCTAGTCTCTAACAATAAGAGCAATCTTATTTACTCTGCACTGTATCTTAGAATAGTGAATAAGCTCGTCTTCCCAAGGATGCTGTCCCCATTACTATTGATTCTGCATTACTTAAATCAAGTAAATTTTTGCTTTTTTGACACATTTACAGCTACATTGCAATGACTTTGGCTACTTTGCCAGTATAGACATTTCCATTATTTTTGTTGTACTCAGGTTGATCTGCCATTACTGCCTAGGCTACTAACTAGTCCCCCTGTGTCTACCCTTCCCCACTTCACACCACTCAGCACAGCAGCCAGAGTTTTCCTAACGAAAATCAGATTGGTACTCCTCTGCTCAAAGGACTACAGTGGCTCCCATGTCGTCAGAGTCAAAACAAAGCTTACAAAGCCACAGAATCTGTCCTCTCCCACTCCCTACCACACCCCACCACTTTCTCTAGGTCTTATCCCCTTGCTCACTTCCCTCCAGATAACCTAGCATCTTTCCTGTTTCTGGAACTATCCAGGCACACTCCCACCTCCAGGCTTTTGCACTTGAAATTCCCTCTTCCTGACACTCCCTTCCCCCAGATATCCACATGGCTCACTTTTCCTCCATCGACATCTTGCTTTCTCAGAAAGGTACCAGATTATTCTATTTAAACACACGACCCCCTAAGCACCTTTATCTTGCTCTAGTTTTTTCCATAGTGCTTATTTTCTTCTATCACACTACAGATTTGGTTTATTTAGTATTCTTATTGCTGGTTTCCTTCCACTAGAATGTAAGCTTCACAGAAGGAGGAATTTTTCTCAATTTTCTTCACCAATACCTCCAGTGCCTATAAAACAGCTTAGAAAATAGTTGGTGCACAATAGACACATATGTTTAATGGATAAATGAAGTTTTTGGTACTTTCTTTTCTCATTTCCTATCCTTAAGTTCTCTAGGAAAAAAGGCAAGCTGTATTTGTGTTGGGAAATTAATGTCAGTTGCACAAGTGGACTTTGGTCAGCTATATGGTTCAGAGTAAGTCTTGCTCCATCACACAGTAAGAGATTTGAAAGTAAGCTATTCTCTTCCCAATAGTCTGTGCTCACCCAATGCAATATGAATATATTTAATGTCCTGGGCTTACCTAACATGATCACACTATTTCTGAGCACAATGTCTCCTCTCTAAATGCCAATGTAATTTATGAGTCCTGCAAAGCTCAACGGATTTGGGTTGTGAGAAATTATTTGAAAACAAACATTCCTGGGTGACTTAGTCCCTTAACATTTCGTTCAAATATTTGCTTCATAATATAGTGACATTAAGGAACTGTGACGATGCAGTCACAGATGTGCAAACGAATGTGAATGTGAGTATATATGTGGTTCTCTGAATTCTTTGGATATCACAGCCCTCTAGCAAAACCTTTCTCTCATATTCTTCACTGGTTGCTTGTTGGGCTTTAATTCACAAAATCAAACTGCTTTACACAAACTTGAACTGAGTGGTATTTAGGATCGTGAAGAAGGTAGAGGAACCGGTATCGGCTGTTCAAATACAGGGTTGCCAAGGTGAGTCCCACCATGCGTTTCTGCCTAATTACAGAAGGCGTTTTTTATTTAGCTGACTACAAAGACCGCTGTCACCGGGATCAGTCTTGCCAGCACAGTTTTCAAAAGCATTCCGTCTGGAAATATGCTTTAGCATTACCCATACATAACAGAGCTGTGATTTGCTCTCCAGGCCTTTCACACCTTATTCTACTGTTTTTTCACAGAAATGGATTAAGAGGGCACAAGTGCATATCTGCGCCGACACATGTAAAAAGGAAATCAAAGGAGAACTGAGAGCAGACACTGAATATATCAGATTCCTTTTAGGCACGATGCCCAAATTTCAATAGAATCTCTCCTTAGATTCCTTTAGACCTGCACTGAGGATCCCTTCCAGCTCAAAAATTCCAGCTTCACCGATTCTTTCAGACCCTCAGGATATTGACATAAACGAATTTGCGTGGCTGAATTAGGATGAAGTTTCTGATGCTTAAACAGTGACAATCTCACGGTACAGGAAATATAGGGAGAAGAGGGCTAAGTTGGTAGGAAAGAGCTTATTCTGTCAGAACTTTACTTAAACAGAAATAAAAAACAGTAGCAACTTCATTCAGGCCCAAGCAACTCAAATTTTCCCCGAGGCTGCCAGCCCTGTACCATCAGGAGGGCATGGTCACAGGAAAAGGAAAAAAATCCAAGGGGGAAACAAGGAGCACAAAAGACAGTAGGCGCATACCAAGAAAGAAAATATAGAGTGATGTTCCCCCATGGCACAGATATTAGTATAATCTGCTTCCATTGTTTTCTCTAGTAAGTTAAAAAGGCAGTGTGGTCTAGTGGAAGAGGTATTGGTTTGGAAGTCAGGAAACTGACATAATGTAATCAACTAGTTTGTGCAAGTGTCTTAATGTCTCTGAGCATCATTCTCCTTAACTGTAAAATCCAGGAATTGGGATCTGAAGAGTTAAATGGGGTTTGTAAGGCAGAAGTACCTGGGTCCGAATCATGGTTATGTGCTGTGTGTGAGATTTAGGTAAATTACTTCTCCCTCTAAGCCTCAGCTTCTTCATCTGTAAATAGGGGGACAGAACATCTAGCTCAAAGTGTAGTTATTTGGCTGCAATAAAAGAGAATACATAAAAATATTTGTCACTTATTAGGTTCTTGATTAATATTTGTTTTAAAATAAAGAAATCTTATTTTTCACTTTAAATTTATGTATTTATTTTTTAATTTTTATTTTTTGGATGTACATCATTACATTACATCATGTTCACCACCCAAACACTAATTATAGTGCATCCCCTCACATGTGACCCTACTCACCCCTTTTGCCCTCCCCTCCCCCCTTCCCCAATGGTAACCACCAGTCCAATCTCCAATGCTATGTGCTTTTTTTGTTTTTTGTCATTTTTATCTTCTACTTATGAGTGAGATCATATGGTATTTGACTTTCTCCCTCTGACTTATTTCACTCAGCATAATACCCTCAAGGTCCATCCATGTTGTCACAAATGGCTGGATTTCGTCATTTCTTATGGCTGAGTAATAGTCCATCGTGTATAAATACCACATCTTCTTTATCCATTCGTCCCTTGATGGGCACCTAGGTTGCTTCCAAGTCTTGGCTATTGTGTATAATGCTGCAATGAACATAGGGGTCTTAAAGATGATTTGGGGGAGGAGTCAGAAAAAAGATAAATGGAAATAAATTAAGATATCAGAAAATGCTAAAATTCTATTTTTCTTTTACTTTATCCTTGCGTGTGATGCTATTAATCCATTGTACATATACAGCAGATGATTTTACACATGTGAAAAACCTTTCTAAATAAAAAGTGGCATGCTGGAAGTCCCAGTCAGCAAGAAATTATGAACTAAGGGCAGTTTTGAAAAAGAATGGTGAAAAATCAGACAGAAATAAATGGCTAGCCCACGCTAGAGAGGACCCAAGAGCATAGATTACCAAGCCCAAGAGGTGTAGTGCTCTTAATTTCAATCTGAGCCAGTCTTCAGGTCCAAGAGACATGCCCTGAAGACACAGGGCAGGGCATAGCTCTGGGTGGCAGAAGTTTTTAGTGCAAGTAGAAATCCAAGCCATAGCTGGGAGTATGGGTGGGTGGTTCTAAAAGAGGATTCCAAAGCCAAGGCCATCCCTGGTGTCCAAGAGCCAGGCCAAGGATTTAGGACTCCTGAGAGTCAAGGCCAGGCCCAGAAGGTGACTGGAATGGGAGCTAGATGCCAGAGGCCCAAGCAGAAGTCAAGCCAAGAGACAGGGATATCCATGGGAAGAACAAACCTTTTCTAGAACTTTCTTATCCAGAAAGAAAGAAGCTGCAAATATCCCATCAGATCAGGTTCTCACTGGTTTAATGATTAGATAGTTCTGAACATGCAGGTGGGAGAGTTTTAGGGCCCACAGCTGTGGAAAATGACACTGGCCCTAATTGGTAACATCTGCAGCTAGATCTGGCCACTCACTTTGCCGCCAGTTGTAACACATCCCCAACATTCTGCAACCACAAATATTACCTACTTCCCAGAAGTAACCTAACTATGTACAATGCCGTATGTCAGTGAGCAGGGAGTTCACCACCACAAAGACTCAACTGACAGGAAAACCAGCAGAAGAGGGCAATGTAAGAGAAGGCAAGTTCGAGATACTCAAGACATTTGCTCATGCAAATGAGCACCAGATAGATCTCATACCAACTCCATTCCAGTGTCTCCTTTTGTAAGTTTCTCATAAAACTGAAGGTAAAGAGGACATTTAGATTCCAAATCCAACTCACAGCCATGTGGCAGAGCCTGAAGGCAATATTTGGTCTTTCAGGCAAAAACGGAAGAGTAAACACAGATAAAGGGATTTCCTCTGCCAACCAGAAAGCAATAAGCAATATGGTATCCAAGCAGGCAGGGCGTGCACTTAACCCATCATATTAAGAATTCCACACATAAGGGGAGACAGCACCTCACTAGATATGAGTCCTATTTTTTTCAACGATAGTCCCCTGGCAGAGGGCATGAGTGATTTGCTTCTAAATGAGATCAAATATTTCACAAGCACAGTTGGAAGAACCTAGCTGGCAGTTTTAAAAATACGAACAATTAAATGTTTGGCTAGAAAAGAATTTTAGAAACTTTATATAGGACTGAAGCCAGCTTTGGTAGCTTGAAACAAACATAGCGTGTTTCATTACGGGGCTCAGGAAGTAACAAAATATTTTCCACCAAATTTGCCTCCAGGTAGTTGTAGTGTAGTTCAGTAAGCAATTTCAGTATAATTTGAAAAGAAATAGCAGGCAGTCCCTTTAGCAATTAAAGACACATCTCAAAAGACAAATAAAATGGAGTTAACTCAACCCAACTCTAAAGGTAATCAATCCTGCATGGTGCTGAGAGCAGAAAAAGCAAAGGAAACAAACCATGCTAGTCTTTATATGAAGGAATTACAGTTCAGTAAAGTTGAAGAGTAGGCAAGTGTGTGGAAGGGATGACAAAACTGTAACAGTGGATCAGCCAGCTGAATTAAAAGCAGAATAAGTGACCGGAACCTAGACAGGGAACAGTTAAGGGAAATCAATAGATCTACAAACAAATGACAAAATACTAATGAAATTGATCATCGCTGGTCCAGAGATGAGCCAAGAAAGTTTATGTTTAAGAGGTCTGGATATAATCAGACCACCCCTAGGCGTCAGAACTGAGAGAAGTTCATCCACCATGCATGTAACATCCTGCTCCAAGATCCGCAAAGAATATTCCCCTAATGCCTTAAGCATTTGCCTCTTAGCAGCGTGCAGATATAAGGCAGAGTAGTGAACGGAATAGAGCAAGGATTTGAAATCAGAGAATTGGCGTTTAAACCCAATTCTGTAAATTCCCAGTTATGTGACCTTGGGCAAATCCCCTCACCTCTCCAAGCTTCAGTTCAGGCAGGCATTTTCAAAAGGAGACAAGACCTACTTCATAAGAATGTCCTCAGGATTCAATGAGGCAGAGTCAGAGACAGAAGCCTATGGAATACTCGCACGGATTGTTGAAAATTCTTGAGGATATGGTAGGTGCAAGTCAAAATGCAAAGCATTTTATGTATTTTTTACACTCAATTAGTAAAACTGTCCTGAGACTGAGGAATGTTATCTGATTTCACATAAGAAGAAATTGAAGCTGACTTCCCAGAGTCGCCTTTTTCTTTCCAAATAATGACATCCTAATCAGATAAAGAGAAAAAAAATAAATCTGTTCAGGCATAGAGTCACCAATGGTATATATAATCCCTTTAATAGTCAACAAAGGACCTCAAAACTGCTAAGAATTCTGAGGAAAGGAGCCTAACGCCCTGAGAGTCTCTTCTTAATCCTGGGGCAATTCCCAGTTCATCATTGCTTTCTGTTTTCTTGTTTCCTCATTTGTTTGTTTCTCCCCTAGGAATCTGACCAACTCTTCTCTTTCACTAATCCCACTAATTTTGCTAATCACTTTCTTTAGTCTGACTATGAAATAGAAATGGCATCCCATTTCTTTGCTCCCTATGGAATAATTTATTAGTTTCTTTTAAAAGATCTAGAAAGTCCAAGAAAATAGACAAGAAGATAAGAAACTTCTGTCTCCTCAAAGTAGAGACAGCACTGATCAAAACAAATGCAAATCTATGAGCCATTACTAATACCCTGAGAAATAATGTAAGCTCATTTTCAGACATTTACAACTGTCGAATTCCCTCACGACTGTTAAGAAGGAATCTCCAATTTTAAGACATTCATCTTTCAGATTCTTCCTTTTGGGGACAATCATCATAATGTCTGTGGAAGGAGAGAAAACAGAATTGGATATGCTGACAGTGTCCTAGAGGAAAACCAGCTGGCTGCTCTGACAGGCACCAAGCAAGTGACAGTAAATTGGGGAAATCGACATGGTTCATGAGTTCATCTAGAGTTATTCCCATCTCAGTTTATTTCTATCCTATTTGCTCTGCCTGAAGTATATTCTCTAGCCAGTTATTAAAACACAGCCACCATGCAGTGAAGTGAAGCATCCTCATTCTTCCTCCAAGGTGGCCATCATCACCCAGTCTCATCAGTTACGTGACTTCCAGGCCACTTCAAGTTCCTCAGACAGAGTAAAACGATCAGAGACAGTGGTTTAGATTCCACACTCACTCAGGCACACAAGCTTTGTTGTTGCTTTGGGTTTGTTTTGGGTTTTTAGAATGTGGTTCCTGACCACAGTTCTAAAGAATACCTCCTCGAAGAACAACAAAAGGAAAACAAAACAAAAAAACCTTAGTGAGTTGTGGGGCTAACACCATCGACAACACCTGGGATGTTACTAGAACTACAGAATCTTAAGCCCAGCCCAGACCTACCAAATTTGAATCTGAATCTCAAAAATCAAATCCCAGGAAATATATATATGCATCAAAGTTGAGAAGCCCTAAGCTATAGACTGAGTATTTACCTTAAGTCAGTTGAGAATCATGCCACCAAGTTCAAGTGAGTCAAAAGGGGAAGGATGAGGGGGGCAGTTATGTCAAGAATGTCTAGGACTGTGGGACCTAATTACTGGTTGGTGGGAAGCTGGAAAAAAGAAGAATCTCCTTGATCCAATTCAGCTGAGGCACTATGGCTTTTTATTTACTCTTGCAGACCTGGAGGGTGCTTTCCTTGGTGCTCTTAGCGAGAAAGCCCCACCGTGACCACATCTAGCTGTCTTTCTTACACCTGCTTCTGTCTGTGAAGATGGAGTGACATGCTACTCCTGCTTCCACAGAAGGTCCATGCTTCTCTTCCACAGAAAGAGCCTTGTTCCTGATAACCAGCTCCAGGACAAATCTCTTTATTCTGGCTCCCTTCAAGGAAGATTTGCATCCTACAGTATTTGGTGTAGAGGTGACTAGGCTGACATGAGTTATGGGGGAATATTCGGGAGCAGGTGTCTTTGGTTTACAGTTGCCATAGCTGATTAATCAGAATTGGGGCTGAGGAACACATGGTCAATCATGCTGGAATTTAGGAAAAGGAACGCATTGAAAATAGAAGTGAAGGCTTCTGTGATAGACGCCGTGTATTCACTCTATCAATCCGTTGAAATTTTTCCTTCTTGTGTTCTTTGTTATAGGGGACAGACGCCTTCAACCTACATTTGCTAGGATTCTTTGTCCACTGACTTCCAGTTAAATTTGACCAACAGGAGGCTCTGGAAGGAGATTAAATGGGGCAGAGGAGGGGAGAAGCCATAGAATTTTTCTCATGCCTCTACTTTGAGAATTGTCTCTGACATTGGCTGTATCTCTTTGTAGCTCAGGCTCATTCAATTAGCACCTCCCACTATGTTTCCATCTCATTCAGGGAACTCCTCCAATCATGATTCCATGATTCCAGGGTTTTAGCAAGACCCCTACCATGGGGATCCCAACTCTTTCCAGGTAGCTCTTATTTTGGGTTCTGGTAACAGCACCTTCCCCCTTTGTCTCTTTCCCCTCAGGGGCTAGGAGTAGTTTCCTATTATTGCCCCTTCAGCTCTTCCCAAACCTTTTAACCTTGTCCCTCATATTAAATTCCTTCTGCTGAACAATTTAGAATGGGTTCCACTTGACTGGGCTCACCCTGACTGATACACTGACCTTCGATTCTGCAAATTTAAGCATCAGGGCCTCTCTCTGGGAAATCTGGCCCAGCAGAAAATGTCATTGAAATTAACCTTCAGGCTTAGAATGAGGATCATAGAATTTTATTGCTAGAAAGAACTTTAGGAATCATCTAAGTCTGTCATTTCACAAAGGAGGAGCTGTTCCCCAGAGATGCTAAGCGCCGTGCCGAGTCTCACACAGTTGTTAAATGCAATGCCAAGAGTAGCTCTGTCTCTGTTGAGCATATTTCCACTATTCCATCTTTCTTCTGTGGTGTGTTTGCTGCCTTCACAAAACTGTAGGCATGTTTGATACCAAACTCTGTAAACAGATATACATTTCAGTGCTATTGGCCAAAACTAACTTAGAGGAAATTAATGAGCAATTTGGGGGTTCTGGCCTTTACACATATATGAATTTTTACCAAATTTGTAAAAGCCTATCAAATACAGTTGAAATTAATCATGGGAACCTATATTAATAAAATGGGAGATATTTATTTTCACTTAATGTGGATAAAAGAGACTTACAGAAGAGTTAAGACATAAAAAATCACATAAAGGAAAAAAGAGCATAAGGACCATAAGACAGTCTAGTGAGAATTCTCTGGGGGTGTGGGTGAGGAAGGAAAATGATTTTAGAATTGAGTCAACATGACAGGCAAGAATTTAGAAAAGCAATAATTTAGCAAAATAATATGAGGTTTTTAAGAAAATAGTGTAACAGTATATATTCTAAGACAGAAAGAGACATTGCCGAATAAACACCCTAAGAAGTTAAAGGAAAATAAATATTCATGTTCTTGTATAAAGCACAATGCTCTTAATGCTGCATAAAATCATCAAACTGAAGGCTTTAATTTAGGTCAGAGATCAATAGACAAGATAAGAGAAAAACAGGATGAAGTCCTTCAGGTATATTTCTGGCATCTCCAGCAGCTCCAGACGGAGAATATAACGTTAGAGTTAGGGCATAGAATCCAGACTCAAACTATTTGCGCTCAAACATAAGCTCTGCCATTTTCTTGCACATATTTGTTAGGAGAGCCCAGGCTGTAGTAAAAAGAGAAAAAAAAAGAAAAAAGACTCAAAAGTATATTATGCTTCAAACGCAGGGGAAGCTTATTTCTCACTTAAGGAATAGTCCAAGTTGAATTTTCCTGATAGGAAAAGGCTCAAGAATGGATTTGGTATGCAGCTAATACTGTGTGACCTAGGACTAGTTACCAACCTCTCTGAGCTTTTGGAATTTTTCTACTGTATACTATTGGAATAATAATAGTGTTTCTGTAGGGCTAAGTGGGTCAATGCATATAAAATACTTAGAAAAGTAGTTAAGTATTCAATAAGAACCAGCTAGTAGTAGTAGTAGTGGTCCAGATTGGCTGTTTTTGAAGCTCTGCTTAATACTCATGGCTCCATCCACTCCATATCAGTTAAAGATGCAGGAATGTCTACGATATAAACTTTATTTCCCTAGCACAGTTGTTCCTAAATGTCAGCATGCATCCGAATCACCTGGAGAGTTTATTAAAACCCATATTGTTGGACCCCACCCAAAGATCTTCTGATTCTGTGAATCTGAGAGGGAGACTGAGAATTTGCAGTTCTAACGAGTTTCCATGTGATGCTGATGCTGCTGGCCTAGGGACCACATGCTGAGACCCTTCACCCTAGGATAAGAGAATGAAAAGGCCTAACCCTCCAAAGGCTGAAAAAGATCCAAATGGTCATGCTGCCAAAAAAAAAAAGAAAGGGATAATGAACACCCCCACCCTCTGGTACCCTACTTTGACCATATCTCATCAAGGTTGTCCCTGTAATACTCTGGGTTTCTTGTCCTAGCCTGGCTTTCCCTTTTCAAAGAGGTCCATGGAATCAGCATACATCTTCCCATCTCTTTATTTTCCCGCTTTGGTACCTTGAGGTTCTACCAGAGAAAATAAATCTGTCTCTTGGAAACTTAATTACATATTAAACAATGTTTGTTTATTCCCTGTGGTCTGCAAATCACAAGAGAGACACTTTCAAAATTTTATGAGCACGTTACCCATATTGTCAAAGGGTCAATTTAATACGGTATCTCGTACTGTTTAGCATATATTTGGCAACCTCCCCCAACCCTCACTTTGTATGTGCTCATGGAATGCAAACTACACTTTGATAATTGCTATAAAAATTGACTATAGTAAGAGAATGGACGGACTTCAAAGGGGGGATTTTATACTCTCTAGCCCACTGCTTAAAAGACAAAGTCTAAATTATTTACTTCTCAGGTGGCAAAATAGCAGCCAGTTGGAATTTAGTTAGCGGACGTGGTTTTTTGCCAACATATTGTTTGAAAGGTTTAGCATTTGGAGACATTTAGCAGAGCGGGCCTGCTCTAGTTAGATTCTCCTCACCACTCCCTTTTGTAGTATAATATCATGACTGTCCATTGTTTCTGGCCTGCCCTTGAATATATTAGAAACTGTACTTCCTGCTTTCATGACTCTTATAACCTGCATTTGTCATTCCCCACCAACCTCCTCACCATCAACTTCCTATAAGACTTCCTCTGCTTCCCCTAAATTCACTCACTCATTAACTGGCAGATATAAAGAGTGCTTCAGTAACATCAAGTTTGCACTTCTCACATAGGCTCAGCTGACCCCAGCCTCCTCTATCTTCATCAACAAAATGGGAATAATGATAAAATCCTCCAGGTCTTCCAGACAAGATGGCAGTCCAAGCTGACATAAATATCTCTTCATCCTGCTACAAATGCATCGTACTTTTGCATGAAATAACTTTCAGAAAGCTGAAAGAAACAGCTGACTTCAAAAGGAGAAAAGTCAAAATTTCTTTAAGGAAAGTCATAAAAGAGGATAATCATAAAAAGAAAAGATGCTAAGCAAGAGAGAAATTCCCCACCACCCACAGGGATAACCAGATCAGATACACACCTTAGGGGTTAGAGTTCTAACGTTTGGGCAGAGACAGGAGTAATAGCCATAAGGCCTTGTGCCTGAAATAAGCATTGCTACCTAAAGCTAAAAATGAAGAAAGGATTTCATAATTTGTGAGTTGGGACCAGAAAATCTGGATCCACAGGCCCAGGGTTGTGTTGAGGATAAGCGTCAAGCTGGGCTCTGAATGGAATTAGAGTCCTTAGCCTGTGCCAAATATGGGCAAGGTGACCAAAATTACACCACCAAAATGATGAAGAAATGCTGAACAAAAAACTAACTTAAGAACTGATCTACCATCAGTGAATCTCATAAGATATCCTGAACTGCGGCATCATGCTGCCTGCATGACTCAAGGCATATGTAGGATTCCTATGAAAACTAGCACTCTAAAAGAATGGTCTCATTAACAAAATGTCCAAAGACATAAGGAAACATACAGAAAGAAATGCAAAAAATCAGAGAAACCATATCTGACAAATTGAAGGAAAATAGGGAAATTTTAAAGGAGCTTAAAATAGATTTCAAATGATCAAAAAAGAATAACGGAAAGAAAAGAATGTGTAAAACAAGAATGGAATATTATGGAAAAAAGAACAAGCCAATCTGAAAAGGAATAATATAGATATTCAAATATAAACAATATTTAATCTTCAAATTTTTTAAAACATTCAATAGATGCTTAAATGGAGACTAGACACAGTTGAAAAGAAAATTTATAAATTGGGAAATACCCAGGGAAGCCATCTAGAATGTAGTCCAAGTGAATAAAGAGATGAAAAATATGCAAGGGAAGTTAAAGGACACGAATGATAAAAAATAGGTAAGCAAAGTGGTAACTTTGGTTAAACCTGTGGAAGTGAGTCAGCCTCACACATATGTGCCATACTTCCCAACCAAATAATCAGTAAATATTTGATGAATATTGTCCCATGTCAGGTAAAGAAGAATAGCAAGAGTCTCTGACTTCAAAAGCATTAAAATAGCTAGCAAAACAATAGTAGTAGCAGCAGTGATTGCATTAAATTGTAACATGGAATTTCAGTTACGCAAGGTGAATAAGCCCTAGAGATCTAACGTAGAGTATGGTGCCATGATTAACAATACTGTTTTGTATACTATACGAGTCAGGGTTCTCCAGAGAAACAGAAAGAGTAGAAGATATATCTGTATCTATATATATCAATATCAAAATGACATAGATATAGATATAGATATATATCTAGAGAGAGAGAGGGAGAGAGATGTGATCTTGGAGGCAGAGAAGTCCCATGATGTGTTGTCTGCCAGCTGGAGAACCAGGAAACCTAGTGGTGCAGTTCAGTCTGAGTCCAAAGGCTTGAGAACTAGGACAGGTGACAGTGCAAGTCCTCAGTCTAACGGCCTGAGAAACAGCAGCGCTGATGTCCAAGGGCAGGAGAAGACAGATGTCCCACTCAAGCAAAGAGAACAAATTCACTCTTCCACCTTTTTGTTCAACTCAGACTCTAAATGGATTGGGTGATGCCCTCTTGCATCGGCGATCTTTACTCAGGCTGCAGGTTCAAATGCTAATCTCTTCCAAAATCATCTGAACAGACACACCCAGAAATGTTTTACCAGCTATCTGGGCGTTAGCTTAGTCAAGTTGATACAGGAAATTAACCATCACATATACTGAAAACTTCACTAAGAGCATAGATTTTATGTTGTGTTCTTATGACAAAATAATAGTAATAATAATGCTAATAAAGAGAGCAGGAGGAAACTTTTGAAGAGGATGGATGTATAGTTATCTCTAAACTCATCAAGTTGCATACATTAAATATGTTCATCATTTTTTATGTCAATCATTCCTCAATAAAGTGATTTTTTAAAAAAAAGACACAAAATAGTTACCTTCCGAATAATCTAGCAGCTCACAGTGCTTGAGAAGTTATTGTTCCAGTTCTGTAACATCAAGTTTTGCGAAATTGATGACTATATTATTATTTTTTTTGTGAGGAAGATTCACCCTGAGCTAACATCTGTTGCCAATCTTCCTTTTTGCTTGAGGAAGATTGTCACTGAGCCCCTGGTGACTGTATTTCTAACAATAAAATTGAAAAATTGTGAGGCCGGCTCAGTGGTGTAGTGGTTAAATTCAACACACTCTGCTCCAAGGGGCCTGGGTTCGCAGGTTCAGATCCTAGGCACTGACCTATACCACTGATCAGCCATGCTGTGGCAGCAACCCACAAACAAAAGAGAGGAAATTGACCATAGACATTAGATCAGGGTGAATCTTCCTCAGCAAAAAAAAAAAAATTGAAAAATTATAAAAACAGATAATATTTAGATAATAAAAAATTGTTAACTTATGGGCTGAAGTTAGGGAAATATCAAAGAAACAGTAGGAGGTGACTAGGAATTTTGGAATTTAATAAAGCATTCCAAATTTTACATGGTGGTGTCTGAGTTTAAGTTGTTGTTTTTTTTTTTAAAGACTGACACCTGAGCTAACAACTGTGGCCAATCTTTTGTTTTTTTTCTGCTTTATCTCCCCAAATCCCCCCAGTACATAGCTGTATATCTTAGTTGCAGGTCCTTCTAGTTGTGGCATACAGGATGCCACCTCAACATGGCCTGCCGAGTGGTACCATGTCTGCACCCAGGATCCGAACCAGCGAAACCCTGGGCTGCCACAGTGGAGCACGCAAACTTAACCACTTGGCCATGGGGCCCGCCCCTGAGTTTAAGTTTTTTTCACCCTCCCCTTGCGTTTTTCTTCTCTCTCTTTAGCCTTGCATGTTTTGGTGCTCTACCCCTGCTTATGCCACTTTTTTGGTACTTAGAATGGCCTCTTTCAGCTAACCCATAAAATTCTTTTTTTTCCTAAACCAAGATTTCTTAGCTGTATCCATCTGCATCAGAACCATCAGAGATAAATTATAAAAATTCCTTCCTCAAATATACTGCATTAGAGTCTGGGGTGGGTTCCAGAAATTTATATTATTAACAACCTACCTAAGGAGTCCACAGGCACATTATGTTTGATGAACCTCTCTTCTCAATGGTCCTTAACATTTCCTTCTTAAAAGAAGTCCTCCCAGCTCCACTGATTCTAAATTATCCCTTCCACCTGGAGATTGTAAATTCTTAGGTGGTTGAAACAGCCCTCATTCCCTCCACGTTGCCCAAGGACACCTAGCACCATGATTTACAAACAGTGACACTCAATAAAGAATCACTACCAATTTACCCAGCTTTCCCAGAATGTGGAATATTCACCCAATCTCCAAAGACTCTGCAATAGCTAACTTTAGACTCTACCTCCCAGATCTTATTGATTCCATTAAAATTCCTCTCTCTTCTTTGAGCTTCAGGAAAAGTAACCAAGGAAGATCCAGTGTGCACCTCTGGCAAGGAGAGTGTTGTTACTCTGGCTAACTCTCTCTCAAAACGTAGGCTTGGGATGTTATTTATCATGAAGAAAAAATAATGCAATTGGTAATCTAGATAGTAATGGACTTTTTAAAATATCAAATCTGTTAGAGCTAATCTGTACTTCGAGGCACTCCAGCCACTTGATTAGTTTTTCTCCATTTTCTCGTCCACTCTGGGACACATTCATCACGCTCATAAGCCAGAATGAAACTGTGCGTGGTCTTTACAAATCAGGAAGATGAAAGAACAGAACCGCAGCAGGGGCAAAAGCCCTGCTGCACATAATGAAGCTGTGAAATTGCAGTTCTTCTCTCTAGGTACCCCATCTGCCTCCGCATCACCGAGTGCTGCTCATTCTCTCCTCCCTGATCCCCACTGCCCTTGCCAGTGAGTATGTCTGCTCCTGCCCATTCCAGCCTTCTGCTGGTCTCTACAGATTTCAGGAGATAAGGATAGCCATAGAGCTGTAATAACGGCATCACGGGTGCACCCCAGAGGAAAATCAACAAAACTCAACCACAGCATTCTCGCTGGACTCAACCCATACAGTCTTCTTTTGTCCCACCCTGCCCGCAACACGATGTTCTATAGAGAATAAACCAGGATTCAATTTAACAAAGTTATGTCCAAGACACTGAGAGTAGATCAGGCACAGGGCAGTGGGGAAGATGGGCGGTTGTGAGAGAAATTTGAACTCAGCTTAGGTTCATCAGATCTTTCTAATCCTTGGTTTCTTCACCTGTAAAATAGGGATATTTGCAATGTAATACAAATGTGGGATTATATGCTAACTATAAAGCACTAGTGTGTATTATGGATAAAAGAGCCAGCTTCTGCCCACAGAGAACTTAAGTTGCCATACTGGTGAGGAAGCATGAGAATATAGAGCGTACCTTAGTCCCCTTGGGCTGCCATAACAAAATAACGTAGACTGGGGGGCTTAAACTGCAGAAATTTGTTTTCTCACAGTTCTGGAGGCTGGAGGTCCAAGGTCAGGGTACCCATGTGGTTGGTTTCTGGTGAAAGCTTTCTTCCTGACTTGCAGATGCCTTTTCACTGTGTTCTCACATGGTGGAGAGAGAGAGAGAGGGCAAGCAAGCTCTCTGATGTCTCTTCTAATAGGAGCCCTAATGCCGTCATGAAAGCCCCACCCTCGTGACCTCACCTAAACCTAATTATCTCCCAAAGACGCCATCTCCAAAACCACCACACTGGGAGTGAGGGCTTAAACATACGAATTTGGGGGGGGGGGAATTCAACCCTTAGCAGACCACCATGGCCAATCTCTCATGGACCCTAACCCTTGAGAGCAATGTTAGATAGTTTTAAATGGTAACTGGAACTAAAGCTTCTCAGGATAGCAAATTAGAGAAACCTGAAAACTGTCCTTAAATCCCATTCCTTTCTGTAGTATTGTAGAACTCTCCTAGACCTAAGAGTGCACTCCACTGATGCCTCTAATAGAAGGAGCTGGTGAGATGTTCCTTCACTATGGATTCAGGGTGAACAGTAAGGGGAGGTCATGGATCCTACTATTGTAGAATGACTTCCGTTTACATTGGAAAAAACTTCTGCAAAAATAAAATTAGTTCTATCTTCAGTTCATATAAGCCAAATGTTGTGTTGGGACTCCCAGGGATGAAACCAGAGTGCTTTCACACCTTGCCATAAAAGTCTCATGTAATGTGCTATGGGTTCAATTGTGTCCCCCCAAGAAAGATATGTTGAAGTTGTAATCTCTAGTATGTAAGAATATGACCTTTCTTGTAAATAGGTTCTTTGCAGATGAAATTAGTTAAGATGAGGTCATACTGGAGTAAAGTGGGCCCCTAATTCAATATGACCTATGTCCTTAAAGAAGATGGCCATGTGAAGACAGAGACACACAGGGAGAATACCAGGTGAAGACAGAGGAGTGAAGGGAGGCATCTACAAGCCAAGGAACACCAAAGATTGCCAGTGAATGACCAGAAGCTAGGAAAAGGCAAGAAAAGATTCCCCTATAGGTTTCAGAGGGCGCACGGTCCTGCCAGCATCTTGATTTTGGATGTTTAGCCTCCAGAACTGTGAGCCAATACATTTCTGTTGTTTTAAGCCACCTACTTTGCAGTACTTACTACTTACTAGGAAAGTACTTAGTACTTACTAGTACTTAGTACTTACTCGGAAATGAATACAAAAGGAAACATGTCTGTGGGCTGAAAGTAAACCAAAGATTCCCTGCCTTACATGGGGAAACAAATCTACTATAAGACAGTCAAAAATAACTCCTTTTCTTCTTTCAGGATGTCCTGGGTAAAGAGCAATACTGAAAACAAAGGGATAAGGCTTAAGATTCTTCCAGTGAGCTCTGGGGTTTTGTCTTTTAGGAAGGAAAGCTTTTCAGGAGATCAAAAGGACAAATCTCAGTCCAGTAAGTTTGCTCACAGGCACAGATCCCTTCCACTTCTGAGATTCTCTGATTCTCAGAAATGGGCAGTTCTGTGGGACACTGCTCGTATTGTCTCTGGTCTGGCAGAATGTTCTGATCATGCAGCTTTCTTCAGGCAGTTCTCCTGGTAACTGATATCTGGTGGAAGGTGGAGGGGATATGAGGTTTCCTCTGAATTAGCTACACAGAGCATCAGAGTTTAACTCCCAGAAAGCTACTGTCCTTTGAGTGGCCCCCTTTCATCCTGGAGACACCTTACGTCCTTCCTACTACTCTTGGATATTGCCTCCTGCCAAGAGAATGACTTTGGAAGTCAGTTAAATTAGTCCCTCCCCTCAGCTCTGGTTCATATTCCTATGACCCTACTTGCTGGTCTCCTGACTTTCCCATTCTCACTGTCTTCAGACCCCTTTCCTGAGACCTCAGACTGGCTTTGGGCTTGCCTCCTTCCCCACTTGCTTGGCAGCTCTATTCTGGTTTCCTCATCCCTGCCTGCTCTCTGCTGTGGGTACTAGACAACTCTGCTGGTGCTGCTTGTTCAGCTTGTCTCTCCTGCTGCTCACTCTTACCCTCAGACCTACCAGTCTAATCTCCAGCCCACTGCTCAGATGCTTCTTGGCACTCACTTCCTGGCTCCTTATGTTGTGTCCTCCAGATCTTCTTACTCATTTGCTTAAGCTGACACTGAAAAAGCATTCACATTCTTTAAGAAATGTTTTCATAAGGAGGTCGTGTTTACCTCTTCAGAAGCAGAATAGCTGACTTCTGGCTGAGATGTGCAGGGGTTTAGTCTATTGCAAGCAGTCACCTTGTCCCTGCTATGGCTATCTGCATGGGTAGTTGGGCATAGGGACAAACAGAGCTTAACCCTTCCTTTGTTTATGAGATGAAAAAGATGTCGTGCCTCTATTGACTCAACCCTACACATCCTGGGCCAGCTCCAGACAGAGGTGAATGCCTCCTAAATGATAAAAACATTTAGAAGAGGGCCAAAGAGAGGGCCATTGCTAAATATCTCCCTTACTTACTCATTTCTCTGCCTCTGCCTGCTGTACTGCCATGACTGTACTGGAGAGACTTTAATAGGTTGCCTTCGAAAGACAATAAAATGATCAACTCATCTCCTGACTGCTATGAGCTGAATGTTTGTGTCCCACCAAAATGCACATGTTGAAGCCCTAAACCCAAGTGTGATGATATTTGGAGGTGGGGCCTTAGGTTGGGATGAGATCATGTGAGTGGCGCTCCCATGATAGGTTGGTGTACTTATAAGAGAGCAAAGAGACCAGGGCATGCACTGTCTGCCCACCGCACCCCCCCAACTTCCGGCTTTGCCGTATGAGGATATAGCAAGAAGGCAGTCATCTGCAGGCCAGGAAGAGAGCTCTCACCAGATGCAGACCATGCCAGCACCCTGATCTTAGACTTCCAGCCTCCAGAACTGTAAAAAATAAATTTCTGTTGTCTAAGCCACCCAATCTATGGCATTTTGTTATAGCAGCCCAAGCTGACTAAAACACTGACAGGCTACCTTCACCTATGATCAATTTCCAAATGCCTACTTTCATCGAAAAACAGAGTAAAGAGAGAGTAGCACAGATAACCAACAAATCTATATAGATGGTGGGGTTGGCAAGTCCTATAATAAAGCAATGGGTTGATGAACCGGTGCTATAATCAAGAAGCATCAATCCGTACTCTGCGATCACGGGGGCACTGGGAATCCGTGGGAGGCTGAGAAAGAACAGATGCCGTAAGGACAATGAGAAGACAAAAGGAATTTTGAATTCACCACAATTTGCTTAGGGAAGTCTTTCCTCATATTGTTTTGCACAGCTTTGCTCCTTCCCTCCAGAATAAGTAGAATCAACCCAGGTGTTTTATAGCCCAGCTAGCTGGGTGAGGGCAGCCAGGCTCAGACAGCCAAGGACTTCTGAACATTTGACTTGTGGCTGTAAATCCACTCACTCTTGAGATTAAGCATAAGCATCCAAAAAGATGCAACTTCAAAAAGAAGGCATGGATTTAAAATGTTTTTCACCCTACGTTATTCTGGCTTAAAACTTTGTCCTTTATCTGAAAGTAGTTTTGTTTCCAAAAGTTTGAAGAATCAAAATACCATTGTGAAATGTCCCTCAGTCACATTCAATCTATTTGGTTATGTAGCTGGATATCTGTTTTGTAAGCATTTATCACTTTAATAGGAAAGGCCTGAAGGGGAGAAAAAGAGCAGTTGTTAGGATTTATTTTATTTATTGTAAAAGGTTCTAGCCCCTCGGTCCCAGAAATTGTCGTTTTAGCTCATTCTCCTAAGTCATATTTAATTTACTTCAGAAGCAATGCATATTTTGTGTCACATAGTCTATTTAGCAGAGTTGGGTTGTTTTATTACTCAAGACTATTTCCTTCTGTGATTTATACTCACTCACAAAATTCAAAGGACTCTTCTTGTTGTATAGTGTTTTCCATGCAATCTTTCTTTCATTCGTAATACATCTCTTAAAAATGAAATGCAAGCGCCGGCCCAGTGGCGCAGCAGTTAAGTTCAGACGTTCTGCTTTGGCGGCCCAGAGTTCACCAGTTCGGATCCCGGGTGTGGACATGGCACCGCATGGCAAGCCATGCTGTGGCTGGCATCCCACATATAAAGTAGAGGAAGATGGGCATGGATGTTAGCTCAGGGCCAGCCATTCTTCCTCAGCAAAAAGAGGAGGATTGGCAGCAGATATTAGCTCAGGGCAAATCTTCCTCAAAGAAAAACAAAATCAAATACACCTTAGATGTTTCGATGTTTACTTTTAAAAAAATATTATTTTATATCCACATGATAAGAAATATAAGTATGGCTATCATGGGCTCTATGCCTTTTGTTTGTGAAAAACATTTCATACGTTTGCCAAGCTTATGATCTCACTGAGTTTTTACTGCACACCTTGTGATAGGCATTTCACATTTAGAGAAGCTGAGGCTGTAGCTGGTACATAACCAAAGATACTGTTGGCAATTAGGTTATCCTCTATGCTTCCCTGTCTTCTCCCTACCTTTTAGAATCTTGGGCTCTCGGGTTTCCACAGTGGTTGAGGCTGTGGTAGCCTTCTCCAGCGGGTTACAAACACTAACTCGTGAAGAAGTGTGTGTAGACTGAGTTTGTAGTTAAGGGATCTCAGAAGTTGTGATCTTACAGACAGAACAAGCCGTGGGACATACGAAGAGTCCAGGTGCAGCTATCTTTAATATCCACAAAAGAGCTGTGGCCAGTCAGGGAAGAAGATGAGAACAATCCAGCATTCAATTAATCAGAGAAAGATTGATGAAGAGAAGTTATCCGTAACCTGTCTGAGATATTGTACACCCAAATCACTTAAAAAATATTTGGTAAGATGTAACTGAAACCCAGAAAGCAAATATTTGGTAAGAGGTAACTGAAATCTGAATTCTTCAAATTCAGAAATCAACTGAATTTGGAGTCTAGATTAAGAACTGCTGTTGTAAAAGCAATTAGAAGCAAGAGTTCATGTTCTTTCAGTGGTGCGAAATCAATCCGCTCCATCCAGCATCCAAGCAAAAATACTGTCCCCATTCTCCTAGGACAGGAACTCCAACTTACCTGGAATATAAAGCTATTTCCTTATGGGAAAGTATCTTTTAACCCTGGCAAGGTTTAGAATTAGGTATCTAGATGCTCAAATGTACTTTGCTCTTTGCAATATCAAAGGATGAAAGAATTTAAACATATGTTAACAGATTTAAAGGAATTTAGTTAACTAAGTTTAAAATGAGCCTGATTATTTAAATAAGTTTACTTAATTCAATTTGAATTGATTGAAAATTATCACCCCCCAATAGCGATCTTTAAAGTTTACTAGATTTATAAAGAGTATAATCACATTTGTACATTAAATTCAAAGACTTCAGGAAAACCAGATTTTAAAATATTACTTTAACAAACTGAATTCTAACAAAATCTCAAGCAGCAATTAGTCATTTTTCTTCTGCTCACAAAAGCCTCCCCTGCATCAAGCATAGAAAAACAAAAATAAAAACCTCACAGGACACAGGACATCCTGGTCACATTCTGAGGTTCTAGTGTTTAGGGATTCAGCATATCTTTTTGGGGACACAATTCAATCCATAACAACCTCATTAGATAAGACTTAGTCGCATGGCCACAATGCTTTGCAAGCAACAGAGGAAATTTCATCTTTAGCTAGATACATTGTCATCCAGATTAAACTGGTGCTGTTATTAAAGAAGAAGAGAACAGATATTGATTGTCTGTCCTAACAAATAGCATTTGTCATTGAGCACCTACAAAACACCCAGCACAGTGTGTGGCACATAATAGACCCCCACTAAATATTTTTTGAATGGACAAGTGAATGAGTGTTCTAGAATTATGTTGATGAGAAGAAAGCACATGGTAATGGGACAAGGTTACAAAATACGATAAACTAGAAACCCCACCTAAAACTGGAAATTCCAACTTTATTCAGAGAAGATATTCTTTACAATTCTTGGGGGCATCTTAACAAACTAGAGCCTATCAAAAATTCTGGACCCATTTTGCTCAAAGTCTGGAAATATCATAAGCCATGGGCAAGGAGGCAGGGGTTTTCTGCCCACAGTTATCAGCAGGATTTAAAGACTAGGTTGGGCCTACCCAGCTGGGCACACAGGACTTAAAAGCAAAAACTGCAAGCAGGAGGCCCAGGAGCCAAATCCAACTTGCAGAGATCCTTGGCGTGCACCAATGGTATTGCCAGCTTTTAAACCTGGGAAGATTTCAAATAGATATCTCTATTTCCAACTTTTATTGAAAACCTAAAGATGTGGTACTATTGAACCCACATAACTAGACAGCAATTATTGGCTGAATCTGAGTAGGGGCTGTTCACTTCAGATTGGGCAAGCACTCCCTATTTTTCCAGTGGCTCCTGTTCACAAATTTATGATTTTTTCCCCTGAACTCTCAAGACATTTGAGTTTGTCACTCCTCGCCTAACATCATCTAGAAAACCTAGTATAGATGACTATATATATCTAAATGTCCTTAATTTAAAAGCATTAATATTCACTAGCAACTAATAAAAAGCACTGTAGCTATGGATGTGTGACATGGGAAAATAAGCTGATATTGCAAAATTGTGTACTACACACATGTTCAGGCTTCTTTCCCACCAAACTATTGACAGTAGAAAGATGTGCTATTCTTTCCACCTAGTGTTTTTGTGCCATGAACTGGTAAATTGACTTAAAGGAGATGAATAAAATAAAACTAATGTGTTGGTCCTAAAGAGACAAAAGATAAATATATCTATTGAACCAATCATTGAAAGAATGCTCTTTGAAAATACTGCTAAGCATTTTTCATGGTGTTGGATTTTTGCAGTGAAAAAAATAGACTCATATTCCTGCCCTCATTGATCTTCTTTGTGCTTATGGAGGAAGGGAAGAGAAGGAATAATAAACAAAGAAAGAATTTAAAACATAATCATTAAATTGTGATGATTGGCTTTAAGAAAAATAAAGCAAGAAAAGGGAATGGGAAAATCCGGGTCAATACAATTTTGAAAAAGGTCATTAGGGAAAGAGTCACTAAGAAGACAACACTTGAAGGAGATGAGAAAATAAGTCCTGCAATATCTTGGAGAAAACTTTCAAAGCAGAGGATAAAACAAGGGCAAAGGACTAGAGAGGATGGGAGCATGACTGGCACGGGAAGGACAGCAGTGTGTGAATGAATGGGCCAGAGGTGGAGTAGCAGGTGAGGCCAGGGAAGTTGTGGGAGGGCGAATCATAAACGCCCTTCTATGTCATTTTAAGTGCCTTGGCTGTACTCTGAGGGAGGATAGAAGTGAAGGGGTGTTTAGAGTAGAGATATGATATCATCTGATATTATATTTTAAAGATATCGTTTTGGGTGCTGTGTTGAGTTAGATTATGGGAGGAAAAGGGAGGAAACAGGAATATTATTTAGGGAGACTATCCAGGCAAGAGAGAATGTTAGCTTGGACCAAGATAAAAGCAATGGGAATGCTGAATAGTCCTAAAACTTGGAATACATATCAAAATAGGATTTGCTAATGGATTCTATGTGGCATGTAAGAGAAAGGAGTCAAAGATGACGCCACAGTTTCTTGGCCTGAGAAACTGGAGGATTAAGTCATGATTTACTAAGATGGGGAGGACTGAAATGATTCCATTGTGGATGGGGTGGGATAGGGGGCTAGTTTGAGAATTTACTTCAAGATACTTTAAGTTTCAGATGTTTATTAGATATTCAAATGGGCTAAAGATGTCTGAGCTAAAGGTAAATTTTGGAATTCTACTGTATAAAAGTAGTAATTAAAACCATGAGACTGAATGGCATTACCAAGATAATGTGTGAGAAAGGGAAGAAGAGCTCTGAGGACTGAACCAAGGGTACTCCAATATTTAAAGTTTGAGAAGGTAAATAGGAATAAGGAAAGGGGCAGCAATGAGTTAGGGGTAAAACCAGAAGAGTGGTGTTCTAGGAAGCTAGTATAGAAGGCATTTCAAGGAGGAAGGTTGACAACTGGGCCAAGTGCAGCTGATAAGTCAAGAGAGATCAAGACTTAGAGTTGATTATGAGGTTTAATAAAAGAATGGGATTTGGTGCCTTGAAAAGAGCAGTTTGGGTAGAGCAGTGGATGGAAGCAAAACCCTGACTGAGGAGTGTTCAAGAGGGAAGCTGGACATAATCAGAGGTAGCAGACATAGATACTGATTTTAACTATTATTTTCTAAAAGGTGACAAAGAAATGGTAAGAGACTAAAGAGAATGAGGAGTCTAGGGAGGATTTTTAGTTTTGGTTTTGTTTGCTTAACGATGAGAGGAATTGCAGATATTTGTAACAGATTAGTATGATCTAGTAGAAAGGGGGAAATGTTTGAATCAGGAGAGGAGGAAGAAAATGTCTAGACTGATAGTTTGAGCAAGTGAGAGGAAAGTGGATCAGGTGCACAAGTGGATGATTCAGTTTTACCAGGAATGAGGTCAGTTCATCCACGGGAGATGGAAAGCATAATACACGGGTGCAGACATAGGTAGAGATGTGGTGGTGAGAATCTGTACACATTGTTTTCTGATTTGCATTACTTTCTCAGTGTAGTAAAGAAAGGTAATCAGTTAAGAATGAGGGTAGAAGAACTAGGAGTTTAGAAAAGAGGGAAAAGTAGGAAAAACTGGCCTAGTAGGCTGAGAGTGAGTGAACTAGAGCCTTAGAGGAGGATGGGTCAGCAGCACTGAGAGTCCACTCAAGATCAGATGTCACGAATTTAAGGTGAGACCACACAGCCTGGCTTTGTATGCTGCCCCATCTGCATTTGCTGTGCAGTTGCAGGGACAAAATAGCTGGAGAGAAGGATTTAAGCAGGTTTGGAATTTTGTCAGGCAAGTATAATAAAGTGAGATGGGTGAGGAAGTTGAGTATACATGTGAAGTAGAGATTTAATGTCCAATGGTAGCATCTAACCTGGGAAACAAAGCATCTAGAGACATAAGAAAGTAGTGAACGAGGGAGAAAAAATGGTAAAATCAATGATTATACCAACGTGCTCATTAGAATTGTAGAATTGGGGGTACTAGAAAAGATGAGATGGAAAGATATAAAGAGGTGTTTGGAAAATTGGGTGCTTAAAATTAAGGTTACAAAGATGCTCCTTTTTGGTAATGATGTCATCTAGGATATGGTCACAGGAGTGAATGGATGTTGAAGGACAAGATCATTGAAGGGGAGATGTGCAAAGAAGTGGAAGCCAAGTTATTAGAAGGATCATCTAAATGGATATTGAAACCACCAAGGACCATAACTGAGTAATGTGGAGGAACTGGATAGTTGACCAGGAGCTAAAATCTTCCAGGAATAAGGGGGAAGGATATTGGGTAAGCGAATGGCTACAAAAGTGAAGGGTGGTCTGTGGGTATGTTTTGTTCACATAATAGTCAAAACTTAGTGATTATAGGGAGAAAGAAGGAGAAAAAGTCTGAAGCAGTTATAACGAGCAAAGACAGCTACCGCATCCCAGGGCCAATGTTATAAGAAATGTGGGAAAGAAAACATCCACCACTTGCGAGGATAACAAGGAGAATAGGAGAATCAAGGCTAAAGGTAAAGAAAGCATTCAGAGAAGAGCTTGGACATATAAAAGATAAAAGCTGTTAATATAACTCTTACCAACTCAAATAACTAGCAATTCCCGAAGGCGGACTGAAAGTGAAGGAGAAGAGGGAAGGACTGAGACAAAGGGAGAATCACCTGAGGCTGACAGCCCAGCCCAGCCCAGCGGACGAGACCTGGTGTTCCTGCGGTAACTGATATAAACAGAGATAAAAGGTAAACAGATTCGTCTAGATAGAGCTAGGACTAGTGTCAGGGGAAAGTGAGACATTGGCTTCCTGGGGCAAAATTTAAGGACGCACCAAATAAACAGAAAAAAAAACTATGATGAACAAACGATCACATTTTTAAACATAAAAACAGGATTAGTATTACTGATTTTTCCTTTTGCCTCAGACTCCAGTATGGCTTGTCAAGGCACTGTTATTAATCCATGGATATTTGCACTAATCCTGATTTTTAAAACTATTGCATTCAAATTTTATTTATCTTGATTACTTAGCTTTTCTGGGGTCTCCTTAATTTCTACCCCTGAGGTCAGTGTTTCACTGCTTGCTGGCCTCATCCTAGTCCTGCCCTGAGGCAAGAAAACGGTGGGGTGGAGGGTGGGGGGGTGTGGACAGTGGACAGTGAGTGCTGTATGAATAGAGAAAAGCAGAGCCTGCTGAGTCCTGGAGTTCTGTCTTCACTTCTGCAATGCTGGTTTTAGCTGGAATCCTCAGATTTTCCTCTTGATTCCCAGCAATGAAGGGGTTAAAGCCAGAGGAGGACCCACCCCACCACCACTGCAAATTCATGATATATATATATATATATATATATATATATATATATATACATCTCACAACCAACCTTCTGACGAATACCTGGTAGCAAAAAATCTGAGGCTGTGTGCTAAACAATATATGGATTACTATAGTCTGTATTACTAATATAGTCTGAATACTTTTGTTTGACAGTAAGCCAAGATGAGGGTAGAGTTGATGGCCTCTTATAGCCAGTTGAAGAATGTAACCATGGATTGGACCTACATAAATGGTCACCCCATTTCCCAGTAATAACTACTATAATACAATATGATGTATTGGGAGTGCCATCTTCAAGGCTAAAAGACATCCCACAAAAACCCTGTTTCAAAAAAGAGTCATATAGTTCACTTTCCAGAAAATGTCCAGGTTTGTGGCTAAAGGAAGAAAGCTTTATAAATACACTGATCTATTTCAAAGGTTGGTTATTTTTATTTTTTAAGATTTAAAATTAACCAGATCTCAATGCCCTTACTTGCTAACAAGGCAATCTCCAGCAGCTGAGCAAACACGTAAGCCAGTCAAAGAACTCAAAGAACCCAAAGCTTCCCAGAGTCTCAACTCAGTCTGACCGTCAGGCAGTAAGTGACAAGCCCTACTCATCACAACCAAAAAACCACACTTACTTCATTCACTTTTATGCCTTATGAGTGTTGAGGTGACTGTGACATAGACGTTATGAATGAGGTGGGAAAAGTTCAGGGTCTATTCACTGAAAAATCAATGAGGTGAGAGCAAATAAGTTAGTACTTCCATTGTGCACCTGCTCTTCCTAGACACAAAATTAAACACTTAGCAGCATCAACCAACCCCTCCTGCCACAGCCCTTGCCACCTCCTTCAGCTCTCACCGCCTCCTAACATACTGGTGCAAATGTGAGCAAACAAGCAGCAGCTAGTCTCTCCTACATATTTTCAAGCCATGTCATGTGGCTAGAACTGGCATTAGGCAAATGTATTACCGCTAAAATTTTCTGAAAAATCCATTTTAAGAGTACAAGACAGATTTGGAACAATTCATAATGATCAAGATTGGTGTTAGTAGCTGATGCTCTGAGTCTATACATTCAGAATCTGGAGACAACGGGGGATTTATTGAAATAATATTCAACCTACTTCTAAAAAGGATTTTAGCTTCTACTCAACTTGCCGAAAGCAGTCATTTAGAAAAGTACTAGTTAGAAGTAAAATACTTGACATATAGGCCAGGTGTCATCGAATCACTCTTGGGAGTTTACCAAAATTAGTAAAGTATCTTCATAGTTGTGTGCTATATGAGCATTCCCAGTCACTTGAGGAGATATTTTAGGGGAATTTGCAAACATTTGCAAATCCCTATCTATGGGCCCTCATTTCCTCCCTTACTATCTAACTTCCACACACCTTTTTAGGGCAACAACTGTTCCCATAGTTAGAGGCCTCCTCCCTGCCATTAGCCTTTTGTGACTTGATCCTCTTTGTTCTCCATCTTATTCGCAAATTATGAGTCCCTCTCTTCATAAACCTCCACTCAGAGACATGACAAGTACTTTTCAGTAGTATCCCTAACCATCCTGTAGGTTGGCTTCTTAAGTTTTAAAATAGTCATAAAGGAAGTAAAAAGTCTAAATTGCTCCTTCTCAGAATTTGTTGTTGCTTCCTACAGCTTCTTATTTGGAAATATTAGTCATGAGGAGAATAATAGAAATGTAAATGATTGTGGCAGTGGATGGCCAGGGGACATTCGTTCTTAGAAAGCCTGAATTATGCCAGGTACCCACTAATTTAAACAATAACCATTTTCATATAATTAAAATGTTCATGTGACATAGACACAGGAATCAATCTTATGGTCTAAGTTTCTTGCTTATGATAAAGAAACAATAATAATTAAAGACACCCTCAGCATTTTGCATGACAGGCATTTCCAAAGTTATGATTGTAAAATGATAATCTCCCTTTTGGGCAAAATTATGCTTTGCTATTGTGGTAATAGCAAAAGCAGTGATGAATATCTGAATAAGAGAAAGCTTTCCTAATGGTTCAAGAATAGCATTCTAACGATTTCTATCTTACCAGGAGGAGCATAGTATATGAGAAATATATTCCAGTAGAACCTAGTATCTGTGAGAACTGAGATAAAATACTGAAGATGGGTAGAGCAAAATAACTCTGACTTATTTAAGGAGGATGATCCAAGGTGACTATCCCAGGGCACTATGGGGAGATATAAAATAGTCTTCCTGAAGCAGAAGCTTCAAGAAAGGGAGCTGTAACCTTCATGGAGCTTCTCTCATCATGCTAAAATGTCCTTCATTCATGTTTCTCTAAGCAAGTCTGAAACTTTGGGCTGAATACTGGAAGAGGCTAGATTCCTGTAGAAAGCCATATTCTCTGCATGCAGAGCTAACCTGAAGGGGACAATAAAACAGAGGCGGAAGCACAGCTGTGTCAGATACAAAGGAGAAAGCAAGACATCAGCTGGCAGACACAAGTCCATTGAGAAATGTCTTTCTTATCTTCAAAATTGGCTTGACTGAGAACCTAGGAACAATTATAGGAAAAGCCCAGACATGTGATTTCCCCCTTTTCTGCTGTAGTCTTGCCCTTGAGATGGGAGGCAGGAAGGCCCATGAGAACACTGGATTCACACAATCAAAAGCAATCATGATGGGAAAAATATTCTGCCCTTCATAGGTGTCTGAAAGTTCATCTTTCTCCTTCGCAATATCCTCTCTGCACAATTTAGGGCCAAGAGACTGTCATTCTATTCATTTTTTCCTTTAACAAGAAAGCTACATCCTTTGAGGACAGAGGACAGAGGAATTCTTGGCTCTTTTATCCTTTCTTGTTTCCTCTGAATCCTGAGCTCTTGTTTATAAGCTTATATTTATAATCTCAGCTCCAAAACCTGGTTTCTTTCAGGTACTTTGTAGACTGCTTTCCTTTAATCTTCCCCCTTTTTTAGAGTCTTTTCAAAAGCAGCAGAATAAAAAGTCAAAGGCAATAGCAAAGAGGCTGCTATTCCACCAGCTGGAGATATCCTCACGTTTCCTGGAAGGCACAGACACGAATGGCTCATGTGAATATGAGGACAGGGGAAAGAGCATGCTCTTTCTCCTCTGTCTCTCACTCCTACAACAAAGTCATCAGAGATGTAAGTGGGATCTAGTCATCCAATATCAAATGATGCATATTCTTCCCTGCCTATTAGTTCTGAAAGTTCAAAATGGCTATTTCTCAAGTCAGTCTACCCAGCAGAGTCCAAGTCTAGTCTCACATGGAAGCCATAGAAAGTTTATAAGGAATGAGGCTGCAAAAAATAATTCACTTGACTCTCTAAGGTTATGTTTAAGGGGTAGACAGAAGACTATTACAGTAGGGCTGTTCATATGGTGTCCCATGATGGATCAGATTTCGACGCTTAGAAAGACGCAGTCATATTGTAGAAGATACAAAAGAACTAAGGCGACTGATCACCTAAGTTCTTGCAAATTTACAAAGATGACTTAGAAAAAAACTGACAATAACTGTGAAATGTCTCCTGAAAAGAAAAACTATTTCTAATGAAATTGTTTATTGCTTGCCTTAAGAGAATTTGTCTAGGTAAGGTACTTTTCCAAGTGGAGAATGCCATAGTAATGGTGATATTATTTGCAAACCACTGTAGTGTGGTTCTATAGGTATATTACTGTACTCCAAAGCAATATGCTCAATGTACCCAGAAGTAGATTAAAATATGACAAGACACAGAACTGCAATGACAACAGAGTAAAAAAACACTAAATAGAATTTAATATAGATTGTGCACAGTTTATATAGATGTAGATGTGCAGGTATATTACTCTTAATTGAAATTTGAATATGCTGTCTTTAGTCTTTACAGATATTAGATACATCACTTAGTTGTATTACTGAAAATATTACTGTACATATGTAATAATAGATTTTTCTATTATATGTCATGTAACATGATAATTTCCATATCTAGAGCTCCTATAGTAATAAACTAGTTCATCTTCAAAACTATTTCTCATGTGAAAAAAAAAGGCTATTTAGATCAGGGCCTGACTCTTGGTTAAGAGTCCCTATATAACTTCTTGTATTATAGAAAATGATTCTCACATCAACACCATTGAACACAAATATCATAATAAATTTCCTGTGCAGGCCCCTATAAATAGGTTATTAAGTTATAATATGCTCACTGAAAACTAGTAGATTCTGTATATGTTAGAACTAGGCCTAAGAGATTATCAAGTTTATTTTGCTTTCCTTGAGGGTTAGAAAGGTACGGTACTGAGGGGTTAGTACTCTGGCAATATATGGCAATAATGGACTGTACGCGATCAAAAATAAGACGGTTACATTGCTGCCATGTAGCAGGCACTGTCCACTGCCTATACGATTTTCTCCCCATTTTCCTTCTAACTGAATCCCATTTTGTTCACTCCCTCCAAATGGCCATGATTTTCGGGGATCTGCTTCTAATAATAATTAGAGAAGGTGAATCTGTTCATTGGTCTATCTCTATTGTGGAGGTCTCACTCCTCTCCTGGGAAATGGGTTCAGGCATGAGCATCAGATACAATTCTGTGATTTTTCTCCTTTCACAGTGTTTAAAAGGCTGATTTCTGCAATGCTTGGGAAATTGATCTTGGAATCATCAGGACAGATGACAGCAAATTAATAATTGAGCACTCAGGGAAGCCATTGAAGAGAAGGTTGCATTTGAATCAGAGGTATGATAGACTCCCTAAGACAACATTTCCAGAAGAGAGCTCCTTATATTGCGATCATTAGTAAAGACAAAAAGAAGAAAATAGGGAAGAAAAAGAGAGAGCCAGTAGATGCTACCTCCAGGAGGTCTCTTACTTTGGCTGCCATTCACTTAACTGTGCCTTTAGTAATTTCCTCATGTGAACCAGAGCTACAGAGAAAAGTAATTTCAATACCTAAATTCATCTCAGGTAAGAGAACAATGGCAGTCATGTTAGATTTCGAATGTCAAGTCTAATGACATAATCAGATCTCCTAAAATGCCATGTTAGGGAGGCACTAAGGCCCAGCCCCAGCCCAGTTGAAAGGAGATCCGTGCTTAGGGATGTCTGCCTGGAGCCCAGCATAGAAGAATGGTAGCTAGCCTGCCAAGTATCTGTCGTCTTCAGTTTTGTTGATTCAACTAAACTGTCTAATATATGTATATAGTAACTCTATTGAATTCAAACATATCTGGTAACAATTTTAAATATTTCTAAGTTGAATTTCTACTCATCATTCATTTACATATTTAGTAAATATGCTGGAAGGGGACAGAGACAGACAATCAATTATTTATAATGCAAGGCAAGAAGTGAAACTGGTAAGTGTTATAATAAAGGCATAAAAAGACACATCATTCCTTAATTAAAATTAAACAATTTACAGCCTTTTCTCTGAGATCTGATGGTTGACCCCTCAAGGTATTTTCAGCATTTTGGACTCATTTGTCTTTTAAAAGCAGGTAAAGTTGCAATTATGCCTATGCCTAAGGCACAGTCAAGAAAAAGGAAAAAAGGAAAAGGAGGAAATGGAAGCAAGGATACAGGAGAAAACTTGAGAAAATGAAACAAAAGAAGTAAGAAAGAGGTGAGGAAGATGGAAAACGGTCACTAACAACTCTCTAGGTACCATTCAACAACCATCTGGGAAATCTCAGCATGGTCTTCATGACATTAATCAAGATGATATTTATTTTATCTTTTTTTCTAAGCCTACTGGGTTCTTGATATTTTTGGAATAAAATGGTTAAGACTGCACAAAGAAATGATTCCTACCCTAAATGTTGCTTTAGCTAACTTAACCCATGTTACTGATATCATTGTTACTGAAGCCAATTTTGAAAATCGAGACATAAAACAACTTCTAGTGCAGTGGGGAGACAACTGGTGCTTCAAATAACTCATATGAAGGGTTAATTCTGGAAATGGTGATAAAGTCCCCTTTGATGTAAAGATTCACCATTAGATAGTATCATTTATCAGTTTTAAATCTAGAATACTTTAGTTTTTGTGCAATAACATCTTAATTATTGAATTAAACGTAACGGAAGCCTAATTTTTTAAATGATCCTTCTTTGTATTTCTCTTTTCCAAACTAGATCATAAAGTCAATTTTTAATAGTCTGGAACAAAATAAAAATATCAGAATTCATAGATATTTGATAGATGTTCCGATATTCATAGACATCAGAAATTTGTAGCACTTTTGCTTCTGTTATGTGTTTGTATTTTTATATTGTGTCATCTTGATTTTACAGTATTTCTTTTTGTGGATTGCAATCAAAAATTTGGAAACCACTTCTTTAAACTAACTTTCTAAGGCTGTTTGCCTATTCTCTTTTTTAATGGAACCATCACTAATGATGTATGTCAAGGGAGGTACAGGTGTGACTGGGAACAAGGACTCCACACTCAATCTAATCAATTGGTTTGATAAATATTTGCATTTGAACTCTTCTACTTTTCTCAAACAAAATCTCATTAGGAACTCTCAAATAAAAAAGAGAGAAACACAAAGGCAAACAAAACAGAATTTCTCTGGTTGGAACAGGGGTCTGCCCCCTGTCACTCCTTCAGCATCATTATGGAGAAACTGTTCACAACAATTGTGTCAGGTCTCAGCTCCTCCACAGGAGTCTGTTTTCATGGACAAGTTGCTCAACTTCTCTAGACTCAATTGTTCCATCTGTAAAATGAGGAATTTATAACCCATTATGCTCACAGACTTATTGTGAGTATAAATTATGCAACAGATCTCATCTTCAAGTCCCTAAGTTGTTTCTCAGCCATTGTTTTCTGCCAACTCACTGTTTTCCAATCACTGCAAAGTGTCCTAAAAATGTATCAAGGCCAAATTAATTTGAAATAAACCTAATACATTTAAGTACCTGCAGCCCTTCACTAAGATATTTGACAATTGTTAATGTTTCCCGGATTCAGACCTAAGGAAAAACATATTGTGTCCCATCTCTAGAAGGTGCCTCATCCTACATGAAATTCCAGTATTTTGGTTTCATTCCTTTCAATCAATATCTGTATTGCATTAAAATGTGAAAAATCCAAAAAAGAGAGAGAATTGCAGGGCAGAGCAAATCTTTGTCACAGGAAAGAATAACTTAAATTTAGGATTTTTTTCTTTTAGTATAGAAGTAAATCTAAGACTACGAGACACCTGAACATTAAAAAAAGAAAAAGAGAAAAAGAAAATAGCGCCCAGTCAGGTAAATTAGACAGGAAGGAGAGAAATCAGGTATCAAAGAAACTTTTGTCTACTACTATTGAAAATAGCTCCAATTGTTATAAGTAATAATACCTTGCATTTGCATTTTGCTTGGTAGTTTGCAAAACTACCTCATACTAGATCCATGTGCTATCCGTGTGGAATATGTAGATACACCTTCATAAATTCCTTTCATTTTTAAATTGTTGAGTGAAGTAAAACTAAGAGTAGGTTGAGTAAATTTTAAAATTTAGTAAGTAGTAAAAAATACCCTGGGAAAAGAACATTGGCATTCTACTTTCTTTTGGGTATATCTGTGCTCCAACTTGGCAGTATTACCAAAACCAGCCTAGAGTGTCATGAAACAAACATATGAGACATTCCAACCCTGGTCACCAGAAACAGGAGCTCGGCAAACTCTTTGAAGGATAGCAGGATCTACCATTTGGTGTTACATTTGCCGCCAAGTCTGCGTTCCTCAAGTTGCTCCCCAGCGGCCTCAAGAAGTTAATATAGCCTGCTTATTCCATAATGCCAGGGTAGATCTCCTTCAAGAAGAACTGAGTTCTTCCAGAGAAAATACCTCTAAACACAAAAGTATCAGCATTATTACATGTCCTTTAGGTACAAGGCACTTTAGTGTTGCCATTAATGACAAGGGAAGCATTGCCACCAACACTTGACAGAACACCCAATTTATCAGCAGCAAAAATCACTAAATAAACAACCAGTTTATGGCCTTGTAACATAGAGTGAAAATTTATCTCTAACTTCAGCACAGTATTTTTATTTCCCTGGTTGAAAAGAAGCTACAAGAAAAAGATAATGGACATATTTGATCATCAGTTGACACTACTGAGAATGACAGAGGAGGCATGAAAATGAATAAACATTGTGCAACTTTAAATAACATTTCTGAAGATGCGACCTTGTGAATCAAATACAGTTTACTTAAGGGCGCTGTTAAAAATGCTTACTACGTTGTTTCTGTTTTCAGTCCAAGAGGACATTTACCTACAGGCTACACTCACTGATATTCAGTTTGCTTTATTAATTTCACTTGATTTGTGGTCTTATTCTTTTTAGTGTTCTTTTTAGTATTGTGGGCTCTCTGATGTAACCTATTAGGACTATGGAGGGTATTGTCTTGTAGATCACTACAGTGTGGGTGGAAAGATAATGTGCTGAACTGAGTTTTTGAAGTTAAAGTATTTTCATTCTTAAAGCCAAAAAATATTCTTTTAATTTTTTTTTTGAGGAAGATTAGCCCTGAGCTAAACATTTGCCACCAATCCTCCTCTTTTTGCTGAGGAAGACTTGCCCTGAGCTAACATCCATGCCTATCTTCCTCTACTTTATATGTGGGACATCTGCCACAGCATGGCTTGACAAGTGGTGCGTAGGTCCACACCCAGGATCCAAAGTGGCCAACCCCAGGCTGCTGAAGTAGAACATGTGAACTTAACTGCTGAGCCACTGGGCCTGCCCCCCTGAAATATTTTTAAGAATTCTTAAATATTATGAAGATTATCTAAAGTGAACCCCGACAGCTAGGTAGAGTAGACAATTGTCTCTGTAATTTGACTTCAAGAGTCTAACAGCTTCCAGCTCCTCTTAGAATATTTTGTCCTTTTGCTCACAGATACATGAAGTTTCACATTTAGACCTTCTTTCAGCAAAACACTTTATCTATTGTTATTCATGTAACCAAAGATTTCTTAAAAAGTAGATATTCAAATGGATGCGATTGTAAATTAGGGCATCATTGAACTTATGTTGTAAATGCCTTTAAATTTCCTATGGAGAAACAACAGTAAGAGCCAAGGTGGAAGGAAAATGTTTTGCCTAATTAGAAAAATAAAAAGAAAATTAGTCAAAATTTGCATTTTTAAGGAAGTTTACAAAGTCATATGTCATATGACCCAAACCATATCAACCTTATCTGCAGAGAATTCTTTTCAGCTACTTTTCTCAAAAGAGGCTATTGATATGCACACACTCAAAATGTCCCATAGATAATCAGGTACCTTAAGGAATTCATATGCACAGACAGACCAGCCAGACCAGGGAAATGAGCTAGCTCTTAAAGACGGGTGACTTGAAAATTAGTTTTTGGTTTTGGCTTTCAGTTTTGTTTAAAATTTTCTCTTGAAATAATTTTAGACTTATAGAAGAGATGAAAAAATGGCACAGTAGTCCTCCCTTATCCACAGGGTATCCATTTGAAGACTCCCAGTGGACGCCTGAAACCACTGATAGTACTGAACCCTATGCACACACTGTGTTTTTTCCTATCATACATATTTAAGGTATGGCAGCAAAACTAGCACAAATTTCTTTTTCCTTCTTCACAATTTCACAGATAAAAGATTCATTCTTGCTGCAGATCTTAACAACTTCAGTGTACAATTCCTTATGAAGTTGAGAACTTTCATCTTTTCAATTAAAGGAAGCACTTCACAGCTTCTCTTTGGCATATCTGAATTGCCAGCATCCCTACTCTTGCTCTTCAGGGTTATTATTATGTAAAATAAGTAAACAGTCAATCTGATAACCAAGATGGCTACCAAGTGACTAAGGGGTTGGGGATGGGGGGAGTGTATACAGTGTCTACTGTGTGGATATGCTGCACAAAGGGATGATTCTTGACCCAGATAGAACAGAGTGGGATGGTGCAAGATTTCCTCATGCTACTCAGAGCAGCCCACAATTTAAAACTTATGAATTTTTTATTTCTGGAAGTTTTCATTTAACATTTTCAGACCTCAGTTGACTGCAGGTAACCGAAACTATGGAAAGTGAAACCACGGATAAGGAGGTTACCGTACAGAGGGTTCCCATATACCCCCCACCTAATTTCCCATACGTTAATATTTACATAACTGTAAAACATTAATCAAAACTAAGAAATTAACTTTGGTATAATAACATATAACTAAAGTACAGAACTTACTCTGATTTTACCAGTTTTTCCATCTATCTCCTTGTTGACACAAATAATTCATAACCAACCTATAAATCAAAATTGGGGTGAGTTTATTATGAGCCAGAGTGAAGATTATAACCTGGGAAGGCCTTAGAAGGCATTCCAGAGAAACATGGGTTTCAGTGCGGTCTTATATCTTTTTAGAACAAGGAAAATACATTAAACACACCCAGGATACATTTTCAAAGAGATATTCAGTTGCATATTAGCAGGTGTTGATGAAAATAATCCATAACCAATCTATAAATGAAAATTTGGGTGAGTCTATTCTGAGCTGAAATCTGAGACGCATGGGCCAGGGCCTTTCCTCCCAAAGGAAGAAAGGGCACCAAAGAAGTGAGGTACACAGAGTGGTTATATACCCCTAACCAGGACGTTTCACATATGATTGAAATGTCCCTCCCACAATAGTCACAAGATTGCCCTGTCGGCACAGAGCTTGATGGACACAGCAGATAGTGGGTCTGCTATCTTGGCAGGAGTAGCAGGAAGCAAGTCTATTGTCTCAAGCTGGGTGGTCACAGGTGAGCACAGCAATCAGTTCCTAGCCTAAGGAAAGATGCTTAATCCTTAAGGAAATGCCAAAGTTAGGAGGGGGAGGGAAGTTTCACCTTTATTTCAAGGGCCTTTGTTCTTGCCATAGGGAATATCTAAAGCAGATATACAATGCACGCTCAACGGCCACAGTCAGGCCCTTTTGGAAAGACAAGGTCAGGCCGAACTAGGTTTACAGCAAATGGCTTCCTCATATTCTCCAATATATCCTATTGCTTGCCATTTTTATTTGTCACAGGTCAACATGACCATGATGCCAGGAAAGGGACTAATCTGGGTGTTACAAATATGGCATTACCAATAGGGCATAGGAAGGGAAGTATGCATTCCTTATCTCAAGAGAGATTCCTTACTTTAATGGATAAGGAGATGTACAATGTATGTTTGATAGGCCATAAGTCAGACTTTCTAGTTTAAGTCGAATCAGTTTTGAACTCGAATAGTTACCCCATATACCTCAAAATGTGAAAATCTCATCACTTTTCCCCTTTTCATCAATAATCTTTCAATAGAAAGTATTGCTGATCAAAATATTGTCCCTCAGTGCCAGGGTGGTTTGCTGCTTGCCCTGGGTCCATCATGTCCCTTGGTGCTAGGCTTTTATCTCATTGATTTGCCCAGTTATCTACATTGGGGGGAAATAGTCAGATATAGTAGACAAGCATAGAGGTATATATTAACAGGGGAAGTGTTTCATAAGCTATGTAACTTGTCAATTATTTTCAGATCATCACACAAACATTGCACATGTGCTCTTCCATGACTTCTTATAGTTACATTATTTATAACAATCATAGAACAGGTAATCCAATACTTGAAATGATTAGCTTAAAAATTAATTCTTAGGCTTAGCCTCAATAAAAGGGGATTCATTCAGGGTTGTAGGATCCATCAACCATCTCAAGTTGCTGAGCAATCATTACTCTAGCTTCATGCCAATCCTGCAACACTGAGAAAACAGTAATTAGTTTGAATATAATGACCAATACAAGAATTCCATGGAGTAATAGAAATAGGAATTGCAATCCAGGTCGCGAACGGAAGCCAAGACCAGGAGGGAGCCAAATAAACAAATCAAGACGAGGTATAAGATTGCTTAAGGTATTAATCTGGTTTTTTTTTTTTAATGTACTTTAGCAGAGATGACACATTGGAAGATTCCTCAGGTATAAAAACAGAACATTCAGTTTGAATGATTTATATGTACTGTAGGGAGTAACCCACATTTCCTCTTCCCAAATGTGGGTTCGTCTGGCCGGAGAACGAATTAAATTCACATGAGACAGAATAGCAACAGAAAATTAAACAAGCTTTATGAGGAACCATGGCCCAGGGCCTTTCTTCCCGAAAGAAGAAAGGGCACCAAAGAAGTGGGGTGCACATAGTGGTTATATACCCCCAAACAGGGTGTTTCACATGTGATTGAAATGTCCCTCCCACAATAGTCACAAGATTGCCATGTCAGCACAGAGCTTGATGGACACAGTAGGTAGTAATCTGCCATCTTGGTGGGCATAGCAGGAGGCAAGTCTATCGTCTGGAGCTGGGCGATCACAGGTGAGAGCAGCAATCAGTTCCTAGCCTAAGGAAAGATGCTTAATCCTTAAAGAAATGCCAACGTTGGGAGGGGGAGGGAAGTCAGTTACAGGAGGAAGTCAGTTACCAGAGAAGCACAATAAAATGCAGATTTTAAGTCCTTGCCTTTGGTATTGATTAAGAGTTTTTAGAGAGAAGGTCATCTCCTTTCTTCTTCCTGGTACAGAGAGGGAGGCAATTTTACAGATAGAGATTTACCTTACAAATGTAAATGTGTCCTAATGAAGGGCAAGTTCCATTCCTCAGAGCCTCCTTCCCTGTCCAAGTTTATCAAAAGCAATCAGCCTCAAATAATCCTGATGCCAAAGAGACATATCTTGGGGTGGCCAATTCCAGGTCCCCACAGTACCACCTTGGGATTCTGTAAGAATATCTAAGGCCATTCTATTTTGAAGGGCAGCCTTTCTCACTGAAGACATTTCAGTATCTAATAAGGCTATTCCTGCTTCACTACTGTTAAGGGCCTCTGTATGTGATATAACATCTTCTAGCCCCAAAGGAGGAGCAACTAAAGCTAGCTTCTCGGTGGTCACACCAGTGGAACACTGAATGAGCCCCCCTGGCCTTAAAGAGAGGGTGATTGGCAACAGTTGCTAGCTCAGCCTGAATCCTTCCCTGCATCCAAGGGAAGCTCAGGGTGCAGTGTTTTAGCCATCCAGGCAGTAGCCAAGGATACAGATTTGTTCCATATAACCACTGACTTCCAGTATGGGCCACTCAATAAATGCCTGGCCTTCAAGACCAGTCTGTTCCAAATTGGTCACTTTCTTTAAGTATGATAGTGTTTTGAAACCTTAAATGGAACAAGTAAAAAATAGGTATATGGTTTAAGCATAACGAAGGTTTAAATGCAGAGACACAAGGTTGGAAATACAGGTCTGGTCCAGAGTCCTGGGATGGCTGTCTACAACAGATGCCATCTTCTTCTCATCCTGGTATGGCCCTTTCCAATGGGCTGCAAAGAGTCTTTTATTTGATGCATCTTTAGATAAATAAATTCTCCAGGTTATAGTCCATGATCCTTAAGGTTTGGGAGCCCCATGAGAAGAATCAGCTACCAAACTTTCATTCCTTTTAAGCATCTCAATAAGACCCTGACAACAATGTAGTATATCTCCCTTAAGCAAAGTTGGTTCATGTATTTCCTCATCTAATTGCATGGCCCATCCAGTTATTACCTCAAAAGCAAACAGCCGATGTTTACCAACGGGTGTAGATCTAAGATTGAGGAGCACTAGCAGAAGAGCTTTTAGCCATGAGGATTAAATGCTTCTGAAAGCTTTGCCAATTAAATTTTGATTATGCCGTTAGTTCTTTCCACCAATCCTGAGGATTGGGGATAGTAAGTGCAGTGGAAATGCTGCATTATTGGCCAAATGTTACAAATAGATTTAATTATTTGTCTGGTGAAATGAGTTCTCAGGTCACCATGTAACTCAGTAGGAATTCCTCAAACAGGAATTATCCTTTTCAATAATAATTTACCTAAAGCCATCACTCTTCTAAAGGAAAGTCTTCAACCCAATGTGAGAACATACAAATCATTACAAGATATATTTATCCTTGAGATAGTGGCATTTGGACAAAGTCCAATTGCCATACCTCAAAGAATCTCTTACGAAGGGGAAAGTGGCCTTGTGATTCATGAAATAGTTTCCCTAGATTATATTTTGGGCATGTAGCACAATGAGCAGCTGTGGGACAAAGTTTCCAAAAGTATTGTTTTCCCCCTATTGTTGCCACCTTTATTTCTTATCTTTTGTGGCTATTTCTTGAGCCTACAGAAGAAAACCTCTTAGTGGGTTAGCAAAGTTAATAGAAAGCAGCAGATGTTCTTGAGGCTGGACAGCATATCCAGCTTGATAACATCTTTGCTTATAGTTTAAGTAAGACCCATCTGTAATCCAATTAAATAATAGAATGCAGTCATTGTTTATTCCTCTTGTGATGTTGGAAACAAGGTAGCAAGGTTAAAATAGTGAATAATCTTTACCTACACAATATAATCTAAGAAGGTTTATCATCATTTACTTGACAATGCTTCCCATGCAATTTAGCATACCAAACAAGCCTAATTAGTATCCCCCCACTCCTTTACAGGAAGAGAGAACAAATTTCTTTGAGAAGTCTCAGGGGCCCTCTGAAAATCCTCAGAGAAATTCTCTTTCTTCTTCCAGGTCAAAAGAAAGCCTTTATTCAGGATTTGAATATTTTGGGGGGCAGGGAGGAGGAGCTTGTCAAAAATATCAAAAGATTTTAAAACACTTGGTCAAACAAGATCAAGTGTCTGCTGATGTTGTCACTGTGAAGCAGTCAAGGGCAAACAGAGCATATCCTTTTTGAGAGAGAAAGCCAAATTCTAATTCTTGTACCAGTTTACTTTTTATATTAAAATTCATTTACTTAATTGGAATTACTTTAATCTTAGCCAACTTGACCAGGTATAAAACTCTCAGACTTTCTCTTTCACAAACTTTCTATAACTTTCTTTTTACATTCACAATTGTCAATTTACATTCACAAAAATACATACATTGTCCCACGCTTCGTTCTCCCTTCTGCTACTTTAGGACAAATTTATCTTTCTTAACCCAACAAACAAAAATACTTCCATTCTGTATACTTTCTTTACTGAAAACATATTTTACTTTCCTTGTATGCAGATCTATTTTCCTTATTAATTTTTAGTAGCTTTAATTACGTATATCAATTAGAACCTTTAGCCCTTACAGACCTTAATTTCTAAGTAAAAACTAAGTAAGCAATTATAAACTTTCTTTTATATTAGCATTTGGGTCAAATTTATAAATACCTTTTATAATTTCTAGAAACATGTTACCTTTGTGTACCATGTACAATCTTTCAGTAAAATATAAGACTAGTTTACTAATAGACCCAAACACTTTTTAGGTTCTCTGTAATAAGCCAAAAGTAGATAAACTTAGATACATTTAGCAATAATGTTTCTGTATTTTATCTTATTTGAAAATGACCCAGATACTCAACAAGTTTTATCATTTAACTTAATTTAGCAAAACTCTAAAGTTTTAAGTTGCCAAAAAGAATTAGAAAGCTGTTTTTTTAAGTATTCAGACCACAAAACATAATTATTGTACCCACAAACTCTTATCCATTTTTATCTATCTAAATCATTTGTTTCCAACAATTATGTTCAGATTACCCACAAAAACTTCATGAGACATTAGACAAAATTAGCTATCATTTAAAGCTGTTATTTTGCTGATGAATTTGTAACAGATAACAAGAGCATATTTGACTACTAAACCCAGGCTGCACGTCTGCATCATATCCAAATACTGATGACACTAAGGACAAGCCTATTTCAATCAAACCAACACACTTAAACAAGCTTTTGTTTACTAAAGATTAATTTGTCTCATGTTAACTTGAAAGACATTGGGTTAATTTCTGTTACATTTAGAATTTATGCAAGTGCTTACTTTAAACCGATTAAACAGAGCTCTCAATTTTGTCTATACCATCCAGAGGTAAAACATCACACATATATAACATACATGTAGACCCACATACATGAAGTCTCCACAGCTATTCTTTTAGAATCACTGCCATGCATCACGTACAGTAATATAAAGCTCCCTAGTTATGAATCCAAATTTTGTCTAAGCCTTTTTACTAATATTGGTGGAAAAGACACTAAAGATGCTTTTGGGTGAGGCTGCTCTTATGGCTGTTTTTCTGGCCTTTGTCCTTTTTTTTTCCCCCTTCAGTTTTAGGAATTGGTGATGAGCTAGTTAACAGTTCCCAGAGAGGCGAGGCCGTAATCCTGCTGAGATAAAGGAACTGGGTGGAATCTGAACTGCCTCTAGAACTGCTTTTCCAGTCTTCCAGGGCTTTGTAAATTAAGGACATCTCTCCAACCCCACCACCCTAATCAGCTTTTTTTCCCTCTGGGTGCTTAGTTTTAATTTAACTTAGGGAAGAAGGCCTGGAAAGAAAATTTCTATCAGACTCTGAATATCAGCTTCCAGTTTGGTCAAGTTTCTGATCTTAAGTTGCTTAAATCCTTCTGAATACCTTGTCAGTTTCAGCCAGGACAAACAGTAACTACCTGGCCATATTGAACAGTTGCAGTAATCTTTAGCACAGCAGTTTCCCAGAAAATCTCTCAGTCTCATTAACTTGTATGCTATGGGGGTGTCCATAAATTCAGGGTCTAATATATTCCTCTAAGTACTATTTATACCTTAATTTCCTATTAGCTTTTTGCAACAAAACTTTCAATAAGATTATTTTGGGATATTGAAGTTCTTGCCTTTTAAATACACTTTTTAAAAGATCTTATCTAATCAGAACCTTCCTTCTAATGGCCAGTGTAACTCCCCTGAGACTGGTGGCAGTTTGGTAGGACCCTTAGCCGCAAAGGGAGTGCAACCCACATTTCTCTCTGACTATCTCTGACTGCAAAATGGGGTGTGACCACATTTTGTCTGACCATTTTTCAGGACCTCTAATCTGTCAATTATTAAGCCAAGCCCTCAGGACATGAAACAAGCTTGGTAAAATATATATATATATATATTTTTTTTTTTTTGCTGTTCTTTGTAATTATTTACAGCTTCCAGAACCTTTAGCTTTTGAGCAATTGTGCTGGAAGTTGGCGAGCTCAACTCTTTAAAAATTTGTTACCTGGCTCTTAAAAATGAGCCCCACAGTGGCCACTATAATTTCAAATTATCTCGGGTTATCTTGCCAGCCATAAATAGCTATCCTTATTTCGTTAATCACTTGCAAGTCACAGCATGAAGCCAGCCGGAGTTTGGAGGTGAGGCTGCCCATTTGGCTTTTAGAAGCTGGATTTCCCACTTTTCTTTTAGTTTTGCTGTGCTACAAAGTCTGAACAATTCCTAGGGACAGTATAGTGGGTCAGAAGTGGGCTGCTTGTGAGTATTACTCCCTAAAGAAAGGTCATAAACACTCTCTTATGTGCCTCAGTTTCTCCCGCCGGCAGCCTAAAACTGCCATGGGGGCTTGGAGCTCAGGTGGTCAACCCTCATATGACCTTCCCTGGATGAGCCTTTAATTAATTAACATGAGTGATAGTGGAGTTCCCTATGGGACTGCTACACATTACGAAGATTTGACCCTCTGAAACTCCTGTTAAGGTTCTCATTCACCTGAGAATGCCTTTCAGCCAGGAGCAGCAATGTCCCTTTTCTTCAGAGCTGAACACATCAGTCTCTCATTTCTCTATCAAGCAGTTTGTTCAGACTTTATATAAACACCATTCTTTACAATTTAAAGCCAAATTAAAAAGGTCGGGCTTCCCCATTCACTCTAAAGTTCCCTCTAGGCTCCCTTGGCCTAGGAAATTCCCCCTAGGTTCCTCTTCCCTAGGGTATGCACTGGTAGCCCCTTAAGACACCTAGTCTTAAGGTTGAAAACAGCTCATATAAACTCTGGACTGTTGACTTAAAATAAGGAGGTCCAGGTTTCAGAAGAACTCACCAGGGTCACCTAAAGAATGCTGTGATCTGCGGGGGGCAGGGTGGGTAGGTGTTGCTCAATGGGCCCCTATTGGTACCGAATGCTGGTTAAGTGTAGATTCCAGATGGTCTCTGGTGGATTTCTCTGAAATCTTCTGCAACTATACTAAAATCCTTTTTCTCTTCCAGGATCTAATTGAGGATCCCACATTGAATCAGTTGTCATGTCTTCCAAGTCTCCTCTAATCTATGACAGACAGTTCCTCAGTCTTTCTTTGTCTTTCATGACCTTGTCATTTTTGAAGAATACTGGTCATGTATTTTGTAGAATTTCCCTCAATTTGTGTTTCTCATAATGAAACTAAGGTCATGCCTTATTAAGGAGGATACCACAGCATGGTGTGACTTTTTCAAGGGGTACTTGATGTTGATAGGTATTACTGTGATATTAACATTGATCACTTACCTTAAAGTGGCATCTACCAGGATTCTCCACTATAAAGTTACTACTTTTTGCTCTGAAATTATAAATATTTTGGAGGAGATACTTTGAGAGTACCCAGATATCTTGTTTCTGCTTAAATTTTTGTCCACAAATTTTAGCATGCGTTGGTGGAACTTAACTGTGGCAATCATCATGGTGATATTTTAATGGTGATTTTCTATTTTCTTCATTCCTCTACATTTATTCATTACAATTTGTCTGTAAGACATAGTTATCACCTCTCCCCTCTTTCTTTATCAATTGGTTATGTATTTGTAACATTATGGACTCATGAATATTTATTTAATTCATGGGTTACAATCCAATACTATTGTTATTTATTTTATTGCTCAGCTTGAACACAGCACAATTTTTATGAAGTCTAATTAATCTTCTTTGCTCCTTTTATGGTTAGTGCTTTCATGTGTGTTCTCTAAGAAATCTTTACCTATACCAAGATCGTGAACATATTCTCCTATGATTTCTTCTAGAGGCATTATTGTTTTAACTTTAACATTTTAGTCTATCACTCAACTCAAGCTGACTTTTTGGATATGATGTGAGGCAAGTGTTGAGATTCTCCTCCCTCCTCCCACGTCCAATTGGTCTGGCAAAATTTGCTGAAAGACTATGTTCCCCTACCAAATTGATTTGGCACTTCAGTTGATAGGCATTTGACCATACTTGTGGGATTATGTCTGGACTTTCAATTTTGTACTTTAATCTATTTGTCTGTGTTTCCACTAACACCACACTGTCTTGATTACATACTTTATATTAAGTCTTGAAGTAGAGGTAAAAGCCCCAAATTTGTTCTTTTCTTTCAAGATTATTTAGTCAGTTTAGGTCCTTTGCCTTGCAACATAGATTTTAGAATCAGCTTATAATTTTTATCAGAACAAAAAAAAAAACCCTCTTGCAGTTTTACTGGGTTTTCATTTAATTTTAGACCAATTTGAAGAGAACTGACATCCTAACAGTACTGAGTCTTTCAATCCATGAACTTGATATATATTTCCCATTATTTAGAGTTTTAATCTCTCAGAAATGTTTTATAGTCTTTGATAGAGAAGTCTAAAGTATCTGTCATTACATTTATTCCTAAGTATTTTATGCTTTTGTAAAGATTTTTAAATTTACAATTATTTATCTCTCTATTGTACTTTGAAAAATTAAAGAAAACAATTGATTTTTGTATATTGAATTTGTATAACAATATCTTGCAAAATTCCCTTAATGGTTCATAGTCATTGCATACGTTCCTTTGTATATTTTATGTACAGTTGAGTTGTCTGTGAATAATGGCAGCTTTATTTCATTTTTTACAAACTTTATTCCTTTTATTTATTTTTCTTGCCTTATTGCATTGCTGGAATCTCTACTACAATGTTGGCCGGGGGGGAGGGGGGGCGGGGGGAAGCAAATGAGAGCAGTCTTTACTTTGTTCTTGACCTAAGTAAAAAGGGTTCATTTTTTACCATTAAGTTTGATATTAGCTATAAAGTTTTCACAGGTGGTCTTTATCACATTGAAGAAGTTTGTTTCCATTTCTTGTTTAATGTTGGAATTTTTTAAATCATAAATTGTCACTGAATTTAGAAAATACTTTTTATGCTCTATTGAAATGATCATGTGATTTGTCTCTCATAATCTGCTACTGTGATGAATTACACTGATTGATTTTTGTATATGAACCTATTTTAAATTCCAGGGATAGAACCTACTTGGTCATGAAATATTAGCCCTGCTGTATATTGCTGTCTTCTGTTGGTTGTATTTTGTTAAGGATTTTCACCTTTATATTCATGAGAGATATTGGTCTGCAGTATTCTTTCTCTTTGCAATATCCTTGCCTTATTTTGATAGTAGGGTTATGCCGACTTCATAAAATGAATTGGGAAGTGATCCTCCTTATTTAGTTTGTGAAGAGTTTGTGTAATACAAGCATGATTTTTTTTCTTATATATTTAATAGAATCCATTAGTGAAGTCACTTAAATCCGGAGGTTTTTGGGGGAAATTCTATTTCTTTAATAAGTATAGGACAATTCAAAAATTCCATTTCTCATTGTTAAAGTCACAGTAAGTTGTGTTTTTAAAGGAATATCAATTTCACACAAATTGTAGCATTATATATTATGAAGTTATGCATTTTATCTTCCTATTTCCTTTAACATCTGTAGTGATGCTCCTTTCTTATTCCTCGTTGTAATAATTTAATTTTTGAGGGATTTTTTCCTTTTTTTCTTAATCAATCTTGTTAGGAGGTTTATCAATGTTATTAATCTTTTCAAAGAAGTAGCTTTAACTTTATTGATTTTCTCCATAATTTGTTAATTTTCCATTGGAGGTAGAAGTAGGACACTGGATCATTCATTTCACAACTTCCTTCTTTTATAAAATAAGTGTTTAAAGCTATACATTTCTTTTTTATGGATTGCTTTAGTTGCTTCCTGCTAATTTTGAAATGGTGTGTGCATGTGTGTTTTATTATTCAGTCCAAAATAGTTTCAAATTTATCTTTATCTTATGGTTTCTTCTTTGATTCATGAGTTTTTTGAAAATGTGTTAAATTTTGAAATATTTGGGAGAGTGCGACAATTTTATATTGACATTGATTTCTAGTTTATTACACTTATGGTCAAAGAGTTCACTTTATACTAACTTCATCCTTTGAAATTGATTGAGTCTTTTTACATTGCCAGGATATGGTCTATTTTCAAGAAAACTCCATATTCATTTGAAAAGAATGTATGTGTTGTCTTTGTAGTGTCCTGAAAATGTCAATTAGATTAATTTGGTTGATAGTGTTAATCAACTCTTCTATATACTACCTGATCAATATGAACTCTCCCTATCAACTTCTGAAAGAGTGTTTTTAAAAGTCTCCAAATATTATTGCATACTTTCCCATTTTCCTTTTAGTTTTGGGGGTATTTTTGTCCCTGAAAAGGGTTTTATGTTTTTTCCAAGTTATTTTATTGAGATTATGATGGTTTACCACATTCTGTAATTTTGAATGTACATTATTGTTTATCAATTTCTGAATTCACTCCATCCCAGTAGTCTAATTTTTATCCATCACCATACATATTTGCCCCTTTATCTCTTTATTCCAACTCCCAACCCACTTACCCTCTGGTAACCACTAATCTTTTGTTTTCTTTATCCATGTATTTGTTATCTTCCACACATGAGTGAAATCATGCAGTATTTGTCTTTCTTGGTCTAGCTTATTTCACTTAACATCATACCCTCAAGTTCCGTCATGTTGTTGCGAATGGGATGATTTTGTCTTTGTTTCATGGCTGAGTAGTATTCCATTGTGTATATATATACCACATCTTCTTTATCTATTTAGCTGTAGGTGGGTACTTGGGTTGCTTCCACATCTTGGCTATTGTGAATAATGCTGCAATGAACATAGGGTTGCATAAATCTCTTTGGATCATTGATTTCAAGTTCTTTGGATAAATACTCAGTAATGGGGTAGCTGAGTCATATGGTGTTTCTATTTTTATTTTTTTTGTCTTGTTCTTGGTTTTTTATGATTATATCTGTCTATTTATCCCCTGGCTCCTTTGTCTTTTTGTTTCCAGTGTGAGGGAATCTTTAATTATTTCTTATAGGAGAGGTCTAGTGACAATGAACTCCTTCAGCTTTTGCTTATCTGGGAAAGGTTTTATTTCTCCATCATATCTGAAGGAAAGTTTCACTGGATAGAATATTCTTGGCTGGAAGTTTTTGTCTTCAGTATTTTGAATATATCATTCCATTATCTCCTATCCTGTAGGGTTTCTGCTGAGAAATCTGCTGAAACCCTGATGAAGTTTCCTTTGTAGGTTATTTTCTTCTGCCTTGCTGCTCCTAATATTTTTTCTTTGTCATTGACTTTTGCCATTTTTACTATTCTATACCTTGGAGAAGTTCTTTTAGCATTGATGTAATTAGGTGTTCTATTAGCTTCATGTATTTGTAAGTCCAGAACCATCCCCAGGTTAGGGAAGTTCTCAGCTATTATTTCTTTGAACAAACTCTCTGCTCCTTTCTCCTTTTCTTCTCCCTCTGGAATACCTATAATCCTTATGTTGCTTTTCCTAATTGAGTTGAAACTTTCTTGAAGAATTCCTTCTTTTTTAAAAAATCTTGGTTCTGTCTCCTCCTCCACCTGTACAATTTCTATATTTTTATCCTCTAAGTCACTAATTCTTTCCTCCATAAATAAGCTCTATTTCTTAAGGATTCTAGATGACTTTTTATTTCATTAATTGTGTTTTTCATATCCAGAATTTCTGCTTGATTTTTTTACAGTTTCAATCTCTTTGGCGAGAGTTTCATTTTATTGCTGAGCTCCTTGAATTGTCTTTCTGTGTCTTCTTGTAAGTTATTGAGTTTCCTTATGACAGCCATTTTGAATTCTCTGTCACTTAGGTTGTAAATTTCTGTGTCTTCAGGGTTCCTTTCTGGAGAATTGTCATTTTCCTCCTGGTCTGAATTGTTGCTGCTGGTTCTCATACTGTTTGATGAACTAATCTTTTGTTGGGGCACTTGTATTATTATTAGGTTGAAGATTCCACATGTTACCACTAGGGGGAAGCAGGAGGAGAGTTTCTGGCCCCACCTCATCTGCTGGAAGCTGTGGGGGTATTATGGGTGCTTTCCCCAACCTTGGGTGTGTCCAGGCACTTCTGTGGACTGCGCTTGGTGTGTGAGGCTTCCTTGCTGGACCAATCTAGGGCCACTCTTTGGCACCACAGGTGCACGATGGGCTCCCCATCCCCGCCAGGAAAGTGATCACCAGTAGGCTAAAAGCTGCCACCACCTCATCTCATTGCCATTCAGGGCACATTCCCTCTTTCGGGGCTCAGCAGCACTAATAGCACTCCCGTGGACCTGCGGTGTGTTTGCCCCAGCTGTAGATCTACTGCAATCTCTGCTTGAGGTCTGCAGGGCTGCTGTGCTTGTGGGTGGGGCTTCCTCGCTGGGGCTGAGCTAGGGCCACTTCTTGGTGGCACAGAGGCATGGTGGGCTCCCTCTCTTCACCAGGAAAGTGATCATGAGCACTGGCTAAGGGCTACTATCACCTCCTCCTACGGTTGACCTGGTTCATGTTCCCAGTTTCAGGGCACTTGTGCCAGGTTGGAAAGTGTTTGTGTGCATGCACAGGGCTACCAGGGGAGAGCAGGGTGTGCTCACCTATCTCTGCCACTTCCACAGGAGTCAGTCCATCCACCCTCAGATGTATAGCTATATGTCTCTCCAGCATCCTGTTACACTGTGTGGGCTTCCACTCTTGGTCAGTGAATGTCCATTTAGTTGTAGTTAAAAATGTGGAGAGACAAAGGGAACAGCTCACTCCATCATGTTGCTGACCACAGATGTTCCCAGGTCATCCCGCTCACTAGGGCCCAAGTGCCTGAGGGACTGCTGCCACCAATGTACCTGTTGCAAAGTCTGGTCTCCCATTAGTTTTAAGTCTGTTTATGTTTTTAAGGATTAGCCCTGTGCTAACATCTGTTGCCAATCCTCTTTCTTTTCTTCTTCGTCTTCTCCCCAAAGCCCCCTACTACATAGTTGTATATTCTAGGAGTAGGTCCTTCTGGTTGTGCTATGTGGGATGTTGCCTCAACATGGCTTGATGAGTGGTGCTAGGTCTGTGCACAGGATCTCAATCAGTGAAACCCTGGGCCACTGAAATGAAGTGAGTGAACTTAACCACTCAACCACAAGGCCAGCCCCCTCCCTTTAGTTTTGACAATTTTTGGTTAACAAATATTGGAGTTTTGATGTTAGACCCAGGCATATTTAAGATTAATATGTGTTCTTGATGATTTGACACTTTTATCTGATATTAAAACAGTCACATCACTTTTCTTATGCTTAGTGTTTGCAGGGAATATATGTATTTCTGTCCTTTAACTTACAGACTGTCTCTGTTTCCATGTCTTTGTCTTTAAAGTACTTCTTGTAAACAACATGTAGATCATTCTTGCTTTTTTATCCTGCCTAACGATCTCTCCCTTTTAATTGAGATCTTCAGCATATACATTTAATGTAATTATTGAGATATCTATAGTTAAGTCTACAATCTTGGTGTTTTCTATGTGTCCTGTAGCTCCTTGTTCCTTTGTTCCTCCTTCCAAGTGTTTTTGGGAGGACAGTAGGAGGCACCAAATCAAGTATTTTTTTAATATTCCATTTATGTCCTCTATTGACACTTTAGCTATGCTTCTTTGTTTTATCTTTAATGTTTACTGAGCAGATTATAATATGCATCTTTAACCTTCAAAAAGCATGCCTTTGCACATACATGAACAGCTTGTCTTTGCACATGGTATTCCTTTTTCTTAGAATGCTCTCTCCACACATATCTTTAGGATTCTCTTCACTTCTTTCAAGCTGCTGTTCAAATGTTATTTCCTCAGAAAAGCCTACCATAACTCCTCTATATAAAATTGTGTACCAACTCTCTAAGCTCACTGTCTCTTGTATCTTGCTTTATTTTTTCTCCATAATATTTTTACATTTAAGGAAATCTGATTAATTGAAGTAATAAATGGGACTGATTGCTTAAGGAAGGGGTCAGTGTGTTCAATTTGAGTTCATTCAAATTAGTAATCACAGGTCAATATAATTGTTGATGTTTTAACACATTTCTGAAAACTATTTCAAAATTTATAAATAGAATTTGAAGGCTTAAAAATCTTTTATTTTATAAATTCACTACTTATTTAAAAGTCAACTAACTGTAAGTAGTCCTTTAAAGTTCTAAATTCTCTCTTCAACCCTCTTTGACATCTCTCATTCTTCAAATTTAAACTTAAAATTAACTTCTTTGGAATGTTTTCCTCACCCCTCAAGTCTGGGTTGAGGCTTCTTCTATATACTCCAAAACATCCTTTCCTAAGAATATTTATCCTACAGTACTGTAATTGATGATTTCTCTCCCAGCACCTAGCACAGTCCAGGGCACACAGCAGGCACTCAATAAATATTTGTGGAAGGAAGGAAGGAATAATGGGAGAGAAGTAGGGAGGAAGGAAGAATCTCTCCTCTATCTACTCCTGTCAATGTACCTTCAATATCCTGCATTCTTTTTAATCTCACAAAATACCCAAATTCTCAAAGTGAAATATATTTTTTTCAATTGACTTAGATTCAATATAATTTAAGCTTTGCTTTTAAGCTTAAGAAAGAGAGAGAAATCATTCTTTCTGGCTGGTCAAGTAACAGTCAAGCAAACTCTTATTGGTTTACTAAGGCTACATACACACAGAGCGAACTTTCAGAATATGAGATTCTGTTATTTTTATATGTTCCATATAGTCCTAAGTATGTTATACACTATTATGAAATATTAAATCAAATGCCACTGTTTCTTGACTTAACGTGTTCCATCTTGTTGCTTAGTTACTTTGTTCTACAAAATTTCAAATTCACACTTGCCACTTGAAGTAGAAATTTTAAGGAGAGAAAAGCTTTGAGGATAATGATTCAGTTCTGCAGTCTATCCAAATCTTCCAGAAGATCCTTCAAGATATTTACATGTGCAAAAGCAGAATGACTCTTCTAGGGTGTGACAATCTACCTTTCTAGCATTTTACATCAATCCTCTTCTCTTTTTCCTATCCTTTGTTTCAGTGCCATTCTGTTCATCTTTCTTTAAATACATCATAATCACCAATGCCTTCACACCTGCTGTGGCTGTGTCCTGAATTTCCCTTCTCACTTTTAGTTCTTTATCCCAACTTTCCACATGAGAATCAATCATCTCTTCCTCTGTGTTCCCAAAGCCTATACTACATCACTCATATCTACCTTATGTCATTTGGTATAAACATAATTATAATTATACCTAGCAGAAAGGAGAAATTTCCCCCTGTAATATCTTTCCAGAAGTACACAGTGTTTGTTCAACATAAATTAATAAACAAGCTCTTCTCAGATACAAAGGGAAACCTTCAGGGGCCTACGTATAAGCAGAATCATTCCACAGTCTTTTTTCTAAGAAGAAAAAGAACATGCTGGTTTCTCCTCTGGGACAGGAAAGAGCAGAGCAAAAGACAGAGGAAATGGTCATGGGTGATCAAGGGCCCCATGATTTAAAAGGTGGTCCCACCCGTATGTTGTTGAATATCTATGATAAAGTTATAAATTCATGAAATTCTTACATGACAGAAGATTTTGTGAGAAACTGGTGAAAGTTGGAGTTTTGCACTCACTTGGCAGCAGAGAAATTTTGACAGAAAGGATAGATGCAGTCAGGTGATGGCCAAAAGGAAGGCATGAAAATAAAAGGAATAAAATGTTGGGGATTTGAAACACGTTTATTGGAGTCCCTCATGGCTATGTCCACTCAGGTTTCATTTTAGACCCTTTGTCTTGGATCCTGTGACCTAGCATGCCTTCACCAGCTCCATCTAGTATGTAATCATCCACCCTTGAACACAACCGAGGTTGTCGATATCCTTGCCTTGACTCAAATCTGTTGAATAAGGATAAAGAGCCTGACCAGGCATAAGTCCAGATTGCTTTCAGAACACACCCCAAAGACAAAGCAAAGTTTTGGATACTACTACTTACACTTTTGAATGGTGTCAAATGAAAAGCTAGGAATATAGAAAGTAGGGTGTGAAAGTGTTAGACTCAGCAATTCTAAGAAACTCCCACATAAAGCAGCTGACTGGAGGTTGTTTTTAACACAGCTTAACTGACACACCATGTTTTAAGAAAGTGAAAAAATCTTTCCTAGAAGAGGAAAAAATGTCTGTTGTATATATATGTAAGCTAAGTTTCTCTCTCCATTTCACCTATTGAGAGAGAGGAATCCCCAGTCTGGACCGCTACTATATTATTGTCTATCTATCGGGCAGGTAATGGAAGCTCTAAACAAGGTTACAAGAAACAAGGGACATTTTAAGGGAGCATATATTTAGTGTTTTCAGAGGAGGATTTAGGGCTATGGAGAGAATAGGCTCCTGAAATGTTGCAGTACAGCCACAGGTCTTCAGAGTGGAGAAGTAATGGCAATTAATAGAAAGTTGGGAGGATGCATCATATGGTCCCTAAGCCACAGTGAAACTATCTTGCAAGTAGGATAGTTTATAGCACTAGAGTGGGTTTTCAGGAAAGTGGAGATATTCCAGGATTATAGTTCAAATTTCTGACCACCAACAGGAAGGGAATGGGGCAGAAATATTTTAAGACACGTGAGACATTTAAGTAAACCATTCAGCAAAGTGCTTGAAAGTCATTTTGAAAAATCAGACCCAAGGAGCAATATATAGAAATGCTTTACTTAAAAAATTTTCAACAGCATGAACAGGTTTAGAGCCCCCTTCTTACTATTAGTGAATCTAATTCAGAAAAAGACAGAGTGATGAAACATTAGCTGCCTTCTACGATCAAGAATAAACAGGCTACCATACTGAAAGTGAATGGGGAATTTGAATTGAGGTAAGTACAATGCAGACCCAGAAGTCAAATGCAGGTGCTAAGACACGAGTTTAAGCTGGCCCCTCATCTTTAGTAAGAACGTATGGCAGTCATGAGTGCTGTTTAACAAGTATTTCCTTTCCTTTTCTTTTCAAGCATATGGTGGTGTTACATTTCCTCATCCGCTTTAAAGTTAGGCATGGCCATTAAACTTGATTTGGCCAATGAAGTGTGAGCAGAAGTGATTGAGTTACTTTTCAAGACAAAGACATTCAGAGTCAGTACACAAGTTGTCATATCCCTTCCCACTGCTGCACTGATTAAGGAAGCACACGTCAAGATGGAGTCTCCATTGGCCTGTGTCCTTGATTATCCCCAATGAACAGGTACATATAACATGATTGAGAAATAATCCTGTACCATTGTAAGCTCTGGTAGACATACTCTAAGGTGATGTCCAATAATGCTCACCTCCTGCCTTTGTGTAATCCCCTCCCCTTGAGAGTGGGTAGGACTTGCTTCTATGATTTTCTTCTAATCAATAGAATATGGCAAAAGTAATGGGAGGGCATTTCTGTGATTACATTACAATACGTGTAAGATGGTCTTGTTGGTAGACACACCAGGGACTCCCCTCGCTGGACTTGAAGAAGTAAGCTACAGTGAAATAAGGACCTGTGTTGGAGAAGCCCAGTGGCAAGAATCTGTGGGCAGCATCTAGGAGACAAAGACAGTCTCAAGCATGAAACTGAAGCTTCAGTCCTTCAGCCAATGTGAGACAGATTCTGCCAGCAAAACGAGGAAGCTTAGAAGGAGATCTTTCCCTGGTCAAGCCTCTGATGAAAGAACAGCCCTAGCCAACAACTTAACTGCAACTTTTTGAGACTCTCATGTAGAGAATCCAGATCCAACTTTTGACCTGCAGAATATGTGATATAATTAATGTGTTTTAAGCCATCAACTCTACAGCAACTTGTGATTCAGTAATAGAAAACTAATATACAAGCCGTTGTGTTTTAGAAGTTGTTACTGCAGCATAACCTATCCTGTTCCTTCTGACAGAAAGATCTAGAATCAGCTCAAGATTTGTGTTCAAGAGTGTGCCTACAAATTCCTTTACAGTATAAGTGGCCCTAACCCATAGAAGGTTCTTAAGAGCCACTGGTTTTGCTTATCTAAGTATCCATTGTGTGCTATAAAATGCAGTGGAATGATCCCATATGTGTGGGACAGATTCAGGTTTAAAGAACAACCAGAAATTCTGTGAGGTAGAAACACTTACCAACTGACTTAGATCACAGTGATCACGGGCCTCTTAAAACTCTATCCATGAGGTGAACCCTGTTTTTATATTCCAGAATTTTCAAAGAAAATTAGTGATTTGGGGTTATGTATTATGTTTATTTGTACCACTCTACACCCTCTGGAACACTATCACATATCCCCAGATCTACATGCATCCTGGTTGAAATGTGCAATCTTATAAGAACCAACTATACACATTAGCTACAAGATGACTGCGTGGCAATGCTGACAGGAGTGGATGGGTCTACAATTACAACATTTTAACAATAGTAAAGCTGCTATTTGGCATTTATGATAAACTTTCCTAGAGGTTTACACTACTTAGCATTTGCTTATTATTTGCCTCTGATTTGTTATCCCTTCGTTCTTAAGTCACTTTTCAGAGTTTTCTATGTACTACGTGTACACAACTTCTTCTGTGTAAGTATCTGACAACCTTCAGGGAAGGGTCATGTTTCATTCTGATTCCTATACTCAAAGCTTAGCAGGGTGCCTGGCAGTTGGCTCTTGGTTATTGAATGGAATGGAATAGAACAGAATGGAATGCCCTGGTCTTTGTTGTTTGGCTCATATTCATTGACCAACTTATTGGTGAATCTGTATTTCCAGATCTATGATCTATGACAGGGAAAGGGTAAGAAGACACGGTGCATGAGCACAGCTCATAGCAGGTCTGTGAGGATTCACTCAACCATTTTGGATAGAAATTTGAAAGCTGTTAGCTCAGTGCATAAATATAATTTTCTGAATGCTATCAACACCTCCTCCACCTCGAAAGGAGCTGGCTCAGAAGTTATATTTATACTTCATGATCCTGTCCCTCAGTTGTTACTGAAAAAGGAGATAACAGACTCAAGTTAGACCAATTAGATTTTATCTCCGGAAAATTTGGAATTAGGATTTACTGAAAACAGCATCTGCTGGTCGTTTGAGCTGAAAAGGAATAAACAAGAGCTACATGGGTGACTATATGCACATAGAAGGCAAAAATTCTCAATGCAGAGAGAAGAATAGAGAAGTCACAAAGACACTGCAGAAATAAGAGACCAGATAGGAAGCGGGAGAGAGAATGAGAGAGAAACTGACTGATGACTGAGGAATTCCCATTTCCATCTTTTACACTTAGAGCAGATTGTGTCTTTTATTTAATTTGAAGTATGAAATTTGTGAAATTTATCTCTAGTAAGATATCCTGCTTTCCCCAATGTCTGTTTTTGTCTTTTTTCATCCTAATTTCTAACGGACTATGTGGCATGAGAAGGATTCTCTAATAGAAGCTAAGGGATAAAGTAAGGCACTTTGAAAATTATAAATGGTAAGATAACATTGCATTTATCACCTTCTACTAGAAAGCAGTTGTCTTATTCCAAGACATGCATTTTTAATCTTGGGTCCATAATTTCCTGATGGGACCATGGGTAGAATTCAGGTAGTCCATGAACTTAAATGGGAAGAAAAGGGCATCCTTAGCTTTACTAACCTCTAACTGAAATTAGAATTTTCTCCAGTTATGGATGTAGGAAAATAAATAGTAATATAAAATAATAACTGTAACTTTGTCACCAATAGAAATCAGAAATTTTCATATCCAATTACTGTTGTCCAAGAAATCTTGAATATTGTATATGTTGATCACAACTTCAAAATGATGCTAGTTATTAAACTCACCATTAGATAGTGTTATTTAATGCATTAATAAGGAAGCACATAATTACTATATCATAAATTTGTTTTAAATTCTTTGCTAATTGCATTTCGATATAATCGATTTCCTTTGTAATCCTATGTATTGTACTATATGAATTTTAAGACAGTATTCTGAGAAGGGATACACAACCTTCACTAGATGTCCAAATGGGTGCAAGGCAAACAAAAAGGTTAAGAACCCCTACTGTGGAGAACAAAGACAGGGGAGAATTAAGTGATTCGATTATCAGTGACTAAAAACATCAAATCCATGGAAACCAGGGGAAGACCAGGCGGAACCAGACATTTATGCCTCTGAGAATTACTGTATTTCTTACTCCCAGGTTTGGACTTTTTACACCAACTGTGTTAAATATTTGACTATATCTTTAAAGAACCTTAGTGAAAAAGATAAAAGATAAAAATTTTTGTTTCTGCTATAGCTGAAGTCTTTATGTATTGTGGCTGATGAAACATTAAGTGGTATTATCATGCTAAGTCAAATCACTCAATGTGACTACCAGTTAAGAAACAGAGGTATAGGTTGTATTCAATTTGGAAGGAGCAATGAAAAAATATAAATTGCATCACTTTCATCATTTAAATTTTTTTCTCTTATAAAGCAATGTTCCAATCCTCTTTCAGTAACTTAAGATTATATATTTATATATATTCTAGTGATGGTTTTAAATAAGTATCCTGTCAGCCTCTAGTTATTACCTAAACTAATTTGAGAAAGAGAATCCGTGGCTAGAATTACAAATGAGTGGGTTTGCAACCTATGGCACTTAGGCAGTGAAGGACCATTGACAGTAATTACTTCTTTTCCCCTTGAGGGCCCCTGAGAAGGGAAATATAGCATTTTCCTACTGAGGAAATTCAGTGTTTGACAGACCATGCACAATTATAAAATTAGCTAATTGATAACTTATTAACATTAGAAGCATGCGCATTCATAGGTAGATATTTTTTAAATAAACACCTATCCCAATTTCAAACGAATATTTCAAATGAGACCGATCAAGAAACTTGGCTTTATTTTATTTCATATTTCTTCATTTGCATCGTCTGCTCCCTCTGATCAGTTCTAGAATCTTTAGAAGTTTAGGTATAAGTAGACAAAACCACTTACTATGAGGTCTCTGAAGTTTCCAGCAGTTGCAAATTAATCTATGGCATTATTCTAAAAATGTTAAAAATCACCATCAACAACTACAACAGAAACCAGCCCAGATAAAGAACGGCCACCACTGCCTGCTTCCTTAGCATTGAAAAACACACCCCTTGATTCTTGACTACAAGAGGGCAATGAACACTAGACAGAGGGAGAATAGCTGATGTGTGCACACAGTGTGTTCTCAATATCCCTGAAGACTCATTTCAGGAAAAGGCTTAGATTGAGCCATTCTGCTTCAACTACAAAATTCTGTAAATTTTAGTCTCCTGAAAAATAACAATGGAGAAAAAAATACCTCATGAAGAGAATAGCTCTATTTCATAATGTTCAAACAAAGATTCGCTAAACAACAGAAAATCTTGATTCTAAAAATCTCATGATGCCATCATTAATGGAGGTGTTTGAAAGCTGCTCACTGTAAGGAGCTCAAATTCCAGCTCTGCCACTTTCCACCTGCTTGTCCTGGGGAAAATGATTTAATGCGCCTCAGATGACTCATGTAAAAGGAAGAATCTAGTGATTCTTTCAAAGGGACTTGAGGATTTCAGGAAACAATAAAAGTGTCAAGTAAACTGCGGGTGCTCAGTGAATTTTAGCACATCTTTCTCCTGCTGGTTTGTATCCTTACTGACCATCAGGCTGAGCAGCATATGCAAGAGTAACTTAAATGCATATTGATTTCAGGTGAGATGAAATCAACACAAAAAAGAAAACAGAAATTTAGAGTGATTGAATTTGAAAAAGGACTAAACCTGAAGAGAGGGCAATAAAGTAATACATCTCAAATGGGTAATAAAATAGCTCAGGCTTAATGTCTTTAATTCTCGTTAGTTTGGATCTCTGAGGGCCTTAGTTTCTCCTGCCTCAACAGTCTCTTTAGCATTTCTTATTGCTTTCCAGAAAATCCTTGCCTTTTATTTTGACCATTTGGATGTTATATATTTAAATTAGGCTTATTATATTTTCAGTGATTTAATGGAAGTAGACTGACGGGGTAGTACATAATAATATTTCTTAATGCTTAATGTCTTAAGCTGAAATTTAGGTAATAAATCACTAGGGCATGGATTTTCCCATTCTACAACTCCATAGCCCAAATGACCGACTTGTTTAAGCAACAAAAAGAGAGAAGGGAAGGAGAATGAAAAAGAAGGAGAGAAGAAAAGAGAGAGAAAGAGAGGGAAGGAGGAAAACAGACAAAAAACCAGAAAGAATAAATACATACATTTTTTAAAAAATCTAATTTCAATTAGGTGAGTAGTGGGTGGCTTCCTCAGAACGCAGACTTGTGTTTCTGTAAACCCGAAGTCTAGCAAGGCATGGATTGTTTGCAAAATACAAGAAAACACTGCCTTTTCCATCTGCTTCTTCCTCTATAATCCTATATATTTCTTTGTTTTTGCACCTCCGGAATTGCAGAATGGAACTGGTAAAATTCCAGACAAGGAAAACTAAAGCAATCACAAGGATTGAGAGTGGGAATAGTGCTGGCGGAGACAGCTAGCAGTGCAAGAAGGAACTGAAGGAGTAAAACTATTCAGTCTGGAAAGGCAAAACCAGGAGATGCTAACCAGATTAAAATCTTAAAAATATAAAAAAGTGATGATTGATGTGACTAAAACAAGCATAGACTTAACTTTCAAAATCTATAATACTATGGTGAGTCTCTTTTAAAGGAGATCATTTTAAAAACTGAGCAAAGTAAACTTAGGACCAAAAAAATGGAAGCATTTTATACAGAGGACAATGATCCTATGAAATTCTTAACCCCCCAAGAGGCAAGTATTGGGTTTTAAAGAGGATTGGCTGAATTTATACACCATAGCGCCACCGATGGAGATTATGAGGAGCAGATGCATGCTCTACCTCTAAGGCTGATGTCAGGATGAAAAATTACAATCACTCATGATTCATTCCTTAGGGCCATTGTTTGCACAGATTTGGGGGCTGGATGGAATATTAATCTAGACCACTCATAGTTATTTCTAAGTTTCTAAGCTTTATCCTCCTACATTTTTTTTTACAGTATTTTTTTTATTGAGTTAATGATAGGTTACAATCTTGTGAAATTTCAGTTGTACATTAATGTTTGTCAGTCATGTTGTAGGTGCACCACTTCACCCTTTGTGCCCACCCCCCACCCCACCTCTCCCCTGGCATCCACTAAACTGTTCTTAGTCCATAATTTTAAATTCCTCATATGAGTGGAGTCATACACAGATTATACTTCTCTCGCTGGCTTATTTCACTCAACATAATTCTCTCAAGGTACATCCATGTTCTTGCAAATGGAATGATTTTGTTCTGTTTTGCAGCTGAGTAGTATTCCATTGTATATATGTACCACATCTTCTTTATCCATTCGTCTGTTGCTGGACACAGGTTGCTTCCACGTCTTGGCTATTGTAAACAGTGCTGCAATAAACATTGGGGTGCATAGGACTTTTAGGATTGCTGACTTCAAGCTCTTTGGATAAATACCCATTAGTGGGATGGCTGGATCGTATGGTAGTTCTATTTTTAATTTTTTGAGGAATCTTCATACTGTTTTCCATAGTGGCTGCACCAGTTTGCAATCCCACCAGCAGTGTATGAGGGTTCCTTTTTCTCTACAACCTCTCCAACATTTGTTGCTATTAGTTTTAGATATTTTTGTCATTCTAACGGGTGTAAGGTGATATCTTAGTGTAGTTTTGATTTGCATACCCCTGATGATCAGGAATGATGAGTATCTTTTCATGTGCCTATTGGCCATCAGTATATCTTCTTTAGAGAAATGTCTGTTCATGTCTCCAGCCCATTTTTTGATTGGGTTGTTTGATGTTTTGTTGTTGAGTTGTGAGAGTTCTTTATATATCATGAACATTAAGCCCTTGTCAGATATATGACTTGCAAATATTTTTTCCCAGTTAGTGGGTTGTTTTTTTGTTTCAATCCTGTTTTCATTTGCCTTGAAGAAGCTCTTTAATCTGATGAAGTCCCATTTGTTTATTCTTTCTATTGTTTCCCTTCTCTGAGAAGGCATGGTGTCCGAAAAGATCCTTTTAATACTGATGTCAAAGAGTGTACCGCCTACGTTTTCTTCCAGAAGCCTTATGGTTTCAGGTCTCACCTTTATGTCTTTGATCCATTTTGAGTTTATTTTGGTGAATGGTGAAAAAGAATGGTCAATTTTCATGCTTTTACATGTGGCTTTCCAGTTTTCCCAGCACCATTTGTTGAAAAGACTTTCTTTTCTCCATTGTATGCCCTCAGCTCCTTTGTCAAAGATAAGCTGTCCATAGATGTGTGGTTTTATTTCTGTGCTTTCAATTCTGTTCCATTGATCTGTGCACCTGTTTTTGTACCAGTACCATGCTGTTTTGATTACTGTAGCTTTGTAGTATGTTTTGAAGTCAGGGATTGTGATGCCTCCTGTTTTGTTCTTTTTTCTCAGGATTGCTTTAGCAATTCGGGGTCTTTTGTTGCCCCATATGAATTTTAGGATTCTTTGTTCTAATTCTGTAAAGAATGTCATTGGGATTCTGATTGGGATGGCATTGAATCTGTAGATTGCTTTAGGTAGAACGGACATTTTCACTATGTTTATTCTTCCAATCCATGTACATGGAATGCCTTCCAGCTCCTTATGTCATCATCCAATTCTCTCAGAAAGGCCTTGTAATTTTCATTATACAGGTCCTTCACTTCCTTAGTTAAATTTACCCCAAGGTATTTTATTCTTTTTGTTGCGATTGTGAATGGTATTGTATTCTTGAGTTCTTTTTCTGTTGGTTCATTACTGGAGTATAGAAATGCTACTGATTTATGCAAATTGATTTTATACCCTGCAACTTTGCTGTAGTTGTTGATTACTTCTAACAGTTTTCCAATGGATTCTTTGGGGTTTTCTATATATAAGATCATGTCATCTGCAAACAGAGAGAGTTTCACTTCTTCCCTCCCTATTTGGATTCCTTTTATTCCTTTTTCTTGCCTGATTGCTCTGGCCAGGACCTCCAATACTATGTTAAATAAGAGTGGTGATAGAGGGCATGCTTGTCTCATTCCCGTTTTCAGGGGGATGGCACTCAGTTTTTGCCCATTGAGTATGATGTTGGCTATGGGTTTGTCGTATATGGCCTTTATTATGTTGAGGTAGTTTCCTTCTATGCCCATTTTGTTCAGAGTTTTTATCATAAATGGCTGTTGGATCTTGTCAAATGCCTTCTCTGCATCTATTGAGATGATTATGTGGTTTTTATTCCTCAGTTTGTTGATGTGGTGTATCACATTGATTGATTTGCGGATGTTGAACCATCCCTGTGTCCCTGGTATGAATCCCACCCAATCATGATGTATGATTCTTTTGATGAATTGCTAAATTCTGGTTGCCAAAATTTTGTTTAGAATTTTTGCATCTATGTTCATCAGTGATATTGGCCTGTAGTTCTCTTTTTTTTTTTTTTAAAGATTTTATTTTTTCCTTTTTCTCCCCAAAGCCCCCCGGTACATAGTTGTGTATTCTTCGTTGTGGGTTCCTCTAGTTGTGGCATGTGGGACGCTGCCTCAGCGTGGTCTGACGAGCACTGCCATGTCCGCGCCCAGGATTCAAACCGACAAAACACTGGGCCGCCTGCAGCGGAGCGCGCGAACTTAACCACTCGGCCACAGGGCCAGCCCCTGTAGTTCTCTTTTTTCATGGTGTCCTTGTCAGGTTTTGGTATCAGAGTGATGTTAGCCTTATAGAATGCGTTAGGAAGTGTTCCATCTTCCCTAATTTTTTGGAATAGCTTGAAAAGGATAGGTATTAAATCCTCTCTGAAAGTTTGGTAGAATTCCCCAGGAAAGCCATCTGGTCCTGGGGTTTTATTCTTTGGGATGTTTTTGATTGCTGTTTCAATCTCTTTCCTTGTGATTGCTCTGTTCAAATTGTCTGCCTCTTCTTGAGGGAGCTTTGGGAGTTTATCCTCCTACTTTTAAACTTATAAAGTCTTGAAACAAACTGGAAGAAAACTTAGAGCCTATATAGTCTAACTTCCTCATAGTATTCATAGGAAACTTGAGTTCCAGAGTCATATTGACTTACCTCAGGTCAACCAGTTGGTTGATAGAAGAATAAGGAATAAAATCAGGAGCAAGTCCTGATGGCCTAGTGGTTAAAGTTCACCCCTCACCACTTTGGCAGCCCAGATTCACTTCCCAGTGTGGAACCACACCACCTGTCTGCCAGCTGCATGCTGTGGTGGTGGCTCACATAAAAGAACTAGAACGACTTACAACTAGGATACATAACTATGTACTGGGGCTTTGGGGAGGGGAAAACAAGAGGACGATTGGCAACAGATGTTAGCTCAGGGCGAATCTTCCCCTGCAAAAATAAAGGCTCACCCCTTTCTTAAAAAAAAAAAAAAAAATTAGGGGCCTGGCTGGTGGTGCAGCAGTTAAGTTTGAGCACTCCACTTCAGCAGCCCGAGGTTTGCCGGTTTGGATCCTGGGTGTGGACCTATGCACCACTTATCAAGCCATGTTCTGGCAGGTGTCCCACATATAAAGTAGAGGAAGATGGGCATGGATGTTAGCTCAGGGCCAGTTTTCCTCAGCAAAAAGAGGAGGATTGGCAGCAGATGCTAGCACAGGGCTAATTTTCCTCAAAAAAAATTAAAAACAAAGAAATAAAATCAGTTCTTCTGATGCTAGTTTTGTAGATAGCACATTGACTTTCTTCTCTCCTCATAGAAAACTATAAATAAAGATATTGAACATAATACAGCTACACCAAGATGCATACCCAGAGTAGGAATCACTGTGGTTCTCCTTCGTCAATCAGGAAATTAATTTCTTAGCAACAGTTTAAGGCATTCTATCTACCTCTTCTATCTATCTCTTCCATCATATGCCTTGAAATTCACATAAATTTAATTTCTTTACTAACTTATTCAGTTCTCAGTTTTGAAGCCTGAACTAAGGCAAAAAACCTCTGAGAGAGATTTTTTTTCTGTTAAAAGAACTTGAAATTATGGAAATCAAAATCATCTTTGTCTTATTGATTTTAAAACTCATCCTGGTGAGCAACTCTACAGGAAGTAAATGATATGACTATGTAAGGTTTTGTATGTGTAAATGCCTCCCACAATGACTAACATTGAACTAAAACATAGTAAACATCCCTCTCGGGCTTACAAGAGAACGTGGACCACTCAGTCATAGCTGGCAAGCATGTTCCCTCTTCATTAATGAGCATGCACATATTTTTAGCCATTCTACAGAGATTTTGCTAATTGGCATTGCATTTACAGACTTCATTAAAGTAGAATGTCTCAGATACTTACTGAAAACAACTAAGAACTATTATTTACCATGTAAAATGTAAGATGTACGTGGTATTACCTCATTGCAAGGATATTGCAATTTTACTTGACTGATACTCAGAGAAATCAAATCACAATTGAAATTAACCAGTCATAACCCAGGAAAGCTCTGGTCACCAAAATGTCATTCATGAAATCCTGTGTTAACGTCAGTTATTAGAACTTAGTAACCAAAAGGATATGCAAAGTATAAGCAATATAGATTAATTGAAAACATAAACTACACATAATTATACCCAGCATATAAATGCCCATGAGTAGAAAAGAATATGAGAAGATTATGCAAAAAGAGAAAAGCCTGTTCTTCTGGATGAACGCAATCTATCCAGGGTATGAGTTTTGCCTAAGACTTTGCTTGCTCTCAGGCACTTCTGAGGCACTTGGTTGTAGCATGAAAATGTAAAGTCATTTGTCTATAGAAATACTGTTGGAACTGCCCAATGTTAAGACTGTGTCATTGGAATTCTCTGTCCATGCCAGCTAACAGTGCCCTCTCTATACTCTGAAAAACTCTAGTACTCCATATTTTATATTTAGGTAATGATTACATTTTCTGCGTCGATTTTTTATTAGACTATAACTTATCATGGGAAATAATAAGATAATCTTTTAAAATGTTTTTAAACTCCTTGTGCCCCACAGAATACCTGACCTGATCCATTGATTGATGGAGGAATCATAGATCATAATAGACAATCAAAATAGAGCAAGTAAATAAAAAGAAAACCATATGTCAAAGTACATTTATATTTATGATTTGACCTTTAGATTTCTGACAGAATTTTGGAAATGATTTTTTTTGATAAGATAAAATTATTATTTGCATGTGTAGGAAATCTGCTATGGCTGATATTTTGGAATGAAAAGAATTTTACACAGCATAAAAACATATCTAAATATACTTTTAAAAGAAATTCAATTCTTGCCTGGCCATGATGGAGTAATCATGTCAAGAATAATTCTTCTACCATAAAAATTTAAAAAGTGGACAGAATAGATGAAATTTCTCCTTTCATTCACTTGAAAGTAGATAGCACAGACCTGTTGTCACTGAAAACAGGAGCCCTGGCTTTCTACCAGTAGGCAGTTTCAGAACTGGACAAAGGGAAGGGAAATTAAAATAGTCTGCTGTCTCTCTCAGTTGAGGAGACAAACTTGAAGTTCAGTGAGGCCAAAGAATCCCGAATTGGTTGGGGTGTCAGGGGAGGGGGAGGGAGAAGTTGTGGAATACCAGAGAAGAAGAAGCTATGCAAACAAAAAGGTCCAGGTATGCATAATGGTCCCCATGTGTCCTTAGCTGACTATCAATCTTGAGACGTTTGTTATGGGCCAGGCAAAAAACAACTTTCAGGAAGAGAAAAATTATTGGGGATCTTTAGGCAAATAATTCCCAGAGCTTACTTAGGGCATGAAATAATTTGTGTTCCTACCAGCCAGAATGGAAAGATCTCATTGTTAATATGCACAGCATTCAGTAGATGTCCCAGAAGAATTATGGTTTAGTATTGAAGTTAGAGTGTAGGCTACCCTATACCTACTCCAACCCCAAAAGCTTGAAAACAAATCACAAAAGCACCAAAATGATCTGTAAGCAACTTTATTGCCTGCCAGGACACTCTTTATATACATTTAACAAATCTGATACTCAAAAAATGTAAAATCACAATGCCCAACAGCCAATCAAAACTACTAGATATGTGAAAAGGCAGGAAAATGTAACCCATTACCAGGAGAAGAATCAATCAACAGAAGCAGCCAAAGAAATGACAAAGATAATGGAACTAGCAGAAAAGGATGCTAAAACCTTTATTATTAATATGTTCAATAAACTCAAAGATTTAAAGAAAAACATAATAAGAAAGGAAATGGAAAATATAAGAAAAGAATAAAATGGAACTTCTAGAGATGAAATATACAATACCTGAAATGACTATCACTGGAAAGAATGAACACCAGATTAGACACTGCAGAAAGAAAGATCAGTGAACTTAAAGATACAGCAATAGAAACTACCCATAAGAGAGAAAAAGAAAAGAAAAAGAGACTGAAAAAGAAGAGGCTTAGTGACTTGTGATTAATTGCAAGTTGTGTAACGAACATAATTGGATTTTTCAGAAGGGAAAGAGGGAGATAGGAAAATATTTAAAGAAATTAAAATTTAAAAATTATTCAAAAGTTTTCCAAATTTGGTGAAAACAACAAACACACAGATTCAGGAAGATCAATGAAACCAAACAAAAGAACACAAAGAAAACCACACAAATGCACATTATAATCAAATTACTGAAAACTTATAATAAATAGAAAAATCTTAAAAGCATATAGATAAAAGGACATTTTGTACAGAAGAAAAAACAAGAATACTTACAGACGCATCAAAAATTCAGTGATCCAGGGGGCCGGCCCTGTGGGCAAGTGGTTAAGTGTTCACTCTCTGCTTCAGCGGCCCAGGGTTTCAGTGGTTCAGATCCTTGGCATGGACATGGCACCACTCATCGGGCCATGTTGAGGCAGCATCCCACATGCCACAACTAGAAGGATGGGCAAGTAGAATATACAACTATATGTTGGGAGGGGTTGGGGAGAAAAAGCAGAAAAAAGAATTCAGTGATCCAGAGTTGATGAAATGGAAGAAAAAAATGCATGAAACTAGAATACAGTCATGAAAATATCCTACAAAAATTAAGCAATGAAGACTTTTTCAAGCAAACAAATCTGAAAAAATGTCTTGCCAGTAAGTATGTACTAAAAGAAAGGTTGGAGGAAATTCTTCAGATACAACAAAATGATAGCACTTGAAAAAGCAGATGATAAAAGAAAAGAAAAGAAAACACCAAACATGGTGAATATGCAGGTAAGTATAAAACATGTTTATTTTATTTCTTAAAAAAAAATCTTTGAATATAATTGGCTGTTTAAAGCAAAAATATGTTTTGGTGTATAATATATACATGTATTTGTAAATATACATCCGTAAAGTGTACCATGACAAAAGCAGAAAGGATTAGCAGGGAAATGGTATAGGGAAATTATTTTTTAAGGTTTTTAAGTTATACATATAATTTAAAATATGTTAAGTTAAAGATACATAGTATAAAATCTACACTAGCCACAAAAAGATATACAAAGATGTATGTGTAGGTAATAAACTGATAGTGCAGATAAACTGAAATATTAACAAAGCAAAATAAAACAAAACAATTAATCTGAAAGAAAAAGAAGAGGAAACAAAAATCAAATAGTGTAATGGCAGATTTAAGCTCAATTATGTCAAAAATTAGTTAAATACAAATGGCCTAAGCACTCTAATTAAAAATCAGAGATTATTAGATTGCATCAAAAAAGCAATTATGAATTATATCCTGTCCACTTTTTAAGTATACTTATTTCAAGTATAAAGAGATTAACAGGATAAAAGTAAAATACAAAAAGATACACTATGCAAAGACTAATATTAAGAAAGTTGTAGTGACTAGCTAGGTAAAGTAAACTTCAAATTCAACAATATTAACAGGGATTAAAAAGAAACATTTCATAATGATAAATGGGTCAATGCCTAACAAAGCTATAACAATCCTACATTGTATGTACGTAAACAGAATTTTAAAATTCATAAAGCAAAAACTGGCAGAACTGAAAGGAGAAAGAGACAAACCTATTATTAAAATTGGAGGGGCTGGCCCCGTGGCCGAGTGATTAAGTTCTTGCTCTCCACTTCAGCGGCCCAGGGTTTTGCCGGTTCAGATCCTGGGTGCGGACACGGCACCGCTCATCAGGCCACGCTGAGGTGGCATCCCACATGCCACAAGTAGAAGGACCCACAACTAAAAAAATATATACAGCTATGTACCCGGGGGCTTTGAGATAAAAAGGAAAAATAAAATCTTTGAAATTGGAGACTTCAATATCCTTATCTTACTAATGATAAAATATGTAGACAGAATATCAGTGAAGATGCAGAAGAATGAGCAACGCATTCAAATAACTTGACCTAGTTGACATTTATTTATAGAACATTTACCAAAGAACAGCAGAATATCCATTATTTTCTACTGAACGTGCCGCAGCCACCAAGATGAAGCATATGTTGGGTGCAAAAGGAGTAAATAAATCTTAAAATATTCAAATACACAGCGTGTCCTCTGACAACAATGGAATTAACACAGAAATCAACAAGAGAAAGCTATCTGGGAAATCCCCAAACAGTTGGATATTAAACAATGCACTTCTACATAAATATGTCAAAGAAAGAATCACTGAAGGAATTAGAAAGTACCTTGAACCGAATTAAAATGAAATATCAAAATATCAAAATTTGTAAGACTTGGCTAAAACAATGCTTAGAGAGCTATTTATAGCTTTACATACTTATTTTAGAAAAGAAGAAAGGTATAAAAATAAATGAGGTAAACTTTCAATTTAAAAAACTAGAAAAGAAGAGCTAATTAAACAGAAGTAAGCATAATGAAGGAAATGATAGATACACGATTGAAAATTAATAAAATGAAAAATAGAGAAAAGTCAGCTAAAACAAAAGTTGTTTCTTTGAGAAGACCAACAAAATTGGTAACTATCTAACTAGCCTGATCAAGAAAAAAAGAGAGAAGACACAAATTGCCAGAAATGAAAGAGGAGACATCACTAAAGATCCCACAGATATTCAAAGTACAATAAAGGGAAATTTTCATAACTTAATAATAGTATAAGCTACCTTCAAGAAAAACATAAATGCCTTGAAAATCACAATAAACCAAAACTAACACAAGACAATACAGAAATCTAATTTTTGCAATATTCATTAAAAACGTTGATTCTTCCATCAAAATTATTTCCACAAAAAACGTCATGACTTTATTATTCAATGATGAATTCTGTCAGACATTTATGGAAGACATAATACCAACCATATACACATTCTTTTGGAAAACAGAGGAGGAACCACTTACCAAATCATTTTATGAGGCTAGTATCACCATGACACAAAAATCAGACACAGACATTACAAAAACGGAACTATAGACCATATCCCTCGTGTGTATAAACGCAAAAACCCTTAACAATTTATAGTCGATAAAATCCAATAACATATAAAAAGGGTAACATATGGGGTTTTCACTGGGAATGCAAAGATGATGATGGAGGAAGGATTAAGACGCACAAATAGATCTTATCTGGGGAATGTAAGGACTGGAGGAGGTGACTGCTTCTTCAAATGCGAAGATAGCAATACAAAACTTCAAGGAACGTGAGAAATCAAGGGAACATGACACCACCAAAGGAATACAATGTAGCCTTTTCAACAGTGGTTGGGAATAACTGGGTAACTATGGGGAAAAATAAATCTTAACTCATACCTGTATCTTAAAAAAATTAACTGGAAATGAATCTCATATTTAAATGTAGAAACTAAAATTATAAACTTCTAGAAGAAAATATAAGCAAAAGCTGTGTGATCTTGGGCTAGGCAAAGAGTACTTAAATCACAAAAAATCATGAACCATAAAAGAATTGAACTTCATAAGAATTAAAAATTACTGCTTTTCCGGAGACACTATTAGAAAAGAAAAAAGAAGTCACGATCTGGGAGAAGATATTTACAATACACACATCTGATAAAGGACTTGTATGCAGAATATGTTAGGAACATTTACAACTCAATAATATGAAGGAGATCAAATTTAAAAATGGGTAGGTGATTTAAACAGACACTTCATCAAAAAAGAATATACAAATGAGGGATAGATTCTGAGAAATGTGTCGTTAGGCAAATCCGTTGTTGTGCGAACATCATAGAGTGTACTTGCACAAACCTAAATGGTATAGCCTCCTACACACCTGGCTATGTGTTACTAATCTTTGGGACCACTATTGTACATGCTGTCCATCGTTTACCAAAATGTCATTATGAGGTGCATGACTGTGACTAATAAGCACACAAAAAGATGTCCAACATCATTAGTTATCAGAGAAATGCAACTTTAAACTGCAGTGAAGTAACACTCACTCAAATGTCTAAAGTAGAAAAACTTAATCATCCAGGCAGTAGAATGACTAGAACTCTTACATGCCTGTGGGAACACAAAAAGATAAAACCTTAGAAAAACTGTTTGATTTTTTTAAAAAATTTAATCATATAGTAACTGTATGATCCAGCTATTCAACTAAAATATTAATCCAAGAAAATTGAGGGGCCAGCCCCATGGCTGAGTGGTTAAGTTCGCGCACTCCGCTTCAGCGGCCCAGGGTTTTGCTGGTTCGGATCCTGGGCGCAGACATGGCACCGCTCATCAAAGCCGTGCTGAGGCAGCCTCCCACAGGCCACAACTAGAAGGACCCACAACTAAAAAGAAATATATAACTATGTACCAGGGAGACTTTGGGGAGAAAAAGGAAAAATAAAATCTTAAAAAAAAAAAAGAAAATTGAAAACATATATGCACAAAAACACTCATACAGGAATGTTCATGGCAACTTTCATTAGTCAAAAACTGGGAATAACCAGAATGTCTATCAAGAGGTAATGGAAAAGCAGTTTATAGGATACTAGTTAGCAGGATAAAAGAAGCAACAACTGAGAAAACAATGTGGCTGAATCTGAATACAATATGCTAAGTGAGAGAAACCAGACACACAAAAGCACAAACTCTATGATTCCATTTCTATAAAACTCTAGAAAAGACAAATCTTATATGTAATGGCAGAAAGCATACCAGTGGCTATCTGGGACCCAAGTTGTGGTGATAGACATGTTCTATATATTGATTTTAGGTGACGGTTATGCAGATACATACATTTATCAAATCACATAAAACTCTGCATTGACAATCACATCCTTTCTGCTCCCTTTGGTTACCACCGTGAGAGACTGCCATGTCGGGGGCGCCCTGTAGACCTTGCTTTTGATCTGCACATTTATGACATTTCATAGCATAATTCAAATAACATCATCGTAGATATGGACATGCACAGACTCTATATAAACATTTGTTAATAGGCTATGTTGCCTTGGAAAAGTATAGATTTTCTCAGTGTTGGCTGCAGGCTTCTGTAAGTTCCATCAGTTCAGGTTGTTTATTAGATTGTCAGCTTGATCAATCAGTGTATAAAAATGTCCCATCAAAATTCTGTTTTGACAATTTCCTGGGTAATTCTGTCAATGTTTGTCTCATTTGTTTGAAGCTACATTGGGAGGTGTATTCAGGGTTCAGAAATGTTATATCTTTATGGTGAATTTTATTAAGTGATAATTCTCATTATCCCTAGCAATATATTTGTCTTTGAAATCTATCTATTTTGATAATACTGCCACATAAACTTTCTTTTAATTGGAATTTTTCTAATACATATTTTCCACTTCTTACCTTTTAACCTTTCTATAATGCTTGCTTTATATCATAGGGATGTCTCTTGAAATTAGCTTGGAGTTGGATTTAGCTTTTGCTTTTGTAACACGTCTCTCTCTCAGTAAGAGATTCTCATCAAGGAAGTTTCTTATATTTACAATTATTGTAATTACTGATACATTTTAACTCATTTGAATTTCTAATTTTTCATGCCTCATTTTGGTTAATACATAGGCTTTAATATCCAGTTTGTAATATTTATCTGTAGTTGTATTTCTTACAGGACTATGACTTTTCATTTGAAGCTCTTGAGAAGTCTTTCCTAAACATTATTATCAAAACATGGAGAAGAGGCATCAATTGATGTCTGTTTCTTAATTGAAATGAGCAGTCTTTCCCACAATAAGAAGATGATATATTTGTGAGAACTTTGGAGTTGGAAAGAATCTTACGGAGGTTGCTTAATTCATTTTACACGTGAAAATTGAAGGCTGGAGGGTTGAGATATGTTGCTCAAGGTCATGAAGTGAGTTAGTAATTATGATACCACTGAACTGAAGTCTTCTAAGTCTCCGTCTAGTGTCCTTTCAGATTTATGTCATACAGACCGTTGAATATCATCATTTCTGCAATACAATAGTAGCACATGTCTTCCTGAAGGAGCTCGTAAGTTGAATCAAATCTGAGATATGCATATTAAGTTAGGAAGCATGCAAGCAGATGGTAAAATGCAAATGGATTAAGAGCTCCAAGGTTATACAGATTTGAATCATTTTTAAAAAATGATAGTCTGTTTTAAGTCTCATCAGTGACTTTGAAAACAATACGCTCAGCCATAATGGAAAATATGAAATATTTTCTAACTTGCAGTTGCCCTTTGTAAAAAATGTTTTATTTCAACATCTGATTTATTATTTCTCATTTATGCATACCCTGCAGCATTATTTCTCTACAACTTTTACCTTCCCATTGAGTATTTGATATTTTTATCATTCATTTTCCCTCAAAGGCATTAACCTGCTTTTCTAAGTCATATTTCATTTTCTTTGTTACTTTTCCAGATACCTAAAATTTTTAAATATTATTTCTAGTTAATCCCAGATGGTACACAAGATGAAGAGCCAGCGTAGAGAATAATCACTTTGTATTTCAAAATACAGAACTGCTAGGGTAAATTAGATGATGGAAAAGTATGGCCTCGGGTCTCACAGTATTGACAATGGAAAAGTGGCAGTCATATTCAGAAAAAGCTTATATTTTCTCTGCATGAGAAAGAAAAGGGAAACACTAAAACTCAACTTCAAATTATGCCTCAATGTCTAGTTTAGTGCTCTCTTCTTAAAATACACATTGCCAAACCCCCTGGTTCAGCAGATCTTTCAAAATCAGTCTCCGAGATTTCTGTCTAGGGCTGCGTTATGAGCATATACTTTAGCAGATAGACCAATTAGCCTTTTTTTTCCAACAGCAGCCAATGTCGTGGGGACTTGGTTGAATTTCTGTCACATCTTGTGTTTATGAAAATGAACTGCATCCTTGGGAATTTCAAAAGGTAATGAAGCACGGGCCTGAGGAGAGCACCAGAGCAAAGCAGAGCACAGAGTGCATCATTGTGAGGTTCTTGTGAGGGTACTTGATTTCTAATGATAGTGATGGTTCTCTATGGTAATAAGTCCAAAGAATCAGACTCAAAACAAAATGTCATGAATTCTAATATCTAGAAAAATCTAATTCTTATTAAACTCATGTGTACTACCAATTAATTCTGAGAAGAGGTATCTTTGAAATGCTGTATCTTTTATTTTTTACAGAGACATATTTAAATCTGAGAAACGGCAGATGTGAGCTGTCCACAATATCTTGGGTATACACCATATTGAGTCTGCTGCATGCCAGCTCCAAGCTCAGGCTTTCATATTTTTGGTTAAAGAGCTCTCTCAAAGGTTAGCTTCTCCTGAACTCTGCTCTCAAGCTCTGGCTAGTCCCATTCTGGTTTTATTCTTCTCCCTCTCTTATTATTCTCTCCATCCCAGACACAGTCCTGCATTTATCTGTTCATCTTCAGATTGCCTAGAACTTCACTTTGGGTGACCAATCATCCCACTTTGTCAGGGGCTATCCAGTTTTAGCCATGTCCCAGGAAAGACCCCCTTCTCCTTTCTAAGATGCTCTGGAGATTTACATCTTTCTCCAAGCCCAAACTAGTTACTAACCCTGCTTCAGATCCATATCCTCAACAGGTTCCTCTAACAAAACATCACTGCCCTCTCTCCAAACACACACACACACACACACAAACGTACAGAGTTTAGAAATATACTGAGAATGAGCCAAGGCTGGAACCGCACTTGCAAAATTTGCTTCAATCTGCTTAGAGCCTGTGTGTTCCCAGGTCAACCTTGTGCTTAGTAGGTATTACTCTCCCTTCGTCTCATCTTACCAAGCTTTTCACGCTCTGTAATGACCTTCACTTGCTGGCTCAGTCTTGCCTTGGATACTGAGCCAACCTAGGAGGGAAAGTTCATATTTCAAGAATGCCTCTCCACCTTATTTCCATGAAGTAGAATGTAGAATTGTCACACTTCACACTGTGGGATTTGCTGGCCCAACTATAATTGCTTATCTTTTGTATGTGACCTGCTTTTCTCTCCTTCTCTGGAAGCTTTTAAAATCTTCCCTTTGTCCTTAGTATTCTGAAATTTCACAACTGTATCCTTTGGTGTGGGTATTTTTCTATTCATTGTGCTAGACACTAAGTGGGCCTTTTCATTCTGAAAAATTATGTCTGTTGATGCATTTTTATACCACTTTTCTACTAATTTATACTTCCCATAATTTCTCTGTTCTTTCTAATAGTTTATTGTTGCTGAGTTCTTTTTATTATATATGATATCCTGTTTTTTTAATGGATGCAACATTTTCTCATATAAAGGTGACCATAAAATGTAATACAATGCAATTTTTTAATGTTGATTTTCATCTTTCTAAAGATCAAATAATTGTATTAGACTATATCTCATGGTGCCCATAATTGTTTTGCTTATAAATTAAAGTGTATAATTTCAAAAAGTAAAAGTTTCATTTTATGAATGTTCAGATTATGGCAACATATAATTAAGTGAAATTTATTGATGTTCAGAGGACTGTGGAAAATCTTGTTTCTGTCTGATTTCACAGATTTGGAGTACTGGTGAAAACTGAGAGCAAGTCTAATATATTATGTGTTTTGTATCTGCCAAAAGATAGATCATCCTAATAGAGCTACCCTCATATTTTCCAGTCCATGGAGGTCAGTTGAAGAACTGACATGCTTTAATACTAATCAATGTTTTGAATGAAAATACAGAAACAACACTTAACTCCACATAGGGATAGCTTTTTTAAATGATAAGGAAAAAAAAAAAGAGTGATCTCAATCAATTAAAAATGAGCCAAAAGCCAAATGAATTTTAAGTACAGTAAGTCCTTGGGGATAAAACCAAATTAAAATATTCTTGATGGCACAAGGGTCCTTAGCCATAGACAGGAAAACTATTATGAGTCAATATTGAATTAACAACAAAATATCTTCTCTATTAACAAAATTATTACCACATCACAACAGAATAAATGACACAGGAAGTCACTTTTAAGTCAATGTTAAAGCTGAAAGGAATGGTGCAGAGGAATTAGTCCAATCTTCATTTTTATAGAGAAGCAACTGAGACCAAAAGAAATAAAGAAGTCATTCAAGTTCTCACAAATAGTTAATGGCCTATGCAACAAATATGTTGTGTTCCAAGATCAAACTCTTTAGTCTCTTTGTTCCTACAAACTTCAATGTTCTCTTCATTATAGTAATTGGTCGTATAATGGAATATCTAATTCAACTAGAGTTAAACTCTGTAGGTTAGGAATAATTGGCAAATTCTAGTTATGGTCCATATAAATTTAATATTCAATACAATACAATTTCAAAAAGGAAAAAGAAGATTCCAGCTCTATATGTTTTAAACAAAATATCATTTAAAGTTCAGCATGAGATGGTACAGAAATGAACAATAAAAGTAAGAACAAATAAAAGAGAAAGCAGAGAACATTTGCAAGGGCAATTAAAAGAAGTTGGGTTGTAAAATCTAGAGAAGAGAATGTTACAGAGTGACTTTCTACAGTTAAAAGACAAATCTAGGCTATTATTCTCCATCCTCCCTGAGACTAAATATAGTTAGACCCAAGTTAGTACAGATGCAACCAAGAAGCAGTTCTTGAGTGTGGAGTGACTTACGTCTGGTCCAGCTCCCAGTGAATGAAATGCCAGGGTAATGGTAGATGGATTACTAGAGTTTTGCGGGAAATGGACGAACAGTTAGCAACCCAGTCACTTGAAATTTGTTGGTCAAAGGTCTAGGAGCTGGACCAAGTGATCATTATAATATGATAATACCACAAAGCAAGCTGCCTCTCCTAATCTGAGAAATAACAAGTTCAGTTCTTCCAAGTCAAAGGCATACTGTCAGGGTTAAGCACACAGACTCAGGGGTCAGGAGGCCTGGGTTCAAGTACCGGCTTCCTCACTAGTTATCTAAATTTAGTTAAATTTCTTTAAGGTGCCTGGGGCTTCTCATATGTAAATGAAGGGGATTTTGGTACTCATCTAGGAGGGTTTTTAAACAATTCTTGGGACAGTGAATAGGAAATACTAAGTTATTATTATCTCCCAAATGTCTCAATTCATGCTATCTGAGAGATCCCAATATTATTTTTAAGATAATTATTGAAAATATCAATAAAAATGCTGATTTTAAAAGTATCTATTGAGGATATCATCAGCTTGATTTAAGGGGGAAAAATGTAGCTAATGATATTTAATGTCTTTTATTACATCAGAATGACACATCAAATGGGCAGTAGTGAATACTTTGATTAAATTCTAATCAACAGTCTATTAAATTAGTGAATTTTTGAGTCTCACAATTGGCATTTGTTTGCTCCACGTAATGCTGGGCTCTATCCTCATGAGCACTGGAGAGACAGTTTTCCAGCCATTTTTATTAGAAACCATGAGGCAAGACTATACCTCTCTAAACATAAAGTTCCACAAGTACTCATAACGTATACCCTCAAAGCAAAGCATTTTCAAATGGCTGAGTCTTTTGGCTGCCAAATGAACTCTCAGATGAAACAATGGAAAAAACACAAAGAATCTAGAATTTAGACACAAATAAGGAACACTCAACAGAATGACTTGGTAGTTAAACTTGATAGTAATGAAATGCCAAAGTCTTAAACTTATTTATGGCAAGAATCTCAGTCAAGACTTTAGGCTGTAAGTATGGTGAAATGACCACAGAGCAAGAGAAGGAGATTTTAGAGTCTTCACTAATCAGATATCCCAATACAGTCAGTTCTGTGGAAAGGAGATATATGTGTTCCTAAAAATCACTGTGTTCTGCAAAATGATGCAATAGAAATCATAGGGTTTATGCCAAAAAATGAGTCTAGGGGCACAACATTCAAAAGGTTCATCATAAAACATTGAAAACAAAAGATAGGAACCTAATGAATATGGCCAGAACAGTTGTACACATGTTAAATAGTTAATAAATATATAAACACTACAATACACAGGGTATTTTACCCTGAGAAAGACCTGAAGTTGGTTTATGTAAGTGGGCAACAGAGAGGTTGGAGCTTGTGAATTATTGTAAAGAGATGAAAGAAGGATTAACAGAAATCAGAGGGAAGGGAAAGTTGTCATACCAGACATAGGTGGGTATGGCTCATAGCACACTCTGAATTGAGGCAACAGGAAGACATTTTAGATGTATGTGTGATCATGTGTGCACCTGGTATATTCCCACCTGAATCAGCTCAGCTGGGCACAGTTTTCTGTGTTCATCTAGTATTTCTCGCAGATAAAGTCATGGATAAGCCAATGCAAGATTCACATTATGCTCAAATTGTTCTTTAAAATACCAAGCGCATGGGAACAAATAGGTATTCAAGATAGGGGCTATGTATATCACATCTTAATCACTGATAGAAAGGCTTTTGAGACTGGGAATAACATTGCCAGAAAAATAAAATAATTAACATTGAACTTTGTAGGATTGAAGAGGTTGTTGAATAAATTGAGTAAATTGAGTAATTTAAATTAGAAAGATTAGCACATTTAAAAAAACTTCCTTTCTTGGATTTTTTTATTTCCCTGCCTTTTGAAGATGAATTCAGCCATTTCCTAATATATGTCCAAATTACCTCCCTTCTAATCTTTTCCTAACTTTTCCTCCTCCCTGTTCATCACCTTGAATTATTTTCTTTTTGAAAAGTGTTTTTTAACCTAACATTCTTGATTTTCATTCTTCTAAACAGAATATTAACTTTATTTCAGTGTGAGAATAAAGCATTTTAAAAATGCTTTATTTTGAGATGAGTAGGAGAGATTTGGGGATTAGTAAAAAGGATAGATGGGCTTTGAATCGTTTCTAGGAGCTGCATTTCTGTTCTTGCGGAGACTCATTCTAAGTATAGTTGTTTTTAATTCCTCAAAACATCTGATTGCAACCTGAATGATATCAAGAGACTGGACCACCCATCCAATTACACTGTCCTCGATTCACTTCTTTATATCAGGAAGATGATCTTCCACTAAGATGGAAATCAAAAGATTCCTATGTTCTAGATTTAGAGCTGTGTGTCTTTGGACTATTTTAGTAAATCCTTCCAGAAAGGCTTCATGTTTTTCTTACCCTCTGGGTACAGTTTCATTTTAGCTTAGGGGAAAAGGCCTAAAAAGAAACTTCCTATCAGGCTCTGAATATCAGCTTCCAATTTGGTCAACTTCTGACCATAGAACTACTTTAAAAAAAAATCCTTTCATATATCTTGTCAAATTTCAGCCAGGACAAACAGTAAATATTCCTGGCAGGACTGAACAACCCCTTGAATACAAAAGGCATTCCCAAAGAGAGTGTGACAGATACTATCCTCCCAAGATACAGAGACAATCCCAAAGACAACCAAAAGAAAGACGATTTCCCTGAGAACTGGCAAGTGTCAATAGGACCCTGGCGACAAATGGGCTGCAACCCACATTTCTGTCCAGTCATAGTTTGCCACCCCCCCCAACCCCCAACTTGATGGTGGCCAAGGCAAGTTCTCAGGACACGAAAGGAGACAAGCAAGAAGGAAATCGCTGTCCCTGGGAGAGAAAGGATTGACAATCAATGGGTACCCAAAATCAAATTCACAAGTCGCAATTCAAAGACCTTATTCTTACAAATGTTTTTTACCTACCAATTTGAATTTGGAAAGGAAGGGACGACGTGAAATTTTACTTTCCTCTCTCTGCCAGGCACTATAGACAGAGCTCTAGAAGAGATGACCTTAATAAGAATCTCACCCTTTGCCAGCTTCTGCCAGCTTTTCCAGGATCCCATTTTCAGGCTCCAGAGCGAGTGGGGTGTCCCGGTGGATTTAATCCTGGTCACCAGAAACTGTTGTTGAGTCAGAGTTGATTTCAACTCCTAGTGACCCTGCGTACAGCAGAGTTCAACCCTGCCGAACTTTCTGTGCCATCCTCTCACCTTCCGGTACTCTATCAGACAGTGCTCTGCGCTAGTCACAGGGTTTGCATGGCCAATTTTTTCAGAAGTGGGTGGCCAAGTCCTTCTTCCTACTCTGTTTTCGTCTGGAAGGTCCACTGAAACCTGTCCACCATGGATGAGCCTGCTTGTGTTTGAAATACTGGTGGCATAGCTTTCAGCACCACAGCAACACACCAGCTGCCACAGTATGACAACCAACAGACGGGTGGTGTGGTTCCCTGACCGGGAAGTGAACCCAGGCTACAGAGGTGAGAGCACCAAATCTTGACCATCAGCACTGGCTACTGGAAACTAGAGGAGGAAAAATAACTTTTCCTTTACCCTTTGTAGTGAGTGCTTGGCCGAGACCGCTTTTTCCCTACGGCACCTCATAAATGGAAAAGCTTATCTCAGTTAAAAGTTCTCCACTTTGGCCACTGTAATTCAAGATTAACTTTGGTAAGGTGAACCTGCTTGTTCAGCCTCAAAACAGAATTTTATTCACCTGAGGCCTCCCATTGGCTCCAGTCCAGTTTAAGTCAGACCCAGTCTGATTCCAGAACCAGTCCAGCTTCCAAGTCAGGCCCAGTTGGATCTCAGACTCAGTCCGACACTGGACCCAGTCCAATTTTTTGAGTCCGACCCAATTCGACTCCAGCTTGTTTCTGGACGCAGTCTAGAGTAAAAACAATGCTCTAGTAAACTCTGAAATCTCATAACACAAATGCTGTGCAGCTAGGATCTGAGAGGGACTTATCCACCACCCCCAGAGGCAGCAAGAAAGCAGCGAGCTCAGCGGGTTCAACAGGGCTCTCTGCCTGGCTGGCTTGTGGCTCCTGGGACCATCAAGGGTAACCTTCTTTTTTCTCTTTTTTTTTTTTAAAGATTTTTATTTTTTACCTTTTCTCCCCTAAGCCCCCCAGTACATAGTTGTATAATCTTCGTTGTGGGTCCTTCTAGCTGTGGCACGCGGGACGCTGCCCCAGCGTGGTCCGACAAGCAGTGCCATGTCCGCGCCCAGGACACGAACCAACGAGACACTGGGCCGCCTGCAGCGGAGCGCACAAACCCAACCACTCGGCCATGGTGCCAGCCCCAGGGTAACCTTCTTTTCCCTCTTCTGACAACAGAACTCTTAAAAGATCAGATGAGGCATATTAAAAATTTTAAGAGTTTATCTGAGCAAAAATCAATTCAAATTGGGCAGCATCCAATCTAGTAGATAGAAAGGAGGCCCAAGGGGGCTACCCAGTCACATAGTGGTTAAGTTCAGCCGCTCTGCTTCAGTGGGCCTGGGTTCCCTAGTTCCAATCCTGGGCATGGACCTACACACCGCTCATCAAGCCATGTTGTGGCAGCATCCCACACAGAACTAGAACAACCTATGACTAGAATATCCAACTTTATACTGGGGCTTTGGGCAGAAAAAAAAAAGGGGAGGGAAGAATGGCAATAGATGTTAGCTCTGGGTCAATCTTCCTAAACAAAAAAAAAAAAAAGGAAAGGAGCCCCAAGGAGCTGTACAAAATGAAAGATTTTTAAAGGCAGCAGGGAGCAGGAACAAGGAAGTTGTACTAGGCAAAAAATCTTGGTTATTGTAAGGCTACTTTCCTTTAGGGGATGGCACAGGCTTATCGGGCAGATTACCTAACTAGTGCTGATCACGTGATTCCTGACTGACTGGTTTAAGATTCCATTTCTGGAAGAGCCAAAACTGTAATTAAGTTGTCTAGATTTGGTGACATGGGCCTTAGCTTAAGCAACTGTATTTGTGGCCTGTTGTCTTGTTTTTAACAAGTATTTTAAATTATGTTCATTTATTTGACATGTACCAGACAGAAAAAAATGTTATGAAAGTATCCATTTCCCAAATTTCCACCAACCCTTGATATTATTGATCTTTATTATTTGTAATCATCTGGTGGATATGAGTGAAAATGATATTGCATTGTTGGATTCATTTGAAGTGCTCATATTAATAATAAAATTTAGCATTTTTCCATATGTTTACTAACCATTTATAGTTCTTTTTTGAATAGCCTATTCACATCCTTTCCCAAGTTTCCATTGAATTGAGCTTTTTACAAAAGAATTTGCAAGACATTTTTCTTTATTAATATATAAACCTGTCTATTATAGATCTTACATATGATTTTCCTGGTTTTTCATTTGGCTTTTATGCTTTTTTAATGGAGCTTTTTATAATGGAGAGTTTTCCAATTTTTATGTAGTAAATTCTGTCCATATTTAACTTTACGCCTTCTGAGTTTGGGAAATTTTTACATCCCAATGTATTTTTTAATCTCCGTTACTCCCCTGATAGTTTATAGTTTTTTCATTAAAATATTTAATCTATCTGAATTTTTTTGTATATAGAAATAAGGGTGAGACCTAAACTTTTCTTTACAAACTATAAAATTGTTCTTGCACTAAATTCCCATATACGTAAAAAACTGTTTCTGCATTGTATATACTGTTTTACTAATCTGTGGTAGACATAAATTAAATATTTAAAATAAAGTATTAGCAAATCAAATTCAATATTTTATTAGAAATAATATTTATCAGGATCTCGTCAAGATGGCGCTGTGAGCAGACGTTGAACTTGCCTCCTCCCACGAACACAACCAGGTTACAACAATTTTGGGAAGAATCACCCTGGATGGAAAACTGAAAACTGGATAAAAATAACCCCCACCACAAGGGACAGTCCTGACGAAAGCAGAAGAGGCAGTAACTCCAGCAGGAGAGGAAAAAAGCCACCTTTGGGAGCAGCAGAGCTTCTCAGCTGGCCAGGCAGGAGCCAACCTAAGGTACGCAGCCCTCCCTGGAGGAGTGAGGTCTGGAGTGGGGGCAATACTGCTATAACCATCCTTCAGACTCAGCCCAACTCAGAGGGGCGTCTTACTGTCTGGCTTTGCTGGCTATTAACTGCAGCGAGGACACCCCAGAAAAGCTATCGGCCGAAAGCCGAAAAGATCCGGGTCTTAAAGGGCCCACAAACAAACTAACTCATTGCAGCAACCTAAAATCACCAGAGAGAAGGCTGACTGTCCTTTGGTGAAACAAGACTCACCTGGTGGGCTCTGGGGACATCTTGGTGAGAGGAGGATCCTCTCCAGAGACTGAGACATTGGTGGAGGTGGTTGTTCTGAGCTGGTCCAGATGTGCTGATATGGACACCGGTGGGGGCCATTGAGGTGCCTCCCTTGGGCTGTTAGCCCAGGGGTCTGCCACACCCACTAGAGAACAGATTTAATCCAGTTCAGCCAGGGCAGGCAACCCACCCTAGGGACTGGCCCCACCTAACAGCAAGCCCTCAGGCTACTTTTCAGCCTGCATTGACTGAGTGCATTGATCCTCTACAGGCAGGCAAGGGTGTCTGCCTCTGTAGGGCAGGGCTTGTGTGAGGACCAGGTGAACTGTGGGGGGCACTGGGGCAGAGGTGAGCACCTCTGCAGTGTGGCATTGGGGTATGCTCCAGGGGGTTGAGAAGTGTGCATGGACCAGGACTGTGTTGACTGTGTATATGGTCCAGTGGGGGGTGAGGCTTATCAGTGGCAGAAGGCTTGTGCTTCACAAATAGCCATAAAAAGGATCAGCCCCACCTTCCAAAGCCTGAAACAACTGAGTGCCTCCATGCCAAGGGCTAGCCCCACTCAGCTGCACTCCTGAAAGAACTGACAACAGCCTTGTTGGCATCAGGCCTATCACAACTGTAGGTCCCTGAGCCTAGCAACCAGCTACACTGGGTACCAACCCAATTAAAAGGACAACTGCAATAAGAGTGTGATAATAGACTTTGTAGCCAACAGTGCTGAGGCCCCTCCAAACCGGATTTACAAACAGCTGGCCAGTCTTTTGATCAGACTCCTTGGGTACCTGCAGTGGGAGCAACCCTGCCACAGCAGGAGAACACAAGTAGCCCACAAAGGGGTCACTCCTGGTTCTTATGGTCTGGTGACGAGAGGCAAGCACACTGCTGGGCCTTATAAGGCATCTCATACATAAGGCCACTTCTCCAAGATCAGGAGACATAGCCGACTCACCTAGTACAAAGAAAATCGCACAGAGAAAGAGGCATAATGAGGAGGCAAAGGAATACTTTCCAAGCAAGGGAACACTACAAAACACCAGAAAAAGAACTAAATGAAACAGAAACTAGCAACCTCCTTGACAAAGAATTCAAACAAAATATAATGAGGATGCTCACAGATATGCAGAGAAGAATGGATGAACAAAGTGAGCACATCAGCAAAGAACTGGAAGATATAAAAAAGAACCAATCAGAAATGAAGAATGCAATACTCGAAATGAGAAATTCACTAGAGGGACTCAATAGCAGAGTAGAGGAAGCAGAAGAACAGATCAGCGAGCTAGACGAAAGACTAGAGGAAATCACCCAAGCAGAACAGAAAAGAGAAAAAAGAATTAGACAGAATGAGAACAGTGTAAGGGAACTCTGGAACAATATCAAGCGTGCTAACATTCAGATTATAGGGGTCCTAGAAAGAGAAGAGAGAGACAAAGGGGCAGAAAATTTATTTGTTGAAATAATAGAGGAAATTTTCCTCACCTGAGGAAGGAAACAGACATCCAAGTTCAGGAGGCACAGAGAGCTCCAAACAAGAGAAGCCCAAAGAGGCCCACACCAAGACATATTGTAATCAAAATGTCTAAAATTAAAGACAAAGAGAGAATCCTAAAAGCAGCAAGAGAAAGGCCACAAGTGACATATAAGGGAAGCCCATCAGGCTGTCAGTGGACTTCTCAGTCGTGACCCTACAGGCAAGAAGAGAACGGCACGACATATTTGAAGTGCTAAAAGAAAAAAAACCTACAACCAAGAATACTCTATCCATCAAGGCTGTCATTCAGAATGGAAGGAGAGATAAAGAGCTTCCCAGACAAGCAAAAATTAAAGGAGTTTATCACCAAGAAAGCAGTTCTACAAGAAATGCTGAAGGGACTTATTTAATTGGGAAAGCAATGACCACAAATAGAGATAAAAGAAAAAACAATTATCAAAAAACCCCAAAACAACAACAAGAAAAAACAGGCAATAAAATCACTTGTAAGGTAAAAGTATAGTAAAGGCAGCAGATCAACTACCTGTGAAGATAATATGATGGTTAAAAGACAAATGCACTAAAATCACCTATTTCAATGATAAGAGGGTAATGGATAGACACACTAAACAAAAGACTATATATGATGTGAAAAACATATAATGTGGGACGAAGGGAGTGAAAAAGTAGAGCTTTTAGAAAGAGGTCAAGCTAAAGAGTCTATCTACTCAAGATAGACTGTTATATGTGGAGTATATTAAATAGGATCCTCATGGTAACCACAAACCAGAAACCTATAACAAGCAGGAAAAAAAGTAAGACAAAAGAAATCAAACATATTACTAAAGATAGCCATCAAACCACAAGTGAAGAGAGCAAAAGAAAAAGAAAGGAACTGAGAAGGACTACTAAAACACCCAGAAAAAAGAAAAAGTGACAAAATGGCAATAAATACATATTTATCAATAGCTACTTTAAATGTCAATGGACTAAATGCTGCAATCAAATGCCATAGGGTGGCCAACTGGATAAAAAAAAACAAGATCCATGTATATACTGCATTCAAGAGACACACTTCAGACCTACAGACACTCACAAACTGAAAGTGAAAGGATGGAAAAAGATATTCCATGCAAATGGCAAAGAAAAGAAAGCAGGGGTAGCAATACTTACATCAGACAAAATAGACTTTAAATCAAAAGCTGTAATAAGAGACAAAGGCGGGCACTACATAAGGATAAAGGGAACAATCCAACAAGAAAATATAACACTTGTAAATATCTACACACCCAACATAGGAGCACCTAAATATATAAAGCAATTATTAACAGACGTAAGAGGAGAAATAGACAGTAACACAATAATAGTAGGGGACTTTAACACTCCACTTACACCAATGGATAGATCATCCAGACAGAAGATCAATAAGGAAACACTCACCTTAAAGGACACATTAGACCAGATGGACTTAGTAGATATATACAGAACATTGCATCCAAAAACTATAGAATACACATTCTTTTCAAATGCCCATGGAACATTCTCCAGGATTGATCACATATTAGGCCACAAAACAAGTCTCAATAAGCTTAAGATGATCGAAATAATACCGTGCATCTTTTCTGACCACAAAGGTATGAAACTGGAAATCAGCTGCAGAAAGAAAACCAGAAAAGCCACAAAAATGTGGAGATTGAACAAAATGCTACTGAACAATGATTGGGTCAATGAAGAAATCAAAGAAGAAATAAAAACATTCCTGGAGACAAATGAAAATGAAAACACAACATGCCAAAATCTGTGGGATACAGCAAAAGCAGTTCTACGAGGGAGGTTTATAGCAATTCAGGCCTACCTCAACAAAGAAGAAAATTCCCAAATAGACAATCTAAAAGTGCACCTAAAGGTACTGGAAAAAGAATAACAAACAAAGCCCAAAATCAGCAGAAGGAAGGAAGTAATAAAAATCAGAGCAGAAATAAACGAAATAGAGACTAAAAAAACAGAAAAAATTAATGACACCAAGAGCTGGTTCTTCAAAAAGATAAACAAAATTGACAAACCCTTGCTAGACTCACCAAGAAAAAAAGAGAGAAGGCTCAAATAAATAAAATCAGAAGTGAAAGAGGAGAGATTACAACGGACACCTCAGAAATACAAAAGATAATAAGAGAATACTATGAAAAGCTATACGCCAACAAATTGGATAATCTAGAAGAAATGGATAAATTCTTAGAAACATACAACCTTCCAAAACTGGACCAAGAAGATGTAGAAAATCTGAGTAGACCGATCACCAGTAAGGAGATCAAAACAGCAATTAAAAACCTCCCAAAAAATAAAAGTCCAGGACCAGATGGCTTCCCTGGTGAATTCTACCAAACATTCAAAGAACAATTAATACCTATCCTTCTCAAACTCTTCCAAAAAATTGAAGAGGAGGGGAGGCTTCCTAACTCCTTCTACAAAGCAAACATTATCCTGATCCCAAAACCAGACAAGGACAATGCAAAAAAGAAAATTACAGGCCAATATCACTGATGAACATCAATGCAAAAATCCTCAACAAAATACTAGCAAATCGAATACAACAATACATTAAAAAGATCATACATCATGATCAAGTGGGTTTCATTCTGGGGATGCAGGGATGGTTCAACATCAGCAAATCTGTCAACATGATACACCACATTAACAAAATGAGGAATAAAAATCACATGATCATCTCAATAGACGCAGAGAAAGCATTTGACAAGATACAGCATCCATTTAGGATAAAAACTCTAAATAAAATGGGCATAGAAGGAAAATACCTCAACATAATAAAGGCCATATATGACAAACCCACAGCAAATATCATTCTCAATGGAGAAAAACTGAAAGCTATCCCTCTAAGAACAGGAACCAGACAAGGATGCCCACTGTCACCACTCTTATTTAACATAGTATTGGAAGTCCTGGCCAGAGCAATTAGGCAAGAAAAAGAAATAAAAGGGATCCACATTGGAAAAGAAGAAGTAAAACTGTCACTCTTTGCAGACGACATGATTTTATATCTAGAAAACCCTAAAGAGTCAACTAAAAAACTTTTAGAAATAATAAAGGAATACAGTCAAGTTGCGGGATACAAAATCAATGTACAAAAATTGGTTGTGTTTCTACACACTAACAACGAAGTAGCAGAAAGAGAAATTAAGAATACAATCCCATTTACAATTGCAACAAAAAGAATAAAATACCTAGGAATAAACTTAACCAAAGAGGTGAAAGATCTGTACACCGAAAACTATGAAACATTGTTGAAAGAAATCAAAGACACAAAGAAATGGAAAGATATTCCGTGCTCTTGGATTGGAAGAATTAACACTGTTAAAATGTCCATACTTCCTAAAGCAATCTATAGATTCAACACAATCCCTATCAAAGTTCCAACAACATTTTTTACAGAAATAGAACAAAGAATCCTAAAATTTATATGGAACAACAAAAGACCCCAAATAGCCAAAGGATTCCTGAGAAAAAAGAACAAAGCTGGAGGTATCACACTGCCCAATTTCAAATTATACTACAAAGACATAGTAACCAAAACAGCATGGTACTGGCACAAAAACAGACACACAGATCAATGGAACAAAATTGAGAGCCCAGAAGTAAACCCACACGTTTATGGGCAGCTAATATTCGACAAGGGAGCCAAGAGCATACGATAGAGAAAGGAGAGTCTCTTCAATAAATGGTGTTGGGAAAACTGGACAGCCACGTGCAAAAGAATAAAAGTAGACCATTCTCTTACACCATGCACAAAAATCAACTCAAAATGGATTAAAGACTTGAATGTAAGACCCGAAACCATGAGACTTCTAGAAGAAAACATAGGCAGTATGCTCTAATGACATTGGTCTGAGCAGCATATTTTCGAGTCCCATGTCTGACCAGGCAAGGCAAACAAAAGAAAAAATGAAAAAATGGGACTACATCAAACTAAAAAGTTTCTGCACAGCAAAGGAAACCACCAACAAAATGAAAAGACAACCTAACAATTGGGAGAAGATAATTGCAAACCACACATCAGATAAGGGGTTACTATCCAAAATATACAGAGAACTCATACAGCTCAACAGCAAAAAAACCAACAATCCAATCAGAAAATGGGCAAAAGATCTGAAAAGAGATTTCTCCGAAGAAGATATACAGATGGCCAACAGGCATATGAAAAGCTGCTCAACATCATTAGCTATCAGGGAAATGCAAATCAAAACTACAATGAGGTATCACCTCACTCCGGTCAGAATGGCTATAATTAACAAGACAGGAAACTACAAATGTTGGAGAGGGTGTGGAGAGAAGGGAACCCTTGTTCATTGCTGGTGGCAGTGCAAACTGGTGCAGCCACTATGGAAAGCAGTTTGGAGTATCCTCAGAAAATTAAGGATAGATCTACCATATGATCCAGCTATTCCACTGCTGGGTATTTATCCAAAGAACTTGAAAACACAAAAGCATAAAGACACTTGCACCTCTATGTTCATTGCGGCATTATACACAATAGCCAAGACTTGGAAGCAACCTAGGTACCCATCAAGGGACAAATGGATAAAGAAGATGTGGTATTTATACACGATGGACTACTACTCAGCCATAAGAAATGACGAAATCCAGCCATTTGTGACAACATGGATGGACCTTGAGGGTATTATGCTGAGTGAAATAAGTCAGAGGGAGAAAGTCAAATACCATATGATCTCACTCATAAGTAGAAGATAAAAACGACAAAAAAAAAAAACATAGCATTGGAGATTGGACTGGTGGTTACCATTGGGGAAGGGGGGAGGGGGGAGGGCAAGAGGGGTGATTAGGGTCACATGTGAGGGGATGCACTATAATTAGTGTTTGGGTGGTGAACACGATGTAATGTATACAGAATTCAAAATATGATGTACATCTGAAAAAAATAAAAATTAAAAAAATAAAAATTAAAAAAATAAGTTGCTGGAATGAAGAGCAGGACTTGCACAAGCCCACTGTTTCTGAAGGGAAAACTTAAAGTGTATCTCAAGAGAATTTGTATCCACAAATAAAATAAATATTCAAATCCTTAAAAAAATTTAAAAAAAATTAATAAAATAAAATATTCAAATTTTAAGTATCAAAAAATAAGAATATGTATCAAGATCAAGCTGGGTTCATCCCATGAATGTGAAGATGTACAGCGTTTTCTCTTAGTTATATTTGCTTATTTCTATTTTTGCCGGATTGATTAATTTTTTCATTCTTTTTTTTCTTTTGATGGTTTAGAGGGTCACATCTTTGATACTGTTAGTGATTATACTTAGGCTTTAAAAACCATATTTTTAGGGCTGGCCCCGTGGCCGAGTGGTTAAGTTCGTGCGCTCCGCTGCAGGCGGCCCAGTGTTTCGTTGGTTCAAATCCTGGGCGTGGACATGGCACTGCTCATCAAACCACGCTGAGGCAGCATCCCACATGCCACAACTAGAAGAATCCACAACGAAGAATATACAACTATGTACCGGGGGGCTTTGGGGAGAAAAAGGAAATAATAAAATCTTTAAAAAAAAAAAACATATTTTTACATATTTTCCTATAAACTTTGAGAACTACTGAGTATCTACAACTATTCCTTGAATAGGCAAACATTTAACATATTTAATTTCTCCTCTCTTCCCCAAGCAGCTGAAAACCATATTTCCCAACCTTGCTTGCAGCTAGACATGGCATGCAACTAAATTCTGGGGTTCTGGCCAGGGAGTTGGGAGTGGAAGCGTCCTGTGGCAACTTTTTGGCACCTTCTTAAAAAATAGATGCCACACATTCCTTGGCTCTTCTCTTCTATGTCACTTCCTCCATCCTACTGCCTGGAATGTAGATATCCATGGCCGACATTCTGAACTGGATGAGAGCCTGGGTCCCTGAGGAACAAATCTCTGGATGGCCTCCCTGTGGACTTTTACATGACAAACAAAAAGCTTACTTTTTTAAAGTCACAACTATTTCTCTTCTCTTACTTGTAATTAAGGTCAATCCTAACTGATACAGACTTCCTAGATAGATCCTATCTCTATTTTTCACATTTAATATATTTTCATCCTTTTTACCACGTTCTATAAGAATCACATGCGAGGGGATATTGGGATGCTGTAGGTCAGAGGGTACAAATTTTCCTTTGTAAGGAGAATAAATTCTGAGGATTTATTGTATAGCATAGTGACTATAGTTGATAATATAGTATTGTATACTTGAAAGGTGCTGAGAGTAAATCCTCAGCATTCTCATCACAAAAAAAAGAGTTAACTATGCGAGGTGATAGCTGTGTTAATTATCTTGGTCTTGGCAATCATTCTACAATGTATATGTATATCTAATAATCACATTATACATTTGAATATACACAGACATCTGCCACATAAGGATGCTTTGGTCAATGATGGACCGCATATATGACAATGGTCCCATAAGATTAGTGCCATAATGGCGAGGTGTGTGGAAGGCTATACCATCTATGTTTGTGTAAGCATGCTCTATGATGTTCACACAACAATGAAATCACCTAACAACGTATTTCTCAGAATATATCCCCGTTGTTGAGTCATGACTGTACAATTATATTTGTCAATTATTACTTAAGTTAAAAAAACCACTTGGATCAATCTTCCAATTTATTAATTTGGTTTCAGTTGTATCCTTTCTATCTAATCTATCTACATTTATTTTTCAATTGTTATCATGTGTTTTAATTCCAAGAACTTTAAATTTGCTTTTTCATTGGTGTGTTATTCTATTCTCTGCCAGAGGGATACTAACAGTAAATACTTTTAAATTTTCTTCTTTTCCTATATTAAATGTTCTTTTGGGATTCTTTCTTAATTTTGTTGAATTTTCTTTCTCTTAGGTTTCCTTACATTTCTGATAACTCTTGTTGAACCTTTCTATTTTTAGGTTATCATCTAGGAAACACTGAAAAATCCAGGCAGGGAAAAAGGTTCTGATTTAGGAGTCCCGTCTCCAGAGACTGTGCAGTGGAGCACAAGGCAGGACTCGTGGCTGGGTTAGCATTTCCTAAGCACATGAGAATATTTTGTCTGCCAGGGAGGGGGGCTCTCCTTCTTCTTGGTAAACATGTTATCTGGAACCTTTCTGCATACCAGCTCTTGTAATCCCTTGTGAGAATGTCTAAATTAGAATGCCTTATTCATGTTCCCACCAACCTGAGGCCAAAATTAGGAAAGGGTGGGAAGGATTAATGAATGGACATTTGTCATTTGTTTTGCCTCGCCCAGCATCTGAACCCCTTTAAGTGTCAGGAGTTTCCATCTTATGAGTCTTGCCGAGGCAAAGAATGCTTCCCTCCATAAAATCTGAAACTCCGGTGATCCACCTTTCTAGGTATCTGACCTAGGCTCTGCCAATTAAAATACAGCTGTGCCAAATTTGATGCTCTGAAAGGGAAGACCTGTGCCCACGCCTGCAAAATTAGTGTCCTGGAAAGGAAGTGGCTCAATGGCAAATCATCGGAACGCTACCTGAATGAGGTAACAGAAATTTCATAATAAGGCCACTTCTGTGGCTTGGATTTGGTTGTTGCTCCTGGCAGCCCAGCTAGCAGCCTAATTCTCCAGGCCTCCTGCAGTTCTGTGAGCCAACCAAGCCCTTATCTGATTCACTCAGGGTGGGCATGTTTGGCTTCCTTTTAAGAACGTGATTAATATAATTGGCACAACTATGTTAGTACCAATAGCCCTTTAATTAATTACCAAGCAGACCTCACATGGCCTCCTTCTCTAAAACTTAATGCCTCTAGGAAAAACTTTTTGAAGCACCTCTTTTTCCTCAGTATGTGCTTTCCAGCAATCTTGCATTCCTTCATCAACCTCATAGCACATGTTCTATTTCTTTTAAAAAAAGTGCATCACTGTTCTGGTTTTTTGATGACTCTTGCCTACCTTTCCAAATGCCTATATATCCCATTTTCTTTTCTGTATGTTTCCATGAGATTTGGGCCAAAAGGAAAAGTAAATCGTATATTTAGAAAGCCATATTGAACTGAAAGTTAACTATTTTATTTTCTTCCTGCTTCATTTTTAAAATAATAATTGGTATGTAAGTATACTTACAATTTGTATATGTATGTGTATATATCTGTGTATGTGTGTGATCTATAGGTCACTTTAAGAGTTTCTAACAATGCAGATGTTAGGAAGCAGGCAGGGGCCATGGTGGTGTCGCATCTTATTGCACTCACGTGCAGCTATTTATTATCATGATCTATGTAGCCAGGTTGCTTTCAAGTTATATTTATTGTCAATCAACAAAGTAAATATTCCATCCCAACCTAATCTGCTTTCAATGGAAATAATCTACAGAGTGTTTATTCTCTCTTTCTGTAGGTGTGTTTGTCTAAATATGTGCTTGAGATGGAATCACGAAGTTTATAATGGTGCCTATTTACCATAGTAAATGTGATGTTTCCTGATTATCAGGCCCACCAATAAAATCATTACCTAGCTTTATTCAACACTGCAGTCCATTCAATTTCTGAAATCATCTGCTACCAAAAAGCTTGTATAAAATAAATGTTTTATAAACTGGACCCTACTTTAAGTGTAGTTACGTCCATTTTAAACCGATATACTTAAAGCTAGAAAAAGAATCTACACTTGTTAGTGCCGAGTTGTCCACATATAGCAGATGTCCAATCACAGTTCTTGTGTGACTGATATTCTCCCTCTCTCACCTCCCGACAAAAAACCCTCGAATTTATCTGTGTGTTTGTGTTTTTTAATTTTCAATGCTTGAGTTGGGCTTTCGTAAGATAGGGCACACCTGCATATATCTTTCCAGTTGAATTTTCCAGTCGCGTCAATCTCACATCCCCAATAATTACCCTGAAGGTATTTTCTGTTTCTGTTTCCTTTCCCTTTGCTGGTTTTCTCCTAGTGAACTAACACTGTTTAGGTACTCCCTTTTCAATTTGCTTTAAACTCCTGACTCTACTCTCTGAATTTTCCTGCTTCTCTTTAAACTTGAGTCAGGCTGTCAACACCACTTATTGAATGCCTGCTGTGAAAGGATACGAAAGGAATCAAGGCAACACTTCCTTCCCTTGAAGAATGTAAAATCTACCTGGTGAGACAGAACATACATTCCCATTAGAAGCATCTAAAACACTTCAAAATAGCTTGAAACAAACAAGTATTAATTTAGCATAACCCTTATATGAATTCTGAAAGAATGCAACGTTATTTAGTACTAAACAAGATTGATTAAAAAATGCCTTCTAGATCTGATATATGAGTCCTGAGCCTGTCAGACATTATGCCTCCCTTTTTAACAAATGTTTTATGACCCTTTACTATCCTGAAATAAAATTAATAGATGATAAAACTTAACAATGTACATAATTTCAAAGAAATTAATGTAATGCCTTATCTGCGTTATAAAGGAGAATAATGCAAAAATAATTTATAATCAAATAATACACATTTCAAAATATAACTGATCAGGCACATGCACACTAGAAGACAAAATGATGAAGAGTCAGATGCTGATCCTCTATGTGACAACTACAAATGTGTTGGTGACTCAAAAATCAGGAGAGGCTTGGCTGACAGAAGTGTGGTTGTCTAAAGTGGTGACTGACTCTTGGTCAAGTTCCAAAAGAAAACAAAACTTCCCTTGGTTTCTATGTGGGTTACACTCATGAAAAAATCCAGTAAGCATTAAAACTTTACAATAACACTTTGTTTCCTATATGTAAAGGAGTTATATTCTGGTCTCAAATAATTAGAAACAGGCTTTCCACTTACATGAATAACCAGTGCCTATTCAAATAGGGTGAGGATTTAGAACAATTCTTTATTGTTTAAGATTGTCCTCACACTGAAGGATGTCTAATATCTTACTGCTCACAATCCTGTCCAATCATATGACAATTGTAAGTGTCTCCGCAGATTTAACAAAGCATCCCCTGGGGATGGCACTACCTCTGTTGACAATAACTGGAAGTAAAAAGAGGACAGATTTGCAACGAGAAATGGGTCAACCATTTTAGCACCCTCTTCTTTCATCCCATTGCTTCCCAAAACTTGTTTGTGTCAAAACCGTGTGGAGAGACTTCTGATTCATCGAGTTAACGCACACTTAACACATCCTTACATAGTGCTGACTATGCCTCAAACTGCTGTAAACACTCTACAACTGTTATCTCATTTAATCTACTTAACAGCCCTTAAACATAGGCGTTATTATTACAGATTACAGATTGGGAACTGGGCCATTGAGAGGTTAAGTGATTTACCGAGGTCACACAGCTAATAAATATAGAAGCCAAGATTCAAATATAGATATTTTGGTTTCAAGGTAAATAGTAAGCACTATAATATGTAGTGACTATATACGTCCCATCCTGTATGATTTTTATTCAGTAAATCTGGGATAAGAACAGAGAAATCTGTACATATTTGAATAAGACATTCACATATAGTGAGAAGGGCACTGACTGGTATTTGGGAACCACAGCTCAACTGGGAGTGAGGGAAAGGAGACTTCTATGGTTAGAGTCGAAACTCTATGTTAGAGTCTAGTAAGAGAGCAAGAACTTTGGGTGGGGACTATCCAAACAGAACTTTTGGAGGCACACTAAAACACATCACTTTTATAAAATGGTCAATAGGGAGCTATGTATTCTTCAATAGAATGAAATATTCTGAAAGCACAGCATCAGATGAACAGTATAAACAGCATTAATAAACATAATGTGAGTATAACGTATTCAGCAAACAAACACACAAAGATAGTAAATCTGAAGCTGGAGAAAGCACATTAGGTTTACGTATGATGTGAAAAAAAGTGATAGTACCATCTAACCAGCTGTTGAATAGCTTTCAGTTATGAAGCTAACAAACCAATTAGGTAATTGTGTGATCATAGATGGATAGGCACTGGGAGCTAGAAAGTGGCTTTGAGAGCATTAAGTCCGGAGGCCACAAACTCAAACATCTATAGGCTCAGGCAGATAACGAAGCAAAATACTTCTAAAAGCGAGCAGTGGGGAGGGTGTCAAACCAGAATGTGCACAGAGGGCAGCTGTCGATCTGTTCCAGGCAATTGCTTGTATAATAATGTTAGCCCGAGATGAGCAGATACTCTAACTTTGGAGGAGAGGCCAGACATTCAGATTTTGATTTAATAATTCACATTTACCACATTATCTTCAAACACATTTTGGAAGTTTTATCCAGTGATTTGTTGAAATCTGGATATAGTGTACTTTTTCACCTCTCAGTTTTTATAATGCATCAAAAATGACTGATTGTGACTATAAAAAAATATAGGGACTTTATTGTTGGATGCTCTTTTACTAATTTCTCACCAATGACAGGTTGCAATTAAAACAAATCTGGCTGTTCCACCTACAGTGATCCCTGTACTCCTAATGACTGGTGGTAATAAACTACACAATTTAGGAGTCAAGAAAGATTAGGTGCAGACCCACGTCTCCCATTTATTAGCCACGTTACCTTCACCAAATGCCTTAACCTTCTGTGCCTGCTCTGTAAATTGGAGATTGCAATTCCTAACCTATATTTCTCAATAGGTTGCTATAAAAATCAAATAATGTGTATCAAACATATTGAACCTTGCACAAATGTGGTAAATTGAGATTATCATTGGACTGGAAATTAGGGGATCTGATCAATTAGTAGTTGGTTTTCTAACTTTGAAATGAGAAGGTTGATCTGGAGCCGTGATCTCTAATAGAAATGTAACATGAGCCACATATGTAACCTTAAATTTCTAGAGTCTACATTGAAAAAGGAAAAAGAAACAGGTAAAATTAATTTTAATAAAATAACTTATTTAACCCAATGTATCCAAAATATTACTATGTCAACATACAATCAATAAAAAAATTATTATTGAGATTTTTACATCTTTATTCATGCCAAAATGTTATCTGTTGTGTATTTTACACTTACAGCATGTTTCAGTGTGAATTAGTCACATTTCAAATGCTTGATAGTCACAGGTGGTAGTGGCTGCTGTATTGGACAGCACAGACCTGGATAATGACTAAGGTCTCCCTCAACTCTTAACTTTGATGCCTTCTTATTATTAGATATCTCATTATGCCTCAATCTTTTTAAATGGCTAAAGCTTAAACCGACATCATGATGATGAATTAAACAAGGTCTTTAACATTTTTTTAATTAGGAAAAAAGTCCAGCAAAATCATTCTTTTCAAGTTCCATCATAAGAGAAGATACCAAGAATTACAGTATATAAACAACATCCTTTGACATACTTAAAACTGACATGGCAAAAATTAAAATTTTATTCAACAGAAAATTTATTCAGCCCTTTCATTGTTTAGAAGGGGTATACACAATTTCACTCATGTAAACTGCCTGCTGTATTTGTTGCCAAGTCAACTGAATGCCAGACATATAATTGAATTTTGAAATCATCTAGGAGGTATCTACCACCACACCGGCACAAAGAATTTGTTTAGTGCAGATAAATCTATCAGTATGGTGACAAAGAAAAAAGATGCATGGAAAAACTCCCCAATTTTTTTTTCAGGTACACTGAAATATTGTTTTCCTTTTTGAACATCTTATGGGAATTTCTTACAAGACACAGCGGGATCTCATTAGATTCCTTAGCTAATGGAACCTTGACCTTAAGTGAGGGCAATGAGTTAGTCATTACTTCAACACTGCAGCTTTCAGTCAGGAGTAAGATGGAAATTCTGGTGCCTGGAAGGAATGATTCCAGAGATTTCCCCTTGGCCTTCTTTAAGGGAAATTCTTAAATCTATCAGCATTATATTTGTGTTATTAATAATGCTCTAAATTCAACTTGTCATGCATACAATGCTGCAGGACCACAGCACTCAACCGATCCAGAGGGTGCCATTTACATTTTATTCTATGGTGATGCCAAGACGGTTATAGCTGGGTGTTTGCAACTTGGCAGGCTTAAAGGGCTGTGTTTCTCTCCAGAACATTTAAACATGTCTTAACTTATGATTAATCAACACAAGTTATCCAGTTTAGCCATCATCCATACATATTTTTTTCTGTCAATTCTCTAAGTACACATATATAAGCACTTGTTTTGCAAGTGAGAGTCCTAGCTCTGAAGTTCCCACTTGTCATCCTCTACAGTTGATTAAAATGACAATGAAGTATTTTCTTTCTTTCCCTGCAGATGCTGCTTGAAATATAAATATCAGAAAAAAAATAGCTGGAGCTAAATTATCCATAAAATGACACTTCCTAGCTAATCAAATATTTGCAAATTTTATTATGCTGTTTCTATTACAATAAATGAAGCAATCTTGTAGAAATTTATGTGTTTTCTACCAAAGAAAACATAAACTTTGCTTTAATTATCAGTATTATTAGCCTTATTAAAATCAGAATTTGATTTAATTATATAAATTACACAAGTTTTCTTTGTATATCTGCCATAAAACATGATTCAAAGTGGAGAATGTGGGAGGGGGCAGGATCTGCCATTAGGTTAAAAAACCATAATTAATTTGAAGTTGAAAATCTCACGCAAAGTTGTGCAAGAAAACAGTAGCAAAGTTAAGGATCCAGAACAGATCTAAAATTTCCATTAAGAAACCTCACTTAGAAAATAAAAATTCTTTAATAAAGCATGTGCATGTATACAAGAAAGCAAGGGAGAAGACAGAACAAAAAAGAAGAGATAGATGATATTCAAGCAAGCAATTTCAGGGTGGTGTTTATATTTAGTATTTTCTTTCTATCAAGCTACATCCTTAAATATTTTGGATCCTTAAGAGGAAAAACTAAGCAGCATGTGCAGATTCAGGCCTTTGACTTCTTTTCACAGTGTTGGTGTTGTACTATAAGGTCAAAAGACATATGCTCACTGCATAAGGAGAATTAAGACACTCACAACAATAATAAAATGAGGGGCTGGCCCCATGGCCGAGTGGTTAAGTTCGTGTGCTCCACTGCAGGCAGCCCAATGTTTCGTTGGTTCGAATCCTGGGCACGGACGTGGCACTGCTCATCAAACCACGCTGAGGCAGCGTCCCACATGCCACAACTAGAAGGACCCACAACGAAGAATATACAACTATGTACTGGGGGGCTTTGGGGAGAAAAAGGAAAAAAATAAAAATCTTAAAAAAATAAATAACAAAAAGAAAATGAAAAGTTTCTAAAATGATATTTGAAAAATGAAAGATACTCCCAGTAAACTAGGAATATAGAGGAACTAACTCAACTTAATAAAGATCATCTGTAAATACCTAGAGTTAACATCATATTTCATGGCAAAAAACTTGAAGCTTTCCTGCTAAGATCAAGAACAAGATAAGGATGCCCCCTCTCACAACTGCTTTTGACCATCATATGGAAGTCCTAGCTAATGCAATAAGATAAGAAAAGAAAAGAACAGGAAGAAAGATTGGGAAGGAAGAAACAAAACTGTCTTTGTTTGCAAGTGACATGATCATCTAAGAATAAAATCCAGAAGAATTGACCAAAAATTATTGAAACTAACAAATGATTTTAGAAGACTGCTGGATACAAGGCTAATACACAAAAGTCAATCACTTTCCTATACACCAGCAATGAACAAGTGGAATTTGAAACTAAAAACACATTATCATTCATGATAGCACTCCAAAAAATGAAATACTTAAATATAAATCTAACAAAACATGTACGAGATTTATATTAAAAAAATTACAACACTATAATGAAAGAAAATCAAAGGACAAATAAACAAATAGAGAGATATTTCATATTCATGGATAGGAAGACTCGATACTATCAAGATGTCAGTTCTTCCAAACTTGTCATAGATTTAATGCAATCCCAATCAAAATGCCAGCAAGTTATCTTGTGGATAGCAGCAAACTGATTCTAAATTTATATAGAGAAAAAGACCCAGAACAGCCAACACAATGTTGAAGGGGCAGAACAAACCAGAGGGATGACACCACCCAACTAAAGCTACAGCACTCAAGACTATGTGGAACTGGTGAAAGAATAAACAAATGCAGCAGTGAAAACAGAAGAGAGAACCCAGAAATAGACCCACATAAATATAGTCAGTTTATCTTTGACAAAAGATCAAAGGCAATACACTGAAGCAAAGATAGTCTTTTCAACAAATGGTGCTGAAACAACTGGACATCCACATGTAAAAAATTAATTTAGACACAGACTTTACACCCTTCACAAAAGTTAACTCAAAATGGATCATAGACCTAAATGTAAAATGCTAAAGTATAAAATTTCTAGAAGATACCATAGGAGAAATCATAGATGACCTTGGGAATGGTGATGACTTTTTAGATACAAAACAGAGTACACAGTCCATGAAAAAAATAATTGATAGCTGGACTTCATTAAAATCTAAAAGGTCTGCTCTGAGAAAGACAATTTCAAGAGAATGAAAAGATAAACTACTTGGAGAAAATATTTTCAAAGGACGCATCTGATAAAGGACTGTTATCTAAAATGTACAAAGAACTCAAAGTCAATAATAAAAACATGAACAACCTGATTAAAAAATGATCAAAAGACCTAAACGGATACCTCACCAATGTGATGATGACAGATGACAAGTGAGCATATGAGAAGACATTCAACATCACATGTCACTGGGGAAATGCAAAGTAAAACAATGAGATACCGCTATGCGCCTATTAGAATGGCCAAAATCCCAAACACTGACAACACCAAATGCTGACAATGAGGTGAAGCAATAGGAGCTCACATTCATCACTCATGGGAATGCATAATGTTACAAAAATTTGGAAGATAGTTTCTTAGAAAACTAAATATAGTCTTACCATATGATCCAGCAATTGCACTCCTTGGTATAAATCAAGTGAATTGAAAACGTATATCAACACAGAAACCTGAACACAGTTGTTTACAGCAACATTATTCATAATAGCCAAAACTTGAAATTGACCAAGATGTTCAGCAGGTGAATGGATAAATAAACTGTGGTACATCTAGAGAATGGAATGTGAATGGAAGGTAAATAGATAAATAATCATTGGTACATCCAGACAGTGGAATATTATTCAACACTAAAAAGAAATAAGCCATCAAGCCATGAAATGACATTTGACAAAGACTCCTTCCTTAAACTTTAGTTCAGTCCTCTGAAACCTCTTCCTACCTGAGACTCAACATTTGGACTTCTGTGTCCGTCTTCACATTGCTTAATGTGAGCGAGAATCTTTCTAAGTCAGTTACAAAGAATCTCCCACGCTCAATGTCTGATTCCCGTGGCTTGCCAGCAAGAAAAATCCTGTCAAGTCTGTTTAGCCAGAAATTCTCCTTTAACCTCAATTTTTCCTCAGTAATTTTCCATCTATGGACACCCACCCTGTTCCTTTGCTATAAATCTCCATTTGTCCATGTTGTATTCAAAACAACCCAATCCTATACGAAGGTCTCCTTTTCCCTATTGCCATGGTTCTTGAGACAAATATTTTTACAACTTTAACTACTGACCAGCTGGAGTTTTCTTTGACACACGGAGAAAAATTAAATGAGTATTGTTAAGTGAAAGAAACAAATCTGAAAAGTCTACATACTGTATGATTCCAACTATATCATGTTCTGGAAAAGGCAAACTATGGAGACATTGAAAAGATCAAGGGTTGCCAGGGGTTGGGAGGAGGGATGGATGAATGGACAGAGCACAGAGGATTTTTAGGGCAATGAAACTATTCGAGACGATACTACAATGGTGGATACATGTCATTATACCTTTGTCAAAACTCGTAGATTGCACAACACTGAGATTGAAGCCTGATGTAAACGTCAGGCTTTGGGTGATAACGATGTGTCAAAGTACGTTCATCAGTAGTAACAGATGTATCACTCTGATGTGGCATATCGATAATGAGAGAGGTTGTGCATATGTGGGGACAAGGAGTGTATGGGAATTCTGTCCTTCTGCTCAATTTTGCTGCGAACACAAACTGCTCTGAAAAACAAAGTTTTATAACATAAAAAATGCTGCTTCTCATAGGATGTTGCTCTCATTCTGTAGTATTAGTTTTATAAATGCTTGGGTCTCCTCTTGTTGAATTTGCAATAAAAATTTTTTATTAATTCTTTTAAAAAATGATGACTGGGTCTGACCCCATGGCCTAGTGGTTAAGTTCAGTGCACTCCACTTCAGCAGCCCAGGTTTCTGGGTTCGGATCCTGGGCACAGACCTACATCATTCATCAGCCATGCTGTGGCGGTAGCCCACATATAAAGTAGAGGAAGATTGGCACAGATGTTAGCTCAGGGCTAATCCTCCTCAAGCAAAAAAAAAAGAAAAAGAAAAAGATGATTATATCTTCCCTTCATGTTAGAGGAAGTTGAACATCAACGTCCTTCTTATAACTACTAAATTGCTTCTATTAGCAAGAATATAGGAAAAGATGCTTTATTTACTTATTTCTTTATATTTTCCCCTCAGCTTTATTGAGATATAATTGACATACAACGTTGTGTGAGTTTAATGTGTACAAGGTGATGATTTGAGTTACATATACAGTGCAAAATGATTACCACAATATGGTTAGTTAACATATCCATCACTTCACATAGTTATCTTTTGTATGTGTCTATGTGTGGTGAGAACATTTACAATCTACTCTCTTAGCAACTTTAAAGTATACAACACAGTAAGGTAAACTATAGTCACTATGATCTACATTAGATCCCCAGAACTTATTCATCTTACAACTGGAAGTTTACCCTTTGACTAACATCTCCCCATTACCTTAACCCTCAGCCCCTGGAAATCACTATTCTAGTCTTGCTTCTATGAGTTCAGCTTTTCTAGACTCTACATATAGGTAAGATCATACAGTATTTGGCTTTCTCTGTCTTAATTATTTCACTTAGCATAACGTTTTCAAGTTCCATCCATTTTGTCACAAATGGCAGGATTTCCTTCTTTTGTATGGCTAAATAATATTCCATTCTACTAATGCTGGGCTTAGTTTGTTCTTGTTTTTTCTAGTTGCTTGAGGTGTAGAGCTAGGTTTTTCATTTGAGATCCTCTTTTTTTAACTTAATGTAGGCATTTATTGCTATAAACTTTCCCCCTACAACTGCTTTTGCAGCATCCCATAGGTTTTGGTGAGTTGTGCTTCCATTTTCATTTGTTTCCAGATTTTTTTTATTTCTCTTTTGATTTCTTCTTTGACCCATTGGTTATTGAGAACTGCATTGTTTAATTTTCACATATTTGTGAATTTTTCAGTTTTCCTCCAGTTAATAATTTCTAGTTCATACCATTGTGGTTGAAAAAGTTGCTTGATATGATTTTAATCTTATTAAATTTGTTATGTCTTATTTTGTGGCCCAACTTACAATCTGTCCTGAAGGATGTTCCGTGTGAGCTTGAATAGAATGTGTATTCTGGCGCTGTAGGATGGATTGTTCTGTATATGTCTGTTAGATCCATTTATTCTATAGTGTCATTTGGGTCTTCTGTTTCCTTGTTGATTTTCTGTCTGGATGATCTACCCAATTTAAAAGTTGGGGTACTGAAGTCTCTAGCTACTATTGTATTGCCGTCTATTTCTCCCTTCAGTTCTGCTAATATTTGCTTTAAATATTTAGGTGATCCAGTGTTAGGTGCATATATATTTATAATTGTTTATGCTTTTGATGAATTGATCCCTTTTTCACTATGTAGTGACTTTCTTTGCCTCCTTTGACTGATTTTGACTGTAAGTCTAGTTTATCTGATACAAGTATAGCCACTCTTGCTCTCTTTTGGTTAACAGTTTGCATGCAATAACTTTTTGTATCTGTTTATTTTCAGCCCATGTGTGTTCTTAAAGCTGAAGTGAGTCTGACTTCACCAAAAGCTCCACTTTTAGAGAGCCTCTGATTGCAGTATTAGCTTTTATGACGTGGAAAGAGTTGGACAATGAGAGAAAAATCAGGTAATGTCATTTTCTGGGATAATGTCATTTTCTGTCATATTTCGGGAAGAATTTGGAATAAAGAAAGTATAATATAAAATAGTTGAATATTTATTAATTTGTGATTTTAAATGGCTTACCTTAACATCTAGAAAGCCCATAATGAAGAGTTTTGAAAAAGTTTTGTTCCCTTCAGATTTTGCAGAAGCCTCAGATATGTAGTCTCTAAATAATAGAAATTAATATTGTATGTGCCATATATTGAAAATGAATTTGAGGATATACCCCAAGTTTATATTATATTTCCTCATATATATATACACATGCTACTCTCTAGTATATCTTCTTCACTCTCTGGGGTACATGTTCCCACTCTGGAAATAGCTGGCATATCCTGTCAAGTATCTTCTCTCTGTCCTGTTAACTATGATTAAATGAATTATTCCCGTTAAGTATTTAAATGTGCTCAACACTCTCTTACCATTTAAGAGGAAAAGACCAAATTCCTTGATCCAAATATTCCCCTCCAGCTACAATAATAGCTTTTTTCTCTCTTGAGTTGTCTAATCTTATCTTGTCCATCTCCTTATTTCCCACTTCCTCTTCACTCTACTCCAATTTGTTCATCAGAGCAAAATCACTCTCATCAAATTAACTAATGACTTTCAAATTGCTCAAATCCAGTGAAATTTTTGATTCACACAACACATAGAGATCTGCATATCTCTATGCAGCATTTGATACTCTTGAGCATTCTTCTCTTATCCTCTCCATGATCTTTTCATTTGGCTTCTAAGATATCTCCTTTTCCATGTGCCTCCTATCCCTCTGGCTACTGTGATTCAAGCTTCTTTGCAGATCCATCATTCTCTAACTGGACTGTAAACATGGGAGCTCTTTAAGGTCTAGGTCAATAGCTTTTAAATTTATATCTCCAGCCAAGATCCCTGCTCTAAGACTACGTACTTATATTAAGCAGTCTACTCATCTTTTACTCTTAGGTATCTTAATAATACCTCAAACTCAACATCTATGAGACCAAATTTTAAATCTTCAATCTAAAGTAAAATCTACTTGTTGTTTAACATTCCACATCTCCCTAAATGGGACTATTGTTCATCTGATTATTGTTCAACTGACTGAACAAGTCTGGAACATAAAAATCATCTTTGACTCTTCCCTAAATATCTCTTGAATTTATTCAGTCCTCTCTACACCCACTGTACATGCTCTAGCCCCACCTAAACTACCATATTAGCCTCCTTACTGACATCCCTCCATTTACTTGGCCCATGCCACCATTTCTCAGAGACTTTTTACCCTGAAGCTAAAGCAATTTAATAACTTAAATGTGATCTAATTATACTCCTTCTTAAAATCCTTCAATCATTCCCCATTAAACTAAGAATAAAGACTATAATACTCAACGCAGGCTCTAATCCCTGCTTGTGTTGGGAAGACAACCTTTCCAGCTTCATGTCACACTCTCTACCCCTCACATTCTGTTCTTCAGTTCTGGCCTTCTTTTATTTCCTAGAGCCCAACATGCAAGCATCAGCCACAAGGCCTTTTCATGTACTGTTTCCTATGCCTGGAGTGACATGAATTCCTCAGTCCCACCTCACATATTGCTTACTTAACTCCGATTCATCCTCTAGATCTGAGCTTGAGACTCTGTCCCTCGGAGAAGTTTCTCTGACCCCTGAATCTATATGAGCCTCCTTGGTTATATACCTTCATAACACTGCTTCTTTCCTTGAGAAAATTTATCAAAATTTCTTATTATGTGTTTGTTTTATGATCATGTTTTTAGTGGCTGACTTCCTCGATATACTCTAAGTTCCAGAAAAGCAGACTTTCTGATTTTACTCATCAGTACATCTCCATTGTTTAGCTCTTCGTAAAGGTCTTATTTACTTTTAGACTGTAATACATTAATTTGTAGAACATCAGTAAATTAAATTCAAAAGAACACAAGTTGATACTATGAAAAATTATATGCCAGCACACCATCTTATGCAACACTACTTAATGTTTTATTGATTGAGATCCTGTCCCCGAGGAAAAACTATAGGAAGGTAAATGTAAACCTATAACTCATAAAACTAAAGCTAATAATAGCTTTGGACCCATAATCACTTTCCTTTAATACTAGGAGTACAGATTATTTCTATTACACCTATAACTTAAGTTAAAAAATTTAAAAATTGTACAGACTTAATGAAAACTCAGGCAACAAAAAACATTGCTTCATTTAAGTTCTAGTGGGATTTAGGTTAACTTTCAGAGTTTTCCTTCACTACTGTGAATTTGTGAAAGTCATTCTGTCCAGAATTTACCACTTTGTCCAGAAAACTTTTTAAAAGGGCTATTGAATGTAAAGTATATTTTCTAAGTTTTCTCTCAGGCCCTGCTAGTAGAAAAGAACCTCCCAGAATAGTGATGGAGATAAACTCTTCCTCTTTCTTTGGTTCAAGTAGGATCTCATAATTGCTACCCTCAGCACTTCCAGAGGTAACACAAAAGCAGGTGCTCTAAGCTTAGTGCTCAATAAGATGGACCCTGGAGTTCCGTAACAACGAATACAGAACAAAAATTAATGCCACTGGTTAAACAATATTAAAATTAAAATTTTAATTTAATTTCAAATTTTAATTTTAATAATTAAAAATTATTCAATATGTATGTATTAACCATTGTCTGGAGTTTACACAATGGTTGCTGATATACTGTTAAGTGTATAAATGAGAGCTACTCCAGCCACAGGGAGTTTTACCTGGGTCACATAGCAGAAATAGAGCCAGAGGAAGAGGCAGAATATGCATTTAAAAATGAATTCAAATGTCAACAGCTAATAAAAAATAACCAATATGAGTATCAAACCACGGAAGAAATGAGGATCAACCTTGGGGAAGTCCCAAAACAAGCGGAGAACAAGAATAGCACTGTGAGTCCTAAGTGTGGTAGACCGTACAATCGCCTGCCTTCCCAGCAAGAGCATTACACATCCCCACAGATCGCAGTGAGCTTTCAGTATCTCTCTATGTGCATCTACTTCCTTGCCTCATTGTCAGGCTGGGCCATCTGATTTGCCTTGCACCCGGAAATATGAGCAGAAGAGACATTTTGCCAATTCTAAGCATAGGCTTTACAAACCTTTGGGTGCTTCTGCCGGCACTCTTGCCTTTTCTTCTCTGCCATGAGATGGGTCGGTCAGGATTAGGGGCTGCTTCTTCAGCCTCAATTTTGGAATGAAGACACAAGGGCCACACCAATCCATACCAATACAGCCACTGTAGTCTGCAAATACCATTAATGAGAAATACACTTCAGCTATGAGTCAACAAGATCAGCGATTGTTACTGCAGCCTTACCTGGTGAAAACAAACTGGTACATTAAGCATCCACCAGGACTACCTTCTAGTGTGTGATCTGGAGGAGTTCACCAAGTCAGGGTTAGAATCTTGAAGACATCAGGTCAGGATGGAAGGACATTTGCTTAAAGCAAGGCTTTGTGCTAAAGGCCACATGATAGATGATAGTTTTTGCTTTTAGGGACTTTACATTCCATTTGAGTGAACTTATACGACTGCAACAAGCTGTAAATAAAGACTGTCTAAAGTCATGAAAAAAATGTCAGAGGACTTTAAGTCTCACCCTTTCCAGAGAGAAATCATAAGATGTTTCATAGGGAAATTAAAATTTAACTTGAACTTTGAAGGAGGACAAGATCACCTCCTGTATATGAACAGAAGGGATACTCACATTTCTTTTAAGAGTAAACATGTAGGTAAATGTACAACATTTAGGAGGCAGACATAGGTAAATAGGTGTAGGAGTGAATGCTTCAAATAAGAGAGGATAAACTGGAAGTAAAGGCCAAACCAAATTGCACAAAGCCTTGAATGCCAACCTATAGACACCAGCATTGAGTATTACAGATTAATTCTCACAGACACTCGGAATTGACATCAAAAAGTGATGTAGTCCCTATAATAATTCTGGACAGAAGTCTAAATAACAGTGGTCAGATTCCACTTTCCCTATCCTGAGTCACAAGCCAGAAGGGAGAAACTTAGCTCAGGAGCCTCTTAAACGGCACGATGTTGCATGGAATCTGTTGCGTATTTCTCAAGGCAATCAGCCAATGCCCCTTAAAAATCACAAAGCTCTGCTCGCCAATGTAGTTATCTTTGGAAACTTGCTGTTTTAAAAGCCCAGGTAGGAAATGAGGGAATACAAAGCCATTATATATAGCACCTAGACGAGACATCACCGTACATATATATATTTTTTAATGGAAAAATTTGACTAATACTGGGCAAAAATATATACTTTTTATGGGTTACTTTAAGTTGCCCATAATTCTACTAAACAATTATTTGATTTAATAAGCCTTTCTTTTCCTTCCATTATTGCAATTATCTTACCTTCTCTCTGGAAAATAAATAAGAAGGAATAAAAACAGATTGTAACACTGCTACTTTACAGATGAGGTTTCAAACAGAAAAAGTATTCTTGTTAAATCTTATGGCTACCATTTCTCCTGCTAAATGTGTTTTGCTATATGGAATGTTCAATGAGTGTTAAGACAATCCCGCAATGCTAATTTAAGTTCAGTACTTCTTGCGTTCTTTTTATTTCAGGTCACAGCTTTAATATTTCATTAACATTCTAGTAATATTTAATGTATTTGTACATTATAAACACTATTATCAGGGCTTGAATTACTATGCATTTTCATTCATCTCTTATCTAGAAAGTCACAAGACTGCTGCTAAAATGTTAGCTCAGAAATAACTGATTTGAAGTCAGTTCTTAGATGACAGTCCTAGGAGGAGTGACTCAAAACCATTTTATAATCAATCAAATCTGCATCTATATATGCAGTATTAAATGAAGAATAAAAGCAATTCTCTAAATAATTCAGGCAGAATTTCATTTAAGGCGTATTTTTGTTTGTTTGTTTATTTTGTTGGTTAGTTGGTTGGTTGATTATATTTTTGTGCTAAAGTAACATTTAGCCTGAATTCCACCAAAAGTATTAATCTATAGTCATTGCATTAGGCATTTAGACACAATGTCAATGCTAATTATATTCATGTGTAGAATAGGAAAACTTACAAATATAATCCCAGTAATTTTCAGAAGCCTCATATTATTATGCCTATATTACAATGTCAAAGAAGATTTTGTTCAAATTAATATAATATTTACAGAGGGCCAATTTCTTAGAAAATCCAATGCACAAATAGTTATTGAGGCTGTACCAATGGAAAAGACACTACACTTGGGGCTATAACCAGAAAGAATCTAGAAGCATTTAGCATCCAGTTAAGGGACAAAGCCTTACCACCTCAAGCCAAGTTAAAAGTAGCATTTTAAAGCTAAATGCAAGTCTGATCAAGTCACTCATGTATTTAAACCCCTTCAATAAAATTGCACTGTTCGTGGGCCCTGCCTACTTCTTCACTTTCGCACCTAGCCACCCGGGGGCTGGAGAATCTGTAGATCTCTGAAACTCTTCTCCATACGTACACAATCATACATCATCATCTGACCCTGAGATTCTTATTTCTGCCCTGTCAATCATTGATTTCATTTCTGTTGTCTTTCTGCACTGACTTGTTTTTAAGTTGTAATATGTAACAAACATACAGAAAATCCAAAAAGGCAAATATACAACTTAACAAATTATAAAAATAAACATCCCTGTAACCCCCACCAATGTCAAGAACCAGCACATGGCCAGCATCTGGAAGGCCTGGGGGCTCCCTCTGGATGCCCTTCCTGTCCTCAATGCTAACCATGCCCCTGACTATTGTGAAATTCACTTCTTTTTCCATCTTTCATAGTAAAACTATCTAATTGTTCATCTCGAAACACTGTGGTTTAATTTGTTGCCTGTTTTTGAAATTTATATAATAAAAATCAAACAGTAGATTGTTCTTTTATATCTGGCTTCTTTCACTCAACATTTTGAAGGTTTATTCACTTTTTTGCATGTGTCTGTATATATTGAAGTCTAATATTTTGGGGTGAATATACAATAGTCTTTTGACCTATTCTAATGTTTGTGGAAATTTGGGCATTTCCAGTTTGGAGCTATAATGAACAGCCTTGCTATGAGCATTCTTGTCTATGTTTCCTATTTTACTTATGTACACATAGGAGTGGAATTGCCAGACCATGTAATATGTATGTTTTCAGCAACTTCCAGATAGTGGCAAGCTGCCTTCCAAAGTAGCCATGACCATTTTGTATTTCCGCCATCAATTTATGAGAGATCTTATTGCTCCATGTATTCACCAATTTGATGTTTTCAACTTTAAAATTTGGTCAATCTGGTGGTTGTAGAGTGGTACTTAGGCTTTTTTACCTTACATTTTGAGTTCTTCTTTCACAATAGTTATACATTTAATATCTTTTGTTGCAATAATTGAAGCAGTGATAACCACAAACTTCTATGCTCTGATCTCCAAGGAAATGTTTCCCAGATTATACTAAGTGTGATGCTTGCTCTCACTTTAACGTAAGATACACTTTAAGTTAAAGAAGTTCTCTCATTTTCCTAGTTTCTGAATTTCTAGCATAACTAGATATTGAATTACAGCAAACGCTTGCTCTGCATCTAATGGGATAATCATATGATTTTTCTTCTTTGTTAGGCTAATGTGGCAAACTACATTATTTCATTTGTTAATGTAAAACCAACCTTGTACCCTGACATGAATCTAACTTAATTGGGAAGTATTATTCTTTTTATCTATAGACAGTTTTGGCTTACTAATATTTTATTTAGGACTTTATTATCTATGTTCATGACAGAGATTGGTCTGTAGGTTTTTAAAATTTTCTAGGTAATAAAACCAAGATCACATTGCCTTCAAAATATGAGTTGAGAAATCTCTTTTTTATTCTGAAAAAATTTGTATAAGAATTGGAGTTCTTTCTTCCTAAAATATTTAATGTTTATTTATCATTGTGACAGAGTTAAGCTGCATTTTTCTTGGAATGTGTTCATTTCATCTAAATATTAATATTTATTAGCTTTAAGTTTTCCATAAAATCCTTATATTTTCTTTGAAATTTCTTAGCATTTCTAGTGATGTCCTCTTTTTCACCTCTATTATACAGTTGTGTTATATGTGATTATTTGTGTTATTTCATTTACTGTTTCTTTCCTTCTTTTTTCTCTGAGTTTATTTTGCTATTCTTTTTCTATTTTTTCATACATTTTACATATGTCTCTTGTGAACAACATACGGTTAGTTTTGTGTTTTTGAGTCTAGTTCAACAATCTTTGTCTTTTATATACAGCATTTAGTCTTTTCATCATGTAATTACTAATATATTTGCGCTTAGAGCTACCACCTTACCATTTGGCTTCTCTATGTAATGATTGTTCTTGTTTATCTTTATTTTTTTGCATCTATTTGTCATAATTGACTATCACATCAGTCAGTGTTCAATTAGAGAAACAGTGCCACTAGGAAAGGTGATGATATACATAGAGAAAGATAGATACAAAGGGATTTATCACATGAATTTAACCTTATGCAATTATGGGAGTTGGTAGCAGTCTCTATAACACTGTCATTTACCCTTCTGATGCTAGAGCTTGAAATCCGTAGGGTAGGCAGTTGGGAAGGAAATGTGGAAGAAAGGCAGAAGAGAGCAAAAACAAGCTGGAACTCACAAGGACGAGCAGGAATCCACAAGTACAGACTGAAATCTGTGTCAGTTTTTGTTGTCTTTAACCTTGGTGACATGGGTGTCCTGCAAAAGCCAAGAGCCTTTGTATTGTTGCTAAATACACACCCCCCTGGCTCAGGAGTCAGAGAAGGTAAAGGACAATCCAAAGAAAGATGAGAAGTTTCAAGGTTGGCCGCTGACTCAAGTCAATGGGGAGTCCCGCAGGTAAAGAAAAACATGTGAGCTACAGAAAGACTACTCCTTCACTCCCACCTTCTAAATCCCCCACAAGAATTTCTCCTGTGGACCACCCTAACCAGAAACTTACAGGATAGGAATTCTGGGAAATGTAGGTTAGCTTAGCCAAGTTGACATATTGCAAAGCCACCACAACCGGTTTATGCTATTCCATGTTTTCCCTAGTTTGGAATTTACATGCACTTTTGTTTTCTGCACTTTTACTGTATGTGTTCAAATGTAGGCTTACATTTAATTATGCCATTTGACATTTGTTGGGCTTATTGATCAGTTGTAGAAAATTGTCAATAATTATCTCATCATATGTTGCTTCTTCTCATTTTCTTTCTCCACTCTTCTGGAATTCTAATTGATAAATGGATTTTAGACATTCTCATTTTACCCTTTATAGTCATACTCTCTCAATTATATTTCTGTCTTTCCAGTTCTCCATTTTTCATTGTGAATTTCTTCTGATCTATCTTCCGAGTCACTAATTCTCTCTTTAGTTGTATCTCCTCCATGATAAGGATCATCTGTTAATTTTAATATCAGTTATTATATTTTTCAGGTATATCGTTTCTAGTTGGATGTTTTTCAAATCTGCAATATCATGTTTTGTGGTTTCCAATGCTTTGCAGAAACTTTTTGCACTTAAATTTTATTTCTAAGAATGTAATGACATAGTGCTATTACATTCTGTGTTGGATAATTTCCATGTTTTTACCCTTGTGAGTTTGTTTCTGTTGGTGATTGTTTCTGCTGATTTTAGTTTGTATTTTATGGCCTTATGTACCTCATAAACTTCAACTGCTTGCTGGATACTTTATTTGCTAAATTCCTTTTAGAAATAATTTGAGATCTATAATTTTATTATCTTGTGTCAGAAATTATTTTATTTTATTGTTTCCCTCTTCCAATTTCCTGGGAAATTAAAAGTCCAAGCCCACAGCATTAGGATTTTCTGTGATACCTAGATGATCAGGATATTATTCCTATCCCCACACTATAGTGTAGGCTTTTTGGGTCCCTGCCCAGAACAGGGGCCACCTAACACAACGTTTTGACTTTTAGAGAGGACTTAAATTTGATCCTTTCCCTTCAGTTCTAGGAATTTGTCTCAAAGTTCTACTTACCTGTTAACAACTTTCCTAGAATTTGCAACTGAAGAGGGAAGACAACTGGAAATTCTCTGGGGGCTTTGCTCCTGGTGGCTAGAGGACTTTGATTCCTGTCCCTTAGTTATTGTTCATGGAGACCTAGCTCTCATATGCTTTGGAAAATTGTCCCTGGGTAAAAGCAGCTCTGGTAAAATTCATTGGCTATTATCTTCCCCTTTTCTTGATCTGGTACTATCTTACCATCTTATAGATTTTTGACAAGTTCTTTTAGTTATCATTGCTGGAAGGATTAGTCCAAATCATCTAGTTAGCCGTTTCTGGAAGTGGAAGTCTCTCAGGCAGCTTTTCTTTCCCTATCTTATAGTCTTCATTTTTCCCTAGTGTCTTTGAAAATATTTCATTGGCATTTAAAATGTCTGCTCATCTCTAAGTATTTTTGAATCTTAAATTAGAGCCTCAGATATATTCTCAGACTCTTTGAATTATTTCTTAAATATTAAACAAAAAATATTTTTATAATAAAAACTAATTGCATAGTCATTTAAGGTCATTTACTCTTACTAAAATGTAATATCAGTACCATAATAATAATATGCTTATAGTAATTAACATTTATTCAGTGCTTACTTTGTGCTAGAAACTCTCCTCAGCAATTTCCATTGGTAAGACTCAAAGAGTTTAAGTAACTTGCCCCAGGTCATGTAATCAGTAAGTGATGGAACCTGCTTACAAATGTGTACAATCTGGCTCCAGATTTCCTTCTATAAACCTTTACATCAAAAATTCATTGGAAACAGTGATAGTGGTATCTCATTTACCACTTATTTCTATTATCTATGACTTATACACAGCAAGTGCTCAGTAAATATTTGTTGGATGAGTGCATGAATGAATTCAATAATTTCCACATGTACTGTAAACATGATAATTTCTATAAAAATAAAAAGAGAGAAAGATTATATCAGGTTGGATGGTCAGAGAATACTTTACAAAGCAGTTAGATTCTGAATTAAGTCTGGAAGCCTGAATCCTGAATGCTGATTACAATTTGAATAGGAAAATAGAAATAATGAAAGCAAAAGCAAAGAGGCAGAAAAGCACAAATATATCCAAGATCTGCTTACAAATATGTTTGGATGGAGTAAAATGTTTGGAAGTCACAATATGTATCTCAATATTAATAGTAATTAACATTTTGAACAAGGGTTCTGAACTAAGTAGTTTTTATAACTATTTCATTAATATTATAAAGAATATACCATTTATTTCCATTTTACAGATAAGAAAATTTAGGTGCCAAGAGAAACAATTAGTCCCTCAAATCATATGGTTAACAGGTGGTGAAGCTTGTAAGTACAGAATGAGTAGTAGAAGAAAATGGGATAGGGAAATTAGAGGCTAGAATTCCAATTTTCTATGCCTACATAGGCATTTGGATTTATCCACTAGGCAAACAACACTAAGGAAATTCCACTTTTGAGGACAGAAGTAACCAAAGTTCATGTGTATGAAATCTCATGATAGTAGGCATGATAGAATTTCTACATACACTAAAGTTGAAACGAGTTTTCATTTCTTGTACTCTTTCTGATTAGACTGGCATTTACCTATTTGTAGTTGTTGCTCCATCTGTTTGTTGTTCTATTTTTAATGTGGCAACAAACACATATCTGATTGTAGTCTGTGTCAGGCACTTGGATGGTTCCCAGGAACACAAAGAAAGAGCAGAAACAATGTGCAAACAACTCCACATACAATATGGTGCGTGCTATTCATCTAAGAAGTAGGCATAGGGAGTTATGAGAGTACAAACAAAAATCATTTAGACCATCTTGGACCAGAGCGCGTCTGAGAAAGCTTTCTAAAAAGGTCATACTTAAGCTACTCTGATGAATGTAAAGAGTTTAGTCTGGAAAATACGGGAAGGTAAATCCACTCCCAGATAAATGGACAGCATAGGGACAGGAACGGAAATATGAGACTGCCTTGTACGTAGGCAACTATTTCTCAAAGCTGGTGACAGAAGAGACATCCAGAGCTGGGTCACAGGGGCTCTTGCACACCATGTCAAGCAGCTTTACCTTTATTCCATAAGGAGTCTGGAGCCATTGAAAGATTGCACCCAGAGCCCTGGCACAGATAGCTGTCAACATTTTGGTACATGACTTGAAATTTGTCCTCAGTAATTTCTTATTAAGAACTTTCTACCTACTCTACATGTGGCTACCCCACTTCCATTAACCACACAGGGTTTCAGTTTTGGAGTCCAGAAATTTTTCAATTTAGAATTGCTTCTCCCTCCATGGAAGCTGTTCAGATATTATTTGATTTACAATATTCTAAAATAAACGTGACTACAGAAGGAACCATAACGGAATAAACCACTCTAAGTTACGACATTTCACTGAGGATTGCAAAGTATTGAAGGAGAAAAATCCTGATATAAATATAAGACATTAAAAAAATGAATGAAAAGGGGCTGGCCCCGTGGCCTAGTGGTTAAGTTCGTGCGCTCCGCTGCAGGCGGCCCAGTGTTTCGTTAGTTCAAATCCTGGGCGCGGACATGGCACTGCTCATCAGACCACGCTGAGGCAGCGTCCCACATGCCACAACTAGAAGAACCCACAACGAAGAATACACAACTATGTACCGGGGGGCTTTGGGGAGAAAAAGGAAAAAATAAAATCTTAAAAAAAAAAAAATGAATGAAAAAAATACAATGAAGGAACTTAGGGTTAGCAACACAAATGTGAAAAAAGCTTCCTTCTCTATCACTCTCAAATGCTTTATTTGTGCCACGTATTTTCTAGGGTAGAATAACAAAGCTATAGCCAGTGAAGCGAACTTCAGAATCAACCTCCTAATAAAGCTTCCTGAGGAGCTCTGAGGAAATTCATAAGAAATTACCACCAGAGTCAGAGTTTATGAAGCAGCAACAGGTGCAGAAATAAGGGCATTCATAAGCTGAACATCTCTCCTCCGTCATCCCTCCATGGATGTTGTGTGCCCATGATTGACCTCATTATCAGGAATTGGAATCAAGGAAGAGGCTACCGATAAAGAGAAGAAAAAGCCAGTCGTGGAGTAAGTGACTGTATGGCTTGTGGATCAGTCTACTCTTGCTTGAACACTGTTTCCACTTTAATGAATGTGGAACATACTTATTACGCTTACTTTACTTAATTGAGAGAAGTCCGTTCTCTACACCATAATTCCACTATTGCCTATTTTCCCTCCCCACATCCCAAATATACGTTCCAACTAAAACTTCAATTATGAAACACCAGCTTTTATGCTTTGATCCATTTAAACATAATGTGCCAGCTATCCCCTTTAGGAAAAATTATCCCTCACAGTTAGGGCATATATTTTGTTCACATTCAGTATTATCTTGAGCTCAAAGCAGCTTTCTAAGAACTTTCAATATAGAATATTTTCAAGAAGAGATGTTTGCTTTACAATGGCATAGATACTAAAAATTCTAATTGATGCTGTTTGAATTTGACAGCCATAATTTTATCGATTGCATTACCTTTACAGCAATCCTATACATAGAGAAATGGGGCTTGAAAGAGGAAAATAATGTAGGCAAAGCCCCACAGATTTTAAAGATTAGAAATCTCAGTTATTAATGAACTTCACAAAATAAATTTGAAAACAGACAAAACCTAATGCAAAAACAATAGCAAATTTAAAAATATTTTCCATATTGTTATAGAATTTCTAGGCCAATTCAATGTTCACAGGTAAAAAAAAAAAGTTCCATTCCATATGCTGCAGGATAAGTGAACTAAGGAAATATTTCCGTTTGATAGCCTTAACCAGTCTCAGTAGCTTCTATCTTTTTGGAGTCCTCTCTCTTTGCTTCATGAATTGTACGAGGCTTTTGCTGAAAATAAATAGCCCCATCTCTCTTTAGTGCCGTGGATGATGGCTGTCTATATCGATATTGCATAGCTAAAATTGTCCTTAATGCCGGTTACTCAAGCAATTCTGCTTCCTCTCTTTGTTCCCAACAAACTCCCATTAACCATGAAGGTGCTACTCACTGTTCTGCTGTCAGACGTGCTTTCAATATAACCAGTCTCACAGAGCGAGTTGGCCCAAAACTGAGTATAGGTGTAGCAACTTACTGGAAGTACATCTCATGGTAAAATAAAATCCAACAAAACAGGGAGATGATCAAATCAAAAGAGAAATGCTGGAAGCATTTGACACCCCCAAATTATAATATACTCCTCCTGATCAGTTTAAAGGAAACAAAGAAAAGAAACAGAACGCAAAAAGGAAGTCTTACTACCTGTAACTGGTTTGGCTGATTCACAGATGTAAGAAAAGGCTCTTTCAAGTGCAACTTCAAAAGATGAAATAGGTTATAACTGCAAAATCTAACACAAAACAGACTGGATTTAGTCCCTAGAGAGACTGAAGTTGAGGAGAGTCACAGTGTAAACCAAAAATGAAGAATGTGGAAAATTGTCACCATCAATTTCAGTGGCTTTGGGAGGCATTTGGCAGCCTGTGCAGGAAGAGCAAGTAATACTAAATGATGGATTTAGCCCTGTTGTCACTGCTGAGCTGATAGATACAAATCACTCGCCTTTTAAACACCAAGTTGAGGGAATAGGATACATTGACCTGTAAGGAGATCAAATGGATGAAAGTCAGATACCAACACATCAGAAGGTACACACCCCAGCATAGTCTGGATCAATTTTCTTAAATTGGTCACAGTAAAGAAAATTAATGTTCTCAATGAGTTCTAAGGACTGGATTCTCTTATCCAATAGTTTTATAATAATGGTGGAAAGGAAGGTGATGTGGTTGATGTTTTAGGCCAGGGACATTGCTCGCATTACAACTAATCACTCCATGTGGGTGGACCTGTTCCAACTCTGCATAAATCTCTGAGTGGAGGACAGAGGATGAGACATGGAAGTGGAGACCATTTACCGGTCGTGTGACCCTGAAACAGCCACTTAATTTCGCTGCAGCTTGTTTTCTTTATATGGAATGTGAAGGTTAAAGAAAATTTTTTCATTTCACAAGGTTGTCTGAAGGTTAAAAGAATTAATTCTGTGGAAATGCACTGAAGCACGTATGTTTAAAGATAGCTATTTAAGGACAATCAATTCTCTTCTCTCTCAAAATTTCTTTGAAATGTCCAAAATGAAAATGAAAATTATATTTAAAACTTTATCAGTGCTAGAAAACAGGGAAGATATTTGTCATTAAGACAAACGTTTTGAAGGATTTCTTTAAGATACAGTAAAGGTAAGATCAGAGTATGAAAGGCGATAACCAGCTGGCAAATCAACAGAAGTGAAGGATGTGGAGAAAGGACTCACATGGGCAATGAGTGAACAAGATGTTCCAACAGGGCTCTGGGAATTACTAATCTCAAACTGGCATGAGTCACGAGAGAAGAAAGGCCCTTTGAGGACGCTTAGAAGACTGGCAAATTGGAGAATTTCAGAAACTATCTCCGTACCCAGATGTATACAACAGGCTGTGGCACTCATTGCCGTTCCTCCAACTAATGTGGCCAGCCCACGAGGCAAGACACTGCAGACATAAAAACACAGCCATGTCGGTTAGAGAATGTTTGACGTGACACCTCTCCCCTCACGTGGTGGTGGAGTAAGGCAAAATAACAGCCTCTCTGATAGCTCTTTCCTTTCTTCCCCTCAATAAAAGAATTTTTGATGGCTCACAGGCATCCCGACTTTCCATCTGGGGGTAGTAGGTGAGGGGAGGTCATAGGTCAGTTGGCAGAAAGAAAATTGCTTAAACAACTTTAGGAACAGCAAGCATAAATATGGACACATATATACAAACTTTGCAACAAAGTAAATTTTCCTGCCGAAGAAGTGCCTTCCTGGAGGTCAACATCCTAAGGCTCACTTTCTAGCTCTAGGGATCATGCAGGGAAAAAAAAAAAATACATATCAATGCTCATCCTCATATGCTTATATTCTAAAATAAGTTATTTTTGTGCCAGCCCCGTGGCGCAGCAGTTAAGTGCACACGTTCCGCTTCAGCAGCCAGGGGTTCACCGGTTCCGATCCCAGGTGCAGACATGGCACCACTTGGCACGGCATTGCTGTGGTAGGCATCCCACATATAAAGTAGAGGGAGACAGGCACACATGTTAGCTCAGGGCTGGTCTTCCTCAGCAAAAAGAGAAGGATTGGCAGCGGATGTTAGTTCAGGGCCAATCTTCCTCAAAAAAATTAAAAAATTAAAAAAATTAAAAATAAATTAAAAAAATAAGAAACGCACTTCCTGATTTTATATTGCCAGACAAAGAAGGGCTACATCTAGAAAAATAAAATGATTAAATCCATAAAAAAAGATAAACCTAAGATCAGGAAAGAATTTTTTTTCAGATACAAAAAGGACAAGTAAATTAAAAAATTAAGTTGAGGCAGTAAAGTACAGATTGGATACTGCAGGAAAACAGTTTGATTTAGAAACAGTAATCACGAAACTTTGTAAAGAGTAAGAGAGTAAATATTCTAGGCTGTGGACTGCACAGACGGTCTCTGTTGCTGCTGCTGTTTATTATTATTTTTCTGAGAAACCCCTTAAAAATGGAACAACCATTTGTAGCTCATGGGCTAAACAGGTCATGGGCAATAGTTTGCCAATCCCTGCTATGAAAGACCAGCTTAATTCTCTAACAACATGTTAGAAAATATACTAAGACTAAGACAACTTTAGTGGAGAATAGATCCAGGAAATTTCCCAAAAGTGAGAGAGCAAACAGAAGAAAGGCAAAAGCATAATTAGGTACATAATAAGGAGCATTTTCCTGGCCTAAAGGCTTAAATCTTCAGGTTAAATGAGCCCAGAAGAATGGACGAAGAGTAAATGTAAAGAGAACTATTTATAAATGCATTTTCATGTAGATTTTGAATTCCAAGAAAGAAGTTTTTAATCCTTCAAGTATTCAGGCAGAGAAAAAATGTTTACATACAAGATAAAAATAAAAATTACATTCACATCAGACTTCTTTTCTGTGTTATTAATCACCAGCTGACAGTGGAGCAACGTCGACAGTTGGACAAGTTGGAAGTCTAGCCAAGTCACGTCATTCAGGTACCTGAGCAACAGAAAGCATTTCCAACGTCCAGTGATCGCATTGTGTGCTAGCTATTTATCCCTCCTGGATAAAAATATCTGAAAATGGACTCCAGATGATAGGGAAATCATCAAAAAGAAGTAGCTCAAGAGGAAAAGGAAGACATAAAATCTGGGGACAAAATCTTCTCAGAAGTGTAAGTTTAGGGGAGAAAATCCTATTCTTTGAAATAGAAAAACCATTAGAAATAAATAGAAAAAATTAAAAGATTAGAGATACAAAGGTAAAAAATTAGGAAAGACTTCAGATTCACAATCCATACTCTGAACAGTGTGGCTCAAATACGAAACAACTTTTGCCAAATTTAAAGAGGATGTTGAATCTCCAGCTTCTGAGTGTAGCAAAGAATTGGCTCGAGCCATTTCCTCTGTACCTCTAGACACACCAGTCTGAGACTTTCTTAGTTATACTTGAGTGCACCTGTAGTTGCAATATTTCTTTGGGAAATACCCCAGAAATATTCCCCAGCATGTAGGAACCTGCTTCAGCAAGGACATGCACTACCCAACTTCATTCATTTACTCTCTTAAGCGATAGAGTGTGCCAGACCCTTTCTGGTGCTAAGGATAAACAGGAAACAAAGTAGACACAAATTCTTGCCTTCATGTGCTTATATTCTAAAATAAGCTTATCTTCTCTTCTCTGAAACCTCTGCCCCATTTTATATTGCCTGGGAAAGAAAGGCTTCGTGTAAAGCTATGTCGCCAATAGGCTTTAATGGTTTTTGTCATTTTTTCTTTTCTTTATTCCTATCTTTGTTTATTAAAATGTGGAGTGAGGTCTATAAGCAACCCTACTTTGCTGCTAAGGATTAGAAATGATTGTAGAAGGGGGTCGTCTATGAACTAAGAGCGAGAGGGGTGGAGTCAGGGTGCCTGGCTTGGAACCCGGGCTTCATCACTTCAAGGTACTAGTTTTAGGACCTCAGACAAATTCTTTGACTTCTTTGTGCTTCAGTCTTCTTGTCTATGCAATAAAGCTAGAAATAAGATCTGCCTTAGAATGTTGTAGTGAGGATTAAATAATATAAATGATGAAAGGGTCAAGAATAGTGTCAGGCATGTAAAAAGTGCCCAATAGTCCTTACAGCCACATTTAATTATTACAGCCCATCCTGAATAAATGATATGCTCTTTGAAGGATAGCTGTAATAATATTAGTAATAATAATGACGAGCGCTCACTGAAACTTTATTTCCTCACTTTTTAGATGGAGATAGTAAAAGTACCCCCCCACATACACACACACACAAAGTTGTGAGATATAAAGATGAAACGAAAGATCACATATAAAGTATTACAAGCCAATCCATAATTTGAACTCAGGTAATTCTGACTTCAACACTTTTCTGTTCTGTGCCACCTCCTTAGGAAAAGCATCTGAATCTCCATTCGTCCAAATAACCCTATCCAACCGAAGTCCCTTGGGACGATGCAAAGGCTTTGAGCACATTGAGCTGAGTATCACTTACCCTGGCACTTTTCTTATGACAAAAGACTTTTATAAAAAGAAAAGCGCAGTTTAGAAAATGGCATTATGACATTACTGCACATAAAAATAAAGCAGACCTAGCCCTTTAGGGAGAAGCCACTGCCCTCAGAGAGGAACTTAATAGGTCACTCTCAGGCAAAAGCAATCCTTATGAAAAGGGCAAGACCAGTCATCTAAGAGGAACCTCACACTTGACAGGCTGTTGAGCTCCCAGCTCAATGGCAGAGAGAAAACAAGAGCCATACGGATGGAGTCACGAGGATGAGGCATGCATCGGAGGAGTAACTGGCTTGAAAACAACGTCACACCAATTGTAGCAACAGTCAGCTCTTATAAAATGCCTACTCGGTGAGGGACACTGTGCTGACGGCTTCGCACGCTTTATCACACTCAGTTCTCACATCAATAAGGTAGGTTCTACTGTTATTCTGATTCTCTAGATGAGGACAGTGAAACTCAGGGAGGTTAGGAAATTTGCCTGAGATTTTAAAACTCCTAAGTGGAGTTGCTAAGACCTGGATAATAAATTCTTGAGAAAGAAGTGACTAAATCAAATTAAACAAAATTAGTCATTTTCTTATTCAGTTAACATGATCATTCTTCAAGGAAGAAAGTATATTCTGCCACTGCTTTTAACACAAATAATTTACCGATTTAATTATTCACTTATAACCGTGCATGAATGCACTCAGCCAATGCTTTCAAGGAGCCTACTGAGTACAGAGAACTTCTCTTGACATTGTAGGAAGTTGGGTTTTATACACCCCCCAAAAAGTGTAAGTTAACCAGAGAAGATGCTCCTAACAGTCTCAAAAACTACATTATCTACACGAAGAGCGAGTATTGGTTATCACTATAGAATCTCGAATTACTTGGTATTTCCTGAAGCTAGATTCACCCCTATTCTGATCCTACCTGATGCACAGCCTAATACTGCCTCAACACCCCCTCTCACAAGGGAAAACAGCTTCATGCGCTCTCTCAGATTTTACTGAGTGATATTAAGATAGCAGTCTTCTGACATTAGTGCCATGATATTTGAAAAATTGGTGAGAAGTTTAAGAAAATGTTGCTACCTACTAACTAGACGGAGATTTTGCAAGATGCAAAGATTAAGGGAGGGAAAGAAAACTGTCTTGGGAGTGGCCAGAGGGAAAGTGGAGCTGCAGTGCAATCCCAACAAAATCTCAGGCAACCCCATGGGAAGCTCTGGCACTCAGATGGTCCTTCAGGGTTATCTTGAGCTGGGGCAAGGGAGTCAAGCTGTTATATCTCCATGGATGCAGGCTGCCCCTGGAAGGACCTTGGGTGAAGCAGTTTTCTTCCTTATCCAATTTTCCAAAGAAAATCCTCAAAGGCGGATGACAACGAATGGCCATCTTTTCGTAGCTCTCAGAAGTTGGTGGAATAAATTCTTAATTCCTAAAGGGGGGTCGAGGCAGTGCACCACAACAAGCACAACAGTTCACACCTTGTGCCCCTTAGATACATTTCTTTGTATATGTTCTGGGAGCAGCTCCTTTAGGATTTCAGTGAGATTCTCTTTGTGAGGGAAATGTAGGAGGGGAAAGATAGTGGGATGAACTGCAGCCTATGTCATTGTACTCGGACTTGGGGCCACAGCTAATATCATTGTCTCCCTCCTCTCTGACTTATTTTATTGTCAACATGGACAATTTTTCATTGTTACTTTTTTTCTAAAAATAAAATGGTCTTTCATGTTGTAAGAATATGCCTTACGAAAAATCTATCGCTCTAGCAGGTTAAAATTTCTGCTCCACTTTTTTTCTTTCCAGTTTTATGCTCACCAAGAAAGAATAATTTCAGTTTACCTATTAAAGATCAATGTTTCATCTCTTTTGTAAGCAAATACTAACTTCCTATATGGCTTTAATTTCCCACTTTCACTAATTCTTTATTCTAAGAATAAAAGGCCATTGTTTCTTTTTATGTTTTCTTACTTATCATCATCAGAATGGTTCCTTTATTATCCAAATATTTGGATATGGTAACTAAGCAAAACAAAGAAGAAAAAAACCCCAGGGGTTTCAATGGACACTCTTGAAAGACTTACTTTAAAAATGAATGATTTTCTCCATGAATAGACTCTGATAGGTTTAAACAAATCAGGGAAACCAGTCCCCTTGGTCAAAGTGACTAGTTTGAGAATGGGTAGGTAACCCAATCAGAGCCAGTGGAATGCACAGGCCTGTTTGCTGGGGCTTCCAGAAATCTCTCCTTTTTTCCCCTCTGCAACTGTGATTTGGAAGAGGTAAGACTTAGCCCAACTACATCCATCTTGTGAAATTGAATGGAACCAACCTAAAAATGCCAGCGACTCACTGTGGAAAGCAGACAACAGCCTCAGAGAATCTGACCCTAATAACTTTGTTTATGCATCTGAATTGAGCCATGTTGGAAGCTTGTCTTAATCCTAAACTGTCAGTTATGTGACCCAATAAATTCCCCTTTCTGTTTAGGCCAGCTGAATTAGATTTTCTGGCCAGCAGCCAAATGAATACTAACTGAAACCTAAGGGAAATCTGCCATTGATCCAATGAGTAATTGTTGTAGAATTAGGTCTTCATTACAAATCGGCAAATAGAACATACCAAACACTATGTTATCCTGTTTACACCTTCTGGAATGTTTACGTATCACCAGTATCTCTTCGCCAGGAAAGAAGTGAATAAAAATATGCACAAGGCAAGTTAAATGGGGAGACATTAGGGAAAGTGTAATTAGTTCTCCAAAGTGAAATCCACCAAAATTCAGTTCTGTTCAATTCTGGTTCTCTGTCTTGCATATCTAGAAAATGAAATAAAATATATCAGTATACCTGAAAATAATCGGTTTTTCAGTGAGCACCAACATCAAACAAATTCATATAAGGCCAATACATAAAATTTAACACTAATTTTGTAATGCATAATTCTATTCATTTAATTTCTAGAGGGTCAGGTTCTCCGTTCAGCACATCTCTTTCCCAATATTAACACCACTGTAGTGCCAAAATAGTACTCGTACTGGCTTTTTTTTGGTGAGCATGGAAATGAAGCCAAGAGAGGGCATAGTCTTCAATGGTTCTCAACCAAAGACAGTAAACCCTCCCGAAAGTATTTAAACTTAACAGTGACTGGTAGTGTTTGTAGGGTATTATTGGGGCTTGGTGACCAGGACTAGGATGCTATTCACTTAGAAACACTTAGGTCAGTCCTGACCAAAATGCCAATAAATACTACGTCTATAGTGAAACCTGTCAGAATGCACAAATCCCAAGATCAGTATCCTTTTTCCCTTATAACGTTCTAGCCCGAGAAGCAATTACAATCTACAACGAGGACCCCTAGCATACAGCTTGTGGTCTCTGAATACCATTTTACATTAACAGAAACTAGGGGTCCTAAGAAAAATGGCTGATTCCATGTCTGGTGTAGGAAATGTACAAGATGAACCCCAGCTATGTTGTGCCAGGAGGCAAGAAATCTCTCAGACTAATGAAGTCATGCCGAAGAGACAGAGGAGCCAAACTAAAGGAGCTTTCACTGGACTAGGATGGGATAAATGAATCACTGAAAAAAAAAAAAAAGAAAGAAAGAAAGAAAGAAAAAGAAAAAATTAATTACAATGGATTGCAACACTTCAAATATATAAGAATCTATGAGTTCAGCTTGATTTTTAAAAAGTAAAAGACATTGTTTACCACAATGGGCCAACTCAATATTCTGCAAATTAACATATAAAGGAAAAGTATTAAATATTTTTCCTGCTTTTCCTCTAAAACTTTATTTCAGGGTAACCAAATATTTGATAAGGGAAAGTTCCTTTCAATAGAATGCCTGATGAAAGTAGAGGAGGAATAATAAAATTAGAAAATCACCATTTTGCAATTCGTTTTATTAATAATGGATCTAAGCAACATCTATCAAAGGGTTCCAATATTTAATGGTGCAATAGGAGATAATCAACACCACCTATGTGTATTCTGACCAGAAATACTGAACTTGAATCAAATCAAGTCTAAAGAAGAAAAAAACCTTCCACTTTGGAGAAAGTAGGGAAGTAGAGAGCCCTCTCAGGAAAAGATGATCAGCTAAATTTATAATATGGGGCATTCTACACATTCTACAGGACAAATGACCCAGTTTCTGCAAAAAATAAAAATAAATAATCAGAAACATGGAGAGAAAAGAAGGAAAGAAACTACTACTGAATAAAAGAGATGGAAAGGCGTAAGAATCAGATGTGATTCGAGGCTCTTGTTTGTATCTTGAGTTGAACAAACCAATTGTTAGTAAATAATTTTGAGAAAATTAGGGAAATTTGAATGTGGCTTGCATGTTAGATGGTATTAAGGAAGAGTTGCTAACTTTTTCAGGTATAATAATGTCATGATAGTCATATAAAATATTCATTGCCAATTAGTGAAGCATACTAAATGATTTAAGGGGGAGGCAACTGTTGAGTTGAAACCTCTGGAGTTTCCCAGGTGAAATTTGAAACTGGCTTCTGTATATGGAGGGCAAGGAGAGACTAAAGAAAGAGGAAGACCACTCCAGATTGGTAGGGGGCAGGTTTAATAAGCAAGGGAACTTACATGCACAGCTTGTCTGGGGTGGCCTGCTTATCTTGGGTGGCCTCAAGACAAATAGATCTTCACACCCACTAGTCAGAATCCTAAAAGTTTATGTAAAGGCCTTAATAGGGTTCAGTCATGTATTTATTCCAGATAGTCTCAACAGTGTTTTGCTCTCTCAAGGCTGTGTCCTTGAAACAGCTCCCAGTTTGGGAATGGTGGGCAGAATGTACATTTCAAGGACAGGGGAGAAAGTAAGGAGCCTCCAGTTGCCCGGGGCCAGTTCAGGGGTCAACCAGCAGTCATCTCCCCTCCATGGCTGCCTCCAAAAATAACACAATGGCTAGCATGCTTTAAAATACTCCGGAAAAATACAAATGTGTGGACAGGCAATAGAAGATACAAAACTGGCGAAATGTTGATCCTTATTGAAGTAGGTTTATTACATTACTTTCTATACTTTTGTGTGTCATTCTTTATAAAAAAATTTTTTAAAGAAGAAAGGAGGGACACATACCCAAAATTGTTTCTGTGAGCTCCAGTTTGATAATTTCATTAGGTAGGTTTATACCAATTTAGCTAAAGGTAGTTTTCATGGCAGCTTCATTCTTTCAGTTGCTCAGAACCAGAACCTGGATACCATCCTTGACTCTATCAGCAAATCTTCTTGGCTCTACCTTTGACATATATCCCAAATCTGACTCCTCCTCATCACTTACACTGCATCTATCTTTTTCCAAGTTACCCCTGTCTCTCATCTGAATTATTGCAAAAGCCTTCGAACTGGTATGCTTGTTTCTGTCTTTGGCTTGTTCTCAGCAGGGCAGCCAGTGGGGTCCTGTTCAAGGCTAGGTCATGTTACTCTTTTGCTCATCACCTCTGCCTCTGCCATGGTGTCTATCTCACTCAGATTAAAAGGATATTCCCTTAATACAGCCTATGGGTCTATGGGATCTGGACCACTACTCTGTCCTTTTACTCTCCTCTTCACTCACCCCATCCAGGCAGACTGGCCTCCTTATCATCCTTGAACATAACAGCATGCTCTAGTCTCAGGGCTTTTATATTTGCCGTTCCCTCCACCAGGCATACAATCCCCCCACATATCTGTAGGGCTTGTTCCCTCACCTCTTTTAGATCTCTGTTCAAATGTTATTTTCCTATAATTCATTTTTTAAAATTAAATTCTCCAGCCTTCCATATTCCTCTTCAATGTCTTCTTTTTTTAATACCTCTCACAAACATCCAACATATATGTGTTGAACTTATTTATACTGTTTATTTCTGTGTCCCCTATTTTCCATGAGAGATTTATGACTCTTCTGTTCATTACTAGATCCCTAGGACTCAGAAGAGTGCCTGGCACATAGCAAGAATTCAATAATTATTTGTCAAACAAATAAATTAAGCTACTACTCTTCCAGTAGCATGGTTCATGGCACTAGAGGCTCATTGTCCTCCCGAGTGGGTTACCTTGACTAGTTTTAACCATCAGGCAGCAAACTCACTTCTTGCATTATTTACTCATTCTTTCAAAATATATTTATTGAGCTCCCTCTATGAATTAGGAACTGAAAATACAATAATTAATAAGATAAATATGTTGTGCACTCTTCTACAATCATCTTCCAGTTTTTAGGGAAGGAAAGGCACTTCACTGTCATCCTATGATTTGTCTATATGGATATTCAATCAGTTATTTTAGACCCTAGGGAAAATCTTCATATAAAGTTTGCAAATTGTGTGTGCTGCAAAAGAATTATGGGGGTACTGTGAGATATGGAGCCCCTCTGGACTTGGGCAGTGTTTGGGGATGCAGGGCTGGTTGGAGCCCCAAAGCCAATTGCTTCTGGTTATTAGATTGCTCATCTGGAGATGCTCCAAGAGCAGCCCAAGAGGAGTGGGGTATGACAATATTGCCCATGGTCTCCTCAGGTGGTGAGCTCTCCTAGTTACAACCAGCTCTCACCACTGTGCCCTAATATTCATATATGGAGCCAAGGAGTAACTCTGCTACCTGGACAAAAGGGTGGTGTCACTGCTGAAGGCACTGAGGAGAACCATAAAGAACAGCAGCCTAACCTAAAGTGAACTGCGGGAGGGGGTAACTCCTATGAGCAGTGGCTAATCATTGAAGTTTTAGCATAACCCAGATACTTCTGATATTTGTGTTTTGTTAGTGATGTCCAGGCTGACATAGGGTAGCTGCTGTAAGAATGTATGCATATTCTGCAAATCAGAGCTCCATCATTATTCCAAAATATGTAGATTCAAGATCCTTTTAAATTATCGTAAGAAATTTCAACATTGTGTTTGTCAATGAAAGAAAAGGAATACTGGTTATATTCTTTAAATCTAATTTCAACTGTTACAAATATTTGAATTGCTATTATAACGATTTTAAATTTTTATCACCTATTTATGGGAACAAAGCTTCTTATTGATAATGACTATCAAAAGTTTGAAGACAATATCATTTAAAAAGTCTTAATCAGAAATTGCTTGTGGTCATTTCAAGTATAAAAGCCTGATACAAATTATAGTTATATTCACTGAAGCAAGCTCAAGTTTCTCATTTGAAATTTCAAGATTTTACATGGATGTATTTTTCCAATTAAAGATTTAGTATTTTTCCTAACACTAAGCTTTATAAAGTTATGTAATTATTTTTGTCACCATGCCTTATATAGCTATTCTCAAATTTTCTCTGATTTACCCCAGGAAACGTTACCATTTTCACGTGTGATTTGACATTAAAAAAAAGTTGATAAACACCCCACTTGGGAACTTGTATACCATGAGTGAATCCGTTGGCCTCGTACGTGCAGACATTTTCAGACAGCCAAGATTTCCCAATGGCATTTCAAACCTCATACTCTTAGGGTTTGATTCCTGTGCAGATAGAGACAAACACTGGTGACAGGAATAACCTCCTTATGCTATCATTCAATCCCTTCAGTCCCTTAGAATGAGATCAATAAAGCTTGACTCTTTTGAAGGAAAAATTATACCACTGTCTTGGAATGTCACTAAAGACAGCATGTGAGTCCAGTAAGAGGATGCGTTGATGGTGCAGATTTGCAATCCAAGTTAAAATGACTGCTTTAGCATCAAAGAAGTGAACCAAAATTTTTCCAGTCCATACCAGAATTCCAATCCATACCATTTGCCACATTTATTATAGTATATAATCTTAAGCCATAGGAAGAGATTCATGGCTGAAATTACCAGTGCTGTCTTTGATATCTTGAATAACTTTTAAGCTCATTTAACTTGTTTCTAAAAATTTTAACACCTAAGACCTACCCTTACTAATAATGGGGTTGACTGCCCGATTATCAAAACACTGTATAACCAAAGCTAAGTTTTCTCAGCATGATGAGACAGCTGTGCAATTTACTGACCACATGGTAGCAGCTGTTTTCCCACTTACGCGTGTTTCTTTTCTATTCAGCAATGGAAGTACTTTGTGTAACCACAGGTGAGACTTTATCTTCTGCGTATCCATCCTCACTGTGGCTTGTTCAAAGAGGGGATCTGTGAATGGCATAAAAGAATATTTCTCTAACTATTAAGACAAATGTTAACACTTGGAAAATAATAATTATATTTGGAAAAAGAAGATCATACAAATGCTGATGGTGATGGATGTGGAAAGTTGGGGCCAGGACTCTCTTCCCATTGCCTTCGTAGCTCTCCCAATGTGAAGCAGGTGCTTTACCCCTAAGAAAAATCTAATAATGGTTTATTGGTTTGAACGAATAAAATAAAAGATGTAAAAATGTCTTTAACATTCATGGTATTCATCACTGATACATTAAGAAGAGTACAAAGTCTTACCAAAATACAATCTTTGATTAGGCCTGAAGAACAGTTGTGAACAGTGGATCTGCTGTAACTCTATGACAGGGTAGAGCCTCAGCTAAAGCTGTTCTCCAGACCCATATTTCCCATGAAAAGCTATACGTGCTGTGGTTTTGTTTTTAAACAAGACATTCTTTCCTGCTGCAGAAATTCATTGAGAAGTTAAGTTTTTAGAGAGAATGAGTAGCAAACTGTTGAGTGCTTCAGTCAGGAAGGTAGAGCCCCATCGATTGTAAGCAAGTATATTTATAATGATGCTGATGCTAGCTCTATTGTGTCTGGACAGAGTAAGGCATTCTGTTAAATGCCTCACACATATTCTCATTTAATCCTGAGTGCTTTACACAAGAGGTCCTATATGTAACCCCATCTTACCAATGGGGAAAATAAGGCTTAGCGTCTGAACCCAAATGTGTCTGACTCAAAATGCCATGCTCTGATCCCTTGGTTCATTGCCTCTTAACAAACGTACATTAAAGTCCCTGAATTTTCCACATCAGACCTAGAAATGCTTTTCTACTCTATGACAGCTGTTTACATTATTTTGTTTTGGAAACAAGTATGTTAATTTTTGCTGTTTTACAGGCTTGTATTAATTATTTTTTAAACTGCAAAATCAATTTTCACTTTTTGGATACCCTTTTGTTAATATTTAGAGTCAATCTGAAGTAGATGAGAATTCGAGTATTTTAATATATACTTGAAGAATTGTTAAACACTGATCACTGTGATTGTAACCACTATGAGACAAGAGGATACCACGGCCAGAAAGGTCAAGAGTGAGTTTTCCAGGTCATCGGCTCTGCCCAGAACTGCCTTGGTGAATCACGTTCCACACAGCCTCTCAGTGCTGAGCCAGCATCTATGTAGATCAAAGCTGTGGCCAGAATGGCTAATTCATGCGCTAAACCCAAATGTCAAAATTTGTTAAACATATATTCCTTTAGAAAAACTACCTAACTGAACCCACTGGAAGAAAAGTGCTAGAATAAATTATTTGTCTAGATTCAGATTTAGATGTTTTAATTTATTGCTGTGATGGGCAGGCAAACAATAAAGGCAATGGCACAGTAACAGCCTACCTGGGGAAAGAGTGAGGGTCTATTGCTGAAAGTCTTCAGGGAGAGGCACGTAAAGAAATTAGTGAGACTGATGAAGTGTTTAGTGGTATAAAATACAGAAGTTCATAAAGGATTATCCCTCTGGTCTTCCCTAACCACACTGAATATGAATGCATTATTGAATGAATAAATCAGCAGCTTAATGGTATGAAGGCTTTCAATGTATCAACACTGCGGTTCATTCTTAATCTATCTACTCCTTTTCCCCACACTTCTTTTTCCTTCTCCTCACTCCTAATGAGGATTTCTTGTGACTACAAAAGAATAATGACCCCACCACTACCACAGCCATACACACATCTTCTTTTTTCTGAGGGTGGAATAACTAGCTAAGGAGTCTCTTAGATCCAAAGACAAGAATCCGCCTCTTTCCCTCTTGTCTTTTTTCTCACCTGGGATTTCACCCAACCAACTCCAAGAGAGCACCTACTGGACTGCTTACAGTGACTTGCATTTATGATAGCAACAATATCATTCTTCACACTTCTTATAGTCCCATAAAAGGGAGCAGTGTTTGGACAGATGTAGCATGACAAGGTTGGAATCCTGTTAACATCTCCCCCGGCTTTTACTTACACAGGAAAGGAGAGAAGAAAATGACAAACATTAACTAAAAAGATGCTTATGATATGATAGGCACAGTACCATTTGTATATACCGCAACATATTACCTGGGTTCATGTGAGACTCTCATATAAAGTTTGTGTGGTTGTCATCACTTGCCTTCTACATCCTTTCTACAATCAGTAGTTTCTATGTACTCTGGATAGACAAAGCCAACATAATTTTATTTGAAATGTTCAGAGACACAAAAACTGGAATTTAGCTACAACCCTTGATATTCCTGAGACCTAGAAGCTCAATGAACAAAACTCGAATCCTATACCCCTCAGTTCAGATAACGCCTTATACAGATATATCTAATGGAATAGGACAGGCATGCAAGGTCATGGCGGCAAAGAACACAAGGCCCCAAGAGAAAATCACCATAAGTGGTAAGTGAGTTTAGGAAGACAGGACTTCACAAGAACGCCTAGAGGTTGGGAAGAACCAGGTGATGTTAGATATGAGGCTGCATGTAAACCCATTCCCCATTTTTGCTATTACCTGTGTCAGCTGTGAGGTAAAATCAAAGGGATTATGAAACTAGGGTCTTTAACTCCTCTACTATGGGATCCCCTTAATGAATGGAGTGGGGAGCAGCTGAGCTCTAAAAAAGGATATGATGAGGAAACTTCCAAAGAAGTTCTAGCATTGTGTAAGTGTGTCAGGTTCCACCAGGCAGAGACCCAAGGTATTGTATCCAGCCCTTAGACATCCATCACAAGCCAAGGTTCAACAGGGACTGGCAAACATCCTCAGGCCAACCATGCCTTTTTGGCCCATACATTTCTGATTTTCAACTTTCTCTTTAATTTTGGCCACTGTCAGTTTCCTTTATGTTGTTATAAGCAGAACTATGCATTTAGGATATTTGTTATATTTTATACAGCACTTCTAGCTGTTTCATAATTGGAGAATTTCAGATCCCAATCTCAATATTTGTGTAAATTTAAGCATGTTCATTTTTTCATAAAACTCTTTCTAAAAGAGATTTGTATAAGGCTGCTGTTTGAAACAATGAATTCACTGCTTTTGACTGGGGTTTCAGTTATTTTGATGTGCTTTTGCTGGTTACGACTTGTTCTCTGAGAACCTAGTGAGCCTCTTCTGCAGTTTGGAGTCTATAGATTTTCTTCCCTTTACTTAGCAGCAATACACGGGCACCTAGCGATTAATTAATTAATTGATTTCTACTTTTTACAGGTGTTGAAGAAGGAGTTACTTAACTGATCAATCTCTTCTCTTACTGTATTGAGGAATCCATCTCTCTCATTCTGTTCACCCACTGGCTCTCTCAGCCAGTCTTTAAGGGGATAAAATGAAATGACCTGTGTGATGATATTTGAAAGTCTATTCTTTCTAGGGACACAATCTGGAGGACATTGTAAACACATGAAAGTAGGGTATAAAAATGTCAGTTGGGATATTATTGTTAATATTAGCCTAGCACGGAGTCAATTTCCTAAATTCCTGTTGGATCTTGATAGAGTTTCTCCAGGCATGTAAACAATTCCCTGGGTGCAAATTAAACACTTTCAAAGCTACAGTCACTTTCTTAGGTTTCTGTGGAAGCAAATTCATTAAATTGGACTTACCCACTATACTGAAAAACTGAATTCTTTAAGTGCTCTTTAAGTAAAGGAAAGATGACTTTTAAAAAGCATATTGATTTGGCAACCGTTCTGAATCCATTTATGGAAAGAATGAGCAGAAGGCTCTTTGTTAGCCGAACATCCCACCCTGACTCCCAGATTTCTAACCTACAGTCCTAGAGCTCTAGAGAAGGCAAGCCTGGGCAACGAATTTTAAGAACAATTTCATAGCATGGAATGTGATGATGTTCATCTCTATTCCTCTTCTCCTGTGTAAAACATCAAAAATGGAGGGATGCCTGGACAGAGCAGAGAGAAGTCAGAAAATAGTGACACAGGGAAGTTATGAGGAAGATCAGGAAAATACATGGAAACAAGACTGTTGTGGACTTCCAGGTTGGTTGCAAACCCATCAACAAATAGGTAGGTCTAACAAAAGCATTAAAGGGGTATTAGGTTAGGAGAATGAATACAAAGCTTTCCCTTAAGTACAAATACATCTCTTTTGCAAACAGCTTTAAAGAAGAGAAAGGAAAGAGTCACGCAAGATCTTGAAAAGAAAGCAAAGACAGTAATAAAGAGGGTGGTAAGCAGAGCTTCACAGTACATGAAGAAATGTGCTTAGAGGCCACTGGGTTTTGAAATAGGACCATGGACCTTTCAACATGAACATTGAAGTAGATAGATGGGGGGGAAAAAGGGGAGTAAATGTGAACATTACTGAAGGGAGACTTGGAAATAAATCTGAGGACTTTTAGGTCCAATGATAATTACACACAAAAAGTTACTGAGGTTCTGGCCTTGCACCCAACTTCCTTTCAAAGTGCTCTGTGAAGGCCTGCATACGAGGAATGATGCAGTCAGCACGAGAAACTTAGAATAAGATTGAGCTTGGGGCAAAATTTAGGAAGATTTCCTGCAAACTTTAGTAGAAACATAAACAGATAAAAAAGAAGAAAAAGCACTGAAGGTTGACATAGGATTGCCTCCTGAGCTAAAGCTCTAAGCATCAGAAATGAGTGGGTCTTAGAGAATCAAGACAATGTTCAGAATCTAACCAATAAAAGCATCTTACAATATAATCACCTACATTGACACAGGAAGTCTACTTGCAAGACTCTCTACTAAGGACACATTTAAAAATGTAGAAAATGCTCCATACACACATATATTTACCAGAGGGTTCTCTATAATTGTGAAATCTAAATGGCCAACTGTAGGCAGATAGCGATTTTTTGAAGATCTAAAAATGAGATTTACACATCTAGGCAATAACATAGACAAATGTTATTACATTTAAAGTGCAGGCTGTAATATATAGATATTTTTAGCCATAAGAAATGACAAAATCCGGCCATTTGTGACAACATGGATGAAGCTTGAGGGTATTATGCTGAGTGAAATAAGTCAGAGAGAGAAAGTCAAATACCATATGATCTCACTCATAAGTAGAAGATAAAAATGACAAAAAAAAAAACACATAGCGTTGGAGATTGGACTGGTGGTTACCATTGCGGAAGGGGGAAGGGGGAGGGCAAAAGGAGTGATTAGGCTCACATGTGAGGGGATGCACTATAATTAGTGTTCGGGTGGTGAACATGATGTAATGTATACAGAATTCGAAATATGATGTACATCCGAAAAAAATAAAAATTAAAACAAACAAACAAATAAATAAATTAGGATTTTGAAAAAAATCCCAAGCATAAAAAAATACTTTAATGGAAAGTCACAAAAAAGTCAAAATTCTTGCATTTGGGTGGGGAGAGGATGTTGACATCATCCTCCTCTTCCCCTTTCTCCTCTACTTTCTCATCTTCTATTTTATAATTTTCATGTTTTATTTAGTAAGCTTGCATTATTTTTTTAATGATTTTTTAGAAAGTAGGATAGACGTAAAAGCCCATCTTAGTTTGTTCATACAGAGAATAGACAGTCTAAGATGGTGGTTCTCAGCTTGAGTGTGCATCAGAATGATCTAAAGTCCGTGATTCTGTAGGTTTGGGACAGGACCAGAAACTGCATTTCTTACATGTTCCCAGATGGCGCTGATGCTGCTGATTTAGGGACACACTTCGAGAATGACTGCTCTAAGAGAAATGCTAACTTTATTTCTCGTGACTCTCAAGACTTTACCCATCTCTCCAATCGTTTCACCAGAAGGCTCCATTCATGTAGTATGGTATAGTGAGATTGACTCTACAAGACTATGACTTAACATTTTGCCCTTGGCTTTTATCGAAGGTCAAAGTAAGTATAACACTTTTCTTTCTCTTGGAAAGGGCAATTGAGGACATTATTTTATGTGTTATAGTTGCCTTTTAAAAGGCTCATGTTGAAAAAGCTTTCGCAGAACAAATAGGAAAAAATTTAATCTTTGTTAACTACTTTTCATTGTTAGATAATAGCAACTAATTTTTAATTATTCATTTATAATTTTTTGCTTTGCTTTATTCTTGGATTTAAGATAGTTTCCAAGCCATCTTAACATAGGACATGAGGCAGAAAAAAGTTGCAAATAAACAGGTGAGGGAATCAGGACAAACAATTTCCCTAACCCAGATGGCATAACCCCATCCCCCTTACATTGGGAAGGTACGCATTTACCATTGTGCTAGCTTCCCTCAGGCTTGGTTTTCTGTATTTTTTCTGTATTTAATTTCCTTTTACTCCTTCCATAGCAGCTTTGAGGACTTTCTTGCAGATATATCTTCCTTTCTACCTCAATTCCCCAAACAGCTACGACAAATCGTAGGAAGATGCTAACATTCCTATTCCTCACATAATCAATCTTTGACTAAATATCAACAAACACAAGGTTATGTTCAACTAGCAACACAGCTGAAATTAATATTTAAGGACAAGACTATTGAAGCCTACTGTCTCAAATACAGTTTTAAATATTTGTTTGAATATCTCAACAAAGCCTTGAGAAACAAAAGCTTTGAGAATATGAAAACCTCTCCAACTCAAGAGCAAATAAAAGTGCTCCAAGCATTGTAATGAACTTCGTTCAACATCTCACATTTAACCAGCTGAAAATGTTTGTTTTCCCTTCGTAAGCAGCATTCCATTCAACTTTTAGAAATGAGGATCCTGTCTTACAATGGAAAAGCTGCATATTATCCTATAGATGGGACAAAATGTCCTTGGCTCACTTATCCTCCAGGGGAGCACTGCCTTTTGGTACCAGCTACTTAGAATATATTAAAGGAGCAGATTCCAGTAATTTCACTGCAGCCTTAAAAGTCCAGAGGCTTCCTTTTGTTCAGCATAATTTCCAATGTACTGGCTTCTGCTTAACTAAAGTCTGGCAATACTAGTCTCCCACTACATAAAGACATCCTAAGAGCACAAAAGAGAACAGCAACTTTAAAATAAGTGATTGAAGTAATTAAACATATTAGAAAAGGAGCATACTGTGTTCCAAGAGCAAGTAGGTCAGCAGCAAGTTTAAGTGAGACTCAATGTAGTGACATACTCACTTGCTTCTTGCTGATTTGGGGAATATATGATTATAAACGAAATAACACGCTAAACCTGTAATTGGCAAAATCAGCGAAACAATAGAAGCCTATTTAAGGGAGTTTTTATACCTGGTTTTTTAAACAGCAAACCACATGATTGACATTTGCTTACTTAATAGGGCTGTTAGGGATAATGTTTTCAGGGTTGACACATTATCAATTCAAACCAGTAATTCAAGATACAGATGGAACTTATCAGTGATATTGACATGCTTCAGAGTTGTTTGGAATCAAAGTAAGCTCACAATGAAGTGTTGATAGAAATTATTTTTAGGAAGTACTTATTAGGTTCCTCCTGGGTACAGAGTCTTGAATAAGACCCTGGAGAGACAGATAAATTATAAACATTTCTAAGAAATATTGTATACAAGGATAAACCGACAGAACTGCAACATGGAAAGAATTCAATGTGTTTGTATTCCATTTTTCACGGGAAACGTTATGACACAATTGGTTCAGAGTTTGCCCACTAGGGAGTACTGAGCACTCACCAGAGGTCAGATGCTTCACATAAACATTACCTCATTTAATCCTCACAACAGGCTGGACAGGCAGAAATAATTGTGCCGTTTTACAAAGGAGAAAAAAATGAAGCTCAAAGTGTTTAAGCAACTGTCTCAAAATAGCACTGTTTAGTGGGAATCAGAACAAGACTTGAAGCTAGGACTGCCTGATTTTTAGAAATACTCATTTTCTACAACACATCAGGCTGCCGTGTTCTGGAGACACCCTCATCTAGTTCCTCAGCAGTTTCTCATTCTTAAATCAAAGATCACTCTGTTCATAGGAAACACTTCAACTCTTACTTTGCTGAAGCATTAAATATACTCAGGCAGCTTTCAGACCAAGAGGCACTTTCCCTTTCTACAGGCACTTGGATAAGCTTAGGAAGCCATCAGTTGGAAATTAAGACCTACTCATACATTCGCTATAAACAAAAGCAAAGAAGCATGAAACAACACTAGAGAGATAGATAAAACCAGCTTAATATCAAACACCTCAGTAAAACTATTTCATGAGAGCACATAGTATTTAGAAAAATTCTTTTGAAGTATCATTACTTATGTCTAAGCAAGCTGAATCTTGGCATAATGGCTTGATCATAGTATACATTTGTGTACTCATTTAACAAACGTTCATTGTATACTCATGCTATGTTAGTACTCACCCAGTTATACCTTACACTGTCGAATATGTTCTGAATCATTCTACTTGCCACTAGCCACTGTGCGTACTTGTATGTCCACTGACAATGTCCCCATCTCACTTTAGCATCCCTACCTATTTCAGACCTACTCATTTTTCAAGGTTCAATTCAAGTGGCACCTCTTCCGTGAAGCCATTCCTTTTATCCTCAACAAGGTGTAATCTTTCCTTCCTCTGTTATCATTCTCAATAGCACTACCTGATACTACCATCTATATAGTACTGCATATTTATTATATGTTTATGCATATATATTTATTTATGTATATTTATTGATTCAACAAACATTTATTGAATGCCTTCTAAGTGTTACTCTGTCACTGCTATATGCTGAATCTAAGGAAACTAGAATTATGCAGACTCCCCAGCTTGGGTTCATAGCCCAATAGAAGGGGCTCACGTCATGCCTTGTATAAGACTGAAAGTTCTTTCATGTTTCAACTTATGTTTTGCTCATTTCTGAAAACATAAACCAACATAAAACATAAGCCATGTGTTGCATAAGCCAACACGTGGTCTTTCCCATAGCAGCTTTCAAAGGTAGTCGTTTAATTTAATTAGATTAAAATAGCACGCAATAATTGCAGTGAAAAATAATCAATGTATAGTTACGTGCAAGGAGGATACAGCATTTGTATCACTATTTTGTTATTTCGGGGGCATGAAAGTAAGATTTTTCTCTTTCTGGAGTATCAAACTAGAAACTGACTAAGTAAATGGAGTTCCATGTTTACAAGCATATGCCAGGACTCACTAAGACCCTTAAAAGAACACAATCTGACATTAAATGGATTTTGAATGTGTTACTGGTCAAATTAAATCCCAAGAAACATTAAATAAATTATGTAATGAAAACGCCTTAGACAGCATGCTCACAAGAGGGATACCTGCATACAACGATCAACAGAAAGCACACGTAAATGATGTCCATTTCTTCCTCCCAGTGTTATAAATGGATTCTCCTGTATTTTCCTTCAAATGAAAAATGACGAGCTAGTGAAACTTATGCCAAGCTTGATTTAAATTTTGTATTGGTGAATAGGTTGCTTCCATATTTTAAATAGCCTAAGTCACAGTATTTTCAAGTCCCAAACAGGTGATTAAATTTTTTTCAATACTTTTCTTTTAAGTCCTTACTTCTTATAGCTGAATTCTAGATCCAAATGATTTGCTATCTTTGGAATCTTCTTCCACTAGTCACTTAAGAGAGAACAATATGCATATATTACACTTTCAGTTTTGTTCCATCAATGTAAACTGAGGCAGTATAGAAGGTCTAGAAGAATGGATCTGTGTTCTATTTTTTAAAAAATCCTTTCCAATGAAGGTAAATATCTTCCACAATTCAAGTTGATTAGGAATTTGCTATGTCAATACTTTTGTAGAGCACCCAAGTCTCACCTTTCATATCCTACCTATTCCTGGTATTTCTCTAATAAAGAGAGTAAAGCCAAATGATTAATTTTAAGCTTAGTCAGTTTCCCACTAAAATCTGAGCAAAAATAAACCACGTGGTGCTGGTGGGACAGAGTCTAATATAAATTCTAACAAGTAAAAAGCTAAAAACATAATTTGAGATCTCTACTGCCTGATAAACATACAGATTTTTTTAAGGAACTTCCTGCAATCTTTGAGGCAGAGCCAGAGTAAGAAGTGAAAAAGAAGGAAATAGAAATAGAGAGGTTATGGAGCCAAACCAAAAATGAGCAGTAAAGTGGGATGGAGGAAGGAAGCTGGTGCTATATGCCCAAAAGATGTGAGTGAGAAAATCCCCCTCTTGAAAGTGTAGCATTAATCCTTGCTCAGGTACAAATATTAGAAGGAATGAGAGAATAAGTTTGTCTAGCTTTCTAAACTGCAGTTGAAGGTAAGCAAGAAGGGACGGGAAGGTAATGAGGCATTTACTCCTGATTAGACTGAAGATGTTTCTTCCATATCCGGAGAACTCTCCTCCAGTCATCTCAGTATGAGAGAATGTACCTGAAAGCTTGCAATCACTCACCACTGGATAAGCTCAGCAGGTGTGTCAGTCAACAGTTTGGGCCAATAAATCTTATCAAATGTCTTCATTACATCCACCTCTGGCTATGTTCCTTTTTTTCATTCCCAGATTCACGTTTTGAAGTTTTTGAAGCTGACAGAAAAGTTGAAAGACTAATACAATGAACATCTGAATATCCTTCATTTATATTCACCATGTCTCTCTCTTTCTCCCTCGCTCTCTTCCTCCTTCACAGATCTTTTTCCTGAATAATCTGAAACTTAGTTACAGAAATCAAGACGCTTCACCCCTGAATGTGTCATCACATATCTCCTAAGGAAAAGGACATAATGCTCCACAATTAAATTAACAATACCACCTACTGTCCAAGGGAAAATGTTCCAAATTGTTCCAAAAATGTATTTTATAGCTTTTTAAAATACAAGATTCAATTTTAAAATACAAGATTCCTTAGTAATGGGATGTCATTGCTTTGAGATACTTTCAGTAGGCAGATCCTCTCTCTCTCTCTCTCTCTGTCTTTCTCACTGTGTGTGTGTGTTCTATAATTTTCTTATATACTGATATGCCCCCACTGGGGTATTAACATTTTTTGTTATTTTTTTAAACACTATTCTTTTTGAATAGTTTTAGGTTTACACTAATAATTCTTTCTTTCCCCATATTCTGGAATGGAATGAGGGGAACAAATAACATAATATATACCATACCCTTTGAAATATATAAACTACTATGAGAGCTTTCGGGCATTGTAAATGTTATTATTCACATATTTTAATAAGCGATCTTACATTTTGGCTTTAGAAACATATCTTAGAAAGTTTCGTAGTTAGTCTCTATTGATAGATGTTTATGCTCCTTTGCTCTCAGTTAAAAATATCACTTGAGAATTTAACAGTGTGGTATGTTCAGTCTTGCAAGCTTCCTATAAAGTTAGAAATTCAAGGTTTGGGAGGCCCCTAGTAGCCTAAGTTATAGGCTGGCAATGGCAGAATTGGAGAGTAAAGTTTCCTGTTTAATGCTGGCCCTCACTCAAATCAGCAAACTAAATTCCTTATCATATTTCTTACTCCCGGTGAATTCCAATGTGGCAGGGTACTCTCAAAAAGCATTTAATCATAGTGCAAGTCATAAGACAGGTTATTAACAGGTGATTATGTCTCATAAGAAGCTTGTTATAATCAAAGCTATTGTTTATACTTACAAGAAATGTTCTTCTGTTTAAAATGAAGTTTGTTCCAATTTTTAATAGAGTTTGAGTAAGTGTGGGTTATTAGAATGTAAAACTGGATGCAGTGACAAAGACAGAGTGCCCGACAGTGTTCAAATATCAACCCACAACATTTTTAACTTTCTCAGTCTCAGATGCTGCTATAGACACACCCACCTGCTGTGAAAGATCACACTCAAAGAGACCTGAGACAAAAATGCTAGAATCACAGAAGTGGAAGAGACCTTAGAGACAAACGAGACACTTGTTCCACAACAGATGAAAGTGAAACTTAGCGGGAAACCGTTTGGCCCAAGTTCACGGTGGAAGTCAGTGGAAGAACAGAGCTGGAGCCGAGGTTTCCAGACCCCAAGTTCAGCGCGGTTCTACTGTATGAACCTGTCTGTAGAGCCAGGGGTACACACTGGTTACCTGTTCAGGCATTAAATTAAACAATGCAAACAGTGAACAGAAGGTAAGCTGATTGTGTGTGGGGAAAAGCCAAAAGACATATGAGAAGAATATGAAAAATGAGAGAACAGGGATTTCTTCCAGATTCTTTTCTTATTCACCGGAAATCATGCCCCTAAAATTTAGCTCTTCAAGGCTAGAGTGATTCTGTGATTCTGGCTGATGTTCCAGACTTGGAAAGAAATGTTCTGTAGATACTTCCATGTAAATAACCTAAAATAGAATTTCACTGCTGCCGCCAAGACTGCCAGTCTCTGGGCACTCTACCGCCTGCAACAGTATCCTTATCTTGTTGTGTTTATGTGCTTGGACCAGAGTGATGCCATGTACAGACCCTAGAAACACATACATAAGAGTGGTGTGTCCTTTGATGATGGCCTTTCTCAGCAAACACTGTTGTTGAGAAAATGTGGACATACTGAACTCCTAGGAAAGGTCAGTAAGAACTGAGTCTCCCCTTCCTTTTAGAATTATCACGAGTCACAGTGCAGGGAAAAAAAGAGTATTCTTGTAGGATAAGAACACAGAAAAATCTATAAAGAAAATTAAAAATTATATTAAAAGTACATATGTCCAAAACAGATTTTGCAAGGACACGAACAAAGAAAAAAATATATATTAAGTGTATTCAAAATGTTCTTGTGGTCAGAAAGGGGAATAGAGTTAAGGATAAAGGGAATAAATTGAAAAAAATTAACAAATTAAGTTTTTATAAAGTACTTGTTTGTTTGGAGGGGTAGCAATGGCAGAGGCCGTATTTCCCCATAAGAAATATCAGCTCATCAGATGCTACTCCACTCAAGCTGACTAGACAAAGAACTCACATGTCAAAGTTGTTAGCTCCTTGGTACAAATTTGTGCCAAAATGTTACATTCTATGGTTTTTATAAAAGTATTCTGTGAGGGCTCTATTAAGGCGCAATGCCCCGGGAATAACTGCATTCAACCAGGAAAGAGCTGGGGTTGAAAGAAAAAAATGCCACTGATACAAAATGTTGGGCCAGTCGGATTGAGTTTAATCCATCAAGTGTCACAGGTGGTTATAAAATGACCACTTGGATTTTCTTTATAATCAGCTTCTGAGGATATCAGCATAATGACGATTTGTATGTAGGAGGCAAGTGGGAAATGTGGCAGAGAAGAGATGGAAGAAAACGTGGGGAAATGAGGAGGAGACTCAAATTAAGCCTAGAGTTTAACCCTGAAAAGTGTGTGGAAAGAACAAAGACCGAGGCAAGAGGAACCAGGAGGCCAACAACAGAGACCAGACCAGAGACCTTCTGTCAACAGGGAGCTTTTTCTTTGCAGGATGAACTTACACATTTATGAAATTCAGCAGCCAGTTTAATTTTTTAGGTGACTCTTAAAAATAAAATATGAGAAATAGTCACACCCTTCAAAATATATAAAGGAGGTTGTTATCATAAAATTTAAAGCTTAACACAACTTTCAACAAAAGTTCTTACTTTATACCCTCCACCTTCTACCACACGCTATCAATAATGTATTTTCAGCAGTTTTCATTTCTGCTCATGCATAAGGTACTAGCTCTCTCTCCGTCCCCCTTGGCCTCTGGCCTTGAAAGGGACTCTAAGTAATAATGCAGGAGGAAAGCAATGCAATCTTCCCACTTCCCCCTTAGATGACACACCAGCTCACCCAGAAACCCTTTATTCAAGAAATTTGGTGCAGAAACCAGAGGGTCATGGGCAGAGTCATGAGCTACAAGGATTGGCTAAATTCTAAACCATTCCTGGACATAAGAACAACCACCTTCTCAGATTGATGCTAGAGAAAAGCAAGCTAGCTCTAAGAGGCTTCCCGGCGATACAGAGTAGAAGTCCAGAGTAGTCCCTCTGCACCAAGGCTGCGCATTAGAATCTCCTGGAGGAGCTTTAAAAAAATCCCCATGCTCAGGTTCACTCCCAGTTAATTAAATCAGAACCGCTGCGGGTAGGGGCTGGCCTGGGTATTATTAAAACCCCTCAGGTATTTGTAATTTGCACCAAAGGTGAGAACTAGTGTTCTAGAAGATCCAAGGAACAGATAATTAATACAATCTAGTTGCTTATTAAGGGTGGTTTTCTAACAAAACATTTAATTAGTGGCTAATCCAGGCAGCTGAAATGGAAAATCAGACCCAGGATTTGTCTTACCACATTTTTTGAGATCACAGCCCGGTACTAATTTATAAAGTGACACATTGCAGAAGGCTGAGAAGAATGGAAGAGAGCAAGGTTTGTGGGGAGGTGGGTGGGAGTCAGCAAAAGGGAAGTACCCCAACTCCTGAGGGGCTGCGTCTCGTTCGTCTTTGAATTATTCCTATCACCTAACACAGCGAGTGTCTGCACAGAGTCGGCTCACAATAAGTACCACAAGGTGACTGAGTTGTCAGAGAAACTTCTTTTTGTCTGCATCTGTCCAATGGCTCTAAGTTCTAGAGGATTTGCCTCCTGAAAACCAGCATCCCTTTAGTAAGCACCTCCAGACAAGGCTGGATAGACATGTGGGCACATGAGTCTGGGTAATAATTTGGTGCCCCTTAAAATGGATATTCACGTTAAATGTTGGCTGGCCATTTAAAGAAGAGGCGGAAGGCTCTGTTGGCGAAGAATGGAGAAGAGCTGGTTATAATAACCTGGCTTTCTTCCAGCATATGAACGAATTAGTTCTGGACCCAAATTTGCATACAGCATTTTGCAAAACAGAAGCATTTCAGTTAACCAATCCACCCTACTGTTGTCATTTAAAGTTTGTTGCTTGAGGTATCACCTGCACCATCTCTAAGTACTTTATTAATATTCCTACTAATTACATCTGTATTCTCCTTCAAAGGGACTAGCGGAGATAAAATTTGATGACTATTTTACCTTTTCCTGCTTCCCCGGGGATTACACGTGCCCTGCCTAGGTTGATACCCTGTAGCTGTCACATCTCTGAATCCACCTTATTTTCCTGATTAATTATCACTATTAGCACAATGCATGGCAGTACCCCAGACGTTCCCTGGCTCCTATTGGAAATCCAATTCCATTGCCAGGCCTTCTATTCACCTTCATGTTTTCCACTCTGAGGCATTACTCAGATTGCTCACACTGACTCCAGAACCATCCGCCACTATTCTTCCTTGAAAACCCTATGCCTCTAGCATACTGTAACATTTCACTATCCCGAAATTCAGTCCACTCTTTGCCACCTGTAGGCACTTCATCATGCTCGTTCTTATCTTCCATCTCTGCTACAAAAACATAATCTAAAAGATTTGCCTCAAATGCCACCTTTTAATAAACTTTTCCAGAACCAATTATGATTCCCTCTTCTCTGAGCCTCTGATGTTTGGCAGTTCTTTTGTGGCACTCATACTATTTTACTTCATGTACACGTAGGTCTGTATCAGTTGGGATCTTTTAGCTACAAGTAACAAAACTCACTCAAACTAGCTGAAACAAGAAAATATTTAACTGAGAAGTCAAGAAGTAGGAAAGGGCCAGCCCGGTGGCATAGTAATTAAGGTTACGCACTCTGCTTTGGCAGTCCAGGATTCACCGGTTCAGATCCTGGGCAGGGACCTACACACCACTCATCAAGCCATGCTGTGCTGGCATCCCACATAGAAGGATTTACAACTAGGTTATGCAACTATGTACTTGGGCTTTGGGGAGGAATAAAAACAGAAGACAGACAGACTTCCAGCATGGTTAAAGAATAATTTGAGTTCCAAACATCTGTGACCCTTCAATTGTTTCACTCTGCTCTCCTCCACATGTTGGTTTCATCCTCAGAGCTGGCTTCCTTCGTGGTGGTAAGTTGGCTGTTGGCAGCAACCATCACTTCTTCCTTTATGTGTGGCAGATACAGGATACAATATCCCATAATAACTGAAAAAAGAAATTCTTCAGTTTCCTGCTGACTGACCCCATTTCTCATGAATCTCTTTAACTGAGGAACTGTCATGCATTGATTGGAGGATGCCTGAATCAATCACCACAGCACTGGAATTTGCTTAAGACCAGGGATTGACACTGCCACAAACTGCAGCACAGAGGGCAGATCCAGCCTACAGCCTGTTGTTGTAAATAAAGTTTTACAGGAACACAGATAAGACCCATTTGTTTACTTTTTCACTGTGACTGCTGCAAGGGCAGAGGTGAGTAATTGTGACACAGACTGTAAGGTTCCACAAAGCCTAAAATGTTTACACTCTGGCCCTTTACAGAAAAAGTTTGCCAATGCCTGGTTTAGACCACATTAGGCCCATCCATGAAACTGGGCTTGGGGTCAGTTCCAAAGCATATGACTGCTAAACTATGAAGGAGAAGAGGTTCTCGAAAGGAAAATCTATGTCTCATTAGGAAAGAAAAAGGAGGAGAGGTTCCTTGAGGGCACTGACCAAATGTTCTCATTTTCATACTTTGCGCAAAGCTTTGGATGGCATTCAGCTCAATAATTATCTGTAGAATTTCTGAGTGGAATCCAGTTGTTGCATTCTCTCTGGTTAACTTCCTCTTCCTTTTCCTCTGGGAATGTAGATACTGAATACTCTGGAAATGCTCTTCGATGTAAGCAAAATTTATCCAGCTTGCTCTCTTCATTGCTTTGCTGAAAGAAATTATGGGATGTGATACTGGATTTATAATCAGCACCTTTGTTTATGTGCCCAAGTTAACCATAAGCCCTAAAAACACTGCAGAAACTCCAAGAAGGGAGAAGGACATCATGCGGCATGTTTTAGAGAAAATTCCATAATTACATTCAATAAGATTTCTTCACTTTTCTTTCACAGAAACTTTACAAATATGAGTCACATTTAAAAGTATATTCTTCCTTTTTTATATTCCTGTAATAAATCCATCTTTGCATGGAATAAGCAAATTGTGTCTGTAAATTTTAGTTTGGAGGATTTCTTGGGTTGCTGAATGATATAATTGTCATTATTTAAAATTAGATGTAAGAGGTTCATATTTATAGTTCTGCCATGAAGAAATCATACACATAACTGGAATTTTTTAATATAAATTAGGCACATATCCTTAAGTTATTTTACTTCTTAAAACGCCAATTGTATCATGAAATCAGTTTATCAAATATCATTCCTCTTTGGCTATTAGTGGGCATATTTTAGCCTACTAATTGATCTTTCTCAGAAAATACTGATGTTAAAAGGGACAGGGATGGGATAAGGACAGAGGATGCAAAGCTGCAAAAATTGCCTATTAATTGCGATAAAAATAACAACAGTGTAAAAATACTTACATTATCCTAAGACCCCAAATATTCAATATTGTATGTGAATATCAAGTTGAAAAATACTCTAATTTTCTGAACAAACTGCATAATTTCATGCTGAAAGCAGACATTGAATAGATGAGAATTTGATGCCATGACTTAGTCTGTGTTCAGAATCCTGCAATTTTTAAGGATTAAAATACTAGGGCATTCAAAGCAGTGTGATTCTGTCTGACATTTGGACTGTCATTTACTATTCAGTTCCCTGTTTCATCACTCTGAGGAAACAAGTACTCTCCAACTGTAAATTAGAGAAGACTGTTCCCTCATCTCGACTCCACGCCGTGAAGGGAGATGTCCCGCCTCATAACACCTCATTTCTTGTCTTCCTGTTTGGATTATGCATTGCTCACAATGGATTTCAAAACAACCTGGAAATGTTGTGATATTAGAATCTCATTACCTGATATTTACTGCTGATTTCCTTTCATCCAAAATATAATTTTATGTCCGTAGTTTCTTAGCATAAACAAACCACTTCCAATACCCACATCTACTTGCACACTGTGGAATTGGTTATAACGCAGCTTCAGCTGTTCTGATTAACCACAGCTCTTTAGGGCTGCCTCCAGAGAGGGAAATATTCGATTTCATCCTTGTAAATAGTAATCCACTGTTGCCTGAAGGCTATGTCTAATTTGTCTGATTTTACAAAGATATGCAGCCTGTAGCACTATAGATTTTATTGAAATACAGAATATTTTACTTTGGTTTATACCTTCAATTTCCTCAAAACCACCTTTAGTTTTTTAGAAGCTTTCACCACCCAGCAATTTTCATGGTTCTCATACACGTTTGTCAATAGTTTCTGACCTTTCACACATCTTTCACTCTATTTCCCACTCTTTATTACTGAAAATCAGGGTTCCAGACAACAGAACTGGGGCTGTTTCACCCATGTTATAAAACGTCAAAAGTGAGGATGAAAATTATATTCCTTTTTTCTCCCTCCGTTGCCTCTTGTTCCCATTCTACCGTACCTGACCTAGTCTTCAAGTCGTCACTCACGTGCTATGTTGAAAGGTCCTTTTACCTTTGACTAGTATTTGCTCATCAAGACTTGCTGTTCCCTTCACTACCCTCCACTGTTTACCTAAGTCTACACATTTATTTTGTCCTTAGAATGAGTAATCAGAATAGAAGATTGTTAATACCACTTTACAGCTTGGATGTCACTATGTCGTAACATTCTGTTCCATCACAGATAAAAATAACAGATTATACATGTTTTTTTAATAATCCCCTTCTCAGATGAGTTATTGCAAGACAAAGGCTGTGGCCCATTGCTGTTTAAGACTTCACCCACATAAATCAGGAGTGAACAATGACATGGGACCTTCGTATTTGAAGTTACACTGAGATGCAGATGAGGGTTTCGACTCGATGTATATGTGTGTCTGTCTGTGTGTCTGTGTGGGCACATCTAAGTGGATCCAAGTGACAAGGAAGGTGGAGGTAAAGGACATATAATTTAGCTCCACAGATATGGTAAATGAGTATTGAATGAAGGAATCAACCAGAAAAGAGAATGTGGAATTTATTGCTTGCCTCAGTAAGAGATGATTAAATTTACTGACTAAGAGTCTTGAAGAGTGAAGAAGAAGGTCTGATTTACTGAGATTTCCAAGTCTGGTTTAAGGAAAGTCTTTCAATGAATGAGTACGGGGCGGAGAGGGGCTGCTCAATTAGGACTGAATAGAGATCTTGGTATAATAGCTTAAGATTGGTAGAAACCGCAAGGTGAGGATTTTGAGATGTGGGGTTCAAAGAGTGTTATGGACTCAATGGTCCACAGATACTTTCTGTTGAAGAGTTAATGTGTCTTTCAGGAAATTTCTGGAATGAATAAAAAAGTTATTGCAACTTTTATATTCCTGGGAAAGAATCTCTTGGAATACTAAAGTCATATTGATGTAGACAGTAATGCTACTAGATCTTACGTTTCAGTTCCTGTCCTCTGTCAGATCATTTACCCCCGCAATGGCTCATTTTCCCAATCTGTAAAATGGGAATACTATTTATCTTTCAATATGTTTGTGAAGACTAAATGAGATATTTATTAAGTTCCAGCACAGTACCTAATATAAAACAAGTCTCCAACAAATGCTAATTTTCCTCCCCTTTTCCCTAATTTCTGGACTCTGGCTCCAAGGGCTCAACCAGTTTTATTTATTTCTTTGAATTTTATTTTTTTTTTATAACTAGGAGTTTGTACCCTTTGGCCGTCTTCACTTATTTGCCCCCTCCTCTGCCCCTGGCAACCACTATTCTACTCTCTGTTTCTGTGAGTTTTGAGATTCCACATATAAATGAAATCATACAGTATTTGCCTTTCTCTGTCTGACTTATTTCATTTAGCATAATGCCCTCAAGTTTCATCCATGTTGTTGCAAATGGTAGGGTTTCCTTCTTTTTCTTGGTTGAGTGACATTCCATTGTGTGTGTGTATGTATATATATCTCTCTCAAATTTTCTCTATCCATTCACCTGTTGATGGACACAGGTTGTTTCCATGTCTTGGCTATTGTAAATAATGCTTCATTGAACATGAGGGTACAGATAGCTTTTCAAGAGAGTGATTTCATTTCCTTCAAATGTAGACCCTGAAGTGAAATTACTGGATCATATAGTAGTCCTATTTTTAATTTTTTGTGGAATCTCCATACTATTTTTCATAGTGGCTGCACCAATTTGTATTCCCACCAACACTGTGTAAGAGCTCCCTTTTGTACCGTTTTGGCTCAGCTAGCTTTCAAATCTAACCCAAGAGTTCCCTCTCTCCACTTCCCTGCTTCCCAGCGCTGCTGTAATTAATGACACAACCCTCCCAACTGCTCTTTTACTGGATGTTGGGGAAAATAAGTACATGAGATATTTTCATTTTAAACTTTGAGTTCTAATCACTTTGGGGGAAATAGATGTGAGGAAATTGTACAAGTTCCAGATAGCTCAGGAAATTTGTGTCATAGTTATTCCCAGATTTATTGAAACACTCAGGCTAGACTTTTCTTTATTTAGCCTGGCCAACTCACTTCTTAAAAGTGTCCCAAGGAGGTTTTATTCATATTTTTTTTTAAAGTAACTGATAACAGCTTAATGTGTTACCTGTAGGAGGTGAATGTGCATACAAATTGAAAGATTAAATATGCAAATGAACAATGACTGGACCATATAGACAATAGGTATCTGACCCACAGCTTCTGCAGCAATCAGTCCAGGGAGCCAAACCACAATTTTTGCAATAATTCTTGGCCCAAAAAGGTCAGGACTTGGTCAGTGACTACCAGCTTACCTAATTTTTGCCTCGTCCTCAAATCAAAGTCAATCAAAGAAAGCCAAATGTGACCACTAAACCAATCATATAGATGCACGCTTCTAACTAGCCCACCTCCTATGCCACCCAAAGGATACCTACAGTCTCCCCTTATTTCCTTTTACTATAATGCTTTCCCATTCCCCAGCCTGTCTTTGAGTTTCTGCCAAACACAAGTGACTCCCTTGCTATAGCATGCTCTGAATAAATGACCTCTGCTTGTTCTCATTTAAGGGGTCTTCATTTATTTATATACGATAAGCCTTCTTCAAAATCCAGAGTCCCCAGACACTTCCAGAGAGCCACTTACTGAACAGATCACTCAAGTGTGAGCACCTGGTTTCCTCTTGATCTTTCAGCTTTCACTGACTTGACTGCTCTTAACAGGAGCAAGCCACATTCCTCCCCATTGGATCTCACCAGAAGTCAGTGACTAACATGCAAGGCTTTCTTCATCACCCCAATCAGCAAAGTTTATGTTGAAGTCCCACCAATGGACCCTCTTGAGTTCAAAAATGTATCTTCAGAGGCCAGCACACTGGTGTAGTGGTTAAGTTCACTTGCTCCACTTTGGCGGCCCGGGGTTCATGGGTTCAAATTCCAAGCAAGACATACACACTGTTCATCATGCTATGCTGTGGCAGCGTCCCACATACAAAGTAGAGGAAGATTGGCACAGATGTTAGCTCAGGCACAATCTTCCTCATGAAAAAAAATGTTTCTCTAAGGAGTAGGCCTTGGGCGCCAGAGCACAAGTAGGTGGCAAAAAATTTAATAGCTGAAAAAAAGCAATCCATCCCCTGTTTACTAAAAGTCAGGCCTTAAGGTTTATGTCCTCATTTCAGTTGGCCAGAAGAACATTCACCTGCCTTTTTAAGTTTGAATAGATATTTTTAGTGAGATTTAATTCCGAAAGAAATCCTGTGACATCATTAGATGAGAAAACCAAAGTTCAAATACTTGAGCATGTCTACACCAACTGAAAATTATCTGGATGACTACCGAAAACAAAAACTAGGGATTCAAGTCCAGATGGTCTGATTCTAAGTCTAACGTTCTTTCTGTGACATCCTAAGAAAGCACATCATGTATTTCCCAAAAAACAGGTTCACGTGAGAGAACTAATGTCAAGTTCATAGAAACATGGACATATTAAGTTGAATCAATATATGAAATTAATTCATCTTCCACAGTACTATATAGAGCAAGGGATCTGTGTGAAGTTTCGCTTCTGACATGGCTTTTACCACATTGTTCTATCATCAGATACTCTTCAGTGTCTCCTTGATCATAAAGACTATGACACTTTTGTTTTTGTGTCTTAGATCTTAACAGTTGGTAATACATCACAGACACACAATAAATGTTTGCTGAATAAATGTAGAAATTTTTCAAGGAAGTCAAGAGACTTGAGACCAAGACCTGTACCTGCACTAACCAGCTATGGAAATTGGTCAGGTCAGTTAAGCAACTAGTTAACTTGCACTAGATTAGTGCTTCTCAACCATTTTTTTCATTATTATTCCCCTAGGAGTCTTTTTAGACATTTTTTAAAATAATCACTCTCCCATGAAATTTTACCACACGTATACTATACATCTAATATGCGTATATCTGTTTTATACATAAAAAGATTAAGATATTTTTCACCCTCCAAGAACCAATATTGTCCTCATTGAAAATACATGCACTACATAGTTGATGTTTATCCCAGCAAGGAAATATTGTAAATATTTGATTTCCTAAGTTTTACAAATTATTACAAATGATGCTTCAGTCTTCAGGAGGATGGGGAGCTGTGTGAAGCCCATAAGAGGTGAGTGATAGTCAAAATTATAGACTCAGGGCAAAGACGAAACTTACTTTGATTGTATATGAGCAGGCTCCTTCCATCCAAAACCCGGACATTGCCCTTTGACTAGGGATCAGGGTACAGGTAGAAACCTCCTGGTGGAATTGCTTTCTGGTTTGTATCTCTATCTCCGAGAGGCCCACATGAGTGTAGGCCTCACTCAGAAATGATATGAGAAACTTCCAATCATGATTCAGGTCCCGGAGGGAGCAAGCCAACGTATTTAAAAGTGAACGCCTCCGCAAGGACTCCAACATTGCATCTTTAATGTGAACGTTCTGAGTTTTTTCCTAAGCATTTATACACATCTCAGGTAGTCTCTTGGCTTAAAAATCAAGAAAAAAGTATATTCCTACAATGGATATGATTAATAATTTTGTGCCTGGATTTATATTGCATGACGACTGAATAAGGATTAAAAGAATAATTTGTCCCCCTCAAAACAACATGCTACTCTGAAGTTATATAGGCTCATTTTCACATTCTTCTGCAGTAGTTTTCTGTGATTCTCCTTCCCTCTCCCTCTTTCTCTTTCTCTCTCCCTCCTCCTCCCTCCCTCAGAATTCTCCAGTCAGACTGATGGATGGATCAAGTCTACAACAAATCCAAGCTATATCATAATAGGTCATGATGGAACTTTAGAGTGATACTGGCTTCAAAAATATTGCCATGGTAACTAGCAAAATTTGGATTTGAATGCAATGAGAGAAAATGAGTGTCTCTCAACAAACAAAAGAAAAAATATCAGTCAAGGATACAGAATAATTTTGCCTTAGTAACCTGCTTAACAAAGCTCTCTGTAAAGAGTATCACTTATTAGGAACATTGTCCTTCACTTCCTTGGCATTGAAACGACTAAACAGTGGGACAAAGAAAATAAATTATGACTGGGTAATAAGCTAACAAATACTCTGCTTATAAAATATAATATTTGGTGCTGTGTTGTCAGTGACTGAATGCTGAATGAATAGACGTCAGTAGGGGTTTAATATTAAAGAGTGTACTAAAAACAGAGAAATGTCAAAACCCAGGTTTATTCCATTTCTCTTAAATCTAGTTCACAAAGGTCACAGGTCTCAGCTAAACGTAATTTCAAAGCCTATGCTCCTCTCACTAGACTTCTCTAACGTGCCAAGTCAAACTAATTCCCAGAAGTTTTCTTCAGACAATCACCTCCTCTCCTGCTCATTCAGATGGGATTTCCACACACTTGGCCCCACCCCCCCATTTGTTTTTAATGTTCAGATTTTCAGATTTGCTCATACAAATCATTAGAATACACTCACCGTTAAAAGATATATGTGCTGTTGCATATTTGATGATATTGTTTTGAAGTTGGAACCATCCTGTTTGAAAACAGCAGTTTCCATAGGAACAGGTTTTCCAACTAGATCTTACAAGGAGAAGTATGTCATAAATAATTGGCAATGCCCTGAGGGAGCTGTTAAACATCCAAAGAAAGGCAAAAAAAGAAAAAGAAGAGCGATGCCAGAGGACAGCCACACAGTGACATTCCACGGGGGAAAGCAAATGCTGCCTAAATACCCAGCATTCCGATGGAGGTCATAAATTAAACTTGCAGATTCCAGATCAATACCTGAAATGCAGTCCTGAGTTAATTCTAGTGCAGAGTTAAAAGAAAAGTGGTCATAAATAAAGGACCAGAATCGCATTCGGTATTAATAACTCTCCCATCCAGGAGTGAATTAATGGCACTCAGTTCCCTATTACATAAATGTAATAACATAACTCAAAAAAAGCATATATTATTGTTCAAAGAGTCATGCTTAAATGCTAAGATTTCTCTTCAGGAAGAGCTGCTCAGCCATAAGGAACTTGCCAGCTGGGATGCAGAAATCAGCCTCGTGCTGAGATAGGGAGGTGGAGGGAACTGCGATTCAGGCTCTTTGCTCTGGGCTCTTCCTTTTTTGCATAGGTGTTGATTTTTAATCCTATCTCTTCCTCTGATTTTCTCTCAGAGCCCTCTCCTCCCCCTTTAATCTCTAGCTCCAGGTCTGGTTGTATCCCTGCCGATTTCGCTTGGGGAAAGTTGTCACTTGGGATTTCAACCTAGCTGGAGGGGAACAGAGGAAAGAACTCTTGGCCTGTGTGTGGCAGTCTTGTACAGTCAAAAATGCATACTGGAGACCTGGAGGCCTATGGAGAAGGAAAGCTATTCTCAGACATGTTTATCTAAGAGATGGCCCCGTAAAGACTCCTCTTACGGGCACGATGCCCTACCTTTAGTTGAAAACTGAAAAACAAATCAGACCCTGCCTCTGCTGGAGTTCCTCCTTCTCCTTCAGGCTCTCCTTGGTTCCGGAAGAGCCCCAGCGGCAGGCTGTTCACTGCCTGAAATGCTGCATGTACAGGGCCCCATTTCTTAGTTCCCCTACCATAGCTTTGGCAAGCCAGCTTTTTGTCAGACATAACTCTGCTACATACTAGAGGAATTCAAAAAGAAAACTATTCAATATAATGTAGACCTCATATTTATAGACAGGTTTCCAAAGTCCCTGATGGTAAGAATATCCTTGAATCCCAAAGGTGTCAGAAGTTACTTGTACTCACTTTTCTTGTCTGCTGTCTTCATGTGGTGGGTGTGGCTTACACAGGAGTCAAGATGCAAAACTCTGAGTTTTAATCCAAGGGGTATACTTACTGTACTGCATAGAAAGGATCATTAAGCCCAAGATTTTGGCAGCAATTAGGGAAACTTTTTTTCAATTTAGAGCCAGGGCAGGCAAAAATAGTCCTTCAAAAATAAATTTCATTGCTTGAATTACAAAGAGGAGAAAGAAAAAAGAGAAGGAGGAGTGCGAGGGGGAGGAGAAAAAATGCTGCAAACTTTCTAATGTGTTTTGTAGAAAGACAGAACTTCCTTAAATTCTCCACAATAAAGCCTGGGATATACAATGTATAAGGATTCTCTTGTAAAGTCTAGAAGCTCTGCAACTGCAGACCATGTGGCTGAGAATTCTCTTAACCTACCAGTGTGAATGTGTTCAGACACGAATAGGAATACAAATACAGAGAAAGTGTATTCTGATCTCAGAGAGAAGAAACCAGAATAAATCAGAACAAAGATACTGCTTTTAGCCACATATATTAAGAATTTCATGAGTTTTCAGAAAGGAAAGATTTGAAAACGCAATGCATATTATTAAAATTAATTTTAAATTATGATACTGTTCAATTTAACTGTGTATAGCTTTCATTCTGTTTCCTCTCAGTTTCCTTGCTAGGCCCAGCCAGGAGCCTGGGTCCAGGGGGGCTGACTGGGGGCCTGGGGCCATGAGATCCACCCAGGGCTAGCAGGTGCCAGGGTGAGCTGGGGGACTAGGTTCTCCGGAGCCCACTAGAAGCCACTGGAGCTGACAGGTGCTGGGGGTGAGCTGGGGTTCCTGGGAGCCCACAGGGAGCCATCTTGGGCTGTGGGAATCAGCCTGCTGCTGAGGCCAGCTGGCTCTGGGTCTGAGATGAAGTCGGGTACTCACTTCACTCCCCTTCCTCCTTGGGGAGGGTGTGTCTCTCCCTGCTGTGCCACAGGGATTTGGGGATGGATGACCCGGGTATGTGAATCTATTGTTCCTACCATCCTCAGGGCCTCTTTTATTTCTGTGATTCACCCAGGTGTTGTAATATATTACCTGGAATTCTTGGCTCTTGAGAAGGTATTTTCATGTGTGGATAGTTGTTCAAATTGATGTTTCTGATGGAGAACAAGCACAGAAATTCCTATGCCACCATTTTGCTACCACCACTCCTCCCAATTTAAGAACTTTTCAACAGAAATGAAAATGTGTTTGTTTAAAAGCAGAATACAAAAATATATCTCTAAAAGTTTATAATTTAAATAAAGTAATTTTTAGGTACAATGGAACTGTAGATACATTTGTGTTTCTTCTAGTGCTATTTTAATGTTTTTCCACAATAAATAACATTTGTAAGGAAGTTCTAGCACCAAGTGACTACAAATCCCTAAGCTTGAAATTCAACAGAAATCAATTAATTATCTAAGAACAGCTATCAGGGTCTGTTGTAATGACTTCCATCCATTAACATAGAAGAAGAAGTCAAGAAGAACATGAGTAAAAATTAAAATGTGTGCAGAAATTGGAGAAGCACACACAGATAACATCTATCTTCTCTGCCTAAACACTTTGTGGCTATTCTACATAACATAGGAGGTAATAATGACCTAAATAGTTTGGCAGTGAAAAGAGACAGTTTGAAAAAAAATGCAATGTGATTTATTGATTAAAAGATGACGGATGGGCCAGCCCGGTGGCACAGTGGTTAAGTTCGCATGTTCCACTTTGGCGGCCCGGGGTTCGCCAGTTCAGATCCTGGGTGCGGACATATGCATCGATTGTCAGGCCATGCTATGGCAGGCGTCCCACATATAAAGTAGAGGAAAATGAGCACAGATATTAGCTCAGGGCCAGTCTTTCTCAGCAAAAAGAGGAGGATTGGCTGCAGATGTTAGCTCAGGGCTAATCTTCCACAAAAAAGAAGATGATGGAATCTAATTAAGCTGATTTCAAGGTTTTAAACGTAGGCAATTAGCAAAAATGATAATTCCATTAATGGAGAAAGGAAAATGGAGGAGAAAATTTGTTTTGGGGGTAGAATGATTAAGTCAAGTTTAGGTATGTATCATCTAAAGTGACAATAGACTTAAATAGAAATGTGCATTTTGGAGTGCCATAGCACAAAAAGAGGATGGAGTTAGAGGCATAACTTTTGAAGTCACCATTAATATAGCTAAAGTAGATGAAGACTATTTGTATTTTAAGGCAGCATCTTGAAGGCAGAGACTGAACAACAGAATAAATAAAGCTATTTGAGCTTTTAGTTTAAACAAAAATGTCTCCCTTATAGACAGCAGATAGTTCTTGGTTTTTATCCAGTCTGACAATCGGTGTCTTTAAATTGTAGGTTTTAGGTGCCCATCAAGGGACAAACAGATAAAGAAGATGTGGTATATATACACAATGGAATACTACTCAGCCATAAGAAATGATGAAGTCCAACCATTTGTGACAATATACATGGAACTTGAGGGTATTATGCTAAGTGAAATAAGTCAGAGGAGGAAGGTCAAATATCATGTGATCTCACTCATAAGTAGAAGATAAAAACAATAACAAACAAACACAAAGCAACAGAGACTGGATTGGTGGTTACCAGAGGGGAAGAGGGAAGGGAATACAGCAAAAGGAGTGATTAGGCTTGTGTGTGTAGTGACAGATGGTAATTAGTCGTTGGGTGGTGAACAGGATGTAATCTATACAGAATTTGAAATATATAATGATGTACACCTGAAACTTATATAATGTTATAAACCAACTTTTACCACAATTAAAGAATAAATAAATAAATTGGAAGTTTTAGTCTATTTTCATTTAGTGTCTCATTGAATGTTATTATTGATATGATTGGATTTTGGTCTATTGTTTTGCTATTTGATTTCTTTTTGTCCAGTTTGGTTTTTGTCCCTCCATTTCTCTTTTCCCACCTCTTTTGGGGTTAATCAAATAGTTTTAGTATTCCATTTCAATTTTTCTATTGACTTTTTAGCTATAACTCTTTGTATTTTGGCAGGGGGAGCGTGCTGGTGGTTGTTCTGGGAATTACAGCATGCATAATTTATTAATTATAATCTACTTTGAGATAACATTGTCCTACTTCAAAGAAAACATGATGCATTTCCAACAGTGTGGTTCCCTTTACTCCCTACCTTTATACATACTACATATATATTAGGTCTATAGATTCTATAAATCCCACAGCACAGTATTATATTTTGCTTAAAACTGTCATGTATCTTTGAATTAAAAGAAAGCATATAGTACTGTATATTTATTGACATGTTTATCATGTATGATACTCTTCCTTACTTTCCATTTTATGTCATTTTCCCTAAGTGTAAAGAACTTGCTTTAATATTTCTCATAGTGCAGGTCAACTGGAAATGAATTCTCTATGTTTTATACATCTGGAAATTTCTTTGTCTTCATTCTTGAAGAATATTTTTGATGACAAGTTTTTTCTTTCTACACTTTAAAGATATTATTCTACTGATTCTGACCTTTACTGTTTCTGATGAAAAGTTTGCCATCAATTTGTAAGTAATTGGTCATTTTCTCTCTGGTGGCTTTAAAAATTTTCTCTTTGCCTTTCATTTCCAGTAATTTAAATATGATCTTTCTAAGGGTGGTTTTCTTTGTCTTTACTCTCATTGGAGTTTGCTGAGCTTCTTAAATATCTAAATTTATGTCTTTCACCCTCTTTGGGAAATTTTGGGCCATTGTTTCTTCAAATTTTTTTCTGCTCCATTTTCTATTTCTTCCCTTTCTGATCCAATTACACATATATTTGACCAATTAATAATATCCTATGGGTCACTGAGGATCTTTTCATTATTTTAATCATCTTTCTCTCTCTTCTTCTGATTGGATAATTTCTAGCAATCAATCCTTGGGTTTAAAAATGCTTTTCTGTGCAATCTAAAATTTTCTTTTCAGATATTGTACTTTTAGTTCTAAAATTTCCATTTTTTATTTTTTTAGAGTTTTTATTTCTCTTTTGAGATTCCTCAGCAGTTCATTCATTATAACCATATTTTTCTTTAAGTCTTTGAATATGTAGTCATGTGTAGCTTAACAACAGGGGCATATTCTGAGAAATGCATCATTAGACAATTTTGTCATTGTGCAAACATTATAGAGTATACCTGTACAAACCTAGATGGTATAGCCTACTGCACACCTAAGATATAGGGTACTAATCTTATGGGACCACCATCATACACGTGATCCATTGTTGACTGAAACATCATTATACAGCACATGACTGAATACATAATACTCTTTAAAATCTGTCTGCTAATTCTTAGATTTAGTTCTGACTGACTTTTTTTTTTTTTTTTTTACTATGGGTAATATATCCCTAATTCTTCTCAAGTCTAGTAATTTTTATTGTGTGCATTAGATTGTGGATAATGGATTATAGTGAGTCAATTATTACTTTATTTTTTAAAGGATGTTGACTTCTGTTCTGGCAAGAAGTCAAATTAGTATGGGGTCATGTTGGTTCTGTCAGACTTGGTTATATTATTTCTTGTAGCAGATTTCTTTTGGTTTTGAATTTAGAACTTTGGTTGTGCACATTACCATAAGATGTGATAATTTCCATAAAATGCATAAATTCTGAGATCTCTAGTCTTGAAGACTCCAGCTGTTTAGCAAGGCCTCTCCACTTTGACTAGGCTGGAACTCCAATGTCTTCCAAAACTGTGGAATCTTTAATATCAGCTGACCTTTTTCAGCTCTCAGCCTTTCAGTAGGCCATCTCTGCCAGACCTGGTAAATACTCCCTTGCATGTGTGCAGCTCAATCCTTGGTCAATTGTATATGAGGAACTCCCACACAGACTTCTGGGATCCCCCTCTGTTCAGTTACCTTTTCTCAGGTACACCGGGCCATGAATTTCAACTGTTTCAGCAGCATGGAACTTTAGTCCTCTGCTTCCTCAACCCAGAAATTCAGCCCACTCTTCTGCTTGGGCTCCATCTCCCTGCTCTATAATAGCAAAGTACCCTAGGTGGAAATCCAGGGAAATCTTGGTCAATCACTGGTCTCACATTGTGTATTTGCCTTTTCCAAGGGATCATAGTCCCACATCGTCTTTTGCTCAGTGATTGAAAATAGTTACTTTGTATATTTTGTTCAATTTTATAGTTCTTTATTGAGAAGGCAGGTTTGGTACCACTTACCTTATTTTGGCCAAAAGCAGACTCATCTGGATTTATTTTTTCTCACAATAGCTATTGGCCCTTGATACATCATAAATCTGTTAGTTTATTTGCTTATTATAAGTCTTTTCTCATCCCACCTTGATTGAAAGCTCCAAGAGAGCCAAGAATTTATCTGTTGTTTAATACTCTAAATACTGCATCTAGAACAGTAACTAACACATATGAGGTTTAAAAAAAACTTTCTTTGTGCATATGATGAGTGAACATAATCTCACTTTACATATTCTCAGTAAATTGGCTTTTAAAAATATTACAAGTTTTGAATTTATTCCTATAATTGTTAAACAAAGATCTCTAAACTGGTGTACCTCGGCTGACAGCTGTTGTCAACATTTAGTGCCCTGAGTAGTAGCAGTGTCCTTGTAGGGTCTGTTTACATCATCCATTGTTTGCCACATTTCAAATTCATCTGTTTATTGTAAGATATATCACCTTTATGACTATGGATGTATATATACTAGTGTACATAGTGTTTTGTATAGTTACAAAAGTCAAAATGAAACAAAACCTATGAACCTACCACTCAAATTATGAAACTATACATTATCATTAACTTTGAGGATCCCTGTGTGCCCTTCCTGATTTCAGCAACTTCCCTCTCCTCTTGATGGATTTAACTACAATTCTAATTTTTGTGTTAATTATTCTTTTGCTTTGCTTTCTAGTTTTGTACATTATACATGAACATGTAGTATTTTGTTTGCTTTTTTCATATTTTGAACTGACATATTTACTATATAGGTAGCCCGTTACTTTATTTTTCTACTAAATACTATTTTTGAGATTCATGCTTGCTGACACGTGTAGCTATGATTTCATTTTGTATAATACACCATGTGAATACATTATAATATAATTACTCATCTTACTGCTGATGAACATTTGGGCTGCTCACTTTTTTTGCTATTATGAAAATTCTGCTCAGGATGATCTTATACATGTGTTCAGGTATACACTTGCACAAGTTTCTGTAAGGTATATACATTTAGAAGTAGAATTTTTGAGGTCTTTCTATGGAAATGTTAAAATTTGAAAGATAGTTGCAAATAGTTTGCCAGAGAGTCTGTTCCAATATACCCTCCAAAATGTAGCCCATGAAAGTTCCCTGCTCAATATACTTATCAGTAGTAAGTACTACCAGACCTATAGATTATAGCCATTCTAGTAGGTGAAATGTTATTTCATTACGCTTAATTTGCTTTTTCCTCGTTACAAATGAGTTCGAGCATATTTTCATGTTTGTGAGCCATGTGTATTTCCCCTACTGCAAAATGTCTGTACATAATTAGTGCTCATTTTTTTCTATGTTGCCTTCCTTTGTCAATTTATAGGCATTTTTATATAGTATGGGTACTAACAATCTTTTTGTTATTATGTTTGTCAAATAGCTTCTCCAGTTTGTGGGGTTATTTTTCCTCTTCTTAATGGTCGCTTTTGAAGAATGTTAATTTAAATGTAATCACATTTCTCAGTCTTTACTCAGCTCTTTAATGGTAAGCGCTATTTGTGTCTTACTTTAAAATCCTTATATACCCCAAGTTCCTTCTCTTACGTTCTTTTTCTAAAATTTTTACAACTCTACCTTTCTCATTTAAGTCCTTGTTCCAACTGGATTTGATTTTTGTGCATAATATGAGATAGAGATCCATTTTCATTTTTCCATGTGGATAAATGCTCTTCTCAGCATCCTTTACTGAGTAGTCTTTTCTACATTTTCTGTTCTGCCACACTAACTTCTCTAATTATCAGATTTCCACATATGAGCATGAGTCAATTTTTAAGCCCAAGGTCCTGCTGCATTGTTCTATTTGAGCTAACGGACTTCATTTTTAGGGTGCTTCTATAAGCATAACCCCACTCCTAAACAGATTTTTAAGTCTCTTTAGCTGTTTAGATTTTTTTGGCTTTAAATCCCAGTTTTATATTCACAAGAAAGAGAATCTGATAGGCCCAAGTCAATGAGGTATCCACTCCAAGTCCCGTAACCTGTGGTAGGGATCAGGGTCCTCACACAACACGGACATGGCCACTAGGGGTCCACCTCTACCTCGAGAGAAGATGAAACTACTGTGAGAAAAAGAACCAGCCCAGTGCCTCCTGCTCTGAGGAATGGTTGGAAGCACAATGCTGTAGTCATATGCAAGTAGAAAAGAGATTGAGTAAGTTCTTTTCAGAAACTACTCACCAAAGAGTCCAAAAATAATTATGACAATGAAATATTTTTTGCTTACCAACAAGACAAAGATTTATTCAAGTGATAATTGATAATATTCCAAAGGGTGCAACAGAAGGAGCACACATACATTACTGATAGGAATTTAATTCTGTACAACTTTTCTAGATAGTAAACTAGCAGTATTTGTCAAACACTTTTAAAAGGTACATACCATGTCATTGAATAACTCTAAGACATTATCTTATGAGAATAATCATAGATTTATTAAAAGATGTCTTCAGTCAAGTTCTTCATAAGCAGACCACAAGACATGGATCATTGCTGGGGATTTATTAAGGAAGTGCTCCCAGGGGAAAGAGGTAAGCAAGTGGAAGAAGCAGGCGCAGGAGAGAGTAAGCAAATCAAAGGCGCAATTGCAGGTAAAGCTTCAAGCCAGCTTCAGCTAATCCCTCAGGGAAACTGGACTTGAAGCTGTGCCTCAGAGTTGCCCCTCTAGAGGCAAAGTTATTGTGCAGTCACAGCCAGGCACCTGCCAGTCATTGTTCAAGCGCTGAATTTCCCGGACACTTAACAATGTTGTCACAACAGGTGTGTTATTCAGACTTAATTATAATAGCAAAACAAAACAAAATAAAACTGAAACAGCTTAATTATTTAACAGCAAAAAGTGATGAAAGTCAAAAAATAATACATGATTAAGTATCTAGTTCTTAAAGAATACTGACTGAAGTGGCAAAATGCTCATAATATGGTTTTAAACAGCAGAATACAAAACTGCATATGAGACAAATTATATTATTAGATAAGTAGATAGGTACATAGAGAGATAGGAGTAGATATACAAGAATAGTTATATTCTCTACCTTATACTCTGTATTTTCACAATTATTTACTATTATAATTACATACTACATTTTTGGAGAAAGAAGAGTGAAAGAGTAAAAGCAAGTGACAAAGCAAGAGAAAGAAAGCTGGAGAGATCCTGCATTAACATGTGTGAATGTAAATATGCAAACTGCATCAAGCTCAATGCCAAGTCCCTCTGGGCTGCTATCAATTGGGAACTATCTGGGCAGTGCTTCTCCACCTCACCCCCATTTCATCCAGCCGGCATCTGGGTGCTTGTTCCCTGTTTCACAGGACAATACTTATACCATAGCCTTTGACCTAGGCCCCCTGCTGATTCTAAATACCGTGGCCATGAATGTTGTGTGTGTGTGTTTGAATCTAAATGCCTTAATTTCCACAGATTAACTCAATAAAATTACTCACATTGGAAATTGTAGTTGAAAACTGTTGCCACAGGTGATGCTGGAGAAGATTGAACAAACATTAGAAAGTCCGGAGTGAGCTACAGAGGGGAGAACGGAACTGCTTTGGGTAACTATTGGCCATAGGAAGGGCATCTGAGCTGCCATCTCCCTGTGGACTGTGTTTCCCAGTTGCTGGTGCACACCTCCACAGGAGAACACTGGGGAGTCCACGAGAGCAGCACTCAGCGTGAGCCGGCGCCCATCCCCATGGCCAGGACATCTCTTTCAAAAGCCCACATATTTGCTCTTTCCCATCCAAATGATTTCAAGTCAAATAAAAGTATTACTTAAAATAAGGCCAAAACATTTTGAATGATCAAAATCTTAAATTTAATTTGTTTCAAAAACTTTCTCTAACTGAAAAATACCCTTTCACACTCAGATGTCTCAGAATTGGCCAAATGAATTTTTGTGTAACCTCACGATATGTGGCTGAAATCAAGATGAAGTATGAAAAGCTTCACCAAATGGGACTTTTAAAAAAATATTTGAAGAGAGAAAACAGGAGTTTTAAATGGAAATGACTTTTTCAAGCTTAAATATAGGATTGGCACTTTCACATTACTGCACAATCCATTTAACATCCTTGGGTAACATAAAAGAATTTTATCATCCATGGCTTATACCTATTTCAAACAGCATTTTTCTGATCTCTTTTTAAAAAATGAATTCTAGATTGTACCAGAATACATAATAACATATATACACACACAAGACCACCCTACATTCTTTACATTACGATATATTTTTACTATATTAATAGTCCTTACAGTAAAGCAGCATCTAAAATTTCATATGAAACTATAAATTAGTATCAAATACCACAATTTTATTTTATTGCCCCTAACAAAAATCAATATTATTCACTTCAAAGCGATTTAAAGATTATTATCCTAAAGCTATGGAGCAAGACCATTATCCTAACTGTTGGTGAGAGATTTGCTTTGAAAGATAAATTTCTGCTCTTCATCACTGTATCAGCTGTTTAGGGCTCTCACAACAAAGTACCACAGACTGGGTGGCATAAATAACGGAAATATATGTTCTCACAATTCTGAAGCCTAGAAGTCAGAGATCAAGGTGTCAGCAGGATCTGAGGCTTCTCTCCTTGGCTTGAAGATGGCCCTCTTCTCGCAATATCTTCACACGGTCCTCCTCTGTACCAATCTGTGTCCAAATTTCCTCTTATAAGAACACCAGTCATATTGGATCAGGGCCCACTCTAATGACCTCATTTTAACTTAATTACCTATTTAAAGACTCTGTCTCCAAAGAGAGTCAATATTCTGAGGTACCTGGGGTTAAGACCTCTTCATATGAATTGGGGTGGAGGAAGACACAATTCAGTCCACACAATCACCTACTAGCACATGACATTTCTCAAAGAAAAGTAAGTAGACCAGTTCCTGACTTGCAGTTGTTGACAACAGAAAGGTTGAACCACAGGACCCCAATTTTCTAACAGGACAGAACCAGAAATACGGATCTACAGAGCCACAAGAAGATAGACAGTCAACCCAACCACCTGCCTATGTCTTCTCAACCAGCACCCAGCACCCCACCTCCGAGGAAGTACATGCCTTTACAATAGAGCAGACTAAGTATGGCAGGGGCATGGTCTTGGCCCATGGAACTAACCCAGTCTACACAGACATCAAAACCAAGACATCGGTTTCTTCAGCTGGCCCTGACCACCAGACATAACCAAGTTACACAATAGTTACTGACAGAAAAATGTATCAATAAATGTTGTCTTGTTTCCCTAAGGCAGTACAAGTCTCAAACAAGGTTAAAGTTTATGCAAGTTTACTGTTACGCTTATTTATCCTAAAAAAAATTTGTTTTGTTATACATTATTCTCCTGAAATAGATTCCATTCTTCCTTTATGTTCTCAAATCCTACTTGTTTTCTAAACTCTGACTCTAATCCCACCTCTGGTGAGATTTCTTCAAATATTTCAGCTTGAATTTCTCTCTCTCATCTCTTCACTTACAGGCAGTGCTACATAATTGATTTCTGAATGGTTCTTGTTTAATTTATACCTTACTAGTTGTGTTGCCCCCAGCTAGACAATAAAATTAGAGAGAGTAAAATCTATAGTTTTTCTTCTTCTGTATACAGCAACCATTACAATTGGGGGACTATAACAGGTTTAAATATATACACATTGACTAGTAGACTGGAGTATGTCCATCACTACCATTGTACACAGGATACTATCTTACTACAACTCTATTCTATAAGCAGTAACTTACCGTCCAGTAGGATAAATACCCAAGGAAATGAGTGATTGCAATATGTTTCCTAGGTACTTTTAGGGTGAAGCATGGACATTATCACAGTGAAAATGTGGAAGTACTGAAAGGTTTTGTCCATAAGGGTGACATAATTAGGTCACATTTGTAAAAACCACTGGGGGCACCATGGTGGAGATGGAGAAGCTACAGCAATAAGCCAGGCTAGAAATTCTAGTGGCCTGGGCTTGGCTAATGACAAAGGGAATGGAAAGAAGTGAAGAGATTGGGTAAACATTTAGGAGATATAAATAATAGGCACAACCGTGGAGTATAAGAAAAGGAATCTGGAGCCGGCTCCGTGGCCGAGTAGTTAAGTTCGCCCACTCCACTGCCGCAGCCCAGGGTTCGGATCCTGGGCGCGGACATGGCACCGCTCGTCAGGCCACGTTGAAGCAGCATCCCACATCCCACAACTAGAAGGACTTGCAACTAAGATATACAACTATGTATGGGGGGGTTTGAGGAGATAAAGCAGAAAAAAAAAAAAAGAAGATTGGCAACAGATGTTAGCTCAGGTGCCAATCTTTGAAAAGAAAAGAAAAGAAAAGGAATCTTAATTTACATGCAGTTTTTAGGCTTGAACAGCTGAGTGGACAGACATAAGATTTATGATAAAAACAAGAGAATAGATACAGGCAGGAAGATGATGCTCTCATGTTTGATCATGTTGAGCCTGAAGTATTGAAAATCCAAGCAGAAATGTTGATAAAAACATGCTAATCTAAATCTCAAGAGGGAAATTTTTGGTAGAAATAAAGATTTCAAAATCACCTGCTTACAGACGTTCACTATAATTGGAATCACAGAAGTAAACAGATTTGCCCTAATAGACATGGTGTGGTGAAAAGAGAAGAGGACCTAGGAACACAAGTAGATCAAAATTAAAAGGTAGAATAGAAGAGGGGCTCTCAAAGTAGCCTGAAATGAGGTATTAGAGAAACAAGAAAAATCAGAGAAGTGGGCATTTGGGAAGACAAGCAAAGAGTTTAAAGGAGCCGTTAGTGGTAGATTATGTTAAATGCTCCCAAATGACCATGGAAGAACAGGGCTGAAATTTCTAATTTATAAATTATAATTATAATTAAAATTATATAACATTAAATTTACATAATGTTAAATTTAATTAGAATTTCTATTTATACATTTATGATTTTTACATAAAGTCCATTGGTAACTCTCGTAATCAGTTTGGGCTACCATAACAGATTACCGTAGACTGGGAGGCCTAAACAAGAAACATTTAGATCTCACAGTTCTGGAGGCTGGGAAGTCCAAGATCAGGGTGCCAGCATGGTTGGGTTCCTGCATGGCCCTCTTCCTGGTCTGCACATGGCCACCTTCTGGCTTCTTTGCATGGCAGAGAGCAGAGAGTGGAAGCAAGCTCTCTCATGTCTCTTCTTAGAAAGGCACTAATCCCATCCATGAGGGCTCCACCCTCATGACCTAATTGCCTCCCAAAGGCCCCACCTCCTAATACCATCACATTGGGGATTAGAATTTCAGTATGGAAATTTGGGGGGGGACACAAATATTTAGTCTATAACAGCGACCTAAATGAAATTGTGATGATGTAGTGCGAGCAGAGACAAATTACAATTGGAGGAGGGAACGGAGGGTGAGACAGTGGACACTCAGGCAGAGATGACTCTTTCAGTTGGCACATCCTCACTTTTTCTCTGCTGTCAAACTATAGACTCTATTAAAGAGTTAGTTGTTTCTCTAAGACAGTATAAATCCCAATCAAGGTTAAAATTTATACAGATTTAACTATTATTTTTATTTATCAAAAAATCGTTAGAAAAAATACTTTGAAAAATCTTTAGAATGAATTACAAGGACCTCTTTGACTTGTACCTTATGTAACTGAATTCCTTTATCTTCAATTATTCTCCCCAGCATTGCATCATATTTCCATCCATTTGCCCAAAAGTACCAGGGTTTTTCGTGCTTTCACGTTTTTATACACAGTGCTTTCCCCCACATGCACTGCATTACCCTTCACACCTTCTCCACTTGGCACACTTCTCCACATCCTTTTATGATCCATTCAGGTCGTGCTGTCTGTGAAGCCTCCCCTGACACCTTTCTCCTCCGCTATAGCAGAGATGCCTCCAATACTCACACCGTGTTTTACATCTGTCTCCCTTTTTTTTTTTTTGAGGAAGATTACCCCTGAGCTAACATCTGCCACCAATCCTCCTCTTTTTGCGGAGCAAGACTGGCCCTGAGCTAACATCCATGCCCATCTTCCTCTACTTTATATGTGGGACGCCTACCACAGCATGGTGTGTCAAGCAGTGCATAGGTCTGCACCTGGGATCTGAACCAGCAAACTCTGGGCCACCAAAGTGGAACATTCGAACTCAACCGTTGCGCCACCGGGTCGGCCTCTACCTGTCTCTTTTATAGCAACTCTATAGGCCGATCCAAACACCCTAAGTGTTTCATTAAATGATTTCACTACATTTTCTTTCAATAGAGACAAATTTCTCCAAAAATCATGGTCACCAAAGCCTTATTTCATCATGATCTTTGTAGTACCTACACAAGATAAAAGCCACTGGGATGCTATATTTTCCACAGCAAAGAGAGGTCTCATGAAGGCAATTTTTGTTACAACATCTAAATACAATTTTTAGGTAATTCCTAGTATTAAGCAGAGAAGACTTATAACGCCATCAGTATTTGAAATGAACTGTAGAACTCACTTCCTTAATAGAAATCGCTCCTTCTGTCAATTTAATCAGCTGCCTCGAGTTTTTCCCATGTCTCACAAATGTTATCAGCTTTCAGGAAGTAGTGAGTGTGTCAGCCCCAGATGAAATTTGGGAACGTTGTGAGCTAGAATGTTGGAGATAGAGTTGAGGAAAAAGAAACCCTATAGTAAAGAAGGGTTTGGAACATAATAAAGAATGATTTCTCTGTTACTCAAGGGAAGAAAAAACTCTAATGTTGATGCCATAATGTTGGAAGAAATTAAAAATAAAAATAAAAATCTCCGAAACTATCAGCTTTCATTGAAAGGAAAATAAAAGTAAGAATAAATAAGGTATATAATCTCCAAATTCAGCTAAATAAAGTATTGACAAACTAAAATAAGAGGACATAAGATAAAAATATATTCTTAATAAAAGGGTATAAAAGAGAAATTGTGCTGAATAAATTACAGACACTAGTCAGATTCAGAATTACAGATAGAATTATGCAAAATATAATAGCTCTGGAGGAGAACAATGTGATTAAGTTTGTTAAAACCCATTCAAACCTATTTTGCAGCTCGTTGTGGAGTAGAAAAGACGATTAAATATGTGAAACGGTCTTAAAATCCAGTTTTCAAAGCATCAAGCCTAGAAATATAATATTCCTTTTTTTAATAAATCGAACACAGAACTGTAGAATCAGAGAGTAAGAAGCAGAACAGAATAAATAATGCACCAGATTTAGTTAATAATTTTTCTATTTTATCTCTGAACTGAAACCCTGCTCAGGCATGGAAGCAAATTGCTTCAGAGACTATGAGAAAGGAAATCAAGCTAGTAACATGGAATTGGACCAAACATGGACAATGATGTCAAAGGGATTTTTTTTTCAGAATCAATAGGTGATGAAAGACTTATAAAAATCATCCAGAGATTTATTTGATCAAAACCATATGCTTCCCAACCAAGGCAGCTTTGTAGTAAAACTAGTCAAATTTTGTATGGTCAGTGCTCACAGTACGGCTTTTTCACCACAGAAGTAATTGCCTTTCAGTTTCCAAAATATAGCACACTAATATTATTTTTAAAAATTTTGGATTGGTAATTCATTCACATTGTTCAATATGAAAGCAATATAGTAATAGTCTCCCTACCACCCCCGTCCCTCACTCAGCTACAACATTTATAAGTTTCCGGAATATCCTTTCAGAGTTTTTTGTTTGTTTTTTTTTGCAAATAAAAGTGAATATAAATATACAATCTTGTTTTCTACCTTTTTACGCGCAAAAAATTATATTCTAATTTTTTCCAGTTCCTCACCTTGTTTTCATAAGTAAACACATATCTTGGCAATCTTTCTATATCAACAGCACTTTCAGATATTTGTTAATAGATTTGGGGGAAAAAACTAGTCTCTTATGAGTCTTCTAATCTTCACTGTTTCTCGTTATAAGTATTTTTACTTTATTTTCTGTGTTTTATATTTGTGCTTTCTCTTTTGTATTTTTGATAAAGTTAGATTGTGGTTGATCTGTTCTGTGATTTGTTGAAATAACGCTAATAAACATACATTTTATACGTATACGTATATACCCACACGTACATATAGGTGTGTATATATATCGTATATGATGTTGATTGGAAATGAACTACAAATTAATTTGAAAAACTGACTACTTTATAATTTCAATCTTCTCATCCAAGAAGAAAGATCTGATCTTAAATTTGCCAAATCTTCTTTTTTGTCACTTAGTAACTTTTTTTAATGCATTCCTTACTTTTCTTATGACAAATTTTAAGTTTATTTCAGAATCCTTGAACAGAAGTCTAAAAGTAGAATGAATTTTTTTTATGTTCAGAACGATTCAAAACATCTTTTTGTTCCCTTTCTTTGTTTTTGCAAAACTCAGCTGTTAAGTGAAAGTGTTTTGGAGTCTGCCAGATTGTCTTTAGAGCCATACTTTGCCATTTCCTAGCTATGTCCCTTGGGGGAAGTTATTTAATCTCTGTCACTTCATTTTCCCACTGGTAATATGAGAATAATTATAATAATAGTACCTATATCATAGGCTTGTTGTGATAATTAGCTGAGTAATATATATAATGGGCTAGTAATGTTGCCTGGCATAACAAGCACACAAAATGATGATAATGATGATGATAATGATGTGGTAGAATAGTAACTTGATTTGATAACCCTGGCAAGGAATGTGCAAGGGCGGGAGTGTGTGTGTTTGTGTGTGTTTCAATAAACAACTGCTTAAGAAAATTAAATTTACTTCTTTTTAAGTGTCATCAAACTTGCTTATGATCGATTATCCTGTTGCTCAGGCCAAAGATGAAGAAAGCATCCCTGATTTGTCTTTCTCACATACCCCGCAACTCACCAGCAAGTCTTGTGGTTCTTCCTTTAACATATAACCCAATTCAGAGCTCTGTGCACCATCCCCACTAACACCGTGTTCCAAACCATCATCTCTGGCATGGTGTGTTTCATCAGCTTCCCAACAAATCTTCTCACATCATCATCCCCTCTGATAGTCTGTTCGTACAGTGACCAAAGCGGTCTGCTTAAACTTAAATTAGATTTCATCATTCCTCAGCGAAAACGTTCCAATGGCTTTCCATCAAGTGAAATCCAGATTATTTACAGTGGCTTAATGGACCTGTATGATCTGACTTCTGCCTCTATCTTCAACAGACAGCCATTCGCCTCCTCCCTCAATCCAGCCCAGCCACATTGACTCCCCTGCTATTTCTTGAACAGCCTTGCTCACCCCTATCTCCAGACTTTGCCCTTGCTGTTCCTTTTATCTTGAAATCTATCCCTCTAGATCTGATATATAGACAGTTTCCTCACTATTTTCAGGTCTTGGCTCAAATGAAAGCTTGTCAGATTAGAAAAAAGAAAAATGCAAGCTACCCAGTTAAATTGGAATTCCAGATAAACAATGAATTTTATACTCTAATTATGTCCCATATATTGCATGGGACATATTTATTCTAAAAAGTTATTTGTCATTTGTCTACAATTCAAATTTGATTGCTCATTCTGCAGTTTACTTGGCAACTTCACAATTACCTCCCCAAAGAGGTCCTTCCTGGAACTCTATATCAAATAGATCCCTCTCTTCCTCCATTGCTCTCTAATTTCCTGCCCTACTCTACTTTCCTTCACAGCACTTATCACTACCTGAAATGTTATTTACTTGTTTATGATTATGGAATAATCTTCCTATCTAAAAATGTAGATTTCATGAGGACAAAAAAATATTTCTCTCTTGTTAAACTCTATTCCCAATGCCCAGCACATAATAGGTGCAAAAATATATGTATTGAATGGTTGAATGAATGGCATATGGTTATGTTAAAGTGAACATGAGATGTTTCTTTCTTACATTTTCTTAAAACATAGAATATCCCTAAAGAAATACGAAGCTATTTCCATCATAAAGTCTCAGACTATTTAAAAATCCATATGAGACTCTTCTGTTCCTCAAGATACCTTCTCAGACAAACCACACCAAGAGGTTAATTTTTCCACTATATGTTACCCTAATGCAACATCCAGACTCAGTCAAGACTATTTCTTAGATGATCAAAAATAAATTAAAATCTAAAGTAGAACATTAACTTAGAGATGTGAGGGAAAATTAGAGTTCAACATTTTAATTTTACATATGGAGAAACTGAGCCTCAGAAATATAAAGGATTTTTCCAAAGTCAGGAAGTTAACATAGGTTAACATGCTTATTTGTTTGTGTAGTTTACCACCTTTTTCCTCCCCACTGTGTTATAAACTCCCTGAAAATAGAAACTTTATTTGATTGACTGATTGCTTACAGTACCTTGGAGAGTGCTCAATCAATATTTGTGGTTGAATGATCAGTCAATGAACTAAACTCTAGGTCCTGTGACTTTCAACCAACTGGTCTTCCCATAAGATATGGGGTATTGTTTTATTTAACCATGGTGGGAATTTACTGAATTGCATCAATTCTTTCCTTAAAAAAACTAAAGAAAAAATTCATTTACCATATTATAAACACCAAGTTATCAGCATTTAATTAAGTCACAATACACACATATAAAAAGAAGACTCTAGCTTTAGAAAGTGTTAATCGACCCAAACTTAAAAAATGATACATGAGAAACTTAAAGCTTTAAATTTTCTTTAATTTGTACTATAGTAGATTTATGAGATAGAACACTCTAAATCATCCCCATTAATGAGTGTCTTTGGAGCATATTAAATAATAACCCATCTTTGGTGGATTTCAATGGTCATAAAATTTGTTCTCACCGTCTTGTTAAAAGAACAACTACGTTACAAAGGGATTTAATAGCAAGAGAGGATTAAATGAAAGAAAAACAGAGCAAATATTCTATCTTCAAAGATAAGCCTTGTGCCCAGAAGTTTAAGTGAGAGGATTTCTGAGTGGACTGGAGACTTGTGAGTGACAGAGGAGCGTGGAGAAAGTGGTCTACCTAAATGCTTATATGGCCTGACAGATAAGTGAATAAAACAGGAGACCAAGAGAATACATGTCCTATCTAAAATGGACAGTTTCTATTCAACCAGGAAAAAACATGGTCCTAGGATGGCTAGCTCTTTCAATTTTTCAAAAGAAACAAAATTACTGAGTTTTTAAAAAATGTGAAATCTGTTGTTTTATAAGTATCATACAAGCCAAACAAAACTGAGGGTCAGACTCAATGTGAATGTAGAGATGAAATAAACAAAGAGAAAAAAGAAGTTGTGAATCACAGATAATATACAGAGAAAAATAATTACTTTAAAAAATCTAATTAGCATAAATGGAAAGATAAGAAAAGTAATACTTTCATAGAAAAGAACAAAGTGCTACTGAAAAATTTTGAAAGCATGAAAGAGCTTTTGAGATGACAAATAGTCAAAAAACGGAGAATTAATCATAGGAAAAAACCAACTAAATGAATGGAGGATGAAATCAAAATAATCTTTCAGACATTATAATAAAAAGGCAATAGGAAAAAAAGATAAAATAATTAGAAGATCATTCAAAGAAGTCTTTCTTCCATATTATAGTTTCAGGAAAAGATAAATGTGAAAATGGAAAGGAAGATATTGTCAAATAAATAGTACAGGATAATTTCCCAAAACTGTTGGAAATGGGTTTCCAGTTTGAAAGGACCCACCAAATGCCCAAGAGTATAAATTTTAAAAGATCCAATTTCGGAAGACAAGGAATAAAGAGAAGATCCTAAGATCTTCAAAGGAAGTTCAGTAGTGATTCAACGCAGAACCACAGGTCATAAACGGTAAAACACATATCAAGACAATGTCAGGTTTTTCAGCTGTAATCCAGAATCCTAAAATACCTTCAATGCCTTCAAAATTCTGAGAGAGACTGATTTTCAGCTTACAAATCTAAATTGAGTCAAAACATCATGGTGGTAAAATAGTCATTTGCATACAAGCAAAGATTTAAAAATTCACTTTCTGTGCTACTTTAAATCAAGAAAGAAGAATATAAGATGATCCAAGAAACAGGAGATCCAACCAAGAAGAAAGTAGTAGACAGTCCAAGGCAACACCGGTCCTGGAGCGCAATCAAGTCTGACTGGAGCAGGAGAAGAAAGGTGATGGGAGAAGGAGGTCTCAGGTACACATGTGAGGAATGCAAAGTTTAGGTTTTACTAGGTTAGAGGTTTTGTTTTGCAGGACAACAGAGAGAGAGAGAGAAGAATTGAGGTTTGAGGCTATTTACCTTATGAACCATGGAATCTATGATAAGGAAGGATAGAAATGAAGACCGGAAGTTGTCATAGGAAGCAAATTTTAACATTTTGTACCAAGAAGTCTCAATTCTTTCTCCTAAATTCCAAATTGATTCTCTATCACCCTATTAGCATATCTACCTGGGTACTCTGCAGGTACTTTAACTAATGTTTCCAAGAAAGAAAACATTACTGTCCTCAAACATTCTTCTCCTCTGTAATCCCTCTTTCAATTAATGGTTTACAATCCAGAATTTTGGAAGTTATGGTCTTTATCCTCCAACCAAAGCATACCAAATATTTCCAAAGTATATTATTTCTTCCTCATCTTCCTAGATATTGCCTTAAAGTTCTCATCAATTCTTTACTGATCTCTGCCTCCTACCTTTTCCCTCTACTCCTAATTTCTCACTTTTAATATACCTCTATATTGATTTTATTATTCTCCAACAAAAACTCTTTAATAGTTCCTTTGTTCCCATAGAATAATGGTCATCATATCTAGTGGTGTATTTAAACAAAATTTCAACCTATCTTTGAAGCTTCATTTCTTGTTGTTCCAGTCACCCTAAAGATGTGATGTAATGTAATTTACTCTTTCTCAGCTTTGCGTCTCACTAAAATACCCTTAAAGTGAATAGGATTGAGAAAATGATTTGGAAAATGGTTCATTCATTCTTAGCTACAAAGAGCCAGTTCTTATGATTCATGTATTAAATCATTGAACTAATAGCTATTTGACCGTTAGTGTAAGCACGTATATTCCTCACAGCAACTATGGATTTCAGAATTATTACTGTCCTTTTACAGACGAAGAAAATTATTCTCATGAAACTTAGTCAGTTTGATCAAGATAATAAAACAGTTAATGATACAGAACGCATGTTAACCAAAATCCTGTGTGAATTAAAAGCCCATGTTTCACAGATGGCATGATCTTGTATATAGAAAAATCCCAAGGAATCCACTAATAAATGAGTTCAGCAAAGTTGCAGGATAAATCAATATACAAAAATCAATTGTATTTCTATACACTAGCAAAAAATATTCCAAAAATAAAATTCAGAAAACAATTGCATTTACAGTATCATCAAAAAGAATAAAATATTTAGGAACAAAATTAACAGAAAAAGTGCAAAACTTATAAATGAAACTTACATGAAAAAACTATTGAAATAGGTTAAAGAAGACCTAAATAAATAGAAAATCATTCCATGTTCATGCAGACTTACTGTTATTAAGATGGCAATACTCTTCAAATTTATCTATAGATTCAATACAATCTCTATTGAAATCCTAGCTGCCTTTTTTGCAGAAATTGAAGAAGTGATACCAAAATGCAGTTGGAAATGCAAATGACTTAGAATAGCAAAAGAAAATTGAAAAAGAAGAAGTTGGAGGACTCACACTTCGTTTCCAAATTTACTACAAAGTTGTCATAATCAAGACAATGTAGTTCTGGTATAAAGTTAGACATAAATCAATGGAATAAAATTGAGTGTCCAGATAAAGTCCCACATTTATGACCAATTAATTTTCAACAAGCGTGCCAAGACCATTCAATGGGAAATGAATAGTCTTTTCAATAAATGGTGCCGGTACACTGACACATGCAAAAGAATGAATAAGTCTTACCTCACACACATATAAAAATTAACTCAAAATGGATCAAAGACCTAAATGTAAGAGCTAAAACTCTAAAATTTTTAGAAGAAAACACGGGCAAAATCTTCGCAGCCTTAGATTAGACAATGGTTTCTTAGATATGATACCAAAAGCACAAGCAACAAGAGAAAAATAAATTAGACCACATCAAAATTAAAAACTTTTGTGCCTCAAAGGACGCTATTGAAAAAGTAAAAGGACCATCCACAGAATGGAAGAGAATATTTGCAAATCATACATCTGATTAGCGATGTGTATTCAGAATATATAAAGAACTCTTACAACTCAGTAATAAAAAGACAGATAACCCAATTTAAAACTTAGCAAAGGATTTGAACATTTTCCAAAGAAGATTTACAAATGGCTAATAAGCACATGAAAAGATGCTCAACATCAGTAGTCATTAGAAAAATGCAAATCAAAACCACAATGAGGGCCTATTGAGAGCAGTATATTATTGGAAAGAAAATAAAGAAATAAATAAATAGGGGGCCGGCCCTGTGGCCCAGTGGTTAAGTTTGAGCTCTCAGCTGCGTCAGCCCAGGGTTTTGCTGCAGATCCTGGATGCTGACATGGCACCACTCATCAAGCCATGCTGAGGCGGCGTCCCACATGCCACAACTAGAAGGACCCACAACTATGTACCAGGGGGCTTTGGGGAGAAAAAGGAAAAAAAAACACCACAATGAGATGCCATTTCAAATCTGCTAGGATGACTACAATCAAAAAAAGATAAGAAATAACGTGTTAATAAGTATGTGGAGAAGTTGGAACCCTCATACATTGCTGGTGGGAATATAAAATGATAGGGCTACTTTGGAAAACAGTTTGGCAATTCCTGAGAAAGTTAAACAAAGAGTTACCATGTGGCCTGGGCAATTCTTCTCCTAGCTATATACCCAAGAGAATCACAAACACATATCCACACAAAAACTTGTGCACCATGTTCATAACAACATTATTCATAACGGCAAAAAGGTGGAAAGAACCCAAATGTCCCTCACTAGATGAATGGAAACACAAAATGTGGTTTAACCGTAGAATTGAACATTGTTTGCCCATTCAAGCAAGTGAAATACTGATAATGCTACAACATGGATGACCCCTGAACACATTACACTAAGTGAAGGAGGCCAGACACAAAACGGTCACATATTGTATAATCCCATTTATATGAAAAGGCCTGAGAAACTTTTGAAAGTATTCCACTTTCCTCAGGACTGTCCCTTCAGAGCTGATCCTATACATCTCTTAGGGGCCAGGAGCATGTGATTAAAATTCCCTGGATGAGTCTAATGTGTAGGCAGTTTTCGAGAAATGTCTCAGTAGACAACGGCTGTTTTGAGAGTCCTGGTAGGTAGTGAAGAGGATCTGAATTAAAGTAGTGGCAATGAAGATGTAAATAAAGAAAGATTAGAGGGACGTTTAGAGAGGCTTAGTAAAATTCACGCCACAAACTCATTTTTTTCAACGTAAGTTTATTAAGTATGCACTCTGTAAGAAACATAGTGTCTACAATGTTAAAATCAATTCTTATGGAGCTTTTATTCTATTTAACAAAATACAGCAAGTATGGAAGAGTAAGAATTTAAGCAATAACACTAAGCAAGACTGGCTAAGTGGCTGATGGTGACATCATCCGTTAAGATAGGGAATAAAATAATAGGGTCAGCCAACCTTTATGTGCCAGGTAAGGACTTTACACGTATTCAGCCACCGTTCCTCGTAGTAACCATACCTGTGGTTATATCCCCGTTTTAGAAATGTGGAACGGTGCCACAGGGGTGAAGTCACCTGCTTCATGTCCTACAAGTTGGGGGCTGAGGGGGATGGACACGGAACCAGGATTTGAACCAAATAGTCTGACTCCAGAGAGACTATACTATACTGAAGTCAATGATTTACTCAGCCCAAATCTCATTTTTATTCGATTACCCTATCCCTGACTTCCATCTCCAGGGTCTGCAATATTTATTCTAGAGCAGACGTTCTTCGCTTGGAGTCTACAGGTGAATTTCAGGAACCCATGAATCCTTGAAGTGGTATGGAAATTGTTCATGTGTATGCTTACTTGCGTTCTTCTTGGAGGGAGAATCTGTAACTTTAGTAAAATGAACGTAAAAAAAAAAGATTAAAAAATCTCTCTTCTGGCATCCATTTAACACATGTATGATGAAATTTGTAGGAGAAAGCTTCCTGTGCAAGCATGGGTGGTTATGTTACTTTAGACTGGAACTCTCTCCTCCTCCTCTCTTAGCTCCTCCCTCACTCCCTTAGGAGCACACTAAGGAGTGCCAATCAGCCAGAAGTCCCCCTGGACACTGCTTCTCACCTCAGTGCTACAACTGGGTCCTTCCAATACAGGAGGAAAGCATGGATTTGGTCCTTTATCATGTCATGAAAGTTATGCTTGTCTCTAAGCAAATTATTATAAAATTTCATTAATTAACTAATTTACTGAATGTGCCTGAACGTGGCTTTTCTGCCCCCCTCTGCTCACATCCCTCACACCCACCTTGCCCTCCAGCACAGTTCCCATTGACTTCATAGAGGTCTCTCCCCTTGAATGAGCATCACGGGTTGAGGAGGCAGCGTTGTTTGGTCCTCGCGTAGCTCAGTGGCGTCAGCTTTTCCCAGAAGAGGCATGTTCCTTCTGTCCAGTCTTCTAAGGCGAAGTTCTAATTTCAGAACACTGCCTAGTTAAGTTTAATTTTTAAAGAGAGTTTCTCAACAGTTACCCAAAAAGTGGCATCTACTATTCCTGCATACCTTGGGAGTTGGGGAAAGAAAGGAAAAGAAAGACATTTTGAAGGCAGGCCCGGTACTCAGAGTATGGTTTTTAAAATGTACTTCCTGGACCACCTGCTTTAGAATCACCATGAATGCTGGTTAAAAACCGCAGACTCCTGGGCCGCAGACAAAAGTGCCGGACAAGATTGTCCCTGGAATCTGCATTGTAACAAGCACTCTAGGTGATTCTTATGCACTCTTAAGGTGACTTAGACAACTGGGAATATCTGAAGCTAGATTTTGTAGTGAAGTACTGAAATCGGGAGACTTCATATCAGAATCCTAGAGATTGCTGATCCAAACTGCTAGCTCCCCTTAATTCCTATACAACCTCGAAGGTAGGGGGAACAATGCAGACAGGAGGCAGGAGCTGAGGTGGTCCCCTGTGGCCACATGGCTGTCAGAGTCACTAACTAAATCCCACTTAGAAGCAAAAGCTGGAGAGCTCTAGCCTACACGTTCTCACCCTCCTGGCTTCCTTGCAGCAGTTTTGGCAGTGTAAGCTTTTCAGACCGAGGCTCTGTTGGGTTCAACATTACTTCAAGAGCTTATAGGAAAAAAAATAAGGGTTCAGGGGCATAGAGATGAAAGAGAGAATTGTTTGTAAATCCTCCTCCTGGTACCATTTCCCTCTCTGTTATTTACCCTGGACTGAACCCAAAAATCAAAGTGAGGAAGAGAGGTGCAACTACCAAAACTCAACAGTTTGAGTAAATAACATGGAAATACCCTCTCCTATTTTCCTCAGCTGCCAAATATTACTTTGATCTCTTAAGTTTTCAGTCAATTGCCCAAATACTCTTCTAACTCAATCTTCCTGGTCATCTGACTCTCAAAGGCTTAACTTCCTGCTTACTTCCAGACACCCTCATATCTTGCTCAACTTCAGAATCACCCACAATCTCCAGTTTCATGACACACCCCATATGCACAATTTCCTGTAATGCCAGCCTTTAGGCTCTGCTCACCCTCCAATGAACAGCTCTGAGTCCTCCTTTGTTCTTAAGTCCTCTGCAGCAATTAAAGAGGGAACTGAAGAGCCATTTCGTGAGTGGAATAGTGCTGATTGGGGACAAGCAAGCAGAAGAGAATGCTAACTTCTTTTTATTTTTCAAGATTGGCCCTGATCTGTTGCCAATCTTTTTTCTCCTTCTCCTTCTCCTTCTCCTTCTCCTTCTCCTTCTCCTTCTCCTTCTCCTTCTCCTTCTCCTTCTCCTTCTCCTTCTTCTTCTTCTTCTTCTTCTCCCCAAAGCCCCCAAGTACATAGTTGTATATTCTAGTTGTAGGTCATTCTAGTTCTGTTATGTGGGACGCCGCCTCAGCATGGCTAGATGAGCGGTATGTAGGTCCATGCCAGGATCCAAACCTGTGAAACCATGGGCCGCCAAAGCAGGTCACACAGACTTAACCACCTGGCCATGAGGCCAGCCCCAAGAATGCTTACTCTTAATTTGCTTTGAAAGAGCTGCCACAGAGTTGCATGTGTCACAGTTGGAAGCCTCTCAATAGTAACCAAAGTAAATTCTAATACCAAATAGCTAACTTCCACTATGTGTTCACCATGTGGCCAGCAATCTATTAACTGCTTTCAATGCAGTGTGCCATTCAACCCTCTCAACGATCCAGTGAGCTGGACTCCATTATTATCCCCATTTTAGAGAAGAGAACACTGACACTCAGAAGGGTTAAGTACTATCCGTAAAGGTTATACAGATATTAATTGATGAAGCCACGATTCAAATTCAGGACAGTTTGATACCATAGTGAAGACACATTAACAGGATTAAGTCACTTTTGTATCAAATAATATATTTTGCCTGCAAATAACAAAAAGGCTTAGATGAGATGGGTAAACTATTTTAAATAACAAGAAGCCTGGAGTTACATGTTTCCAGAGTTAGTTAAATCATGAACTCTCCAATGTCAGGGCTCTGGGTTTTATTCTCTGAGATGTTTTTGCCTTTCTCCTCATGATCATAAGATGGCTGCCATGGTGCTGAACATCATCTCTTCATATGACAATATCCAAAGGCAGAAAAGAAATGAGGAGGGTGTTTCTTCTTACATGTGTCCATTTTTAACAGGAAGAAAAATCTTTCCTAGAATTCGCCAACAAACACCCTCTTTTAAGTCCTGGGTTAGAACTGGGTCATATGCCTCATGTCCACCCCTTAACAATCATTGGCAAAGGACTACCCTGCCTTATTTAGTCCAACCATGATTCAGCCCATGGAGCCAAAGAAGGAATCCACCTACCCTGGGCATGTTGCCACTTACCTGAATTCCTGAACAAAATCAGAGTCTGTTAATAGGGAAAGGCAGGGTAAATGGCTGTTGTATAGACAGCCAACAGTGTCTCCCATACGTTAGCATTTAATTTATGCTTCACCTCTCCTGAATTCTCGGGGGTTTCCTTCACCTATTCAGATTGTTGACTCTCCAGTGCTAATATGAAAATACACCGCGTGTTCTGTACTATTGCAACCAATGAGGAGAAAAAAGTTCAAAGTATGAAAATTTTAGAGTATTTTAATCAGGTAGAAAATATGTGAGTCAAATGACAAATATACAAATATTATTCTCATATAATTATAATGTAGGGCTAAAAAATGTCAGATTGCCTTCCAATTTATAATATTTTCACTCTATTTCACGTAACCCTCTTCTATTATTCGTTATGAATGTTTTTCAAAAATCTTTATTTTCTCTTATAAACTTCCTTCTCAAAATTTCTTCACGGTCTACCTCAGTTTTGTGTCACAATAGTTATTTAAGGATGAGAGAGGTTCCAATTTTTTCTCTGTTACTCTCTAAACTGTTCAAATACTTCCACAAAAAAATGTTATTTTTTGCTTATTTTCCAAATTGGTCAAATACTGTCACAAAATATAAATTTACCTGAATAATTCGTGTAACCGTGGGCCCATTAGGACCAATTCAAACAGACCCCATCTCTTATTAACAGAGTGATTAAGAATTGTCAGAAAATTCACAAAGTCACATAGCCAGAGCAGGTGCAGAATAAGAAGTCTTGACCTGAGATGTCCAGGGAACCAAACATTCTCCTCCCCGCGGAACCAAAGGACTGGGACATGACCAGCACTTAAAAGTCGGACTCATCAGAAGTGAGAGGTCTGTCATTCAGAAAGATCCAGTGTTAAAATTCCTTCCCCACCTTACCACAAAAGTTTAGAACCTTCCCATAAATGCTTGAAGCCCACCATTCAAAACCTGCCCCACCAGCATGTCTGGTGCCAGCCTGTTCTCCCTAACCTCTTCAATTTAGCCCCAAATCCTGGACTGAGGAGGCACATCTGAGAGTATATGCCCCTGTCTCTTTGCAGATCAATCTTGCAAAATAAAGTTACATTTCTTCTCCCAAAAGCTGATACCATAATCGGCTTTTTTTATGTGTATCGGGTAGGTGAACTCCATTTGTGCAATGACATTGGGAGTTTATGTAACTGGGTAGTTCATCACATTGAGACATTCTCACTCTAAACCGGGTAATTGGGACCTTCTTAATAAGGAGGGTATTTTATTTATGCATAATTTCTTTTTTTTTCTTTTATGAAACAAATCTCTTGACCCTGTTGGAACCACTGCGGGCAGAGAAGCCTTCTGTGGTCTTTCATCTCTCACAGCCCCAGCCCATACAAATCATGGCAACCGTGTTTGTCTTCTTGCTGCTCCTGGCATTCAGTTCTCCTTTCACAGCCCCAATTTCCCCGACTCTACTAATCCCCCTTCCTCCTTTATTTTAAGGTATAAGGTAATATGCATTTTTTATGGAAATTTACCTGTTTTTTGAAAGGTTCCTCTCATTCCCAGTCATTCTTTCCACCTCATAATCCATACAATCACATTTTCAGGTTAAAGGTGAGGCAGGCTTGGCAAGCTGAGGAGTTGAAAGAAAGATTTCTTGGACTCTCAAGGTCTTGTAGTAGTGCTGTTTTTATTCAGAGAATAGCATGGGGACAGGACCCATGGGCAGTGAAGAGCTGCAATTGGGTTGAGGGTTAGAGCTAAATTTATAAGGCATAGGTATGTGAGTTATTTCTTTACAAGACAAAGGAAAGATCATGAAAAAAAATCGTTAGAATGATATCAGTACAGGTGGGGTCTGGTTATCGAGTGGTCCTATAACTTTGGATAAGAATCAGGTCGGATCAGGTCAGGATGTCCTATGCTTCCCAGAGGATGATACAGGTCAGTATGTAGGGCAGGACGCCTTAGGCTTCTCTCCCTGTGGCAGCCTTGATCCTCATCAAAAGGGAATATTAGGAGTGGTAAAAAAAGAAGCAGCAAGCCCAAAATGGAGTCATTTGCCCCCCACAACAGCAAACCAAGACTTAATTGCCATTTCAACCGCTCCCAGAAACGTGACCTTTAAAACAATCCATCTGAAATTTCCTGGTTAGCACTAGGGAGATGATCTGCACAATAAAACCACTACCATCTCCTTCCCCCAAAATAAGATGATTTGGCCTAGAATAATCTTTTCTTTTCTTTTGCTAATAACACCCTTGCACCACCCTTCCTCCAATAAAAACTTTTCATTTTGTACAATTCCTCATTGCTAGATGGGATGCTGCCCCATTCATGAATCGTTTAATAAAGCCAATTAGATTTTCAAATTTACTCGGTTGAATTTTTTTTTAACAGATTTGACCTTGCCAATCTCTTCCATTTTACACATTAGGAAATTTGGGCCTGTATGGAATGAGGCCACTTGTTCATCGTCATGAAGCTCCTTAATGCTCCAAGAGAGTCTCTGATCCCCCAAACTAGATAAGAATTGGGATGGGAGTGGGCCTGAGAGAATAGGTCGGGCCACAGTGGAGGAGGAGAGCATTGATCTTAACCAGAGGATTTGGAAGCCCAGAAAGGAGTGGGAGTGAGGGTGGCAGTGGAGAGAAGTCCCATCTAGGGGCCCGTGAAACTGGGTAGCATGGGCTCACTGTTTAATTTCCCTTGAGTGTAGACGCTCCTCTCACCTACCTGTTCATACCTTGCCTCCAAATAGCACTCAACACTTTAAACTATCACCACCCCCAATTCAGTGCTGCTGGGCAATCCATTACTAAACCCTGCAAGGGAAGCAATTTTGTTTTCTGCCAAATTCATCTCAAGGAAAAAAAAAGAACTATGTAGGAGATTTCATTACTTGAGTCTCTTTTGGTTGCAAGTGACTGAAAGTCATATTTCAATTGCATGTTAAGCAATCAGGCTCAAGTAACCAAAAATGTTGCCAGGATTCTCGCTCACCACCCCTCCTCTCTACTCTTCTGTGTATGCCAGCCTCATTACCTCATACCGATGATGAACTTGGTAAGAAACTTCACAGCTTCATCAGCAGAGGGAGAATTGACCCCTACTTTCTCTAGTTCCACCTTCAAAAATTCCCAGGCCCAGAGTGAATCCTAAGCCCACTACTCCAAAAAAATTAAAATTCTGAGAGGAGGAGAGGACCTGGGATGTGCAAGACCTCGGCGGGTGCTATTCCACTCCTGGGGAGCTTCTCAGTGAGGAGAGTAGTGGGACATTGGGCAAATAAAGTATTAATTGTCCACTACAGGCTTGCTTTTGGGAGACAATGAAGAGAGGGTCCTATTCAGTAACCATTTCTTTAACCTCATGGGAATAGGATAGTTGTCAGGGCTTTAAAAATATTTAAGTATATATAAGTCAATATCAGATTACATCACCGAATAATTGATAACAAATCCTACATACAGAGCCAAATATAACAAATGTAAAATGAAAGCAATAAAATCAGTTACTTATAAGGATCTTTTCATTTCAGTATAGAAGTATGTTTTAATTAAATTTGTGACATTTACTGCAAATTGGACTTTAAATGCCTATAGGAAGTCAACAGTAACTTAAATAAATATATGTAGTTGTATTAATATTAGTTGCATTTAAATTAGCTGAATTTCACACAACCTTCTAGGGTTTTGAATATGGATACACCCTCAACAGTTTATCGTTATAAATTTATAAAGTTTATTTTTGCAAGTATTAGAAAGCCCAACTCAAAGCAACAAACAAAAAGGGAATTTGTATCATAAATAACGAGTCCTGGAAGTAGTGGCAGCTCCAGCCTTGAGTGGTTTAAATTTTTCCTGACTGATTTGCACTCTAATTGATATAGAAATAAATTTTCCTCCCTCTTCCACTCCCTCCTTCCTGTATAACAGTTTGGTGTGTATATTTCCCATTAGTTTAATGAGTTTATTTACACACATGTAAAATTTTACATATCTTTAAACTGAAAATGAAAGACAAAGGGCTATTTCCTTTTACAGTAATATATCATACGTTGTTGGCCAAACTTCTTAATAACTGAAAACAGTATCAGATATAGCTGGTTTAAGCAGAAATGGATTTATTAGAAAGCATTAAGTACCATACAGAATTTCTGGCAAAGTCACAAAAAGAGATTTGTATTACACGTGGTCCAAAATAAAAATTAAAAAAAAACAGGAGAAAGTTTCATCTATATCATAGACTATTCTAGCAGAAAATCTACTGCTGAGATTACACAAATGGGCAGCCAGACCACTAGGGCCTAACACTTGAACCTATACGAGAGCTACCCCAGAAGAGCCAGATACCTCCACCATCACACCCTAAGGAAGAGCTGACCTTCCCACATCCACCCGTGTCTCACCTTGCTCTTCCTCATCTCGTCGTCAGCCCTGGAGAACCTCGGCCACATCTGGAACCCCAGCTTCAAGTGAGTTTGGAAAGTACGGTTTCTGCCTTTTCAGTCTCAGAAATACACAGAGGCGTGCTAAAAGAAAGAATAGATCTTGAACAAGCCAGCCCCAAGAATCTGCCTCACGTTCTATACAATTTGCTGACTATTTTCTTTTTCCACATAAGAACATAATGTTTTTCTAAGTCAGTACACATAGATCTATGGTTAATTTTATGTGTAAACTTGGCCAGGCTGTAATATCCAGTTGTTTAATCAAACACTAATCAAGGTGTTGCTTTTAGGACTGGGGATGCTAATGTAAGTCCACGGGGCTACACCATCTCCTATGGGTTAGGCATCACCCTACCAAAACCTTTGTAAATCATCCCTTCATTAAACTTTCCTTAATTACTCCATTTGAATATGCCATCTGCTTTCTGCCAGGAAGCTAATGATACACAAAAGAGCTGTAGAATTGAAGACAAGAGATACCATTGGGACTATTATTGGAACAATGTTAAATGCATATACTAATTTGGGAAGGATTTATATGTTTGTTAGTAAATCTTACCCTCGGGAACATCATCACTCTTCATTTGTCCTTCAATGAATGTTTTTATTTAAACAATTTTTTTAAACATTCTTGTTAGTTTATTCCTAGGGAGTTTAGGATTAATGTTACCATAGAGATTAGAATAATTTTTTAAACTTCCATTCTAACAGGTTTTCATTACCATAAAGGAAAGTCATTAAATTGTATATTTATGACATATCCAGTTAACTTACTATATCCTCTTACTATTTATAGTGGTTTTTTCTGACTCGTGGAATTTTTTAGGTGAACAAACAAATAATATGAAAATCATGATAATTTTGGGGCCGGCCCTGTGGCACAGTGGTTAAGTTCGCACATTCCACTTCGACGGCCCAGGGTTCACTGGTTCAGATCCTGGGTGTGGACCTACACAGCGCTTGTCAAACCATGCGGCGGCAAGCATCCCACATATAAAGTAGAGGAAGATGGGCACAGATGTTAGCTTAGGGCCAGTCTTCCTGACAAAAGAAATAAAATAGAATAAAATTGAAAATAGTGATTTATAGGAAGCATCTCTCTCTTGTATTTGATTTTAACATCAATGACTTTAGTATTTCACCATTCATTAGGATTTTTCTTTTTTCCTGGAAAACAATTTTTACTCTAAGTCCCATTTTTTTTGTTTTGTCATTTATTTTGTCAATAAATGTCAAATTTTTGACATTTATTAATGTCATTTGTCATTTTGTCATTTTTGTCATTTAATTAAATCATTTCCCAGAGAATCTATTGGTACTGAGAAGTTTTTCTCCCTATAATTAAACATTACAAACTGTATAGTTAGGTCTTAATTTTGAAACATTCTTGCATTCCTGGAATAAAGTATTTGGCCTCTGTATATTATTATTATTTTAAACTGCTGCTGGATTCTATTTGCTAAAATCATAGTTGGGATGTTTACATCTGTATCCACGGGTGACCTAGACTAAATTTTGTAATATCTTTCCAAGTTTTTGTGTGAAGGGTTATGTTCACTTTACAAAAAAAAATTTTAAGCCTTTTTTTTCATGCTCTGGAGAAGTCTGAATACTTTTGTCTGTTTCTAATTAGAACTGTGTCTAATTTCTCATTAGAACTTAACTATAAAACCAGCCAAGTCACACATTTTAGTGGTAGATTCTTTATACTCTTTTACATACACACAACACAAAAATACCTATGGCTATTAATCTATTCAAATACTTTCTTTTGGAATAAATTTTTATTTTATAGATTGATAAAATTCATTTATTTCCCCATTTGCTTTTGCTCTCATTTAGTGTTCCACTCTAGTTTTTATTTATTGTGTTTCTTAATCCTTTAATTTTAGATTTAACTTTATAAATTTTATTATGTTATTTGGTTTCCTTTACTTTTCTTCTCCTTAAGTTGAACACTTCAATACATATGTTCTCTCTCTTTTGCTAAAAATAAAAGTTCTAGATTATACTTTCTTTTAAAGCCATATCCTATAGATTTTGATCTTCAGTGGTCTTATTCCTGTCAACTTCTAGATTATTTATAATTTCACCTTTGTTTTTCTCATTGATCCTGAAATTACTTTTAAAACCTTTCTTAACTTTAATTGAAATTATTTTAAGACTTGGTTAAACTTTATTTTAGTTATCTCATTCTTGAGATGTTGTTTTTCTTTATTTTTGTTTATATTTTGTTTTATAGCCGAATAAGGAGACTTTTAAAATTGCAACATTTTGGAGTTTTTTAGATTTATTTTTGTGGTCAAGTACACAACAATTTTGTTGCAATTTTCACATATCCTATGTGAAATCCTTTTAATTGCATTACACTTTTTCAATATAATCTATCAAATTCCAAAAGAGGAATATTAAAGTCCCACTGTTCCAATTCTTTTTAATCAAGTGCTCCTTGAACACTCTGCCAGTTATCAAGCTATTGTCTCTCATTTCCAAATCCACTGAGGGGGATCAGAATCTGCCACCCCTGAAAGCTTCTTTAGCTTAATTATTTTTAAGAACAAAAGACTCAGAAAGAAACTTTGACCTTCCTCCTAACTGCTTAAAAGAATTTAAGATAGAAGACCTGTTCCAGGGAGGAGCTCATACCTTAAGATAACTATAATATAATGTAAACTAGGTATGGGAGACAGGAAGGCACCTAGCAAGTCCCATTTTTATCAAAGTCCCCTCTCATTGCTTACAGATGGCCCAGCAAACATTTGTTGAGCAAATATTTGCTATTCCATCTCCATGTGAATCGCCTTCCTCCCCTTTGAAGTCCCAAATGACTACCCCCAACATCCTCCTTTGTCTTTAGCTGAAGATGGTATTTAAGGTGGTGGCTTCAGGCATTTTGGTGAGTTACTCAGTTTTCCTGGGTTTCTCCCATGTATACACGTTATTAAACTTAGTTTGATTTTCTCCTGTTATTCTGTCTCATGTCAATTCATGCTTAGACCAGTCAGAAGAACCTAGAGGGCAAAGGAATAGTTCTTCCTCCCGTACACCACACTTCATTGCCCTACTTGTGATACTGTAGCTGATCCTATGACCTTTTCTCCTTTGGCACAATAGCCTTTGTCACTAGATGGTGGTGGAGGGACACTGCAGGAGAAAGGGACTTCTTTTTCTGCTTCCAGTGTGCTTCCCTTTCTTCTTGCTCCTCTATCACTTGGTGGGCATGCAGGACTCCCAGGAGTGCTCGCCCTCAGCAAATGTTAGCAGTTTTCCCTTGGTTAGCTTCCTAGCAAGGTCCACGGGCACCCCAACTGGCTTCCATGTAAGTTTCACAGGCACCCTAGACAGCTTCCAAGTGAATTCAACAGCACCACATGGGCAGCCTCTTGGCAACTTTTGTTGACAATTCCTGCAGGCAGCTCCTACTTGCCGGCTGCCATCTGCAGCACCTTTGCGAACTTCACCATCCAGGGGCTGCAGTCACATCCTTTCTAATGCTACCTAATTCTCAGCCTGGGGGAGGGGTGAAGGGAGGAGGGAGCTCTCCCAAACTTGCTCCTTAGCTACTCAATCTTGGGCCTAGGGACAGTGGCTGTTTCCTCTACCTGCCCTTTCTGCATTCTTTAGAGCTCACTTTACTTCTTAGTAGTTAATCCCCTGTTACTAGTTAAAAATTCTTTATATTAAACTTTCCCTGTTCAACTTACAGTGTGATTATTATTTCCTGACTGGACCCTTTCTGTACATATACCAGGTAGTTTTTGCTGCTTTTTAAAAATTTGTTATTATATGATATCTCTCTGATACATTTAATGTATTAATTTATTTTTGCCTAGAATTCCCCATTTTCTTTTAATTGGAGAATTCAATCGATTTACATTTATTGTGAAAAGTGATGTATTTGTTCTTATTCATATCTAATTTTATGTTAATTTCTTTATTATACTCTTTCCTTCTCTTACGTTTTTCTGCTTCCACTGGCTTGAACAAGTTTTTTGTGCTCTGTTTATTTTATTTTGCATTTCAATTGCTCCCTACCAGTAATTTGGAAATAATAATATGTTTCTCTATTTGTTAGTTCATCAGCTTGTATTTTAAACAGCCATATTAAAACCCATATTTCTCTGCTATTTTATTAAAATTAATAGTACTTTTACTATTCTGCACAACAGGACCTTAAGATATTTTACTCTCTCATTCACACCATCTCCAAATCCTAGATTTTTCTGAACTACTTTAGAAATGTAACTCCATATTATTTTTCACTTTTTCCTTTGAGTATGCCTCTTCTCTTCTTAGTGTACTTATTCACCAGTGACACTACAATTTGCAATCACTCTATCCTTATCCACTTAGAGTTACCTACATATTTTACTGGATTTATTGCTCACTATGTATTGTATTATTTATTTTCCACTTGCTTTAGATGTCTATTCAAATTTACTATCATTTATGCTGGAGTACATCCTTGAGTAATTTTGAATGAGAACATGATAGGATATTTTGTGTTCCTACATATCCAAAAGTGTCCCTCTTTTGTCATCATATGAATGATAACTTTTCTGAGAGTAGAATTTTTATACAATAGTGCTTGCTTTCTCAAAAGTTTATAAACCTTATTCTACTAGCTTCTAGAATGGCATATGAGAAGTCAAAGTCAAACATTCCTTTTCCATTATATTTGAACTTTTCTACCTGTCTGAAAAATGTATTTTTTTTTACTTTCCACAGAGGCTAGAAATTTCACAAAGATATGTCTAGATGTGTGTCTTTTTCATCACTCTGCCTGACATTTGGTAAGCCCTTTTGATCCTGCTTCAGATCAGGCAGCTGAAGATTATTTCTTTGATTATTGATTCCACCTCCATCTGCTCCTTTTTCTCCTAGAATGCTGATTATTTACATATTATTTCTCCTAGGGCTGTCCTCCATGTCTCTTATATTTTCAGTCATGATTTACATTTCTTAGTAGTTCTGTGCATTGAAAGACGGTTCCTTCATTTAACCTTCTGATCACAAACTCAGTTTTCAGCAGCATTGATTCTGTTTTCCACTTTTAATGGTGCATCCTCTCTAATCAGAGCCACCTGTTTCCGTTTTTCAGCTTTGTCTCTGTCCTGAGCTTTCTTTGCCAGCTCCTGTTGGAAACTGAGTCTTCTCAGCATGAACTTTCACCCCAGCTCTTCAGCAGTGGTGGATAAGCAGGCAGTGAAAGATATGGTAAGATTTTCCTGACCAGAAAATGGGAGGTGTCAGGGAAAAATCAAGTCCTCTCCACTGAGGCTTAACCAGGAGTCTTCTGGAAAGCCATCCTCTCCTAGCTATGGTAGACCCCCTTATCCATGGGGGATACATTCCAAGACCCCCAGTGGGTGCCTAAAACTTCAGATAGTGGTGGACCCTGACATGTATACTATGACTTTTCCTATACAGACATACCTATGAAAAAGTTTAATCTATAAATTACACACAGTAAGAAGTTAACAACAACTAATAATAAAATAGAACAATTATTACAGTATACTATAATAATTTTTTTGAATTTGGCCTCTCTCTCTCTCTCTCTCAAAATATCTGATTGTACTGTATTCACCCTTCTTCTTGTGGTTATGTGAGATGATACAATGCCCACGTGATGAGATGAAATGAGGTGAGTGACGTTGGCATTGCGATGTAGCAAATAGTCCATTTAATAGTTTTGGGCCACAGTTCACCATGGGTAGCTAGAACTGTAGAAAGCAAACCCATAGATAACGGGGGACTACTGTATATGGAAAAGGAGTAATTGTACCTTACTTGGGTATGTCTCTCAGACAACCCTTGTCATCAGGAAAAGAATTTCTCCTGGACGTGCGCGAAGCAAAATGACAGGTCAGTTCTTCTCCTTGTGTTAGCTCAGGTGCTCCACCTAAGTTAGCCATGAGTCAGAGATTCTCATCATGGGCTTTGCCAAAGAGGCAGAGCCACATTGAAAGGACTGGGTCCTCGGTCATCTCAGCATTGACAACAATGGTGCCCTGAACTTACATCTTCTCATCAATGAATCTGAGCTCTCAGATGTAACATTTGGGGTCTCCTCCAAGTTTGCCAGTTCTAGGCCAGGCTTAGGCTAGTAGTTCAGTGCCCCAGTAGGAGGGAGGTCATGATGATGTATGCTTAGGCCATTTCCCCATGTTAATGTTCATCTTTATTTCATTTGGAAGAATTTATTTTTTACTCCATAGAAATTATTATTTTTGTACAAAATTCAAACATTTGAGAAATATTCAATGTACTAAAGGAATATTGCTATAATCCCACATCCTCCTTCCACTCCACCCTCACCCCCAAGTCACCATGAGAAATTTGGTATAATCTTTCTTTGGGTTCTCTTTCATGTATAAACTAATGTAATAAGTATAATAGTTATAGTCAAAATCCTAAGCAAATTCTCTGCATTTTTATAATCATTCATACCTGGCTCTGAAATCCCAGGCTATCTAATGGGAACATTTTACTTGGATCAATTTCAGTATTTCTCTCAGTCCAATACAATGATTACTTGAAAGATTTAGGTTTATGATTCAGTCACATCCTAGTGTAATATTAATTCCCAAGTTTTTTTTCCATATCCACTTGCTCTCTGATTTGTCTGTATTCTTATGGGTTTGGCAAGCCTGCTGCCCAATAGGGTTAGTAAGTGCATTACAGGGTTCTCCAGAGAAACAGAATCAATAAGAGATAGATAGATAGACATAGATATAGACATTTATTATAGGAATTGGTTCATATTGTAGGAATGGCTCATAAGGAGGCCAAGAAGGCCCATGATCTGCCATTTGCAAGCTGAAGAACCAGAAAAGCTGGTGGTATAATTCAGTCCAAGTCTGAAGGCCTAAGAATTGGAGGGCTGATGGTGTTAGTTCAAATCTGAATCTGAAAGTCTGAGAACCAGGAATGCTGATGTCTGAGGCAGGAGAAGAAAAATGTCTCAGCTCAAGCAGAGAGAGCAAATTCACCTTTCCTCCATCTTTCTGTTCTCTTTGGTCCCTCAACAGATTGGATGATACCCACCACACTGGGGAAAGTCATCTGCTTTACTTGTTTCACCAATTCAAATACTCATCTCTTCCTGAAACACCTTCATACTCAGAAATAATGTTTTACCAGCTATCTGGGCATCCTTTAACCCAGTCAAGTTTATACATAAAATTAACCATCACAGTAAGAAAAAAGAGATTATTTTTAGACTTAGGCCATCATTAAGCCATTGTCAGAATTCTACAAATGCGCCACTCCCCTCTGTTTCCACTTCTTAGAGCTACCTCAGCTTTCAGCCCAGCTGGTCTTCCCTGGAGTAGGGCTTCTTGGAGATTTCCACCATCTACATTGACTATATATTATTTGGGCTGTCCACTCTTCACCATGAATATGGGGCTGTGATTTTCCCCTCAACTTACGCTACTTCAAATACTTGGCAGGCCTCCTGGCCCTGCCCTTCCACTACTTCTGCACCCCACCAGATGATTTGACTCTCTCCACTCTTTTTGGAAGCCAGAGGAAATGCTCTCCTATCTCCCCCTTCTCCTATCTCTACATGCTGTATGGCCATTTCTTCTCCTCTTTCACATCTTATGGTCCGTGAATACTTCTTAGCTTTCGACTTGAAGAATTATGCAAATTTTCCTCTCTTAGATCTTTAGGTCTTCTCAAACAACAAGAGAAAATCTGGTTTTTGTCTCTCCTCCTTCCTGTTGTGTGCATGTGTGTGTGTTTGTGTGCACGTGCACACGTGTGTGTCAGGAGAATGGAAGGCAGGAAAAAGCAACGTGCTCAAACACCTCATTTTATCCCAATTCTCCCTCCTTTTTCTGCCAAATTCAGCCACCCTCCTGTCAAGCTTTGCAAACGGATCCTTCCTTTCACACTAGGAAAGAAGAACAAAATAGTTGTCATAACAAATTATTGGTATCAAAGTATTAGTCTACCACAAATTAAAACCTTTCAGAGTAATAAAGCATATCAACATTTCATTGTTGAACGCCCAGATATGCTGACCTCCTGTGGATGTTAGCTTTTTCCCTCATTCATCTTAAACCAAATTTCTCACGGGACATACTTATACTGAAAAATTGTTCGTCGCTTATCTGAAATTCAAATTTACCTGGGTATCCTGTAGTTTATCTGGCATCTCTGTACCAATCCTTTTCAAAAGAGCTAGTCAACCTTGTGACATATCTGCCTTCTCAATAATCAGTACGTTACCCCATAAGATAAAACATCCCCAAATGCCAGGCTCTCTTCCCTCTGGCCTCCTCAGGATTCTGGTTTGATAATTCATCATTAGTTAGTTTTTTTTGTTTTCCAGTACCTTCCAGTAGATTTTTTAAATATATTTTATCTGCTATCTAGCTGAGTTCAGTGAGGGAGTTGGCATGACTTGCCCCCATAGCTGGAAACAAAAGTCCCTTTGTGTGTTTCTGAACCCATTCTGTACTGTGGTCCACAAGGTGTTGAAGAGTTGCCGCCCACGTGATATCAGGGGGTTATTTTATTTTGTGTGTGTGTGAGGAAGATTGGCCCTGAGCTAACATCTGTGCCAATCTTCCTCTATTTTATGTGGGATGCTGCCACAGTGTGGCTTGACGAGTGGTGCTAGGTCCGCGCCCGGGATCCAAACCTTCTAACCCTGGAACACCAAAGCAGAGTGCACAACCACTACACCACTGGGCCGGCCCCAGGGGAGGGTTATTTTTGGCCACAATCATCATCCTAGCAGTAAAGTAAGGTTGTGGTCCCCCAAGCAAATCCCTGGACTGGCTAAGGAGGCCTTCTTCTTGAGGGGCGGTACCTCTCAGGACCTAATCTGTGTGGCAGTCCTTCTCAAAGGGAGGATCATCCCTGGACGATTTCCAGTGACTTGAGTGAGCACTGAAGCTTCAAAGATCAAACCCAGTACACAGTTTTGATGCCCAGAATAATCAACAATGCCTCCCTCTCTCTTCCTCCCACAGCGCTTTACTGATAGTCAGAATTTGGGGGCTCCACCATTTTCTGGTACAAACTTTTCCAACAAAACATGGACCTGCTCCATCCAGACCTAAATCTCCAGGTTACACTCATACACTTCATCAAATGGCTCCATCCAGAGTCCTATTGATATATGCTATAGTTAAGGTGGGCAGCCTCCCACCTTATCACATATTCCTCAAGAAAGATTAGACACTCAGCCTAAGAAACAAGAATATGCTGTTATGAAGCCATGTTCAATTTCCAAAGTTGCACCCTATAGGCTTCTATCTAATGCCTACAGACTGGTAACATTCCTGGGGGATGTTTTAACCATAGCTTATTGACAACAAGGAGATCATATCATACACACTATACTACAATTTTATTTCTCTGTGAAATCCCCTGACGTAAGCACATGTAGTCCTATCCGATTCCTTTTAATACGTATAGTGTTCAATTGCATTACTATGCCGTTTTTTGACTTGACTTTAAAATTAAAAATTAACAAAGCTTTTCATATAGTCTTATGGAAAAATAGTCTTACTATGTATACTTAATTTAATAGAGCAGTGTAAACAATAAAATGGAGCATTTTTAGTCCCCAAAATTAATATCTGGGCATATGTAAACATCGGCAGCCCAGAGGTGGCTTTATCAGCATTCATCCTGAAGTTAAATCCTGGCCATATTACAAATCTGCACGGGTTACATGGGTCTGGGGGCTTGAGGATTGCTCATTATCACTTACCTTGACCCTAGCCAGCCTCCTGCCCATTCCCTGTGGCAGCTGCTCTATGTTGTTAGGATCCTTTCAAGCTTGCTCCCCCAGATCTTCACCATAAGTCATAATATTGCTTTGTGTTCCACAGAGAAAATAGAAATATTTGAGCAGAATTCACCTCATCTTACCTTACTGCAAACCCTGTCTGACCTAAAATATTCTCATCCTTTCTGCTAGCGTCTCGTCTCACGCAGAGATATTTGTCTTCTCCACCTGGACTCCACGGATGGTCAGATGCCATGTGAGTACCCAAATGGCAACGCTTTCTGGACCCAGGATTAAAGCGCATGAAAGTTTAACATGTGTGCCTGACCTAGCAAGTCTGGAACTGGAGGAAACTGTACATTGAAAGGAGAAGGGATGGGGATGTACAATATGTTAACAATGCTACACCTAAAATTCCGAACTTCATGATATTGCAGACTGAAATAAACTTACAGAACAATGCATTAAATCAAACTTCAAGCATAGCTCTCTCAATGCCTATCACTTCTTAGCATAACATTCTTGACAAAGTTGTGCAATATTAGCAGTAATTTTGCAAAACTGAGACAATAGAGGGACCTCACTAATAGCAGGAAAACCCCAAATCTTAATTCTCATTAAGCCTGAGTCAGATTAATAAACATATAGATTTTATATTATTTGAGATTAAAATAATTTTTTGTAGAATTAAAGAAAATACTTACCAGATAGAAGGAAAAATATAGGATCATAAACTTGGAAGGAATGGCATTTATTCTTTTCAAATATATCAGAACACATTTTTTATATTTGCCGATGTGTATTATTCCTTTTTACTATAAATCAATTTTCTGGTCTGATAATTGTTTCATGGTCCCTTTTGGCCATTAGCCACTCGCTAATAGCCATCAATGATCATTATGAGGTTGTTAGAGACAAAAGTATCTCCTTTTTGTAATCACCTTTTTCAATTTATTAAAGAATATTTCTTCTTTTAAATTAGGACATTATGATATGGAATATTTTTAAATGAGTTGATGATCCAAATAAAGCACAGATAAACATTTTGCAAATTTTATCCAAACATCACAAGATCATGTGTATTTTTGAATATACAGACTATATATTGCAATCTTTATATATTTAAGGACTGGATTTCACTAAAGCATTAAGTATTTAAGGACTAGAAATTTCCATTTACAGGAAAAATTATAAATTATAAACAATTTGAATAAAGAATTTTCTTTATAAAAGTTCCGACTCTTTTCAGTGACTGTCTAGGCAAAAAACAGTTGTCCACTTGTGTCTTGAACAGTTCCGAAAGAAATCTCTTTGTAGATGCTTAGGGAACCTGCCTAAGGAGTTATTTTGGCTTGTTGGTCAAGAAAAGAGCCTTGAAGTTTGGCAAACCTGGATTCTAATCCCAACCACACCACTTGTGCACCGTATAACCTTCTGTAGATTATCCAATTTGCTTACATTACTTCTCCAAGCCTTAGTTTTCTCATACATACACAAGGATGAGAATAGTCACTACCTCATCACATTGGTGTTGAGAAGATGAAATGAGCACGTGTATACCACACAGCTTCACACATAATTCCTTCAATAAGTAGTGGTTATTATGATTAGGATCATAAATTGTTATTTAAAACTGATGTCCTTCGAATATGCCTTGTTTACATTTGCTCCAGCATGTTTTAAAAATTGTTTTTTAATTAAAGGCAGCTCTTGAAATATTAAACATGGTAAAATTTTCTTCATTTACTAAAGGTAAAATACATATTTTAACCCAATCCCACGTGGGTGATGAAAATTTGAAAATGTATTCATTTATTTTTATCTTGTATTGTTATGAGAAAATACTGCACTATAGAAGCAGAGAGCGAGGGAAACTCCAGAAGTTAGCAGCGGAAGCTACGGGGAGCTGGAGAAAGAACAGTACAGTAGTCCCGCTCACCCGGGCAGACACATTCCAAGATCCCCAGCAAATGCCTGAAACCACAGACTTACTGAGCCTGATATATACCGTGTTTTCTCCTATACATACATACCTATGATAAAGTTTAATTTATAAATTAGACACAGTAAGACATACCAATAATAACTAATAATAACATAGAATAATTATAACAATATACTGTAATAAATTTATGCGAATGTGCTCACTCTCACAATATCTGATTGAACCGTACTCACCCTTCTTCTTCTCGTGGTGATGTGAGATGATACAATGCCCAAGTGATGAGATGAAGTGAGGTGAGTGACATAAGCATTGTGATGTGGCCTTAGTCTACTACTGACCTTCTGACAATAGATCAGAAGTTGGATCCTCTGTTTGCAGACCACTCCTGACCGTGGGTAACTGAAACCATGAAAAACAAAACCGCGGGTAAAGGGAGACTACTGTAGCACCTTAGAATAGCACAAGCCATGTGGATGCTGAGTGAACATTCATTTGGAAACAGACTATGTTTCCCCTCATTTTCTTTTATTTTTTCACGCTGCCATCCCTGGAAATATAAAGAGCTAATAAGGCTTTCTAAATGGCTGGTGCTGGTAAGTAGTCAAACATTTAGAGGCCAAGGGTCTTTAATCACCTAAGTGCTTTTCCATGAATACTGATGTGACAAAGGTTCATATTTAATTGATTCCAAAGTGACTTTATGCTAAGTAATGGTTCGCTAAAGAATTTGAAAACGTAGCTACTCCCAATTAAAAACTATACATCTTCTTCTATGTCAGAGTTGTTACCAGACATGTCAGAGCAAGTCACCAGGTCACTGAGACTCCATGGACAGAAATAGTAAATACAAGCATGTCTATGTGCACTTTGCAGCTCTGGGACGAAATATGAAGGAGGAGAGACTCCCAATTATTTTAAATTTGTCTTATAAATATAAGAGGATTTCCTTTGAAGGTCCCTACATACAAGCTAGTAGACCTGATCAAAATATAACATTTTGAGAATTGAATACAAGAACATCAGAATAATCTAAGTTTATCGATTACCAGTACTGGAAATACATGTTTGGTTGCAGCAAAATGAATCCCAACAAGTCTTATGTAGATCGCTACGTTGGCTAGAAGTCACATATATATTTCAGATATTCATAAATATTTCTTCTACTATTAGAACTTTTCTATTATTGCAAGAGCTAATGTAAATCTAAGAAGCTCTGTGGGCATTAGTATACAAAATTACCGTCCTCTCGCATCAACTTATCGCTGCAATCATTGTTCTAACTAGAAGCATGCTAGAATGGTTTGAAAGCCAAAAGAGAGTAATCAGTGACTTAAATCACTGGTCTTATTACCTATTAACAGAAACCACCAAGAGAAGTTGATTTTTAGGAGAATCAGAGCAGCTGGAAAGAAAGATAAGGGGAAAGAAACTTGCGGTGCAAGACTATTTTCACTGAGCCTTCTGTGAAGTTTACTAAGAAGAATGTTGTACTCTGTAAAGACATTTTAATTCCACTTCCATAAAGGTGGAAAAGAGTGTTTACGATGCCATTTCTTTAACAAACACTGCATTTATGATAAATATTCAATTCAACCAGTGTTGCCAAGAAATCATCCACACAGTTGATACATCATGGTTGTATTAAGCAGAGTTAGGAGATTTAAATTTCCTGGATAATAGTGGATTTAAATTCTCTTGAATCACATACCTGTTGTATGCTTCCCAACTAATTATCGTGGTGATAATTACAGCAAAGAAAGTTTCTCCTCTCACCTCCCCACACACGTAAATGAAACACAGACGGAAGAATATAAATACACACACAAGATCACACTACTGCAGCTAAAAAGTTTGGTTTTGTTTGCAGATGAGTACAGTAGATCTTGAAATACATTCTTTTAAAAAAGACTATTATTCAAACCACCAAAATGGCAATCATATCGTGAGAACCAATTGCACAAAGAAAGTGGTCACTTTAGGCTCCCTAAATTTTCTAACTATAAAGAAACCAAGATAGGTAAGTGATAGTTTGATTAGTTGAAACTGATAAAATCAGTTTCTTTGTTAAGATGTTTTTGTTTTATTCAATTCAATATTTGAGTTTCTTGCGCTTAAAATGTCCTTGACAATATTCTTAGCACTGAATAGGGTGTTAAAGATCTCAGCCCTGAAGGGCCTCATACCTGTTGAGAAAAATAAAAATGTAAATTTTAAAATGTCATAAGTACGATAGAAATCATAATATGCAGGCACCAAAATGATTGAAAATGTCTCACAATTAAAAACAATACAAGCTACCATGAAAATTGAGTATATTAGAAGTCTTTAAGGAGAAGGCTGAGTTCAAAGAGCTCCTTGAAGAAGATTTAGGATTCAAGTCAGAAAGAAAAGATGACATACTTCCTTCTTTCAAGATTACTATGTTTGCAGAATATTTTCCATTTTCCCATCAAACTTATATTCACAATATTAGTATAAACTAGAAACAATATACCCCTGACGTTTGAAAAAGATATACTGGAGAACTTTTTAATCCTCAATTTACAAATGCTTCACGATCATAAAAATTTCCCTATAAAATAAAGTAAAATTGATTAAATATTTCCAGTTGCCCTTTCTGACCCTTAGTAAGATTTACTATATAGAAGAAAGCTCTGAGAGATACTTCTGGGGGCAAGAAGTGTGACTAGAATCTCTTGCTAGCTCAGAGAGAAAGGGACACGTTCTCATAGTGACTTCAGTGAGACAAGAAGTAACAGGCCTTCGGGGATGCTTGACAGTTCAGGAAAGTCCTGAGGGTTTGCTATTATAACCCAAGACAAGGAAACCTTTGTGCATACCTGAATCACGTGCAGAATTTTTTAGAAATACAAACTCTTTGTCTCTCTTCTGGACATTCTGAGGAAGACCAAGGCATTTGTATTTTTCAAGTTTCCTGCTAGAACCACCTACTGGAAAAGTTACCTGCCCAAAATGCCTCATTCAGCCATATTAAAAATCTGTGAGGGGCCAGCCCCGTGGCCCGCTGGTTAAGTTCTCTCGCTCCGCTTCAGCGGCCCAGGGTTTTGCTGGTTCAGACCCTGAACGTGGACGTGGCGATGCTCATCAGGCCATGCTGAGATGGCATCCCGCATGGCACAAACAGAGGGACTCACAACTGGAATATACAACTATGTACTGTGGGGGCTTTGGGGAGAAGGAAAAAAATAAAAGATTGGCCACAGTTGTTAGCTCAGGTGCCAATCTTTAAAAAAAAAAAAAAAAAAATCTGTGGGGCTGGCCCCGTGGCCGAGTGGTTAAGTTCGCGCGCTCCACTGCAGGCGGCCCAGTGTTTCGTTGGTTCGAATCCTGGGCGCAGACATGGCATCACTCATCAAACCACGCTGAGGCAGCGTCCCACATGCCACAACTAGAAGGACCCACAACAAAGAATATACAACTATGTACCGGGGGGCTTTGGGAGAAAAAGGAAAAAAAATAAAATCTTTAAAAAAGAAATCTGTGAGTCCTTATCTCCACTCTCACATGTCAGAATTTCCTCCTGTAAATATTTCTGAAACACAAAGGAATAATTTTAATGTCTGTATTGAAATAGTTGCTTTATTATCAAAATAAGGACAACAAAATATCAAATGCTTACCAGAGAAGATGAGGATGTATAAAATGCCAGAAACCTCAGAGTTATGACATCTTCCAGAAAAACATGATTTCAGTCTTTAAGAATTATTTTGGGTGTATGTTGATAAAATGTTGTATGTTAGAGAGAGAACGCAGCTTTATATTCTCATTTATTCGTCATCTGTAATCGTATAGTAAATCAAACCTGCTTACAGAAAAGGCTTGCAAAAGAATAAGATAATTTGGAAAAAACAGTAAGTTTATTTCTTTAAGCTAACCTCTTTTAAGGAACCAAATTGTTGCTTCTTATGTAATATTATAGAAGTTGGCCAGTTAAATACACAGCTCCTGCCAATCTTAATGACACTCATTTTCCCTCTATGTTTATCTACAACAAAATCACTTTATAAAAAATAGGCTGCTGATTCTCTGAAAAATGAAAATCTCTTTCATTGGAAATACTAATGCAAGAAATCTCTCAAAAAGGTGCAACACTTTACTCAAAAATAAGAGGTATATTTTTTGAAGGGAATATTGAACTTTTAAATATGTCAGTTCTTCAAATATTAATGGATGACATTAATGAAAATTCAAAAATATCATGAGAATTTTTTATAAAATTGATGTGTTAGTTTCCTAGGCTGCTGTAATAAATTTCCACAAACTTGGTGGTTTAAAAGAACACACATTTATTCTCTTACAGTTCTGGAGGTAGAGGTCCAAAATTTGTTTCACTGGGCTGATGCCAAGGTGTTGGCAAGGCCATGCTCCCTTGGGAGGCTCTAGGAGAGAATCCTTTCCCTTGCTTTTTCCAGCTTCTGGAGGTGCATTCCTTACATTCCTTGGCTCATGGTCCCTCGCTCCATCTTCAAATCTCTTTCTGCTTCATCTTAACATGATTTTCTTCTCTGTAGTCAAATCTCCCTCTGCCTCCCACTTAGAAGGACTCTCATGATTACCTCTGGGGCATACCTAGATAATCCAGGATATTTTCTCCAGCTCAAATCCTTAATTTAATTACATCTGCAAAGACCTTTTTTCCATATAAGGCAATATTCACTGGTTACCAGCATTAGGAACTGGATGTCTTTGAGGGCCGTTATTCAGTGTACCAGAATTGACAAGATGGTTCTCTATCTGGAAGTATAAACAAATAATAATAGGTGAAAAAAAATTTGAAAAAAGCAAACAGGAAGGGGGAAATTGTCTTACTACATATTAAAACATAATTTAAACCTGCAGTAATTACAGAAAAAAGGCACCAGTGTAGGTTTCCAGCTAGCCTTCTTGTATACATTAGAACAGAATCTGTGATAAAACACCATAAACCAAAGGAGGAAGAAGAAGATTATTCAGAAAATATAGAGTTGTTTTATAAAAAAGACAAATTAGAATATAGTTTCTGACACTATACCCCAGGGTATATTTTACAACGCTTAAAGAGTTAAGTCATCAGCAGAAAAAATTAAAATATGTTCAAGAAAATTGATAGATATTTAACTGATCACATCGTACGTAAGGAGCTCCTAAATATAAAGAAAGTAGAAAAAGACCATAAAGGCAAAGTTCAGTCCACTCAACTGTACAAAAGTTTTACAAGCATATCCATCAAAAATATAAACAAAATTGAAAATCAAGCAATAAATTGGAAGAAAATTTGCAATAACATTGTAGATAAGTGGTTAATATCCTTAAAATAAAATTAGTCATATTAATAAGAAAAACATAAAAAATAAACCTTCAAAATGAATAAAAAGTCCATTTCAAGAGGAGGAAATACAAATGTCTAATAAACATGAAAATCTTACCACTCCCGAGTAATCAAATAAATGCAAGTTAAAATAAAGAAATGATATCCGTTGCTTATAAACTTGTGCTATTTATGAAGAATAACATTCAATGCTGTTCACAGTATACAAGACACATGTTCTCAAACACTGTTACAGGAAAAGAAATTGCTGTACTCTCGCCAGAAAGAAATTTAGCAATATGTAGCAAGTCTTTAAAAAATAATCCTCTAGTTCCACTTCCCATAGTGTATCCTAAAGAAAGAGTGCAAGATATCAATAAAGACTTATGTACAAACATATGCATAACAATTTTTCTTAAAATAGTTTTTAAAAAGCGGAAAGGAGATATACAATAAAATAGAAGTGGTTAAATAAACCAGTGTGATCCATGTGAGCAAATAGCATACAAACATTAAAAAAAGGTAAACTATAGGGGCTGGCCTGCTGGCGTAGTGGTTAAGTTCTCGTGCTCTGCTTCAGCAGCCCAGGGTTTGCAGGTTTGAGTCCCAGGGCCAGACCTACACTCAGTTTGTTAATCCATGCTGTGGCAGCATCCCACAAACAAAAGATAGAGGAAGATTGGCATGGATGTTAGCTCAGGGACAATCTTCCTCAAGAAAAAAGAGGAAGATTGACAACAGATGTTGTCTCAGGGCCGCTTCCTCACCCCAAAAAAACTTAAGCCATAAACATAGCTTTAATGACCAGAAAATATCCACAGTCAAATGCTAAGTTATTAAAGCAGAATGCAAAATTGGATATACGTCTAGTGAAACACAAGCACACACTACATACAGTTCTCAGAATATTGCTGGGCAAATCTTTTGTGGACAAGTGAATCAAATTCAGTCAATAATAAAATTTTAATGTCAAACGGTGATACTGGCTATGAAGAAGCAGAGATTAGTAAAAGGAGATAAGTGGGGGATAAGAGGAATCTCCTTAGATGGGAGTCCTAGATGAGGAGCCTCTGTGAGATGGTGACATTTAACCTGAGACGAGGAAGGAAGACAGCATTCTGGACAGAAGGCCCATCTTCTGTGAAAGATGCATGGGAGGGAAAGAGCTTAGCAGGTTCAAAGCTTGGAAAGAAGGCCAGTAAGGGTGGGAGGCAGTGGGTAAGAGGCAGAGAGGCTTGGGCTGTGTTGGTAGAGATACTAAGCGTTCAGATGGTTCAATCATTGGGGTCACAGTGGTTCTTATACCTAATGTTAATGTCTCCAGTTATTTATTCACTGTGCCGTACTCGTAAATATCCATCTTCTTCAATTTGAAGTCAAGATTGAGCAATTGTTTCAGCCTAAGGTTAAAAAATCTCATTCAATTGTTACTATTTCACCTTTTATAAGTGAGGAAACTGAGGCTTTAAGAGGATCTTGGCCAAGATCACATGGCTAATGAGTGGCAGAGTGGGATGTGAACTGGGGCCATGGCAGTTCAGAGCCTGTGCATTTAGACATTCTTTTAGTATAAAAGAAGTTTCTGGAATATTATACATTAACACCTAATTTAGAAATTGTGAATTTGTGAGAAAAAGGAATAAGTACTGGTCTTCACAGAGCCATTTACTAGTTGTATAATCTTAAACTACGTGCCTCTAGGCCTCACTTTTTGGTCTCTAAAATAGGGTCAATCACACAATCCTTCCTACTTTACAAGTAACTAATAACAGACAACATATGCGATTGTTCTTTGTAAACTGTATGTGTAAGACACCGTGATAAACCTCTAAAAGAAACCAGATCTACTCAGCGTCTGGTTGTCATACAAGAAAGCTCACAGATGAAACAATAGGTATGAAATCGTATAAAAACTCAAGAAATCAGCTCACAACATAACTCTAAAGACTTGCTTCAAATTGCAGAGCTCCATTGAATCAATTGTAACATTTTTGTTATTACCACATTATATGACCATAACGAAGAGAATAAATACCTGGCATTTACAGGGTTTCTTTCATCTAAATATTCCCAAAGAGCTCAATCAACTTTATGTGCAAATTGATTATGAGCTATATGCAGGTGAGGCAGAGCAGGCGGCATAAATCACGCTAACAACAATGCGGAATTTTGTGCTTTCCACCAGTTCCTTTGATCCTAGCTTACTAATTGGTGCAAGAATAAGAGCCAAATGCTTTTAAAAATAATGGAAAAGGAAGATAATTCTACGAAGCCTCTTATCAATGGCCTACAGTCTAGCAAAAGGACCTGGGAAAAAGAGGGAATAATTGGATAATATAGTTATCATCATTTGCAATTTAATGCTTAAGGCAGGGCTATACTTTTACAAGAGAGTTCAGCTTTATAAATAATCTGAATAGGAAAGAAATACGCAGGAACTTTCTTTATGGGAGACCATGGCAATGTTGTTGTATATATATGTCTCTTGGCTCTTTCCCAAACAATGAAAACCAGAGCCCATACTCTCATACCTTCATGCTCTTATTTTCCAGAAGGCAGAGTCCGAGTCTCACCTGTTAATCTCAACAAAATAGTACATAAACTCTAATATTGGTCAATAACTGCTTACTAATATTAGCAATTACCCAATGTGCTGGGACTACACTGTCCAATGCAGCAGCCACTGGCCATGCGTGGCTACTGAGCACTTGAATACGGCTATGCAACAAAGAAACTGAATTTTTTATTTTATTTTAATTTAATTAATATAAATGTAAACTTAAAAACTTTTAAAATTTTAGTTATATTTGGAACATCTGGATATGTGAATCTACTTTTTCAACAGTAAATTTTATGAAATCTAGGTACAGGTCAAGTATTTTTGATAAAAATTTGGCATCCAAATTGAGATGTGCTGAAAATGAATAACACACATAAGAGTTGAAAGACTTAGTAAGAAAAAAAAAAGTTAAATATCTCAATAATTTTTATGTTGATTACAAGTTGAAATGATAATGTTTTAGATATACTGGATTAAATAAAGTATATTATTAAGACCTGTTTCTTTTATTATTTTTATTGTGACTATTAGAAAATTTAAAAAGTACCTAAGAAGTCCACATTATACTTCTATTAGACAGTGTTCTGGGATGTTGAATTTCTATTTCCACCTTACTGCATTTCCTCTTGATGGCAGGAGTCACTGAGAGAATTCAAGGAGCTCTTAGCCTAGCAGAATGAAGAAGCATGACATAATATTTCTAACATTGACTTGAAGAGCAGAATGCGGTCCTTCTAGACTTTCATCATTGTCCCACTCTTTGAGCACAACTGAGCCCATCCTTCAGTCTCCAGACCTCCTTTACCATCTCCATCTCTTGGCTCTTTCCTGGTCTCCACCAGCTTGGTCATCTGCCCCCACTAGTATTTTGCGTTCCTAGCTCTTTGCTCACATGTCCTAGTAACTCACTTATAAGCATTCCATTGAACCCCCCACAGAAATGGTTGAAAACCTTTTTCAGTTCTTTCCAAGTTCCCAAACCCTTACCCACAACAAAAGTTCAAGAAAAATTCAGGGCCAATGGATCACTTAGCTCCACTCCTTTCAACAGCAAAGATTTTCTAAATCATCCCTTTACTGTATCTTCTTGCTATTTGTTCTGCCTCATTCCAAATCCAATGACTTGCTCTTTACCCATGTTTTGTACTTCATCTCCTCCCTCATCTTAAGTAGCCTGGCTTAATCAACCATCTCCCCGCAGCCACTTATAACTTCCACTTCTCCCCATCTGTTGATTACCTCTCCCCCAACTGCTTCAGATGGGTAAGCACTGGCCCTCCTGGACTCTGAGTCTGAGCAGGGAGAGTGACCTAAGCAGCAGGATTTTTGGCTTCTCTGAGTCAGATCCCCTATCCAGGCTGCCCGGAGAGTCACATGTCCCCATTCTCTGGTTCAAAGTCCAATCAGTAATGCTGACTAGTAAAACAGTCAGTGCCTGGGTTTCACAATTACATGATTTCTAATTTAATACTGATTTTGACCAAAATCAGAGAGTGAGGTGACAAGCGTGCAGGACCTAGGTAATCTCACAGTACCAGCTTGGATTTACGTGATTTTGTAAAACTCTGAACCCCTCCCACCTTTGTTCTCTCTCTTTACTCTATCCAGGCTCCTGCTCAGGACTTCCTCCAGGTTCCAGTGCTGGAACCATATCAGGCCACACTTCCTGTCATTATCATGTCATCATAATATGGGGAGTGGCTGGTGCCCAGGCTCCTTTGCTTAGCCCCTTCTTAGCCCTTCCTTGGAGATAACCCTATTGCTAGTTGGTTTCCCTCCAAGTGTGTGCACACCATATGTGACCAAAACTGCTGTGATCAAAACTGCTTGAGCCAAATATCCTTTTCCGGCACAGCTTTCTGGTGCCCACTGATGTTAAACTGACCTGTTTTCCAGTGCTCTTATGCTTTGGGTCTATTTTTTGGCAGAGGCCTACTTTCATTTGCTCATGTCTACTTATTTCTACAGTATGATTACAATTAACTTTATACATAGTTTATTTTCTGTAATCATTCTTTCATTCCTTCTCCTTCACCTACAAACACGTTCAAAGCATGTTCCAAGAAGCAGCCTTCTGACGAGCTTCCTCCTTAGGTTCCTATTCCATCTCTCCCCTTTTATTAACTCTTCAATCTCATGCAATCTGGGTTCCACTCTCTATTTTCTCTAGGGAAATTGATTTTCTAGATCAAATTAATATCTGCCTGACGCAAATTCAAGCATTCTTTGCATTCTTCATCTACTCATTCTATTTGCTATTCATAACTGCCTCTCTTGGCATCCTTGATAGGGTATTTCCCTTGTTTCATGGCTGGGCTTAGCATCTACTCTTTAGCCAGTCTCTCCACAGGTCTCCATAGGGTTCCAAGCTCTCTGTCTTCCATTCTCCATGACTTAACTACCACTCTGTAGTAACGATTCCCAAATACACTCTCTATTCTTGATTCAGACCATGCTTCTTCAGTTACATGTGGGACATCGTTTTATAAGTAACCTAAAGGCATTTCAAATTTAGTACATGCGCCATAAACACACCATCTTCCCCACTAGTTCTTCCTCTCTGCTCCCAAATTTCTTCTATCTGTTCTATTCTGTATCTCAATCAATAAAATCACCATCCTCCGAGTATTTCAGGCTCAAAACTTTGGAGACATCTTCAAATACTTTATCTTTCTATGAAAATATTTTCTTTCTCTGTCCCATCCAAGTGGTATCAGATCCTGTCAGCTAGTTCTTGAGCTGTCTCTTACCCTCAGTTGTTCAAACTGGTCTCCTTGGCATTGTCCTAGCTCATCCTCATTAAGGCTTATGAGGAGCATTTCAAGTTTCCTAACTACTCTCTCCTCTTCTGTCTTCTCATCAAAGTTATCTCCAAACCCAAGTTTGATCATGTCATATCATTCTCCTTCTGAAAATATACAGTGGCCCTCAACTGAACATAAAATAAAATCAAATATCCTGTATGAACTGGCTGCAGAAGATTTTCCATGATATCTCCCATGTGCTATCCCCATTGTAACTGGTGCTGTGGTCACACGTGCACACTGCATCACAAACATTTCCTACAATTTCCCGACTTTGTGCCTTTCCCATGATGTCCCCTGAACCTGCAGTGTTCTGACACATTTCCCTCTATTGAATTTCTGCACAGTCTTTAGGCAATGCTTCCTCTATCAGCTCTGCTAGGGCTCCCCTTCAGACATTAACTATTCTCTTCCTCCTCTATTTTGTGTGTACGTGTGAGGAAGATTGGCCCTGATCTAACATCTGTTGCCAATCTTCCGCTTTTTACTGGAGGAAGATTTTCCCTAAGCTAATATCTATGCCAATCTTCCTCTACTTTTTGTATGTGGGATGCCACCACAGCATGATTTGATGAACTGTGTGTTGGGTCGCTCCCAGGATCTGAACCCGTTAACCCGGGGCCACAGAGGCAGAGTGCATGAATTTACCCACTACACCACTGGGCCAGCCCCTTCCTCCTCGATTTCCTATTGTACTTTCTTCTTTAACTCTAATTCCTGCTGTAGGCTGCAGTGCTTCTTCCCTTTCTCATGGTCTCTCCACTAAATTGTGAGTTTCTAGACACAGAAACCATGTCTCATTCAACTTAATTTCCCTTATACTCCTCAGAGTAGGTAGACGTACATTAAAGGTTTCCTCAGTTGTCTAAATAGAAGAAACTAGACTATAACAAAAGGCAACCTTTCCTTAGAAATTATAAAGTTCTAAGAAGAGTTCTAATATTGCCAGACTGGCCAGGGTGGTGAATTAATGTCCTTCTTTAAAGCTAAATAGACACTGGGAGTCTTGAGTATGGCATAGCTCTTAGAGATTAGAATTGTTTTCCATTGAAGAAACCTATTTCGCTTTTTTCGTACTCCCTTCCTGACTCTTTTTATTCTTTTATGTTAAAATATTGAAATTGTATAAAATCTCCAAAAGTCAGATTAAAAAATGAAACTCTGTATACTTCCTACAGCTGAACTCACAGGGGTTGTCCTTCAGATAACATCTCAATTTCTTTTGTATTTTATCCTTTTATGTACTCATTCAGCCAACAAATATCTGCTAAGGATGCTGTACGATCCTAGAGTTATGCTCAACATTCCGATGATTAAAAGAAAATAACTACAGACTCAGATGAGAGTTATTAAGGAAACTTCTATGGAGCTAAGTCTTGGAAGAGGGATCTTCCATGGGCAGATACGTGGTAAACAGAGAAAATGGAAAGGGCGTTCTATGTTGGAAGAAGGAAAGAGAAACAATGAGCAAAGGCATGCAAATAATTGCAATATGTGTATTACTGCGATATGGAGACAATAAAGGTGAGCAATCTGACTAGAAGAGATGGTTTATCCTAGAATCATAGTTTTCAAAATGTCACTGACTCCTTCCAATGAAATCAGACAAAGCAGCACAATATGCAAAACAAACAAAACTCTGCAGTGAAAGGGGAGGGAAGTGAAGGATTGGAGCCCCACCTGCTCAGTTGCCTCTTGACAACTCCCTTCTCCCAGTCTTGGAGTTCCCTCTGCGGAGCTCCTCTCAGTAAATTTGGAAAATCACCAGCCAAGTGAAAACAGAAAATAAGATCAACTAGATAGAATGGGGGCCAAATTATGGAGTACCACATTACCTGACCCCAGTACACACTCATAATTTAGGCTTCATTCTCACACAGTACATAGCCCACTGCACATGTAGTTTCTTTATAATTTGTAAGCTAAACAAATCATTTTTTATGTGCACATGGCTAGTTCCATGCTTTGCATATATCTGGTGCCGAAAAAATATTTTAGAAATTTTGAAATGAATGGACAAAAGGATGGCTGAGTGAACACCAGCCTCCACTGAAATAAACAGTGTCTTCTCAAGTCCCAAGAGTTTGTGAACAATTCTCTGTAATCCAGTTTATCCCCACCCATTTCTAGCAGGGAATTAAGCTTTGAATGTGCATGCAAGGCTTTAGGCTAAGCCAGCCTTACCAGAAGACTTCACTGTGACTCCACCTATGTCAGAGTTTAAGGATGCACATCCAAAGGCTTTACGATGATTCCTAAAAGAAAAGAAACATCCCAAAGCACGCTTCTTTCTCATTGCCCTAATTAATAATTCACAATCTTCCCCAAGGTGCAGAGGCCTGCGCTGGCTACTTTGCAGATCTCAGAGCAAATGCAGATCCTCTTTTAAGAGCGAGAAATACTCTAAAGGCACAATGTGGTCAGAGGTTTAGCCAAAATCTCAGCACATGCAAACAAGCTTAGTGCGAGGAAGAGACATCTGGGAACGGACTTGAAAGGATGACAGTGGGCTGCTTTCTATTATGTTCTTGTAGCCTGTTGGGCCCTAGATGTACATACACTTGAGTTCTTTTAAGTCAGGGATAATACAAGTAGAGGGACATCACGATTAAAGGGGCATTAGTGCATGTGGATAGGGCCGATTAAAAACCACAGATTCTGTATTTCATCCCAATAGAAACACTGAAAAACCTCCTGCATTTATAGGGGAAATAAGAGCAGCAGTTTGATTTTTTTCGAGTGAAGATATTTTAAAAAACTAAAACTCTGCCATCATTTTTAAGAGACTTGAAACTTCCTTTTGTAGACGTCACCTTCTTAGAGGTTCCTTAAGTGTGAGAAAAAAAAATACCATGCTTATAAAAATGATTTTTTTTCTTTCCTCTTTTGTCTTATATCCAATTGCCACTTCTATTTCTCTGACCATTTAGCCCATAAGCCCCTAAATTTCAACTTCTGACTAATAAATCTCATTATCAGCTACCACAAAGCATTTATTCAACTTTTCAATGAGGCATCTGCTTTGTGCCAGGCAAGGTGTTAGTTGCTGAAGATGTACTGATTTAAAATAAATGAATAACTAAATAAACAAAGATGCAAACTCCTGCTCAAATTTAGAATCTAATGTGGGAGACAGACATCAATCAAACAATCATAAAAACAAACGTAATGTTACAACTTTCACCTAAGATACATGGTATCATGTGAAGGTATTAGGAGAACCCTAACGGTGAGCTCAGGGGAACCTTCGTAGGATGTGACTTTTGTCCTTAGAGTGAAGGATGAGTGGAAATAAACTAGGCAAAGGGAGTGGGGTGAAGTGGAACATGGTAGGGATTAAGATGATAAGTAGCAGAAGAAATAGAACGTCATTAGATAGTGCTTTCAAGGCTCTCAACAGGACCAGTGGGGTTAGTGCAGAGTGTAGAGGTATGGTTCCAGATGAGATCTAAGAAGTAGAGGACAGCCATACAGTACATTGAAAGTCAGGACAAAAATTGGGTTTTATCTTAAGCACAATGCAAATCTGTTGGGAAGTTTCCAGCAAGTTTTGGGGATGATGTTACATAGTCAGATTTGCTTTTTGAAAAGATTGCTATGGTTGCATTATTTAGGGGGCAAGAGAGCTTTGAGGTAATCCAGAGGCAATGACAAATTGAACTAGGGTAACAGCTGTGAAGATGGAGAGGAGATAAAATGGAAAGATATGTAAATGGAAAATCTGCAGAAGAGACTGGTGATAGCAGCGGAGGGAGAGAAAGGTGCCAAGGAGGGCTGAAGATTCTGCTTTGTAAAAGTAGATGGATATCAGCAATGAGATTCCATACACACCTATTAGAATGGCTAAAATCCAAGACGCTGACACCAAAAGCTGGAACGAATGTGGAGCAGTAGGAACTCTCATTCATTGCTAGTGGGAAGCAAAATGGTATAGCCACTTTGGAAGACAGTTTGGCGATTTCTTACAAAGGTAAAGATTGTGTTAATATATGATCCAGGAAAATGTTCCTAGGTATTTACCCAAATGAGTTGAAGAATTGTGTCCACATAAAACTCTGCACACTAATGTTTATAACATCTTTATTCATAATTGCCAAGCTCGGAAGGAACCAAGGTGTCCTTTAAGAAGTGAATGGCTAAACAAGCTGTGGTACATCCATACAATGGAATATTATATAACAATAAAAAGAAACAACCTATCAGGCTACCAAAAAGACATGGAGGATGTTTAAATGCATGTTGCTAAGTGAAAGAAGCCAATCTGAAAAGGCAATGTACTGTATGCTTCCAATTATATGACATTCTGGAAAAGGTAAAACTATGTGGACAGTAAAAAGATCAAATCAGTGCTCACAGGAGGAATGGAGGGGGAGGTGAGATGGAGGAATGAATAAGCAGAGCACAGGGGATTTTCAGGGCAGTAAAAGTATTCTGTATGATACTTTAATGGTGGATACGTGACATCACACATTTAGCAAAACCCATGAAATTATATAATACAAAGAGTGAACTCTCCATGTTCCTATGTACCCTAAACTATGAAGTTTAGTTAATAATAGTGTATCAACATTAGTTCATCAATTGTAACATTGCAAAGTATTACTAACAGGGTAAACCGAGTGCAGGAAGAGGGAGTATATGGGAACTCTGTATTTTCTCTTTAAACCAAAAGTTTCTCTAAGAAATAAAGTGTCTTAGTTAAAAAAATACTTCAAAACATTTTTTAAAAAGGAAATGGACAGGGGCTGGCCCCGTGGCCGAGTGGTTAAGTTCGCGCGCTCCGCTGCAGGCGGCCCAGTGTTTCGTTGGTTCGAATCCTGGGCGCGGACATGGCACTGCTCATCAGACCACGCTGAGGCAGCGTCCCACATGCCACAACTAGAAGAACCCACAACAAAGAATACACAACTACGTACCGGGGGGCTTTGGGGAGAAAAAGGGAAAAATAAAATCTTTAAAAAAAAAAAAAAAAAAAAAAGGAAATGGACAGTAATGAGGCTTATTTAAATATGAATGACTGGAAAAGAGTCAGGTTTGGGAAAAGATCATTATTTTGGTTTCAGATATTAGAATACCTAAAGGATATATCAAGGAGTAGTTGAATATACTGGTCTTGAGTTCAGAGGAGAGGTCTAAGCTGTAGATATAAATGTTAATCATTTGCAAATAGGGGACAAGTTATGTTAAAAGCAGCGATGGACTCTCCCAGGTGAGATTATACTGAAGCACAAGATGCCTCAGCTTCTATGCCATCCTTTGGCACCAGCTACTAAAAACAGGTGGACAAGAAAAGAGATAAAGGAGAATGGCTGCATTTTGTATTCGTTTTGTTGTTTTTCGTTTGATTTTGTAAAAAGCGGATGCTGGAGAAACTTTCGAAACAAGGGTCTCAGACAATTGGCCGACAAATGTAGAAAAGAAGATGATAATGAGGACAAGAAATGTGTTTCTCAGGTAAAGAATAAACCACAGAGGAGAGAAACAAGATGGTAAATACTAGTAAAAGAAATAGTTGCCCTCTCTCTTCTGATAAAATTAAATAGAATATTGGTGATTTATTCAAAACCAGGTGGGCAAGCAGTGACACTATGTTACCTGTGGAGTTTTGGAATGGAAAAAAAAAAAGATGAATTGAGAGTTTTATAAGCCAGTAGGGGTTAGAGCCAGTGATAGAAAGGGGAGCAAGAAGGTTAGCTGGGATAGATTTCAGTGGATATTCCTATGCTAAGACTTATTACGTATATGAAGGTTAGCCCCAAAATAGTTGTGCTATATGTCCCTTTGAAAATAAATTTAGTTTGACTTCTGAAGGGAATAGAAGTCAGTGCACATAAAGGGATCTTTGGAAATTTGGGAAGATGGGCAGACTGGAAACGAAAACAACTTGCATCTCACAATTGGACATACCAGTTTAGGAGGGCTTACATAATCATTTCAAGGTGAGATGAGCAGAGTTTATTAAAGTCCCAGATTTCTAGGAATTCTCAAGAATCCAGATGCAGCCTACAGAACTTACGTCCCATAGCTAGGTTTTTTTATGTGAATAAAACTTTTTAATATAACTCTTGGTAAGAGTGTATGCCTAGTATTTTACACATTCCTAGGAGTACTAATAAAGGGACTATGACACTCTAGGAATAACTCATAAAACAAATTATCTGGTCGATAGGTTATATACGCACATTCATTGAGATGGCCGCCTCTGGTGATAGCTGACTAGGTAATTCAAACCAACCTTCTCACCCGGAATAATTGAAAAAAAATAGACATCAGAGGGCTAATGAGGTAGTGAGCCATGAGGACTTGACATGGGAGAGTAGAGATACTGAGGAAAGTGAGCCCAGCTTTTCAAGCTCCTTTTCTTTGGCAACATTTGCCAATTTCAAGAGGATGGCTAAGGAAATGAAAAGTACTTTGGGTCATCTTCTGGAGCTAAAGGGATAGAGATCATAAACCATAACCTACTAATGGAGGCCCAGATCATTCCCCCTTCCTTTTGATTGGAACCACAAAAGGGTTACAACTAGGAGTAAGAGTAAACTAGAAGCAAAAAGTAGACAGGCCTTCACAGGGACTACGGCTCAGCTTCAAATCAGTTTAATCTCTAACGTTGGATTAAGTGTTCCTAAATTGGCAGTACCCTCAGGTAACCTGGCAGAAGCAACCTGTAAATCCTTCTCTGGAAGGACATAACATTATCCTAGGTCACACATTATTTCTACAAACAATTATGCAAGTATAATGTCTGGCATACGATCATAAACAACAGGGCATATGAAGATGAGGAGATAAGACATGAGCAGAAATAACAGACAGAGAAAAAGACCCATAGGAGCTCAATGTACTCAAATCATCATGCACAGACTTTTAAAACACTATACTTTGTGCATTCAAGAAATAAAAGACTAGATCAAAAATCTTTAGCATAAAATTTAAAACTATTGAAAGAGCACCAACTATTAATTCTAGAACTGAAAAATAAAATAATCAAAAGTAGGAAATCAACGAATGGATTTAATAGCAGATTAGACACAGCTGAAGAGATAATTGGTAAACTAGAAGATAAATCAGAAAAAAATGCTTCAAAGGAAATACAAAGAGAGCAGAGCACTGAAAAAAATAAGAAAAAGAAATAGACATATGGCATACAGTCATAAAGCCTGCTATACATATATTTGAAATGGCAGAAAACAGATGATGGAACAGAAGGAGCAATGAAGAGAGTAGCTAAAATTTTCCCACAACTAGTGAAAAACATCAAGCCAGAGAATCAAGAAACCCTGAGAACTTCAAGCAAGATTAAAAAAAAGAACAAAATAAAATAACTAAATATAGGCACATGATATCAAAATTACTGAATACTTGGAAATAAATCTGAAAAACATCTTAAAAGGGATGAAAGGGAGTGAGATTGATGTTTTTTTTCGGTGAGAACGATTCACCCTGAGCTAACATCCGTTGCCACTCTTCCTTGGTTCTTTTTCTGTTTGAGGAAGATTAGCCCTGAGCTAACATCCGTGTCAATCTTCCTCTATTTTGTACGTGGGATGCCTCGACTACATGGCTGAAGAGTGGAGCAGGTCCGCGCCCGGAATCAACCCACGAACCCGGGCCGCCAAAGCAGAGCACGTGGAATTTAACCACTCTGCAAAGGGAGCTGGCCCCTATTGACTATCATTTAAGGAGCAACAATTAGAATACCCACTGACTTCTCAACAAAATCTATAAAATTCACAAGTCACAGAATATCTTCAAAATGCTGGAGAAAACTCAGATAAGGTAAAATTCTATTCCAAGTTAAAATATAATTCAAAAATTATGGTAAACCTAAATAGATTTTCAGACAAATATGAGAGAATTTATCATCATCAGACTCACACTAAAATAAATACTAAAGATATTTTATAGGCAGAAGGAAAATGATCCCAGAAGGAAGATCAGAGATGAAAAAAGGAAAACGAAATATTGAAATAACAAGTTTTCAGGAAAATAAAAATTCATACTTACTGAATAAATTAATAATGTCTTGAAATCAAAATATACAATGAAATAAAATACAGGACAACAATAGCATACAGGTTGGAAGAGGATAGTGAGAGTCAAAGAGTTCCAAGATCTCATTTTCTGGGTGAAAGCGCCAAATTAATATTAGCTATTCATAAATTAAAAATACACATTCTAATATCTAGGCAACCACTGAGAGAATGGTAAAAGAGTATATATCTTCTGAGCACACAGAAGAAAAAGAGTAGAATGCATAAATAGATAAGAAAGGAGAGAAAAAGAAACATAGAACACTAAGATCGCAAATTTAAAGCAAAATACATGGGTGATTACATTAAAGTGAATGAGCTAAATGTTTCAATTCAGAGATGCATATTGTCAGATTGCATTTTTAAATAACGTTGTATGTTGTTCATAAAACAATAAAGATATCGTCACCTTGAAAAGAAAAGAACAAAAGATGATCATGAAAGCACTAACCAAAAGAAGGCAGGAGTTACTACACCAGTATCAAAGTAAATTTAAAGGAAAAAAGCATTACTGGAGAGAAGGAAGTACATAGCATAAAGATAAAATATTTGATTTACCAGAAAATGTAAAAATTCTAAATTTTTGGCCCCTAGTAAAGTAACTTCAAATCTTTAAGCAAAATCTTCCCAAGAGGAAAAGAGGAAACAAACAATTCCATAATTGTATTGGAAGATTTTTAGCACATTTCTCAGTAATTGATAGAACAAGCTGAGAAAAATCAGTGTGGATATAGATTATCTGAATAGCACAATTAGTTAATTTTACCTATTGAAAATATGTAGAACAACTTACCCAACAATTGAAGAATAAATATTTTTTTAAACACACAGAACATTTGTAAAAATTAGCCATATTCTTGGTAATAAACCTGCCTCAACAAATTTCAAAAAATTAAAATCATGAAATATGTAGTCTCTGACAACAAATACCATTTAGCTGGAAATTAACAACAAGAAGATAGAAGATCGTCACTGTTTGAAATTAAGAAACACAATTCCGAATAACCCATGGGTCAATAAAAACTATCATTATTTAAATTAGAAAAATATTTTGAATTGAATGATAATGACAAATATACTATATATCAAAAGCTCCATAATACAACTAATGGTTAACATAGAGAATAATTTAGAGCTTTAAATATATATTTAAATGAAGCAAAAATTATGGATAAATCTCATTCAAAATATAGTTCAAAAAATCCTAAACAAGATATATGCAAACCAAATTCAGTAATATTTTAAAAAGGAAATAACACACCAGACCAAATTGCTTTATTTTAGGAACTGAACAGAACTTAACATTCAAAATGCAATTAATGTAATTCAAACAGCAGATCAAGGAGAGAAATCACATGATTGTCTCAATAGTTGCAGAAAAAATGGCTTGATAAAATTCACTATCCATTCATGCTAAACGTGTATATAGCAAATTAGGAATAGAAGGGAACACCTTAATCTGATAAATCACGTCTATTTTTAAAAAAAAAAAAAACCCTCAGCAAGCATCATATTTAATCATGAGACGTTTAGAAGCTTTCCATTAAGACTGCTAATAGCGCTTCTATTAAAAGTTCTACAGGGGTTTTGTGTCATTCAGATAACTGACAGGAAACATAGAGCACAGGCAAGCAGTTTAATTCAAGAGAGGTGAATGAAAAGGTGCCCACAGGGAGAGGGGAACCACAAGAAATGGTGAAGTATCACATAGGGAAAAAGTGATGCCCCATTATTATCATGGCTGGGCCAGGAGAACAAAGGGAGAGAACACTGACTGGGGCATTCAACGGGGGAGTCACAAGTTTAGTTTCTGGAATTCCAGCAATGTTGCAATTCTTGGACTGTGTGGTGGTTCCATGGATGGCTGCTTGGTGACAAAATCATTGACCCGTATGTCTTTGCTCTATGCATAATAAGGAGGTTAAAACATTAAAATAAGAAAATTGCTGATGCAGATGTTGCATCTACATGTCAATGAATGTGAGTGGATGTGACATGCAGAGAAAAAATAATTAGAATAAGGGTAATTACATATTCACAAACAAGTTAATTAAAGCAATTACAAGGTGGGGCATGAAAGCAATTTCCTAGGACTTCTAAGGAACCCCAAAAAATTAAAAAGGAAAAAAAGGTAGGAAAGTGAAAACAAAAATGGGTTTCAATTTATTCCTTAAAATCTTTCCACAGCTTTCATTCTTCTCTCTCCCTCAGGAGTGTTTAAGAATGCTCCCTGAAGCCTAATGATTCCGCGGCGGAATCTCAAAGCCTGAGAAAAAGATCCCTAAGAGAAAGATCCGGGAGCAAGGGTTTGGAATGACCCTCCGACTAATTTCAAGCAGAGTGGCTCTGCTTTCATCTGCCCAAATACATATGGTTTCTCTAGAAAACTAGATTTGCAGAAGGCAATTATTCTTTTAAAAATAAAAGCACCGATTTTGTGAATAAGTAAACCAAGCCTCAAAAGATGGAGTGACTAACCCAAGGTCGTTATAAATAAACGTTAGGAGAGTCATTTAGCTGAGGCACGTCATTTTGAGTGCCCAGCACCCGCTGCTTCTACTACGACACAGACCGCTCAGCTCAGAATGTTCTCTCAGGATGCAAAAGAAATTCTAAAATGAAACAGGCAAACTAACAAAGGAAACAAAAGTCCATTCTGTTAATTACCACGACTTGTGCCTATTTTAGTATGGCACACTTTTTGTCGGGAAGATCTCTGAACTTTACCTCATCAAGTCTATAGTGACGGCCGGTGCTCCCTGAACTTGATCCCTTACCTCCCCAAACCTGTCAGACCTTCCGGAAGCACAGCTAGCCAGCGCTGAATGTTTGCTGACCAGACTTGTATGACTCAGAAACTAGAAAAGAGAAAAGAAATACTATCCTATTCTATGGACTTTCAGGAAAGTTCATCTGCATAATTAAACGACTGAATAAATTGGTAAAAAATCATTTGCAGGTCTTTACAATTTAAAAGGTAAAAAACTTCTATAAACTAAATAATGATTCGTAAAAGCATAACTTGTAAAAGAGGAACTAAATATATCGTACCTCTATTGTTTTCTGGCAGCAAATAGTTTGCTTAAAGACACTAACATATAATGGTCCAAAGAGGCCAATTTAATATATATTTCAGTTTAGTTGAAAAAGAAGGTCAATGAGTTGATATTTTAATCCCAAATGCTGATGGATAATGAGAGCTTGTTGCCTAAAGCACAGCTAGGTAGAATAAAATCAAACTCATATAAATCAATATTTAAACACACTATTGCTAACACACCCCATCCACCTATTCTTTCTGGTAGATCTGTACATAGACATATTTGTTGTCATTTACATTTTAAGATTTATCAAAGGGAATGTTAGGGAGATGGCATTGGGTGCTTACTTCTAAGTAAAAAGTAATAAAACACACAAAGTCTCTAAAAGGAACAATATCAAGAAAGTCATTCTTGAAGATGAGTTTATAAACACAACAGCTCAGGTTTACCCTCAGGTAGTTAAAGCGTCATTTACACAAATTCTATAGAATTAATGCATGTTAGGACCCTGTGGTGGACACTCTTAGCTCATAAATCAGTATCTATTTCCTTCTTGCTTAAGAGCCTCTTGTTCAGGGCAGGAAAATGACTAGGTCCATGCAAGGGTCCAGCTTTCCCAGCATCCTTAGAAGATAGGGTCGACTCATTATTCTGAAAGGGGATGAGCAAATATTTCTGTGGCCTCCTGGAAGGCATAGGCACCCCTGATAAAGGGGATATATACTCTTAGCAAGGTTCTTTCCCTTCTTATTGCATTTAAAAGCATGCAATTGCTAAAATTGAGGTAGATATTTCACAACCACAGGCAACAAGCATTAGGAGGCCAAGGACAGGAATTCCACGGCTGCCGACCTCCAAACCACTTGTTATGTGAGAAAGGCAGACTCATAATTTTAAGCCTCTGTAAGTTGAATATGCCATTACTTACAGCTGAAAGCATTTCTAACTAATAGGCTTTTTATAATTTTTATTTCTATCTGATAGAAACCTTTCTAAAATATGACATTTTTCCTTCCTTATTAAAAATAATAGATTGGATTTTTTTTTTTTAACATTTGTTCCTTAGTGACTCAGCATCGCATTAAGATGTAGTTAAGTTTTTTCTAAATTATACCAACCACAAAATAACATTTCTACTGTCACATCCAGGCTGGAACCAGGGTAAGGCAAAGTGAGGCACTCAGCTTGGGGGCAAAATTTAACAGGGAATCAAAAAATTTAGTAATCTAGATAAATGATATTTTAATAAAATATCTTTGTAAAAATAAAAATTAATGAATAAATTCCATGGTGAACAAAATAGCAAATTTATTTTTAAAAAAACAGGATCCATGTTACAGATTTTTCCTTTTGTCTGAGGCCCAACACGGCTTAGCACAGGGCTACTCTTTTGCTACTGGTATTTATTTCATAACAGAAAGAGTCTTCCCTTGAATTGGGAGAATTGAAGACTAAGAAACTGAAGTTGATTTAACTCTCCTGTAACAGGCATAGGCTTTGTGACAGTTTTGTTCCCCTCCTGTTATTTAGAAACCTTTGTTTGCTCACATGTGGAATTCTGGTTGTGCTTCCAGATGGCTACAGTCACCAGAATTCTCTCTTCCATATCAGTGGAGTATTATATTAGTTCAATGGTGTCCAATAAAACTCCCTCAAGTTCATGAAGTTATCTAAATATCAACATGTCTTTTAAACCCATAAATGTATACAAACATTTCTGGAATGACAATTGCTTAAGATTTTGATTTGGTTCAGTAAACATTTATCGAGTGCTTCGTAGTCATCAGACGCTGTAGGCTTTAGGATGCAAAAATTGAGGGGAAAAAAGATCCTTATGTTGTTTACAATATTTTTAAACATTCATTTCTCAATTGCCTTTGGGACTGAAATATAAAACCATCTTATGATTAAATATCAGGTGATCTGGTGATGGAATAGCTAGTATTTCAAGAACAAAGAGACCTTTTACAGTAAATATGGAATTGCACTATGTTTATCTAAGTCTTCTAACTGTCCCAATGGAATATCAACGGAGAGCAGGTGCAAATGTGGAACAAACGTCTGGAAGGATAATGACACAGCCTGGCATCTGGGTATTCTCCCATCCATCAGGAATAAAATTGACTGGATTAGAACTTTTGTAGGAAGGAGGGTCAGAGAATAAAGGCCTTCTCCTTTCTGTCCCTAGGCAAGCCCATCAAGTTCAGAAAGGGCAGAGGCAAGCTCTGCGTGTCAGATGTAGGCCTTTTCATGCCACCAATCAGTGAGATGAGAGGCTCTTTATGTTCCCTATAGGATATCAGTGGAATTAGTGATGAGAGGCAACATGCATCAGTGAAAACTCATTATGACTCATCCCTTTTCAATTATCCAAGAGTCTCCCTCTGTGATAAAGGAATCATCAAAGAACTGAGACTTAAGTGATTTAAAATGTTTTTTTAAAAGTCATAAATAATGATTGGTTCCATAAAGTTGAATCATCTCAAGGGTGAGTCACTTGTCTGCATTACTAACAAGCTTTTTTTTCCTATCAGTGAGGTCAGAGGATCACATTTATCTGCCTCTTAAATGGCACCTTCAACATTTACCTCCCTAAACACAGACAGAGCCTCTATAATCACCGCCCGGATTTCAAATATAGATAAACTCTATATTGGAACTCCCCATCAAGGCTCAGCTAACCATCCGTCCATTGGAAAGAACTGTAATTGTTCATTTAATTTAGAAGCAGCCTGATAACATGGAAAAGCATGGACCCTGTTGTCTGGAAGAACTCTGTTTTGTTTTAGAGTTTTCGCCCATGCTGCTAGACTTCCTATCTTCCTGCCTTCTTCCCTTCCCTTTATTCTTTCTCCCAAAAGACCAAGGAATCTATAAGGATGCAGTTTACCCAAGGAGCCCTGTAGGGATTGTCCATCGTATCCAGATAGTGCCTCTTTGATCTTCATCTATTATTTTAGATTTCCCAGTCTATCCATTATCAACACCCATTAAGGAGCTCACAAATCTGTTTTCAATGGTGCCACAATCCTCCAATTAACTCTGATTCCCCAATTTTTATAGTCAAGTGAGATTATATCAAGCACCTACTGTGCACACTACAGTGACGAGAGCCCATAAGGAAGTCATTGATCATGGTTCTAAGCCCACCCAGATATGCTGCTTAGCCCACATTGTGTTTTACCAAAAATCAAATAATTTGCCAACCTTTCTTTTTTAAGTCAAGAGATTAAATAAAAACCTAAATTTCTGCCTTCTTGAGAAATTGGACAGTGTGGCAATACTAGGACGGTATTCCTATAAGGCAACATTGCCTGGGACTGAGTAGGACTGCTGGTCTTAGAGGTGCAAGCTATTCAATATGCCACAATCGCCCCTAGCATGTTGTATTAGACATTTGAGTTTATAACACTTAAGTTTGGTGAATCATTGAGACTACTTCAAATGGCACTAGGACCTAATACAATTATAATCTCCAAACCACTGAGGAGTAATATTAATATTGATAATTATAATAAATGGCAACATGTTTACTATGGCACCATGATAACTAAATGTTTTACATAGATTAACTCATTTAATCTTCACACAACCCTTTGAGAGAAGTATTAATATGATCTCCATTTTACAGATAAGGAAACTGGGGCACAGAGAGGTTTAGTGACTTGCCTGGTCACGTGGCTAGTACATGGCATTGCTGGAATAAAGTGAGTTCTTTGTGAAGTAGCTCTGAAAAAATTGAACGCTATTGAAATCTAAAATGTATTATCACTGTTATTACTGATGTTACAGCATATCTGTGCCAACAGTTCATCCAGTAGGAGGGCACATTTCTTGTTACAAGAAAAAATACAGATTTCCAGATATATGCCCATTATTAAATTTCTTCCTATGAATGAATAGAGGAATGTATGCAAACAGAAAAAAATGAGAATTATGCAAAAAGAAATAACTTTGGAAAGAAGTAAAAATACAATTATGATAATACATTAGAATTGTTAGATCATTGATTTAACCTTAAAACTCACATTAATTAATTATAATTTTCAATTTGCTTAGTTTTTCTTTTGTTCTTAAAATAAAGCTGAGCATTTTATAACCTGACAATATTTCTTTCCATACTACTCTGATGCAGACATAATGTTTCATGGTAAACTAATACCATGAGTACAACACATCCAGCCCTTAAGCTATCTCAAGGCCTTTCCCTAGGTCCTAAAGTCTTTTTACCCCAGCAGCAGCATAAAGCCATTTTACAACAACAAAAAAGTTACAAAAGGCAATTGTACTCTTTCTTCGAGTTAAACCTCCTCCTTCGCTATTTGCATTCCTTGAGTACCAACTTCATTTGATGTCCCAAAAGCCATACAGTGAAAGCAGAATCTGGATGATAGTAATGGGTGTAATATTTCAGCATCTACGTGTTATTAATGACTGACAGTATGTCACTTTACAGTTTGTGACTCTCTTTCACATTTTCTCTTTTAATCTTCACAATAACCCTGTAAGATATTAATGCATGGGTGATTGGTAATCTCCCAACAATATAAATGTGACTTCTCTTGACATCAAATATTATGGGCATATAAAAAGAAAGGGCATAGGCTGTGAATTTCTGAATTCTTTAGATTGTTATTATGATTTCATTACTTGGATTCGGAAGGGTCTTTGTGGATCCTCTCGACCAACTACTTCATTTTCCAGAAAGGAAACCCATTCCCAGTGAGCTAGTGGCAGAGGCGGGGCAGGAAACACAGTGTCTTGATTCCCATTTCAGATTTCTTTCCACTCTAACATACTTTATTTTCTGAAAATAAAAAAGTAAAAGAATATGCAGTTTCCCTCTGTTTGCAAAAATAGGTCCTATTTACACAGGTAAGCTATAAAGCAGAAATTTTAAACAACCGTGAATATAATTAGAACACCAATATGGATGAGAAGCAGGGGTTTTCCTTCAGCAGAAGAGATGGGGTTTGGGAGATGGTAATGATGCCCATTACACAGACCATAGTTTTCAATAAAGGATCTCACTTCTGAAAGTAAAAGTCATAATAAATATCCATTTTGTGGGTTACCACACAGATTTTTAATTGTCACAGTTTATTAACATTGCTCATTCACCTATTCAGTCATGTTCTCCTTGACAGCAGATGGGCAATTCCACTGTCTAGTCTCCATGTTCAATGCAGTGAGCATTACTTACTGGAATTTACACTATGTTAGCAATATTCAGTATATGCAGATGCAGAATAAATAGTGTCTCTGCCACCAATTAGCTAGCATTCTAACGTCTTAACAACTTTAGTGTTGCAACCGTGGAGCGATTGTTTTTGCTCCTAAGAGCAACGCCTCCACTTGTGCCTGGACCTCATCTACTCTCACTGATGTCTCAACAATGCTCCAACAATTGTCCCTCTCTCTCCTGCATCATCAATTTCTCCTTCTCTGCTGGGTAGCTTCCATCAACGTATAAACATGCTGCAACTTTTTCCACCTTAAACATTAAAAAATTCGTTTGATCCCACGTCTTTCCCCAGCTGCCATTATATTTCTCTACTCTGCTTGATAGAAAAACTAGGGAGATGTGTTCATACTCATCTTCTCCATTTCATTTCCTTCCTTCTCTTTTGAAGCATCGCCAACCAGGCTGCTCCGTCCTGGGGACTAATTATCTCCACATTGCTAAATGCAATGGTCAATTCTCAGTGTTCATTTTCTTTTACTCCTCAGCAACATTTGATTCAGTTGATCACCCCTCTATCTTGAAACACATTCTTCACAGAGCTTTCATTGTATCACTCTTTTGATTTTCCTCCTTTTTCTCTGACCGCTTTTTCTCAGTCTCTTTCCTGAACTCTTCTCACATCTCCATCTTTTAGAAGTGTCCCTGCACACAGTCATCCCAGTATTTTATGTCTCTACCTACCCTCTCTTCCTTAATGATCACATTCATTTTTACGGTGTTATGTAACATCTATACAATTCCCAAATTTATATCCCTAGCCCAGATTTCTCAATTTTTCTATGAAATCCAGAATCTTACATCCAATCTTTACTTAATATTCAATAATATTCCCCTTGGATGTGTGATGAGCATGTCAAAATTAATTGGTCAAATTTTAACTCCTTATTCTCAGACTCCAAAAACTGCACATCTCCCACACACTCTTCTCCGTCTCTGTAAATGACTACGCAATTCTTTTGGCCATACTAGCTCCTCACTGGTTTCTAATCACCCTTTATAGCAATCACGCTCCTTGAACGGACAATATTGATTCTCCTCCCCTTCTTAATTTTTCTCTGAGGCACTTATCATATCTGACATATAGACACTAGAATGAAAACTCCATGATAGAAGCAACTTTGTCTGTTTTGCCCACTGCTGTATCCCAAGAGCCTGAAACCCTGCTGGTCTTATGGCAGGAACATAAGTATCTGCTCAATGAAAACTATCATTCAGAAATAGATATCCTTAATACTGTTTTTTATAAATAGGAGTTCACCATAATTTCTTTTACTCCTCATATCCTCCTGAGCCTTTCATTTCCTCTCTACTTCTTCCACTCTAGCTACTCATATCAATGGCCACAACTTGAACCCTATTATCACTTAGAAATGTACCACCACAGAAACCTCCAGCATCGTGTCCTCTGTCCATGATCTCCTCTTCCTGTAGAGACGTCATGCCTTCATCTCTTTTACAACTTCTCCCCAGACTCAGGGACCTCCAGTTGCTTGGTCCTCTGAGCGTTACCATTTGGCCATCCTTCCTGGCCTCACTTCCTTATTCAGCCTGGATTGCCTGGCTGTTCCCATGAACAACTTCTATAACCCAATGGAACAGTTCAATCCCCTTGCATTATTGAAAGTTCTTGTCATATTTGGCTTTAACCATCCAAATCTCTGATTTAAAACAATATACCTTCAAACCTAAGCAACCCAGCATAAGCTCAGTCACTAAATCAGACTCCTTGGGTTCAAATAAATAGTGGTTTTAACATTTACCTTCTATGTACACTTGGGAAAATTTTCTATCTTCAAAGCCATCATTTCCTCATTGAAATAATAATTGTATCTATTTCACAAGCTGCCTATGAAGACTAAATGAACTAATCTGAGTAAAGTACTTATCACAGTAAGTTAATATTTACTATTATTATACCCAAATTGTTGAGGATAGCAAAAGAATGTCATAAAACCACCATACGTATTAGTGCCCCTACAATGTATGGGCCTTCCAGTCCTGCTCAGTAACGTATTTATTGATCTTTAGTTACCTGCCCCTTTCATTTTGCTAACCCTTTGTCCAAATCTTCAACTGCCCCTCAAGCACTTAACTTCTAAGTGTATCTGTGTATCCACCCATGTTTTCCTCTTCCTTTCAGTCTCAAGGATGCAGAATCATCATTTTATTCCAGGATGACTTATGTATCTCTGTTCTTAATACCCTCCATCTGATCAATTACTCCTTCTCTCTCCTAATCCTCAGCTTCTTCTTCACTACTGGACTATTCCTCAGCTTATTAAAATAATCAAGCTTATCCTATAGATTTTTTTTAAGTTCCTTTTACTCTGTGGTCCCATTTAGTTACTGTCCTCATGATCTCATTCTTTTCATCCAGGCTTCTTGTAAGAGTAGTGCCATCTCACTTTATCAATTCTTGATTTCCTTCTAAATTCTTAACCCTTCAAACTTACATTCAGAGCATTTTCCATAAACAGGATTCTTGAACACGTGATTTAAAGCGTTCATAAAATGTTCCAAATTTCCATATTGTTTTTAAATTACTACCTTGCTTAATAAAAATATTTTTGTGGTGTAATAAACTACTGATTATGTCTCTTGATGAAGACAGTGGAGTCAGTGATGACAGTTTTTCCAGCCCCGTTTTGATGAATTCTTTTCACTTGAAAACTTTTGCTTGTATTTTCAAGTTTATTTTTAATAAAATAAGGCCAGCTATTTTCTTTTAAATTTTTGTCACAATATTAATCCTGCCTGCTTTCAGTATTTATTGAATATTTGGTAAACTAATAAACATATTAATAATAAATTCTTATTAGACAGCTGTATGAGTAGACTCAAATAATACTTGTGAAGATTGATAATACATTTGATTTTTGTTTTTTTGCAGTGCTATTCTGTGGGACTGTATTTCATTAAGCAAAAGAACTCCATGTTAGTCATCTGGAAGATTCGTTTTTGGGCAACATTAGAGTACTAAACCCATCAGTGAATTTAGCCAAGTAAAACTCATCAAATAGTTCATTGGCACAATGAAGAAAAGCTGATTGATTTTTCACCTTTTCAATAAGTTAATTTTACTTTGTAAAATTGTCTTTTGAAGAGAGCTTTCTGAAGCTTCAGATATTGGCTTCAGACTCTTCATCATTCAACAGTTCCTAACTTAGAAGTGGAGACTGCAAAAGACTCATTTGGCGGGAAGGGAAATTACTTGGAGTGGAGTGTGCCAGTCAATTTGTCAGGTGCTTTCTCATTAAGGACTTTAGAGATAAGGGTCAGTCTTTGAGCTAGGAACAGATTCTAAACACACACTTTCCTATTAAACTGTTTCACAAAAAGCCAAATCCAGAACCATTTGGAGCTTTGAAGATAAGGATACACACATTGCCAAGTTCCTATCAACTGAGCTGCGGTTGTTATTAATTATTGTAATAATGGCTCATAGACAAAAGGCATCACCTGACATGCAGTGACTCAATGCATATCAACTGCAAATGGATAGACCACAATAACAACAGATGTGGGGAAAATGTAGCAGTCTTTTTCCATCAAATCACTTCTGTTATGAATAATTATAATTTTATTTTTAATTTAGTCCAGTTGATCTTGGTTTCAAGTTTTTCTCTTAGCTGAAAATGACTGCCCAACATTGAAAAAATTCATTAGATCAACCTTCTGTGAATATCTATGAAAGGAGCCATGGGAAATGCAAAGATGCACAAATCAGGGGCCCATCCTCAAAGTATTTAATAGGCAATAGGGAAGCTACATATAAAATATGGTAGTACAAAGTGGTATATGGTTGACGTGAGAAGTACAGGGCAGCATTGTGGGTCAGAGGAGGAGGCGCTGTCTTTCAGCTGGGGAAATCAAGGAAAGCCAGAGAATTCTTTCGGACATTCAGAACCTCAGGATGGATGGTTGGAACTGCAATAGGACAGTGCATTCGAGTGAGGAAAAGAACTTGCGCATAAGGCCCTTTGAGCATATTTAGCAGATGACGAGTAGACCAGTTTTCCAGGAGGACAGGTTTGTTTAAGTGGGAGATGAGAATGGAGAAGTAATTTGGAATATACAGAGTAGAAAAAACAAAACAAACAAAAAAACAGAGAACAATGGTGGTGAAAGGAAACTCTATTTTCACATAGATGGAAGACAGTTCTCAAACTTGTAATATATCCCCAAGCAGATTAAAACCAGGGCACTCAGTCATTCCATGATTCTGTGAATGCTGCCATCTTGATAGTTTCTGACTGCCTTGGCCTTTGTGTTGATACTAACAATTACTTCCTAAACATTTTATGTTATAGATTCAGGTTATATTCACATTCACGCCGTTTTTTGTTTGTTTTTAAAATAAATTTTTTATTTTAGGATAGTTTTAGATTTACAGAAAAGTTGCAAAGATACTACAGAAAGTTCCCATTTACCCAGCATCCAGTTTCCTCTGCTAAGATCTTACGTTAGTTTGGTACGTTTGTCATATCTAATGTCACAATCAATAATGATATACTCTTACTAACTAAAGTCCATACGTTTTTCAGATTTATTTAGGTTGTTGTTGTTGTTAGTTCCGTTGAGTCAATTCCGACTCCAGTGATCCTGTGTACAGCAGAGCGGAACCCTGCCCAGTCTTTCCAAGCCATCCTCTCACCTTCTCGTGCTGTATCAGCCAGCGCTCCAGCGCTAGTCATAGGATTATCATGGCCAATTTTTTTGAAAGTGGGTGACCCGTTCCTTTTTCTTAGTCTATTTTCGTCTGGAAGTTCTGCTGAAACCTGTCCACCATGGGTGAACCTGCTAGTCTTTGAAATACCAGTGGCATAGCTTTCAGCATCACAGCAACATGCAGCCACCGTGGTGTGATAACTGATAGACCGATGGTGTGATTCCCTGACCAGCAAATGAATCCGGGCCTCGGCGATGAGAACTGCAAATCTTAACCACTAGACAGCCAGGGCTGGCTATTTAGTTTTTACCTAATATTATTTTTCTGTTTCAGAATCCCATCCAGGATACCACATTGTATTTGGTTGTCATGTCTCCTTAGACTCCTCTACACTGTGACCGTTTTGTAGACTTTCCTTGTTGTTGATGACTTTGAAGAGCAGTGGTCAAATAGTTTGTAGATATCCATTAATTTGGGTTTGTTTAATATCTTTGTCATAACTAGACTGGAGTTAAGTGTTTTGAGAAGGAAGACCACAGAAGTAAAGTGCCATTTTTATCCCATCATTTCAAGGTACATACCCTCAACTGTTGATGTTAAGCTTGATCACACGACTGAGTAGTTAGTGTTCCTCAGGTTTCTGTGCTGTAAAGCTATTCTTCCCTTTTTCCCCGCTGTATCTTCGGGAGAAAGTCACTAGGTTTAGCAAGTACTCAAGGGATGGTTAGGGAGGAGGCGGAATTATGTTCCATCTTCTTGACAGTGAAGTAGCTATATAAATTACCTGGAATTCTACACAGGAGATTTTCCTATTCCTCCTCATTTGTTTATTTATTCAATGAAATACTTATATCAGAATGGATACATAGATATTTATTTTATATTTTGGATTATAATCCAATACTATGTTATTTATTTTTTGCTCAAATTGTTTCAACTTTAGCCACTGGAAGTTCTTTCAGTTGGTTCCTGCATGCCTTTGAAATACTCCATCATATTTTTTTCTTGAGCACTTCCTTATCTTTTAGCGCTACAGTATGGTCCAAGCCCATCTTGTGTATTCTCTGCTACTGCTCTAGAGTTAGCCATTTCTCCAAAAAGTCCTGGTTCCTTTTATTGGAGAATGGTATTAGAAACCAAGATATGGAATCTGGCTGTGCTCATTGCTACTGGGATATCAATACTTCCAGACCTTCTCAGCAAACAGAGCTTAGAAATATGTGTATGTATACTAACCTATGTACACATACATGTCTATAATTGTTTCTATATTTAGCTATCTGTATGGAACTGAACAGTAGTTCATATCAATGTATCTCACTGTACTAAATAATTTGTCCTAGCCTTTTCCCTTTGCATATCTGTAACCTCCTACTCCATGGGTAGATCTCACCATCCCAAGATTGATTTACATATTTGTTCAAACCTGGTATATATGCATAGTGGGTTCGAAATTGTTAAACTGTTCCCCCATGAGAAACAACTTCATCAACAAGACTGCAGTGTTCATGTATAGTTCTTTTTGTCTCTAGTCTTAAAATCCCTGCGTATTCCCCTATTTACTTAGGTCAGCACATCTTCTTTTTTCATTAATAACCATTAATTTTTTAGAGCAGTTTTAGGTTTACAGAAAAACTGAGAAGAAAGCACAGAGAACTTCCATATACCTCTTCCTGCCACCCCTGCACACAGTTTCCATATTTTTCTCAATTATTAACATTTTTGCATTAGTATGGTACAATTAATGAACAAATATTGACACCTTATTATTAACTAGAGTCCATAGATTACATTAGCGTTAACTCTTCATGTTGTACAGTTTTGTAGGCTCACTTATTCTTATCACTAAATAATATTCCATTGTATGGATTTACCAGTTCATCCATTCACCTGTTAAAGTACATCTTAGTTGCTTCCAGTGTTTGGTGATTACGAATAAAGCTGCTATAAATATTATTGTGCAGGTTTTTGTGTCGACATAAATTTTCAAGTCAGCTGGGCAAATATTCAGGGGCATGCATAGTAAGACTATGTTTAGCTTTGTCAGGAACTGCCAAACTGTCTTCAAAAATGGCTGTGCCATTTTGCATTCCCACTAGTAATGACTGAGACTTCCTGTTGTTCCACACAGGCATCAACAATTGGTATTGTCAGATTTTTGGATCTTAGCAATTCTAATAGGTGTGTAGTGGTATCTCATTGTTGTTTTAATTTTCATTTCCTTAATGACAAATGATGTTGGGCATCTTCTCATATGCTTATTTTCCATCTGTATATCTTCTTTGATGAGGTGCCTATTCAAATTTTTGCCCATTTTTCATTGGGTTGTTTGCTTTCTTTTTGTTTAGTTTTCAGAGGTTTATCTTAATCTGCTGGATATGTACATTCTGCAGATTCTGGTTATTATCAGATATGTGATTTGTGAATATTTTCTCCCAGCCTGTGGCTAGTCTCTTCATTTTCTTAGTGCATTTTGCAGAGTTCTTGTGTTTTGAAAACTTTGGATTTAATTAATAATTCAACATCAATAAATTCAGATGTTTTTATACTGGTCCTAGTGTAAATTTACTCTTTGTTTCACATCTTTCAATCATCCAATTTTTAAAAGTCTGTGCAGCTGGAGTTAGACTTCCAGCAATATCCTTAACTCAGATTGGTTCAAAATTCAGCAGCTAGGGAGGACCTATGATTGTGGAGGCCCATAGCAGCCTGTGGTTCCTCAGCAAGGTTACCATTCCTGTCCTCCTACCCTCATTTGGGAACATAGTAAAGGAGAAAACTCTCTTTTCCTGAGGGTCATCTTTAGCTACAATCCCATCAAAGAAAAACAAGAAGCCAGTGAAGTGAGAAGAAAATAGATTCTATACCATTTAAAACGATTGCACTAATTTTATGTAGCGGTAAACATCAATTTATTCAGCAGTAGATTTCAATTATGTTTCTAATTTGTAAATATTGCCCTCCAGTAGATCTTAAATTAGAGGGCTAAGCACTAAGGAATGGCAAGACGATGGCATTGCAATTAGAAATTCTGCTAAAATATTCAATTAACTATTTGAGAAAGTAGTATTTATTGGTAGAAGGCATATATGAAATTTGATTTAGATTGGATTTATAACTATGTTTCTTAGACTGATTATCATCTATTTTCAATTTTGTGGATATATAGTTATATCTGAATCTGCCCAGGGATGGCTGGGATTTGGATAAGTTTGAGGATTGCCATGGAAAATTAACTATTTGGCTACTCTAAAAGATATTAAAGGAATGTGTCTAATTTTTATTATAATGGGATTTGTTGTGTCCAATAGAGCATTTGAAATAAGAAAGCTATTTCTATAATATTTCTAGCATTGTGAGATGATACCCAAAAGAGAGTCTTGTCTAATATTTTTATGGCTTGGGTTTTTTTTCCAGATTCTTCCATCACCTTTGTAACCTCCCTAATCCCAAGGAACTGTGAGAATCAGACAGACCTGTGTTTACAGTCTCAGTTTAATTTAGACAATGTGTGAATCTCTCCTTGAGCCTTCATTTCTACAACTGAAAACAAATAGGGAAAATGAATTCCTTTTAGGGTCATTGTGAGAGCTAATTGAAATAATGAAGATGAAATTTGCACAGTCCCTAGGACAATTTAGCTTCCCTTCCTTTGTATGTTGAATTTCTTTCCTTTGAAATATACTCAACATAAGCCTTCATAATTTATATGGGATGCTAGAGTCATGAACTTACTTCCTTTTCATTTCTTTGTTAAGAATATCCCATTTCATGCACACAAAATGTCCAGCAGCCCCCTCGCCCACAATGTCCATGTGCCTGTCCTTCAGGTTGGAGCTCCCTCGCAAGGTGCTCCCACCCACTCCACTGCCCTCCATACAAGGGCACTGTGAATGAAACACATAAACATTCAGGCATATTTTGAATATTTCTTTGCATCTTTATTTCCAGGAAAGCAGGAATTATGCCTTATATACCTCAGATTGTCTAACATCCTCGCAGTAGGTTCTTGGAGAATGTTTAGGAATGAATGAAAGGCAGGAAAGGAGGCCGGGAGTGAAGGAAGGAAAGAAGGGAAGAAGGAAGGAGGAAGGGAAGGTTGTAGCTAGAACATGAAGACATGAAGAGCCTTTTCTCTCTTTCTCAAGCACCTACCCGGAGCATAAAGCACACTCGTGTTTCTTCCTGAGATCAGTGGGGGTTTTAAGAAATCTGGAGCACATTAGTGAAAAGGAAGTTCTGTTTAGCTGCCTCTACTAGACATAAATGCCTCCTCATTGTTGTCTTATTACCCTTAGTACTTATGATGAGATCTGGGCAAAACTTAGAAGGTTTCAGACTTTCTGAGCCCTCAAAGTTCTTGCTCCAGTCCTCTAGCAATCCAAAGATCCCCAGGTTTCTCCACACCTACCCTTATAAAACCTGCAAACGGTCTCATCAGCAGCATTGATGCACATGGCTGCAATGAAAAAACACAGCTTTCATTCCACCCAGGTAAGTTTGTTTGGCTAGATCTTTAACTTTCATGAAGTTCTAGTGAATAAAATTTCAATGACAGAGAAAAGTCTCTAAAACTTGCAGTTAGGTTTGGGGAAGCTGTTGGGAAATTCCCCCTTGACCCTGAAATCATATTTTTCTCAAGCCAGTGCTGAAGTTCAGTTGTTTTTAGGGCTGGTGAATCAGGCAGGATCCCAAAATGGATCTTTACCATCAGAAAGCTCAAGGCTTGGACGGGGCTCTTCAGGACGAAATGGGCCAAAGGACCATCTAGATGCTGGAGTTCCAGAGGTCCAGGCATCACATCCCTGAGAGTCATCTGGTTTCACATCATGAGGTTCTTGGACCCAAGCCACCTGGCCAAGAAGCAAGCCTCCTAAAACATCCAGCCTCCTGTGCACTCCCTGCTTCTTGACCCTCTCTCATCGTTTGACCTCAGTTCCATTGTACCATATAATCTGGTTCCCAATCTCCTTTTTTGGCATGTGAAAGGAATTTGTTTTGAAAAAGTCCACCTACACAAGTAAACTGTCATTAAGACTTTGGAATGCAGATTTTTCATTCAAAAAGTATTTATTGAATATATCCAAAGCTAGGCACTGTGGAAAGCAAGAGGAGCCAAGACATAATTTCTGTCCTTGGAATACTCGTACTCACAAAAGATCTTGCAGTTCAATGGAGGTTTTTTTTTTTCATTTATCAGTTCATTACTGTATCACTAAAGGTATTTTCTATTTCCTGTTTGCTGTGATTTATGTGGGGCACCAAAAGAGGATTTTCTCTTTCCTCTATCTTTTGTCAAATGTTTGCTTTGTTTAAAGCTAGTACAATGCCATTTTAGTTAAATCACGTCTGCCTCTACAATGTAACTATCTTGTCAAAGTTATTGTATTATTATGGAAGTTAGTAAATATAAATAAAATGCATTTGCAGAATAAAATGACATAAAACTCATTTTCTTTTTATCTTTCTGTTTTCCCTAAGAAAGTAGGGATCTCCCAGCAAAGCACTACATTTCCTTTTTTTCTCAGGGCCATATTGCCTGTCTCTCCCTTCCCTATACACAAGCACAGATACATACCAAAGGCAGACACAGAGGCCCTGGGTGGAATCAGAAACAATCCAGTCATGGACACCGTCACCAGAAACTTCAAGGTTCAGAGCCATGCATGTCTCCTGCTCCCTCTGCAGAGATAGGGAGTGATCTGGCGGTGATACACACTGTGATGTCCCTAGAAATGGAAAAGTTGTGGGTCACTTAATCATCACATGCACACTCTGTAATACATGGCTTCTTTTCCCTGAACTTCTTTCTAGAACATTGTATTGGGTGTTTGCAGTGTGTGAGTAGAGCAGTGTTGAGTGTTCACAAAGGTGTCTATTTCTCCTGCTATTGATGGACTCACACCAAGTGCAAAACGTGATACCCTCAAAGCAAAAACCTGATGCTTCATGCTAGAGTATTCTCTAACCCAAGGCTCATATATTTCAGAAAGCAATTCAACTATGGGTGTTTGATGTGTAAACATAAGAAAGTACTGAAAACAACTTCCCCTCCCCAGCCTGTGGTCTCTATCGTATTTGAAATAAAACTAAAAATTTAGTTCAGCAGGACTGTTATGAGATTGGCCAGCACTGTCTAAATTAAATGTTTCTCTTGTCAATTTTTCAGTGAACTTGTCAAAACCAAATAGAGGGATTTTCAGCGATATTCATTCTGTGTGTAAACACAGTGCTATTTATTCACCAAAGAAAACTGCTTCATGAAAACCAAATTATTACTGTGCCAACTAGTTTTTCAAAGCTCTCTTTAGGTCTATAAAATTCTTTGCAGTGTATTTTGTTTTTAGAAAGATGACGGTGATTCTTTCCTGCAGGTGATGTGGAAGTAACAGACGCTGATCTATGTGACTGCAAGGAGACATAAAGCACAGTTCGACCCTTCCTGGCCACCTCTCACTCCAATCAATATTGCCACTGTAACCAAACAGAATCAAATCATTTGGAGTGTTAAGACCCAGAGGACTGCAAAAGGCTCTGTAGGGGATGGAAGGGCTCTTTTGATTCTCTCGGATTGACTGGGGAGCTGCCTCATCTTAATGCCTCTAACTGAAACCACTCCAAAAGGAGAGAAGTGGGATATTAAGAAGCAGATGACCTTTGAATCTATTTACACCTCTGGGCAAACACAGCGGTGAGGCTGTGAGGAGCTGTGAAGGCTGTTCTTTAATAGGAATCTTGAGTCACTTGCACCTGCTTGCAAGACAGGACGAGCCACAGGAAAGTTTTCACAACGTTGGCCTTCTATCTTTCAGACAAACTGCCTCCAAACAAACAAAACATCTTTTACTCTGCCGTTTTGTTCTGTTTTTCAAGAACAAAATCATCCTATCATCGTGCTACATTATTGTCTCCAATAATTAGACCCAGTGTCTGAGGCCTGTCGAGAGCACTGTTCCAGTTAGCCGTCAAGTCACTTTGATTAAATTCAATAAATAAGGCAGTAAACATGGTTTATGGTTTATTAAAAGTACAATTGATTGCATACTGAAATATTCAGAGGCTTCTGAATAAATCAACTAGTTAGCAAATTCAATATTTTCAGACAGGGCAAATTTATCCCATAAGTTCTCTGCAAAACTAAAACCTCTCTCCTTGTAGCCTTCTACGTTCAGCCTTACAGAATAAGAGCCAAAGACTTAAAGGGGACTACAGAGGCATTCTTCATTCATGTAAGGCCAGTTTATTCCAGTTTACAATTTCCACGTCTTTACTCTTGAAACTCTCCCAAATGAGAGATTCAAAAACCACATTAACCTCTTCCTATGCCTCATCAAAACAATTAAGACCTTCCTCCTATTTAACTTAATTCCCTTCTCATGTAATTGTCTGTAATCTTTGGAAATGAAGGCAGTTTGAGCCAAGAAGAGTCATAATGAAAATGCTGTTATCAATCTAAGCTCTATCTCTGCAGTATCTGGTTCTCTTACATAAAACTCTCCACCTTTCCACTGGAATGACTCTTGTTAAGCTCACCCATGATCTGAGTACTGGCATTCCCAACCCTCCTTTATCATCTGATTGGATTGCTTTGCAGAATTTATCCCAACTCAGCATCCTTCCTTACCTAGTTTCCCCACACCACTCCACATTTGGTTCCCTGAAACTTTCTTCTTACTTCCTCATGCTTCTTACTTCCATTTACTTCTTCTGTCCTCTATTTCTAGGGAACTCAGGGGTTCAGTCCTCTGTTTTTCTCTGCTTTTCTTAGGTGACATCAACACCTCTCACGACTTCATCAGTCAGTTGACATTAATTCTTAGATCAATACCTTGGACTTTAATTTTTGTTCTAAGCTCCACATATATTTCCTGCTACCTATTGGAAGTATTAAGAGTCTAACAGGTATCTCACACCTAACGAATTTATCTTCCCTTCCAAACCTGCTATGCCTTAATGACATCACTTTCCAACTAGCTGCCCAAGCCAGAGACCTCAGAGTCACCTTCATCATCTCCTATTTCCTCACTCTCCACATTAATTGGTAACAGATTATACCAATTCTGCTTCTAAAATGTCTCTCAATATATCTTCTCTTCTCTTTCCACTGCCATTGGCTTGGCACAGGCCTTCAGAGTCGCTCACTTGGTCTACTTTAATAGCTGATTGCCCCATCATCATTCTTACACCCATCTACTCTCCTTGAATTGCTCCCTCAGAGATCTGTTAAAAGTGAAAATCTACTTTGCAAAACAAAAACAGGAGAGGGAAATCTCTTTGACAGCTCACTTTTGCCTACAGATACAAATTCAACCAACCTGTTTTGAGTACATCAGACCTGCTAGACACTGTAGCAGGTATCACTGCAGGCATTATGTCTAAACGGCATCACATTGGAAGTTAGGGAAAGTGGGCTCACTTCCCACATATGGGTCCATAAATTTCCAGTCCTAAATTTCACCATCTGTAAATGAGAGGGTTGGATTAGATGATTTCTAAGGATCTTTCAGTTTTTCACATCTTTTTCAAAAGGGCAGTTAAATATAACTAGATAATGTCAGAGGACCAATTAGACTGTTTTGGGATATCATTACAGATATTGGGAGCTTAATTCTTATTTTAATTCTGCTAACCAACAAGTGTCTATTCTTTGGGCACCTGTTCTGTGTCAGGCAATCAGAGGGACAGATAGAAGCAGAAATCAGTGCTAATTCCCTAGAAACATCCTATCTAGTTGTGAAAAAATAAGATTGTATTATTACTCAAAATGGCAAACACCCACAAATCCACATTATTTAAATAAATTATTAAATAAAGGCATAAATGGGGAGAAGACATAACTTTGCCATGCAGGAGAATTCCAAATTCTTACTAATTACCCCTCCCCTCAAGGAGGGGCAGCATATCTTCCCACCCCTTAAGTGTGGGCTACTTCCTTCCAGAGGGCACAGGATGAAAAGAGGAGCAGGAAAGGAGTAGCTTCGCAGGGGAGAAACCTGACAAACACTGCCTCAGCCAGCTGATCAAGGTCAACAACAAGTGAGAAGTCATGTTGACAGTACGTTCGCTTGTTACGATGTCATGAAAATGGTACCTCACCTCTGTGGTCTTCCTCTCAAAAGCCCAAAACCCCAGTCGAATCTCAAGTAAAACATAAGACAAACCAAAATTGAGGCCATTCTACAAAACACTTGACAGGTGCTCCTCAAAAGTGTCAGGTCATAAAAAACAAAGAAAGCCTGAGAAACTGTCAGAGTTAAGAGGAGCCTAAGAAGACATGGTGAGTAAATGTAAGGTGTATACTGGATGAGATCCCAGAACCGAAAAAGGACATTAGATAAGAACTAAAGAAATCTGAATGAGTATGGGCTTTAGCTAATAATAATATGTTGATATTGGTTCATTAATTGTGACAAATCTAACAGATTAATGTAAGATGTTAATAATGGCAAAAACTAGATGCGGATATATGGTCTTCCTGTACTGTCTTCTTAATTTTTCTGTAAAATCTGTAAAATAAAAAAGATCTAAAATAAAAAGCTTATTTTAAAAATAGATATTCATTCATTCATTCAACAGACATTTACTGAGTGTTCATATTGTTCAAGCCACTGCGTCAGGCACCAAGTACCCAAAGATGAATAATGCACATGGAGGATCCTACACAATTGAAACCGACTGAGTATGACTGTAATTCAAAGGAAGGTGAAGTCACTTCTGGCTGGATGTTGCAGGAGAATGTTGGAGAGGAAGAAGTTGAAAGCAGGCTACATCAAGTTTACAATATATGGCTGAATTTTCCTCACATCTACAAGGGAATGAAATTTCCCTGGGAGCAAAGAAAATGTAAAAATATAATAATCAACCAAAACAAAATCTGCATAGATCACCCAAGTGGGAAAACAGTATCGAGTAGCCCTATGGAAGTGCTTGGCAGCTGGAATCTGACTCAGCGGATGGATGATTGAGATCAGTCAGCTGCCTACCTGCAATGCCCAGCACTGAGACCCTATGCATAAGTGGCTTGGTTTGTAAGTCAGTTAGTGGAACTTGAGAGACAGTGTTCTTTATGCCCCCGGTGAAGGCCTTTCAACTCATAAAATACCCATGGTATAGTACTGCCTGAATAGTACTACAGAATAAAATAATCGTGTTTGTTACTCTCTCCAAACAAGGTGAGGCAATTAGACAAGGATCAAGTTTGCTGCTAATGAGGCCTGCCCTGCAAGTGGGGGACCCACCCACTATGCGCCTAAGGTTTCTAATTATTAAATAGAAGACATGAGATGATAACCTACTTTTCTTAGTTCCACTGTGATGCTCTCTAGATAATCATTTAATTCATTCCTTCCCCTTTTACCCTCATCAACACCAGCCTGTCCACCGCTGACTTCACCCTAGACACTGAGGCAAGATCAGAAGCGTGAACAGAAAAATAGTGAAGAATTAGTAATGCAAGGAGGATTTGCCCTCCAGTCACACTGGGATGTGAGAGTTTGGGAAGAGAAAGAAGGGCAGACTATGTGTGACCAGCCTGAACAGATGAGTGAGAGGGTTATCGGCAGCCCAATACACTTGTCTGAGCGTGAGTGAGCTTGGACGTGATAAAGTTTGGCATCAAAATCTAAGTCAATTCAATTTGGTGCATGAAGCTTGAAGGTATAAGCATTGGTTCCAAGCAATTTTGAAGTCAGTTTGGATGAAAATATTGTCATTCAGTGCAGGGCAAACAGGAGGTGGAGATCAGTTCATTGAGATCTGGACCAGATGATGCTGAGGACAGAGTCCAGGATCCTCATGGAGACGATCAGCAGGAATCAGAGAAGGTGAGAGCACTGTCTAAGCAAGCTAGAGGTGAACCAAGTTTTGAGTCCTGGCAGGAGAACTGAGATACTAAACCAGAACCTGAGACCAGACCAACAAGTCAGAGATTAGGGAAAGGCTGAGATGCCATGAAGGTGTAGCTGTGAGCTTATTTTGATCAGACAGCACAAATATAGCTAACTTGGACCCCACTCATTGCTGGAGAAGAGACTCCCCATGTCTCCTCAGCACCAGATCAGATGCTGGGTGGGCTGAGCCTAAGCAAGGGGGTCGTCTCTGTCTGCAGTTGAGCAAGGCTAGAGAGGTCAGGGGATGGCAAACAGGGTTGTAGCCACACAAGGGAAGGGTGGGTCCCAAGCAGACACAGTGAGTTAGATTAGAGAGTTTCTGCGGCCATTCCCACAGCTACAACTCTCCCCAAGTATCCACTCATATGGAAGACACCTACATGAAATGAATATACAGTAAGATTTGGACAAATAAAGATATAAGATAGCTTTCCAAATGACATGTCCTGAGTCTCTCTTGGTAAAGGACAGTATCATCTTCAAAACATTCAGTCTTACAAAAAGAGAAAGGGGGAAATTGATTCCTCTCATCATGTAAAGGGAACTACAGAAAATTGGGACAGGATACATCGCTGCACTCTAATTTTGGTCAAACAGAGCCTTGTTGTTTAGAACTCTTGTTTAAAATAAAAATTGCCCTCGAGAAAGAAAGAGATTTCCCAACCATATATCTTGTAGATTGTATCCTGTGTTAAAGTATCAAATAAAACCAAACAATCTGAGGGCTCATTCTGTCCTTTTAAAATCAAGCCAGTCAAACACCATTATTTTTCAGGGTCCCACAGTGATTTATCCAGGAGGAATATTCCCTGGACTGAAAGTAAAATGTTCACCCCTTGTGTCTAATTAGGTTTTCCGGGGCACCCAGCAGACAATGGCAATAGTCACACTGTGAAAGTGAAATTAAGAGTCAGATCGTTTTCCAGCAGGTGAGAAGTGTATCTGGCCAGCTTAGAGGGTACCTTTGTTCCCATGAGTTCTAAAATTTTTCAGCAGATGATCTCCATTTTATTCCCTAAAGGGAAATTCCCTGAAAAATTGGGTTATGTGAGACTGGGGTGGTGGTGAAAGCAAAGTGATGGAGAGGCTGCTGGTAGCACAAGACAAGAGGTGGGCAAGACATTCTTTCTTCATCAGTTCCCCAGGTGAGGGGCAATGATGGCAGCTGTTAGCACATGTCCCTGCTAGTGGAAGTGCCTGGGCTGTCCAGAGGGGCAGACAGATCGCAGAGCCTCCACTTCCGAATGGACCGCTTGTGGACTCTGCTCTCGGTTACTTTGGATAAGTCACTTAGCAACTAAAGGTCTTTCTTTTCTTTTCTTTTTTCACTGTGAAAGAATATTTTTTGATTAGTTCATTCCAAAAATCAAGGATGTGTGTGGAGCTAGTGAGGACACTGGAAACTGGAGGAAAATGCCCTGCTGCTGGTTCCTTCCACCCCAGTCCCCGATGTATGGTAGTCAACTCTGTTCACATTTCCCGAAAAGAACACTTCCTAGAAAAGGATAGGAGAGGGATGATTTACTGAGAGGAGCTAAAATAATTCAAGGCACATGGATTCATACCAGAAGAACGTCTGCTTTACAGATCTTCAGACTGGTACATCAGACTAGAAAGCTAGAGGATCTGGAAAGTAGGGACACAAACTCTCAATTTGATCAAGAAGATGATGAGACTCAAGCATCTGTAGCTTGGAGATGGGTTTTATTTTTTCAATAGATCTGGAAAGAAAATATGAAAGCTAATCTGTTCTTCAACAAAAGAAACAATTGCTGATTTATCTGCTGCCCAAAACATAATTTTGTAGCTCCCTAGTTACCTGTGGATGTTGCATATTTACTTCTCTCCCTTCTGCTCTGTAAGAACTGGAAGCTCCTCTAAGGGAAAGATGAAGCTGTTTCTGAGGAATATATGCAAACTCCCCAGCTAGGGAGCCTGAAAGAACACGCTAACCATTTGTTCACTTACGTCATAGACTTGCTATTGTTCAATCTCCTGGCAATTAACAACTTACATGCACTCTTGAGCATACAAAGCCGTAGACTTTATTTCCTTATATTAGGATTTCTGGATCTGGGGAAAAGTAACAGCTATTTATTTTCAAAAGAATATTTAATTACAGCATTCACATAAATAATAAACAATGTTGACATAAACAAATATAACTTTCATTTTGAAAGAAGACTTAAAAGCCACAGGAATGAATAGTATTTATTCTTAGACTATATAGTAGAGTCATGGATAATATGCATTTTCATAAATTTGTATTACAACATGTCCTTTTTCTTAAACCTATTTATATTCTCATTTGCTCAACAGTTCACTCTAGAGAGATCAATTAGCAAGTCTCATCTTCTAAAATTAAATTTCAGTTTCCATCTCTTTAAGAGAAGATTATGAATAATATAGATATTACTTTTCACATTTGTTGATTTCTAGCAAAATGAGATTCAGCGAGCACCTAAACTTTTAGATAATTGATTTTTAAACAATCAATTTCTACAAATATTCTTTGGGAAAAGATTTCATTAAAACTATACAGAAATAATACTGTCTCATCAGCATAAACATTTGATGTATACGAAATTTTGCACTCATATGTAAGCATTATTCCCTTCAAGGCAAAGTTTTTTTAAACTACAAGTTCCCTACACAACTGTAGAGTCAAATAACCACTTGCTCCAATAAGCATTCACTCACAGCTCTACATAGTGCTTTAAAATAATGTCATGGTCCCCGTTCTCAGAGCGTAAGGTGCTTCCTTCCCAGCCACAGTCCATATTAAGAAAATAACATCAGGAAGGAGGTGTGTTCTAGTATGAAGAATAATGGAATGCCTCTTGAAATACCATATTTATTCTAAAACATTGGTTTTTTGATTTATGGCAATAGAGAAGAAAAGTGCTTTGGACTAGAATTCAGGTGAAGTAACTTGATGAAGTATAGAGAAGATCAAGTTGGCAATTTGTGTTAGCCCCTTGCTGATTCCACTTCATCCTAAGATGGCAATTTTCAGCTTGATATGGAAAATAACTAAGAAGTAAGTTTTACCACTATGCAAATATGCAAAACTATAAAAATGTTAAAATATTTTAAAGTTTGTACATTTGTGCTTCTGAATGCTGGGCATAATCTCTGCTCAGATTGTTTGGAAAAAGTAGTGACCTTCTGCCACTCACTAACCATGTGGAAAAGGCAGGGGGAGATTGGGACATGGAAAAGAGAGGATCAGGAGGGGGGAGTCCTCCCTGGGTTGCTGTAGGGCCAGTCTTCTTTAAAATTGAAAAGCTCGTGTTTCTCTTAGACTCATTCAGTGGCCTTCTGGGAATCACCCAAGTCTAAGCTTGCCCTCAGTAACCCTCCAACCTTTAAAATAATGTCCTCTCTCTGATTCTTCCTTCCCTTAGGCGCTATTGTGGGTTTCCAATGTAATGAAAAATGATCTGACATACCCATTTCCATTAAGTGCTACCAAGTGAATTGGTTTCCTGGTTCATCAGTGGTGACTAGCATTTAAAAAAAACAAAAAAATGAAGGACTCTGAATCTAAAGAAATTTTGCTGGGATTCTAAGCACTATGGAAGTGAGATGTGTCTGCATGGAGGTGTTGAGGGGAATGGAGTTTCCGGGGAAGATTAGGTTCCATTTTTGATATTTCCTATCCATCCCAAGTTGACGGTGGCTTATTTTACTTACACTCAACACCAACCCTCAACACCACCTTGCTGTAACAAGAATTTCCCCCAACTCGATTGGAATTTTCTTTACCATTTGCTAGCTATTTATTTAGGAGATCTGAGGCACACGTCCACAGTTAGTTCATAAGTAACTATAGAGAACAGAATACTGATCTTGCCATAAGAACTGAATTATTCCTATTACCAGCTGTGTGACCTTGGTGAGTTACTCAAATCCTTCTGAGTTGCAAAATTTCCTCCTGTAAAATCCTTAAAATAATATCTACCTCGCAGGTTATAGGTATTGTAACATCTGTGAGATGGAAGGTCACTAGGCATATACAATGACCTTGTCTAAAACAAAGAGGGCAAATTGATTTCAAATTAAATAACATACCTAGCTAAGTTAGAGTGACTATGTGTAATGCTTAGAAGGATTGTGGGGCCATATCCATGTTCAGCAAGAAAGAGTGCTGTGGTTGATTCATGATGTCTGTCGCGAGAGCCAAGTACAGGAACGAGAGTATGAGTGACATATAAATGACATCCTTGATAGAAGGTATTATTTATTTAACTTTCAAAGCACCATCTTGCGTGTCATCTCCTTCTTCACGAAGCCTTGACTGATTGAACCTAACCAGTCTGCACCCTTAATATGCGGGAGAAGTCAACTCTGTAAGTTTACTTGCTCGAGAAATTATTTGAATTAAAATATCAATCAATAAGTGCAAACAGCACTACGTATCACCATCTTTCTTATTCTCCAAAAGCAGATAGTCTGTGTAAAGCCACAATGATCAAAGACATCCAGCAAAACTCTTTTCTTAAAATGAGAGAAACATTTTAATGCTTATATCTGTGGAGTTTTTGTTATTCATGGGCAGAGGGCAACATCTGACACTATTTTCCTTTCTTCACAATCAATGTGACTATTTGATTCCAAAGAAAGATTCAAGTGCAGAAGAGAAAAGTTGCTAGAGAAGCAAAGAAGGAAGTTCCAAATTAAAAACAAGGGGGTTGAAAATTATAAGGAAATGTAGATCAAAGTGATAGGGTGGAGGGGCAAAGAAGGGACAAAAGAAATGGCAGATAAGAGCAGAAAGACCAAAGACAGGGTGAAGAGCAGTTAGCAGGAAGGAAGTCAGAAGAGAATATGTTTTCATTTATACTACTCCGGAAGGATATTTTAAAAGGAACATGATGTCACTTCCATGTCAGTATAGCAAGGATATTTCATAAAACATAGCTGTATTTCTTTTTTCCATCAGGACCAGATTACTGCCCCCTATAGATTTACTTTTTCTTTTTTTTTTTTTTAGCATGAGTTTCACAGAGAAATGCTGAAATGATTTCGTTTTTAAAAAATCATGGCTTACTTAGGGCATCCTTAAGAACATTCCTAAGATAAAGATAATCTAATCTTGCTTTCACAGTGTGTGTCCCATGAAGCTATTTACTTCCAAATTTCAATTTAATCTCTGAAATATATGTATCATATAAAGGAGAATCAGTGCCAAACCTGATCTCACACTTTTAAGAATCACGAATCTCTACTTTTTTTATGAACATCCAAGCAATGATGACATCCTTGACACAGAAGTAACGTCACTTTAAAATATTGCTTTCCTTCATCAGTTTGCAAATCTGAACATAACAATTTTGGATCTTACTAGAAATATAAAAAGAATTTCCAATTACTTTTATTTTTATTTTTATTTCCATTTGAATATTCCAGTAAGTTGGAATTTTAGAATTTCCTTGATCTACAAAGTTTTGCTTATAAAAGTACAGATATGTGTTTCCCTTGCACAAAAGAATGGATTCCTACCACACTCTGAGATTATATCTCCCAAATGAGTCTCCATAGAGGAAGGCCTTTCAGATTCTGTGTGTATGCTTATGTCTGCACACACCCAGCCTAGCATATGTGACCCCCTCAGTCCTCGGCCTATCTCCCAGGATGGGATCCAATTCAGGGTATAATTCCTTAGAGCATCTCACAGCCAACTCTTGCCTCAACTAATAACAGGCTTTGCTGGGTTGATTCATTTCCCAGGAGTGAGCTGCAATATAACACATGATATAGCTTATGGAATAGGTCTATAAACATTTACAAGAACATATGACTTGTGGAACAATGCAAATGTTTATAGTAGATGAATGCCTGAGGAAACTAATGTATATCCATCAACTGGAATACTATGCAGCCATTACAGACTATTATTCAGAAGTGTTTTTAAAGATATAACAATAATAATTGAAAAACTCAGGATTCAAAATTGCATATAGAGTATAATTATATATACAGTGGGGAGAAACAAAACTAATCATGTATAAAAAGACCAAACATAAACACTACCATAACTGTCGCTGGAAGGCTGGATTATAAACAATTCTTTTCCTTCTGTTTTTCTACTTGTTTTCAACATTTGCTTTAATGAGGTTATGCTAATTAATAGAGTATGCTTGTATTTTAAAATATTTAACAAGAAGGTCGATTTTGTTTTTGTTTTTCCTCCTAAATTCATCTCTTACTTTTGCTTTCAAATGAGAAAGGACCAAAGCAAACGTAGCTGAGATCCAAGTTGGGGACCTGGGATGAGATGCAGAAGCTGCCGCAAAGAGGTAAGAAATCAACCGAGCACACCTGCAGGTTTATTGTTATAGGTCAAAGCTACAAACTGGGGTTAGTCTACCTAGAAATGGAAAGAAGGACAGAAACTCAGATGTAATGCCAGAAAATGAGGGAAGGAATAGGAGGCAATACCCTGGCATATCATGGGCCATCTCTGATGTGACTAATGGAATCTCCATACTCTCTGACTCTTTGGACAGAAGTAAGCACCAGCCAAGACTTAGGGCCAAAGGGGAACTTTGTCAGCAAGACAAAATACACACAGGAAGTACTCTCCCCTGAGGGCCACAGCAGCCTAGGATCATCCCGTGAGAGGTGAGACAAGCTCTTAAATGGCGTTTGAGTCCAGCTAAGGAATCCTGGTGATCCTAAGGAGTTTTCAGCTTGCATACTTATTCTTGGTGGTAATGAATTTTGTTAAGTTTTCATTTACTTTCACTATATTTTGGCCATGTGCTGCATGACTTCCAATACTTCATTTTCTGTGTATCCAATGTAAAACTGTTGCTTTAAGTTCCATTTTCCTTGGCCTAGACCCTTTTGGGACAGGCAGAAAGCGGCCACTGCTACCTTAGAAGGGGGATGATGCACCATGTCGTAGTCAATGAGAGTCAGCTCCACCAAGGATGCGGGAGTTAGCACCATATCCTGCCCTCACCCCCTTGAGGATGGATATCTGACCGCCGGGCCTTGCTACAAATACTAGGAGATTCAAATCACAGAACAGCCACACCTGAATCTCATCCCCCACTTTATCATCCGGTGGGAAGCCTGACTGCTCTCAGCTCCCACTCAGCCTTACTTTCCTCTCAGTCCAACTTAGATGTGAGGGAGCCTCCAAGTGGAAGGAGGAGAGGAAAGGGCAGTTGAATCAAGGTAACAATTACAGAGCACAACAGTTTTTTGGCTGTAACCGGCCCTTGCACTTTTTTTTTTTTTTAACAACCTGGGTGTGTAGACTAGAAGGAAGTTAACTTCCCGACATGGAGTGCTATGGTCGTACATCATGTTAACCTATTCTATTAGTTCATTCCTCAACTTCTCATTCAATATTAGTGCCTAGTTTGGCCAAGCACCAACTCAGGCACTGGGGATGCAGCAATGACTGAAAGAGGGAGTTCTCACACTTGTACAGTTTATAGTCTTGATTGGGAAAGCTGATTGTAAAAAAATAGAAAATATTAATGAACTAGACAACTGGAAAGTTTCAGATATTGACAAGGGTATGAAGACAAAATAGGATGACATGACTAGGAAGTCTACTTCAGACAGTCAGCAAGGGACTCTTTGTAGAGGTAATATCTGAGCTGAGGCATCATGATACTAAGCCCAGCAAAGACCCAGAGGGATGCTTATCTTTAGAGGACAATCTCACATAAAGCCAGGACCTGCAGAATGCAACACTTCTGGGAAAGGAGGTAAACTGGGGAGAAAAATCTCTTGTTGAAGGAGACAATGAAGACACTTGGCACCTCGTGTCGGGTCTGGGTGGAGGGGAGGGAGAGGTAGAAATGTTCCCCTGAGAATTTATATTTCTGAACGTAAACTCACATGAGTTACAGCCCAAATTCACGCTATTCATATTGGGGGAAGGATGTGGAGCTTAAAAATTAGTTTAGAATGAGTATTTTCTCCCCATAAGCAACTGAAAATCCTCTTTAGGGAAAAGCACCTTAAAACTGATCCTCAAAAGAAATCCCACAAATTATTTTCCATAAAATATGTGTTCATAATTTTTTTAAGACATGGAGACTGATCCAGAAAGACTGAAAATATTAGACATCAAATGTACAGCCTAAAATAATTATATCAAAAGTTTAGCTTAGTATGGTTATATAAATAAAGGTATCTGTCTAAAGTATAACAAAGAGACAGGAGACTATGAAAATAATGAGATATACTTGGAAAACAATTAAATAGAGCCTATAGAAAAAATAAAAAGAATTTTTTAAATGAAATTAGAAAGTCAACCAATGGATTAAACAGCAGATTAAACATGATTGGGAAAACATGTAAAAATACTTTATTGGGAGAAAAAGATCCAAGATGGCGCCATGAGTAGTCCTCTTTGTCTCTCCCCCTTCGAGTCTACAATTATTTGGACACTTATCGCTTGACAAAGGATATCCAGACAGCATCTCAGGACGTCTGAGATACCCATGCGACTATACATCGGAAGGCGGACAGACTTTCCTCCAGGAGGATGTGGAAATAGGTGAAAACTCTCCGACCCCGACGAGCAGCCTAGTACCCGCAAGCGGCTTTCTTCCAACAGACGCCCCCAGAGGATCTACACACATCTAGGGCAGGAGCGAGCACACAACAGAGGAGCGACGGTGGAAACAGGTGACCAGAACCCTACCTAAACCCCCCGCAATTACTCCTAAACGCAGAGGGAAACTTTGGAGTTGCACACCTGAGCCCGCGGGGAGAGTCTCTCCCCGCCATTGGCAGGGAGACCCCGCCTGGTGTTCGCGGCGCCCGGAGGGTCCCAGAGAGAGTCACTGGGGGTACGGAGGGCTCCCAGCTGCCGTTGCCCGCCCTGAGGGAGTAGGGATTGCCGGAGATCTCGGAGAGGACCGGGGCTGGGGGAACTTTCAAAGGCCGGCTCTGCGACCCGGAGGGGAAGCGCCGGAGTTCCGCCCGGGCAGCAGACAAAACTCTCTGTCTGCCATTAGCAGAGGGGACACGCACAGCATTCACGGCTCCGGGAGAGGCCCGGAGAGAATCCCAGAGGGCGGGGCAACCCCCAGCTGTTGCCCGCCCCGTGGGACTAGGGATAGCCGGAGATCTCGGAGAGGACTGGGGCTGGGGGGAGTTCCAGAGACCCAGCTTCGAAGCCTAGGGGGAAACCCTACAGGCTCACAGCAGCCTTAGGGAAAGCCTCTGCACAGCACCAGTAGAAGGCACCCAGCCGCCAGCCATAAGGCTGGAAGACCCCAGGGCAAAAGCAGCATAGCTAGGTGAACTAACCACAGACTGTAGAAGATGCCAATAGCTCTCCTGCAACCCATAGAGGACAAGTGAGATTTTGTGGGTGCCAACAGCAACGGAGAGACAAATATAAGTGATCCCACCCCGGCCACTGGAAAACCCCATAACACCGTTGCAGACCCCAAGGAGAGAGCACATCTAGGTGGGCTGCAACAGTAGGCACCAGCAGCGTGAAGCCCCCCTGTGACGGCCCCCACGGCAGAGGAGGGAATCCAAAGGGCCACTGTGGCTACGAGGAGGGGCCCAGGCCCAGTTAGCAACTGCGGACAGAGTTCCTGGTTGGTGCAGTATAAACAGCTGCTCCCCCCACCGCAGCAGCTGAAACAAGTGAAAGGAGCAACTAAACTCTATCTCCATGCGGAGGCACAAATCAACAACATCAAGCAATATGAAAAAATACATTAAATCTCCAGAACAGAAAGAAAGTAACAAATACACAGAAAACAATCCCAAAGAAAATGAGATATATAACCTAAATGATGATGACTTCAAAACAGCCATCATTAAGATTCTCAATGAGTTAAGAGAGAATTCTGACCGACAACTCAACGAGTTCAGAAGCTATGTCACAAAAGAGTTTGATACAATAAAGAAGAACCAAACAGAAATATTGGAAATGAAGAACACAATAGAGGAGATTAAGAAAAATCTAGATGCTCTGAACAGTAGGGCCAATAATATGGAGGAAAGAATTAGCAATTTGGAAGATGGCAATATAGAATTGTTGCAGGCAGAGGAGGAGAGAGAAGCAAGACTAAAAAGAAATGAAGAAACTCTCCGAGAATTATCAGACACAATTAGGAGATGCAACGTAAGGATTATAGGTATACCAGAGGGAGAAGAGAAGGAGAAAGGGGCAGAAAGCCTATTCAAAGAAATAATGGCTGAGAACTTCCCAAATCTGGTGAGGGAGATGGATCTTCAGGTGACAGAAGCCAATAGATCTCCAAACTTTATCAATGCAAGAAGACCAACTCCACGGCATATAGTAGTGAAGCTAGCAAAAGTCAACGACAAGGAGAAAATATTAAGGACAGCCAGGCAAAAGAAACTAACCTACAAAGGAACCCCCATCAGGCTATCAGCAGATTTCTCAGCAGAAACTTTACAGGCTAGAAGAGAGTGGAATGATATATTCAAAAATCTGAAGGACAAAAATCTACAGCCAAGAATTCTCTACCCAGCGAAAATATCCTTCAAATATGATGGAGAAATAAAAACTTTCCCAGATAAACAAAAATTAAGGGAGTTCATTGCCACAAAACCTCCTCTTCAGGAAATCCTCAGGAAAACCCTCATTCCTGAAAAATCCAAAAAAGGAAAGGGGCTACAAAACCAAGAGCAGAGGAGATAAGTAGAAGGACAACAACAGAGAGTAGCAGCTCTACATCAGAACAGATTAAACCATGGGACGAGAAACAAAGGAAACTGAAGAAAACCGGAAAACAAGACACAAAATGGTAGTGGTAGGCCCCCATGTCTCAATAATCACTCTAAATGTAAATGGATTGAACTCCCCAATCAAAAGACACAGAGTGGCAGGATGGATCAAAGAACAAGATCCAACAATATGCTGCCTCCAGGAAACACACCTCAGCCCCAAAGACAAACACAGACTCAGAGTGAAGGGATGGAGAACAATACTCCAAGCTAATAATGAACAAAAGAAAGCAGGTGTCGCTATACTAATATCAGACAAGGTAGATTTCAAAGCAAAACAGATAAAGAAAGATAAAGAGGGACAGTATATAATGATAAAAGGGACTCTCCACCAAGAAGACATAACACTTATAAATATATACGCACCCAACACAGGAGCACCAAAATTTGTAAAGCAACTCTTAACAGAACTAAAAGAAGACATCAACAACAATACAATAATAGTAGGGGACCTCAACACACCATTAACACCAATGGACAGAACATCCAGACAGAAAATCAACAAGGAAATAATAGAATTAAATGAAAAATTAGACCAGATGGACTTAATAGATATATATAGAACACTTCATCCAAAAACAGCAGGTTACACATTCTTCTCAAGTGCACATGGAACATTCTCAAGGATTGACCATATTTTGGGAACCAAAGCAAACATCAATAAATACAAGAGAGTTGAAATAATATCAAGCATCTTTTCTGATCATAATGCTATTAAACTAGAAATCAACTACAAAAAAAAAGCAGAGAAAGTTGCAAAAATGTGGAGACTAAACAACACGCTTCTCAACAAACAATGGATCATTGAAGAAATCAAAGAAGAAATCAAATTTTATCTGGAGACTAATGAAAATGAGAACACGACATACCAAATCATTTGGGATGTAGCAAAAGCAGTCCTAAGAGGGAAATTCATCGCAATACAGGCTCACCTCACTAAACAAGAAAAAGCTCATGTAAGCAACCTCAAACGACGCCTAACAGAACTAGAAAAAGAAGAACAAACAAAGCCCAGAGTCAGTAGAAGGAGGGAAATAATAAAAATAAGAGCAGAAATAAACAATATTGAAACAAAAAAGACAATAGAAAGGATCAATGAAACAAAGAGTTGGTTCTTCGAAAGAATTAACAAAATTGACAAACCCCTAGCCAGACTCACCAAGAAAAGAAGAGAGAAATCGCAAATTAATAAAATCAGGAATGACAGGGGAGAAATCACAACAGATACCAATGAAATACAAGAGATCATAAGAGAATACTATGAAAAACTATATGCCAACAAATTGAACAACCTGGAAGAAATGGACAAATTCCTAGACTCCTACAATCTCCCCAAACTGAATCAAGAAGAAATGGAGAATCTGAATAGACCAATCACAAGTAAGGAAATAGAAACGGTAATCAAAAACCTCCCCAAAAACAAGAGTCCAGGACCAGACGGCTTCTCTGGAGAATTCTACCAAACATTCAAAGAAGACTTAATACCTATTCTCCTCAAACTGTTCCAGAAAATTGAGAAAGATGGAGAACTCCCTAACACATTCTATCAAGCCAACATCACTCTGATCCCCAAACCTGACAAGGACAACACAAAGAAGGAGAACTACAGGTCGATATCACTGATGAACATAGATGCAAAAATCCTCAACAAAATTTTGGCAAACCGATTACAGCAATACATCAAAAAGATTATACACCATGATCAAGTGGGATTTATACCAGGGACACAGGGATGGTTCAACATCCGCAAGTCAATCAACGTGATACACTACATCAACAAAATGAAAAACAAAAACCACATGATCATCTCAATAGATGCAGAGAAAGCATTCGACAAGATCCAACACCCATTTATGATAAAAACCCTCAGTAAAATGGGTATAGAAGGAAAGTACCTCAACATAATAAAGGCCATATATGATAGACCCACAGCCAACATCATACTCAATGGACAAAAGCTGAAAGCCATCCCTCTGAGGACAGGAACAAGACAAGGGTGCCCACTTTCACCACTCCTATTCAACATAGTACTGGAGGTGCTGGCCAGAGCAATTCGGCAGGAAAAAGAAATAAAAGGAATTCAAATAGGTAACGAAGAAGTAAAACTCTCGTTGTTTGCAGACGACATGATCCTATACATACAAAACCCCAAAGAATCCACAGAAAAACTATTAGAAATAATCAACAACTACAGCAAAGTAGCAGGGTATAAAATTAACGTGCATAAATCAGTCCCATTTCTATACACTAACAATAAACTAACAGAAAAAGAACTCAAGAACTCTATCCCATTCACAATCGCAACAAAAAGAATAAAATACCTTGGGATAAACTTAACCAAGGAAGTGAAGGATCTATACAATGAAAACTACAAGACTTTCTTGAAAGAAATAGGCGATGACATAAAGAGATGGAAAAACATTCCTTGCACATGGATTGGAAGAATAAACATAGTTAAAATGTCCATACTACCTAAAGCAATATACAGATTCAATGCTATCCCAATCAGAATCCCAAGAACATTCTTCACAGAAATTGAACAAACAATCCTAAAATTCATATGGGGCAACAAAAGACCGCGAATTGCTAAAGCAATCCTGAGCAAGAAAAACAAAGCCGGCGGAATCACAATCCCCGATTTCAAAACATACTACAAAGCTACAGTGATCAAAACAGCATGGTACTGGTACAAAAACAGGTCCACAGATCAATGGAACAGAATTGAAAGCCCAGAGATAAAACCACACATCTATGGACAGCTAATCTTCGACAAAGGAGCAGAGGGCCTACAATGGAGAAAAGAAAGTCTCTTCAACAAATGGTGCTGGGAAAACTGGACAGCCACATGCAAAAGATTGAAAATTGACCATTCTTTTTCACCACACACCAAAATAAACTCAAAATGGATCAAAGACCTAAAGATTAGGCCTGAGACAATAAGTCTTTTGGAAGAGAATATAGGCAGTACACTCTTTGACATCAGTTTCAAAAGAATCTTTTCGGACACTGTAACTCCTCAGTTGAGGGAAACAATAGAAAGAATAAACAAATGGGACTTCATCAGACTAAAGAGCTTCTTCAAGGCAAGGGAAAACAGAATTGAAACAAAAAAACAGCTCACTAATTGGGAAAAAATATTTACAAGCCACTTATCCGACAAAGGGTTAATCTCCATAATATACAAAGAACTCACACTGCTTAACAACAAAAAAACAAACAACCCGATCAAAAAATGGGCAGAGGACATGAACAGACATTTCTCAAAAGAAGATATGAATATGGCCAATAGACACATGAAAAGATGTTCATCATCGCTAATCATCAGGGAAATGCAAATCAAAACTACACTAAGATATCACCTTACCCCCGTTAGATTGGCAAAAACATCCAAAATCAAGAGTGACAAATGTTGGAGAGGTTGTGGAGAAAAAGAAACCCTCATACACTGTTGGTGGGAATGCAAACTGGTACAGCCACTATGGAAAACAGTATGGAGACTTCTCAAAAAGTTAAAAATAGAAATACCCTATGACCCAGCCATCCCATTACTGGGTATCTACCCTAAGAACCTGATATCAGAAATCTCAAGAGTCCGTTGCACCCCTATGTTCATCGCAGCATTATTTACAATAGCCAAGACGTGGAACCAGCCTACATGCCCAGAAACTGATGATTGGATAAAGAAGATGTGGTATATACACACAATGGAATACTACTCAGCCATAAAAAAAGACAAAATTGGCCCATTCACAACAACGTGGATGGACCTCGAGGGTATTATGTTAAGCGAAATAAGCCAGTCAGAGAAAGACGAACTCTATATGACTCCACTCATAGGTGGAAATTAGTATATTGATAAGGAGATCTGATCGGTGGTTACCAGGGAAAAGGGGGGGTGGGGGGAGGGCACAGAGGGGGAAGTGGTGTAGCCACAACATGACTAATAAAAATGTACAACTGAAATCTCACAAGGTTGTAATCTATCATAACATTAATAAAAAAAAAAAGAATAAAAAAAATAAAAAAAATAAAAAAATACTTTATTGGACTAAACATAAAACACTTGACAAAGATAGGGGTTATGCATATAAAGCCAGCTGTCCCTGGTTACTGCCAATAGAGTGTTAGAGAAGAGAGAGACGAGCTTATCAGGCACCCTCTCAGGACAGAAATTCTCCTTTGAGCCTCTTATTCAGAGAGGAGTGTGAGCTCCAAGATAAAAGGTTCCAGTGTAACTTACTTGCCAGCGGATCTGCCGCATTTGAAATAGTTCTTGGTAAATGCTCAATACACATTTGTTAACTGAATGAATGAATGAATAATGGGGTATTTAATAATAGTTGGTAGAAATCCCGCAATGCTATTTGGAGGTTTTAGTCTAACTCTAGGACAATACATCTCTAAAGTATCTGGAGAAAAAGTGAAAAGTTCATCCCATTAGAAAATATTTTTTGTGTCCCATGCCAAAGGCCCAGATGTTGCCATCTAAAGAGAGATTTGGGTTTCTGTACATCACTGGATAGTTGACAGTGGTTCTCTCTTCTCATCCTCTTATTTGGATGTTGTGCTAACAAAACCCAAGCAATACTCCACCGCCACAGTCTCTGTTCCATCCACCAGACTCCCTGCACATTTTGAGATATTGAATTTAAAACTTTTGAATACCAGCCAATGGGGCACAGATGCAGTCTTCAGAATTTCAAAACTCTATCAATTCTTGCAGATTAGCCCAAGCTTATCTTTAATGCAACGTTTCAGTTGAGGAAGTGGCAGGGGAGAAACATAAGTAAATAATTTTCACTGCTAAATCTCTTTCGGTCTGTGCCACATTGCACATCACATGCGTATTCTCCTCTGTCACAATGACTTTTTTCTGGCTCTCAGATGTGATTCCATCAGTTCAAAATCAGCTGAAAAGCCAACCATTTCATCTACAAGGCAATCTACAAATCCACAGATATGATGCCATCCCCACAGGATCAACTTCAAACTGAGCATTTCATCTACAAGGCCATCACAAGTTATGAAAGGGGACAAAATGGCGGCTCTATGCATATGTCTCAGTGGAGTCTCGGGGCTGGTCCTTTTAAGCAGGGTCATTTCTGTTCGCAGGAGTGGAATAGATTTTCTAAAATGGATAGAAGCTAGCAAAACAAGATAGCAACTAGGTTCTGCCAGTCAGCTATAATCTTTATATGCTGAAATCCTAATTGAACTGTAAAACTCAGAGAAATATCCTGAAGTCATATATGAATGACAAACTTGTAAATAAATTACTAAAAAGTCAGTATTGCTTTAAGCTTTCATCCCCAGCTATAAAAGCCTATTCAAGAAGCCTACGCAATGTTTCACTCTTTTCTAGGTACTACAGGCAGAAGAATACCATCTGTTTCCTGCATAGGAAATTTTAGAAGAACAGGTATTCCAAAGTCCAAGCGATTGTTCTCCAAAGACCTCTGAGATTGAAACCAATTTCTGCAGAACACTTACTAAAGTCTGATCCCTCACTCATCTACAGCCCAGTTGCCTCACACAGTTTGAAATTTGATTGCAACTGAAGAGAAGCTTCAATACATTTGTATTCAGCTCAGAGACACGTTAATATCAATTACAGTCACCAAACCTGTGTGGACAGCGCTGGAGAGAACCAAAATGTGGAGCTTTCTTCTGCAACAGATAGGAGAAAATGCCTGCAGGCATAGGGGTGAAATATCCCCTCTTGAAAGAGAGAGATAAGTAATGCGGGGCAATGTCTCAACCAGTTTCCCAGCATCAGATTACGAAGTAAATAAGAAACCTGGTTTGCAAGCACAGGTTTCCAAGCATCTCTCACAGCTGTATGACATAAATTCCATCATGCGTTAGAAGAATGTGCCATTTGAGATATTAACGACTCGTAAATGACTGCTAACTGCATGCAAAGGGACGAGTATACATTGGAGGCAAGTTGACCAGAAAAGCAGACTCATGCTCTATTTCTGTTTGCTCTTAGGCTTGTACTGCAGCAAGTTCTTGGGATAAATGACTTGAAAGATTTGAAAATTGCTTAGATGCTATAGATATGGGTCCTGATAACAGAGGGAAAGGTTTATCACTAAACTCCACTGAGCCTAAAATTATGCTGGAAAGGAATACAAATATGTATGAGATGCATAAAGCTGTATTAAGAGAACACTTTCGTGTAAAGCTGAATTTCAAGCATGACAAATGTTGAGTCCCAAGTTTGCCACAAAATATATTATTATAGACAGAGGAGAATACACTATTAGGTCGTACAACATGGCAGAGTGGCACAAAATTTTCTACAAACATCTTTAACCATGAAGGATTATTTTCGTCCCTGACACTTCCTCAACCAATGGGATATGTTCCGCCGGAGTTGATACAGTGTTCTAAAATTTCTTAAACCTGCATCGGCACCTTGGAGGTTGGCATGGTTCAGATTCATTTTCTTGAGGTGTGTAGAGTGCTTAGGGAAGTTGAAAAAGGAGACACGGCTTGGGATTTGGCAGCATGACATCAAAGTAATGGAAAAGAGGGAGGAAATTCTGTCCATCATCTACGTATTTGATATATTCTAGAAACCCCAAACCTCTAGACATTTAGAAACTTCCTCTTCTATTTTTTTCTTTTTTGCATTATGAAGGCAAAAGATACAGTCTCTAGTCCGAATTTTCATTCCCCCCTCCACCCAGCCATTTTGGAGAGGCATAAACCCAGAGTTAAATTAAAACCTTGAATTACATTTCAAAAATCATAAACAAAGAATTTGCAATTATTTCTCTCCATATAAAAAATTGTGGTGAGGCTCTAAAATCACAGAAGTGAGTGACTTCACTCTTTTCTTGGCATATTCTTCACCTCTGAAGAAAAAAGTGACTATTTCAGTATCATCTATAGTCTCATGCTTGAAACAGCACCTAAGGTATATTCATGAAGCAGAAAAGGCCTTATTACTGTTATACAATCCCATTTTGGCATCTACTCAGCCATGAAAGCAGTTTCACTTTTATGCGAAATATGCCAGATGGCATATGCACTGCATGCTTAAAACAAACACGCAGAACTCAGTTCTGCGGCAAGCACTTTACTGGAGGGAACATCGATCATGTGGTTATAGTATCTGCACTTTAGAAGGATCTGTGGTACTTTAACAGTAACCAAAGCCCTAAGTCAGGAGATGCTTTTGTCAGTCTTGTTCTGTTTCTATTTGTTTTGGCAACGGAGGGGTGTAGCTGGGGGGTTGTTGAGGCTCACTCTGCTGATCACTGAACTGCCAGTTGGTGGTGATGTCTGAAGTCTGGCACAGGTAGAGCTTCTAAAGAACTCAGATTGCTATTGGAAAAAAATCAAATAAAAATCCTACATCAGCAAATGCAGGTAGAATGGGCTGGAGAAGACACATTGGATTGTCTCAGGATGAGAATGAAGTCTCTTGCTTATTCAATTAAACCACACAGGATTTAAAAGCTGGGAGAGTTCTATTAATATAGTTATTTACAAAAAAGAGAGAAAGAGAATGGAGAGAGATTCAAATATAACTTTCTTCAAAGAAAAATAAGTATTAAAATCATAGTATGATCTTTATGAACAGGAACGACATTAATAGTATATGAAATGAAGGTCACATATGTGAGAGAAATAGACCCCGCACGCGATAAAATTCAACTAAAGTGAACAAATATTGACCCCCTGCTACCTTTGTAGCATTGTGCCCAGTGAAATGGGGGACATGTGACCTCAATTTGCTTATCTTTTAAATGCATAAAACAGACCTAAGATTAAATAGTTTACTGCCAAAATATGAGATAATTAGGAGTAATCTTCGAGGCTCTATGCCAATAAGTTGCTACCAGTCCTTACGGAGATTCGAGGCGAGCTTTGCCTCTCTCGCCATCAGCCCCTTTTGCCAAACCTTGGAATACGATCAGAGGGGATCTAGTCTTTGTCCTTGGATCAAAGGTTACCACCCTCTTGAGCTGAACTTTGAGCTTCCCTGCGCTGGCTCACCTGTCCTGACTCCATGTCCAATCTGCCCACCGCTCAGCCCATCTACCAATAACTTAAGTCTCACTCGTGCCTTCCCGGTTGCAGGTTCCCTGTGGAAAACCATTTCAAATCGTGATTGGTCATCTCCACACTGGTGAAAACAGGATTCAGATCCCACACTATGAGTAAAGAAATGAGGGAACCCATGAAGGCAACTGGTGCTCAAAAGAACTGGAAAAAGGAACCATCAACAAGAAAAAGGAGGACAAAATAAGGAGGATAGGGATGCTGAAAGCAAGCCTCATTCACATCATAGTTGCCCAGGGCAGGCCGTCTACTCTGCCCCAGCAACTAATCAAAAACCTACTGAGTAATCGCCAAGGAGGAAATAGCTTACCCCTGAACCACCTGGCTGAAAAGGCCCTTAGAGCTCCTCTGGCTCTTTGGATTTTCCACAATCAGGAGTAACTCACTCAAGGGCATGGGCTTGAGTCCCAGGTTCTCTTCCTAATATGGTGTGATGCTTCCTGGGTCAGACCTGTGCTGAATGCTGTGGGGGATGCCTTTCCTGAAGGAAGAAAGAAAGAAGGTGAACCTGGCAGCCCTGCTAAAGAATCAGTTCTTATGTTTTTTTCTGCCTTTTTCCTAATCTCACAATTGATACATGTAACATGCTGTCTAATTTTCTAATTTGATACATGTGAGCATCTTCTAAACTAGCTTGTAATATTTCAACAGGGCCAGGACAATGGTAAGGGCGACGCCATGCACAATCCTAAGAGTGTCTCTTTACATTTTGTACCCCAGCTGCTTCCCTCACTTCACTTGAGACCCAGCCCTGCATTTCAACAAATCTAACAATTTTGGCTGTGATTTATTTATAATACAGGTGAAGATACAGAATCAGTGAGCCTGTTATTCAGATAATTAGCCAAAAATAGGCACATATAAAATACATCCTTAACTGAATTCATGACTCTTTCTTGCATAATGATTATATTAACAAAACAGAGATGGAGTGCCTATGACTTAGAACTATGAAAAACATATAGTTAATGTTAGTATGTGAAAGGATTCCAAACACAAAATAATCACATCTCGAGAAGACTTATTTTAGATGTATCCGGACATCAATATCTTGCCTATGGGTTTTAAATTTAATTTGAAATGCAATTTTCTATCTAAATTATGGAAGTAATAATTGCCTTTAAAAGAGAAAACTGCTCAGCACTCTTGCCACATGACAAATGGAAGAGAGTAATAAGTAAGTGGGAGAACTGGCAGAACTGAGAAGGGCACGTCTCACATATGATCATTTGCTAGGACATGCAGCTCTTCAGCTTTTGAAATATAGGTGAGATTAGAACGTGGTTTGTCTTTTGGATAAGTAATGCTGTTTAAATTGGGGCACTTAACTCTGCCAGCACCAAGGGGTGAGCTGATCGATAATATCCATCTCATGCTGTAATGAAATGATGCTCAGGCTGAGACTGTTGGGTCTAGTGTTTGGCAGAATAAGCACAGCCCATCAGATGGACAGTCCTGAGTCCCTCAAGAGCCTGAATATGAAGGACGAGGAGAAGTCAGAGAGGACAGCGACAGTGAGAAGTCAAGATTCATTTTGTTGCGGTGTTAGAAACCCAAGGCAAACCCAAACCAACTTAAATGTCAAAAGGAAGTTGGTTGGCTCAGGAATCCAAGTTGCAGTCGAGTCTTCAAAAAACACATAGGTCAGGGATGTCTCTGGACCTCAGGAAGACCGAGGGCTGGGACCAAGGTGATGGACGCGCCCCACTTTCTCCTCTGCCTCTCCTCCCTCCTCTCTTTCTCTTCTCTTTGGGTCTTTCTCATATTGGCTTCCTTCTCTCCCACTGAAGACCATCTTTCTCCAAATCCCAATACATTTAGCCTGGAGAACAAAGTCATGTGAGAAGATGACAGCTCCTGAAACAGTCACATGGAAATCTCACGGAGAGGAGAGTGGGCAAGAGAGGATGTTGCTGGAGAGACAATTCCATAGATGTCCTTTTAACATTCATTCTAAAAGTCAACTTGTACCAAGGACTGTTTACTCTTTAAAGAGGATGGCAACCCTGACATACGTGTGTTAAAGACTAAGCATTTCCTTATTTTAAATAATTTAAAATGTAGAGGGAAAAGAAATGATGTTTGACCACTTTTAGAGACAACACAATATGCTTATGTTTACATAGCTTCTCTTTCCTGTCGTGGTGAGCCTAACTTTATCTTGTCAGAGACAGGGAAAGCCTGGGTCACTGAGCTCATCTTGGTCACACCATCCAGAGAAGTGTCACCCACGTCTCCCATGGAATAAGCTTTTGATACGACAGTCTTTTATTGTTGTTGTTGTTTGTTTTGCTTCATTTTGAGGAGGGAGAAAGCAGAAGAGGCCTGTTGCTGCGGATCTCAACATAATGAAGTTTCCTAGAACAATCCTGAACAGATACTTCTCCCTGCCCTCACTTGGAGAAGTTTCCTGACCTGCAGGAGTTTGTATCAGTCAGCAATTCTCTGAAAAGATGAACGAGAAAGGACGACTCTGCTTTCCTGATTGAGTAATAATAGCAATCATGATAAAACAGCCGTAGCCGTATCAACAACTAGTAGTATTACTTTTACACAAAAACTGCTAACGTTTATTGAGAGTTTGCAATACATAGGTACAACTCTGGAAGTTTTATGTGCATGTGGTCACTCAGCTCTCATTACAAAATAATGATGAAAATCCAGTTTCCAGATGAGGTACATATTCACAAGACCCCGAAAATCTAGTAAGGCACGTTTACTAAAATTCAGTCTACCAATTCACCCAATAGTTAGAGACACGTAATAGATGTTTAAAAGCCAGTATTCAACCAAATGAGATTCTTTACGTTAGACCACAACTCCCAGAAACTTTGTTGCCAAATGCTGTGGAAAGATGGACACTATTTCTTTGCTCCCTCAGATAATCTAGGGATTTCCTGTGTGGTAATGTTACTTGAGTGGCAGCGACCTGTTGTCAGAACAAATTCATCAATTTGGTCATGACGTATTCTTGACAAATGGACCAGCCTGTGGTTAATGTCACATCAAAAAAGAAAAAAAAAACTTCTAAGAGCTAATCACATCCCCACAGAATCTATTTTCTGTAAAGAGAGTGAGTTCTCTTTGCATTCCTTTTCCAATTTGGAAAGTTGGACTTGCCCTTTTTAGTCCTTTATGGATTTGAAAACTTAAATTCAACAATATTTATTTTGCACCCATAAGGATATATCCCTCGAGTGACTTGACAAAATAAATGCTTCGGTTAAACTTGACTATGCTTTGCCTGTGGCTCTTAAGGTTTTTTTCCCCATGAATTAATAAAACATACAAAATTCAGATGGTAGCATATGGTGCCTTTCATGGGAACATTCATTTAAATTATTGAGAGTTCTGCAATCTGATTCCACTTTAATAAACACATGAAAAGTACCTCTTACATTATAAATGTGTAACTAGTCAGATTAAGTATTTTCATATGCTTTGCTGATTTTTCCAATACCTTCAGGAGTTATAATAAATGTTTTATGTTGAAGATGGCGCCGTGAGTAGTCCTCTTTGTCTCTCGCCCTTCGAGTCTACAATTATTTGGACACTTATCGCTTGACAAAGGATATCCAGACAGCATCTCAGGACGTCTGAGACACCCACGCGACTATACATCAGAAGGCGGATGGACTTTCCTCCGGGAGGATGTGGAAATAGGTGAAAACTCTCCGACCCCGACAGGCAGCCTAGTACCCGCAAGCGGCTTTCTTCCAACGGACGCCCCCAGAGGATCCACACACATCTAGGGCAGGAGCGAGAACACAGCAGAGGAGCGACGGTGGAGACAGGTGACCAGAACCCTACCTAAACCCCCCACAATTACTCCTAAACGCAGAGGGAAACTTTGGAGTTGCACACCTGAGCCCGCGGGGAGAGTCTCTCCCCGCCATTGGCGGGGAGACCCAGCCTGGTGCTCGGGGTGCCCGGAGGGTCCCAGAGAGAGACACGGAGGGCACGGAGGTCTCCCAGCTGCCGTTGCCCGCCCCGTGGGTCTAGGGATTGCCGGAGATCTCAGAGAGGACCGGGGCTGGGGGAACTTTCAAAGGCCGGCTCTGCGACCCGGAGGGGAAGCGCCGGAGCTCCGCCCCGGCAGCAGACAAAACTCTCTGTCTGCCGTTAGCAGACGGGCCACGCTGAGCATTCACGGCTCCGGGAGAGGCCCGGAGAGAATCCCAGAGGACGGGGCAACCCCCTAGCTGCCGTTGCCCGCCCCGTGGGACTAGGGATAGCCGGAGATCTCAGAGAGGACTGGGGCTGGAGAGAGTTCCAGAGACCCAGCTTAGTAGCCTAGGGGGAAGCCCTACAGGCTCACAGCAGCCTTAGGGAAAGCCTCTGCACAGCACCAGTAGAAGGCACCCAGCCGCCAGCCACAAGGCTGGAAGACCCCAGGGCAAAAGCAGCATAGCTAGGTGAACTAACCACAGACTGTAGAAGATGCCAATAGCTCTCCTGCGACCCATAGAGGACAAGTGAGATTTGGTGGGTGCCGACAGCAATGGAGCGACAAATATAAGTGATCCCACCCCTGGCCGCTGGAAAAGCCCATAACACCGTTGCAGACCCCAAGGAGAGAGCACATCTAGGTGGGCTGCAACAGTAGGCACCTGCAGCCTGAAGCCCCCCTGTGACGGCCCCCACGGCAGAGGAGGGAATCCAAAGGGCCACTGTGGCTACGAAGAGGGGCCCAGGCACAGTTAGCAACTACGGACAGGGTTCCTGGTTGGTGAAGTATAAACAGCTGCTCCCCCCACCGCAGCAGCTGAAACAAGTGAAAGGAGCAACTAAACTCTATCTCCATGCGGAGGCACAAATCAACAACATCAAGCAATATGAAAAAATACATTAAATCTCCAGAACAGAAAGAAAGTAACAAATACACAGAAAACAATCCCAAAGAAAATGAGATATATAACCTAAATGATGATGACTTCAAAACAGCCATCATTAAGATTCTCAATGAGTTAAGAGAGAATTCTGACCAACAACTCAACGAGTTCAGGAGCTATGTCACAAAAGAGTTTGATACGATAAAGAAGAACCAAACAGAAATATTGGAAATGAAGAACACAATAGAGGAGATTAAGAAAAATCTAGATGCTCTGAACAGTAGGGCCGATAATATGGAGGAAAGAATTAGCAATTTGGAAGATGGCAATATAGAATTGTTGCAGGCAGAGGAGGAGAGAGAAGCAAGACTAAAAAGAAATGAAGAAACTCTCCGAGAATTATCAGACACAATTAGGAGATGCAACGTAAGGATTATAGGTATACCAGAGGGAGAAGAGAAGGAGAAAGGGGCAGAAAACCTATTCAAAGAAATAATGGCTGAGAACTTCCCAAATCTGGTGAGGGAGATGGATCTTCAGGTGACAGAAGCCAATAGATCTCCAAACTTTATCAATGCAAGAAGACCAACTCCACGGCATATAGTAGTGAAGCTAGCAAAAGTCAACGACAAGGAGAAAATATTAAGGACAGCCAGGCAAAAGAAACTAACCTACAAAGGAACCCCCATCAGGCTATCAGCAGATTTCTCAGCAGAAACTTTACAGGCTAGAAGAGAGTGGAATGATATATTCAAAAATCTGAAGGACAAAAATCTACAGCCAAGAATTCTCTACCCAGCGAAAATATCCTTCAAATATGATGGAGAAATAAAAACTTTCCCAGATAAACAAAAATTAAGGGAGTTCATTGCCACAAAACCTCCTCTTCAGGAAATCCTCAGGAAAACCCTCATTCCTGAAAAATCCAAAAAAGGAAAGGGGCTACAAAACCAAGAGCAGAGGAGATAAGTAGAAGGACAACAACAGAGAGTAGCAGCTCTACATCAGAACAGATTAAACCATGGGACGAGAAACAAAGGAAACTGAAGAAAACCGGAAAACAAGACACAAAATGGTAGTGGTAGGCCCCCATGTCTCAATAATCACTCTAAATGTAAATGGATTGAACTCCCCAATCAAAAGACACAGAGTGGCAGGATGGATCAAAGAACAAGATCCAACAATATGCTGCCTCCAGGAAACACACCTCAGCCCCAAAGACAAACACAGACTCAGAGTGAAGGGATGGAGAACAATACTCCAAGCTAATAATGAACAAAAGAAAGCAGGTGTCGCTATACTAATATCAGACAAGGTAGATTTCAAAGCAAAACAGATAAAGAAAGATAAAGAGGGACAGTATATAATGATAAAAGGGACTCTCCACCAAGAAGACATAACACTTATAAATATATACGCACCCAACACAGGAGCACCAAAATTTGTAAAGCAACTCTTAACAGAACTAAAAGAAGACATCAACAACAATACAATAATAGTAGGGGACCTCAACACACCATTAACACCAATGGACAGAACATCCAGACAGAAAATCAACAAGGAAATAATAGAATTAAATGAAAAATTAGACCAGATGGACTTAATAGATATATATAGAACACTTCATCCAAAAACAGCAGGTTACACATTCTTCTCAAGTGCACATGGAACATTCTCAAGGATTGACCATATTTTGGGAACCAAAGCAAACATCAATAAATACAAGAGAGTTGAAATAATATCAAGCATCTTTTCTGATCATAACGCTATTAAACTAGAAATCAACTACAAGAAAAAAGCAGAGAAAGGTGCAAAAATGTGGAGACTAAACAACACGCTTCTCAACAAACAATGGATCATTGAAGAAATTAAAGAAGAAATCAAATTTTATCTGGAGACTAATGAAAATGAGAACACGACATACCAAATCATTTGGGATGCAGCAAAAGCAGTCCTAAGAGGGAAATTCATTGCAATACAGGCTCACCTCACTAAACAAGAAAAAGCTCACGTAAGCAACCTCAAACGACGCCTAACAGAACTAGAAAAAGAAGAACAAACAAAGCCCAGAGTCAGTAGAAGGAGGGAAATAATAAAAATAAGAGCAGAAATAAACGATATTGAAACAAAAAAGACAATAGAAAGGATCAATGAAACAAAGAGTTGGTTCTTCGAAAGAATTAACAAAATTGACAAACCCCTAGCCAGACTCACCAAGAAAAGAAGAGAGAAATCGCAAGTTAATAAAATCAGGAATGACAGGGGAGAAATCACAACAGATACCAATGAAATACAAGAGATCATAAGAGAATACTATGAAAAACTATATGCCAACAAATTGAACAACCTGGAAGAAATGGACAAATTCCTAGACTCCTACAATCTCCCCAAACTGAATCAGGAAGAAATGGAGAATCTGAATAGACCAATCACAAGTAAGGAAATAGAAACGGTAATCAAAAACCTCCCCAAAAACAAGAGTCCAGGACCAGATGGCTTCTCTGGAGAATTCTACCAAACATTCAAAGAAGACTTAATACCTATTCTCCTCAAACTGTTCCAGAAAATTGAGAAAGATGGAGAACTCCCTAACACATTCTATCAAGCCAACATCACTCTGATCCCCAAACCTGACAAGGACAACACAAAGAAGGAGAACTACAGGCCGATATCACTGATGAACATAGATGCAAAAATCCTCAACAAAATTTTGGCAAACCGATTACAGCAATACATCAAAAAGATTATACACCATGATCAAGTGGGATTTATACCAGGGACACAGGGATGGTTCAACATCCGCAAGTCAATCAACGTGATACACTACATCAACAAAATGAAAAACAAAAACCACATGATCATCTCAATAGATGCAGAGAAAGCATTCGACAAGATCCAACACCCATTTATGATAAAAACCCTCAGTAAAATGGGTATAGAAGGAAAGTACCTCAACATAATAAAGGCCATATATGATAGACCCACAGCCAACATCATACTCAATGGACAAAAGCTGAAAGCCATCCCTCTGAGGACAGGAACAAGACAAGGGTGCCCACTTTCACCACTCCTATTCAACATAGTACTGGAGGTGCTGGCCAGAGCAATTCGGCAGGAAAAAGAAATAAAAGGAATTCAAATAGGTAACGAAGAAGTAAAACTCTCGTTGTTTGCAGACGACATGATCCTATACATACAAAACCCCAAAGAATCCACAGAAAAACTATTAGAAATAATCAACAACTACAGCAAAGTAGCAGGGTATAAAATTAACGTGCATAAATCAGTCCCATTTCTATACACTAACAATAAACTAACAGAAAAAGAACTCAAGAACTCTATCCCATTCACAATCGCAACAAAAAGAATAAAATACCTTGGGATAAACTTAACCAAGGAAGTGAAGGATCTATACAATGAAAACTACAAGACTTTCTTGAAAGAAATAGGCGATGACATAAAGAGATGGAAAAACATTCCTTGCACATGGATTGGAAGAATAAACATAGTTAAAATGTCCATACTACCTAAAGCAATATACAGATTCAATGCTATCCCAATCAGAATCCCAAGAACATTCTTCACAGAAATTGAACAAACAATCCTAAAATTCATATGGGGCAACAAAAGACCGCGAATTGCTAAAGCAATCCTGAGCAAGAAAAACAAAGCCGGCGGAATCACAATCCCCGATTTCAAAACATACTACAAAGCTACAGTGATCAAAACAGCATGGTACTGGTACAAAAACAGGTCCACAGATCAATGGAACAGAATTGAAAGCCCAGAGATAAAACCACACATCTATGGACAGCTAATCTTCGACAAAGGAGCAGAGGGCCTACAATGGAGAAAAGAAAGTCTCTTCAACAAATGGTGCTGGGAAAACTGGACAGCCACATGCAAGAGATTGAAAATTGACCATTCTTTTTCACCACACACCAAAATAAACTCAAAATGGATCAAAGACCTAAAGATTAGACAATAAGTCTTTTGGAAGAGAATATAGGCAGTACACTCTTTGACATCAGTTTCAAAAGAATCTTTTCGGACACTGTAACTCCTCAGTTGAGGGAAACAATAGAAAGAATAAACAAATGGGACTTCATCAGACTAAAGAGCTTCTTCAAGGCAAGGGAAAACAGAATTGAAACAAAAAAACAGCTCACTAATTGGGAAAAAATATTTACAAGCCACTTATCCGACAAAGGGTTAATCTCCATAATATACAAAGAACTCACACTGCTTAACAACAAAAAAACAAACAACCCGATCAAAAAATGGGCAGAGGACATGAACAGACATTTCTCAAAAGAAGATATGAATATGGCCAATAGACACATGAAAAGATGTTCATCATCGCTAATCATCAGGGAAATGCAAATCAAAACTACACTAAGATATCACCTTACCCCCGTTAGATTGGCAAAAACATCCAAAACCAAGAACGACAAATGTTGGAGAGGTTGTGGAGAAAAAGAAACCCTCATACACTGTTGGTGGGAATGCAAACTGGTACAGCCACTATGGAAAACAGTATGGAGACTTCTCAAAAAGTTAAAAATAGAAATACCCTATGACCCAGCCATCCCATTACTGGGTATCTATCCTAAGAACCTGATATCAGATATCTCAAGAGTCCGTTGCACCCCTATGTTCATCGCAGCATTATTTACAATAGCCAAGACGTGGAACCAGCCTACATGCCCAGAAACTGATGATTGGATAAAGAAGATGTGGTATATATACACAATGGAATACTACTCAGCCATAAAAAAAGATGAAATTGGCCCATTCACAACAACGTGGATGGACCTCGAGGGCATTATGTTAAGCGAAATAAGTCAGTCAGAGAAAGACGAACTCTATATGACTCCACTCATAGGTGGAAATTAGTATATTGATAAGGAGATCTGATCGGTGGTTACCAGGGAAAAGGGGGGGTGGGGGGAGGGTACGGAGGGGGAAGTGGTGTAGCCACAACATGACTAACAAAAATGTACAACTGAAATCTCACAAGGTTGTAATCTATCATAACATTAATAAAAAAAAAAAAAAAAAAAAAAAGAGTGATCTGGATGGGCCCAAGTGTCCACAAGGATTCTTATCAGGAATAAAGTTGAAAAAAATCAAAAAAAATAAAAATAAAAAATAAATGTTTTATGTTTAATCAAAGGATATGATGCAAGCTATTTATCATCTATTAAGCACCTGCTTAAATATTTCTAAAATATCAAGGGGAATAACGGTCTACAGCCAACTATAGCAAACGGCCCAGCCTGATGCTTAACACACTCCAGTGTCATTGCACATCCACAGAACTTATTAATCAAACAACACATTAAGTCATTATCTCCTGACTTTCAAGATTGACCTACACAGAAGAAATAGGGAAATGTAAACTATAAAAACCTCCTGGGGGACAATTTGGAAATCTTCATTGACATCCTTAAAATTATTCACAACTTTTTGACCTGGAAATTCTACTTCTGGGAATTCATCCTAAGGAAGCAAATAAATGCACGAAAGAATTTGTTTATTACAGCATGATTTATATCTGTGTAATTGGTAAGCCCCAGCCTGTGATTTATAATAAGGTAAAACTTTTACTAAATACTCAAAATGGCAATCTTATGCCTTTTCGCCCTCAGCTGCCTATGCTGGAAGTAAGCTGACCTCAGATTGTCTTTTTGTTGTTTCTGTGAGGAAAAAAATGTTTGGACCTGAAAAACTACTCCTGTATATTTTTAAGAAGGAGGCAGATGACAGGATTATAGCATTCAATGCATTGGGAAAAAAACCTATCTCTATATAACCAAAATGTTAATAGTGCTTATCACCAGATGGTTGGGTTGCAAATGATTTTTCTTTTCTTTCTTTTTCTTTTTTTTTTTTTTTTGTTGAGGAAGATTAGCCCTGAGCTAACATCTGCCACCAATCCTCCTATTTTGCTGAGGATGACTGGCCCTGAGCTAATATCCATACCCAGCTTCCTCTACTTTATATGTGGGATGCCTGCCACAGCATGGCTTGATAAGCAGTGTGTAGGTCCGCACCTGGGATCCAAACTAGCTAACCCCAGGCCACCAAAGCGGAATGTGCAAACTTAACTGCTGCACCTCTGGGCTGGCCCCGATTTTTATTTCCTTTTTAATGCTTATTCCACAATTTCCAAATTTTCAACACAAATGATTATTTTCATTATTTGAACCACTTCATAAGTATATATTATAAGAGTTATCAAGGTACTAAACATGGGTGCTGCTCAGCCTCCCACAGATGACCTTCTCCTCCAGAATATTGTTGCTTCTGAGCCCTTGGTTTTCAGCTTCCATAAGGAAGTTCCCGGGAAGCTTCTGAAACCAGCTTCTTAGACAGTGCAAAGCCCCTCAGTTGTAATATTCTGACCTGCTACACACTCCATGCACATCACTCCTACTGGTTCTTTTTATGAATGGAAACACAGACAAGGTCAATGGCAAGGTCACACAGGTGTGTCATCTCGGGTGAAATATGAACTTGTATCATTCAGTTACCAAGCTTGTTCATTCAGAAGTCTAAACTTGCGGATTCCATTTCTCTCCTGAGTGGAGGGCCCTACAAATGAAAAATGGAGGTTTTGAAATTTTTCAATTTTTTAACCTGGAAAGGACTGGCTTCAGGACAAACCCAGATATCCAGCAACCTACCCAACGCCTCCAGCTGTATGTACAAGGAGGAGCTCAAACTAAATTTGCGGAAATTCTTTCAGTAGCACCTTATTGCTCATTGAATCATGTTCAGACTCCTTACTCTGGCATTTCAGCTCTTCTATGCTCTGTCCTCAAGACCATTTCTGCCCTTATTGTTTTCTATTTCTAGGCATACAATTTTATTTTTACCCAAATATTTTTAATCGCCATAACTTAAATGCATATTGTGTTTTGCAATATTCATGCATTTGGTTATCCTCTTTCCACTACTCAAAATTCCCCGCTCCACATGGATTATGAAGCATCCACCAAATACTGCATCTTACTTTACCCTGCATCTATATCAAACTCCTCCAGTCTAATCTAATTTCTGGTTCTGCCCTAATCCAGATTGGGGGAGACAATAGACTGCCTAAATTCTTTTTAAATTTCTCAAGTTTTAAAATATCTTTCCTCATTTGCTAGAAGAGCAATGCCTGCATAATAATGCTGACGTTATCCTAATAAAAATATAAACATTTGCATGTAAACTATGTTATACCATCAACAGATTCCAAGACAGAAAATGTAGAATTTGAGAAGGGAAAATGGACAAGTAAATTCTCATATCTATTTAATTACAGAGCGCTCATGTAAAGTTTCCTTTGGCTGCCTCCATCAATATAGCAATGATTTTCATACCACTTTGACAGGCAATTTCATAGACTTGGCAAAGCTAAAAGGAAAATAAAATATCATAAATTTCTTTGATTTGATTCTTTTCTTCTTCCATTTTTAGCTTGGTAGATTGTATATATTTCTAAAAGTGACCAAAATATAATGGCATAAAAACACAAATAAACCAATCAGAGAAAGGCAGATTGTGGTCACATGATGAATGTCCCGCGATGAAATTCACACTATATCCTATAGGCAAAGGGGATCCTTAAGAATATTTCAGATGGGGGACTAATGTGATCAGATTTGTTTCTCAGAAAGTAACGTGGTCAAAAATAGACAATGTACTAGTACTGATAGAGGGGTAAGGTATAGGGATCTATAGCAGTAATCAGGCAAATCGTGAATTAAGGTATGGGGGTGGGGAAGAAGGCGGAGGGATGGAGACCAAAGGTCAGATTGTAAACTGTTTTTGAAAGGCAACATGTAGATTGCTTTAGTCTAAGAAATGATGTCCTATGTATATTGTATGAAACTAGCTTTTAAGGAATCTTCTTGAAAACAAATATTTATTAGAATTTTTCATGTTGTATGTCTATTACCACCTAAGGAAAAGCAGTAGATGCGAACCACATCTAATACATTTCTAACACCAACAAAGTGGTCCCTTGACTCTGAATCTGCCCATCTGTGAGTCTGAAATGATGATAAAGCAAAGAGAAAGTCTCCTCCAGACAGAAAAATTTGATAAAAATGATTTCCTAGTAGAAACAATATCAATACACAAAAAGAGGAAGGTATAAAGAGCAGAGGGTTGAGTACACAGTTAAGTTCAATGGCAAATGTTGAGTTGCTAAAGTGCAAGAGAGCCATTGGAATTTATCCTGAAACGAAGCTTTCAGAGTGCTTGTCAGTTCCTCCAATAGCAGTTTATCACAAGATAGGCTGACAGACCACCCCATATTTTTAATATTAACTCATCCACAGCTCCACTCTCAGGTGCTGCAAGAATCCAAAGTTCAGGGATGTTGTAAACAGGTTTAGCTGCCCAGGTTTTCTCAGCCTTGAAGATTAACTCCCAGGCCCTTGATTCATTCTCATGACGTGCAGAGGAGAGGAAAAGAAATTGCCAGTGCTGGTTTCCTGGTAAGCCCCTTTCTGCACAAGTAAGATGGTAATTGTCAACAAATTGAAGGCTGGGCACTTTAATCTTCTACCATGTGTAATCACAGGCAGGCTGTGGCAAAGCCAAAAATGAAGTCAAGGTACTAGGGCATCTAATATGTCACTTCTGGTGTCATTTTTTTGGACTATGGAGCTGGAGAAAATAAGCCGTTTGCAATAGGGTAATTCAGTTTATGATGCACTCATGCAAAATCCCATTTTAAGTGACAGGGCATCATTACAGAGGAACTACACGGTACGAATACGGTCTGGCATGGGCTCTAGTGAACAGCCGCACACCTTTATTTGAGCTGTTACATCATGAATCAGAGTGGACCAAAATGAAGATGAGCCCTCTTTAGGAGCAGACACTCCGTGCTGACATGAGAGCAGAGGGCTGCTCCGGCAGGCTGACAGTTTCTACAGGCCTCCGTGGGGCGGTCAAGTTTCTAATAGATGGGAATTTCTGGAGAAACAAATAAAATACCTAAAACAGTACCTAAATTTAAAGTACTCCCACAATACTGCCTTTAAAACTTATGAAAGTTCTGTTGGAGCCTAAGTCATTCGGTCTAGAGACCCAGGAAAAGAGTTAGAAAGCTAAAGTCTGTGTGCATTAGCAAAATTAGGCAAGATATAGTCCAGTCTAAATGTTTATCTAATAATAAGTAAGCCTGATAGTTTGGTTCACACACACACATAAAAAGGACAAGTCAGATCTACTCTAGGCTCAAACTGGAGGTAGAAAATTACCTGCCTCAATGTTCTTAGTCATTCCAATTATTTAAGGAAGAAATTCTAAGCGTGTTTCTCAGTGAAACAGCAAGAGGCAGTGGAATAAACACAAGCCTAAGACACAGAGGCAGGTTCAAATCCTGTGCCTATCACCTGGTAGCAATGTGAGTCACTGATTATAAATTTGGGATAACACTATTGGCTTCATGGGCTAGCGTAAAGGTAACAGGTAGAAAACGCCTGGCATAATTCATGTTAATTTACGTCTCCCATCCTCTTTCTTTTCCTTCTGAAGTCAAGGCTCTCTCATCCTCCAAAGGGATCAGTTATGGCAGTGGTTGGTCCTGAGCAAGGCTGCGTTATGAGGCATCCCACGCAGTTTCTTGTTCATTTCATTCAAGCCACTTTCCTTGCAGCTTCCTTCCATTTTCTGACTCTTTAGAGATGAATTTACGTGTCTGCCCGGAATACAAATTGCTTGAGTTGTGCTTATGTCCTGGTCATGACAGCTAAGATAAAAGTTTCATGGAGAAGAGGGTTGTGCAACAGCACAGAAAATACAACTCCTTAAATCGGCTTAATTTTACCATTCTCAAGAAACGGTGAAAAATATTTCTTCCTCTGTTTTAGTTTTTAAAGACTTGATAAAACAAAAACCTCTTGATAGTCCCATAATTCATACTTACACAGGAGATCTATTGTATTTCCTGAGGATATGCTTTGACTGTTGAACTCCACAATGATTTCATAAAAATATCAGGCATGAAAGAAATATCAAGGATGGACTCTCTCAGAGAGAAACAGGAAGTTCTCCCACCTGTGCAGTTTGCACTCCAATATGATACCGAGGTGTGACACCTGGTTTTTAGGAATGAAAACAACCACACTCATGAACATGGCACAAAGGAAGGCTCCCTGCCCAGCTCCTCCACCTGCAGATTTCTGACACCTGAGGGGCCCAGGAGATGGTGGACCAGTAATCATGGGGCTCTTTGCTCAAGTGTTCGTTGAGGCCACTTCACCATATGACTGCTTGGGCCTCCACTTTCACTGGCACAGAGTGAGGTTATCTCAGACTCAGCTGAGTCTGTAAAAAGTGCTTCACATTATCTAGACAACTCTTCTGATCTCCTGATTATGCAAGAGGGAAGCCAAAGGAGAATTTTCTCCCTCCTTTGGTCACAAGATATTAACAATGAAATAAAGCAATGAATTAATAGACTCTATCAGATATGACACCTGAGATGAAGTGTATACACAGTGAGTATATTTGTCCTTTGTTCCAAGATGGCTTCTTCTTCCTACGTTTTGAATATTGGAACAGAATGAGAGCACGATCATGATTTGTGTTCATGGCTCTGATGAGAATCTAATATATCATGAAAGGAGGCAAATTTATGTCCATAATTCAAACTATAAGACAAAAGTGTCTGTATGGGTCAGAGGAAAGGAAGAAAGGAAGTCACAACATCTGATACATAGCAAATCCTCAACAAATGTTAACTGATTATGTTGTTGTTATTGAGGTCATCATTGGATTGTCTTCATTACCAAGAGTAAATATTGGACAGATTGGGTGGGTGGAAGTAAAACAATATGGATCGAGAAGATAAATAAACAAATGTGAGAAAAGATTTTAGAAAATTAGAAAAAGGAAGAGGAAGGGAGAGAAGAGAAAAACAAATGGGATATAAAGAAATAGAAATTCGGTAATTAGGAATGCTTTGGAACTTTATTAGATAGGTAAATATAGATCAATGTCAGCCATAAAGCCCTGAGTGCTTTAGCACAATGTGTACTGCATAAATAGGAGGGCTTTTTTTCCTAAAGGGGCAGACAACACACGGAAAATTCACAGGGTGTGTAAAAATTCAGTCCATCATCCTAAACAGACGTCTCCCAGGACCTGTTTCTCATTTCATTCTGAGCTGTACAAAACACATTTAAGGGCAGGATTTCAAGAACGTTGACTTTTAAAGAAGAACCTCACTTCAGGAGCTCTTCAGGGACGAGAAACAGACCCTGGGTGCGTTTGTCTTCTGAACACTCTTCTTTCATTGTCACAAGGACAGGTGCCCATTTTTCAGATGCTGCGGTCTTATATTCACTGCAGCTGACAGCTAGAACAGAATCAAATAACTTAAGAGTCTTTTCTGAAGGTTTCGTTGATATTCTAAGCCTGAAACTTTTCAAGAACAACTTAGGCTTCTCAGAATTTATTCATAATTGTCCATGTTCAATGTTTTTAATTATAATTCTATTATAACCAAAAGTGTCAGTAAATGTATGATATTGAACCTATAGATTCTTCATTTAGCCAATTGTCAGATCAGCCCTCCACTTTCTCCTACCAAAGGCCTCGTTCCCATGCCATGTAATAGCAGGCCTTGAGTTCATAGAGGCCATGTCAACACACATTTGACATTCATCCAATCATGAAATACCAAGAATGTCTTACTGCCAAAACTATACCCACCATGTCACTGAACCGTTTTTAAACAATTTCAAGGTCAGCTAGTGTGCTACTTGCTGTTCAGTAAGTTAGTTCTTTATTGTACATGAATCAATTCAACTCCTTGAACACACAGGAAGCTGCACACTTGCCCATGTTATGGCTTCTAGTAAGAAAATGTACAGGCCTCATTAGCAGATTGGCACACTGGTGAATTTAATTGAGGTCACAATTCAGGTCCAGGCCATTCATGTGGATAAAGCCTTACTACACATTGAAGAGTCATTATCTGTTTTGGGACCGAAACCCACTAACTCACTAAACCTTTACTATAAATGTACTGACAATGTTGCAGACACTGTGCTATAGACTTCGTACGTGGTGTGTATTTTATTCTCAGAAATTACATGATGAAGCAGGTACTATCACTAGGCACAATTTACAGATGAGGACACTGATGCTGAGAGAATGAAACCACATCCAAGGCCACACAGCTAGTTGGTGGCAGTCAGATTTGAATGCAGTTCTTTCTGTCTCCAGAGAAATGCTCAGAAATACTCTTCACTAGCTTTAGTGCACATGGCAGTCACCTGGAAGTCTTGTTAAATCAGAGATGCTGATTCTGACCCAGAAAATCTGGGATGAGACTCAGTGTTCTATATATTAAAAAATACCCCCTCTCCAGGTGATTCTAAAGCAGGTAGTGTACAGACTGCACTTTGGGAAGCACTGGAATCCTTGCCATGTCTCCCTGGTTCTGCTGTGTGACCTATTGCATATTCTAAAGATGACGGCAATAATACCACCCACACATGAGCCTTTCTTATCATATCCCCATCAAGAGGTGAAATTTATTTCTCTCCCCTCTGGAATCTGTAGGCCTTGAGTCTGGTTTGACCCATACATAGAATACAAAAGAATGTGACGCTGTGCCAGGTGCAGGCATAACCCTTAAGTAGCCTGGAATCATTTGCTTCCTGCCTCTTTAAGCTAAGGGACTACCCTGCCACCACCTTGCTGAGAGAAGCCCAAGCCACGTGAAAAGGCCCTGAAGGATGATACATCATGAAGGAGAGAGAGAGAAATTAAGCGACAGAGAGAGGTGCTGAGAACACAAGACATGAGTGAAGATGCCACCTTGGAAGTGCATCTTCCAGCCCCAGACACCCCAGTGCACACCACATGCAGCAGAGAATAACCATCCAGCAGAGTCCTTCCCTAATTCCTAACCCACAAGGTCATGAGCAAAATAAATCATTACGTCAATCCCTAAGTTTTGGAGCAGTCTGTTACAGAATAATAGAAAATTGAAATACGCTACCACACATAATTATAATTATATATACATAATATATTATATACTGAAAGCAAAATGAAAAATTGAAACCCTTATGCAGAGAGGAATTTTAACCAAAAATCAATGTAATTGAGTAAAATATTTTTTCCTGTAATAATCTGGGAATCTCCTTGAACACTCATTTTCACTTTGAATGTATAAACATGGCCATACAATTTTGACTCTGGGGTCAAATTTTTATTATTGTTTGTATATTTTGAACTTTAAAATATTTTATATACTAAAGTTCTTGATACATTTCCTTCGATTTTATATTTTCCCTTACCTTTATTTTATTTTATTTTTTTTTTTAAAGATTTTATTTTTTTCCCTTTTTCTCCCCAAAGCCCCCTGGTACATAGTTGTATATTCTTCGTTGTGGGTCCTTCTAGTTGTGGCATGTGGGACGCTGCCTCAGCGTGGTCTGACGAGCAGTGCCATGTCCGCGCCCAGGATTCGAACCAACGAAACACTGGGCCGCCTGCAGCGGACCGCGCGAACTTAACCACTCGGCCACGGGGCCCAGCCCCACCTTTATTTTATTTTTTGGAGATGTACTTGACAAATAAAAATTGTATATATTTAAGGTATACAATATGATGTTTTGATATATGTATACATTGTGAAATGACCACCACAATCAAGTGAATTAACACATCCATCACCTCATATAGTTACCATTTTGTGTGTGTGTGGTGAGAATACTTAAGATCTACTCTCTTAGCAAATTTCAAGTATTACAGTATTACTAATTATATTCACGTGCTGTACATTAGATCTCCATAACTTATCTCTTACATTTAGAACAACTCCAAAATTGTGCTGTCTTCTGCAAAAGCAATGTGATATGAGACACACACAAAGATCTGCATTCCACTCTTTTGCACCTGATCCATGTGTTCAGAGATAAAAGTCAGTCTGGATTATTAAACGGATTTGTATGCGTTCCTGTCCAGAGAGCCAGATTGGGACTGAAAGTCTTCATTATCATAAGTTCCCAGATGAACAAAACTCCAGAGTGAAATTTAACAAACTTTTAACTTGCATATGCAATTGTTAAGTTTTCAGCACTAATCCGTTTCCATGCTGGAGATGTAATGACATTTTATCCTTTTAACCTCATGCCTAGACACCGCACAGAAAATCCTGCTTTGATCATTAAAGTTGATGCACGTACCAAATCATTGAATAACTACACTCATTCCCACCTCCTAGGGAGGCGCAGTGCCACATAGGGGTGGCTCACCAGGACTTTTGAGGCATAACAATCAACCAAAGACGGGATCAGACATAAATCATGCTGATTGCAACAATACTTCTGCCCAGTCTGACTTTCTATTTAGCCATGGGCAAAAGGTTTCGATAGAAAACATTATTGCCATCATGTGTGGACACAGTCAATGACAAAGACTTAGTGTTTGGGACAACATGATGGAAGCTGTGTCTAACTTTCCTAAAATGTCCACCGTGTCGTGAAGACCTTCCTCTTCACTATCAGGGCGACCTTACCATCAGAACTGGAACACCATGTATTTCCCTTGACCTGAATTAGAGCTCTACTGCGTCCTAACCCACAACTGCCCCCTACTTGTCTGTCTTTATTTTATTCCTGAGTTTTTTACAAAATCTGTGCTTAACCTGTCTCACATCCCTCAGTTCTTCAGCTCTACTTTCTGCCTGACTCCCTTTAGGCTATAGGCTATAACTGATCACTTCTCTCCAGCAATTCAGACTCATTTATTCAACTGTTTGTGGAGTATCTCCCCCTGGCTGTACATGGGCACCTCAATCTTAACGCATTCCAAACTGAATTTCCTATCTTCAATTCACCATTTCCCATTTTAACAAATGGCAACAGCATCATCCACCTAGTTCTGAAAATCCTCTCCCTTACTCCAAGCCTTTGATCAGTTATCAAGTCTCACCATGTATAGCTCATCATACATCTCAAATTTACCCATCCTCAGTATCCTTCTACCACAACCTCATTATCAAGTGCTCGTTATCTTTCACTTCAACCATTGAAAAAGCTTTCAGACATTAGCACATCAAAAATAATAATAGTTCTGGCCAGCCCCTTGGATTAGTGGTTAAGTTCTGCAGGCTCCACTTTGGCAGCCTGGCTTCAGTTCCCAGGCATGGACCTACACCACTTGTCAGTGGCCATACTGTGGCCGCGAACTCACATACAAAATAGAGGAAGATTGGCACAGGTGTTAGCTCAGGGCAAATCTTCCTCAAGCAAAAAGAGGAAGATTGGCAACAGAAATTAGCTCAAGGCTAATCTTCCTCAGCAAAAACAAAACAAAAAATAATAATAATAGTTAACATTTATTGAGTGTTACCATGTGTCAAGCACTTTCCAGGGTTCTTGCATGTGTTCATTCCTGTAATCCTTGGTAGATGTTTTTATGATTCCCCATAGTAAAGATAGAGAAATCAAGATGGAGAGATTGTTACTTGCCCAATATCACATCTAAACATGGCAGAACCACAATAGGAATCCAGTCTGATTCAGTAGCCCAAGTTCTTAACCACTCCACTCCACTACCTAAATATGGCTTCCATCAGTTTCAAGGGGCTGCCAATCACTCATAGACTTAAAACCAGGTTCCCCAGTGAAGAATGTTATTTGGAGGAGGATGTCAAGAGAGAGGAGAGGGTGGCCATGGTAATAGGTGACTGGTTACACACAAGAAGGTTGATAAAATGTGTAACATGTCAAACTGGGCTTTCCCCCAGTGTCGACACACTCCCCACCCTGCTTGACCCCCACCATCCCACACCAGCCGGCCATCTGTACGGATAACCTTCTTGCTTTGCCCCACCCAAGGGTTTTAGGACTGAATTTTTCAATAAGCAAAAGAGAAAAGGAAAAGGAAGGAAAGATTTGTATTATTTTTATTCATCTTCTTTTTTATCTCTTCTTCCTTTCACAGCCAATATTCTCTTACAAGTTGTCCATATTTGCAATCTTCATTTTTGCATCCTTAGTCATTCCTCAACCCACTCCCATCTGGCTTCAACCCTCATCACTTTCCGATGTTACTAGGTCATCAATGACTTCCTTATTTCTAACTCCAAGAGATGTTTTTCAGTCCTTATGGTGCTCGATCTGTTTGAGGCATTTGACAGTTCGAACCTCTGAAAATAGCCCATTCCCTCTGCTTCCATGACCCAGCACTCCTGTGATAATCCTCCCACCTCGCTGGCTACTTCTCCTTTACAGCCTCCTCTTCCTCTGCAAATGGCTTGTATGCTGGCACACCCAAGGCTTAGTCCCAGGCCTTCTGCTCTTCTCACTCTTCACATTCCCACATCTCAGTACTACCTTGGCTCCGGTTATCATCTATATGCTAATATTTTACAAATCTTTATCTCTAACCCTGCAAGCCCAATTTAAGCTCCAAATGCACACACCCCAGTGTCTACTACCTATTCATTCAACTCAGCAATATTTATTGAACACTTACTATGCACTATGTGCACTGCTGTTGGCTCTTAACTATTTCATTTAGATGTCTCAGAGGCACCTATAACTCAGCACTCACAGATAAGGCCATTATCCTCACCTCACCTCCATGGCCTACGCACATGTCCAAGGCTCTCCATCTCAGTACATGGCATGATCACCTTCCCCTCTGCTGAAGCCAAATCAACTGACCCTCAACTCCTCATCCTCACCTCTGGTTAATCACTAAGTTCTGCTGATTCTACCTGTTATGGATCTCTCAAACCTGTCCAGTTCTCTCCATTTCCACTAACACTCTTGACCTGGCCACCATTGTTTCTGGACTACAGCCTCCTAACTGGCCTTCCTGCCTCCAGACTTGCGCCTTCACATACATAAACTTTTAATCTTCTCTCCACATAGTAACCAGAATATTCTTTCTAAGATGCAAATTTAATCGTGTCACTCCTCGGCTTTTAAATCTTTCATATAGGTTCCTCTGCCCTTGCAATAGAGGTGAAAATCTTTAACGTAGCTGTAAAGCAGTCCATGATCTGGCCTGCTTAGCCCTACAGCCTCACTTCTGCTGTTTCTGCACACTGATTCTTCTCTGCTTCCTTGACATGGTTCTCTCTGGCTTAAAACCTTCCCCATCTCCTGCCTGCCACCTGGAAACACCTCTTCTCTTGCCCTTTGCCTAATAAACTCCTATTCATCGTTCAGGTCTCAGTGGAAATGCTGCTTCCTCAAAGAAGCCGTCCCTAATGCATAGACATGGTTAGGTCCTCTGTTCCCTGGAACATTCCTGTCATATCACACATCATGCTTGTTCCCCTGCAGTCACTTGTTTAAATGTCTGTGTTCCTAGACAGGCTGAATGTTCCATGAAAGCAGGTCTCCTGTCTATTCTACACCATCTATGCCTCACACTGGGAGAAGCACACAGCAGGAGCTCAATAGATGTTTGCTAAATAGATGAGTGAATTGTTGGTACTATAATAATAATCTAGACCCTATTAGGTTTATCTTTTTACAATCTGAAATATCATGGACTTATTTTAATGCACACAGTTAGTATTACTAGCTTAACATGTGACGCTATATAATGCAATGGTTGAGGAGAGAGTCCAGAGGAAGCATGTCTTGTTTCAAATCTGGCCTCCCACTTCATTCACTGTGGGTCTTGGGCAGCTGCTACCTTCCCCGTACTTCTATTTCTCCATTTATCATATGTTGTGTTGAGGATTAAACGAGTCAATATGTTTAAATCACTTAGAATAGTGACTGGCACAACTTTCAAAAACACTATATAAGTAAGAGTTATTACTTTTGTGATATTTTCATTTAAACAAGAACTTTGCCCTTATAAACTCCTTTGATCGTTAGAAATAGATTCAAAGGAGAAAGAATTTCAGGAAAGGGAACAGAAAAGTCAACAAGATCATTTTGGCCAAAGGCTCCAAGAATCCAGTCTACATCTGCTGTGTGGACATGATTACGAGCAGCACCTCCTTTTATCTCCATAGTGTCTATCTCTAACTTACCCTCAATAGAGGATACATTGTAATGACCACCCTGAGCAGAGGGAACCTCCAGAGCCTCTCCATGTTTTACGGGCATGATCTCAACTCTGGCCCTGCAACCAGGGACCCTGATCCCTCCTTTGCAGGGACTTCTCAAGACTCACACTGAGACCTCCTGCTGGGGTATGGGGATCATGCACCGCTTCAGGCTACACATGACTCCTCCCAAGTGCCTCATTTGTTCCAAAGGGAACTTAAGTCACAGGAGGGGGGATAATGAGAGAGTGGCTGGCTGAGCAACAGAAGTGCTTTTATGGGTTGATTGTGCCATAATCTGTTCTCTTTTAATGCCGGATTGATCACAGATGAGCACTGTAGAAATGTCAGATGTGAACTGTGTTGTTAAAAGCTCATAAAAAAAATACCTGGCACAGTTTTTAATGTATAAATAAATAAAAGATATTTAAATTTTCTAAATGGCCAAAACAAAAGAAAATGAAAAATAAGATTTAGAAAGTAGTTAAAAATAGGCTTGTAAGAGGAGAGGGATGTAAGGATTTGTGTTTTTAAAAAGTTGTGACAAAAAACTAGATTTAAAGAGTAAAAGAAACTTTCCTACAAACAAAAATATTTGTAAATAATATATATAAATAAAATAAAAATTGCTTGGAAAATAACATATTTTTAAAAAGGAAATCAAGAATATTCATTTTAAATGGTAGAAAAATGCATTTTCTAAACAAAAACTAAGCATTATTTACAAGCCCATGAAGCAAATCTAGTGGATTAACAGAGAATTAGTGTGGAAGACATTCTCCCTTACTTCCAGAAGATACAAGGAGAATCTGAATGACAAATCAGACATCAATTCCCCAAAGTAACTCAACACGCTATTCTGCCAGCATCCAAATATAGCACAGATTCAAAACCTGGCAAGATACTAACTAAGAAAAGGAATGACTAGACCCAAAATTACTGTCTCATCCAGGGGTGAAGAGGAGGCCTTTGATCACACAGAATCAGGTCAAAGCCAGGCTCCCCACTTACTAGATGTGGAATGTTGTGTGAGGCACTTAATTATCTACACCTCAGTTTCCTCATCTGTAATTTGGGCATAAAAACATACTTACCTAAAGGGCTTTTGTGCATAAGTTAGTTAATATCTGTAATGTGCTATGCAATGCCTAGCACATAAGAAACTCTCGATAAATGTTTGGTATTAGTGTATTTGTCACACTGATTTTTGCTCCCCCCCCCCCCCCCACCCCCAGTGGTGCTTTCCTATATACCTGTAATCACGTAGATCATTCGTGGAATTGTTTGAGATTTGGATTTATTTGCATTTACGTTGGGAAGGAGCTTCAGCTTTAGAGTTAACACTTCCTGGGAATCAATTCTAGCTTCTTCATTTACAGGTATTGAAACTTGAGGTGGGCAGTTTTAACTTCCTTGGCTTCAGCTTCCTATCTTTAAGATGGAATAAGACCCACCTTATGGGTTGTAACAGACATTAAGCGAACTAATCTGTGTAAAGTGCAGGCACAAAATGGTGTTTCATAAACAGGAACAACATTTATAGGAACTAAAGAGAGAGGAGACAAGCGTTCATTAACACTTTACTGGGATATATTAAAATGGAAATTCAGGTGAAGATAGAATATTTCAAATTGATTCCAGGTCACTAGCCAGTGAAAAATCCCTGGTGAAGATTCTATGCTGCCATTCCCAATGACTGGGGACAGCCTGGTATGCTAATCATAAAATATTTTAGTACTTGAAAAAAATAAGGCAGTTGTGTATTTCAGCAACGTAGAATAGAAGCCCTACTTAGTACGAGTTGCTATAATGGTATATTTATCAGAAACAGTTCACTTTGCTGCAGAATGCTCTTTGATGTCATTAACCTATAGAAATAATTATAAGAAAGTAATGCATGACTTTTCAAAGGGTGAGGTGACAACGGGCTTTCCTTCACTCCTGAAGGCTACATAGATTATCGCAACAAACAGTCCTCTGGATCCGGGAAGAAGGAATCAGAGAGCAGCTTACAGAGAGGCCTTCAAAAATTCTTCTGATCATTTATATTAATCACATTAATATTGATTCTTAGAAGGAAGAAACTGGGTCCTTATTTAATAACACAACTTTTCTGCAGAACTACAAACCAAGAAACCTAAAAGTTTAAATGCTATTATAAATCATGATCCATGTGCCCCTTGTTGACTCTGGAGGAAATAGTTTGAGTTTAACAGGAAGAATATTATACCTGGACTCAGGGACACCCAAGTTCAAAACTGCAGTTGGCCACTTCCAGCTGAACGAACACTGCTGCTCACCAATCCGCCCGTCTCAGTCTCCTCCCTGTAGAACAAGAATACCATGGCCTCAGCATGTTGCTGTGAAGATCACATGAGAAAACGTATATTCATTACTGTTGAACTCATATATTCGTTATTGTTGACTATTAACTCAACTGATTATTAACTGAATTAAAAATTACTTTTAACATAAAATAATAACATAGTAGCTAACATTTATTGTTTATTTACTATGTACCAGCTACTGTACTAAACATTTTGCATTATCTCATTTCTTTCTTACCATTTGATCAGCAATCCCACTTCTGTGTATATATCCAAAGAAACTGAAATCAGGATCTTGAAGAGATAGCTGCACTCCCATGTTCATTGTAGCATTATTCACAGTGGCCAAGATATGGAAACGACCTAAGTGTCCATCAATGGATGAATGGATAAAGAAAACGTGGCATTTATATATACAATGGGATGTTATTCAACCTTAAAAAAGAAGGAAATCCTACCGTAGGCAACAACATAGATGAACCTGGAAGACAGTATGCTAAGTGAAACAAACCAGTCACAGAAGGACAAATACTGCATGATTCCTCGTATATGGGGCATCTAAAATAGTCAAACTCATAGAAACAGAGAGTAGAACGGTGGTTTCCAGAGGCTGGAGGGAGGGAGAAATGGGGAGTTGCTGTTCAGGGAGAATAGCATTTCAGATATGCAAGATGAGTAAGTTCTAGAGATCAGCTGTGCAGCATGGCACCTAACAATACTGTGTTGCACTTAAAAATTTGCTGAGAGGGTAGACTTCAAGCTAAGTGTTCTTAACACAGTAAAAAGAAAAAAAAAAAGACCTATGCGGAAAGTTCTATTATTATCTCTTTCTCATTTGAGAAAAAGGTTTAGAGAGGTTAAGCAACCAATTTAAGGTTACATAAAAGACAAGTGCACAAACCGGAGTAAGACACAAGTTTTTCTCACACCAAAATCTATGTTTCCAAATTATTGGTTTCAAATTATTTCTTAACAGAAGAAAACTTTATTCAAAGAATATACTTGTAGAGCCAAATACAGAGAAAAACTGAGCAACCTGGATTCAGTCAGAGACAGAGAACTTTACCCTCATGATGGCCTTAGAAACTCTTCAGAGGAACCCTAGGACTCAATGAAACATAGCGTGAAAATCATTGCTATAATGATCACATCTTTTTCACATTTATGATTGTGACAGTTTTCAACCCACTGGAAAGGTCAATGACAAGTAATAATTTGTCATGTTTCTAGGGTATTAATTTGAATCTTGCATTGCAAAACTGTCAGGAGCAAGTCATGTGGCTGGTAAGTGAGCTTTTTAGAGGCATGAGACTGTGTCCAGGTTACATGAGATTTGTGATACACATATGATTTGGGAGAAAGCCAGGGGCCTGGGCAAACATTTCCATGTTCATGAATGGGAGGATCCCTGAAAAAGTCGGACATACTGTTGACAAAATGTCTACATTCTACAATACCTGACCACTGCAAACTGGCAAAGTATGTCTTTGATTTTATTGCTAATGAGTAAGGAAGGTCACATTATTCAGCACAGTGCCTCAACATTTCCTAGGCTTGCCAGATTTAACAAATAAAAGAACAAGATACACAGTTTAATTTGAATTTCAGATAAACAATGAATGCCTTTTTCGTATAAGTCTATTCCAAATATTGCATGGGACAATACTAAAAAATTATTCATTATCATTTCCTTAAAATATTTTTGATTTTATATGCATATGTAGGAAGCCAGGTTATTAATAGGAGGTAGTGAGTAGTAACATAGTCCATTTACATGGACTTTTTTGGATAAATTAGTCAGTTCAGGCAAATGACAAGACAAGGCAAAACATAAATTATAAATTATATATATATTAAGAATAAAATATAATAAGAATAAAATGATGTGGAGAGGTTAACACTTTAGACACACCTGAGAAAAGGATTGGTGGGCCAGAAGATGTGTAGTAAGAAGTTGTCCACAAAGAGATGGGGACTATGAAAGAGGAGTTAAAAGGCATAAAGGGCAGATGAGAATGTCCTCTACCTGTTTAATCAGAGTTCCAAAAGGAGAGGATGGAAATAATAATGAAGAAGCAATATTTGAAGAGATAACAGTTGATAATTTTTCAGAGTCGATGAAAGATATCAATAATTAGATAGAACAACTCACATACTCCCAAAAAGGGCAGGTAGAAAGAATTCACACAGTTTGATACCGACATTGAAACTATAGAACACTCAAAACGTTATTGTATTATCATGGAATTTATTATCGTGAGAAACGCAAATTTCGAGTTGAGTCACAGATGAATTCTAGGACTTGGAAAGACAAAACTTTCAAAGAGGGGAAAAGTATAATCTCATGGCTAGAAAACCTAAGAATGAAAATATCTACAAAATGGAAGGTTGTTAAAATTTATTTTAAATCATCACTCTAATCATGAAGGACATAATTGAAAAGAAAAGGCTAAGATATTTAAAAGGGAAACTTATCAGTGAAGATTAAGAACTCCTTGATGAACTCAGAGGTTGAAATAGTATGTTCAAAATTGTAGTTTTATATAAATGGGCAGACACCTGGCCCTTTAGAAGCTTGATTTCTTTAAAAAAAATTTTTTTGTTAGACCTGAGTGAGTTTCTCATAGCCCAACAGTAAAATATTTTCTAATTATCTACATAATCAACCTGAAAACATTGAAAAGCTTGCTGATTTTTCATTTAGATTTGAGAGGAGGAATGGGAAAGCGTGGGTTCTTGAGGAATATTACTTTCTCTTCTGCTAAATATATTTTTATTCTTTGTGGTTCGTAGCTTTGAGAGTTGCTTTTGTTTCCTTTCTGTTCCTTACACCAAGGGCATTCCTATATTTCCTTTGTTGGCTATAAGTACTTTGTTTCTTACCATCGTATGATTCTGTCATTAAGCTTAGAAATAATACACTTTTGAAGCGGATTTTCCTCCAACATGAAGGTAGGTACAGAGATGGAATAACGAGGCGGAGGGAAGTATGTTTATATCAACATGCATTTACTCAACTTCAGTTATGTGAAAGGTTCAATGTTAAGCACGGAAAGGCATACAAAGATATACAACACCTACAAATCCATCTCACAATAGCTGAGCTGTTGCTAATTTCACTTCACTGGTTTACATTTTCAGACCATGCCCTCACCTCGTATGGAGAAGGATTATGTGCAACGTCCACATGAAATTCTCTTCTGCATCATATAAAAGTGCTGTCAACGACATTGCCTGTTTCATTGCTCCATGTCCCCTTTTGGCAATCCTCACATAAAAAGCATCTTCCCAAATTTAGTGCCAAAAAAATATCTAGTGCCTAAACGTCCAAAAATAACTAAGTGCAAAAGTAAATTATGGCATTTTCACATGACAAAATCTTGTACAGGCATTCAAATGATAACCTTGAAGACTACGTAAAAATAGGGAAAATGTTTATGACATAATAAATAAAGCAATACAAAATGACACCTACACTGTGATTGCAGATATGTAAAATATATATTCAAAGAAGACAAGAATGAACATTCAAAGGTAAGCTATATATTAGGAGTGAAATTATAGGTGCCTTTTTCCCCTCTTTCAAAACACATGTTTAGAGTGGTGCAAAAAAAATATATGGGTATGGAAAACTTTATCTCTCACAAAACTTTGTGTTTATTCCTTGTCATTCTCTTTTTACCTTAGGAGCAAGGAAGCTCAGAGCTATATGGGATATTCCCTAACAACTGTTATATTAGTACTTATGGTTGGCATTTCTTCTTCCTTTTCAAGGCTTTGATTGTATTCTATATATCTCTTTTTCAGAAGCACTAAAAATGAAGAAAAATAAACATATTTGATATCCTTATCTTCAAATAGCTTATAATATGCTTAGATATACATTTTATGTAGTTAGAGATGTTAACAAATGAATTATGATTACACTGAGGTTCTGCTCTGTTTGGAAGAACCCCACAGAGGAGGGGGGTTCTCTTTGGGGCGTCATATCAGGGATTACATGATGTTGATAAATATTACTGGAGATCCCTTGGTTAAGGTGGTTTTTCCAGATTTCTCCACTGTAAAGCTACTATTTTTCCCTTTGTAAGTAATAAATACTTGGAGGAAGATACTTTGAGACCCTAATAAATGTTCTGTTTCTTCTCAAATTGTCATCCACAGATTGTTAGCACCCATCAGTGCTCTCCACTACAGCAATTTTTACCATTATTTTTACTATGTTCTAATGGTGATTTTTCTACTTCCCTCACTCCTTCAACATTTATTTTTTGGAATTCTTCTATAAGGACACTTTATCCCTTCTCCATTTATATATTTATTCAGTTGTTTATTTATATCAGTATTAGACTCATAGATATTTACTTCATTCTTTGGATTATAATCTAGTGCTATCATTATTTATTTTGTTGCTCAAATTATTACAGATTTGGACAATAGGAGTTCTTTTGGCTTTGTGTCCTTTTGACATAAAACTGGCCTTTTTTCCCCCACTTCTTTGCTTTCTGACACCTCAAAACGCTCCAGGATCATCCAGTATATTCCCTGCCTCAGCCTTGGAATGGACCACTTTTCTAAGGAGCTCTGACTTCTTTCATGGAAGAATGGTATTTGAAACTAATATCTGAGCATTTGCATTAGGTGTGCTCATTGCTGGTGGGCTGTCATTGCTTCTAGGCTCTCTCAGCAGACCAAGCTTCTCAGGGATATGATCATCTCAGCATTTCTGCTCCTCCCTGGCTGTAGCTATGGGCCCACGTAGCCCTTATTCCTGCCCCTCCCCCAATGGCATAGGGTTTTTCCCTGGTTCCCTTCCCACAGCTACAGGGGTTTTTTTAATAAACAACTACGTTTGTTGCCCTTCCCTCTACAGATTAAAGCTTTCACTCCATGGGAAAATTCGCTGAGAGGAGTCCTGGTGGAATCCTGTGGCCATCCTTCAGCAGCTCGTATTTCCCTCCCCGTATTAGGAAGCTTTCTTAGGACTCTCTCCAACCTTTTCTGTCAGTGCTCATTAGAGTTTGTGGAGAAAAAGCCTGAAGAGATTGCAGATTCACCCAATTTCTGTGGCCCTGGGGACGTCATACTCTCTCACCAGTGCACACTTGGCCTCCACCAACTCTTTAATCCCCTCAGTGGAACTCTTTTTACCAATGTCCACTTGTGTCTACACAAGGTAAGCCAGCACTCATGTCTTGTCTTTCCCTTCAGTGACCTCTCTCTCCCTAGATTTTGGGCCAGGTGGTTACCTGTGACAGGTTCTCTGATAGGTTCAAAAAAAGCTATGAACTTGCAATTTAGCTTTTTTTTTTCTTGTGAGAGATGCTCTTTCTAGCTCTCTCCATTTCTGCATGGGAACTAGGAGAGTTATTTGTGAAATCAGCCCTGGCTTACTTATCCCATCTTATCTCGACACAATTGACCAATCCTTTTTTGGACATTTAACATATATTGCTTAATAATGTATGTTTGCTCCTTTTTATGTCTAAACTACTCCCTGTCTGAATTGTAAGCTTTGTGAAAGAAGTTTTCATGGGTTAGTTGAAAGAGTGTGAACTTTAGAGACAACAAAAACTAAGCTCAAATCCACTTCTGTGACCTATGTGGCCAAGAACAAAATACTACATGGGCCTCACTTTCCTCTTCTATACAATGTAGATAAGGATGCTCAATTAAAATGTTAACCATGAAGGGCTGGCCCGGTGGCGCAGTGGTTAAGTTCACACGTTCCGCTTCTCAGCGGCCCGGGGTTCACCGGTTCGGATCCCAGGTGAGGACATGGCACCACTTTGCACACCACGCTGTGGTAGGCATCCTACGTGTAAAAAGTGGAGGAGGATGGGCACGGATGTTGCCTCCTCGGGGCCGGGCTTCCTCAGCAAAAGGAGGAGGACTGGCAGTAGTTGGCTCAGGGCTAATCTTCCTCAAAAAAGAAAAGGAGAAAAAAATGTTAACCGTGAGAATTAGGTGAGATGATATACATAAGCCCTTGAAATAGGTAAGATTCAAAAGATGTTAGTTCATTTCTCTTCCCATTTTCTCCTTGCATTTAACCTGTGTCCCACAGAATCTCTAGGAGGGCAATGAACGTGGAGCAACAGCAAAATTTAATATATTCAATTGAACTGTTCCAGTCTTATTTCCTTTTTATTCTCACAATATGTTACAAACCAACTTTTAGTGCTCCAATACCCACCAGGATAAATTCACCAACAATCTCTATGAAAAACCATAAAGCTCGGAAAACAACCTTGCCCTTTTCCCCCCTAGAAAAACATAGTATCTCAATAACTTAAAAATCTGGCTGATAGAATATTCCTTTTGAGGAGGAACTAGGACAAGTTAAGAACTTCTTTGAGCCTCTGATACTTCATCTAGATTAAAAAATGAAAGCATTGGCCTAATTATGTCTAACTTGTGGGTTATGGCACAGAAAGGCTCAAAGTGAATATGTTTTCCAGAAGGGGTATCCTTCTTAATTCACTGACATTTTAGCAAAAGTCCTTACTAGAGCAACCCTAGTTCTGAAACATTGCCACACATACAGTTATGCTTTCGGAGGAAAAGAGAAGCCTGAAGCCAGCACATAGGGAAAGTACCTCATCAAGAACTTAGTTCCTGAGGAAGGTGAGTTTGAAAGGGAAGAGATCCCTGTAGAAAGAGAGCAGAAGAACTTGGCAAGCAAACACAGTATGCTCCACAACGTTGCAGAAAGCAGTCATGGAGAATATGCATTTGTGAGTTCCCCTCCTGAGAACTGTTGCTGAAAATCTCCAATAACTCTAGTTCTGGGAGAAGTATCTTAGTCCATTTGGGGTGCTATAACAAAGTACCACAGACTGGGTGGCTTATAAACAAGAATGTATTGCTCATGGTTCTGGAAGCTAGAAGTCTAAGATACGGGGTTGCCATCACGGTTGGTAAGGGCCCTCCTCCGGGTCACACACTTTTCATCATCTCCTCACATGGTGGAAGGGGCTAGCGATCTCTCTGGAGTCTCTTTTCTAAGGCACTGATCCCATTTGTGAGGGGTTTCACCCTCATCGCTTAAGCACCTCCCAAAGGCCTCATCTGCTCATACGATCACAGTTAGGAGTTAGGATTTGAAGATATGAATTTTGGGGATACACAAATATCAGACCATAGCAGTAAGGAAACTTTTTTTAAAAGTTTTATTTGCTGAATGCAAAGCAAAACTGCACTCATTGGTTGAGAATAGGTTTGTTGGTGTTGATCTGGGTCATCACTCTATGACCTATAAAGGCCACACAAATGGTCTATGATAATGACTGAGCCCATGGTGCAGAAGAAGAGGCATGTGATGTTGACTGCTCATTGATTTGGTGTGTGGTTGCACATAGACAACACCCACATTGAGGTTCTGATATCAACTTCTAATTCTTCCCTCACTAAAGAACTGGGGGAAGCCTCTTAGCCCAGAAGGCTAAGAAAAGATGTCTCTATTCTGGTGTGTTCCGTCTAGGTTTATCTTCTTACCTTTACTGTTCCGATCCTCTTCCAAGGATCTCATCATTTTCATAGTTTTATTTCACACCAGCTGGGACTGGAAAGGTTTTTATATTTTCATCGTGGCACATGAAAAATTCTCAAGTCTCTACCCATTCACTTATTTTCGGGACTAAGATACAATGAACAATAATGCTAAGTGGAACTGCTCCCTTCAATAGTATCTGAAAATTCACGCTTCCGGTTACTTTAGAACACAAGAATGGCCACTTTTCCTATGTGCCTCGTCTTGCAGCTTTCTCTCTCTGATCTTAGCATTCTGAATTCTAGTCAGCTGTTTCAGAGTAAGTGACCAGCAATAGGTCCACCATATCATTTGTTTTAGTCAGAGGAATAGCTCTCTGATTAGAGTTTGAACTGAAAATAGATTTCTTGTGGGAAGGATCCATTACATGGCTCTCAAACTCTACTAAAGATCCTCCTGAATACAATGGGATTCAAGAGTTTACCATCACATAGCCACATAAAGCTATGCGTTTTTAAAAAGTGATACTGCTACCCTTCCAATGAGACAAGAGTCTCTGTGGAAATCCCCATCAATCCTCAGACACCCCAAGCAAGTAGGTAGGACTTTGTAACTCCATAGCTCAAATAGAATTAGTTTCTTTGCCGTAGTGGGACACTAGGAAAAATGCATTTTGGTTAAATCCTCTATAACAGTGTTTCTCAAACTGCAGGTTATAACCCAATCATTAGTGAGTTCTGAAATCAATTTAGTGGTTTGTAACTAGCATTTTCTTTTTAAATAGAATTGAATGGGAGAGAAAGAGAGAGGAGTGGAAAAGAATGGAGAAAATGTGCATGTCAGAGAAGGTATGATTTCGTGAACGTTTTGCTTCTGTTATAAAGAGCACTTCCCTCCTTTATTCAGTAGGCATATTTTAACTTCCAGGGCAGTGTAACGCACATACAGATACAGCTAAGGTCTGAGCCCTGTATCCATTCACAATTTACAAAGGAATATCCCTTCTGCCTTCCTCCTGCCTGGAAATACCTTTCCTACAAATGCTGTGGGTCCCCAAGTTCAGCAAAGTCTGACCATATCACATGGCCAGATCCAAATGCAAGGTGAAGTTTTTCAAATCCATCCAAGGCAGCTAAATATCCTGAGCCATTGTCCAGCTCAGGGCTCGAGTGTAATGTACGGGAAAAGGAAAAGCAAACAAACACAGAGGTTAGTTTAAAAAAGGTGGCAACTATTTATAATATCACAAAATGAAAATTCACCACCTTTGTTGGACAACATCTGGAGTCTCTTTTTTTTTGCTGAGGAAGATTCACCCTGAGCTAACATCAGTTGCCAATCTTCCTCTTTTTTTGCTTGAGGAAGATTAGCCCTGAGCTAACATCTGTGCCAATCCTCCTCTACTTTGTATGTGGGATGCCTCCACAACATGGCTGTTGAGTGGAATAGGACCGTGCCTGGGATCCAAACCCATGAACCCAGGCCACTGAAGTGGAGCGAGCAGAACTTTAACCACTGGACCACAGGGCCAGCCCCCTTGAGTTCTCTTTTAAAACAGGACAAAACTCTAAAGGAATCAAGAAGAACTCTAAAGGAAGCAAGATGGAAAAATAAATGCAAATTACTTGGAGCTAGGCAGAGAGCGCCAAATAGACGGACAAGCACAGAGAGACACTGTCAGTGACTCTGAGCTACTGAGATCCCCAATGGGGCCTGGCTTCAGTCAGGGATAATCAACACCCATGGGCCTCTGTGAGCTCAACCTCATGCTGGTTGCCCCATAGAGCTGCCCTAATCAGATTCCAAGGACAGGTGACCCTGAAGATCTGGTCATGTCATCTCCCTCTTTAAAACCCTCAGTGTCTCTCTAATGTTCTAAGGGAAAAAAATCCAAATTTCTTCACCTGACCTACAGACTCCACTTATGTCCTTGACCTGGCTTTTCAGCCTTGATCCCTCCCATTTCCCTCTAACCTTTATGATCAAGTCCAATGAACTTATTTGCCAGGAGTTCTCTTTACAGCAGGCCTTTGCACATGCTATTCACTCCACCTAAAACACTTTTCCCTCCCACTTCATCTGCCCACTCTTATCCATCCTTCAGTTGTTAACTCAAGTGTCACTTCCTCTGTGAAGCCTTCATTGCCCCTGCCCTCCCCTGCCTGTGTTGCTTGCCCCTCCTCCATGGGGGAACCTTATCCTTCCAGATCATAACACTTTTGAAACTATATTCTAGTCATCTGTGAACTTCCCTGTGCCCACAGGCCCACAGCCCACGGGGTACAGAAACTACAGCAGTGACTAGGTCTTCCTAGTCCATGCAGCTTATCTCCAGGTCTTCGTTTCTTATTCATCCTCAGCGTCTGACTCAAGGACAGGCAATAACAGATGTTGTATGATCTTTGTTGCACTGTAACTGTGTTCTCAGTGTGCATTGAACTCCAGGTCTCCTCTGGGGCTCGTTTGAGTTATACCCACGCATATGGGTATAACTTCTTTTCGCTTAAATGTTTTCATCTGTGAAATGAGGGTTACGGGTTAGGATTATAGAAAATAATGAGTGTAAAACCCTCAGTGCAGTTCCTGGCACACAGGCATTCAATTCATGGTAAGTATTTTTCCCTTTTTTCTGTTCCCTTGTGTAGAGACACCTGTCTCGCCTAATTACAACCATCCCCCCTGCCCATCCCCTCCACCTGTCTACAGAGAATACCTGGGCACTTAGGGCTAAAGGCCCCACTTCATGCATTTCCCCCCTTATCCTCCCTCCTGATTGGGAGCCAAGGTCAGCTAGGATCTTTGGAAACTACTCCTCAAAATGCTGTATGGATCTCTCTATTTTCCAGTTTCCTTACTGAGTCCCTTCCTGGAGTTGCTGATAACAGTCTCGCTGGAAGCTGCTGTACGTAGAAAATTTCCCTACTGGCCAACCCTTTGGGGTTAACTGTCCTGGACAGACACCTTCTGTGGTGCCCAAGACCTTCTGCTGAGGAGTCTTGTAGAAAATGCACTGAAGAGACCCAGAATGTCTGGTTTCTGGTCCTCAGTCTGTCACATACTAGCTAGTGACTTTGGACAAATCCCTTGACATTGCTCTGCCTCAGTTTCCTGACCAGTAAAATGAGAAGGATTAAATAGATCCTACCTATGTTCTGTTACAGCTGAAATATTCTTTGATTCTGTGATTCTGTGTTTAGGGCATATTTTGGTCTGGATCCCAGAATAAAACAGATGGCACACTCAAAGTGGGTATTTAAGGAGAATTTAATAAAAAGACTATTTACAAAGGTGTGGACAGGGTGTGGGAAAACCACAAAGGATAATGTAGAACAACCCCAGGGCTAATAACAGCAGAAAACCATGACCATCCATGAAGTTTCCAGAACCAGAGAGAAAGGCATGTGGAGAGGACTACCTAACAGGAATGGTGGCCTCTGTGGTTGAGGCAGCCAGCCTGAGGAGATCCTGCAAGGGAGAGACCCAAGAGAATATTTGCTGCACCCCACCTGATCGCCCACTGACGCTCCTCGTTGGCCAACCAGCTGGAATCCAGAGGACAAGAGAGCTCACTGATTCAACCCTTACAGGTCAGCCTCACTGAGCACAATGCAGAGTGGGGAAGGATGGAGGGGAGATCTGAGGGGCAATAAGAAGATGTCCAGCCCACAGAGATGCAGATGACATTTAGGTAGAACCTGGGTTCAGAGAGCCTTCTTGTCCATGATGAGTTACAGCTATGCAGACCAAACATTTTTACTGTCTGACAGAGTTTTGCTGGTCCCTTGACATTCTGTTTAGTGTAAATCATCTGCAATCTCTTGAAGAAATGACATTGTTACCACCAGCTCTATCAAACATTAAGACCAAAGCCACGGGTTAGGGAAATATGAAAATGTTTTTATGTTACTGGAGAGTCTTTTTGGAAAATAACTTATGGCAACATAAAATATTTAATGTCACCTAATAACCTATGAACCTTATTTTAAAAATATTTTTGATTAGATCTACAGAGTATCCTTTTGGGAGCTGTCTAAATTATTATTATCCAATTCTTATGTAGACTTATAATTAATCTAACAACTATGATCTGACCATGAATATGCCTTTGCCATCTGGTATCTTTACCCTGAATTTGATCATGAATAATACAAAACCATCTGACAGTTGAATCTAATCCATAATGTGGCCATACATGATGCAGATCCATCTATAGTGTGTTAATTTGCATTCTCCATCATTTTCATCTGATTCCTACCCAGAGCTTTTTCATTGAGTTTCAGGCACCCGGGGAACAATCCACCTACACAGTAGTCCATATGGGATGCAGTGCATATTCTCCAGTGTCCTGGGTCTGATCCTAATTGTCACTAGCTGAGCCAAAATGTGTCACTCCAAACATGGGCCGAGGTGCTCTTGGGCATTCATAAGATGCTTAATGGGGCTTTCAGTACAGTGTTGCTGACAGCGTGTGTTTTAATTAGACTTCTAAGTGCACATTTATTTTTCCCACTAGACCAGACCTACATGCAGGTGAAAAAGACAGCCATGTGACCGTAGGTGTCATACAGTGGCTGGTGAGCATGACCACCTTAAAAGAAGTGCAGTGTGAGCATTTAAAATTATAAGGCAAACAAAACATTGTCCACTTGACTTCACCACCCCATCCTGGCCCAGTGTTACACCTGCACTTCATCTCGTGTGAGTCGTTACTCACCTGTGGCTTCTTCTTTACCTAGGCCCTTCTGGAGGGTGGAGACTGTTGAAATCTCTACTTCGCATGCCCTATTTATGTGCATTCTAATTCAAATGCTTATAATACACAGTGTTCACCAAAATGAAAACCATTTCTTGGCCCAATATGAATGGCGGGCCATCAGATTATAAATTTTGTTTTATGTGATTATTAAGATATTTCTCTCCATCAATCTTGACTCTAGGGCTTTCTAGCAAGTGGAGCCTATGATATTTGCAATTCACGGTCATGATCTATTCCCATTAACAGTTAGTTCTATACTTCCTGTAAAATCTCTAACTCGATGGTTAGAAATAGGGAAGTTTGGAGGGTAAGTTAGTGCTGGGAAAAATCAATGAGTTAAATGTTGTAGTTGTTGACTTCAAAGTGACAGTAGGCCCATAACCTTTATATCTGAAAAGAGTGTCACCTGAATTTGAAAGTGACCACAATCTATATGTGTAAATGTGATGGGAGAATTCGAAACGGTAAGCAGTTTATTCCATACTGTGTGCTTAGCAAAGTTGGCTTTTGGCTTTTTTTTACTGTGACTGTGAGCAGCAGATCCTGCAATTTCACTTCAATTGAATATCCTTATTTCAGTCTAGCCAGTGTCATTGTTGAAAAGCCACTGCCTTTGATGATGAGGCTGTAGCCCAGTTCCTTTTCCCCTGCTCTGTGCTTATGACCACATCATTGCATTCACAGCTAACTGATGGGAGGATGACCTAACTCAAGGCTTTAGGGCAAGCAACCTTCAAGTCTGCCAATGACCCACAAGGTGGACTAGGGGTTTGCCCATCAGCGAAGAAGCCATGGGACAAAGTAGTCAGATACCCATTCTTGGGGAGTTTGTAGGTGATATGCAGAGATTTAGCAGTTGGTGAGGAGGCAAGAAGCTGAGAGAGGGCAGTAAACAGAAGCCAAGAGCAGGCAGAATCCATAATGTAAGAAAAAGAGTGGCATGGGCAGTCGAAGCCAAGACAGTTGGATTCACCGCATGGTAGATGGTCAGAAGCAGGAGAATGGACACACACTGCTTGGTGAGGGGAAAATACAGCCATGGTACTGAGCTGTCATGCATCCTGAATGACCTTGCAGCATTGCTGGGGTGGCAGGGAAGAAGATGGTGCTGGTTAAATAGCCAATTTACCTATTTATGTTCTCTATCTCACAACTAATAGCACTTGAGATTGCAATCCTGTAAAAAGACCTAGTGAAGCATGTAATTTCTGAAATAAATTGAGAATGTTAGTAAATTTAAAAATAGAATACTATCTGTTTCTGAAGCATTCAGTTAAATCTTGTTAATGACCAAGAGTGATGTGTACCTAAAATTCTTATATTTGTTTTGTTCTCACCATCAGGAACCTACTGATCTAATTAGTACTTCTGAATGGAGCCACTATTAGACTTTTGAGAGGGACCACTCTTCACTGAGTAGGTCTCTTCTGTGCGGTGCAAGGGATTTAGCATTCCTGGCCCAACGAATGCCTAAAGTGATCCTCCCTCCTGCTCACTGGGACTCATAAATAAACACACACATTTCCAAATGTCCGCTAGGGGGTAGGACTGGTCGGTTAAGAACTATTGAGCTAAACCTTCCTGTTCTTCAAGGGGCAGCTCAAATCTAACCTTCTCTTTAATTCTTCGATTATTCCAGACTATATTGATTTCTGTACCTTCTTTGAATTCTAACTGCGCTTAGAGTCAATAACACATCATTGACTTCTTAATTGTGTTTTTATTGCTTCACGTATGTTGATTTCTCTTCTCAGTTTGATCATAAATTCTTTAAGAGCAGCAAAGAGTCTAATAAGTTTTTTGTATCCCACATAGTGCTGAGTACTTAATGATTTCTGGCTGGCTCCTCACTATCTAGTCTCTGCTTATCTCTTCAGCACTGTTTCCTACCACATCTGTACCCTCAACTCTCTAGCAATTAGAAGAAGCTCTTTAGAGTTCCTTGAACATCCCCTATTGCTTCATCATTATGCCTCCACATATGCTGTACTTTTTGCATATATAATACATGCAATTGCCCTTCCTCTACATGAAATCCTATCCAATCTTCAATCCAATCTCTCTGGTTAATTCCTTCCTTCTTTGTGGTTTGTATAAACTTCTACTGATGTATAACTTCTCTGTTTGCCTGTTTCTTGCTCCCAGAGAAAGCAGGAACTGTGTCTAAGTCATTTCTCTAACTCTTAGCATGATGATTGGTACTCAGTAGAAGCTGAATAAGTGTTGGTTGATTACACCATATTTTTAATACTTATAATTCATGAGCCAAACCATGGAGAACAGAGAAGAATGTTGGTCACTAAATGGGGGAACCCATTACCTCCTCCTTCACTGTAGCGTGTTTTTTGCTAAATAACTCTAAAGAATATGTATGTCTCACTACTCTTCAGAGCTTGGTTCCAACTGACAGGTATTGGACAGTTTGATTAAAGTACCTGAAACAGTCAACTTGGTTATGCCTTGTTTAATTTCTCTCATTTGGTTTGCTTCCTTTTACAGTTGTGCCAATGAAATACTCAAGACACTACATCAGTTGTTAGCAAGCAATTGACTCAAGCTGAACACTGAACTGGGAGACAAAGAAAATAACAGTCTGCATTTTATTAGAATAGATTGCTTCATTTCTGTTTAGCACTTGACTCCTCCATTACTTCCCTATGGTATGGAACAGTGACATCCACATGACTATAAAGAGCATCATGCAAAACAATAACAATCATAATCATATGGAAATCCTGTCAACTGATACAGTGCCAAGGGGAGAAGCATTTGTAGATACCCATGAATTAACAAGAGTTTTGGCTCCAGAGCTCCTTTTAATAACATAGGCCTAGTAAGGAGAGTTTGGAGTTCAGCTATGGTCTCTATTCATCTCCGCTGATAACTGATGAAGTTCTGGTTGGTGAGGAGAAGGCAAAGATAACGTCTCAGGGTCATACTCAACGCTCACAGGCCAAAGACCTGACTCCAGCCAGGTGTCGCTTGACCCTTCACCAGGAAGAAAAAAAGGTGATGCCTCAGGGTCACTCTATGAGGCTTCTTCATATCCCCAGGGGTCATCAGGTGGATCAGGGAACCCCAGGGAGACCGAGAGAACTAAAAGACCACAGTCTCAACATCAAGAAGGGACTGAGCAAGGAATGGAAAGGTGAAGAATTCCACAAGGTGAATTGCAGTCCATTTCCTTTCTTGTATTTCTACTAAGTTTCCACCAATTAAATAGGTTGTTAAAAAGCTCTCTAACTTAATATGTATCTTGTGATGCAATACCTGGAAATGGCTGCACAATGTATGGAATGGGTTGGTGATAGAAATCTACTAGAAGAAATATGTCTGCCTTTGTTAGGGCTGTTTAATATAAACATGTTTTTATACTAACTGTTTCATATAAATTGCATTAGTTTTGTATTTGGGTGCAGGACAGGTAAAAGTCTTCAGTCTCCTTCTTTTTTTTTTTTTTGGTGAGGAAGATTGTCACTGAGCTAATATCTGTGCCAATCTTCCTCTATTTTGTATGTGGGACACCACCACAGCATGATTTGATGAGGTCCACACCAGTGATCCAAACCCACAAACTCCAGGACACCAAAGTGAAGCACACAACCCAACCACTACACCACTGGCCCAGCCCCTCAGTCTCCTTTATTGTAAAATGGAGATAGTATTTCCCTTCCAAAGTTGTGGTGTGAAATAGAAATAACAAATGTACTATGCTACAGTACGAGTCACAGAGGAAGTGTGCAGTCAGTGATCAATGCTATTATCATATACATTCAGGGTTGAAGCAGGAAAGAGTACTGTTGTCTCACCAGATGTACATACTATTTAACTAAATATTTCAATCATACAAAAACTTACTCAAAGTAAAAAATAAACTATTTCAATCCTTTTCTCCAAAGGAGAGCCCCTAAAACTACAGACAACCGACCCATTTTGCCTCACACACATTCACTTAGGAACTGCAGCTCTTCAGAATTTAAGGACATAAATTATAACTCTGATGCCCTGAGAAATATTTTAAAATAAACTCTTGCCATTCACCCAGTTGACTGCTTCTAGATATTCCCTCTCCCATCTTTTCCAGGGGCTTTCCCACTCCTCTTCCTCTTGAAGGAAGCACCGGGGTATAATGAGCATTGGTATTAAACAGACTGACATTCATTCCAGACTTTGCCAACTATTGGCCATGAAACCTTTGCAGGTTACTTAACATATCTGAGTCTCATTCCACTCATCTACAAACCAGGAATGATGAAACGTACCTTGTAGGACTGTGGGTAGCATATTGGGGGGGAAAGGGATGTGGGTACATGTGTGTAGTGTATGGTGGGGATTGTAGATTACAGATCAGTAATTAACCAGAAAAGTTAAGATTAATGGTCCTAGTGTGTGCAACATAAGTTCAGTATTGAGTTATTGCCACATCTATGCCAGAATTCTCTCTCCTTCCCATAAAAAGTCCCAGGAATAATTTTGGGCAAGAGGATTGGATTAAGAGCAATAAACCCTTCCTTTTGAGGCAGGCAACTGTTTATTTCCCTGAAATATTTGGTTATTTGATTTGCCTCTCTGAGCCTTGTTCCCTCTTCTGTAAAATGAGTTGGTAAATTGGGATGATCTAAAATGTCTTTCCAACCCTTAACTCTTTGTGGTCGTTAATTTTGTTTCCCTCCTCAGGCTAATCATCTCATTTTTTTAGCTTATTTTTTAGTTTTGTTTTTAACTATTAACATATAAATGATTTTAGATTTACAAAAAAATTTCCAGAATAGTACGATTTCCATCTACCCTTCACCAAGATTCCCCTAATGTTAACATTTTACATATCCACAGTACATTGATCCAAACTAAGAAATCAACAGTGGTATAATACTACTAACTAAACTACGGGTTTTATTCCGATTTCTCCAGCTTATCCCCTAATGTGACTTTTCTGTTCCAGGATCCTCCATTACATTTAGCTGTCATGTCTCCTTGATCTCCTTCAATCTGTGACAGTTTCTCAGTCTTTCCTCATCTGTCACAGCTTTGACACTTTTGAGGAGGAACGGTCAGGTATTTTATAGAATGTCTCTCAGTTGAGGTTGTCTGATGTTTTCTCCTGATTAGATTGGAGTAACGGGTAGAATTACATACCATTTCACTAAATGAAGACTACAGAGGTCACATGCCTTCTCATCACATTGTATAAAGGGTACCTGACATCAACATGACATTACTGGTGATGTGAACAATTTGAACACTTGGTTAAGAGGGTATCTGCCAGATTTCTCCACTGAAAAGTTCTCATTTTTTTCCTTTAAATACTCAGTTCCTTAGAAGCAGGTCACTAAGCCCAAACTACAGTCAAGAGGAGGGGAATAAAGCTCCACTTCCTGGACAAAGTTGTATCAAAGGATTTGTAATCCCCTAATTTTAAGTTATTTGAAGGAAGCTTTCAAACAAGAAGAAACCCTCCAAATGCATAGAGGCAATATCCAAATATATTTCCCTGTGTTCCTTAATCATCTGCGATGGCAGAATCAATGCTTGACTTTAGTCACTTAGCCTGTAAATGCTGGGTACTTGACCAAATCCCAGATATGCCATATGCCAATCAATAAAAATATAAGAACAATTCTTTTCCTAGACCATGGCCTAAATTAAGAGTGCAAATATCCTTTTATCTCAGCATCAACTTTACAAGTGGAATAATCTTTATACAAAAAGAAAAAAACAATGCTATAGCGTACCCATGTTCTTTAAGATAAGGATATGTCTCTGATGGTATGGAGTGTGGGGGAGATAGCTGCGTGCTCACAAAACCCTGTTTTATTTTTAGTTTTTTCTCCCTGATACTTTACAGCTGATTATGATTAGTTGAGACTATAAATTCCAGATCCGGCCTCTAAAAGCTTTCATGCTGTCTTTCCTCTTGTCTGCCGAGTTAAGGGTTGTAGCGGAGGCCTCTGAGACCTTCTGGATTGGAGCAGGCACTAGACAGATGGAGCCCTGGTCCCTAAATGGTTGCATGGACCACAGCCCCTGCCAAGCCTTGCTGGACTGTGAAGTGGATGACAAATGAACCTCTGTTGTGTTAACCCACTGAGATTTGAGGGGTTTTTGTTACAGCCATCAGATTCTCCTGATCAAAATAGACAGGAAGTCCCTAGAGAGTAGGATTTGTTTCCATTAAATTGCTTGTTTAGAGCCTAGCACAGTCCCATGCGCGTATGGGAACCTAAATGCCTTTGAAGATGGAGAAGAAGAAGAAGAGAATGATAAATGGCATGGTACTCCAGGGAGGCTTTTTTTTTTTTTTTTTTTTTTGAGAATGGTACAGCTAAACTCAGCGCCTGATTTCCTACAAAGCTGTCACAAGAATTACCTGCAAAAAGAAAAAAAAAAAAAACGGATGATAAAATTCTACTGGAAATTATAGAAGCAGCAATAAGCTTGAAAACAGCCCAGATCAAGTAAAAGTTCCCCAGAGGTTTCTGGTTCACAATTTTGAGCCAGTATAAGAGCAATTATTTCAAGTATTCTTGCAACTAGACCAGGGTGTACATTAACAGCACAAAAATCCTTTTATCTCAGTACCAACTTTACCAATGGAAAGTTAGATGGGAAATAAAGCATAATCAACCCTGTGAAAAATAAATAGGGATACTTGACCAGGTTTCTATAGCTTTCTAAGAAATTGCCTACCTGGTAATTGTAAAGGAATGAATTCTAACATATCTGTCACTTATCAAAAGTTGATGCCTTTCCATTGTGATATGGCCCATAAAAAGCCACATTCTGCTGTATTAACAATAGGAACTCAATTTTTATGATCAAATCTCAACATTTTATATCTCACTGAATATATTCCTTTCCATACTTTCCGCGTATAGTGAGGCTTATTTATGGAAAATCTACTCCTATGAAGTTTCATGTGTGGATGACATAGAGGTCCATCCCAGCTTCTTTCTCCCCACATCTTTTCAACATATCCCAAAGACACAAGCTTCCTGCTCTGGCCTTAAGAACACATGGCCAATTTACTTGGCAAAGAGAATGGATTTGCCAAAAACTTGTGGACTTACTGACTAAAGTTCTCACATTGAGTAGCTACACATCTTACAACCACTGAGTAAGCAGTTTTTAGTGGGCTTGCTGAGAAATGTTGCCATATTCACTGTGGCAAGTTATAAAAGGAAGTTTGTGGCTTCCTGCCTCCTCTGGTCTGGCAGCCAGGGGAATGGCTAAGAAACGCTGAGCTTTATGCATTATAACATGGCTCATTGATATTGAAGAGGACTCAATATCTTCACATATATATTTGAAGTCGTTTTAAGTATGAAAAGACAAGGCACAACATTTATTTCAGGAAAAACATGAAAGACAGACATAAATAAGGAAGGACTAACTCCCCCACAAGAAGTAATTGAATAATAAGCACATTAATTTAATAGCTGCTGTACACTAATTCATTGATGACCAACTCCACATGTGAACTCCTTCTGAGAGTTACATATTGACATTGGCCAAATGGATTCGGGTTCACTACAACTAGCTGCGAACGAACTCTAATGAATTAATTCTACCCCATATTCCCCAATTCCTGATATTTAGGGCTGGGTTCTAAGGCCTGGACAGGTATTAAAACAACCCAGACATGTTTGGAATTCACCTCAGATTCTCTCTGAGGAAATCAGTCTTTTAACCTAGCTATGCCTCTGGCAGAGTGAGCTCAATGAAAATATCCTCTTTGGGGTAGTTTTTACTAAATCTAATTATGCTGCCTACTGTGAGGATCCTGCTATTTTCTGTGTGGTTTTCCTGCTTGGTTTTTTTTTTCCCTGGGTGTGAGAGGTGTTACTTCCTTACTGTTCTGACTACAGAACGAGTTCTCCTCACTCCATCCATCTCTTGTGTATGTAAGAAATCATTAACACAGCACTTCGGCTTTCAAGTGGCTTTACTATCGCCCAGGGATTAACCATTTGACTGTCCACACAGGGTGACTATATACTTTATCTTACAAATTGGGACACTTTTTAGAGCACTATTATTGATTACACCTTGACAGCAGGCATAAACCAGGGCTGTCTTGGACAACCTGGGGACGTATGATAACACTATTGGGAATTCAACGCAGAGCTCTGTGCTTCTATGTCTCAGATATTATAAAATCTTCCACAGGACATTCATTTCTTTGAGAAAAATCACAAAATAGACCTGTTTATATTACATCAGCTGGAGGCAGTGTGGCCTAGTGGTTGAGCACAAGGGCTCTGGCCTCCCTCCACCCCCTGCTCCTCATCTTTGAAGGAGGACTTACCATCTCCGAACTCTAGAACCAGATCTGGGCTCCAATTCCAGCACTTTCCTTTATGAGATGTGTAACATTGCAAAGTCACTCACCCTTGTGTGTCTCAATTTCCTCATCTATAAAGTGATGATAATATCTGAAAATGGCTCATAAGATTCTGTAGAGTAGAATGTGTTAATAGTTGTAAAACAATTATCGGAGGGTCTGGCACAGCATAAGCACTCAATTGTCTATTGGCTGTTTTCGTAAGAAGCTTTCTCCTTCATGAGAACACACACAGGAGCCCTGCCCTCCAGGCTTGCCTGCTGGTTAACACTCTGCCATCCTGCTTGCTGTGTTGTACGCCTTTCCATCTACGCACTCTGTGCTGATGTGACTGGTTATTTTACGTGCTGGTGAGTGTCTAGGCATTTTTGTCCTTCCATTATTCTTCATACCCTGGTTCTTTTTTATTTTCAGTATTTTCATAAAATTGCCTCCAGCGAAATACGTTGAGCACCCTTTCACTATTCAGAGTCACTTCCATACAATAAAGTGTTAAAGAGCACAGCAAAATGAATCTGCAACTTCACTTTTAGTGACACATTACTCTGTCTCCATATCTTCTTGGGAGTTTTATGTCAGGCATTGGTTTTTAGTCTATTACTGCCTGAAGGTTACAAAAGAATACATCTTTAGAATCATCATTAGTATCTTCTGCTAGAATATGCATGACTGTCTGTGACAATTTAATAAATCTTGTATGAAAACTAGCATGAAGCCACCTTTTGTCAAAGAAATCATGGAAAAGATGTGTTTTCCAGACCTCATAAGCAACATGACCTTCACTCTTCCTGTGTATTGTGTCCTTGGAAAAAGCACCTCACCCCTTACGAAAGCAGAAAAAGATGCCTGCCCTAATCTCTTAGCAGGTATTAGCAACTGTGAAGTTTGAAATTATTTATGTGAATCATCATTATTAGAGGAAGGAAAGAAACAAACACACTATATTTTGCTCATAAACATTTGGTTTATTTACATTAACTGATTAAGATAGTTAAGCTTAATTTCAATATCTTATTCTTAACTTCATCAGAATAGGAGGGAGGATAGAAGAGAAATGTCCCACTAACTGTAGACCACATCCTGCCCCTGTGACCATCATTGTCACCATATTAACTGTCATCAACACTAACAATCATTCAACATTCATTCTGTTTCTGGCATGTTACGTGCCTAATCTCATTTAATCCTCAAAACGGATAGATTCTGTCAGCATGTCATAGTATGAGGAAAAAGAGGTATATTAGTGTTAAATGACTTTGGCAATGTCAGTGAACTGAGACATAAAACCGGGTCAGGCTGGATCCAACACCCATATTAACTCCTAGGTAATACCTTGCGTCTTTCTGAGAGGAGGTATGGATCAAGTGTGCCCATGAAGTCCGCAAAGCACATGTTCACTGATGGTGAGTTAATAGAAACATTTTTAATCCATGGAGAGCAGCATGTAAATACACACAGGACTACTTCACCAAAGTAAGCAATGGATGAGAATCCTAGTATGCTATTGTGTGCTATGCAAGGCAGACATCTTGAAATTTGTAAGTATAACCACCTGGTAACCATTTTTTAAAGCTCTTTTATTCTTCTGTCCAATGAAGCATATGACAAAGTTCAAGACCAAGAATACTGCTTCACATGAGTAGACCTTGTAGTTATTTCTTTGATGAATGACTTCCACGTCAGAGAGACCGCGCTAGGTGAGTGTTCCACAGAGGTTCACTGCCATTGTTCCTTAAATGTTTTAAGATTGGTTACATCTGTACTATAACCACATTGAGAGAATTTCCTAAGGAACAGATGGTACGTTCTGGAAGCTTCCATGTAAGACTGAGCATAAAAATAATCATAGTATTTAACATTTAAAGCACTTAAGGATTTCATATATTTTACTGAATCCTCACAATAACTTAATGAAATACTGATATTTTTAGTCCTGCGTTATAATTAAGGAAACTGAGAGGTAGTCACTCTAATTGCTGGAGCCTCGATGTCTTAGGGGAAAAGCCTCAGCAGTAATCTCAGTGTCTTTGGTCCCAAAGACAGGGCAGGGCTGGATCTGTGGAACTATGGACCTAGGCTGGACCAGCTGCCATTTATTGAGCATTTACTACTCCCTGGCTTTGCATTGAGTCCAACACTAACAGTATCTTATTTCATCCCCATTTAAATCGTTCCTGGTAGGCATTTGTTCCAGTTTCATAGCTACGAAACCAAGATTTACAGAGGTTATTTGCCTGTTGTCACACAATGATAAGTGGCACAATCAGCGTTTGAACAAGAGTGTTTCTCTCTCAGTCTATGTTTTAACCTCCATGACACAGAATAAACTCTTGTTTAGATAAAATTTTCTTCTGCTGTTTGAACTTTACACATTTTGATTTTTCTTCTGGAGATTATTCCTAATTTGTTGAAACCCATTGTTATGCTTAGTTTTCCTTATGGATGTTTAAATTTATCAATATTCATGTCTCCCAAACAGGTCACAAACTTGAACACACTTTTCCTTAAATCCTTTTCGCTCTTGTCATGGTGGTATCATCTACAGAATTAATTCTTCATTGTTAAAATTATAAAGGTTTTTTAAATCATTGCTTGTTTAGATATTAATAAACTTCATCAACTTATTTAAATGATTTGTTTCCCATAGTCATTTATCCCTCCATATTGATCTTTCTTTTTGGCAGAACACTTCTCCCAGAATTGTTTCAAAGAGGATCTTTGAGTGGGAAACATTTTTAAACTTTATAAGTCTGAGAATTTCTTTAGTAAAATAGTAGTTTATCTGGATATAAAATTATAAGTCCAAAGTTCTTTTCCTTCAAAACTTTGAAGACATTATCGAGTGTTGCTTTTGAGAAGGCTGCCATAAATCTGGCTCTTGTTCAGGCCTTTTCTTTCCCTCTGGAAGCTTTTAAAATTTTCTTTTTGTCTTTACACTCTTAAATTTAACTATTCTCTGTGTGGATATTGGTTTTAGTTTTCTTATCTGTCCTGTTCAGCACTCCATTAGCCTGTTTATCTTGATCTTTTATATCTTTCTTTAATTCTCAGAAATTCGTGTTCTTACTTCCTCCTCTGCTCCCATCTCACCTTCTGGGAATTCTATTTTATAGATTTCGACACTTTTATTTCTGTGGTTTGTGACTCTCAGCATTTTTCATGGGTTCCACCTCTTCTTGTTATTTTCCCTTCCTGATATCTTCCAGAATGTTCTGTGATGCAACCTTTGGCTCACTAGTTTGTTTCTCGGTTGTACCCATTAAGCGATTCCAACTGTCTCTCTAGTTTTTTCTTGTGTTTTCAGACCTGAAATTTTAAATTAGTTCTTTTTCCTGCTCTACGATTTCAAAAGCTTTCCTTATCTCTCTGTGAGAATATTTATTAGGACTATTTTAAATTCATATTCTGTTCATTAGTTCTGCTTCTTCTGGAATGGCTTTTCATTTCAGTTCTCTTTCTTATTTGGAGCTTACGTTCCTCAAATATCTAATCAGTTTTCCTTGGGAGCACATCTTCTATTCCTTTGGGGCAGTGGCCTTGACCCTAGCTTGGGTTCTTTCAGGGAGTGGAGGTGGTGGGGAGGTGCCTTAGGGTAGAATACTTCTAATGCTGCAGTCAGGGCTCACCCATTCTTGCCCCCATACCCAAGTTTCCTGTCTGTTGCTAATCTTGTGGGAGCTCTGCTCCGGGCACTACCCTCAGCAGTAGTGGGGCAGCCCACCCTTGTTATAACTGCCTACTGCAGAAGGATGAGGAAGGAATGGAGGGCACACACAGAGGCCAGCTTGTCTACCTATCCCCCTTGCCATTGGCTCTCCACCCCAGAAAATCACTGTTCCTCCTCCCGGAACAAGCTCCTGTTCACATGAGCCATGTGAGAAGGGGTGGGGAACTGCTGTGACCCCTACACTGGACTTCCGGTTTCAGGCTCAGAAAAATGTGGGGAAAAGAAAAGAGACAGTATGATAAATTTCTTTCCCATATATCCTTCTTTCTGTTTGCTGATTCCACTCTCCTTCCAAAAGCAAGGCCAGTCTTTTCTTTCTTTCTAAGCAAGTTTCAATTTTGTATTGGTTACTGAGAACCATCAATGTCTCAATGTCTCTTGTAGGCATGGCCAGCTTCATGGGTGACCATCCTGTGCAATTGCACAGAATCTCGTGCTTAGAAGGGTCCCCTCTATGATTTAATGCTCTGCTATCACCATCTTGAAATTCTGAATGGTTTTTGAACAAGAAGCCCAGCATTTTCATTTTGTACTGGGCCCACAAATCACGTAGCCAGTGCTTCCTGTGGCGTCTCCGAGTTTGACTTCAGCAGCTTGTCTCAGATCACCAAGTTATCCAAAACTAACAAAAGTTAGATTTCTAGGGAATTCACCCTCACAGTTCTCTGCACATGGTCAAGTACTGACTGTATCTTCAGATTTAATGAAATTTCAATAAATTATTTGGGGCAGGGTGGGGAGAGAGGGCTCAGACCAGCATCTCATGGCTCTTATGGTAACTACAAAGAGGTGGTCCCTGTATAGCACCTGCCTCAAAACATCAGAGAAATTGGGGGTCCTGAGCTATGCAGGTGGTTCTCATCTAGTAAATATCAGCCTTCCCCGTTTTTCTTGTAGTTTCAAGTTTGGGAACCACAAACCTTGGTAGGTGAAACCTCGTATTTTGTTTTAACCTGAAAGGATCTATAAATGCATGCAAAATCATGCATATATATCTAGAAACACATTTTCCTGGGAATAAGGCCTGTAGCATCACAAGATTATCAAAGATACTCAAGCAAAGAGAAGGTTTTGTGAAAAGGTCTTCCACGGGTTCTGTGAGAGAAAAAGAATTCAGTTTCTCCTACACACGCAGACACACACAGTACATAAAAGGTTTTCTTACCAGAGACTATATGGTCCCATCCTGAAGGTATGAATCACGAGTAATCACTAAATATTGATGAAGAATATTTGAGATTAGAATGTACTGCATATTGTGTGTTTTTAATATCAATGTGAAAAAGGATCAGCAAAAAAATTCTGTTCAAAATCATCCAATTCTTGTTAACATTTCTACCAAGTTTCCTTTCTAGTTGCAAAAACCTAAATAATAAAATATTTTTTAGAAATTTGCCCAGTAGTGTGGGGACAATGATAAAGGTGGCAGTTTTCATTTATACTAATTATATTCTGTTAGAGTTGTCTGTTAGCAAAGATTTCTTTAAAGTAAGGAAAGACCATTCACTTTCAGTATTACTGAATCCACTGCTTCTCCCTCTTAGTCGCCATTTCCTGCCTACCCAGCCACCGCACACTTCCACCAGGGCACAGCAAGGTCCTGGCTGCTCTGGTTAATTGATTGTTTTCAACAATGAGAAAAATACACTTCATGGCTTGTATTTTTCCAGTTCACCTGGATAATTACCAGAGTTGAAAGTTAGAGATGTGCAGTGATTAGCAATCTGATGCAATCTCTACCATTAGAGCCTGTACAGAGCTTAGTAAAAGCTCACAGAAAGGAGAACTAAGGAACAAATACACACCACTAGGGATCGCTAACATTTTTAGTGTGTTATTTCCCTGACAACGTAAGTACTTTACAGATATTTTCAAACTAACCCTCTGCCTAAGAAGCTATCATCACTCCATTTGAGGAAACTGAGGCATGGAGAAATAAAATTATTTGACCATAATCAAATAACTAGTCAGTAGAGGAGCTGGGACTTGAGCCAACAATTTGATTCTAGAAGTCAATGTCTATAACCACTGCATGATATCTGCTCCTGGAATCAGAGCTCTTGGTTAGCACGAGAAAACCGCAGTTACCACACACCTAGTTAATAGAATTCCAACCAATAGCAAATAAATCAGATCATGTGGTTAGTCTATGCAAATTTATGATTGCTGAACATGGAGTCTCCTATAAGATTTTTGAAATAATGAAAACATCCTACAGGGATGAGACCTACAAGGAGTTGAAGACATGGCAAGGTGGTGAAGGACAGAGCTACTCTTTCCCACCTAAGCAACGCCCTCACCTCTGTACCTTTGAGCTCAGAGCCAGAGTCCACTTCATAGTTGGGATTGAATAAACATTTGTTGAATTGAACTGAATTAAATTTAGCCTTGTACTCGTCACATTTCTAAAGTTGAATGTCTTCACCTATAAAATGAAGAAATGGGTCTGGATCTGAGGTCTTCACTGTGGTTGTACATGGAAATCACCTGGGGTCTTATGAAATGCCCTGACGTTCCAGCTCCACCCCAGAGATTTTGGTCTGAGGTAGTTTCCAGCCTTCACTATTCTTTTTCTTCTTCTTCTTTTTTTTTTTTTTTTTTTGACTCCAAGTTAAACGTGAAGCTAGAGTTGAAAACCATAGACTGGTGTTTCTCAAGTTTACTGTCTGGACCAGCAGCATCAGTCTATAAACAGTTCAAGGTATACTGAAAATAGCTCTCCTCCATCTTACATAGAGGTACAGACACATGAGGAATATTTCCCATAGAACAATAACCTGGTTCATTAGCATGTTTAATTTCTTACAAACCCTTAGGCATATATGTTACTGTTGGTTCAAATGCTACTGCCTGGTGGAAACCCCTGATCAATGTCCTAAACCCTTGCCACCCACTTCAAGCAAATCTCCTGGGAGAGGAAGTTGATTGATATGCTTACGCTGACTAGTTACATCACAGCTCTTCTCTTTTTCTGTTCTTTACCTGCTGTAGGCACTTCTAGAAGCCTTGTAACAGTCATCTCCAAAGACTCTCATGCAAGGAAAAATTAGAGAACGGAGCTTCTACTTGAAGTAAATAGAGAAAAATCTTGATTTCCTTCTTATCTGATTAGATACTCAGATTTGGAAATCTATAAAAATTTCCAGGTCTGCATGCTCCAAAATACTTTTTAAAGGTCATTTGCATAATCCTGTGGAGAACGCCATATGGGTAGTGGATCAAAGGCATAGTTGTTACTCCTGCGACTTTCATCGTGTCCCGAGATTAGCTCCCTTAGCCTGTTCAGTGAGCTAATGGACACTTTCCTTTAAACCTAACAGTGCTGGTAATGTTTTTCTCTGTGGATTTGGAATTTTAATTCAAAGATTATGCAATCCTTTTTTTTTAAGAAGCAATTTATTCTGAGGGCAAAGTGCTCTGTCTTAGGTTAAGCAGTTTCCTTTTCAGCTATTTTGCTAGCAAAAAGAGATAAAGCTTTCTAAGAACAAAAGGTGCGCATCTCCCATATCACTGTGCCTTTCTGAAGATTCTGACACAGATGCGATCCTCAGGCTCATCTCTGGAAGAGTTTCTGGGGAGTGTTTTAAATGTCTCGGAGAACAAACAAGTCTCTAATGTGATATTCGTATTTGTGACATTTTTGCACTTAGTAAAGAAACAGATAAACAGTTAGCCCAGTGGAGGGAAAAGAAGTATTCTAAGCCTATAAAAGTGCACAGAGATAGGAGTGTGTGTGTGTCTATATCACATGTCAGGGACGCAGTGCGGCTGCACAGTTGGAATCAGAGAAACCTGGGCACAAGCCTGGGGTCTGTCACTTACCGCTCGTATCATCTTGGCTGGATTATTTATCCTCTCACTGCTTTTGCTTCCTTGTCTATAAAAATGACAGTAATAATAATAACTTCATGAGCTGTTGTCCATATTAAGTAAGCCATATAAAGTCCCTATTGTTGTGCCTCAATAAGCAACTTCTCAATCAAGTTTGTTAAAAGGGTGTTGGTGGTGGTGGTTGTACATGTGGGTTTTCTGTATGTACCATGGTGGTTCAGGTACCCATGGACCACTATGAATCAAAGACGTCCTTTGGTTTATCTATCTAATGATGGTGACACATATTCACATTTATGTAGTGATGTGCCGATGAATATTCAACAACTGGCTCTTGGGCAGGGAGTAGGGTAGGGGGAGGAAAGCCCTGATTTGTAGCATTTTCTTAGTGTAAATACTACCTCCATGGCCAATTTCAATCTACCAACACAGTGTGACATGACTGAACAACAGGTTGGGAAGAGATGCCCGTCACTGGCTCTGGAGTGCTGGCTCCAGCTCACTGCTGCATTTATCCAACAGTTCTTGGTACCAGCAGAGTGAGATTGTTCGATATGACTGTAGATCACAGGAAGTAAATTTGCCCATGTTTGCATTATACATGAAGTAGCTGAATTATAAAATGCCTGACATCTAACGCTAAGGCTCATCTTGGAGGGTCTTGTTCAACAGAAGGACTATATAAAATTAGAGCAGGAAGGGGCCAGAGACAACATCCAGATTCTGGCACAATCCCTGTCTCTGAAAAGGAAACTTGAGCAGCAGGCATTACCGTGTTAGCTGATTCACCCACATTCCTACTGCTGATCCGTAATAGTGCTAGGCTTAGAAACCACATCTCCTCGCCTCCAGTCCTCTTCTACTACTTCTGCCAGCAAAACTTGCCCAGTCTCAAGCCACTCAGTGACAGAACTCAATAGCAGAGGGAGAATCTGCGCTTATTTGCTTCAACTCGTCTTTCTATTCACTTGAAAGGAGAAGAAGGCAAAAAAATTTTTTAAATCAATCAAGATTTTTCCCAAATGCCCACATATAGACTGAGCTCTAAGACTGGCCTTGGGACTGCCTACTGTTAAGGTGGACTCTGATATGATCTGGGTATAACCCCAAAGGAGCAGTCTTTAAAGATAAGCACACATGGAAGGCCTTACAGGGGAGACCGAACTATGACAAGCCTGCAGTGTATTGATATTCCCTTTTTTAAATTAATTTGTTTTAATGTTATAAATATTTGAGCACTTTGTATGTCAGGCATCACTTTTCTAGATGCTGCAGATATAGATGAACTAGACAGATCAAGCTCTTATCTTCTGAACTTGTTTTCTGGGCGGGAGGTAGGTGTGGTGAGTGAGAAGAACAGAAAATGATTAATAGTATATCTTATAGTTACAGATGAAATAAGTGCTCTAAAGAAGACAGAATAGAAGTAAAGAGAACGGAAACAAAGGCAGGAGGTGGAAGGGGCTGCTATTTATATAGAGAGGTCAGGAAAAAAGTCCTTTCTGAGGAGATGACCTTTTGGCAAAGACCTGAAAGAAATGAGGATGGCGGGGGAGGGTGGGGAGTGTCACTGTGAGGAAAGAAATTAAGTGTGAAAGCCCCAAACAAGCTTGTTGTGTTTGAGGAACACTAGAGGGACTACGGAAAGAATAGTAAGAAATGAGGGTCCTGAAGGACTAGCATTGTCATGGAAATCTGTGTTGGATTTGATTCTAATTATGATGTGAAGCCTTAAATGGTTTTGAGCAGAGGAAGGAAGTAGCTTGATTAAACTTGTAAAGGATCATTCTCGCTGCTCTGTGAATACCAGACTTTAAAGCCAAGAGCAGAAGCAGGACGGCATTTTGGCCTGCTATTTGGGAATTTGGTCCAGTTGAGAAATGATGGTGTCTTGGACTACAGTTGCTGTGGAGATGATAAAAAGTGCTTGATTTCAGGATAGAGTTTGGAAGGATTGCTAGCAGGACTTTCTGGTAGATCAGATGTGGGGTATTGGGGAAAAGAAGGAATCAAGAGTGACTCCTAGTTCTTAGGCCTGAGCCCCTTAGTTTACGATGCTGCCATTCACTGTACAGGGAAAACTGAGGGAGGGGCATGTTGGGAAATGGCAAAAGTAAAGAGTGCTTATTTAAACATGCTAAGTTTGAGATGACTATTCAAAATCTAAAGATAGGCATAGATGTCGACCTAAGGGAAGAATGTGAGTCTAGAAATATAAATTTTAGATTCATTAGCATTTAATTGACACTTAAAGCCAAAGAAACAGTGAGACAACCCAATACAGAGTACAGAGAAGAGAAGAGGTCTGAGGACAGAGTCCTGGGATGTTCCAAAATTTAGAAGTCTAGAGAAGAGGAAGATCCAGCAAAGAGTCTGACAAAGATAACCCAGGGAGGGACAAAAACAATGAGGATGTAGTATAACCCAGAGACCAAGTGAAGAAAGTGCTTCAGGAGAAGGGACTAAGTACTGGTGTAAAAGTCTTTTGGAGTTTGAGTAAGTGGAGAACTAGGATCTGACCGATGGATTTTAATAGATAGAGGTCACTGGCATTATTGAGAAGAGCAGTTTCAGTGCAGGAATGAGAAGAAAGCCTGACCAAAGTGAACTAAAGAGAGAACAGGAGATTAAGAAGTAAAGATAGGGGGTCTGTTCCGTGGCATAGTGGATAAGTTCATGTGCTTTGTTTCAGCAGCCGGGGGTTCACAGGTTTGGATCCTGGGCACGGACCTACACATCACTTATCAAGCCATGCGGAGGCAGCATCCCACATACAAAAAAAAAATAGAGGAAGATTGGCACAGATGTTAGCTCAGGGACAATCTTCCTCACCAAAAAAATAAATAAAGTGAAGATAGAAAGTGTTGACCACCCTATTAAGGAAATGGAAATTTTGCGGGGGAAAAAGGGAGATATTTCAATATGTTTGTATGCTGGTGTAAATAATCTAGTACAGGGGAAAGTTTTATGTTGAGGAAAAGTGTAACCACAGGAGCAATATCCTTGAGTAAATGAGAGAACATGGATCCAGTGTACCATGTGGGGGTAGATAATGGCAGTCATGGTCCAGCCATTGTGGCAGGAAGAAGACAGTATACACAGGCAAAAATGTAGGTGGGCTGGAAAATGAAGTGAAGAAATATGTTGACACTGTCTACCAATAGCTTCTATTTCTACAATTGAAATAAGATGCAAGGTCATCAGCTGACAGTGGGAACAAGTGAGTGTGGAGGTTTGATAAGAGAGAATAACATAGGACTGACATAGGAGGGATGCAAGATACTTGAAAGAGGATCTTGGGTAGAGGGAAGGCTGTGGGAGTCTGTTGTCTATGCAAATATATGTGATGGTACTAAAAATGGTGACAGAATTAGCGGGAGAAAGAAAGAAGGAAGATACACCAGGTACTTAAATCTTTAATGAATTAGGGAGAGTGTCTGGGAGGGAAATCCTTGGTTCAACATGGAGGGGTAGTAGTAAATGGCGCAGTCTACAGCAGGCATGTCAGAGAGCTTGTGTAAACTGAAGTTCACAGTGGTGAAGCTGCTTGAATGAAATAAAGTAATAAAATGGTACACTACACACATACCAACACATAAACACACAAGTGCACACACAAAAACACAGAATTACACAAGCACACATACACACACAACCACAAACGTACACATTACCCTCCAACCTTCCTACCCTCAGTATAAAAACCAATTTAAGAGCTCTGGCTCCTCTGATTACCTAAAAATATAATTGCCAATAATTTGACTTCATACAAATATGAAGAATGTTAAAGATGTAATATCAAAGTAAATTTTCCCTCATCTTTCTTACTCATGTATTTTTTTCTCTTTTCTCCTTGCTTTTCTCTTTTTTTTTTTTTAAGATTTTTATTATTTCTTCCTTTTTCTCCCAAAACCCCTCCTGTACATAGTTGTATATTTTTCCTTGTGGATCCTTCTAGTCGTGGCATGTGGGACGCTGCCTCAGCGTGGTTTGATGAGCAGTGCCATGTCCGTGCCCAGGATTAGAACCAACGAAACACTCGGCCGCCTGCAGTGGAGCGCGCGAACTTAACCACTCGGCCACGGGGCCAGCCCCCTCCTTGCTTTTCTTTTTATCATTTATAAATTAGAAACACACTGTACACATCCTGGATCCCTAAGAATTGGAAGATTTATCCTTAATTGAGAGCTGTTGCTTCTTCTCAATTCAATTTCTGGTGAGTGGTGAATTTGGGAACAGCAGTAGCAGGGACGCCACTGTCCCCAGGAACAGCTTGCTCAAAATCCCAGCTGACCCGCTTTTCCCTGCAGACTGCAGAGGCATAATGACAAGGAAGAACACACAGAGCTGGATCCACAGCACCGTGGTTGTCACCTGCAGACCATGACTGATTCATAGATTGTAAAAATCTATGAAATGGGTCTTAACCTGTACTTTTTTTTTAATAAAAGAAGATTTTAAAAATAGAAAGCATTGAATGTAGTGAGGGTAAAATTTGGAAGTAAACATAAGCTTACATGAAGATATGTAAATGTACATGGGTATATTTCGTGCATAAATATTCATATTTACACACGTAATGAGTCATGATGTAAAATATACTATGGGTCACAGTCAAAAATTTTTGAAAGCAATTGCCCTAAGGAATCCTATGCACTCTGACAGCTACTGAATTACAAATTCTTTTTGTAAGACATGGATTCCAGAAACAGTACCTTCCATCCTCTCTCCATTTCTCAGCCTGTATGCCCACCTGCCTACTGAATATCCCCCCAACCCCTAAGTTCAAGTTGCTCAAAACAACTACCAGGCTCACTCCAACCCAGAGCCTCTCCCAGATTAGATCACCTATCCACTCAGATGCAAACCTTCCGAGTTGGCAAGTCAGTTGTCAGGATGCTTAGACACACTGCATCTGTCTTTATTTTTTATTTTTTTTTTTTTAGAATTTTTTTTTTTTTAAAGATTTTATTTTTTCTCCTTTCTCTCCCCAAAGCCCCCCGGTACATAGTTGTATATTTCGTTGTGGGTCCTTCTAGTTGTGGCATGTGGGACGCCGCCTCAGCGTGGTCTGATGAGCAGTGCCATGTCCGCGCCCAGGATTCGAACCAACGAAACACTGGGCCGCCTGCAGCGGAGCGCGCGAACTTAACCACTCGGCCACGGGGCCAGCCCCTGCATCTGTCTCTATTTTGTCCATCCACCTAAATGCCACCACTCTAATTTACCCCTAGTACTGCTATAATATCCTCACACCAGGTGTCCCAGTCTATGAACCCCTAAGGTGTAGAGCCCGTGTACCACAGTCACATAAATTCTCTAAATCACTATGTTGATGCCTCTGGCCAAAAATATTGATTAGTTCTCTCAAATTTATCCAATAAAACTCAAACATACCTTTCCAGGCTGTTAAGTTGGTTCCCGGAGCTCAGAGACCTTGTCTTATATATCTTAGGACTCCTCTTTCTTCGCAACAGGGTGATTCTATATAGTCGGCACATAACAAATGTTTGAAGAATGAATAATAAATAGAAAACATTGTTTTTAAACCATCAGTGTATAAAATGAAAATAAAGTTCTCCTTATGAATTAAGAATTACATTAATCAGAATTTCTTCATGGGATCCAAAACCTCAAATTTTTAAGAAGGCCAAGAAAAGATCAGACCAGCTGCCATTATATTCCGAGCTACCTGGATAAACGCCAGCCAGTCAATGCAATATGCATAGGCGTATGGCATTAAAAATGAATGGATGGATTCGTTTGTATAAACAAATAAGATGACTTTTTGTCCATGGCATTAGCATTATATAGACTTTAATTAAATTATTTAACTTAAACCATGGTCAATTCTAACAGAGGGTACAAAATCAGGGGTTTTATATTTGTAAATAAGTTAGACTGCTTAAAACAGATGGCTCAAGACTTTCCTTCTATATTTCTCAGATATGTGTCCAAACTATGAGGAAATGATTGACAGGATGGCCCCAAATTACTTCTACTCCCATAAAAAAGCACATATTAAACAATAATGGGAAAATAATCTCAATGCACCAACTCTACACGAAAACTGAGCTGAAATCAAAACTGACAGCTCAGTCCCAAAACGCACATTCAACCTAATGGGAGAGAATGTCAGCAGAAAATAATTACCCATTACTCTCACCCTATTTTCAGTAAAATTAACATGAAAATGTTTCAAGTTGTTGTTGGAGGAAAATTCAACACACAGGTTAATCTTATCTTTAATTATAAAAAAGCAGTGCACACATTTTTTTTAACATGCAAATTCAATTGTATATTACTCAGTGTGGGGAAGGTTTGCCATCATGGAGAAAATATCTTTCTTTCAGAACAATGGTACCAGGTGCTAACAAATGTATTTCTATTTTTGGTTATAATTTAATTCTACTCACAAAGAAATGTGCAAGACAGAAACAAAGATAACGGAAAATTAGATCTAAGTTTTGTTTAAACAGTTTTAGCATTAACTAGCTATACGGATACATAGGAATAGTGTGTAAAAAGAATTCCAATTTTAAAAATATGTTATAATAGGATGCTTAATGTTCACACAGCATTTTACAGTTTATAAAGCATTTTAAAGATATCACCACACTCCCTTTTCTGAATTTGCAAAAGTTTTAGGGTCCATTACACTGATGTGATGCATTATGATGTAGTCAAAAATGATGTTGTAGGGGGCCAGCCCGATGGCGCAGTGGTTAATTTCACACATTCCACTTCGGCGGCCAGGGGTTCACTGGTTTGGATCCCAGCTGTGGACCTATGTACCACTTGTCATGTCATGCTATGGCAGGCATCCCACATATAAAGGAGTGGAAGATGGGCATGGATGTTAGCTCAGGGCCAATCTTCCTCAAGAAGGGAAAAAAAATGATGTTGTAGGAAAATATTTACAACGCATGTTGAAAATAATGTCAATCACATGAAGGTTTAATGTTAACTAGAGTAGGAATGACTTTAGAGGGGCAGAGAACTCTCTAGTTTACTCTTACTCACGTTTTCCTGCTGTACGCTCTGACATTATCTCCTCCAAGCAGAATGGCTCAGAAACACAAGACAATTGCAAAAGAGTTTTGTTGTCACTGTTGCTGCTGCTGTTGTTCCGCAGCTCATTTCCATAGGATAAACTCTGTGATTTCTCCCCAGACTCACAAAGGAAGTAACTGTCCCTTGAGGAGATAGCATGATACAATGGTCAAATAGCCTGGCTAGAGCCAGGCTGCCTGGGTTGACACTTAGCTCTTCCACTTACTGTGCGTCCTTGAGCAAGTGACTTAACCTCTCTCTATAAGTGTATGAAATGGAGATGAGCATATTTCCTACCTCAGAGGATTACTCTGAGGATTAAATAAAATGATGCACATAAAACGTTCAGTAACTGGCAAGTAGTAAATAGTCATTTGGGGTTTTTTCCTTCAAAGTGCAATGTCAAATCCATTGGTGGCATCATAAATCATGGATTTTAAAGGAAGACAATGCTCTTGTGTTAAAGCAACAAGAACCTCTCCTCATGCCTTTCTTATTCTATGAGTGTTAGGAGGGACACAGTTGTGCAGAGTCAAGAATATACTAAAGCGTAATGAACATTAAAGCTTGGGAAATCTTTGTGAAAGTTCCTCTCTTTCACAAGTGGAGTGTGGTTTGGACCAAATCAAGACCAGGCAGAGCTTGCCTCCCATGACATGGTAGATGCATATGGCCAACATAATCTAAGATCCTGCTGGCCAGTCACTGTCTCCCCTTAAGTAGCCAAGAACTTCAAAGAACCAGTGCCTAGAAAGAAGGAGATGCCTCTCAGGGGCACTTGATTAGCCCCCTTAATTCCATCTGCAACCTCAATTCCCCTTTTCCATGCAAGGTAACATATTCATAGGTTCTGGGGGCATGGACATCTTTGAGGAGTTGAGAGAGCATTATTCTATCTATTACAAATATGAATTGTTTTGAAACAAGAAAAACACATAGGGTAACTATAAACTAGCCATTCATAAAACTTTCATCTAACTGGTGACTTTGTTTTCCTCTGCAAACTAGAAAAAATACTCTTCTCTCAAGAAACTTTACTTCCATCTGATTAAATGTTGTCATAATATACTGATTTAGTTAGAACAAGACAGAAATACACAAAAATCTACAGCATCTATTATATTGTAATAGATTTATAAATCCACAATGACTATTACACAAATGACACCCCCTTAAATATGGTGCCCTCCTGCTGTGTATGACCTGCTCCAGCATCCACGTTAGCCCACAGGAGAATTGAGTGGATATTGCAAACCAGGCCTGACATTAGATGCTTTTCATGCATTAACTTACTCAATGTTCTTAATATGCTGCTGGATGAGGATTAACATCCCACTTAATTTAGATCAGATTTCAAGTAGTTTGCCCAATGCCGTACAGTTACTAAGCTTCAGAATTAGGATTAAAATTCAGTAGGCCTAACACTAAAGTCTTTATTCTACAGTGGCTCTTTCTACAGCCATCACCCTTTGTCCTTCAAAGACAAAAGATAGCAAAGACCACTGAGCTCCTACAGATGCTAGAAATGCGGGTTCAGCAAATTCCCAGTATTTCTGTTAAACCAGGGGCACAACACCTCTCTTTCCACATCACCCCATTCTGCCACCACCACATTCTTGATTTTGTTTAAAATAAAGACTAGTTTTTTTTCTATCATACCAACAGTGCAGCTATTTTTAAAACTGTCCCATTGCCTAATGGAAGTAATAGAAACTAAAACTAGAGGTGGTTGGTAAATAAGCCCTAATAAGGAAAAATTTAATAAACAAACACAAAGAAAAATGTTTACCCTTACTACCTCAAGTAAATATAAATTAAAGCAATATTCATGAAGCATTTTAGACTAAGAAAAAAGCTGGGATTTTTTAATGGCTCTCAACATTTGGAGTAGTTCTCGTGAAATTGGAACACTCATTTACTGCTGGTGATGATGGAAATCAGTACATTTTTGAAAGGCAATGGAAAAATATCAAGAACCATACAAATTCTCATGAATCTTTTGATCCAGAAGATCCAGGTAGTGAGACAAATAAATTCTTCAACAGTATAAAACTCTACATGCGTAAGATATTTATTGTCAAAAACCTGGAAACACCCTAAATGCACAATAATAGAAAAATGACTTAGTAAATTACAGTACACCAACTTGATAGAAAATTATGTTGTTATTAAAATGATAATTATAAAGCAAATGTAGAAATATAGGAAATGTTTATGGTTTACAGTTTAAGTGAAAAAAAGAATAGAGAGGTCTGTATTCTCTGATTGTAACTGTAAAAATATGTATTTGTGTAAACAAATACCAAATTTTCTCAATTCTAAAAGGCATATTTTTAGCACATCAACAGCTGTAAAATCAGGATGCATCTTACAATCAATATGGTCTCGTGTTTTAATTGGAAGCACTTTTTCTTAGTGGTAAAATAATGACACAACTTAGATTAAATTAAATGTGGTACTGTTAGAAAATATACAAATAAGAAAGTGTTGTGTTAAGGTTGAGTGATTCTAGGTGTTTCATTCTGCCTATGTTCAAAGTTAAAATTTTTCAGTAGTACGTTTAAAAGAAAAACAAATGAATAGAGCTAAATGCCTTTGACGGGTGGTGCAAAATTCTAGAGGTAGATGAATCTGTAAGAAATTGTCATGTGCAGTGAATAAACATTTTTTTCTCCCCAAAGCCCCAGTACATAGTTGTAGATTCTAGCTGTAAGTCCTTCTAGTTCTTCTATGTGAGCCATCACCACAGCATGGCTACTGACAGACAAGTGATGTGGTTCCATGTCCAGGAACCAAACCCAGGCTGCCAAAGTAAAGTGCGCTGAACTTCAACCACTAGGCCGTCAGAGCTGGCTCTAAACCTTCTTTTAAGAGGAGGAAAAGTGTGGAAGGAATTCTGAAGGAAGGAATCTATTTTTAGTAACAAAGAAGAATGAAGGGGAAAGGAGTTTCAAAATGTTTCACAGTCTACCTTTTGATTTGTAGCGTGTAACTTCAAAAGAATCAGGAATGCTATGCCATGGAGTAAAATTTAGAAATTGAAAATAGCTAAGTAGCTGTCTTTCCTATCATCTTTCATTAAAAGTGGTTCTGAATTAAGATATAGTTAAATTTGGCATGAAGAATTTAAAGGTAAATAATTTTAATCTTACACAAAAATTCTTGCCAAAAACAAGAAAACAATGACCTAAATTCACATGGCATCAGAAAGAGTCCTCAGTTTTGAAAATACAAGTAAATGGTGAAAACTTCAAATGCAAAAAAAAAAAAGAAGCAATATTATGAAAGAAACAAATATCAGGATATTTAAAAGTAAAATTTGTTATAAGCTTTTTGAGAGTTTTTAATCACCTATAGTTAATGTGAACAAAAGAAATGAGATGTCCATCAGTTCTTTTTCTTTCATTTTTTCTATAAGAATGTGTGAGATGAAATTTACTTAGACCTAACTGAGGTCAAGAGTAGATGCAACCCAGAAAAGGGTAACCTAAGTGAGAAAACTATTTAAGTTGGAAAAAGTATGTCTTCAATCTGTAATCATCAGAAACTAGAAATCCTAATAATAATAATTTATTCCAAATCATTTGTGGCATCCTCTCTTTTTTCCTCAGTAGTAGAGTCCCATTTTTAGTGGGGCACATTCCCTCAGAAGCAGTCTTCATTTCCCAGTTTCTATGCAGCCTGTGGCCCAACCCGGCAATGTGATGTAAATCAAAGCCTTATATGAGCCAAGGGGATCCCTCTTTGAGACCACTCTTTTTTTTTTTTTTTTAAAGATTTTATTTTTTCCTTTTTCTCCCCAAAGCCCCCCCGGTACATAATTGTGTATTCTTCGTTGTGGGTTCTTCTAGTTGTGGCATGTGGGACGCTGCCTCAGCGTGGTCTGATGAGCAGTGCCATGTCCGCGCCCAGGATTCGAACTAACGAAACACTGGGCCACCTGCAGCGGAGCGCACGAACTTAACCACTCGGCCACGGGGCCAGCCCCTGAGACCACTCTTTAAATAGAGAAGTGAGTAGCCTTCATCCTTCTCCAGTTTTTTCTGATGATGTAATGACTGGAGCTCCAAAACCCATCTCATTCACAGGGGGATACAGTGACTAATAGCCAGTGGTAAGACTGGTGAAGCAGCAAGAATCCTGGAACCTGAGGACGCCATGGGCCTGCTCTCCCCATTGGATGGCCACCTCTAGATGTTGGTCGCACACCTTCTACCTTGGTTAAGCCCCAATTATTTCCGGTATTTGATACTTAGAGTTGAACCCAAGTCATAAAGGATACATCAAGTGTATGTTATTTTGTTCTTGCTTTGTCAGGAACTGTTGTAACATTCTTCAGAGAACAGATTTCCTTTCCTCATTCCTCAAACTGAAGACTCATTCCATACGTACCAACATCCACTGGATGTTCTATCCCATACTCTACTTTTATGGATTGGCATGAAGGGAAAACAAGATGAGCAGGAACTGCAAAATAAAAAGGACGTAGCTGGATAAGGTGGTGAGGAGGAGGAAGGTGGACAAGTAAAAGATTTGCTCTTCCACATCTAACATTCATCAGTTCTTAAATATATCTTTAGTAGACTTGAGAGACAGAAGAGAAACCTCTTAAAGCTTAGGACTTGTTATTGTTTTTGTTTTGGTTTTTTCAGTGTGTGGCTGGGGTTTAATTGGGAGGCATTTTTATTGTGGTAACCTTGGTTTGTAACAGTATATAAATTTCAGTTGTACATCATTACATTTCAATTTCTGTGAAGATTATGTCATCACCTTCACCACCCAAAGACTAGCTACAATCCATCACCGTACACACTTGCCTAATCACCCCTTTTGCCCTCCCCCCTTCCTCTCTGGCAACCACCAATCCAATCTCTGTCTCTATATGATTCTTTTTTGTTGTTCTTAACTTCTATTTATGAGTGAGATCATAGGGTACTTGACTTTCTCCCTCTGACTTATTTCACTTAACATAATACCCTCATGGTCCATCCACATTGTCACAAATGGCTAGATTTTATCATTTTTTATAGCTGAGTGGTATTCCATTGTGTATATGTACCATATCCTCTTTATCCATTCATCCCTTAATGGGCACCTAGGTTGCTTCCAAGTCTTGGCTATTGTGAATAATGCTGCAATGAACATAGGGGTTCATGTGTCTTTACACATTCATGTTTTCATGTTCTTTGGATAAATACCCAGCAGTGGAATAGCTGGATCGTATGGTGGTTCTATTCCTAATTTTTTGAGGAATTTCCATACTGTTTTCCATAGTGGCTGTGCCAGTTTGCACTCCCATCAGCAGTGTATGAAGGTTCTCTTTTCTCCACACCCTCTCCAACACTTGCTATTTCCTGTCTTGTTAATTATAGCCATTCTGATGGGAGTAAGGTGATATCTCATTGTAGTTTTGATTTTTATTTCCCTGAGAGTCAGGGATGTTGAACATTCTTTCATGTACCTGTTGGCCGTCTCTATATGTTCTTTGTAGAAGTGTCTGTTCAGATCTTTTGCCCATTTTTTAATTGGGTTGTAATTTTTTGTTGTTGTTGATATATATGAGTTCTTAATATATTTTGGATATTAACCCCTTATCAGATATGTGGTTTGCAAATATCTTCTCCCAATTGATAAGTTGTCTTTTAGTTTTGTTGATGATTTCCTTTGCTGTGAAGAAGCTTTTTAATTTGATGTAGTCCTATTTGTTTATTTTTTCTGTTGTTTCCCTTGCCCAGTCAGACGTGGTACTTGAAAATATGCTGCTAAGACGGATGTCAAAAGCATACTGCCTATATTTCCTTCTAGAAGTTTCATGGTTTCAAGTCTTATATTCAAGTCTTTTAATCCATTTTGAGTTAATTTTTGTCTGGTGTAAGATAATGGTCTACTTTCGTTCTCTGGCATGTGACTGTCCAGTTTTCCCAACATCATTTATTGAAGAGACTCTCCTTTCTCCAATGTATGCTCTTGGCTCCCTTGTTGAAAATTACCTTTCCATAGATGTATGGGTTTATTCCTGGGCTCTAGATTCTGTTCCATTGATTTGTGTGTCTGTTTTTGTGCCAGAACCACGCTGTTTTGGTTACTTTGGCTTTGTGTATATTTTGAAATCAGGGAGTGTGATACCTCCAGCTTTGTTCTTTTTCCTCAGGATTCCTTTGGCTTTTTGGGGTCTTTTGTTGTTCCATATAAATTTTAGGATTCTTTGTTTCTGTGAAAAATGTTGTTGTAACTTTGATAGGGATTGCATTGAATCTGTAGATTGCTTTAGGAAGTATGGACATTTTAACTACATTAATTCTTCTAATTCATGAGCACAGAATAGCTTTCCATTTCTTTATGTCTTCTTCAATTTCTTTCAACAATGGTTTATAGTTTTCAGTATACAGATCTTTCACCTCTTTGGTTAAATAGGATTGTATTTGTAATTTCTCTTTCTACTACTTCATTTTTAGTTTATAGAAATGCAACTGATATTTTATGTTGATTTTGTATCCTGCATCTTTACCACATTCATTTATTATTTCTAAAAGTTTTTTTGGTGGATTCTTCAGGGTTTTCTAAATGTAAAATCGTGTCATCTGCAGATAGTAACAGTTTCACTTCTTCCTTTCCAGTTTGGATCCCTTTTATTTCTTTTTCTTGCCATATTTCTCTGGGTAGGACTTCCAATACTATGCTAAATAAGAGTTGAGAAACTCGGTGTCCTTGTCCAGTTCCTATTCTTAGAGGGATAGCTTTCACTTTTTCTCTGTTGAGAATGATATTTGCTGTGGGTTTGTCATATAAGGCCTTTATTACATTGAGATACGTTCTTTCTATACCCATTTTATTTGAGGTTTTTATCATAAATGCATGCTGTATCTTATCAAATGCCATCCCTGCATCTATTGAGATAATCATCTGATTTTTATTCTTCATTTTGTTAATGCAGTGTATCACATTGATTTGCAGATGTTGAACCATCCCTGCATCCCTGAAATAAATCCCACTTGATCATGGTGCATGATCTTTTTAATGTATTTTTGTATTTGATTTGCTACTATTTTGTTGAAGATTTTTGCATTGGTGTTCATCACTGGTATTGGCCTGCAATTTTCTTTTTTTGTGTTGTCCTTGTCTGGTTTTGGTATCAGGGTAATGTTGGCTTCATAGAATGAGTTAGGAAGCTTCCCCTCCTCTTCAATTTTTTGGAAGACTTTGAGAAGGATAGGTATTAAGTCTTCTTTGAATGTTTGGCAGAATTCACCAGGGAAACCATCTGGTCCTGGACTTTTATTTTTTGGGAGGTTTTTGATTACTGTTTTGATCTCCTTACTGGTGATTTCTCTATTTGAATTCTCTATTTCTTCTTGATTCAGTTTTGGAAGGTTGTATGATTCTAAGAATTTATCCATTTCTTCTAGATTATCCAATTTGTTGGTGTATAGCTTTTTGTAGTATTCTCTTATCTTTCGTATTTCTGAAGTATCCATTGTAATTTCTCCTCTTGCATTTCTGATTTTATATATTTGAGGCTTCTCTCTTTCTTTCTTAGTGGCTCTAGCTAAAAGTTTGTCAATTTTGTTTATCTTTTCAAAGAACCAGGCTTTGGTTTCATTGATTTTTTCTGTTGTTTTTTTAGACTCTATTTCATTTATTTCTTCTCTGATTTTTATTATTTCCTTCCTTCTACTGATTTGGGGCTTTGTTCTTCTTATTCCAGTTCCTTTAGTTGCATTGTTAGATTGTTTATTGGAGATTTTTCTTGTTTGTTGAGGTAGGCCTGAATTGCTATAAACTTCCCTCTTAGAACTGCTTTTGCTGCATCCCATAGATTTTGGCATGTCATATTTTCATTTTCACTTGTCTCCTGGTATTTTTTTATTCTCCTTTAATTTCTTCATTGACTCAATCGTTGTTCAGTAGCATTTTGTTTAGTATCTACATATTTGTGGCTTTACTGATTTTCTTCCTGTAGTTGATTTCTAGTTTCATATCTTTGTGGTCAGAAAAGATACTTAATACTGTTTCAATCTTCTTAAATGTACTGAGACTTGTTTTGTGGCCTAATTTGTGACTGAACCTGGTGAATGTTCCATGTGCATTTCAAAACAATATGTACTCTGTGGTTTTTGGATGGAATGTTCTGAAAATATCTACTAAGTCCATCTGGTCTAATGTGTCATTTAAGGCCAATGTTTCCTTATTGATCTTCTGCTTTGGATGATCTATCCATTAATGTAAGTGGAGTGTTAAAGTCCCCTACTTTTATTATGTTACTGTCTATTTCTCCTTTTATGTCTGTTAATAATTGCCTTATATATTTAGGTGCTCCTATGTTGGGTGCATAGATATTAAAGTGTTATATCCTCTTGTTGGATTGTTCCCTTTATTACTCTGTAGTGCCTTTCTTTCTCTCTTGTAACAGCTTTTGTTTTAAAGTCTATTTTATCTGATATAAGTATTGCTACCCCACCTTTCTTTTAATTGTCATTTGCATGGAGCATCTTTTTCCATCCCTTCACTTTCAGTTTGTGAGTATCTTTAGGTCTTCAGTGTGTCTCTTGTATGCAGGATATGTATTGGTCTTTTTTTTCTCCAATTAGCCACCCTGTGCCTTTTAATTCGAGTATTTAGTCCATTGACATTTAAAGTAGCTATTGATAAGTATGTATGTATTGCCATTTTGTTACTTTTTTCTGGGTGTTTTATCAGGTCTCCTCTGTTGCTTTCTTCTTCTCTTGCTGTCTTCTTTTGTGGTTTGATGGCTTTCTTTAGTATTATGTTTGGATTCCTTTCTCTTAATTTTTTGTGTATTTATTATAGGTTTCTGGTTTGTGATTACCATGAGGTTCCTACATATTGACCTACATATGTTGCAATCTATGTTATGGTCTCTTTAGTTTGACTTCTGTCTAAGAGCTCTACTCTTTTACTCCCCTCCTCCCACATTTTATGTTTTTGATATCATATCTAATCTCTTTTTTTGTACATGTGTATCCATTACTCTCTTACCATTAAAATAGATAATTTTAGTATTTTTATCTTTTGACCTTCATATTATCTTCATAGATGGTTGATCTGTTACCTTTACTGTATATTTGCCTTTACCAGTGATTTCATTGTTTGTTTTTTTTATATAATTTTCTTATTCTTATTTGTGGTCTTCTCTTTCCCACTTAGATAAGTCCCTTTAGCATTTCTTGTAAGGCTGGTTTCTTGGTGATAAACTCCTTTAGTTTTTGCTTGTCTTGGAAACTCTTTATCTCTCCTTCCATTCTGAATGATAACCTTGCCAGGTAGAATATTCTTGGCTGTAGGTTTTTCATTTCAACACTTTAAACATATCATGCCACTTCCTTGTAAGCTGTAAGGTTTCTGCTGAGAAGTCAGCTGATAGACTTATGGGGTTTCCTTTATATGTAACTTGTTGCCTTTCTCTTGCAACTTTTAGGATTCTGTCTATCTTTACTTCTTGACATTTTAATTATAATGTGTCTTGGTGTGGACCTCTTTGGGTTTATCTTGTTTGGTGCTCTCTGTGTCTCCAGTACCTAGATGTCTGTTTCCTTCCTTAGGTTAAGAAATTTTTCAGCTATTATTTCTTTAAATAGATTCCATGTCCATTTGTCTCTCTCTTCTCCTTCTGGGACGCCTATAGTATGGATGTTAGTGCACTTTATATTGTCCCAGAGGTCCCTTAGACTGTCCTCATTCTTTTTAATTCTTTTTTCTTTTGTCTGTTCGGTTTAGGTGATTTCCTCTAGTCTTTTGTCCAGCTCGCTGGTACATTCTTCCATATCATTTACTCTGCTATTGAGTCCTTCCAGTGAATTTTTCATTTCCAGCATTGTATTCTTCATTTCTGATTGGATCTTTTTATACTTTCCAGTTCTTTGTTGACGCTGAGTTCATCTATTCTTCTCCCAAGATCAGTGAGTATCCCTATGACTTTTTGTTTGAATTCTTTGTCAGATTGTTTATTTCTGTTTCATTTAGTTCTTTTTCTGGGGTTTTATCCTGTTCCCTTACTTGGAATGTGTTCCCTTCTCTCCTCATTTTGGCTCTTTCTCTGTGCTTATACCTATGTATTAGGTAGGTCAGCTGTATCTCCCAATCTTGGAGAGGTGGCCTTATGTAAGAAATGCCTTATGAGGCCTAGTAGTGTGCTTCTCTCTCATTACCAGTTCCAAATGTTCCAGGGGTTAGCCCTGTGTGGGCTCCATTTGTCCTCTGTTGTGGCAGGATTGGTCTTGCTGCAGGTTCACAGGGAGGGTAGGCTGTCCCCTGGCTGGCTGGTTGTCATGCTCAGCTGTGTGTGGCTGCTATGGACCCTTCAGTCACTTTCTCAGGCATGAGGAGCCCCAGCACACTTAGCTGCAAGGTCTAATAGCACACTCCTGTTGCAGTTTTTCTGTTAAGTGAGTAGGCCCCCAGCGTGGCTGGTTGCTAGGCTCAGGGGCTTACAATTTCTGTAGGGCTCTAGCCAGTAAGGCGTAGGAGTACTCAATTGTTTCAGGCTTTGGAAGGTGGGGCCAATCCCCTATGTCGCTGTTTGAGAAGCTCAAGTCTAATGCAGCTGTTAAGCCCCACTGCCCACAGGGCCACACACCCCGTCAACACAGTCCTGCCTTGTGCATGCACTCTGACCCCATCAGGTGGACCCAGTTGCCCCACTTCAGAGGCCCCACAACTCCACCAATGCCTCACACACTCTACCCACTCCTCGAGAGCACTCTGCCCTGCAGAGGCTGACCCCCTCGCCTGACTGCAAAGATCCTAGGCACCCCACCTATGCAGGCCCACAAGTTTATCCAAGGGCTTTCTGTTGGGTGGGGCCAGTCCCTAGAGTGGGCTACCTGCCCTGGCTGAGCTGAGTTAAATTGGTGCTCTAGTGGGTGGGGCAGACTCTGGGCTAACAGGTGAGAGGAAGAACTCCAATGATGTCTGCCAATGTTCGTGTCAGCACACCTGTACTAGGTCACAATAATGGCCGCTGCCAATGTCTCAATCCCTGGAGAGGTCTCGCCTCTCATTGAGATGCACCCAGAGCCTAACAGGTGAGCCTCTTTTCACCAAAGGACTGTACACCTTTATTTTTGGTGACTTTAGGTTGCTTTCCTAAATTGGTGAATTTGTGCATGGGCCCTTTAAGAACTGACTTTTTTCCCTTATGTCCAATAGCTTTTGGGGAGGTATTCCCCATTGTTGTTAGTAGCCAGCAAAGCCAGATATTATAACACTTGTCTCAGTTGTGCTGAGTCTGAAAGCTGCTTATAGCAGTAATGCTCCCCTGCTCAGATCCCCCGCTTCTCCAGGGAAGGCTTTGTACCTTAAAATTGCTCCCAGCTGGCCATGAAGCACTCTGCCCCACGAAGATGACTTTTCTTCTCTCCAGAAAGGAATTTGTGCCTCTTCCACCTCAATCAGCCCAGTCCCTTGTTGCAGGGGTTCTTTTTACACAGTTTTCAGTGTTCTCTTAGGAGTAATTGTTCCAAGAGTAGTTATAAATTTGTTGTGTCCATGGGAGGAGGGGAGTTCAGAGTCTGCTTACATTGGCATCTCAATACCATCCAAAGCTTAGGATTTGAACTCAGAAAATATTCTTAGTCTTAGCCCTTGAGGTCCCTCTGTAGCTACTCTGGGTCTCTTTCCATAGATGACTATATACTAATCTAGACTAAGCAGGACAGTTTTAGGTTAAATTGAAATAATCTTCATAGAAATATCCATTTTAATCATTTTTGAGGGCTTAAGCTTCTTGAAATAAGAAGGTTAGAAATGTTCTCCCTACTGAGGCATCTCCCAAACACTGCTCTTTGTCTCGAATACATTTTCTGACCATGTCTTCATCCTCACTTTAAAACTTTCTGAAGTTCCACTTCATGGATACAATTCTTAAGACCATTTTCCCCTTGGCTTGAAAACTAGGTATTTCATGCTGATGAATTTGATTATGGAAAATTCTGTTTATCTCTGATGTATCTTTAGTGCTTACTTAATGGTCAATTTCCAAAGAGAAATAAACTTGGGGTTTACTTTCAACTGGCTCGTAGCACAGTTAATTCAACTCATGTTCATTAATCAACCAACTGTGTGTATATCACTGTGGGAATTAACTAGATACATTCTGGTGATGGGGGTGAAGTTGGTGGAGGTGATGATAATAAGGATAACTCAGCATACAACATGATAAGAGTCAATCAATAATACACCCCCAATTAACAATGAAGAATCCTTCATGGGCTCATAAAAAATGCAGCCATGAACTCTATGTTTTTCACCTCATAGCCAAAGCCTGCTTGAGGAAGGAGATATTTATAGAGAAATTTTTAATAGTCTTTCCATTCTTCCTAACATTTCAGATTTTACCCTCAAATCAAACTCACCCCTCAGAAGGGTGCACATTTGTCTTGAGTTATACTGGCTCTTGACATGGGTTTTGTACAGAAATTGTACCTCTGTCACATAGCTTCATGTGGTGTTGCTGAGAATATTATCCACTGCCCTTAGGGGAAGTTCCATGTGAGTAAGTTAGTTTAGATTTTAATCTAGTGAAGTATTTGTTTCTCACCAAAATTGATATGATTATTCTCCTTAGACATTACAACTATGTCCAAGACCAACTTTTGTTTTACGTTGGTTGCCAACATGAGCCCAATTTCTTGTTCATCAGTAACAACTATGAAGACCCATGTAGTGTGAACTTTTGTGGTTTTCTCCTTTGTCCCCTCTTCCAACTACAGTCTTAACTTTACTCTGACTCCAACTTATATTTTCCCTGGTCTTAACCATTTTCTCTCCTATTTATATCTCACTGTTTTGATATGTGTGTTGATCATAAGCAACTTAAAATGAGTATAGAAGAAAACAAAGAATAGATAAGTAAATTAAATTAATAAATAAAATAAGGCTCCACATTATATATAACTCAAGCAACGAGTGGATTGATGGAAGTATTCTAAAGATCTGAGTCCAAAGGCCATTTCACCCTACACCATACCTTCCTATCCAGATACACCAGTCCTGATGCCATGTAGTCTTCCCAAACCACAGCAAATCAGATCCTGTACAATACGTATTCTATAAACTATCCCTGGCTCTATGGGGCTAGAAACATTGGCTGGAAAGGAAATCCTTTTTCTCTCAAGGTAATTACTGAATCCTGTATCATGAAAGCTCTTGGAGGTCATTGAGCTCTGATGTCACCAGGTCATTGAAGCAATCTCCACATATGGCAGCAAGAAAACAAGTACACTTTTGTACCTCAGCCTATTCCAGGAAAGTTGTCATATAGAACGTAGGTGTTAGATTATGAAGTCACTTGTTTTTCAATTTATTAAGACAATTGAAGAGTTGACAATTGAATTCAAGTGAGTTAATAGCTGACTAGAGCCAACTTCCCCATACAACTGTGTACTCAGTCAGGTAATAATTAAACATTAACTAAGCACCTACTATTTGTAAGGCATAGTGCTACTTGCTATAAGGAACATAAATTATTCATATAAGTCATAAGTCCAATTCTTGAGAGGCTTGCAATAGAGTGAGGAAGGCTAAACTAACACTTAAAAGTCCATATTTATTATGCAAATAACCCCTTCTTCAAATTCAATGTAAGATGTACAGAGTATTTCTATTGGATGGAATTAACCAAGGTTTCAAGAAGGCCATGAATTTTGAGATAATTCTTGTAATGTCTAGAGTATACTGGTAAGTAAACTGAGTGGGAGAAATATGACAGGGAAGGAAAGAAGAAGCAAAAGGTGAAAAATATTCAGGATAGATGGCAAAGGTAAACCATTTGTAGTGCCTCAATAAAGCCAAAACAAACCCCACTGGTCTGGCATGCTGGAGAATGGTGGGGGATAACACTGGGGAAGAATATTAGCATAGGTGGATAAGTTTGTTCTTAATTCAGTGGAAAGTGAACGTTCAAGTAGGAAAGGAGTGATGGCGTCAGAAATTCCTTGAGAGGTTTAATCTGGAACCAAGATGAGGGCTGGATTAGAGTGGGGTAGAAAGAGATAGTCAAAAAACAAGACGAATCCAGTTTTCTGTTTGCTTAACACCTCCTTCTTCAATAGCAAGTGTTGATTCTACACCGATTATGTACTCCGCACGTAGGATCACACGCAGAATTACTTCTAGCAACCCTTGAAATAATCTACTAATGCAGCTAAGCTTTAATAAAGTGCAACAATAACAGGTTTCTGAGATACAGAATTCTATGATAACCTCATAATTTAACTATCTCTATCATCTCAGTTTAGGAGAAATTAAAGAGGATTTTCAGCAATGTTTTTGGATTTTTTACTCTGTTAATCAAAGCAGCAAGGGCTCTGGTCTTTTGAACATTATTGAGGGGAAATGTTTACTTCTGCGAATCCTGCCTTTGCTTTCAAAAGTGTGTTGGTTCCCCTCTAACTCACTAAGTGCTGTGCTCCGTGGCCACCCATCTGAACAGCAGAAAAACCTTCAACAAGGCAATTTCCGTCACAACTGAGACCAGTCTGAAATTTAGACTTAACGTAGGAAATAATTTGTTTCCCACTTTTCAACTTTCTTTTCCTAGACACCAAAGAATAATTCTATTAAAAATGCAATTAGCTGAGATCATCATGCATATCCAATTCAGCAAGGGTTTACTTAAAACCTTCTTTGTGCACACTATTTTTTAAAAGTTTTGCAGTTCCAAATGTACTTGAATGTGTTTGCAAAGATGTCTTTTCTGGATGTTGTTACCCATCTATAGCTCCATATCACATGCCCTTCCATGCCCTTATCCCGAATCCTGCTGAGGCTGACCCTCTGAAACCCTTTGTAGCTCAGGCTACCTCTGTCACATGACATACGGGAAGGTAGATTTGCAATGTTTCAAATTCCTCCAGTTGGTAAGAAATGATGATCTTCTTCATTAATAATATTTTTGAGGACTTTTAAAGGATCTCAAAAGATAAAATAAAAAACCTGTTCCTGCCCCCCCACACACACACACACAAAATTGGTCATAAGTTGACATTTTTAAATTTTTGTTTTATTTTTTAAAAAGAGAAGTCCTAGGGACCAGCCCCATGGCATAGTAGTTAAGTTTGCATACTCTGCTTCTGGGGCCGGGGGTTTGCAAGTTCAGATCCTGGTCACGAACCCATGCACCGCTTATCAAGCCACGCTGTGGCGGCATCCCATATATAAAGTAGAGGAGGATTGGCACGGATGTTAGCTCAGGGACCATCTTCCTCAAGCAAAAGGAGGAAGATTGGCCACAGATATTAGCTCAGGGCCAATATTCCTCACAAAAAAAAAAAAGTACTACATAATAAGCAGGTTAAAGTCCTCTTAGCCTCTTACCGTTTCACCCTGTACTTCCTTCCTTCTCAGAAGCAATTCCTACCAGCAGTTTGCTATTCAACTTTCCGATCCATTTTGATACTTGGATAAATATCCATTTATTCATAAATAATACATCCTGTTATTTTTGTGTTATTTTCCACATTTAAATAAAACGCATCATAAAATCCTGTTCTCCAATATATCCACGTAACATTATATTTTTGCGATCTATCCATGTTTATGGAAAGTAGTATGAACAAACCCCATTATATTTATTCTGTTAGGATATTCCATTATATTTTTTTCATTTAGGTTGTTTCAAATATTTTGCTTTCACAAACAATGCCGAATGAGAAGCAGCTTGGTCCAGGTTTGCTTGTGCAGTTAGAAGAGTTATCTCTTTGGGGTACAGATTTAGAAGTGAAATGTGTGTGCACTTTTAGCTTTTTTGCAAGCTACCCAATTGCTCTCCAAAGTGGCTGTATCATTTATACCCCACTGGCTATTTCAGTCTACTCATTTTTGCTAATCTGATGAGTGAAAATTGTGACTAATTATTGTTTCCATTTGCATCCCCAAGATTACTAGCAAGGAAAGCTGAGTGAAATTCTTCCTTCTATGACACATGGGAGAGCTGGCAGACTACAAAGAGGTGACAGCACTGTCAGCAGCCCTGTCCTGGCAGGGACTTGCGTTATGGTCGGGGTGCATACCGCTGCTCACAAGGCTCGAAGAGGTGCCGAGTAAGATCGTGAGCCTCCTAACAAGGCCTGCACAGTACACCAGGCCCAGCAAGCCTTCCAGTGTTGCCGAACAACACAAAGCAAACAACTCCTCGCCTCCTATAAGAAGTTGTAGAATGGAAAGCAGCCTAAGTATGACTAGACTGTCGACCCAAGAGTCACACTTTAGAAAATAGAAATGTTCTGTTCAAAGCAGTAAGGCACCATCATGCTTCACTGAAGAAAAGCTTGAAATGGACCTAGTTTGTAATTAGGGGTCTTGTAATTCTCCTCTGAACACCTCTCCCCACCCCTTTTTTTCCCCACTCCTGAAAGCATCCTGAAACCTCCCCCTTCAGGCTAGCAATTCATGGTGAAATAATAAAGCACAAACTGGAAATCAGAAGATGCCAACCCAAGCCCAGCAGCGCTGATAAACTAACTAATGTAGCACCTTGGGCAAATCATTTTTCTGCTAAGTCTTGTTTTTCTTATAAGATAATAAAGTGATGACAAAGGCCATAATCTGGGATTTGAAGCCTCTCTTGTTCTAGTTTTCCTTTCCTCACCATCTAGCTAAGCTTAGGATTTGGCCCTGCCTGACCTCCTCCCCATCTCTCTCTCTCTCACTCATTCAAACACACACAAACACGCACACTTCCATGCTAGAGACTGGGAGATTGCCTGCTCCAAGTTGCTTGTTTCATTTCATTAGCACATCCCATGGGAGAGAATGACCTCCCTGAGGCCACAGAGCCAGAACTCCATCCAGCGCAGCCAGTGCCCATTCCCACCCCAAACTGCCTTCTCCTGCCGTTATAGCCAGGCTCCTCTTCCTTCCTGGGTGTCAGTTTACACATCTGATTGCTGATTCCCTTCTCAGATAAGCAGGGTAAACTAGAGGAAATCCTTGGAGACCTCCCGCATTTGCCCGTCACTCACAGCAGTTGGTGCTCCAATTGTCATTCATTCCACAAGGAACTAGGCTAGGAGATTTTCCACTAGGGGATTTTCACCTGCTATTGGGCTTCTATTCTCTTGGGTGGCAACCAAACTGTGTTCAGAGGTCTCTCTGACACAATAAGTCAGAGAGAGCCCGAAACTCACACAGGCTTTATGAGGATAGTCCCTGTGTATTTGTCTGTGAAGTTAGGGCATGGATAGTGAGGCAGACAGACTGGCTCCATGATCCCTCCCTCTCAATGTCCATACCCTTGTATAATCCACTCCCTATGAGTGCAGGCAGGACCTGTGACTTTATTCTAATCCATAGAATTGGTTAGGGTGATGGGATGTCGCTCCTATGATCCCATTATGTTATACAAGACTTCATCTTGCTAGTCAACTTGCGCTAGGGTTTTGCTTTCCTTGCTAGGTTTGAAGAAGCAAGCTGCTGTAAGCCCTAGAGCCACAAGAAAATGAGTTATGCCAACAACCTGAGTCAGCTTGGAAGCGGGCCTTGCCTAGTAGAGACTCCAGATGAGAATGCAGCCCTGGCCAACACCTTGATTGAAGACTTGCAGAGGACCCAACTAGGCCATGTGCGAACTCCTGACCCAAAGGAACTTTGAGATAATAAATGTGTGTTGTTTTAAGCTGCTATGTGTATGGTTATTTGGTACACAGCAGAAAAAACTAATGCACCAGGCACACTGCGTATGTGGTATCTTATAAATTCAGTATATGGGAGAGATACTTTGGATCCTGTGCATAGAAAGAGAAAAGTCTATACTAAGTCTAGTCTCTCAGCCCCATGACAACAGTTCACTGTGTGGCCTCCCTCCTGCTGGGAGCAGACCAGAACCCTGGACACCTGGGCCTGCAGCATATGAAATCAGACTAGCCAATGACAGACAAGACCTCAGGGCTTTCCTGCCATTCTCAGCATCTGGCCTTCACAGTAGAACGTTTAAAGGACTGAGGACCAAAGCCTGACTACCTTTCAAGCTAGAGAAACTCCACCCACTGGTCCCCAGCTACTCCTTCTGACTCTAATACAACCCCATCTAGCTGGGCTACTGCGGATGCGTCCTTTCTGTAACTAGAATGGAGACAGAATTTTTCACTATGGGCTACACAAGTTCTGCATAATCAGGTCCCTGATCATTTTGTCCCATATTTCTACAGCCTGTCACACCTTTTAGCGCTAGTGCTCACCTTGCTTCCTTTTGCCATGGGGCATTTACGTGTTGGCATCTGACATGCTATTTCCTTGATTTTTCCACTGTTAATTCCTTCTTCAGGTCTCAGCTCAGGTGACACTACCCCAGAGAAGCCTGTTCTCACCTCTGTAACTAGACCTAATGCCCAGTGACGGGCCCTCAGGGTATGAGAGCTCTCACCTATTCAACTCTTGTCACAGACTGACTGTCCATTGGCCTGGGTGATTATTTGCTTAATGCGAGCATCCCCTACCAGCTTCTTTCTGAGCCACAAGGGCAGACTTCCCGTTGACTTACCGTTAACTTGCCAGCACTGAGCCTAGACTTTGGCACACAGTATAGTTCAATAAACATTCATTCAATAAAAAACTGAATAAAACATATTTGTCTAAAATAATTGAGGCAAAGAAGAGCCCTGGCCTGAGAGTCAAGAGATCTGGTTGTGAACAAGCTTTCTGCTCAATTTTAGCGTGACATGGAGTGAGCCATTCCTGACTCCCCCTCCTCAGTTTCCCCAGTGCCTTGTGAGTCTTTAGATCTCTGACGCGCTGACAATGCCGTCAGCACTATTCGGTGCTTGTTACTGACATTCTCGCCACTGTACTTTTCTTCACTTTGCCTCTTCAAGGAAACATTGATGGGAAGACCTTGAAATCCTGCTTCATTTCCTCAGAGCTCTAGAAATTCTCAAGAAAAACTTCTCAAAAGACTACAGGATACATATAAACCACAAAGACCATTGGGGCCTAAAGTTAAAAGGTCATATTGTATAGAATAGTCCTCATAGTCATCTGGGAACAATAACTGAAACATATAAATTACAAAACCGGAATGGCCTGTTGCTGTATCCATGGAAACAGATGTTGGTTTGGCCAAAGTGCTTTATAATGATTATGATTAATCATCCTTGAAATCGCTGTTATTTATTGGTGTATAACTGATGGAACCATGTTGGAAGGGCTATATTGCACAGTTTTACAAATTTCCAGTTGCTAGAGCTAGCACCCTGGCCATAAAAGAGCAAAAATGTTCTTTAAAATGTACTCATTAGATATCAGTCAAAGAGAACAGGAAAACATAAAAGCCATAGCTTGAAATAATAGTCAATAAAAACATTGTGCCAACACAAGTCAATGATGTTCAAAATAAATTTTCTTCCATGCTTCATACAAACTTAGTGCTAAAAAAATACTTAAATAAGTGAGAACCCTTCTTTGTGAGTTCTTTCTAAATCTTGTTCACAACTCTGCCTTATCTGTATTTAAGTCAGAGCTCTATATCTCAAAAAAGATTATGGGTTCATTTATTGTTGCCCCTTCCTTTAGCCAATCTTCCTTGTCACTAGTATTTTTCCACCTTTATTGTGTTCTGAGTATTCTGAGGTTGGATCCTTTTGTCTCTCACCACTTAAGTGTGACTTATTTTAATTGGATCACATGTATAAACACGTGTCATTGAAGTATGACCAGAGTTCGGGAAGCGTCTTCATTCAAATTTGTTTTGGATGGCAGTAGGGGGACACTTTACGGACACAGAGAGCATCTGGTTCTTTTAGAGCCAACTTAGTTCATCATTGCCTCCTATGCCTCCCCATCCCCATCCTGACCAATAAGCCCAACAGGCACCTAACAAAGCATGCACAGCCTTATGTTCCCTCACACATGCAGTAACATATACCTGAGACAGAGGAATACCAAGGGATATGCCAACAGACCCAGAGGCCACAGTGGGCTTGAGTGAATACCTAATGCATGTTTGCCCAAAGCACGTCCAACTCCTCAAATACATATGGCATTGTTTTCAGCGACAAGAGAGGGCTGAGAGAAGGGCCAGAGTCTTAGGTGCTATTGATACAAGTCTCTCCTAAGCACATCCAGAAAGCTACTGCCATATCATTCTTGATCTAGTGCCGCAAATAAACAGCAACTCCTAGGCCTTGGGCTATGCTCTTTGAACAGCTCTGGGATTGTTCTGCACAATGCGCTGATTGTCTGTAGGGTGGGGCAGCTAGAGGGAGTTGGAGCGGGTGCTGGGAGTTTGCTGCAGCAGCCATGCTCAGATGTGTGCCCAAGTGCCAGGTGTATTAGCCTCTGTCGATAGGCAGAGAGGCTCTGACATACACATACAGACACAATCACCATAAACCTCCTGTCCTCCTAAACTCAATAGCCTGAGAAAGTGATCCAGAATGCTTTGTGCAGCTGAGAACGGCAAGGCAAATATGGTAAATTGGAAACTGATAAACAAATAAAGCAAAAATGTTTTAAAGGAAGCAAGATTTGTGACTATTCTCCAGTAATTTTGACGAGAGTCCATAGACAATACGGTATAGAAGGGCAAACTTGAAGAGTGGATGCTAAGAATTTAAGTATACAGGGAAGCAGGGGGCTGACCCGAGATGGCATGTGAGACTTCTGTATCTTCAATCCAGAGACTTGAGAGCTCCCTCAAATTGGATCATTTGATCCAATCCTCTGAACCTTTCAGAATTAAGAATTGTTACTCTCTGTTTTCAAATTGCCTCAGAAAGAAGACTCCATGATCTTATTTCAAAGCATATTCCAGAGACTGATTAAAAAATGTAATAAAGAGAAGCAACTATTTGATGTAATCTATCCCAGAGGTCCTCAATTGGAATGATTTCAATGATTTTGCTTTCCAGGGCACTTGTGGAAATACCTGGAGATGTCTTTTATTCTCCCAACTGGTGAGGAAGGCCAGGGATTTTGCTAAACTTCCTACAATGCACAAGACAGCCACACACCACAAAGAATTATCCAGCCCAAAATGTCAATAGTGCCAAGTTTGAAAAACCCTTATCTAGACAAATAATCAGTGTGACTAAATTATTCCTCTCTGAAACAGTTGAGCAAGGGCAAAAGATTCATAGTTTGAATAATCAGACTAATCATTAAAGGCATCTGTGTGTACAATGCCTTGGTCTCAGACCACAGCATTAATTTCATTGAAAGATAATATTGATAAATATTCAAGTAAAATTAACAGACAATTTTAAATTGCCTACCATGCAGGCCAAGCCTGCCTTTACAAGGTCACCATTTGGGAGGTGGGGAGTGACATGCATGTAAAACACCATATAGGTGTTTCAGAGAAGAAAGCAATCCATCCTACTTGGGCATCCGGGAAAATTTAATATGAAAAGATAACTTTGAATTGTCAAGCTAATTATGCTTTACTTTCTAATAATAGAACTTGGCCATACTTTGGAAATCTTGATTTAAATAATGCCAAGCACTCTTCTAAATTCTTTACATTCATTATTTTATCATGTTCTCCAAACAATCCTATGAAGTAAGAACTGTTATTCTCATCTTCCAGATGAGACAGAACTCTAGCTAGGACCTGTCTGTCTCCAGAGTGAGTGTGTGTAACTGCTGTACCACACAGCCTCCTTGCAAATGGGTCCAATTTGGACCAGAGGCATCATCACTCAATCATGGGCCCCTCACCTCCACAGGGAGGAGCTAATGGTCTTTAAGGTCCTTACGGCACCAGCATTCATCATTCTAACACCAACAGGAAGACAATTATTTCACAAAATAGTCATCTTGAGGTAGGTTCCACACTGTGGAAGGAAACATGTCTTCAAATAATCATAGAAATAGTAACATTTAAATAGCTATCTGGGATATTAACTTTAAAAGGAATTTTATCGTAGCCTATATTCTCTGGATGGGGCAAAAGTAGTCCCCTTAGGGATTGCCTCCCCAAGGTCAAATCAGTTTCATGCTGATTGTACGATGACACTCCTAACCTCTCATTCATTTTGTTCTTTCATTCACTCATTTATTCATTCATTCAACAAGTATGCACTCATTATCTATCGTGTTATGGACCATGGACCGAATATTTGGGATATAGCAGTAATCAAAGAGACAAGAACCATTTGACTTCTTGGAACTAGTCAATGAAAATGGAACCTTGAGATTAGAAGATTTCCAGATAAATAAAGTAAATAATGTTAATTGGAAGATTTCCAGATAAATAATGTTTCTTATCTTTGAATTATTTGAGTTATTCCCATCACTATTCATCCGAATTTCCAATTTATACCTAATCTCACTATAAAATGTTTAGTGTTTTCCCATGTTTGTTTTTCAAATAGATGTAGGCGTGACCTCTGGAAGTCATAAATAAAATCGAAAGAATGTCATTGCCTAACTCTTGCTGAAGTATTTAAATTACACAGGAAGATGTATTAAGCTAAAAGATGCTAATATGATGTTCTTATCTCAATGCCCCTTATTTTTCCTCTAACTTCTAGGTTTTGTTCCAACATATATATAGTAACTAAAATATTTTCACAAATTTGTTCCTGAAATAAAATATGTCAGGCTGAGAGATTTTAAAGGCAATTTCCCCTCTACACCATTCATCTTTTTTCATGTTCTATTTTAGAGGTCTCAGTTGAGCAGCTTTGCTATATCCCCTTAACTGTAATAAAGAAGATTTTTTATCAGATCCCTTAACAAAACCATTCACTCCACCTTTCCGTGTTTGCTCACGTTGCTCCCTGCATCTGGAAGCCCCTATTTTCTCTTCATCAACCGATCTGCAGCCCTCCCTACAAATTCCTATTTGAGATTATTTCATTTACGTATGTGTATTTATTTTCATATTTTGCTCTATTCCTGAAAAGATCTGAAGCAGCCTATAACAAGACACATGGAAGATGACTGAATAACATCAGTTAAAAGTGAGGCAAGAGAAGAAAGTAAAACAAGAGTGGAGATGAAGCAGAGCCAGGAACAAGTCTAAAAATGCATATCATAATAACCCACACATGTGCGCTAGGTGGGCCATAAATCTGGCCCTAAATTTTCTGGCAGCCAACATGAAAAGAGAAACCTTACCAGTTACACAATTCACAGTGTTCATGAGATACTAAGAGTCCAAATTTCCCAAGGAAGTCTAATTGTTCTTCGTACTCAGATCAGATAGGAACTTTCTCCAGGATCCTCGTATATAGGTGATGTCATGAACAACCACCACAGTTTCTTTACAATTTGTACAACTGGATCCATGGGGCTGCTTATTAAAATGACTTCTGGTGTAGGCTAGTGGCACATACCCAGACACAATACAAAGGAAAGGTGTTTTTCTGGAGAGGGAGCAAGAGAAGGCAGGATGACCAACACAACAAAAACAGTGTTCTACCCCCTGCTGATCAGCTTTGACCCAGGGATCTAATTTAGACTATCTGGAGTTGGATGAATTTAGCGATCCTCTTTAAATAGTGTTCCTCCTCACTTTTGATCACTATTGTGTGGTCCCAGAAAATGTATTGAGAGTTGCTGTTCCCTGTGCCATTAAATTCATCCTCCAGTGCCTGAGTGGAGCCCAGAGCTGGGGCTAGGGTTCACAGTCCTTCTCAGAAGCTGGGGATCCCGTGAAGGCACTGGTTCAACGAACAGCCAGGCCAGCCCTCACAAGGTGACATAGGGAGCTCTGGCAAGAAAGGCCAGGATGATTCTTAGAAAATTATTTTGAACCCACTGCAGACCCAGATGAAGGCTGTTGAGGCCTCCAAGTTCTACTCCATTTAGTATCAACCTGAATTAGCTGAAGATACCCAGCTACCCACCTTGGGCAAAATAAAACATCAACGTGGTACTAAAAACATCTTTTGCTTTGAGAAGAATACTTCCCACTGTGCATTCCAAGATAAACTATTATGAAATGCACATCGAGGAAATAGCAACAAGCTGTATGGGGTTGTTATCTATTTATAAGCCAGCTAAAAGATGAGGATCTCTAGCAAAAACAATAACTTGTTTGGAAAAAGAAAAACAATAACAAAAGGCTAAAAGTTTTATCAGTGGCCTTTCTTTTGGACAATAATTGGGCAGCGAGGTCAGAGGCCTATTCAGATCACTCCTCATTTGAAATAATAGAGCTGTAATATTCATGTAAGCAAGAATGTTTGTGCTACTTTTCTCTATAGCCAGGAGAGGGAGGAGTTGAAGTCAGCTCAACTAAATCATTAAGAGTCAAGTTTTCAAGAAAGGAAATTTAAACACAATCCTTTGTTACCCTAAAGGCTGTGGTCTGCTATATGCAGGGTCTTATCTGAGCAGAACCCTGAAAGAGTCAGTTTTGTAAGAGCATCTCCACCCAGGGCTCTATCTAGATTGAACTCATGCTCTTCAAGCAGCCAAATCTTGTACACAAGGATGAAAGCCAAGGAATTGCCAGTAAATTCAACCACAACTTGATATCTCTAATGTATTTCTCTAGGAGAGAATAAAGAAGATAGCACTGGTCTGTAGAGGAATAAGCTTTGCTTGATGCTTTCTGTCCCTCATGTAGAACATTGGCCTATGAAAACTAAACTTGTAATTTGACAATCAAATACCTTGCATATCGTTTAGGGCTATTGTCCAACAAAGGAAGGCTATAATCTGGGATAGGGAGCATTGTCCTTTTAGAATATGGAATAAACTATACTATTCATCTGATCAAGTGGGGCTGTAGCTGAAGTATAAATAATGTCAGGAAAGTTGGTGAGAGGAGTCTTAGAAGAGCTTTGGAGGAAAAAAAACTTGCCTAGAATCTAACTACATTGTCTAACACAATAGCCTGTCTTAGATTCTGACATGAATTGTTTTTAGGTAACCTTTTAAGGTAGAGATAAATTTGAAATAAGTTTTCAATTGTATGAGGTTCCAAGGTGTCACAAGAGATTTTTGCTTCATATCATACCTCATCAACCTCACTGTGGAGGTTTTAAGTTGTTCCACTCTCTGATATGTGGAAATCATATCTCCTCTTGAGAGTTTAAATAGTCCTCAGCTAATAGGAGGCCACCTCATACACTTAAAAACCACTTCCTGTGCCAACCCTGGCGACATAGTGGTTAAATTTGGTATGCTCTGGCCCAGGTTCAGTTCATGGGCACAGACCTACACCACTTGTGGCCATGCAGTGGTGGCAACCCACATACAAAATAGGGGAATATTGGCAACAGATGTTAGCTCAGGGTGAATCTTCCTCAGCCAAAAAAAAAAAAAAGCACTTTCAACCTGTATTAGTTTCCTAGGGCTGCCGTAACAAAATAGCTTCACTACCTCTGTAAAGATCCTATTTACAAATAAGGTCCTGTTCTGAGATACCGAGGGTTACAACTCTAACATATCTTTTGGCGGGGAAAGAATTCAACCCTTAACACAAGCATAACTGAATTTATTCTAAAGAGTTGAGGAAGGCTCTTCAGAACTGGCTGCTTTACCTTGCCCATCCAATTGTAAGTGATCCTGAAACTAAAGGACAGAAAGGACAGTGACCTTTCTGTTCCCCACCAGGAGAAAGGGACAGCTCTTCCACTCCTTGGAGAGCCAAGACATAAACCATGGCATATGCACCTCTGTTCTTCTCCAGATGAGAGGCCATATGAGGTGGTGATTGCACAGAGCCTGGAGCCACACTGCCGAGGTTCAGATTCCAGTACCTCCCCCTGTTAGCTGTGGGACCTTAGACAAGTGTCTCACTGTCTCTGATCTGCAGTTAACTAGTCTGTAAAATGGAGGTGATAGTAGAACTTGCTCACAGGAGATTTAAATGAGTCAATATGTACAAAGCCCTGGAACAAGGCCTAGCACACAGAAGCGTTACGTTAATGTCAGATATTTTAAACCATTTTAAAGTTAAATACTGTAAATAAATAAAGTTTCTTTTTTTGAGTATGAAAAGCGAAATGCTCACCATCTCAACAAGACACTGATAATCTAAGAAGCTAGATTTTCCATAAGAACCCCCTTAATGATCCTCATTCATATCCCCTCTACCTAATCGTGATTCCTTTTATTTTTTAATGCCCTTCCTCAATTAAGAATCATAACCAAGAAGGCTCTCAGTCCAGTTTCGGCTCACTCTGATCATTGCCTCCTGTTGCTCAATTTCACCAACATATCAATATTAGACGGCAACTGCTTCTTGGACTAGTGTCTTCATCGCTGGACAACTTACCTCCTCTGGGTTACTACAGGCAAGTTCCTCAAACATGAGCCATGTTTTCCATTTCTTCAACATCCTATAAAACTTAGAACAATATAATGCACATAAGCAGGTACTGGATAAATCCCAAATGGTTGGAAGGTAAATACAAAGTAAACCCAGGCACTAGGAAGAGCATCCTTCATTGCAGACAAGTTTGCATATCCAAGGATCATTTTTGTGAACCATTATCGTTCACAAATGTTCAGAAAACTGCAGCAAGGGCATAGAATACAAGCCCTAAGGAAAGATTAAGGCTGAGAAGAATTGGCTTCAGGCCTAACATTGCTTTATCATGGTTCTGGCAGGTGATCAATAGGAAACTCTGTTGCATAGGCATAAATCATAATTGAGTTTTCATCAGTCCTGTGCCAAATCTGTGCCTGTATGAAATCCAGGATCCTGGTGCCAAGGTGCTTTATCAGTCCATATGCAAATACGCCTTTTGATGAAATCAAAGAACAGCAGAGGAGATTGCAGTCTTGTGCTGCCAAAGCCAGGTAGATATTTAACTCTTCACATTGGCCCATGACTAAACACTGACTGCCCGGGGAGGCATTTCTCCTGCAACGCTTCTCCTTAGATGCTCAAGGGGATTCAGAAATGGAAAAAAATCAGCTCACAATAGTCTTTCTCCCTAAGACTCTACTCCAAAGGATCTTTTTCCAAAATCCTTGAAAATTTTATCTGAAATGTATTGAAAGACCATTAACTAATACTAAAAATATGCTTTATATACATGGTTTTCTCAAAGCAAAAGGGAAAAAAATGATATTAAAGACTATTTCCTCAATTAGAAAAGAGGACTAAATTTCCAGACTTTCATCTTTTTCTCAAAGCTAACACACCTGAAACTCATGATGATTTAAATGAAATAAATTTAATTCTATGCTCACTTATTTTGAGGACTGATGATTAGATTAACATGCATAAATCAGCTTACAGATTTATAAGGATCTGTGCTTTTGAAATTCTTTTGAATATTTCTTAAAATGCTCTTTTTTTTAGATCAACCACCGGAACTTTTTATAATCTACCAGGGACTGAATTGCCTGAGAGAAAATTTTATCTAGATATTTGCTCAACAATTCAAACTGGCCCCCACCCCTTACAACGTACACACACAAAAAAAGATTCTCTGGACCAGCACTGTCCCATAGAGTAGGCACTCTTCACATGTGGCTATTTAAATTTAAATCAATCAAATGTAATTAAAATTAAAAATACAGTTCTGCTCTCATGCTAGCTGCATTTCAAAAGCTCAATACCACATGTGGCTAGTGGCTACAGTATCATACGCCACAGGTATTGAACACTTCCATCATCACAGAAAGTTCTACTGGACAGCTCTGCAAGTTTACACCATTCTTTTCACATCCAGAAAGATCTAGGCTTTGTATCATCACAGAGGGAGGGGCTCCTTTTCTCTCTAGGTTCTCTAGTGAGAATCCCAATCTCACTACAGTCACATCTCTTACAAAGAGTGTCCAAAGAAAAGGTCACAATTTTTCCCACCCTGAGCACAGATGCGTATGGAAAGAACTAACAGGCCTCTGATTAGGCCAGCAATACTCAACTGGATTGGCAGAGGAGAGGCATATCCAATTGCCATGGGGAAATACAGATGCAGGATGTGAGCAAGATGGAAGCATAAGAGATTCTAGCCCTCATACCCCCACAGAAACATCCATTTTGACACCCATCCATGGACAGGAATACCCCTACAGAAATCTGGGAGTCCATTGGAGAAATTATAGCACCTCATTTGAAAAAACTAAGAAAAGAGGGGCTGGCCCCATGGCCAAGTGATTAAGTTCGCGCGCTCTGCTGCAGGTGGCCCAGTGTTTCGTCGGTTCGAATCCTGGGCGCGGACATGGCACTGCTCATCAAACCACGCTGAGGCAGCATCCCACATGCCACAACCAGAAGGACCCACGACTAAGAATATACAACTATGTACCGGGGGGCTTTGGGGAGAAAAAGGAAAAAAATAAAATCTTTAAAAGAAAACAACTAAGAAAAGATGCACTGAAGAGTGTAAAAGAAGCGTTTCACTTTACCTGTGTCACCCTCCCCCATGGTAGCGCAGCTCGGTGCCAAGAACATACACTATCATCAGCTCTCCTGGTTCTGAAGCCTTTGGCCTCAGATCGGAACTATACCATTGGCAATTGGATATGCCTCTCCTCTCCCAATCCAGTTGAGTATTGCTGGCCTAATCAGAGGCCTGTTAGTTCTTTCCATACGCATCTGTGCTCAGGGTGGGAAAAATTGTGACCTTTTCTTTGGACACTCTTTGTAAGAGATGTGACTGTAGTGAGATTGGGATTCTCACTAGAGAACCTAGAGAGAAAAGGAGCCCCTCCCTCTGTGATGATACAAAGCCTAGATCTTTCTGGATGTGAAAAGAATGGTGTAAACTTGCAGAGCTGTCCAGTAGAACTTTCTGTGATTACAGAAGTGTTCAATGGTTTTTGATACCTTAGCCACTAGCCATCAGAACTATAACATCAATCTCCACCTTGCCAACTTCAGGTCTTGGGACTTCTCAACCCCCATAATCACATGAGTCAATTCCTTATAATAAACCAAATGATAGATTGATAAATGATAGATAGATAGGTGGGTAGATAGGTAGATAGATAAATAGATAGACAGATATTCCTGACTAGTACGTATCTTTAATTTTGTTCTGTTCTACCAATCCTTACAATGGTCTATGAAAAAATATTGTTGTCAATACCTTAATTATATTGTTGGTGGTGTAAATATATTACATTACGTGGTATTCTACGTGTGTTAAAAATATTTTTTATTAAAATAACATTTGTTATATACCACAATTTTTGTAACCTTGTTTTGCCTTTCCTAGAAGTTGTAATCTATAGGAGTCTTAAATAATAGTAAGAGTCCAATTTTTTCTCAAGCTTTGAGAAACTCTGATGGAATAAGCTGTATAAATCAGAACATTTGTCTCCCCATTAATTTGTATGATCTTGGTTGAACCTTGATTCTGCTTGTGCCTTGGAATAACCAAATGAACAATGATGGTGTTAATTCTTACCTTTCTTTATTAGTAAGGTTCTTATGAGTATCAAATGAGTTAAGAGATATGAAAAATGCTTTCAGAGATAAAACAGTATACAGTAGTGATATAATTTTACTGTGCTTAAATAGCTGAATGTTATTAATATTTTAGTATTACTGAAATCTTTCTAATGAAAATAGAGAGAAAAACTTAACAGTCAGCTGAACTAGAATAAAATCTACAAGTTAGAATAAAATTTAAGTATATTAAAAGTTTATAATGCAAGAAAAATTGCTAGATCATTTTCTGCTTCTTTAATTTACAGTGTAATGTGGGATGTTATATTCATGGAACAGATGAGCTATTAAATTAATTTCATGTAAACAAACCAGATAAGAGACAACATGTTTATTGACATGGAAAACCACACCACTTTTGTATAAATAACTGTCATAAAGATGCTTATAAATGTATTGTTTTTTTTTTTTTAATTTTTTTTTTTTAAAGATTTTATTTTTTCATTTTTCTCCCCAAGGCCCCCTGGTACATAGTTGTGTATTCTTCGTTGTGGGTTCTTCTAGTTGTGGCATGTGGGACGCTGCCTCAGCGTGGTCTGACGAGCAGTGCCATGTCCGCGCCCAGGATTCGAACTAACGAAACACTGGGCCGCCTGCAGCGGAGCGCACGAACTTAACCACTCGGCCACGGGGCCAGCCCCTAAATGTATTCTTTTTCATGTAATACCACCAAAGAAAGCCTGTTTCAGAGAGAGGAACCACATTGTTTGAATTGCCAAAAACTTTGAAGCCTGGTGCCAGGTATAGCATAAGTGCCTAGTTAATATTTGTAGACTGATTAGAGAAAAAATCATCTACGTATAAATAAGAATATTGAATATAGAAACACGCAGATAATTCTTTCACTCAGTGTTTCAATACTATGTCCACTTTGGAGCCCAAAACATAAGTGAATGGAGAACTTGGAGTAGTTCCAGAGAAAAGCAATGAAAATGATTAAAGAGCTGGAAAATGGGGCCTATAAATCATGACTACAGGAATCTGGGCTTATTTAACCTGAAAGAAAAAGCTACATGGCTGCACCAGATTCTGCTATCTGAAACTTAGAGATGGGGAGATTTGCCATGACCCATCCATACAGCTGTGCGAGCAGAGATCCAGAAGCAACGAAGATATTTTCCAAGTATTACTATTACTTCTGTAAATATCTAATTCCCTCTCTTCTTGTGGTTTTCCAAACAACCAACGGCAGCCCTGGGACAAGCAGGGTGTGCATCAATTCAACTCATAAACATTTATCAAGTGCCACTGAGCGCCGAGCACCCTGCCAGGCATCACAGAGAGAGGAGTAGGGCCTGATCCCTAACCTCTGGGAGTGTGAGGGTCACTGAAGGAGGTTACCAGGTAAAGAGAGTTGCAGGATGTCAGGAAATCTCCTATATCAAAGAATATGCAAAGTCCCTGTGTCTCTAAGGAAGGCACAATCAAGTTTACTTGGGAGGCCAGGGTGGAGAAACAGCTACTTCATCGGGGTCTTAATGCTGCAAATAAGTTTGCTTGGCAGAAGTAGGCAAGAGGTGGTAAGGCCATTCAATGCAAACAGAAGAACAAGCCCAGAATATTCGGGAGAGACACAGTGAGAGTCTGAACGAGTTAGGAAAGCAGGAGCAGAGACATGAAATGTTATGACATTCACTTTGCAGATAAGGAAATTGAGACTCAGAAGTCTCAGTGACTTGTGCAAGATTAGCAGGAAGTGTCAGAGCTTGGACTTGAACCCACAGTTCCTGATTTCAAGACTGTTAGGGCTCTTTACAAATCCTTGTTGCTTATTTAACAATCCTAAGATGCCGTAGTGTGTCAGATAAACACTTCTTTCCATTAGGGCTGAAGCTGTTATCAATAGAAAATCCATCCTGTGGAGTAATGTGGTGTGGGGAGGGGAAAATGATGTCATCGAGGTCACATGGTGCCAAGTCACTGAATTCTGCAAACACACACACACACACACACAAATGAGTTACTTATAAATACGAAGTTTCATTAGCCAAACATCAAAAGAATAAAGAATAGAGCATGCCATCTTTGTATTTCTTCTGTTACACTCCACAGAGTAAAGACAAGAGATATAAACTGGAATTAAATCAGTTTCAATTTTTTATTTTAAATTGAAACAAAACGCACCTCTGTGCTCGCACCATCAGGAAGAGTGCTCTCTGTTATCGCTCCTGCTGCAGCCTCATGTCTTTTTTTCTCTCTAGTTTTAGATGGAAATGTTTCACATGCCCCCAGTCAATCCAACAATAATCAAAAAATTATTCTGGATCAATACACACAAAATTAGGGGAGAGAAGCAGCTTGTTGGAGTCCGGGCAAATCACAAGATAAAACAGGATTCAGTGTGTTGGGCTGGAGGAGGGGGTTGGCAATCTTTTTTTTTTTTTTTTTAATTTCTCTATAGTCCAAGGCTACAAAATTAATTCTAAATTTCTGGATTTTAAAAATCCAGAATTACTTAAAACCGAACTTTTCTGTCTCACTAACTGACTGAAAATGAAGAAAAATGTGTTTCTCATTCTTTTTATTTCTATTTTGGAGGTCCAGTGGAATAAATTTCACAGAAAACAAATATTGGAAAAAATAAAACAATTCTTCAAGGCATCGTGTTGTTTCGTAGAATGTTCTCAGGCAATCCCCTAGTTAAAGAAGTTGCTCTAGAAAACCTCACACGGATATTCCTACCTGCATTTCCAAAATCACCTCCTTTTATCCTGCCACGTGACTAGAAATCACCTTAAAATCCAACATCAGAGGATGAATTTCCTGGTTCAATTTCCCAAGTGTCCTAATTATAATTGTATCCAATTTGTTGGTAGCAGCTCGAGGACACGAAAGCCGTCCTTTTTATCCCTGCTTTCGCATCCTCCTCTCCTTGCACGGAAGCTCTGGAACGAGCGAGGAACGCGCACTTGTGCTTGGTGGGGCACATCTGCTTGTGATTACCTGTACGTGCTTCCTGCAGGAAGACACTGGAAAGTCACTGAAAAGCAGGGCAATTTCTTAGCCTTTAGTTTGCAAGAATCCTGGCTGCCCTGGTATGATTTAAAACACGAACATCATGACCTAGATGTTCTCAGAAAGTACTCGTCTCCCCACTCCCCTTTCAGGGAATTCCTGAGTTATTTCCCTCAGAAAGTGGATAAAAGATAATAGTTTTGAGTACAAGCTTTAGTACATGTCTGAACTCTTGACTTCATGTCAAGCTAACCTCAAAAATTGAGAAATTCAATCTTGTCCTATTAGTGAGCACTAATCAGGTCTGACACCACTGAGGGGGGCGTTTGAGTTCAGAGACTGGCACTCGCTGGTATCCATGAATCTACCTTACATGGCAGAAGGAACTCTGCAGAGGTGACTAAGTTAAAGATCTTGAGACAGGGAAACTATTATGGACTCACCAGGTGGGCGCAATGTAATCACAAAGGCCCTTATAAGAGGGACGTAGGAGTGTGAGTCAGAGAAAGAGAGAGATTTGAAGATACTACACTGCTGGCTTTGAAGATGGAGGAAGAGGCCGAAAGCCAAGGAATGCAGGTCGTCTCTAGAGCTGGAAAGGGGAATGAGATAGACTTTCTATCAGAGCCTTCAGAAAGAACGTAGTCCTGCCTACAATCTTAATTTTAGTACAGTTAAAGCACTTCAGACTTCTGAACTCCGGAACAGTTAGAGAATAAAATTGTATTGTTTTAAGCCACTAGCTTTGTGATAATTTGTTCTAGTAGCAATAAGAAATTAATACGATATTCCAGAAAATGTGATGTAAGGTGAAGGACCTCAAATGACAGTCAGAGTTTGGAATGGGCAGGGTTAGATGACAGGAAGCATTGTTGCAAAGCTGCAGTGTTGGTACGATGGGTGTGAATTCTGTTGCCGGCACCCAAACCCATTGGTCCAGAAGGATCCCAGCAGGCAGCCCCAACTCCAGAGGTATCCCCAGTAAAAGAACTTGGTTCTGTCACTTAATTATGTTTGAAATGAGTAAAACATGTCCCACATGCACAATAAAACATGAATTCCTTCCTGCTCTTCCTCCTAACTTTCCCCTCTCCATATTGCCTTCTCTCTCTCAGTCTTAACTCCTTCTCATTTCAGTTGAACCCAGAAGTGGAAACCAAAGCTGAGCAAGGTGCTGCCAGTACTCTAAACACCTTCACCTGCAGAGCATTACACAGTTTCGGCATTGGAACGGATCTTGAAAAGATAATAGGGTCAACTGCAGACCCAAAACTTAAATCTTCCCTACAACCTCCCTCCATTCTCCAAGGTGAATGGCCAGAGACCACTAGTGACAGGAGACTTGCTGCTTCTCGAAATAGTCCTTTCTGTCTTGGCACCCTGGAAGACCTCAGACGAGTGTAAGCAAAAGCTAATTTATTCTCTTCATGGTTACTACTCTTTGGCCTTTTTCCATTCCTGGGTATGACTAAGAATATAGAATAGTTCTAATCATACTTTTAAATCATAAGCATTGAAATACTTAAAAGCATTTGTGATGTTCAAGAAAAAACATGTTTCCTTTAGAAACAATGGCTAAAACACACAAGTGGCTTGGCATGAATTTCTTCTTCAGATAGTATATTACCGTGTTAGAATAATGCAATGTTTTGATGAAGTAGATGGGAGAAGATTAAGACCTGGATAGCTCCCTGATATTAAAGGTCCCAATTAAAATGACCATAATGCGGGTTCCTGGGTAATGAGGAGACAGGAGGAGAGCCTAGACTCTAGGAGCCAGGAAATGTGAGACAGCCCAAGAAAGAAGCATAACAGAATTTCTCTTGACCTGGTACTCCATTTCATCCTGTTTATGATTTCATAGGGTCAGAGAGACTACCTTTCAAAAATATCTTCTAGAATAAATCAGCCTCATTGTTAAGTTATCTCATATGCAATAACAAATCAACCAAAGGACTTTGAAGCAATTGCCATTCTTTTAGAATTAATGGACCCAAGTTGATGTTCTCCATTTGCTTCCCATCCAGATCCTTTCCAGGTCTTTCTCTGCTCTGATCTTTATCTCACAGTCAGCATGACCCAGCCTCATTAGCCCACTGGTTTCCAGTTGGGTTTGATCAATGGGAGACAATTCCAGAAGATAAGAAGCAAGTGGAAGCTTGCTTCTTCGGTGTGAGCAGAAGAGACTGAGTCATTTATTCTCGCTTCTTGGCAAACCGATTCTGGCAGAGGCTGTGATAGATCCTATAAGCCGGTTCCTCTTCCGTGGCTTCAGCTGGCTCCTGGTTCCAGTTACACAAACTCCTCCCTACGCCTTTAGGCCCTAGGATGGTGACATCCTGCTGCTGCTCTTCCCTGGGTGCTTCAACATCCCTTACTAATACCCTAACTCTACCTGCATCTCTGTAAATAGCTCCTTTGAGGAATCCTCCTTAAAATCCCAGTGTAATAGGACTTCTGTTTGTTGGGACCCTGGCTTATAGACTGGTCTTTCTGCTTGCACTCCTGGCCTCCCACAGTGATCCTTCTCAAACATGAGTCACATCATATCATTCCTCTGCTCAAAAACCCTCTGGCGGCTTCTATCTCACTGAGACTCCTTGCAATGACTTAAAAGGCTTCTATCTCAATCCTTTCAAATCAACTGTAGCTTTGTATAACAAATGTTTTTAGTTCTCATGAAATGAAAGCGTATATATATATATATTAATTTCAGAAAATATTAATATGATGAATAAAAGGAAAATAGTAATAAAATAATATAAATTTCAGCATTAAAATATTCAGCATGACCACAACTAGACCACATAATGAAATGGTCAGAGGATTTCATCTATATGTAGAACCACCAAAAATTAATACAGATATCTTAAATTCAGGTGACACAGATGGATTGGCATCAGTGACATAATTTTCCAAAACTGTTACGCGCGTTTGCAGTTTATTGCCTCTCAGCTCCAAATCTACCCTTCATTGCTTGTTCTGCAAAAATGGAGCTGGGTCCTTTCAATATTTTTCCTTTGCATGATGTTAACCTTTAGCAAGTAGAGGGTGCAGGAGGAAGAGGATTTCCTTCCTGATTCCAGTGGGCTACACTGCAGCTCCTGCAGCGTGCTTGGCTCTTACAGTACACAGTTCTTGCAGCACAGGCAGTTTCTCCAGAATCAGACTCCTGCAGCATGACTGCTTTTCTGGTGTCCAGCTCCTGCAGTATATGCAGCTTCTTCCACACCCAACTCCTGCAGCACTTGCAACTCCTGCAGTCCTAAGCTTCTGTAGCACAGACATCCAGTCCAGTGCCCATCTCCTGCAGTGAACAGCAATCAGCAGCATCCAGCAGGCAACAGTTCCCCCAGCATACTCGTTCTTCAGTTTCATAGCAGAATGCCTTCGAGAGATGCTTCCAATGAAAGACTTTCTCCAGTACCTGATTTTCTGGCAAGTTCCAAAAGAGAGTTTTCCAGCAAGTTCTGCCAATGAAAAATCATAGTAACTTCTTTACCATGTAATGAACCGTGGCTGTGTCATTCCAACAAGCACTGGCTCTCAGCATTCCCCCCACCTAGGGTGGGTGGTTCTTCCTTGTATGTTCTCTTTTAGCCCTAGGGGTAGTGCTGATCCTTAGAGCTGCCATTCCTGTATTCCTTTAGAATTCTGTTCTTACCAACCAATCTCTTGTTTTTCTAATTCTGTGTTATGGTTAATAATGCTTTATATTAAATTTTTCGTGTTTAACTTACCATATGATTTCTCTCTTCGGATCGGACCCTGTCTGATATAATGGTGAAGAACTCTTGGTAAAGTTCTTGAGAAAATAAAACAAGTCTCTTTCATATACATAGTGGCTGCATTCCTAAGAAATTCAGTAATTATAAAGTGGTGCAAAAAACCCTTTTTGTTTGTATGTAAAATGGAGTTAGGGTCTAGACTCGGAAAACTATAAAGAGCTTCTTACTACTTGCAGGGTTGCCACTTACAGCTGTACAAATTGTGCACAACACAATCCAGTGGAGACACCATGGCCAGCAGATCCGTGTCAACAATGCTTCCAAAAATTCTGCAGTCCACAACCTGCACAACTCTATGTGGCAGCCTTACACTAAACAAATACCCATTCAGATATTTGAAAAGTGAGTGAGATGTAGGACAATTCTTCACTGTGCAGGACTGTCTCACCTATTGCAGTACATCTAGCATCTCTGGCCTTCACCCATTCTATAACAGTGGCACACCCCAATCATTCTGAGAACCAAAGACATCCCACAGATTTACAAATTGCTCCTGTGGGAACAACATCCCGCTCATGCCTCATTTCTTTGATATCATCTTTGAAGCTCTCATTCTTGCTCCAATCACAGCAATCTTCTTGATAGTCTTTAAATAGTCCATGTTTCCTCCTTCCTCAAGAGCCTTTACAACTTATTATTTCTCTATGTGTTTTAGTATCTCCAAACTCTCCTTCGCTCCCTTCAGACCCCTGTCCAAATGTCACCTTATCAGAGAGTCCTTCTCTGGCCACCCTAAAATAAGATAGAAATCCCACACCCACCCCAGCACTTCTTGTCCCTCTTATTTTGCTTTATTTTTCCTAACATCATGACCACTGCCTGTAACACTATATATTTTACTGAGTTATTTATCTCCTGTATCCCCTCACTAGCACTCAAGTTGCATGAAGTTAGAGCCTTGACCTGTTCTGTTCACTGCTGTGTCCCCAGCACCTGGAACAGTGCCTTCCTTGTAGTAGCCACCCAATAGTTATTTGTGCAAAGAATAGTACGTGGTAACCACTTCACTCACAATAACACATGCTCAGTAACACTCCTTTTCCCATTTATCCAAGTCAATGAATTCCACACTTCACTTCCCCATCCTCTTCCCTATCCAAAACTTGAGTTGCATGGCCCAAAAGAAGAAAAGGTCAGAGAGATGGAAAGTTCGGTCTTAGAATATTAAATCACATTGATGTTTCTTGTATGAGGAGATGAATGCAAAGTGGTTTTCAGATGAGAAGTTGTGTTTTCACTAACTTCGTTTAATATAAGTGTGCCCTACACATAGGTTTGGAAGGCAAAGATAAGGATAGAAATTGGGCGTGGCATGACACAAAGCACTTGACGTGCACTATCGTATTTAATCTGCAGAGCCATCTTGAAAAACAGAGAAAACTAAAGCTATTTCACCTAAGAGAAAACTTATTATCAGTAATGTTAAGTTAATGTCATTGGAATTCAAAACCACGTCTGTCTGACTCTAACATCTATGGTCACTTTACCATATCACTGGAATGAGACAATGAAATATGCTGAACGCACGTACAATTTCCCTGGAATTTGAGTACCATTTTAAGGATCACAGTTTCTAGAGAAATATCCGGGATTCATTTCCAAGACGCTTTATTCCATGCTCATTTATTAATAATATCTAGAAACACATGGCAAATAAAGTCAACTGTCCTTCATCTTTAGATGAATTATGAAAGATTTTGGCTTACCCATGGCAAACTTTTGTTTAAAGTCAGTTTATTAACCAATAGCACCTACTCTGCTTAATGAATTGCTTTGTTGATATTATTGACAGTTTATACTCTGCCTACTTAATTACTGTGTTCTAAAATAATCAATCTCTTTTGTCTTGCCAAGGCCAAGGCCAAGGCAAATTATGAGACAGACAGATACTTCTGTGCTCCTCCCATCCCTTCCTTGTTAGAATCTGGCTAGAGGAGAACAGAGAAACAAAAGGAAGATAGACTGCAAGGAGAATTGTTTACTCGACAGTAAGTCTGACCTCTAAAAGTCAATAACCAGATTCCAAATAGGCCAATATCCATCCCAATAGCCAGTGTTCAGCTCACTTTGGACCAGTGTTGCTAAACCCTAGAAGTCAAAGAGGTATTCATCACTTCTACATGCATGATATTGAGTATTTTCTACATTATTGTTTAATCCTCACAATATGAAGATTTACTGTTCCAATTTACAAATGAGGTTTTGAGAACCTTGACTAAGCTTAGATATAAAGGAGCTAGACTCCAGTCCAGGTCCATCAGACTCCAGGGCCTGTGCCACTGGCCACTGAACTGTGGTTCAGGACAGGAACATTCCATGCCAGAGAGGACAGGAGCCTCACAATTCCCAGTGCTACACTGTACAAACAGAACCTCTAGCTGATGGCTCGATAGAAAATGGCTAGGATATGCACCTCTGCCTGAGAGCAAGACACAACCAAGCGGGCCCAGGCTGCAGCTAAGTGTACCAGGGCCCACGGCAGGCTCCAAATTCCAGCCAGAAGCTAGAATGCTAAAGCAAGAAACAGAGGTGAGGGCAAGACCCACTAGTAAATGAGCACAACGGGAATAAAGAAATGCGTGACTGAGTGCTTAGGCACACCAGTCCCCTGGTGCCATGTATAATCTGTGATTCCACAGAGCAATGAGTCTCGTTTCATGTAAGGCACTGAGCACAGCATCTCAAAAGCTTCTGGATGGAATTATATACAAGGACCTAATTACAGATAAAAGGTTGCCGAGGAAGACCTTCCAGTCCAAAAAAATTATCAACACTCTTAAACATACACAACATTATCCACTTCATTCATTCAACTTATTTCTTAATTAATATTTCTTGAGAACATACTATGTACCAGACACTTTTTCAAGTTTAGACTTTTGAGAGCCTATCCAAATTTAAATAGTCCAAATATGTAGCTTTGTTCATCTCTCCAGACTGGCACCTGTTTTTAACTACCCGTTCTCCTGAGTTGTGTTTCCTGAAATGACCATAGTAGAAGTCTTCCAGGTAGAACAGGGAGGGAATTCAAGGCCAGGAAATAAGTGGCATGAACAAACGATCTGAAACGTGAAAGATCTCTACCTGCTTGAGGAAAGGTGAGAAGTATAAGGAGGGTGGAACATAAAGTGGGAGAGGCGGTGGGGAAGGATGACAAGTCACCATCTTTATTTTACTCTGTGGGGGGAATTTCAGATCAGGAAGGGAGATGATGTAGAAATAATCAGAGGCAGGTTAGACTTTCATGTTATACCTCATAGCACACTCCACCTCAGTCGCTTTAGCTTTCTGGTCCATCTCATTCTCAGAAGGAACGTGCTTTGAAATCCAATCACTTCAAATTAGGATCTGTTCCAAGGAAGGTTTGATTTACTGGGAGAAAAATCTGGATGGGTTCCCAGCTTCTCTTCAGTCTGGCCTTCATTCTCAGCGTGACTTCCTCATTCTCTTTGATGTGAATTTTCAGAACATCATTGGGTGTAATCAATATTCAAACATAAATTCAATTCAATAATCCCATCCAAAACCAAATTCAAATTTTTTCATAATATTCCTCACTTTAGATTGCCCATGTCTTGATCTGATCCATTCACCAGAATTGAGAGTCCTTTCTTTCTTGCCGTCAGAGCTGCCACGGTAAAGTTTATGGGTTGGCCCTAAACAAGACTGCCCACCTAAAGGGAAGAGTAGGGGCTAAAACCCAGCACCCGCTCTGCTCTTGAAGTTGGGGAGCTCAACAAGAGGCAGAGCCACCCCAAAAATAAAGCATCTGGCTTTTTTCCATACAAAGAAACTGTTTAGGCCTTTCGGCCCAACAGAAAAGAACAGCCTATATGGCATATTACTATTCCACTCAAAAAGAATAAATGAGAAAAGAGAGAGAATTTCATCTAGAAGAAAATAAGTTGAACTCTAGGACAATAACAAAACGCGACCTGATATAAAATAATACAGGACATGCAATAAGTGCCTGTCATATAGTAAGCAGAACAGTGATGGCTACTTATTATTATTGGTAACTATAGTTATTATTATTATATGCAGGGTATTGAGAGTATTTATGTACTTGACTTAAAGTTACAAGTGAATCCATGGCTAATGCACTATCATTTCAGTGTAAATGGAATATAATGATTCTGATCTATAAAAGAAAACAAACTCTATCATGATATATTTTTTTAAATCTGATGCAAATATAGCAATGGTTTAAGTTTTGACAGAATTGAATGGGAAAGTACTCCAGAGTCATATTATTCTTGCTTATTTTCAGGATGCTTAAAATATTTCATAATTTTATATAATATATAAATAGTCTAATCTTCCCAAATAGAAAAGTCAGGCTTGATACTGGGAATGGGGACAAAGGGTCTCTGGCACTAAGTCAAGTGGCTGAGATCTGCTCCCATTTACTTCCTACCCGACCTTGAGCTGGTCAATTTACTACCTCTCTGACCGAACGTTTTCTCACCTGTAAAGCACAAGAATGGGACTAGATGAGCTCTCAGCTTCTTTACTCCCAAATTTTATGACCAAGTCTACTCTTTGGCAGCTAAAAAAGATGGGGCTAATTTTAATGCATATTGTCTGTCCCCATATCTTACCTACAACTGATTGCAAATGCCTAGAAGCCAAAATGAAAGGTCAAATAAGTGTCGTCTGCTTCTATTACCAATTACATTCTGAAGCCATCTCAAGTTTCTCAGGTTTTTTTTAAATTAGTGAAAAACAGAAGTTGGCAGGAAATGTGTTATAAACAACATCACCCCTACACATTTATTGAATAATTCATAACCAGTATGTGGTAGAAGCATAATTTTTAAAATGACATTTTCCCCAAATACCTGAGTGTTCTGACATCAGTAACAAATGATTTAGTTGGCATTACTTTGAAAATTGCAGTGTTTAAAGATTGATGTCTCAGATTTAAATTTTTCTTATTCTTATCAATTTCCTAGGAATCATTTTGCTGAATTATATTGGAATAAAATATTTGCAATAGTTGACTCTTCCCTCTTACTGATTTCCACAAATCCTTTTTATATATTCTTTAGCCAATGTGTTTTCCACGCAAACATTCCATTTTTCCTCACCAATGAGACCCTTCACTTTTATTCAAACTGCATAAAACAAAGTCATCTTGCAATTTGATAAATTAATATAAGGATATTTTGTTTAATTATAGGAGAAATATTACTTTAGTGATTTTCAACCTGATACACTGAAAAGCATATTTGTTCCATATTCTTTTACTCACCATTATCTTTTATCCTTTCTACCATTTTATGTTGGCCTCCTCAGACCACTGTTTGCTCCAATTTTTAACAAAATTGCCTTGTCCAAAATTCTATCTTAAGTAGAATGAGATATACTTGTATCTTCTACTGCATTACCAACTGGTTACATCACAAAATATTAATATAAAAATAAGATTGTATATGAAATTTTGCAGAGTAGTAGTCTTACACCAGTTACAATTTAGAAGGGGCATTAGTAACAGCTATGTCCCAGAACTTGGATCCAACATCATCCGAGGCTTCCAAGTGAGCCAATCATAGCCCTTCCCTCCTTTAATTGTAATCTCATCACTGTCTCCCCTTGAGAATGCAGGGTGCTTCCTTGACAGAGCTCCCATCTGCCAGCATGACCTCCAACCCACTCAGGTCATATATGCTTTTCAGCAGAATGCAGTGACTTCTCCAGATTTTCTAACTAGGAAGGGCTTCTGGGCAGTTAACTGATTTGAAGCAGTAGTTAAACGACTTGAAATGCATAGAAAGCTTGCTATTTTTCTTAGACGGTATGAACATTCGGATTGCATTGGGGAGTCCCTCCTCATAAGCCATCCCTCGGGTCCCTAGCTACAACACTGACTTGACTTTTCATTTGACCAAGAAGCCCTGTTACAGCGCAAGTCCTAGAGGGCAGGAATTAAGTCCACTTCTCTGTATGGGCTTTCAGAAGTTAACCGTGCTGAGGGACACTGCCTAGCTAGTATAAACTAATGGCTATCTGTACACAAAGAATGTTTCCTATTATTCAGTCTGAAACATTTCTATTCATTGACAACTGCCACGATTACCTACTCTGGAAAACTCTTTTTCCTGGTTCAAAAGTATAACGTGTTGAGTTTTTTAAACTTTTATTCATTTTTTACTCATTCAACAAGCATTTATTGAGAGCTTACTACTGTGTTTCAGGTATTATTCTAGGCACTTTGAGAGTACTTAAAATTTGACTATATAGTAATAATAAAATGACCAAAAACTTGTAATAGCATTCATGTATTTTTGGTGTATTTTTTTCAATTTATTTTAACCTTTGAGTTACAATATTCTTCAATGCTACAGTTTACTTATTTTATTTTATTTATGTTATTTATTTTTTTAGGAAGATTAGCCCTGAACTAACATGTTGCTGCCAATCCTCCTCTTTTTGCTGAGGAAGACCGGCCCTGAGCTAACATCCGTGCCTGTCTTCCTCCACTTTATATGTGGGATGCCTGCCACAGCATGGCTTGCCAAGTGGTGCCATGTCTGCACCTGGGATCCGAACCAGTGAACCCCAGGCCGCCAAAGCAGAACATGCACACTTAACCGCTGCGCCACCAGGCCGCCCCCCACTGCTACAGTTTAAGCATAAGTAAAGAAGGGTTAAATGACAGACCTATGGATAAATAGAATAGAATAAACACCTACCCAAAAGTTTTCATTTGAGCTTGTTTGCTCCCTCTGTCCCTCTCGCCTCCCCTCCTTCTTTCTCTCTATTTCTCACTCTCCCTTTCTCTCAGCACACCAGCCCACTTAAACACATCGTCCCATCATCCGCCTTGGATAGATTACTGACTTAGCTGTAGTGCCAATTGGGTCTTCTGGGAAGTGGGCACTGAGATAGAGTTAGCAATTCAAGAGGTTTACTGGGCTGTGATTGGAGGCAGCAGGATGAGACAGGAAGATCAGACCATCATACAGCTCCGAGAAAGTCCCTGCCAACCCAGTGGGGAGCTGTGAAACAAGGCTTTATCAGGCAAAAACGTCCAGGTCCTGGTACCTCTGTGCTCAGTCGCTGGCTAGTCATTGCCCAGGAAGAGCATGGCTTCAGCCAGAAAACTGAACTGGATCCTGAAGGCATTAGTAGCTGGAGGCTGTGAGCTAACTGCACTCTCCATAGCTGAGCAGCAAGATCTTTCTTGAAGGGAAATCCGAGCCTGATACCTCCAAGGCAGCCACAGTTGTGTTCTCAAGAACAAAGCTCTCAGGAAATGGAATAAGATGCTCTGAAAAATCAGTATATGAATGGGGTTAGAGAAAGAGCTGCCTAAACAGGATGTAGGAGGACAAGAAGAGTGAGGGAAGGAGAGACTCAGAACATCCCTTGGGTACCTAAATAGCAGGGGACCCCAAAAGACTGGTAAGGACGGCAGGGAGCGAAGGCAGGGAGAGGCGTGAACCTAGTGTTTGAATGATCTGACCTCAGACCAGGGATCACTCCTGGCTCCCCCACTTAAGTGCCCTGTGATGTTGGCCATCACCCAGTCTCTCCACATTGCAACCTCTGCATCTGTACAAGGTGATAACATCACAGAATTTTGAAAATTAGAGATAAAAATAAAATCACTACAACATATTAAGATCTCAATATTTCTTAACCATTGTTAACGTAGTTGCCGTTGGTGCCAGTTGCTGTTTTATTGAGGAGCTTATTGACCTTCTGTAGATTTGCCTCAGGTCCCCAGGGCAGGGCTGCTGGAAAGGAGACAGCCTGGCTGAGCGGATCAGGCAGGCTCCAGAGATGAAGGGCCTGACTTCAAACCCCAGCTCCACCAGTCAGCACTTGTGAAATCTTGAGTCAATTTTTCAACTTCTCTAATTTTTCCTCAGTTTTCTAATCTGCAAAAGAAGGAGAACAATAGTCCCAACTTTACTGAGTTTAGTAGAGGAAATGCATTTAGTACAGGGCCCGCCACTTAGCATGTGCTCAATAAATGGTAGCTATCAGCACTTAAAATTATTTTCGTTTATTATAAAAGTAGTAAAATTTATCTCAAAACCTTTCTTTTTTAACTAGAATAGAACTTTTTTCGCTAGTATAATACAAAAGATTCAATTTGTTTTACACAAGAAAACTACATGCACTATCCCAATTTGCACAATTCCTTACACTGCAGTCAGCCAAAATTCTATGTAGCTTTCTGCTGGCACCTAGAATGTTCCCAACACACTATCTAAATATTCCTTACTCATTCTCTAAAGATTATTTCACAGGTTATTATAAGGAGACAACCTCCATCACCTCCATAAATTCCGAATTTACTTTCTGCTTGTTTCAACTCGAGAAGCGAAAGTGCACATGAAGGACTCAAGAGCAAGACTGTTGATGTGTTTTGTTCCTTGGTCTGTGTTTGTAGTTTTGATTCTAGATACATCCACAGACTGAATGACATCTGGTTAGACACATTTCCAATGATCTAGGTCTTTGGCTTCATGTTGACAAAACTGGATGATTGATTGTTCCAGATATTTTTTTTTTAATACAGATGTTTGAATTTCCTGGAGGCCTGGCCCAAGTGTTGGTTTGTTCTTGGAAAGATATGCAAGTGTGAGCATCTTGAAATATAGAACTCTCTTTGATAAACCTACTCAGCAAATTGTCCTATACACTTAATCTCATAAATGCTACTTGATTTGTTATTCAACTGAATCGTTAATTGAAAAGGCATTGAAGGGATTCTAGAGATGCTGTACTCAGGAAATATATTAACAGCAGGGCACAAAAATGAAGAAGCAATCACTAAATGGCACTAATGCATTTTAGGTACAGACTTCAGGCTTCCACAGACTCACCTCATGACCTGGAAGAAACAGGGTCAAGTTACTCTATCTTATGAGTGAATTGTGTTCTGAATGCCCTGTTGGTAGTTGGAATGAATTTATCCATTGTAAAAGAATATAAAAGATGGTAAAGTTCCAAGGCCAGTCTGCAAAGATCTATCTAACTGGCAACGAAGCTGCATGTTACTAACTGACTTCCAGAGCTCTGCCTTGAGTCTTCTGGGTCCTGTGTGTCCCAGGACTTTCAGACACTAGCATCCTGATCCCAAAGCTTCTCTAAGCCTGGGACCTCCTAAGCTGTACCCCTGATCTCAGCGACTCCAGGACTTGAAGGGCTGAGCAGCTGTGGAGAGTGGGGCCCAGAGGAGGCTCTGTTGCTAGGCAGGTTCCACTTCAGGAAAGCAAGATTTAAAACATGCGAACACATCAGTAATATTTACTGCCTTAATTTCCCCTCTAGTATATACTTCTCGGAATCTGATTTTATAACACCTGATATTTCCCATTTTTAATGTCTTTATAGTCTTAGTTTTTTCTTCTTAGTCCTTTAGTGGCCAGTCTTCTAAGAGACCAATCAGAAATTTTAATATGCAGTTATAAACCCACAATGGTCCATAAGTTTTGTTCCTCCTTCCCTACTACCAACAAATTGAGTCCTAGAACCACCAATAATGGACAAAAAATATAAAAGTGTTGGTGATTCAATGGGAATTAAAGAAAGGAAGAAGAAAACTCATACATATTGAATGTCACATTTTCTTGAAAATGTACGTATCGCATATCTTTATTCATTATTTTCTGGCTCATTCTCAGTTCAGGCGTCTATTCCCAGAGCCTTGCCTGACCCCACCTCCATCTCCAGTCTTGTTATGTCTCTCTCCTCTGCACTTCTGTGCTTCCTTATGCCTCTCTCTGTAATTACCCTTACCACATTGCATTAAGATTGTCTATTTTTGTACCTATTTATGTCTATTTATGTACATAAATTGACATAGTCTTCCATTAGACTTTTCCATCAGTCTTTTCCATTAGACTGCAACCTTCTCGAAGGCAAGAACTTTGACTTATCTGTCCCCTTATCCCTGTCACTTAGTGCAATGCCTATAGGACATAGTAGGTGTTCAAGAAGTTTTTATGAATGTTAGCCTCTGTGAGACACCAAACATTATACTAGATGTTGTATAAATATTTAGCTTATCATATTAAATGTAAATATATTTTTAAATTATCACACTTAATTCCAGCAAAAACCTTATGAGGGAGGTATGACTTTTGCCAGTTTAGAGGGCTTGAGTCACATAATCAGAAAGGGTCAGAGCTGGAACTGAAAGCCAGGTGGATGGGTCTCTGAAGGCTGGGGTCTACCACTATTCCCGTCGCTTGTGTGAGCTATTGGCACTGCAGCATGATGCATTACTCACTTTTTTCCAAAGCAAGCCATCTACTTGTTCTCCTCGACTAATAGGTAATCAAGAATTAGTAAGGTTTGCTTGTAATTATCCTCTCTTAGACATTACTCTTAAGAGTCTAGTCAAGCACACATTTTCTCTATTGATGTCTAAGAGACAGCATTAACCGTGTAGCTTCAATATAATAACTGAGAGAGAACTCCATCAGAATTCTCACAGGCCTTTGGGTATGACCTGCATAGGCTGTATATGGAGAACTCCATCCCGTTACTTATAAAATCTACTTTTTGTCACTTGTTAGAGGGGCTTGGAGTTGATGTGAAGATCTCCCTGGCCCTTGTTGGCACCATCATCAAGAATTAACAGATGAAATATAGTCTGTACACACACTTGGAAAACACTACCAGTATGTATTCTCCACAGTCTTACATTTTCCACTCATAGGCTCCAGGATCAGAGAGGAAGTCTAGAATCATTAAAAATGACAGTTGAAAAAGGCAGAAAAGCAGAGCTCACTCATTGCCAAATGGCTACAAAATGATCAGGAGAACAAGTTTCAGGACACCAGTGCCCTGTTGGCAGAGACTGACAAGATTAAAGAGGATAAGACCCTGCTGCCAAGGAGAGGAGCTGTCTCAGAGAACGTAGAAGCTGGCTCTGAGACATACGGCCAGAGCATGGGCTTCCAGTCAATCCCCTAGCCCAGATGCAAGATGAGGCCTGCCCTCGGGGATCAACACGAAGGCTCCAGATTGGCACAAGCATATGAGACACCTGGAAAAAGTAAAGCAAAAATCAAAGCTCGTCTCCTAGTGAAGAGGAAATCAAGCATGATATTGGCTAGAGCAGGAAGGACACCCTGGACTGCTGCCTAGGACGGAAGTTGCTCTTACGGTGTCTGAGGTCAAACTGAGCACTTTTATCCCCAGAGGCCCAAGTTTATTCAGTGTATTTGGGCTATTAGATCATTGTTAGAAGGGACTCATTCATGTCTACCAGATTTAATCCCTATGAATTGCCTCCAGTATTCTCCGTGGAATATTACGGCGCATTTTGGGACTGCATGAGGAACCCACATTCCCAGGTGATCTAGGGATCTCATCCAAATAAAAAATCCCCACCCTCCTCGGGTAATTCAAACCCCAGTGATGATTTCTTTGCTGATCTATGTCCAGATTCAGCACTCAGCCAAGGGGTCTTTCTCTGTCCAGGTCCCCTGCCACACTGTCAACCTGAAACCTTGCCCCACCGAAGACTAACTGGGAATTGAACTCCTTAAATATCCCAAAAATCCTTTATCTAAAAATCTAAAGTCTGATTTTTTAGTGAAGAGGAAAATTTGTCCTTTAGTCCAATAGTAAGCTCTCCTGATCACTCCCCCATCTCTGTTATTATGTTTTGTAAGTAATATTTTTATAAGTGACAACAGGTTACAGGAGACTGTGCTTATCAGCTTGAGACTGCACAAATTCAAACAATGAAAGAGGCTTTGAGACCACTGAGAAGAAACAGTAAAAAGACTCCTCTTAAAAATGTAACACGATGCAGATTTTACTAAAATTTCCTGAATGCCTACTATGTTATACAAAGTGCTTATGTGCTATGATAGTGAAACTTTTCTGAGTTGCAAATCATGCCAACCCGATTTAAATGAAGACATGCAAAGTCAAGGGAATTCATTAGAAGACCAAAAGGTTGCCCCAAACCTAGACTCAGGAATGGAGCTGGGACTAGGGTGTCCTCGTGACCCACACCGGAGCAAAGAGCCCTTTAGACCTTTCATAGGGAACAGAACACGCTCTCTCTATCTCAGTCTGCTTTTCTCCATCTGCTTGATTCTTCTTTCTAACTGCAGACTCTCCTCTGCTCATTAGTTCATAGCACAGACCATGGCCACCGATAGCCACTCAGTTTTATACTCTACTGTGCAAATACTCAGAGGGAGACATCTCCCTGTCTGTCTGTCTGTCTGTCTCTCCCCTAGTTTCTACCTAGGCCTTAAATGAATCACCAAATTACATAGCCCCAAATTAGGCTTCAAGACAGTGAACTGTCAATAATATAATTTAACTAATTTAAGGAAAATATACAAAATTTCCATGATGTCATTAGGGATAAGATGGTAAAAGAAAACAATAAGTGATATTACATTTAAACGACAGAGTTTATGTTATTAAAAATTACAATAGTCTGCAAATCCATGACTGGAATAACAAAGGGCAGTGAGAAAACAAATAGAAATACTATTAAATATATGTTCTGTGTGTGTGAAAGCGAGAGAGAGAATGAGGCACTCTGGAACGCAGACAGAGATGCAGTTGGCAGTACGAGAAGCTTTGCGGGGATAACGCCTGTGAAAGATGAAAGAGGGAGGAAGCAGGATCGGGCAGGGCGAAGCTCGGGTCACGGTGTGGATCTGACCACGTCTCAGACAAACTGAAAGGCAGCTCCAAAGCAAAGACTGCCTGTTAGAGGAGGCCAGCGTTGGACGGAAACGGCCAGGCTCCAGTAGCCCTGAGATGCTTGGTTATTATATACCCCAAAAAGAGCACAGCCATGGCTTGAAAGCTGAGATGAATCCTGAAGGCAATAACATCAGGAAATGGTCTGCTAACTGCACTCCTTGCAGCTGAATAGAACATTCTTGAAGAGAGATTTAAGTGGCACAACTCCACTTTAGCAGTATGTAAAAGTAGAATGGCCAGAGGGTGGATAAAAGCCTGCCATGGCCCCAGCAGAGAGAGCATTTTCATTTTCTTGCACTTTTACTGACATTGAATATTGTATGTAGTTGGGTTTTTAGATTTTCAAGTTTTCTGTATATAGTATTTTCTTGTAATTAAAAATTAATTTCCATAACTATGGCTACAGAAAAAAGTAGAACGATGTTTATCATTTTTTAGCTGCTCAGAACCCATTCCTGTTTGTACAGGTACCCCGGTTCTTGTTCTGTCAGAGTGGCCCCTCCTGCACAGTGTGCTGCGTCAATGGGAGACAAATGCCTGTGTTATGGGCTGAATTGTGTCCCCCCAAAATGCAGAGGTTGAAGTCCTAATCCCCAGGACTTCAGATGTAAGTGTATTTGGAGATGGGGTCTTTAACTAAATTAAAATGAAGTCATTAGGGTGGTCCCTGATCCATTACAATTGGTACCTTTGTAAGAAGAAATTTAGACACAGCCACATACAGAGGGAAGATGTTGTGAAAACACAGGGAGAAGGCAGCAGTCTAAAAGCCAAGGAAAAAGGCCTGAAAGAGACCCCTCCCGGACAGCCCTCAGAAGAAACCAACCCTGCTGACATGTTGATGTCGGACTTTTTCCCTCTGAGCTGTGGGAAGATCAATTCCTGTTGTTTAAGCCCCCTGGTCCGTGGTACTTTGTTACTGTAGCCCTAGAAAATTAACATAGCCAGGTTTCTGCTTAGCACTGTGAAAGAAGAGAGGAACAGATCATGATACGAGCTTGCTAATCAGAAGCCAACTCTCGAGATGCTGAATCCCAAGGAGGGTCAAAAGACAGACCCTCCTTGTGGAGGTCGTTCACGGCTGCTGCAGTGGTAGCAGCAGCAGCATTTGGCTCAGGTCATTCGAGCAATGGACAGCCTGCCACGCCCCCTGGCTCTTTCACCGGCACCCCTACCTACCACCTGCCCCTATTCTCGCGAGTGTTCCCCTCTCCATTAACATCCTTCCGGTAAACTCCCCAGTCAGGCTCTGATCCTGTTCCTTTCAACCAGGAACCCAAACTGCTGCTGAAAGTTTACGCATTACTAAATAAATCGTTTTGGCAGCAAAATTGTTGGTGGAGAATCTGTTCATTGTTGGGGTAACAAATACATAAAAATATTATTTACCTTTCTTCAAAAAAAAACTCCAGAAGGAAGGCATAAAATCGCCTTCTTTAATGGTTCAAGAACCAATTTTTTTCTTTTTAATTTCTAAACCTAGATTCATTCACCAGATTGGGGTTTTTTAAACAGGGAAAGCTTTTTTTTTTCTTCCCCCTGGGAAAGAGTCGCCCTGAGCTAACATGTGTTACCAATCTTCCTCTTTTTTTTTCTTTCCCCCCAAAGCCCCAGTACGTAGTTGTATATTCTGGTTCTAAGTCCTTCTAGTTCCTCTACGTGAGCTGCTGCCCAGCATGGCTACTGACTGACAAGTGGCCTGGTTCCACGCCTGGGGAAGGAACTTGGTCCTCCAAAGCAGAGCCAGCCAAACTTTAACCACTAAGCCATCAGGGCTGGCTGGAGAAGCAATTTTTGAGTGAACGTTACCACTGTGAGAGATTTTCCCATAAATATTATGTTATAGAGAACACGCCTGCTTTTTCAAATTTTTAACCACTCTCTATAAAAGAAAGGTTAATATCTTTGCCCTTGCCTTCTTCCAAATTCAGCAACACACAGGTGAAGATTTATTAAACTGACTAGACTTTTCACAATTTGTTGTGGCATTAGGCAATTGGGTTTTTTGGTCCAGGTCTTCTACTCCAGTTTTGAGAAGGAAGAACACAACCAGACCCCTTTCTGCACCACCCCACAGCCCAGAGTCCAGAAAAAGAAAACCACATTATCTCGAAAATCTCAGTTGATACAACTAACTGCATGGTCCCTGGATTTGCAACTATTTAGATAATTCTACATTAATAATGTTGATAAATGATGCGGTCCCTAAAGTAAATTTATGATAGGGTAACTTCCCCTGCTCTAATTCTGGTCAATATTTTTTTCCCATGACTTTCACAAAGATACAGGAAGTGTGCTTTTCAAAGTTAACAGGCACAAAACTGAAAGAGATAACAAATATATTAGACATCCAAGTTAAAATTTAAAATGTTGTTGATTAACACAAAGTAAAAACACAAGAAGATGACATTTTTAAACTTCTTGAATTCAGCATCAAAATCTTGAATTTAGTACCGAACTCCAATGGCAATATATGCGATGTAAAATGGTCAGAGCAAACCATCTAACTGAGCAAAGTGTGAGGGAGCTGAGATGTAGAAACACAGGAAGCAATACCCTATTTTTTTAACACTATAGATATGAATAGCCAGCCCTGGTGGTCTAGTGGTTAAGATTCTGCACTCTCACTCCCACGGCCCAGGTTTGTTTCCCAGTCAGGGAACCACATCACCCATCTGTTGTCATCCTGTGGTGGCTATATGTTCCTGAGAGACTGAAAGCTGTGCCATCAATATTTCAAATACCAGCAGGGTCACCCCTGGTGGACAGGTTTCAGCAGAGCTTCCAGACTAGACAAACTAGGAAGAAAGACCTGGCCACCCGCTTCTGAAAAAATTGGCCATGAAAATCCTGTGAATAACAGGGAAGCATTGTCTGATATAGCGCCGAAAGATGAGAGGAGGGCGCAAAAAGACGGGGCAGGGTTCTGCTGTGTTGTCCGTGGGGTTGCTACGAGTCAGAATTGAATCCACGGGCACTAACACAAATAGATGTGTGTATATATATATGTGGGTATATGTATATGTACAGACACATATATGTGTGTTATGTATTTAAACACAAAAAATAAGGACCAGAAAGACAAATACTAAATCTTTGGATGCTTATGATCTAACGATGGGTGTTTCGGAGGGAGGGGTGAGAAGAATGAAGCTCTCATTTTATTCTATATATTTATGAGTGAAACTTATACAGAAAAATAATAACTGTAATATAATTATGATATAAAATTATTTAATAAATTAATGAATAATTTAAATTTTAACATAAAATTATAATAAAAGATTAATTAGCCGAGTATATAAGGTATAGGTTAAAAACTTTTAATTTCATCTTAGGCTTCAAGATAAAATTTTTATGCCCAAATTACAGGAACAATTAGTCCCATGCTTCACTGGTCTAGTCAAACTTCATCAGAAAAAATGTATTTGATCCTCAGAAAAATGTTTGCCACAATAACACGGGGGAGAAAAAACACAATGGTTAGGCGTTTAGAATGCATTTCGTATACTGGAAGAAAGTGAACTGATTAACAAAGAGAATAGCAAATTAAGGGGTGACTGAAGACTTTGGAAATATTTCAAACAATGTCAAAGTGGGGCCAGAAGTTTTAACTGGAGGACACAACCAGAATTAGTGGACGTAGAGGGAGGGAGACTTTAGGTCACTAACAGAAATTCTGACAGTTAGAGCTGCCCTAAAATGCAGCGCCCTTCCTTCATTATGGGGTAATCGACTCCCCATCTCTGGATGGGGCTAAATGACCATTTGACAAAGATGCCGTAAAAAGAATGTTGCTCATTTGGTGTCATACTAACTATATGATGCCTTGGCTCATTTTCCTAATAGATTTTATCTGGAGCACACTTGATAGATTCAAATTATCACACTCATGTTCTGTATTAGTTTTCTAGGCCTCACTTAAGAAACTACCATAAACTGAGTGGCTTAAAACAGAAATATATTGTCTCATGGTTCTAGAGGCTAGAAGTCTGAAATCAAGGGATCCCGGGCCAGGTTTCCTCAAAGCTCTAGGAAAGAATGTTTCCTTGAGTCCTCTAACTTCTGGGGGGTGCTGCCAGTTGTTAGTATTCCTTGGCTTGTGGCAGCATCGGTCCAATCTCTGCCTCCGTCTTCACATGGCCTTCTCTCCTGTGAGTCTGTGTCTCTGTTTACTCTCCCTATAAGGAGCCCAGTCACTGGATTTGAACTCACCCTAATCCAGTATGACACCATCTTAATTTAACTAACTACATCTGCAAAGACTTTATTTCCAAATAAGGTTACAGTCTGAGGTTCCAGGTGGACATTTTTGAGGGGGGAACATGCACTATTCAATCCAGTACATGTTCAAATTATCCTGAATTCTGAAACACTTTATGCTGAATGAGTTGGTGCTATACTTGAAGCCCAAGCCTATGCCGATTGTTCTGAAGGTAAATAGAAGAACCATACAGATTGGAAATGGAAGAGAGAGTGGAAGTACTACATATGGGCAACGCAGAAGAGCTTGAGGTATGGAGCAGGAATAAATATAAAGGGAATTTAGATTTTTCTGAGGCAAAGAACAAGACAAGGGAGTTTCTATAAAATTGGTGTGGGTTTTTTTTTTTTTTTTTTTTTGGTGAGGAAGATTCACCCTGAGCTAACATCCATTGCAAATCTTCCTCTCTTCTTTTTTTTTTTCTTTTGCTTGAGGAAGATCAGCCCTGAGCTAACATCTGTGCCAATCTTACTCTACTTTGTATGCAGGGTGCCTCCACAGCATGGCTGATGAGTGGAGTAGATTCACACCCAGGATCCAAACCTGAACTCAGGCCACCAAAGCAGAGTGCAGAACTTTAACCACTCAACCACGGGACTGGCCCCAGTATGATTTTTTTTATATTTGTGATTTTTATGTCCTTAGACGTCCGGGTACCATGTACATGGTATTTGCATGATCTGTCTCTGCAAATATATGCATTAATATTAGCTCACTTTCTTTGTAATCAAAGATAATGTTACCAAGAAAGCAACCTATTTATGTTTATAGATGTGGACTTTTGGCCATCTCTCTATGAACAGCCTCTTCCTGGCATCTCACTGCAGCAGATTATTGAGAGCTGGAATGATTCCCAGGAAAGTATATTGGAATTTACTTTATTTTCTCATTAAAGTCAGGCAATTGCAGTGTATAGTATAAATTACACCTCCACTGAAATTACATGTTTTCCTTTAACCAAGGGAGAATTCTTTTCTATTGTAATCTTCACAAGTCTCTCTAAAAAGCCATAAGTGAAAGGGAGAGTTTTTGAAAAATATTCCCAAATAAATATCAGTGTGAGATTTTGCAATGTGCTAACAGTACATTCAATCTTGCCTCATTGAGAAATAACTATTCCATGTAAGTGATTTTTCTAGTTAATTGTCAGTAACTCCTGATAGAGTCGTTTTCCTCTGAAATTTTAACTATATTGATGAGACTGCCTCTTAAATGGATTACACTTGCTTACATTGATGAATAGAGCTTAGTAGATTATATTTAATTTTTTTTCACGATTTCAATTGAAAGTCACACATTTGTAGTGGTCTAAATCGTGACCCCCAAAAAGATATGCTCATGTCACTACGGGCTGAATTGTGTCCCTCCCCGCAAATTCATATGGTGAAGCTCTAACCCCCAGGACAGTAGAATGTGACTGTAGGTAGAGATAAGGTCTTTAAGGAGGAAATTATGTTAAAATGAGGACTCTAGGGTGGGCCAAGCTGACTAGCGTCCTTATAAGAAGAGGAAATTTGGACATGCAGAGAGACAGCAGGGGCGCATGTGCAGAGAGGAAAAAACATGTGAGGACACAGTGAGAGAGTAGCTGTCTACAAGCCAAAGAGGGAGTCCCTAGGAGAAATCAAACCTGCCGAGACCTTGATCTTGGGCTTCTAGCCTCCAGAACCGTGAGACAATCCATTTCTACTGTGTAAGCCCCCCGGTCTGTGGTCTTTGGTTATGGCAGTCCTAGCAAATTAATGCAGTGTCCTAATCCTTGGAATCTGTCAATAGCACCAGGGGTACCATATGGCAAAGGAGTGGATATTAGTTTATACAGCAAAAGATGTGATTAAGTTAAGGATCTTATAAAAGGAACTTACCTCGGATTATCTGGGGAAGCACAAAATGCCATCACACGTATCCTTATCAGAGAGAGGCAGATGGAGTTTAGAGACAGACACACAGAGGAAAAGATGATATGAAAAGATGCAACCACAAGCCAAGGAATGCTGACAGCCACTAGAAGCTGGAAGAGGCAAGGAACAGGGTCTCTCCTAGAGACTCTGGGGAGAGTGTGGCCCTGCCGACTTTTGGCCTCCAGAACTGCAAGAGAATAAATTTCTGTTCTTTTGAGCCAACAAGTTTGTGTTTATTTGTTACAGCAGTCCCAGGAAATTAATGCAATAGTATACTTGGTTTTAATACATTGGTGTCCTCATGATGCTTAGCATTTGAAGTCTCTAATTAACTCCTGACTACTCTGTATTTGTGATTTTACTGGAAGCACTTGCTCTTTTTCTGATAGTATCACTGATATACATGTTATTTTTCATTGATTCATTTATTTAACAAACTCATGCACTACAAAATTATGACTTTTTTTTAAAGATTGGCACCTAAGCTAACATCTGTCACCAATCTTTTTTTCTTTTTTTCTTCTTCCTTCTTCTTCTTCTTCTTCTTCTCCCCAAAACCCCCCAGTACATAGTTGTATATTCTAGTTGTGTGTCCTTCTGGTTGTGCTGTGTGGGACACTGCCTCAGCATGGCCTGATGAGTGGTGCTATGTCCACGCCCAGGATCCGAACCAGCAAAACCCCAGGCTGCCGAAGCAGAGTGTGCGAACTCAATCACTCAGCCACGGGGCCGGCCCCACCACAAATTATTTTTGAGAGACAAAGTATATCATGAGATTCTCTATCCTCCACCATCTTACTCTCCTCAGTTCTTCTAATCTATTTCTTTCTGAAATTTATTAATTAACAGCCCATGTACTTAAAGTTTAAAATTAAATTTTCTTTAAATCAATATTAGACCATTAAGGGGAACGCCATCTGCAAAGTTCATGGCTTCATAAGAGTCATTTTCCTTTTCTGACATCACCTCCTTTAACTTTCAGATAAGTTTTATGCTGTTTACCATATTTTTGAGGTTTTCAGAATGTTTTCAGACGTCTGATCACCAGTTATGAACACATTAGTGTAAATTTATCAAAATGACTTCCTCAAAAAATTATTTTATGTTTTCCCAAAAAGAAATTTTATCCTTTAAGTGTGCTAGTTAGTATCTTTGTTGATCCTTTCAGACCTGGTTAAAATCTTGAAAATCTAGCACAATCATTTCAGTTCATTTGAAGCCCAAGATTGGAGTTTGGATTGCCAACATAAAAGTGAATTTATTTTCATAAAATAAATTTGATTCAGGACAATTTTTAGCTAAACAGGAAATTACAGTGCTTAACAAAGAAAAAATTCATTTGGAAAAGCATTATAATAGCTTAAAATTTCTACTATAATAAAACAGTAACCAAGGTCTTAACACAAATAAACAACCTCAATCCTATAAATATTTAATATATGGCTACTTGATGCCATGTACACTGCTAAGAGCTAAGTGCTAGAGATTCATATATATATTCATATATATTTATGAATATAATATATAATTTCATATATTAATTTATGTATACTATAGACATACAATATATAATATATGAAAAAATCTCTGGTTCTTCAGAGTTCCAGGAGTAGAAGTTAGCAGAAGGGGCCAGTTGTCTTGGATTCTAATGAATGAAAGGAACAGAAGTATCCCCTGAGTGCTGGACCAAAGCAAGTCTCACTGCTCAAAGCTGAGACTGGAATGAAGGTCCAACACCCGTGAAAGCAGCCTAAAAATCTGTGGCTGAAAACTGCCTGCAGCTATAACTTAAGTAAACTTGTGATCAAAAGCACACAGACTTGACCTCAGAGTCATGAACAGGAGCAAACTATACTCTGATTTGTTGACTAGCTCTGCAATGTTGCCATTATCAGAGCAAGGCATAAATTCCAAAATCTCAATATAAGATCTTGGGACCTTGGGAGCAAAGTGAAGACAACCACTAGCTGGGAAATGATGAGAAGAGGGAAAGAAAGCAAAGAAACTCACAATCAAGATAAGCCTACAAACCAAAATTTAAAATCACATGAGGAACACTGAGGTTAAGAAAAATAGATGACAAAATCAACAATTGGAAGAGGGATTCATTCAAGACAAGATGGAAATAACATTGCCATCTAAAAATAAATCACTTTAAAATAAATACATTATAGGGTCCTCAAGATATGGACCAATTATTTTTTAAAAATAAGAAGAAATTGGGGCCAGCCTGATGGCTAAGTTCAGCACACTCCACTTTGGCAGCCAGAGTTTGCAGGATCGGCTCTCAGGAGTAGACCTACACTGCTCCTCAAGCCATGCTATGGCAGTGACCCACACACAAAATAGAGGAAGACTGGCACAGATGTTAGCTCAAGGCCAATCTTCCTCACTAAAAAAAATAAAATAAAATAAAAAAAGAAGAAATTACAAAACACAAACAATTTGAAATAAAACAGGATCAGATGGCAAGGAAAAGGAACTATTAGAAACAGAAATAAAAAAATACATTCACTGAAATTTTTAAAAATTTCATTACTTGGCATAAACTCTAAACTAAATGAGAGAATTAGTGAATTAAAAGATCACACTGAAAAGGTTAATCAGAATGTAACACAGAGGAATGGTAAAATAAAAAATATGAAAGACAAGTACAAATTTTCCAAAAAAATGGAACACAGTGTGGAGAATATTTGGAGAGCATTTGGAGTATTTGAAGAGAATGGTTGAGAATTAGAAGTTCACCAAACTACCTAGCAAGAAGGGTAAACATAAATGAAGCATCATAGAGAAACAGTATAACATCAAAACAAGAGGAACCATCTTAACTATAACTAGAGTTAAAAGACAGCCCTGGAGAGGAACACAGATAGGACTGACAGTAGAATTCTCAGCAGCAGCAACAGATCATGGAGGAGAATTTCCAAAGTGCTAAAACAAAAATGACTGTGAACCAAAAATTCTACAAAGAGCAAAATTATCAATTAAGAGTGAGAGGAAAGAAAGTGCCTTTTTTAGTCCAAAATATTTTTTAAAAAAGAAGGAAGGGGGGCCAGCCTGGTGGAGCAGTGGTTACATTTGCACATTCCACTTCAGCAGCCTGGGGTTCACTGGTTTGGATCCTCGGTGTGGACCTATGCATAGCTTGTCAAGCCATGCTGTGGCAGATGTCCCACATATAAAGTGAGGAAGATGGTCACAGATGTTAGCTCAGGGCCAGTCTTCCTCAGCAGAAAGAGAAGGATTGGCGGCAGATGTTAGCTCAGGGCTAATTTTCCTCAAAAAGAAAAAAAGAAGAAGGAAGGCTCTTCCTCTTCCTTTCATTCTCTGCCCCCATCAGTGATCCCAGCAGAAAGCTAAGCCTCTACCACCTTAGGTTGTCAACAGGCATAGCAAGGCTGCACAAAGAGATGCAAGCCAGCCCTTCACCTCCTCCTACCCAGGAGTCAATGAGGATCAGTAGCGTGCTGACCTTACATGCTGCTCAGCGACAATCAGGTGGTGCAACACACTGTTCAGCTTCTAGCAGAAAGGGCAGGGCTGAGAGGGAGCTGAACTTCTACCCTCCCCCGCATCTGCAATGAGGCAGTGTAAGTCAATATTTCACCTTGCCAGGGAGTATCAGCAGGGCCCAACAGAGAGCTAAAACATCCACATCAACCCTAGATCTGCACACTACCACTAAATGGAGACACTGTCTGCTAAGAAATAAAAAATAAAACAAAAAAGTTAAATAGGATCCAGGGTCCCCCAGCATAAGACCCAAAGTGTCTAGGGTACAATAAAAAATCTCTCATCATACCAAGAACCAGGACAAACCCAACTTGAATAAGAAAAGACAATTAATAGATGTCAACACTGAGATGACTCAGAGGTTAAAATTATCTGACAAAATTTTAAAGCAACAAACATAAAAATGTTTCAAGAAGCAACTACAAACACTCTGGAAACAAATGAAAAAATATAAAATCTCAGCAAATAAATAGGAGAAATACAATAGAACTAAAAGGAAATTATAGAGCTGAAAAACATAACAACGAAGATAAAAATCTCACTGGATGGGCTCAATAGAAGATTGGAGAAAAATCAACACACAAAAATCAATTATGTTTCTATACACTGAATAAAATACTTAGGAATAAGTTTACCCAAGAAGACAAAAGATTGTATGCTGAAAACTACACGTATTTCTGACAGAAATTAAAGAAGACACAAATAAATGCAAAGACAGCCTGTCTTCATGGATTGGCAGATGTAATATTGTTAAGATGTCAATCCTACTCAAAGCAATCTACAGATTCAATGCAATGCCTATTTAAATCCTAATGGGTTTTCTGCAGAAGTAGAAAAACCCAACCTAAAATTCATATGAAATCTCATAGGACCCCAAATAGTCAAAACTATCTTGAAAAAGAACAAAGTTAGAAGTCTCACACTAGGCCTGGTTTCAAAACTTATTACAAAGCTACCATAATCAAAACAGTGTGGTACTGGCATAGCAACAGAAATGTAGACCAAAGGAACAGAACAAAGAGCTCAGATATAAACCCTCATGCATATGGTCAAATGATTTTTGACCAGAATGCTGAGACTACAAATGGGGAAAAAAACCAGTCTTTTCAACAAATGGTGTTGGGAAAATTGAACATCCACTTGCAAAAGAATGAAGCTGGATCCTTATATGTACAAAAATTATTAACTCAAAATGGATCAAAGATCTAAATAAGACCTAAAACTATAAAACTCTTAGAAGAAAACACAGGGGAAAAGTACATGATGTTGGATTTGGCAATGATTTTTTGGATATGATACCAAAAGTACAAGCAACCAAATTTACAACAAATAAATTAGACTTGGTCAAAATTTAAAACTTCTGTGCATCAAAGGATAAAATCAACAGAGTGAAAAGTCAACCTATGTAATGGGAGAAAATATTGGCAAATCACATGAGCAGATATGATAAGAGGTTGCTATCCAGAGTATACAAAGAACTACAACTCACACACACACAACCTGATTAAAAAACAGGCAAAGGATTTGAATAGACATTTCACCAAAGAAAATATACAAATGGCCAAGTAATCATTAGGAAAACACAAATCAAAACTAGAATGAGATACCACTTCACACCCATTCGGATGGCTACTATCAAGGAAGTGAAGAGTGGTGGATCTTGGCAAGGATGTGGAGAGATCAAAACCCTTGGGCACTATTGGTGGGAAGCGAAAGTGGTGCAGCCACTAAGAAAAACAGGATAGTGATTATTTTAAAAAGTTAAAAATAGAGACTTCAAGTTTCCAGTATGGCGTTCAGGGGCTTAGAAGTTGTTACTCCATCTTAACAATAAATAAAAAGCAAAACAAAATGAAAATCAGAGAAGAGAGGTCACAGAACAAATCACCACACCAAAAATTAGACAGATCAGTGGACACAGAGAATCCTAACTGGAGCAGAAAGCCTCAAGCAGATGCTGCTTTTGGAACCAGTCCTGGAGTAGGACCACCTGAATTGTAATTGGCAAACCACTGGAGGCTCAGTGTGGACAAGTCTGAGAGAAAAAAACTCCAAAGTGATTGAGAATTGGAGGAAGGAGCATAGTTTTGTGAGTTTTACCTCTAGGAGCTCTACCAGATTCTCGGAGTGAAGATCAAAGAAAAATCCACTCGCGCTTCAGGCAGGGGGAGGGGAAAAGCAATCACTTTGAAATACACCAGAGAATTCTATTCTTCTTTACAAGGCCTGCCACAACAAAACTATTTTACCAGGCCTAACCTACCAGGATTTCGTCAGAACCTAAGCAACCTGAGTGAAGAGAAAGACCAACTCCAGCCCACTGTAGCCATCCTGTCCCTTGAAAGCAGGGAGGAGGGAAAGTCTGAGAAGCACTGGTGAAGGTCACAGCCCAGGGGCATAGGTTTACTAAAGGACAAAGACCTAATCATAGCACTATGGCCCACTTTCCCTCTGTAACACCTCACCACCACACATCTATTTACTGGAGTTCCCTTTTTCCAGTACATCATGTCTAGCTTTCAACAAAAAATTACAAAGCATACTAACAGGCGAAAAACACAGTTTGAAGAGACACAGCAAGCATCAGAACCAGACTCAGATATGGCAAGGATGTTGAAATTATGTGACCACGAATTTAAAACAACTATGATTAATATGCTAAGGGATTTAATGGATAAAGTAAACAACATGCAAGAACAGATGGGCTATATAAGCAGAGAGATGGAAATTATGAAAAAGAATCAAAAAGAACTGCTAGAGATCAAAAACATTGTAACAGAAATGAAAAACGCTTTTGATGGGCTCATTAGCAGGCTGGATACAGCAGAGAAAAGAATCTCTAAGCTTGAGGATATGTCAAAAGAAATTTCCAAAAAAGAAAAAAGACTGAAAAAGCCAGAAAACAGAATATCCAAGAACTGTGGGACAACTACAAAAGGTGTAACATACACGTAACAGGAATACCAGAAAGAGAAGAAAGATTTTCAACATCATTAGCCATTAGGGAAATGCACATTAAAATCACAATGATGTATCACTACACACCTATCAGAATAGCCAAAATAGAAAATAGTGATAACACCTGATGATGGCGGGGATGCGGAGAAACTGAATCACTCATACTCACAGTAGGAATGTAAAATGGTACAGCTCATGGCGCAGCATCAGATCATTTATTAGAGTTCTGGTTTTCATAATTCCCTGTTTGTTTCTGGTGCCCAAGTATTTAATTTTCTTTCCTATAAGTTCAGGTCAATATTTAATTTTGCATTATCTTAGTCCTCATCTTACAGGAATCAGAAAAGCCTTTTTGAATTTTCTAACAGATAGATGATAGATGATAGATTGATAGGTAGATAGATAGACGTAGATGATGGATAGATATAGATAGACACAGATATATAGATAGTGTGTATATAGATAGACGTATATATCTGTGTATATAGATATCTATACACACGTGTATAGAAATACGTATAAATATATGCACATCTATATACCACATATACATAACTTTATTTTTTTTACATATATAGAATTTTTCTGAAAATAAAGATTTTGTCCATGTTTTTGTTTTCTTCTTTTTACTTTTCTAAATTTAAAATATAAAAATACAATGTCATTTTTTGGGCCAGCCCCTGTGGTCTAGTGGTTAATTAAGTTCAGTACACTCCACTTTAGGGACCTGGATTCGGTTCCTGCGCAGGGACCTAGATCATTTGTCTGTCAGTGGCCATGCTGCGGTGGCAGCTCACAAAAAAAGAGGAAGATTGGCAACAGACGTTAACACAGGGTGAATCTTCTTTAGCAGAAGAAAAGTATACAATGTCATTTTTTAAAAATAAACAGATTTGATATCATCATTACCTTCTAGGAATACAGGTATTTCCTACATTTTATCATGTGTTACATAGCTTAAATGAATGACAATTCAAAAATGCCTTTCCTGATTCTCTATTCCATTCCTCAATATTATCCACATGTTGATTTTTCAGTAATTAAAATGGAACCTAGATCTTTTAAAGCCTTTTGCCAAATCTGATACTAGTTCCATTAAGCCAATCATTTTCTAATCTCTTAAATTTTTTTCCAATTTTATGTCTTAAAAAGATGTCATTATTCAAATTCTGGATGATAACCTGGAGACAGAAAAATTAGCCAAAATGAAATGAGCCCACCACAGAAAGTCCTTTTGCTCCTTTATGAAAATGTTGAGTTACACACAGCACTATTGGAAAAGCGCAAATCAAATGGTAGAATCAGACTAAGGGGGTACCATCATAGAAGTGTTAATGTCATCCATAGTTCTCCTGTTTTGACTCCTGCCCTCTCATCAGTAGGCTTTATGACTAAACAGCTCATCATAAAAGACTTCAATACCAATTTTCCTGACTCTAACATGCCCCAGAAGTGTTCTTTATTCCTACTGGGGGAGTAGAACAGTTATATTATTCCTAGTGAGTTTTCCCAATATTAGCATTCAATCTGAGTCAATTCCAATAACAAATCTTTGTGCTACATCTGCACTCAAACTAGACACTTAATTTTCAGGATACCATATTTTAATCAGTCATCAGGGGACTCTTATCTGTCTCCAGCCTGGCTGTTTCAGAGGTAATTGGCATTAACCGAGCACTGAGGTTATTCCTGCTCTAATCTCAGCATTAGTAAATTGGTGTATCTGAAGGTGCAGATATAAATGACCCTGAGTGTCTAACCTGAGAGTCGGTGGAGCCGAGACCTAGCTTGCATACGCTTATGAAGGGAAGCCTTTATGGGCTTACCAGGGATAGAAAGAAACACAATGCTTCCACTTTTCATAGTAAAAATAACAAAAGAAACATCTCTGTCCCCTAGATAATCACTGATACCAAATTTCACCCTGCATCCTTGTTAGAACAGCCAATCAGAGAACAGCTGGTCAGTGTTTCTCAGATTTTTTAAGGTAAGTATACTCCTATCAGAAGCTACATTTTCATGTCTCTCCCAGTTTCTGTGGCTTCCAGATCCTTCTCTCCCATATACCACCTAGGCAGCTCCCAGCTCAATGCAAGCAGGACCCAGATCCTTAGAACTCTCTTAATACGTCTTTTTCTGATTCTTCTTGATTTTTGACCGTCTCCTTTGAACGTCTCCCTTTGGGATTACTAAATTTCATCCAATTTTTCCTGATTCTAGGAATAATTCTAGTCTCTGACCCTGAGTCTCATTCCCCAAGGCTGGTGCTAACCACAGCCTCTTCCTGAAAAACCTCGAAACTTTCCTTAGCTCTTCGAGCTCCTCAGGTGCATGTGCTCTTTAATTTGGCACTGCGCCGAGTTACTCTTGGAAATTCCTTTTAATTAGTCTTATTTGAATCTGATTTTATGTGAACATTCCCTGAGGTGTGATACTGATTGACTCTCTTTTTTATGAGCCAAATTAATGACATGCCCACTGATTGATTTGCCTGTGGTACCTCGCGAGTCTTCCTCTCGCAAACCAGGCTCCAATCAAAACCGCACAGCTTCTTATCGCCGGGTTCCCTCACAGCGATTCTTCTTCTTCTTAATTCACCCACTCTATTCCATTATTTCCAAAAAATGTAAAGAGCAAAAATGTCATTCCATTCTGCAAATTAAAGCCTAGAAGAAAATTAGGAAAGAAGCTACAACTCACTTCAAGTAAACCCAGTGGGAGATAGTTAAATCAAAGATTAAGAAAATGCATAGGTGTTGTTGACTATAGTAAAGTTTTCCCTCTAGGATCCCTTTGGAACCTCCCTCCTCTGCATTCCATAGCTCGTTTCTGAAAGTGCTAGACGGCCCCTGTAAATGGGTCAGGCCCTGCTCTCTTGGATCTTAATGAAACTAGGAAACAGACCACAGCCAAATTCCAACCTCAGTCAAGTCAAGCAGTGAAAGAAGAATTCAGGTAGAGCCACCTGCTGACTTGGGGAACCTGGGCTTTAGGATATGAGGGGGTAGCCGATACAGCAGCTCAAAGGTGAGTCCAGGAACCCTAGGAGTCTGAGCCGGGTCACCTGGCCTAAGTCAGAAGTTCAGGAGTGAAGTCAAGGAGTAAAGGGAGGATCCCAGATTCAGTCTCAGAAATAGAAGGTGAAATTGAAGAATCAAATCAACCACAGAGGGAGAGGCCTGAGGGTCTCAAAGACCTGCTGGGCCTGTGTCTGGTGGGGGACTTTTCAGCCATACACTTGCGATTGGGTTAACACCTTTTACCCATAGAGTCCTTGCAGAAACATGAATTTCTTGAGGCTAAATGTATTAATATCATTAAACTTTATAAATAAGGGTTTATTTTTATATTTTTATGTATGAAATTACTGTTTAACATTTGTGAATCAGTTCATCACTTCTATATGATGGAGGCTTAAGGAAATGGCAAAGATCTGATGGAATCTGGCACTCAAAATGAATTTAAAAAAAAGAATTAGTAGAAAATAATCTCAGTAAAATAAATAATATGATAAGAGATCTGGGATATTCTAAATAGGATTTTTAGGTAAGCAATTTTTGTTAAACCATTTAATTTTTAGAAAAATCCATAAAACAGGGGAAAAATGTTTTAAATTGAATAATTTTAAAACTAGTATCTTTTTCCATGAATGATATTTTATAGTCAAAATTTGGCACTAATAATCAGGTTCCAAAGTCAGGAGTATACAATCTGTTTTTTAAATATGTGCTAAGGCAACATTTAAAGAGCCAAGTTTTGCCAAATGCCTAAAATGTACCACAGAGATGTACCAGCAAACTAAAGGGATGTCAACAAAAGGGCCTGACTTTACAGGATTCCTAAACCATCATTTATATCCCTCATTCATGAAGTCACAAAGTTCTTGGTTACTTCAGTACATTATTCCTTCATAAAGTCTTATAAATACAGGGTTTTGAAGACTCTAGTTGGAAAATTCTGAATTCTGGTTTTTAGCTGTCTATAGGCATCAACGTATACTTCCCACAGGGTCAACACTTCACAAGCAGGTGTAGAACACCAATAAATTGAACCTGAGTAAAACTTTCCCAGTGTTTTGAGCTTTGGAAATTACAAAATAAAACTTCCCCACTCTGGAGATGATATTGCCAGCATGTATTTTTAGTCATAAACATGTCACATTTCAGCGTTTCACACAAAGTTCCATAACCCAGCCTGTTTTTTCATATAAGGGCAGAATTTGTGTGCCTGGCCTTTCATGGGAATGTCTCAGAGAGGTCTACTGCAGTTAGCTGGTGGTAAACGGTGTTAGGAAGACAAGTACCCCAAGCTCCAGGCATGAAGAAAGCGTCAGGAGAGGTGGAACCAAGGATCACACATCAACGATATTGCCATCTTCCACCAAGCCCACTGAACAAGCAACAAATCAGCAGGTCCCTTGATACACCATGACTAAGACAACTGCTTCGAGCAGGTTCTACCAGGTGATCAGGCTTATGCCAGACCACCCTAGAGAAACTGAAAAGGCACAAAATAAATAAATCACCTGTGGAAGAAAAATTGCAATTTCAATGACCATCCCTGGCTCAAAGAGGAGAATTTAGCCCAGTAAGTAGGGACATAATATATTTAGTAATGGGATATGGTGTTCATTTTAAAATACTTGGTCTTCCTGTTTTCCCACAGCCCCTTGCTTATCAGCACCCTTTAGCCGTAAGTGATAACATTAACAGTGGTAGGGCTGCAGCAAATATTCTCAAATCTCAGTATCAAAAGATGCTTCTTGGTCACGTGCATAGGTGGCTGCCAGTTCTACTTCTCTCTGACCCCAGCTCTGGTTAGAAAGGTCTCCTTTCTTGAAAGAGCTCCCAACTGGCCCCATGCTACCATGCAACAGACATCAGCTCTGTCTCAGGAATTTTTTTTGTTTTCAGTTTAACGTCTGTGAGACATTATTTTTAAGCAGTTCCCCTATTCTGGAGGAGATTTCACGTTACCATTTTGTGAAAAAGTTAATGGGCTTCTATCACTAAAAGTAATTCGGAGTCATTAGGTATCAAAAATGGGCATGGACCATTTATCACAACCTGAATATGTGTGTATCTCATTAACCCTCCTTCTAGTAAGCATTTGCCTTACTATCCATGGAGCAGACATAATGACAAGTTCCAACAAGCCAATTTCATGCAACCTGATGTTAACTAGGCAGTGAGAAGCAGAAAGTATCTCTCAACTGCTTTCAAGAGAACGACTGAGGACTTAAAATTTCTCTACACTATGCTAAGCATTTTGAGGCAAATAAATTTCTAAGAAAGATTCTTTGACTTCAAGTTGCTTATAATCTGGTTGCAGTAACTCATACTTCAATTGGCAAACAACGAAGGACGTAGAATATGATTGATATAACCAAGAAATCCCCCTACACACACACATACACTCCAGCTTCTGGAATGTGAAAGAATGCCAAACCCGTGAATTCCATCTTCTTTCTCTTCTTCCAAAAATGGCCCTATGCTTTCATAGGGCCTTCAAACTCTTAAGGAAAAATGCTTAACATTCCAAAGAATTATTCCCACTTTTCCCTCACATCATTGGGTAGTTGGCATTTTTCTTCATATATGGAGGCAAGGAGGTAGAAACTGGAAATGGGGTCAGTATCGTGTACTTCAGTGAAAGGACTTTGAGAAGTGCAAATTGCTATACAAGTATGAGAAACTGTTAGATAACTGTCTGAGGGCAGGAACATGAAGATGGCAGAAGGCTCATTTTCTGGCTCAGAAAAAAAAATTATAAGAACACCTACCTGAGCCTATAATGGAAAACTGGCCCACAGAGTTACAAGATTTGTGAAACATTGATATGAAAAAAACTCTCATCTCACTCATCAATCATTTTACTTGAGCAGTATCCAGTATAAGCATAACCAAGACAAACTAGTTAAGCAAAAGGATCAAAGATAATTATCACTTAATCTATAACAGAGTTCAAGTTCATTATAATGGCCAATCCCAGTATACATGAACAAATTATCAACTTAAATTATTACATACATAAATGCACCAAAAAACACGATATTTAAAGTCACGATATTTGTTAAAAAGGTATCCATATGGAACCCTCTCCATGAGCTACATCAGTGTAATAACTGTGAGCATTACTCGCCGTGGTTGAGTGGAACCAATCAAAAGACCAGTATCTTATAAGTCACCCAGAAGCAGAATTTGATTAATTGAGACATTATATTCAGGTTAACCTATCCAGATGAGGTACGTTATGAATCTATCATATAGATAGACACAGAAGTATGTCTGTATCTATCCAAATAACTTCATATCTATGTGGGTAAGTTAATAAGCACTCCATAACTAACTCCATAATTCAATTCAATGGCGGAAGGAATAGAGATGATGTAGTGGAAGAGAGGACTGCTAATATGATGTGATAGGTTTCCATAGCTTAAGTACTTTGTTTTCATCCGGGGCCCTGAATCCATCCGTACTCATCAAAAGAAATATGATATTCATACACATATCATAAGATTCATTGTCCAAAATGTCAACAACTACCAGGAATAAACACTCACTGTAGACCAGCTTAGTTTATGAACACTAAGTCTAAATTTGGAACAACCATATAGCACATGCTTCATTGTTGTACCCACTTTACAGATGAGGAAGCTGAGACTCAGAAGAGTCAAAGGTATTGCCCAACATCACATAGCTAGTAAATGACCAAGACATGACTGGGATATAGGTCTGAGTATAAAGTCTGTGTAATCCACCCACTATGACAAGCTTTACACCAGATAACAGAGAAGAAAAGGAGGCAGAAATAACGTTTGTCTCTATCAGGGCATTGTTCTTGGACTGCCAGCTCCTGGAGGGAGGGCAGCATCTGTTCCTATCCGAGTCTCTCTGTACAGCACTGAGCTGTGTAAGCAGGTGTTATGGGATGGCATTTTGGTAATGGGAACAACGAAAAAGCAAGAATGCAGATGATAGGAGCCTAATTCCTTGTTTTGCCCCTGAACTATAAATGGTCTTAGGAATGATATTCAGGAGACAGAAATATATAATCTCTGAACCTTAGTGACAGCATACAACTCTCATTGCGTACTGTCGACCCTGCTATGTTAATTGACAAACGTCCAAAGAGAGCATTAAATCATTGCCAGAGACCACTCAGCCCAAATTTCGATGTATTGTAGGAGGAGAAAGGGCAGATTTCTGAGAGTCCCACCTTCCTCAAACCCAATGCACGCTCCTCGAGTCTCCCCAGCAGCTCAGACCTCATCAGTCCCGGAATTTTCCGTGCAGCAAAAACCAAAGGTAGAATAAATGCCGAACAGCTATTGCTGTCATTGCCTTCCCCGCAGTCATTTCGCTATTAGCTGTTGGCGGAGCAGAGCGTGTAGGTTGACGAGATCTAAGGAAGGATGAGGGATGAGATGTCAAGGCAAGGAACGCTGCTGCCAGTGCCAGGCGGCTTTGACACGGCTCAGACAGCGCGGATCAGATCGGTGGCTCGGAGACAGCCGGCAAACCAGCAAACTGAACCGCAGCAGCAGAGACCGGGAAAGAGGAGCACGTGAAAAGATCAGCATATTCAGCCTGCCAGTTATCGTCTTCCCTTTCCACCCCCAGCCCCAAACACAAGTTTCGTAGTATTAAGAATGCCGTAAACTGCAGCGCGGAGCGTGTTGTCAGGTCGAACGTTACTCTTCAAATGTGAGCTCAGATGTGAAAGCAGACGCCCTGGGCACTCCCCTTGCTGTCTCCCAGGTCCGGAACATTCTCCGAGACCAGCACTCCTGCTGCAGTATCTTATCCTTAAGAAATGGGATTGGCATTTCTGGTTTCCCAATAAAGCAACAGCACATCCTGGAACTTTTAAAGTATGAATACACACACACACACACACACACACATATACACACACACTCAAAAGAGATAAGTAGGCCTGGTCTATGGCTTAAGTGGCATTATTCTTATTCCTCTTACTTGCTATGCCTATTACCCAAACCTCACTTACCATTCTCCTCCATGCAAATACACTTAATCTCATTGTCATATCCTAGACATGGTTAACAGCAGTTTTGATATCACAGAAATATGTGCCCAGGATCACTGTGACATAAGTTGAAAGAGCTTGAATGCTTAACCTGTTTTTGGTGAGTTGTTTTGCTTTTGTTTGGGGATTTTTTGTTTGTTTTTTGCTGCATAAGAAGCAGCTCCTTAGCCCATCCTTGAAGGAATATGGCCAGCACACATTCTCACCGTTCCAGATGCCAGGTTAGAACTGAAACATCTCCCCAGCTGCTCTGCAGGACGTAGAGACTAAGAATTCTTTCTAAAGATTGATCTAACTTAACCTTCAGGTGGAGAGAAATAAATACTATTCTGTCAAAAGGTTAACCCAGGGACCAGCCCTATGGCCTAATGGTTAAGTTCGGCATGCTCCATTTTGGAGGCCTGGGTTCAGTTCCCAGGTGCAGACCTATACCATGATCAGCAGCCATGCTGTGGCAGCAACCCACATACAAAATAGAGGAAGATTGGCACAGGTGTTAGGTCAGGGCAAATCTTCCTCAAACAAAAAAGGAAAAAGAGGAAGATTGGCAGCAGATATTAGGTCAGGGTGAATCTTCCTCAACAACAACAACAACAAAAATGGTAAACCCAGTCTAGCGTCTAGTGAACTCTTCCTGATGGGTCTTCCAGGGCTACTATGGGCAAAAGGAAAGAATAATGTTTTCAAGTTGGCAGATGAGGGTATGCAGGATTGGAGGACAATGAGTGAAGAACACTTGCTTAGACTCTAAGATCCCTAGTATCACCGGATCATGATCAGAAGATTCTTTAAGCCCAGAGATTTGCAGCTCCAGGTCCGGGGGTGCCAGCAGCAGGACAAGAGGACTGGGGAAGGACTGCTGCAAGAGGCACCACATGAATGCCCAGGGACAGACCAGGGTTGTGGCCAGCCATTCAGACTCTTGAGGTCTTAATGTGAGTGAGCACTTGACACATCTGCACCGAGAGCCCGAGGTGACTGGAACTCTCCTTTAAGACTGCAGATTGGAACAAGGGACTGAAGGCAGGAGGTTTTGACGGAGCAGGAGGCTGGAAAACATTCATGGCAATGCACTGTGTGGGACGAAAAGATTTGCTGGGATGTTCTAGAGAAAGATTCCTGGGAAATCAGGGGATCCGAGGCAAACAGAAGCACCCTGTGTGGATGGGCGCAGAGAGTGAGGCCCATACGAGTCTTGTTTCAATCATGATTGTGCCCCAGAAGGGCTAGCCTTAAACATATTCTTATTTCCAACAGTGCTGAAAATAAGGAGAGAATCCTGTTTCCACAGCAGTGAGCTTTATTAACGTGGGCAAACATATTTCTAAGATATTTTGGCTGGAAGAAGCCTTACATATTTTCTATTCCAGGGGCTGTCAACTTTAACCTGCATTAGAATCACCTGGAATGCTTGTTAAAACACAGATTGCTGGGCCCGTCAGTAGGTCTGGGGTAGGGATCAAGAATTTCCATTTCTAATTAATTAATTAAGATGTTCCCAGTTCATGCTGATGATACTGGCCTAAGGATTACACTGTAAAAAGCACTGATCTAATCCAACCCCAAGTTTTGGGGGCTTTTTTTTCAAGTAATTTTATTGAGATTATAATGGTTTATACCATTGTGCAATTTCGGGTGTACATTATTGTTTATCAGATCCTGAATACACTTCATCGTGCTCACCCCCAGTAGTCTAATTTTTATCCATCACCATACACATGTGCCCCATTATCCATTTCACCCAACCCCAATCCCCTTTCCCTCTGGTAACCACTAATCTGTTCTCTTTATCTATGTATTTGTTATTTTCCACATATGAGTGAAATCATGCAGTATTTGTCTTTCTCTGTCTGGCTTACTTCGCTTAACATCATGCATTCAAGATCCATCCATGTTGTTGCAAATGGGACAATTTTGTCTTTTTTATGGCTCAGTAGTATTCCCATTGTGTGTGTGTGTGTGTGTGTGCGCACTCCACATCTTCTTTATCCATTCATCTATAGAAGGGCACTTGTGTTGCTTCCACATCTTGGCTATTGTGAATAATGCTGCAATGAACATAACGGTGCATAAATCTCTTTGGATCATTGATTTCAAGTTCTTTGGATAAACACCCAGTAGTGGGATAGCTGGATCATATGGTATTTCTATTTTTAATTTTTTGAGAACTTTCCATACTGTTTTCCATTGTTGCTGCACCAGCTTGCATTCCCACCGGCAGTGTAAGAGTGCTCCCTTTTCTACATCCTCTCCAACATTTGTTATTTTTTGAAGAAATCAACAGGGAAAGTAAAACGTACCTGGAGACAAACAAAAATGAAAATACAGCATACCAAATCTTATGGAATGCAGCAACCCTAAGTTTTTAAAAGAAGACAATCAAATTTAACATATACTTATTAAGTGCCTACTATGACTAAGATTTTGGATCAAATATTAAAGACAAAAAGAATTTTATACTAAATCAAATTCCAGATTGATTAAAGTTTTATGTTTTAAAAATTTTATGAAACTACTAGAATGTAATTCCCGGGGGTGTGGGGGGAAGGACTTTTGGAAATGACACCAAAGGTAGAGACAATAAAGAAGAACCATAAAAGGAATTTTCTATATAAAATTATTAAATGTCTAAGAAGCAAAAAATAAAAATTATGACAAAGTACAAAATTGTGAAAAAGTATTGGCAATCTATCGGCAAAAGACAAACATAAGAAAAAGAGAAACACCTTCAGAGAAACATTAGCAAAAAATAGTTCGGCAATTTACAAAAAATAAATATAAATGGCAAATTAATATATAAAAACATTTACTTAGAGTAATAAAGAAAATTAAAGAAAGATTGTTTTTCTGATAATTTGGCAAATAAATATATTGAATGTTGGCACAGCTGACTTTCATATGCTGATGGCGAGTTTATAAATTGGTATGCTACTACAACAAACTTGAAAGTGAACAATGGGTTAAAAACAAAGGCACGTGCTTCTTGCCCACATTAAGTCCAAGGACATGCTCCTGAGTGGCAGTAGGTGCCTCTTTAGGCAGTGATGGGAAAACTCAGGCTTCTTCGTTTTTCCTTCCATCTGGTGCCTCCACTGTCCTCAACATGGTGGCTTATCTGTTCACAATCAGGCCAAAAAAAGGAAATAGCATGGAAAATAGCATGCGAGTGTCGATGGAGGAATCTTGGAATGGTATGCATAACTTCAATTCACAGTCCGTTGGCTGAAAGTCATTTATACGGTATGTGAATTATATGTCAATAAGGCTATTATTTTTAAAAATACAGAAAGAAAGTGTAGGTTGTATGTCGTTATGAAAGCAAAGAGAGCAATTCAAGAAGAGAGAGGGGATTAATTGTACCGCACATTGTAAGGAGATTGAGGAAGATGAAGCCTAATAAGAATGTACAAGGCTAATTAAGAGATTATTGTTAATCCTGAAAAAAAAACCAGTTTGAGCAGGATGATGAGCATCCAAGGCACCCATTTTTAAATGGAAATTCATTAAGAAAGGGCTAGGTTAAAATTGTAAGGAATAGTAGCAGTACTCAGAAACTATTCTGCTGAGTTTTGCAAGGAAAGAGAAGAGATACAAGACTACAATATAATGTGATACAGAGGGATAATGAAGGGTTATTTTTATAAGACAGCTGATGATGCATGTAATGATATAGCACCTAACTCTGGAGCAGTATCTTATTGGAGGCTGAAGGATGAGACTCTGTGCAAAAGTAGAAGATTCGTCTTGACAAGAAGAGAGATTTCTTCCTCCAAACTCTTAGGGAAATAGAAAAATTTGGTAAAAATGTGAAGACATATTGAATAGAGATAGTTTATCAGAGTGTTGTAATCGTTTCAGTAATATGTCTAATGATTTCTGCTAAGGGAAAGGGGAGTAGAATGTGTTTGAGATAGTGAGGGAAATGGGGCAAGTTTGGGACAGTTATGGACAGTTATGTCATTGGAAACACAATCAGAAAGGAAAAGAAGTTCTCAGGAGGTGGTTTTCTTGGTGGCCACCAAATCCCTGAGGTGGTGTCACATAGATGAATGCACAGGGATGAGAGAGTTGGGATGCAATAAATGTTAATTTCCTCAGATCCTATTGCCTTTCTTGCCTTTAAAAAGCTCAAATTATCAAGAGGTGACCAGAAAGTCCTCAGTAGGGGATGAAGACATCTTTTTTAAAGTTACCCAAATCCCTCACATATTATCTTTTTCCTTCTCAAATAAAAAGGCTGGCTTTCATTCTTTGAAACATTTCCCACAATCAATGTTTGTGTTTCATCACACGTCATCAACCATGTTACTCAGATGAGTCAATAGATTTAATAGCTTACACAAAGCCCAACATTTATTTTCATTTGTCCTTGTTCCTGTGTCTTTTATTCAGAAGAGCCCCACATAGTTCAATAATTTCTGGGAATGTGTTTATTGATCCTGGGGAAGCTTCAGTACAATACATGAGACCTACAAAATTTGAAGTACATATTCAACATTTACAGTCCAATTTACCTGATCAATCTAAGTAGTAGAGACCAGGGCCCTGAGAGGCTGAAATAGAGGCAGGTGAGTGGTCCAAGTGGAAAACTCTAGCCAATAGGGCAATAACCTTAGTGTACATTGGAAGTCTCTGAGCCTCCTGAGAGCAGCGTGGATGGCAAGATCTTGGTGGAGAGAAGAGGTGACTGAAAGGAGAACAGAGGGTGCAAAAAGCTAATCTCTCCCAGGATGACCTCAGCTTGGAGCAGCCTTAACATTATCTCATCTGCCTGTGTGCTTGTGGGCCAAGGAAGGGACCCAGGGGCAAATTGTTCTAGAGCCACAGGACAAACTTGAACTAAGGACTAGCCTTCTATGAGCTGAAATTGCTCAACAGTAAAAATGCCTGTATCCAAAGCAGGAAGAAAGATGGAACACGTTTTTGACTGAAATCAACATTCAAAGATGCTGAGCTGGTTGGGACTCCGGTCACAAACAGGGAAGCAAGAGCCTCTCTCAGACAATGGTCACAGTCACACAACAGGTTTTGCAGTGGCTCCAGGGGGTTAGCTCAGTTTGAAATGGGTCTGAAATTGAGGGCTAGTGGTGGGGGTCTATGCTGGCTAGTGAGCTGGCAAGGCCTGGGAAGTTAGCAGCGCCCCAGCAGGGAAGATGCATTTCAGGAGAAAATCTTAATCCGTATTATGAACTCGTCCATCAATCAGGAACTGAGTAGTCACATCAGAAGTTAGGGAGAAACCAGAAGTTTCAGGAGAACTTGGATAACTGGGGTCTCACTCCAGATGAAATACGAAATACTAGGCTTAGGTTGCAAGGCTGGCATGAGGGCTCCTAATAATTATTCATTCATGCACCATGCCGTTATTGTGTGCCTACTATTTACTGTGGTGGTCTAGTGGTTAAGATTCGGAACTCTCACTGCCATGGCCCAGGTTGGTTTCCAGTTAGGGAACCACACCACCCATCTGTTGGTTGTCATACTGTGGTGGCTGCTATTGCTGTGATGCTGAAAGTTATGCCACTGGTATTTCAAAGGCCAGCAGGGACACCCATGGTAGACAGGCTTCAGCGGAACTTCCAGACTAAGAAAGACTAGGAAGAAGGACTTGGCCACACACTTCTGAAAAAATTGGCCATGAAAATCCTATGAATAACAGCAGAGCATTGTCTGATAGGGTTCCAGAAGGTGAGAAGATGGCACAAGAAGATTGGGCAGAGTGCCTCTGTGCTGTACACAGGGTCACTAGGAGTTGGAGTCAACTAGACGGCTCTAACAACACACTATGTACTAGCTCTGTGATAGTTGCTGGTCATGCAAAGAGAAGTAGGGCGTAGTCTTTAAGTAGCTTACCACGTCTAGTGGGAGAGGGAAGAGCCAGTGCTCTGCAGTTTCAGTAGGGAATCCCTCGGAAATGGAGTGAGGGTCTTCATGAATTTTGGAGGGCCTGGGTATCTACAATCAGCAGAAACTGATAACTTCTTTCCAAATTTCCCTAAAATCTACCCTACTCCAAATATAAATCTCCATTTGAAAAAAAAAAATGGGAAAACTTTAAAGGAAATGTGAACTAGTAATTGTATTACACGTCAATCCCTCAAATAGCCCTATGAAACATAAAAAAATGTCATAAACACCCAAGCCCATCTGTATTTATTTTGTCTCATCGAATAGCACATCACAACTCTGTTTCTATGGCTCCAAAATAGCAAGTCGACTTGGTCAAATCAGTCAAATAAAAGTCAAATGAGTTTAAAAAAAAAGACACAAATTGAAATGGTTGATATCTTCATCCTGTATAGGCACAGCCTAAAACTCAATACTTATTTCTCTTCGTTGGCTGTTTGGTTTAGTACTGATTCCCAAATCCCTTTCCTCTACTATTTTATAAAATGCACAACTTTGCCTGAGTTAAATTGCCTACAATATCTTAATACAACATCTTCCAATCATTAATTTTCATCAGAGAATGTCAGCAGGGAATTATGTCAGATTACTTGGACCTGATTTCTTCTCATAAATCCATTCTAACCTCTATGTAGCCTTTCATTCTATCAGACATTTTCCATCTCTCTTGGAAGCTTCTTAAATTTTTTTCTTGAAATTAAAGTTGAACTTATCCAAACTGTTCTTGTCTTTATTTTTAACAAATGTTTATTGAGCTCCAATTATTTGAAAAGCACTGAATAAAATGTTGAGGGTTGGGGACAAATATAGTCTCTGATTTATAGGTAAAGTGGGATTTTCTGCATTGTTCCGGACAAAAGGCAAAAGTTATCCCCTATTGACAAGGAGCTGTCCTCAGTCGGAGCTGGAGCCAACACTTCTTTGCAGAACTTGTTGAGAAGCACAGTGCAGAATTTCTAGCAGTTGGTCAGTCCTTTACCAATCCCCACATCCAAAAAACAAGACCAGGGAGCTGGATGAGATGGGTATTACAGTGTTTGTGAAGAAAAGACAATGGAATCAGGGATGTTCCCCTTCAAAAAAGCCAAGATAATCATTTGTGAAGACTGGAGTCTCCAGAAAGACAGAGTTAATGACATCTAGTTCTCTGGTTGGAGGTTTGCTGAGCTGCAGAATCCTCAGGCCCTTCCTGGAGATGCGCTGTGGAGGTGCATGCTAAGGAATTCTTGGTAGAGAGCTCTGGAACTCCAAAGGTATGCTGTGTTATTATTTTTTGGTCTGTTCCCCCCACTGTGGACAGGAGGAAGTGGGTGCTTCACAAGTTTCCTTTAAAGTTTAGAGCTCATTCTTGAACATAAAGAATGATGCCTCTTTCTGGCTTACAGATTTATGAAGGATGGAGACCACTGGAGCAGCCCATGCCCACGGAGCTTCAGAGTTTGGTGTTCCTAAGCACCTTCTGCCAGCTCTCCACAACCCTCAGAGCATTAAGAGAAGCATCCCAGCTTCACAGAAAAGAACACAAAGATGGGCTGAGAATGATCAGGCAGTTGCTTGACCAATAGATGGGATGCCCAATCCAAAAGAGTTGAGGTAGATACTGCTGGGGAAAGAAAAGGAGACAGTCTGCTCCTCTAGAAGATACCTTACTGACAGAGAGAGCTGATGTAAAGGTAAGTGCCACACAAAGAAAACCAAGCACACCATCTGGATGGAAACCTTCATGCCAGCAGACGCTGCCAGCATCCGCTAGAACCAGACTGAGTCTAAGAGAAAACACATATCCACCACTGACACATGGGCAGTCACATAAAAAGACTTCTGCTTCCCCATATGTTTCCATCTTGTCCACAACACGAGAAAAGTCAATGCCTAGGAAAGGATTGGGAAGAGGGAGGACTGAGAGCCAGGCATCAGCCTGCATCTCCTCCATATCCAGTTGCCAAGGCCACAGCTAAGAAGATAAGATTTGATCAAGAGTCAGAGTAAAGCTCTAACGTAAACACATTTGAGTCTCCAATTGGAAGCCATTATTCAATAAAATAAAATAATTTCTTGTATAGGTCAATCAGGTAGTATTTATACACATAGAAACTTAAAAACTGAATCAAATGTCTAGTTACTTCTATGTATTTAGATAATTGGCATTTTTCCTCTTTCTTTAAATTGTTCATCATCTTTGCTCTGTTAACCATTGAACCATTATAACTCAGAAAAGAGCACATAGCTCATATTGGAATTATTAAAAATAAAAATTTATTTTAGTAAGTCAGTTTGGCTCCTGACATTGAAATGTATTTTATTTTTATCTTTCCAAAAATTTACGTCACTAACATATCATTTAAAATTATCCACATAAAAATAAATATTGCATTTAAGAAAAAATGTATTTGCTATAGAAACAAAATGAAGCAGTGAAATAAAGAATGTGAAAAATATTGCTTCTTGAACACATCCCTGCAAAAATTGTTTGTTTTTAGCTAAAACTGATTGCTCTAGTATAGCTAGTTTGGCTGCAAAGAGAATATACAAAATTGCAAGTAAAGTGAAATGTATTTTAAGAATACAATCAGCATCTTGAATCTCAGGATTGGTGGTATATTTTCAAGAGGTTTCAAGAAACTAGAAGCAGAGAAGCCCTATAATCTCTTCCTTGGGGCAACTCAATTTCTCCCTGGATGCTTGTTCCATTCTCTGCTCTTCAATGTAAGAATCTTAAGCTTCCACGGTTTATACTGGTTCATAAGTTTGTTACAACTCTCAGTATCCTGACTCTTTGACCTCAGATTCTACCACTAACTGGCAACTTCCCTTCATGCTTCTTAGCTCAAATAAACAAGTGAAAGAATTGCATTGGTTCATGCTTTTGTTTCAAACCATGTGATAATAGCTAAAGTAGATATGGGCTACCTTGGGTCTTCATCCACTCAGTCTTTTCCAGCAAAGGGGAACACATAGTACTTGGAGAAATTTAGTTCCCAGTGAATTCCAGTCGTAGATCCCAACACAAAGGATCATGTGATATCTGAGATAAAGAATTCTGACTAACTTTTATGGACATTATGCATAGTTTTATTGTCTACTGAATTTTCTTACAAATAACTTATCCTTTTTAAAATCCATCTTATAACTTCACTTTGAGGCAGAAATTGAAGACCTTTAAGAAAAGATTTTTCATCGTATTTTGGACCATGGCATCATTCTCATCAAAGATCTCAAAGACCCCACAAGTCATCTATCCCATATGTTCTCATTTGCTATTCTCCTAAATTTTACCAGGGTTCTAAAATTTAAAAATTGCAAGTGAAGTATTTACACATAGTAGAACCCAAAATACAGACATTTTCATGTTATAGATAAAACAGTATGTGGGTCACCTGAAGAAAGAGTGTAGCTGCCTCTACACTCTGAAAACCACTTCCCTCGTGGAAAATAGATCTCATAACCGCAAAAGAGATCCTAGCTAGAAGGAAACTCTGTCGTCTAACCTAACCACATCCCCTCTCTCTTTACTCACTGGAGATGAAAAATAATCTTTCTTGAATGAGGGTGGGGGAGCGACATCCCCTTTCTTACATAGGTCTCACTTATTGAGCGCATACTAAGTTAAAACTTCTCTTGTTAAATATTGCTGAATTTAATTTGGATTTGTAGGTCCTCATGAGCTCAACTGTCCTCTATCTTAAAAGGTGCCCAAGGTCAACACCTGGACTCCTACGAGACAAATCCAAAAGGCCTTTGCCTTTTGGGTGCAACACCTTTGTTTCACATAGCACCGTTGACTTAACCTCATGAAATGGCTGAATAATAGGAAGGCAAGAATTAGTGGCTTCTACAAATTAAATGTAAGTACTTTGTTTCCATATGATTAGCCTGATTGTAACAGACCAACAAAATATAAGAATATATTTTTATTCCTTGATACTTTTCAGAGGAAAATGACCAAACTACCAATTATATCTAAGGAACAATGCCATGTTTATTCCGTGATGGTATTTACCAACTGACTACAAAATGAATATGCTTCAGGAGAATACTAAAGACAATCTACTTGCAATCTGTTTGCAATAATAAGACTCCATAACAAAAGACTACGAGGATAAACATTAACACGTATTCTAGAACTTCTCTATGGATAGATAATGGTCTCCAAGGGAAGAAGAGATAGACAGGGGAGGGCCATATCAAAGAGCTAAGAGGTAGGCTTTAGAGAAGGACTACAAAACCAATAACCTAAGTGAAAGACACTAACTAAATTTTGATCAATTTGTAAATGAAATACACCTAGAGGGAAGAACAACCCCAGAAAGAAGTTGATAAAAAAAATAAGAAAGATTCTGTATTCTTTACATTTACAAGAAAGAGAGATTCATTCCTTTTAATGACTAAAGTAAATATTTTTAAAGAAAATTATCTACGATCCTTGTTTTCCCTGGGGATATTGTGTAGTTCCAAAAGAATATTCAAACTATACATAAGAAAGTGCTTCTAAGAAGTTTCCTTCCAAGTTTAAACATCTGTGATTTTTGTGGCCTTTTCACCTGGAGAAATATACAGTTGATTCAGTTTTTCCACTTTCTATGACACTTGGCCATGTCTCAGACTGAAGTCACCCTTGGGCTTAGCTCTTCTCTCTGAGTGATTACTGGGCTCGCATTAATGTCACCCCTTATTCAGAGATTCTGAAGCTAAAGGTAAAGTTCTAAAATCTGTGAAGTTCTAAATATGACAATTAGGCCAGAGTTTCAGAAAGTCAGACAAGGAAACCAGGTGGGCACAATATGGAAACATTCTTTCCTGAGTAAACCAGCTCTGCTCTCCTCCCCATTCCCTGCTATCATCTTCCACTCCTCTCTCCTCTCCTCTGTTGACCGGTACACCCTCTCAGTCGTCTTTGGATTAAATAGTCTCTTACAAAAATTCTTATTTTTATGAATAGATATGAAGATCATATCAAAAGAATATGATCTCTTTTCTGAATAAAAAGAAAAATACCATTATAGCTCCCCCCATTTCAAAAATGAAACTACTGCTCTACATTTTCAAAGTCTGCCTCCTTTTTATTTGGAAATAATTGTAGCTGGGAAAACATGGGGATCAGAAACTTAGACTGTTATCGAGTTGTCAAATATTGTACTATAATCTAGGGGTGAAATGTATTTACGCACAGAGACTTAGTCTACTATATGTCAGGGGCCACTCCAGGAAGCAAATTGGAAGCACTTAACTTATCAATCTCCATGGCCTCCATCTGAACAAACATAAAATTTAAGCAAAAACTAGGCCCTTACTATTACAAACACATCTTCACAAGAGGTGTCCCAGGCCCACATTCAAACCAGATTGCTGCTACCCTAAGCTCTACCCACACGGAAATCATGGAGCCCTTGTACCCTCTGTCTCAAGGGGGTGCGAGTTTCTTTTCCCAGAGCCAAAGGGGCAGCCAAAACCGAGAGATCATAGTAAAACAAAAGGAATAGTGTGAACCAGTCTGTAATTTAGAAAATCTGGTCTCTGAAAGAAGCAGAGTCTGAGGTAGTCTTGAGAAATGAGTATAAATCCAATAGATACGACAGCCAGGAAAATGAGAAGAAAACAGCAAGTCAGGTGGGCAATCTGAAGCCAGCCTGGATGACTAAAAAACACTGGGGATTTTATCCAAGACTAGGTTTTTACCTGATCTCAAGGGCAGGATGCTCAGATGATCCAGCTGCATTTGGAGGACCAGAAACGGCTTGAACAGCACCTTTATGCTCCTCAGAGAGGACAAAGCTACCTGGTAAAATGTGTAGGTAAGCCAAAATGTTCTGGTGTATTCCTGAGGGATGAGGCAGCCTTCCCCAGCCATTCTTCTCACCCATTCTCTCCCAGGTGAAGGATCCTGAAGCTGGTCTTGCTCCAGGAAGAGCAGTCTTATCAGTAGTTCCCACACATGCCTGGGCATCCAAACCACAAGGACAGTTATTAAAAACATAGACTCCTGGGACGCACCCCAGTCCTTTTGAATGGGAAACTTGAAGATAGATGGAGTTAATCTATTACCTAGTTCATTCTTAAGCAACTATCCTGGTACAAACCTAAGATAAGACAAGCTTCTGCTTGCACACAGTACTCAGGTTTGCTTCCTCAGGTCATTGTGGCTGTGTGCAAGAGAGTAAGGAAAACAGCAGGGTTTCAGCAAGACAATAGAAAAATTGGCAAAAGTTGTGAACAGAAAATTCGAAAAAGGAAGTACAAATGGCTGTTTAACATGTGAAAAGATGTTCCTTGTCACTCATAGTAAGAGAAACACCTATGCAAACCACACTGAGATACCATTTCTTACCTGTCAGATTGGCAAAAATTAAAAAGTATAACAACATACTCTGCCGCTGAGGCAGTGGGCATACAGCCCTCTCACACATTGCCAGTCGGGAGGCAAAGTGCAATGAGCTGAATGCTTGTGTCCCCCCAAATTCGTATGTTGAAATCCTGACTCCCCAGTGAGCTGGTAGTAGGAGGTGGGGCTTTGGGGAAATAATTAGGTCATGAGAGTGGAGCCCTCGTGAATGGGATTAGTGCCGTCATCAAAGGAACCCAAGAGAATTTTCTTACCCTCTCTCCCCATGTGAGGATACAATGAGCAGTCAGGAGTCTGCAACCCAGAAGAGGGCTCTCAGAAGACGTGGAATCTGCCAGCACTTTGCTCTTGGACTTCCCAGCCTCCAGAACTGGGAGAAACAAATGTTGGTTGTTTAAGCCACCGGTCTACAGTATCTGTTATGGCAGCCAGAACTTACTGAGGCCGAATCTGTTGGCAACCTTAACGGAGGGGAGTTTGGCAATATCTAACCAAACTACATATATGTTGACATTTTGACACACCATCTCTCTTCCAGGAATTTACACTGAAGAAACTCTTCCAGTAATATCGAATACATATACACAATCTGTTTCCAATAATTCCGAAATATTGGAAATTACTTAAATGCCCACATGTAGAAGATTGTTTGAATAAGATACGATACATCCACACAGTGAAATACTAGGCAGCCATACAATGGGAGGAGGAAGATCTCCATGAATCAAGTACTTGTTTCCAAGAAATAGGAAACGAAAAAAACTAAAGTTTGAAAGAGGATGTACAGTATGTTACCTTTTATGTAAGAAAGAAGAGGAAACAGCTAGGAAAATTCCTTTCACTCAATGAGAGCACGTGAGTACAGATATGATCCTAGAGATATCTAAATTCTTAGTCTGAGGGGAAAAAAAAGCTAGAAGTTATACTAAAAAAAAAAAAAATGGTCCAAAAAAACCTCACCTGACAGAGGATGCACCAGTGCTTTCAAGAAACAGACTATTCACTTGTAGAATTTTCGTTGTCCAATATCAAGTGTCATTAGGCCCTGCAAGAATAAAATACATTTCTTAATCGTAATACCAAATAATACCACAGGAAAAAAGAAGATGTAAAAAAGCAGTGTAAAATCAAGAGCAGAATTCAGACAACTAAAGCAACCTGCTCTTGCCTGGCTGAGTTCATCCAGGACTCTGGCCCATCTCCCTTCTTCTCATTTCACTTCTGATGTGTCTGCCGACTCTCATCCCTATTTTAACTGTCTTTGCTCCTGGAGTTCCTTTTTGCATCTGCATCCCCATCTCCTGCTCTTCACCCCTCTTCACTACTGAGGCAGCAGTTCTGGAATCTTCTTTCTCTTCATATTCAGTTTTCGAGTTCTTAGCTTGTAACAGTTTCTCTGCCCTCACTCTCAGAAGTCACCTCAGATTTTGCACTGATGTCTTGGGCTTCTAGATTTTGGCCTTACCTCAGGGTTCAGGTTGTACCTCCCTCCCACGTTCTTTCAGCCTCTGAATCTCCCAATTCTGTTTACACAGAATCCCATCAAGTGGATTAAAATCCCTTCGCAAGCCCCAACCCAGCTTCTCTTCGTATACCCACCCACTGGCTAAGCAGCAGGCTTTGAATTTACTTTTTGCTAATTAAGAAACAAATGCGTTACAAAATTAAGGCGGAGGTTACTATGTAACTACAACTATGAGAAGTCGAAAATGGAAACAGGTGACAGCCTGGATCCCCACTGCTCAGAATTAAGCTTTTGTTTTCATTGCATTTTTAGAGACAGATTTAGACTTCCACAGACACTCTCACATAGCTGAGTAACACATCTTCAAGTAATTTCTTTGCAAAATGTATACAATTTTATGGGAACTTTAGAGGCCTCCCTCTGTATATTCACTGCTAAATCAATAAAAGGGCAAGTGGTCAAAAATCCAGTGGCTCCTCATTAGTTTCTTGCGTCCCTCCAAAAGGGAGAGCTTAACACCTTGAAGTAACTTTTGGAATGGTAGCGATATTTATACTGTGTTCTACTTTCTTGCAAGAGTGACTTTTTAAAAGGCACCAGGTAGAAAGAATCTGCATCGTTTAAGAGGCCCCTGTGTGGAAGAATCTGTCCTAGTTTATGTTTGTTGATTTGAAAGGGTATTTGAGAAAGAATGGGAAAATGGACCCAGGAGATCAATATTCTGAACAATTAACCTATAAACAAATAAATAACACAGTATATGGCCTACTTAATGTCACATCTCTATAGACAGACAACAATAAGCTGTAGGCAAGGTTGACGTGACGGATGTAACTAGATTAGTGGCACACTTTGCCAGATTCAGAAACAAAATCACATGCACTCTCTTCCGTTGTTCCACATTGTAAAGGATGCTCTCTGCCTTTCCCACTCTTTCATGCCCTCTCCCTGATTTTCATCAATAATTCGGACATTTACACTTTCCCTCAAAGCAATGGCATATAATAGCCAATATGGCATATAAAAGAAAAGGTAGAGCCAAACTAACCACTTGGGGCCAGAGTTTAAGTCATCTTTTAGGTTTCCGCATGATATACCAAAAAACGGACACGTGTTGAGAAGCCACGGCTTGCCTAGTGCCATGAAGATGCTCTTGCACCTGTATGCACACCCACAGTTTATCAATCTGATGATAAACCAATGGTTCACAATTCCACCTGCACATTAGAATCAACTCAAAAGTTTTTTAAATACTCACTTCTTGACCCCTGCCCCCAAGCCAATTGAAATCCAATCTCTGGGAGTTAACTGCTGGCATCTGCAGTTTTTCTTAAACTCCCCAGATGGTTCTGAGGCAAAGCAATAGTTGATACCAACTATGCTGAATAAAGGCATTTCCTTTTTGTTCCAGTCCACAAACTATACCAACAAGGCCAAAATCTTACAAGCCACTAATATTACCCTTTCCTGCCTGCTAGAAAAGTCTCAACAAAATTAACACAAAGATGCTCTGATTGGATTCCAGGAAGGGACAGAGTCAACAAGAGACTCATTCATGCCAGAAACAAAAGCTAAGTCATTAAAACTACAATAGAAAATTTCACTGACCAAAATTTGCAGATAACACATTGAGAATATATCTCCTAGGAATAATCACATTTCAGTAAATGTTAAAAATCTAAATTTTTAGATTTTAGGAGATATAGTCTAATATTATTACCTCCTTGTTTAAGTATTTTGAGTTTCATGAAGGCTAGGAGTCAAATCAGTATAAAATTAAGACATTTGTACAAAATATGAAATCTTACACAATTGCCCTAAAGGAAAGAGAAGAAATACAGTAGGTGTTATCTTCCTCACTTTTGATCTTTCTCCACTCCTTAAATATTTTCCTTTTCTGTGGGTGGTAAGAATTCAAGAGATTACAACATAGAATAAATCTTTAGAAGAGGATGACACTGTTTTTTAAATAACAAAGACTAGATTAATTATTAAAGGGAAATATAAAGAAATTTACGAGGGAGACATTTCATGTGAAATAGCTATCCGTTCTTTGAAAGAAGGTAAAGGTGCAGTATATTCTTTATGCACTAGTTTCTCCTTAGGGGTAAAACAGAGGTGAGTACTTTGACAATATTTACGTGAGCAGGATGAAATAATGGAGACAATGCCAGGTGACAAGGAGATCAAATCCATGGAAAACAAAAGTACAAGTAGTAGGTATAGGGAAAAAAGAAAGGCATTAAAAATTGAAAGCCAGACAATAAATGCAGTAGAGAATTTCACATCTGAAAAGATTTTTGAACTACAGGTTGTGCTAACAATGGAAGATGCATCTAGAGAAATTAAGATAAGAGAAAGAACAATCTAAAAGTGGAAAGAAGAATGAAAAAAAAGTAAAAGAAGAGTGGAATAAAAATTACCTCATTCAGTTTTATCATTTAATGAACATAAGCCAAAGAGTAAGCTCACTGACAGAAGTTTTTTCATCCCTCTCCTTTCATCAGTTCCCAAGTCAACAAATATTTGGGCAGAGGATGAGAAAATCTTTAAAGCAAGAAATAAGAAACGGGAAGAAAGCTAAATGCGTATGTTGCTGTCAACATTTTTAACCTTTGCTTTCAGATTTATTTCAAATATTTGCTTCTGGCGTCTTGTATCCCAAGCTGTGTTTTGACTCAGTAGTCAATGAACCAAAATTTTACCCAATCTTATCCTCAGCTTCTTCAGTTCCACATGGCAAGGGAAATATTGGAGTATCCTTTCTTGTGAAGGAAGATCCAACCCAGCACAGCTTATAGTTGCTTTGCACTTTGCCTTGGTGTTGGTTGGGGGGGGGGGGGGAGTAGGGGGTAAGTGTTGAGCTGTTGATGAGAAGAGACCTCAGGGGGTACTTAATTATTCTGCAAACCAATGCCAAGTGGAGCGCTGCTCTTAGAGGAGATAAAATTGTGTATTGTGGTGTACTCTCATTTCACCACTCTGATATTCCTCTCCTTGTTCATCCCTCTCTATCCTCAATTTTGTAGAAAATCTTGTAGTTTTTTGTTTTGATTCATTTGATTTTTCTTTTGGAGGGGGTGGTTGTTGGTGGCAAGTTAGAAAACTGGTGCTATTTATCTACTTGAATTACCTACATGTTTGTCTTTTACTATTTCTACTTGGGAAACTGTGTTCCTAGATCACTGCCCCATGGAGATAATGCAATAGATTTTAACAGCTGGTATCAAGGAGGTCTATTACATATATGTTCTATGCAACTTCACTTTAAGGGAATGGTAAAATTTATTACTATCTGAAATCTTTGCTGAAGTTTCGTTTTTTAGTACATACAAGCTCAATACACTAATGAGAAAATCTATTTCTATTTTTCTGTAAATAAAACATTAATTTAAAACTCTTTTCAGTATTAGAGATTAATAAAGTAAATAATCAAAATGTCCTGCAAAAGTGCTTCAGATTTCCCATTAAAGTTATCAATAACCTTTGAAATTTTAGTTTCCCAGAAAATAGCTAGTGGCTACCAAGAAAAAAACGTAGCTCACAATTACAAAAACTCTGATAGTTTATGCACTCAAAATAGTACTATTAAATAAAGCTCTCTATGCCTTTAATCAACAGCTATTTGTAAAGCATCTACTGTGTGAGAGAGATTTTTCTAGGTTCTAGAAATTGACATGAAACTGAATTTGATCTGCTTTCAATAAACTCATAGACAAACGGAGAAACGAAAAGTTAAACCATTATTATAATAACGTATTAGTGGTCCTCGATGTGTGGTCGTGAATCAGGAGTATTAGCATCCTACTGAAACTTGTCAGAAATGTAAATTCTTGGACCTCATTCCAGACCTCCTCAGTCAGCAATCTGACGATGGAACCCACCAAGCCATGGCTTAACAATCTCTCCAAGTCACTCTAATGGATGCCAGCTTTGAGGACCACTGTATTAATCTAAGTGCCATGAGGCATACACCATACAATGGACAAATACTGATGTCTTCTTAAGTCCCTGGGAGCTAGTTCAGAAAAAAAGGCACCTGTAGAGGCAATCGTTGAGATTTGAAAAGCAAGACAGGTGAAATAGGGAAGGAGGTTCCAGGCAAAAGCAATGGCATAAATAAAGATCTAAGAAAATTATTTTGCATATCAGTTTTAAATGTTTGTTTTATACTGTTCAAATGAGTTTTTTATTAATTATGTCCTTGAATAAGTTGGTTGTGTAACTCCAAGGCCTAAAACAATTTATCTTAGGTATGTGGTGGTTGTTAAAAGACTAGAGAACCATCCTGTATGGCAAAAGGGCAAAGTCCAGGTAAGTTGCCTCCATGTAAGTTTTGCTCCTGGACAGTTTATCTGGGGCTGACAACACTTCTAACTGATTAAAAGATTGTCATGAGCCTGACTTGCCACTGCCATGTGGCACTATACCTGTGTTATTCCCATCTTTTAGTTTCTGCCTTTGAAAAGAAATAATTGATGGTAAAGGACTTCAGACTATATATTTTTATGTCATACTAAGTGGTCAAGTGTTAAAAGTGATATTCAGCCAAAGCCAAGGCTGATGCCAAATAGCTCATTATACCTCCTGGGATTTGAGAACAAATCTTGAATTTAACAAAAAAAAAAATATTATTATTATTATTATAACTTTATCATTAACAGTTTAGGAATCAAATTTTAAACACGATATAGTGTATGGATGATCATTTCTTAGACTTTGCTGAAATGTTCATATGGTCACTGCACTGCAAATTTATGACACTAAATAGATAAAATTTCAACTGAGGTAAGTGGAAGAACAAGATATCTCTTGGGTATCTTGTTTTTCTCTAGCACTTTCTTCTTTTCTTCATACTTTCCATATTCTTTGCTATTCTGGATCAAAGATGATTTATTATAGATGTTGTTGCACAAGATTTTGAAGATTTTTTTCTTCATGAAATATTGAGATGGCAAAGTTGACATTCTGCTTTATTCAACCTCAGATGACGTGAAGAATAATCAAATAGAACTTTTTCTTGAAAGACTCAGGACTAATGTATGTGACTACAAAGCTACAAGAGAGCAGAAGTTTGCTCTGTTCCCTGATGTTCCCAAGTACCTAGAAAGTGATAAGTACATAATAGGTTCCCAAGGAATATTGACGGAACAAATGGATGATTAAGTGGATTTAAATAGCTACAAACTAAAAACAATTCTTAAAGCTTATTTTGTTTAATGTCATAAATACAAGTACACCAAAGGATTCCACAAGTACTCAGATTAGAGTATATAGCCATGAAAACTCTGAAAGAGGAGAAGATGAGGATGGACCTCATTAAATTAAAACAACTTGAGAGCCACAATAGTTAAAGCAGTGAGATAGTAGAAGGTTGTGTGGACAGACCAATAGAAAGTCTAAGTATAGACCCAAATATATGTGGGAATTTGATGTACGATAAAGGTGGAATCTCAAATCAATGGAAGTAAAGATGGACTTTTAACAAATGGAGTTGAGACCTCTGGGTAGCCATCTGGAAAAAGACCAAATTGTGTTCACACCACATACCAGGCCAAACTCCAACGGATCAAAAATGTACTAGAACACATCAAATCCCTTTACGACCTTAGAATGAGGAAAACATTGCAACTGACTAAAAATCTACAAGCTATAGAATAAATCGTAAATTGAAATGCACAGTCGCATTAAAAAAAAACCTTCTACATGGCAAAAAAAAGAATCCAAGCTAGAAGATAAATAAGGAAAAATTATATGTTTATAACTCATATCACAGGCAAGAGTTCGTCTCCCTAATATATAAAAAGGACCTAAAAATCTAGAAGAAAGGCATCAAAATCATAGAAAAAGAGTAAAGGATAGGATCATAAGGCTCACAGGGAAAAAAAACACAAATGGTCCTTAAACGCATACAAATGTGCTGAGCTGCAACCATAAGGAGACCATTTTTCATCTACCACATTGGCAAAAATCCAAAAATTTGACAAAATGCTCTGTTGATAAGGCTTTAAGGTAACAGGCACTCACATACCTTGGCCAGTGGGAGTGCAAAATAGTACAATTCCTAGGGAGGGAAATTTGACAGTGCATATAAAAGTTACAAAAAATTTGACAAGGCACTCTCACTTGTGGGAATTTATCCTATAGCTATACTTGAACACATGTGAAACATATAAGGTCATAGCATTGTCTAATTTGGAAAGTTAGGAAAAATCCAAGTGTCCGTCAAAAGAGAACTGTTTAAATAAACTACAATGAAACTATCCAAGCATAAAGAATGAGAAAGCTCTCTTTATACTGATGTACAAAGACCTCTACGTTATATTGCTTAGTAAAGAAAGAGAGTAAGAAAAAATGTTTCCTCTAGGTTACCCTTTGAGTAAGGAATTAGGGAAGATAAGTATTTATTTGCATTTGCTAACAACCGCAGTAAGAAATAGTGAAAGTATATGCAAAAAGATATGGGGGTAGGGGTTGGACAAAACAGGATCAGGAGTAGAGTGACATCACGAAGTGTATCTTTAAATGCACTTTTTTCATTTGAACCATGAAATTATTCTTTTTATATGAAAACTGGAAACCATAAAAAGGAACTGTAACATAATCTAATCTATATTTTTTTGCTTTGTATTATTATTTAAATATTTCTAGACATCTGTTTGCTCAAAATGGCTATAATGTCTTTCCCTGAAGTTATCCTGCTAATACACTTTCTGAAATACTTTTCTCAACCATGATTTTCTCAACTTCAGCTTTAAAACGAAAACCCTTTCATGGTCATTATTAGGATTTCAATGTTTACTCTTTTAAAGGTTGTCAACGAACCCTACAACCCCCCTCTCAGTCTTTAGCTTACTTGACTTATCAACAGCATTTGGCAGAGTTGATCTCTCTTTCCTCCCTTCAATGCTTTCTTCCCTAGCTTTCAGGGATATATTCCCTTTGTTTTCTTCCTAATTCACTAGTTGTTCCTCATGTTCTTTGCTGGTTCCACCTCTCCTGCCCAACCTCACCAGGCCGGGACATCTATACTCACTCCTTTTGTGGTCTCATCTGGTCTTATGGTTTTAAATACCCACCATATGCCAATGACTCCCAAATTTAAATTTGCAACCTAGACCTCTCTTCTGAACTCCAGATTTATATTCCTAACTGCCCAGCTGAAATCTCCAGTTGGACATCTGACATCTCAAATTTAAGATATCCAACATCCTCCTTCTCAAACTGATCCATACATAGGGTTCCTCATTTTGATTTATGGGAAATTTTCTTTGACTCCTCACTTTTAAGTCCCACATCAGCTTTAGGAAATTTGGGCAACTCCATCCACTCTCGCCTTCATCTACTTGTCACCACCTTCTCTATGACACTCATTCAAGCCACCACCATCTCTGACCTGGATGATTTCCATTGGCTCCTAATTGCATTTCCTCCTACAATCTCTTTTCAACACTGCCCTCATTTAACACATAAATCAGATTTTGTCAATTCACTGCCCACAATCTACTATGGTTCCCCATCTCACTTGGAAGTCAAAGTGGTTCAAATGTTCTACAGGGCCCTATATGATCTGGCTTTCCATTATTCATCTAACTTCATCTCCTATTACTGTTCTTTCATTCCTCAGCCCAACTACACTGACTTTACACACTCCAGATAGCTACTTGGCTAACACCCTCTTCTCCTTTAAATCTTTGTACAGATGCCACCTTCTCAATGAAATCTATCCTAACAATCCTATTCAAACAGCAGTATGACCCTCATGTCCAGTGTTCCAAACAGCCTTTGCTTTACTCATTTTTTTCCCCAACCACTTGTTATCTTCTATACAATTTGCTTGTTTATTATATTTATTGTAAATTTTCTGTCTCCCTTCTCTGTAATATAAGCTCCGTGAGGTCTGCAAGCATCTCAAACATTGCCGCCACAGGGTAAGTACTCAAGACAGCATTTGTTAAATGAATATATGAATTCACCTTGAGAATAGAGCAGAAATGTATTCTGTTTGGAAAGAGGAGAGTCAAATATCAAATAGGAGGAGTCATTATTTGTTCTAAAATTTAAGTAACCCACAAAACTAATATTGAAGCAGCAAGATGGGGAAAGATTTGAGTTTGAAAATTGTCTTTTTAAAAGCAAATATCTATTTTTTAGCAGACTTCTATTGGTAGACATTTAGGTTATCTGTAGTTTAATAATGTCTCTATTTCCATCCTTATTCATGTGTCTTTGCCTATATGTACAAGCATGTCTCTAGAATGAATTACTGATAATGGATTTGCTGGGTCAAAATTTACAATGTAAATTTTGTAAATATTGCCAAATTGCTTTTGATAAGTGTGCACCAATTTGCACTCTCATCATCAGGGTATACACGTGCCTGTATATTATGAATTTTCTATAATATGCTCTTTATCACAATAAAAGAAGTACATGCAAATCGAAAACATGTCATTTTAATTATTGACACTTTCACAGAATGTTTCAATAAAATATAAACACAATGACCAAAAAGGAAGGGAAAGTTGAATGATGACTGATTTAATTAATTAATAAATAAACAAATGGCTAGATGGATTAGTGGAGGAACGGATGGATGCATTGGATGGATGCATGAATGGATATCGAGTGAGTAGATACCTGGAAAGAGATGTTAAATATGTGAGAGGAGCAAATGGGACAACAAGGTTACCTGGTTCTATGGCATGACCAAGGCAGCAACAGAAAAGTAACTCAGTTCTGATAGGACGTAAAAACTCATTAAAGTAAACAACTAGAAATCATTTTTGTTTCTCTTCTAATTAATCTCAAGAGAATAAAATGATTTAGAATGTAAGAAGGGTCAACAAAATCTTCCCTTCTCTTAAAACAAAACACTCATGGCTGCTTGAATAAAACAAATCTCTGTGTGAAACTGAGTGGGAATAAGATGGTGAAGTTTCTGATATTTAATTGTAAACTATGTTCTAACCTCCCACCTCCCAGCATAGTCATTGCTTCAGAGATGCAGAATAATTTGGAAGATTTGGGCATAAAAAGCAGTGGCTAACCTTTAGCATAGTGAACTCGAAGAGGAGGAATGCTTCCATAGACATCAGGGATGATGTTTCAAGCCCATAAGTCATTCTAGAACACAGTAGAACCCTCTGACAGCACCTGGTCACCCTCACTAGCAAATCTCAGATTCCTTCTCCTTCACAGAAAATCTGACCCAAGGCCCATTGTGTTCTGACGGGGTACTACCTTCCTAAGGACACATGACAAGCTAAAATTCTCTTCGTTTCTATCGTCTCTGTAAAAGCTCCAGTTCTTTTTCTAATCAATGTGCATACTCTGAGGTTATTAAGAAGAACTTTCTTGAGTCCCTGAACAATTCTTCAGAGAATTGGGAGAGAATGTTCCTTATGAATTCACTAGAAATTTTCATAGAACTGTGCCTGGCTGGTAAGGCAGACAGGGATGAAAAGAACATGTGTTTTGAAGTCAGGGAGACCTGGATTTGAATATTGACTCTGCTACTTCTAGTTGAATGACCTTAGCAACTATAAGTCTCCGATTCTTCATTTTTAAATGGAGATAATAATACTTACATTGATGAGTTGTAGATTAAGCTAGTCTATAGAAGCACCACCTACCACACATTATAGCCATCCTTCTTTGAATAATGATCTTCAAGACAAAACACAAAGGGGAAGGCAGATGGGCCTGTGTAATCTGCCATTATATATTGATTATTGATTTGGGGAGTTGAATAATTTGTAATTTATTTATTCTAAGAAATTTAATGGTCAAGAAAACAAAACACTTATATCAGTTGTTGCCTATGCAGAGAGCATTTAGGTGTTCTTTTGCTGATGAAGAGCAGGGCATCTTTTAAATTTATAAAACATCTGTTGAAGCAGCTGGTTATTCATTAAATAAAAATAAAAATGTACCACTTTTCCTTGGCAATGCTGATAAATGGGAACAGGTGATGATCCCAGATGAGATTATGATTATAAATGAGCCTATTGAAATTCATTGGTATTTTTATAGAGGCATCAAAATAAAAATACATGAGAAGTGAAAAAAGAGGTCATGGAGTCCTGAAATACACTGGGAACCACAGGAAAATGGCTTGTTCTCATGCCCCATTCCACTTAAATTCCACGTTCTAAGTGGGAGTTCAACAGGATCAAAACTGATACTCTTTCTGCAGGACTCTAAATCTGCCACCTGGAATTTTCCCAGTTAGTAGCAATAGATCAATTTCTAAGACCCAAATTCCAATCATAACTACATATAAAGAAAAGGCAGCATTCCCTGAAAGTCGTATCAAACAGTCTGCCTTTAACAAGTGGGGGCCAAGAACAAGTTAGGACATTTCATCCTCACACATCTCCAGGAGATAGTAAAGTAGGATTATGCTCGTTTGACAAATGAGGAAACAGAGATTAATTGATTTGTAACTATATGATTATATTTGACCAAGAACTTGAGATTCAACCTCCAGTTTCCCATCAGTCAATGCCTTTTTATTAGAAAGATACATTAGAAAGGAGAAAACAAATCAGGTCATCTGAATTTGGCAATGAATCAACTGGGAGATGGTTTCCTGCTTTGTTCCGTATTCCTCACCTTACCCAAATGACTAATGAACTTCTCCAAAGCACCACTCTCTCTGAGCAGACTCCCACCATAGTAACGGAACTTAAAGATCCCATATACCCAGAGGGTAAGGCAAGGTCGAGAGAAGTGACAACATCTCATTGTAAGACTGACTCAACAGAGTTGCTTTTAGAATTTAGGAGTGAGACATGCTCAACTGTTATGAGTTGCTGTGATGATGCATAATTAGATGGTGATTTAACACAGAGCTAAAAAAAATGTCAGTAATCATGGGGGGAAGGAATAAAATGCCAACGAAAGCAGTTAAATGAACTAAAGTGCCTGGCATTTTTGTGATGTGTATCTGTTAGTAATTTGTCAGACTGTAACAATAGAGGTAATTTCACAAATAACAGGGATTCATCAATTCACAATAGCACTCACTGGTATTTAAGACTGAAGAAAAGCAATTGTGTTTGACTTATCAACTTAAAGAAATGGTTATGAAACTTAGGCCTAGCCTATACATTACAAAGTGAAACAGAGAAATCATTAATCAGGAAAATTCAAAGCTGTACACATCTGACTTATGATGACTTTCAAGGCAGACAATTGTTTTGGGAAAGATTTCACAAAATTAAGAAAAGGTTAATAATGGCATTTCAGGGGGCCGGCCCCATGGTCCAGTGGTTGAGTTTGGGTGCTCCACTTCAGCAGCCCAGGGTTTCACTGGTTTGGATCCAGAGCACAGACATGGCACTGCTCATCAAGGCCATGCTGAGGCGGTGTCCCACATAGCACAACCAGAAGGCCCTACAGCTAGAATATACAACTATGTTCTGGGGGGCTTTGGGGAGAAGAAGAAGGGAAAAAAAAGAAAAAGATTGGCTACAGATGTTAGCTCAGGTGTCAATCTTAAAAAATATAAGTAAATAATGGTGTTTCATGGGTAGGACAGGAAGACTGTTTCCCGTCACCTTTGGAACATTCGCTGGCTTCTACATTCCTCTCCAGTTTCACCCACTGTCCTCAGCGGCATCCAAAGTTTTAGCCATGAAGATCCACACACATTACTCCCAATGAGCTTCTCTTTTCCACGCCTGTGCACTTAAGATTACTCCCAACTGAAATCTTCTTTCTCTTCATTTCACTCAGCTAGCAAGTCATCCCTTAATGTTAATCAAATGACACTTGCGTCAAAATATTCCCCTGACTCGTCTCCTCCAACCCTAGAATGCTTATGTGTCACTGCTCTGTACTTCCATTCCACTCCATGGCATTAATTACTCTATATTGTAATAACTGGTTTGCATGTCTTTCTTTCACACCAACTGGGAGTTCCACAAGGTCAATGATTACATTTCTTTGCGATTCCTTCATTCCTTGAAACGAAACAGATGTTGAACAATTACTGACGAATGAAGAAATGAATGAATGGTAGAATTCAAGCGTGAACAGTGAGAGAAATGTGTATTGAAAATCCTCTCCTCTCACCATTATCATTCTCTTCTCTGTACCTATGAAAGGTGCATAATAGCAGAGTCTATAAGTTTCTGCTTCTTCCAAACATGCCTTCTAACTCAAGGGATAATTCAAAAAAATTTAGGAGAATATTGACTCGAAATGTTCCTACAACTACAGTGGATGGAAAATAGGAGAGTGATAGAAACGTATGAAATATGGCTTATCTTATTTAAATCTGGCATTTGAAAAGATTTAGACTGTACTCCATGATAAAATGAGAGTAGCAAAGTAGTCCTAACTAGTGGTTTTCCTTCTTTGATACTCAGCTGTTGTTACAATATATCATACATGTCTAGTTAGAAGTTGTTATATTTTAGAAAAAAACTCTCAAAGGGCTTAAAACACATAAAAATGTGAGCCTACTACTGCTCTATTTTTCTAAACTGCAAGACATTTTTTATCTCTTTGTTGGTTTGAAATCTCAGGAGCTTCCTTGGTGAAATGTGAAACTGGCTCCTATACAACGATAGCAAGGAGAGACCAAAGAAAGAGGCAGGTCACTCCAGAAAGGTAGGTGGGAGTTTTAATAAGCAAGGAACTTACATACAAGACTTGTCTTGGGCGCCCACTAGACGAGTAGATCTCCGCGCCCACCGCCAGCAACTTAAGAGTTTACATAGAGGACTTAACAGGGTTCAGTCATGTGTGCCAGTCAGATAGTCCCAACAACACATTGCTCTCTCAAGACTGCATCCTTGAAAATGGCTCCGGCTGTGGGAACAGTGGGCAGAACACACTTGCCAAGGACGGGGAGAGTGTGGGGAGCCTCTGATTGCCCAGGTCCAGCTCGCAGGTTAACCAGTAGTCACCCCCTTTCAATGACCTCCTCCAAATCCTCTTTAATTTCAATATTCTTGTATACCAACATCACCTTGATTTTCCCAAAGAAAACATAATGCGAAGGAAACACGAGAAACACATGCAATTAAAAATCAAAGTACAAAACGATACAAGTAATCTTCTTAACCTTTTAAAAAGTCATAAAATAGTGTGTTTACTTGAAGAGAAAAGAACATATTATTGTCTCACTACTGTAGGAAGTACAATTTATAATTTATCACTATGGACAGGTAAAGAGAGAGAAACAGACCTACACTGATGCCAAATGATTATGCAAATAGAATAGCTTTGAAAATTATTGCCTCTAATCTTTCAGCATAGGATAATTGGCTTTTCCCCTTTGCCTAAGTCATCTACACTCAAGTAATTGTGTTTCAATTTTTTCCATCTTAGTCATAACCAATTTATCTTTTCATTTTCTTCTTAAGTATCATCATAATCTTTATACTCATTTAACCCCAGTGGAATGATCATCCAAGTGAATCAGTTTGGGATCAAAGAAATCACTTAACATTTCCTGAAATAAAATGAGTAAGATTTTAGAGGATGGGGTGAGGGAGGGCACGGAACACTGGAACAAGGGCTGGAGCACTGGGGGTTCCTCATACACACAATAGGAAGTACATAAAATCTATATTCTTATAGAACATACTGACAATTTGTTGGTTTGGCAAGACGGTATTATACCACATTTGCTATATCCAAGTTTCTTTTTTTGGCAGTTTTATAGGGATGGAGAACTACAAAAGGGAAATCATAATGTAGGAAAATAAAATGTTTTATGTGCCTTAACTCAGAAAGTACAATTTATCCCAGACTTCAGTACACAAAATGAGTACTTTATAGTGCTAAGGCAAGTACTTCATAGCACTTTATAATACTAAGGAAAGTACTATGGGTGCTTATGTTCCACCCAAAACAAGAGCAGGCAAACACTACTAAACCAGCATTAGCCTGTGGAAAGTGGAAAGTGAATTGTTTCTCTGCTTTTCCCAACAAGCACATGCCAGACACCTCCTGTAGAATATACCCCAAATTCCCTAATTCTTCCCACACTGTTCCATTCACACGGTTCCCACTGGAGCTGCTATTCTCTTACATGGCCCCACTTATCTGGCCACTTATTGATAAGCCCAATGATAGCCACCAGAGCAAGTTTGGCCAATAAGTGCATTCCCTTGGATGTTTGGACTTGGAACCAAAGATAGAGCAAAGGTACTCTCTCTTCAGGAGATAGAAACTGTTAGCACTGTGTTTTCATCCATGTAGGAATAACTGTCAATGATAAGAGAGATTAATACACATGAAATATACAGAAGAGACATTCCTTAGTTGTTCATCTGCTAACAGAAGAAAATCACAAGACAGGACTTATCTCTACAGCCACTATCTTTCAGAGCCAAGGAAACTACTGTTTATATTATCTAAGACCCAAAAGTGGCCTTCTTTTAGCATCATTCCACTTCTCAGTCAATAGCACCTCCATTCACCCAGTAGTACTAGTCAGGAAACTGGAAGTTCCTAGAACCTCTTTTTCCCTCATTTCCTGTATCTAACCAACTACAAGCCCATTTGATCATAAATCATAATGTTCTCCGGAATCAAATTCCATCTCTATTGCTACCACTCTGATTCAAGCTACAACCTCTCTCTCCTTGACTTCAACAATCGCCTCCTAACTAGTCTCCCTCGAACAATATGTACAGTTGAATCCCACACTCATTTTATTCAGCGTACACAGCCAGAGTGATCTTTTCAACATATACATCTGAAATCATGGGACCTTCTGCATCCACTTTTCACTATATCTAAAACTTCCCAATGACTTCTTATTCCAATCTAGGTAAAGACAAAAATCCTTAATGTGATCTACAAAATGCTAATTTACTGACTCCGCCTACCTATTAGCATCATCTTGCACATTAACTCCACACTGCCCAAATCTATAGATATCAGGGTATCTATAGATACTCTTCTACCAACCAAATTTTGATATGAGCAGGCTATGGTTTTGAGCTTTTCTAGTTCTCTTTGCTTCAAAGAGTTGCTTAGCCTGACTAGTACCACTGACTGTAAAAAAAATACTACATCAGTCCTGGTAACCAATGGATCAGCCACACAGCTAGCTCTTCTGTGTGTGTCGTCGCCAAGCAGAGAAAATACTATATAAGTCTGCTTGACAGCTACTCTGCCCTGTTTAAATGCAATTCCAACTTAGGGTTTTAAAAAGTGTTATTAGTACCAGCGATTTCTTTTAAAAAATTAACATTCCTAAAGCCTCTAGAAGACATCACAAATTTAGCAAAGTAAAGAATGTTTTACAGATGAGACAGTAGAATGAATTGAAAGAACTATCTAAACCCACTCAGAGAAGGGTGCTTGTTCAAACTGCAAACTCTTGTGTCTCATCCTATAACTACTAAATCAAAATCCCTTTGGGAACCCCCCAAAATCTGCATTTTATTCCGTACCTCATGGGCTACTTTTCCACATTAAAGGAGAGAGAGTCAAGTGAAGGAAGAGTTCCCAGCATCAGCCTATCAGGAATATCATTTAGAGACATGGAAAGAAGATGGAAGTACCAAAGAGATTATGAAGAAAGGATCAGACAAACAGGAGACAAACCACAACAGAAGTGTCATGGAAACCAAGAAGGCAAGTTTTTCAAAGAGGGAGAAGCCCACTCAGTTGAATGGCAATGTGTGGTCTCGTAAGATGAGGACTGGAAAGTGTCCATTTGATTGGGTGTCATAGAAATAATTAATGACCTCTTATCACCAGTTTCAGTAAAGTGCTGGTGCTGGAAATCATAGTAGAGTGAATTAAACATTGAATTTTTTAAAAAGCTGGGAGCAACCTAGTATCTAACAAAAAGAGAAAGAATTTATAAATGTAGAATGTTCTATAGAAGTAAAACTGAATAAATTACAGTTACATGTTGCAATATGGAGAATTCTTAATAATATAATGTGAGTAAAAAACCGAGTCCCAGAAGCTGGGCAACAGTCTTTGCGTAATTTCAAAAATAATTAATATCAAATATTATGTATTTTAGGCCTGCATATTTATTTGATAAAACGACTTTTTAAGGTAAAGGAAACAATATAAAATTTCAACACTTTGAGGGGTGAAGAATGCAGGGGGGTGGTATAAATAAAGAGCACATGGAGAGATTTGAATGAGTGTCACTGTTCTAGTTCACATGTGTTTATACCATTTCTATCACATGTGTTTATTATATCATTTAAAAATAGATACATGGGTTCCATTTCTGGCGGGACAGCATGAGGAGCTCTGTGGACTCACCCCTCACCTACTCCTGGAGAAACTGGTGAAAAATTATCTAAAAAGAGTAACGATTTAAAGTCACTGGAAATGGTCCTAAGAGTATACAGTAAATAAAGAAACCTTTATTCCATATATCTGATAAGGAGTTAATATCTAAAATATATAAGGAATTCATAAAATTCACTATCAAATAATAATAATAACTCGATTAAAAAATGAGCAAAAGACTTGAATAGAAGTCTCTCCAAAGAAGATATACAAGTGGCCAACAGGTATATAAAAAAATGCTTAACGTCACCAATCATCAGGGCTATGCAAATCAAAACCACAGTAAGATATCACCTCACACCTGTTAGAATGGCTATTTATCAAAAAACAAGACAAAAAGTGTTGGAGAGAATGTGGAGAGATTGGAACTCTTGCACATCATTGGTGAGAATGTAAAGTGGTGTAGCCACTATGGAAAAGAGTATGAAAGTTCCTCAAAAATTAAAACTAGAATTACCATATGAGCCAGAAATCTCACTTCAAAAGGATTGAAATCAGGATCTCAAAAAGACATCTGCAGTCCCATGTTTATTGAAGAATTATTCACAATAGCCAAGATATGGAAACATCCTTAATGTCCATCAGAGGGTAAATGGAAAAAGAAAATGTGGTATATTCATACAATGGAATATTATTCAGCCTTAAAAAAGAAGAAAATCCTGCTATCTGGAACAACATAGATGAACCTGGAGGACAACATGCTAAGTGAAATAAGCTAGTCACAGAAGAACAAATACTTCATGATTCCACTTTTCTGAGATATCTAAGATAGACAGATTCAGGGGCCAGCCCAGTGGCACACCAGTTAAGTTCACATGTTCTGCTTCACCGGCCTGGAGGTTCACCAGTTCAGATCCCAGGTGTGGACCTACGCACCACTTGTCAAGCCATGCTGTGGTAGGTGTCCCACATATAAAGTAGAGGAAGATGGACATGGATGTTAGCTCAGGGCCAGTCTTCCTCAGCAAAAAAAAAAAAAAAAAGAAGAGGATTGGCAGCAGATGTTAGCTCAGGGATAATCTTCCTCAAAAAGAGAAAAAAAAAGATAAAAAATAAAATAGATTCATAGAAGCAAACAATAGAGTGGTGACTTGCTGGGGCAAGCTGGGAGAAAGGGAGAGTAGTTGTTCAACAGATATAAAGTTTCAATTACCCATGATGACTAAGTACTAGAGATTCATGCACAACATAGTGCCCATAGTCAACAATAATGTATTGTGTATCACACACTTAAAAATTTGTTGAGGATAGATCTCATGTGAAGTGTTCTTACCACAATTTTTAAAAGGAAGAGAAGCAAATTTAAGAATAAGTTTAAGAATTGGGAAAGCAAAAATAAAATAAGTTAACTGAAGCTCCGAGAGCATTAGCTGAATCCAGGGGCACTTGAGCTTTGCTTTTTTCCAAGGCCTCCCAGAGCTGAGGAGAGAGAAGTCCACCAAAAGAGGGGCGAGACCCCCGTACAAAGGAGACCCCTGTGTAAAGAGCTATTCTCAGACCTCCGAAAAAGAGTGAAGTAGAAATAAGTGCATGCCCATTCCCAGCTCCAAGTGACAGCAAGTTAAACCACCTATCTTGAACCTTGACACTGGATAGAGAAGAAAAAAAAAAGAAAAATTTCCTTGAAAATTCTCAACCAAAAATCAGCCTTTGTATGGGTTCCCAGACTAAATCCATTCATCCGAGATGATCCAAAAACCATCACGCCAAGAATTTAAATGCAAGTGATCTCAAATTTGAGGGTTTTTGTGAACTTAGAATATTAAAAATTTGTGTTTAATATATCTAAGAAAATTTTTCATTTTGAAAATATGAGCAACAAACAAAAAACAAAATAAATGAACAATTAGAATTAAAAATAAAACTTCAATAAATGAAAAATTCAGTAATTGAAATTTAAAACTTAATGGATGGGGGGGTGTTTTTTTCTTTTTCTGAGGAAAATTAGCCCTGAGATAACATCTGCTGCCAATCTTCCTCTTTTTGCTGAAGAAGACTGGCCCTGAGCTAACATCCATGCCCATCTTCCTCTACTTTATATGTGGGACGCCTACCACAGCATGGCTTGCCAAGCGGTGCCATGTCCGCACCTGGGATCTGAACCGGCGAACCCCAGGCCGCTCAAGTGGAATGCGTGCACTTAACTGCTGCACCACCGAGCCGGCCCCAATAGATGGGTTTAATAACATATTTGACATAGCGGGAGAGACAGTCATTAAATTGGGAGATGAATAATAATATACAAACACTTAAATATTGTTTAAATACTTGCTTACTGCTCCAAATACTTAAAAATATTAACTAATTTAATCCTCAAAACAATCCTATGGGATAGGCATCATTAATTTTCCCATTTTCAGGTAAGAAAAAATGAGGCATAGATTAACTAAATTGCCTGATGTCACAAAACTAATATTTGGAGGAGCCAAATATTAAGAGGTAAAAGATTCCAGATAAATTATTTAGCCTACCCTCAAAATTATTACCTTAAATCCTTGGATTAATTGATAACAGTTAGTCTGTTTTTATATTTCAAATCATATTTTAAAAGAATAGTTTGAGTATAGTTATTAATTGTTTTTATACTTATAATTATCAATTGGATTATTTTTCTAAATAAGGGAAAATTTGAATGGCATCAGAGAGCTCTCTGATCAATTAGACCACGAGACTATAATCCGTATGTCATCATCTTCAGATGTTTGATATACATATTATATATGTTAAAATTTATTCATGCAAAGGTGTGAAATGGCTTCCAGGAAATATAATCAATAGCGCTAATATATCAATAAAAAATGTCAAGACCAAGAAAATCTAAATTAGAGTAAAAGATCAAGCCTCAAGAGAGAAGTAGAAGTTTCTAGGCTTCCTGGAGAGGTTACTTTGAGCAGAGCCCTGGAGGATCCGTAGACCAGCATCAGGCACATTGTCGGAATAAATAAGAGTGCACAATATGAAACTTCATCTTAATCATATGTGCCAGTGTGACTTCGGGGTTTGTTTTTAGGACTTTTATTTGGAGATTTTTTTCTGCAAACTTTTTGATGCAATTTTTCGGTTGTTTCTCGCTGACCACTGATAGCCAGATTCATCATTTTCAGCTTCACACTAATTGTATCAAGTTTACTTTTCTGAGAATCTTTTCATGGAATCGATTATGACACAATCATTTCTCTGATTTAATATGCTTCTCAGAATACAATTTTTTCTTTATTTTCAGTCCATTTTTTCCACTGTTTATCATCATGGGGAAAACAGATCCAAAGGACGTTTTAAACAAAACGGCCCAGTTTCTGGAACTCAATACATTTTACAGTGCTTGAAACATTTCATTGTCCATGCTGCTCATTTTGCTTTCCTCAAAAATAAATTTATATCGATTCATGATGTACCACACTCCTTTTCCATTATTCCAGCTAAGCATATTTTCAGATTATCCCTCCAAAGTTTACTCTTTAAAAAAGCATTAACTATAGCATGAGATGGAGTTTTGTGACGTCATCAAAAAAAGTAACAGCTTTCAGCTAAAGATGTACCTTCAGTTTTTATTACACTGTACATTCTGAATATTGTATTCGTAGATTTGTGTCAAATTTCCCCACGTATTTTTTTAGAAATGTGCTACACACAAATGTTGGCAACTTACAATTCTAAAATTATAAATTGTGAAAAAATATTTTTGAAGAAGACAGGTTAATGGTATCTTATGCCATCCTTAAATGATGGAAATATATTAATTAATGGGTTCAACCTTAAACTTAAGCTGGAGAACAAGGTGCAGAAATAGGAAAGAAACTATTTTCCCAGGAAACCAAGTAACTTGACTTTAGGTCAGCCTTTTGGAATGCAGTCAGGAAAACCAAAATAAGAAATGAGTTGCAACTGGCAGGAAGACAGAAAAGACAGTAAAAAAATGGCTCAGGGACTCGAGAGTAAGAAGAGGATAAAGGAACACATTGCCCCTTTATTACATGGAGAGAAAAGCAATAATAGTGGATACCAAAAAGCTATAGGTTTAAAATTGTTTTGTTGAGGCTATTATTTTTTTCCAAACTGAGTCAAAGCTTCCCAGCTGAGATGAGAGAATTAGAAGGGCTAGCACATGGAAGAAACTGTTCAAAATGCTCTCAATATTGTGATGTCCTGTTGTCCTTATTGGCTGAATAACTTATTTTAAAACAGAAACATATATTATTCTGAATCTTATCCAACTATTTCATACACACATACCTATGCACACACGCACATACAAACATCTTTTAGTAGATTCTAATTAGATTATAAATTCTTTGAGTGGAGAAACTGTTTTACCCTTATTTTACGTATGCCAGTTTCCAGCACAGAACAAAGTAGACAGCAGATCGTCTAAAAATATTTGTCAAATTGAATTATGATTAGTAAAATACCTGATGAAATTTATCAAAAGTGCCTTTCAGGACGTCTGATTTCAGAAAAGCAAAATACAATGCACTGTAGCATCTCAAATTTAATCTTGTGTTCAGATGATACTTCAGATGTTTATTTTCATTATATTCGTCTCAGGGCTTTCAGTTTTTAATTTTTATCAATGTGAGGGAAAATGCAGCAATATTTAGTAACAGACACTTTTAAGTGAAAAATTATAGACACCCTGTTTGGATGGTACGCATTTTTTAAAAATCAACATTTATTGTGTATCTCACACAATTAACAGACCTAAAATGATGAAAGCATGGAACCAGGAGCTGCTATATCTAGACAAGAATTTTAGCTGCACTTCACAAGAGGTATGAGGGCAACTATTCATTTTCAGCTCTGGGCCAACCTACAAGTGCCTTTCCCTTCAAAACATCCTCCTCAGCCCCCCAGGCAGGCAGAATGCTGACCATGAGGAACCCAGAGACGGCAAGCATATTGCTTAGAGCGCTTTAGGGCCTTGAAACCTAAAGAGAAGTTGCTCCCAGAATGATACGTACTGGAGGCCAGGAGATAACAGGGAGAGAAAGCATAAGAGAGCTGCATCATTTCGACAGGTAGTGAGCCGTATATTTAAAATCTAAAGTTCGAGCTATCGTAGACCACTGGACTGATAATTTTTTGCAATTAGTAACAAGGGCCCTAATAGAGGGAAGGGAGAAGCCCATGAAATACAGCACAGGGCAATAACGGCTTAAGACACTGAAGACAATCCTGGACCAAAGTCAGCTAAAACAAAGACACAAATCTGAACCCAACCAGAAAAGAGACGACAATATGATTACAAGAATATCATTGTACGTCATATATAACTCTCCTGAAGTGGAGGTATTGTAGTATCATAAACTGAGCAGACAGACTTGGCCCAGATCCTGGCTTGAGCATTTTCTAACTGTTTGATCCTGGGAACAGGAAACGAACCATTCTGGGCCTTGGTAGCACTTACTTACCTGTTGTCACGAAAATGACATGTGATTATTTAAAAGCTCCTGCTCTGGCACCTGACAGGTTGCAAGTGGACAGCAAGTAGTACCTATTTTCATTATGTTCTTTCTCTTATTGCTCTGTCTATCCTTCTTTTAAGACAAATGAATAGAACACTGTTCACAGTTCTCATTCTCATAGTGTCGCTTTGATTAATTTCAAATAATGCTATGTTTTCTTCACCTATCCAGAGTTAAAGAAACTCCTTCAGTCACGGTCATTAAGCTGAACGGGTAAGCAATGCCTTCTCCAGGAAGAAGGCCTAACAAGCCAGTGTCTATTTGGGGTGTTATAGAAAATAATGGCACTATTTTTTTCAGCTTGTATCTTGATAATTATGAGTTCAGGAGGCAAGAGGTGAATGCTTGGAGGGGTAGCAAATGTACTACTCTTCTACTACAATTTTTAGGTCCAAGAACATTAGGCACCAGAATCTTAGAAATGTCCCTTATAGAGGGTTCAATATAAAGTACATGGTCGGTACAAGCTATTTTGTCTGTAAAAGAGAAGGAAAAGAAAATGACACAGGTTAATCAATTTCACCATGATCACATGTTAGTTATTAAATGAAACCATGCACCTGCTTCTCTTCAGATGAACTGAATGAAGCTAAATCTAGACTCTATAGCACACCGTATAATATGAATTACAGAAAAACATTTCCGATGAGGATTTGACACTTCAAGTCTCTCATTGACATACCTTCATTTGATATGTGAAGTTGCTGAATGACTGTTAGTTTCCTTGACCTGGTGCTACTTTAGAAGACATAATTACCGGGAACTTTTGATCGTCTCTATCCCTGAGTATGAATTATTCTCTCTTGAGGAGAAGAGTCGGGGGATCTGGAGCAGAGACGACAGACAGTCAACATCATCGAGCCTCTCTCCCGCCTACGCTCTGTTATCACCTGCTTGCACCGCACCGCCTCCTTCCAGAAAGGAGTGATGTCGCTGCAGTGAATCCTCTGGGCTCAGTGCAGTGCAATCCTAACCTCCAGAAAGAGGCTTTTGGCTTCTTGATTTGTTTGGCCTAATATGTCCATCAAAAAAAAAAAAAAACAGAACAAAAAAGAAATAATATAAGGTCCTAGAATCAATAGTAGACCACAGCTACCATAAAGAAGAGTTCTGTTTGCCACTGTGAGCACACGTGTGTGTGTTTCTTATTGCGCATTTACCTGTTCTCTCTTTAAGTGCTACTCGTTCAGTTATATTAGTGCAGGATGTTCCACTCAGGGTTCAAATTTGTGTATGCATAAAAGTACATGTGTTCAGATTCAATTCACATATATTTTAATAAGCATTATCAAAATGATCACCAGGTGAGGTGCCAGTGGAGTGATCACTTACTGCCCAGTTTCTCATACTTTCAGATATCCAAGGCAGGGCCATCCTTATGTTCCTCAAAATAGAACTGGTGACATGATTATTTTTTAAAATAGATCTAATTACGAAAACAAAGTGTTCTTTTTTGCTGTTGTTGTTGCTATACCAAGAGTGATTTATTAGAGAAAATAAGACTTGGCTTCAGAATTTCTCAAATCTAACAAAGATATCCATAAGACACTCCTAACAAGCGATTTAAGAACAAAATTCCATGCAGAAGAAAAAACATGACTGAAATAACTTATTTACACACTTCCTACAGGTTTCTTGCAGAAGTTTGGACTAAGGAGCTTTTCTATGAAAATTATTCATTTGAGAAAATTTGAACAATTGACTGGAAATGATCAACAGAATGTTTTCTTCTAAGTAAGTGACTGCCACCTGTAGCTCAATGCCATTCATATGGAAAGACTTTAATAAATGCCTGTTGATGGATGTGTATGTTTTAAGTACATATACCATTAGCATCATTGATCCACAATCTTTGCACCACAATGCGTCAATTAAACATGAAGTGGCAGTGTTTTACAATTGTGATTTCGAGTTCAGTCAATCAGCCGGTCAACAAACATTTATTAAGTTCCTGCTATTCATTTATTTATTTATTCACTCAAAAAATATTTATTTAATACCTACAATATGCCTGATACTGGCCTTAGCTTGGGAGATTCAGCATGAATCCATTTGATAGTTTCCATTTCCTCCAGAAACTTGCAGACCAGTGAGGAGAGAGAGAAAATAAAGAAGAAAGCAGGTAAGTATATATGTAAGATGGTTCAAGTAGTGCTGAGGTGCTTAAAACAGGGTAATGGGATAGAATTTGACTTGAAGGACAGGCAAGACCTATTTTAGACACCAAAGACAGGAAAAGTCTCTCTGAGAGACTGGCTCCTGAAATAAATATAGTTAGCTATTCAAATACTCAGAGAAAGAAATTTCCAGGCAACAGAAAAGTTAAAATAAAGACATGGGAATGAGAATGAATTTAGTTACTTTGAGGAACAAAGACCAGTACAGCTGAAGAAGAATGATAAGCATTTTGATTTTATCTTAACTGCAGTGAGAGGATATCTGAGCATTTTTTAAAATCAGGTTTATTGAAGGATAATTAATGCAAATCATTTATGGAAAAAAATTCACCCATTTTAATTGCGGAGTTTAATGAGTTTTGTCAAATGTACATAATCGTATAACCATCACCCCACCGCCATAATTAAGATATAGCATATTCCCATCACTCCCAAAAGTTACCTCATCCCCCTTTGCAATCAGTCCCCTCCCCATCACAAGCCACAGGGACTCACCGTAATTTTGCCATATTGATGGACTCATACAGCACACAGTATCCAGTCTTTTGTTTTTCCCTTCTTTCACTCAGCATAATGCTTTTGAGTTTCATCCATGATGTTGCATGTTGATTTGAAATCCCATCTGACATCCAACAAGCAACGTGGACTCTGCGATTAGATCTACAAGTCTAGAGCCCGGGGGAAAGATCAGATCCAAAGACAAAATTCTGGAGTCTCAACATCTAAGGGCATTTAAACCATGGGATTAGATGATATCACCAGAGAACGAGGCGTTGAACCCTGGGGCCCCGCAATGCCGGGAAAAGGTAAAGGAACCAGTAGATTGAGAAGAAATTTCCAGCGAAGTAGGGAGAAAATCAGTGCCACCAGACTCCAAAAGGAGAAGGCATTTCAGAAAGGAGAGAACTGTCTCCTTCGTCAAATGTCAAGTAAGATGAGGTCGTGCTATTGATTTGTCAAACTGGAAATCAATGATCACCTTGATGAGAGCTGTCTTTAAAGGCTCAGTGCCAGACATTGAAAAATGCTTGGGATGCACAGTGAACAAAGCAGAAGTGATAATACCTACCTTCTCGGAACTTACTATCTAATATGTGTGTCTTCAGTTTGGTTCCTTATCAACTGACTGTATATAAGAACTGGGAATTTAACATGTAACTAACTATTCAGCAGAAGAGTTTAGAACTTTGAAGAAACTGGAATCCTTTGGTTCTTCCTCTTTGTCGTCTCAACAAAATTTTGATACGATTATACTAGAGAAGAATGAAAATTAGAATTTTAATGCTAACCATGAGGGGAGGATAACATTTCCTTATCTTATATTTAAAGGAAGAGATTTACTCTTTTATAAATTAATAATTCAGAATATGTTTGAAGACACAACCAATTAGCTGCAGTAATTTGCATTTTATGTTTTTTCATTAGTTTCCTAAGTCCTTTTCTGCTGTGTCTGTAATGAAAGTGCCATCTTTCAAAGGTGAATAGCTTTTTTGTATTTGCTTGGTAATGAGCTTTCCTTAATTATCAATTGGCTCATTTCATAGATTTCAAAGAAAATGTAGCTGTTGGTGTTGAAAGACTAGCAAATCCATGTGATATTGTTTCCTTCTTTAACTTAGTGCCAAAATTCTTTTTCAACTAAAAATGTACTGGGTAGATTTTTCGGTTTCTATATTTTTTGTTGTTGTTATTTACTTTACTGTCTTTGCTGAGCTTTTTATATAGATTGGACTCAGGCCAATATTTACTGAGCGTCAAATATGAACTCTACAAAGTGTTGTATACTTGGCTTATTTAATCCAAACCTTAGTGGTATATTCCCCCCACAGCATTACAGGACAACAAACGACAAGCGAGCACAAGACACCACACAAGTAAAAACCACATATCATAAATTATTCCTTCCTCCAAGTGCTTATAATTTTTATTCTCAGGCCTGACCTACCAAGGGATAAAAGGATTGAGACAGAGATTTGTGTAGTATATTTTAAATCTAACTGACAAGCTTTAAAAACATAAATCCATTATATCATTAATATATGTTGGTTAGGTACACTGGAAACTCCATTAAACATCTGTGATTTCATTCTTTAATTGTTCAGTAGGCGAACTTTCACTCTGAGTGGCGTCCTTAAGAAACTTAGGGGTCTTCTCTAATCACCTGGTTGATTAAAAGTGGTGAAGTCTAGTTGTAAATATTTATAGATTTATTGTCACCAAAATAGTCCTTATGATTCTCAATAGCAGCAAAAGGGAAAATAAAAAAGGGAGAGGTTATTGAAAAACAATGTATAAACCAAAATAAAAATTAAAAAGAATAGTACATTTATGAGAGAGAAGGTATCTTTGTTCTTCACAGCCCCGAGGGAAACTGTGACATGAGTAAGGTTTGGTTTCTTAGACTCGTCCTCTTCTTATCACACTCCCTTTATACTCCATGAAAGACCAGATCCTTATCTCCATGAACTCCCACCACAGGTCAACCACCAACAGACTATATCAGTCAGAATAGATTATGTCCTGCTGCGATAACAAACAACACCAAAATCTCAGTAGTTTAACACGCACAAAAGTCTGCCATATGTTCAGGCAAAATCCAGGGCAGCAAGTCCTCAGTAACAGCTCACTGATCTGACTACTTCCGTCTTGTTGCGTCTCCCTCCCCACAGGATTCCATGCTCACTATAGCAGGGGAGGAGAGCATTGCAGAGTCCTGTACCAGCGATTAAATGCTTTGGCACAGAAGCGACAGCCTTCTTACAACCAAAGCCTGGAACTAACCATCTAAGCCTGCCTTACTGCAAGGGATGAAGCAAAGTGCAATTCTCCCATGTGCCTAGAAAAAGAGGAGTATCAAAAATGGGTGAATACTAAAAGTTTCTATATACTGGCTCCACCAAAACAATGCCCAAACTCAATCTTTCCTACACTGCCAAATTTGCCCAGAATCGGATTTGCAAAGTTGACAAAAACCTTACCATGCTCATACTTCCGTCCTCTTATGATATACACAAGAGTGAAAATAAAGGGAATGGCCTTGTCCTAGGTCCCTCAACTCATCAGACAGGACTTCTTTGATCATTTCTGTGATTTTCCACCAAGTCATGACTTCTACTCTGGGTTGAACGCTTCTCTCCTCAATTTCAGATTCATATATCAAATGCTTAATAGCATCTCCATGTGTGTGTTTATACACATCTCAAGCCAACATGCCCCACACTGAACTCCTAACATTTATTAGGATTAATAATAAAATCCATTCCATCCAATCTCAATTAATGGCAACTCTATCTTTCCAACTGCTCAAGTCAAAATCTTGGAGTCATTCTTGACTCTTTTCTGTCATATGCCAATTCCGATCCATCAGGAAATTCTTTTGCCTCTAACTTCAAAGTACGTCCATGGCTGACATACACTGGCTGAGTCATCCTTCGGGTTGTTCAGTGTCTCTTCCACAGCACAAACTCTCTGGTATATGCTAACTCATGATGCAAATATCTTTACACTCTGAGCCTACTCCCATAGGTTCATTCAGCTTTCTCTTTCCCAGACCTATTTGTCCCCAATCCACTAATCTTGCTCCTTCTAGAACATGATCAATCAGCTAAGTCATTTTGCCACTGCCTATCAGTCCACATTTGTCCTTAACTCAGGCAATTTTTCTCTCCACACAAAGTGGACTACCAAGTACAGTGCCCAAAAATGTGTCCACTGGGAGAATTTCCCCCCGCCCCTGTCTTTCAGGGCCACCCCAGAATAGGGGTGTAGTGCAGCAGCTGTTCAATGTTGACATTCACAGACATGCCAAGCCAGCCCATTTATGAAGCAAGTTTGGGTTTTCCCCTCCTCTATCAGCTAGTCATAAGGAAGCTCCCCATGAGACCCAGGTGGGAGCAGAGATGAAGGTGCTGGTGCAACTCTGGTGGGTGACATGAATTTGGGCCTCTCTTCAGGCAGTTCACCAAACCCTCTGTACCTGTTCAAGCCCAATCCAAGATATACTACTTCCAGACCCACCAAGCTGGATTACTGATGGACCCAAGTTGCTGGGTCTGACAGTACTTAGCTCATGATGGGAAGTTCTAGCCATCACTTAATGTCCTCTCCTACAGTGGTGGCATTACAGGATCTGTTTTTCAAGTGATGTATAGTCCTCTGCTGCCAATGGCATGCACTTGCTCCAGGAACTTAGGAGTCTACTCTGAGACTCTCCTATTGCGGCTTGGCATAGGCTCCATTGCAGCATTCTTTTCTTCCGCTAATATCTCTAGTATCGTGGGGTTTGCTGGATCATCTGGTCCAAGCAATAAGACTGCTTGTACCACAGTCTAGATGTGCTACAGAGTACTTTCTTGCTCTGAAATTAAGTCTTTCACAACATCACCCAGTAGATTGGTTGGAGCAGTATTTCCAAATGCAGACTATGCTGCCTCCAAAATCTGGGGAGGTTTACTAAGTTTTATTACTTCTTCCTTAGGCACGTGGTGGGCCCCTGTATCTATAGGGTTTATCCCCCGCCCTCTGGAGCACACATGTCTTACTAAAGCTTCCAGAGTACTTGCCACTTATAACACTTCACATGTGATTTATACAACTTCATTAATATAAAAGAACAATGTGATGTTTGGCAGAATATCTAAATGGTCCAGGACCCTTGGACCACATTTTGGCAGAGAGAAGGAAAATTCACAGAGGGCAAGATCCTGATGGTGTAATGTCATTGTGAAGGGAACTGTTTCTGATATTTCTTCTTGATAAGTATGGGAAACATATTTGGTAGATCAATTTTGTAGACCACATACCACATCCCCAAGGTTATATTAATCTTCTCTAACAAGGATATCACATCTAACACAACAGCTGCAGTTGGGCTTACTGCTTGGTTAAGTTTGTAGTAGACCACTCTCACCCACCATCATTCATTTGGTTTTCATAGAAGCCAGACTATTGATTGAAATGGGAAAATGAGAAGACCACAACCTCTGCAACTGCTGTCAACTGCTAAATTTGTCTATTCCAATGCCATATTTTCGACCTGGGGAATGACTACTAGGTGGGTCCTTAAACCCAGTGGATCCAGGGAGGAATGACCTAGGCTAGAATTCCATATATTACCTCACCCCCATCCTTCTTTATCCTAAAAACGGAAGCATAATGACATTTGGGGCTCCCAACTATCAGCATCAATTTGGACTCTGAATCTAACTACTATTGAAGGATCTGAGTATTTCTTTTTCCCTAGTCCATGGGTACCAGAGTAAATGACCATAAATCCCTTTGGGGAAGGATTAAGGGGATCACTAGAGTACTCAACTTCTGTTGAATGCTCTATTCAAGGTACTTCATCATATAAACTCAACTTCTATTTGTGTTGATGAATTCTGGATCTGAGATTTAGCTTAGGTCTGGAAACAGAACAAGGAATTGTGACTTTTTCGGTGAGATGACTGACCCCAGTCTTCTGCTCTTTCTTTCTTGATCTCTTCTGACCATGTATTAAGCAGTATTGTTTTTGCCTGCCCTTCTATCTTGTTCTATAAATATTGAGTGTTATTAGCCATTTTGATAGATCTCTGTGGGTCAGGCCTCCTGGCTGCCATTTCAACTTTGCTATCCATTATTGTAATTAAGCCCACCTCTCGTAGCTAAGTGCTGCTACCTGGCCACTACTATTCTGTGATTTTGTCATTCCCCTTGCAGCCAGACAGGGCTGGTTTCTTGGGCATTGAACCAGTGCAGTCACATAGGGCACTGCACTCAGAAGGGTACCCATGCTTGGGGCTTAGTGCTCCATTGAATTTGTGTTTTGTAAGTGAAGTTCAAATGGGACAATGGAGCATGCACTAGGGACTTGGAGCCTTGGCTCATATGTGGTTCTAATTCCCATTGCCTCCCCCTAGGGGAGCAGAGGACCATGCATTCCTCTGTCCCCACCTAGTGACCACTGCCACCTTCCACCACCAGTAGCGGCCTGAGTAGGGTGGTTAGGGGCAGGCGCGTGCACTGCACAATCACAAGGGTCTCCTCTCACCCTGCAAGTATCTTGTGCCCAAGGAATCACACTTTAAATAGCAAATAAAAACAAACAAATAAAAAGTGACAGGTCGAGGAAGAGACCATAGAAGAAAGGAAAAGGCTTGTCTCTGATTTTTTTCCCAGCTTGAGACATAATTGACAAATAATGTTGTGTAAGTTTAGGGTGTACAATGTGATGATTTGAAACACTTACATATTGTGAAATGATTACCACAATAAGTTTAGTTAACACATCCATGACCTCACACAGTTATAATTTTTGTTGTGGTGAGAACATTAAAGATTTACTCTTAGCAACCTTCAAGTATACAATACAGTATCGTAAACTATAGTCACCACACAGGACGTTAGATCTCCAGAACTTATTCTTCTTATAACTGGAAATTTGTACCCTTTAACCAACATCTCTTCACTTCCCCCACCTCCAAGCCCCTGGTAACCATCAATTTACTCTCTATGAGACCAGCTTTTACAGGTTCCACATATACATGATATCATACAGCATTTGTCTTTCTCTGACTTATTTCACTTAGCATAATGCCCTTGTCTTGTTGCAAACAGCAGAATTTCCTTCTTTTATGGCTGAATAATATTCTACTGCGTATATATATGTCACATCTTCCTTATCCATTCATCCATCGACAGACACTCAAGCTGTTTCCATGTCTTGCCTGTTATGAATAATGCCACAATGAACATGGAGGTGGATATCTCTTCAAGATAGTGATTTCATTTCCTCCAGATACATACCCAGAAGGATATATCATATGGATAATATGGTAATTCTATTTTTCATTTTTTCAGGAACCTCCATACTGTTTTCCACGTGGCTGCACAAGTTTTCATTCTCACCAATAGTGCATGAGGGTTCCCTTTTCTCCACACCCTTGCCTTATCTTTTTAGTAACAGGCATTCTACCAGGTGTGAGGTGATATCTCATTGTGGTTCTGATTTGTATTTCTTTGATGATTAGAGATGATGAATACCTTTTCATGTGCCTGTTGGTGTTCTCATGTATCTACATAGATATCCATCTCAAATCTCAGGGTACATTCTTTCCTTACCACACCCTGACTTTGGTTTAGGGTTAAAAGGTTAAGCCCTATAGAATGCAGTCAAATATCCACTTATTATCAGTCTTTCTGTCAGAGAATTATCCAACAGAAAGTTCTAGCTGCATAACTCTATGTACAAAATTAACTTCATTTTCTACTCAAACTTCACTGCCTCCAGGTTCCAGAGCTATGGGTACCACCCCTACCCTTGCAATAACCCCAACTCAAAACTTAAGCATTTCTTTTAATTCTTCTCTTCTCAAAAAATAAAATCTCTCTCACAATTTTGCACTTCCGTGATTTCCATTCTTAATTCCTCACTCCTGATTTTGCAATTCCTCATTGTCATCCTCACTTCCATCACCCTATCACTGTAAGCTATGTTCCTTGTTATCAGTTCTAACTTCTAAGTGCTCTCCCTGTCTAGACAAGCTTCAGATCCATCCTGTATCTGCCTATCAGATTAGCTTTCCTGCAGCCCACCTACTCATATGATGAAGCTTTTTAAAAACTGTCAATCATAAAAAGGAATGTACAACGCCTTTAGACAGCTACTCAAATCTCTTCATAGCCTGACTCTAACTTAATAAACATTATGTAACCTTCCATTTTATTATTTACAACTACTTCTCTTCATGTGCCGGCCTCCCCATGCTCTCTTTGTCCCTTCCTGCTGCTATCTCTCTACTTATTCTTCTAGCCCTTTGTGGGGAACCATGCCCATCCATCCTTCATGGCACAGCGTGATGAATAGAGCTGTGTGCTTAAATGGCCAGACTCTAAAGCCAACCTGCAGACCACTTGCTAGCAAGGTATTCAACCTCTCTATGCCTTGGTTTCTCTTCCTGAAAAATAGGGAGGGAATTTGCATCTATCTCCTAGGGTTTTTGTGAGCATTAAATAAGTTAATATACGCATAAGGCCTGGTACCTGGTTAGTAATTAAGAGAAATTAGCTATTAATATTGATCACCACCTCCTTCATGTAGTCTTCCCTGATTCCTCCAGTGAAAATAACCTATTCCTCCTCTCAAATACTATGACAATCTCTCTGTCCTTCTCTAATGATTTTTATCACTTCTTACCATGAGATATTTTGTTTGTATAGACACCTTATTTTCTCCATAGAATATAAGCTTCAGTTCATCATTGCCCATCTAATTCAATAAATTTCACATATTTAACATTAAATTGAATGAATGAATTATTGGTTGTCAGACCGAATATAATTGTGATAAGAGCAGTAGGAGCTTTTTTCTTCACTCTTTGTTAGAGGTTATCACCATTGTCACAACCTGGAGAAAATAGTAAAATAAAGATGCATCTGCACACCCCATCCCTGCCGACATCCTCTTTTGCACTAATTATTATTTCTCACCAAAAATAAGTTGTTTGTACAAAACAAAAGTGACAATGAACCATTGAAATGCGGCTGACAAACTGTCTCTCTAGTCCCCTCTCTCCATGAACCCAGCAAAAAAGCCAAACCTCAACCAAGAACCAAAGAGGAGAGGCTTCTGGAGTTGCCTTCTCCATCTTGAAAATTCCTATCATGGATTATACTCAATAAGGGCATTTTTTGTTCTACCTCATGTTACAGACATTTGTATGCTGATCATGCTTGCCTCTTTACCATTAAAATGGAAGCTCCTAAGGCTATAAGCCACTGCTCGTGTATTTTGGTATCCACTACAGTGCCTTGCAGTGTGCTACAACCATATGGTCAATATTACCTATTTGAAATACAGAAAGGAATCTTGATCTGTGCAGAGGCTGTGCTACCTTGATTTGTACAGAAGCTGAACAATGTTGAAATTGACTGAGAGTGTAGGAAGGATAGCATTGTCTGGAAAGACAGTCAAATAATATAAAAACAATGCTGAGTTCTACTTGAAATAACCCAGCAGTCAAAGACAAAGTTCTTGGTCACCATACCCAAGTGAAGGAGCGTGGACTTTAAAGTTGAACTGAATTAGTTTTGAATGTGTGCCTACCACTTAGTAGATGTTTAACCTTGAGCACAATATTTAAACTTTCTGAGTTTCAGAATCTCTGATTGTGAATGGAAGGAGTATCTAACCTGCAGCCTTGAGACAAGACTTAAATAAGGTAAATAAATGAGGTTTTCCGAACATGACTCAATGTACAGCACATATAGTAAGTGCTTGATAAAGGCAGTTCTGTTTAATATGACTTGATATGTGCTAGTATGTAAAAAAGTAAACAAAGCAAGGCTAGCTACCCTTTCAGGAATAGCCAAAAGAGATGACATCAACAAGTAATTGAACAAAAGGAGACAAAATGAACTAGCACAAGACACATTAAGCATGTGCCTCTGTGAATATGGAGGAAGACCCAACTTGTATGTTGGATGCGATGCAATGCTTATCAGCCTCTTCAAAGTTGTGCAAAATATTGAAGATATAAAATGGAAATCAATTTTATTGAATCAATTCATAGACTAAGTGAGCCAGCAGATAGCATTTTACTTTTGCAGAGATGATTTTTGAGAAAATTCATAGCTTATATAGAGTTTCTCCTGGAAGCAAGAACCACCAAGGTGAGGTCTTCATCTATCACCCCAGAGGGGGAGATTGGAGGAGGGGTGAGTGCCCATTCCAATGAGTAATATCAAGCAGTTAAAAAAAACATTCCCAGGTTCCTCTAGCACCAAGTTCCTCTCTGGTGGGAGAGAAAATGGTGCACAGAGAAGACTCACAGTTCTACATATTTCCTTAGCTTACTCCCTTCCTTCATGCCCCTATCTGTAGATTCTGGGACCTCTCCAGTCATGGAAACTGGGGACTACATCAAAGAAAAGTGTCATAGCCAAGAAACCACTGACACTAAATTTTCACAGTTTGAGTAGTCTAACCACCCAGATTACCACTGACGCTACCTCACTTACCTTGCCCAACTTCCTGCCATGCCTACTCTCCCTCCCCACCAAGCCATGACTGCTGCAGCAGAAGGAGCCAGACCACAGAAACCACATCCTTGAAGACAGAGCTGTTTCCATTCACTGATTTTCCAATGGCTTATTTGTGGTACCATCCAACCCAAAAACACAGACCCAGAGAATTTTTTTAAAAGTGAAAGCCTATCAATGTTAAAATAATAAGATTAGAAACACCATTTTTAATGAAGCCAAGTGAAGCCATATTTATTTTGTACTGTTCCCTTTATTGCTTTAGACAATAAGCGAAATTTATTCTAAAGTGATGACTTAAAATATAAGGGGTCGGGGGCCGGCTCCGTGGCTGAGTGGTTAAGTTCGCGCGCTCCGCGCACTCCAATGCGGCAGCCCAGGGTTCGGATCCTGGGCGCGGACATGGCACCAATCGTCAGGACACGTTGAGGCAGCGTCCCACATCCCACAACTAGAAGGACATTCAACTAAGATATACAACTGTGTACAGGGAGGGTTTGGGGAGATAAAGCAGGAAAAAAAAAAAAGTTTGGTAACAGTTGTTAGCCCAGGCGCCAATCTTAAAAAGAAAAAAAAAAAATTTTAAATAAATAAATAAAATAAAATATAAGAGGGTCTTTGATTTTATTAAAAATTTACTACATTTAATACCTGTACCTATTACTAAATTTGCTATTGGCCCTTCATATGTTTACTATTGGTATCAATGAATCCCTAATCAGCGTATAAGATATGTTTATTTCTAAATTTAAATATTCATTGGTTACATTTCATTAGGTAGGCAACATATCTCTACTTCACACAATAATTACAAAATATAATAACAGATCCCCCCAGGTATAGCTGAGGATAGAGTTCAAATTTTGTTCAATTTTATTCTATTTTTAGCTAATATTTATTGCATGTTCACTCTGTTCAGGGCACTTCATATGCATTATCTCACTTAATGCTGGAAACATCTCTAAGAGGTTGTGGATAAAATTACCTCCATTTGGGGGCAAACCCTGTGGCCGAGTGGTTAAGTTTGCATACTCTGCTTCGGTGGCCCAGTGTTTCGACCGCTTGGATCCTGAGTGCGGACGTGACACCACTAATCAGGCCATGCTGAGGCAGCGTCCCACATAGCACAACCAGAAGGACCTGCAACTAGAATATACAACTATGTACTGGGGGGCTTTGGGGAGAAGAAGAAGGAAAAAAAGAAAAAAAGATTGGCAACACTTGTTAGCTCTGGGCCAATCTTTAAAAAAAAAATTGCCTCCATTTGACTAATGAGGAAACTGAGGCACAGAGAACTCAGAGTTTGCCTGAGGTCACACACTAGTAAATGGCAAAGTCAGGATCCGAGTAAAGGCGATCTGACTCCAAAGACCGCCCCCCCAACCCCTACCTTAATGCTCCCCTGGACTGAGTCAGGGCTGGGCTATCCACAAGCTACATGATCTCGCTTAAGTCAAGTATTTCTCCTAAATCAGATATTATTTCTGTAAATTAAAATGTTAAATGAGTTGTATAATAACCAAAAATATTTATGAAATTCAAACTGTTTCATATATTAGTGACTGGCTAATGGCTTGTAATTAAAGCAAAGCTGTTAAGCCAAACAAACAAAAAGTCGCTTATTGGTTTGGAATGTAAATACAGAGCCCGATAACTGACTACTGTCTTTCCCTGCTGCTGTATCTGGTCTGTCGTTAGCCCACGGAGCGTATAGTAGGAACAGAGTAGAGTGGCTTTCCTGGTAAGAAAATGTGTGATTCCTTTCAACTGCGATGCTTATTAAACCCTGCAAATCTCTGCTGTCCCTGTCTGCTGCCATACAGCACTGCAGCACGAGCTGCGCAATGCAAAAGCCCAATGCTGGTGGAGCAGAAATGCTTAGGAGCAGAAATCTGGCCCTTTTCCTTTACCACAGAAAACACTAGAAAATCTTGGCTATCTCTTTTGCAGATGCCTGCTACTGATTACAGTATGGTAAGGCAAGAGCCTATCAGTGACCTTGCCCAAACTCATCAGCACTAGTGGAAAACACTCAAAATGCTGCCACTTCCAATGGTGGGTTAGTAATAACATTTTTGCACACGAACAATAGACACATTTATTGTATGACTTGTCATTCATTGATGACTTATTATAGGAAGCCACCAGCTACACAACCATAACTTGTGAAAATAAATATTTGTTCTCAGCTACAGTCATTTCTTCTCACTTTTAATTGCATTCTCTTCTAACATCTGTTTCTCAAACAAGGGTAGGTTTTAGAATAATACAAATATTTAACAGGACTCCATTCCTCAACGGGAAAACAAAAATAAAATCTGAGGGTTCCGATTAGCTTTACTAGAGTTTCTGGAAATAGGACTGCATTACTGGAAAAACACTTCAAGTTACTGTTCTTTGAATCAGAATTATTGGTATTTGAAAGCAGACAACTATGTTGTCCTTCTAAGTATTCACTCCAGAAATTTGTAGGAAGTTGTAGGACCCAAACTCTGCAGTCTTCACAATGATGCTGGGGTGGGAGTTTGAATACAGTGCTCCTTTTGGAAATGACCAGAGGGGTAGATGAACTCATGGACATTAAACTCTAGCTAAACTTAAGGATCATAAGGTTGATCTCCATTCAATAATTTCATTATTTATTTCATGATTATCATCATTATTATCGTCTGTGTCAAAGAAATCTCCTGCCACTTCCAGGAACAATATTCTGAAGTTGCCGTATCCTAGCAAGGAAGCTTGTCAAACTTCAGAAATGCCTCTAGAGGAGCAATAATGGGATTTTAAAATTAAACACAAATTGCAATCCTTAACCTGCCTAGAAGCAGCGCTTACACATTATACATTATTGACATTTATTCCACATAGCAAAGTTGCCAGGCTTGCTCACGTGGTGGATAGAAACACTGTCCCTCTCTGAGATTGCTAAGGAGTCTTCTCAGGGGCACCAGCTTGGCCAGTCTTGGCATCAGCAAAGTAGGAAGCTGACTGCGTGCTTTGTGGGCCCCACCTCCCCTCCTTCCTCGGCCTGAAATTGCCACTCTTAAAAAGTCTCAGGCACAGAAGAGTAGTGTTCCACTAGGGACACATGGCAATAGTAAGCTCCAAGGGACTGTGCAGTGCAGTCGCCCTGGGATACGCTAAGTACGCAGGTGGGCCCTAGAGGGATGTCTCAGCGGAAGGTTGGAATAGGAAGGAACCATCTCAGAGTTGGGAAATCCATTTCAGGAGCCTGAGAGCTAGGTGGTGGAAGGAAAAATCTCAGAGGATGGCCTGAGTCACTGAGATAGCTATTATGCCATCAGGAAACTCGCAAATATTATGCCCTTGAAATAGTGTGGCCAGTCTTAGCAAACGAAAATGCAAGATTCACCAACACTCCAATAAATTTGATTTCAGAGAAGCAGTAAACAATTTTTTAGTATAAGTCTGTCCCATACAATATTTTGGACATGGGTACATTAAAATATTATTCATTTATCTGAAATTCAAATTTAAGTGAGCATTCTGTATTTTATCTGGTGACCCCTCCCCACTTTAAATGACTGATGTTTCAGCCTGAATTTTATCTTTAAGCCGGGGTCTGCCAGAGCAGCAGTTCTCAAAGTGTGGTCCCTGCATCAGCAGCATCAGCCACACCTGGGAAGTTGTTAGAAATGCAAATTCTCCTCCCCACTGTGGCCGTAGCTACTCCAGGCCTGGAGCCCAGCAATTACAGCGAGACCTCTGGGAGACTTTGCTGTGCACTCAAGGTGGAGAACCGTTTTCCAGAGCGTCTGAAAGCGGAGGGACTGTAGAGGTTTGGTAACATAACGAATAAAAGAGGAGAACTTGATGGGGGGAGTCTACAAGAAAGGAAGTCAGGAGCAATCCCAGGTACATCAACTGGGTTGAAAACCCTGAGATTCTTGACTCCTTTGCAAGAGACCATCTTCGTGAGGTTTTGTTTCTGCCATTTCCTAGTTCCCTCTAGTTATTATTAATAAAAACAGTTATGGGCCCGCCCAGTGGCATAGTGGTTAAGTTCACATGCTCTGCTTCAGCAGTCCAGGGATCGCAAATCAGATCCCAGGTGCAGACCATGCTGTGGTGGTATCCCACACATGAAATAGAGGAAGATTGGCACAGATGTTTGTGCAGGGCCAATCTTCCTCACCAAAAAGAAAAAAAAAAATTATAATGAAAAGAATTTGTGTGCTTATCTTCAGGGACACTGACAATATAACTACCCCCCATTTTTAAAGGGAGAGTCATATAATAGGAAAAAAACGAGGCCTTGGGACCCAAGGCTTCCAAAAAATGGCCTCTGAGACCTGAGAAATGAGCCTTGAGAAAATCCAAGCAGGAAGATCCTTGTGTTTCCTGACAGGAGTCTGGTGCTGAGCCTAGGAGACTAGTTCCTCTCAGCTCCCAGGCATCCTTAGGGACCAAACATGGCACAGACCCAGTGCTTTCCCCATGATTCCCATGACATGCCAGCCTGTTACAGTGAGATGGGAAAGGACATCTAACCACTATCCAGTCCAAACTACCTGATGACACTGCTCCAGGATGCACACGCTGTTTGCCAGGCCTCTCCCTCCCCAACACTCATCTTCCCAGAGGCTGGCCAGGCTCCAGACCAGCCCCCACCCTCATCCCAACTAGCGAAAGACTCATTAGAGCCTCATTCATACTGAAGAGGTAAAGCTCTTTCACTTCGGATAAGCAGAATGAAGGAGCTAGTGGTATCTTAGTCCACTCTCAAATTCATCTTCTCTTCAATTAACCAGAGAAATGCAGGGTAGCCTAGTGGTTAGGACACAGGCTCCCAGATCTGCTCTGCACTTAACATCTGTGCCTGTTTTCCTCTCTGTAAAATGTAGATAATTATAACACCTATCTTTGAGTAATGCTATGAAGATTAAAGAGTTAATGCATTTAAAATTTAGAACAATGTGTGGCTCACAGGAAGGGCTCAATGAATGTTGGCTGTTATTAGTACTCTTACTACTACTAGAAATCATATTTCCTGGGCTCAGTGTTTGGATTGGAAGGAAAAAAAGAGTGATATACCATCAGGAAGATAAAACACATGTAATCTGGGCTGTGCTTTCCCAAAGTTGGTCTATGCTCAAAAGCACCCCTCAAGCCACAGGTGCCCACAGCCTCCAGGAAGACATTTCTGAAGTGATTCGTTCTTCCATTCGACCCATTGCTTTCTTCTACTTCAAGTAACTCCTTGACAAGTTAATTGATGGAAAGTGTTACGTGATTTATTATGAGACTTTCAGTTCTGTTGGCGTCAGGAGAGGCTAGCTCACCATGACGATGCATGAATAATAATACTAGCTGTCATACGTTAAGTGTTTACAACACGTCAGGTACTATACCAGGCGGTTCTTATCCATGACATCTATTCTTTCCGGGAAAATAGTATTCTTCTCACTTTACAGACGAGGAAAATGGAACACCGAGAAGTTAAGCATTTCCCCAAGGTCATACTATCACAGAGGGACAGTCAAGATTCAAGTCTGTCAGATAAGAAAGCTTAAGACCTTTTTCTCTACTCCAGTAGATCTCCAACATTAGTGTGGGAGGGGAGAGAAAAAAATCATGTGAAGAAAATTTCTAAAAATTCAGCTTCCTGTGCCCCAAAAGCAAAGATTCTGGTTCAATAGCCTGGTTGGGATTTAGAAGTCTGCCTTGTCAACAGGCCACCAAGGTAACTCTGATGCAGACGTTCTTGGAACACATTTGGGGAAGCACAACTCAGTACCATTTGTCTCACGTTGATATTATTTTTCTCTTTTTTTTAAGTCTATTTTTTTTTAGAGAAGTTTTAGGTTGAGGAAGGTACAAAAATTGAGCACAACTGAGAGGAAGGTACACAGAGTTGCCACAGGCCGCCTGCCCACACACATGCGCAACCTCCCCGTTATCAACATCCAGCACCAAAGGGGTACATTTGTTACAATGTGTGACCCTACACTGACGTGTCGTCATCACCCAGAGTCCAGAGTTTACGTCGGGGTTCACTCTTGGTGTTGTACGTTCTGTGAGCTTGGACAAATGTATAATGACAAATATCCATCATTATGGTATCATACAGAGTATTTTCACTGCCCTAAAAGTCCTCTGCACTCCATCACCTTGATTTTAAATCTCATCAACTCCAGTGAATATAAAGAGGTCTAAATTATTCCCAAATTTTTCCTAAAATGATAGTTTTGTGTTGATTTTTAAATGTTTGAATAAAAGTTGTGTAATTCACACTTGTTTCAAGGTAATCTTAACTCTAGTTATCACCTCAAATGGCAGCAGATAAATAACCAAGTTTCCTTTTGGATTACGTCTTCAATAGAGACACTACTCTGAGGAAGAATAATTGTTTTAAAAGGGCTGTTGTTGCTTTTTGTTTCCTAGCTACACTGCTAGAAGAAATACACTTCCTTTTACATTATCTTGAAAGTGGAAATTATATCCAGGATCATGAATGCAAGACACAGACTTTCCCATTTTTCTTTATTCTAAAATAACTGCAGAAATCCTTTAAATACCTGCAGTGCAGATAAATAGAAAATTACTAACAATGACGACATAGCATACAATAATATGAACAAAGAAATGTATGCGTGGAATTAGAAAAACAATGACTTCACCTAGCCTCAGAACTCAGATGTGATCCTGATGGGACTCACCAGTGCGTGGTGACAGTGGGCATTTGCTCCAGGGCACTGGATATTCGTTCTCTTCCTCAAAAGCATAGGCCGCATGTCTGACCCGTCGCCCCGGGAAGGCAGAGAAGGTCCTAGTCACAAATCAGCTGAGTGAGGAAAGAACTTGAGTTGTGACAGTCAAAATTGGAGGAATGACAAAATAGCCCCATCCTCAGGTAAGTGCCAAGGGATGGCTCCCTCCTGCATGTTGCCCCTGCGTAACTTCAAAAGCATCCAAATGGGTAGGCGGGCCAGACAGATGGAAAGGGGCAAGACCTTCGGCAAATCTCTTAACCTTTCTAAGCCTCAGTTTCCTCATCTGTAAATTGGGGTGGGGAGGTGAGAGGAATTTCCTTCCTCATAGAGTTGTTCTAAGAATTAAATGAGATCATTTTTCTGGAGCCCTTAACACAGTGCCAGGCACAATGACATGTAGAAAATGCTAAGAATTTTTACCATTATTCTTCCTCCAACAATAAATTAGAAGCACCGAAAAGGCTGCAGGGCATAGTAAAAAGGAAGGGGAATTGTCAAATAGCGTTCTCCAGAAGCCTTTTAACAGCCACTACGTTGCCCACATTATTAAAGTGCCGGGGTTAAAATAAATGGATGCACAATTTGATCACATAGAAGCACTAAGGTCATTTGTAGAGGAGGAACCTGGCGAGTACACCTTTCATCAATGTTTCAGGCACCAAATTTTACCTAAATACAAATGAGTTCACATCAGGCTCTTCCAAGGAGTCAACCTTCTCTGCAGCAGGAAAGCTAAGGAAATCTGTTTATGTTCTTTTTGTAACAAACACCCGCTAATCGAAAGTAAAAGACTCTCTCTGGCCCTGTTGCCCACGTACAAAGCACTATTTCTCTGATTAATGATCCAGGCATCTGCAGTAACTGCAAAGCCAACATTCTCGGGTTCTAACAGAGTCAGCTACCTCTGCCCAGGTGTTAAACCAATGCCCTCATCCTGAGGGGCGTTAGGTAATTAGCAGTGCCAGCAGGTGTTTGCACTCGCTGCTGCTCCTGGTCGTTGAGCATATGTGTCAGGTCCCTGCTGGGGGGAAGAGAGAGGGTGAAATAAATGATTCACCCCAGCTTCAGCAAGGTCAGCTCCTTAAAGAAAGAATAAACAAACTTCCTGCCTCTGCATCAAGTCCTTTCCTTGTTCATCCTCTAAAATTCCCAGATAATTTTGAAGTTGGCTCTGGCACTTTCTCCTATTCCCATTTAGCAATCCCTCCTCATGTTGGCACTCCCCAGATAGCTCCCTTGGAATTTGCTGTGCTCTGGGCCATTGTGACCTGGTTTTCGGCCATGGAAACCTCCCCGTCTTGAATCTTACCACATTCGCTCAGACCCAACTCCCTGACTTTGAAGGGAATGCTGAGCTAGGCTGATAAAGTAACTTGGCTGAGGTATAATGAGTACCCAAGTGTCACTGGGAAAGATTTCATCCCACACTAACCCCCACCCCACAGAATATATCAGAGGTCTGCTGGTACACTGGTTCACCAGTTGGGAGTAGGGAGAGAGAGAAAACCCAGATTTGTGGCATGTGCTGTTTTCCATGATGCAAATACTCCCACCATGGCCAGTTTCAAGCCACTGACATGGAAGAGTTGTGAAGAGATGCACACAGTCAGCTGACTGAGCTCCAGTAGACCCCTGAATGCTACACGATTCACAATGGTTTCCAAAGAAAATGTTGTTACTCCCAGGGAGGAAGGATAGCACAACTGGATTGGGTTGGTTTAAGAAATATTTTAGGGCAAAAGGGCATCTCACAGAGTTCTTCAGATAGCACTGAGGACTTCTGCAAGTTGGCAAAAGGAACTTGCATGCTTTATCCCTCCAAGGGGCTCCTTAAAAAATGCTAAAAGATGAAGCAAGAAACAAGGGGACAAAAGCTATCAGAGGATAAGAGGCTTTAACAAATTTGTATGAGACAGAAAGCAAGTATAACGGTGACTGAGAGCACAGAGCAGAGGAAGCTGCCTAGGGAACACTTACAGGAGGGACAAAGGTGGAGACGTGATCTGATCCGCCCAGGAGAGCCCTCAAAAGGCTCAGGACTCTGAGAAGACTAGAAGTGCTGAAGGGTGTGGGGAAAGGGGCGGAAAGTTACAAGGAACAGTGGGAAAGGCAAATGGCTCATGTTCTTAGAAATGCTTGGCACCTGCTAGCTGACAAATATCTGAGTGAGTTGGGAGAAGTTTGGGCTAAGTGACCCTTAACAAACTCTCTCATTCCAACCAGATCAAAGTCCTTAGAGCTCATACCCTGGGGATTCAGATTGATCGTAGAGCGTCAGGGTATGTAGTTTTATCTAGCCTCGGGAGTCCTTCCAGATGGATACATATCTGTCAGCGAGCAGCTATGTTAGCATGCACTTAGGGCAAGAGCAGCCTAAACACTACGTACTAAGCAAGCATAGCCCAAACCCCAGCAGAAGAGAGTGTCGGGGCAGAAGTCTGAGACACTTAGGAGCCTACTGCTTATGCTGGGAAATGCAAACTTTGGTGGCAGATAATTCTGCCTTCAGGTACAAGGCTGTGGCCCTGAAGAACTTGCGTCCATTAAACAAATATACATACGCCTACTAAGTACCAATTCTCTGCTCCATGTCGTGGAGATAAAGAGATGAATCAGGTAAGGTTTGACTTCAGCGTGCTTAGAGTAGAGAAGTGGTGATAACATTTGTCCCCAAATAAGTGTGACACCAGAGGGGACACTGGTGCCTTAAGAGAAGAAGAGAGCGGTGTGGCAGTTCATAAGAGAGATGGAATATTTCCAGCTTTGGGAAAGCACTGGGGTGCTAAGTTTGCCGTATAAAATAGGACACGTGGTTAAAGTTAAATTTCAGATAAATAACAAATACTTCTTTTAGTATAAGTGTAGACATGACAAGTGTTGGGGCTGGGTTTTGCAGGGCAGGTAGGGGATGAATTGCCATGGAGACTGAGGACAATGTATTCGGTGCAGAACAGGAAATACAGTTAGTTATTCAATTTCTGTGCTTAAATATCACCTTCCAGAAAGGGCTTTCTGACCGCCTTGTTTAAAATTACAACCTCTCATTCCTGCAGGATTTTTCTCCAGAGCGCTTATCACCAGATGACATATCGTGTACTTATTTGTTTATTGTTTATCGCCCCCTTCTAGAATATTACAGCAGGAAATGTTGCCTATTTTGTTCACTGCTCTATCCCCATGCCTACAACAATGGATGGCATACAGTAGGTGCTCAATGCATGTTTGTTGAAGGAATGAATGACAAATGAACAAGTAAATAAATAAGAAAATTGGCAGGAACTGATACATTTTCTTCCTCTTGTGACTGACACAATTGAAGTGCAATTTTGTGTTTGTCAAAATGAGAAAACACTTAGACACTCCGAACCCAGAAGTAGCATTCAAACTGAATGGGGACAGAAAGACAGTAACAAAAAAAACCACATGTGATCATAAGAAATACAAACTTAACGGAGAATCACAAATAGTGTATGTAATACCTATGTCGCTTCTGCCAAGCCAGCGGCTATTGCAGTGGTTGAAAGACTCAGGTGAGCACTGGCGACAGCCCGGAGTGGGTGAATCTCTGGTCAATGGTCTGGCAGGCAGAGGAGGAAGCAGAGCCTCTGGTCCCTCTGGGCCTCGGGAGCAGTTAAGTTCCTTACCCTCGGGCTGCTTTCCTCTACAGACCACATTCCCCAACCCCCTCCCGCCAGACAAACACACAGCCCAGCATCCTGCTGCTCATCTTCCTCCAAAGTGAGTGCCAGTCCAGCTGACGTACTTCAGAGGTGATAATGGGACCAAGTGAAAGGAGAGCATGCATCCTGAGTAAAAAAGCATGATGTACCGGGACTAGAAATCAGGCAGACGTATTTTTGCATGCTACTTGTAGCGGTCAGGAATTGTTTGAAGCTTTCTCAGAATCAATCGATGCTGTAAGTTGTGGCAATGCCCCTTCCCCCCACCTCAGGAGCAGCCTACACAAAAGCAACATCTACAAATAAAGTCAGGCCCGGTCCCTGTCAATCCATCTCCCCAGAGAACACGCTCTCTGTCAAGAAAGATACGTGGGTCTGCAGATGCTAATTGACAGGCAGATTCAAGATAGGAGAACCTCCGAAAGGAAGAATCAGATAGCTCTTCCGCTTAACAGCTACTGCATCACGAAGACCATTTATCACTTAGCTAATGCAGGACGTGTATCCCCAATGCTTTCCCAATATACAGGTCACCAAACTGCTAAAAAAAGAATTAACAAGCACAGCCAGAGCTCTCTTTTTCAGATGGCCGTGCATTTGTGCCTCTAGTTTCCTATTTTTCTACTTCCTACTGACAACTCAAGGCCTTAATTCTCTATTATTAAATTGTCATTGTCTTTTATGTGATTGTGACACTTAGACTAGCATTGCCAGAAAGATTAAAAAAAAGAAAGAAAGAATGAGGGAAGGGAAGAAGGAGAAAATGAAAAGAAGGGAAGGGAAGGGGAGAACCTAAGATAGAATTGAGTCAATGTTTCTACAGAACAGTAAACAATACGAAAACAAAGCCGAAACCCCATTGCAATATAAGACCCTACTATCTTAGAGCTTACATGCCTTTAAAATAGAGGAAACTTAACTTTACTGCAATAAACCTGAATTGAAGAACTCTGAACTGTCTAAAGATTTGTTCACTGGCATATTCCCAGGGCCTGGAAGAGGATTTGGCACATAGTAGGCACTCAATAAATACGTATGGACTGGATAAATGAATTAATTGGATTAATTTACATATCTTGGTCAAGAAAAGTATTACATGACAGTATTCTTACTTGAAATGTTTTATATAAATAGAACTAAAAGCAGAACAGGGAACTTTCCATTTAATTACACCAAAACACTGTGACACTGAGGATAAGGAAAAAGTCAATCTTGGTACAAGCCTTGGCTCCAGCAGAGCGTGACACTCATAACTTGGGATGGCACCGCCGTCTGGGTACTAACGTCACTGGGAAGAATATAACACTGGCTCCTCGTCAACACTGAGTCCCAGTCACCCCTTAATGGTGTGTTCCCTCTGGAAGGACTGCCTGTATGTGCCCCATTCCCATGGAGCATACAGCCCAGATGGTCCTTCCCATTAACCAACCGTGTTGGCAGCATGACACCATTTCAATTTTGGCAGGAGATGGACACATTTTTTATGCTGATACTATAGGCTTAACCAGGCCAATGAAACCTAAGGAGTTGTGCGTGGTTATTTCAGTCCTTACTCTTTCCAGCAATTATTATCTTAATTATAGAAGGACATCACAGCATCCATTAGAATCAGGCAGTCTGTCTTGTCCCAAATATTTAGTGTTCCTCAGAAAAGAATCAAGTTAGCAGGAGAGATAGGCTGGGATGATGTTAATGGAGGGAGATGACACTGAGCGAGGATGGGCAGAGTGCTGTGGTTAGGTGCCAGCCCTGCCTCCTGGCCAGGGATTTCAGTCTATAAATCTCTGTGAGCTTGTCCCACACAATTCAATTTCTCAGTACAAGGAATAACACTTGGAGGAAAAAGACACTGAACACGTTTCAGAATGTTCCCTGCCCTGGCTGCCTTGCCTGCTGACATGAACCCAGCTGACAGATAGCATGGTGTCTTCAAGGCCACAGGAGGGAGCGGGTCAGAACAGCGGCTGTTAGAGTGGAGAGCAGAGAAGTGAGAAAACGAATTATGAAAAAAGAAAGATTCAGAAACCTTGCTGTTGAGATCCTCACTTTCTTTTCCTTTCTCTTTTTCCATAAAAATAATGATTTTCTTTGAATAGTCAACTTACCCATACTTTGCCCTGACAGGATTATAAAGTTAAGTAAAATATTGTTCAGCAAATATTTCCTGAGCATCTCCTCTGTGCCAGACATGGGGCTCAGCCCTGAGGACACAGAAGCAAGTAAGATGCAGACCTTGCCCTCCTGGCACTTCCCAGCGAGGAGAAGAGTTGAAACCCAGAATCCACAGTCTCCTAAATATGAATCCAGGGCTATTCTCCATTCAGAACATCCACATAATGAATTAGGAATAGAGTTGCTGTGATTCATGGAATCTTCAACGCAGAATTTCCTTTTGGACCAGAAGCTTGAAAGACAATTAGATACAGTTAATCGTATCAGTTGGCCATATTAACTAAAGGTTGTCAACCAGTGAACTTGCAAAGTATATGAAAACCTTCCTGATAGAAATGTAACCTAAATTTCCCCAGGTCCCCTGAATCTATGGGTACAGATGGCACCACAGAAGCAGAAATAACGCTCATCTCATCAACCCTTATCCCCACCTACTTAAAAAGGGTCAACCCCCCACTGCTTGTATCTGGGAATGCCCAAAGGTGTCTCTTGGGATCAGCAACCAGTCTGCAGAGTACACACCTGCCATGTTCTCCTCCTCTGCCCTCCACTTGATGTCCACTTCATTAAACATGTCTCTTCTGTCACTGGTACCACGCCTCTCATGAGAATATCCATGTCTGTGACACCTGTACCTTCCTAAAGATGCCAATCCTTGAGATGCCGGAATGGCCCTAGGAGCAATAGGGCAATTGTCCCTCACCCACTTATGTTATATACCACGTGTGTTGGCATATGTCACAGACCCTCATGGAAACAAACCCTTCAGCTCCTGCCCCTCTTTCATCATAGTGCTCCACACCGGAAGCTTCGGGTATTATTTTCATTTTCATTCCTCTTCCTCCCACGTACATTAACTCAACAAAATAGATGCGGATTCCTGTGTGCCTCTCGTCCTCCAAAAGGACGAACTCAGATGCATCTGAACCCAGCGGCTGTCATAGCCCAGGTCAACCAGAGCCCTTGATGAAGATGAATTCTAGATTTCTGCGGATGAGTCAGTAAATATAAATTTGGTTCATTTATTCTTCAAAAAATACGGAACACATTGAGTGTTGGAAACTGGGAATATATTGATAATTTTTTTAAAAGACATTTCCTGTACTTACAGAACTAGTAAATTCAACAAATTTATAATTACTGATGAAGATGAAGTGATATGAAGGAAATGAATAGCGATAAAGAGGAGATTTTCATAGGCCTGCTAAAACACAGCCAACATCCTGGAGCCAGTTTGAGAGTTATTGACAATGGTTTACTATCTATTATGTGTTGCCTAAGATGAAGCTGTTGAGTTAGAATAAGATGTCATCCAGGTAATTCTTACAACTCAACAGGTCCTACAGAGGGTAGCACCCTGTACTTTCTCATTTTAATGATAAGCCACAGACTACTGTCAGGTCATTGAAGAGGCTCTGGAACTGCTCTCAAGCTTCTTGACTCAGAAGATTACACTGTGGTTTTCGTGTGTGAGCTTTGAGGTGTTAAGCCCTTCTGTCTTGGTGCTGTCTGCAAACTTGATAATGCTCATAATTGCATTATCCATGCTAGTGGTAAAAAAATAAAATACTGGATCAGCCCCATGGCCTAGTGGTTAAAGTTCCACCTGCTCTGCTTCAGTGGCCCCGGGTTTGTGGATTCAGATCCTGGGTGCAGACATATTCCTCTCATCAGCCACACTGTGGAGGCATCCCACATACAAGGAAGAGGAGGATTGTCACAGATATTAGCTCACAGCTAATCTTCCTCAAGCAAAAAAAGAGGAAGATTGGCAACGGACATTAGCTCAGGGTGAATCTTCCTCACAAAAAAAAGAAAAGAGGGGCCGGCCAGGTCCCACAGCGCTTAAGTTCACACGTTCCACTTAAGCGGCCCGGGGTTCACTGGTTCAGATCCCAGGTGCGGACATGGCACCACTTGGCAAGCCATGCTGTGGCAGACGTCCCACATATAAAGTAGAGGAAGATGGGCACGGCTGTTAGCTCAGGGCCAGTCTTCCTCAACAAAAAGAGGAGGATTGGCAGCAGATGTTAGCTCAGGGCTAATCTTCTTCAAAAAAAAAAAAGAAAGAAAGAGAGAGAGAAAATACTAATCCAATGTCATCCACTGACAATGTCAACCCAGGTGAATCTATATAATCCAGTACTATTATAAAAACTGCTTCTTGTTTGCGTTAATGAAGAATGCCATGAAGAACGAAATAAAACTCATCAAGATCCAAATATGTTGTCTGTATTGCTTTCTTCCTCAGCACACTCCCCGAAGGAAACTGAAGCCTTCTGACGTGATCAGCTCTTCACAGAATGACTGCTATGACCATGAAGTATCCTCAGGTCTTAACTGTATTTACCAGTGAAAGTGCTTATTCTCTTGTGATCCCACATCACAGGCGTATAGTTTTACTGGTGTCTTTTTTGTGTCAAACTCCATGTGAATTGAGTTACCAGGGGCTGTTCACACATAACATCACTGTGGCTTTGGTTTTGTATTACGCATTCAATATTTTCCTGAGACTTTATGTAAATCAGTTACTTTAAAAACTATTAACTTATCCCAATGACTTCAATTATAATTTCAGAGAATGGTTCCCACTGGGACTATTTTGGCCACAACACATAAAACCTTCACATTTACATAGTACCCTGCCTTTATCAATGCATGCTCTATATGCATTTAGTAGCCTGCCCTATAACGTATTGGGCAGATGGGCAAATCAATTCACATGGTCCACATTAGTCATCAATTGATGATGCATTTATTAAAATATGTCACACTAAATCGATATTGCATTGGATACTCTCACTGATCTGGAAAATCTGAGTGTTTAAAAGAATTCACAAAGTTCATGTTATTTTTCTAGATATTTTATACCACTCAATAATTTTCTTTCCTGAATAAATGTTCTTTTAAGCAATGCTCAGAGTATGCAACGAGATATTACTGAACGTTTCAGTGAAATTATGCAATTATTTTTGAATTCTTAAATATTAATTGACCATTTATTTACTGATTAGTGAACTCCACAACCAAATTAAAATTTCTAATAAAGTGTATCAATGGAATACGTTTCCATTTAGAAACAATGACCGCGTAACAAAAAAAGATAAACAATGCATTTTCAAGGAGCACCATAGCTGGTTTGGAAGGTAAACATGTAAACAAAGATATATATAAGTATCAAACACATAACGTGGTACTAATGAAATGCAGATTAATTGTGGTAAGAAAATAAGAAATATAATCAGAAATATAATTAGTGCTTTATCAGACTATATATTCTGTCACAATAGCTAGTGTACTCTCTTCTCCAATGGCAGATGGAAGAAAAGCCCAGAAGGATGAGTAGACACACACACACACACACACACACACACACACCCCTGCATGTAGAAGAGCTACACATGGTAAGTTCAGGACAGGAAATTCTATTGTAGTGGAGTTGGAAAAAGCACCTTCCATTGCTGCTCAGCTCCCTTTTCTAGTCCACATTCTTCCAAGAAAAAATGAATTCACCTGCCGGTGGAGGAACCGGCTCTGAAAATTCCAAATTCTGCCCCTTCCCATGAATTCTTGAAACAAATAGAAGAGGCGCTGATCTTTTTCATGCTGACAACATCTCCTTGCCCATCTAAGAAATTCTTGCTCGTCCTTCACACCCCAGCCCAATGACTACCTCTTCTGTGATACCTTCAGAGTCCCTAAACCTTCTGGGGAAACAAACGTTTTATACACTTTTTACTTAAGTTCTCACTGCACCCTGTAAATAGCCTACCTCCCTCGGTGCCCTTAAGAGACCACACTGAGGTTGTTTATGAATCTGTCTCTCCGCTGGTTCAAGAACCCATTAGGACTATGAATTGTATCCATGTATTTTCAACTTCCATCTCCAGTGTCTCGCACAATCCCTGGCACGGAGTAGACAAGCATTCAAGAAGTATTTGTTGAATGTGCTAAATAACTAAATTAAGTTAAACTTGATGAGAGCCTCATTTCTCACCTCTGCTAGAGAGCACTGGGTGGAATTGCTCTGATACCTTCACTCTGGACTTCTCTGAGTCGTTCCATACTTCTATTTTATAGTTCTCAACTATTTTTGAAGACTTCCCTTGCCATTACTTTGACTTAATCATATATATTTTTATGAAAGTATATTCCTTCTCATCGTTGTGGATGAATGGAGTGAAATGAAGAATGGGGAAAAGTATTATTATATGGCAAAAAGAGCGCAAACTGCAGCCCCAAAGCGTGGTTCAAACCCTGGGACATGAATATTCCCAGGCAGGACATTCACATTCTGCGAGCCTCGGTTTTCTGATTCCTAAATTGAGGATGAGAATGCCTCCCTCTGGGTGTAATTGTGGAAAGCAGAGCTACTATACACAAAGCCCTGACAGAGCACCTGGAACATAGTAGGTGTTCCATAAATTATTGCACTATAATGTATGCACAAGCACTTTGTAAGCTATAGGGCACTAAGCAAATGTTAGTGACAACATTAACCTCCATCCCAGTACTTCACTGTTATCTAGAGTCACCAAAATTGTAATAGATAGAAAAGTGTCCAGGAAGAAGCCACAGTAAAGTCTCACTGGTCCCACTGCCATAGTAACTAAAGAAGGGAAAACAGAAAGGAATACAATGCACACCTGATTGCTTTTTGTTATATTCATGTGCTTTGTGGATGATCAAAAGCCTCCTCCCCTTTACCATCTAAATGAGCCCTGCGGTGACTGAACAAGTCTTTATACCCCTAGGAGTTCCAAGTAATTGCCTCATTCTATTTATACAATGGCCATCGCTCCAAGGCAGTGACTTCACTTGTGGCCTCTGCACGTCTTCCACGACTTCTCTGGGCATGTGATGGCCGTGGCCAGGAGCCTGCTCTTTCCATTCCTCAGTCCTCCTCCAACTGTCAGAAGTGAGGCTTCACTTAGGACACTTTGGGCTGCAGTAACCAAAACTGACTCCAGCTAGTTATCAGGAAAGCTGTCAGGCCTCCAGACACAAGCGGAACTGGAAACTGGAAATACTTTTGGAATCCGGAAGAAGTGTCATCTTTGTTTCTCATCTCTGCTTCTGTCTTCTTGCCTGATTCACTCATTGTTCACTCTCCATGATCTGCTTTCCCTGTTTCTCCATTTACAGTCCACAACCTCCCCTCCCACCTCTTCCACCTCTCCATCTCCCAGCAGTGCTCAGTTTTCACATGTCCCTCAGTTCTAGTCACACATGGAAATTAACCGGCTTCTCTGAATGGGAGTGCACCCTGTTTTCACCAACACCGGTAGGAAAGGGATGGGAGAACCTCACATGCTGTAAACATGGGTGTCAGGCCGGCCCCTGCAGATGGACATGCAGTTCTCATGAGTCATGAGGATTACAGAGGGAATCAGGAACACCTACACAGAAAGTGATGCGTACCAGGTAATGTATTTGAGGGACCAGAGTATAGGCAATTAAGTAATATGAGGATCACTCAAGTCATGTTATGTAGGGTTTAATACCTTTACCTATCACCCAAGCCCCTGACCAATGGCAGCTCAGGCTTTAAACCATCAATAAGTTTAAGACAGGCACCATTTTGTCTTTATTCTTTTTAGACCACCTTCTGTCTGCTGCTAAGTCACCTTCTTAGGCCTACTTCTGATCTTTGGAGGGAGAATATATATTATCAAGACGAGGCCAGCATCTGAGTTCTGATTCCACCACCCTGGGCAAGTCTCACTGCTTCTCAAAGCTTCAGGGTGCACACTTGTGAGATGAGAAGGATAACGTCCGCCCCGCCTATTCAAGGGATTGCTGGGATCGTGTCTATAAGTATGTGTCAGAAACATTTTGAAAACTCTAAAGCATTTCATAAATGTCAATAAGCACTGGGGCTAAAACTTTGACTCTGGGGTCCCTCTGATCTAAATTTAAATCCTGGCTCTACCACTTATTAGTGTGCCGTTTCGGGCAAGTTATCATACCCCTTTGAACCTCAGTTTCTTCATCTGTAAAACTGGTGTACAAACACTACCTCACAGGTTTATTGTGAGTACTAAATGTAACGTTGTGAATAAAGTTCTTTGTACAGTTGTGTATGGCATTCAAAATTCTTCATCATTATAAAACATTAGTACCTACTGGGGCTGTAGATTGAAGTTTTGGCTTCTATCCAAAACTTTTTCAATCATGTCTTCTCCTAGAAAATTAGCATGGCCTTTGCTCTGATGCTCTAATAACCTATTTTCTATCTCCACCAGTCATTTGCTTCTCAGGTAGACTCTTTCTCCTTAATCCACTAGAGACTTGGTCTTTCTGCTTTTGTTATCTGTCTTGTCTCCTCTGGGCTGTGGAGCTCTGTCTTTGGCTACCAGGTCCTGCTTTCCAGGCCCTTCTTTCATTTCAAATTCAGTCTTGATGGCTCTTGCCTGTTGCTTTTTTTATCTCCTCTCTCAGTTATTCTTATTCAATTATTCAACAATAACTGCTCTGTACCTAATAAATACCAGACACCGTATTAAATGTTGATGGTACAAGTTGGATGAGAACAGACGTGTCTCCACAGTTTGACGGGAAGAGACATGTGATTGGGTAATAATTTTGTATAGTAGCCAATGTGCTTGTCACCTACTCTGTCCTTTTTCTCTGTGACCCTCCTTCATTTGGACGGTTAGACACAAGATATCTACTACTTCAGGAGAGTATTATCTATCACAGAAGAACTAGAATTCAAAATACCCTAATTCTTACTCCAGTTTTAAAAGCTGAAGCAGAAGTGTAACTTTTTTTTTTTAGTTAGCCAAATTAAGACTAGAAAGAAGTGGTTTATTCTAGCATTTCCTCCTCCATCAATTCCATTCCACAATACAGAGTTATAGAACTAGGAGGAAGTGTGGAGGGAAGGGAAGAAAGAGGGAAAGGAATCATGATGAGGGAAAGTCAGGAGTGTAGGGCCGGAGATCAGACCAAGCAGGAGCTTACAGACAAGAAGGAGGGGTTACCCTCCAGATTCTGCTCATCTCCCTTGTCAGTGAAGAACCATCTGTTGCCAGAACACCAGGGAGACAAGTGAGACATAAGTCCTATCCATTGCACTGGCAGTACCAAGCCTGTGACCACCTAAGGAAAAACTTTGGTCAGTCCCCACCCAGCCACCCTGTGAGGATAACCCTCTTTTTGTACACACGCACACATCAGATGCAAGGTGAGATACTGGAAATATAGAGAGTAGTTGAGGTGTGGAAGTAAAGAGTGTCCATGGGCAGTCTTGGTGAGATTTTTCCCTCATGTTGGGACAGTGATTAAACACACCCATGTTACACAGACATTAACTTAACAATCATGCTAAGATGCAATTACAAACTGAGATAAGTGCTCTGAAGGGAAGAAACTTTGAGAGCACTTAAGAAATGGACTTGACCTAAAATGGAAGGTCAAGAATGGTTCGCCTGAGGAAGTGATATTGACGCTTAATTTTCAATGATAAGTGGCAGTTAATTAGATGAAGAAAAGGCAAAAGAAACAGCATTGCAATGACCCCTTGTTGGGGGGGACCATGGTGTGTTCTAATAACTGGACAAGCGTCAGTGTGGCTACACAGGGCAAAGAAAAGTGATGCAGGGTGAAGCTTGGAGAATGATCCAGACCATACAGGAACTAGTAAGAACACTGGTCACTGGCCTGGGAAGCCACTGAAGGAATTTAGTAAAGAGTTGAAAAGATCACTCTGGTTGTAGTGTGGAAAATGGACAAAGAAACGCCAGAGGGAAAGCAAGGAGACTATCGCAGGGATGCAATCAAGAGAAAGTAGGCAGAGATCAAAGGGTTTCTTCTATTCTTCCCAATTAGCTTCTGATCCTTCAAATGACCTTAGATTTCAAAATGTCCTTGACTTTGTGAATGACTTCATCCCACTTTCTGTAGATAGTTTTATTACTGTTGTATTGTTTATTAATTTTTTAGGAACATTTAAATCTGTCCTGTGTCATTTTCCCTTTTAAAAAAAATCTCAGAACTTCCAGGTTGGTCAATACATGGAGGTTCAGGGAGGTGGTGAGCCTAGAGAGAGCCTGGAAGCTCCCTGCTCCTTTTCCACTACCTTCCCTGTGCATCTCTTCCACCTGGCTGTTCCTGAGTTGTATCCTTTTATAATAAACTGATAATCTAGTTTCAGAGTGATGTTTAATGCTATGTGCATTAAAATATCAAAGCTATTTTCAGAAGCATACAGTTTTAAGTTGAATTGTGGATTTCCTCAACGTCCATCCTGAGGGCTTCCCCCATTCCTGACGCAGCAGGCGCTGAATTGGGAGGAGACGGCACAGACAAAGGGAACCAGGGAGGGGCGGATTAATTAATTGTCCTTCTTAAATTTACCACTGATACAAGGCATCCAGTCCAGAATCAGCTGCCAGTCAGTGGCCCACAGCAGCCCCATGGCACCCAGGCACCCCACATGCCTGCCATGGGAATCCGATTCTTCCCCAGCATCCAGCAGCTCAGGCCCAGGAACCTGTTCAGCATCATGATGCCATCCGCGGCCCTCCACATCCATCTTTCTCACTGTTCATGTCAATTGCTAAACATGATTATTAATATTTAAATAAATCTTGTTTACCTGTATATTTATAACAACCATCTCAGATTTTTAAGTAGTCACTAAAAGAATTTAACACCTGGAAACTCATACTCCCCCACATGCCTGACCCTATTTTATTCTAGGGGATTTCTCCTTCTTCTCAGTCTCTTATTGAGTATTATCCTTGATTCTGAGTGCTAAGCTTTGAAGATCATTAGAAAACAAGGTATCCACAGGATAATGACCAAGGATAGAGAATAAACTATGACACAGGAGATTCATGAAAACTGGAGATGATTTTTCCTTACAAAGGAAAATCTTTGGGACTGAAATGACAGGTGGCTTCCAAATGCTGTCACTAGAACTAAGCAGTGATTTGTTTTCTGTGTATCGAAAAGGTCAGAAACAGGACTTATAGGAGGATTCCAAATGGGTGCAGATATCTGCTTAAACAGAGCAAAAGTTAGATCTTTCTACTTATTGTCTACACCTAGAATAGGCTAACTTGGGATGAAGTGAACTTTTAATCCTTGGAAATATTAAAACAAAATCTGGAGAGCCACACGATGCAAAGTTGAGGAGAATCAAGCACCAGATGCAGGCTGGAACCGGATGAGCTTCAAGGTCTATCTGGAACCTTCCTCTCTTGTGTACCTATTGCTCCATCAGCAACACTAATGCGGGGGAGGGTAAAGTTGAGCCTCATTTTCAGGTCCCAGATGAGAGAGAGGAGCCTACACCCCCTGAGATAGTCACACTGGTGTTTACGTGGTGTGAGTACATGTTTAGGTGACTGCATCTCAAAAATATGTCCCCTTTTTTACATCATTGGTTTCAATTACCTAAATCTCAGTGCCTTCCATTAGCATGGATTTTCATTTAACTATAATGCATACTCCCCGCCGCTGATTTGTATAAGACAGTTACACTTAAATCAGTCTTCAAATTGGTAAGAGAAATTGCTATTTTTCAACAAAATTTTTCAAACAAAATTTGTCAGGAAAAACCTATATAGGCCTTAATTTCTTTTAAAAGCCTATGTTTTATGTGCTTCAGATAAGCAGATTGAATTATATCTATTTAAATATGGCACATCTAGCAATTAAAACATAATATTTGGTGATTAGGAGATTCTGGTTACACGTTCCTTTTCCAACACCTGGACAGTTTAGCTCTAAAGGAAAAAAGCAAAGAAATTGGTCATGCTGACATGACCCTAATGCGTAATTCAGTCACTGTATTCTACCTTTTCCTCATCTCCCCAAACACAAAAGAATAACAGCATTAATTGTCCCTCTTTAGCTGCCTTAAATCTCCAGCACTCAGTTCTATATATGGAGATGGCTTCAGCAACCTGATGAAGCAGAAGCTGGTCAGCGTACCTGCCTCCTCTCTCTCTCCACATACACATGCAAGCTCATATTGAAGATCCCTTCATCATTTCCTACTCTTATCACCTTCACCCCCAATCAATGTTTTAGAGAGAAAATATGTCCCTTTGTTATTCCATGTCACTCTTGTTTCCCTTTTACTTTCATATCTTAGCATCTCTTCCTTTACCCTTCTGTGTGTGTTTGTGTGTGTACACACACACATGCCTGTTTCCCTGAAACCCCAATATAATATTCCAAACTTCTCTCTTCTCACACCCCTATTTTTCTCTTATAATCAGAAAAGACGAAGTTAGTGGAGAACAACAAACAGTAATGGACTGAAAAATAGTCAGATAATGACCTGACTTTTAACTTTGGATACAATAATATCTGGAAATTTTGAGTATTGTATTTTTCATCTTTCAAAACATGTCTTTGAATGTCTTCAAAACTTGGATGACTAGGACATCATTTAAATATAATAAGAACATAAACTTTGGAGACAGATAACTTGGGTTTTAAAGTATTATGACAATTATATAGTCAGGTAAAAAAAAGTATTGTGGAGGATATGAGAAAACAAGAACCATCCTGAACTGCTGTGGGCAAGTTATGTGGTACAGCCATTCCAGAAACGACCTGGCAGTACCTGGTGAAATTTAGTAACATATTATTTACAGCCCAGGAATCCCACTCCTGGGCACAGACCCCCATATGCCCACATTCCATTATGTGATATTTACAAATTTATCACCAAGACATTGTTTGTGATAGCAGAGAATTAGAAGCAACTTGAGTGTCCGTCATGGTGAAAGGTTATGTCAGGAACAGTGGACTCATATCACAGAACACTCATCAGCAGAAAGGAACTGAACTCATATACAAGGACAAGAATAGATATTATAAACCTTACCACGTGGGCTTCCTTAACATGGCTGCCCACTTCATCAAGACTGCAAAGAGAATCTCTAGCACCAGTCTGCCAGCAGAGCCCTAGGTAATGTAACCTAATCAAATCTAATCATGAGAATGACATCCTATCACCTTTGCCATATTCTATTGATTAGAAGCAAGTCACAGGTGCCATCTACACTCAAGAGGAAGAGATTACATGAAGATGTGAACATCAGGAGGTAGGAATAATTAGAGGGTCACCTTAGGGTCTGACACCCCACCAGGCAATGTTCTACACAATGAGGTTACATTAGTGAGCAAAAGTCTGCCTTCACAGAGAGTACAATTTAGTACGTGTGTGTATTCTTTTTGAAACCAATAGGACGATACTGTACATAATCTTTCACATATTGCCATTTCATCTTATAACCTATCTTGGAAATTTTTCCTTCAAGTACTTATAGAATTAAGTTAGTCTTTATAACAAGTGCATAATGTATTCAACCATTACCCTGTTCACGGCCTCTAAGGTTATTTCTAGTGTTCCCATTTAACAATGCTGCAATAATTGCTCTCGTATATGTATCATTGAGTTTCTTGTGCAGGCTTCTACGAACAGTTTACCTACTTAAGGTCAAATAAAGCTTCTAATGTGTCCTAGCCTCGGCTCTGCTTCATTCCAGCTATGAGAACTCGGAGAAGTTACTTAAGACTTTGTATCTAATTTTCCTACGCTATTACAGAAGGATAATTTAAGTGAATTCATGTTCAAAATGCACAGAATGGAGTGCCTAGAGCATGGTAGACACTTCACGTGTTAGTTATCCTTTCTTGTGTACTTTATTAACTGCTTCATGAAATACATCCCAAACCTTTCTGTATCTTCAAAATTACATGAGAGAAAGGGGTGTTCATAGAAGAATGATAAACAGAGGGAGATAGGTAACTTTGAAACAAGGATAGATAATGTCCCTCTTCATTCCCTGATCAGCGTGGCCTCTCTATATTTCCTGTGGCCTAATCATGTTCATTTGATTTTCTTGATCAAGATCTGTCCCTGGGGGGAGGGGGGAGGGCAAAAGGGGTGATTAGGGTCACACGTGAGGGGATGCACTATAATTAGTGTTCGGGTGGTGAACATGATGTAATGTATACAGAATTCGAAATATGATGTACATCTGAAAAAAATAAAAATTAAAAAAAAAGAAAATATTATTATGCTACCTTATAGTCAAGAGAAGAGACAAATATATAATTGCAAAACATATTGAATATAGCAATAAAGATAACCAGATACGTTAGAATCTGTTTAGTTTTTCTGGAATGATCAACAGATTAATAGAATTAGCTACTTATATAAAGGAAAGAAAACAAGTAAATTAAAATTTCAATCCAAAAATTTACAAAAAGAACAACAAAGTATATCAAAATATATCAGAAGAAATGAAAAGAAAAAGACCTGTCCCTCCTCCTTTTTCTTTATTATTTGAAATATATACCCTCAAATCTATACTCTCTTTTTCAAGAGGACATATAGATAATATAACTTTAACTGAATATACTTACATAACTTAATTAACATCAGTGTGCTCATGAGGGGCACTGCATAACATATACATCTAAATAACAATGTTCTTACTTATATAATGTGCCTAACCCAGGGGTAAGATTTCATTGGTGTGACCTTCACTCCAGGTAGGAAAGGCCCACTAATGAAGAGGAGATTTGATATGGGAGAAACGCTTGCAGTCAGAGCTTCAAATCGCGCCATAAAGATGGCCCCCCTCTCTTAAAGCTTGCTCTGCCCAAAAAGGGTTCAAGAGTCTGAGGAGATCCTAGACTTGACTGTGACCCTCCACAATGCTCATCAAATATGTGATTCTTTAGCCTTGAACACGGGTTTCTTCATCAAAGAACAGGTTTTCCTGAGTTTTAAACACAAGAGAAAGGAGGACAAGGGGAGGGGACTCAAGAAAGTTTGCTTTCAGGTCTAAATAAAGGGTAAATTAAAGACTTTCCCTGGTGAGAAAAAGGGAATTAAACTCACTGAGTGCAGAATCTTTTCTCTGTCTTCTCAAGAAAAGGAGGACAGCTTTACCAAGCTTGAATCAAGTGCTTTCTTTCCTTTGCAAGTGTAGGGATCTGTGCAGAGTGACACCTAGTGGTCTCCAGAAGGCCTTTAGTAGCAAGAGTAACGAAGAACGTTCACGTGTGTGTGTTTGAGCATTGGTAAAGGAGCCCTTTTTCTTCCTACAGATTCATGAGCTGTGAACAAACTGAATTGTTATTTGGTTTGATTCCAAGACCACAACTTTCTGGACACATATTCACATATGGTTAAATCGTAGAGAAAATTAATACTTAATGATTGAGCAGTGGACAGAAGTCACTGAGTGGAAAGGAACAGTGATTCTGGCGTGCAAGAAAAATGATTTGGTCCAAACCTGGAATCTGAAAGGCAGCAACAAAGTGCAGTATCCAACCCAACAGATTTCAAAGGACCAATGGCTTTTGCAGTTGGATTTTTCTGGGTTTATGCCAGAGTTCCCTCCCACCTGGTTCTCACTCTGTCTTTAAAACCCCACCTGGGTGGACCTGTCAAGTTGCCCATCGATATCCCTGATTGGACTGGGGAAGTTAGGGGACTGAGAAGTTTATAATGGAATGAGGAAATTTCAGCTTATCCTGATGATCTGTGGCTATCTAGGAACCATTTAAAACTCCTCCATAACACCGTAAGGAAGGAGTTTCTACTTCCTCCTCTTGTCAAAAGATTTTCTCTGAGGTAGGCTCCAGAAAATTTTGGATTTGGCCTCCTATGGCTTGAGTTGACAAAGACTTCTTTTTAGGTAACAGGCAAAATGAAAATTTGGGAAAGCCACCTAGAAATTTTGAAATTTAAATCTTCTTATAAACTCCATTTTGAGCATTTAAAAAATGTCATATATAGTATATATGAGTGAATTTGGCCACCAAAACGGGTAATGAGAGAAGATTCTGGAAAATAATAACTGAAAGAAAGAATTTGTGGGAGAATTTAAAGTAGCTCAGATTCTAGTGAAACCTGAGATAATTAGTTTTCCCAAATTTATAAACTAAAAGTTAACTGGCCCAAAACTTTGCAAGTCTCAGGCCATTTTTTACCTGGAACCTAGTATCACTTCATTATATTTATAGTTGATTTTTAAAAGCTCATGCCAAAGAGAATCCAGAGAATATTTCTAATCACAAAATTAAATGGTGGGCCCTGATCATTTGCAAATGTGTTTCTCTTTGTCATTTCTACAGCCATGGCTCTACCTAATTGGACTTAGGATACGCCTCTCCCAATCTATTCCTTTATATAAGTTGTTCAACCCCAAATACATTCTTTTTCTTCTTGATGGACTTCTAACCTGTTCAATCCAAAGAGCAAGCAAGAATTAGGCACATTTCTTTCTCTACTATCTACGGTTTCATGTTCTTTGCAATCTTAAAGTAAAATCTCTTAAAAACAGCATACCATTTTGTCCTAGAGAGCACTTCTGACTCTAAGACCAGTCAGTTATGACCCATACTGCATCAGCTCAATAAAGACTCCCCATTTTTAAAAATAATACAGATCTTGCATTTTACCATATGGTTAGGGATATGATTGTTAGCAAAATCTTTTTTAAGAAATAACAATTTCAAATGGGGCAAAATAAGAACATATCTGACCTTCCTTGTTTTTAATCAATATCTTAATAAAGTGGGATTTTTTAATGACCTGGATGCATGCACTCCTTCACTCTTGTCCTCAAAAAAATACATGTATACATACAGACAGACAGGCAGGCAGACATTAAATAATAAAAATAAGCATTTTCATGTATGTAGATGGCTTCATTTTATTGTGGTCTTTTATTAGTGGTCTTAATAGATGGCTGACCCTGCTTTCTACACCAAGCACATCAAACATCAAACAGAAGCCCAGATATCATTTTTGAAAGAGGTTCAGAGCACCAACATTCACTGGCTTAAGGTTAAAAACCTGTAAAACCACATAATTCATTCAAGAACTTAGGTGTACATTTTGTAGGTAATTTTTAGATTACCCAAGGTAGTACATTCTATTGGTGTTCTGCTGAATTATTTTATGTCCCTATGGGCCACTCCTTATAAAATATTTCTAGACAGATAGTATTATGGCCATGATTAGGGACCAAAGTTTTAGGGTCTTGAATATCCTTCTACAATGAAGTAGAGTGAACCCAAAATTCCTTCTTGATACTTGATACCTGATTCTTGATCCTTGACAGCCCAGGGGTACTATCTCTCCTTATCTTTATATGCAGTGTTCTAGAGGAGGAATGCTCTTTTATTCTGAGCATGTGTCTTTCTCAGGTTTTTCAGCTTTCCTCAGAGATCATAAACCCTATGCCCAGCTCTGCTGAGTGGAAGAGTACACAGCTCCCTTCTTAAACAATATGTACGAAAGCTTCTGCCTGGTGCTCTTCACACCGGAGATGAGTAATTTCAACTCAAGGTCACTCAGTATTCATCAAAAGTTAAGTTGAGGATAACAATATTAATAGAAAATCTTCAGTAAATGTATTGGCCTCTTCTTGACTCAAGAAGGTAAGTTAGGAAAGGTGAAACTAAATAAATTTAGAAAATACAACTTCATAAAAGGCACTAGTTAAAAATAAAAATCAATACCAGAAGAGTTTAGGCATATTCCCGGAATTTTTTTACCAGAAAATTCTTGGATGTATCTCTAATATTCTGAGGTAAACATGAAAGATAAATGTATGTATAAGTAGATACTTATATATATTTTATATATATATATAATATATATATGTATATATCTCACATATTCACCTGCCATTGACAGATAAAGAATCCTGGTGTGCCTGGAGGGTATCAGATCCTGGAAGACAAGTGTTTTTACTTCCTCTATTGACATGCACTAGCCTCTTTAGGAATATTACACTCAAAGTTCCAAGGTGACTTTGAAACCCTACAAGTTCCAAGAGCCTTATAGCTTGCTGGGCCGTTGAGGTAACACTTCCCTCCTTGAACCATGGATGCTACAAAACACTTTTCCATGTCATAGAAAGAGACTATAATTCTGTCTTCCACTCCAGCCACCTCCCTGATTCTTTGCTCCAACCTGTCTAATTCAAACAGAGAATTGCTTGGTGGTTATCTGGCAACTTGTTCATCTGTTGCCTAACAGTTTCCTAAATGTTTCTTGAGGAGACATGAAAAGCAGAAAAACAGGCTGCTTAAAGGAACATGTCAGAGTGGGAGGTGAGTGAACAGGCACATGATCTGTATACGTGTGTATGTCTGGGGGAATACTCATTTCCTGATGTTCTTTGCCTCTTAAAAATTCCCAAATCATAGGGCCCCAAAATACATGAACAAAACCTGACAGAATAGAACAGAAAATAGGCAATTTAATAAAAATAAGTGCAGACTTCAAAACCTCACATCTAATAATGGAAAGAACAACAAGAGAAAAGATCAACAAAGAAATAGAAGACCTGAATATGGTCAACTAGACCCAGTACACATCTATAGAACACTCCATCCAACAACAACAGAATACACTTTCTTCTCAAGTGCACATGGAACGTTCTCCAGAATAGACCATATGCTAGGCCATAATATAAACCTCAATAAACTTAAAAGGAGAGAAATACTACAAAGTACATTCTTCCACCATGATGGAATGAAATTAGAAATCAACAATAGAAGGAAATTTGGGAAATTAACAAATATGTGGAAATTAAACAACACACTACTAAATAACCAATAGATCAACAAAGTCACAAGGAAAATTTATTGAGATTAATGAAAATGAAAATACAATATACCAAAATTATGAGAAGCAGTGAAAGTGGTGCTTACAGGGATATTTAGAGTCATAAATGTCTATATTTAAAAGGAAGAAAGATCTCAAACCAATAACTAGCCTTCCATCTTAAGAAACTGGAAAAAGAAGAGCAAACAAAGCAAGCAGAAGGAAGGAAATAATAAAGATTGAAGTTGAAATAATGCAATAAATAACAGAAAAACAATAAAGAATATCAATAAAATTAAAATTTGCTTTCTTGAAAAGATCAACACAATTGACAAATGTTTAGCTAGACTGGGCCAAGAAAAAGCAAGAAGACTCAAATTACTAAAATCAGAAATGAAAGAGAGAACATTACTATCAAACTTACAGAAATAGAAAAGATTATAAGTTAATACCAAAAAAATTGCATGCTGATAAATTACATAACCTAGATAAAATAAATTCCTAAAAAGACACAAAGTACCAAAACTGATTCAAGAAGAAGCAGAATATCTAAATAGACCTATAACAAGTAAAGAGATTGAATCAGTAACAAAAAAAGAGAGAAAAATTTTAAAAAGAAAATCCCACAGGAAGTCCCAGAATGAGATGGCTTCACTGGTGAATTCTACCAAATGTTTAAAGAAGAATGAACACAGATCCTTCATAAGGTCTTCCACAAAATAGAAGAGGAGAAAATATTTCCTAACTTATTCTATGAGGCCAGTATTACCGACTCAGAAACAGACAAAGACATCACAAGAAAGGAAAACTATAGGCCAATATCTCTTATGAATATAAATGCAAAAATCTGCAACAAAATACCAGCAAATTGAATTCAGCAACACATAAAAAATACACCATGACCAAGTGAAATTTATCCCAGGGATGTGAGGTTGGTTCAATATAAAATAATCAACCATGTAATATATCGCATTAGTAGAATATAGGATAAAACCCACATGATCATCTCAATAGACATAGAAAAAGCATTTGACAAAATCCAAAAATGAAAATACTCAACAAGTTAAGAATAGAAGGAAACTTCCTCAACCTGATAAACAGTATCTATGAAAAACCCACAGCTAACGTCATACTTGATGGAAAAAGACCAAAAACTTTCCCCCTAAATCAAGAATAAGACAGTATCCAAGATATCCATTCTCTATACTTCTATTCAATATTCTACTAAGGTTCTAGCCATGGCAATTCAGCAAGAAAAGGAAATAATAGGCCTCCATACTTAAAAGAAAGAAAAAATTATCTCTATTTGCAGATGTCACGATTCCATGCATAGAAGATCCTAAGGAATACACATGAAAACTATTAGAAGTAATAAATAAGTTTGGCAAGGTTGCAAGATACAAGAGAAATATGCAAAATCAAGTGTGCTTTTATACACTAGTCATAAATAATCTGAAAATGAAATTAAGAAAACAAATCCATTTACAAGAGCATCAAACACAAATACCTATGAATAAATTTAGTAAAATAAGTGTAAAACCTGTTCTCTAGAAACTACAAAATATTGTTGAAAGAAACTAAAGAATAAATAAATGCAAAGAAATACCATGATGGTGGATTGGAAAGCTTAATATTGTTAAAATGCCAATGATCCTCAAATTGATCTACAGATTAAATGAAATCCCTATCAAAATCCCAGCTGACTTTTTTGCAGAAACTGACAATCTGACACTAAAATTTATATGGAAATGCAAGAGACCCAGAATAGCCAAGACAATCTGAACAAGAGGAACATAATTGAAGGATTCAAATCAAATTTCCTGATTTCCAAACTTACTACAAAGCTATAGTAATCAAGACAGTGTGGTACTGACATGAGTGTAGACATAAACACCACTAGAATAGGTTTCAGAGTCCAGATATAAAACTTACATTTGTAGTAAGTTTATCTTGTGGAATCAATTGAGAATAGGGAAATCCATAGAGACAGACGATAGATTAGTAGTTTACAGGGACTAGAGAGAGGCAGGAATGAAAAGTGACTCCTAACAATTACTGGGTTTCTTTTTGGGTGATGAAAATATCCTGAAATTACTTAGTGGTGATGGTTGCGCAATTTTACGAAGATACTAAAATCCACTGAATTGCACACTTTCTAAGGAATGAACAAATACTCTAAATTATTCTTGTACTTCTGGGCATTTGTCAAAATTTGTCCTATTATATAATTATTTCTGAAAATATATGCTCTCTCCATATAGACTGTATGATGCTTGAGGACAGGAATTCCATATTATTCACTTTTGTACCCAGCGAAATATTTGTACATAGTAGATCCATAAACATTTTTTGAATAAGTTGGTATCCGTAACACTCAAGTTTTTCAACACTTGTTTCCCTAAGAGCCTCCAAGAAAGCTTCAGTAGACTCCAAAACTAGTGATCCAGCCTCTGCCACTCATCTTTGAGATTTGCAGCAGTTGCTTGCCAAATAATTAGAACCAAGAGCTTGTTTATGTCAATGCTGATTTTGCTCCATTCCTTGTCTGGGGAACCACTTTACCAGAGTGTTTTTCATCAGGAGTTCAGCCATTCAAGTCTCTGTTGTGCTGATTTTCCAGGTCTCCCAGGCCCCTCCCCACCAATAACCCAGGCTTTGCTGTTCCCCTTTCCTCTCTGCTTCCTTTCTCTCTCCTGTCCCTCTGCATCTCCTATTTTCTAAATTTGGAGCTCCGTAGCCAAACAATGAACACTTTCTCCATTTGTAGTTCCAGCCTAGTGCCAGGCTGCCAATTACCTCCACCTCCACACCACACTGTTCTAGTTGCTGTTGCTCTGATTACTTTTTATGTTTATTTAATGATGTGGAAATGGGGTGTTTGTTTGCTTATGCAACTAAAGGAATTTATGTCACAGAGGTAAGAATGTTAGAGGAATTTGTGTATTTAAGTGCTAATATCTAGTAATAAGCTAGCCGACTCACTGATTAATAATTTCCATATTTGAAGGATCTTGGAAAACGAATCAACTCCTTTTCATCTAGTATAGGCATTAGTATTTTAATCAACTCCAATTTCAAATCCATCTTGCAATTTAAGCAAATTGCCATCTTTTGCTTGGGTTTGTACTGGTTAAAGCTTCAGTGTTACTATTACCGTCAAAGCTCAAGTCAGAAGAGAAAAAAAATTATAAAGCATTAACATACTGCTTATATACGTATTCATACTGTATGATTACTGGCAGCTCTCCAGAAAATTTGGCCTAGTTTCTGGAAGCCTCTTCAGTCTGTCATATTAAAAGATGCACCATAATTTAATCAATTCAAGAATTTGATTATCTTTACATATTTTTTTCTCTTTTTAATAGTGCAACAAAATCCTTCATTTCCACTTTAAGAGGACCCCAGAAAAACCGGTGGGGGGTGGGGGAGGGGTTGCTTCATGATGAGGTTGAGTTCCACCAGCCCGGAGAAGCCCGGATGCTCCCAGCGTGGCGCTGCTGGAGCCGAGAAGGATCGGATGGGCAGAACCCCCAGCTCCCAGCCTGACAGATCCAGGTTCCCAAGAGACAGTGTCTGCGTAGTACTTGCTTGCTTCCTTTTCCGCTTACTTTTCCTCAAACAACCACTACTCTTGTTTTGAAACAGGTGCCTGCAGAGAAGAGGAACCAAAAAAAATTTTTTAATTAAGTCTCATTTGGTCTTCACGTACAGCTGCCTGCTTTGCTGTGGGCCTCTCTGACCGTATGCTTGGTCTGTCAGGAACTGGCCTTCCTCCACCCACTCAGACCTCTCTCCAGTCTGGTAACTAAACGTCTACAGCCTGAAGGTTCAGATCTTTTTAAATCCTGAAACCAGTTCGGGTAATTGTAGAGCTGGAAGTCCCCTTAGATCCTTGTTACTCAAAATGTAGTCCACAGACCAGTAGTATCAGCATCGCATGGGTACTTGTAGAAATGCAGATTATTAGGCCCTACTCCAGACCTTTGCAGAATCAGAATCTGTGGGGGTGGCCCCAGCAACGCGTATGGTAAGGAGCTGTCCAGGTGATTCTCGGGCACATTACGTTTTCAGAAGCCCTGGTGCGTTTGTTATCCATTCTCACTACTCAGGCCTCCTGCCTAAAGCCTGTTCGGCTCTCTCCTGGACTTTCTGGCCTGGATGCCTGTTCCATTGTTTCTTGTCTCTGTCATTTTTTTCTCTCCTGATTCCAGCCTCCACGGGCCTCTCTGGACAGGACTCCATCCCTGCATCCTGCTTCCTGTGTTTACTCACTTTTGGCTGTGCTCAATCTCTGATCTGTTTACCTATGATCGTTACCTTCACGCTTCCTGTCCAACCTACCTTCCTGCCTGCAGCAGCTCCTGACCTGACTGCAGAGGGTGAAGTCTACACATGCAAGCCTCCAGGCTTGGTGCTCGTGAGTACAGCTCTCCACACTGTTCTGTGTGCCATGTGTCTTTCCTCCTTGCTGCCCGTCTTCCACACAGCGGCCAGTTATTTTCCTAAAGAAAAAAATTGATATTATCCTCCGCTTCAAAACTCCTCTAGACTTCCAGTTGTCTGCAGAATAAAGTTCAAACTCCTTAACATGACGTCCACAGCCCTACACAGGTTGTAGATGTTTTATATCCTGAACTTCATCGCTGTTGCCTCCTCTCAGCCCCACCCTTACACTTTTGCCAATTCCCTTGTCAGCCTCACTGTCTGACAATTCACTCGTCAGCCTCAGTGCCTTTGCACTTGCTATTTCCTTTGCTTGGTCCACTCCTCTCTGTGCTTCTCCAGCAGGCAAATGTCTACTAGCCTTTTAAGACTCAATTCAACTGCCATGGCTTCAGTAAGGCCCTCGCTCTCTCCTCCACGCTGAGTTACCTGCTCTCTCCTCTGGGCTCTGGGTTCACAGCTCTTATTTCAGTACTTGTGATGTTGTGTTTGACTTGTCAGTTTATACATCATCTTCACCAACTTGGAAGCTGTGGGCAGAGAGAGCATCTCTCTCTCTGAAAATACCCAGAGCCTAGCATAGCGAGGGGCACCTTGTAGAAACTCAATAAATACTGTCAAAATACTATCAACTTCAGATTCTTAAGAAGTGTGTCCCAAGGAATACTGTTGTAGAGCAAGTCACTTTATCCCTGTAATAAGGAAGCTTGCTTTGTAAAGCCGCATGAAGTAAATCCCTTTTAAATCAGAAATTCATTTTCTATAGTAAAGAACTGCTTTGTGCCTTAGTCAGCTGGGCTGTCATAATTAAATACCATAGACTGGGGGGCTTAAACAACAGACATTTTCTTCTCACAGTTCTGGAGGCTGGAAGTCCAAGATCAAGATGCTGGCAGATTTGGTTCTTGGTGAGGGCCTCTTCCTGGCTTGGAGACAGCCGCCTTCCGACCGTGTTCTCACATGGCACAAAGAAAGCTCTGGTCTCTCTTCCTCTTCTTATAAGAGCCCCAATCCCATCAGGAGGCCCCCGCCTATATGACCTTATTTAAACCTAATTACTTCCCAAATGCCCCATCTCCAAATACTATCACCTTGGGGGTTAGGGCTTCAATATATGAATTTGGCCGGGGGGCTGGTGGGGAGAGACACAAACATTCACCCATAACACTTTGTAATACAAAATAAGCAACCCCTAATTTCTCTGAGTAGTAAGTGTTTTCATATATATGAGTTCCCTAATATGGTAGTATGCATATTGTTTTCTGAAGAATATCTGCAATTCTACCATTTTTCTAATTCAGGAAGTTCCTTGCCAAAATCTTCAGAGTACCTCGGGATTCATTTTAGTATGACCTCTGATTGAATAGAGTGTCGGAAAAAGACAAGAGATGGTATATGGGTTGTGAGTTTGTATGTGGGATTTTTAATTAAAAATCTTTATAAAGCTCAATTTTTAATATATGCAATAAAATCTTGCAGGCTTTTGTGAAGAGAGATACATTCTAAATAATTTAAAATACTACTCAATTAAAGTTGTTTAAATAAAAATTCCATGTCACCTAAAATATGTAAATGGTATTTTCACATGTGATTTCACTTGAGCCAGCCAGCAAGTTTGTGGCTTCTATTTGATAGATGAAGAGTGGCTCATAGTCTTTGTGACCATGTGCCCTCTAGGGCTGTATAGTGCACAACCTGCACAACCATTCTTGATGGTCCCCTAGATCTCAACTGGCCTTCTCCTATACCAGTGAGTTAACCCTGGCTGCGCATTAGACCAATTAAACAGACTCTCTGGGAGTGAGACCCAAGTGTCAGTTTTTCAGAATTTATGGGGTCTTTTTTTTGTGGCTACAGTGACTGCAGGAGGATGGTGCTCCTAGCATGCGGTAGGCAGGGCGCAGGGATTATATGGTTCCTACACTGTATGGACCAATCCCTTAAATAAAGAATTGTCTTGCGTCCTGCATCATTTTTTAATGTCTCTTGGACTTTTCATGTTGCCAAAAAGAATTGTTCATAATTTTCTCATCCTGGAATCTATTTCTGTTTTACCTATAAATATATGTAAATATATGTAAAAGTATAAAAGTATTTTTGCAGTTTTAATATTATATTGAGTTTTCCAGGAATGCAACTATGAATCAAATAGAAGACTGTTCTCTTTTAACTTCAGAACTTTACCAAGAGCTCTTCACCATTAAAAAAAAAATCGTTCAAAGCAACGCTATTCCTGGAATTTAAGTCACCAACATACCACACCTGTATCAATCCGCATTTGTAGCTACTAAGTTCACAGGGGATGCTTTGTATAGGTGCAAACATATGTCTGCTTTGCTGTGATTGTGTCAAAGCACTTACATATTGAAATACATAGTATTTTACTATAAAGTATTTTCTTCTAATTACTGCTTGTATTTTAGTTTGAGAATTATATTGATTTTTCAAGTTATGTGTGTATGTTGGTTATCTATAAATTACATATAAAGAAAGTAAAGAGGGCCTTATAAAATATTTGTTACTGAAAAGGACACTGGGGTCTGAAATAGTTGAGAATGCCTGACGTAGGTTGTACTTTCTCTCTTCAAATTGTTTCCTCATTAAAAAATAATTTTTAGAAAGCCTCATCTTAACTGGTCCAACTCATCCTTTTCAATTTTTTTTTTCTTTTTTGAGGAAGATTAGCCCTGAGCTAACATCTGCCGCCAATCCTCCTCTTTTTTCACTGAGGAGGATTGGCCCTGAGCTAACATCCATGCCGATCTTCCTTTACCTTTTATATGTGAGATGCCTGCTACAGCATGGCTTGATAAATGGTGCACAGGTCCACACCCAGGATCTGAACTGGCAAACCCTGGGCCGCCGAAGTGAAGCGTGCAAACTTAACTGCTGCGCCACTGAGCCAGCCCCCCCTTTTCAATTTTTAAACTAAAATTAAACCCAAAATGTTATTCCCAATTCTGACTTGGGCCTAAACTACAAGTATCCTGAAGACAATATGTACAGATTTGAAAGAGAATTTGTCTGCAACCTGCCATGATAGAGTGTAGCATCATGTCATTTAAAAATCTCTTAGGAGTTTTCAGTTCATTGTTCTTAATCAGTTTTTGTTAATTTTCCTAAATTTTTTCTTAATAAATGTTGGTCAGCCAATAGAGTTTTAATAACCTCTTTGCATCCAATGATCTATTTCTCCATCCCACTTTACCCAGTCACCGTCATGTTCATTCCCATGACCTTGTCATCACCAATAACTATGGCTCCTCTGAAATCTCAGTTTCAAGCATCCTATTCTCTGCTCACAATCTTCTATCCTTACAGCTCACCATTCTGGAACATCCATCCCAGCAATTCATTGAGACCTCCAACCCATTGACCTTGCCCCTTCCTCACTGTATCTGACTGCCCCGATTTTCCCCCATCCCTCTACCCACCCCCTACAATGTCCTCATGTCTCCATCTTGTTCTCAGCCTAGGGACTGGCACTAGCTGTTCCCTGTGCCAGAAGTATTTTTCTACCTCATAACTGAATGGCTCACTTGCAGTCATTCATATTTCAGCTTGAAGATTACCTTTTCAAAGAAATCTTCTCTAACTATTCCATCTGAAGCAGCCACTGGTCTATCTGAGATGACCAACACATCATTCATTTTAAGTCTCTATAAAGCACTTATTACCAATAAGATTTTTTTTCTTGCTGATTTATAGTCTATCTCCACTCATATCAGTATAAGCTACATTAAAGCAGAGACCTTGTCTCTTCTGTTCATTGAGAAATTGTGCCTGACAACAAAGTAGGTACTCAATAGATATTTGAAAAAGAATGGAAAAAAGGAAAGAAGGAAGGAAGGAAGGAAAGGAAGAAGGGAAGAAGGGAGAGAAGAAGGGCCCATTGGAATTACCTGGGCAGCATAAAAACACTGATGTGTCTCCCATTCCAGAGATTCTGAGGTAAATGGTCTGGAGGGAGGCCTTTGCATGGCAGGTTTTGAAAGCTCCAAAGGTGGTTTTAATGTGCTGTTGAGATTTAGGACTATAGGACATATAGGACATTGAATAGGACATTAGAGATGATCCAGGGCAAACTCTTCATTTCACAAAAGAGAAAACTGAGACCCAAGGAGGTGATAGGAATTTCTTAATGACAGCCAGGTGAGAAAACTGGAAACTGGTCTCCATGGACTCCTGCCCATGGCTCTTTCCCACATATCTGACCCTGCGAGGACAGCTTAACCCAGGCCAGGCTGGGTGAACCTCCTCACCAAGACCTGGGAGCTAGGACAGGGGAAGTCTACGGGATGCCAAATTTTGTGTTCCTAACTTAAGTGCAAGAATGACTTTGCTCTCCTTTGATTGTGCAGTCTTCTCCCTACACTTCCAGTTTTGATTCATAATAGGATTCAGATTCTGCCTGTGTTTGTTTGAATTAAGCTTTTATTTCATTTGTTCAGTTTTCCCTAGTGACAGAATTCCATCTTATATACACATTCATACCAGCTCAGAGCTACATTTTAAGGAAGGAGAAAGCAGACTTTTCTTCCTTTCTCTCCTCCTATTCTTCCCGCTCACTCTCTTCCTCTCCCTTCCCTCCTTTCATCACTCCCCACACTCCACCCCACAAAGGCCATTTGTCCTGGATTACCACCTTCCTCAACCCTTGTGAATAATCTTCAGTGTGGGGAATTTCTTCCTCCTTTTAAATTGTTTGTCAAAGTAGGAGTGTTCCTCAGTTCATAATAGTGACTCTGCTAAAATGCCAATAATTCTCAGGATCAGAGAGCCAGCCTCCCCACGAGGGCAGGAAAGATAGGGAGAATTTCGTGACTGTTCCCTTGGAGAAAGACTGACCCATAAGGGCCAGGAGAAATGGATGGAAAGCTGGGGGTGTCAGGAATTTCTGAGGAGCAGGCAGAATATTCAAAGGAAATTCTTTTTCTTTTTTCTCGCTAGCTTTAGCCTTTACAAATATTAGCCCTTTGTCATCTTCTCGGAGCTTCTAATTACTAAGATTGAAGGGAACAAATTCAATGAGCAAGCAAAAGGTGAGTGCAGAGCAAGTTTCCCAGGAACTCGGCCTTTTAAGAAAAGATGTATTCTTATAAAGTTGGGCACCAAATTAAATATGCCGTATGGTCTCATTTTCTCATGTGTGTGTGTATGTTTATGATTATGGATCCCACTGAATGATGGCATTATAGAGAATATTTTTTCTTGTTGCTGATCTGTAGCTCCTGATTCTTATATGATGAAAATGGATTACTTATGGGTCAAAAAAAGCAATAAAATCATTATTCTAAAAACAAAACAAATGATAAATATTGATGTTAGAATAAAACCCTGCAGTCATTTTTTTAATATTCATTATTCACAAACTGTTTTCATATGATATTTGAGAATCTTAAGAGAGTTATAAAATTAACCGCTTATTGATTGGTGTGTGTGTACATGTGTGCATGTATGCTCAGGTCTGTTGTATTTTTGGCCTTTATTCCAGCCCCCACTTATCACTTTAGGCCAATTTGTATCGTTTCCCTGGTCTTCTCAGCATTTGTGACATTTCCAGTTCCGTCTGCAGATTTAATTAACGTGCTGCTTATTCGCTCTTCCACATCACTGATAACAGAAGACACAAAACTGGACCCTGTACTGGCTGCTCCACCACCTCCACACCTCCTGCAACTGGACACATCCTTCTGCTTTACCCAGTTTTTGAGCCAAGCTGATTGAAACTGATTTTGCAAGTAAAATTCACTCAGACATTGCCTCAAATGATTTATGAAGTCCATGCAGCCGTGTGGTGTCCCATTAATCACAGACACTACAATAATCTATTTGTGTGCAGCAGTCCTCATAAATCGGAATAAAATAAATTCCACAAGCGCATCTTCAGCTCTTGCGATAGGGCACATGGTATTATTCAGGGCACCATGAACATAATGCAATGTTAGCAGACTTGCAGATTCCTGAGCTTGGTCAAGCAAGTAAAATACGCATTCATTTACTGACGCATGCCAAAGCTAAAGAAATTACAGCTTGTTCATCCACTGTGTGAGAGAATCTCTTTAGGGTTCAGCTTTCTCAAATTTTTATAAACAGAGCATATGAGGCACAATAATAAAAGTGGTGAGATGATTTTGTTACCAAACAGTTCAGAATTATATCTTCAAATAAATGTTGAGCACTAAAATGTCGTCCCCATTTGGAGACTCTTATTTCAATCATACTATGAAACAATTTTGTAAATTTTCTTTTGAGATTGATCTGTATTTCCCAGAACAAAAGAATTTCAGTTATGGCAAGCTCACTTCACTTGTGAGTGTATTTCTTATCTTGAACATAGTCCAAAATTATTGCAAACCACGCCTGGTAAAGATTGTGAATGATCCAGCTAGGTAATAGTAATTTTTTTCAAAATGTAAACAGATTTATCTTTTTCCTAATTATAAATAGAATATTGGGAAATTAAAATTTAACAATATAAAAATACATTGTATGAAATAATAATGGCGCAAAAGAAAGAATTACATGAAATCCTCACATACAAAGATAATCAGTGTTACTATATTAGTGAATAGCTTTTCCAGAGTATTATCTACGTGTGTATTTATGTTTAGAGAGATAAATATGGAGATACAGACATAAATAAAATGAGATGAGATTCTATCACAATTGTCATATTATTATTACTTGTTTTTAAAAAATCAACACTATATCATGACTATCTCTCCAATAAAGTAAATAGAGAACCACATCATCACTTTAATAACTATAATTTTCCATTACATAGATTTATTTAATCAGGACTTTATTAATGAACATTTGGTTTATTTTCAGTTTTTCAACTATGAACAAGACTGTGATGGACATCCTGGGTTGCTAGATATTTGTACACTTGACCTTAACCTCTTCTTCTTAGAATAAGAAATTTTCTTAGATTAAACTCTTAAACTTATAATATCTGGACCAGGGATATGTCCAGCTAATATTTTGATGTATATTGCTAAACTGCCTTACAGAAAAATCATACCAAGTTATACTATCTCTGATAATTCATGAAAGTATTTATTGCCCCCATCCTTGCTAATCCTGGTTATTACCAGTCTTTAAAAATGTTCCACAAGGGTGGGGGGAAGGCAAAAAGGGTAAAGGAGACATTTGTACGATGACGATGTTGAAACAAGACTTTTGGTGGTGAACACGAGGCAGTGTATGTAGAAGTCCGAATTATAATGATGTACACCTGAAATCTATATAATGTCATAAACCAGTGTTACCTCAATAAAAAATAAATTTAAAAAATTTTAAAATTAAATTAAATTTAAAAGTCTAAAAAGAAGTTTGTCAATCTGATAGATGGCAAGTGTTTTCTCGTTATTTTAATTTGCATGTCTTTGACTATATTTGGTTGAGCATCTTTTCATATGTTTATTGGTTATTTATATTTCTTCTTTTGGAAGTTACCTGTTCTTATATATTTCTGTTTTGGGGAGGCAATGTTCACCAATTTTATTGATTTATGGAACTATTTTTATACCAAGGTAATGCTGTTTTTAATCAAAACCCAGGTATGAGCCTCAAGAATCTAATTTCCTTGTAGATTTGTAATTGGATCAGAGGTCAGTTCCAAAAATATTGTGAGAAATGGTAACATTCTTAGAAAACGGGTTTATTTCCCCAAGGTGACAATGTTAGTGCTTTGAAAAACAACAGTCATCTGTATATCTGATTCTTGCATATTTGTTTAAATAAAACATTATAATCTGTAGGTTTGATGAACAGCTTGTGCTCTGGAATCAAATCACCTATCTTCAAATCCTGATTGTTTCATTTATAACCTGGGTGACCTGACATCTTACCTAACTATTCTGTGCCTCGGTTTCCTCATCTATAAAATGAAGATAATAATAGTCCTTACTGCATAGAGTTGTTGGGGGATTAAATGAGAGGATGTACATAAAATATTTTTTTAATTTTTTATTGTTTTTTTAAATTTTTTTTTGAGGAAGATTAGCTCTGAGCTAACTACTGCCAACCCTCCTCTTTTTGCTGAAGAAGACTGGCCCTGAGCTAACATCCATGTCCATCTTCCTCTACCTTATATGTGGGACGCCTACCACACCATGGCTTGCCAAGCGGTGCCATGTCCACACCCGGGATCCAAACCAGCGAACCCCGGGCCACCGAGAAGCAGAACGTGTGAACTTAACTGCTGCACCACTGGGCCGGCCCCTACATAAAATATTTAGAATAAAGCGCTCAACAAATATTAGCTGTTATTAATTGCAATATTATTTTATTTCATGACCTCCTCTAACCTAAACCACCAGGTTTTCTTAGGGCATTTTTGAAGCATGTGTGTTAATGCTCTATTTGCAGGTAAGCTGCCCTGATGATATGCTTACACTCCTCAAACTTCATTTTAGACACTTAAACAAAAGAGGGAAAGTTCCAGAGTAATAAACAAATCAGAAATGAAAGGGAGCACTCTCCTTAGTCCTTTGATGGTTTTTAGGACATAACAATGAGAAAATAAAGACATATTCAAATCCTTACACAGGTCTAACAGAGACAGTGACAGTGACATATAGTTTATGCGTCACCCAGGCAGGATTAGATAGTTGAGGAGCAGGACAAGGGTGAGTTGCATGCTGAGGGAATGGGAAAGACCCAGGAGATTAGTTGGTCAGTAAGGCTTGGGTGAACTCATGGTTCTGCACAGGTAAATGACCACCGCCCTAAACTGCGAGTAAGGACATGGAAGCACCAAGCAGCCTAGCCCAGACGTCCTGATCCTGGAATAAGATAAACAGAGTGGACTCGTTGTATAATGAGTTGGAACTGGATAGAGGGTACTACAGTGTCATAGTGAGGCATGACGTCACCAGGACCTGGATCTGAATCCTGACTCAGGCACATGGCCCATGTCCTTGGGATATTTATGTAATTTCTCTGAGCCTCAGTTCCTCTTCTCTAAAAATATGCCTGATCATACCCTATGATGAGATTGCCATGAGGATTAAATTTTAATAACTAAATACTCTTTAAAAAAGTTACGATATGCAAAGCATTTAGCATATACTCGGTTCCATATGCTCAATTAATGGTTTCTGAGAAGCAGAGGAGACATTAAAAACATTTAAGAACTAAACTGCAGGGTACTGATTAATCAGAACAAATGCCTGGCCACAGAAGCCAATAGAAGGGATCCTCAAAGAATAGAAAATTTGGCCCAACCAATACGAAGGGCTACAGCCTTACACAGGCTACTGGTGAATACTATTTCTTGGAGAGAAGAAAGGGGTTTCTATGTTGAATAAGGGTTCCAGAGTCTAAGTCCCGGAGAAAAAAAGCAAATATTCAAAAGAACTCCACTTAACATGCCGTATAAACAGTCTGGAGTCAGGTGGAGGGAAAAAACAGTAATGTGGAGAGTTCTGTTTTCTAGAGACTGCTACTCTGGGACAAGGGGAGTGCCTCAGGGTGGTGTGATAGTAGCTGCTGCACAGAAAGATGAGCGATGCCCATCAGAAACTCAGGCAGCAAATGTCCAGGCAACAGAGAGCAATCCTAGACACCATCAGTATTCAGCAGAGGTTAGCATGCAGACCACTAGGTGTCTGGGCAAAGAGTAAAATTCCAGCTATAGAACGAGTCAGGAAAAAGATAGGGGAATTAATAACAAATTTATTAACTCTAAATTGTGGCAGTTGAAGGCAAAAGATCCTTTTGTTCTGTCTGCTCAGTAGCAGAACTGGAGTCAGAGGTAAATAATCCAGAAGTAGACAAACAAGTGACTGCTAATACAGACAAGCGTGCAGGAGGGTTCCAGCTATACCCACCATGTAGGAGATGGCAAAGAGTCAGCAGACTTAAGGTAATCAGCACCCCGCTCCTCATTTTCCTCATCTGTAAAATGAAGGAGTTGAACCTGAGGATATCTAAAGTCTTTTCCAATACTTTACATTTTCTGTATTTCTATAAGAAATCTTGTGGCAAAGAGGAGACACCCTTACATAGAGTACAAAAGGGGCCTTCAGTCTCAATGGGCTTGTATTTTCCTCACAAAATTTTAATGCCTAATAAATGCCAAATAATACTGTCTGTACTTAAGTTATTCATCTGAGAAAATATGGTGTTTTGTTTTGGTTTGGTTTTTGTGAGGAAGATGGGCCCTGAGCTAACATCTGTGCCAATCTTCCTCTTTTTGCTTGAGGAAGATTGGCCCTGAGCTAACATCTGTGCCAATCTTCTTCTATTTTTTTGTATGTGGGGTGCTGCCACAGCATGGCTTGATGAGTGATGCATAGGTGTGCTCCCAGGATCTGAACCCACAAACCCTGGGCCCCTGAAGCGGAGCATGTGAATTTAACCACTATGCCACTAGGCGGGCCCCAAGAAAATATGGTTTTAATGAAAAGCAAGAAGGGTTTTTCAGGTTCTAACCATGAGGCAAAGAAAAATAGAAAACCAAAAGGTAAGCTTAACTTGTTAAACTCAGGAATGTCTAATCTATTTTGGAATTTCAAAATCTATCGTGACATGGTTGGTTTTCTATCCCAGCTCATTATCTCACAGCTATGCTATTTGGTGAGTCTCCCAACTAGTTTTCTTGCTTCCATTCATTGTCTCTCTGTTACTCTGCTGCTATAATTTCAACTTTTTATTAAATATAAGATGCCGTACTTGTAAGCAGTGACATTATTTTATATACAACTGAGAAAGAAAACAAACAACTGTCAATTAAGCTACGACATGCCATCAACTGTGGGATGCATCTCACTTTCAGAGTTGTTAAAATATTTTAAGTGTGTCTTAAAATCAATAAAATATGATCTCTTTATAAATTAGGAATCTGATGAGGTCACTGGTCTCTAAAAGCTCCAAACATTCGCCTAAAGAATGAAGTCTACTCTTTGCTACGGATTTGGGGCCTTCACCATCCAGCCTAATCTCACCCGCCTTGTCTTCGAACATTTGCCACTGGGCATCCAGTTACCTCAAACCTCATTTTTTTTTCCACTGCAAAACTTCATGTTTTCTTTCTTCTTTTAACAACATTTATTAAACACCTGCTGTGTACCAAGCCCTATTCCAGGCACTTCACTGTTTTCTTTGCTTGGACTCTCTTCTTCTCCCTCCCTCAACCCTTAAACCTGGTATCTATACTTCCTTCAAGATCCAACCAAACTATCTTCTCATCCAGGAAAAAGTCTTGTGAAACTTTCTCCAATTTCCTCATATAGACTTAATTTTGTAAACTTCTATTACACTGTGTTGAACCTGTTGCTTTACCAGTTGTCCCTACTAGACAGTGGGCCCCGCCAGCACAGGGAAAGTGACATTGAGTTTTGTAATCAGAGCAGTGGTTAGGACTATAGGATCCAGCTTCCTGGCTTCAAAGTCCCTATCCTGCTTAATAGGAAATCATGCACCCTAAGTGAGGAGACAGACACAAAAAGTGACATTTTAAGGGAAGTGCAGACTGCTAGGGAGTATAGTCACTATGAAGTGAAGTTCTTGGGTTCAATCCTCACAAAAGCCAGAAGTACTACTATGTTCTAGAACCATAGACTAGACCTCATCTCACAAGCTTTGAAAGTAGCAAACATTCAGTGAATATCTGAGCCTACTACAGGTTTAAAAAAAATGCCATCATTAAAAATGCTAGAAGACTTCCTAAGCATCTGTTATATGCTCGGAATCCTACAGGTGCTAATTTCCTAAGTGACTGAGGAGGAAAATGAAACTCTCACTAAGTAATTTACTCAAAGTCACACAGACTGTGAAGAACACAGTCAGAATCTGATCCCAGGTAAGTCTGATTCCCAAATTCATGTTCTCTCCATTAAAGCACTTTATGGCACAATGCCTCATCATCCTTGAGGACATACCTGATGGAGTCAATATCTGTCAAGGAATAGTCTGCTTCTTCAAGCATCTGTGGTTAGCATTGCTGGTTAGCTCTTCTCCCTGGAAATCTAAATAGGAGACTTTGACAAAAATTAGCTGATGACAGAGACGCTCTTGGAATCTCTTTCCTATATTTTCTTCCTGCATGGTTTCATGCCTTATGAGCTCAGTCTTGCAGTTTTCTTGCTAATCTCAGACCAATAGTCAATTACACAGTCACAGCCTACTGGCAACCAGCATTTGGTTAACGAACTTGATTTGTTGAGTGAACTTTAGTATGAACTAGAAGAAGCTGGTGAAGAACAACCAATGTAGCCAATAAGATGATCAAGTGACATTAAGCTATCAAAGATAATTAATAATAAAGAGTTTGGATGTGATGGCCTTAGAATCCAGCATTGAAATATTAAAATATTCCTTAAGTTCAAATGATAAATAGAAGAAGATGCTGATTTAAAGTCCATAATAAACCTATGGATGTTGATGCATTGACGGTAATACTAGTGGGGGGGCTTCAAAGGGGAGCCCACATGGGCAGTATTGCAAAGGAGGCTTGGAGAGGAAGTAGTACATTCTGACGGACTTGGAAAAAAGAAGAAAAATGAGGGTTTGAAGAGCTTCATTCTCTTTTGAGTGCATAAGACTTTGGTAACCCATAAGGAAGTTATGGGCAGAGATGGTCTGACAGTATGGAAGCTCAGGAAATAAAACTCACTGGGAAGCATAATACAGATGGCCACCCTCTTGTCTGAGTAAGTACAAAGTTTTGATACTGGTTATTTTAATTGCCACTCATCAGTAGTAACACAATGCTAAGGTATTCTTGGAAAATTATAATATTGAAAGTATTTTAAATGCCAGGATCGGTAACCTAATCATTATACATTCATTACATGGTCAACAAACAAATGCAAGTTAGTTATAAGTGCATGTCAAAACTACTTTTTGTCTGAGAACTTAAAATAATAGCTAGGGCCTGAACAAACAGTTAATGTTATTTCTGTTTAAGCTAAAATAATATGTTAGGATACTAACATACTCTTTAAGTATAATAACTTAATAACTATTAGGTATAATAGTATGTTAGGATAGGCCAACTGCTGTAACAAACAAGCCCCAAATCTCAGTGATTTATCACAGTAAAGATTCATTTCTTACTGAAGTAACAGTCCACTGAGAATCAGCAAGGTGTGTGTATGTGAACCTGTCTGCACCTGGGAGGTCTGCTTCACACAGCCATTCAGGGACCGAGGATCTATCCATTTAATGGTTCCAAACTCTTCTAGGGCCTCTGAGTCCTCTGTGGTATGCTCTGCTGTCAGTCAGCAGAGAGAGAATTAAAAAATGTGCAGGATTGCGGAGAGGTTTCAGAGGCCAGCCTAGACAAGATCCCCCTCATTTCCACTTGGCTAAATGGGAATGCAGTGCAGCTTTGTTTATGATAGGGAAAATGTAAAACAAACCAGCCAAAAACCCTAAAGTTACATTCATATGGCATTTTTAAATATAATATAGTATACTCAGATAATGGAATAATATTCAGTGATAAAAAGGATGCAGTTGTTGATCCTAAAGATCCAAAAGTATACGGACAAGTGAAAAAACATTATAAACTAGCATGTATATTCCATTTTCTGTTTTATACTTTACAGGGGGAAAATATGCCTTCAAGATGTATAGCAAATGTTATTAGTGGTATATCTCAATGGTGCAACTAAGGGTGATGTTTCTTTCCTTTCTTTCTTTTCTAAACTTATTTGTATTTTCTCATTTTTTTCCCTCAATGAGTAGCTATCTGTAAAGAATACATATTACGAGCAGTATTACATTACGTGGATTCTGGAGCCATACTGCCTGGGTTTGAACCCTAATTTTTCCTTTTAAATAAGTATGACATTGGGCATATTATTTAACCTTTCTGGGTGGCCGTTTCCCCACCTGTAAAATGCAGGTAATTATGCACCTACCTCATCAGGCTATAGTAAGGATTAGACATGTGGAAATACCCAGCTTATTGGTCAGTATCCACACAGTAAACAGTACATAGATATTTGTTATTCAGTTATTAGGAAAACAATGGAGCTATTTCCATTGTGAGAAAAGCACTAATCACTCTTTTAACTTTTCATATACTAATTAGTAAAGAAGGCAAGATATCGTCATAAATATTAACACTTTTAAGTTAGGGCCTCAAAAAAGAATAAAACTGAAAAGAAAAGCAACTTATTATTACCCAAGTTACTGCATGAGGCAGTTAACTACACAGTCTCTTAAGGCAGAAATAGGACTGGATTCTAAATCAGATAGCTATCCACACAGCTCTGAGAGCTTGCAAATTACACCAGCCTCTGTGTCTCAGATTCCTCAGCTATAAAGTGGAGACAACATAGGCATTGGAGATAATAAGGCATTGGCTTTAAAGGACTATTCTGTAGATTAATTAAGATAACCCATGTGATGTGCTTATTAGCAAGCATTCTATAAAGGTTAGCTATTATTATTATCATTATTATTAATTACTACCTTTTCAAGTAAGTCTTAGACTGGAATGGGTCCAAGAAAATATCACAAAGGCTACAGCCCCAAGACTAGACAGACTGCCAAAGTGGGACCAACAGAAAGATCATAAGAAGGGGAAAAAGCAAATATCTTGACAGGCAGATGTTGCATAGCAATAGGTGCTGAGATATCACAGAGCAGGGCTTCCAGCTCAGGCGTAAAACTTGAGGAGACACTCAATTAGGACTCTAAAAATAATAATAGAAAAGGAGAACAACCATTTTATCCACACTGTATCCTATGTGGTTGGTATTCGTGTCTCCATTTTACAGAGGAGGAAGCAGATTCTAAAAGGGTAAACACTTTGTTCAAACTTGTGCAGATAGTGAGAGAGAGAGACAGGATCCTAGACCAAATGTTAAACAGAACCTGCGTTCTGTGCTTCTGGAGCAGCTGCCATGCACAGGAGGGGTAGATAAGACAGGAACCCACTGTAGTAAAAATGAGGTACTAGGTGGTGATAACACAGCCCAAGTACCAGATCCAGAGCCCAAGAATCAGATAGCTGAGCCCCCAAATTAGGGATGCCCTTATATCACCGAAATGGTCCAAGCCTAGATTAAATGAGAACTCATGTATAGGTGATCCCAGCTGAGGGGGACCAGAGATGGAGGGAAGAGGGGGTAAGGAGCCAGACCAGTGGTCCTGGTTTCTTCACGGATCTTTCTAATATGTATGCAACATCTTTATAAAGCAACGAGACTTTTTCTCTCGTGCAACTCAGTTCTAAGAGTGTATGTATCAGACCCAAAAGGTCTACATTTTTCTTTTCGTTTCAGGAAGAAACTACACAAAGAGTGTGTACCTCCCAGAGTGTGACTACATTTGAGAAGCTGCACTCGACACTGTATCAGAGAGGAGGGCTCTCATACCAGCATTCTGTCTATTGCCCTCTCCTTTCCACTTTCTGCTAGGCCCCCAACTGGGCACTTTGATTTTCAGACATTTTCTACAATTTAGCAAACTCCTCCCACCCAAACCCCCTAATGGCCAATAGAGGGCAGGCTGTCTCTTCCTCCAGACCTCCATCTTCCAGTTCCCTTTCCTTTTGGACCTGTGGGTTTTTTCCAGTTTGGAAGACTCTTTCCTGCCCCAGTTATGCCTTTTGGGTGCTTATTTTGGAGGCGTTTACTAAAACCAAGAGACAAGGGCCAGAGACAAAAAAGGTCAAATATCTTTCTATCTGTAATTCATCCCTCTCTCCCTTTTTCAACTCACTTATGTATGCATCCTTCTTATAAGTCCTGCCCTGTCCAATCTTAGGGGGTTCAGAGCTATTCAGAGAAAGATTTATTAATATAACATGGTAAATGCTACAAGCAGAGGTACTTACAAAATACTATAGAAGAGATAAGGGAAAAAGCTCAAGCTGACTTTCCAGAGGAGGCGGCATTAAACCATATGCCATGTATGACTCTAACTCTTACATTTGGACATGTCTTTTAGGGTCTACGTAATCTCTCCAGGCCGCTTTCTCCCTTGACCTCCAACTGCCACCATGTTGGGCCCACCCAACTTCTCTTCTGTATCCTCAGTCTGATCTCTAAAGATGAGAAAATTCTTTCGTGTTTGAGCCTCAATCTCATTGTCTTGGCTTCTGGCCATTTTATAGTCCCTCCTGGATCCCGGGGAAGAAAGAGCTATTTAGTAACTGAGTTTCTTGTTCACACACTGGTTTCAGCCAGGTCCTTGCAGGTTTCTTATTTGCCACTAGTTACAGGCTTCAAGTAACTATTCCTGTTTTCTCCTCTGCTTCCCTATTAATTCTACGGCCAAGTACCATGTATAACTTGCATTTTCTGAGCTGATACATTCATCTTAGTCTTAAGAATCTCTCCAGTTCCTTCTAGGTCTGACTTGAATCCCCATGAGACATCAGGCTTTACCACATTGTATACAGGTGGTTCTACCTCTGGAATACCAGGAACGAGGAATGGTGACCTCCATATTGTCCCTTGCTGGTGTTCAATCTCTAGCTTTCCCTGATCCTTAATACATTTCTTTAAAAAAATAAAATAAAAAACACAAACCAAAAAGCAAGCCCTTGACAATGATTATTACTCTCTTTTTTCTAACTACAGTGGCTTTCTCACTTCTGCATTTTTTTCCATCACCTGACCTTGGCTTTTCCTGTTGAGTCCTACAATGTTATCTGCTACATTTTAATAATGTCTTTATACTTGCATTTGAACAGAAATATAGATAACCTCCTCTGCAAGAGTGGAAAGGGCCTTTTAACACAGTCCAATGATGACAGTTTGTTGGCAAATCCCACAGTGAAGTGCTGGGGCCTTGTTGGGGTACAAGAAACAATCATGTCTAACAGTCCTGTGTGTTCTTTTCTCTTGAATTTGCTAATAAAAAAATCTAGCATATTTTAAATGATTTTGCCACTTAATACTTTTAACTATAGAATCTTAAGGTATGAGCTCCTTTGGAGACCATCTAACTTGACCTCCCCAATTGCAGGAATTGTCTCTCCAACATCTCTTGGAACTAGTCATCTCAAAAGTTCTCTAAATTCTTCCAGAAAATGGGAGGCTCACTCCCCCATTCCACTGTTGAACATCTTCTCTAGTACCCTCTGATAAGCAGTGATAATTAACGAGCCTCTTCCCCTCCTCAGGACAAAGAAATATGATTGGGAACATGTTCAGTGTTCTGAGGCCAGTGACTGGGGAATACCCCATTAGTAACTTCAGCTCTTTGGTTCAGAATTAGAGTGGTTAAACCAAAATATTTGTAATAAGTATAAATTTGTCCTGCAAACAGAGGATTTCAAAAGTATCTTTGTTTCCTTTTTCCTTACACCGCCGTGCTATTAACTTTTGGTTCATTAGTCACGATTTTCAACACCCACTTGGCTGCCACCCTCCTGCAGCCAGACCATCTTGGATCAGAAGGTCCGCAGCCATTCCCACCTCACACCTGCCACAGGATCTGATTTTTTTTCCCCACACTGATCCAAGTCACTTTTTGTGAATTCACTAATTTTATTGACCTTGGTACACATCCTGTGAATGGTGGGCCACTACAGAGACCATCACTGCAAGAATCCTTTCTGACAGCCACAGAAGAGAAACAATTCTCCACGCGATGCATTTTCAATCACTTCAGCTGCTGCTTGATCTGGTTTATCACAAAGAGTTTTTACCACACATCTTCTTTATTAATACATTCACAATAAATGAAACAATTAAAACCCATCAGTTTTGTCCATGAGCTTGGGAAAGAAAAGGGCAATGTCACATGACACAAATGATGCATGAGAACCACGGGTCTAGTCACGTCAAGATTTGTAGTAATCCAGGATTCGGCCCTACTCAAGGGAGAAAAATTCAGCTGCGACTTTCCATTCATCCCCTCCCATAATATAGCACCTCGGCACAGAGCAACAAAACCTACAAGATGTGGACAGTTAAAATTCAACTCAAGCTACAGCAGTTCCCAACAATCCTCCCCACCCCCCGGCGGAATATTTACCTAGACCGTTTAAAGCACTTAATTAATTCACCAGCAGCTTCGCTGGAGGCGTCTCGAGCTTCCCGAGACTCCATTACATAATATCTTTCACAAAAATCTATTCCTAGCTCGAGTGGAAGATGGATTCTCATCCAGTTTGCGGAGGTTCCGTGCCTTTGCTTCCCTGTTTCGGGGTTCGATCCCGCGGGGGCCCCAGCCAAGGCTGCAGCCATCCCCTCGGCCCCCAGCTTCGGGGATCGCCGCCACTCTCCGCACTCAAAACTGGCCCGGCGGTGCAGCCGTCTCGCCCCCGGGACTCCCAGGCCGGCCACGGTGGACGCGGGGCCGGCGGGCGCTCGGGACGCCACGACTCTCGCCGCTCGCCGGGGGTCCCCCGAGCGCCGGGGCGCAGCGCGCTCGCGGTGCCCGAGCCAGAGAGACGCGCGAAGGCTCGGCCGCGGGGCCGCCGCGGTGCGCCCGGCTGCGGGCGGAGGAGGAAGAGGAGGGAGAGGAGGAGGCGTGCGAGGGAGGAAGGGCCCGGCCGCCGGGGAGGGAGGGGAGGAGGGGGAGGGGGCCGGCCGGGCCGGGGGGGTGGGGGGCAGCCAATGAGCGGCGCGCGGCGCGGGGGGGCGAGGTCTGGGGGATGAGGTAGGATGGGGGAGGGCGCAGCCCAGGCGGCGGAGGCTCGAGCCATAAACAAGCGCCCGGAGGAGCCGCGCAGGAGTGAGGCGAGCGGGGCGCGCGGAGCGGACGCCGCGGACCTTCTGCTGCGCCACCGCGCCCACTCGGCGGCTCGGGAGGCGGGGACCGGCCCGGAGGCTGCGCCACCGCCGCGGAGCCGGCCAACGCGGAGGAGGAGAGGGAGGAGGCGCCGCCAGCCGGGGCTCGAGCCGAGCGCAGCCGCCGCCGCCGCCAGAAGTTTGGGTTGAACCGCAGCTGCCGGGAGGAAACTTTTTTCTTTTTCCCCCTCCCTCCTGGGAGGAGGAGGAGGAGGAGGGGAAGCCACCGCTGGCGCCAACGCTAGTGGGCTCGGGGTCGGCGCGGCCCGCAGGGGGGGCGGGGGCCTCGCCCCGCGAGGGGAGGCGCGCCCCGGGGGCCCCGAGGGGGGCGGCGAGGACCGCGGGCTGCGGGTGCGGCGGCGGCAGCGCGTGTGCCCCGCGCAGGGGAGGGCGCCCGCCCCGCTCCCGGCCCGGCTGCGAGGAGGAGGCGGCGGCGGCGCAGGAGGATGTACTTGGTGGCGGGGGGCAGGGGGCTGGCCGGCTGCGGGCACCTCCTGGTCTCGCTGCTGGGGCTGCTGCTGTTGCTGGCGCGCTCCGGCACCCAGGCGCTGGTCTGCCTGCCCTGCGACGAGTCCAAGTGCGAAGAGCCCAGGAGCTGCCCCGGGAGCATCGTGCAGGGCGTCTGCGGCTGCTGCTACATGTGCGCCCGCCAGAGGAACGAGAGCTGCGGCGGCGCCTACGGGCTCCACGGAGCCTGCGACAGGGGGCTGCGCTGTGTCATCCGCCCCCCGCTCAATGGCGACTCCATCACCGAGTACGAAGTGGGCGTCTGCGAAGGTACGGCCGCCCGCTGCGGGCCCCCTCCCACCTGGCCCGCGCCGCCCCCTCGGCGCTCGCTGCGCCGAACAAAGTTTGGCCGAGACTTTCCCGAGGAGAGAGGGCTCCGCGGGAGGAGGGGCGGCCGCCGCCCCCGGGAGAGAACCCCCGCGTCCCTCCTTCCCCGCCCGCTGCTCCCCCAGACGCTTGGCCGGCCGCGGGCGAGGTTGGATTTCGCGGGTGGGGGCGGGCGAGTGGGGGATCGCCCCCGGGCGGCGCACAGACTCCACACGTGTGGCCGTTCGGGCTCGGGCTGGGTGGAATGTCCCGGCCCTGCGCCCCGCGGTGGGGTTGCCGCGGGCAGGGGGCACTGCGGAGGCTGTCGCTAGCCCCTCGGGGAATCAGGCCCCTGCCACCCTCCCCGCACTAGCGCAGTGTGGAACCCAGTGCTGCACACCGTCCGCGAAAGTCCATTTTCTGTTGGCGGAGGAGACTTGTCTCCAGCTCACACTCCCTGTGTCTCTTATTATTTTTTCCTTGCGCTCTTCCTTCACCCCCTTCCTCCTCCTTCGCATATAAATCAGTTTCAGCTCCGGAATATGTCAGCCCGGGGGAAGTTACACACGGTGCTTACTCATTTATTTGCCTATTGAAAACGGTCAAAGGCGTTCTCTTTTGAATGGAGGGGGGTGGGGAGGTCTTGCACCTAGGAGTGAGAAGTTGTTTCTGACTATTAGCGGTTGCTTTTTAAGATCACATATCCGCGTGTTTCCAATCGCGTTGCCAGTTCCTTCTTTTGGTTTGTTTGACAGCGAGGATTGTTCTGCTGGTTTCTCCACTAAGCATTGTGCAGCATGGTGTCGAGACTGAGGGAGAAAGATGGAATTGCTGGAGTCTCCCTCGATGAGAGAACCACTGTGGGTGGGTGTCGGCCTTAAGTCCTCCCGCCTGCCTCAGCCTCGGGGGGCCTGGTCTGGTTTGGGGTCTAGAAAGAGGCAGCGAGTTCTTTTTATGTGCCTAATGGGCAGGACTCGGTGAGCACCAGTTAAAAGTGGGATCCCTGCTCCCGCTGACGTTGGGGTGATGATGCTGTTCCGGGGCATCCTTATGTGTGAGAAGCGCAGCAGCCTTACCTCTGGAGGAGGGGAGCGGAGGAGGGGCAGGCGCCCTCTGCCCCTGTCCCTTGCTACTCACTCACAGCCTGCACCTAGGAGATAGGGAAGGGTTTATTCTGAAGCATCCTTGTGTGTGGGGGGGGGGTATTTATTGTGCTGGGATACTGAAAAAGGAGGTGGCAACCTGAAGGTTAAAATGGGTCTTTTAAAAGGTTTTAATTCTGTGATTTTCTTTAAATGCACACAACACACAGTCACGCAAACACACATACATATTTATTTATACCTGTCGTTTTTAGAGTTTGGACAGTTCTGGAAAATTGGGGAGGCTTTTCTGGTTTGGAAGCTAGTGGGCAGTAATGAGTGCAAGGAACTCTTCTCCGAGGGGAGGAACGTGCAGTGCGCCGCCGCACCCTTAGGACGTTGGGTTAGACTAGTTCGTTTGCCTGCAATACAGAAGCCTCTCGTCTGGTGTTAAGTCTCATTTTATAACGTGTTTTTATTTCTCACATCAGGATAAATGGCCATGAGATTAACTTCTGATATAATTTTATGTGTTTGACTTTGGGAATTCTGAATGCCTTGGACTAAAAGATGCATCTTTGAACCCCGCCTCTTGGAGTGTATAATTTACTTAAGCCGGCCTCCCATAAATCTGAAAAGAACAAGCAGTATGAAACGAGATTAAAGGCGGTGGAAACTGCTCTGCCCTGACAAGGACTTTGGGAGGTTCTAAAGATTCTAACCCTTGTTTTTCTTCGTGATATATTTCTGGTGAAGGAAATCTGGAGTTCAGGGAAAATTCACAGTAATCAAGTGTTTTGGCAACAATGTCCTGGTGTCACAGTATAGAGTTATTTTGGCAGTTGGTTGGTGAGCCTTTCATTCCTCTGAAATGATGCGATCCCTCATAGCTTCCTTTCTTCTGGTAACACCCCATGCATTTGGTGTTAGCCTTGAAAATGCTTGGCACTGTTTGTTGCCCTGATTATATCTCAATTAGTGTTATTTACCAGCACTTTCCATTGAGCAGGCCTGTTTTCAGCTACCAAAATGGTGTGGTCAGGGCATTTTTCATTTTATTTTTTAGAATTCTAAAAGCAGTCAAATTACATTCTAGATCCATGAAGCCTAAGCAAGGACGACACTGTTACCTGGCATGATCTGATGGTTGGATTCAGACAGATATTTTCAATTGTGTGCCTAAAATTTCAAATATTTTCATTTTCCTACAAGATTTATGGAAAACATAAGTGAGTAACCTTTCTTCTTCCTTTTTAAGAATGAGAGGAGTCTTTACAAGTCAGTAATTATCTGGAAACTCTGACTTTGTCTTTTTTTTTCTGTTCCTTTGCAAGAAATTTCTCAATGGCCAGTGTTTCCCTCAGTTTCTAGTTTTATTCAGAAATTCACACACTGAAGCATGATTATCATAACTAACAGGAAGAGGAATTGTGTATTTTATACATGTTGAAGTCTCTTTTGCTGCAATTTTTGCACTAAAATGACCCCTACTGGTTGTATCTGTTAATGAAAACTCTTGAAAACTTCTTATTTAATTGGCTACACTGGGAAAACATATTGCATGGCATAGAAATATTATGACTAATCTACCTGCTTTCCATGCTATAATTTAAATACAAATTACATTGCTGTAGTTGCCAACTTGCAGTAATTTTTGTGTTACGTCCCGGACTGGCTCTGTGGGGGGAAAACATCATGCTTTAACTGCAGTTCACAGAGTGATTTAGATAAATCAGGGGCAGAAATGGGCCCCTTCCAACTTGTGGTTCCCTGCCGTAGGTTTTTAAAGCCTGCTGGCCCATAAGAGGCTCTCAGTAAATGTGCATTGAATGGATGAACAATCCTCTCCCTAGAAAGAACACTGAAGAAAAAATATTTTCTGAAAGATTAAATAATGTGAAGAGTTGGGTCCTGTGAATCACATGATGTGTACAGTTGGACTTTTCTTCCACATCGTTTAGATTGTTATTAAGTAAATGCTGATTTAATTATTCTTTTAAAACAGTTTTTGGCTAAGTGATTTTTAAAACTGAGTTTTAAACCTAAAGTTTTCTTTGCTCTCAGTCTCAAAGGTGCTTTCTGGTTCCTGGGAGGGCGCAAGACCCTGTCTCATTTCCATTCTCTTGGTGACTCTTCATGTTGCCCTTTCCAGCATCCTCCGTGGCCTGTTTGTTGGCTAGGCTGCCTGCTTCAGTGAATCGCCCAGAAGCTGGAGAAACAAGTTTAGATTCTGAACTTCCGAGGAAAAAGACTAGATGAGAGACCTCTTTGGAAGATCAAAGGCAGAGTTTTGAAAAATGACGGAAGTGGGATTTTCTAGGAAGAATGTTTTGATTGGACAGTGAGGATTATAGTTTGAGATAAGGGGGTGAGGACCACTTTTCCGCCTATGTGGGATAGGACATTGTGCTTTTCTAGGAGGTGGGGCAGCATGACTAGCCTTCTCTAAGTAATAAAAGGGCAGATGATGGCTTGAGCTGGACAGTTTGTGACGACAGTGATTCAGAACCTAGTGGGCGCTACCGAGTGGCTTTGCTCTGAGAACTTTTCTGTATTAGGTCCAGGTGATCGTATCGCAGATAAGCACCAACGTTTTTCCCAGTGAATATTTACTCAGTGGCTTCATCTTTATGGAACTTAACTTTCCATGTTTTCACCCTGGCCATCTAGAAACTATTTCTTGCAAAGCACAATCCTCCTTTTGTTTCTCCAGGTATTTTAACTTTTCCTTCCACCCACTTTTCATCATTGGACACTGAGTAGGAGAACCCAGGATATGTGGTGGGTAGCATAGCAAAGAAGAGAATGCTGTTTTCTGAAACTGTTGCCATTAGAAGGTTATTGTTTCTTTTCTAATCACTGGAAGACAGTCAGTGGAGATGATGGTTCCTTGGACGAAAATGTGTGGAGAGTCTGAGGTGAGGCCCCAGGTAACAGGCGACAGGAGGCCGGATAATACACCAAAACGTTTGGTTGTGCACCAGCCACAGATCTCCTCTCTTTGCTCGATACTGTAGGACTTGGAGTTACGAGTCCATGGATTTTAATTTTTGCTAATTAAATACAAGAGGGGAGGGGCAAAGTTAATACTCCTCTGTTGGCGTTAGAAAAAATTGGAAAACCCAGGGCTCCAGACCTTAATTTTGAGTAGTGTGTTTCATTTTCCATCTCAGAAGTCTTTAGGTAGAGTGAGCTCTTCGATGCTGGAGAGAGAAGCAAGCAGAGGGCCTATAGCTTTCCTTTAATAGCTATGGAAAGAGGAACCAATGTTAGTAAACAAGGAAATAATTAATTCCTCCCAGAAGTAAATATTGACAAGACGTGGAGAGACTATTCACTGCACGTATACAAATGACAGGACTTTGTGACCTTCACTTTGACTATCAAGCTTACAGAATCTTCACTGTCATTGAGGAGTCTGGTCACATAAAACTCTTGGCAAAGGGCAAATGAATGGCATAGAACTAGAAAGGCAAAAATAGCAATTCTAGAGATATCGGCTGCCATTAACACCTATTTAACAGTGACCAGGAGCGTCAACAAGTAATATGTTGGCAGTGCAGTTGTGAACAGACAGGTTAATTTATGAAGAAAACTTTCTGAACAATCCTTAGACTGTGGGCATTACATCCCGTGGTAGGAGGTATTCAGTGATTTGGTGCAGTTTTCTGTGTTTTGTGCGACTTAAGATGCGATGATCTGGATGACTGAGGGAACAGCTTGGGGGGTGCGGGGGACAGGCATTATGAAGTTGGGGGAAGTAGATAAAACAGATGAACCTAAAGAGATAATGGAGTGGGAGGACTGAAGAATGACAAATGGGAGAAGGGAAAAATATTGAATTCGTTTTAGGGCAACTATGTCATCCTTTGAAGAATAATCCAAAACACATTCCAGACATTAATTGTGAAATTCCTGAAAAATGTGGGTGTGTAATACCTTTCAGGCTGTGGCACTAACATGAGACATGCCAGTGCCGCTTTAGCGTGTAGGTACCGTCGGAGAGGAGATGGGCAAATGAGTGGCAGGTAGATGTTTGGTGAAGCACGTTCCTGTAACACTGTTTTCTATATGGCACATGCAGTCTCAGGATTTGGAGACACCCCAGTCAAAGCTCAATTAATTATTTGAGGAAGAAACAGCAGACTAGCCAAGCATGCATGAATAACAGACTGAAAGCCTTCCTTCTCAGAGGTTGAATTCTCCAAAGCTGAATTTTCAAAGATCTGACTTGTATTTGCCTATAAATCAATCAGTCTTTCACGGATCTTCTGCTCTGTACAAGGCCTTTTGCTGGGGCCGGGGGGAAGCTGGGAGCCCTGGGACTTCTCAAATGTGTTCCCTACCCTTTACACTAAGATAAAGAATAAGGCAACAAGACGTTAAAAAGTCTGCATAATAATGTAAGTTCAAGCCAAGGAGAAGTGAGTTCATGTGTCTGTATATGATTAGTTGGTGAGTGAAATGTGGGTAAAGTTCTAGGAATCACAAGGTCTGAGGTGATCTTTTCAGGCTCTGGTGGCAAAGCTCTTGAAAAGGAGAGTTCGAATTCGAACTAGGTTTAAAAGTATAAGTAGAAGCTCTTTTTTTTTTGGTGGGGAGGGGATTCTCCCCATTCTTCTTAGAGCCTGTGCAATACAGGTCAGAGTTTCCCAGCATCTAAGAATGAGGCTGCGTTCTTAACCCTTTACTAGCTGTGCTTCAAAACAGCAAGTTTCCTTTTGAGAGTGATTTTCTCTTTGTTCCAGCTTGTTCCACTAGGCAATGAGCGTGGGCAGTGAACTGAGAGGTGTCCCTTTATCAGCATCTCCCGACTTCACCCACTCCCTGCTGCTTGTCCTGGCCAGTCAGCCTGGTCACATCATGGAAAAGCTCCTTGTTTGGACAAGACCTCTTTGGTCTTGTGGACGGAGGAGTGGTTGACTATACTTAAGTTTAAGAATGCCCTCAAGGTAAACAAACACTGGTAAGTGTTCATTTTGGGCTCACATGAAAAACAGTCAAAAAGATCTCCTTTTTTCCTGTTAGTTACAAAAGGAACAGATTTCACTTCCTTTCCCGCTCCCCCAACCCCAATTAGTTCTCCATGCAAAATACTTATAAAAGAGTGTACTGGTTAGAAACTTGGTTTCTGGGTCAAGTCTGCAGTCTGCTTCTGAGCGTCTCAGTTTTCTCATCTGTATGGTGGGGTTAATAATGGGGTTGCTCTGAGGACTCAGTGAATGAACTCTGTGAAGCACTTACAAGAATGACATGCGGTAAACACTTAACAACAAAGCTACCAACCAGTGTAAATAAAATAACTTGATATGGGCTCGTTCTCTTGTTCTGCTTAATCCTCATCTACCTGAGTAATTGATCATCTAAGGAGTTTGAGCTCCTAGAAAGACAGTGAATTATTATTGAGTTCAAGTCCCCGCCCTCCACCCCAACACCATAAATGCATTAAGTTAAAAAAATTATTTAAAGGCCTCTGGAGCTATTTGCTATCTTTCCTCCTGAGGCCCATTTGTTATACTCTCTCTAAATAATTTCTACAAAATTTGTGTATTTGGGGTAAAAGTAAAGAGGGAGGAATCTGAAATTTTTTGCGTTGTCATAGGAATTGTAAATTTAACCATTTATTGGTGGGCTAATATTTCTTTCCTTTGGGGATGAAGGGGGCACCTAAACTCAGTATAATCATTGTACATTTTCACATTGTGCATTTTCCTTCACATTGTATTCTGGAAAAAGATTTTGCTTCTGGCTCCCGGAGTGTTCGCACTGGTGATCACTGTGGGATTTGGCCTGGCTTGAGCCAAGGAAACAGCTTGTATTGCTGCAGCATGCCGGCGTCTGGGCCCCAGTCCACCTGCTGCTGCACTTGGTACCAACAGGCAAAGCCAGAGGTCAGATGTTTAACACGTCCATTCCTCCGTCCTCTTTCCAGCCCTACCTGTGTCCTTACCATCCTTCCACCCACAGGCGTTTACTGAGAGCAACTGCCATGGGTCTGGTCTTTGTGATGTATAGTAATGCTACTTCTCTAAGCTTCAGTGTCCCTAATAATAGTAATAGGTAGCACCTATGTTAGCTGTGAGGCTCAAATGAGATAAAACTGTGCTTCTGAAATTTTAATGTGTACACAAATCACCTGGGGATCTCATTAAACATGCAGGTTCTGATTCAGTAGGTCTTGGTGGGGCTTGAGACTCTGCATTTCTAATAAACTCCCAGGTGATGCCAATGCTGCTGATCCCAGGACCACACTTTGAGTAGCAGAAAGCTAGCACACGTAAAGCCTGTAGCACAGTGTGGCATATAAGACCTGATAATGTTACCTGCTATTAGAATAATTATTTTTCAGCCAAAATAAATAAGAGAGGGGCCCTGCTTTCACAGAGGTCATGGGCTCATGGTAGATAGCTGAGACGATTGATTATTGACTAAGACAGTTACTCACAGCTGTTGAGCCCTGAGATAAGGAAGTGTTAAGCATCTCAGGAGCAACTAAGAGGGCTCCTAACTCTGCCTCTGACCACCAGGAGGGATTTACTGGAGGGGGCGGCACCCAGCGAGGCCTCCTCCTCCTCTGTGCAGGAAGTTTTAGGAAAAAGAAAATAGACTTTGGGGCTAGACACACTTATGTTCAAATCTCAGCTCTGTTACTTTTTAACTGAACAACCAACTTGCTTAGTTGTTTTGGCCTTCAGTTTCCTCATCTGTGAAAATGGAATAGTAATAGCTCTCTGTCAAGTCAATATTATAGTGAGGATTGAAGAGAATTAATACATATATAATATATATATGATTACATAGCTGGGGGGGTGTGTGTGTATGTGTATATAATGGCTAGTATAGTTCCTGGTACGAAATAGACTTTTAGAAGGTAATTAATATTCTAATTTCCATTCTATTTTCTGTCCTTTCTCATTTTCTTTGTTAGCTTTCTCTAACTTTTTGAAACATCTACTTTGTGGGCTGTCTCACACCTCCTCCACACTTAACTAAGTCTCTTGGGCAGGGGACTCAGAGGAGGGATTCTGGTCTCAGATGTTTGTCAGAGAGAAAGGGACTGTGAAGTAGTGAGAACAACAGGCCACGAGTCCAGGGTCTCTGGACCAAGAAAGCATTTATTGGTTCGCTCCAGTACAACTGTAATTTCTAGCCCCTTTGGTGTTTCAGCAGGATGTGGATATTGGCTTCATGTTGTGGTTTGAATCCTTACTTCTAGAGAGCTTTCTGTCATTAATATTTTTTAAAAGGTGACATATCTTAATATTGATGGCATATGGTTTTATGAACATGAATTAAATTTCCTTTTATTGTTGGAGGTTTTGGGTGGGTTTTGAGACGTTGCTGGAGACATTCCAAGGCAGGGTTGGGATCACCAGGGTTGCAGCAGGAAGCAGCAGGCCCAGTGGCTCAAAGACAGGATGGGCCTGGGAGTGAGCAGGAGATGGCGCGTGGCCCGGAGTACATCACGTTGCTTTTCTTGATCCTGTGCGTCCCATCCATCTTTCATGGGGACTAATACTGCAGCTTTACCGTGGATTTGCATTGTGGTTTCTCCGGAGAGTCTCTGTGCTGCCGTGGAAGGCTGGAAAAGAACGCCTAGAGTTATGATAGCCGACATTCTTGTCTCTTTAGTTTCCAGTGTAGGTGTGGTCCCACTTTAGGAAGACAGGACTATAATTCTTCCTTCATGCCTGGAAATAAATATTGTTTTTATCTAGTAAATAAGGGCTTAGAACTCACAAGGCAAATGCTTTATGTTGGCTATTATGGAACAAGGAAAAAGAACTCGATGAAGATACAATCCTTGGAATCAATAGTTTACTACTCTTTATTTCCTTCTTGACAACCAAACCTTATTATCACACAGTAGAAATTGAGTTTTTTCCCCAGAAACTCATTTAGTACCTATCATGCTAGTGCCTCTATCTTTCATCAAGAGTGCTCATATTCAAAAGTGTAACCTACAAGCAAGATGAGATAAACTTCCAAATTTCAGGGTTTCTTTTAAGTATATGTTTGTGAAATCCAAAAATGACACCCTAATTTGAAGTATCCTGGGAACATTTGTCTTACGAACACTTAGGAAAGAAAACTTAGTGTTAATTATACTTTAAGGTGTTGTCATTTTACATTTCAAGTTCCTGGGAAGATAATTTGAAGAGTCTACAGTTTGGAAATTTTAGCTAAGTCCCGAACAGCCAGCCTCTCTGGCTGTAGCAAGGTAAGAAAAAATAAATAAAAAAGATGTAGGCTGTAACTAGAGACTGCGCCTGTCTTATTTAGCATTTCAAAACAAAAACCATAAACAAACATCTCAGATTCAAAACAGAAAGGAATTTCTGGCAGGGCAGAATGAAACCTGAGCCTGTGAAGTCCCGTCTAGAAGAGGTAACTTATTTAGCTGCTTATCCAAAGGCCACAAGTGAAACAGTTCACAGCTGTGATAAAACAAAAGGCATCTCAATATTGGAGAGTTGTGATACCTCCTTTTTTTAAGATTCCAAAAGACCTGCCAAAATAAGGCAAAGCTACCTTGAGGGAGTTTGACCTGAACTAGACGTTCAATATGAAGAATTAATTGGACCCCTTCAGATCTGCAACATGTGAGGAATAGTACCTGTGGGGAGTGTGGGCTCGGTCCCCTCGGAGTGTGTGTGTCTAATTCTGCAGAGGCAGAACGTTCCGTCATCTCCTCAGATGCAGATCTTGAAAACCTTCACGTTGTTTCCCCTTTCCTCACTTTCTGCTCTTGGGAGCTTTGCTTTTTTTAAGGTCTGGGCATTCACATTCTGAGTGAGGAAAAAGGGATAGATTCTAGACAGCTTTATCTCTGAAAACCAAAGTAGAAGGATTTTTAAATGGTTTGAGAAAGATTGGTTATGCTGTGTGTTTTTCAGAACCACTGAGTTCTTATATGTTAGACGAATTTTAGGAAAATTTATTACCACTGTCTGTGACATAAAAATGAAAGGCCAAATCAATTTCCGTATTTTAATCAGAGGAATGAATGAGCCTGTATATATCCTACTTTGTTGCAGGAAGGATTTAAGTCTGCTCAGGAAGGTAAATATCACAAAATTCTTGTACGTGAGAATAGCATGATAAAGGAGAAAAAAATAGCCGTGGCTTCCCGATTGCCCTTCATCCTTTAATCGCTCAGTGACTTCAATAAAACTCGACTTCCCTTGACTTTATTTTGTCTTAATTTGTCAAAAGGGAATTAAATAGTTACCTACCTGAAGGCAAGGGAACTGAACCAGATGATATCTTAAGGCCTTTCTGGTCATAAGATCCGTGTTTTTGTGATCTGGAAGTGCTGGGCAGGAGTCAAATATTACCTTGTGTTTGCAGAGCCGGGGAAGGAAAAAGTGGGATTGTCTACAGGACTCTCTGCCAAGTGCTGTAGACGGAAGGGCTTGGAGGAAAAGATCAAGGGTTCGCCCATAGTTATGTTTACCGTGAGGTGGTGGAGACAGCAAAACAGAGTTATTGGGAAGTCACTGACATCTTTTAACTGCCAGCAATCTTTAAGCCGTATTAACTGTGGCCTAGCCTGGATTCAAGGTAGAATTTATGCCTCTCTTTTATGTCTCTGCTGGCCTGCTGCCTTCACTCTTTCTCCATTTTCTCGTTTACTTCATTAATTATTAGGACTGTGAGGTAGGTAGGTGACAGATACTGCACAGGGAGAAGCTTGAGCAAAGACAGGCCAAAACTTGCCCAAATTCGCATGCTCATTTCTGCCTCTGACACTAGGAGAGAGTTGAGTAATTGCTGTTCTTCCTAATACTGCAGGCAGCAGCCAAATTCTCAGCATTCTTTTACCTTTGCTGCTGTTTTCCCTTGCCAGGGAGTTTCCTTAAGGAGCAGCCTGAATTTAAAGAAACAGAACAGTCATAGTGCATGGAAGGAGGGGTAGTGTGGCACTTGGGTGCCTCATCTTGGGAGGCTGAAATGATTAGTGTCTGCGGTGGGACATCCTGCTCTATGCTGGCTCCCTTACCTCTGTGTGTCGCTGAGCCACGGGACCAGGAAGCTCTTTGCGTCTGTGTGAGACAGCAGATCTTCACTACATATGTTTCAAGTACAGGCTAGCTGTGCAGCCTGGGAAGTTGTCTCTTGAGAGTCTAGAAACTCCACCCTTCCTTTGCATGCTGTCCAGCGGCAGGACACCCAGTGAAGTTAGGTGGTGTGAATCTGTGGCTCTGAAACTTGATGTAATGCATATTATTCTGAAGTATGTGGCGCTCAGCACAGCCCACAGCGTCCGCCAGCAATCAGCTTGCTTTGCCTTGTGGATATTACATTTTTGCCAAGAGCAGCCTTCCAGAATGAGGTGCTAGTTAATTCCAGTCGGGCATTTATTCGTTAATAAGTCTGCTGAATTCTAAATACTCCATTTGGGAGTATGTGACATGAGAAAACTTAGCCGCTAATTATTATGTAGATCTCTTCTCTGATTCTCACTTTCAATGCAATTACCTAAGCCACCAATCCCTAGCAGTATGAATTTATTTGATTTTTTATTTTCTGTAATATTTTCCTTTTTGTTCCCAAAGATTTCTTTTTGGTCCAATCTGTAAAACTGCTATAAATTTACTAAGAAGTGGGTAGACATTATATATTGTTTAACAGAAAACACTTCTAGTGTGGAGTACTGTGGCTTGCTCTGTCTTTCCTTCTTTTCTTTTTTGAAGATAATATCAAAAGTTAAATCCTGCTCCGGATCTTATCCTCTCTCTTCCAGGGTAGATTTCTGGACAGCTAACAGTGGTGGCGTCTGAAATAGCCATTGAGGGGTGGATGGTGTTCATTTACTAACTGGAGCTTTTGCCTAAATAGGTTCTGCTTTACTCTTCTTTGGTATATCAATAGGTCTTTATTTGGTTTCCTTCCTGCGTGGTTGGTGCATATTAGCTTGAGGACTTTTAAACTATGGGGGCACTAACGAGAGTCTGAATGCCTGAGGCCGAATACCTCTCTCTTGGAAGCAGCGAGGGTTCAGTGTGCATTTGCTGCCATCAGAGTCTGTGCTAGAAGGTCTATTTAATACCTCCCATGCCCACGACTTTGTGCTCTGATGTGGGCTCCTTCTCTGGTCAGTCCCTGCCACAACTCAGTGCAGGCTGGATCTCCAGTGCCCTGAGAGCCATTGGAAAGGTAGGCTTGCCAGCCGTCTTGCCATTTGCCTCCACGTTCTTCCCAGCATGGTGACATGCAGCTCTCCAGCTCTTGGTAACCCAACTATTAAGAGAAGTTGGGTTCTCTTCTAATAAAGGTATCTACACTAACAGGCTGGCGGAAGAGGATTTCTGGAGAAATGTTTGGAAGGGGAGCATTTGCCAGAACATAAAATCCATTTGACACTGTGAAATATGGTAATATGGATCAGAAGGTGATAAAGTGTCATAAAACAAGGCTCTTCACAAGGTTGTGGTAGACTTGCTGGCCTAGGAAGATGTGCCCAGGATGGTAAACCTTAACTGTAGCATCAACAGCTGGAGCCCTGGTCCAGATGTGACTTTGAGAGATAGGAAGCTGTGATAATTCCTTCTTTCAAGGTGTGGTTAACTTTGTGCCTTTGGATGGAGAGTGAGTCTGTGCGTGTGTGCGCGTGCATGTGTATTCAGTTGCTGAAGGCACAATACAGACGAAGAATACTTTGCATTGTATTACGGATGTGCTGAAAACAATTTGCGTGCTTGAAACAAATTAAATGTACTATCTACTCTGTAAATCAGCAAACTGAGAATGACTTCTTAATAAAGATTGTGCATTGTTTTATTACATTTGAAAAAAACAATTCTAATTAAAGTGCTTTGGCTTTTAAACTGCCTGGTTAATTGGGATATCTATACATGGGCAAGTGGAGCTGAGGAAAACTACCTGACTTTATGTCATGTATTGGTGATTAGGACAAAAGTTGTATTAACTCTAAGGCTGTGTGAGATGGTTTATGGTAGGTTATCACTCAACATAGTTTTTGGTGTTACGTAGGAATTTTAGATGTGATGGCAGAGAGGAAAAGCAGAGATTTAGGGTGAGAAATGGAGTCACTATGTAGGGAAGTAAGCAAAATAAAAGAAGCCAGAGGTATTTTTTGTTGGAAAGAGATTAAATTATTTTCAAAGACTTATGTTGAGAAAAGGTGAGCCCTCAGCAACCGTTTATTGATTCTCTATTCAGGAAACTGTATTCGATGCTTTGGAAAGAGAAAGGAAAAAGACTCTCTGCCAGTAGAGTTCTGGAAAACTTGAGGGAGATAAAGTATTTACATGCTTTAATAACATAAAACATGTCCAAAAGAAATACATAATTACAGCTACATTTGGCACTGAAAATAGCCCGTGTATTATATTTTTTAAACTGTGTGTGAATATGTAAGCATATGCCCTTGAGCCAGAAATGCTTGGGTGATACTGTTTCTTGAGAGAATGGAAAAGCAGAAGGTATTGGGAGCTACAAAGAGAGAAAAAACATAAAGGATGACTACTACTAAAGAAGGAACAGTGCACTTTTTTTTTTCTTTAGAAGGGATATATTTCATATGCATAATGATTCCAACTTTACTTTTTTTTGGATGATCTCAGTATAATAAGCATTTAACTTCCCGGAGAGCCTTAGTAATTTACATGTTATTACTAAAAGCCCTCAGGTAAAGGAAAATTAGACTCCTAAATTCAGTACCTGACTATTCTCCTCTTCAAGGTTTAGGTTTTCCAGTTTTATTTCAGGTTTATCTTGAACAAACCCCTTTGAAAACTCAGAAAGTTAGGAGGTATGTTCGATAGATCCTAGTATCTGTTGCAACCGAAGGTGAGGGTCAAAGGCAAGCCACTGGAAAAGGTGCGGTGTTGGCTTTCAGATTCCCCGAAGTTATCTTCACATCCTTCCAAATGTGTTCTTATCCTTCAAACCCTACCGTTTTACGTGGCTTCCTTTGTGAAGCCTTCCTGCTCTGCCCAGGAAAAAATAATGTCATTCCCCCACCCCCTGGTGCCCATAAATAGCACTTTCTCCTTCTCTTGTTATAGCACTTTTCACTGTGTTGGAGTTCACATTTCTGTCTCCCGGGCTCATTGTGATCCCCTTGAGTGCCAGGATTGTGTGTTATTCTAGCACTTGGCACACAGGAAGAACTCAATGAGCATTTGTTGACTAAATCTAGACTCAAGGTCATCCAAGATATGATACAAAAACTTTTCCATCTGAACTGTTTGGTTTGCATTGTGGAAGCTGAAACAAATGACGCTACCTGTCAGGAGAATCCCAGTGAGAAGTGACATTATTGCAGAAGGAAGCTCAAAATGGGTTAACCGTGTCCCATGTCCTCTCCCTCTACCCCTGCCCCAAATCATTATTAGATTTTATTTTTTTTAATTTTGCTATGATGGGTTAGTTTCAGCTGTGTTTATTTTGGCAAATATTTATAGAGAATTTTTATTTGTGAGGACTTTCCTTGCCAGTTTGTCATCAAGGTGTCATCTTTCATTCACCAACCCTTCATCAGCTTGTAAGAATTTTCCTCCCAGGCAGCTGCTTATAGCCTTCTCCTTACCACGGGGATCTAGTGCATCGAGCAGTGGAGATTCTGTGATCAGCTGCTTGTAAACAACTGATAAACAGTTATGGGTTACTTTGTAGACACACTTCAGATGACCATATGAATAATTGATGATGATAAAGCAAACACATCTGTATTATCAACAAATCCAGGATGGTGTCTTAAACATGTATGCTGACTAATCAGGAGGGAGTTTAATGTATTGAATGTTCAGTCCATGAGTGCAGTGCCAGTGAATGACACAACCCATTTCCTGCTCTAGGTGATCTCAGATGTCTTCAGGAATTTAACTATACAACTTCTTTGGGGAAGGAAGTCCTGAGCCACAGCATGAGGGTGGAAGTGTGTGACTGTGAATAATAAAAATGCCCCACAATGGTCTGAACAGGAAGTCCATAGGAATGCAATATAAGGAATTTAAGAAAGCAAAATCCCATTTGGATGTACTCCAAACCCCATGACTTCAGGGACCAAGGAATTCTTGATGACTGGTGGCTGGTGTCCCAACTTGTTACTTAGCAGTGTGGAGTTGTTTTTCCTACAGCCCTAGTCATGAACTCTTTGTTCTCTTTTCTAGAGGTCTTCAAGTGGTTTACAAATTAGGACAGAAAGACATTAGACATTTAAGGATACAACAGCAAATTACAGCCTTTGGGTGACGCATTTAGAGCTAAGCTTTTTCAACTGCTAAAGAAGAGAGGTTGGGGGGCCATCCCGGTGGTATAGTGGTTAAGTTTATGTCACTCTGCTTAGGCAGCCTGGGTTCACAGGTTCAGATCCCCAGCGCGGACCTACACCACTCATCAGCCATGCTGTGGCGGCAACCCACATACAAAACAGAGGAAGACTGGCCACAGATGTTAGCTCAGATGAATCTTCCTCAAGCAAAAAGAGGAAGATTGAAAACAGATGTTAGCTCAGAGTAAATCTTCCTCAGGGAAAAAAAAAAGGTTTGGCCAAGATAAAGTATACAGGGTCATAGACACATATACAAAATTATCCTTGGTATAAGCCGGGGCACCTATACCCTTTTATCAGTTGAGTGAATGTCCCCAGAGAGCCCCGTTTTCTTACAGCAGGGTTAATTTTGATGTATCTGCTGCAGCATGTCCCTTCACCTTTCCCATGTTTAAGATGCTCCTCTCTCCCCAGTTGGTGATTCTTCATAACGTTGGTGTCCAGTAACCCACTTGAGGACCTTTTCTTAATCACCACTAGTTGTTATAAAAGTTTCTGGAAGGGGGATAAGGGCAAGCTGGAACTGATGGCTAAGTAAAGTTATAGCTGTAGAGTTCAAATTCTCCATCATGCTTAGTTGGCGATGAAAAGTAAAGATTCTAAGCAAACTAATTTTTTGACGGTCCAGTGTTGATTTTCTTATAACTCTTAAAAACTATTTTTTTAACGTTTGTGTGGCTTCAGTACTATTGAAAGTCAGCTCCCAGACCTTGGGAGCAAGTGTGGTATCTGCAGAAGGAATATTTAACCTGATGGTGGATGCTGCCAGAATCGGAGACGTGTGTATCTCAGAACCCGTGATTCCTCAGTTAATTTGAGGTGGGCGGTGAAGGACTCGGAGCTGTTCTTGCTGCTGGAATAGCGTGTTTACCCTCAGTCTTTAATAAAATAAATGAATGGAGGCCTGGGAGGACTGGGAAACACGCTTGAAGGAGGGAGTGCCCCTCACGTTGTAAGCCAAGGTAAACAGTTCTTGTAACTGAAAAGTAGACTTCCTGGAAGGTGAGAACCAGAGAAGTGGGTGTGAAGTGCAGCCAGCAAGTACCATTTTCAGCTGTTGAGATAGCTGAGTTACCTGAGTCCTGAAAAGAACCTGTCAGTTATTTGGGGAAAATCAGTGTCTTGAACGGGCCTTTGACTGGCCTGTCGTGCCTACAACTGCACCCAGAGACAGCTCTTGGGGAGGAAAGGTCACTTTTGTGCTAGAGAAAGCAAGCAGATGGGGCTCTCTGAGGGGTAGAAATGAAGTCGTCAGTGACCTAGGGCAGCCTTGCAGGGGGGCCAGGGCACTGGCAGAATGCGGTGGGAAGGCGCCCCCGAGTCTGCATGGGATTTGGAGTAATGGAAACATAGACATTTTCTTTTCTGTCTGTCCTTTTTTACAGAGGAAAACTGTCATTACACTGGACAGCTGTGCACACATTGCACAGTATGTGATGTGTGTATATGCTTATGCACGCATCCCCACGTGCAATGTGCACACGTGTAAAGAGAATCCCTTACAGGGTCACGTTCTTGTCCTGATCACCTCTTTATGTCCATTCTTCTGTGATAGCATTTTCTTCCAGTTGGAGCTGTTAGGGTCTGTTAATTCCAATGGGGAAAAAAAATTCTGTCTCTAGCCATCATTAATTAATTTATATAAGTAAGTACATGTAGATTGTCTCCTAAGTGGCTTACCTGAAGCTGTGGGCACTTCACTCCTGAGTCCTCTCTTTTGCAGTTGATAAGGTCCCCATCAGGTTTGGAGTTGCTGATGTCCTGCCCATGCCATGTGTCAAGAAAGGAGTCCATCAGAAATGACTGACACGCATATTCCCTGGAACTTTTCATCCTCAAAGATTCTTGGAGCTTAAGTGGGAAAGGGCCTTGCCTTGTAAAAACAGACCCAAGTCCCTTTAATGGTCAGTCAGAAAGGGTTACCTAAATTCCCTCTCTGTAGTTGGTTTCTTGAACATCTTATTTCCCGTAACTAGCTATGTGTGCTAGGGCCAAATATTTGGTCCACTGCCTTCGTTTTAAGGAAATTATTGTAAAGGCGACATAACTCTACTAAACAGTTTTGGAAATAGAGAAGAAAAACAATGGTCCCAAACGCTCTTGTTCCAAACACAAGAACCAGTTTTGTGTCTTTGCACGTGTGTATATAAATGTATATATACCCTATCTAGTCTTTCTCTTTAGACATATATTTTTATCATACATCTTGTATCTTGCTTCTTTCCACTGCAAATTATATCAAGTGTATGTTCCTACATAGTCTCCATTATTATAATTTAAGCTGATTAATTGAGATGTACTCCAACTTTCAGCTTCATTTCCTTTCAGGACTATATAAAAGGCAAGAAGGGGAAAAAAGTCATTCCAGGTGAACCTAAGAGAAAATTCTATGTAGTCTTAATGGAATTTATTTTTGTGCGTGCCAAGGCTCTCCAAGCAGATGACTGAAATTGGCTCATCTCCCCTTACTAAGGATCTGACCACTGACTGACTGTACATCTGGTCCTTTGTGTCTAGGGCTTGTGGCATGAGGACTGTGGCCCTTAATTGTTTTGTCTTCTGTCCTTGATACCACCAGGCCTGTGTTGACTCTAAGGACAATGAAGCTCCGTAAGTAAGGTTAAGTAATGATTTGTAAACTTTGTGCAAATAGCCAGCCCCCTGGGTAGGAGGGACATTTCAATTCTCTTGCTTTTTTTTTGGTACATTATTGGATTGCAAATGTTTATTTAGTATGAAAAATGGATATAATTAACTAAGTCCTAAATAGGGACTAGATATTAACTTCAAGATGAGTTTGCAGCCTTTGTGCTTTGCATACATATGACATATGCTCTTGTTATCAAGGATTTTATCTGAGAATCTAAAATGGTTTTCCACTTCCACCATTTTATAAATGAAAACCAGAGGCCTAGAAGTTATCCCACAAGGCACATATATAAAATTTGGAAAAACTTGGGTCATTGTCAGAATTAAGTTTGTTGAAATTCTATTAGGAAAACAGACTTTTTTTTCCTTGTGTTATTATTGGCTGATGTATTAATAGTTTTTACAACGCAGATACTGGTTTCATATTCAAATGTATAGATAGCATATGTTGTAATATTTCATATTCATTTCTCTAATCTTTAAAAATACAAATTAGCTCAGGGCTGGTCTTCCTCAAGCCAAAAGAAAGAGGAAGATTGACAGCAGGTGTTAACTCAGGACCAATTGTCCTCAGCAAAAAAAAAAAATTCTCACTCAAAACCAATTGCACAAACAGTATGCAAAGTCAAATCACTGGGCTTCATATATATTTCATATAAATTTTAAGTGCCTTTTGAGTCATCAAAGGAAGATAGGAGCCGACCTGTGGCGTAGTGGTTAAGTTCATGTGCTCCACGTTTGCAGCCCAGGATTCACAGGTTCAGATCCCAGACGAGGACCTAGCACCAATTGTCAAGCCATGCTGTGGTGGCATCCCACATAAATAGAGGAAGATTGGCACAGATGTTAGCTCAGCAAGAATCTTCCTCAAAAGAAAAAAAAAAGAAAACCTTTGATTACCTCTGATATTAAGTTACTGTTTCTGAATTATAAGTCTTTGAAAATTTGTAATTCATGCGTGACGTATACCAATCAACTATGCAATCCAGAAAACACTGGATGTTTACATGGCTGCTTGTTATGGAGAGAGTAGCCATTTAGATGTCTTTAAGCCACAACGTGGATTAAAGTGGTGCATGCACACAAGTGAAATTTAACAGATACTTTTCAGATCAGCATATGAACGTAAAAGAGCACACTTTGTCCTGAAAAAGTGATTTGAAGGTGAACTCACATCAAATTTAATAGTTTAACCATGGATGTTTTGAAATTTTAGTTACATCATAAAATAATAACATTAATTAAAGTCAGCAAGTGTGTAAAGTTTTTTAAAAAATTAATTAAACACAAAGCTTAGTAGATACTTATATTCAACAACAGTAAGTGAATATTTGACACCCACCGCCATGGCCAAAATATGTAGACTGAGATTGTGTCTCGAGGATGAATGAAAAGGTGTGGGAGAGTTGGCCACTCTTAGGGAAAAGGTTTGTAAAGGGGGTGGGCACCTGGGATCCCCTAAGCTTTCGCCCAAAATACAGCCTATATTCTCTTGTTGTAACCAGTTTATACAACTTTATTTAAAGCTGGGAATCAATAGATTGTCTCCAGTACTAACAGTTAATCATTAATCAGATCATCTTTATTATCAACCAAAACTGCTTGTGTTTTCTTTTCAAAAGCTTCTTAACAATGTGATTGGAAATGTTTGAATCAATAAGTAACGAAGTCGATTTGTATGTTCCTTGTCATGTGGGAGAGAGTAAAGCCTGTGTTGGGGTGAATGTTTCAGCCGGGTGTGAGTTCTGGTACAGTGTCTCTGGGCTGTGTTTCCTTGCTTCCAGGGTCCTGGAGCTTGGCCAACTCAGAGGACGGGGAGGAGGAAAGGTTCGGTTTTGAGAGCCCCGGGTTTATTTCTGGCTGTTGAGATGTGAGACTGTGGGAGAAGGCATAAATATAGTTGGAGGGAGGTTGTGGACTCGGAGGTTCTCGCCAGGGGTCAATGCTGGATGGGTTTGTTTCGGGATGGGTTTGTTTATGGCTGCTTCACGCTGTTACCTCTCCGAGTTGGTGCTTCCGAGGGTCGACTCTCAGTATCTGGATCTCATTTGGTGGGTATATCGGAAGTCTCCCCCAGTGCGCCAACCACGGCCGTTCTGTTCCTTTTCTTTCTGAATTTGTAGTCAAATAACTAACTTCCTCACCTGCAAATAATGAACACCAAGCGTCTGGAGAAAAGATAGTTATGTAAATAGTAGAAGCATATAGCATTTGGGGCTGCATTTGTGAGATGGGGTTTGCAGCTCAGTCTGTGCATCACCGTCTCCACTGCTCTGAGAGTGAGCAAACGCAGCAGCCCCTGAGCCCCCTACCCCCCTGAGTCTTTTGCTTCTTTATGGGTTGGTCACAGATTTCCCCTGTGTGAGTTCTGAATCCTTTTACCTTGCATCCACCCATGTTCAGGAAGTCCCCCATCCAGCTACTGCCCTGGGTCAGCCTCCAGCCTTGCAGACGGGTGCTCTCTGCTGTTAGCAACTTGGGGGCTCTGCCCAGCCGACCTGACCATGCCTCTCCTCATCCTGAGGCACTTGCCTGCCTTCACCGGTGGCACTGACCTCACTCCAGCGCTGGCCCTGCCTCCTCAGCCCTGTTGCTTGCTCCCCAGACTGTGAATCAACCTGGTCTTGGAGCATTTTACCCACCTTTGTGGCCAGCGTGTGTTGCTTCCATTTGTTAGGGAGCGTTAAGCATGCAGTCTCAAGAAAAACTGCCCAGAGGAGATGACTTCCTCAGCAGAAATGTAGATGATAAGTTCCTTAAGGAGAAACCACGTTTTATTACTGAGAGGCAATGCTGTGTTCTAGTGGGACTTCTGGTTCTGAAGTCAGTTTGTAGTCTAGCCAGGTGACTTGCCTGGTGTGTTACCCTAGCCAGGCGACTTGACCTCTGCACAGTGTCCATCTGAAAAATTGGAATAATAATATCTACCTCATTGGGTAGATAATGAGTATCTACCTCATTGGGGTTGTTATGAGGAATAACTGAGCAGACTCATCTGTGTAAATCTCTTGAACAGTGGCTTGTACATAGGGAGCATATAGTAAGTGTCAGCTGTACTTGTGCCTCCACATTAAACACTATGGTTTATACCTAATTGGTGCTTATTAAATATTTTGTTGAGTAATTGTAATGTTCAGAGGTAGAGAAATGATTTGTTCATTTCTTACCATAAAATGAAAATAATATTTGTTTGCAATAAAGCATTGTAGGCATAAGACATTCCCTCCCTGGTGGGGGCCTGGCTAGTAGGATGTTCCAAATTCAGTATCAATAACCATGTGCCTATGATTTATTAATCAGACCTGTCATACCCGGCCAGTCAGAAATCTATGTTTACTGGCTCCCAAGGTAACTTTGCAAGGGAAAAACAGCTCAGTGAGGTGATTTATTTCCAGTAAGCATTGTTACGGGAACATTTTGAACTCTAGCATGTGGGATGGCTATGTTAATGAGGCTCTGCCCTTTCCTTATGGATCGCTCTGCCTTCTAACTTGTGTTTGCTTCTAAGGTAGGAGATGGGTAGAAAAATGCTCTTTAAATGAATAGGTTCTTGCTTCTTCCTAGCCCACTCAGTGCCTAGCGTGGGGCCACGCAAGTAGTAGTTGCTCAATAAATGGGGTTTTACGTTAATAAGTAAATTCATGGGACATTTTCTTCGCATTACATCACCTGGACGGCTGGAAGGTGCTTGTGAGGAGGTTTTGTTTGTGATTTTCCCCCAGGCAGGTTAGTATGCCAGACATGATTGTTCCCTCTTGCTGATGGGGTACTGAATTTGAGGGCTACTCTCAGAGTTTCTGCTCATCTACGATAAGAGGAACAAATGGTCCCCAAATGGTCCCGATGAGATGGTGGGGGAAGGGGCACCGCCACTCAGGTTTGATGAAGTGTCTTGGCCGTCCTCAGGATGAAGACCACAGCTCTCACAGAGGGGAGGTAAGTCATTGTTTTTTAAGTTAAGAAAGTTAGTTAAAAAGTTTACGCTGATAATAGTTCATGTGGCAAGGACTGAAGAATATTTATCTTTGTGTTCTCTTGATAGGGACAGGGACTGTGATCCTAAAGACAAGAGTTTTTAACCCAGAACCTGGAGATTACAATTTGGAAAAGATGGTTTATAAAAAGTGATCATGTCCACAAAGGTGACAAGAACATGAACCTGAAGTCCTTTGTCAGTGTGTAAGTGCTTCTTTTCATTCTAAAAATATTTATTGATTCTAAAAGCAGTTTATGTAACAGAATTGTAACAGTATTAAGTATCCTTTTTCTTTATGGAGAACTTGGAAGAGCTTTGAGCAAACACACACACATACTCAGTCAAACAAAATGCCTTGCCTTACCTTTTTAAATGCCATTTATGTTGCCTGTTGTCATTTTAATAACATTTCCTTTTTTTTTTTTTTAGGTCTCAGTGTATTCCAGAATATCTTTTTGGCAGTCAAATCCGCCTCTGGTACCCAACTTAAAAAAAAATAAATTTACCACAACTAGAAGGACCTGCAACTAAGATATACAGCTATGTACCAGGGGGGATTTGGGGAGATAAAGCATAAAAAAAATTAAAAAATAAAAAATAAATTTATTTCAATGCAAACAAGTGTAGTCTGGTTCTTGTGGGACAAGATTATCTTACCAGATGGTTTGAAGAATTCATCGTTTCACAAAAAGAAGAGAGGCGTCTACGATTCCCTTCTTCCCTCTTTCTCACGTCTCTCTCACCCAGATTGAAGCAGCCCATTTAAAACCTGATCTTCATAAAAGGAAGCGCTGTTGCAGAGCCCCCTTTGTTGGCCATCCGACTGCTTTTGCTGTCGTTCTGCCCTGTGCGCATGTGCAGGAATCAGCCCTAACAGCAGAGCCGTCTGCTGACAGTACAGGGAGACCGGCACATGGCGGGAAGGTGCAGGTTTTACTGAATAGAGCACTGAACCATTTTCTTATGAAGGATAGTATGTACGTGGGGGGAGAAAGTCCAATTTCTAGTTAGTTCCAGATGATTCACCACGCAGAAAGCGTCTTCTCTTCACTAGTGTTTGGGTCTTAGTAAATAAAGGGAGTGTTCTGTGTTGAATCCTGGCTTGACAAGAAGGAGGTAGTAATTGATCAGGAATTCTGTTTTTTTCAATGAAAGCAGTTGCTTAGAATGAGATGACTGTACATCAGGATACCTTTTCGTAGGACCATTTTTATCATCTTACCCACGGACTTAGTCTTTGCTGTCAGACTTTACTCATAGGGATTTATTAACAGCAATGGTTGGTTTTTAAAAAAGGGAAAAGATAGACATTTAGTTGAAGTACAGTTGGCAGATTTTGACCATTCAGGGGTGGTTTCTCTACGGAGTATCATTTAGAGGCTAACAAATGCTTTTTATGACTTTGTCTGGTACAGGAATGGCAGCCCTACGTAGGTTCCTCTTCATTTATTCCCTCTCTGCAGCCTCCCCAGCACTCTCTCTCTTTTCTTTTCCTTTCAAATTCGGTTCCCATCAGTCAGGTATCTGAAGAGCAGGCTGAGTCCTGTCCCCAGTATGGGGGGATGCCAGTCCAGCCACATTCTTCTATTCCTCTCTGCCCCAGGAGAGGACAGTCACCCTGACTATCTTGGGAGGGAGTGGGGTCCGAGCCCAGACTGCAGTTGGCTCATTCACCTGTTTACTCGGGGCCCAGGTTGGGCTCTAGTTCCTCATTTTCTTCACAGCTTCTGCCTCCCGTGGGCTAGGATTTCTCTGTTTCAGGGGCTCAGCACTGGGCGCTGTGCAGTGATGCTCCCAGCACCCTTCTTGGGAGCTTTGGACTCCTTGGGTGCAGGTGGTCCCAAGTTGTCAAGTCCCATCATGCCACGGCCCTTAGCGCCACAGGGTGATCGTTATGGGACGTACATCCTAGAGCCTGATTCCATGAGGCCTGGGACCCTGCAAGCAGGAGGAGTTGGGAGGCCCCTGAGAGGTCAGAGCCTGAGCTTTGAACCCAGACGCTATGGAGTTAAAATCTGAAGGACACAGAGATCACAAGAAAGACACCGAGAGAGTCGAGACACTGAGTCAGAGGCGAAGGAATCCAATATTGCAAGAGGAGAATGTGCTTGGGAGGGTAAGAAGTTTGGCTGCCTTCTGAGTAAAAGTGGCATTCTGTTTGTTAGCCAAAAATACATCAGATCTTGAACATGACTGAGGTCAGAGAGCTGTTGCTATACCAGGAATCAGAGAATTACGGAGTTGGAAGGGTCCTCAGAGAAGTGTCTCTGGCAAGCCCCCTCATTTTACAGATTCAGGAACGAGGCCCGTAAAGTTCATCGTGTTCTCTTAATGTTTTGTATAATTTCTGCTGTGCCTTCAGTGATGGCATCTTCTTCCTTCCGAACCCAAAGAGGTTGAGGGGCTTCCTCTTGCCCACTCTGGAGGGAGCTCTTGGGGCCCCTCTTGCCTGCCTCACCCGGTGACTTTGGTCCCAGAGTAGTGGGCACAGCAGGGGAATTGGCCTCTGCTGAACTTTTCTCTCCATGCCCGCCTCCTTGCCCCATCTCTACCCGCCCTGCAGGAATTTGGAGCCCTCCCCATGGGGGTGTGAAGCCACTGGAATGTGACACTCTGACCCCTGGCAGTTGAGTGTCCTGGATGGACCTGGCCTGGGAAACAGGAAGGACTCAGGGGAGGGGGGAAGAGTGCCCCATGGCCTTGGGGTGGGACGGAAGGAAAGGAAGTGCTGGGCAGTGTGACCTTCCCAAGTAGGCCCAGCTGACTTCCACAGCACAGGAGACCAGGCAGGCAGGGACACTGGGCTGGCAAACTGAATAGGTGGGTTTCCCCAGGCCAGGCCCATGGGTGGGGGCCTCTGGGAGTACTGGGCCCCAGGGGGTGAGCTCCCAGAGCAATTGGGGTGAGGAGAGGATTTGAGGGGAAGAAGGGAGGAGCAGACCAGAAGGCAGAGGAAACTTGTGGGAGATGATGAAGGTGAAGGAGGTGGATGGAAAGAAGCAATGTACGTTTCTCACCTTAGAAACCAAGTATGTCAGAAGGTGGGCAAGACCTTCCTAAGGAAACTTCCACCCCGTTCTGAGACCCTGGTGCTTTCTGTGTGTGTGTGTGTGTGTGTGTGTGTGTGTGTGTGTTTTGAGGAAGATTAGCCCTGAGCTAACTGCTGCCAATCCTCCTCTTTTTGCTGAGGAAGACTGGTGCTGAACTAACATCGGTGCCCATTTTCCTCTACTTTCTATGTGGGACACCAGCCACAGCATGGCGTACCAGGTGGTGCCATGTCTGCACCTGGGATCCAAACCGGCGAACCCCGGGCCACCAAAGTGGAACGTGCGCACTTAACTGCTGTGCCACTGGGTCGGCCCCCCCGGTGCTTTTTAACATGCTCACTTTTGGCAAGACAGAATCGTAGCAAGCCAGGGTTAGTGAAGGGGGTGGCTGCACATGATGGACCCCCCCCCTTACCACCCTCAGATCAGTTACCTCCCTTGAAATGATTTTCAAAAACCTGAGGCCCGGCCGCAGCGTGATGATGTGTCCCCCAGCTCCTTGCCTTCCTCTGGGATAAGGGAACCCTGCTTCCTCCCAGTTGAAGCCTGTTGCAGAACCAGGATGCAGAGCAAGGACTTGGAACCGCCTCCTGCAAGCCCTTGTGAAACCATGAGCAGATGATGCTGTTGCCAAACTGCACGTGAGGTTTGCCAGAATGGCAAGCGAGCTTTTCTTCGTTGGGGATGTTTAAAATTAAATTCCACGCTCGTGGGAAAGGAATAGAAACTATAGGTGACACAGTGTTTCTGAAACTACCTGTTAAGGAGGCGAGAACTAACTGCCACCGTACCTGAAGGGATCAGCCTTCCTTTGTGACTGCAGTCTGTGTGCCGAGTCAGTTGCCTCTTCCTGTGCCCAGGGTGTCTTGGACCATAATTAGTGTTCCGTGGTCATGCCCCATCCTGTCTGAAGTGAAGGTGCTCATCTCCCTTCCTCCTTTCTCACGTGATGTTGTTCAGAGCCCTGGGAACAGTGGCCCTGATGCTGAGTAGGAATGTCTTGGTCATTAGACTCATTCATTGGGCCTGCACAACAGGGTCTATGGCACCCCTTTCTCCACCCAACTGATACCGAAAGCCACCAGGAGAGGCCCAGTGGGATGCTGCAGGCAGGGCAGCAGGTAAGCAGGCCAGGTCTCACTCCTCAAGGTGTGCATCTTACGGTCTGCCCTGAGAACCTACCGATCTTCTCTACGTTTGGGTGTTTAAAGAGCTGAATTATTAAAGAACACGTTAAGTGCTTATATGTGACTTTAAAGCTACGTATCTGTATGCATGCTAATCCTTTGAAAATTGGTGATCTTTATTGTTAGCTAAATAGGAAATGGATTTCATCAGAGCCTCTTTTGGGAATTGACTACATTTGGTATTTCCTTTTATATCCTAAAAATGATTAGCTCTTGAAATGTGTATTGAACCTAAGAGGGAATAATATTTAACCTTTCAGGTAGGAGTTAAGGTTGGTGTAGTTCCACAAATTGTGAGTTTCATTATTTGAACAATTTTCTGATGACTTCTTTTACACTCTAAAGACTAACTTTAAATAGAATAACACTACAGGAGTACGATCTTGAAAAATCTGCCTACCTAACTGCATATGGGAGTACATATTGCTGTAGCATGTGGAAAAAGGACTGGGTACTCACATGGGTTGTATTTATGTTTCCTTTTGGAAGCAAATCAGTTATTCTCTGTATGTGTATGTTTCTGCATGCATGTGTTTTAACTTGAAATGTAGAAATATATAAAATTTTTCTATAACTTTGACACTATATATCTTTTTCTTTTTGGTGAGGAAGATTAGCCCTGAGCTAACATCTGCTGCCAATCCTCCTCTTTTTGCTGAGGAAGACTGGCCCTGAGCTAACATCTGTGCCCATCTTCCTCTATTTTATATGTAGGATGTCTGCCACAGCATGGCTTGACAAACAGTGCCTAGGTCCGTACCCAGGATCCAAACCTCCAAACCCTGGGCTGCCGAAGTGGAGCGTGTGAACTTAACCACTACACCACCAGGCCAGCCCCATACGCTATATTTTAAAATACCTGAAAGGTGCCTGCTTCCTAAGTCCCTGCTAGGCATGAATTACTATAAAGTTTATTTTTCTGCATCTCAAACATTCCAGAAAAGTAATAAATATAAGTGCATAAGTATTGAAGAACTTAAGCAAACCTGAATCTTACATATGTGCAGAATATCTTTAAAGCTGCTGCTTTTTTTTTTTCTTGAGTGTTAACTCGGAGAGTGGTCACCTACTCCAGTTTACCATTCATTTTCTCCAGTCAGCGGACTAAGGCCTGCTGTGCACCATCTCAGCGTGGAGTGCCTGTAGAAATGAGGGAGGCACCGTTTCTGCCCCCAAGAAGCTCAGAATCCAGTTGCAAACAAGCAGCTGCAATGCCCTGGGATAAGTGAAGTGTTGCGATAAGTGAAGTGTTGCGGGTAGGAGAAAATCAAGCAAACCTTGATTTTCTTGAGAAACATTTCGGGTGGGCACAGGAAGATAGTAGCAGATTTCTAGGTGAACAGGGAAGGAAGGATTGTGCTTCCACAGAGGAAGTGGAATCAGCAAAGGCCCATCGAAGTGAAAATGCAATGTAGACTGACTGAGTACATATTTATGGAGGACCTACTGTGCGCTAAGCCTTGTTCCAGGGGCAGAAGATACAGCTGTGAACAAGACAGACAAAAATCCCTACCAACCTGGGGCTTTCTGGTAGAGAGAGACAAGATGAGCGAAATTAGTAGATAAACCATGTACCACGCCAAGAGGAGATAAGTGCTGTGCAGAAAAATAAAGCAGAGAAAAGGCGCAGGGCTGCACAGTGGTATTTGTTTGCGGTTTTAAATAGAGTGGTTGTGGAAAGCTTGCCGAGAAGTTGTGTTTCATCTGGGACCTTAAGGAGCGCAGGCGTGTGAACTGGGCCCATGCCTGGGGGAGGGCGCTCGTGGAGGGGACACGAGTGCGAAGGCCCGGAGGCTTCAGTGGCCTGGGAAGGGAAGAGGTGCTGGCTGTGCAGTGAGAAGTAACGGGGAGGTCAGCTGGGGCCAGGCACAGGCCTCATTTGTCAGTGTGAGGGGTCGGACTTGATCCTACAGGCAGACGGGCGCCATTAACGATTTTTGGATACTCTTAACTGTTAGCTTTGTCATCACTGAGACCCTCAAATTGAGTACCACATGACTCACAGCTTGGTGTCTGTTGGAGTAGAGGTTTGATTACTACGCAAAGGAAACTTGTTTTGTGAGAAATATGCAAACGTATTTTTCAAACATGGTTTTAAGATTTCTTAATCTTTCTGTGGTCTTATTATATTTACTTGTATGATTTATTTTACACGAATCTTAGAGGTTAAATCATTGCTGTGTAAGCCGTAGTCCTCCCATGATATTAATATTCATTTCTTGACATACCCTAAGACGAGACTCCTGCTTTTTATTGTCCCCTAATCTACATTTGCTTCTAGGTAGAGAGTTCTAGAGTGAATTTGAATTTCAAGGACTTGATACCTTTAAACATGAGACAGACCCTGTGTTGCATCAGGTTTCTCTGGTTTTTTTTTGGTGAGGAAGGTTGTCCCTGAGCTAACATCTGTGCCCATCTTCTTCTATTTTGTATGTGGGATACCGCCACAGCATGGCGTAATGAGCCATGTGTACTTCTGTGCCCAGGATCTGGACCCGTGAATCCCAGGATGCCGAAGTGGCACCACCAGACCGGCCCCATGAGGTTTCTTAATAGGCCACAGCTGTCTCTCATTCTCATTTCCAGTTTATAGCACTTCCCACATAAATATTTGGTAGCAATGTGGATTTTAATGACGTTTTTGGGAAAAAAGATCTGGACATATACTTCAAACTTTCACTGATGATGAAGCTGGGTAACAGTAGGAAATTGTCAACCGTGCACACAAAAAAAGTGTTCATTGAATATTGTTGGCAAATTGTGCTTTGTCGCCAGGACCAGAGAGCAGGAGATTCATGGAGGGTGTAGAAAATAAGTAAGATCAAACATAGAGATAAACGTGCTTCACAGAAGAATTTAAAGGTTGGGGTTTTTAGGCATGATATTTCTGGATGATATTTCTTTGTAGAACAGTACTGGAGTTAGTGGAAAGATCAGTTAGAAATACAGTTATTAGAATTAAACTTGATCACTCTTTCGGTTCTTATCGTCTTCCACTTGGTTTACTTTGAAGAATGCAGATAAATTGTTAAGGTAAACTTCCCAGCAGTGGCTCAAGCTGATGTGTAAAACCATTCCTTCCAATCGATTGCCACCTGATTTCACAAAATTATTATCCTGAAAGGTTCCGTAATGCTGCTTACAGATCCTTACACCTTTTAAAAATCTTTATTTGCCCCTCAGGAGTTGCTGTATATGAAGGCATTGTTGCCTTAACAAAGAAGCCCTTGTTTCCTGGATGGTGGAATAGTTGGGGTCATGTTTATATTGTTGAATTTTCAGTTCTGATGTTTCCAAAGGTGCTTTTGCAACTCCGTTTGTCTTGGATCAGAAGGTGTCATAGAGAGCCCTCTGCCTGCCCCATGGTAATGACCATCAGCAGAAGGTCTTTAGGCTATACTCTCTCTAGATGGGCTTCTCCAGAGATGGGAAAAATAGCAGTGTTCCTTCCCTTTTTCCTGATGCTCAGCTTCTCTGGACTCACTTGAACTGGAAATATCGCCCAACCCTTTGACGACCTCGCTTCCCTGTTTCTTCATTCCTCCTGTTGCCCGCTTGATGATGGTCAGTGTGGAATTCAGACCTAGGTTGCTTAGCTTCTCTCCTCAGCTAAATGTGCTAATCTGTGGAAAATGCCTAGTATGGTCTCTGTGCATAAAAATGTGGCTCAGTGAATGTTAGCTGTTCTCAGAAGATTCATCTCGGGGGCAGGGGAGGGGGTGAAATGCGCTTCATTATCTGTGCTAACTGTTCAGCTAGTATAATGAAAAATTTATGTCCTTCAAAGTGCTTGTTTTCAAAACACCGTCTTCGTTTTATTCTTGTTTGTTTGACATTCTGGTCACATTTCTTCTTTTCAGTGTAGTGGTTCACACTGTTGGATGAGTGCAATCGAGAAGAAAGGCATTCCCGTATCTAGTCTGCTGTTTTTGTTGTTGGTCATTTGACTAACATTTTAGGTTAGAGAATACATTAATATTTATCAAATGGTACTGTGCATTATTCATATCCACAAGTACCTTTCTGGCAAGAAGCATTAAGTTGTGTCATATTATCTAATTATGGTCATGATAGATGAAAGTGGTAGAAAGGGAGATAATAGAGTTTATTATTTAAGTTATTATTTATTTATCTAACATCGTTGAGGAATATGTTCACTCATTTGACATGTCATAAATATTTATTGATGTGTGGAAGTGTTGGTTAATACACTGTTGAGGTTAAGAGAAAACTTGAGTTAGTATTAATATTTTACAGGTAGGAAGACTGAGATCCAAAGATGTTTCTCAGTTATTTCTAAACAATTGACTTTCTTCTCCTACCACCAAACTCACTTTCCAGAAGAAGTTTGGCACTTAGGGGGCCGGCCCGGTGGCACTGTGGTTAAGTGCGTACATTCTGCTTCTCGGCGACCCAGGGTTCGCTGGTTCGGATCCTGGGTGCAGACATGGCACTGCTTGGCACGCCATGCTGTGGTAGGCATCCCACATATAAAGTAGAGGAAGATGGACACAGATGTTAGCTCAGGGCCAGGCTTTCTCAGCAAAAAGAGGAGGACTGGCAGTAGTTAGCTCAGGGCTAATCTTCCACAAAAAAAAAAGTTTGGCACTTGAAAATTCAGTTACTTTGCTTACATTCAAGTCCTCTTGTCCTCTAACCTCCTGTTCCTGTTCATTCCTTCTGTAGATACTTATTTTTCTAAGCCCTCTGCTAACCCAGTGATGAAAAAGAAGAGTAAAACTAGATCCATAGCTTTAAAGAACTCACTTTCTGGTGGAGGAAATTAGATGAGCAATTTCATTATACTGCCATAAATGAAAGAAATTTAATAGATACACAATAGAAGTCCTACAGAGGGGATAATACTGAATTCAGTCCCTATAGCGTGGATGAAACCTGGAGAAAGTATTAAAGACTGAGTAGGAGTTTTCAAAGCAGGTACAGAGAAGTTTTCTAGGCAGAGAGAACAGCTTGTGCAAAGCCATGGAGTCATGAAGGAGGCTGGGTCATTTAGGCAGCACATAGTCATTAAGTACTGCTAGAGTAAGGGGGAAGAGTGGAGGAGATGAGGTTGAAGAGGTGGATTGGGATCAAATCAAAACAGGCTTTGTGTTCCATGCCAAAGACTTGAATGGCCAGATGTTGGACTTTATTTTGTAGACCATTGCTTCCCAACTCCATATCCTTAAGAAGTGAGATAGGGCTGTTCTTATAATGCCGCTCGCTGGATGCTCCGTACACTGAAGGTACCTCTGTAGGAAAATAGGACACTGGGAGCCAGGTACCTAAGGGATGGCTAATCCCCTGGCTTAATTCAAGGATGGCTTTTAGAGTATCTAGTGGAAGAGAAGAAATGTGAAACAATTAAGCACTTCTCCAAGGTAATTTTTCCTTCAAGACGTATTAATTTGTAAGCAGTGGTACAGTTGGTAACTGAAAACTGATGTTCTTTGAAGCTGGCTAAACATGGAGTGCATGTTTTAATGGACATTCAAGCTCAGAGAAGACTGTGATGCTTAATGTGACACATACCTGAGACAGAAGGCCAATCAAACACTGCACAAACGTGGGCCAGGGGAGAAGGCCTGAGAAGTTTCTTAAAAAATATTGGGATCCAATCTCAAAGCAGAGGAAATGTAAGGGAGTTGAGTTCTACACCATAGGCACAGTCACGCTAATTGTAGCTAGGGAAAAATTTACATGAGCAATCAAATACCTGTCTTGGTTATTTTTAAAAATTCAGAAATGTAACTATTTAATATCTGACTTTGAGTAACTTCCTGCTAAAACCATTAAAGAGAAACTGATTGAAAAAAATACTTCTTTGTAAAATTACCTGGATGAGTTAACATGCTGAATGAGACTGTTAATCATAAGCCATTTATCAGATGTCTTAATGAGCTTTTTGAAGAACCAGTTTTTTATGTTGCTTTTACCTCTGTTGCATTGATTGTGTCCATCAGTTTTGATGTGTGGTATTTCTGTTCTTCATTTTTAAGTACTTGACTGACTTTCCATAATCCTCTCCCATTTGAAATAAAACCTTTATATAGAAATTTCTGAAGATATACAGAAGTAGAGACAGTTGTATAATGACACAGTGCTTCAACAGTTATCAATTCATGGCCAATCCTGTTTTAATAAATTGAGACCTCAGCTCGTGAATCCTTGAGGATGGGAGGTGCTAGAATTGTTATGTTACAAGCACCATTGGCTTGCCTGACAGCGCACAGTGACCGTTTTCCAAACCTCAAACAGGTCTGATGATGGGAAACTATTTTAAATTTAAATTATGACCGCCCTGAGCGTATGATTCTCTCATGCTGTTCCCAGTAAATTGTTGTCATTGTACATTATCAACAAAGATGCCGGAATAAGGAAACAGGAGGATAAAGTCTAAAGGGACCTCACAAATTATCCATTACACCTCCATTTTAGTAATGAAGAAATTGGAGCCTAGAGGGCCAAATGTCTTGTTCAGGGTCACTCTGTGAACTAATGACAGAGCTAAGGTGGTGGTCTCCTGTGACACTGATCCTCTTCTGGGCTGTTTTTCTATATCTACTTTAAGGTGGATGGTTCCTGATTTAGGCAGAATTATAAAATAGGAGAGTTGGGTTCTGTAATCCCAGTCTCCTTATCTTTTCTTCTTGTTTCATGAATTCCTTTCTTTTGGAGAGACTGCTTTTTTTTTTTTTTAAGATTGGCACCTGAGCTAACAACTGTTGCCAATCTTTTTTTTTTCCTGCTTTATCTCCCCAAATCCCCCCGGTACATAGTTGCATATCTTAGTTGTAGGTCCTTCTAGTTGTAGCATGTGGGAGGCCGCCTCAACGTGGCCTGATGAGCGGTGCCATGTCCACGCCCAGGATCCGAACTGGCGAAACCTGGGCCGCCGCAGCAGAGCTCAAACTTAACCACTCAGCCACAGGGCCGGCCCCTATGCTTGTCTTTTCTTATGCTGCTCTCTGTTCCCCACCAGCTTCCTGCTATCAAAAAGGAAATTATCCTTCCCTTACTTAACCTTTTCCTGTTTCAGGATTCCTAGAAACATTTTATTCACATACTTGGTATGATTTTGGTTAGAATGATGGAAAATTGTACTGTAAACTCCTCTTTCCTAGTATTTTGAATCCTTAGCACCTTGCTCAGTTTTTGATGTATAATAGATAGCAACATCTGTTTGAGGAATGAATGATTAAAAGAAAGGATGAATGAATGAATGAGTTTACATTCTATAGTTCATCTCTGGTTCTCTGTTAGTCGTGTTGCTAAGGAGTCTAACAAATTACAGCAGTGGAACATTTGCTTATCATTAATAAATATTTTACTGTAAGTTGATTTAGTAAATTGCATCAGTGCTGTTTGTTTTTCAAAGAATTCCTCACTTGAACGTAATATGAATCAGTGGTCATGTTTGTTATATATTTAGAGGTTTGCATCAGTTTAAGAGTTAGTCTTCAAAAAATTATTTATGTGCATATTTTAATATTTCCATTGTTTTGAATTCAGGCTTTGTCCATTTTGGTGTATAGTTACATATGCCTATCATAGCTTCACTTTGTGGAAATGCCTGTAAAACAAATTTTTGCAACATGAATCATTTCTACTGATAACTATAATTTTGTCCTTCCTGCTTTGCACTGATTACAGCGCAAGGAAGAGAGGGAGAGGGAAGCACCAGCTTTTGGACCATCCACCTTAAGCTCAAAGCAGAGAGAATGAAAGCTCACTGCATTAGTTTCCTCCTTGAGCAAAACTGAATGCCTGATAACAGCCAGCCGGGAGCTGGGGGAGTTAAAGCAGCAATTTTACATTGCACTGGAGTTTCTAGGCTGGCATGGAAAGAGATGCCAGTATTAGCTATTTGCATCTTACTGTAGCCACAGGGATATGTGAACAGCTGGAGAATTAATTTGATATATATTCCCAGAAGCCTCTCTTCTGCCAACAGAATTCCATTACCGTGAGCCTCTGAGTGTGTACTGTGAATTTGTTTCTTGCTTTTTAATATCTGCTATAGCATATTTCTGGTAAGTGGATTGCCACATAACAGGGTGCAGCTATATCTTGCTTCAGAGTAAACTCCACTAACCTACGCTGGTACAAGGTAGAAAAGCTCTGACTGTACAACTGCCTTTGGCCTTCAGGAAGTCAGATTTCAGATGAACACACAGTGCTTTGTCCAGTAAGTGCAGTCACACCTGAAACGTTTTATTCCATGTTAGTGGAATTTCAGACCCCGACAAGCAGATGGAAGGATATTTTGAAGGGCACAGAGGACCCGTCAGGCCAGGGTTGCCATGGCCTGTTTCTAGAGCTCTGGGGCATGGGAGACATGTATCCCCCAGAGCAGCTGCTTCCCAGATCTGGAGCTGGGTGTGTCTCTGTGCATCTTCTGAGACGCCTCTTCCTTCGCATCCTTTTTCTCCATGCCCCCTTTCCTAGTCTCAGGATCGAAACTCCTTTCTAACTAGCCTTGGCATTTAAAATCTGTTATAGCAAAATGTGGAAGGAAGGAATTTCAGCCATCAACAAGAATATCGGAAGATCCTTTATGGAGCAGGAAGACCAAGTCCAGGATAAGACTGCATGTGGCTGTTGGAAGTGCAGGTGTTTTTGCTTTGGTACCACATGTGCGCTTTTAAAACAAAACATGCATTTGCAGAATCATTCATTATACTAAAACTAAGGGTTTTATTTAAGAATACATTTGCAGAGGTATCTTTATTGTCTTGAACTTTCAGGCTAGGAGGTTACGTCTTGTCACGTGGAGAGGACCAGGAAAAAAACTAGTTGATATAAAGAATTAAAAGGCAGTACTCCTGTTTTTAACTCCTTTTTCCCCCTCACCCTCAACCAGTCCAAGGAGAAACTAGGAACTGTGTCAGAGAATCAGAACCTTGATCCTTGTGCTGTATATGTGGATTTACTTAGGAAAAGAGAGATTTAAAAACATTGAATTTGCCAAGTGCTGTCAGCAACACCGTTGGGCTCAGATTTGATTTCTGCAATCAAAACCTACTAAGTTTTTGCTTTCAATCCCTGTTGGTTGGCTGTTAAATTATTTTAAAGTATAATGTTCTGTAATAGAAGAACATAAAAGCATTTGTCTCAGAAGCATGTTGTACTCCATCCTATAAAACAGTGGTTGCTAAGGGAACTGTTTGCCAAGAGGAAAAACAAAGTCTTGATTAGGATGGGGGCATAGAATTGAAAGAGTTTCCTCTCAGAAAGGAAAAGAAAGCATATAAGACGTTTTTGGCTTCCGAGTCAGGTGCTTCCTGACTGGACGTGGTGGCTGTGACGTGTCCTGGGGGGCGGTCAGGCTTACCTGTACATCTTCTGGCACAGCTGCTGCTGCCTGGAGGCTTCTGCTGAGAGTGAAGCAGAAAACAGTAAGGAGCCAGGGAGAGCAGGTTGCCTTTTAATTCTGATCCCACACTCAGGGAAAATGGGCTTCCTGGGGGAGGCAGAGAAAAGCATCTGGCAGTGAAAACAGTTTGGCTCTGAGGTGGACTCCTGGAAGGACTGTCGATGCCAGCCAGGTGATAAGAAGTTGAAGTCTTAGAGCTGAACTGGGAAAGAGACTAGTGATAGATGATTCCTAGTGAAAGGGAAAGGTGCCAAAACACATCCAAGCATTTCTTTAAAATGTGTGCTTCGTTAATGCTTTACTAATAAGCTTTTTAAATAAGATTTTTGTTGTGGAAACATTTTCTTTATATTGAAGCATGATTTTCTTTGTGATTATGTATACACACACACACACACACACACACAACTTTTTTAAATAAGACTTTCTGGTACAAAAAAAAAAAGGGGAAAAAAGCATTGACCATCCCAGCAACATGAAAATCTATCTATCCATCCAGTTATTGAACACTATACTAAGTCCTGGGATTAAAGGGGTTCAAAATTGGATAAGACCTGGATCCAGCCTGTGAGGACTCTTTGCCTAGTGGGGAAGTTTGATTTATGTTGAACTATTACCATAGGGGACAAGAGGTCTGTGCAGGTGTTTATGGGAGCATGGAGGTTGGAGCAGCTCATAGCTGGAAAAGACTTCTCAAAGAGGTAACATTTGAACTGGGTCTTGAAGGATGAGTAGGAGTTATCAGGGAAAGAAGAGAAGGAAGTGTTGTAGGTGGATGATACTCCACGAGCAAACACATGGAAGCAATGATTTAGGGTTTGTAGTGAGTATCTCAATGTGCTTAGAGCATTAGGATGTCGGAGGGATTGGTGAAAGATGAGTCTGTAGGTATATGTACAAGCCATACCATAAAGAATCTTATATTCTACAATAGGAAGTTTGGACTTTTTCTTGGTGGCAAGAGAGAATCACTGAGCAGATTTGTTTTTTGAGGAAGATGATTCTGATGACAGTGTGGGGAATGGGGTAGTAAAGGGACAAGACACAGTGGCAGGGAGACATATTAGAAGATATTGCCATAGTTCAGGAGAGTGAGGTCTTCAGGGAGTTCCCGTTAATGGAGGGAAGGGATGTTTATTTTGGAAAAAATTGTGCAGTAGAATCCACTCAATTTGGTGATACAATAACTGCACATATTTACAAAAATAGTAATAAAAATTTCTTCTCAGCATATGATGGGAAAGAGGAGAAATATATTTTTTTCTGTGGTTCAAATGTTACTTGAATTTCTTACGTGTTTTTAAGTTTCTAGGGTTGAACTATCTTTGAATTACGAATTTGAATATACAGTTAGAAAAACTCCTTCATGGCAAGTTTCACAGTACAAGATTAGGCCAGTGGTCCTGTCAGTATGTCAACAATTAAATAGAGATAAGAAATCATTTAGATGCACCGTTTTGTTATATATAATAGCTGAAGATTAAATTGTCACCTAGTTTTCTGTATTGAATTGTTTCAATATATTTCTTTCTGGTTTTCCTGTCAGAGTAATTTAGTACTTTTGCTGTTGTCTTGAAGGTAGGAATGTACCTTTGTGTGTGTACATGTTATATACATGTTATTTCTAAGGACCAGATGCAGGCTGAATAGGAAAACAAATTTTGAAACAGATAAATTTTGTTTTTGTGTAAACTTCTAAAATCGTTTTGCTAAGAGCTGAGGCTTTGATCCAATCACTGAGCCTGATCTCCTGAAATCAGCACACAGGAGGTTTTCTATTCTCTCTCTTCAGAGAATCAATCGCCCTGAAGCTCTTTATGTTGTAAATGATGTCCTTCTAAAGACCCGCCCACCCCCCCCCAAGAAAATTATTTATTTTAGTGAAGGAGATCAGTCTTTTGCCTAACTTAGGCAGTAAGTCGGTGACGTCACGAGATGTAAAAGTTGGCCCTATAAAAACCATAGCCATCTGTTTGCACTGTCTTCTATGAAAACACATACTTAAGATGGCTTTATACCTGCCTTAGTTTGAGCACCAGGTTTGAGGTATCTTAAATTCAAGTGCTTTAAAAAATTCTCTCCAGATATGGTTATCAGAAACATGTTTACTATTTAACAGTACCCAGTTAAGGTGCGATAAAAGATTTATTAAAGATAATGTTAAGAGGGGGAAAAACCCATATAATATCTCAGAGATTCATAGAGAAATAGTCTGGCTTCCTATAAGAGGTGTTTCAGCTATGAGGAATATTATTAAGAATTGAGCTTGCCTGCAGTTCTGTCACGTTTGTTTCATTTGCCTGAGCTGCATCCCATGAAAGCTGGTTTTAAGATCTACTTTATTTCTTACAGTCTACTCCATTTGGTGTCCAGAACACTGCTTTGGTCTCAGCTTCAAAATTCGACTAACTCAGCCTCTCATCTCACTAGGCTGGAACCCTTAGTTTTGCTGTCATCTCTGGCTTGGGTTGTGGGCAGTGATAGACATTAGCATCTGTACTGAAATGTATTGGAGGGGATCTCCACCATTGTATTCCATTCTTGAGTCTCTTGGTGCTGTCTGACTTCTTATGTTTATTAACTGCCTTAATGCATTAAGTCGCAGAGCTGTTTCAAACCTGAAACTAGTCTCTACCAGATGGAGTAAAACATTGTGGGGTTTTGGGGAATAATTTTATAGATTGACAAATGTGACTTCTGTAATTCTATTGAATGTGGGAAAATCCAGGAATCTTTGTTTAAAATTAAGAAGTTTAAAGGCATCTCAGCTGTTTTTGTAATAACATATAAGAGAAGTAGTGGTGTAGTGGTTGTTGATCACTAATGTTTGTGTATATAGCTATTTAATGTCTATGTGTCTGGCTGCATTCCAGTCTTCTCACTTATTAGGAGGTTGGGTTTCATTCATTTGTAAAATTGCAGCCAGACTGCCTTTTGTAAATTGAGGTGTCAAAATTGGACGTTAATCTTGACATCCTTGTACATTTTTGCCTTCAAACAGACCTTTGAATGAAGCTAACAAGCCAACATGATGTGATTGTTAATTGTTTTACAGATGAGAACTGGGATGATGACCAGCTGCTTGGTTTTGAACCATGCAATGAAAACCTTGTCTCTGGCTGCAATATAATCAATGGGAAATGTGAATGTGACACCATTCGAACTTGCAACAATCCCTTTGAGTTTCCAAGGAAGGATATGTGCCTTTCAGCTTTGAAGAGGATTGAAGGTAAGTACTGATTTTTGCAATTGTAAGCCTTAGTATTGTGTAACTCTGAGCAGTGATAGTATTTGAGCTTGAAAGGGCAGAGACAAGCTTACAGACATTGGTAGCTTTTGTAATCCCAAACAAGATGCATAAAGTTGACCAGATGCTGATGTGATGGTGTGTGTGCACATGCACATGTGTGTTTCTTGGAAGCCATGGAGTGGTCCTGCTGTGGTGGTTTGTGCCAGCTTGCCTAGGTCACCTCTGCATAATGGATGATTTCACAAGTGGTGTGCTTGAGATCAGCATCTGTTGTCACCAGGTCCATTCCGCTTGATTTACCATAGGATGGTACTCCATGAAGAGAGTGCTAATTAGAAATCAACTCCTCTGGCAAGCAAGTGCATCTCTTTAGAAGAGATGGGAGAATTGTGCAGTGAGGATTGAAGGCTTAGGTTGGTTTGGGGGCAAAATCACATAGCTGTGGATGGATTATTGGGCATTTCACCCACGGAATAAAATCAGGAATTACATTAAAATAAGAAAATTATATTAATGTGGCCTGTAACTTTGTACATTCATGCATAAAACCTAGACACAAGATTGAGGACTTAAAATATGATTCATAACTATAGTAATCACAAGGGGCATACCCAGAGCTTGATGCCATGGCTTGCAACCAGAATTAACACAGGGTAAGGCCTGGGCTTGGGTCTTAGCCCTGACCCTGGCCAGCATTGAACTCTCTCTTAGCTCCAAGTTCCTTTTGGGGGAGAAAGAGGACTGAACGAAACATTAAATACACCTTTATTGCTAAAATGATGCCGTTCTCAGATGGAGAGGTTGGTAATATAGTTTGGTGTACCTAAGAGTTCCAAAATCAAGCTTATAAGGGCAGTAGTGCAGGACTGAAGTTTTTGACTTGTAATAAGTTTCCAAGTGATATTAAACGGTAGTAAAGAATAGGAAATTTGTGGTAGCTCTAAAATCCTATTTCTCTTCGTATTTACCAATTCTCTGAATCATTAAGAGAGAATATAGTAGAAAATAATAGAAATAAAATTGTAGAACTGCAAAGGGCCTTAGATGACATTTAGTTTAGTCCTTGAATTTGAAAATTGGAAAACTGAGCTCCACACATTCCATCAGTAAGAAGCCTGGGACTGACCATGTATTCTTTCAACTACATCATGGCATTAGTCAACACAGTCAGTTACCTAACTCGTTTTTGTTGTCTTGTGGCTCTTTGCTCACCCCTGTGCCTACCCCATTGCCCACCAACAAAGAGTATTTTGCCAGTTTCAATGTATAAACTCTCAGGGATATAGATGAAGTGATCAAATGTCGATTTAAATAATTAATTTAGTTATTTATACATATTTAGAGTCACATTATAGAAAATAATACAGCACTTTAGATGATTACTTTTTGTCGTTCTTATATTTCACAAAACTGTCTTATTCAAATGTTTAAATGCATCACTGTGACTGTCTCTGCTTGGGCTGCCTTCCAGGTCATTTAACCTCATTTGCGAGCACACCCTCTTCACTACCATCTAAATTGTTTGATGCAGCAGATTTTGAATCTAAGTTTCATCACAAGAAGTTTTGTTCCAAAACATTCTATCTTTTCACATAAAACTAGGACAGTTGCATTTTAATTAGTTAGGTGGATATTTATGATCTTTACACTTCGGAGATTAACTGCATTGATTTTTAAAGTGATTCCAAAAGGGCTGTTATGAGATCCAACACTTCCAGTTTTTGAGATCATTCTGTTAGGAATAATTATTGTAGCTGATTAAATTTCTTTACCTTTTTTTTTAGTTGATTTTGTCAGATGGGCTCTATATAATCCCAAAGTAGGATTGGTTGAGGTCATTTAAGATTAATATGTCTTCTACAAATAGTACTTTGTTTTTAACAATACAGCACCCTGCCATATTTGAGATCTTGTAAAAAGTCAGTATTAGGGGATTTTCCTTTTCTGAGAAACAATTTTGAAGGAAAAAGCTCTACTTATATTCCAGTATATATTGCATATAAAAGAATTAGTGGTGGTATAGTACTGTATGTAAGTAAGTCATTAATGGCAATGAAGACTTGGAATGCTATAGGAATTTAGGGCCAAAAAATGTGACCTGGAATTGTACGATAAGGTGTTGTGGAGGAGGTAGAGTCTGAAAAGTTTAGAATTTGGATGGCGATGGGTTCCAGGAGGGAGAATGATGTGGACAAAAGAATAAAATGTAGAGTGAGATTTGCATGACTTCTCTGTAAGACACTTGGGAAACTAGTCTAAAAGAGCAAGGTTTTATATTGGTAGGTAATAGGAAATAAAGATGGGGAGACAGGATGGGATCAGATTATAAAATGTCTTCAAAATCATGCAGAGGGCTTAAGCCTGGTAATATGAGCTATCAAAAATCATTGTCAGTTTATGAGCAGAGAGAAGCAGATCATGGCGAAGTCACTCTTAGGCAGACTGGGGCCGTCAGGGGATGTGGACTGGATTAGCAAAGGAAGATCCTGCAGTCAAGAGGCTCGTTGGAGTGCTGTTTCAGTTACTTCGATGTGGTGCCACAAGGGACTGGGCTGGAGGGTGGCAGGGAGCCTGCAAGGAAGAGATGGCTACGTGTCATTTTGATGGAAGAACCTACAGTGTCCCCTAACAGATACGGGAGGGATGAGAACACACAAAGATGGTTCTAGGGTTCCTAACCTGAAATAGTAGAAGAATAGTAGTGCAGGTAGCAGAAATGGGAAAGCTCTTCTGGGATGTTTGTGATAAAGTGGAACTGAAAAATGGGGTGGTTGTCTTAGAGGGATATAGGGTCAAGAGAGGTTTTGAAAATATAGGAGATATTACAGCATGCTTGGATGATGACAAGAGTGATCTAGTAAAAAGGGAGAAATCAATAATGGAAGAAAGGTGATGATTGCAGGAGCAAAGTCTTTGAGGAGGCAGAGGAGCAAAATTGTCTCTATTTCTCAGACGTATAAAACAAGGTCGTCAGCTGACATTGAGGTGGAAGGAGATGTGTGAAAAATGGAGGTGGGAGAGGAAAATGCAAAGTAGCTATCTCAGAGAGAAGACAAGTGAATTAACAGGGGAAATGTATTAGGGTTGCCTGCTAGTGCTGACAGCTTACTTGAGGTTAGTGGTTATAAATTTGAAGGGAGACTAGCCAGCACAGTTGTGTGCTTTTCTCCAGCCCTGGTGCAGATGCAGTGTTTTTGGAGAAGTGGTTCTAACCAGGGTTAAGATTTTTCCTGGTAAGTCTGATAGAAATAGAAGGGCACCGAGATTGAGGGTTATGCAAGAGAGTATTTATGGTGATTGACTGTACAGTCTATGCTGGGAAGGAGACAAAAACAGGGAACAGGGAAGAGACACTGAGCCAGAAGTTCTGTAGGTAAATCCAACAGCTCCGTGTGGCTGGTACATAATCTGATTGCATGTGCTTCATGTGAACAGGGCTTTACTTTTAAAGAGGAAAAGGAAGAATGATCTGAAAGTGGCAGTGAAAACAAAGAAGACACCTACCCCATTCCCAGTATTTATGGAGTGTGAGAAATGATGCCATCTCCACTTGAGAGACTTCAAGGGACAAAGAGTAGCCGGGGTTTCAATTAGAGCGTGAAGGTGAAGGGTACATCTGGAGGGGAGTTGGGTGATGACAGCCCATGAGTTCTAGAAGGCACAGTAGAAGGATTGGGAGGGAGGGTTCTGCAGGGACTGGGTGATTTTGCAGAGCCGGGTGAGGATAAGAGGCCAGTGACGATGGATGATCTGGTACATTTAGACTTGGTTCTGGTGGTCTCTTATGGGAAGGTGAATAGTTAGTTGTAGTTAAAGCCTTCTTCTTAGGACTCTGCTTTTGGGCAGTTTATAGTGTTAAGGTGTGTGGTGTTGGGGATGGGGCAGAAGGAATAGTATGCTTGCCAGAGCATAATGAGAACACATGGATCCACATTTCCATGCTGTAGGAGTAAACTCTGAATGTGAGCTTAAACCTAACTACAACGACATTTAAAACATTTGTGGAAACCATTGCAGGGCATTTCAATTTCATATTTATAGATTTATGAAGAATACTGGCAATTTCTGGGTATTAAAAAAGTTCTTATGTATTACTTACATTTGTTTAAATGGAAAGAAGTTGGTCCTGGATTTTACCAAATGTTTTATTTCTTAAAAAACACGAGCACAGCTCCATAAAATCAGTTTATCACAAATTTAGAGGAAATAGGATACTGGATAACAGCCCACTGTGGCTTTGTACAGAATGGTTTGTCAGAATCATCTGCATTTCTCCAAAGAAAAAGAGGAAGTCTGATAAAGGGAATGAGCAGCAGGTCATCCCACCTCAAGCTTAACAAAGCTCGTCATTTTCTGCCACACTACCTAGTCTTCATTGATTTGGTGTATGCTGTACTGAGCTCCACAGAAATTAAACTGATGCACCATCAGAGGAGAGGACCAAAGGAGAGGCAAAAACAGGACCAGCCTCTGCAATTGTCACAAGGGTTTTCTGGAGGGGCCACTCTGGGCTTCGTAACTAGTAGTCAGAGTTGACACCAAAGACTTCCATGATATAGGGAAGAAGCTGGACCTTTAAGTTTACATATGACTCCAAGTTGAGGTAAATGACTTTTATTTTCCAGAAAAATTATTACAATTCAGAGCGGTTATAATAAATTCAAGAAGTAATCAGAAATATGAAACCATGCCAAGTTCAAGAAGAATGTAAAACACTCTGGAAAAAATTTATATATTCGTTCATCCAGCAGATATTTATTGAGTGCCAGATATGTACTAGGCACAGTACTAGTGCCTGAAGATACAGCTCTCATCAAGCTTATATTCAAAAGGGGAGGGATGACATGAAAACCAAAAAATGAGCAAGACAAGATGATATAGTATGATATGAACTATGAAAAACAATAATCAAGATGATCTGATAGAGAATTACTGGGATTGCTGGGGAAATTCCTTTAGAAACAGGTGTCAGGGAAGTTTTCCACGAAGGGAGAGCATTTGCATTGAAATCTAATTGTAAGAAGGAGTCAAACTTGTGATCTGAAAGGAGAGAATTCTACGCAGAGGGAACTGCAAGTGCACAAGTTCTAAGGTGAGAACAAATTTGGTGTGTTGAAGGAATACCAAGAAGCAGCAGGAAGGTTGGTGTGACTGTAATGTAATGAGAGAGGAAGGGAGGGGGAGGGACATTGTAGATTATGGTGAGGTGTGTGGCTTTTGTGATAAGTACTTAGGAAAGCTGTTAAAGGATTGTGATAAGGTACAATGTGACTTGATTTATGTGTTTTAAAAAATGAAGGTGGTGGAGAAGGGGCTTGTGGGGAAGCTGGCAGGATGCAAGAATGGGAACGGTCTGCAGGTAGGGCTTCTTTCAGTAGTTCAGCTAAGAGATAATGGTGACTCAGACCTGAGATCTGGAGATGCAGAGATGGGTGGAACTGAGATGTGATTTGGACCTAGACTTTTGATGGATTCATTGGGAGGTGGGGGTGAGGGAAAGAGGAATCAAGGAGTACTCTTAGATTTTGAGTTTGAGCAAATGGTAGTGCCCTTTAATAGGAGCAGGAGCAGATTTAAGGAAGACTCAAGAATTTTGTTTTGGACAAATTAAATTTGACATCCTAGTAGAGCTGTTTGTCACTTAAATAATTTTTGATGTAATTAACTCACTAAGTAGCATTCATACCTGCATAGCTCCATATGCAAATAAAAAAAATAAAATCAACCCAGTTCACACAGATTTATCACCAGGCAGAGAATAGTGAAAGGGATACCTGTGTGCGATCTATAAAATGTATTCTTAAATATACTTTTTAGGCATTGCTGCATCACACATCATCTGGGTTACTGGAATAGTATAGATTATGTGCGATCTATTCCTATTTGAAGCTGCACAAGCAGCAGAAGGAGGAAGTTACTTGGGTGCTTAAGAAATTCCTCCTTTGCTTTTGCTTTGCTTTTGCATTTTATAAATGGTTTATAATTTGAGACTGTACTTATTTTTTATTTTTACTCTACGAGATATTTTAGAGAAAAGATAGATAATCAGAAATCGGCACGTGTTACTTTATATCATTATCTTATATCGGTTGAGTGGCCAAATAAGACCTGCTCTGATTCCTAAGATGGAGAAATCAAGGAAGGCTTTGTGGAGGAGTTGAGAATTGAGTCCAACTCTGAGGAATGTGTTGGACGGCTCAACAGAAGGGCAAGGAGGACTTAAGAACAGCCTTCGAGACAGAAAAGAGAGGATGAACAGAAGGGTACAGGCAGGAGGGAATGGAGGTGGTCAGTTTAGCAGGCTTTATGGCTGATTGACTTTGGAGGATGAGGAAGAGGAAGATTTCCAGATTTGGGGAGGAGGGAGTGATTGTCAAGATAGATGCTTGGGAGGTGTGATGGCCAAGTAGATGCTTAGGGGGCACCATGGTCAGGCTATATGAGGATGTCCTTGATTAGAATGTGGAATACAAAGAGAGCCGCTTCGTGGGAGGTTGGATGAGGTGGCTATTGAGTTTGTTTTGTTGTGTTTGGGGTATCTATGGAGAATCAAGAGGAAGATGAGAGATGGGTCTGGAACTCAGAGAGAGATCTGGGCTGGAGATAAGGATTTGTGAGTCATCCTCCCAGGGAGAGTGTGCTGCTGTTGATGACTTTTGAGTACATAAGTGATGTGAGGAGTATGAACATTTTTAGGAAATGTGCATAATGGAGGGAAAAAGTGACTGGCAGTGGTAACACACCAAAAGTGAGATGAAAGGACCTGTGTGCAGTGACTGTGGTGCAGAAAGCTCTGGGGGCTCTGTGAGCATAGAGAAAGAACGCCTATAGGCTATTACCATCAGCAAACTGAACGTTAGCCTAAAACACAGTTGTTGGCACCCGTGGTCCTGGGATGCATAAAACAGAACATATCACTTTAATTAATTATTAATTGATTGATTGATTGACTTGTTTGTACTCCCTTGTTCAAAAAAGGCTTTAAAAGGGTTTGAGTCTATGAAAGCTGATCAGACGTAGGCCTGAGATTAGAGCCGTTCATAGTAAGAGCACTAAGACGATTAAATAATTGCATAGGAATGTAAAGAAAGAGCGTTATAGTTCAGACTCTTTCAGTCCAGAAGAATCCTCTCCTCAGCGTTCTCTACAAGTACCTTGAGGCTTTTATTTTAGAGCTGCTATATTAATTCTTCATTCATTCACTCCTTTATTCCTTCAAAAAGTATGTATTAAGCACATGCTATGTGTCACTACACCCAGATTTTACCAATTTGACTTTGAGGGACCATTTTCTAAATAGCCTTCAAGGTGCAGATGCATAAATTGAATCACATTTTAGATGCACTGCGGGAGCTTGCTTTTGGTTTTTTTTAAAGATATTTTATAAATATCTTAAATGCTATTTTTAAGCATTTGTCTATTCTGGAAACTTACGTTGCATGAAATATATATGCTTAGGTAGAAATTAAAGATTAGAAAGAAGATAAGAAAGAATCTGTATATTCAGAGTTTTATCTGTATTTTTTCTTCTACTTAAAACAAAAGGAAATGTGATTTTACATTGTATGGCTGTATCCTCTGAAACTAAACTCATTTGGACACAGGGACAAATGGCTTCTGTTTTATTAGCTTTTTCTTTCAGGTTTTAAAAACCCTAAGTAACAGTTGCTTCAGAGCCTTAATTTTATTAATTATTCTGTACTCTAAATTTAGTATTTCAATCCTACCTAAGGAAATAATATATTATATGAGCTTCTTATTCCATTTTTAGTTATTTACATTTCACTTATTTTTTTTTTTCACATAAGTGAAGTGTAAGTGCTACATTTTATTCTTGGTTGTTTTGTTTTTCTTGGTCTGTAGCCCCCAGTACAACCTGTACTCTGTGTGCCCTAATCAGAGATTGGAACTCTTGATGCCATCTGTGGTGTTTGTCAGTGGACAAAAAGTTAATTAGAATTTATAACAAAATATGATACTGTTTGCTTTTATTCATGGAACTTTTTTCCTCAAAGTTTTTTGATTTTTTTTGTGTTTATGTGGGGCAGGGGGAGGGGTGCTCATAGGAAAATGTGATCAGGTGGAACTAGGCATATTACTGAACATTCGTTCTGTCTTTGAGATAGTGCAGCAGAGTTCCCTCTTGACCCTCTTGCCAGTGGAGCTGTGCTGGGTGGAGAGTTTGAGCTGTTGCAAGAATCTGCTCATCCTGTAATATCAGTACAGGGACGATAGATGCACCCACCTCTGCCCCAACCCATGTTCCCTGGGGCTTGAGGTCCATGGTGAGGCCTGGGTGTCATGCAGAGAGGGAATCTCCTAGGTTTCTTAAACCTGAGAGAGCTTAATGGACACACAGATTTTGATTTGCCAGGGCTGGAATAAGCCTGGGGAATCTGCATTTCCAACCAGTCCCCAGGAGAGGCTACTAGTTGCTGCTTTTTCACCAGACTCTGAGTGGCAAAGTCATAGAGGGTTATGTGAATGGGCCTCGCTGCGCAGAGATGGAGTTGGGCTGGGGTGAGAGAACAGCTTGTCTTAAGTCGCCACTGGACTTCCTTTTGATTTCTACTACTTTCCTTGTTGTTAAAAAAAGGACATTTGTTATAAATTGCTTTACTTTGAATACTAATACATAGTAATGGTCTCATTGTGCAGATTTTCCAACTTTTTTTCCAAGTAAATATTTAAAAAAATTAAAACCCACTTGAGGGATTTCACATGGAAAGGAACAAAACAAATCCTGAGACTTAGATGCTGGGGAAGTTTTTGGTAGAGATGATCATTTATCTTAAGTTTACCCCATTTGATCTTTGCTAAACTTTGCAAATATGTCTAAGACCTTATGTTTATGTATTTTTTTTACAATTATATTCATCTGCTTGGTTATTACATGTCATTATCCCCAAATCTTTCCTAATATAGTATTGATTATAGTAAAAATGATCCGTTATAATCATTAATTCATAGGATCAGATATACTGAAATTCAAATTATATGCTCCTCCAAAATATAACTATTGTATCCTGTAGGATTATGATACAACAGAGTTAAATTTGTAAGACTATCCTTACAAGTTATCAGTATTGTAATCTGTAGGAATGGGATGGGTATTGTATATTTTATGAGATTTATGAAGGTTAGGGAAAAAATTTCTTGAGAAGCTCTTGGCCTTTCTAAACTGCCAGTATATGATCCTTGATAATAAAATATACATACTTAACTACCCAAAAAAGCAAAGATAACCTGTCAAACTTTGATTCTTATTTATTCTAAAGCCAAGCGATCTGTGTTGCAGGGCCCATGCCTTCTCTGCTTCAGGACTTTCATGTGCACCGATTCACGTTTAAGTTAGTTGCGTGCTTCATTAAAATCGCTCATCATAGATTCTGGTTTTTTTAGGCTAGTCACATCTGATATCGGTATTATGCTTGTGAATGTATTGCTTTAGTTCATGTAAATTGTTTAAAAAAATTTATGTTAGAGGAATTCGGTTAACGTTGCTTATCAAGTTTGAGAACACTAACACTTCCCTTGACCAAATAAAAAACACATTCCACTGTCCTTTCCAGGTGAATAAGAGACCTTATTACCATCAAGGTCTCAGTTGATTTTAATTTTTCCTTTAGCTATCCAAGTGCCATTAAAGATACTTATTGAAGACAGTAAGGCTTTTGTGCAACTTTAAATCTGTATTTGTCTCCCTCTCTTTGTAAAAACAATCTCAAATTGATAAGATATCTTTCCTTTTTTGGAGAGAGAGAGATATATATATATAAACTGACTTTCCAATCTGAATATATGTTTTTTTAAAAAAATTCTGGCAGTGTCACAGGGAAAGAAAGTGTAGACAAAGTTATTTTCATAGCTTTGTATTAGGTTGACAACTAGATTGACGTTTTAGAATTTTGTTGTAGGTACAAATTGTTGTTTGATGTCTTGATAACTGATACAGGAAAAAAAAAAAAAAAAGAGCTCCCAAAAGGCGGAAACCAGTTTCAAATATCTGGGAAATCAAAACAGGAAGCTCAGGGAACTTGGCAGAAGCCCAGTTGGAGAGGAGCAGTTGCTTGAATAGTTATACCTGCGTTTTAACTGTTGGAAGTCATACCGTGATGATCTGGTGGTTGTGATTTCTTATGGCCCAGCAAAAAGAAGGTCGCGATTAAATATTTCATCTCCTAGTGCTCAGAGCCGTGTGGTGTATGTATAGAGGAACATTTTATTCAGCCCCCTTGGGGTTACCAAAAATGGTTAGTGTAAAAAACGAATTTTCAATCCGACCCTTAGAATGATGCCATCTTATACAGTCATATGTAAACAGCCAATAACGTTCTGTGCCATTTACTGATTTTCCCCCCTTTCTTTGCTTTAACTTGTAAGTGTGCGTTCAAGCCATCTCTTCTGTCCCATGGGGTGCCCAGCCCAGACGTCTGCCCCCGGGTTAGTCCAGGAGAACCACAAGTTGTAGGTGAGCAGTTTTGCTACAAGTGTATGTTTTGTTTCAGGATTAAATACCATGTACTTAGTATGTATTTTTAAAAACACATTTATTGGTAAAAGGACAAAAAAACAGCCTGCCACCATCAGTCAGAGAAATGGTGTTCTTTGGGGGCCATGCTTAAAACTTTCTATTTCTACCTACTGGGGCCACTGAAGAAACGTTGCCCTAAGGCCTGCTTAATGTTTTAGCTTCTGGGTAGCCCTGAGCGCTCTCCCTTGCGTGTTTGTGGTTTCTGACTTGGCTATAGGGACTCTCGGGTATTCCCAGGGCTTGGCGTGTGTTCTGTCATGCAGAGCTGCTGGTGCTGCTTTGCCCAGCTGTGTCCGGCTAAACCCTGGCCCCCACAAGGGTTTTTCCTGACATGAGCAAAGGATCTGGAATCCCGGCCCAAGAGGCCTTCTGAGCTGCAGCGAAGGGAGCCAAGTGGCGACCAGTCCCCGTGGCGAGGCTCCCTTCCTCCCAGAGGAGTTGGAGCTGTCCCTTCTGTGTTCTGCCCCAGGCCAGCTGTCTCCATCAACCATCCAGAGGGTGTGGACCATGAGGAGTTGCATTCCTGAGCTCAGTCCATTAAAACCTCATTAATTATTTAATATTCCGAAACCATAATCTTGGGTTTTGGACAACTTGGGCAAGTTTGGTAGTTTATATTTGTTCCGCTTATGGGGGGGAAAATAGTTAATTGAAAGAGAAGTTCAAGAAGCAGGTTGACCATGTAATCACTTAAGCAGAAGTTTTCATTCATTCAAAAAGTGATCATTTCAAATGTTCTGATTTTATCAATATAGATAAGGATTCTGTGGCAGATAGTATATTTTTTTCCCTTTCCCAGCCTTGCCAGTAGTAGTACCTTGGTTAAGAGAGCCTCCAAGAAAAACAGCTCTTTTGAATAGAGAGTTTTAATTTTTTAAAACAAAAAAAGCAAAAATCTTTGTTAATGGAAGGAGACAGGGCTGGATGCATACAGTCACACATAAAAATATACCTCTAGGCAAAGCTATGATTTCTTCCACTTCTTTTTGAAGGTTAACAGAGCTAACCTTAGGTGAAAATGGTGAAGATTGCCAGATGTCTTTTTTCCTCTGTGGCCACTCCATTCTGTTCTTCCAGGTTTGTCCCCACTTCAAAAGCCCAGCGTCATCTTTGTCTCTTTACCCTCAGCACCTGTTATCTAGGAAAAATTTTAAGTTTGTTTACTCTTATTGATTGATTACACTCTAGAATATTACCACAGCCAGCATTAGCGTTTTAGTCCTTTCTGATTGTGAAATTGCTTTTAGAGAAATTCAGCCCAGAAGTGGGAGAGCTCTTTGGGATGGAGCAAGGATCCCTAAATTTGGGCCTGCTCCTCCCTGACTGTGTCCTGCACCCTTGGGGAGGCTGGAGCTGGCGCTGGCCCAGCTGCATAGGGCATTGGAGATGATGTGGAAAGGACCTGGGCCTAAGAAGCCTAGTGGGAGGAGCAAGACAGGTACACAGGCAGTTGTAATAAGGGCAGAGCAACCATTTGAGGTCTGAATAGTGTTGTGTGGTAGACGTTCTAGAAGATACTGATAGACAAAAGATAAAGCTCATTTTAATCAGTCTAGAAGCTCTTTTATGACTCACAAACGTATTATTATATTTACCTCTGGAACTGGTGCCTATGTGTTCTTTGTGAAATGTAGAGCTTTCTCAAGAAAGGTCCTTAAGAGCACTTACATTCAGTATTTGGGATTTTTGTTTAAGAAATGTTCTAATAAAAATAGAATTTGACTCATTCCCGAGTTCATATTGACCTTCACTAAGCATGCTGTTCTGGGCATTTGAATAATTTATTCTGAAGCCTCTGAGCGTTCTTTTAATGGTGTATACTCTCAAGGAGTCCAGGATTCACTGGGTTGTTGATACATCTAAAGCTGGACATATGCTCTTTCATAGAGTGTCTTCCTGCTTTGGATTTGCAGTCTCTGTTGCTAAGTGTTTTTTTGCGTCAAGAGGAAGTAACAGCTATAAGTAGTGCCTGTAAAGTTGGAAGAGGGAAGGAATTAACATGTGATGAATTAATATTTGTGTGAGTTTTTAAGAGACTGGAATGTTTCTTTAAGTTATGGATGTGTTTTTTGTTTCTGGCTGACAACTTCCTAGTTTTCCTACCTTTCATTATTCTTTTCTCTGTCACTGGGATTTTTTTTTAATTTCCCGAAAAGCAAGTCAACTGCTTTCGCCTTATCAGGAGCCTTTCTTTTCCTGTTCCAGTAACAAAGAACAATACAAGAATTTAATGATATTAAAAAATTGGTGCTTCTTTTTCTTAATATATCCATACATTTGTCTGTAGATAAGATCCAGATGTTATAGACGTAGAGAAAAGCTGCATGTCAGTAAAATGAGCTCATATTTTATCATGTGCTTTTTAGGGTTTTTTTTTTTCCGTTTTATCCAGGTAGGAAAATGAAATAAAGAATTTTTTTTCCTTTCAAAATCTCTTTCTATGTTCCGTTAAGAGTAAAAGTCCTGAAAATTAGAAAGTTAGGCAAGACCATTGGTTGTCCCCTTAACAGAAGGACATTTTAAATGTGCCTAGAATACATTCTGATCTTGTTTATGTATTTATATTATATAAAAGATTATTTACAGTCCCTGCTGCTTTGGCAGGAAAAAAAGGACCAATCTGCCTCTCAGAGCTTTTATAAATATCAGGGGTGTGTTTTTGCAACAGTGGACATGAAAGCACATTTGTTTCAGTGTTTTGGTGCAGTTTGAGTTTATGGCAAAGGTGCGTTTTAGTGGCTTCTGTAAGTATCCTTGAAACCACATTGAGCAAGGGCACTAGTCACCTGTCTCACGGTGGTCCTGCTGTGGCCTTGGAGGACCTTGCTTGCTTACTTTCTAAGGTGTCAAACAAAGTCTAATAGTCTCACTTGTGTCTGACGCAGATCTGGGCAATTAGTGAGGTTTTTAAACTTCCTAAATATCTTGCCTGCAACATTTAAAATGATATTTGTCTCTGTGGTAGTACAAAGAAAATATAATAATATTCCATTTGTATGTGCTTGGTGCCCTTTGGCATTCTGATTGCTAGTCAGGGTGAAACCTTCTGAATGCTTTCTGATTGAGAGCTAACTTGTTTCTGTTCCATTAGGAATTTTTCAAATAAAATCAGGCTGTGGTGTCACACCTCATTGCAATGTGGAACTCCCAGAAATGTTGTCTATGTGTTCTTTCATGCCTCCTGGCCTGGCTTCGTGTCTGCCTAAATTCAGGCCATATTATTATATTTTCCTGTGGCGGGTCCTTTGATATATCATTAACTAAGCCAATGTCTTTAATTCGGAGAGTATGTCCTGTATGTATCTATAATATATAATAATGTGTGTTCATGTGCATAGGAAAAGTGGTTTTTTTCTGTTAAAAACTCATACACGTCACATGTGCATTTGTGTATTTTCTGTGCCAAAAGGTACATTGTATACACATATGTCCCAGGTGTGTGTAGGAATCTGTATAGCTAGATGTGTGCTCACACACGTACATACATGGTGATGTAACAGTTATTTGTGCAAATAAATGCAACCGTATGATTATTTTTATCTTACCTGATATGTACATGTCTGCATTTACCTACATGTTATTAATTATGGCAATGATGATAATGGTGTTATATTCTCTGATTAAGAATTTCCTGAAAGTTTTGCTCTTCTCTGGTGGTAGAAATTAGTCATAGACCATCCCCCAGCTGTATACTCCAACATAAGAATTGGTATGATATTATGCACTTTGTGAATAGTTTATGGAGGACAAGGCAAGACTCTTTAAATAAATATTATTTAAACTCCTTCTGCTTTCATTTCCCTTACCACTGTAACAACCACGCCCAGCTTTGATATTAGACTGTGTTGTCTGTCTGCTTCTCACACGCTAGTGAAGCTGACCCTACTGAGTAGCAAAGGAAATATGAGAGATAAAGTGGAAAACTCTTCCCTTTGTTGACATTTCTAGAGCAACAAGTCAGAAAGCTTGTCTCCCTCTGGGCAGACAAGAGCTGCCACGGGTCATGATTAGATGATATGTCCATTAGTAACCAGGATGACTCCCAACCGAATTATTTAAAACATTCCGGTAAATAACTCAGAATTCTGGTAAACAAAAGGGAAGTGGTTGTTAACTTACACACTGTTTCGATTTTCTATATATGGGAAGGAGAATACTAGGGAAGAAGGTAAGGATCAGCATAGGAGGAAGGTCTCCCAATTTCTGAAATTCTGGACCAGCCTAAGGGAAATAGTGTTTTTCAGGAACCTCTGTGTTTGGCCTTCTGCAGCTCTGCAGTGGGAATTCTTTGCTATGTTTTACAGCTCTCTTGATTGATGTGAGATCTTGATAACATCTTTGCCACATCTTATAGTTGTATCACTGTTCAGAGAGATTTTTAATTAAATCTCACACTAATTTGATGCTTCATGGTTTTGTATTGTCTATTCCTCAGTCATATTCATCTTTCTGTCAAGCTTTTTGCCATCTCTTAAAAGAGATGTTTTGAAGGATTTGACTGATAGGAGTCATATCACCAAATGGGGTGGCCCATTTAATATATGTTTTCTTAACATAATGTAACGTGATTGACTTTGTTATATTTCCCATGGGCTCAGGTACTGTTTTCTGTCACCAGAAAACACATTTGAGGTCTTTATAAATCTTACATCAAGTACTTCCTAAGAGGAGAAATAAAATGATTATATCTCACATTATTTGCTGTTATCTGTAGCATCAAAAATAAACAAATGTCCTCAGGAAAAAAGGTTATAAAATTACAACACGTAGACATATTGAGGGATTAGGAGGTAGTAAATGTGAAATGGGCTGAAGAATAACTTTATTCACTTACTGACATTTTGGAAAGACTCAGGCTTTCAGGAAAATGAACCAAGCTGTATTAATATAAAGCACTAGAAATTTAAATAAATCGTGTTTGAAAGTGATACCAGGGTTTTCCTTGAACGCCGCTGAATAAATTCTGCTTGTTAAATGTCAGTTAAATGTGTGTCACATAAACTGAGAGGGGCACAAAAATATCCACTTTGGGCTTTAAAATATTTAAGCCCTTTAATGTTCTTTTGACCTTCAGTTGAGGGACATAGTCGCATAGCAGAGGAAATGCCTCAAATTCTAGCATCTGGGTTTGTTTCTTTATACTTTTTTGGCACAGTTACAACAGTAGGGCTTTTCTTTCCTTTAATTTTTTTCACAGTACAGTCAACACAGGCTTTTCACACAAGCGGGAAAGGACAATTGTGAAGCCAAAAGCAATATGTTTCTGCTCTGTGCTCCATGACGGGGCCTAATTGAATGGCTTGTTGTTTCGAAGGAAGCCTAGAACCAAAAAGCAAACAAACGGAATCCCACACAAATACAAATTTTGTAGAAAATTAGATACCTACACATGTGCATATAAATACATTTATGTGTACACTCAAAACTTAATGCAGTCAATGCCCTATTATTTTGAACTTCTGGAGCCTTTGTTACTGTGTTCAAGTTATTTCATCTGTATATAGTTTTGGGATCTTCATCTGGCTTTTCACCTGCTTGAAGCTGTTTCTTCAAGAGTTTCTTTGGAGTTGAGAAGAGAACCTCGTTTAATTAAAGTACTCATAGAGTGGATGTATTTTGACATGGGCGCTTTAATTCAGCTCTCTTAGTGTTGCAGCCATATTTGTCATTTATCACTAGGGAAAGGTCACTTAAAACTTGAGAGGATGAAGCAATGGCATCTGATTTCCCATTAATGTAAATACCCCGTATCAAAACAGTAAGTTGGCGGCATCTTCATGTTTTCTCAGCTTTACATACAATAGGTGTGTGTGTGTGTGAGCTTTTCTTGAGATTTTGGATAATAGCAAATGGCATCCCCTAGATGCTAGATGCTGTTTTTTCCATAGGAGCTGAGTTTGGTAGCATATGCCTTTCTTTACGGGGGTCAGCTTAGCCACTCACTGCGAGACACCCTCGGCTTTGGCATCACCACTGCTTGCGAGCCATTTGTGTTGTTCTGACATGAAAAAGTTAGGAAGCAATACTGTTATGCACTGATGTTAACAGGCTTATTAAAAGTAGACTTCAAGTAGTTTTCAAAAGCCGTCTGACGCACAAAAGCTTGTTTTGTCTGAAGTTTATATTTTGATTATATTTACCTTATAAACTCATGTTGAAAGGGATAATCTGTCATCTGCCCTTAGCAAATGCCCTTGTAGTTTCCCCTAATTTATTCATTCCTTTCATTTAACAAACATTTATTGAGCACCTGCTCCATGTCAGACACTGTGCTAGATACAGAGTGAGCAAGACAGAGTCCCAGTCCCCCCAAGCCTCCAGTCTCCTGGGGAAAATAAAAGCCATAAGTAAAAGTATATAAATGCAGTTGGATAACAGAGTGCTGAGACCAAGATAGGATGACTTGAGAAAGTCTCTCTCTGAAGAGGTAGTGTTTAAGTTGGACTGAAAGTTAAGAAGGAGTTAGCTGTGCAAGGAAGGAGCATGGGGAAGAACATTCTAGGCAGGGTAAACCACATATTCAGCAACCCCAGTGTGGGACAGAGCTTCATGTGCTGGGAAACTAAAATGTTTAGTGTGGCTATGGTGTAGCGAGTGAGAAGTGGGGAGAATGGCAGGAGAGGAGATTGGAGAGGTAGGGAGGGACTAAATCATATAGACTGTAAGGTAAGGAGTTTGGATTTTATTCTGAGTGTAATCGGAAGCCATTAAAGGGCTTCAAGCTTCACATGGAAATGATAGGGTACCCTTTTTAAGAAGATCAGCTTTGGCTCCTCTCTGGAAGATGCCTTGTAGCAGGAGGCTGGAGTGGAACCCCATTAGAATTGGTTAACCTAACCGAGTGGATTGGTTAGGACGCTGACAGAGTCCGGGAGAGTGACGTGTGGCCTGATGAGGGTATTGGTAGAAGAGGTGGAGACAGAGGAGTGGATTCGATGTATCATTTGGAGGTACTGTTCAGAAGTCTCAAGTTGATTGGATTTGGAGGTCAGGTTAGGAGATGGACTCCGACTGACCCCAGACATCTGGCTTGAACATTTGTGCCATTTCCTGAGATGGCGAAGACTGGGCAAAAACTGGGTGGAGTCAAAATTTACCCTTTGAAATACATCAAAGTGTACCAAGGGAGAGGTGATTTTGAGGCCTTCTCTTCATATAGTGATGATATTTGGAAATTAAGTGATTAAAATATTTCACTGTCCGGAACACATGAGCAAAATTCTGGAGATTCCAACTCGGTGGCTCCTGGTGCAGTTCCTCGACTTGGTCTTCTGCTGAGTCCTTTATCTAATCCTCTACCTCCTACGTAGGCAGTGTTTCTCTCTCTGACCTTTGGTGAATGCTTCTCTTTCTTCCCCAGGGATGTCAACAAAACCCATTCCCTAATTTGCTTAGCTCCATTTTAGAATCGTTCACAGATTCTTTCTGTAAGTTTTTGACAACATGCATCTTCGGTCTCAGGTAGGATTACTCTCACACTAGAATCCCAGGGGAAACAAAGCCCTTGAGGAAAGGCACGTGCTTGTGTGTCGCTTCTCACACACACTCCTGAGGTTACAAGGACTCCTCATACTGTTTAAATCCTTCTCCCCATCCCCTAACTGAGGAGCTGTGCTTGAGTGTGGCAGGACCTTATTATACTTTCTCTGACTGCGTATTTACACCATATTTTACTGTCCTGCATGCTGCCTGTATCCTCTGAAGGCAGAGACAAGGCTTGGCATCTAGGGGGTAATTAGTAAATTTCTGATGATCGAAAAAATGATGGATTAAAACTAAATGATTGAAGATGACTCATGATATCCTGAAAAAAATTGGATTACTTCTTGTAGCTGTTATGGATCCGTTGCAGGCTTATCTACAAGGAGAGAGGTTAAGAATAGAATGTTAATAAAGAGCTACTATAAACAGATTGGTTGTCAGAAAGTGTTCTTAAGTATAAAACACTTTCAGAATTTGGAAATACTTCGGGGTCATGATCATGAATATTAATTATCTTTGACCTGATAAGGAGAGAAGTATGTAATTATTGGAGATTTCCAGGTGATAGAAAACAAGGCAGTACCTCATACTGTAATCCTCTATTTGTCCTCTTAAAGAAGAGATACAATAGGTTTAGTATTTTTTGACCTGTCATTTGATTTTACTTATGCCTAATTTCATTTAACTTTACCCTTTTGGCCCTGGTCATATTTTTTTTTCAGTATTATTGCTGCCAGTTTTTCAAATACAAAGGCAGAATCATACTTGCTGTGTGCAGTTGGAAGAAACCCTGGCACAGATCCTCTAGAAACCAAAGAGAGAAATTATTAGCAATATCCAGATCAGTAGCTGACTGGCTCGGATTCTTCCTCCCATGACCATTCCTGATTAATGGGAGAATCTGTTCTGTAGTTGAAAAGCCTCTCTTCGGAGCCCAGTCTGTCCTGGCTTCAGAGCGTGGCCAGCTGCACAGCTAAGGCCATTGCCAGGGCTCTGTTTCTGATTCCGCCCTCAGTGTGTCAGACGTGGTGGACGGGGAGCGCGGGGGTGAGGAGAGCTTCCAAGTCCATTTAGACATTTCAGCTGATAACAAAGACACAACGCCCTCCAATCAGAATCCCTTCACTCAAGAGAAGGTTGGTCAGTGTGTCCCCTTCAGCAGTATGTCGTTCTCCTCCATGTAAATGTTGCAATCCTTCCTTTAGTTTTGCTCTTGACTTCACTCCAGGCCACTTAGCTCCTATGTCTACAGTGATTAATTTGCTTTGGAACTTTTCCTGACAGCCTTTTCTTCACCCCTTTTCTCTCTTCTCTTATCATCTCTTCCTCCAGGCCTCTTCTAGTTTCTGTTTGCCTTTCCTCCACCTCCACCATTGCATTTTCTCCCTTTACACTGAAATAGCCTTGTATGTTGGCCTATTTCCAGCAATATTAAGGCACCTCATTTTTTTTACCAACCTACAATATTTGCCAATTCAACAAAGTTAATGGAGTTTATGGCAGCATTGGTAACCTGAAATAATAAAATACTATTGTAGCAGATCATATATTTAATTTGCCTATCTCTCTTATCTTCTTTTCCTTGTTCTAGACTCCATCTGTTTTGTTTCAGGGACCTGTTATCTGGGTGGTTGGAGTTTGGGGTCCTTGTAGGGTCTTCAAAGGTAAAGTACTATCTCCCCTGCATCTGTGATATCTTAAGAACAGTAATATGAAGATCCAGAATAAATTTGTGACCATTAAACTCTTACCAAAGAAGATTTGAATGCAGTAAACATTCACATATACAACAATACATAATGTATAGCCCTAGCTCAAGATGCTTCCAGTTTTCTTGGGGAGACAGGCATGAAGACAAGTCACTAGAATAGAAAGTAATGAAAATAAGTACTTTTGTAATTTAGAGGTACAAGAAAAAGTCGACAAGAGTGCTGAGAAGGGAGTGCTATTCTGACTGGGAAAATTAGGGATAATTCTCCTTCCAAGAGAAGGTGGATGGACAGGATTTCAGTAGGTGGAGAAGAGGGACGAAGGGCCCTCCAGCTGAGGAGGCAGTGTTGGGGATGGAGAAGCACCCCATGCGCCCCCGGGAGTACAGACCTTCCCGGCAGCTCAGAGGGGCAGGCCCATCTCTCATAAGTGAGTACTAACTCGAGTTTCTAAAAGATGATGACAAAAGGAACAGGAGCAGGTTAAAATTGTAGCCTGAAGGTGATGTAAGATCTGAAAGAAGAGAGTTTTCTGCTTTCTAACATTTAGGAACTGGAGCACGTTTATAAACAGAAGGGAAAGAGCCAGCAGAGAGGGAGACATTCAAGGCAGAAAGCAAGAGGGAAAGGCCCCTCAGCAGACTGTCCTTTGAGTCCTAATTTCCAGACTTTTTACCTGTCAGCTCTTGTTCTGCCATGTCCATGCTCCCTTTATTATGCAGAGCAAAGATGATAAAGCCCCTAAACCAAGAACCAGCCTCAGAAATGAGGTAAAGTTGCCTTTACTCAATAGGAAATCACATGTACAACGGTGTTGGCAGCATTTGGAGAACTGAAGTATAATTGTCTTGATTGAAAGGTTCATTTCTCTTGGGTGTCGGTCCTGACGTCTTCATGGATTCATGACCTTGGGTAAGTCATTGAACCTCTCAGAGCCTTCTTTGCCTTATCTGTTAAAACAAGATAGTGATCCTGGACCTGTGTCGTAGGCCCCTGTGTCACCACTGTTTAAAATAAGATTCAAACCCAGGTTCTGTCCCTTCTAGCTCATCTCTTCTCCCCCCACACCCCTCCCTACTTCTTCCTCTCTCCTGCTGTAATTATTAACCTGATTTATCCTGACTCTGTCCCTCTGATAAGTATAAGTGGTTGTTGCTAATTCAGCGCTAACATGTTTGAAGAAATTTTCTAATGATTCAGTAAAGAAGCTGGGTGGTTGATAGGCTTCATGTCCAAGAGGAAGCTATCCTAAAGTTTAAAACTAAAGTTGTGGGCATACATACAGCTCTTTACCATTAGGACCACATGGTAATTTTCTTGAGAGAGGATGCATTGACTGTCTGCAGGTTAAAACGTGCATATACTATGGGCAGTTTCATTAATAGCTTTGTCCTTTTGTTTACTTCTAGCACCTCTTTGGAAGATGGAGATTGATGTCAGGATGAGCACATGGCTCAGTAAAAAAACAGCAGCTCCTTGAAGTGCTTATGTTAATATTATAGCTTCCTATTTGCATTATTAACAAGAGTACATTTTATTGCCACTTGAAGTAGATTCACTGGCATCCCAGAATAGATAGTTTTGATATTGGCAACTTGTTAAGGCTGCACCCAGGCCATTCACATTCCATGTTCTTTGTAATGTGCCAAGCTCTTGGTCCACATACCTTATTTATCATGTTGACAAGACTGAATGCACTGATTTTAAGAAAGAGGTCTCTGCCAGAGGAGCTAGCTCTTTTAATATTACTTTTGTTATTCCTGAAGCTTATGTTAGAATCTGAGCATAAAGTTTCATTTTATTTTCTCTGGAGCCAATTATTAAAGATGAGAAACGCATGAGTAAATAAATCAAAGAAGGACTTTTGGAAATCTTCTGATACGGGTGCTCTGTGCAGCACATCTGAAATGCCTGGGATGTAGTCATATACAGTGGTCATATTGAGTGGGAGATTAAAGAGTGATGACAGCTTATAAATAATTTTAATTTATACCAAATTGATGGCATTAAATCCCAATGAGGTGATTGATTTCTTTGTTCTACGGACCCTGCAACTTTAAAATCCCCTTCAGTTCTCTGCTCATTTTAAACATTCATCACTTACTTCTGATTCTTATTTCCTCTTCATCTTATTGTTTCCCGTCTTTGTATTCGTTGAGCCCTTAACTCATACATATTTGTTCTCTCTCTAACTTCATGCCCTCTTTCTTCTTTCCATATCTTCTGTCTCAGATCTTCCATAGTTATAATGTTCTCTTACCCACCAGCAGACTCAATTAGTTTGATTCATTTGTTTAAAAACAAGTCTCTTATTTCTGATATTGGGACTATGATGTAATAATAACTAACATTTCAAGCATGCTTACGATGCAGCAGATGTTACCACGAGCTTTGCATGGATTATTTTATTTAAAGCTCATAAGAACTTCATGAAGTAAGGTAAACGGGTGAAGTAACTTGCCCGCGATCACACAGCCAGGTAGAGGTAGAGCCAAGATTGGAACCCGTTCTAGATCCCGTGTTCTTACTTCTGTTACTTGATTGTCTCAGCTATTCGGTCCATCAAAATTGAATGGTAGCCAGTGATGTGACAGCGCTGTACGGGACACCTCGACATTAGAACTGTAGCAAAAACCTCTTCCTCCTGCAGCACTGGATCCTGGGTATCATTTGAGAGGCATGTGGGCTACTCCTGTTATACTTGTGCTTGCCAGTGCCTAACTCTTTTCAAAAGTCAGGGAAGTCTTCACCTCTGTGAGCTGAGGCTTGAAGGATAGTCAAGAGTTTGCCAGCTAGGAAGGAAAAGAAGGCATAAGGACATGAGATATGAGAGAATATGGGACAGTTTAGGAAGGGGCAACTCTCATTGTAAATGAACATGCGTGGGTCCTAGAAATAGTGGAGAAAGGGGGGCAGGTGGTGGTGGTGAGTCATGGGATTAGTCAGGCCCAGATGCAAAGGGCTTCAGGTACCATGTTACAGAGTTTGGACTTTGTTCTTCAGTCATTAGGAAGCTGGTGCCACCATACCATGTTTCCTTCTTGAATCCCTCCTGCCCATGTTGCCTCACTCCATGGAAGCCACTGGAGACCCTGGGACCACTCCATGGTATGGAACATCAGTAGCTAAGGATGCTGAGTGATCAGGTTATAGGAAATTTTATGGCCCTAGCATTGTAAAAACTAATATTTTCATATGATCTTTTGGTCCTTGGTCCTCTGCAACTACTGTTAAATTGGATCCAAAGCTATAAACAGAAACTTAATTTCAGTGCTTATATTCTTAACTTGTAAGATTATAATACAGGGAGATTTTTCAAAGATGTTTTTATGTAAGCTTAAATGTATGGCTTTTATGCAATTGTGGTTTGTTTTTCCTAATTCAATTTCCCCCTTTTTTTTTTTTTTGAGAAATTGCCCATTTAAGTAATGCTATGAAGAAGCATTTGGACATTGTTGAGCTGTAATCAGTTCTGTTTAAAATGCTCTGTTTACTTCTGTTAATTACTGTTTAAAATTAACCTTCATGAAGCACATGAGATCTTTCTTGATTGCTATTTTTTTTCAGAAAACATTTCTATTAGTCATTTTTCTGGTCTTAACAAGATGACTGGATATGGATCCAGTTGTAATTTTTTTTTATTTTAAACCCATTCTTTCTTTCCTACTTTCAGTTAGAAAAATCTTCAGAAGGTATGAACATTTCAGTTAGATTGCGAATGCATTGCCCTAGCTTACTCAGGGAAAGGGATTAACAACTGGCAAAAAAAGTAGAGATCATTGTGGTAAAGTATACCTCATATGGAGATTCTTAGGTGGGGACTCTTTGAAACCAATTCCAAAGGAATTTTAAAAACCTAGAAAATGTTCTTTCACAGTCGTTACTTGGAAGCCCACGTGCCGTCCTAGTGAGGCTGCCCTTGTGTGAAGGATGAGTGTTTTGGATGCCTTTCTTCCTGCCTGCCTTCCTCCCTTCCTCTCTCCCTCCCACCCTCCCTCCCTTCTTTCTTCCTTTTTTTGATTTTAGTCTCCTTCAGTGTTTGTAGCACTTTTCTTTTGATGAACGCTGTCGGTAAAACTTTTATTCTTTGAAGTTGGGTTTTATTTGGGGAAATAGCCAAAAGGCATATGGAGTCATGTCTGATTAATAAAGTAGGTGAGCACTTTGGGGAATTTGATTTTTGCTAAAATAGAAGCTAGAACTATTAGGCACCAAGGCTGATTTTATTGTATATCTCATGAAAGTTGCCTTTAAAGAAAATGTCAAAAGGAACATTACAGAAAAGTGTTGAGGAGTGGCAGAACTGCAATAACTATATAACTTCTTAAGGTGACTTTGAAGAACAACGTGATTTGAATGTATTAGCCCTGTTTTGTTTCTTGGAGACTTTGTCCCTTTATTTTGCTGTCATATCTTACACATTAAATATAGTTAATATTTTTTAATTCGAAAAGAATTTTAGGATACTTTAATAGCTCTCAGTTTTTAATTTGAACATTAGTTAGTATATTACTATATATGTGGGGATACACCTGTAACAGTTAATAGAAGTTCCATGACTAGGAGGTGGCAGGGCAGACCTTTTTTTCCCCTGTGTAACTGAATGGTTGTAAGTGCCCTGTGAAATTCTGAATGTCCAAAAGATTGTTGGATTCTGATATCTGTACAGTCTGAGAAGCTTTGCCCTCAGTAACTGCTGGGGTTTATTCTATACAAGTTATTTTACAACTTCTCCCTCCCCCAGTTTACCCTTAGTTCAGTAGTAATTTACCCAGAGGGGTGAGCTCTGCCCCTGAGGCTGTTATGATACTAAAGGTTGGTTTGTCAGTGGCTATGATGTGATACCTAGAGTAAAAGTTTTCAGTAATGTGGTATAAGTCAGCTGCATGAAGTAAATTATCTGCTGCCCCTCCTCTCCTTCCTCCCCCCAGTTTAAGATGCCAGTTTTGAACCTGTGATGTTCTCACTGCAGCTCCCTAAATGATCCATTTAATACTTTGGAAATGGTTGTTTTCGCCAGGGCCTGTCCTGTTGCTGCTGAGTCAGTGAGAGGTCTGGTGCTAAACCTTCTTCTCTTGATTCTTGGTCATTGTCTTCCTTGTCATATTTCCTCAGCTGCCTTAAACATGTCAGACCCAAGGACTAGTTAGAGAAAAACTGCAATGCATTATCCAGTCTAGGCTTTTTTTTTTTTGCCTTCTTTCAAATGAGTTTTAAGCATATAAATAGTAGATATAATGGAAACAGTCTTTAGGGTGCTTGAGTAAGCAAGGGATCACTTCCAGGCTAGAGTATTTCACAACTTTGACTATGGGATCTCTTAGTTCTCTAAATCAGAGATTCTTGAGTACTTTAGAATTCATTTCAGTGCACCATAGCCCTTTAAAAATTATAGATAAATTTAGGTGGTTTGTTTCCAGAACTGACTTAGAGAATTATCATTATACTTCTTAAGGTGGCTAATGTCATCCTGGGGGCCCCAAGCCAGAGTCGGCCAGGACTCATTGAACCACACGCCCACTGAAGGCTTTTGATAGAGCATGTTGTTAACTCTTTGGGATAGGACCATTCTGCCTCTGGAGACCTTTAAGAAGTCCATAGACCTTGAGACACACCCTCTGCTCAGCTGCTTAAGCACGGTATCAATTTTACAGTGTTCCTTTGTTAATATCAACGTGGTTGAAGTACCGTATTTAGGTAATATACAGTTCATTGTGCACAGATATTTCTAAAGTAAAATAATAGTAGTAATTACGCAGTTGTTAGAGAGTCCCAGCTGTTTGCTAATGTTGTATGGCTAAGATAGGTGGCTTTGTGAACTCAGTGCATTTTTGCATACTTCGGGTTGGTGCAGCCTGACGATTGTGCTAAATTATTTGAGTCCTTTGCCCTTGTATCATTTGATTCTTTGACTTTACGTTGTTGATTTGGTTCCATGACTTATAAAAAGATCCCAGAACCTTTTGTAACTATTTTAAGGTCAGCAGCTAATGATAATCAGAGCTTAACAAGAGGTGCTTACTTAGGTGCCAGGTATTAGTACAAGCTCTTGACATGTGTTACTTAAACCTCTCAACAAGCCAGTGAGATAGAGACTTTTATTATCCTCATTTTACAGATAAGGAAACTGAGGCTAGGAGAGGTTACCCAGGGTTGTACACTAGTGGTAAGTGGTAGAACTTGATAGGTAGGTAGGTAAGTAGATAGATAGATGGACAGGAGGAAGTAGAGACACTAAGAGTAACAGAGGATGTTAGTGGAAAATATAACAGTTAACTGGCTGCCTGCTGTGGTCTAGGCATTATGTTGGGCAGTAGGGAAACAAAGAAATAAAAGACTCAAGTCTCACAGAAATCACATTTGGTCCTGGAATGCTGAGATATAAGTAATTAATGATGCAGTGTGAACATTTTATAAAATTGATATATGTACAAAGTCTAAAAACAGACTAGATAAAGGAATCAGACTTGGGAGAGACAAGGGTGAAGGGATGTTTCACAGAGGAGATCACTTTTGCTTGAAAATGACCAGAATGCTCTTTGAGGACAGGGACCATGTATTTTCAACTTTGTGTCTCTGAATCCCTAGCAAAGAACCCAGGGTGTAATGAGTGCTCCGTACATGTTGGATGGGTAGATGGTGGCAGTCTGGCCAGTTGGGTGAATGTGAAGACAGAGCCTTAGAGGAGTTGGCTACCCCTGGTTGAAAGCACAGAGGTGGGGAGGGCGTGGTGTGCTCTTCAGCAGCAGGACTGTGGGTGTGTCATTGGGAAGTGAGGTGTGTGGAGTGTGACTGAGCAACATCGCACATCACTCTCCTTTTACCTAGAGCACATCACCTGCCAGGAGTGGTCCCCATTCCCAACTTCCTCACTACACTTGCTTTAAATCCTATCCTTATTTCAAGGCCTTGATAAAAATCACACTTCTCCGTGAAGCTTTCTCGACAGCTGCTGGGCAGAGATCTCTCTCCTTCCTCTAAAGCCATGGTCCTTTTGTCTCTGCCACTCATTTGCATTCACTCACATTTTGCCTTGGGTCACCTCTTTAATTACTGTAGCGTGTTGTTATTTGACTTTTCCTGTATTCTCTGCTTTTTGGAGTGGAAAGAACCATAGGAATCATCTGTTAACCTTCCCATTGAGATAGAGGAGGAAACGGAAGCCCAAAGAGATGAAAAGAATTCAACGAGATCATGTAAGCATTAGTGACAGGGCCAGGACCCCTTCTGTGGCCGGAGCCCCATCCTGGTCGCTGGTGCTCTGCTCTTTCTCCCAAACTAAATAACGAGTTTGTGGAGGTGAGGAACCAAGTATCATACTTACTGTGGGCCACGTAGTTGCCCAGAAACATTTGTAAATGAAAGGGTGAATACCACTGTGGCTCTCAGATTAATGTAAAGGTAATGTGGGTCACGACTTTAACAATGGCGTCTAAGGCATTAAAGAGACAGAGAGTAAGACCTCCACCGTTAGATGCATTCGTTCAGAAATAGTATCAGAAGAGCAACTGCTGGGCAGAATTTTCCTATTAAAACTGTTTCACCAGGAATACTGTTAAAGGTGGCTGTTTGATTCATTACTTTACTTAATGCTCGCTTTATATATTTCTGACAGTTTACCCTTAGGTTGCTTATTTTTAAGTTGTGATTAGAAGTTAATGTAAGTTATTTTCCAGGATAAAAAGATCATTTTAATTTAATAATTTTTGCTTCGTAGTGGCATAACTAAGGATGGAAGTTAGATCCCACAGTGTCCTTGGAATTGCAAAGTGAGAAATCCTTCTCTAACTCAAAAGGAAGCTTACTGGTGACAAACTCAGTTTCCCCAACTTCTCATCAGAGGCCCGGATGAGGGGGAGCTTTTTGAATGCATTCTTACTTGGGCAGTGGGGAGTAGAGTTAGGTACAAGGTTGTTGCTAAATATGAACAACCATGACTTATTCAAGATTCATTACACGGAAACCAAACAGTAAACCCTTGCGATTCATTGATTTAACATTCACAAATTCAATTATTCATGAAACAATGACCCAGAAGATCCGTGACATGTAGTAATTTTTAATTTGAATCAGGTGTGCTGTGAAATACCTATTCAGGAGCAAATTGCTTAGCTGATGACAAGCCAACTGCCCAGTTGTTTTTAGCTCATTATCACATATGTAGGAAGCCATGAACTGGTCAAAACTTTTTCCTTTATAAAGGAAAGCCAGCTGCTAGGGCTGGTGATAAGAGTGAAGCGGAGTAAAGAGGTCTAGAAAGTAATGGTTCTTTACCTGAAAACAGAAATCTGGGACAAATTAAAAAGCCCGTATGCTGTATTTGGCAGTAGATTGAATCTCTGAAATGCATGGTACAAAATCAAGGAAGAACAAGTCCTAGAAATACCTCAGTGAGTGTACTGGCCAGGGTGTAAAATTGCACTTTCTAGGGCAACTGTAATCTATGGCACGATACACCAATTAGAGTGTTTGCAAAGACCTCGGGAATTCTCTTGTGGAAATCCTGAGTTTACTGTATTTCGATCTCTTTTTTTATAGAAGGCCTAGTAATGATATGGTGACTGAATCACCTTTTTAAATTACACCATTAATCTTGTATGTCAGTTGAGCTGTCTCAGGTCTCTTGTTTAAGGCTTTAAGATCAGGTGAAACTCCTAGCGTGTATCAGTAACCACTTGTATCGAACACTGTCTGTGTTTTTGAAAAGAATATCTGGCTGATCAGATTCTGTTAGCCTCCTAGGAGGAAATCATCTTGAATAGGGGTGGCAATAAAACAGTGGTATCTCCAAGTAGAACTAGAAATTGGGGCAATAGTCGCCCTAGATCCTGGAGTTCTGAGACTGGACAATAAGTCAGGGAGAAAGAATGGCTTCTTAGTCTGTTGTTAAAAAATACTTAGAATAGAAGTTCGCATACAGCGAGCCCATAGCTCCCAGCATCACTAAAGAAAACCTGTGGGATGACCTCTCGCCCTTGCTCATATCCGATCTCCTATGAGGCTCCCTTGCTTCCTTCCAAGGCAAGTTTTTACACTCTCAGTTATAACGTGGACCAAGGATAGCATTGACATAACCCTCAATTTTAAAAAGTGGCTTTCCTGAGGATGAGGATATCTGTGACTTCAAAAAAGGAAAACAGTCACAAATGGAAGAGGAGAAAATGAGTATGGAATAAAGAAGGCTGTGTTTCTCCTCATTTGCTAGACAAGGAGTCCACAGTGCCCTGACCAGACTGGGCAGACAGAAGCATACACTGAGTATCAGGACAGAGTCTGAATATTATAGGTTGTGCATATAAGTAGGATTTCCACCATCTCCAGGTGCAGATGTTCAGATAAGTCAGATCCTCCACAAAACCAAGGAGAAACCTACTTCTGAAAGAGGTAGGGGCTACACCAGGACAAGGCTCTGGAAGCAGATACCCATCTTCCCCATGAGGCTGTCTACCATCTTTAGTGCTGAGAGATCTTGTCTGGTATTGCTAGTTCCTCTGGTCTTAGAGTTTCCACTTTTTTCTGTCTGTGCTGCTGCTTCTGAATGGGCTGGGGGAATTGCCAGAGGTCTAAACTTCCTAGGGATTAGCCTGTTACAGAGAAGTTCTTAAGGTGTGAGGCCCCAGGGTGTTCCTCATGGGAGCTGTCGCTTTCTGGAGCCCAGTCCCAAGGCTCTGGGTGTGCACACAGATTGCCCTTGTAATGCATTTTGGCAGGCCTGCCATCCTCCCGTTCCCAGCATATTTGTAATCTGCGTCTCAGAGGGCGAGGCTTTGCCTGTATGGGTGTGAAGCCTGTCAGCACCTGGGTGGTGGACAGCACCATGGCCACCCTATGACCAGAGGTTGCTTAGCAACCTTTGCTAAGGAAGGTAACCTTCTCCTACCTTTCTTAGCAACTCCACTTTATAAAAAATTATTTTTGGTTTGGTTTGTATATTGCTAATTTCATGATAAAGGAGCTTTGTGATCTTTGTTTTTTTTTTTTGGTGAGGAAGATTGGCTGTGAGCTAACACATGTGCAAATCTTCCTCTATTTTATGTGGGATGCTGCCACAGTGTGGCTTGGTGAGTGGTACTAGATCCATGCCTGCAATCCAAACCTGTGAACCCAGGGGCGCGGAAGTGGAGCACGTGAACTTAACCACTATGCCACCAGGCTGGTCCCTGTGATCAAATTTTAAGCTAGATTCTAAGCAATTTTCAGTATTCTGGAAGAGATGAATACCTATCAGGGAAAACTGCAGACCACAGACTGAAGAACAAGAAGGTTATGATGATGACTGTGTGTCTTGGAAGAACAGGTGTAGGATTCCCCAGGAGACCTGGCTCCTGGCCCTGCCTTGACATTCATTAGGTGAGTGGCCCTCAAAGGCAAGCCATTTGGCTTCTCCAGGCCACCATTTTCTCCACTTACATCTAAGAATTTTTGGCTAAGAAAACTTTTCTTCTCCTTTGACAAATAAGTCCTGTAAATAGAAGCATTCCCACATTTTTATGCAAGAACAAGCTTATTAATTTCTCTACTCTCTTGTAATTAAATCTTCAAATCTCCATCTTTTTTCATACCTTAATTGTAGGAAAGATTAGACTGATTTGTTGAAAATTCTGAGTTACAGGCTATTTCAAAAGAAGGCCAGCCTTGGGGCCGGCTCCGTGGCCGAGTGGTTAAGTTCGCGCGCTCTGCTCCGGCGGCCCAGGGTTCGGATCCTGGGTGCGGACATGGCACCACTCGTCAGGCCACGTTGAGGTGGCATCCCACATCCCACAACTAGAAAGACCTGCAACTAAGATATGCAACTATGTACGGGGGAGGTTTGAGGAGATAAAGCAGAAAAAAAAAAAAAGAAGGCCAGCCTTTCTGCTTTAAAATCGAGGCTCACTGATGGCTAAGGATTTTCTATGTATATACCTTGTTGCCTTTATTAAAATATACAAATCATTTGTGCCACCTACATGGGAATTGGTTATTAAGTGTTTGTGGAGTTGTTGAATGAATAAGAATCTTCCTGGTAACTTTTAACACATAGATATAGATCTTTGTTAAGAAGCGTATGTATTGCTTACTCGAATGTTTCTCAAGTGATTCTTCAGAATGCTTTTTTTACTTTTATTCCTCAAAGAATGGTATACTTCTCTTGTTTATATAGTTTATTTTCTTAGGAAACTTATTGTAGAGATTTCTCATTGTCCCCATGTCCACATGTCCATTCCCTTCTTCTTTCTTAGATATAAAATTTTAATGAGAGATTTGGCCACCGAGAATAAAGACTACATTTCCCAGACTCCCTTGCAGGTCGGTGTGGCCATGTGACTAAGTCCCAGCCTATGAAGCGAACAGAAGCAATAGTGTTACTTTTCACAGAATACCATTTAGAGTTGTGCCCTCCCCTTCCGCCTTTCTCCCTTCCCACTGGTTGGACGACTATATGGACACCAGCTACACAGTAGGTATTGAGGAACAAAAAAATAAAGGAACGTAGGTCCCTAGCAGCTTTGTGGAGCCCAGACCCCATAATACATGTGAAGTTAAATTTCAATACACTCCTTCCAAATTACCAAAAATTACCAATTATTGGAGTATGGATTTGTGACAGTTGGTTTGTCCTAAACTGCTTTGTCCCCTTAATTCATTCTGGTTAGGCTTATTTGTGGAATCATTATGTCCTTTGCTGTCTTTGAAGATATTTGGAATATGCCATATCCCTGAAATGTGGGAGAAGCCCCGACACTGAGCACAATGTCCACTCTGGCAGTGGCCCTGACGTCTCCTTGCCATCTACATGTAGGCCTGAACAGTTTGCCTACTCTCACCATGCACTCCTCTCTGGATTTTATCTTAGGCCTGAGATGGTAGCATCATGCAGGTTGCTATTTAATGTAGAAGAGGATGAGATTGGCTGGGACCTCTGTTGTTCAGGTCCATCAGGTTCATCAAGCAGGTCATTATCCTTTTATACCTAAGCCCGCTCTACTGCATATCTTTAGAGAGAGAGAGATGGAGACAGAGAGAAGTGGCTTTGCCTAGCGGGAAGAGAGAGGGTGGTAGAGCTAACAAGAGACTAAAATTTTCGAACAGCTCTGATCTAAAGCAGCGCTTCTCAGAGCATGATACCTGGACAGCAGCATCAGTAACCTGTGAATTTGTTGGAAATGCACATTCTCAGGCCCCACCCCAGCTCAACTAAATCAGCAGCCCTCGAGGTTAGGTTCACAGTCTGTGCTTTGAAAAGCCCTGTAGCACACTCATGTAAGAACTGGCGGTCTCAAGAGTTTAGAAAGCCTGAGAGTGGGATGGAGTTACAATGGCCATATCCTGAGAGGAGTCCTGGGTTCAGAAAAGCTTTGGCTGCAGGAGAAGGACCAGGTGAGAAAGCATTCTCTTCGGAGAGGAATTAAAATAAGCTGGGATTCACATGCTGCTCCTGAGAAGAGTCTAAGTAACTGTCCTCCTATATTTGGTGCCAGGAGCCGATATTTGGTGCCAGGAGCCGATCTGGCCTCCTTCATCTGGTTCAGGCATACCATCGGCCAGCTGTGCAGAAGTGCCTTTATATCACCTCTGTGTGAACTGGGACTCGTACATCACTAGTATTTGTGAAGAGGAAAAAGGTGCTATAGTTGCATGCTGACTGTGATGAATAGGGAGAGCTCTCGAGCCATCCACCTCTCAGCTCAGCAGGCTGAACCCCACCTCGCCTTGGAAGAGGGTTTTGAGCCAGGAGCCGAGCCCTTTAATGGCTGTGAAGAAAAAAAAGTAGAATTTCCATGTAAGGTCTACCAAGAATATAAGTGCCTATTTAATAAATTATTTTTTGAAATACTTTTTCCATTTTGGTAGTTGAAGTTTGAAAAATGTTTGGAGTACTATAATTATCATTTCTGGGAAAAAATACACATTGCAGTATTTTTGTTTTTGCTGCAGGTCAAGTTGTAGTTCAGCATGGAAAGTAAACACGTCCCTTTGCTCAGCTGCGGCTCACATATTTGGAGTCTCCATGTGCCCTCTCGGTGGTCACGGGGGACGAGGGTTTGCGCCGTGGGTACACAAAGAACACAAAGGCGGCATAGAAACGCGGGGCCCTCTCGGGGCTCGGCCCTGGGCAAGGCTGATTAGGAAGTTGGTGCTGGAGCCGAAGAAGAAGGAGTGGTCGGAGGGGTGGAGAGGCCTTCAGAGAAGGAGTCGTGGGAAGAGAGTGAGGCTGTTCAGGGAGGTGCTGGCCGCCAGAGGTGGTCTGCAGGGACGAAGCACTTTCTCCCCAGGGGGGGCCTCCACTGCGTAGGTATAAACATTAGGAGACCTGTGTTTGTTTGGGGAGGCACTTATTACCTTACATGCCCATCAGTTTGATGACTGTGTAAGCGGGGCCTATCAGCACACGGCGAATGCAGAGATAGCTGGGGAAGAATCTCCAGGAAAAACCACCTGTATGGAAGGCAGCTTCCTTCCTTCTCTCCAGACAGAGCAAAGACTGTTCTCTCAAAAAGTAGCCTTTTTTTAAAGGAATTAATAAAGTAATGGAAGCTGGCAGAGAAACAGCACCTGGGTAAAACTTTCGGCATGATGAGATGACTGTGTGTGGAGCATGCCAAGTTATGTACATAGACATGTGTGTGTGTTTCATAATCAACTTCACCTTTATCAACAGTAGCAAACATTTAATGATCACATCTGTGTTCCATGCGTCGTGTTGGGCATTAGGGTTAAAACAAACTGAGAGGGAGAAGTGAGCTATGTGAGGTCCTGAGAGTGTCCTGTAGTGTGTGTGCCTGGATGTATATATGCACACATACATACACAGACATAAAATATAGGCAATATTCTGCTATATTTACATATTTTATATATTATATAAATATTACGTTTATGTAGCATAAAAGAATGTGTATATTCTTTTAATCTCCAACACAGTCTTGTAGAATTAAGTATTTTTATGCCCTGTTTTAATGCATGAGTATACTGAGTTCTCTCTGACCCAAAGCCTAGACTCCTTCTAGTAATTGATGATGAAGATGATGATGATGATGAGAGTTACTATTGGTTGGACACTTAGATGTGTCAGGCATATGGCTACTTGCAATGTATATTCTCTCTCTTAAAAATTCTAACAGCCCTGAAGAAACTGTGACCCAGAGAGGTCAGGAAACTTGTCTGAGATCACCTTGCTAGTTGTAAAACACCAGAGATTTGAACATAGCTCTTTCTGACTCTCAAACTTTTGTTGTAAACCACTGATTCCCATATAAGAAAGCTAAAAAGTAACCTCTCTTAAATGACAAGAAAGTGGTACAAACAAGTAGTTTATCTTCAGTAAAATAGAAATTTAAAAAGGAGAAAGAACGGGCTGGCCCCATGGCCGAGTGGTTAACTTGGTGTGCTCTGCTTCGGCGGCCCAGGGTTTCACCGGTTCGGATCCTGGGTGCGGACACGGCACCGCTCATCAGGCCATGCTGAGGGGGCATCCCACATGCCACAACCAGAGGCATCACAACTAGAATGTACAACTATGTACTGGGGAGCTTTGGGGGGAAGAAGAAGAAGAAGAAAAGAAAGAGAAAATTGGCAACAGTTGTTAGCTAAGGTGCTAATCTTTAAAAAAAAAAAAAAAAGAGGAAGAGAAAGAAGAAAATAAATGGCCAATGTATTTTTTCAAAAATCTAGTTCTATATTTTTAGCCACCTTTTTTTTCAGATTGTGCAAACCCTCCTGAGAACACTCAGTTGAACAGTTGAATAGCCTACAGTGCTTTGTTTGCGGCCGACGTCCTCAGCAAAGACAGAACAGGCGCAGAGTTCTGCCATACTCTTTCCCTTCTTTCCTCTGTGCTGTTCAGCTCCCTCTCTTTATTCTTGATATATCATTTTATTTTATTTTTATTTATGTATTTTTTTAATTTTTTTTTTCTTTTTGAGGAAGATGGCCCTGAGCTAACTGCTGCCGATCCTCCTCTTTTTGCTGAGGAAGATTGGCCCTGAGCTAACATCTGTGCCCATCTTCCTCTACTTTATATGTGGGACACCTACCACAGCATGGCGTGCCAAGCGGTGCCATGTCCGCACCCAGGATCCAAACCGGCGAACCCCGGGCCACCAAAGCGGAATATGCGCACTTAACGCTGTGCCACCAGGCCAGCCCCATCTTGATATATCATTTTAATTGTGTAAGCGTAGTCACTTTCAGGAACCTCTGAAGATCTCGGACCAGCACATAATATTCTTTCAGGTCCTTCTGAAGACTTTTGAAATCCATATACTACCTGTGGGGCTCAGGAATTTATTGATGATATTACTGACAATACTATTGGTTTACCTTTCCTTGTATTTTAAAATCATGTAAGAGAACATTTTCTACTATGCTAAAACTCTACAGAGTTAACAAATATTGGAGTTTTAAAAGAAAAGGACTGGCTCCTCCTTTCATTCAATAATCGTTGGTTGCTCTTCCTTAAACGAACAGAGGCCAAGAGTCCCTGGAACCTGACTGACTGTGTAGGAAGGGCTCGTGAAACTTCAGGCTGCAGTATGTTCATAGAAGACATCCACAAGTGCCAGCCCCTCATTTGACAGATGAGGAATGCCAGACCCTCATTCTCACCTCTTTAAAATCTGATGTTTTATTATATTTTTTCAAATCCATATCGTGATTACACAAAGGGAGAGACAAGTTGCAGCATTCCTTCCTCAGTGGAGGAAAACTTCAAGTATGGAAAGCGACCCACCCAGAGTCACAGAATCACTCAGCAAAGTTGAGGCTTTGTTTGTGTTCTGTAATGGATGCTGCCTTCCGCTTAAACACCACCCCAGGGAGTTCTTCATTTCGAATGTTTATGCCTCTATGACATTTTCAAGCTGTTATGGAGATTCCTCTTAAGATGTTGCTGAACTGACTATACAATTTAGTTCATTTAAGTTTTCCTCATTAGTCATTTGTCTCATTCTCTAATAATTTTCTCTCCTTTTTTATGGGCTGTGTTTATGGCAGAAAGGGAACAAGAAGGCTGTGGTTTTTTGGGTAAAATTAATCTTTTTGAAGCCAGTATTCAGTTCTTTGTACATTTATCCAGACCATCCTTAGGCCTGCCTTTATTGCCAGATTTTTAAAAATAAATTCATTATTACCTTTTTAAATGTTGTTACTGTGTCTGAATATATAAATGTAATTATTTGAATGGCAAGTCCCTCTGGGAGTAAATTGAATACATGTTCCTGGTGTGAATTAACAGATGATGAAATAAAATGTCTCTGGACTCTAAATTCTAATAAACTTTCATAAACTGTGATTTAAAATTCAGCAGATGCGTTCAAGGCCACGTTTGGGATGTGCCTCTCCTACACCCTGCTCCCTCCACTCTGCCACCTGCCACCAGAGGCAGATCCTGTAAACTTCTCTCAGCTCTTTTTCTCCTCCCAGGAAGCTCTGACCTCTTCCAAGAAGAATCCAGAGAATTCATTGATTCAGACTTTCTAAGAATTAAGGGAGCTTTGAATCCCCTGGGAGTGTGGAGGCTTGATGGAGAGTGGGTGCCTAGAATGGTGAAACAACCTTGATTGCACATTGGAGTCACGTGGGGGACTTTGAAAACAATGGATACTGGGGTCCGGTTTCCAGTAATTTTGATTTAATAGGTCTGGAGTGTACGCTGAGCTTCTGGATTTTTAAAATCCCCCAGGGGATTCTAATGTGCTGCCAAGGTTGAGAATTATTATTCTAGCAATATGGTTCCAAATAGCACGCATCAGAATCACCTGGAGGGCTTGTTCAAACACAGATTGCTGGGCCCCACCCCCAGGTCTGATGTAGGGCCTTAGAATTTGCATTTCTAGCAAGTTCCCAGGAAATGTTGATGTGCTGGTCGGTGGACCACTGTTTGAGAACCACCACTCTGGAGCAGTTTGTCTCAAACTTTATGGTATATCTGAGTTACCTGGGAATCTTCCTGAAATGCAGATTCTGACTCAGTATGACTGGCATGGGGGTCTGAGTCTCTGCAGCTCTAACAAAATCTCAGGAGATGCTCATGCTGCTGGTTCAGGGTCCAGACTTTGAGTAGCAAAGCTCTAATCTGAAGCATCATTTTCAACCCAGTTCAGTAATATCCTGCATAGGAGAGATGTGTGGTCTAGGAGATTCCTAGAGGCACCATGGGGCTCAGCATACAGCTTGGACTACTTAGTAGTGGCAGGCAGAGATCTGGAGGGCTCAGTGCTGCTTTGGCATTTGGCCAGCAACCATTTGCCAGGATGTTTGAACATGCCTTTGGCGAAGCTCTATTGTCAGTAGGGAGCTTCACTGTAAAGATTCTCAGTTTGCTTGGAGGAGTAATGCAGTAGTTCTCAGCCCTAATCACTCAATAGAATCACCTAGGGAGCTATTGAAACAAATATTAATTCCCATGCTTCTCCCCCAGAAATTGTGATTTAATTGATTTGAGGTGGGATCCAGACAGTGGTATTGTTAAAAGCTTTGTAAATGATTCTAATGTGCAGCCGGAGTTGAGAACCACTGAGTGAAAGAATCACATGTTGTAGTCTTAGAGATCATTTAATTACTTTTCTTTATATTTGGCTAATTTATGTTCCACTGTGATGCAAACTAACTTTATTAGGTATTTGGAAACAATTTAATATGGTATCTTTAACAAACCACCAAGAAAAGGCTCTATGTAGATGCCATCACTGTTAAGTCCTAAATTCAAAGTAAAAGAAAGTGCTGGGAAAGTACAGCTGGTGTTTGTGAACGAGCTGAAATATATGAAATATTTCTGGGACTGTATCAGCAAGCCTGATTTTTTCCCCTCGGGGTTATGATGGTGCGGAACAAGTCTTCACCGCGAAGCTTGCCAAAAAAGGTTATGATAAAATCATGGAATGTGAATGAAAAGAATTCACAGTGTAACTTTAAAGGAATCAGTCTCTAAATTTAAAAATGTAGGGATGACATATGTCTTGCATTTGTAATAGAAGTTTTCAGAACAAAATAATGCTGGCTACAAGATAGCTCCTCCTTTTATCGCATGGTGTCTCTAAGGCCAAGGAGCCAGTGAGATATGGGGGATGAGCAACCAGAACGTGACAAGGACACACCCAGGACCCCAAGGCTCTTTATCTTTGCAAATTAACCTTGCGTTCTACATTTGAGCATAAATGTAGCCATTGACTAAACATAAAAATACCAGGAAGGCTGAGTAGGAAAGTTCAAGTTCCTTTTGCTTTCAGCATTGGGAACTAGTGGGAAGATTAATGGGCTTCAGAGGCTGTGCCACTTGCTTGGTGACCTTGGCCTGGTGTCTTAGCCTCTCTGTGCCTGTCTCCTCATCTGTCAAGTAGGACGATGTCATCTCTTTTTCACATGGGAGTGAGAAGGTGTGTGAGGCGGAGGGGCATGGTGCCTCACACATAGAAGGTGCCCAATTAGTGGAGATTGCTTTCATTTCTCTTGCGTGATCATGAGAGTTGAATCCTTAATAACAGAAACATTAGCCGTCAAAATACTTTTCTTTATTGATATTTTCTGCCTGTGAATTATACTAGTTTAGATTTCTTCTTAATAACCATGAGGTATATTTGACTACTTAAAGAGTAGGCTCTCTCTTGCCTTAGTGTCTCTATCTTTGCTGTTCTCCGTGTTTGGGACACTCTTGCGCTGCTGTTGGCGTGCCTTCTCTCTTCTTTCCCGCAGGTCTCTGTGTAGGTGCCGTGTCTTCAGAGAGACCTGCCCTCACACACCTGACGAATGCAGTGCACCTGCATCCCTGATTCTGCTTCGAAGCATTTATTGCCACCCAGCTTCCTGCTGGGGAGCTCATTGTTTATTGTCTGTTTCTTCTGGAGTTGTAAATCCAAGAAGGCGAGGACTTTGCTTTATTCCCTGCTCTAAGCCTTGTGCCTAGAACCCCTGACACATGGAAGTCATTCAGTGAATATTTGTTGAATGAAGAGTGAAAGAGGGATTGGAAAGGAGTTCATAGATTGCACCTCAGCTGGTCCCATGAGGAGATTTGTCTCCCAGGACCACCAAGTGGGTGAGAGCCCTTGTGATACCCTGTGCTGTTGCTGTAGCTACTCCGGGACTTCAAATTGTAAGGGACACCAGAGTGAGGTGTTGGGAAAAGAAAGATCTCAGACTCTTCCCCTCTTTACTCTGGGCTCCACCTACTCAGCTCTGTGCTATCAAGTCTGATCTGGATTTGGGATTCCTTGAACTATCTGTGCAATTAGAACTCCCAGGGATTGTCTCAGAATGATCATGTGCACAAGGATGATTTAAAATCATGCACTTGCGTCAGAGAATCGGCATAGATTTCAGGAAAGGATAGAGTACCCAGCGGCGTCAACTTTGTAGTTGACTATCTAAATTTTACTAGTCCATTTTTATGCTGCCTGTTTTCCATTAATAAATGTGCAGCATATCTGTTGTTATTTTCAAGTAACCATTTTAAGAGATTTTGAAAGAGCAGGAAGGTTTCAGTGTCAGATGCATGGGACTCTACAAAAATTGAAGTATCGAGAATCTGGCAATATGATTTTTCTCTTCTCCCTTTTTCTTTTCCCGTCTTGTAGTTTTTCATTTGCCTTTGGTTTTATTTAGTTAGTTTAAGCAGAAAACTCTTGAATGCCTTTGCTACTTGTAGATCATGATAGTACTTTCCCTATTGACAAAAGGTCTACAACTGGCCAAGATACAGTCACACAGGTTAAAGTGGCCAGGATGGATACAAACTTTCCACTATTGTTGTAAGATTGCTTTCATGTTGGGTGACCCTGTCAATATTTTAGGAGCTAACCTCTTAAAGGAAGGTTATTAATATGATGAAACCAGCTTATTTTCCCTGAATTACCCCTGTTGCAAGTGATATGTCACTTTAGTCTTTCCATATCTGGGGCAGTTTTTGTTGTTGTTTTTTAAGATGCCAATTGCAAAGTGTTACCAAGGCAACCAGACTGAACAGCTTGTTAGTTAACTTAAGTATTATATGTAGATTTGTTAGACACCATAGGAAAAGAATCAGGTGAAGCTTCTGTTTTCAAATAGATAAAATTAAAAATTCAGAGGCAGTGTCAGAAAAGCCTTCTAAATGATGGAAAATACATGATGTGACTGTAGTTTTCTCCTTATTTTCTCCATGGAAGAGAGATGGACTAAAGACACACATGAGTAAATGAAACCTAATGGAAGAATGATCTAGAAACAGGCTGAGAAAGAAAGTATCAGAAAAATAATTCCTGATGCTATGGTAACCATAGTTGGGTTTAAGTGATAGGCTGATGGCTGGTTGGGGGAAGGGAAGGATGCTGAGTGAGTGAAGGTTCTAGGTAATCTATAGAAAGGTGAATAGAGTGTTGAAAGAAAAGAAGAATAAAGCCAAGAAATTTAAAAACTACAAAAGAAAAAAAGATTTAGATCTTAGAAATGTAAATTCTTTGAAAGCATCATTTTACATTTGTCAAGTCAGTATAACAGGCTTGAATCTTGGGCCTGCTAGTCATGAAGTAATAACACAGGCTTGAAAAATTAAAGTGAAACTCTTAGAAATATGGGAAGTTACTGGTTCATGGTGGGAGATTTTTATAGATCCTTTTTCGAAATCAGATAAAAAATGTAAGATATAGGTGATCTGAATGTCATAATTAAGAAGCTTGATTTAATAGATTTGCAAGTTTGTATCCACTAAACAGAGAATACAGGTTCTTTTCAATTGGCCATGTATTTTGAAGTTGGCCAGAGGCCACATACGTGCACATGCCAAAAAAACTCAAGAAATTAATAGTAGAAAATTGTGTAGCCTACATTCTCTGGTCAACAGCGTGGTAAAACTATAAATTAATCAAAAAAGGAAAGCCAAAAAAACTACCTGTGTAGCAATTCACTAACACTCTTCTTAAAAGTCTTTCAAGAGGAAATCAAAGTTGAATTATAGATTATATAGAATTGAGTTACATTGGGAGTAATACATGTCAAAAATTAAAATATAACCAAAGCAACATTTGACTAAAGTATTAAAATCATAGTTAATTTTTTTTTTATTTCTAAGAAAAGAGAAATAGAAGTGAACTAAGCATTAATCTTAAAACACCAGAGAAAAACCAAAGAAATAACCTGGAAGACAAAGAAGGAAGAGATTGAAAAACTTAAAAGAACTAATGAACATATAAACTACAAAAAGAAAGCTTCATCAAGAAAGCCTACAATGACTGAAAATCTAGATGAATTAGATGCTTTTTACTAAAATATGTTAGTACAGATGATTCTCAAAGAAGTAGGACACCCAAGTAAGAACCAGAGAAGAAATCTGGCCCTTTGCCCTTTAAAAAAATATACTGAGTTCAGATAGTTTCACAGGTGGGTTGGATGAAAACATCAAAGAATAAGTAATTCCTGTGTTATTTAAACAGTTTTACAGCTGAGAAACAGGTAGAATGATAAACAGCTCACTGAAAGAGTTAGTGTAACTTTGAACCTAAGACTGATGAGGCCAGCACACACACACAAAAGAGAGAGCGACAGGCTAATATTACTCAAGCTTATAAATTTAAAAATCTCAAAATCTAGTAGGATCTTTAAAAACAGAGATCTTTCTAAGAAAACAAGGATGATTTAAAATCTGCTAATTGATTATATCAATAAATTAAAGGAAAAGCCGATATGATTATCTTGAGAAAAGTTGGAAAAACACTTAATAAGATTTAATCCTCATTTTTAACATTCTTAAATCCCTTCGCGCTCTGATTCACTTATGGTTCAGAGTGTCTCTGGTAGCCTACCTTATCCCACTTGTATTACAGAGTCAGTTCTTAAGAAGTAAATAACTCTCTCAAGGCTTGAACTGCCAAACACACATCCACAGGTGACGATGTTGTGACGGTTAAACGTAAAGAGCAGAATAACTAAGGAGATGTAATATGTTGGATTTTAATGGAAACCTGTTTTGTTGAAGCATGTATTTGAAAAATCTGATTATACATACCAAATATTTTGCAGAATAAGAGTGTGTTGGAATGTGATACAGAATAAATTAATTACAGCACATTCACAAGAGTAGGAATTAATTGCTATTTGCAATTAAAGTCAGAGAGATTGTATTAATTATGAGACAATGTGCCTGTGTTTGCCAGACAAGCCATCTACTGAATGTACTTTACAAACTCCATCTCTATCAGTCCCCGTACAGTCAAGATTCGCTTTCTCCTCCTCAGCTTTTTTATTTGTTCTGCCCACATTGACGGGGATCTGAGAGTGGAAGTCCTCATTATGTAATCATGTTCTCTTTTCAAGGCAGTTCCTTGAGATTATAGTATGAGAACAGGATAAGTGGATCCTCCCTCTACTCTGCTGCAGCCACACTGGCCTCCTTGCTGGGACACCAGGAGTGCATTAAGCATTCCCTCTGCTGGGAAGCTCTTCTCCCAAATACCTCCATGGCTCACCCCCTCACTCCTTCAGGTCCTTATTTAAACTTCAGCTTCTCAGTGATGCCTCTTCTGACCAAATTGTAACAACACCCCCCCCCCCCCCGCCCATTCTTCCATGCACTCCATTTCTCCCTTTCTCTATTCTGATTTTCCCCATAGCATTTACCACCTCTGCTACTGTATAGTTTGCTTATTCATAATGTTTACTGTTTATTTTATGTCACACTCTGCTGCATTGTAAACTATGCGAGGGCAGGCATCTTTGTTTTCTTTATAGTGTATCTCAAGCTGCTGGAACAGCAGATGCTCAATAAATATTTTTGAATGAGTTACTAGAACTACGGGTATGAAGGCTCTTCTCTACTATCTATGGTTAGACAGGAAGTAGTTAGACAAGGAAGATCGACAGTGAAATGAAAGATAGAGCGATCGAGGTAGAAAATGACCTGAGGAACAGGGTTGGTTTTGGAAATAGATCTACCTGTGTGGTATCAAGAGCTAAGTGAACTGGAGGTGAGGAGGCCCGGATTCTTGCTTTAATCTCACCACTGACCTTAGGTAGGTGACTTGAACTCTTGGGTCTCAGTTTCTTTATCTACAAAATGGGGAGACTAAACTAGGTGACCTCTGGGAAAGACAGAGCTCATGGAAATTTACCCCAATACTACATGGCATCATTTTCACCCAACAATTTCTGACCCACCTCCCCGCCCCCAAGGTCATAAGGCTGTGGTGGTGTACTTTGGGTTTATTTCTGTCTTTTCCTCAAGGACTTTATGTTGCTGCAGGTTTCTTAAAAGTTTAAACCAAGAAATTGAGCTATGGAGTGGGGCCGCAGAAGCTAGGGCTTTGCTACCCAGTCCTAAAGTCTTCGGGTGTTACCCATCTCGATTTATTTTTCCTGTCTCTACAATCGAGGCGTAGCAATAGGTCAGTACAGAATACCAGAGAAAGGGGAATGGGGTGCATTTAATGGATCTCTGCTAGAGATAGAAACATACCAGATATCATTTAGGGAAATTACTTGGGAATTTGGCTCATTATCTGTCTTGCTAAGCTGCCACATCATAGAATCATATAATCTTAAGAAGTTCATCTCAAAATTCAGGCATGGAGGTCGAGTCCTTTCCTGTTGATTATCATACCTGTGTCCAGTCCCTGAAGTAGCCGTGATTTATTTGTGAGTCTATTTTGGTGTTTAGACATACACTATGTTCAAAGAATAGCCCTTAAAATCCTTTTTAAATTCAAAAGTCTTTCAGTTAGTCAATGACGAAGTCCGGTTTTCAGATTCTCCAATCATGTGGGCATCTTCCCTTCGCCTTTCTTCAGTTTGGTCAACACACTGGACATTGATTGTTCAGACGAGTGAGGGGGAAGGTGGAGAAGAAGGCATCTCCAGGCTGACAGTTGGGTGTCATGAGCACATCTTGGGAGAGATGTGCATGGTCGGCTGAGCTGAGTTTGAGGGTTTTCACTGCATTTGTTTCTCTACCCTCCTCTTTGGCTGGTAGATAGATCATCAGAACTGCCTGTGCTTCCCACACAAGTGCCCCCCACTGCCCCTGGGCACGTGCTAAATTCTTTCTCTCCCATTTAGAAGAGAAGCCCGATTGCTCCAAGGCCCGCTGTGAAGTCCAGTTCTCTCCACGTTGTCCTGAAGATTCCGTTCTGATCGAGGGCTATGCGCCCCCGGGGGAGTGCTGCCCCTTACCCAGCCGCTGCGTGTGCGACCCTGCGGGCTGTCTGCGCAAAGTCTGCCAGCCAGGCTACCTGAACATACTGGTGTCCAAAGCCTCAGGGAAGCCGGGAGAGTGCTGTGACCTCTATGAGTGCAAGCCAGGTACGCGCAAGCGTTGTCTCCGCACCATCAGAGGGAGTGGGGCCTCCGCAGCCAGCCCTGGCCTCTCCCTCCCCGTGAAGATGGCCATTCTCCTCCGTACCGTGCGAGCCTGCTGCTTTGGGCTAATGGCAGCCTGGCTTCTGGCCTTCTAGTCAGAGAACCAGAGTGATAATCCCCTGGTCCATACGCGCCTTCAGGGAGGGACCCTGTCTTTTTCTCTTTTCTTTTTTTTTTTTCTCCTTCAGAGTGTGCTTGATGGGGGACATGGGGCTAAAATTTATGGTACTGTGGCTACCTGCTTCATTTCCCCAGAGAAGGTCATAGCTCTCATTTGCAGATATATCTGTCACTTTAAAGGATTAGATTTTAAAAACTCATCGTACATAAAACAGTTATTTTTAGATAAATATATGCATCAAAATGCCAGACGTTTCATAATGAAATACTCAGCCCCAATCTTTCTCCTTGCCATTTCCCCACCATTCGTCCATTGACTTTTTACAGCATGTGCTAAGTCATCTTTGACTGTTTACTCACCTTCTTTGCCACATTTGATTAGTTGTCATGTCCCAGCTGTTTCTTGCTTTATGTTATTTCTAACATCCTTGTTCTTGTGGCGGCAGTTCTATTGTGGTCTGTAAACAGGTCTGTAGTGATTTCCTCTTTGCAAGTTTCTAACCAGTGGTCAGATTTTTTTTTAACTGCTAGGTAAATACTTCAAGCAAAGCAGTCCCTTGTCCATCTCTTGAGCTGTTCTATCAGAAACGCCTGTAGCTGACTGTCACCATGCATGTAACCGCTATCCGTTTAACTCTCTGTTTCTCTCTGCACCTTCCTCTTAACTCTTAAATGTCTTCTTCCCGCTTTCCTTGCACAGAATATTTGGGACAGACTGCAGTTCTCTAACATTGATGGAAATAAAAATGCCAGTGCGAGGACAGGGTTTCTGGGAAGCAAGGAAACTGCAGAAATTTGTCAAGAGCCAGTGTTTGATTTGGGGACTCAAAATTCCAGTACCTGTCACAGTAAATGGTACGTCTCTTTGCCCCTTTCAGTCTTCAGCGTGGACTGCAGCACCGTGGAGTGCCCCTCTGTTCAGCAGGCCGTGTGCCCCCTGGATAGCTACGAAACTCAAGTCAGACTCACCGCGGACGGTTGCTGCACCCTGCCAACAAGGTCGGTGTGTCATCAGTGTATCAAGTTTTCTCCTCTGTCTTGTGTGTTAGCATCATTGAAGGCACAGTTTCAAGCATGCAGTTCGTTTTCCCCAGGTATTAGGGAAAGCTAGTATTCTCCTGTTTCTGTGGAGAAATCACTGAACTGTTACCATGACTTGTAATTATGTTTCGTTCCTCGGATCAGAGCCAGGTGTCATCAGGTTAAGTCATTAATCCTTCCAGATTCTTCACGTCGGGGTGCCTGTGCACTTGGGCACACTGGGAACTGTGCTGGCAAATATGCCCCTCAGAATGTAGTCAGGGAGGCAGTGAGGAACCGCTCCATAGTAGGCATGTCATCTGATCCTCTGCAGTGAATCATATAGGTGCTTAACCATTGTGTCCAGCGGGATAAAACGTTGTGTGTAGAATTGCAATCATAGAATTGCTCCCCGGGGGTCCTTGACGCTGGCAATCACACATCTGCCCGGACCTATTACTTGCTGAGGCAAAGAGGAGTCTAAATTCTTATAATGCTTTCTGGAGTGACAAACACATCTCTCTTTGTCTTGTTGGGAAAGAAAGCGACTGTCCTTTTAGTCCTAGTAGCAGGATGTCCACTTGGCCCTACAGGACCAGGCTTCCTCCAGAAGGTGAGGGTCTCCAGGTCCTGTCCTTGACAGTCCTCGTAGCACCGCCACGGAGCTGGCCCTGCGTGCTCTGCTTAGGAGAAAACCGTCCTCTGGAATGTGGGGTTTACATTCTGTTTCCCCCACTGCGAGGCTCTCCCCTCTTCCTGCCGTGACCTCCCCTCAGCCTTTTCCAGGCCACTAAGCCATCATTGTGACTAAGTCATCTCATTTCTTTCAACTTTTGCTCTACATTTAATATCCAGAGTTAAAAGGGTGCCTTTAACTCCATTCCTAACCTCTCTCTGCCTCAGTCCCAGTCCCGGTGCTGGGCACTTAGCATCTAGGTGTGTTGCATGAGTAATTATGATTATATGAATGCTTTGATAAGATAGGAATCTGTATGGCCCCGTAGTTAAGGTAAGTATCAATTATTTGTCCATAATTGGAGTAGACAGCCAGAGTTTGTTCTAAGGATTAATTTTTTCTTCTCTTAAAATGCCTTAGTTCTTTGGCACCTCTTAATCTTTGTCCTGTCAGAAACCCTAGGATTCTCATAGACATATCTCACATGACTTGCCCTCGCCTTTATACTGTATCGTAAAACAGATACACAGATTTTTATGAAGATAACAGACGAACAGTGGCACATAAGAACAGTTCTTCTGACATTAGGATGTGATCATTTATATGAAGATGCTTGCCAAGGGGTGGAGTATTGTGCAAACATCAGGTATTACTAAGCGGTGGAGGAGGAAAATGGAGCATTACTAACGGTAACAGATGTCCCTTCAAGGTCTTCGTGAAAAGGAAGGTGGCACATTATGTTAGAGAACCTAATTAATCAAAACTCAGCCAGTTCTTAATTAACAAGTCCTTCAGTGAGGAAAAGGGACAATTCTCAGTTCACTATTATAAACATAGTGTAGCACCATCTGCATGAAGGAGGCACAGGAGGCTACTTTTTCTGTTGCTCTAGGGGGTCGAAATGGGTAGAAGCTTCAGGAAGACATGTTTAATCTCAGTTTCAGGAAAAAAAATTTCTCACAACTAATAATGTACAGTAATGCATCGGGCTGCTTCCTGAGATAGACTGAGCTCGCTGGAGCTGGGTGGATTTCTTCCAGTCTGGATGGCCACCTGCCAGGAATGCTTAGAAACAGTGTTACCTTGGAAAGGAGGTTCAACTAGATGCCTTCCATTTCATCTCCAAGCTTTTGTGAGTCTTGTGAATGTACACCTTAGGATGGTTGTTATTGTGTTGACGTAATTTCCACCTGGGCATTCAAAACTAAGTGGTCAGTTAAGTGCGTCTCTAATGAAGAAATGGAAATCACGGAGAAGGAAGTCATTCAGAATCCTACTGTAAATTATTTGCGGGGAAGGGACAAGTTCTCACAGCTCTGTAGCTTCCTGTATTTCGCTAGTCAGTGACCCATACTCACCCCCTGCCCCTTCTCCATGTGCATCCTGTGTTCCCACTTGAACAAGCCCCTCCCCCTGCTCTCTCATGCTCTGTGCCTTTGCATTTGAACTTGACTCTTCCTGGAGTGCCTTCCCCTTTTACAGCTTCTACGCCTCCTTCAGGACTGCATTTCCTTCTCTTTGAAGTGTTCTCTTCTGCAGCCCCTGAGGATGACTGAGGTGTCACTCCTCTGCTCCCTTGTGTTTTAATTCCCCAGGGGTCTCTTTATCATGGCACTCTTCATAAACATTGAAATCATTGATGTTTTTGGTCAATCTCTCCTCAGTGTGGTTCTCGAGAGAAAGCAGTATTTTGTAGCCTCTACTACCTAGAATAAGACTTGATGTGATATGTCAACCATTTATGAATGAATGAATGAACAGGCCCACTCTTAGCCCTGATGACTTATATGTTGAAGGAAGGAAAAGGAATGAATATTTTTAGTTTCTTGTTATCTGTCATTGAGTGGTGATATTACTCCTTGTCTCAGTTTAAAACGCTTGCGGTTTTTCCGCAGCCCCCTCTTTATGGCCCAGTTCTCGATACTGCAGAAACCCTCCATGCCAAGCTCGGAGCTCACCTCTCAAAGCATAAGATGCCCTTACCTCTCCCTTCCCTTTTCTAATATCGTTCGTCCTGCAGGACTCCAGTTAAATTCTACTTTACCCACAAGGTCTTCATGCTTCAACCAAAACCCATCCCACTCCCTGGAAACTCCCAACATATCCTTTTCCATGTTGCCAATGAATTATATACTTCCTTGCATTGTTATTTAACTGTTACATGCAGAAAGCCTTGTCTCCACAACTAAAGGACACTTCTAGAGGTCAGGAGTTATGTCTTCTTTCCTCTCCTCTATGTATGCATTAATACTGAATGAATTGGTAAATGTAGAGTGTACTCAGACTACGGCTTAACCTAGCATAGCGTATTAAGCGGGTTCCCACTTACTGAGGAGGATGATAGACAGATCACCCTTTGACAAGAGAATAAAACCCAAACAATCATGTGAAAATGGAAACAAAAAGGAGTGAGCCTACTATGTACTAATAATAATATTTTAAGAGAAAAAAACTACATAACTTTATTCTTGCGTGTGATCCATGTCAAAGGTTCTCTCTTTTAAGAGCATGATGTTTAGGTATAAAGAAGAGCATTTTAGAATATTTAAAATTCTGTTATGATTATTTGACCTTTAGCAGCATATTTATAAAGAGCATTGTTAAGAACTTAGAACCCATTTGAGATCAAAACTGATTATGTGGAGGATTCAGGGGGAAAAGGCCTTTACAAATAGGGAAAAATAAGGTAAACTATCAGACACTCCAGCAGTGGAGATACCTTAGGTGAAAATAGCAACCCCTGTTTTGTAAGGATTTATTATACTTCCGTAGACTAGAAAAGGTGTTTCTGGACTTTTCACCCTCCTCGTCTTAAAAAATAAATTCCTCACTCCTTCATTCCCATCCAAATGGAATTCCAGTCCTAGTGAGACTATTTCACCCGCTCAGCCCCCTAACAGCCTTATCTCTGTGTGAGTCATCCTTGCTCAATTTGTGAATTTTCTTTTGAGTTGTGTATTTTTAGTTCATTCATTCATTCAGTTTTTCATTCATTCATCAAACATGAGTTGAGCTCTTACAAGTGACAGACACTACCCTCTAGGTGTCCTTATCACGCAAGGATGTCTATTTCCACTTACATCCCTGACTAGTACTGGTTTTCCACCTACATCTCTCCTCTCTAAATCTAAGTTATTCCTTCTTTCCTTGCTGCCTCTCTGGTTTTTCTTAATGGTCTATCCTTCATTTTCCCCTTTTTTGCTGTCTTTTCTTCTAAACTTCATCCTGTTTAGACATCATTCTTATGTATGATATAATTGACTTTTAACTATTTTTAATTCTTCCTTCCTTCAGCTTGGCTTGCCAATTCTTTTCATCCTTTTTTCTTCTCTTAGTGCTGGAATATGCTGTGAGCTATATGACAGCTCATCATATCTTCCAGGAGGTAGTGAAAAGGAATGAGAGTGGCTCTGGGCCTTACATTGGGCCTAAACCTTGCACACTGACAAAAAGGAAAAATGAGACATGTCCATGCTCATGACACCTGATGGCCTTTGGGAGGCCCTTTGTGCATGTGTATGTACGAATGCCTCTGTGCAAAAGGAAACTTACAACAGAGAAAGTTATGTCAGATACATTGATCCAAATGATGTCTTTGCAGAGAAGGAAAAACAAGAAAGTCTTTAAGTGACAAGTAGGTTACAGGAAAAATGACAGCTTAACTGTGTAATGCACCTTGCTGTTTACAAAGCATTTTCACTTCTGTTGTTCTCATTTTATCGTCGTTCTGACTCCCTGAGGAATTTGTGCATATGAAAATAGAGATTGAGAGAATAAGTGACTTGCACAAAATCACAAATGTTCTCTGGTACAGTGGATGGAACAGGTCCAAATCTTCAACCCAGGTTACTTGACTCAAAGCGTTGTACTTTTCCACTGCAGTGTTTTTGATAACAGTATCAATGAATCTGAATTTATATCTCACCAACACATTTATATATGTCAGCATAGTACATGTTAACATAACACACATATGTTTCAGTTAGTCATTGATGTGTAACAAGCTACCCCCAAAAGTAGTAGCTTAAAACAACAAAGATTTATTATTTCTCACGACTCTGTGTTCACGACTCTGGGTGGTTCTTCTGCAGTCAGCTGGCAGGTCGTCTGGGGCTGGCAGTCTAAGGTGGCATTATTCCCATGTCTGGAAACTCAGCTGGGATAGCTGGAAGGGCCTGTCACCTCCTGTGTGGTCTTTCATCCTGGGCTTTTTCATATGATGGCAGAAGCAAGAGAGAAAGTAGCAAAGCCTCAAGGAGCCAAGACTTGGAAGTCACACAACATCACTTTCGCACATTCTGTTGGTCAAAGCAAGTCACAGGGTGAGCCCTGATTCAAAGAGTGGGGCAATCGATTCCACATCTTGATAGGAGCAGCTGGAAAGAATTTGTGGCCATTTTTAATCCACCATAACATACATTTGACCAGAATAAGTGCCTTTAGATTTCATTTTCTGATTGTAGAAAGTTAGTGGAGTGCTGCAGCTATGTGACCCTTTCCCAAAGACTAATGTCCTTCTGGTCCTGGGGCTCTGGGTCCTCAGGTGTAGTTCAGGCCACCTTGTGGTTAAGCTCCCTTCTCTTTAACAACTGCCTTTCTGCCTCTCTCTACACGATTCACCCAGCAGTAGACACGTGAGTTGGAGCCTCTGAGCACCACCTCAGCTTTAAGCATCGTTTAGCCAACCATCATTTTTACCTCCTCTCCTTAAGGAATGTTGTGACTACCTAGTTGAACTTGGTTTTCTCTCATCACGTAACGGAGAATGCCATTTTTGGATGCCAGGAGATCAGCTTGATGAAACCAGGTCAGCCTTAAAAACAAACACTAAAAAAACTCAAAGGCGTTGCATAGAAATTCTCCTCTATAGTGGTTGATTATGTGATGGTTGTCTGAGGGGAATGGACCCACCAGCCATGGTTGGAGGGTAGATGAGCCTGGGCTGAACATCTGTGCTTCCCACGTTCTCCTGTGACAACCCGCCCAAACCTCAGCCTACTTGGGCTATTTCTCAAGAAGAGAGCTCCTAGGTCACAGTTGTTTTCTCTATACCTGTCACTCTTTGCTATCTCCAATGTGTGTGCCTAGTTTTACAGTCTTCCCTTTGACTCTGTAATTTTTCACCAGTCGTTTTAGATACAGGCTTACAGGGTAGACATTAACTAGTTAAAAATCTAGACAGTAATACCTGTACCTTATTCGCTTTCACTGTAAGTCAGATGAGTTTTTCAGTACCCTTATGCCTTTTGATTTGTTATATAAATATTTTTATGTTTTTATTAAGAAGATGAATGAATGTAATATGTTATTGACAGTCACCCATTCTAAATTTATTTTAATGAGATTTGTCCCAAACTTTTTGTTCTGAAACATTCTGTTATCAGTTTCTGTCTATAAATATACATTCCTTAGAAGTTATTGAAAAAACTCCACTTGGTTATTTTGAGGTGGAAATAAATTAAGTCATTGTTTATAATGTTCAAAAACTTAAAATAGGGTTTCTCCTGGGTTGTGCACAGCACAGCAAGCCAGATTCCCAAGCTCCCTCCTGGCTCCAGCCTCTCTCTGACTAAGGGTCTGATTCTCTTCCAGAACCTATATCCGGAACATTTATATCTCTTGCTTTCTGGGACACTATACTGAAAATTCTATTTTATTTTTAAATTAAGATGCAGAAACACTTTTAACTCTTTTTTCTTAGTCCAAAATAATTTAAAATATTATATTATCTGTTAGCTAAAATGTTGACTGAACACGTGACTTTGGGTTTCACCAAAAAGTCTAATAAGATATCTTGAGCACATCAGATTTGAAGTCCAGTTCCACTCGACGTGAGGACGAGCCTGAATCTTAGTGCTCCCTCCCAGGAAGCAGGTTGTATGGCTCTCCTGTTTCAGAGATGGAGCATCGTGAGCTGGAAGGGTCCCGCCTGGTGAGTAGCAGAGCCAGGCTCTGTGAGCACAAACCATGGGGCAGCACTGTCCACCTGTGGTCCTGCCCCCTACCAGCCCCTCCCTGGCTCCACCACTCAGGCGACCTAATATTCCATGTCCTAAACTTTCCTTTATTACAGTAGTCTGGGAGCAAATGTCTACCTGTGAGTGAGCCGTTCAGCAGCTAAAGAATGCTCCTCCACACATCACCTGGTGCCGGGCAGAGAGAGCACGCCCCTGGATGTGGAGTGCTAGAGTCCAGGCCCACTTCTGCAAGAATTGGGACAAGCCTCTCCCGTTATCTGGGTCTGTTTTCTTATCCGAGAGAGAAGGACGGAAGGAGGGATTTGATGATCTCCAAAGCAACTTCTACCTTTAAATTCTCTGAGTCTCCCAAACCCTTTACAGGGGAAGGAACCCAAGCTGCTGGTGAAAGGAGACCCTAGGAAAGAAAGGAGAAGGAAATTGAAGAAAATTCCAGACCTTAGAAGATAATGGGAGATAGAAAGTTTGCATAGTGATAGGAAGGGAAGAAAGTCCAAAGGAAGTCATAAAAGAATTATGGTTACCTTTTTTTTTCATTTTCTTTAAAAAAACTTAGGAAAAGCAAAATGAAATAAACTGTTAGGCTAATGATTTTAAACCAGGGTAATCAGAACTGGCTGAATTGTGACAGCTGGGTGATAATCCAATAAAATAGATTGCCTTTTGGTTAATGGCTAGTTGAACATTGCCGGTTACTTTTTTTTTTTTTTTTCCACATCTGTAAATAGATAGTCCCTTATATAGCAGGAGCAGAGAATATCTTTCCAAAGGCTGAATCCAGAAGATAAGGATTTACTCTATTAAACTGCTCTCTAACAGAATGTGGATAGCTCTGCCTGTCAGCCTGCCTTGGTGGGTGTGTTAGGGGGAGGCTGACGTGTGCAGCATCCTCGTACCCCCACACACTCACCAGCATGAACTACATAAACCTGTGCATGGCTGCTTGCTGGCTCCCAGACCCATATTTGTACCTGTTTCTCCCCAGCTGTCACTGCTTCACTTTCCCTGAGGTTCTGTCTTTGTCTGTCTTCCCTGTCACTCCTCTTTATCCAGCTCCTCCGTATTCTTATTGCATTTTTCTGTATTTTACACTAACTTGTATACGCACACACAGCATTATATTCATGGAAGAGTTTTAGATTCTCTGTTCCTAACTTTATGATTGAACCATTCCTTTCTATGTCTCTTAAAATAAAAAATAGTCTACTGAATTAAGTTCCTTTTTTCCTTGTTTGAGCCTCAGTTTTATTTCTCTCTTATAAGGCATTGACCTTAGAGGACAATTTCCCACTCATAACCTATCATATCATAACAGCTCCAAACACTGTAACTCCAGGAAGGGAAATAAGATGAAAGGAAAATGCCAACCCCATTGTATCTGAAAGAGACTTCAGATGTACAGCCCATGACCAGAATGAAGGTTCTGAATTTCCTTTACTTTCACTATGACATCTAGGTATTCATACTGTGCTGCTTCAAATTGAAAATCTAGGGGATGTTTAGTTCCCATCCCTCAATCCTTGTTCCTTTGTGCTCTCAAGAAAATTTATCTTCTTGTTGCTATATTGTATTATGATAATAGAGTCTTAGCAGATTGCTAGCACACTGTTTCCTGTTAATAGATGTAGATACTTAGAAAAAGAGCTTTCTGAGGTTCCAGAATTCACAGCCTCAAATTGACTCATACTGGATGAGGCCAGCAGAATGGAATCTTTGGCAGGTTGTCCCTTCCCTTCAGAAGCACTTGAGTTAGATCAAAATTAATCTAACCACAAAGCTACAGTGAGTGAAAACAAGGCACAGACTTGAAAATGCTCAGTTAATGGCAAAGACTCATTGAGGACCTCATGGACGATAGACAATACTGGGCTTGCCGTGGGGTATGGTGATGAGTAAGACATGGCCCAGGCTTGAAGGAACTCACCACCTTGCAAATATCACCTCTGCCAGTTTCAAAAGCATTTCAGACCTTTGGAAGGTAATAAGAAGGGAACAGAGTAATCTGCCTTCAAGAAAAGAATCAATTAATAAAAACTGGCTTTCTACCAAGTAATGAAAACTGAATTTAAGAAAAAGCTATAAAGTAATATGCCAGATTGAAATCCAAACTAGGAAATCAAGGACCTCAAAAAGCACACACCCATATGAAAACTGATGACAGTTTTTCATATCCCTACCAATTTACCTATGGTTTTACTTGGAATCATAACCGTTCCCGTCTTACTGAGAACTCAATGGATTTTCTTATTTCTCTGCTCCCTTAACATCTGTTCTGAGTAATAGCCTTGGAGTGACAATGTCAAGAGTCCTTTAACTTTCTCTTTGCTAACGTATTACACTTAGGTGGTTGAGCTTTCCAGAGCTCCTCAGTCAGCTCTTATCTCCAGAACGTCAGCCTAGCATTCTGTTGGTTGAAGCCTTTAGGAGGATGTTGGCGGTGGGTGGGAGGATTACACAAGAGTCAGGAACATGGTATCAACGCAGGGCACATCAGCCCAGCAAGACACATGTCAAAGCCAAAAACTCCTTGAGGATGGCTTGGAGTTGACAGGTTCCTTCTCATAGCTCAGGGAGCACTCCTTAGTTCTTCTTTGAGTTCTTTAGATCATCAAATAGTATTTATTATAGACTCATATGCTTTTAACATTGTGTTAGGTAATTAGGTTGTTTGTATCATGCCTACTGAATCTAACTAGTGGAAATTGTCCCTGAATATGCACTTTCAAAAGAACTTTATCAAATTAAGAGACTTGTAATTAATTATCATGTCCATCTGTTCCCAAAACATTGTTCCAAAGAAGATGGCACTTAATAACAGTTTGGGTTTTTTTTAAGATTAGTTTGTTAGTAGACAAATTTCTCTAATTCAGTTCATTTTAGGTTGTTCCCTTTAATTTGGATAATTTATCCAGCTGCTTTTTGGGAATAAGTAAAATTAAATTATACAATATGTAAAATATGCATTAGCATAGTGCAGATTTAAAACATTCCTGACTCTTGACATGCTCTCCTGGTAGCATTCTCTTTGTTGTTAAACACATGCAGAATAAATTTGGAAATATATTTGAAGCTCTTCTTTCTCAACTAAGAAAAGAACATCTATTCTGTTGCCCTCTGTCACAGTAATTTTTGGCCCAAAGAGCAAGTCAACTCATAACTAAAAAAGCCAGAGTCTATATTAAACTCTGATGTTTTTAAAGCAAAATAATTGTAGGAATTCCATGTTGTTATTGGACTTATCCCCAGATTGAAGAAAATGTGCTTTCCTAGAAGTAAAGCCCTTGCCCATTGGAGATGAGCTATCTCCCTAGTAGAGAGTTTAATTTGTCAATAATTCACTTCAGATGTGTAAGCCCTGCACTTCCTATACTAGCGCCTTATGCCCTTTGTGTTTCACCACAAATTTGACCAATTTCTAGTCTTACTTTATATTTGTTTCAGTCCTGAAACAAAGCTCAAGGCTCTCACTCAAGTAGTCTTCAGTGGCTAGCAGTTTGGTCTGAGTAGGCCTGGCCATCAGCAGACACTGAATACATGGCCCTCTGACTCACACTGAAAGAAAGCAACTCAACTGAATTCCATAAGACTTTCAATCAAGTTGGAAAGCAGAATCCACAGCATGGATAATATTGAACCTCAGGGGACTTTCCCCACCCACCTTCATTTGATATTATCATCATCATGACACGGGCAAACAGAAGAACAGCTCCAGAAGGTTCTGCAAAAATGTTTTTTCAAGTTATTTACATAGCTAATAACCAAATCTAAAATATTAAAATCTTACCTCTTCTGGAAATACCAGAAAAGCAACCCCAAATTTCATGGAATATATTTTACTCTTCATTTGCATCTTTCTGTCGGATGTAAGGGATAGGATGCCTCATCATTGCATAGATCCAGTTCACAGAAGGTTTGGGGTTGTATTTGCCCATAGACGTTGACCTGCTGAACTGCAGCCCTGGAGATGGAGGCCGCTGGTTTCTCTTGGACTTGAGGGTCAGTCTGCTGTGAATGTATTGCACAGACAAGTGCATTTTAAATTATCCTTTCCTGACTTTGCTTTTGTTTGAGAAGGAAAGAAGTTGTATGTCTTGGCTCCTGTGATAGTAAGATCGAAAACTTTGATTTCCATAGCTAGATCATGGATTCTTGAAGACTTTAGGGCACTTCCTAAGACATTAGATTGTGTACGTTTTGAATACAAGGATACACCTTATATATTGCTCTCTCATCACTGCCTAGCACAGGTAAATATTCAATAAATGCTTTTAGTTAAATGTATAGATAGTTCATCTGGGGTGGGTCCTAGCATCAAAACCGCACAGTGTTTTTGGTCTGTTCAGGGGAGAGTATTTGAGTGTTTATCATGTGCTGCATATTATGCTACCTGGTGGGGCTAAGATGAAGACACCAATGTTAAGGAGCTTCCAGTCTAAAGGGAAGGTAAATAGGTATAAACCATTGCCGTTTAAAGTGCTACATGCCTTAGAATTCCAAGTGTGCAAAAAACAGGCTCACAGAGCAAAGATATACTAATTCCAGTTTGGAAAGCTGTTGGGTTTTTCTTTTGAGCTGAGTCTTTAAGAATGAGTCAGAGTTCACCAGATGGAGAAAGAGGAAAGGGCGTTCTAGGCTATTGTGGTCATTGGTTCCTAAACTTTAAATGTATCTTGCAGCTTAAAACATTGGCATTAATCCCACCTGTCTTTATGATTGAAGACAAATGGAGTTGATGACAGTATTAGTTCTTCCCGCAGATAAGCACCCCAGTGTAAGACTATATCACTTGTTTAAGATGTTTCATTACTTTCCTATTGCTTATAATTAAAAATACTTCTTAATATGGTATACAAGGCCCTTTATTACCCAGCCCTGGCCTACCTCATTAGCCACATCTCCTGCAAGTCCCCACACAGTATCCCAAGTTCCCATCCCAACACATAATATGTTCAGGTGGGCTGAACCATTTGCTCCAACCTAAACACACTATATTCTTTCTTTCCTCTGTAAATCGGAGTAAATTCTTTCCTCTTCCTGGAGTGTCCTCACCTCTACCCCGATTCCCCCACACTTGATGGACACTTCACCATCTGTGCTCAATCCAGCTGCCCTATGCATACACACACACACACACACACACACACACACACACACACACACACAGCAGCAGCAGCCGTTTATCTTTGTGCCTCTAGTCAGAGAAAACATCATGGACAAAGCGATCCTTGGGGATAAATGGAGGTCTCTTAGGCATGTGAGGGGTATCAGTGTTGAAGACGTCGAACAGCTCCTGCCAGGAGTGCGTTTTTCCCCAGCATCCCTCAACAGCTTGGGTATCAGCACAGAGGAGGTAATTGGGTTGAATCACAATTTGCAGTTGGCAGCCTTGGGGCTGAATTTGATCCCAAGACATGTTTTTTTTAATTTATCCTCTTTTTTTTTTTTGCCATCTTTAAATTAGTCATCAGCATGTCAAAACTGGGGTGCTTCACATAAAAATCTAGCTTCTCTTGAGCACTTGGAAGGTATAGCAACACTGACTGTCCATTTCTGCATGAAATGAGTAGTCAAGCGCCCTGTGAGGGCAGAGAGCCCCTCTGTTTTAGGATTTCTGCCTGACTCCTGAAGACGTTCAAGTGTGCCATCTCTGGGTTTAACTAAGTTGAGGCTGGTATCAAGAGACCAGATATGGATGGGGGTTAAAGGGACAGGAAATTTAGACATCATGAAGATGACTCGGGCGGAACACCGTGGGTTTGAGGCTGTGTTGTTAAGAAGGTATAGTCAGGACAAGGCCCAGGCTGAGGAGAAAAGGGAAGGATCTGGGGTGTAGATGTCTCAGTGAGAGTGAAGAGTCGGTGAGGTGGGAGCATGGGCGTGCGAGGGCTGGAAGGATATGAACCATTGTGATCAGCGAGGAGGATGCTGCCTTGAGAGATTTAGGAGAGCTGTGGCTGGAGTGGAGGGGATGGCAAGGGTCACTGGATTCCAAAAGATCGAGTGAGGTCAGGGTGTTGAAAATGCTTTGTCCACATAGACCCTGAAGCCTTCCAAATTACAATTTCATAAAATAGCCAACAGGTGTTGAGTGTTCCTGTGGTCCAGGCGCTCTCTTAGGTGCTTGTCGTGTATCAGTTTATTTAGTCCGCAGAGCAGTCCTGTGAGATATGGGCATTTTAATCATTCCCATCTTACATATGGTACAGTTGAGGCCTAGAGAGATGATGTAACTTCACCCAAGATCACACAGCTCCTAAGTGGCCAGAACTCAAGCCTAAGACCGCCCGAAGTCAAAGTGTGTTCTCTGAACCTCTGTCCCCTTAGCAAATGGGCAGAAGGCAAAGCCACAGAGAGGGCAGGCTTGCATGAAAGAGGAAAGCAACAACGTGGGGCTAACCAGGGGTTGGCTTGGAGAATATCGACCTCCCTTCCAGCCCAGCTGAACAAGTGAGTGTAGGGAAATTCACAGTCTCACTGAAGACGGCTGTAAGGAAATAGCGTTTTCGGTGAGCCAGGTAAGTGTTAGAACAGGTCTGAGTGGTCCGCTCTGTGATGATGTTCAGACGCTGCGAGAGTTTGTCTGCAGAGGAGAGGTTGGGGCAGGCAGAGAGGTTGGCATGGAAGGATGAGTCCCTGGGAAGCAAAGCAGCACTGTGTGGGGATGTGCATTCCCGTGAGGACAGGAGACAGGAGGATCCTGCACTTTGCACTGATGACAGGGATGAGAGGTCTGGGAATTGACAGTTCACATGGATCCAAGTGGCTGCATGCTTCAAGTCAGCTGTCTCAGCACCAGCTCAGGTCCCAGGTGGCCCTGGAGGCCTGAAGGAGTGTTAGCAGCCCAGGCAGCGGAGGCTTTGCTCAGATGTTCAAATAGAAGGTTAGTCCTGAGGTCGTTGGTGTTTGTCTTCACATGCCCCGGGAAGAGATGGAATAGTCCACATCCATCGTGTTCCACTTGTGATTATATATCCAACACCTCCCTAAACAGAGGGCCAGGAACCTGTGTATCCCCAGCCCCACTCAGCTGAGTGCCTACGGCACTTACACACTCAGCAGATAGTTATAAAATAATTGCATGTTCCTAAACAAGTTGGTTCCATGTTCCAAAGCATCCATTTCTAATGCAGTTGGCGAGTCTAGCTCTGAAACGAAAATACCTTATGTTGTTATATTAAAACTTACTCTCAGGGGACTGGCCCTGTGTCCTAGAGGTTAAGTTTGGTGCACTCCACTTCGGGGGCCCAGGTTCACTTCCTGGATGCAGACCTATACCACTCAGTGACCATGCTGAGACAGCGACCCACATACAAAATAGAGGAAGACTGGCACAGATGTTAGCTCAGGGCAAATCTTCCTCAGCAAAAAAAAAAAAAACAAACAAAACAACTTTCCACATCCAAACCCACTCCTTCTGCTTCCCAGAGTGCAAGGTGCTGGTTTCCTCTCTTACTTTTCCTAAGTGGTTCTGTGTGTGTCTCTTATGCCTGTCCCCTCTTTACTGTTGAAGGCTGTCTTGCCCACTGTGAAGCGAAGGCAGGGAGCCTTCCATCCCTGGACTTTGTTGTGACCGGCTTGTTGGGCTGAACTGAGTGCGCTTCAGCATGCCTGCCAGATCCCAGCTCTCGCGTTTCAGCAGGGGCTCAGACCCTGGGGATTCTTTCCAGCGGTTTCAGTGCCTCTGGTTCCCCTGATGCTGCGAGTGAGTCCCTTCGAGCTTCCCCAACCCTCTCCTCTAGCCAGTCAACTCCAGCTGCCAGTGTGCATAAAGTGCCAATGCTTTCTTCTCACCACACCTACTTACTGTGGGGCGTGGTTCTCGAAGACACTGCGATAAATCTTGCAGGACCATGTGGACTTACAACTTACATTTTCCTACAATTTATAGCACTTTTCTTTCAACTTGGCACCTTAAGATAAGTTTCCTGAGGCACATGCAAGCCTTGAGGGAGCAGTAATCATCTGCCACTTGAGAAAGCGAGGAAGAGGAGAGCTATAATGACAGCCTTCTTAAGGGCTTGCAGTGGGCTTTATTATTATTACTAATGTTAGGAAATGCAAAGGAATATTTTACCTAATTGCCTTCAATTGATACCTTGCCTATAATGGAGCATATCTTTCGATTGCTCCTTGCTGGAAAAAAAAAAATCACCACCACCACAACAACACATCATGATTTTACTATTGTCTCTGAAGGGAAAGTGGGGAAAAAGGTGAATCTGTACAGATAGCAGCTCCCTGTGGAAAGGGCAGAACAGCTGCTGGGAGGCAGGGGTGCTCCTCAGAGCTGGGCCGGTGCTTGCTGCAGCTCAGGCACGTGCTGAACTGCCTGGGTGGCAGAATTGCTAGGAGATCCGGCAGGAATGAGCTTGAGAAAGGGGGAAGGGGATTTGTTACTTACAGTGAGACAAGAGTCAAATTGTGATCCTGAGAAACCTCCATAGGGAGGAGAGCAGTTTTCCATAAGGATAGTTGGACCCTGAGGTAGGAAACCCATTTCTTTTTGGATGTTTTATTTGCAGTATCTTTCTTTTTTTGTTGTTAGCTTATACATTCCTAGAAAGAGGTAAAAAAAATTTAATCAGTAGAAGCATAGTGCATCAAATTTAATTAAAGTTGAAGCTACTTTCTATAGAATAGGAATATGTTTTATGTCATTATAATTTCCACTCTTGATGGTTATTAATACACTGTGTGTGGAATCCTGGTAGTGTAAGTGCTTTGCCCTTTTAATTCTGCATTTATCCTTGTTTCCTGACTCGAGGGCGACCTCCCTCCCACCTATAAATAGTCGCTTTTGATTTATAGACAGTGATTCTCCCCTTTCCAAGGGCTCAAGCACTCCCTTCAAGTGTGGAATAAATCCGGAGACATCGTTTACAGAGGGCCCCACTGAGCTCTTCTCCCTGTGGGATAGGGGCCTACTCAGGGAAGATGAGGAATCTGACGGTTTGCTGCTTCCAGACTTCCTCCCCTGCAGAAGGAGCTATCGTAGGAGAATGTTAGGATAACATTTGCCCTCCGCTCTGCGTGACACCCACCACAGGGGCACATTCCAGGGGCACTCCTGTGCTTTGCTGAATGGCAGAGAGGGTGGCAAAGAGGACTCCTCGCCCCACGGCCTCTTCTAACTCCCTATAGTTTAGTGTCCTTTACAGTTTCTCTAGTCATTCGGGTGAAACAAACTATTGATTTTTCAATTTAGTTATAAAGCCTTAACTTCGTTACGAAGACACGCCTGGTAATGTGGAGACACCAGCATCTGGCTTATTGTTTCTTCTCCTGCTTAGTCTTCTGTAGTAGGAAAAAAACCAGAAATAGTTGCAGATGTGTAAGTATACCCCACTGCGCTCCCCCCCCCCCCCCCCGCCCCCGGCAAAATTAAGAAAGCAGAGAGAAAGCCTGTTTTGAGCTGATCCTGAAGGTTGAGGTGCTTGGTGAGGAGGAGGCAGCAAGTGTGGGCATGCGAGATTGTGGTGTGCTCCAAGGACAGGGTGCGGGCGAGGAGAACCAGTAGAAAGGGCTGTGCCAGGATCAGACGTTGCAGTGGTGGGAATAGGAATGGCAATAATAGAATCATGGAATTTATAGTTGGAAGAAAGCCCATTATGTCCCAACCATCTGATTTGATGGATAAGAAAATAGCATCCCAGAGTTTGTGGCTTGCTAGTGGTCACACATTTTCTGGTGGATGATGAGACTGGATAGTAAACAAAATTGTTCTTTTTGCACTCCACGTGTATCTCACTCCTTAGCAACCATATTCAGGTAGAAAAGAGTCTTTATAAATGATGGAGAACAAGTGCTACTGATCATCCTCATTAAAATGATAAAACTGGTTGTACTTGGATTTTTCCAATGGAAAGTGCAAATTAAACTATGGCAACTGAGCCCCTGAACCTCTAGGGGCAAGTTTCTCAGAAAGTGGGTCCCAGATTCCCTTGAATGGAATCTCTTAGAGAGCTTATTACATAGGGCTCTCCTGGAGCCCTGCCCCAGACTTGCAGAGAAACAATCCTTGAGTGTGGCACCCTGGCCTCTGCATTCTGGACAGATTCCATAGTCTTTCCCGCCACACGCTAACTTTGAAAAGTGCTGCACCTATTAGCTCTCAGTCTAAAATTTATAAAAATAAAAACCACAAAAACAGTGCGTGGTCTAACCTGACTTATTTATCATCAAAAGAATGTTTATTCCAGATTATTGTTTGGATGCCTTTATCATTCATTTTTCATTTAAGACAAATAAGACACGCCCCCTGCACTAGGGGAATTCACAGGAGAAACAGTAGGACTTTGGTTTGGTATGATGAGCAGGTCCACTCCAGGAGTTTGGTACCCTGTGTACTATTGAAGGTCGGAGGAGAGAAAATTAATCCTGGTTGCTTTTTTGATCAGAAAAGGCCTGGTCGGGGTAGGTGGTCTTAGGGCTCTATGGAATTCACCAGGTGCAAAAGAGAGGCAGGGATTTGAGGTCGAGTGGACATCTGAACTGTGGCCCTGAGTGATAAGGGGGACAGGGGGTGGATTCAGTGAATGGCAGGTTGCTAGAGTGCGGGCATATGGAGGAACCAGTAGAATATGGAAGCTAAAAGATAAGTAGAGGCTAGACTTCGAACATCTCGTAAGCTGTGCTAACACTCTGGCCTGCCTGAGACTCTGTAGTCCAGGAAGCAAACACACGAAGGGAAAGCCTCCATCCGCACTGCCTTCCAGCCAGCAGAACCAGCCAGCGTGGGCCTCCTAAGGCGGGGAGTGCCCTCTAGGGGCCTAGATGATTTCTGAGTGCTGTTCATCATTGTACTGTGGCGCTCAGATGCCCACTAAGCTGAATGCATTACCTACTCAAGAGAAAAAAGACAGCTTAACTAAGCCCCACCTGGCTGCAGCTGTGATTATATTATGCAAAAATTTATTAATGTGGTACCTTGATCGATCATTATCTTAATACTGAGGATAACATTGGAGGCTTGATTTTTTTCTGGCAAATTGCAAATACAGGTTGCTTCTTGTTTGCAGTTAAAAAGCCCATAGCCCATATATCGTATGATTCTCTTTATATGAAATTTCCAGAACAGGCAAATCCATAGACACAGAACACAGATTAGTAGTTGCCAGGGGCTGGGGGAGGGGGAAATGGGAGTACAGGGTTTCTTTTTGAGGTGATGAAAATGTTTTAAAATTAGGTAGTGGTGATGGTTGCACAACCCTGAGAATATACAACCACTGAATGGTACTCTTGAAGAGGGTGAATTTTATGGTATGCGAATTATATCTCAATAAAGTGGTTGTTATTTTATTTATTTATTTTTAAAGCCCTTAGCACTTCTGCTCTAGGTATCAAATCGCTCTGCCTGAAGTAGCCTTTTTGAGTTCATGCTATAGGAATCTCAGTGCTTGCTTCTCACTTTCTTTTGTATTTTTCATTTGTTTTGTTTAATATTATCCTCCTTTTATTCATCTCCAGTTCTGTTCCATTTAAGAAGTATTTATTTAATGACTGTACGTGATAGATACAAAGAGAGCTTGTGGTAAGATGAGTATTGAGTCACCAGGAGACAGAGTGAGAAGTATGGTATATTTGGGGGTTCACAAGAGGAGGAGCTGTTATCTGAGGTTGGCCTAGAAAGACAGATGGTATCTAGACAGACACTGGAGATAAGGGCTGGATGAGGAATGTTCCGGAGTGGGTAGAGCGAGCAGCAAAGACAGCAAAGTGGGGGTTTGTTTGGAGAACAGAAGGTGACTGAAGAGAAATACTGCAAGATTGAATTGGAGAAAAGGTAGGTGGACTTGAAAGTGTTGAATGCTAGGCTGAGGAGCTGATCAATTAAATGAGGAGTAACTGAAGATTTTTGACTACAGAAGTACAGGAACAGAGCCATAGGATGGGTGTGGCATGGCTTGGGACAGGGAGAGACTCAGGTAGGGGAGGACCGGGTTAGAACCTGGAAATTGGGGGAAGGACGCTTTCAGAAGTGAGGGGTAAGTGGTGACGTCGATTTATAAGCATCTCTTTCTCGTCTGTAAGTCTGTTTCCTCTGCCACTAATCCACAAGTGTTCTCCATTCCCTTGCTTGTTCTTTATCCAGGCACTGGGATAAAGGGTAAGAGGAAGATTATGCAGGGGCGGGGAGGGTGAGGACAAAAAAAGAATAAAAATGAAGAGAAATGATGGTGAGGACAAGATATAGTTTACATGCTTCCATTGTTCTGTAATTCAGCATATCTTCTTCATGACTCAAAAGAAGAAAATCTAGTCTCTTCTAGTGGAAAATACAGGACAGGAAACCTTATTAAATTCCAGGTCAGGTGTTTAGGCTCCGTCCCTCACTATTCCCATCTGTGAAAGGGAAGAATACCTACCTCCAGTGTAGGTAAACCAGAGAATCTAGAATAATCTTATTAAAGAATCTTTTTAAGCCACATTAGACTGACATAATTTGTCGACATAATAAATTTCTTTGGGAAATAGAGGTCCTGATGGGGTACCCCATTTGTTACCTGACCGAGTGAGTGTGGACATGTCTATCAACAGATAACTCATGTGAGTTGTATTAATGTTGAACTATATGAAATTGCTTTTTGACTGTTTTTGTCCTGCAAAAAACAGCAGTTCCATAAAGTTTCAACTTAATAGAAAGATGTGAGGTGAGCCCAGATTTTCACCTTTTCCAGTTCCTTCTTTATTAAGGTGCTAATGATATTTAACATCTGCCAATCTCAGGTTCAGAGGAAGCTGTGAGAAATCAAGAGATGGCAACAGGCAGGGAGGGCTTGCTAAGGGGCTAGTAGAGAAGGGGAAATGAGCTGGGAGCAGGCCAGCCAGCAAAACCCGGGGCCTCTGACTCTGGATCTTTAATGTGCAGTCCTTCTGGGTTTAGAAGTAAAAGTTCAGCATAAAGAGTTTTCCTTTCCTAAGTGGGTCACTCGGCAGTTGTGTGCAGTCTTAGATCTTCTGCTGTGTGCTGGAGACAACCTGTATGGGTCTCTAGGAAAATGAGAGATTTTTAAACATTGGGAAATAAGTCAAAGGTCAAAGGGGAAAAGGAAGATGTCGAGTAGACGTGGTTGGGGTGTTCAGGATGGTGTGATTTCTGACAGCCTCGCGGAGAGCCTGGCATTGAAGGACATCCCAAGAGATACTTTTTAGTTGATTGTATGCTCTCTGGTGTTTAAATCAGAACAATTCCCTGGAAAACATCAGTAGGCAAGAATGTGAATCCTCGAAGATGTGGAAGAAATGTTTAGCTATTCTTGTAGGATGCTTTCATTGTAATCACATCCAGACATTGGGCTCAGGGTGTGGCCTTTCAATACTTAGCCCCATTAATCTGTGAACTTGGATGAGTTTAAGTTGTACAGAGTGTCAGTTGCAATACATGTCCACAATATATTGTTACTCCAATATACGATTACATATTGTGATTAGGTACTTGAAACTGCAGTGGCTAGTCATGTAAAAATGGAAGACTATGGGATAACCTTTCCAGAGACTAAAAGCCCAGTTCATATTTACTCAGCCCTAGAAGGTGATTGTCCTGTAGGCATATAGATTATGAATCGAGAGCTCCCAGCTCTGCTCACAAAACAGGCAAACATTTATTTTAAACCATTGGCAGAAATACCATTGCAGCAAAACTTAATTACCTAACACCCTCTTCTCCCAGGAATCCAGTATTCCCATCATCCCACATGGAAGAAGCCTGAAAGGGAGGTCATTCACACCTTATCAGTGGCTTTAATGATCTTTGGTGCAAATTTTAATTTAAATTTGTTTCCTTTTTAGTTCTGCAGTTAACTATAAATGTAATTAAACCTCTGGGCTTGATTATTGAAATACATGTGGACTAAAAGTATATTTTAATTTATGAAAGATTCCAAGAACAATAGGAGATCAAAGCAGTTGCTGAAATAAGGGGGGGAAAACCCCAGAATTAATGAATGTGGTAAAAGTTCTTCCTTGCTGGGAATGTCACCCTCTCCTGATCTTTGCCCCTGTGGTGCATTAAATACTCACACACTTCCTGCAAGGATCTGTCTTTTTAGGATGGCTTCCTTTCCTTCCTTTCAACCTGGGAAGTCCCTCAGTCATCCTCTCCACCCTCTGACCCACTTCCATCCCCAGGGGAGTCCCAGGGCAGGAGTCTAGCTGCTCCATCCTTGTATTACAGTTGCATCCTGACCCCCTGGTGCCCTGAGCTTCTCATTTCCTGCCTCCTATTTCATTTTCACAGATCAGCATCAGGCAATTGACAACATTTTCTCCTCCTCTTATTTTTACCTGCCTCCTATTTTTCTATGTTTAGGCCAGTTTCATGGCAGAGTTGGAGTTGTGGGTGAGAGCCAGCACAGCTAGCTTGCATCCGTCACCTCCTTCATGCACATAGTGATAAAGGCACATGTGCAGTTTAGAAGATCCAAAAAGTTAAGACCTTCAGCCTTCAAATAGCTGCCACAAAATCCACTTCCTAAAGCTTATGCCCTTTATTTAAAAGAGCTCCTCGGTCTTCAGTCAGAGTCTCTTTCTTCTGTTAGACACAATTATAAATTAACGCGGCTCAAGATGAGGGTGCTGCTAGACGCAATCACTGACCAAAAAAGACTGAAAAGCTAATAACTTAATAGCTGAAAGAAGAGTCAGAAAAATCTGTGAGAAACACCTAGAGGTCACCATCAACACAGCAGCAACATGGGGCCTTTTAACGCAAGAGCGTGCATTCTGTGTGAGCCCCTGCTAGCGTCACTGATTTATGGAATAACATAATAGTGTATGCATATAAAGATGGCCCTGAGTCATCACAAAAATGTTTATTGTGCTCAATACTGATCTGGTTAAGTAAGAAATGAAGTAATGCATTTTAGGAATATTTCTGTCAAAATGGTTAAAGTTAAAAATCTGGGTGTATATTAAGGAGATGAGCCTTAGTTATTTGGAATGCAACTTAGGTTAGTACTCCCTCCCCCTTCCCCAGTGACACCAGATAGATAGGACAGTGTCATGTAGACAAGTTTGCCACAGCCACAGCCACGTTGTTCGTGGTCTCCCGACTTCTATGTTGTGTTTATTCATGGGGTTTTCCTTCCCTTTTCTTTGGTTTCAGATGCGAGTGTCTCTCTGGCTTATGTGGTTTCCCCGTGTGTGAGGTGGGATCCACTCCCCGCATAGTCTCTCGTGGAGATGGGACACCTGGAAAGTGCTGTGATGTCTTTGAATGTGTTAATGGTACGTGGGGTTTCTCTTGTTCTCAGACAGTGTCCATTTGTGCAGAAGGAGGAGGAGGGAGGGTTCAGTCTAGCCGCTTCTGCCTTTAGCCAGGCAAGGAATATACTCAAGGACTTGATGAAACTCACTCAGAAAGAAGATTTGCTTCAGATCTCACGGTGCGGGAAAGGAAGTTAGGAAGGGAATCATCATTCCATCCATCAGAAAGAGAATTTTGGAAATGAAATCGCAGATTGCATGCAGCTGTCATATTCTGCTGTGTTTCAGTAGAGCAGAAATCTTAGCATTTCAAGAAGAGGATCATGGAACCTATAATCAATCATATTCCTCCCGTCATTGACCCCTCTTCCCATTGCTGTCAGGAGATAGTCTCTATAATTAACGCTACATTGGAGCTACCTCAGCCTGAAACAGCAAAGACGGTCCACTAGTTTAGCACATTCCTACTTAGGGAGAACAGCTTTGACCAGCGCTTGGTCCTTAGTATTAGCCTGCTTTTGGCTTGAGCCTTGTGGCTCAGAAAAAGGCTTCTGCAGTCACAAGACTTCTTCAAATAGAATCCACCTCTCCCTTTCACCTTTCATGAGAGGGTTTGGTGTTTGGTGACATCGTGTTTATTGAATTTGGATACTAGAAGGGAAGAGAACCTAAAACATGCCCGTCCATCAGAATTTTCAGAAGAAAAAAACAATAAAATTCAAGCAAGTGAAATGTCAATAATTTTAGAGAACGCTATTTAGTCAGTACCTAGACAAGCAAGGAAAATGAATATGGATTTGGACAAGTACAACAAAATTACACATACAGGAACATCTGTAGTAACTACTGCCTATAGGACACACCAGAGTTCAGCAGATTTTCTGTCTCTCCCAAGTCTCCCATCCCCCACAAGAAAAGGGTGTGTTAAAGTTGAGTCCTGTTTCATTGCGTCCTGTAGTTTTTAGTCCAGTGGTCCCATGTTGTTTGGTTTTGTTTTGCCTTGCAGAAACATTTGCAGTGTGGCTTTGTGATTAAGAGAGAACAAAGAATGGAACCAAATGACCTCAATTGGAAACTGGATCCTCCACTTACTAGCTGTGTAACTTTGAGTGTCTTTTGGTCTCCCTGGGCCTCAGTTTCCACATCTGTAGAATGGAGTGAAAATAGTAAATTAAATGAGGTTTTATATGTGAATCACTTGGAGTTGTGCCTCAAGAACAAAGAGTATTTATTATTTTGTGTGCCCACCTCCTGTTCACATCCAAAGACACTATTCTGGACATTCCAGGGGGATAGAGAAGGTGGGGTGAGCTTCCTGACTTAAAGACCTTATAAATACAAGCACGAAGAGAGAGGTGCAGAAAAAGTTCTGTGCGCATAAATCTCTTCTCAAAGCTTCTCCCCACCCATACTATACTCCAGCCAGTAATAATGTCTGTTAAACACCAGCGAAGGACCAAGCAGACCTTTTTTCTCTGGTACCACTACAGTCAATTTATTGTAGGTGATATTATGTGATTAGTTGACTCATACTATTTGAGACCGAAATAGTCACTCCTTGCCCTGAGCTCCCAGTGTCTCAGATGTGCTTCCTTTCATCACCCTGCAAGTACTCTCGTGTCCTTCTCTCATTCTAGAATCTGAACTGCCAGAGGGCGGGGAGTCTATCCTTGTGTCTGTGGATGTTAACATATTGTCTGCCTCACAGAGGGCACCCAGGTTTTGTTGAGTGAGCAATTGAGCGAGTGAGTGATGTGGTTCATACCACCTTAGTTCCCTCTAGAGGTGGCTGTTAAATACCAGCCCACAGAGGGCTTGTTTGGGAGAATGCTCTATCTTTTACTGCCCTACAGTTGAGTCTTCAGTCATTTGTCCCCGGGAAATACCGTGTCTCGTGATACGATTACCTTGCTTCTTGGTTATAGAAACCCAAGTGTCATGTCTTTCTTATCAGGACCTTAACTCTAACTCTTGTCCCAATGTGATGTGACTCGGACTGCTAGTAACTGCACCCCTGCTTTAGTGGTCTCGGATTAGTCTTCAAGGCCTGCCCCTGTTTATAGCCTCGCTTTTTACAGAGCTCTCACTTCGGTAACAGGACTCGCCATCTGTCATGAGAAATGTTGAGACAACAAAGCATGTCGCTTGTATCTGGTGGTTGCCTTTCTTGCCACCACACATTTGTGAGGTGATCTTTGCTTTATTTCTTGTCCTGCTTTAGTGTCTCTATTACTGTATTAGTCGCTCAATTGTATATGAGACTAGAAACTATAAGACGACGAAGATTCGTAATCCTACAGAAGAATGTTTAAGGACATCCCATCTCAAAGTCTGTGTTTTACTCTTTTTGACATATACATACATATGTGCATACACACACACAGATGTGAGTGTGTGTGTGTGTGTGCGTGTGTTTGTGGATTTATTTATTTGCCATCCAGTGCCCTGGGAAAATCTTACAGTTGTCAGAAGGTCACCATTAGAGGATACTACATATCAAAGATTCATTATCATTGCCTAGAAAAGCAGAGATCTGTTATATAAAGCCTTGCTTATCCACAAAGGATTTGAGGCAACTTTACAGTGAGAACAAATAGAATGACATAATGGTAAAATATTAATTAGCAAAGAGAGTCAGAACCATAGAGTTGTACGTAAAGTTGAAAAGCAAAAAGAAAGAGCACCCAGGTATGCAGGCCGTAAGTGTCTATGCAGGTGATTGCAGGGGTTAAACGTCGAGTTAGGCTCCCATGTTCCTGGCCATCAAAGTGAAAAGAGAGAGAGAGTCAGGTCCAGGGTCCCTGCTTTAGGAGAGAAAGAGCCTATTGGACAGAGCACCACTCTTCTCAGATGGACCCTTAAACAGAGAGCGCTGGGTGCTGCAGTCGATCGTGTCCTCAATTGCTTTAATACCACCAATGCAGAAACTGGTTTCCTGTGGCTGCTCCTCTCAATAAAAAGCAAAAGCAAAATATTAAAATGCAGCTCAGTGAAAGCAGTTCTCAGGGGTCAGTTTGACATGCAGCTGGAACCTAGATGCCTGGAGCATTGTCTCTTGATTTTGAGAACTCCCCAACGTGTAGGAATAGATCTAGAAACCCAGTTCAGGAGGCAGTGGGTTGAATGTTAACATAACTAACCCCACATGCAGAAACGGAGATTACATGGCAGCATTCAGTTCCTAAGCTGCCATCCAGATGATCCAATGCTTACGTTGTTTCTTTTTTTAAGATAAGCATTAAAGTGAAAACGCAAGATTAAAAAATTTTCATGAGAAATCCTGAGTTTTGGAAACATTAGCCTGGATGAACAGATGGAGAGAACGTTCTCCATAAATATTACTTCTCTCTTCAGTTGGTTTGGTTTAGTTTGAGTGGGTGGGGATGGGAGAGTTGCAAACCAGATGGTGATAGTTTGTGACTGCATCCTCTGACAGTGTCCGGAACTAGGGCTTGTGAGGTGTTGGTTGAATGAGAACTCTGTTGTTTAGAATCCAAAGGAACAGATGGTATGATTGAGCTCCTTTTATGTAAACTGAGAAGTCATCAAAATCATCACCTAGAAGTATGATCTCCCTAGCAGTAGTGGAACAATCCCAGATCTCCTTCAGGAACAGTTCTATGTCTGCCCCAGCCTGCAGACAAAAGTTTTACCATCAACAGCTGGAGCTGAGTGATGGCCACTACTTTCAGACGGGCATGCATTCTCTATTTTGTCATAATATACCCTGTTGTCTTACACTGACCCACCTCTCTCATTCCTGGAGGCATTTGAGTAGGAAATCTCATCTATGGAATGTGGAAATAATCGTTTGGTTACTTAGATGTGATCAGCTGTCCTATGTGTATGCATAAAAATCTAAACAAAGTAGAACCTCTTGGTTTGATTGTCATAGCCAATAACCGTCTCTTCCAGCATTAAACACTGACATGAGGATCAATCACAAGAGAGCCATACCCGAAGTCAGCTTGTTCGTCATGTAAAATTTTGGCCTAGAAAACTCAGACCTGCAGTCTGTTAATAAGAAAATTAGTACAAAAACATCAATTCAGAACCCATTGCCTCTATAGTAATAATGCTCAGTAATGCTTCTAGGGGCATAATGTCTGTTTTTACAGTAATGGAGATAATATGGTGCTTTGAAAGAAATATTCCACTCAACATGCATTTATTGAGCACCCCTCATGTTCTGGGGGCCTTAGCAAGCTAATTTTGCTTAAGAGTGATGCAATCTTTTGCAGTTCTTTATAAGTATTTTTCCCTTTCCCTTATCCTGAAGTAGTATCTGTTTGGGGTACTCTAGTACTCACACTCCCACTGCCCCCCATAGAAAAGGGTTTTTTTCTCTTCGGATATTTGGAAGCCATGTTCCCTGTCTTTGGAATTACGTTGGTTTGCTCTTGACTTACGGAGAAATTTTCAGACATTTCCCATCTGTCATACAGTTGTCTCTCTTGGCTTATGATGTCTACCCACTCGTTCACCCCCAGTGAAATGAGACCAGGGGCAAGATATTGGCCATTTCCTACTGAGAGACTGAAGAGAACATGCAACAGAACTCTATCTATTTGGATTTTTTCTCCACTTTCACATTTCACATGAAGTTCTTCATTTTAGTCTCCTTCACTAAAATTATATACCTATCACCATCTGCCAATCAGTGTAATTTGGCAGGCAGTAGAAGTTATTAACAGCCTCTTCTAGAAGGCTCTTTTCCAGGAGTCCTGGACTATATTGAAGAGGGATGAGAAGATTCCAGAACTTAGAAACATAAAATTTAATTGGGCAAACGCAAAACACATACAAAAATCACTAAGAAGATACTTTTATGCATCTCTGCATTGAGAAGTACAAATTACATACTAAATTATTTGTTCGTAATATTTTCTTTTCCATATCCACTTAAATTGTCCTCTTATAGAGGTAAGTGGTCATCTCCACGCTGTTCTGAGATTCACATCTATCCCTGAGAGGTGAAGAAGAAATTAGTCATTGCTCCTCAAAGACCACTGCCAACCTTTTTGTCATGTACTTCTCTAAAGAGCTTCTGTAAGTTTCTCTCAACATCACACAGGGATTTCGTTATATTGTATGACTTTTTATCCTAAAGAGATGATTGTGTTTTCTAGGCTGTGTTTCTTGGGACTCTCCGTCTCTCTAGATTCCACTCCCTTGTTCTTTGTACCTTAGCGAGTGAAACCAGCTGCCCAGTTCCCTCATCAGTCCCGACCCCTCCCGCTTAAGTTTCCGCATGCCCCATCATGGAAACGAGTTCATCTGGGGCAGTGTTACTCATAGCCAGAATCTTCCCTCTTTACTTCTTCAAATCTTGCACCAAGATTTGTGGCTTCACCCAGATAATAGATGTGGTTGATTAATGCAATTAGGTAATTAATAGTGATGGTTTATAAAAAATTTTTTCATCCGTTTGAGCAGATTCTCAGCATTTTGTTAGAGTACAGTGTTTTACCTCACTCCATAGCATGCAAGTTTGATTTATAAAAGCACTGCATTTTGTACACTTTGGAATTTATGGTCTAACTGCCCAGTTCCTTTTAGTCCCATCTCGGACTAGTATGTTGGCTAAAAGTATATAGAGGAATTCTGAGCTAGAGTAAGATGATTCTTTTTAACATAACGTTAATTTTCTGAAAAAAAGAAACAGTATATTCAACCAGCACTAAGGAACAGGTTCAAATGTGCAGATCACTGTGCTGTATGTGCACACAGCTCATCTCACACTAGTTGTATGACTTTAGACAGATCACCTAATCTCTTTAAGTTTCATTTTCCTAATCAGAAGAATGGATATTAATACTTGTTCTGTCTTCTCAACTGGACTGTTATAAAGTCAAATGAGAAAGTCATTGTCCGTAAGTACAATACAAATGTAAATATATTCAAATTAAACTGCAATGAAAGTCTTTAAATATTTCAAATGCAAGATGACATATTAAGAAATGATGTTGGGACAGAGGAGCCCATGAGAGATGTGCTCTATCATAATCCAGTTTTCTCCGCCTTATTAAACAGAGCACCTTAGCTCAGGAGAACCTTCTTTAGTTTGAGAGTATTTTTATTTTACCACCTTTATTGAGACATATTCCCTGCAATTCACCAATTTCAGTTGCACAATTCAATGGTTTTTAGTTTATTCACATTATCACGATTTTAGAATGCTTTGATCAATCTCCCCAAAACTCCTGAACTCAGTAACAGTCACTCCCCATTTCCCCCAAAAGCCCCCAGTCCTAGGCAGCCACTAATCTACTTTCCATTTCTATAGATGTGCTTATTATGGACATTTCATATAAATCGAATCATATAATATGTGGTCTTTTTTGGCTGATTTCTTTGACTTAGCATAATGTTTTCAAGGTTCATTGATGTTGTAGCGTATGTCAGAACTTCATTCCTTTTTATGGCCAAGAAATATGTCGTTGTATTTGTTGCTTATCCATACATCAGTTGATGGACATTTAGGTTGTTTCCATTTTTTGGCTCATGTAAATAATGCTACTATGAACATTTGTGTACAAGTTTTTATGTGAGTATCCAGATCCCTTATCATATATATAATTTTAAGTATTTTCTCCTATTCTGTTAGTTATCTTTTTGTTGATGGTATTCTTAGAAACACAAAAGTGAATGAAATCCCATTTAATTATTTTTTCTTTCATTGCTTGTGCTTTTTGTGTCATGTCTAAGAAACCATTGCTTAATCCCAAGTCGCAAAGATTTACTCCTGTCTCCTTCTAAGAGCTCTATAGTTGTAGCTGTTAGATTTAGATCATAGCTCTCTGATCCATTTTGAGTTAATTTTTGCATATAGTGTGATACACAGTGGTTCATTCTTATTCTTTTGCATGTGGATGTTCATTGCCCCAGCACCATTTGTTAAGATGACTATTCTTTCCCTCAATGAATTGTCTTGGCAACCTTGTCAAAAATCAGTGAATGTGAGAGTTTATTTCTGAACTCTCAATCAGTTCCATTGAACTATCTCTGTCGTAATGCCGGTGCCACACTGTCCTGATTACTGTAGCCTTGTAGTATGTCTCGAAATCAGGAAGTGTGAGTCCTCCAACTTTCTTCTTCTTTTCAAGATTGTTTTGGCAACCCTGGGTCCCTTACATTTCCATATGAGTTTCAGAATTGTCTCGTCAATTTCTATGAAAAAGACAGCTAGGATTTTGATAGATGTTACATTGAATATGTAGATCAATTTGGTGAATCTTTTCATCTTAATGGTATTATCTTCCAATCCATGAACATGGAATGTCTTTCCATTTGTTTGAGGCCTTCTTTAATGTCTTTGAACAATGTTTTGTAGTTTACAGAGTACAAGTTTTGTGCTTTATTCAATTTATTATTAAATATTTTACTCTTTTTGATGCTATTCTGAACGGGATTATTTTCTTCATTTTCAGATTGTCCATTGCTAGTGTATAGATAAACAATTTATTTGACTTTTAATTGTACCCTGAAATTTTGTTCAATTTGTTGATTAGTTCTGAGTTTTTTAGTAGATTCTTTAGAATTTTTTATATATAAGATCATGTCATCTGCAACTAGAGATAGTTGTACGTCTTCCTTTTCAATCTGGGTATTTTTTTTTTCTTGCGTTAATTGCCTTGACTATGACCTCTAGTACAATGTTGAGTTAAAGTGGGGAGAGTGGACATCATTGTCTTGTTTCCGATCTTAGGGCAAAAACAGTCAGTCTTTCACTATTAAGTATGATATTAGGTGTGAGTTTTTCGTAGATGCTGTTTACCAAGTTAAGGAGGTTCCCTTCTTTTCCTAGTTTATTGAACTTTTTTGTCAGAATCCTAGTGGTGTCTATTGCGATGATCAGGTGGTTTTTGTCCTCTTTTCTGTTGACGTGCCGTATTACGTTAGTTGATTTTTGGATGTTAAACCAACCTTGCATTCTTGGAATAAATCCCACTTGATCATGGTTTATAATCTTTTTGATATGTTGCTAGATTCAGTCTGCTGGTATTTTTTTCCTCAAAATTTTTGTGTCTATGTTCATAAGTGATATTGATCCATAGTTTTCTTTATCTTATAATATCTTTATCTGGTGGGAGTTCTTTTAAGTCAACCAAAATTAAGGATAAGGAATGAATTTAGGGGAGAGTGTTTCAGGGTAGAGAAAAATTTCAGAATCATTGGTATCATGATATGAATTCTAAATGCAGGGCTCTTGAGTCTTTAGCAAAGCATAACTTGAAACACGATGGAAAGATCACAGGGTTTTAGTTGAAGAGTTACTGTTTTTGTTTCTGTTTCTGTCATATACTAAACGTGTGACTGAGCAAATTACCTAGGATTTCGTCACTTCTAAACTCAGGATAATATCTACATCAGACCTTTGTTATTGGGATTATGTGAAGTAATGCATGTAGAAAGTGTTTTGTTAAAGGCCAAGCACTGTTAAAATTACAGATTATTAAAACAGATAGAGAGAAAAAAGAATTTAGGAGAGAACATGGGAGGAACAAAAGAACATCACCTCCAAAAAGGCCTAAATACATTTTTTGAGGCAGAACGAAACCTAATGTGGAGACAGGATCATTTATTTGAGGTAGCAAATGACTTAACAAAACAAATATGTCTCTTTAAAGCACATATCAGATAGATGAGTTTCATGGTCAAGTCGTTATCTTTATTTGGGGTAGGGGAAGTGAGTGTAGATTTTGCCAAGGAAAATATCAATTCTTTGGAGTAAAGAGGATAACAATGTGTTTTGTTTATTTTATTTTACTTCACTTTACATTGCTTTATTGCTTTGGTTACAGAAAATTATATTGACTTTAGTAAATTTCCGTTAAATTATAACCTCATGCTATCAGACAATTTTCTAGAGGCTGTTTGAAAAACATAGAAGGACACGACTCAAAAATGACTTTGAGGGCTGGCTCAGTGGCATAGTGGTTAAGTTCACACACTCCGTTTTGGTGGCCCAGGATTCACAAGTTTGGGTCCCAGGTGTGGACCTACACACTGCTCAAGCCATGGTGTGGTGGTGTCCCACATACAAAATAGAGGAAAATTGGCGTGGACGTTAGCTTAGGAACAATCTTCCTCAAGCAAAAAGAGGAAGACTGGCAAGAGATGTTAGCTCAGGGTTAATCTTCCTCACCAAAAAAAAGACTGAATGTACCTTTTTTGTTTGAACTCCTTTCAGAAACAAAGCCAGCCTGTGTATTCAACAATGTGGAATATAATGATGGGGATATGTTTCGAATGGACAACTGTCGATTTTGTCGATGCCAAGGGGGTGTTTCCATCTGCTTCACTGCCCAGTGCGGTGAGCTGAACTGCGAGAGGTACTATGTGCCTGAAGGGGAGTGCTGCCCAGTGTGCGAAGGTAGGAAAAGTGGCTAATTAAAGATTAATAAGAATATAAATGGTTCAGAGTTTTAACATCAAAATTGACCTAATTCAGTTTCATCCAAAAATGAGGGAATATTTAAGACATTCCCTTTTTATGACATTGTGGTCTATCTTTTAGGACTTTGATAATGCCAGGTAGACTGTGTGAAAATACTTCTCTGAGGGAGGTTACACCCTAGGTATAGACAATGGGTCACCTGTTTCCATGGGCCAACATGAGATTCCCCGGAAGTGCTTTCTATTCCTCCCCTACAATTCTAGCAGTTCCTCAGCAAGTCCTGGGGACATTCTTGTCACCCTGACATTAGAATTCACCCCCTGCTCTCCTAGGGTTGCTCAGCTAGGACGGGACAGCCCTAGTCACTGACAGTCTCCGTCATTTGGCTCAGGGAGGAACTAACCCTGCCTCCTTTCTGATACCCATGCCACTCCAGGTGGGGTCGGACCCTGTGGCAACCCCTCCTTTTAAAATGTGTGGTGGTGAGAGTGGGGTCGTGGTGTGGCATGGTGGTGACACTGACTCAGGGCCCAGCCAAGTGTCAGGTGGCTGTGGGCAGATCCTTCCTCTATCCCCCTCATCATTGAAGAAGTAATAGTCCCATGTTCCTCCTACAGGCCCTCCCTTCCCATCTCTGATATTCTTAAATAATAAATATTTCAGAATGATAACTCTGAATATAATTCACTGCAACCCACACATTTTAAGGATTAGGAAACTGAAGTTCAGAAAAGTAGAGTCCCTTGTCTGAGTCTCCAGTGAGACCATGAGCAATACCCCCACGCCTTACTGTGCCTCTGGTCTGACCATCCTGCTGTGTTTCCCCAGAATTCAGGTCGTGTGAGCCTTCTTGTCCTGACTGGGCCACAGACCTTCAGTCTGGAGTCAGACATGCCAGCCTTGTGCCTGAGGTTCACCCTGCCCTCATCTCCACACGTGAAATGGGAGGACAGAACGTCGGCCATGATCCATACCGCTTTGTTTTCTAAGACCCTTTTCTTTTCAATGTTTGAGCTAAATTTACCATATAATACTGAAGATCTGAAGATACATAAAGTATGCAGACTGCATTGCTAACATTGAACAGTTGTTCATAACAATGAAGTCCTTTGCCATTAGAAATTATTTAGCCAACACAGGAGAAAGGTGGTTCACTTTTTAGGTGTCATTGGAGATTTAAAAAAAAATCACATCAAACTTTTACCCTTCTCAATTGATTTATTCCCTAGCTACCCCCAGTTTGTAATAGTATCTGAAACTATGTAACAGTTGGTGGTATAAAAACACATATAGAACCTCTGTGTAATAATCATAATGAGTTGTTTGGGCACAGATCTGGTTATGTCTCACTTCCTGGAATTCAGATCTAGGCTCAAAGTAGAAATGAAGTATGCAGTGCAGTAGTTTTTATAAAGAAATTTATAAAGTCTTATCTCACTCGGGTCTCTTGGCTGCTTCCATCTCTGGCAGACTGCCTTTCTAAAGCTGTGACTGCATGACTTTAAATTTTGGCCTTCTAACTTCTTATAACACCTATTACCTCTTTAGAATAAAGAGGACGAAACTCAGTACTGCCTGGACTTTGCGCCCAGCACAGCAGCACTTGTTTCTTGAGGCCAGGTTTTATGTGTTTCTGAAAAAGAAAATCGAGTGATGTATCTAACTGCTGTCATTATAAGGATATTTGGGGATTTTGTATGCAGTATTTATGTCTTTGTCGATAATCTCAGAAAACGCTTTTTTTTTTTTTTACAGTAGCCTTAGCTACTTAGGTTCCCCAACCTCAGCTGCTGCTCGGCTGCCCAGCTTGTGGGGGGAAAAAATGGCATAGGTTCACAGGCTTCCCTCTGGGGCACAAGCAGAGGCTCATGGTATGTCTGAACCAGGCTGTATGTGGTTTAGACAAGGAATGTCAGCCTTGTGGTGAATAAGGCCACAGTAGGAGCCTGCCATCCTCCTCACTGTGATCCCCGTGGAGTTCCAGGCACCATGAGAGAGGGAGGCTGCAGTTAGTCCTGGAAGTTACAGATTACCCTAACTAGATGGGAGCATTGTGCTTTCCACTGTTCAGGTGGTGAAATTGAGGTGTGATAAACATTTAAATCGACAACTCAGAAGACATGGTGAGACCTAAAATGGATCTGTATTTTCTAATTACCAACCCACAGCTCTATCCACAAAGTTTTGCTACTTTATGAAGTGTTAACACCTGCACATTGGCTTTTATGCCACAGACCCCCTGCCCTGTCTGCAGTGTCAGGATGGGTGGACATAAATTCAGTATGACAGCTGCTTTTGCATGTCTCCCTAGAGATACCTCATGCAAGCCTGAGCTTCTGCTGATCACAGCTGGAAAAGAACGGCTGATGACTAGAACCTGGGAAAAAAATGTCTCTAGGTGCAGGTAGAGAGAAGATTTAGAATGCCCTCAGTCTGACTCTGCACTCATGTTTTCGTTTAGATCCAGTGTATCCTTTTAATAATCCTGCGGGCTGCTATGCCAACGGTCAGATCCGCGCCCATGGGGACCGGTGGCGGGAAGACGACTGCACGTTCTGCCAGTGCATCAACGGAGAGCCCCACTGCGTTGCAACAGCCTGCGGACAGAGCTGCATGAACCCTGTGAAAGTGCCTGGGGAGTGTTGCCCCGTGTGTGAAGGTAAACCTTAGAGATTCTCATGAGTCCCTGGCGAATGTCTCGTATTGGATAAGCTTCTACTAGTGTGTTCTTGTTTGTTTTTTATTTCCTCAGGCATAATGTCTGCTTCATGCTGTTTCCTGTTGCAGATGAATTTATTATACAGCCTAAACTATTCATTTGGGGCTAATGTTGCAAATTTACAATAAGAATGGTGTGGTCTTTATTTTGCCACTGCAAATATGCTTATCCGAATACTTTACAATATCCAAATATGTATTTTTTAATTCAGTTCACTTCAAGCCTAATTAACATCCAAAGGTCAACGCAATGCATAAAATTGGAAATAAGACCCATGACTCAAGCGTAGCATGTTCAACTTGTAATGCTTCCATAAGCCCAAGAGTCCTGACAGCTAGAAGAAAAACCTGGAACTGTCAAAGGCAGTTTGCATTGCTCCTCATTCCTAGCATCCATTCTCCTTCTAATATCGCCATGGCTGTGGCTTGGCAATTCCTCTCAGGCGTTTACTTATGTCTTGGTTACCTACATTCACTATGTCTCTTCCTATTTAACAGAGAGGAAACTGAGGCATCCTGGACTAGTCTTTCTGTCTCAACCCCTATTCTGGTCCATTTCTCTCATCCTGGGGAGATTCTTTGCACACTTACCCAAGTTGGTCTTAATCCTCTGTCCATGTCTGTTAGTACAGATAAGAGATTGAATATTTATACTGACAGATCCAATAGAGAGTATCCATCGTCAAGAAGCATATTTGCATAGTAAAATGAACTGAAGTGGGTCAAAAATTAATCCATGTTGAAGATGGATCCTTCTAGAATTAAAACAGCTATTAAGAAACTGACAGGTCTTTTCAGAAATTCGGTTAAGTTGACTAAGTCCTATATCAAGAAGTCTTTTGCTTCTACCTAAATTTTAATAAACTCAGACTTCAGAGTTCGCATGACCAGCTTCATTAACCTCTGAGGGGTTAGAATTATTAAAGACCTTAAAAATCATATAAAAATTTAAGCTGGAGGACCCTGGTTCTATTGACATCACCAATTCCCTCACCATTACTCGACTCAGAGCGCAGCTGCCACACTCCAAAACTTTATAGCTTCCAGATGACCAATTTGGTGGAAATCTCCCACCCCCTCACACATGCGTACACTCCTCCCATCCCCTAAAGGCAGTGTTTCAGCCCTAAAAAAAGGAGTGTGCGGGAGTATGTATGATGGTGTACAGTCGGCTTTATGAGAGAGGGTGCCTTGCTGAAGCAGATAGAGGTGGGGATATCTCTCTCTAAGAATTAGGGACCATCTGTTGTCAACTGGAAGTATTTGTGCATGATAATGTAAGAAAAAAGCATAAATAAGTAATCCAGTAAACACTTTAACTTCATGAGTCTTGAATCAGAAAGTTAAAAGACTGAAAAAACTTGTGAAAAAGTCGAGCCTTTCCCCTGAAAGTAAATGAAGGAAAGGAAAGTCCTTTTGCACTTACCTTTTTGCATTCGTTAGCATATCCTTCATGGCAAGTAGAAAAGGGAAGCAGTTGGTGAATAGAAATATGGATATATTTATGGAACTGACTGAGTTATTCGTAAGTCATGTAGATGTTTGGATAGGCAGTGAATGTTAGTTTGATCTCATGGAGTTTGGTCTCTGTAACATCTGCCTAGAGTTGTAATCTAATCGTCCACTGTTTGAGAAAAGAGTTTGGTCAGCCATTAACTCCAAAAAAATTTATTAAGAACCTTCTGTAATCCAAATACAGCATTGGACACAAAGATAAATAAGGGACAACTCCTAGTTAATGTCAAAGAAATATTTAGGCTTTTTAAATTAAACCAGAAGAAAAGCAGTGTTCGTATTCAGATACTGTGGAGTGAGTGCTTTATAGTCATTCTTGTTTCCTTCAATCCTCACAGCACTGTGCTGAAGGCCTTATTGTCCCATTTTAGAGATGAAGAGATTTAGGTTTAGAGAGATTTAGATAATTTCCTCCAAGGTCCATTGCCATTATGTAGCTGAGCTGAGATAAACTGAAGTCTGTCGGATGCAGCTATATTTCTGTCTGCCTCCCCTGCTCCCACATGTCACCTCAGTTTACTCGTGCCCCTATTTCTAGTTCTTTTATTAATCTCCCCCTCATTTCCAGCTTTTGGCCTGTGTTGAGCAGAGACAGGCTTGGGGTGATGGGAGGAAGTCATTTCCAGGTGGTTTTGATGTGATCTCCCACCTGCCCTCTCACCCTAATTTGAGGACCTCAGGGCAAGGATGGCTTTGAGACATCCTGGCTCTCTTCTCAAGCCTCAGGTCCAGAAGCCGCCTCTACCTCGCCAGCACTCAGCGTCTTTATTTCAAGCTGTGAAGTTCTGCTGGTGTCTCAGTTCCCTTCTGTGTCTTGCAGGCTCTAGCACGTAACTCTCTGCATGGAGCCTTTCAGAAGATTCCATCGTCTAGCTCGCAGAGAACTAATTTATCTGGTGTGTTTTGTTTTTGTTTTTAACTTAGTTAAGTAGTGAGTTTCATACAAGATTATGTTTGCTCTCCAGTAACTTTAATTTTAAGATGTAATAGGACGACAGATTCTTTTGGTATGAGATCAAAAACAGGGCACAGCTTAAGATAATGATACTAGTTAGTAGTAGTAATAAAAAACTTACAGAATAATACAGGGCAAGTGAATCTTTTTGCTTAGTTTATAGGATCCAAGAAAGTCTGTGGAACTATTTGAAAATGTTTTTCTCAGCAGTTATCCAATATCCTTTAAATACTTTCAAGTGATTTCAGAATAGCAAAAGGATGAGATGAAATAAGAAAAAAGCAAGGTGTTAATGTGTAATAAATAAACCATCAGCCAGAATTATTTAGAGAAAAACAGAAACACTGGTATTTATGCAGTTTACACACACAATAAATTCCTCTGGGCACAATTGCATAACAAATGTTGGCGCTCACCCTATTAGCTACAGTCCCAAGGTACATAGTCAGAGCCTGAAATTAGGTGAAAGGACCCCACACAGGGATTGTGGTTTTAGATTCTTTCTAAATAAATTACTGCCTCCCCAAATATGGTGCGTTAGGACCTGCCGGGAAGAAGAATCTTGCTGTGACTGTTGTTGTTAAAGATACATACCTTCCAAGTGACAACATAATGTGCTTGCTTACTCCTGGAGGACTGGGGACACGAACCTGGGGGCTCTTAAAGACTAGGCTGTTACTTGACAACTAACTCGATTCACAAGTACCTAAGTGCTTTTTAAATTGGCACTTAAGTACTCTCATGATTAAGTCTTACCAAGTTATTGTCAACACCCAATTCAGGTATATAGATAAGCCATCCCTGTCTGTAAGTCTGTAGCTAATTGTATTCTTATGTTTTGTTCTGCTGGGTTTTTTATGTCTACTCTTGTTTATCAATCTCATTATTTTTATTTTCTGGCGCTTGTAGGGAGCTAGATGGAAAAGCATGAAATTGTATATAAAGTGTGCAGTTTAAGTGATGCTTGGAAGATATGTCCTTATCTGCTTAAAAACTAAAAAAAAAAGAAGGAAAAAAGGAGAGGGAGAGTGGGGGGCAGGAGACTTAGGTCTTTGTCGCATCTAGCACCGTTCGCGTCATCTTATCTGTAGCCCTTAATAACAGTAGCTAACATTTCTTGCACGTTTACTATGAGCCAGGCTTAAGTGCTTTCAAAGTGTCAGCTCATTTGATCCTCACAACTTCCCTCTTGTGCAGGTACTCTCATCCCAGTTTACTGTCACAGAACCCAACGTGCAGAGGTCATGTAACTTGCCCAAAGTCATACAGCTTGAAAGTGGCAGAGCAGTGTGGCCCAAGAGCCTAGGTTCTGGACCCTGCGGGAATACTGCCTCTGCGACAAGCAGTGCACTGCACTCCCTCTTGCCAGTAACCTGAAAGGGGCTGCATTCCCCATGAGCGAGGAGCTTACCCTATTCTTTTGAATCCCCAAAACAGCACCTGACGTGTAAGTAGGTACTCAAATACTATTAATGAACAAATGATGAGTGAGTGAGTTAGGGAGGGAGGGAAAGACTGGAGTGGGAAATCACAACCAGACTCCTCTTGCAGACCTCCTCCTTAGCTGAGTGAGGCAGTAGACCCTGCTGTGGGATTCCCTTAACCACAGCCTCAAATGCTGACCCCTTACGATGTACATCCAAAAGCTATATAATGTTATAATCCAGTGTTACTGCAATTAAAAAAAATGCTGATCCCTGATCAGTTGAAGAAAGGCTAATGTTAGAATGCTTATATTTGAGAATACACTTTGAGAGCAGAAAGCAGAGTGTTACATGAAGTGTGTTTGGCACATGGTAGGCCCAAATGTCTACAGGCGAGTTGGACCAATTAGCTTCAGGTTGACTGCTTGCCCTCCTGGTGAGCACATAGCTCTCGCTCCCTCCCGGGGGCAGCCATGGGGGCCTTTCAAGACTGGTTTGTAAGCTGTGGTCTCCCCCGGACTAGCCAGGGCTCACTCTCACATTTAATGTACTGCTTTTAAGTCGTGCCTTGCAACATGCAGGTGCCACTGCATTGTTATTTCAGCTAGCATTTTTTTTTAACATCACAATTAAGTATTGAGAATAATTTGCTAATATTTTTTCCAGTAACCTCAGGCATAAATGCCACCTAAGTTGATTCTTAATGTCAGAGGGACCCTAAGGGCAGAGTGCCATTTTCCATTAAGAAATCTGTTTGTTTTATAATTAAAGTAAGATAAGGTGTTGAGGAGGGAAATTTTGGCTGCAAGATGTATATGACATGCCCATGATGACTCAATAAGAAAAATACAAGAGATGTGGACAGGTGTGAGGCCAGCTTGGCTCCAACACCTGATGCAAGAGATAAGAATTTCATCATCACTTAGAAGTCTTGATGTCAGGCCTGATCCGCTGTCCCGTCTTGGGCTGTGTCTGGACCCTGCCCAGGTGGCCACTGTGACCTGAGTGTTCTTCAGGCCCAGTGTGTGCAGAGTCTTCTGCTGGGAGGAATTGATGGTTTTGATGACCATGGGGATTTCCAAGCCAACACCTAGCATATCACTTTTCAAGAACTAGGAACAACATAGGTAATATTTTACAAGGTAACATTCAATATATGGTTTGAGTTGTCAGTAAATAAATTCCCCACTTGTGTTTGGACAAATGGGTAGTTCTGTTCCAGTACTTCTGTTTCTCTGAAACGAAGGCAAAACCCGTTTCCCATCTCAGTCAGTAAATCAAAAGTTATTTGTAGATTGTCCAAGCTGGGTAATAGGTATATGAGGGTCCATCATATTATTCTCTCTACTTCAGTATTATTGAAATGTTTTCCATACTAAAAACCTAAAATGAGTGTTATTTGCAGTTATTATCTGAAACTGAGCTGAGTTTCAGGTAGGCCTAATAGTTCTGCTAACCTGGACTTAACCAACTCTTGAAGTAGAGGAATAAGAGAGTCCCTGTGCGTGGATTCTTTCTCATTCTCTGGATTTAGGATGGAATGCAACTAAACCAGACAATCAACTATCTTTCTTCCTGCCACCTGGCTCTCTTGGATTCCTTACTTGGGGAATCCTGGTCCCACTTGGGACAGTGTTGAAGAGAGGGCATTGTATATTGACCTGCATGGATTTAGGTAGCCACTTCAACATCAGCTCACCCAATAGACTGCATGCTGTGCTCCTCTAAAGGGCTGGAGGTCTGTGAGCTGTCAAACTGTCCCCCTCCTCATCAATCCTAATTTTATAGGAGCGCTATATTCTTTCATATTGATGCTAATGATATAGTTTGAATCAAGCTGCCCTTCAAATGAGATTTCTACTGAGCTGCCAGAAAAGTCTGTACCAGGCACATATCTGGGTGGGAATTCTTTGAAACAACAAAAAATGTTTCCAGCCCTGCCCATAATACTTCCTCACCGAACAGTATCTCAAATGATTAAGCTACTGCTTCTGTGGCAAGGAATCAAACATAGTTTGGCTGACCTGAGAGGCAGCAAAGTCAAAGATGGCACAGGGTTACATGATATTAACATTCTGGCACATAACAAGGATCAAAACCCAGTTTATGGGTGGTATTGCTTCAGTGCCACATAGTGTGCTATTATTAGTAGGCTGAGAATAATAAAATATTCGTAATATCTCAAAGACTGTTAGGCATTTGGTTTCATCCTTTAACTCTTAAGTGTCCTGGAAACTAGTTCCATAAATGGAAATTAAAATATAGCACAGTCTGTTTTTTTGCTTGTCCAAATAAGGTCATATGTTGGGTAATAAATGTATAGCAGATGACCACATGTTAACCTAAGTCTTTAACCTAAGCATCAGAAATTTCTCCTGGATGAATTTCATAGTATTTTGATTTTCTCTGGTCATTTAAAATATCTTTAGGTATTTCAAATAACATTAGAATGTTATTGTTCAGAGCTGCTTCTGAAACACATGATTAGGAAAACCTCAGCCTCTGACTTTTCAGCGTTCAGCAGCCCCGGCTGTTAAGTGTTTCCCTGGTGAAGTGGCCTGCAAGGGGGCAGGTTCCTCTTTATTTCCCCTGCTGTCCACTTCCCATACCTAAAAGGGCATTATTGCTGGGAGTCTCATAATTTTCCTCCTAAGATAATAATTGAATCTAATAGTTCAGACTTGGGCCTGCTCACTTTCATCTAATCAACAGAGGCAGGAAAACATAGTCTGGAATGCTAACTATGTGAATGAAAAATATTTAGTCATTCTTGAAATGATAGGAATGTTTTTCCAACAAGCTTAAATAAACACAATCTCTACTGAGACTGTGTTAAACTTTTTTTGGATAAGAGACAACTCTTAGGCAACCAAACAGAAGTTAATGAAGGTTATTAAGAGACATGCCCTTCAGAAAAGGTTTGCAGACTTTAAAAAGAAAGATTCCATCTTCTTTATGGGACAGCCTTGGACCAGAAGTAGCAGAATTGGTTTCCTTTTAGATTTTTGTCAACCTTATAGAATTTAACGTTTTAACTAGTAATCACATTGTCTAGCTTTCAAGAGATGTTCTCCTTTACCTAACCATGGCTGTGTTAGACCATCTTATCTTAAAATCCTCATCTTCATCTCCTTCCACTGTTTGCCTCAGTTCTAAGCAATGGATTGGTCTCAACTCACCTGTATTTTAAGCACCTGACAGCACTTTTCATATGGAGCTTATTTCTCACCAATACAAGATCCAACTATAAAGAAATGAAATTATTTTTAAACATACGAAGATTTACATATTCAAGTGAAGTGTTCTGCCTTTCAAAATAGCTGTATGGGAAAACTGTACAGTTATTGCAGAAATACAGTCATTCAAAATTTTTTTGCTACTTCTCTGTTGGCTAACGTTAGAGCTTGCCGTACATCCTTTTGAATATCCTTAGGTTTGTAAACCCTGACTTGAAAGGTTTATCAGACTCTAGGAAATAGTCAGAGTCATTCACGTCTAAGTCTGGTGAAAAAGGTGAATGATGTAGCTGGGTAAAACTGTTCAGAGAAAGCAAAAAGTGACGGTAAAATAAAGGCACTTTGTCTTCCATGACATTGTAATTTGCTCTGAAAGCAACTCTGAAAAGAAGTTTCAGATAGAATTTTAGCATGAACAGCATTTTAGCACAAGCACGTCGCCTCTGAAAGTGAGTGCTTTTAGCAATAACACTTATTTGTAAGTATAACTCCTGGTGTGTTTATTTAAAAAAGAAATCAATTCACTTACTACGTAGTATTTTTATGACTTCTAGGGGCTAGAGGCATGTATTTAAATGGTCATCTATTATATTACAACATTTTTGTGAAGTGGCAGGTGCTCCATTTAAACATATTTTCAAGTGAATAGACTAAAACAATTTTTCTATAGAAATAACTTTTAAAAGAGGTGGTGATTCCAATATAATTTATTTTTAATATTTTAGTTCTGTAACTCCACTTCTGATTGTACCATTTTAAACCGTTTTATTGTGTAGTCTTAAGTTGATCCTATAAGAACAAAATGATTTCACTTTGTTTAATACGTGTGGGTTAGCATTAGAGACAGTGAGTAACCCAGTGAATTGTTTTTAAAGGCCCTATTGGAAGTATTTTCTGTGCTATGTCTATCTGAGTGTTAAAGATAAAATGTCACACAAGTATATAAAATGTCTGCCACGATATTATTGTCAAATAACAGGACAGACTGAAGAAGTGAAAATGTCTGCTAAAGGTCATCACTTGCCCATTCATGGATCTCCCATCACAAGTGGCTGCTGAGGTAGCAGGGAGCTGGACCGTACCCACATCCCAGCCTCTCACTTTGAGATTCCCAGATGCTCACTGTGTCCATCAGCATGCAGATTGGGAAATCTGTTGCCAGGGGACTCAGCAGTGCCAGATCTTGGTCCAGGGATCATATCATCAGTGTCATCTGATTTTGATATGACATGAGCAAAAATGAACATTTAGTACTTTTTTGAAATTTGTCGGAAACTCAAAGAGAGAGTGATGTATTCCATCTTACAGGTTTTTGAGTTTAACTATTGGGAATTCAACCACATTTTTACTTAACCATTTATATCTATAGGATACCTATTTACACATCAAGTGAATTGCTTTCACGTCTGAGAAGGTAGCTGGATTTATCATATTTGTTTGAAACTGAGCCCAATTCAGGCATCTGGACCATCGGAGACCACGGAATTTAATGCCAGCCACCAATCGAAAATAAGGTTCAGTTCCAGCCTCCAGCTCTTGTTTTGCAGCGCCATCATGAAACAGAACTAAGAATCCCCAAGAAAATTCTAAGGCCAACAAGTAGTTGGTGCTTGGGGACCCGTGAGTCATATAGTGCTCTAGGTTTGATTTTTCGCTTTGACTGCTGGAGCACACCGAGAGTTGAGTCTGGAAGCCACTTTCCCAACCAGGCAGGACCTCACAGATGCACTGTGTGTGCTGACCTCATCCATGACTGCAGGGTGATCTTTTCTACTTAAAATTTACCTTGGTCCTCGTGTCCTCTCTTTAAAAAAGTATACATACATGATATAATTTGGGGCTGCCTTGAATCTGCTTTGGAATCAAGCAAGGTATTTGTAATGCGTGTTTATGTTTTGAGGCCTACCGGCTGCCTAGGCCTGTGTCTTGCACTGTGGTCTTGAGACCCTTAGTGTGGGCATCAGTTGGAAGCCAAAGGATGGTGTTCTTTTTCACCTTAATTGGAAAGCTATTGCCCTGCACATCAGCTCACTTTTTAAAACAATCAGGGAGTCTCTGTTTTATTAGTGAAGCTAAAAACTGTTCAGAGATAATAAGCTGTCAGTTTGGGATGGCTTCAGGCCTTGCATATTGAGAGGAATCAGCAAGCTCATATCTTTTCAAGACTGTGAATCTCTCATTCTTTCTGGGAACCAAGTTTTAAAAAGATTACATGGAGATTTTAGGCCAGATGAATTCAACAGGCATGCTCCACAGTCCTGTGACAGACATACTGAGAACGTTATTATTTAAGTGATACACCCCCAGTATTATGGTTAAGAAAGCACTGGTTGAACTATCTCTTATTGTTGACCTAAGTTTCAGGTTAATGACCTACAGGAACTAGGGTTTGCTAATCAAAGACAGCCTTTGGAGATGGATCTTCTGTATTCTCTTTCAACTTGAGAATGAGAGAACTACTGGAAAAGCTACCAAAATAGAGTAAATTATACTGTGATGAGTTTGCCCTCATCCCTAAAGGTCCCGCAAGGCCTCCATCATGGGAGAGGAAGAACGGGGTCAGCCAGGCACACAGAATCATTGTTTCAACTCACATCGGATAAGCTGATTATGAAGAGATTTCTGTTCTCTTCGAGACACCACGACACAGTCAAAATGCAAAACAATGATATCAGACTGCTACTCAGCAAATGTAAAAGGCGCCAGTGGCTGGTCACTAACACGCTCCAAAGCTTACCAGACCATATGAAAGGATGTCATGGACCCACCCACATCTCAGATGCCTTTCATGTTATCAGTGGAGATAGAAAATGATGCTTAAGTTACAATGGACAGGATTCAGAATGCCAAGCCAGTTGTCATACCATTTATCAGCTGAACATTTAAGGCCTGCAAAAGGGCTCATAATTAGCTGTCATCTGAGACAAGTTCTAGCTGTGAGTGGGCGGGATAGTCATTACAACAATAATTATAGCAACCTGTAATATTCATGTAACCGTTGGAGTTTGTAGAACAGTCCCCTCTTGACAATCTTCTTTGAGCCTTAGAGTGATACTGTGAGGTAGGAATAATGGGCATTACTGTTTTATAGAAACCCAGAGAGGTTCACCATCACCTGTAAGATATTGAAAGAACAGGGACTCAAGCTAAGTCTTCTGCCCCCAAGTCCGTGTCCTTGGCATTGCTTCTCTTTAGACTCCCCATTGTGAGAAAGGAGAGGGTGAGGAAAGTAAGAGGTGAATATGAAAGTGGCTCAGATTCAAAAGCCATTCTTGCTCCTGGCTCTGTTCTCATTGCTAAGACCCAGTTACTATTATTCTGACATTTATGTAGCCTAGCCTTCGATCCAGGTTCTTTCCCTGAGCCTCTGCCTGGAATTTAGACCTTGCTGTTTGACCTCCAGGAAAGCCTGCTTCCCCCAGCTGGGGATACAGTTCTACCCGAGAACACCGAGCTGCTCTCCCCAGCTGTCTCTCTCCTCATGCTTGTCATCTGCCCAGCCAGACTCCAGGCCCTGGGCCCTGGCTAGTGGTACTCAAATCTCCACTGAGTAAAATGAATGGGCTACTCAGCCCCCGTCAGTGCTCCAGGCAATGAGATACCATCACCGACACTTGCGCACTCTGGTCCAGACTCTTGCCTTTTTTCTCTCTGATTCTTGCCAGTCTTTGCTTCATTATGAGGTAAATTTGCTGCGAAAGTGCCCGTCATTCATCCAGTACAAGATGAGTTGATGACCTGAGTAAGTGCCCAGCTATTTTCAGGGCTATTGTAATAATACCTTATTCATTTGGTACCATCAAGGAATGAGGTAGTCAAAGAAGTAAATTCTCCAGATAATTGAAATTTGAGTATCAAGATTTTATTTAACGAATTTTGAAGGGAGACCTACAATGCTTTGTGTACTTCTGTGCCCTCTTACACCAAAGCTACAGATCATAATTGAACCCATTTTAGGCAACTGAGTATCGTCGCTGAGGATCTCATTGTGGACTGCTTGGGTTTGGGGATTTTCACTATTAGTGAGTCAAGTTCACCACAGCCTTCTGAGCTAGCTTGCTGCTTCAGCAGAGCTCATTCATTGAGTACCTACTATGCGCAAGGGACTGCTGCAGTGATGAGGATCCTAAGGAACTTTTCTGTCCGATCCTCCAAAACTTAGGAAATTAGAGATTCAGCCTGTTAGGGACAATATTGGCGGAGGAGGGGGTGGGCATCTCCATCAAAAACTGTGCCATGACTTTCAGTACTCAGGTGTCTTTTTTCCTCTTTATTCGTTCACTAAGCACTGCTATGGGCCAGGTACTATACTAGATGCTGAGGTCATCAACAATGAATAAACCATTGCCCCTAATGTGAGGACCCTTCCTCCCTGGTCCTCAGCCATTTCCCGAAGAGTTTTGTTGAGATAACAGAATTCTGACCATCTGACACCCCCCAGCTGAATATGGCTATTAAAATGTGCATACATACACACACATATACACATGTACTTATAAATAAGACACATTATTTCCAGCTAAAAGTTACCAAGATATATTCTTTATGAAAATTAATAATAATATGAAAATAAAATATAAGACAAGTATAAAAGGTCCAGATTATTCTTGGAATCCAATCATTTTGTGAGCTCTCTCAAGCTGAATTCCTGGAAAAAGATAGCACACTCTACATAAAAAAAAAATTTTAATTTTTCTTTTGTAGTCTTTTAATAATGATCTCAATCATACTGTCTTTTTCCTATTAAATAGGAGATTGGTAAAGGAAGAAAAATATGTCCAACCGCCAAGATTCCTTGGAAAAAGCATACAAAGTTAATAAATAGGTCTAAAGTAAATACGTGATTGCTTCTCTATCTGACCATAAAATAATACAAATCTTGGGGACATTTTCACACCATTCATTTTAAAATAAAGGAACTGCTCTGAGATAAGTACTTTAGAAATTACAAAGATGTAGGTGTTGTTATGAGAAATATATACAAAGGAAAAAAGGATGACTAAATGTGTAGTGGCTGAAAGAATTTGAAAACTCCAACTGTAGGAGATTTTTTTCCATGACTTAATGAGACTTTCTTAAATACACATTCATACCCCTTGGAAATTCCCACTTCCAGATTAGGGAATTTTTGTACCCTTGGTTTTGGGGTTTTTTTTTTTCCTTATTGTCTACATTAATAGAGTTTTCTCTCTAGCTTCATTTGGGAAAATTTCATCTTTACAGTATGTCTCTTCCCAGGGTGCAATTATGTTGACAGTTTGATGATTTATTTGAATGGTTTTCTACTAGTTATGGTCACATTTGAAAGCAACTGTGGTAAGGAGAATGACATATGAAGATACAGTAAAGCAGATAAGCTCTCTCCTTTGGTTCTGTCTTGGCCAACTTTATGTCCAGTTTTATGGCCCTAGACAGGCTACCAGTAACTGGTGGGCTGGAGGAGGCCTGATATATTTAGCCATATAAAGTGAGAGAAGCTTTGGAATTTTCTCACTCATTAGACATTCGCATCGCTTAACCAACTTCAGCCAAAAAAAAAAAACCTTAAGAAAGAGAGTGCCTGAATTAGGTCTGAAAAGAGAACTTAATTGTTCCTCTTTGTCTCTCACAATTGAATAAGCAGGCTTGTGAATTTACAAAGAGCTGCATAAGATATGCAAACCATTATCAAAATCCAAAAGGAGAGGTAATAAGAAAAATAAGAGAAAGATAGGAATAAGCTTCATTTATTTTGTTACTTCTACTTGAAATTTTAACTTTTAAAAGAAATGTAAAAAATGTATCCGCCTTAAAAAACTACTTTTTCTAGAAATTTGCCTATTGTGAGGTTTTTTCCAGAAAGACTTTTCTTAGAGTGTGTTTGTGTGTGTGTGTGCGTGCATGCGTGCGTTTGTATGGATTCGTAGGAATCGAGGGGGCTGGTAGACAGCTGCTACCCACAGCCAGGCCCTCCAGACCTGCCAGGCACCACAGCACAGTGAGGCAGCACTCCTGGACCATCGAGATCTGGAACCAGAGCAAATTATTACCCTCCTGACAGAGGCAGTGCTGCAGACAGACCTAAAAGGGATGGCTCTGTGTGCCTTCTACAAGTGTACTTTACGAGAGTCACCTACCCATACTCAGGAGCTACTAATTGGCTGTCAGCCCTCCCAGGGTTGCTAATCAGAAAGAGTACTTCACACATTTCTCAATGGGGATAATTAGTATTATTCACAAGAGATAAACAGCTCATAGTAATCAAGGTAATGAGAAGAACCTTGTATGCATTAATTCAAAACCAGAAGTTCAGTGGAGTAATACAGTTTAGATACCAAGTTAAAAGCATCTATTAACGTTTTCATTTAAGCTACACTTACCTGAAATATAAAAACCAGCGATAATAAAAATTGTTTCAGAAGCAAATTAACATAATTCTTACACATTTTAAAATAACTCAGGGTCAGAGTATATTCGTACATGTTCTGTTGTTGTCCCAAACATGTTAAAGTATCCAATACGGTGATAGGACTGATATTAAAACTTCAAGTCAGCACCTTAAAAGGTTGAATTTGAGTTTCAACTTCTAACTTCCCTTTCTTTTTTTTGGAGAATTTTCCATAAAATAAAATAACAAAAAGCAAGAAAGTAGAAAACTTAGATTTGCTTAACACATTTATACCTCCTGAATAATCAGGTTATTTTATGGTCTAGTGCTGTGACTTTAAGAGTCAGAATAATGATTTTTATTTTAACTTTATGCTCTTGACCAAATTGTGATCATAGTACCTTAACAACCCCATTGAGTAGGTAGAATTGCTCCTAGGAAATACTTGAACATCAATGTAAAATATTGGCGGTGTTCTCCAGAAACTTAGTGTCTGAAGCTCCCTAAATCTTGAAAATATGAATGTTTTCCTAGAAATGTTTTTACTGATAAGGGGTTTACTGGGCTTCCTAGGATATGAAAGAAATATCCATCCCTAAGTTTTAAAAAAATGTAAAATAAAGAACCAATATGTGTTTGTTTATGTTATTGCATTTGGTAATAGATTTCCTTCCAGAATTTTGTACTCTAAGACTTGGGATAAGAATTGGTGGCTAAACATCTGCACTCCTGACACACTCCCAAAGGTTCTTTTAAACATGGCTCTTCTGGACAGTCTGAGGTACTCGGAAAGTCTTTCAGAATCACGCAGGAAAATGACAGGTTAAGGAGAATAGTGTTCCCACTCAGATGCAGGGTAGGAAACAGCAAAGTGGATGTAGACATAACAAACACCCATTTTTGTTCTTTATTGCTTCTAGGCTCAGAAAATATTTCTAGAATTCTTCACAAAGAAGCTGTTCCAGGGTTCCCTTTAGAAATAGTTGTAGCCAAAGACAATGAGTTCCTGCTGTTTCAAGCCTTCTTCCTTTGGAGGACATTAAGGTATTTCTTTAATTCCTCAGCTGATTCAATACAAGATGAGATGGAATTTCAGAGTGATCCTGTAAGCAGTACTTTATTGAATTTCCCCTTGCCAAATCCCCACCTCTGTGCAAGTATTTTCTCATTCTCCTAAATAAGCATTTAGGAGACCATTTCTCTCCTTTGAAAGAGGCCCACTAACACATCTCTGCCCGACCTGTTTAAAGGGAGACAGTTTTCTTTGCTCCAAGCAACAGGCATCATGTATATTGATGCATCAATGTCTGCAGAAAAGTCTTAGCAGGACCTCTGTTCAACTGATAATCACCAGACTTGCCAAGGACACAGCATCGCCAGCATCCTTCTAGAAAGGCATGTACTTTCTGGCATATCAATTCAATACCTTATCCCCTGTAATGTAAGAGCACAGAAATGTAGGATTTAAATGAGAATCTTCTGTTCTTCAGGCCAAGACCCATCAGGATATTTTCCATATTCAGAGCATTGTTAAATAGACTAAAGAAAGTGTGAGACAATAACAATTTCCGATACAAATTTCAGGATGCTCTAACAAGCAAAAGTCACGTTTCATGTATTTTACTAACACTTTTTCAAGTTTCTTTGTTTATTTGGATTAGAAACAGTCATACTATGGTACCATGAGTCTAAATTCTTTAAAATCTCTTCCCCACCAAGAACTTCCTTTGATAGAAACTATGCAAAAAAATCTAACTAGCTCTTGGTCGTTATTCTTTAAGGACTGTAAATGTAATGTTGATTTTAAATACTCTCATTCAGGATGTTATCAAATGTGTTTCATTTTGGAGTTCATTATTTGGAAGAGGAAGTTGAATTTCAATAGTCTCACAGCACTTCTTTCTCAAAACATTGCCCTGATGTTAGTAATAGGACCAGTTCTGAGATTATATATTAATATATTGGACTCCAAGCAGACTCTCAGATCTGTTTATGATAATGTCAGATTTTTTGCTTGATAATATACAGTTGCATATTTCTGTTATAATACTGTTCTTACAGAAATCTAACTAATATAAGGATGACCTCATACGGTAGGAAACCAGGCACTAAAATGTGAAAATGATGAAAGGGAATAGAACGTAATGTGTGACTTCAGATTAAGTGTTCGGAGACAGCAAGTTGCCTGCATGTGTGTCCATTACAAATCAGCAGTCACTCCAGGGGTCAGCCTGGTGGCGCAGCGGTTAAGGTCGCACTTTCTACTTTGGCGGCCCGGGGTTTGCCGGTTCGGATACCGGGTGCAGACATGGCACCCACTTGGCAAGCCATGCTATGGTAGGCATCCTGCATATAAAGTAGAGGAAGATGGGCATGGATGTTAGCTCAGGGCCAGTCTTCCTCAGCAAAAAAGAGGAGGATTGGCAGATGTTAGGTCAGGACTAATCTTCCTCAAAAAATAAATGAATAATAATAATAATAAATTTTTTTTAAAAAGCAGTTACTCCAGTGACGTTGGACAACAGCACCACAGAAAGATGCATCACCACCCTTAAAAGGCTGTTAAAATTTGTTCCAGTTTGCATTTGAAAAGGAAAACTATACTTATTTGTTAGATGTAATGAAATGATGTGACTACAATGTTAAAATGCCTTTTAAAAAACTTTAGACTTCTGTCTATATAATATATCACAATGAGTGTTGTTGTATTCAGCCTAATCTGTCGTGGGGAAATTGAATAGTTCCAGAGTAAACTGACAATTTTCATGAATAAATGGTTTTGTTGAGGGTTTCTGTGTTTTAATATTAAATATTGAGGGAGTGAAAATTTGTATGTGTTTCCCACTTTCTTCCATCTAATGTGCATCATTAGTGAATAGGGAAATAGTAATTTCAGCAGCACAAAATAACTTTTTTCTTCTTGCACTCTACCACATCATCTGAGGCCAGAAGACATCCAATAGGACTTGTTGTACCTAAAATATTTGCAGTGAAGCATAGTAGGACCAGTACCTACCAAACAGCCCTTATGTGCGGTTTTTTTCATTTGTTGAACTGAGCAAAAGCCCTTGTCCTGAATGTTGTAGGGAAGCATATTGAAGGTGTTTGCTCTCCTGGAGAATGTGTGCATGGTAGACGCCTGTGACTGCATACCCAGCTGATGAAGCTATTTGAATAAAGTGTGGGGCTGTTCAAGTCAGTTCTGGTCCTCCAACAACCTGAATATTTTTTTCTTTTACTCTCTAGCCACAGATTACAATCCTAATCTCATCCATGAATCATAATATGTACCAAAATAGCATATACATCACTATTGATTCTCTTAACAAATTCCTAAAATTCACTGAAAGTAAAATTCCATACTACCCTATGATTATTATGCATTTTCAATGTCAGTGTAATCTGCCCAAATATGTATTTTTCCATAATATATTTTCCGAAGGCAAAAGTTTCTCATAAACTTATATGTCAGTAAGAAATACAAGGGTTTCGTCTATGTAGATATGCTCAAGACATTTCTTTACCTGTAAGCCATTCACTGAAGCACAGGACATTCAGGGTCCCTGGCCCTTGCTCCGATAACTCTCTAGACCATACACCTAACTCCTTCCTCCATAGGTAATCTGTGATGTAGTTTACTTAAACCTGATACACATTCTCTGCTCTCTTTTATATTTGTGGTTAGAATAATTTCAGCAAGACATCACAAGTCTTACGGCCGGAAGCTGAAATAGAATCATTATTTTGGGAGGCTAATAAGAGTAATGATAAAAGAAAAGCTATATAGAATTGAAAACCAAAGATGTTTATGATACATCTTTTAAGAGAATGTAGGAGAGCAGCACTACCGTATTTAATTCACTATGTCTTAAAACTTGCCTAACTTTAAACTACTGTTTGATATTTGCAGTTATTTGTCAGAAAGGATACTCTAGTCATTGAAGGTATTAGAAATTTTACAGCAGTCGAAAGTTAATATAAAAATTTCAGGGAGATGTTCTTCAAACTGTGTTGTCATAAAAATAGAGAATGTGCTATGTATGCCCTCTTCATGCGTATTTTTACGGGGAGAATGCTGAGCAAAGCATCTCTTTAACAGGTCATCGTTGCCTACTACCTGTGAAGAGTTGAATCACTGGCCCCTTTTAGCAGATGGATAAAAATTTAGAACTCTTGATCTTAGCGGTGGCAGCTAAAACACTTATTTTGGTCTCTCTTCCATGGTAACAGGAGATGAAACTTGAGAAGACAGTGTGGACTAATGGATAGAGTGTTGGACAGGAGGTCAGGAACCTCTGTTCTGTTCTATTCCCAGCCTGCTACTGGGTTGCTATGTAAACTTAGATAAGCCACTTACCCTCTCTGCACCTCATATTTTCCATTTGTGAAAACATAGGTAGAGACATTCTGTACTTAGCTCTTTACAAAGATATTGTGAGAACCAGCTTACTCTGAAGTTCTTAGTATCTCTTGGTTGAAAAGAGGCTACATAAATATGTCAGTGTCCCTGTCCCCTTTGACAACACTCTTCCCGTAATCCAACATTATATAAACTGTCCCTTATCAATGCACTCGAAACAGGTACCATTACAACAGGCTTTGTATTGCACAGAAGCTAAGAGTATGTCTCTGGAGCCAGAATCCCTGGGTTTGAATCTTGGATCCACCACTTATTAACTCTGTGACCTCGGGCAAGTCAGTATACTAGATTTCCTCATCCGTAAAACGGGGCTAATGTTAGCACCCATCTCCCCATCTCACTGGCGTGTCATAAAGCTTGAAGGCATTTATGAAGAGCACTGCAAACATTATATAGACACGTAATACACTTTATGTAAGTGTGTGATTACTGTTATTACCCAGAACTAGTCTTCTTATTAACATGGCAGGGAAGGTACAAGTGTCGCCTCTGGCCTTGGTTTCTTCTACACATCTCTTCCCAGAATGGCTGCTCCCTGTTCCTCCCGAGCACTTGTATCTCAATCTGCCACTCCCATAAACCCCTGGACCCTGAGGATAAGCTCTTAGTCACTGTTATCCATCATATCATATTTAATAATCGAAGGAGTGTCACATAAAAAAGATAAAAGAAACCCAAATGTTTTAAACTAGTCTCATAAATGTCTCTGATTTAGTAACTTTAAAAAAAAGGCTAACAGATTTCAGATGTGTTGCAAAATAGAGAGTGAGATAATTGGCAGCTGGAACCTGTGGTCTGATTATTATAAAAAATAAACTCAGAAAACCGGAAGAAATAGAAGAACAGTTAGCAATTTAAATAGGTTCATCTTAACCTCTCTGGTCTGCTTTTTACAGTGGTGACCATCAGAAGTATTATGTGAGAGTACCAAAAAGTGCATAAATTGTTCAAATGTAAAGAAATAGAGCTTTCGGATTTTCAAAAATCTAAGTATTTCTTTTTCAGGGGTTAAAGTTATTATGAAAGTTATAAAAGTTTAGGTTCAATGAAAATTATTGATTAGTTTTTCTGTAATTTGCTGTAGTATGGGATTTCAAAGATTGAATAGCAGCTAAGAGGTAATCATATGTTTCATTGATTTTTTTTTCCCATTTTTATTATTAGAACCCACCTACATCACAATTGATCCACCTGCATGTGGGGAGTTATCCAACTGCACCCTGACAGAGAAGGACTGCATTTATGGTTTCAAACTTGATCACAATGGTTGTCGAACTTGTCAGTGCAAGAACAGTGAGTATACAAGAGCCTGTGTTTTTTTTCTGAACCTAATGTGGTAACTGTCAAAGCATATTGTGTGATTGAATACCTTTTTCGGAATGTTCATGACATTCCCTTAGCAACCTGAAAGAAGAAAAAAAATTTATACTTAACACTAACAAATACACAGTCGTTTGGGGAAGAAGAGCCGCTCCTTTTTTCTGGTTTTCCTCTTCATTTCACTGTATTCAGGTGCTTCTTGATGTCCAGCTGCAACGTGGGTGCAGCCCTGGGGGCTTCGGAGAACATCTTTCCCGCCACCCAGTCAGCTCTTTCTATAGCACCCTTGCTAGGTCACCCACACAGGTGTCACATTCCATGTGTGACAGCCATAATCCTTAGAATGTGCTTCACTTTGTTGATCCCAACTCTGCCTCCATGTAGATTCCAGTCATGTCTCCAGGCCATGACCTCTGAAACTAAATAGGGTGTATTGCACTTCTTCCCCCTAGGTCTTCTATCAGAATAAACGTCCTCACTCCCCTTGACCATAACCCAGGTGACATAGTTTCTAGAACTTTCTTGGTCCTTTTCATCTTCTTGCACACTTACAATATGTCATTGTCCTTATGTAAATGTGCGGCCCAGAAACAAGCAAAATACTCCAGAATTTGGTCTGATTAGGGCAGTGCTATTATGTGGCCTGGGTTTGTGTTAGCTTTTTGAATTACACACTGTTGACTAAGACTGAGGTTATAAGCAGCTAGAACCAGTAGGTGCTTTTTATGTCAGCTGTTAGGTGGTTCTCATTGTTCTATATTTGAACATTTGATTTTTTTTTAATGATATAAATGGAGGGCCAAGTTTAACAAGAAATTATCCTGAGACTTTTAAACCATTTTCCAACTGGTTGGGATATTTTTGAATCTTGATAAGGTGATCTCATACTTTATGCCTCCCAGTTTATATTAACTAAGTATAACTTGCATGTCCTCATGTAAATCACTGAACTAAAATAAATTAAATTGTACAGAACCAAAGACAGAGGCCCTGTAGCACTAAAGACCTTCCTACAAAATGACGTTGAACCATAATCCTCGCTCCTTTAGTGGAGTAACTCAGCTAACAACGTGTCAGCTCCATCTCCACAGGAAATCTTGAAACCTTCGGCCTGTATTTTATCTGAAATCAAAATACGTTGTATTTGCATCATTCCTTTGCTTGGAAACCCTATTTTAAACATAAAATGAAGCTAGTGGGGCATGGCTTGTTCTTCATGAACCAACGCTGGCTCCTGGTGGTCATTGCCTTCTTTTCTAAATGTCACAAATCATATGTTTAACAATTCCTTCTGCAGAATTTTCAGTTGTGAATGTCAAGCTTAGTTTCTGTAGTTTTAGGAGCCTTTTGTCCCTTTGGAATTGACAGTGGCCTCCTTTCGTTTTCGGAAATCTCTTTCCAATCTCTCCGATCTCTCCCGAATGTAGACAGCGCTTCCATAATAAGCCGATTCCCTGTGAGCCTCTGGGTATAATTATCCTGGGCTCAGAGACTTGGAATTAGTTAATGTAGACAGAGGCTCACTTTCAGATTTATCAGTTATTTGGGGCTTTTTGTTCCTCTTAACCTTAATTGTTCAACACTTCCTTTTGTAAGAATATTTTTGATAAAGAAGGCAGATACAAAATAGGAGTTGAGTGATTCGGTTTTCTCAATCACATGTTGTCATCACCCTATCTGCCTGATGGAGGTAGTGCTAAAACGGAGTTTATACAACTGTTGTGATTGTGCTTGTTACCATCTTGAAAGTTCCCATGAGCTCCACCCATCAGGGGCAGTCCTGCCATCCTCCACTTGTTTCTGTTCAGAGGAGGGCCAGTCCATGTCATGCACCGGTCAGCCTTTTTTACACCTCCCTCTGGAGAGCTGAATTGTTAGGGAGCTGCTTGGCAGCCACATTTGTTTGCTTAAATAGCCAGTTTCTTTTTTGACACCAAGATAATTGGTGATTGTATCGTGAAGAGTTTATATTTTAATCCTTCTCATCTCTCTTGAGCTAAACATCCTTTCTGATCGTGGGAGCGTACCTAAATTTTTTTCTGAGATTTTTGAAGTCTAAAAATATCGATTTCATTGTGCCTGATCAACTCACCTGCCACCTTCCCTTGGGCTTTGCTGTTATGAACTTTTTGGCCACATGGTCATGCTTATATAAGACCCCTGCCTCTTCACAATGAGCCCTTTGTACATAAGTCCAAAGAAGCAGTTTCCCTCAGTTGTTACTGAAGCAAGTCAAAGACATATCCCTGGCTTTTGCAAATTGAAACTATTGGGAAAATTCTGCTCTGCCTGTCTTTATGTTAGTCTTGCATTCTGGCTTAGTGAAAGGAACATCCATGCGTGTTACCTGCTTTGCACCTCCATTTCATTAACGTGTAGGGAGAAATATGTTCAGGAGACTCTTGCATTTTGTGTCAACAGGTTTTTTTTACATATAAATCTTTATTAGCCCTCCATTATTTGCAAACTTACCTATTTATAGGGTTATCTAGTCTTTCTTCCTTCCCTCCTCCCTCCTTTCTTCCTTCGCCTGGTGTAGATAGAACACCTACCGAGATTTAGGTGCTGTACCGAGTGTTAATGCCACAGACATGAATACAATGTAAGACTGACTTCCCTGAGAGGAAATCTCCTGTATCTGACACACTAATGAAATACCATCATTTGAAGCCAAATCAATATCTTACCAAAGTAAATCCTATTAAGAGGAAGCTTTGATCCTATAGGAGAACCTAGGCAGATGTTCATACCAGAGTAGGGAAGTAACTGACCCGTCTCCCAGGGCTGTGCTCGGTGCTCAGTAGATGAATGAGCAGGGAACCATCAGAATCGGGGATGCCATTGGACATCATTCTTGCCTGAGATCCCCATCTGAGGTCTTGCCATTCTGACCATGTATCCATTTCATCATACAGAGATTCTTGACCTAGGTTACTCTCTTGCCATCTCTCTCACTGCCACTGTATATCTACAAACAGGATTAAACATCAAGTGGAATTTGTCAGTTTGTCTATATCATACAGAAGTCTAGTCATAGAGCATTCTTCTCTCGCCCCTTCCCATTAGCAACCCTGATTATTTCACACCTTTGGAGCCACGCCTTTGGGAGGTGAGTCAGATTAAACCAAACTGCCAGATACTTGCTTGTCAGGTTCTTGTGATTGTACACCCCCAGCTGTCCTCCCAGGCTCTGGCGTCAGACTGACCTGCATTTGAGTGCATGGGGCAAGTTGCCTTACTTCTCTGCATCTCTGTGCCCTCCTCTGTAAAGGGCAGATGATGATACCTAACTAATGAATTATTTTGAGGACTAAATAAATTAATGAATGCAAAGCTAGCTTTACTGCCGAACATAGGGGAATTGTTTACACCATAGCTGTTTTAGAACAGACCCATTTCTGAGTCAGCCCAAGCTAGCTGACATGGAAAGCCCCCAGCTTCCCCTCCTTTGTTCCAACACCAGCCTGCCTCCGGTTCTTCCTGTTCTCTGAGGACACTCAAACAAACAACTTTACTTTTACCTTTTCATTTTAACCCTCAAATATTCTTGTTCCCTTTCACCTGGTTTAGAAGGAAGTAAGTTCCTTGTATTGAAGGATGGCATAAGTATGTTCTTTTTCTCATTGCAGCTACTTGATAAGTACTGATTTTGTCTAAATTTCTCCCTTACCTTATTTTTCTACATCCCACCAAAGCCTGTTCACAGGCAGTGGTCCTAACCATTTATACCTAAATTTTCTGTTAGGGATTAGGCCTGGTTTATGTAGACCACTGGCATCAACGTTTCTCCCCTGTTCATTGGTTTGTTGTTTTCTCATTCATCCTTTCTTTTGTTCATCTAGCATTTATTGAGTGCCAAGCACTAGGGGTATGAAAAAGATAAAAATGGACCTTATCCTTAACTGATATTGGCAATATATTGGTAATGTTAGTAATATGCTAATATGTTGTAATGATATTGCAACATAATCAAGCATATTATAGGCAACGAGCCACTCTAAGATTGAAATCAAAACCCAGTAGAAACACGTCCTTCAAAAGTACGTGGAAGGTACATGACAAAGGATTCTTTTGTTTGAACATATTGAGGCTTTGCTATTTTAACCTGTAACAAATAACATTCTTATAACACTGCTAAGCAAAGTAACGCATCAAGGGCATACAGAGAATTTAAATATCCCTTTGATATTTATTTGATATTAACTCATTGTCTCAAAGACTTATTTAGAATAAAGAAAAGAAATGTGATGGAAAATGCTTCAGAAAGTACAATAGCAACAAAGGTTAAACTAAAATCATTTAGATAAGCTACCAATAACCTAATGCTTTTTTGGTACAAGCTGTTAATAACGTTACTTTTTAACCAAGAAGTTTGTTGCTGTCAAACAGACATAATACACTTTAGTTTACTATATGGACTATGTGTAGTAAATGACATCTATATGAATTAAATGCCATCAATCTTTTGGCATCTTATTTTCTACATCTTTAAAATAAGTGGATTTGACTGGATTATTTGTAACTTCTCTTCCAGTTTTAACATTCTGTAATTCTAGAAATTGATAATGCTTTTATCGGGAAACTGATGCAGACATAGAAAATTAATGGTAGCAGGGAGAAAAAGCCTTTGTATTTTTCATGAAATATGTATCTGAATCAAGCAGCTAAAGAAGGTTGCAGCATCAAATATAGGGAGGCAGGCTCCTTGTTTTCATTTCATTGTAACTCTGAATCAAGGTCAAGATTAGGACCACCATTTGCAGTGTTGCAGGTCTGTCTTTAAGAGTCTCAGGAACTTCCTGGTGTTCTTAACTGATAGCAGGATGGTGCGAGTTACCAGCAGCCGGGAATGTGAACTACTGCAGCGGAGAAGTGCAGCACGACCCTAGGGCACCGTCACTTTGTGTTCCACGTGAAAGTTACATGGTATCCACTTACAGTAGTGTACTTACGGTGCTCCCTGCTTTTGTGGTACATTTTGGCCCTGGGAGCAAACATCGCTTCTTCTCCAGAGTATACAGAGAGTTTACTATGTAGCTGCTGTCAACCAGCCATAATGCACAGACCCTGTACTTTGCCATTATTTATTGCTTTCTCTTCAATGATAATTTTCCCCTATGGATTAGAAAGCATTTTTGGATCACAGTGAGGTCACAGTGCTGGAAAACTATGAACGTAAAGCCATCATTCTTTCTATGGTTGCCTCAAGTGATATACTAAAGCTTTTCAAATTTATAAACCCCCCACCCATCTATGAATTAGATGTTTCTAATCTGTCTGTTCTGCTCTTTATGTAAATGTTTGCTTCGATGATACAGTTCCCTTAAGTCCATAATTGATACGTGGATCCAGGACTACCTTAAAGTCTTTAGTGTTGTTTATATCTGAGCTAGAAGATGGTATTTTTGAGATGGTATTTAGCAAATGCCAGTATTTTGGAAAATTTTCGATACTTAACAGAGTAAGTTTTTTCATCCTACTGTTTTTCTGTTAATACAGCAATCTTGATGATTCATTCATTCAGCAAGTATTAATTGAACACTCACTCCATGCTAAACACCATGATAGCGCCCGGACTGTATAAAGAAAATAGATCTCTACCCTAAAGCTCCCTTCTCTTAGGGAACAGAATCGAGGTAGGCTTGGGACCGTAGCTTGCCAGTGAGCAGTCCCAAGTCAGGGCGCTACTGGAGCATCCTGCCCTAGGTGGCATCACCAGTCTGCTGTTTGATGAATGCCTTTCATTTTTGTTTAAAATAGTAGCCTTTGCCTGAAATTCCCTTCCATTGCAAAGCAGAGGTAAAGACAAATATAGTTTTTATCAAATATTTTAAACTAGATAATGCAACAGCTTTCTTTAAGGGTGAAGACCCTTCTAGATTAAAGTCTGGAAAAGCTCCTTTTTACAGGACCAGAAGAATAAAGGCACAAAAGTGCTCACACTCCCAAGTTTCAAGGAATTTAATCCTCATGGATGCTGACTCTGAGAAATTCTCAGTGTTCTTAATTCATCTATTTCCCAACATAATCTACTTGGTGTCATAAGTTAAAAATTCTTGTAATAGAAATAGAGAACTTAGATCTCAGTGTCAGAAAGAGAAATGTGACTCTGAAAGTCTTCTCCCTTTTTCATCATTCCCTTAATAATGGGAAAGAGATGAAAAATGATGACCTTTCGAGTCATATAATTACACATTTTTAAATGAGCCATTTAGAATTTTGCTTTTAAGGATGCAAATTAGTAATCACTTGCCTCACAGTGTGATGCAGACCCATGAGGTTATGTTAAATATGTATAATGAAAGGTTTATGATAATGACAAAGTAGAAAATTATACCGTAAATCATATTTTTCTCTTTAAGAGATAGCAAATTAAATATTTGAGTATTGCCGGCTAAGATTCACAAAAGATGATCTTAAAATATTTACGTAAAACATGAACCCATTTCACCTATTAATTGTGGTTAAGGTTTAATTTTAGATTATAAGATTTATACCATGTGCAGGGGACAAATGTGTTCTGTTTCTCCTAGTAATTGCGTTATTTACAGTATTTATGCTTAAAGGATGTTCAAAAAGGGTGTTGAAATAAATATTCATTTATTATTCCAACAAAAAGTCTCTGCTTCCCATTTTACCAATCTTTGCAGAACAATAATCACACATTGCTGGACTTTTGCCATAACCGTATCAATTTCTTTTTTTTTTTTTTAAAGATTAGCACCTGAGCTAACAACTGTTGCCAGTCTTTTTTTTTTTTTTCCCTGCTTTTTCTCCCCAAATCCTCCCAGTACATAGTTGTATATTTTAGTTGTGGGTCCTTCTAGTTGTGGCATGTGGGATGCTGCCTCAGTGTGGCCTGACAAGTGGTGCCATGTCCGTGCCCAGGATCCAAACCAGCAAAACCCTGGGCCACCAAAGCAGAGTGCACGAACTTAACCACTCGGCCATGGGGCCAGCCCTTAAACTTCTTTCAGTTTGATTATCTTTCAAATTCTGCATTTAATTCAGACAAATCTCAGTTTGCTTTAGTTATATCACTAACCATTCTTTTCTTACCCAAACATTTTTATTCCCTGTGTTACTCTCTTAAGCCCTGTATCACACCTTTTAAAATCTCATTTAAAGACTTCTGTTAAGCTGATATCTCCTCTAGTTTTTTTGTCAGCCACCATTGCCTTCTTTCCTTTTTTTTTTTTTGTTCCTTCTAAAATAATGTTGTAACTGACTAACAGAGGACAGTTAAACATCACTCCAGGGAGAGTTTGAACATTTCAAATAGTGGACAGTTAAACATTAATCTAGATATTTCTGTGGCACATACATTTTTTGGTCAATTAACTAAGTATAGCCAAATACCTGAATATTTGTCATTGATAGGGAAAAAAATATCTAACTGAAACACTGAATATTTCACTTTATATCATGTCGTAAGAGATGTACTTTTTAAAGAAAGGGTCAGAAATCCATTAAGTTGCATGTAATATGCAGTATTATAGGATAACATCTAAAACTCATAGGAGTAAACATTGCATGAACATTTAAGAACGTGTGTTTTCATGGGTGTGCAATAGGAACAAAATACATAATGAAATTTGGGGTGTATGTTTCTAATTCTCATATTTTAACAGTAATGGTAATCAAGAGTTTGAGATGACTAATAACAAATTTTATGAAAAAAATGCACTCAGTTTCATCCACACCTGCTCTTCACCAGATCGTAGTTCAGAAATCTATTTCTCAGGGTTGGGCTTTATTTTGTGTATTAGTACCCGAAACATGGAGTTATGTTGTGATAACCATGAAATAGCACAGTCTGTAATTTTTAAGCATTCCTAATGCAATGGTAGAGCTGAGAAATTTACATCTGTGGGAAATTGGAAGGTTGGGTGGAGGTATTGAAGTGTCGACGTCTTCTGTCTATTGGTCTTTGGGAGAAACGTGCTGTCCACGTGTCTTCACAGGGGAGGAGCTGTGCACCGGCCTCAAACGAGGCTGCACCCTGGACTGCCCCTTCGGTTTCCTGACCGATGCCCACGACTGTGAGATCTGTCAGTGCCGCCCGCGGCCCAAGAAGTGCAGACCCATAATCTGTGACAAGTATTGTCCATTTGGATACCTGTACGTATTTCTTAACTCAGATCCATTCTTAATTATCTGTGACTTGATGCAATGCCTGGACCTACTTTTGTTAGCCGTTTTGTGTGTGTTTGTGAGTGAATCTGTGATGTACCGAGTCCAGAATACCTTGCTTGTTTTGTTAGGTGAATCAGAAAGCAGGGAAAGGAGGGTGTCTCCAAAGATAAGAATCAAGTGTTACTCTTAGTCATTTCTGAGGGTGGGCCAGAGCCTTGTTATGACACTGACCTTTGGGTCTGTTACGTGAAACTTCCTCACAGCAAGGGCCTTTGGACACTGCCAGGGGCGATGGAATTGTCATGAGTTCCCAGTGTTGTAAGTGCTACAGCTTTTCACAACTGTCCCAGCAACTATTTTGTGATAACTTATTTAATATATACTTTCAGACCAGTTGCCAGCCACTCATTTGCTATATGGAGCATATATGCCTCAATATCTTACCTCCGTGCTAGTCTGCAGTTTATAATATTTTTTCTTTGTGTAGCAATAGATTTTGTGAATTTCCTTGGAGATAAGAACCCACGACTTATATTTTCAGATATTCTATATTGAATCTAACCCCGTGGAAATCTAGATTATTCCAGGGGGAAAATAGATACTTCTCATTTGTTTCTTTAATGTCTGTATTGGGATCTATTTCTGTCTTTATATCAAGTTGATAACTTAAAAAATGACCTTTCACAATCTTGCTTTATCATTCCTTCCTTGACTCCATTGCAGTTTAGTCTTTCTGCTTTTCCAATTTGATGTATTCATGTAGTGATAGTGATTATAATGGACGTAGATCTATCATCTCTTCCCATCTTTTTAAAGTCCTTGCTTTTATTCTTCCTCTTGGAAATTCTAGTTTAGCAGGGAGTGGGAGATCTTAATTCTAATTGGATAATTAAGTTTGGAACATTATTGTTAAGAATTCCCCAAGTAAACTAATAAATCATCAGTGTTCCTAGTGCTAAAATATGAATATGATACCAATGAAAGTATAGTTACTTCTTAGCTTAACTGCTAATGTAGAATGAAGTAGTATCATAATACTAGGAGCTACAACCCCTTGCTGCAGTATTATGACAGTTTAGAATCAAGGCTGCATTCAAGTACAGGCTTCATCTTGGAAAGAAATCTCTCAGAGGATTGTGAATTTCACTTTGTATTCCTCTCGTTAAGCACATTCAGGAAGGACCAAGTTGACCACCATAGGCAAATGAGTACTGCATCGGCTAGAACACATGTTTCAAGGACAGCTTCTGAAGGAGAAATCTTGGCTAGCCACCATATGGGAGTGTTAGGATGAAGGCAGCCATTGGTCCCCCTTGTATACACCTGCTGAGCAGGTACATTGTTACCGTATGTGTACAGCGAATGCTTACAGAAGGGAGGGAAGGAAGGATAGATGTTGGATGGGTTGGTGGGTCGATAAATGAATAAATGAGCAAAGTAGTTACAGCCTTGGTAGATCTTCAAAATGACACAATATGTGACATGAGTATAAACCATTCTTTTAATACAGTGTTCTCATTATGTTGACATAAATAAGTATACTTTCGTGTTCAGTTCTCATTTCACTTAGATTGTAGTTTAATTGTCACTTGGGTGTATTGTAATTGACACTTGTGTGTCACTGTATTTGCAGTGGTGTATTAAGGATTTCCCACAGGGCTGCCTTCCTTTAGAGCCCCTTAATTTGTCCAACTTGAGAAAGAATAGAGTTTCGGGGGGAGTTTTTTGGTTTTTTTTTTTTTTTAGTTGAACACCAGTCTTGCCCCTTAGGGCTACTTGGGGTGAAACCTGAGGGTAAATCCTCCTTCTCTGAGGCCCAGGAGGCCGATGAGGGCAGAGCCTATAGAGGAGATGTTAGCCTGAGAGAGGACTCGATCCTATGGCTGGCAGACAAAAAGCAGAGGAGGGTGGGCGAGCTCTTTTTGTAACAGGCAGTGTCATTTCCCTTTTAAGCAAAATAAGGAATTGTTGGTAAGTCTTTGTCCAGAAAATCGCCACTTAAACTACTGTTTTGTTGAGTTTTTTTTTAAAGATTGACACCTGAGCTAACATCTGTTGCCAATCTTTTTTCTTCTTCTTCTTCCCCTCAAAGTGCCCAGTACTCTAGTTGTAACTTCTAGTTGAGCTATGTGGGACGCTGCCTCAGCATGGCTTGATGAGTGGTGCTAGGTCCACGCCCAGGATCCAAACTGGCGAACCCCTGGGCTGCCGAAGCAGAGCACACAAACCTAACCACTCAGCCATGGGGCTAGCCCCTACTGTGATATTTTTATAAACATATGTTTATTTATTTAATATCATTTTTCTGATAGGCATAAAATTTAGGCAGTCTAGCTTATTAAAGGAAAAAGTTCATCCAGCCTTTTTCCTTTACCCCATATGCTTCGGTCATACCCCATGGATGGAGCATTTTTCTGTTACTATTCTTTTCTAACTCATAGCATAATTACTGGACTGACTATGGGACTTCTCAAGACTTTTATCCTGTCAACATTTGGGTAGCGTTCCCAGGTCTGTGGATCCTTAAGTTCTCCTTTTATCTTCATAAGTTTCAGTAGATATCTCATTAATGTTTTTACTTGTGTCTGAAGTTTCTCAGAGAATGTGGCCATGTGAAGAAGCCTGTAGCCCCGACAGAAGGGCTTCCCCCTCATGCTAGCCTCCAACACTGACCAACAGTCTATCCGTGACCATCCTATTCATGGAGTCGCACGTTCATCTTTGTCTGTTGTGATACCACTTTCCCTAATTAAATCAACAGTTATGTCATTGGGATTCTGACAGTCACATCCCAGAAGCACATAAGAGCTGCCGCAGTTCTAAACCTTGGCCATGGGTAGGTGGTGGTCATGGCCACAGGGAGCTAATTACGCATCACTCCAGGAGTTTTTGAGAGCAAAAGTCAAGTCATTCTGTTTAATAGCAATATCACTTGAGTGACCCTTAGTCTGAGCGCTTGGGCATCATTTGAGACTTTTGGATTTTCTGACCTCTGACAAAATTTTAATTACCCAGGAAGAATAAGCACGGCTGTGACATCTGTCGCTGTAAGAAATGCCCAGAGCTCCCATGCAGTAAAATCTGCCCCTTGGGTTTCCAGCAGGACAGTCATGGCTGTCTTATCTGCAAGTGCAGAGGTAAGTGCGGAGCATGACCCTCCCCCCTCAGAGCAGCCAGAGGCACAGAAGGACATGATGTAAATGAAACAATTTCAGTGATTGCTGTCTACTCTGACACCAGTGTCCCCCTCTGGGGGACCTTCCCTTTTCCTTTCATCTCAAAGGAATAAAAGCTCAGAATAGAATTTAAAGTCAGCCTATAATGGACAAGCACAGTGACCAAATTAATCACTTCTTTGCTCCTAGTTTTATTTGTCTCAGGAACTTTAGCCTAAAGCACATTTATCTTGACCTCCACAGAGTCACCCTCTGTCCAGCAGTGGATTGATACAATTGATAGAGCAAAGATGTCTTTTCAAGGCCCTTGAGGGTGGGTGTGGCTACACAGTCTGCTCATGTGTTTTCTGGTAACACAGTTTTCCGTGAGAATTTAGACTTTTCTTGAGTGGGCACATGGCAGCCTATAGCCATGGAAATACACAAATCCCACACATCCCTTTTGCCTGAGACTTGCCCCTGCAGGGGAGTTCCTGAGGCTGTGTGAGCGTGTGCTCTGACCGCTGTTTCTGCCCTTACCCTACCGCCAGCCCAGCTGCCCACCCCACTATGTTTTAGTTGTCAGCATGGTCCACAGATTAAGCCGTAAAAGATCCGTAAAGTTCATTCTGTGTTTTTCAAAGTTAGACAGTTCTCACCTTAATGGTGTTTTTAAGGTGTCAGAGTAAACAAAACTCCAGTCACTGGTTCACTTGTTCTGCTGAACAAAACTCGATTAGTTGCAGGGGCCCGGGATATCCTCCCATTAGACTTCCAGGGTGATGATTCTCCATTTATTAAACATGTGTAATATTTGTTATGAAATCAATGCTTGTTTATTATATAAAATTTGAGAATATAGAGTGAAAGGAGTAAAAATCAACTGTAATCCCATTCATAGGAGAGAAACATATTTGAGGGTTATTCGTTTTGCAGAATTGAGAGCATATTAACTTAAATTCTTTTCACGAGCCTTTCCCGTGTCGTGAACTATCTGTTGTAGACGTGACTTTTGGTGGCTGGGTAGCATCCCCTCTAAGGACACTACAGGCTGTTTCTCCTATACAGTAGCTGCTGCTTTACCAGGCTGCCTTCTGTCTGTCCAGAGGTCCCTGCTTCAGCCGGGCCACCTGTCCTGTCAGGCACATGTCTGTCCATGGATGGCCATCATCATAAAAATGAGGAAAGCTGGCATGATGGGTGCCGGGAATGCTACTGTCACAATGGACGGGAAATGTGTGCTCTGATCACCTGCCCAGTGCCTGCCTGTGGCAACCCCACCATTCATCCAGGACAGTGCTGCCCGTCCTGCTCAGGTAAAAGCTGGCTGCCATCTTGTGCACTCCCTAAGCTGATGATTTCTTCTTTGCAGTGACTCATCCTATGTGTAACTCAGGGGACGTGCGGGGGACAACCCCCGGGACACATTTCAGATCTCTGGTTTCTGTCAACAACAGCCACACAATCAGCCGGGCGCTATATATGATTAGTCAAAGACCGGAGAAAATTTTAAAGCTCTAAAACTAGTCTCCTTATTTTTGAATGGTTTACTCAATATACTGATGTTTGAACTACACTTTTGTAAAGGTTTGTGGGCTCATGCACTTAAACTCCAGCTCTCCATTTTACGGATACTGTATTAAGGCTGATTGTCTTAGTTAATTGGAGGGGATCGGTGCTAATTTTATTCCATAAAAGCTTGTTATTTTTAAATATTTTATTTTTTTCCTTTTTCTCCCCAAAGCCCCCCAGTACATAGTTGCATATTCTTCGTTGTGGGTCCTTCTAGTTGTAGCATGTGGGACGCTGCCTCAGCGTGGTTTGATGAGCAGTGCCATGTCCGTGCCCAGGATTCGAACCAACGAAACACTGGGCCGCCTGCAGCGGAGCGCACAGACTTAACCACTCGGCCACGGGGCCAGCCCCAAAAGCTTGTTATTTTTAAAGTAATATTTGAGAGGGAGAGAATTATTGAATTCTGTGGCTGTTTCTCTCTTTTAAGTTAGTGTCTATGTGGCACGCTTGCCAAATGGAAAAATTTAGAGTGACCACACATCCAAAACATTTAAAATCATAATAATGGTAATCAAGATAAGTTACTAGAAGAACAGGACAGCTTTATAATTCATAGGGGTCCGAATTATGGTTGTTAGCACCAGTAGTCATTACCCTAATACCTTATCTAGTGCCTTTCCTCAGAGAGCTCAACACAGTTTATATTTATCATTTCTTCCCTGTGTAGGTCACTTTGAGTTAGAGAAGAATACACCTAGGCAGTTTTTCATCTGGAAAACACACACAGAAAGATTAACTCTCTCAGCCAGAGTAAAATAGTGCGTCAGCTGGAAGGCCAGGGAGAAGTGAAGTCTCCTGATTCTTGGATCAGATTTCTTTTAAAGTTGAAAGATACTGTCAGACTTTGGAGTCAGCATTGTTTTTCCTCTGGTCAGTCCTGGTTCTGTATCTCCCTGTGGATGAGTCCACCTAATGCAGTGGGCGCAGTCAGGAGCCTGAGCCTGGTCCTAATGCAGCAAGGCACACCCAGCCCAGGAGGGGAGGTGGCTGATGCTGGCCAGGCTGCACCTGCCTTGTCTGGCACGGTGCAGGGAAGAGAGGGACCCTTGAAGTCGCTTTCAGCTCTGAGATTGTACACACCTCAGTCGCTAAGGTATCCGAGTGGCAGGCAGCCCCAGCCCCAGGTAGAGGACCGGATTACAGAGTTAGTTTGGTTTGGTTTTTCCCTCATCGTCCAGTTAGATGTGCTCAGTATTGAAACTATGTCCTTTTTTTCATGTTTTGTTAGTTAAACATGATTAACCACTAATGTCCATGAAGCAGAAGGTAAATGATCAATTTAATGAGTCAGAACCCTGTGTTGATGCTTTGGGGAAGGAAAAATCACTTGTTCCAGTGAAGACCCCACGCTTCAGTTATAGGCGTGAGTGTGTAGAGTGTGGACTGCACCTGAGTCTTTGCTCAACGTGGACACAGGGAGGAAGTCTGAGCCAGACTGGCAGAAATGAAGACATTACTAAGAACAGATGATTAACTTGAGAACTAAAAGTCAGTGGAACCAAAACTAGTTTTCTCTATTACGAAGATAGGGGAAGTTCTTATACAGGCACACAGAATTATTGACGTATTATTGTGGGTGTGTGAATATCTAGATATACATGTATAAAAACATATTTTAATATATATGGATGTGTAGGTATATTTTTTCCAAAAATCTTTACTTTAGTCTGTTACCATATGTGGATTCTTCTGACTAGAGAACCCAGAACTGTTGAATTCGTGAACTCCTACGTAAAAGAATATTTTCTCCCCTCTTCCATTCAAGGATCAGCTGTTTTTCTTTCTGGGATAAGTGAGCAGTTCCTGAACTCTTCTGATAGAAGATTCACCAAATGATATTGTTTCTCAGATTTTTTCTCTCTTTCTCATCCTCTACCTTTCAGAGTTTTTTCATCTCCATCTCTCCAGCCAATCTCATGTTTTGCTTTGAGGCACATAGTATATATAGCAAAGAGATTAGCAAGATAAGACACACCTACAAACACATCATTTTTCCTGTGACTACTTCCCTCCACGTCAGTGTTTAAAAGGGCAGTAATTGTCAATCCTTTCCAGGCCCTTTTTGAAAGTAATAAGGGAGCCTTTTCCAATATTAGTTTATTGATGCTCTTTGAAACAATTTTTTCTCTCTATAAACTATGAGAAATACACTTTTATCATCTTGTCCCAGCTCAATTTTCATTCTAATTCTCTTCCTATCTACTTTCCTTATATACTGGAAAGTTTGGTCCAGTTGCTTATGCATATAAGCATTGGCTAATGTCAGTTTTCTGTGATATGTCCACTTGGGCAAAGTTCCAGTCTTTACTAGTTCCCTTGAGATAAAGCTGTATTAAAAGTTACCCTCTTAGCTGGAAATTGGCCCACACCACTGTCTCTCATCGGTGTTGTTGACGCTCATGCTGACCGCTGCTTTGAAAGTAACAGCCCATGAGCTCTTAGGAGATTTCAGCTCTGAGCATCGCTGCACAAACAGGGTAGTTCTCCTGGGACCCGATTTCCACTGAGCTCCAAGCATGAGCTAGCCATGATGTCTCCAGACTGCTCCTCGGCAGGGTTCAACACTGTCAACACCTTCTTGAAATGCTTGTTGTATTTGGATTACTCGAATATGGTTAATGTCCTCATACTTCTCATTTCCCCAGCACAACTGCAGGGCAACTCCCAGTACCTCTCCAGACATTTTCAGCATTAAATTCCCTCTCTATCCTTATCATCTCACCAACAGACCAAAATCGCCTCTCTTCTGGGGAAAGAAATCATAGTTCTCATCAGTCTCTGAGCGTTCACCTCTCTTGATGATGATATCACCAAACAAAGGTTTAGTCTCAGGTGAGGGTTTTTAGACCTTTCCGAAAGAGTGTTCCTGCTCAGTTTGCTGGCAGCTGGTCTAGATTGGGGTGTGGCATGCTCAACAGCAGGACGTACTTCCAAACATAAAAGTCCTCAGGATCCCAGAGATAATTAAGTGATGGGGCACAGATCAGTTGGAAGTTGTGTTTAATCTGGAGGCATATCCATGATCCAAGCAAACATAGACTTGGGTTCAAATCCCTGTCTGCCCTGGATATCACTCTGAGCCCTCAGTTTCCTCATATGTAAAATAAGATAATAGTACCTACTGCCCAAGGTTGGTGTAGGAAATAAGTGAAGTAACACACATAGAGCACTTAGCATGGAAACTGGACCATAAGAAGCATTCAGGAAATGAGAGATCGTTATTCTAGATGGTCCCTACATGTTCTCAGAGATCCCCTGAGAAGCCCCTGTTCTCAACAGTAGGAGTCCTCTCCCCATAATTTAATTCTCTTACTGAATTCTCTCATTACTATTGACAAACTCGAACCACTTGAACCTCACTTCCTCAAACTCATGCTTCTGCTAGTGCCTTATATTTCTGTGCATGGATTATTTTCTTCACTATTCTCTTGGTAAGAACAGACTGAGATACTCTACAGCCAAGCCTTCCTCTCTGCCCCTTAAAGCACACAGCACCAGGTTCTTTAAGAGTTGGTGAGACTGCAGGTGAATAATTCCTTGTGTTTTGATTTTCTGTCATTCCCCAGATGACTTTGTGGTGCAGAAGCCAGAGCTCAGCACCCCCTCCATTTGCCACGCCCCTGGAGGAGAATACTTTGTGGAAGGAGAAACATGGAACATCGACTCCTGTACTCAGTGCACCTGCCACAGCGGGCGGGTACTGTGTGAGACAGAGGTGTGCCCACCACTGCTCTGCCAGAACCCCTCACGCACGCAGGACTCCTGCTGCCCGCAGTGTACAGGTAACCAGCACTGTGCCTCGGGATGCGCTGGGCGGGGAAGGCTGCAGCTCAGACCTTGTCATTGTGCAGGACTGGCAAGCCAGGTTGAGCCCCACGTGGGAGCATGCAAAACCTAGCAGTCAGTAACCCAGGCAGGAACATCTGTCAGCCTGCTTCCTAGATTCATTCCCTTCTATCGATCACATATTCATGCAATCAATATGCCTTGCACCTGAGGTGACTTGGGGAAAAAAAAGGAGATTGTTTCTTTCTGCCATTTTTTTCCTTGCCCTACATGTCAGTCTCAAGAGATAGTCCTGCTGCACCAAATTATTCCAAATGATTTTGCTAATGTGAAAAGTCATGTGAAGAGCAGTTATTGATAAATAATGTAAATAAATGTCTTTGAAATATGTAAAGGTGGTGAAGATACTCTGAGAATGTTAAACTGGGGAATCGATAAAATATGCATCATGCTCACCCCCTCAAACCTGTGATGGTTCATAAGTTAAGATCCACAAGTATTAAGTGACCAACACATGTACAAATTGTACTGTTGTTTTCTTCTTTTTAGTTTTTGGGTAGTCTGGCCTTCACAGGTAAATTTATGGTCATGAAACAAATATAAACAAATTTTGTCAAGAATTTAAACATGAGTTACTGGTTTTATAACTAAAGTAACACTTCTAATTAACACTAGAACATATGACTTTTTTTCAAAAGTTATTTAATATGTTTATATAAAATTACCAAGTTAACAGCACAACTGTTTTATTTTGTTGTTGCTTAATCTTTTATCTTTTCAATGTAAATCAACAACCATTTACCTTCTAAATGTATATTCTTAGAGCATTTCTGCTCAGTAGAACATAAGCCCTTGTGTTTTATCTTTTTTTTTCTTTTTTTTTTTTTCTTTTTTGCCTTGGATTATCTAGTTGGCTGGCCAGAATCTACTGTTATGTCATTATATCCGGCATAGCCAATGTCCAGATTCTTCATGGGTCACACTGGTAATATTTTTTGAATTACATCTGATAAACTTACAGGGATAGCCACGTTATTTGCAGTGGTCATGGTGCACTGCTGCCAAGGTATTATCGTCTTAGTACAAAATCTTTGGTGTGATTAGCAGCCAGGTTAAGCTGAAAAGCTTAATTAGTCTACCATCTTTCCTAGTATAGGAAATAGTTCATATGTATTATGTTGTTAGGATATGCATAACCTAGTCCCCACTGTATTTTTATCAACGTCACTCTTTTACTCAGATGCAGACTCTGCTGATGTTTCTCTGTTGCTGTCTAACCATGACTATTCCCATCCTCCTGGTAGAAACCGCTTTGAGTGGTCTCTTCATTGGTGATCATGAATTTATGTCCATTTTAGATATTCGTTTTACAAATACTTAGGGAATGCCACTATTTAGCCATGGGATCCCAGGGATAATGAAAAAATCCAGTATTCCACACTTAAGTAAATAATGACAAAGTGAGAGGAGTGCCTGGAAAGGAAGGAATTAAGAGCACAAATAACCCTGGAAGCTTTAACTTAGTGGGAAGTATCTCTGCTGCCACTTGTTCTAAGGTCTGAGGACAAATACAGGGTTTGGTTAGCGGAGGGGGAACAGGAGACAGGACTTCTGCATGACTCTTGGCCCAGATTCATTGGCAGGACTCTTGACTGGACTTAGAGATTCAGTCCAGACAGAGAACAAGAGCTACCTGGAAGTGGGACCCCTGAGCATGCCAGGGCATGGTTTCTCCCAGCCGGGGTCTCAAGGCCAGCGCACATGTGCAGAGACCCCACAGATTCTAGCAGCACAGAGCATTCTTCTCCTTGGCCACCCGTGGATCCTAACAAGAACAGGCACCCGCTGAGCGCCTGGCTTTGATTTCTCAGTTTTAAACTTATACCTGAGCGACTCTTCCTTTCTTTGCATATAACTTAAGAGATACTTCCATATAGCCCTCATCGTAAACGTTGACTTTAGTTTACATATCAGTATTCCAAAGGTTACTCTTAAATTGGTGAATAAAAGTATATCTGGAATGCTTTTATTTTAAAATCAGTCACCTACCCCATAATTGCTCTTTCTGAACTTTCCATCCGTACTAAGATAAAAAGTCTTAAAATTCAAAACATCAGTTTTTTCATGTAACAGTAAATTCCAGGAGTAGCATTGACAAATGGTGTATTTCTCATCTAGAAAAATACCGTCTGTAATCTTAGGACACCTGCCTGCTAAAGTAGTCCAAAAATGATGGATATACACGAGTGGAAGAGCTGTGCCCCTCACAGCGATGGTGTCCTAGGATGCTGTGTCCGTGCCTCGGTCTTCCCGCCTTCCCTCTCCTCTGGCCTGGCTTAGAGAAAGGTCTGGAAACGGAGATGGCTTCATGAAGAAAGAGCGAACCTCTCTGCAGGTGAAGATATTTCACCAAAGGACACGAGGGAGAGAAAAGAGTAGTACTTCTTTCTTTTTTGAAACTTTCTAAGTTCTGTTTTATCTTTATAGCATAGAAGAGAGAGGGAGAGGTAGCACAGACATAAAAAGAGTGAATGAACACCAGTGAAAGAACTGGTGAAAACAAGATAAAGGAGCTAATATTTGGAATCAGAAGTGTAAAGAAGGGGTCTCTGGGGCAGAAAAAAATGGGAAGAGAGGCCCGAAGAAGGAAGATACCGTGAGCAGGATTCCCAGCTGGCATGCTCAGTCCAGGCTCAATCAGGAGTCGCCTGCCGGGGGGAAGACGACCTGCGGGCTCTGTGTCTCAGCTTGGATGCTCGCTCTGGCACGGCCAGCACATTCCCATGTCCTCTGGGGTCTTCTCCAGGCCTCAGTGAGAAGTCCCCAGACTCCAGGATATTCATTTCCGCTGTTATTTCGTAGCTTCGCTGCTGCTCTCCCTGCTTCCTCTTCTAAAGTTTTAGACGCTAGGTTGAGCGTGAGCTAAGCTATCATAACCCACAGAAACCTTGTGGCAATTTGCAGTGCCTCGTTTAGACTAGAGTGAATTGTTCTGCTTTCCAGCTAGCATTGGTCAATCTCTTTAAAAGAAATTATCCCTAGACATGGATGACCCCAAAGAGGTCACTGAGAAGGTAATCCCATCTTACCATCTTGAACCCGTATGGATGTGGTCCATGGAACCATCCCCAAAATCGGACCTAGAGCACATTTGGAGCAGTGGAAGCAGTGGCTGTGCTTTCACTTTGGGTCTGGTAATAGGAGATGTGATTACGTGGTTTAAAGGTGAGGGCGTGGACCCATTCCGCTATGTTGACTTCCCCCGTTCCTCAGAGAGAGCACCAAATAAAGCAAGTGCCTTGCTCCTCAAAGAGGCCTTTCTTGTTAAATCAGACTTGTTAGCCGTAGGGTGTATTTATGAGATGGATGGAAGGAGAATGTGACATTTAAAGCTTCTGCATCACTGTGATAACTACACGTTTATCTCAGTTATTTCGGTTTCATGGATGAAAATAGCCAAGTTCATCAAGCTGATTCTGAGAGGAACAGATGATAATTCTTTTGACCATGTATCCACTGAGAAAATGTGGTTCTCTTAGAGGTTTGCTAGGCAGGACCATCATGGCTATTTCTAGACTTTTGAGTAGTTAAAGTGGTTGAAAGTGGTCTCTCTTATCAGTGGAATAGTGACAAATCTAAACTAGGAACCTCACTAACTTGTGTTTTTCTTGGTTATATCCCAGTCAGGTTTCTGCTTGAGACTATAGTTTTCATGTAATTTCAGTGAATGCCAAGACCCAAAGAGATATCTGAGTTTTCTAGTGACTTTCTTTTCTTTTGCGAATTGCAACGAGATCTGGGGACTCTCAGGTCTGTCTTTAAATGGCAAAAACACAGGTGACTTGCAGAGAATTTCTCTGTGGTGCATCCTCGTGAGTGACTTAGGTTTCCCATCATCTTTCACCATTAATGTGAATGACTGCACCTTGGAACATTACATATCAGTGTGTTTTTGTAGATGCAATGAAAATCTGTTTGGGTGTTGATTGGTTAGGCCTGCATTGTGGCTGCAAGTAAGAGAAAACCCAGGTACAGTTTTTAAACAAATAGAGGTTTCTTTTATATACATTACAAGCCGTTTGAAAGCAAATGTTTATCACCATTGATTCAGTGTCTTAGTGATGTCAAGGCCTTTCTCTTGGTGTGACAAGGATATTACAGCTACAGTCAACACACTCATATTCAAGGCAGGAACGATGGTAGTAGCATGCTGTCTGCCCTTCTTTTAAGAAAGTGAAAGCTGTCCCAAAATCTCCTCATTAGCCATTCAGTCCCGTTCGCCACAACTAGGTGACATGGCCACCCTGGTTGCAAGAGAGACTGGAAAAGCAGGGAGCAGGATTGCCCTGTTTGACTTATACCCATTCTGATCCAAGTCCTCAACCACCACCACCCCTGAACAAAAATCAAAATTTTGTTAAGCTAAGAAGAAGGGTAGAGTGGATATTGTGCAAGCAACTAACAGAACCTGCAACAAATCTTTCGTGGTCTTTGTTGTTTTGCTTTAAATTCACAGCCTTGCCCAGATCAGACTTGCTGTGTAGTTACTGAGTTATTTTTACAGGAGGCACCCAAACCTGCGGTGACTGAGAGTGCTTGTTATAAGACAGAGTGAAACTCACTGTGTTGCGCAGTTGGTGGCCTACGGCATCTTCTTTTCCCTGCTGACCTTATGTTCCTTTTTCCAGATGAACCTCTCCAGCCTTCCTCATCCCATAATGAGAGCGTGCCTAGTTACTGCAAAAATGACGAAGGGGATATATTCCTGGCAGCTGAGTCCTGGAAGCCTGACGTTTGTACCAGCTGCGTGTGCATGGATAGCGTAATTAGCTGTTACTCTGAGTCTTGCCCTTCAGTATCCTGTGAAAGACCTGTTTTGAGAAAAGGCCAGTGTTGTCCCTACTGCATAGGTAAGACCAAGAGAAAAATCCTTTGTCTCTGCCAGTGGCCACTCAATCTACATTAACAGCCATTTGCTTAGATCACTTAACATTTTTGAAATCCATTTTTCTGGTTGATATGCCACACAGACCCAGAGTAGTAATATCAGGCAGGGGATGTGCAAGATGTGTGCCCAAGATAAAACATATTAAGAATAAGTAATGCTCTCTCAGAATGTCGTGATGTTATAGCATGGTCATGTTCTATCGGGCTCCTTTGCCATTTCAGGGTTTTCCATATTGGAACTCTCTTTCCTCACCCTCTTATGTACAGTGGTCTTTTTTTCCACGTAGCAACACCACGTTTCATAGTAGAGTACACTTTAGTACGTAAAGCTCGCTGCTGCCTTGAGATCAACTAAACACAAAATGCTAATTTAGTCTCCCAATTATTCCTCTGTCTGGTGATACTTAATTGATTCCATTTAAACCACGTGGTGGTCCATGTTGAGGACCTAGGGACACAAAGTGAGGCTTGAGTAACTGACAGCGTCCTCTCCTTCTTGTGACCCATGGGGACACATCATGTGAGCAGAGGACATATGTATATTAGCCCCCGATGTCTATACCAAAACTGGTCCAATGGACATAAGCCAGATGCTGTTCTGGAGCCAGAAGGCGAGGCTCAGACAGCTGGCCGCTCTAATAGAGGCACAGGCCCTGCTCCCACAGCTCTCGCTCTCTTTGATTGCTTTTGTATCGAGCAAAGCTTATAAAGTCAAGTGAAAGACAATGACATATCTCAATCCACTAGTGAACCTGTAATCAGAGTAGCAGGTGAAAAATTTGGCAAGCTGTATTAATTGCGGGTATTGTGCATTTAGTGTTGGAAATTTCTGCGTGCTCTCTAGATGCAAGTCATTGCATATATTTGGGGTGGTACCTGAGGAAAAGGAGAGATCTCTGGCCACAGAGCCTTGTAGCAGGTCACATAGATGAGCCAGTGAATGACACTCAGGTGCATACTGGCTACAACTCAGGGACAGCTCCCTCTCCTTGACTGTGACCTCTAGCCACTACATGGGGCCACTCCGTCTCTTATTCTGCATGTTGGTATACTAGAGATGGAAAAGTTTTTAAAAACACAGTTTCTGTTCTCAGGGATTTTACAGAGCTGGATTTTCTCAGTGTAATGGCCAGGGAATATTAAAATTTATATCTGAAAGCTGGATTCTCTTAATAGGGTGAACATCTATGTAATTTATTCTTTAATTCATGGTGCTTTTGCAAGTGAAATGGGGGCTATTAATATTTATAATGGGACAGCAGCTCTAGACCAGGAGTGTCCCAAGCAAATCGGGACATGTGGTTGCCCTACTTTTTACTGACCGAGACATTGATTTCTCTAATACTCCTAAGCTTTGTAGCTCCTAAGTGAAGCCAAAATGTATCAAGGCTTACATTGACTTTAGTGCTGCTTATCTTTTCAAAGAGCTGACCAAAATTCTCATGAAAAATGGTGCTGCCTTTGGTGAAATCTAAAGGAAAGGTATAACGAGGCCATTGTTTCAGGCCAGGGGGTGGGCAGGGGGATGTACAGCCAGTATCACCATATTTAAATATCAAACTTTAGTACTAAAGGAAACAGTTCATGAATCAACCGGGGGCTCTTGTATCACACTTGGGAACCAGGGCGCAGGAGGCCTGAGAAGTCAGTGTCACATTCAGAGGAAAACCTAGCAGTGCATCTCTTGTGTGTTGAAAATTCTCAGGTTATTTATTTAGATAAAAAAGATCCTGTTGTGTTTTGCTACTTAATTGATAGATTTGTAATTAGTAAATTACTCAACTAGTAAATTTGTTTCCATACGATAATAGTAAATCACTTCTCTTTCTCACAAAGCCAATTTAACAAATTCAAACTTAGAAAACCTGAAAATCATACTGTTCTGTGTCTTTCCTTTTTTTTTTTTTTTGCCTTCATATTTCCTATTCCAATTCTTACATTATTTAGACTGTACATTCTTTAGTGTTGGGGGCGGATACCAGTTTGGTCCAAATTTGTGATGTTGATTTGAAGTTAGATTGCACACACTTGCAGTAAATTGTGGTTCACATAAGCTCATAATGGTATAGTGGAAATTTTGTTTCTGTTACAGCTCCCTTCACAGCCGCCCCCACCCGCATTGATGCAGATATAATTGTATCCATAAACCTATGACTTATCTTCAGGGGAACATATTGGAGACTTAACACTTGATGAGAAATACGGTGTGCTGCTCTTCACTCACTCATCTTAATGCTTCATACATGCTGTTTTATTATTGACATAGTCATTAAGCCCCTTCTGTATTCATCATACTTATTCTGCAGGTGAACTTGTTAGATGGGTCTTCATCCTTTCTTCCCCCTTATGTCCAAGCATATGCAGTCAGGTTCCGTTCATGACTATGAAATGGGGATTTTCTGTCTGACTCTTCAGTTAGCTGCCTTGGCCTCTTCAGGCTTGTTTTCTTACCATCTGCCCGCAGCCTGGTCCCTCTGTAAGGGCTCCAAGCCTGGACAGCCCTGGCACACCTGCAGCCAGTTAACTGCCTCTGCCTCAGTGCCAAAGCCTATACCCCGATCCAAAGATGACCTAGCAAAGGACAGAGAAAGGCCATCACTGTGCATGTCTTAAAGCACCCTGCTGTTTCTCAGTGGGCACCAAGGACCAGTGCTTGCGTTGTCTCCTGTTTTAGGCTTTCTCAGTTTGAACTGAGCTCCTTCTCAGCCCAGATGATCTGTTCCCAGGATCACGTGTGCCCCACCCGCGCCTAGAGTGTCACCTCGCTGTGGCTTCAGGTCTCCTTCGTAGCTGGATATTCTCCCTAATTAGTCAAACATAGATCTCTAAAAACCTCAAACCCACCTTTAATCTGGCTTCTTTTTTTAGTGATAAACCCCTAAACAAAAGCGTGCCTGCTTTCACCTTGTGATGTATCCTTTTTCCTTACATAAGAGAATTGAAACGTGGCGATCCTACTAAAAGTAGTGTAATTACGAATATTTGTGTTCCTTTCAGCTAAATTATCAAGTCACTAATGTGCAATGATAATGCTTCTCTTTTGATGTGTGAAGGCCTCGTATTATGTGTGCTAATTTAATAGAATGTGTAACACAGACATAATTAATAGGATTGATGATTAATTTTGAAAAGTGAACAGCTTTGTGTAATTACTTATAATACCCATCATTAGGGAATTCATCTTTGTACTAGAAAGAAACTAAGTGGTAATTACCCAATCATTTTAATGGAACATCATCTGATTCCCTTTTTATATCCCAGCTTCCTACACAAATACGCACCAACTTAAATGTTATTTTCATAGGCTTTTTGACTGTAATGATGGCTTAAAGAATGGGGAACAAGAATCAGAAGATGAGTTGAGTATAAATTAGGTGGAGATAAAAGATCTGGAGGGAATTAGAATGTGCAATGGCAGATTTGATACATGGTTCCTTATAAACAGCAAATGTCTTTGCTATGACATACCTCACCGTGCACGATAGCATCTATGGCCTTATCACTGACTACATGCTACATGCCTTTCTGGAACTTTTCTAGAGCAAAAATCATTTCAGTGCTGCAATGAGATCTTTATTCACTCACTCATAAAGGACAGCAATTAAGCTTGCAACCCTTAGACCGCAGGCACTTACTGAGTCTGTGCAGACCACATCACCTTTGCTCCAATGTTTGTGTTGGTGATGCTTCTGCCGGCGGGATTGAGGGCCAGACTTTAGCATCTTCTATAAGGGGGACCATCAGCATTCCAGCAGAACCTCACCATGTCCAGGGGTTCAGTCATTACTGGTCAGTATTATAAAGAAAGAGCACTATTTTGATCATAAAGCTCTTTCTTGATTTAATTTATAGCGTCGTAGACTCCATATTGCTGCTGCTCATACTTGTTGACTTTGAAAATCAAGATACTCAGGTGTGCCCCTGGTCCAGCCAGTCTAACTGAACTGGGACTCTTGCTGAGTAGGCAGCTCTTGTGTTGGCCAAGTCGTATTACTCATTATGTGGAATATTGCTCTGAAGCATATGATTTGGCGAGTATTTATTTATTTGTGACCATGTGTTATTTTAGAAAATATTTGAGGTCAGATATTTAGAGTCATATTTGTTGGCTGGAAATCCCTGAGTCAGTACATCTTTCTCACTTAAGAAGTTTTGTCAAAGGTTAGTTATTTTTCAATGATAGTTGTTTGTGCTTTATATATGTATGTGTGTGTATATATATATATATATATATAAATATATATAATATATATCACTACCTAGATAAATATTTATTTATATACACGTATATACATGTTTCATAACTTGATGTGAACAAGGTTGATACTCTACATGTCTTCAAGTCATCTAACATCTTTTAAGTGTCTTTATCTCATATTTTAAGGATCTGTGAAAATGAGTTCTATTATAGATAGTATGTAAAAAAATGATTTTCTTGCAGGTTGTACATCTGTCTGACTAGAGGTTAGCTATTTCTTACGTTTATTGTGTATATCTTATGGGGTGGAGATTTCTCATGGAGTCAAGCTGGCATGTCACTCGGTTGTGATGATGTAATTATATTTCTTCTCCATAGTGATCTGCAACTAGCAAATGATTAATAATATTTCTCCTTATAGGGATGAAAATTATACTTTATGTCAAGTCAGTTTATTATACAGCATTCATTTTTGCTTAAATTTCTGTTTACTTGTTTAGGTATCTTTTCTTAGAGTATCTCTTTGGAACATCTGTTGATCATTGTGTATTTAACTCAGCCCAGGAATCAAACATAGTAAATGAAATATCAGCATCTCTAAGATATACAACCCGTGGAATTAAATGTTGTGCATTTTTAAGCCATAATGTTATTTTACTGGCATCTTCAGTGGAACATTTTTCACAGCTGCTTCTCTAATGTGTTTTCTTAAAATTAAAAACTTCTGTAGAATGGAAAGAAAACTTATTTTAGAGCCAAAGGGTTATGATCCCACCTCTGGCACATTCTAGCTAAATGTCTCGGTGATATGACATAACCCTACCTCAGTTTCCTCATCTATAAGATGAGAATAATAATACTGCCCTGTACTTCACTAAAGTGCTATGAAAATTAAGCGGCATAATATACGGTTGTGAAAGTACTTTACAAAAAGGATGAGGGGAATGTCTATTGGTTCAGGACAGTTACAGCTCTTCTAACAGGGAGGGCAGCTGATCTGACTAACATACATCAAATGAATTCTGGTATCTCCCTTTTAAATGTAGCATCTGCTTTTCTGCAAGAGGAGGGCCTGGATATAGTATCCCAATGATGAGCTTTTGAAGAACTAGGTTTTAGACAATACTTTAGTGGTGTACCTCATCCTGCACACTCTTAGCTTAAATGGCCCATGACTACTTCAGTCACACCCTATTGTGATCCAGGTGGAAACAGCATGCATTCTAAGGGTTTGTAGTGCAGCTGTGTTGTGGCAGTGCCCTGCCACAAACCTCCGAACGTCACTGTCCTTTCATGCTACTGGACCTCGCCACAGGAAAGGGAACGGAGCTCTTTTATTTTTTGTTGCCTTTGGGAGGCTAGTTGCATTTGATGAGTCCGTGAACTTACTGTGCATGATCTGCTATGATTCCTGGAAACAGAGTACGTGGCGTTTATAATCAGGACATAGTCTCCTAGGGAAGAGACCTGGTCTGCTTCCTGCACATTCTTCAGAGCTCTCGGTTCCTGTGGCCCCTACACTGCAGACCAGGTGGCCAGAGTTAGTGCTGAAGTGAGTTAAACGAAGGGGAAGGGAAGCAGGCTGCTTTTCTATGTATTGTTTAGAGAGTGTGAACCTAAAACATTCTGGTTGTCATGCACCGTTCTAACTTTGAAATGGTCTAAAGTTGTCACAGCAGAAATAGACAGTGTGTGATTTCAGCTTGTTTAGGTCTTACCCTACACGCTAGGAAGCATCTCATCTTGCTTATCCCCTAATCAGCTTTCTCTTCTCACTTCAGTATCCTTTTCAGGCCCCCCCGGCTGTGTAAACAGAAATTCAAGTTGTTCTAATATTAGAAGAAACCTTTAGTGGCATCATTTTTATCTGGGCTCCAGCTCCAGTCTTATTTTAAAGAGGTCTCTTGCACAGAAGGGAGGCTGGCTCTGGTGTTTCCAGAGAGATCCACTAGCATGTGCCTTTCACCTCCTTATTTCTGTCCAGGAGGCCACCCCTAATTTTGTACCCTCTAATGATTGGGGGAAGGACCCCCTGTAGGAGGGTTACATTTCTGATGAGGAAATGTCATCAGACCTGAAGTCAGTCTGAGACCTTCTGGAGGCTGCTGGCAGAGCATCCTTGACAGCACTTGGCTGTCACAGGATGAAACATCTCCTGTAGGTACAGAAACTGGCCACTCCGGGAAGTCCATGGCTTCCATCTCAACGTTTTCTTAGCAAGACTCTATATTCTGACTTCTCCAGAGATAGCTCCCTTTAAGTTGTAAAGGAAAGTTTATGTTTTTCCTTCCTGTTTGGGCCACCTTGTCTTTCGTTGTTCCTACCTGCCTTTTAGACTGAATTATATACTTTAAAAATGACTTCTGTCTATAATCTCCATCTACGTATAGTTGCATCTTGGATTGTAGGCCTTGTCAGAAATGAGACCTCATTTAAAGTTAAACAACGAATGTTTCTCTCGAAATCTACCCATAAAGTGCTTAGTCAATAAATAATAGATGCTTAATACAAGGGTTAAGTTCTGTTACGGAGAAAGTCTGTCCTCTTTGTGTGCAGTAGGAATCCGCCAGAAGTCACTGTTTTTACCAGTTTAGTGAGATTTTTGTTCACGGAACTCAGGAAAGTGTGTAATTCCTCTGTTCACTGGGAACCCTGTGCCATCACTTGTTCTTTCCAGCATGTTGAAGAAACCTGAAAGGCTCTTTCGGCCTTCATAAACACACCTAGACTCCCATCCTAAGAAACAGAATAAAATGAAGCAAAAATGGACTTCCAAGAAAGGTCTTAAAACTGTGGTCACGTCTGCTTTCATAGCAGTTAAGACATTGCATAGAGGTAAGAGTCGGCCTGCATGGCAACATTTGTCTCCGTTTTTTCTTTTTATAAAAATGAATTAAGAGCAGATGTTTTGTTTATTAGAAGCTAAAAGTTACAAAACAAAGTACTCAATTTTAAATCCACGAATATTTTTAGCCAAAAATCCTTAATCATTTGCTGATAGAATTACTACGTATTAGATCTCTACCTCACTGAAATTGTCTAGGCCACCTACATCCGTTTTTAGCAGGACTTCAGCTGAGTTCCACTTTTGAATTATTTTAGTCTGTGAAGCTCCAGTGAGCCAGCATATTCCAAATCAGTCATCATCTTCTATACCTGCGAGTCTTTAGGCATCTCTTAGTGACCTGCACATTATTTGCCAGATTCCTTCTTCATTGCGATTTCTGTTTGTCTCCAGTTTATGAAAAAAAATAAAGGCAGTTTTCTCAAACAGGAGGCACACACATTCCATTTATTCTCCAAACGTGGAGCTTGTGCCCGGCATCCCAACTTGGATACAGAAATGAAGATGACACAGGCCAGTGATTTCAGTGTCTTGTCAGTTAGGAGAAACTAAAATATAAGATAATAGTAGCATTGTATTCCTTTGTGGGAGCTAGAGAAAGAGTATTGTAATGCAGTGTTACATTTATAAGCTAAAATTTTAAAAGTATTTCCCCTGCGCTTACCCAAGTCCGCCGCGTCATTGGTGGTACTTGGCTGCCTTTTCCACTTCCTTTCTTAAATGTCTTGTTACCCATAGTGTACCTGGGACCTTTTCACACCTGCCTAAGTGATTTCACTAAAGTTTTCTTTAAATTCCTTGGTCCTCAAACTTAAGAAACTGTATCGAAGTATAATGTTATTAGCAGGGCCCGTTGTTTCACATCTTTTCAAAACGTTTGCTACATCTTTTTGAGCCTGGAATCACACAAAGCTAATGGGACCCTCTGGATCCAGGAGCATCTCCCTGAGGGCAGGGACCTCATTTGCCTTGTGCACCGCTGCATCCGCAGTGCTTAGATCCGTGCTGTCCGTAGCGATTTTTGGAAAGAACGCACACCCCACCACATTACTGCGTTGGATTATTTTGCGGTGAGACTTATTTTCAGCATAAGAGCTGCATTTAGTTTCTGGCCTCTGGGATCCCAGAGTAAATTACTTTTCACTACTCTAAATAGTACACTGGAGATTTGAAAGAACTGATGCAATTTCTAAAGCTGCCTCACTTCCTCCCGGGATGTTACTCCCACACCAAGAATCTGACTTGATGACCACCAGAACCAGATTTAGAACCCGATGTATCCATGCAAGAAAGTCTTCTCCCAGTAGAAATTGAAAAGTCTAACTATAACGTGGATTCAAGTGGATTTTAGTTTTTGTGTCCTTCCACAGAGGAAAGAGGGGAATAATCTGGAGATGCTTTCTTGTCAGGGGCTAATGTATATCCCCTGTCATGGTCAGATCAGAGCGAGACCTGAGCTGCCGCATCAGTGACTCCAGAAGTACTGAATTGGATCTTTATAGAGGAAGAAAACAACACAATCCTAGAGTCTAGGTTTTCCCCAACTGTCAATTAGCTTTATCGTGTAATTAGTAAAATAGCTCAAGAGTAAAAGTAAAGTTCAACTGGAACAGCCTGTTAAGCCTTCTTTTCTTATCTTGGAAAGAAGTGAGATAGTGAAGTTTAAACAGTTGGAGAAGTCAGCTCAAAAGGAGTTAACATTTCAAGGTCTTGCTCCTTCTTCCTCCCCTTTCATATCAAGCAGAATCAAGGAAAATGGGGGGTGGGGGGAACCCTGCACTGAATTCTCCAAACTCCACCACTGAAAGACATTGCATATTTTTATTCTATGCATATGTGGTGCAAGATAATGTTGCTTATATTTGAATGCAAAGAAGATGAGACGTGTCTGAGCTCCATGAGTTCAACAGCCCCTCTGGAGGACCCACCGAGGCACAGGTGTGCCAGGCTCCTGACGCGCCATGTTGATGGTGATTGCAGCAGCAAACCTCCATCCTTTAGAAGGGACTTCGTTTCCAAGAGAGTCCAAAAGTCATTTCAAGCCAAATCTGATGGATAAGATAGAAGCCAGAGCTGAGAAACCAAATACCAAAGCTGATCTAAACCGAGGAGTGGCCATAAAATAGTAACCATCTTCCTTGCGTGTTTCAAAACTTGGCTCTGGATGCCATTGCAAAAGGAAAATTCCAGAGCTGTCTGAAGCAAGGGCAGTATCATTGGAATATGTTTATAGCCTTCTACAGTGACTACTTAGAAGGGGATCACATTTGTTTGGATATATAACTCCTGATGTGTTTGTTTTAAAAATAAACCTTATTATATTAGTGTCATACCTCATGTTTTCCTTGGAACATTCTCCTCTAATCCTCTTCCTCTGAAAGAGAGGAGAGAGAGAGAAGTGTTAAATAGAGATTTGCCTAAGAAGGACCATGCATCTTCAGTAACCACTTCATTATCTCCATTCCGTGATAGGACTGTGCCACATGTGGGGTGCAGTTAGCTGTAGGGTAATTTACCTTTGAAGACAAAGACCTTAGGCCCCAACAAATGTAAGGGGTAGGAAATCTAAGTGCCCCTTTTCCAGAGTCAGTGACCAATGACCACTTTTCTTTGTGTGGCACAGATCCCTACCAAGAAATGTGACCTTCCCTGAGCTTATCCCACTGGGTACATGGTGGGCAGAAGGTGTGCGGGGACTGTGGAGCCACACCCACTTTGGTTCCTGTCCTGGCTCTGCCACTTCCTAGCCATGCAGGTGACTTAATCTCCCTGTGCCTCTGTTTTCTGTGGAATTGAAACGACACCCTGTCCCATTGGGCTGTGGAAATCAAGTAGCGATGCCTCATGTAAAATGCTTTGCATGGTACCCAGTACGTAGTAGGCATTCAGTAAGTGGAAGTTGTTATTATTAGGTATTGAAGAATAAAACTACTGTCATTGTCAGTGTAAACAAACCAGTTGGAGTGATAAATATAACAGTCAAAATTAAATGCACAACGCACTTCAATAGCCTAGTATACACTGTTTATATTACTTTTAGTTGGGTATTCCCATGTCTTTATTTCTACATCCCTCTTCAGCTTGAGTGTTTAAAATGCTTTTATATGTACTTTAATTAGACTATGCTGTGTCCCCCAAAAGGCTACAGTGACTTTATTATTTAGAACCTCAAATTGCATAGAATGGCTACCATGTCTCCCTGTAAACCAACTAGTTTCTAAAACTTTGTGACAAAGCTTTCTCAGATTAACCCAGATGCACCACTGAAGAAGATGGTGTATCTAGGAAAAGAAATGAGTATGTAAGAAATAGGGGACACCAAGATCCATCAGTGAACCGGAATTCACTCCATATTTTTAGACCTCTGTTTAGATCGTTGACCTTTCAGGTAAAACTTAGTCAAGAGCAGAAATACTTCTATAAAGCCTCATTAACTAAAATCTAATTAACTACAGTCTAATCTAATCTGGGCCACATAGCAGCTACCGAGGCTTTTCCAAAAGTAAGAATCCTCCATTTATTTCGCATAGAAATTCAGTAGAGTAGCCACCAACCGATGTCTTAAATGTGGCTTTGTTTTAAAGCATGTTTGAACAAGCAGACTTTGCCGTTGTGAAATGTATTGGTACTGTGATTCGAACTGTCGGATGTGGAGATATCTTGAAAACCACCCCCGCAGCAACAAGGGGCAGCGTTTCTCTGTCGTCATCCTGAAATGGGTCTCACCACGGAGTGTGACTGGTGGGTTCAGAGTCCCCATCCACAAACCTCCTGGCCCTGATTAACACGTCCACTGCTGGCCGTGGCTCACACCGAGGCAGCAGGTTGGAACCAGCTTGGCCTTCAGCTGAAATTGTTGGATAGCCAAAAAGTTGTCTGCTTTTCCAGGCACATTTGAGACCACATGAAGGGGGTTCCATGTGTTCCTGGGAGGGTAAGAAAGGGAGCCATTAGGTGGTGGTCACGGCAAAGAACGTGGCCCTTGAAGTCAGATGGAGCCAGGAGTACATGCAGGCTCTGCCATTCTCTAGCTTGGTTACATGAGGTCACTTCCCCTCTCTGAACCTGAGTTTCTCCAAAGGTGGAATAGACAACCCTACCTCGTGGAGTTGCTGTGAGGCTGATTCGTGTGGCGCTCTTGAGCACAGCACCTGGGCACCGTGGATGGTCGGCAGATGCTAGTTCTCTTCTTCAGTACTCAGCACTTAGACTCTTCTTTCAAAACCACCTGCTGTCTCTCTTGTCTGTACCATCTACCTCATCTGACCTGTAGTCTTTAAGGAGATCAGCTATGAGAATGCTGGTCATACAGATCTTAGATCTTGTTGTGGCCTTGCTGAGGTCTGCACGGCAAACCCAAACACTGGTTTAGACTTCTGTGCAGACCTTGAGGTCCCTCACTCCTACCCTCAGGTCCCTTTACAAGGTCTGGGGCCACTGGTTCCTTTTTCACTCTCTGCCACCTCTAGGGAAAGACTCATTCTTTCAGCTGGTGCTGTCAGCCCACGATTGATTGGCATCCACCTCTATGCCCTACCCGCCCCAGTGTTTTAAACCTAATAAGATAGCTTCCTGATCTTGAGTCATAATTAACTCATTTGGAAATGAGCTTGAAGGCAAGATGCTTCTGAGGTACTCTGTGATGAGTAGAGCTTGAATGGAATAGAGCTAGATTTCCACCTGGAAATTCGATCCATGGTAGTCAGCCCACTCCCTGAAGAGGAAGAGCTTCATTACAGCTGCTGTAGCCCCCAGACGCTCAATGAGTCTGACTCCTCCCGTGAGCACCTGTGCAGAGCCTGCTGCGGTGTCTCTGTGGAGCTTCCCGTTCAATGAGTTTCACTGTGTTCCTTGTCATCATGTTGCTACTTTGATTCTTAATCTTCATTGAATTTAGACAGAGATTTATTTTTATAATAAAATCAAATGAGAAACTGTAGTTTCGCCTAATATGTAGTCAAAGTTCTTGGTTCCACCCATCTCCTCCAAGGCATTCAGAGTAGTTGATCTCTCTCTTATATCATTTTATAAATATTCTTTTAGAGAATGATCTCATGCAATTGCTGAATGAGCAGTTACATAAACACTGTGTTATGCTGTAGGTCAGCAGTGGATCTTTGGCATTTCTCCCATGGTTTAGTTTTCTTGCCGTCTGCTGAAATTCCTCGAAGTGGGTCAGTGGCTTCAGAAAGCCCCACACCACGTGGCCAGGTTCTTTAGAACCAGGGTCAGACTAAGCTCTTCTCTTCAGTGTTTTCAAGTATGTGTGTATGTTTATTGGGGGTTGGGGGGGAAGGTGGGTAACACATGTGCATGTCTCTTTGTTTGAGATACCCATTTTAATATGATTGCCTCATCATCAAAAGAAACTTACTCATTGCAAAAAGAAAAGTTAAAGAGCAACGTTCACTCTTGATTCTAACAATTACTGTTTACATTTTCATTTCTTTCTAGACAGTTTTTAATTTTCCTCTTTATGTGCTTAAGCTTATACTACATGATACATTTTAATAACTACATGTATTCTCTCATATGATTGTGTCATGAGCCATTTGAACATTCCCATATTGTTGGACACAGATTTTTGGCTGTTACAAATAACATTGTGATGAACATCTACGTAAACAACTTATTTTAGACCTTTTCTGATTATTTCCTTGGGATAGCTTACTAGAAAGAATTATTGGCTCAAAGTAGTAGAAACTTCTTAAAGATATGTGAGGGACACCCCCTACTCTCACCATTGGTGTTTTCCTGTCTGTAGCTTCCAGTGACTGACTGAAATTTGGCCTCTTTTACCTTGTTGAGCCCCAAATCAGCTCTATCCCAGTGGCAGCTTCATGGTCATGTTCACACAGAGAGGCTAAGAGTTTGAGGGTCAACCACTGCAGCTTAGGTTGACCCACTGGAATATCTGGAGCAGTTTGATAAGGCCTGACCAGACTCCCAACAAGGTCACCAACTGTTTATTTCTTAAAGCAGGAAAGTGACTCATATATTGGTATTACCTCTGCCTAGCCTCTCATTGCAAGAGACGGGGTTGTCCTTCATGCCTCCCTCTCCCTTAACCATCCGTATCCTGACAGCTGTTTCTCAGAAATCTCTCTCAGATCTAGCCTTGCTTTTCCATCTCCATCACTGTGGCATTAATCTAGGCCCATACACATCCCCTTGAATGGTATCCCCATCTTCCTTACCCATTTAGTCTTCCAAATTATCACATTCCAGGGTTCTCTTCTTAAATCAAAGCTGATAAGGCCTCTCCCACCACCACAGGAAGGAATCTAAACCTGTTAGCTGTTATTCAAGGCCTTTACCATCCAGTCCCTACTTCACCTCCAACCATCACGCATGCGTGTGCATGTGCTCACTCTCTACAGCCTGACGCTTCTCACCATCCTTCCAACATGGCAAGCTGTTGGGCACACCACCTTCTGCTTGGAATGCTTTCCCTCCGGCTTCTTCATCTCCTGTTCCTCATCCCTCAAAGTAAAACTTGAGCATCAAATCGTGGGTGAAGGCTTCCCCAGCTCCCCAGCAGAGTTGGTTGCTTTGCCCTCCATGTTGTCCAGCTCCTCGTTTAGTTCACGGTAGCAAGAGTTGCTGCGTTGTGCTGTGGTAAGGAATTTCAGTCGCCAGGCCTGTCTCCACCACTTCTGTTCAGTCCTCTCGATCAGGGTCAGGATCATGCCATCTTTTTCATTGATGATAAAAGTTTGTGGAATGAGTGGCCAGCCCAGTGGCATAGTGGTTAAATTTGCATGCTCCACTTGGACAGCCTGGGGTTTGCAGGTTTGGATCCCTGGCACAGACGCATCAACCTATGCTGTGGCGGCATCCCACATACAAAATAGAGGAAGATTGGCACAGATGTTAGCTCACGGCTAATCTTCCTCAAGCAGAATGAGGAAGATTGGTAATGAATGTTAGCTTGGGGCTAATCTTCCTCAGAAAAAAAAAAAAGGTTGTGGAATGAATGAATGCCTTTATATTTAACATATACTTACTATTTTTAATACCTTACTAGATAATTTTAACCTCATAAATATTAGTAGCATTAATTAATTAAACATCTCAAGATGTAATGAGTGTCTTTGCCTCAGTCTTAAGAAAATATAGACCAGTGCTTGTCCTTAACTCGAACCCCTTTTCACAAAGTCCTCATCCTTTCTGTGCCTGTATCTCATTCCCTTCCTCTTTTTCTCTAAGAAGAGGATGGGCAAAGATGTCTCTAGGAGGAAAAGCACAGTAGAAAGCGAAGGATGAAATGAGTGAGTTTAACCTTCTCTTTCCTAAGGTCCTTGTACCTTACTCAAATGTTATGCTGTGACATTGGTCCATCGTATGAGCTGTTACAAGGTTTATGTAAAATATAATCAGTAATATTGCTTTATGGAGAAATGCTTCCTTTCATAAAGAATTATCTGCATAATAGACTCTAGATTTGATAGCAAATCTAATGTCCTCAGTGAAATGTTGGCTGGAGGGCAGAATATTACTTAAATTAGGTTCGTTAATGATTCTGCTCAACCATTCACCGTGTACATTTTGGATATCTTAATGAAGTTCCCTCCTCTAAGGATTCCATATTAGCAAAAACTTCTATTATGGGTTTGGTTTGAAAGCCTTCAAATGAGTTTTTAAACTTAACAGTCAGTGCACCAGAAAGCTTTCTGTGGATCAGTCACAAATACAGGGAAGTATGTTTTTAGTAGATACTGAAACAGTAGTGGATACTCTGTTTACAACTAGAACTTTCCATGATTACTCAATATCCTTTGTTGAACCTTGGGCAGCAATAATGGGAGAAACGATGGGAAAATGTTGAGAAACAGAGAGATTACGCATTTTAACACTTGACATAGATTCCTCCCTGTGCTTGCTTATAACTCTCCACAGGGACTGTAACTTATATCTATGGAAATACAAAATACTCCAGTAATGGGACATTATTAGTGCCGTTGTAAAAGGTGCGTCTACTCGAGTAATTGGTAAGAGGAGAATGTGGACACCAAAGACACATGAGCATTTCTGTCTGTGACTGTCCTCTGGAAAAGCTCAACAGGAAGCTTTGCACCAGCTCTTCACAGAGAGTAGCTTCCAGCCTCCTCGGAGCACTTGGCTACAGAGTTGGGGGCTGCTCGGTGAAAATGGCTCCTGATGCCATACGCTTACGCATTTCTTCTTGCACCTGCAGGCATCTGGGTTCTCTCCTCTGTGTCCGGGGCAATGAACATTGCCCCTTCAGGGCTTCCCAGATGCCTTCCAGATTCCTTTATAGTTTTACATTTACTAGTGACCAATGGTGACTGGAGCTGTCTTTAGAATCTGAGCATAACATTTTTTCAGATTGGTAGGAGTCATCCGGTTACTGGCCTATCCAGGGACTAGAGGTGCTGCGCTCTCCACGTGTCTCCATTGGTCTGCCCATCTCTGCTTTGCTGGTCACTTAGGCCTCCCTGTGAGCCACGGTTCTTGAGCTCTAGAGGGAATGTGACCACTGCTAAGTCAGTGAGTTCAGGGAAATCAGGGGAAGTCGTTGAGTCAAAGAGAAAGGAACTTTCAAGGAAAAGGTGAAGGGTACGGGGAATGGGGATGGCAAGGGAGAAGGGAGGAAAAAGGAGAGCAGAATGTTTTGTTTGTTTTTTTGAAGATTGGCACCTGAGCTAACAACTGTTGCCAATCTTTTGTTTTGTTTTATTGCTTTTTCTCCCCAAATCCCCCCGGTACATAGTTGTATATTTTAGTTGTGGGCCCTTCTAGCTGTGGCATGTGGGACACCGCCTCAACATGGCCTGACAAGCGGTGCCATGTCTGTGCCCAGGATCCGAACCAGCGAAACCCTGGGCCGCCAAAGCGGAGCGTGCGAATTTAACCACCCAGCCACGGGGCCAGCCCCTGAGCAGAATGTTTTAAGCTGTAAAGTCTTAATAGTACATAAAAATAGCTCTTAAAAATAGATTGTTCCCAAAACCCATAGTTTGCTGAAAAACACGGGTTGAAACGAGGTTGTTTTTAAAGTAGAAATTTCCTTGTTGATGAGATGGAAATCCATACAGCATCACTGAAAAATGAAGGAAATGGTTATCTCAATGCTAATTCCCCTCCAGGATAGCACAGGAGGCGAGCTAGCTCCCTGCAACGTGCTATTATCATTCCTTACTCTTCTCCAGAATCATTTACAGAAAGATTAAGTAGAAGTAGGAATTTCTTGAATCATCTCTGTAAATATACTCAGCTGGACTTTTTATCTCTTTCTACATAGAACAAAATCTCTGAACATGTCTCTGCCTGTTTGTATTTCAGTTTTAGTTTTTTCATCTAGTGTGTTTAACAGCTGTACAGTGATTAAATTTGTATATTTTGAATGACAATCTAATGACACTTACCCAGCGGTATCATTCCCAGCTGGTTGTAACAGTCACTGCCCTGTGTTAGCCTCAGTGGCCCTTGATCGGGTTCAAGCCACAAGATGAGAGTTCTAAAGCTTCTTCTGAGCAGAGGCGAATGGTAGTAGGAGACTAGGGAAGCGAAAGTTCCCCCAAATTCTGGAAATCCTAAAGCATATTGTGATTGTACAAAGCTGTTCCCTTTATGTCTTAAGTTTAATAAGATGTTGTGCTTTGTCGCATCAAGCAACTCCACCATGTGCTTTTTTTCCCACTAGAAGACACGATTGCAAAGAAGGTGGTGTGCCACTTCAGTGGGAAGGCCTACGCCGACGAGGAGCGGTGGGACATTGACAGCTGCACACACTGCTACTGCCTGCAGGGCCAGACCCTCTGCTCAACCGTGAGCTGCCCGCCCCTGCCCTGCGTCGAGCCCATCAACGTGGAAGGAAGTTGCTGCCCAATGTGTCCAGGTATCTAAGCTATCGTCCTGCTGTATTTCAAGTCGTATTATTAACTTAAGATGAAACCAGAGCAGACCCAGAACCTGCTCCACCCATCCATTAGCTCATGTGGCCCGAGGAGTATGTTGGATGCAGCTGAAGTCTTCCTGTACGGGGACATGGGGGGTAACTTAAGAGACTGTGACCGTCAAGGTGAGTGCCACATTTTGCGTCCATGCCAGAATTGCTCTGGTTCTTCTGATTTGCATTCTCTAAACTTTAGTGACAGTATGGCGTTATGGGTATAACAGACCTGTTAATGACACCTGCCCTATCCTAGTAGCACAGTTTTAGTGCAGTGTCGGACTAGCCTAGGGAAACAGGTCCAAGACTGGACATAGTAGGGAATGTGCTCAACAGATGAATATATATCAGAACCAAAAGGGAAGAGCTGCGTTTAAAGAATATGGTTCTGGCTCAGTCTTTCTTCAGTTCTTTAGTTCCAGCAGTAGCCATAACATCCCATGCAGCCTTCTTCCAGGCACTCCACTGAACTTTCCATCTCTTCCCACGTACACCGCAACCACTGAGCGCCCCAGGCTGGCTGTTGCCAAAGCCGGTGCCTGCATCTTCCCCCACATCCCACCCTTCATGTCAGCTCAGTAACTCCCCTCCTGGTTTCAAACCTAAGTTCCCCACAGCTGCCCAGATCCTCCCCAGGCCTTCTCCTAGTTTCCACGTCTGTGTCTCCTGCCAAAACAGCTCTTTTATCCTCTTCCCCTCATCCCAGAAATGCAGGCCCTGAGCCCTCGGCAGGATGGCCTCCAGGCAGTGTTCCAGATCTAAAGCCCTAAACAGACAAACCAGAGAGAGGGCTCACTCTCTGAGCCTGCTGAGGTCCTGAGCAAGTCAGGAGCCTCTCCATCTTTGCCTCGATCCTTGTGCTCTCTTGCAGCATTGCATCAGAGAATCCTGCTCCATGGAGCGCAGTGAGCTGGGAGCCACACCAACAAAGAAGTGCATTTATACTGTGCAGTTGTAAAATGGACAGTCCGTCAAACCCAGAGTTTCAGTGATCTCTGTGCACGTTTGCCTTTAGTTCGAGTGTCGTGCAGACTGGCCCTAATTGGCACTTCTAAGAATGGCCACTTATCCCCTGACAAGGATGGGATATTCGCCAGGCGAGGGGTTGAACCCTTTACAGAGCCTTCGGTAGGGTACTCTTCATAGTCTGGTCTCACTGGCCGTGATAAAGGTATAGATTAAGAGTCAGAGGTTCGCCTCTGTGATGTTTCATCCCCTGGTGGCACGTGGGGAAAAACAAAATCCTTCAGTGTTGTGCATGAGAAGAATAAGGAAAAATATGTATTGGAGTTGTTTTATCTAGTACATATCAACTATGTTTCACAAGTTTCGTACCACTTTTCTTAGTAATGTGCTTTTAATGATATAAATGGTGAAACTTGACCTTATTTATTCAACAAAGATTCATTTAGTGCCTACTGTGCCCCAGCACTGTTCTAGGCACTGGGGAGACAGCAGCGGCTCAAAGTCCCCATCCACACGGAGCTCACATTTTCATAGCGAGAGACAGGCAGGCAGCAGACAAGGGAACAGTGAATAGACAGCAGACAAGGCGGGGAGAAGAGCAGAGCGAGCCTGGGCGGGGCCGGGAAAGGTGGGGAGAGGTGGTTTTGTTTTATATGCGATGTTCAGGGAGCGCCTCACTGATGAGGTGACCTTTGTAAAGGGACCCAGAACTGCAGGGTTCCTGGGGAAGAGGCAGAACGCTCGGTATAGGCAGAGCAAGAGGTGTGGGCTGGGAACATGCTGTGCACGTGCAGGGAGAAGTAGGGAGGCCTGTGCGGATGGGACCCAGGGAGCAGGGAGGGTGATGAGGGGAAGGCAGAGAGGTCATCCTGGGCCAAAACACGCAGTCCCACGGGTGATTGTAGGACTTTACTGAGACGGAAACTTCGGAGGCCTTTGAGCACAGGAGTGCTGTGATCTGTCTTATCCTTAATGGGATTTCTCTGGTGCTGGGTTGAGCATGGACTGTGGGATGTGGAGGGCAGGAGGAGAAGCAGAGACCAATTCGGAGGTTTTTGCAGTAATCCAGGTAAGGGGTGGTGGTGGCTCGGACCAGGGCAGTAGCTGTGCAGGTGGGGAGAAGTGGTCGGATTTTGATTATACTGTAAGGGGAGAATCAGTAGGATTCGAATAAGATGTGAGGAGTGAGAGGAAGAGAGAAGCAAGGACGACTGTAATGTTTTTGGACTAAACCATGGAGTTGCAGCTCTGAAGTAAATCACTTTGGTTTGGGGCATTTTTAGTTTGAAATCCCCATTAGACGTCTAAGTGGAGATAATGAATAGACAGTGAATAGCTAACCTGGAGTTCAGGAGAGAGACTGGGAATCCATCCATAATTTGAAAGTTGTCAGCCGTAGGTGGTTTTTAAGCCTTAAGACTAGATGACGTCACCCAAGGAGTGAGTGTAGATAAGAAGAGAGAGCCCAGGACTGAGCCCAGAGACCCTCCAACTTTGCAGACTGGGCAGGAGACGCGGGACTAGCAAAGGAAATGGAGGAGGAGCCCCAGCGACACAGGAGGAAACTGGAGAGCCGTGACCTGGAAGCCAAGTGGAGAAAGGATAGGAGGAATGCCGTTAGCTCAAGGCAGACGAGCAGCGGGAACTAACTGCTGTGCGTTTAGCCTCGTCCTCATCATCTTGACAAGAGCCATTTCAGTGGAGTGGTGGAGGCAGTCTCATTAGAGTGGCTTCGAGAGAGAAGGGGCAGGGTGAACTGGAGACGGTGGTTATGCAACCCTGCAACAGACCCTGAGCGCTCAGCTCACAAGGCAGATTTTACTGTGAAGTCAAGTGGCCTTGGAGCCTTTCACAGGCGGATTTGAGCTAAACCTTGAAGGACAGGTGGGCTCTCTTCATTGGAGTGAAGACGATAATGCAACCAAAGACCTAGATGGAAAGGTCAAGGTCAAATGCCCCTAGAACACAGAGTTCTAATAGCAGGATATAAGGACAAAAAAAGATAGCTTTGGCCAAGATTTTTAGGGCCTTAATTGTCAAATGAAGAGTATAGACTTTGTCCCTGTAGGGAGTGGCGAGGCTTGTTTTTGAGCAGATGAATGACATGATCGAGGTGCTTTGGGAAGAGTAACAGGCTGGTATACAGGAGGGACTAAGGCAGGGAGAGACCAGAGGCCAGGACAGCTCTAACTCACATTGCAGATGTCCCAGGTGTGTGACAGTAAGGACCCAAATCCAGGTGATGGGCAGTGGGAGAAGAGGCAAAGATTCACTCTCCTTGGTTTGTAAGTTTAGTGAAGGAGAGAGTGCAGATACTGCTGACATCCTTGTTTGTTACTAGAAATTTCTCCAGTGACTTCTCAGATTTACTGTTGGATGGGAATTTAATTTCTGTAACTCTTTTCTGCATCTGATGTATTATTGATAAATCATTTCTCCATCCTGTCTCTAAGCAAATTTTGCAATCAGTCAAGCTTTGCCACTTTACTCTGATTAAGTGTGGCCTGCCAGGAAGGCTGGATCCTGTCCTGTTCTGTTTGACTCACTATATGCTCTTAGTCAAGGCTCTTGGCTGAAGTTTCAGCTTCCATTGCTCATTTAGATAGCTCATGCTACCTCGCTTCATCCTCTCTGCATACCAGCTAACACTCTGAATAGCCTCACCCTTTACAAAACACTTTCCCTCCTGCCGTCTTTGGATATGAATTCAGAACCTGTGAGCTGGTTAGCTAGTTAGTACTTGTCCCATTTTACGGAAGAAACTGATGCTCAGAAAAGTTAAGTGAATTATCGAAAGCGATGCAGCTCATTAGCAGAAGACCTGTGTGATGAGGAATATTCTTCCTCTCAGACAGTTTCGTTTCATGTTGTTGTATCTTGTTGATTGAAGTACCTATATGATCAAGTTAGATAATGTAAACATATTTACTGAACATCATTTTCCAATACGCATAGTTCCCGTGGTAACACAGCAGACATTGAAGACTTCATCAGGCAGCACCTTGTGAGGTCTGCCTACAGTTCTTTCCCATTTAGGGGAGGAGAGTGGAAGGGGATTGGCTAAGAAATGCATGAAGACTGGAAGATGCTTTAACTTGTTCATTTCCTGTGGCATATTTATATAAATGATTCAACACTCATGGATTACAGGGCAGCAGTTATTAAAGTACAGTATTTAGCTGATGGAAAGTAAAAGAAATCCTTCTATTTCAGCCAGTCCTCATCAGCTTACACAAAACTTTAGAGCCAACACCTTTTAATATGAAAAAGCAGAGCTTCTGACCCTAGTAGAGGAGAAAACTTTCCCCTCCTTTTAAATAGTTATGAGACCTGTTTCCCACCTCAGTGACTCTGTAGCATTAATGATGTAAATGCAGCAACTGAATCTTTCATGTCCCAGGACAACTGTATTGAATTGAATGCACCATCCATTTGGATTAAGGAAACAAAAGTCAACGCTATGTAGCCCCTCCATCATCTCTTATGAAAAATGCCCCCTTCTTTCAGAAATGTATGTCCCAGAACCAACCAATATACCCATAGAGAAGACGAATCATCGTGGAGAGATTGACCTGGAGGTTCCTGTGTGGCCCACACCCAGTGAAAATGACATCATCCATCTCCCCAGAGGTAAGTGCCAGCATCAACTGAGGTCTGTCTAGTCGTGTGTATGGTCTCCTTTTTTTTTTTCTCTCTCTAATTTTTAAAACTTACTTTGGGTAACTTTTTAAATGGTGTGACCAAGTAAGTTCAAATAACTACTCCAGGGAAGACCTGCTCGGCTGGATCACATTTAGCACCCAGGAATGATAAAATAAATCTGCAGGTAACTGAGTAAAATGCTTCCTTCTGGCCCCACATGCTCAGAGACCTAGTGATGATGGAAAGAAATATGACCTTGTCCTAAGAGCTTGGTATCTGGAATTTCTAAGCCATCTCTCATATTTATGCATGTGAATAAATTTTGTAAGCGGAGTAATAATAGATTATTCACTGTCCCTGTAGAGTCTGTACTAAGTGTTTATGCATTATGAGTTACCCACTACTTCTAGGTAGTTTGCACTCCACGAGGGTTCGATTTATTACAAGTGTCAATTTTTCCACTCACCAGGTTTATTCCATGCTTTTTTTTTCTTGCTCTGTCCTTTCAGTTGTGTATAACAGAAGTGTTATTCTGTCTCTCAATAGTTAAGCGGTAAAGCAACCAGAGTTCCTTTCACTATTGCCTTCTCCATAAAAGTAGACCTCCTGATCAAAATAGTATAAACTTGCTCTTAGCCATGACTCACCCTACTGCCTCCTGTCTACTCCAAGGACATTTGCAAAATCATTGCTATACAATTATTAGAATATTTCTTTTGGAAGAAGCAATATTCATTGCTTGGGAGATGAGTGGTCCGTTACCTAGATCTTCTAAGTGTTATGCTTAGATCAAGCCAGATGACCAGAGAGCCAAATTCCTGGGCCCAGTGTTTTGGCTCCTTATACAATTGCTCTGGCGGAATGGTGCCTGAGCGTTATGTTTACAGCCACTCAGTCAATAAATATTAGTGCCTCCTCTGTGCCACACACTGTTCTAGATGCTGGGCTTTGGTCATAAGAAGAGCCTTTGTTATTATAATATGTTGAGGACCATGTATTACATAGTATCTCTGTTAGAAAGCCCCAGAGGAGAAATTTCCTCCCTGTCAGTTGCAAGAAAATTTATCCTTCTCTTAAGCAACATATTGGTTTTAATCTTAAAGACATGGTGAATATTATTGATGGTACTTGTTGCCATTTTGGCTACTAGAAAGTTCAAAGCTAAATTTTATGGCCTGCTTTTAGCATCAGAACAGAACTTAAGGACTGAATTTTGTAAACAGACTTCAGTTGAAACTTCATTTTCCTTTCACCAAGATTTTCCTTAATTTACTTTTTAATCTTCTTGTATGACATAGTTCTGAAACCATTGCCATTATCATCTGAAATGTGCTAAGGCAAAAATTCATTCCTTTACTCATTGTATATTTAAAACCTGAATTTATCAATAAATGGTTATTTTTACCTTTGGCATTTTTCTTGATGCTGATAAATATGTTCCTTTTTTTCTCTTCCTATAAAGTACAACAATCTAAACTGACTAAAATGACTAGGGAGATTCTTTGCTTCCCATCCGCCCACATACACAAAGAAGCATGTTAATAAAAATCTGATTTTTAAACTAAAGACAGTCTTAATATCACAAAGCTATGCTACTTCGTGAGCTGAGTTTCCAGAACAATTTAAGAGCAAGTCCTTTTGATTGTGTGAGTCCTGCATCTTTCACTAGCCTGGTCTTTGATGCATTTAGACTACCTGACTACAGTGGTTTATTTGAAACAAAATAAAAGAAAAATAAGGAAACCTTCAGCGAGTGCCCCTGATTGGTATATATTTAAATTTGTCATCTCTGCCTGCAGTATTCATTGCAAGAATGATGATTTAAAGGAACAGAAAGACCTTCATTGATAAGAGCAAAATTAAATGTCCTCTGTGCAATATATTAACTAAAAGGCCTATTCGTTAGGAAAATTATCTAATAGGCCTAGGGAGTTTTCAACAAGTTTACAAAAAGTAAGTTTTTGCTTAGACCTCAGTGAACCAGACACTCAGCCAGAAGACCAAGCTCTTGATTCTGGCATAGTTTTTGCTGTTACACTGGTAATGAGTCTTAGCTATGACACCAGTAAGCAGAATATACTTTGTCCTAGTCTCCTATTTGCTAGTAAGCAAGGCGCTAAACTGATGTTTCTGCTGCAAAATCTTAGACCATATATGTTAATATTAATCAAAATAGTTTTAGTAGTCTAATTTTAGTCACTTGTTAAAGACTACAAAAGAATTTTCTTGACCATGTAGAACCAGCATTCTTCTGCCCAATTATTAACCTTCTCACCCTCATACTTCCTTCTCCAGATGCATCCTCGAGAGCTCTGCCCTCGCAAAGAGCTCTTTGGATCAACGTTAGACTTGAATCATGTTTTAGCCTTAAAGTACTAGGAAGCAATAAAACCAAGTTGCTGATCTCTGTTTGCAATGTAATTAAAATAATACTTAAAAAATTCTGGTTTAGGTAATAAATGCTTGTGATTTTTCTTCTCCTAGACATGGGTCACCTCCAGGTAGATTACAGAGATAATAACAGGCTGCACCCAGGCGAAGATTCTTCGCTGGACTCCATTGCCTCGGTTGTGGTTCCCATAATTATAGGCCTGTCTATTATAATAGCATTCCTGTTCATCAATCAGAAGAAACAGTGGATCCCACTGCTTTGCTGGTATCGAACACCAACTAAGGTATTGTCCTGAAAAAGTTTCAGTCTCTTGAATGGTCAACTAGGAAAGCTTGCACACGTATAGTTCCTTAAGATTGCTTGACATCTTCTCCATTAGCCAGGGAAATTTTTACTCTGCTCTTCATAGCCTCAAGTGCACATCACGCTGTAGCAGTCAGATGTATAGTACTTGCCAAGGGCTGGATCACTCACTAGATCAATTATCCATCATCTGTTGGTTAGTGAATCCTGATCTTTCTACAGATCCAATTTCCTGGATTTACTGTAAAGTTTTCAAATGAACAAATACCTCTCAGTTGACTCCTAAGTCATTGCTATTTATGTAGGAATTAAAATGTGATCACCTAGTATTTATCAGTGATCTATCAACCTAGAATTGGGAGAGAAAAGAAATCATAAAGAGAAGATGTTACTACTCAGGAGGGGCAAGAAGAGAGCTAGATGATGATGAGGATGCACAGAAGTCCAGAGGACAGAGAGAGGTGCCAAAAGCAAGCAGAAAGGGGAAAACAAGCAAAAGAGAGAGAGATTGTGTACAATAATACCAGACAAGGTAGAGAGAGGCAGGTTTCCTGTTGAGGGAGAAAGAATGCATATTTGTTGTCAAATCTGCCTTTTTTTTTTCCTGAGGAAGATTAGGCCTGAGCTAACATGTGTTGCCAATCTTCCTCGTTTTTGCTTTTGTTTTGTTTTGCTTGAGAAAGATTAGCCCTGAGCAAACATCTGTGTCAGTCTTCCTCTACTTTATATGCGGGTTGCTGCCACAGTGTGTCTGAGGAGTGGGGTGTGTTCACACCTGGGATCCAAACCTGCAAACCTGGGCCACTGAAGCAGAACACACCAAACTTAACCACTACACCATGGGGCTGACCCCTAAATCTCCCTATTTTTAAAAGACAAGAAAGAATTCATTTTCATTAAGGGAAATAAATCATGATTTTTCCAACCCTAATGCTACCTTTTGCATTCAGTTTTTTCCTAAAAAAAAAAAATCATACAACCTTAAGAATTAAAAACAGCCTGAATAATTATTCTAATTCAATTTACCTTCTAGATAACCCTACCATATAAAATTACTGTCAGATGGTTATCCTGCCTCTGCTTTTCTTTCGACAAATGTGCGCTGGGCACGTGCTGGTCAGCATACAGGGCTGATCAAGACACAGTCCCCTCTGAAAAGCTGGGAAAGGACCCGCTCATAAAGTGCGTGGAGTGACTGGAGACAGACGGGCTGTCCCGGCCTGTGATGCTGTTATACAGCCTGAATGATTCAAAATTGGCTATCTTAAAATCTGCCTATCTGGTAACTTGCACTCATTCTTCAACCCTCCCGAGCCCAGGTCTGTCCTTCAAGGATTTGAAAATAGTTACGTCACTTCACCAACCTTGTTTTTCTCAGCTCCTTTTTCCACTGTTTGACGAAGTTCATTGACATTCCCCCTTGAAACGCAGTTTGTCAGTACCCGTCATAAAACTCCTGTTGGTACTAGCACAGGATGTCAACTCTCCATACAGCCCATCAGTGTGCTCTGAAGCTGTTATCTCACTTGAATTAGGTACTAGATTCCTGTTACTTTGGGATCTGTAAAGCAGCTAATTCTTGGTGGTTCTTCCTTCTCTCACTGAATAGCCTTCTTCCTTAAATAATCAGCTGGTATCTGTGGACTGCAAGAAAGGAACCCGAGTCCAGGTGGACGGTTCCCAGAGAATGCTAAGAATTGCTGAACCAGACGCAAGATTCAGTGGCTTCTACAGCATGCAAAAACAGAACCATCTACAGGCAGACAACTTCTACCAAACAGTGTGAAGGCAGGCGACTTGGATGAGGTTTTCAAAGACAGAAAATGGCTAAATCTGCTCTTAAAAGTAAACTAGAGTTTGTGCACTTGCTTAGTGGATTGTTTTGGATTGTGACTTGATGTACCGTGCTAAGAACTTCCTGGGATGGGCTCTGTCTACAGCAGTGTGCAAAACAAGCATTCCCACCTTTCCTCAAGATAACTGACCAAGTGTTTTCTTAGAACCAAAGTTTTTAAAGTTGCTAAGATATATTTGCTTGTAATATAGCTGTAGAGATATTTGGGGGCGGGGACAGTGAGTTTGGTTGGGGAAAGGGGTGGGAGGGCGGTGTTGGGAAGACAAATTGGTCAGCTTGGCTCGGGGAGAAATGCAGTGAAATGAAAGCAGTCCAGTGGCCCAGAGGATATTTTTTCCTGTTGCGCTGAAGACTGCACTGGTTGCTGCAAAGCTCAGGCCTGAATGAGCAAGAAACAGTAAAAGGCCTTGCCATCCAGCTGCCATAACCACCTTAGAACTACCAGACGAGTGCATCAGAACCTTTCGATAGCCATCCCAGGTCTAAAGCCACAGTTTTCTTTTCTATACAGTCACAACTGCAGTAGGCGGTGAGGAAGCCAGGGAAATGTGACGGCCGCATTTCTCTAAAGCGGGTTCTTAAGGATATATACAGTTATACTTTTTGCTGCTTTTGTTTTCTTCCAAGCCAATCAGCCAGTTCCTAGCAGAGTCAGCAAATGAACGAGACCTAAGTCATGTCGTGATGTGAGCACTGGAGCTTTTCTTACGACAGCGTGGCAGGAAGGAGGGTGAGGTGGAGGACACCAGGCATTTCCAGGGGCTGTACTTCATTGTGTGTTGTTGCTTTGTTCTCTTATATTGTTGGTTGTTCATAGTTTTTGTTGAAGCTCTAGCTTAAGAAGAAACTTTTTTTAAAAAAGACTGTTTGGGGATTTTTTTTTCCTTATTATATACTGATTCTACAAAATAGAAACTACTTCATTTTAATTGTATATTATTCAAGCACCTTTGTTGAAGCTCAAAAAAAAATATGCCTCTTTAAACTTTAGCAATTATAGGAATATTTATGTAACTATCTTATGCTTCAAAAAAAACAAAAGTATTTGTGTGCGTGTGTATATAATATATATATACATATATATTTATACACATACAATTTATGTTTCCTGTTGAATGTATTTTTATGAGATTTTAACCAGAACAAAGACAAACAGGCATTCCATATCAATGCTTTTGAACACTTAGAAATTTTTGAATAACACAAAATCTCATTCTACCTGCAGTTGAATTGGCAAGAAAGATGTGTGTGTGAATGTGTGTGAGTGTGTATGCGCACACGCCTTGAGCATCAGCATCACACCTGCTGTGGAGAAGGCATTCCTTTATTACAATCTTCTTCCTCATTTGGATTTGCTTTAGGTTGGTTTTCAATTCGCTCACTGGCCAGAGACATTGATGGCAGTTTATCTGCGTCACTAATCAGCTCCTGGATTTTTTTTTTTTTTTTCAAACAACTGTTTGAAACAACTACTGGAATATTGTCCATAATAAGCTGGAAGTCTGTTGTAGTTTGCCTCAGATATAACTGACTGTATACCTTAGTGTGAACTTTTCAAACAGCTCTTAGCACTTTTATACTAATTACCCATTTGTGCATTGATTTTTCTTTTAAAAATGCTTGTTGTGAAAGACACAGATACCCAGTATGCTTAATGTGAAAGAAAATGTGTTCTGTTTTGTAAAGGAACTTTCAAGTATTGTTGTAAATACTTGGACAGAGGTTGCTGAACTTTAAAAAAAATTAATTTATTATTATAATGACCTAATTTATTAATCTGAAGATTAACCATTTTTTTTGTCTTAGAATATCAAAAAAAAGGAAAAGAAAAAGGTGTTCTAGCTGTTTGCATCAAAGAAAAAAAAGATTTATTATCAAGGGGCAATATTTTTATCTATTTCCAAAATAAATTTGTTAATGATATGATGTTACCAAAATAGAGTTACATCAGCCTGATTAGTATAAAATTTTGTTGACAATTAATCCATTCCTGGCATAAAAAGTCTTTATCGAAAAAGTTGTAAATGCTTGCTTTTTGTTTTTTCAATCATGGCCATATTATGAAAATACTAACAGGATATAGGACAAGGTGTAAATTTTTTTATTATTATTTTAAAGATATGATTTATCCTGAGTGCTGTATCTATCACTCTTTTACTTTGGTTCCTGTTGTGCTCTTGTAAAAGAAAAACAAATATAATTTCCTGAAGAATAAAATAGATCTATGGCACTTGGAGCGCACTGTAGTTGTACAGTTTGTTTTGTTTTCTTCAAAAAACAAAGCTGTAGGGGATCATTTGCTACTTGGTTCCTGGCAGCAAATAAACACTTTGAATCTAAATTACAAAGTGTAACTTTCAAAAAGATTCCATATCTGAGGTTAGAAAGATGAGTCGTCCTTTTCTTTTAAGGTTGTCAGTCTGACGATCCTCCAGCGGCACAAGCAGCCCCAGTGCTTCGCTCAGAAGGCAGGGCTGCCCCAAGAAAAGGTGCCCCCCAAGGTGTAGGCATGGGGAGGCTGCCCTCAGGGACTTCAACCCACCTGTCCTCAGTCACAAATCAGAAATGTGCTCATCATCTCATTAGTGTCAGATTCTCATCACACATAGGAGAAGGGCTGTGTGGGAAACTCTAGTAGTTTACTGCTGAAGAAGAGTTTGTAAGGGAACTTTTGAGTTGACAGGAAAAAAACCTATATATATATATATATATATATATATATATATATATATATATATATATGTATGTATATATCTTGTGTGTGCGTGCGAGGAAGATTGTTGCTGAACTAACACCTGTGCCAATCTTCCTCTATTCTGTGTGGGACGCTGCCTCAGCACGGCTTGACGAAGGGTGTGTAGGTCCACGCCTGGGATCTGAACCCACAAACCCTGGGCCACCAAAGCAGAGCACGCGCACTTAACCACTAAACCACCAGGCAGGCTGGCCCCCAAAACTAGATATTTTTTAATACATTTCAGAAACATCAACTTAAGAATGAACAATAAATAGATCATTTTTGAATGGTCTCTTCAAAAAACATATCAGGGCTTTTGACTCTACGCTATGCCCCCTAAAATAATATCTCTTTCGTATAAGGCGTAATTTTTACACATTCAGATCAAATTATTAATATTGTTGTATATCAATTCATAGGTCAAGGACAAATAAGTTCCACATATTCACTATCAAACAAGACATTAATGAAACAAGGAGTGGTCCCAAGTTCCACCTCTCCCTAGATAACGGCTGAAATGTGAGGCTGCCTTTGCTGTCCTCTGGTGTCCCAGTCCTGAGTAGAGTGAGGACTGTGGACAAGCCCAGAGGTTCACAGATGTGTCAATGGGATTTTCAAAGCCCCCTGATAGCAGGTCCTATATAGACTCCTCTTACTACACTTGTGTTATCTAAGGGAGGAAGCTGCCACCGCTGTTGGGAATGTCTCACAGACCCACAAAAAGAGCAGGACTTCTGTCATTCCACAGCAGCTCAGCACAACCTGGAAAAGCCCCTCTCTCCCCTCCTTAGCATCGGGAGGCTATTCCGGGTTTCACCAGCTCACACACTGTAGTGATGGACAGTGTGTGGAATAGTAAAGAGAAGAAGAATCTAAGAAATACAACCAAAACTCAAAATAAAGCTCTCAAGCATATATTACCTTCTATTCCAACATTTATTAAATGGAATTGACTTGATTGGGACTGGCAAAAGTGTCTCATGACTAGTGATGCATCCATGAGTAGCTGCTTCTAGAATTATTTAGGAAGACACAGGCATGAATAAAATGTAACACAGTAATGGGAAATGGGCAATGCTGCAGCATAGTTTCTTAAGCACCTTCAAGGACACAGGCTCCTTTTAAAGGACACTTCTTCACAGACACGTGGAAAAAAACATTTAAACATCTAAGTTAAAACAATACAAGATTCGGAAAGTGAATGGCAACCTAATGCCTAAAATTTGAACAATGGTGAAAGACACAGCTACCTCTAAAAGCAGTCATCTCCAACAGCTTCGACGTTTACTAAGTGTTAAGCCAAGATAATGCATATTCTGCTTTCGCATCTTCCAAGAACAGCCCAAGTTTAAGTTTCAGTCTCTCTAGACAATACTGGTAGGTAATATTGATACTGACAATTCACTGATAAAAATCAGTGTTGGTACTTCCCATCACTGAAGGATAGCTATAGCATAAATCTCTCAGTGCTTTAATCTGGTTCTTCAGTGCCGTGTAGGTCTAGAAAGCCATAAAACCTCTAATGGGCATACTGTCAGTTAAGGAAAAATATAACTGCACATGCACAATTAATATTACTCCCCCTTACTCTACAAAGTTGGAGAAGAGTCCATAATTGTTAGTGTTTAATAAAAGAAATCTCTAAAATTCAAAATAGTGCCATATTTCTCTTGGTTCATAATACAAAGAATTAGTGAAGGCATGATCTATTAATACTGAGTCACAAACCCAAGTTCAAGGGTGCTGTTTCCAAGAGCAGGAGGATAATGGTAGCCAGCTTTCAGAATGATGCTATTAGGAACTCTAGCTTGTAGTCCACAACAGATAAAGCTGCTCCTGAAGTGACGCTGCCCTATGTGGGACACAGAACTAGAGGAAGAAAAAGAAAACTTTGAAATAGAAATGTGTATTCTGTATACATTTGCACAAAACATATAAACACTTTATATACATTTTATATGTATATAAAAAAACACCATTAAGTAATGAGAACTAAATATTAATGCAAGGATCCATAGTAGCAGTTCTTTTAAAAAAGATTTTAAAAGGCTACACAACAATGAAAAGTTCTCTCAAGACACGTTTATTAGAATTTCCCAGAAATGAGATACCAAAAGGCCATGTCTTTTCGAGTACCACTTAGAGATAGAAGCCCATAACGTTACCCTGTAAGGGCTCCCTGGGGAAGTCAAAGAAGGGTGCCAGTCAGCACACGTTATTCCTGTCTGGCATCAGCACAGCCAGAGCCATACCTACGCAACCAGCCTTAGGTACAACTGTCGAAGGCGGGGCGGCTGCAGGCTGCGGTGGGTAATTCAGCAGGTGTGAGAAAGAAAAGCTGAAGGAGCCCAAACAGCATCCATGCCGTCTTTCTCAGGCCAGATGAGGACACTTTTCTAGCTTTCACTTCTCACCTTCACATTAAAATTTAGGTAGTATATTTAAGCAGCCAAGTCAAAGTCACGGTGTTAAAGCAACAATGAGAAAGTTCCCCCAAGAAAGAGGAAGGAGAGGTCTTCCTTGAGCAACACCCCCTCCCAGGCAGGGGTTCTACTGATCCCTGAGGAAGAGGAATCAGTAACTGGCTGTGGATTTCCAGGATGGGTGGAAAAGAGCATTTTAAATCACCCCACATCCGCACCTTCCCACGCACCTAACACCTCTGAGCATTACACTCCCCTCTTCCTGTTCTCGACTGCAGTCACTGCTTAGTCTGAAGCCTAAGCTGCTTTTCCACCCAGTCCTCACAATCCAAAGCTGAGGCCAAACCACAGCGCGCGCACACAAGCAGGTCATCGAAAGCAGGGGCAGCACAGACAGACCTGGGCTCACAGGCCGGAGCCGGCGGCCCACGCATGAGGAGCAGAATTAGGAGCACACTGCTTCCCTAAGGCATGCAGGACGGGTCACAGTTACAGTCCTGGGTTTTCAGAGGAAAAAATTAAAAATCATTTCCTCCCAGAGCACTGTGCTCTGGGTCATAAAATTCTTCCATGCGTCAAATGATAAAATAGCTAGAGAATGCTTCGGAAGCTCATTCTATCTCTGCCCCTCATGGCAGTGCCCTAGGGACCCACCATAATTAAAATTTAAGACATGTGCTTTATGTTCATCTCATTCCTGTTTCACATCTATAAGAACAAACCTCAGAACAATCCAGTTTTCATATCAATGCTAGCACAACACAAAAGCAAACAAAGATGTCAAGTATCAAAAAAAAAAATTCAGAATGTAACAGGAAGAAAAACCCGTCCATCAGAAAACACAGCTTATTAAAAAACAATAATGTCAATTTAGCCTATTCTCCCCTGTTAACCTCCTAACGGCTGGCTCCAATCAAGGCTCAGGCTCTTACAGGTGATATTTATTACAGTCATGCACCATCACGACGTTTCTGTCAACAACGGACTACACAGACAACAGTGGTCCCATAAATTAGGACCACACAGTCTAGGTGTGTAGTAGGCTACTCCATCTAGGTCTGTGTAAGTATTCTATGATAGTCACACAACAACGAAATCACCTAACAACGAATTTCTCAGAATGTGTCCCCGTCGTTAGGCGACGCGTGACTGGATTCACTTTGAGCTCCCAGTATACACCCAGAGGTTCCCTCTTTATGAAGCTATGATTGAAGACAAGTCCCGTCTGAGTCATCTAAGGTCTCAGAAATCCCAACCTTCCTTATGTTGCGCTAACGACTCTGACAGAGAAGAGAGAATCCAAAGAAGAAAAATGTTACCAGAAGAGGATTGCTCTCAAAATTGGATCAAACACTACCGGATGCATGTTGTGATGCTTTGAAAATCTGTCACTTGAATAACTGCTATTTTTTTTTAATTTCATTGAAAAGTATTAGTTCTGCCTATAACTAAGTGCTTCAGTCTCCTGTCTATTATCCAAATTTTGCTCTTTCCTCAGCAAAGTAACTGACTTCACTAACTTCTCAATCTCCCTTTGCCTCATCGCTATTCTGTCCTCTGTGATCTTGACCCTAAGATTTATGGGTCGTTTTTCACTGTCCCGGTTTTATGAAAGCCCATTCTTTTTCTTTTTCCCCTCCCCTCCCTGTCCCTTACACCAATTCCTTTCTTATTCCCTTAGGGACTGTCAACTGATTTGACTGTTCCCTCCTTCATCCGTCCTCACTGATCTGTCCTCCTCTTTCTATTGTCCCCAAGATGGCACAGACAACCCTTCTCAAACCCTCCCCATGTTGACACCTAAGATTCACATAATTATGGCACTATCTCCATAATATTTCCCCCACTGCCTCCTCAATGTTTATAATTTCGCTGTGGAAATTATTTCCAGCCCAGGACCTCAAATAAAAGTTAAATTTTATATAACTATAATTTATAATGTTGGAGCATAAGTAAGCCTTCTATCTTCACCCTGCACAAATGAGATTAATAACAAAATTAATGCCTTTAAAGTTACTTTTTAATCTATTAGCAAGACGATGCATTTATTGACTCATCAAAACTTCCCGACCATTGCACATAGACAATTATAAAACTCACCTTTCAGTATATAATCAGTTAACAAGCTCGGAACTTTTTCACTGTCCTCTTTCATGGCATGAAGAACTGCAAAATAAAAGAGAGAAAGAAAAGGCAACAATTTCAAATTCAGATAAAAAATATTTAATTTCAATCATTGTATCCTTAGTCTTAATTAATTATATGGTATAACTGATTCATGAAAATTATTGGTTATTTTCTAGATAAGGGAATACAGCTGCAAATGCTTAAGAATTTATTTTAGTTGAATAAGCCCTTATTCAGGTAAGAACATTGTAGTTATCTAAGAGTTATTTCCCTGATTTAAAATTTCCACACAGTGGAGGCAGGAAAGAGGAACGAGGTTATTTACACAGAGCCTCAGTTTTGTCATCATAAATACTGGAAAGTGAGTTACCACACTGTGCGTTTCTGCGAGCTCTGGGGCACAGGAGCACCTCAGTGCCGCGTCTCACAAGCTCGCGGAGCTCTTAGATACGTGAATAGTTAGCTATACTCTCCAAGGAGCCTATGTGTCAGCCTTCTTGGAAACTTTTAAAGAAGAGACCAAAATGCAGAAAAGACTTCCATGCAGCAGCACCCCAGCAGGCCGCCCACTCCTCTATACTACGGAGGAACCTGGAGGAATTAGCCTCATCCTACAGGGAGTCTTTGAAAATTTTATCTTTAAGTAAAGAGAAAAGAGAAAAAACAGCTACTATGACAGTGGTTAAAAAAAATCTAGACCACCCAGGTACAGATAAACCCACAAAGGAATACTGCACTTTCACAGTAACGGCCAACTCAAACTTTCTGCAGAGCATCCTGGGGAAAATGTCTCACTGTTTTTCCCCAGACATATAACAAGACAACATAGTATGACTGTCAGGTCAGCATTCCTGGGTTTCAACCCTGGCTCTGCCACTTCCTAGCTGTGGGACTTTGAGCAAGTTACCTAACCACTCAGTGAACCAAGTTCCTCATCTGTAAAATGAGAGCAATAATTAGACCTGTCTCAAAGGCTTGTTGTGAGTGTTAAGTTACTAATTCAGATGTAACAGACTTAGAATAGTGCCTGGCACATAATATATGATATGTAAGCATTAGCCATAATTACTAACACAACAAATATCATTGTAATTCTTATTACTATTATTATTGCACCTCCAGTAGCTTTTATGAGGAAGGCTACATATTCATAAACACTGCAATGGTCTCCACTGGGCTTCCCCTGTGGCTAACATCTACAGGTGGTGGCCACAGAGGCTCAGGTTCTCCCCAAAGTTTTTAGGAGATAACCACATTTTTCACTTTCAAAGTGAAGGTCATTCTTCCATCTACTGTCTGCAAAACAATCCTGTCTTCATAACTATATTAAGATGGACATTCATTCACACACCCTACATGTATGCCTTCAATCACCCAGAGTTTCCAAATTGTGTCAGGCTATGAAGACAGCATCTAAGAATTGGCCTAAGGACATTTCAATTTGGGAATTATGATGACTGTGGTTTGGACAAGGATGTGTTTGTCCTTGATCTGAGAAAACGAGGTCTCTCAGTAATTCCTGGCTCCCAGGCAACATTTATGTTCCCTTCTTAGAGGGGTACTATGTTCAGTATTTCTGCTTTCAATCACATTTTAGCTTTGTTTTCAGTTCTATATAAAAACCACATAGCAAAAGCTAGCGTTATTAAAAAGCACAGTGGCCTGGGACTCAGGAGACCCTGCCCTGTAGTTAACCATTCTCCTGTGTGATCCTGGACACTCATAACTTCAGGAGTTCTCCTGGAAATTAGTGGGCTGGGCACCCAGTTAATCTCTTCTTTATTTTAGACTGGCTGGCATCACCTGATTGATGCATATTTAAGTATAAAATGTTTTGAAAGTGTTGTTCACCAAGAAAAGAATAAAAGCTTCAGTCTAGCATGCAGGCAGCTTGTAAATAAGTCACTCGCTCCTTTCCTTCTGCTCCCCATAACCCATGCCTCTATGTCCTTAATTTCCAAAACAGATATCATCAATATCCACTCATGTGATGTGCTCTCATTTGGTTCCCTCTTTAATTAACACTTATCACAAATATTTAACTAGAAAGAACCTAACAGATCAGCAAATTCAATCCCTTCAAAAAAAACAAGGCTGAGTGACTTACCCCAAACCCCACATACGTTAACTTATTTACTATGAGGCAAATAGAGCAAATACTTTTATCCCGATTTTTCACCGTGACCAAGAGAGGGTAAGTGACTGCCAAAGATATCCCTGTAACTGACAGGGATAGAACCAGAATTCAGGGCTCATTTATGGCTATCATACAAGACATTCAATATAATGTTTATTTAAGTCGAACAAATTATTTGAAAATGCAAGGCCCTTGAAGGTGGAATATTTTTGTCTGTCTGTTCACTAAGGCATCCTGAGTGAACAGAACATGGCCTGGCACAGAGGAGAGCTTCAGTAAATGTTGGCTGAACTAATGAATATCCTTAAAATCTACTATCACTGTATGCTCTACCTCTACTACCTCGCGTTCGACATTCCTAGGAAAGGAGCGTGTTTTAGGCCACATTTCCCCTAAATCTTTCCTACTGAGTTACTGACGGTCATATTTATATAAGATCCACGAAGCACCTTGGTTGTTGATATATGGATATGTTCTTAAACATACAAGAGGTGATAGAAAATCAAGTTACCCTTTTTTCTCAAAAAGGTCAACGTGTCAATATTTCAAAAGGTAAGAAAAGCAGAAAAAATACAAATCAACTCTAGTGTTGTGTTTGATGTCATAGCCATTTATGGTTTCGTTCTCAAAAGAATAAACAATGACATCCATCATTTACTGTTCCAAATTGACAAAACAAAACAATAACAACAAAATCAGCCAACTAAAATCAGTAGTGAGAATCAACAAAAATAAATAAGGTAACAGTTTAGTTTTGTCTTTGCTCACTTTTCGTTAATATTTGAAGATCTTCAACAGATGGTGGTCCATTTTTTTTCTCATAGGGAATGACCGTGGTCAAGTACTGCCAAGTTAAAAAAAAAGCACGTGTCACTTAAATCTGAATTACCTTCTCTGCAAAAAGTTGATACAGTCACTAGAAAGTCTATTTTATCACATGAAACATGAGTTACTTTAGTAATGAACACAGGTATCTTGCTATCTCAGCCAGAGCTCATTTCTTGCCCACCTCTATCTGCCTCATTCAAGTCCAGTGTCAACATAAATATCCACTTTTTTGCCTTTCAGTTATGGAAAATTTTACAGAAGTAGGTCTGAGGGTGATTTGTGCAATTTGTTCATTTTCAAAGTGAAGTCTTATCTAACATTCTCCTTGCATATTTTTCAACACATTTTTAAAATAGTATTTTAAACTAAAAACGTAGTTCTAACAGTTCTGCATAACAATATAACTCCCAAGAGCCAAAGAATTGCTTCAGACCATTTTTTTCTAGCTGAACAAAATGGGCACACAGATAACTCGACGACTTTAAAAACACACACTAGCTTCTTCCAGAAGCCGACAAAGACAAACTTGCCCAAATAATTTTAGAAGTGTACTATTATTATTATTTTAAATTATTGTACAAGTAGTTATAAATGTTTAAAGGTACTAAAGGAAAAGAGAAAAATGAAAGGAGAGAATAGTCTAATGCATAATGAAAATTCTTGTCTGAAAGTGAGACGAACTGCCTCGTTGACCACTGTAAAAGGCTCGTAAGTCTCAGAGTTACGTCCTATAACTATGTCCCAAGAAAGCATAATCTAGAATTATCGTCCAGATTCCCCTATTCTGACCACTCCACCAAAAAATACATAGTTCAGTGTAGTTTGCGTGTGCTTATCTAGAGATCACTGGTTTGCCTCAGACCCACCTTGCAATCTCCTGAGACCCACCTTATTTAGCCCCTGCCTGAAATCTCGGCTCTATTCCTAATCTCTGAGTGATTTTTACCCCACTCACAATCACAAGACAAGATAAAACTGCTTAACAATAATTGGTTCCCTAAGAAAAGGAGGAACAGTAAACTATTCAGTCTTTAAGAGACTTAACTCCTACCATCTTTCCGGTGTAGACTTCTCCAAGGTGGCGCCCAACGGTACAACCGAGTATGTTTTTCTCGTGTAAAGAACACACAAACAGTTGGACACATACTCTCCTGGGGCCTCACCAATAGCCCGTGTGTCAGGGCGACCTGGAGGAGCGTCAGGCAGCTGCGCCTCGGCACACAGGTGATCTGGCTACGCTTTTGGGCCTTCCTGCCCCACTCCCGTGTGCTGGGTCAGTTTGTAAGTTATTTTGCCATCTTGTGGGTTTGAGAGAGGTGAGAGGCACCAGAATAAAACAAAAATTCAACCACCCTTCGTGAAGGCCCTTTGTGAGCTGCAGGTGACAGTGGGAAGGATTATTCCATGTCGATTACCGCCCTTCTGGAGTAATACAGAACTATCTTCAGTACAAACCCTTGGCTCAAATGCCTTCTTCTGACGAACTGCCTACAGGCGGGACCCTCTGCACTTTCTCAGTCTTCACTTAAGAGCTAAACTGAAGAGTTTCCTTTCTAAAGCAAAAATTTCAAATTGTGAAAGGAAATTTTAAGCACACTCAGTGTAGATGTGTCTCCCATGTTCATGATATTCCTTAAATCATCTTATAAAAATGTTAATAAAAAACAAATTGCTACACATGTGGCTGTATATTTATAGCCATATGTAATTTTGTATAAATAATCTCTCATGCCTCATTTGGCAGACAACTGAGTTGGCCGACGAGTTGGCCGACGACATGATACACCTTAAAAACACATGAATTTCATTTAAAAATAGGTAAGATATACTCTCTAGACATTTTGACCTAGAACTCTAGTCTAAAAAAATACCGGCATCTGGCTTTCTTCCCCCAAAAATGAGGTGATGTTTCCTGGACTTTGAGAATTAGTGTCTTCTAGTTTAGTTATTTTCAAGTATATATTCGATGCATGCAATTCATTGTGTCAATATATTAATATATATTTGTTTAAAGGTAAAAGTGAAAAATGGAGCTTTAAAATCTGTATTAAGAATGCATTTAGTTTGTTGTCCAATTTGAAAAATGCTTTTTCCTAAAGGGAAATTCTATGCATTATCAAGACTATAAATATAATGAACTTTCATTTCTCTCTTTTAAGCAAGAGTCTTAGTAAATTAGTAAAATTGCCAGCTTTCAGGACCTTCACTTACATAGAGATTGAAAAAGCAGAGAATGAGGAAAGTAAGGATAACCGAGCACCTGTTTCTCTGCACCTGAGTTTCCAAAGGTGTGGCGGAGGCCATTCTGAATGACATTTGAGATCCCTTCCATGCTGAAGCGCTAAAGGCAGCAATGTACGGCCCGGAAGAAAAGGACAGAGAAAGAAGTTCAGAGACTATTAGTAAGAGTGTACCACTACGACTTATGTGCCCAACAGGCAAGCAGTTAGAAAATGCCTCTACTCATTCAGATAAAGCAGACAAAGTCATGCTGTTTTTAAAACATCTTTGCTCCCATTTCTTTGCAAGTCAAACGCAAAAGCAACTGTTTTTATGCTACTGTATTCATAAAGATTTTTCCTGATGTGGCTGATAACTTTGCTCTGATGTAAACGATGTAAGTTGTACACATATTTGTTTTATGCAAAAATTTAGCACATAATTTTTAAGATACCTTTTGGGATTGTTTACCTACATTTTATCAAAAGTCTGAAAACTTAAACTAACAGTATGCATATTTTCAACCTAAGTTTGCATATTTCTACCATAAATTTGGAGAACATTAACATAACACTTGGCAAACGAAAATGCTGTTACTTGGAGAGCTGATTATTGCTTCCCACTCACTCTTCAGGCCACCTGCCATTGCCTTGGTGCAGAAAATGCGAACTGGAGGAGCACATATGCTTCCTGGAGAGCAGAGTGGGTCCCATGTGCCAGCTAGGCTCCCTAAAACTTCTGCAAAGACTTTTTCACTCTGTTTCTAGGAAATAATTCTAGCTTCTTTCTCACAGCAACCGCCAAGACTTCCTAGAACTCATTGTACTGAAAAGGGAGTATTTTTTCCTAAACTACTTATCTTGATTTGTAACCAGTCTACAATGTCATCAGACAGAGTAAAGAGTCCAGTGGCACCTCTATGGCTGCTGAGTCAAAGGACTTAGATGGATTCTTACAGCATGACTAATAAGGGGAAAGGCATCCTGAACAGGAAGTTCAGTCCTGATTTACCCATAGTTCCTTTCCCTGGAATTTTATAGGGGAAAGTTGAATCAGTAAATACATTGGAGGAGTCAACATAGAGTATTTTACCAGGCTCCAAGGAATAGAAGAAGGGAAACCAAAGCAATGGTCTCTGTCCTCAAGAAATGTATAACTGAGCCAAGCAGTTCTCAAAGTGTGGTCCAGGAATCCCCCAGGGGTCCATGAGCTGAAAATTATTTTCTTAGAAATACAAAGATGTAATTTGCCTTTTTTGCTCTCTTCTCTCATGACTTAGAGTAAAATATTACAAATGACAGATTGAATGCAGAAGCAGATTTGAGAACCTAGTTGTCTTTGATTAACCTAGATATTAATGAAATTGACAAAAATGCACAGCCATGTTATTTTTCTCACTAATTTTTTTACATACAGTTATTTTTCATAAAAGCATTAGTGAATTTCTAATTGGTACTTTTAAGTGAATTAATAAATATTTTTAAATTTTCTCAGTTTTCACTTCTAATACAGTAAATATCAATCAATATAATCTATATAAACAAAAGCTCTCTGGGGGGGTTCGATAAGTTTTAAGAATGTAAAGAAGTCCTCACAATAAAAAGCAGAGAAACAGCAAAAGGTTGTATCTTTGAAGGAGCTAAGTACCTCTGTATCAGTCACACACTCAATGGTATTGCTGAAAATCTGAGTACTGTACCAAACTTGACCGTCTTGGGGAACTCGTATAACACCTCTCCTCCTGAATCATCCTTCCTCCCCACCCACTCCTTCCCAGGTCTGCATGCCATTTTGTCTCAGCAAGAATCCAAGGTTGGTCAAGACACCTCAACTGAACATGCTTCAGTTTGCTGGCAGCATCACTATTACTTTTGATGAAGTAGGCTGGTTTTAACTATTTTTGTCAACTTTTCACATGCCACCATATAATTTGTTCACATTTTTTAAACAGATTATCAAAAGAGATGACTTCCTAAGCTCCGGAGGCTGCAATAAAAATTATGGGAAACTGTTTTCAAATAAGTCAGATCCTCCTTTAAAAATTATTTCTATCGAATGTATTTCCTTTCAAAAGCAACAAAGAGAAAAATACTTAATTTTCTATATCACTTCGCTCCATTATCCATGGGCATGTTAGAGCTAGATATAAATTCAGAAAATCTCAAGCAAGGTGAAAAGTTTTAGAATCCATGTATCAGGAAACTAAGGTACACTTTATATTTGAACAACACATTCTAAAGATACTATCTCTATTTTCCCAACTGGAAACTTAATTCCTGTCACTGAAAAAAAAAAAAAGTTGATGCAAATTCTTAAATTCCTAAGCTATATGTGTAATTTAGGCTTCCTTATTAAACATGCAGTTGTGGACATTGCTGAACCATTTCAACTACTGGTAGCTTGACTACTCGTGAAAGATGGCTTTCATGCAATCCAGGCTTAGTGGAAAGAAATAAAAATGCAATGATATGAAGCCATGGTAACTCGGAAAAATGCAAAACTAACAGCTGATCCTAGCAAAAGAAGTTAAGTAAAGGAACTCTCCTTGGAACTCCTGCTCTGTGGCTGATGGGAGCTGAGCCAGTAGATGTGGCCAACCCGGCCCCACTGCATCCTGACCAGGCAAGAAACGGGGTGGCCGGTAAGGTTCTACTGCCTTCTGTTCCACTGGGAAAATGAGAGAACAAGAAAATCAGAAGGTTTACAGAAAATACAAAGAAACCAACTAAAAGACAGGGCTGAGGACGTTCTTCCACCAATGCTCCGGTTGCCATCAACTCCCACCTCCCCAGGAACCACGCAGTACAATTGTTTCCCTTTAAGGCATTCCCAAACTCTCCCTCTCTGCTAGCTCTTTCCCACAGGCCACTTTAAATTCTCAAACCCTCAACCTAGCTCCTTTCCCCAGGGTTTCCAGAAACAGCTCTTCCCAGCGTCGTTTCTTTCGTGCTGAGGTCTCGGTGAGACATCTGTAGGCTCTCCTCCCTGCACCCCCTCCCTGGATTCCTAGACACCACACTCTTCCAGCGTTCTCCCTGCTCTGCTGCGCTGCTTCTGAGAGGAGCCTCTTTCTCTGCTCATCTCTCATACACTGGTTTTCCCCAGGATTTTGTCTCTATTTTTTTTCTGATGCACACTCTCTGAACCTCCCACTCAATAGTTTCAACTTCTGCCTCCGTAAATCTACAGCTCCCCTTTACTAAGATCAGTAAAGTGCTCAGAATGGAGCCTGGCACATGGGAAGGGCTCAGTAAAAGTCAGTTATCTTTACTGTAACTTTCCTCCTGAGCTTTGGACTTGGATGTTTAACGGCCTATTGGACATCTGGACCTAAATATTCCTAAAACTTATCATATCCAAAACTGAATTCATCCTCCTCTCACCCACCAAAACTCAAACAAAAAAAAAATAAAAACTAAAAAATCTGTTCCTCCTTCAGCATTCTATGCTTCTGTCATTCATTTACTCATTCTTTCAAAAAATATATTGAGCCAGATATTATTGCAGGTTACTAACGATTCAAAGTGAACACATCAGCCAAGGCCCCTCCTACCCCCGTGACCTGATATTCCAGTACAACAGGGGCAGAAACAGTAAAACAAGAAAATGAACTAGATAATTGCAGATAATGCACGCCCAGCCGATAGCTACAACAGGGCAATTAAAAACTGGATGCCTATTTTATACCAGGAGGTCAGAGAAAAGTTCTCTGAGGAGGTGACATCTGAGCTGGAACATGAATTATACACCCTTCCAGAAGAGCTACAAAGGACAATGGACAAAAGAGATCCTCTCAGAGAACACAACCAAAAGCAGCGAAACTGGCCAACCGAGGCGTTCACTCTGCGGCCACTGCGCAGGGGCCCTGGTATTCTCCAGGAGGATGTGAAACAGCAGCTACTGAGTATTTCCGTTGTCCCCTCCTTCCCATAGGAAGTTTTTATTGCAGGGGCCCTGCTCTCTCTTCACCTTTGTGTGCTGGATGTGTTGGAATGGCTGGCTTAACCTTTGTACCATAAGGGGCAACATGCAGAACTGATGAAAAGATGCTCGGCTTGAGGCTAGATGCAATTGTCACTGATGAGACTTGTCTATCTCCCCTAGGGGAAGGGGTGGTACATGTCTTCTATCTATGCTTGCCCAAGCCAGAAATCAATGTCCCAACCCTAGCTCCTCCCTTCCCTGATGCCCCAACCAATTTTTAATCTCCTTAATATCTCTGGAATTCAACTTTTTTCCCATCCCTACTGTCACTTCCTTGGCTCATTTCTTACCTGATGTCAGCAAAACCCTCCCCATCTACTCCCTATCTCTAGCTGTCTCCTTCCAATTAGTTCTCCTCAAAACACTTAAGTGACCCTTCTAAAAGACAAATCTGAACACGTAACAACCCTGGGTTCCTGCAGCCTTTAAAGACCAGATGCCTTAGCAGGGTACACAGAGCCATCCATTTTCTGGCTTCCACTTTGTTACTTCCACATCCTCTCCTCGAGGTACTTCCTCCCTCGCCGTCTAGCCTTCTCATTCAACCTCCAGTCATAATGAGCAACCTGCAGTTCCCCAGCCATCCCCGTCACCTCCAAGGGGCTACTCACACCACTCCCTTGGTATGTCTGTCCCCCTCTTCTTCTTGTCCTCAGGAGTCAATTCAGCCTTCCCAGACCCCTAAACCAAACTAGGGGCAATAGTGATGTATGGATGCCTCTAGAACAGGACAGTGCCAGGCAGAGAACAGGAAAAACATGGGAGCAATTTTGAATATAGTAATCAATTATCAACCTATCCCTAGGCTTCTCAACCTTGACACTACTGACACTTGGAGTCAGATAATTCTTTGTCATGGGGGCAGTCCTGTGCATTGGAGGATGTTGAACAGCCTTTACTCAGCAGGATACCAGTAGCAGCATACTCCATCCCGCCGAGTTGTGACAACGAAAAATATTTCCAGACATTGCCTATTGTCTCATGAGAGGCAAAACTGGCCTGGTTGAGAATCACTGCATGAAGTGCACTGCATGGTTCATCATCTGGATGCCCAGCCCACAGGGAGCACGCCCCTGAAGGCTGAGATTTACTCAGCATCCTTAACACCCATGCCTGGCACATAATTAGAGAGCAATATATGTTTCTCTAATGCTAGTTAAAGAAAAGATAATCAAGATATTTTTTTAAGTGGCGGCGAGGCACAAGATCAAAAGGAAGACAGCAGGGAAAGAAAAGAGTTTTGGTTAAGTTAATTTTCAATAAATTCAACTCAGTTCCCAAAATCTTTAAGGAGAGAATTAATGTCAGGTACTTTTTTCGTATGCCCACAAAGCGCAAGCCCATGATCAGCATGTAGGAGGCATTTGATCAACAGTCACTGGCTTCAACGGCCAAATTCTGCAGCAATTACTACCCATACCAATGAAATACTTCCAGATTTTAGTATGAAACTAGGAATCACATCGTAGTCAAAAGTATTTGGAATCAGAAAACTTTTCAACAGCCAACTTAGATAGAAAAACGTCGAACTAGAAATTAAGAGATCTGGGTTTTCTCTCAGCTTTGCCACCGACTACGTGACCTGGGTGCAGTCACTAACTTTGCCAAGGCCTGTTTCCTCGCCTGTGAAAGAGATGATGAAATGACATCATTTTTAAAGGTCATCTTATTTGTAAATTCTATGAATCTATGAAATAACCAAGAAGACACTATTTGTTAAGAAGACAAATCGAAACACACATGCACACACACACACAACAGTGCAGGACTAAAAGGTCACACAGGCTACAGTATAAGCGCTTTAGGATGACAGAGCTGCACAGCCAGATGAGACACTCGGAGTTATCTACTCCAATGGCTTCATTTTCTTATGAGGAAATGAGCACATTTTGAGAAAGGACAAAGACTAAGTCTTACTCTCCCCACTCCAGTGACTTACACAGTGTTGGTCATAGCAGGCATTTGTAAATATCTGCTAAGCTAAAGCTGTAACACTCCTAAGACCACAGCCCAAGAGTCAGAGCCTATGATAACCGTATCATGAGGCCTCTTGACTTCTTACAGGAGGGAATTTTTTTTAAGGAGCTAAGAGGCAAAAATAATCTGAGGGTGAACAGAAGAAAGATGACGTGACAAGATATAAAAGTTATTTGTCAAAGGAATGCACGCAGAGCTCTGAAAAAGTCCACCAAAGAACCCAGGCTAGGAAGTCAACAAGAGATTAATAAAGTAAAATGAAATAATCTTGTGACACGGCTTATAAAACAACGGAGTGACTAAGAAATATAAAACCTCTAGGATAATAAACAAGTAGCAAGTAGAAGATCAATGAACTAGAAGGATTAAGGAATAGAGAGACTATGGCAGTGAGACGAGGAAAAAATAGGAAAAGAGCTCTGTAGAGCACACAATAGATTCTGTTTTACAATTGCCCTATAAATTCCAAAAAACAATGCACTCTTTTGGAAGGCAAAATGAATTTTAAAAAGTTAAAACCTCAGAGAGAGATTAAATTTACTTTTTAGTAAACGTCACCTCATTTAGAAACACTGCATTTACAACCTTGAGAACAGATGCACTGTTATTAGGTACTTATGGTACTTAATGGGCTGGAGGGAAGATTTTCTCTATGCTTAAATTTTATAAGTAGGAGTGGGGTGGGGGAGAGAGAAAGGGAGGAAGAGAAATGGAAGGAGGGAAAGAGGAAGAAGGGAAGTGTTTCTCTGTTGAACATTTCTCAAGGAAAAAGTACCACGGACATGTCAACACACTGACAGAAGTAAGTCTCAAGGTTATGAAGGCTCAGAAAAATAAAGGACATTAAATGAAGATCTTTTACAGTTTAATTAAAGTAAACTGTGAAATACTAGGTATGTCAGAAAGGCCAACCCTGCCTCCATTTAACCATTTCCAAATGTGAAGGAAAGGATCCAAAGGTTCACGTTCAAAGTGAAGAGCTGGCGGAGGGTCTTTGAGTCGAAAATTATTTTCTAATCTATCCATCCTTTTTCCACATCTTTATGAAGGAGTTAACAGCTCTGAAAAATGCCCTTCTCAGAATGGAATTTTTGATATGAGCCCATTTACAAGCCGGAAAATGATTAAGCATTACAGTATTCACTTTATTGTTCCCCTCACCGCTGACAAAGTGCCAAAGGTAACGTGGCAAAGAGGAGGAAAGGGGCTTACTCAGTGCAGGCCTTCAATCTCAGGATTTATACTGAGAATACTCACAACGGCCTCATGACCATTTCCTTCCCTGGCGTAAGTAGGTATTGAAAGTCTCAAAATCAGTCATTCTCTGGAAACTTTTCTCAGACAAAACCAGAAGCAACAAAGTGTAAACAAGATATAGAAGATTTAAAAAAATCTGTAAAAATCTGAAAAAAGACAAAGAAATGAGCCAAGATCTCCAAGCCTGTAGACAACATGTCTGCACAGCCCAGAAGAGGAAAACGCAGAGCCAAGGGCTCCTTGCCCCTACCTACACATGACTGCACACATCCTTGCTCCAGTGTAGACCGCTTCTATGAGCCAAGGCCTCTGCCGACCTTTCTTTTACTCATTTATGAAACGGCAGTCAAAATAATACTACTGCTTTACAGGCTTGTTGTATGGACTAAATAAAATAATCCATAGGAACTGCTTAACAAAGTGTTCAGCAAATATAAATATTCAAAAAACGTCTGGGCTGTATTCCTTTAAAAAAGCTAGAGTAAGACGTGGGACTTAGCTCCCAAAGAGAAGTAACCACACCTTTCTACTTTTCTCCAGAACAGTAACAACAGTATTTCAAGTTCTCCTCATATAAAGAAAACGGCAACTGAGGAATAATAAACTCCTGATAACAATCTCTAGCTTAAAGGACTGAAGACAACATGAAGAAAAGACACTACTGTCTACGACTGAATATAGAAATCAGCCAAAAAGCTTAAGCAGAAAACAAGTAACACTTTTAGGTAATTCAAGGTCTCTCTGAAGAATAAAAAGAAAAGAGCTAGAAAAAAAACTAGGTAAACTGAAAAGAATCAGATAGAGTGTGTGATCTGTTCATTCTTTTGCAGACTCCTAAACATAGCAACTAGGTGAATGCACAGCATATTCTCCAGCTCTACTAATTTCACAGGAAGCAGGATCCAAGACAGGGAAAAGCAAAATTACTCTAGAGGCCAGGGAATTCAAGTTATTCTTGCTAACATACTTTTCTCTTAGCTTCATCAGACACCCACTTGCATAAATCTCTGAGTAGCCAGGAAATCTTTTAAAAATCTGACTGTCAAAGCTCAATGTCAGAAAAAAGGGTTAGGAAAAGCAATTAAGAAATGCTTTCATCTATTTCTGACCCTTACTCTAATCTACACACTGACTCCATTAATATTCTTTATACTCAAAAGGTTCAAAAGAAAGTGAAATTCAAACATAATTATTGTCCTTTATAAATCACATCTTTTTCAATAGTTTGAATGACATGATTTTCAAATACAATAAAACAGTTTTAACTTTTAAATTAAAATTCTTAAAATAGTCAAAATACAAAACATGAGAAAAACAGAATCGAAAGCAACAGTTAAGTATCAAAAAAAATTAGAAAGTAAAAATATTCAAATAATTATTAAGATATTATTTAAGATGTAAAAATTGATTTTGCTTGTTTTGACACTTCTTCAAATCAAAAAATTTTAATGTGAATTATAAAGCAGTTATAAATGCAAATTCTACCAAAAAATAATTTTTTCAAAAAAATAGATCCAAGTAAATTAGAAAACATCAATTATACCAAAGCAGGTAAGTATTTGAAAATGTCTTGAATATTACACTACTACTTTATAAGTTCACTCTCAGAGCAGAAAGATGTGATATGAAGATTTTCAAAGTTGGGAGTTAAACGGAATAGTATCAATTTAATTTTTTCTATTTGAAGATCTTTTTAAGTTTTTATGTAAATTAATATCAAAATGATAATTAAGTATTGGAAAACATCTTCAAAGCTACTAAAACAAGAGTAAAATAATTAACCCTAACAATTTTATAAATTCTTTCCTGATACTTATAGATACTCTAAGTATATAATAAGAATACAGGTTCCTGGCATATTGTGGCTTTTATGTGAATTTGTGTTATATTAACAATTAACTAACCTCTCAAAGACAAAAAAGAAGTCAAGCATAGACTTCTTGATTTTTACCACATTAACTGCTGGGTCGCGAAAGCTCACTGTTACCAGCCTAACACCAAAAACCCACTGCAGAAAACAAACAGTAGAGAACGGTAAAATATCAAAAACTGGCAGTGATATATATTCTCTAGGCAATGTTATCTTTCATAAAATAAATTCGTTCCACATCTAAAATAATTCATATTTCATAGGTGTGAATTATTAAAACAATAAACATTACATACCCAAGTTTCTCTCCACCCTACAATGACCTTCCATTTTACGGCCTTAACACTAATTTTTAGGAAGGCTCTTTGAAAAAAGAAAAATGCAGAGAAATACTATCAAATATCACCAACAAATTATTGTTGAAAATGTGTTAATATTTACCTTCAACTATCTATATAAGGCAGACTTTATCCTCTCAAGCACCACTACTCAGAAAAGGGGGGAAACCAGCCCCTTTTCCACTTCTCTTCCTTCTTTAAAGTACCTTTTATCACTGTGTATAAATACAAGTACCCAGAGGACTGCCAACATTTTTATTTTTTTCATTTGTCCCCACATCTAGAGACAACTAGTCTACCTGCTGGCTCTCTTCACTGAGCTACTGGGAATCTGACACACACGGCACAAAGGACTGTTTGCTAAGCTGGGCGCCTGCAGCAAATGGCATGGAGACCGGCTGACCAAAGCGTCACCACCTGCACGTACAGCTCAGGCTGCTGGACGGGCCCTGAGGAAAGGAACAGCCCCCTCAGGATAAACAAGGCTACACTTTATAATAAATTTTAGTCACAATATCATGATCCTTTTATCTATACGAACTCACTTCAATGGAGTTTACATCTTTTTTTCTCCTAATTTTAAATTTTATTAAATTTTAATCTAAATCAGGGGTTGGCAAACTTTTGCTATAAAGGGCCAGATAGTAAATATTTTAGGTTTGCGGGCCACGTGGTCTCTGTTGCAACTTTTCAACTCTGCCCTTGTAACACCAAAGCAGCCACAGACCATATGGAAATGAATAGACGTGCTGTGTTCTGATCAAACTTTACCTATAAAATAGGTAGAGGGCTGTTTTGCCCCTTGGGCAGTGGTCTGCCTTTCCAATGCCTGGTCTAAATCATCTTAGCAGACATGAAATTTTAAAATTCCAAATTAAAAAGAACAAGAAAAAGAAAAAGCCAGGTCCAAAAGCCCCAAATTCAAATAGCCGTGTCCGAACAGTCGCCTCAAGGCTTAGAGCTAGCACAAATTAGAATAACTTCAGAACAATCTCATAGTAGCTGTCTAAATAAAAATAAATTTCTCTTACCTTAAAGTCAGCTTTGGTCAAGATTAAACGAAAAACTATTACTGAGGCATTTTTGCATGTAAAAAAGAAACCAAATAGATTGACTCAGTCATAATATGAGCTAAGTGAGCCATAAGGACAGGCGGAGCAATGTATCTGAGAAAGGAAAATATACACAAGAAAGAGCCCCAGCTCCCCGCCATCTTTAAGCACTTATCTCCCCTCCCCCAAAAGCAATAAATTAGAGTAATATAATTCTGTTTACAACAGAGTCACTGATAGCTAATATCACAAAACTTCTCAGAATAAACTCCTTCGGGTTAGACTGAAGCAATTACACATTTTTGCTGGTGTTGAAGGCAACACACTAGAACTCTCCCTTGAAAGTTCAATGTGATTACGGCAAACAGAAAAGACACCATAGACTCCTGTCTTCTCAACCCAAGACTTAGAGTAAGCGACTTTACACAGGACTTTTAATTTGAAAACATTACTGGATTCTAAAGGAGGAAGTTGTCCAGCTTCATCCATATAAGATTACTAAAATATGATGCTAAGCAGGTAAACACTAATGTCTTAACAACTTCAGACAACTCTGGATGACACAGCCAGCACTAAATTAAAACATAACTGGTGTACTTCAACTTGTTCTTGTACTCGTGTGAACTGCCACTGAAATTCAACGGCCTGTGAATCTATTCGATATCAACAGAAGACCGGCAAAAAATATCCCTGATAATCAACAATAATTCAAATACTACATCCAAATCCTCTCGGATTCTATCTCCTTTATAGTGAAGTTTCAATTCAACAAATATGCATTAACTGATATGTAAAGAACCAAAAACTGGGTGAGATTCTGGGGAAACAATGTGCACGAGCCTTTGGGAAGGCTGCACTCTTCCAGAGGAAAGAAAAACCAATGGTCACAACAGAGTATGGTACTATGATATCAGAAGTATGTGCACCCTCATAAATAAATACGAAAAACATCTCAAATTTGACATAAAAGGCAACTCACAAAAGCATACAAAGGATCAAGAGACCAAACCACTGTTTGCCTATCAGATCAGTATATATTAAAAAGCTAATAATATCCATTGTTGGTTGGAGGTGTGGGGAAATGGCCACTCACTTATGCTGTTACTGGGTTACATTTCTGTAGAACGATTTGAAAAGATGGTTGTTTAAAACCCTTTAAAACTTCATATTCTTTGACCGAGAAATACCACTGGTTTTGGTAAATGAGTAGTTTCACTAAGCAAAGGAAAAAATATAAGAAATAAATTCAACTTAGGAAAATGGTAACTTTGATTTGATAGGATAAATTTCCAATTCCTACCAGACATTCAGGGAGAATTGTCTAGCAGGCATTTGGACATAAAGTAACTAGCATGTACCCAGGATATATGCTAGTCTTAAAGACATTATTTCATTTAATCCCTCCACAACTCAAAGGGCTATGGACCCAGTGGCAAGAGCAGGATTCTCACACAGCTCATAACCCAAAGGTCTTAATCGATATGCTATTCGGCCTCTATAGGTTTGTCACCTGACAGAAAGATTCAAGGTAGAAATACAGATTTGCAAGTTTATCTTTCAGCAGACATTTATTGCCTACCTAATGTTGGACCTAAGAATACCAGGGAAACAAAGTTACATCCCCTATCCTTAGGGAACAATAACAGAAACAGACATGAAGACAAAAACTTGCAATATGTATGACAGTACTAATTGAAATAGTTAAGAGGAATAATACTAACCCAAAAGAAGCAGAGAGTAGTCAATTCTGCATTGGAGGAAGAGTCATCGAGGAAGGTTCTAAGAAAGGAAGACAATGCTTGACCATGATTTTGAAGGATGAGTTAAAAAAAAAACAAAAAACAAGTAGACAGGGGAAGGAGGAAAGGAGGGCCACTCCAGAACAAGGGAGTGGCATATATGGAAGCACCAAGGCCCAAAACAGCATAGTCAGTTCAAAGAAATGCATGAGGTCACCACACTGATTACACCCCGTGTCCTTCAACCATTCCAGTCTCTATCTCCTACCCCACCATTTCTCCAGATGCTAAACACGACAAAGCAGATACAAAGCTTTCCACTCTCTTGAGTCCCATTTCTGAAAGAGAAGACCTACTCTTCCAACCTCCCCTCCCAACAGAGAATGGGGAAGGGACAGCAGAGCCTGCCTGCCAGTCAGGAGGAGCAGTGACATAGTAACCAGCCTATCAAAAACAGATTCCCAACAGCATCACTATCACCCACCCTCCTCTTTTTTCTTGGTTGCATTTATTACCACCTGAAATTACATTGTCTACTCATTCTTTCCTTTGTTTATTGCCTGTCTCCCTCATTAGCATATAAGGTCCAAGAGGCCACTGGCCTTGTCTGTTTTATTCACCACTATATCTTCAACAGTACCTGGACAGGGAAGACACTGTAAATATCTGCTGAATGAATGAATATTGTGATCTTATCCAACATGTAGCAGATCACTTTTAAAATTAAAACAAATCAAGATAACATTTCACTTTTATAAAATATTTAATATTTTCCTTAATATTTAATAGGATTCTTCAAGCTCTCCCAAAATTTTCTAATGCTCTAAATAGCATCCCTAAGCTCCCCCGTTTTTTTTCACTGCAGCAAATGTTTGAATCAAAGCATGTCTTTTAACACCTAAAGAGTGTAACTGCTCTATTCCCACGCAGGTATTTCATTATAGTATCTCTGGACCAAAGAGAACAAGCTAGCAACTACTGGTAAAATGTTACACCAATTACAAATTGATGTTTTGTTTCAATGAAACATGCTTAAGGAAATATTAAAGGAAGCTATTCCATGCTTAAGGAAGAAGTCCAAGTCCTGCTAACAAAATAAAAATATCTAATGTAGGAAGAAAAATGTGCCTAATGTTATTAGAAAACAGGTAACACATGATATGTGTAAAAAGGTCATCAATTTTCAGAAATTAGTATCACTGATGATGGCTAACTCATATAGATCAGGCCTTGCCAAAACTGCCTGTTATATAAAAGGTCTCGGAAGGCAGTATCTTTTGGAATCTGTTTATCCAACTGGCCATTTCACTTTAGGGTTCTTTTGAGCCACCTACCACTATTTTCATAATCACAGGTTTCAAGCTCCTTGTCACAGATGGGATGGTCTTTCTCCAAAATTTTAGGCTTAAGAAAGAGAGAGAGAACTGATACCATATGGTTAGCAATGCCATTATTAGCCTGATTAAAAGTTTTGACACAACAGTAGATCAGAACTCAAGAAGCAGCTTCTCAAGTCCAAATATTATGAAAAAATTTACTGTTACTATGAATCTATTTCAAGACTAATAAAAGTTCAAGTAAGACCTGAAGGTTGCCTTGTCAAATCCATTTCTCAATATAAATGCCTTGTAAAATTACACAATGAATCTACTCGAACGCTTTCTATATGACAGTTACCAAAAAGAAGCCTCGAAACCCTTCTAGGGACACATTTATTTTCCACAGCCAAGTGTTAACACCAGTAAATGGAGGATTTCCATGTAATCCCTAAAAGCTGATAGGCAGAAATTACCAACCATGCTATGACTTTTTAACTAAGCATTTTATTCAATCACCTTTGTATAATAGGGCAATTGAAAGGGTACAATCTTTTTAAATATGAGATGCAAAACATTGTCCCTGATATTTCCAAGAAAACTTTGTAGGACTGTATAGTCAAACAAATGTTCTGGGTTTTTGTCGGTTTGTTTTCAAAGTAGTCACTACAAGTGACTAAATAAACACCTGTTTAAGCAATCCTACCATTTCTCAAAAATATTTTGTACCATATATCTAAGAACTTTTTCAAAGTCAGTTTATAAGCTATGTCCTTTCTATGTACAAATGGATACTATACTAAAAAAAGTCCACTTGCTGCTAGCTTACAAACACTACACTGAATCAGCTAACTGGTAAGATTCTTCTCGCGGGTATGAGCTGCTCTCCGGTGGCCCAGCAAGCCAGAACTGCACTCTCCTTCCCGGATGAAGGAGATCTATTTCTTTGATAAATATTCTTTAGAAAAAATAAATCAAGATTTAATCAAAGACAGAATGTATATTATTGCAAACCATAACAGCAGTTTGTGGTGATTTGTATTACCGTGTTATCAGTATCATGAATTAAAAAGGTAAGTTCCCTTTAGAAAAATGGATCTCTTCGCCCAACCGTTGTACTCTAAAAATAAAACCAACGTTTCTTTGCATACAAACAAAATGAAGGCGGCAATATACAAGTCTCAACTGATCAAAGAAAAGGGAAATGGCCGTACGATCAATAAGGAAATGCGTCTCATATAATTAGCAGTTAATGTTTATGATGAAGTTTCATCAAGTGAAATTAATAGGACCACTTAAGAAAAATGAAAAAGCTGGAAACAAAAAACTGTGTACAGGAGTCAAAGATTCAAATATTCTAAACTTGTTTTCACCAGCTGGTAATATTCTAGTCTGCCAAATAGTAGGCCAGATGGCTGATGTCACGTAACCGCCTCTAACAACTTCACTGATAAATCAGGAAGAAGCAGTTTACAAATCAATCTACGCTTCTAGGCTCAGCACAGTTTGACTACCTCTAAATGCACCCCCTTTTAATTTTTTATTGTACAACTCATAAGAAATAAGCAAAACTAAGAAAATAACATCATTCATAAGCCTACCAGCCAAACATAAATAACCACTATTAACATTTTGATCTATTAAAATGGTCACCTGCTAAAGCTTCTTTTCTTTAAGATAACCTCCTTCTTTATTGCCCCTCATCCTTCTGCTTACTTCCCTCCTAAACATTTCAGGATTGCATTATCTGGATAACCATTACACCCTCACCCAGAAAACACCTCTCTGAAGGAGCTGGGCACAGGGGCACTCTAGGACAGCATCCCTTTTGCGCTCCGGCAGGAAGCACACCACACCTGCCCGCCTGCTGCTGGCCCGGGGCACTGGGATTACCAGGGAAGCCGTTCCCAGCGTGCAACGCCTCCTGCAAACCATCACTTACTGTGCCGGGCATATGACCTCTCTCGTTCTTCCCATTCTGAGAGCCGCCATTCTTGAGTTTCTTTTTCTTTTTGGCTGTTTCTTTGTGCTCTTTCTGTTTGTTTTGCACTTCAATGAGAACAGAAATAAAGCTGTTTTTCACTTCCTTTTCAAACTCCAGTTCATCTCGCAGGGCCAACTGCTGCACCAGCTCCTCAGAGTATTCCTTGATGGCGGTCTCAATTTCTTCCAGTAGTTCATTTAATTCAGATACTGAGAGCCTTTTCACTCCTATGACGAAAACCAAGCATAGCAGATACTAAGACAAAAATGTCTCAAGGGAACACAACTGGGTATTTTATGCCAAAGAGCAAAAATCATATGCTAAGCAATTAAATTGTTCATCATCTTCTCAGAATCCTAAAGCTTCTGGTAGGCAGGTCTGAGTAGAAGCAGGTGGACAAAGGTACTTCTCAAATAGCTGAGAAGTATAAAAAAATTGTTTACCTGTCTAACTCAATCCCAAGAATAGTACCTCGGGCAAAACTGAAAAAGCTTGTACAAGGAAAAGAACAAACACAAAGCAGTGGGAGAGTACAGAAACTAGCTGCTGACAAGAAATCACAAGCAACTTAGCAGAGCGCAGGCACACTCCTGAAGAGAAGTCAACTTTAAAGAATTAAACTAAATGCATATTTAATCACATAAACCCCAATGTGTGAATTTTACTGAAGATTGGGAAGATGAAAGGGAAGAATATTCCCTGAAACTCCATTTCAGTTTTTACTCAGCACTTCCCCTTACGTGAGAGACAGGACATTTTTGATGTCTAACCCCCAGTGCCTCAGAATGTGACTATATTTGGAGACGGTCTTTACAGAGATAATTAAGTTAAAATGAGGTCATTAAGGTGTGCCCTAATCCAATGTGACTGACGACCTTATAGAAGATCAGGACACAGATACACACAGAAGAAAGTCCGCATGAGGACAGAGAGAAGACGGCCGTCTGCAAGCCAAGAAGAAAGGCCTCAGAAGAAGTCAAATTTGCTGACACCTTGATCTTGGACTTCCAGCCTCCAGAACTGTGAGGAAACAAATTTCAGCTGTTTAAGCCCCCCAGCCTGGGCACTTTGCTACAGCAACCCAAGCTGACTAATACAGGATTCAAAGGGGAATATGGCACAGTCCCCCAGCAACAATAAAACGTGCGCTTAGTATTATCAGAGGGCCAGGGAAGGATACGTAGCAAAGATTTCTGGGGATGGTCACTATATGTTTGAGATATACAAAAAGCACAAAGAGCACTGATTTAAGTAGGGTTTCTTACTCTCTTCATAACTGCTTGTACTAGACCTCTTAAGAGTTTGAATTTCCTGGGAAAGCATCGAGAGCCGATCTGACTGTGTGGGCGTTTCATCATCTTCTGGGTCCGGTGATTCCTGCATCATTTCTTCGATTTCTTCAATAACCTTCCAAAATATACACACCACTGTTAATCAAACATAAACAGGAAACATGATCCCACTGAAGCACAGCGCTCACCTGAAGCAACAAAAGTAGAAGGACACTCAAGTCTCCATTAACCAACAGTGTGCAGGAATCGGTGTTTGAATAATCAAAATTTTGATTGTAAGAGTGAACATGGTTTATCCAGAAAAATTTACAATATACCAAACACAAAACAAAATAGAATATGATTTAATATGTCCATCGTGATTCAGGAGGCCCTATCGGATCTTGCAATGTCTGAGAAATGGTGCTACAAACACATGTTTAATTGACTTTAGACATGCAAGAACCAGATCATAGTTACAGTTAAAAGAAAGCAAATGACAGAAAATTGACCATATACCACATGCAAGTGCTCAGTCTAAAGCCATTTAATCAAAATGACATAAAATTTATAAAATACAACAGTATAAAAAAACTTAAAGAGAAAGTAAGAAATTACCTCTATGGCAGCAATATTTTCCTTTAACAGCAGAAAAAGAATTTCATATATTAATTCAACAAAAGAAAAAAGGATATTTAAAAATTACTTAAAATGTAGAAGCTTAAAAGAGAAAAAAAAAAGCTGCACAAAAGCAGGAAAGTTTCAGAAACATATTTGCCTTTTAAACAACGATCTACTGTCATATGCAATGTTGCTCAAATCTTACAACAGTGTCTTGTCCTGTTACAGATTCCAAAAGTTGAGAAGTAGATAGAACTCAGCAAAAATTTTAAAGAAAGCCAGAAAAATTACTCAACAGTTAGAAAAAAAAGACCTAAGAGTTTTTTAAAAAAACTATCAGAAAAAATACAATAACAAGAATCAGCAAGCTTAACATATAACACTTGTATGGAGGAAAAATAAAAATAAACCTGAACGAGATGGGGATTATGTTAATTAGTACAATTTTCCAAAATAGGCACTGTAAAATGAGACACTGAAGAAGGCTACAGAATCCATTTCTCTAAGTCTTAAAAACAGAGACAGCTTATGGTTTTCAGGCAGATTGCTGGGGAGACAATGATTTCTTGGGGTCACGTCTTTTTATCTCCAAGCCCTCTCACCTACTATCTTGCTTTTTAAGCACCGCTCTTTCCGTGCCTACAAGAATCCAACCACAAACATGACTAAGGAGCATCAAAATGCCACATTTTTAATGTACTCCTCCTGACCTTGCCATAATATATTCTTTACTGGCCTTGTCCTTCCAGCCTAAAAATATAGTGTGATAGAATTCACGGTCTGAGTAGCCACATAACATTTTATTTCAGGAAGAAGTTCTTGCATCACATTTTGACAATACAACAGAAGTGGGAAGAGTATTCAGAAAATGAGAAAGCTGATTCAACTGGTTTTAAGCGAATACAGGGTTGGCATTATTAGAGCATTCCATAGGAATAATGCTCACTTCTTTCTAGGGTACACAATATGTGGTTCTAATAAGTGCTAATGACTTTTACATAGGCTTCAGAGAAACCAGATAATTTCTGCACAGATACATTATAGTTTGCACATGGCTGGCTAAATCCAAACAAAGAAAAAAAAAACCACAATATTTTTTCGGATTTCAGAGTAAGCAATAACCCTCCCTTAGTAACTTGCTGTCCTGTTTTAACAATGCTTATTTTGGAAAACTACCTATATTGGAAAATCTTCCCAACTACCATAATCCCATCTGCTTCAGATTACAAATGCTTTCTTCTTTTCTCAGTGGAGGAGTAACTATTAGCTTATATAACCAGAAAATACAGGAAAAGTCAGTAAATTTCAATAACCCATCACTTATTGCCAAAATAGGAAATCATTTTGCAGCTCGAGGTTCCCCTTTCCTTTCGTTGCTGAATTTCTCTGTCATACCTGATCTGCAGTGAAGAGGGGCTCATCATTCACGCAGGAGACGATGATGGAATGCATATCCAGCTGTTCTCTCAGCTCCTCATCGTCTGATGTATCAAACAGCAAACTGTCACTTATCTAAAAACAAAAATACCCGCTGTTAAAAGCAGGACATTCTGATCAAAACAACGTTGAAGTGTCCCGGTAAAGAAGACAGCAGAGGTAAAGAAGTCATCTGCAGAGAATTTCCCTCCAAAGGGAGAAATCATCACAACTGCCCTGTTCTAGGCAGTGTGTGAAATGCTTTACATATTCATCTCAAACAAAAATGAGAGGAAGAATAAATATGAACTTGCTGAGGTGCTGCAGGCAGCACCTATTGCCCGATACAGATACACACTTAGCTGCTGTTTCTATGGGGAAAGAGCGCTGTAAAAGCTGACTGATAAATATTAAAATATATGGCATTTGCTCAAAGTGGTAGGGAATTTTAGCAAATAGAGGGCGGAGATGGGCAGAGTTGGCAGCAAATATTATTTAGTTAACAATCTAATAGTAAGATTGGCATATGTTAAAATTCCAGAGAAAACATAAAAGTTAGTTACTTGCAAACTAACTTCTAACATTCAGAGTGAAAGTAATGAACTCCCTGGCAGACAGGAAACGTCCATGACAGTCACACATAGCCCTTCCAGTTGAACATCTCTTCTTCTGAAAGGAGAAGATCTCTGGGTTCCAAACACATCTTTAAACCTAACTGTGCTGGAGATTTTCCATTTGCCTCACCTCCATTTTCCCCCCTGCTCTGTGCCCCAGGAGGCTGACCTCTATGGACTACATCAAAGGATGGCTTTGACTCCTGGCTTCCAGCTGGGTTAAACACCACTGGTAGGCACTAGCCGGAGACTGGAAGGTGGGAGGATGAGGACCGGGCACTTATTCTGCTGTCTCCTCCCTGCCAGCCCGCCAAAGGCTACAGCTCCTGCCAAGCAGACCTCTCCCCGACAGCTACTCTCTCCTGGTTCTGCTAATTTCTCCCTCTCCTTACCTCTTCACGCCCAGGGGTGCGAGTACGGCTTGCTGTTGCCAGCCCTGGGGTATCACACCATGCCTCGCTGGGTGTCCTTTAACCCTGCCCACATCCATAGACACAGCCCCTTTAATAATGACTTAGAGTTAGGGACTAGTACTAATTATAAAAGCCTTATCTAGAAAACTCAGCAGATTAAAATGGACAAGTGATCATCAATCTATCATCCATCTAATGTGACATGACACGTTCATGTGACATGTTCAGATGATGAACAGAACTGAAATTAGAACACTACTCTTCAGGAAGGAGGGGCACACAGTGAGTTCCCAAAGAACAAATGGGCAAAAAGGAAGCAGGTAAAAGCAACTGTGTATTTCTATTAGACAGAATATAATTTAAAAAATAATATTTCACCTGGGAAAATTATTCTATCAATGCAGAGGATATATATAAAACTGAGGATACACTTGAGTATTGTAGGTCCCTATTGCCAACCTAGCTCCTCATACAGGAACATCCGAAGTTTAATGGTGAACACAGCCCACAGAATGAAAACCTGCAGGGGAGAAGTGCGGAGGAACCACTGGCGTGTTCCCTTTCCTCACATTAGGCTGGGAGAGCAGCCACATCAGCACTCTAGGGTCTACCTGCTACCACATAATGCAACTCCATGTTGCGCCACAGGAATGACGCAGCTCCTAATGCTAGTTCTCACTGCACCATTAGCCTAGGAAAGGCCTGGCCGCGGCCTTCAGCATGGCATCATGAAATTCCAGAAGACTGAGAAAAAAAGAACCTAAAAGCTTCCAGAGAGAAAAAACCATCACATTAAAAGGATCAGGAATCAAAATGTCATCTGAACCCTCTCAGAGAGCGACAATAGAAGCTAGAAAACAATCACTGTAATTTTCATGTTTCGATAAATTCCACCATAGAATCCTACATCCAGCTAAACTCACAATTAGAGGGAAGCTTAGAATAAAGACATTTTCAGACATTCAAGTTCTCCAAGTATTTACCTCTCATGCACCCTTTCTCAGAAAGCTACTGTAGAATATGCTCCATTAAAACCAGGAGGAAAACCAAAAAGGAAGTAGATGTGCGATCTAATACAAAAAAGAGGGGAAGGGAATTGTTGTAATGACAGTAAAGTGAAGATCCCAGAATGATGGCTGTGAGGCTAAACTAGAGTAACCAGTTCAGACTAGAATTGTTACTGACTGCAGAGGAAATCAAGAAAAGCATGAGAGAGACTAAGAGATTATCTAGTGTATTTCACTTACTAAAATGAGTTTTACAGCTCTACTGAGGCTGAATCAGTGAGTTAATGATAACCTAAATAAACCACAAAGAAACGGTTATTATTGCCCTAAGAAAAAACAAAAAATTACATGAGGAAGTTTAATCATAATGTACTAAAACGGGTCAACTGTGAACATTTGGTCAATATAAATGATGAAGCTTAATCAAATATTTTGATGTAATTATATTGAGAAGATGGGGAAAGGAAAGTTTCTTGAGGGTTAGTGTTGGGAGTTGGAGGGCGGGCTATGAGAGAGCTAAACCCTCATCCTCGGGGTAGAAAGCAAATGGATAAAGTCTAACATTAAAAAAATAAAATCAAGGGGCTGGCCCCGTGGCCGAGTGGTTAAGTTCGCGCGCTCCACTGCAGGCGGCCCAGTGTTTCATTGGTTCGAATCCTGGGCGCGGACATGGCACTGCTCATCAGACCACGCTGAGGCAGCGTCCCACATGCCACAATTAGAAGGACCCACAACGAAATATACAACTATGTACCGGGGGGCTTTGGGGAGAAAAAGGAGAAAAATAAAATCTTAAAAAAAAAATAAAATAAAATAAAATCAAGTAAAATGATATGAGCATGTCATTTGTTAGAAGAAACAGTTGAAGTACTCGAAAGTGGCTGCCTCTGATAAGTGGAAATCAAGGATGGGGTAAGCAGGGCAGAGGCTGCTTTTTCACGTGAAGTCCTATTGTTCTAGTCTACTTTTTAAACTATGACAGTTATCCTTTTAATAAGAAAGGAGAAAGGTCAACACATTAGGCTGTTGATAAGAGAGGATGTTGACTTCAAGATTGAGTGGAGATGCTAAGTGCCACAATATGATCCTAAGGGGGTATGGACGATGTGGAGTAACCAAACAATTACCTTCACTGATCCTTAAATTTCAACACCCCCAGAAACACTGCTCTATGTTGTAACTTGAGGACCATACTTTCATTTTTTCTCTTATAAACAAGCAAAAGTTTTAATTGTAAAATTACTCCTAAGGAAGACGTTATTATCTTCCTCCTGTTTCTACTCTTGAAGATATGAATGTGCATAAACTAAGTCCCTGTCCTTCAAGAAATGCTCATGGTGGGTGGATGAAGATGGCACCCGAGATGTTCCTAAGATAAAACGATTTAGAAGCATTCTACCAAATAAGCATGATCAAGAATGGCACTGGATTTAGAATAGGTTTACAGCTATTAACAAACGTGAGTGATACCACTAAACCATTAGAACAAATTTCCATAACAACAGAACTAATGATCCCAGATCATCTTTCCAGGGAAACAGCCAAGCCCATTCCCCACAGAGATGGCATATGCTAAGGGCTGGAATCTCTTTCGGCCTTTGAAAACTAACCTTGGCTGTCATGGGTATAATTATTCATTCTCCCATTCGGCATCAATGTGCCTCCTTGTTGCCAAGCATTCCCATCACTCCTTCCTGTGCCAGGGTTAGATATGGAGCTCATGGTGTTGTTGCCCTGTATGAAACTGAAGCTGCCTCAAATGGAAAAAATGTACCTACGCAAGAATTTGGAATGTACGAGTTGTCTCACTCTAGAAAAGCCTCATCAAATTTAGAACTATGCCATTTTAAACATCAGTGAAAGAAAAATTAAGAACTGAAATCTAGCAAACTGTGGTTTTCCTGAATGTTTAGCAAAAGAAATTTCTTCTCCCTTTATCAAGAAAAAAATTTCTTATAGACCTTAGTTTACAATTGGGATAATCTAAAGAATGCTTCCAAAAGGTAAATTTTGCACAGTTCAGTTATAGGAATAGAGCACACAGCTGGCAATGATAAATAAAATAATTTTCCCAGGTAAAAGAAAATGTAATTACGTGCTATCTAATAGAGTAACATGGCTGCTTCTTACAGACTTCCGTGTTGCCCTTTTGTTCTGCAGGTGCAACTCCTGCCTGAGGAACAGAGTTCTAATTTCCACTGTATTCATCACCAGGGTCGTCACGTCAAGAGACAGATGACAGATGGATGATCACTTGTCCACTTTAACCTGCTGAGTTTTCCAAGTTGGGTTTTACAGTGAGTAGTAGGACTAAACTCCCAGCCATTACTAGTCACTGCCCTTGGCTATACCATTACTCTGGAATTGAAAATACAAGATAGTATACGTTTAATTCAATGAAACTGGATGAGAGTGTCCCGATTGTGCTGCTAATGTGCTTCCCTTTCGAACTATGAAAGGATCTCTTCTGTGCTATTTTTTAATATGTCAAACAAAAAATTACTCATTGGCTATTGTGGATTCAGCACTATGATAAATAATACAGAAAATACTTCTTTAAAAAAAGAATTGTTCATCATGGTCTCTGATGTTATAGTCTCACTGGCAAGATCATTCATTCATTCATTCAACGAACACTAGTCTTAGTACTCAGTATGTACCAGGCAGAGTGGTAGTTACTAAAATGACAAATATAGAGATACCTACCAGGAAGTCACAATCTGATGACAGACCCAGAAACATATGATTAATAAGAGAACACAATAGTGATTGAGACATGGACAAAGCGCTGTGGGGACTAGCACCTAGCAGACAATGGGGCTACATTCTGTGGGACAGATAAGTCCTTTAAGATTTTCACACCAAGAGTGTAACCGATTCCCACAGAGAGGAGTGTGTTTTCCTTCTGTGCAGGGATTTAGGCCATGGCTAAATGACCATCTGTCAGAGATGCTGTAGATGGCGATTCCTCCCAAGTGAGAGGTCGGATTAAGTGTCCTTTAAAGTCCCTTCCAACTCTAAAATTGTATAATTCCATGAGATCAGCAAAGGCTAAAACGGTAATAGGAAGCTTCAGGGAGGAAGGGAAACTTGAACTAAGCCCAAAATGATAGCTAAGATCTAAATAAACAGAAGACAGGACGTATGATATCTTGTTTTACTCCTTTTCACTAAATGTATGTGAGGTAGTCTGCAGAACAGCTTAACAGGGTTAACTGGAACAAACAGTAAGAATTCTATACCTAGTAGAACACTGGGAAATACAGTCAGAATTCTGTATTTTATTAGCATATAACAGGCAGCAGGCTTTTCTGAATCACATATTTAAGAAAACTATTTTCACAAAACATTAACAATACTATTTAAAACACTGAGAACCCAGGGCCAGACCCGTGGCCTAGTGGTTAAGTTTTGCAAACTCCACTTCAGTGGCCTGGGTTCAGTTCCAGGGCATAGAACTATTACTTGTCAGCAGACATGCTGTGGGGGCAACCCAATACAAAACAGAGGAAGACTGGCACAGATGCTAGCTCAGTGCGAATCTTCCTCAAGAAAAAGAAAAAAAAGAAAGGAAAATTTAAATTAAAAAGAAAAATACTGAGAGCCCTACTGCATTAGACTCTCAATAATTACACAAATACACTTAGTGAAATAGAGAGCATGCCAAAAGATCTGGCATCAGTTTACATTGCTATTTGATAAGGAACTTAAATAGTCAGGCCCTGAAACTTACATAATTTGGCTACGTTTCTCATCAGCTTTAAATAAACGTGACACTGTGATTTTCCACTTAAAGCAATTCTTCCCTTTTCTGTCCCCCTTGCTGTCCTATCAGCTGTGCTCACACTTCTTACTCAAGCCATCTTCACTTGACAATACCAAGGCAGCCACAGCAGCCTCAAACAGCGAGCCAAGAACACATTAAGAAGCCAAGAACTGAAATGTCGTTTAAAGGTTCCCCAATATTCACAGGAATACATGGTCTTTGGAAAACATGTCATAACCAGCAGTTAGTGAACTCATCAGAAAGTTAACTCTATGTTGATATTCCAGTACCCTCGATATATTAAATCAAAGGCTAAGATGCTCACTGAGTGTTCTCAGCATATCAAAACTGTGTTATTGAAGCTGGAAAAAATGCTGATCATTGGTGTTCATACATAGGTGATGGAAATTTAGCGAAACATACAAAAGTGACTGTGCGCTGCGGAAGAACTGGAGGAAAGTGCTAGTAAGTTGTCAGTAGCAGAGCCAAGATAGCAATACAGGGCCACTGCAACTGCTATAAGCGTGGAAACTGGAGGCAACTCAATGAATTTGTGTTAAACAGAAATGCTACTTTCTAGTTTCATTATCAGAATCAGTTATTCAGAAACTATTGGTTCGATTCCTAACTTACCCCTTTTTCTGAGAGGTTCAGAGTAAGCAAATGCAGGGTTCTGGTATGTGAAGACTTCCAGTCTACAGGCATTACATTTCCATAATTATCTGTCAGGGCATTCCAAATCCTTCAAAAGAAGAGAAGTACAATCAATGCAAGGGAACATTCTATACATCTTTTATTAAACAAATTTCCAGTACTAGAGGGAAAAAAGAAAGAACAAAAGAAAATCAAAGCAAAAAAATAAAACGCCCATTGTTTCTCAGAAAAACGTCAACAAAGTAGAGCCTCCCTAATAAGACTAAATGAAAATCATATAATCGGGCTGACAAGACGTCCTGAGGGAAGACGAAGTGAAATAGAAAACTCCCCCAAAGTCAACAGTTAACACTTCTACTGTACTACGTGCCAGGCACTGTTGTAAGCAATTTACATATCTTAACTTATGTAATCCTCAAAAAACAATGTTATGGAGAACCGTTATTATTCCCATTTTACAGATGAGCAAACTAAAGCACAGGGAGCTTAAGTAATGTTTCCGGAGCCACACAGCTAGTAAATGCCCCGTGCCTGACACTCATTTTTCTTCTACAACTTCCAAACATATGGACCATCTCAGGCAGTGAATAGTGTCTCTCTAACCGAAAGTTTGTTACTCTTTCAGGAGAAAGGATTCAGGCCCAATGTGAGACCAGAGTTTGCTATCTAATTTGTAATATAGTAGGCTAAGGACTAAAATAAAATGAAAAGGGAAAGAAAGGGAGTTCACAATAAAATGCACACAGGTTATATCCAATGCGGTTACCCTACCTTAGCACCAAACAGCATTTTGGGGAAGCAATAGGACACGACTAAAATTCAGGGAACACAGACCCTCATCTCCATTCTTCCTCAAACAATGAGTCTTTGGCCATGTCCTTTAACCTCTCTAGGGATTAGCTGCCATTCTATAAAATGAGAGGCTTGGACAAGAATAACAGACATTCCTTCCAGCTCTATTACTCTAAGCATTAATTCAAACGAGCTGTATTGAGGAGAGTCCCAAACCACACCAGATAAGGACAGCAAACTCCAATTCCATGACCAAAATTCGGGGTTTGGTACCAAGTAATAATCAGCATAAAAAAACATGGTATTATGTGGAAAAAAAGAGTTCAGAAATAAAAAAGAGATGAAATTTAACTGGAGTAAGTAAAGTTAAACACTATACATATAAGCTACTTAGTGCCCAGAGATACATACGTAGATATCATAAAGGAAAAAACTCTAAAACTTATAACAGGTATCTAAGTAAATAAGCTATTAAATAACTGGGTGAGTTTTTTTCCAAGAGTGTAAGCCACTAGTATACAAAAACAAGACTGCTAGGGGCACAAAAATAAGAATGCAAGCTTAAAAATAGAGAAGTAACACATTAGATTTAATGAATAGGGATTTGGTGCTAAAGAGAAGCAATGTGACAACTGCCAAAAACAGAAAATCCCAAAATGATGCTTGGCTTTGGAACGCACATCAGCCTCAATAAAAACGTGAACCCAAAAGCTCTAGACAACTGGCTCGTTTACCCAGCAAATCTCCCAAACGCATGGTTCATTCCTATTCTCCTCTCTGCTGGAATCATAATCTCCCTGCTGCCAACGTGCTTGAATTGGAGGCAAAAGCTCGGGACTGCTAAACGTGCTGGGTTTCTGGCCCACAGCTTCCTGGACGAAAGACTTTGCAACACTGAGCCACTGACGATACACCTAACCCTGGTCAGCAACTCCGACAGGATATTCTAGGACATGAAGACAGTCCAGAGTTTTGGGGTTTATTTTGTCTGCTTGTCTGCTCCTTCTTAAATGAGGCTGTGATAAAAGAACAAGTGGAGGGGAATACTTCACCTAGAAGAAGCGACTGTGGGTGAATTTGATCTTCCAAGAAAGTGAAGGACAATTAACAGTACTCTGTCTCCACCAAAGTCAGAACAATTGTAGGTGGAAGGACAGAGGGCTGCCTTAAGTGAGAGATTTCTAGAATTCTCCAGTCAAGACAGGAATTACCTTCATCCTTATCTTAATAAAGCATTATAACCAGTCATAAAAAACAACCGGCAAGCAGCTCTATTCCAAGGAGGTCAAAGTCCCACTGACATTGAATGCTGCACCAGACCCTTCCAAAGAAAACCTTAGCAGAAAATACAATCCATATTTAACCAAAACTAAACCTGGGGCTCAGAGAAGTCAAACAAAGTACCCTAAGGCAAGACACTATCTCTGTAAGAGAATTCTCAGTTCTCTCTTGCAAAAGGAGCAGGGATAGACTCAAGCAATGGAGAGCAGATTTACAGGGGACAATGAGAGTGGTGGCCAGCCCCAGGCCCTGAAAAGAGAGAAAGAGATTTATCATGCATTCTCAAATCAAGCAACATGTATTACCACCAACAAAGAATCTATTAAAAACCATTATCAAGAGTAACAAAATATTCTTTTTTAAGTTTTACATCAACCTAAGCTTTAAGCAAATGCTAAAAATAGACTACTTTCCAGACAGAAAAAAAAACAGGGAATCTTAACTATATGTGTACAAACCACTAATTTGTTATGAGAAGTGACTCGGTAAACGCAAATACACAATTTTAAAATCCAGAATAAGTCCTGAGTCCCAGTGATTCAGAGCATATGAGTCTACATATATAAACGATCTTCTCTTTGGGAACAGACTTTCAAAAGGGGCATCTGTTGCCATTGACTGCATGCATATCTGTGTGCATAAAAACCAACCATAAACTCTTCCCTCTATACCTGGGCAGCACACTGTACAGAGGCACCAATGAAAAGATATGGTCTCCAAGCTAGCTGGGCCCTCACCACTGCTCAGCCATTCCCAACTCCCTCTTCTCAAGCTTCCTACCTTATTCTGATAAATCTCCTGATTCGCAGAGGAAAAGAGACCATCAGGCTGGAAGCCCCCTCTCAATGCCCATGGATCCACTCAAGAACTCTTCCCTAATCTCTAATCTCTCCCATCCCTACCCATGTCCTTAGTGTTTACTCCATTAATTTCACCCTCAGCCTCTCCAGGGCTTCGTCTCCTGTTACACCACATGCTCAGCTTCCCTCACTCTCACCATTTCTTTTACCGTGTTTTGAGATAAAACGTGGTACATAATTACAACCCTTATTTAACCAAACTACAGTTGGGGTTCAGGGTGGTTAAATAAAGTGCCCCAAGGAACTCTGCCCCTCTCTCCCCCAAGCTCTTATCCATCCCTGTGCATCTCCTATGATTGTACTTAGATGACGCCGTAGAAGACAGTCAGGGAACTGGTTTCAGGACCACTGAGGATACCAAAATCAGCAGATGCTCAAGTCCCTCAGATAAAATGGTCTGATATTTGCATATAACCTACTCATATTCTCCTGTATACTTTAAATCATCTCTAGATTACTTAAAATACCTAATACAATGTAAATGCTATGTAAATAGTTGTTACAGTGTATTGTTTAGGGAATCATGACAAGAAAAAAATGTCTGTACATGTTCAGTGCAGGCACAGTACCACCTTAGGCCTTCCCTTGATTTGAATCCTCGATACGGAACCCCCGAATATGGAGGGCCAACTGTAATTACGTGTTTAGGCATAACCAGAGCCTTTCCTTTTTGCCTATGTGGGGGCCTGCACTCTACCTGGGCTCTCAGATGGACCCAACAAATTCTTGTGGCATAAATGCTGCTTCAACGTTGATACCTTTGCACGTGCTATATTCTCGAGCTAGAATGCTACAACTTGCTTCACCTGCCAAGGAAACTCCCACTCATCCATCAGCATCCAGTTTTCACATTTCTTTCTGTAAGAAGTCTTTCCTGACTCTCCCACACAGCCCTTTTAAATCTCCTATATTTTGCCCGTATATCCATTAGAGTCACCTGTCACACTCATACAAATATCTGTTTACAAATGTAGCTCCCATCCTAGGTTGCGCCCCACTTGAAAGGGACAATGTCCCATCATCTTGGTATTTCTGGTGCGAAGGAGCCTCTGGCACTTAACGGGCGCTTAATAAATGCCAGGTCAATGAATGAATGGCTACACACGTGCCCGAAGAGGTACTGTCTCTACCGGCTTTGTACAAGGAAATTCTCCTCTACACCAAACATGGCTTGGTTTCTAGGGAGCAGGAGGAGTGAACTGCCGGAGGTTTAACGAGTCGGGGGGAGGGGGCCGGGGAGCCGGGATTTAAATCGCCCAGCGCGCGGAGGCCGAAAGCCCGGGGGAGCGGTGGGGCCGCGGGGAGGGGCGGGCTCCCCGCTCGCTGGAGGCGGAAGGAGGGCGCGGGGAGGAGCCAGCGGCCGGAGTCCCGCCGAGACTGCGGACCGAGGGCCGGCCGGCGGGGCGAGAGCAGGACGAGGGCAGGGGAGGCTCCCGCCCGCTCCCGGCCGGGCCCGCACTCACTCGTCCCCCTGCAGGAGGCTGCACTCGGTGATGGGCCGCACGGCCGCCCTTGGGGGCTCGGCGCCCGGCCCCGAGGGGCGGAAACACAGGCTCAGCTTCTCCTCCAAGCTGCAGGCCAGCGCCGGGAAGCCGTCGCCTCCCCCGCCCGGCCCTGCCCCGGCCTCGGGGCTCGCGTTACAGTTCTCCTGGTCCTGGAGGCTCCGGGCCGGCTCCTGGAACTCATAGAAATCCTGCCAGTCCCCGTCCGCCGCCATCGCCGCCCTGTGCTGTCGCGCGCCCCGCCCAGGCCGGCCCCGCCCCGCCGGAGGCCCCTCCCCCTGCGCCCCGCCCCGCCCAGGCCGGCCCCGCCCCTCCCTCGGGCGCCCGCGCGGACCTGTCCTGAGCCGCGCAGCGTGGGGGTCTTCTCTGTCCTCGAGTCTTCTCGGAGTTGACCGCGGGTCTCCCTAGAAAGCAAAACCTAAACTGCATTGAGTCACTTTGTCTATTTTCTGTCATTCAGAAATAGCTTCCTTCAGCTTCCCTCGCTGGGAACCTGGTCGAAATGTGGCGAAAATAAAGGGCTTCTTTAAACTGGCGACCTAGGGTCAGGTGATACCCGAAGTTATTTCCCCGGGATAACCTGCTCTTTTTGTAACTTTCCGACCAAAATAGCAACCAGAGTCGCTTGGAAACGCTTAAGTGGTACCGAAATTCATTCCGCAAATATTTTATGTCTCCCACGTGCAAAGCATGTGCTAGACCCTGTGAAACGTACAAAGATGAATACTTAAGTGAGTTACTATTTGCAAAGCACTTTTAGAACAGTGCCTTACAATAAGTACTTTATGTGTGTGTTATATAATTAACGCATAGCTGCTCCCTAAGAGGGGCTTACAATGTAGTTGGAGTGATAAGACTCAGGGGAAATCGTTTATACCATATAAAAAGTAAGCGTGATTAGAGAACAGTTACTATTTAACGGGTATAGAGGTTCAGTTTTGTAAGTGAAAAGAGTTCTGGAGATGGATGGTGATGATGGTTGCACAATAAAATGAAGGTACTTAATCCCACTGAGCAGTACACTTACAAATGGTTAAGATGGTAATTCTATGTTGTGTGATTTACCACAATAAAAAAAAGATTGAAAAATAAATAAATAAGTGTGTTTATAAGGCAGTGTGAGTGTGTAGAGGCAGTAAATACCTAGGAGTTGATAGGAGCCATATCTTTGGATTGTAATAATCAAATACTTCATGTAGGTGGTGGGACATAGTTGGGTCCTGAATGATGAGTTCATATTTTGAAAAGTAAATCTGATATTGGTAATAGAAAATAAGATTTCCCCCCATATGCTTTGTCGATCTCTTGACAGCATGGAAACCCATCTTCAGGAATATATGTTGTCAAAATTTCCTTATGCATGTTGTCTTGTATTTCAATGATTTGTCCCATATTAAACAAAATATTTCTATAATTGAGCCTAAGAAACTGAAGATAATTCCTTTAAAGGCAATATTGTTCTCTATTTCCTTTGAAACCATAAAGGGAGCCAATGTTGAGATCTACGTGGCCAAGAACTAGAACTAACTCCTCACCAGTTTATAGCTTTGGGGTTGATGAGAAAATATTCTAGCTCAGCTGATATTTACCTGTCTGAACATTACTCAAAAGCGATGCTCTGAAAGTGTTAAAGATCTGTTTTTCTCTAACTTTGACTACACATACAAAGTTATGAAAAACTATTGAGTTGACCCGGACTCTTCTATTTATGTACATAGCTAAGGCAAAATTGTGTTAGGTTTCTTTTCTGGACTTGTATCTCCATATATCTATGTGGGGTGTGTGTGTGTGTGAGTGGAAATGAAAATTACTTACTTTTAAGACCCAAATGCAACACTGTCAAATTTTTCATATGCTTGCAATAATTGTCTCAGAATTTTATTTTAGTCAAATTTTCTACATAGGATGCTTTTTACTTTTAATTAAATGCAAATTATCTGATACTACTACAGACACTTTGAATAGCCCCTTGCAAAAATAAGATTTAAATCACCTTTCTTTATCAATTTTTATTTGCACACCCGTGGTAACCCTGGCACTTGACACAATCTATAAAAGTGTTTCAAAGGAATGTGTCTGTGAGAAGACTGCCTATGCTACTTTATGGGCACAGAGCAATGAGATTAGAAAGAAACATAGTATGGAATAAAATGTTAATTGGTGCTTTCGTAGATTTTAAATAATTTTATAAACATGAAAGAGAAACAGCAGAAAACAGTTTAAATGGTGGGATGTTCGTAACCAGCTAAAATTATAAAGTAGGAATATTTGTCTTCGTTGCCTTCCACGCCTCTCTTCCCATGTGGTATCTGGGAATTGCAAGCTCTCCCACAGTTTCCAGAACATCCAACAGGAGAACATGGTCCACCCAGGTTGTGGCCCATTTCCTTATGCCCACCCTTTCTTGAGCTCCTTTAGTATTTGATTCAGACTGCTTTAAGAGAATCCAGCTCTGAGTTACTGTTCTCTAAACCCCTTCACTTAATATTTCCTGACAGCAGCCTTAGCCCACTTTCCAGCTACTCTTCTTCCCATCAGCCAAATTTGAGCTTCCTAATTCTGCCACAGATCTGGCAAAACCATAGGCTTCTTGCCAGTCTCATCTGTTTAGATCTGTCTGTCAACACTCAAAGGTGTCTGATTAAGAAGTTCCCTCGTATTTCTCACATAGCCTGATTCTAATTTGTCCACCCAAATCTATTTATTTTGGACTTTTATTTCCTACCAACTCCTAGAGGAGAGATGAAAACGAGCATGTGTAAACATATTTGCTCACTTCATATATTGAGAAAAGTTACCCTATAGAATTAATTTTCAGCACTTGATTCAAAATGAGAAAGAGGTCATAAATTTTTTTTCCCCCCCAAAGCCCCAATATGTAGTTGTATATTCTAGTTGTAGGTCATTCTAGTTCCTCTCTGTGGGATGCGGCCACACGATGGCTTCATGAGCGGTGCATAGGTCCACAGCCAGGTTCCGAACTAGCAAAACCCTGGGCCCCCAAGCAGAGCCGATGAGCTTAACCACTTGGCCACAGGGCCAGTTCCCTAGAGTAACTTTTACAGAGAGCTTCGGAGCACTTGAATTTTGTTCATATTAAGCATTCAAGATAGAAAAAGTTACTTCTCTTCTTTGACAATGTATTTAAATTTTGAACATATATAGTCTATTGCGGTGGAAATTTAAGTAATAAAAAATGGAAAAGTAGATTCTTCAACATATGGATTACCTAAAGGTATAATTAATCAGAAAATATAAGAACTGCAAAAAAAAAGAAGAATAAACTACTGAATACAGAACCAGAAAATAATCTGTTGTTAAAGCATCCCATATAGTAAATGCTGCAGGCGTTAAAGCTACAGTAAGACAAGGAGAAGGTACAGAAATGAAAAGTTCTTTGGAAAAACCAAGCTAATGGTTAAATTTATTCAGTAACTAGAAAAAAAAAAAGCTGATAAAACTAAAGTAAAAAGAATTTAGAAATCTTTATGTTGACCCAAGAATTTAAGGAAAGTTTGCTTGCTTGCCAAAAAAGGAAAGGTAGGTTCTTTCCATTTTGTCTCCATTAAAAAAAATCCAGAAAACACTAACTCTTCATTTCCCCCTCCCCCTAGACCCTGGCAACCACCATTTTACTTTCCGTCTTTATGAATTTGACTAGGTACCTCATATTGACTCTAGGTACCTCATGTAAGTGAAATTATGCAGTATTTGTCCTTTTGTGTCTGGCTTCACTTAGCATAATGTCTTCAAAGTTCATCCACATTGTAGTATGTGTCAGAGGTTTATTCCTTTTCGGGGCTGAATAATATTCCATTGTATGTACATACCACATTTTGCTTATCCATTCATCTGTCGATGGACTTCTGACTGTTTCTACCTTTTAGCTATAAAGCCACACCCTTCTATTTATTTTTAAATTTTTAAATTTTTTCAATTTATTTTTTTATTTGGCTTTATTGAATCACTTGTCAGAATTGCCCTGAATGGAGGTGCCCTGTTTATTTAACATCTGATCTCCTTAAAAGTGGATTCCAGTCAGACGTTTAAAATTAGTTCACACACTGTATGTAATAATTGTTGATGAATTAATTTGTTGATTCTCTCTCCTATTTTACCTTTTGATTGAATCTATATTTATACTATAATTATGTAAATTTATTTCACTAGAGAGTAATACAAGATTAATAAAGTCATTTGAAGACTGGAGTTTTCAGAGAGACATTTGAGGAACTAATTCTGAGGAGCAGAAATCAGTGGAGATGGGAAATCTCTCCAGCTCACACAGGAAAAAAGATGAAGAAAAGAGAAAAAGGTGTCAACCTTCCAGAAAACAAAGTAAGTTCACTTCCCACTGAAATGAAGGGGAAAATGAGTAAAAAAAATAAATAAAAATAAGAAAGCTCTACTGAGCACAATGACAGGCTGTGAGAAGGTGACCCTGTGGAAGACTGACAGGGTGCATTTGGGAGACCAGGTGGCATCAATAAAGGCCCCTCCAAATAGCTAGAAAGACTGGATGCAGACTCTTCAGAGGAGTTTGCAACTGAAGGGAAACCAGGAGGCTTGGACCACATTTGGTGAGATAAATGGATTCCGTAAAAGATTATACTTTTTGTCTGATCCGGGTTACACACTTAATGTTCATCATATGCATTACATTCTATTTTCTGGTATTCTTACTAATATAAATTTCTCATAAGAGTATTTGTCCCAAATTTTCCAGTCTCAAGAGTGTTAGCACAAGGGGAGCATATCAACATTCCATGAAAACAGCGTGAGGAGTCCCCTAAAATTTGCACTGATGGTGTTACAAGAATGATGTTAAAACTGAAGTGTCCTGCTCCTGTGTAATTTTATTTTCTTGGGCCTTTGTTTATCACTTGTTTTCTCCCTCCAAAGTTTTGTTTCCAGAGACGTTAAAGTTTCTTTGGCTATCTTTAGAGAAGGAAAATTTCGTTGTGAGTGGGGTTGGGATTGGGTGAGATTAAGGGTGGAGATGTCTGTTCTACATATAACATAAGTTTTAAAAGCTGTAGGTTTACCAGGATTTTTCTCTTTTTTTCTTAAGAGTAGTCGAAATGTGTTGACATCAAAAGAGCTGCACCAATTTTGCTGCATCAAAATAGCCTCATGAAAAGGTATGGATCTAAATAAATAAACCACTTAAGTCCGCTACAAGTTGGATCTACAAAAGCAAAATGGGGTGGCCTATTCAGACAATTGTTTACATAATTTAAGCAAACACACGCCCAATTGCTCAATTTTCTGCTTAATTTGACGAGGGTAGACACTGAAGCAAGCTAATTGTTCTAATCTGATGTCAGAGGGTTAAGACTAGCGTCTTGGGAGTTCCTTGCTGTTGTTTTTTTTTATCGAAATACACGTTGTTTTTATTCCATGTTGCAGAGAAGGAGTACCTTTGTAACTCTGAAGGACTGATTTGTCCTTCGGAAGACTGGATTAGTGTATACCCTGAATGTCGCTGAGTCTCACCTCACTGGGAGTTCCAAAGAACTGAATTAGAATCAGTGCCTGAATTACACTAGCTGGGTCATCCCACCCGTGTGACTGCAGGACTCCCGGCATGGCCACTGCCAAAGCTCACGTCATGAATGGGCACTGGAGAGAGCAGGCACCCTCAGGGCTGCAACTCCCCAGAGGGGCCAGGTAACCCCAGCCTCAGCCTTCGCCTCCTACTATGAATTGAATTGCGTTTCCCCAAAACTCATAGGTTAAAATCCCAATCTCCTAGTACCTCAGAATGTGACTGTATTTGGAGATAAGATCTTTGTCTTTAAAGAGGTGACTAAGTTAAAACGAGGTGGTTGGGTAGGGCCCTAATCCAATCTGTCTGTGTCCTTATAAGAAGAGGAAGAGGCAGCAGGGGTGCCAGCACGGTGGAAAGACCACATGACGACACGTCAGAATGGCAGCCATGGGCAAGCCAAGGGGAGAGGTCTCAGATGAAACAAACTCTGCTGACACCTTGATCTTGGACTTCCAGCCTCCAGAACTGTGAGGAAATAAATTTCTGTCGTTTAAGCCACCCAGTCTATTGTGTTTGTTAGGTGGCCCTAGCAAACTAATACACCTCCTAAAGTCATCCCAGTGGTTTCTGGGAATCCCCATGGGGTACCCCACTTGTGCTCAGGATAGATATGATTCTGTTCCTTCTTCTGGCTTCCTTGTCAGCCCCAAGTATTGGTCTCTCCTAGAAATAACAGTAACAGGATGTTTAAATGGATGACCTACTAATAAACAGCAGAACCAGAACCTCCCTCGTACCTCATTACTCATCCATAGAAGAAATGGCTAGAAACTATAAAGAATTAGAACCATTGAGATGCAGAGCTGCCAGCCAGATTGAGAGGGGTTGGGTGCTCCCCACTCAAGCCGAGTGAGAGTGCTTCCCGAACCAGAGAATGGGAGATCTTGCATGAAGAATAAACAGAGTCTTTTTCTCCAGCAGGACAGTTACTGAGATGCAGGACCTGGACCCCAGTGTAGGACATCCAGGAGCAGTGAGCTCTTGGGAGAGCCTGGTGTACATTCCCTGAAGTTTGGGGGCATATGTGAACTTACAAACTGACCTTCCTCTTGCCTAGAGAATTCCAAAGGCAGGAGACTGGAGCAGTGCACAATAACAGGGCCAAGAGAGAGGGCAGCAGAGGGAGCAGCCCAATTTTACACTGTTTGTTGGGCAAGGGTTACAATTTTCCCTGAGGGTGAAGTGGAAACTCCAGAAGTTAGCTGGACTGGAGTCATCTTGAAAGGGTCCCACCAAAAAATGTTGGCAGGGTTGAGGAGATCCTAGCGGAAGACCACATCAACCTAGGAGGAGGAGAGGATGCAGAGCAAGAGGGGACGTGATGAAGACAGAGTACAAGAGCAAGCCGAACTCCTTCCACCTGCTCGTTCCCATGTCAGCCCTGAGCAGTGGAGGGGAGAAGTTTTGAAATGAGTGTAAGGTGGAAATTGTTATTTACACTGAGTCAGACTTCTTCTTTTTTTTTTTTTTTTCATGTGAGGAAGATTGTCCCTGAGCTAACATCTGTGCCAGTCTTCTTCCATTTTATATGAGATGCCACCACAACGTGGCTTGACAAGCAGTTCTAGGTCTGCACCTTGGATCCAAACCTGCGAACCTGGGGCTGCAGCAGCGTAGCACGAGAACTTCACTAGCCACTGGGTAGCCCGAATCAGATTATTATACCTGTAAACGAGACTATTCTTATTTATGAAGGTGACTGAAAAGACAGAATCTGGCTAAGATATCACCCAGAGATATGGAAAGGAAATTCCGACAGAGATGTTTAAAGGCTGAGTTGGGAAGGAAAAGGGAAACTTTTCCCTGTTGTACACTACCAAATTCAACCCATTCAATATATCAGCTCCATGATACTCAACAACTTTAGCTCTAGCCCCCTTAGATGGACATTGTACCAGCCCATCTATTCTCATCTCTCCTAGCTGGTTCCCACTCCCTGCCCTGTGCATGCACAAAGCCCTCCCATTTTCTTTTGACAACAAGAATGTCCCAATAAATATCAACTCACGCAAATACAAATGCTTAAGGAGTTTACTTTCCCAATACATTCAAACTCAACTTCGACCGAGATCACTTCAAACCAATATAGCAGTAATTAACCTACATTAAACGATTAAATAAAGACAATACCAAGTAGAAATGGTACTAGAGGATGGAAGTACAGATGAGGACCATCTAAATGAAAAGTCCTCCAATATTCCAGGCTGCAATGAGGATACAATGCATTTGCTTAAACAAGTCACAGATCAAGGGGAAAAACCCAGCAAATGTCTGGTCCCATCCTGAAACAGTGATGGATGGAACATATTAACTACTGGAAATAACAGGAGAAACAAAGATACCAATTCTGTGGAATAAAGGAAGTTTGAGAGAAAGTGCAGTTCAGGCGAAGGTGACAAGGTTACCTTTTGCTGTGAGGTGCTTTGATTTGGGTCAGCACATGCATCCATCACCCCTATTTCAAAGTTTAGGATTTTGGTATTTGGCAAATAAGGGCCCTATCTCCTTTGCTGAATACCTACCTGGTTTTAAGGCTAATATATCTCATTATTTTTATTTGTCAAAAAATTTTTTTAATTATTTATTTCCTCTCCTTTGTTATTTGGGCTTGCTTTGTCACAAGCCTCAACTTCCCAGCCCTCAGGGAATGCCTGTGTACACATCCCCAGAAAATGTTGACAGGAAGGAGAAAATAATACTTCCGAAGAGTCTAAAGCCTCTCTCACTCCTGATAAGATTTCGCACCTGCATTTCATAATCTTTCACTAATGGGATAAAAATAGCCAAAATTTAAGAAGCAGCAGAGACGACTCCCTTTGTCATTAACACCAAAAAATGTTTCAGGTTTCAGAGAACTGAAAATACCTCTCCAATTCTCCCAGTAAAGCGCATAATGAAACAATAGTATATGGGTAGATTCTTATATTTGGACAAAGGAGAGACTGTGATAAGCCCCTATTATTATGGGCGGTGTCCTACCTATGAATGATTTATAAAGGGGAATTTGTTTCTATGAATTGTCTTGAAGATCGATTTGCTTCTAAGTTTGTTCTATATCTGAAAGTGATATTAAAATAGTCTGCCATAAGCAAAGGGTGACACAAGCTAAAGACTTTGCTTTTAATACTCCCTAAAGCAGGCATTGATTTTATATGTGTTTAATAATAAATGCTAAATGACCCAGGAAGCAGAGACTCATTTCCAGTGTCTGATAAAATAAACAATAGCTTTTTGAAATTAAATTCTTTAATCAAAGATCTGCTGTAAGGAAATATGGCATTTACATCTTTCAAAAATGTCAGAAGAGTAAAGAAGGATTATCAAATTGATAACTTCTTCTACATCTTTTATTTGCAAATAATGATGGTTATACAGACGTCAAATTATTTTTGAAAAATAAAACTTACTAGTAATTGGTTTCATACACTAATAATATTTTCAGTTGTACCCTTGGAATTTTTAATTAGGCTTTGAAGTTTTTTGAATCACAAAGTTTTTTCTCATGGTTGATAATTGCATTATCATATTGCTGTTTTGACAAATTGGAAAACTTGGTTTTAAAAATAAATAGTGAGTAAGACACACCACTAGATGCTGTTGTGAGATTTTTTAAATCTATGCATTCACTCGTTCAGCTCAACTATAGCCTTCAAATATTATTCTTTACCCAAACCTCCTATATACATACCTTATTTTATTCCTTTTCCTTCAAATTGTTCTGTTCCATTTGTCTCCTTCCTTATCTACAGTTTTAACTATTTTCTACTCTTTCATCTATTTCTTCATTCTTTCATTCTCCTCATTTGCTCCCAATGACTTTCTCTACCCTACAAATTTTTTCATGGGACTTGGACTCAAATCACGTATGTGTTTAGAACAGCCTTTTCCCAATTACTCCAATATTTTCATTGTCATTCAGAAAGATATTTGAAATTCGCCTATCTAGGCAGCCTTTTCTGGCTGACCCAAGCCCTGATCCTAAAGGATGAATAAGCCATGTATTGTTATCCCCCTCCTTCATTTTATAGTCACATCTAGTAATCAGGCAGGACAGGTCCTGGCCAACCATCCTATTACAGGATGGTCACACTGGGACAGTGGGGGGCCTGCACCTAGACCTGCCACTGGAATTGGATCAGCCAGGGTGGCTTGCCCTGCTGCAGATGTTGAGGCTACATCCAAGTTATTAGCAGGATAAAGTATGCACAAAGCAGTCACATGCCAATAATGCCAATAACCTGTATCAAGATCACAGGGCTCTCTATCTTCACAATGGACCAAAGCACAGTGATGGGGGATCCAGGGTCAGGCAATATCTAGAGACTCAGCCAGGCAGGAAAAGGGTTCGGTTTAGAGTAGTCTTCTGGCAAAGAGCTAGGCCTCTCCAAGTCACAACTGGTCTTAGGAAATGAGGAAGGATTGAGCCTGCCCGTAGGATCTGGTGTGGAGGTGGATTTACCATGAAGCTAAGGAAGCTTAAACATCAGGGACCCTCACTTGCACCAGGTCCTTATATGACCCTGGGAAAGGCTCTAGCAATGCAATCAAAGAGTGCTGTCAGTCCACAGAATACTAAACATCAGTCACTGCACAAAATATTTGCATTGCCCTCAAATCTTACAGCTCATATATGAAACTTGAGAAAAATTTTTCCAAATTTGATTATTATCTAACGCATTCACCTGACAGTATTACTTAAAGTCATGAACCTGAAGCTTTTCTAAACTACCAATAATAAAGAAAAACATTTTGATAAACTATGTTAGAGGAAAGATTGTATTTTCTTTCTATTGTTCACGGAAAATGATGTTACAAAATTGTGGTCCGATGCAGAGACAATTCGAATAATACCAAAAATGTAAAGGAAAAGTATTATAGAGATATGTTACTTAATCATTTTAAAATATTATGTTGTTTTTCTGAATTTTATAGCGTTTGTGATATCTGTCACCTTTTTGGAAGACGTATTATTTGTTATAAATTTTTCCTCATTCTAAATAAATATTTACTTTGATAGCTAATTTGGTAATTCTTTTTCTTAAGCAGATCCCACCTTATATAAGCTTCAGGATCAACAAAACCTGTGTCTGGCCCTAATCAAGTGGCTTCTACTAAGGAAGTGGGTGATGTCAGCCAGGTATGACCTGACACCTACTATTATTTTCAAGTAGTTAAATATAAGTGAATATACAGTTTTGAAAGCTTTAGTTAAAACTGCAAAAAACTGGACTTTACTTCAGTACGTACAGCATGTGTCTTGCAGGGGAGATTTTATTAATGCCAAACAGGGAGCGTATCTGTGGCAGAGACTGCTAGCCTATATCCAAACTGGATTCCTCTTCTTCCTGGGCATACATATGGACTACATTTCCCAGGGTCCCTTGCAGTTCTGTGTGGTCATGTGAATGAGTTGCAGCCAATGGACTATCCACCGAAGAGAGGTACACCCCTTCCAGACCCATGAAATCCTTCCACCCACAAGCCTCCATTTCTTCCCCCTCCACTGGCTTAATGCACACAGGACAGTGACCTTGCAAACCACTGCTGAAGATGACAGAGCCACAAAATGAAAGGAAGCTGGATCTCTGATTTACTGCTTGGACGAAAACCAAATTGAACTTTCATTTTGGTCTTCAAGTTAGCGAGAAATAAACTTTTTGCTGTGTAGCCACTGGGATTGAGAGGTTTAGCTGTTATAGCAACTAATAATGTCTTAATAGTACTGTTCTTTTAGTGGAAGAATAGCACTTTTTAAAAATTATGTTATATATAAGTTTAATAAGACCCTATTTGTTTGTGTATAAAAATATATATATTAATATATATTTTTATGTATATAAACATGTATATAAATATAAATATGTCTACAATCACATTTTTTTCTCTTGTGAGTCCCATTTTACATTACTAATTAATAACAGGCTACAGAATATGCTTAATATTTCTGAGATGTATATTTTCTAACGTTAAAATGTTAAAATTAACATTTCTAAGACATTAAAATTTCTAAAGACATAAACTTATCCATCAGTGAAATAGACCTTTAAGGATTGTGAATTTCCCTTTGTTAGCATATTTACGCTAGAGGATCTTCCAAAGATGCTAGAGAAAGGAATTCTGCATTGAGATAGAGACTGAACTTGAGGGCATCCATGTTCCTTGTCAACTCTGATTCTTTCTAGGTCCCACATTCTTAGCATAAAGCAAGATTCCACGGGACTCCCTGGGTCAAATTACCTCAGTGATAATAACCCATGTTTTATCTCACTTGCCCTTACTGGCTTTGGTAGGTCTTAAGCCCACGCCATGTCTGCCCTCACCTTCGACCAGGGGGATGCCTTACTGTGCTTGGAATCAAGTTCTTTCAGTTTCTGCTTCTTCTGGCTACCAAGGTTCCTTCTGAGGACTTCAGCTTCTGCTGGACACCAGTCCCACATCTGTAAGACATAAGTATCATGGCCAGGTAACCATGAAGGGGCTAACATTGCACAGGCTTCTGGGCCCCATGAGCACTTCTGCTAGGGCCCCATCACGCCTACCGTATGCCACTGTGTCAGCTCTGAACTGTTGTCCATTGCCGTGAGCAACAGCATCTCTGCCAAGCCTCTGCCTCTTCCGTTGAGAATTGTGACCTCTCGCTCAGCACAGCCACTGATACGTGGCAGTCCACCAGCTTCTAAAAGGACAAAGTGGTCTGTGGAGAGGTGGGTATAAATGCTTTTCAGTCTTTTGTTCTATATTCTATTGCACTCTGGTGTCTTAGAAAATTGCTAATAAACAAGTCCTTGAATTTTTGATACTTTTGGTTTTTCTAATCCTTAGATATAGGGATTCATGTAGTGGGGTCAGGAATACTTCTGAATTATAGATATTTCACGGCCCCCAGAAACATGCCTTTCCTATCACTCTGAGATTTACTTTAGCAAGTTTTTCCTGGCTCTGTCTGCCCTTAGGATGGATTCTCTTCAAGGAGACACCTCAGAACATCATGCAGAGGGCCTCCTGGTGGGCCCAGCTGGCCAGACATGCTGGAATCCCAGCATAGGCTCAGCCATGGTGAGCTTGACCCAGGTGTCCAAATGATAAAATTATCCAAGAAAATAGATCCCTCATTATTTCTTTTGTTTTTTTGAACTTCCCTGGTGACAAGTCTTGGCAAACGAAAGACCCTGACATAGCAGACAAGAGAAAGATTTCAAGCATGAAATAGTCTCTGAAATGAGAATATAACATTTATTTTACTCTATTACTACTATGGGTCATTTTTTAAAATTGAGTTTTTGGAAAGAAAAAAGGAAGGAAGGAAAGAAGGGAGCAAGTGTGGATAGAAGACGTAGACAGTCCGTTCACTGATTTACTCTCTCAACCACTTGAGGGAGGAAGGCCCTTAAAAGGATTCTGGAGATCACAGATCAGATATTTAAGGAAAAAAGGATTGATTTTCTTCATCTTTTATTTTTCTGGCATTTCTCACACTTATTTGACCCATTCCTCACCCCCAAAAATTATTGAGCTATTATGACCTATAAAAATAAGAAGATTTAAGCTTAATTCGCTTGACATTAATTGAGTCCAATTCTGATGCTTTAATATGATTTTTTTCTAACTTGGCATTCTTAGATCATAAGTATTTCTTTTCCCAAGTATATGTGTATTAAAAATGTTAAGAGCGAAGATAATCTAAAGTATAGAAGAATACAGACTTCTATAAGTTGCTTTGAACAATGGATATGAAAGGTGAAATTAAGCAGTCTATTTCTTTCATGAAAAATGAAATTGTAATCATAGAGTACTAAGATACAGTACTCAAAAGAGGGGCAAGGAGCTGGCTACTGTAGAATGGTAGGAAAAAGCTGGTCCTCTCCCAAATAATAAGGATGTCAGGGAGAACAGAGACATTTAGGAGTAGTGGAAGTCTGATCGTTTCCACCTGTGATAATGAACAGACTATTGTGGGCTGAAGCAATCAGCAGCTTCTCAGGCAGGGCCTTTGACCTACCTTGTGATTTCTCGCCACTTCACCTCTAAGATAAAAGGTACTGCAGTGAACACAGCCACAGAAACTACCCAAAGACCTGAAAGACGGGTTACTTGACTCCCTGTGAGCAAGAGGAAGGAGGCATAGATGCCACCAGTCACAATGCCTCACGTTACCGCAATGGCTAACATCCAAAATAAACAAACTGTGAGATTCACATTGGTTGGTGTTTCTAAGTTACACAAAAGTAAGTTCAAAAATTGTACTCATTAGTCACACTTCCCACATTAACCCCTTCTGTAGCACTGAGACTAGAGCAGGAGTCTACAGCTTTTATGGGTTTTTTTTGGAACCTACTCATTAGTTTACACATTGCCTATGACTGCTTCACACTACAACAGCAGAATTGAGTAATTTCTACAGAGACCTAAGGCCAACAAAGCCTAAAAGATTTACTATCTGGCCTTGTACAGAGAAAGCTGGCCAACCGCTGGACATAAGGGAGAGGGCTGTGAGGCTATTACTATATTGAAGAAGTCGCAGTGTTTGCTACTGGGAAATGTAAAATCAGGGACACCCTGAACAGCATCCCCTTTTCTTGCTGAGCCCATACAACAGTCTCCAAGAGAGAAATGCAGTGAAACAGACTGTTGAAAAATTATGCTTTTCATAACGAAAGAAAAAAAAGTCTCCAGGAAAGCAATAGGAAGCAAATGTTATGTTTTTGCATACCAGCTATTGCTGTTTGCTACTAGAATTTTCTACAGCTCAATCACTGTTCACTGCTCAAAGTAAAAGCTGCTGTCTCCAAAGTAACAGAAAATATGGATGAATGCTTTTCTGATCTTGGGATGGAAAAGTAATTTCTGAGCATAAAAGCAAAGAAAGAAACCGGTAGAGAAGAAAAAATGACTTCTCCTCCTGTGAAATACTGAGTGGAAATTAGTCATGTATAAAATTTTATAAATTGTAGATACATATCCCTCCAACACATAATTTCATCTCCTTAAACCACCTGAAAGGACAGCAGAGAAGGGCATTAGCTAAAAATGTTGAGCATGATTTGGAGTGTAAGATAGTGCCAAGAGAAGAAGTCTCTGTGTACTAACTAAAAACCCCTTTACAAAACGGGAGGACCAGAATATAAAGATGAGGGAAGTGGCTGCACTGATAAAGGCGGAAGATGAGACAGCTGAGACTAGAGGTCTGAGCTTCTGGCCATTACTTCTCACATCACAACTATACCCACAGAAGAGCAGCTTCATGGACCACTTTCCATTGGATTGTGAGCAGGGCTAACTGGCCAATGAGAGTAGAGCTGCTGTAACTCTTTGGGGAGCATCTTCCTTCACTAATGTGAAGTGGCCCTGTACCATCCCCTTGGCCCTTTGTTATCCGGATAAGAAGAGGTATGAAGAAGGATAAATAGTAAAACCATTTTAAGAAGCCATGAATTTCTAATTCTATTATCTGTTAGCCCTTAACAAATAATAGGTTAAAATTATATTTCATGAAGGAAATTTTAAAACCTTAATTAGGTCTTAATGCTAGAGTGTACTACTACAGCAACAAGATATTCAGTACCTATAAAATTGGAAGGTAATTTTTAAATGATAATATCAAACATGTTCTTTATGGTGAAGGTTAAAGGCAAGAGGTACTTTCAAATACTTTGGGACTGAGTGTAAATTGGCACAAACTTTCTAGAGGGCAATTTGGCATATGTACTATATCAGTCGATGTCCAATCAAGCATTTTAGACAAGGCAAATTTAACACAGGAGTTGATTACAAAACTGTTAGAAGGACTGAAGGAACCAAAGAGGGAAGACGATGCAACCTAGAGGTCATTAGTGGCAGGAAGCTAACTCTACCTCTTGGATTGGAGAAGCAAAAGTTAGAAGGTTGTATTACTCAGAGTCCATAATCACCACCCCACACCCTGAGCAGAAAGCCAGGAGACCACATCGTGTTGATGTTTCTGGACTGGCGGCTGCTGGAGTCTGTAATCACCAGCAGTTGGCTTCCATAGCTGCTAATGGAACCAGAAGCAGGGAGAAAAAATGTCTTCTACCCAGGAGGCAAAGGAGTCTTGGAAATGTAGTGTGCAGTCTCCTAGCCCCCTGTACAGAGGAAAGTGTAAAAGGGCAAGTGTGGGTCTGAGCGCCAAAATATAAAACTCCAGTGCATGCATCGATAACATAAAAAATGTTTATACTGTCTATTACAACATTTTTCCTATAAAAGCCTTTAAGGAAATATGCAGCAAAACACAGAAAGATTTATGCACAAGGATATTTGCAATGGCATCATGCTCAGTGATATTTGTTACGTCTGGTTCTTTGTCCCTTCCTGGCCCCTTTGTGGTTGGGTGAGTCCTTGCAACTAGATTTGACCAATGAGTTCAGAAGCAGCATGTGTCACTTCCAGGATGCATTTAATTGCCAATGTGAATTTCTCCGGAGTTATCTTTTCCCTCTGGCATGGTGACCAATGACATTCGAGAGGGCGCTGCTCTGTGAAACTAGGTCCTTATGTGACTATCACGTGCAGAGGTCCCTTGTTAATCCTATGTGTGAGTGAAAAATGAATCTATGTTATTTTAAGCCACGGAGATTTGAGGGTTACAACAACACAGACTAGACAAATCTGACTTGCACTCATTAAATGACTTATGAAAGCAGAGAATTATAACCAATGTGCTCATTAGTGGGGAAGTGAAATAAATTACTATACATTCATATCACGGAATATATTGTTGCCAGTGAAAAGTGTTTTTGAAGAATATTGAATGAGATGGGGAAATCTTCACCATAGAGAATTAAATGGAAAAAGTAGAATATAAAACAACATATATTAAACGAGATTCATACATGAGATTATAAATAAGGTGCTTTGTGCAGGAAGTGCTCAATAGTGTTAGTTATTGTTGTGTAACTGGAAACATGTAAATATCTTAGTACTTGGCTCAAATGATGAGCCATCCCAAATCCAGATGCATGCTCTACCTTCTGACAGAGGTGGTCCCAAGCAGTGGCTTGTGTTGTTCCTGTGGTTGTGGCGTCAGGTAATGCTGAGGTCTCTTATGATCCTTGTGGGTATGACCAGCGAGTGCCTTACCTGGATTTCCCTCTTGCTGCTGGGGCATGACATGTTGCGAGTTTTGAGCTAAATGATGCTGTGCAACCCACTGGGCATCCACCCAGAGGGACCTGCGAGGTTGCGCCTTGCAGGCAGGGATGTAGGCAGTGCCACTGACTCACGCCTACACTCTGGCCTGCCTTGAGGACTGTGGCTTATGCTGCAGATGGCACAGTTGCTTGGATATAGCCTCCTCAGCAGCTGGAGGGACCAGGTGGTGCAACCTGGAAGTGTGGGGGAGTAATGCCCTGCGGAGCAAACTTGGATCAATTGGAAATGGAAGCCGGAGGATAATTCTTCTCCCTTACACCTCCGGAACAGAGTTGTAATAGCTTCCTATCATCTCTCTGAAGATCTCCTGCAAGAGTGAGAAATCAGCAGCACTTGTAAGCAAGCTGTGGCCAGCTTCCTAATCCATTCTTCTTCCTTTGCCTCCTCCTGCTTCTTGGAATTGCATTCCCCAATAACTTGTTTTATGGTTTAGCCTCAAGCATGGTTTTCTAGGGAATGGGCCTAAGACAGTTCCATAGATATCTCACGGTTCCAAGAATAAGAGCGATGCTTCTAAAATAGTTCACATGTTCCTGTCCCCATCTACCTCTTAGCAGCACACAGCAATGTCTCCCTATACTGTCACCCCCCTAATCTCTTCCGGGAAGAAACAGAGGTGAGGATAAGACACAGACAGAACATACAATGAAGGAGTGCCATAATTGCTTAAATCTTAGCGAAGCTGGAAGGATTTTAAATATTTAATTATTTTAGAAGAATACAGCAACATTTTGTTTCCCAAGAGATGATGGCAGATACGAGCCTGCTGATACAAGCATATATAGTTTTTCGAATGCTTTACTATAGGAGGGTCCCCTCACAGTGTGCTGCTACTATCACAGAAGGTTTATTTCTTCCTGCTTCCTATATCTGACCTACCTTTCTGGTGCCCCATTCACCTACTTCTACCTGGAGGACCTAGACAAGCTCTTCTGTGACTGGCTTCTGACTCACACAAGACTGTAAGAGCTCAGAAACAACTATCAGCCAAGTCTCCTTGGCATGGAGGTGCGCTTCGGTCCCTGGGCCCCTGGCTGGCTACCTTGAGCTTCAGAGCGTGCCATGGCCTGAGGCTGCTCTGGGCTTGAGCCTTTCTGTGGTTACAGAGCCAGTTTCCTGGCTTCTTATGACTCCCGACATTTGGATATTCTATTACCTGTGAGTCATCTTGTTGGTTGACTCTTGGCATGCATTCACATCCTGACATTGGAGCTTGTGCTGGTACCTCTCACCCTTCAGGCACTGACGCTTGGCCAATGGCAGATGGTCCTGGCCCCAACTTTTTGCCCTGACTAGTAAACCCTAGACACCCATCTCCTGTAGCACACAATTTGATCACTCATTTTTAAAGACTCCACAGCTTTCTCTTGTTCACACTAAGTAGTACTATGTGTTTACCAATGGTCTCATACCTGATGAAAGCGGAAGCCAAAAGAAGTTATTTTAAATGTGACCATGAAAGCTAAAAGAGGCCTCTTTTACGAGAACAAATTCTCACTGTAGAAATATCAGTAATATTTTCCTGAGCACCAAGTTTGTGCTCAGTCTAGGAGTTTTACAACTATTAGCTCATTTAATCATCATAACAGTCCCATAAGGTGAGTACTCTCAGGCCCATTTTATAAAAGGGTGAGAGGTATCCCTTCCATTTCATTACCTCTCGTGTCATGCAGTCGTTGATCAACATCTTGAATTCTCCCACCAATCCTATCTCTTTCATAAAAAAGTGACTTAATAATAGATATTAATTTTAATGTGACTTCACTATCTTTATTATGCTGTTGTTAGTCATCTTCCAAGCCAAGCAAAGTCCTGAGGTCTGTAATGAGCCAAAAGTGCAATTCAGCATTGCATATCAAAATTGAAAACGGCCATTCCTTTTCATCTCAAAATTTTACTTCTAGAAAATATAATAAATTCTCCTAGTAGATAAATATGTGTATAAGAATATTTATCACAGTGCAGTTTATTGTTTAAAAAGACTGGGAACAACTTGGCTATCTATCCATCAGCAAGAGATTCGTTAACTCAATTAAGGCGTATTCAGACAATGGCATGCTGTATACTATAAATCCATTTAAAAGGAGAAGATAGAGCTATGTGAACTAACTTGAAACATGCCCAAGATATGGTGTTGAGTGAAAAAAGATAAGATTACAGATTCTGTTCAGGCAAAAGAGTATATTTACAAATTACACAATTTATAAACTTACAATATGTAACATATTAAATTTATATCATGTCCAAAACAGTAAATTAATATTAGCTATTTCTCTGTGGCATGAGATCAGTAGTGGGGGCCACAGTGGGAATGGTAGAATGTTTTCATTTTCTATTTTATTTACAATTATATTTTTCATATTAGAAGCATGTATGACTTTCATAAGAAGAAACACCTCCATCTTGAAATTAAAATTTCCTTGGAGGGCAAAGATTCCATTTAGTTATTTTTTTACACAAGTGAACGGAAATTGACTATCTTCATGAAAACCTCAGGCCTTGTCCTCACATGAAAAATGCAAAAATCTCTATTTTTATTCTTTGCTCATCAGTTGTCAATATGCTATTATATGAATTCCATCTTTCTACGCAAATAAATATGTAAGAATTCCAGCATCTTGTAAGTTGCATGTTTATTTTTTTACTTCCTTCTGTTTTATTACATACTTTTATTTTTATATCAGGGTGATGTGTGTCTGGAAACCGTACTGTGATGTTCATATTACATAAATAGAGAAGCATATTGAATTCCATGGATTATCTCACATTAACCCAGTTAGATCAGATGTTAGTGTCTGTGCTTGCCTGTTCCTGAGAGATTTTTTTTAAATCTTTCATGTGTTTTGAGCTAATGGATTCCTCATTCCCCATATACTCCTATATGGACTTGCTAAGGAATGAAGGATCAAAGGTAGAAAGATTTAATTGGGAATAAAATGCACACCTCATGAATTCAGCTTTGAGACCCAACTTGTAATGACTCAAAGGTTTCCCAAAAGTCAGTAATTGGGATTTAATTGATATCTATGTTCCAAGTTTATATAAGAAACTAAATTATCTAAACTTTGGGTTATCAATTTAATAAATTATTCCTAATATTTGTAGCCTTAGGACTCTAGTCTTGTTTTAGGGAACCCCCCCCACCTTCCAAGAAGAATATAAAAATAGTGAATAATGGTATTATTATTATTGTATATGTTTGCTAGTACCTTATATTTATCTTGTGCTTTCACAGGTACATAAATTCAAAACTCACAGAAACCCAATCTTACAGAAGAGAAGCCCGTACTGTCCCTCAGCACCAAAGAGATCCACAAGGCAGCCCTTTGCATGAACCTGAAGAGAACGTTAAGGTGAAATGATCATATATGTATATATATACACCTTCAGAAAATTGTCTAAAATACATAGACTTTTCTTCCAGTGCCTATACAATTGAAGTCTCTTTGGAAAAATAATAAACAATGGAATATAACTAATAGTTAAAATATTAATCAAAGCAAGAAAGTATGAACCAAATATGTTTTATCAATCTCGACTGTCCCTCAAGAATTGAGGCCAAGAACCAGGAAACGTTACACCTGTGCCCCTTCTATAGGAGCTTTCTAGAGGACAAGCTTCGCTCAACCACAGGATAACTGGGGAATACTGGCAAAGGAACTGGTGGTGAGCATAGACACAGTTAGAAACAGGGCTAAAATAAATAAGGGTGGAAAATAATATGCAGATGTGCTATACTCTGATATTATAGAACTAACAACTATAACAAAGGATGGGACAAAAAGGGAGAGAAAATGGATCAGAGACCAAAATGTAAAAGCTAAAACAATAAAGCATTTAGAAGACTGCATAAGACAATGTCTTAGTGACTTGAGGGTAGGCAAAACCTTCTGAGGTCACTGGAAGTAATAACTATAAATAATAAATTAAACGTCATCAAACTAAAAATCTCTGCTTATCAAAAGATACTGTTATGAAAGTGAATAAGCAAGCCACAGACTAGAAGAAAATATTTACAAAACATATCTGGCAAGTGACTGATATCCAACATGTTAGAACAAGTAAACAAGCCTACAACTCCATAATAAAAAGACAGGCAACCTAATTTTAAAACAGGCAAAAAATTTTAATACACATTTCATAAAATAAAATATACAAATGGCCAATAAGCAAATAAAGAGGGCTCAACATCATTAGTCATCAGGAAAATGAAAATTTAAACCACATTAAGATACCACAACACGTCTACCAGAATGGCTAAAATTAAAACAGAGTGACGACACCAATTGTTGGCAAGGATGTGGAGAAACCAGCACACTTATGCGTTGTCGGTATGGATATAAAATGGTACAATCAGCTGGGAAATGGCCTCAAAGTTTCTTATAAACTAAACATACACCTGTGTGTAAACATACATCAATGTCATACCATATGACCCAGTAATTCTATTCTGAGGTATTGACCAAAGAGAGATTTAAAAAGCTGACAAAGATATTTGTACAAAAATGTTCATAGAAGTTTTACTCATAATAGCCCCAAATTGGAAACAAAGTGTGCATTAATAAGAGAATATACAACAAACTGCCATAGGTTCTTACAATGAAATACTACTGTGCCATAAATAGGACTAAGTCGCCAATGCAAGAAACCATGCGGGTGAAACTCAAAGACGTTACATTGATTGAGAGAAGCCTTACCCAAAAAAGCACATACTGTATGATTCTATCTCTGTGAAATTCTAAACAGACTCATTTATGGTAGAAATCAGACGTTTGCTTCTGGGAGATGAGTGGGGATTGACTTGAAAGGAGCACGAGGGAACTTTCTGGAGGTAATGGTAATGTTCTAGATCTTGTTAGGGGGTTGGCTTACACAGGTATATCCAGTTTTCAAAACTACCAAAGATATACATAAGATTTGGGTGTTTTACAGAATGTAAATTTGACACCAAAAGAAAAATACTTTAATATTAAACTGTTGTTAGTGATATGTATGCTGAGGTATTTGAGGGTTAATGTACTAATGTCTGCAATTTACTTTAAAGTGCATCGAAAAATGAGATGGATTGACAGATGAATAAAAAGATGGATAGATGACACATATCGATAAAGCAAATATAGTAGCATGTTAATGAGAGCGTCTAGGTGGTGGGTATATGGATGTTCACTGTAAAAGTTCTTTCAACTTCGCTGTCAGTTTGGAAATTTTCATAATGAAATGTTGGAGGAAAAAAGGGAGGAGAGAATGGAGTAAGTAGAATAACATTAATTGCATCATGAGCTGTTAGAGGGAGTCATAGGGTGTCATTTAATGCTGACAAACTGAATTGTAGAAGACGAAGCGTACAAAGATAAACACTAAGAAAGATAATATTATCGACTAAAATTGGAAAGCGGATGAGAGACGAGAGAAGAAAGAGGATGCAAGTTAATTTTAGTTTGTTCAGAGAGTGAAACCAGCGCACATTAACTAAGCAGAGAGTGGATTACTAGTATTTATACTATGTATTAAAAAATGGAAGAAATAAGGTCAAACATAGAGGTTATATCAATAAATGTAACTGGGCTTAACTAACCTAAGATAAAAGCAGAATTCAACTCTATGCTCTATGCAAGAGACTTAGCAAAACAAAATGATTCAGAAAGGTTAAAAATAGAAAGTTAGACAAAGTTGTGTCAGTCAAAAACAAACAAAAAGACAGCAGGGGTCAAGGCTTTGACATGAGGCAAGGCAAGGATTCAAGCCAAAAAGTATTAAGCAAGACAAAGAAGATACCTAACTGTGCTGTCCAATTCAGTAGTTACTAGCAACACGAAGGTAGCGAGCACTTGAAACGTGGGTAATGTGACTAAGGAATTGAATTTTTTATTTTATTTAATTAAATAATTTAAACAGTGCAGAAATCATTTCCGTCATCACAGAAAGTTTTATTGGATATCACAGAAAGTTCTATTAGATAGTGCTGCTCTATAACTTAAAGACTCCAAATCACAATGAAGATATGACAGTTACGAGTATCTATGTAACAAATAACATAGCATCCACTTTCATGAAGCAGAAATGATGGGAAGATGCAAACCTATTGTAATAAAAGAATTTAAAGTAAAATTTCTCCACATAAGAGAAAACAAGCGGAAATATCCAATGCTTAAATATTGAAATTGAAAAATATAAGTTGTAGGAAGATTTAGTGGGCTGATCATCCTTTAAGTCTTCAAAATATCTCTAAATATTCTCCTCTTCCAGCTCAAGGATTGCATTTGCAGCCCTTGAAAATATTTGGTGATGGTACTCATACACTTTCAGTTTTTCTAATGAATATGTGTTGCTATAAGAGGAGTTATAGGCATACATGTAACTGCCTTAAAAACATATTTGCATCATAAGTTTACTAACCTTCAGAGTTGTGGTGAGAATACAATTAATGGGAATTTTTGAAGTGTTCTGAATTTTTAGGAAGAAAGTCATTGCGTAAGTATTTCTGTTTTGGCCTTTTAACAAAGTACATGGGTCCCCAAGGAAAAAGCATCTTTGTCCTGCTTCAACTATTCACCCTAATTAAACCCCTCAACACCCAGGTCCACTTGAGGAACAATGCTCCTGACTCAGCTGACATTTCCTCTGATAATAAGCTATTTGCAAAACATTTCTTGAGATTTCCTGTCTTAAGCCTATGGCCTGATGACCTGTAGAATAATCTAAACATTTGGTACTTTAGTGGTGGCCAGGTAGAAGAGGAGAGGGTCATATTGGTCTTCTCTTTAAAGACCCATCAATGGCCCACCCACTTCAGCTTCCCACCAAGTGAAGGGCAGAATGATTCACCAGGGAAACAGGTATTGAACTAGATGGAACCTTTCCAAAGCCACAAAAGCCACCTCTACTTCTTTCTCTGATAAAGACCATGTCCCTCACAAATATTGTCCCAATACTCTGAGGCCACAAAACAGCTTTCTTCAATCAACAAGTATTAAAGTAACATGGTACTGTCCACACCTATTCCAACTGTCTTTAGGGCTGCATAGGGTCCCAGATTACTTCTAGGAGAAAGCTTCTTACATCCTTATAATTATCTTTTCTAGGGGTCATACATTAAGGTCTTTATTTTATGGGTTTGACAAGAAACGGCTATGTTGGGTCTGCCAATTAGGTGTCACAGGTTACCTGTGTAGTGACAAATAGAGTCTGGCCATCAGAAGACCTAATCAGGTATGTGCATGGAATAGCTTGTGTTGCAGATGCTGTTTGTTTCTTATTTCAGCTTACTTATCATCATCTTTCGTTCTAACCCCCGTAACTTATCGTTTATCATATGACTGCGTAAATATAGGAACAACTTAGGGCTTAAGCAGAGACATTAAAAAAGTCCCCATAGCATGGAAGTGCTTGCCCATCTTGAAGACCCACAGGATGGCTTGTCCATCCTTTTCTCCAGAAGCAGCATGTTGCCATTAATCAGTTGTGTGTGACAGATATAGATTGTTCAGCTTCCAGACGGTCAAATTCCAGACCTTGATCAGCCCGGTACAGCTGTAGTTGATGATGATAAGGTTGCTTTTGCTGGATGAGAAATGAAAATGCAGTATCCACTCTGAGGTGCTTTCATCATGACCAGTGTATTTGCCAACACCCAGGGAGCCCTATAACTTGATCGTCTTCCTGTGGCACATATCAGAGAAGAAGGTCTCACTCAGCCTATCTTTGGCATGACTCCTAAAGTGGTGTGAAATATCAGAAGTGGTGGGTGTTGGGAGCCTGGGAGGGCAAAAATGCCATCTGGGAAAGTGACCACTTCAGTTAAGTCAACACGAACCATTAGGCCCCACTGGAGGATTCTGTAAATCCTATGGACAACATCTGGGAGTCAGGATATGTAGCAGTTCTGCATAACACAGACTTTGTGGAGGGTTTTCTGTTCACACATATAGGTTATTAACTGGAGGACTGCTTCACCAGGGAGACTGAAGCTGTTTTGCTAAAAGAAACAAAGCAAAAGCCTAAAGCTGTTTTGCTGTCCAATTCTTTATGACAGCAGGGGTTAAGCAGTCTGTTTATGCTGGTGAGGTATGCTTCAGATGAACACCAAGCGCCACTTCAGCCTAAAGGAAAACCTCAAAAACCCATTCTGAAGGGTACGTTAGCCTTGATAATGGTGGTTGGATGAACCCACAGGAGAGAGGCCTTGTTTGGATTCACTGTATTTACATATATGGGCACTTGGCTCTATTCCTTCTCCCAAAGACGGCCACTTCACTGACTTCACTAGTGAGACATCAAGAGAGTTTTCACAATGTACAAGGTTTGGACGATTTCCTTTTACACTTGTATAGAAGTCCAAACTTCTAGAGTATACTCTGGCTTACCCTTTCCTCTCAGTCTTGGGTAGAGCAAGGAATCTGCTTAGCTCAGAGTATGGTCCAAAGGCAGGCTCCTTTTACCCAAGGTTGCAGAGCATGGAACTGGCCAACACATAGGTCTCAAAATCAGAGCCTAGACACATGGCCCAAAATTCATCTGCCAATCCAAGTGGCTAGATGGAGAACCCAGAGAATCAATTTTTTTGTTCTTTCATTTAAGAAACATTTACTGATAGCCAAATATACGCCAGGCACTATTCAAGAAGTTGAGGATTTGTATATGAACAACAACAACAAAATACTTGTCCTTTGGCAGCCTTACATTTGGTAAGAAGGAGACGTAATGAAGGAATATAGAAGTGGGTGATGGAAAGCGGGCTGGAAGGGGTCCCAGAATCAAGGGCAGATACCTGCAGTAGGTTAACACACAAGCTTGCATGGGCATGACGGGTATATTTATGGAGCCTGAAGCTGGGCAATGAAGCCAGTCAACCTAGAGCCTATCTTTGTTCCAATTTTTCCATTTGTAGAACTGGGATAATGATATCTGTTTCCAGATGCTTCGAATTCCAGGTGTGAAAAACGATCCCTGATGTGAATGCACAGTTATTCTCACTCCAGCATCAAAGTTCTCTGGGCTTTTTGATCTTGTCACATTTGGAAAGCTGTGTGCTCCAGTTGGATGGCCCCTGGGCTCCAATCAGGGCACCCATGTTCTGGTCCACCTCTGCCATCAGATGTGTAACCAAAGGCAAGGGGCTTAATCTCTTGGAACCCCACCCAGGCTCTTCACCTGTGAAGTGATGATGTTGGACCAGGTGATCAGTAAGCTTAAAATTCTTCTCATCTCTGATATACTTCAAAGAAATGTAATCTCCTAAACCAGTCTTACCAATTTAGTGCTGCTCATGATGAGGAAAATTCCCTTGTGGTGACTTATGGTCTGAACTAATTTTTGTTCATTTAATACAACAACTTTATTCTTGTTGTTTCATTGGCTAAAATTATATACTTTTCCTACTTCTCACTTTTTTCCTGTGTATCTAATTTGTAAAGTTTAAAGATGTCTCTCAACAGTTTTGCCATCATCTTTAGCTTTTTGGTCACTCTTAGGAGCTTCTTCCTTTTTTTCTTACTCCTAATCAATATTCTTGATGTTATTTATGCTACATAGCCCCAGCATATTAGTAATGTACAGTACTTAACATTTATTGAGTACTTATTATAAGGTCAGGCACAAAACATCTCATGTGACTCTACGGGATATACAACTTTCATCTTTATCTTATAAGAGGAGAAACAGATGCATTGAGAGTGTGAGAGGTTTCCCAGAGTGACACAGCTAATGAGAGCCCAGTTGGGACCGTCTGATTCTAGAGTTCAAACTCCTGACCACTACTCCAACCTGACTCAATTGTTATCTAAAGAGATGGGGCGGAGAGAGAGAGAGAGAAAGGGAGAAGTAGTGGGAGAGAGAGGGAGGGGGAAGAAAAGAAGGAAAGAAGGAAAGGGAAAAGGAAAGCAAAAAAATTAAACTCAGGGAAAAAAGTTAAAAATGCTTACACTATTTTATTTCATTCTAAAAAAAATTAATTGTATTTAGTCCCATGGAAAAAAGTACAGTATTACAATTTAGATTATCTGCTTTATTGAAAACTAGAGTAGCAATGTGAAAAATAATACTTCTTATTTTAGCCATTGCAATGTTTTTTCTGGGTCTATTTAGGAAGTAGCAAAACAGAAGCAGCATTCCAATCTTTTACTCTGAAATTAGATCCTGGGCCCTAGGGCTAGGGTAGGGCAGGCAGCATGTGGCCCAGGGTCAAAGATTGCCCAAGACTAACCCAAAGGCTCGTAGAGATAAAAACTAATTCACAAATGCCATAACAATAACTGGTGATGCTCTTTCTGAGCATCTGAATGACCCATTCTAGTTTCAAAGTAAGGTCAACTCAGAAAGCTGAGTTTAGGACAGCTAAGGGCCAATAATATTCTTGGCCGGAAAGCCTGCCCTTCATCAACAATTGTGTGCCTCCAGTGCTCTCTGGCTTACCTAAATTTAGGACCATTTTGGGAAAGGTATGGTGTCTCACTAAAGCCTCAGCTTTGCTCATAGAGTTCTGGCACCCACAAGGGAGCTGCAGGCAGTGGTTCCCCTGCGGAGGGAGCATATGTTCTGTAGGGGTGGGCCTTTAGCACCAGCACAGCTGTTGTCAAGAGGGCTTTACACTCCATCACCTCTATTGACAATCTGCAACCTGCTAGGTCATGGACTGAATGCTTCACTGAGGTTATTTATGAGTCAGTGTAACTTCAGGGTTTTTCATTTCAAGCAAAGATCAGAAGGACAAAAATAGATTCATTTAATCAGAGAGCGCTAGAGAATAACTGCCTTGTACTTGTAAATTCTGAATCTCTGTAGATCAGCAAGCACTCCTCACTGTCTTCTAAATAATTATTTATATAATTTTATTCAATTTCAAGGATTTTATTTTCCCCCAAACCAATCATGTGGTAACAAGCGAGCAGAGAATCCTGGGTAAGCAAACACACGCAGGTTCTACAAAAGCTTCTGAAGCATGCAAATCTAGTAGACACGAGACTGTATCTCATTTCTTTAATACATGTTTGCCTGAAACCAGAGAGGAATAGTTTTCAATCAAAGCTAAAAGGTTGTTTTCTTTTTAGTAACATCTGTTTTTTTGTGTACCATCTTGTGTGTGTGTGTGTGTGTGTGTTTTATCCTTTTTATTCATTTTTTTTAATTTTTATTTTTTTGGGTGTACATCATATTTCGAATTCCGTATACATTACATCATGTTCACCACCCGAACACTAATTATAGTGCATCCCCTCCCCCCTTCCCCAATGGTAACCACCAGTCCAATCTCCAATGCTGTGTGTTTTTTTTTTTTTTGTCGTTTTTATCTTCTACTTATGAGTGAGAGCATATGGTATTTGACTTTCTCCCTCTGACTTATTTCACTCAGCGTAATACCCTCAGGGTCCATCCATGTTGTTACAAATGGCCGGATTTCGTCATTTCTTATGGCTGAGTAGTAGTCCATCGTGTATAAATACCACATCTTTATCCATTTGTCCCTTGATGAGCACCTAGGTTGCTTCCAAGTCTTGGCTATTGTGTGTAATGGCGCAATGAACATAGGGGTGCAAGTATCTTTATGCCTTTGTGTTTTCAAGTTCTTTGGATAAATACCCAGCAGTGGAATGGCTGGATCATATGGTAGATCTATCCTTAATTTTCTGAGGCTACTCCATACTGCTTTCCATAGTGGCTGCACCAGTTTGCACTGCCAGCAGCAGTGAACAAGGGTTTCCTTCTCTCCACACCCTCTCCAACCATCTTTAAGAGCACAGGGCAGTAGTGTTAACTATATCCACATTGTGGTATAACAGATCTCCAGGGCTTCTGCAAAACTGAAATCTACATCCATTGAACAACAGTTTGCCTTTTTCCCCTCTCCCCAGCCCCCGGCCACCACCATTCTACTTTCCGTCTCTGGGATTCTGACTATTCTAAGAACCTCACATAAGCGAAATCATACTTTATTTGTCTTTTTGTGACTGACATTTCACTTAGCATAATGTCCTCAAGGTTAATCCATGTTGGAACATTTGACAAGATTTCCTTTTTTATCAGGCTGAATAATATTCCTTTGTATATACACCACATTTTCTTTCTCCATTTGTCGACAGACATTTTGGTTGCTTCCACCTCTTGGCTATTGTGACTAATGCTGCAGTGAACATGGATGTGTAAATATCTCCTTGAAATCCTATTTTCAGTTCTGGGTATACACCCAGAAGCAGGATTGCTGGCTCATATGGTAATTCTATTTTTAATTCTTTGAGGAACATCCACGTTGTTTCCCATGGCAGCTGCACCATTTTACATTTCCATCAACAGTGCACAGGGTTCCAATTTCCCCACATCCTTGCCAACACATATTTACTGTTTTTCTAAAAATAATTAGAACTGCATTTTATTATCGGTTTAATCAGACATCCAACTTCTATCCTCCACACAGAGGAGGTTGATTGAGAAGGTGCTTGTAGCAGTATTTATTGTTTTTTTGATAGTGACCATCTTAATGGGTGTAGGATGATATCTCATTGGGGTTCCTCACTGTATAAGAAGATACATAGTAACCAAGCAAACAATTCCAAGTAATTTAATTAAACATTCTGTCAAATTCATCATATACAATCATCAAACACCATTATATCTCTGGCACTAATTTGTCCTGTGTCCAAGAATGTAAAGCACTATTTGATGCAAAAAGTAATCAGCATACATAACCCTGTGATCCTTAGGTAGAGAGTCAACATAAACGAGTGCATACATCCACGAACAGACATATATAAGAATGTTCATAGCAGCTTTCTTCATAATAGCCTGAAGTTGGAGACTACCAAAGTCTCCAACAGTATAATAGATAAATAAATTGTGGTATGTTTACATAACGGAACACTAAACAGCAGGGAAAAAAGATGACCTTCTGTTACATGTGACAACTTGGACGAATTTCACATACATGGTATTGAGTCAAAGAAGCCAGATTCAAAAGAATATATACCATATGATGTCATTTGTATGAATTTTTCAAAAAGGCAAAACTATGGAGCTAGAGGTTAGGATAGCATTTCATTGGCGGAGTATTGGCTGGTGGGGTACACAGGGGTACACAAGTGTTATTTGGGATGCTGTAAATATGTTATAGATTGACATGGGTAGTAGTTACGTGAGTGTATCCATATACGAAAATTCACTAATCTGTATAGTATATTTAAATCTGTGTACTTTATATAATCTATAACCATCAAAAAAGTACAAGAAGAAAGATTAATCTTAGCAAAAGGACCCATTTGCGTTGATAAGATACCCTCTTTGTGATTTTTCTGAGAAACTACTACCCAAAAGTAAACTAGTAAGTAAGTTTGGGAAATGTTGGAAAGGAATGAAAAAATTTCCAAAATTGGCATTGAAGTGAACTTCAAAAAATGGCAGAGAGGTGGAAGGCAGACAGGAAATAATAAGCCTCATTCACTCTGTGCATAAGCCACTCCCCGGCAGTAAATAAGAAAAATATATTAACTTGGAGGGTATTCATAGTCCTGTCATTTACTATGGTGTCCTCAGCACTTAAATGTGTTAATTTTTAAAGGCTGACATTCATCCCTCAGTTGTCATTCATGACGATTAATTGAGAATCTGCTGTGAGCTTAGCTTTGTTTATTATACCCAGTTGCTGCCTTGCATTGTTAGGCATAGAGTTACATTTGTTTCTGCTCATTCCTTATTGCAACAAAGCAATCCAATGATGTAAACAGAGGGTTGAAAATCAAGCCATCGCTGAAAGATTAGTGTTCTACATAACTCAGCTCTAAATAGCGTTCCATCAATTCTTCAATATTAAAGGAAGCACTGTCTCATGAAGTCATCCTAATTTATAGCCAGGACTCTTTATTAGTAATAATAACATGGCCATGTCTAGATTTTGAGATATAAAAGTAAACCATATAATAAATCCTAGTTTAATTAGCCTGTGTTTTCTATGGAAAGAGGCCTTGGCTAGCAACACCTATTCTGGGGTAGACAATTAGGTGGTACTGGATCCCTCCAGGATTAGAAATACATACAATTCAAGACAATCTGACTTCTTGTGTGCTGAGCCACATGAAAACAGTTACATTTCCTGTGACCACTCAGTCCAGCCGCTGTCATCTCTCACCTGCACAGTTATAACAGCATCCTACCCAGTGTGCCTGCTTCCACCCGTCCCTTAGTCTATTCTCTACACAGCAACTGCAGTGGTCCTTTTAAACCCTGTCAGATCAAAGCAGTTCTTTGCTCAAAACCCTCCAAAGGTTTTCCATCCCACTCAAAATAAAAGTCCTGAACAATGAATTACAAAGTCCTATGCTATCTGGCTCCATTAGCCCTCTGACCTTGTTCATAACACCCTCCCCTTTCACTCTCCACTCCAGACAGCTGGCCCTTCCTGATCCTGAACACTCCTGACTGAAAGCATTTGAATTTGTTCCTGAGACACCTGCATAACTTGCTCCCCGATTGCATGGACTTAGCTCAACTCTCACCTCATTTTAGAGATTCCTGACCACGCTAAGATAGCCCCTTCAAATAATATCTATTTGCCCTTCCTCCTTGCTTTATTTTTCTTCATAGCACTTGTCAACCCTCTACACGTGGTAAATGAATGTGCTTATTTATTTACTGTCTGTGTCTCTCCTCTAGAATGTGAGCTCCCCCTGCTGGAGAGTAGGAACTTTGTTGGTTCACTGCTGCCTTCCCAGAATCTAGTGTAGTGCCTGGTATATGACAGATGGTCAATAAACACTTGCTGATTAATCTGATGAATGATTTAATGTATATTCAGAGAGAACACAATCTGTAGGTACTTTTAAGTAAGGAATTAGAAAATAATCACTAAGATAAATATTGTCTGAGCTGTTAGGTTATCATCAGCATTCTTCTAACACAGGTATGTGTAGATGGATTGATGTTTATAACATATAAAAAGGCACTGAGATCTATGTGACAAACTGCAACTTTCATCTGGTGACATGTTGTAAACAGAGCATAAAGTTTTAAGACACTGTCTATACCATAATTTTTGGCCATCAAACTCAGTGCCTGGCAGCAAATAGACCTATATCAGGGTTACAGAGCTACAGTCATTGCTCAGATGTAGCAAGATGTTCCTTGTAGTTCCATGATATATACCATCTGGTGAAGGAACCTTGTAACTTCTACTCCCTCACAGTCACAAACTATGGCATATGCCCTAAATCCATCCCAGCAGCCTGTTTTTGTATAGTCCAAAAGCTAACAATACTTTTGTATTTTAAAAAGTTGCAAAAAAAAAAATTATGCAACATACACCATATGTAGCCCACAAAGCCTGAAATATTGCTCTCTGGCCCTTTTCAGGGAAAGTTTACTGACCCCTGTTCTACAATATCAGGTTGATGGGCATGATTTTGGCGAAGGGAAAAGGTCTTAATAATGAATAGCTGGAACATGGATGATTCTGAAAAGTCTGGTGTGGTTGTCTGAATCAGTCCATATTACAAGGGCAGTGGGTTTCCTAACACATGATGGAATGGATAAAATTTTGCAAAAACTGAGGGAAATGATACTGGCAAGAAAAGCATAAACTTCCCTGTGAACTTTGAAACTCAGGAGTTTCAGAAAGGGAAAAATCCAGACAAAATTAATTTTAAAAACTCATGTAAGGCAAAACGTAAGTGAGGAGAAATGAATAATTTCAGTGGCACTGGGGCCAAGTGCCTCTTTGTGGCAACGACTCCAAGATATCCATCAATAATCATTATCCTGGTCATTTAATAATGGAACTTCTGAATTTGAGCTTGGAAGAAGGCTGTCCAACTAAAGACTACATTTCCCAGCCTCCCTTGCATCTAGACATGGCCATGTTCTGGTAAGTGGAATATGTACAAAATAGAGGCACACCATGTCCACATGACTAACTTCTGGGTTGAAGTTACATACATACAATTAAATAGCCTGTGTTTCCCTTTACCCTTCTTTCTTCTCAACAACTGGGAGATGGAAGATGCAGGTTGAGGTTACAGAGTCACCTTACCAGCCTTGAACTGCTTAGCTCGGTAACTTTTGTGACTACAAAATAAACTTCTATTTTGTTTAAGCCATTGCCTTCGGGATGGTCTCTGTTACAGCAACTTACATTGAAAGATGAGGGACAATGACATTGCTGATGGCATTAGGTTTATATATATCAATAAAAAAATATATTTTAGCATAAGATAGAGTGATTTAAAAATTTTAACATAAGATACAAGCAGTTTCTTAGATGTCACCCAATCTTTCAGAAGCATACTCATGTATTAGCTTGCAAGATATATAAAAACATTCATTTATGATTTTTTCACAAAATGTTATGGTTTTACAATTTAAATTTAAAGCTTTGATCAGCCTTAAATTTATTTTTGTATTAGAAGATATTGAGCTGGTTCTAATTTTTTAGGTTCCAAAGAGCTATCCAGTTGCCCAAACATTATTTTTTCAATAACCCACTGATTTGAAAATCTACCTTTATTATTATTTTATGTTATCCATTCTTTCTTTCACCCAAGAAATATTGCGTGAATGCCTACTGTGTGCCAGGCACTGTGCTGGATGCTGGAAGGACAGTGACGAGCAGGGCACTGTCCCTACCATACAATAGAGCACATAGTGTGGTGGGAGAGACAATAATAAGCAGGCAAGCAAGTAATTACAGCCTGCAAAGTGCTGTGAAGGAAACAAATACAGTCCAGAGAGAGAATGATGGGGAGGAGATACAGGGCAGCATCCTCTTATAGACTGCTTGAAGGAAATCCCATTGGATTTAAACTGGGGCTTAAAGAATGAGGTTGAGCCAGGGGACAAGCATGCCACATGGAAGGAACAGTGCATACAAGGGCTCCAAGGGGGAAAAAGAACTTGGCTCTTTGGAAGAAGGAAAACTGGCCAGTGTGACTGAGCCATGCTGAGCACAGAGAGGTGTGCTGTAAGATGAGATTAACAGGACTAGTGGGTCTGGATATTCAGGGTAGGAATATGGATTTAATTCCAGTTGCGTGGAAAACCATTGAAAGCTTTTAAGCCAAAGGTTTATATAACTCTATTATGTTTTTAGGTGATGACTCTGAAAGTTTTGAGGAGAAAAACTAGAAGGAGGCTAATTAAATAGGAGGACTAGAATAAAGAAAATTGGGAAATTATTGCAGTAAATTTGGGGAAACAAAACTTCCATATACCTTGGAGTCTATTTCACATCCCTCTTCGGTCCCATTGGCTTTTTATTTCTGCAGCAATAGTACATTGAAGACATTTCTATCGCTTCATAATACATTTTCATTTGTGGGAGAGCAAGTTTTCTCATCCCTCCCAGTTCAGAATTTCCTAAATATTTCTGCACAATTATTCTTCCATTTGATCTTTGAGATCATATTGTCAAATTTCACAAATAATCCTGATGGGATTTTGATTGAGATTGCATGAACTTTACAAATTAATTTAGGGAGAATTAACATCTTTGTACTATTAAATCTTCCTCTCATCCAATAACAAGGCATGTCTCTACATTTATTCCTCTCTTCTTGTCTGACCTTTCCTACTTATTCTTATAATAATTTTCTGTGGGTTAGTCCTGTACATTTCTTTTGACATTAATTTCTTTCTTTTTTTTTTTCTTTTCTGGCAAGGATGATTGGCCCTGAGCTAACATCTGTGCCAATCTTCCCCTATTTTTTTTTTTGTATGTGGGACACCACCACAGCATGGCTTGATAAGCAGTGTGTAGGTCCACACCCCAGATCCAAACTCACCAACCCCGGGCCACTGAAGCAGACAGAGTGTGTGAATTTAACCAGTACCCCACCAGGCTGACCCCTTGGAGTTAATTTACTGGTAATTTTTGTTATTGTTGCTGTTGTCATTGGAACATTTCTTTTGCTATATTTCCTAACATAATTTTTATATATATCCTCATATTTCTAGTGGAAAGGGGAAAAGAGATTAGGGAGAGTTGAGATGACCAATTATTTTTTCCCTGATCCCCCAGTCTCACACGTGGATTATTGTATTTGAAATTAAAAGTCAAGAACTTTGTTATTTGGTTCCACCACGACAGCTTCCCTTGAAGAAAGGAAGTCTCCTGTCTCCTGATTCATCTGGGGAAAGCTTACAGGAGTGAAAAGAAGTGTGGGGAGAAAAAAAAATCAGTTAATACTTCAAAACATCATCCTGTTATATTAGATATAGATTATACAGATGTATATGACAATAGAGTGCTAAACGGAACTTTTTATGTTGCCTCATATTCTGCTCCCTCCAAAGACAAAGATTCACACACTCAAGGAGAGGTGAGAGCCTTGTTCTCAGGACTTAGACACACACACACAGACACACACACAGCCCAAAGTGCGAAATGGAATCCTCTGAGGGATACGAATACAAACTGTTTTATTTTATTCTCAGTACTGTTCTGTATTTTCCAAATACTTGCCAATGAACTAATTTTACTTTTATGATCAGGAAAAATAAATTAAGTTTGCAACCCAAGAGAATTTCAAATAAACCAGAAAAAAAGAAGAGACAATGTCAATGCTCAGATCTTCTCAAAGAGTACGTGGCTTCACAGTAATACATGCATCTCGAAAATGAAATCTGACTGTCAGATCCTCCGTAATTCTGAGAGGACTGAGGGACAGAAGTGAGGGAGAGAAGAAGAAGCGGACAAGAGAGGAGAAACAGAAAAACACAAGGAACTCTGTGTGACTTCCCGGGGAGCTCTTTGACCACTGGGAGAAGCCAGGCCTTTCAGGCAACTTGGCCCTGCTTGTTCTTGAGTAAGTGGAATCTTTTTCAAAATGGAAAACAGGCCCTCAACAGGCAAGGAGGAGGTAATGCACCAAATGAGTTAATCTCAGGCTCAAATGACCAGAGTACAGAAGTAACCCATCAATGTCACAGCAAAACAACTCCAGGTAAGTGGTACACAATCATAGACAATGGGAGGAATGTCTCAGGCCGCAGAGACAGCAGCAGCAGAGGCAGCCTGAACTTCAGACAGGAGAACAATGTTGTACAGAAGCAACAGGCGGATGAGCTTGATATTAATTCCAGAAAAAAATCTTGTTTGGCTTATCATAAGTTGGCCTTAATCTTTTAAAAGTGCTAGCATTTCAGCTTTTAAATCCCTGGAAGAAAGAACTCTGGCTCCCTTTCTACCCAGTCAATTAGCTCTAGTTGTTACATGCATGTGACATTCTTTAAGGAACAGTTCCATTGTGCTCAGGTGAGACTAGTAACATAATGATGGAGAGGCTGCAATCGTAAGCTATTCCAGAGTATCAATGCGGCAAACAACACTTCTTCAATGACTATTATTTTCCAGGCATTGTGCTAGGATATGATAATGACTAGGTTACCGTCCTGTTTTCCAGGAAGTCACATTCCAGAGGGGAGATAGATGGTAAGTGCTATTGCAACTCTGATGTCACTCAGAGGCCAGTCAATTAGCTCTAGTTGTTACATGCATGTGACATTCTTTAAGGAACAGTTCCATTGTGCTCAGGTGAGACTAGTAACATAATGATGGAGAGGCTGCAATCGTAAGCTATTCCAGAGTATCAATGCGGCAAACAACACTTCTTCAATGACTATTATTTTCCAGGCATTGTGCTAGGATATGATAATGACTAGGTTACCGTCCTGTTTTCCAGGAAGTCACATTCCAGAGGGGAGATAGATGGTAAGTGCTATTGCAACTCTGATGTCACTCAGAGGCCAGCATATCTGAAACAACATACAAATGACATATAACCTTTCAAGACTTTAGGGACAAGACCTTCAAGAATTTGCCCTTTGAAGAGGCTACCCTGGCAGGCAAAGCATCTTTCCCTGGGTGTAGGTAAGCAGAAGCCAAGTGGCTTCTTTCTGAGACACTTTAGATCCCACTGGATGCAAATTTGATTGTGTCCTCTAAAACTCCTCATGTCTCTGAATACATACTTCTGCAAGATCAGTAAGGATGGGGACAGTTAGAAAAGGCTCACGGGAGGACGTGAGACTTCTGAAATGTTTGTGCTCCCTCTCAGTACTGTAGATTTTCTTCGTTCTCTCCTCCTACCTGAATGTATCATGTATTTCTCCAACGTCTTCATCACCAGAGTAAGGGATTTTACCAATAGGCTAAGGTGGATAGAGCAAGATGCCACCAGAGCACCTCTCCCCTCTCTGAAGTAATACAGAGGAATGAAAACACATGCATTTTCCCCCTTTCTTTTCAAAATTGCTCTCTCATGCAAGAGCTATTTCATCCAAAAGGAAACAAAAACATTAGAGAGAAAAATACATACCTAAATACATTCATTGATGATGACAAAAGAACGGTTTTAAAAGGAAATAGAACCAATAAATTAACCATTCAATCTACACACACAATGCCGAACAGCCAGTTTGCTACCTCGACCCAATTACCTGAAATTGCAGCTTGTTTATATATTGCACCATCTCAACCTATCATCGGTACACAGCATGGTCTTTGAAAAGACTCAAAGTTGATGAGAATTTCGGGCCTTGGGAATACTTAAAACTAATCTAATGACTGAAATAAATCTTTCCGTATTCACAAATGCAAAGCCTAGAAGAGAGTTTTTAATCTAGCACACCACTTGCATATTTTTAAATTTCTCTCTGCTTGTTCGCATCACCAAAGAATGCAGGTCCAATTGCTACCATCCAATAGGAGAGTGTGGCACTTTTGAAGTGAGATTATACAAATATAATAATAATTAAATAAATATACATTTGTAATTATACAAATATAACCTCACTCACTCTTTGGTGACGACTTGTTATCTTCACTTAAGAAAAATACATATTACATAGTTCATTGATGAGGCACCGAAGCCTTGCCTTTCAGGCGATCATTTGTTTGAAGATTCCCTTTCTGCCCATTGAAAGGGCAATTTACACAACTCAATAGTGCCCCATTGTGGAACTATGGGACAACTGACATCTAATCAAGATTTTGCTATTTTTCTTTCTGCTCTGTGTTGTTTTGTTTTCTTATAAGGCTTTCTTGGTTTTGGGGGTTTTTTTTTGAGGAAGATTAACGCTGAGCTAATATCTGCTGCCAATCCTCCTCTTTTTGCTGAGGAAGACTGGCCCTGAGCTAACATCCGTGCCCATCTTCCTCTACTTTCTATGTGGTACACCTACCACAGCATGGTGTGCCAAGCAGCGCCATGTCCACACCCGGGATCTGAACCGGTGAACCCCGGGCTGTCAAAGCAAAACGTGCGCACTTAACCACTGCCCCACCGGGCTGGCCCAGGGTTTCTCTTTACAAGAGACACTTTCTCTAGTTTAGAAACTATAACTAAACTTCTTTAGGAGTTGACAAAAGCAAGGAAAAAATCATATCCATGAGTGCATGAATATATGTGTTATAGATTAATTTATATTTCTTTAGAAACAAAATACCCTTCATATTTTCTAACTTGTATACTGTAATGACTATTCCAAAGAGAAAATAAAAACTGTTGTCAAAAGTGCTGTCTTATTCTTCCACACGGGATGCCCCAAAGGTAAAGACACTTAAATCATAAAAAGAACATTAGCAACATCACAGAAAATTCTATTCCCCTAAAGGTAAGAGACAAAAATGAGCATAAAATATAATGGCGCCCTATTTCCAAGCTTCATCTCATAATTAAATCAATTACATTTTAAGAGAACTGTGTATATAATTCGCACACTTATCTTTTAGTTCCTACTACAGAATGTGTACTGGGCCGGTCGCAAAGAGAGCCAAGCCTTGGGTCTGGACTTGAAGCCTGTGCCCGATCCTGCAAACCCCACTAACAAAATGCACCTCATCAGCAGTGTTGTCTACCTGCTCGCTGCATGGTTCTAACGAACATTTTCTTCTGTATATTAGAGCTAGAACCTCTTCCTTGATTATTCCCCCCTCGTCCATTACTTCAATATTTGGGGACAGCCCTTTTGACCTTCCTGGGTGTTCTGTTTTTCGGGTGAATTATCTCCAGGACCTTAAACACTCTCACAAGACGTTGTTTGTCTGCTTCTTACTCTCCTCGTTGCAATCTAAAGGACTATTGTGGTCCAGGCTTAAACTAAAACTTAAAAGTAAAATCACCTGAAAGAGGAAAAACAAGAATATTCAGCCAGATGAATTTCCAGAGCAACAAACAAGTCTTCCAAAAAAATTGAATTTCCGTTAAAATATCTTATACCATCATTGGAGACGTACAAGTCCGCAGAAAATTCCAAAAGTAGTAGTAGTCCTGTCAGCAATAATAACGGTACATTTTTCTTTTACAAATCATGAATTAAATAGCACTAACTACTTTAAAGAAGAAATATGGATGGTTAAAGCAGAGTGTGCTATGATACCTGAAGAATGTGCGGCATTTGTAAACACCAAGGAGAAATTGAAAGCATAGAAGGAGCCAGTAAGAAGTTGAGTGGATGCTGCAAAGCACAGAATTACAGATATACTGGTGGGCATTTACAAAGCCAAACTGCCATGCAACTAATCCAATCGATGACAACCGTTCAGAGAAGCTGATAAAAAATAGGAGTACTCACAACTACAAATAATGGGGTAATCACAAAATACCAACAATGAAAAGAAGACAGGCAGGGAAATTTTCAAAACAGGACAAAAAGCTTTTCTGATCTGAAGGATAATTTCAGGCAAATTAAAAGAGCTCATTGGGTTCTTCCCAGAAGTCACCCTTGCTGACAGAGACTTGTAACGATTTTACTCTTTCCCCAAGGCAGGATTTCCAGGCTGCCAGAAAGAAACAAGAAGGAGCATTTAAAGAGGAAAGTGGTAGGAATGAATTTGGATCTTCTTTTTAGACTTTTGAAAAATGAAGAATCTTGTAGAAAAATATGAGTAGAAGAGACTGACCTTGAACTGTGGATTGTGTGCTTATCTTCCTCGAACTGGATCTGCCGGTGCCCTGTGCGATCTGCACTGCAGGATTGTGTCCCCAGGGCAGACTTCTCTTTTTGCTGATAGACGCCCTGGGGCCTCTGACTAGGAGACAACTTTTTTTAATTTCTTACCTTGGACTCTTCTTAAATTGAGGTAGACAATATGGGCCCCAAACCTACATAGGCTATGTGTCCATGATTACAAATTCTCAAAATAAACATTTTTTTCTACCCAGAGACTAACCAAGAGAGACATACAGAGTTCCACGTCACTTCTGCTGCTGGATGGGATTTTTCCCTAATCCATTCCCCTCCTGAGGTTGGAGTCCTTCAAGGAATCTAGCTGTATGCCGGGCAGCCACATACCTTTAACAGATCCCATGGTCCCCACATGAACGGTAAAACTTAATTCCCTCCGTGAAAGGTGACAGGAATGGAGCTATATTAAAATAGAGCCAGAGCATCCATTTCAGAGAAATTGCCTTGCACACCTTGTTTTCTTTACCTTCCAAACTCGACGGAACTACTAACATTCCAAGAGGTCAATAAGGACAAGAATATCCTGTCTCTAACGACTGATGCAACTGGACTTTGCTGATGACCAAATCTCAAGCCAATCTATGAAGTACCAACCCAGCCTTACCTCATCTACCACCAAAGAACTCCTTTAATACAACTCACCTCATCCTCCCTTTTCCCATAAAATCCCTGAAGCCCCTCTCCTATAATCAGGACACTGTTTGGGTTTCTACCTGAATCTGTGCTCTCCAAATTGCAACTCTTCAATCCCAAATGAACACGTCAATTCTTTTTTTTTCTTTTTTATGCTGAGGAAGATTTGCCCTGAACTAACATCTGTTGCTGATCTTCCTTTTTTTTTTTTATGTGAGCCACCACCACAGCCTGGCCACTAATAGACAAGTGATGTGGTTCCCCACTCAGGAACCAAACCCAGGCTGCCGAAGTGGAGTGCACTGAGCTTTAAACATTAGGCCCTCAGGGCTGGCCCAATGAATACTTTGCCTCTTAAACTAGTTTCTGTTTTTGCAGATTGCCACCTAGATACCTGAAACTAACAGCCCCTCCCTGACCTCTTCTCCCCAGGCCAGCTGCACCACCAGCTCACCTTTTTACTACTCTGGTTTTCATTTTTCTCTTTTTCTCTGGATCCTGGGGATTTTTCATACTTTCTGCATATTATATAATAAGTATATTTATAAGCCCTTTTAAATCAATGCATAATTATTGTATAGACGTATTGTAATTTATTTACCTACCTATCAAACTGTTTGATTTATCACAATTAGCTATAATACTTGGATAAACATCCCTGTACCTAAACTTTTGTAGAAATATGTAATTACTTCCCTGGGATAGATTTCTAGTAGCAGACTGTTGAGTCAAAGAGTAAGCACATTTTGCAAGTTTTCACTTCACCCATGGATAGCACTCTTTAGTACTTTTCTTATGATATTTACTTAGTTCTTCCTTATTTTATACTTATTTGTGGGCTTAACTTGCATTCTCTACTAGGTTTCAAGCCTAATGGCCAATAAGTACATAATATTCCACTAGTTTGAACATAAATACTTCCAGAGCACTTAATAAAAGTCAATTAGCTTGAATTAAACCAAAATTAGTAATTTTAATCATTCAGAATCAATGGTAATGAACTTGTCCACGAGCTTTCTTGGGAGACAGCTTCAACACAGAAAATGACCTCTCAATGCAGGTCCTGCCTATCCAGGTTTTGTGCTCCATCTCCAAAGAAAGGAGAGGATGGAAAATTGGGGAATAATGAATGAACGTGTAGTGGCAAGAGAGACAGAAAAAATGGCTAATAAGTATATGAAAAGATGCTCAACTTTATTAGTCATTACAGAAACACCCAATCAAATATTTTCTCCGTGTGTGGTCTGCCTCCCTCTTCCTCTAGTTTTGTAGTTGGAAACACCTTAAAAGGAAAATAATTTGGCACTTCTTCAAAATGTTAAACATAGAGTTACCACAAGACCCAGCAATTCCATTTCTGGGTATCTACCCAGGATAAATGAAAACATATGTCCACAGAAAAACTTGTACATGAACGTTCATAGCAGCGTTATTCATAAAAGCCAAAAAGAGGAAACAGCCCAAAAGTCCATCAACTGATGACGAGATAAACAAGATGTGGTATATTCATTCAATGGAATATTACTTAACCATGAAAGGAATGAGTACTGATACATGCTACAACATGAATGAACTTCGTAAACACCATGCCTAGTGAAGGAAGCCAGTTATAAAAGAGCGTATATTGCATGATTCTATTTACACAAAATGCCCAAAATAGGCAAGTCCATGGAGACAGAAAGTAGATTAGTGGCTGTCAGGGGCTGAAGGAAGGAGAGAATGGGAGTGACAGCTAATTATTACTGGGCTTTCTTTGGGGGATGATAAAAATGTTCTAAAATCAGATTATGGTGATGGCTGCACAACTGTGTAAAAATCATTGAATTTCACACTTTAAATTAGCAAATTTTATGGTATGTAAATTATATCTCAATAAAACTGCTTTAAAAAAAAGAAGAGAGAAAGGAAAAGAGAGCTGAGCTCCAATTTACTTGCCTCATCCTTCTCGTAAGACTCCATCAGTTACCATTCTTGGGCATTGCCAAATTTCTCTCATTGGCTCTGTAAGAGTTTGACCCTTTCCTGCAAATGACCAGAGCTTACAAAGAGTTCAGTGCACCCTAACTTTGTCTCCCACCTCTTTTTTAAAAAATTCTGTTGACATTAACATAGATGTACCCATTCTCAATCTTAGTTACTATGCTGTTTTCTGAACATGCACGGTTTGCTCTGAGGAGAAATTTACTCCCTATGCTCCTTAGATTTCCAGTGTCCAACAACCTCTCTCCTTGTGCTGTCGCCTCTTTGTAAAAGTCTTTGAGAGCAGATCAAGAGAGGTTTTTATCCTTATATATTGTATTCATGTGCCTTTGCATATAGCTCCAAGGTTATAACCTCACAGATTATGGCTGTAAAATACAAAACTTGAACGAGGAATTGAATGATAAACTGATGAGACCAGTTGTTTCAGAGGCAATGAAACACATTGCACAATCTTGCTTAAAAAACACCCTCTTCTTCACTTATTCACCCCTAAACCCACCTCTGCAAAACAAAGGCATAATGGAGACATTTTCCAGAAGCTAGCATAAAAACCAGAGTTCTTAAAATTACGTCTGGCCCCTCCTCCCCAATATTAACTCCCACAGTACTATCCTTCCCTCCTTCTCCTTCCTGAGCCTTCTAGTAACCCCGTGGTGATTCATAATTATAGCTGTTCTCAAGTTTGTAGTTCCCATGGATGGGCACTTCTGCAGGAGTTTCCGGACGATTCACTAGGCATTTGGGCAGATGGGACGCAGGGGGAGGTATGTCCTTGGGCTTGGGAGGGCAGAGTGACAATTGTACTGTGGAGAATGAAAGGAAACTTTGCTGGAGAAATAAGTCCTCTAGACAGGAGGGCTGCCTCAGGGGTTGAACCAACTGTCCGAAGAGATGGAGAGTAAGCAGCAACTTGAATTCTTAGAGACCGGGAGGCTTGTCCATTTTTCATTCTTACCAACCTATACTTAGAGATGCTAAAATTCAGCTGGTGTGAGAACTAAATAGATCCACTGACTCTTTTTTTCCCCAGTAAGCTCTCACACAGCCCTCTCTTGTATTTTTACAATTTTATGCATCTGCTTTGATATTTTTCTATTTCTTTTCCCCATTTTCTCTCAAGAGCCCGCTCTTAACCATGAAATGTAATGATGGGAAACATACATTTGTTCAAGATAGCATAAGAAGTGGTTTACATTGTTTCTTCACTTTGCCCAAAGAGGAGTTATTTTTCCTTTTAAGGTGTTTCCAACTACAAAACTAGGGGAAGAGGGGAGGCAGACCACACACGGAGAATTTGCACTCCTGTTGACTGGAATTCACTTTTAAATTCAGAGCCAGGAAGCTTGAAACTAAAACAAACTGCAATGCATTTGACAATGTGTGGTAGGAAACGAGCTTCCTTGTGCTAAAATCGTAAAATAATTTACCATAAGACAACTTCTTTAAAGATAAGCAATAGTCTTTTTAAGTCATAAATTTCGTTTATTTATTTTTTGTCTCAAGACGGATCTTAATTTGCTAGCCAGGCAGGATGTCCATTGTCGTGATGAAAGGGAAGAGACCACACGCCAAGTCTACCACCTGCTCTGACACTGGCATTGGAAGTCTAGTGCTTGGTGCTAGAGACCCTCACATGCAGAAGAGAGTTTATTGGCATATAGGTGAAAAAACCCCACAGAAATGGAAATGGATCACCTAGGAGAGGAGTACAATAGAAAAAATGGTCCAGGACTCAGCCTGGGGACACCAACAATAGAGGGAAAGAAAAGGAGGAAGTGCCAGCAAAGCAGATGGAGTAGTCGGTAAGGTGAGACAAAACCAGAGAGGGCATCATCAGGGTAGCTGCAAGAAGAGAGCATTTCAAGAAGGAGGACATGTCAAATGCGCCAGAAGTTTAAGTAAGAGGAGATCAGAAAAGTGGCCAGTGTACCTGGTCTTGTGGCGGTACTAAGGTGACCTTAGCAGGCGCAATTCCAGAGGAGTGGTGAGGACCGAAGCCCCATTAGCAAAGATGGGGGAGAGAATGAGAAAGGGGGGACCCTGAGTATGGATAAGTTTCAAGGAGCTTGTGCGCAAAGGGAGCAAAAATTTGAGGCACTTGCTGGATGGGAATGTCAAGTCATGAGAGAAAGTCCTTTTTGTCTGTCTATTTTTCAAGATGGGAGATTTTAAGAGCATGTTAGTAAGCTGACGAGAATGCTCCAGAAGAGAAGGAGAAATGGATATTGCAGAGAAAGAGGGTATAATTCCAAGACTGGATTATCTGAGACAGTGAGCAGGGGATGGGAGAGGGCCAGATATAACTTCCGAAGCAGAAAGGAGGAGACTATAAATGCAGATATTTTGTAGATTTGGTTGTGGAAGGATGAGATTATTCCTGTTGGATTGCTTCTTTTCTCCTAGGAAAAATGCGAGGCAAAATCAACAGGGGAGAGTGGAGCTTGTGGGGGAGGGTTGATAGTGATGGTTTGAGGACAGAGGGGCAGCTGGGAAACAGTCTTTTTAAGAGTGGGAGGGCAAGAAACACAAGGGCAGAGTGAAGCAGCAGACAGTGTTGACTGCCCATGAGATTTATGGCTGTGAATTTAATGGGAGACAACTCAAAATATTGCATGTTCTTCTCAGGCTGCCATCACGAGCTCGGGTGCAGGTGAGGACTAGGTGGGCAGTTGGGTTTAGCCATGGTTGGAATTCGGCCAGATGATTATGACAGAGGAAGAGGCAAGGAGTTTAGAAAGCATGATCATAGAAGCCAATCTGGGTAAGGACAGAAATGCAGACATGAGGGTGGTGGGAAGTGAAAAAAAGATAGAGTCGTTGAGATTGAAAGCCTCAATGATTCTTTAAAAATTGTTGGAGCAGAGCTATTTGAGTAGGTAAGACGGAAGGATAGGAAAAGTAATCAGAGAATGAAATTGAAGTTGATGTTTTGGAAGTTGTGCAGATAATGGTGAGATTAAGATCAAGAATGACGTTGGGAATGGATCTCAGGTTTCTTGATTTCCATCCCCAAACTTCTCTTTTCTCGGTCTTGCCTTAGGGTCAGTGTACTTGGTTCCTTCTGATCATTCAGGTCTCGACTCAGATGACTAAATTAGTCCCCCGAAATCCCATTACTCCTGCCACTGTCCACCGCATCATCTTTAAAAATTGTTTTTTCATTCCTCCTCTCAAGATACGCATGATAGTATCTGTTTATTTGTTTCTCGTCTATAACCTCTGACTAAAATGTAAAGTCAATAAAGAGAGAAATAGCGCCTTTCTGGTTGGCCACGGTATTGTCAGCAACTAGAACAGTGTCTGGTAGATATTCAAGAAATGTTTGTTGTGTGAATGAATAAAAGGATCAAGTGAGATCTCAGCAGAAAGTGTGCCGCATCTCCAACACTAAATCCTGAAAATCATTCTTAAAATGTCATCCCTTTGGACCAGAGCTCCCGTCTCTGTTAAAATGCAACTGCCATGTGGTACCCCCAAATGGACACAATATCACCTACCTGGGCAGTGTTCCAGCTGAGAATGGATAACCTGAATCTAATCACGAGAAAAAATCAGGCAGACAGAAAATAAGGAAATTTCTATCAAAATAAAACGGAGGAGGAACTGTATTCTTCAAAAATGTTAATGACATAAAAGACAAAGAAAGGCTATGGAAATGTTCCAAACTAAAGAAGTGGGACAACTAAATGCTGTACCTGACCCTGGGCTGGATCCTGCATTGAAGGCAGGAAAAATGCTATAGAGCACAGTATCTATGGACCATACATTAGATTAAAATAGTGTACTAATGTAAACTTATGAAGTTGACAACTATAATGTGGTTATGTAAGAAAATATCCCTGTTCTTAGAAAATACACACTAAAGTATTTAGTGATAAAGGGCCATGATGTATATAACTTACCCTCAAAGAGTTCAGGAAAAATTCCATGTAAATAGATAGACATAGTTATGGTTATAGTTATACAGATACAGACAGTACAAATGACAAATGGGATAAATGTTAATATCAAATGGGATAAATGTTAACAATAGGTACACTTAGAGAAAAGGAAAGTATATGGGTGTTTGGACTATTTTTTTTTTTTGCAACTTTTTGTAAGTTTGATATTATTTTCACCAAAAAAGGTATTAAAATTTAGCACTTCTGGGAATGGCTTAACCGCATAATTACAGTATTTGAGAACAGAAGGGTCTTTAGAGGTCAAATAATCTGAATCTCTCCTTCTCAGACAAGAAAACTAAGGCCAGAGAAGCATAATGGGCTTTCAGCAGGAGCAGACCCAGGCTAGAGCTCAATTCACTTTGCAAAGTTAGACACACACCTACCCTATGATCTAGAATTCCTCTCTTGTATATTTACTGGTGTAAATTTAAAACCTGTGTCCACAAAACACTTGTGTAAGAATGCTCATAGGAGCTTTAAATTGCTGCATATTCATATAACAGAATGGCAGGAATGAATTACAGATACACCTCACAACATAGATGAAGCTCGAAAATATTGGGAAATGATCCCTCTTTCTCTGTTTGTAAAAGTTTGCATAATATTGGTATTATTTCTTCCTTAAAGGTTTTATAGAATTCACCAGTGAAAACATCTATACCTGGAGTTTACTTTATGGATAGGTTTTTTGTTTTGTTTGTTTTAGTAAATCTGTTGATTTTTTTAAAAATCGACTTTTTCTTTTGAGGAAGATTCGCCCTGAGCTAACATCTGCAGCCAATCTTCCTTTTTTTGCAGAGGAAGACTGGCCCTGAGCTAACATCCATGCCCATCTTCCTCCACTTTTTATATGTAGGACACCTGCCACAGCATGGCTTGCCAAGCGGTGTGTAGGTCTGCACCTGGGATCTGAACCAGCAAACCCTGGGCTGCAAAAGTGGAACAAATGAGCGAACTTAATTGCTGAGCTCCCAGGCTGGCCTCCAAAATCAACTGTTTTTATTGAAATAATTGCAGATGCACATGGAATTGTAATACAGATGGATCCTGTGTACCTTTTCCCAGTTTCCTCCAGTAGTATCATTGTGTGACAGTATCACAACCAGAATATGGGCATTGATACAACCCACCTATATTAATACATTCTACTTCCACATCTATGTTAAACCCCTTAATACTGTTATTATTTTTGTTTAAGCAGTCAATTAACTGTTAAAAAACTTGAGAAAAAGGTCATATTTTACATTTAATCACATATTTTGTATTTCTTCTGATTTTCATTTCTTCCTGAAGATTCAAATGTCCATTATGTGTCATTTCCCCCTCGTCTGAAGAATTCCTTTTAGCATTTCTTCTCTGCTGGTGACAAATTTTCTCAGTTTTTATTTATCTGAAAATGTGTTCATTTCATTCTAGTTTTTGAGTGATATTTTCATTGGATTTAAATTCTAGGTTGACTTTATTTCTTTCAGCTCTTTAATAAGGTCATGCCATTGTTTTCTGGCTTCTATTGTTTCTGATGAAAGGTCAATGATAATTTTATCATTGTTTTCCTGTATTATCATATACCTTTTTTTCCCTGGATGGATTTTTAGCAGTTCGACATTGTGTGCCTAAATGTGTTTTTCTTTGTATCTATTCCACTTGGGGTTTGCTGAGCTTCCTGAATCTTTGATTTGAGTTTTTTGGTTGTTTTGTTTTGTTTTGGTTTGGTTTTTTGCTGAGGAAGATTCGCCCTGAGCTAACATCTGTGCCAATCTTCCTCTCTTTCGCATGTGGGTCACCACCACAGCACAGCTACTGATGAGTGGTGTAGGTCCACGCCTGGGAACCAAAGCCAGGCCACCAAAGAGGAGCATGCCAAACTTAACCACTAGGTCACAGGGCTGGCCCTGAGTTTTTGTTTTATTGTTGTTTTTTAAGTAAAAATTGGAGTATTTTGCATAATATTCCTTCAAATACTTTTGCTGCCTCCTTTTCTCTCCTCTCTTTTTGGGGCTCCACATTTATGCATACTCTATCACTTGATGCTATCCCACAGGTCATTGAAGCACTGCTCATTTTTTTCCCAATCTGTTTTCTCTGAACTTCAGTTTTAATAATTATAATTGACATGTCTTAAAAATTTACTCACCTGTCGTATCCAATCTGTGTTAATCCCATCCAATGAATTTGTTATTTCAAATATTATACTTTCCAGTCTAGAATTCCCATTTGGCTCTTTTCATTCAATTTTACAGGTTTTTGTTTTTTTTTTTTTTAAAGATTTTATTTTTTCCTTTTTCTCCCCAAAGCCCCCCGGTACATAGTTGTGTATTCTTTGTGTGGGTTCTTCTAGTTGTGGCATGTGGGATGCCACCTCAGCGTGGTCTGATGAGCAGTGCCATGTCCGCGCCCAGGATTCAAACTAACGAAACACTGGGCCGCCTGCAGCGGAGCGCGCGAACTTAACCACTCGGCCACGGGGCCAGCCCCCAATTTTACAGTTTTCATCTTGTCTACCATTATATCCATCTGCTTCTGTAGATTTTTTAAACGTATTTATGACAGTTATTTTATAGTCTTTGTCTACTAATTCCAAGATCTGGGTTGCCTCTCTGTCTGCTGCTGTTGATTTTTTTTTTCTTTTGTCTATGGATCACAGTTTTGTATGTCATTCAGTGTATAGCATCTTTTTTTTATTGTAGTGTGAATACTGCAGATGATATATTTTAGAAACTCTGGATTCTGTTTTCTTCCTCTTAAAAACACTACTTTTTGTTCTAGCAGTTAAATTATCAATGGATAACCTATCTCTTAAAGGCCTGGTTTAGGCTTTGTTCAGGTCATCTATGTAGGTTTGACATTACTCTTATGGCAGGTTTCTTAATCCTAGGATGTGGTCTTTACTCCTAAGGCATGATCCTTCTATGAATTCAGTGGACAGCCTGGGGTATTTCCCTAGCCCATCTAACTTAACAGGACATGAACTCCAAATTCTGTCTTCCCAGCAGTGGGGAGCTGCAGAAGTCTCTGATCAACTACTTCAGCCTTCTAGATGACATTTTTCCCTGGAGTTTCTTGGAGGCTCATTCCATCCATGTACAACTCAACATCTGCCAAGAATTTGAGGGAAGTTTACATGTAGATTTTGGGTTCCCCACTCTGTGGCTCTCTTTTATAGCATTTCTCCCCTCAATATCCAGCTGCTCTGGCATCCCCAGACTCCAACCTTTGACTTCTCAGCCCCATAAGACAGCCACTTCTAGCCTGAATTCTGTCCTACAAGGATTGCACAGACTGGAGAGTGCTCAGGACAAAGCCAAGTAAATGTGACTCTTGTGCAGTGTGATTTTCTTTTAAGGGCCATATACCTCCACTTCCTCCCATCTTCTGAGTCACTCTCCAGTGCCTCCAAAGAGTAGATTTTTTAAAAAATAGACTTTAATACTTAGAACAGTTCTGGGTTCACAAGAAAATTGAGCAGAAAGTACAGAAAGTTCCCATAGCCCCATTCTCCCCACATACAAAGAGCCTCTTTCACTATCAACATCCATCGCCAGAGGGGTACATTTGTTTCAATTGATGAATCTACAGTGACATATCATTATCATGCAAAGTTCATAATTTGTATTAGGGTTCATTCTTGCTACTGTATACTCTATGGGCTTTGACAAACGTATAATGACATATCCACCATTATAGTACCATGCAAACAGTTTCACTATCCTAAAATTCCTCTGTGCTCTGCCTCTTTATCACCCTTCCCTTCTAATTCCTGGCACCACTGATTTTTTTACGGTTCCAATAGCTCTTCCTTTTCCAGGATGTCACATAGTTGAAATCACACAGTATGTAGACTTTTTCAGATTGGCTTATTTTGCTTAGTAATATGCATTTAAGTTTCCTCCAGGTCTTGTGATGGCTTGATCGTTCATTTCTTTTTAGCACTGACTATTATTCCATTGTCTGGATGTACCACAGTTTATTTTTCCATTTACTTACCATAGGACATGTTGGTTGCTTCCAAGTTTTGTCAATTATGAATAAAGCTTCTATAAACATCTTTGTGCAGGTTTTTGTGTGGATATGCATTTTCAACTCTGTTGGGTAAACACCAAAGAATGTGATTGCTGGATTGTATGGTAAGAGTATGTTCAATTTTGTAAGAAACTGCCAAATGGTCTTCTAAAGTAGATATACTATTTTTTCATGCCCATCAGCAACGAATGAGAATTCCTGTTGCTCCATATCCTCACCAGAATTCGTTGCTGTCAGTGTTTTGAATTTTAGCCATTCTAGAGGATGTGTGGTAGTATCTCATTGTTGTTTTAATGTGTAATTCCCTTATGATATACCACATGGAACATCTTTTCATATGCTTATGTGCCATCTGTATATCTTATTTGATGAAGTATCTGTTCAGGTCTTTGCCCATTTTTAAACCAAGTTGTTCGTTTCCTTATTGTTACATTTTAAGTATTAGGCGTATATTTTGGATAACAGTTCTTTATCAGAAATGTCTTTTGCAAATATTTTCTCAGTCTGTGGCTTGTCTTCTCATTCTCCTGACAGTCTTTCAAGAGCAGAAGTTTTTAACTGTAATGCAGTCCAGATTATTGATTCTTTCTTTCTTGAGTCATGAGCCTTGGTGTTGCCTTTAAAAAGTCATTGCCATACCCAAGGTCATATAGAATTTCTCCTACGTTATCTTCTAGGAGTTTTATAGCTTTGCTTTTTACATTTAGATCTATGATCCCCTTTGAGTTAATTTTTGTGAAGAGAATAAGGTCTGTGTCTTGATTCATTTTTTTTGCATGTGGATGTCCAATTGTTAAAGCACTATTTGTTGAAAAGACTATCTTTTCTCCCTTGTATTGCCTTTGCTCCTTTATCAAAGATCAATTGACTATCTTTATGTGGGTCTGTTTCTGGCTGTCTATCCTCTGGCCTCTGGCCTCTGACTTTGTTCTTCTCCTTCAATATTGTGTTGGTTATTCCGGGTCTTTCCCTCCTCATATAAACTTTAGAATCAATTTGTTGATATCCACAAAATAACTTGCTGGGGTTTTGTTTGGGACAAAGAGTAGTTTTTGACATTTTTTGAGAGTTTATAATTTTAATCAGTAAGAATGTTACTCTAAAACTGTATCACAGTCTTTCCCAGCATTGACTATATTTGCCAGACTACTGAAAAATGAAAAGTCTAAATTCCAGAATCTACTTTCAGTATTCTTAAAATCCAGTTGGAAAGAAAAGATTAACACATGAAACTACTAGAGAACAAAAAGGCAATGTATGACTTACTATTACCTGGATAATAAAACCAACCAATGCTCTAAGAATTCAAAGAAAGGATTTAATCAAATATATCTTTATATAAGAACACCAACATTCTGTGCCTTCACCCAAACTCTTTCCTTGAAAATTCTTTGGTGTAGAGTATTTGCAAGGCCAGGTTTTTCAGAAATTGAGCTTAATTGCTATTTCTCAGGTGCCAGAGGACTAGGATTTTGAAATGGTCTAATGGTACATTGTTAGGCAATGATTGTCTTGATGAAGTGCGTGAAGATTTGCCCTTGGCTAGGGAGCAAAGTTCTTTATAAAATCCATTATCCTTCTTGCTGTCCATGAGCCTTCAGCTTCCACAGATTCACCCACGAAAACATTTGGGAGAATTGAGGGTTGCCCTGAGGAGTGGGGTGGAGGGACATTTGTAGTGCTTTACTAATCAGAATTTGAATTCTAAGAATCCAGCTAGCTAATTCAAATAATATTCCAACAAAAGAAGGAGAAAGATACAGAGAAAAGGAGAAAAAATATTTGGGTAGCTTACCTATCTCGATTTTCACTAACTCTAGATGTTTGAGAACACTGCTTCACTTGGACTTACATGCTTCAGCACATAAAGCTATGATCCACCTTTGAATATCATATACCTTGTGAACCTGTTTGCCAAGCTGATTAACTTTCACCATGCCATCAACTGAGAACTCCAAAAGGACGTTCTCATACTGTTGCTATGAAATAAAGAGAGCAAGAAGTCTACAAAACTGAGATCTTTTTTAAATCCTCAAAAATACCAAGCACAAACCATGGAATTAACTTCAGTATCAGAACTGTGAATAGACTGCTGATCAATTCAGTGAGAGTCAACCACTCACTTCCTAAAAAGAAGGGATTCTATTTTGCCTCTTTAGACTTAGTGTGTAGCAACAGAGCCCTTTGATACCCTCATCTATTGATCATGTCTTCGGTTACTACAAGAATTACATGATCAAAATTCATAGCGTATAGGTGAATGGAACTCTGCACGTTGGAATTCAAAAGCAGATTCTTTCTTTAAAAAAATTTTTTTTATTGAGGTAATATTGGTTTGTAACAGTATATACATTTCGGAGGTACATCATTATATTTCACCTTCTGTATAGACTACATCGTGTTCCCCACCAAGACTCTAGTTGCCATCCATCACTGTACACATGTGCCCCTTTGCCCCTTTTGCCCTCCCCCAAACTTCTTCCCCTCTGGTAACCACCAATCTGTCTGTATCTATGTGTTGGTTTGTTCATTTATCATCTACATATGAGTGAAATCATATGGTATCTGGCTTTCTCCATCTGAGTTATTCCACTTAGCATAATGCCCTCAAGGTTCCACCCATGTTATCTCAAATAGCAAGATTCCATCTTTTTTATGGCCGAGTAGTATTCCATTGTGTATATACATTATATATGTACCACATCTTCTTTATCCACTCATCTATCAGTGGGCAGTTAGGTTGTTTCCAAGTCTTGGCTATTGTGAATAATGCTGCAGTGGACATACATGGTGTGTGTATCTTTTCAAATTAGTGTTTTCATGTCCTTTAGGTAAATACCCAAAAGTAGAACAGCTGGATCATATGGTAGTTCTACTTTTAATTTTTTGAGGAATGTCCACACTGTTTTTCCATAGTGGCTGAACCAATTTACATTGTCATCAGCAGTATATGAGGGTTCCATTTTCTCCACATCCTCTTCAACACTTGTTACTTCTTGTCTTCTTAATCATAGCCATTCTGATGGGCATGAGGTGATATCTCACTGTGATTTTGATTAGTATTTCCCTAATAATGAGCGATGTTGAACATCTTTTCATGTGCCTATTGGCCATCTGTATATCTTCTTTGGAAAAACGTCTGTTCAGATCCTCTGCCTTTTTTTAATCAGATATTAACCCTTTATCGGATATATGATTTACAAATATCTTCCAATCTGTAGCTTGTATTTTTGTTTTGTTAATGGTTTGCTTTGCTGAGCAGAAGTTTTTATTTCATTTATCTGTTTTTTCTGTTTTCTGGTAGACTCCATTGACTTATTGCTGGCCATTTCTTTCTTTTTTATTGAGGTCACATAGGTTTCTAACATTCTGTTTATTTCAGATGTACATCATTACTTTTCAACTTCCGTATATACTGCATTATGTTCACCACCAAAAGTCTAGTTGCTGTCTGTCACTGTACACATGTACCCCTTTACCCCTTTCACCCTCTCCCGACTCCCTTCCCCTCTGGTAACTACCAATCTGTTCTCCAAATCTGTGTTTCTGTTTATCTTCCACATATGAGTGAAGTCACACTGTAATCGTCTTTCTCCATCCGATTTATTTTGCTTAGCATAATACCCTCAAGGTCCATCCATATTGTCACAAACGGCAAGATTTCATCTTTTTTATGGTTGAGTAAGATTCCAGCGTGTGTGTGTGTGTGTGTGTGTGTGCATGTATACATATACCACATTGCAGAAGCTCTTAGTTGGATTTAGTCCCATTTGTTTATTTATCCTTTTGTTTCCCTTGCCTGAGGAGACATATTCCAAGAGGCAATGCTAAGACTCATGTCAAAGAGCATACTGCCTGTGTTTTCTTCTGGGAGTTTTATGGTTTCAGGTCTTACACACAAGTCTTTAATCCATTTTGAGTTAATTTTTGTGTATAGTGTAAGGCAGTGGTCTACTTTCTTTCTTTTGCTTGTGGCTGTCTAGTCTCCCAACACCTTTTATTCAAGAGACTTTCCTTTCTCCATTGTGTGTTCTTGGCTCCTTTGTCAAAAATTAGCTGTCCATAAATGTGTGGGTTTATTTCTCGGCTCTCAGTTATGTTCCATTGAGCTGTGTGTCTGTCTTTCTGCCAGTACCACGGTGTTTTTGTTACTACAGCTTTGTAGTATACTTTGAAATTAGGGAGTGTGATACCTCCACTTTGTTTTTTTTTTCTCAGGATTGCTTTGGCTAGTTGGGGTTTTCTGTTGTTCCATATAAATTTTAGGACTCTTTCTTCTATTTCCATGAACAATGTCATTGAGATCTTGATAGAGATTGCATTGAATTTGCAGATTGCTTTAGGTCATGAACATTCGAACATTTAAACTATGTTAATTCTTTCAATCCGTGAGTACAAAATATCTTCCCATTTCTTTGTGTCGTCTTTGATTTCTTTCAACAATGTCTTATAGTTTTCAGTGTACAGAACTTTCACCTCCTTGGTTAAGATTATTCCTAGGTATTTTATTCTTTTTGTTGTGATTGTAGATGGGGCTGTATTCTTGATTTCTCTTTTCAAAAGCAGATTCTTTCTACAAACCAGTTATTTACTGAGACCCTTGAGCTATTAGTTTCAGAATGAAACAGAGTGGTCAGCAATTGTCTTGTGAAATTTTGATAAATAAATTAAGCCATTTCCAGGCAATAAAATCTCTATTCTTTTTAACGGTAGCTTTGCTCCTTTTTTTCTCAGAACAGTCTGATATTTAGTAACCCCAGTTCTTACACACATGCTCAGCAAAAATATTCACATTATTATTTTGTAAGCTACTAACAGGAATATTAAAAATATTTATTTTTTCTATCTCCAAGCATTTATCAATTTCTGCCTGAATTCCAGGCTCTGTACCAGACTTTGAGGATAGAGAGACAAGCAAAATTTAGCTCCTGGATTCAAGTTCACAGATATTCACAAATAATTATAGCAAATGACACTTACCCTAATAGAATTGCCTTCAAAGTCCTATGGACACTCAACAAGGAGATGACATATAAGTAGAGAAGGATGAGCAGGAAAGTGCTAGGCAGAGTCCAGGAGGAAGGACACTCCTGGCAGGGGAGCTGTGCCTGCAAAGACAGAAAAGAGTTACCCCACACAGAACATAGTAAGTGGTTCCCTCTGGCTGTGCCCAGGGCACAGAAGGAGAGAGATGGGACAGAGGCTGGGTAGGGCAGTGGAAGCTCCCTAGACCTGGTATGCCATGCCCAGGAGTTTAGACCTCTTCTTGCAAGGAGTGGGGAGCCACCAAAAAGTTTTGATCAGGCCCTAATCAGATTCCTCTGGAAACAGTGCAGAGAATGGACTGGAGGGGATAAGACTAGAAGCAAGGGAACAAGTTAGGAATTTACACAATTGTGCAGACAAGAAGCAATGAGAACAGTAGAATATTACTTAGCCATAAGTAAAAATAAACTACTGATATATGCTACAACATGGATGAACCTCAAATACATTATGCCAAGTGACAGGAGCCAATCACAAAGACCATCCACGTATTGTATTATTCCATTTATATGAAATGCCCAGAATTGGCACATTTATAGAGATATAAAGTAAATTAGCAGTTGCCAGGGGCTAGAGGAGGAAGGATTGGGAGAATGACTAAGGGGTGCTTCTTTGGGGGGTGATGAAAATGTTCTAGAATTGATTGTGGTGATAGATGCACAACTTTGTGACTATATTAAAAGCCATGGAATTGTACTCTTTAAGGGGCTGAATTTTATGATATGAAATTGCATCTCAAAAAAAATATTTTTTTGAAGAAAAGAAACAGTGAGTCCGGAACAAGATCAGTGACAATTCTCTGATTCTGACCTGCAGAGCTGAGTAGCGGGGTTCCCACAAATCAGGACAGTGAATTCCGAAGGATGACAAGCTCCTTTCTGGACATTTTGGTTTAAGGTGCCTGTGAAGGGGGCCGGTCCGGTGGCGCAGCGGTTAAGTTCACACGTTCTGCTTCTCGGCAGCCCGGGGTTCACTGGTTTGGATCCTGAGTGCAGACACAGCATCGCTTGGCACGCCATGCTGTGGTAGGCATCCCATGTATAAAGTAGAGGAAGATGGGCACAGATGTTAGCTCAGGGCCAGGCTTCCTCAGCAAAAAGAGGAGGACTGGCAGTAGTTAGCTCAGGGCTAATCTTCCTAATAAAAAAAAAAAAAAAAAAAAGGTGCCTGTGAAGTATCAAGATGGTGATGAATAATAGTTAGGGGAACTGATGAGAGAGAGTCCAGAGATAAGGATTGGAAAGCATTCAGCATATACTTTGTACTTGAAACAATGGAAGTGAATACAACAAGCTAAGGAGGGTACATGTGCCTAGACGGCTGAGGAAAGTCGTGTTTAAGGAACAGGCAGAAGAGGAGGTGCTCTGAAAGGAGGGTGGGAAGAAGCTGTCAGAAAGCAGAGAGGGCAAGAATACCTCAACACCTGCTGAGTCCAGTCGTGTCTCTAACTCAGTGTTTCAAAATACTTGGAAGCATCTCTAAACACGATTTTGCTAACTCAGGGAATCTTAAATTCTGTAAGACTGCCACTGCCCCATGACCGGCCCACTAGCCAGACACTGACCACCAGGCTTCAGCGCTTTGGTGAAAGTCACGTCCTTGCCTTTGCTCACCTGTCGCGTGGTTGGGAACTTCCTACTCTCTTCCTGTGCTGTTTTCAATTTTCCTGTTCTGTTAATTAAGTGGTTATGTTCAGCTTTCATCATAATTAGCATTCATTTAGTTCAAGTGCTTTGTAATTAATCTTTTATGCTAATTAATCTTTTCATACGTTAATACATCACAAAACATGTGAAAGCAAAACATTTTTCTTCCTAGCAAATTAAATTAAATTTCTTCAAATTTCCTGAAAACAGGGCGGAAGGAAACAGCGCTGGACAAATCAGGCCACAGATTTGCTGAAAAGCTGACTTTCCGATATACATTAAATTTTGCATTTGGAAAACTTGAAAAATAAGCTCACCCCAACCATTATGTTTCCCATTTTGCTCAGTTAGCAAGGCACCCCTTCTCAACTACCTTATGGTTTCAAAAAAGAACGAAAGATTTTTCCATACTGATTTTTATACCTAGCCAGGATTTCTTCATTCGAATTTTACAGTGGAGTAGGGACCATCAGCAAATGCTGTCAAGGCAGGTGCTCCCAATTATGTTCTGTATTCTTACTTCTTAAGCAATAAATCAGCCTTACGTGTAAGTCCTGCTTTATGACATTAAACAAGCTCTTTCACATACTTTTTGTCCTGATCCTCACAGCAATCTGGGGTGGAGACCCCACAGCCAGGACTCCTTTGCCCTAGCTGTGTGGCCCCGGGCATGTCACTCTATCTCTTTGCCTACGTTATCTCATTTCTAAAACGATTGCTAGTTCTTGAGGTTGCTTGAGGATTCAATGAGTTCATATATGCAAAATGCTTAGAACTGTGCTTGCGTAAACACTCAATAAATATTATTAATATTGTAGTTACTATTATTATCATTGTTTCTCGATACCAGAGGCATAGAAGGGAAAAGCCACTCAAGTAACAGCAGAACTTGGACTCCTGCTCCTGTCTATTAGGAGTTCTAGAAGCTTTCAGCTCAGCCACTGTCCCAATAACAACTGGGGCTTTGGGGCACAACCCAGCACCTTAGGGAACAACCCGGGAGGATGCGGGGTGGTGCTGAACCAAGGAGGTGCTCCAGAATCAGAGTCCTGGAAAGGCCCTGCCCAGCAGCCTGCACCAGGAGAGCCACGCTCTTGGCTGAGTAGCCTCCAGCTCAGGGATGCAGCATTAACTATGCCATCTATTTGTCTTGTGCTTAGATGCCACCCAACACATCTCTGGTTTTCTCGTAGGATCGATTCCTGGAAGAACTACTGGGTCAAAGATTGTATACTTTTTTTCCTCTCATGGTACAGCATGCCAGATTGCTTTCTGAAATTGGAACCGTAGTCCCCTCTTATCCACAGGAGGATACATTTCAAGACCCCCAGTGGACACCCAAAACCATGGATAGTACTGAACCCTATATATACTATGTTTTTTCCTAAATATACATACCTGTGATAAAGTTGTTTATAAATTAGGCACAGTAACAGATTAACAACAATAACTTCTCTTTGGCTATCTGAATTGCCGGCATCAAGACAGTCAATATGATAATCAAGATGGCTACTAAGTGACTAATGGGTGGGTAGCACATACAGGATGGATAGGCTGGATAAAGGGATGATTCATGTCCAGTGTGGGACAGAGTGGGATGGCAGGAGACTTCATCGTGGTACTCAAAACAGCATGCAATATAAAACTTATGAATTGTTTGTTTCTGGAATTTTCTGTTTAATATTATCAGACCACAGTTGACCATGGGTAACTGAAGCCATGGAAAACGAAACTGCAGGTAAGGGGGACGATTGTACAATAAATTTGGTTGTACCGAGTTCTACTACTTGCTATGAGTAGTACACAAGAATGCTGGTCTTCACGCTTACTAATGTTGAAACAGGCTGAAAATGATGTTTCAGCGTCATTTTAATTTGTGTTCCTTGAACATCCACATTAGATGGGATTTTTTCCAGAGTATTTATTGCCAATTTATAGTGAGTGTATGTGTGTGCAAACATTATATGTTTATGTCATTGGCCTGTTTTTTCTGTTTGGTGGTTCTTTTGAGGTTTTCTTATTGATTTTAAGTATTTTCACATTTTACAGATATTCACGTTTTCTCATATTTATTACAAATACATTCTTTCATTTGGCCATTTGTCTTTTAATTCCTTCATGCCGGATGTGTGGATTTTTAAAAAACCATGTTACAATTTTAATGGTAATGTTGTTAAACCTATTGATCTTCCCTTTTGTGATTTCTTTCGTGGCTTTTATGCAATTTCAGTCCCATCCCATCTCAGACATTGCCCTTCCAAACACAAGTTCTATTCATTGTGCTGCTGGTGGGAACTCTCAGGGCCACCTTCCCGCAGCTTAACTACCACCACTCCAGCCACCTCCATACAGATGAGGATCACCTAAATCTTTCCAAACGCTTCTCCAAATGGTAATCTGGCATCTTTTTCTACATTAAGACTAAAACATTATGATGGACATGCTGATCTGTGTGACCCTGGCTTTGTACAGGCATTCTCAAGGTCCCTTCTGTAAGAGACCCAGGCTTTTCTCTGTATGGCTAAAAGGCACTCAGAGCCCTTCCTTTATGCATGTGGTGGGAATTTAGTTCTCTCCAGTGCATCACCTTTCATTGCTCCCCATCAAGGCCCGGCTTCCATTTGCTTCTCATTCGCATGGATTTACAAGCCAGCACAGTCAGACACATAGGAAAACTTCAAAATTTGCTGTATACTTCTCCTCCACAGCAGCCATAACTATTAAGAAAAGGATCTAATTCCTGAATACTCTGATCTTATCCAGAACAAGGCCATACAATAATCATCATTAATAATAACAATTTGTGCTGCAATTTACAGTTTCCAAGGTTTTTTTAAATCAACTTTACCTCATTTGATACTCAGAATGGTCAGATCAATTATTTTCCTCACTTTACAAAAGAAGAATCTGAGTGTTCACGTGACTTGTTCAAGAACAAAGAACCAAAAGACATGACGAGAGGTCTCCCGTCACAAATCTGAAGTTATTTCTACTAAAACTTGCTTCCTATTTCTGATCCAATTTTCCATTTAAGACATCTTTTTTGTTTTTTAAAAATTCATCTTTTTATATTGAAATAATTTCAGATTGACAAAAATATTGCAAAAATAGTACAAAGAATTTCTGTGTACTCTTCACCCAGCTTCTCCAAATACTAACATTTCACATAACTACAATATAATTATCGAAATCAGAAAATTAACATTGATATAACATCATTACCTAATCTTTAAACTTCATTTAAATTTCACCAATTTTCCATTAACGTCCTTTTTGTGGTCCAAGATCAAACCTAAGATCACACGTTGTCGTAGCTCCTTAGTCTCCTTTAATCTGTAACGGTTCCTCAGTCTTTGTCTTTCATGACCCTGACACTTTTGGAAAGTACTAGCCAGTTCATTTGTAGACTGTTCCTCTATTTGGGTTTGTCTGATGTATCCTCATAATTAAGGTCAGTTGCGCATTTTTGGCGAGAATACCACAGAAGTGGTGCTGTGTTCTTCTTAGTACAGCATATTAGGAAGCACATGATGTCAATTTGTCTAATTACTGATGACATAAACTGTGATCACTAGGTTAAGTGCTGTCTTCCAGCTTTCTCCACTGTAAAGATATTATTTTCCCTTATTTAATTAATAAATATCTTCTGGGGAGCTACTTTGAGACTGCCTAAATATCCTGTTTCTCATCATCTTTTCACCTGATATTGTGTTATTTGCTGAATGGTAGTTCTCTACTTCCATCATTCTTTCTTCATTTATTAGTTGGAATTCTTTTGTAAGAAAAAACAAGCTGTTCCTCTCCTTCATTTATTTATTTATTAAATTATTTATTTATATCAGTACAAACCCCCAAATTATTATTTTATTGCATGTGTTTTAATTCATTAATGTCATTAATTGGTTTGTTGTTCAAATCGTCCCAGATTTGACTACCAAGAGCTCCTTCAAACTGGCTCCTGCATCCTTTTGACATGTGACCATTTTTCTCATTTACTGGTTTCGAAATGTTCCGGACACATCTTGTACTTTCCCATCCCCAGCTCTTGGATTAGGTATTTTCTAAGGTTATCTGATTCTGTTTATTGAAGAATGAGATTTAGAAAACAAGCTTTTGTTCTACATATGCTCATTGGTAGTGGGGTTTCATTGCTTCTAGAAATTCTCAGCAAGCAGAGATAAGAGATATAAATATGTAAACACACGTACCACTGTATCAGTTTCTATATTGGTAAATAGAAACAGTGTTACTCATTCTTTACTAATTCTTTTTCCTTTAACAGTGTTCTCTTGTTGAATTGCATTGGCTAACATCTCTAGTACAATGTTGAATAGTAGTAGAAATAGTAGATATTCTTGCTGAGTTTCTGATCATAGTGGAAATGCCTCTAGAGTTGCCCCATTAAGTAAAAGGATGGATTTTAGGACTAAGGCATACATATTTTATTATGGTATGGTATCTATCAGTTCTTATTTTCTTGAATATTTTTATCAGCAGGAAGAAATCTGAATCCAGACAGAAGAAGTGGGAAGAAAGAAACAATGTTTGGCAAACAAGGGCACTGATAAAATATGCCAATGCATTAACTATAAATATCTTCAGGGGCCTGTCCAGTGGTGTTGTGGTTAAGTTCACATGCTCTGCTTTGGTGGCCCAGGGTTCGCTGGTTCACCTCCTGGGCACAGACCTACATACAGCTCATCAAGCCACACTGTGGCAGCATCCAATGTGGAAGAACTAGAGGGGCTTACAACTAGGATGTACAACTATGTACTGGGACTTTGGGGAGAAAAAAAAACTTCACTCCTCTCTTCACCACACTCTTGACATAGCTTCTTTACGGGTAGAGTCTCATTGCCTGACCCTGGACTTTGGACTTGGTCATGAAACTCGTTTTGGCCAGAGGAGTGGGCCAGAAATGACAGTGTGTCTGTTCTAAGACTAGGCCTTAAGAGATCTCACATCTTTCCTATTGCCCTCTTATGACATTGCCATTGCCATGAGAAGGTCTTCCCCTGTACAGCTATTGTCCTGCAGAAGGGCACCAAAATAAACACATGTAGGACAGAGGTTCCCCAGCCAACCCACAGACCTATAGTGAAAAGCAGAGCTGCACAGCACAGCACAATAGAGCTTAGATCAGCTGAGCCCCAGCTGACTGGTGTTCAGTGAACCAATCCTTTATTTTAGACTCCGTTTGCTTATTTGGCATAAAAGGGAGATATAAGGCCTATGATCTCTTGCCAACCATTTTGAGCCCTTGTTTTGAATAAGGTATTTTGTATTTTGCTAATCTGCCAGGTCAGCAGCCTTTTTTAATGCTAGGATCTATGTTACAGTCTCTGGTTCCCAATATCATCATTTAGGATTTCGAATTTCTTTTATGCTATCGCAATCACAGTGATTTATCTGCATTTATTTTTTGTCAGTTTGGCCTAGAATATTGTGAGTGCTGTCCAATATTTGACACAGCGGTTTCAGCTCGTTTCTTCCAAGAAAGCATTTGGGAGTAGTAATCTTCTCAACATCCTTTTTTTTAATAGCCTGAGGAAGAAGATGAATTCTGTTTGTCCACTATTTCCTTTGTACCACTAGGTTTACCTTTTACATCATAATCAATAACTCCAATCTAATGTCTAATCAATTTTTCCCTCTGATATTTCTTGAGAACTCTTCCTTCCGGTTTTGGAGCCTCTTTTACGTGCCTTGGCAAAATCTCTTTTGTCTACCTATAGTCTACCTGTTTGTAAATTATCCATGCTCCCAATTTGGCTCCTTCGATTTTTTCTTTTTTAAAGATTTTATTTTTCCTTTTTCCCCCCAAAGCTCCCTGGTATAATAGTTGTATATTTTTAGTTGTGGGTCCTTCTAGTTGTGGCATGTGGGATGCCACCTCAGCCTGGCCTGAAGAGTGGTGCCATGTCTGTGCCCAGGATCCGAACCAGCAAAACCCTGGGCCTCCAAAGCAGAGTGCATGAACTTAACCACTTGGCGACAGGGCCGGCCCCTCCTCCAATTCTTTGAAAGATATATTTTTCCTGTAATAACCTCTTTGCTTCTGACAGATACTGATAACATAAATTTAACAAAAGTGAATTACGTTAGCAAATTTTCCATTCACAGTGACACTACAAAGAACAATGTACTCAGTAGTAATATTCAACAGTGTCGAGGAAACTAAAGTAACACCTGAGCATTGCAGTAAGCTGCTACCAAAGACCAGGGAGAAAAAAATCTTGAAACTGTTGTAGAGGAGTTCAAGGTAAATCATATTTCCATGAAAAATTGATGTAGCAACTACACAATGTAGCCTTAGACATTTCGGTAAGCTGGTGTTATGAGAGGTGTAACTCTTGTGTTTTATACCTACACACAGTAAAAGTATCAGAAGTGTCTGAAAAGGCTAGCTCATTACTTAAACTCTTAAAGTGCCATCCTGCATTTTTAAAAGTCACGTGAAAGAATGGATTTCTGAAATGAAGAATCCATTGATTTCCCTGAGTTCTACCACTGGAGTGAAAAAAAATGAGGCAGTATTTTAAAGAGCCATCAAGTTCAATGTTTATGACAATAGTGAAAACTTTTAATAATGTTCTGAAAGAAATTTGAGTTTTTGTACTGAATACAATACAAGACGGGGACACTAAGTTTGTATAGTGACAAACAGTTATTTGGGAAAGAACTGATGCTTTCAAGCAACCATAGGTGATTTATAAGCAAAACAGAATGTCAAGCTGTAATGCAGGAGAAACCGAACATCCTAACTTCTGTTCTCAAACAGAAATAACCTAGAAGTTCGGTTTATGCCTAGTAGCAAGCTCAAGGCCACTTATCAGGAAGCTGTGATCTTGCTTTAGTTAAAATATTTCCCTGAGGCTACCAACTCGACTGTTTTTTTTGTTTGTTTGTTTGTTTGTTTTTGAGAAAGATTAGCCCTGAGCTAACATCTGTTGCCAATCCTCCTCTTTTTGCTGAGGAAGACTGGCCCTGAGCTAACATCCGTGCCCATCTTCCTCTACTTTATGTGTGTGACGCTTACCCCAGCATGGCTTGCCAAGCAGTGCCACGTCCGCACCAGGGATCCGAACCAGCTAACCCCGGGCCACCGAAGCGGAACGTGTAAACTTAACCATTGCCCCACCGGGCCGGCCCCCCAACTCGAGTGTTTTGTAGGTATTGTTGCCGCTAGTCTTTGAGTCCCTTCTGAGCACCATCATCACTGGTCCACACAAGACCACAGGACTTTCACTTCAGTGTTTTTTATTCCATTTTTTCCCAATTCTCCACTCCCATTCTCTCTCTCCATAGACAAGCCTTCTAACGTATTTGGAATCACTCATTTAGTTGATACTTATTGTATGCCTATTATGTGTCGGTTTGAAGGGCTAGGAATATACCAGTGACCAAAACAGATAAAAGCCCCTGCCTTCCGGGAGCTTACATTCTAGTAGGGGATGCACAATGAAAAATTAACTAGTGAGTATTACTAAAGGGTGATAAGTACTATAGGGAAAAATGAAACAGAGGAGACGACAAAAGAAATGCCCGGGGGGAGAGGGTGCCATTTTAAACAAGGTGGCCAAGAAAGACCTTACTCAGGACATGACATTGGAGCAAAGAGATGAAGAAAGCAAGCATGTGAGCCAGGCAGATTTCCACGAGAAGCCCTCCGGAAAAGCGAGTACCAGGGTCTGAAGTACCACGGGTCTGGTGAGTAGACATTCATTTATGTGTTTTTGCAAAAGGTATATTGTTGTTTTATGTGCATATATTTTAATTTTCATGATCATATTTATAATAGTCTGGGTTCTCCAGAGAAACAGAACCAATAGGAGATACAGATATATACATAGGTACCCAGGAGCGTTGATGGTGTAGTTCCAGCCCAAGCCCAAGTCCAAAGGCAGGAGAAGACCGATGTCCCCACTAGAAGACAGTCAGGCAGGGAGTCTTCCTCAGCCTTTTATTCTATTCAGGCCTTCAACGGATTGGATTGGACGAGGCCCATCCACATTAGACAGGGCAATCTGCTTTACTCAGTCCACCATTCAAATGCTAATCTCATCCAGAAGCGACCTCACAGACACACTCAGAAATAACGTTTAACCTGATATTTGGGCCCCCAGTGGCCAGTCAAGCTGACACATAAAATTAACCATCCCAGTATTATTTTATGTTTATCATTCTGTTTCTTACTTTCCCTAGAATAATGTTATTAAGATCAATAGCTGTGGTAGGCAGAATGCTAAGATGGCCCCCATGATCTTTGCCCCTGGAGCGTGATGATGTCATGTTACATGGCAGAGCAATATTGAAGATGTAGTTATGGTTACTAATCAGTTGACATTAAGATAAGAAGATTATCCCAGTGGATCTAACCTAACCACACAAGCCCTTTAAAAGCAGTTTCTTCTGGTTTGTTGCAGAAGAGGAAGTCAGAGAAAATCCAAGCATGAAAAGGATTCAACGAACCCTGGCTGGTTTAAAGATGGAGGGAGCCATGTGGCAAGGAGTGCAGGTGACCTCTAAGAGTCAAGGGCAGCCCCTGGCTAACAGCCAGCAAGAAAAGGGGAACCTCAGTCCTACAACTGCAAGGAACTGGATTCTGCCAACATCCTGAATGAGTTTAAGGTGAATTCTTTCCCAGAGCTTCTAGATAAGAACCCTGTCCTGCTGACACTTTGATTTCAGCCTTCTGAGACCCTGAGCAGAGAACCCAGCCAGGCCTGGACTTCTGACGTAGGAACGATGAGATAATAGCTGGGTGTTGTTTTAAGACACTAAATTCGTAGTAATTTGTTACACAGCAACAGAAAATGAATATGGTAGTGTTGTACATACATTTTATTTTTTTAGCAAACACTTATATAGTACCTGCTTCATATGAGGCAAGATTCTAAGAACTGTACAAGTATTAATTCCTTTAATTGCCGTAACTCTGTAATATAGGTTTTATTATTTTTCCCATTTTACAGATGAAGAAACTAAGAAACAGAGAGCTTAGGTTACTAGCTATATGTCAGGTGCTAAAACCAACAGCGAAACTTAGGTGATCTGGCCTGGGGATGAATGTTCAAACCCCACATCTTGCCCTTTGCTTCTAGCTGCTGCATGATAGTTCATACTGTGCATCTCCCATATTTAATTCATTGATTCTCCAGGGATGGACTTCTTACGGTCCTGTGTGAGAAGCTCACCAAAGAATACACTCCACAAGGAGTTTGACGGGTTCTGGGGTACACAACTAATTTGACTAACTACTTCTGGATGGCTCTCTATAATAACCACATTTGTCCCCACCACCAGCAGCCCATCAGGGCCACCAAAATTTGCCATGGGCATTTTCCAGCCTTCTAATTGTTGCCAATCTACTAAAATAAAGTGATATTTCACTGCTTTTTTTAAAAATAGAATTTCTCTTTTTTCTACTATTTTTTATTGTGGTAAACATATATAACAAAAAAGTTGCCATTTTAACCATTTTAAGTTAATTAATTCATTGCATTAATTACATTCATAATGTTGTACAACCATCGCTGTTTCCAAAATTTTTCATCACCACAAATGTCATTGCTTTTTAATTTGCATTTCTCTTTGAGCATCTCTTCATACGATTTTCAACACATTTACATGTGATTATGTCTTATTCACAATAAGAAAGCAAATTAAACTAATAAAAGAGAAGAAGCTGTAAGTCCTAACATAGCCCCTTCGCTTCAGAGTCAGACAGCCTTGAATTTGAATCCCAGATCTTGCCTTTCTGCCTGGGTGACCCTGGGAAAGTTACTTAACCTCTTTGAGCCTCAATTCTCTTATTTGTAGAATGGAACTAATAGTACCAACCCCTCTAGATTCTTCTAAGTGTTAAATGAGATGATATATGTAGAGGGCTTATCACCACTCCTACCAAAAAGTAAGTATTTGATAAATAGCAATTATTATTATTATTTATGCTGGACTGTCATTTCATCTGAATCTTCCCTGACTCAAATGATGGGAGAGGCCATCCTCCATGTGGCAGCACCATCCTTACCACCAATGGACCTAGGCTCAGGATTTTGTGGAGAAAGAAACAGAATTGAGAAACAATGTAAATGCAGAATCAAATGGAGGGGGAAAAGGTTAAATAACATTCAAATCATAATCTTAAATAAGAAGCAATCCCAGGGCCAACAGTTGAGACGGGAGGGCTGCTGGTGAGAATAGTCCCCTCCCCGGTCTGCGTGAGTTCACATTCCCCAGCAGGAGGAGGAATGGCTCTTTGCTACCTCCCGCACTGCTGGAGAGAAGATGCTCTGTCAGACTGATAGACAGTTGAATCTCAAGAAGTGCCAGATGGACTTCGTATGGGCTGTTTTTAAAATGCTGTGATGTGTTCATGCACGTTTGGGTCTGAGTCCCTTCAATTTAAGTGATGATACTAGTATGTAAATAACTCAAATGGACAGATTTCACTTATGATGTGAGCTATCCATCATTGGTTTTTTGAAACATGAGTCAGATTTTGCTTCCCACTATTATTATCTTGTGTCCTGTTACCAGCAGCATAGACTACAGTCATTTCATTAAGCCTGCCAAAATACAGAAAAGACCGAAGCGAACTAAACCAAAAAATATCACTGACATGTAGGAAAAGCAAGCCTTTTCACCCCAAAAGTGAGAGTTCAGTAGGATCAGCTCGGCAGTGTTTGCAGTTTTCTTTGTTTATGCAGTTTAATCTAGCTGTTCACTAGCATTTGAAAAAGAAAGAGAGAGAAAATTTAATTGCCCTGTTCGTCATTTTTAAAGTATATTTTTTCTTTTCCATTTTAACTAGGTGCTTTTCTTCTACTTTTTAGAATTTCTAATTGTAGAATTTGCTTACCGAAAATGTGTGCTTTGGGCTAGAAAAGAATATTTAGAAATCCTTAGCCAAAAAAAAAAAAAGCAAGTGGGAGTGGAAATTTGAAAGAGGACCGCCTAATTCAGCACTAAAACCAGTGTGAGGAGCAGTGTGTGTGCGTGTGTGCATGTGTGTGCGTGTGGTGTAAAATGTGCTTCTCAAAGTGCTGAGAGGTTGATGGGAATGTTTGATTAGCTCCTCTGAGAAGAGGAGAAAAGGTGCTTGGACCTCTTCTCGCTTCTTCTTTAGAATAATTTGGATGGGATTTGTGATGCAGAAAAGCTTAAGGAAAAAAGGATAGCCATTCTGTGTGGTGGAAAATTTTTGAAAAAAATTGCTTTCTTCAAACAAGGTATGTCCGATGAATTGCTAAGCTACGTGGATAGTTTGCTTTCCATTCCTTATTATAAAAACACTAAAATGTGTTTATCATTAAGAAACTACAAAACACACCTTGACCAAGAAATCAGTCTGTACAAATTTCAGTCTCAAGAAAGTTGAGACGGGAGTGGGTGGTAGTTGACACCTTGTAAACAAGTAATGTGATGTCGGATAGCCACTGTACATAAATTGTGCTAAGATAATAAGATTAGAACAAGATTTGCGCTGTATCTTTAAACTACTTGATTATGGTTAAAATAAGTTGGAAAGTGTGACATTTGGGTAGAACTTTAAAGTGCATTTAAGTCTCTCTATTATCCTGCCTTTTTTTATACCTTGCTTCCTAGGTGGAATACAATAGCAATGTGACAAATTGCTTATAACAATGTATGAAAAGCAGTAAGAGAAATGGGCACATTGATGCTAAATTAAAAGAGAAATTTTTATTTAGCATGGATCTATACTTTTCTCTATTCAGACAGATCTCAGTGCAATGTGGCTATATGTGCAATTCTGTATCTTGTTTCCACTGGAAGTGTTTTCTTAAGCTGATTGCTTCTTTTACTGAGAAAGGGCTGGCATTGTTAAGTTTACTATCGTAGCTCAACTTAGCACAAGCAAACAGGATACGAAATCTCTTTTAAGCATGATTTGTGTCAAACCAGGATGAACATGAAATAAATGCTTCAAGCACAGGTTAAACAAAGAGGATAAGACTGAATGATTAGACTCAATGGTTTGCTCCGAACAACCCACGGCATCTTGGCCATCCCCAAATTGAGAGTGGAATTCAAGATTTTCTTTGGGTTTGTTGTAAAAATAAAACCAGGCGTTCTTGGCCATGGTGGTTATTCAAAAATGTGAGCACTAAGAAAATAGCATTTTGCCATTACGTTGTGTTGCAATAAATTTGGAAGTTTTGGTCGGTACAGTTCTGAGGTTGTTTTTCCCTCTGGCTCCTGAAAGATGGAAACACTCCTGCAGCAAGGCAAGATCAAACGCTGTTTGTGTATTTTCTCTGTTGTGCGTGTTAGCGGCATGCGGTAGCTACGCCGCCTGTAGGAAAGCTGGAAGTGCCTGTCTTTTATTTATTGAATTAAAATACTGTCTTTTGTAAAAGGGCTTTAGACAAAGAATTGCAAGGCTACAAGGGCTGCATTTTTAATTGCAATATGCTGGTTTCCCAGACTAAGCTTCATTAAAATGGATCTTACACCTCACCCTTGAAAGGAAGTCCGTTCAGAACATTGCAAATGCTTAATGTCTATCCTGAAATAGGGTTCACTTTATGAATGTCGTTCAGATGATCTAATTATCTTTTTTTGCCAAGTTACTGATCACTTGAAGAATAGTTTCTTGCAGAGAAAATACACTGGATTAGATAATGGTTTATGAATAGCCTCAGAAGAGGAAAAATGCTTGTGCTTCTCTCGTCTGTAATTCCGTAATTGTAATTCTTACAAGGCACATTGTCCACAGGAAAGCAGTGCAGTTCAGTGCAATGTACCAAACCCGGAGTCCCAAATTACCGTAACAGCTCTGCCGCTACCTAGCTGCGTTACCTAGGGAAAGGTGTGCAACATTTCTTGACTTTTGTTTCCCCATCCAAAAAACAGAAATAGCAATGCTTACACACACCTCCTCCCAGGGTGGTCGTGAGGTTCAGTATTGATTCTCAGTTCCAAAAGGGCTTTCAAGGGTGAAAAGTTCTATAGAAATGTAATCTTTTTGCTTACAAAAAAAGATTACACAGGAAGGAGTCTTTGGTCTTTTTGAGAGAAGAAGAAATTTTCCTCTACCCTTCTAGGTTCTTCTGAGTGGTCTAAGAATTAAATTGACATGAGATAGATTAATAGGAAAAAAAATCAGATTTAGTTAATTTTGTACGTACAGGAGCTCCACATACGTGAGAGGGTCAGAGACCCCATGTACATGAGAGGTTCAGAGACAAAAAGGTAAAGTGAGGTATAGATGCCAACTTGAGCTAAGAAATGGACTAGGGGCCTGAGGCTTCAGAGGGGAGGAGGAGAGGATGATAAGAAGAGCAGATGTTCAGTAATTAAAGGTTTGCCCTACCATAGAGATAGGTCATAAAAACTTATTTCTGGTAATAACTCTTATTATGGACAAGGCCCCCAATTTAAATTCTTGAAAGGAGAGGTAAATTTTCTCCAGCCCACAGGGCCTTGATTGCCTTTAGTTCCAAATATTCCACATGCCAAAGTGGCACATTCTGGGGAGGCCTGTTCTGAACCCCTTCACCTTAAAATAAATGTCTTATGGCCTCCAGGATGTTCCCATTAACATGTGACCTTGGGTGCAACTTCTCTCCTTGCTCATTCAGAGGCAGGAGCCAGGTATCAACAGCAGTGGGTGCAAGACAGAGCACATTGGTACGTCTATCAGTGGAAGGGCGTTCTAGCTGTGTGACCTTGGAGAGGTTACTCAACATCTCTCTGTCTTCATTCCCTCACATATGAAATGAAGAAGTTGAACAAGATAGTCTCTGTTTCCTTCCTAGTTCTATGGTTCTAGGCACTGGGACCTCTCCAACATCAAGACATGGTCAACCCAATTTCACTGCTGAGAGTCTGTATATTATAAAATGAAGAAGTATAAAATGGGGAAACTGAAACTATGGTATGTTTAAAATGATTGTGCTTACCTAACCAAAGATTTTAAAATATCCAAAAATGAAATATAGCATAATTTCGTGCTACATAAATGTAACATAATTGTGTGTGTGCACAGTATATGTATATATATATATCCATAGTGTTCTGAGGTCAGTGTGGTTCAAGTTGGGTGACAGACTTCCTTCAGTGGTTTGGTGTATTTCTGTGACTGTCTGTATAACTGGATGTGGAAATAATGTCAAATATCTGAATTTCAGGCCTTCCATGCAAGGCCAGGGACAACTGGCCCTCCTGTGCCATGGATGCCCTGGCGGTTTGTCAGGCAAGAAGCCCTGCCACTTTGTACGTGTGTTAACATTGGCAAGTTACTTAGACTCTCTGGGCCTCATTTGCTCATCTGTAAAAGGGGTCTGTCACCAGTGCCTACCTCATAGGGCTGTGGTGAAAAGTTTCAGTCAGTGCCTGGCACGCCGTCAGCATGCAAACATCAGCAAATACTCTCTTTATGATATGTGACTGGAAGGAAGAAATTAGATCAGCTGGGAAACAAGTGATTTGCAATCCTCTTCAAACTTTTAAACATGGGCTCTTTGGATGGGGTAAGCAAATAGATTTGTGGAACTATGGGATATTAATGCAATTATTGGAAACTTCTTGCCCCATCTCTTCATCCAGAGGATCTGAGCTAATCAATCAGTCAGCAAATGATAAGCAAGAGAGGCGACTTTTGTGGTGTCTGTAATTTGAGAAGCCCCAAGGTCCCCCACACACTGCCTAAAAATGTGTTTCCCTGTGGTTTGCGGAAGGTGATGAAATTCCTGGCTCCCTGAACACACATAGTGAGCGAGAGAGAAAGTGCCATGGGAACCTGCATGAAGGCGTGAAGGGTCCCTGTGCAGATGGCAGGGAGCAGCTTCTGTTGAGGCAGAGAATGGGGTAAGAAAGGAGCAATAGACCAGGGCAAATTTAGGCTAGGCATCAGAAATGGCTTTTTAATAGTGCCGGCTGTTAAATTTTAATGAAGCCGCTGGAGTGCACGCTCACAGCCAGGGCCTCCACAGTCATTTGTGGGCCTGGATCTGGCCCTGACTCCTGGCACTGGCCTGCACCGCTGAGCTCAGCTGCAACTAGCCCCTCCAGCTGTGCACCTGCACCCCACCTGCCCAACTCCTGTGACCAGCCTCCACTGCTATAGGCAGCCCACGGCAAGACCCTGCAGCTACAGGAGTAGACGCCCACAGCCAGGGGTATCGCAGCTGCTGGTGTGCCCACAGATGGTCCCTGCCCTTGCTGCTGGCCCTGGCCCTGGCCCTTGCCACTACATACCTGGTCCCTACCATGACACAGACAGCTGTTGCTGGCCCCCACAGCCTAGTGCATACACACTACCCCCTCCGGCCATCATCACTGCCTGCCTTGGTCCCTAGCTGCTAGACCAAGAGGTACCACTGAGGACCCCCAATAGCCACTGTGGATCCCCCAGAGTGCTCGCCAAGGACCACACAGTCTTCAACGTTGTGGACCCCAGTGGCCTGAGCTGTCAAGATATCACACCTCCCTAGACCTGGAGCCACCACAAGCCCGCATACTTGGCTCCCTGTACCACTAGACCTGGGTCACAGCACGCACCACCGTCTCCCACCCACAGGTGAAGGTCTTTCCTTACAGAAGTCAGTGCACAAAGTCTGAAAGAGGTGATTGCTTCTTCAAATGCGTAGACACCTACACAACGTGACAAGGTCATGAAGAATCAGGGAAATATGACACCACCAACGGACCACAGAAAACCTCCCATAACTGATCCCGAAGAAATCGAGACACATGAACTGCCTGATAAAGAATTCAAAATAATTGTTCTAAAGATGCTCGGAGAGCTACAAGAGAACACAAATAAATAATTTAACCAAGTCAGGAAAACAAAATGAGAAGTTCAACAAAGAGATAAAAAACATAAATGGAACCAAATGGAAATTTTGGAGGTGAAGAATAAAATTTTAATTAAAAAAAATACACATAAACAAATTTAAGTCAGTCTGAGATCATCTAGGTGAATTCCTGTTTACAGACCACGAAGTCAAAGGCCAAAATCCAACAAGATTCCCGGAGCCCCACGATCACAACAGAGCAAAGACTATTTCAGTTTTGTTTATTGCATTTTTCTACAGTTACCTCATCTGTAAAACAAACAGTTGTGGATACTGGATTTAGAACTTGTTTTTAGTCAACTAGAAAACTTTTCCGCTTCAACAGATTGCAAACCTTAAAGAAATCCTTAGAGACCACCTATCCGAGGTGATTGGGCCATGTGGGAAGGGCACAAAGCAGGCAGGAGGCGATGCTCTGAGTCGAGACCTTTAAAAGCTGCACATCTTGTGGCAGCCTGCAAAAGGCCAGCCGGCCACAAGGCAGATGTGACTCAGCTGAGACCCACTGCCGCATTCCAGCGCTCATTCTCCTGGAGAAAACGTGAACCGAGATAATGGATGCCAAAACCCTCTCCTGAGCCAAATTGACAAGCCAGGGTCTTGGAACAAAAGAAATATTAGTTTGGTTTAGATTCAGTTTAGAGAATATTTTGGTGTTTGTATTTTATTCTGGTCTTATCATTTGAAAATATGTGTAGGCCCATTTCTGCTTTGTATTACTCTACTAGATGCTTCTTTCCATTCTTTTTAAGAATGCTAGGTGTCGATCCTAGCCATATGATTTGTCCAATTGTCCTACAACCATCTAGTAGATTTTCATGAGAATGAGCTAATGATCCTTACAAATCTCTGAGCAGAGAAGGAATTGCTTCTTTTCTGGGTTCCTAGAAGACTTGACCTCAATGGCAGTCACAAACCTATGTGGTTCCTTCACCAACATAGTCCAAAGATCAAGCTGTGGCTGACACCAGGCAGCGTCTTGTTGAGAGAGATTCAGTTGGTTGCCTTACCTCTGTTAAGTCCTAAACTGGAGTCTAAATGGGCCATGTTTTGTGAGAGGATGGTGATGAGAATGGTGAGGAGGATGATGGTGATCGTCCATGGTGGCACCCCCACCGTCCCAACAACAATAGTAATACTTGCTAACACCTACAGGGCTAGTCTTATGTGCCAGGTGCTGTTCTAAGCCCTTTTCTTATATTAACTCATTTAATCCTAACAGCAGCCATAGGAGGTGGGTTGTTACTAACCCCAGTATACACATGAGACAACAGAGGAACTGAGAGGTTGAGTAAGTTGTCTGAGGTCACAGAGCTAGCAAGTGATGGAGCTCAGCTTCCACCCAAGCAGTCTAGTTCCAGAAGTCACACTCTTAACCTACCAGGCAACAATTACACAGGGTCCTGGTTTTCCTATCACTGCATCAAATTAATATTTGCCATCCCTGAAAATATCTGTAGAGGAGGAAGAAATATTCCTCTACCCTCTAGGTTCTTCTGGCTGGGCTAAGAATGAATTGACATGAGACAGAATAACAGGAGAAAGTCAAACAAAGTTTAATAACATGTATAATTGGGAGAAACCCAGGAAAACTGAGTAACTCACCAAAATGGCCAAAGCCACCACCTTAAATACCATCGTTGGCTAAAAACAAAAGAGGATGTTGTGAGTAGTGGTTTGGGACTTCAAAGAGGAGGAAGGCAATTCACGTGGACATGGAAAAGCAAATGTTTGGTAAACAAATGTTTGCAATGCCTTGCAAAGACAATGGCACATCGAGAAGATTTTGATCAAATGGGCCTTGCTAGAGTCCTCCCTGTCTGTCACACCTGGTTCATGTTATACTACAGTTATCTATGGTATTAGCTCCTTTCTGGAACAGGGCTTCTATCTTTAGTTCTTTTAGACAGTTGTGGGGGAAGGTCAAAGTTTCTTTCAGAGTCTTTTCTCCTTAAAAACAATCAAAGCAAAGAGACACATTTGGGGGTAGTAAATTCTGATCCTCCACACATCGTTTTCAAGTCAAGTCGAATTTCTAAGAAAAGTATTCCTCCTTGCAAGGATGGACATCACCATAACAGTGATGGAGGAAAAAGAGGCAGGGACCTTACAGGAGAAGGCTGTTGGGAAGGGGGCTTTTATTTCTGTCATCCTTGGGTAATCTCCTGATTGAAGAATCGCTTTTCAGGTGTGTTGGGAAGACCTGACTCTGGGGGGGAGGCCAAGGAGCAGACATCATTGCCAAGTCCCTCGAGGAGCCAGTTTCCAGAAGGTGTCCCTCACCTTCACTGTAGGGCTAAGTTGGCAGCGAGTCACAGAAACACTCTCACTTCCTTGTGACTCCGACCACTTCAGAAAATCACTTTCCCTGATAAGGGTTTCCATTGACAAGACTCTGATAAAAATGTCTCAAATTCTTTCCCTCAATGAGAGAAAGGCTGAAGTTTTGTGTGGACATGTGGTAAAAATTCATAAAAATAGCCCTTCAGGCTATAGTAAGAAGGAACTCTTTTTCTGCATTCTTTCTTCTCAGACTCAAAAAGCAAAAAAGTATCTATTTCTTCAGAGAAATCCAGTGTATAGTTTCCAAGGGATCAGATCCTATGGCATCTCATTGCTGAGTAAATTCCCTCTTCGCGGTTCCTTTGTGCCCCAAACAGAGAAAACATGCTTTGGACATACAGGTGCAAGTCAGCTTGCCCAGACTAGCTTTGGTTTTTTAACATAGTGAGTAACTCTAGACTCTGAAAGGTAAAAGGAATTTGGGGAAGCAGAGATAACTTTCAATGACAGCAACAACAAATATTTATTAAGCCGCTGCCATGCGTCATTCATAATTCTATGTACTTGGGAAGAAGAGTAAACAAAATCGTCTCCATTCTCCCAGAGCTGCCAATCTGGGGGCACACAATCAACAAACACACTTAAAGGTCTGGTCACCACCAGAGCTGTGAAAAACATACGAAAATAGGATAAGGGGGCTGGACAGAGCAGGGAGATGTGAGTGATGATTGCATCCCATGGTTAGAGAAGATCTGACAAAGGGACATTTAAACAGAGAGTGAGGTGAAGGAAACTGGTGAGCAACGTCTGTGGGTGTTTGAGGGAAGAACAGTCAGGGCAGAGGGAAGAGCAAGTGCAAAGGCCCTGAGGCAGGACTGTGCCTGGGAGGCTGGCATGTCTGGAGCAGTCTGGGTGAGGAGGAGAGGGGAGATGCAGAGCGTACTTTGGACGAGCAGACACAGACGGCACCATCCTAATGCTCCTTGGTTTCCCCAGCTGCCCCGACTGCCCGCTCACATACTCTCTGGGTGTAGTTCCTACCCTGGCCTTGGATGAAAGCTGAGTGGGTCCCTTAATATTTCAGGCTGACCCCAGAGTTCTTAAAAAGACCTTGCTTACATTATACCTCCAAAGAAGTTCAGTCATTAACATGCATGTAATACTTAGGCAATACTTAAAAACGGCACTGACAGTTTAAAGTCTCGTCCCCCACCTGAAGGCTTCTTTTTGTGGTGGGACAGGACGCTATTGGCCCTCTTTCTTGGCACCATGCATTTCCCCACTTCCCCTTGGCTGCTAATGGTCATCTCTTCACATCCAGAGTTGAAGTGGATGCAGAGAGGACAGGTAAAGGTGACAGAAGGCTTTACTAGGTGGTACTGTGGTGAGCGGGCACAGGGCTCCCTGGGCTCGGCAGGCATGTACGGCTGTTTCTTGTTGCCATGGGGCACTTCCATGGGTTCTTCGGAGGTGGCCCCACTTTGTTGGGGACCCTTCCCCTGCAGTTCCCCAGATGCCATTACATGTGAAACTGCTCTGGCTGGGGGTTTATGGTTCCTCCCTCGGCCCCTGAGCGACTGGCCATCTATCACTGGCCACTTTTAGCTGCCACCTCCTCTGCCCTGCATGCACCCGGCTTGGGCAGGACCTAAAGCGAGCCAAGGCTGAGTCACACACAGGTGGTCTCACTTGCCACAAGCTAGTCCCTCTCCTCTAGACGGCTTCATCATGGGTCAGACCCAGCCCACTGCACCCTCAAGCCCATGGGACACACTCAGTTATTTCAAATGCAGTTGCTGGACGCCCAACCTGGATTTCCAAAGGAGGTCACTGAAAACCGGGATCCTCGGCTGACTGTCTCCCTCCAGACTATATGAGAGGTTGTGGAAGCCGAGAGGGTAGGTAGCTGGAGGTTGGAGCGCAGGAATCCCTTTAGGAAAAGTTGTTGGCGTTTTCCCTCCTCCTCCCCCTCCTCCCCTCTAGATGGAGAAATGCAGAAGCAAAGCAGGTGGTCTCCCGTCTCCCACTTCAGGCAACAGTGAGAGGAGCTTCAGGGAGACCACGGTGGAGCGTGGACGTAGTTGGCACTTAGCCTCAGCTGAAACTAAGACAAAGGATTATCCCATTTTAACATCCTATTACACCGTCAATTACAATACATCCAAATGTTTATTTAGATGGGTGTGTTATGCCTGGTTAAACTTAAAAATATGCCTGGGGCATCACTTCTCCCTAAATAACATTTGTGAGAGAGAGAAAGCTGTGAATGAGTTCAGGCCCAAATATGACTCTTAAAAAAATCCCCTCACATTATACCTAAGACAACTTTCTTACAAAATGTATATATTTTGCAATGTGCATCTTCACTATTGTCAACAGACTATTTCAAAAAGCCTGGGATAGATGTGCCAAGGCGCAAGAGTAAGGCGAATCCACCCTGCAGAGTGGTAAAGGGGTAGTGAGTGGTGTAAAATGTTTGAGGCCCAGAGTGGAATTTTGGTTCTGATTTATATTCATTCTATAACCTTGGACAGCTTGCTAAAGTTCTCTAAGCCTCCATTTCCCACTCTGCAAAATGGGCAGAATAGTACTTTTTCCTGATAGGATCGCCGTGATAATTAAATAAGATCGCAGATGTGCAGTGGGTAGCATAAGGTAAGCATTCAATAGTGATAGTTACCATTATTAGAGTGGACTCTAAGCTTCTAATACTTCCATGAAGAAGGACAAAGGGACAAATCCCATCTTGTGTAACAGGCCACTAGATAGCTGGGCCAAAACTGTCAGCTGGGAATGGTCCGTAGAGGGCCTGTGGAGCATGAGGATGCACGGCTCCCTTTGGAGAGCTGGGTGTCCTGCTTTGAAATGACTCTTTTTCTGTTGGTCTCCACCAATTTGCAGGACTTAGTCATCCACAGCCCTCAGTTCTCAGCCGCAGTCAGTCCCTGCCCTCCTCCACGCCCTCCCTTTTCCCTGAGCCTCTGGTTGCTGGGATTCGAGAATGCTCTTTGACCCATAGCCCCACGCCTGCCTCTCGGCAGCTTGGGGAGAGCTGGAACCTATCATTTGAGAGGAACCCACTCTTTACCAAGACGCAGACGGGAAGATACTATGCATCTGGCACACACACCCTCATCTTTCTTCCTACCTCGATGGAAGGCTATGTCAGACACAAAAATATTTTTCTGTGCCTCAGAATTGAAGTCAGACTGAAAAGCAGAGAGTGTTCAGGCCACTGGAGGCTCTGGGATCACAGTTGGACGGAACCAAATACCCAGCTCCAAATTCACAGTGGATGGCCCCTTGGCAACCACAAACCCCACAGCCCGAGGGAGAAAACTCACTGGGAGGAGGCACGGCTAATCCAGTGTCAAATACATTAGGTAAGGAAGCTTCTGAGGAGAGAAACTCGTCTTCCAGAGCTCCATGAGAGTCTTTTCAACTTCACACGGTTTCCGGAGTAACTAAGAAGAGTGGTCATGGTCCACCTCATCTTTTACTGAGACCCCCACCGCCACCGCTCCCCCAGATTTCCGGCTCTTCATGCTCCCTTCCAGTACAGAGGATAAATAACTCTTGGAAGGAGTTCTTTAGAGCTCATTTGGGGGCATGCCTGCAAACTAGTATTTTTTCCCACTGGCAATATAAGATCTAAAACTACCACTTCAGAAACGTAATTACTGTTTGCAGGCTCACTAGAAATCACTATTGGTTGAAGCTTTTGTGGATGTGATAAGCATTACCATATGTCAGGTTCCTAACGAGGTACAAAATGATGGCCTGAAACACACACACCAAAAAAGCCTTTCCCTTTTTGGTTTTCTGACATATAGAAACATGCCCCATGAATCAATGAACCTAATGGCGTAGGCATAAATCAGTCATCGAACACACGGATGAGCTCTTTAATCCACTCAGCTGCCCAGGAATGAATATCTTTGCTTTAGGATTTGTGCTGATGATATGTGGCAATCAAAAGTGATCCTGGAGGAAGAAATGCTGAGTAGTTCATACTTTAGTCACCAAAAAAATTCCCTGTCATACTTATGGAAAATTCCTAGATTGGAACATCAGTAAGCATAAGATTCTTAGAAATAGATTGGGAAATAAACATTCTCGTAAATCAGTTTCTCAACCCTGACAATATTGGCATGTTGGACTGGATAATTTGTTGTGGGGCTGTCCTGTGTGTGGTAGGATGTTTAGCAGCATCCCTGGCTTCTACTCACTACATGCCAATAGCATCCCCTGCCCCAAGTTGTGACAACCAAAAATGTCTTCAAACATTGCAAATCTTTCCTGGGGGGCAAAATCACCCCTGGTTGTAAACCACGGTCATAAATATATCAGAACTCCACAGTGACAGTCTGACAGCATAATTTCAAGGTTTCCCACTCCCACTTTTTCCTCCCAGAGCACCCCAGCTATGCAGGCTGCATTCCTCCTTCTCAGTGGCTGCCCCCACTCATGGGACTCTTTGTCACGCTTCTTCCCAGAGCCTGTTCCAGAGTTAGATACAGCCGCTCTGCCGCCTGCTTGGATGCTACCAAAAGACAAGCACATGAGTCCTATTCCTTTTAAGTGTTTCCATTTTACTACTAATCACTTCAGGGAAACAGGACATAACGAAAACAACAAGTATGAAAAGCATTTCAATCAAAGCTTCAAGGAACAGAAACCAACTCAAACTGGCTCGAGTAAAAGGGCCTGGAAACATCTATGTCATGCACAGGAGACTGAGTCCAGCTGGACGTCCTTCAGACTGCAAATGGGGTCTGGAAAGTGGCCAGAAACTAAGGCATCTGCTGTCCCTGCTTCTCCCAGGACCACACACTTGCTCCTCTCCATCTCTTCCTGCCCTCATCTTATGCATCTTCTTCAGGGCCCCACATGGCCTTCAGCTTGGCTCCCACAGTTTTCAAGGCTTTCAGGGTCCCAATTCCAAAATCCCAGGGCAGACCTGGATTGGCCTAAGTTACCTCTCTTTGGCAGACCATGGGCTTTTGACCAGCTGAGTCATGACGTCAGCAAGTGTTCAGTCTCTGCCTTCGACTGTAGTATTACTTTGGGGGTCTTGTGAAATTAAAGTTATAAATGTAACCAGGCTTTCAAAAGTGAAAACTACTATACAAATGAGGTTTGGAATTTTTGTTTTATAATTATATTATATTATAAATTATGGAATAGTTTGGAATTTACAACAATCACGTGAGGAATTTGATATAGTAAAAAGAGCACATGATTAAAATAGAGAAAATCTGTGCTGTGTGACCTTAGGTGAAGCACTTCACTGCTCTGAATTATAGGAATAATATTGTCCATTCTGCTTCCCCAAGAGGTTCTTAGGTGGTTCAGATGAGACGTTTGTTGAGAAAACACTCTGCAGACTCCGGTGTAAACCTATGTGACGACAGTCTTCTCTAGTTAAAACCACTGTATGGAGAGGCACTGAGAGTCAGGAAGCAGTCAGGAATAATCTTACAGTGGCAAGCTCCACTGAAAGGGAAATTTATTATCTCACATAACAGGTGGTCCAGAGGTGGGCCCTGTCTCCAGGCACAAGCCAATCAGAGCTCCAGCTTCATTTCTCTGTAATTCACTTGGCTGCCCTCCTCTTTTTGTGTTGGCTTTTTCCTCCTTGTAACTTGTCTCATGGTCACAAGATGGCTGCCAGTAGACCTGGAAAAACTTGCTCCTTTGTTCATTTCCAACAAGAGAGGCAACCTCTCCCTCAAAAACATAAGATTAGAGTCTTTCCATTCAGTCTGTCTGATACAACTCGGGACACAGCCCACCCTTGAACCAGTCACGATCACTGGAGGAGGCCCTGTGCTGATGGGCTCAAACCTGAGGTCCTGAAGCAATCACCAGCAAGGGGGAATATATATACATAACCATTCTTGGCTTAGACTTGGAATCAGGATCCACCTCAGGACCCGGGGAGGGACCAGCCTCCTCTGAGTCTTCTGGCTGCATTTATTCTCTTTACCAAATTAGAGTTGTGCTAGGAAGGAGGAAGGGAGGAAGGGCATGTTCTGCTTAGGCAACCAACAGTGTCGCGTCACGTAGCCTCACTCAAAGCACATCTTCAAGTAGCCTGGTGCAGCCTTAGGAGCCAACATTTTGAGAAAAGGCAAAATCTCCCCAGCCTTCCTTGCCTATTTGGCTTGTACTTTTCTGTTGGCATTTCTTTAAGACAAAATAAGGAATTGGAGAGAGAGGGAAAATAAGGAAAGAAAAAAATGACTATCCTCTCTGGCTCACTCTCTCTCTCCTTCACAGAATCCTGGGGGATTATCATAGTGACCACTGGTGTCACGGCAACAGGAAATGCAGTGTTTCAGGCCCAGCCCAGAGGAATATGATCTGAATAAATGTTTATATGCAGATCGAGGCTCCACATTGTAAAGGCCCCTCCCAGTGCCAGCCTTCCTTTTTTCATCCTCACTAGATCACCCGCATCCACTGAGAAGCAGCTGAGGCCTTACATCAGGCAGAGATGGAGAAAACAAGGCTGCAGATGTGGCCTCTCCCCATTCAGAGACGTCTGTCCTCAAGGGATTTTTGGCATTTTGGAAACACAGCACAAGCCTCTCATAACTATTAAATGTTTCCAGATGGACATTGGCTCTTTCTGCCTTGTGGACAAAGAGTATTGTTAGGTGCTCCCCCATGTAGCATCGTAGATCAGACGAACACCAGCATTACATAAATCCTATGCTTCCACTAGGGCAAGTGAGTGGCTCAAGTAAGCCTCTAGGGGGCTTATTAAAAATGATGAATGCAAAAATAATTTTTAAGCCTTCCATGTCCCCCTATTGCCTAAAGGATCAATTCCACATTCTTTAGGCATGACATTCAAGGCCAACATGACCCCTTCTTTCCCCTCTTACAGTCTGATTTCTCTCCCAGCCTCACTGAGCAGCTCCCCATTCCTGAAGCTCCCCCACTCAGTGTGTTCAGTCCTTTCCTTTCCACTCACTGTTTTCCAACCTGCAGTTAAACTAATTCAAGTCTCTTCTAATCCTCATGCCCCAGGCCTATTTGCCCATCCACCCTTTCTGCCATCACTGTACCCTCTACAGCACAGGTTCTCAATCCTGGCTGCACAGTGGAGTCACTCACGGGCTTTAAAACATTGAGACCAACTCAGACCAATTAAATCAGAATGTAGATGAGAGAAGTGTGCTTGCTTATTATGAACCAGCTATGGCAAGTGGTGAAGTGTAAATGCAGACTCAGAATGCTTGATTTGAATTCCAGTTCCTCTCCTTGCCAGCCTTATAACCTGTGGCCAGCCTTGTACCAGTCCTCTGCATGCTTCCAATTCATTCCCTCTAAAACTAAGGCAAGAAATAGCCCCTACCTCATCAGGTTGTTGTGAAGATTAAATGAGTTAATGTAAAACTGACACTTAGTACTTGCTCAATCGGTGTTGGGTATGATGAGCATACATGGGTCTCTCTCTAGAAGACTCTAAGCAACTTAATAATAGGATCTGCATCTTGTTCCTCTCTGCCTAGCACAGAGCACACAAACACACAAAATTTTTTGAATGATTAAATGGATGCTGAAGATGAAGTTTGATGTTAGGAGATCAGGAAGATTTACAAAGAAGAGTTGGCCTATGAGCTGAACCTTGAAAGATGGGTGTGTTTGTGAGAGGCGGACGAGGGGTGGCAAGGTATTCCAGAGAGAATGATAAGAAGACCATGAGCCAAGACACTGATGTATAGGGTGTAGAGAAAAGACCAAGAGCCTGGGGTGTGCTGGGGTCAGAGGAGAGGATTATAGAAAAGAATTGCAGTGAGACAGTTTGAGAGGTAAGTTGGATCTTTTCATGAAGAGTTTTTAATGCCTCACTAAGGAATTTGGGGTTTATTCTGTAGAGAATGAGTGGACTGTGAAGAAAAATTCTAAGAGAATGAATGCACAATCATACTTGTGTTTTAGGAAGAAGATTCTTTCCAACTGGAGAGAAGGGAGACCTGGAGCAAGGGAAGCAATGAGCAAGGAGTGAATTAGGAGATTACTGTAGCTTCTTATCTGATAACAACATCATCTGTATATGTTAACTCTTCCCAAGAGACTATTTTGTTAATTTCTGATTTATTAACATACATGCACAGGGTAAAGATTTAAATAGAACAAAACTGTAAGACTTGCTCGCCTCTCTGATCACCACTTACCCAGTTCTATTTCCCTGAAGCAACTACTGTTGCTGAATTAAAAAGATTATGAGAGAGTACTATGAACAATTATACATCAATGAATCGGAAAATCTGGATGAAATAGACAAATGCCTAGAAATAGAAAACCTACCAAGACGAAATCATAAAGAAATAGAAAACCTGAATAGACCTATAACTAGTAAAGAGATTGAATCAGTTATTAAAAAAATCTCCTTACAAAGAAAAGCCCTTGACCTGATGGCTTTACTGGTGAATTCTACCAAACATTTAAAGAACTTACACCAACTCTTCTCAAACTTTTCCCAAAAAAATGAAGATGAGGGAACGCTTCTTAACTCATTCTATGAAGCATTACCTGTAAACCAAACCAAAGACATTACAAGAAAAGAAAACTACAGTTTCCCTTATCAATACAATAGCCCTTACGAACATTGATGCACAAATTCTCAACAAAATATTAGCAAACTGAATTCATCAGCATATTATAATAATTATACACCATGACCAAATGGGATTTATTCCTGGAATTCCAGGATGGCTGAACTTACAAAAATCAATTAATGTAATACACCAGGTTAATAAAATGAAGGTAAAAAAAAGAACATGTAATCCTCTCAATTGACGCAGAAAAAGCATTTGACAAAATTCAACCCACTTCAATGATAAAAACAGTTGACAAACTGGAAATAGAAGTAAACTACCTCAATATAGTAAAAGCCATATGCAAAAAACCCACAGCAAATATCATATTTAATAGAGAAAGACTGAAACCTTTTCCTCTAAGATCAGCAACAAGGCAAGGACATCTGCCTGCTTTCACCATTTCTATTCAGCATAGTACTGGAAGTTCTAGCCAGAGGAATTAGACAAGAAAAAGAAATAAAATGCATCCAAACTGGAAAAGAGGAAGTAAAATTATCTCTGTTTGCAGATGATATGATCTCATATGTAGAAAATCCTAAAGAGTCCACAAAAAAAGTTGTTAGAACTAATAAATGAATTCAGCAAAGTAGCCGGACACAAAGTCTACACACAAAATCAGTTGCATTTTTATACACTAACAACGAACAATCTGAAAATGAAATTAAGAAAAAAATTCCATTTACAATAGTATCAAAAAGAATAAAATACTTAGAAATTAACTTAACCAAAGAGCTGAAAGACCTATACAATTAAAACTACAAAACTTTGCTGAAAGAAACTAAAGAAGGCATAAATAAATGGAAACATATCCCATGTTCATGGATTGGAAGACAATATTGTTAAGATAGTAATACTTAGGGGCCGGCTCCGTGGCCAAATGGTTAAGTTCGCAGGCTCCGCTGTGGCGGCCCAGGGTTCAGATCCTGGGCGTGGACATGGCACCGCTCATCAGGCCACGTTGAGGCGGCGTCCCACATCCCACAACTAGAAGGACCTGCAACTAAGATATACAGCTATGTATTGGGGGGTTTGGGAAATAAAGCAGAAAAAAAAAAAAAAAAAAGATTGGCAACAGTTGTTAGCCCAGGTGCCAATCCTTAAAAAAAAAAAAATGGAAGATTGGCAAAGGTTGTTAGCCTAGGTGCCAATCTTTAAAAAAAAAAAAGATAGTGATACTACCCAAAGCAATCTACAGATTCAATGCAGTGCCTATCAAAATCCCAATGACATTTTTTTCAGAAATAGAAAAACCCATGAAAAATTTCTTATGGAATCTCAAGGGACCCCGAACAGCCAAACAATCTTAAAAAGGAAGAACAAAGCGGGAGGACTCACAGTCCTGATCTCAAAGCCTGCTACAAAGCTACCACAATCAAAACAGCGTGGTACCAGAAGAGAGACAGACACATAGACCAGCGGAACAGAATAGAGAGCCCAGAAATAAACCCTCACATAGACAGTCAAGTGACTTTTGACAAGGATGCCAAGACCATTCAATGGGGAAAGGATACTTTCTTCAACAAATGATGCTAGGAAGAATGGATATCCAGATACAAAAAAAAAATGAAGTTGAATCCTTACCTAACACCATCTACAAAAATTAACTCAAACAGGTCAAAGACCTAACTGTAAAACCAAAACTATAAAATCCTCAGAAGAAAACATACTATAAAAGCTTCACGATAGGGGCCGGCCTGGTGGTGCAGCAGTTAAGTTCGCATGTTACGCTTCCCAGCAGCCAGGGATTTGCCGGTTTGGATCCCGGGTGCAGACATGGCACCGTTTGGCAAAAACCATGCTGTGGTAGGCATCCCGCGTATAAAGTAGAGGAAGATGGGCATGGATGTTAGCTCAGGACCAGACTTCCTCAGGAAAAAGAGAAGGAATGGCAGTAGTTAGCTCAGGGCTAATCTTCTTCTTCTTCAAAAAAGGCTTCACGACATTGGATTTGGCAATGATTTCTTGGATATGACACCCAAAGGCACAGAAAACAAAAGAAAAAATACACAAATTAAACTTCATGAAAATTATAAAATTTTGTGCTTCAAAAGACACTATCAGCAGTGTAAAAAGGCAACTGATAGAATAGGAGAAATATGTGCAAATCATATACCTGATAAGGGATGAATAACCAGAATGTACAGATAACTTCCAAAATTCAACAACAACAACAAAACAACTTGATTAAAACCAGGCAAAGGACTTAGCTATTTCTCCAAAGAAGATGTACAATAGCCAAAAAGCACATGAAAAGATGCTCAACATCACTAATCATTAGCGAAATGCAAACCAAAACTACGATGAGATGTCACCTCACATTCGTTAGGATGACTACTTTCAAAGGAAACAGAAAATACAAGTGATGGCATGGTTGTGGAGACATTGGAACCCTTGTTCACTGTTGACGGGAATGTAGAATGGTACAGCTGTTCTGGAAAACGTTATGGAGCTTCCTCAAAAAATTAAAAATAGAACTACCATATGATGCAGCAATTCCACTTCTGGGTATATACACAAAAGAATTGAAAGCAGTATCTCAAAGAGTATAAATATACACCTATGTCATAGCAGCTCTATTCACAATAACTAAAACATGGAAGCAACCCAGTGTCCATCAACAGAAGAATGGATAAGCAAAATGTGGTGTATATACACAATGGAACATTATTCAGCCTTAAAAAGGAAAGAAAGTCTGAAACATGCTACAACATGGATGAACCTTGAGAACATTATGCTATTTGAAATAAGCCAGTCACAAAAAGGCAAATACCGTATGGTTCTACTTATATGAGGTGCTTAGAATAGTCAAAGCAGACAGAAAGCAGAATGGTGATTGCCAGGGGCTGGGGGAGGGGAAAATGGGGAGTTATAGTTTAATGAGCTTAGAGTTTCAGTTTTACAAGACGGAAAGAGTTCTGGAGGCGGATGGTGGTGATGAAAGCACATTAGGAATGTATTTAATACCGTTAAACTGTACACTTAAAAGTGGTTAAGACAGTAAATTTTATGTTTGTGTATTTTACCACAGTAAAAAAAATTAGAGGAAAAAAGTGAAGAACTGTATAAATATAAGGTGATATTGTTATTTACTATCAACCTGCTCTTTTCTAAGTCACAGCAACAAGAGATTTAACTACATTGGCTAGCTACTCGACTCACATTAATGTGTATTTTTATTTCAAAATCAGGCTTCATTTGCCTCACCAGGACTTCATATTCAGGATTCTTTATATTACATTTCACAGCACAATCCATAAATTTATGAATCAGTAACACATTCGTTTGGAAACCCTTGTTGTTCCATTTTTGTTAGAACCCTGGTGAGCACATGAGGAATTAGGCTCCAACATTGCTGTGCGTCCCACAGCTCCATGACATCGGACTGCCTGCAGAAACTGCTTAAAGGTGCTGCTGGCCATCCTGATCCCCAGCCTCTGGAATGGTGGAGTTAGGGTTTGAATTTTTTTCCCTACATTTCAAAAGGCGCATTTACATTTTAAGTGTATGAATAAATGGACCAAGCAACGAAAGAAATTGAAGTGGTAAGAAAGAAGCCTCGAAACATTCTGAGTCCAAGAGACCGGAGAGATTCTGGTCGGATTCCATCACTGATGAGTCAGCCCTTGGGTGATAGCTCCTGGGGAGTTAGCGTGCTTCCTGGAATCCTGTTGTTTTTTACCCATCCATCCCAACTTGTAAAGGTCAGGTCCCTTGTGTCTTCTAAAGTTGTGGGACAGATCTGAGAGCGCTTCTCTCGGCTCTCCATCTTCCTTTTTGATTTGTTTGTTGAGTATCAAAAATACTTATTAAGATATAATTCACATAACATAAAATACACCTTTGAAAGTGTACCATTCAGTAGTTTTTAGTGTATTCACAGGACTGTCTTCCCTTTGTTTTGTTTCCTTTTTTTATTTCTTAGAGAAAGGAGAGAGCCCTAATTACTCACTCATTGATTCAACGTATATTTATGGAGCACATTAAAAAATCAGATGAAAATCCCTACCCTCATGGAGCTTGCATTCTAGTGGAGAACACAAACAATAAACAAGCAAAATAAGCAACATATAGCGTATGTCAGAGGTGATAAGTGGCATGGAAAAGAAGACAGTAGGCAAAGGATAGGGTGTACCAGGCGGTCGTGGGTGGGAGAGGGATTACAATTTTAAATTGGGTGATAACAGTTTAAGCAAAGGTAACATTTGCTTAAAGGTAACGTTTAAGCAAATACTTGAAAGAAATGAGTAAGCAAATCATGTGCTTATCCAGGAGAAGGGCATCCAGGTAGAGGAAACAGCAGGTGCAGAGACCTTGCAGGCGAGAGGTGTGTTCTAGAAACAGCTGGGAGGCTGGTGTGCCTGGAGCTTAATAAGTGAGGGAGAAAATAGTGGGAAACAAGGTCAGAGGGGCCAATGGTGGCCAAAGCACGTAGGGTCCTGAGCTGCTTGTCAAGACTTTTGGCTTTTATTCTGAGTAAAGCAGGGAGCCACGGTAGAGTTTTGATTTGAGGAGTGCCATGAATTGACTTACTTTGAACTGGATCGTGCTGGTTGCTGTGTGGACTGGAGCATGCAGGTGAAGAGGGAAACAGCCTAGTTAGGAGGCCAATTGCAATAACCCAGGTGAGAGTAGGCATGGCCTGGACCAGGTGGCAATGGTAAAGATGATGAGAAATGACCAGATTCTGGATATATTATGAATGTAGAACCCACAGGCATGGCTGATGGAAAAGGTGTGTGGTGTGAGAGAAAGAGAAGTCAAGACAACTCAGAAACGAAATCTGCAGTACCAATGGTAACAGCCAATGGTAGAGCTGGTTGGGCAGGTCCAGCAGGGCAGCTTGACATACTGTATTTATCTCATAGGAAAGTTAAATTTTTAGGCCTGAAACATGTAGGTTGTTCTGGAGCTTTCCAAATTAGTAAAAGACAATAAAATTTACTTATTATCACACTATTTACAAAATATGACCCAACTATTTAAGCATCAAATTGCCAAACAGATTGTATGCATGATTTTATTTCTATTTTGAGGCTAAAAACAATTATTTGCCTATTACTTAACCAGTGGTCCACTTCCTTAATTGGAAAATTTAACACGTTGCAGTCATTTCTAGAAATTAGAAAAGTGATCAGTTCTGTCTGGGATTACTCTTGCTGCCTAATTTCATTGTTTGTAGTAAAATCTTTCATATACTAGTTTTATTTAACTGTATCAGGTACTTTTATTACCCCTCGACCATGACCTAACAATCCCTTTTTGTTAATAAAGTCTGCATAGCACTGCATGTAAATATTGGATATACGCTTGCACTGGAGCTAACTAGTACCAGATTGTGTTGATCTCTTTCCAAATCTCCATTCAGTGACGTCACTGTGGTGGCTTCAAAATCAGCCATGATAGGAGGATTTATATCACAGAAATTGATAAATGCTACAAATCATGGCTTTTTTTTTTTTTTTTTCAGAGCAGGCTTATCAGCACACCACTGGGCATAGCAGAGTGTGGGTTTGGGAATGTTAGCTTTAGGCCACACGGCAGTGGCACTGAGGGGAAGGGATGTGGTGGGAGCCATCTGCCCAGAGGGGAGGTGTGCTTTATCATTGACATTGCTTAGAATTGCCGGCTTAAAAGGATAATGAAAAGCAGACCTACTTTGAGTCTTGAAATCCTCTAGGACAGTGTTCCTCCTTATCGCCTGTGCTCAGGGCAGCTCCTCCCCATCTACTCCCGCCTCTGCTCTAATCCTACCCACTCCTGGTCGCCATGGCTATGACATTTAACCTCTTTAAGCCTTAGTTTCCTCGTCTGTTCAACAGGGATCATAATTCCCAGCTCACTGGCTTATTGTGGGGGTTCAAGGCAATCTATGCTCAATTAATGGTAGCAGGAGCAATATCTTTGAGAGTTTCCTCATAGCCTTAAGAGAAGGGGGGAAACCCCTTATAGATCAAGAGCATCTTCCTATCCATTGTGCTTTCCAACCTCCAAGCCTCTGTTGATGCTGTTCCCCCCACTTGGAATCCTACTTCCACGTGTTCAAACAATGTTCATCTTCCAAAGGTGACCCAATTACCGCCACCTCTATGAGGCTTTCCCACAGCTGACATAATCTCTCCTTCCTCTAAAATTCCCTGGCTTTTTGGGGAATCTCTGGCACTACCCCAGACCTACTGGATTAGAATCTGCAGTTTAACATGATCCCCAAGTGATTTGTAGGCACATTAAAATTTAGGAAGGCTGCTCTAAAATGCTGGTTCTCAAACTTGGCTCCACATTGGAATTACCTGGGGAGATTTGAAAAAGCTTAATGCCTAGACCCCATCTCAAGAGATTCTGATTCAACAGGTCTGAGTGCAGCCTGGGCATCAAGGTCTTTTAAAACTCCCACATGAATTTGCAACAACATGGATGGACCTGGAGGGTATTATGCTAAGCGAAATAAGCCAGACTGAGAAAGACAAACACAGTATGATTTCCCTCCCATGTGGAAGATAAACTAACACATGGACAAAGAGAACAGCTCAGTGGTTCCCCGGGGAAGGGGGCTGGGGTGGGCGCAGGGGATGAAGGGGAGCACTTATGTGGTGACGGACAAGAAATCATGTACCACTAAAATTTCACAATGATAGAAACTATTATGAACTCAATAAAAATAAATCAAATGTTTTAAATTAAAATATTTTAAAAATTTAAAAAAAAATCCCAGATGATACTAGTATGCAACAAAGTTTGAGAACCATTGCCCTATAAACACCCCCTTAAACTCCCTATATGGCCTGAGCACTCTCCAATGTTATGGTTATTTGTGTCCGTGTATGTTTTCCCACTTCTATTAAACTACGTCTTTTAAGAGCAAGAATTGTTTTTCACTTCAATTTTTATCACCTCCTACCTAACAATCTGTGCTCATATAATGGGAGTTTAATATATATTTATTGGATGAACGATGAATGAATCGTTTATTTGCAATCCAAAAATGTTCTCTAAATACCAGAAGTGTGGCTTTTGTCCTATTCTGAAGACCGGTAGAGCATATTCTTGAAATTGTGGAGTTATCTCCTCTTCAGTTCTAAGTAAAGACCAAGTGTCTGAAGAGTAGGAGGCTGGTGGCTAGAATGTGTTTTCTGACTGAGAATAGATCTCTGGGTACCATCGCGGCTGGCCACTGCTATCTCTGTGAGCGGTTGACGGAAAGCCACAGCTTGGAATCCTAAGATTCCAGAGGGCAGTGCAAAATGAAGCAGCCCCTCCCCACACTCCTTCCGTCCAATTCAGAACTCTCGGCTGAGGGATGATGATGTTATTGTTTCTTCCTCTCCAGGGTGCCATTTCGATATTTATGGAGATTGTTGTCCTCACTATGAAGGCATCTGTTATTGAAATGTTCCTTGGTAAGTACTTTTATATGTGTATCTGGATACACTTTTAACATTCTCCCAAGGTCCAAAGAATCTTGCCAAGAAAAGGTTTAAACCAAGACAGAGCAAACAAACAGTTCAGTGTATCTTTTTACGATAAACACTTTGGAGAGAAATTTAAGTGAGAATGTTAAGTGTAGATCAAATTCAGGATGTATGTGCATATATATTTTTATATAAGGCAAATATATGTATTACATATGTGTGTCTCTACATATGACATTATACACACATAATACACACATAGTGTGTGTAGTCTTCAACAACCAGCAAATATGCATATCGAGCATATTTCAAATTCTGAATTTAGGGATCTCCTTGTTTCTTAACTTCTCAAAAACAATTCTTATCAGTGACATAGCCTTACTTGTACCATTGGCAACTCATACTTTTCAGAGATGAAATGCTTTAAACTTATCCATTATCACCAGAGAACGCAGTTTTGGACAGACCCAGAGAAAAGTGTTGATGGGTTTAGCACTAAGCCTGAGGGTAATCTTCTATTCATCTTAACCACGTTGAGCAGTGGCCTTGTCAGGTAAAGTGACCCCATGGGTCACTGTGAAACTGTTGCCAGGGAAGGGTGCAAAGGCCTTTCAGACAGCCTGCATTCGTTTCTAGGGCTGCCCTAACAGAATATGGTCACATGCCGCATAACGATGTTTTGGACAACAGGCTGCACATACGATGCTGGTCCCGTAAGATTAGTACCATATAGTGTAGTAGGCACACATCTCTAGGTTTGTGTAAGTACATAATGATATTCGAACAGTGATAAAATCACCAAACAACACATTTCTCAGAATGTATCCCTATCATTAGGTGACGCATGACTGTACCGCAAACTGAGCAGCTTGGAACAACAGAATTTTATTCTTTCGCATTCTGGAGGTGAGAAGTCTAAAATCAAGGTGTCAGCAGGGTTGGTTCCTTCAGAGGGCTGTGAGGGTAAAGTCTGTTCCTTGGCTTTCTCCCAGCCTCTGGTGGTTTGCTGGCAATCTTTGGCATCACCTCAATCTCTGTCTCCGTCTGCACATGGTGTTCTTCCTGTATGTGTGTGTCTGTGTCCAAATTTCCCCTTTGGATAACACCAGCCATATTGGATAGGGGCCCGAGCTACTCCAGTATGACCTCATCTTAACTAATTACATCTGCAACCACCCTATTTCCAAATAAGGTCACATTCTGAGGTATTGGGGCCTACGACATCAACATATCAAATTGGGGGTACACAATTCAACCCATAATATGGTCAGAATGTTCAAGATCTATGCAGAGGGAGTCTACACAGCAAAACTGGGGACTAGAAGAGAAAGAAGTGACGCAGCTGGGAAGGTGAGGGGGCTCTCGGCATGGCGGAAGGCACCACCTTGCCCTTTTGAGAGGCTCTCTCCTGCCCGTATTAACCTACAGGTTAGTAGGTTTCTTACACAGGGAGGGGTGAGGGTGGGGCAGGGGGTTAGGAATAGGAAGAATTTAGCTACTGTAAAACAAACACGCAAACCAACAAACCCTGAGGCCATTTCCCACTCTGCCATGTCGCCAGCATCACAGAACCAAGAAGGGAGACTTGCCTATCCTCTGAGCCTGGCTTTCTGCAACTCATTGAGAAAGCAAGAAATCAAAGTAGAAAAAGGAGACTCCTATCACAAATTCCCCTCTCCAGTCCTCACAGGTCCACCCCCAGCATCTCATTCGTCCACTTGTCTCTATCCTAAGGCCGTTCCTGTAAGTCCCTGTCACCGTCTTCGGTACTGTGACAGCCTCTCTGCCCCAAATCCTTACCCCTCCAACTCGTCTCCACCATACCCTGATTAATCTCCCCAAAACCCACATCTGATCAATAGTGTCTTCGTTTAAATTCCTAGGTGTTTTCCCCTAGTCCTCATGGTGGAGCCCACGTCTCTTAAAGAGCCATCCTTGCTGGCGAGGCCTTCCTGATGCAGCTCTTGCTGTCCTCTGCTGCTCTCCTCTCTACCCTAGCGCCCACCTTGGCTTCCAGGGACCTGGGATCTCATTCTCCTGAGGATGGAGTCACTTCTCACCTCCAGGCCTTCCACCATGCTGTTCCCTTTCCTGGAATGTTCTTCCTCACTCCCACACTCCCACAAACCCTATTGGTCCTCAGCAAGCTTCCCCCCTCCCCCCGTTTATCAGGCCATCTTCCTATGTGTTTCCTTACGTCCTGTATTGATTCTTATCATAGCTGCACGGCATTCACCTCATCATTAGTCTGGCTCCCCCAAAACTGTAAACTCATGAGGGCAGGAGCCATGTCTTGTCCATCGTTGCATTTCGAGTGCTCAGCACATCTCATAGGTGCTCAAGAAATATTGCCAAGTAAGTTATTCTCCTTAGAGATGCTGGATTTTTAAAGTATCAGAGTCCAATTCTGCACCCACTTCTGACATGTAGGGTTTTTTCCACCCCAAGCTATTCCCCGACACAAGCTGGATGTCCCACAATTCAGCTCAATTCTGACACTATCTACCTGGACATAGCCTCAGGTTCCACAGGTTAAGGGCTCAGTCCCACAAGACTGCCCTCCCCTAGTTCAGATGCCGACCGAAAATTCAGATTGTCACCTGTGCTTCTGACCTACTGGCTGTAAATCAGAGGTCCCCACGATCCCCTCTTTGGGTTTGATTAATTTGCTACAGTGGCTTACAGAAAGAACTGAGGAAGCCAGTTTACTCACTAGATTACCAGAATATTACGAAGAATATTAAAGGATATGAGTCAACATCCAGATGAACAGATACATAGGGTGAGGTCCCAAACAAAGGAGCTTCTGTCCCTGTGGAGTTTGGGGACCAGCATGGTGGTACACCAACATGGAAACTCTCTGGACCCCATACTTCTGGGTTTTTACGCAGGCTCCATTACATAGGCATGATTGATTAAATCATTGGCTTTTGGTGATTGATTCAACCTCCAGCCCCTCTCCTATCCCGGGAAATCAGGGGGTGGGACTGAAAGTTCCAAAACTCTGTTTGTGGTTTGTTCCCCTGGCAACCAGCTGCCTCATTTTTAGAGGGTTCCCAAAAGTCACCTCATTAACATAAACTCAGTTGTGACTTAGAGGAGCTTGTTATGGATAACGAGACACCCATTTCACCTTTATGGCTCTTTAGTGATTTCAGGAACTGAGGACTAGAAACCAGATAGTATAACAAAAGATGCTCCCATTGGTCTTATAGCTCAGGAAATTCCAAAGGTTTTGGTAGCTGTGAGCCAGGAACTGTAGCCAAAAGACCAAAATACATATTTATTATAAATCACAATATCATACAGAGCCATCCAATGACCCCCCAAAAGCCCTCTAGATTAATGTCAATTAAGTGTTTGATTAACGTCTATCAGAGCCAGCATGTGTGTTTTAGACATGTTTAAATGCTTGCTATGGCAGACTTTTTTGCTGCCCATTGTCAGTGGACCCCCCCAACTGCACTTACGGGGAGCAAGTGGCATAAAGAAGCTAAGGCAGCACCCAGCAGACTTGCAGTCTGGGCCCAACTTCAGCCCCCAAAGGACCACAGTTTTAGCCAAGGTGTTAACCTTGACCTTGGTTTCTTTTCCATAAAATAAATGTATGCCCTCCAAAGTTCCTCTCAACTTTAATATTCTATAATTTGAAGCATAATTTTATGATTTATGTGACTGTAGAAAATAAGTTGTCCTGTCTTTGCTATGAAGCTCTGATTTTCTTGATGCTAAATGTTTCATTGAGTGCATAATCCCAAATTAAAGCACGTGGGAAATCTGAACAGCTTTAAGATGATCTGTTTATAAGTCATCTTTCAGGAAGGCATTGTAGACATGTTAAAGAGAACCAAGGTGGACAGTATTTAAAGCTTTAAAAACAGATTTTAATCAGGAACTACTACAATAGGAGAAAGGAGACCTCCATACAGAACTGGGCTCAATTCTGAATACAACAGGGAGAGCGGAGATTTCTATCCAAGGAGCAGGCTGCAGGGGTCAGAGGATGGAAATTACTAAGAGGAGACACCAAGGGTAGGGGGGTTCTTGCTAAATCGAACTGACAGGATCCTTGCTAAAGGCAGACCATGGTGGGCAGATACCAAGGATGGAGGATTCTCTCTAAACATTATTCTTGCTAAAGCTGGGCGATGCAGGCCCACCAAGAACGGACCCTGACACCCAAGGTCAAAGCCTAGTTGTGAAGAGGGCTTAGAGGAGCCTGACTAAAGTTTGGTCAAGGAGAGAGTCCTTGACAACATGGCCTGCGGTAGTATCTTGAGGGGCTGTGAAAGGATCTAACAAGAAGTTTGTGGGCTAGAATGAGTCACTTCTATAAAAGTTCTGGGCACATAGGAAGCATTCAGTAAGTGCTTACTGATTGGATCTTCAATTAGATGTTCTGGCACTTCATGTCTTCTTGAAAGTAGATGGATTTGATTATAATTCATCACTGAGAGGAAAACTGGAACACAAGCACAATGGAACACAAGCCAACGATTTTAGAAAGCACTTTTCATTATTAAAAGTCTATATGATTTCAACATGACCAAATTAAAAAACAACTATGTTGTCTTTTTCTAATTAGAAAAGAAACATATTCTATGTAAAATATGCAGTATATATAAGGAATATACTACAAAGTGAGAAAATACAGAAAATATAGGATAGGAATTATAATTCCACCATTATTAACATTTTGGTATGTTTGTTCCAGTTATTTCTCTCTGCAGATATTCAAATGTTGTCAGAATGATTCTTAAGGTTAGAGCCGAGCACTGCCCGGGTTACTTAATATTCTTCTACACGTCATTTGTAATAAATGTTTAGGATTCTCCTATTGTTGGGACATTTCCAACACTTCATTATTTCCAGATTGTCATTAGAAATGCTGCTGTAATGAACGCTATTTATATAAATCTTTGTCTATATCTCTGGTCATAACTTGGGATATATTCCTAGGGGTGCATTTTCCAGGATAAAGCCAAATGGCTTTCCAGAATGACTCCACCTGCTTGGACCTTCCCAACAGTGTCCTGGAACGCCCTGATCCCAAATCCAGGCCAGGATTAAGGATAACCTTGTGTTCAATATTTACTGACACGATATGGGGAAATATCCCATCGTTTTGCTTTAGCTTGCATTCTTTATCCTCAATGAGATTTACATTGTTTCAAGCTACTTTATTTGTATTTTCTCTATCTATAAATTATCTGGATGATAATTTATTTAAATTGAATTTTAAAACAATTACACTTCAGCTATCTTAGCTGTACTGATCACCACACTAAAGAAGAGAGAAATAGGGGGAAATCTTTTATTTGAAAAAGTAATTACAATATATAATTTGTTTTGAAATTTTAAGCACTGATCTCGAAAGATGAGAACTATTCGTGTTATTCAAAACTAAAACATTGAATGTTTAAAAATTGAGAAGCATTACTGCAGAGTTGGTAAATCATGGCTGCCTCAGAATTTAGGATTCTAGACTTAATTCAAGCCTTCTAGACACTTAATGGTGTCGGTAGCCAGATAACTAACTACTTCCGCAGAAGGGACTGGCTTGCAGACCTGTGTTCTTCTTATACTTTGAAGTGAGCATCAGCCAGCCAGCTTGGTGCTCTGCCCAGCTTCCTAAGAAAAGGAACACAAGACTGATTTTTCTCTCACCCAGTTAACGGCAATTCACCGTTTCCAAAGTAGGAAGAGAGGTCTTGCTGATGAGGAATGAAGACTTGCTCCAGGGCACAAGCACATTTCCAAGCCTAATTGACCAGCCCTCCCTCAAGGAGTGGTTTCTGGGGAACTTTAATTAATAAGCAGCTAAGCTGAGGGGAGGGCTTCTGTGCGCCATTGAAAATAATGACTTTATTAACTACTACCGTAAAACTGAGTCCAGCTATGCATGTTTTCAGCCTGAAGTGTCTTGGGCGAGCAAATGCGGTGATGGGGTGGTCCTACTGAAATATTTATAGTTCTAATGATACTGAGACTTATAAACCACTTGCCACAGGCACACAGGCCCAGAAGGACAGCATTTGGGGTTCTACAAGAATTGATACCCAAATTTATTGCTGTTTCACTAACTCAACTTAATTTGCATATTTTTTCTAGATATTTATTTAGTACTTGTTTTAAAACATATTCTAGGATTCTAGTTATTTATTTTTGTATAAAATGAAGATGTGGTCTTTGCAGAATCAAATGACACAGAGACTACTATAAAAATTAGACCTCCAGGACACTCACACCCACCCAAACCCCAGAAGTAAATAACACCTAAAAATGTCTGCCTTCATGCTACTTGGCCCGACTTTTGGTTCTCACTCAGTTCTCTTTCACGTTTCTGTTCTCGCGGGACATGGTATGTCAACTGTCCAGGCCTCAACTAACGCTAGTGGTCAAAACTGGGGACGATTTGCCAGCTGCATCGCTGGCACACATAGCTAGATAATCAAAAGATAAATGAAAAGTTTTCTTAACAGACACTTGGTGACGTCGCCACTTTTTCCTTCAAAGGTAGTTGCCAATTTGAGAATTCCTAAGAACATTTATGCCTAAATTGAGCATCCTTGTTCTGTTAAAAAAAAGCAAAAAACAAATGCATAAACTAGGAAGTAAAATGCCTATTTTGATTACTCTGTTGCCTCAAGTTCACCTCCAAATCCCAACCCCATCCAGAAAGTGGGTTTCTCAAAAAAGTAGTTAAAATAGAGGTAAAGTAAAGCAGTACCATCTTTGGGTGGGTGAGGGGGAAGGAGGCCTGGAGAGGGATGAAGGAAGAAGAAGAGAGAATGGACCAGCCCTTTGAAAGGAAAACCATCGCTCTTCCGCCTACAGGTAGAATTGCTAGAGGAACAGAGAAGTGAGCATTTTCAGACATTGCTAATAAAAAAAAATTGCTATGAGAAATTTTCACAGCATATATCAAAATTTTAAATGGGCACACCTCTCAGACAAGAGACCCTATTTTCCTATTTGGAAATTTGTTTTAAGAAAGTAATGGGTAGGTGCAAAGATGAAGCTTTTTATATGAAATTGGGAATTGGCTAAATTATGGCATATCCATACACAGCAATACTTTGTAGGCAGTTGAGTTATTGTGAGAGGAATACTTAATGACAAGAAAAAATGTTTGTGTATATCCTTGAGTAGAAATAAGTTATAAAACATTGTAAACAGTATGAGCATGGTCAAATGTTTGATTAAAAGTACCCATATGAATACGTATATACACATAGAAAAAGACTGAAATATTATATTTTTGTGTTCATCCTTCTTTTCTGTGCTGTTTTTTGTGTTTTTCACATTTTTCTACAAGGAAAATGTATTATTTTGGTAATAAGAAAAAAATCGGTCAGCGTTATTTTTTAAAAACACACGGCTCAAACCGGTAATGTGACTTTAAATGATAAAGGATGAAGAGTCCCCCTTCTTCTCTTATTGCTATACTCCCTGAAGGAGAGTGGGATCCGGATGCTATTTGAGGTTCTGCTCCTGTTTCTGAGGAGCTTGACGACCTGCAGTTGGTCTTTGTGGGGCACAGACCTGGCGCTGCTGAAGTGGACACCAGGGGACACTCAGGTCACACCACACATCTTGTGACAAGTCTTTCTCTTCTCTGCAGTCCCCTTTCTCCTTGTCTTCCTTTCCCAGACAGCCCTCTTCTGAGGCTTTTTACATATCCGCTCCATTCAGCCCTCCCTCTGTCTCACACACACGCACACACACGTGCACGCAGTTCTCTGGCCATTTGGAAATGGGCCATTTGGAAACAGTGTGGAACAGAGGAAAGAGCACAAGAAGGGGTTGGGTGCTCATCCTACCCTTATCATTTGTTCCTGGGAGCAAGCAAATCAGTGGACTTCTCCAGGCCCACATTCCCTCCTTTGGAAAATGGAGATGGTAGGGTTGGTGTGGTGAAATTTAAAGATGGTGAAACAAAGCACAGGTACCCAAGAGGTATTTTTGAAAGGCACTTTCCGCAGAAGCCAAGAAAAGGACACAAACTATACATCTTATTTCCCCAACCTTAATTTCAGGGAAAATTAGTTTCACCAACGAGAATCCTTTAAAGTGTGATTGAGGTAAATATAAGAGTTCAAAGAGAGACAGTGTTTAGGTGAAATAATATTGACTATTTTTTTTTTGTATTTTCTTCATGTAGTTTTGCTGGTGACTGGAATACATTCAAATAAAGAAACGACAAAGAAGGTTAAAAGGCCTAAGTTCAGTAAGTAAAATTACAATTCCTCACTGATATAAGACTTGTGTCTCTAGTCTGAAAGACTGCTACACATGTAGATAATTTGGGTAATTTTCTTGTTTTTGTTTTTTGTGTCTTATCTCAATTACTTGGCACTCAGACTAATTAGCAATGATTCTTATTTATCACCTACCTCATTCCAAAAAGCATTTGAGATAGGAATCCTGATTTTAGGGTGAAAGATAAGTAGTTCCACTACAGTAGAGAAGTTCAAGATGCACGTACAAAGACCAGATGACACGATGTCTCTATGGCTAAGCTGGAGCAGAGATTTTCCTGCCATTGAAATGCTGTCTCAATTCTCCATGCTGGGAAATTCAGTCCGGCTAATGCAAATATCTAGCAAACTTGCCCACTTTCCAGCGAGCACTGGGGTCAGAGGGCAAATCTCACAGAAAAGCCCATGAGGTTTCACACCAGATCAATGGAAAGAGGAAAAATAAATCTCATTTTTGGATGGTATATCAGTTAAGATTAGATGACAGAAAATCCAAAATAACAGTTGTATAAATAAGACTGAAGTTTTTTTCTTCTTCCTATAAACATAGTCAGTCTGGGCTTTTATAGAAGCTTCATGATCTTCAGGGACCCAGACTCCTCCTGTTTTGTCATTCTGCTTTTCTCAACATGGTTCCAACTCGTCCAAAATGGCTGTCCCAGCTCCAGCCATCATGTCCACATTCCAGTCAGTAGGAAAGGATGAAGAGGGGCATATATATGCTCCCCTTAAAGATAAGTCCAGAAAATCAAATATAGTACTTCAACTTAAATACTGTTGGCCAGCATTAAGGGAGACTGGGAAATATCTTGATTTCAAGCATCCACATGCCTAGCTAAAAGTAAGCGGTTCTATTACTAGGAAAGAAGGGAGAATGGGGAGGGAAATAACTAGCAGAACAGGACATAGATGGAAAATCTCACACTCAGATTTTGCGAGCACATTCAGAGATCTGTATCTAAATTTGCAGACTTGATGGAGGCTTGAGCTAAGGTATATTTATAAAGGACCATAAAAGGCAGGCTTTAGACACAGTCAATGTTCTGTGTTCTCCACAACTGAAACTTCTCTATAAGCATTAACTTTAGGTGCCTTGAAATCAGCAATATTAATCGTTTGAAATAAAAGAAAGAGATTTGCTTCACACACCATTCTTTGTTTCTTCTGCTTCTTTAAATCTTCCATGTGGGATTTCCTGTTGAAATGAGACCAAAAGGGCAGCCATCCACAGCCTCCTAGGCTGAAATACTAAAAAGGCATCAGTTGTTTACTTATTCCTGTCAGGACCAAGAGCCCGGAGAGCCAGCCCAGGGGCAGATGTGTGTTCAAAACAATGATTGGGTTAATATGGAGACAAATACACACCCAAGTACGAATTCCTGTGGGCTGTTTCCTGTGTCTTCATTAACTCATACACAAAAATCATGAAAGGTTCCGTGATTACCATGACAACAGTTTTCAGTGACTATGAAAGTCTGTGCTAAATGACCCAAGGGCAAACCTCTTTGAGAGATCTCAGATGGATTGAATTTCTGATCTGCTAAATTCTAACCTTATTCTCAAAATCTCCCTAGAGAAGCAGCACATTTGAATCAATAAGTGCATGAGGACTTTTCTCTAATTAGAAACTCTGGCACAATCATTAAATAAGGGGGAAAAAGATACAATGAATGTAATGGGATATTCCCCAAGCACGGCCATATCTGATTCTTTACCTCAGGAGTATTTCCAAATTATAGTCTACAGCTTGAGCCAAAGCCATTTTCATTTTTTCTGTTCAACGTTGTCAATCTGCCACTGGGGTAGGTGACTGATGGCAAGGGAGGCACATCATTCATTCATTTGATGAGTATTTATTGGGTACTAGCCAAGCACCAAGTACTGTGTTAGACACCCAGATACGACAGCGATTAAGACTCAGTCTTGGCACTCAAAGCTCAAAATCTAGGGAGGAAGAAAGACAAGTCACCAGGCAATTATGATGTCAGTGCTAGGATTCGGGAGCTAAAGGTACTCTGAGAGTATGCAGTAGAAGCTGTGTATCTGGCAGGAATCCCTGGAGGAAGTGACATACCTTCACTGACATCTGAAGGCCAAATAGGGATTGGCCAGGTAAAGATTAGGAGAAAAGAGTGTGATAGCATGCCCGAGGCCTGAAGAGTAGAAAAAGCTAAAAAGTAGTTCAATGACTGAAATACAGAGTGGAAAGTGAATGTCGGGGGTAAGCAGGCATCAGAATGTGAAGAGCTCTGTTACCGGGTCCAGGAATCTCGACTTCATCACGAGGGCAATGAGGAGTGTCTCGGTGCAGGGTATTTTGGTTGCAATGAGCAGAAGTCCAAAGCTAATTTGCTAAAGCACAAAAGGGGATTTGGGGAGGCCATGAGGGAGCTTGCAGAACCCAAGGCAGGGAAGGCACCTGGAACTCGCCTGGACTGCAGCCCTGATGGAAAGGTCTCAAGAATTGGTGCCTCTGCTTCTCTCGGCATGTCTTCCTCACTGTCTCCCTCTCTCTCTATGCAGACCATCTCTCTCTGTCCTGATCCCAAATATAGGGGACAGAGAATCTAATTGTATCAGCCTAGGCTGGCAGAGTGGTTCTCAGAGAAGAGTCAAGTGGTTAGGGTTGCACTGAAGAAATCAAACAATCCTGCCAACAGAAAACCCCTTTGTACCAACATATGGAGAGAGAAGAGAACGAACACATTTTATTAATGAGTAAGCATCACAGAGTTCCATGCATGTACAGGAAGGAGGAAAGTGTCTCCCAAGTCTGGAAAGAATTTCACACAGATTTATACAGAAAAGTGGAAAGCAGAACAAGGACAACTTCTCTTATTTCCTTGACAGATAAATGCACCCATCTTGTGATTGTCTCTTGTATACCTGGAGACCTCTGAGCTCCTTCTAGAGGTATTTACAGATCCATGGATCAGAAGACTAGAAACCTCACATTGTAAAATTGAAAGGTCAGCCTAATATGGGCCTATTATACTAAGGTCAAGGAGGCAGTGTAAGAGGAGAAGGTGGGAAGGCAGTGGCCTCCGTCCTCTTTGCCAAACAAAGAGAACTTGATCATTTTACTCTTACAGTTGACACCTCAGAATATATCTTACAGAGAGCTACTGAAGGATTTGAAGCAGAAAAGTGAAATCATAAAAGCAGAGCTTTAAACCAATCACTTTGGCTTCAGTGTGAGGATGGACCAGGTCAGTGGTTCTCAAAGTACCTTCCTGGACCAGCACCATCAGCATCACCAGGACCTTCTGTGCCACCCACCCCAGACCACCTCATCAGAAACTCTAGGGGTGGGGCCCGTGATCTGTGTTTTAACAAGATCTCCAGGTGATTCTGATGCCTGGTAAAATCTGAGAACTGGTGGACTACAGAGAGAACCAGGATCAGGGCTGCTTACAGACATGAACGTGAGCTCATGGTTCTCTTCAGTGCCCTCTGACCTCTCTTCTAGCCAGCCCTCAATTTTCACCAGTGTTTATTCAAGACTAAAAGTCTTCACCGCCCAGAGGACTGAAGGTAAAATAACAAAAAGTAGGTAATTTGAGAGTTTTAGTCGGTGGACACTTTACTGACCCCTGTTGCACATACGGCACTGCTCTTGACTCTTGGGGATCTAGTGCCCGAGACATGGTGCACAAGTTGGCAGCGCTGGATTTGAAACTCAGGTCCGTGGGAGGTTGAGCCCCAAATTCTTTCCCAATGCCTCCTCCCAAGCAAGCCAGGACTAAGGAATGAAGTCTCTGTTCCCTGGAGGCAGATAAGGGTGTTGGATGATCAAGGGCTTATAGGAAATCAAGTAGAAGAGATATGGGGAAAATAGGAAAAGGAGAAACCAGCATGAGTGCCATCCTTTGGCCTGGCCTGAGACCATACGCCACACCAGTGCATCTATTCTGTCTGTGCATAGGGTTACTGTTGCTTTAGGTAACTGTCGCTTTCTCTCCTCCCTACTGTCTCTTCTTTTTTATTTCCATTTCTTCTCATCTCCTTTTCCTTCTGTCCATTTCTTTGGTCTGCTCATGGCCCCAGTGGGCCTCACGGACATTGCTTGACTCCACTGGGGCCCTTTGGGCCAAGAAGGTAGTACATGTTGAAAATAATCCAGCATAGAGGTTTTACAAAAGGTAAAGCGAAGATGAAAAGAGAAATGGGACAATTTCTTACAGCTCTACTCCCCCGACCTATACATGACCATTCATTCCAAGCTAATATTGTGCTTTCACGTACACAATTGTATTGGGTACGGTTTAACTTCACCACACTTGGCTTATCACATCACCTTATTTTCTAAATCAAATCAGTCTAACTCCAAACTTCCAATCACCAGGGGCTGAGAAATTCAAATTCCATCATCACAGAGGCTTCCTCTCTCCCTGCTCCAGCCCCCAGAAGCCTTGCACAATCTAGAACGTTAGGGGAGGTCCCCTGCACTGCTCAGTGTCCAAGCCCAAGCCATGTTATCTCTGAAAGTTGGGCGGTTCCATTGTTTCCTGAACGACAGGATCTTGTGAAGGTCGGAAAGCCCCATACCTAAGCATGGGGTGGCAGGGGTACCACACCAGGTAGTTCTCCGAGGTGATGCTCCTCCAAAGCAGCTGCTAGGGAATAGGGGTATTTCCCTTACTAGGACCTACCTCCCACTCCCGCCGTCCCAGGCTTGGAAGATCATTTCCTCTCCGTCACTCATTGGGCTGACAAAGCCCAATCCCTTAAAACAAGGGAGATTTGGAGAGAGCAATTCCCAGTGCCTCAAGGGAGAGCTGTCTTCACGGGACCCTGCCCTCCCTCCTGTAATCTTGAACTACAGAGGTAGGAGAACGTGACAGCCTAGGTACCTGCTTAGAATAATAACAGGGAAAAAATACAATAAGAAGAAACATAAATTAATATCTTAACAAATTAACCTGCTGCATAGTCTGTGATAAAGTTTACCTTCCTGTCTAAAATGAGAGTTTTATCAAGTTTATTTTTAGGGGTGATTTTTTCAAGGCTCTCATTTTCCTAATGTGCTTTGGAACCATAGGTCTGACCTTACCCAGAGGCGTCTAAGGGGTAGAGTTAGTCAGCAAAACCTCTCAACAGGTTGAGTTTCTAACAAATGACCAAAAATGTGGCTGCATTTTTCTTGGTTGTTGAAGGCCACAAAGGATTGAAGGCTTTAGGTGTATTCATAACACTCTGTTCCTGAGGCAGTCATGATACTTTATGAATTTTAAGGATTGACTTCATTTATCTGTAGATCACACATTCAAAAACAGGCCTATTCTTCAACTCAGGAGCTTTTCAGCCCGTACTGTAATAAACCCATCCTATATTTCCACATAAAGTATGTCCACCAACAATCTAGAACAATCCCTGCCTGGTAGAGCGTCTGTGATAGAGAGAGAAAAGCTTTTAAGTTGTAAAATCTCCTCAATAGCTCTTCTTCATGTAAGAAAACCCCAGAAGAGCCCCAGAAACAATGGTCTTAGTGTAAGAGGGGTTCAGGTGAGATAGCATCACAGAAGTGAGAGCCACGATGATTAACTCCATGAGACACATTACTGGCCGTCCATCCCGCAAAGTCTCTGGCTTCAGTGAGCATCCAATCTTGTGTAAGATAAAATAAATGCATGCAAAGGAAAGCCTTCCTGGACCCAGCTCCCACTGCCACTACACAAAACTAGTTTAGATTTCTCCTGTGTGGGCTACACTTCCTCTACAATAGTCTTACCACGCATTGTCTTAAGAGCTTTTTATACAGTCTGTCTCTAACTAGAACAAAAGCACCATGAAGATGTCATGAGTGCTTATTTGGTATTCGTTGGATGAATGGACAGACAAACGGACAACAACAACAGAAAGCCACTATAAAATAAAGCAAAATATGGTAAAGTGCTACAGAAGAATAACAAGGATTTGTACTAGTTTCATGGAGGAGCATTTGAGGTAGGACATGAAAAATAAGTAGAATTTTACAGGCAGAGGTGGGTGGGAGGCCTTTCTAAGTGGACCAAGCCCAGATAGCTCAGGGAGCAAGTGGAAAATGAGGTCAGGAAACAATGAGTGGTGTGGTTGGGGTTAAGTGTCTGGGCATCATGGGAGATGCAGCTGGAAGGTGGGTTAGGACCAGGCAATGCCAGTCTGAGAAGCTTTGTTCGTCACCGTTTTTTAGAGGGTGGGGACCCCTGAGAGTTTTCTGAGCAGTAAATCTGCATGCCGAAGACAACAATCAGCAAGATAACCAAAAGCAAGGTATTCCCCACAGGCAGTGAAGCTACATTCTGAAGTGTTTCCATTACATTGGAGTCTGTTGAAATAGTCTTAAATTGGGGTGAAATGTACAACCTTTAATTCACACAGTTCTCTCCAATAAGTTAACCTCAATACCTTGTAAGGCATGGAAAGATTTTTGCAATCAACCTTGAAAGGGTGGAAGATTCCCAGAGATACTGCCTCAGGCATGAAGAGGTCATTGTGCTGGGACTTGGTTATTTCACGTGCTGGACACTGATGAAGAGAAATAGAGCTCTGTGATTGTAGGATTTTGTATAACAGGCACATGGCTTCTTGAGTAGATTCACATTTTGTTAGCTGCAGCAACTTGTAAGTAATCCCCAGTGTTTGCTCGCTTCTTAGAAACGTGGTGGCAACACTAGTGTGTTCTCTACACCGATTGGTGTGTGTGTGCCCTCTCAGACCATGAAAACAGAAGAGGATTAACTTCTAACCCTCCTTCTGACACGTGGGTGAGAAGGGAGGCAGACTCTCTCTGTATTGCAGATTTTTAGTTGAGTAAAGTCTACCATGGCAATCCTCAGAAATTAAAGGAAAACAATGCAGGGAAAATTATACTTCAAGAGTTGCCTTTCTTGTATTTGGGATAAATGCACAAACGCATACACACAACAAACAACACAAACACACTCATACACCCAACCTATTTGCAAGACAAATCCTGCATTCGCCTGCTGGTGATTGTCAGCGACCTTCAAGTTCAGAAAGCCCTGGAGGATTACAGTAGGGAAGCATCAATTTAACTCCTTCTCTTCAGTTATTGAAGAGACAACCAGGCAGAGCTGGCAAAGCTTTAGATATAGAGCCAGAGGGCCTGAGTTCCAGTTCTGACTGTGCCACTTCATTGGTATCTGAGCCTGAACAAGTCAACCTGCCTCTCTGGAAAACGAGGACAATATGCCTCTCAGGGTTTTGTAGGGATCAAGCGAAAGAATGTGTATTAGAGTGCTTTGTAAACTAAACATAAGTTATTTTTAGAGACACAAACTTCTGTGGCTGCCCAAAGGCTGTGCTGGCACAGGTAAGGTAACCTCAGTTACCCCATCATTATTTCATCACATCCTTCCATGGAGTATGGATAAAGGTCTTTTCTCAAGCCTGGCAAGACCATTAGGTAGGAGGATCAACCTTTGATAGACTTTGAAGTGCTTAAAGCTTGAGCTTGGGGTTGTCTGCAGCAGCATGCGTCCTTTACTAGGTTTGTCTTCATCAACTATTTCCACCGCATGTTCAGTGTCTCCTTCAACTGTTGCTTGATATATTCTTCTTAGAAATCTTTAAAACCAAGCAAAAACATTTCTTTAACCTCCCAATGCTGCACATCTTCTTGGCAAAAGCTCAGCTCAGGCAAGAGTGTAGCATAGTGTTGGAATCAGACATATGTGGGTTCAAAGTCAGCCCCACCATTGACCAAAGCTATAGTTTCATCATCCAGAGGGATGTTGTCCCAACATTAGCTTGGCGACCGTGGCCCCTCAGATGTCGGATTAAACCTGTGTAAACACCAATGATACAACCTTTTTTTAAAAGTCTGGAGCTCTTCCCATGATTTCTGGAGAATCTGCAATGTACTTCCTCATGATTTTCTCTACCAAGCCCCTCCTGGGCTCCCATGGCCTTCCTGTCCTCCTCTGCGCTGTGACTCAGCTACTTTACCAGCTCCTACAAAAAACATCCCCTCATCTGACATTTTGCCATATTTTGGAGCCTTTACTACAGATTTTCAAGGATCTACAGAAGGGGTCACCTTGTGGAGTGCGCAGTCTTCTTCCAGCACCACTTCATTCCACCCTCCCCCTCTCTCCCTTGCTGTCTCATGCTCCATCCTCCCTCTCCCATTTTATAGGTAGACTCTTTTCCTTGCCTCTCTGAACAGTTCAGCCCACATGCAGGCCCTTGGGAGCCCAGCCTCTATCCCAAGTAGGCTTGTCAAGAAATTTCTCCTGAAAAAAATATTGTGCAGTCCTGAAAAGAGTTCTAGAAAAAACAATTGTTGACATCTTGGTCAGAGTGGAACTGTTAATTCGTCTAGTCCCCATGTGATTTGACCCCTGCTAACCTCGCAGACCTCATCATGGACCTCTTTCTCTCACTCACTGTGCTCCAGGAACACTGGCCTCCTTTATGTTCTTCAAACTGCCAAGCACATTCCCACATCAGAGTTTTTGCCCTGCCTCTTCCTGCTGCTTGAAAGGTCCTTCTCCCAGGCCTTTGCTGGCTGGCACCTTTCACTGTCCAAGAAACAGTGATAAGAGAATAAGTAGAGAGGAGTACAGAGACCAAATCTTCTAGGGCCTTGTAGACCAACTTCAGGAACTGGAACATTATCCTAACGGCAATAGGAAGCCAATTAGGGATCTTAAACAGGAGAATGATGAAATCTGATTACATTTTTAAAAGCATCACACTGGCTGTTCAGTAGAGAAAGGACTGGGGTGAAGGGTATACAACATGGAAGGAAAAAGACAAGATAGGAGGCTGTTGTGTTAATAGTCCACACAGGAAATGTCAGTGACTTGGAACAAGGTAGAGGTACAGAGAAATAGCAGATTTGGAAATAAGACTAATAGGACTTGTAATGGGTTGGTTTCATTCATTCATTTAATCATTCGGGAGACGTTCTGTTGAGCAGCAGTGAACAGAACAGACAATAATCCCTGCCCTCCTGGCGTGTATGTTCTAGTAGATGAATGAAGATATAAGTGGAACCCAGACCTTGAAAAAGTAGCAGCATTTAAACCAATGAAAAGGAAAAGGGTTCCAGGTGTGAGAAAAGATACAAGCCGAATAACACACATTTGAAAATTACCAGGGATAGTATTGGCAAGCCCTGAAGTTCCATGGAGCCAACTGTGGAAAGGACTTAAGGATTTAGGAATTTTTCCTCGAGGCAGCAAAAAGCTGCTGATGGTTTTTGAGCAAAGATTCAACATGATCAAAGACTGTTTAAGAAAAATGGAAAAGAGGGCTTTGCAAAAGAAGTCGTTACAAAAGAAGAATTAACGTGACCTGGTCACTGGGTGTCAATGGCCATTTTTATTTCATTAAACTTTTTTTTTTTGCATAATTCTCTTAAAAGTAGAATTTTACTCTAGTCGAATATCACAGTCCAACAAAATCAAGGTTAATATCAAAACTATTTATGCATAAGTGTTTTTATGTTGTAATAATTCTTCCTCATTAACAGCCAGGAGGCAAGCCTGCAACGAATGGCCTCCTCTTATTGATTAGGAAATTTGCTTTCTAGAAGAAATGTGGCTTGCGTGGGATAATTGAAAAGATGAATGACAAAATAAGAAGTAGAGTGTACGGTTTGATTTGGCTCACTACATCATTGGCCTATTGTATGTGACATCACCCAAGAATCACTCTGTTATTAGAGCAGGCAGGAGACCAAACCCAGAGCAGAAACATTTGCAGTTCTGCCTCTAACATTCCAACTTCGCATGAAAATAGTGGCTCAAACACTACCAGTTTTGCCCAGGACCCGTCTGAGATCAGTGCAACAGACATTCCTTCAATGAGCAGCATCTAAAGGTTATCCCCTAGTTCTAACCGTCTGGGTTGCAAATGATTCTTCTCTTCGCCCTGTGGCTGGTGCCAAGGGCCTGTGGGAAGGAATCCTTGGCAGATTTTGAGATGCTCTAATGTGGGCTCTGTCGTGAAAGTGACAGTGACCATGAGAGGGCCTTACAGGTAACCTTAAGGAATCCTAAGAGGGAGAAGTAGAGCAGACGGCCAAGGAACAGGTTTCTGCAGAAAGGGTCCACTGATGTGGTTCTGGGCTCCGCCAGGACCCTGTAACATTAGCCTGAGGTCTCCCTTGGCACGAGCAACTGTCCACCCTGGAAGGAATGGAAGAGTCTGTCTTCTTGCTTTCTCCAAATGAATAAACCACTTTATGACTTCCAATTAAGTTCTCCCCTGAGGTTAATAATGGGGTCCGCAGCACCCCCGCCCATCCGACTCTCCGTTTCAGCATTTGCCAAAGGTCTTCCTGCTCCCTTCAGACCTAAGAATGATGCTTCTTAAGCTGCCATAATTTTGACTTGTTCTCCTAAGGAAGTCTTATTTCCACACTTTTAAGATAAAACCCAGAAAAGGGGGAACAGAGATAAAATGAACCTAAGCAACAAAAGAGAAAGAGAGAAAAAGAAAACGTAAGCTGTCACCATTGAAGAATTCAAAAGTCTTCAGAGGAAATGCAAAGATGAACCATTTCACCGGGGCCTTCCGTGGACGGATGGAAGATTCTTGGAAGGCTAAAGACTACTTCACAAATAACTAGGAGAATACTGTAAAGAAATAAACCATGGTTTCCATATGCCCAAAGAAGAGCTGCCAAAAAGATGCAAATGGCTGCTTCTGCCCTGCTAGATTTAGACATTACACTTTCCAGTGATTTTAGCAATTACTCTGAAAATTTTAATTAGCTCCCTCTCTCCAGCTTAATGTTCTGTACAAATTTAACAAATATTTGACCTTTAACCTCACTTTGCCCCTGCACCCTGTTTTCCCCAAGTGCACAAACGTATGTTCTGGATTTCATTTTCCCAACTGTGGGAGAAGTTAATTCATCAATTTTGCTAATCCAGTCAGGTGCAGATAAAGTAAATCTTATTCAAGGTACTTCTCAGGGCTTTGTAAAAACAAAACAAAACAAAAAACAAACAAACAAACAAACAAAAAATGCCCCTAAAGGAAGGGGGAATATTTGATTAGCGGACAGAAAAATATTCCCATGTAACATTTTTCCCCTGGTCTTTTTAAACCAGCTATTTCGTGGGAAATCCTATGGCATGCGCTGTGTGCACCCTGAAGTCTTTGAACTGGTTTGGTCATGGTATAACACTCATGCAATAAACTTTTAGATAGACTCCATTTACTCGACTCCAGAAGATTTGGAGATCCAAAATCTTAGGGGGCCAAAGTCACATCCAAGTTGAATCCCCGTTCACAGAGCTTGTCACCTCCTATTTCAAAGAACTAAGAACCAAGAAGGGATGCTTTCCTTTTCTTTACATCTAAGGGAGGAGATGCATTTGGGAGTGGGGAAGCGATCTGCGGAAGGGAGGAGAGCTGAACGCATTCGGTTACACCCAGGGACCAGACAATTAACTAATTTAAGGAGAGACTACTCAGCCCCTAAATTGCCTTTTTAAAAAAGTACTCTAAGTCTCAAAATAGTATATGTAGCCTTGAGTATCAGGGTTTAAAAGAATGAAAGACAAAAAGGAAATAACTTCGGAGAGGAGGCAACCTGCGGTGGGGAGAAAGAAACCACAAAACTGTCTTAAGCACAGTGCTCCACTTCTTAATGTCGACCACAAATTGTTTTTAGCCTGTGACCAAACTCAGCCTCTGGGCTCCCAGGAGAAGGACTTCCCAGGCTGGCCCCGCCCTGATTGTCTGGGAGGGGTATGGAAGAAAAGAGCAGGAGTTCTAACTTCAGTTCTCCATCCAGTCTAACTGAGCAGCAACTCTGCTCCATTTAGGTATATTAAGGGTTAAAAAAAAGAACATGCATTTTGGATACAGCTGGAAGCCATTAACAACTCTGAGACCATTTCAGTAACCCAGTGAGAGGGTGGGTGGCCTGGCACAGATCCTGAATCCATGTGTGCAATCACAGGCTCAGTACTGGGCGGGGCTTAATTTCTACCTCCCACTCAATGCAGAAATCTCCTCTCCATCAGTTCAGTCCCTGCTCGTGTGCGCCCAGCCCATTCACGGCTCATGAGGCAGCCCATTCCTTCAAGGGCAACTTCAATTACTAGAAAGTTCTTGGCAAAATTTGCCTCTATAGAAAGTCTGCCCTTTAGTTCTAGCTCAGCCCTCTGGTGTCATAGCACACAAATGTCCTACTTGTAAAGACAACTTGGCTCCAAATTCTCGCCTTGTTATGGCCAAACAACCCATTTCTGCCAGCCAGCCTTCACGTGTGGTGGTTTCCAGCTGCCTCCTGAGCCTGCTTACTCTTTGCCTGTGCTCATGTTTTCGAGTCCCTTCTGAAGAACGGGGCCCAGAACGGAACACATTCCCAGCTCCAAGGGCACCAGCATAGTATCGTCTAGGAGACCTTTTCCTTTCAGGAGCTTTTGAGGGAAATTTTCTTCAAGGAAGATGCAGCCACATCCCGTTTTAGGTACTGCCACTAGAGCATCTACTCCACTTCACACCCAGGCAAGCTTTCAGCTCCAGAGGACTTGCCTGCTGGATAGTGCTAGCCCGGCAGAGGCAGTCACAATCTGAAAAGGAGGAAGGAAAGGATGAATGAGCTTCCCCTGGATGCTCAGAAGGGGAGGGCCCAGTTTCCCACCAACTGTTGAGGCAAACAAGAAAAGATCACTTCAATCTTGTCCCCCGATCTAGGACATATCCTCTAGGACCAAGACAAAAGATCACTTTCATTGGGGCTGGCCCCATGGCCGAGTGGTTAAGTTCGCGCGCTCCGCTGCAGGTGGCCCAGTGTTTCGTTGGTTCGAATCCTGGGCGCGGACATGGCACTGCTCATCAAACCACGCTGAGGCAGCGTCCCGCATGCCACAACTAGAAGAATCCACAACGAAGAATATACAACTATGTACCGGGGGGCTTTGGGGAGAAAAAGGAAAAAAAAAGAAAATACCTCTTAAAAAAAAAAATCACTTTCATTATCTATCTCTCTTGTCCAAAAACCTTATGTTGAGTCCCACATCCCTCACAGAACACAAGTGCTCAAGCCTCGTTCCCCAGCATGGGGCCTCTGTTGCAGGAGGCCAATCTTGTCCCAGCCGGTCCTGACCCCAGGACCCAGGCTCCCTCGTTTCCCTTCCTGGAATACCTTTCCTTCCTCTCGTAAGTTTGTCTGAGAGTTTTCTTCTTTCCTGAGCTACTTCCAGAGCACCTGAGAAACCAGTACTCACTGGCCATGGAGTCAGGATGACATTTCTGGCCACCGGAGGTGGGTCTTTTCCCAGAGTTCTCTTCTTCAGTAAACTGATGGCCCAAATAAGCACAGGAAGGAGCCTTTTGTTTTTGCTCTCAGCAGGTTAAATGCAATGGATGGTCATTGTTGTTCTTTTTGTCTGAGGAATGTCCTAATTACGTCTTTGCTTTCATTATATGGAGGGGATCCAGGGTCAGCCCAGACTCTGGCTTTTAGAGATTAAGTAAATAAACAGTTATGACCTAACAGAGTCACCCCATGTATAAGCTGTTACCACAAGGTGTAATTTTGACCTCATCTTGCATTCCCAGCTGTGCCTCAGATCAACTGTGATGTCAAAGCTGGAAAGATAATCAATCCTGAGTTTGTTGTGAAATGTCCAGCAGGATGCCAAGACCCCAGATACCACGTTTATGGTACGGACATCTACGCATCCTACTCCAGCGTGTGTGGCGCTGCAGTTCACAGGTGGGTAACTCTGAGCTACTTAATAACTAGCAATCGGGATTTAGGTAGGGAGCCTCCGGTTCAGAGTTGCCTGATTTAGCAAGCAAAAATGTACAAATTTAACTGGGCATACTGTATTTCATCTGGAAACCCTATGCCATGGGATGACCCAGACGCCACGCATGGTCCTGGATCTCCTTTCACAGAGCTCTGTGGAAAGGAGGACTGACTTCTCTTTAAATCTTAATGGGAGGAGAAAGGAATTCTACTCTTCTGTGTTCATGACAAGGAAAACAAAGCCCTTGATGACATAAACCATTTTTTTCTACCCTTTTGTGTTGAGCAAAGAAATAATAGAAATGTGACTAAGGAAGGTCCAGAAGATTGGAGAAGAAATGTCACAGCTGTGGTGATGGCCTGGAGACAGATGGGAACAGGAAAAGGGAGAAGGAGGGTGACAGGTGGTCCTGCTTGGTCAGCTGTTGGTTTGGGATCCAGGAAGGAGGACAGGAGGTATGACATGCTTTGGACTAAGTCACTGCCTAAATAAGCAGAGGCAAAGTGACCTTCTCAGAATCCTCATGCCTCTTTTGCTTAAGCTTGGAGTCAAATCACAGGGAAACTCATGTTTACTTAATATCTTTGAGACTAAGGCTGCTATGTAAGTGTCGAGCACTTCACCTATGTTATCTTATTTAATTCTCACAATTCCCCTATGTGGTATCTACTACTATTATCCATGTCTTAATAATGAAGAGAGGTTGGATAGCTTTTCTAAGCCACACCTTTTAAAAAGTATCAGAGTGAGGACTTGAACCCAAGTCCAGCACCCACGCTCCTAACCACTGCCTGGCACTGCTTTGAGACATGGCTTTTGAGTCAGTGCTTGGCTACTGGATCCTGGATGAAGTTTCTGAGCTATTCAGGCTTCTGATGTCTCTTTTTCTTTCCTTGCACACCAGTCAGTCGATCGTTTAGTGGTGTCTCTGCCAGAGAGAGATGAGGATGTGACATTCATTCCCTTCCAAGGTGTCTATTCAATAGCCTTTCTGAAATTCGGGGAAGAGGTAAGGAAAAATCTCTGCATAAAATTAGATTTAAGGGGCAGGCGTGCTGACACAGCAGCTAAGTGCGCACGTTCTGCTTCGGCGGCCTGGGTTTCACCAGTTCGGATCCTGGATGCGGACATGGCACCGTGTGGCAAGCCGTGCTGTGGTAGGCGTCCCACATATAAAGTAGAGGAAGATGGGCACGGATGTTAGCTCAGGGCCAGGCTTCCTCAGCAAAAAGAGGAGGATTGGTAGATGTTAGCTCAGGGCTGATCTTCCTCAAAAAAATAAAATAAAATAATTAGATTTAAGAATTACTAGTAGATTTTGCTGGCAAACTCCTCTTTTCCCCATCACCACAGAGAGATGATGAGCTAACTGGTGTTTTAATGGGAGGGGGAGTACGAAGGCTCTATTAAGCATAAGTATGGAACATTGAAGAAAAACACCACCAAACACTGTTCTTAACTCCAGACTATGGAGTAAAAATATTTTGTTTTCACCCTGAAATCAATTTCATGCAAAAAGGCAAGAGGTATGCAAATCTACACACACATGCATGTGCAGGAATATGCGTTTGCATGCCCACACACAATTATTTACATACACATGTGCTTATACACACGTTCGTGCCTCCCACACACACTTGCACACATGTGCGTGCTCACATACAGCTTTACTCACACACATCTGCATGCCCATACAGCTCCACAACCATCAGCACTCTCTGATCTGTGTCTGTGTAGACACTGACACCTGCTACAGAGGCTGAGCCTGTCTTAAGGTTGCCTGTATTTTTCCAACTGTGATTTGAGATGGTTGGCACTTGCTTCCTCTGGCATTTGCTGACTTTTTCTTGCCTTGCCATTTTTCCTATGTAGTACAGAGCCAAGTGAGTTAAGTTGACCTCACCAAGATATCATAACGACACTGTGATTCTCTGACACTGTGATTCTCTCCTTCTAGCATCCTAGGGTTGAGATGACTCTAGTTGAGGTTGAGATGGGGCTGCTGTTGGCATCCTCATTTGTTAGAAGAGGAACTGAAGCATACGGAAGTTAATTAAATTGCTAGTTAGTTGCACATTCAGGATTAGAACTTATGTCCCGTGACTTCCAGCCCAGCTCCCCAGATGATAGATTTACATGAGAATTGGGAGGGGTCCCAGCACTGCGTAGTGTATAAAGTGAGGACGTGAAGGGGATGCAGACTTTGGAGCAGTCAAAGTTGGGAAAGGCTTTATGACGGATGGACACACCTCTGGGGAGAAAATAAGAAGAGCGTTGACAATGACTAGGACTCAGCAATCCTAGTGTTTGGGTTGGAGTGTAGGAACTTGCTAAAAAGAATATACATGAGGGCAGAGGGGCAGAGGAGAGCCCGAATGTTTCAAAAAACAAGATTTGCCACTTGAGCATCTGAGTGCCATTGTAGCTTCCTGGACCAGTGACTGATACAGTGGGAAACTATTTGGAAAGCAATATCACTGTCCACGGGGAGGATGAATAGAAGTCTTAAGGGAAAACAGATAGGAATTTTGGATCCTATCAGTTCCGTTTTTCACAAACAGAACAAGTCGGTTTTCAGAAGGCAAGATTTAAGAGAGAGAATGTGTGTGAGTTGAAAGTACACGAGGGACCGTTCATCATGGTCCTGCCAGAGTCCCCCACAGTCGGAACTGGGAAACTGCAGAGAGCATACTTTGATTTAGAAATTAAGATTTAGCTTAAATTCATACCATATATCATAATCAGATGTCTTATTATGAATGATTTCCTTGATTCTTTCAAACCAAATGGATAATGAACATATTCGACACATCATATTTTGGCTCAGTCTGGCCCTGAACTAATTTCTGTATTTAAAGTGGGCCCAAGTGCTGGGGATGGGGGAGAATTCTCTGTGCTGGGCAATGAAGAGGCCGTCTCCATGCAGAGCATTCTTCACACTGATTTCTGAACAGAAGCCTGCTATGAGAGTGGCAGCCATTCAAAACCTGGCCTCAAAGTGGGCAGTCTCTTTTCTCCGAGCCAAGAAGCCAAGAAGTCAAGGAGCCAAGAAGCTGGCACTCAGCTTATCCCAGTCCTCAGGGTCAGGGAGGAGGCAAACCTCAAGGCCATGTTCAGCAACACACAGGGTGTCTGAGGAATGCAAAGAAGTGAAGCTGGTTTTGCTTTCAGAGAATATATACAAAGTTCCTATATCTGAGGGAGGATACAATTAAGGTCACATTTACATAAATTCTCTAAATTACCATGGCTCTGAGTCCCCATCTGCCACATAAGTGAAGCCACAGCCTCTTTCAGGCTCTCTCCTTCCTCCCGTATCTCCTACAGTGGTCCGGTCTCTGGTGCCTTCCACCTCTGTAGACTGCAGTTGCCTCCTGTAGTTTCCAGACCACTGATCTTCCCAGGATCGGCCCTTCCCTAGGAGAATGTCTGGGAATATCCATGTCCTCCAGTTAAGTCCACCCACAAGATGAGGCTTCACTCTTGTCTGCCACAGGAAAGCCTCATGAGAACACAATAGTTCCACATCTGCACCTTTCCTAAAGTCTGAGTTTTCAGTCCTCCATAACCCTCACAGGGGATGTCCCCAGCCCAGTGCGGCTTGAGAACCCCCTGGGCCCTGTCCATCCCCTTCAAACTGCCCAAAGGAAGCTCAGCACAGGCCGCTCCTGCCCTCACTCTGATGGCAGCTGTAATGCTTCTGACTTTTAAACAAGAGCAAGTACCTGCGCGCGCACACATTTTCTCAACACAATGGAATATAAATCCAAGGGCAGAATAATTTCTCTGGGGGAAAATAAAAAGGTAGAGTTATTTCTATTTCCCTATTAATTATAAGCAAAGGGACCATAGGATAATTTTTTTTTAATAATTAGAAATTTCAGCCTATGCTAGCGGTGTGATAATGAATGTTTAACAACCAGCTCACCGAAAAGGGGTAGGGGTGCTGATTTACCAATTTCTGTGGTAGAAATCCTCCCACCAAGGCTGATTGCAGTCTACCAGTGTGAAATGAACCAGCTTGTACAATCCTGAAAGCTTAACAATTGGCTTTCGCAAGCCAATATGAGCATCTCCCGCACACCACTGACAGGCCTTCCAAGGCAGAAGCATAGAATATTGTTCTTTCTGTAAGAAAATTTCCAACCTGAATGGGAGACAAAATTAACTCAAGAAATTTTTGGGAAAGAGTACAAGACCAAATAAAATCAGTCTCAGATGTGAGACAAGATTCTAAAACGTTGTTAGGAAGGGGCACAGCTAAGTCACGTTGGAATCTCTGTGAAGGAGATGTTGTTGGACTGAGCTGCACCTGGCGGCTGCACAGGCCCAGTCAGGCAGAAGGGGGACCCAAGTTTTCCAGAGCGAAAGGGCAGCATGAACAGAGACGTGTGAGTGGGAATTGTGTGTCCATCAGGGTTGCTGGGACCAGCCTGGCTGCAGGCAGATTGATTCTGAGAGCTCCTGAGGAAAGAGAGGGCTGGGTTGCAAAGAAGTGACGGAATGATGAGGACTTGGTGTCTGGAGATGCCTGTGCTTTTGAATCCCAAGTAGCAACTGCGACCAAGGGGGACAAATCCAGGATTCCGAGTCAGTTAGACCTGGGTTCAAATTCTTGCCTTGCAATTTACTAGTGACAAAATCCAGAGTGAGTCACTGAGCTTGTCTAGGCCTGTTTCTATGAAACAGGAATAACAGCATTCCCTCCACTCCACAACTCACAGGTTTGCCTGGAGGACCCAGTGAGATACTGTATGTGGGAATGATTTTAAAGCAATCAAGTGCTTCACCTGTCAAGTATTATTATCATTTTCTTTCCTTCTGGGTCATTGGGAAGTTGGGTGTTGAAAATTGTTGACTCACTACGAAGGTGGGAGAGAAGGAAATGGCCACTCTCATTCCTGGAGGGAAGGAAGGGTGTTGATGGGAACAAATCTAAGTACTTTTTTTAGCTCCCCCATGCCATAAATTACAGATACCCAAAGGAGCCATTTTAGGCTCTGGGGCAAGGAAACGACAACGTGAAAGTGATAGCTAAGAACCAGAATGGAGCCCCTGCCTCACGTGGAAGGAAAGAGGTAGATATGTCGGTTGCTGTCACATCAGTATCTAAAACCTTCAAAATCCTAGAAATGAAAGAGACAATCTCCAGACTTTGGGGACTCTTTAATGAGTTTAATTTAGCTGCACTCCTTCCTTCTCTGGCCCAACATAAAAGGAACAATTTGCTTTAAAAAATGTCTTACCACCCTTTGAAATAACTGGAGTCATTCAGTGATGTCACAAAACCAAACTGGAAATTGTCAGGAAAGAGGTTTTACTTAAAAGAACTAGTGGGAATGAGGAAACCAAAGAAAAGAAATTTGGTGGCGTGGTGGCAAAGAGAAATTCTTGACAGATGGAACCATCAGGTCCTGTAATAAGAACGAGATGGGCATTCCTCCCAAGAGGTCAGATGCCGGGCTGTGCAATGGAGGCACCATTCTTGAGGACTGGGCTGCAGGTCAAGGTAAACCTTTTCTTAATGTCGCTGCTTTCGTATTTCTAAATAAAGATGGTGGCTGGTTTGATAATCTGTTGATCACGTCAAACAATATTTTTTTGTTCCTTCTTTAAAAATTACTTTTTCTCTCTTCATAGTGGTGTGCTCGATAATTCAGGAGGGAAAATACTTGTTCGGAAAGTTGCTGGACAGTCTGGCTATAAAGGGAGTTATTCCAATGGCGTCCAATCATTATCCCTACCACGATGGAGAGAATCCTTTATCGTCTCAGGTATGCCCACACGCTGGAGAGAAGCTGCTCAGCAAGGGCGCGTGGGTTAAGCGACCTCATGGGATGAAATGTGCTCTTCTCAATGTGCTATGAGTTTGAGTTTATGGCCCACGTCCTTTCATAGAAATCTGAAGCATTAGTTCTTCTGATGATTAGAATCGTGAAACAATGAAATATAATTACAGTGCTAAGCCACTACAAAGTCTGGGAATAGGAAAAAGCTCCAATTGCTCATTTTAAACACACTGCAGTTATCTATAAGTTCAATCAAACTTGTAATTAAGTGAATTACATTTAATAACTTGGGTTTTTGAACTACTCCTTTAGTTAGGCCAAATATGCCTCGTATCTGGAAACTCATTCCTTGAGATTTCTGGCAAATGAGTAGATAGGGACATAGGCTCTTAGAGGACTGAGCTATAATTTAATTTGAGATTTCTTTTTATTTAATTAATTGTTTCACTAGTCAGTTCCATTATCTAGCTCCATGGGATTTTATAGATAATCATGTTCAATCTTTTTGCCCCTCTTCCAAAGAGGTAATTAGTAGATGAGCTAATGACTAGTGTGAAGAGGTGACCAAGTATCTCTGGACTGCCATGACCTGCCCTCCGCCTTTTTTCTATTTTTGTGAATTTCCCCAATCTAATCTTTTATTCTGAAAATTTTAAAATTTACATAAAAAATGTAAAAATAGTACAGTGAATACCCATATTCCCTTCACCTAGATTCACCAATCGTTAATGCTTTGCTCATCTGCTTTATCCATCTACCTATCGTCTGTCTACATTTTGTTCTGAGCCACGTGAAAATGTGAAAATAGCCATGCTGCAGACATCGTGACAGTTTATCCCTCAATACTTCAGCACACATCTTGTAAGAACAAGAACATTTCCCTAAATAACCACAATACCAATACCACACCTAAAAAATTAGCATTGATACAATAATATTCTCTAATAAATAGCTCTTATTCAATTGCATCCAATTATCCTAAAATCTTTGTTACGGTAATTCCTGCTTTTCTGGAGGCGGGGGAGATCTGCAATCCAATCAAAGATCATCCATCGCATTTTGTTGTCACATCTATTTAGTCTTTAATCTATAACTGTCTATCACCGCACTAGCTTTTTTGGTCATGGATGCCAGTGACATCTTTAAGTCCCAGCCAGTTGTCTAGTACAATATCCCACACTCTGGACCACAAACAGGTCCAACGGTTTTACTCATGATTGGATGCAGGTTAAATATTTTGACAAAGACATTACCTAGGTAGTATCATAGCACATCCATTGTGTCATATCACAATGGCCATGTCAGGAGGCACGTAATGTCAGTATGTCCAATTGTTAGTGATGCTAAATCTTATTACTTGGGTATTTTACAGTATCTCTCCATGATAAACGTACTTTGTCATTAATAAGCAATCTGTAGGGTGATGCTTTGAAACAGCATGAATAGCTTTTTCCCCAATAAATTTTATCCAATGGTTTTAACATCCATTGATGATCCTTGCTATAGCAAGAATTACATTAGTAATTGCACAATTACAGTTGTTCTAATTCTGTCATTCCTTCTACATTTGTTAGTATTCTTATATAAAGAAGAGGGGTTCTCCCCCTCTCCATACATTTTTTCAAGTATCCCTATGGACTCACGGATTGTTTTTAAAAATACAATATATTATAATCCATTATCATCATTATTTTTTTGGTGCTCAGATTTTCCAAGTTTGGCCAGTGGGAGCCCTCCAGTCTTTTGACTTGCCCCCATTAATGTTTGAGCACAGCACGATGTTCTATCTTCACCTTACGCTTACCCTACCCTGGGCTCCCATTTTCTCCAAAGAGGCTCCACAGGATTTTGAACTACACTCTCTAAAACCTTCCTGGCGTCTTAATAAGATTAGGAGCCATGTGTCTCTCCTGAGAAGGAGCCACCTATGGAAGACCAACTGAAGCAAGGAAGAGAGAAATGTCTCAGAGCAGGTCTTCCAATCTGGGTGGTTTTTTAGCACCTTTAGCTGTCCCATGCCCCAAACCCTGCTATCCTACATTGTTCAAAGTTTTAATAGGGCTACAAACAGACCTTTTAGGATTCTTCTCAACTTGAGCAATCCCTGTTTCCTCTTATCTATGGAATTCTGCACACCTACGGTTCAAATTAGACCGGTTTCTACGTCAGAGAGTGGAGGTCATCAACCACAGTACTGACAAATAAAAATGGCAAGCAATGGGATATATTGGAGAATATGAGGAAGCCATTTGGTATAAACCTAATTCGGCCTGACCTTGTCTTTCCAAAAGGGCCTGACCGTGGCTGTTGAGCATGCATTGTATATCTGCTTTAGATATTCCCTCTGGCAAAAACAAAGGCCCTTGAGATAAAGGTGCAACTTCCCTCCCCCTCCCAATGTTGGCATTCCCTTGAGGATTAAGCATCTTTCCTTAGGCTAGGAACTGATTGCTGCGCTCACCTGTGACCACCCAGCTCAAGACAATGCTTGCCTCCTGCTATGCCCTCTGAGATAGCAGATGCACTACCTGTTGTGTCCATCAAGCACTGTACCACAGGGCAATCTTGTGACTATTGTGGGAGGGACATTGCAATCATATGTAAAGCATCCTCATTGGGGGTATATAACCACTCTGTGTACCTGACTTCTTTGGTGCCCTTTCTTGCTTTGGGAAGAAAGGCCCCGGGCCATGGTCCTCAGATTTCAGCTCAGAATAAACTCACCCCAATTTTCATTTATAGATTGGTTATGGACTATTTTCGTGGACAGTACCATGACGTTTGCCTCAAACAAAACATTCAGCATAGGGGCCGTATGAAAACGCTAAGGTCTAGAATACAAATTTGTTGAGCCTAGAGAGAAATGTAATCTCCACATAGGTGTTTACCAAACAAACAGGCTTAGCCAGCAGTCCAAGAATCCCAACAGAGGTTTAAAAGAAAAATTATTTCCATGAGAGTAGAGATGTTTTGGGTTTTATAAATGAAAATCTATCTGCTGAAATTATTCTCTGTGTCAACTTCCATGTCCTTTCATTCCACCTAGTGACATTTTTGGCCAATGGTAATAAACATTTGTGCTTCTGCAATGGCTAGGAGTCTCTTTCAAATGGATGAGCTAGAGCGCACTGCAGCGTAAGGGGAGCAACTGACTGGTACTAAGAGGTGTTCCCCGTTGCTCAGAGGCTCACAGCTAACAAGTTTAGCCAGATCATGTCAGAATCTTCCTCCAAAGGCTCATGCCTCTGTGACTTTTCTCTAGGTTTTCATTTCTAATTTTCACACGTCACTGTGCTCCTTCAATTAATTGACTTTGGCAGGCTGGGAGCCGAGGGCGGGGGAGGGGATGTGCATTTTTGGTCAGCTCGATCTTTTGACAGTCCAGGGATGGGAAAGGTCAGAGAGGACCCTCCTCATACTGCCCGTTTGTTCTTTGATCCACGTTTCAGAAAACTCAGCTCATGCTCCTTTTCCTTCTGAATAGAAACAGAAAGAACCGTAGGATTTTAGATGTGAGAAGAATAGGAAATAGAGACGATGTCTCTGCAGTGCTCTGTTGATAAAGGGAGGCCCACAGCCAGGGGGCCCTCCTTGGGTCTGAAATAACCTCAATCATTGTCTGTGGAGCAAGCCCAATCAAGGGCGAGGACCTCAAATGCCAAGCTCTGCTCCCAGGTGACTTTATTGAGATAAAGTAACGCAAGTAAGCTCAAATATTGTGCCTCATCCTCACTTTGAGTGACATTTATGGATAATACCAAAATAACCTTTTTGTATCTCTCTAGTGATATATCATTCCAAAACATTTTAATTTCTTTTTCCATTAGACTCCTACAACTTTGCAAGTAAGTTGGTCCATATCTTTATCCAAATTTCCTGAATAAAAGAAAAGAGAGTCTCAGAGATTGGGCAGTTAATTAATGGTAAAATAGAAACAGAAACCTAGATTTTCTTACTGCCCATCCCAGGCCTTTCCTGAGACCCTGTCTTCTGTCTGCTTCATGACTCCACAAGCCTTTGTGCTAATAGGACCTTTGGCAAAATCACGCACTAAATTCTGTTTCACCCCCCGGGTCTCCTCCCCAAGCCCCATCCTATAAAAATGTTCCCTCAGGTTGAGAGTTAAAATGCCTTCTTTATCGGACATAAATATTGGATAACCGGTGAGACCCCTCCCCAGGGTATTTGAATTTGAACAGAGATCCAAGCATTGAGATATTCTTTCTCTGAATCAATATTTATTGAGCATCTACTACAGTCAGACACTGCTCTAGGCACTGGGAATTCAACACTTACCAAGTGAGACAAGTTCCTTGCCCTTAGGAGGCTCCTACATTCCAGTGATGCTTTGACTTTCCTTTTCAAGGAATCTCATCCCGGGGTTTTTCAGGCATTGCTCGCTTCACGGTGGAGAAAGGCTCTGCAGACCACTTTCAGTCATCCCAGGCTTGGTACTCTCTCACCCAGCCCCATCAGCCGACCGTTTATCTTTTTTATGCCTCCGCTGTTTCCCTTATACACGTTAGCATTCCTTCTCCTCACCTGGCATCTCAACTTTCTCTCCCTGGGTGGGCAACAAATGGTTATTTTCAAGACTGATCTATGTTTACCTACTTTAAGGTTTCTCTAGTGCCGCGGAATTCAAATGGCTCCCATGGGGTCCATGAAAGAGAGAGGGAGTCATTCATGCACAGCCAGCCTGGGAACCGAGCTCTCCAGCGTCCGAAAGGAGAGCACGGGCAGTGTTTTTACATCCATGTACTGACCTCATTAAACATGCGAAGCCACATGTATGAAAACCTTAGCTTACGTGTCACATCTTCACGGGCAAAATAAGAGTTACTAATGTTACTCTGAGTCATGCTCCGTGATTCCATTTTATTGCTTCCTTTCTAATATTAATAAAACACAGGCTACACAGAAAAACAGAATTCGACTTGACTTTCCTATTGTAATCAACAATTCAGTGCCAGGGAGACTGATTTTACTGCACTCAAGGGAAACAAATTGGAAGGAGGGAATCAACCTCTCAGAACAGAACCATCTAAAACCTCGAGCTCTAAAAATATTTTTTTTTCCTCTTTTGCAGAAGCTAAACCCCAAAAGGGTGTAACCTATCCATCGGCTCTTACATATTCATCATCTAAAAGCCCAGCTGCCAAGGCAGGCAAGTGTTCCTGTGTGATTTCATCTAAATCTTCTGAGTCCGTAAACACGCAATATTGTGTTTTAGGAGATAGGGTAGAAATTAACGTCTTAACCAGTCAAGCCCCACTGACTCTGGTAATATTTTAACAGATGCCAGGAACATGGGCACAGAAATCAATGGGATCAGATGGCTGGGGCTGAAGAGTGAGGCCTTCTTTTCTGTTTTTTGTTTTCACAATTTGGAGGTTGTCTCTGTGTGTCATTTTCATTCAGAATGGCTGCTGCCTTGAATGTTATTGTACTGTTACATTAGAAGACGACCTGACATTCTGTCTGGAAATCTTCCCCGGCAGCTGAAAGGGAAAAGGCTGTCTCTACTTAGGTATGAAATGAAGCAGAGAGGATGATGTGGCTTATGTGATAACAGCAAGCAGCTAATCTGAAGAACCCAGGCCAGAGAAACGCTGTCTATGAAGTCGTGCCGACTCAGCTCCATGTGAACCACAAAGCGGGTACAGGTGGACCTCAGGCCAAGAAAATACCTTTTTCTAGTTTCCGTGTTAAAGCGGGAGCTATGCTGTGCGTTATTGTGTCTTTGGGGGTACTTTGATATCCCACACAAAGAGAAGCTCTGAGTTGCTTTATAATGGGATTTTGCATTGCTTCTAGAAACTCCATGGGCCAGCTGATTTCGTTCATGTACTTAAGGTGGACACGGTTTAAGAATAGCAACAGAAGCTAGCATTTATTCAGTATTTGCTGTGTGCCAGGCACTGTTCCAAGAGCTTCACCTGATTATTGCGTTTAATCACCCCAACACCACCATGGGTATGTACTATTCTTAGCCCTAATTTACAGTTTGAGGAAAATGCAGCGCAGAGAAGTTTAGTAACTTGCCTTTTGCCACACAGCAAGTAGCAGAACTGAGAATCAAACCCAGACAGTCTGGCTCCAGAAACCCCTCTCTATATCATTATCCTACATTTTCTTATGCTAATAACAGTGTATATAAAGATTCCTGATTTGAGAAGCTTTGGCGTACAAATAGGAAATGGTTTTCATTTTCTCCCAGTTATTGCTCCAACTCTATCTTTAATAACTTCTTAATTATTCCAATAATCTAGACTTGTTTTTGTTTTAATTGCAAGGATACAGCTTTTCCCCACCCCTTACCCCTAAGACGGCAGCAGATGATGGCAGCTCATGGACCACTTCTGAGATATCACCTGTCCTCTTTTGGTGTGTGCACAGAGAAGAGGAATAGGTGACAGAGGTCTCCTTAAGGGACTGGCGAGTGGATGGAGGGAGGGTGGGTGTCCCTGACCTCTCTGCTGTCTCAGCTAGGGCAGCAGTTCTCAGTGATTTCTGAGGAGGAGATATGTGTGGATATTTGCAGCCAGGGGGCAGTGTTCAGCTTTATCCTGGGCCCCTCTTACTGGGCCAAAGGTCTATGCCCCATCCTTTTCTCTGAGTTCGGTGTCCCATCCCTTGGCCCAGCAGCCCCCGGGGCAGCCCCTTCCCACAGAGCCATGGGAATGACTGGGATTCTCCTCCCTTCTGGGGTCTGAGGAGAACTGGGATGGGGCAAGGTCACCATTCTCTTCCCATCTCACCTCACCTTTGGCCTCCTGAGCTCTGCTGGCCCAAGCCCCTCCAGCAGCACCCCTCCCCCCTTCAGACGTGATCCCTCTGTTCAAGTAAGCCCCCAACTTCAGGTCAAGCACGCGAAGAGACCACATGTCAAGCACCCCCTATTTCTACCCTGAAAGGGAGAGTACTTCTAAACTGCAAGAATACTCCCCAGAACTTTCTCCACAAGCTCCGCTCCTGCAGTGCCCCTGGTGGGCAGGGGGTGCTGTGGCTCAGAAGGGTGGGCAGGGAACAAGAGGCCTGTCTCCCCTCCTGGCAGACCCTGTGGTCTTGGTGAGTGATTCTCTTGAAGCCCCTCCATTTGGGTTGGGGAGGACAAAGCATGGAAGAAGGGAGGCAATATCCTCTTACCCTGAACACTGCTCTCCCCAAAAGGTGGCTACTGACCCCCCTTCTTCTGGTCCTTTCCTTCTGCTGACGGGCCTGGGTGATGGTGCGGGTTCTACTGGAATGGTCCCACCCATGGGAAGTCCAGAGACACCTCTCCTCAATTAGAACAGGGGTAGGAGAGGACTTCTGGTTTCAGCTTTGGGCCTTAGCCAGAATGCAAGCAACGGGAAGAGTCCTGACAACCTCTTATGACTGTACCTGTCAATTATCGAGTGTTTTCTTTGTGCCAGACACCTGTACTACACACTGACCCTGAGGCAGAGTACTGGTGTCTTCCCCATTTTCAGATAAGGAAGCTGACCCTCAGTGAGGTTTAATATCTTGCCCATTACCATTCTAACTGGCCCATACAGCACCCAAACTCTGATTGTATCCCCTCAAAGCAGGTAACGTTGGGCGGAGAGAGGTGGAGGGGAGAGAAACTACAGCCAAATGACGGACAACTTAGATCGTAAAATCCATTTGATTTCTATGTCCTCCACAGCAGAGACCATTTCCAAAACTTATCTATCTCCCCCAAGCACCGTGGCCCAGCTGACGGCCCTCCACCCCCAGCAAGCACGTGTTCCATAAGCCTGACTCACTAATGTCCAGGAGGAGCGTGGGAGAGCCAGGAAGCCTTTCTTACACTTTGCTCCTCCTAAATTAAGAATTAGCAAAAGCCATAGTTAAAACATCAGGTGTTGCTATGTCACTTGTCCCCTCTACCAAACCGTCTCAACCTTCGATGACACTCTCAGGTATTACTATCCCTTTATAAGATCATCCATAGTTGTCAGAGTCTAAAAAACTAAGTTCATTCATTCATTCAATAACCATGTAGTGAGCATCTTCTATGCACCAGACTCCAATGTAAAAGAGAGACTTTGGGTCTCACCCACCTTCAAGATAGAAGGAGTTATAGTTGAAAATTTTAAAGGAAGTAAAGTTTAAAGTTATAGTCACCAATTCAAATAAAAAATTCCAATGAGAACCATAAACAGGCGGCCCCCTTTGTTGCTCCTCTTCCTTAAATGATAAAATTCCTTTAGAAATTGGGGGACGCAGACAAGATGGAGATATAGGGCCAGCAGCTGTTCAGGTCTCAGCACGCCCCTACAAAATCCCTCTTCATCTCTCCAAGAATGTGAGTTAACAGGTAAATCAGGTTAGGATGACGCCCCCCACCCCGCCACCAAGCATAACAACCTTCTTCCATGGGAAATTAGCTCACTCAAGAAACAGAAAGCATCTTGACTTGCCAAGTGCAGCTCCTGCAAGGACAGACATTCCTGAGATTTAAATGCGTGTCCCCCACCCGCCCCCCCGGCAGCTCGCAACCAGGGGCAGGCAGCTGCCATTTAGCTAGAGCCTCAAGCTGCTCTGAACTAAATAAAAACCGGTGAACGTTGATTTGTAGAAGTTCACCGAAAGCTGGGAGGGCACATCGCTGGCGCTGCAGCAAGAGAAGGGACAGTAAATCTTTATTCGAGGCAGCTGAGCAAGAGTGTCAGGAAACCCCCCTCCTGGCTCCCCTTGGCTGTCTGCGCAGCCCCTCACCCCACAAGAAAATCAAGCCCAAGTTTATTGTAATCGATTTGACTTCCCAGGCCCCTCCTGCCCTCACTGCCTATACCCACCAAGGCCCCCTTCCCCGTCTTCTGAGACTAAGACTACCCCTGCCAGAACCCTAGAGAGACCTCAGGCCACCCTCTGACAGGAACACATTCAGGGATCTTAAAGCTACTCATGACTTGCCTTCCACTTGGTTCCTCTTTTGTGGAAAAAATTATGGAATTTGGAAGCAAACAAATGTGGGTCCAACTCCTGGCTCTGCTATCAATTGTCTGTGTGACCTTAGACACCGTTCTTGACCTCTTGAAAAATCTGTTGCTTATCTTAAAAATGAGAATACTTGCATCGACTTCCAGGATTGTGATTAATATCAAAAGTGAATGCTGATGTAAAAGAGGCCTCATGGTGGCCTGCGCATAGCAGATGCTCATTAGATGCCCTGCCCTCGTGGATACCCCTGAGGCATGTCATGAGTTAGCCCAGGAAAAGCCAAATCCCCCATCACTCTGACCTCCAGGATTGCTGCTAAACTGGTTCAGTTTCTCCCAGTCACCTCACGTGTGATACCAACTGAGGAGAGGAGGGGGCATAGCCTGATGAAAAATGTCAGCTCCTGTCATTTATCGAATGCCTACCGTGTGCCAAGCACTGTGCGGACCCCTTACAGACATGATCTCTGATTATGAAAACAGCCCTGTCACGTAGGTCTGAACACCCCCATTTTACAGGAAAGGGAGCCAAACTCAGCAAGCTTTAGTGGCCAGGCTGGTAAGGACTGGAGCCAGGAGTCCAGCCTAGCACTGGCTGTGGTTCTCAAATCAGATTTCCAAAGTCCACTCCAGACCCAGTGAACCAGAGTCTCTGTGAATAGGGCCCTGGAATCTGCATTTTAAGCCCTCCACTGTAGTCCTACTGATAGGCCAGGCGTGGGGAGCTCTGAGGACCTCCTGCTGCTGTTGAGAAGCTGGCTGTCTGGAGCTGTTCTTGACCTTGTCCAAGGACTAAGACGTTAAGAGGTTAAAGGAAGTTTTGAAATGTTTTCCCATGAAAATCTTTGAAAAGAGACCAAACTTCCTTGTATCTGAGGTTGTACAAAGAAACTGTTTTACTGGTTTTATTTCAAATTGTGAGAAAAGAACCTGGTCCCATGAAGAATTCACTTTGGGTCACATCCGGCATTATGTTCAGTGAGGAAATGGGAGCAATCATGGCAGAGTATTTTCTCTGTCTTCCTCTTAAAGACAGTTCTATTCCATGAAGGAGAGTAGGCAAAAACAACAGCCTGTGGAAGACCATGGAAGACCAGACAGGGCGCTGTTTGTTGAATTTATGACATGCTCAAAAGCATCTGTGTTCTAAGCAAGTAACACTAATGGCTGCCCTCAGGATATTTAATCTGCTCTCTAGTAAATCAATATTAGCAAAGGCAGACTGGGGTGTTCAGAAACCTTGGAATTAGCCAATGGTGTGAGAAAAAGAGAATCCAGATTTTCAATACCTAATAAGTTTAAAGTGACAAAAATATTCACTATTTTTGTAGAAGTTTTATTTTTAAGATAATTAATTGGGGTTTAATTAACAATTTGCAAGTAAAATGTACTCTTAGTTTATTTATTTATTTCTCTCCAAATTAATGATTATATCCTATTTCATAAAATATACAAACGATTCTAGTAAATGGCTTTTCCCTCCATGAAGCAGGTCAAACCTGGGCCTGCATCTCCCTAAAGAGGCATTAGTGCCTGGTAGCATTTACCAGAGGGGAAAACAGAAGAGCACTTTAGAGAAATTAGAAACTTCCCTAGGACTTGTTATGGAAGCTCAATTCCTTTAAAGTACTGGAAGTGTCATAAATCACGCAGGTTCAGTTTTGCCCAAGGATGGCGTGAAAACTGGCTGAACCCCCGAGGCCACTGCCAGCTCTTTAGCAATTTGTCTGGCACAGATTACAGGCAGATTTAAAGGCGACCAACTGTTAGCGAGAAACAGGGTAAATGAGGGATCTGCTTCCTGCCTTAACCAGCTAATGCCTGCAAGGGTAGACCAGATGGCCGAACTCCAACCCAATTCCAGGGTGCTGTTTGCTGATCTACTCTTCTAAGTCAATGCTGTGATGCTCACAGGGAGTGACAGTGTCATGGTAGGGAAACAAGCAGGTACCAGTGCTGGGCAGTGGTTCTGAACACCCCACCACATGTCTGTCTGCACGGCTGGTCTGGGGCTATAATTGGACACCATTTTCCCAGCCTGCTATACCATGTCAAAGAGGAAATTGGATGGTTCCCACGAAGAGTGCAGCACCTTCTTATCTCACATGCTATCCCCTTGGCCTGCTGTCCTGTGTACCAAGATGCATCGTCCCTAAGCAGAGTTAACACTACTGCTGGGAAGTTGTGATAGGCCAAAAAATGCCCCCTCCAAAAGATATCCATGTCCTAACCCCTGGAACCTGTGAATGTTTCCTTATATGGCAAAAAGGGGAGGGGTTGGAGGAGACTTTGCTGATATGATTAAGGATCTTTAGGTGGGGAGATTATCCTGTGGATTATCTGGGAGGGCCTTAAATGCCATCACACATATCCTCAATAAACTGGAAGCCAGGGAGATTTGACAGACACAGAGGAGAAGGTCATGTGAAGATGGAGCAGAGAGAGAATTGAGGATGCTGACCTTGAAGATTGGAGAGGTGCGGCCACAGGCCAAGGAATGCTAGCAGCCCCCAGAGACTGGAAGAGGCAGGAAGCAGATTCTCCCTTAGAGCCTCCAAGGGAGCTCAGCCCGGCCAATACATTGAGCTCAGTCCGGTGATACTGATTTCCAGCTGTTGGCCTTCAGAACTGTGAGAGAGTAAATTTCTGTTGTTTTAAGCCACGAGGTTTGTGGTAACTCATTACAGCAGCCACAGGAAACTAATACCGATGCATGGATATAAAAGCTGGCATACCCGCTTCTACCCGGGGGGCCCACAGTCACATGCAACCAGTGGCTGTTGTTTCCTCCCAGGACTAGGGTGCTGCTTACTTCTGGGGCTCTTTTGTATCTCGTTCTAGCACAGACCCACGGTTCTCAAGACAATCCCCAATGCCCAATGGGAAGCCACTTGTCCCCTATACCTTCAGAGATACTCTCAGGGTGCCCAGAGTACTAACAAATTGAGATTCATTGTGGAAGCCATCAAAATCATCACACATGGATGAAGAGCACAATGCAGAAGTACAGTCTAGATGATCCTTACCACCTAATTAGTTCTATTACTCCATTTTACAGATGAGGAAACTGGGGCCCAAAGGAGTTAGTTGACTAGTCATGAACCAATTTAAACTAATGCGTCTAGAATGTTTTCTCTAAGAGTGAGTCTTAGTGGAAGCCCTGAGAGTACCTCCCATCACTAGCCCAACACTAATTGAAATAGCAACAGAATGTGTTCAATGAACCATTTCTTCTGGTGTCTGGGAAACTAATTTGGCAATTCATCACGTTCTGCCTTGTCTATGTTGCTATAGTTTTGAGCTGTCACAAGTATTTTATTGTTATTTAAGCTTTGGTTTGCTTATTGGCTTATTGCTCCATCCAGATTGTACATTCCTTTAGGGCAGGTGGATTTCATCCTGCATGGTGGCTAGCACAGGTCTTAGCTCATAGTTAGTGTTCAATAAACATGTATTTATTTCTGTCCTGAATGGCCTACCAGCTATTTTGTAGGCCCTGGTTAATTCCATCTTTCTTACAGGTGAGACCACAAAAGCCTATCAGAAGCCATCAGTTCCAGGGACAACTGCACAGCCAGTCACCTTGATACGGGTACTAAGGACCACCACAGCCGAAGCCACCCACACCACCACCTTGTCAAAGCCATCCCCATCTGCAGGCTCTTCCACCAGCAGCCCCAGACCACAGCCCATGGGCCAGAGGAGCCAGGAGCTGGGTCAGTAGGTAGACTGTGTGTTGCTATGTACTAGAAAGGAGGGAGATTGGGTTTTTAGAGTAACAGCTCTCTCTAAATGCCTGTATGTAGTTCCCATCTCCCACTTTTTAAGCTGGGTGAGGGGGGACCACCCTGAAACATGGGCCAGGGCTATGTGGTTGAATCCTAGATTCAAGGGATAAACTTGAACCCGATAATCATTCAAGACTGAGCTAAGAGCTAAGCAAATCATCTAGAAAGGGCTTAACATAGATTCAAAAATAGGACTGCTATTATCATACTTGGGAAGGTAGGATATTAAGTGAAACTTTCCCATCGCAAAATCCCCATTTCTCCCAAAGCTCAGTTGAATGGATAGTAGGTTTCTATGGAAATACTCTTGGGTTTTGTTTTGTTTTAAGTGACAAATTATATACTCCTGGAAATCTTCAAATATTAGAAACAAACAAAACCCAAAGAATTCCTTTAGGAAAAGCCAGATAGCTAAAATTTTTCTTTTTCTGATTGCTTTTTGTCTTACCACTTGTATCCATTTCTTAAATCGTGTTTCAGGTTTTAGTAAAGTCCAGTTGGTGGAATTAATCTCAGTATTACATCAAACATGACCTTAAAAGCTCATTTGATAATCCAGTCTCTAGTTTCTACCCAGGCTCATATGTTAGCCATCCTGGGCTAATAAGCACCCATCTCATGTCTAAAGATCTTCTGGCAAGGGGATGGAAAATTCCACAGCTAGAGTGCCACCACTGTCTCCACAATTTTTAAAAAATATTTCCTACTTCCCCAGGACACATTCTCTTCAGCCTCACCTTCACCTTCCAAACATCACTGCCACATAGCGTGGCCCTTCCCTGCTTCCACATCAGAGCCCAGATATCTGTCTATCCGTCTTTTTACTTAACACATACAAATAAGCACTTTCAATGTGTTAGACACTCTTCTAAGTACCTTATGAATATTAACCTATTAAGTCCTCATAACAACCCTCTGAAGTAGATATATTACTTCTAATTTGACTAATCTGTTGTATCGATGAGGACACCTAGGGCAGTAAGGAAACTGCCCCGGGTCACATGCTGGCAAGTAGCAGAGCTGGGATTCAAACCCCAGCAGCCTGGCTCTCCTGTGACTCCGCTTACAGGAGTCATCCCTGCCATCAACAAACACCCCAGGCACTAATGAAGCACCATAGAGGCAGGGGCCCAACCCTCCTGGAGGTGGATGGGGTGGCGAGATTAGAGGGCCTCAGACGCAGCCAACTCTTGCCGTGATTAATAGTCAATAACAACGGAACACACATAGTTCATCCTTTCCCTGTGCCAGGCACCCTGCATGCATTATTTTATTTAATCTTCCCAACAACTCTATGAAATATGGATGATTATTATTCTGTTTGATGATCGACATGGAAGAAGCTATGGTATAAAGTCCCAAAATAAAAATACCATAAAAACAATTTCTGAAATACATTAGACACTCCCCCACCATCCTATTCTTGTTTAACCTAAGGTAATATGAACAGAGGCATACAATGCCTGGCAGCAAAAGAGAAATAATTGGGAAGGATGCTGGTGGCAGGGGTCCCATAGCCCGAAGTTTTCCTTTTTCTTTATGTCAGGCTCTTCACTTTTAGAGCCCTTGAGTCTTTCAAAGATTTTTGAATGGCTAAGTTGTTTGCTCCTGGTGCCTCCTTAGAGGACGTCGATTTTTACCTAACACGTATAATTAAGCGTGTGGCCTATTTATTTGGCTACACTGGGAACTTGGAAGTCCTGTTACAAGTTGGCCTTGTGCTTATGGAAAACCTCAAGCAACTTGAAGCAGTGGCTCCCCACCTGGCAAAGCTTCATTATTCCTGGCTTGGGGACAGGAGCTTTGGACAACAGCCTCCCAGCCCATCAGTGTTCCCTCTTCATCCTTGCCCGGCACCCGTGTCCACCCTGCCCCACAGACCGCTAGACAAATATTCAGAGCGAGTGTTCCAGGCAGCAGGCACCATACTTGCTAAGAAAGGAGCCAAATTGGGCAAGGAGGAAGAGAGAGAGGACTTTTTAAAACTCATATTGCCTATTCAAAGGACTTTCTGTAAGAATGAAGAGAAGGGAAAATTGATGTTTGAATGCCTATGTCTTTTCTTAATAACAGCTTTATTGAGATACTTTTTGCACACTGAACAATTCACTCATTTAAAGTGTACAATTCAATAGTTTTTAGTATAGTCAGAGTTGTGCAACCATCACCACAATCAATTCCAGAACATTTTCATCACCTCAAAAAGAAACTCCATACCCATTAACAGTCACTCACCATGTCCCCCTAATGCCACCTTCCCCAAGCCCTAGGTAAGCACCAATCTACTTTCAAGAATGCCTATTTTAATGTATAGCTATAGATATTTGTTGTGACATTTTAGCCCAATTATATTAAATAATATTTGGTTTATCAATAACTCCTTTATTTCTTCAAATGAGTTGAAAATATTGTGCCACTTATAAGAGAGCAACTCTCCTACTGCTGATAGACACGTAAGTCGCTGTTAGTGCATTTGTTAAGGGTTTCTTTTTTCTCTTATATATGTGACTGTAGTCAAAAGATTCTACAAGTGGTTGTGAATGGGACATTCAAGCAAAACCTAGTTCATTTATTCATTCAACAAATATCATTGAGTGCCTACTATGTGTCAGGCACCATTTTAACATCTTGCTCTGCATCGGTGAACACATCCCACCAAGATCCCTGCAGTAGGTCACTTCAGCTTAGGACACGTGCGTGGTAAGGAGCAACCTGCATTTGGGGTCTATGAGTCATCTTTGCTCTATAATGATGTAAAGAGCTTCCTCTCAGACAGGACATAGGGACTTAGAGGGAGTCCAGTAGAGAGTAGAAACTTGGTAGCAGGGGCTTTCCCAGCCCATAAAGAGGAGCTGATGCAAGTGGAAGGACTTGAAGGAAGGTGGGGCTGGACATGAACTGACCCATGAATGTGCAAACCTAACAAGACTGGGAGGAACAAGTCAAGGATAGGGGTAAGGGAGCCAAAAGCTAGAGTGAAAGAGAGCTTTCACAGGGGCGGGAGTGAGGCTGTGCTTCATGGGAGAGGCCAAGGACTTTAATGGCACCCACAGGAGCCAGGCGGCCACAGAGCTTTATCTCAGGGCCAGAGGGGGCAGCTTGGAGAAATAGATCCAAAGAGTTATAGAAAAGATGGAAATTTCTCCAGGCCCAGCTTCAGGGCCTGTTGAATTTACCACAGCTCAGAAGGTAGAGTGGCTTTGCCCGGCCAGGTTCATTTCAGCAAGTGTCATGGCTGCCTCAGCTGATCTAACAATGTAAATATGTCCATAAGGAAGAGTAGACCAGGGAGGGGGAGCGGAGCGCTGCCTAGTGGCAAGGCATGGTGATGGCTGTGATCATTCACCTTTCTTCTCCACCCTCTGACCAAGGGCAGCTTCAGTGGAGAAGTGAAACCTGGGACAGGAAGCAAACCAGCATCCATAACTGCCCATCTCTTCCACATGCAATTTCCCTTCTCACCAACATTTATCTCACCTCTGAGAGTTTAGCTTCCTTAAGGTGTCTAGAGAAGGTTTTTCTTAAAATCCAGTCGTACAAATAGTGAAACAAATACTCCAAAAGAAAAATGGGTGAAGGTCATGACCAGGCAAGCCATGGGGAAAGAACCAAAAATGGCCAATAAATATAACAAAAGGAGTTCAACTACACCTGGAATCAAATTAATACAAATTGAACAATAAGATGTCATTTTTCGCCAATTGACATGGGAAATTGATAATGCGCAGTTTTGGCAAGAGCGTGGAGAAATGACCCAGAATTTGCACTTACAGGAATATATTCTAAGATAATTATCAGCCAAATGAAAAGAAGCAGCCTAGACACGGAGGTTTTCACAACAGAAAAATAAATGAAGACGATTAAATTGTCCATCACCAGAACAGTGAAAGAAGTTACTATAAATATAGCTGTTAAAATTTTGGTGAATATGTGCACTTATTGACAGGAGAACATTGGCCTGTGACAAATTGTTGAGTCAAAGAAGCAGCCTACTAAACAGCATGGGTTTCAATCTTATTATTGTTAAGTGTGTGTTGTACGTGGGAACATGTGCATAGAGAAAGGAATACATCACTATATACCAAAATTGTAAACAGTAACCGCTGGACAAGGGGTCGTAGGTGATTTCTTACTATCCATAGTATATATTTTGACTTGTATTAAAGCTATTTTGAGTTTGTGTCCAAATCATTGGAACAAAGACAAAGGGAGTGAAAAATTGATGGCAGATAGATTTGGTTCTAAGAAAAACTGACATTTTTTTCCATGACCTCTTATCTCTTCCCCTCCATGAGACTTGGTTCTTTCCCTCAGCTGGTTTTCACATGGCCCCCTCTCCCCAAAAATGGACTTTGCCTCTCTCTTTACAGAATCTCCCATCTCCCGCCTTCCTTTTAAAGCCTTGCTTCAGAAAAATTGCCCAGTGAATAATGAATGCTGAAGTCTGATTCCCTGACAGAGTAATTAAGGATAACCCACTGTGTACCTCTAAAAACGACTGAAAGCTAATGCTATTTGCATCAATACCATGTTAACGCGGTTTAATCAAATCGCTAAATGTTAAGTGACATTCTATTGAAGGATCGCTTTAACCACCTCAGGGGTGGCACTGTGAGGAGAATTACTATAAGAATAATGGAGTATAAAGAAATATGGCACTTTAGTAAAAGATACTTTGACAATTGTGAAATACAACAGTTACTATTACCTGGAATTTCCAGTCAGAGTTTTGAGTTAAATCCTTTTTTTTCCCTTTTCAACGCCTCCTCCTCTGGGGCAAGTTCAGCTCCCCTAAGGCAAGCTTTCGCTTGGTTCTGACCTTGGTAACGTCTTGCTAGGTTGGCTCATGGAAAGAATGAGAACAGTTAGATTCAAATTCCCGCTCTGACTGGTCAAATGTCCTTGCAGAGCTCTGGTCCACCACCGTCTACACCAGCAGCCCAAGCAGCGCCGGCACCAATCCAGGTAAGAACCGGAACTCACCTTTCTAGCTACTGAGGAAAGTTAAGCTTGTTTACATGGTGTGTGCCTTTCCAAATCCTTGCCATTTGATTCCGATTAGGAGGGAGAGCATTCAACCAGTTATGCCAACAAAAGATACTGCCCAAGGGCCCAACTCGTGAGGAAACTTGTGAGGAAGCCGTTCAGTCAGCAAAGCTGTCACCCGTCACCACTCCCTCGAGGCAGCTTTGTGGAGGTTGTGATAGAAACGCCTAAGGATTCAGTAACGAGGCTCTTATAAACCTGAAAAGGGATGCTCTCTGGGGTTTGTGCAGGAGGAACTCAGGTAAAAGAAAGAGCGACATTTTTATCATTTCCCACGAAAGGGCAGAGCCATTTTTCTCCAGTACTTCTGTGATACGGGGCATAGGATACGTTCTCTCTCCTCCAGGAATTCTCCTATGAACTATGACACTCCCTGGCTCCCCTTTCTTCACTTCTGTGTGCCTCCCTTAGAAGTCTGGCCCAAGAACTGGGAATGCAGAGGGATGGAGCAAGTTTCTTCTCTGAGATGCTGTTGAGGGCTGCAGAGATTAGAAAGAAGAATCGAGCAGGGTTAGATGCTTCCACCAGCTCTGCTGGGGGCCTGGGCCACGAGCTGATAGATTTGCTGGAAGGACACAATTCTCTTTGCAGCCGTGGGGCACGAGGATGGGGGCCCTGGAGCTCCAAAAGAGAAGAGTTCAGGTCCTTCTCTTGCTAGGGGCTACCTGTCGGTCCTCCAGTGTTAAAAGATTCCTAGAGAAGGTAGGTTTTGTTCTGCTTTGATGCCACATCAGAGCAGGGGCTCTGTGGGGTCTCCCGGACAGGCCTAGCAGCTTCTATGAGGTTCACAGTTGCCCCTTTGCCGATGTACATGCTGTTGTCCTGGACAAAGGGCTTAAGAATCAGATCTCTGGGCAGGGCAAGGACTCCAAGGCCATTTTAGGCCTTAACAGGCCCGAGGGACTGTTCCAGCAGCCAAGTGTGGGGCACTCCTTCTTGTCTGCTTGGCCAGGATCTTTGCCTCCTCTGCAACCCCCAAAAGTAGAGCCAACCACAGAGAGCTCAGCTGGCTTCCAAGGAAAATCTGATTAGGGGCACTTCCATCAGGCAGCAAAATAAGGGAAGAAAGCAATCGCTGGTTGCATAAGTCAGCTGGCCCCGTGTAACTCCCTCAGGTATCCAAAGGCGGGACTCTCCAGGAGCTGCTTTCCAGAAACCTGCCGGAGCCTATGTCAGCCTGGGTAGGCTGCCCGCTGCTGACCATCCCAGCTCTGCTGCTCTTGCAAAAAGCCTTCCTCCCCACACACTGCCGGCCTGTGCAGCTCAACTCCAGGCTGCCCGAGCTGGGAGCAAGCCAAGTTGTTTTAACCTCTAGAAAATGTCTGTTTGCTTTGTCAGTTCTCAGTGTGTCAAAGAGAAAATCTCTGCCAGTCCGGATGCCCAAGGGCTCTCCTGGGTCTGGGGCTGCTTGAGAGGCCCCCCACTGAGGCAGCCCATGCCACCACCTTGCCCATCCCAGGACCCACCTCCGGGACAAGGCGCAAATACCCAGATACACTGCTCGATTCAGACATGGTTCAGGGCGTGATTGGCAACAAGGCACGTTGCCTAACCTCCAGCTCCTATTTTTTACTGCCCAACAACCTGAGGTTGAAACAACCCAAATGTTTCAGCATTTGGCCCCGTTTCCCTTTCTCTACCTTTGCCGCCTCCTGTTCTCTAGCTCTGAGTCCCCAACTCTTCTCCATTCTCTTCTTGCTCCCAATAATTACACACTCTCTCTCGTTGACCCACACAGATGCTCCCAGCTCCTTTTTGACCCTCAAATCCTCCCCATTTCTGCTGCTCCGCTCCCTCCACCGTCATCCCTGCACTCTGCTCTGTGCACTCAGACCCTCCCAAAACTCCCAGAGAGCCATTGCCTTGGGGCCTCTCCCAGGCCGAGGACAATCAGACTCTAGATAGTCAGGAAGCCCAAGCCCTCTTATGGCTCCTGCAGGTGGAGGGAAGCCATTTGCACAGGTCAGGAAAGGCAGGTCCGAGCGTTTGGGGCTCTTGGATACCCTTCAACCAGCCTCACCTCGGATATGATGATGCTCATCTGGTGAGTCGGCCCATTCTTCAGCTGGAAAATCATTGCATCACGGAACTGGAAAGAATTGTATAGAGTGTGTCTGGTCTAATTTCCCGCCAAAAAATGAGTCCCTTCTGGCATGCCCCCATATGGGATAACTTCAAGTGAGTGGTGGGGAAGGTCCCAGCCCCCTCACTGTTAGACATAACGATCTAGAACTCAAGCCCATTGTTCTTAATTTTTTTCAACTAGTGCTTCTCAAAGTGTAATTTGAGGACCCAGCTTCGAAAGATTTGGCGAGGTTCTCTCTTCAGCAACTACGTGACTGTCTGAGGCCAGATTTCTTCACATGCTTCAACAAAAACAGCACATCTCAGCAGACTGACTGCAGGAACTGATATCACATGCGAGCTGTCTCCATTCCAGTCGCTGATAAAAACCTATCACATGGGACTGGATCTCGTGAGCCCCATTAAATACTTTGTTTGTGTTTAGGGCAACCCATTAACAGACACAAGCAGCCACATATGATGTCGTCACTGACCTCAGTATTTCATCCTCTCCTCCACGGGACACCAGACTAGTGATGCACGAGTGATTCCTGCTACCCCCTCACACTCTGCCTTTTGCACACAGATGTCACTTCACACATCCCCACTTTAAGCCAGCAGCCCCGCTGTAGGGGCACTCTTCTTTAATTTAAAAAATATACGTTTACTGAGCATATTATGTGCCAGAAACTGTGCTATGTGTTAGAAGCACAAAGATGAGTCAGATATTTTCAGATTCTAGAATTCCGCTGCTGGAACTTCTGCCTTCACAGGTCCCACACTCTCCTCCTTCAGAGTCATCAGCAATGCCACCGCCTCCTCCAGGCCCCACTGCCAGCCCCTGCCTCTCCTAGCAGGGCTCTCTGCATGGGAACAGGAGCCACCCATGCTAGCACGGCTGCTGCTGCTGTATTCCCCGGGGGAGAGAGGGGCGGTGTGCTCCTGATGATAGAAGTTAGAACTCCGTGGCTGTGTCTCAGAACCATCTTTATGCTGTCTGACTTCATGGTACCATCAGATGAGCTTCACTGGCCCGGAAACCTAACCATGGAGCAAACGTTTCCATGAGAAAAGGCTTCCAGGTCCCAAACAAACACCCTACACCAAGCTTGGGAGGGTAACCCATCGGTAAACCTGGGCCTGTCGCTGCTTCGCTGGGGTGACGGCTCTGGTCCAGGACCTCAGACTGTCCCCAGCCTTCTCTGACAGTCCTAGTGGGATGGGCTTCGGCACAGCTGCTCTCTGAGTGCTCCCGGTTTCACTAGAGCAAGAGGAAGTTCCCAGAAGGGACTGTGCAGCACTTGGGCATGCAGCCAGGGAGGGGCAGGGAGTGTGGCGATTCCCCAGTTCCAGAGGCCTGCTCCCTCTCACACTGCCACCTCCTCCCAAATACTGAACCCCAGGGGAGTCAGTGGGGAGAAACTGGGGGCTGAAGGGCCACCTGGGCTTTCAGCCCATAAAACTTTAGAGCCCTACGGGCCATGTGTTGCAGCTCCCGCTTGGGTCCCGTGCTGGCGACTTCCAGATGTGCAGGGAACAGAAGGAGCTATAGCCAGTGTGGAGATCATGGCCCGGGCTTAGAGCAGGGATGGTGGTGTGCCCTCACATTAAGTGTGAGTTGCAGGTGGTGTGCCAGAGGGTGTGCTCTTCCGTGCCCCAATCGAGTACCCTGAGATGCTGAAGCGACAAGGACTCCTCAGGTGTGATAAACAGATGGCGGTTAAGTGCAGGCTCTGGAGCCTGCCTGCCTGGGCTCAACGTTCATCTCGGCCACACCCTGTGCATCAGTTTCCTCACCTGTAAAATGGGCTCAGAGTGGTACCTAACTCACAGGGTTATTGCGACTTAACCTTAGGAAGCTCTTGGTCAGTGCCCTTTCTTCTAAGCACTCTCTCAGGAAATGGTAACGGTTCTACCATGAAAATCCTTCCGAAACAATGCTTCTCTCAGACACTGACTGTATCCATGAGATGACCAAGCAAGGACTGTGACAAAAATAACCCCCTGTTTTCTAAGAGTGCCTTACACTTTTCGGAGTGATTTTGAACACATTACCTCCATGTGAGGCAGGGCAGGCCAAGTCTTTATGACCCCAGCTCTACACAGGAGGAAACTGAAGATCAGAGAAGGTAGGTGAGCCCCTGGGGCCCCCAGCTAGTGGTAGACTCGGGATGGGTCCTGTAACTTCTTTTTCCCTGGACACCACCCCATTACTCCTCAACACTAGAAAACAAATATTCTCACAAATTTACTTCTCACTACTACCAAGTCTGAAAACACCAAGTCTCAGCTGTCCAAATATTTTTCAACCCTCGGCTTTTGGATAAAAGTGATTTGGTTCAAACTCGTCGCGAATAAGTGAAAGTGGCATTAGTTAGAAGGACGGGCTTCTGGTCAGGAGTAAGAGGCTTGGAATTCCCTGATGTCAGGAACTGTTCACCTCCTGCTGAGGGAACAGAGCACCCAGCATTCTAATCCTTCAGGTCATTCAAGGGTGCCGAAAGCCTTGGGCAAAACCTGAGATGTCCCCAACAGGTTTTTTTAGGAAAAGGGTTAAAATGCATATTTTTACCAGTAGGTGGCGATAGAGTAATAAGGCTAAAGACACAGAAAGTTTAAACATATCAGGAATATTTTGAGCTTGGAGATCATCTCACCCAATCGGCTAATATTACTCACAAACAAATGAAGGTTCGCAGAGGGTTTGTGACTTGTTCAAGGTCATACACCTGGTTAATGGCTGAGCCAAATTAAACTCAGTTCTCACCATTAAATCAGAATGTGCAAGCGCACAGACTGCCTTTCAAAACAGCCCGGCATCTAAATCTTGTGAAGAAAAATGTCACTTCTGTTGAGAGTATTAACAATTCTGGCATAGAGCAAGGTGATAGCCTTTAAGAAATGAACCCACTGATAATGCCCATAGCTCTCTGAGCTGGAGGGAGGGGGCAGTGAGAGAAACAGCCATTTTGGTGTCTTTATGAGGCTTTCTAACATGTTTGTGCTGCCTCTGAGCCCCTCCCAGCCATGGTTCCTCCAAAGAGATCAGGTCCTATTGGGCAAGAGTACCCCCTTCCCGACCACCCCTTCCACTTTCTCAGACCAGTGTGTGGTGGAGGGCGTTCAACATCTTACCGCAGACAGAAGGCCAGGTGCCACTCTGCTTTGTTCTGCTTGAGGCCCAGAGGGAAGCAGAGCCTCAGGAAGTGAGTGGACTCCCTGCTCCCGGGAGGGGCCACATTTCTTCTTCGTAGTTCTGAGGACAAGAACACAAACAGATGGGTGAGACAAGTGTACCTAGAATGATGTTGGGCATGTATTGAGTGCTTAGTAAGTGTGGATAGATGGATGGATGGGTGGATGGAGCGATGGATAAAGATTTCAGGTTGATACAAGGAAAGTTTTTCTCCCAGTCTCAATAATCCAAGAAGGAATGCACTACTTTGGTTGGGTATGGAATGAGTTCCCTGTCTCTCGAGGTATTCAAGCACCAGCCAGCCACTCATTTGGTGGGGATGCTGTAGAAGCAGGCTGTGGGGTTGGTTTGGATTCGATGAGCTTTTAGGACCCTTTGTATCATAGGATTCCTATTGTTCCATTCTCGGTGCACAGTGAAAGAAAGGGGCGAAGATGTTTTTGCCTTGGCTTTAAGAGCTTTCAATGAGAAAATCCTATGGCTTTCCAGTTGCTTCATCCCAAAGTCAGGTCCCTTGCTCCTTTAGCGAACTTTCTGCCACAATTGGGAAACGTTTTCGTCCTGGCAGTTCACTGGAGAGCTTCTGCTGGTTTCGTCTAACAAGTTTGTTTCTTTTCAATTTTGAAAATCAGGGGAAACAGACCTGTGGAAACCTGGATCCGTCCTTTTAAATGCAGGTAATTATTCAGCTCAACATCCCCCCATGACTAGATCAAGATTCATGGGATACAGAAGTCGGAGAGTCTAGGCATTCAGCTGGGGGTGCAGAGGCCAAGCTAAGCCAGAGCAGCCTTTCTAAGAGTTGTCACCGGCGACATTAGGGTCTGATGACCATGCCAAGGGCACCTTAGGACTAGGGTAAGGGACAATGTTGGATAACAAAAGGGAAAAGGGAACTGTGAAGACAAAAGGCCAGAAGGGAATGAGTTCCCCGGCCCCCAAAAATAGGTTTAGACTCTCATTCCTCTAGCAGCACACTTTGACTTCCTTCTATTTCCCATCCTTCCTTGCAAAATGGTATTCAGATTTTCCCTTCACGTGAGTGAGTGCTGTTGCCTGCTTCCTGCATTAAGTGCTTTGAGCTCCAACAGCAATCACAGCCTTCCAGGTCTTAGTCCGAAGGCACGTTTCACTGTAGGTGAGAGAGAGGCCCCCGGTTCTTCCCCTCCCGAGACTCCTGGCTGAGAAATGCCGTTGGGCACCCAAAGGGAATTTTTAAATGATGTGAGGAAGTGGGATGAGCCAGCTGACCTTTAATAGGAAGATGAAATCATATGTTTTGCAAACTGGAAAAACTAACAAGCCAGGAGAAAGCTCTCCGCCGCCAAGAGCGAGCAGAGCCCCCTGCACCTACCTCCACTGTGGGGGGCTCTCGGGGGCAGTTCTGGGCATCCTGGAAATGGAGGAACTCACAGCAAGGTTCCCTTCACCTGAGCCTAAAAGGATTCTTATTTATTGTCTTTATTTCCTTATATCTGTGAACTTGGCTGCTGTGTAAATGAGTCTGAAGAACATCCCTGAGACTCAAATGCAACTCACCGCCTCTCAAAGCAGGAAACCCTTTTGCATCTTTACCTCTCACCCCAGACAGCTGGAGAGCATGGGTTGCATAGTGGACCCTCATATTTGTTTGAGTTCCTTGTATCTTACCTCTTCCCCTCCAGCCTACATTGTCCTCTCTGTGTCCCGCTCATCTTTGTCCACTGACTCAGTCACCAAATGTTGACAAGGACCTACAGGTGGTGGGCACAGTAAAGGTTTACATGATGAGTGAGACACAAGCCCTGACCTCGAGAATTTCAGAATTTTACAGAGGGGTCGTTTACACTGACAAAGTGCTTAATGCTTTCCGATAAGGACAGTGAGACTCAGCCAGACTAAGTTAACAGGCACAGGGGACAGGACTCAAGTCTTCTGGCTTCGAACCCCTCTGAGCATCTAGCAGAGTGCTGTGTCTCTAGTAGGCTGTCAGTAAATGTTAGTTTATTCTTATCTCTTAAGGTAGGGGTGGTGTGGAGGAAGGCACAGTCAGCAGTAAGCCAAGCTCTCTGAGCTAGGTGTGCAGGTCTGCTGTGTCCCCATCCCTGGGGTAGAGCCAGATGCTTCCTGTTCTGTAAGTCACCAAAAGTTTTACTGCTCTTTCCAGGATTTGTTCCAAAAGAAGAATTAAGCACACAGTCTTCGGAGCCAGTATCCCAGGGAGATCCAAGTAAGTTAATTGACAACTAGAAACCCATAGTGGCTTCGACATCTGATCTGCTGTCTCTCCTCTCTACCCACTCACTCCCACCCAAACCCGCCTCTCTCCTATCCTGGATCTCTTTATCTCCTCTCTTCTGTCACTTTGTTCTAAGGGGAAAGGGAAGCTTTTGAAGGCTTTAAACTCTCTGTGTGCATGAGGGGGAGAGGATTACATTTTTAAAACATCACTATGGCAACAGGGTGAATGGGATGGGAGGGGCCAGCCCCTTGGCCGAGTGGTTAAGTTCGCATGCTCTGCTACAGCGGCCCAGGATTTCACTGGTTTGGATCCTGGGTGCAGACATGGTGCCACTCATCAGGCCACGCTGAGGCGGCATCCCACATGCCACAACTAGAAGGACGCACAACTAAAAATATACAACTACGTACTGAGGGGACTTGGGAAGAAAAAGTAGAAAAAAAAAAAGAAGAAGATTGACACCAGTTGTTAGCTCAGGTGCCAATCTTTAAAAAAAAAAAAAAATGGGATGGGAGACAAGGGTGGATGAAAGGAGAAGACTGGTTGGCCAGTAGGGACAGTGGTCTAGTGGAGATGAGGGCAGACAGAGCTCAGAGTTGGAAGTAGAAATGCAGAGAAAGAGGCAAATTCAAGAGACATAGAGAAGGAAGAGTCTGGAAGAAAGAATCTAGAAGGTTGGAGGTGGAGGTGCAAGAAAGGGAGATAAAGATGATTTGAGCAACTGGGGTAAATGGTGCTGCCATAAGGACCCTGGGATGGAGCACACTGGGGGCTGGGAAATCATCTATGTCTATCATCTTCCAGAAGACATTAAGTCTGGTAAAGGGTTGACTACCCAGTTCTCACATTCAGAAGGAACAGCCCAGGCAGACAGAGTCGGAAGATGACGAGCTGGGATTGAAAACCGAGGCTATGAGGGTAGAAAATGTGATCTAGGGAGACAGAATAGAATAAGAAGAAAGAGAGAACTTAAACCTACAGAACTTCAACACTAAATGGATGGAGGAGAAGCCACCTGAGGATACCAGAAAGGAGGGACTGGAGAAAGAGGAAAACCAGGAGGGAGTTGTGTGTGGCAAGCCAAGGAGAGCACCTACAAATTCGCCAAGAAAGTCGTGCAGGGGAGGAAGAAATATTCCTCCACCCTTCTGGGTTCTTCTGGCTGGTCTAAGAATAAAACTGATGTGAGACAGAATAACAGAAGAAAATCAAACTCATTTAATACACGTATTCACAGGAGAAACCCAGGAAACCTGAGTAACTCACCACAATGTCTGAAACCACCACCTTAAATACCATCCTCAGCTAAAGACCAACGTGGATGTTGGGGTAGTCATTTGGGACTTCAAGAAGGAGGAAGGCAATTCACGTGGAGATGGAATAGCAAATGTTGCGGTACCTTCAGAGACAATGGCACATGGAGAGGACTTTGATCAAATGAGTCTTGCTAGGTTCCTCCCTGTCTACCACACCTGCTTCACACTACAGTTATCTACAGTGATAGCTCCTTCCTGGAACAGGCCTTCAGTCTTAAATTCTTTTAGGCAGTTAGGGGGAAGGTCAAGGTTTCTTTCAGAGCCTTTTATTGTCAAAAACAATTAAGCCAGGGGCTGGCCCGGTGGTGTAGTGGTTAAGTTCACGCATTCCACTTCGGCAGCCTGGGGTTTGCCGGTTTGGATCCTGGGTGTGGACCTACACACCGCTCATCAAGCCATGCTGTGGTGGCATCCCACATACAAAATAGAGGAAGATTGGCACAGCTGTTAGCTCAGGGACAATCTTCCTCAAGCAAAAAGAGGAAGATTGGCAACAGATGTTACCTCAGGACAATCTTCCTCACAAAACAAAAAAAATCAAGCTAAAGAGACACATTTTGGGGTAGCGAATTCTGCTCCCATATAGTCACTACAAGTCAGCCACCTATGAGCTGTGAGTCTCAACCCAGCTGTGTATGAGAATCATCTGAAGACACTTTTAAAAATTAAAGGTGCCCAATTCCTTCCTCCTACTTACTGAATCAGGCTTTCCCTAGATCTTGCTGCTCAAACTGTGGTGTGAGGACCAACAGCATTGGCATCACCTGGGAGCTTGTTGGAAATGCAGAGTCCCTGGCTCCACTCAGACCTACTGAATCAAGTGACTGCACACTAACCCTTGGGAAGCACAGCCCAGAGTGATTCCAGGGCATCTTTATTTGTTGAAGCCGCATAAGCAACTCTGATCCAGCTTAGGAAACACTGTCTTCATGTATTGGACAACACAAAGCATTAATCTATAACATTGTACTGTGTTGAAGAAAACCAAAGCAATTAAGAAAATTGGTAGATTGATTTCTATACATACCGTATCTGAGCTTTTCTTCCTCATTCTCCAGCCTCTGTCCTCTGTAACCACAATAAGTCGCTCGTACTGAACATTTCAACCCTGTTCCACCTTTTGGTATTGACATTGTCATCTTCAGATCATCAGGTTTTCTTCTCAGTATGAGAAAGCCACTAGGTCTCAGTGCACACGTGCCCTGAGCTGGAACCACTGTCATTAAAGCATTCTGGCAAAGGGGAGCAGAGGTGACCCCGATGTCAGCCATCAGGCTAGAAAGTGAAGAGAACTAAGCAAATAGAGAAACATCTCTTCTTCTTCAAACCTAGCTATGAAATGAACACATCAATCCAAACACAGTTCAAGATGTAAGAAGTAAGGAGAAAATAATTGTCTATGACAAACCAAAATAGAGGCTACAGAATCCGTAAACTCTATTCATTTAAAAAGAAAATCCCCTTTGGCCCTTACACTAATTAATAGTTATTTTTAAAAATAGGTTTCATTTTAAAAGGCATGTTGGAGGCATGTTGAACTAATCTGCTGACATCTGGAAGGAAAACCCCTCTTCAGGCGTGTTTCTCAAACTTTAATGTGCACACGGGTCCCCTGGAGATCATGTTAGAATGCAGATCTGCTTCTGTAGGTCTGGGTGGAGCCTGGGAGTCAGCATTTGTAGCAAACCCTAGGTGCCCATGTGGGGCAAGCCCTGAAGAACACCACTGCCACCTGCTGGCAACAATTCACATTGCAAGCCCGGACCTAGGAAAGAATGATTTGGCCTTGTTTGGGATACAACATGACAAGCCATAGAGCAATTCTGCTTCTCTTTTGCTTGATCCCAAGCTTTAGCGCCATCTTTAAACTCCACTTCTTGATTTTATTTGCTTCTTCCAATCTTCATCTTAGGATCATGCTTGGGCATAGGCAGACTTGGGCAGCAAAGGACAGGGAAAGCCAGCTGAACAGGAGGAGTTGGCAGGCACCGAATGTCCAGGCAGATGGGAGGGAAAAGCTTGCAAGATCCGCTAATGAGCCGAGGAACTAATTCCAGATGGAGCCAAGTCAGCCAGGCCCAGAGAAGTCCCTGTCATTGCCTACTTCTCCTCTGGTTTTGATTACCATGCACCACTGCAAGATAAGAGAACAGCTATGGAGCCTAGGGAGCCGCTCCTTCTGGGGATGGGGAGACTCCAGCCACATGCAAGCAATGAAAATGCAATGTAGAGAGCGGAAGCCTGGAGCGACCTCGTGGGCAGTCATGTGGCAGCTCAGAGAGACCCGGGCTTGTCTGGGCAGCTGCACGCGCACCCACAAAGGGGCAGCACTGGCCCAAGTGTCCTCTTGGACACTCTAGTCTAGAAATTCCTGACTTTACTGACTCTCTCTCTCTTTCTTTCCCCCATGGAACTGTTTTGAAATATTTTTGTCTCCCAAATTGTACTTGTTAAATAATTCATTTCTCATTTTTTATTAATCAAAGGGATATATACCTCCCAATAAGAACTTCTGATCAGCATTGAATAATCAGTCTCATCATACTGAGATCATATAATCTCAGCTGAGAGCAAAGGAGACACTAACTTCATTTAGCTTATATGGCTTTCCACCAATTCCTATTAGTGTTTGAAAGATTGAAAATAGCTTGCAGCCCCACCATCCCCAACTCCATCACAACCTTCATATATTCACAGAAGTCCGGAGATCCTAACCAGAACAACCATCCTGGTCTTTATCACAACTAAAAGAAAAGAGGGAAATCTAAGATAGCCACAAGCAAGTACTGACATCTGTAGATATATGCGGATAATTTCTATGGCTGCCTCACCCAGGGAAGAAAAGGAGAAGATTGCTGTCAATTTCTCATTCTACAATTCCTCCCCTGCCCTCAGCCTTGGCCTTGCAGATTCTTTCACATCTTTTAAAGACCCAACACATAATTCTAAAAAGTTACGAGGAGAGTGAAAGACCACCTGCTCCTGAGACTCAGTCTTGGGAATTCCCACATCTAGGGCCTGCGCTTATAGGGTCTGAGCCTAGGAGACCGTTCTGAGGGCCTGCTCAAAACTTGAGTGGGAGGTGACTGCGTCTGAAGTCTGTAATTGTGGCTGATACAGAGAATTCTAAAACAGTTATGGAAATAAGTACTAGCCCAAGTGTCCAGGACCTGTGAAAATCTGTTATGGACATAAGTAAATGAATATATCCTGCTTTTTGTTACTTTTTTTTTTTTTTTTGGGTGAGGAAGATTTGCTCTGAGCTAACATCTGTGCCACTCTTCCTCTGTTTTATGTGTGGGATGCCTCCACAGCATGGCTGATGAATGGAGTAGGTCCACACCCATGATCCAAATCTGTGAACCCTGGGCCCCCAAAGCAGAATGCATGGAACTTTAACCACTTGGCCACAGGCGGGCCCCTCTTGTTACTTTTTTTTTTAACTTTCTTTTCATTAGAATCTCAGGAGGCTCTGCTGGAGAAAGGGGAGCGAGAAAATGCACCAGTGAGGTGGTGAGAGAGACAGAATAACAGAGTCCTTTTCCCTTCACCAGGCTGCAAAATCGACTTGTCGTTTCTGATTGATGGGAGTGCGAGCATTGGCAAACGTCGATTCCGAATCCAGAAGCAGTTCCTGGCTGACGTCGCCCAAGCTCTTCACATTGGCCCTGCCGGTCCACTGATGGGTGTTGTCCAGTATGGGTGAGTGCTGCTCTGAACCCAGAAAAACCAAGTGATGTCACGTGCTTAATTTTGTACCACAAGTCATACCAGCGCCTCCTAGAGCCCAAATTCATTCTCTTCCCTAACGCAAATGTAACTGAAAGAAACTGAAGCAATGCATGTGTCGTTTAAGAAATCTGAGACTTCCAGAAGGACAGGGCAGGTTGGTAAACACTTGTAAGTCAATGGCATTTGCAGTCATGATTGGTATACAGAATATTTATTTGGGAATTAGGAGAGTTGGGCTCAAGTTTTAGCTCAGCCACTAACAAACTGGGTGGCCTTGGGCTGGGCCTTCTCCTCTCGTTGTCAGTTTCCTCATCTGTGGATCAGGAGGGGGGACCTGTCTCCACACTATTAAAGCATTTCTGTGCTCCCACCTGCCCACCCATGGGTTCAATGCCTGGAGAATATGGTGCTTTAGGTTGAACCTTCTCTTTTCGCCAGATGGTCCAAGGCCTCTGCACTGTACTGGAAAAGCTCACCAGGCAACGGGGAAGACTGGGCGGGGAGGGGAATGGCCCCCACCAGCTGAGCCCCCTGAGCACCCAGGTGACTGTCCCCAGTCCATTTTATTGCTTTACTTAGGGTAGAAAGTGAGGGCTCATGTTGACATGCAATCTCAACCTTCTCTCTTGTTTGGGATAATAAGTCAGTCTTATTTCAGACGTGAATAGATTTCTCTCTGAAACAGATATACAGATATTGACAGAAAATAAACAATCAAAAGAGCAAGCAAGCACAAATCTCCAATAATAGGTGGACTTTTGACCAAGAACCATTAAGAGCAGGAAAATTATCTCACTTTCCACAAAGCCACCTCAGACACATGACCCCTCCCTTTCCCCCTGACCTGCAGCTGAGCCTTGAAGCGGAAACTCACATGGACCTTGCAGCCTCTTCCTCAGAAGCCACAGTCACCGCTTACTTGCCCTTCCTGAAAAGTAAAAAACATTCTTCCCAGACAACATCCAGGGGCTCTCCCGACCCTCCGAACATTTCCCAAGGGCCTCCCAGAACAGCATTTTAACCGCGGTTATTATATCAAAAACACTGGAATATTTGTTTTTGAGCTGTCAAAAGAAATAAACAAAAATACTTGCTTTTCATAAGAACCTATAACGTTTACATTTTTTGAATTAAATTCCAGGAACACATTTAGTACTACCTTCTATTCCTGTAGAAAAAATTAGTAGACAAATTAACTGGCACTTGTATATAGTCAGAGTCAAATATATGAAAATAACCAATTACTGCAAACACCAATTCTCAATGTCAAACGATCCATCTGGAGGACTTGAACTTGAAATAGGAAAATACGTTCTTTTAGTCATTGTTTTCTTGTTTTCAAAATGTCAACCTATTTTCATTCCTGCGTTACTTTTTAAAGCTAGCGAATGGATAGTAGGCTTCTCTAGGAAGGAAATGAAAGGGTTTTATAGTGCCGGATGTCCCCGGGCAATTTTATTGGGGGGCTTAAACTTTGGTGTGTCATCTTGCGTTAAAAATAGCTGCTTTAAAAGCTGTTTATACCAAGGTTTATAGTAGAATATGAAAATAAGGTTATAAATATGTCGAGGAAAAGAAAAATGGGGGAGAATAGTGTGTGCTGATGAGAACATGGATTAAAGAACAAATGTAGCAAGGAAAGAAAAACAATTCAATAAAGACTCCTTCCCCTCGAAAAACCTTTTCCCTCACGTTTTCTTAATGTGATCACCATTTGCAGGAAAGAGCTTAGCTCCATGCTTTCCAATTTTGCTTGCTGAAAATGTCTCTGCTATTTGTCCTTTTTTCCGTCCAGGGTCTTTCTTAATTTGGAACACTTAAGGGAAATGTGTGCGTGTTTTCCTTCCCTTTTTGCTCACACAAACTAATCTGTCACCTTCATCCACCTTCAGCCGTGGGGTGGAGTGGGAAAGCGCAATGAACTGGTGACAGCCTCTCTTGAATTCTGGGCTTAGTTCTGCTTGTGTGACCTTAAGCAAGTCACTTAACCTCTCCATCTAAGTGCTGCCATCTCTAAGTACAGAGGGCAGGCTGGATGATTTATTAGGGCTCTGCCTGCCCTGACATTCTGTAATCCAGTGACTGACTCTATACTCAGAAGACATCCAATAAATGAACGTTGCTAACAGACCGGATCAACCGCCTCTCCCTTCCTTCCAGCCTCGGGTTCCGATTAGGTGGGATGATCAACAACGAAACGATGGGTTGCACTGAGGTTATATGCATCAGTGGAATGTGGGGAACAGATGAATTGGAGAGTGGCATTGGAAGTGGGTGATGAAGCTGAAGGGGAACTCCGCACACCCAGCTGAAATTGCTTTGAGTTCAGCCACCCGGCTTCCCCGCCTGGGTGGCTCGCTTCCAACCTGTTTTACCAAAGGCTCTGGGTGCCTAGAGAGGGAAGGCATGGGGCAGGGAAAGGTGAGGAGACAGAGGTAGATGCAGATGTGGGGCTTGTGTTTCTGGAAAAGGAAAAGCAGGAGGGGCCGGTGCTGGGGCGACTGCGAATCAGATTCCTCTCGTGGCATTTCGGCTTCTTGTGGATTCTAATGCCCACTTTACAACCACTGGGAATCGGCCCTGCTCTCTTGGAATCGCAGAGCGTTGGGGCCTTAGAAAGCTCCTAGTTCCACCTCCTTGTGTCAGAGTGAGGAAATGAGGTGCTAAGAGAAGGAGCACTCGAAGGTGAGGCTGAAGCTGGGAACGGGCTAGCCGAGGAGGAAGGACTCCGGAACTCGGAATTTCTCCTCCTCTCGGCTTCTCACCTCCACTACTGCTGCCGCTGGTCCACACAGCTCCCCCAGAAGATTCCTTCTCTTGGTTTTCCTTAGAAGAGCTGAATCCAAATTTACACTAAGTTTAGACTTTTAAGTTTAGAATTTAAAAGACTTGTACCAACAATTAGGAAAGAAAAGGCAAAATAAATAAAAATACAAGACGTATAAAAGTGGTCTGATTTGCAAAACGCAATGCTCATGCCACAGCCTGATCCCTAAGTATCCTACACAAGGATCTTTTGGGTGCAAGAAACAGAAACTGTCCAGGTAGGCAGGTGAAGGCAGGTTTATGTCACAGGACTGACAAGTGGTTAACCATTCCCTCCCTCCTTCACGCCTCTCTGCTTGTCCACTCTATTCTCCTCTCAACAGACCAGCAACGTCTTCTGCCAGCCTCTTGGTTTCTGCTCTTTGCCCTGGCTGAGTTCCTACTTCTGGTCCAGGGCAGCGGTACAGCCTCAACCACTGCAGTACTGGCACGCTCCCTCTCTCAGGTCCCGCCTCTCTGCATATGCAGAGGCTCACAACCCACAATTGTGTTAACCTATCATCAACCACAGCGTTCCTTCCACAATCACCTCACACCTCCAGTAAGAGATGTGACGTTTGATACAGACTCAGAGAGTTCGAGTGACTTTTCTAAGAACACACAGCTAAATGCAATGACCACTGGGGAGAGGGCAGATATTAAATCTTGGGTTAATCCCTAAACCATCAAACAAAATTGACTTCAAAGCAAAGATTTTGCTCATCTGCCAAGGAAGCTTCTGATAATTGAAGCTTTCTGCCAAATTGAAGATGGAGACACTGTGCTGAACAAAGGCCAAGGACCAAGCCCTTGTCTTGCACGTGCATCCTAATTCAGACGTACCCAGCCAGCGGGCTCATGATTGCTCTTCATACCAACAGGACCGCTAAAGGGCTCAAGGAAAGGACAGCCAGAGCAAGTAGCTTTCTAGGCGAACTCGAGCAAACAGGATGAACATAGCCAAGCAGCTGGCATTTTAGCTGCAGCCCAGATCAACAGGCGCCAAGTTCCCCCTTCACCTTCAATCTGATTTCCTTTTAGTCCCCAATTCCAGTATAAATGGAACAGAACCGCACACGTTCTTTTGAACTTCGTAATCAACCTTATGGTATCAGCATTGGAAAACAGTTATGGAATAAAGCAAGCTGTTCGTTTTTCTTCCTTTCATAATAAAATAGAGTTTTCATTGCTCATGGTTCTGTGACCGCTGCCCTGTGTGTTAGGGGGTGGCTCTGGGTTGGGCTGCATCTTCTTACACCTCTTACTTCTCAGCCCACCCAACCTAAGCCCCGGACTGAAGACCCTCAGTCAAACACACGGCTGAGCCTCCCTTTCTGCCCAAAAAAGCAGGAAGGACACCCAGAGTCTCCCGTGGATCAGCTGAGCCACTGAGTGTGGGACACCCAGAGTGGAGGGAAGAAGCGATGTGTCAGGTCTGGTATGGTGCCAGAATCATAGCCCCCAAGACTGCCTGTGTCCGAATCCCGGCACCTGTGATGATGCTACCTCACATGGCAAAGGGGACTTTGTGGATGTGGTTAAAGTTAAGGACTCTGAGGTGCAGAGAGGATCCCGGATTCTCCAGTGTCCCTATCTAGTCGCATGGGTCCTTGAAAGCAGAGAAGCTTTCCCAGCTGCTGTCAGTCAGAGGGGATGTGACTTTGGAAGAAGAGTCAGAGAGACGTGACTGCCGGCTTTGACCATGAAGGAAGGGGCCGTGAGCAAGAAATGCAGGTGGCCTCTAGAAGCTGGAAAAAACAAGGAAATGCACTCTCCCCTGGGGCCTTCGGAGAGGAGCACAGCCCTGCCAGGAGACCCATGTCAGACTGCTGACCTCCAGAACTCTAAGCTAATAAGTGTGTGTGGTTTGAGTCGCTAAGTTTGTGGTCATTCATTACAGCAGAAAGAGGACACTGATGCAGCTGCAAGGAGGACTGTCTGTCACATTCTCCTGAGCCTGCGGCAAAGGCAGGAGTGGGAGGTGTGAATCTCAGCCCCGTAGGACTTCAGGGCGGGAAGGCAGAGCCTGGGCCCTGCCTTCACCTTGGTATTACCTGGGGAGCTTTTAAAAATGCTGGGCCGCATCCCAGACCTGGTAAACCAGACTCTGGCAAATACCCAGAAGTTGGTGTTTTAATCTGTAATTCCAATCTGTAGCCAAGGTTGAGAATCACTGACTCCCCGAGAGGAGAAAGGACAGCTCAGCTTCCCAGGTACTGAGTGGCAGCCCCCGTTCAGAACTCAGGTCTCTCCATCCACCTCCCCTCCGTCCCCCCCAGTCCTCTTTCCACCCCCTCAGTCTACACTGCCTTTACAAGAACTAACAAGATCCCAGAACAGCTGCCTCTCTTCTTCCAGGGAGGGCTCTCCAGGGCCTGATGGCACTTGCAAAGACCCCACCGTGCCACTTCTCTCCTCTCTGAGAGACAGGCAGGTGAGCCCTTGAGCCACACTCCTCAGGGCCGCAGTCTCAAGGCTGAGTGAGTTGGGAATACAATTTGCACAAGAGTCTTATGCTTTTTCTATTTGCCACCATGCAATTCTCCCAGAGGTATGAACACAAGGACTGCACTTGACTTCCAGCGCTTCTACTCAAGGTTCCGCTTGAATTCCCATCGTGTGTCGACTTATCCCAGGGCCCCCTTGAGATCATTGTCTCTAAATTCCTGGATCATTCTGCTAGAGGAGCAGATGGCTACCCCGATGCACATTAGAATCACCTGGGGAGGCTTTGAAACTCCCAATGGCCAGACCAAACCTCAGATCGATTAAATTCTAATTCTGAGCATGGGACCCAGGCATCATTAATTTTTAGAGCTCCCCGGGTGATTCTACCATGCAGGCAGAAAGTGAAGGCACAAATATTCCCATGGGCCTGGGCTGTCTTCTGGTGAATCCCGTGTCCCCGGCCCCTCCCGTCTCCCCCAGGCGACCATCCTAGAGGGCTGCGGGAGCTCCATCCTCTCCCCTTTCTCAGCCTTTCTCTTCCATTCTCTAGACTCCTTATTTATTCTCCTCCCTGCCACTGCTGATTTTCTTGATTCTCACAGCATCCTCCAAGACATGGCTCCTTAGAGTGTGATCGACAGTACCATGTTGGAGCTTAGAAAGGCAGACCTCAGAGCTCGCTCTGGACCTGCAGAAACAGAATCTACATTTCAACAAGATCCAGGGTGATCGGATGCACATCTGAGTGTGGGAAATGCCAAATACCATGTCTGTTGCCAAGATACTCTGTGTCCCAGCACTCACGGTATGATGCGGTTACAGACCAGCCAGCCGGCTAGTTCCAGGTTAACTCTCAGATGAGCAGAATGCACGTCCACGCTTCCTCCAGCAGGAAGAGGCATGCAGGGTAATTTTCTACTTTTTGGTGGATGGGTTGAATCATTATTACTAACTACCAAAAAAACACTCATCTAAAAACTAAATTTGATTATAAGACCTTGTTCCTGTCTCTGATCCTAGGACATGAGAGAAAGGCCAGCGTCCTTTCAAAAGGGGCTAGTAGAGCAAAGTCCTCTGCAGGTTGGCCCAGGCCGCTCAGCTGCTCAGTCCTGTTAGGGGACAGGAGAGAGTCATGCTCGTTCTGAGCCAGGTAATGCCCACAAAAGACAAGTCTGCCACCGAACCTGCAGCCCCCAGCTTGGCCTTGGGCAACCAGGGGCACCCTAGAACATCCTCCTGACTTCACAGGCACACTTCATCTCAGTGGCTAAGTCCGTAAATCATGACTTTTTAGCATTACGAAAATTGAAAGGCTAAATATAGTCGTGGCATTTTACTGTAACCTTAAAGTGATGCCCTGTTGGGGGAACAGTTTTGAAAGGTTCTTGCTCTCGGGAATATGATTAGTTCCTGTGTCTCTATCAGCACAGAGATTCCTTTCAGAGGCTCACTCCACGTGACTCAGAAGTCCTCTAGAATCTAGGCCTTCCCAAACTTTCCTAAGGATAAGATTGGCCTGGATTCCTTGCTCAAAAAGAAATTTCCCAGCCGCAGCCCAGACCTACTGAACCAAGTTTCTATTGGAGGAGATTTGGTAGGGTACGCAGCACACCTGGCGCTCCAGCAGTCTCGTCATCAGCAAGGCCTTCAAACGCCGAAGCCCTATCCCAGCTCCCTGCCCCCAGCCCCTGCGCCCATTTCTGACAGGTATTCTTTCTTCTTAATCACCCACAGGATAGTCATTTCCTATTGCATAAATTCTCTCTTTTTATGCACAGCCAAATTCTGGCTCCCTATAATTTCTCTTCATTAGTATAGCTCTTCTTCCAGACATAGAACAATTTAACATTTTCTCCTTGAGCTATAAACCTCCTTGTTTATTTTCTTGTCTTATTTTCAAAGGAAATCTTTGACATTGCTGAGAAAAAAAAAGCGTTTTCCTTTAATGAGATCTTGTAATAAAATTACAAGTTAAAAGGTTACTTACATAAAAATATAGTGGTGTACCTTTTTGAACTTTTTAAATATTCTCCATTGATGAAAAGTAATCAGATTAGGGTGTCAGGGCCCCAACTCATATATCCTGAAGGACAATACACCCATGTGCTCTGGTACTGAGAGCTGCCACAGTCTGCAGGTTAAAGACTTGCCATGCATTCCTCTGATTTAATTACATTACAGTTTAAGAAAGATTTATTGAGTGTGTAGCGTGTACTAAGCACTATGCCGTTGGCAGGGGACACTGATGTAAAATTCATCTAAGCAGTTTGATTACATTTGCCTATAAGTCCCCGGGTAGATGAGCTCTGTGGCTGTGCTTCTAATCATGATTTTAGCAATTGGAAAGAGTCGCAGAGGCTCTCTGATCCAACCTTTCAATCCATTAAAAATGGATAGGTAAATGTAATAGAGATTCTGTTCTTCAGGACTTCACCACCTAGTAAGGGAGGCAATATTTTTGAAAGAAATAACATTAAGTAAAATTAAAAGCATCTATTCACTGGGTATATGAATGGCTCATCTGTCTGCCTCTGAAGATGGATTCATCCACCTCTACGACGTAAAAGAGGGAGAGAGTGATCAGTGTGGAGCTCAGAGGCAGTGCGTTCAACTGTCCCGGGGGTGGTCCAAGAGAGGAGGAGCTTTCTTTCTTTCTTTCATTTCTTTATTCCACAGTTACCTATGACCCCCTGTAGGCTAAACTCTAGGGATAGGAAAAACTGGGACATAGGTTACAGTCAATCATCGTGATTTGCAGATTCTATATCTACAAATCTACCTACTCACCAAAATTTATTTGTGACTCCAGAACCAATACTCTTGGCACTTTCACAGTCATTTGCAGACATGCACAGAAGGGTAATAAGTTTGAGTGTTCACTTGACACACATATTCCCAGCTGAGGTCAAACGAGGCAATGCTCTGCCTTCTTGCTTCAGCTCTCCTGCTGTAAACAAGTGTCCTTTTCACGGTCTATTTAGTGCCACATTTTTCTGTTTTTTCATTGGTGCTTTCATGATTTAAAATGGTCCCCAATGAAATGGGTAAAGGTGGTCAAAAGGTACAAACTTCCAGTTGTAAGATAAATAAGCCCTGGGGATGTAATGTACAGCATGGTGACTGCAGTTCACAACAGGCATTGTATACTTGTAAGTTGCTAAGAGATTTGGAAAGTTCTCATCTCAAGGAAAAAAAATTTGTTACTGTGTGTGGAGATGAATGTTCACTAAACTTTTTCTGGTAATCATTTCGCAATATATACATATATCAAATCATTATGTTGTACACCTAAAATTAATGCAATGTTATATGTCAATTATATCTCAATTTAAAAAATAAATAAATAAAATGGCCCCCAAGAGTAGTGCTGAAATGCAGTCTTGTGTTCTAAGTGCAAGAAGGCTGTGATGCATTATGGAGAAAATACAAGTGTTAGATAAATTTCCTTTAGGCATGAGCTATAGTGCTGTTGCTTGTGAGTTCAATGTTAATGAATTAATGATTCGGTACATTTAGAAAAAGAAAGGAACTTTGCTGATCTGCCCTTGAGTCTGCCCTGGAAAGTGCTAAAGTAACATCTATAGTGTGTAATGAAGCTGTGGAAAAGGTGGAAAAGCAGCTGAACTAGTGAATTCATGAAATGAAGATTGATTTAAAAAAAAAAAAAAAAGCACGGTGGACAGCATTGTGAGACTGAAAACCAAGGAAATTTAGGGTTACTTTACCCAGGCTCAGGATAATGTGAAATCCTTTTCTGCTAATGTTTTATCCTACAGAAATAGTGCCTATAACTGATTATATGTAAGCAACATACGTCAAATTAGATGTCTTCAAACAGAAATGTATACGAAACAAGTTTATGTCTTGATCTATTGATGAAAGTGTTGTGGTGTTGTGACCAGAGGCCCACAGGAGCCTAACCCTATATGGCTCAGTATTTACTAATTTGATGTTCACGGTGACTTCATAGAACATGACTATCACAAAGAAGGCTCGACTGTGTACGTAGTATGGGAAAGAGACAGGTAATCAACAGTCGCTCTAGAAAGTGATCAATGTTAAGACAGCCTCCTGCACTGGGTGCCTGGGGGAACACATGGATGAGACCAGGTGACTAGGTTCCACATTTAAATATATTTTTCTGTAAAAAATTCTGAAAGACACTTTTATATTTTTGCTTTTTAAGTTACTTGTCTAGATCAACACAATTTATGATTAGCTATGATTTCTTCACAAGCATCAGACACACTCAAGAAATCTTGCAAAGTGAGAAAAATCTAGCCCACAGAGCATTCTCAAAAGTAATTAAAGTTTTGAGTGAGTTAAAAATTCTACAATTTTAATGAAGTGTTTATAGAGTTATATTTGGTAGACAGTTACACATTTATTATTGTCGATATCAATTTTGAAATTTTTTATTTTCTAGCCAATAATTTTTGTTTGTTGGTTTCAAGTCATTTTTTTAGGTCCTGAGAAAGTTCATATTCCTTGGTCACCACAGGATAGATCCAGACTTTGAGGACTCTAAACCTTGTGCAGTTCGAGGGCCTTTTTAAGAAAAAGAACATAAAATTACAAAACCAAAACTAGACCCCTTGGAAGAGGCAGCATTAGCTTCTCGATTAATCTGCCTCTATTAGACACTTAGAGCCTATTGGATACAATGTCCTCTGCAGAGGCCACTCTGGATACCAGAAGACCAGGTGGGAAGGTAGAGCAATAGTTCAGGAAACAGAAGATGAAAGTCCAAATTTATGGTTGGAAAGGATGGGATAGATACAAGAGCTATTGAAGAGATTGGTCTGACAGGACATGGCATTTGATGAAGAAGGTGTCAGAGGGTGGCAAGAATGTACACTGCTGGGATGACTTCATGAGTCATAAGAGGGAATACAGAAGGGACACGAGTGGTTGGGTGGAGCAGGTTTGGAAGATAAATGACTTCAGTTTGGGAGATATCAAACCTGTGGGGCCAGTGGACCGTCCCAAGGTAATACAGGGTACATTCCAGATGGAGATGTATGGAAGCCATTGCATGTATATATGGAGTTCACGAGAGAGGACTGACCGGTGTGCACAAGTCAGCTGTTGGCGTGTGAATGAATGGTCATTGAAGTTGATGAGATCTCCCAGGCGAGTGCATAAATTAAAGAGGGATGCACGATGGAGATAGCACCCTGGGGAACACCAGCGTTTAGAGGTAGAGAGGCACAGAATGAAAATGGAGAAATATTTTTTTATTCAATACAGTTAATTGAGTACCTGCAGGTGCCACATACTATGCAATGTGTTGTGGGTCAGAGAAAGCTGAGTCGGGCATGGAGATGGTCAGCTGGGGCCAGGGGTCAGGGAGACAGGTAGCTCCAGATAGCTGGAGCTTGGAGGGTGAGCACAATTTGGGTTTTCCAGATGAGAGAATTGATGAGCAAAGGCACAAAGTTAGAAAAACAGGAAATAGTGAGCAGCTCATTCTGACCAGAATTTAGGCTATTGAGAGAGAGAAGTGGATGAAGATGATAGGTTGGAATTAAATTATGGATGGGTTTGGAAAGCCAAAATATGAAGTTTAACAATGGGAGCCTCTGATGATTTTTGAGCTGAGGAATTTTACAGTCGGAGCTGTACGTGCGAAAGAGTTCTCTAGCAGCTATGCAGACAACTGGCATTGCAGAGGCCAACATAGAGACTCTTACAGTAGAACCAGCAAGAAGTAAGGGAGCCTGGACTCAGAGGGTTGCCATAGAAATATGGCGGAGGGAATAAAAGTGAGTGATTGTGTCTAGAGGAATTTATGGCATTTGACTGACGAGACTGACAGGTTCTATGACTGAGCTAGTAAAGACTGAGTCCAGGTTTTGAGCCTAGATGGCTGGGAGGCAGGTACAGCATTTCCTGTAATTGATCTGTAAGAACACAAACCACAAGCCCTGGAGCCCACAGGGAAAGAGGAACATAACTGTGAAAGTGACAGAGGGACTTCGCTGTGTGAGTCCTCCTCCCTGTGACCTGCACATGGGTCGCATCACTGCAGCGTCAGATCATGAGGCTTCACACTGTAGCTTGACAGGAAGGTCGAGCTCAGCTAAAACGCCCATATTTCTCCATCTTGCTGTTGGCTTTGTTGTTTGTTTGTTTTTTATTTAATCCTGAACTAGAACTTGCTTTTTTTCTGGTGGCGTTTCATCTGGTTGGGTTTTGCCTCCACACCCCATTGGTTGAGCTGGTTTTCAGCTTTCCTTCATCTTCCCTGAAGGGAACGGCCCTCGCAGGTCACACCACCTCTCATTTAGATGAGCCTGCCTCTAGGCATCTTGCTTTGGTTTTGTCTAAGAACCAGCCTGTACCCCTCGCAGTCACTAATGGAATGCAGGACAGAGGGGCATCCTTCCGGCCTGTTCACGAGTTCTCCTCAGACAGAGATCACCTTGAGATAGCTGGGAAGGTCAGAAAATAGGGACAGAGTAAGGGAGGGAAGGGAAGGGGGAGGCAGAGAATGTCTCCTCTCAGGTCCTGGGGACTGGCTCCCTGGTGACCACACTGCCAGGTCCCCCGAAGGACTCACTGAGAATCCTCTGTAGGCCCCCTTGGAATTCCTGCCGGAAACTGCCTACAGCTGCTGCTTCCTGGATCTCCTCCTGGGATTTGTGGAGAGACTGCTTTCACGTCTCCTTCTCCCTTTCCTGGAGGACTTAGCAACCGGCAGCCGGGCCCAGCAACCTAATTTGCCCTGTGTTCAGAAATAATTATGAACACCAAGACAGCAACATCAGAGAATTGAACCAAGCACAGACCCTTCTGGAGTGCTGGGCCTGAGTAGCCTTAAAGGTGACACTCTCATGAAGCCCTGCCAATGGACGGGTATCAGTGATTCACGAGATGTGACTTTACCGTGCATCCACACTTCATCCCGGGGCCAGGATAAAGCTGAACACTGCCCCTTGGCTGCAGATATCCACATGTATCTCCTCAGAAATCACTGAGAACTGCTGCCCCAGCTGAGACAACAGAGACGCCAGGGACACCCACCCTCCCTCCATCCACTGGCCAGTCCCTTAAGGAGACCTCTGTCACCTATTCCTCTTCTCTGTGCACACACCAAAAGAGGACAGGTGATATCTCAGAAGTGGTCCATGAGCCGCCATTGTTCAATTTTATTATTAGTTGTTGTTAATCTCTTACTCTGCCTACTTTATAAATTAAACCTTATCATACATATGTATGTATAGGGAAAAACGTAGTATATATAGGGTTCAGTACTATCCACAGTTTTCAGGCACCCACTGGGGGTCTTGGAACATATCCCCCACAGAAAAGGGGAGCTACTATATGAAAGAGTCGACTCTGATTTCTGCTTTCCTCCAAAGGTAATAACTTTCCAGCTGACTTTGATTTCTTGTTCTGACCCTTCAGAGACAACCCTGCTACTCACTTTAATCTCAAGACTCACGTGAGTTCCCAGGATCTGAAGACCGCCATCGAGAAAATCACCCAGCGAGGAGGGCTTTCTAATGTAGGTATGTGATCCTGGTGCAGATCGTTCCATCTTGCTTCCGCGGTTCTCTTTCTATGTGGTTGTCTTCTATACAGGAGGAGGAAAAATAATAATCGTCAATCAAGAAAGGAGTCACACAGTATTTGTATCTTTTCTAAAGTATGATCGTGTTTTCAGGGGCAAGAATTGTTATCATATATATGCTGGAGAGTTCCAGCATGCCTGCTTCCTTGGGATGGCAGCTTTCTTCAGGACAAAGAGGCCTGCTATTATGACTGTCTCCTGATTGGTCTACAAGTCATCAACTATCTAACGTTAAATGTTTTAACCAGTTCCATTCAGGAAGCTCCACAGTGCCCCTTGGGAAACTTCTTCCAATCAGCTCCTGTTAAAGTGATGACCGTGCAAAGAGAGGCGTGTTCTTTATCTCAAGCCCAGTCTTCTGTGATGTCTGAGCCTTGGTGGTGGTGACGGGGTGGGTACCAGAAACCCAAAGTTCCATTCCTCAGTGGGGTAGGTCCAGAAACTCCATTTTATCGGTTCACCCAGCAGTGATTCAGCATTAGGAAACAGATGCCCACTAACCAAGCTCAAAGGCTGCCAGTGAGCCCGTGCCAATGTATTAATTTACAAATGGTAGTCTGGCTTCAGGGACACTGGGAAGGGTGTCCACTTCTCAGGGAACTTATTGGTACCATTAAAATCCAAGGGTATGGAGAAGTGAGCCACAGTTGCTTGGCATGGATCACACACAGGGAATAGAACTATTTTTGAAGGAGTATGTTTGAAGTTATAGTAAATTCTATTTAATTACTTCCCTTTCCAACGAGGTGTACATCTCTGTAGACCAGTATATTAGTATCTGGCAAATGGAGAGCTTTGATCTTTGAACAATGCTAAATAAACACTGGCCAAGGCACTGATATCTGGACCCCAAATCAATATTACTTCATCACAAACATGATAGAGTCAATTTCTGATTTATTTTCAATTTAGTACCTAGATCAGTGAAATTCCAATAAAGTATCATGGAGTAAAACTTAAAAACTTAAAGACATGCTATTTCCTTGAGGGATTAGAGAGGTGTCTTAATAAAATCGTCATATTTTTTTTCAGTGGATGACGTGTTCTCCCTCTGCCCTGTACTGATCAAGGTTTGGGTTCAGAGAACAGAATCCATTTCAATTGGCTTAAACAGAAAGGGATTTATTTCAGGGTATTAAATGGTTTTGAAATTATTGAAAGGACTGAACAAATGAACTCTAGGCTGAGCTTTCAGAGATGGCTTCTAAAGTCTTCCTGCAGAACCAGGAGCTCCAAGGAGGTACTGCCTCTTACAAAATCTGGAAATCAATTTTTAAATTCTGCCACCACAGGGGGCTGGCCCCGTGGCCGAGTGGTTAAGTTCGCACACTCCACTGCAGGCGGCCCAGTGTTTTGTTGGTTCGAATCCTGGGCGCAGACATAGCACTACTCATCAAACCACACTGAGGCAGCGTCCCACATGCCACAACTAGAAGGACCCACAACGAAGAATATACAACTATGTACCAGGGGGCTTTGGGGAGAAAAAGGAAAAAAAAAGTCACTAAATTCTGCCACCACAGTCTCTTCAGGAATCTGCTTTGGCAGGAAGCCACCATGATCAGGAAGCTTCTGTCACAGCTGCTAGCTCCAAAACCATGCTTTGTCTGCTCCATTTACACCCACAAAACCAATGTTCTGCACTCTACCACCTCAACACCAACAAAGTTAGTGACTAAACACAGGCACTTCTGCTAACGCTGCCCCAGAGAAGTCACATACTCTACAGATATGTGTCAGTGGAAATAGCAGAATCAAAAATACTGTCTCTGCTCCACTTTCATCTTCTAAATCTCATGTGTGCATCAATTCCGGAAACTAAAACAAATCCGGAACTGTAGCTGCAAGGGAGTCTCAACAATGCAATTTCAGATTTCCAGCCTCTGCTTCCAAAATCTGCTAGAAGGTGAATGGAATGTATGTTGAGCGCTAGTTGACCATGGCCTCCAAATTTAAGATTGGGTGAGGTCAAGGTGCTCTTCCTATGGCTCCCTGTGCTCTGTCTGCAGGCATCTAACACTAAGCCAGAGGGGATTGCCAGGTGACTTGGGCCTTGAGGGACATTATCCCTTGCCTATGAAAGCAGTTCTCCTCAGCCCAGGTTTTCTCAGCAACTGTGTTCTGTGCAGCCAGTTCACATGGGTTCTCCAAGACATTTCTCCAGCAACTGCGTCTGTGACCATTTGATCCTTTCACTTGGCAGGTAAGATTATACTAGCCAAGGGAGCCAGGATGCTGGCCAAAACCAAAAAAGCATCGAGGGTAATGACATTAATCCTAAAGTCTTAAGAAGGTGGTTCCTAACTTTTATTTAGATTGGGGACCCCTTTGAGAATCTCTTGAAAGCTACATACTTTCTACCCAAATAAATACTTATACACACAAAATATTGTGTATAATTTCAGGGAATTTGTGGGTATACCCCCAAGTGCCCCAGGGGTCCACAGAGCCCAGGTTAAGAGCCCTGCCTTCCCATATGCAGCTATGCTGACACTAGGGTGACCAGTTATCCATTTTCCAGGAGCATATGGGGCTTTCAGTGCTAAAACTGGGAAAGTCTCAGCAAACTGAGACAGTTGGTCACCCTACTCATAGACACAGCCAGGGCTAGAACACAGTCTTTCAGTTCTTAGGGGCTGCAGCACTTTCCAGGTAGCTAGCATGGAACTGGACAAAATACCCCACTGAACCCAGAATATGGCCCTCCACACCCAGCAGCTCCTGGAGCACTGGGCTCACCCCAAGCAGCAGGAGGCCAAGAAGAGTTTCCCATCATCCAAGTCAAATCCTCCCAGCCCATGCTCTCAATGCAAACAATGTGGGGCTGGCTTAGGGGCTTAGTGGGGTTCCAGCACCCTGGTGGAGAAGGGACCCTTTTGTTCTCATGAATGTCTTCTTCACCTGCTTGCTGGTCCCTAAAACTTTTTTTAAAGCAAAAAAGAATTAGAAATCACAGGTTTAAAATGAAATGGGGCAGGGAAATTCATAGTGATGATGGTTGCAAGACCTTGTGAGTGTGCTTAATACCACTGAACTATACATCTAAAAATAGCTAATGTGGTAAAAAAGAAAAAAAAGAAAGAGACAAGGGAGGGAATGAGTATGTTTCTCTGGACCTGCTTATGCTGCTGTGATCTGTTCCTGTATTTATAATCAGCATGACCACAATCACTCCAAGTGTGAGTTTTCTTTTTCTTCCAGGTCGAGCCATCTCCTTTGTGACCAAGAACTTCTTTTCCAAAGTCAACGGAAACAGAGGCGGTGCTCCCAATGTGGCTGTAGTGATAGTGGATGGTTGGCCCACGGATAAGGTAGAGGAGGCTTCAAGGCTTGCAAGAGAGTCAGGAATCAACATTTTCTTCATCACCATTGAGAGTGCTGTTGAAAATGAGAAGCAGTACGTGATAGAGCCCAACTTTGCAAACAAGGTATGTAACTGCCTGGAGACCCACCCAACGTAAGGATTCCCTGCTCTGTGCAAAGCCGTTAACAGCCATCAGGGCAGGGTTCTCATTCCTTAGATGGGCTTTAAGCTCACTTCTAGGCAGGAGGGCCCCCAGTGAGGGACTAGTAAGTCTGGAACCCAGAATTACCTTCTCAAAGCAAAACTCCAAATGCACCTGTGAACTGAGGCCAGTATTGGCACCTTGGGAGGAGCACTGTCCCCAAGGTCTCACATGAAGCCTTTCCTGGGCTCCTCCCACAGCCCAAGGGACCTCAACCAGGCAGCCCAGGGAGCCTTCACACGAGCACACACATGGGCACACATACACTCTCTCACACACGTGTGCACACACACATTGCAAATTAGCCAATCTGATAAACAAGAATAAGGTGGCATTGAACCAGGTGAGGTTTTCAAATGCTGCTCCTGGTCATCTACTGTGACCCCCCACTACAGGCCCTGTGCTCCAGCCAACTGGTTCCTGTCCGCGCCAGCACCACTGCCCTCTCCCGCCATGACTTTACCCAGGCTGCCTGGTAGGAATTCCTCCTCTCCATCCATTGGCTGGAATTCAGCTCAGCCTCAGTGCTCATCTCAGATGTCACCTAGTCCATGGGAGGATTTGTGAGCCCCATTTAGATTTTTATAAACCAATTAAAAATATTTCCTAGGATATTTTTAAGTCGTTTCTTGCTCAAGAATAATTTTTTAATTATACAAATCCATCTGTAGCCATCGGGTTTGTGATTCTGTCTGTGACCCCCCAGAGAGGCAGCAGCAAGGAAGAAACGCTCCACTTTAGGAAGACCAGCCCTGTCACTTCCAGGAGCACACCAACCAGGTGTTCAATGTTTATTTGAAACTGCCTTAAATTTTTTCTGGAACAAGCTTGGGCACAAGCAAATAAATATTCTTTTGCCTGAAGGCAGGGTTGTCTGGAGGACATTGCTTGAGTTTTAAGAGCAGAAAGGTTTGTGTTTCAGTCTCAGGAACTCAAGGATGTCCCTTCACAGCTGACCTTCAGTTTGTTCCTTCATCATAGGGGGGTTATAATTCCACCTTGTAGGATTAGGGTGGGAGGTTAATAAGAGAATCTCTCCGAGAGCTTCTAGAACAACACGACCATGTGTGAGACCCCGTCTCTCTGGGTACAGGGCTGCTCTGGAAACATTACTTTAGCTATTTCTCATGTGTGTCTTGTTTTCCTGATCAGAACAAAAGCTGTCTTTAATCCTCTCATGCGTGGGCGCCCTCCAGTGCCAATCATTTGGCTGGCTGCCAGTACAAATGAACCGAGGGGCCTGGAGCAGCATAAATATGAAACTGAAACCAAAGATACGCCTCTCCCTATGGATTTGCTTGACTGACGGCTCTCCACTAAAGCAGAGACCCAGCTGAGGGAGTGGGAGCGAGTCCAGAGATAACTTGAGGGGTCTTTGCCCCAGTGAGTGCTTGACTAGGTACACTGAGATGCAGAAAGCTTTAGGCGGACTAGTGCAGAAAATGAGTCTGTTTGCCCTGGTGGTCAAGGGTAGTGATGATGGATTGGAGGATTTGACCCCTGACCTGGAGAGTGTCCCTCCCCTCTGTCTTCCAGGCTGTGTGCAGAACAAACGGCTTCTACTCGCTCAATGTGCAGAGCTGGTTCAGCCTCCACAAGACGGTGCAGCCCCTGGTGAAGCGGGTGTGTGACACTGAGCGACTGGCCTGCAGCAAGACCTGCTTCAACTCGGCCGACATTGGCTTCGTCATTGACGGCTCCAGCAGTGTGGGGACGAGCAACTTCCGCACGGTCCTCCAGTTTGTGGCCAACCTCAGCAAAGAGTTTGAGATTTCAGACACAGACACGCGAATCGGGGCTGTGCAGTACACCTACGAGCAACGGCTGGAGTTCGGGTTTGACGACTACAACACCAAGCCGGACATCCTCAACGCCATCAAGAGGGTGGGGTACTGGAGTGGTGGGACCAGCACGGGGGCTGCCATCAACTACGCCCTGGAACAGCTCTTCAAGAAGTCCAAGCCCAACAAGAGGAAGTTAATGATCCTCATCACTGATGGGAGGTCCTATGATGACGTCCGAATACCAGCCATGGTTGCCCATCACAAGGGTAAGCTTGTCTTGCTGAACATCTCTCTGGGGCTTAGTGGGCCAGTGTGACAAGGAAGGGACTGTCTTTGTGCATTGGTTTTGTCTACCAGTCAATAAAATGTTCAAAACTGTCGAGAGGATATTTGGGGTGTAGTTAAATAGGCCCCTGTGAGCGGCGATGAAGGAATGAGCAGGGAAGATGGAGGTAGCTTCCAAAGTTCATGGCAAATCCAAGGCCTTGGGGTGACTGGGAAGGTTAACCCTTTCCTTTACACCCCACACCCTGAGGCGTCCCACACGGAGGGGAAAAGGAATTTGACTCGTTACTTTGATCTCTATTGAAGACCACAAAATTGTGTTAGAAATTTGAAGAAAACTAATGTTTTAAAAGAAAAGTACTATTTTCATCATCAACTGCTAACCAGATGTTGGGGGTTTTAGGGAGACCTCAAAGAAATTTTCCTTCAAAATATTTAAAGAGCTGGGGCCGGCCCCATGGCTGAGTGGTTAAGTTTGCACACTTCACTTCAGCGGCCCAGGGTTTCACCAGTTTGGATCCTGGGTGAGGACGTGGCACCACTCATCAGGCCATGCTGAGGCGGCTTCCCACATGCCACAACTAGAAGGACCCACAACTAAAAATATACAACTATGTACTGGAGGGCTTTGGGGAGAAAAAGGAAAAATAAAATCTTTAAAAAAAAATTTAAGGAGCTATTTCCATATAAAAATTTGTGAGAGGCCAATAGAAAGTTTAAAACCATGAAAAATGAGCAAAATATTTTTGTTGATATTTAGAAAGTCAGTCACATTTAATGCCTTTTTCACAAAATCTACATATAATCACTGTTTTGAAAAGTGCTGTAAAATATCAGAAAACTACAACCTGGAGAAAACCCCAAGTCATAACAGTATGATAAAAAAAGTAAGCCAACAGGCCAGCCCGCTGGTGTAGTGGTTAAGTTCATGCACTCTGCTTCAGTGACCCAGAGTTTGCAGGGTTGGGTCCCAGGTACAGACCTGCACACCACTCCTGAAGCCACACTGTGGCGGCATCCCACGTACAAAGTGGAGGAAGATTGGCACAGATGTTAGCTCAGCGACAGTCTTCCTCAAGCAAAAAGAGGGAGATTGGCAACAGATGTCAGCTCACGGCCAATCTTCCTCATGAAAAGATTTTTTTTTAAAAGTAAGCTGAGTGGTCAGTGAATACCAAAGACCTACAGATAAGCACTATTGAACAAGACTCACTCGGGGCCATGGTTGTTTTCTTGCTATAGTTGTTTTCTTCTTCCGTGTACATTTTTTTTTCCTTTTTCTGCTGAGGGAGATTCATCCTGAGCTAACGTCTGTTGCCAATCTTCCTCTTTTTTTTGCTTGAGGAAGATTGTCCCTGAGCTAACATCTGTGCCAATCCTCCTCTATTTTGTATGTGGGTCACCACCACAACATGGCTGACAAGTGGTATAGTTCCGTGCCCGGGATCCAAATCTGAGAACCCCGGCTGCTGAAGCAGAGCACACCAAACTTAACCACTATGCAACAGGGCCAACCCCTTCTGTGTACATTTAATTTGAGTTAGTTTGCAGGATTTTCAGTATTCTTTAAAGCTGCTGTTAATCCTTCCCCAAACAAGGAGAGGCGTACTCCTAGTGGCAGGATGGTAGATGGCCTGCATGCCTGCAGTCACAGTGTCTCTTGGGCTCATGGCAGCAGAGTGAAGATGGTTTAAGGCTCAGAGACAACCTGCCCAAAGTTCCAAAGTGAGTGGGCAGAGCCAGCTGGGCCAGCTCTTGACGATAAGGCCAGGGGTCTCCTGCTCTCTCTACACATCTGTCTCCAGCTCATGTCAGCTCCACTCTCACTTGTTTTGCTAGATGTATCTCCTTTGGGCCTCACTCAAAGGGTATCCTTGGCCTCCTCATCAGAGGTGAAGACTGAGGGAGATGTCCTGGGAGCTGTCAGAGCATGTGGGGTATTCTGGACAGGTTTAAAGAACCAGGACCAGTAGATGCAAATTACATGGAGCAATGAGCATTGTGTCCCTGGGAGTGTCCAAGCCAATGCTGGGTGACCATCTGTCAGAATTGCCAGCGGAAGATTTTCTACAATAGGGGTGGACTCAGGGATCTGAAAAGCTAAATTTCTAATCCTATTTGTGTTGTCTTTTTGGGGGGTCAGCCTTTCCATCTTTGAGCAGAAACAAGGCCTTAGTCAATCTAAGCTGCATTCTGCAGCAAAGCTCTTCCACTGCCACTTGGCAGCGTTTTAAAGCCCAAAGCTGGCTTTTCCCAATGTAGACAACATTCAGAGAACAGACACTGGAGAGGTCAGAGAAGGGACTGGTAGCTTAAATGCACCTTAATGAGCCACAGCTGAAAAGCAGCTTGGACTAGAACCATGTGAGGTGTGGATGGCTCTCCCATCAGCAGGACAGGGTGCCCAGAAGATGCTCGAGATAACCACACGGGCCGTGGTGGGTGGCTGAGGGAAAGGCGCCTGGGCAGGAAGGCCACAGCCAGGCTCTGCCCTCTGTTTCATGGCCATCTTGCTCACTCACTCTACTCTGGCCAGGCTGAAGGTGATGTGGGAATAAGCTTGTGTAGAGTAAGGTCAAGCACCTTCTGACCAGCTGCCCTGAACCCAAATCGAGAACCATATACCAGGCAGTCTCCCAGTTTCCCCGGTGAGAATAGATGCCTAGTCTCTGAATCTGTCCTCTCCTCCCTGGGGCATCTTGCCTCCAGTTGTGGTCCAACTCCTTTCATCCCATTATACTCTTTCCCATTTGCATCGAGATGTGCTCGAGTCCCTCCCTTCCTAAAAAACAAAAAAATTCTCTTTGACCTCGTGTTCTGCTCCAGTTACCACCTGCGCCCTCCTCTTTACAGGCCAACTGTAAGGGCTGGAAAGGATTGTATGTGCTGTCCCCACATCTTCATTTCTTTTTCACTCTCAACTCACAGCAATTCCTTTGGTTCTTTGGCATCTACTCCCCCGAAACTGCTCTCACCAAGCTACCAATGTCTTGTTTTTTACAAATCCATTGAGTGCTTTTTCATTTTCCTCTTACCTGACCTCCCTGCAGCAGCCAACACTGTTGGCCCCTCCCCTAGCCTGAAACCCTTTCTTCACGGCGGTCATGGAGCAGAGGCTGGGTGACCAGCTCTCCGGGTCCTTGTGCAGTGGGAATGAGGTTGGATCCATGGCTTGTAAAGTCACCCTCAAGTCTAAAGTAACCCAGTTCCACTGGATTAGTTAAAAAGATCTTGAACTGTCTTTTGACACGTTTAAGGCTCTCTGAGGTTTTGTTTGGCTCTACTCACAGGGACAGCAGGTGTGTGCCATGTGGTGTGATCTGCGTGGCACCAACGTTCCACTTGTCCCAAAATATCATCCCCTCTGCTGCTCCTGGACATGAAATTATTATCGTGTATTTACTCCATTCTGTCTGGTTTTTCCCCCCAAAGATTATAAACTTCTATGAGATAGCAGCCATATCCATTTTGCTACTGTTGGCATATAGCAGATGTGCATGCTTTGGGGCACGTTTGATGTTGGATTCTATTGTGTTCAAACACAGTATCCCACAGAGCAAGAGGAAGACAAGGATTCCTTAGCAGGCCCTTCTCTTGGGCACATTTGCTTCATCCAAACTTTGTCCCCACAGGAGTGATCACCTATGCAATAGGCGTTGCATGGGCTGCACAGGACGAGCTGGAAGTCATTGCTACTCACCCCGCCAAGGACCACTCCTTCTTTGTGGACGAGTTTGACAACCTCTACAAATCTGTCCCCAAGATCATCCAGAACATTTGCACAGAGTTCAACTCACAGCCTCGGAACTGAATTCAGAGCAGGCAAGGCATCAACACCTGCTGCTTTCCCACTGGCTCTGGGACAACCCCCAGCGCTTTACAGGGCATGCGGGGTGGCAAGGCATGTGGGGCTTCCTGGAGAACAGATGCGTGGTGGTTATTCTTTGCCAGCATGGTTTTTCATACTTCAAAACTTGGAGCTTGAAAGATAATCATAAATTTGTAGACTGAGGCAAAATGATACATCATTTTGAGGGTGCTGAGGATTTTCCATTTTGACAATTGTTTTCAAAATAAATGCTCAGAATAGAGTGCAGGTATTATGACAGGCTTAACTAGAGCTTCTGTGAGGTTTTTTTTTAACTTTATTTCTCGTTAGAATTCTGTAACTCTCAACAAGTTTCATTTTGGTCACGACAATATGGGAGTCGCTTAATTAAATGTTTAAAAGGATTACGTGCCATCATTCTGACTGTGTTGTGGGTCGTGTTCACAGGGTTTGTGACAGGGCCACTCTTTGCTCTTCTCGTTCCCCAGAGCATCTGCTGCGCACTCATTCCTGTCCCAAGGTGACACACACCCATGGGGATGCAGAGAGAGTGTGGCAGCAGCACTGCTGCCAATTCACCTCCTCCTCTCTATTATCTGCATCGCCACGCACCTGCCACCTGTAGCTATAGAGCAGCTGGGGGATGGCCTTGGAGAACCAAGTTGATCTCGCTTAAAAGCAGTGCATTAGGCTAGTGTAGATGCTTTTAGCTCGAGCTGAACATTAGAATCGCTTGGGAGGCTAAAATGCTGGTCCCCAGGCCCCATCCCAATACCAGTCAAATCTGAGTCTCTGGGAAGGGAGCCTGAATGTTGGCGTGTGTGAAGAGCTCTCTGGCGTTATTGCTGGGCTGCCAGGATTGACGACCATTGAGCTACTTCTGAGGGGTCAGTGTCATAGCTGTTTCCTGGGAGAGCCCTGTTTATACCTATTGTCTGGGGTCCCATCCAGTTTTGCATTTGTCCTGGGTTTTTCATTTATTTCATGATTAATAGTTGCATTAAGATAAGTCAGGATGGGGTTTGGTTGAACTCCACTTTTTACTTCCAGCTTCTGCCAAGGACTCATCCATTAGGAGGTGAAATATTTGTGCAATGGGGGAATGTTCAAAAAAGTCATAAATAAAGCTGACTTACGTATCGACAGTTATGTTTTGTGAAAATATGTGTTGAAGAACGCGACTCTCAATGGAGGCAAAGAGATAGCGTCTGTGTCAATACTTGGGACAAAATATTTACATGAAAAAATTGAAGATATCATCTATTTATCAGAATTTGCATTGAGCTTACCAAATCTCTCACTATCTGGAGAGAGAATATATCAGCAATTTAAAATATTGAGGTCTACAGAGAAAAATCAATTAAAGCTGTCAGCAATTGCAAATTTATTCACCATAAACTTCACGTTGAAAGCCATGGCAAACAGATTCCTTCAAAAACCTCAAAATACAAAAAACTATTTTAAAAAAGGAAATGCTTCTTAAAGATACCAGTGACACACTATTAGTGAAAAATTCAGCGAAGAAACTACTTAAGGAACTGAAGGCAGTACCAGGAAGGATTATTCCACACAGATTTTTGAATGTGCAGATAATGGATATAAAGGAGTTTTTCAGTGTTGCTTCAATGTACACATATAAATTATTTTAATTTTTTAAAGAAAAATTTTATTTTGGAAAAGTTTTGGAATACAATTATTTTATAGGATGCTTAATATAAAAACCAATTTGTCAGCAATAAGTAAATATTTCCAAAAATAATATAATTTTCATTATTTTGCTGTCCTCTTTCAGTTATAAAATTGTCCCACTTGGGAAAATAAATGATCTGGTCACCCTAGTTACAGGTATTATAATTTTGAAGCTAAATGAAGCCTCTTCGAACATGCATTGTCTACACGTTGTCAACAAAGATTTGAGTACGTGCTGCGGGGAGGCAAGGCTCACCAGAATGCAGGTGGTTGAGGCACTCAGAGGCTACGGTGTTGTCAGAATTGTCTGTGTGGATGTTCAGATCACCAAAGATGATGACAGGAGTCAGGATGGAGAGAGAAATTGTGAGGCAAGCTTTGGTGTCTTCAGTGAACGAGAGAAGGCACCTGGGAGGTTGGGAGAAGACAGCAGTGACAGCGATGGAGGGCTGAGGCTAGATCTTCGAGGGAGCTGGGGGCTTTGAGGCAGGAAGGAGCAGAGACTGGGAGGGCAATGGGAGTGAAGAGCAGACCCATCCCCATTCTGGGCCTGAAATACACGGGATGAGAGAGCACCAACAGCCTCCACTTGGGAGGTTGCAGAAGACAAGCAGGTTTCAGGTAAGTGGGGGAAAGAAGGGGAGGAGGCTTCTGGGAGCTCGCTGACCACAAATAGGCACTCCCCACAATGCAATGGGAAGGCTGGGGTGGGAATGGGGCTGAATCAGATCAGGGTTTGCACAGAGCAGTTTGGAGATACGGGTCCTGGTGGTGTTGGGTCAAGTGGGAGGCTTGTGTATAAATGCCACCTTGCTCAGCCTAAACTGTACCCAACACTGCTGGAGCAGAGCTGAAATCTTAACACTAGAACTTTACAGACAATCCATGTCAAACCCTCCAAAGGCAAAAAAGGAAACCCAGGCCAAAAGAAGGCTGTACAGGTACGTAGGGACAGAACTAGAATTCAGATAGCCTGTCTTCCAATCTACTGACTCATTTGACGGCCTCTGGCGGGGGTCAGATGTCCCACACCTCCCCCATCCCTATCCTACACACACACACCTGGCTGTGCACACTTGTGGGCTCTGGTCCAGCCTTTGCAGAACTCTCTGGGTCCTGCAAACTCAGAGCCAATGTCCCAAGGCAACTGTTTCTTTCATTCCACGGTCTCAGCAGAAAAGATCCTCCGTGACTTTCTCCTCCAGGTCAGCCAAAACGAGCAGATAAGGAGCATCAGGCCAGCTTCTCTGGGTACATATGATGTCTAAACTCCACCCAACTTAACTGTCCCACCTCTCAGGAGTTAGGGCCCTTTGAAAGACATTTCTTTGCTAAAAATTTTGCAACAAGGCTCTGCTAAAAATTTTCAGCCAAACCAACAGGGTTCAGATATTTCTTCTTTCTCTGGGCTCTTTAAACCCTTTAGAACAGGATAAACTCTCCATGAAGCAAGGTTTCCAGCAGCAAAAGTCTCTGGGGGCTGGCACAGGTTTATACAGAAGACAATGCTTCTGTGTCCATGGATTTTCCAGCCTTGAATAGGAGTTTCCAAAGCGTAATGTTATTTTCCAGCCATCATCCTAAGAAAAGTTCTCCCCTTAGATTAGCAACACATAAACGTAGTAGGTAGGAAATATGCTTGAAAGCCTGAATTCAATTATCTTGGAAAGAGACATTTATTCAACTAATGCCTTTGAGGAATTCACGGTCCACTGGGAAACCACACACAAATGAACACTGAAAGTGAACAATTAATATCATGGGATTATGCACAAAGTGCACGACTGATGATTGCAAACAACCTCATGAGAAATAAAATCATACTAACGCATAACAGTTCGTGAGTGTCTGCTGCACGCTGGGCACCGTCCTAAGGGCTTCACATTTATCACCTAACTTATCTCACCCCTATGATTTCTTGAGAGGTACTATTATTCTTCTCATTTTCCAGATCATGCAACTGAGGCACACAGGTGTCAAGTAACTTGCCCAAGGTCATAGAGCCGGTAGAGGCAGATCTGGGAATTAAACCCAGACAATCTGACTCCAGGGTCTATATACTCAGTCGCTCTGATTTTTATAATGGTGACACACAAAATAACCAAAGTGGCTGCACAGGGGCTTCTCTAGTAAGCTTGACAATTTAAAATATATGTCTAACTCTGCAGAGTGAACTCTCACGGTCTATTGAATGTACAAAGTGAAGAGTCTGTTAAATGCCCAATGCAAACTGTGCATCCCCCCGTCCTCCTCTGGAGTCTCTGGACAGCCATCCTGCCCTCACTTGTGATGGGTGATTTTCATCTATTGTCCGTAGTCCTTGTAGCTCCGTGAACACATGGGGCTGCCCATCCTCTTGTTAAACTCCTATTCATCCTTTGAGTCTCAGTATAAGTGCCGCTTCTTTGGAGCCCCTCCTGACCTGCTCAGATAAACTTAAGCTCTCTGGATATAGAATCCCGGCTCACCTGTTTTCCAGTGATCACCTTGGCCCCTTCCCATTAGGGGACACAATCCACATCTATCATGAAGGACATGGAATACAGGGAATGAGAACTTTGAATCTAAGTCACCTGACAGTGCCAACCTTTAACACAATGGCACTGGTAGAATGAGAGTGAGAGATATTTCAGGAAAAGAGAGACAGGATATAATGGCAAGAGAAAGAGAGGACCTCATTCCATCCAGACTGTACCACGCTTTCAAGTGCCCTTCTAAGGTTCATTGCTCTAAGTGACAATCACTGTTTATCTAGGACCAGAATCCTCTCCAGATATCAATCCACAGAGTAACTGTTTCTCACCTTCCATTCTCATTTTTCCTACAGAAATGAAAATCACATTTTCTATTTACCTCCCTGAGTTTCATTCAACAAATGTGTTTTAAGCACCTATGATGTGCCAGGCATTGTGATAGGCAGTGGGGTCCAACGTTGAAGAAGACCTGGTCCCTGTCCGAGGAGCTTAGAGGCCAGTGTGGGAGAGTCACGAAGAAACAGACAACGTCTGACTGCAGCAATAGGTGACAGGGAAGCTTGGACAGGCTTCCTGGGCTGGGTTTTCTGGGAAGAGTCTGTCTTAGCCAGAAGGTAAAGGCATCCCAGAAGAGGGAATGAAGGGAGCAAAGGCAAGGAGGCCTGAAACAGTGTGACACATAGAGAGGATGACAGAGTGAAAGCCCAGGCAGGGCTGTCAGGAAATGAAGCTGGAGAGAGAGGCAGGGACCTGACCACGGAAGGCTGTGTTGGTTAAAGTTCTCTTGGTTGCAAGGAACTGAGACTCCACTCACAGAATCTCAAAGAAAGGGGGAATTTTTGGAAGCAAAGTGGAGTGACTCATGAAGTCCCACGTGAGGGAGACAGGAGAGCCTCAGAAAGGGGAGGAAGGAGAGGAGCAGGACAGGAGAACCAGGCAGACCCTCACTCTGCTCTCCTCCAGAATGATCTTCACCTGGAAATTGCTGGACAACCCTGCAGAGAGGGAAGAGAGTGCCACTCCCCCACCCCCCGCCCCCATTAGGGATTGACCTCACGATGCAGCCCCTTCAGCAAATCAGGCTTATGCAGCTGGTTGGGGATGAGCCCCACATGGTTCTATCTGACCATCTTGCGGTTAATAACCTTTTGAAGCTCCTTGAAGCATCAAGTTGTCCTGAATACCAACAAATGCATGTCCACAAGTTCCCAAGTTTGGAAACCCAAATGCAGACTGAATAGTAGTCTTGCAGCTCTGCAGTCTCCTGCTGTTTTGCTTAGAGGCTTTACCCAAGAAAATCAATGCCTGTCTCTCTAAGACTCCCTTCACTTCTCTTGGCCTCAATGGCTACACTATGTTACTTGTTTACAGGCCATTAGCTGTTGAAAACTGGTCAGACTGTCAGGGAGGCCAAAGTGCTGCTTCTGGGGTCCACTTCATTTTCAGTATGAAGGCTGATTGAGGAGAGACGCCCTCTAAATAACCATCCACATGGAAAACAAGGAAGGTTGAAAGACCACAATTTCAACGCAGGCTTTGCTCTTTTTCTTTTCTTTCTTTTTTCTTTTCTTTTTTTTTTTTTTAATGTCCTGTAATTGAAAACTACTGAGCTTTACTTTATCCCTGCCATCCCTCTTACACCAACCGGGCCTGTAGGCAATAAGCTGCCCAAGTAAGCAAATATTATACTCGGCTTGGCAGCTGAGACTTTCCTATAAAAAATACAATTCCAGCTGAATAACTCCTTTCTGCAGTTCCTCTAGTTTCACGCTTGGTTGAGGTGAGCAGGGTGTATCCAGGTTAATGACAAACTGGAACCTGGGTTCTCGACAAAGAGCCTTTACATGGCTGCCCAGGGCACAGAAACCAGGAGGGTCTGGAAGCCATGGAAACTGTGCAAACACCAAAACAAGACCCAAAATCAACTTAATTGTTGTTGGTCTGACATTGCCAAGGCATCTGTAAACCTGGATCCTGATATTATGATATAGATTTTTTTCAATTATCGTGATACTTTGCAAGTTCCCCTTGAAATTATAGCGAAAAGGAGGTTCTTTCCAACCTCAAAAGGGGGTCGTGTGGCATTTTGAAGCCAAAGAGGGAACACGGACAAATCGAAGGTTACAAACCACTGTGGTAATGCCTGTCTAAGATATGCACCAAGCAAAATAAGTGAGCAGACGCAGTTTTCAAAAGGGCAAAGTGGCGGTATAACTTGGTTTTCTCCTAAGAAAATAGTGTCATTGAACTGGGGGACAACTGCAGTGTGGAACAGGCTCTGGGAGATCTTTCCATCTCCTGTGATCTAAATGCGAGGCCTGGAACACCCACATGCCCGTTTCTACCTAAAGAGAGGGGGCATTCTCCTGAAGTGGAAAATCAGCCCTTTCATCCTGACAGTTAGCGAAGATCTCTGTTAACAAAATACCGGTGGAGCCATGGCAGCCTCAGAGGGGAGTCACCCACGTGGGCAGCAGCCAAGACTGTCCTGGCAGGACCACGGGCTTGTTCATGAGCGGATCTGGGGCATCCCTCAGAGACCCCCCCCCCCCAGCAAAATACTTGGTCCTGCATTATGCCAGTGAGAACCAGCCAATACCACTGAGTAATTATTGTTTGTATGACTTTGTTTGCACCCACAGGCTAAGGAGCGCAAGGGAAATCCTGGTGACAATAGTAAAACCAATCACAGACATCGGTTATGAGGTCCCAGTGTGCCACGAACTATGCAACAGCTTTATAGTCACATGTCACTGAATACACACAACACTTACGGTGTTGAATAAATGTGCATTTCAAAACCATTCTTCTTCCCTACTTCTTTTGGGAAAGACTGGTCTTGAATGACAATCAACCATAATTGGGAGTTGGCCATGTGTTGAACATATTTTCCTAATTCCTTACATCCTCAGGTAGTATTCCATTTTCCAAGTGAGGACAGTGAGACTCAGAGAGATTAAGGAGTTGGCCAAGGTCACACAGCAGACGGGCAGGAGAGAGGGCTTTTGGTGCTCTCTTCATTGAGGAACGGCCACCTCGCCTCCTCTGCTTTTTCCTCCCTGTTCTCACCCGAGTCACTGGCTGCTTTATCCTCAGCCAGGTTTCCTTCTTCCCCCAGCTCTCATCTTTTCTGCTCTATGAATTTTGTGCCTGTATTTTCGCTCTGTTTCTATCTTCTACTCTGCAGCACGGAATCCAAGATCTGGGAAGGCTAGCAAGTTTCTTGGAAGTTCTCAGTTGCCGTTTGCACCTCTCTGGGCAGCTGAGGGATAAAAAGGAAGGAGTCCCAAGATGGAATCTCCCCCAACCTTTCTATTTTGAAGAAAAGGTATTTGGTTAATGAATTGTTTTGACTTTCAAGGGAGTCTGAACATTTGCAAAAATGAAGCATTCTGGAAACAAGTTGCTCCGAGAAATTTCCTTCAACCAAACTTTAACTGTGTCTCAAGACAATTTCCTCGAGTGCAAGCCAGTTCAGGACTGTCAGGCTTCCCCTCCAGCCCCAGACACCGTGGTAAAAACCTCTCTCATAGCCCCTTCCTTTCACAGAGCATGACGGGGTAGCGCTGTGGGGAACTGGCACTGCTGGAGCACCCTGGTGACCTTGCACGCCTCCACATTGGCCACGTGGACAGCTGCAGTCTTGTTGGACCACCCCAAGATCATCCCAGAAATAGGGCAAGGCAGGCAGTTTGCGAGGAGCTGTCACAAGGCCACTTTCATCCACCACTCCATCTTGTATCTTGTAGAAGGCGTCCACAAAACATTGTTTTCAGCCTCCGTGGTTTCAGTGACGCCTAGGACTTTCCACCTGGCGCCTCCTCAGGGTTCAGCTGCAGCCTATAAAATGAATTTGCTGCCCTCTGGAATTGGGGCCCCGCCGTGCACACTGCCTGTCATGTGGCCCCTGTGTTTTGGTGTTGTCCTGTGGGACAAGGGAGCTGACTATATAGGAAGCTGTCTTAATCCACTTGGGTCTGTTGTGTCCTTACCTGCAAAACCTATTGCCGAGTGGCAAGCCCACTAGCCATGGCACGAAGCCCTGTTGCCTAGGAACCGCCTGGCCCCTTGACAGCAGCTGTTTTTTCCAGATGCCCTAGGAAGCCCTCCCTACCACAACATCATCCCCCAAGAGGTTTCTGGATGCCCCTGATCCTGCACATCCACAACAATGCCGAGTCCTACCCCAGTCACCTGCCCTAGCTGCAAATGATCTGCCAGTGGTTGGGGAACCTTTTCTTACTAAGGAACAGAGGGCAGAATGAAGAATTCTCTCTTCAGATCTATGAATGTTTGCAATGACACTGCCTTCACCACACTGGGTGGGGGTGGGGGGGGAGGGTATGGGGCCCAGGGAGGTGGGAGTGCTCTGAAAGCCTTTGGGCAGGGATGGTGCACAGGTTTTGCCTGAGCAGATCAGGTGGTAGTGACTTCCTGAAGAACCATATGAAGAAGGATTCTGAGGCCAAGGCCCTTAAAGAAAGAGATGCTAGGGGGTCAGCCCAGTGGCATAGTGGTTAAGTTCAAGTACTCTGCTTCATTGGCCGGGGTTCTCAGGTTCGGATCCCGGGCGCAGACCTAGCACCCCTCATCAAGCCACACTGCGGCAGCGTCCCACATAAAATAGAGGAAGATTGGCACAGATGTTAGCTCAGCCACAGTCTTCCTCAAGCAAAAAGAGGAAGATTGGCAACAGATGTTAGCTCAGGGCCAATCTTCTTCACACACAAAAAAGAGATGCTAAAATCGATTAGTGATGTCTGCCATGGCAGAGGTATGGGGCAGTGTCAGGTCTTACAGTCGGTATTTACCCACCTCTATGGTTTTAAGGAGCAAGTCTACCTCTTGAAAGCACATTTGGGGAATAAAGAGGGAGCTTTCTTAGCTTTTCCTCCTGAATATGGTATTGCTTATAAGTTCTCTTATGTAAATCTCATTTTCTGGAAAAAATTAGGAATGGAGAAAATTAGTTTTGCTTTGGTTTGACTCCTTTTCTAAGGAGGTTTCTAAATAAATCACCTGGAAACATTCTGGTTATGGATGTTTCTAAACCAAGAGGTCTTTGTAATGTGTTGCTTTTGGTTTCCAGGTCCAGAATTCTCCGCAGTCAAGTTCTCGCTGTGAGCTAGGCACTGCTGGCAGCTGCCCTGCGTTTGCAGGAGGGGGAATGAGGAGAGAGAGCATTGAGAAACTGGCTTCCTGAGCGGCTTTGCTGTGCTTGGCACTATGTTTGAGGGACTTCATTGGGATAATAGATGTGAAGACCCCATTTTTTAGAGGGGAAATTAGAGACTCGGAGGTTATGTAACTTGTCACAGGGTTTAAACCCATGTCCGTCTCAGAAAAAAATTATTTGAGTAAATCCAACATAATTTAAGTAAATGCAATAAAACTATGCACCAATATTTTGCAAAAAACAACAATTATTTAAGGTTTGCTCCTCATAGAAGAAAACAGAAAGCCAATAAGCTAGAAACTCATGGAACAAAATAAAGTGAAGCTATGAAGAAAGTTTCAATACACAAATTCTGAAAAACAGGGAGTGAAGATGAAACAAGGATGTCTAAAATGTGAAGTCGGAAATGTAGAATTATTTCAAGAAATACTATTTTAGAACTTTCAAGTATATATAGAAACTTTCCAATGAAGGTAAGAACAACTTTCCCAGAAGAACAAAGATCTCCTGTGCTCCTCCCTCACTGAAGAGCACATTAGGTCTTCCTTGATTTTAGAAACAGATCTGCCACCAGCAGGTAGGGAAGTAGCAGGTATTTCCTGTTAATCAGAGACCTCTTTTGTTGCTTTTCCTGCATGTGAGGAGCCGCTGTAAGTCCCCTCCTCAACTTATTCAGGCAGAAGCTTGTCTGCAGAACCTGCCAGAATAGGCTTCACCTTCTCTTCCCCAAAAAACAGCTTATGTTTTCACTGATTTTCTCTTTTTTCTGTTTTACATTTTAGTTATTTCTGCTCTTATCTCTATCATTCCCTTTGTTCTGCTTACTTTGGGTTTACCTTACCCTTCTTTGTCTAGATTCTTAATGTGAAAGCCGAGGTCACTGAATTGAGAGCTTTGTTCTTTTCTCATACAGAAATTTAGCACAATGAATTTCCCTCTAAGCATTCTTCAGGTGCATCCCGCATATTTCGGTATGTTGTGTTTTCATTTTCATTCAGTTCGAAATACTTTTTACCCTAATATTTTTAAATAGACTTTATTTTTTAGAGCAATTTTAGATTCACAGCAAAACTGAGCAGAAAGTACAGAGATTTCCTACATAACCCCTGGCCCCACACATGCACAGCCTCTGCCACTGTCAACGTCCTGCACCGGAGCGGTACATTTATTACAATAGATGAGCCTACCTTGAAATCTGATTATTACCCAAAGCTCACAGTTTACGTTAGGATTCACCCTTAGTATTGTACATTCTATGGGTTTTGACAAATATGTGATGACGTGTATCCTTCATTATAGTATCAGATAGTTCCCCCTAAAATAAATAAATAGTTTGACCCCAAAATGCTCTGTGCTCTGCCTCTTCATCTCTCCCTCCTGCCTAGTCCCTGGAAACCACAGATGCTTTTACTGTCCCCATAGTTGGACTCATACAGTATGTATGACTTTCAGATTGGCTTCTTTCACCAAGTAATATGCATTTAAGTTTCCATCATGTCTTTTCACGGCTTGATAGCCCATTTCTTTTCAATGCTGAGTAATATTCCACTGTCTGCATGTACCACAGTTTCTTTATCCATTCACCTACTGAAGGGCATCTTGGTTGCCTCCAAGTTTTGGCCATTATGAAAAAGGCTTCTATAAACGTGCTTGTGCAGGTTTTTGTGTGATTGCTAGCTTTAAACTCAGTTGGGTAAATACCAAGGAGCATGATTGCTGGATTGTATGCTAAGGATATGTTTAGTTTTGTAAGAAACTGCCAAACTGTCTTCCAAGGTGGCTGTACCACTTGCTTTTCTACTGGCAATGAATGAGAGTTCCTGTTGCTCCACATCCTCATCAGGCAAAATATATTTTAATTTTCCGTTGACTCTTTGGTTATTTAGAAGTATGTTCTAGAAGTGAAACAGTTTTCAAATATTTGGGGATTTGCCAGATGTCTTTCTTCTATTGGCTTCTAATTTAATTTCACTTTGGTTAGTTAATATACTTTGTATGATTTGAATCCCTTTAAATTCATTGAGATTTGTTTTATGGCCCAGAATATGGTCTATCTTGGTAAATGTTATTGGCACTTGAAAAAAAAGTGTATTCTGCTGTTGTTGGGTGGAATGTTCTATAAATGTCAATTAGGTCAATTAGGCTGGCAGTGTTACCACCAAGTCTTCTGTCCCCTGACTGATTTTCTGTTTACTTGTTCTATCAATTATGGAGAGAGGAGTTTTGAAATTAATTATAATTGTAGCTTTATCTATTTCTCCCGTCATTCTATCAGGTTCTGCTCCATTTAGTTTGAAGCACTGTTATTAGGTGTATAAACTTTTAGAATTGTTATGTTCTCCTGATGAATTGATCTCTTAATCATTATGAAATGAACCTCTTTATCCCTGGTAATATTCTTTTCTCTGAAATCTATTTTTTCTGATATCAATGTAGTCACTGAAGCTTTTTTTTTTTTTTGGTATGGCATATATTTTCCTATCTTTTTACTTTTAATTTATTTGAGTCTTCATATTTAAAGTGGGTTTCTTGTATGCAACATTTCATGTAGGCAAGGTCTCATTATTTGTACCTAATCTGTCAATCTTGCATTTTAATTATGGTGTCTAGACCATTTACATTTAATGTGATTACTTATATAGCTGGGTTTAAATCTACCATCTTGGTATTTGTTTTCTATTGTTATATCTATTCTTTGTTCTTCTCTCCCTTTTTCTGTCTTCTTTTGGATTAATCAGATATTTCATTATCTTCTATTTGTCTCCTTTGTTGGCTTATTAGCTATACTTTTTAAAAAGTGATTGCTTTAGGTTCAATAGTATACATCTATAACTTATCACAGTCTATCTTCAAGTAATATTGTATTACTTCACATATAGTATAAGAACCTTACAACAGTATACTTCTATATACCCTCTTCCAGTCTTTGTATTACCTATTTTACTTCCACACTTGTTTTATAACCCTCTGTATATTATTTTTTGCTTTAAAGTGATTTAAAAAGTAAGAAGTAATTTTTTCTGTTATCATCTGGTATTGATTTCCTTCTGCCTGGAGGACTTGCTTTAATGTATCTGTTAGTCATGAATACTTTTGGCTCTTGTATGTCTTTGCCTTTGTTTTTGAAAGATATTTTCACTGGGTATAGAATTGCAAGTTGACAGGATTTTTTTTCTTTTCAGTACTTTAAAGATGTTATTCCACTCTCTTCTGGAATATCAATATAGTTATAATAATATTTAAATATCATTGTTTACTAATTCTATCGTGTTAATTCTGGGTCATTTTTAATTTACTATATTTTCTTCTCATTTGAGTTGTTTTTCTGCTTCTTTTGCATACCTGATAATTGGATCCCACACATTGTGAATTTTACCTTGTTTGGCACTAGATATTCTTGTGTATTTAAATATATATACATATTTGGGCTTTGTTCTGGGTCACAGTTAAGTTACTTGAAAACAATTTGAGCCTTTGAGGTCTTACTTTTAAGCTTTAAGGAAGAATCAAAGCAACTTTGGGTTTAGGGCTGAGTTTTAACACTGTAATGAGGCAAAAACACCTTTCTGAGACCTCTACCTAATGCCTCAAATTTTACGATATATTTCCACTACGCCTGGTGGAAATGAACTATTCTCAACCCAGTTTAATATCGGCGGATTGTTCTGCCTGTATCTTTTGGGTGACTCTTTTCTCAGCCTCTGATATGTTTCTCACGTGTTTATACTTTATAATACTCAGCTTAGGGACCTAGGGACGGCCCATTTGACATTCCCAGAGCTCTCCTGCAGTATTCTGCCCCCCAAACTGTAGTTACCTGGGACTCGCCAAACTCCCAACTGTCTCTTCAACTCAGAGACTCTAGGCTCCACCTGGGTTGCCCCTTCCTGCACTGAGTCATGGACACTCTCTAGCAGTAAGCTGGGGCAACAGTTTGTTTTCCTCTTTCTCAGGGATTGTGCTGGCTATTTTTCAATGCTGGAAACTTTGGTTTTTCCTCTATTTTTATAAGTTGTTTAAAGGGGGAGAATAAATCTGGTATCTGTTACTTCATCTTGGCCAGAAGCATAATTTTGTCTTTAATTTTAAAGAGCAAAGGAAGTCCACTTTTTATATCAAAAGGTTACAAAGTTTTTTGGGGGGGGGGGGTTGTATTGGTTGGCCCAAATAACTTATGACTAAAGATGTCTACTTCTTATGACATTTCCTAAGGTTTTTCAACATCTTCAGGAAAACAAACCAACCTCTTCTAAAGAGTAAAAGAGAATCCTCTTGGGGTAGAAAGAATCCAAGAAGAGTCATGCATCAACTGATATAAAACTTAAACAACAACCTTAAGGACAAACTCAAGGCTATATCTAAGATAATAAAGTTCTTTAGGATTTGTGTGAAAGAAAGCTGCTTACCAGGGTTTGATGTTTGAGCATTCTTCAGAGAATGAGTGAATTCAAAGCAGGGAATGGACAAAATCAGAATGATTGTGATGTCCTAGGCAGGAAGCAAATGTCTCATTTGGGAGGTGATTTGAGGCACTGTTTTCAAGAGTCTGGATATTAGAACTCAGTGTCTACCAATTACATATATTATCCTTTAAAATCAGAGTGAGAGAAGAGAGAGAAGGGAAAACGCAAAATAGAAATGAGTGACTAAAGAGATTCCCTCCTAATGGGGTAGTCATGGCAGAGACCGTTTGTTGTCTAACCCAATATCCATTTGAAACTGACTTCTCATGTGCCATCTCCCACTACAGAAGCTGAAAAGTGAGATACTCGCTTTCTCAACATGCATTACATGTGGGGAGGCAATGTTCTGGCCAATGAGGTGAATGGGGAAGTCTGCCAGAGGGCCTCTGGGAAGATTCCCTTTGCTGTCAAAAGGAGAAAAGTCCTAATTAGTACTGCCTTCCCTCCGTTTTTACCTCCTTACCTTAAACTTGGATAATATGACTGGTACTGTGGGAGCCATCTTGAAGCTAAACAATATATGAAAATCCAGTACCGTAAGGATGGAAAAGAAATAAAAAGAGCCTAGGTCCTTCTTGGTGTTTTGAACAGGTAGAACCAATGCCAACAACTGACTTACTCTGGACTTCTTGCTATAGGGGAGGAGTAACCCCTATCTTTTAGGTCATTACTTGTTGGTTTTTCTTAAATTTGAAGGCTAATTCCATTCTTTCTTGATACAGAAGCAGAAAGTAAATTGGCAGGGCTGCACTTTGTTCATCTGAACGTTGAAAACAAATTGGTCCAGTAATAATGATCAAATACACTGGGAACAAGATAGGAAAGGTGGCTAATATCCATGACCCATTCCATATTATTATTTGCCATTTGTTTTACATGTTTGTACCCAGGAAAAGTCTTTAAACTGGTGGGAAACTATTCACTGACTATAATATCAGGAACCAGATTACTTTGCAAATTTTTCCAAATGACACAGATAAAAGAGAAGTTTGGGTAAAGCAATGAGATCTGAGGAGAAAAGAAAAAAGAATTGGTGTCCTTACTTTCCAAAGGTAAGGGAAACAGAGAAGCTGAGTAACGTACCTCCTCAGACACTGATTCAGGAATCTTCAGATGGGATTCTGAGCAAATTCTCGATCCACTTTAATTTTCTCCTCCTCATCCTTCAACTTGCCATGGGGAACTGAGTGTGAAAAATAAGTTCTTCTTTTGTTTAAACTATTTACCATTTATGATCATAGAGCCCAATAGTGAGCAGGCTATCATCTTTGTTGTAACTTTTGCTTGATTCAACACTCAACTTTTCATACATGTGCAGGGAATCTTCACATCTTCACAATTTATAATTCTCATGAAAAGCAACATTGGCCAGCTTGAGCATAACGAATCATCGTAACCTCCAAGGAGCTGAGAAGCTAAGAGATGAACTGAATCCCCTATGTCTCTGAGGCAGAAAGAGTTATGGGGAGACTGAGAGACAGAGCCTTCCTTCTACTGCTTTCACCGCACACTAACAACCCAGCTGCTTCCATACAACCAGTCTTCAGAGCAGAGATTGCCGGCCTTCCACCACTTCTGAAACTGCCACCACACAAAGCTCCTAGCAGCTGAGCACTGAAGAACAAAGACAATAACCTATAGAGGGGGGCAAATTATCAGAGTGTGCGGGGAAACCAACAGAATAATCAGAAAAGGTTTTCAGTGAAACAGGGTTATGAATGTGATGGACAATTTGAAAAAATAATTTAGGACCATGAAAGCAGACTCAATTACAGCACATACACACACAAAAGATTTCCTGAAACACAAAAAAAACAGAAGGAAAAGAGGAAGGTCATCTGTGAGATGTGAATTAGTGGTTTGAAAGTGGAAAAATATCTCAAACCACGGATCAAAATTAATTCCTAAATAGAAGAATTAAAAAAAAATTACTTCCAGACAAAAAGAACAAGTGATATACAAAGCAAAAGATTCTGGCTACCGTCAAACTTCTCAGCTGCAACAGTAAGAATCTAGAATATGATATTTTTTAGGCCACTGGATAAACAGAGCTATACCCCCAAAATACTATACCCAACCAAGATATCATTTACCTATTAGGAGGAAAAAAGAGTTGTGGCTTACCAAGTATTCAGAGAATATATTGCCTCACCTGAGGAAAATACTAAGAACCAAATAAGATATTAATTAGAATAGAGACTTCAAGCTAGAGGAAGACAAAGAAAGCAGAGGGAAATAGGGGTGAGCAATAAACCTTGTTATATACATAAATGTATAAATATTTATTCTCAAGAGCAGGGAGGCAAACCAAAATGCATAAGACAATCCTGCATGAATTATCCCATCTAAAATGCTCCCTAAAGAAACACTGATCTGAATGGTTCTCTATCACAATAGATAATAACGGCCTATCTGGAAATATGCAAGGTAAATGCTAGGTAAGGATTATTGATATAGAAGATACTTACTAAAATGGAAATTTTATTAATAGTCTAGAACAATAGGCATTAAATTATAGAAGCCTAAGAAGTGGACAGAGGATGGGGAGAGGAAGATAAAAGCATCTTTAAGTACTTACTTTAGGAGAGGGAAGAAGTGAAACTATTCTAAAAATCCCATTTTGTGAGGTAGGTAGGGGATTAGTGAAGGATTAGTGATTCAGGTTTTTCATAAAATAGCAGAAAAATATCTATTTGATTATGAACACTAGGAAAAGGAAGATGATCTTTATTTGAAGAGAAAGGTACAGCAGAAATACCACATTAACATGGGAAAGAAAGGGAGTAAATAATAACTTGATCAAAAATAAAGTAAAAGAAAAATAAGAAACAACGAAGTAAACAAAAAATAAACACAAAGAAGAAAACATAAAATCAGTGAATACACTGAATATGCCCATGAAAGAAAGAAATTGCCAGACTGTTTAAAAAAAATGAAACCTAGCCAGCCCCGTGGCCAAGAGGTTAAGTTTGTGTGCTCTGCTTCAGCAGCCCAGGGTTTCACCGGTTTGGATCCTGGGCGCGGACATGGCACCGCTCATCAGGCCATGCTGAGGCGGCATCCCACATGCCACAACTAGAAGGACCCACAACTAAAAATCTACAATTATGTACTGGGGGGCTTTGGGGAGAAAACGGAACAATAAAATCTTAAAAAAAAAGAAAATGAAACCTAGAAATAGGCACCTTATAGGAAACACATTTGAAAAAGAGATAAAGAACGGTTGAAAATAGAGTGGACTAAGATTTATATCTCAGTCAAGGAGGAATATAAATTTAAAAGCATAAAGCAAGACAAAGATAAAAGGCACAATTAATGAAGAAGCTAAAAGAGGCATAAACTTGTATGTGCTCAACAACATAGTAACTAAATACATAAAGCAAAAACTATTAGGAATATAAGGAAAGCTTGATTAAAAAAATTGTGGAATATTTAAATAGACTGCTTTAATAATTGGACAGCTCTCAGAAAAAAATGGTAAGGATAGAGAAGAACTGGAAAACAAAAATAACTATTTAATATTTATAGAACCTCAAATCTTTCAAAAAGAAACTACACACACTGTAGGTCCATGAAATATTTACAAAAATCAATAATATACTCAGTCTCAAATAAAACCTCAAATTTTTAAAAGTAAAAAGATTTTATAGGACACATTCTATGATCAAGAAAAAGTAAAGTGAGAAACAAGTAACAAAATTTTCTTTTTAAGTCCTTAACTCCTTGAAAATTAAGAAACACATGTAGACAATCCTTGTCTTAAAAAATAAAAATCAAAATACCATGTACAGAAGAAATTACAGGAAATGTAAACACACAGGTCTACAGAAAAAAATGTGAAAACCTAGAGAAATGAAATATTTCCTACAAAATATAAACTATGAAAATTAATTCAAGAAGTAAATATTTTGAATGAAAGATATTGGAAAAGCAATTAAAAATTCCACCTTTTTAAAAAAGAAGCCCTCAGGACCAAAAGAATACGCAGCCAAGTGCCATCTAATCTTTAACACACAGTTTCACTGATCTCTAATGTAAAAACTTCTAAACTGTGGAAAAAAGATGAAAAGCTCCCCAATTCATTTTATGCAACAAGTATTACTTTCTAAAAACTTTTTATTGAAGTATAATATACATACAGAAAAGTGTACATAGAAGTTTAAATTAGATGATTTTTCATGAACTAAACAATCCAACATAAACAGGCACCCAGATAAAGAAAGAAAACATTACCAGCACTCCAGAAGCCCCCTCAGACTCCCTTTCAGACACTCTCTCCTCCCCCACTGACCTCCCACTGAGGATAATCACTTTCTTGACTTCTAATAGCACAGGTTGGGTTTGCCTGTTTTTGTACTTTATATAAGGAAAACATACAGTATTCTTTTATATCTGGCTTTTTAGGCTCAACATAATGTTTCTGAGATTCACCTACACGTTGCATGTAGTTATAAACTGTTCATTCTCATTGCTCTGTAATATTCCATTGCTTGAATATACAAAAATGTATTTATCCATTCTATAGTTGGTGGACATTTAGGTAGTTTCTGGTTTGAGGCTATTACTAAGCGTTGCTATAAACATTATAGACAAAACACATATCTTTATAAAACAGCTCTCTTTTGGTAAACATATGTATGCATTTTATTGGGTCTATGCCTAGAAGCAGAATTACTAGACTCCATGGTATGAATATTTTCACTTTAGTAGATTCTGCCAAATGGTTTTCCAATGTGTTTGAATAAGTTTACATTCTCACCAGCAGTGGGTGAGCCTTAAGATTACTCTTACATTTGCCAACCTGCATAATTTTTTACACCTAATAAAATAGTCCACTAAAGAATCTATGGACTAATCTCACTTATGAATATGTATAATAAAGTTCTAAACAAAAGATGAGCAACTGAAATACTGATTTATAAGCAAAGAATAACACATTATGACCAAGTAGGCTTTATTCCAAGGAGACAAGAGAGGTGTAACGCCAACAACTCCACACGTAATCCAGCTAGTCAACAGAGTAAAGGAGAGTAATACATGACCATAACAACGATGCTGAAAAGGAATTTGATAAAATTCAGCAGCTATTCCTAATAAAATCTCTTGGTAAAACAGAAAAGAACTTATTTAAATAAGTTTATTTACCAAATAGCAACACAAATACTCTAAATAAGTAACTACTCAAACTGCTTCAACAAAAATCAATAACAGATAGAAATGTCTGCTATTACCATTATCCCTCAACACTATAATGGAGTTTCTGGAAAATAAAGATTCTAGAAAAGAAAAGAATCTGTCAAACATTGGAAAAAACAAGCTAAATTGTTTTGTGAGTGTCATCGTTATTTTTCTAAAAATCTCAAAGAGACTGTAGTGAAAACTGCTGGAATTAATGAGAAAACTTAGTAGGTATATATAATAAATTTGTTGAATACAAGTACAGAAAAAACAGGCTTTTTCTTTGTTTATAATAATGGGGAGAAAAAAGCCATTTACAAGAATGACCAGAATCTAAGAATACATCTAATAAAAAAGACAAAGGACTTCAACGAAGAAAACTCTCAAATCTCACTGAAGTTATAGACTAGATGAGCAGATGGAAAATGACATGATTTTCTTAGTTCTTAGAAAACAATAGCATATTGCAAATTTCCCAAAATTAATCTGTAAATTTAATGCAATTTCAACCCCTAATTGGACAAGATGATCACAAACTTCAAGTGCCTGAGAATAGTCCAGAAAGGAAGTAAAAAAGCAGTAGGCAGGAGTGTGGGGAAGGAAAAAGCTCTGCTTGACCATTTTATAAAACTACCAAAAACAAACATTAAGCCACTATAACTGAATTCATATGATAATGTCATATGTAAAGAGAACTACAAGTGAATCAGAATAGGATATTGAGGAATAAATTTCATTATATATGAAAATTTAATATATGACAAAGTTGGTACTTCAATTCACTGGGAAAAGATAGTTTATTTAATAAAGGTTACTGGAACAACTGGGAATCCATTTGCAACAAAGTTGGATCCGTAGCTTGCATTCCATACAGAAACAAACTCCAAATGGAGTAAAGACAAACGTAAAAATACTAACAAAAGCCAAAACCCAAAAATAAATAGCAGAAGCCATTCTAGGAGACTATACATGCCGCCTGGGGGGAAGACCTTAATCCATACAGAATGTTTTGTAATTTTTATATATTCACAAATGTCTATATTTTGTAAAATAATATACTTGAATTGATACTAATATAGGTATTATAAATAAGGTCAACAAATTATAGATTTGGAGAAAATTTGCAAGTAATAAGGAAAAAGTTTAAATATAATATACAAAGAGCACTTACAATTTTTTTTAAAAGACTGCTTTTTGGGCACTGTTAACATGGGCAAAATGTTAATAAAAATGAAAAATGAAATGAATGAAAAAGTAAAATAAAAATGAAAATTTTAAATGTGAATAAAAAATACAAATATGCAATTCACCTTAAGAGTGAAACTCAAATGGCCAAGTTTTCTATGGAAAAAGTACTTACTAACATGGTCAACAGACAACTTACAAGAGTTGGAAAAAATGTTTGCAACCAAGAGTAGAAAAGCTTAATGATATAATATACTAAAAGCTCCTACAAACCAGCTAAAGACAAACACAATAGAAACATATTACTAGTGAATATAAAGGGTAAGACTATTTTTACACCTTTACTGATGGAAATATAAATTGTTCCAGCCTTTTTGGGAAACAATCTGCCAAAAGGTATTAGAAAGTTTTAAATCTACATAGACAAAAATAAACATATGAATAAAAATAAAAAATGAATGTAAAGGTACAAATAAAAATCTACTTGTAGTAGGCAGAATTCTAAGTTGGCCCCCATGATCTTTGCCCCCGGTGCTACTCCTGTGATAATGCTACATTCACAGGGCAAAGGGATTTTGCAAATGTAATTAAGGTTTCTAGCCAAATGACTTTAACACACAGAAATTACCCGGGTGAGCCTAACCTAGTCACAGGAGCCCTGTAAAAGCACAGAGTTTTCTCTGGCTGGTAGCAGAGGGACCACAGAGAGTCAAAGCATGAGAAGAATCTAATGACTCCTCGCTAGCTTTGAAGATGGAGACCACACGCAAGGACTGGAGAGCAACCTCCAGGAGCTGAGAACAAGCCCTGGCAGACAGGCAGCAAGGAAACAGAGACCTCTGTCCTACAACCATCCTACAAGTGTAAGGAATCAAATTCTGCCGACACCACGAATGAGCCTGGAAGTGAACTCTTCCCCAGAGCCTTCAGTTAAGAGTCCAGCCTGGCACACACCTTCATTTCCCCCTTATTGGACACTGACCAGAGAGCCCAATCAAGCCCGCTTGACGTTCTAACCCCCAGAATGATGAGATAATAAATGCCTGCTGTCTTAAGCTGCTCAATTTGCAGTGAATTGTTATACAGCTACAGAAAACCAGTAAGTAATGTAACTATGTATGAAATCCAAATGACCCAAGAACATGTGAAAAGCTGTCCAGATTTAGTGTCATCAGGAAAATGCCAATAAAACAACTGAGAAATCACCATACCTACCACCAGGCCTTTTTTTTCCTTTTCTTTTTTTTTGTTAATGTATTACTAGTGAATATAAAGGGTAAGACTATTTTTACACCTTTACTGATGGAAATATAAATTGTTCCAGCCTTTTTGGGAAACAATCTGCCAAAAGGTATTAGAAAGTTTTAAATCTACATATCATGAATATGTGCACAGGCATGATTACCATGACAGCGAAAACCTGGTAGCAAAGTAAATGCCCATCAGTATGGAAGAGATTTAATAAGTCATCATCATAGAGTATTACACAGCATTAAAAAGAATGAAATAAGAGCTATAAGATAGACTTGGAGGGATTTTCATCACATATTGTTGGATGAAAAAGGATGCAGAGGATATATATGATCCCACTTACTTAAAGCAATCTGACCCACCAAAAAATCTCATTTTATTTCTATAAGACTGTGTGTATATATTAAGAAATTTAAAAAAGATCTACATATGTATAGAATTTTAATGTGCTCACAATACCATTAAATTTTAAAAGCAAGCAGAGTAATATGTAGAATAAGGCAAACCCCATATGTAATATTTGTGTATACATATTTGTATGAACAAGAATAAAGATACATAGATCAGGCTGTTGCAAGGGAGGTGGGAGTGAACTGGTATGGTGGGATAGGATGATTAGTTTTGCCATTATGCATCTTTATTATTTCAGTTATTGCTCTTTTGCATTTTTAATTAATTCTATTAATTTAAATTGTAGTACTTTTAATTTGTACCCCCTCTTAATCTGAGAAACATCATCTCCCCTCCCTGCTTTGTTTTTCCTCAGCACCAATCACTAATATTCTATATATTTTACTTGTTTCCCCCAACTGAAATGTAAGCTGTATCAGTTAATAATTTTGTCTGTTCACTGAGAAACTCCAGCATCTAGAACTGTCTGGCACATAGCAGGCACTCAAATATTGAGGAAAGTAGTATTTTATGTATAACTTCTTTAGGGTTGCTCGATGTTCATTTTAACCTTACTTCTCCTAAAAACGTGATATTCTAGAAGCTATCAGGATTGTGACAGAATTACACAAGAGGTCTGAATTCAGGGAGTGAATAAGAGTTATTTGTTGGATGCTTATTACTACCCATGTTATCAGGTGTTTGTCTATTATCTCAAATCAATCTAACTAGGCATATCTATAATTCCCATTTAATTGAAGAGAAACCAAGTGAGAAGAGTTAGCTTGCCTAAAGTCTCACAGATAACAAATGTCCTGTGTCCGGGCCAAAATCCTCTTCTTTCCTCTGTGCTGTATTGATCTTAAAGGAATCATATTATGATAATTAAAAAGGAGAGAGATAATAGCTCTTACATGATATACAGGTTTAATATTATTCTGACACTTTTTTAGTTGACTATTTCACACACATCGTTCACTACTCTGTTGATTCTATTAATGATTTAAAAGTCATTTGATTGTTAAATGTAAATAATCTGTCTCTAACTTGTTGACTGTTTTACTCCTGAAGCAATTAAGCTGTTCAGCTCAAGGCCTCCAACCACCTGGGCCCTGCTGGAGTGGCAGCAGCAACCAAGAGAACACACAGCTCTTGCTAGGAGAGTTAATAAACATTTAGATAATCACCATCAAATCCTCAAGACCAAAAGCAGCCCTGAGAACATCCTCAGGGATTTTGTCCCAGATTCTTCAACTCCAAAGCTGTCTCCCCAGAGGAATGCCTTTCTTGACAAGCTTCCACTGGGAGGGGTTGCCTACCCCTTTGGAGAAAAAAAGCCAGTCAGGAATAGCAGGACCAACGAGGGTTACAAGGAAAAAGAGTGGTGGACCCCATCTGGGCCCAGAACAGACAGGTAGGTTTATGTTCCAGGCTAGAGGAGCTCCCCATCAAGGGATCAGAGGCCAGCAGGTTGGTGTTGGGGAGGTAGGGAAAGATGGGACATCATTAACAGGGCTGAGACACCTCCCTGTCGCCCCCATGCTTTGCTCAGTTCCAGTGCAGGCAGGACTGGAAGCGCATGGCAGAGAGGGTGCTGCCTTTGGCATTCTGTTACCACCTTCCAGATCAGGTCCAAATAGCTCCACAGATCTAAATACATTTGATCACCTAGGGACTGGCAGGGATGATTTCTTTTTGTCTTTGATGATCTGGATAGATTTAGAGTTTTGAAAATGTGCTGATTACTCAATCAACAAATATTTATTGCATACTTTCTATAATGTAAGGTACCAGGAGAGGTGCCAAGGGGAATGTAAGAAAAACAAAGATGGTCCCTGCCTCAAGGAGTTTATAGGGACAGAAGCAAACACATAACCATTAACTGTTTTATTTTGTTAGATGACAAGTGAGCAGTACTTAACACGTAAAATCTGAGTTGAGGATGGGGTAGAATAATGGCATTTAGAATAAAACTCATCCCTACATGCTCCCCATGCCTCAAAAAGTCCACAAGATTTTGAAGGATAATATATAAATTTATCCTTCTTTGCCAAACTTCATATTCCCAGAGTAATTCTAAAAATCACACAGGATAAATTTTTTTTGTGTTTATCTGCAGAGGCAAGCAGTATATAACTTGCATACATCGAGAGCACAAAACTCCTTGGATCTATAACCTTCAAGTTCAAAAGTAAAATCATTTCTGCCTCCAGAAAGCAACGATGTTTCTACAGAGGAAAAAAGTCTGCTTGCAAGCTTTATTTTTTTTTAATTGGAATCATTAGATGTGTATTCCTAGGTATCCTACAGCAATGAGAAACAAGGAGCTTATTGTCTTGCTTGTTTAAAAGACTGACCAAAAGGAATAAAAGAAAGTCTGAGTACTTTAGTGTTACGAGAAAGCCTGATTTTTTTCTGATCCTGAGATCTACAAGGAAACTGAAGAGGTACTATTTCATTGAAAAACAAAGTTTCCACTTAAATGAATTGATTGTCAAATGGCATTCTGGCTGAACTTCATTCTTTCAAAATCTGTGAATGGCAATTGGCAGAATCTAACCTTAACGTTGTTAGCTCTGAGGAGACACTGCTATTAACATTATTTACATGGTATACGTGCTGTATCTTAATGTTTCATTCATTTTAACATGTATCAAATGCACAAGGCTCCACGTTTACCTGCCAGCTACATACAAAAATACTGCTTTTCCAGTCAGCAAAATACTGAGACATTTACCACATATGAACACATTCCTAAATGACAGCAGTTGAGTATTTGGGTGTGGGGAGGTCAGGAGTGTTACCCATAAATGACTGTGAGAAGATATGTGAGACCGTTGAGTTGTTCTTCTCTAAAACACACACTGAGTGAAACTATTCCATCAATAGGATACTCTAAAATAAGAGAGCTCAGAAGTCTATAGAAAAAGATGTAAATATATATATATATTTTTTCAAATGCTTTTAAAAGCAGTCAAAATCATTCAAAACAGAGCTCATCTTACAAAAATGGTTCTATCTTTTCATGAGATTTCACTTGGCCACATTAGGACATTTCTTACATGTCTGGTCCTCATGTTGACATATGCAGATGACACAACATACCTGGGCCTATGTTAATACAGCTTCCTAAAATGTAATAAAAGCTATGTTGCCTGACACTTTACCATGGGCTCTAGGACACTTGTGATGTATTTCCTAAAAATCTTCAATCTAGGTAACAGGGACCGATGACAAACAAGCCAGAATTGGAACCATTCATTTTTAGAGGTCAAAAGGATCTCAGAGGTCATCTTTCCAGGCCATTTAGAGAGAACGGAAGACAATGGGTGGTGGGCCCAGGTCACAGGGTAGCTGTCTATCTTTCTCGGTGTGGGGCTTCCTTCCCCACACCCTCTCCCAAGTGATCCAGCACCCAAAGTGAACTCTTTCTGATGAAATTTCTTTTGCTCTAAGGTAAGTTAACTTGTTTATTTACAAAAAAGTACCGCCTTCACCCCACTTTCATAAGGAGTATTGGATGTCAGTATACTTTAACATTTCAGCTCATTTTATATAAATCACAAGCTGCTTATTTTTACAACTCATGCATAACATAAAATTTGCTTTCCACACACTTTTTGTTGTTGTTAATTAAAGTTAGTTTTCAGTTTGGGAATTCTCATTTTAGAAGATGGGTCTTCCTACTATTACTCTTAATTTGATGATGCTATTATAGGAGGTAATTCAAAAATATCTTTGGTCTGAGGTTACAGATTGAGAACTTGGTATGTACACTGGATCTTATGAGGGCATGAAAAACTTTGGCACATGAATTAACGACGCTAACTCTAGTACTCCAAGTGGCATTTAACAGATGTTTTACTGTTGGTTCTCCTTACATCACTGGGTTAATTCTCTCTTTAAAGAGGCACACAGGGAAAGTCAATGTGGAGTTAGCATCTGGACCAGTCTTCCTGTAAGGTGAATGGCTAAATCACCAAGGACAAGAGAATTTTCTGCAAAATAGGCCCTTCCTATTAGCAGGATATTGTAGATTTTGCTCACCAAATAGTCAGATCCTTCTTCAAGTCTGACGGAAACCACTATTACCTAAAAACAACTAGGAATAAGAAAGGGTGTAGGGTTTTGTCAGATCTAAGTGAAACAAAATGAGTTATTTTCTACTTGGTGAGTTTTGGATTGTTTGGTTTTGAAAGTGTACAAAATATACTAGATTAAAATTTGTGTTCCAGAAAATATGAATTCCAATGTTCAGAGGTGGATGTCAGTGCTGCTCCATAGAATGGGAGTGTCCTGAGCACTGGACGTGACAGGTATAAATGAAAAGGAACAAGTGGAGGGATGCTTCAAGGTTATAGTGTTTGGGTTAAAGGGTGCTGCCAGACTCCCAGGAGTTCCTGGGGGATGGATGCCCTAAGCACCAGGACAACTCTAGGACCCCTCAACATCTCAGTGGTGGTCTTAGGAAACCCAAAGCAGGTCAGAGCACTACTCTGAACCTGGGAGGATCCCAGAGGGTCCATCAATCCACGACAAACTTTTGGAGTCCTCTCGACCTTCTGAGCTAGATTATTCTAAAATAACTCCAGCAAATCATGTCTCAGTTCTCCTTAAAAGGGACATTTCTGACACTACTGAAAAATGTGCATGTCCCAAAGGATGTAACACTCTCTAAAGCAGCATACAAAACATCAAAGAACAGTGGGTAACTCCAAGGCCACCAGAGAAAGGATCTTTTTAGATTCCATAAGTATTGTGGCTCCTGGTTGGAACAAAGAGATTGTTGAGTTCAGGGCAGGCGAAGTCCTTGAAAAATAATGTTGATTTGAAGGAGCAAAGCGCAGGGGAAGGTTTATGCTTGTCTGTTCAGTAGCAAAACCAAGAAAAAATAAAAACATTAAATTTATATATGTATGTGTACAATTTTTTTGTTCTTGTTGAGGAAGATTGGCCCTGGGCTAACACCTGTGCCAATCTTCCTTTACTTTGTATGTGGGACGCCACCACAGCATGGCTGACGAGTGGTGTAGGTCTGTGCCTGGGATCTAAACCCAGGAACCTGCGCCGCTGAAGTGGAGCGTTTTGAACTTAACCACTATGCCACAGGGCCGGTCCCTGTACAATGTTTTAAAATTATGTAACTGAACACTTGAAAAAATATATGTGTCTCTGAAAGTATCATTGATCCAATCTTATGTATTCTAATATTATGGGCTTTCCAAAGTTCCAAACTCTCTATGATAAACATCTCCACCTTCCTCACAATCAATAATTAAGATTGGTTTATTACTTTGGACTCACATCTACTTTATCTAATGCCCTTTTATTTCTCTGAACCCCTCTACTACCTTCCCCTCAAAAAACAAAATCAGGTTGTATTAAAGTATTTTAACTGCAAATCCATTAGATTCCAAATCTAACAAATATTTCAATTCATGAGACACCTATAGCACATTAGCTATATTTATACACTTTATTTAAAAACAAACAATACACTTAGAGCCACCAAAAAAGGATATCTTAATTAGCTTATCCATACCCTGAATTTACAAAAGAAACTTCTTGCACCACAAAAATTAGCATTTGGATTAATTTACATTAATTGATTTTATAACTAAATTTTAAAAGACCTGAAGATCAAACAATCTGGCCCAGGGCTCACCAGTTGGGGGTTGGGGTGGGCTGGAGAAAAGGAGTTATTCAGGAATCTGAACTGACAATGCCCTGAGGTCAGCTCTAGTAAAGTGAAGTTGAGAAGACATAAAATAACCAGTAGATGTCAGGATTACAAAGAAGTGGTTCCTCCTAAAAATAGGTATTAGATCAATTGGTTGGGATGGGTATAGGGGATGCCTCAGTCTGGATTGGAAAAACCTGTGTGGAGAGGGGGGCTTGTATTTGTTTCTCACAAGAGGCAAACTTCAGCCAAACAATGAGAAGAAAACAGAGAGGGAGGTATGTGGTAGACCGAAGACTTTCTGGTTGCTGACAATACCAATTTAGTAGCTCTCTACAAGTCAACTAAAATATCATTCTCTGAGACATTTTCAGAGAGGAGCTAACAATACAACCAGCGGAGAATCATCCTACATTAACAAGGCACTCAAAGGTTCACAGCCTGTTAAAAACTCAGGCAGACATTAGAGTTAATCTAAGTTAAGATAAACTTTCTACTTTGCATCAGAGGGATGACAAGAAAGTGGTCCCAGTTAAATGAAATCAAAAGTTTGACTAGCAAAGATCCAGAAAATTCTGACTCCTGAGCACCACTTCAGGAATACTACTAGAATAAGTAAGTGGGACCTAGGGATCTCTGTTTGGCCTAACATTCACTTTTTTTAGATTAAAAATAAAAACTGATGCAATCTGTTAAATATTTTGTCAACCTGGCTTCCCTTACAAGGACCTGAAGATCCAGTTGGATGATGGATATGGCCAATTAAAAAGCTTTCAGTGGCAAAAGTAAAAATGATTCAAATAATTTACAATGACCTGTCCTTTGTTTTCAAACACAGATATGTTAGTTTTCCAGACCTTCCCCTAAAATGAACTTTAGGAATTGATACATTTCACAAAAAAATACATATAATTTGTCAGCTAATTTTGTACAACCTGAATCCCAGTGTTGAACACTTAAAGTACTGCAATAATATAAATAACTAAACAAGTAACACAGTAACAGAGGCAACTTCTGATTAAGTAAAACTGATGATTAGGTACTTAACAGGCTTCAAATAGTTTTCAAAGAATAAAGCAGGATGAAGAAAATCAGACTTAGAGCTCTTTTTCCATGTAAATTCAAGAACAGTTTGGCTCTTGGTTGAAAACATCACACAGACATAATACTAACCAGAGATTAACTACCTCCACTCACCATCAACGCTGATGAGAAATTTTAAGCAGTTCTTTCAAAAGAAAACCAAAATTAATTCTAAGTCTTTTGATCTGATTTGTGACATCTTAGTTCAATACAACTTAAATGACAAAGCCTGAGAAAAGCACCAATATAGATTTTTAAATTGCATCCAACCATCATTTCAGATCTCATAGGACTTGCTTTAGTTCAAATGGCAGCAATGACAAAGAGGTAGATATGAAAGATGCCATTTAAATACTATTCTTAGGTGGAATTTTAACTAGTTCAGGTGTTTAATCTAAAAATAATTTATACTAGTTGAATCATCATGACATGCTCTTGTGTAAGGGGGAAACTTATGAAGTACTAAAAAAGTCAGCCTTTAAAAATTACATTTACTTAGCCAGTATTATTTAGATCCCATAATTTTGGTGAACCAATAATTTCTCCTTTTACCTGAAACTGATTATAATGAAAGAATAGTTATCTTATTCTCTACTGAAATTTCTAGGAATTCACATTCAAAATCCTTGGAAAGGATATATGGTGCTCAGAAGAGCACAAAGACAGCGCATGAAATGTCCCCTGAAGTCCAAGAAGTTGAGCAGATACATTAAAAAGACACTAATGGTCACAAATTAGGACCTTCACAGATAGGCGCGCACACACACACACACACACACACACACACACACTCTCTCTCTCTCTCTCTCTCTCTCTCTCTCTCTCTCTCTCTTTCACCCCTGCACCCCAAACTCAATCCCCATCCTCACTGTAAGGCTGCATTTGTATTTTTTTTTAAAGGCACCTCTCATTCTCTAGCTATTGCCTTCTTGATGATATCTGTTTTCTTAAAAATCCTCAAAGTTCAATGGAAACAGTTCAGTACTGAGAATGGAATATTTTTCAATTCACATTTGAATAGCCAGGTTTTCTTACATTCAGATTTTAATAAACTAGAATGACAGTTTTTAAAACAAGCATGCTAGCCTAGAATGAATATAGTATATACAGTAATTTAAACATTTAGAACTATATATTATACTGCAAAAGCAAACAGCACAACACTCGTCATACTCATCATTACCTGCTGTGTACACTACCTCCAAAAATGAAAATACAAAACAGTAAAATGCACCTATGGTTTTATATATATATATATATATATAGTCTATATATTATATATATTCCTACAATATATATAATATATATTTATAAAATATACATACATTTTAGACATTTTCAAATAAATCTTTATCATTATCTCCAAAAGAAATTTATAGCAAGAATACTGAAGGAATGAAAGTCAGATAAACAAAAAATTTCTCACAAAGTACATTATCAGTGATGCAGCTCAATTTCCCCCCTTTTAGTCATAACTAAAATGATTATAAAAGCTAAATACTTTGCATAACTAATTATTTGTTTATGGCAAAAATTGCTAAACTTGTTCAATAGAAAAATACTGAAGGTCATTATATCACTTATGTTAAATATCTGTCTATGGTTCAATTAGCAAATGAGCTCCATATGACAGGTGAGTTTTGAGAAGGGTGCTGCAAGCTCCCAGAGATGTCTCCACAGCGCATGAAAATAAAGCAGGGATCCCCATCTCCTGCTGATTTTCATACTATTCCAATACATTTCATCCAAAATATTTACAAATCAAGCACTATGAAAGCATTTCAATGACTCTGAATCTTGATTTTGTTCATTTTGTGAGTTTTCGTTGGATTTTCAGTAGGCTGAGGGAAAAATCAGACACAAATATATGCTTCTATCTGGTTGGAAGACAGCTTTGGCTCATTTCTAGGCTGAGACCATACAGTGCTAGTGGAGAAGAGTTTCTGTGTACAGTCTCCAATGGCATAGCACTGACTTTCTAAGAAACTTTCAACAGTTCCATCATTTGCACTACATCTCTCATAGTTATTTTCTACTCACTAACAGGAAAATTTTAACCATGAGGGATAAAATGCAGGTGAAGGGAATGTCTTGGTTTTGAGAATTTCCGTGATGTAAGTAAACCAGGCACTGAAGACCTTGGAAGGTAATTAAAACAATAACTGGTAGAACAACTTTATAGTCGTCCATCATAAATACTCCAAGCAAGGGACCTAACTGGAATTTTCCAGTATTGTTCTATAAATGTTAGGTTAGCAACACCATTTCTTTACTCTGTGAAGAACCAAAAGAGGAATTCATCAAACACAATGTGGAATTCTGTATCTGTATGGGAATATAAACATTCACCCAGTAGCTCACGTCCAGGTCAATCCATTTGATTACATGAAGGAATCACTTGAGTCCACTCTTAACCAAAGCACAGATGAAATAACACACCTGTGTCAAATTAATTAAAGTAAATCTGTTTATCAATCAGGCAAATTTAGCACAGGCCTTTAACTTTAAAGAAAACTTGCCTGCAGACTGCAGAATTCTAGAGACAGACAAGCAGAAACTTTACACAAAAATTGTCAATTATTATCCACATCACCACCAGAATATTTCTTCAAGGAGCAGATATACATATCATCAGAAGTGCCATTGTTATGACAATGGAATATGTGGGGAGATAGAAATGTGGGGATTATATTAAAAGGTTAAAATATTTACGGATATGAATTTTTTTAAGTCTGAGAGCCTATTACATATACATTTCACTGAAAAGTTGGACATTAGTAATTTATTTCTAATTTCTAGATTGGCCTCTGACATTTTGGGCAAACAAGACAGAGAGTGTGAGGAGAGGCAAGACAGTTGTAGGGATGAGGTCTATACACCAGGTCCAGAGAGTAAGGCCATAGGAATCCCAAGAGCTGGCCCTATGCAGGTCACAGGCAAGGGGAGCTCAGGAAACCCTGGTCCTTTAAGAGATGGTTTTTCCCAGACACAATGTTGATTCGCTGCCCATTAAATCACGCCGTGTATTCCAATTAAACAATGGAAAAGGGGTTGGGAGAGGGAAAGAGAGAGACAACTCTTTAGCCAATACTATGCACTGAACTCTTCCATCTAGATTTCTAGGAGTTTCTCCTTCTTGGGAGTTTCTCCTTTTTGGGAGATATTAATGAAGGACTTTTGGGGTACAAAACATTTGCTTTATTTAGTACTTCTGCAAAAGCAGCTGCCTGAGGTTAACCATACCCTTTGGACTGTTAAAACATAATAATTTTGAACTATTTTTGGCAGGTGCCAGAAATTCAAATACGAGAGACAAAGAAGAAAGAACAGAGATCATCTGAAGCACAGTTATGTAGGTTTTGACAAGTACTTGCAAATAACTTCCATTTTTTCAACCACTGAAAGGTAAGACTTCATTGATATGAAATAATCACTCTGGTACTATAAATATCACAGGAATAAAGTGAATTTTAAAATTAATAGAGATTATTATAAAGATATGCCCTGCTTGCCCTTAAAAATAAACATAATCTTAAACCTGAATAAGTTAAATCCTTTAGTAAAAGCAGACTCTATCAACTATTCTTCATAATGGTGAGTGTTTGTGAAAGCTAAACTTTAGAATGGTACCAAATCTATTTCAAAAATGTAATACAATATAGAAATCTGCTTACAAACTATTCATTTAGCATTTCTGAATAATATATTTAACATATTATTGCATTTCTTTTTTTCCCCCTAATAGGTAAAATGCTTTGCCAGGTGCTTTATGTGAACAGTTGAAAGGAGAGCTAAATTAAAAATTCATTTTAACACTGCCTGGTCATTATGCACATAGGGGTGAGTACAACAGATATGGTGAAGATTGCTCTTTTGCCTACCTAATGTGCGTGACAAGATTTCTCAGGGGAGAACTAGGTCTGAATTTCCATTCTTCCTCTGCTCATTCCCAGCTATCAAGCTTTTTAATGATCCCTTATAGTGTGCCCTATTTAAACAGGGACAAGCTAAACACCTATGTTCGCTTAGGCCTGCCTAGCGAATTAGAACAACTTCAGAAATAAACGTTCTTATTTGGGGAAAATTTGAAACAGTTTTCAGGTTCACAGATTCAGCTGAACTTGCAGCAACCTGAACAAACCTTAGTTTTAGAAAACAGTATACGAATTGCAAAACTATACTTTAACAAATGTTCTCTGTGCTCCTTCAGCAGAACAAAAGGGCAGGACGGGTTGGTTCTTGCCCTGGTCTTCTGGTATCTCTTTTGTGCAGTTGATTATTTATAAAGAGCTAGAAGGTGAAGATGATGCAATGTGTCATACAAAGACTTTAGCCAGTGCATCAGCCCCAGCACTGGCTATATAGCATTTGGATGGGTGGAAAGCTACATCATGAATTGATTCTTCAAATTTTTTCCGATGAGCTGTGAACTCCTGGATACACGTCTTACTTTCTAGGTTCCATAAACGTATTGAACAGTCATGACCTATATCAAAAGAAAAGAAATTGAAAGGAAAGATTATATTAACTCAAAAATAATAAGGATAACTAAATAATCCATAGTTGATGTACTTACTGCCAGACATCAAGTACAGGCCATTAGGATCAACCGCTAAACTTGTAACAGCTTCTAGGTGGGCTACCATCGAGTGGATCAGTTTGCCTTTGGAAAAAGAGATTGTTACTCTTTATTAACAGCTTTTCCTCATCCTGAATATATGCCAGCTACTGTGTTACACTGGTTTCTCAAGTCACCCCTCTCTGTGTACTTACTGCATCAATAGCTTTTTCCATCAGCTAAAGCAACATGTGTCTTCCCCACTCTAGCCAGAGTAATGATGATGAGAAACAAAAGCTCAAATTTCAGATTATATTTTTGTCTTTCAAATCACAGTACGGAAGTCAGTAATTTGTACACAAATATTCCTTTAAGCCATGTTTATTAACTAGAACTCAGACATTATTAATCATTTACTTTGCATCCTTTAGCTACAGGCAAATTATATGGGTTGGGGGAAGAGAAGACAGACAAAGACAAAAGAACAGAGAGAAAACCTGGCCATAATTTTGGTGGAAACAATGTAAAGAAAGGGATTAAAAATATTAAATTACTTATCACTCACAGCTAAACAAAGTTAGCAAAAGCCAACATATTTACAAAGTCAATAGCAGATACTCAGGTAAATATGGCTGCTAATACAGAGTGTTTTTCTCCCAATACAGCTCTCTTTTGAATTTCCTTTAGACTAGTGAATTGTAATCCAATAAACACTGGGAAAGCCCCCATGGCCAATTCAAATTAATCAAGACCAGTCAGTCAGTATATAATATAGAAAAGATTAGTCCATGGAAAACCAAAACCAAATGACTGAGGGATTTTCCACCTGCAATATGAAGGCTATTCAAACACTGAACAATCTTACACAAATATAATGATCATATGCCTCTACTTCCAACATGTTTCTACTTTTGCCCAATGTATTCACAGCTAGAGATCATTTTGATTGGTATTTGAATGAATTTTTATTGTGTTCCTAGTGATAACCTTGGCTCTAGGGCCAAAATACAGAATCTACTTACTATTAAACAAACCTAGATGATTCTATATGCTATCAAGACTAGTTCTTAGCAGATTTGGATGGAATGAACAGAAACTGAGGTAGGAGACTATCTGTGTTTCACTACTTATTGCCTGACTAGAAAGCCACTGACTGACACCAAAATAAGCCAACTTGCCGTGGAGATTTTTTTTGCTTTAACAATAATCTTTTTTTTTTTTTTGGCTGAGGAAGATTCACCTTGAGCTAACATCTCTTGCAAATCTTCCTCTATTTTGTATGTGGGTCAATGCCACAGCATGGCCACTGACTGGCAGTGTAGGTCCAGGCCCAGGAACAGAACCCAGGCCACTGAAGCAGAGTGTGCTGAACTTAACCACTAGGCCCCCAGGGCTGGCCCAACAATAATCAATTTTTAATAAATTCTTACCTGTATTGTTATCATAGAATTTGATGTGCCTGTCTTCATGTGCAGTGATGCTGATGGGAAGAGTGGGATGACTGATGACTCTATTTATTTGGCAGGAAGAGCTGGCTACTAAAAAGGAAAAAATTAAAGAGCAAGACAAATTAGTCAAAGCTACAATTTCTTCAAAAGAGAAATGAATACTTGAGACTGAAAAAGTAAATAATGTAACTTTGCCTTGCATTCATTTATTCTGCGATTGTGTTCATAATTTCAATGTTAGGAAATGAGAACCACCTGAGCAATACTATGCTGACAAATCCAGAGGTACCTGAGCACTAGAATTTCCTTTCCACCACCTGCTTTCTATGGTGCCACTCAGGGCTTAGCCTAGAGCCACTGACATTTCTCATTCTACAGTGTTCTGTGATATTTGTGCTGCTTTAATAAAGTTTCATTATTACTTACATGTCGGTAACTTTTAAATTGAAATCTCAGCTCTTTCTGGATACAGAGCTCTTTATCACATGGTTATTGCCGAAAGATAAACATGACAAAGAGAGCTTCTTAACTCTTTAATCTTCTTTCTCATCATAATAGAAACGTTCATCATTGACATCTATCATGTTTGAAATCTTAAAATAGTCAGCATCCTAACTATTTTTCGTGCATCATTTAATAGTTTTCAAAGAGATTTTAATTAGATGCACAATGAGACAGGCAGGCCATGTCATTAGGCCCATATTACAGTGAACGAGCCAAGGTCCAGAAAAAGCTGTGACTCCCCCAAAATCATGTGACAAAGCCAGTACCTATTCTAACTTCTACCTCTATCCCAACCAGATAGTTCACGAAAATCAGAAAACTGCCAAACCTGGTACCTAAAATATCACAAGTTCCTCCTGAAAGCCTTTTATCAAAAGGAAATTAATAATTAAGAACAACTTAGGCTTAATTGATTTTTGTTAAGAAAATTTTTGCAAAAAAAAAAGGAAAAACTACATAAAGATAACACTAAGATATGTCAAAAGTTTAAAAATAAATCATTATATCACAGTCTAGGGAGAGAAAGGAATGTTCCTATAAAATACATTATTGGGACAACTGGCAAATCTGAATGTAAACAGCAACTCAGACATTGTGTCCATGCTAAATTTCCTGGTTTTGATAATATAATGTGCTATGCCAGAGGATGTCCTTGTTCTTAAGAATTAATTACATGCTAGAGGATCTAGGGGTATAGAGGTATGAGGTCTCTTAAGTGTCTCTTAAGAATTTAAAATTACACACTTGTATAGAGAATGATAAAGCAAATGTGACAAATGTGGCGAAATGTTAAAAATTTGTGAATCACGTAATAGAAAATATAGCTAAAAATAGCTGTAAAGAACAGTCTACTTATTGAATTTTCATGCGGTTCCTAGAAATATGACATCTTAAAAAATTTCATATTTTTTTTTAATTTTACTACTTAGCTTTAGGTCATGTATTTAAATCTAATTTTTTTTTTTTTTTTGAGGAAGATTAGCCCTGAGCTAACTGCTGCCAATCCTCCTCTTTTTGCTGAGGAAGACTGGCCCTGAGCTAACATCCGTGCCTATCTTCCTCTATTTTCTATGTGAGACGTCTAGCACAGCATGGCATGCCAAGTGGTGCCATGTCCGCACCTGGGATCCAAACCGGCAAACCCCAGGCCACTGAATCGGAACATGCAAACTTAACTGCTGCAACACTGGGCCGGCCCCTATTTAAATATAATTTTAAATTTACTGAGAGTCTAAAACTGATATTTCTTGGCAAAAAAAAAAAAAATTCTCTTTTTCCTATTCTATAATCTCAATTTTGATTTTTTTGTCTCTCTTTTACATTCAAATAGTTCAAAGCTCTATTCATACCTATTTTTCCAAACATTTCTCATAGGACACCAGAAGAAAACAAAGGACAACAGATTGGGAAGAGAAAATGAAGAAAGCCAAAATGGAATAAAGGAAATTTTTGAGAGAAAAAGAGAGAAGAGAGAAAGACACACACACTCATGCATATGCTCGTGTGCACACACATCATGGTAATTATTTTTAAAGCTAGTTCTCTGATTAAAACAACAGTATATGTGTATGTAGTTTTCTTTATCAACTGCAACCTAATCTATGATTGTCTGGATTAAGCATAAAGACAAAAAGCAATGATTAAAAAAGGCAAAACCAAAAAGATTCTGTAGTATCTTCTTCACAGTCTGAGAAGTTATATATTTCCTGACTTCCTGCATCCAATAATCACTTTCAGATTTGGGATTCTAAGAGGAAGAACTTAATTTATATTCTAATCACCACTGAGATGTGTCAAATTATATTATTAATACAAAATTAAGTTGACTAAAAAATTAAATTATGAGGAATGAAAAATAGATTTATATTCAGAATAAATATTTTCTTCAAACAGAATTGAAAACTAATTGTTTGGTATAAAATTAAATTTGACTCCTCTTTGGAATAGCTCAAATGTTATTTCAAACAGTATAGTTATAAATGTGCATAAACTTAACCCAAAGTCTTTAAATCAACTGTAAATTATTATATCCTTTTAAGTAACTGTGTTCTGTGATTTAGGAGGCAGACCCCTTTATAATGACAAGCATTTATCATGGTTGACTCTAGTTATAATTTCGATCAAGTTTAAAAACATGATCCAAACGCAGACTATTTAAACTGGTATACATACTCGTATCTGGATTGGATTCTAAAGTGAGAATGCGTTGTTGTGTCTCCATGTTAAAGATGCTTGTATATCCTTTGCTGAATGATGCTACCATATGGCTTGGGTCACTGCTCACTAGATCCACAGAGGCAGGGATTCCCAATTCTAAAAGAGGCAGAACATATTCAAAGAGAATGGCCATTAGAGTTTACTTGACAATTGTGCTTAAAAGATAGCAAAACAAACAATGGTGTGATTTCCTTAAAAAGTAAATAAGGCTTGACTGTAAAATAAGAATTAGCTCACAGACGTTCAACACAGATTATTTCTTTTGTTACTTCTAGCCCTAGCCTATTTTCTCATCCTTACCTGTTCAGCACATCTTCTACCTGTTACTCAGCTAATACATTCATGGAATGCAAGTCTTTTTCAGAAAATACATAGAAAACATGTATGGACTACAAGTTTTGCTGCTTCCACCTATACCTGGAATTTAGAGTGGCATCATGGAAATTCTTCATTTTAAAAGCCCATCTCTTATTAAGAATGCTAACTCCTCTGATATATTCAAAGCTTTAAAGGATAAAAACCTTCGGCCAAGAATACTCTATCCAGCAAGAATTTCCTTCAGATATGAGGGAGAAATTAAATCTTTTCCAGACAAACAAAAGTTAAGGGAATTTGTAACTAAAAGCCCTCCATTACAAGAAATCCTCAAGAAGGCTCTCATACTTGAAAAAAGAAAAAAGGGAGAAAGGGGACACAAGCCACAGACTAGGGAGACCGATGGATAGAACCAGAACAGGATAGCAAATATTCAACTATAGCATTAGGGTAAAAATAAGGAAACTACCAAAACAAGGACGATCTTAGCACTCTAATTACAAATTAATAAGACTAGTTGGAATAAAAAATGAAAATAATTATTTAGGAGGGGAAGAGCAAAGGGTCTAAATCAGTATTGGTCAAGTAAGTAAGAGACTACCAGAGAATAGACTATATTATACACGAGATTCTAAATACAAACTTCAAGGTAGACACTAAAATAAAGTACAGAACAGAGTCACAAATCATAGATAAGGAAAAATCTAAGAAACCCAGAATAAGAAATTGCAGTATTAAATGGATAGTCTAAAGCACACAGGAAAAGAAACACAGGAAAACAAGATAATGAGCGACAGATTGACAGCATTAAGTCCACATGCATCAATAATCACTCTCAATGTGAATGGATTGAACTCTCTAATAAAAAGACACAGAGTGGCAAAATGGATTAAAGAACAAGAATGCTAACTCCTCAAAAATAAGGACTTTACAACGTAAAATCAAAATTGTTAGTTATTCACAGAGTCAAGTAAATATCAAATATAGGCAACTCATCAAAGATATATTAATGACCAATAAGCACACAAAAAAGTGCTCAAAATAATAAGCCACCAATAAAATGAAATTAAAACCACAGTGAAAGACTGCTACACGCCCACCAGAACGGCTAAAATTAAATAGACTGACCACACCAATTGTTAGTAATTAAGGATGCAGAGCAACTGGAATTCTCATATATTGCTATCAGTGGTGTAACATGGTACAATAGCTTCAGAAAAAAGTTTGGCAACTTCACATAAAGTTAAACACAAAATTGTACTTCTAAAGCCCAGCAATTTTACTTCTAGGTCTTTACCTACCTATAATAAAAACATGAACATTCATAGCAGATTTGTTCATAATAATCAAAAAGTGGAAACAACTCAAATTGCCAATCAAAAGGTAAATGAATAAACACATTGTGGCTTAATGAAATACTATTAAACAATAAAAATAAATTATTGATAATTACAACATAGATGAATCACAAAAAAATTATAGTGAGAGTAAAAAGCCAGATACAAAAAGAGTGTACATTGTTTGATTTCATTTACATTAAGTTTTAAAATAGATAAAACTAATCTATGATGAAAGAAATAACAACACTGGGTGCCTCTGGTTGGGAAAGGGGAAGGGGGTTGACTGGAAAGGACACGAAGAAATGCTGGGAAGGGGGAAGGAAATGTGCTGCATCGTGACAGATGCGAGAGTTATGCATTTGTCAAACTCATTAAAATGTATCCTTAAAATCTTTTTTTACTGTATATAAATTACATCTCAGTTAAAAAAAATTTTTTAATGTGTACTCTTTCACCAAATACTGTTTTTAAAAATTATACACAAGTTGGAAATTCAAACAAATACACTTTCATTGCTTAAAAAACCCTTCAATTAAATTTAAACTGTAGGAGTTTGTAGACTCATTTATTTGCTTGCTTGTTTTTAGAATAAAATGTTTTATAAAAGATACAGTAAAATAGTTTTTAAAAAGTATGTACCTTGATTATCATTAAATACACTCAGGGCTGGAGCAACCTCAGTTGTATTCCACAAACGGAGAGTGCCATCTGCTGAACAGGACAACAAACGCTGGTGTGCTGCACTGTAAGCCAGACCCCAGACGGCATCAGTGTGGCCTAGCAGAGGGCCTCTTAAAACAGAAGGATCTACACAAAATAGCAAGAATACAAAATTAGGAAGAAAAACACCAAATCATAAAGGTACTTAGATTCCAGAGAAAGTAAAATATAAAAACGAAGGCACCTGATAACAATATAAAATATCCTTCCTAGTTTCTAATATTCTTCTGAAATGCTGCAATAATTAAAAACAGACTTGGAAATTTGCAAATGTAGAGTTCAAAAATTATAAATTAAAATTTAAAAATATGTATTTTTCTCCTTAAAAAAATTAGGTGCTTCCTTCTCCCTCCCTTTTTTCCTTCCATTTGTCTAGATTTTTTAAAAAGCATGTTAACACAAATCATTTGAATTTAATCTCCCTTCAGAGAAACCGCAACTCCGATTCCCTGAGGAAGTGAACAGAGACGCTTCCTTCTGCTGACTTCCTCAGCACTCTGGATATAATACCCCTGTAGGCCACTAACCCTACTGTACTACGAATGGCAGTTATTTCTGGGAGCAACAGGCCTCTGACACTCATAATGGACATGAACTGAGACCTGGAGGGATCCCCAAATTCTCAAACAGCAATAACTGACGTGAACGATGTGCATGTGGGGGAGGGAAGAAGAAGGCAGAAGGAAGATTACTTAGCACTGTTTCATGAGAAAGGTCAAACTAGGAACTTTATTAATCCTTACAATGACTCTATGAAGGGGTACTTTCAAGATGGCTCACAGATGTTAAGTTTAAAATGTCAATGGTGTTATCTGTCCTATATCCTCTCTTGGTCATACCATAAAACATTCATTGAAGACACACTGTGTGTTAGGCACTATGCCAGATGCTGGGGCCACACAGATGATTAAGGCACAATACTATCCTTGTCTTCAAAAGACAATGTGGTAAGTACACTAATAGTGACAGGGCCAGCCTGGTGGCACAGCAGTTAAGTGTGCACGTTCTCCTTCTCGGAGGCCAGGGGTTCACCAGTTCAGATCCCGGGTGCGGACATGGCACCGCTTGGCAAAAGCCATGCTGTGGTAGGCGTCCCACATATAAAGTAGAGGAAGATGGGCATGGATGTTAGCTCAGGGCCAGTCTTCCTCAGCAAAAAGAGGAGGATTGGCAGTAGTTAGCTCAGGGCTCATCTTCCTCCAAAAAAAAAAATAGTGACAGACACCAGTTACCATGGAGAGTAACTGGGATGAGTGAAGGCTTCTTGGAGAGAATGACACCTAAAGTGTACAGATGCTGGCTAGTCAAAAAGGAAAGGCATTCCTGACAAAGGAGGCAGCACCTACAAAATCACAGGAAAAATAGCATGATATGTGAGGAAATTTATAAGCGATTCAGGATTACTGGAGTGTGAAGTTTGAGGCAGGAAGTGGATGAGATAAGAGTGGCTAGTTTATGGTGGGATTTCTACAACATATTAAGACACTGAAGGGTTTCCCAGGAGCGGTAGGGTGTAGTAGGTATTTAATAAGGGTAACTTCAACTGTAGCGTAGAAGAGAGATTGGACAGAATCAAAATGAGGGCAAGGAGACTGTTTCAGTAGACTGGGAGGGTGATGATGAAGACCCAACCGAGGGTAGCAAAAAAAGGGGCAGAGAAGGAATAAATTCAAGAAATATTTAGGGGGTGATATCAAAGACTAGTAATTAATAAGGTGTGGATAGTAAAATAGAACAAAGAATCAAGAATAACTCTTAGGTTCCTAGTTAGTGTAATTCTGGTAGTACCACCAACTAATAAAGAATATATGGAAGAAGAGACATAGGACACGTGAGGATTTATGGAAAATGAGACAAACACTTTCAAATGTTCTGTAGGTAGTCTGAGGCTTGAAGAAGAGATTTATATGAGTCAACAGCACATAAAACCATAGAAGTGGATTCAGTCTACCACGGAATGCGTGCACAATGCACAGAACAAGTTAGGTCTGGGCCTTGAGAAACGCCAATATTTAAGGTGAGAAAAATAAAAGGAGATTATGAAGGATAAGGAACAGAAATTGTCATAGAGTCAAGAATTAAAAAAGGCAATAGTGGACAAATTTAAAAAAGGATAGAGAGCCAATACATCTAAAAAAGTAACAACTGTAAAAATGTCCACTGGATCAACCAATTGTCACTGACAATCTTGTTATATTTAAGTGGTATAGCTAGAAGACAGAATGAAGAGGGACGATGCACAGGGAAAGGACATGGAATTAGTAACCAGAAATTGTGTTATCTAGATAATACAACCAAAGAGACACAGATGATGAAGGAAAGATAGACTAAACAGAAGCCAGAGAGGAAAATGGAGTCAAGAAAAGGCTTTCCCTTGCCCAGGATGGGAGATACCCGAATTTACTTATATTCTGAGGGGATGGAAAAACAGTAAAGAGGATAAGCCTTAAGATGAGAGCACAAGAGAGACACAGAGAGAGAGAGAGGGAGAGAGAGAGAGAGATTGATAGATTAGAGTGCAGACTCAAAGGAAATGAGAGAGAATGAGGTCAAGAGCAAAAGGAGAAGGGCTGAGTTGGAACAGAACGAGGACAACTGATCCTATGACAGAAAGATAAAGGAAGGAAAAGCATGGAACAGATAAATTTGTAAAAGAATTGGGGAGGGAGAAGGGGCTTATCTGTCACAAAATATGTTAAATGCTTATTAAGTAAATGTTGGGAGAAATTGTTTATTGAATGTCTTATCTTCACTCAGGTTTGGTGGTAAAATTAATCTTAAGTGATAATGATAATAAAATATGGTTTTATGACAAGTATGTCATTTCATACCATTCCAGAATTTAGGAGGAAACAAAAATAGTCAATTCCAAAAGAGTTTTTGCAAGGGACTTTATGGTAATACCTAGTGATAGATTATAATATGGATTTATGTTTCATGGTACTGTTCTCAGATCTAAAGGGCACTTCTTAATTTTTAAGGCCTTTTAAATATTTTGCTGCCATGGAGTTTAAAATTCATTAGCTTCTATATCCTCCAATAATTGATCAAAAAGATTATGCCAATATTCATTTGCCTGCAAAGTTGTTTGCCAAGAATAGTAATAAAATATGATTACAGATAAGTTATAACGTATCGAGTACTGTACAGATGCCTAACATGACAAAAACAACTGTATATCAAGCCAACATTTCCAATCAATAAGACTTTGGGGGGTGGAAACTGTTTTCTTAGGAAGAATATATGTTTTTCTTTTTTCTTTTAGCATGACATATCAAATTGATTCCTAAATACAGAAGTTCTTTTTAAAAAAATAAAGACATGGTTCTTTTTACCAATTTACTTTCAAAGATATTTCATTTTACCTTTATACGTGCTACGTAAAATAGGTAAAAAGAAAACATATTATTCTTTCACATCTTTAGGGAATCACATACCATAAGAATCATAGGGATCGATGTTGGGGTTGGTGGTGTTCCAGCCCTGGATCAGTCCATCAGTGCCACCACTATAACACTGCTCACCATTGCTGCTCATTACCACACAGAGCACTGGACCTCTGGGAGATAAAAATCAATTTCTATTCTCTAAAATCAATCTGATAGTAGGACTTGTAAAAAATAAGAAAGTTTAATTATTCCAATGGTTTTCTATTTTTCTTCTTTGTTCAATGAATAAAAATATGTCAAAGCATTGTTCATTTTTCTTCCTGTGCAAAATCAGAGGTCGGTACACTATGGCCTATAGGCCGATGCTCATTTTTGTACAGTCCTCAAGCTAAGAATGGTTTTTACATTTTTTAAAGAGTTGTAAAACAAAACTAAACTAAAAACAAAAATGTACAACAGAAAATATGTGGCCTGTAAAGCCTAAAAAATATTTACTATCTGACCCTTTATATCAAAAGTATGCCAATCTCTACGTTAAATCAGGTAAATAAGGTATATTCTTTAAGCTTAAATGGAAAAAAAAAAAAAAGCATTCAATATGTGATCACAATAAAATAATTCTCAAGTATTTTTATCTAGATTATCTTTAGGGAAAAAAAGGTCAGGATTTCTAATATTTAAACGTAATTGCCTCAACATTATTTTAAAAGAGACATATACATCATTTAAACATCATGCAAATAAAATCTAATTTCAGCAAGGATCCTTGCCTGGCAGTGATAAACTTGTTTTTAACATTATATTATCTGCCAGTTTCTTTTACATTTACAAAAAATACTACTAAATACAAATAACACATAACACATAACAAATACATAAGTGAAAGACAATAAAATATTCTAATCAGGCTGATTCACAGTGATGTTAATTTAAAACAAAGAAAAAACGCATACTTACTTATGAGCCCTGAATGTATAGATAGGCTCCACATCAAGAGAAGTACTCCTACATCAGAGAGAGAAGAAGGCTCTTACCACTCTAAATTTCAGTAGGAAACAGTAGTACTGAATATGTCATAAAACTGCCTTTAGAAATACCAACATTATGTAATACCCCATTCCCAACCCCAGGACGCATAAAAGAGCTTACCTAACACCAAGCACACATTTTGTGGCTTCAAGAAACAAAATCCTTGTTCAGTACTAACACCTTATTACAGTGCTTTTAGCACTGTCATAATCTAGTTGACTAAACAGAGAGAGACTCACTCAGGGGAAACAACGTCATAGGCTCTGAAGAGAGAAATTTCTGGATTCAATTTCCAGTTCTATCATTAACTATCAAACTTTAGGCAAATTATTTAATCTTTCAGAACTTTGGATTCCTCTATGTTTAAAACAACACAGAAAAATAGGGATAACACCAAATATTCACAGGATTGAATGAGATTCTATAAGTAAAACAGCCTAGAACAGAACTGTGCACATAGTAGGATTTCAATACACGGCACTTTAATTTCATTGCATTTCCAGGAAGGTTAATATGTCTGTCCTTGATACTTCCAGAAACTGTCAAGTCATCAGTTTATTTATTACTTAGAACACTGAGTATATGGGTACTCTACAGAGCCTAATACTGGCCATGATTGTTAATGGAAACTAGATTTAAAGTTAAGTACTTACCATTTTCTACATTGTATTCCAGTTTTTTATAGGCATATGATATCTCTCATTTCCAACATTTTATGTTCAAAGGTAAACAGGCCACTGTTATTTACATGTGAAGGTATTATTACTAAGCTATCGCCAGCAAGACACTTGTTTCACTATTTTTCTAAATTCTAGTCAAGAATATATGATGAGACATTCACATTCTCTAGTCTAATGTGATGCCCATGGTGACGAAAGAACTAGAAAGACAAAAGGCACAATTTATAACCAGGGATAATTTTTCTCTGCTGAATATATCTGATCCATATGAGGATTCACCTGGTTTCAGCAAGATCTGGTTGAGCTATCTGATGAAGACTGATAAATGAAGTATTTTATCTAGTCTATGTACTCACAGCAGGAATGTCACTGATCTCTTTTAAACTGGGCAACAGATATCCTCTACCAGTAGCAAAGCTTCGGTAATCTCCTCCATTTGATATTCCTTTCTACTCTTCTAATAACAGAAGTGCCTAACACTGTAGAATGGCCCTTGTTGGCAGATGCTGGGTTCTGGACCATGTGACCCAAGGAAGAAGGGAAGGAGCTCCAACAAGGACCCCACCAAGTGGGATCAGGACTAGTTTGGTGACTGATAAAAGGGTTCATACCAATTCATGTCTGTCCATGCTTGGAGAGGAACCACGGGGCCAAGGCAAGCACTAGCAGTTTAGTGATGGCAACAATAGTGCCTTTCAGTCTAGACATTTTGGTGGGTATGGAAAGTACCTAAGGAGTCAAGACCAGAAGACAAGACCAAACAGGGGTCCCTCACGCCTCCCAATCAGCCTTCCCTTCCTTCTACTCTGTAAGTCCAAACCTAGTAAACAATGGAGCGGGGTGGGGGGGAACTGATGAAGTTAAACATGCCTATACCTGTTTACAACAACAGTACAGACTTACAACTAACAGTACAGTTACTTCTTCAGTACAGAAAAAAGGCTCCCCAAATATGAAAGCCATTTCAAACATTGTATAAAGATTGTAACCAGCATTCACAAGCCCTTGGAAACCACCAGATAATACCATTTCTTCCTAAGTGTCAATTTTCCAACCTAATATTAGATTGTGAGTATGTGCAGGAAAAAATACTCTAAATTATGTGACATGGTGAAGAAAAAAGAACTAGAAGTGATATTTAGGGAATTTAATAGCAAATAATAAAGTATTTTTCTGCTGAAAAACTTCATAAAAACATTCAAATAAAATCAAAGTAGAATATTCTCACTTTTTGGCTGGGGCTGTTTTCTGTAAATTCCACATTTTTAAAGTGTGATCCTCTGATGCTGTTATCAAAACAGGCTCAGTGGGGTGGAAAGCAAGGGCTCGAATGCCGTCAAAGTGACTTCTTAGTGTAAACTTAGGGCTCCACGTCTTCCTCAGAGCATCTTTATTGTTTGCTATCTATTAAAGAAACAAAAACACACCTGTACATTTAGTTTAGGATAGGGAAAAACCTACATTTCAACATTAATCCTTGTTGATTTGTCATTAAACCATCACATTTTGCAACTTTCAAAACAATAAAATTTTTAAGTGTAAATAACCAAATCAATAGGCAAAACTAGCACTATGTCAATAGTGGGTTCTTTTGAAGAAATATTAATGCTATAATAAGAAAACAGGTAATACTTCAATATAGAAAGAGGATCAAATAATACCAAAATGGATCTTCACGTGAATGATTTAAAAAAAACAAATAATTTCAACCTAAATTACAGTACAGAAACTAATTTTGGGTAATAGTTGAAAAACTAACTTATTTTTAAACCTACTAACATTGTAGAACATGATCATACTTTTGAGATTTTCAATACACTCTAACAAAAGCTAAATTTTCTTCATCAAATTGGTAACAAAGTTTATAAACTAGAAACAAAATGTTAAAATTGGAAAATACAATCACATGTTACAAAAAAAACAGACTCCATTGGTAAAATAAACATATCATTATGCTGCTTTTCTCCAAAGAAACTCCATCTCAACAACTGGAAACAATGCACTCTTTTTTCATTCCAATTAAGAGGAAAGCTAAAGAGGCTGGTGTTTGACTTTCCATTAGCACCTCATACGACCTCTCCACCCTCCAAGGCTAACAATCGTGCTGGGTTTCAGAAAGAGGGGGACGAGTACTGGTAACATACTGGAGAACTACTACTATACCTACAATGACAAAAACCAACAATGCTACCAAGAATAGCTGCTATTTTGAGCATTATTCATTATTTTGAACATTACTCAAAAGACTTAATATGCATTAACTCACTTAATCCTCACAGCAACTCTAGAAGTAGGAATTAACATTATCCTCACTTTACAAGACATAGAACGAAAAGAGTAGTTAAGTGACTTGTCCTCTAGTAAGTGGAGGAGTCAGGATTCAAACCCAAGCAGTCTGGCTTCACAGAGGCTACAATCTTAATACGAACTGTAATTTAGAATCCAGTAACTTAAAAATCTGCAGAAAAATTTGGAGAGGACATGTCACAATTAGGACAATAAGAGAAGACAAAACGCAATATTCAAGGAACTACTGTAAGAACTGGGGCTGGTCATGGAGGCGGGGGTAAGAGGGTGGGGGGGTGGAGGGTGTGTTGACTCCTGCCTGTTCTTGTTAAAGGTTAACAAGACTCCTGTCTGCTCTGGTTAAACCTGAAAGCCTTTCATATGTAAGAGTAATTACATTCCTTCTGAATGTCTTAATGTGGCAGGCAGCCACTAAGATGGTTCCCAATCAGCCCCACCTCAGATTTACACCTTGTGTAGTCCTTTCCACATTATGGGGTTGCTCTGTGTGACCAATGGCATACAGCCGAAGTGGTAACAAATTATTTCCAAAATTAGGTTATAAATTCCATCTTGGGTGTTCTTGCACTCTCTCTTTTCAAGTTCACTCACACTGAGGGAAGCTATCTGCTCTGCTGAGGAGGCCACAGAGAAGCCCGTGTAGTGAGGAACTAGTCTCCAGCTAACAGCCAGCAAGAAACCAAGGCCTTCCAAAAACCACAAGAGAGCTTAGAAGCAGATCATCCCCAAGTCAGGTCTTCATGTAAGACTGTAGCACTTGCCAATGTTTTGAGTTCAACTACATGAGAGACCAGAACCACACAGCTAAGCTGTCCCAAGACCGCTGACCTATAGAAACTATGAGATAATGTTTGTTGTTTTCAGCTGTTAAGTTTGGTGCAATTTGTTACACAGCAATAGATTAATAATATGTTAAATAAAACTAGGAACTACTTTTAGAAGCAGAGAGAGAGAGAGACATAACACAATTCAGAGCTATGAAAATAGAATGAGCTTTCTCTAGAGAGAGGACTGAGTACCACTACATATTGGACACATTCTTTGTGGGTTAGTATAGAGGGAACAAAAGTATCTAATGGGAACTTCTGCTTCTAGCCATGATGGACTAGATTATTAGGACCAACTCTATACTGAGGACAAGTAGAAAAGCAGAGCCAAACATAAAAAATGGAGAACCAACAAAATAGCAAAGAAAAACCAGGTCAGGATCCAGAAGAAGACAGAGGCCTAAGGAGGTGAGCCCGAAATTGGAGTTGTTTTTCCCCAGAGAGTGTTTACTGATTCCAGAGGGAATGACTGAGAGGTCAACCTGTGCTTTGCAGTGCAAGGGGACACAAATTGGTGTCCAAACCTGGCAAGAAAATGGGGCTTGCTGAACCACCTGCTTTGGGTTTTGATTTAAAAGGGCTGCATCCTAGACATAAGAGTGAACTGGATTTCATAACTTATATAAATGTTGAATGCCTATGCTGTACACCTGAAACTAATATCATATGGTATGTATACTATACTTCAATTAAAAAAAATGTTTCTTAAAAAGTGAACTGGGGGGGCTAGCCCCGTGGACGAGTGGTTAAGTTCGCGCGCTCCGCTGCAGGCGGCCCAGTGTTTCGTTAGTTCGAATCCTGGGCGCGGACATGGCACTGCTCATCAGACCACGCTGAGGCAGCATCCCACATACCACAACTAGAAGAACCCACAACGAAGAATACACAACTATGTACCGGGGGGCTTTGGGGAGAAAAAGGAAAAAATAAAATCTTTAAAAAAAAAAAAAAAAAAAGTGAACTGGAAGAGGGGCCAGCCCCGTGGACGAGTGGTTAAGTTTGTGTGCTCCGCCTCGGCGGCCCAGGGTTTCACTGGTTCAGATACTGGGCGCCAACATGGCACCACTCATCAGGCCACACTGAGGCAGTGTCCCACATGCCACAACTAGAAGGACCCACAATTAAAATATACAACTTTGTACTGGGAGGATTTGAGGAGAAAAAGCAGAAAAAAGAAAAAAAAGAAAAAAAGACTAGCAATAATTGTTAGCAGAGGTGCTGGGAAAAAGAAAAGAGTGAACTGGAAGAACACAAGCCCTTGCAGGGATTATAGATCAGCTTTAGATGATCTCAAAATTTGAAAATGGAGTGAGGTGATCCAGATTTCTAGTGGCTGCAGACATTTGAGAGAGTAAATTAAAATAGGCTTTCTGGGGGAAGATACCATCCTAAGCCTGAAGTTATTTCTACAGACAATTTTTCAAATATAGTTATTTGGACATAATGAAAAATAACCATGTCCTTATGGGATAACACAACACAAATAAAAACAAGTAGAAACAACACATAATAGTAATAGAATTACAGAGTCTCTGATTCAAACTTTAAAATAATCATGCTTTTACTATGTTCAAAAAGACAAGATTGAAAATTTTGGAAGAAATCTGTAAATAAAAACCAAAACAATGAATTCTAGAAGCAAAAAATATAAGGCCTCAACAGACAGGTTAAATTACAGATTACATATAACTGAAGAGAGAATTAGCAAACTGGGATATAGGTCATATAAAAAAATCTAGAGTGAAGTACGGAAAAAACAAAAGATGGAAAATACAGAAGAAAGGGAATAGGAGACAGGATATAGAAAGAAGATCTAACTAGACTTCCAGAAGAAAAGAGAGAGAGAGGTGCAAAAACAGCATTTGAAGAAAGACGGCTGAGAACTTTACAAAACTGATGAAAACATACATATTAAACCAAGGAGGTCTAAGAACTTCAAGAAGGTTAAATAAAAAGAAAACTAAACCTTGGCTGACAATCAAGACACAGGGAAATACCAGAGGAAAAAATCAGACTACCATTGAATGACCAACAATAGAAGAGACAGTTGACTTCATCTGACTTCATTCACAGTTGACTAGCAAAAAAAAACCCAAAAAAGGATAATGAAATAATATATTTAGAGCGCTTAAAAAAAAAAAAAAAAAACCCTTGCCAACTAGAATTCAACATCAGAGATAATAGTTAACTCACTCAGTTGAAATGAAATAAATACAATTTAAGAAAACCAGAAACTGAGAGAATTGGGTGCCAGGAGATCTCCCTTTGAGAGAAATATTAAGTGTTCTTAGAGTAAAAGGGAAGTGATCCCAAATGGACAGTCACACATGCACAGGAGAATGGAAAAAAGTAAAACGGATAATCCTAACTGAATATCTTATAGGAGATAAATGTATAGAGAAATAAAATATATAACAAGAATGACTTATACATAGGGCAGGAGTTTTTTAACTAGAGTTAAAGGTATTTTAAAGATATTTGCACGTAAAATTTTGATAAGGATGTGTATGGTAATCTCTAGGGTAATGATTAAAAGAGTAATGAAAAAGTGTATACACTCCAAATAACGGGGTGAGGGAAGGATGAATACAAAAAAAAAATCAATCCCAATACAGGGAAAAATAGGAGACAAAAGGAACACAGAACAGGAGGCACAAACAAATAGTGGGCTTAAATCCAAACATATCAGTAATTACTTTAAAAAGAAATGGATTAAATACTTCAATTAAAAAGGTTGTTAAAGATTAGATGAAAAAAACAAAAGTCAACTAAACAGGGCCCAGCCCCATGGCCAAGTAGTTAAAGTTCTGCACGTTCCGCTTTGGTTGCCCAGATTTGTGGGTTTGGATCCTAGGTGCGGACCTACTCCACTCACCAGCCATGCTGTGGAGGTGTCCCACATACAAAAAAATAGAGGAAGACTGGCACAGATGTTAGCACAGGGCTAGTTTTCCTCAAGGAATAAAAAGAGGAGGATTGGCAATGGATGTTGGCTCGGGGTGAATTATCCTCAGCAAAAAAAAAAAAAAAGTCAACTAAATAGTGTTTTAAAAAGACATGTAAAATATAAGGACATAAAACAGTTAAAAATACAAATGATTTTTTAAAAAATCTGTATCACATATGTAGAGAATGCAGTGCAAAGAGCTCATTTATATTAGGTTACTGAAGTAGCTCCAGGTGAAGAAAAAATGGACTAGAATGAGAAGTAAAAAGAAGTATATGGATTTTGGTTGTTTTTGGAGGTAGAACCCAAAAGACTTACTAAGGGCCTTAGCGTAGGGAGTGAGAGTTTCTGATTTGCAGAAAGAGGAGTGGGTGGTGAGAATTCCTCTTTGGAGGACCTCTTTATCAGATCCACAGTTTGCTCAGGCATTTATCCTACAGCCCCACGTGGCAGGAGCTACACTGTATTCTCCCACAAACGTAATGAAGTATCAAAGTCAGAGGATTTTAATGAAGAGATAAGACAAGTTGTAAATACTTTATAAAATAAGCAACTGTTGTTTTGACAATTTATGATGATGAACAATTATAAATGCATTTATAAAACAACCCTATTTGGGCTTAAGTAAAGTTATGCATGCATAAAGGTATAAAGATTTCAATTTTGGTCCAAATCACTGGCGGGTCAGCCTTAACATGTGGAAAGAACCCTGTAGGCATCCCCGCCTAACAAGAGCTAAAATCACTTCTTGGAAGGGTATTTATGATGTACTAAGGAAGCCAAACAAACACTGCCCTTCAGCAGGCATGAATTTCAACTAATCACTGATGCCTTAAAACATAAAACAAAACCCAAACTTGGTAGTGGAAAAGGGAATTTTTTCCCCTATCAAAAACCAATGAATAAGCTATACTGACTTACGGATTTAGGTAAAGCCTATAATTTTAATCTCTACATGATTTGAAAAATTCTTTTTATCTTTATAATATATTCATACCTTCAAAGTTTGTGATTAAAATTGAACCGAATTCTATACTTGTGAAGAAGTTTTACCACTGCCATATTTTTCTATAAAATTAACTTTTTATTTTCAAAACATGAGTGAAACAACAAAAATAAAACTACTCACATCATAAGTTAGTGAATCTGCTTCATTGGCCACTGTAAGGCCTGCCAATTCTCCAAGTCCTAGTTCACTTTCAAGGGCTTCATCTGCTCCCATAATGAACGACTTCCCAGAAGAAGGAGGAAACGTCAATGCTTCCACTGAAGGAGGAAGACAAGAGAAACATAAAAAAACCTCGAAACAGTCAACAATTAGTCTCATAAGAGCATGTCTACACTGGATTATTTTTAAATGCTCTAAATACAATAAAATTGAGTAAGCAAAAAATCCTGAAGAATTAGTTGCTTTTCCCATATCTTAACCACAGCTAAAGGTATCATCTAATTAGAAAAGTAAAACATGACACAAATCCATAGTCCGTTGTCCTTTCTTTTTCACTATACAGAAAAATAATGTGTATTTAAAGGAAAGCAGGTTTTCCTCATTTCAGATTTCATGCTAATTACCCAAATTATTTCTATCAATTATTAAACATATATAAAAAGCGATTCTGAACACTGCTGGTCTCATTCAAAATACAATTCGTTAATTCTAGAACATGGAGGAATAGGGAAAATTTCAAATGAAAGTGGTTACAATTGTAAAATGGGCCTATATGAGGCAAATTACTATGTGGTGTTAGAAGTCAGGATTATCTCTGGAGAGGAGGAAGGGGCAGTGACTAGAAGACAGCATGAGCAGGACAGCTAGGGCCTTGGTAACATTCGGTTTCTTGACCAAGGCAGTGGTGACAGATTTGGGTTTAGTTTGTGATAATTTGCTGAGCTGCAACCTCATGACTTAAGCAGTTTTCTGTAGGTATGTTATATTTCACTTAAAAATGTTTATTTCATAGAACAAAGAATTCTAAAATTCATATGGGGCAACAAAAGACCCTGAATTGCTAAAGCAATCCTGAGAAAAAAGAACAAAGCTGGAGGCATCACAATCCCTGACTTCAAAATATCTTAAAAAGCTATCGTAATCAAAACAGCATGGTACTGGTACAAAAACAGGCACACAGATCAATGGAACAGAATTGAAAGCCCAGAAATAAAAGCACACATCTACACACAGTTAATCTTCGACAATTTGCTGAGAACATACAATGGAAAAAGGAAAGTCTCTTCAATAAATGGTGTTGGGTAAACTGGACAGTCACATGTAAAAGAATGAAAGTAGACCATTCTCTTAACGCCATTCACAAAAATAAACTCAAAATGGATCAAAGACTTGAAGGTAAGACCTGAAACCATAAAAATTCTAGAAGAAAACATAGGCAGTACACTCTTTGACATTGATCTTAAAAGGATCTGTTCAGACACCATGTCTTCTCAGACAAGGAAAACAAAAGAAAGAATAAACAAGTGGGACTTCCTCAGACTAAAGAGCTTCTATGAGACAAGGGAAAACAGGATTGAAACAGAAAGACAACCCAATAACTGGAAAAAATATTTGCAAATCATATATCTGACAAAGGGTTAATCTCCGTAATATATAAACAACTCACACAACTCAACAAAAAAAAAAATCAAACAACACAATCAAAAAACGGGCAGAGGATAGGGGCTGACCCCGTGGCCGAGTGGTTAGGTTCGCGCGCTCCGCTGCAGGCGGCCCAGTGTTTCGTTGGTTCGAATCCTGGGCGTGGACATGGCACTGCTCATCAGACCACGCTGAGGCAGCGTCCCACATGCCACAACTAGAAGGACCCACAACGAAGAATATACAACTATGTACCAGGGGGGCTTTGGGGAGAAAAAGGAAAAAAAAAAAAAAAACGGGCAGAGGATATGAACAGACATTTCTCCAAAGATGAAATACAGATGGCCAATAGGGCACATGAAAAGATGCTCAACATCACTGATCATCAGGGAAATGCAAATCAAAACTGCACTAAGATATCACCTTATACTCGTTAGAATGGCTATAATAACTAAGACAAAAAATAATAAATGTTAGAGAGGTTGTGGAGAAAAAGGAACTCTCATACACTGCTGATGGGAATGAAAAGTGGTTCAGCCACTATGGAAAACAGTATGGAGATTTCTCAGAAAACTAAAAATAGAAATATCATATGACCCAGCCATCCCACTACCGGGTATCTAACCAAAGAACTTGGAATCAGCAATTCAAGAGACTTATGCACTGCTATGTTCACTGCAGCACTATTCACAATAGCCAAGACGTGGAAGCAACCTAAGTGCCCATTAACTGATGAGTGGATAAAGACATGATATATATATATACACAATGGAATACTACTTAATGATAAAAAATGACAAAATCGTCCCATTTACAACATGGATGCACCTTGAGGGTATTATGTTAAGCGAAATAACCCAGATAGACAAAGACAAACACTGTATGATTCCACTCATATGTAGAAGATGAGCACATGGACAAAGAGAACACTCTAGCGGTTATGGGGGGAACGGGAGTTGGAGGGTGGGCACAAAGTGTGAAGGGGCGCACCTATAAGATGAATGACAGATAATAATGTACAACATTGTGAAATTTCAGTTGTAAACTATCATAACCTTAATAAAAAAATAAAATGTTTATTTCAAGTAAACTTTTTTAAAGTGTCCATTTGAACACTTTCAATAGCTGCCAACTGTGCTTCAAGATGTCAGATTTACTTTGTGATAAATTTAAATATCCTTATTTTATAACACTGAACATACCAATCCAATTCCTTCAGTTACCATCATAGAGGAACCAGTTAGAAGCAAAATGCCAAAATAAAATGGAGATTTTACTTAATTTGGTCAATAAAATGTCACCTTTTGTAAATGCAAATTATTCTGATAAACCATGAGAGATGGTCTTTGAGTAGTCTTCTAGAGGTGGTTACTTTACTGATGGCAAATGTTTATGAGTTAATTAGACAAATTTAATAGTTTAAACTTTGGCTGCTAAAGAAGTAAATTAACTTTTTCTTAAAAGAAACAAGTCAATTGTATTAATTAGTATATGTAGAACCAGATTTGTAAGATTTTTCCACTTTAGATTCAATCATAATTTGAGTCAATCACAAATATGTTGAAGAAATGAAATAGTTTTGTGCTTTTAAAAATAGTAGCGACAGGGGCTGGCCCCGTGGCCGAGTGGTTAAGTTCACGCGCTCCGCTGCAGGTGGCCCAGTGTTTCGCTGGTTCGAATCCTGGGCGCGGACATGGCACTGCTCGTCAGACCACGCTGAGGCAGCGTCCCACATACCACAACTAGAAGAACCCACAACGAGAAATACACAACTATGTACTGGGGGGCTTTGGGGAGAAAAAGGAAAAAATAAAATCTTAAAAAAAAAAAAAGAAAGAATGGAAAAAACATTCTTTTAAAAAAAAAAAATAGTAGCGACAGAAACTCTACTTAAAATCCTTCTAAGAACAAAGGCGAGTAAAAATGAAGTAAGACATTTTCAAACCACCATACAATAAAGCAGCGAGAATGAAAATGGGTTTTACCCCACCAAACCACAGATCCTCTAAGGGGTGGAGCAACTCTAAACATTTACTAAGGAAGAGTGGGGATTGTTTCAGTTAGGACAACAATTTTCATACCAAAATTTCAACCAAATGATTCACATGAGACTAGGAGCCTAGGTCTTCAGCCAGGTGTTTATTTTGCTTTCATTTCTAGTATTTCCAGATAACTTTGCTCAGGTGTGAAATAAAAACGACTCTTGGAAAACAGACTAAGATTCATGGGATTTTGCCCATATACATGTTTGTGCTAATTTAACTAACGCTCTAGAAATGGCAAAATTAAACGTGAAAACAAAGGAAAGCAACAACTACTTACACAAATCAACACACCAGCGGCTAAGCCAGCCCTTGAGGGTCAAAGACAGAGAACAACAATGGGCACAACTGTCATTTGATTGCTAAGATTCCTCAGAATTTAAGACTCCAGGTCACATTTCTATCCAGTAACTAAACGCTACTAGCTCTAATCAGCTTTTACAAAATTACTTAACTGTGCCTCTTAAGTGTGGCACTATCTTATAAATTATTAAAATAAAAATAAGGTAATAAATGTATACAGCACGCACAGGCTACGGAAGCTTTTTATGAAACTAGATTAGAGACCAAGAACCAGGAGTCACAGGCAATTAAATACACAATATATTTCCAAAGTGCTTTTTCTATTTCTGAAAACCCTGAACTGAGGGGGAAGGCTTAGGACTAATGTTACAGACAGTGTAAGTTAGACATTCAATGCTTCCATTTTAGGTTCTTAAATATTTTTCTTCTATCAAGGCCACTTCCTGTGGCTTATATAATGCTTTTCTACATTTGTCATTTAGTAAATAGTACATATTCTGCCTCTATTATTAGAATTCTGAAAGATGAAATTTCTGATAAAACTCTTTTGGAGTTATTAGAGTAAAAGAAAAACTAACTCTTCTTATCTAGACCTCATCTTAGAATAAATGAAACTGATTAAAATTCTCATACCTATAGTGTCATCTGAATGAATCTCCTAGTGAACAACAAACATACCTATTGAGGCCCATGACTTTACATTTTTAATTCAAAAACATCTAGCATGTAAAGGTGTAATGTGTGATTCTTCATTATTTAACGTGTGTAATAAACTCCAAGTATACTATAATTAACTCTAACTAATAACTAATCATGTAACAGCCGAAAATTTTACTGAAGTAGTCGTCCAGGGGCTGGCTCAGTGGCATGGTGGTTAAATTCACGCACTCCTCTTTAGAAGCCCAGGGTTTACAGGTTCGGATCCCAGGCGTGGACCTGCATACCACTTGTCAAGCCATGCTGTGGTGGTGTCCCACATACAAAAATAGAGGAGGACTGGCACAGATGTTAGCTCAGGGACAATCTTCCTCACCAAAAAAAGAAAAGAAAAAGTACTCCAGCCATAAAAATCTATCCATCAAGATCCTACCAGTTTATGTCTCTCTAAAATGTAACTGAATTTAAAAACCAAGAACATATGATTTTTCTGTTGCTCTTTTCCAGGTTGTTTTGTTCACCAAACAATAGTCTGAAGAGGCATATCCATTGCAAATAATTACAGTATTTAAATTCAAGGCAATTTTTAAAAGTATAGTTTGAAAAATACTCAATCATTAAGATTACTTTTATGTCATACTGGATTTTCAGCTAATGTAAATGCATTTTAAAATCAATTTCCACATATACGCATTTTATACATTTATAAAGAGATAAATCAGAACTTGCGTCTAAAAGACAGAAAGAACTGTTTTCATATACCACAAGATTGTACTGTAAAAAACTGGGAACGACCTAAATATCTAAAATGGGGGTGGTTAAGTATTCAGTTTAAAACATAATATGTCATCTTAAAATCTTAACTATGAAAATTATTTTTATGATTTTGTGTTAAGTAAATAAAACAAAACAGAATTATTCTACACTGTGACCATAACTTTGTAAAAAGTATATACATATAGATAAGGACTAAAAGGAAACAAGAAAAACAGAAAGCAGAAAACATGACTAGAATTTTAGGTTCTTTTTTCCCTTTTTCATTTATCAATGATAAATTGCTTAAATATTTGAAAATATTTACGTGAGTCTCAAAGTAAATATTTACTACCCATTTATAGACTTAATTTTCTCATTCTTGCAAGGGTATATACAGGACTACCTACATACACTAAATACATGGCTTCTGCTGAGCTCCGGGATGTTGTACAATAGAATTTAGAGCTGGTTTTTAAGTTTTGCACCCTATTTCAAGTCCTCAAGATTGAAGCTGGAATCAAACCCCCTTGAATGCAAGAAAGCCTCCATCTGAAGAATACTATGTAGATCAAACATATGTAGAGTACAATTCTTCTCTTAGAGAGACCTTTCGAGTCACTGAATTTAGCTATGTATATCCAAGTGCTTTTTGTGCTCTAGAGCGTCTTAAATACTTGCCTTCATCTGCCCTATTTATTTCATGCTCAGGAAGCCTGGAGCTGCTGGGTCTGGAAGGTGAACCCACAGATGGTTGCAATGAGGGAAGTTCATCAACATCTCTCAAATTAGCAAGCATATCTTGTAGTTTTGACCTATTGGGTCCTAGCCCAAAAAAGGGAGGGAGGGAACAAAAAAGAGGAAACAGAGTTATCCAATTGCATCAAAATGGTGCCATTAAACTTAGTCACATCTGCCAACATTCACCTTTAAAACTACCCTACTATATTAAAGAGTAATGATTTTCCAAGTTTTCAAATTATTTTAAAAGTTTATTATTTCTTGAAAATTGTTTTACATATATTTTAAAAAATAAGCTAATGGAATAACATCACTATTCACATGGAAAAGAATGCTCATGTGCAATCTGGACCATTGAAAGTAATATTATTTTATAATCCTTGTATATTGCTCTAAACACAGACAGTGAAGCTATTAGGTACTGAATTAGACAATATCCCTTTTTGTTTGTTTAAATTGAGTTGCATTCATTGCCTTACACCCTAAAGCTAGGGTTCCCGAGGTGAAGTCTCATGCCCTGCTGATTACTTACCTAATCTTTGATTCTTCATTCTCCCACATCCCTGTTTTGACTGTTTTATATAGGATAGAGGCTGAAACAGATCTTCGGTAGTTTTTCCTGTTATAAGTTTAATTAAGAATGGGAAAATCTTACCCATAGTCCATTATGGTTTTTTTTCCTATACCAGTAAAAAATACAACTATTTTTAAGCAATTTTAACTAATATCTAGAAATATATTTCAAGATAGTATGATTGGAGTACACAATTTGACTGGAATTATTTCTACTAGATCACATTAAAAAGACTCAAACTTTTCCAATGAATAAAAATACAATTAAAAGAATATTTATGGTGTTTTATAAACCACCATAAATATATGATACATGATGCTTCATATACCAATTCAAAGTTTTGCTTCAGTTTTGTTTGTTTTTTCTTAAAAGATCAGCACCTGAGGTAACATCTGTGCCAATCTTCTTTTTCTTTTTTCCTTCTTCTCTCCAAAGCCCCCAGTACATCGTTGTATATTCTAGTTCTAGTTCTGCTATGTGGGATGCCGCCTCAGCACGGCTTGATGAGTGGTGCTCATGTCCGCACACAGGATCCGAACCAGTGAAACCCTGGGCTGCCGAACCAGAGCATGTAAACTTAACCACTTGGCCACGGGGCCGGCCCCCCTAGGTTTGTTTTTATTGTAAGTCTTTCAGTTCTGTTTTATCATGTCTTCACTTCTTCCCAGACTACTATTTTGTCAAGCTAACATGAACTGATGATGATAAACAAAATGTGCTGATCCTCAGTCTACAGTCCCTCTATCTTCAATGAACAACATTAAAACTTCTGCTTAGTCATTTTTCTTCGCCATACTAAAAAACTATGTGCTTTGTGCCTGAATACTGATCATAATTCTCAGATTCAGGAAATCTTGTAGCTTCCATTAGTAGGAATACTGTTCCAGTCAAACGGTGCGGTTCTAGATGTTAAGTGCCAAATTCAAACTATAGTGATGCCTTGATATTTGACAAAAATTGAATAATCAATACAGTAGATAGATGGATACTACATAAGTCCTGGATACCTTTCCAATCAAAAGATCTTTCTTGTAGCATAATGACTTAAAGAAATTTATCAACTTTAAGACAATCTGAAAACTAAAATATTCTCCTTGTTTCTCATGTATGATACACAAACTTTCCTCAAAATTTCAGTTTAACTGGTTTTGTCATGGCTCTGAAAAGCTGTAGCAAATCACATATCATTGTTTAAGATTAAATTTTTTATCAGTATTTTTGGATAAAAGATACAAAATGTCCTTATGTTTTATTATTAATCTTTCTCATTGTGATTTAATTTATATTGAGAAGGCATTAAATGACATCATTTCTCAGTTATGTAATAGTTGCTTCTCTGACAACAACAATGGCCACTGACTTTTTATCCATTCAAGTTAAATACTTGTAAATTCTAAGATATTTTTAATAAAGATTTACATGTTTATCAGTAACTACCAAGTAGTAAAAGAATGGCCTAACAGGAATGACTGGTCTTTATAAGCCTTAGCATCACTATAAGAAAAGAAAAAGAAAAAGAAAAAGCATATCCTTCCAGTCTTTTGCAACTTTTAAATACATCTCACTAAGCTGGATTTTAATCTCACTTTACACTACTTTAATATCCCAAAGGATGAAATTCCTATTGCCGTAAAAGGGAGACTCATGTCCATATTGTCAGTGAGAGTGGAAGCAAAAGGAGGTAGTTTAGCCTTGCTCTCCTAAAAAGGTGTTGAAGACAGTTTTCAGTGATGTTTGAAAGCTTCTGTATTTCCACTTTACCTACTTAACTGGATTCATTGCTAAATTTTATTAATAACTTGCACAATGAGTTATATAGATGATTCACAGGGCTAGAAATTTCATTTTAGTTTCCGTTTCTGATGTGGCACACATTTTACTGAAAATAAAAAAGCTAACTAGTAATATTATTATAAATGAAATTGGCCCAAAATTTTAAATTAGAAAATAAATGCTTTTAAAAGTTGTGTATTTGACTCTGTGCCTTGTTCAACATATAGTGGTGAGAACACATGAACTGTGTATTATGAACACATAGAATATTCAGGGGTAGAAATTAACTTTCTTTCTGTCTCCAAGATGTAGAATTATAAGCAGTAATTTTGGCAGATTGCCAGAGGGTTACACTAGACGAGATTTAAAACTGTCAACAGTGAAAAATCGTTGTTGTAATTAAGTACATATACTTTAAAAAAATCAAATCATCACTATGTTCCAAACATAGTCCCACACTCTCAGGAGGCTCTGGATTTACTACTGGGATATATTATGATTCCATAGTCATACATGCATTTTTTTGTTTTTTTAAGTTCATAATCAAATAGCTAACCATTTAATTTCAACCCCTGAGAGCAGATGAAAAGGAAAGAGGTCAGGAGCAGAAAAGAAAAAGAGTAAGTAGTTTTAGGAAAACATTGAAAAAAAAATTGGGGGGATATGAAAGGCAAGATTCATGATTTACAGATACAATGTTTTCCACTTACTCTTCACCCCCTTTTTCCCCTTTCTCTCCTTTTTGTATTGTTCCTTGAGTTTGGTAATTACTCCCTGGTCCACATTCCAAGCTTCAGGCATGAGACACTGGTCTTCCTTTTCTAAACAGAGTGAAACAAATGAAACAGCCTTTTTCAATAAAAAATTGAACTCTCTTAAATCAATTCACTACTATGTCAATGAACCACACAACCATTTTCTATATAGTATCACTAATTTTAAAAAGTTTTTGCTTATTCATTAGATATACATCACACAAAATATACCATCTAAGAAACGGCGATCAATTCAATTTCCTAGGTAATATTAAATTTCTCTTGAAAGAGACATAGGAAAAAAAAAACCCTGGAAGATTTGAGTGACTTTTAGTAAATGAAGCCTCAAAACTCTATAATCAAGAACCCCTCATTTTCATCCCAGTTTCTGAATTCGATTAGGATTGACTCACAAAAAAAATTTCTTATTAATCTATGTAACGAGAGAAGGTTATTATTAAGAGATGGTACAAAATAGTCTTCAATGATCTTTTCACTTCAAAAACTTTATATTTTTGGCATGTGTTCATCAACAAATAATCATTTTTATTTTTCAGGCCTTATAAATAGCACTTGCAAACTTATCAATCAACCTGAATTCAAAATTTAAAACAATTTCAGTGATGTTATTTTAAAAATTCTTAAAACAGGAAACTGGGCCTCTAGTAGAAAAAGAGATTAAATCATTAATTTGTACTATTTCAGGAGAAGAAAATTTAAAAAGTAAATCTGTTATATATTTTATTCTCACTATAAAATAATTTACATACTATATAATGTCACATATGAGCTCAGAACTCTCGCTTGAACTCAAGACTCACATATCCAACTGCTCACTCTACATTTCCATTAGGAAGTCTAATAACTATCTCAAACGCAACACAAAAAACCAAACTCCCAATCTCCCCCATCCAATTTGTCCCACCCACAGAGTTCCCCATCTTATTTGACGACAGTTCCATACTTCCATTTTCTCAGAACAAAAACTTTCCTTTCTTTCACACACCACATCAAATATTTCAGGAAATACTGTTTTCTCTACCTTCAAAACACATCCAGAATCTAACTACTTCTCAGCACACCCACTACTTCTCTAACCATTCTGTCTTTCGCTAGAATTACTGCAATAGTTGACCCTTCTTCCCTCCAAGTCAATTATCAACAGTAGTTGCCCAGGGTAGTCTATTCTCAACACAGCAGCCAGAATGATGCTTTAAAATTAAAGTTAGATCATGTCACCCTTCTGTTCAAATCCTTCCCATCATTCCCCATCTCACCAGTGTAACAGCCCTATATGATTTGGTCATTTCTTACTACATTCCCCTTAGAATCACTCTGCTCCAGCCACTCTAGCTTCCTTCAATTCCTCAAGCATACCAGGGCCGCTGCTATCTCAGGGCCTTTGCTTTGGCTTTCTTCTTCCTGAGCACTCCTTCCTCAGAAACCATATGGCTAACTCTCTCATCAATTCTCCAAGTCTTTTGCTCAAATGTTACCCTTTCAATGGGGCCTACCATGATCACCCTATTTTAAATTGTAACCTGCCCCCTCCACCCACCCCGAACCGAGCACTCTCTATCCACCTTACTCAGTTCTACTTCTTCTATATTTCCATAGCATTTATCACCTTCTGACACACTATTATCACTTATCACATTTATTGCTTATTGCCTGGATCCTCTCAGTAGACGTAGGGACTACAGGGGTAGGGATCTTCACTTAGAAGACTTGGCACATAGAAGGCACTTGATCAGCATTTGTTGAATGACTGGAATAACCTGAAATGAACCAGACTAAACAAGAATCTACTTTTAACAAGGTTCAACCCACAGTTTAAAAAACTACTTATTGGGCCTCTGAATATACTATACAATTCTTTTAAAAACTCAACATTTTTATAGACCTAACTATAATGTATCAATAGTAGAAATAGTCTATTTTTCCAGAAAGATCTAACAATCAAAAATGTTAATTTTCATCAATCAGGTCTTCATAATAAATTAAACCAAGTGGCTGTTGGATCCTAGAATGCCTTCAGGTTTTCAGAAGTAAAAATTTAGCCTTATTATCATCTTAATGGATAACAAGACGTGTGGTAAAATCTATCTACTTACCAGAAACTAATGAGATTCTTAACCTAAGGATACTCACTCTTTTTTAAGGAGGTGGGGGAGAGATAAAGGAAGCACTTATAATGGTTCAAATGTTCATTTAACTAAACAAGATTTGCAATCTAGTCTTGTGAATTTGCTTAAAAGTTTAATGCTTTGAATTTTAATTATAAAATCCTTAAAACACATAAGGCCAAACTCCTGGTAAAGAAAGCTCCAGGCGACTGAAAGATTCCTTTTACTCATAAACAGAAATACCCAGTACACTTCTAAACAGTGAGCCAGCTCAGATGTGGGAACGGTGACTCATGTTTTCAACAGAAACTTCACAGCAGGTTAGGTTGAAATGTACACACATGTATCATATAATACTCTAGGCCATGACTCACACCTTAAAGCAAAGGAAGTTACACAAAGAACAACGCAGCTGTCTTTGGAGAAAAATGGATCCTAATTACCCTTGCAATAAGATTGGTTATGGGTCTATGGCCATAGCACTCTGAACGCACCCAATCTCGTCTGATCTCGGAAGCAAAGCAGGGTCGGGCCTGGTTAGTACTTGGATGGGAGATTGGTTATGAAAAGGTCCAACTATTATTTATGCAGATGTGTGACTCCTCAGAGAAAGACCTCAGTGTAGCACAGTGGATCTAGCTGTATTGGCACAAGTGTTCCTTAAAATATCTGAATAACCTGATATATAAGATCAGCAGAGAATAAGACAGAAGTGACTTCCTCTGGTTTCCAAAATTTGTTCTGTTGAAAAAAGTCAATCACTAAGTAGCCATTATATCCTTCAATGACTAAATAATTACCACAAATAATTCTTCAAATATTTGCCACAAAAAAGGAAAAGAAGTGGCATCAGCACCATCAGAGTCCCTGAAAGTAAAGCCCCAAGGAAAATTGAGGAAACTTACTGATTCTCTAACTTTATGTCTTTAAAGTACACAGACTGTAAGCTAAGGGAGTCCTGGAACTCTTCCGCCTCAAGAGAAAATTTTTTCTCATTCTCAATTATCTGTCCCTCTTTCTCTCTTACTCACTCACACACAGAGACACACAACCTGACAGAATTGATCACTTCTGAAGAATTTATCACAACCCTACCTTACTGATAGTGACAATTCATTTCCAATCTCCCAGAACGATCTATGCTGTAGACGTTTTCCCCAAAATACTTGCTTTAACTCCTACTAGATGTTTAAAATATTAAATGTGTTTAGAACAATTTGTACAAAAAAATTCTATGCTTTGTACAAACGGATGAAACCCGACTAGAATGAATAAGTACAATTTTTCAACTTATACTTTCTGCACAGAAGATGCCAGAGATAAGATCTCTAAAATCCTCTATTACATTCTTATAATCAATTTCCACAAAATCTAGATTCACAAGTTCTACTGTCTAGCCAGAAAACAGAGAATATTTTGTATATGAATTCAAATTTTTTTCATAATAAACTGTGTACATTAAAAAAAAGATAAAGTAATTAGTTGTACAACCTTCTTTAAACACACACACACCGTAGATAAAAGGTGACAGTAGTAAAAAGTTCATAAGATGTTCCACATTTCCACAGTATAAGAGATTCAATTCTGGTAAGACATTAGTTTCTTTTATTTACATAACATCTCTGGTTGGATCCAACATGCTTCCTTACCCCAGTCTGTTCCATCGCCTGCACTTCTAGATTCATTTTCTCCTTCCTCTGATGTAACCAAGAAGTCAAACTCCTTTAGAGCTTCTTTTGTATCTCGATCTTCACTGCTATCAGGCAACGCTTTTTTCCTAACAATCTAATGAAAAAACATGCTAAGTTAAAATATTAGGATATATTATGGGATTAATTTAAATAAAGGAAACAGTATCCCTTTACCATTGAATGAGAAAACCCAATTATTGTTTTCTTCAGAAAGTGTATCTCTGTTCTGTTAAATAACTGTAATACCTATCCAATTGAGTGGAAAACACAGATATTTTTAAAATATATACATTATACATTTTAAAGTAGTAACTTAAATTTTGTTCCATCATGGCCTGTTTACTTGTTTTAAATAAACAAATAGAATCATATATTGAAACCACTGAAATATAAGGCATATTTAAATCACAGATAGATGAAAAAAGTCCCTGACATACTGTATTATGAGAACCACAACCAAATCTTCCATTTCTTGGATGCAGTCTGAGCAGTGTGCAGACATTCTAATCTAACCATAGACAGAAACTCTTCATAAAAAGTTGCCAGAGTGTTTCAGAATATAACCATAAGAAATTTTAACTCTAACAGATCATTCCCATACAAAACGTAAAATCACAAAACTACAAACTCAGAAATGCATGCCTCAAGACTTAGAAGGTATTCTGTTACAGGAGTAGAAAAAGGTTCCCATTATTATTTCTACTGTCCCAAGCCTGCATCAGTTTTCTCTAATATATTCCAATTTTTCCTAAAATACAGATTTTTTCAATATTTTATTCAATACTTTCAGAGTGAGACGACTTGGATTTAATAGCAAATCTGATAAAGGCTGTTATGTCTCATTTTTATATATTTAGGAATATCTCTGGAATCACAAATTCAGAGGAGGATTAAAATTTAGGCTTAATGCATGCAGAGATGATTTTTAAGATCTATGTGCCAATACTCTTTATGAATTATCTCCTTTTTGGTCACCAGGAGCCCAATGAAATTAGGATGACTGGTTTGCAGCTTCTCTTGATAAAATGGACTCAATATCTCAATTTCTCCAGACCTTAGCTTCTTCACTTCATGCAAAGTGGAAATAGCATAATCTGCTCAAACTTTATCACTGGACTATTGTGAGTGGTTTAAAATTGTAAAGGTTTAACAGACAGACCAATGGAATGGACTAGAGAGTCTAAAAGTAGACTCAGAGATAACAAATACCTGACTTGTGTAGCCCTGTTCTCATGCTCATGACTGATAACACTTATCAATCACAGCACTCTTCATCTAAGGCTAGATACAGCCTCAGAAATCCTTCTCAATGCAGCACTCCAGGAAGACACTATCAAATAGAAGGAAACTAGCACAGTAGACGAAACCTAATCTGCCTTAACTGTCCTAGTATATATAAAAACTGAATAGGAGAAATCACGGATTCTTTAATTATGCTAGAATAATTGGTTTAACTATTTAGAATATTTCCCTAAAATCAAGGAATACTTTTCTGTTTACAGCATTTCGCAATCTATCATCTAGCAAATCTATTAAACAAACAAAAAAAGCAAGATCAGTTTGACAGATTGTGAAGAGAAAATCCATGCTAAAGGTGTATTCTTTTGCAAGTATTCACAAACTACATGCTAATAGCTCTAATTTTCCGTGGACAGCCACACTAAGGTAGAAAAGAGTCTCTGAGGAGTTATAACAACAGAAGACACAGACCTTCATAGTTCCACATACAAATGCACTGCCTAATCCACCTGCTTTTACCCTGGTGGCTTAATCCCTCCCTGACCCTGATGGGACAAGCAGATATAATTCAAAGGGGCCATCACCAACATTTTGTAGATAGAAATCCCTGTTATCAATGCCTGACAAAAAGGGCAGGGAAAATACTGAAGAAGCATCTAGGATCTTAAACTGAAAGCCAGAATGTATTATCAACATTCGTTATTATTGAATATGGTATCAAGTCACAAAACTAACTTCATGGAAAAAACATGTTTCTAAGTCCCATCTCCTCTCTACAACCTTGCAAAGAATGAAGATGAATGGCAAGTTGCAGATCACTGTCTATCAAATACCACATGTAAGTAAACAAACTTACCACATGTAAGTAAATAGAAGAAAAGTAAACTGGTTACCAAGGGAGAGTAGGATTAGTAAAGGGAAAGGAGTGGAGTTTGTTGTAATAATCACTTATTATTTTTCTTCCTTACATCTAAGGTTCCACTACACTCCTACCTTCAATGAGCTTATGAATCAACTTAAGAGATTAAGGCAAATACAAAAAAGTTATGGGTTGCACAGGGTGGCAAGAAGATTAGAAAAAAAGATAAAATGTCACTTCAAAAATCATTAGAAGAAGCATAACACAAACAGGGATGGGATTTTTCATACTGTGACTAAAACAATAGTTAATGATTCTTAATCCCAGTACTTTTTCCTCTTAAAGTGTCTGAATGTGGACAGTAAATGTTGCTGCTGAAGTTATTCTTTACACAGTTTGAAAATGATCACTTTTTTATATGTATTATAATTTTAAGATCATTATTACACTTGAATAATACAAAGATGAGAATGCTGATAGTGATGGTAAAGAAAAATACAGTGAAGAGGTTGACCTTATATAGGGTATACAGATGTATACGGGATCATGAGGAAAGAGAAGGAGATGGAAAGGAGGAAGATGATCCAGAATGTAATCCGAAGAACCATCAAACTCCAGTAGAGGGCAAAGAGCAAGAAAGGAAAACAAACACATGTGGCTTTTGAAGACATCACACTATATAATAGTCTAAACACAACCAACAGCTACTAAAGAGCCTTATGTTTCTGTACTTTCTTAGTTGAATCTATTAAACTATTTTGAATAAATAAATAACATTTTAAAAAATCTGTTCATTCTACTAAACATTTTAATAGAATAATTTCTGGCCACTCTCTCTCTATATATTGCATTGCAATAAATCTTCTAAGTAATGCTTATTCACTGTTAAGTACAGTTAGATTTTTAAAGTCCTTTTGGCAGATAGCTATTAGATTGCAGCTGTGAAAACTAATGTAATATACCATAAAAATTAGCAAAACTGTAACAAAGAAACCAATTATTTGTTTAGAAATATTTTTTCCTGAAAAACTAAAAGTTTTTGAGTCCAAGTGTTTGAGGAGGGTTAAGTAAGTTTACATTAGCTGTGCCTTCATTGCTTGGTCACAGAATTGCTATGATCGTCACTAAATGGAAGACAGAATATTTGTGAATTTGATTACGTAAAAAGAAACTAGTGTATGGTTAGGAATTTCTAGTAAAACCATACTTAACAGTTACAATAATCAGCTTATCGATTTTTTAATATTTAAATTGATATAATGACTAATAAAGAATCTTAAAGCATCATAATTATTATTTACCACTGACCTATGAATAAAGTATTTTGATGGGAAAATAATATCTCGATGCAATCATCCCATAGAAATCACAAGGTAGCACAAAATTTCCAAATGATTAGGACAGAGAAAAGGTATCACACAAGTTTAGCCATTTTCTTTCACTACGGTAAATTAAAACACACACTATTACTATTTGTTTGGATTAAAAAAATGGGGCTAACTACTTGAAGTTCAAATAACATCCATGGCAGGGCTGTTATCAGCAGAATACTACTGAACAGTGGCTGAGGGAAACAATAATCTGGAAGTAATAATTTGAGAGTCTCTGCTGGAAGCAGATGGCATAAAGAACAGAGAAGTTACTCTTAGAGAGTATTTTATAATTAAACATCATTTTCGTATATAGTGTCTCATTTATTCCTCATAAAATCCTCTGGGAATAAGATGGGTATTTATTACCATCTAAAAAACTAAGCCTGAAGGATTCAGAAGCACAGCTTGTTAGGGGCAGAACTGGGACTCAAACCCAAGGCTTTTGACTCTGGGTCCAATCTGCTTTATATTACCTACTTTCCTCCTTCCTCTTCCTAAGTAAACATGAAAGAAGAAACCTGAACTTTGTTTTCTAGCTTTTCCTAGACAAAGCAAAGTATGCCCTCATCTCTTACTTTAAAAAAGGAGGAGGAGGAGGAAGAAGGAAAAAGAGAGAGAGGATAAGAGGGGAAAAAGTAGGGAAAAAGGAAAGAGAGGAGAGGGGACAAAAAGGAGAGGGAAGAAGGGAAGAGAAGGGAAAAGAAGCAATTTAGACATAACTCTTATTTCAGGAAACTACCATGGGAAAGTCAATAAACTTAAGAAGATCTAAACAAAACTACAGAAGAACCCTAACCAAGTCAGAAGAAATGGAAGAGTGCTGAAAGGTTGGAAAACCTGTCTACCAAAGCAATGTGACAAGAGAAACAAAAACTGCATCAAGTAGAGTTGATGCCAGTCGCCATCAGGCACCATAACGGGTATGTCAGTTCTATTGTCTTACAGCAACCAATGACACTGTGCTGTTACAACCCACGACATTTACCATATTCGCCAGCTCTACAGAAATGTTGAAATGTCTAATGAATTAACCAAAAGCCAAAGAGTGAGGACCTTTAAGAGAAAGCTGATATACTAAAAATATTCTTGAATCTGAAATCAATACTAACAACTCTTTTAGATTAAATTTCCCAAAAGTAATGAGAAAAAAAGTTATGGTTTTAGGTTGACGGATATAGATTATTTTTAAAGTACAAATAATGGTCCCTAAAAATGTTTATATCTGAGTCATCCAACTCACTGTTGAAGTATCAATGATGCTTTTCTCTCTTCCATCAATGTCATCATCTTCATCTTCATCACTGAAATCTGCAGCTGCACTTTCAAGAAATTTGAAATTATCCAGCACTGAGGCAGAATCTGTTAACTCGGATTTTCTGGTTTAAAACATTTACATATTGCTCAGTTAATTTTTTAAACTCAATATAAGAATTAAGCCATGATATGTTGCACTAACTTCTGTTGATATTGTAATTATGATCTCCCAAACCATATTATGATCTACATTGACTCTTATCCATTACTTGTCCATGGAAAAGCAATATAGGAAGTTAGGTTAGTCTTTTAAAAGTACTTTGCAATCATGTATATTTAGATTAACGATAATCTAACGTAAAGAACTCCCCTTCCTGATTCAGTATTATTTTGATCCTTAAGACAACCTTAATTTCTTTTTTATTCTTTATTTTTATTTTTAAATATTTTTATTTTATTATTTTTATATCTTATTTTAGTTTCTTTTTAAAAATATTTTTCTCATTATCTGTGCCTCTATTTTTCTCTATTCTTTCCCTCTCTGCAACTCTTCCTCTGACATGTAAGTTTCCGTAACTAAGAAAATAACTAGTAAATATTCATTTTTCTCTGATGCAATCTTATATTTCTGAACAGCTAAAGAACTGAAAAAAGCAAATGAAGTTACCAAAAACAATATATTAGTCAAATTAATATTAGCACAAAACTTGATCCTATTGGTGAGTAAACCATTAACCTTTTGGAAATGACTGACTTTTCAAATGTATAAGATGTGAATGTAGTTCCCTCAAAATAAATTTAGTAAAGAATTTCCTAATGGCCAGAATAGGACGATTTCTCTCTGGTTCACTAGAAAATGTTTTAGATAAGAAGGCATTTTCCTGAAAAAAATTAACCACAACTATGGACAAAACTTCCAAAACAGATAAATCTTAAATTTCAAATCTGCTGTGAGCTATGTTTTTGTTTTTTCCACCCTATTCTCCATCTCTACATAGATCAGAGATTCAGAATAATACCCTTGCCAGTTTCAAAAGACAGGCCAAGGCCCAAACACAAGACAACTAGAGTGGTCTTTTCTAAATGTCTTATTACGACTTAAGTTAACCCTTTAGGTAAAAATATAACCAGGAATAATGCCTTGTGTATGTCTACACACAGAAACAATCTACATCTTATATTTATAAAAACAAGTTAATGTAGTCTTAATTATTAATGAATACATTTAAGAAGGCTCTAATGATATTTGTTTATAAAGTCATATTTTTGAACCTTTACCTAAATCCCATAATTTTAGCTTATGTTCTAAATAATAGAAACTATGTTCTCACTAGAAAATATATAGAGTTCAATTAAAACCACTCTTTCAGCCTAAATATGCATTAAAAGAAAGCAACATCCTATTTAAACTTTCATTGACTCTTTGGCTTTTTATTTAAGAATCATGCCAAATTTTTTTTCAATAAAGAATCTCCTCATTTAACTGTTCATGTTCATTTAAAGCAGAATTACATATAATTGTATGATACATTATCCAAAAGCAAAACAAAGTATTTCAAACAGCTACTGAATTTTTCACTTGATCTATCAATTAGAAATACATGCTTAAAATAGTTATTATCCACAGGAAAGATGAGTAAAGCATTATTAGATAACAAAAGAGGCTAAAAAAGGTTTACTTCTAAAGAATTTGAAGTATTCATATGATTTCTCGGTCACCAGGAATGAAATTTCATTCTTACAGATTTGAACTGAATTTCCAAATACGATCTTTTATGAAGTTCTAATAGTAAGTGCCTGAGCTTCAAGATATTAAAATCTACATTAAATCCATAAATTCCAAGCAAATAAAAATATCTTAAATAAAAATATTCTTAAAATAATCATAAATGATAACTCTAACTCCTATGTGTTATCTTCTACCAAATGAAATTTTAAATTTTACTAAACTTTATTATAATTAAATTATTTCCGTAGCAATATCTACAAGTGTAAGTATCACAAGTATCACCTAAAAACCAAAAACATTTAATAAGAACTAAAGTCATAGCTACAGCACTTTCCAGACAAAATACTTACCCAATCATTGCTGTCTCTTTAACTTCAGCCTCTGTGCCATTTATAACTGAGTCCTGATTTTTGTCATCTTCCCTGTCAGTGACATCACTTGGAAAGCCCAACAAAGCTCGCACTCGTTTAGACTTCACATCTAGAATAGTATCTGTGTAACCCACCTCCTGCAGATACCTGTGTGTGAAGAGGATCTTTACAATTCAGTCACACTGAAATCAGTATTCTATAACTTAATATGTAAATCAAAGTATTTCTTTAAATTCACTGCCTGCATAAGACTTCACACTACAGTACTATGCTACTAAGACTTGCTAATAAATACTCTTCCAGCTGCAGATGGAGCCGTCTCTTGCAGTACCAGCCTCTACGGTCACAGAGAAAAATCAAAGAACTATACAATACACCATTCACTAAATTTATCATAAGAAGCAGCTGTTCCTTAATATACCTAATAGCACATTCTTTCTTCTAGGCAGAGTTGGAGTAAACTCACTCTTAGATTCTACTGAATTACTACTTTATAATAGTAATTATTATAACTAATAGTCTTTTTACATATCTGATGTAAAGTGTCATTGATCAACTGTTTGAGACTTAGAATGTTTCTAGCATATATATAGTTTCCTCCATGACGTACAAGAAGATGTATGTTCCAAAGGGTCATGTTTACAGAAGAAAAGCTTGTATCTTGAGACAACTCTAAAAATAGACCACAATTCAACTGTGGGATGTGGGGGGGATGGGTGCACAGGGTGCAGGGGTTGTAGAGAGTCAGCAGCACAGAAAACAGAGGAGAGCCTTCGTATTGAGAGTTGGACCTGGTTCTAAAGCCCATTTCTGCCATTTTCTTCCTAACTTTAATTCTCTCAAACTTCAGTTTTCTTTCCCCTAAAAGAGACACACCTAGTACAGTGCCTGGCATATGGAAGGTACTCAATATCTATTAACAACAAAGATGACCAAAAAAGACCAAAAGTAGTGGCAGGAACATGAAAAAAGCCAAATGTCATTAATAATATCATTAATAAACATGATAGACAAATGTTAGGCATTAACTTAAAAGTAAGCATCAAGACTATGAGATGAAAGAGAAAACAAAGATGGACAAGATGATGAGTCTAAGGTCAGTTTATTTCAAGATCTCGTATTAATAGCTATTATAGCTCAGCAATATCTCACAAAGATAGAGACCAAAATGGAAAAACTGCATCCTATCAAATCAAGATACTCATTTTCTTTTTTTTTTTTTTTGAGGAAAATTAGCCCTGAGCTAACTACTGCCAGTCCTCCTCTTTTTGCTGAGGAAGCCTGGCCCTGAGCTAACATCTGTGCCCATCTTCCTCTATTTTATATGAGGGGTGCCGACCACAGCATGGCAGGCCAAGTGGTGCCATGTTCACACCCAGGATCCGAAAGGGCGAACCCCAGGCCGCCGAGAAGCGGAACATGTGCACTTCACTGCTGCGCCACCAGGCTGGCCCCAAGATACTCATTTTCAATTCTATCCAATATTTTAAGTTTTGATTAGAATTTGGATAATAAATTTATAACTTTCTTTAATCAGTTGTTCTTGCAAACTAATACAAAGGTGTTATGTTTTTCTACTTTTAACAAATAATATTTGATACATACCTCACTTTGGCAAGAAAATCACATGACAACTGCTTCAAAAACTGCCTTCACTAAATAGTTACTCCCTCATTCATTGATGAAATGTCATCTTTACTTTGAGGGGCAGATTATGAGTCTTCTAAAGTTTCTGAAAATATCTCTTGGATTGCTATGATAACCACTTCTCATAAAAAAAAATCAGCATTTTCAGAAGACTTATTTATTTATAAAAGAAAAATGCATAAAATATATTTAAGACCAAAGTGAGGGCACTAATGAAAACTCACTTATTAAACGTTAGTGAAGTCTCATTTTCTTCTAACTTTGAGGAGATAAAAAATAGATATGAGAAGATATTTAAATATTTTCTTCCCGTTGTCAAAAGGAATGGCAGGTAAGCAGCCACTCTGGAAACCATAGGTTTAGACTATTCACAAGCAAACCCAAAAGTCCAAAACAGGTAGTAAATTTCATTTTACTGAGGCACTTATGTGAATACAAGTTTCAAACGTGATGCGCACGGAGCAGGCACTGAGCTGCTGAGTGGGTATCACCCACCGCCTGACATGGAAACCTCAACCCAGCTTTGTTCCCTCTTTACAGTCTCAAATGCACTTAGAGGAGGAAGTCTAGGTTAGCGCAATATTTGTACATTTGGGAAATTTTAGTTCTTCAATCTACTTAAAATAGCTTAAAAACATAACAAAATTACATGTAAATATTGATTAGACATATTAAAGCATATGTATATTCATGTACAAAAGATGCAAAGAAAAGAGTAACTTTAAGGGTGTAAAATTCTTTAAACTATAAATTTAAGTGTATAATGAAACTTAGAAGCTTAAAACTGTACCCTTTTTGATGAAGCTAAAATTATGGAAAGAGAATTTATTCTTGATAATTCTTATTAATATTTAATGAAAAATAAATTCCACCACAGGCGAAAGAGGATTTAATATGAAAAAGGAACAGTAATTCAATTAAGCTTTTTCACAGCAGCAGTATAATAATGAGATCAAATTATTCTATTGAATTGAAAATACAAAATAAAAATAATCTCATTAAAATATGCTTCTCCCCTTTAGTTTGACCATGGCATACTTACTGTCTGAGTAGTTGTCGACCTTGTTTCCACATTAACTGACTATTTTGTTGTGGCTGCATCTCTGTTTCATTACCTTCATCTGGAAAACATTAAGTCATAAAATTGACTTGTTACATACATTAGAGGGCATCTTGATTTATGAAAAATGTCCAATAAAAATTTATAAGATTAAGAAAATGTAGGGACCAGCCCCATGTCTGAGTGGTTAAGTCCGCACAATCTGCTTTGGTGGCCCAGGGTTTCACCGGTTCAGATCCTGGGCATGCACATGGCACCGCTCATCAAACCATGCTGAGGTGGCATCCCACATGCCACAACTAGAAGAACCCACAACTAAAAAATATACAACTATGTTATCAGGGGGCTTTGGGGAGAAAAAGGAAAAAATTTTAAAAATTAAAAGAAAAGAAAATGTAAAACTGCACTGTAAGGTATACCTTGTTTTAGGACAAGGTAAAATCTGTTTTTAAGTCTAATTTCCATAACAAAACTCTAATATAAATTCCTTATTGCTACTGGATCCCACTGACAGTAGCAGAACTAAAATAAAGACACTTCCCCAATGTTTAGGTAGTCTGAGAATTTTCCTCCAGGACAAAGACCTGTCCAAATCAAGTCACACACCAAGAGCCCAAAGTACTATGAAGCATCACATCAGAATTAGAACAAAATAACCAAGAATGATGGTAAAAAAAAAAAAAAAAAAAAAGGAAAAAAAAAAAGCCAGTTTGGTAAAGAGTAGATAGATACGATAATCTGAACTCAAATCTATTTCCTTTATCAGTTATTAAATGAAAATCTCATGTATCCTTGTTAAGACATTCTTTGAATGAAAACCTCTAAGCCTTGTAAATCTTAAATTCATCATTTGGTAGAAGCTGAAACCTTTCAAGAAGGTGGTAAAATAAAAAACGCCTTCTCTATGATAAGTCTGGACTAAAGAATTTCCACACTACACTATGGCTCAACTTTAAAAATACAAAAAAGTTCACACTTTCCATCAGCCCTTATCAAACTGTAAGAAACTGCGATCTTTATAGTTTACAGTGTCAAGTGGAGATATGAGAGAGACTGGGGAAAATTTGTTTTATGATATTTAAGCATTTACTGTATTCTAGATGCTGTGTTAAAAACATACACATTATCCCTGTTAATCTTTACAACCTCAAAAGATAGGTGTTATTTTTTTTTTTAGACAGGGCTGACAGCTTTTTTCCCCCCAAAGTATGCACTTTTTTTTTTTGGGGTGAGGAAGATTAGCCTGAGCCATCTGGCAATCTGTTGCCAATCTTCCTCTTTTTTTCCCCCCCAAAGTCCCAGTACATAGCTGTATATCCTAGTTGTAGGTCATTCTACTACTTCTATGTGGGAGGCTGCCACAGCATGGCTTGATGAATGGTGCATAGGTCCGCACCCAGGAGCCAAACTGGCAAACCCTGGGCCGCTGAATTGGAGTGCGTGAACTTAACCATTTGGCCACGGGGCTGGCGCCAAGATAGGTGTTATTACCATCCCCATTTTAAAGATGAGAAAGATGAGTTTTACAGGGTAATTGTAAGGTTTCTAAGTTAGCAATACAGTTGTAAATGTTCAAATCACGTCTGTTTGACTTCACAGCTCATCTATTTTCCTCCACATGCTATCACTGCAATGAGGAGAAATCAGAGAAACATACAAATAAAAATAAGAATTAGATTTTGCATTTTCATTTTTCTCCTAAAATAACTAGGCCAAGCTCTGTGACATACCAAAGAAACAGCAGTAGAGTTGATGGGGGGAAAGAGGGGTTTTTAAGTTAACTCAAAAAGGATGACTACTTTGGGACGACTTCAAAGAGGATACACTTAAAAAAAACAAGGTAAAAACAGTATCCCAATACTAAGGAAAAACAATACATTTTGTTTCCACTGACCCACAAATTCAGGAATTGTGTATATAACGTAGTATGTTCCAATATATCCCGTTCTCAAGTCAAGTGAGTAACCTTTACTTGGCAAGAAAGAACATTACACTGGCATTTCAAAATACAAAAAATTTTAGATGTGAAAGAACTTTTGAGGCCATCTAATTTCCCATCAAAATATGCCTAAATCCTTCCTATATCATCCTCAGATATACTCAACTGCCTTTGCCTACTTTGGCAGCTAGTGATGTCACCAAAGTACAGTACATCCATTCAATGGAATACTACTCAACAAGGAATGAACTACTGATACACACCAACATGTGTAAATCTTCAATGCATTATGTTAAGTGAGAGAAGCTAGAATCAAAAGGCTACATTCTGTATAATTCTGGAATTCATATGACTTTCTGGAAAAGGCACACCATCAGAACAGAAAAGAGATTAGTGGTTGCCAGGGGATTAGACTGGGGAGGGAAGGACTGACTGCAAAGGGTAGTAGTAACAAGACTCTGTGCGTCTGTGAAAACACTAAAAAGGTGAATTTTAGTGTATGTAAATTATACCTTAATAAAAAACGTTAAGCCAAATCAAGCAAGAGTGCATCCTCACCCTCTTAAAAAAAAAAAAAAGTGTATTCTTATACAGGGATAAAATCTGACTCCTTGGGTAACATCTGACTTTAAAAAAAGCCTGAGGTTAAAAAAGAAAAGAGCTGTTGCACATGTTAACTTGATTTTCCCCACACTTCCTTATCCAGGCTAAAGGCACAGTGAGTAGTTATCAACTATCAGATTCATTCTTACCTTATCAAGTTCAAAAAGTGACATTATACAAAAGTCAGAATTTTAAAGTGGATAAAAGCTGAATTTCTTGGTAATATTAAAAGTATTTGACTGGCACTTCCAGTCAAGTTGAAATAATAGGGACCCAATTTATCCTCCTGCTTGAAACAGCTATAAAACAAAAATAACAAAACAAAAACAAAAACAAAACAGATGATAGAACAGTTAAGACACTGGGCATCAGGCAACAGAGGACAGTGATCCTTGAGAGGAGAGATGCGAACAGGTGAGCCCTGTGACCGTTCCAGCTTACTGCCAAAGGAATGATGAGCACCAGAAATATATACTTTTTATATTATTTAAATCTCTTTAAAAGAGAATTAACTGTTGAAACAAAAATAACGTAGTGTATGGTTTGTAATATACATAGAAGTAAAATATATGAAAACAACTACACAAAGACAGAGAGGAGAGATGGAAGTACACTGTTTAAAGTTCTCATACTATACATGAAGTGGTATCTGTCACTTAAAGACAGACTGTAATAAGTTAAAAATGTATACTATAAATCTTAAAGCAAGCACTAAAATAACAAAGAGTTATAGCTAATAAGTCAGCAAAACAGATAAAAATGGAATCATAAGAAACACTAGATTAATCCAAAAGAAACCTGAAAAAGGAAAAGTACAGATTGAACAAATAGAAAACAAATAGCAAAGGTAAGTAGCTCTAATCATATCAATAATCACATTAAAAATAAATGCTAGCCTACACATCTCAATTAAAAGGCAGAAGTCATTTTGCATAAAAATATTCTATTTTTAATAAGTATCTGGCTTCTAATATTAAACAGGACAAACTCAAATATGGAAGATAAACAGATTTTAACATAACTCGAATTAATATCCTCTTAAAGCAGAAATGTGAAAGTTTGGAAGTGGAACAAAACAGAAAAAAAAGTCAAAGGGAAAACTAGTTTTTTGTGAAAAATGTTCCAGAAACTGTCTGGATTATCAGTTTTAGGAAAAATACAGTAAACAGATAAAAGAACAAAGAATGGAAAAATCCCTGCTTCTTAAGGTTTACCCTATTTGGATACACCACTTTCTACCCTCTCCTAGTCACTGTCCTTATCACTGTCATCTAGAAATCCCTTGATAATCAGGTTCACATGCTTCCTCTGCAAGCAAACTTTCACATCATCTTGAGTGAAGTTAATATTCATGTGGGTGATCCACTTCAGCCTCTCCACAACCACCACCCTCTGTAGCTGTCATACTTAGATCTTGTCATTATGAAGAACTGTCACAGACGCAAACTCACTCTCTGAGCATATCCTTCCGGCTCAATACTTCCAGTTCCCTAGTTCTTTGATTTAACTGGGACCTTAAATCAGGGGCTGGCAAATTACAGCCTGCAGGTCAAGTCCAGCCTGCCACACTCATTCATTTATGTATTATGGCTGCTTTCATGTTATGAGGGCTGAGTTGAGTAGCTGCAAGAGATAACATGTGGCCTACAAAGCCCAAACATTACTATCTGGCCCTTTATAGGAAAAGTTTGCTCACCTGCTCTAGACCATAGCCTATCCCCTTACTTTTAGCCATTAGCCTCTTTTTGTGTTCACTTCCTTCTCTGTCTAGTTTTAGTTCATGGTCTAACACTTCAACCATTCTATGCTAGCGCTCTCAATTTTCTTGTCTTCTACATAAACTCATGATCACACACCTCAACTGGACCCTCAGCTTTTCTCAATCCTACTATTTCCTAGTCCTCCTGTTCATTATTTTAAACCTTCTCTACTTTCTTAAACCTGAGGCCCTCTAAGCAGATAAACCCGCCTCATAAAGCGATCTCATATTAAATACCCACCACCAAACTGAAGCCCAAACCTACAGTCCCATCACCTAACTTCCTATATTCTCTGTTGGTAACAATAAAAGACATGCTCCTCCTGCCATTCTCTAGCTATGTTTAGAAGCCAATCCCTATCACTTCTTCTGATATCTTCCTATTTTGAGCATCTGTGCTCTCTCCCTTGTATTTGCTCCTCCTCTAAGAACACATCACACACACAATCTCACACACACACATCCACACTTCCTTGACCCATGTGTCCTTTCAGCTATGGCCCTCTAATCCTTCCCCTTCACAACCTAAGCTTCCTGAAAGTTGACTGCACTTAGTCTTCATTTTCCACTCACGTCCACGTATCACCTCTCTCCTAAAACTGCTCACGATAAAGTTCTCAGTGACCTGTTTGTCACTAAATCTTAGAGTCACTCTTCAGCCCTCTGGGTATCAATCAATAGGACTGAAGGGTCCTACCTTCTAGAAAATCCTTCTTCTCTTGGTTTCCTCCTACCATTAAGATAATCCTTATCAGTTTTCTTTTCAGGTTTCTATTCTTCTAACAGTTTTTTAAACGTTGTCATTCCTCAGGGCTCCATTTTAGGTCCTCTCCCATTCTGCATAAGGTCCCTGGGTGAGCTGTTCCACTCCAAGGGCTTTGAGCATCAGCAGTACTATATGCTGATGTCTCTCAAATCTACATATCAAACCCATACGTCCAACTGTCTACCAGCCATCTTCATTTTAATGTCTAACAAATAAATCCAAAAAGTGAAACCACCATTTCTTAAACTTACTTCTGGTGCGGTTTTTTACTAAAAGTATGAGAGTCATCTTTGATTCTCCCTTTTTTTTCATCCCCTACACCCAAACAAGAACTAATCTCTGCAGATTTTACTTCATACATAATTCCTGAACAAACCCGCTTCCCCTCAACTCCACTACCAGCACCCTTGTCACGGTAGCCTTCCTCCTCTGCCCAGGTGGCTGTAAGAGTCCTCTAACCAGTCTCCCCCTCTCCAACTCTGCTCCTTTCTAACCCATCTTCCACACCAGTCAGTGTGATCTAAGAGCACATCCAATCACAAGAGACCTAATTAAGATCTTTCAAATGCCTTCTCATAACTACTAGGATAGAATGTGAACTCCTTAATATATTTTACAAGACCTTTATATCATATTTTGCCATTCCCTCCTCCCTCCACCCCCCACTAACTCCCTAGCTCTATCTACAAACACTCCTTCCCTCCCTACCACTACTATCCAGTTATTTCGTTTCTCAAATGTACCATACTCCTACCTCAGAGACTTTACCACCAGTACTCTGCCTCTGCCACCTCTCATGCAACAAAAATTTAGTCAGTCCACTCACCCTGGCTACTTTTTACTTGTCCTTCAGATGTCAACTTTAAACATCACTTCCAGTTAAGAAGCCTTCGTTGACCACTTAAGATTAGATTTGGTTCCCCTGCTACTATGCTCCATAACACCTATTACACTTTCCCATTACACAGGTCATTTTACCGTAATCCACCTTTTCCTTATCTTCCCTGTAAAAATCCAAGAGGGCACTGTTATCTTATTCACAGAATTTGGTGCGGGGTATGACAAGCACTACATATTTTATATTTGTCAGATGAATGGGTAGTTTGAATGATCGATAGAATGATGTTAGGTACTAACTAGGTACTGTATACTAAGAAAATAAACCTTGGAGTTAGGAATTATTTCCAGAATTTTTCCCATTTTATAGGTAAGGAACGGAGCAACTTCAGAGAGATTAAGTATTATCACAGGTATTTAAAGTGTCAGGACAGAGTCAAACATCTGATTTCAAAGCCCAAACTTTTTCTACTGAGCCACATTGTTTACTTATAAACAGTTTGTATATATTCCAACCAGGCCTTTGAACTCCTAAATTGATATCCAAACATTAGGAAACAAACTTTTCTACGTAAAAGTACTGATTAAAATCACTCCTTTGGGGGCCGGCCTCGCAGCCAAGTGGTTAAGTTCGCGTGCTCTGCTTCGGCAGTCTGCTTGGGCACAGACATGGCACCGCTCATCATGCCACGTTGAGGCGGTATCCCACATGCCACAACTAGAAGGACCCACAGCTAAAATATGCAACTATGTACTGGGGGGTTTTGGGGAGAAAAAGTAATAAAAAAAAAAATCACTCCTTTGACTCAGACAACATACTTCTAAGATAGTCTTTAACGAATAGCCTAGATTTAAAAAAAAAAAACAATTTTTTTAATTTAAGTACCTCTCAAGTCAAAAGAAGAGACACCAAAATAAAAAATAATACAAAACAAAAAGGAAAAAGAATATTCCAGTGATCAACTGTTATTGCTCGAAGTCTCAAGGATTCAATATTCAGCTGTGGAAATGTGTTAATAAAATTATTATACTGAACTGAACTATAAAAATGGTAGCACATTCAGAATTTACTTTGTAAAGTTCTTTCATACATTGTCAAATATAGAAGCAGTGTGGTAAAATGGGAAAAATATGAATTTTGGAGTCAGACAGACTTGAGTTCAGACTCGTATTCCCATCACTTAACAGTTGTGTGACCTTGGGCAAGCTTTTTCACTTCTTTGAGTTTAAATTTCATACAGATAAAATGAGAATAATATTATCTTTATTGAATGAACGATTTTATGAGTTAAAGTTAATATACATAGAGCCTCAGTACAGACAGGTATTTCAGTAAGTGACATAAACAACAGTTGTTATTTTCAGATATTTGATCCAGGAATTTAATCTGAAATTATGTCAAAAACACAGTCATCTGAAACACGGCAATAACTTTTGAACAACTTTTCTTACTGTCCCCTTACACCTCCTAATAAGTCAGTTGTATCTGCATTCCTTAATATCTTTACAAGCACTATTTTTGCATTGTTTGGTGGGGTGAAGAGGAAGGCAGGAGAAGGAAAAAGGAGAAATAACACGAAAAGATAATAAATGTTTCAGCTGTTAAAAGATATTCTGGTTACAGAACCTCCTGTGAATAGGAAAATCCAAAATAATTTTACACCTGAAGCTGAGGGGTTAGGGTCAAGGGATGAGGAAGACCCCTGTACTTGAAGAAGAAATCTCTCACCTCCAAGTTCCTATTCTCTCTCTCAGGATTTCAAGGGCAGGATGTACTTTGTACTGCACATCTCAAAGTTCCCATTAATACTGGGGAGACCCAGCAAGACACGGCTATGTTGGTGCACGTTACCCCATGAATTCTGATCCTTCCAGTAAGTGGAGAACATAAGCAGAAAATGGGGAACTAAACGGGGAAGAGGGAAAAGGAAGGAAGGTGGTGGAAAATGATCTAAATGACACTAAACGGCTAGTGCCAAAAGACAAGTAGCTCAGAAAAACAATTAATATGCCAATAATTAGAAATTAATAGTTATAAATAGTGTTGCTACAACCTACTAGTATTAACTTTTCATTCACTTAAACTTCCTTTAAAATTAGCTTACCAGAATCATAGCTTGGAGGCTTCATATCTCCCTGATTCAATTCTGTCCCATATTTCAACTTGTGGTATTTGGCTCTAACAAAGAAATGAGAAAATACAAACAGTCTTAAAACATATTTAAATGAACTTTAAGATATGTAATAGGAGTAGTCATCAGTATGCAGTAGTCCTGGCTAACTTTCAAAGGCTCATAGCCTTCCACAGTGTAATACAAAAAGCGCTTGCCATTATTTTGTTGTTGTTATACCACCAAGTGCCATTATAACAAATAAAGAAGTAACACTGGGAATCATAAATCTTTCTGTAATTACAAATGAACCATAAAACATTCTAGTTCATGTAGTATTCAAATCTTCTTGATGATTATCAGAGTACAATTCTACTATCAAAAGCAGTAGATAAGTTTGTTTGTTTGTTTGTTTTGGTTTTGGTTGTTTGTTTTTAGGAAGATTAGCCCTGAGCTAACTACTGCCAATCCTCTTCTTTTTGCTGAGCAAGACCGGCCCTGAGCTAACATCCATGCCTATCTTCCTCCACTTTATATGTGGGACACCTACCACAACATGGCTTTTGCCAAGCGGTGCCATGTCCGCACCCGGGATCACAAACCGGCGAACCCCGGGCCGCCAAGAAGCAGAACATGCGAACTTAACCGCTGCGCCACCGGGCCAGCCCCAGTAGATAAGTTTGGATTGTGAAATAAACTTGTAAAAGACTAACCTTTCTCAAAATTGAGTTTTTATACAGAAAAGTCATCTATAATACTCTGTGCTTTGTCAAGCTTTACAATTTGCCAAGTATGCATTACAGTGAACAATCCAAGGGAGGAAGGGGGAACCAGCCCAAATCATCCAAAGACATTCTAGTAGGAATGAATAATTTTTTTAACAGTCAAAGTATCCTTTGCCTTTTCAGGAAGAACTCAGGAAGAAGTGTGAACAGAAATTCTTGTCTATCTTCTTTTAAAAGCTACATGAATGTTATTATTTCTGGTTAAACTGATTTAACCATCTCAGATTTAACCATCTGAGACCAGAAAAATAATCCAGATAAGGTAAAAATTTGAAAGGTTAACTAAAAATGGCGATACTTACTTAATTTTGACTTGTTTGCTTCCCTGAAATATTGAGGCCATTTATAACAAATATTTGATGTAATAAGGGATAATAACAACAATAATAATAATTTTAAAAACCAAAGTAATAAAGTAATAAAAAAGGAATGAAAGAGTAACGCAGCCAAATTTGAAAGTTATTTTTTCTTTATAAAAAACTGAGCACTTACAATAAAGTTTTTATATTTCAAGAAAACTATAAACGAAATGAAAATTATTTGCTCAAATGCATAAAGTACTGGAATTCTTCACATTATTTGGCATTAATTATGCAGATGCAACAGAAAAATTAACATTTTATATAGAGGGGAATCTTAAGAAAACTATGAAAATTATAGATAGCTGATATTCTATTCCTTAAGGCAGGTGGTAGGTACACGAGTATTCTTTGTATTAGTCTTTATATGTTTTGCACCTATATGAAATGTTTTGTAATAATACATACCCACTAAAAAGAAACAAGAATATTTATGTACTAATATGGATTGGTCGCTAAGCTTAAGTAAAAAAACAAGGTACAAAATACAATGTACATATGTGTTTATATATATATATATATATATACACACACACACATGTGTTATATATATTTCATATGCATAGAATATTTCTGGAAGCATACATGATACATACGACATCAGTTAATAAGATTTCCTTTGGGAAGGGAAATCAGTGAACTGATTCACAAGGGAGATAATTTTGTGTTATTTGGTTAATTAACCATATGGGTATATTTCTATTTTTTAAAAAAAACTTTTAGTACATATTTTTGTTCCAAATTATCTAGAACATCTTTTTCTCTACTCCCAATGCTTCTCTTAATCACAAAGATTTCATCACCAAACTAAACGTTTCCTGGTCTATTTCAATGTATTTATAATAATGTTGATTATTAGAAGGTAAGATTTATAGCCATTAACTTGACTTAGAGTTACCAGAAAGCAAACAAGGTTCTTAATGTAATTGTCAATCTTCATATTTTTCAGAAACATACTTCATCTACCATGAGATAAAGTAACAATACCTCTTAGAAGTCAAAACAACAATTCAAAGTAACTAGCCTGAGGACAGAATAAAAGTAGCAATAAAATTTTATGAAATTAATTTATATGTTTTTGTTGTATATATATTTATTATATATGTATATACAAAGAAAAACATTTTCAAACAAAATACTGCACTACAGTGCATTCTAGTGGTCTTAGGAAAAACTGCAACAGAGCTTACAAAAAAGGGAATAGAAAATATTCTATATAATATATGTAACAAAAATAACAGCACTCTATGAACTAACATTTCATTAAAAATTAGACAAAGACAAAACAAATGAAGAATTGCTGTGTTTACCACAAGCTGTGTTCCTTTAAACTACAGGCTCCCTACTGAATTGTCAAATTCACTGAAAAATAATTTACTCACAGAACCTTTCTCAACTTGGTAACATTGCTTTCGAAGTCAATATGCTAAAATACCTTCTCACTCATATTGTTTCCCATTGTTTTAACACTTCATCTCACTGTGTTACCAATCCTCTTATTCCCTAATCTTTTTCTGTCTAAATCTGACTGCAAATTAAATAAAAGATCTCATGTCTAAGAACTCTATGTTTAATATATAGCTAGGCCTCCCAGTTGGCCTTTACTGGATAAAACAGCATAAAAATGATATAAATATTATAATACATTAAAGAAGTCTCATTATAGCCTTGTTTCAAACTCTATTATTATATATAATGCACTAGGAATATAACATAGCATACCAATCACATTTTAAATGGTGATGCTAAAAATATGATTAAATCCAATGAACTGTTATTGAATTCTTATGACATGCCAAATACTACACCAGCTGCTGAGAATAACCTGCAGCTTGTAGTCAGTTAAGGGTGGAGGCAAGGAGATGCCTGAGAGAGAGAAATGTAAATAACTACAGCATACCGTGATGAGAGCTATGAGTTATATCAAATGTTATAGGAATTCAGATAAGGAATTATCTAATTCCGTCAAATGTGGTGTCAAACAGGGCTAGCAAAAAGAAGGTAGCAATAGATTTTAGCTAAACCTCAAAAAACCAGGAGTTTTCCAATCAGACACATGGAATGATGAAGAGGGTATTTCTCTCAAAAGGAACATCTTAAAGGTGGGAAAAAAATACACAGTGGGTCAAAAAACAGCTAAGTGTGTGTGTGTAGGCTAGAAAAGTTCTTGGATGTAAAAGGTTTTAATAAGAAGAACTTTGAAATTAGCTAGATATTTTCAAGCAGGGACATAACACCTGTGGTTTAGAAAATGAATACTATGGACTACTATGGAGGCGCAGGACGAATTAGAACATGGAGATACTAGAGGCAGGAGGACAGCTGGAGTTTTACAGTGGTACAGATAAAAGAGAAATGGGGAAAAATAAATGTTTCAGAATTGTATTTTATATAGTATTTCAGGTTCTTGAGTATAGAAGCTCCTGAATAAATCTTAGATTACACATTGTGCATTCTTGAAAAATTACATGTAAATTTGCTCATTTTGTAAATTTTATCACACTTTAAGGAATGCTTTGATAAATCCATTGCTAGGTGATTAATCCTTCTGTAATGTTAAAGATTCAGTTTTACTTAATTTTGGATCTTCTTACGTGGGACTACCTAGAAAATCTGTAACAGCAATTCAAAATCATGATCCTTACGTAGGTGTTTACAAGTTAAATGACAAGACATCTGGAATCTGCTCTAAAATAGGTCAAGATGAAGCAAGACTGACGAAGTCTTGGAGATGTATATAAAAGATATTAGTCTCTCTAAGTTTATGTTTCAAATTTTCCTCAACAAAAAATTTTCTTAAATTGGCTTAAGGCATTAGAAAAATAACTTCAGGGGCTGGCCCTGTGGCTGAGTGGTTAAGTTCACATGCTCTGCTTCAGCAGCCAGGGTTTCACCAGTTCGGATCCTGGGCACAGACCTAGCACCGCTCATCAAGCCACGCACAGCAGAACTAGAGGATCTACAACTAGAACGTACAATTACGCACCAGGGAGCACTGGGGAGAAGAAGAAGAAGAAAAAAAGTTTGGCAACAGACGTTAGCTCAGGGCCATTTTAAAAAAAAAAAAAGAAAGAATTTTAGAATCAAAAGAATTGAAATATTCCAGAGCTCTGAAATTTTTTTAAAATTCCTGGCATTAAGGCATTAGAAAAATAATTCCAGAGTGATATGTTTAAGAGTTCTAATCCACAAAGAAATGCTTTTTTATTCCTTAATTTATTACACTTCAATAGTGCCATTACATCAGGAATAATCTTAAATCATTTCATGAACTTCAAAACATACAAAATCAGGGACTGTTTTCCAGGAGAATCTTATTAGCAAAAAAGAAATCTTCCCTAGACCCAGCCAATTCTTTATCTCTTCTGTTCTCCAAAGTCAAACTACTTGAAAAAATAAGTGACTATATCTGTCTCCACTTTATCTATCCTTCTCACTCTTCAATCCCCTGTCATCTGGTTTATGTTCCTGCTACCTCACTGAAGCTGTCTGGCAAGAATACCAGCAAGCTCCCAACCGGCAAATCCAAGTGACTATTTTCAGTATACAACTTACTCGGAGTCTGTTTGGCATCTGCAATAGTCAAACTCCCACCTTCTTTAGCTTGTTTCCAATACACTGCTCCCTCCTTCCTTCTCCAATATTCCTTTGTTGGCTCTTCTTCCTCTGCCTTTTCTTCAAACATCTCCATTTCCTATGGCTCCTGCTAGTCTCTCTCCTCTTCCCACAATACTTGTTCTGCTTGTTTCAATTACTCCTATAACTTTAAACACAATATTCATGATTCCCAGGCATACATCTCTAGTCATGAGTCCCATATACCTGCTTTTCAACTCTTCTTTAATTCATTACTAACTTCCAAAACTCTTACTCAAGTCAGAAACCTGGGAATCGTTCTTGAGTTATCTTTCTTTTTCATCCCCTATACCCAATCATATCCAAATTTTATAAATTCTTTCTATTTAAAATGTTTCACAGCTGATGCCTCTATTAACAGATCTTTTCAAGCCATCCCCCATATTGAAGTCAGTGTGGTCTTTCTAAAATCTATTTCACACTACTCCATGCATAAAACCTTTCAACTGTGTGACAATTAAATGCAATATGTATTCCTAGACTAGATAGTGGACCAGGAAAAAAAATACTATAAAGATCATAATTGGGAGATTTGCTGGGAAAAAACTGCTATAGAGATCATCATTGGGCTATATTAGACAATAGAACTGTATCAACATTAAATTTCTTTAACTCGATAATGAGCTCTAATTATATAAGGGAATGTCCTTGCTCTTAGAAGATAAACACTGAGGTATTTAGGAGTGAAGGGGTATAATGTCTGCAACTAAGCGGCAAATGATTCAGGAAGAAAACAATATGCTATAGAGAACAAGTATGATAAAAGTAAATACAGCAAAACATCAACTGGTGAATCTGGGTAAAGGGTATATAGTTTTGCAACTTTGGTTAGTCTGAGATTATTTTAGAATAAAAAATTTTTTTAAACTTTCAATATTCTCTATTATATGTAAGACAAGTTTGAACTCCTTAGTTAGGCTCTCCATGATCTGGCTCTTGCCCACCTCTACCATTATCACTTATCAAATCAAAACTAACGTCCTACCCTCCATACACAGTGATTACAAATTTCTGAACACATCAAACTGCTTTGTTCCATGTCAAACATATCCTGTCTATTTTCTGAACCCTGCCTATCTGGCAAACACCTTATTTTTACAATGCTGTTCAAGTCTCATCTCCTCTAATTACACCCTCCTTTCTACTTCCACCTTCCAGATCCAAATAACCACTCCCTTCTTTGTGATCCCACTGCTCCCTGTAAAGACTTCTCATAGCACCTATCATACCGCACTGCACTTCTGTGGTTTACAAGTCTGTTTCCTGCTACTCTAAGCCCTCAAGGACAAGGACCTATGTTTATACTTAGCTCCAGCAGAGTGCTTAAGTTGGATGGATAGAACAAATATGTTAAATGAGAAGGGATACACACATACATACACGCACACACACACGCAATATCCTTGGTTACTTTAGTATTTGTATATTTTAATTCTTCTGTCTTACAAGATAATAAGATGTACTGGTAAAGAGTACAGGCTTCAGAATCAGACAGACCCAAGGGATGTGAACCACAGCTCTACTATAACTCTGCAACTCTACCCCAAGTTATTTAGTTTTTAAGCCTCAGGGCCAAGTACACAGCAGTTAATACATAGTTGCCATTATTAATGTTATTACTCTCTCTGTTTGATTATGCCTATAACACAGATTGCTCGAAGTCTCATGTAATTCCCAAGTCACATACTTTAAAAGTGATTTTTCTCCCATCTCCCCAATACAGCTTTCAATCAATCTCTCAAGGAATGAAAAGAACCACCTATTTTTCACTGAGAGGTCAACTTGTTTTCAATCCCTTGTGTCATTTAAAGATCCCACATGAAAGTGAATACAAGTCTTAATAAAGTTTTATCTATTTCCTGATATTCATGAATATCGTCTGCTAAATATTATTTTACAGTAGTCTTGCAAACAGCCCATTCATCAACTTCAAAAAGATGAGAAAAGCATGCGATCAAAAAGGAAGCAAAACAGAGAATTTTAGTATCACCTATCAACTACTCAATTACATAAAACAAAGAACTGCCTCACATTCCTGACAAAAAAAATCTGAAGACCATCTGTTAAAGTAAATAAACCTAATTCATATGAAAACTTCCAAAACTCTCAGCTCTGAACTATTGTCCTTTACTTGTGACTCAAGTGTAGTTACTTGAGTATCTTAGACAGAAGCAAAATAGAAAGGTAAGATTTACTTCTAGAGAGGTATGAATAGCTGATAGCAAAGTAACAAAATACCAAAACAGTCTACAAAAAGATTTGCAACATAGCCTGCCACAGCAGTTTTTCCCCAAAGAAAATACATCGAATTGATTGACACTAGATGATAAAAGAGGCAGTGAGCATTAGAGAAATTTCTTTTACAACCCAAAAACTATTTCAATTCCATAAACAAATGGATATTGATAGTTCAGGGAGCACAGAAGTTTCTTATGCAAGGACAAGGCACGGGAAACAAACGTTGCTAAATTTTTTTAAATCACATAAATCACTTTACTAATCATTATTAAACATTCATAATATAATTAACACATGACAACGATTTGTAAATGTTTATTACAGATATTTCCTAAATTCAAAAGTATACAGCATTAAATTTGGATTTGTTTTAGGAATGACAGAAAAATTATTCCAACATTCAAGAGAACACTATCACCTATTTTACTGAAATTACCTTTCCTGTTTAAGAGCATACTCCAGCATTTTGATCCTCCTCACAAGATCCTTCTTCAAATTTTCTTGACCTTTCCTTTCCCCCTGAAGGAAGGCAATCTGGGCCTGACAAGGCAAAAGAAAGACGAAAATCAGTTTAGACCAAATAAATTTTTTTAAACTTAGTTTAAGAAAGAATCTTTGGAAGATAGAACAATTAGATGTAAAAATATTTCCTTCACATATCTGTCACAAAGTATGTAAGTATACAGAAAGGCACTGACTGCAAGGGAAAAAGAAAGCTTCACAATTTTTTTTTTTTTTAAAGGACATCCACATGCATTTCAGACTAGGGATGTTAAACTGCGCAGTCCATGTCCTCTAACAGTCTACAGTCTAAAACAACCAATAGAGGGACTGGCCCGGTGGCACAGTGGTTAAGCGCACATGTTCCGCTTCGGTGGCCTGGGGTTCACAGCTTCGGATCCCGGGTGTGGACAAGGCGCTGCTTGACAAGCCATTCTGTGGTAGGCGTCCCACATGTAAAGTGGAGGAAGATGGGCACGGATGTTAGCTCAGGGCCAGCCTTCCTCAGCGAAAAGAGGAGGATTGGTGGCAGATGTTAGCTCAGGGCTAATCTTCCTCAAAAAATAAAACAACCAATATAAATGCAGACATATGCAAAGAGTACAGTAAAGTTTGCTCAAGTGATTGCCTTTGAAGGCATTGAGAGGGTTTTTCTTTCACAAAGCAAAGATGGGGAAGGGAGGGAAGTGAAATCAAGAGTTCTTACAATACCCACGCAAAAGAAGAGTACTCAGAGCTTCACCATTTATTTATTTTTATGATGGATTCCTCGTCTTGAAAGACTTTAACCTGGACCTCCTCTACAAACAATAAATAGCTGCCTTTTCAGAATTCCCACCTTTCACCCCATCCCATATTAGGAGATTGACACGCAGAACAAAAGAAAGCAAAAGCTAGAAAAAGGAAAGTCAGAGACAATGGCCCTTCTTAGTTTCCTGCCCTCTCCAAAGAATTACAAAGAACACGACCCCTACTTTTTAATGAAACAAATGGTAATATTCTTGTCTTTAGTAAACAGAGGGGCTAGGAAAAAACAGCTCTCTAGAATAATTAGAAAGACATTATCGTCCAAGAATTCAAACTATGTTGCAAACACTAATTTGGTAAAAGTAACTCATAACACCACTAAGAATAGGGCAGGAGGTCTATTCAAGGGCCCGCAACGATACCGATTTTCACTATTCTCACACGCTTTCCCCTCCGATTTCTACTATACTAACCTAGATAACAGCATTATTTATATTTCCACAGTGCTTTCCACTTAGGTAAGCAAGAATTTACATTTAATGACCTTATCATATCCCTAAGAAACTGTGGATTGTCCAACTAAGGTTTAGTGAGTGAGCCCTTAAACTTATTTCCACTTAGTTTGAATGATGCTCATTTCTATTTTTTTAGTACAATGATGAACATCCAACTCACCGAGTTTCTTAAGACTTTCAAGATGTAGGTACTGTTATGTTTTTTGTTTTCATTTCAATGAACTCTTAAGACTTAGGTTGCAATTAAAAGAAAGATAATTTTTATCTTATTGAAACAATTAAACACAACATAAAAACAATTCAATTGTATTCACAGAGGAAAAGACATCAAGTATCTATGATATCTACACTTGATCATAAAATCTTTTGAAATTATATATTCTGTAATGAGATCGTTATTTTATATAAGCAGAATAATAATACATGCATTTAAAGACGACAAAAATGAAAGTCTTGTGCAAAGGATATGACGACCCAACTTATTAGGCCAAATAATGCTTTGGCATAGAATTCTATACACTCTTCAGAAAGGCTTTACTAAAAATAACAATCTAATCAGTATAATCATATAAACCAAAGTAATAATATCATCAATTATCAATTGGTTCCTCTCTATACCCTTTGGCTAGTTTTTTATTTCTGCCACCATCATTGATCCTGAATGATTCTGCACCTTCAGACTATAATACTCCAAAGTCTTTACTGTTACTGATTCACCAACCCACCAACTACTCATTATGTTCCCAGTACACCTGCTTCCCCATCCTCCTATCAATTCACAATTGGATTAGTTAAATATTTAATAAAAATAAAAGAACCAGAACCGATAAAACAGAAAGATTACAAAGAAGATGGAGGTGCCTGGGAAAGGCAAACAGAAAGGAGTAATAGAAATATCTGTGATATTCCTTGGTGATCACAGAATACCTCTGTGACATTTCTGCCAAAGATGCATAGCCTGAAATCCATGATAAGGAAACATCAGGCAAATTCAAGTTGAGGAACATGTACATTAACTTTCTTATAATCTCCAAAAGTGTCAGTTCATAAAAGTCAAGGAAAGACTGTTTCAGTCTTTAGTCTCTTGAAGGAGAGTAAAAAGACATGAAAACCAAATGTAATGCATGATTCTGGACTGGATTTGGCTATAAAAGGACATTACTGGGACAATTGGTGAAACATGAATGGGGATTAGATGTTAGTAAAACATCAGTGTTAATTTGCTGATTTTGATGGCTATATGTAGTTATATAGGATAGTACTTGTTTATAGGAAATAAACATTCAAGTATTTGGTGGGAGGCAATGGGCCATCAGGTTGGCTGGCAACTTGCCCTCAAATGGTTCAGGAAAAAACTTCTCTGTACTGCCCTTGCAGCTTTTCTGCCAATATAAGATTTTTTTAAAATATTTTTTTATTTTGAAACAAACACTATACCAACTTCCTTAATATAAGATACAAACAATTCAATTCAAAGCCAGCATTATGTGTAAAGGAGAAACTCTGGAAACACTGACAATCAGGAACAAAACAAGGATGCCCATTTTTCAGCACAAATATTTAACACTGTTCTGGAGATGGTGGCCAATGTCAATAGTCAAGAAAGAAATAACTTTAAAACTAGGAAAGAAGAAATAAAATTATTATTATCTGCAAATGATATGAGTGGATACCTGGAAAATCCAAGAAAATAGACTATAAACTATTACAAACAATAGAGGAATTTTAGTAAAGTAGCTGCATATTAAAATAGTAAATTGGGGGACTGGCCCCGTCGCTGAGTGGTTAAGTTTGCACGCTCTGTTGCGGCGGTCCAGGGTTTTGCCGGTTCGGATCCTGGGCGTGGACATGGCACCACTCGTCAGGCCACATTGACGCAGCGTCCCACATGCCACAACTAGAAGGACCTGCAACTAAGATATATAACTATGTACTGGAGGGACTGGGGAGATAAAGCAGAAAAAAAAAAAAAAAGATTGGCAACAATAGTTAGCTCAGGTGCCAATCTTAAAAAAAAAAAACAACTAAACTGAAAACCATGGGCTTCTATAAAAACAATCAGATAATATAATGAAAGAAAACAATTCCATATATAATAATAACAAAATGAAAATACAATTAGAAAAAACTTTACAAGAGAAAAATAAGACCTATGCAAAGAAGATTTTAAATGCTACTAAGGAGCACAAAAAAAAAATGACTTGAACAAATGAGAAGTAAAACCATGTTCTTAAAAAAGAAGACTCCAGGGGCTGGCCCTGTGGCTGAGTGGTTAAGTTCCCGCACTCCGCTTTGGTGGCCCAGGGTTTCACCGGTTTGGATCCTTGACGTGGATGTGGCACCGCTCAGCAAGTCATGCTGAGGCAGCATCCCACATGCCACAACTAGAAGGACCCACAACTAAAAATACACAACTGTGTACCAGGGTGCTTTGGGGAGAAAAAGGAAAAATTTTAAAAAATCTAAAAAAAAAAAAAAAAAGACTCCACATTACAATGATTTTATTTCTCCCTAAATTAATCTTTAAAATTATGCAAGCCCAACTAAATTACCAACATGGTGTTTTTTAAACACATGATGCATGATTCTAAAGTACACATGGAAAAATAAGCAAGAACAAATTATTTAAAAGTCCTAAAAAATTTTCAAACATTATCATTCCATAGTCATTTAAAAAGTGGTACTGATGCATGAACAGACGGAGCTATGGTAGATACAATTCAAAAACAAACCCAAATCCACAGAGGAATTTAGTATAAGCTAAAGGTGACACTGCACATCATTGGGGAAAATGTAGATTATTCAATAAATGTTGATGGGCAGCCATCTGGAAAATATTTCTCACATCAAAACAAATGCCAAATGGATAAAAAAATTTTAAAGGAAGCACAAAAATATTAGAAGAAAAGGTAGGATTTGATTTCGTTTTAATAATCTCAGAGTTTGGCATGCCTTTCTGAGAATATGACAAAACCCAAAGCCATAAAAGACTAATAAATTTCACCTCAAAAAGCAAAATGTTTACATACAGCAATAAAAAAGTTACTGAAAAACTATGAGAAATAGGACATTTCTTTTTTGACATATGTCAAAACAAAAACAGGACAAGCAGTCATATCACAAATCACGAGAGTTTGCTTTTCTCAGTATATTAAGAGGACTTACAAATTAACAAGAAAAAAAACAAGAACTCAATAGAAAAACATTCAAAGGACACGTTGATAGAGAGGAAATACAAAAGACTCAAATATATTAAAAAGATGCTCAATCTCACAGGAGAGAGAAATGCCAATTAAAATTATAATCAGATTTCCCCTTTTCCGCCAGACTAATAAATAATAAAGGTCAATAATTTAAAATATAATATGTTGGGAAAAAGGCATTTGTATGCTAGCTTTGGTAGTATAAATCATTTTCATCACTACGGGACAATATCTATCAACTTTGTAAATACATACACCCTTTACCCAGCAATTCTAATTCTAGATTCTTATCCTTCAAATGTATTTACAGATGTGTGAAATGATATACTGAAAAAATACAGATAAGAATGTATGGACAATCCAAATGTCCATCTACAGGGAACTGGTTAAATAAATTATGAACATAATTGGAAGAAAATTAGGTCCTGAACTAAGACTTATAAGAACAGAGGAAGAAAGAATCAATCTCAATTTTTTTCCCCTCTGGAAAACTTTACTTAGTTAGAAACAAAAGGTCTTAGAACATACGTTCTTACAGAAGGAATCTAATTTGTTTTGTAAAAACAACCTGAATCTAAAACGTAGCAACTGGTATATAAATCCTTACCTTTTCAAAATAAAGATTAAATGCCAGGTAAAGATTCTCCTAATATGGCAGGATACTGTTGTCTGAATTGGGTTATTTAATTAAAAAGGAGGGGGACAAGGAGAGACAGAAGGGACAGAAGAAAGGAGAAAAGAAAGAGGAGAAGGAAAGTGGGATACATTTATATGAAGGGATACTAAAAAGAAGCCAGTTCTAAATATATTCATATTGAATGATATCCAAGATAGATTAAATGAAAAAAAGCAAGACACAGAACAATACATGTAGTTTGCAACCACTGGTTTTCTTAAAAAAAAAAAAAAAAAAGGTAAATATATCATTATGCTTCTATGTGTAGGTAACATGTCTGGAATGATTTACAAGCATGTAATTAGTGTAAATGTCTCCAGACAAAGTAACTGGGTGGTTGGGAGGGAGAGAAACGAGTTAAACCTTCCTTTAAATGCATACTTTTCCATGTACCATTAAGTTACTATTTGACTACTTTTTAACTCTGTCTGCACTAATGTCACCTCAAAGTTCTCAGAGTGTACTCTCCTAAACTTTCCAAAATTCTAGGAACAAAAGTGAGATTAAGACATGCAATTGAAATCTTAGGAAAAAATTGGAAAAACTAAAGAAATTCAATCTGATCAAGCAGATATGGTATGAAAATAGCTTTCAAGTGTCACAAATTATATATTTTTAAAAATCATAAGTCATCATACTTTCATTTATCTGTACAAGTAAATTTTGAAAGGAAAACTTTGGAATTACCTTCAAGGAAAATGAATGTTAAAATTTCCATGATGCTTTATAAGTTTTTTACATTATGTATCTAAAATCAGGCCTTCCAGTTCCTAACCATTGGAAATAAAAAAGATAAAAACAACTGTAACTGTATATTTTATGATCTACATGGTAAACGGGAAATTTATTTTGTATTATTTTCAATTCTAACTTGTCAAAAGGATATCTATATAAGGAATATAAATCTGCTATACCTAAGCAGGTTTATCTGCACACACAGGAATATCTAACAAACTTTTAAGCGTACCATTTAACGTATTGAAACCATTTAAACTATCTTGTACTCTAAAATTAAACAGGGTTAAAATACAAAACTGAAATCATTGAAAAGTATATTCAAAAACAAAAATACAGAAAATACTAGTTTGGGTTGGATACTTTTCAGTTGTTTCTTGATCATCTGCTATAGGAGGAAAAGAGCACTCAGTTTTACAAAAATCTAAAGTTCAAAAAAACTTGACTAATATAAGGTTCTCACTTTCAATTTCAATTTCAAACAAACTCACAAATAAAAGAAATACGTGAAAAGTAAAAGTTAATAATACGGTTTACTTAAGCTAAGGAATATCATACAACCAAGTTTCAATAATCTGCTTTATGCTTACTGCCTTCTTTTATAAACTACACCTATTCTCTCTAAAAAGCTTTAGATTACATTATCCCCTTAAATCTAGGCTGCCAGTTGGTTTTCTCTGGCACACAATCATTGCCTCTAGCTAGCCCTCTCTCCTAAAGACAGCATCACCACTTGGTGACATCAAACTTTAGCATCAGAATCACCTAGGGGACTTGTTGAAACAGATTGCTTGGGCCAGCTCCATCCTCAGTTTCTGAGTCAATAGGTCTGGCACTGGGCCTGAGAATTTGCATTTCTAACAAGTACCCAGGTGATGTTAATGCTACTATTCTGGGACAACACTTGGAGAATCACTGACCTACACCATCTGTGACACAGTTAGAAGGCCAAAAATAAAGCAAATAGGCTGCTAACGAGCAAGGAACAGAGCTGTCCCAGAACCCCAGCTCTTTACTCCACAGAAGTACGAAGTCTTATATAGGCCCTCAAGCTGACAGACAAGTATACACTAGTTTTTTTTGAATCTCTTCCAAATTCCTTATTTATGACTGTATTTTTAGCAATCTCCTGAGAAGAAAATAAAATCGACTGCTTTTCATTCAGTTCAATCATGTCTTTTGGGAATACCTACTACCCCTCACAGTCCAAACTGCTGTAAAGGAGAATATATGAAAGACAATAAAACCAAGTTCCTTCTCACAATGCACTTCCAGTTTAGTGAGGGTACAAGACCAGAACACATATGTATATAAAAAAGCTAAGAGGAGACAGTGAGGCCTCCTTATAAATGAGGATTTGAGTTGTAAATGTCAAACATTCACATCTATTCATTTAACAATATTAACTGAGCACCTACTTTGTACCAAGCACAGTTATTGACCCTAGGCCTGAAGTAGAGACAAAACAAATAAAATAGAGCTCACAGTCCAGTGGATGATATGTGTATGCTGAATAAAACATATGTGGACTGGGGCTGGCCCCTTGGCCGAGTGGTTAAGTTCGCGGGCTCCGCTGCAGGCGGCCCAGTGTTTCATTGGTTCGAATCCTGGGCGCGGACATGGCACTGCTCATCAAACCACACTGAGGCAGCGTCCCACATGCCACAACTAGAAGGACCCACAACGAAGAATATACAACTATGTACCAGGGGGCTTTGGGGAGAAAAAGGAAAAAAACAAAATCTTAAAAAAAAAAAAATACGTGGACCAGTAGCATATGTTATATGGAACTACAACCAGAAACACAGTTACAGGCAAAAGCAGTGAATATAAAAATAAACATAAAATACAGTGGGATGCCTACTTAACTCTGGAGTCAAGTACAGAACTGATGCTCAACTCAAAAACTGTATTTTAATCTGGTATTAACTCCATAGTTAGCTTTACCTTTTAACAAACGAGTGAGTTTCCTGAAATTTTTCTCATAAATAAACTTTCTGTGCCATTATTTTTAGTTATTTATCTAACATTCCTTTCCAAAAGAGATGAATTTCTTTTAGATGACACATTATGTCAGAAATGCTATAAGAGATGGTGGTGTATTCTTTCACAAAGCAATCCATCCATCCCTAAATGTATGATTACAAGTATAGATTGTCCTACACAAGAAACCCTCCACTGCCCATATTCGCATTTAAAGCACTAAATTAATTACAAACACGTTATCAGCTTACGGCAGCATATAAACAAGTGTATGTCAATAGGTTTCTTGAGTCTTCATGTAAGTTCCCCCTGGCCCCAACCAGCCAATTCCCACAGCACATCCTCCTACCTATCAAATCTTTACAAATGTTCCTGATGTTTGCGCAAAGAGCTGGAAAAAAGAGTTCAGTTAAAACTATATATATAGTGGGCCAGCCCCATGGCTGAGTGGTTAAGTTCGCGTGCTCTACTTCAGTGGCCTAGGGTTTTGCCGGTTTGAATCCCAGGCGTGGATATGGCACCGCTCATCAAGCCATGCTGAGGCGGCATCCCACATGCCACAACTAGAAGGACCCACAACTAAAAATATACAACTATGTACCACGGAGCTTTGGAGAGAAAAAGAAAAAATAAAATCTTTAAAAAATAAAAAAATAAAAAATAAGTTAAAAAAACTATATATATGTAATATATATGCTGTATACTCTAAAACTTGCACAATGTTATATGTCAAGTATATCTCAATAAAGGTGGAAAAAATAAAGAAAAAGTATGTATATATTTATACACAGAGAGGGGTGAGAGAATAAGATATCAATCAAGAAAAGAATTTCTGTGGATATGCAGTATAATAGACTTGATGTTCATAGATTTAATATTCATTGTTATCACTGTTTGAGAGCCACCCGGAAGACATTTTGTTAAGACAATGGCAAGGCTGGAGGCCAGATCCAGAGAGTAAATGCATGAGTGAGCCCAGCCTAACCAAGCATTTGCATCTCAAAGTTCAAACGCAATAACACTAAAAATATTATTTTTAAAAAACTGAGTTTCTTTATGAAAAATGTCTCCCTTGAACCCAAAGAAACCTAAACTGCTAGTAGTGGTGTTGGAAGTGAAGAAAAATAAAAGGACTAAGAAAGTGACAGCTCTTAACCAGAAAAAGAAGAGAATGGCAAATTTAGTAACAGCCTGTAACGTACAAATGTGAACAAGTCCACAAAATGTTCTATACCAAAAAAAAAAATCATTAAACTGACTCAGCAAGTGCTCAAGCTGAGCAAAACCTATTTATCAAATGAAATAAAACTTTCATTAACGTTGAAAAGAATATTAACTTGTAGAATAGCAGTATATATAAGAAACAGTATGTATTTCTCAAAGGAAATACAATTCGGAGGAAGAAAGGATCCCACACAAAGATCTCTGGATTTAAAAATTTAAGGATTTGCAAAGGTCTCAGAAGATATCCCTTACAAATGACAAGCCTTCTACAATGTATGATTTTCCTTATGGTTAGGAAACTGCAAAAGGAGTTCCAAACATATTTTAAACCAACCAAATTATCTTTTGATAGGTATATAATCTCTAAAGAAGCAGTCTTCAAGGGGCAACACTCTTAATACTTAAAGCATTTATTCTATATGTATAAATTATGAACCTATAAATCTAAAGTGCTATGTAGATAAAGCCCAAACTTTTCCCAGTTGGTTTTAAGGCTATCTACAATCTGCTCCCAACTCATCTTTCCAGCTTTGTCTTCCACAATCCCTTCTCACACATCCTGTGCTACAACTGAGGTGGACAATCTGTTAGTCTTGAGACGGGGCGTGAACTCCTCCAGGCCCACGCCTTGGCTTCTGTTCATCTCGTCTCCCCATTACCTCCCCTAAAATGCCCTTCATTTTCAAATTCTACCAATGTCCAACTTTTAGCCTACTCAGCTCACAGTAATCCCTCCCTTCTCTGAAGCCCAAGAGTACTTATTACTTTTCTATTAAAGAAAAAAACACGTAAATACTGTTTTACCACTTCATAGCAGGTACATTAACGTTCAGTCAGAAGGCAAGAAAATAAGCACTTTGGAGTACTTAATATATACCAGGCACTCTGGTAAATACAGTAGGCAATGAATCTTATTTAATTGGTACTATTACATAATTATTTTCCTGTCTCATTAAATTTTCCAGCTCTTTATGGTTTATCTCATTTCCAATCAGATTATAAACCCCTTAAGGGCAGAAGCTTTCATTTATGCGTTCAACAATTATTCACTAAGTGAATAAGAATCCATAGTAAATTGGGTTTTATTTTGGTTCCCCCCCACCATGGCAATGAATTACATATAATCTTTTACTCTAATGACAAATGGCACATAATCATAAGAAAATTATGTGGGATTAAGGGAGAAATTCGTGATCATGAAACAAATTTGGTGAAATATTAACAATGACTAAGTGACTGAACTAGCAATTTGGCTTAACTGAGATCATCCTATAAATTAATTGATATTACACACAAAGTTTTTACAATATACTGAATAGGACTTAGAAAACTATGCATAAGTGAATGATTATAAGCAATTATTCAAAATGATAATGAAGCTAGAAGAAAACAGAAAACTATGAAAAATATATTTGAGAAAGATGGAAGGTGGTGATACAGATGGTCACATATTTTCCAAGTTCTAAATTGCAAGGAAAATTTGGTCAGTCAGCAAGCTGTCTAACAATTGATTGCTCTTATCTGATATTACTGTACCAGCCCCAGAAATACCTTTCTGATTCAGATTATGGGCTCGCTCTTCTTCCTTTTTGTTGTCAGCTATCACAACCTACCTTTCTTTCATTTCATTACCAAATTTTCAGATATATAAAGAGTTTTAGGGGGCCGGCCCCGTGGCCGAGCAGTTAAGTTGCCATGCTCCACTTCGGCGGCCCAGGGTTTCACCAGTTTGGATCCTGGGTGTGGATATGGCACCACTCATCATGTCACGCTGAGGTGGCATCCCACACGCCACAACTAGAAGGACCCACAACTAAAATATAGAACTATATACGAGGGGACTTTGGGAAGAAAAAAAAAAGAAGAAGAAGAAGATTGGCCACAGTTGTTAGCTCAGGTGTCAATCTTAAAAAAAAAATAGTTTAATAGATGTTCAAAGATATCCTCTGGAATTAAAGTTGGATCAGCAGACATCTACTGAGTCTAATGAACTTGATAAGCAAGAGATAAAGGATGATTATATGAAAAATAGTAAAACCGGCAATAGAGTCCATAGAAACCCATGAGAGAGGACAATAGTTAACAACAGCAAATAATAAGATACTCCAAAACATTTAAAAAGAATATTAATAGTTTTCATAACTTTAAAATCTGACATCACTAGAAAAAATATTATGGACCAGTTTTATTTATGAAAATAAATGCAAATAACAAACACTATCTGGGCTCAAGGCCAATTATCCAGGAAGTGGAAAAGCTGAGATTCAAAATAGGTCAGTCTAGCTGTACCTGCACTGCCTTTGAAAAGGTTTCTTACAGTCTGCTTTCCTTAATCTTTCCAGTGTTTGGTTATCCTAACTATGTTCCTTTGGGTGGTAACATTGTTTTTTTCCTATCTTCTGGAAAATTAATCTTAAAATTCAAAGTATCTTTCTAGTATTGTTCAAATACTCATTACCATGCTCATGGCCCTCAGGTGTATGATCATAGCCTGTGTTATTTTCATTGACTTAGCTCACACATATTTCTTTGTTTTTTTCTTTCCCTAGTTTTCCTTCTAGAACCATTTACTGGTAATAAACCCTTTTAAAGAACATGCTTTTTCTTGCAAGAAACATTTGAACTAAAACAATGTTTTGTTTTTCTAAAATAAAATAAAAGCAACAGCACAAATCTTTATTTTCTCAGTGTGTCAGAGTTTTTTTTTTTTAATTTTTTATGGTACTTTTTTTTCCCCCCTCTGCTTCATCTCCCCAAATCCCCCTGGTACAGTTATATCTTAGGTGCAGGTCCTTCTAGCTGTGCCATGTGGGACGCCGCCTCAACGTGGCCTGATGAGTGCTGCCATATCTGTGCCCAGAATTCGAACCTGCGAAACCCTGGGCCGCTGCAGCAGAGCGTGCAAACTTAACCACTCGGCCACAGGGCCGGGTCCCCCCCACTTTTTTTTTAATAATACAAACATCGCAGAGGAGTACACTGCACTGTCATTCTTCTTCCATAGCCATTCAGGGACCTCCTGTTGCTTCTGCAGACCAAATACCTAATCTATCATATCCCATACCTCATCCCAGATAAACTAATTAGAGGCAATGATAATACATAGCTTTTCCACTGTGCCTTACAAAAGCACTTTCATACACCTATCTTATAAGTATTATGTATCTTATTACTCCTTCACAGCTTTAATATGACATAGCAATCAACGATTCCAAAAAGGTATTCAAGAAAATTCTACATCTAGTGCTTTTAAAGCTCATTTGCCACTTAGTGGCAAATTATTTGACCTAAGTTTTCCTTTTTATTAAAAATAGGGATAAGAGCCAAACTCACAATGTTACTGTAAAGATTAAACCACAAAATGTTTAGAAAAGGGTCTAGTATGTTTTGGTACCTTTTAAAAGTGCCTGTTTCTTTTCTACCTAAAACCAAGTCAGAACTACACTTAAAGGAGAGGCAAAAGATCCAAGATGGCCCCATCACCAATTCCATTAACATGGTAATAAAAAAATGCTTGTAAAAATGTTTATTTGAACATTCAAGAGGAAAAAAAGAATACTTAAAGGAAAGGAAGAAAGTATTGATTTTTGTAAATGAAATGACTGTATACCTACAATACCCAAGGAAATTAGAAAAATTAAAACATCATACATGAATTTAGCAAAGCAGTGAGATATAAAATATATCCACAAAGCCAGCAGCACTCCTTTATTTTTTCTACAAAGAGAGGGCAAATAGTTACCCCTCAAGAATTACAACAATATAGCTCACCAGGCTTTTCCATATGAAGTTTTCCAGATGGACTCAAGCCTTTCCTTCCTTTGCTCCAAGCCAAGCTCACCAAAACTAGCTTTTTGATTGTTAACTTAATTTCCCAGGTTCTCTATAGCACTGCCTGGATGGATGTTCTAAGTATCCTGGTCACTGAAAGGGCAACACTCCCTAAATTTTAAACTAGCATTTAATCTCTTGTTGCTTGGTTAATAAGGTTCAATTTCCCCAGAATCTAAAGCACTTAAGATGAAATAATATGAGGTTTTTGAACCTTATAAAGCAGAAAACTGAACAGAGATAATGGTAACCCTTCCTCCCATGCGTGGCTTGTTCCAACTGCTCCATAACATCTCTCTTTCTCGTAACGCTATTAACAGTAGACACAAAGATTTTACTCATAATGACAAACAATAATAAATGAATACTAATGTAATGTAGTATTCATTTAAATAAGGACAGAAGAAAATATACTTAGAGAAAATTATAAAACTCTAGAAGGATGCCATAAAAATGTTTAGAAAACAAAACTTTGAAATTGAAAAATAAAAGTCAAAATAGGAAAACAAAATAAAATATCAAGAGATAAAGTGAAGGATTCTCTCACAAAATAGAGCAAGAGAAAATAGACAGGCAAAGACAAGAAAGCAATAGGATCAATCAAAAGGCCTAAAATCCAATAAATAGGAGTTCCTGAAAGACCAGGGAAAATTAAGAAGAGGATATCAAAGAAATTACCCAAAAAATTTTTCCAGAACTAAAGGTCAGAAACAAGTCCTCCACTAACACGATTTACAAAACAACACCATCACTTACACCAAACAAATCATCATGAAACTTTAGACCACTAGGGATAAAAAACTTTCAAGGGAGGAAAAATAGGGCAAATATAAACAGTCAAGAATCAGAATAACATTGAAGCTACAATAAAGTGAAACAATGTATTCTGGTTATATTCAACCTAAAATTCTATCAATCAATCACTTTCAGCAATATATATTTCCAAAATAGTTTTTTCCCATATATCCTTTCTCAAGAGAGTAATGAGACCATTAAAATAAAGGACAAACTAAAAAGAAGACATAGGATTCAGGAAATGGGACTTCTAACAATGGAGGGAAGTAAAAGAAAGTTCTAAGCTAATAGCTGGCTCACAGGCCTAAATAATAAGTAGCCCACATTAGAGCAAGACAGGAAACTCTAGGAATAAGATCACTAGTTTAAAAGGGGGGAGTGTGGGCCTGAGAAATTATTTGATAAGTTTGAACACACACAAATCTGTATTTAAAAGCTAGTGAAGGGGTTGGCCCCATAGCCAAGTGGTTAAGTTCACATGCTCCACTTCATCGGCCCAGGGTTTCGCTGGTTCAGATCCTGAGCACAGACATCATGTGTCATACATGAAGTTAGTAGATATCTAAAACTGACAGGGAGTAGTATAATAATACTGCTTTAAATATGAATAAATAACAGAAAAGGCAGTTAAGAATTTTAAAAAAATGATTTGATTCTAAGGAGTTACACTTGGAGGCAGGGAACAGCACGTCAGGAAACAACTGTTTTTCATCATCAGCCCTTCAGTACTATTTGCCTTTAACCGTACGCACGTATTACTTTGACCAAAAAACACAAAAATTAAAAGATATATTTGACAATGTAAATGGGACTTGAAGAGCTTCTTCAAGACAAATGAAAACAGGATTGAAACAAAAAAACAACCCACTAACTGACAAAAAATATTTGCAAGTCATACATCTGACAAAGGCTTAATAGCCATAATATATAAAGAACTCACACAACTTCACAACAAAAAATCAAACAACTGGATCAAAAAATGGGCAGGAGACGTGAACAGATATTTCTCCAAAAAAGATATACAGATGGCCAATAGGCACATGAAAAGATGTTCATCATCGCTGATCATCAGGGAAATGCAAATCAAAACTACAATAAGATATCACCTTACACCCATTAGAATGACAAAAATAACTAAAACTAATAATAACAAATGTTGGAGAGGTTGTGGAGAAAAAGGAACCCTCATACACTGCTGGTGGGAATGCAAACTGGTGCAGCCACTAGGGAAAACAGTATGGAGATTCCTCAAAAAATTAAAAATAGAACTATCATACGATCCAGCTATCCCACTACTGGGTATTTATCCAAAGAGCTTGAAGTCAGCAATCCCAAAGTCCCATGCACCCCAATGTTCACTGCAGCATTATTTACATGGAAGCAACCTAAGTGCCCAGATGATTGGAAAAGAAGATGTCGTATATATATATATATATATATAATGGAATACTACTCAGCCGTAAAAAAGAACAAAATCGTCCCATTTGCAACAACATGGATGGACCTTGAGGGAATTATGTTAAGTGAAATAAGCCAGACAGAGAAGGACAATCTCTTTATGACTCCACTCATATGAGGAATTTAAAAATGTAGACAAAGAGGACAGATTAATGGCTACCAGGGGAAAGGTGGGCTGGGGGGTGGGCACAAAGGGTGAAGGGGTGCACCTACAACACGACTGACAATAACGTACAACTGAAATTTCACAAGATTGTAACCTATCATTAACTCAATAAAAGTTAAAAAAAAGTATATAAAAAAATATATATATAAACTGTGCCTAGCCTAGCAAAGTTTCTGACACAAAAATCACTATTCAGTAAGCATTTACTGAACACAATAAAAGTGAACAGGACAGAGATTTCAGAAAGTCATTCAAACTAGTATTTTAACAAATAAAAGTATGCTAAACCAGAAGTAATACAATACCAGGGAAAGATCATGACTTAGTGCTTGTTAGGACAAAAAAGGAATCATTTTGAAAGAAAAGAACTTGAAGTCATTCATATTCTAACCAACATCCTGCAACAACATCCATCCATTCATTTATTTATTGAGTGCTTACCATGTAACAAAACTGTGCTTAAGCACTGGTGGGATAGCCTTGCCAGAGACACAGTCCATTTTTTCATAGAGCTTATAATCTACATAAAATACTGTTATTTTTTTAAAAGGAGCAATTATTATTTTTTTTACATCTTACAGAAATAGCATAAGCCTTTCAATTTCTGAAGAGATGATTACAGAGTTAAATACATGTAGTAAACATACTCAAATGCAAGACATTTTACATAATGAACTATGATAAGATATGCTCCAAAAGAAAAGTAATAGAATAGAAAATATAAATGAGAGAAATAATAAAAGCTTACCTTTAAAAAGAGGTATTAAAAAAAAAAGAGGTTAATATTAATCAACACAATAACCAGATTCCACTCAAAAACAAATGAGAGATGGATGAAGAGCCATGAGACTATACAGACGATATATCATTACATGGAAAACTATGGAGCCTAACTAGTAATAAAAAATACAAATTATCACAGCTTTAACTATTAACCATTGGTGAAGTTGGGTGAAGATTTTTCTATACTTTTCTTGGAACTTTCCTGTAAGTTTGATTTTTTTTTTTAATTTTAAAAAAGGCAGCTCAGATGTATCATGTTAAATTAAAAATTAAGTTAAAAAGATAAAACCCAATGTTCACAAGCAGATGAATTACAGATATCTCTCTATATGGCTGGTGGTAATGCAGATTAGTTGATTTTTTTGTTTTGTTTTGTTTTTTGCAAAAGGGGGCTAACAAAGCTACACACATACCCTATGGTCTGATAACTCTGCTTTTAGAAATACAATCCAAGAGAACACCAATCCCTTCCTCTACATCATCCAAAAAAAAGGAATGTATAAAGCTGTTCGGACATACTCTATTTTTGCTTCTATTTTTATCACTTGAATCATTTCCTTCTAATTTCCCTTTCAATTCATTTCTCTACATAGATGGAATCATGGTGCAAAATTTTATAGCTTACTTTTGTCATGCAAATATTTTGTGTTATTCCTATTTTTATACCATCATTTTCATTGGGTTTATTATAGATCTTCAAGTAAATTTCCCATCATCTACTTAACCACATCAGGTCTTGTGGAGCAGCTACTCAAAATACAAGTTTCCAACCCCTTTCTACCTCTAACTTCGCATTGCAGAATCTGGAAAGCCAATGTTTGCTTTCTCAGATTCTGTTGAAGCCAGACATGGCTATGTGACCAATGAGATATATGCAGGTGTTTGCCAGGGATGGGGAGAAGTAATTCTTTGAAAGTTTATCATTCACTGATAAAGGAGACTCACTCCAAAAAAACCCTCAAATAAAACTTTCTGCTGCTTTTCACTGGGGTCTTGATGTCTGTAACTATAACAATCTTGTAATCATAAGGTAACAAGGAGGAAGACAATAGGCCAGCACACTGGGGGTGAAAAATGGCAGAAGAGAATAGAAAAAGCTTAACTCTTTATTGCTGAGCAACTGAACCAGCTTATGCCACAGAAAGAGACTACCCACCACCAGACTTGTGAGAAAAATAAGATCTTTATTTGTTATATCACCGTTAACAGAGTTTACTTGCAGCCAAAAGCATTCCTAATTGATATTCATTTCACTATACTTTGACATTTAGATTTCAATTTTTCACTATTACAAAATAAAGTGCCAACGATGTTATTCATGCATATAGATCTCTAAGGCACTTTTTTGTTTCTTTCTCTGGGACAGACTGTGACAATTAGAATTACTAGGTAAAAGGGTAACTGTGTTTCCTGCTACTGACCAATGGGCAATACCAACAACAACCTATGAGAGTAAAGTTTAACACATCTCCTCTTGCACTGGGTGTTATCACTGATTTTTAAAAATTCATAGAGAAAAGGCTACCTCATTGCTTTAATGTATATTTCTCTTATGATAATTATTGACTGTTTTGCCATTATTGACAACTGTCCTACAACAAAATCATCCAAATGCTCATAAATAGGGTAGTTCAATAAGCTATATTTTGACTGCTTTTTAAAAAAAATTCTTCTTCCTCATTAGAAATACTGTAAAATGAAAAAAATCCAAACTTTATACAAATGTATAACGAAAAAACCAACAGCTCCACTCCTTTACCTTCATCTCGCTACACAGAGATAGCCAATGTGAACAGTTTGCTGAATTCCCTTCTAAATTTTCCTGTGTACAGAGACAGACAGAAAGATAAGAAAAAATAGCATCTGTTTTGGTTGCATAATTACTGCAAATAAGTAGAGGGACTACAATTATAAATATATGAAAACATATAAAATTAACAAAAGCTAACTTTTATTGAGCTCTTCCTGTTATATTGTTCTGAGTGTTTTATTAACTCATTTCATTATCACATAAAGACACAAAATAGTTAAAACAATTATATACAAACCCATCGTATTTAAAACATAAATGTGTACACTAACAGAGATCTGAAGAAAATAGAGAAGCTAAATTTTTATTAAGATATTTTGTCTTATTCACAAATAACATACAAAGGCAAAAAGGATATAATGAAAAGAGCTTATAAGGAAGGAGGGTAAGACTGAAATGTAAGTTGACATATTACTGATTTTACTATTAAGCTGGGCACTCCCTGTAGGCAGCAGGAAACACAAGGCTGGAATTTCTAAATAGAAACATATTTGGTAATCTTGGTTTTCATATACACACAAACCCATAACATTTCCTAGAACAATTAAAGTAGCTACGTGTGTGTATGTGCATTCCTTTTGTTAACATGTAAGACAATAAAATCCAGAAAATATGGCTTTTAAAATTAAATCCATTACATAAAATGATGCCTGTTATTCTAAGTAATGTTCCTAATATAAATACAAACCCCAATGACTTCACCTTAACCTACTTACAAGTATTAGATTCATTTAGCTTTAATAAGTAAAACTATTATTCTGTTTCCTGTTGAAACTGTAACACTAATCTGAAACATTCCCCAAAATAAATTATAGAACAACAAAAAAAGAAAACTAATCCTACTGTGAATATAGATAGAAAATGATCTCAATAAATGAAGAGACAGACATTTTGTGCTCTTACAAAGGATATGAACAGGCAATTAGACAAGAGGAAACTCAAAAGGCTAACAAACTTAGAAAGAGATGCTTAATCTCAGTGATAATCAGAAAAATGTAAATGAATGCAAATAGGAGATAGAACTTTACACTTATCAGACTAGCAAGAAGTAGAATTCTAGATAACGCCAAGTGTCAAGAGCAATATGTGATCCTGCACTGCTAGTAGAAATGCAGACAAGGGCAGCCATTCTGGAAAGTAATCGGCAACTTAGTTAAATTAAGTTTACATATACCCAACAAAGCAGCAACTTCACTGTCCATTACTATGTCAAAGAAATTCTCAAACGGTAAAAGCAATGGACTTAACATACACAAAATATCACAGATGGATCTTTAAAAAAAGTAAGAGGGGCCGGCTCCGTGGCCGAGTGGTTAAGTTCGAGCGTTCCGCTGCGGCGGCCCAGGGTTCGGATCCTGGGCGCGGACATGGCACCGCTCGTCAGGCCACGTTGAGGCGGCTTCCCACATCCCACAACTAGAAGGGTCTGCAACTAAGATATACAACTGTGTACAGGCAGGGTTTGGGGAGATAAAGCAGAAAAAAAAGATTGGCAAGAGTTGTTAGCCCAGGTGACAATCCTTACAAAAAAAAAAAAAGTAAGAGAAAATGATACAATTTGATTTTTAGAAATAAAAAAATACATGTACAGGAAAAACAATAACATTTTACAAAGATATATAAAGAAAAATGGAAGGAGACTATAGGAGGAATGGAGATAAAAATGGATAAGTGAATTAAACAAAAGAGGGACCATATGTAGACCAATGATGATAATGTGCCATGAACTGAAAAGTATGAGAACTTAACTCTGCACCTATAGGATTATCAAAAATAATGACTTTATTTAAGAATGCAGAAGCAAAAATCCTAAATAAAATATTAACAAATTAGGGGGCCGGCCCTGTGGCTGAGTGGTTAAGTTTGCACACTCCACTTCGGCGGCCCAGGGTTTCACCAGTTCAGATCCTGGGTGAGGCCATGCTGAGGTGGTGTCCCACATGCCACAACTAGAAGGACCCATAACTAAAAATATGCAACTATGCACCAGGGGGCTTTGAGGAGAAAAGGGAAAAATAAAATCTTTAAAATAGTAACAAAGTACAAATAGCAGTATATCGAAAGAAAAATATTCCACAACCAGGTTTATTCCACTAGTAAATTAAATGAGAAAAACACCACATTACCTTAGTTCATGCAAAAATCAACCAACAAAATTCAATATCTATTACTAACAACTCTTAGGAAACTAGAAGAAAGAAATTTGTCTAACATGCTGAATGGTAACTTTTAAAAACCAACAAATACCACACTTAAGTTACACAATTTCCACTTAAACTTTTTAAAAAGTTTTTTTAAAGGAACAAAAGAAAGACACTCTAGCAACACCATCATATTATACAGTTCTGAGGTTGACTGCAATATTAGAAAAAGAGAGGTATAAATGTTGGGAATATTTACGCTTGGAAACATCCAAACGTTACAAAGAATAAAATACTTCTGCAAGACAACTAGATGACTTTGCACACTCAAGCACAGCTTTCCCACACATTGGAAACAACCGGTTAGAAATGTAATAGGAAAAAAATCCTACTCACACTAGCAATAAAATCCATAAATTCTTAACGTTTATTCCTAGGTATTTTAAGTACAGATGTCTCCACTTAAGGAAAGAGAGAAATCTTAGTTGGGAAAACTTAAAATGTAAAGATAAAATTATTGCCAAGATAAACGCAAGTTCAACAAAAAACCTAACTGTGTGTTCATGTGTATAGACATAAAATTCTGAAAGGATACACACTAAACTGCTGGTGAAATTTATCTCGAAGCAATAGGTTTGTGAGAAGGACTACAGAGAGGAAGGTGCATTCTACTTTGTATCTTTCTGTACATTGTGTGTTTTATATATACATCTATTCTTATTTTAAATAAATCATTTCTTCTGACAAAGATTCTCTTCTTGACCAAAGTTTAGTCAGGCTCCTCTAAGCCCTCTGCTCGACTAGGACCAATCTTTGAACTTCCATGCCTGTCTTTACATGGCCCAATTTCAGCAAGAATCCTCAGCCTTCAATGTCTGATCACACTCGATATTTGATGAAATTCCTCATGTCCCACCATCCCCCAGGGAGTATCTATCAATCCTGCCTGCCTTCAGCAAGAATCCTGTCAGATTGGTTAAGCCAGAATCCTTCCTTACCCCTAATGTTTCCTCTTAGTAATCTCCATCCATCGGCCCCCTGGGCTCCCCCTAAGCTATACATTCCCACTTTTCCTTGTTGTATTTGGAATTGAGCCCAGTTCTCTATTTAGGTCTCTTCCCCCCACTGCAATAGTTTCTGATTAAAATCTGCTTTTACCACTTTAACCACTGTCCAGCTCTGGTTTTCTTTAACATTGCTTGCTAAATATAAAATTTAGACAGTTTCTAAAAATAAAATCTAAATCTAACTCTGAATTAGGTAAGAAAACTGTTTCTTTTTTGTAGAAAAATTTGCGGTTTCTAGTCACTGATTCATGCTCTAAATCTCTTCTCTAATTCGCGTTACAGCAAACTTACAAAAACATTTTTTAAAAAATCAATATAAATAGATTCCTTAACTAGGGAAGTCAAGTTTTACTAAAACAAGCTTTTGTTAATAACTATCTGATTTTCAACTATCATAACGCACTCAATTCCCAATAAAAAAATTAATATAAAAAACTAGGTCATAATGTCAAAGTAACCATTTTTATTCATATGGTCTGAAGAGAAAACAAAAGAAAACACAGAGTGGGGAAAATAGGAAAGATTTATGAGACACATATAAAAACCTTTGAAGATAAATTAAGTCATTATGCTTTGAAGTATACTGAATTTTACAGATCAACAAATTCCTGCTTTCATTTCAAAAAAAAAAAAAAAAGACAGTGAACATAATTTTTCTTGATAACGCAGGACCACAACGATACAGATCGATTACTAAACTGCATTGTACGAAAAGCCAGTTTCTCTGATGTGGAAGTTGGAAGATTCCTACTCTTGGTTCTCTCACTGATCTATGTGATCTTATTCAAGTTAATTGACTTTTCTGAGCCTAAATTCCCTCAACTATACATTGAAAGAGTTTAACATTCTGTGATTAGAAGGAACTAAAGATGACAGGGGGAAAATAGAACGGAATGAGTAGTGATCTCAAGACAATGAATTGTTTCTTTTTTTTTAAGATTTCTACTTGTTTACATTCTGCTTATTTGCATCTTTTTCATGGGAGACTAACGGTATATAGTTGAACTAATACCTTCCAAGGCAGTATTACTTGGACAAAGTTTTAAAAATCCATTACTGAATCTGAGACAACAGCCACCTTCCAAAAGATATACTCATCCTCTAGAATAATCATTCTTTTCTCTATAGTTATCAGTGTATTTTGGTCAGAAACAAGGTGGGGATTTTTCCTTGCATTATTAGTCAGGGGCTCCTTCTTGCAAATTTAAACTCAATTTTAACATCATCATTATTAACACCTACTGTGACAGGTGCCAGAAATCTTTCTTTTTTTTTTAAGCTACAGAGGAAGTTGCTAGAGCTCCAAGAGGACAAGACTGTCTATGTTATTGACTGCTATATCCCCAATGCCAAGAACAGTCACTTACTTGTGGCAGATGCCCAATAAATATTTGTTAAATTAATTGAACAGATTCATAAAAAGCAAGTAAACAGTGTCTAAGTGCCAAATAACAAAGCAAGTACTAAAAAAGGAACAATCACTAAAAACTAAAGATATCCAAAAACTCTTCATGTTGGAAATGGGACTGAAGCTAAATCTGAACAAAGAACACACAAATCTGAGGGAGTAATACAAACTACATGGTGGGGGAAAGACATTCCAGAATGACATTGCTCTTTGAGAAATGATTTTAAAAAAAAAAAAGTAGACATGGCTGATGTAATAGCAAGATTACACTATTTTGGTTCAGAAAGAGTACCCTAATAGGTAGTAAATATAAACACTCTAATCATGGAGAGATTTGAAACCTACTATAGGCAAAAATAAAAAATAAAAAAAGAATGTCTGGAACAAATCAGTATTTTTAGAAGCTAGTATTATACAGAATACTTTGGTCAAGGGAGAGATCAGAGGTAAAAATTAGAAAGGCCCCTACTGCAGTCACCCAGATACAAGGTGATGAGGGTCTGAATAACAAAAGTATTAGGAATTAAATGATTAAAAATGGATTTAAAATATTACATAGAGTTTATAAAACCAGATTCATGGCTGGGAAAGTGAGGACAAAGGAGTGAAATATTGAATGAAACCTGAATCTAGGTGTCTAGAAAGGGTAAACTAAAGGCTGGGTATGGGGGGAAGGGCAACTTGGTTTGGGAGAAAGACTTTAGAAAAGCTGAGTGAGTTTTAAGTGACAGCACATCATCCAGGTGAAGACATTAGCAAGAAATTAGACGTGTCGAATTTTAATATGGAAAAGGATCAGGACTAGATAGAGATGTAATTTTATAAGGCATCTAAACAAAAGGAGTCAATTGGAGTGGGAGGATTTAAATCAAAGGGTAGCTACTGGGAAAAAAAAAGTATAATCTAGCAAACAAGTATCTGAATGGAGGATTGGAAGCAAGATTATAAGAGATTGAGAAACGAATAACCTGAGAAAGAGAACAGAGAAACTAAGAGAGAAAAAGATGAAACTAGCAAAAACCTGAAGGTACTAAATGTGGTCCTTACAGAGAAAGGAAAGAGAACAAAGGATAGGGCAACAGTTTTAATGGATAAGAGAGCTGAGAAAAGAGCTTCTTTTGTTGTTACTTTTGGTCTGGTTGGTTTTTAAATGGAGAAAACTAAAATGGCACTGCCAAAGCGGATACCATTGGCATAATGGACATGGGTCTATCTAAAATTAAGAATAATTGTTTGATTGAACTGGAACCATATCTGCCTGTTCACCACTCCATCTCCATTGCCTAGGAGAATAGCAGGTATTCAGTAAGTGCCTAATACCCCAAACAAAAGCCCTGCAAGCTAAAGCATAGAATTTTTTTCAAGCCATGACATATTTTCTATGAGGCTTTGGCAACTTTGGTATTTCCATCTTTTTGGCTTATTCTCATTTACTTGGCTAGCTATAAAGATCTGGAAAACTAAACTTTAATTTTTGACGAAAAGAAGCAGGCTCAGTGATTAGAAAATCAGAATTTTTCACTCTAAATTCTGGATAACTGAGGCATTTCTATTTTATTATTTAAAGAAGCAGAGTTCAAAAAGGTTTAAAATTATTAATACATTGGTAATGCAACTATAAACAAAATCAGAAAAGTAGAATGCAAAGTAATAACAATTAGATATTTTATTTAAAATAAGGTTTATCTCCAAAGAAAAAATATTTAATATGTGACCTATTTAGAAGGAATAGGAAATGTGCATAAAATTTGAGGGTATGGGCTTTAAAAAAAAGTTACACAACTCTGCTGATTGTAAAGACTTTTCAGGACATGATGCCAAAGACATTTCCTGGCAGTCAGTGCTTAACACACAAAGGGAAAAGAAAACAAACCTACAGTTACAACGTCCAAAACCCAAGCACCGCTTGCTGCAGCTAACATCAACCTGCCATTATGAAGCCAGCGGCATCCCTGAAATGAGCTCCGTCAGAATGACTTGGCAGGGCCCAGGAAATGCTCTACACAATAGAATGCAGATACTACTGGCTCTAAAAGGCTCTTTCCAATAGAAGTCATCAGGCAGAACTAGCTAGCAGCAAGAGAGACAAAGACACGGCTCCTTATATACCAACATACATTGTACACTCACTAAATTTATGATATACACTGTAAATATGAAAAGATGTTGTGACACAGGACCTGCCCTTAAGGACATAGTGTAGCTGGGAGACAGGATATACATATATAGACACATATATTTAGTACATATTCAGTTACAATGTAGCATAATATGTGATTCATTCACTTAAGAACCATCTATTAAGCAGCTACTATGTGCCAGTCATTGCTAGACATTAGAGAAGTAAAAACACCCTTAAGTGACTCAGAATCTAGTGAGAAAACACAAAGTATGAGATATAGGTGGTACAATTGAGATACAGAAGTTCTCATCTCCTATCCAAACCTATGGATTAACCAGTAGTCTCTAGTCCCTTTGTAAAACACTGCCCAAAGCCCAGGGCGTTTTGAATATTCACACCTAGACTATGCTCTTCTTTATAGTTCACCCATACACTTCAGTTACCACAGCAGAGTTGTATAAGCCAATCAAGAGTCAGCTGGGTTTCCTCCCAAACCTGTTTATGTCAGTTGCACTTGTTACTTTGATTAAACAACTCAATTAAATATCTATAAGCCAATAAAATATGAGTGCGAAAAGAAAGACTAAATTGAATGCTTTGGAAAGACAAGACAATAAAAGAGATCTACTAAAAATATTGCTGATAAATTAGATGTGGGAGAAACAACTGTACAAGACTGGGAAAAAGTCATAAAAATGTAGAATTGTGCACTCAGTGTGCTTTACTCAAGGAAAACCAAAACCAGAAATCACAAACAATACATTATAATTGTATCTTATTCAAGAAAGACAACAGAGAACCCCAATCAGCATTCTAAAAAAAAAGTAAAGGGTGCATAGGCTTGGTCTTACACTGGCAAATGACTATGCGTTTACATATTTTAACTTTAATTATTTAACTATCATTTTAACCATCTTTTCAGATTACCTTCCCAACCACCAGAATGGATGGTGCTGGACAACAATGCTTCTGTCTCATATATACAACTTGTTAGGGGTACATGAAGCTTCTTTGTGTCTGGAGGTCAGAGAGGTTTCTCAAAGAAAGTAAACTGAAACTTGGAAGAGGATTAGAAATTTACCTGACAGACAAGGGAGAGGAAAACATCCCAGCCCTGCACACTGACCCAGATGCATGAGAGAACAAGAAAAATGTCAAAATATTTCCTTCTATTTACCATGTCAAGGTCCATCACTCAAATGCTTCTTATGGGAAATTATTTAACCCTTCTCCTCATTTATGAAGTAGGGAATAATTATTAATACTTACTACATATAGTTTTGCAAAGATTAAAATAGATTATATATGTAAAGTGCTCTGCACTGTACCTCACACATGGTAAGTGCTCAACAAATGAAACTATTGTTAATTTTGGAGGGTAAAGAAGAAAAGAAAGAAAGAAAATAACAGACATAGTACTGGGTTCAAGTACTGGGACCATGGTACCATCTTCCCCAACTAACCCTACTCTCTCAAGTTCATTAAGCGTGCTGACCCAAATCCCCAGGCTTCTCCTGGTTCCCTTGTAGCTGTATGTGAATCCACATTCCTCGGAGCAGGCTTTGGCTGTGCCTATAATTTAGGCTCTTTTGCTCACTGCTTAACCTTCTCATTTAGGAAGTATAAACAGAAAAAATTGAGAGCAAGTCACAGGGTAGGCTGTAATTTTCCATCAGGTGAAACTGGCATCACCCTTATGGAATGTGACATCATATTTATTTCTCCTAACTAGATATACTGGTATTGGATCTAATTTCTGTCACATGTAAATGAGTGCTAATGGAACCTGTGTGTACAGTAATGAAACACTCTCCCTGGCCCTTTCCTTGGCTCTCTATAGTGCAGTTATGCCAAGAACCTATTAGCCACATCCAAAATATCTATTCCACCCAAGCTTATTCAATTATTTCCCAAAGCTCACCTTAATTCCAGGTCTTCTAGTCCCTTATTTTTCTCATCTTATCTCTCCCACCCGCAAAAAAAAAAACTACTCATTTTTCCTTGTGCCTTACAGCTTCCAGCCAACTCTACAATAAATTTTCAGTCTTATACATCAGTATTCTCTAATATTCCATCATGTTGAGATAACATACTTTTATAAAAAAGGTTAAACAGCATTAAGTGTGGCAAAGAAAGTGATTTTACTTTTACAAATACCTTACTGCATGAGAACAAATACATTGCTGACATATTCTGTTCAAATACAGCATATGTAAAACAGGCTAAGAATAACCTAATAACCAAAGCACTACACAAAATTTGATAAATGATCAATATACAAACTATATTAAAAATATATACAGAACTTAATTAGGCTACCCTCAGAGAAAGCTGAAAAAGATTCAAATTTTCAGATTTTTTAAAAAAAGAGATAAACATTTTACTTCAGTATCCCCTACACAAAAATAAATAAAATTATTAAAAGAAACTAGAGTGATACATTGTTCAACACTGTTGAGGAACACAAATTATTAAAGACTTCCCTGAACCCCGTACAATATAATTGTTTCACTAAGTTATTCTACACGAAGAAAAATGTGAAGCTAGAAGAATTTACTTTAAATTATAACAGCTATTCAAAGCATACTTAATCATCTAAATAGAATTCACTTGGCTACTTCAGAAGCTACACAAAGGGAGGGACCAATAAAAGGAAATGATGCGGTATGGAGAACAATACCCCGGCCTGGGTACTAGGACTCCTGGCTTCTAAACTAAATCCACACCAACTCACAGAGTGATCTAAGACAAATCACTTCATCTCTCTGGCGCTAACTGATAAAACAGAACGAAACAAGTACTTAAGTTCTAAGGTCCCTCAGGAGGTAAAACATTCTTAGTCTAATGAAAGGGAGAGAAAATTGAGAGTAGAGATGTGGGGGGGCGGCGAGGACAGGATGTGTGTGTGTCTATCCCTGTCAGTCCTAGAATTCTACAATTACAAGTGCTAAAATGAAGACTACAGATAATACATCCTTTCGGAATTAAGAACAGATTAATGTGTGCAGTTTCTCCCTCCTGTCTGCCTCTGCTTCCCTCTCTGTCTCTTGTCTTCCACCTACTTCCTCAATTCTCTCTCTTGCCTCAGGTTTCTCTCCAGTCTCCAAGTTTTCCTCTATTACTATTTCCAGTCTTCAATGCTTACAAGAGATAACCACCTACTACTGCCATCTCTGGCCTGCCCTCTACTTCCAACACTATCAGTTTATTGTCCTTAAACCATCATTAACGGGGAAAGAGAATGTAGATAGCTAATATGCCAAATGGATCACTTAAGCTAATTCTTGGCTTCCAAAACTTGATTTAAATAAGTAATACAATCAAATGCATTCTGTCCACAGAAATCTTAAGCAACAAGCACAAATCACTTACTGGACACCTATTATGGGTCACATACCTTATCTTTTCAAAACCATACTACTACTCAGCTTGGTGGGCATACTATCATCCACAATTTACAAATAAAAATGAGGCCCAGAAAAATTATAAATCAGAAGTGATAGAACTAAAGCCCACACTTTTCACTGCCAAATTATGATGGGCAACAGATTGTTTTGTCAAATTGACCACCAAAGCAAGAAACTCCAAAGTCCCAAGGGCAAGCTTATTTCTAATGGCCCAGAATTGAAACATGGATGCCACTAATAATATTCATAAATAAAAAAGTATAACTGACATCAAGCAGATAGTAGGCTGACAAAGGGAAATCAGTCCAGATTATTTGGACTTTCAAACACCTTTCAAAGACTGACTAGTAAAGAGGTTCGTTTCAAATTCTGCCTGAATTAGCAAGATTTTGGAGAAAAGCTTCCATACCACTGGAATTCAAACAAAAGTAGATGTAGATAGCAAATAAAGTTTAGAGCTAAATATGTACAACTCTTAATAAAAAAGTGTTACCAGTGATATTTCTCCCCAGATAACTGGAGCCATTCTTATTTGTCAGTTTTTGAAAGTAAGATAAGAGAATTCAGTTTCTAGTAATAGTGCCCTGAAGTAACTCTCCTACTGAAACAGCTAAAACTTCTAGATAAAATAATCTTACACTCATCTTAAAAAGCAAAGCTGATAGGAAGGAAGGAATTATTTGTCCAAAATTGAAGGGAAAATGGGAACCCAGTGAAGCAAGGGAACAAAAGCCACTTTTGCCCTTTGGGTACTGCCACCCAGAACAAATCTGAATTTTGGTTTAAACAGCCTTGCAGAACCCAAAGAGCAAAAATCAAAGACCAGGACCACTCAGAGCGGAAGGACTAATAGGTGACATGCCCACATTCAGCTAAAACCCTAAAGGGCTTATAACTTTAAGACAAACGTGAAGCAGAAGTATACTGGCCATCAAATACATTGACAATCACATCTGCATCAGTTGAGCGCTCCAAAACCTCAAACAATGAGTTTGTCTTACAGTGGTTCTGGACTGGTAATGCCTCCAAAAACCTACCAGAACCAAAGGAAAAACATTCTGAAGATCCCTTTATTTGACTCCTCAGATTAGTCTTAGACTTTTTCAAGGACAGTGAGCAGTAATTACGTAAACAAAGAAATAAGTTATCATGAGCACGAACCAACAAAAACAAGAGATCACAAACAGAGACCTCCAACATCTCACATATAGGAAGAACAGAGACACCAACTATAAAATAACTAGAGGTTTTCCCCGCTATCAGAAAGTTTGCTTTACACCACTTCGCTTTTACGAAAGATCTACATCAGTACCTGTTTTCCTAAACCAAAACAAATCCCAAGAGGATTTTTGCTTTGAGGAAAATCGAAAATAGCATTCAGCGTTTGTTTTGCAGTAAGTCCTTACCAAAGGCAGCGTGTACCCCTGAGCAGCGAGAAGCCCCAAGCAGCGAGAGCGGCGCTGCCACGCTCCTTTCCCAGGAGCATCTCATCATTAAGCCACCCTAACTTTGAACTGTGTCTGTGAGCATTTGTGCTTTACCTTGATTTTTTTTTGATAGGTTATTTTTCGGGTCTGGGAATGCTCAAAAATCTTTCCCATATAAATGAATGGTAATTACTTCATTTTACACCATTTCAGCTTACAAAAAGTTTCATAGAAATGTCCTGCTTTCAGATAGCAGGGGAAACCTGTATACTTACAAAGTTTAGAGAATAAAAGAATCCCTGAAAATATCTGCACGGAACAAGAAACTATTAAGAAAAGACCCAGCAGATTTTAAAAAGAACCAAATTGAACTCCAACAATAACCAAAATTAAAAACTCACTGGATAGCTTTAAAAGATCAGATTCAACTTAAGAGAAAATTAATGGACTAGAAGATAAATCAGAATTATCCAGAATAAACTATCCAGAGTAAAGCAGGTCGAGATAAAAAGATGGAAAATATGGAGCAGATAAAGAAGGCCTAAGATACATATAATCAGAGACCCAAAAGGAAAAGAGAACAAGATAGAGGAGAAATCTAAAGACAGAATGACCAAGAATTTTACAGAATTAATGAGATGTCAATCCACAGATTCAAAGCCTAATAAAGTGACAAATAAAATTTTAAAAATCTCTATCCTGACACATCATAATGAAACTTCAGAACACCAAAGTCAAGAGAAAATCTTAAATGTAGCCAATAAAATCAGCTAAAAAACAGTAGAACACAGTAAAATCTATATATCTGTTGTTTTAAATAAAAACAAAAATGATAAGCAAGGATTAGTGTGACTGTGATTATCTCAGAAGGTTGTAACGATTAAGCAAGATAATGTATTTAAAAGAGCTTTAAAAAAACTGTGAAAGTATCTGGAGACTTAAGTGACAGAGCTTATACAAAACCTATTTCATTCTTGGTCATTTAACCTCTCTTTGGGCCTCACTTTACCTGCAAATGAAGGTTGTAGATGATTATTTCCAAAGTTCATTCCAGCTCAAAGATTATTCATCATTATATCTCTCAGTCTGAGGGAGGTGATTCAAATTATAATATTCTACTGGCTAAAAATAAAATGCTAGCTGTCATCAGAAAGAACAACAGAAACATAGAAATTATATTCCCAAATTCTATAAAAAGCCATCCCTATGTGGAATAATAACATATGTGTTGAAATCACCAAACTATACATGTAAAAACAGAAAAGAAAAACTAAAGCAGTGGTTCTCAATCCTTGCTGAATATTAGCACTACTAGGGAGCTCAAAAAAAAATACTAATAGTAGGGGCCCTAACTGCTAAGATTCTGATTTAATTGGAATGCATATTTTTAAAAGTTCCCCCAGATTATCCTAAGATTGCAGCTAAAGCTGAGAAACACTGAACTAAAGTGACAAACAGTAGGACATGTTTTAAAAGAGTAAAACTTCTATAATCTTTCCAAAATACAATTAAAGATTATAAAATTATCAAGGATATGAATAGAATGAAATATTAACCTGTTTACAAAAATATATCATACCACGATGGGGTTCACCTGCTCCAAGTTTAAAGGAAGTGGTTTAAAGAGACACATAAAACCAAAGATTAGTTTTATACAGTGGTTAGTAAATGTATACAATTTGTTACCCAAGAAGTCATGTGAGGTTAAGATAAACACATTCAGAAAAACTTATACTTTTCTAAGATACAAATTCCAAGATAACAGACACACAATGTGTTATTAAGGAAAGCAATATATTTGAAGCATATAATCAATGTTTTGAGGCTGACACAAAAGGCAATAATTCACTCCTTAGTGCCACCATCAGACCCAGAATATTAGACTGCATGGTGACAGAATGGCACTTACATGCTCTAGCCTTAGAAGAGTTCATGACTGAAGATTACGCTTTTCTCTGGGGACAAGGAGATAAATAAAGAGTACAAATTTAACATCATGCACTTGCCACCATTTATTTATTCAGCACTTACTTTGTGTTATGTACCAGGCCTCTGCTAGGTACTTTAAAGTATCTCACTTAATTCACACAAAGTAGTTTATTACCCTCACCTTACACATGAAGAAACCAAGGTTCTGAGAGGTCAGAATTACAGCAAACGTGTATTTTTGGCATAAAATAAAATACTAGTAAGTCTTAGAGCAAAGATTTAAATACAGGTTTATGCCCTGTTGCTTTCCACTGTAATTGTAAATAACAGTCATAATAATAACAAAAAAATACACTGCCACTTAAGTGCTTACCATGCCCATTTAAATGCTCAGTAAATCTTCTCAACAATCCTACGGAGCCGCTCAGTCAAAATAATTTTGTCATACTTGACTCCCCTTTTCCTCAAGCCTCACATCCTATCCTTCAGCACATTTTGCTGGTTCTACCTTCAAAAACGTATTCAGAATCCATTATATTTTGAATAGTATCAAAACACACATTCACTCATCTCATCACTACCACCTAGTTCATCTCCAGCCTGGATTATTAAGACAGCCTCCCAATCAGACTCCCTCATTCTTCTACCCTTGTCTTCCCTCCAGGTCTATTCTGAATCCTTGCAAAGGATTCCTTTTAAAGATGGTGTCACTCCTTTGCTCAAAGCACTTCAACAGCTGCCTATCCTGCTGAGGTAAAATCTAAAGTTCTTACAATGCACAGGACCCAGTACCTCTCACATTTCCTCCATTCTCCTCTACTCCAACCACACTAGCCTCATTATCTCTCAAACGTTCCCAAGGATGCTTCATTCCCCTACTGTTCCCTCTGCCTAGAACACTTCTGCTTCAGATTTCACCTTTTCAGGTCTTTGCTCAAATGGCATCTTATCAGTTGAAACTTTCTTTCCCACTCCACCCTCTCAAGCACTCCAAATTCCACTTACCCCACTTTATCAGGGTACTTATTACCATCTAACATTTTATGTATGTATTTATTTATTACTGTCTGTCTTCCTCCACAACTTAACCTTCAGAAGACACAATCTGTTTCAATCACTGTTTCTCCAGTGCCTAGAACAGGACCTGACATGAAGTAGGTGTTTGAGAATCACTGTTGAATGAAAATATGGATCAATAATGCCAAAATCTAGATTCATACACACTCCAGCATACAGCCTCCACACAACATGCCCTGAGCTACTCCATCATATCACTTCTTTCACACAATTCTGGCATTTCCAGGTAAACAGTGGAGCCTCCTCTACTACACACACACACACACACACACACACCCTCCCCCTCCCAAAATCTAGGGACAAGAATTTTTACCTTTTATTTACATGCTTCTTTTCCCATAAGTCAGTAATTTTCAAATAGTGAGCCCCAGGTTCTTATTACCTCATAAAGTTGTTTCTTCCTGCTATTCTCCCCATTCACTACTAGCCCTTTTCTAGTATGCTAGTCTAAGAAAATTTAAACCCCTCAAAGATAAACACCCTGATTCCTCTGCATTCTGTTTGTTCTATCATTCCAGCTAGACTGGATGTTTCTTTGAGGTCATCTAGCCCAAGGTTTCACATACACAAAATTCTCTCAAATGTTATGACTAGTATTCTGTCTCCAATTCCTTCCATAAATATAAAGCTCAGTAATAACCTTGACCATTCTTTTCACTTGCCCAAGAACTACCTATTCTCACCTGAATGGTGGTGGTGAGGCGGAGGGAGATCACTAGAAGTAAAAAGAGTCTTATGTTAACCAAGATGGGCAAGAAGGGAAAAATGACTAAGTTTTTGGCACAATGTGGTCAGGTCCTTATTCCCAAGATCTGAAGGAGGGAGGAAGTGGTAATGGCAGGTCAGGTAGATGAGAGCTTGGATTGTCTTTCACAACTCTGCCCTGGCAACTTGAAAGAGCAGGACCAACAGGTTCCTGAAGAGACAAATTAGAGTTAATCTTAAAGGAATTTTTGTTGACTTTGGTGTTAATGACTTGAGAACGGATTTAAACAGTAAAAGGAAGACACCAACTGATCCAAATTTCATCATCATTCACTCAACTCTTACTTCCTATTGTTTTTTATAAAAATTCCAATGGAAAAGAAAAATGAAGGGATATGTTAAAATTTAATGATGCTGATGTAAAGAAATGATTTTAAAAATATATTTTCAATTATGCTAATAAGGGACTCAAAGACTGGAGATTCCTGCAAACTCTCTCCCCCCAAAATACATAATAATTGTTCTGTTTGGAAAATATGATACATTTTTTAAGTTTCTCCATAGATGCTTAATCTGAGTACAAACCAGAAAATACTGTAAAAATGTAGTGCCCTTAACATGATGAGCACCAATGGGAAGCCTACCTGAAGTTTAACACTTGCCAAAAGTAACCAAAGAAGGGGGGGGTGAGTGGGTGGGTGTGTTTGTATATACACACAGTCAAGTATCCCATAACGATGTTTCTGTCAACGATGGACCACATATACGACAGTGGTCCTATAAGATTAGTACCATATAGCCTAGGTGTATAGTAGGCTACACCATACAGGTTTGTGTAAGTACCTCCATGATGTTCACACGACTGAATTACCTGATGGCACACTTCTCAGAATGTGTCTCTGTCAGTGACATGTGGCTCTGTGTGTGTATAAATAAAAAACTGAAGAGTGATAACAGTTACAGGTAAACTGAAAAGTTTAAACATGGGAGTGGGCAGGGGTGAGATGAGCTGGAAATTCCCAAACTTCCACAGGTAGGAATGTAAGAATTGTTTTCTTGCTTGTTTTTGACCAAAGTAGTGTGACATCTTACATCCCCTAAACTGGAAGAGAAATTAAAATTTAAGCAGCTACATACAAAAATCATTCTCCATAACTGTACAGTGTTAAAGTTAAAGCCTGTCTTTAACACTTCCTTGAAATTTGGAAATCTAGAAATTCATGTATGGAATGCATTATTAAAAAGGTGAATTACTAATAAATTTAAATGAAACATTTGGGTCTGCTGGTTACTATACAGACATGGTCAGATTCTTTATGAGAAAAATTACAAATATCAACAGATTAAATACTAAAGTAACATAATAATAGGGATGAAAAAGTTGCCAAAGAATATAAACATATAACTGTAGAACAAAGAATCAGAAGGAATCTTAGAAACTATGGGTCACTCCCCCAGCTTCATTCAACTCCTCCCACAGGTTTTTCCTGACCACCGCATCTAAAATAGCTGCCCCTATCACACTCTATTCCCGTACCCTGATTTATTTTTCTCATAGCAGTTGCCACTATGGGTCAGCATATTACGTAGGTACATTTGCTGATGGTTTGCCTCCCGACTAAAACATAAACTCTATGAGGGCAGAGGTTCTGTCAACTTTGTTAATCCCAGGGCCTAGAGGCACAAAGCTGGCACTCAACAGATGTGCTGAATAAATAAATGAAACTGAAGTTCAGAGAGGTTAAAGAATTTCCTCAAGGTCACAGAGCTAGCAGCCAAACACAGCCAGTAGCATAACCCTGTCTGCTTGCTCTTTCCACAGGCCCTTCCACCACACCAAAGCAGCCTGTTCCAGCACATGATTTTATTTAACAGATTTCTCCTTTTCTTTTTAAGTGCCCAAGAAAATACATGTTACCAAAAAAAGCGATACATTGGGTAGCATTTTAACTCCCAAGTGTTTCACCAACCAAAACCTTATTGAGATTTCCTAAACACACAGGATTAGCCAGTAAAACAGAAAAGGAATGCCACTCAGTTCTTTAAATTCCCTGTGAAATTGGTGTCTGCCTTGGAAGTTTCAAGACCAGCCACTGAAACCTACTTACCAATTCAGAATGGCCTGTAAAGTATCAGCCTCACTTTCATTCTCCTAAGAGCCCACAATAGCTCCTCCCTGGATATACTTTATCTTGTAGATTATGCAGGGAAATGTAACCAACTTTAAAGCTCTTTTTAGCTCCTTTCAAAGTACAAGTCAATCTCACAAAACAATGCACATAAAATTAACCCTTGGGAAGTTGTAGTTTCTGACAACAGGAAACCATCTCTGAACCATCATCTGACTGTGCTCATCTAGGTCCCTCATTCAAAAATCCATGAATCTGAAATACCTAAAAGAAACGCGGGAGGGGGAGAGGGAAGGGAAGAAACATTTACATATATAAAAAGGGTGCTGATATTCCTAGTAACACTTTCGCCCAACATCAGCTTCTTGCCTGAAGTCAAGGCCTCACGAACACAACTTCTGTTGTCTTCTTTGATCGCCTTCCTTTCAGAGAGAGGAGTCCACTGCCAATACCTTTTGCGGGGTACGTCTCTAGACCTAAGACAGGACTCACTAGGACAGTGCATGATCTGCTCGGCTTCTCTCAAAACTGTCAGCCCAATTAGTAAACTGAAAGAGAAGACCTAAAACGTGGGATGGCAAGAGAGCTGAAATGAGACTGAGAGTTAAGAGTGGGAAGGTGTAGACGAAAAGGAGCGGGGAGGGTAAACAACGCAGCACGGGCGGGAGTGAGAACCCGGGTCGAGGAAGTGGGGTCAGCGAAAGGCAAAGGTGAAGGGGGAAGGGGACGAGGTTCTGGGTGGGATGGGCGGGAGCAAGCCGGGAGGGAAGCAGCGAGGGCTGGGGGGGGTGGAGGGGGAAGGGTCTGGGGCGGGGCGGAAGGGAGCGAAGAGGCGGGATGAAGAGGGCCCGGCCGGGAGGGTCTTTACCTGCAGCTCCGCCCGCTCCACCTCCCACTGGGCTCTCTCCACCTCGAAGCGGGCCCACTCGTGCTGCAGGAAGTGCAGGATCCCCGGGAGGCTGTACTGGGCTCGGGCCGCCCCCGCTGCAGCCGCCCCGTCGCCGGCCGCGGCAGCCTCCGCCAGAGGCCCGAGACCCTTGGCACCGCCGGCGCCCGGGTGGTTGTTACTGAAGAACACGCCGGGACCCGCCTGCTCATCCATGGCGGCCGCAGAAACCCGGGGAGCTGCCCAGGCAGCCAGCAGCGGCGGCAACGGCGGCGGCCAGCAGCGCCTCCTCCTCCCTCCGCCGCTCCCCGCCCACACCCCAGTCAGCAGGGAGCAGCCTAGGCGCGGGGGCCGGCCGAGCCCGGGACGGGCCGGGAAATGGGTCAACTGCGGCGCGCGGGCGGCCCGGGGCTTGCTGGGAAATGTAGTCTCGGGGCGTGGGGCGGGCTCTGCGGCGGAGGCGGCCTGTGGGGCTGCGATAGCTCCAGCGCGGCCCCGCCCCCAGCCCGCCCCGGCCCGCCGGGTGGAGGCCGGCCTGGGCGGGGAGCGCGGGTTCCCTCACGGTGGGGACGGGCGCGGGCGGGCTGTGCTCCAATCTCCCTCCCACGCGGAAGTCCTAGGGCGGCGCGCTTTGTTGCACACACACACGCACACACACGGAAGTTATCACGCCAAAATACCAGCCCGAACTGCACATCTTTTAGGGCTTCCTGGTAGTTCTGTTCAGAAACGAGCTCAAAGCGAGCTTCTCCGCTCCGGCCCCTGGACTGGGGCTCTCTCCAGCCCGCTGGGCTCAGCCCTCCCTTGGGCTCCGACTTCGGTGTTTCTGTGATCCTAGACACTCCTCAGTTCTGCCAATCTGAGTATCGCTATCTCTCCTGCCTTTCTTTTTCACTCGGTGGTTCAAACCTATTGCCTGATCGGTTTTCACTTATAAGGAACTCTGATTACTTCTCTCCTAGACTGGCAGCGTTTAGCTTCTTCCAAATTCTGGTTTGCTGACGCCTTATCTGAAATAGTGCTCCGCTCAAGTCCCTTTCCCTTTGTAGTTAATCTTGCAGTAAATCCTGTAAAAGTTTCAGATACCCAAGGCTCTCTTATTTCAGTCTCTTTTTTCTGACCTTATTCCCGTGCAGTTTTTACTCAATTCAATTAAACAAATATTTGATTGTCGGTTATATCTGTCGCTGGGGATATAAAGATAAATGACACAGTTCCAGTCATCAAAGGGAGATTGGCAAGCGTATAATCAATTCTCACAGTCCCTTAAAGCTACACTACCTAAAAGAACAAAGTCCCTTTCTGCTCCCTAGAACTATCTTGGGTAACCAGGCGCTTCTCGCTTTTCACTTGTGCGGTTCCCAGTTTCTTCCACGGTTCACCTGCAAACTGGCAACGGCTGCAAACTGGCAACGGCATTAGCTTACAAAGGCACACCAAAACCTTTCAAACGTCTCCCCGTAAATGTTATCCGTCTCCGAAGTCCCTGAAATCCCGTCACTATAAATTCACACTACAACGATAATGAAAGGAAGGTACCTGAAAAAAATTTGACAAATGAAAACGAATTTAAGTAATTATTTTGTCACGAGAACAAGTTATTTGTAATCCTTTTGTTTTGTGGGATATCAGACCTGATGGCCCCGAAAAAATTTAAAGATATAGGCTGGTGAGTGACATGTAAAGGAAGGACATCCTGTCCCTGTCCTCTGCCTACCTCCCTTCCCATGGCTACTTGTGGAAAGGACAGGAAACACGTTGTATCTGCTCTGGTTGCAAATAAAGATGGCAAGCTCTCTTCTCCCAGTTACTGAATGTTTCTGCTTTATGAGTTCATTTTTTATTATAATAAAAGGTTGATCCAGGCCTGGCCAAATTCCCTGTGTCATAAATTGTTTTGGCTGTAAGTGTCCTTTGAGATACTGCCCAACCCTCATCCTACAGCTCAAGAAACTGAAGTCCAAAGAAGTTTGAACTTGTCCACAATGAAGCTTTGAGGAGTGGCACAGCCAAGATTAGAAACCAGAATTCCTGACTGCTGGTTCATTGATCTTCCCATTAACACATCGCTGTCTCTCTTACTTTTTAGGCTTACCAGAGTACCAAGGGGACAATACCGAAACAAGGGCATGTTTTTTCATCTGAAGGATTTAAGTAATCTTACAAGTTTTGAATGTTAAGAGCTGTTTTTTTCTCACATAGATGACATGTCTGACAGTTCCTTTAAAATCAATTCATAACAGACTATAAAACAATTAAATTTATAGATAACTTGGACTATCACACATAAACACAACAGTACTGCTTTAATTCATAGTTCTACTTTATTATTCATAATATCTTTTTGCTTTTCAACTTATTTACACACAAAATAGCATTTATGATCTATAATGTCATGACACCTTCACTCAATATACCAAAATATTAAGTGATTATATTAAGGTGGAATTCTGAAGAAATTTACTTTTCTCTTTTTAAAAAAAATTCCATATGTGGTAATATTTCTTTTGTAATTTAACAAAAAATGTTACTTTCAAGAGTTTCCCTTAGAGTTCTTTTGCCCTAAGTTGCTTTAAGAGAATAAGGACCATGAATCCCATCATTTCTTCCTATACTGAATCAGCTTCTGAAACTGTTAGTTTTTGAGTAGTGAGCTTACTGGTGAGTTTTTGTGGAGTTTTTTTTGCCTTTGTGCTTGTCTGTCTGTCACATTTTCTGTATTCAGCATGAATTACTTTTTTTTAAGTAAATATTTTATTGCATGTAACACATATATAGAAAAGCTCAGAAGTGATAAGTGAACATCTCAATGAACTTTCACAAACTGACCCCTTCTATGTAACCAGCACCCACATCTCGGAACAGAACACTGCAGGAATCCCAGAACCCCCTCTCGATGTGCATTCTCAGTCACTACAGCAAAAACGTTTTTGAATTTGAAAAAAATTATTCTGAAAAAAAGTAACAACTAGAAAGGATATGGCAATTAGTGAAATCTAAATTTTATTCCTCACTCTACAATTTTCCAAGTCTGGAAATCTTGGACAAATGGTTTAACTTTTTCTCATTTTTAATATAAGAATAATATTTACCTTATAAAGTTACTGTGAAGATTAAATGAGAGAAGAAATGCAAATCCCCTAACATAGCGCCTGATACATAGTATAAACTGATAATGATAGCTATTACTGTGAGAGGGTTCACAAGACTAACTGAAATAACACTTGTAAAAATCATAAATACTAGGGGCTCAAAAATTTTTCTTTTCACTTTCTTGTCCCCTATTCAGAACTTTAATTCAGCAGAGTTAAAATAATCTTAAAAAAAAATTAATGCCTAGACCTATTAAGGCTCAGCCCTCAAGGTGCTGCTGATTTCCTGATTGTTTCATTTTATAATTAATAAAGGCTGTGACACAAAAAATAGGGTTTCCTTTCCAAGCACAGAAAGGAGCTGTCAAAATGTTGGATTATATATCAGTGTAACCAGTTGAAAGTGAAAAATTGTGAAATGCTAAAAGGTTGTTTAGATAATTGGAGTGTTTGCTATTTTTTGCTTTATATGTGTATGCTTTGTGAGGTGGGTATTATGGTCCTACACGATGATAAATAATTCACCTGCTCTTTTTTTTTTTCCCCGATTAAAATGAGTGACTTTTTTTAAAAAATATTTTTCCTTTTTCTCTCCAAAGCCCCCCAGTACATAGTTGTATATTTTTTTTAGTTGTGGGTCCTTCTAGTTGTGGCATATGGGATGCCGCCTCAGCATGGCCTGATGAGCAGTGCCACGTCAGTGACCTGGATCCGAACCCATGAAACCCTGGGCCCCCAAAGCAGAGCACACAAACCTAACCATTCAGCCACGGGGCCGGCCCCTGAGTGGCTATTTTTTAAAAACTGTTCCAAATGACAAGTTATTTGGGTCTCGGAACCTTTAACTGCTCAAAGAAAAGGCTTCAGATGAACGTGGTGGCTCTTTCAGAATTCTGACCAGAAGAGAGAGTGTGGACTGCTTGACTGGAGGGAGGCCTCTGCGAGGATGAAGAGAAAACTTTGGGCAAGGGGAATATGCAATAACCCACTGTTTATCAACCTCTTCTACCATCTGCCCACTCCCTAATTTCTGTCGCTTCTCCTTTCTGCCTACCCTGCTTCATGGAGCTAGTCTGTTCTTTCTACATTTCCTCAGCCTCCAGACTTACTCCCTAGATCTGAAGTCTGGTAGTGACTGGGTTGGGGCAACAGCCAATCAAAGGTTAGGAAGTGAAGGACTTCTATTATCTGAAATTTTTCTTGGAGTCCAAGAATTAAATCTACATCACAGTCTTGTCATAAGAGGGGAAAATAGCCTCTATTATTTATTATTACTATTATTTTCTTTTGGAAGAATATGGTTGAAATTAGAGTTGCCTAATTTTAAAATTAAATTAACTATTTAAATAAAGTTTAATTTTGAAATTTAATTTTAATTTTATAGAGGCTGATATTTACAGAAATAAATGCTTAAAAACTAAAATCAAGATTGCTCTAACAAATCTAAATATCTAACCCAGGGGGAGACTGAAATGATAACACAGCTCTGAAGCCATAGCAAGACTTCTCCTGGAATATTAATGGTGACCAACTTAAGCTTCTGTTTCTCTGAGCAAAGATAAACTGGTTTTTGAACACATTCTGTTCCTTTCTCCCCATCAACTCATCCTTTGCTTTTATACCCTTTTCTCTTTTAAAATTCCCAGTGAATGATCTACTCAACATATGATTGTTTTCTTCTTCTTTTTTAAAAAAAATAACTATGGTTCCCCCATTTCTAATGCAGGAACTGAATTTCAAACAATTAATGTAATCTTCATTAAATAAAAATAACCAAGGGCAGAGGGCGAGAAGAACATTTTTATAAACTGAATATTCCTGCCAACAATACAACAGAGACGTACTTGTTTCCAGGTGGAGACTTTCTCGGCAGAAGACACCCAATCTTCATTTAGGCCTGAATTGCTCAGAACAGCATTGCCTCCCCAAACTCCCATCGAATAGTCCTTGAACATAAATTAAATCAGTATTTCAAAAGTGATACATTTTTTTTTATAAAATGACGAGGGAAAAAAATCTGGGCATTGTGCCAGAAAAACAAGAAAAATGAATTAGGTTAAAGAGGTCTAGTACATTTTTCTTTTAATTTTTGAAGACCTATGTTTTCTGAACTTTTTTCAAACAAGATTTAACCTATTTTGCCTGTACCACGTCTCTCCCCCTCTACTCTGCAGGCCCTCAACATGCTACTGTTGTTTGATGCATGTTAATTTTAGCACTGGCAGTTCTTTTCTGTAATGGAAAATTCTACCATTATCTATGTTATCTTCTTTCCCAGATTTCCCCCCAGCTGCAGGACATAAAGTAACAAGAGTAGGAGTGGTTTGAACCAGCTCACGTACACTTTCACATGAACTCATACGATGTAACATTACAACCAATGAGCGGATTATATTCAAGTTTAAGGAGCTAACACATACATTTTCATCATAGGAGAAAAAGATAATTTAAATAATACAGTTTTTAGGATATAGTAATAACCAAATTAATGCTGCAATATTTTTATGGGAATGTAACCAGGTTAAAACATAAAGGAAGAATATAGATTAGCTAGAAGGTGGCATGGAGTTTTTTAAGTAAAATTCAAACACCTGGAGAAGAAAAATACATAGCGCACTTGATGTGTTGAAAGAAGTCCAATATAGCTGACACACTAAACAGCTAGAGGAAAGTGCTAACAATTGTTATTTTTATAGCTACTTACTGAGCATTTACTCAAAAAAAGTAACGCATTTTACATGCATTAATGCGATCCTTACAACATCCCAAGAGGTAAGTACGAACATTTTCTTCATTTGACAGATAGGAACACTGCTGTATGGCCATAGGCCCAGTGTGAAATAAAACGAGGAGAAGTAGGCAGGGGCCAGATTATGCAGGCCCTTGAAGGTCACTTTAAGGGACTGTTCTTTGTGCTAAGGTAACCAGCTAGAGAGTTTTCAGCAAGGTATCAGCTTTGAATTTATAAAGATCATTTTAGCTTCCGTGTAGAAAATATTAGGAAACATTTCTAAATTGTTTCCTAAGGGTCAGGCACTACTTTAAGGTCATTTGCAAGTATTAACTCATTTAATCCACACCTACTCTATAAAATAGGTATTATTCTTCTCATTTTCCAGATGCAGAAACTGAGCACAAAGGGGAAAAGTGAGTTGCCCAAGGTTACACTGTTTGTAGGTGACAGAGGCAGATTCCCTCCCCCCAGGCAAACTGACCTTATAGTCCACACCAACCACTTTGCTCTATTGCAATCGAATGTGGCGATTTGGATTGGCTGCCATTAATAACGGCAATAAAGACAGATGAGGGGATTTGACAAGATATTTAGGAAACGTGGTGATGAGCTAAGCATAGCGAGGGAGCAGGTGGGAAATGTCAGGGATGATACCAAGATTTATGGCTTATGCCACAGGATAAAATAGTTGTGTTTACTGGGAGATCTTGAGTTGAGAATCAGGGTTTAGATAACGAGGTGAAGAGTTCAATTTTATTTTTTTTATTTTTAAGATTTTTTTATTTTTTCCTTTTTCTCCCCAAAGCCCCCCAGTACATAGTTGTATATTCTTCATTGTGGGTCCTTCTAGTTGTGGCATGTGGGACGCTGCCTCAGCGTGGTTTGATAAGCAGTGCCAGGTCCCCACCCAGGATTCGAACCAACGAAACACTGGGCTGCTTGCAGTGGAGCACAGGAACTTAACCACTCGGCCAGGGGGCCAGCCCCAGGAGTTGAATTTTAAATTAATTGAGTTTGAGGAGTCTCTGAGACAACCAATGGGTAGGAAGTCACTTATGCAAGTGTGCAGAGCAGAAGAGAGGCTAGGGCTCCGGACAACCCTCTGAAGAAATCCCTGCCTATTATTCTCTGTCATACATACTTCATACCGTTCTTTCCAGCTACTTACCACAACCTGTGATTGTTTTCGCTCTCTCCTCAGGCAGAATGTAAACATATCACGACAGTTTCCTTGCTTGACTGTTCCCTATTGTATTCCCAATGCATGACATATAGTAGGTATTCCATAAATAACTGTCCAATGAATGAATGAGGCAGCACTACAGAATCATATCAAAAATCTTTGACAAACAGGAATTCAAGTTTTTCTTGAATATATCCAGTATCAAGGAATGCACTATCATAAGGCAATCATTTTTTAACAGCTTTCGTAGAAAATTCTATTATGTTCTATTGCAAACCACTTATTTGAAACATTGACCTCATGCTGTGGTCAGCTATCTGGTCCTCCCATATGAATATTAAGGACCATGTTACCCTTTTTTATCCTCAGTTCCTGTATAGCACTTGGCTTGGACACACACCAGTTCCCAATTGCTCTTGATATGTGGCATCTGAAGCTGATCTTCCAACCCCCACAGTCCCTGCCACCCCCGCCCCCACACTGGGGTCCCATAGTGTGTAGAGTAGGACGGTCACTTTTCTTGTTTTAAAATGTGCATTTTTACTAAAAACAGCCCAAGCTCCATTAAGTTTTTCTACTAGCTTCATGATTTACAGTTAACTAGAATGCCATTAAAAAATTGTTTAGGTATATTGAAATATTTGGGGAGATTTAATGGCACTCCCAGGCATTTTCTCAGAATTTGGAAAACAATGACCAAGTTTCATTTTCATGTCTGTTATTTCAAAAAGCATCGCTAAGATTCAGCAATGCATATCAAAATTCAAACCTCTCAAATTTTCTTTTTAAAGATTTTATTTTTCCTCCCAAAGCCCCCAGGTACATAGTTGTATATTTCTAGTTGTGGGTCCTTCTAGTTGTGGTATGTGGGACACTGCCTCAGCATGGCTTGATGAGTGGTGCTATGTTCAAGCCCAGGATCCGAACCAGCAAAACCCTGGGCCGGTGATGTGGAGTGCATAAACTTAACCACTCAGCCACGGGGCTGGCCCCAACCTCAAAATTTTTATAACCCCTTTAAGGAATGTATCCCAAGGAAATAATTTACAAAGCTTCACTTTTAAAAAGTCAAATGCAGCATTGTTTATTAAAATGTAAAAACTAGAAACCAAGTACCCAAGCACAGGGTAATGGCTAAGTCAATAATGGTATATCCAATATTAAAAAATGATGGTTACTAAATCCACATTATTATTATTATAGTGATTCTATGGGGAAATGCTTATAAAATAAGTGGCAAAAGCAGGATACAACATCCTATCTGAAGGATAATTATAAATGTGGAAGGAAACAGACTACAATATCAACAGTAATTTGATCTGTGTGGTGAATTGTAGTAATTACCCCCACAGTTTAATAAATGCAAGTTTTCTAACTAAAGTTGATGTATATAATTGATATAATTTATAAAGCATAAAACTGACACTTGTTTTTCCTCTGATTCTACTTTTATGCTCATTAGACAAGATTAAAGCACTTTTTTGTTTCACAAATAAAACTAGAGGCATTTTCCTATATAATCTGGAAGTAAGTTGGAAAGAAGAGATTTAAACAGCGGACGAACAGTCAAAGTTAAAAGTTGGAAAAGCTAAACAAGTTCACTCAAATTTTCATGAATTCTTTTGACTTGCGTTGAAAGTCAAGGGGAAAAAGGGCAAAGAGAAGTCTATGTGTAAGAGAAAAACAGTTCTTGAAATGGCAACCCCTGACTTCTAATGGCAAAAAGAGATGGAGAATTGTGGATAGGGACCAAGGCTGTGAAGAAATTCTCCTGAAGGAAAAGAAACAGTAGTTGTACTAATTACTTGTGCGTGCATGGTTCTCCCATTAGGGACAGCACCAAAAACTTCGCTCAGGATAATTTTTCTAAATTATGGTTAAGACATGAAATTTGTATTTAAGTAAAATTTTGTAAAGCCCATAAATAATTTCATAAGCTTTCAGAACTAGAAATGGGTTTGTAATGATTAAATCAGGTTTTAAAAACAATTCATCTGATGGAAAGCATTAAAGCATGAAATTTATTTATAGCTGTACTCTAGTCATTTCTGGCATCAACCTAAAAATTCCAATTAAGAATGAAGAAAATGTGAAGCATAGTAACTCATATAATGAAATGTGTTTTAAAAATTGGGCTAATTATATCCATCATTCAGCATTGTTTGAGAAGAATGAATGGATAAAAAGTGTCTAGCACAGTGCCTGGCACACGACAGAAGTGGCAGCTCTTCTCAATAGCAATAAACTTTTAGTGATATTTTAACTGCTCTTTGCATTTAATGTACTTTATACTGTCATTTTGACAGCAATTTTATACACATGTAAAAACTACTTAGGCTAAATGATATAATGTGCCAATACTAAAGGATCAGCAAAAGATTCACTCTTGAAAAAATAAGCAGGATACATAGACGTATGTACTTTTTAGATGTGCAAAAGATCAGAGAGAGGATACCTAGTATTTCTTCCTCATTTTACATATGAGGAAACTGAAACCCTCAAAGGGTTAGGTTGTTCAAAGTTCTATCCCTAGTTGATGGCAGAACCTGCTTGGAACAGGGACATCTGACTTCAGAGCTTAGTTCTAATTAAATGCAGAATTCAAACGTGTACTATTGATTAAGAAGAACTTGGAAAACAAATAGAAGATACTTTATTTCTTGCATTAAAACTGTTCAGATTAAGCTTCAGAAAGAATCCACTGACTATTATGATGCTTCTCCTTTCAGCTTCTTGATGCCAGATGTTCATAATCAAATAACTGATTACTCAGAGTGAGGAAAATCTCATGGGTTTGGCAGTGCAACAAATTAATAAATATAATTCTTCAAACAGATCTTTTATAGATATGATCACAGAAAATTAGAAATTAAGTTGTCAATGACTCAGACGAGTTTAGAGAAAGCATCAAGATGTACTGGGGTGGTGGAGGGGGGAGGAAGAGAGAGATGGAGGGATGGAACGAGAAAAAGACGACAGAATCATTGCTAATACAGGATGCAGACTCTCTCACTGGGGGAAACGATGCAGTTTATACTCAAGCGGGAAATGAGAGAAAAAGCCTAGGAGGGACTAAGAACAGCAGAAAATAGCCAAGGCAGAAATAAACATGCTTTATAAACAGATGAATGAAAAGAAGTTACATGTGCAAGAAACAAGCAGATTGGGAAATAGTCTGGCAGTTCCTTAAGGTTGAACATAGAGTTACATTTGAGCCAGCAATTCTATTCCCAGCTAAATACCCAAGAAAATTAAAACAGATGCCCACCCAAAACTTGTACCTGATTGTTTACAGCACCATTATTGATAACAGGCAAAAGGTGGAAGCAACCCAAATGTCTATCAACCAATGAATGGATAAACAAAATGTGGTAGATATACAATGGAGTATTATTCAGCCATAAAAAGGGATGAAGTACTGATGTATGCAACCACATGGATGAACCCTAAACACAACATTAAGTTAGGAAGCCAGTCACAAAAGACCACATATTACATGGTTTCATTTATATGACATGTTCATAATAGGAGAAGTGACAGAGACAGAAAGCAGATCAGTGGTATTGTAAGGCTGGGGGGTGGACAGAGAGATTGGGGGGTGATAGCTAAGGGGCACAGGGTTTCTTTTTGGGGTACTGAAAATGCTCAAAATTGATGGTGGTGATGGTTGTACCACTCTGTGACTATACTACAAACGACTGAATTTACACTGGAAAAGAGTGAATATATGGTATACAAATTATGCCTCAATTAAAATGTTACCAAAAATGCCCCCAAAACAAGGAGAATAACTTTGGAAAAACAAGCCTGAAATGAAAAAACAACTCTGTTGTTTTTAGAAATAAAAATCAGTGAGAAAATAGCTAAGACAAAGCACCTATCTGAGGTATCCAAAAGACTAAATAAGGAAGAAAGGCAAGGCTATGTGAGCTGCCAATTGGCGAAGGTATGAGAGAGAATAAATAGGAGGTAGCAAATGATAAACAGATAAACATTGGAATGGTCAGAAAGGTGACTTGCTTTTGATAATAGTCTATGTAACATCGTCTGGTAAAACTCAGTGTTTAAAATTTCCTACACGCTGTGGCAAACATTCATTTTGTCAATTATCTATTTGACGTAGTAAAATTCCCATTGCATGAGAGACTGGCATAATGGTAATTATGACTAGTTCATTTTTGTATGCCCTGAAGCATTTAGCTTGATGCCTTATACACAGTAGGCACTCAAATAAATATTTGATGAATGAAACTAACCATCACAGCCAGAACTCAAGGCTCTGTAATTATAAAATATAACTGAGGTCAAATTTAACCATTAAAAATGCAGAACATTATTCCACGTTTGAAACATTTTAATGGACCTTTAAATGAGAGCTTTAATTCAGTTAACAACTAAAATATACACAAGTATAATTTAGTTATCCAATATGAAAGTAAAAATATCTATCAGGGGGCCAGCCCAGTGGCACTGTGGTTGGATTCACCCGCTCTGCTTTGGTGGCCCGGGGTTCGTGGGTTTGCATCCTGGTCGTGGACCTACACACTGCCCATCAAGCCATGCTGTGGCAGTGTCCCATATACAAAAAAATAGAGGAAGATTGGCACAGATGTTAGCTCAGTGACAATCTTCCTCACGTAAAAAGAGGAAGATTGGCAACAGATGTTAACTCAGGGTCAATTTTCCTAACCAAAAGAAAAAAAAAAAACTATCAGAAAGGTTAAGGACATTTTGAGAAATGCTAAGAAAATGTGACTTTATTCATATTATATACACCATGAAACACTTCCCATTATTATTGTTATTTCAAAATTTAAATTCTGCTTGTTTTTCAATTAAATGTTTTCATGACAATATCAATAGGCTGCCCAACTACATGATAAAGTTGTGTTTTTGCATTTAAATTTAAAAGACTATGGCTCAGTATTTAAAAACAATTAATAAAAGAGAAATAGTAGTAGGACAAAAATGAAAGCACATTCACCACACGATAAAAAAAAATAATTTCTTCAAAATCAGAAGGAGGTGTAAGCATTGTTTCTAACCTAACCCACTTGGAAACATATAATACCAATACCAATATACAAATAAAGTAGAACCTATAGCCTGGAATGGTGCAGTGGCTATCTCTAATTAGGTGCATTGACACTATAAATAAAAATGAATGGAATGGTAAGTCAAAAAAAACTTGTTTTTAGCTTAATTGTTGGTGCAGAATGTACGGTAGGGGCCGGCTGCCTGGCGGCTGCTTTAGCTTTGCTGGCTTGACTTGCTCGAACAGCAGTTTCCAAACGTACTTTCAACTCAGGCGCCGCTCCCATTACTGTCTTGAAAGCATGTGGATATAGAGGTCCAATATGCATTAAATTCTGGAGTGCAAACTCATGAAGATCTTTGGAAGCTGTGCTTGCTGAGGCAAAAGAATTTTCATCCAGCAGGTAAGAGATCAAAGTGGGTACTAAAAGAGCAAGTAACTGGACTCCTGCAAACAACAAAGATAAAGTCTGAAGATGATCACAAATCTGAAAATTACAATAAACTTTAGTTTAAAAAATAGGCAATTACCACAGTAGTCTGAATTATAATAAACTATAGATAAACGCACATATCTATTTTAGGTCTCAATGATAACACAATCAATATTAAATATTTACTAAATGCTCGAGCCATGTTAGGGTTGCAAACCAGGTTTATTAAGATTGTGCATTTTACATTTATATTAATTTATTTTATTAAAAAAAATACTGGCTAAAAGGTTAAAGAGGAGTAAACATTTCACAATTGCCATCTGGCAGAATGTATTTTGAGAGCAGGATTATGAAATTTTTAAGGGCATTCCAGAATAGGGAGATTGGAGCAGGGAACAAAAACCTGAACAGCATCCATTTACTAGCATTTAACTAAAAATAGGTATTTCTTTCTTTTTAAAATAGAAATACAACTCTTTCACATTTCATCACCCCCCAAAACTGACAGTAACTGAGGGAAAAGTCCCTCAAAAATAAGGGAATAAACTTAGGGTTAAAAAACAAGGACCCACGTCTGGCTGACATAAATTCCAAGGGCTTAAAAAAACGTTATTTGGAGGCTTAATCTCCTTTTACTAGTCTCTGTCTTCCAATATTAACCATTCCATCCTGGAATATACATTTCATTTAAGCTGGTATTTTTCTAAAAAAAAAGAAATCATATATATGTGTGTGTATCTTATAATCAACATTGAGAATGATACCTTCTCTGCCTTTAATTTATGTTAATTTGTGCAGAATGACAATGGATGAGATTAAAGGCAGGGCTTAAGGAGCAGGAAGCCTCCGATACAGAACTGGGAGATGTCACCAAAGACAGTGATGATAAACAGTGAAGCCTTTCCAGAACCCCAAACCCACTCTGGCCCTGAACTCCCTCTTTCCCTGCTGTATTTTTTTCTCCATAGCAGCTATCAATTTCTGGATCTCAATATTATATCTACATCTAAAATTAATATAGTTATATCCATTTTCATCAGAGTGAGCTGAGTAATCAGGCAATATTTCTTTTTAAAGACTGGCACCTGAGCTAACATCTGTTACTAATCTTCCTTTTTTCTTCTTCTTCTTCTTCTCCCCAAAGCCTCCCAGTACATAGTTGTATATTCTAGTTGTATGTCCTTCTGGCTGTGCTGTGTGGGACGCCACCTCAGCGTGGCCTGATGAACGGTGCTAGGTCTGCGCCCAGGATCCGAACAGGGAAAACCCTGGGCTGCCTAAGCCGAGTGCGTGAACTTAACCACTCGGCCACGGGGCCAGCCCCAACTTTTCTTAAAGAAATGAGATCGGACGTAGGTTTAGTAGATTTGTATAAGAAGAAAGGAGGGGAAGACAAGACCTGAGGAAAGTGAAAATAGCATGAGCAATGAATAAAGATTAAAATGGGTAGAACAAGAAAATTGGTCTGGTCAGGTTAGTAGGTACACATTGGGGAGGAGAACAAGTTTTGAAAACTGAGCAAAGACATTCAGACTTGATGCAAGAGAAAACTACTTGAAATTCTTAAACAAGGGATAGAGAAAATTGTTTTAGGTAAATTTTATGGGGAACATCTGGTAGGAAACTATTATAGTTACGTATTTATGAGGTGATTAGATACAAGAATAGAAAGCAAGTTTCTCTTGAATCCTAGAGAAGTTTCAAAAAGAAATAGGACAAATTTTGAGTAATAGATTGAATACAGACGATGAACAAGAGTTAAGAGTCAAATATAATTCCAACATTTTTAGCTTCTAACCTTGGTCATGTCAGGTGAGAAATATTCACTGCCTGTTTCTATAATGGATACTGTAATTTTTTTCCCACACATAGTTTTGTGTGTGCGTGTGTGTGTGTGTGTGTGTGTGTGTTGATGAGTTGTAAAGGAAAGCTTCCCATGTACAAAACCATTTTTTTCCTAGAATGGATACTGTAAAGTTAAAAAGAAAAATTAACGTTTAACTGATGAGAAAAAGTTGAGTAACAAAACAAATTTAAAAGCCTAAAATTTACCCTCTTAGAATCACTACTATATTTTATATAACTATATATTACAGTGTTAAGTATAACTTAATACTCTGTATTGTATAATATATATAAATATATATTATACTATTAAGTATTAGCTTTAATAATTATTGATATACTATTAGATTTAGTTTTAATTTTTTAAAGATTTTATTTTTTTTCCTTTTTCTCCCCAAAGCCCCCCGGTACACAGTTGTGTATTTTTAGTTGTGGGTCCTTCTAGTTGTGGCACGTGGGAGGCCGCCTCAGCATGGCGCGGTGAGTGGTGCCATGTCTGCGCCCAGGATTCGAACTGGCGAAACCCTGGGCCACCGAAGCGGGGCGTGTGAACTTAACCACTCAGCCATGGGGCTGGTCCTAGTTTTAATTTTTTAAAGATGCCAATTGCTTATTCTACCTTTTAAAAGTCTTGCTGTAGTACAAAACATCTGTTATCTGAGCGAAGCAATTCTTTAAAAAATGAATGGTGCTTATTGCTCATATAACTCACTAACAATACTACAAATTGGTCTGGTTGAAGAGCTGAAATTACAGTGCTTTGGTTATTTCATACCGTAAATTAATTGACATTTGGAAAATAAAAATGTTATTTATTTCACGGACATTGTTGAAGTCTAATTAACTATTAAGCTATATTTAATTTCACAGATAATATATAAATATGTTCTTGGTGTTAAAAGAATTCAAACAATAGAGAATTACTTAAAAAGAAAAAAGTGTAACACTCTCTTGCCTACCTGTCCTCATGTTAAGTTTATTCTAACTTAGGGCATCTGTTCAGAAATCGATCCCAAGAGTCAACTCAACTCAAACATATTTTAAATAGTGACTATGCAAAAGGCAATAAGCCAATGCTAGGATTACAAAATGATTAAAATTTAGTCATCATCTTTATGGAGTTTACGGTGAGTAAACTAAAAATAAAGATAAATTATGTTGAGTTGCCAAACATAGGCCATGATGTCAGTCATAACATTTCTACCCAAATAATCTATTAATATCTAATTTCAACTAAACGTATCAACTCCCTCCAAACATTCCTTCTTCCTGACTTTTCTAATTCTGACGCTGCTTCCATGCTTCTTTCCAGGTAACACTACTGCTATTTGGCTCTTCTCTTTCTCTTGCTCCCTATAACTAGTTACTCACAAAGTCAGATCAATCTTTTTTCATAATCTCCTCTGCATTCCTCTCTTCCACTATCATAGTTCTGGAGTGTTATTTTATAAGGAAGCTACTGCAATAGCTTTTTAAAAATCTCTACTACCTTAGCAATTTCCTGTGAAATTTTTTCAAGGGAAGAGGAAAAACTTTATGATAGAAAAAATAGATGTGATTTTGATCTGGAGATTAATCTGGAAACATATATTAAAAGCCTTAAAAATGTGCATTTCCTTCAATCCGGTAATTTTACTTTTAGAAATTTACCTGATAGAGATAATAAAAAATGCGTGCAAAGATTTCTGTACAAAGATACTCATCTTAGTTATTTATGATCTTGAAAAATTGGAAAGAGTTTAACATTCAATCATAAGGTACTGTTTTAAAAAGTATAGTCAGGGCCGGCCCTGTGGCCAAGTGGTTAAGTTCGCTCGCTCTGCTTTGGTGGCCCAGGGTTTTGCTGGTTGGGATCCTTGGTGCAGACATGGCACTGCTCGTCAGGCCACACTGAGGCGGCGTCCCACATGCCACAACTAGAAGGACCCACAACTAAAATATACAACTATGTACTGGGGGGATTTGGGGAGAAAAAGCAGGAAAAAGAATTTAAAAAGATTGGCAACAGTTGTTAGCTCAGGTGTGAATCTTAAAAAAAAAAAAGGATATTCTATCTGCAACAATTAAAAATCATGTTTTTAAAGACAAATTTTAGATTGTGATGAAATCAAGACTTAAGCAGAGGATAAACAAGAGTAGGTACTAAGTTGCACAAGTCTCTGGTTAAATGGATGTATGTGGCAGTTTTTCATTAAATAAAAAAATAAAAATTTTAAAATTTCAAATTTTTAAGTATTTTAATAATGATGTTTGGTATTAATACTGATCTGGTCCTATTTGGTATAAAGCTTTTATACCTCTATTATGAACACCAGAACGTATTACTTTAAAAAATCTATTAAACACCCATATTTTTCCTACTTCTCATAGAGTACATTCCTAGAAAATAAAAATATTACTGTGTTGAAATGCTATCAGTAATTTATATTAACGTCTTGCTCATAAAAAATAAACATGTCAACTCAACACATTATGTCATAGCATAAGCAAAAACATTAAGCTTTCAGACAGGAACTACTCCTTAGTAAACTTACTGTTGCAGTGGCCTATGACTAATACCCAATAAGATTTACATACAATACAGATCTTCATTTTAGACTAGTGGCTTTTTATAAGGAAATACTTACTGTTCTGTTCTTCCCCAAGAGCAACCAATGTTTCAAGAACTTTGATTCCTTCTTGAACAGCTAAAAGTTCCGTGTTACTGGCTGGTCTGTTTCTTTCAACAGCTTTTAGCTTTTCAACCACTATTGGAGCTAATGAATGGATATAGGGAGTTGAAAGGGCACGATTGGAATGTTGGAAGACTGAGAGGAGAAGCTGGTAGCATTTGGCTTGAACCTATACGAGAAAATCATTTTATTAATTAACGTGTGATAGTTCTTATTTGCTCTACAATCACATTGCATCTTAATATATACTGAAAAGAAGTGATACCGCAAGATGACAATAGAAATGTGGGAGGAATTAATGCCTTTTTCCATTTATAGAAATGGAGTAACGAAACTTCCAGTAAGCTAACTACATAAAACTAACTGAAAAGAAATTAATCAAATAAATATTCTTTATATGTTAACTGCCAAATTACCATGCTTATATAATTTGTATATTTCTATAATGCGTAAGAAGCTAGAAAACAGAATTCTAATTTCTGGTTTTAATTCTTTAAGTTACAATTACCCTCTCACTTTAACCTAACATATCTAGTAAGGAAGGCTAATATTAGAATAGTGTCAAAGCTATAAAAATACATTCTTTTAGATACCTCAAATCCATCTGCATTCCCTGGAAATGACTGCTTACACCAATTTAAGTGTTCTAGGCCTACAAAGTAAAGTCTCAGTGGCTCCACTTAGATTAGAAAGATTTCATATTAATAACAAAAAAAAAAAAAAGAAGGGAGGAGAAAGGAAGGTCCATCAACACATGGGATGAATAGTGGAAAAAAAACTGTTTTGGTGCCTTGGTAAAAGAGAAGCTGCCAAACATCACTGGACATGATACCTGGGGAGTGTTTTAAGATGCAGATCTCTGGGCCACAAATTGGGAGATTCTGATGTAGAAAGATAGTGGTAGATGTTACTTAATTGCTTTTATTTCTGATGTGCAGCAGGTTTGAGAATCATTAGTTTAGACTTTGACATTGTAAAACAATAAAACAATTTCTAGAAAAACTAGTTTCCAATACGTTCATTAAAACGTAATAATATATATTTATCCTTTAATGCCCTTGGTGTCACTAAGTAAATGGTGAAAAATATCATCATCGAGTCATGTAAAGTCTCTACCAATATAGGCTAGGGTTAATCAAGTATTTTAGATACTGGACAATTTCTGCATATGTAAATAAACACACACGTGTCTCTCCTAGTGCTTAAATCAATGATCTTTTCCAGTTTTTCTATTTAAAAGCCACCTATCAAATACCTAGGTTTTCATTTGATATATAACACATTTTAATGAATCAATCTGAAATTTTCCTGGTAAAGTGGAATGTTTACCTCTATGTTTAACTGTTCTAAGTGTAACTTACCCATGGATCACATGAATTTAATGCATTTTTAAATCTGTTCATGCAGCCATTCTGTAATGACTGGACTCCTATTATTTCACTACTGGCAGACCACAGGAGGAGTGCAATTGCTGTTAGCATGCTGACTTCATCAGGCGCAGGCAGAGAATCTTCTGAAATATGTAAATGATGAAATATTGAAACATATGAAAAAGGAAAGCAATGTGCTGTTTCTAAAATGTTTCGGAATTTCAGTCTTGAACAATAACCCTCTCTCCCCCCAACATTTATAGCAGTGTCATTCTAATACAGTCCATAAACAACTTGATGATTAGAACTCCTCTCCTACTGAGGAAACAGGGATACTTTAGTAGAAGTCCCTATATTAAAGTCCTTTCTCCTTGTTTTTCTAGATGGTGTAATATTAATTGAAAAAAATTCAAGCATAAATCCTAACAAGAACTCGAAACAAATTTATATATGAAAGATAACATGGTGATATAACATTAAAAGTCATTTAACTTCTCTGGAGTTTAGATTGATCAAAAATTTCCAAATACTCTCCTTTCAACAAAGTTAAATGATTATGATAAAATATTCTAGGTAATTTAAAAATCCAGAGCAGACTTCCTTAGCGACATCACCTTTCCATTTAGTAAATATGAAACCTATAAATTCTATACAACCATAAAAAAATCTTGCACAATTTCCTGAAGACAGCAGTCTCATAATTTTCAAGGCTTTTTGCTATTGCAATCATTTATTCAGGAACAGATACAACTTTAACCTAATGGAAATATAGTATGTAATTAGAAATACAGGAAATATGTACATTTATTCTAAAGAACAATAGTACTGAATATATAAAATAAGAGAATCAAACTCTCTTGTGATTACCGTTTCTCCCACAGTTGGAACATTATGTGAATTTGAGCTAATTTGTCAACTACAAATACCCAACGGTAATCAGGGCTTCATCAGGATTATGAACATATACAACTGATAATACTAACATTATCTCATAATGAGGGTATTAGCTGTTCGTAAAATAGAATGGGCTAGAAACACCAGTTGAGAAGAAGTCTATTAACATAAAGAAAAACAAAAGAGATGTAAAATTTGAAGGATTTAGTCAATCTACAATAGCCTAAGTCACACATGTTAAAAACCTGAGAACTCCTTAGAAGAAACATCATTCTAGGTGAAAAGAGAACAATCTCTCAACTCAGAGTCTGTGACATTGCAAGGAATTTCTTGTCAGAAAATTAATATAATATTTTTAAGTTGTGACTTCAAGAAGATTTGGCATCAAAATACCATTCTCTACTAAAAGGAACCAGGGCTTTTTGGAGAAGTGACTGATTTCAGAACAGTAACAGGGAAAACACAAGATGAGTCTGCTACATCTTGGTGCCAGAAAGTAAAGAGTGCTCAAGAAATAATAATGATGATGATGATGTCAAAACGACAGTAATGGACACACTGAATTAAAGAAGGAATCATGAGTCTGTACTGATAGTAATAAACAAATGAGTAAACAGTAAAGGAAGGGCAAAGAAAAAGACCTTCCTTTCAGCAGAAAGCCAACTAAGAAACGCGAAAGGAACAAATAAATGTAGAAGTTAGAAAATTATCACTTTGATATCATCATAGTAATAATCAATTCAGGGACAATATGGATGCTAAAACCACTAGGTGAAAACTTTATGGGGAACAGATAATTGACATAGTCTCAAAGTATCTCCCCACAAATTTTTTATTAATTATAAAAGGGAAAATGTCAACTTTATAGTGGGGAAACATGGCAGACACCATCTTAAATCAAGTTACTGAAGTTAAGATTCCCCAAAATGGGACAAAGCAACATTATATGCCTTCTTATATGATGCACTAAGAAAGACATTAAGAATACCCACATAGTATTCCTGTCAAAAATGTGTAACCTGACTCTAATCATGAGAAAACAAACCAGACAATTCCAAATGGAAGAACACTCTATAAAACAGATGGCCTGTACTCTTAAAAAATATTAATGTCATGAAAGATACAGGCTGAGGAACTGACTTAGATTAAAGAAGACTAAAGCACTATGACAACTAAATATAATGAATGATTCTGGACTGTATCCCATATAAAAAGAAAAAAGTTCTATGAAAGTCATTATTAGGACAATGGGTGAAATTTGCATATGAACAATAATAGCATTGTATCAATGTTAAGTTGCCTAATTTGATAATTCTTCTCTGGTTATGTAAGAGAATGTTCTTGTTCTTAGGATATCTGTGAAGTATTCAGTTGCAAAGACTCATGATGACTTCAATGTATTCTCAAATGTTTCAGCAAAATTAATAGTGAAAATAGTAACAATAATAATATGTGGATTACAGAGTAATAAAACGTGGCAAATGTTAACAACTGGCGAACTCTAAGAGAAGAGAATACCGGAATTCACAATACTATTCTTATAATTGTTTTTAAGTTTGAAATCTATTTCAAAATTGAAGTTTTAAAAATGGAAGAACAATTGCAGCAATCTTGAGAGTGATTCATTACATCCAAGAAGATTTATGTACGTGTGTGTGTGTTCACATACATACATATACACTTTGTTTTAAAGCAGATGCCTCAGATTTTAGAATAGGAAATATGATTTCCATAATGGAAATTTTCTATTATAAAACTTTTTTTGGAAATTGGGGGATTCTGCTTGCCTTGCATACAAATACTGTACAAACATACCTGTGGCCTTGATCCCTACTTCACACTGACTGTGTCTCCTGAGAATTCAATTCTGGACAGAATATCTTAGGCAAGTTAATTCTCTTATACCTTTAAATTCATCTAATATGAATGAACTAGACTGATAAATATCAAAACTTTCCCTTTTAACTGACAATTTAAAAAATACATGAATATTGACTATCAACTCTCACATGAAAATTAAAACAAAATTTTTTTAAACAAATTCTTCACTATTTCTTTTACTTGTTATTCATAACTATGTGTCTACACATATAAACATTTACATACATATATAAATATGGCATTTAATGTTTCTTTTATTTGGTTAAAAATTTACCTTAAAAAACAAAATATTGAGAGCAGGAGGTGGAGCAAAATGGCGGGGTGAGCTGGCCCAGGACTCTCTCCCCTCCAAAGTACAACAAAGAACCGGGGAAAAAAAAACACCTGAATTTCAGCTAATGAACCTAATGCCAGGACTTAGAGACCTACAGTATCAAAAGACAGAAGATGGAGCCCCTACTGCCTGCCTCGGAGGAGCTGGAACTGGGTAAGAGAGAACATCGCTCCATCCCCTAGAAACCAGGATCCCCACGCGGTCCGGGAAGGAGCGGGGGAGGGGCCGCGTGACCAGGGGATCGTCTAGGACTCCTGCCACCAGTACAGTGGAAACCCACTGACGGGGGAAAGCTTCCGTGTGCCGGGACCCCATAAACGCAGGGCGGGAGACCAGAGAACAGAACTGATCGAATCCAGATCGGTGCGCGAGAGAAACCGCCCCTGCCCCGGCAAAGTGCACTGGGCGCGGACATCTTGCCTGAAGGCAGAGAGCTCAGACTGCGTGGCACTTGACCCCCATCTAGTGGTGACAGGCGGTAACTGCAACCGAATTCTACCACCATGTGAAAAAACCGCTCCTCTACCATCCAGCAATTTATAAAAGGCCCAGACCAGAAGGAAAACAATAAAAACATAGAATTAAGTCCTGAGGACTTGGAATTAGGTAAACTAAATGAAAATGAGTTCAGAGAAGCTATAATCAAAAAACTCAATGAGGTAGAGAGAAAGGTAGAGAAACAAGCCGAGTTCTGGAGTTACTTCACAAAAGAGATTGAAATTATAAAGAAGAATCAAACTGAATTACTAGAGATGAAAAACACAATGGACCAGATAAAACAGAATACGGATTCCCTGAATGCCAGGGTAGACTCCATAGAAGAGCAAATTAGCATAATCGAAGATAGACAGGCTGAATGGCTGCAGACAGAGGAAGAAAGAGAACTAAGGATTAAAAGGAAGGAGGAAAGTATCAGAGAGATAGCAGATTCAATGAGGAGAAAGAATTCAAGGATCATAGGAATTCCCAAGAACATAGAAAAGGAAAATGGAGCAGAAAGTGTGCTTAATGAAATTATAGAAGAGAACTTCCCAAATCTAGGGATTGAGGGAGAAATGTGTGTAGAGGAAGCTTTTAGATCTCCTAGATTTGTCAATGTAAAAAGACCTACTGCAAGGCATATAGTAGTAAAATTGGCAAAAAGGAACGACAAAGAAAGAATACTCAGGGCTGCATGAAATAAGAGAATTACCTACAAGGGAGCCCCTATCAGACTTTCAGCAGATTTCTCTGCAGAAACCTTACAAGCTAGGAGAGAATGGAGTGACATATTCAAAGCTTTAAAAGATAAAAATCTTCAGCCAAGAATACTCTATCCAGCAAGAATACCCTTCAGATATGAGGGAGAAATTAAATCTTTTCCAGACAAACAAAAGTTAAAGGAATTTGTAACCAAAAGTCCTCCACTACAAGAAATCCTCAAGAAGGCCCTCCTACCTGAAAAAAGAAAAAAGGGAGAAAGGAGTCACAAACCACAGAGTAGGGAGACAGATAAATAGAACCAGAATAGGATAGCAAATATTCAACTATAGCATTAGGATAAAGGTAAGGAAACTACCAAAGCAAAGACGATCTTATCACCCTAACTACAAACTCATAACACAAGTTGGAACAAGAAGTGAAAATAATAATTTAGGAGGGGAAGAGCAAAGGGACTAAATTAGTCTAGGTTAAGTAAGTAAGAGACCACCAGAGAATAGACTATATTATACATGAGATTCTAAATACAAACTTCAGGGTAGACACTAAACTAAACAACAGAACAGAGACACAAAACATAAATAAGGAAAAATCTAAGAAACCCAGCATAAGAAATTGCAGTATCAAATGGGTAGGATAAAGCACACAGGAAGAGAAAAGCAGGAAAGCCAGATAATGAGCAACAGATTGACAGCTTTAAGTCCACATGTATCAATAATCACTCTCAATGTAAACGGACTGAACTCTCCAATAAAAAGACAAAGAGTGGCAAAATGGATTAAAGAACAAGATCCAACAATTTGTTGCCTCCAGGAAACACACCTTAGCCCCAAGGACAAACACAGGATCAGAGTGAAGCGGTGGAGACCATACTTCAAGCTAATAGCAAGGAAAAAAAGCAGGTGTTGCAATTCTTTTATCAGATAAAGTGGATTTCAAAATAAGACAGGTAAAGAGAGACACACAGGGACAATATATAATGATCAAAGGGACACTTCATCAAGAAGAAATAACGCTTATAAATATCTATGCACCCAACATAGGAGCACCAAGGTTCATAAAGCAACTATTAACAGACCTAAAGGAAGATGTTAAAAACAATACAATAACAGTAGGGGACCTCCACACCCCACTCACATCAATGGACAGATCATCCAGACAGAAAACCAACAAAGAAATAGTGGAGCTAAACGAAAAACTAAAACAATTGGACTTAATAGACATATATAGATCACTTCACCCTAAAAAAGCAGAAGACACATTCTTCTCAAGTGCACATGGAACATTCTCAAGGATAGACCATACGTTGGGAAACAAGGCAAGCCTCTAGAAATTTAAAAAAATTGAAATAATAACAAGCATCTTCTCTGATCATGCTGCTATAAGGCTAGAAATTAATTACAAGAAAAAAGCTGAGAAAGGCACAAAGATGTGGAGACTAAACCATACACTACTGAACAAGCAATGGATCATTGAAGAAATTAAAGAAGAAATCAGAAAATACCTGGAAACTAATGAAAATGATAACACGCCATACCAACTCATATGGGATACAGCAAAAGCTGTATTAAGAGGAAAATTCATCGCAATACAGGCACATATTAACAAACAAGAAAAATCCCAAATAAGCAATCTTAAACTACACCTAACTGAACTAGAGAAAGAAGAACAAATAAAGCCCAAAGGCAGCAGCAGGAGAGAAATAATAAAAATCATAGCAGAAATAAATACTACTGAAATGAAAAAGGCGATAGAAAGCATCAATGAAACAAAGAACTGGTTCTTTGAGAAGATAAATAAAATTGACAAACCCCTAGCCAGACTTACAAAGAAAAAAAGGGAGAAAGCTCAAATAAACAACATCAGAAATGAGCGAGGAGAAATAACAACAGACAGGAGAAATAACAACAGACTGCAGAAATAGAACAGATGGTAAGAGAATACTACGAAAAACTCTATGCTAAGAGAATGGATAACCTAGAGGAAATGGATAAATTCTTGGACTCTTACAATCTCCCAAAGCTCACTCAAGAAGAAGCAGACAATTTGAACACACCAATCACAAGGAAAGAGATTGAAACGGCAATCAAAAACATCGCAAAGAATAAAACCCCAGGACCAGATGGCTTCCCTGGGGAATTCTACCAAACTTTCAGAGAGGATTTAACACCTATCCTTTTCAAGCTATTCCAAAAAATTAGGGAGGATGGAACACTTCTTAACACATTCTATGAGGCCAACATCACGCTGATACCAAAGCCAGACAAGGACGCCACGAAAAGAGAGAACTACAGGCCAATATCACTGATGAACATAGATGCAAAAATTCTAAACAAAGTTTTGGCCACCAGAATTCAGCAATTCATCGAAAGGATCATACATCATGATCAAGTGGGATTCATACCAGGGACACAGGGATGGTTCAACATCCTCAAATCAATCAACGTGATACACCACATCAACAAATTGAGGAATAAAAACCACATGATCATCTCAATAGATGCAGAGAAAGCATTTGACAAGATCCAACAGCCATTTATGATAAAAACTCTGAACAAAATGGGCATAGAAGGGAACTACCTCAACATAATAAAGGCCATATATGACAAGCCCACAGCCAACATCATACTCAATGGGTAAAAACTGAGTGCCATCCCCCTGAAAACAGGAATGAGATAAGGATGCCCTCTATCACCACTCTTATTTAACATAGTACTGGAGGTCCTGGCCAGAGCAATCAGGCAAGATAAAGGAATAAAAGGAATCCAAACAGGGAGGGAAGAAGTGAAATTCTCGCTGTTTGCAGACGACATGATCTTATATATAGAAAACCCCAAAGAATCCATTGGAAAACTCTTAGAAGTAATCAACAACTACAGCAAAGTTGCGGGGTATAAAATCAATTTGCATAAATCAGTAGCATTTCTATATTCTAACAACGAGCTAACAGAAAAAGAACTCAAGAACACAATACCATTCACAATAGCAACAAAAAGAATAAAACACCTCAGGGTAAGTTTAGCTAAGGAAGTGAAGGACCTATATAATGAAAATTACAAGGCCTTTCTGAGAGAATTGGATGACGACATAAGGAGATGGAAAGACATTCCATGTATATGGATTGGAAGAATAAACATAGTTAAAATGTCTGTTCTACCTAAAGCAATTTATAGATTCAATGCTATCCCAATCAGAATCCCAATGACATTCTTTACAGAATTAGAACAAAGAATCCTAAAATTTATATGGGGCAAAAAAAGACCCCGAATTGCTCAAGCAATCCTGAGAAAAAAGAACAAAACGGAGGCATTACAATCCCTGACTTCAAAACGTACTACAAAGCTACAGTAATCAAAACAGCATGGTACTGGTACAAAAACAGGTGCACAGATCAATGGAACAGAATTGAAAGCACAGAAATAAAACCACACATCTATGGACAGCTTATCTTTGACAAAGGAGCAGAGTGCATACAATGGAGGAAAGAAAGTCTTTTCAACAAATGGTGCTGGGAAAACTGGAAAGCCATATGTAAAAGAATGAAAATTGACCATTCTTTTTCACCATTCACCAAAATAAACTCAAAATGGATCAAAGACCTAAAGGTGAGACCTGAAACCATAAGGCTTCTAGAAGAAAACATAGGCAGTACACTCTTTGACATCAGTATTAAAAGGACCTTTTTGGACACCATGTCTTCTCAGAGAAGAGAGACAATAGAAAGAATAAACAAATGGGACTTCATCAGACTAAAGAGCTTCTTCAGGCAAATGAAAACAGGATTGAAACAAAAAAACAACCCACTAACTGGGAAAAAATATTTGCAAGTCATATATCTGACAAAGGCTTAATATCCATAATATAAAAAGAACTCTCACAACCCAACAACAAAAAATCAAACAACCCGATCAAAAAATGGGCTGGAGACATGAACAGACATTTCTCCAAAGAAGATATACAGATGGCCAATAGGCACATGAAAAGATGCTCATCATCGCTGATCATCAGGGAAATGCAAATCAAAACTACAATAAGATATCACCTTACACCCATTAGAATGACAAAAATATCTAAATCTAATAGTAACAAATGTTGGAGAGGTTGTGGAGAGAATGGAACCCTCATACACTGCTGGTGGGAATGCAAATTAGTGCAGCCACTATGGAAAACAGTATAGAGATTCCTCAAAAAATTAAAAATAGAACTACCATACGATCCAGCCATCCCACTACTGGGTATCTATCCAAAGAGCTTGAAGTCAGCAATTCCAAAAGTCCCATGCACCCCAATGTTCATTGCAGCATTATTTACAATAGCCAAGACATGGAAGCAACCTAAGTGCCCATCAACAGACGAATGGATAAAGAAGATATGGTACGTATATACAATGGAATACTACTCAGCTGCAAAACAGAACAAAATCATCCCATTTGCAACAACATGGATGGACCTTGAGGGAATTATGTTAAGTGAAATAAGCCAGTTAGAGAAGGATAATCTCTCTCTGACTCCACTCATATGAGGAATTTAAAAATGTGGACAAAGAGAACAGATTAGTGGCTACCAGGGGAAAGGTGGGGTGGGGGGTGGGCACAAAGGGTGAACGAGTGCACCTACAACACGAATGACAAACATTAATGTACAACTGAAATCACAAAAGATTGTAACCTATCAACTCAATTAAAAAATATATATAATAAAAAAACAAAAAAAACACAAAATATTAACTCATTATAAAGCCAAAATAGTTTTAGTAACATTAATAAAACTAAAGTTTTCCCTTCCAAATAATTAAGATTAAAAAAATTCAGATAATAAAAGTAATACACGGTCATTGTTTAAAATATAAAAAGGGTATGGGAAAGAAAATAAAACTTGTAATTCTACCATCTAGTGATAATTTAAGTTTAATTTCTAGGTTTTGGTTTAATTTCTTCTGGTTTAGGTTAGTCTTTTTATATAAAATTATTTATAAACATGATTTTTAATAGATATAATGGATATATAATCCAAATGAGTATACCATCATGTACTTTATAATTTTTCCCACTGCCAGAACAATTTTCATTATTGTAAAATAGACTGTGATAAATAACCTTGAACATAATTTTCTTTTAGAAGACACATCTTAAGACAAATTTTAATTCTTTCTTTTTGTTTTGGAGGAAGATTAGCCCTGAGCTAACATCTGCCGCCAATCCTCCTGTTTTTTGCTGTGGAAGACTGGCCCTGAGCTAACATCCATGCCCATCTTCCTCTACTTTATATGTGGGACGCCTGCCACAGCATCAGTGACAAGCACTGCATAGTTTCCGCACCCAGGATCCGAACCAGTGAACCCTGCGCCATCGAAGCGGAATGTGTGAACTTAACTGCTGCGCCACTGGGCTGGCCCCTTGAATATAATTTTTTGATCTATAAGGTCTAAGAGTATGAATTCTTAAACACTCTTTGTACGTTCTGCAGAAATGATACCCTGAAAGTTTAAACCATTTTAAACTCCCTTCAGCAAAATATGAAAATGTTCTCCTGGTACCAATTCCAGCTGTGTTACGTTGTCATATTTTTATCTTTTTCCTCCTCAAAGCCTGAGGACATAGTTATTTAGTCTAGTTTTAAGTGCTTCTAGTTCTTCACGTGAGCTGCTGCCACAGCGTGGCTAGTGGCATGAGTTGTGTGGTTCTGTGTCCAGGAACCAAACTCCAGCTGCCCAAGCGGAGTGTGTGGAACTTTAACCACTAGGCCATGAGGGCTGGCTCCATTATCACATTTTTTAAAAAATCAGCTTTATAGGTAAAAATGTATGTTACTTTTTTTGGTTTCTATTTATTTGCTTATATAATACATGGCTGATTTTCTTATATTCTCAGCGGTCATTTCTACTTCCTTTTAACTAATGTACACGTTCTTTCCTTTCTTCTTTCTTCTGTTGGGACGTTAAATGTTTTTCTTATAAGACTTCTTTGTATATTAATGATATTAAAACTGACATAAGTATTATTGTCAGTTTTTCAGCTTTTTTTTCAGCTACCTTTTAATGTAAGATGTTTTGGCAACCAGAAGTTAATTTCTATACAGCCCAATACATTGATAATTTCCACTGACTTATACTTACATAGTCCTTTGCTATTATTAATAAAAGATTACCCATATTTTCTTTATTTTTAAAATATACATTATCATTTTAATTTATCTGGTATTTATGTTGAAGACCTAACTGAAATTCATTTCTCAAACAGCTAATTGATACAAACCATCTGAAGAATAATGAATATGCCTTTATCGTGTACTATATTCTCATGTGGATGAACATCTGCTTTAAAGCAACCTGTTCTGTTTTGTTGCCCTGTCTATTGATTCTTGGGCCCGCTCCACAGTTTCAGTATGGAAATGTCTTAATAGGTGATATGGCAAATCTTTAATTTGTATTCTTTGTTTTCAGCCTTTTGACATTTTCTTTACAACAGAAATAAAATGAATGGGGCGGGCCTGGTGGCGCAGTGGGTAAGCGACACGTTCCACTTCGGCAGCCTGGGATTCGCCAGTTCGAATCCTGGGTGAGGACCTGGCACCACTTGGCAAACCATGCTGTGGTAGACATCCCCCATATAAAGTAGAGGAAGATGGGCATGGATGTTAGCTCAGGGCCAGCCTTCCTCAGTAAAAAGCAGAGGACTGGCAACAGATGTTAGCTCAGGACTAATCTTCCTCAAAAAAGAAATGAAAGAAAAAAGTCAGAGAAGAAAAATGGACAAATTATGAATAAGCATTTTCCCCAAAATTAAACACAAACATGAAAAATGCTATTCTCACTAGGAAAAAGAGAAATGCAAATTAAAACAATAAGAGTATGTTATACCCCTCAGATAGGAAAATTCGAAAGTGTGAAATAGCAAGTATTAGTGAGGATGTGGAGAAACAGATTATTATAATATACTGCTGGTGAAAGTGTAAATTCATACAGCTAGTTTGGAGAGCAATTTGGCCACGTCTGATAAAATTAAAATTAAAATGTGCCATAATTCCACTTCGCAGGGGTATACCCTAGGAAATCTCACAGCACATGTGCATCAGAAATTTATAAAGATGTTCACTGAAGCAATTTTTATAACTGGGAAAATCAGAAACAGCTAAAATATCCGTTCACAAGGGAATGAATAATAATTGATAAATACATGTGATGGAAAACTATATAGGAGTTAAAAAGAATGAATGAGAGTTTAATATGTATACATTAATAGCTGCAAAAAATACTTAAGTCAGAGAATGAAGGTAGAATGAAATATTATGACATTACTTACGTAAATTTAAAAACACAAAAAGAAATACTATATACTGCTTATGGTTGTTTATCTCACTCTATATGTAATTCATATATACCTTTATTAATATATAGTGTATTTATCATAACTGATCTATATTAACATAAAATTATATTTATTTACATATTCAGATATATCTGGAATGAAACATATCAAAATCAAGACTGTGGTTTCATTGGAGGATGCTCTGAGGCAGTGACAGATACTTCAACCTTCTCTCCCATTTTATTATCTTTCTTGGAAAAAAACAACTGAAGCAAACAAATATATCAACACATGTTAATTCAATTCTGGTTATATTTTCTAATGTTTTCTGTCCTTTTCGGGGGAGAAAGACCTCCCAACATGTATTTAAATGCTACAATAAGGCATGTAGAGTCAGTGTCCAGAAAGGGGTGTTACAGCTCATATCTGAAAAATGTGACTAAAACACCTACCTGCGTGGATTCAGTGTTACACAGCAGTTTTCTGACAAGCTCATTCAATTAATTAGTTTTTGGGAAACAGATTTCCTATAGATTAAAACTTTTTAACTCTGCTTAGGTTACCTGGTTGAGAATATTCCAGGATGCACGCAAGAGTGCTACGAATTAGAGCTGTCCACTGTTTCTGAGTCTCCTCCGTTTTGGCCATTGAAAGTGTCACAATACTTTTAATCCCTTGAAGAGCTGCACTGACTGGTGGAGGAACTTGATTATCCACAGATTTTATTGCTGTGTCTTTCAATATTCTTGCAATTAAAAATAGAATCGTGGGCAGGATTGTCATACATCCTAAAACAAAAACAAATCAGATTACCTCATAACTACTTTAGGTCCCCTATTACAGTTGTTTCAATTGTTTTTTTAAATAATTGACTGTGGCTTAATATTATTTCTTTTCCTTGTTTTTACACAAAATTTACTGGATGACTATTACTACAATTCAATGTTTGAAAAAGAAAATAAAGTGGCAAGTTATTTCCAAGAAGACGGAATTAATATTTTCTTTCCTTTTCCAACTAGCCTGCTTTTATTACTTCCAATATTTCACCTGTTTAATATGTCAGGAGCTTCATAATGAAAATAAGAAAGGAAGATAAAAAAACAGAAGGAAAACACTACCATATACTTTGAGAAGTATCTGAGTAACTTGGCAAATCATGAATCAGGTAGCAATTCTAAGATACGTAATCACTCTTCAGTGTACTAAAGTAAGCCTAATCAAATCAGGAAAATGACTATATGGGTAAGCAAAGAAGAAATGAAAGGATCCTTGAATTTGTAGCCGAAAGAACTTTAAGGTCATCGAATTCAATCTCCCAGTTAATGAAAGACTCCCTTCACCACTCTTACACGCAGCCACTGCAGTCTACCTGCAAAGTTCCAATGATGGAGAATTCATTATTTTCACATCTGTAGGCTTGCGTTGAGCTGAAATTTACCCTTACATCTCCTGATACTATTTATACCTTCTAGATAAAACAGAGGGAAGTCTACTTTTCCATTCGATAGTTCTTCAGGTGTCTACGGAAAGCTATTATCTTTTTCAGCTGTAGTTGCTTTAGCTACTCCTTAGAGTTGGTTGTCACTCTCCTCTGAGATTCTTTAGCTTGTCAGTGTTGTTCAAGAGTGATAACTAGATCAGAAACTAAAGGGTTTAACAATGCGACCTTATGTATATCTGCTAACATTCAATGTCTTCCCTCAAGTTGTGGTTCGATCTCCTTGCTGAAGTTTGTTTGAAATATATCAGAAAAGACCATCTTGAGTTTTTGGTTTTTTAAATTTTTCCTCTTTATAGGCTCCTAAAGATAAACAAACCCTTAGAAAAGATCAACTTCTCTCACATTTGATATTTAAGAGGAAAAGAAGTCATAACAGTGCTTAAAATCAAAGGCAAGCTCATCTTTGTCTAATGTACTATAATGCATTTCCAAATAGTGATCAATACTGTACCAGCAGGTGAACAAAGGGATGGTAAGTCAGAGAGTATGGTAACTGTGGCTGCCACCAAACGAGCACTTTCCTCCGACAGGCGAGTTTTGGTAGCTACGTGACTTGGAGAGTCCGACATCTTGGTACTGAGATGCGGCATATGCCGCACTAAAATGAACATCAGCAGCTCCATGGTTGCAAACACAAGAGACTTTCCGGGAATGAGACCACCACTGTCACCTCCTTCTCCTAATGCAGGACAGGACTCTTTCTCCATATCATCTTCATCTTGGGTAAAAGAAAATTTGGTGAAATTTTCAGCAAATAAATAACAAACTAACAAAACAACACAATAAGTGTATTTTAGAAATTTTTTCCAAAAAATTTACAACAAAATGTCTAACTGATGCCACTCGTCTTTCTCAGAAAATTCTCTACCTGACTAAAATTCTGTTTAATGACCTCTCCTTAAAAGTAAAGGACAATTCATTTACTTGGAAAATTTTTATCAGGTTTTTTTTTTTTTAAAGTTTGGCACCTAAGCTAACATCTGTTGCCAATCTTCTTTTTTTTCGCTTCTTCTTCTCCCCAAGGCCTCCCAGTACATAGTTGTATATTCTAGTTGTGATGCCTCTGGTTGTGCCATATGGGACGCTGCCTCAGCATGGCTTGATGAGCAGTGCCATGTCTGCGCCCAGGATCCAGACCCACGAAAACCTGGGCCACCAAGGCAGAGCGCATGAACTGAACCACTTGGGGCTATGGGGCCGGCTCCTATTAGGTATTTTTATTAGGAATGCATTTCATAATTGGAGTAACACATATGTTGGGTTGAAACATATGAAGTTGAAACACTTTTGAAGGTGAAAAATAGTTGACTATAAGGAATTTCATTTGGTTCTTTATAATGAAAGCAAAATCAATTGCAATTCTTCTAAATGTAGATTAAAATTTTTAATTAAAAACTTCCTGGATTAATATTTTAAAAATTAGAGTACAAATAAGATCTACTTCAAAGTTAGTGTAATTTCTAGGGCTTACTTAGAGTGTTTCTTTTTTCTTGCAAGTAATCCTGAGCGGCTCTTACTATCTGTTGTACAACTCCAGTAACCAGCAGCTGGACAGAGGGTGGATTCCAGGTCAAGAGGAGGCGGTGCAAAACATTCAGCAACTCAACACCAATCAGCTATTATAAATTAATACAGAGAAATTTAATTAATTGTAATTATAAATGATACATTTATATTATTAAATCTAAGAAAATATACACGTAAAAACAAATTTGGTAGCCAAAATTAATAGCTAAATTTAATCAGAGGACTATGCAACAAACACTGTAACAATCTTGACAGTCTTATTTTATCCCAACATATTTTCAATCAAAAAATTATTCCTTAATTATTAAATATATAAATAATTTTTACATTAAAAAATTATCATCCTCCTATTTCTTTCCTCTATTTGGACTCAACAGTACTGCGAGAGTCCAGTGCCACTAAAATTTATGATTTCCAACCTAAGCTGAGTTCCCAAGAGTTGTCTACCAGGGATTCCAGGTACTTCTGATAATCCCTCCGATTCATCTCAGAGAGCGACTATCACAGCCTGTCACCACTCCTGTTTAAGCCTCCTACTCTCAATCTTCTACCTCAGACCCACCCAATGAACCTGCCTCAAACTTCAAAGAGGGAGGAAAAAACCCAACTACAACCAAAGTCGCCTTTCCCTCTCTCCTTCAGATCAAGCGTCCAGCCTCTTATCCATGGCTGATTAACCCTGCCTCATGTGCTTCCTATCCCATCCCGTTTGACTTCCCAAGGACACCAGAAGGAACTCAAGCATATGTCTTTGCCTCTCTCTCTAGTTAGGCTCCTCACGCCAGTAGAAGGAAAATGCTCAAGTCTTTCCTTTCTAATTTCCCCTCCCTACCCCATCCCCGCAAAACCCCTCTCAGATCGTTCTCTCTGCCCCCATGTTCTCCTCTATCTCTATTTGCTTCTTCCTTTCCCAGCCCATACGCTTCCACCTCCTTTACCCTCTCATTCACTCCTCAATCTGGCTTCTACCCATCGAAGGAAATGCTCTGCCTGAGGTCACCAATAACCTCCTCTGGGCTCTTCTGTCCTTATTTGCTGGATTCTGTTTATTTTGATACCATTGTCTATCCTTGAAACACCCCACTTGTCTTTGATGACTCTGTCTCCTTTAGTTCTCCTCCTGCCTCTCTAGTAGTCCCCACTGCTGACTTATTTCCCCTCATCTCAATCATTATTTGCTATTTATCCCTAAGGTTCCCGTCTTGGCTCTCTTTTCTTCTTCTTTATTCATTGAAAACCACCCTGGAGTTTCCTGCAGTGATCTGTAGTTTAGCTGAGACACAGCTTCAGACTACAAGGCCGGGGTACCAGAAGAGTTCATCGGTAAGTGAATCTTGTAATCACACAGCACATGCTTTGGTTTGGTTTGGTTTGGTCAGCATCATGTGCAAAACGAATTCTGATATACTAAAATGATAGTAACTTTGTTTTTTATTTGTCTATCTTTTATGAAAAATTACCCCAACTGATACCATGTGATAGTGATAGTGTCCAAAGAGGTGGTTCTTACTAGGAAAATAAAAGAATTCCTAATTATAAAGAAGAATAACAAATCTAGTCATAGCTTGGCTCTGTAACATGAATAAAGTTCTCTAAATATTCCATACATAAATTAGAAAAAGTAATTAAATTGTTTAGATAAGTACTTAAAAAATTTAATTAAATGAGACATAAAACTTATCAGACATTTAAAAGTGATATAATTTAAGTCTAATAAATTACTTCAGCCCTTATTAGTAGAATCATTAATTGGGACTGAAGGCATCCCTTAAATTTTTAGTTTTACTTGACTGCTGATGAACAAATCAAAGACAGTATAGTGACTATCTCTAGTCTAGCTGCACCTGGTCAACCAACATTCAGTACAGTAGATGTGCCACATAACGACATTTCGGTCAACAACCGATTGCATATATGATGGGGGTCCCGTAAGATTAGTACCATCTAGCCTAGATGTGCAGTGGGCTATACCATCTAGGTTCGTGTAAGTACACCCTATGATGTTTGTACAATGATGAAATGACCTAACGATGCATCTCCCAGAACATATCCCCATCATTAAGCAATGCATGATTGTATAGGGTTTTAGATAAAGCCAAAATCCTGAATACTCATTATATAATATTTCATCTGTGAGAAAATTATCTTAATATGATGAAAACAAAGCATATAATTAATTATCCATTATAAAAATACAGTGTACCTGGTCTTCTGCAATATGGACTCGGGCATAAGGAGAATCCAGCAAGGTATGTAAGGCCTGCAGACACGCTGTAACATGTTCAATAGGTTCCTCAGGTCTAGGGGAACAAAGGAACTGTATACTCACACCTGCAATGCACAAAATAAAAACACGGGTTTGTCAAAATAAAATACTTTGTTGCTTAGATCCCACATTATTTTTCTATGTTTTTACAGATGACTTAACATATATTTATTAACGCCTTAGAATTCAAAACAGTTCCCAAAATAAGCAGCCAAACTTAACATAGATTGTAGCTTTGCCATTAGGTTAATAACCAAATTAGAGGTGGGGGAGGATTTCCAAGGTCATCAGGTTGATTAAGAAGATATTCAATTTTTTATTTCTAGGACATTTTAAAATAATATATTATGAATAAATTTAGGAAAGTTATAAAATTACTTTCTCATTACATGGTTGCCAAACAATTTCTCATACATACGAAGCTTTTTATTTTTTATTTTTTTGAGGAAGACTGGCCCGGAGCTAACATCTGTGCCCATCTTCTACTCTACTTTATATGTGGGACGCCTACCACAGCACGGCTTGACAGTGGTGCCATGTCTGCACCCAGGATCTAAACCAGTGAACCCCCGGCCGCCAAAGCAGAACATGGGAACATTCGCTTTAACCGTTGCATCACCCAGCAGCCCCTAGAAAGCTTCTTAAATGGCAAGCTATCAAGGCACAATGGATATCATGGATAACAACTGCTCTTAATTTGCATAAGTATAAGGTCATTGTTTTGGAAGTCTTTCACATTTTATTTATGAGATCTACTAACAAATTCCATAATTTCACCCTTATCCAGTTGTATTCCTTCCCCTTCTCAGAAAACATAAGATCGCTAAGAGCTTCATTGCAATATAAATTTTTAAATGTTAAAAGAGCATCTATAAAGCAATTACAAATAAGATTTATTCAAATTTGCTTTAACGTTGCATTTTATTATTTCCTCATGGGACAATTTGTTAAGTACCAAGTCAAAAGAAAATCTATTGCTGAAAAAAAAAAGTTTTCTTGAAAATTATCCTACATTGCTCTGTGAGTGAATATGACAGCTAACATTTTTGAAGACTAGTTTTTATTAAAGATTTTTCCTTTTTTCTCCCCAAAGCCCCCCGGTACATAGTTGTGTATTTTTAGTTGTGGGTGCTTCTAGCTGTGGCATGTGGGACGCCGCCTCAGCATGGCCTGATGAGCGTTGCCATGTCCATGCCCAGGATTCGAACTGGCGAAACCCTGGGCCGCCAAATGTAACACTCGAACTTAAACACTCCGCCACGGGGCCGGCCACTGAAGACTAGTTTTTAATAAAAAATTTTTAGATTAAAAATTCAGTTAACAATTTAGAAAATGTGCTAAAAAAATCCTCCTTTTACTATTTCTTCTCTGCATTGTGCTATGTAAAACTTTTCCATAGCATTAAAATGAAAGAGTTTAGAACATGCCACACCAAAATATGCTTCTTTGGCATATTGATTATTGAGCTGAAGGCCCTTGAGAAACTGCAGGTGCAAGCAGGGCTCTCTGACCTCCTTTCTACCTGAAAGCAGGTCGTAAAATTCCCATGAGAAAGGTGTCTGCCCTGTATCAGGAAAAAGAACATGCTCATCACCAGAGACTGGGAGTCGACGTTGAATTAGCCTGTACAAACCAACCTACTAAAATAACCCTTATCTTCCATTAGTTTCCCCCATATATTTCCTAGTCACTGTCCCACAATTTACTGCCCCTAGCCCAAACTCCTTTGTCTTGTCATATCCCCACAATTTATTGTTCTTTAATGGTATATAGTCTTTTGGGCCTAAAAGCTTCTTGGAGTCTTCCTTTTCCTTCGAAAGACTCCTGTGTACATTTAAAAATATTAAATAACCTTTTGCTTTTCTCCTGTTAATCTGTCTTATGACACTTTAATTCTTAGGCCAGCCACAGAACCTAAGAGGGCAGAAGGAAGTTTTTTCTTCCCTACAGATATGAATTTTCAGAAGTGATTCATCTTGAAATACATTAATATGGCACGCTTACCTAAAATCAGATGCATTCTGTCTTTGTTAATTTCTGGCAAAGATTTGGCACTAGGCGTTGCTCCTGATGCTTGGTTTAAATTGACAGATGTAGAACGTTTTTGTAAACCAGAAAGCGCTGCTGCTTCTGCTGGCTCTGAACATGTAAATCCTGTGCTATTCAACCAAAGTGCCACTGCATGGAGAACTGGGGCCCAAGAATTCCGGTAGTGAAGTCTAGCTGTATCAATAGTCTCAGGAGTATAAAATGCTCCACCTATAATATAATCAAATCAATCAAGAACATTACTTTCACTGTAAGTGTTCACTCATTTATGAACAACTAACTTAAAAATACTTGTTGCATACTGTTTTGGTCCATTCGGGCTGCTATAACAAAATACTACAGACTGAGTGGCTTATAAACAGCAGAAATTTATTTCTCATAGTTCTGGAAACTGGACGTCTGAGATCAGGGTGCTAGCACAGTCAAGTGAAGGCCCTCTTCCTGATTCACAGCTACTGCCTTCTCGCTGTGTCCTTATACGGTGGAAGGGGCTAGGGAGCTCTACGGAGTCTCTTTTTGAAGGGCTCCCATTCAGGAGGGCTCCATCCTCATGACTTAAGCCCCTCCCAAATGCCCTAGCTCCTAAAACCACCACATTGGGCATTAGGATTTCAATATACGAATTTTGAAGGGACACAGACATTTAGATCATAGCACATATAAGAGCAATCTGACCAAAGAGATTTTCCTCATTACAAAGCTACCAAAATGATTCTTTCCTGCAGCTGCTGAACTAGAGAGCCTGTCTCTTCCTCACCAATGCTATGGTTTCCAGGCTTTTCCTCTGCAACTGCTGATGTCGGCATATCCCCTACTTTTCTCCATGCTGTGGTCACAGGCTTTCTGGAACTTCATTGTTGCCAGCAACTTCTAAAGCCCTTATCACCTTCTCTTTCTATCACAGCCAGGGACTTCTGTCTCTTCTTTCTTTTTCACTCCTCTTCTGCTATTCTTCCCTACCTCCTGTTTTCACTAGCAAACTGAGGACTTCCTCATCTGCCCTTGCATACGTACACTGACCACCAGCACAGCAATATACTTCATCGTGGTTATGCATGATGACTTGTTATGCACAGGTATTTAGAGTACCCTAGCTCACACAGTTATTACTACAACAGTGTAAACATTTTTGCTTGGGTTAAGATATAAGTTTAATGCCATATTTGAATCCACAAATTCAATATGGAGAACATGAAAAGAGAAAATGTCAACTTTAAGTCCACGGAAATTTAAGATGTTATTGTTAGTGTTGTTGCTAGACTCCACCAATTCAATTTTAATTACTACTTTGAACTCCATAAAAATCAAAACTCTGAAATGCAGTACTTACCATCTGGGGGGAGCTGACTAGCAAATTCAGCTGGTAAAGTCAAAAGCGCATAGTCTTTTAATGCTGCCAACCACAGGCGGCTGAGCGTTGGTAGTTCAGGTTGTACAAGTGTTATTAAACTATCTGGTGGTAGTTCATCTATGGTACCATAATCATCATCATCATCATCAGTATTTTTAATTGTTCTTTTTGGTTTTGACTCTGCTTCCTTTTTAATATTCATAGCAACCACATATACCTAGTACAATAATCAGGAGGAGAAAATAACAAGGCATAATATTAAAAAATGACATATTCTAAGTTGTTATGATTATACAGTTATATCATCAAAAGTAACTGAGTAGGGGCTGGCCCTGTGGCCAAGTGGTTAAGTTCACGCCCTCCTCTGCAGGTGGCCCAGTGTTTCGTTGGTTTGAATCCTGGGCGAGGACATGGCACTGCTCATCAAACCACGCTGAGGCAGCGTCCCACATGACACAACTAGAAGGACCCACAACGAAGAATATACAACTATGTACCAGGGGGCTTTCGGGAGAAAAAGCAAAAAATAAAATCTTTAAAAAAAATAAAAATAAAAGATGAAAAATAAAAATAAATAAAGAAGCAAAAAAACAAAAAAAACCAAAACAAACAAACAAACAAGTAACTGAGTATAGGTAATAGAAAGTATACAACTTCATGATTTCCTGTAACCTCAAAAGAATAATTCCACCTGCTTTGCAGGCAATCTTTTTTCCTTGAACTGACTTCTGCCTATTCCTCTCACAGCATTACTTGAGTAGGGTTCTCTGAATTTCTTCTGGCTTCTCTTGTTCTATTTTACAAAGCCCCCTTTTATATGTGTGTTTTTTTCTTTTTTTTTTTTTTGCCATAGAGTATAACTTCCTGTTTCCTGCCTCCACTTTCATAGACTTATTAGGCACAATCAGACAGCATTCAGAGAAAAATGCTGAGAGGGGTGAGGGGCCAGAGAAAGGATTTCCATAAATATCCTTCTAAACCCCTTCTTTTATAGTCCTTCAGTGATATTTAGCAATCTAGCCTTTACAACAGATAGCTGAGCCAAGAATATAATTTACTAACCACATATATTATCTGTATCCTCTCTCCACTTTGTAAACGAAAAAGATATATGATAGCAACTTCCTAAAATATAATTTTAAAGAATCTTCTTTGTTGAAGTTATTTTGTTTTCTTTTGTTTGTGTACAGACATTTAGGCTTTGGAAACTGGCAACACTAAGCTGAATTACACATCAATGAAAAAGAAAAAAAAGGGGAGAAAGTAAGAAAGAAAATTGGACCAGATAAAAATCTTGAGAGAACTGTTTTCCCCCTACACAGTGTTGTTTCTGTTGTACTAAATGAGGAAGTCTATATATGTGTATAGGTACACCGTAAGCTTCCAGAGGGCAGGGTCTTCTCTCTGTTCCTACAATGAGCAGACAGCTATGGCACAGTAATTGACTAAGTTCTGGGCAATGATTATCGGAAACTTAATGACTCTTCACTTTTGAGGAAGAGCATTCTTTAACACCATGATGATCTGTAACGGTTAGTTATAGTCAACCAGCAATACTAACACCTGATGATTTAGAAACAGAAACCAATTCATTTTTAGAGTACGGATTTTGGATCTCAAGTTATAAATATATCACATTAATATTTTCTAGTGGTTTTAAGCTTGTTTTCTTCTCCTAGATTTATTATTATACCAACATTTTAAGGAAATAAGTACTATAAGTATATTCAGCCATTCAGTCATCAAATCCTTACTAGTTAGGACCTGAGGCAAAATGACAAATAATGCATGGTTTTTGCTTTCCACGGACTCAAGACTAATATAATGATAAAGGGGTGAGAACAGTGCTGAGAAGGAATGTCTTTTAAAATTTGTTTTTAAGGATCTATCTTCCCTACCTCACTATGCCCAGTGCCTAGGCACAGTGCCTGGAACCTAACCAACACTCCATGGTTTGTGTAACGAATGACTGAATCTCAGGGAGCGCCTGAGGTGAAGCAGGTGTATTCTCAGCTTCTAGCCTGGCACAGAGCTGATGCTCAATAACACTTTTTTGGAATGAATCAGAGAGTAGGAGGTAAGAGAATGAGAAAAGTCAGTCCTTGGTTAGAGGAAACCTAAAATAATTATTATCTTAATAACAGCAGGTACATTTTCTGCACATATAATGTGGTAGGCATTGTAAATGTCATTGTTTACCTCATTTAATTCACACTGTAATCCTATGAAATGCGTCTAATTATTATCCACATGTTAAGGTTGAGAAAACAGGCTTAGAAAACAAGCAGTTAAATGACTCACCCAAGGTCAGATAGGTAAAAGGACAATTATCAACTCACACAAATCTAAAGATTTGAAAGTAATAATCTGAAGAGCTGGAAAGCTAACATCCTCAATTTTCTGAGCGAAAAACAAGCAGCAAAGATAGGTCTCGAGTAGAGAAACCTAAAATATGGCGGGCATTTGAGGAGAATGACAAAAAACGAAACTAAGCAGGGAAAAGAATTACTAGATAATAATAAAGGCTGAGGCTGGAGGTGCAAACCATTAAATTATACTACCAAGTTACCCCAAAATGAGAAAGGAGTTTCAAATAAAAACGTGCATTATTAATTTAGTTATGTTAAGTTGTAATTTCTTAAAAGCAATGATTTATCTTTCATTCAGAGCCAGACAATATGCTTGGTCCTTTGATATACCTTGTCTTAGAAGATATTATTTCCATGTCGGAATGAAAAAAACTGAGGCTCTGAGAGATCAAATCACTTGACCAATGTCACAAACATGGTAAATTACAGAGAAGAACTTGTTCTAGGGCCTCTGATTCAACACTTAACGCTTTTTATGTTGAACTATGCCAGATTTCCTGGTGGGGTGGTGGGTGAATCAAGCACATTAATGCAAGTCAGCAGAGAACAAGCTGTCAAATGATCTTATGATAATTAAACTACATAACGGTTTCTTTGTTGGGGAAATTAATGAATGGGGTTGGAAAATTAAGAAAAATTCCAAAGGCTATTTTTTTTTTTAAATAAAAATCACTAAACCAGCTGCAAAGTAATTTCTACTGACAAGAAAAAAGTAGTACTAAGTTTTAGTTAAAAATTTAGATATGTGACAATTAACAAAGAATTTTCATTAATTTCTAAATGAGAAAACAGAGACAATCATATTATAGTATCTTTTTCTTACACTACTTTCCATCTAAAATTAGAAATTTACATTAATTTGAAAAAAGCCAAAATTTTATCAATAAGTTATCAATGTAAACAACAAATATTTTAATTGTCTAAGGTAAAAATGATAGCAGGGTACCTCAGGAATACTCTATTAGAAAGACAGCTTGATCTACAGTCTAAAAATCAGAGAAGAAAACAACTTCCACAATATCTTATTGAGTTCTACATTTTTCCATTTTTTCTTCTGTGGAAAAAAAAACCAAAAACAAAACCCCAGAGGTCCTTTTTCTAAATTATACCATCTGGATGCTGCATGCTTTGGCCAGCAATTGCCTACTGGGTGGTCACAGGCTGCTGACAGCCTGGAAATAGGGAAGTGAGACACTGGATTGGCAGAGGAAGGAATAAAGAGTTACCTGAAATACCTGAGGGCAGATGATAAGAATTTAAAGCAAGTGGCAGCAGGAATTTAGAAAAGTGAATTTAAAACAATATCATTATCATTAAAGTGGCTGTGGGAATGAAAGAGGTAAAACTAGATATTCAAAATCAAAACAGGGGCCAGCCTGGTGGCATAGTAGTTGGGGTCACATGCTCTGCTTCAGTGGCCCAGGGTTTGCGGGCTCAGATCTTGGGCACAGATCTACACACCACTCATGAAGCCATGCTGTGGCAGTGTTCCACATACAAAATAGAGGAAGACTGGCAGAGATCTTGGCTCAGCAACAATCTCTTTAAGCAAAAAGAGGAAGACTGGCAACAGATGTTAACTCAGGACCAATCTTCCTCACCAAAAAAAATCAAAACAGACAAACAAAAACCCCCTGCAGCCTTGGTATCAGTGAGGGTGGCAAGTCTCCTGAAATTTAATCAAATAAAAGATTCTTGTCATAAGATATTTTCTATTATTTATATCTGTAGGTTTTCCTTGCCTAATTTCCCCATAGTAAGTAAAGAGAGCCCTTCCTCAATACAGAAGTTTTCAGAAATTGATTAAAAAAAATAATTTTCAAAGGTTTGATAAGAGTTCGAGACATAAATGTGTATGTATTTCAGTGAGAAAGCGCAAATAACAGATTTTCAAAAAGTATTTCGTACCAAAGTCAGTTTTAAAAAAACAAAAATAGAACAAAATCTTTTTTCTTTTATAAGCCCTAGTACATAGCTGTGTAAAGCTGTGAGTTCTTCTGGCTCTTCTATGTGAGCTGCCACCACAGCATGGCCAATGATAGACAAGTGGTGTGGTTCTGTGCCCAGGAATGGAACCTGGGACACTGAAGCAGAGTGCACCCAACTTTAACTGAGAGGCCATCAGGACTGGCTCAAACAGAACTTTTTTTTTTATAAATTTTTTTTTATTTTCTTTAAAAGATTTTTAAATTTTTTTCCTTTTTCTTCCCAAAGCCCCCTGGTACATAGCTGTGTATTTTTAGTTGTGGGTCCTTCTAGTTGTGGCATGCGGGATGCCACCTCAGCATGGCTTGATGAGCAGTGCCATGTCTGCACCCAGGATTCGAACTGGTGAAACCCTCGGCCGCCAAAGCAGAGCACGCAAACTGAACCACTCAGCCACAGGGCTGCCCCAAACAAAACCTTTTCTAACTACAGGAGTAGAGAACATTTTTTCATGGATGGAGAAATGATTCAAAAACAATAGGCTGTGGTTACCTCTGCCCATGCTTTGAGAACAGCCAGTTTTTCCATGGTTGTGGCACTCTCTCGGTACAGCTGGCTGGAAGATCCTTTTCCGGCCTGAACTTTGTCCAAAGAGGAAACAAGCAGGTTGTGTACTCGACGGAGATCATTGAGATCACTGACAACTCCACTTCCAATCCATGTACTGCATACCTAGACAAAGAAAATGTTTAAAAATTTTGTATAAGAAAATTAACATTGGGCCGGCCCGGTGGCGCAGCAGTTAAGTTAGCACATTCCGCTACGGCACCTAGGGTTCACCAGGTCGGATCGCGGGTGCGGACCTATGCACCACTTGTCAAGCCATGTTGTGGCAGGCATCCCACATATAAAGTAGAGGAAGATGGGCACAGATGTGAGCTCAGGGCCAGTCTTCCTCAGTAAAAAGAGGAGGACTGGCAGCAGATGTTAGCTCAGGGCTAATCTTCCTCAAAAAGAAAAACATTTAACATATAAGAGAATGGACTAAATACGATTTTTTTCCTTGAGAGAAGAAACAAAATAAAACCAATGAACAAAATAAAACAAAAAACCCCCAATGCTATGCTTTATTTTTTTTTAATAACAAATCCATGGCAAGTATGGAATTCATTGTATTCCTACGTGGAAAACAAAACACTATTTACTTATCATGTTTCCATTGTCTAATTTGATAAAAATTTTAACAGAAAAAATTCACATCAGCTCAGTCATGAATAGTTCTTCAATTCAACAACATTTCTGCTTACTACAGACCAAAGATTACTGTGGCTCCTATGGAAGAGATTAAAAAAAAAAAGGAAAAGGGAAAAAAATAGTCCCTGTCCTCAAGAAAACACAGATTGAATGAACATCTAAGAATGTGTTATGATTGCACTTGTTTACACTTAACAAGGATGAAAGAAGAGACTAATTCCAGCAGGGAAAATGGGAAAGTCTAGACAGCAGGAAGGTTCGTGTATACAGATATAGGGGAGTTATACAGGAGAAGAAATGGGATTAGGAAAGTTAACTGGGATCAGATTATGGTACAATTTAAATTCCACGCAAAGTGAATTCGGACTTTGGTAGCCAATCATGAGTTTCTGAGGCTTCTGAGCAGGGGGATTAGGATTAGAATCGTGCTTTAGGAAAATCGCTCAAGTACTCACCTATAGGAAAGAATGTGTTTAGACAGTAAACAAGGTGTTAAGTGACTATTATAGTATTAACCAACAGAGGACGGGTCAAAATGGGAATGGTAGGAAAAGGGAGTATCATCTGAGAGAGACTTGTAGGTAGAAATCACAGGATTTGGAAACCAATTAAATATTTTTAGGGGTTTGGGGCAGAGACGTGGAAAAAGGGTGAGGAGTCAATGATTGCCAAATTTTGATTGCTAAAGCTCCTAACTTAGGTGAATGGAGGACGGTGATGCCATTGCTTAGGAGAGAGAACACAACAGGAAAGTTTGGTGGAGATGAGAAGTTAGCACAATTTTGATTGTGAACATTTTAACACGCTGAGTTTAAAGAACCAGTAAGAGACTTGTGGAAAAATATTCAGCAGCAGTGGAAACTTGGGTGTGGATTTCAGGAGCAAGGTCAACAGTAACTATGTAGACCTGGGAATCCTCTACTCAAAGGTAATGTCATTAGGTAAATTTGTTCAAGGACTGAGGTATGAAAAAAAGCCTTAAGGACAGAACACAGGGAAAATAGTTATACTTAAGGGACAAATGGAATAAGAATAAACAAGGAAAGAAATTGAAAAGAAAATGTCAGAAAAGCAAAAGGAAAACCAGGCAAGTGTGGTGACACTGGAGCCAGGGGAAGAATGTCAAGAAGCGGGGGTCTGAAAGTGCCAACTTAACTCCACAATTACAAGTCCTCACTTTCTTATCTGAAATCTTTGGGCCAAGACATGTTTCACAATTCATAACCTTCTGGTAAAAGGTAATAAGGCACGTGAACCCCATTAGGGAATACACCAAGCTAAATGTGTGGCAGCAGCCTACAATGAACACATGGATATTTCTGTAATGAAATGGTAGTATGAATCATACTAAGAGAGATTAATCAATACTATAGCCTCAGTCAGCTTCATGTCAGGGCCAAATGAGTATAGTCAGCTCTGGTTTTGCTAGCAAGTAAACTATGAAAAAGCTTTTGGTTTTCAGAGCATTTGGAAATTGAATCACGATTAATGGACTGTGTTGTTATATTTAAAATGTTTTAAAGTTGAGAACAAATATTTATGTAAACTATTTTATTCTTTTATAATCTTATCCTTAAAGAATTCAAAAGTAAATTAATAAAAATTAACAAGGACTTTTAAAAATTGATTGTTATCAATTATGGCCAAAGGCAAAATAAAATGCCAGTCAAAATAATGTTGCAAATATAATGAAATTTAAAATGAAAAGAGATTAAATATGGGTGTGAAAATAAAGAGTTGCTATTCCTAAGGAAACTAAACTTCCCATATTGGAGAGACTTGACAAATATTTTGGTGAAATTTTGGAGAAATACAACTAAAAGTTGGGAGAAATTGTAAAGATTGAGGATTTGGCACTAAGTTTGCTTTGCAAAAAACTAAGTGCTTTCTCCACTTTAAAGAACGTGAAACTAGAATTTGCAGAATCAGCAAAATCATATTCAGAGAACAAATCTTGGCTATACATCAGGAGAGTGGTGAATAAATGTACATTTCTAAAATTTAAGCTGAAGTAAAATATTTAGGGTATGTATTATTTTTATGATTCCAACCTTGGTTTAAATGATTTTTGATTAACCCATTGATTACTGTCCCCAATTGTGTTACACTTGAGGGTCTTCCTATAATACCTAAGAATTACCCTGATTTTCAGGTTTGACATGACATTTACTCTAGTAAAGAAGCTGGGATGCCATGTTTCATGATCTGCCCAAAGCCAACTCCTTCCTGTCCCTTAAGGAAAGGAACTCGCAACCCACCGCTCTACCTGTTTCAAAACCAGGCTTCCTTCCAGAAACAGAGGATAGGAGGTCAAGAATTTAAGCCTACCACTAGAAAAGAAGAAATTTCATATAGAAAAAGCAGCAAGGGCCACAGAAAAAGTAAGTTTAAGGCAAATTCAGTAACAGGAAATTTTCATACTACTCATTTACAAGACGAAATTCTAATAGCCTTTGCTTTTCTAATGATCAGGAGCTTTGTAAGAAGTTTTGTCTGCTTAAATACCATCCTCTGGAACATCACCATGATACATTTATTTATATATGACTGATTTCTGATGTTTTTGTGTCAGTATCCCAAACCAAATGACCTACTCTAACTCCGAGGTTTGTACCATGAGCCACGACGCCTCTCAAACAAGGCTCCCTTGTGTCTCGCTGGTCCGCTGTTTGTGCAAGGAGTTCATTTCTCTGAAGGTCACCATTAAGACAGAAGGCTTCAGAGAAATAAATCTTAACAACGGGAGCAAGAGGCAAACCCATTCAGCCACAGGGAGAACAAAGTCAGAATTTGAAACCTAACAGTGCAAACAGCAGAACATTCTCTGCAGAGGCCACATGTAGCTTGGTTAGGATTCTAAGCAATAATCATGGCCCACAGCCCCATGCTCCAGGAAACTGGGAAGGAGAGAGTTGATTCCTTCTATCTTAGGAAAGTAGATAAAGAATCTGATTTTCTGAAAGATGGATCCTTTTTCAGAATGAAGCACGAAAAAGCGCAAGTTACTGAAGGTTAAGAACATACGTGCTTCTGTGACTCTTCAGATACGATAATGTGAGAACAATCTCCTGGGATTAATTTTGCAAAGAAATGTCCATATTGTGAAATTCTCTTTAGGATAGTTTAATACGCAGAAACTTGTAGAATTTGCATAACCTGTGGTCAAAAAATCTTTATATCTAATTATCATTACCATGCATTCTTTAATCATTATAGATTTTGCGATCTTACTTTTACTTTAGTCCCTCTATGACTTTTGTCTCAGCTATGACAAAAAAGGGAGGTGATTAATAGTTACGACTTCATCATTTGATACAGAATAAAAAGGGAAACTTTCACTGCTGTATTTCCACGGTAAAAATTAATATTATTTGATTTTTCTCTCTTCTTTCCTGGAAGCAAAATGCTAAGATATCTATGAATTTACATAAGATAACTATAGAAAACCCTATTCTTACCTGGCAAGCTTTTGCTATTATGTCCGACGGGGTATCTTGTGAAAAGGCGGGTCTTAAAGCAGCTCCCACCTAGAAAAATGAAGACAAGCATTTTATTTTGAAAGATAAATAGTGCATATAAAGCCTCTTGTGTCTTTGGAGATGAAAACACACAAAACACATATCTGTTCCTTTCCTTTTTAATCACATCTCCCTCAGGTCTCTTTTCCATTACAATAAACTCAACCAAACCATTTCTCTTTCCCTTTCCAGGAGGTTATCATTATCAAATCTGTATAAATGTTATACCAAATAGGCAATTCATCTTGATTCATTTTCTTTTGTTTTTATTAAATAGTAAACAGGATTTTCTGACAAAGTCACATGTTCCCAGAGATAACAGAACACTGTCTTTTTTTTTTTTCTGCCTGTATTTTCCTGAACATATTTCTAAGAGTATTTACCTCATGGGTTGAATCTCATGTAATCGAATCAATTTCTTTAAATAACTGAGTAGTACTAAAAATTCACACAGTCACTAAAAGACCTTACAGATCACTTCACCTCTAAAACAGATGCTTTAAAACAAAGTTGCTCAAGAAATATTAATTCAATTCATGTACTGTTGTTATATTTTTTTTTATTTCAGATTTTTTTTTTCTACCCAAAGCCCCCCAGTACATAGTTGTATATTCTTTGTTGTGGGTCCTTCTAGTTGTGGCATGTGGGATGCTGGCTCAGCGTGGTTTGATGAGCAGTGCCATGTCCGCGCCCAGGATTTGAACCAATGAAACACTGGGCCGCCTGCAGTGGAGCACGCGAACTTAACCACTCGGCCACGGGGCCAGCCCCTGTTATAATAGTTATAGTGATAAGTGAAGGAGTATGAGCTGTAGTTTTAACAAGCCAGTATCAGTCACAAATTCTTAGATAGATTTAATATGCATGAGCTGAATAAGGAATTAGATGTAGTCAATTCCTAACGAGACTTCTTCCCCTCCGTTGGAGATTCAGTCACTAAGGATGCTACATCAGCAGTATTTGGAAATGGATCAAGCAGTCCCTCTCTGTGACTAAAGACACATGGCAACTAACTGCAGCATTGGTATTGCAATAATCAACTAATTGCTGGTATCGGATCCTGTACTGCAGAAGCAAGAATATATCACAAAAAAGATTACTGGGTTAACTGATAAAAGTGGAATTTGAAGATTATATAAATGTAGTAAATCAATGTTGAATTTCCTGAAGTTGGTAACTTTTCTGCGGTTATGTAAGACAACGTGCTTGTCCTTTGGAAATACAGATTAAAGTGTTCAATAGTAACGGTACAAGATTTAAATAATTTACTTTTAAATGGTTTAGGGAAAAAAAAGTGTGTATGTGTGTAGAAAGAGAGAGAAAATCAATGTGAAAGCAAATGAGGCAAAACTGACAATTGGCAAATATGAATAAAGGCTATAAGACAGTTTTTGTACTATTCCTCCAACATTTCTGTAAGTTTGAAATTATTTCTAAATAAAAAGTAAAAAAAAAAAAAGACCTTCATTCTGATAGGCTCAGTATTTGGAAGTAATTGTATACAGGTTTTCCATAGTAAATTGGGCTAGAAATATAACTTCTTCACCTGTACTTATGATGAAAAAAAATGGATTATACATTATTCACACTTTTTTATTTTGCGTATATTTGAACATAGCTTTTAGAAGAGCTGTGGTGTGTCTGGAGCCAAGATTTGGAATAACCACAGTAAAAAAAGGTTTACTCTTTCCTTGCTAACTTAAGTTTTTTTCTGCCTTCACAGAACCCACCATTACCAGCATTACACCTACTGTGCCTCATGTGAAGAACACAAATAAAGGTATAAATTTCAGGAGAGAAGTATATCTCTGTTTCAAATGAAATAAAAACATCTTTTGAAAGTATATAATTCTTTCAGTAATATTTGTAACTGCTGTTATTAAAAGTTAAATTATTCTTCAGCCTACAAGGGGCAACTGCTTTTTATTTTTAGAAATGTTTATCAACTACTGACATATAAAAATAATGGTAGCCAATCCACGACACTCTTTGAATATTTCTTTATCTTTTAAACGGCATGGCTAAACATCTAAACACAAGACTGGAAACCTAGGCTCGAGTTTCTATTCTAGTTTAATCACCAATATGCTATCACAACTTAAAAATACTGACATGTTTTTTATATCACAGTCACGCATCACTTCATGACAGGGATACGTTCTGAGAAATGTGTTAGGCGATTCATAGCTGTGTGAACATCACAGAGTGTACTCACACAAACCTAGATGATATAGGCTACTACACACCTAGGCTATGTGGTACTAACCTTATGGGACAACTGTCATATACGTAATCTGTTGTTGACAGAAACGTTATGTGGTGCATGACTGTATTTTTTTCTTCAACTGTGTGTTGACTGAAACTATGTAAGAGACAATAGGAGTAGAGATATGCATTCTACATGAATAAATAGTTTGCAGTTCCAAATACATTTCTCCAGAGTCTTCGCTCTTTTAATGATCACTCAAAAGATCAATTTTAAGTTTCTAAATAAATAGAATATCTTACATTAGCTTGATACTGCTCCAGAATCACATGACCTGGAAATTCTGGCTCAGGCACAGATGCAAACTTCTTGATAATGTCTTCAAGTGCTTGAAGCCCAGCCATCCGCAGCTGGTTACTATGATCAGTTGCAGCCATGAATGCCATGCGAATCAGGTCAGAGAGATGAAGTACCAAGAGGTCATCTAAAAATAACAATAGAAGGCAAAAAGGAAAACTTTTCCAAAGATAAGGGTAATAACATAAAAATATGGAACAAAAAAAATTTCTTTAAAAAAGCACCTATGGGGGCTGGCCCTGTGGTGTAACGGTTAAGTTTGGCATATTCCACTTTGGCAGCCCAGGTTCACAGATTCAGATCCTGGGTGCAGACTCACACCACTCACCAGCCATGCTGTGGCAGCGACTCACATATAAAGCAGAAGAAGACTGGTACAGATGTTAGCTTGGGGTTCATCTTCCTCAAGAAAAAAACAAGGAAGCAGCCGGCCCCATGGCCGAGTGGTTAAGCTCATGTGCTCTGCTTCGGTGGCCCAGGGTTTCACCAGTTCGAATCCTGGGCGTGGACATGGCACTACTCATCAAGCCATGCTGAGGTGGCATCCCACATGCCACAACTAGAAGGACCCACAACTAAAAATACACAACTATGTACCAGGGGGCTTTGGGGAGAAAGAGAAAAAATAAAATCTTTAAAAAAAAGAAAAAGAAAAACAAAACAACAAGGAAAACCGGCAACAGATGTTAGCTTAGGGCTAATCTTCCTCAGCAAAAAGAAAAACAAACAAATATGCACTTATCCACATAGTTCACTATGTTTAAAAACAACAAAGATAGACTTTCAAGATGCTTCCAACACCTGAAACTAATACAATATTGTCAACTATATTTTAATTAAAAAAATTATATAAAAATAAAATACATAACTATTAAAAAAGAAAGCAAGCAAGCTTCCATTCATAGTCTCTCAAGAACACTGGTAAACCTTTACACAACATGAACATAGGTGACATTATAGGATGTAAAATGACATTTGAAAGCAAAATAACTAATTAGCATAACTTTCCTCAAAGGAGTTTGTAATTCTGTTAGAACAGCTGTTGGCAAACTTCTGTGAAGAACCAGAGAGTAAATATTTTTGGCTTTGCCAGCCATATAATTTCTAGTGCAACTACTCAACTCTGCTGTTGTAGAATGAAAGCAATCTCAGATTGTATGTATACAAATGGGTATGCTGTGTGCCAATAAAACTTTTTTTACAAAAACAGGCTGTGGACTAGATTTGGACTGTAGGCTATAGTTTGTCAACCTCTACTCTGGAAAAGACTTATAAGGATAAGATGTAGAAAAGAGAACTCTTTTTCCTTTTAGCCTTAGAGTAAAGGCTGCCCTGGATCTCCCCTATTAAAACTTAAAAGCAAGTCTCGAAAGAATTCAAAGACCACCAAGTAATTTAACTACATCCCAGCACAAAGTCCAACACTATTTAAAGGAATACAACAAAATCCAGCACTAATATCATAAAATTTGCAATGCCTAGCATCTAATTAAAAATTACCAGGTATGCAAAGAAGTAGGAAAATATATCTCATAACAAGGAAAGAAAAAAAAATCTGAATAAAAGCAGGTCCAGAAATGAAAGAGATGACAGAATTAGCAGACAGGGACCTTAAACAGCTATTATAAATATGTTGTCTATATTCAAAAAGGAAAAGGAAAGCATGAACATGATGAAGAGAGAGATAAAAGACAGAAACCACAAATGAGACTTCTAAAGATAAAAAATAAAATATCTGTACTGAAAAACACACTGGATGAGATTAACAGCAATTAGATATCAAAGAAGAAAAGATCAGTGAACTTAAAGTCATAGCAACAGAAACTAATTCAAGAATTTATCCAGCTCAAGGACTCTCAAGTTCTTCAGGAGGCTGCAAGACTCTCAAAGACTTTTTGAAGCAGTGGCAATTCTGTGGCTCAGCCTGATCCCTAAACAGCTTCTATTTAACCAGGTTTTTGTTATTATTGCTATTGTGAAGGTCATAAGACAAAGAATCTTCCAATTTTTTCATGTGCTTATCTAAAATACCAATTTTAGAATCTTAAGTTTGAAAAAGGATATTTGTTGGTTTGAGGGAAGGGAGTAAAGGGGAGAGAAGAAAACTTTTGGCTTGAAGCCCACAATGTGTCCTCACCTCAGAGAGGCAAAAACACATCATCAATAAAAATTAGGTATAATCAACTATCGCCAGAATTTGGGAGGAAATTTCCAAGGCAGAAGGAACTGGATTAAAAGGGCCTATTCATATTATGCCAACCCAAAACGAAATAGAAAGACCCATTTATCCTTCGTGCACTCTCTGCCATCTAACTCCCAGTTTCCGTCTACCAACCATTTGCCACACACTTTCCACCTCCAACCTTCCTCAAATCAAGACCTCCAAGGCGGGGAGTGAGAAAGGGCATTGGGTAGAAACTCAAAAATGGGGAGAAATCTAGGGGCTGTTGGAGGTTTACTATATTCTGGGAGTAGTAGTTCCCAAACACTAAAGCAGAGTAGATAGAAAAGGAGATGAGGATGATACAGGAAGAGCCGATATAGCACATTCATTGGGTCTACAATTTTTTATACATCCTGCCATGACTGTTCAGAATGGCAGGCAGTGGGTGTTGGAAAGGATCCTGTTTCAGTCCAGCAGAATAAAGCACTTCAGATATTGGAATCTTGGTTGGGGAACTGTTCTATCAGCTTACCATCCAGCTACCAGTGTGAAGTACCCAGTAAACAAAGAAAACACAGGCAATCCACCCATACACACTGTGAACAAATTCCAAATACGGAGAGCACGCTCCTCTTTCAAGGGTATATGAACAAACAAGCCTATGAAAAAAATACACCCAGTGAAAAGAAAGATTCGGAGGAGTCAGAGAAGGAGCCATCCTCTGAAAACAATTTTCTATGAAAACCAAAATAAAAACTTAGAATACCATTTGTCATAACAGGATGCAAAAAAATTAAAAACAGCTGCCATGGAATAAGAAAAGAAAACCACAAAGAGTGAAAAGGATATGATATAACGGAGGTGGAAGAATTACAGAAAAATTAAAGGAAAACTAAAAACACAAAAACAGACTGAGGATCCACTATGAAAGCAGAAAACAGTAAAACATTATAAATGATATAAAGGAAAAACTTGTGAGGATCTCTGAGAATGCAGGCAAAAGGACAAGACACAAATAATGAGAAAAAACAAGAAATACAAAGAAAGGAAAGCCAACCTAAGGCTCTTCACTACTCCTTAAACATAATATGCACACTTCCACTTCCACACCTTTACAACTTCTCTTACTCTCTCTGCTTATAACAAACAGCGTGACAGGCAGAATAACGGTGCCCAAGTACGTCCACACCCTCATCCCTAGGCCCTGTGAATATGCTACCTTATATGGCTAAAGGGACTTTGCAGAAGTGATTAAGGTTATGGACCCTGAAATAGGGAGATGACCCTAAATTTTCTATATGGATCCAATCTAATTACATACGACTTTAAAAGCAAAGCACTTCTCCCGGCTGTAGTCAAGGAGAGAGGTGATGACCGAAGAAGGAGCACAGAGAGATTCAATGTTGCTGCCTTCCAAGACAGAGAGAGGGGGTCACGAGCCAAGGAATGCAGGTGGCATATAGAAGCCTGGAAAGAAATGAAAACGGATTCTCCCCTAGAGCTTCCAGAAGGGAGCGCTGCCCTGCCGACACCTTGACTTCAGCCCAGTGAGACTCATGTTGGATCTTCTGACCCAGGGAACTAAAAGGTGATAAATCTGTGTTGTAAGCCACGAAGTTTTGGTTATTTATTATGCAGCAATAGGAAACTAATACAACCAGCCTCTTCCACCTGAAAAATCCTTTTTCTGCCTTTAAAACCCAGGTTCAAAATCACCTCTTCTGTAAGGTCTTCACTCTCCAGGAAATTGACACTACTCTTTTATGTTCCCCAAGTATCCTATCACACCAGTATTGAGACACAGCATAATTACTTGAGTGATAAGTCTGTCTGTCTTCTAGACTAGAAGTTGTTCAAGGGTATGGACTGTGTTTTTTCCTTCTTTGTATCCCCAATGTGTAGCAAACAATAGGATTTAGTAAATATCTGATGAATAAAGATATTGTGCTCAGGACATAATGTGCTTTGCTCATACCCTATATTCAGATTCACCTTTTATACATGATGTGCCACTGTTCGTTCTTTTTGTTTGTTTGTGTTTTAATCCATTTGTGAGCCCTGATGCTTCTTATACATAATAAAATAAACTGAAAGGCATTTTTTACAGATAGACTTCAATATTGTTAATATATACAATTTGTCTTTAGATATTTAAAAAATGGCAGGGGTGATGAAGAGACAACAAAGTACAAAACAAAGAGTCTGTTACTCTACCACCTCTCTCAGCTTCTCTGGATCTCTTCATCAATAAAATGAAGATACTGGACCTGATGATCTGATGATCTCTTTGTAAATTTCCTATGATATCTGATCCAGGGGATAAGTAGTATAAAAAGCTTATAAAAGATAAAAAGCAGTGAGAGGTTTCAGTAATAAATAGTTTTACCTTTTTAAAAATACTCAAGAGGATTTCTGAAATCTGAGAGTTTGAAATCTGCCATAGCATTCATGACTGCAAAACTCTATTTATGCACCTCAAGGCTTTGTCATCTCTTCTACACTGAAGCACTAAAACTAGGACAACGTACTAAGAAAACATAAGTTACTGCCATCATTATCCTCAGGACAAATGATTAAGATACATGTATTATCTATCTAATCTATCTATCTATCTGATCTATCTATCTTATCTATCTTATCTATCTATCTGATCTATCTATCTGATCTATCTATCTATCTGATCTATCTATCTGATCTATCTATCTGATCTATCTGATCTATCTATCTTATCTATCTATCTGATCTATCTGATCTATCTTTGGACCACCTTCTTTACTTTATCTTCAAAATATGAATGAGAAGATGGGTGTTATGTGTAGGGGAGAGAAAACAAAGATAAAAGGCAAGGGAACTGACAGTAAATGAATTGAAAGCATGTTTAGCAGTAAAACACTTCAAACCTAGAACAATACTTTGGGGAAAGAAGTACTGGTTTTAGATTTACTTGTAGGGTTTCGCAGTTTAGCAGAACGTGCCATGGCGAGGTCAAAGTGAGCCTGGTCCGCATTGTCACACAGATGGATGATTCTGCACAGGCAATCGGCAGCAAACACCCGAGTGGCCCAGCGAGGGGCCACAAAGGGCTTGGATTTGTCTTCCTCGCCTAGCGTGGTGAACATGGTATCATCGTCCATCTCATCTTTCTTTTCAGATTCTTCATCTTTCCCACTACTTAAAGGAGTGGCAGTACTCATATCTATAATAAAAATGGAAACAAATTATAACCACCTCACATATAGCAAAATGATACTTCAGAAATAGCATTAATGTTAGAAGACAATTAAAAAAAGACTAAATTCTCAGTCCTTTGAAAGTAGAATTGCCAAGCTTTTTAAAGAAAATAATCAATCAAAAATCAAGGAAAAGAGGGGCTGGCCCAGTGGTGCAGCAGTTAAGTTTGCATGTTCTGCTTTGGTGGCCTGGGGTTCGCCAGTTCAGATCCCGGGTACTGACCTATGCATTGCTTGGCAAGCCATGCTGTGGCAGGAGTCCCACATATAAAGTAGAGGAAGACGGGCACAGTTGTTAGCTCAGGGCCAGTCTTCCTCAGCAAAAAGAGGAGGATTGGCGGCAGACATTAGTTCAGGGCTAATCTTCCTCAAAAAAAACCAAGGAAAAGATAACATAAAAGTACATATTTCTCTAGTTTTACACACTATTACAGTGTAACCCAGGATTTTTATATATGAAAATTTAGTTTGAACATAGTCTTTCGAAAAACTAAAGAAAGTTCATTAGTTTGTAATGTAATCTAACGTTGAACATTTTTACAGGAATTTATAGATGAAAAATTATTAGTATTTTTAAATGTAAGCTCAAGTTTATATATCGTATCTATATCTATATGTGTCTATATCTATATCTGTGTATATATATGTATATATAGATATATAAATCAGAAGTAAAATAATTTTCATTATTTTAAGAACGCGTTTTTTATATTACATACATACCACTAGAAGCTGCTAGGACATCTTTACAAAGCATCAGCCAATGGGAAAGCTTTTCTACAGCCAGAGATGAAAGCATATGTCCCAAAGTATCATGAATATCAGAACATAATTTTCTGTCTGTCTCCCGGTCTAGCATTCCAAACAGAAGCCCCTCGAGGCCAGTTTCTGTTATGTTAACGCCTTGGTGCCGGCAATGGATATCACTTCGAGCACTAACTCCAGGGGCGAAAGGACTGACATCTGAAAAGCAAAGCAATTTTCACAAAGGAACTTGTTTAAGATTTTGTTGTATACTATAGGTAACAATTATATTATAGACTAAGGCTTACATGTAAATTCACAATTGCAACAAAACAAGCCTAGCTATATATACAATTTATGGTTCCAATTTACATATCTTTAGGATTAGAATTTAATCTGATGAAGATAAAACTGTGAGCTTTACGATCAATTATTCTGAGGTATTTTAAACAAATCTCCAGGAAATATAAATATATATTTGATTCTAACAAGAAAAAGTGTGGGAACAAGACATGTTTGTAAATAGGTTTAATTTAATAGCCAAAAACATTATTGCTATATTTGTCAGAAGAACAAATGGAAATTCATTCAGTCTTACAGTTCAGATTTTTAAAAATCTATAAAGCCAGAACATAAATTATAAACAGATTGTGTCCTAAAAGTTCATTTAAAGACAGGGAAAATCCTTTTCAAGAAACACACAATGTGATTTCACTTATATATGGAATCTTAAAAACACAAAGAACACATAAGAAAACAGAAACAGACTCTTACATGCAGAGAACAAACAAATGGTTGCCACGGGGTCGGGGAGCAGAGGGGCTGTGAGGGAATGGGTGAAATAGCGAAGGGGATTGAGAGGTAAAAGCTCTAGTTCCAAAATAAATAAGTCACAGGGATGTAACGCATAGCATAGGGAATACAGTCAATAATATTGTAATAAGGTTGTATCGTGACAGATGTGTGATGACCATTTTGGAGCATATAAAAATATCAAGTCAGGGGATGGCCTGGTGGCATAGTGGTTAAGTTCAGCATGCTCCGCTTCAGCAGCCTGGGTTCACGCGTTCAGATCCCAGGCATGGACCTATACAACTCATCAAGCCATGCTGTGGAGGGATCCCACATGCAAAACAGAGGAAGATGGGCACAGATGTTAGCTCAGGGCCACTCTTCCTCAAACAAAAAGAGGAAGACTGGCAACAGGTGTTGGCTCACGGCCAATCTTCCTCAAAAAAAAAAAAAACAAAGCACTATGTTGTACACCTAAAACTAATATGCTATTATATGTCAATTTTTTCAATGAAAAAATTTTTTAAATAAAAAAATCACACAATCAAAAAGTAATGTTGTTATGCAATAGTAGTTAAATTTCCTGCTTTATCCAAAAAATTCTTATCCTCATAAACAGCAGTAGTACTACAGGCAGCCTTAAGAATGAATACTGTTGGGCTCTCAGAAGTCTAAAGCCCTCTCAACCTCGAAGGGAGTGAGATAGAGGATGCAGGCTGAGAAGTGGCTCTTTTAGCTGAGTCACTCCAAAGACAGAAAGAGGGGAGGTTGGAAGAAAATAGCCACAGCGAGGGGAATTCAAAGACAGTAGGAAAAGTCAAAAGAAAAGGTTCCAAGGAAAGAGAACATTAGGGAGAGATGAGGCACAGAGGCCTATTTTTCACTCAGCAGTATGTAGTGAATATTTTCCCATATCAAGAATTATACTTTTACAATGTGAATTTTCATGACTACGTATTAAATCACTGAAGTAACTGGTAAACCATTGAGGATAAATTCCTGAAGGGGAATTACTAGATCAAGGTTAAGCACATTTTGAAAACTTTGGGGATATACTGACAAAAAAAATCCTCCAGAAAACTGGTAAGACTTTACGTTTCTACCAGCAATATAAGAAATTTCCCTTTTATTCCTACTTCTCCCAACACTGGTTATAACAATTATTTTTAATCTTAGTCAGTTTCATAGAAGAAAAATGCTATCTTATGATTGTATTACCTTGCAACTATTTAATCAAGGGAGGTTAAAGATATTTCATATGTTAATATTTCTTCTTTTATAAAACACCTGGAGATTTTACAGATGCACAGAAGAGTTCACATAGCAGCCTGAGACTACTTAGCAAGGCCTGATCTGAAGGTTAGCCCTTGTTCACCATCTGGGAATTGCGTTTCAGGAGGGCTCCCACCATTTCCAGAGAAAAGTGGCTTACTGTGCCTTAACTGTATCAACAATATGGTTTATGCTGAACATCTGCTTTCCCTCTGAGAGTCTGAACTTTTGGTACATGCCAGGCAGACCATGCCTATGTGACCAGCCCCCAATAAAAACCCTGGGCACGGAGTCTCTAAGAAGCTTCCCTCTGGACAACATTTCACGTGCTGTCACAACCCACTGCTGGGAAATCAAGCACATCTTGTGTGACCTCTTGGGGTGTTAATGCCTGGGAGCTTGCGCCTGGTTTGCTCTGGACTTTCCCAAAGCACCTACCCGAGGCACCAGAAGATCCAGTATGAATTCAAGCTATACTTAAAACCCTTCAAAAAAGCAAAAAGAACTGAAGAAAGCAAAGATCTACTTTTTGCTATGCAAACATCTACTGGTATTTCATAGTTTTATGAAAAGTTATATGAAAAAGCTTAGTTTTCCTAAACCTTTTTACGAAAAGTTATATGACAAAAAGTTAACTACTTGTCCAAGACTGGAAGCCTTCAGGTACCCCCAAAATAGGTCATGTCTCTTCCAAACTCTATTAGTGAGATACGGCCACATCCCCAGAGTCAGTCCCTCCTTTCACAGCTCAAACACCCTCAAGGGATGGCAGAAGTATCCTGAGACTAAACGCTATTCATTTTTTTTATGCTACAAAACTTTTAACCAAGTAAAAATGTGAAATTACCAAGAAAACTATACTGGAATTTTTAAAGTGATAATGGTTTTATTTTATTTAAAAGAATAAGAATACTGACTATATTTCAATGCAAAATGTTATTTCATGAGTAATATTCCTTTGAAATGCTGAAGCCTTCAAACGACAAGAATACCGAAGGCTGAGATGACTTACTAGCCCCGCTGCTCTCTTTGTCCCCCGCGTTCTTGGCGAGGCTCATGGCATACTCGCAGACTTCAGCTGCTTCTCTTTGCGCAAGCTGCCGGAGACACGCCACAGCGGCTCGTCGAAGCAACAAATGCGAGCTACATAAGTGAACCTGTAAACCATAACAATTTTAGATTTTTTTTAAAAAGCTGTAATCTCACTTGCCTAATGAATTTATATCAAAACCGCACTGGGGAAGAGGCTCTTCATTTAATAACCTCAGTTGTTAAAAATACAGCTAAATAATGGCTTTCTGGAAAAATACTACTACTAATAAAATACATAAAGAATATTTTAGTGGCCAAAATAACTGTCCCAAGACCTAGGCACTAAAGATCATACAACGTAGATGAAAATCCAGAAGAATCTTTTGCACATCTAAACTTTGCCATGTAAAATATTTTAAAGATTTTATTTTTCCTTTTCCTCCCCAAAGACTACGGTACATAGTTGTGTATTTTTCATTGTGGATCCTTCTAGTTGTGGCATGTGGGATGCCGCCTCAGCATGGCCTGATGAGCGGTGCCATGTCCACACCCAGGAGTAGGCAAACTTAACCACTTGGCCACAGGGCTGGCCCCTTCCATGTAAAATATTTTAAGTACAAAGAGATTAAATGTAGTGAATGAAAAGTTAGGGGGTAGAGCACAGAGAAAGAATTGAAAGCAAAGGAGGATACTTACTAAAATAAACAAACAAAATCAAGCAAACATAAACACCTGAAAAGAACTACAAAATGGAGCCTTTTGGTACAGAATTTTTTTTATCTCAAAACTTCCTAAAACAATCAATATAGTACATTCTACTACAAGAAGTAAAGTATATGATGCAGCCTAGCATAATCATTAAGAGCTCTGGCTCCAGTTGCCAGACTGGGTTTGAAACCTGGCTCTGTCACTTACTCCTGTGTGACCTTAGACAAGTTACTTAACCTCTCTGTGCCTTATTTGCCCACATATAAAATGGGGACAGTAATTCTTCACAGAAATATAGTGAAAATAAAATAAGACAATACACGTACTTTGCTGAGAACAGTAGGTGATCACGGTAATTGCTTAATAAATATTAGCTATTATCATTATTACTAAAAATCTGATTCATCAAGAAAAAGACTATGTTTCACATGCTGCTTTTTAAGCACGGAAGTAATACATTAAGAAAGAATCCCATCCAGAAATGATGAAAGGTGGGAATAATTATGTGAAATACATCGCCTCTTCACAATGCTAGTATATTTTTATATAATAAAAATATAGCATTATTATATTATAAATATAATATTAATCTAGCATTTGTAACTCAAGATATATTTGCATAAAATTCATTGCCTATGAAATTTACACCAAGTATTAAAAAAGTAAAAAATAACTGAAGGAGAAAATATGACAGATTTTTTTCAACACTATGTTTTATTTGCTTCTGTTCATGAAAATAAAGACATTCGGGAACTTTCAAACATCCTCTAATTGGAAAGCTTAAGCATGGTCATATGAGATGGGAAGGACAAGTCACTTAGTCTCTCAGAGTTTCTGCCTTTTTATCTGTACAATGGGGACAATGTCCACCCTGCCTATCTTACACAATTGTGGAAAGAATCAAATGATCAAATAGATATGAAGCAAAACACTATAAAAGTTTAACTTAATTAAAATTAAATAGAATTGTAGCTAAGAAAATACGCTCGAGCCAGCCCTGATGGCCTAGTTAGGCATGCTCCGCTTCGGCAGGACGGGTTCAGTTCCCAGGCATGGAACCACATGACTTGTCTATCAGTAGCCATGCCGTGGCAGCAGCTCTCATAGAAGAACTAGAAGGACTTACAAGTGGAATACACAACTATGTACTGGGGCTTTCGGGAGGAAAAATAAGAGGAAGATTGGCAAGAGATGTTAGCTCAGGGTGAGTCTTTCCCAGCAAAAAAAAAAAAAAAAAAAAGAAAACCAGTGAATGAAACCAATAGTCATAATGACTAGTGAAACTGAAACCCTAGAATTCACAATCCAGGAAACTTATATTTTTTGTTTTGGTCTAGTTTGATCTTTTGGGAAACACACTGGAGGCTCCCTAAATAAACTGAATGAAACAGCTTTATACTCACACAAAGGCTAGGAACGAGACTAGAGAGATTGACGTGTCGTGGTGCAAACATGTGAAGCTGCTGAAGGCAAGATATGGCAGCTGCCTGCACGAGAGAATCTGAATGGTCCTGGGTGATTGCACAACCCACCAAACAAGAAGAACGAATTGTGGAAATTGTTGCTCCATTCCCTAGCAGCAAAATAAAAGAAAATGTAAAAATACAATTATTTTATTAGTATCACCAAAAATATTCCTAGAAATCAATTATCTTATAAGTAACACCTCGTTCTGATTACTATTCAGATTGTTTTGAAAACAAAAGTATACAAGGTCCATAGAAATGATTTCAAACCATGACTGCATATAGACAATAATATACCTCTCTTGGATTTAGCTGGGTTTATATTTATTCTCAGATAAACTATATTATTTTTAAACCCGTCACTGTTTTATTTGAAAGAGCCAGAAGATTCTTTGTTCTCTGGTTCTCTATTTTAACCAATATTATCACTTCTACAATACAGTAACTTCAAATTCTATTTTCCTAACAAGATTAATGGCAACTTTAACAGACAGGAAAAATAAATTGTAGTGTTGTACATTGTCTATATAAAAATGTCTTAATTGCTAAATATAGATGATTTAAAATTTTTACCAATGTAAAATAAAACAATTTTATATACATATAAAGACCAAACAAGGAAATCAGAGTCGCTAAGAGTCACATCTAGTTTAAAATAAGCATTAACTCATCAAACATTGCATTAGATAGCTTTTGGTAAACAACCAGGCTTAGTGAAAGGTGCATATGTATTCTTTCCATAACTTTATGATATTCACTGGAAGCCTGGAAGAAAACTGTTAATTTTCGCAAAGAGGACACTGAGTCTAAGAAAGAGACATGTCTAAATAAAACATTTTTAAGTTCCTAGCATTCTTCCTTAAGATCTTTTCTTTTTTTGCTTCTTTTTTTTTTTTAGATATCTGTCCGAATGGATGCAACATAGCATACTGGTTAATAATGCAGGCAAACGAAATTGATCTGGGCTTCACCTCTGATTCCAATCACTCATTGGCTATATAGATAAAACTCTGGAAAAGTTCTTAACTTCTCTCAGCCTCAGCGTTTCATCTGTAAAATGGAGAGATATACCTATCTCAGGACTGTTATCAGAATTAAAAGAGATAATGTATATAAAGAGCTGAACTGTGGGGCCAGCCCAGTAGCATAGTGGTTAGGTTCGCATGCTCCACTTCAACGGCCCACAGTTTGGGGGTTCGGATGCCAGGCATAGACCTACACACCACTCGTCAAGCCACGCTGTGGCTGTGTCCCACATGCAAGATGGAGGACTGGCACAGATGTTCGCTAGCGACAATCTTCCTCAAGCAAAAAAAGAGGAGGATTGGCCACAGATGTTAGCTCAGGGCCAATCTACCTCATCAAAAAATGCTTTTAAAAAAAACTCAACTCATTAAAAGATTTTAAAGAAAAGGTAAAGAGAAAATGGGAAAACCCTGGAAGTGACATATATTCAGGATAAATTCACAGTATTTTTCTGACTTGAGTGTTTACTTTAACCATTGGTAGAATTATTTCAGTTGAATTGCATGATAAGAATATGGGCCTTAAGATCATAAATCTGCTACTCATTAGCTGACTAAACCTAGGCAAGTTGCTTACCTTCTCTGAGACTGCTAAATTAGACAGCATTATCTACCTTATGGCAGCGGTTTTTTTAAACTACATTCCTGACCCTTAGAGTTTAAAAAGAAGTGAGGCAAAAGTCCACGAAGACAAGCGGATGGCACTCCAAGGCAAAGGAACTCCACTTTCATTTTTGTTTTCCTGGGGCTCCAGTAAAATTTCATTTAGAAATGTTTTTTGTGTGCAAAACTTCAAAAAAACACCATCAGTAATCGGTTTGTTGTAGAGATTAAATAAAATAGCATATGTAAAAAGCAGAGTTCCAGGCCTTTGGTAAATCATAAGCATAGTACATAGTAATATATAGTAATTAATATTATTATTACAAGATTCCTTTAAGAAACATGATGGTGACATTCAGGAAAATGAAAGTAATTATCTGCCTAGTTCCTTTAACTTAAGATGAATTTACTTACCTTGTAGTTCAGGGCCAACAGTAGTTATTATAGCACCCAAGCATCTACCCAAACACTGATGAACTTCTGTATGTGAAGGTGGAACTGTCAACAGCAAGGTAAGAACTAGAGACAATGTTGGTTCCACATATCCACGATACATTGGACCACTAGAATCCACTATCAAAGCAAGTGAATGAAGAGACCAAGTCTGGAATAAAATATAATTTTATTTTGAGTGATATCAGCATCATGGTGGAGTGAACTTTCCCAAGACTCTCTCCCCTCCGACATACAACGAACAGGGGCATCCATACTCCAACAGAAGACATCGTAACATAACATAAAAAACATCGGAGAAACACACGCAGCCACATGATGGAGGGCAAAGAGGCTGGAGCCCCCCTCGGAGGAGCTGGAATGGGGTGAGAGAGAATTTCACTTCCTCCCCTAAAGACTGTGATTTGCAACTGCGTGAGGTTCCATGAGAGAAGGAATGGGGGAGGGGTAGCTTGTTCATGGGATCACCAAGGACTAGATTGTTGCCTAGAGGGAAGCCCTCTAACGGGGCGAAAGCTTTTGCAGGGGGTGACCTCATCAAGCCAACATCCCAGGAGACCAGAGCAAGAGGAAGAAAGCCCGGAGAGCACACAGGATAATCTAGAGGAAATGGATAAATTCTTAGACTCTTACAACCTCCCAAAGCTGAATCAAGAAGAAACAGACAATCTGAATAAATTAATCACAAGGAAAGAGAATGAAACAGTAATCAAAAGCATCCCAAAGAATAAAACCCCGGGACCAGATAGCTTCTGCGGGGAATTCTAAGAAACTTTCAGAGAGGATTTAATACCTATCCTTCTCAAGCTATTGCAAAAAATTAGGGGAGATGGAACACTTCCTGACACATTCTACAAGGCCAACATCACTCTGATACCAAAGCCTGACGAGGACAGCACGAAAAAGGAAAACCATAGGCCAATATCGCTGATGAAGATAGATGCAAAAATCCTCAACAAAATTTTGGCAACCCGAATTCAGGAATACATCAAAAGGATTATATATCACGATCAAGTGGGATTTCTACCAGGGACACAAGGATGGTTCAACATCCGTAAATCAATCAACGTGATACACCACATCAACAAATTGAGGAATAAAAACCACATGATCATCTCAATAGATGCAGAGAAAGCATTTGACAAGGTCGAACAGCCATTTATGATAAAAACTCTTAACAAAATGGGGATAGAAGGAAATTAACTCAACATAATAAAGGCCATATATGACAAACCCACAGCCAACATCATAATCAGTGGGCAAAAACTGAACGCCATCCCCCTGAGAACAGGAACGAGACAAGGATGCCCACTCTCACCACTCTTATTCAACATAGTACTGGAGGTTTTGGCCAGAGCAATTAGGCGAGAGAGGAATAAAAGGAATCCAAGTAGGGAGCGAAAGAAAGGAAACTTTCACTGTTTGCTGATGACGTGATCTTATATATAGAAAACCTCAAAGAATCCATCGGAAAACTAATAGGAATAATTAACAACCACAGTAAAGTTGCAGGGTAAAAAATCAACTTACAAAAATCAGTTGCTTTTCTATACTCCAATAATGAACTTACAGAAAGAGAACTCAAGGATACAATTCTGTTTACAATTGCAACTAAAAGAATAAAGTACTTGGAATAAATTTAACCAAGGAGGTGAAGGACTTGTACAATGAAAACTTTGAGACATTACTGAAAGAAATTGATAGTGACATAAAGAAATGGAAAGAGATTCCACGCACATGGATTGGAAGAATAAACATAGTTAAAATGGCCACACTACCCAAAGCAATCTACATATTCAATGCAATCCCAATCAGAATTCCAATGACATTCCTCATGGAAATAGACCAAAGAATCCTAAAATTCATTTGGGGCAACCAAAGACCCCGAATTGCTAAGGCAACCCTGAAAAAAAAGAACAAAGCTGGAGCTATCTCAATCTCTGACTTGAAAACGTACTACAAAGCCATAGTGATCAAAACGGCATGGTACTGGTACAAAAACAGGCACACAGATCAATGGAAGAGAACTGAAAGCCCAGAAATAAAACTGCACGTCTACAGACAGCTAATCTTTGACAAAGGTGCCAAGAACATACAAAGGAGAAAAGATAGTCTCTTCAATAAATGGTGTTGGGAAAACTGGACGGCCACATGCAAAAGAATGAAGGTAGACCATTCTCTCATGCCATACACAAAAATAAACTCAAAATGGATCAAAGACTTGAAGATAAGTCCTGAAACCACAAAACTCCTGGAAGATAACATAGGTAGTACACTCTTTGACATCAAACTAAAAAGGATCTTTTCGAATACCATGTTTTCTCAGACAAGGGAAACAAAAGAAAAAATAAACAAGTGGGAGTTCATCAGACTAAAGAGCTTCTGCAAGGCAAAAGAAACTAGAATCAAAACAAAGAGACAACCCACCAATTGGGAGAAAATATTTGCAAATCATATACGTGACAAGAGGTTAATCTCCAAAACACATAAAGAACTCACACAACTCAACCATAAAAAAACAAACAACTCAATCAAAAAATGGGGAGAGGATATGAACAGACATTTTTCCAAAGATATACAGATGGCCAACAGGCACATGAAAAGATGTTAAACATCACTAATCATCAGGGAAATGCAAATCAAAACTACAATGAGATATCACCTTACACCTGTTGGGATGGCTATAATTACCAAGGCAAAAAAATAACAAATGTTGGAGAGGGTGTGGAGAAAAGGGAACCCTCATATACTGCCAGTGGGCATGCAAACTGGTGCAGCCACTATGGAAAACTATGGAGATTCCTCAAAAAACTAAAAATAGAACTACCATACGACCCAGCTATCCTACTACTGGGTATCTACCCAAACAACTTGAAACCAACAATCCAAAGTAACATATGCACCCCTATGTTCATTGCAGCGCTATTCACAATAGCCAAGGTATGGAAACAATCCAAGTGCCCATCAACTGACTGGATAAAGAAGATGTGGTATATATATACAAAGGAATACTACTCAGTCATAAAAAAAAAGACAAATTCATCCCATTTGCAAGAAGATGGAAGGACCTGGAGGGAATTATGCTAAGTGAAATAAGCCAGACTGAGAAAGACAAACGCCAGATGATTTCACTCATATGCGGAATATAACAAGCACATGGACAAAGAAAACAGTTCAGTGGTTACTAGGGAAAGGGGGTAGGATGTGGGCACAGGGGGTGAAGCGGAGCACTTATGTGGTAACAGTCAAGAAATAATGTACAACTGAAATCTCACATTGATGTAAACTATTATGAACTCAAATTAAAAATTTTTTAAAATATATATATTATTATTCTAGTTGTAAGGAATAATTAGAGTATACTAAATTGATTTATTAACTTAAATTTTACTAAATACTAACATCTTACTGTTAATCAATAAGCTAGAAATCAATTAAAATATATTCCTTAAGGAATAAAAGGCAGCACATAAGCTACCCAACTGCCAACAACCAAAGCAACTGATGTACAAATGCTATGTTTAAAGTTTCTCTACAGCATAGCTTTGAGTGTCAGAAAAACATTTCCATGATGAACTCACTTTCTTCTGTTATAATGTACGTATATTTCCCACTTCCAAAAGACAATGACTTACGTAATGTGTTTGATATAGTGGACATCAAATATATCTTTATTGCCTTTATTGCTGGAGTTTTGCTAAGAAACTAGCCTGAAATAAAACAATGATCATGACAAATTTCCAGAGCAATGATATTCACAAAGAGCTCTTCAAGTGATCGACCCATTTCAGGCCCCTATTAATGTTTACTAAGCACAAAGTAACCTAACAGTTTTTGTAAAACTAACTCCAGAGCAATATACTGTAATCAGTACAGGCCTGAGAAAACAAAAAGTCTGTTAAGCTGCCCACATCCAAGTGCAGAAGAACCTGCCTTTTACTTCTGCTGTTGGCAGCTCTAAAGGAGAGTTGTATTACTGGGCTGAGGACAAAGGTCTCAATAGAGAGGTTTCCCAACTTGCCAACACAGTAGAAAAAAATCCATACCTTAACTTCTGCTACTTTTCAATCTACCTCAACCCTAGAGAACTCAGCAACCTGACTTGGACAGGTATGTACAGAAACCACACCTACTGACAAGAGCTAGCGAAAAGTAATAAGGATATGGCAGCTTGAGGGAGAAAGACCAGGGCACACATTCTGGAGGAAAAAAGTAATGGAAGAAACAACAAAGACTTTAATAAAACTATAACAAACATTTTTAAGGCAATATAATTACAGCACAAAGGAGATTCTAGAAGTGTCTTCAAAAAAGCCACCCATGATTTATATTAAATATTCAGTAGAAAACTGGAAAGAAAGAAGTTATTGCTAAAAACCAGAATCATTATCTCGAAGATCAAACGGAAGATTATCCTGTAACATAGCGTAAAAATACAAAAAAATAATGAGGAAAAAGACAAGAGACATAATTTATGCATAATAAGAATTTCAGAAAGAGAGAAAGAAAAGATAAACTTATACAAAACTGGGTGAAATTTCTAAGCTTCAAGGATAAAGAGAAAAACTTTTACACACTGCCAAACCAAAATACAAGGTTACATATATATATACATATTTCAGATGTTTCTTGGAAAAGCAATGAAAAGATGGGGAATAAAGAGCTGTGATGTCCATAAGCATCCATTAATTCAGAAGTTTTTTACATAAGTAATTTTTTTTTGGAAGTGTGAAAAGTATGCATATATAAAAGAAGGAAATGAATTCATCATTGAAGTTTTATTTCTGGATATTCAAGGGAATGTAACTGATCCAAATTATAGTAAAATGTTTTGTCACATAAAAAGAATCATGTAAGGTGGTCACTTAGAAGAGTTTGGTTTTAAGAAATTAAAACAAGAAAGGGCTGAGAAAAAAGGTGAAGACAAAAGAAAAGAAAACTAACGCCTACTCTTTGATATTAAAGAAGCAAGCAGTGACTTCTTGGGTAAACTAATTTTATAACTTTCTTTTCTTCCAGACTAGTGTGAAAATAACATTAAAAAAAGAAGTGTAGCACCTCTTAAGGGACAAGATTACTTGATTATTGTTTCTCATTCTCTTGACAATTTTGTACTTTATACAGCTGGAAAGATTTACCAAGACATCAAACTTTAGACTAGAAGCCTCTGGCGGATTTAATCTCTTTTATCCAATCATGAAAGAACTCATTTATTAATAAACTAACGGTAGGCAGTAATGGCAATTAAACTTGTCTCTTCTCCCAACTTCTTAGTCCCAATATGAAGCTGGCAAATTGAATGCTGTTGGATTCATATCCTTTTAATATTTTTAGGTGCACCAGTGTGAAGAGGCAAATCAAAAGTATAGGACATTTCACACATGTGAAGCTCTTGCCTCTCATGGTAGTTATATCTATTTGTGCATAAAATGTTTAAGGAGAAATAAACAAAAAAATTCAAGGAGTACACTTGAAGATTCAACCAAAGATCTTGAACCTGGGTTGAGGTATTAGAGAAGAGATAGAAAAACTGTTATTAAAAGAAACTTGATCAATCCAACAAATTAAGGAAATGCAAAAAAAGGGGAAACAAGTACAAAGGATAATTAATAAGAATAATAATAAAAACTATGCTTCATGAAATGTATGTGAATGGGTTAAATTCCCAGAATAAGACAGACTTTAAAATTAGGCTAAAATACAAAATCCTGTTATACGCTATTACAAAGAAGACTTATAAAACAAAATGACAGAGAAAGACCCTAATACATTTTTCCTAACTACTTAACAGAATCATTACTATTTTATATAGTAAATAGTTTTCCCAAAAATATTATTTAAAATTTTCATAATAAAAAAATCAGTATTATACCTGGACTTCAGAGGATGTTCCATCTTGTGCTAGAGCCAATAAAATGCTGACACTGGTCTTCAGATGTTGTCCTGAACCAATACCACCAACATAACGATGCAAACAACCAAGAGCCAGTGAATGTCCAGTTCTGGATACAACATCTCGGGCCGATTTCAATCTGGAAAAAAGTTATGCTTCAGGGATTGTTTTTTCTATTTCCCTAGAGCAATAACAAGCTTATGAGTCACACAATAAAAGGGATTCTGGAAATTAGAAAAGATTACAATCATGATTACTTCTTTCTCCTCTCTCTAATAAGAGTCAGGATTTAATTTAAATAAGAGCTGGAGATTTAATTTAAAATGGTTGGTTAAAGTCAAACATTTCAGTGAATAAAGCCTACTTTAATTTTAGAGAAAATCTGAAAGAAGAGCCACAACTTTTGGGTTTTTAATATTAATTATTCCTTAAAAAGCCAAGAGTCATTTGAAATGCCTTTTTTCTTGGTGTTTTAAATAAAAGAATAGCTTTTATAATTGGTTTGGAAAATATGAAAAAAGGTATTTGTATTCACAGAACTACTACTTTTAAGTTTCACAAAAGAAACTCCCTATAATTATAATTTGAACCTTTTAAAAATGGGCCAGTCTTTTTCCTTTGTGAAATACATCTGTATGAGTTAAAAGATAAAATGGAGATTTGTATATTACTTTTTAAAATAAGTTTTATTGAGATGTATTTATATACAATAAAATTCACCAATTTTAAGTGTACAGTAAAACGTACAATTTAATGAGTCCTAATAATTGTGTACAGTATGTAACCACCACATAATCATAATATAGAACAGAGATGTCCTAGGAATAATATAATAGAAGTCATATTATGTAATTCTAAATATTCTAGTCACCATACTACAGAAGGGAAAAAAGAAACCGGTGCAGTTAATTTTAATAAATTTTATTTAACCCAATATATCCAAAATATTGAAATATCAAGATGTAATCAATGTAACAAATTATTTCATTCAAATTATTCAAATTATTTCAAATTCAAATTCAAATTATTTGTTCATTCTTTTTATGAACACAGTCTTCAAAACCTGATGTGCATTATACACCCACAGCACATCTCGATCTGAAAAGGACATATTTCAACTGCTCAATAGCCACGTGTGGCTGGTGGCTACCATATTAACAGCACAGATACAAGACGTTTTCTTGACCACAATAAGTTCCCTCACGTCCGTTTGAAGTCCTCTACCTCCCCCTAACACTCTGGCAACCACCGATCCATCTTCTATCCCTACAGTGTTACGTTTTTATATATTTTCATCCAAATGAAATCATATAGTACATAGTCTTTAGTGGCTGGATTCTTTCACATAGCAGAATGCTTTTGAGAGTCATCTCATTTATTGCATAAGTAGTTTGTGCTTTTTATACAGCTGAGTATTTCATTTATGACTATACCACAATTTATTTATTCATTTACCAATTGATAGTCATGTAGATTCTTTCCAGTTTTTGGCTCCCAAGAATAAAGCTGTGATAAAAGTTTGAGTACGAGTGTTTGTGAGCACATATATTTTCACTTCTCTTGAGTAAATACCTAGGAGTGGAATTGCTAGGTCATAAGGTAAGAGTATATGTAAGTTTATAAGAAATCACGAAAGTATATTCCAAAGTGGCTGTACCATTTTAGATTTTCACCAGCAATGTATGAGAGTTCTAGTTACTCCACATCCTTTCCAACACTTGGTATTTCCAGTCTTTTTTCTGAAGCTACTCTAGCGGGCATGTAGAAGTAGCTCATCGTGGTTTTAACATGCATTTCCCTGTTGAATAATGATGGAGAGTATCTTCTCGACTGCTCTTTTGCCATTATCACATCTTCTTCAAATATTTCTTCTACCTTGAAATTTGTATTTTCATTTTAACATTATCATGCAAAAAGCAAAAGTTTTTAATATTGATGAAATCCAATCTATTAATTTTAAATATTTTATGGTTCATGCTTTTTGTATCCTAAGAAATTTTGCATAATCCAAGATGACAAAGTTTTCTTTTAGAAGTTTTATAGTTAGCTCTTACATTTGGATCCATATTGCTATCAAGTTCATTTTTTTATATGGTGTGAGTTAAGCACTGAGATTCATTTTTTGTGTTCCATGAACATACCTAATTTTTCCAGCACCATCTGTTGAAAAGACAAATGGGGAAATCCACTGTTTCCTCAGTGCCAGCCTTGGCACCTTTTTTGAAAATCAACCTAATATATATATATGACTCTTTCAGAATAAAAATTTGGAATAAAAATTTCAATCCATTGAAATTCCATTGATTTATATGTCTTTTCTTATGTCAGTTCCATCTGTCTTGATTATAGCAGCATTATAAAAAGCCTAAAATCAGGTAGGGAAAGTCTTCTCAGCTCTGTTCTTTTTCAGTTGTTCTGGCTATCCTGGATCTTGTGCATCTCTGTATAAACTATGAAATCAGCTTGTCAATTTCTACAAAAAGTTGTTACTTGAATTTTGACTTGTGTTATACACACAAATCAAACTGGAGAGAACTGATATCCTCAACAATGTGGAGGCTTCTGTTCCATGAGCATGGTATATTTCTCCATTTATGTAGGTATTCATTAACTATACTCAGCAATGTGTTGTAGTTTTCAGTGTATAGCTCTTACACACATTTTCAAAATTGTTCCCCTAGTATTTTTTATGTTTTATAAATGGCATTAAAAAATTTTTCAATTTCTAATTCTTCATTGACATGATCTACAAATATAATTGATTACTGGATATGTTAAGAACACACTAAACTGGGGCTGGCCCCGTGGCCAAGTGGTTAAGTTCACATGCTCCGCTGCAGGCGGCCCAGTGTTTCGTCGGTTCGAATCCTGGGCGCGGACATGGCACTGCTCGTCAGACCACGCTGAGGCAGCGTCCCACATGCCACAACTAGAGGAACCCACAACGAAGAATACACAACTATGTACCGGGGGGGCTTTGGGGAGAAAAAGGAAAAAATAAAATCTTAAAAAAAAAAAAAAAAAAAGAACACACTAAACTCATTTATTAGTTCTAATAACTTTCTTGCAGGCTTCTTAGGATCTTCTCCATATATTCAAACTTCATTCAGAAGAACGACAGCTTTACTTCCTCCTTTGCCATCTGTATCCCTTTCGTTTCTTTAACGCTTGATTGCACATCTAGCGCAATGCTGATTAAAAGCAGTGAGAACAAACCTCCTTGCCCTGTTTGTGATTCTAGGGGGAGAGAATACAGTCTTCATCAAGTATAATATTTGTTGCAGATTTTTGTAGATGGGCTATCAGATTCAAGATATTCTCTTCTGAAATTCCTAGCTTGTTGAGTATTTTATGATGAATGGCTACTGAGTGTTGTCAAAATGCTTCTACTATATCTAATAAGATGATCATATGAAATCTCTGTTTTAGTCTGTTAATTTGGTTGAGTTACATTGATTTTCAACATTAAATCTACCTTGCATACCTGGGATAAACCCCACCTGGTCATGATTTTCCCTTAAAAATGTTGTTGGATCTGAGTAAATTTTTATTAAAGGTTTTGTGTACATGCTAATGAGGAAGACTGGCCTTTCCTTGTAATGTCTTTGTCCAGTTTTGGTATCCGGGTAAAGTGGCCTCATTAAGAGTCGGACGGTACTCCCTCCTCTTCTATTTTTTTTTTTAAAGATTTTATTTTTTCCCTTTTTCTCCCCAAAGCCCCCCAGTACATAGTTGTATATTCTTCGTTGTGGGTCCTTCTAGTTGTGGCATGTGGGACGCTGCCTCAGCGTGGTCTGATGAGCAGTGCCACGTCCGCGCCCAGGATTCGAACCATCAAAACACTGGGCCGCCTGCAGCGGAGCGCGCGAACTTAACCACTCGGCCACGGGGCCAGCCCTCCTCCTCTTCTATTTTTCTGGGAGAGTCTGAATAGACTTGGTATTGTTTTTCCTTAAATGTTTGGGTAAATTCACTAAGGAAACAATTCCGGCCTGGAGTTCTCTTTGAGGGAAAGTTTTAAACTGTGAATTTAATTTATTTCATAGATACAAAGTTATTCATATATCTATTTCTTCTTGAACGAGCTTTGCTAGTCTGTGTCTTTGAAGGAATCAGCCTATTTCATCTAAGTTGTCAAATTTATTGGCATAAGGTTGTTTGCAATACTTCCTTATTATCCTTTTAATGTCCCCAGAATCTCCAGTGATAAAAACCCTTTCTTCCATTAGTAATACTGATTTGTGCCTGTCTTTCTTTCTCTCTCTCTCTCTCTCCTTATTTAGTCAGATGAAAGGTTTATCAATTTCACGGCTCTTTTGAAAAAAACAACTCTTGGTTTGAGTTTCTCTACTTTTTTTTTTAGTGGATTCTCTGGAGTTTACAATAGACATTTTTAACTCATTATGATCTACCTTCAAAGAATATTATACCCCTTTATGCATTATCATATACAATCCAACACAGTATACTACCATTTCCATCTCCCATTCTCTGTGCTATTGTCATATATTTTACTTCTATACATAGTAAAATCCTACAATACACTGTTACTATTTTTGCATTAAAGAGTCAATTTCTCTTTTCAAGAAATTTAAAAAATGACCATGAGAACAAAATAAAAATGACAGGTCCATTTTAAAATGGACTATTAAGAATAAGTCTTTGTAATTATCCACATACTTACCACTTTCAGCACTCTTCATTCTTATATATACATCCAAATTTCCATCTGGTATCCCTTTATTTGCACAAAGAACTTCCAATATTTCTTAAAGTACAAATCTGCTGGCAATGAAATTTCTCAACTTTTCGTAATCTGAAAAAGTCTTCACTAAATCTTCATTTTTAAAAAGAATTTTCGCTGGGTATATACTTTTAGTTTGACGACTTTTTTCTTCCAGTACTTTAAAGATGTCAGTTCACTGCTTTTTGCTTGCATAGTTTATGGTTAGAAGCCTACTGTTATTGTTATCTTTGTTCCTCCACATAATGTCTTTTTTTCAATACATAGACAGTTGATATTTGTCCTAGGAGTCAGACTCTGTCCATTTTTTTTTCACAGTCTTTTTTCTCTCTGTGCTTCATTTGGGATGGTTTCTATTTCTGTGTCTTCAATATCACTATTTTTTCTACTGCAGTATCTAAACTTTTGTTAATCACATCCAATGTATTTTTTCATTTGAGAGATTTTACATATCTATAAGTTTCCTTTGGTTTGTTTTATGGATTTCATTTTTCTTCTCATCACGCTCACATTTCCTTGTATTTCCTTAAAAATATGGAGCATATTTATAATAGTGCTTTTAATATTCTTGGTTGCTAATTCCATTATTTATTTCATTTCTGGGTTTGTTTCCAATTACTATGTTTTCTCCTAATAATAGGTCTTATTTTCCTGCTTCCTTATATGTCTGATAAGTTTTGATCGGATACTGGACACTATGAATTTCACAATAATACGTGCTACATTAGTTGTATTTCTTTAAATACTGTTGGGCTTTGCTCTGGGATGCAGTTAAGTTACTTGAAATCAGTTTGATCCTTTCAAGGCTTGAGTTTAAGTGTTTTTAGGGTGGGTCAACACTGCTCTGCTACTAAGCCAACACCCTTCTGAGGACTCCCCTTTAGGAGGTCTTTCCAGTCTGGATGATGGGAACATGCATTATTCTTGGCCCTGTGAGCTCTACGGATTGTTTCACCTGTTCTTTTCTGGTGGTGTTTTCCCTGGTCTTGGGCTGTTTCCTTGTACTCATCACATATCAGTACTCAGCCAAAGACTTGAGATGACTCCTCTGCTCATAGCTCTCTCTCCTCTCTCATATTCTGCCCCATACATTCTAGCTGCATTGGCCTTCCCAAACTCCAAATTCTCCTATCAGCCTGGAAACTCTCTCCAGGCAGAAATCTGGAACAAGTATACTGTTCCCCTTGAGCATTTCGCATTTTTCGGAGATCACTGCTCTGTGCTGGCTGTTGTCCAATGTTTGAAAAGAACTGTTTCATTTATATGACCTGGTTTTCTAGTTGTTTAAGGCAGGAGCATAAGTCCAGCCCCTGTTACTCCACCATGACTGGCATTGAAAGTCCTGTATTTTTTTTAATATTTACATGAAAGAACAGATTTCATTATTTTATTGATATTTAAGTAGTAATGTAGAGAGTTTAAAAGGGAGCTAAGCTCTAAACCTCATTTTGGACAATGGATAGGATCAAATAAAAGAAGAGATGTAACAATATTTTTTAAGCCATAAATATTATGACTCATAATCATGCACCCATATAATCAGTTACTATTAGAAAACACGATAAGACATCACTAAGAACAAAGCACCTACAATAACAAAGGAGCCTAGAAAGCAACTTTGGCTGCACTTCCAAAACAGTATTATAACTCTTGATAAGCCATTCATGACCAAACTTCTATCAAACTCATAAAAGTAAAATAAAGTCAAGAGATGAAAAATCATCACCAAGACTCTGGTTGGTCAGTTTGCCTATGGCAAAGAAAGAAAAATTCCAAGTGCTGTCACAAAACATTTGTTAAGAAATGTAGTAATGAATGAAGTGAACTAATCCATCTTTAGCAGTATTTCTAACATAGTATATCTTTGGATAAGTGATTTTTATTGCTCTATGCCTCAGTTTCTCCATCTATAAAATGTACATTATCATTACTCGTATATAGCAGTTGATTTGAGGAATGAAATAAGAATGAATGCACTCTGTGAATTCTAAAACATTATAGAGATTAGAAACCTGTCTTCATGTTGTTACTTTTCAAAAGGTAACATTTCAGTGAGCTAAACAGCTGGGCCAATTTTCTCAGTGATTATAATCTATTCAAAAAAAGTAACCTAAGATATAAGAATGGACATTTCCCAGAGGTCTCAAAGCAATTTTCAATTTGAATGGAAACAAATTTAACCAGTAATGATTTTTATTTTTTTCTGAATTGGGTCTTAAGGAACTGAAGCTCCTCCCTATTAACTGAGAATGGTTTATAGAAACGATTCTGTAGTAATGCTAAGATGGCATAAGATTTTAATGTGCAAATATAGCTGACAGATCTGTATGTATAAGTGATTTTGGCTTTTCATAGTCAGATATTACATCAAGAAGAGATAATATAGAAGAAAACAGTCTGATATAATGAGAATTTACAATGAACCTACAGGGTATTGAAGCTTTTTCAAAATACAACTAGATTCTGTCAAATCTAAGATACCATAGAGATTTTTAAATGTGCCGTTATTTTACATAGCAATATGAGAGAAAAAAATGCTGCCAAATAATTATGACATTTTGTAAAGAATTTAAGACAAACCCAAAATTCAAATAAATTAAAATGTGAAAAGATGGGGAACAAAGTCTACGTAATAATTAATTTCAGATCATAACCAGTTATTTGAAAAGCTAATGAAACTAAGCACTGAAAATATTTGCAAACCATCAACCAAACAGGCATGAATATGAATGAAATGTCCTTGGGTTTCACGAGAATAAGTACAAAATAAACTCTCCTACAGGTATTGAAGACAACTATAAATTAAAACCCTTTGTAACCAAAGAAAAATTTACAATTCAAAAGTCTTCCAAAGAAATACAATCCTATTTTACCTACTATTAACAGAGCACAAACCATTCAACAGGTAGCTAAGATTGGTTCTATCTTTTAAAAAAATCTTTAACAAAGTTTGATTTTAGAATCAATGGCAATACTCAGAAAAGGCAAATCTAATCTATTGCTAGAAAACAGCAGAAGTCATCCTGGAGAAGATGGAGAGTCTGTGAATATTTTAACTCTCTCCTGCCTGCTCATATTATCCTTGGTGATTCAAACAATACACTGGGGTATTATCCTATAACCAGCCAAATTGCCATTCATGTGCGAAGACAAGAGAAACCATTCGTAGATATGCAACAGTTCAGAAAGCAGTTTTTCTTCAGAACAACTACTTCAAAACCACTGCTTTCCCCACCTCTCTCTCTCATTAATGATTATGAGTAGTTTGGTATAATTAGTACTCAAAATATACAACAGTTAAGAATGATTAATTTACATTATTTAACTGTCAATTCTTGACCACTCTTGACTTGCAACTTTTCTACTTAAGTACTTAACAATCAACAGTCACTAATAACTGCATGTTATCATCCTAATCATACTTATTTGCATTTCTCAAATCTCTCTTTTTATTTATTATTTATTTACTTATTTTTAAAGATTTTATTTTTCCTTTTTCTCCCCAAAGCCCCCCAGTACATAGCTGTGTATTTTTAGTTGTGGGTCCTTCTAGTTGTGGCATGTGCGACACTACCCCAACATGGCCCGATGCGCAGTGCCATGTCCACGCCCAGGATTCAAACCAGCAAAACCCTGGGCCACCGAAGCAGAGTGCGCAAACTCAACCACTCGGCCACGGGGCCGGCCCCCATCAAATCTCTCTTTTTAATTAATATGCAACAAAATCTTTAAAACCTAATGCTAATTTTATCCAATTTCAGGGATAATTTAAGAGAGAAACTTGAGAGCAGTTAGAAAAAGAATGGTTTATTCTAAAAATTGAATAATTAACATAAAGAAAAACAGGAGTGGGGGCAGAAATAAGGACTTCAAAGCACCTCTTCAGAGCAGAATACATAACGGAGAAATCCTTATTAACAATCCTCTTGATTCCACTATGTAACATTCAAGAGCTAAAACAGAAACCTTTACCATATTGAATGTATCTAACTTTCTTATTCTTATTACAACTTTCCCAGATTCTAGAGTTTAATCAATTGTTGAATTAAAAATTAAGATCATTATGAAAAAATACAAAATAGTGTCACATGCTATACCACATGGAAAACATATAGTCCAGTTACTAATTACCGATTACTTGAAAGATATCTTTGTCTATATGAGAAATTTACTTGTTGGTAAAGAGACCCACTTACTTGTCAAAGCTATACTGGGCCATTCTAGCAATAAAAGTTGCTTCTCCAACCACCTGAGCCATTCTTCCAAGAGCTTCCCCTGCTGCACATCGTAAGATGGGGTTTGGGTTGTCAAGAGCACCCATAACCAGTGTCAGAGCAGATTTACGAACTTCCTCAGGTCCTAAAGTACTTTTATTTTCAGCCAGGCCCTATGGTTATTTAAAAAAAAAAAGCAATTCATAATTCACACTAAATAAAAGAAAAAAATGTGCGGCAATCTTTGTAAATATACATGTATCGCCGCACATTATTTTCTTCAGCCAACTTTCACACACATATACTGTGCCTAGAATAAAGACCTGTTAAATTGACAGTAATCACTTTCCTAAATGTGATTTCAGAACATGATATTTAACACAGATATAGTCCAACAGGTCCTAAAACCAACAATCCCAGGGAGTGTCTCTATCCAAAGACTACCACTTAGAAGTTATTTTTATACATAAAGGACACTGTATAATTAAATCGACTGTTATTTAACTGAATGAAATTTATCCTTTTAACTTTGATTAAGAAAACTGTGATATATTTATATAAAAATTCCAGATAAGATAATTAATTACAGTCAGGTGCCACATAACAACAGTTTGGTCAATGATCGAGTGTATATACAATGGTGGTCTTATAAGATTAGTACTAAATAGCCTAGGTGTGTAGTAGGCTATACCACCTAGGTTTGTGTAAGTACACTCTATGATGCTTGCACAATGATGAAATTGCCTAAGGGCGTGTTTCTCAGAACGTATCCCTGTCGTAAGTGATGCATGACTGTATGTCATAAAGCGTATATCCAAGAAATATCTAAAGACAAAATGAAGTAAGAATAATCAGTAACTAAATGTTGTTATAGTCTGTTCATCACACTACATGTTAATATCCCTGTTCTAACACTTACCATCCTGGAACTTAATTTACTTCCTTGAGACCAAAAATCCAAGTCATGGTGCCTGGGGAAAAAGTTAACTATAGCAGAGGCACTAGCGAGCCTATCTATGAAGAAAAGTATACTGTATAGCAATATTACCATTGGTTCACTAGCCTTCCAACCGCTGAAGAAGACCATGACCACCCCACTCCATTTTTTAAAAACTCAGATGTTGGTCTTAGCTGATCATCTCTAAACAGGGCATATACTAATGGTTATATAAATGGTACAAACCTTTATTGTATAACCAATGCCTATATCCCTTTTCCCTGATGTTTATAAAACATTTTAAAACAGTACTGCCTTACAATAAGCTTAGTGCTGAATAATATAACACGTTTTCAAATACATCATGAGAGGCTGTAGGCTGCATAGTACAGTGTGTGGACTCTGAGAGATAGGCAAAATAGTTATTTCACTTCATATGTGTAGAAACTAAGGTTCAAGAAAGATTAAAGGAACTACACAAGACATAAACCTAGTAAATAGCTAAACCAGACCACAATCTCTAAACGCAGCATTCTTTCAAATGAACAACATAGCCTCTCCTGATTTATGGTCTAAACCACAAACTCAGCAGAATATCAGATTTCATTAGTAAGACATCTTTGAAAATTCTGAAAGAACTTACTGATACTTGTAAAATCTGAGCGGTCAAATTGAAACATGAACTTTAACATTACTAAAATATGAAATACTTATTTAATTACAATGAACTTAATATAAAGATTCCACTAATTTAATTAAATTAATATAAAAACAGAGTTATCAAGTAATACACATATAAACATAATAGTCTAGATCTGCCTGCCTCATTAAAGGTATTAATTAAAATCGTAGTTCAGAATATTTATTATATTTTTAAAGTAAATACCTTTAGCGCACTAAGAACAGCTGTAAAAATATTAAGCTGCACAGCCTGCTGGCGGACACCTTTGGCTTGTTTAACACATTCAGCAAAGTGATCCAACATCTGCAATCTACAATAATAGAATAAAGATCACATTAGCAATACTTTCTATTCAAATATGGCTCAGAAAACAGAGATAAGAATATAAACTCATTGTTTAATAAATAATGCCCCATGCTGTCTCTTTTCTATTTCACTCCCACAGCTGGTCCAAACCAGATCTCTTGCTCCTGAATTAATATAGGGACGTGTGGTTATTAACCAGAACAAGATTGGAGACTAAATATTAAGTTTCAATTTGCAAAATAAGGTCATAATTTTAGTGGTCTTTAACATTAACACCAGCGTCCAACAAAGTCCCTGGCATATAGCAGGCGCTCAAGGTTTCTTGAATAGAACAACAGTCGTTCCTTATAAACCTGTGTGGAAGATTTTTAAGTTGGAAGTAAAAAAGTGTGGCCTAAGTGTTTTCTTTTTTTAACGTACTCTCACATAGAAGAAAATAGTAACTCATGTTCTACCCTTAGAAGCTAATTCAGAGATTTTAAGAAAGATTTAGATTTGGTCAGTTTTTTCAAATGTAAAAAAATCAGAGGTGAATTGGTTTTCTTATTATTTCAAATTTTTAAAATGAGACAGTTAACAAGAAGAAGAAAATCACAGCCATTTGAGACTATTCTTACAAAAGAGAATGAGATCATTGCAGATTCCTCTAAAAAGAAATGGGGCGGGTCAAAGAAATCCAAACATGTTGGATTCAGTACTAAGATAACTATAACCTAAAGTAGAAATCAAAATCTCCCTACAGTTACTATAAGGATTTAAGCTCAATTTATAACAGGTCATAGTCTCAGGTCAAAGCATTTTTCAAAATCACATAGGAAGAAATCATCTACCCTCCAGCAGGGACTCCAGTTAGAGTTACTTGAGGCTAAAGTGGACTATGTTTCTACGGTTGCTCTGATACAGATCCACGTCTCCTACGGGTGAGAGAGCAGGGCATTATTCACACTGCTTTCAAGCACACACATAAGAACACCCACGTGGTCTCCAACACTACCATTAAACATCATTTGCCTATAACTAACCTCAAATACATAACTTAAAAATTTTTTTCCTTATTATAGAATATTTCATTTAATTTGGAAATAGTAATAAAAAGTTACTACCTAGAAATAACCTTTGTATATGTCTATGTATTCTAAAATACCAAACTGGGATCACTTCTTGCCTTTTATTTTACCTTTTTCATTTAACACTGTATAATAAGCATTTTCTGATATCAAAATATCATCTCTGTAAAAGTACTCCTACCTGTCAACTTTCCATAATTTATTCACTCATTTCTCCATCATTGGATATTTATGTTATATACTATATTTTTAATAGAATTTATTTATTTATACTTCACTTTATTCCACAAAGTGCTTTTAAGACAATCCTGGATTCTAGTTATGGCTTTCAAAACTAGCTGTATAACTTAAGGCAAGCCATAAACTCAAAGACCTGGATTTGCTTAGATTTAAAATAGGGACATTAAAGTAGATGCTTTATAAGATTCTTTCACATTTAATGTTCTTTTTTGTTGTTGTTGTTGTTTTTAAAGATTTTATTTTTCCTTTTTCTCCCCAAAGCCCCCTGGTACATAGTTGTGTATTTTTTAATTGTGGGTCCTTCTAGTTGTGGCATGTGGGACGCCGTCGCCTCAGCATGACTTGATGAGTGGTGCCATGTCCGTGCCCAGGATCCAAAAGGGCGAAACCTTGGACTGCCAAAGTGGAGCGCATGAACTTAACCACTTGGCCATGGGGTCGGCCCCTCACCTTTTAATGTTCTTTAACATTTATGTGGCAACCAAATGTTCTTAAAGATATCTGGGTAAAGTAAAATTTCATATTTAAAATTCTTCCCATCAAGTTAAAAAGCAATTAATTAAGTAACTTACAAATTTAAAGATATGTCATCTTTTATATACAAATACAACAATGCTTTAAGGCATATTTTATAAAACTTGAGTTATCTGTGAAAGTCTTGAATTAAGTCATTTTCACTCTTTCGTTTGGAAAAATCACCATAAATATACAAAATACCTACTAAAGTTAGGGATAGTGTTTGTGTATACAAATATAGGAGACTAAAATGCTCCTATTAAAAAAAGAACCAGTTACTTTAGTTTCCCAAGTTCCAGACTTCATCATCTGACAAATGTAATTAGGAAGCAGACTTTTCACCCATTTACTTCTTCAGTAACAAAAACAAAAGACTTAAAAAACTGATGTCCCTAATAAAAGACACAATCAAAACCTACTTATAAACTGGCAAACAAAATTTACAATGAAAATTTTGTTGTATAACACATAGTCCACAATACAATGGATACCAGATGCCAGTACACAGGGCCAAATCTTAAAAACTGTTTCAAATTATGTGGAATTTGCATGCAATTTTTTTATCATGAGTGTCACTTATGTTACTACATTTATGAACCTACTATTTAAATTGTAATTTACCTTTTACATAGTTAACTGGGATGGGAAAATCTACTGTTTGAAAACCATTTATATTTAACTAAAATTATCTGACTGACTTCATACTAACCGGTGTTTATAAGAAACATGAGGAAACACTACACCAAAAAGAGCCACAGAAGCATCAATGACTGAAACTCCAAGAGGGAGAGGACCAGGCACAGCCTCCCCAGCAGGTATTCGTAAATAAATGGAGGATGGATCATGCTCCAGAGCCCCGCTTCCAGATGCACTGTTCGGCTGGAGCTGCAAAAGAATAACACAAAAACCAGTCAAACTCTATTTTGAGAAATTCACTTACTAAGTAATGGGTATGAAGAATAGAACAGGGGAGCAGGGAGAAAAGGTAACAAAAAAGAACAGAATGATTGAATCTGAAAATCCTTAATTAGATAAAAACATAATTTGGTCACTTTTTACAAAGTCACCAGTAGCACTTTACACAATTTTAAGAACACTTGTTCATTCTAAAACATTTTTACAGTACCCACCTTAAAAATGTGTAAGCAAAACTATATCAGGAATAACTTAAACTCAAAAAAAAAAATCTTCAAAAGGGGGCTTTAGTAACTCTTTAAAAAAGTACATAATAATGTATTCAATAGGCAAAAAAGGTTCTAAATCTCCAACCTGATAACTACCCATTCCTCTCTAATCTGTCACAAAACAAATTAGAAAAACCCAAAACTCCAATAACCAAAAAGCCAGGTAAAACTGATCTTTGCCACAGCCACCACAGGGTACCTAAATACAAAGAACACGGAATAATTACAATATGCCAAATTCTAGCTATTGTTGTTTACCTTTTTTCCACTATTTATCTACCACCAGAAAGTTATCTTTAAATATCTAAGAAAACTAAACCTTAGTCTACAATATTTTCTTTTTAAACAACATGTGTAGTAGTACCAGTTTTCGATTGTGCTAGGATTTCATTTCCCCGTATCATTTACTACCTGGTCTTCAATTGATTTATGATCAGTTTCCTGAAGCCAGGAACCAAGAAGAACACTGTCATCATAATGGCAGAGGGATCTGAGGAGGGAAGTAGTTGTGTTGGCTGAGTTGTCAGTCAAAGTGAATTCTGCTACCAGTTCTCTAAGAAGTGCATTGAAAGAGCCTAGAAAACAGAACTTCAGATCAGATTAAAAAGAATAATTTTTACAAAAATTACAATCATTGCCTACAAAAAGCAGCAACATGTTCAACAAGAATAAAAAAACTGTTTCCTTTTTAAAAAAATCAATATTAAATATTTTAATGCTGATTTTTATAGACAAACATGGTACTTCCTTTATTATTATTGTATCATGCCTTTTGGTCCAAATTATTTAAAGTAATCAAAAACTCAAATAGGGGAACAATTCTTTATTTTAAATACATTAAACATGACATGATTATTATTTACTATTAATTACACAATGATGTGCAAACACTAAACCAGAGCATATCAAAATTCTTGGGCATGGCTTAACTGGAAACGAATCAACGACTTTAGTTTAATACTAAAATTTTATATAATATTTACCGTCTGAAAAGCACATTACTATTCTCCCTCCAGATTCCTAAATTATTGGCTATACTATAATGTATATGAAGCAGTTTAGAATAGTCATTAAAAGTGCAGACTCTGAAGATGACACAGCTGGGTTTGAATCCAAGCTCTGTCACTTACCAGCTGTCACACTTGAGCAAGATGCATTATACTTTATCTACCCAAGATTCTTCATCAATAAAAGAGAGCTGTATTCTAGCCTCATAAGGCTGTGGTTAGAGTCAAAGCTAATACAGGTAAAGATCTTAGGATGGGGCCCAGAGCATAGTAAGTGCTCCACAGGCGTTAGCTCCTCCATATGAAGAAAAGGAAAACGGTCGCCTTCCTCTACATAGTGACTCAGTGAGAGAGAGCCATGGTCAGAACTCCGTAAAACTGTGAAGAACTGGAAAGGTATACTGAAGAATTTTTATTAGATACCACAAATTTTATTTACCTTCATAAGTTTTTGGAGGTAACAAAGCCAAGATATCATAAAGTCTTAAGCGGACCATTGCAGCACTAGCTTTCAGATGAGCTCCATGGGCTTTAATTACAGAAGGAATGCTAAAACATCAAAAGTATGGTTAGTATCAGCTTATTACAATAAGCATTACTTATAAACACTTTTTTCAGCAAAATATCAATGTACTATCAAAGTACAATGTACTACCAAAGTATCAACAGCAACACTATGAAACACAATTTTATTTCAATCTACACCCTTACTTAAATTTTTAAAGTCGTCTTTCAAAAAGAAAGTTTTATATGTTTCCTATATGATACTAGAGGGAAGTACAAAACATGACTGTTCATAAATATGTAAAATTGGATGTTAATTTATCATAATTGCTTACTTACTGTGACATCATAGTCATGGCACATTCAATAGGGGTCATCAACTTTCTAATCACATCTTCAGTTAGGAGCTCAGGACAATGTGCAACAAAACTCCTCATTGCTAGATAAAATGTAAAAAGGACAGATTTGGAGCAACTTTTGTGAGGATGAATAAATTTATAAAACTATATGATGGTACTACAGTTCTTAATTATTATAAAATATAAAGTTCTAAAACCAGGTCAAACCAAAAGAAGAACGAATTGCAACCACAGAGAAAAATCATTGGAAAAGGCTAGAAGAAGGGTGAGCAAGAGAAATGGAGGGAGGGAACACGTCTGTTAGGGAGATTCCCGTGAGTGGGAATTTTGAGGTCTATAACCCCCTCATGAATTTGGATGACAAAAAGGAAGCAGTTTCAAGACAGAACCAAGAGTGGACATAATGGTCCAGTGAGGAGGAGTATCTTTATTGGCTCTTTAGCAATAGAGCTAAAGACTAAAATGCTCTTAGATGTGTGGGAACAAAACTGAAACCTTGCCCAGCTGCCCTATGGCTAAGTGTACATCTGTCTCTCACAGTTTGGAAAAAGAAGCACTTTTCACCCTGAGATAAAACAAAAAAAGAACAGGGTCACCCAGTGTAATTCTAGTGCCCAAACTAAACAAAACTTGAGCCTTTCCTGTAAGTTGCTGACTCCCAAACAAAAACAATTTTACTCATAATTTTTATAATGTTGATGTCTGAAAAACGTATCATTTGCAGATTTGATAACGTCGGGAGAAAACAGCTGTATGTCCATTACGAAAAGACTAACTGTAAACTCAGTACCTTGGTAATCTTGAGTTTCTTTTTCCTTTAAACACTCACTGGGTTTTCTACGTGGTGACCCAGTGCTTCTTTGATACTGGAAGACTACAACAATTGGGAATTAAGAGGCCTGGGTTCTAGCTCCTGTTTACCACTAACTCGAACCTTCTTTTCAGAGTCTCAGTTTCATTTTCATTATAAAATTAGCAAACTGATGTAGATTATTTATAAATTTTCTAAATCTAAAAATCTACAAATTTATCATTTTATATTAAAATAAAAATTTGAAGTAGTGATTTTCCTTCACTTTACAAATATTTTAGTAATAAAATAATATTCTGAAAATACAACCCTTTCCGTTCTTACCACATAAAGCTCCAGCACGACCTTCCAATGTAACCTGCCAGGTGAAGGAATCACCTCGGGCCTTCTCAGCCTCCAATTCCTTTAAAGAACGAGGGAAAACATTTCGCCACAATAACAACATTTTGGGCAGATGGTAACGAACGACAGATGGTCCTAATGGAGAAAATGAGAACGCAAAACCATACATAGCTATAACATACATTACAAACAAAAGTCAAAGAAAAGAGCCCCACACAAACTTTAACAGTATCTATCATTTCACTCTATCTTTATGACTAATATTGACATTTTCAAAATGTTTCTTATTCAGTGAGTAAAATACATATCTATTAAAGTATAATAAAATTCACCTAAAAAGTAACAATATTTCTGGCATCCAAACATAAAACAAATTCACAAAAAGTAATCTAAAAGAAATTATCCAGATATATTCAGAATGATGGATTATATCTTATCAACGATAAAATATATCTGGGACACATTTTATGACGCCTTTTCTACAAATATATATGTATATAAACAAACACATCCACTCCCACACACATACATACATATATTCTGTCATTTTGGGGGGCAATTTATATGGTTAACTTAGTTTTATGGAGGAGCATAACTAGGAACCTATATTTACATTGCTAAGGAATTCATTTAACATATCATTCAACAGTCTTAGGATAAATTTCTGGAAAAGAGTTACTCCTTTTTATTTTCTTTAGAAAACCAGGTCCAAGTATAATTTCCAAAAGGGAGATGCTTAAGGCGGTAACTTTTAGTGCACACACACACTTTCTATAGCAGAAGCTAAACATGTGAACTACAAAAATAGGCCAACCTCATCACAATCATAACATGTATTTCTGTTCTACATACAATGCTAAACTTTGCCTGCATCTCAGATGCGTCACAGCACTGAGGAAAGTGAAGCGTATAACAATAAGCCTCAAGAGAGCAGCACCGAAAATACTGTTTAAACGTGATTTTATCACCCTACTAAAATCACGTCACTGGTCCTTACTTTGGGGATGGAATGTGCTCCCCATAATCTCATCTTTTTTGATGAAAACCAAGCTAATGAGTTAGACCATGGCTATCCTGATGGTAAAGGTGAAACTTTGCCAACAATTTTCTCATTAAATGTACTTAAGCAGCAATTACCAAAAAGAAAAACCTACTACAAAATAACAGGGAAAACATCGTTAGCATTTTACAACCTCATTCAAAGTCCAGAATGTGAAGTTTAATACTTTTAAATTAAATTTTCTTTATAGTCTACTGACAGTTATAAAATAAGACAAAATTCTACTCAAATATAATTATACCTAAAGTCATAAGTGCTCCAAGTAAAAGCCATCCAGCTTGGGTGCGCTGTAAAGACAGCCTGCTATTTTGGGCAGCGGTTCGTAAGAGATCTTCAGCAATACTAACTACCATCTGCAAGAGAAATTCAGAATTGGATTTTAATTTAAACAAGTTAAAGAAATAAAATAAGAAGATACATAGCTGGTATACATTATTTAAAAAGTTGTCCCTTTTTTGTTGCTGTTACCATGTTTTTAAAGAGGCAGCATGAAGATCTACTCCATTGTGATTGCACTGCTCACTCGGAGGAGACCCAGAACCACACAGCGGATTAGAGGGAGCTCGGGAGCCAGAAGGCCTGGGTTTATACGCCAGCATTGTCATTTCCCAGCTTTCTGACTTGGGACAATTTAATCTCCCTGCCTCAGGTCCCTCACTGCTAAAACAGGAATAATAGGAGTGCCAACCTCACTCTTGTGAGGATTAAATAAATTAACACAACATGGCACTCAGAACAGTGCACGTCCATGTCATCACTAAATAAACAGTATTATTACTAGTAGTAGTATCCTAAATTCAAAGATTTGTTGAACTCCTATTATGCATCTGCTATTAAGCTAATCTTATGGCACTCACAGTCTTAGAGAGATAAGACACAGGAAAAATGGGAAGTAACAAACAGCAAATGATTAAATGACAAAATAATAATACAAATGTAGTAGTGGCCAGCAAAGAGAAAAGTTATGATAGACTGAGTAGCTTTAAAGAGATTTCATGAGAGAGATGGAACTTGAACTGGGCCTCTAAACAAGTAGATAAACTTGGTACAGGTCAACAAGAAGGGGGATGAAATTCTAATGTAAGAGATTAGCATGAAGAAAGGCATGATGGCTGAAAAAAGCATGGGAAGAAACCAAGATGACTAGTCTGACTAGAGCAGTGAGAAATTAGAATGAAAGGGTAAAACGAAGGCAAATTATGAAAGCACCAGTTTACCAGACAGAGGTGGTTATATTTTATCTTCTGAGTACTGGGTAGTCCCTAAGGGTCTCTGAGCAAATGTGGAATATGAAAGTGGTGTGGGAGAGACCGGAAAAGACTTCAAGAAGAATAATCAAGGAGGAGGCAACTGGATGACAAAGGGAGATGGAAGCCTGGATTCAAGTGGTAGCTATGGAACTCCCAGGAACGAAGGGACATGGGCCCAATGACCCGGAAAAAATAAGAATTGAAAAATGTAGCTCCAATCTGCCTATGTAAAATTGCAAATAATATTTATATAAACTCTTAGAACTCCTGAGAAGAAAACCATGATAGAAGTATAAGGTATCATAGAAAGAAAACGAAAAGAAGAAACTGATTCAGGAAAACCATTCAGGTTTTATTAAGTATTATCAAAATGCTAAATATGGCAATAGTATATTTTCCTGACATTTTGAATATAGCAATGTGAATTTTTATTTCTAAAAGCTCAAAGAAAAGCTCTGGTTTCTAAGGGTTTTATCTCTAAATTATAAAATGATACTACCACCAGACAAAACCCATCATTCCTATATCAGAACTAAATATCAAATTTTAATTAGAGTCCATCAACTCCACATTAGCAGAATGCTCTATTTTACCTTATCATAGAAAAAAACAGCTGTCATTTGATCACCTAGTTCAACATTAAACACAGAAGATGTTTAATAAATAAAGACTAAACCCCACACAATAGCACTTACAGTTCTAGGATCTCTGCCATACCTTTCCCTTGGCATGAGGAATGCCCAAAGGGCACTGATGGACTCCACCTAACAAAGCAGCCATTGCAAAACTGTACCCACTAACAGCTTCTGGTGAAGTTTTCAAGTTGTTGAGCCGTTCTGCACATCTGTCTAGAAATGGCGTCAACTGGAAAGGTAACGCCACGGCCACACAGCGCAGACACCAGGCAGCAGCAAGTCGAGCTGCCATAGTTGGGTGAAGAAGCACTGAAGTCACAGTCTCCAGAAGTCCTAAAAGAAATACGCAAAAAATTACTCTTTAATGATGTCCATTTCAGGAATTTAGAAGATTATGTATAACACAATCATCAAAATCATAATTATTACAGTTTTACAGAGACACTTTCAGAACTTCGCCCCAAAAAAATATATTAGCTCATAAACAGTGGAGTACTTTAAAGAAACATTTTCTAGAAAGAACGCAGTACCATTACATCCAATAAAATACAAACGTTGACGTAAAATTACATGAAAGTGTTTGATAAATTTTAGCCAATTATTAGAAACAAAACTACCATGACTGTTTTTGATTTGTCGCCCAAAACTTTACTTCAATATTTAACTTAAGATTCACTATCGCAGTAAATCCTAAATAAAAGCCAACTGTTAAATAATCTAAACTGCTAATTATGATGATCAGCAACTGATGATAAGCAATCAGTAGTTAAATATCAATCACATCTATGACATTGAAAATAGTGAAAAAATATTCCACCGTACAAGTGAATACCATACCTATGGATGCTTCCTGAATAAGAGGGGATGCCGTGGCATTTAGGCTCTGCACCAGGCTCCCGAGCTCCTGTAGGGCACAGACCATCACGTGCTGGCTGGCGGCGATGTCTGCTGCTCCAGATTTGTTTTCACCACTAGTGTCATTCACTACTGCTTCTAGAAACCCAAAATCAGGGATTTGATGTGGGTGAATTAAATTGTGATATAATTTCTTTGATCTATACTATTTATGTTTTTAAATCATACCAGTTGATGCCTAAGTGTTAAGAACTCTGTATGTAGTTATTTCTCAGCAGAAAACTTGTACAAATAAACACTGAAGTGACTTAAAAACACTGTTCAATGACTCAGGACAATGCTATATATACTGAGGTATTCTGTCTGCTTCTAGGAACACAACCTAACTTTAGTAAGCAGTAACAAACCATAGTTTGTTACACAGTAACAAAAGCACAGGCTCTGGAGAAAGAAGATTTGCGTTCAAATCCCAATTCCACCAGTCATGTTAGCAATGTGACATTGGACAAGATACTCAACTTATCTAGGTCTCAAGTTCCTCATCTTCTGAAAAGGTTAAGTGCCTATCTCAAAGGGTATTGTGATGATTAAAAAGTCAATTCGTATAAAGAATATAGACAACGCTACCCCCAATACACATTCAGTAAATGTTAGCAGCTATTATTGTTACCGTACTAATACTGCTATTTAATAGTGCTGCAATTGCTATTAAGTGCTGCAATATATCGGTAACATCATTGTCAACTTACTGACCAGAAAGCAGATTTATAAGGAAAGTGCCTTTAGAATTTCTTACTGGGATGTTCCTCAAACTTCCCACTAGCTTTGCTGTCCCCTTTCCCCACCTTTTAACTTCCACTAGAATTGAAATGTATTTAACAGGAGACAACTAAAGATTCTTTGTCAAATTACTAATTGAGAATATATTCTGGCCCATAAATCCCAGATATATAGCATTGTATTTAATTCTGCTTTTAGGATTTTTAAAACCCAATGGCTAATCTATGGCCTTGAGATGAATAACCCTTAAATGACAGTAAAACTTTCTTACCATTTTTGCATTCATTATGAATTAATAGACTATAAAATATACAATACAGAACACAATATAACAGATTAATATATTATGGACTTAAATAAATACCTCTTTTCTTCTTAGATATTTCTGGACTTGGAAATGCATGAACTCTATCTTTTGATTACTAAATTATAAGCTCCCTGAACAGGTGTTATTTGTGTGTAGCTCACTATTCTACTCCCACCATTTGGCACTCAAATACTTCTTCAATGAATCAATGTATAAATATTTTTCAAATTGTGAACCTAGAACAGATTATTTTTACATATCTAAAGAACAACAGCTCATTAATTTAAACACCCTTAGTTCACAAATTATAACTTTCAGTTAGCCCTAGGCATTTAAAAAATGGTTTGCTTATTAAGCACAAAAACTATAACTAAACTATTTGTGAATTTATTTTTATTAATTTTATAAAATATTTAATATGTATTCTCTAAGTATAAAGTACTGATATTATCTATTCATTAAATTCTTATTTCTAAAGACCACTATTAGGCAATATAATTTGCTTGATTAAAATTAATGCATATTCCCAACAGTGACAAAAATAAACAGTCTTACAGAATTTGTATTTTACCTTGCATTAGCTCCCTAATTGAACTGTAAGCTCCATGAAGGCAGAAACTTTATCCCATTCATCATTCAAACCCCAAATTACCACTATGCACTCTCAAATGCTCAATAACTATTTGTTAAACTGAAAAAATTATAAAATTGACACTTCTTAGAAAAGGATTTCTTTTAATTATGGATTACTGAGGTTTCACAGTATAACCATAGAGGGCTAATAACCACCTGTAACTGTTCCTCTCTAGGTCTTCATATTAAGTCTATTATGGGAGGGAAAAAACAATAACGTATTTATAAAACAACAGGCTTCAGGCAGAAAAATCATAATAGATTACCTCTTAAAGATAGCAAACCAAGGTGCTGCTGCATACCAAGAGAGCTATAAAATCAATGAAGTTACTAGAAATAAAACAAAAAACCTAACCTTACAAACATGCTACCCAAATCTTGAAAAACTCTATTTCATTGTAATTATTTGTTGTTTTAAAATGAAATGAGTACTGAATAAAAATGACTATTAAAACACAGTCCAGAAAGAGATATGAACTAAACAGATCTATTAGTATTTACTAAGAATAACAATAAAGACCTAAACAACTAAGGTAATCAACAACACCCATTATGATATCAATTCTTACCTACTGCTTTCATTTGTTTTCCAATAGCTTGGCATATTTCTTTGGCAGCTGCAATCTGGGCTTTTTCACCTAGCAAACTGCCCACGGTAGCTCTTAGGATAAAGGAGACACATCGTCTTGAATACACAGCCTCTACGTGCGTTTGTGTTGCCCGAGGGTGGGAAACCAGATCAAGGACATGCGACAAGAATGTAGCAAAGCTACGCTCCAACCACTGACCACCCAATGTTGTTACAAAAACAACATATGCCTATAAATAGATGAAGATACAACCTCAGGTACATTTACATAAATAAACTGAAATTACAGATAAAGCAACTACAGAAATAACTGGTGACGGCATGCAACACAAATATTTGAGATTAAAATTGAGAAACTTGAGATCTTTTTAACACTTCTAGCATAGGAATTTCTGGTAGACGTATCTTTTGACTAAAAACAATTCTTAGGAATATAGCTTCATGAAGGACACAGAGAGTGGTGAGGAAAGAAAAGCTGAAATTACCCTGGTGATGAAGACGGTAAGAGGTCATAGGAATAAGAAAATCCTAACATCCTAAATAAAAACTAACCTAGAACTACAAAACCTTTGCTTAAGACTGCAAGACAAAATGGTTTACTTCTATTTTACACTAGTTTCTGGAACAAGGTATAGTTAGCAAGATTTTGACTAAGATCAAAGGAACCATTTCAACTTACTAAGTGTTAATTATTACTAGATCATTAAGCATAATATCTTATTTGGTGTTACCTCTTATTTGCAAATTGTAATTCCAAGTCAGCTTTGATTTCATAATTACATTGGTGATTAATCAGTGATGATAAATCAAAGTATTAATCAATATTTTTAGCTATAAGATCATTGGAGAACATTAACATCTAAATGCCTCAAGCTACCTGAATACAATTTCATTTAAAACTGATTTATTTTACATCAATTTTCTGCCAAGTAAAATTTGGGAAAATTTTCTTAGATATTTATAATACATATATTAGACATAGGCTTATTTATACATCGTTACGTATCCAGCTTTTCATATAAGCATCTATTTATTTTTTTATTTTTTATTGTTTTTAAGTTTTTTTTCTATTTTTCCTTTTTCTCCCCAAAGCCCTCCAGTACATACTTGCATACTTTTTTTAGTTGTGAATCCTTCTGGTTGTGGCATGTGGGACACCGCCTCAGCATGGCTTGATGAGCAGTGCCATGTCCGTGCCCAGGATTCAAACCAGTGAAACCCTGGCCCATTGAAGCGGAGTGCGCGAACTTAACCACTCAGCCATGTGGCCGGCCCCTAAGCATCTAATTTAGAATTTGAATGTAATTGATTCATTTGGTAAAAAAAAATGTTTCAAAAGAAATCAGACAATATTAAAAATCTCTCTGTGTGTGCTGTTACTTAGTGAGAGCCTTCCAAGAAATTTCACAAGTGATATGAACAGAATTCTTTTACACATACATATTACAAACCTGTGTAACTCCAACTCTCACTTCACGATTAACAGACCCTCCAACTTTTAACATTTCTCCACCACTCTTTAAGAAACCTGACCCTCCACGTAGAAATCCTGTGGCCATGAGTTCCAAGACTTCATCAAAAGTCGCTCGCTTCACATTCTGGCGCATTACTTTCAGGAAGAAAAGTAAATTCATAAGCAAATATATTTTGCTATTAGTTAAATAATATTTTCTAATAATCTAGCTTTAAAATTCAAGTAATTATTTTAAAAAATACTTTTACTATAAAGGAGTAGGTCATTTAGGTCATTTAGTTTTCTTATAAACTTAAAATGTACAATGTACTTGTAAAAACGAACATTGAAGCAAAAAATACTAAGAAAAATGGAAGGAGCTAGAAATCAAAAGCAATTCAATAAATCTACGCACAAATAGTCTAATAATTATGTTAACGTTGACATGTGTAACACAGGAGAAAGCACACAGCACATACTGCTAAGTGATCACAGCCCTCATTCTCAACTGAGATGGACACAAAGAAACTGTCAAGACCATGCTTCCTACACAACAGTTACCAACCAATGTATTAAATGTCACTGGACTGCAACCAACTTGCCATCCCTGGTACAGAAAAAGTCCTTTCATATAAAGTAGCAAACAATCCTCAAAAAATTCTGTAGGAGAGGCATAAAGCTCACGATTAAATATGTAGGCTTTGGAATTGGACTGCCTGAGTTTCAATTTCAGTTCTGACACTTAATAGAACACAAATTACACCCTCTCTCTAAGCCTCAATTTCCTTGTTTACAAAATGGGAATAACAAGAGTACTTACTTTTGTAAGGATTAAAATAAAACAATTCTGTTATATGCTTAATTCAGTGCCTGGCACATAGTTAGCACTTAATAAATGTTACCTATTATCATTATCATCATCTAATTCATGGATTGACACAATTATCATTAAAGATGAAGAGACAAAGACAGGGTTTCACAGCTAATAAACATAAGAGCTAAGACTTGAATCTACAACATCTGACTGTCTTTCTACTATACAGAGATGGAGCAGGGGTGGGGACTACACAGTGTCTACTCACGACTGTCCAGGAAGCACCTCTATGGAACTGGGAGGCACAGCAGGAGTCGCAAGAAAAATCAACGCTGCCTCTGATTCTACTTACAATAATAGTCAAGAAAAACTGAAAAATAATACTATGCTATAAATGGGGATCTACTCATGAGATTGAAAGTAGAAAGCATATAAAGTGCGAAATTCCAATCCCTTGAAGAGAATACAAAACCATTTCATAACTCTCGTTCCATGTCCAACACACTTGCTACATATTATCCTATACATTATCAACACAAAAAATGTCTTGACTACATCAAGGAATATGCCATTTGGGTACCTCCATTTTATGAAAAAGTAGACAAAGATACCTAACAATTTAAATCCTTTAAAGTGACTTGTGTATTAGTAATAACTCATTTAGAAGGAAGTGTTCCATATACCTTCAAATAACCTTTTACAGTCTACATCAGGAGTTGGCACACAATACCTGTTGCTTGTTTTGGCATCAATGCTGTAGCCATGACTGTTCCTAAGAGTTTGGACACTGCCACTCGTACCCCATAATTTGAGTTTTCCAAAGCCTTAAAGCAGAGAGTAGCTATATTTTCCAGTTCAGCAGTCCACATGAACACAGCTTCATTCTGTAGCTCTAGTAGACACTGGAATTTAAAAAAAGAAAAAAGTAAATCACATCCTACAACTTGCACATCCAGACATGGAGCAGTAAGAACCAGATTTACTCACTCTCCTAAAATAACTAAAAAATTGGACAAACTAAATCAAACACCATTGTGCAAGACATTGGACATGAGGCAATGAAGGATAGTGATCCTTAAGAGATGGAAAACAAACCAAGTGAACCCTACAACTGTCCCAGCTTACGGCCTTGAGAGAGTTTCCAGCACTTGGGAAGAAACATTTAACACTAGACTCCTATATTAGAAAGAAGAAAGATCTCAAACCAATAACCTCAGCTTCTACCTTAAGAAACTAGATGACGTACAGCAAATTTAACACAAAGAAAGCAGGGAGAAAAGGAAATAATACAGATAAGAGAGGAAATCAATGAACTAGAAAACTAAAAAAGAGAAGAAATGAAACCAAAAGCTGTTTCTTTTGAGAGGACCAACAAAAGTGATACATCTCTAGCCAGACAGATGGGGAGAGAGAGAGAGAGAGAGAGAAGACACAAATTACCAAAAGTAGAAATGAGAGAGGTCACATTACTACAGATTCAATATATTAAAAGGACAACGGGAATATAATAAACTTTATAACAATAAATTTGACAACTTAGATGAAATAGACAACTCAAGAAGACAGATAACCTAAATAACCTAATATCTATTTTAAAAATTGAATTTGTAGTTTAAAATCTTCCCCCAAAGAAAACTGCAGGCCCAGAGAGCTATATTGGTGAATTAACCAAATGTTTAAGTAAGAAATAATACCAATTCTATACAAACTTTTCTAGAAAACTGAAGAGAAAGTATACTTCCCAACTCATATTATGAGGTGAGTCTCACCCTGATAGTGAAATCTGACAAAGACACTACAAGACAAGAAAACTACACACCAATATCCCTCATTAACAGAGGTGCAAAAATCCTAAACAAACTTTCAGCAACTCTAATCCAACAATATATAAAAAGGATAATATGTCATGATGAAGTGGGGTTTAGCTTAGAAATGAAAGATTGGTTAAAATTGTAAAACTAATCAATGATATTGATTACATTAGCAAACTAAAAAAGAAAAGTAATACAATCCTCTCAACACACACTGAAAAAGCATGTAAGTAAAACTGGGGAAGCTGAACAAGATCAGTGGATTGGGTCAATGCCAATACTGTATTATTATATTTGTTTCAATACTGTACTACACTTCTGCAAGACAGAACCATTGGGGGGAAGTGAGTAAGAGTTTATAAAGACCTCTCTGTATTATTTCTTACAATTGCATGTAAATCTACAAATATCTTAAAATAAAAAGTTTAATTAGAAAACAGAAACAAAAACAACACAATAAATTAAATTTAAAACAAAAGGCAGTTGACAAAATCCAACATCCATTCCTGATAAAAGCTCTTAGCAAGTTAGGAATACAAAGGAACTTCCTCAACGTGATAAACATCATCAAGAAAAACTGACAGTTGATCACAGTTAATGGGGAAGGACTGAATGTTTTCCCTGTAAGGATCTGGAATAAGACAAGGATGTCTGCTCTCATGTTTTCTACTCAACTTTGTATTGAAGGATCTAGCCAGGGCAATAAAGCAAAAAAAAGAGAGAAAGAAAGAAAGAAAAGGTATTCATATTAGAAAAGAAGTAAAACTGTCTTCATATTCTCAAGAAGGTAACATGATTGTCTACGTAGAATATCTGATAGGACTAATAAATCAGATTAGCAAGGTTGATGGATATAAGATCAATGTACAAAAATCAATTGCATTTCCATGTTAGTAATGAACAATTAGAAAAAATCAATACCATTTAAAATAGCATTAAAAATATGAAATAATTCAGGACAAATCTGGCAGAAGATATGCAAGATCTGTACACTGGAAACCACAAAATGTTACTAACAGAAATCAAAGAAGACCTAAATGAATGGAGAGATATATCATGTTCATTGGCTGGAATACTTAATATTTTTAAGATGAATCAAAATCCTAGCATGCTATTTTTGCAGAAACTGATAAGGTAATTCTAAAATTCATATGGTAATGCAAATGACATAGAATAACCAAAACTATTTTGAAAAAGAACAAAGTTGGAAGGTTAACACTATCTGGTTTCAAGACCTATTTATCAAGGTATAGTCATCAAGAAAGTGTTATTGACATTAAGACAAAAAATAGACCAACGGAACACGATAGAGTCCAAAAATAGACACGTAAATGGACAACCAATTTTCAACAAAGGTGTAAAGGCAATTTAGTGAAGAAAAGATAGTATTTTCAACATGGTGCTGGAACAGGTGGATACCCATATACAAAAAAAAAAAAGAATTTTGATTCATACCTTACACCATATAAAAATATTAACTCAAGAGCGACATCAGCAACGTGGCAGAGTGAGCTGTTCCCTTTGTCTCTCTCCCCTCAAACTACAACTAAATGTACATTTATTGATCAGTGGAGGATACCTACACAGCATATCAGGATGCCTGAGAGACCCACACAGCCATACATCTGAAGGGGGATGGACTACCCCCGGGCAGGTAATAGAGATAGATAAGCACTCTCCAGCCTCCCAGCAGCCCTGTACACACGTGCAACTGCTCTCCTGGCTGGAGCACTCATAGCACTGCCGTGGCCCAGAGGGTGGGAGTGCACCTCAGCATGACTGCAGGAACAGGTAATGGCAGCCCTGAGCTCCTGTGTGATCGCTTTCTTGTCTAGCAGGAGAGCCCACAGTGCCACTGCATCTGCAGGGAGCAGACCAGGCTTGCACCCAGTGAGGAGGTCCCACCCACCAAAGATAACTGCTGGTGCAACCTAGAAGGAGACAGCAGTGGATCTGCAGGCCCAGGGTAACAAGTTCCTGGCTGCCATGAATGCCCATAGTACTGCTGCAGCCCTGAAGTGGGGAGCATGTCTTGGCAGGACTGTGGGAGCAGGTGGTGGCAGCCCTGAGTCCCCACATGATCACTTTCCGATTTGGTGAGAGAGCCCACAGGGCAGCTGTGGTCCGAGGGAGTGGTGCAGGCTCAGACAGGCACAGCTGACAGGGCTTGCGGCAGGCTCAGAATACACAGCTCTTGGCCCCCTCCCCTAGTGGCGACAGGTGGAATCTGCAACCAGATACTATCATTATGCGAAGGCACAAATCTACCACATCAAATAGTATGAAGAAGTATATTAATACTCCAGACCAGAAGGAAAAAGACAAACACCCAAAAATCAATCCTGAAGGCACAGAAATCTACAGTCTAAATGACTGAGAATTCAAAACAGCTATCACAAAAAAACTCAACAAGTTACAAGAGAACTCAGAAAGACAGTTCACTGAAATCAGGAACAGAATTAATGAACAGAGGGAATTCTTCACAAAAGAGACTGGAACTATAAAGAAAAACCAATCAAAAATGTTGGAGATGACAAACACAGTGAATGAGTTAAAAATCTGCAGTCCTTAAATAAAAAAGCTGGTATTATGGAAGACAGAATTAGTAACTTAGAGGATAGGAATATAAAAATGGTTCAGATAGAGCAGGAGAGAGAACCAAGACTAAAAAGAAATGAAGAAATTCTCTGAGAAACATCCAACTCAATTAGGAAATGCAACATAAGGATTACAGGTATTCCAGGGGGAGAAGAGAGAGAGAAAGGAGCAGAGAGTTTGTTCAAAGAAATAATAGCTGAGAACTTCCCAAACCTGGGGAAGGAGCTAGAAATACAAGTAAAAGAACCTAATAGAACTTCTAAGTACATCAATGTAAAAAGACCTTCTCCAAGGCAAATATCAGTAAAACTGACAAAAGTTAATGACAAAGAAAAAATAGTAAGGGCAGCAAGGCAGAAGAAAATAACCTACAAAGAAACCTCTATCAGGCTTTCAGCAGATTTCTCAACAGAAACCTTATAGGCTAGGAGAGAGTGGAATGATATATTCAAAATTCTGAAAAACAAAAACTTTCAGCCAAGAATACTCTATCCAGCGAAAATTTCCTTCAGATATGATGGAGAAATAAAAACTTTCCCAGATAAAAGCTGAAGGAGTTCATTGCCACAAGACACACCATGCCCCCCCCCAAAAGATACAATCAAGAAGGCCCTCATACTCGAAAAAAAAAAAAAAAAGAAGGGGTTTACCAAACCTTGTGCAAGGAAATGAATATGCAGACAAAATCAGAAAACTGCAACTCTTTCAGAAGAGATTAGCAAACACTTAATTATAACGTTAAAGATAAAGGGAAGGAAAGCATTAAGAATAAATATAATCACTTCATTTTAACCACAAACTCACAACACAAAACAGAATAAACTGTGACAACAGAATAACTTAGAAGGAGAAGAGGGAGAGGATGGAACCTGCTGAGACTAAGGGAACAAGAGACTATCAGAAGACGGACTGTTTCATCTACGAGATCTTTTATACAATCCTCACGGTAACCACTAAACAAAAAATCAGAACAGAGACACAAATAATAAACAGAAAAACTGAGAAAACCATCACAGAGAGCCACCAAACTGAACTGGCAGTCTGAAATACATGTGACAAGAAACAAGGGGAACACAGAACAACCAGAAAACAAGTGATAAAATGGCAGCATTAAGTCCTCATATATCAATAATCATTCTAAATATAAAAGGATTGAATTCCCTAATCAAAAGACACAGAGTGGCGGGATGGATTAAAAAACAACACCAACAATATGCTGCCTCCGGGAAACACATCTCAATTCCAAAGACAAACAAAGGCTTAGAGTGAAGAGATGGAAGACGATACTCCAAGCTAACGGCAAACAAAAGAAAGCTTGTGTTGCATATTTATATAAGACAAAGTAGACTTCAAGACAAAAAACACAATAAGAGACAAGGAGGGGCACTATATAATGATAAAAGGAACACTCCCCTAAGAGAATATAACACTTATAAATATATATACACCTAACACAGGAGCACCGAAGTACACAAAAAAACTATTAATTGATCTAAAAGGAAATATTAACAGCAACACAATAGAAACAGAGCACCTTAACATACCACTTTCATCAATGGATAGATCAACCAGACAGAAAGTCAACAAAGAAATAAGGGAACTAAATGAAAAACCAGACCAGATGGACTTAATAGACATATATAGAACACCCCATCCAATATTAGCAGAAAATACAATCTTCTCAAGTGCACACAGAATATTCTCAAAAATACACCATATGTTGGGAAACAAGGAAAGCCTCAATAAATATTTGAAGATTGAAATCATATCAAGCATCTTTTCTGACCAAAATGCTATGAAACTAAAAATCAACTACAAGAAAAAAGCTGGGAAAGTGACAAACATGTGGAGACTAAACAACAAGTTACTGAACAACCAATGGCTCACTGAAGAAATTAAAGGAGAAATCAAAAATTATCTGGAGACAAATCAAAATGAAAATACACCATACCAACTCATATGGGATGCAGCAAAAACAGTCATAAGAAGGAAATTCATAGCAATTCAGGCCCACCTTAACAAACAAGAAAAAATCTCAAATAAGCAACCTTAAACTACACCTAACATAACTAGAAAAAGAAGAACAAACAAAGCCCAAAGTCAGCAGAAGGAAGGAAATAATAAAAATAAGAGCAGAAATAAATGAAATTGAAACCAAAAAAAAAAAATAGAAAGGATCAATAAAGTAAGAGCTGGTTCTTCAAGAAGATAAACAAAAAATTGACAAAGCCTTAGCCAGACTAAGAAATGAAGCGAGAAGGCTCAAATAAATAAAATTAGAAATGAAAGAGGAGAAATTACAACGGATACCACAGAAATATAAAGCACTGTAACAGAATACTAAGAAAAACTATATGCCAACAAATTGCACAATCTAGAAGAAATGGATAAATTCTTAGACTCATACAACCTCCCAAAACTGAATCAAGAAGAAATAGAGAATGTGAATACACCAATCACAAGCAAAGGGATTGAAACAATAATCAAAAACCTCCCCAAAAATAAAAGTCCAGGACCAGATGGCTTCTCTGGAGAATTCTACCAAACATTTAAAGAAGATTTAGTACCTATCCTTCTCAAACTATTTGAAAAAATTGAAGATGATGCAACACTTCTTAACATATTTTACAAGGCCAACATCACCCTGATCCCAAAGCCAGTCAAGGACAAAACAAAGAAGGAAAAGTACAGGTCAATATCACTGATGAACATGGATGCAAAAATTCTCAAAAAAATATTAGCAAACTGAATAAAGCAATACACTAAAAGAATATACACCATGATCAAGTGGGATTTACCAGGGATAAAGGGATGGTTCAACATCTGCAAATCAATTAATGTGATACACCACATTAACAAAATGAGGAACAAAAATCACACAATCATCTCAATAGATACAGAGAAAGCATTTGAAAAGATCCAACATCCATTTATGATAAAAACTCTCAATGAGTATTGGAGGAAAATACCTCAACATAATAAAGGCCATATATGACAAACCCACAGCCAACATCATACTCAATGGGGAAAATCTGAAACCCACCCCTCTGAGAACAGGAACAAGACAAGGGTGCCCACTCTTGTCACTCTTAGTCAACACAGTACTGGAGGTTTTGGCCGCAGCAATTAGGCAAGAAAAAGAAATAAAAGGTATCCAAATTGGTGAGGAAGAAGTGAAACTCTCACTGTTTGCAGACAACACGATTTTATATATAGAAAACCCTAAAGAATCCATTGGAAAACTATTAGAAATAATCACCAACTACAGCAAAGTTGCAGGGTACAAAATCAATTTAGAAAAATCAGTTGCATTTCTATGTTGTAATAATGAACTAACAGAAAGAGAACTGAAGAATACAATCTCATTTAGAATTGAAGTCAAAAGAATATAATATCTAGGAATAAATTTAACCAAGGAGGTAAAATATCTATACAATGAAAACTATAAGACTTTATTAAAAGAAATCAATGATCGCATAAAGAAATGGAAAGATATTCCATGCACATGGATTGGAAGAATAAAGATAGTTAAAATGTCCATATGCCTAAAGCAATCTAGAGATTCAGTACAATCCCAATGACGTTGTTTATGGAAATAGAACAAAGGATCCTAAAATTCATATGGGGCAACAAAAGACCCCGAATAGCTAAAGCAATTCTGAGAAAAAAGAACAAGGCTGGAGGCATCACAGTCTCTGACTTCAAAATATATTACAAAGTCATAGTAATCAAAACAGCATGGTAATGGTACCAAAACAGACACACAGATCAATGAACACAATTGAAAGCTCAGAAATAAAACCACAAATCTACAGACAGCTAATCTTCGACAAAGGAGCTAAGAACATACAATGGAGAAAGGAAAGTCTCTTCAATAAATGGTTCTGGGAAAACCAGACAGCCACATGCAAAAGAATGAAAGTAGACCATTATCTTGCACCATACACAAAAATTAACTCAAAATGGATCAAAGACTTGAAGGTAAGAGCTGAAACCATAAAACTCCTAGAAGAAAATATAGGCAGTACACTCTTTGACATAAGTCTTAGAAGGATCTTTTTGAATACAATGTCTACTCCAGCAAGAGAAACAAAAGAAAAAATAAACAAATGGGACTTTATCAGACTAAAGAGCTTCTGCAAGGCAAAGGAAACCAGGAACAAAAGGAAAAGACAACCCACTAACTGGGAGAAAATATTTGCAAACCATATATCCGACAAGACGTTAATCTCCAAAATACATAAAGAACTCATACAACTCAACCATAAAAAAACAAACAACTCAATCAAAAAATGGGCAGAGGATATGAGCAGACATTTTCCCAAAGAAGATATACAAGATGTTCAGCATCACTAATCATCAAGGAAATGCAAATCAAAACCACAATGAGTTATCACCTTATACCTGTTAGAATGGCTATAATTACGAAGACAAAAAAATAACAAATGTTGGAGAGGATGTGGAGAAAATGGAACCCTCATATACTGCTGGCGGGCATGCAAACTGGTACAGCGACTATGGAAAACAGTATGGAGATTTCTCAAAAAATTTAAAATAGAAATACCATACGACCCAGCTATTCTACTGGATATTTATCCAAAGAACTTGAAATCAACAATTCAAAGAAACATTTGCACCCCTATGTTCACTGCAACATTATTCACAATAGCTAAGACGTGGAAGCAACCCACGTACCCAGTGACTGATGAATGGATAAAGAAGATGTGGTATATATATACAATGAAATACTACTCAGCCATAAAAAAGACAAAATCGTCCCATATGCAACAACACAGATGGGACTTGAGACTATTATGTTAAGAGAAATAAGCCAGACACAGAAAGCCAAACACCATATGATTTCACTCATTTGTGGGAGATAAACGAATACATGGACAAAGAGAACAGACTAGTGGTTACCAGAGGGCTAGGGGGTTAGAGGGTGGGCATAAGGGGTATAGGGGCACATTTATATGGTGACTGACAAATAACATACAACTGAAATTTCACAATGTTATAAACTTTTATGACCTCAAAAAAATAAAATAAAAAGATTAAAAAAGTTAAGTCAAAATGGATCCTGTATCTAAATGTAAAACTATAAAACTTCTAGAAAGAAACACAAGAGAAACCTTGGATTAGGAAAACTTTTCTTAGATTCAACACCAAAAGCACAATCTACATAAGAAAAATTGATAAATTGGACTTTGACAAAATTCAAAACCTTCCTTCTTAGAAAGGTACATTAACAGAATGAAAACACAGGCCACAGACTGGGAGAAAAAATTTGAAAATCATTTATCTAATAAAAGAATATATAAAAAACCTATAAAGTACTCTCAAAGCTCAATAATAAGAAAACAAATAACTCAATAAGATGAAGAGCAAACGATCCAGACAGACTCTTCATCAAAGAAGATATGGATGGCAAAAAGCGCCTGAAAATATGCTCATCATTAGTCATTAAAGAAATACAAATTAAAGCCACAATAGCTGTACATATCTATTAGAACAGCTAAAATTAAAGACTGGCAGTACCAAATGTTGCTGAGGATGCAGAGGAAGTAGACATCTCACACACTGCTGGTGGAAATGTAAAATGGTACAAGTACTTTGGAAAACAGTTCGGCAATTTTTTTAAAGTTACACATAAATCTACCAAATGATCCAGTCATTCCATTCCTAGGTATTTACCCAAGTGAAATGAACGCCTATGTCCATACAAAACATAGATGTTTACAGTAGCTTTTTTCGTAATGGCCTAAACTAAAAGCAACCCAAATGTCTTTAAGAGGTGAAAAGAATAAACCAATTGTGGTATATCTATACAATGAAATATTACTCAGTAACAAAAAGGAATGAACTATTCATACATGTAACAACATAGACGAATCTCAAAACAAATACGCTGAGTGAAAGAAGCCAGACCAAAAAAAGGAGCACACACCACATGACTCCATTTATATATAGTTCTACAAAATGAAACTAATCCAAGGGAAGGAAAAATATGCCATCATATTTTAAAACTTTGAAAGAAAAAAAGTCATTACCTGTCTAAGAGCAAGCAGGATAAGGAGCAGCACTATAAATTGGCTGAGCACTCACCTTGGCAACTGCACACCGAACAGCCATCGACCTGTCAGTCAAGAGGGACCTGGCATTCTTGTAAATATCACGATGACAGGAAGCTGCCGCACCACCCAATCCATTTAGAACTTTCTGTAGACTCATTAAGATTTCACTTCGCCCTTGAGACTAGATGTGAACACAAATCAAAACTTAAGAATATGTTGTAAAACAAAGCCCACATTTAAATAAGAACATACGAAAACAAAAAATTTCCCTGGGGCTTACTTCTAAATCATAAAGAGTAAGTAATGAAAAATAAAATAAAATTAAGTATTCTAAAATGTACCTGAAAGGTAAGAATAATTATTAATTTCAATTACATAATATCTTTCTGAGAAATCTGGTTACAAGAAGCAAACATAGTCCAATGTTTCCATGACAAGTTGAAGAGCAATATAATGAGAACACGAAGACAAATTCAAAAGCTTCAATGTCACATCTCAAGGGTCCAAACTTTCAGAAGGTAAAAGATTAAGTAAAAAGTAATATAAACAGTTTAAAAGAAGAAACATCCAACACATTTAAAAAACTCGTCACAGAGATATGCCAAACCCTCATCTTTTTATAACTAATCCAAACTCTTGTTTTCATACTCTCACAGTGCCTAAATCATCTTTCTAGCAGTATACTCATTCAAACACACACGTCTTCCACTAGATTGTAAGCTTTTTGAGGTCAGGGACTATATCTTGTTCATCTTTATATGTCTAATGCCTGATAATATGTCCTCAATTCTTGTTTAATAAATAAATAGACAAATAGCACCCAGAAGAGGTGTTGTCCAAGAAATCTTTAGCTTTCCTAGATACAGAAATTAGACTATGAGAGTCTAAAGCTTAGACCCAAATTAACAAGGAATTTTCAGAAGTAACACCAAACTGACAGGACAAAACAACTATTTTTACTTGATATTAGCTGCTGTGGATTAAATAATGTCCCCCCAAAAGTTTCAAGTCTTACGCCCCATTACCTGTGATCGTGACTTTATTTGGAAGTAAGGTCTTTGCAGATGAAATTAAGTAAAGATGAGATCATATTGGATTAACGTGGGCCCTAATCCAAAGACTCGTATCCTTATAAGAAGAGAATTTGGATACAGAACACAAATCCACAGGCAAAATGCCATATGACAATGGAGGTGGAGATTGAAGAGATGCATCTACAAACCAAGGAATACCAAGGAACACCAACGAGTGCCAGCAACCACTATAAGCTAAAAATGTAAGGAAGGATTCTTCCCCAGAGCTTTCAGAAGCATGGTCCTGCTGACACCTTGATGCTGGACTCCTAGCCTCCACAATTGTGAGACAATAAATTTCGGTTGTTTTAAGCCACCCAGTCCGTGTAATTTATTACCCTAGGCAGCTCTAGGAAACTAACACATTAGCTATGGCACAACACATAAAATGCAATGCAAAAATATCCACAGGGCTAAATAAAAAATAATAGGCAAACCTATTCTTTGTCTAGGAAAAGCATTCTTTCCCTTCTCCCTAAAATATAAGGTAAGTACGCTAAAAGAAAGGACAAGTGATATTTATTTTTGCAAGTAATATACCCTGATGCTAAGCAATATGAGTACCACAGTGACAGAAAAAAAAGCAAACATATACTAACTGACATCTAATTCCTGCCACAAGCAACACATTTAAATAATATTTATTGCAAAACTTACCTCTGCACTTTTCAGAGATTTCAAAAGATTATTTACTGTTTCTGGAAATGCACTACCTAACATTCTCCCCATTTTTTCATAAAATGCTCCAACACAAGCCACTGCAGCCCTGTAAGAAGTAATATTTTCATTGCTAATTGTTCAGGTCAATAATACAACTTTACTATACTTTTCCCATTTTCAGAAATCAATTTTCTATTTGTGCAGGACACTTTTGGCTACAATCCTTAATTTTCCCCTTCCAAAAACATCTTATGTATTCTTTATGATTGCAACAAATACTATGGTTAATCAAATTGTATTCTTGTTAGGAATACAAGAGAATAATTATATATTTACATAATAAATCATACTTATCCTCTAGAAAGAAACTCAAGCTTTCCCCTTATGAAGACATCCCAAATTATGTCAATCCACAATGATCCCTCTCTTTTCTCATTATATACGTCAACTACTCATTTTGACAAAATTATATTGTTTACTATGTTGTGACTTGACCATTTTATATGTCTATATTTTATCCTGCCAATGTAAATGTAAACTTCAGAAAAAGGAAATATATCTTACACATTTTTGCATTGCTCACAGTGCCTGTCTCTTAATATACAAATAATAGTAGACAATTACTTGTAAAATTTAATCTAAATGGCTTTAAGGGAACATTTGGCTACCCAGAAGAAGAAATGTAGCAACATCCCATCTCTTCAGGAGCAAGGAAACCATCCCATTATCACTCATGTAAACAGTAAATAAATGAATAGCTGTGAGTTTAGCTTAGAGGCAGGAGGAGGGCATGGAGGTGAAGAGTTATGTTTTGAAGTCTGGCAGATGTTACGTCTAAATTCTAGAACCTGCCACCTAATAGCTACGTGTTATGAGTAAGTTACTCCAAGGCTGAGAGAGATTAAATAAATTTAGCTCACTATCATACATGTCATAAATAATAGAATCAGGGAGTTGACCTTTACCTCTTTGACTCCAAATCCCATGCTTTTCTCAGTATTCTACAGGCTGATAAGAAAGCTAAAAATGACTGAGGTCACATCCCAGAATATATCAGCGAATTCCTAAACAAAACCCATAAATCCACTGGAAATACATATGAGTAATATGTAATATGTAATAAATTCTACTTAACCAGAACTACAAAATTATATGTGGATTTACTAAACTAAATCATCAAAGTATTAACATAGCTTCAAACTTCAAAATAAAGTGGAAAGTAGTAACACTCTCTAATCTTTTCTGAAACTTTTGAGATCTACATCTATCCCAAACAAGAGAAAGTCCAATCACAATGTACCTGTGCAGTTGAAAATGAACCTAAAAATCAGCGTCCAAGTTCAGAAGAACTTCCCCATTTCCTCCGTAAGCTATTACACTGGCCCCTGGTCCCTTGAATGTTGATGTTCTAGAGTTTACTCTTGGCCCTCGTCTCCTTTCCAACAGTATTCTCTTCCTGGGTAACTTTCTCCATAACAAAACGTTCAACCAAATCTCCATTCTCTACTCACGGAACTGCACTCCCAACTCAGATCTCTAAAATCCAGACCAGGATTTCCAAGTGCCTACTACACACTGTCACTTGCATATTCCCACTATACTCCAAAGTCAGCACGCCCAGAATTGAACTCATCATCTCCCCCTCACAATTTGCTCCCTCCTCTACTTTGTATCTTTCTGAAAAGCACTGTAAATAAGATATAAATAAGCCACTTCTGTTTCCAATTTGAAGTTTTCTTTGCCTAGAAAATAGGCTGGCAAACTATAACCTGCCGGCCAATTCTGGCCCATCATCCAGCCTGCCACTTGTTTTTGTAAATAAAGTTTTATCATACTCTTTTATTTATGTACTGTGGCAGAGATGAATAGTTGTGACAGAGATGTATACTCCACAAAGCCAAAAATATTTAGTATCTGGCCCTTTTCATAAAGTTTGCCAGTCCCCGGCCTATCACATCCACCTTCCCCTCTTCCCAGCGTAACCCCTTACTTGACTAATTTCCATGTGTCCACCTTTGATGGTTGGTTTTCTCTGGCTGAAGGTTCTTTGAGAAGCCTTTTTTGATACTGCTCTCCACTCACACCACAGATAAGCTTATTTAGGTGTTCTTTTCCCTCCCACAGCACTCCTCATTTTACTATAACTGCTGATTTTCTTATCTGATTCTTTCACAGGATGCATCCCTAGAGCCATTATCCTCAACACTTGCTCTGAACCACAAGTATGGTCTAGGAGTTGGGGTCTAGGAGTTGGGTAAGCCCTTAAACTAGAGGTCAGCAAACTTGCAAGCAAAATGGTCTCTGTCTCAACTACTCAAGTCTGCCATTAAAGCACGAAAGCAACTACCACTTAAATGAACAGACATGTCTGTATTCCAGCAAAACTTTATTTACAAAACAGGCAGCAAGCTGGATTTGGCCTGTGGGCAACAGTTTGCTCACTCCTGCCTCAATTCCATAACTCTGAAATTCTTTACATTCCTATCCATTCCAACCAAAAATATTATCTCCACCCAAATTTACCAAAAGATTCCCGTACAAATTGCTGACATCATACCAACACTCTGCAAAGTCCCAGTGGTGATGGAGCATATACTGAAATAGAACCCCTTCCCCAGACCTACTGAGAGGTTGTACTGTCAGCAGCAATGCCGCAGCTTCCATCTACCTGGGGGACTTCACGATCAGTAGTCCCTTATTAAGATGCATTACTCTTAAAAAATAAACTTCAAGGGTTGATGTCAAAGTAAGTACTTACAATTTTGTTGGTAAGTAGCCTGCAGTGTCATCTTTATTTCTGATAATGTCATTACATTTATCAAGTGTTTGAAACACAGTGTAAGTATCTCCAATGCTATAAAGGGCTGCAAGATTTTTAGCTAACAATTTTCGTGTAGGTGGTCCAGGTGAACTGCTTATTAATCCGGTTAATTGTTCAACAAGTTTTTTCTGTTTTTCCTTTACATCAGTCTGTTACAAAAAATAAAGAACATCATCAGTTTTTCTTATATGCATTTTCGTTACCTTTTAATCAAAATAAAAAATACTTAATGGTTAAGACACTCTAATGATTAAAATTTATATTACATTAGGCATACAACCATGAGAATCTTCAAGATAAGGAAAAGTTCAATAAGAAATGAACCATTGCTTCCTAGATTAAATATTCTCCTTCCTTCTCCTCCAATCCCAAAGTTAGCTGCCAATAAAAGTGACTATTCTAGATCCAAAAAGTTTCCACGTCAACTTACTAAGAAATAAACCAATAGTCAAAGGATGCAAAATATTGGGCGTATGGACAACTGACATCTTAGAACCCAGAAAGGCTTCCCTGTAAAAGCAAAGTGAGTAGTTCCTAAAATTACAGGTCAGTGAAGGAAACCAGAAGACCTCTGAGGAGCCCTAGGCAACAGAAAAAATATTCCGATCTACCCATAATACTGAGAATTCATTCATTCATTCAAGAAGAACTTATTGTGTACTTATTACATGCCATGCACTATTCTAGGCACTGGGGAGCAAGAGGGAACACAACAAAGTCTCTGCCCTCATGAAGTTCACATTCTAGTGGGGAGAGACAGCACTTAACAAATAAATGAATAGTGTGAGTTCTCACTGTTTTCTATAGATTAGTAAGAAAAGGCCTCTCTGAAAAGAAGTGAAGGTGCGAGCTACACAGATACCTAGGAGAACATTCCAGGCAGAGGGAACAAGTGCAAAGGCCTGGAGGTGGGAGCATGCTTAGCATGCTCAAGGACAGCAAGAAGGCCAGTTTGGCTGGAGCAGAGTAAGAGAGAGGAAGGAGTAGGAGATGAAGTCAGAAGGGTAGAAGACACTAGATTCCGTGGTGCCCTAGACACCATTGTAAGAACTTTGTATTTTTTTTCTGAATGAGAGTTTGAAGCAGAGGAGGGATGTTATCTAAATGTTTTAACAGGCTCATTCTGACTACTGAGCTAAGAATACTCTACAAGGTACATGGCTGGAAGCAGATGAGCACTCAGGAAGCTGTTGCAATAATCCAGATGAGAGATGAGGGTGGTAACAATGGAGTTAACGAAAAATAATTTAATTCTGGATATATCTAGTGGATAGAATCAGCAGGATTTCCTGATGAATATGAATTGAAGTTTTAGAAAAAGAGAGAAATCAAGAATGCCTCTAAGGTTTATGACCTGAGCAACTAGAAGGATGAAATGGTCATTTCTTGAGTTGGAGAGCACTGGAGAAAGGACAGGTTTGGGAGGGCATTCAAGAATTTGGTACTGAACACATTAACTTTGAGATGCTGTTTAGATATCCAAGATAAAGAGGTGGAGCAGGTTGTAGGATAGCTGGCAGTTATTATTGTATAGATGGTAGTAAAATTCTTAAGATTAGATAATATCATTGAAGGAGTAAGTATAGATAAATTTTTTTTACAAAAAGAGCTCAGGACTAAGGAGCCAACAAAAGAGATGAAGAGTAACTAGTGAAATAGGAAGAGCACTAAAAGCAAATACGTCTTGGGAACCACGAATAGGAAGAACTTGACACAAAGTGTGCATCAACAGTAATGATAACAACCCACTGTTAAATTTGGGTGGAGGGTATAGAGATGTTCATATTATCAGGCTTCATAATGTAAATAACTTTTTTTTTTTGCTGAGGAAGATTTACCCTGAGCTAACATCTGCACCAATCTTCCTCTACTTTGTATGTGGGTCACCACCACAGCATGGCTGCCAAAAAGTGGTGCAGGCCCACACATGGGAACCAAACCTGGGCCACTGAAGCAGAGCACAGCAAACTTGACCAATAGGCCATGGGGCCAGGCCCTAAATAACTTTTTATATACTCTTTTGCATTTTTCAATTTCACAACAAAATAAAAAATATTTTAAGTGTTTCAAGTTAGAGGATCAACTACGCCAAAAGCTGCTGATGGGTCAATTAGGACACAATAATAACCACTGGTTTGGGCAATGTGAGATCACTGATGACAAGAGCTGTTTCAGCAGAGTGGAGGCCACAAGTATCCAGTTGAAGGGGGTTAACAGAAAACAGAAACTTCTAATTAAATACTGTAAATGAATCCATGCATTAACTCTGTTTCTCTAGAAACCCTACCAAAACTATACTAAAGGGTAACCAAAAAAAAAAAAAGCACAAATCCACAAGGGCAAAGAAAACAGGAAAAGAATCAACACAAATAATGGAAGCCAGGTATCCCTATGGAAAGCTGAGAAGAGATCCATCTTATAACACAGAATGCTCTAAAAGCTCTTGTTTGCTTTTTGTTTTTGTTTTTTGAGGTCCTAGGTGCTTATAAATGAGGGAGTGAAGCTATGCCTAGAAATGAAGGAAATGATTGAGAGTCTATTTTACAAGTCATAAGACTTCCATATCTTGCTCCTCCATTCTGCACTAAGGGAGCTCAGGCATAGCTGTGGGCTGGGGAAACTTGCAGTGCAAACAGTGAATTAAGTGAAAGCTTACATACTGGATGTTGAAGTCCCCAGCTTTCTCTGCTAATCCCCAGAACCTAGGCAGCTAGCCATATACCCTATGACACTAGAGTACAAAAGTCTCTTCTGGGGAATGACTAGCCCAGAGAAACCTAAGATACTAACGTCAGGGGTTCCTCAAAGACCCGACTGGCCTACAGGGAAGCACAGTTAACAAACTTCACCCTGCCCAGGAAACTTTTTACTACTCATTCAAATTTGAGCAGACAGCCAAAGATGATTAGATGTCTCAGGACAGCATCTCATTTTAAAGACAGAAAATAAAACAGACAGATAATGAAAGGCAACTTGAATAAAACAGACCATGCAGAAAGAATAGGAAAAAAAAAAGCCTATTAATAACTCCTCAGTAAAATAAGTGAAGATACGGGGATTGCTAGACAGCACTGAGGGACCACTTGAAGTTGGAGATAACAAATTTAAAGTGACAGCAGTCACATAATCATGTTTTTCTCCAGTCACATTCAACTGTCCAGGTAGGGGCATGAAGGAGGCAACAAACGGGATTTAAACGAGGTTTGGGTTTTGCCACAGAATAGAAAAAGGACAGACGAGAAATTCCCATTACAGTGTAATATTCTCAAGTTCCATAAGCGACCCAGGACCTTTCCAAAACATAATGTGTTTTACAAATCACGAACACATAATACTCTTTATTACATTAACCCAGCTGGACAAAAAGCAATACCATACCTTGTTGGCAGCAACCAAGACTTTATCAAGAAATCGCAACCATTCAAAGATAAAAACTGGTCTCTTTGCTTCCGTGATTTGAGCCAAAGCTTCTTCATTTAGCAATAAACTGTGGGCTAACTCCATTACTGAAGTTTTAAATTCACACCTTAAATAAAGAAAAAATACCTGTAAGGATGCAACCTTGTAACGAATGCAACCACTAAGAAATGAAAAGTAAGGCTTTACTTCTCATCTCATTTGGAGGAAACCTACAACTTCTTTGAGGCAAAACCTGAGAACCTAATTTTAAAGGACAGGGGTACAAGCAAAAACAAAAGCAAATGCTTGGCTAGGAAGAACGAGTAACGGAGTGAAAGGAAAATATTTTAAAATATGTACTGCAAATAAGGCATTACTCCAGAAGACACAGGCCTAGCAAAACACATGCCCTTAACCCATTCCGTAAATGGGAAAACTGAAGCACCGAGGTCATCCACCGGCCGGGCCTGACCACCTAGCCACCTTTCTCCCTCGCCCGCCGCTCCGTGCACTGCAGCCTTCCCCTCTCCTGCAGCACGGGGCCCAGGGGGACGTCCGGGCATCCTCGCATACAGATCCCACACGGGAAGGCCAGGAGTCCTCCCACGGGGATGCGCTGGGGGTGGCCAGGTCCCCGGGCGGTCCGGGAACGCAGCCGGCAGAGGCCGCGCGCGCTGCGGGTCTGCGCGAACCCGGCGACTCCGCGGACGGGAGCGCGGCGCCGGGTCTGGGGGAAGCGCAGGAGGCCGCCGCAGGCCTCGGCAGGGTCACTCGGGCTGTCAACTCCAGGAGGCGGCAGCCTGGAACCGAGCCCGGCGCCTGAAAAGGGAAGATGCTCACTACGAACTCGATTTTCCTCCCCAGCCTTCTGAAAATGTACGAGCAGACAGGGGTGTGAGTGAGTGTCAACGGCCATGCTTTGACGGCAGACGGGAACGGCCTCACCTCCTAGTCTGCCAGGAGGCGACCAGCTGAGCTCCGCAGCCAGAAGCAGCCGCCGAGGGACCCGGATGCCCCGCCTCTCTCACTCTAGCCGGCAGGAAACGAGGGGACAGCGCGTGCGCAGAAGGCTGGTCTTGCGCAAGCGCACTAACCACGTCCTCCTAGCCCCGCCTGCCGCAGATTTTGTATTGATTCCGCACAGGGAGACACCGGCGGGAGCCGAGGCCCAGAAGTCTTGCGCAGGTGAGTGGGCGCTTGCGCAGCGCGCTGTCGCGAGCTGACGCGGGGCGAATACAAATGCCAGGTAAGGGGTTGGAGGCGCCCGATAGAATGGTAAAGGGCGGTGATCTGTGCGCTGGCTGTAACTACCCCGTCACATCGTCTCCCACCTTCCCACTCGTGAGTGGTCGCGTCTGTGGCACGCTTGCACCCGGGAGGGACGCGAGAGGCAAGGGCTCAGTGGTGCCTGAAGGGAGTGTTTGGGACTGAGAGGCGTTTCTTGTCACCTTTCTGCTGTACATTCAACTACTTAGCTCATTTGTCCGCTTGGATATATGATGGGACTCTCAGTGTGTCTGAAGTAGCACCCTTGTTGCCACCTCTCCGCCCGCTTTCTGCCAAAGAAACAAAAACAAAAACAAAAAACCCCAGCCAAAACCCGGACGAAACCTACTACAGTCTAACTACTCTCAACAACTGGTAACTCCATTCTTCCGGATATTCAGACCAAAAGCCTTGGAGTAATCCTTGACATCCATCTTTCACACACCACCTCCAATCATCAGCAAATCTTGTTAGCTCTACCTTCAAAATATGCCTAGAATCCAACCACTTCCACTGCTGTGGCTGTGGTCCAAACCACCGTCATCTCTGCCTGGATTGTCGCCTTGTGAAGTTTATCCCTGTGCTTGATGAGAATGGATGATGCCACAGTATATCGTAATCATAAAAAGGGAGCTTTAAAAATAATCTGTAAGCCCCTGGCACTTTAGAGCTAAATGGGTCCCTTAAAGATAATCTAATCCTATTGGCAGTAGCAAGAGCACTGAGACCTGGATTTTTTGTTGTGTTGAGCAAGTCATTTAGCCATACTGAGCCTTAATTTCTCCAACTAGAAAGTGGAACTACCTACCTACCTGACAGAGTTGTTAATGATGATTAAATGGGATAAAAATGTGTGATATACTGGGTAGGTGCTAAACCATTGTGTGTAAAAATACTGTTATTAGAAATGAAGATTCTGAGCTTTAGAGACAGTGGGTGAATTACCACAAATGCTGTATATAATCTTACACATTCTTAACTTAGAATATTATAACAAAAAGAAAAATAGGCAAAACTAAACTAATGTTTCAGGATGATGAAACTATAAAGAAAAGGAAGTGATTGGAAGGGTGCAGTTGGGTAGGGGTCAAAGAGGACTCCTGGGTAGCTGACAAGGATGTGCTATTGATGATGGTTTGTATTATCTTTTGCTGTGTAACAAATTATCCCAACATTTAGCAGCTTGAATTAACTATAAACATTTATTGTCTCACAGTTTCTGGAATTCGTTAGGGATTTAGCTTAGCCCGGACTTCCTTAAGATATAGTGAAGATGCCAGCTCAGGCTGAGTCATCTGCAGGCTTGACGGGGGCTTGAGGATCCATTTCCAGGTGGCTCGCTTGTGTGGCTCCCAAGTTCATGCTGGTTGCTGACAGGAGGCCTGAGTTTCTCCCACGTGGATCTCTCCATAGAGCTACTTAAGTGTCCTCACTACGTGACAGCTGACTTTCTTCAGAGTGAGTAATCTAACTGACTTCAGAGTTAACATGATCCAGGAGCTGTTGTGTCTTTTATGGCCAAGAAGTCACACTCCATCATTTCCAGACTATCCTGTTGGTTACACAGGTCAGTGCTCTTCACTGTGGAAGGAGACTACACAAGGACCTTGACAACCAAGAGGCAGGAATCCTTGGGGGCCATCTTGGAGGCTACCACATGGTTACAAGAGTGTTTGCCTTATAAAAATTCATTAAGCCATATATTTGTTTCATGTGATTTTCTGTATTGATGATCTGTTTACAAAAATATTTTTTTGGAAACAAGATATGGTGATGTAGGGAGAAAAGTATTCTGTTATTACAAAGTCATAACTATTATTAAAGCCCCTTCTTATCCGCATCATAGCTAAACATTAAGAATTTATGATGTTTGGGACACAGTGCTAGGCAGTGGGGATATAGGGACTTGTCTTTGTGATTTACAGCCTAGTTTGGAAGATATACATATAAAAATATTAAAAACCAGTACAGTACTACTTTCTTCATCCAGGGTAATTGTCCAGTCTCTGGATTGCAGTTGACAGAATCCCTACTCAAACAAGCTTAAGTAATGAGGAAATTTATTAGCCGACATAGCTGGGAAGAGTGCTAGGTCACAGCATCAAAGAAAGAGCTACAGGAATCAGGGTCTTGGGAACGAGGGTTGGAGACTGCAACAAGTGACTACCCTTTTGTGTCCAGCTACTGGATCAGCAGCACTGGCATCACCTGGGAGCCTGTTAGAAACGCAGAACCTCAGGGTCACTCAGAATCAGACTCTGCATTTTAAGAAGATCCCGGCACAATTCATGTACATCAAGTTTGAGATGCTCCTTTCTGGATAATTATTTTATCCCTTTAAGTGCCAATAATTATGTGATTTTAACTATTTTGGATGGAAACTCTCCTCAAAATGTTCCCATATAAGTGAGGTGTTAACTATACAAGTTCCAAATGAGCAGGTTGAACAGAAAGTGCTGTAGGGAGAGGCCTGGAGTGGTCAGGACAGGTTTTGGTGAAGGAGGATAGCCTAGGCCTCGAAGGAAGGAAGTGCCGGTAGTGTGTTCAGAGGACAATGAGAAGCCCATGTGGCTTGAATAATGAATCCTAAGGGAGAGTCGAGTCAGATTATGAAGGATCTCTCCTGCTACAGTGTTAAAGTGACTGGTCCTCCACTGCCTATAGGGTAAAGTTTATTGAAGGATTTGAAACAGGCAAGTAACATGACCAGACTTAGGTTTTTAAAAAACCACTCTGGAGGAGATGTAGAGGATGGATTGGAAGAGGAGAGGCCAAAGGTAATGAGAGCAATTAGGAAGCTGTTGTAATAGTTCAGGTGAGAAAGAAATGCCCGAACTAAAGCAGTGATCGCATAGAAAAAAATGCCTGCGAGGGATATTATGGAGTAAGAATTAACATGGTTTATGAGAGGTCTAGATTGGGGAGATAGTAGTGACATTACTTTGGAAATATAGGGGATGAAGGAGGTTTGGGGTAGAAGAGAATGAGTTGTTTGGATTGTTGAGTCTGAGAGTGCCACAGAGAAAGATGTCAAAGGGCACTGGAATATGTGGTAGCACTCTAGAGAAAGGTCATGGCTGGGGATACAGAAAAGTTTATGTCCATTTTGGTAAACTGAAAACATACTTGTTACTGTATCCTATTTGCTTTGTAGATACTGTTGCCATATGAAGTTGAACATGGCAGAAGACGACGACTATATGTCTGACTCCTTCATTAATGTCCAGTAAGTAAATGTGTACACCTCATGTAAGGGCATGTGTAAGACAATAAGGTAGACTCTTGAGCAATGATACTGATTTTAAGTGTGAGCTTGGAAAGTTAGTCTTACTGCTTTATGCACACCACCTGCGTGTCAATACAAAGATACTAGGAGCCTCTTCTTCCCTTTTAATGCTAAGCGTTTTACTTCTGCCCTTCATCTTTTTTATTCCCCTCTTCCAAGGAAATTTATTCTTTTCCTTTATTTCATCTTATTGTCTCTTCTAGCTACCATTCAGCTTGGCTCTTTATTGTTGCCAACTTCCTGGAAAAATTAGTTTGGACTTACTATTTCTAACTTCAACTCTATACTTTCTGTAGTTTCCTACAATCTGACACCAGCCTTCATCATTTTTACTAAAGCAGCCATTCTCAGAGGCCACTGATTATGTTCTAATATCAAGGATAACAAAGTTGATCATAAAGGTAGTGCTGAAATATTGTGTCAAGTGAGTAAGTAGCAAAGTTATGAGAAAACTTCATGTACTCATCTAGAATAACTTTTTCCCTTATTCTTCAGAGAAGATATCAGACCAGGATTGCCAATGCTGAGGCAAATCCGAGAAGCCCGTAGAAAAGAAGAAAAGCAACAGGAAGCTAATTTGAAAAACAGGCAGAAGAGTTTAAAAGAAGAAGAGCAAGAAAGACGTGACGTTGGGTTGAAGAATGCCCTAGGCTGTGAAAACAAAGGGTTTGCTTTGCTCCAAAAGATGGGATATAAAAGTGGTCAGGCCCTTGGCAAGAGTGGTGAGTCACATCTGGAAATAAACAGCTGTTCCTAACCACCAGATGGTGATGTATTGATGTGTACCAGTGACAACTCTTTAATCTGTATCCATCTACACAGAAATTAAAACAACTTAAGCTTCCTAGTCTCTTACGTACTAACAAACTTTACAGAGAACTTTCATCTTCCCACATCCGCTTTAGACAGCCATGTGCCGTCAAGAGCTGCTTATCAGCCCAGCTCAGCCTTGAAGGCTTTAACAAGTGGAATGGACGAGGCTTACAATGGAGGCAGCAGCTAAGAGTGGTGACAAGTGAAGGGTTGAGAAATACAATGGTCAGAGAATAGAGAAGCAACATTGAAGATGATGTCGGCACTCTGCCCTGCTTGCTCTGGACCTGTGGCGGCTGCCTGAATGACCACCCAGTTGGAGAAGCTCACTTCTCACCTCTCTTTTTAGGAAGTGAGACTGTTAAGATGTAAAGGCCGTATATTTATAGTAGTTTCTGTCAGCTGTTTTTCTTTTCTTCTCTCCTTTATGGTAATGGCTTTGAACTTCACTTAGCAAGGCTGTCGCTCTCTTAGACATCTATCAGTGTTTAAAACTCTGCCTTCGGGTGGCATAAGAGGCCATGGGTCAGCCTTATTGAGGACTAGGTATTTGAAGGCAAGGGAGGTAGCTGCTTATAAAGTATTGATGTTCAGCTTTCAGTTCTGAATACCATTAAAACTGGAGGGGATATGTATAGAACATTGTAAAGTTGCATGCTATGCTTACCTGTCGTTTGAGGAAGAATTTCTGAAGTAGTTTGTATTTTGTTCTCTTTTTTAGGAGATGGTATTGTTGAACCAATTCCTCTCAACGTCAAAACAGGTATGTATTTTTTAGCATATTTACCAGTAATAATAACTTATACTTAGATCTATCACATATATTTGCTCAATAAATACTTTTTTTATGGTGGTACTCTTACAGTTCTTATCATAGGAAGCCCTCAATAAAATGTTTGTTAGTTAAACTTCTAAACCTTATAAACTAAAAATAAAAGTAAGTTTTAGTGAATATAAAATAAAATTTAAGTCATAAATATGGGGAGAAATTATTGTAATTATTGAAAACAAAAAGCTATTTTTTCCCATTAAAACATCCTAAAAGTATTCTGAGACAGATTTATCCATTGTGTTTTTCTTAATACTTCAGATGAATGCAAGAGAAAAAATATGTTTTATTTGTTCATCATATTTATATGAAAGTATGACAGTTGATACTATTTTCCTGATTTAAAAAAATCTGTATAGTATTACTACTATCTTATTAGATCAGACAGATGATCTTTGTAAACATCAAATTGTGTGTTTGGGTCTTTTAAAAAAATCTCTAGTGTGTTTTTCCTGTCATTCTTTCCAATTGATTTTGAGGGATTGTATTCAAATTAGAATTGCATTCAATTTGTAAATATTTAAGTTGTCAAGTTTTGAAGTATAAGTAAGTTTCTCATCAGCGTTATCTGTTTGAACAGGGAAAAGTGGCCTTGGGCATGAGGCATTATTAAAACGGAAAGCAGAGGAAAAATTAGAAAGCTACAGAAGAAAGATTCACATGAAAAATCAAGCTGAAGAAAAAGCTGCAGAACAATTTCGGTAAAACTTTGAGCTGTTTTTGTGGTATGTTTTCTGGCACTTCAGCTTCTAAAATGGATAAAGAGGATATAGACCTTTAGTGTATGACTTTTTCTTTCAATTAGAATGAGACTTAAAAGTAAGCAAGATGAAATGAAGCTAGAAGGAGATCTTAGAAGAAGCCAGCGAGCCTGTCAACAGTTGGATACTCAGAAGGCAAGCCTTTCACCTGTTTTCAGTTTGGTAAAGTGTTTTGGCACCCAGTGTGATTTGCCATGTGTATATCAAAAAAAAAAAAAAAAAAAGAACTCCAAATCTGGTATATCTAGCCTTCTACCCATTAAAGTTCTTATTTAACATGCACTACTGATCTATGATAGTTGATACAATAATGACTTGATTACTGCAAGAACCTGTATAGTCTGAATTATCCAATAAGGGTTCAGTAATATTTTTACATTTAATTGTTCTCTGCTTATTTGAATATTAATTGCTCAGAGCTAGTATGTGTGGAAATTCTGTTCACCAGAATATTTGATTAGCCAGAATAGCCTATTTTCAGTCCATATTTAGTATCTCCTGTGTGTCTAACTAGTAAAATCATAGTAGAATACTATCTATTTCATTTGAACATTTCTTAAAAACATTTTTTAAAAATTACTTTTATTTTTTATTTTGATGTTTCAAGTACCATCAAATTAAAATGACTCCATTTAAAGTCCCAAAAATGTTTGTAAAATTTCCCTCATATATAAATAGATTGCTGGAAGCAATCTCTCACTTTTCTCTATTTTCATAGCACTTAATTTTGAATGTGTGTCATAACACTTAAGATTTCCTAGCTTGGGGCCGGCCCAGTGGCGCAGAGGTTAAGTTAGCATCTTCTGCTTTGGTGGCCTGGGGTTTGCCGGTTCGGATCCCGGGTGTGGACCTATACACTGCTTGTCAAGCCATGCTGTGGCAGGCATCTCAAATATAAAGTAGAGGAAAATGGGCACAGATGTTAGCTCAGGGCCAGTCTTCCTCAGCAAAAAGAGGAGGATTGACGGCAGATGTTAGCTCAGGGCTAATCTTCCTCAAAAAATTAATTTTTAAAAAAAAAGATTTTCTAGCTTATATGTATTATTTTATACCCATTAAGCTATTTATACCCATAGCTTATTTTCCGTACCAGACTGCCAGCAACTTAGACACAATGTTCTAATTGGGTTTTGCATCCCCAGAGTTCATAGTACAGTGCTTTCCTCTTGAAGCAGCACTCAGTAAATATTTAATTGAAAGAATGAATACTTGTTGACATGAACATACTTGTGATAGTCTTATGTTTAGCTATGTTTAATTGGGAATAATTCTACATTTTCAGAATATTCAAGTTCCCAGGGAGGCATGGTACTGGTTGAGGCTTGAGGAGACTGAAGAAGAGGAAGAGGAAGAAAAAGAACAAGATGAAGATGAATATACGAGTGAAGATTTAAGTGTATGTTTTGGCACGAGCTCCTTGAGCAGGGTGTCTCAGCCGTGGCACCATTAACGTTTTGAACTGGGTAACTTGTCGTGGGGTGCTGTTCTGTGCGCTGTAAGATGTCTAGGAGCATTCCTGGCCTCCACCCACCAGATGCCAGTTTCACTTCCCCCTTGTGACAACCAGAAATGTCTCCAGACATTGTTAAATGTCCCCTGAGGGAAAAATCACCCCTAGTTCAAAACCACCGCATTATAGGTTTATGTTATTAACGCCAAATCAAAGCTTCATATAATTTTTCCCTTTAGTTTCAATTTACCCTCTCACCTCAGCTTAGGTTTGGATGATGGATTACCTACAAATGGAAATTACTTTAGTTTTGACCTTGTTTCCTGTTAAACTTCTGGAAATGATTCTAATGAGTACCTCTCTCCTCCACCCATAAATAAAGCAAAAAAACATGATGCAGAGGAAGCGGAGATTATTCAAGAAAGGAATACACATTTCTGTGGTTACATGTATATAAGAATGTTGTGGGAAACATTTACAGTTTGAAAAACCTATGTTCCACTAAACTGGGAGACCACTGATGAGAACTTTAATGGCAAAGAGAGGCAGTGTTCACCCTCATCCCATCTGGGGGAGGTAGATTCTTTGAAAGTAGAAGGGGTCTTTGCAGGATGCTGATTATAAAAGAGCCAGCCAAAGCCTATTTTCTAAATGTTAGCAAGTGGTTTCTGTTGTTTCTGTCAGACTTGTGAAAACATCAGGGTGGCTGGTAAACTGGGACATGTTCTCATATATTCTGCCCTTGGCCTCTCTCCTAAGTGGTTGAGAGTGTAGCAAACATTTACTGCCCTGGGCTAATTTAGTTTGATCCAGGAGATCAGAAAACCAAGATTCTGTTCAGTGTGAGTTATTAATGTGCTTGTGTCCTCTGTCTAGGTACTGGAAAAATTACAAATATTAACAAGTTATTTAAGAGAAGAGCATCTGTATTGTATTTGGTGTGGAACAGCCTATGAAGGTAACAAGATACTGTATACTTTTTAAAAATATTATACACAAGTGCTTTTTGATTTTTAACTTTGGTCTTTTTGTAAAAATCACATTTCCAGTAGACAATGGAAATTTCTTATTCCATCTAAATGTCAAGCAGGATTAATGTCTTAAAGAAATAGTGGTTATAGAAATAATTGAGGCCTTACTAAAGGTGTTTTTAACTTTTCAGAAACTGAATGTGTAGAAGGGAGTTTTTCAGTTCTATTTCAAAAGAAAGAATTTCCTAATCACTTGAGGATGATGAATTTTTTTTCATGATTTTTAAAGATTCTTTCTTCACCTAAAGATACTTGAAGGAAATATTAAGTTTTTAGGACTAATTTTTATGTAGTTAGAATATTGTCCCTGAACCATAAAAATCAGAATGTTGAAATCCACTCCATTTTTTTTTTTCATTGTAAGGAAAGAAACGGTTTAAAACTTGCCAGATGTCTTGTAGAGCCACGGCTTTCCCTTTTAACACAGTTGCTGAAGCTGGCTAGGCTAAACTTGAATTGAAGGACTTTGTACTTGAGAGTGAAGAATTTTGGTTATTATTTTTTTTATCTTTTCCTGGTTTGTTTAGCAGAGTAAGCAGCAAACACAACTAAAAAAATATGTTATGTTGAAATAATTTTCTAGAATAGTTTACTATATAACTTGTATTAATCTTTCATTTTTATCACATAAATTACAGATAAAGAAGACCTGTCTTCAAATTGCCCAGGACCAACTTCGGCAGATCACGACTAAGATTATTCTCAATAAAGTAGAAACTTGGAAAATGTTATTGTTTCCTAAAGATAGACAATTGAGCTGTTAGAATTCCCCAATTTTTGATGCCAGTAAAGAAAGAGGGGCTTTGTATGTTTTGTTCTTTTTGTACTTTGGAAACACTTTGTTCACTGACTTCAAACAAATAGTGGAATGCTATTTCAGAACACAAGTATCATAGACATGGGAAATTACCATTTATGACTCCATTGTGATGCTTATGGGGTTTAAGGACATCAACAGGTAACTCTCTTATTCCCCTCTTCACTTCAGAAAAAAGTGAGAAATAAGACATGGGAGTTAGAGAGATGCAAGCTATCAGCTTTATTATCGATGAAGCTGAACTAGAGACCAAGGTTGACTTGTTCTCCAGTGAGGCTCCCTAATGTATCTCCCTGGGCAGAGGGATCTGCAGACCTCTGCCTTGCAGGGACAGAGCCCAGCTTTGCATTCTGAGACCAGGGAGCTCTGACACCCACCACGGGCTGGGCCACCCATGCTCAGTTCCTTCTCCCCAAATCACTCATCCGTTAAGACACCTCTCTGTTGAGAGGGAATGAATGAGGGTTCACAGAGCTGCTTTCCACACTTCTCTCTCCTAAGGAGCAAGAGGAAGTTCCCTCCGTTCCACGCAAGCATGAGGAGAAGGGGAAAAGTATTCCTCTCAGTAAGACTGATGTCCAAGGCAATTAACACTACTTAATTCTAATCAAGTTGTTTTAGAAACAAAAATAATTATGATACTTCGGGGAAAATAGTGAGTTTTCATGGCAATGTGTATATCCATTGTAAGTGATCTATTGCACATTGTGGCTAAAGAAACTTAACAGTTGGGGTAACCTTAAATACCAGGTGATCCAACTAGTTACTGAATTTGGGAGCCCCTTGCCAACAGTCCTAGCAGGTGGTAATCCAACCTCTGCCTGTATTCCTCCAGGAATATATTTACCCAGAGAGCTCACTGCCTTAAAATGGAGCATTCCATTGCTGGGTACCACTAAGTGATTTTTAAAGTTATTTTTCTCTCTTACGCTGAAATCTGCTTTCCTGTAATTTAATCAACTACAGCTAAGGACATAACGTGGCACAGCTCTAAAGAGCTCCACTCAAGGTTAGGTATCAAAATCATGAACTTTTTTCAAAGTTCACAAGCTCAGGTGCCTCCCTAGTGATTTTGGTAAGCACTTGTAGATGAGAGCTAGTGCTATAGGTTAAACGTAGAGCAGTCCTGTTCTCAGATGGAGTTGTAACCACACCTGTACAGTTTTACAGCTCATCTTTCAGAGCACTGAGCAAGAGATCACATTCTTCCTTTTAATAGAAGCAGCATACACGAGAACACAGCAAAAGATAACCTACACGTGCACGAATTAAGATAATCGATAGTACAACTTGTATTAGCCTCTGACCTAATAAGATCTAATTCACTTGTTCTCAAGTTTAACTTGGGGAGCTATAAAAAATGATAATACAAAGCTCCCACCCCCAGAGATTCTGATGTAGTTGGTCACTGTGGCCTGGGCATCACTACCTTTGATTGTAAGATGCAGCAGAGTTTGGAACCACTAACCTCGTTAACTTCTGGGCTTGTTCTTCATTCAAAAGATGAATCATTATTTTTATGAATATAAATAGAAATATAAAACATTGGCATTTATATAGTTGGATAATACTGTTTAATATTTACTTTTTTTTGATGAGGAAGATTTGCCTTGAGTTAACATCCATGCCAGACTTCCTCTCTCTTGTATGTGGCATGCCTCCACACCATGGATGATGGGTGGAGGAAGTCCACACCTGGGATCTGAACCCACGAACCTGGGCTGCCGAAGCAGAGCACATGGAACTTTAACCACTTGGCCACGGGGCCAGCCTCAATATTTACTTTTTTCATTTAAAAATAGTAAAATTGTATTAATAGCTAAAACAAAGGAGTACATTTTTCCCTTGGAATTACAGTCAAATCCTTTCCTGTCATTTCAGCCAACATACCGACATTCAGTCAGTCAGTCCCAAAGCCACATGAACTGTTTCAGACAGAATAGAGTTAGGAACTGGCTTCTTTTTCTCCTCTTACTGACTATGGAGACAACCTACCACCTCCCCAGTGGCCTACAATATTTTGAATATGTGAACAATTATGCTGGAACATAGGAATTGATGGAACCCATGACTCCACCAGAGCTGCAGTTTGCATTTCCAGGCCAAGCGGTAGAACGACGCCTGCCTTGGGGAGTGAGAGACGTCCCTCCATTCTTACCCACTGACGGTTAAAAATACAGGCTTTCCATATGAGTAAAAACTTATTTTTTTCATAAAGGGCTTTTACAATTTTATAACTTGACAATAATGAAAATGAAAATGTTGAAAAGAATCTTTAAATTTGCTTTAGAACATTTATGTGAAATTTGAAACAGTAAATTTTAACATGTCATGTATTTTTGTTTTTATTGTGCTATGCTTATTTTCAAAGTTCTGTCTCAAATTTCTAAAGTGTTTCATTTTCCTAATTATAAATAAAAAAAACTGGAGCTTCTAAAATTTAAAATAAAATAGACTTTAATGTACCAAACTGGTTTACCTTATACACCTTTACTTTAAATGTTATTTGACAAACATTTAATTGTTGAAATTTGAAAGTGAACATTATTATTATTTAATATTAAACACATTTTATAGAATCAAGCACATGAAATTCTTAACACTTGTATTCCCCACCCGTTCGAAAGGACTTACAGAGTTCCTGCTTTATGCAGGGTGGTACAGTCGCTGTCTTGGGACAGACAAAAATGAGAGCCTGTCCCTGCTTTCCAGAAATTCACAGTAGGAGGAGAACAGCCACGCAGGAATAACAGCTCCAGGGCAAACTGGTAAGCGCAATACTGAGGCACTCAACACTGGGAGTACTAGAGGGGAGTTTCGTTCTGAGTGTGAGACGGCAGAACACTATAGAAGTAGCACTGAATCTGAGTTCCGAACGTAACTTTGATATGCAAAGTTAGGAGGAAGGAGTTACAGTATGACTCAGCATTTCCACTGCTAGGTGTACACCCGAGAGAAATGGAAATATGTCCACGTGACACTTGTACACGAATATTCATAGTAGCATTGTTCATAATAGCAGGAAAGTAGAAACAACCCAAATGTCCATCAACTGTTGAATAAAAAATGTGATATATCCATATAATTGAATATTATTTGCAATAAAAAGGAATGAATTACCGATCCCATATTACAACATGGATGAACCTTGAAAATATATTAAGTGAAAAAGATCACAGATGGTGTGATTCCATTTAAATAAAATGTCCAGAATGGGCATATCTGTAGAGACAGAAAGTAGACTAGTGGTTGCTTAGAGGTGGCGGAGGATGAGAATCACTACTAATGGTCACAGGGTTTCTTTGTGAGCTGACAAAAATGTTTTAAAGTTGCTTGTAGTGATGGTTGCACTACTCTGAATATACTAAATGCCACTGAACTGTATACTTTAAATGGGTGAATTGTATGGTATATGAATTATATTTCAATAAAGCTGTTAAAAAAAAAAAACGAAAGGAATTTCAGGTAGAAATCGTAGTAGAGAGCATAGAGTGCAAAAGCCTATTCAGGTAACAGAGCAGACCTGTGCGGCTGGGGTGACTCAGGTAACCATGAACGCGGGTCGCAGGATGGGAGCCTCCACAGGAACACGGCCCTGCCAACACCTTGACTTTCGCCTGGTGAGACTCCTTTCAGACTTTTCGCCTCCAGAACTAAGAGAATAAATGTGTGTTGTTTTAAGCCACCAAGTTTGTGATCATTTGTTAGAGCAGTCATAGGAAACTAAGACAAGTCTCAATCAAACTAAGCCCTAAAGAGCCACACATATTTCAGAAATAGCCTATTTGCCTCACGGTTTCACCTGTGACACAGTTTTCAGTTAGTCAAGAGTCTAAGCCAATCGTGGGGTCACCCTACATCTCTCAACAGTAATCCCTTCATCTGAGACCGTTCTGAAGAAATGGAAGATTAGGATACGTCATAGAATCACAGACATTAAGAACTGAATTTATATTTACACACAGAGTAAATATCAAAATGGAGATGTCTGCCATGCTCTGTTCCTTAGCCCTCTTACCTCTATATAATCTCTCCCTTGGAAATCCCTGGATTCAAAGTTAAGCATCCAGGGTTACTTCCAGAGATACATACACATCACTTCTGTGTACGATTCCAATCCATCCTCTCTCTCAAGTTCCTATCCTGCATTCCTGCATTTCCCACAGTCTGCTTACATCTTCACCTGACAGCACCTCAAACTCGGCATCTCCAAATGAGATCCAATATCCAAATGTGCTCCACTTCACCATGTTGACAGATGTATGGTGGCCCCACTATTGGCTTAAATTCTAACTAACTAAAAACTGTGTAATAGGTAAAAGTGTGAGACAAAATATCTCTCACGTCCGTTTGGCTCTTTGGGGGTTAATTTGACTGAGACTTCTATTTCCTTTAATGGCATCCTAATCCTGCCACACACCTTCACACACACCTGGAAGTAATCTCTGACGCTTACCTTTCCCTTAATCTTCATATTCAGTTAGTCCTCTTGGTTCTGTCCCCTCCTATTGCTCAGGCCCTCTTAGGCTCTTGGCCTTCTGGCCTTTCAAATACAGTCTCCTCATGCTCCAGCCCATTCTAAACACACTGTTTCAAAGTACTGGTTTAGTCATACCCCTACTTAGAAAACGAAGACCTCATTTATCACCTTTGGAGGTTGTTAGGGCACCAACTCATTCTAAAGATGAATAAATTAATTATTTATTCCATCTTTACCAATCAGCTTTAGACAAAGTTCTTCTTTCTACAAGAATCACAGATGATAAATGCAAGAGGTTTGATAGAATCCAAAAGTCACTGTTTTGCAACCCCTAATAAAATAATGGATTCAGGTAACAATCATCAATGGTTGCTCAAACCATTGGGTGAAAGATAGATAGGAAGCTTTATAGTAGATGACACCACTAGAAACCACCGATCAATCCGGACATCACCAACAGTGGAAGAACCAGACATCGTGTTCCTCAGGACGTGATGCAAAAGAAAGTATATAGCATCACCTATGGAGTATTCTTGGAAAAAATTTTTGAACCAGAATCAAATCAACCTTCTAGTTCTAACTAGACATCATGTGGATACCGTCAGTCAAAACCTGAACGAAGGAAATTCTACAGGATATATGATCCAGTTCCCTTCTCAAATAACTGGGAAGAGGAAAGAAATTAAAGACAGGGGTCAATGTTATAGAGCAAAAGAGACAGCAACTAAATGCAGTGTTGGATCCTCATTTAAACAACCAGCAGAAAGATATTTTTGAAAGGAAAACTGAATACAGACTGATTATTATATGCTAATTAAGGAAATCATTAATTTTGGCAAGTGACAATGATACCATGGTTTTGTTAAAAAGATCTTATCTGTTAAAGATACATTTTTTTCTGCTTTTTTTTTCTCCCCAAATCCCCCCAGTGCACAGTTGCATATTTTAGTTGTGGGTCCTTCTAGCTGTGGCATGTGGGATGCCGCCTCAGCATGGCCTGATGAGCTGTGCCATGTCTGTGCCCAGGATCCGAACTGGTGAAACCTTGGCTGCCGAAGTGGAGCACGCGAACTTAACCACTTGGCCACGGGGCCGGCCCCTAGAGATACATTTTTAAGGATTTACAAGTAAAATGGTATAATGCCTGAGATTTGCTTTCAAATACCCCAGCAAAAGAAATTGAAAAAAAGGAAGAGGGTAGATATAACAAGAAAGGCAGAATGTTGATAGTTGTTGAAGTTGGGTAATGGGTACAGAGTCTCATTATTCTATCTTGTTTTTGCATGTTTTAACATTAAAACTTATTAAAAGTAAATATGAATAATGTTAAAATTATTCAATATCCCATAATGAAAAGTTAATATGCCAGGAACCTCGTTATGGTGAACACTCAAGTGGGGAATGGACATTGTAAGTTCACGTCTCTAGTGAATGCACCGGATAATGGAGTCTTGGAAAAGATCATATTGAGACTTTTAAACATTTCATCTCCGATACATACACACATATGTGTGTGTATATGTGTGTTTATACATTTATGTGTGTATGTACAAACACACATCTGACTTCATGGACATACATCTTGTGCAGTTGCACAAGGTTTCATGTTCAAAAGTGCCCCATGCTTACTTTTTGGACAAAAGCTTCACATTTTCATTTTGCAAGGGGGTCTCACAAATTACATAGCTGGCCCCACACACACACACACACACACACACATGCTCGCACTTATGTATATGTGAGTGTGTATATATGCTAAATATATCTAACATAACATGTGCTAAGTGTATATGTGTGTTACTATATATGTATTTATGTTAAATATATGTATATTTAACGTAAAGAATATATGTGCAATTAGTGATAAAAATTTCCTAGAAGGTCTGTTTCTAGTGAAACTAGGTCAAAATAGCTCTTTCAAAATCTCTGTGTTGGGGCCAGGCTGGTGGCATAAGGGTTAAGTTCTGCCACTCCACTCTGGCGGCCCAGGATTTGCTGGTTCGGATCCTGGGTGCGGACCTACACACTGCTCGTCAAGTCATGCTGTGGCGGCATCCCACACAGAAAAACTAGAAGGACTTACAATTAGGATATACAACTATGTACTGGGGCTTTGGGGAGGAAAAAAAAAAGCGGAAGATTTGCAACAGATGTTAGCTCAGGGCCAATCTTCCTCACCAAAAAAACCAAAAACAAAAACAAAAAAACACAACTCTGTGTGTGTTCTAATTAGCAAATAAGATCCCTGGCCTTTGCCCCTCTCATCCTCTGATTAAGAGGATAATTTTTATTTACCATACTTTTGAGGCTGAGAAAATATATACTCACAAATAAAATCTTCTAAGAGATGCTATATTTATTTTGTAATAGTGGAAATATTAAAATGAGAGAAGGTAAAAATAAGGCTACATTCTCACTAATTTGCCACATTCATTAGTTTTTCTTTTGAGTATAGCCTTATTCATTAGATCCAGATAATACGGTTTACAAAATGACTTCTCTCCACCCAGAAAAATTTCAAACCTACAGAAACTTTAAAGAATATTACAAGAAATACTTCTATTCTCTCCACCTAGATTTATCAATTGTTCAGTTGTTAACATTTTGCCATATTTGCTTTCTCTCTTCATATTCACACTGATTTTTGCTGAACATGTGAAAGTTGCAAATATCATGCCACTTCACCCCTAAATATTTCTGCATGCATTGCCTAAGAACAAGACATTTTCCTGCACAACCACAATCATTATCACACATAAGAAAATTAACAATTATTCCATAACGTCCCCTAAGATATAGTCCATACTCAAATACTCTCAATTGTCTCAAAAATGTCTTTCATAGCTATTTGCTTGGTTTTACCCTTTTTTAATATTCAGGATACAATCAAGATTCAAGCATTGCATTTGGTCATCATATCTCTCTAGTTTTTTTTTTATTTAGAATAGTTCCCGTACTTTTTCCTTCTGTGATATTGACTTTCCGAGAAGCCAAAGTCAATTATCTTATAGAATGACTTCATTCAGAATTTGTCTAATAATTTCACCATGATTAAATTCCAGTTAGACACTTGGGGCAAGAAAACTAAAGAGGTGATAGTGTGTAATTTTCACACCCCATCAGGAGGGGCATCAAGTTAGGTTGTCCCACTTTGAGTGATGCTCAATTTCATCCCATAGTTATTGTGGTCCCCAAGAGATCTTTGCACTGTGAAGGTACATCTTCCCCTTTGTAATTTATGTATCATCTGTGGGATTAGATTTAAATCCTTGTGAAGACCCCGTTTCCCAACATCTTGTCAACCAAGAGTTTTAGCATCCATTGGTGAACCCTGCCTTAATCAAACACTGTCTTGGGAGCTGCAAACCGTATTAAGTGCTCTTAGTAACACCTTTAAGAAATAGCCATAACTCTTTATAAAAGTATTTTCTCTTACTGCGATTTTTCTGCTTAGCCTAAATTTGGCTCATTTTAAAAACTGTAAAATTACATGACAGTTTTAGCGTGGTAGCTGGTTGCTGTAAAGTTTAAATTAGCCCCCAGGTTCTTCTAAGATATAGCCCAAATCATCTTCTGGCCTTCTCTACAGCAATTCAGGGAAACAAATTAGTATACCCATGTTCCTCAAATGCAGCTTTTCCAGAACTCAAGCCATGCCCCTTGCCCAGACTGCCCAAATGGCCTCCTCTCTACTCACCTAAACTGCTCGCATCCTTGGAAGTCTCCCCGAGCCCTGTGCCGCAATACTGCAGAAGGTGAGCTCACCCCTCCAGACGGACTACGTTCTGTGCTTAGCTACTACCTTACAGCAGAGTTATTATCTCTATAAAGTGTCTGTTATAACAGATACAAAATGTATTTAAGATAAAAAGAACTATGCAGCAAACGCTAGTGGAATCAATATCCAGTTTAAGAAAAAAAAGTTAACTGTTACCTTTGAAGTCCCCAGTCACATCACTGCCATCCCTCCTCAGAGATAACCATGATCAGAATCTAATATTTCTCATTCTCTTCCTTCATTTCATTGTTTTACCACATCTGGTTGGACTCCTGAAGACTATTTCATTTAGCATGAAATGAACCTTATGTAAATGGAATCATTCTGTATATATTTTCTGTAACCTGCTTTGTTTGCGTAACATGATGTTCTTGGGAGATGTATCATGTTATTGCATTTAGCTGTAAGTCATTCATTTTCACTGCTATATAGTATCCCAATGTGTGAATATAATACAATTTATGGGTCCATTCTTTTTGTGATGGACATTAGGATTGTTTCCTGTTCTTTCAGCTATTATAAACAGGGTTTCTATGAAAATTCTTGTAGGAATGGAACTGATGGCTTTGAGGGTATATACACCTTCAACTTTACTGGTAATATCAAATTGTTTTCCAAAGTGATTGTATATCACTTATCTTTTCATGGGTACCATATTTCTCCAACTGGCTTGTTAGCTACCTAAGACAGGAAAAGACCTTACATTTTTTGGCCTGGAAACAATGGACATTTAATAAATATTATTAATTGGTTTACCAATTGACACTAAAAAAAATTTGAGGGATTTTTTTTTTCTCATCTTCATAATAAGGAGATGCACCAGGAAAAAGTCAAACCTAAGAATGTTTTTGAAGTAAAAAAATGCAAACGTTCCTGCAAATGTAGTAAAAAAATTAAGGGAAAAATGAAAACAGAAGGTAAATACCTAGGCACATGTGTGTGGTGATGCATGGTAACTAGTCTTTGGGTGGTGAACATGATGTAATCTACACAGAAATCGAAATATATAACAGTGTACACCTGAAATTTATATAATGGTATAAATGAATGTTACCGCAATTAAAAAAAATCATAATGTAGGGTTAAAAAAAAGAGGAAGAAGGTAAATACCATCGACATTCCCTAGCAGATTTTAGACAGTTACAGGAAAGTCAAAGATCAGAAGCAGGATACTTTCTTAGAAGGGCTCTAACATGAAGTTGGTTTCTTTTCCCCTGTACCATTCTTTTTCACTGTATCCTTCTTCCATTCCTTCAACGTCCACAGTATTCCAAATGTATTAGGTCGTTTCTTGGGATCTTTGGAGACTAATTTCTGTAGAAGAATTTTCTGTAATAACAGTAAGAGTCAACATTAATAAATAAAACATTGAAATAAACAAAATTCTGATTATTTTCAAGTGCTTACTTCTCTCTTATCAAATACACCTGAGAAGATGCCAGCCTTTACACATTCCAAGATCTGAAAATAAAACATATATATATTTGTCAGGAAATTTATTCACTTGGGAGGAAAAACAAACTTAGGAAGCACTAAAAGTTGGAGATACCCTAAATCTAGGATATTTCCAGATCTTTGGAAGTCACTAGCCAAGAAGCAAGCAGGACTCCCCTCCCCCAGCCCATCCTAATAACCATCCTTAACATTACAACATGTGGAAGTCTTAAAAGCATCATATGCATTATCTCCCTTCATTCTTTTTGGAACCCTGTGTGATAGGTATTTCCATTATCCATTTTTTTTACAGAACAGAAGCCTGTTGATGCCAGGCAAGTCCCCTTTACTGAGCTTCAGACTAGGATATCTAGTTACCTAATGCCTTTAGTGGCTCCCAACTGTCTCCACAAGAAAGTCTGTATTCTTGCCTTAATTTAGCCCCAACATGTCTTCCCAGTGCCTTCAACGACCACTTCCTTGTAACTTACACATTCCAACAAGAAGGACACTGCCTGCTATTCCCAAACACTCTGCACATGCCTTTCTCTATGCTGGAATTACCTTCTTTCCATTTTGGACTATTAGAAGCCAACCACTCCTTCAGACCCAGCTTAAACGCCTTCATGAAACCTAAATCCCCACAGCTGGAAACATCTTCCTCCTAGCTGCCTGCATAAGACTTCATGCCTTCTCACAAAACACTTAGGGCATTTTCCCTTTTTTTTTTTTTTAAAGATTGGCACCTGAGCTAATCACTGTTGCCAATCTTTTTTTTTTTTTTTCTTCTTCTTCTTCTTCTCCCCAAAGCCCCCAGCACATCATTGTATATTCTAGTTGTAGGTCCTTCTGGCTCTGCTATGTGGGACACCACCTCAGCAGGGCCTGATGAGCGGTGCCATGTCCACACCCAGGATCCGATCCAGCAAAACTCTGGGCCGCCGAAGCAGAGTGTGCGAACTCAACCACTTGGCCACAGGGCAGGCCCCAGCATTTTCTTATATTATTTTTCCTTCGAGAATATAAGCTCCTTGAGAACAAGGCTTCTTAGTTTTTATAACCCTTGTAACACTTAGCACAGTGTCTTATGCAAAGCAATCAATAAAATTTTACTGACTCAAATAGGGAGAAATAGCTACAGTTTTATAACATATACACATCTTCCAAAGAAGACCAAAATTTTCGGTCTTTAACAAAGTTTTGCTTGCCCAAACATGAAAGAGATAAAATCCACATTTCATTTGCATTCAACACTAATACGTCCAAGCCTACACTCAAAGGAGTGCAATAACTGTCTGCAGCTGCACTTTTAAGATGACAGCCAATGGTCTTTTGCTGCTGCTGCTGCTGCTTCTTTTTTTTGTTTTTTTGGTGAGGAAGATTGGCCCTGAGCTAACATCTGTTGTCAATCTTCCTCTTATTTTTTTCTCCCCAAAGCCCCAGTATATAGTCGTATATCTTAGTTGTAAGTCCTTCTAGTTCCTCTATGTGGGATGCTGCCTCAGCATGGCTTGATGATGGTGTGTAGGTCTCCACCCAGGATCCAAACTGGTGAACCCCAGGCTGCCAAAGTGGAGTACGCGAACCCAACCACTACATCACTGGGCCGGCCCCAATTGCTTAACTCTTTCTGTGAGATTATTTACCTCAACTGTTTCTTTAGCAGTGGGACATATGTAAAGAAGCTCTGCAAGAATTACTCCCAAAGCATAGATGTCCACTTCATTTCCATATACTTCTGAAGAAATCTAAAGAGATCAAGATATATTTACATCCGTTACTCACCTGATATAAATATCTACGCCTTCTGAAGCCAAAGAAGTTATTTGACCAAAATACCTTCCATCATGCAACAATGTGTACTTGTTAGCAAGATCTGCGGAGTCTGACTGCCCAGGTTCAAATCTCCATCACTAAATATCTGAAACACCTGTGTAAATTAACCGTCAAGGTGGGAATAATCTTAACCATAAAATGAGGATAACAATAGTTTCAACCTCAGAGTTTGTGGGGTTAAATGAGAGGCAGCAGGTGAAGCAGTTAAAACAGTTCTCAGTCAGTGATTTGCATGCAAATGTTCATAGAAGATTGATTCATAATATTCCATAACTGGAAGCAATCCAAATGTCTAGCAACAGGAGAATGATAAACAAATTGTGGTATATTCATAAAACAGAAGAATACTTAAAAAGGAATAATCTGCTGGTATAAACAACAAGTAGAGGTTCTCCAACAGACTCTACTTTGAGTGAAATCATCAAATACAAAAGAATATATGCTGCTTGATCCCATTCATATGAAGCTCAACAACAGGGAAAAGCAATCAATGGTGATAGAAATCAGAGCACTGGCTGCTTTGGGGCAAGGATTGACTGGAAAGGGCCTGAGGGAATTTTCTTGGGTGAGGAAAATGTTCTCCATTTTCATAGGCTTGTGGATTTCACAGGTATATACCTTTGTCAAAACTAAAAATGTACATTTAAGATCTGTGCATCTTATGGTATACAAATTGACCCCTAATAAAATGTTTTTCCATTAAAAAATCACTAAAAAAATAAAAAGCACAAGATGAATGATTTTTTCAAAAATATTCTTAGGGGGATAATATAGGATGCAGGAGATAGTTTTAAAAGTGGGTTAAAAGGGAGCCCTTAGCCTCCTACTGTCTTCTACTTTCACACTCCACAAAAAACTTAAATTATGTTTTTACGTCAAATGATCCCCAAAGGGAAGAAGAGATCAGTTCCTCTCCATTCTAGACTCTCAAAACATCAAAAAGATGAAAAATAGACAATAAGCAATCAACCAAAAAAATTTAAACTATTAGAGTAATGAGTCTATATATAAGACAAGCATTGACAAATCAATAGCTGTACAGCCATGCTTGTGGCGGCATTATTCGCAACAGCCAAAAGGTCAAAGCAACCCAAGCATCCATCAATGGATGAACAGATGAACAAATTTGCTGTATCCATACAATGGAATATAACTCAGCCTTTAAAAAAAGGAAATTCTGACACATGCTACAACATGGATGAACCTTGAGGACATTATGCTGAATGAAATAAGCCAGTCACAAAAGGACAAATACTGTATGATTCCACTTATACGAGGAACTTAAAGCAGTCAAATTCATAGAGATAGGAAGTGGAATGGTGGTTGCCAGGGGCCAGGGAGAGAGGGCTATGGGGAGCCTTTCACTGGATCCAGAGTTTCAGTTTTACCAGATGAAAAGGGTTCTGTGGATGGATGGTGGTGATACTAGCACAACAATGTGAATGTACTTAATGCCACTAAACTGGACACATAAAAATGGTTAAGATGGTAAATTTTATGTTATGGGTATTTTACCACAATGATAAATAAATACAGTCATGTGTCACTTAATGACAGGCATACATTCTGAGAAATGTGTAGTTAGGCAATTTCATCCTTGTGCAAACACCAGAGTGTACTTACGCAAACCAAGATGGTATAGCCTACTATACACCTAGGCTATATGGTACTAATCTGATGGGACTAATCTTATGGGACTAATCTTACGTATATGCTGTCTGTTGTTGGCCAAAAAGTTGTTATGTGGCACGTGACTGTAAATATATTTTAAAAATCAATAGCCTCAGTAAAACCAATTGGATACAAGGAGTCCCATTTTATTAATTTTTTTAATTAATTTTCTTTTTGTCTTGAGGAAGATTGGCCCTGAGCTAACATCTGTGCCAGTCTTCCTCTAGTTTGTATGTGGGATGCTGCCAGAGCACGGCTTGATGAGTGGTGTGTAGGTCCACACCTGGGATCCAAACCAGCAAACCCCAGGATGCTGAAGCAGAGCATGCGAACTTAACCACTACGCCACTGGGCCAGCCCCCAAAGAGTCTCATTTTAGTAGCAAAACACTATAGTACATATTTAGGAAAAAACTTTAAAAATACATACCAATATGAAAATTAATTCAAGCTAGACTAAAGTATTAGCAAAAACACAAAATACGTTTATAATCTTGTGGTAGGAACAGCCTCCAAAATAAAAATGAGAAACCCAGTAGCCACAAGGAAAATATTGATAAACATGATAACTTAAAAGCTTCTATGCCACATTATAAACAGAGAAATAACAAGTAACAATCAAGGAGAAATTTTCTATAATGTAGTTACCAGACACGGAATCAATATCCAAAACATATAAAGATTCCTTACAAATAAATTAGAAAAAGATAACCTAATTAAGAAAAGTAAGGAAAGGATAGGAATAGAGAATTTACAGAAAAATTGTAAGTAAACATGGAAAGATGGCCTACCTTCTCAAAATCTGGAAAAAGCAAGCTAAAATAGCAAGACACTCCTCTTTTATCACACTGGCCCAAACTGTAGTCTGACAGTACCCTAGTCTAATTGAGATGCGAGAGCAGAAGCAGCACTCTCCTATATTTTGGTAGGAAAGCACAGCAGAATCACTTTTTTTGGATCACAATTTGGCAATATTTACCAAGTTTGAAATGCACTTGTCATTCTATTCAATAATTTCACTTCAAGGAATCTATCATAGATTATCACAGAAATATTTGTTTTTAGACTCAAAGATAAGGAGGAAGACATATAACATGTCTATAAACGTAAAAAGTTGGAAACAACCTAAATAAATATCCATCAATAAGGAAATAGTTAAATAAATTATGATACATCTATACTTTGGCATACAATACAATTGTTAAAAAGAATGTGTCAGATTTATCTGTGCTGATATGAAAAAATTATGATACACTGTCGAGTGGAAAAAAATCAAATCACAAAAGAACATTATAATAACCTTGTAAAAATGTATTTAGGAATATTTTTCTGAAAAAATTGTGTAAATATATATTTGTGTTTGCATATTTTATAACTCACAGAAAACGATCTAAAAGGATAAACAAACTCTAGTGAGGAGAGTAGAAGTAATGAAGGTTAAGGGAAACTTTCCATTTTTATTTTATATACATCTGTACTGTTTTAATTTTACAAGAGGTATCTACTAATTTTATAATTTAAAAAAATGAAGGAAGTAAAAAAGTACATAGAAAGGAAGGCGACCTAACCTGTTCTGGGCTCATGTATCGCTTAGTTCCCCTATTACTTGTCCGCTTGTCATCATATTTCAGGGATGTTACGAGTCCAAAGTCTCCAATCTTTATATGTTCTGCATCTACTAAAAATATGTTACTTGGCTATGGGAAAGAAACAGATATTTAATTTATAGGTACCAATTTCACAGACTATTATCACATATACAAATCATATTTAGCAACAGCTATTTTGATATTTACCTATAAGGCATTTCCCCTCACACAGGTAGCCCAAAACAGCAAATTTAATATCACTGGTCTTTAAAAGGCCAGCTGAGGAAGTAAGGACTTGAGTTATGAGCAGAGAAGGCTTGCGGCAGAACTGCCTGCAAACACCTGAAGAGCTGTTAAGTGGAAAGTGGATTCACTCTGCATGGTCCCAGGGGGCGGATCCAGGAAGAGAGGGCGGAAAAGGCCAAAAGATTTGCTTTAATATATCCTAATATACTAACAGTGTGGCCCAAAGAATGAGAGTTCAAGAGTTCCCCATCCCAGGGTGTATTCAAGACCAGGTTGGACACATACTTGGTGGAAATGTTGCAAATATGAATCCAGGATTTGATGGGGATTGAAGTAGACACCCTTAAAATCTCTTCCTATTTGGGGATTGTCAGAATGGGTCTCTTCTCAATAATGTTGCAGAATATCCTGTGCAGAATTTCCCCTGGGGGCTTACTTGATGTCAATTTCTCGAGGCCTCTGACAACCTCTTCACAAACATACCCCCTCTATCCTTGAAGGCATACCTAGTTAACTGGAAGCTGATAACTAGCACCGAAGTATTTTTTCCATGTAATTCTTTAAGCAAGTTGAAAATTTTTTAAAAAGGAAGAACAGAATAAGGGCTGTTCACCCTTTTCCACAGCTTTCTAGAAGGTATTGACCAATATCCTAAAAACCATGTAAACAGGAAGGTTAGTGATGAGGAAATTAACATTTTGCCATTCTTGAAAAGGTTACACTTTCACTATAATGTTGGGCTAGTCATTCACACACAGACTCTAAGAGAGAACACTTAGGAGAGGGCCTAGTGAAGGAAGTGAGACAGAAGAGACCATCAGCCCAGGAAGACTGAAAGAGGAGCTTCCAAGAGGCCAGGGGGAACAGGCCCATGCAGAAATTAGCAGTCAGGTTAGAACAATTACCAGTTAGATTGGAAGCTAATGCCAATAATACAAATAGAAAGCTGTAGATGTGTGTGGGGTGAGTGTGGAGGGAAAATGCGCCTAGGCAATTCTCAAGTTACAATGTAGGAAGACGTTGGGTTTGCAAGTGTAACTACTAGTCCCACACAAGGCTGTAACCCTGCTCTGAGAAACAGGAGGCTGCATTTACGATGCTGTCTAAATATATGAGCTAGATGAGACTAACCAAAATATCAGATTGCTTGTTTATAGCTCATTAAAAAGAAAAAGAATAATAATGCTGCATTTTGTCTAATCAGTTATGGTATAATTAGGCAAAATGTTAGGTTGTAGAGCATAAAAAAAGGTGCAAATTTTATATAGGAGGTACAGGAACAAGGTCTGATGCTCAGGCGAGGGCTGATCAGGGAGCCTGAGCCTATTAGGAGACTGAACTTCTTCAGACAGTAAGCCCTCACTCCAGAAACCTCTATGTCCCTCACCAATGTCTTTGGCCTTCTTAAGATTCTGACAGGAAGCGGTAAACACTGGTAGACTTTATACAATAGGGGCTTTATTGGGTAAAGACTATTTTCTGGCAAAGCCACCTACAGCTGGTATTTTGCGAAGCATCACAAAAAAAGTGCACCCCTTCATTTGCATCTTCTCTCAGGTGCCAGAAAGCAACAACTGTTGTTTTGTATAGCAGGGAAGCTATAGAAGTTGTAGAAGGTGAAAAAGCCTCTCCGGTTTTAAGTCTGACTGCAGACATAGCAACCGTAGCCAGAAAGCGAACATTCTCCGCCAACAGACACAAGAAAAGATCACTCTATGTCACGAGGCACAGGCAGTGTGGGACACAGAAGAGACCTGGCAGATGAGGTGATAGGAGAAAGGGGGATCCAGTCAGCACCTGTCAGAATTGCACTAATTCATGCTGAGAAGGGCCTGGGAGTTAAAACCCAAACTTCTGTATTTATTTGCAAATTGTATGAAGAGATAATTATGTTTAATTTCTTATTTAATTCTCTGTATGATTTATTTCAAAGTGAAGGTTTAGCCATTCTAAACATGATCTTTTGAACACAGTCCTTAAAACGTTCCAACTTGAAAGAACATCTTCAGATATTGTTAAAGACAGTGGAACCACGTGGACTCCAACATGAAGGCATCAGGCATCCAGGCCCAGGGCAGGCCAAGGACGCGATACCTTTTAAGGGCCACTTATTCCTAGCTAGGCCCAACAAACAACTATATACATGGGCAGTTATTTTTCTCAAGAAACTTTTTGCTTCGTTCCCCGTTCCTAGCTGGAACAGGTGGGGTATGGGCAAGGTGCTTCTGCCTGATCCAGAGTGATCGGGAAAGGCTAGATAAAGGAATTGGGACCAAAGGGGACAGGAAGAAGAGTGTTCCATGCAAGAACATGAGCAAAGGTTCAGGGAAAGGATTCAGCATGGCTGGTTTGTGATGAAAGTAGGCAAATCACAGGGACTCCAGCATGGAGGAGAGACTGTGAAAAGCTGCTCTGTCTCTCTTCTTTCATTCTGATGACAAGGAAAAAGGGGGAAACTGCTCATTTAGGCCATGAAAGAAGCTAGGGAACCAGAAGAAAATGAAAATATGAAGGTGTGCTACATGTTCCAAGGTTTAGATTACTATAATTTACAATCATAGGACAGAGATGTCTAACCAAATGCCAAGAAAATTCTAGACTCTGGACCCAGTAGCTGTGACTGCCCTTAAGAGTGATGAGTGAGGGATTAGGAAAACCATGTTCCCAAAGCCATAGTCACCAGCATCCCTTATGCCTCTCAGACCAGCCTGAGTAGCAGGAGAGGCAGGGGGAGAGCAGCCAGTTGGCTACACCAGCCACAATAGTTATTTGCACAGAAATGGTCAATAACTAAAGCTGTAAGTGTTTGCGAGGAGGGTGTGACTATCAGCCAAACAGGACCAGAAGTGAATGAGCTTCTTCCTACAGAGCTCCATGTCTCGATAAGTTCACCTCTTGATAAGTTCACCTGCCCTGGAGATCTTCTGAGTGGTGCTATGGACTGGTATTTCGGGCAAGTTCTAGGTCCATTCTACCCTTAGAGGATCAGAGATACTATTTCCTCATGACTGTCAATCAATTCTAAAACTAGAGAAGACATATTTAGATTTTTTTTAAGATTTTTTTTTTTCCTTTTTCTCCCCAAAGCCCCCCGGTACATAGTTGTATATTCTTAGTTGTGGGTCCTTCTAGTTATGGCATGTGGGACGCTGCCTCAGCGTGGCTGGATGAGCAGTGCCATGTCTGCACCCAGGATTTGAACCGACGAAACACTGGGCCGCCTGCAGCGGAGCGTGCGAACTTAACCACTCGGCCACGGGGCCGGCCCTGAGAAGACATATTTTAAAATGACTAAATCACATTTATCAATTTCTAACAAAGTAGATTTTCCACTTACCTTAAGGTCTCTATGAATTAATTCTTTTGAATGTATATAATCTACTCCTGTAGTTATTTGTTCAAAAAATTCCAAAGACAATTGTTTATCTGTTTTCTCGCCTCTTCTATTGTCAATCCATTGCTCTAACGTCCCCTTATTACAGAATTCCATTTGGATGAAAAGGCAGTCAGTCTTTGATCTAGAGATAAAATTCACAGTATGTTAGAAGTAGCAATAAAAATAAAAATTTTCGTAAAAAAAAATTTATACAAAATACATTTTTTTAAATTACACCTTCTCAAGAATCCCCAAAATGTCTCAAAATAGAAAACTAAATATAATATATAAATTTGAATCAAAAGAAAATAAACCATTTTTAAAAAATTTTTTATTTATTTACTTTTTTTGGGGACGATTAGCCCTGACCTAACATCTGCTGCCAATCCTCCTCTTTTTGCTGAGGAAGACTGGCCCTGAGCTAACATCCATGCCCATCCTCCTCTATTTTGTATGTAGGACACCTGCCACAGCATGGCTTGACAAGCAGTGCGTAGGTCTGCACTTGGGATCCAAACTGGTGAACCCCAGGACGCCGAAGCAGAGCATGTGAACTTAACTGCTGTGCCACCAGGCTGGCCCCAAACCATTTTTTATTTAAATCATAAGTTCCCTGATGTCCAGAGCTTTATTTGTTTAGCTAATTTATGAAGTATGAGCCTGTCCATTCTTTAATGCTGAAGGTCCTTGATCATCTTTGCTAATAGATAAGAATAGGAGCATTAATATAATGGAATTGCAGAAAACTAAATTTCATTTTTACATAATTTTGAAACATTTTAATTTACCACGGGTCTACTGAGCATCTATTTTGTGAAAGGCACACAAAAGGCACCTAGAAATAAGAAAATGAGTTACACCTTATCCTTGCCATCATGGAAATTAATAGAAGAGAGGTAAAGGAAAAAAAAAACACCTAAAACAATAGTATAAGAATAGATACTCTAAGAGAAGTGCCAAAAAACTGCTATGAGATATAACTGAGAGGACTGATTTTGCTAACCATATTTTATTTTTTTTCTGAACTAAGTTGGCCTTAATATTAATTGATGTTCTTTGAACATATGTTGGCAAGAAAACAGAAAGAAGTAGCCAAGAATTTGCTGAAAGCTGAAGAAGTCCTGTATGCTGATGGTCAATGACTCCTCCAACTGATGATAAAGTTCTCAATTACACGGGGTGGAGATGGGGCTGGAGTCAGGAGATGATGAATGAACTGGTCCTCAATGGCCTCAGGATTTCAGTCAGGACCGTCCCCAAGAAACGCTGGGTGATTTTCAAAGGGAAATTCCAGCTCTTTAGAACCCTCCAGTCCTTTGGAAGTGGCATGCCAGAGACAAAACACGCGTGATGCAAAGTGGGGTGCCCCCATCACAGTTGATGGTCTTAAAATTATTTCACTGTCCACAACCCCACCATAAGTGGTGTAATTACTCTCGAAAGAGATCCCTTCACGACACCCCACCAATCAGACGCCTGTGAGTGGGGACAGAGAAGTGTTGGCAGCTCAGGAGGGAACTTCCATTTGCAGCATCTACAATATGCTCAAACCTTCTTCACAAGACTGCATTTATAGCCTAGACTGAAGTCGGGGCACGTGAGCAAGCCTATCTATGAAACACTGGAGTCAGGAAAGCAGCTGAGGACAACAAAAAAGTTTTTTTCAGGCAAGTTTGGAGCAAGAAAAAGATTACTCATTGTCTCCTTACCTGCAGAATGAAGAGGTAGCAGTGTCTCAGTGTTTGTGGTTGTGATTATTAAAGAATTAGTGGCCTTATCTGCTGGCCCCCACACAGTAAACAACAGTTTCCATCATCCTATTATGGCTAAGAGAATTTCTTTTTAGTTACCTTGAAAGATTTATGCTTTCCTCAGGATCATAATCATTCCCAACCCAACAATTAGAGTAGTGAACAATATTTGGATGATCAAGCTCTGCCAAAGCTTTCACTTCACGCTCTGCCTTCTTTCTTAAAAAAAAACAGAGAACATAAAAGTGTCAGTATACATCCCTGATAACAACTACAAACACCTCAACAGAAGACAACTATCCACACTCCCTTAGTAGACAGTTGCTATGGTTCCCATACCCAGGGTTTTAGAATGAAAGCCAAGGAGACTCAAAAGGAAAAAGTGACCATACAGAAAAAATACGGCTGTTCTCACTCTCAAAAGAAAAAGGAGTGACTTAATTAATTCCAAACATCAGACAACTTAAAAGTCATCTGTAGTAGTCCTTGAAATGCCAGGGATACAATTTTTGGTAGCTAATTCATCCATTATGTTTTGTTTAAACTTGTGTTAAAATCACTTTGGATTTCATAAGCAAATCCCATTTGGGCAGCAAGGGTTGGTAGCCCAGGCAGCAGGAAGAACCTAATCCAAAATTTTCAATGTGTGTCAAAAATATACAAAGGGGATAATCTATGCAAAGAAACTGAGACTTCGCAGCACATGTGGGAGCTCTACATGCATGCGCAGTCAAGAGCTAAGACAATTCTATGCTAAGTGGAGGAAATCAATTTGAGATTTCAAGGACGAGAGAGTAAAAGCAAACATTCTACAATTTGATTTTTTCATCTGAAAAGTTCTATATGACATAAGATTTGTAAAAAGAAAGAAATTTTTCATACATCCACAATCCTAACAATCAGTTATTACTTTAGATTATTTCTTATAGTCTTTCTTCATATACATTTTTATATATTTGTAATTAGAGTATATAATTTTATCCTATTATTTTTCACATAACATGCTATCTTTACAATTTTCCTTGCTGTTTCAATCTGTATAAGCATCACGTATAAACTTTTTAATGTAAGATTTCAAAAGTATAAAAAAGAAGAGCAGATAGTATAATGAACCCTACCCAGCCAGCACTGTTTCATCAGATGAAACAGTGATTAACTCCTGGCCAATCTTGCTTCATCTATTCTTTTATCCACTTCCTCAACATCCCCTTGATTATTCTGAAGCAACTCCAGCATCATATCATTTCATTTGTAAATATTTTCAGTACATAACCTTCATTTTTAATGACTGCAAAACAGCCATTGATCAGGAGGAAGAACAAAACATTTCTTAATCATTTCTTTATTGTTGGACATTTTGTTCTAATTTTTCACTGTTATAAATGACTCTGTGATTTATATCTTCTTATATAGTTTTTTCCATAATATGGATAATCTCCTTAGAATAGGTTCCCAGACAGGAAACCCATGGGTCAAAGTATATAAACATTTTTATGGATCCAGATTAATATTTACAAGCATATTTTTAACTGTGTTGTACCAATTTATGAAACCACTAGAAATGTCCAAGACATTGCACTCTTATCATCATCAAGTATTACCATTAAATAAAAAATGCTATGGAATGGAAGGAACAGTACTTCACTCCTGACAAGCAAAACAATGGAGAAGGAAAAAGACTTGTTTTGATGCCAAGTAGGTATAAGGATATTTCAAGTGCAAGGTAGTGTCCATGGGATAGAAAGTGGGTTTGTTTGATTAGGATCAAGAGCACCCAGGACTCCATGCCTGCTTCTCCTTTGCTCATGTCATTTTCCTTCTCCTTCTCTAGTCCTTGAGGGATGTCTGGCCAAGTTACACATGGAAATTGCCAGAAATCAACAAGCAAGATTGGTGAACACGTGATTTAAGATCTCCTTCCTAGGTGTTTTCTTTGCTGAAGGAGATCTATTATCTGGTAAGGTAGGGGATGGGCAGATAATACATAAACAAACATGGAAAGCAATGGGTTATAATGGGAACACAGTGGACTGGCATTCCAGAGGATGAGTTCTATATCTCTACCTGCTACCACAGTAGATAGTATTCAAAGATGGTCACCATCAATTCCTTCCCTTCCCATACGTGCATCCAGGCCTCAGATTGAGAGGTAGAGTTTATTTGTTCCACCCCACCCCAGCCTTGAATCTCAGCTGGCCTTAGTGACCTATTTAACCAACATAATACAGAGAAAGTGACATTCTGGAATTTCTGAGACTAGGTCAAAAGTAGCCTTTGCTGCTTCCTCCTGGTCTCTTGGATGACTTGCTCTGGGGAGCAAGCCGCTAAGTTGGAACCCGGCCACTAAGTTGCGAGAAGCTCAGGCTACATAGACAGGCCGTGTGGATGCACTTTGTTAAACAGTCCCAGATGAACTTCCAGCCCACAGCCAGCATCAACTGCTAGCCATGTGAGTGAGCCATCTTGGATGTCCAGCCTAGTCAAGCTTTCAGATGACTCCTGAGCGCAAATACATGAGAGATCCTAAGTAAGAATGGCCCAGATGAGCAAAATCAATTCATAGGACCATGAGAGATAACAATAACTTGTTTTTAAGTCACTACATTTTGGAGTCATGTTTTATGCAACAATAGACAAGCAGAACAATTACCAACTAGCTTTTACCTTAGACAAATCAGTTCCTATCTTTGGATCTCAGTTTCCTCATCTGTAAAATAAGGAGATGAGACTAGAAAATCTCAAAGGTCATCTTAAGCCAAATGATTCTATAACTTCAGTTTTCATCAAGATAGCCTCAAAAAGATGACCAATGGTGTATCCCCTTGTTAAAGGAAATAACTATAGTAAAGTGAAATCATTTCAGAGTAAGCCAAGCTCCTGATGGTAGCATGACATTTTTAAGGAGGACTAGAAAAAATAAATAAGACGCTAATGAGGAAGAGAGGTACATAAAAAAGCATAGTGCAGGTTCAACACACTTTCCCATTCAAAAAAAACCAAAACATTTACTACTTACTCACGGTCATATTTAACACGTTTAATAACATAAGTCTTCCCATCAAGTCTGTGTTGTGCTTTGAAAACCTGGCCAAATCCACCTGAGCCAATTTCTGATATACTTCTAAAATCCTTGATAAACCTTAAAAGATAAAAGCCAGTGTCATTCTGAGGTTCAATGCTCGCCACCCTCCCTGCCCCGCCACCCCTCCACTTTCCCTTAATGTCACTGGTGAAACGGACTGTATAACAAACATGACTCTCCCCTTCTGAATAAGAAGGGTCCACTTCACAGAAACTCCTGAATCACAAAGGATAGTTCCTCTGCCTCCTCCTCCCAATATAGCAGATCACCCCTGGGAGTCACAGTCAACTCCAGTCTGTACAAAAGCCATAATAAAGAATCTTATCATAAGCGTAAGACTTTAGCAAAAAGCACCATATTATGTTCCATAGCTACCACCAAGTTGTTATGAGAGAAATGAGCATGTGCTCTAAGCCTGCCTATGTTTGGAACCACCTGGTTTTCCCCTCTCCCTTATGGCCCACACGCCATCATTAAGCCCTGCCAATTCTTCTTCCAGAACATATCACTGGTACGTGCCCACTTTCCCCATCTCCAGCATCTTCACACCAGTCCAGGCTTCCATGAGGCTCCTGCAGTCCCTTGCTAACTAGACACTCCACTTCCTCTCCCTCCGCCCTGCCTCCCTCTCCAGTTTGTGCGTGGCACTGTGTCCCTGCTCACTGCACTTCAAGCACATGGCCTTCTCTCTGCTCCTTGAACACTCACATCGCCCTTCCCACTTTCACCTTCCCACACGCTCTTCTTTTGCGTTTTCCACAGAGCCTCCCCACCTCCCTGTGCTAACTCATCCTTCCAGCCTCCCCACAAACATGACCCCAGAGAAAGCCTTGTCTCATCCCTCACTCTAAACCCAAGGGTCTTGTTTTCATTTCTTACGACATCATTGCTTTTTCTCAGACCTCTGATCATAGTTTGTAATTATAGACGTTTTCACGTAATCCCTACAAAACTCTAGGAGGGCAGGAGCTGTTCCTATCTGTGCCTGCTATAAATCCAACGCCCAGTACAGTGCCAGGTACCTAATATATTAGGTTCCTCTTAAACAGTTGTTGATTCTTTATTGTTTTTTCAAAACTTGTATTCAATGTCCCTCTGTCGCAAACAAGCCTCCTTTGTTTTAGATATTTTATTTAAACCTGAACACACCATCTACCACAAGAGGAGCCCTTTTTCAAAGGGAAATCTGGTATGGAGCTGGAAAATGGAAAATAGACCCAAGTGGATCTATTCTGATTCCTGCACGAGTACTTTATTTGAAAAAAATAACTAGCTCATAGGAATACTTGCTTTCAATATTAAAAACTTCCAAAGATGTCAGAGAAATCCACATAAGCCTCACAAAGATCTGTGTTTACCACATTCCATTTGGATTCATCTAAACTTTACTTCTCTAAGAGACATGATCCTTTCTGGGCTTGACTGTGCTGAAACAATTAAACTGTTTGGGTAGAAATATTAATTTAACCTGCCTGATGTCCAACAGTCGCTTAAGAAATTTTTGTTGAATGAGCAAACATATTTTTAAACAAATTCTTTTTTTATAGTTTTCCCTCTTACCTCTCGTCCACAGTATACTTATTTGTTTCTTGCACAGGAGAACTGAAAGTAGGTGCCAAACTTCTAAAAGTAAAGAGAAGAATGTAAAATTCAAATAAAACTGAAATCAAGCCAATTCTGGCAGTCTAGTGGTTACGATTCAGCGCTCTCACTGCCATGGCCCAGGTTCGTTTCCCAGTCGTGGAACCACACCACCCAACTGTCTATTGTCACACTGTGGCTCACACTGCACCTCACCTAAAGAACTAAAACTAACAACTAGGATACACAACTATGTACTGAAGCTTTAAAATAAAAAACTGAAATCAAGTATAATTTGTTTAGAGTATGTTTTATGCCATGCACTAGGCTTTTTATATTTCGAGTCAACTATTAGAATAATAGGTTAGCAAGTGTTAACCTTTTTCTTTATAAACAATATACTTATGGCTCTCCTCTGTCCTCTAATAGTTTTTCATTCCTTTCCTGGTTCCTTTTCTTTGCCTTGACACATTTATGGTTGGCGTGCTTTTCTCCTTTTCTCCCGCCAGACTCAAAACCTCAGGAAAGAGATCTCCTTGCACTCTCATTCTGGTTGCTTTTCCTTTGTACTTTATTCCTTACTGGTGGTAAGCCACCTGCAACCGGAAGTTCAAACGCTACCTAAAATTAAATATGTCTAAATTCCAATCTTCCCTCTAAGCCTCTGAGTCTTCAACTTCCTTAACACCATCAGCGCCGTGATTCCTGTCTGCCTCTCATCCACGAGGAACAATCTTCAAATCCTTTCTCCTTTGTTCTCCTTCACCCCGTTACTGCAACTCTCTTCCCTCAAGTTATGTCCACCCCTTTACAGTCTGTCTCACACATTCTCCTCATCCCTCCTCACTGCCACTATAATCGTGGCTGGTGGCTGATCATCTCACACACAGACCTCTCTTCTCTCTATCCAATCACCCACATTAGGAATCATCTTTCTTCAACACATCATCTACAGTTCAGAAGATACTGGTGGCTCATAACGGCTCCTGCTGCCATCTCACTATGTTTACATTCTTGCTTTTCTCTTCAGTTAAAGAAATCAATTCGCCATAATTTATATAACATTTGCTCTTTTTTTCTTATCCAAGTTATTACACCATCTCTACCCTGCCTGCTTGTCTGCAAAATAATGCGCTTCTCTGAAAAACTCCTCTCCAAACCCACCTCCTCTGTCAGCCTTGCCCAAAATAATGCCTTAACCAATTACTCTAGCAATATCCCCATAGGCTTTCATGTCCACAGTGCAGTGTGTGCGTACATTCAAAGATTTCTCTACATAGTTAAAATTATTTGTTTGTAGATTTCAAGTTTTTGTGATCTTTAACCATGCTTTCTACTTCTGAAACTCCACTCAAAAAGGCATCCAAAATGCTACAAATACTGAAGACTTAATAAATTAGGCTCCCAAACTAAGTTTAAAATAAAACTTCATTTCAAAATACATTCAACGCACAATGACACTCACCTTGCTGGCTTCTTGCGGCTGCTCTATAACAAAAGAAAATGGAAAATCCTATCAGATGATTAAATCAATTATTTTGCTTTTTCTTGCTATCCTTCCTCTTGTACTTCTAGATGGCTCTGTGGCCACATTTCTTTGTCCATAAGATCAACAGCCTCATCAGTCTGTGTACTTTCATCAAGTCCTGCTTCTCAGTTTACTTGGCTTTTTTAATGTTCTCATGTTACAGCAGCCAGACAGTAGCAGGAAGGACAAAAAAACGCAACTGTAAGGCACGTTCTGCAGCAGGACTGATTCTCCGGGTATAGAATACGGCCTCCCTGACGATCCCCTGGCCAGTGGATCTCCACAAGAACGTGTGCATCGCAAGCATCGAAGGGCTAATGGAGACGCAGATGGAGCCCAGGGATCTAGTTTCAAATCCTTCCCCAAAGGTTTCTGATCTGATCACCAGTTAATAACTGCCATGCTGATTTTTTCATTTTTAGCACAAATTAATCATTTTAATATTTAGCAAAAAGAGAAGTCTTCACCGTCTCTAAAAAATTAGTTGATTCATATGCACTTTTATTCTGGTAGGCTTTGTGGGTTTTTTTTTTTTTTTTTACCAATTTAAATATGTTGACACAGAGTGGGGAGCATCAGATTAAGATTTCTTTAGATCATATCCCCTGTTAGCCTCAGTATAGCATGATGACTATGTTATGATTAATTTAGCCATTCTGTTAATGGACTATATTTTTTCTAATCTCTTCCTATTACAAATGATGTTGCAAAGAACATGCTTAGACGTGTTTCTCTGTGAACACATCTGAGCCTTTCTCTAGTAGACATCACCAGAAATGGAATTGATTGGCAGTACAGCATGCACACCCTCCACTTTACCAGATATTGCCAAATTGTCTCCAAGATGGTTGTACAGATTTGTACTTCCACCAGCAGTGTACAATAGCTAAAATCGGAACACAGCTGTGCCAATACTTAGTTTTGCCAGACTCAAACTTTGACAATCTGACTGGTTTGCAACGGTGTCTGTTGTTTTCATTTTCATTTTCTTGATTACTAATGAAATAAAGCATCTTTTCATATAGCTGTTGTCCATTTGGGTGTCTCTTCTCTGAATTGTCTGTTCAGATCTTTTGCACATTTTTCTACTGAGTTGCTTATTTTTTTCTTATAGATTTTTTGCAGTTCTTTATAAAGAGGGTAGTTTTGTAACACTAATCATCACCACAAAAATTACCTGATTTTTAAGTTTAGGTTCTAGTTTAAGTTTAGTTCTGACTTTTCGAAACAGAAGCAGAAGTACATCAATCAACCTTTGAAGTACTGTACAGTCGGTAGAAGGTAAGAAGCAAGCGCCTAAGAACATAGGAAAATATGAAGGTGAGTAGGGAGAGAAAGATGAGATTGAAGAGTGGAAGAATTTTGCATGTGAGGAATGGGGATTAATAAAGAAAGGAGAGAGTCAAAAGACTGCCAAATACTACTATTTAGTAAGAATGCCTGAGATGAAAATAGAAAAACTACGGTTGGGGACTGGGGGTCATTTCTAAATGCAAAAACACAAAGAAAAACAAGATAAACTAGGAAGCTGAGAGATCAATACTATACCATATAAGATGGAAAAGAATTGTTTAAACCGTTGCTGTCACAATTTCTTTCCCATGAATTTGTTGAGAAGCCATTTTCAGGTGATGATTCATAAGCACTAGAAGAAAAGGGGATGACTATTAGTTTATGAATTCTGTCTGTTTTTCATTGATCAGTAATCTCTTTCTCTAAGTTCTCCTTAAACATTAAACATTTTCATAAAACTTTTCTCTTTCGGGTAGCAATGTGAATTTGTTCCATATCACAGTTGCTTATCCATACTTACGAAGAGCTTGTCCTGCAAGGGTCTCCTCTGAAGTCATTGGACGCAGGAGAGCAAGAACCAGAAGACAGTGGGTCAGCTTTCTGAAAGACAGAGTGCCTCGTAGCAGGTTTGAGCGCAACTAAGTTACTCCTCGACAGGGGCTCAGTCTCTGTGTGCCAACTAATCACCACGTCTATTTCCCCACATTTACCAAATGCACAGCCACACACAATTACGAGATTAATACACGGCTCATCGGTGGGACAGAGAATCAAGGAATCCTTCCGCTATGTGATTGGCTGTCAAGGCATCATGTAAACAGAGTCAAACCTCAAATCAACTTCAGAGGCAATTTTAAAATATAAAAATTAAATCCAAAGGCAGTACATACCATTGGGCTTCCTTCTGAGGATATCTGATCATAGGCAAGTTTAGCGGCTAATTGTTTTGCCTCCTGTTTTGTGGAACCTGAAGCAATAGGGTATTCTTTCCATCCAATTTTGTATTTACAACGAAACCTAGGGGAAATGACGGAGCGTATTTACCCACATACCAAAAAACAGCGAATCTAACTTACGATTTGAAAAAAAACCACATATTAACAAAAAGGCCTTAATATAACACAAATTAAAAGGTATATTTATATTTTATATCTTGTATAATTTAATCAATAAGATGGCTGAGCAATTTGCCAGAATAACCAGGATTAGCTGACATCTCAGCTTGCATCTTCCAGGCAACTTCTAACTCTTGCTTCATTGAAAGATCTGGCACAAAGGCATTAAATGGTGATTTTTTTTAAATTCCCCAAAGGTTAAAAGATATGGAGGCAGAGGAGGAAGAGAGAGATCCAGTGAATTTTTCAGAGATGGTCAAATGGGAAAGAAAAAGCCAGATGAGAAAGAAAGTGGGGCTTCTACAGGAGAAACAATGAGAGTACAGTTTTGGAGGGGATGGGCAAAGCATGGGTTTTGCTCCAACTTTTCAGCATTTTCTGCCCCCTGCTTATGTGCACAAAACACCTAAGAAAATCCCCACAGTGTGAAGACCTCATGCTGAAGTCCACACCCTCCTCATATTAGATGTAAGAACATTTGTGATTAGGCAAGGACACTTGGATAACTGTATAAAAACTATATTTAAGTTGGCAAAGCAATGGACATGGTAATATATGTCATGGAATCTTATATATATAAAATCACAAAATTATTCAAGTATTATTTGCCATTGAGGGAAACACATCCAACCACGATGAATCTTCTCTGCTAGGCCCTGAAGGGAGAGTTAGAAAGCTGGGCTGAGTGACCGTTCGTTTCTATAGCTTCTATTTTTCCCAGGCACCCCATAAATAGACTTCTCTTTTTTAGGTATCTAATGTTAGAGCATTTAATTCAAAGGAACCAAAGAGGTGCACTACAGAAAAACAAAATGGCCTCTTAATTTATTGAGATTAACCCACAGAATTCACTTTTGACTACAGATGGTCCCCGATTTACGATGGTTCAACTTAGGATTTTTTGACTTTACAATAGTGCAAAAGCAAAACACGTTCAGTAGAAACCATGCTAGGAATTTTGCATTTTGATCTTTCCCTGGCCTAGCAATACACAGTATGATACTCTCTCGTGACGCTGTCAGCCATGGGATCACAAGGGTAAACAACTGACACGCTTACAACTATTCTGTACCCAGATGACCACTCTGTTTTTCACTTTCAGTCGAGTATTCAATAAGTTACATGAGACAGTCAACACTTTCTTATAAAATAGGCTTTGTGTCAGATGATTTTGCCCAAGTGTAGGCTAACGTGACAGTTCTGAGCATGTTTAAGGTAGGCTAGGCTAAGCTGTGATGATGGGTAGGTGTATTAAATGCATTTTTGACTTATGATATTTTCACTTTATGATGGGTTTATCAGGATGTAGTCCTACTGTAAGTTAAGGAAAATCTGTCTTTCATTCCAATGAATATTAGCACATTATTCTCTTCCTGGCTCTGGCCTAAATAAAAGCCATCAGAGTAAAAAGTAAAACACAAATAGCTGAACAAATTCAAAGGGCACTTTCCTAAAGTGGCTGTTAGGACTGTCGACCACTTAGATTTTCTTCTTCTCTCTCATTTGACTGACTGTAGCTGAGAAACAATCCTCCTCATGCTCATTCGCTTTCTGCTTTTTCCAGGTCCAATCCATTCTTTATCCTCACTTCCAAAGTCTGAGCTCACCGGTGACGTCCTCGGTACCTGAAGCTCCAGTCTGTCCCTCTCTAGTAGATCCCTCAGACCCTGGTCCCCTCATAGTCTAGGGCGAAAACTCACTACTTTCAATACATGGTACTTGTCCATAAAGTGACATTATTTAATCAAATCTGAAGGACAAACAGCTCTCTAATCTGACAGTGGTGGAAAGAGAGTCATCCTGCAGGCGTGATAGAGCTGTTTTCACACAGCCACTGCCACTGTGATCTCCGGGATGAGAAATTTCTACATCCCTCAAGCAGGGAGACCCCATACTCTCTTAGGTTTCCTGCAGACTAAACCATCAAGATATACCTCAGAAAAAAAGGATTATCCAGATTTGATCAATTATGGGATACGGGTCCCAAGTCTTCAGCAATTAATCATTTTAATATTTTAATTACGAAGATGTCCAATTGCCTATAAATCATATAAAACCTTCAGTAAAGAATGTATAGAAAAGGACAAATATGTCTAGAAAATTAGACATGAAAATAAGCCCACTCTATTACTTAGATACAATGAAACCGAAGGAAAAGTCGAACGACATCTCACCTTTTGGGCCCGCCATCCCTTGATTCATATTGTTCATAATTTAGAGAGAGTTGATTCCTCTGGCTATATGTATTAATAAGGCCTATGTAATTCTTGGGAAGTTCTTCTGAAGTATCTTTCGTCAGCAGTGGTAAAGAACTAACTGTCTACCAAGAAGAAAATAATCTTGTTTAGTTAGATGATAATAAAGATTTAACTCTATTTTGTCTAATATAATTACTAAATGAATAATTTGAAAGACAACTTAGATTTTATGTATTTTCCTACTATATTGCCTTGAGTAAAAGTGTAAGTATATACTTTCCTGTACCAGAAAAATCCACAAGAATAGATTTTTAACAATAGGAAAGGAATCACTCATTTTCCTTTTCATAGTTTTGTAAGGAAAAAAATAAGTCAATTTTTCTATGACCCAGCCATCCCATTACTGGGTATCTATCCTAAGAACCTGAAATCAGAAATCGCAAGAGTCCCTTGCACCCCTATACTCATCGCAGCATTATTTACAATAGCCAAGACCTGGAACCAACCTACATGCCCAGAAACTGATGATTGGATAAAGAAGATATGGTATATATACACAATGGAATACTACTCAGCCATAAAAAAAGACAAAATTGGCCCATTCGCAGCAACGTGGATGGACCTCGAGGGTATTATGTTAAGCAAAATAAGCCAGTCAGAGAAAGACGAACTCTATATGACTCCACTCATAGGTGGAAGTTAACATATTGACAAGGAGATCTGATCGGTGGTTACCAGGGAAAAGGGGGGGGGGGGGAGGGCACAAAGGGGGAAGAGGTGTACCCACAACATGACTAACAATAATGTACAACTGAAATCTCACAAGGTTGTAATCTATCATAACATTAATAAAAAAAAAAAAACCCTCAATTTTCTCGTTTATCCATACAAAATATAACACTTTCCAGCTTGCTTACCCTTTGTAAATCTCAAAAACTAAGATAACAAATATTGATGTAAAGCCATATCCTGGATCACAACTTAATGGGAAAGATGAATATAATAGATATAATAGCATCATTCCTTTCATTGTTATCCACACCTCTTTTATGCTTAATCTGACAAAATCTTCTCCAAAGTTTTTCTACTTTATTAATCTTGTCAAAGAACTTTGGTTTTATTAATTTTCTTTATTGTTTCTTTATTTTCTTTTACATTAATTTCTGCCCTTATTGTTCTTATTTTCCTTCTGCTTTTTAGGGAGAAGGTATTCTATTGTTCCTTTTCTAACTTCTTGACGTGGTTTTCTGGCCCATTAACAATTTATGAACTTGTGATTTTGCCTGATTTATTTTTTTCAATTTGGGCTAGAAGGGTGACATCTTCAAGCAAGATTTTTCAGGAAAGTATCTTTTTTCTTTTTAAATGTGAGTAATGTACTTTTTTTTTTTTTTAAAGATTGGCCCTGAGCTAACATCTGTCCCTGATCTTTTTTTTTCTTCTCCCCAAAGCCCTGAGTCCGTAGTTGTATATTCTAGTTGCCGGTCCTTCTGGTTGTGCTGTGTGGGATGCTGACTCAGCATGGCCAGATGAGCAGCACTCAGTCCACAACCAGGATCTGAACCAGCAAAACCCTGGGTCGCCGAAGTGGAGCCTGCAAAGTTAACCACTTGGCCACGGGGCCGGCCCCCAGTAAAGCATCCTGAAAGCTCAATTTTTCCAAAAGTTTCAATATCTGAGAATGATCCTCTTTTGTCCCATGTGAAAATGAATTCTTGTCTCATTTTACAGCTGCTACTCCACCGTCTGCTGGTTTTTAACGTTGCTGTAGACAGCATGATACTTTTTTTCATTTTTACATTTAAAATAATTTCCTTCTTCTACCTACACACTTGTTGGATTCTTTCTCCATCCCTGGAGCTCAGTACTTTCCCCAGGTTTGATGTTGCTCTTGATGGTTCTGTATTTTTCTGTATCTGTTGAGTTGTTTTAATCTGTATCCAGGTCTTTATTTCAGTAACATTTTCTACTGAAATCTCTTCAGATAGCTTTTTATGTACAATTTACTCTGTTCTCATCTTCAGGGATACAATTATATGTGTGTTGGTTCTTCATTATCTGCCCTTCTTATACATCCTCCTCCTCATAATCACTTTCATCTCTATCCTTTTCCACTGAATTCCCTCAATCAGGTGGAGGGACTCCTGCCAGAACCTGTCAGCTCATTTCTCACTGTTTCCACTCTTGTTCAACTTCAGAGTGTGTCACTGCTGTTGGCACACTGAATAGGTATTATCCAACTTTGCCCACCATTTCCTAGGTGTACCTCTCATGCAGGGTTCTACAGAAATGGAGACAGGAAAAAAGATTGAACTAAACTTCTGAATGTAAAGGAACTTGCACATGGCTTTACTCTGTCCGTGAGTATTTTCTCACAGAGAAAAATATAAACTATATTTGTGAATTCCCTTTTACTAGCAAAAAAGGGCAATTACTCACCTTGTTTTCTCGAAGTATTTCAACAGCAATTTTGGCTGCAGCATTTTTGGCTTCCTTCTTTGATTTACCTTCAGCTTCCGGAAATTCTCTCCCATTTATTATAACTCGAAATGTAAACCTGATTGCAAAGAAAATATTCACAAAGTATTATAAAACTCATGCATTATCTAAGGGCAAGTGTTCCAATCACCACTGACTCCTAGGACTACCTTTGAAGATTTTTAACCTATGTTCAAAATGAAATTTAAACAGTCACCCTAAACAGCCAAATTGCACATCATCTTGAAGGATGCAAAGGCTTAGACCCTCTTTTTCTCTGGAGTACTCAGAAGTTACCACTTTATGCCAAGAGGACTTTCAAAGAATTCTGCAGCAACTTTACTCTAGAGATAAAGTATTGACTTCAAAATTGTGCCAGACTGCCATTCTCTCAGTTTATATTTTATAGGGATATGCCCTTTTTTATAGCAACTTACGTTAAATCATGTGGAGGTCCTGTCTTAGACAGTTCCCGAAAATCAAGAACCACATTATGCTTCTGACGATATTTATTAAGTTCTTCTATGAAGACACCTGGTGAAAGATGACTGGCCATTTCTTCTTCCAGTAACCTACAATAGAAGAGATGTTTGAAAGAAGTGACACTCATGGAACATATTTAATCTGATTTTCCCAATCCAATTTAAGAGACCAAATAGAGTAAGAAGAATCTCCTCTATACGACTTATCTTGTCCCCATATAAAACCAGAGAAAATTTTTTTACAAAATCTCTTTCTCTCTCACGAACAGCACAGTTAAGCTAATTTTTTCAAAATTTTCAACTTTCAAAACTCGATTGGTCAAAAAAGGAAGGCGCCCTTCTCTACAACTGCTCTCTGCTTCCACTGAGCATCAAATGCAAGTCTGTCCACTTACTTGAGAAGGTAAAAAGGCCGCTGGAGTGGAATTAGAATTCTTTATGTTGAGAAGAAAACGGTGAAGAGTATATACACAAAGTGAAGTTGATGAAATCATGAAGGATTTAGCTGCATCGAAATAGATTCTCCTATAAAACCCCCCAAATCCTCCCTTTGCAATTTTCAGATCAATTGTAGGACAATTTACCTGGGTAACTATGACCCCAGTTTATGAGTCTCACTGGACTGAGACAGAAGCAACGATTTAAATTATAAACAAAATCTAAAGGATACAGAATCTAAATATAAAAACCCAACTATAACACTCTTCGAAGACAACTTGAGGGTAAATCTTCATAACCTTGGATTTGGCAATGGGATCTTTGCTATGACAGCAAAAGCACAAGCAACAAAAGAAAACATAGATAAATTGGGCTTCATCAAAATTAAAAATATTTCTATATCAAACGACAATATGAAAAAAATGAAAAGAAAATCTACAGAATGGGATATTTATAAATCATATATCTGATAAGAGTCTAGTATCCAGAATAGAAGAACTATTACAACTCAACAACAAAAAGACAACCCAATTAGAAAACAGACAAGGGACTTGAACAGATATTTCTCCAAAGAAGATACAGAAATGGCCAACAAGTACATGAAAAGATGCTCAATATCATTAGTCATTAGAGAAATGCAAATCAAAACCACAACAAAATACCACTTCACACCCACTACGATGGCAATAACAATAATAATAAAGAAAATAAGTGTTGTTGAGGATGCGGAGAAACTGAAACCCTCATACATTGTTGATAGGAATAGAAAATCGTACAGCCTCTATGGAAAAGAATTTGGTGGCTCATCAAAAACTTAAACTCATAATTACCATACGACCCAGCAATTCCATTCCTAGGTCTATAAGCAAAGAATTGAAAAACAGGTTTTCAAACAAATACTTATACAGAAATGTTCATAGCAGCACTATCTACAATAACCAAAAAACAGAAATGAACCAAATGTCCATCAACTGATGAATGGTAAAGTAAATGTGGTATATCCACACATGGAATCTTATTCAGCCATAAAAAGGAATAAAATATTGAAACATGCTACCACAGGTCGGCCCTGTGGCTGAATGGTTAAGTTCACATGCTCTGCTTCAGCAGCCTAGGGTTTTGCCAGTTCGGATCCTGGGCACAGACATGGCACCACTCATCAGGCGATGCTGAGGTAGCGTCCCACATAGAAAAGCCAGAAGGACCTACAACTAGAATATACAACTGTGTACTAGGGGCCTTTGGGGAGAAGAAGAAGAGAAAAAAAAAAGAAGATTGGCAACAGCTGTTAGCTCAGGTGCCAATCTTTAAAAAGAAAAAGAAAGAAACATGCTACCACATGGATAAACCTTGAAAATATTATGCTAAATGAAAGAAGCCAGAAACAAAAGGCCATATTTTGTATGATTCCATTTTTATGAAACAACCATAGATGTTTAGGTAAATCCATAGAGACAGAAAGCAGACTCTGTTAATCTCTCATTTCTTGTTGGAAAGCTCTTTTGATTTTCCTTCTCCCATGGCCAAGCTTTCTTCCTAGCACTTCTTAATCTTTTTAGGCTCTAAACGCTGGTGTCCCCCAAGGCTTGGTCCAAAGATCCTATTCTCTTCACTCTATGCTTTCTCCTCAAGGTGATTTCTTTCACATTCATAATTTCAATGATCAACTATTGGTCATTAACTCTAAAATTTACCTATCACTCATGATATCTCATATCTTACATATCATTCTCTTTGAGTCTCAGATCTCTCTATCCAACATCTCTACTTAGACATCTTGAAAGAACCTCAAACTCAAAAGATCCCAAACTGCATTTATGATTGTCCCCTAAGCTGACTGGAGTTTCCTTTCTTAGAAAACGACTTGACCATCCATCCATGTCTGAAAAGGAGGCATCCTTGACATTTCCTTTCCCTAACTTATAGTCCATAAGTCAGTCCTGTCCCCAAACCCTTCTACTTCTCAATCATGTCTATAGCCACCATCCTGGTTCCAGCTGTCACCATCTTACTGCTGGACTGCTGCAAGAACCTCAGAACCAGTTGTCACAACCACTGCAATGCCTTCTCTCCCCTGCAGCCATCATGATTTTTTTCTTACTTTTTTTTTCATTGTGGTAAAATACGCATAACATGAAATTTATCCCTTAAACCATTTTGAAGTGTACAATTCACAAGCATTAAGCACATTCACAATGTTGTGCAGCCATCACTGCCAATCCTTCTGCAGAACTCTTTTCATCTTCCCAAACAGAAAGTCTGTACTCATTAAACGCTAACTTCCCATTTCCCCAAGCTCTCAGCCCTGGGTAACCAACATTACTTTTCCTCTCCATGAATTTGCCTTCTAGGTACCTCATATAAATGGAATCATATATTCGTCCTTTTGATTTTGGTTATTTCACTTGACATAATGTCTTCAAGTTTCATTCATGTTGTAGCATGTGTCAGAATTTCCTTCTTTTTTAAGGCTGAATAATATATTACTGTATGTACGTATCACGTTTTGTTTATCCATTCATCTGTTGATGGATATTTGGATTATTTCAACTTCTTGGCTATTGTAAATAAGGCTGCTTTAAACATTGATGTACAAATATCTGTTCATGCCTCTACTTTCAAATCTTTTGGGTACATACCTAGAAGAGGAACTGCTGAATCATATGGCAATTCTATGTTTACCATTTTTTTTTTTTTTAAGATTTTATTTTTCTCCTTTTTCTCCCCAAAGCCCCCAGGTACATAGTTGTATATTTCGTTGTGGGTCCTTCTAGTTGTGGCATGTGGGACGCTGCCTCAGCGTGGTCTGATGAGCAGTGCCATGTCCGCGCCCAGGATTCGAACCAATGAAACACTGGGCCGCCTGCAGCGGAGCGCGCGAACTTAACCACTCGGCCACGGGGCCAGCCCCCTATGTTTACCATTTTGAGGAACTATCAAACTGTTTTCCACAGTGGCTGAACCATTTTATATTTCCACCAGCAATGCACAAGGGTTCCAATTTTTCCATATCCTCACCAACACTTCTTGGTACATTTTTTTAATAGCAGCCACATTGTGATCTTTTTTAAAGATCAGTCCAATGATGCAGCCCCCAGAAGCCATCAAAACTGTTCCTGTGAAGGTTACCAATGGCTTACCCATCTCTAAAACTAGTAGTCGGTTCTCAGTCCTTGTCTATTTTCCTTAAACCAGAAATAGACGTGGTTTCTCATTCCCTTCCCCCTCCTCTTTCTTTCTTAGCTTGGATCTCTGAGACATCACACTCTCCTGGTTCTCCGCCTCTTTCACAAACTTCTCTGTCTCCTTTCCTGGTCCCCCTTCATCTTCCCTTCTTCTAAATATTGTACTGTCCCAGGGCCCAGTCCTTAAATCTCTTCCCTAGTCTACTTCCACTGACTCTCCTGGTGATCACCTCTAGGCTTGTGGCTTTAAATTCCACATATACAATGATGGTTTTCAAAAGCATGCCTCCACCATGGACTCTTTCTTGACTCACAATTGCTTCTGTCCAATACACTCCCTCCTGAAATGCTCCTGACTCTACCCCTTCTGCTGCCTTTGCCTGGTCAACTCCTACTTCCTACAGATCTCAGATCAAATGTCATTTCCCAGACACCCTAGAAGAGGTCCTAGTTTGGTCCTCTACCACAGCTCTTGTCCCCTTTATTGCAACTGCTTATTTAACTGACTGTATTTCAAAAGAGACCATGAGCTACAAGAGGGAAGAGACCAGGCTCATAATAGGGGCTCAATAATGAACAAATGAATACCCAAATATCTCCAGATCTCCCCCACCTCCAAGACTTGTCATGTGCTTTTCTCTCTGCTTGGAATGCAATCTCTGCATCCTCTATCTACCACGCAATTCCCACTCATCTGTGAGGATCAACACAGCCTTCTTCGAGGCTGGGGCTCAGCTAGTACTTCTCTGTGGGCCTGTCACTCCACCTTGCCCAGCTCCCATCACAGCTCCAACTGCTTTTTAAACGAGTCAGTCAGCTCTTTAGGGAGCAGGTTCTATGTCTTACTCACCTTTGTATCACCAACACCCAGTGGCAAGTGGTAAATGCTGAACACTTAGACGGTGTATAGGTAAATGAGAAAATGATTCATTAAAATTAAATACTCCACTTTAAACCTCCTCACCATCTCCCTTTTCTTCATCTGCTGTTTTCTGTGCATTCTTTCTTCATTCATTCAGTAAATGCTTATCATGAGTCAAGCACTGTTCTGACACTGACTATACAGACATGAACAGGACAGAACAAGTCCCTACCTGCATTCCACTGAGGGAAGAAAGAAAATGACCATGTCCAGAAACAAACAAAGGAGTGAGTAATAGGATGATCAGATGGCTGGAAATGCTATGATGAAATTAAATAGCAGTGCAGGATAGAGGGTGCATTGGCAGGTGTGGGAGAGATATGAGGGAAGTAGTTTTAGACACAGTGGTCAGGGGAAATCCTCTCTTAGGAGGTAATAGTGAAATAAAGCTGGAATGATGAGAAAGTCCATCATACCAAGATATAGGAGACAGCATCTCAGGCAGAGGAAACCTTGAGGCAGGAAACAGCACAGCCTTTGAAAGGATACCAAAAAGGTCAAAGGGATGCACTGCACAGGGAACACGGAGAAAAGTGTAGGAAATGAGTCAGAGAGGCGGGCAGGTGACACAGCACAGAGACCTTGTAGGTCGTGGTCAGGACTGTGGATGTTATTCCAATTGCAATAGGAAGCTATTGGAGGGTTCTAAACAGAGGAGTGATGTGGGGGGGTTTACGTTTTAAATGATGACTCTGATGCCATGTAAAGAACAGAGTCTGCGGGCCGGGTGTGGAAAGGGGAGCAGAGCATGAGCAGAAGTAGGCAGACCAAGCAGACGCTGCTGCAGTGGTTTGGGTGAGCAATGGTGGTGGCCAGAAGGAGGAGCTAGAAGTGCCCGGAGTCTGAGCAAAGGCAATGCCTTCACATTCCTGCTTCGAGTGAGGACAGGGGTCGGCTTTAGGGCCACACAGATCTGGGCTAGACCCTCTCTGAGCCTTTGATTCATAATCTGAAAACCCGATCCACTGGTTGTTGTAAGGAGTAAATCAGATGAAAAATATCCAGCAGAGTCCCCCACACCACTGGTCCTCCATCAATGGTGCTCGGGTCTACAATTCCAACATCCAAAACGTACTAAATACGGAGTTTTATTTTGTTTCTGGTGGGTTTGTAGCCCGCTGTCTAGACCTGAACTGACATGAGTTATTTAGAGTCTTTAGGACACTGTTGTCTATTGACACATTTCCCTGCAGAAATGTGTTTTATCAGAGTGTCGCCCCCAAATCCTGTTGAGAACATCATATAATAGACAGGAATTATGCTGCCCTGCCTTTCTAAAATCCAAAAATCTCTCAATACAGGAACACACCTGGCCCAATAGTTTCAGATAAGGATCCGCAGACTACCATTATTTTCAGGAACCAAAGTGTCATTTGGTTTAGTCACAATCACGAGACCACACACCCAATTGGAGTGGGTCATAGATCTGAGAACAGCAGTTCTGGAAGAGTCCTCAGCAATTATTTCACCTGAAGACCTATCAAATGCTCTAGATCCTCAGCACTTTTAACTCTAAGTAACTGCTGATCATCAGAATGACAAGCCAGTTTGAATTTAAGTGACATAAATGGGTAAACTAATAAGGTGCTGAATTGGTATGTGTGAAAAAGTACTTACCAGTTTGGAAGAAAAGAAACAGCAGGTTTCTTTTCAACTATTTTAAATAAATCTTGTTTTAATTCCATGTTACCATTTTCCTAAAAGAAATCACCACAATCACTAACAAATGTTATGTGTCCATCTTACTCATGCCCAGAAGTTACTGTGGCTGTGCCTCTGCTCCCTTCCGGCAGACCGCCAGCCTCTCCAGGGCCTGCACAATGCTTGGCATACAACATCCAGTCAACTAGTATCTGATTAATGAAATGAATAAACTACAGGTCGAGTGTTATGGATCTTCAGGTTCAAATGAGCAAACTGAAGAACAAGAGTATAATCTGCCCAAGATTCTAAGCTCCTAAGTGACAGCAGAGAGTGTACCTTTAGCTTCCATGTGGCAACTCATTTTTATACTAAAGAAATCACAGGCAATAGGAAGTCTCATTAATCTGGAGTTCAAAGGATAATTTATGAATTGCCATTCATCAAACAAATATTTAATGAGCACCTATTCTGTACTGGGTGCTAGGGTTATACCAGTGGACAAAACCCTGCTCTTGTGAACTCACTAGTGGAGGAACATGGACAAACCCATAAAAATGCCCCAGGGTGCTGAGTACCATGTTGAAAATCAAAGCAGAGCAAGAGGAACAGTGAGGGAAGGACACGGTTCTTTTATATTCAAGTTGTTTAGGGAAGGCTGCTCTGCTAAAGTGACACTGGAAGAAGTGCAGGGTAAAGCGAGGGACTGGCCCGTGCAGCTATCTGGGGGAAGAGCTTTCCAGGAAGAAGAAACAGCCAATGCAAAGGCCCAGAGGCAGGAGTGTGCTTGGTAGTGCCCCAAGAACAGCAATGAGGCCTCTGTGGTGAGAGTGGAGGGAGCAGGGGCCTTGCCTGGGGACCGATAACCGTTTACAGGATTCTGATGAGATGGGAAGCTATTGGGGAGGTCTGAGCAGGGGAGTGGCCTGTTCTGACCTAAAGGAACCCTCCCGCTGCTACGGTTTGGGGCTCGGGGCACAGAAAGGGGCGGGGGCTAAGGCCGGGCAATCGGGAAACAATTGGTACCGTCCAGGCAAGAGATTTTGGGCTGGGTATTATTCAGCCAAGTGGGGGGGGGGGGGGGCAGTGCAGGCCTCCGCGCTCCCCGTCTGTTTGTCGAGGTGGAGGGCGTATCTGCTTTCCCCCGGCTCCCCTGCCCCCAACCCCGGCCTGAGCGGTTCGTTACTTACTCTGCTAGAAATTCTTCGCGGGGAGAAAATGGCTTTCAGTTGCCCCCGCGCTACACGATCGTGTCCCCAGGTCGGGACGGCCCCGCAGCTCCGCGCAGGCCCGGGCCGCGCTCCGGGTCGGGACAGGGGCTTCTCGGCGCGCCGCTGCTGCCCGCGGAAGTCCGGCCGGCTCGGGCACTGCTCTCGGTTTCGTCTTCCCGGCGGGCTCCGCCTCCCGCCCCGGCCACCCGCCCCTCCCGCGCGGGGTCGCGGGCAGCGCGCGCCTCCCCGGGCCGGCGTCTGGGACGGTGCCCGGGCCCTGAGCCGGGCAGGGTGCGGAAGACCCCCGAGGCGCTTGCCGAGCCAGGCTCTGGGATCCCCGATCGCCTTTCCTCTTCGCCGCAAGCCTTAGAGGTGGGATGGGGCAGTCGGTATCATCGGCTCCATTTTACAGCAGCAGAAACTGAGTAAATTAACTCGCCTAGGGTCCTCACTCTGGAAAGTGGCAAAGCCAGGGTTCAATTCGAGGTCAGGCCCCTAAACTACCTACCGACGCACCCCTCCCTGTCGTCACCTTTACAAGGCTGGGTAGGGAGGCCTGGGAGCATAATCTTTCTTCAGTCTGTTTCCCCCCATCCGTCCAGATCCTTGCCAGCCGCTGGAGCGAGCACCGGCCAGTCCGCAGTTAGGACAACTACCTGCCCGCGCGAGACCTCATGGAGTTTATGACCAGAGCCTTTACCAGCCGTCGGCGGTTTATAGGAAATCCTACTCACCTGATGGACTATGACACACTCCCAGAGAAGTACTGGCTCACTGACACCGCGATGGAGGAGCCTAGGACTTACAACAACGCTACAACGTAGGTGCCGTTACTATGCCCGTTTGACAGATGAAAAAATTGAGGCCTGAGGCACAGAGAAGTTAAGTAACACAGCTAGTAAGTAGGGGAGCTACACTTAGAAACAGGAATCTCAATATCTTGGCTGGGGTGAGGGAAAGAGGTGGTCCCAGGATGGACCTCAAGTGTAGATGAAATGTTGGGCATTGATTGGCTGTAGGCATCCTTTCCCACTTCTCTGCTATGTTCTTCGGTACTGCACAGTATCAATGGCTAAAAACTGTATTTTCCTTGAAGCTCACTCAGGTCCTGGGCAGGATTTAAGTTACCCAAAGGTGAAGTACTGGTGGGAGGTTTGGAAGGCAGGCGGGAGGCAGAGCCATATTTCTGTGGCATTTCCAGGTGACGAGAGCTCCTCCAGTGGTGAATATTTGCGGGATTCCATTTGCCAGTTTTGTGGGTGTGGGATGGCTGCGGCAGCAGCAATGGCAGTAGCAGTTACAAGTTTTCTGACTTTTTGAAGCCCCTGGACTGCCCAAGAGAGCTTAAAGAAAAACGACAAACTCAAGGACCATTAGAGGACACATGGTTTAATAGGTGCCCCAGAAGAACCTCTTATTTCCTGGAGCCTCAGGGTAAGGTTGCAAAAATCAGGTGTAGAGTCAATGCTGCAGGTAGCAGAATTACTATATAAATTTAATTTGCAGGCTCACCGGCTCTCCATGAATACTGAGGGCGTTTACTGGGAAAGAATGAGGCCCTGGAACTTTGGGTGGATTTGAATGAATCCAAGTGAGACTACCCTGCCAAATTCTGCTGAGTCTCCACAGTCCCCCAGCTGTGTTTGAGAAGGCTGGTACAGCCTAGCTTGAAGAGCCTGCAGTAGTCACCTTGCAAAGAGGTGCTAACTCTCCAGATGCCCCATCCCTACCTCATGCCTTCACTCCTACAACTAGAATCGGATGCTAGGATGCTCCAAGAGGATATGGACAAGATTTGATCAAGAGGAGATAGCTTACACAGTAAAAGAATTGCAAGATTTTACTATTTTTTAGTGGAAATTAAACCCAGGAAATATGCCTGGAAATGATTCTAAATGTGACAGGAAAAAATAAACATAATTTAGATTATGCACTCAGTGTGCTGGTTAGCAACTGGGAATGGCTCTAACAGTTGGTTCAGTTGGTTTATTCCAGTCTGGGCTCAGTGGTGGCCCACCTTAAATAAAATTGTGATGCCAAGTAATACAGATGAAGAAATCAAAAATACTTAGGGAGTCAGGAATGTTGGAGTAGATTAATTAGATGCAGCCTATTCATTCACTCCCTAACCATATCTCCCAAGAAGATCCAGAGGACCCTCCTTCACCAGGCATTGAGAAATATATTGGAGTGGGGAGCATCAGCATCCGCGGTCAGCCACTGCAGGAGGGGAATGTCGATGGGAGATGCTGCCATTGAAAAACCTCCCAGATTTCAATGGGGATTATGGCAGATATCTGAGACCCCCGTGGCACTCACTCCTGCTCTATCAACCCGCATCTCTGAACTCATGGGGAGTTCCCTATGACCAGATGACTGAGAAAGAAAAATTTGAATGAAGCACAACACTGGCATTAATCAGAAGTGGACTGATGTATTACTATAGCCCCTCCAGGAGGTGGCCCTAAAAGATAGTGGGAGAAAGGAAATCCTCCCAGCGGGCGGAAGTTTGAACCGTACGTTTAGCTGTCACTTGGAAGGAGAGAAAGCCAGCGTCTTGGACAGAACCAGTGGCTAGCAGTTTAGCTGGATATTCAGAGATTTGGAAGGAACAAGATCAGAGGGTGAGGGATACAGAGGTCTGGGGAAAATGATGTGGGTGAAACCACTTCTGGATGTTGCAGGTTCATCGTGCCGTCAAGGCATCAAGAAAATAAGGGGGTCACTGAACTGGCTGGGCTGATCGATACAAATTCCCAAGGGAAAACAGTGGTGCAGCCACACAGTGGAGTCAGGGAAAAGTGTGTCTTCACCCCAGGGGTTTCTCTGAGGTTCTTTTTAGTAATTCCATGTTCAACGATAAATGTTAATGGAAATCTACAGCTACACAGGCAGGACTGTTAAGGGCTCAGGTCCTTCAGGATTGAAGGTGTCACCCTGCCAGCTGGGGAGACTTCCAAGAGCAAAGTGAACAATGAATAAGGAAGTTATAAACCCACTGTGATCTCATGACCTGCTGAATAAGAAAGGACCATAGAACCTATGCATTGTTTCTTGCTGCTTTGTTTTTGTATGTATTGGTGAACTTCTTTTAATTGCTTTTCCCTTTCCTTTTATATGAGATTTGCCAGTGGTGGTGAATTTTGTAAGATAGTCTTTAGGTAAGAGTGTGTTAAGGTGGGATTGTGACTAAAACAGAAGAGGAAGGAACATCACATAGAAATGGGTGTGGAGATATAGGGGAAAGGATAAGCATGTTTTCGTTTGAAGGAGGGAACAGCTGCATTAGGTGGGAGAATAGTTTTGTTGTTGGCTTTAAAGATTGTTGGTAAAAGGAGTGGACTATACTAGATATTGTTAATTTTTATTTAGTTTCCATTCTCACTCCCTTCTGTGTCTCCTCATCTCCTGGATTATAATGTATGGAAGGTTAAAATAGCATTTTCCAGATTTCTATGGAGTTAAAATTCCAGATATAATTTGAATTCCTCCAATGACTGATGAGCAGTGTTGCAAGATTTGGAAGATGGAAAGGAAGATAAGGCCATCTTTCTGTGACAGAACAGGCTGACAAACAAGCTCCCAGGCTCAGGGGTGTTTGCAGGAGCAGGACTCCAGTTTCCCTTGTCAGTTCTACAAGGGTATGGGGCATCTGTGGTGGCAGCAGTGGCAGTGGGAGGGTTCTGAACTTTGTATGGCAGCTACAGTGGAAGTTTCCTGATTTCCATTCTGCCATCTCTTCTGACAATTATGTGTTCATTTCCTGCTAAATCTTTCTGCCTGACATACTTACAGTGGTTCCTGTTTCCAGTACTGAACAAGGAGAAACCTCCCTGAAAATGGAGCCTACACTGAAGGAATAGAGTTGAGAAGTGAAGATTAAGAATCAAGTCCTTGTTTGAGCTCTGGATCAAGCCTCACCTGAAGCCAAACTCATCCTAGACTGGTCAGTTATAAGAACCCTCTACCTCCTTTTCTTTCTACTATAAACCAGTTTGTGTTTGATTTTCCGTTTGCTGCATCTGCAGCATCCTCACTGATCTGATATTCTAAAAAACACTTCTTGGAAAAAATCCTCTCATTAACTTATTCAATAAATATTTATTGAGTGCTTACTATGTGCAGCACTATACTGGAAATACAGTGAGTGCTTTGTTTAGAGTTTTTATCATGAAAGGATGTTGAATTTTGCTTTTTCTGCTTCTGTTGAGAATATTATATGATTTTTATCCTTCATTTTGTTAATGTGGTGTATCACATTTATTGATTTGCATCTGTTCAAGCATCATTACATCCCTGGAATAAATCCCACTTGATCATGGTGTATGATCCTTTTAATGTATTGTGGAATTTGGTTTGCTAATATTTTGTTGAGGATTTTTGCATCTATGTTCAACAGGGATATTGGCCTGTAATTTTCTTTTCTTGCAGTGTCCTTGTCTGGCTTTGATATCAGGGTGATGCTGGCCTCATAAAATGAGTTTAGAAGTGTTTCTTCCTCTTCAATTTTTGGGAATATTTTGAGAAGGATTGGTATTAATCCTTTAAATGTTTGGTAGAATTCATCAGTGAAACCATCTGATCCTGGACTTTTCATTGTTGGGAGGTTTTTGATTACTGATTCAATCTCTTTGCTAGTAATTGGTCTGTTCAGATTTCCTGTTTCTTCATGATTTAGTCTTGGTAGGTTGTATGTTTCTAGGAATTTATCTGTTTCTTCTAGGTTATCTAATTTGTTGGCATATAATTGTTCGTAGTAATTCTCTAACAATTATTAGTATTTCTGTGTTATCACTTGTAATGTCTCCTCTTTGGTTTGTAATTTTATTTGAGTCCTTTCAATTCAGTTTGTAAATTTCTCACTATTTACAAACCATACGGCAATAAAGATTTTCCTTCATGTATCATTATGCAAACAAGGGAGAATTTCTCCAGGGTATATGCCTAGGTGCGTGATTGCTGCATTGTAAGGTTTATAGACATGTAATTTTACCAAATTTCTTTCCAAAATATAAAAGAGTACATTTCTGTTCCTCCTCTCCCATCCTTTGTGCCGTTGTTGTCATACATTTACTTCTACGTATATTATAAACCCCAAAATACATTGTTATTACTTTTGCTTTGAATAGACAATTATCATTTACAGAGATTTAAAAATGAGCTCACTGACCCCTCAGCCCAGGCCAGCGTTTTGATTTGCAGCCTAGTGAGACCCTGAGTTGAGGAGTCAGCTTAAACTGTACCCGGACTCCTGAACCATGGGAACTGTGAGATAATAACTCTGCTATTTAAAGCTGCTAACGGTGGCAATTTGTTAGACAGCAATAGAAAACTAATCCTGTAATTAAAATTATTTTCTGGAAAATCTTGTATTTACCTATGAGTACTCCCTTGGCTCATCTCAAATTAGAGGAACTGCCCTATTCTTGTTGGCATTCTGGTTTTCACAAAAGAATGTGAACCTTAACACAGCTTCACTGAATAATGGTTCAGATTTAATCAGTAACACAGAGGATCTATATTTCAGATAGTTGCCGGGAAATATAATCTCAAATTCACTGCTGCCCAATACCTAGGAAAAGCTCCGTATAAAACAATGTTTGTGGAGAACTATCTACAGGATACTTTGTATAGTCCGTCTGGTTACTCTAACACTTAGATACCTGGGGGAGGCGGAGAGAAGTTAATATAAAAATCGCTAAGGGAATAGATGACTATGGTATCTGAGATGCCTATTTTAATATAATATTTTTACATTTTAAAAAAGGCTTGTTTTTGAGACAAACCACAGAAAACAAAATTCAATAAAATTTCCTTGGCCAACAGGAAAAACAATGAGGAAAGTATTTCTTATATATACCCACACATTCACCATTTCTGGTACTCTTTATTCCTTTGTGTAGATTAAATTTTTCATCTGGTGTAATTTTCCTTTTGCCTATAGCACTTCTAATATTTCTTATAGTATACATAATGTTAGGGACTATTTCTCCCAGTTTTTTTTTTTTTCATATAAAAGGTCTTTATTTTTTAAAAAAAGCTTCAGTACATGGTTGTGTATCCTAGTTGTTAGTTATTAGTTTTTTATGTGAGCTGCCGCCACAGTGTGACAACTGACAGATGGGCGGTGTGGTTCCACGACAAGGAAATGAACCCAGGCCGTGGCGGTGAGAGCGCTGAATCTTAACCACTAGACCACCAGGGCTGGCTCTAAAAGGTCTTTATCTTCCTTTTTTTTTTTGAGGAAGATTAGCCCTGAGCTAACATCTGCTGCCAATCCTCCTCTTTTTGCTGAGGAAGACTGGTCCTGAGCTAACATCCATGCCCATCTTCCTCTACTTTATATGTAGGACGCCTACCACAGCATGACTTGCCAAGTGGTGCCATGTCTGCACCCGGGATCTGAACCAGTGAACCCTGGGCCACCAAAGCGGAATGTGTGTGCTTAACCGCTGTGTGACCGGGCTGGTCCTCAACAGGTTTTTTTTTCCCAAGTGGCAAACAGCTAAGTTACTTGAGTTCGATTCCAGACTTGCTTTTAACTTTTGTTATGTGGGTGTAGGGCTAATTTACTCTAGGGACAGCTTAGTAGTATCACTAGTAAGATATGACCATTCTGAGGAATCTATCAGTGCCCTGAGTATTAAGGTCTCTTCACGTTGGCTGTTGGGAACACAAACTATTCCAATCTCTGAATGAGGTCCAGGAACATTGTTTGGTTTACGGCTTTCCAGGGGCCCTTTCCCTGTCTCGATGGAGATTTATACTGTCCTTGTGGAGCTTTGTTCCATCATGCACACATGTGCATTCAAAGAGTCAAGGGATTCCCTCTGCAGATCTTTGAGTTTCTCTCTCTGTGCAGCTTCATTTTCTCCAATACTCTGCTCTGAAAATCCTAGAATCCTCAGCCTGCTGACCTCCAATCTCAAACACCAACCCAATGAGACATTTGGGCTCTCTTTCTCTGTGCTGCAGCTTGGAACTTCCTACAGGTAGCAAGCTGGGGCAGTTATGGGGCACACTTGAATTGTTTACATTCTCTCAAGAATCCCAGTGTTGGCTTGCCTGTTGTCCAGTGTCTGAAAACAATTATTTCATATATTTCATCCAGTTTTCTGATTGTTGTGGTGGGAGGGTAGTTCTCATAATAGCTAATCCTACCTGGCCAGGTGGGGAAGTCTCTCACCTTTATTTTAATCTATATTTTCCTGATTGCTGCATTATCTTCATTACATATTTATTTGCCATTTGGGTTTCCTCTTCTGTAAATTGCCTGTCTATATCCTTTACACTTTTGTTCTATTGGGTTGTATTTTCTTTCACCTAGTGCTTTTAATTGTTCTTTATATACTCTAGATATCAGTCTTTTATTTACTGAGTATCCTCTCCAAGACTCTGACGTGCCACTTTGCTTTTCCTGGTTTCACATTCTTAACAAAAGTGTTTTACAAAGATTTTAAATTTGAATGTACCCAAAAATATAAATTGTTTCCTTTTTGTGCTTTTTTGTTTCTTGTTTAATAAATCCTACTCTATGATCATAAAAATATTATCTTGTATTTGTTTCTAAGAACTTAAAGGTTTCAAATCATTTTGGACATATAGTTTTTTAATTTACAAGGAATCTATTGTGAGTGATGTAAGGTAAGGATCTGATTTTATTTCTTCTATAGCATAGTCACTTGTCTCAGCACGAAATTTTGAAGAGTTTAATTTCTTCCCATGATATGCAATACCACTTCTGTCATAGTTGAACTTTCTTTACATTCATGGGTCATTTTGGCAGCTCTATTTTGTTCTATTTGTCTATTTTGTGTGGTCTTCTTGTCTGCTCCTGAACCAATCATATGGGCTTGGGCATATGACTTTTTTGTTACTGCAGATCCCTGAATGGGAGCTCATTGTCATCTCTGTCATCTTGGTCTAGTTCTCTGTTCCTTCTTTGGTTTTTGTCATAATGAGTCTGCTTACTTAATTGGGAGCTGAGCAATGCAACTAAAATAATTTTTAAGAATTTTTATCCAGCCTCTCATGCTAAGGGAAGGGTTTGCAGTTTATCTAATCGACCATACTACCAGGAATAGTAGTTCTATACTCTTTCTCAAAGCAATTTTATTTAACTTTTCTATGAATCGTTCTGTTCTTAACTGTACAGAACTTAGTTTTAGAGTGGAACTAGTAGTAGTGCAAATATGAGAGATTATTAAGAGGTTGAGAGCTGTCAGATCGACAGGAGATTTTTTCCGGAATATTCTCTGGCTTCTCTTCTAAGTTCTACATGACTACTTGGGGCTCTCTGGTGGAAAAGCCTTTATGCCAGAATAATACAATCTCTAATCTTTCGCTTTGAATTAAAGCTTGTGTTAAACAGAAAAATAAAATCCCTTGACAGTGGGCCTCCATGGAGCCTATTGCAATGACATATACAGAGTTGATGAGCAATATATTTTTCTTGAGTCAAGTTAGAATAGAGTTTATTCATTTCCCCTCAGTGCAGAGTTGGAATTAAATTTCCCCCAGCAGCAAGTTTGAGATAGCCATCACAAGTGCTTTGATCCATAGCGAGAAAGAGAGGAATTATTGTGAGAGGACAAAAAACTTGTGCACCATTTAGAGGCCTGTCTCATCTATAATCAAACACAGATTTAGATGTGTCTCTGATAGCATCCTCGTATGCTCCTGTGAGAACCCAGAGCATGAAAGAAGTTAAAACCCCAGTAAACCACATTAACAGTAGTATTCCTTTTGGACAGGTAAACTGCCCTTTCCTCAAAAAGTGAACAAATTTAAGTTTGTGCCCCAAAACTTCAGGTGTTACCATTATTACTAAATTTGTAATATTTATATCTAAATGTTATTTACTTATCATTATTTGATCGTTATTATTTAATTATTTAAATGCAATAATTATTAAGGAAAATAAAATATCCAGGCCTGCTGAACTGACCAGAATCAAGCCTGGCAATATGATTCATACTTCAGCTTTGCTCCTAGGGAAGTGCCTGCTAAGCGCTCTTTGAATTTTTCATCCATTTCCTGGTTCTGAGTTTCAGTGAACAGATTTTTCCAATCACCAACTTCACCTACAACACACAAAAAAACAGTAGACCCAGACATCTGTTAGAATATTTCTTCTTGATTTTACCATTTTTTGGTGCAGTGTTTCACTTTGAAGTGTGAAAATGGACACGAAAAAAATTAGACAGCCTTAAAAACTAATGTAATTTCTCTTGTAAAATTAACAATATCCTTTGGGGCTTCCCCATCTGTGGTGTGCTGGGTGACATTTTTCTTTACATCATTGAGGGGGCCCTTGGCCTCAATGATCTCCCATCCCTAACCCCTCTTCCAATACCTGGGACCTAAAATTCCACTTTTAGGAACTTAAAGCATTTTTTTTAAGGTGGGCACATTATTACCCAACAGAGTCATTTTCCTTTCCTCTATAAAGACCTAAAGATTCTATTTTCCATTTTTCTACCCAAAGCCCCCCTGTACACAGTTGTGTATTTTCAGTTGTGTGTCTCTCCAGCTGTGGCATGTGGGACGCCACCTCAGCATGGCCTGATGAGTGGTGCCATGTCTGTACCCAGGATCCAAACTGGTGAAACCCCAGGCCACCAAAGTGGAGCATGGGAACCCAACCACTCGGCCATGGGGCCAGCCCCTGAAGTCTTTTAAATACTTTAAATACCCCTTGAAAAGTTAACATTTTACAGCAGGTTTTGATTAAGACCTCAGATACTGAAAAGTTTGCAAAACGTTATTATTTTACCTGAGATTAGGATGTGTTTTTCTTACTTGTTTTTAAAAAGAAAATTACTTCTTTCTTTAGAATCTTTTCATTTTGGGGTTCAGGTTGTAAGTTCCTTATTGCATATCCATTGAAATGTGTGTTTATAAAGAGGGTTTCCTTACATGAGGAAATGCTTAGGTATATGAAGGGAAGAAAATAAAACACAAAGGTGTTTACAAATGTCATCAACTATGTAAAACATCACAGAATAAGCTTAGAGAAATATGCCAAAAGGTTAAACCTGCCTCTGGCAGGAGAAATGTGGATAATTTTGCACTTTCACATTTTTCTGTGCTTTCTGAATTTTCTACAAGGAAGATTTTTGAAATTATTTTTGAAATTAATACTTTATTTTAGAATTTTTCTATTCTGAATAGTACTTCATTAACATGTATAGATGGGTCTATTCTCCTCCTCCTTAAAGCTAATAAAACAAAGCATAAAAATCAAGGTTGAAGTCAGGAATCACAGCAAAGCCAGACTTACATTCAATGTTCCATTCACAGTGCATTTTTGAAATGGATCTTCATCTGAAAAAGTGTAGTAGCGTCAAGTAGAACTATGTTCAAATCCTGGCTCCATTGTTTATTAACTTTGCGACAATGGACTAACTAATATCCCTGAGCTTTGGTGCCCACATTTGTAAAGTTAGGGATTTAATATCCTTTTGCAGTAAAATTTAAACCCAGCAAAGTATCGAACACATAATAGCTGCCCAATAAATGATAGCTGTTGCTGTTATATGTCCTGCCTCTAAATCATGTTATATTTCATTATATAGGCAATAAAAAGTAAACTTGGCAATCCCTAAGCTATATTATAATTTCCATAAGAAAGTGCATTGCAGGGCTGGCCCGGTGGCGCAGTAGTGAAGTTCATATGTTCTGCTTTGGCGGCCTGGGGTTCGCCGGTTTGGATCCTGGGTGCGGACATGGCACCGCTTGGCACGCCATGCTGAGGTAGGCGTCCCACATACAAAGTAAAGGAAGATGAGCACAGATGTTAGCTCAGGGCCAGTCTTCCTCAGCAAAAAGAGGAGGATTGGCAGCAGATGTTAGCTCAGGGCTAATCTTCCTCAAAAAATAAAAATAAAAATAAAAATACATTGCTTTAATGAAATTTAATAAAATCATCATTGCCAGAGACAGCTAGTTGCCTATCCAATACTCATTTTCTCCTTCATCCCCTGATTTGAAGCGGGTAATAATATGCTCACGTAAACCGCATTTCCCAGCTAATGGTGCAGTGCGAGGTGACCTTGATGTGAGAAGTCACTGAGTGAGGCTTCCCACAGAGTTCTTTAAAGGGGGCTCACTCAGCAAATACACATGATTCTGTCTCTTGCCCTTCCCTTTTTATTTTAATAAAATAACCCTTTAATTTTAATGTAATGGTGGAGCTCTTGCTGCTCTTTTATCCTCACAAGGTGACAAGTGGGAAGGTAGACGGCACTGAGTGTTCTAAACAATACTGTGGAGCTGCCACTTCCAGCTCTGAACTGCCTGTGTCCAGACTTCTTGTTGAGGGAGAGGAAAAGAAAACCCTGTTTTATTTAAGACAAAGTTATTTGGACTGCCTGTTACATGCGCATTGGTGGACGCCCCCCCGACCCAGGCAACTTTACCTTTGCGGAAGAGGAACGGGCCCACCGCCCCGTGTGTTTCCCGGGACTTTGCTCTCATTGCCTGGAAGGTGCTCTGGGCTGAGATCGTTTGAATCTGCTCCCCAGTTAGAGAGAATCCAAAGAACTCAGTAATTTGTTTTATTCCAGCGGCCAGATTCTGAAAATATAATTTTAAATGATAATCTTCTTTCTATGGGAATTATACCCCAAGGAAAGACAGGCCTCTTAGACAGAATGGATTTATTAAGCCTAACTCTCTAATTCATCTGTTTGTCTGTCTCTTTGGACTGACTTTGGTACTTCTGTATAAATATTTGAGATATCCCTATAAGATATTCTGTGCTGATTTTACTTTGTAGTTTCAATTTGTGACTCTTGTTGAACCATCCAGGATATCAATAATGACAGTAAGCCTTAATTAGTAAGTTAGAATGTTACCTAAGATGATATTCATTTTATTAAAAAAGCACCAGTCTAAACCAGCTGAGGAAATTAATGTATTTGTACATGCTCATTCGAATTCTCTTTTCTTCTGAATCCTATTTGTAGCTAATAGTTTAATTCCATCAAGAAAGTCTAATTTTTAGAATCAGAAAAACTAGAAGAAATCTTGAAATTCGTTTTATCTAAATCATGAGCCCCTTCACCAGCATCCCTGACCAATGGAGATCCATAAATCTTCTACAACAATTTCTTAAACTGTATTCTAAAAAACACTTATATACTTCAGGGTGGTTATAGATGTTTCATGGGGGAAGAAAAAAGGAAGGGTGAAGAGTTGAGGTCAGATAAGTTTGGAATCCTTTGAGTTAAATAAAGGAAAGCTTTTTTTTTTTTCCTCCTACAGATCTCTCAATCTTTAATGTCAATGTGCAATGTGAATCTCCCAAAGGAGCAGAGTAGGTAATCCAGCAGTCCCAAAATCGATTTGAACAGGCAGCCTCCTTCCAACCCCCAAGAAAGAATTATTAACATCTGGGGCAGCACTGGCATTCCGTCGAGCACAAGTTTTAGGAACATTATTCTAGACTAGAAGGAGAAAAGACTAAATTAGTCTGTTCTTTCCTGTTGTATAAATGCACCCTATAAACAGAAGGGATGGATTCAATTACACTTTCCTTTGATAAGAATGTCAGGGGAGACTCGTATTAAAAACTCAACTAAATTCGAGACCATTTGACACACTCCCTTTCTTTAATATACTTTCTTCACTGGGCTTCCATTGCTCTGGTTTCCCTCCTAGCTCATAAGCCACTCCTTAGTCTCCTTTGCAGATTCCTCCTCTTTCCCCCAAACTCTTTATATTGGAAGGCTCCAGGGCTCAGTTCTTGGTCTTCTTTTCTTTATCCATATACTTAGATACATAGGTATATAATCTCATGACTTTAAATGCCATTTTTGTGGCAATTTTATATCTATAGCCCAGAACACTCTCGGCATTCAAGACTTTTATACCCAACTGCCTACTTGACCTCTCCATTTGGATGACTAACAAACATCTCAAACTTAGCATGTCCAAAACCAGATGCCTGATCTCCCCCACAATCCTGCTTCACCTGCTGCCATCTCCTACTCAAATAACAATTCAATCCTTCCAGTTGGTCAGGCCAATAATATTGGAGGATTATTTGACTTCTCTTTTTCTCCCACTACTCTTTCTCCCATCCAAGCAGCTGCAAATCCTATTGGTTCTTCCTTCAATGTATATCCAGAAATCAACCACTTCTCATCACGTCCACTGCCTCTTTTGGTCTGAGCCACCGTCTTCCCTTGCCTGGACCCCTGCAGTAGCATCCCCCAGGTTTCCCTGCACTATCCTTGCTCCTCCAATTCTTTCTTACATACCAGCCAGAATGATCCTATTAAGAACACATCCACTCTTATCTTGAGCTCTTCTGCTTGAATCCTACAGTGGCTTCCCATTTCAGTCAGAGTGAAAGCTAAAGTAATTTCCATGGCCTGCCCCACCATTCCTTGTACTCCAGCCTACCCCACTCTCTTACCTCTGTCTTCATTGGTTAGTCTCCTCTGGTTCATCTCTCTTGACCCAGCCACATCTGCCTCCTTCCTGTCCCCTAATCATACCAGGAGCTCCTACCTCCTACCTTTGCTCCAGTTGACTCCCTCTGCCTGGAAAGCTCTTACCCCAGTTACCAGTCGGTTCACTCCCTCATCTCCTTCAGATCTTTGCTCAAACCACATCCTCTCCATGAGGCTTTCCCCAAGCATCCTGATTTCTACTGGGATTTGTCCAGCATCACCATCCCCCATTCCCTGGCATTTCCAGTTTTCCTTAATCAGCTATGCTGTTTCTTTTTTCACGCATATTATGTACCTTTAAATTTTTATTGTGTTTGTTATTTATTGTTCTGTCTCCCTGCCTTCTCCAGCTAGAACGTAAGCTTCTCCAGGGCAGGGAGCTTTGTCTGGTCTGTTCACTGATGTCTCACAAGGTCCTTGAACAATGCTGAGCAATCACTCACTAAATGTTGGTGAACAAACAATTAAAAAACCATTATATGGAAAAATTAATTCACAATCAAATGGATGTTCCAGTAAATCTCAATTGAGACCTACCTAATGTCTTTTCCATTCCTAATTTGGACTATCTATTAGAAAGGGAAAATAAAGCAGCCACTGTTAGTAATAATTTTGCTAAGCATTATTTTATTTCTGTTAAATAAACAACCTAAGCACTTATGCATTGTTTGGATTTTTTCCCCTAGCACTATACCACGTATCTGGAATGTTCTTTTTTTTTAATTGAATACAATATTCTTTCATACAATCAGACGTTATGAATAAGTGCTCTATGTTGTAGTTTATGATAATCTTGCTATAGAATATCAGTAACCATAATCTCACCTCTTTCAGGTCTTCATATAATATGAATTTAACGTTTTCATCATCCAGATGTTTGTTCCAATTAATTGCAAAATCAAAATAGCTTCCCCAGGAAACTAAAAACACAAGGAAAAAAAAAAACTTCTTAAACAATTTTAAGTAATTGAGATTAAAATGATAGATGGTTAATTTATGCTCTAAAATATAAACTGTGCATATGTGTATATGCCCAAACAAGATGTTTATAAGTTACTGCAGATCCCTGCTTGAAAAGAACAGGCATAAGCCAGCCCTACTGTCAAATTTATATTCATTTTCAAGTCTTCATAAATAATAACACAACTAGGCAAGTTGTAAAAGTGGCTTGATAAAAACTAACAGACATTCATGAATATTTAGGTGAATAAAATAATTCAGAAATAGTGAATGGTACATGAAAACTGACAAAGATATGCCAAAAAGAAAGAAATGGTGAGACAAATGTGATCTAGACCAACATTGTCCAATAGAAAAGAGTGCACACCACATCTGTAATTTTAAGTTTTCTAATAGCCACATTAAGAAAAGCAAGAAGAAACTAGTGGAATTAATTTTAATATTTTATTCTACTTAACACATCAAAAAATATTATCATTTAGGCATGTAATCAAGATAAAAAGTTATTAACAAAACATTACCTATTATTTTTATATTCTCAGTGTTCAAAAGCCAATGGGTATTTTGCACTTATAGAGAATCTCAATTTGAATGCTAAGTTTTTATCAGAAATACTAGATGTGTATCTAGACTGCATAAAACTTATGGTTGAAAAAGTAGATTCAGGGGCTGGCCCGGTGGCGCAGTGGTTAAGTGCGCACATTCCGCTCCGGCGGCCCCGGGTTCGCTGGTTCAGATCTCGGGTGCGGACATGGCACCGCTTGGCACACCATGCTGTGGTAGGCGTCCCACATAGAAAGTAGAGGAAGATAGGTATGGATGTTAACTCAGGGCCAGTCTTCCTCAGCAAAAAGAGGAGGACTGGTAGTAGTTAGCCCAGGGCTAATCTTCCTCAAAAAAAAAAAGAAAAAGAAAAAGTAGATTCATACACTCAACTCGTACCAAACTCACTTAAAAGTTTCCAGTCAGTGAATTGAGTATCTGTTTTAAGTTTAAATTTAAATTAAATTAAATTAAATTAAATAAGCTCTTCAATTGCACTAGTCCATTTCAAGTGCTCAATTGCCACATGTGGCTAGTGGCTACCGTACTGGACAGTGCAGGTCTAGACATTGATCAGCTGGGCTGCCCACTAGCTGTGCAACTTGGAGCAACTCCCTAAACATGTTTGCACCTTAGTTCCTTCATCTGTAAAATCGGGTTGCTATGAGGTTTAAATGAATTAACACATATCAAATGCTTAAAACAGTGTCTGATCAATAGCACCCACTCCATAAATTTTAGCTATTATTATTATATCATTAATAATAATAATTTTCTCATATTTATTATTATTATTATCCTTATCATGAAGTCCTTGCTTTGAGCCTGGCAGTTTCTATATGTTTTATTTGTTGTGGTAAATACTGTAAGTTTCCTACCCAGTATCCAATACACCCCCCTTCTTTGTTGCTAACCAAACCTGATTATTTGGGTCTAAGGCAATCATGAGAATTCTGTTTCCCACTTTTCTGCCTCCCTTAGAGCTGTGATTGGTCACATAATGTGGTTCTGGCCAGTGAGACACAAGCAGGGGTCTGCTAGAAGGTTTCTAGCAAAACTGTCGCTGTTCTGATAAGCCTTCTTCACGATCTGAAGGCAATCCTTGGCAAAACGGTAGCCAGCTTGAGAGTATCTTGCCAAAAGCATGAGGGAGAGGCCCAGGGGCTGGCCTGACATCCCTGGCTGCTGAACCAGTTGCCTACCTTCAGACTTCTTGTTAGGTGATAAAAATAAAACCCAATCTGTTTAGGCCACTGTGGTCTGGTTTTCTCCTCTTCCAAATGTACTATTAATTGGTACATACACATTTTATCCTTCAATCTTTAAAGCAACCCAATGTGATAGGTAGAATTTTTCTACCCATTTTGTTGATGCAGAAATAGAAATCTCTCAGAGAGGCTCGGTAGCCACTTTAAGGCCACACAGTTAGAAAGTTATGGATATTGCCGTTTTTCAAAGTCGGTCTGACACCAGAGCTAGTTTTGCCAAACAAAATGCTGTTGTCTTACCTTCTGTAGGTCAGATATTCTTATCTTCACTTTACAAGGAAGGAAGCCAGAGTTCAGAGAGGTCAAACGTCTTGCTCAGAATCGCCCAGGCAGTGAGTGATTTGAACCTGGGTTTAATTTCTAGCTCTGCTACTCAATGGCTGTGTGACTTTTATATCTCTATTTCCTCTTCATAAAATGGGGATAATGATAGTATTATCCTCCTAGGGTTCTTAGGAGAATCAAAATTAAATAACGTGTGCTGGACATAGCAAGTAGCATCTAGCATCAAGTAACTGCTCAAGAAGTGGTAGCTATTTTATTCCATCTAATATTAATTACTAATATAAAATAAGAAGTGATGAAACCCAATCCAGGCCTTCTCATTTCAGACCCTATAGGTTTTCTGGTAGATTCAGCTGCCTCCATAAGTTGAATTGAACAAGTTTGCAAGGCAGAAACACCATCTAAGTTATCACTGCCACATCTTATCAATCAAATAATTAGGCTAAAAGGATGGATAGGGCAAAAAGGATTTCCCAGAAATAAATCATCCCATTGATGACAGCTTTCTCATTATTGAATGTGCTCTTGTGTTTTCAGTTGGGGAATGTTCCAGACTTGCCTTAACTGCTTCCATCCAGTCTTAGTGAGTGGCTACCAGACAAACCAAAGCTTTCTTAATGGTGCTTCATAAGCACCTTCTGTGCACTGTTTTTCTCTCTACAGCCCAATCTCAATGTTCAGTCTTTGCTGAGGAGCCAGTGCTGTACCCAGTGTCCGTTCATGTGGGATGGTGTGGCATTGCTGTGCTGATCACCTTTAAAAGTGGTCCTGTTAGCGGGACCTGGCAACAATTTCTCCTCTGGGCTCATCTGGCATTAATTCTTCCTTTTACTACACTGTGAAGACTCAAGAGGGCCATGAGTAAAGGGGGCGTTTATTAATCTCAGGCCACTGCACCCATGGAAGTGGAGTCACTGCTGCTTACAAGCCGTGGGACTGTTGGCAAGTGATTGAAGTTTTTTGGTTAGTTTCCTCATCTGTGCAGTGGGGTTGATGCTGCCTTACTCATAGTTTGCTGTGGTCTCAAATGAAATCATGCGTATACAACACCTGGTTTAGTACCTGGAGCATTTGTAGGCACTTCTAAAATTGTAGTTATCAAAAGGCAGAGGTAAATGTGATCTAAGAAAGCTTATTTCCTTTCTGGCAAACAAATATGTTAGGTCAGGTTGCTCAGTGTCATGATTTTATCTTTTTTTGGTTTTTATCACTGTGTTATACAGAGACTTAGTGGAAATAAAATAGAAATGCTTTTCTACATCACTCTATGTGGCGTCTTTGTCCCATGTCTGTTCTATGGCCACTCCGTATTCATTGTCAACATATGAATTGTCCAAGTTATTTTTAAACACAGTAATACATTTTTTGATGCAGAGAAGTAGTGGTGCTATAAAACTTCATTTAAAAGCAACTTTTTGGTTCCTGGATCCACCTTAATCTTCTTTCGTTCTTTCTCCTAAAAGACATTTGAATTTCATATTTATGTGGTCATCTGTTGAAGTAAGAAGAATTTTTTTTACCAACAGCCATACCTTGTCCTTTCATGAATTGTCTGAAGAATTCATCCCAAGAGCTATAGCTTGGAATATCAGGGACATCATTGTGGAAATGGAAAAAAGATACTGCCGTATCTTTAGGATTTCGAAATATCACCAATATCTAGGGAGAGAAAATCAAATTAATTTATTTAGGTGTGTGTTTTGAACTTTGGAAAAGTGAAAGGCTGAGCAATAGCATTGTGTCCTCTTGTGTACTACCTAATTTTGTTAATATGTAGAGAAAGAATGACAGTAAGAAATTGAGGAACAAGAGACGGCAAATGGGGAAGGCTGGAGAGAGAGGAGGAAAAAAGAATTTAAAAAGACTGATGTGTAGGGAGCTGGCCCGGTGGCGCAGTGGTTAAGTTCGGTTAAGTTTGCACGTTCCACTTCTCGGCGGCCCGGGGTTTGCTGGTTCGGTTCCAGGGTGTGGACACGACATCGCTTGGCACGCCATGCTGTGGTAGGCGTCCCACATATACAGTAGAGGAAGATGGGCACGGATCTTAGCTCAGGGCCGGTCCTCCTCAAAAAAAAGAAAAAGATTGATGTGGTAGCAGAAAACTTTTGCTAATGCATTTAAACAGTAAAATGGCATGTGGAGAAGATGTAAAAAAAGAAAAAAGAGCGAGCTCCTTAGAGTAGTGACAAGAGTGTGATCTGAAAGGGTAAACCACCAAATAAAGTAAAACGGCAAAATAATGTTAAGGACAAGGAAGATAATGTTTAGAGTTTGGTGGGAGAAGATCAAAGAGTGGCTGGCCTGCTCTCTGGGGCCGAAGTGAGATGGGTGACTCAGAGGAAGCAGAACCTCTGAATTCCCACGTTATGTCTGTCTTCTCTGATGAGGAATGAATTCATTCTTCCAAATGAGAAGTGTGAAATAAACATTAGGAAGAGCAAACTGAAACCCAAGAGAACTGAAAAGATTGCGGGAGACCACCTGGCTGCTCCAAGTGAGTTTAGGCCTTCTGGTTTCTATTTCAAGAACCGAGGAAATTGGAGAATACGTCACTGAGGACTGTTAGTGACCTCTGAGGAATCTGAGATAACGCACAAGAAGTTCAGAGGATTAGAAACACGCAGCCATCATTTCACTTTTGGAAAGGAGGAAGGCATGCGTTTTGCTGAGTACAGATTTGTGACGTTGACCTCCATTTGGGAGAGGTTTCTAGAATTGACTAAATAGATGATTTGATAAAAGAGGAAGCAGTAACCACCAGGGGGCAACATGAGTCTTCTAAGAACAAGTTGCTTCCGGCTCGCACCAGGTTTTTCTTGGCCGTGGTTTCTGTATTAGTAGATTTGCTGCTGACGATTTCTTCTGCAAAATGTATGCCAGAAGCAGGAGCGATTAGGCCTATAACACTGATGCAGTGCTCATGTGCAAAGGAGGCCAAATAATCAACATAAACCTACCTGGAGATTTTTAATGGCATTTCCACACTCCTGACTGGGCCATCATCAACATTTTAATGAGTGATTTAGGAAAAGATATGGAAACTGTATTTATCAAATTTGTAGACGACATGAAACTGAGAGGGAATCAGGATTTCAAAACACTTATCAGTCTAAAGATAGGAACTAATGCTAACAGGATAAAATTGAATAGAGAGAAATGCCCTGGGTCTGTGTCTTTTGTTCAGGCTAAAACTCACCTCTGCCCCCATCCGAATAGAGCAGATTCCTGTCACTTGAGGGGGTTGTATTCGGGGCTCTGATTACCACTCATTAGTCGCCCTGGCTCATAGAAATTTATATTACAAAGACACGTGTTTGAAGGGGGAGGGCCAGCTGGCTGGAGTGTGGACAGGTCCCCAGCATCAACCTCTTTCCTCGGCTCTGTCACTCTTCTCTTGCCCTTGTATTCTTGTGAAAGTGAAACTCTGTTCAAGAGCCTGCATGCTTCAAATCCAAATGCTTTATAAAGTACCTTAGCTCTGTTTCTTATGGAATAATTAAGGGGAAAAAGAGGGTCACCTAGATTTGTGATTATATTTAACTGCATTAAACTGGAGAAATTATATGTTAAAGTGATGTCTCTGATTTGGGAGATTTGCAACATAAAGACTGTTTAACAGAGCTGTCTAAAGCTCGTTGCGGGTAGAGGAGTTCCTTATGACTGGAGGTGCTCAGTCATAGTCCAGACAGCCATGTGGTGGAATTCAAACACCTAATGTGGATTAGAGTAGACAATCTCGAAGTATTTTCCAATTCTAAGCTCCTAGGATTCTTGTGCTGTGGCCACAAGGCCAATAATTCTAAGCCTCCACTTCCCTAGTGATTTCTCTCCAACTCTTCCTCTCCTCCTCCATTATTTTCCCTCCTACCTCTTGTAACTTAACTATTTTCCTCCTTCGTCTTTCTTTGCTATTACTGTATTATCTTCCCCTTCTTTTTTGTGGTATTCAAGAGTATAAATCTTCATTTAATTAATTCCTATCTTTTTCTCCTGAGACAGAGAAAAGAGGCATGAAGAAATAAGGAATGAAGGGGAGACCAGGTGAAAACAAAAAGCATTGGGTAAAAACTAATAATTATGAGAATAGATCAATTCTGATTAATGAAACGAAATTTTTAAACAAATAAGAGTACCCAAAGCACCTATAGTTAAATATGCTTGACGTGAAGTTTACTATTACATGTGAAATTCAGAAAAAAAATTTTCTGAGACCTCAGGTAAATAGCACTCACTAGAGGGGCCAGCCCTGTGGCCTAGTGGTTAAGTTTGGCGCATTCTGCTTTCGTGGCTCAGATTCAGTTCCTGGGCACGGACCTATACCACTCATCACCAGCTGTGCTGTGGTGGCAACCCACATACAAAATAGAGGAAGATTGGCAACAGATGTTAGCTCAGGGCAAATCTTCCTCAGCAAAAAAAAAAAAAAAAAAAAAAGGGCTTACCAGAAAGAACCATTTTTTTGCTCATTTTCTTAGTTTGTATTTTTTTGTTAAACACTCTAAATATACAAGTAGGATTTTGAAATCTATTCACTATAAAACTGATTTTAAAATATGTTCTACTTTATGTATATGTTTTGTATCCTGGCTGAAAATGCATTTGATTTGAATGCAACTATAGCAAATATATCTGAAGAAAGAAACAACAACAAAAGAAATACTAAATCTCACACTTCGTGTATTAAAATTCCGTGATGAGTAGCAAGCTCATCATAAAGCTCAGAAAGCCAATTATCTATACATTAAAAACTTCACACTGAAATACCAGTAGGAAGGGACACTCACCTTGGCTTTATTCTTGAAGATGGAGCCAGGTAATTTATCATAATGGAGGTGAGTTGCCAAAATCCTTGGTGATGGAAGCAGTTTCATTCTCTTAAAAATATACACAATAAGGTGAAACCATGTGTGTGTGTGTGTGTCATGAATCACTCCTAAGTTTAGTATCTGAATGGTAATTTCAAGCATTATTAGTGCTGTTTCTCCTCTTCCTCCTCCTATTTTTCTTTATTTCTACTTTCTTACTTTGTGGGGATCAGGAAAGGAGAATCCTAAATAAATAAACAATTAAAATCTTCCCTTTGAACGTCCTTGTTGGATCCTGTGTACCGTTTCTTGAAAAATTTACCTTTTCCCACAATCATACCAAGTTCATTTTATTCAAGACAGCTCATAGTCTGCAGTCCACTCCTGCACTTAATTGTGATCTCTTCTATATTCAAGGTCTTTGACAGGAATATTTGTCTTTCCATAGCTCCTCCAAGTCCATTTTTTTTATTGTATTTTTTCCTTTTTCTCCCCAAAGCCCCCCGGTACATAGTTGTACATTCTTCGTTGTGGGTCCTTCTAGTTGTGGCATGTGGGACGCTGCCTCAGCGTGGTTTGACGAGCAGTGCCATGTCCGCGCCCAGGATTCGAACCAACGAAACACTGGGCCGCCTGCAGTGGAGCGTGTGAACTTAACCACTCGGCCACGGGGCCAGCCCCTCCTCCAAGTCCATTTTTAACACCTAGGTTTTGTTTGGTTTGGTTTGGTTTTACCAACTCCATGTAATCGAATATTGCAACCAAGCCTGAAAGTGCTCAGGGCCACTTAAGTATCTGAGAAATAGTTTACAGGAGAGATTCTTGTCGGTATAAGGAGTTGGTGACTATTCTTTTTTTGTAATCTACTTCTACTGATAATTTTAAAAATAAAGTTACCTGTGTAATCTGCCAGGGTTAAGGGTTTCATCTTTTTTTTTTTATAATTTCATTTTTTTTAATTGCACTAACATTGGATTATAACATTGTATAGCTTTTGGATGTACATCATAATATATTTCGAATTCTGTGTAGATTACATCATGTTCACCACCCAAAAACTAATTATAGTCCATCCCCTCACCTGTGAGCCTAATCACCCCTTTTGCTCTCCCTTCTTCCCCCATGGTAACCACCAATCCAATCCCCGTTGCTATGTGTTTGTTTGTCATTGTTTTTATCTACTACTTATGAGTGAGATCATACAGTATTTGACTTTCTCCCTCTGACTAATTTCACTCAGCGTAATACCCTCAAGGTCCATCCATGTTGTCATAAATGGTCGGATTTCATAATTTCTGATGGCTGAGTAGTATTCCATCATGTATAAATACCACATCTTCTTTATCCATTCGTCCCTTGATGGGCACCTAGGTTGCTTCCATGTCTTGGCTATTGTGAATAATGCTGCAGCGAACATAGGGGTGCAAGTATCTTTATGCCTTTGCGTTTTCAAATTCGTTGGATAAATATCCAGCAGTGGGATAGCTGGATCATATGGTAGATCTATTCTTAATTTTCTGAGGATACAGGGTTTTATCTTAAAATCAGACCTTTAGTATATGTTATGTGGGGCGCTAAGGTCCAAGTATTCCTATCTGCGCTTTTAGAGGTCACTCACTGATAAAATGATATTTAGACTTTATAGCCACTTGTTCTGTAAAAACTTAGTGGAGATCCCAACTCAAGCAAAGGGGCAAAAAAGTGAGGTTTTAAAAATAAAAACAATTTAAATCAATGATATGGGTCCAAGTGGTGATTAGCAGTCATAATACGTGATGTACGTCAAATTGTACTTTTTAGCTTTGGCAGTACTTTTACATTCATTCACAACAATCTTTTCAGGTAATTATTGTAATCCCCATTTTAGAGCTTAATAACAGGCTTTGAGGCTTTAAGTGCTTTGTGCAAAATCTCACAAATGGTAATTTTCAGATTAAGTTATGGAGTGCCGTTTCCACTCAACGGCAGGGCCAGAAATCACATAAGGACATAGGAGAAGTGGTGCAGTTCCTAAAAGGATTAGAAACACATCCAGGAGGAAAATGGGAGTCAATGGTAACAAAACTAGATAAGCATATAATATGTTCCTGGAAATGTGGGATATAGCCAAACTGTAAGCAACGTGAAGACTAGAGATAGATAGATGTTAAGAAAAATCTGTGTATTTTAGCAAAGTTTTCTGTAAAGTGAATAACTATTATATCAGCTCATCTTCTCACTGATTTCTATTTTAAAACAAAAGGCACATTACATAGAAAAGTATCTTTGTTCCTAGGTATGATGAAATTACAATGAAAATACAGAAGATGTTTTTTTTAAATGCCTGAAGAAAAAAATATGTGTTTCTGATAAATTATAGATATGAAAATACTTCAAAACCCAAAATACCATACTGAGTTAAAACGTTTTCCAGAAACCCCAGAGCTAGCATCATATGTCTTACCTTGTAGAACATTTTCAAGTTTAGATGCTTCTAGAAGACTTCCCTGACTTACAAATCATCTAGATCTCTTTATTAAATCTCGAAATTCCCTTAGCAGGAAGCTTAGCTTTCGATTTCGTAATTAGAGCTCAGATTTAGAATGCAAGGACCTGAAGACAGAGGGATGCTTTGCTTGACATCCACACAAAGTACTTGGTGAAAAAGAAAGAAACCTGGATGAGGAACAGGAGGACCAGGTTTTCCGTGAGGTAAGAGACAATTTCCTGGAGCACTGGGTGCGTAGCTCAGCGTCAAGTCCTGGCAGGTCACAATCATGATCAGGAGTAAAACTTCTTCCCGCTGTCAGTAAGCAATATCATGGGAAGTTGCCTACTCATAAATGGTTTGTGTTACAAAGTTTTGTTTGAGGTCATTTGTTTGGAAATTAAAATAGGCTTTCCTGGGGAAACAAATGTATAAATAATGTAAACATTTATAAGCCAGCATGCCAACCCTATTTCAATCAAAAGAGAAACCCTTTTATCTCAGTGATAAGTAACACCACCGGCAAATACAATAGTAGTGGTTATATTGGTTAGGTGAGTGATAATATAAATGTCATACATTTTCAAATGAGAAGCTGGAAAGCTGGACAAATGTTAGCATCATTTTTAAAGGTGATGCTAAACACCGTCTTTAGAGAAAAAGTTACACAACAGGCTGCATAGCAGAAATCAATAGGGCTTTTCATTAGCCCACTCATTTCTTACCTAGGAAAAAGCTTCTTAAAACTCCTGTCCGCTCGTCCTGGGCCTGTCCTGATGCAGACTGCATCTGGTGTGCTTATTGACACTCCAGGCCCTGATGGGACTGCCAGCCCCTCTGATGCCTGCTGAGGTTGCAGCCACCCAGATCCAGGATTCAGCACTTGCCTCCCCACCGTTCCCTCCCCTGAGTCCCTGAGCACCTCATTCACAGGGTGTTTTTCTGTTACGTTGGTCCAATCCATGGCACCAGGTTTCCTTCCACCAGGATCCAACTTCTAAGTTTGTATTTGTTATCATGCCAAGAGTCTCACTTGCTTTCCAGAAACTGTTTCCTGAGTCCCAATTCAGTGACTTTGATCTTAGTCACTGAGTTCTTCTGTCTGCCTGGCGGGAGTCTTGGTGGTGAACACTCCTGACAGTTCGCTGAGGCGGTGCTTACCCTGGGTTGCAGTCTTCCTTTCCCACATGCATTTGCGGGGTGGAGTGGCCGTGGTGCTCCTCTCATCTGTTCTCTCCAAGCACTAAGGTCCTGAGGCGGATCTCCCTCCCGTGCTTTTCTTGCCTTCCCAGGGCAGGGAGCAGAACATCCTGTCTCACCCCCAAACCCAGCTAGTTATATTGGTAATGTGAGTAGTAACAGGTAGGATGACCTGTTACAGCCTTCACACACATCGGTGACTTACTCTGTCCGCTACTCCTTGATCCCTTCCCATCCCTGAGACAGGGAAAGCAAACGTCGTGTCTCATTGGGAAAAGCCTGGGGACTGCTGACACAGACTCAGGCCAACATGATCTAACCCTTAGAGTAACCCTCCTCGAGAATCTTGCCTGTGTCTGTGTCTTCAGAGGTAAAGATTTTTTGTTTTAGTTCGTTTCCTCAGGTTTCTCAGCTTACTTTCCCTCCTATTTTTTTTTTTTTTAAATAGGCCGGCTATACAGCGTGGAGGTTGAGAAGCTCAAATCAGAAAAGGTGGGTTCAAGTCTTGGCCCTGCCATTTATTGCTCCTTGACCCTGGGCAGGTCTCTAACAGTTTTATCTTCTGTAAAATGGTGATAAGGTTATTTTGTGATAAAATGAGATAATCTCTGAAAAGTGCTGAGATTATACGGTAAGCACAACAGTAAATTGTGATAATTATTAATGTTGTATTTTCTGAACTCAAAACTAAAAACTCCCCAGACTGGAAGAAATCTTTCTGTGATAATTTGCTATGGGTTTAAAGGCTTCTTTGTACTAACCTGATATTTTTCTGGGTCCCCACATTCAAGAACTGGGAATTCTGGATATTCATACTTTTTTTTAGAATCAGCAAATATTGATTCACTAATGATGTGGAGGATCCAATTGGAACCTATAAGAAAAATTAGAGAATCAAAGCTCATTACGGAGCCTTGATATAACAAAGGCATGTTACTTCAGCATACACATCACAAAAATTAAAATCTAAACCATTCTCTCAAGTGCACAATTGGTTCTTCTGCATTCAGAATAACCTGGGCTATGGAAGGAAACAGTTTTGTGCAAAACAGCCTTTACTTACGTTGGTATAAAACTCAAGTTAACTTATTTCTCAGATTTCTTCTTTAACAAGAGACAATACTTCTTTTTGAACGTAGAATATGTTCCTTATATAACAAGATTATGCTATAGGAATTATTGTTTCTTATTTATCATGTATTATTTTACCTTAAATTAATGAATATTTTTTAAGGGGAGGATAATTTTGATTTTATAAAAACCCAGCCTCAATTAAGAGAAGGAAAAATATTAAATGTTTGCTTTAATAAACACTTAGAGATGAAATAGTTAAAAACATCAGGGGCCCGCCCGGTGGCGCAACCGTTAAGTTTGCACTTTCCGCTCCATGGGCCTGGGGTTTGCAGGTTCTGATCATGGGCGCATAAACGGCACTGCTTGGCAAGCCATGCTGTGGCCGGCGTCCCACATATAAAGTAGAGGAAGATGGGCATGGATGGTAGCTCAGGGCCAGTCTTCCTCAGCAAAAAGGGGATTGGTGGCAGATGTTAGCTCAGGGCTAATCTTCCTCAAAAAATGAATAAATAAATAAATAAATAAATAAATAAATAAATAAAAACATCAAAAATAGTGTAAAATAGGAGAATTTAAATTCTTAATGTCTTATCCTCCACTAGTGAACAACCATTGTAAAACTGTTTGAGAAACTGGAGGATTGATGTTTGATCCTGAAAAATAATCTATTACATGGAAATCATCATGTAAATTATAGATGTGGCCATGCTTTTGTCTTCAGTCAAAAATCAAGATAAGGGGCCGGCCCCGTGGCCGAGTGGTTAAGTTTGTGGGCTCCGCTTCGGTGGCCCAGGGTTTTACTGGTTTGGATCCTGGGTGCGGACTTGGCACCACTCATCAGGCCATGCTGAGGCAGTGTCCCACATGCCACAACTAGAAGGACCCACAACTAAAATATATACAACTATGTACTGGGGGGACTTGAGGAGAAAAAGCAGAAAAAAAAAATCAAGACGAAAATCTCTACTACACTCAGTGCTCAATGGCCACGGGACTTTCCCGCCTTCACGTTTCTGTCTGCCAGCCCCACAATGCATCTCCTCCATCCCGCATCCATCGTGTTCTTTTCACACAGACCTCCTCCCTCAGACACTGGGGTTTCTAAATCTAGTAGTTCTAGTTACTGATTTTACAAGCTGTGTTCTTAACCATCTTGGCCACCCTCCCCACTGGTTCCTGGCAAGCTTCGTGAGGAGATGAGCTGCCCTGCTCCCACCTTTGCCTGGATCCCTGCCCCACCCGCTCACTATGAAAAAGTGCCCTGGTAGAAAATGATTGGGTATTTACCACACTTGGGATAAGATGCTAGCACTATGTCATCGCTTCTGGCTTCAAAGGTGTCCAAGGCTTGGAAAGTTTCTGAGGTGCACATGGTGATCGGGTAAGGAATCCCCTGATAGGTGAAAAACAAGCGAGAAAGTGCAGTTTCTTTGGATTTTTCCAGAGCTTCATCGATGTAGTCAATAAACTTGGACTTGTTGGCCATGCTGGCTCCCTGCTAACGGACCTGCTCTGTGGTTGTCCAGGGGCAGCGATAGCTTTTAATGGAGTTTTTCAGGAGGTGGAATTAAGGGCTCCTCCCATTCACATGAGAAAGAAATTTAATTCTCATCCCCCCGCCCCACCCTCCCTGCCCTTTTACATCCCCTCGTCTGACAAAAGGCAACCCGCAGGTGCAAAACAGTCTGAGGATCAGAGACTATTACCCCAAGGTTGATTATGTTACCATTGTGGGCAACCTTCCTAAAGAAGGCAAGAATAGAATCTCTTAATAGATGAAAATAGATATTAAATAGCTAATAAATAGTTATTTAGTTGAATCAGGCATACAATTTTCCTATTAGCAAAAAGCAGTTCACAGAATGAAGCCTCTCTCCTTGGTTGATAGCTTTGCACACACATCCTCCATGAGGTGACAAGGGAGCAATGGGAGTGCGAGGTGATTCAGTGGGGCGGGAAGGAGCCTGGCGTTTGGAGGCAACCCTAGGCACCAGGCTTGGCTCTGTCAGTTACTGGCTCATGGACTTAGAAGTCTGAAGACCTGAGTTTGAGTCTTGGCTCTACTACTTACTGGTTGTGTGATTCTGAGCTCATAATATACCTTCAAAAGTCCATGTAGAATGGGGATAACGACAGCTGCTCTTCCTGACCCATTTAACAACAGTTGTATGGTTCATAGAAGGGAGCTGCTTTGTCAAGGGAAACTCACAATGTGATGGTGTCTCCTGTCCTGAGTTCATTCTCTGCTGGTCACGGTCTCTAGAGTGAGATGCTCACTCTCTGCGGCACAGTCTTTCCCTGTAGCCACTCTCTTCTTTTTCCTTTGGATAAATCGGGCTACATTCCCACCTCCTTTGCAGCTTGCTGGGGCCCTGGGGCTGGGGGGAGGTGAGCAGAAGTAATGCCTGAAACTTCAGAGTTATGTCCTCAACACAGGAAGTTGTTTCCTCTCTAATTCTTCTCTATCCTCTTTCCCACACCTGGAGGACAGACATGATGCTGGCCAGCCAGGCTTGGTACTTCCAAGAAAAACAGCACTCTAGGGGATGGTAGACCAATAAGATAGAGACAACCGGGCCTGCTTGACCACCTGGTGAAATAGAGTCACCCCCCTCCCCTGACCCACCCTGCATATAACAAACCTCCTTCTGAGCTGTGTGTGAAATGGTGCAATTGTCTACGTTGTTGTAGCTACTAGATTTTCGCAGTCTCTTTGTTACAGTAATTTAGCCTGTATCCTATCTAGGATTCTTTCTGAGTCAAAATTTGCTCTCTTCGACTTCTTCTTAAGTCAAGTTTCCCTAAACATATGCTGAGCTTTTCTTCTTCTTTGTCTCCCATTCTCTTCTCCATGTCATTCTCCTTAATCTTCTTCGATTTTTTTCCTCTAACTCTAGGAACATAGTTTTTTTTAAAACTATATTTACCTTTCTCTAGACTAATGCTAACACTTAATAAGTTAACTCGTAGTTATGCATAGTTACCTAGCTGCTGCAGGCATTCGTATATGGGTTAAATAATAGCTAACATTATTGATCACTTGTATGTACCACACATCCTGCCAGGCTGGAAAGATTACATGGATGATTTAATGTAACTTCACAACAGTCCTATGAAATCACTGTGGGGGATCAGATTTGCCACCACAAAATGTGTCTCTTTGGCTTATTTTTAAGAACAAAAGACTCAAGAAGAAACTTTGACCTTCCCCCTGACTGCCTAAAATAGTTTAAGATAGAAGGCCTGTTCTAGCAAGGAGCTATCACCATATGTAACTATAGTATAACATGAACCAGGTGTGGTAAACAGGGAGCAATCTAGCAAGGCCCATTTGATCCAATCCTCTCCATGTGCCATTGTCTTTGCAAGGCATGGCAAACATTTGTTTATCAAACATTTGCTTTTCCATCTCCATGTGAATTGGTTCCTCCCCTTTGAAATGCAAAACTACTACCCCCAACATCCCCCTTGTCTTTAAATGGAGATGGTATTTAAGGTGGTGGCTTTGGCCATTTTGGTGAGTTACTCAGTTTTCCTGAGTCTCTCCCATGTAGACATGTTATTAAACTTTGATTTTCTCCTGTTATTCTGTCTCATGTCGATTTAATTCTTAGACCAGCCGGAAGAACCTAGAGGATAGAGGAAATGCCTTCCTCCCCTACACTACCATTTTACAGGTAGGTTAATTGGAGCTTTACAGGGGTGAGGAGAGTCGATGGTTCAAGGAGCTGGGGTTGGAATGCGGGCAGTGCAGCCCAGTCCTCTGGCAAAAAGACAGTTACACCAAGATCTCTCTTAGAGGTCCTGGGTTTGGTTGTTAGTGCCACTGTGTTCTTGGTGCTTCTTTATCTGCTATGAGAAACAAGACACGGGAATTTTCACTGAAAAAAAGGCTCCTTCTGAGGAGGGAGATTTTTGTGACCGCAAGGGAAATAAATTCCCTGGATTTTTGAACATTTTATTTAATAACAGCATTTGAGACAAACACTATATCAAATGTATACAATGGTTTTTCCTTTGGATAAGTTGGGCTACATTCCCACCTCCAATTTCAAAGATGCTTTCCAATTCAAAAAAGTAAGCATATGGAAACATGTGCATCATTGAACTGAAGAAATTTTATGTCAGCAGAAAGTATCTTACTGAAGCAGGCAGTGGGAGAGCAACTTTTTGTTTGTTTGTTTTGAGGAAGATTAGCCCTGAGCTAACATCTGCTTCCAATCCTCCTCTTTTTGCTGAGGAAGACTGGCCCTGAGCTAACATCTGTGCCCATCTTCCTCTACTTTTTATATGTGGGATGCCTGCCACAGTATGGCTTGCCAAGTGGTGCCACGTTCGCAACCCGGCTCCAAACCGGTGAATCCTGGGCCACTGAAGTGTGGGAACCTGTGAACTTAACTGCTGTGCCACTGGGCCGGCTCAGGAGAGCAACATTTAATCTCCATTTACAGAGGGGAAAGAACTGATCAAAAAGGGTTCCTAGTTAGGAAGAGGTATGTGGGTTTTGTTATATATGTGATTATTTTTTTAAAAGTATGTAAAAAGGTAAAATTAGAATATTTGAGTATCTTACTATTTTTGCATTTCCAGACAGTGCTCCCCTTTGAAGGTCTTATTACCTTACATAATAATGGGATGCTGTCCACTGTTGGTGGGAAGGTTGTGTATTTCAGAATCTCCCTCCCAAAAAAGAAAAGGGGTAGGACTGGCCCCTGGCCAAGCTGCTTAGTGGCATTGTCCCTTACATTGTAAAGAGTCTTTGTTTCCCTGGGGAAGGAAGAATTTAAGACATTAATTCAAATGTTGTTGTTGTCCTTTGTTTGCTTCTTAGTGGGTAAAACATTAAAAAAGACAATATGGCTGGATCCTGTTCTGACACTAATGCCTGTCATTATGGGAGGATTTGGGGCTGTTTGGAATTGGTATGTGAGCTCTGATTCTTGTTAGTCTTCCTAGGCCCGGGGCAGCCTGTCAACCCCTACAATTCTACTTACTCCCCTCTTCATTGCTGGCATGCGTGTTGTGGGGAACAGTAGCATGAATGGTTCCAAAATAACCTAGACTGTGTGATGCATCTGCACTGGCCTGCCTTTGAGTGCAGGTGGGCCTCATGTTCTGTGAAATACCAGTTCCCCTTTCAGCTCCTTGCATCCCACCCATCCTGGCCTGGCTCATGCTTCTGGTGGCAGCAGCATGGGAGGTGTATTTAAAGCTCCTTTCCTTGAGATTAAAGAGATCCTTCCCTCTTACCTTCTTTTCTTTTAATTTTTTTTCTACCAAAAAAAAAAGAAAGAGAGAGAGAGAGAAAACAAGTGACAAAATGTCTAAGGTGATTGAAATCAAGTCTGATTAGTACTGCAGGGGCCAAGTAGCATATGGCTCCTGTACCCTGATTGGCCCAAAGCTGATTTTTAGGGGGAAGTAAATTGGCCTTCCTGTGCTATCTTCCTCTCTATGTAGTGGGGTGCCACTCAGGATTAAGTCATGCTTTTTTCTCTTAACAAGAGAAGTGCTACTTCCCGATGTAGTTCAGGATTGAAATTTACTGTGAAATCCTGCATGTGGGAGAGGGGTGTAACCTCTTTGTATTTGGGGAATTAACTAAAAACTGGCTCCCTTCTTCAGAAGTTGAACACCAGGAAGGCAGAGATGGAGTCCAGGAGATGGTGGATGCTGGAAATATTCGGGATCCAGGACCATTTATCTGGTAATGCTTTGGCCTCCAGGACCGAAGGTGATAGAGAACCATTCCACTCTGGCCCCTGGCAGTCTACCCTCCACCTCGCTGTGTCTTTTGGCCATCTGAACGGAAGGCTGGGTCATCACCAAGCTCCTGGGCCCCTCTTGTCCAGTAAGGTGTCCTTTGGCACCCAGCAGCAATGACTCATCTAGACTAATCTCTGCTGTCTCAGAATCCTGGTCAGATTGGCTAGCTGCTCCTACCCTGAGGCAACCATGGGAGAATGGACAGTAAACTCCTAGGTCCTTGTTAGTGTGGAGATCCCTGTTGCCCTTGAACTGTGGCTGCTACAGAAGACTGGGACTTCTTCCAGTCTTCTTCTTCTAGCCAGATTCTGTGCCTCAGGCATGATGCCAAAAGGAGAACTTCCTCCTGGCCACTTGCATCCCTTGGCCAGAGTTAGCAAATCAAGCTCGCACTGGGAATGCACAGCCCGCAAAGGACCCTTTGGGAAGGTGCTGGAGACTTGAAGGAGGATCGATTGGACTTCTGAACAGAGGAGCTTGAGCATTTGCATTCTGGGGTTGGGACTGGGGCAAGTTAGTTACCCCCTCGCCCCAATTATGCCGAGGCGCAGCCCTTATACCTGCTACTTGTGACAATCAGTGACATTTTGAAAATCTGCCACTAGAGTCTCTTCCACTTTCCCCAACACCCCCTGCCCTCTACCCCTATTATTGATCAAAAAGTCTCCACTGGAGTCTCCACTTTTCCTGCCCTAACCCTCGCGGCCAAGTGTTCCTTATCTCAAAGCATGTTTATGAAATCTATGGTGGGGTCCACAATGTGTAAGAAGTGGATGTGAGGGTGTTAAGTTTTGTGTGATACTGGGAAACTCCCACTCCAGTTAACAACCTCCCTTAATTGGCTTATATACACTCCCCAGTGGAAGTGATTGAGTTTCTGTGCAATTGTTTCAGCCTTTGTTATCAAGGTCTTTTGGGATTTTTTTCTTTTCTTTTTTCAATCTGAACCGTTTCAATTACTTTTTCATCTTGTTTTGTCTTCCTGGTACCTTTAACACAGATGCTCTGATATTTCAAACCAATGGACGGCCTGGCAGCTCAGGGCATAGAGTAGTGTCTTAAGTGATATCTGTATATATTTTTAAATAAATTGTTTGTTGGAAGTCATAGGGGTTGCTTTTAAAATGAGAAACATTTATTGTGGCTGAATTTTTGAATGGGGATGAATCTCTAAAGATTCTGGATGTAATGGTCGAAGGGGAAAAGGGAACCTCAACAAAGTAGGTGATGCCTGGCACTAGAATTCTAAAAAGTTTGAGAAAAATTTGTTATGACAGCAAAAACAATAACAGAAAATAAAAAACAACATGGTGCAAAAAGAGATCTTATGAGAAAAGCTTGAGAGAACGTGAGACACATAATATTAATAGAATGGAGGTTCAAGCCAGAGGCAGTTTCTAAAGAGCAGATAGAAGAGATCAAGAGCCAGTGTGAAGCCCGAACGTTAAGAGGATGCCAGTAACGTTGATGAAGTGGAAGAGAGAGTTTGGAGCTCTGGATCTGTGTAGACCTGAGTGATTTTGACTAATAATGACATGCTTTAAATGAATATAGTTTACGCATACACATTTCTCGCGATTTATGATAGTTTAGTTGTGCAAATGAACCGTGTGGGCTGGACTGTGGGAGTCACATAGGAAAACTGGGGCGGTCTCAGAGAGCCCTCAGAGACACTTCCTTTACCTGGCACTGACAGGCAGCTCCTTCCAGCGCCCATTCTCTAAAACCTTCATGGATCCCTCAGATCAGAAGCCGGGCGCTCATCACTTTTCATTGGTTAGTTGTGGGTATATTTTACCCCCTCCTAGACTATAACTTCCGTGAAGGCAGATCTGTGTCTAACTACTTTGAGTATTTCAGGCTTTGTCTTGCACATAGTACTTTAACAGACCTTTATATTCCTTTTCTTCTCCTCCTCTTCCTTCTGCTACCCAGAAGGCAATACACGCAGTGCTTCTCACATTTTAATTTGCAAAAGAATTGTCTCGGGCTCTGACTAAAATGCAGATTCTGAGTCAGTAGGTCTGCATTTCTGACAAGCTCCCAGTCGATGCCGATAATGCTGACTCTCGGAGACTATCACACTTTGGGTTGCAGGGTGTAGAAAAATGACCGAGCGCAGGCTTTCAAGTCAGTGTCTTTAGTTCAAACCCAAGTTTTGTCTCTAATTAGCTGTGTGAGCCTGGGCAGGGTAAACCTCTTGCCTTCTCTATAAAATGATACTCATAGCACCTCTTATGACACAGGGTTGTCGTGAGGATTAAATAAAATAATGTAGCCCTCAGTCAGGATCAACTCAGTAAGAGCCTGATAAATGGTAATCACGGTGTGGGGGTGGGGCCAGCGCCAGGAGGGGCGGGGCTCTGCCAACCCCTGCGCATGCGCAGCCCCGCGCGTCGGCAGCTCAGGTAGGACCCGGCTGCGTGGCTCTAGCCCGGCGGCCTGACGTGGGCTCCGCACAGCAGGCAGGCGTTCTGAGGGCCTCTCCAGAGCTCTGGGGTCGTGCGGGGAACGCTTGGCTTCACTGTGTCTATTCCGTGGGAGGAGCGCGGGACAGGCCCTCCCGACTGTTTCCGGGTTGCTCGGCGACCTTGGCCCCGAGGCGGGGACGGTGCCGCCTGCGCTGCCCGCGCGTGTCAGCTGCTGGCCGGGTCGGAGCGTCCAGGGAGCCCGGGCGGGCGGGGGAGAGCCAGAGGACCGGGGAGAGGGTCCCCTGATGCGGGGGGCCGTGCGGCGGTGACGATCGTGGGCAGCCAGCCTGAGGCAGCTCTCGGAGGCCTCGCTGGTTGCTTGGCTCTTGCCCGTGGGAACCTGGAAAAACTGCTTTTGCTGATCACACCCAGGGAGATAGCTGAGAAATCTTGTTCTCCAACATCTAGAGTGTGAGAGACCTTGCTGTTTGAAATCGTGTTGGCTGGAGATGCTGGGCCTGTCGATTTCCAGCTTTGGTGCACAGATGAGGGGTTTTTGGACGCAACATTGCACCTTTGTCTTAAGCTTGTGCACCCTGAGTCAGCTCCTCAGTCCAGTGTGACGGTAACCTCATGACACACAGCCCTCCTTTTCTTTGAGCCCATCAGAGGACTGTTTTACTTTAAACTTCACCTAAGTTCCACCCTTCTCCGAAAACTTGTCTAATCTTGTTCCTCCTCTGCCAGTTAGGAACCTAATTTTGTCGAGGCAGGTATGCCTTTGGTGGTCTTTATCAAATGGGTTTTATCAGTCGTTATAATTGTACACCTCTCCTAAGATGAGGGACTTGGAATGTAAAATGTGTACATATATTTTTAAGAAAGGTGAATGTTTTATTATACAGTGTTATTTGGATTTTATATTTTGAACTCTTGGCCTCGTCCTCTCCCAACAAAACAAAACAAAATTTTACTTGGATTCCTTACACTGGATTTGGCTGCAGGTAGGCTGTATTTGCGTTGGTTTTTTTACTCCTTGAATATTAAATAACCCCAGGAGATAAAGGGTTAATATGCCAACTATATGAAGAACTCATACAACTCAGTAACAAAAAAACAACCCAATTAAAAAATGGGCAGAGGATCTGAACAGACATTTTTCCAAAGAAGGTATACAGATGGCCAACTAGCACATGAAAAGATGCTCAGTATCACTAATTATTAGGGAAATGCAAATCAAAACCACAATGACGTATCACCTCACACGTGTTAGAATGGCTATTATAAAAAAGACAAGACATAAGTGTTGGAGAGGATGTGGGGAAAAGGGAACCCTCTTGTACATTGTTGGTGGGAATGTAAGTTGGTGCAACCACTATGGAAAACTGTATGAAGATTCCTCAAAAAATTAAGAATAGAACTACCATATAACCCAGCTATTCCACTTGTAGGTATTTATTCAAAGTGGATAAATTAATTTGAAAAGACACATGTACCCCTATGTTCATTGCAGCATTATTTACAATAGCTGAGATATGGAAACCACCTAAGTGTCCAACTATGCATGAATGGATAAAGAAGCTGTTATATATGTACAATGGAATACTATTCAGCCATCAAAAAGAATGAAATCCTGCCATTTGTGACAACATGGATGGACCTTGAGGGTATTATGCTAAGTGAAATAAGTCAGACAGAGAAGGATAAATACTGTATGATTTCACTCATATTTAGAAGATAAAAAATAAAACAAACAAAATAAAAAACTGATAGATGCAGAGAACAGATTAGTGGTTACCAGAGGGGAAGGAGGTGTGGGCAAAGAGTGCAGGAGGTCAACTGTATGGTGACAGATGGTGACTAGACTGGTGGCAGTGATCACTTTGTAGTGTACGCAGATGTTCAATTTTAATGCTGTACACCTGGAACTTATATAATAAAAAAAAAGAAAAAGAACCCCAAGCAGACTCTCTGTAGTGATCCTGACTTATTTCCTGTCTGTAGTGTACAGCATTGTAGTTAACAGTGCAAAACAATTCTCCCTTCCCACCCATTCACCCGCCTCTTGGTTTTATATGTAAGTTCTTTTTTAACTTCTGCTTCATTTCTTTTAGGTAAGAATAATAAAGTTTTAATCTTTTCGTCCCCAGGGTGATCACATTATCAAAATGAGAGAAGGGAATTTTGGGGGGAAGGGACACCTGGTAACACTATTAGTAGGATAATCCTACAAAAGTAGGGTATTAATTACCCCCACCCTCAGGCACTATGAAGAGGAGTCAAAAGCGAACGAAGGCAGGAGAGTGAGCAGAGCTGGGACCTTGGAGTATCAGAACATGCCATCTCTGCCAGAGGACAGAGAACAGTGTGAGGAAGAGCAGACAGAGGACAATATCCAAATCCGGAGATGAAAAACGACTGGTTCTCCTGTCGTTCTTGACTTTGGGGTTATAGGGCAGCAGAGTAAAAACTTGGGTTTACGTTTCATGTATTCAGTAAGAGTCATAAATGCTATCTTCTCAACTTATGTAGCCCTTTTCCTTGTTTAGCTTTTATTGTAGAGAAAGAGAATAAAGACAAACCTTTCTTTTGATTAGCTTTTATTTTAATTAAGGGAAGAGAATCAAGATCTAAAGTCTACTTTTGCCACTTACTGGGTGATGGTGGTCACTTTTCTTCCTCGTGTGGTCCAGGCACCTCCTGTGTAAAAGTCATTTGGAGTTTCTTGCTAAGGGGCAGATTACTGGCCGCCAACCCTAGACTTGCTGAGTCAGAATCTGGCGGTTGCGGAATTGCAGGCTGAGGCCGAGGCATGCACATGTTTAACAAGCCTTTTGAGTGATGCTATTAGTTTGAAAATACTGTTAGACTAGCAGCTCCTCAGGAACAAGAACCAGTGAGTTTATTGCTCGAATTTGTATAATGTGCCTGGACTATGGCACATAGTTCAATATATGTTATATAAATAAATGAAAACCTCCAGCTATAAAATATGTACCGCCACTTATAGAATGACCTGTTTCTTGTAGGGTACTTTACAAAGAGCTTTCACATATTCTGTCCCTTACGTTATATCTTAATTCCTAGTTCAGGTAAAAAAATGATCTACACGATCTTCCACCATTCTGTATTAGACAACTTTAAAATCTTAGTTCCATAAACTGTTCTTTTTACAATGCCTTCAATTTTATCAACTCTCTGTGCTTTATTCAATCATGTTTTTGGTACCTTGTGCCCCATAGGCATGGAGACTGAAAAGTGGGACTGTGGGCCATGCCTAATACAAATAAGTATATAGTAACTTTGGGGTTTTATTCCTATATAGATAATGTCAAACTGTGGGAAGGAATTGGAGTTATTTTTATAGAAGTGGTAAGAAGTGTGAACATGCTCATTCAGGTTTACATGTAATTGTTTTTGTTAAACTTAGGATGGCCCGCACTATGGAACCACTGGCAAAGAAGATCTTTAAAGGAGTTTTAGTAGCTGAACTTTTCGGCATTTTTGGAGCATATTTTTTGTTTACTAAGATGAATACAAGCCAAGGTAATAATTCAGAAGTTCATGTTTTCTAGAGGGGTGTACAGTTTGCTAATGCACTTTAGGTGCTAAATGGCATTTTTACAGAAATTGCTTCTTCAGATTCACTGTATTAGGCTTTTTTTTTTTTTTTAAAGATTTTTATTTTTTCCTTTTTCTCCCCAAAGCCCCCTGGTACATAGTTGTGTATTCTTCGTTGTGGGTCCCTCTAGTTGTGGCATGTGGGACGCTGCCTCAGCGTGGTCTGACGAGCAGTGCCATGTCCGCGCCCAGGATTCAAACTAACGAAACACTGGGCCGCCTGCAGCGGAGTGCGCGAACTTAACCACTCGGCCACGGGGCCAGCCCCACACTGTATTAGGCATTTTTATGGGTACAAGGGGAAACTAGGTATTAATTATTGTAGACTAAATGGCTCTTACTTCTCCCTAAAAAAACTGTTGTTTGTAAACCAGGGAAAATGTTTCACACTTCCATGGATTTACTAGCAGGGGGCACAGAGCAAGTGTCTCTGAGCTGGCTTAGCTTGGGCGCACAGATGGAAGACTTCAGCCTGCCCGTTATACCTTGTTGTTTGATAGACTGAGCAAGCAAGAGGCAGCAGAGCTGAATTGTCAAGCGACTGGTTTCGCAGGCTAGCAGAGTTCTTCCTCTGCGTTAGTACTGGGAGCTAAAACCTTCCCCTTGCCACTGGCTATCACTGATGGTGCTCTGACGTTTTTGTAGGGGGACATTTTATATTAGAACCCTCAACTTTTAAACTTAAGAAGTGCTGCTCTTTCCCTAAAGCAGGGAATAGCAGCCCAGGGTGGTGGCCATCTTTGAAACTTGTCACTTGTCTTTTTAAAGTACTTCACTCGAACAGTTCCAGGATGCTGTTGGATATTCACAAAATCTCCATACTCATATATTTTTTAGATTGGCTCTGAGCTAACATCTGTTGCTGTTTTTTTCCCCCTTCTTCCCCCTAAAGCCCCCCAGTACATAGTTGTGTATTCTAGTTGTGATGCCTCTGGTTGTGCTATGTGGTACACCACCTCAGCATGGCCTGATGAGCAGTGCCATGTCTGCGCCCAGGATCCGAACCAGCGAAGCCCTGGGCCGCCGAAGAGGAGTGCACGAACTTAACCACTCAGCCACAGGGCAGCCCCAAAATCTCTATACTTTTAAACTATAAGAGTATAAAAGAAAACACCCAAACAGTATTTAAAAGCAAATTAAAGTTTAGGATCAACTTCAGAAACTGGGTACAATAGTCATTTCTAATTCCATAACAAGGTAAAATGGCATCCACAAAAACAATTCATAAAGTTACATAAGGGAATTACACACTAACAGTGAAAATTTGCTTTTAAATACCATTTCTAAATAAATTATATCATATATACAGGCCAAATTTTAAAAACTCCAAAGTAACTACGGAAGGCTACATGTAAGGCAAGTGCAACTTAGATCCTATCCAAAAGGAGATACTTCACCTTAACACGAATTTCTAATCTACAGGATTCCTATCTATAGACCCTGAAGCTAGCACTAAATTATGGCTCCATGTTTTAATACAATGAATTTCTAATCACATCTGATTTTAAGACTTCTTTTTTCATCAGATTTCAGGCAAACGATGAGCAAGAAATTCCCTTTCATCTTGGAAGGTATGTTTTTCGCTAAGTAAAAATAAGAGTACAAAATAACTTTTTCAGGTAACCTATAAATTAAGTAATTTCTTTATGACCTATTAAGGGCTAAATGACTTATTTTGTGATGTCAATTTCCAAAAAATACTATTCATCCCTATTTTAGCTCCTTCTGAGAGCAGAACATGGAGAAAATTCTCATCTGGAGGTGAGGGCAGTCAGCTAATGGGCTGGGTCCTTAATTCTTTCAGTGGTTCAGAATGTAGACTGTGGAATGAGATATATCTGAGGTGGTGATGGGATCAAACCTTAGAACCTAACGTGATGTCTGGTTTGCTAACTTCTTGGAGCTGTTTCTTTCTGTCAAGTAGAGATGATAATGCCCACCTCATGAACTGTTACAAGGATTAAACAAGATGACATTGTGTAATTGCTCAGCACAGTATCTGGTATCAAGTAATGCTTAGTAAATAGTGCTCATTACAATGCTAGTAGCAATCCTAGAGCTTGTACGTGAGATACGTATCCAGTTATCAGCTTTTGCATTTTACTGTGTACAAAATAAGGGAGAAAAGTTTGATTTTTCTCAGTGTAGTTTAACACTTTCACACGATTTTATAAATGACTATTTTTATTTATAGTTTATTACAAATCCATTGAACAGTCTGGAATGTATGGAATCAGAGAGCAAGATCAAGAAAAATGGTTGAACAGCAAGAGTTAGGAGTAAGTAGAACTTTAATTTGTAATTTATTTAGAAAACACTCATTTCCTTTGCTTTTTAATTTTTTGAGTGGTTTTTGGCCTCCTCTTTTTGAAATTTTTCTTTTTCTTGATGATACTTCTCACATCTCTGTTGTGTAGCCAGTCATCGCGTTCAGCCTCCCATCTAAGCTGTTTGAGACCTTTGAGGGGGAAAGAAAGATGAGCACAGCACTTGTAGACTCTTGGTGCCACCACAGAACATCTACTGAGAAACAGGAACTTCTGGTCTGCCACGGCCTACAGTCCTTTACCATCCACATGCAAATCCCCTGCTTGTGTGTTGCTTTCCTTCTGTATTTACTGTCAAAGATTACTGTTTTACAAATAAAAAGGACTAGAACAGGAAAGGAACAAATGGTCTAAGGGTTTTATTTACTTTTATTGTTTAAAGAACAGAAGCCAGTAACTATCAATATCAGAAATAATGAAAAGGCCTATGAAGCGCTTATAAAGTTACTCAGCAACCCCCTACTACAGAAACACAGCCTGCCTCTCTCAAACAACTGGAGTGACTTTTGTAAGCTGTAGTCCTTTTTGCTGTAGCCTAGTTTTTAATCCTATAAGCTTCCTAGACAGAGAGATGAAAAAGCCATTCCTTCTGAGTTGTAAGGAACTGTTTAACCTGCTCTTACTGTATGAAGGGCCTCCAAAAATATTTATATCTTCAGAAGTTCTAAGTTAAGACTATTTTAAAACCTCAATAAAAAATTCAAGTTACTTACTTGCATTATCTTTGTTAGCCATGGCATTCATGCCAATGTTATCAAACTTGGAACCCATATTTTCATCCAGTAGGTGGCCAAACTTAAAAAATAGGGATAAATTTATTAGAAAACTTCAAACAATGTAGAATAGCTAATTTCTTAAAGTAGTACATTAGCCTTACCTCTTCAGCAGATACAAATAGGTTGGAGTCACTGAGATTTCTTTTCTTTTTTTTACCTGGTCCTAAAAAAAAGTGTAAACCTAGATTATTAAATTGTAAATCCAAAGATTTGGAACAACATAAATCTTGAAACATAATTTTGTTAAAAAAATTATATTTGAGTTAAAATACACAACTGCAGTTATCTTCTAGCACCATTAAGTAGCTGGTATTTAAAGACAAATATGATTTATTTAAGAGTTAGTATACAGTTATTTTTTAAAAGTTAATATCCCAATAGAACGTTCAGATGACATTAGTGTCTTCTTGTCTTTCAGATTTGGCCACTGATCAAGGTTTACCCTATTTCATACTATCAGGGAAGATTAAAATTCCAAAGTTGACACAGATGGATTTTGGAATATTTAAGACAAAATGTAAATTCTAATTATGTCAGAGGTTTTATACTTTGGACTGACTGTGAAATTGATGGAAGGTATGTTTATTGTGTTATAAATAAAGTTTCCTTTATAATACTCAAAATAAAGTGGTTCTCTTTAAAAAAAACTCACCTATAATTCTGAATATATAAACTTTTCAACATAAATAAAACAGTAAAATGTCTATTTTTAGTATTTATTAAATTTTAATTCATACATTTAAAATCACATTATCTAAAAGTATATTAACTAGAAATATTGCTTTTTTTCATTTTCACTTTTCCTGAAACACTGTTATTCCAACTCTTCATATCTTTGACATCAATGTCTCTGATACTACTAGAGCCACTTTTTAAAAACCGCTTTACTAAGGAACAAAATTTGTCATAAAATTCAGCTGTTTCAAGTGTATAGTTCAATATGTTTTAGTAAACTTAAAGTTGTCCAACTGTCATCACAGCGCAATTTCAGAACATTTCCATCGGCTCCAAAGGGTCCCGGTGCACCCCCACCCCGCCCCTGCCAAGAAGGCTTTGCTTTTTCCGGCTATTGCCTTTAAACAGGCTCATACGGTGTGTGGTTTTCTGTATCTGGCTGCTTTCACTTCGCATAATGTTTCTGAGGCTCATCCATATGATAGCATGTATCAGTACTTCACTCCATTTTACTGCTGAATAATATCCCATTATATGGGTATACAGTAGTCCCGTTATCCTCGGTTTCAGTTACCCGAGGTCAACCACGGTCTGAAAAAATGGAAAATTCCAGAAATAAACAATTCCTAAGTTTTAAATTGCGAGCCATTCTGAGTAGCCTGATGAAATCTCACGCTGTCCCACTTGGGATGTGAATCATTCCTGTGTCAGCCTATCCTCGCTGTATACGCTACCTGCCCATGAGTCGCTTAGTAGTCATCTTGGTTATTAGATCGACTCTCTTGGGATCGCTGTGCTTGTGTCAAATGACCCTTATTTTATTAATAATGGCCCCAGGGGCCGGCCTGGTGGCACAGCAGTTAAGTGTGCATGTTCTGCTTCAGTGGCCCGGGGTTTGCCAGTTCAGATCCCAGGTGTGGACATGGCACTGCTTGCTTGGCAAGCCATGCTGTGGTAGGCATCCCACATATAAAGTGGAGGAAGATGGGCATGAAGGTTAGCTCAGAGCCAGCCTTCCTCAGCAAAAAGAGGAGGATTGGCAGATGTTAGTTCAGGGCTAATCTTCCTCAAAAAAAAAAAATAAGGCCCCAAAACACAAGAGTAGTGATGCTGGCAATTTGGATATGCCAAAGAGAAGTCGAAAAGTGCTTCCTTTAAGTGAAAAGATGAAAGTTCTTGACTTCATAAGGAAAGAAAAAAAAATCTTACGGTGAGGTTGCTAAGGTCTACAGAAACTTTATTATAGTTGTAATTGTTCTATTTTATTATTATTGTCGTTAATCTCTTACTGTGCCTAATTTATACATTAAACTTTATCATAGGTATGTATACATAGGAAAAAACATAGTATATTAGGGTTTGGTACTATCCATGGTTTCACGCATCCACTGGGGGTCTTGGAACTCATCCCCCGAAGATAAGGGGGGACTACTGTACCATATTTTGCTTATCCATTCATCAGTTGAAAGACATCTGGGTTGTTCCCACTTTTTCGCTATTATAAATAATGCTGCTATGAACAATTGTGTAAAGTCTTTGCGTGGATCTACCAGAGCCACTTTTTTCTTTGGTTTTTTTTTTGGTGAGGAAGATTATTGCTGAACTAACACATGTGCCAATCTTCCTCTATTTTATGTGGGATGCCACCATAGCATGGCTTGACAAGCGATGCTAGGTCCATGCCTGGGATCCGAACCTGTGAGCCCCAGGCCATGGAAGCAGAGCATACAAACTTAACCACTATGCCACCGGGCTAGCTGCTAGAGCCACTTTTGATAAAATAGTTTCTAGAAAATTTCATGTTAATTTTTATAAAGGTGAAATGTAGGTTATGTTATTTAAGAACTGTGTATGATGCTATTATTGAATATTTTATCTTAAGCTAAAATCCCATTTGTATAGCATTAGGAAAGATGTTTTTGGTTTTCATTCATCCTATAATAGGTGTATAACTTCAATCAGTAAGCACTCTGTACTGCCTTTTTTTTTTTTTTTTTGAGGATGATTAGCCCTGAGCTAACATCCCTGCCCATCTTCCTGTACTTTATATGTGGGACACCTACCACAGCATGGCTTGCCAAGCGGTGCCATGTCTGCACCTGGGATCCGAATCAGCGAACCCCGGGCCACCAAAGCGGAACATGTGGACTTTAACTGCTGTGCTACCAGGCCGGCCCAAGTAGTGCCTTCTTAAGGTTTATTTTTCCTGAAGGATATGCAACATTTGCAAATATAGGGTGAACCCCCCCCAGGATCAATTAAGACATCTGTTTGAAATTTCTTTGCCTCCTTCTTTCGTTTTAATAAATCCTGTCAGGTATCCTTCAGTCAGCATCCAAACTATTATTCATTGAGATTTGAGATCCTAGTATCTTCTGAAATAGTACTTTACTATTCAAAATAAGGTCCCAAGAGAGAATCTTTCAGTATGACAGTCTCAGGAGGACTTAAGATAAAGCAACATTTTTTTCTGAGATGATCTGGAGGAAAACTTTACCTTATATTTGAGCATATGCTACTATTAAAGTGTGACCTTACATCACTCAATGGAAGACAAAATCTGGGAGATAACATGTTATAATTTAAACATGCATGAGATAAATCTAATCTAATTAAGAGAACTACAATTGTTAGCAATATTTGAAAGAGATGATAAAAATTTTGTAGGCATAAAACTCTGAAAGACTACTACCAATATATATAGTTATTTTATTACTTTTGATATTTATTGTCAATTTTTTTTGTGTGTGAGGAAGATTGGCCGTGAGTAAACATCTGTGCCCGTCTTCCTTTATTTCGTATATGGGATGCCACCACACGATGGCTTGACAAGCGATGTGCAGGTCCACATCTGGGATCCGAAGCTGCGAACCCCGGGCTGCCAAAGCGGAACGCATGAACTTAAGCACTGCGTCACTGGGCCAGCCCCTCAAAAATATTTTTAATATTTACTGTTTAATTTTAATAAAGTATTGTCAAACACTTTATTTTTAACTTTGCCAGTTTTTTAAATTCTTCATCAGTCTTTATAGCAAGTAGAAGCTAGAGAAGCACAGAAGCAAAGCATGAAAAAAGAGCAAGCCTGTGAATTTATCCACAGAATTAAGGAATCAAATATTTATTACAATGCTTTTTTCATTTTTATCAGAAATTTAAAATTATCACTTAATATAAAACTTTTTTCTTTTATTAGCATCTTATAAGTGTTACACTAAAAAGCATAATCTGTTATGGTATACTTTACTTTAAAAAATGCTAGAGAACAAATTAGCATAAAGAAGAAATCTTTTTTTAGTAAGATATTTTTGAAGTTAAAATCATTTTGTCATGGCAGCAAAATGGCAGATCTCACAAAAAAGGAAAATGAAGTTTAAAAAGAGCATGGACTTTTAGAAGGGTCAAATGGCCAAGAGTAAGAATGGGTTGAGAAAAGGAAAAACACAATAGGTGTCTATGGAAAAATCCAGGGCTTACATATATAACTGAATGGTTTAAACACGAGTGAAAAGATGATCTAGAGGCATTTAAATGTGAGAGGAGGGAATTTAGGAAGAGAAAATTACTGAAGGTGTATGTGGGAAACAATTTTCACATATTAAAAATACAGAAAAATGTTATTATCCATTATAAAAACATAAACTAAATTGTACTAACTAATTTAGAAAAGTGAATTCCCCAAAATGATAACAGTAACTTTCACATGCACGTTGTGTGAGTTTGAAAAGGACTAAATGCATTTTCTTACCTTGAAAGGATCCAGCGAAGTCAAAATCATTGGCACCTTTTCTCTTGCTTCTCTTACTATTGCCTTTGGAGCTGACTTTGTCAAGTTCTGTTACCAAAAAAACAAAAACAAAAACAAGATGTGGTATTAAGCAATTTAAAAACAGTAAGACTGCTCTAGGGCTATGATGAATATTGATTAACTTTTAGAAACTGCTAAGTACTATTCTAACATTTTAAAAAGGGAATGTAACATCTCAATAGGTATTGCCCAAACAGCCTAATTGTTGATTAAAATAAAAGTCCAAAACTCAAAACTCAACTGCTTTAAAGAAAACCCTTCAGTTTCAATAAGAGGGGTAAGGGTCCTCTTTACATTTCTGGCTGATCTGAGTATTAATCTGAATACAGAGTAATATTAAAAAACCTTCAACAGGAAAACTAGCCTACAGTGAGGAAGAAAGGAAGACATACTTTGTTTCTGTCTTATATTTTAAAAATGCTTACCTGGAATGCCCTCATTTTCATCATCCAACACATCCATGAATGTTCCTCCATCTTCATCAATTTCAGTAAATTCTTCATTCATACTTCCTAAAGAAACTTCATCATCGTCCAAGTTATCAAGGTCATCATCACTGCCTTCTGAATCTTCATCTTCTGGGTCAGCCTTAGCTCCTTTTGTTTTCTTTTTCATGTTGCTGAAGAAAAATAACAATAGCAACTTGTAAAGTAAAAGAGGACACTGTTTTCTAAAGTGTGTTTTGGTGACTAGAAGGGTATTACTCTGTTAACAGATTTAAAAAGAGAGTTAAAATGGCTCAGAACCTTTAATTAATATACTAATGTGCATTATAAACGTCCAAAATGAAAGTACTGTATCCATTTCCCAAACTTACTTCACTACCTTTCTCCTGTACATTCACACAGTGCTGTCTGTGCTCTGCTGTTCTGAGGGACAACAATTTGGGAAATGCTGGGAAAACAGTAAAACAACAACAACAACAACAACAAAAAAGATTGAAGTATTTTACCCAGCAAAATCAAGGTCATCCTTTCCAGAGGTGAAACAATTATCATCTTCAAATGTGTCTGCCAGAGAATATACAAATTGTGAGATACAGCAAAGAATAACAAAGTTGACATATGTCTCATATCTGAATCAATTAACACATGGTCATGATTCTGCTGTTTATGACAAGTAAACACCAAAATGATACAAATCTGACTATTGCTGGTGTGTTTTATTAATCTACATTAACCTGTGAATACACTGACCTTAATTAAATCTCTAAAGTAAAATCAGTCCCAGTTAATTTCAGCTTCTTTCTACAGTTCTTTTATGGAAAGAAGGTAAAAATCAAATAAAATATTTAGCAACTGCAGCCTTTTTTACTACATTAGAGCTATTTAAGTGCTTATTTTTAGTAGATATAATACAATATGCAATAAAAGTGAACTCAATGTAAGCTTTTCTAATTTCCCATGTTTTTTGTTTCAGTCTAAATTTCAATTAGAGTTTTTCTAGCTCTGTGAATTATAAAGATAAAATACATGGAACAGCAGACTATTGCCACCAGTAGTGCAAGGAGATTAGAAACAGTTAAGAATGCTTTCTCTTTCAGAAGAGATTTGGCCTTAAGAATGAAAATACTCATGTAAATACAAATTTTTTTCCCCATGAACTGTCCAAGCACAATCATATATTTTTCTGGAGCAAATGTGGGTGAACTGCCGTATGCCATCAAAATTTCTCTATTGAGGAAGATTTGCCCTAAGCTAACATCTGTGGCCAACCTTCCTCTATTTTGTATGTGGGTTGTTGCCACAACATGGCTGCTGACGAGTGGTGTAGCTCTGCACTGGGAACATAATGCCGGCCACCAAAGCAGAGCACGCAGAACTTAACCACCAGGCCACGGGGCCAGCCCCAGCCATCAGTTTTTAATCCTCCATTGTGATTTGCATGGTATTCTTAGCTAAATGACTTTTTAAACTAAAGCCACTTCTACCACTAATATTCTATGGTTCTAAAATAAATAGTAATAGACTATTTTATAAATTGAAGAGTCAACAAAAACAAATTACCAATCATCTTTTCAAATTCTTCATCATCTACATCTTCTATACTTTCTTCATCTGCATTCCGTTTCTGTTTCTCTTTAAAAACAGCAACTTTTTTATAATACCTAAAACAAAATGCATATTATATATTTGATAATTTTATTAAAAGGCCAATTTTACTATAATCAAAACACCTGTGACCAGTGACACAAACAAGTGTAAAAGCTGTTAACTCAGTTGGATATAAATGACTCAAATTTGTATTTATTATAGAAAAAATAGTTTCGAATTAAAAAAATAGTTGGAAACTTTTGAAATGTGAAGTACAATAAATTTCAAAGATTGGGTTTAGTTCTTCATAAAAAACACCTCACCTTATCGTAAATTAAATGACATAGTAAAAGCTTGTTTCAGCGTCAACACTAATGATACAAGTATTCCAATATTATAAAATGTGGCTCTAAATGATGTCTAATCACAACATTTCATCACTTAGACCTATTGTTATACCAGGGTACAGTGACGCCTAGCATTCTGCAGATAGGATCAAACCCTCAAAATTCTTCACACAAATTGTTTCAAAAAAAGCAAACTAAATCAAACCACATTAACCAATCAGATGAGATAAGATTCCTTTACCACTGTAAGGCGTTAGTAATAATGCTAGTAGGTTTAGGACTTATCTCTATAGTAGCACAATGAATTTTGCTAATTCTGCTTAGAGCCATGTTTTGGACAAATACTCATGAGTTGTTTATAATTATGTTGGACTGATACAGATTTAAAGCCTGTAAGAAAATTAATATATTAAAAAAAGAAATTCAAGATTAAATTCTACAAAATCAAGGGGGCAGGCCCCATGGCTGAGTTGTTAAAGTTCTGCACACTTCACTTTGGTGGCCTAGGTTTGCAGGTTCAGATCCTGGGTGTGGACCTACTCCACTCGTGAGCCATGGTGTGGAGGCATCTCACATACAAAGCAGAGGAAGTTTGCCACAGATGTTAGCTCAGGGTGAATCTTCCTCACCAAAAAAAAAAAAAAAAAAAAAAAAATCTGTAAAATCAAGATTCATAAAAGAAAATTTAAGCTAAATTCTTAAAAACAAAAGCCCTAAATTTACTTGTATTGGTTTCATGTAGATATCAATCTTCACAAAAATGCATACTGACATATTCCTCAATCTTTTCAAGATGGGCCTATGTTAAGAAAGCATTTTAAGGAATCTAAAAATTTAAACAGTTCCCCAAATGAAAGTATATTAAAGTATATTACCTGTAGAAAAACACTTCATCCACTGGTATTTGGCTTTCTTCTTTTGCAAGGAACTCCTTACTGTTCACTAGGAAAATTAAAATTTTTTATTAAAGTAATCCTTTGTATGTTACTCAGGTTCTTAACACTAAATACAGCATACCTACAATTCTAAAGTCTCAAAACATAAGGAAGGTGGACAGAAGAGATCCTGTATATTGGGGCTGGCCCAGTGGCGCAGTGGTTAAGTGTGCACATTCCACTTTGGTGGCCTGGGGCCCACTGGTTCGGATCCTGGGTGCAGACATGGCACTGCTCATCAAGCCATGCTGTGGCAGGCGTCACACATATAAAGTAGAGAAAGAGTCTGTGTGGAAGAGACCCAACATTTGAAACTGTTTGTTGGCTGCAATGAAGTACGTAGCCAACAGGGCATCAGAGTGAAAGAACAGGGTCCTCTCACTGTCCTCTAATTGCATCCAGAATCCAAATTTCAAGAGAAATAAAAATTCAGAGAGTTCTCTTAATACATAATCATTTTAAAGTTGTCATTTTCATCTCAGAAAAATGACCATAACGCCTGCCATTCTGGGAATAGGAAGTTAAAGGTAAACAGAATTATCCACAATTTTACTTAACACTGAGGAAAACTAAGGAACAATAAGAAACTATAAGAATATTAGTTTTCCCTCTTCAGAATAAAAATTTCTGACTCATTTTGATCAGAATGGGATTTAGCTTCTAACTCTATTAACTTTGGACAAGTCCTTTTACATCTCTGGACCTCTGCCAAATGTCAGTTGGAAATTAAATGATTTATAAAGTGTAGGTTTAGTCTCACAACAAAAAGGAGTTGGGCTCTGGTACGCAAAGACCTGTCTGCCCTGAATAGAAAAGCAGAGAATCAGATCCACGAGGTGAGTTCTAGATACCCACAGAAGTAGAAGGTTATCAACTAAATTTACAATGATGCTCTGTGACAAAACCAGCTGTGGGTTTATGCTAAGCCCATAGGAGAGAGCTTAAGATGGTCTGAACCATCTGGTAGAAGATAATTATACATGTAGGGGGTCAGTGATAAAGCTACAGATACAAGAATGGCAAAATGCTGACAACTGTGGAAGCTGGGTCATGGTTACAGGGGAGTTCATCATACTATCTGGGTATTCACTTTGGATATGTTTGAAATTTCCTGCAATAAAGTAAACAAACAAAAGGCCCAGTCAGACACAGTAAACTTGAGAATGCATTCACATTCTTGGGAATAAAAGATGGATAACATCTCTGGTGCTTAGGTTTTATTCTGATAAGATGGAGCAGAGAATAACACAATTTGTGTGTTACTCACTTGCACTATCTTGCCAGTTTCAACTGTCCAGGCTTTATACTTACCAGCAAGACTACGAATATCATTCATAAAATGTTTTCTTTTTGGCTGCATCACAACACTGTCTGTGTTTTCTGAAATGTAAAATGAAGACAATGTAACGTAAGACCCAGTTATATGCTCACACTGTTTATTGAATATCAACAGTGAAAACCGAAATGGAAGCATACCTTTGCCTTTATGTGGCTTTGGATTTCGGTATACAAATCTATCCAAGAATCTCATTAGTGTGAAATCCTGCAGTGGGTCCCCTGAATACTGAATATAATTTCCCTGAAAAGGTGCGGGGGTGAGGGGGGGTCGGGTAGGGTGGGAATCAAGAACTTAAATTATATCTATGCAGCCAGATAAGAAAAAAGAGGAAAAACGTAAGCATCTATTACACTGCATCAAAGGCACAAATATGCAATAAATGACCCTCGAAATATCCCTCTCATGCACATTATTCTTTACTTGAAGAAATTAAACACAAACTCATACATACACATATATATTTACGATGCACTGCTGACTTCATGAATAGATAAATGATACTAAGACTCTAAGTCACTGCACCATTAACCAGGACACAAACCCTGAAGTGGCAAACACAGCAAACGGGAAAGGGCAATCTTTCTCCAGGAGAAAAGCCAGAATGTAATAAACAACTGGTGTGGTTTTCTAGTATCCTGTATATCCATTCATCTCAGAGTAGGAAGAATTATCTGCTGCTCTGTATTAAACAAGTCACTGCTCCTTTACAACAGCAGAAAAATGTATATGATTCTATCTGGTTGAGAAAAGACTGTAAGACCAATGATTGATTATTTAAAACTAGATTACTTATTTTTCCTTATTTCTTGTCTTCTGAATATTTTAGACTTACCTGAAGGATAGTCTTTGCAAAAAGGGCCACAGAGGGATGAAAATGCTCAGATAGCTAAAAAGAAAAATGTGAATAAGGTCAACTCTTACACAATGGTATATTTAAGAAAATCCAAAGAACTGAAACTTAAACCAATACATTAGAAGAGTGATTCTCAAAATTTTGGCCTCAGGAGCGCTTTACACACTTAAAAATCAAGGTGCCCCTCGGGGCCGACACCGTGGCCGAGTGGTTAAGTTCACACGCTTCGGCGGCCCAGGGTTTCGCTGGTTTGGATCCTGGGTGTGGACATGGCACCGCTCGTCAGGCCATGCTGAGGCGGTGTCCCACATGCCACAACTAGAAGGACCTACTGGGGGGATTTGGGGAGAAAAAGCAATTACAAAAAAAAACATTGGCAACGGTTGTTAGCTCAGGTGCTAATCTTAAAAAAAAAAAAACAAGGCTCTCAAGAGCTTCCTTAAGTGGGATATGTCTATTGATATTTACCTTATTAGAAATTGCAACAGAAAAACTTTAAACATTTATAGTTCATTTAAAATAACAGTAAACCCATGACATATTAATATAAATGTTTTATGAAAAATAACTATTTTTCATAACAAATATTAGTGAAAAGAGTAGCCTTATTTTACAGTTTTGCAAATCTATTTGATGTCTGGCTTAAAAGAAGACAGTGGATTCTCATATGTGCTTGTGTATTCCATCTTATTTAAACTGAAGTAGATGAAGAAAATCTGGCCTCACACGGATATATAGTTGGAAAAGGAGGATTAATTAATAGGCTTTCACATATTTTCTTCTTTCATACTATACCGTAACCAAAGATTAGTTGCAATATAGACTCCGAAACCCTATCAAGCAGCTTTTGGTACTTGCTACTTAAAATTAACTGGTCCACTTTGAATGGATCTTTTATTTACATAGGACTTTGTAACATTGTGTATTGGTCATTTGGAAAACACTGATTCAGGGAGTTACGCAATTCTTCCAAATGCTGGCCACATTTCATTCACATTATCACAAAAGTCACATTGTTAGTATCACCACCAATCTCATCAGAAAAGCTTTTACATATTGATAAACTGTCAAGCTCAAGGTGGTGGTTACAAAATTTCTAAAATTTTAATCTTTGCTTAAAAGCTTGAATTTTATCATTGACAACAAATACTGTCAGCTGTTTTGCTTGAAGTTAACAGGTCTGCTTCATTCATTTCTAAGAAGATGTCTCCCAAATCCCCAAGTCTGAATAACCAGTATGATTGTCAGCCAGTCTTTCACAAAAAAAAGAGCAAGCTGAGTTTCCAACAACTTCACAGGCACTTTTCCTTGAGAAAGGAGACAAGCTTCATACTTAGGTATACAGCAGAGATGCATTATGCATTCTTGCTATATATGTACACAGAATATTAGAAAGACATGTACTTCAGGTTCAAGGTGATAAAATCAACAATTTTTCCTTCTCCATCCTTCTAACGTGATACTGGGTTTTTTCCCCCTGCAAGTATGTGGCAGTGAAGAATATAAAAGGCTACAAGTGCAGCTGGGTGCTACTGTCTTTTTTTCTTGTTAAGGCACCAGCAGTTTTATCTATCATTTCTTAAATAACATCAGTGCCACTGTCAACACAGTGACAAGGGCAAATAACATCTCGGTATCATGATGAAAGTAACGGTGACCTTGCAGACTTGGTGAAAAGGTGTCAGGGACCTATAGGGGTCTGCATGGGAGGACACTTGTTTGCTTTACCAAAGAAATCACAGAAAGTTTATTAGAAATACGAGTTCCTCTTATGCAGTTAAAAAGTAATTTTATTTACAAGAAGTTCTGTGATCACAAAACTTTCCAGGGATATCTAATGCATAAAGCAAAACTTACCCATTTTATAAAGCCATTATATGCAATATTCTACTTACAAAAAGCAAAATTTATTTATACCCATGTACAACATCCTTACTTTACATGCACACTATTTAAAATTTTCTACATGTGAATGCAGAAATGTGTAAATTTAATGTTTATCAGAAGCAATAGAAATAATGGGTTATAAAGTATTACAGCCAGATGACATACTTTAAATTGCTTCCTTATGCCAATTAACTAATGTCTAAATAACTAAACTCCTTCATTTATCATTTACAAGAAAAATGGAAACTTCAAGGTGTTAAATCCATGAGGGCAAATATATAGCACACAATGAATTAAAAGACAATTTTAAATTATTTTACCTTTTTGAGTTCCCAAAGACTTGTATTTTCAGCTCCACAGAACAAAGGGTTTCTACTGAATGGATCATATGTTTTTAACTGTTTCCCACCTGAGAACAAAAAAAACTATTTCTCAAATGCTTTATTCCTAGCTCAAGAGGTCCCTAAAACCACCATTAATGTTGTCACCAACACCTATAATTTTCAGCATTCTCAGTTAGCCAGGCAGTCTACCTGGATTAAAAACTCCAAACTCCATCAAGGATTGATCTTGATACCCAAGCTAGCATCTGCAATTGAATAAACCAGGCAGCATGTTTAGCCTAATGACTAAAAGCTCCCTTCAAAACTCCCTTTTCCAAACAGCAACAAAAAGTGCCCATATCTGGTTCAATTAGGTCTTAAGCGTTCAGATGCAAATAACTTGAAGATGAAATAGGTCTAAATTCTCTTGGAATTTTAGAGTGCACTGAATATTTGTCATTAAGTTATACCCAGAAATAATTCTCACTTGGAACAGGTTTTACATTATCTTCTTATGTTTTCAGAAGCTCCAGATTAAAAATTTAAAACCAAGGACTTTCAGAACACACTCTGAACTGTCTGCTGCACACTGCACAGCCCAGCACCCTTCAAAGGACCATCCTCAGTTTAGCCCTCAGGGCACGAGGAGATGGAGTCTTTACAACACTTTCCTGGTGGTTACATACCGCTTTCACACTCCACAGGTAAACCGAAATTTGGAGAGATGAAAGAATCTGACCAAGAGTCCCAAAGAAGTGTGAAGAGATGGGTCTGGCACACTGCCTGATCCTCAAGACTAGTGCGCTTTTCTTTACAGACTCAAATGAAGAGGCTGCGTTTCTACGATTTCTTTTGGCTGTAATATTCTATTAATAGACTTACTTCAGTTTGTGCGCATGTATGGAAAATCTAAAGTTTCTATCTCACAGAAAGTTTTTAGTCCCCAAACATTACTTTAAGAAACTGTAGAGGGTGAATATGATGTTCAAACAAAATAACCAAAAGTTCCACACAATTCACAACATATAATCAAATACCTTTGTTTATAAATCAAACTTTCGCGGATACACATTTGTTGTCTTCATATATGTTCCATGTTCAAGGCCTTTACATGTACAGATAAAGGCCAAAAAACTAAAACTTGTTCAAACGTATAAACTTATTACACTGATGGGTGAAGGAAGAGATTCATCGTGCATCTAACATGTCCACAGTTTTCTCCCTAAATCTTCACAGCTCCAAAAGGTACTTGCTTTAATCTCTAAGATTTAAATTATTTTAAAATGTGGATTTATTATCTGTAGTATTGTTAATAAATAAATCAATGATTCAATATATTAAAAATTTACTTTTAAGGTCCTGAACATATCTGGTTTTGAGAGCTCCCATTTTTAAAAAAAGCAATATTGAGGACTTCTAAAATGGTATATTGGGGCTTCAGCGGCCTGGGGTTCACCAGTTTGGATCCTGGGTGTGGACCTACGTACCACTTGTCAAGCCATACCGTGACAGGCGTCCCACATATAAAGTAGAGGAAGATGGGCATGGATGTTAGCTCAGGGCCAGTCTTCCTCAGCAAAAAGGCTGGCAGTGGATGTTAGCTCAGAGCTAATGTTCCTCTCACTCACTCACACACACACACACACACACACACACACAAACACATCATGGTATAATATTAATTTCTATTAAGATTAGAGGGGGATCCAACTCCCTGGTTTAAAAATTTAAGAGACTAATTTAAACATTTAAGAAACTCACCTTTCAAATTATCAAAGTGCACCCAAGAAGCAGACTCTTTTTTGGTTTCCATATGACTTTCAGACACAGTTTCTTCTGTCTCAACTTTTTTCACTGCATCTGTTTCAGTGTCTTTATCTGCATCAGTGAATTTTTCTATGTCTTCATCATCTCCTATGTCAATAAAGTTTTCCTCATCATCAGACTCCTAAAAAAATGGTTTAATGAATCTGGGTTAATCAACTGAAGTCTGTATTCAACTATGTGAGGCAGTTTTGAAGAAGATTCGCTTGTTGCGATTCTGGCAAAAGATTAAAGTTCCATCAGCAAAAATTCAGAACAAGAGGGGACCATATTCTTCTTTCTAAATGTAATAGAGTTAAGTTTTGAGCCAAGAATCCTTGAGATTTTGCAACTTTACTACATGAAAACATTCGGTCTTCAAATGAATTTCTATGTGTTATAAATAACCCGACAAGGCAGGTGTTACTACGTCTATTTTACAACTGAGGAACAGACTTCAGAGAGCTACTAGCTCTAGAACCGTCTGTAACTATCTCATATAATGGGAGTTTAGTGAAGCGCAGTTTATGAGTAAAAGGGTCAAACAACATGCCCACCTCGTAAACTGTACACCTGGGACTAACATCCAGGTCTGTCCGACTCCAGGACTCATGCTCTCACATGCTCCAGAGAAACTACGTAAGTTATTATCAATGAAGCAAAGAGAAAAACACCAATACATTTCAGAACCCACTCGATTTAAAAAGCAGTTGTAAATATACCGGATGATCATCTAGTTGACTTCTTAAACCTGGTTTTGCTTTAAGGATCTCAGACACAAGATACAAAGCTCCACATATGAATGGCGGCATCTGTTCACAAGTAACCTGAAGCAACCTCTTCACAAAAGCCTTCACCCTGTGCAACACGATGTCAGCTTTCAGGGACTTGTAGACAAGGTTCAGAAACATGCCTTGTTTAGAACACAACATCAACCCCGGATCCAACATCTTCCTGTAAAACAAAAACAAGATCAAATGTTTCTTCATAAAATATCTCCACAACCAGCAGTTACGTATTAGAGGCAACCACCAACCTCATCTTAGTTAGGGATAAACGTCCTGTTTCAGAACAATGGACCATTTCTGCCCTAAGATGTAAAACGGAAGTCGATGACCACAACAGAAAGAATGATGGAAAAAATCAAAAAACAAACAAAAAACCACAGGACCAAGAGACTTCTTTTTGTGGTTTCTTTTCTCTTTTCCAAGTGGTTTTCCATTCTCTAGACAAAAAGGATAGAGCCCTAACAGTATGATTTTTATATACATACAGAACCGTGCATGAAAGGCTAATCTGAAACCAAATAATGAAAACTGACCTAGGAAAGCAGTGGACTAGACCAGGGCTCTTATCCTTCTATCACTGCCTACCAGGTGGGTGACCAGAGGCAGCCTCCCCACAGTCCTAGTGACGACCATACATTATATGAATTGTGAGGACTTCAGAGAATCTCTAGTCCAATAAACTAATTGTCTAACATCCTTCCATATGCGCTATTCTCTCTGCCCAGTAACTGTCTCCTTGGCCACAGTATCTAAAATAGGTTCCTCAAGGGGCCAGCCCGGTGGCATAGTGGTTAAGTTCATGTGCTCCGCTTCAGTGGCCTGGGGTTCGAAGGTTTGGATCCTGGGCACAGACCTATGAGCTACTCATTAAGGAATGCCGTGGCAGCATCCCACATACAAAATAGAGGAAGACTGGCACCGATGTCAGCTTAGGGACAATCTTCCTGAAGCAAAAAGAGGAAGACTGGCAACAGATGTCAGCTCAGGGCCAATCCTCCTCACAAAAAATAAACAAACAAATAAAATAATTAATAAATTAAAAAATAGGTTCTTCCATTGTTCCATCAGTTCCTTCCTCTCTTTCCTCCCAAAGTCCAGTGGAACAGGGACCATGCCTGTGTTATTCATCGTTGTAACCCCAGTGCCTGGCACTGAATAACTAAGTGCTCCATGTCTATTGAATGAATAAGTGGTTCATTCCATGGTAAGTGGTTGTACAACATCTCTAGTGATTGTGGATTGCTCACTCTCTCACTAGGAACCCAATCCAATTTTAGATAACTCATTTTATCAGAAAATACTTTCTTTACCCACAGCTGAAATCTGCTTGTGTAATTTCCAACCATTAATTCCACTACTGCCTTCTGAAGCAAAATAACTAAACACAAGCAACAAACAAAAATAAGTGGGACTACAAACTAAAAAGCTTCTGCACAGCAAAGAAAACAATCAACAAAATGAAAAGGCAACCTGTGGAATGGGAAAAAATATTTGCAAACCATGTACCTGATAAAGGGTTAATACAAAAATATATAAGGAACTTTATATAATTCAACAGCAAAAAATCCAAACAACCAGATTAAAAAATGTGCAGAGGAACTGAAGAGACATTTTTCCAAAGAAGATATACGAATGGCCAACAGGTATATGAAAAGGTGCTGAACATCACTAACCATCAGGGAAATGCAAATTAAAACCACAATGAACTATCAACTTATATCTGTTAGGGTGGCTATCATCAAAAAGACGAGAACAAATGTTGGTGAGGATGTGAAGAAAACAGAATTCTTGGGGCTGGCCCCGTGGCCGAGTGGTTGGGTTCACGCGCTCCGCTGCAGGCGGCCCAGTGTTTCGTTGGTTCGAATCCTGGGCGCGGACGTGGCACTGCTCATCGAACCACGCTGAGGCAGCGTCCCACATGCCACAACTAAAAGGACCCACAACAGAGAATGTACAACTATGTACCAGGGGGCTTTGGGAAGAAAAAGGAAAAAAAAAAAAATCTTGAAAAAAAAAAAAACCAGAATTCTTGTACACTGTTGGTAGGAATATAAATTGGTACAGCCATTATGGAAAACAGTATGGAGGTTCCTCAAAAAGCTAAAAATAGAACTACCATATGATCCAGCAATTGTACTTCTGGGTATACACCTGAAGGAAATGACATCAGGGTCTTGAAGTGATATCTGCACTCCCAAGTGCGTTTCATTATTCACAGTAGCCAAAGGATGGAAGCAACCTGTCTGTCAACAGATGAATGGATAACAAAGATGTGTGTGTATGTATAATATACACATACAACGGAACATTATTCAGCCATGAGAAAACAGGAAATCCTATTTGCAACATGTATTAAGCTGGAGGACATCATGCTAAGTGAAGTGAGCAAGAGACAAATACTGTATGATTTCACCTATATGTGGAATCTGAAAAAAAAACCCTCTAAATCTAAAAAAAAACTTAAAAAAATCTTTAAAAAATCAGCAAAACTCATAGAAACAGAGAACAGATTGTGGTGGCAGGGGCTGGGAGGAAATGGGGAGACGGTGGTCAAAGGGTGCGCACTTTCAGTCTAGGATGCGCGAGTCCTGGGGGTCTGCTGTACAGCCCACTGACTACGGTTACAGTTACTAACACTGTATCATATACTTGAAATTTGCTGACGGTAAATCTTAAGCGTTCTCACCACCAAAAAAAAGGGAGTAACTATGTGAGGTGAGGTGATAGATGTGTTAATTAACTTGATTATAGTAATCATTACAATATATACGTATATCAAATCACATATACATGTTGTACACTCTCAATACATAAAATGTGTCAATTATCTCAATACAGTTGGTAAAAACAAAACCCCACAACAAAATAACCTAATTATACTTTTATATGACAGCCTTTCAGATACCTGACCCCATATAGCTATTACGTGTCCTTCCCGCCCCAAAGTCTCTCTTCTTGCAGGCTGCTGAACTATTATCTCATATGATAATTTTTAAATTCTTTCTTCATCCTAGTTGCTGAATCCTAGAGACACTATAACTGGTGTGGACGACCAGACATTAGGACACACAGAATTAACACAATCCTTCAGATATGCTCATGTGAAATCGTTACTTCTTGTTCTAAGCACATCTACTAACTTTTTCCCACTAATTCTAAAAATGAAAATATTTAACTTTATAAGGCATTTTCATATTGCTCTGCATACCCAGTTTTCCCCACTCATCAGTTCTATAATCCTAGTACCTACTGGTGATATTTTATATTATTCAATCTTTGATATTCAATTTTCTCTCTTCACATTTAATTTTTTCAACATTTCCATCCATTTTGCAATTCATTTTTAATCATCAGTTCCATTACACATCAACAGAAACATCTGAGAACAATTTAGATGGGTGTGTCTTCACCATTTGACAGAGAAAATGTTCCTGAAGTTTTTAATAAATCACTTTTGTAAACCAAATAATATCTTCATTTCCTTTATCCCTCAATTAATATTAGAGAAGTTTTATTTAAAGGATTCTTAAACCAAGAGGAAATATATATCTTTTTTTTTTAGTAGGCTTTTGGGTGAGGAAGATTGGTCATGAGCTAATATCTGTTGCCGAGGCTTCCTCTTGTTTATTTTTTCCTCCCCAAAGCCCCAGTACATAGTTGCATATCCTAGTTGTAGGTTATTCTAGTTCTTCTATGTGGGATGCTGCCTCAGCATGGCCTGATGAGTGGTGCACAGGTCTGCGCCCAAGATCTGAACCAGCAAACCCCGGGCCGGTGAAGTGGAGCACATGAACTTAAACTTAAACCACTCAGCCATGAGGCCGGCTTCCAGAAATATACACTTTAAGAAGGCTTAAAAACCCTTGGAAGAAATCCATCTGAGAGAGCTGTTCACAAGTAGTAACTTAAAGAATGTACGAATGTATTCCTCAGAGATGTCAGACTGTGTTAAACTCAGATGTTAAACAGATATTAGAAAAATACACTTCCAATAGATTCCAAACATTTTCTAAAAATTAAAGTTTTTAAGACCCTCAAAGTTTACCAAAAAATCTAAGGCCCCAAAACCTTTACATTTTCAGCGTTGGAGCTCTTTCCAAACTGAAAAAGTTAAGAATTTATTACTTTAAAAAACTGTAGACTCCTAAGAGTAAGAAAAGATCTCTGAGATTCTTTTCAGGGTACCAGTGCAACGAGCGCCATGAAACGTCATGAACTCCAGAGCCAACAGCCCTGGATTTGCCACCTAACTTGGCGTCATAATGTCTGTGTGACCTTGCACAAATTACTGTACCTCAAAGACTGGAGAGCTTTTAAGAGGATTAAACTCAAAAATGCATGTGAATATTATTAGTAATAATAGCAGCCAAGACTTACAGAGCACTATGTGCAAGCACTGTTAAGCACTGAACACCTATGAAGATTACATGGGTTAGCATATACATTAACTTGTTAATTTTAGGGAAGTCTCAGTTGTGTCATTTTCTAGCTGTGTAACCTTGGGGTAGTTTTATAATCTTCATAATAACCCTATGAGATAGGTGCGTTCCTCTCCATCTCACAGATGAACAAAACAAGACACAGTAAAATGGGATCAATCATGTTTACCAATAGCGTTTTAATGAGGACTAAGTAATTTGTCCAAAGTCACACAGCAAACTAATGGCTGGAACTCAAATCCAGGCAGTGTGGCTTAAGTCCAAGATATTAGCCACTATGCTATATTTCTCACAAGATATACGCATGTAAAATTACAAAAATGAATTAGAAGGAAATACATAGCTTGTTGGTACACCTGAACAGTTCCAAATGTTTACACACTGTTCCAAACATCATCCCTCAATGAGTGTGTTACAATGAGGAATTTTATTCACTGTGCTGTATCCTGAGCACCTGGAACAGGGCCCAGCATACAGCTGGCACTCAAAAACTTCTAGTTGAATGAGCTGTGAGAAGAACATGGGGAAGAAACATAAGACTGAGGATGGAGGAGGGGGAGAAGGCAACTTCAACTATATCTGCAGTTCTATTTCTTTAATATCCAAAAAGATTTATAACAAATAGACAAAAATGTTAACGTTGAAATATTAGGGTGGTGGGATATGGATGCTTTCTTAGGGTGTTATTTACCTGTATTTTAACAACTTCTCAAAATAAAAAATAAACAATGAACTCAAAGCATATAACATAGTTGTCCAACAGAGAAACAAAGATTAAGTGACATACTCAAAGTTGGTGCGTAGCAAGTAGCTGAGGAGGGGGCCCCAAATCCAATTTTCTAAGTCTTTCTCTTGCCCCACAGCATGGCACTTCATTCCTCACATTCACACATCAGAAGGCTTTGTACCTACCTGTACAATGCTGCATAATATCGATCTGATATTGTCTGCTGAGAATTCATTACTTGGAAAAGCAACATTAAAGCCTGCACACTGGTATTAAAATTCACAACATGCAACACTTTAAACAGCGTGTCAACCTGCTCCTTCACTTTGTCATCACCAGTCTGGGCATAAGGGTATGCCCTATTCACTCCTGTTAAAAGGGCACTAAGCATTTTTGATTCAATATCTTTTTTCTTGATACAAGTGCGAAAAAAACAAAAATAAAGAGTTATTAATTTGTTAGCCAATTCACTTTCTTCATGGGAGAGGGCCATTTGATTTAAAAAACAAATTGCATAATACTGTGCTTTGGAGCTGATATTTGAGCGAAAGAGCAGCCTTTCCACTTCACCACACACGACGCCTTTCATATTGGGATGTTTACAAAGCAGTGTCTCTAAGAGATGGGAGGCTTTTGTAGCTATCCTGTTCTGAGGGTCTCCCAGTTTATTTACCACCTGCACAAGAAGGGCCTTTTCTTCCTCAGGTTTGTTACAAAGAAGCTCATGAGCCACTGTAAGGGCTCGAGTTTTGGTGGTTACTAATGAATCATGACTTAGAGTTTCTAAGACCTGTACAAATTCAGCCACTAGGTGTTTCAGCTGGTGTTCAAAATACCATAATATCAGCCTTCTGTCTCTTGAGTCCTTGTTCCCACTGGACAACTGTTCTAGTTTGTTGAAAGGATGCTGGCTGAAAATCCGTAGCTTCCGACTGTCTGGCAAAAGGTCTGTAATGAGTAACTCTTTGAAGGTATCCAAAGCCATGAGGCACTGCTGTTTGCTGCCCTTCTTTTTAACAAGGTTCACGAGAGTTTCTACAAACTGGAGTGTGTGAATAGCATCATCCTGAATAAGAAGAATCATGGCTGCCATCCTGTCTCCCAGTGTACCCGATGACACAATTGCCTTCATCCAGGTAGAAGAGGCTCCCTTTTGATTATTCGTTTTATTTTTGAATAAATTGATTTCATGCTCATACAACTTCTGAGCCAAGGTTTTGTATTTAGACACAACCTCTCGAGGCTGGGGTTCCAAAGAATATTCATTGCTATATTCTAGATCATACCATTTGCCTCCAGGCTTGAGTAACAACGTCTGTCTCTCAAAGAATTCAAAGATGTCCTGCTGTTTTTCTTTCTTTGCTTTTGGTGTGGCATTGCTGTTCTCAGCAGAATGTTGTTCTGACTTCTTATTTTTCACCTTACTACTCATCGATGTCCTTCCATTTTCTGCCACATTTTGCTTTTTATTATCTACTTTAGATACTCCTGCTTCTTTTTTGCTAGGATCTTTTTTAGCTGGTGCATCTTCTTCAATTAAGAAAGCTTTTGCATACTTGGCCAAACTAAGATTTTTAATGAACGCTTCCAATTCACCTTGCCGAAGGTCATCAATGGCTCCTTTTTTGCCTCCATCCACCAGTTCCTCATTCTCATCCAAAGTAGCCAGCATAATGTAATCTTGCTGTATAAAAATATCAGATAAAAGTAAATTACAAATCCAAGAGTTTAGTTAAAACTTCAAAAGTTAATGTGAAATCTGTATCTTTGCAATCAATTAAAGTGAGTCATCAGGGTATTGCCTGGACTCCCACCATACACCAAAATAAAAACTTGATAGATCAAAGATTAAAATGTGAAAAAATAGAACCATAAAATAATAGAAGGTATAACATAATTAAAAAATAATTTCAGAATAGGGAAAATCCTTCCAAATTTGACATAAAACTCAGGGCCCATAAAGGAAAGGACGGGTAACTGTTCTCTCACATACAAAACATACACAACAATCAAAAGACAAATAAACTGGAAAAAAAATACTGGCAACTCATATCAAAGTAAGTGGGCTTAATGCTTAATGTAACAGTTCCTACACATCAGTTGAAGAAGTAACAAATGACCCAACAGAAAGATATGCAAAGGATATAAACAATTGGTTCATACAGGAAAAAAAGTGGTTCTTTGAAAATATGAAAAGATGCTCAACCTCACTGACATTTAGAGAAATCCAAATTAAAACCACAATGATACATCCAATTTTTAATCTGTCAGATAAGCAAAGATAAAGCTATGACAGGTGGTGTCGGGGAAGGCACTTTCCTACTTGGCTGATAGGAGTGTCAAGAGGCGTGACATCTATGGAGGGCAATCTGTCAACTTCAACCAAAATACAAGACACACATTCTTTGACCCAGCAGTTCCATTTCCACAAATTTAGATTACACATACACTTACAAACGTGGCGGGGAAATATATATTCAAGGCTATTTACTGAAGCATTATTTAAAATAGCAAAAGACTGACAATTTAAATACCTACAATAAATGGCTGGTTAGATAAATTAAGGGAGACACGATGATTTAGGCAGGCATAAAACGAGTGACATGTACTGATATGGATGGATCTCTAAGATAGTAAGGGGGGAAAAAGATGCAAAATATTATATATATAGTATGGTACCTTCTTTGTAAAAAATAACACACACACATATGTGTGTTTACTTGGAAGATACAAAAGACACTTATAAAAACGATTGCTTCCTGGAAGGGTAATTGCATGGCTGGAGATAAAAGTGAGAAAGAGACTTATCACCATGTACCCCTTCGTTTTTTAAGAAACCTTTTTGCAGAATGTGTACGTATTACATATTCGAAAATTAAATACAATCCAAACACAGAGCAAACTCCGAACCTGCCCCTGGAAGTTGCATTTCTCCTGCTTCTATTATCCCCCTTGAAAGTCTAGTCTCAAACGAAAACAATATTTAATAAAAAATAAGACAAATTGTGTCACGTATTTGCTCCAAATCTTCTAATGGTTTCACATCAAACTCAGAACAAAAGCCCACTCTCTTACCTCTCTGACCTCATTTCTTACTAATCTCCCCTTACTTCAGCTACACTGACATTTTTGTTGTTCATGCAACAACATGGCTCACTCCTTTCTTTCCTTCAGATTTCTGCTCAACCATCTCACTGAAGGGTTCCCCGATCATCTCATTTAAAACTGACGCCCTCTCCCACTCCTTATCCTCGTTTAATTTTTCTCCATCCCACTACTCAGCGTCTGACATACTATGTATTCAAAAGTTTAGTTACTGCTTCTTTCCCTTCACTAGAATGTAAAACCCAAGAGAGCAGAGAAGGCTTCTTGAGCGTACAGTGCGCACACGCACGTACTCTGTAAAAACAGAAGTTTAAAATTCCAACACTGCTGGAGTTCAGAACACTGCCACGAGGACAGGACCAAAAAAAGTCAGTCCTCTCTAACCTGATGGAATCCCAGTTATACGACGTCAACAAAATGAGATGATCATCTACATCCTAAGAGAGGCCACGGCATAAAACGGTTCAATTCTAAACTACTTTTCTCTTGTAAAGAGTAGTGGAAAACAAAAAGCGCGGGAAGCGCACAGAACACATTTCGAAGCCGGGATCTGGGTCCAGAATGCCATCCACGCCGCAGCTCGGGGGCGTCTGGGCCATTTGCCCAGCCACGAGAGGGACCACTCCGCGCGCCTCTGTCCCCCTTCTCCGGGAGTCCAAGGCCATTACCTTGGTGCCTCCGAGTCGTAACACTTCCTCCAGGGAGAACCCATTCTCGGCTCCCTCGTTATCATCCTCGTCGTCCTCGTCCGGATCTTCGCCCCCCTCCTCTGGACCCCACGGCCTCTTGGCATGGAACTCCAAAGGTTTCTTGGGGGCCGCCATAGCTAGCACAGCACGCGAGAATAGTCCCCACGTTCCTTCCGCTTGGCGGGTGACGTACTTCCTGCACGGGGGCGGGCGGGTCCCGGTCCCCTACCGGAAGTGGCTGTAATTCCCACCCCCGGGCGGCGCTCGGCTGTGTTCGGAGTTCGGCATGAGCGTTCTCGCTAGGGCCGGCGCTGGGCCGCTGAGTGCCGCCGCGCGCGCGGGTAGGCGTTCGCCCAGCCCGGGCCCGGTTGCCGTGGAAACCGCCGACGCGCCATCCTCAGCTGGGGGCTCCTGGGGCGCTCTGGGCTGGAGGCAGGAGTCTGGCCTCAGACGCGAAATAGCTGTGCGGTCGCGGGCAGCGGGCGTGCTGCGGCCGGGAGTCCGCTTTCCTGGCTTCGGGCGAGGCTGAGTTAACGAGGCTGCTGTGCACTTGCAAATACTCAGATGTTTAACCGGTCCCGTTTCACGTGTGTTTTTCGCAGTCGTTCCCTGGCTTTGGAGAGGGAAATACTTCAGCTCTGGGAAGGAGCCGGCAGAAAACAGCCTGGTGACTCCAATGCTGCGGCATCTTATGTACAAAATCAAGTCCACTGGCCCCATCACTGTGGCCGAGTACATGAGGGAGGTCCTGACCAACCCAGCCAAGGTAGGGGTCCCGGGCCAAGCGCTAGCCCGCTGTAGCAGCCTTGCGAGATGTGAGCCAGCAGGGGGCTACGCAGAGAGGGGCCCGAGGGTCCTCCGCCCAGGCAGTCGGGTACCTTCCAGGGAAGAGCCAGCCCCGAAGAGCTGGGGACAGATAATGAACCTGTCTGTTGGTCAGGCTGGGTCAAGTCAGCGGCAGTGCCATTAGAGAGGAAAGGACAAATTCCAGAGGTGTTGAGGAGACAGTGTAACCGACTGGATTTATGAGATGAGGGAGGGATGACATCCGTACCTGGGCGGACGGTAGAGAGTGGAATCATTTCTCTGGGAGAAGGGAATGCAGGAGGAGGAAGAGCAGCAGCCGATTTAGGAGGGCGGGGAAGGTCAGGGTCCAGTACGATATATGAATTTGAAGTGTATGCGAGACTCGGGGATACCTTCTGTACGCAACTGGAAATATGAATGGAGTGCCTGGAAAGTTGTCTGCGTAGGGATGGCTGCAGCAGGCATTGGGAGCATATTCTGGGGTTTCTTCTTGAGAGTGGAAGGTCTGGGTCTTTACTCTCCTGGGATTAAGCACTGTCACGGCTTTCTGCCCTGCGTTTCCTTGTCTGCTCTCCAAAGCCACTTGGGGAAAGCCTGGAGTCCGTTTTTTTTAGAATGTTTCACCTTATGCTGGGTTGAAATATGGGATCTGTGGAATTCTGGGGTTGGTTTGGCCTATTGCTGCTGTTGGATGTGGTGGAGTGACCCAGTGTCCAGAGGTTTAGTAAACGCAGGGATCCGTTAATGCCTGTATGCAGTGCTACAGTGTACCAGAACTTGGTATAAGAAGAAACTTTAGAACCAACATCCCTGGGTTAGAGTGGAGGTCCACTTGTCATTTATTCATTTATTGAGACTCCAAATGTGCCAGGCAGTATCTTAGGCACTGAGAATACTGCAGTGGACAGCGGAGTGTGGCACTTCTGTTCTAGTGAGAAAATGAACTATAAACAAGAAAACAAATAGTTAAATAAGATAGTTATAGGTTGTCGTAAGTGCTTCTAAAGGAAAAAAACCAGGTTGGTAGACTGAAAGTAAGTAGTACGGTGGGAATGAGGCTGTGTAGAAGTTCCTTAGGTAGGTGGCCAGTGAAGGCCAGCACGTTTGACTGAAACTTGAAGGATGGGGATGGGCCAGCTGGCAAAGAACTGGGAGAAGTGAGTTCCTAGCAGAGGAACGGGAAATACAGAGTTTTTGAGCTGGGGAATGCCTTGGCACAGAGAAGAGAGAGACACCAACTGTTGTGGCTGGGAGGTGGTGACGGGGGCTAGGGGGTTGATGGTGAGCAGAGTAGTATGAGATGAGTTTGGAGAGGAGCCGGTCCATACAAGGCTTTCATGGAATTTAGATTTTTGTGTTAGTGCAATGGGAAACCATCAGGAGGTGCATTTTATGCATATTGTGTTGGCGGTGACATCCAGGTGGAGATAGTGAGCAGTTGGCTTGAAGAGTCTGGAGGTCATGAGAAAGATTGGATATGTATATGTAAATTTGGTCGTTATCATTATATGGATGGCATTAAAGCCCGAGGAACCAGGGAGAACATACTTAGAGAAGAGAAGCTTTCCCAGGATTAAGCCTTGAGGTAACTCTCAAATTTAGAGTAGAGGTTCTGAACCTAGGGATCCTTGAATAATATGCAGGGGTTTGTGAACTTGGATGGGAAAAAAATTATACCTTTATTTTCATTAACTTCCAACCTAAATTTAACATTTCTCTAATTATGAACATAGGCAACAACCAGTAGCATCAGCAATACCTGTGACTTTAGCATAAGTGGAAATCACTGGTATTATCATCACAACAGACTGATCACAGGTATCTCAAAATACCATGGGGCTCAACTGTACTTTGAAACTTCCTTACTATTAGACCTGTGGCTCGACTTTTGTGTGTGTGTGTGAGGAAGACTGGCCCTGAGCTAACATCTGTGCCAGTCTTCCTCTGTTTTACGTGGGATGCTGCCACAGTGTGGCTTGACGAGTGGTGCCTAGGTCCGCACCCGGGATCCGAACCTGTGAACCCCGGGCCTCTGAAGCAGAGCATGTGAACTTAACCACTATGCCACTCGGTCGGCCCCCTCAATTTTGTTTTTAAATCACTTACAAAGACCCATATATATTACTATCACAAACTTATTTAAATATTTAATAAGTATTTTTCAGTTGATTTCTTTTGTAATCCTATGTGTTTTAACTCCTGTGCATTTAAAAAGCATTCTATGAATGGGTCCGTAGTCTTCACTTGACTACTAGAGTGATTCATAACACAGAAAACACCCCCAAAATGCTGACTTGTGAAGGGGAAAGAGAAAGGCTAGAGGGAGGATGTTGTGCTCTTGTGTGGAGTGAAAAAAAATTTTTTTTTGAAGATGGGAGTGACAATTATATTGCTAATGCTGAGAGGGAAAAGTTACAGCTGTGAGAGAAAGGAGATGAAAACAACCCCAGCCTGTGAGAGTTGTGTCAGGAGTGGTGATTATCCAGGAATTAGGTTTGGATAAGAGCAGAAGGGGAGGCCGTTTCATCCTTTGAGTCCCCAGGAAAGAAGGGGAGCAGGTGGAGGCCAGGTGGGGTCAGGAAGCTGAGGAACGCTCTTTAATTCCTGTGTGGGCAGGAGCCCACGTCACCTGCTAAGAGTCAGGTGGTAGGAGAAGGGGCTTGAGGAGCACGGGGAGTTTTTTAGTAAACCGTTCTTGAGTCTTTCTTGAAGGTGAAGCATTATGCTAAAACTTGGGATGTGAAGGTAAATAAGACATAGTCCTCTCCCCCAAATAACTGCCTTGAGGTGAAGAACATAGACATACATAAAAAAGCTCAGAAAAGGAAGCACTGGATTTAGTGTGAGGTTAGAGGGCTGGAAGAGGAGGTCAAGGAAGCAGATGAAGTCTTACTGAGTATAGGCTTGCCAGGAGAAATGGAAAAGGAGAAGGGAGAGCATTTGCAATGGCATGGATGTGTGGACAAGCAGGGCTAATTAAAAAAAAAAACTAACTTTTTATTGAGAGATTCATGTAGAAAAATGCATGAATCACAAGGATACAGCTTGATGAATTTTCACAAAGTGAACACTCCCATGTAACCAGCACTCAGGTCAGGAAACAAGCTTGCCAGCAGGCAGGGCCAATTTGGAATAGAAAGTGTATGAATTTGGGGGAGGAGGCTGGAGGGGTAGGCAGGGTCTTCCTGTTGGGTTGTGGGAGCACGGAGCACAGAGCATGAGGAGGGTCTGGAATACTGTAGAGATGAGGATTGCATGGCTTCTGCCTTTATAGTCAAGGAGTAATTGTTTTTCTACCAGTTCTGCAAAATGATTGTTACTTTTTCAAATTTAGGTAAAGACATTGTGTTTATCTTATTTAGAAGAAGACCTTTCTTACTAAATAATTGTTTATTTCATTGTATACATTATGTAAGATTTTGGAGGGGTGTTTTAAAAAGCCTTATTCGAAAATTAATTTGTTTCTCCATTTTCCCTTTTTACTTAGGGATATTATGTGTACCGTGACATGCTGGGAGAAAAAGGAGATTTCATTACTTCACCTGAAATAAGTCAGATCTTTGGGGAGGTAATATGCAATGTAAACTATAGAAGAAACTAATATCACAAACATTTGAGAGCAGATTAAGTTGTATTATTCTATAATAGTGTTTTACAGCTTTGATTTGTGATTCAGAAATTTTAATTTTTTTATAGTTTATATATGGAAGGAATAGGGAGCAATAGAGGAAAGATAATGGTATAGATGACATTTGAGAAGTTTATACTTTCCTGTAGAAAAGGAAATGTAGAGAGAAGTGGGACAGAAAGAAAAGAGATGGAAGTAAAGAGGTGAACCAGATGAAATATGAGAATGGAAGGTGGAAGAGAGATGAAAGGAAAGGTGAGGAAAGAGGCAGAGAGTACCAAAGAAGGAAGAGAGAAAAGATAAAACCATTGAGGAATTAGTGGAATCAAGATGCACTCCAGAGCACCCACCCATGATTTAGCCATAGATACGATAGAAGTCTCCCTTTAAGAAACTTTTAATTCTCTTCAGGAATACTAGTTCATTTATTTCCATATAAGAACCTTTGATCAATGTAGAAATAGGAAATAATACACAAGAAGAAATAGAATGTAGGTATTAAAAAATATTACTTATGCCTAAAAGCCATGTAATTATTGAAATCATATGGATATGAAAAAATGGCATGATCATTTCATGTGTCTCTTTGCTTTCAAATACTAGTATCTTTCTGTAAGTGGTACCCTCTTATCTGTGTCACGGGACCTTCTATAGTGGAGGTTGCCTTTTAACTATTTTCTCCTGTTATTAGGCTTCCTGAATGGTTTCTGTAGTAACATAGTCCCTGTGAAGTTCCTGTGTGTGTATGCTTTATGTACATATGAAATAACATGCATATGGTTGTTTGCAAACATTTTGCTTTCTGGTGTAAAGTGTGTATTATGTGGAGTTTTACATTGTGATATACTTTTATACTATATAATACTTTAATATAGTTTTTTCCTTGTCACAGCTGCTAGCGATATGGTTCATTAGTGAATGGATGGCCACTGGAAAAAGTGCAGCTTTCCAACTGGTGGAACTGGGCCCGGGTAGGGGTACCCTTGCAGGAGATATTTTGAGGGTAAGTAATAAAAAAATGTCTCATAGTCTCATGTATGTCAATCTTATTACTTTTGACTGAGTTTGCAAACTTCATTGATTTCCTTGGCTTTCAGTCCTACCTCCTTAATCTTAATCTCATATTTCTCAACTAAAACATGTCAGAATAATGTAATGAATCATTACTTCTTATCTGTTTGTAAGCTTAAAAATGGGGGCAAGAAGAAGATTGTGAAAGCTTAAAGTATAAAACATTTAGAAGACATTATGGGAAAATATATTTGTCTTCTGAGTGGGGAAAGAGCTTTTTAATTATATAAAAAGCAGAGGCCCTAAAGGAAAAGATGAATAATTTCAACTACATTAAAATTAAGAACTTTTTGTTCTTCAAAGACTCCATAGAGTGATGAGACAACAAAGAACTGGCAGTTAGAATACATAAAGAATTCCTTTAAATCACTGAGAAGTTGACAGATAACTCAGTAGGAAAGTCAGACCAAGGAGGTGAATAAACTGGTCATAAAACAGGAAATCCAAATGGCCAATAAAAGCAAAAATATGCTCAGACTTATTGGTAGTCACGGAAAATTAAAATCACAGTGAGATACCACTGTATCCTCAAAATTAGAAAATCTGACAACATCAGGTGTTGGTGAAGATGGGGAGATATGGAGCAATGGGAACTCTCATCCAGGTACTGCTGGTAAGAGTATAATTTGGTACAACCACTATTGGGCACTATCTACTAATGTCAAAATTACTTATACTGTATGACCCAGCAGTTTTACTGCTAGACATATACCCTGCAAGAACCAGGGCATATGTGTACCAGGACAGCATCTTTAGCAAGAACTGGAAACAACCCAAATGCCTATCAATGGAAAAATAGATCAGTAGATTGTAGTATAGGCATACAGTAGAATACTAAGTGCTGTGAAAATGCATGAAATCATGGCAGAATGCAACAAAAATCAATATGGAACAAAATGTTGAGTGAAAATAGCAATTTGTAAAAGAATTCATATTATTCTATTTATATAAAATCCCAAAGTAGTCAACAGTAAACAATATGTTTAGTGATACAAATATATTTACTAACATTTATAAAGAAAAGCCAGGAAATGATAAACTCGAGATTCAGAGTGGTGGTGACATCTGAGGGGGAGGGAGGAAATGGGGTCTTAAAGGTAATGGTCATGTCCCATGTCTTTAGCCAGATAGTGAATATTATCTTGTGTATCATTCTTTCTATTGTTCTACCTGATATTTATAAAAATATTTAAAAGGAAGAAGATTGTTTACAGTACATGATAAGTAATAGTATTTAGTAAACTTTTGTAGCTTTTACTGTTTTGGAACCCATTAGTCTTTTTTTTTTTAAGATTTTATTTTTCCTTTTTCTCCCCAAAGCTCCCCGGTACATAGTTGTGTATTTTTAGTTGTGGGCTCTTCCAGCCGTGGCACGTGGGACACTGCCCCAGCATGGCCCGAGGAGCGGCACTATGGCCAGGCCCAGGATCCAAACCAGCGAAACCGCAGGCCGCTGAAGCAGAGCGCGTGAACTCAACCACTCAGCCATGGGGCCAGCCCCCCATTAGTCTTTTTGAGTTTATTTCATGTGTACCTGGCAATTCAGTGTAGAAAACAAAACACATACTTCAATATAAATTTAAATTTCTTGATGCTCTATGGTTTTTGCTTGAAATTAGGAATTGAAGGATTTTTTAAAAGAAAATATATAAACATCTGACAAATAAGAATCCTGGTTATATTTGAGGGGGGAAAAAGAAAGAAAACCACTGATTTACGTTTTCAAGGCTCTATTTTATATCTTTTTAAATTGGCAAAATCATTGAATCTAAAATATTTAATAAGATTCTTAAATAATATTTTCTTGTTTCAAGTATTTTAAAAATCAAGCCCAAGGGCCGCTCTGTGGCCTAGTGGTTAAGTTCGTGTGTTCCACTGCGGCGGCCCAGGGTTCGGATCCTGAGCATGGACATGGCACGGCTCATCAGGCCACGTTGAGGTGGCGTCCCACATCCCACAACCAGAAGGACCGGCAACTAAGATATACAACTGTGTACGGGGGGGCGGGGGGGTGGGGGGCGGGTTTGGGGAGATAAAGCAGGAAAAAAAAAAAAGATTGGCAGCAGTTGTTAGCCCAGGTGCCAATCCTTAAAAAAAAAAAAAAAAAAGAGGATTGGCAACAGTTGTTAGCCCAGGTGCCAATCTTTAAAAAAAAAAAAAAAATCAAGCCCACAGCTCTTAAAATGTATAAAGGATGCTTTCCTAGGTCGAGTTCTCAGAATTCTTAAAAAGCCAAAGAATTTAAAGGAATTACAGAAAATAGCTAAAGGTATTACAGACCTGTTTTCATTTTTCATCTTAACTTTCTGAAGGATTTTTCTCTCAGGAAGAAGTTTTTCCAATTATAGTTTTATCTCAAAACTACATTGGGAAAAATCATCTTGTCTGTGTTATCAGTCTCTACCTATGTATTCAGGTCTTAAAAGCAGGAGGCAAATCACCAGTGAAAATTAAATTAAAGTGAAAAATAATATTGATGTATTTTATGCTTTTGAATTTTTAGCATTAAAGTATTAGTAAAATATTAGTATATTCCTTTTTTCCCCTCATGCTTACAACAGTAAAAAAAATGCATAGCTAAGAAAAAATTGAAAATGTGGAAGAATCCCAGAATTAAACTGTCACCTTTTAGTGCCATTCAAATTTGACTCCCTGAAGACAGCGTTTAATCTTCTCAAAGATGAGGTTATTTCATAGACATAATGGCTTTATAAAATCAAGGCTATATGTATTTTATTTCCTTGGTCTTTTTTTAGACTCTCTAATCTGAATATTTTTTTTGGATACTAAAACTGTTATTTTTTTTTGTTAATCATAATTCTAACATTTATCATTAGGAAACCAAATTGTTTACTGTCCATTTCTTATATAGATTTTGCTCAGTAACTCTAATATGTTATGATTGTCACAGACGGCTGGAGAGTGGCTTGTCTGAGAAGTAGATCTCTTTGAAACCAAATATTACTTCTGTGACCTGAACAAATTATTGAGGTAAATGGTTAGAAAACCTAAATTTTTTTTTCTTTTCGTATGTAGGTATTCAGTCAGCTTGGGTCTGTACTGAAAAACTGTGACATTTCAATACATCTGGTAGAAGTGAGCCAAAAATTAAGTGAGATTCAAGCATTAACACTGGCTGAAGAGAAGATCCCATTGGAGCGAAATGCTGGATCTCCAGCGTATATGAAAGGTGTTACTAAGTCTGGAATTCCAATTTCCTGGTATCGAGATCTGCAAGATGTTCCAAAAGGTAATTGTTTTACAGTGATTAATGAAAGAATTTTGATCACAATCCCTCAGAGAACTGATAGGTGACCACGACCTTGAAGAGCAATATAATACTTAGTGCTGCCAAGACCCTTCCCATAGAGGCTAGTGAACTTCTTTCTACAAAAGAGCATTGTATTAGAAAATAAAAAACTGCCTAACTTTAAGGAGAAATCAATTTCACATGGTTTTGCAAAATCAAACAAAACAAAGACCAAAGTGTAGATCTCTGTTGTGCTTTGTAGTTTTTTGCTACCCCTAAGAGAGGGCTGACGATGAAGCAGCCCAGGGCAGCAGGGTCTGAAGGAAGCAGTGTTAGTAGATGGGTTCGGTTTAATTATCTCATATTTTGAACAATTTTATTTGCCTAAGGCAAGCAAGGGTTGGTGGGAAAATCCCTGCACTCATCAGGAATCTTGTATTGATGGGCTCCAGCTCAGACCTACAGTGGTGGCCTGACTTGGGGCAAGGCACCTCAGCTGTTCCTAGTCTCAGCCGTCTGGGACGATTTTAGGAAATTCAGATCCTCTTCTAGCTAACAAATTTGAGTTCTGATTTCTCTCAGGTCTAGTGATGAATAAAAGATTAAGCTGATAATTGAGACATGTTGGCTCTCCAACCCTGTTATGTGGAAAATGAGAATAGTAATAATGTTCTTTGTATGTTCTGCAGAGTAGGTTTGCCTTGAAGAGGTGGATGATTCTGTGGTAGTGATGATTATGGAAGCATTACAGGTTCCAATATGAAGAAGTAGGCATTTTCTTTTTGTTTATGTTCAGAAAACCAATTCATTGCCTTAAAAATGCTGAAACAATTTTTTTCTTCTTTTTTAAAATAGAGTACAGCTTTTATCTTGCACATGAATTTTTTGATGTTCTTCCTGTGCATAAGTTCCAGGTATGATGGGAAAAAAGTCACATTTATAGTTGAATAACAGGGGTCTTATGTTGTAAGAATTAACATTACAATAATTTAATTATTCAGTATATGAACATTACTTGTTGAAGTTAACTATATTTGGAATCTTGATGAATATAAATAATTGAAAAGCAAAAATGAAATATGACATAGAATTCTTAATTCTCTTGGGATAGTTATTAAGAATTCTTAATTATCCTGGGATAAGGATATAGGACAGTGTAAGATGGTAAATGACTATAGTACAATGAAGGATTATTTTTTAACGAATATTCTTAAATTCCAAAGATTACAATTTTTCTTCATTCTTTCTGTGAGGAAACTTAGGATTTGGTGGTAATATACGTGTACTGGTAACCTCTAAGGTTAAGAGTATGTATTTCCTAGTAATTTGTTAGCAAAAGCTTCTGATTAGTCCTGAGTCTCTTTTCCATTTTCTAGGCAATTTCCCTCTATGCTGCTTATTTTATCTTCCACAGCGCCCTCTCTTATCTAAACAACATTAATAGTTTGCATTTATCAGTCTACTCAAATTGTTCAAAGAAAATGAAGTAATGCCTTTAAGTAATTTTAAGTGGGTAAAGTGCTCTGTAAATGTTAGTTATCTTTTGTATGGTAAGAGGAGAAAAAATAGTTATTTTGGTAGAGGCAATTTTGAGAACTTGCAAAGTTTGTTTTCATGCATTGTTTTGTGTTTAGAAAACACCACAAGGATGGCGAGAAGTATTCATTGATATTGATCCACAAGTTTCTGATAAACTGAGGTTTGTTTTGGCGCCTCGTGCCACTCCAGCAGAAGCTTTCATACAAGTAGGAATAAGTTTTTTCTTCTTCTTAAGTTTATTGCCAACCAAGTCTTCAAAGTCCTATTTTCTGAGTTACTATTTTAGAGTTCCTTTACAGGAGGAGTGTTGCTAGCAATATGTGGGGTACTTTTTATTACTGGTGAAAAGCGCAGAGGATCTATACTCAGGAGAACGGGTTCACATCAGTTCTTAGCTGTGAGACCTTAATGCAATGTAATAAGAAAGTAAGCGCTTAGCCAGCAAGTTCCTTATCTTCTCCATTTACGTCAGTTCTCTATCAAATGGTGACAATATTGTCGACTTAACAGGAAGTAAGAGTTTGATGTGTGTGAAAACAGTGTGGTACAGCATATAGTAAAGTAAGAATAATAACTATTTATTGAGTACTTTGTGTGAATTACTCCATATTTTCTCATTTAATTCTCAAAACAACTCTGTTACTAGGTAAGTTTTACTGTCACTCTCTTTGGGCTGCTGCTAGAGCATGTTTTCTTTTCTCATGCTTCCATCCAGATGTAAATTTGATTCTAAACTGCCAAAATGGTAGGTTTACTACTGTGTTTTATTTTTTTTATTTTTTTATTTTTTTTATAAAGATTTTATTTTTTCCTTTTTCTCCCCGAAGCCCCCCGGTACATAGTTGTATATTCTTCGTTGTGGGTCCTTCTAGCTGTGGTATGTGGGACGCTGCCTCAGCGTGGCCTGATGAGCAGTGCCATGTCCGCGCCCAGGACCCGAACCAACGAAACACTGGGCTGCCTGCAGTGGAGCACGCGAACTTAACCACTTGGCCACGGGGCCAGCCCCTACTACTGTGTTTTATTGACCTGAAGGAATAGTCACAGGAGCCCATCTATCTTAGGGTTGTGTTTAAAGGTTCAAAAAAACCTGTACTTCTCAGGAATGTTTGGACTTTAGATTGCCTGTTTTATTCCTTTTTTTCCAGCTCATAAAAAAAAGATTTCTCCTTTCTGGACCATGCTAAAAACTTCTACCTTAGGAGTTATCAGTTTTGAAAACAAAAGAGCTTTTAAATATAAACCTGTGAATTTTCTTTGCAAAGCATAGCAAGTTAAAACATCAGCCTAAGCACTTTTTTTCAAATTCTGGCTACCTGACTGTACGTGAGAGAGAAGCAGATTCATAAAGCTACCAAAAGCCAACCCTCCGGGCCTGAAAGTTGTGCTTCTTTTTAGTTCTTGCCTTGAGTGGTATTCACTTCTGAGAGAGGGAGTGATGGTGTTCCGTCTCATTTGAATGGGGTGAATGGTAAGGGAATCCGTCATCTTGAAGAACAGTCTAAGATGGTAAGAATGTCAGCATGGTAGGCTGAGGTGGGTCAGCTTACGCCTGAAGTGGCTGACCTCATGGTTTTTATAGTTAAACCTCAGTAATTTATTTAATAGCACTGGGGGCTAAATGGTTTGTTTCATTTCATCCTCACAAGCCTAGTATTTACGTAATGAGGAAGCGGACTTGGAAAGGTTAAGTGACTTGGCTTTAGTAAGCAGCAGTAGAAGAGCTGAGACTTAAGAGCTGAGTTTGTCTAACTCTATACCTGTTAGACCTGTGCCATTATAGGCGGAGACATCAGGGCAGGTTATCCTTCATTTTTAATAGGGTGTTAGGAGGAAGCAAAAGTTAATGTATGTTTTCATAATGAAGAAAAAAAAATTTTCATTATCTCAGGAATTAGTGAAATTTCATATTTACTAGTCACATTGACAAGTATTAATATTTATTGTCATTTCACTTTTAAGCTAATATGCACTTATTGAGAACCCTTAATTAATAGCTGGACTTCTTAGGAAATAAGGGCCTCAGGTATATTGGCACTAGTTCACAAGCTGATGTTTCTAGATATGGGGCGTATCATTGGGATACCTTTTGCCCTGACAGAAGGCATCATAGTATATTTGCTTAATAGTGTCTGTTTTGTTATACTGAATTTGTATCATTTGTTCTTTCTTTTTATTCTTTCTTTCTTGTTCTTTCTTTTGTAGCATCTATTGTGTGCCAGGCACTGTTCTAGGCAGACGAAAATTCCTTTCCCATGCTTTCAACCCAGAGAGAATATATTTATGTGAATTGTGATATGAAAGTATTATTACCATAAATAAAATGATAATCTTGGCCAGTGGAGCAGGGGATTGGGAGGGCATATCACTTTTTATAGAAGTGATTAAAATTGTCTTTGTAAACTAAGTGGACAGCATCAACCAAGGAGTTCTGTGTAATAAAAAGGATGTCATACGAAAAGTTGAGTGTAGACAACATATTCATATTGGGAGGGAATGTATTTTTATTGTAACTAAGAAATAGTTGTTGTAGAAAAACTCTAAGGAAACAGTTTTTTGAATGATGTATTTTGATTCAACTGTTCCCTTCTAGTGTGATGAAACAAGGGATCACGTGGAAGTGTGTCCTGATGCTGGTGTTATTATTCAGGAACTTTCTCAGCGCATTGCACTAACTGGAGGTGCTGCACTGATTGCTGATTACGGTCACGATGGAACTAAGACAGATACCTTCAGAGTATGTATGATTCAGTAACATGATTTATCAGAATCCAGTTGGTAGATTTACTTAATCATCATTTGTTAGGTTTGAAGCTCATTGAAGATCTTTATCTTTGGTTTCTACAGTGCCTAGCATTGTTGTATTACATTATCTTACTCAGCTGAGCCTAAGCCCACTGTCCACCTCTCCTTTGAACAAGGTCTGAATTAGCTACGTTCTTCCTTATGTTGCAGAACCTAGGTTTGCATAGATCCTACTAAGCATCTAAATTAATACAAATGGAAAGATTTTCTTAAAGTTCTTACAATTTTCTCCTCCATTTAAAAAAAAATTTGCTACTTTGCAGATTTGATCTAGCTACTGTAATATTCAAAACTTTTTCTGTCATATTTTCAATATTTTTCTCTCCAGATGTTTTCTCAACATCCTTTCTTATGTTTTGAATATGATCAATTCTGTTCAATATACTTTAGATGCTATCAGTCATTTCCTAGATCTGTGCTTCTCAATTTCTGACTTTATTGTATCTAAGAAAAATCTGGAGTTTGCTCAGAATGTCGATTCTCTGGCGTTACCTCCAGGATTCTGATTTATTAGGTCTGGGTAGAGCCACTAACATATTCTCAGGTCATTCTGATGCACATGGTTGATGGATACACTTTGTAAAATACCATTTAAGTTCTTATAAGCCGAATTCATCTGGAGAATTAATGAGATCTCTATTCCGTCATCACAGCCATTATAAAAATGTTAAATAACTGTCAAGGGCAGCATCTTCAGGACATTGCGCTTTATATTCAGTTTTCCACATAGCATCTCATTCGAAGAAAGGGTGCTACTCCATTAAGTTTGTAAACCTTGGATTCAGAATATATTTTCCTTTTTAACAGTTATGTAAAATGTACTACGATGATAACATTTAATTTTGATAACTAAACCATAAAAGGACAGAAATTCATCATTTTTAAAATTATGTTCAAGGGGTTTTGTGGCCACAAGCTTCATGATGTCTTAATTGCCCCGGGAACAGCAGACCTAACAGCTGACGTGGACTTCAGTTATTTGCGCAGAATGGCACAGGGAAAAGTTGCTTCTCTGGGTCCAGTAAAACAACAGACGTTTTTAAAAAATATGGGCATTGATGTCCGGCTGAAGGTAATCATTTATTTCACTATCATTAAATATTTTAATTTCACAGTATTTCAAAAACATATTTTAAGTCAGTTCACCTGGTATTAATCCTATTGTAGTTAGCCAGATGTTTGGTGTTCCAGTGTTTTCAGCAATGTAGGATTTAGTGTAGTAATCATACAGCCTGGGGCAGAGTAGCTTCGTGAGTTTTCATGCATCTCCATGTGAGGTAGAATTAGGACTTCCAAATAATGTTCATGTTCATTAAGAAAACTTGACCCTGTTTATGAATTTTCTAATTGTGCTGAGGACATCTTAACCCTTCAGTGTAGATCAAAGCACCTGAATATTTGTTAAACATATAAATCCACAGGTTTAGGTCACAGCAATCTGTTTTTCATAAGCTCCCCATGATTCCGAGGCAGGTGATCAGAAATCACATTTTAAGCACTGCTTTATTGAATAGCTAATAATCATTAGTATTGCTGCACATAACTAGGAATCCTTTCTTCTGATTATTTTTACTAAGAAATTTTTTCTTTTCAGGTTCTTTTAGATAAATCAGATGACCCATCCATGAGGCAGCAGTTACTCCAGGGTTATGATATGTTAATGAATCCTAAGCAGATGGGAGAAAGATTTAACTTTTTTGCCTTGCTACCTCATCAAAGACTTCATGGTGGAAGTCATCAGATGAATGCACGTCAGTCAAAACCCTCTCCATCACCTGTAGCTGGGTTTGGTGAACTTGTTTGGCGGTGATATTTCAGTTTGGGCTTTTTACCAAGTCTGCCTAAGAAACCAAAGCAAAGGGAACACACTTCATATATCACAGGTAAAATAAGTATTGAAATATTTTCTGTTTTCACTGCCAATGAAAATGGCCCATCTTATATACAGTACAACTAAACATTGAATTTTAAGGTTATCTCTGATTTTTGGTACAATTGTGTGTTCTCAACTTAATGAAACATGGTATTTGTAAAACTGAGTTTCTTTTAATTAATAAGGCTAGTTGCTGTATTTTCATTTTATTTTAAAAAGTAAACATGAACACCAATAGGTTGTTTCCAGTTTTTATTAAACCAAACTGGCCATTCACAGGAGATTGATTAAATAGAACTTCATGTAGTGAAGTAGAGCAATGTTCTGACATAGAAAGATCTCTAAGATTTACTAAGTGAAAAGAGTAGAGTGCAAAATGTTTTGTAGTTATGATTCCATTTTTGTTGGAGAAAAGCTAAATTTAAAGAAATGCTTATAAGTAATTTCATGGAAATTAATATATTAGTGCAGACTAGCTGTTTTCTATTTTGTGATATTTGCTTGTATATAAAAAGTATGGAAAAGATGCCCATTAATCACTATTAAATTTCCCAATCTGGAAGTGCGTTTGAGGCATATGAGCTTATTTGTTCTCTTTTGTGGTATTTGAATTTTTTACCATTTGCTTCTGTGAATTTTATAATTAAATTCAAAATTAGATCCTTTTTCTTTCTTTCTTTGTTTTTTTTTTTTTTTTTTTTGGTGAGGAGGATTGGCCCCAAGCTAACATCCATTGCCAATCCTCCTCTTTTTGCTTGAGGAAGATTGTCACTGAGCTAACATCTATGCCAGTCTTCCTCTATTTTGTATGTGGGACCCCACCACAGCATGGCTTGATGAACGGTGTGTAGGTCCATGCCCGGGATCCGAACCTGCGAACCCCAGGCCATCAAAGTAGAGCATATGAACTTAACCTCTACCCACTGGGCCAGCCCCTCAAAAAATTTTTTAAAGTCACAGTAAAACCAGTAAATCTGACATATATTTGAAATATGAGAGTAAATGTAGACTACACAGAAGGAGTAATTTCCTAAATTGAGTAATTCTCCTTTATTTTCAGATAAATGTCAGGTTTTAATTTTATAAGTTCTCATTTTTTGGTTCACAGAACTTTTATATTAAAACCAGACACCTGGACTTTCTGAAGAATTATATTAGCAACACAAATTTACAAGTGAGATTAAGAGAAAAGAATACTAGTCATGTCTTGAATTTATGACAACTATATTGGAAGTTCACTGGCAGAGTGACGAACTGTTGCTTTTTATTACTTCTTTGGCATAAGTGAGAACAGGACTACCTTCTGTAGCTCACTCTAAAGTAAAGGAAGATGGAGGCATTATTTTTCAGATGCAGCCTAGCCTTGGGCCATTCCTAGTCACCCTTATTTTATTTCGATATTTATTTTCTTCTTTCATATTTATTTTCTTCTTTCCAAAAGTTGGCTGGGAGAATTTTTGAATGAAAATGCCCATAGTTGGCCCCTTCTAATTTTTAATCACTTTTATAATTAAAGGGGAGGAATTAGGCAATGCCTTCTATCTTAAAACCTGGAAAATTCACTTTGATATTAGGTATTTAATTTATTTAAGTCTTCTGGCAGTTGAAATAGTTGAAAATTTGAAGGCAGTTCCTGAAAAATTTAGTCACAATTATTCAGAACTTTGATTCCAAGAAATGAGACCTCCAGATAATTATCTCAAATTTCATATAAAATTATAAGAATGAGTTGTTTTTTATTTTAGGCAGTTAAAAAAAGAATCAGTGTTCTTAAATATAGCATTGTTCCATTTACAAATAGTATTTCCAAAATAGTTCTCTTTCCAAGGCCTGGGAAAATAACACAACCAAATAAAATTTTCTTTGGATACCTCTACTAGAGATAGGCTCAGGTTTTCACATGGAAAAGTACGGTAATATGGAAATACATTTTATTATCAAGCTTCTCTGAGGATATTTACAAAAAGTGGGATGTAACAAAAAATATAAAAATGTACTGAACAGTGTCATTATAGACTACTTTGTACATTATCAAATGTTTCTAACAATTATTTCTTATACAAATACAACTTGACTTCAAGACAAAAAAAGGTTATGCGAGTTATACAGTATCTGGAGTAGTTACTCAACTCCAAATTATCTGACAGTGCCTCTGCAAATTTTTTTAGAAAACTTCTTAGGCATTCAACAATAAAAACAAAAAGAGTGCAATTAATTTCATGGCTTGTAAAGTTTGATTATTTAAGTATAGCAAAGAAACATCATTCCAGTTAATTTTCACCTTATGCAGTAAAACCATAATAGGGTGCCTAGTGACTCAGAATTACTCTGTTTTGCGCGTTGATATAAACAGACTTACTTTGGAGGTATTTGGAGCAGTGATCCTCTATCAATCACAGGGAAAATACATTTCTAAAAGGTTTTGTAAAATGAACTTTTAGAACTCCTATATGAGAATGAAGTAGAGAGAGAGGTTGTGGAAACGTCTTCTGGAGATCTTTATGGCTGGGCAGTACAGAATCATCACTGGGCAGAGTTTAGAGGGACTTGAGCCACAATGCCTGGGTTCCTATCCACATACTGTGTGGTCTTTGGCAGCTAGTTACTTAATCTCCCTGTGCCTCAATTTCCTTATCCATGAGACAGAGTTCATAATGCTTTTACCTCATGACTGTTGCGAGGCTAGGTTACAATATGTAAAGAGCTCAGGATGTAGGAGCACCGCATGTCTGCTGCCACTCTCTCGAGGATATTTCTAGTCCTAGTTAAGGGAGTAGTGTCAGGGATCTCTAAAGGCCCTCTCAGTCTTAGTCTGTTCATATACAAGAACATTCTTTTCCTTTGCTACCTCAAATTCAGCGGGCAGTGTGACAGGTAACACTTTTACAGTTTTCAGTTTATTGAATAGGTTCATACATATCTGATCTTAACAGCAACACTATGAGGAAGGTAGAAGCAAGAATTCTGATCTTCATTTTATAGACTGAGGAACTCGAAGCTCAGACAGATTGTCACCTGCCCAGGCCAGCATAACTCCATAAAGAATGGAGCCAAGACTTAACTTTTGCTCTTTTTGGAGAGAAAAAAAAAGTTTAAACTGATTACTGAGGAATCAAGAAACAAAAAGCCACTAGATTTTTTTATAAGTGGATGGTCTAAGATGTTAAAATTTTTTTGGGGGAAACTATTTGTAACTTTTTAAAAGCTATGAAAAAAAATCTAACCTCTTAAATACTATGTTTGAGCGGAAAAAAATGTCTTTAGCTAGCTGCTGGAGCTGAAACGTTAAAAAAAAAGTTATTTCATTTTTCCATTTGCTCTGCTAATAATATAGCCCTACCCTTATAAACTAAGTGTTTTATGCTCCACCCCACCCCCACACCTCAAACTGCTTAAAATAATAGATTTTAAAATATTCCAGATATCTGTAAAGCCTTCCAATAAAGTAAGGGAAGAAAAAATGGATACTGTTGCTCTTCTTTCCTTAGCATTAACTGACTGTGCACTGGCCTAGTTTTAGTATATATTTAATTTTCTTCCTCAAATTATTCAACCCTGTGTAAAGATAAATTGTGTAAAGTTGAGATCTATCCTCCTCGAATGCTGGAATTCAGTTGTGGCAGCACAGTGGCATCAGTGGGAAGGGGAGCAGAGGTGAGCTATGAGGAGACATACATAGCAACTCAGCACTTAGATCAGTAGTTCCTACTACTGGTTTTGTAACATCAGCTGCCCCAAATTCTCTTAGAGGCTGTTGCAGCACACTCAGAAAAGGTGACAACTTAATTCAGAGTTTCAACTCCAAAAAGATTAGAGAGCACTGTTTTGGAGTCTTGACTGACCTCAAAAAAGAAAAGTAAAACAGTCCAGCACTCCTGCTCTAGGGTCTAGGAAAAAGCCCTCAATGGTCAGTTACACAGTGTTTCCAAGTCCTTACAGGAAATTGCGTGCTGGCGGCCTCTCAGTTCTCTCTCAAATACAAACCTGTTGAGTCATCAACCTTAGAACTCCTGTATGATTTGGTCAAGCTATGTACTAACTGGACTCTAGCCTGCCTTTTTCTCCTGTTTTAAAAATAATGTAAGAACACATAAGGGAAGATAAATTAAGTGCCACTATTGTACTAAAGTGAAGGATTAGGAAAAAATACAAAAACCAGTTATTGCTTATGCTATAAAAATTTGTGAAAAGCTTCATCTTGGTTCCATTATGTGTTTTTATTACTCAGTTTCCCCTCCTGTACCTACTCATTATGAACTATAGTATTGGTGTCACTGATTCCTTATATTTCCTTATATCTTTGCATCCTTGCAGATGACAACTGACAAAGAACAACAGTTGTGCAGCAAAATATCAGTCCATAATGTGAAATCCTTCCTTACTGAAGTTAGCTCATTTTGATAATTAAGGATCTTCTTCCATATCATCTGGATTGGGAGCCATAATGAAGTGTTTGGGGTATACAAGGTTGTGTGTGTATGCATGTATTTCCCAGCGGGCATCATCACTTTCGTGTGTAATGTAACGTTCTCCGATGCGAGTTTCAAATTCTCTAAGGTCAAGCCACGTCTGATAGTCCTAGAAAAAAATGAAGTAATTATGAACTATAAAAGAAAGAAAATACTGTCAACCGTTTTTTTGCTTAGCACCCTAGTCATATAATTGATAACTCCTGCTCATTAGTACTTGTTATTCCATAATTCCATTTGTAGTATTTTAAATTAGCAACGTTAAAGATAATACTTTTTCAAATTCAGAATCTCTAATTAAGAAAGGAACTAGTTTCTGAAAAAAAAAAATTGCCTCAGGGTTCTGAGGTGGGTAATAGCAATCATTAGAACATTTTGTTCTATGCTATGAGAGGCCTATACCTTACTCCTCAAACTAGGGGAAAGTGCTTAGAAGCTAATCATGGAGACTACTATGACTGCACTCATTTTGAAGTTAATTCTACCCCTCATTTCCTTTAAAATAGTTCTAAAGCTTTACTCTGAAGTTTGGGAGGTATCTTTTGACAAGTCTATGCAATGGCTTTTGGGGGAATTAAGCCAAACATTTTAAATGGCATTTCTAATCTCTTCAATTCAAATATAAACCCTTCAGAGACATTTTATTTATTTTATTTTTTTGAGGAAGATTAGCCCTGAGCTAACATCTGCCACAAATCCTCCTCTTTTTGCTGAGGAAGACTAGCCCTGAGCTGACATCCATGCCCATCTTCCTCTACTTTATATGTGGGACGCCTACCACAGCATGGCTTGCCAAGTGGTGCCATGTCCACACCCGAGATCCGAACTGGTGAACCCCGGGCCACCAAAGCGGAACATGCGAACTTAACTGCTGCGCCACCGGGCCGGGCCCTCACAGACATTTTAAAAGTAAAATATATTTGACAAAATATCTCATGTTTACCTTACAAAAATGTGAAATGAACACATAAGGCCCTATAAAAGGCTAAAACCATTGCTTTTAGATCATGGAAGTTTAATTGCCTGTCACTTCTGCACAGGAATGGTATACTGCAAAACCTCCAGAGATTCAGCCGCAGGACAGACTAAGCACTGAAGAACACTTACATTATCCTAAGACGTGGAGAAGCTGTTGATCTTAGAGTGGTTTCATGGGATAGGACAAATCACAATGAACTGCTCAACTGAGGATCAACAAGGAGAGAGAGACTTTTTTTTTTTACCTGTAGCCAGGGATGACTAAGAGATTTGTCCACACTGTAACGTTTTCTCATCTTCACTTGAAGCAGGTTGTTTATCAGATCAATTGCTAAGGGAAAAGACAAAATTAGATACATGAATTTGGGTCCACAGAGCACCCCAAACTTGTGACTCTCCCTGGAAGGCAGTTCAATCCACACAAATACAGGGTTGAGGATTCTTGCTTCTCAAGGACATGGCCTTTAAGCTAACATGTTAGAGATCCACAAATGTTTACTGAACTTACAGTGCCCTTGTTTATTAAGTAGGCAGTAGAGGACAGGTTAAAAAGGACAGACTCTGGAGCCAACCTGCCTGGGCTGAAGTTGTTCTGCCACTTATTATGTGACGATATGGGGTCAGTTACTAAACTATGTTAAACTAAACAGTTACTAACCTGTGCCTCAGCTCCTCATCTGTAAAACGAGGTTTTGAGGTGAAATTCTTTTAATATATGTAAAGTTTTAGAACACTGCTTAGCACATAAATGCTAAGTATTAAATATTGTTATTTCGGGGCCGGCCCCATAGCCGAGTGGTTTTAAGTTCACATGTTCCACTGCAGCGGCCCAGGGTTCACCGGTTCGGATCCCAGGCATGGACATGACACCGCTTGTCAGGCCATGCTGAGGCAGCATCCCACACAGCACAACCAGAGGCACTCACAACTAGAATATACAATATGTACTGGGGGGTTTTGGGGAGAAGGAAAAAAAATTATTTCAAGATGAATAAAACAGACTCTGATTACAAAAGCTGATTTTTCTTTTTTTTTACCCCCTCCCATGACACCATGTTGCTCTCCAGTCCCTGGCTTGGTCTGGAAAAGCAGCCAAAGCTACTGCCTTTTCTCTACAGACATGGTTAGACTTCATTACCAGAAGTTCCTGCTCAACAGGCTTTAACAAATAAGTTCATGGTGTTGTGGTGTTTGTGGTGAGACCTTGGTGTACATATTTTATCCAATTATTTGGAGAAACAGACCAACTGCAAAACCAAAGCAACCACCTAACTACATACTGCTTATAGCCCCAAGGAATGATATGTTTGAAATACTGAGACTAAGGCCTGGACCCAAGGATGACACAGATGAAACACTTACACTAGTTGTATTTCTCTTCTATATACTACAAAACTAGCAAAGATTTTCCCTAAGTATTTTAATTATCTGTGTTCCAAATACTTCAAACCTTCATCCATTCTTCCCTAAATGGTGGTCCACCATGTGCATCAGAATCATTTGGGGTATTTATTAAAATGTATTCCTGCGTATCATTCCAACTGGTGAATCTGAATCTGTAGGGTATAACCAAGGGTTTTCCTGTTAATAAACTCACCAAGTGATTCTGATTTAAGAGGTCTGCAGAGCACGCTGCTCCAGAAATGCTAAGATGACTTTGGTAACATCCAGAAACCTTCATATGTACTTCTTCAGGTGGCTGCATTCATTACCATGTGAGCCTGCTAATGTACATGTTGTTCTTCAAATTTTTCCTAGTTAAATGGATTATTAATCCCTATGATTTGCTTTTTGGAAAAACAAGAAGAACTCCCCTGTCCCAATGGCTGGCTAAATCCAGGTGGGAGTATTGCCCAGAAGTGGTTCTATTAAGTTCTCTGGGACTGTTAGATAAGGTTTTAAGTGGTGTGCTCTTCCTGTCAGTATCAGTACACTAAAGAGGGCCAAGCAAGTCATTCTTGATGGGTACAGAACCAGGGGTTGCACACTCAAAAGCCTTCACCAGGCAGGAAAAAAAAATCTACAAAGCTTCCCAGCATTAGTCCATAGGAGAGCTGAAAACAAACTGGTGAGAGTCTAGTGAATATAAAGCTCCTTCTAGGTATAAAGAACCTGAGCTACAAGTCTCCATTCAAAGTGCTTACAATCTGGTTCTGAAGATAAGGAAAGTAACTGAAAAGATAGATTACTTAAGGAAGAATATGCCCAGCTAGTAGCCTAAGAAGATCTTAGAGTTTAAAGCAGGGGTTCAGGGAAGAATTCACAGATGAGCCACAAGCTAAGGGGTCCTTGAAGGACTGGAAGGATTTCAATAGCAAGGAGGAGGGACTGTAGGCAGGGGAAAGGCTTAAGTAAAACACAGAAAACAGTTAGAAGCAAGTACGCAATTAGGTTTCTGTAGGGAAAGAGTGGGAGATGAGGCAAGAAGGTAAGCTCGGGCCGCAGCACCAGCTTACTGTCTGCAATGTGGTTCAAGGGAGGCCAGAGTGTTTGGGAGCAGAATTAGATGAAAGTCGTGTTTCCTGAAGATGGACTTGGCAGTGGTGACTGGAACTACCGGAAAAGAGAGTCTAATGGGTAGGACAGTGAAAAAGATATTTTAGTAGTTTCAGAGTGAGGTGATCGGGGCCTGGATTAGTGCTGTGCCTGGGAACTGTAGACAATGTAAAAGGAGGAGTACTCAAAAATTGGTACCCAGTTGAATTTGGAAGACTGAACAGGAGATATTAAAAAGACAAGTCAGAAGAGACAGGCTGATTTGGGATCACAAAGATTTTGAGACTAAAGGGCACAGAGCTGAAACTTTTTTTTACCTTCACCAGAAATTTCTCTCCATGGATTTGGTGGGTACATAAATGCAGCATTTTGGATTTGGTCATTTATATCTTCATCTTCATTGAAAGGAAACGTGCCACTGAGGCTCACATAGACGATAACTCCCACTGACCACATATCTAGAGAACGGTTGTAACCTTTGCTCCTGAGAACTTCAGGAGCTAAGTACGCTGGAGTTCCTACCACCGATCTCCTGAATGACTTTTCACCAATGATGCGAGCAAAACCAAAGTCACACAGCTTCACCTAGAAATCAAAGGATGATGTTAATTTTATATATATATATATATCAATTTCTATATACATACCTGTCCCTAAATATGATACTGTATTTGAATTTCAACACACTTGCCAACTATATTATGAATGTCAAATAAATGATTGCAGATAGGGAAATTATAAAATACCCTTTTCCCGAAGGGCAAATACATTTATAATCCTGTGATCCATTACTAACATAGTGTGAAAAGCTTTCCTATTGCTTATTTCAAAAAGCCACTTTTGAAATCTAGCTTGCAGAATGCCAGATACCAGACTGATGTTGTAAGTGTTCAGTTTTTTAATGAAATGGAGGGTGCTGATTTTTTATCATTTGGCTTTTTTTTTTTTTGAGGAAGATTAGCCCTGAGCTAACATCTGCCACAAATCCTCCTCTTTTTGCTGAGGAAGACTGGCCCTGAGCTAACATCCGTGCCCATCTTCCTCTACTTTATACGTGGGACGCCTACCACAGCATGGCTTGCCAAGCGGTGCCATGTCCACACCTGGGATCTGAACCGGCGAACCCCGGGCTGCCAAAGCAGAACACGAGAACATCACCACTGCGCCACCAGGCCGGCCCCTCATTTGGCTTTTAAGATCACTTTCTGTTATCTGTGAGCAGGAACTGTGTGTTTCACTTTTGAGTACTCAGTGGCCTCATAGTGCTTGGACATAAACGTACCCAATAAACATTTGCTGAATGAAAAGTAAGACACGATATTTAGAAACTTACCCTTTATTTTGCTTAATCCTAGAATCTCTCTTCCCAAGGATACTATAAATTGGCAAGTAAATAAAATTGAAGTATATTAAAGGTAACTATTAATGTGGCCAGTAGAAGAGTAATGCTAGAGATTGCCTAAAAGAATAAGAGTAACAGACTTTTCTATGACTATGGAACAAATTGCTAGTTAGATGTTTAGATTTGAAAAAAGTTATATCTGAAGTAGCCACAGTCACTACCATGTCCTTTTGGGAAGAGAGTTCTGGAACTGTGTTGAGCTTGGCAGAACACTATCTTGCTGCCTGTCTTCTAGTAGAGTTTCAGATTTGGGCGATAATCTAACGATGCGTCCATGCTGAACAAGCAAATGACAAGTACTTTCCAGAGGAAATGCCAACTCACAAAATGTCTTCAGAAGAAGCATTAAGATAAATTGAGAGAGGGGCTGGCCCCGTGGCCGAGTGGTTAAGTTTGCGCGCTCCGCTGCAGGCGGCCCAGTGTTTCGTTAGTTCGAATCCTGGGTGCGGACATGGCACTGCTCATCAAACCACGCTGAGGCAGCGTCCCGCATGCCACAACTAGAGGAACCCACAACGAAGAATACACAACTATGTACCGGGGGGCTTTGGGGAGAAAAAGGAAAAAATAAAATCTTTAAAAAAAAAAAAAAAAAAAAGATAAATTGAGAGAAAAGGATATTTCGCCTCTACAAACAAGTGGTACAGATAGTGACTTGAAAGCAGATGAAGGTGTATTCTAATGCTGCCTGCTGTTTCTGGGATATGGATCCTCACACGTTTTTATGATAATATTTATTCTGTGGCATTGAATTTGGCTGTTTCTCTATTTGAGCCTTTGAAGAATAACATTATTTGCCTTGAAGAAAGATGAACTCTCTTTTTTTGTTAAATGCCCTACTTCAGCTAACGTCTTGATAAAGTAAAGATGACTTGGCAGTTTGGCAACTGAATGAAGAAGTGTGGCTGTGGCCAGCACTTGAGCAAAAAAGAGTATCAAGTAAACGATGTTATTTTCCCTTTGCTCCTAACGGGAACAAGGTGGATCACTAACACAGAGGTCAGACAGTTGGAGTTGTAGCCTTAGGTGTAGGGGTGTGCATCCTTTGCCCATACTATTTGGAAGAACAAATGAGATAATACATGGAAGCACTTTATTTAGAACATTGCACCAACTATTAGGGAACCCTTTTTGATCTCACAATGATAGCGATTCACTTTTAACCACACAAGCATTATAAAAGAAAGAATTTGATTACTTTTTTAAAGGTTGAATATTTTTAAAAATACAACTACACATCACTTAACAACAGGGATACATTCTGAGAAATGCGTTGTTAGGCGATTTCCTCATTGTGCGAACATCATAGTGTTCTTACACAAATCTAGATGGTATAGCCTAGTACACACCTAGGCTATATGGTACTAATCTTACAGGACTACTAAGGTCCACCATTGACAGAAACATCATTATGTGGCGCACGATTGTAGCTTTCTTTGAAGGATAATTTGAGTTGTATTTACCAAGTGAAATAGCCATCTGTGGTTCTTATTTTAGCCATTTGTCTAGTTGTGCATGTGTTAAATGTACATAAAGAATAGTTTGGCAAAAGATATGCTAGCTGATTGGAGCACTCATCAATGACAATCATGAAACACATTCATAGGTACCACTAACATATATTTCTCAGGACAACTGTTTCAAACTTTGGGTTATGATCCATTTTTAAGTTTTGGATCACGATCAACACTTTTAAATGAAATGATATTTAACCAAGTAAAAGACAAAATCAGTGCATTGCACATAAGACACATTACATACATGATATTGTCATAAATGTCTGAGCACTGGTGGTGATGGGAAATGTAATTCTTATGTAGGCTTTGGTGAAAATGTTTGAAATAGAGTACTCTAAAAAGGAAGAGGAGTTGGCTGCCTGCCTCAAGCAAAATCTAGTACCTCCCATTTCAGGGAGAAACCCCGTAATTTGTTTTGTTTTATAGGGAATTTGTCCTGGGCACCAAGCACCAACTGACTGATTCTCCCCATTTCATTCGCAACCCTCAGGGAGAAGTGAACTGTAAGCAATTTATGTGCAAGAAGTTATTCCTTGAGATCTAGTTAAGTCTACAAAGCCTTAATGAAAATAATATAATTAGTGAAATCTGAATTCAACTTATTCAGATATTAATCTTCACTGGCAGTTACAGGCTAAAAGTTCATTTCTGTAAGATGGTTATGTGTGACCTTACAGCACTGCCTTTCATTATGTGGGTACTTTGTAATATTGTCCAAACACTTAAAACGACCCTTAAAAAGGTTCTAGAGAGGATCTCACCTGAGGAAATGGCTCGGCTGATGCGAGGAGCACGTTTTCTGGCTTTAAATCACAGTGCACGATATTCTTAAAATGTAGATTCCTCAAAGCAACAAGTATCTGTTATTGAAGAAATAGACTTTTTTCAAAGCCTGGAAAAATCATAGGTAACCCCTTTCTGACCCCCTTGAATGTGTAATTTGAAAAGTCCACTATATTTGAGTAAGATTTAACTAAAAGTGTTATTCTGTTCTTCAAGGTTAACAATTCCCACAATATCCTGATATGTATAAGCACTGCTCTTTAATTCTCTTAGTTTTTAATTATTCTCTAGTTTCAAAAAAGAGTTAAAATACCTGTGTGACCATGAATTTAGTAATTCGTTCTGGGAGTCGACTTTTCTCACTGGACAGAATCATTTCCAACATATCTCCATGCAGCTTTTCCATTACCACAAAAACTCGTTCTGGGGTTTCAAACATACATTCCAGGTTTACAATCCCAGGATGGTGCAAATTCTGAAGAGTTGCAGGATATATATGACCAGAGAAATCGTTTTACTATGCAAGTATCTAACAACGTGCTGCAATTGTATGGAATACATGGCATAGAAGGAAAAACAGCTCAGAAAAATAAACAATAAAAGCAAATAAAAGGATCATAGATCCTGATTTTCCAAGTTCTGTACTGGAGAGTGGATGCACTGGGGGGAAAGAATGTCTTCGCAATTTGATTATATCATTGCCCTCATCCATTGCTACTTTTTCTTCTTTCTCATCTTTTTAATCTTCTGACATTACTCTAATTTTATGCTGTCTGTGAATAGGCAACAACGGTCGATCAAATTTTAGCTCATTTCACAGAGCTCTTTGGGGCTGTATGTGTGAAGGTCTTTACTCAAGAGATGGTTTTCTTTTTTTGAGGAAGACTATCCCTGAGCTAACATCGGTGCCCATCTTTCTCTACTTTATATGTGGGACGCCCACCAAAGCTATGGCTTGACAAGTGGTGTGTAGGTCCACACCTGGGATCCGAACCGCTGAACCCCAGGCCACCAAAGTGGAACATGCGAACTTAATCGCTGCGCCACTGGGCCGGCCTCAAGATGGTTTCGTTTTGAAGGTAGTTACTTATCTAGTCTTGATTCTCGTTACATTATATCTCAATTTGGTCTTCCCTCTTTTAGCCTCCACATCTCTTTACCTCCACCATCCCATATTTCCTGAGCACTACTATGTTACCAGGGTTGGAGAAATAGGAAGATGAATGTGATACTATTTCTGCTAATAAAAAACAATCTATTTTACTGGTAAGAAAACCTTCCTCAAAACCAAATTTGACAAGTCAACCATGTGCAAAAACATTCAATGGCTCTTTATTTCTGGATATATATCTAAATTCTTCTGTTTGGATTTTAGTAATTTCAATAATCTCCCTATTCAATCTTTTTAATGTTTTTTTTCTCCCCAAAGACCCGCGGTACATAGTTGTGTATTTTTAGTTGTTGGTTCCTCCAGTTGTTGCATGTGGGATGCTACCTCAACACGGCTTGATGAGCGGTGCCATGTCTGTGCCCAGGATGCAAACCGGCAAAACCCCAGGCCGCCGAAGTGGAGCGTAAACTTAACCATTCTGCCACGGGGCCGGCCCTCCCTATTCAATCTTAAATATGCTCTATTGGCCCAAGTGGTTTAAACCTTTTATTCCTTATTAATAAAAAAATTTTTCTTAGGGTTTTTCCCTTATTATGGGTACCTAATTATACTAAGAGGGCAAACGTATTTTTGGCCTATGTGAGGTTGAATTCCATCTCTAAAAGGTTTTCTGAATCCACCATCCTCTCTCAATTCCCACTATAACTGCCTCAATTTTAGCCCCCATTCTCTCTTTCGGACTACTGCAGTCACTACACTATATATGCAGCAGTACTTATTCCATGGTACTGTATTATGTGTGTACGTATCTTACTTTTTAGCCTAAAAAATTACCTGACGGCACAGACTGTAAGGTCTTGGTCATTTTAGCTCAATGTCTGAATCATGGTTGGTGTTTTAAAAAATGTTTACAAAATGAACAGTAAGGGCAAAATAAATATTGTTTACCAACCAATTTAAAACAATTTTATGGCATAGTGTTCCAAGTAGCAAAACAAGTGACACAATTTTATAGCAGATAAAAAGACTGAAATACCCCCCAGTGGTAAAGTCTAATAATGGCAGTGAGCAGTGAAAGATTCAGCATTTCATAACTTTTATCAATTTAGGATTGGAAGTGTGGCTGCAGTCCCCTATGTAGTTGTCTTATCTCTCAAGTTTCTTTTTTCCCCACTCATCTTTAAAAACACACTCATACACACACAAAAACAGAAGTATGCTATAAAACTCTTAACTTCAATTTGTTTAAATGTCCTATTTCCTCTGGAATCTGTTTTGGTAAGTTATACTTTCATAGAGAATTAATCATTTTCTCTAGGTTTTCAAATTTATCTGAGAGACTTGCACAAGGGAGTATCTTAAGATTCCCTTTCTTAATTTTTTTCAGTATTTGTAGTCATCTCCCCAAGATTTTTTTATATTTTCTTATTTTTTTGATTAGCTTGGCTACTTATTTGTTATCCTACACTCCAGAGAACCAGCTTTTAGATTTATCAATTTCCATTTTTATCTATGTTAATCCCTTCTGCTTTCCTTAGGTTTATCATTCATTCTTTAATTTCTTGAGGTGGATTCTTAATTCATTTATTTTCATTCTCTCTTAATATTGAGGTTATAAAGTGTTCTCTGAGCTGTAGTCCAAAAGCTCTGATATGTGGTACTTTCATAATTATTTTCTAAATACTCTGAAATCTTGATTTTGCTCTTTGATTCAAGAAGATATTAAAATTTTTCAAGTGGTGGGAGCTTTTTGTTTTTTGATTTCTGTAATTTATTTCTAGCTTTATTGCATTAAGATCAAAAAATACTGTTCATACTACTGCTTTTTCTAAATTAATGCAATTTTTTTTTTTTTTTTTTTTAGGGTACAGAGTTCAATATGAAGTGGTTAGATCTACTTTATACTGTTTAGGCCTTCTAAGCTTTTGCTTATTTTTGCCCACTTCATCTGTCATAGACTACCAATGTGCGTGTCTGTTTTTCCTTGTATTGTCTCTAGTTTTCCTTTATAAATTGTTGATGCTGTTATTTTGTGTAGCATGGTTTACACTCTTCCACTGTTAAAATGTCTTTCTTCAATTCATTTAATCTATTTCCCTTGAATTAAATCTTATCAGATTATGACCCCTTGGCTTTCTTCTATCTGAGAAGGCGCCTAGAGAGGAAAGCACACTTGCAGATCTCAGAAAGAGCCAGGAAAAACAGTTCTTATTGTGGTGTCTCTTCCTGCATGTGCCCCTGCTCCATCTCCTGTTTTTGGAAAAACTGCTACCTATTTTGTAGGTCTGAACTCTCTTCTATTTTTATTAAAGATATAGTATGCTTTTCTGTTTATCATTTTTCTTGCAGCTTTTGGGTGATTTCCAAGAAGAGAAAGGGAAAATACTGAATTTATACCACAATGTTCAAACTAGAAATTTCCCTCTTAAGTTTCTGATGTTTTTCCACTTAGACAGGTAGCCATGAGGGTGCCACACCTTTTCTTCCATTACTCTACTACCCTCTTCAGGCAATAGCAAAAGAAACATTTTACATTACTCTATCTCTAAGAAACGATGGTAAAAATCCCCATTTCTTCCCTGCCCCACAAGGCATTCCCCAGATGTGGCCATGTTGACCGTTTAGGTAGGTATGAATCCTCTCTATAAATAACTGTATGTAAACATATGTAAAGTACACATTACCTTAAGAAATTACACAAATGGAATCACTCCATACTTCCTTTTTAAAGATTTAGCAATATGTCATAGATAATTCCCCACGTAAGTATATTTATTGAATAAATATTAAATGACTATTTGCTGTGTGCCTAGTACTATGTATAGGTAGTCTGGATTCATCAGTAAGCAAAACTGACGAATCTCTCTCATCTCACGGAGCTTATTAATTCTAGCAAAGTGAGATAGACAATAGGTAATAAATGAGTCAGTTACGTAAGTATGGAGGTGATCAGTGCTATGAAGAAAGGAAAAATAAAGTTAGGGTAAGGGATGCAGTGGGGGCAGGTGGGCTTAATGCTGAATAGAATGTGAAGGTCTCACTGAGGAAACGACATTTGGGCAAAATCTTGAAGGAGACAGGGGAGTACGCCATGAAGATACTGGAGGGGGAAAGCATTCTAGGCAGAGGTAAGAGCCAATGCTAAATCCTTCAGACCATGTCTGGTGTGTCTGAGGAACAGCAAGAAAGTTATTGTGGCCATCATTTGGGAAAGAGATCCAATTTGTTGAGTGTGGTGTCTGCAGTGGAACCTTTTTCAAGAGATTTTGGTTTAGCCTAATAAAGAATAGTCACAGATGTCCAAAAGTGTCATGTCCTCATTTCTATTAAACTGACAGAAATACAGAGCCTATCACCAAGTGCTCAAGAGAGAGGCTGGACTTTTCTGGGTAAACTGTGAGGCCACTTCTAAATCATTGATTCTATAATTTTTCCTTCTTGCCACCAGAAAGGCTAACGCTGTGGTCTCAATAATATGCTTAGTCTCTACCCTGTCCTTTCTTTATAAAGATGCAGACGTAGCGAAGTAAAACCAGGGACGTCAGTGGAGCTGCAGATGAAGATTCCAGTACCAGCATCAAATACTAGGCTGAGTTCAGCCAGCCTTTGTGGTTTGTAGGTTTGTTTGATGAGGACTACATACAAGAAGAATCCAGGGCAAAGATGGGAAAATAAAGGTGATAGAGGTGGAGGGAGAAGAGGGGAACAAGGGTGCTGTGATTGAGCGTATGGGCATAGTAAGTTCCTTGCAACCAATCTGAAAGAGTCTAGCTGAAATACTCATATAACTAAATCTTGTGGCACTAATTTTAGTAAAAGAGTTACTATTTGAAAGTTTCCTTTTAAAAAATGTATTTACCAACATTAATTCATTAATTCAGATTGTACTAACAGAACTGTAATTCAAGAATTGGAAATACAATGATGTACATCTGAAATTAATATTGTTTTAAACCAATGTTACTGTAATAAAAGCTAAAGCAAAACAGAAAAAACAGAATTGTAATTCATATACAAAGTAGGCTAAAGTTGATCTTTACATAAATAGAAAAATTTGTTGAGTTTACACACTGCAAAGGAACTGAAGTCAGAATTTCACATATGTGTGTACACATGTACACACACAGTAGGTCCAATGTGATAGAGTAGAAAGAGCATGTGGTTTGGAGACAGACTTAGATTCAGACTCTGAACCTGTCATCTTCCTGTTGGGTAATGTTGAGAAAAAGTACTTAAGTATAGTTTCTGACACAAAGTAAGCTATTCACTAAATATAAAAATGTAAATATTGTATATAAACAATTTGAAGAGAATTTACAACAAAGTATTGTATTATACTTAAGATGAAAACAGTACATTTGGAGACATACTACAATCACTTAATTCTATTTCTAGTTGAGCAATATCAATGAAAATAACCAGAAGGATATAATAATAAAGTTTTTACATTATGCATTATCTGGAAATTCCTAAATTTAGTTATTATGACCCACAGTTGATAACATGAAAAAAGCTTCAGTGTTTAGTTCACAGCTGTTTTTGTGATCAAAGTGACAAGGAGAAATCAAGCCTTAGGAATATATCCTTAATATTTATTTTTTGCATATTAGTTGGACAATGAGAAAGATTCCAAAATTACATATGAAAAAAGATCTTCAACAATATATTCAAACCCTAATACAGAGTCTGAATGCTATTAATATTCTCTTTAAAGGCAGCTTTATAGGAGAGGGCAGCCTTGAAGTGACCACAGGTAGCTTGTAGACCACAATCTTTTGATTATCACTCTCCTGAAAAAGTGAGGCAAATGTTACTACACGTAATCAGTAATGTAATAAATATAAAATGAATTATGTGTGTGTAAGTTTCTTACCTTCTTCTTCCAGGAAGCATAAGTTCATTAGATTGTGTCTTCTTGAACTTCACCCACAAGCATATGGGGCTCTGACAGCATTAACTATTACATCATCATGATTTCTTAAATATTACACAAAAGCTACACAGTGAATTAATAGACACTTTCATATTATAAATTACTCATGATATTCAGGAAAGCTAAATTTTAATCTTCTAGATAACATGCCCCAAAAACTAAAGAGATAAAAATGTTAGATGAAAATAAAAACACAGTAATTTATTTTGTAAGTCATTACCAATATATCTTTAAAAATATACCTTAATGGACTAAATCATTATAAAATTAAATCTTTAGTTTTGAATTAATAAAATAACAAATGCTACTGTTAGGAAGCACACCGTTTTTAAGCAGTCTTTACTTTTATAGTAATTGCTATAATAATCAAGCGCATCAGTTGTGGGAATTGGATGGGTACAATGACCTCCTAATGAAATATGGTAAGAGAAGTATCAAAGTATTTTGAGCTCCTAGAGTGATGAATTGAGAATGAAATTTTATGTTTTTTTTGTTAAGATTTTACTTATGAAAACGTGTCCTAAGCAAACTACTACTATAATGGCAGTCCTTGTAACTCCTAGATTACTGTAACCTAATTTTGCCTTTTTTAAAAAAAGACGAGTTAATTCAGAAGCTCACCAGCCTCTCACTGAGCCAAATGGTCATAGGATAAAAACAAAACAAAAGAAGAACCAAATTTTATTCTTATGAGCACACTAAATAGACTTGAATTTAAAAATTCATAAATCAAAAATTAAAACCAATACAAAGCAACTTTTCTTTTTCTTACCTGTAAAATAGCCACTTCATTACGGAGTTGACTTTCCTGTTTTGTGGGGAATCTCATCTTATCAATTACTTTAATAGCCACATCCCTTCCAGTCTTTCTATGTTTTCCTATTTTTCAAAAAAGAATAGAAAAGAAAGAAGACGCAACTGACAGCTCAATACAACACAAAAGCTTTACCAGGAGGTTAAGTTATCCACAGACTGAAATCGGTATGTATTTACTCTCATTTCTTTTCTTTGGCTTATTTTGTTCTTTCTCTTTCACTCACCTTTAAGAAATAAATTATGTTTTCCTTTATAGTAGTTGCCCCTAATAAAGATGGTTTCATTATCTGAAATGGCAGGAAATTTGAACTTGTTTGATGAAAAATAATCTACCTTATTAAATAAATAATAGTTAACCACCCTGACCTAGTCTTCACAGACTTTCAGGCCAGAAGCATTGTACAAATGAATTCATTTTATTCGAGGTGCACTCAGTCAGCACAGTGATTTAACCACATATTACCACAAGCCTTGAGGCAGAAAGGCCAACTAGGAGATTACTCAACAGTCCTATCAAGGGAGGACAAGGGTTTAACATTACTTTTCTTTTGTACCTTAGATCATAGCTTATAAAGTACTTTTACGTATATTAGGTTTAATTAATATTAACCCTGTGAGCTATGCAGGTCAAGTTTTATTAGCTCCATTAAACTGATGAAGATACTAAGGCACAGTGAAGTTAAATGACTTTGCCAGTATCGTAAGTCACAGAGGTGGAAAAGATTTCAGGTGTTCAGACACGATACAACATTCACACCAAGAGTAGACAAATGGTGCCATTTGTGTTGGAAAACAGTAGGGCGTACACTTCAATAAATAAGCCCACACGACCCAACATAAACTTCAAACCACTTATTTTTCCCACACACACATCTTTGTGTGTGAGCTACAACAACAGATAAAGACTACTGTGAAACTCCTTTTCTGATTCTTTCTCTCTTTTTGAAGTTTGCAGTTGAAATTAAGGAATGAATACTCAGTTATACTGAAAAGGGCTTAGCTAAAAGGATGCAACTCAACCTTTGAGAAAAAAGCCACCTGACAAAATTGTGACAAGACATAAAGCTAGCAGATGTTTTTAAATTTCATAAATCTTCTATAGTATGCATAATATGCAAAAGGCTGTAGTCACTTACCTCCATAAACGATACCAAATTGGCCTGAACCAAGCACCTCATCTGCAAAGATCTGGTAAACAGTACTGATGTCCTATTTAGGGAAGAGTGAGCAGTAAGTGTTATTTACCTCTGCAAAAACATGTCAATATCTCTGATTCTTTTCATTCAAATACTTAAATACATTTTTATGATAGAGGCAAGTAATTTTCATAACAAAATATTTTATGAAACATAGGTTTTCTATGTCCTAGAAAAGCCCAATTTTAATACTATGACTCTCAATGTGCAAGTATAATATACTCTCTAAGAAGACCTTCGGGGGAAAAAATGCTTTGAATAAAAAATAACATTTATTAAGTAGTGTTCTATAAAAAATAAAGTAATATAAAAAAATTGAGAATAGGGGCTGGCCTGGCGGCATAGTGGTTAAGTTCATGCACTCCGCTTTGGATTCAGATCCGGGGTGTGGACCTACACACCTTTCACCAACCCATGCTGTGGCAGCATCCCACATACAAAATAGAGGAAGACTGGCACAGATGTTAGCTCAGGGCCAATCTTCCTCACCAAAAAAAAGAAGAAGAAGAAGAAGAAGAGAATAAAGTATTATCTATTTTACTATTAAAGAGATTTGCTATCTTTGATTTGAAAGAAAAACTCAAAGATTCATATTACTGAGATTGGACTAATTTTGAAAGACTGATGAAAAGAGTATGTGTGAGAAAGTCTGTAGCTCAAATCTACTCCTCCATCTTCTTTCCTCCCACCTCTTCTGTTTTTTTTTGGGGGGGGGGGGTAGTGGTTGTTGCTGTCAGAATATTCTTGGAGGGCATTCTCCAACCCCCTCCACAGCTCTTCAGTCAAGGTCTCCCTTCTGTTTGGATATGTACTACAGTCTCCATGAAGCCAGGGACTATGTCTGTCTTATTCAGTGTTACATTCCCAGCCAGTGTCTGTCTCATGGTAGTCACTCAGTTGAATAAACTGAGTCTCCTACACCTCAATTTCCTCACTGGCAAAGTAGATATACTAATATCTATCTCACTGGATCTTTAAGTGATTTAAATGAGAATACATACAAAGTGTCAAGTCCAATGCCTGGCATATAAAAATCAGCAATTCCACAAATCCTAATTTCTGTTTAAGTTAGGTAATCTTAAGTAAGCTACCGAATTCCCCGGGACTTGGTTTTCTCACCTGTAAAAAGGCATTGATCTACATCTCTCTTAAGTCCCTTCTAATTTAAAAAATGCCCGATTTTATGATTATCACCAACATTTACTGAGCTCTAACTAGGGCTCTGTGATAGGTAGCTAATTTGTAAAAGAGACTTAGTACTTAAGGGGCTTATGATATGGCAGGGGAAACAGAAAAATACATTTAAAAGATAAATAATTCAGGGCATCATATCAGGGTCAAATAAGTTCTATAGCAGAGGCTATCCTAACACCTTTTCTTACTCACTCACCAGAATAACCTCTACCCTCCATGCTCTCTGAAAAGCATACATGTCCTGATGTCTACAGGATTATTACAAATGCTGTGGCTAGTCCCCACGTGAGTAACTCTTAAAAGTGAATTTGTTCCCAAACATTATGCCAAAGATACTTATTATAAAGATTACATGGTTTAAGTAAGTATTACAAAAAATTAAATATAAATAAATATATAAGTCAACAAAACATGAGAGATTTCTAGGAATACTAAGTAGTTTTGGCAAGTCTGTAAAGATGAGGTACTAAAACAATTGCTGTCAATTTACTTGTGAGCAAAATAAACACCACAGATTGCGGGAGTGAGGATTCTGTTCTCAGAATGTTTTACAAGTATCCTTGGTTGCACTTTAAAGAAATGAAAATTGGAAATTACAGACAATGCATTATGGGTGGAGTTGCATAATGAAGAATTTGTCCCTAGTTCCTGAAAGGGAGACTCTAAAGCCCTGGAATTTCCCAAGTAACAGGAGTATCTCTGTTATTCAGGAACCCTTTGGATTACACCTGAGCTTATGCTAATGAGATGACTCAGGATGGCAGAGGGTCACCAGAAAGACCAACCATGTGATTATTTTTGAGCCAGTCCAAACTCAGGGGAGGAAAAGGGGGTAGGAGATTGAGTTTAATCATGGGGCCAATGATTCAATCAATCACACCTATATAACGAAGCCCTAATAAAAACTTTGGACACTGAGGCTCAGGAAACCTTCCTGGCTGGTGAACACATCAATGTGCTAGGAGGGTGGCATGTCCTGATTCCAGGGAGAGGACCCAGAAGCTCTACAATGAGAACCCTCCCAGACTATACCCTATGTGTCTTTAGTTGGCTGGTCCTGATTTGTATCCTTTACAATAAAGCTATAAGTGTAAGGACAGCACTTTCCTGAGTTCTGAGTCATTCTAGCAAATTATTGAACCTCAGTGTGGGGTCATGGGAATCCTCTGAATTTGTAGCCAGTTGGTCAGAAGTGTGGGTAACCTGGGGACCCCTGAACTTGTGTTTGGTGTCTCAAGTGAAGGCAGTCTTCTTGGGAACTGCACCCTTAACCTATGGAGCCTGCAAAAAATCAGGGTGGTTAGCATCAGAACTACATTACTATGTTACAGGTGTGGCTGATGCAAGAAAGACAAATTGGAACTGTACTTAGCAGACCCATACTTACAGAAAAAATCTTAGCCCTGTGACAAAAGCAAATGAATGTGCATATATATGTTTTTAAGTTACAATAAAAAATTTTTAAGGTCTGTGAGAATCATTTTTATATGCTTCCCAACTTTAATCAATTTTTTGTTTAATCAACCAAATTCTGATTGTAATTAAGTTAGATAAGGGAACATCCATTATTTAAATAAAAAATGCTAGAAAAGGTTCTTTCACAAAGACTAATTTTGAACCTTCTCCCTCCTCGGCTATGAATGGATATGTCAAGTTCCTGAAGGATTCTTCAAACTTTGTGATCTTATATTTTTGTTATCCCCCTTTCTCTCCCAAGGATCTGGTATCTATTCTACCTACCACTAGGACAACAGACACACAGATTCTACGTCCTTGAAATTCTCTATCTCTTACAACACTACTGGATATCTAGTCTTCACTGCAATCTTAGAAAACCCAATGACTGTTATATATTACAGAGCTGTAACAGCTGGATGCCCCAGGTGGAAGAGGAAGAGAGATTTTTATCAGAGAAATTTATGCATGGCGAATGAACAATTTTCTGACTTCTATGTCTTTCTACTGCAGGGGTTGGCAAAATATGGCTTGTGGGCCAAATCCAGCTTGCTGCCTCTTTTTGTATGGCCCCTAATCTAAGAATAGACTTTAAAATTTTAAATGGTTGAAAATAATCAAGATAATATTTTGTGACACGAAAATTATATGAAATTCAAATTTAAGTGTCCACAAATAGTTTTAATTGGAACACAGTCACACTCATTCCTTTATGTACTGCCTACGACTGCTTTCTCACTACAATGGCAGAGTTAAGTAGTTGTATATGGTTTGCAAAGCCTAAAATACTATCTAGCCCTTTATAGAAAGTACCCCTGTTAGAATCCCTTACATGTACCTAACACGCACCAGCTAAACTGAATCTAGTCACAATTCCTTTCAAGTCCTACATTTCCTGCTCCCCTCTGTTCGCTCCTCTTGTTCCCTGTGTTTGCATGAAATGTTGCTCCCCCACCCTCTCCCTCTCAGTACTCCTGTCAGAACTCCTTTGCATCTTTTTGGGCATCGCTCAAGTTCCACTTCCTCTGGCAAGCTTTCCCTGCTGACCCAACAAGATGTATTCTCTTTGAACTACACTGTCACTTTGCAATATTCTAATACCCTTATGAAAGGTTAACTTTCCTTGCCTAATTTAAGAAATCTTAGTTTCCTTCATAAAGCAGAACTCCTCAGGGAAGTTATCACTCACACAATCTCGCCTAGTGTCTTTAGGCAAACTGATCAATACTTTGGCAATGAACCTATTTCTCTAGTCAGATTGTCACATCTTATTTTCCTTATTTTGATCACCCAATTGTCATATTTTAGCTGTAGTTTTTACTTACCACATTCTCCTGGATCTGACAGTTAGATACAGAAATACTCGTAGACAAATCTTCTGTAAAATACAAGAATGATGCATGAGAAAAGAACAAAATTGTTAATATATGACTTAATAATATTAAGGTTTACTGACATGTGAATGCCCACAGCATATTAAATTTTAAAAACTGGCTAACGTAGTTAATATAATTGCATTCATAAAAAAATTTATCCATACACAATTATTAATCCATCAACAAGAAACTGGTTAAATAAAATATGATACATCCATACAAAGGAACACTATTTAAACATTTAATGGTGTAGAACTTTAAGTACTGAGTCAGAAAGCTGCCCATGACATAATATTAAGTCAAAAAGGAAATTGCAGATTAGCGGCATTTGAATTAAAAACAAACAAAAAATATGATTCCTTCTGGTGAGTGAGAGAGGTGGGGTTGGAGAACAAAGATTTTAGTCTTTATATACTTCTATACTACTTGCATTTTTTTAAAAAATAAAAAGCATACATTACTTTCATGATAAAAAAATTTAAAACTAGGTAAAATCTGTATACTGACATTGAAATATATCTGATATATTTATAAAATAGCACAGAGTTGCAAAAAGGAACACACAGAGTATGACCCTGTGTTTGGTGACAATAAAAATAACAATACAATACAGCTAGTACAGGCTCCCTCTCTTCCCTCAAGCCCTTCCCAAATCCAGAAATATAAAGCAAACGTTAATAACGGTTTTCTGAGGGGAGTGATAAAGGACTGGGAAGGGGGGCGGGTATTATGCGTGTATAGGGAGGGCTTTCTCATTTTAGATTACTTATTTCTATAATGTTTAAACGTCTGTGTTATTTTGGTAAGCAAAAGAAATAACTGACAAGAGGGGCCGGCCCGGTGGCGCAGCGGTTAAGTTCGCACACACTGCTTCTCAGTGGCCTGGGGTTCGCTGGTTCGGATTCTGGGTGCAGACATGGCACCGCTTGGCACGCCACGCTGTGGCAGGCGTCCCACATATAAAGTAGAGGAAGATGGGCATGGATGTTAGCTCAGGGCCAGGCTTCCCCAGCAAAAAGAGGAGGATTGGCAGTAGTTAGCTCAGGGCTAATCTTCCTCAAAAAAAAGAAATAACTGACAAGAAAAAGAAAAGGGAAACACGGAAAGTGAGCAAGAGACTAGGTATCAATCAGGTAGAATCTCAGAGACAACGCAGAGAAACAAGATACGAAATTTCCTTTATAATCCCAAATGTAAAAATATAAAACTTCATTAACAATGAAATGTAAGAAAACTATGCATCAAAAATAAGTAAAATGACAGTGAAAAATTCCATTTAAAAATATTAAGTCAATTTTAAAATATCTTAAATAATTCAAATATTAAAAATTAATGAAACAAAAAAGGCACAACATCAACAAAATTAATGTGTCTAAAACTCTGCTTTTTGGTAGTTCCAGTTTCCTAATTTAAGTCAATATTTTGTTTCAAAGGCTGCAACTATCTAGCTCCATCCAGTTTTAATTTCTATTGCTTCCTAGAACTCTGCTCCAGATAGGCTGTTACGTGAACAGCGAACCGCAACAGCAGCAGCAACAACACAAGAGTGTCACTTACATGTTAGGAAGTGTGCTAAGTGCATTAGGCGCATTTATTATTATTCCTGCTTTAGACTAGACAACTGTAGAGACCTAGATCACAGAGCCAGTAAGCAGCAGAGCTGGGCTTTCATTCTCCAGAATCCTCACTCTTCACCCTTCTGCAATTCAGCCTTTAGGGACTCTCAACAATCGGGAGGAGGTCCATGGATGTGCTTGGGAAGGGTCCCTAATTATACATAAAATTTGTGTATGTGCTTAGACTATTTTATGGAGGAAACGGTCAGTGGTTTTAATTAGAATATCAAGAGTTCTGTATAAAATCCTCCAAAACTTAAGAAGCACTGTGAATGTCCTCTAAGAACATTCTCCCTCTAAGAATCAATATTAAACACCAAACATGTTCATGGTCATTATCTTTGTCCCTTTGATCACACCAGTCTCCTCCACTAGAGTAACACTACGCCTCCCCCACTCCCATTCAGCTCTGCCTGTCCTGACATACTTGAGAGCCAAGGTCAGGGTCCAAATCAGGTTTTTCAATCACGAAGTCTCTGCTTACTCCTCCTATCCATATCTGAGTTCCTGCGTAATGCATTACTGATTTTTGCACGCTACTGCTTTATGATACCATGTAACACTTCCTATGTATGTATTCCTATCTCTCTTAATAGCTTTTAAATTTTCTGTATTTCTTTTGTATTCTAGCTCAGAGCCTATGCATAATGCCAAGAAGAGCTGCACAAAATAATATATCTGAACTGAAATAAAATACATTTAGAAACTGGCTGATACCTATTTCAATTTAAATATGTCTGTCTAATGAATGAATTATGTTTCCCAATAAATAACACAATGCCAATAGGGGGAAAGTAACATTATACTACAGCTTTCTGATTAAGTGTTCACTTGAACCTTTATCAAATTTAGGTTTTATTTTATAAATTTTCTTGGTGCAAAGACCATGTTTTTCAATAAATTTTTAGTATTTCTGAATGCTTAAATTCAATTAAAAGAAATACAGCATTTCTGACTTCACAGATTTTATGAGTATGATGTGAACCACAGCACTTTACAGCCTATTTATATCCCACCATGAAGCAAAATATTAATACTGATAGTTTATGTAATCCGATGAGAGTTCATGGATGCCAAACAGTGTTCTACACTTTATCGGTTCTCTTTCATTTAACGGTGACAACCCTTAAAGTAGGTACTATTACAGAGAGATACAACCCTATAAAGTAGGTATTATTACAGAGAAGTAAAGTACTTACGTAACGTCACATAGCAGGTTGGCAGAGGCAGGATTTAAATATAGAGAGACTGACTCTGGGGCCTGGCTCTAGGGATTGTATAGATACACTATAACCAACATAATTTCATAAAGGAATTAACTAATGTTACTGCTTACTAAAGATGAAGCTTAAAATGAGCATTAAAAATACATACAGAATCACAATCACACCCACAAAATGCCTAAGAACCAACGGGGAAAAGAAACCACCACCAAGCTCATTGCTTACTGTGATCTTTCCCTTGCCCGGGAGAAGTGCAAACACTTGCTTGAGGGGTCACAGGCATGAGAGCTTGGCGAATTGCTTTTTCCCAGCTCTGTGCTACATCGAGTCCAACTCCAGAGGCAGCAAGAACAGGATTGTGAGAGCTGTCCCCATTGTTCTCACCAACAAAGTATACCATAGTATCAGTGATAATTTCAAAACAGTGTGGGTTGCTGCCTTGTGAAATGTTTGTGAAATCTTGTGGCGAAGATATGCGGAGAATTTCTGAAAGTGGAATTTCCTGAAGTAAAAAATTAAGCATTGGAAAATATGAATACATCTTTGTTATTTTCAAATTCACTAAATCAAATACATGCATTTCTAATCAATGCCATGAAGATGAACACAAGTATGTGGCACAGGGAACACACAGTCAAGTCTTATGATAGTATCCGCCTTGAATGATGTGCATGTCCAGCAATGCCAGAGGCAGAGCATAGAGTCTAATAACTAAGCCAGTGATTAAAGTCTGAAGCAGGTTATTAGAATGCAAAGAAGGAGAGGATTTAGGAGGGCAACTGCCACTATATCCAACACTTGTCACTTTCCAACTGTCATTAAATCAACTCAACAGCTACTTCTCTACTGGCTGCTGTCTGCAAGATAGAACCCCAAAGTATGAAGCAGAAATAACAGCAACAAAAGGAGAATGGCAGTATAGGTTGTTTAAGCACTCTATTCTGGTTCCGTCCATTGGGGTAAACTGTAACAGTCATTTATGTTTAGTCCACTTTCTAAGGCAAAAACCTATTTTAAAAAACCCAACTCAAAGCTCAAAGCAAGTCATTAGTTTCTTTTCTCTTTCTTACTCATACAATTGCTACATTTACAATCTTATTTGGTATCAGTCTATGACGTGGTGAGATGTAGAGCAATGCCAAGCAAAGAATGCTATACAAAGGAGACAGAGCCAAAAGAAGCATTTGGGAACTGGGGCCTGAGTTACAATGGAAGGTGAGAGAAACAGCAAATACCACGTTGGCCTCTTCTGGACAGGCAATAATCATGGGACTTTCTTAACGGTCTAATCTAAATCACAGTGCCCAGAAAGAATGCAGCATCAACCAGACAGGCAGGTTAAAAACAAAGAAACATACAATGAAAAACTACCTTTGGTGGGAGGGCTGTTACAGAGGGTGAAAAGGAGGGGTGGGGGACAGTTGCTTCAACAAAGAACTTAGTACTTCTATAAACCATATCAGGCAGAGTTGTAGTAGGTATATTCCAATATAACAACCAATGGATATTATTTAGATACATTCAGAAAACATACAATATTTTAATATACATGTTTTTTAAAATGTGAAATCTGTACCTTATAATACTTTGATCCAGATTCGTTTTGAAACAATGTTAGACATTTGCTGTCAAGTCTCCAATAATGCCTTTTTCTCTATAAAACAAAGAGCATAAAACTGTAAGTTTCAAAAATAATGACTCCTTTAAAGTATCTGTACTTTCGTTTTCCTATCATTTTTATTCATAAATCTGTACTTTTGAATAAGCTTAAAATTCATGAGGTTCAAAACTCTGAAAATATAAAAGGGATATATAATGAAAAGTAGACTCCCATCATCACTCATCCTACTCCTACTCTTATGCTAGGCAAGCAATGTTATTAGATTTTGGGGAATCATTTTAGAGAATTTAATGCATGCACATGCAAAATACATATGCATCTCACACACACACATCGATATATGATTTACCTTTGGACTAAATTTCTAAAGGTTGGCTCGCTAGGTCAAAAGATATGTGCACAAGTAATTTTGCTTGACTGTGTTAAATTATCCTACACAAGATTTGAGCCAATCTATAGTCTTATCAGCAACACGAGAATGCCTATTCACTCACACCTTTACTAATGCAGTATGTTGTTAAACTTTTTGACCTTTGCTACACTAATAAATAAAAACTGGTATTTCAGTGAAATTTTAAATTATTTTTTATTTATTTTTTTTGGTGAGGAGATTCACCCTGAGCTAGCATCCATTGCCAATCCTCCTCCTTTTTGGCTTGAAGATGATTAGCCCTGAGCTAACATCTGTGCCCATCTTCCTCCATTCTGTTTGTGGGATGCCTCCACAGCATGGCTGATGAGTGGAGTAGTTCCACGTCCAGGATCCAAACTCACCAACCCAGCCACCAAAGCAGAGTGCACAGAACTTTAACCATTCAGCCATGGGGCCAGCCCCCTAAATTGTACTTTTTATTAAAAACAAGATCAAGCTCGCATGTTTAAGAGTCATTTGTATTTCCTAGTCTGTGAACAGTCTTCACCCTTTTTTTGCCCATTTTTCTATTATGTTGTCATTTTCTTATCAATTTATTGATACTCTTTACACACAATTGAATTAATCCTTGTTTAGAATGAGTTGATCCAGTTTATCATTTGTCTTTGCTTTTGTTTTTTGCCATGTAGAATTTTTTTTCATGTCTTTAAATTATTTTTTAAAATTAAGACTTTACTTTTTTAGAGCAGTTTTAGGTTCACAGCAAAACTGAGGAGAAGGTACAGATTTCCTACATACCCCCTGACCCTGTACATGCATAGCCTATCCCATTATCAATATCCTCCATCAGAGTGGTACATTTGGTACAACTGATGAACCTATATTGACACATCATAATCACAAAAGTCTGCAGTTTACATTACGGTTCACTCTTGGTGCTGTACATTCTACGTATTTGCACAAATGCACAGTGACATCTTTCCATCATTATGGTATCATATAGAGTATTTTCACTGCCCTAAAAATCCTGTATTCGATCTATTCATCCCTACCTGTCCCCGTCCCCTAACCACTGATCTTTTTACTGTCTCCATAAGTTTTGCATTTTCCAGAATATCATATAGTTGGAATCACACAGTATGTAGTCTTTTCAGACTAGCTTCTTTCACTTAGTAATTTTAAAATGCCTCTATGTTTTTTCATGGCTTGATAGCTCACTGCTTTTTAGTGCAAAGTAATATGTCATTATCTGGACGTGCCATAGTTTATTTATCCATTCACCTACTGAAGGACATCTTGGTTGCTTCCAAGTTTTGGCAATTATGAATAAAGATGCTATAAACCTCCATATGCAGGTTTGTGTGGATGTAAGTTTTCATCTCCTTTGGGTAAATATCAAGGAGTGTAATTGCTGGATCATATTACTGTAAGATCAGGTTTAGTTTTTTAAGAAACCACCAAACTGTCTTCCAAAGTGGCTGTACCATTTTGCATTCCTACCAGCAATGAATGAAGATTCCTATTGCTCTACATCCTCATCAGCATTTGATGTTGTCAGCATTCTGAATTTTGGCCATTTTAATAGGTCTGTGGTGGTATCTTATTGTTGTTTTAATTTGCATTTCCCTGATGAAATATAATATGGAGCATCTTTTCAAATGCTTATTTGCCCTCTGTGTATCTTCTTTGGTGAGGTATGTATTAAGATCTTCGGTCCATTTTTTAATTCGGTTGTTTGTTTTCTTACTGTTCAGTTTTAAGAGTTCTTTGTATATAGTGAATAATAGTCTTTTATCAGATGTCTCTTTTGCAAATATTTTCTCACAGTCTGTGGCTTTTCTTCTCATTCTCTTGACACTGTCTTTTGTAGAGCATAAGTTTTTAATTGTAATCAAGTCCAGCTTATCAATTATTTCTTTCATGGATAGTGCATTTGGTGTTATATCCCCAGATCCTTTTTGAATCTATACTGCTCTACCAGTTTGTAAAGACAATACATTAAATATTCTGCCTTTTAAAAATTCTTACAAATGTGACTACAGTTTCAGTGTACTATAATTGTTAGTCTTAGTACATATCTCATTTTGATTTAAAAAATGCACAAAACAAAGAAAGAGAGTTTCACTATCACATTAAAACGTCTGTAATTACTGACCAGGGTGTCTCTGCTGGTGTAATGGACCATCCACCCTTCCTTCACCATCGTACTGCTCTTCCTCTTTGTGTGCTTGATGGACTGTACGACCCTCATTAGCGGAATATTATTGCTTGTTGATGGACTAAAAAATATTTAAAATTTATGATAAATATTGGTAGTTTCAATTTTTAAAAATCATACAAATACTGCAAGCTCTTCAAGCCATTTTTAACACAACTGAGCTAAAATCTTTAAAATATCTTAGGAACACAAACAATGGCTCAAGAAGAAAATAAATTATTCTGGTTATGATGACACAAGTTGATTTATGAAAGATTAGGATAATACTCTAAGTCCACATTATTTGTCATGAATATTTTCTGGAGGGTCACAAAACATAAGCAAGCAACAGAGCAGAAAGCATCCTCCCCAACTGGAAGATCTGGAGGCTGGGAGAGGGTCTCATTTGGAATTGTTGTTGAGAATCTTCCCGTCCTAGGCAGCATGATAAATCAGTAAATTCATATCAAAGCAAAAGGCAAGAACAGTCATGTGCTGCAAAGTGACGTTTCAATCAATAATAGACAGCGTATATGAAAGTGGTCCCATAAGATTAGTGCTGTATAGCCTAGGTGTGTAGTAGGCTATATACCACACTCTATGATGCTCGCACAATGTTGAAGCTGCTTAATAATGCATTTCCCAGAATGCATCCGTGTCATTAAGATGTGATGTATGACTGTACACCCATACCCAAATTCACATGCTCAAATGTCAAATTCCATTGTTCGTAGTGTTAGCAAAAAGTACTTCTAGAATAAAATGTTGAAAGAAAAATGATTTACAGATATTAAGAAGATACAAAAAACAATGTAATTATTCAAATCAGATAATATTGAAACATGGGTCAGTAACAGTGCAGCTGGAAAAGAAGAGCAATTTGGGGTGGGAGTTGCGAAAAATACATTGTTTTACAATATGAGTCTCAGACAGTTAAATACTTTCCCTTAAATTATGAAGCATTTATGATTAGGAAACTAGCTAAGTTTTGTTATTCTCCAAATTGGGTAAACATTAAGTTTTAATTAATAATGACAATAGTAATAATAGCTGTAATTTAATGATAAGTCAAACTGAATAAATGATGATTTAGCCATGTGAGATTGATAAATGATCCATTTTCTCTAAATGCCTCTTGTGAAAAACAAAACCTGCCAATACATTAACATTTTATTACAAGGTAGTACATACCATAGGACTGTATATACAAAAACTGAATTTCTATAAACACAGAGGGATATTTCAGTTCTATAATCCAATAGCATTTTTACAAAGTACTAATAGATTAATTGTGGTAATATGAAAATTGCCCTAAATTCGTTACCATTATCTTTGTGCAACAACTTCAGTCATATATTCCTACTGGTATTTCTAACACCAAGTAATCTGCCTGTGTAAAGAAAGTGGTTGTTTTAACTGATAGTTCAATTCTGGCACCTTGTGGTGGCTGCTCCACTGCTAGATATTATATCTAAATTATTTTAAATAAAGCATTTTTCTCTTTAAGAAAACAAAGATTCTCATATTTCCCATCTTGAATGGATGGCAAGAGTGATATAATTTATTTCAGGTATAAATACTGTGGTGCATATAAAAGAGTTAGCCACAATTTAGAGTTTAAATTGAACTCTAGGTTGCACTTAGAGAGATGTGGCTTTTTCTTTCCTAATGGAGCCCCTGGACTAACCCTGCATTTGGAAGTAGCTTGCAATACATACACCTGTGTTACCTGATTGTTTTAACAGCTTCTTCATCTCTTTCCACATCAAGATCAGACGGATCCAGGAAGAACATTTTATCTTCTGGGGGAGATGGTTCTTCTATGTCATCCAAGCCCCGACTACCATCACTGTTCATGTCACTACTGTCAATATCCATTGGTATATCTGTATCTGTTCCCAGACTGGAAGGTTCTGGCAAAGTTTTAAATGAATTTCAGAGTTTTATATTACTGGGATACCAATACATCTAAACTTAGAGACAGTATATTAAATGTGAAAAAAAGTTCTAAAACTCTTAAAACGAAAATACAGGAAAATATCCTTATGATTCAGGATAAAGAAATTTCTTAAGGAAGATAAAAAAATGCACAAACCATAAGGCATAATTAAGTTTATTACATTAGAATTTTAAGTTTCTATACGGCAAAACATACTAGAAGCAAAGTAAAAGATTAGCCACCACTATTATACTTTGACTGATTTTCCACAAGAAAATTCAATGGGGAAAGAATAGTCTTTTCAACAAATGGTGCTGGACAACTGGATATCTACATCCAAAAAAAGTGAAATTGGACCCCTTCCTTAAATCAAATACAAAAATTAACTCAAAGTGGATCACAAAGCTAAATGTAAGGGCTAACCCTATAAAACTCTTAGAAGAAAACATAGGAGTAAACCTTTGTGACCTTGGATTAGGCAAACCCTTCTGAGATACACCACCAAAAAAGTAAGTGACAGAAGAAAAAATAATTTGGACTTCATCAAAATTAAATACTTCTGTGCTGCAAACAATAACTCAAGAAAGTGAAAAGACAACCCACAAAATGGGAGAAAGTATTCTGCAAATCATATATCAAATAAAGGACTTGTGTCCAGAATATTTAAAGAACTCTTACAATTCAATAATAAAAAGATAACTCAGTTAAATGGGTGAAGAACCAGAACAGATATTTCTCCAAAGCAGATGTAAAAACGGCTAATAAGTACATGAAAAGATGTGCAATATCAATTAGCCATCAGGGAAATGCAAATCAAAACCACAATGAGGTATCACTTCATACTCACTAGAATGGCAACAATCCAAAGACAGACACTAACAAGTGGTGGCGACGATGTAGAGAAATTAGAATCCTCACACACTGCTGGTGGGAATGTAAAATGGTACAGCTGCTTTGGAAAACAGTTTGGCAGTCTTCAAAATGTTAAACACAAGGTTACTATATGACTCAACAATTCCACTACCAGGTATCTACCAAGTGAAATGAAAACACACATCCACAGAAGCTGTACTCAAGTGTTCAGAGCAGCGTTATTCATAACAGCTCCAAAGTGGATAGAACTCAAATGTCCACTGAGTGATTGGATAAATAAAATGTGATACAGTCATGTAATGGAATATTATTTGTCAATAATAAAGAATAAAGTATTGATACATGTTACAACATGGATGAACCCTGAAAATATGATGCTATGTGAAAGAAATATTATGCTATGTGAAAGAAACCAGTCACGAAAGACTACATATTATAAGATCCCATTTATATGAAATGTCTAGAATAGAGAAACCCATAGAGATAGAAAGTTGCTTAGTAGTTGCCAGGGGCTAGTGGGCAAGAATGGGTGGGGAGTGACTACTAATGGGTATGGAGTTTCTTTTCAGGGTAATGAAAATGTTCCAACATTAGATTGTAGTGATGGCTGCATAACTTTGAATAAATTAATGGGTGAATTGTAAGGTATGCAAATTACATCTCAGTAAAGCTGCTTAAAAAATGATAAGCCACCAACTGAGAGAAGGTATTTGTATCACAAGTAACTGACAAAGAATTAGTAGGTAGATTTATCTACAACTCCTGCTAATCAGTAACAACAAATAAACAGAAAAATGGACAGACATGTGCATAAGCAATTTACAGGGGCAAAAAACCTAAATAACCAATAAACATGTGAAAGATGCTCATCAAACTCATTAGTATACAGATCCGTGCATATTAAAATAAATAGTACTTCATACCCATTTGTCAAAAGGTAGAAAAGCACAATACACGAACTATAAATCTATAAAAGACTTCAATCACAGAGAAACACTGCATTAATTCAGATTAACTGAAACGAGAAAAGCAATCATGCTCTGTCAATGGTGTTAAACAGCAACTACAGAAAATAAAATGTTAAACTGTTAAAGAGTTTAATTTCCATTCCTGTGCTTTTCTTCCTACGGAACTACTTACATTCAATTTTTATCAGTTATGTAAATGTTAAAGAAAAATTATGCTGAGGGGGGCCGGCCCCGTGGCTGAGTGGTTAAGTTCGCGCGCTCCGCTGCGGCAGCCCAGGGTTTGGATCCTGGGCACAGACATGGCACTGCTCATCAGGTCACGTTGAGGCGGCGTCCCACATGCCACAACTAGAAGGATCCACAACTAAGATATACAACCATGTACGGGGGGGTTTGGGGAGATAAAGCAGAAAAAAAAAGATTGGCAACAGTTGTTAGCTCAGGTGCCAATCTTTAAAAAAAAAAGACCCTATTAAAAAAAAATAATGCTGAAAAGTTTAGTCATTACTCCTTTCTTCCAAAAAAGGTAATGACTTCTATTAATATAATCTTGAAAAGAGAAAAAAAAATGGCAAAAAAGGGAAAATGTTTAATGATTATTTGACAGAGAAAGAGAGAGTGAGGCAGTACAATGTGTTCTGACGACTATGGACTACGAAGCCAGACAACATGGGTTCAAATCCCAGCTCTACCACTTACCGGCTCTATTTCTTGGGCAAGTTATTTATTGTCTTTGTTCTTAAGTTTATTCATCTGTAAGTACTTATTTCAAAGGGTTGTTCTTAGGCTTAAATGCCAATAAATGTAAAGAGTTTAGAACGTGCCTAGTATACAGTAAGCAGTCAATAAATATTTGAACTATGAAATAGTTCTAGAGACAACAGCAGGGTTTTAATATAACTCCTTTTATGTCTAAAGATGAAAAAGGATAAGCAGCACTACCAGCTGTTTTAGACTACCAGGTGATAGGTGGATAAAGGAAAGATGAGAAGGCATAATTACTAACAAAAGTGTACCATTACTTATTTCTGTATTTTGCTTGATTATTAAATCAGACAAAAAAGTCAAAGAAACAAAGTAAACAAAATAAAGTATGCAAATATAACCTCATACAAAGATAATACACAAAAGAATTGAGACCTTTTCTGATCTTTTATGGAAATTAAGAAAAAGAATTTTACCTCCATTGAAAGTCACCTCTCCAAGGCAGTCTCTTGGTACTTTTGATGCACAGCGCTTATGGCAGTTAAATTTACAATCTAAAATAAAACATTCAGATTATTAATTTATGTAAAAAGTCAGGCAGTAACAGACCTGGTTAAAGACTTTCTTTAAATCACCCACAAATAGAGTATTATTAGTAATGAGGATACCAATGATGATGATGATAAAATAATAAAGTTTTCCTCTACTAAGAACTCAGGTCTTGCACTAAAGTTCTGGTTTCAAATTCTGATGCCACCTCTTAATAGTTGTTTAACCCCTCAGGGCTCAGTTTCTTTATCTGTAAAGAAAAGTTAATACTATTTGTATAACATTTTGCCAAAATGTTGCTGGCAGCTCGGTTTCCTTTCCTTACCTCACATTCATCTTTCTCATCCCCCTTAAGAGTTTCTCAGGCTGATTAAATTCCCTTCCAATATATGTCAAGCACTTACTTTCAATTCCTAATTATTAGGACCTGGTGGCATATGCAGAAAAGAGACTGAGATTCCACAACCATTTATTAGAAATTAGTAAGGGCTTTCCCATACAACCTTGTGAGGAAGGACTGAGCTTCTCATGCACAAGGTCTCCCACTTGCACATAATGGTTCTCTGCAGCTTACGAGAACCTCAGAGTTGATAGTAAAGCTGATCAGTGTCAGTTACAAGCTGTTCACTACTACTAAGTAACTCAGTGGTTCTCGAACTGTGGTTTCCAGACCAGCAGCATCAGCATCATTTGAGAACCTGTTGGAAATGCAAATTCTTGAGTCCCACCCCAGACCTACTACATCAGCAACTCTGAGAGGGGGGCTGTGAAATGTGTGTTTTAGTAACTTCTTTAGGTGACAGTAAAATTGAGACCCACTGCCATAACTACTGTCTAACAGCAGTCTGAAATACATCTACTGGCAATAACTGGGTAAAAATCATTTCAAGTCCTGATTCAGAATGATTTTGTAACCCTTGTGATTCAAGAAAATTCTGGGTATTATGCCAATAGAATAGGGAAACGGTCCTTATAAGAAAAAGCCCCATGACATTAATAATTTGGTGCATGATAAAACTTACATTATATTAACACTGTTTTTTTAAATGATAGGCCCTAGAAAAATTCATATATGATATTACTATCTTGCATATATCTTAAAAAACTGATTTGGTTTTTTATCTCATGAGGTTTGCGAACTGTGAAAATAACAAGGTTTCCATTTTCCCTTTGAAAATGTAGAGCCAAATTTGTGGCCCACCTGCAGCAGGTATGTAGATTCTAATGGCAGGCATTTTTATTTCGTTTTATTCCTACCCACGTTTTTATTAATTTGTTTATGGCTTCTTATATTTTATATTTGCTTTCAAGCTGCGTTGAGCTTTTAATATAAGAAAGTAGAAAATAAACAGACGAATGAATGGATGAATAGCTCTTTTTGGAATTGTATGTTTTCTCAAATGATCCAGCATAACTGTTTTACCTTAACTAATTATTTTTTTCTTTCTTCCTTAGCTTGACAAAAGAATGAGAATCATGGCTACTTTACTTTTTAAGTATCTTAATTCATATGACAAAAATACAGGACTCACTAAAGTAAATTATGACTTTTTGACTGATAACTAAAATAGCTTAGCTATAAAGAAATATAACCTGCTACTCTCTGAACCAATATAAGCACAAAACATTATTCTTTTAGAGTTCTAAGAAGTTAAACTAATAACCCAGTGGCAGAGTTAAGTGGCTTTATTTCAAAATTCATTAATCTACATATTTATTTTAGTTCCTCTACAAAATATTGTACTTTTCTGCATATGGTTTTGGAACGTTCCGTTCTGTTCAGCAGAGGAGCATTATTTACTATCTTTACTAAGATTACATGTTGGCTAGAATTTGTACATCTGTTATTAATGTTCTTTCCCCAAACATTCCTTACTGGCTTCTTGCCAATACATTTTAGTGTTGATATTTTAAAGTATTAATTTATATATTAACTCATATTCAAAAGTAAGCTGTTGAAATAAAATTTCGACATTTAATTATGCTTGTCTGATGGTTATTCAATACCTGACAACAACCTGTCTTCTATTTGATGTTCTCCCACGTTGCCATATATTGCAAAGGAAAGCTTTTCCTTCTAACATATTCAAGTTAAATTTATACACAATTATTTGACTCTGTATTGTAAACAGCATTTATTGTTGCAAAGACCTCAACTCTAATGTTTTATTTAGATAAAACTGGATAACTCAACTCCATAAATACTTCTACTATATAAAAAAGTATGGTACCAAGAACTGTTAAAAAAATTACATGAAAAATAAGTACATAAGATTACCGACAGACTACTTATACCTTATCCTGGCTCAATGACTAATAACATTTAAACTCTTTATTTTGGTTTTTACTCTGTTGTATAGCATTGTGATGTAGAGAAGATGAGAAGATAAGAGACAAAACGATAAAAGCATAATAACATTATATGACTGTAAGAAAAAAAATATTTCATCACTCTATTAAAAACCTGGTTCATTAAGAGATGTTTTTGGAACACCATGATAGTGTTCTGAGTTAGTATCCAAACATGAGTGGTCCCCATTATAATTCCAGTGGCTTCTACTATAGACTACCTATTTCAGTGTGATTATTCTCCAGAATGACAGTTACTGTACAGCTCTCTTAGCTACATAATTAAAAATAAAAACATCAAAACTATCATAATATGTTTACGTGTGTGTGTATGAATATTTAATGGAAAGAGAAAAGCATTATTTTCTATTTTGATAGTATCTGGCCCTGGAATCAGAAATAGTTGAGCTCAAATATCAGCTTACCTGCCTACTAACTATTCCATATTGGCAAGTGTTAGGCAGCCATACCTCACAGATCTAAATTCTAAGTTTTCACATGTTTATATTCTAATTTTTCTTTAGCATAGTTCCTAGTACCTAGTACACATACTGCAGACAGTAGCAGCTGTTAATAAATACCCATGTATATTTTCTTTCTTTTTTAAATTAACACCTAAGAGATCAATTTCTTTGCTTAACACTTCCAAAACATAAATATTTTAAACTTATATTTGCTAACAAAGACAGAAATGAATTTTACATAAGAAAACACCCTACTGGAATCCTACCTTTACACTGCATTCCTTGGCGAAAGAGGCCTTTCAGTAACCGCTTGCAGTACTGACATATTGTGGGACGAGTGTAAGAGTGAACAGCAAACGTGTGTGGAACTTTTACTCTGCACATTACCATCTTTTCCATCCAGATTGGGCGACCACTCCAAGAAGGAATTCTCTTACTTGGTTCTTGGTGAACATGTGACTAAAACAGAAGTAATTTCCATAAGTAGAAGTCAATATTAAAAACAAAGTATTAAAAGCAAGGCTTGACCACAAAAGTCACTTACTTCAAACACTAAAGCCAAAAATTTAAAAATGTGGATCTCAGCAGTTTCCTCTGGAAGATTAACTTACCAACTCTTGAATGAGAAAAGTGCAGAATTTTTTGCTATTATTTATGCTTTAAAAAGGCAGAAGATAGTTTCATCCTCACATACGTATTCACTGATTAACTATTATTCGCCAGGCACATAAGGCATTTTACAAATAAAAAACAGAAGCCTTAAAACGAATTCATAACAGATGTCCAAATCCCTTCAAAAACTTTACCAAGGAATTAATCACAGGAAAAGTAAATAAATCAGAAAGTGTTATTGCTGCTCAGGTTGAATTACTGAACACAATGTCTGAATATACTTCGAAACAAGTCTCATTAGTTTTTCAAATTTATTTTAATACTAAAATATGTATGTAAAAATTTAAATCTAATTAATGATGATAATATAAAATAATGGCAGATAGAAAACTAACTAAAACAACTTCAGCCCCAGTAATTATGCTTTAAGAAGTTCCCTGATATTTTAAGTAATTGCTACTTATTTGGGCTTTTCCCCACAAGTGAACAAAAAGAAAAATTAAAGATAGCCTTAATTAAAAAATTTTGCGTAACCTGATGGATGAGTGGATTTTTCTTTTCTTTTCTTTTGATGAGGAAGATTGGCCCTGAACCAACATCTGTTGCCAATCTTCCTCTTTTTGCTTGAGGAAGAATGTCCCTGAGCCAACATCTGTACCAATCCTCCTCTATTTTGTATGTGGGACGCAGCCAGAGCTTGGTTTGATGAGTGGTGCGCAGGTCTGCGCCCAGGATACGGATATGTGAATGCCAGGCCGCCGAAGTGAGGCATGCAAACGCAACGACTACTCCACCAGGCCAGCCCCTGGATTTTTCTAACTATGGCCCTTTCCATATATATGAGGGAAATAAACATATCAAATTATAAGCCAGTTCAATGTGGCCCATCCCATTCATTTAACATTCACTGATTATTATAGGCCAGACTTATACTACGTATTGAAGATACAAAAATTAATAAAGTATAGTCCATGTTCTCCAGCACAAAATTCAAATACATAACTACCATCTAGATGTATTACAGATCTTGTTGTAGCTGCTTGCATCTTCACTGCCAGAACTGAGGTCCTGAGACCTTTCACGTGCCTTCTATAATTAGTAATGTCCGTAACTCAGAGAAGCTGTCATTCTACATTGACATGTTCAACCAATAGAAGCAAAAGAAGCCAGAAGAAACCAGGAGACAGAGAACTGTAACGGAGTTGTGAGGGGAGGAGGGGAAAAAAAGACTTTTTGAAGAAAGTAGAAAGAAGGAAAAGAAGAAAAAAGAAAAGGACAGACGAATGGAGGAGAGCACTATAAAAAGAACAGTTTTTCACTAATGTCTAGCCTGAAATTTTCTAAAACAAATTATGAAGCAGTCATTTAAGAAAAGTACAAAAAGAATGTTAAAACCCAAACCAAACTTGCATGCTTCAGCTATGTAAGGTGTCCTAGTCTGGCGCACCCTTCCTCCATGCTGCCATGTACAGGGCACCTTCAGCAAAAGGAACAACACAGTGCTTCTGCAAAGCTAATAAAGAAGCCAGTGGGAACTAGAAACAGATGTTTTAGGCCTTTGTTCATCCCTGGCTCCCTATTTTAGTGGTGACTCAACGCACTGCTTCTCCTGCTTCTACTTCTACCACTTTTGGTTTGTCTCAAGTTCAAAACATACAAAATGGACTAAGACTGATTCAGTCAGTCATCGTCAAATACATAGGATATCCCTGTAAGGAAGAACTTTCCTAACGGATCTCTCCATATGTCAATAGCCAGTCAGTGACTGCCTTTTGTGAGGTCCTGATGAGACTGGGGTATTAGGAACATGGTACAGAGCATGTGTGCAAGGAAATACTCAGGACTGTGGTTGTAGGAGCCACCTAATTTTTTATGTCCAGTACAAGTAGTTATTTATGTTATTATTCCTATTTTTGAATATGAAACAGCAAGCTCAAAGGGATTAATATTACCAAGAGCTAGTACCAAATCAAGACTTGGACCTAGGTCTTCTACACGGCAGTCCAGAGATTCTTAACCTTTTTCCCATCTCAACACACCTGGGCAGACGCTTCCATCTCACCAGTGACAGTGGTTTGCCACTACATGGAGTGAGGAAGGCAAGAAAGGTGCAGCAGACTCAATCAGAATTTGGAGGAAGGAGGCTGTTGGTAGAATTACCTAGAGCATTTGGTTAAAATGGGACCACTGAGATTAGAGTAACTAGAATTGAGTCAAAGTGCTTCTCTTACCTTGCTTTAATGACCCCTATTTACAAATTACTGCTTAGCTTAAGTTCTTATTTCTTTCTTATTAATCCGTAACCAAAACTTTTCTAAAAGTAATCTGATTATTTCTACAGCATGGGTTTAAACTAACATTTGTTGAAGTAATTGCTCACAAAAACTTTGTAACAACATTGCCAACTCTCAATTATATATAATAATAAAGGCATTTAAAGGGGGCAATTCCCCAATTATACATACATATCTGACTTTGGAATATCATTCGGTGAAAGAAATATCTCCACTTTTTCTAAATGTAAACTTAGATCCAACAATTTCTTTCTACCTTGATTCTGTCCTGTCTTGGCCCCTCCGGAAATGTACTGCAAGGATCATTTTTCTCTCTCATCTCCAAATAGCCATCATTCAATTCTGGTTTCACTAATCTCAGTGGTCCCATTTAAAACAAAATTCAATGAGCAGTCTATTTTCTTCTGCCCCTCCATCTCTTTACTTGATTCCCTTTATTGACTTCATACACTGTAACAGAAACTGCCTTCTTACTGTCATCTGTAAACGACGACAATCTCAGAGTCAGATTCAAAGGTTTCTATTCCCAACTGGCCTTTTTTCCAGCTTATCTCAGTTATCATTGAAGTTTAATATCTTGACTCCTTAGAAACTTTGCTTCCTCATTCCTTATCTATGAAATCAGGATAATAGCTATACCTTCCAGGACTGAGGTGAGGATTCCATGGGAAAAGGCAAGTAAAGCCCCCAGCATGAAGCCTGGTACATGAGAACCTAAGAGGTTCTTACTCTGCAGCCACTTGGAGTTAGCTGTCCTCTAACCTTGGCTCAGATTTGAGGTTGCTCTCATCTCCTAATTGCTATCTCCTCCATGCTTTTAGAGTGTCCTCTTTTCCCACTCTTCTTTCCCTCTGATTTTCTTCCATGAGCTCACCTCTTACTGTACTTCCTTCCTTTCTGAAACTGCATGCTTGGACTGACAAAAGTAACCTTCTTGAGAGACATTCCACTCCACAATTTCTACTTGTTCTAAAACACTGCACAGTCTAACCAATTCAAACATGTCACTCTACGTCTTATACTTCCCTAAGGAACTTTCATCTTCAGGATTAAATATAAACTTAGGAATTAAAACATAACGCCTCAATCATCTGCTCTGTCCTGCTACTTCCTAATCTAGTATTACTCAGTTGGGGATAGCTGGCATACGAACATCATTTGTGCAGCTCCTACAGCAATATATCTCTACCCTATAGTCTCCATGCCCAGCTAAGTTCCCTGTGCAGTTCAGTGTATAAAATGCACTAATTTTTCTATTACCAGTCTTTCCTCAAACTCTTGCATATGTTTCTAATAACTCTTAGCACTCAATTCCTTATACCATAGCACTCTTCTCCTACTTCAAAAATCTCACACTAGGGCTAAGCAATATGGAAATACGGGATTTCTGTGAAAGAATTTCAGAAGTTTTTACTCTGCTGCATCAGATTAGCAAAATCTTGTGACTAGAGTGTCAGACAACAGCCCAAAGGCTTGATTTTGCCATTAATTTACAGAAGACCAAAGAGGTTACAGAAACAATTAACTGGCAAAACGACTTCCATCCACAGACTGCAATCTTAAATACTATTACATGAACAAGGGAGTTATTTCTTCCTTGATCTATTACCTTTACCCTTGAAGGGTACAATATATTAGGAAAAGTCAATGATCTAAAAATAATCAGATCTGGATTTCATTCTAATATCGCTTACTGATTTGCTTTGTGACTTGAGTCAAGTCACTAGAGCATTCTGAGTCTCAACTGTCTCACTGTATACAGATCTACTGATAGATCTCACCAGGTATTGTGCTGGGCAGGGTGGGGCACACAAAGACAAGAGCACTCTCTTCACTAAACAGATCATAAACTCCTGGAGGACAACCTAGCAGACAAACACTGTGATATTAGGTAGGATGCTATACACACCACTAGGGAGGACTGAAAAGCACTATGGCATTCAAAAGATAAAATAACTTCCAGGTAAGGGGAAAAATCAGGAAAGGTAGTTGTTAAGCGAGATCTGGAAAAGGCATGTAGGGAGAACACCAACAAGAACAAAGATTGGGGAACGAGGGTGTGTTCAAGGAATGTTAAATAGTAGATTGTCAGAAACATAGAATATACAAAGGTTTCCATCTGGGGAGTGATATAATCAGAGTTAATTAAGCTGTAGTGGAATAAGATAATCTGGCTGTAGTGTATAAAATGTGGTACGGAGACCAGGAGTTGGGATACTGGTTAGGAGGCTAATGCAGTGGGGAAGTGATGATGTGACCTCATGGTATACAAAATGCAATTCATTACTATTGGTAAGCCCTGTTCCCACTAATACATTCTAACTTACTTAAGCGTAGGAGTGTTACCATTCTTTAGTATATAACTTATGTTCTAGGATGATATCATATATCCTGTAGAAACACAGGGAATACGAAGTAAAATGCCCTTCTATTACCTTAGAACACATACCTCTTCATTGGGAAGGGGTACATATTCAGTCTGTAGGGGTCTTGGAACTGAAAGGCCAGGTCCTGGCAGAGATACATTTGACAGACGTCTCTTTCTTACTCCACTACAGTTATTGGGAATCTTGAAGGCACATCGTTTATGATAATTTAATCCACAGCCTAAATATATTTTAAAACATAAAACAATAAGTAGATTTAAAAAAACTTTACTATATAAGTGTGTTACATAAAAAACAGGAGCTTCTTTTATTTAATCTATTTTCTCTAGCAGCAACTGATACCCTAATTGAGAACCCAGATGACAGGCTAAGTGCAAGCTAACAAATTCAAGAAAAAGAGGAAATATATAGAAAGGTTTAAAGTTAGCTAGAGTGGTGGTTCTTGAAGTGTGGTCCCAAAGGCATCATCAGAGAATTTGTTAGAAATGTAAAGTATTGGGCTTCACCCTAGACCTACTGAATCAGAAACTCTGGGGATGAAGCCAAGCAAAGTATGTTTTAACAGGTCCTCAAGGTAATTCTGATACATGGTAAAGTGTGAAAAACACTGGCTTTGAGGCACTTCAGCAAACTGTGGACTATGTACCAAATCCCTCCCATGATGTGAAAACTATATGGAATTCAAATTTTAGTGTTCATAAATAATTTTATTGGAAGACAGCATGCTCACTTGTTTACATCTTTTCTATGGCTACTTTCACACCACAACAGCAGAGTTTAGTTGGGACAGAGACTATAATATGACCAGCAAAACTTAAAAAAATTTACTCTCTGGCCCTTTAAGGAAAAAATTTATTGACCCTCCACCTTAAAGGATGGTTTCTTCATCAGAAACATGCACCTGCATTCTACCCCCAGTAATTCTAATTCAGGACAACTTTACTGCTGCATGTAAAAGACTAATGTTTTAAAAAGATAATTTAAAAAGATAATAAGATAAAAAGTTAATATTTATTGAGCCACTACTTTGTGCCAGGTATTTTACCCATATAACTTAACTATTTACTCTTCATGAAACCAGTGAGGTAGAGTACATTTTACAGACAGAGAAAATGATCCTCAGAGAGGCCTAGTTTAAGTTGACCTTATTCTTTCATTGATGATTAGAGAATGGAAATATGAAATTCTATTTCAAATGATACAAAAATTTAGAACACATACCTTCACATTTCAGTCCCTGACGTACCAATCCCCAGAGCATCTCACCACAATAATCACAAAAGGTAGGAGCTTTGTAAGAATGTACATAGAGAGTATGTGGACGAATCTGGAAGTCTTCTACCGTGGCCAAAGCTTTTAAAAAAGAAAAGTTTTTTTTAAAAAAACCCTTATATTTGTAATTGTGATGAGATTAAGAACGGTGACCATGTTTGCTTATGTCAAAACACAGAGTATCGTTTTTTCTCTGAAAGTTTCATCTGATCATAAAAATAAATTATTTTCAGCATTTAATACTATGGTTTTTAAACTCTATTTTAGGAAGTTCATCAGCTTCAAATAATTTGAGCTACAAAAGTAGGTCTGTAGGTACATATTTCAACCTCCAAAAGCATTTTCTCAAAGTGATAAGATTGCATATAGTTGTTGGGTCTGTTTTAAATTAAAAACTATTTAACTTACAATACACTGGAAAACAGAACACTAAAGACAAAAACAAAAAACACCCCATAAAACTTGGAACTTACCCTCAATTTATAGCAATGTTTCTGTGGTAAATGCACTGAGTTCTAACTTAAGATCCCAGCATATGCACTCTGTCTGTTCTCTATAGTCCTAGTGGTTAGGAAAAAGAGACCCCTCCCTCTGTGAGAAACTGAACAGAAGACACATCCATCAGCAGACATCCTCTCACCTAACCTGCAAGTCATTAGTGGATATTCCTGTGGCTGACGAAGGGTCCGTATCAAAGAAGGAATGGATATGAGCATGATCTCCAGGGAGGACAGGGAGTGAAGCCTTTGAGTGAAGAGGAAGTTAAGGATTGGGACGTGTATAGACGTTTGGGGTTGTGGTGTAGAAGATGAGTGATCAGTGTAAGGGCTAGATGAATGAGAAAGATCAGGGACTAACAAGAAAAGGTGATGGTCAGAGAGGATATCAATACGCTCCAAAGAAGAATCTGGAAGGGGAAAAAATGATGGCAGAACTGGACTCTTGGCTAGCTTTCCTTCTCTTCCTACCCTCTCCCCCTTACCCTCTCCTCCTCCTTTACTTCCTGCCAAACAAGAAGTTTTGCAGGCCTACTATATGCATTCTTTGTTCCTTTATACTCCTCACTAACAATCCTGCCCACCTGCTGCTGGATGAGATCAGAAACAGCAGGAGCTAAGGAACAATGAATGGCAAGACTGGGTGAGGAGGGGAAAGGCGAGAGGTAAGAAAATGCCCACTGAGTACAGAAAGGGAGGGAGCATTATTGAGGTCATGGAAATGAACAGTACTGCAGTTTCCTCTTCCACATCTTCATTACTTCTTCTTCTCTGATTTTCTTTTCTGAACCCCAATTCTCTTCTATGCTCTTCACAGAAACAGGGAAAAGGGAGCAGAATTTCAGTGTAATTGTTTTATCTCTTGACTCAAAGAAGAGTATATTCCTCTTCCAGTTCAACTGATAATTCCCTTAGCTTAGTAACATTCAAACAAGGAATGCAGGGCTTATTTTCCTACTTTCTCATCTGTGATATAACCTGCCTGAAAGTAAAAATCACATAGTAACCAATATTATAGATGAAAGAAGTGAGCAACTATAATACAAAACCTAAGTATAAGTGAACTTGGCATTTAGTACAAAAAATAAGTCTCGGTGAAAAAAAAGGCAACAAAATTTTAAAAAGCTATTTACTTACCTGAAAGAACAACTTCTACTAGGTCTCCTTCATGTATTTCATCTGCTGAGGTAATCAGCTGCAAAATATTTTCTGAGCTCATATCATGGCGAAAGAGAAGAATTTTGTCATACATGCCAAAGAATCCACACTCTGGAAACTGCAGGAAAACAGTCCTTTATCAGTATACCCTTAGCTTTCTATTTTTATAAGTAAATGCTAAATCTTATGAAAAAAATGTAAGTGTAGTAATAATCTAAAAGATCTACCACATACTCAAGCATTCTGGTTAACTTTCAAGTTCAAAAATAGAGAAGTAAACAAATATAAATAATCACTGATTATCTTAAAACACGTCTCTTGGAAATATAAGATTTCTTTATTCAGTTATTGACGGAGAAAATAATCTTGAACTCACGTTACTCTATCTTACATATAGCCTGAGAGGGAAGCAGTCTTTCCTGTCCTCTAGAACAGAGCTTCCTATATGGTTAGCTACTAGCCACATGCAGTTATTTAAATTTAAGTTAATTTAAATGAAATTAAAAGCTTAGTTCCTCAGTCACACTAACCACATTACATGTGCTCAATCGCCAACTCAGCTTCTGGCTACCATTCTGGACAGTGCAGATATAGAACACTTCCATCATCACAGTAAATTCTATTGACTAGTGCTGGTAGAAGATCAATTCCTAAGCTACAGTCACAAGAGTACCAATTTCAACATTTTTGCCCAATGCACCTACAGCCTCTAGCATCTATCTAATATTTTCTTTAACCTACTCACTGTAATTACAAACAGATGATTCTTTACAGTACCTTTCTTTTTAAAAACCCTCTGGCCAGAGTAGGAGACTTGGAGATCTGTTCACATATACCCTATGCACATTATTTCAGGGCTTCCACATTTTGCGATTACAGTGCTGAGACACTTTGGGGATTAGTACACCAAGGACTAAAATATGAAAGGTATGAGTTCTAAAATTTTTTATAGTTATAATAAAGTTATTTAAGAGAAAATTTTAAGGACTTGCCTTACAAAATAACTATTTAATTTTAAAATCAATCAAAAAATAAGACCATCTTCTAAACTACCAGTGCCTTGGGAAATGCCGCTCTAGATATTTCAAATTTCTTTAGGTAATCTCATAATTGTATACTTTCACTGACTTATTTTGGCTCATTATAGAATATCCTGTAATGAACTATATAGCATGTCACTGACCTGCACTGAATGGCCTGATATGTACCAGTAAAACTAAACTGTAATGGCATTTGTTACCGGCATGTTGCTGAGGACAGGGTGCACCCATTTCATAGGGTAGCACTTCTTTGTGAGGACTCATAAAAGAGATTTCTCTGGTTGGTTTTTATAATACGAATGATTTGATCATGTAACTAATCATGTTTTCTTGTTTACTCTGCCCACTGGAAAAACCAAAGCCAAATATGTAACCCACTTCTAGCATAAGTCTAGGGTCTTAAGGCAGGTGTTTTAGGCGCAGATACCAACCTAGCTTTATCTTATTTTCTGACCTTAATTTTCCCATTAAAAATTCTTGTATATACTGTAAATCTCTAAAAGGTCTCAAATGTTTTTTGAAAAGGTTAAATTTTTTAAAATGGTAAACAATGACTTAGAAATTTAAGAGTTTATTTGTATTTTTTTTAACCTGAGTAAATGATGGAAAAGTAGAAATATTTAGAATTTTTATAATACTCATTCTCCTTTCAATTACTTGAGTTACCAATAATGTTTCTAAAACTTCACAATATGCTTTAAAAATATATCCAACCGGTAACAGAATTTTCAATCGAAAAGATAAGTAAAAACATAATCGAAAAATTATTTTTATCAAATTTCAATTTGAATTTTTAAATTTTATTAAATTTTATTAAGTTATTACTGAATTCAAATACATCAAATGAGGAGTAAAACATCCCCATAACTTAGCTGCAACAATTCTTAATGATTAATAAAAATGGATTCCACATTCCATCCTTATAAAAATAAAATCTCTAACAAAATATTTTTATGAACAAAATTCATTTTAAAAATTTGCATTTTTTGCATGTCTTCTAACTGCAGAGCATTGGCCCCAAGGTTTGTACAGGTAAAACAGTCCTTGCCTTCCAGGAGCTTAAATCTAGCAGGAAGATGGAAATAAAACAAATATTATTGAACATGATAAGGGAAATGCCAAAAATAAAAAATAAAATTTTAGAAGAGAGAATAAAAAACTTTAACTGGGAAGGCAGTTTCCTGTTATATTCCTGAATAAAGTGATATTCAAGCAGAATCCTAAAAAGAGAAGCAAGGTTTTCATAGGCAGAAAGTGAAAGAGAAAGTGTAAAGGGCATCGTTGAGAAAATACAAAGTAAACGGGAGAAGGTAAGTAGACCCCGGTGACTGAAGAAGGAAGTGGAGGAGGGCTGGGTAGAAAGAGACAAAAACAGACAAACTTGACATCAGTTGAGCTGGGTTCAAGCTTTGCCACCTACTAACCATAACACCTTAGATAGGCTCCTTAACCTCTGCACTCACTTTCTTGTCTACAAATTAGGAATAACAGGAACATTGGCTTTAGAGGGTTCTTGTGAAAATTAAATTACTTGATGGCTATAAAACACTCTACACTGTGATTGATAAATACTAGTGGTTTATATTATTCTGCATCCAAAGGGGAGAGATAAAGGGTCCCAGAGCAAGGCAGTAACACGAACAAATCTGTATTTTAAAAAGCTAATGCTGATGGCACTGTGTAGCAAGGACTGGAAGACACCAGAGCAAACTCCTGAGGGAGGCTGAAGGAATTCATCAGGAAAGAGGTATGAGGGTCTGGATTACGCAGTAAGATGGAAGCAAGACAACAAGGAACTATCTTTGATGAATTATATGGATCATTAATACTGTTTTGACCAAACAAGAAGTCCCAATAACTAAAGAACTAAATGAACACATCAATGAGAAAAGAAAAACATTAAAATAATTATGGCTTAGAAAAAATACATATAAAATAATCTTCTTGATAAACACATGACCTAATGAATTCATACTGACATTATTAAGAGACTAAAGAGCTAGTAAAAAGAATTATAGGGAGTATCAAGAATATTTATTTAAAATAAGCATTTGTGTACCAGGCTGGAAAGCCTTCAGTGATGATGACAAAGTAATTTTCTTGACTAGCAAATGTTTACAGACTAGATTTACCTATATGGTTGAGGAATTACAGAGCTCCAAGGGAGGGATAAATGTAATAACTAGGCTGTGAAAAAAAGATTTCTGCTCTTCATGATTATGATTTATAGGTGTGTTTGGTAGAATATGGAGGAACTATCTGAAAGCGAGATTCAGCACAAAACGAAGTAACAGAAAATACGGCCTAAAAAAAGCAAGAGAGAGTATTAAACATTGCCACTGAACATCAGGGAAACACTGTGACCGAGCCTTAAGACATTATGAAGTCTTGGGGCATGGGTATATTAAACATCTAAAAAGAACAAACAAGGAAACAAATCATGAGCACATACTTTAAAAGATCTAAACAATTACTGAGAAAAAAATCCAAAAAGAAACACAAAACAAAATCCTGTTAATAATGATTTGAATACACAGGGATTGATTGTTTATGATTTTTAAAATTCAGAAATTAGATTTTCAAGCAGGAATGAATTCTAAGTTAATGTTTCAACTCTGGCCACAAACTAGAATCACCTGTGGAGCTTAGAACAAAAGATGCTAAGGCTCTCTTCCCAAATTTATGGTTAAGCTGTGGGGAATAGGACATGAACACCTGAATTTCAAATTTACTTTTATATTATTCAATGTATTCATTATATATACTCTTCTTAACAAATAGACTTTAGGGCCAGCCCGGTGGTGCAGTGGTTAAGTGCACACGTTCTGCTTCTTGGCAACCCGGGATTCGCCGGTTAGGATCCTGGGTGCAGACATGGCACCGCTTGGCAAGCCATGCTGTTGTAGGCGTCCCACATATAAAGTAGAGGAAGACGGGCACGGATGTTAGCTCAGGGCCAAGCTTCCTCAGCAAAAAAGAGGAGGACTGGCAGTAGTTAGCTCAGAGCTAATCTTCCTCAAAAAAAAAAAAAAAGTTTTAAGAATAGTTTTAGAGTTACAGAAAAACTGAGACAATAGTACAGAGTTCTCAAACACCCCATACCCAGTTTCCCCTATTATTAACATCTTACATTACTATGGTACATTTATTGCAATTAATGAACTAATATTGGTACATTATTATTAACTAGAGTCCACATTTTACTCAGATTTCCTTAGTTTTTCCCAATGTCCTTTTTCTGTCCCAGGATCCCATCCAGGATACCACACTGCCTTTAACTGTCATGTTTCCTTGGGTCCCTTTTGGCTGTGAGTTTCTGAGACTTTGCTGGGTTTTCATAACCTTGACTGTTTTGAGGAATACTGTTCAGGTATTTTGTAGGATGTCCCACTACTGAAATCTGTCTGATATTTTTCTCATGATCAGACTGGAGTTATGGATTTTGGGGAAGAAGACCACAGAGCTAAAGTGCCATTCTCATCACATCATTATCAAATGTACCTACCATCAACATGATTTATCACTGTTGATGTTGACCTTGATCATCTGGCCGAGGGAGTGTTTGTCAAGTTTCTTCACTGCAAAGCTACCCTCCTCTCCCCGCAATACCACACTCTTTGGAAGCAAGTCACTATGCTTAGCCCACATTTAAGTAATAGCAAGTTATGTTCCCGCTCCTTGAAGACAGAGTACCTACATAAATTATTTGGAATTCTTCTGCACGGGCGATTTATCTATTTCCCCCATTCATTTATTTATTCATCCAATCACATATATCAGTATGAATGCATGGATATTTAATTTACACATTGGGATAGAATATATACTCTTTTAAAATGTAATTTATTTTTGAATAGGCAATTTATTCACATGGTTCAAAATTTTTAAAGTACAAAAGAGGTGAGTGCAAAATCTATGCTCTAGTTGCCCAGTTTCCCCACCATAGTCAATGCCAGTTTTCTCAGTACCGTTCTGAATATATTTAAACATCACCAAGTACACATGGATATCTTTCCCCTATTTTATACAAACGGTGGCACACTATAAACAGTGTTCTGCATCCTGTTCTTTTTCACTTAGCAATATCTTTTAGAGATCATTCCATAAAAGTGTACAAAGAACACTCTCCTTTTTTTACAGCTGTATAGTTTTATTTTTACCAGTTCCCTACTGATGGGATACGGGTTAAGGAGTAAAACAAATCCAAACTGACTCAAGTTCAAATCCTGATCCACTTCACTTACTAACTGTATAACCATGGCTAAATTACTTAACCTCAGTTTCTCCAACTGTAAAACAGTACCTGCTTCACAAGGTCGTCATGACACTTAAGTAAATATATGTAAAGAGCTTAGAACTCCTGGTATGTTTGGAGTGCTATATGAATCTTAGCTACTGTTTTGAGACCTTTGTTACTACAAACAATACCCAGTGTATAAACTTACATCTTTTTCCATTTTCTGAGTATATGAATAGGATAACTTCCTAGAAGTATATTTGCTAGGTCAAAGAACATGCACATTTGACATTTTTAGATATTCCCAAAATGCTCTTTATAGAGGCTATACTAATTTATACTTCCACAGTAATGTATTAATAAGAGTGCTTGTTTTTCCCACACTCTATTTTATAGTGTTGTATTAGTCAGCTCAGGCTGCATAACAAAATACCATAGACTGAATAGCCTAAACAACAGAAATTTACTTTCTCACACTGCTGGAGGCTACAGTCCGAGATAAGGGTACCAGCATGGTCAAGTTCTAGTGAGAGCCCTCTTCCTGGCTCACAGACAGCAGCCTTCTTGCTGTGTGCTTAGATGACCTTTCCTCCAAGTATCCACATAGTGGGGGGGATTTCCTTCTCTCTTCCTCTTCTTATAAAGCCACTAATCCTATCGAATTAGGACCCCACCCTTATAATCTCATTTAACCTTAATTATCCCCTAAAAGTCCTATCTCTAAATACAGTCACACTAGGGGTTAGGAATTCAACATATGAACTGGGGGGGAGGAAAAACACAATTCAGTTCATAGCAAGTGTATTAGCAAACACTGATCTTACACAAAGAATGGTATTTCAGAATAGTTTTATAAGAAGTGAAGTTGAACATTTTTTTCACATGCTTAAGAGATACCTGTATTTCCTTTTCTGTAAATTATTCACATTCTTTTCCCACTTTTAATGGATTGGTGATCTTTAAAATTCCAAATCCAATCATTTCTTAGAATGTTTTTCATTATGTGAGAGATCTTTAATAAGTCCTGAACAACATACCAAAAAACAAACAAAAACCCTATATATTTAATACTTGATATGTTTCTCAAAATGATGTGATGCCAGTAACACATCCTGTACAGAAAAAGGGAGCTTTTCCAAGATAATGGCTTATTTTCCTAAGCCAGACTTCAGTAGAATAAAGAACAAGGGAGAACTTTTCCCCCCTTTCAGTTGTAGAATTTTAAGAAGAAATATTCTAGTAAACTAATGAAAATCAATTCTTGATTACTTTTCTGAGTCTGCTATTTTCACTGGGCTCTTTTCTATTTATCGTTCCAGAAATCTTACCTAACAATGGTATGTCTTCCAAGCATTTTATTCTCTTGGGGGGAAAAAAAGCACTACTTTTGTGATAGGGAACAAGATTAAAAGAGCTGCAGAGGTGGTAACGTGCTCAGTAACTGCAAATAATTGTCACTGGCTATTTATTTGTTTATTCTGCTAAGGCAGTGGTTCTCAATCGGGTGATTTTGGCCCCAGAAGATAAATGGTGATGTCTTGAGACACTTTTGGTTGTTACAACTTGAGGTACTGGCATCTAGTAGGTAGAGAGCAGGGATACTGCTGAACATCCTACAATGCACAGCACAGCCCACAGAACAAAGAATCATCTGTCCCAAAATGTCAACAATGCTGAAGTTAAGAACACTCTGCTCTAGGGAATAAAGGAGTCAAGAGTATAGAGAGACTGGAAAATGTGGAAGGAAGTTAACAACCTTCTGAAAACTGGACATGCCCATATTTCCTTCCCTAGCCTACCTTTTCCCTAGCCTACCTCAGCCTTGATTAAAAGAAGAAAGAGGAAATGAAAGTAACAGCAAAAGAACTAGCAGGGAAGAAGGAAAATAGGCCTTTAATTTGGCCTCTTTCCAAATTCCCCCAGGCTTTTCTGGATTTGCTTTCTATAGACTGTGCCAATGACTCCTCTTGACTATGCAAAATGAAGTCTTTTCCCAGTCCATATGGGAAAGTAACAGAATTTCATCAATAAAGCTATCAAATTCTTACCCTTTACATGCTCTCTTTGCCCACTCTAGATTCTTTCTTTGCTTTTGCACTATTGATGGCTTCAAGAATAAAAACCACATCATCTTATCTTTCTGGAACTATTTTATAGAAGTTATTTTTTATGGTATTAACTTAGACTTGTTGTAAGTAAAAGGTTCCAATACTTGCAAATAAAATTCTTTCAAGAAACACTATATTTTGAGAGTTCTTTAACGTAACAGTTTAAAGTTTATGTCATTGAAATGGCGACTAAAATGTTAGATGAGGTAAGAAGTTTTCAAGTTTTTGATTCTACTTGGTCAAACAATTTTTACATGTTAACAAAATAGCTTCAGAATTTAACATTATCTGAACAAATAATTTATCACGATACACGTTTTTAAAAGGAACACAGGTTTTATTCTAAGGGCAATGGGAAAACTTTGAAGAATTTTAAGGTACATTTAGTTTAGTTTTCAAAAAATGTTTCTAAATGAAGTATAATGAGTAAAGTGCACTAATCTTAATTACAAGATGGATAACCACACACACACACACCCACACACACCCACACACACCCCAGCCCGTGTAATCACTACCCAGGTCAAAATACAGAACATTCTCAGCACCACAGGTTTCTTTATATTCACTTAATTTTTTAAGTTGAATACTAAAGTCATTTTTAAATTTGATGCCAAATAAATCTTCACAGTACATCTTTCTAATAATAAACCAGATGATAGTAAATAAGCTCCAGAAGGGCAAGGACATTCTCTTTTCATGTTCCCTACTGAATCCCCAAGCCACCCTGGTGGTCTAATAGTTAAGACGTGGCAATGTCACCACCACAACCAGGGTTTGTTTCCCAGTCAGGCAACCACACCATCCAACTGCCAGTTGTCATACTGCAGTGGCTGCATGTTGCCATGATGCTGAAAGCTATGTCACCAGTATTTCAAATACCAGAAGGGTCACCCAGGGTGGACAGATTTCAGCAGACCTTCCAGACTAAGACAGACTATGAAGAAGGACCTGGCCACCCACTTCTGGAAAAAACAACTGGCCATGAAAATCCTATGAAGGGCCGTGGAGCACCGGCTGATACAGCACCCGGTGAGAGGATGGTGCAAAAAGACCAGGGAGGGTTCTGCTCTGCTGTACACAGGGTCACTAGGAGTTGGAATCGACTTGAGAGCACTAACAAACTAAATCCCCAACCACCTAGAACTTAGTATTTAAAAGGTACCTACTTAAAAAAATGTTGACTATTGAGCAAAGGTAACTAACTTAACACTATCCCAGAAACGAATATAACATTCACATAATTTTTTTAGCAAAGTACTTAACTGAACAGAAGAATTTCAATGACTGTTTCTACATATAGAGAGAAGGCAGTAGAGTCTAAATGAGTCAATGAAAAAATTATTCAGTGTGGACTCTGAATTTATTCTGAACTTCCATCATTAATCTCCAACTCAGAATTTTCCGGATATGGTATACCAGAGGAGCCACTTCATTTAACACTTGTCATTTCTCTTTGACACAAATCAGAGTGATCTTTTTTCATTTTCCTTTTTCTTTGTTTTGTTATTCTGATTATCTTTAATTCAAACTTTCTGGAACTTCCCATTCTAGCCAAGGTCTTAATCTGAATATGCAGCAAAATTAAAAAAAAAAAAAATTCTTTCAGTTTGAGCCTCCAGATTAGTAATGGTTCCCTAACACTGTTTTGCCAAGGCAAAAAAATGTAGGGACAGGGTATAGAGTAAAGAGTAGGATGTCACCTAGTTGCTGCAACACAGCTGTAGTAGAAAGAATGGGGCAGGAAAAAACAACACAGAATGAACTGGCTTTTAGAAAACAAAAGATACAGCTGGGGTTTTCGCTCTATTTTGGCAGGACCTGAAAATTACACCCAACCCATGTCTGCAGAGACAATGCACTCAGTCAAAGAACAGACCAAAACCACTCCTAATAGGATACATAAGCAAAGAGCCTTCAGGTCTAGTGTCATATAAATGGTCAAAACTAAAAACAAATGTTTTAAATCAGTTAAAAGCAGACAGTCAGTTTTAGTTAGAATCATTTCATTTTCAGTAAACATCATTATAGTTTAAAGTGAATTGCTGTCTGCCAATTTCTTTTCTCACTCCAATTACATCTACTATGTTCATTCAACAAATTAAACAGTAGCAGTTATATCAGAGAGGTATTTTCTAAGCCTCCTGGCAATATGAAAGCAAGAAGGTGGGGAACTAACATTCACTGAGCGTAGTTACTATGCATCAGGTAGGTATTGTGTAAAGCACTTGACACAGGCTATGACACTTATTTTCCTCAAATCTCCTAAAACAAGTAATCCCAGTCCTCTAATAAAATCAACACTTGATCACTATTTTTTATAGTTTCTCATACGCTAAATACTAAAATCAAAAGACAAGAGTAAAGCAATGTCAGCGTGTTGGAAGAATGCTATAAGTGCTTTGGTATTTACTAAAATTTTAAGAACACTACAGGAACAATGATCTTTCCAGATTTAAAGAGATTTAAAAACCATAACTATTTTGGGGGCACTAACTATGTGCCAGATACTTATCATATAAGGTCTTTGCATTTAATCATAATTTTTTAATGGAGGTAGATATTTGGATCCTAGTTTCATAGATGAGGATCAGAAGTTAAGTGACTTGAAAAGGGTCTATAGTCACAAATCGAGAAAGTGGCAGAATCAAAATCTCCTCCTGGGTGTGTCTCTGATTTGAAAACACTGCTACCTCTTTCTTGGATTCTTTTTTTTTTTTTAACATACACCAATAACAAAAAATTGTACAGATTTAAACACTAATATAATTTGGACACTAGGAATCCAGGCATGAATAATCACTGTAAAACAGGCAAGGCTTCTGACCTATTCCCTCAGTTTTGATTTGCACATTTGTAATCTGACTCTCTGGTACTGGCCTCCCAGCAGAGATCTGATCAGCCAGTTTCTGCTTGGCTCAATTCCAGCTCTACCCGCTGATCAAATCTGCCTTCCCTGGTTCTCCAGATCGCTAGTCCCACTAGTTTTTTGGGTTTTATCATGAAAAAAAAGGACTCCCTTCAGCTTATAAACTCCTAGAAAGCAGAGATCCTGTTTGTTGTTAAGTTTGGTTTATAAACCAATATGAAGATATAGGAATCTAATATACATAGGTTAAAAATCTACTTCATTGTTTAACTATATCCATATTCATAAGAGAAACTGTACTATTCTTAAAACAAACACATCCAAGCCAAGCTAGAAATTCTATTTTAAAGCTCTCAAGCTAAAATTCATAGCTAGAAGATATTCATATTCAATAATTTAATAAAACCCTACCACAGTACTAACGGAAGTTTTTGATTTCTCCAAACCAGAAATTCTATTTCCACATCAGTTTAATTGAGGGTTTTTCAACTTCAGCACTACTGACTTTTGAGCCAGGTAATTCTTGCTGTGGAGGGCTCCCTTGTGCATTGTAGCAGCATCCTTGCCCTCTACCCACTAGATGCCAGTAGTAGTCCCTCACCTCCAGCTGTGACAACCAAAAACGTCTCCAGACATTGCCAAATATTCCCACGGGGTCAAAATCACACCGGTTGAGAACCACTAGTTTAATTTAATCTTATACATTAAAATCAGATACCGGAGCTGTAATGTATGCCAATAAAACAGTCAGAAGACCTAATTTCCATCCTTACAAGGAATAAGGAAAAAGTTCACTGGTGTCCTTACAGAGTGAATAACTTTGAGAATTTCAGAGTATTTTAGAAGAACCAGGTGTTTTGCACAATCCCAGAAATTAAGAGCTCTACGAAGTAAATATCTGACAATCTAAACTAGTAGGAGTGGGTTGGGCACAACTAAGGCACTGATACATGAAACAGGATAGAAAGAATACTAGTGCTTTTCTCTTCATTTCTTTCTCTTTGTAGCTCTGAGAACTATAAATCATTTCATCAATGGAAGTAATTACACCAAAGATCATTTGCAGTAAGTATCATATTTTTAGCAGTAAAACCAAGCAGAATGTGTCCTGTAACAAACGTCTACTGAGTACAAGGCATTTCTGGGGAAAGATGAATAAGACAGCACCAATCTCAAAGCAACATAAATGTTGGAAGCATTTCAAATATTCAAAAAAAGGAAGCTCAACTTTTTGGCTTATGCTAACAACAACAACAACAACAAAAGAAAACTCCACCCACTCCACCCTCGGGATGTGTTATGAAATTGGACTGAATTCAAAGAGTGACCACTTCTGGTCACATTCAAGTTTTAAGCCAAGCTCAACTATGAATGATCTGTTGGTTACAGAGATATTTTCTTGGGGAAAAAAAACTCAGCGTATATGTTGTGTATTACCTGTGTTAGAATTTCATCCAGTTTTTAACTTGTAAGACTTGAATCATTGATTGTTCTTCATTTCTATGAGGTTTTACCATACCTTCACCTATACTAAAAATACCAGTTTCATTTTCCCCCTAATTGAACACATGATACCTAATCTGTGTTTATTACCATATTTTAACCATTTTCCCACATGCTTGTTTACTAATTTAATATTTGTGTGAAATATATTTTTGTATCATCTAAAGAGATCAATGTTTTTCTTACCAATACATGAGCTCTTTATAAAGACATTAACCTTCTATAATACGTGCTGTAATATTTTCCCAATCTTATTTTTGTTTTTATTTTTACATAAGCAAATATTACAATTTTGAATATTCTAACCTGTAAACTGTTCTCTTCCCTTGTGTTTCCTTTTACTGATCTGAAACTGAGTTCTCTCAAAGTTTGATAAATATTCAATTCCATTTCATACTAATCTTCCTTTGATTTGAATTCTCATATTTAACCTTTAATTCCTATGAAATTTATCTTGGTGTTGGGTATTAAGTGAAGGTCTAGGTTAATGTCCCTTCAACTGCTTAACTAGTTTTCTAAACTCCATTTCTGAAAAAATGACTTCCTTTTATTTCTCATGCCTTCTTTGGCATATATCTAAAATGTATCAAGGATCTGTCTATTACTGTTCAGTAGTATACAGTTTCAATTCTTGTAGTTTTTTTCTCTCTGCTTATTTTTCCGATTTTTTACTTAATGCTTTAGACTACTTTTTCTTCCAGATAAAGTTTAGAAAAACACTGTCAGGGTAAAAAGAATCCCAATAAAATCTTGAATGGAAAAAATAACTTCATTTGGGAAATAAAAAATTATACATTATCAGTCTTCCTTTTACAGGAACATACACTTATTTCAGTCTTTTAAAAAATATTTCACAAAAATTTTTAACTTTATTTATACTTGGATGCATCCATTTCTTAAGATAATTATCAAGAAATATTTTTAATCATTTTTTTCCTGTTAGAGATATTTGTGTCCACTCGTTAGCTTTTGGGTCCCTCTTGCAGTATCAAAAGATCTTATGTAGTTTCAATTAACAATCCTTAAACCTTTATAGTTGCACTATAGGCTCTTTCTGGCAGTTTAGTCCTCAGGAATGTGCATACAATGCAGGAATATCTCAATTCCATTATATTAGGTAAAACAGCCTTAGAGTATACAAATACAGAAAAGCATGTCTATTCCCTTACTGCTCAACAATACTATTTAACTAACTAGCTAAATCAGTTGAACTCAAAATTATATGATTCTGAAGTCACAACTATAATCACCATTAATCTAAAGAACCATATGACTACCTTATGTGCTGAGAAATATAACATACTATAATATTCTAATACAGAAATCACAAGTTTTCAGGAGCTAAATATTATACATGAAATAGATACATGCAGCTCAAGAACAAAAGATTAAATAAACCACAGAAGTGACATACTTTTAACCTCTGATTTTGTATACCAATAAAAGGTGCACTGTAGAGCTAATAGAAAATTGTGAATAATTTACCCATAGGGATCATGGAAGGAAGCAGTTGTCTTCCACAAAGTAGAAAACAGATTATGACATATGTGTATATTCCATAAAGCACAAAACCAAAAGTTAACATAAACTTGACTGTTAGGACCTTTCAGTCATTTCTGGATCAACGCTAATTTCCAGTAAACTCTCCACAGAGAAGGGACCCTAAAGTACAGCGGTTAATGTTTTGGTGTTTGGTTTTTAGTTTAGAAACCACTAAGATCAGTAATAAGTAATATTATTGATAAGCTTACATTTATTCTGTGATTACTGTGTGTTAGGTGCTGGGCTAACAAGCATTTTATAAACCTATCATTTAATATACACACACATACTATTGAGGAGAACAGAAATCACCACGAATTTCTTGAATAACTAGGTCTAGCTCACAAAATTTAGAGCACTACTAGGAAGCAGATTCATAAAACTTTCCTCGTTTGACCATGAAAAAACACAGAAAGACTCTCTATGTGCATAGACAGGTTTCTGCTCTCTTCTTGTTACTGAGGATGTCAAAGGCACCTTAGTTTATCCATGCTATAACCTATCAATGTAGTAGCAGGGCATTGTGCTAGCAGCTGACGTTTATTTCCCAAGGTGAAGGACTGCAGTTGGTAACGTAAACAGTAGGATTTAAAACAGGCTTTCATAACTCCCCAACAAGATGGTAGTTCCTCCTTTGAGTCATTTACCATTTTGTACCTTTATTTCAGAACTTATCAAGATGTACCTAATACGACAGTAATTTGACATTCACTCATCTTCTTTTTCTAGAGCATAAATCGTCAGAGGCAGGGAATTTGTCTTTCACCTTGGTAGACTCCACAGTATCTAGCACTGTGACTGAACAGAGTAAGTGCACCAAAAGATTTGTTTAATTGCATGAAGCCATAATAGATAATGGCACCTAGGTAAGGGGTAATTGTATCACACTATTTAGCTCTCTGCAAACTGCCAAGCAGAAGAAATGAAATCATTAGCACTTGTTTTTCTACCTAAAATGTTCAACTATGCTATTAACCTATAATCAGATATAGACTTCACTGAATTTCTGAATTACAAGATTTTTAAAAAATATATTTTCAGTATGTAGAAAATGATGGCAAGCTCATACAACAAAAGATACAATTTAAATATCTGGAAATAAAATATCTTCAGATTATTACTTATCTGGTCCTTAAGATTGTCGATTTCCATTAAACTACAGGTTCTCAACTCTGTCTCCTCACTGGAATGACAGATAGAGCTCTTCAACAGAATTTCCACTCCCCAAGAGCCTGCTTTAATCGACCTGGGAAAGGGTCTGCTAAGGCTCCCAGGTTATTCTAGGTGCAGAGGTGGAAACCACTGTCACAAACTAAGTCATGTTACCTTACAACCATATAGATGGAGTTTATAAACATTTAAGAATCTTGATCCTTTACAGCATGTGGCCTTGTGGCAACAGAGTTTTGAAAATGTGGCCATTTTTGTTAAAATATGACAAAACAACTTTGAAAATTTTGCTAATAAAAAAAAGCAGGTCATCAGGAAATGCTCACTGATAATCAGAAAATGTTCTTGTGGGCTGTTTAAAAGTAGATTGTGTGAGATTTTCTAGGTGAAAAAACAGACACAAACATTGAAGTAAAGTCTGCATTTGTCAAAGTGTGTGTATTAGCTTCTTCATTTGCTTGTAACCTAATTTACTACCTTATAAAAAATTACTAAATCATGGGAAAAAATCTGACAAGAAGCTTGGTTCACACCCCTTCAACCTACTTTCAACAGTAGACTAGGATGTAAAAAGGTTTTATTTTTGTTTGTTTGTTCTTGTTTCTGTTTTTTCTTAAAGATTGGCACCTGAGCTAACAACCTGTTGCCCATCTTCTTCTTCTTTTTTCATTCTTTTCCCCACAGGCTGCTGGTATATAGTTGTATATTTTAGTTGTGAATTCCTCTGGTTGTGCCATGTGGGACACCACCTCAGTGTGGCCTGATGAGTGGTGTCATGTCCCTGCCTCGGATGTGAACCAGCAAAATCCCAGGCAGCCGAAGTGGAGTGTGCACACTTAACCACTCAGCCACCGGGCCGGCCCCCGAAAAAGGTTTAAAAATAATGCATTAGGGGGCCAGGCCAGGCCAGTGGCACAGTGGTTAAGTGCACACATTCTGGTTCGGCAGCCTGGGGTTCTCCGGTTCGGATCCTGGGTGCAGACATGGCACCGCTTGACAAGCCATGCTGTGGTAGGCATCCCACATATAAAGTAGAGGAAGATAGGCACGAATGTTAGCTTAGGGCCAGTCTTCCTCAGCAAAAGAGGAGGATTGGCAGGAGTTAGCTCAGGGCTAATCTTCCTCAAAATAAATAAATAAATAATAAAATAATGCATTAGGCTCAGATGTGGCCACAGCACAACCTGGAGGCAACTGAAATACAGCTTTCTCATAGTATTTCAAGTCAGAGTCTAGATTAGATAGAAGGAAGATGAAGAGGAAAGCAAACAAGAACACATTCAGGAGAATTTTGTAAGGGTGGTAAAAACAGCACACAGGAAAAGACTAAAAGAAGCTTCGATGAATACAAAGTCTCCAAAGTTGAGGAAACTATAATCTCAAGACCAAGCTCAACAAACCCCAGGAACATAAACAGAAAAAAACCCACAACAAGGCATATCATATTCGTATTGCTGAAAACCAAGAAGAGAAAAGTCATAAATGAAGTCAGAGAAAAGGACATGCTGCATACAGTTTGGATCTTACACAAAGTAACGAAGAGTAATGAAAATGTTAAATATGTAGATAAACATAAAGATCATTTCCTCGTTTTTAATTTCTTTAAAATATAATTTACTGTTGAAAGCAAGAAGAGGGGCCAGCCCCAAGGCTGAGTGGTTAAGTTCGCACGTTCTGCTTTGGCAGCCCAGGGTTTCGCTGGATCAGATCAAGGGTGCGGCCATGGCACAGCTTGTTAGGCCATGCTGAGGTGGCTTCCCACATGCCAGAACTAGAAGGACCCACAACTAAAAAAACATACAACTATGTACTGGGGGAATTTGGGGAGAAAAATAAGAAAAAAGAAAAGCAAGAAGAAAAATAATGCGTTTTGAGATCTGTAACAGTTGATCCTCATTTGCAGATTCTCTACTTGCTAAAATTTATCCATAACCCTCAGATCAATACTTTCTGTGCTTTTGCAGTCATTCACAGATATGCAAAAAAAGGTGAAAAATCTGTGCATGTTCCCAGCTGAAGTTGAACAAGGTGATGCTCTGCCTTCTTTTTTTTTTAAAGATTGACATCTGGGGGCCAGCCTGGTGGTGCAGCAGTTAAGGGTGCACATTCTGCTTCGGTGGCCTGGGATTTGCTGGTTTGGATCCTGTGTGCGGACCTATGCACCACTTGTCAAGCCATGCTGTGGCAAGCGTCCCACATAAAATAGAGGAAGATGGACACGGATGTTGGCTCAGGGCCAGTCTTCCTCAGCAAAAACAGGAGGACTGGTTGCAGATGTTAGCTTAGGGCTAATCTTCCTCAAAAAAAAACAAAAGATGGACACCTGAGCTAACATCTGTTTCCAATCTTTTTTTTTCCCTCTTCTTCTCCCCAAAGCCCCCCAGTACATAGTTGTATATTCTAGTTGTAGGTTCTTCTGGTTGTGCTATGTGGGACGCTGCCTCAGCATGGCCTGATGAGCAGTGCCATGTCTGTGCCCAGGATCCAAACCAGTGAACCCCTGGGCCACCGAAGCAGAGCACATAAACTTAACCACTCAGCCGTGGGGCCAGCCCCCTGCCTTCCTGTTTCAATTCTCATACAGTAAAATGGATGTCCTTTTCACAGGCTATTTAGTGCCTTATATTCTGCATTTTGAGACTTTTTAATGGTGATTTCTCTGTTTAAAATGGATACCAAGCATAGTGCTGTCTAGTGTTCCTAAGTGCAAGAAGGCTACAATGTGCCTTATGGAGAAAATATTTACGTAAGCCTCATTTAGTCATGAGTGATAGTGCTATTGGCTACAAAATTAATCTTAATGAATCAATAATATATATTAAATAAGGTGTCTTGAAACAGAAACACATATAAAAGAAGGTTATGTATTTATTGGTTGACAAAAACGTTATGACCAAAGGCTCACAGGAACCCAAGCCTCTATATCCCCTAGGAATAATGGTTCAGTATTCACTCATTCAGGGATCAAGATGACTTTACAGAACATAACTATCACAAATAATGAGAATCGACTGTATGTAGAAAGAAAACGTAAGACAACAGCAGCATAAATGACAATAGGAAGAAAATAGAAATATACTATTCTGAGGTATACTTTACATTATACATAGAGTAGGATAATACTGTTTGAAGATAGTCTACAAGTTAAAGATACATATTATATAAACTAAAGCAAGAGGTGGCAAATATTTTCTCTAAAAGGCCAGGCAGTAATATTGCAGGCTTCGTTGGCCATATATATATGGTCTCTGTCACAGCTATCTAACTCTGCTGTGGTAGCATGAAAGCAATCATAGGCAAGATATAAATGAATCAGCACGTTGTGTTCCAATAAAGCTCTATTTACAAAAAGAGGTGGTGGGTCACATTTGGCCTACAGATGTAGTTTGCTGACCCCTGCACTAAAGCAATTGCTAAAGAAATTTTTAAAGAGCATAATAAACTGAGAGTGGAGATAAAATGGAATTCTATAACATATTCAATCCAAAAGAAGGCAGAAAACGGAGAAAATGACCCAAGACCAGAAGAGACAAACAGTGAAACAACATATTTAAATACATCTATATTAAAACTGTATTAAACATAAATGGTCTAAACACTTAAAAAACAGAAGTTGACAGATTATATTTAAAGAGCATGACCCAACTATATGCAGTCTACATGAATCCCACTTTACATATGCAGACATAGAGAGATTATAAGTAAAAACATGTAAAAAGATACCACAATGCAGACACTAGTTAAAAAAACAAAAAAGCAGGAATGGTTATATTAATATCAAACAAAGCTGACTTCAGAACAAGGTACATTACCAATCATAAAGAAGAAAGTTATTCAGCATACCTCCAAGATATTGCAGGTTTGGTTCCAAACTACCTCAATAAAGCTAATATAGCAATAAAGCGAGTCAAATTTTGTGGTTTCCCAGTACATATAAAAGTTATGTTTACACTTTACTGTAGTCCATTAAGTGTGCAACAGCATTATGTTTTAAAAAAACAATGTAGATACTTTAATTAAAAAATACTTTATTGCTCAAAAATGCTAACCACCATCTGAGCCTTCAGCAAGACACCATTTTTGCTGGTGGAGAATTGTGTAAAAAATCCAATATCTACGAAGCACAATAAAGCAAAACGCAACAAAATGAGATATGCCTGTATTAAAAAAGCGGCCAATATATTAAAGGCTGTAAAAATCCTAAATGTGCTTGGAGATAATAAAGTTTCAAAAAACGTGATGCAAAAATTGATTAAAACTCAAAGGAGAAACAGACAAATCTAAAGTAATAGTTGAGAGATTTCAATACTCTTTTCTCAATTATACAAGTAAAAGGAAATCCATAAAGATATAGAAAATTTGAACACTATCAACCAACTTGATCTGACATTTATAGGTCACTCAACAAGAGCAAAATACACATTTCTATAATTGCATATGTAACATTCAGAATGTAGTATAGGACAGAATCCTACACAGTCCCTGACTTATGATGGTTCAACCTACGATTTTTTAACTTCATGATGGTGCAAAAGCAAAATGCGTTCGGTAGTAGAAACTGTACTTTGAATTGTGATCTTTTCTCAGGCTAGCAATACGTAGTATGATACTTTCTTGTAATGCTGGGCAGTGGCAGCAAGCCGCAGCTCCCCGTCAGCCACACAATCATGAAGGTAAACAATACGCTTACAACCATTCTGTACCCATACAGAACCATTCTGTTTTTCACTTTCAAGTACAGTATTCAATAAATTACATGACATATTCAACACTTTATTATAAAATAGGCTTTGTGTTAGATGATTTTGCCCAACTATAGGCTAATGTAAATGTTCCGAGCATGTTAACGGTAGACTAGGGTAAGCTATGATGCCTGGTAGGTTACGTGTATTAAATGCATTTTTGATTTAGGATATTTTCAACTTATGACGGTTTTATCAGGACATAATCCCATTGTAAAGTGAGGAAGATCTGTACTCTAAAACAAATCTCAGAAAGTTATACAGATTAAAATTACATGAAGTATATTCTTGGGCTAAAATTGAATTAAAAGTAGAAATCAATAACAGAAAATAGCTGAAAAACTTCCAATGCTTCGTAATTAAACAATCCATGAATCAAGGAAGAAATCACAAGAGAATTTAGGAAATAATTTGAAAAGAATGAAAGTGAAAACACATCAAAATTTGTCATATGCAACGAAAGTAGTGCTTGGAAGGAAAGTTACGGCACTAGACATATACCAGAAAAGACACAAATCAATGACCTAAGCTTCCACCTTAAGGAACTGACAAAATAAAGCGAGTTAAACCCAAAGGAGGTAGGAAAAGGAAATTAAAAAAACAAACCAAATAGAAAACAGTAACAGTACAGAAAATCAATAAAACCAAGAGCTGGTTTATTGAAAATAAAATCGATAAACCTGTAGCCAGAAAGATCAAGAGGGGCAGAGAGGGAGAAATTGTCAGTGTCAGGGATGAAAGCCATACCATATTACAGATTTTAAAGGAAAATTATAGAAGATAATGCTCAACTTTTGTCAACGGATTTGCCAACTTGGATGAAATGAAAATCCTCCTTTAAAGACACAAATTACCAAAGTTCACTCACAAAGAAATTCATGACCTGAATAGCTCATTAAATTTCAGTAGGCTTTTTTGTAGAAATTGGCAATCTCATTTTAATATTAACATGGAAATGCAAAGGATGCAGACTGGTCAAAACAATTTTGAAAAAAAGAACAAAGCTGGAGTACTTATGCAGCTGACTTCATGTCTTTATAAAACCAAAGAATTCAAGATAATGTGGAACTAGTTTAAGGATACACATATAAATCAATAAAGCAGAACAGTGTTTAGAAACAGACCAAAATATATGTGGTTAAGTGATTTAAAACAAAAGTACTAAACTAATTCAATGAGAGAAAAATTTGATGTCCACATGTAACGAAATGAACATTGACCCTTACCCCACATCATATACAAATATTATTTTAAAATGAATTGTTGGTGCCAGCCCAGTGGCCAAGTGGTTAAGTTCGCGTGTTCCACTTTGGCGGCCCAGGGTTTCGCTGGTTCGGATCCTGGGTGCGGACATAGCACCGCTCATCAAGCCATGCTGAGGCAGCACACCACATGCCACAACTAGAAGGACCCACAACTAAAAATATACAACTATGTACTGGGGGGCTTTGGGGAGAAAAAGGAAAAATAAAATCTTTAAAATGGATTGTTATGAGTTGAATTGCATTACCCCCAAAAATGTCAAAGTCCTAACTCCCAGTATCTGTGAATGTGATCTTTGGAAGTAGGGTCTTCATAGATGATCAAGTTAGGATGAGGTCATTAAGGTATCCCTAACCCAATATGACTGTGTCTTTATAAAAAGGGGAAATTTGTACACAGAGGCAGACATTGTGAAGACACAGGGAGATTACCATCTACAAGCCAAGGAACGCCTGAGGCCACCAGAAGCTGGAAGAGAAGCATGGAACAGATTCTTGGTCACAGCCCTCAGAAGAAAGCAACCTTGCTGATACCTCGATTACAGACTTTTAGCTTTAAGAACTGTCAAAAAGTAAATTTCCGGTGTTTAAGCCACGCAGCTGTGGTACTTTGTTATGGCAGCTCTACGAAACTAACACATGGATCACAGACATAGAGGTAAGAGCTAAAACTATGAAACTTACACAAGAAAACGTGGGACAAATTCTGTGTTATTCTTCATTTAGGCAAATACTTTTTTAGATATGAAACAAAGCACTATCCATAAAGGAAAAAATTAATTGTACTTCACCAAAATTAGAAACTTTGGCTCTCCAAATGACACTGTTAAGAGAATTAAAATAGTAATAGAATAATGAAAAATTTATAAGCTAGCTTAAATAAAATAGACTTTAAGCCAATGACTGGAATAAGAGACAAAAGTCATTATATAATGATAAAGGAGTCAACAAGAGAGTATAACATTTGTAAATACGTATGCATCCAACATGGGGCACCTAAATATATAAAGCAAATATTAACAAACTTGAAGGGAAAAATAGATAGCAATACAATAATAGCAGGGGACTTCCAAAGCCCTTTTCAACAATGGCTAGATCATCCAAACAGAAAATCAATACAGAAACATTGGGCTTAAACTACACATTAGACCAGAGACTTAACAGACATTTACAGAACATTCCATCCAAAAGCAGAAGAACACATTCTTCTCAAGTGCACACGGAACATTCTCCAGGACAGACCATATGTTAGGCCACAAGACAGGACAATAAATTTAAGAAGATTGAAATCATGTCACACATCTTGTCTGACCACAATGGTATGAAACTAGAAATCAAGTACAAAAAAAAACACTGGAAAATTCACAAATATGTGGAGATTAAACAACACGCTACTGAACAACTAACTAGTCAAAAGAGAAATCAAAAAATATCCTGAGACAAATAAAATGGAAATATAAAATACTAAAACTTATGAGATGCTGAAAAAGCAGTTCTAACAGGTAAATCCATAGCAATAAATGCCTACATTAAGAAACAAGAAAGATCTCACATAAACAACCTAACTTTACACCTCAAGGAACTAGAAAAAGAACAAACTAAGCCCAAAGTTAGTAGAAGGAAGGAAACAATGAAGATTACAGCAGAAAAAATTGAAATAAGAGACTAAAAAGACAATAGAAAAGATCAATAAAACTAAGAGCTGGGTTTTTTAAAAAGATAAAATAGACAAACTTTTAGCTAGACTTATCAAGAGAAAAAGAGAGAAGACTCAAATAAAATCACAAATGAAAGAGACATTACAACTGATAACACAGAAATACTAACGATTAGTAGTCTTATGAGACTACTAATAAATGACTATATGTCAAAACTGACACTGAGAAGAAATGGATAAATTCCTAGAAACATACAACCTATCAAAACTGAAATATGAAGAAACAGAAAATCCGAACAGACAAATTACTAGTAAGGAGAATGAATCAGTAATCAAAAACCTCCCAACAAACAAAAAGTCCAGGACCAAATAGCTTCACTGGCAAATTCTACCAAGTGCTTATGAAAGAATTAATACCAATCTGTCTCAAAATTTTCCAAAAAATAGAAGAGGAGGAAACACTTACGAACTCATTTTACAAGGCCAGCACTACCCTGATATCAAAACCAGACAAGTACATACAAGAAAAGAAAATTACAGGCCAATATCCCTGATAAACATAGATGCAAAAATCCTCAACAAAATATTAGCAAACTGAATTCACCAATACACTGGAAAGATCATACACCATGATCAAGTGGGATTTATTCCAGAGATACAAGGATGGTTCAAGTTCCACAAATCAATATGACACACCACATTAACAAAATGAATAAAAATCATATGATCTCAATAGATGCAGAAAAACCATTTGACAAAATTCAACATCCATTCATGATAAAAACTCTCAAGAAAGTGGGTATAGAGGGAGCATATGGGGGTCGGCCTGGTGATGCAGTGGTTAAGCTCACACGTTCTGCTTCAGCGGCCCAGGGTTTGCCAGTTCGGATCCCAGATGCAGACATCACACTGCTTGGCAAGCCATGCTGTGGTAGGTGTCCCACATATAAAGTAGGGGAAGATGGGCATGGATGTTAGCTCAGGGCCACTCTTCCTCTGCAAAAAGAGGAGGATTGGCAGCAGATGTTAGCTCAGGGCTAACCTTCCTCAAAAAGAAAAAAAAATAGAGGTAGCATACATACCTCAACATAGTAATGGCCATGTATGACAAGCCCACAGCTAACATCATACTCCACAGTGAAAAGCTGAAAGTTTTTCTGCAAAGATCAGGAACAAGACAAGGATACCCACTCTCTAGTTATATTCAACATAGTGCTTCAAGTCCTAGCCAGAGCAATTAAAACAAGAAGAAGAAATTAAAAACACCCAATTCAGAAAGGAAGAATTAAAACTGTCTTCTACCTGCAGATGACATACGGTAGAAAACCCTAAAGACGCTACCAAAAAACTGTTATAACTAATCAACAAATACAGTAAAGTTTCAGGATGCAAAATTAACACACAAAAGTCAGTTGCATTTCTATACACTAACAACAAGATATCGGAAAGAGAAATTAAAAAAACAATCCCATTTACAATAGCATCACTGTAATAAAATACTTAGGAATAAATTTAACCAAGGAGGTGAAAGGTCTGTACACTGAAAATTATAAGACACTGATGAAAGAAAGTGAAGACGACCCAAATAAATGGAAAGATATCTTGTGTTCACTGATTAGAAGAATTAATATTGTTAAAATGTCCATATTACTCAAAACGATCTGCAGATTCAATGCAATCCTTATAAAAATTCCAATGGGAGTTTTCACAGAAATAGAAAAAACAATCCTTAACTTTGTATGGAACCACAAAAGATCCTGAAGAGTCAAAGAAATCTTGAGAAAGAAGAACAAAGCTGGAGGCATCACACTTCCTGATTTCAAACTATATTACAAAACTAGCAATATTTCATTTGATATTGATACTAATATTGATAATGTTTGACAGTAAACAAAACAGTATGGTTTTGGCATAAAAATGAACATACAGACCAATGGAACAGAACAGAGAGCCCAGAAACAAACCCATGCACATACAGTCAATTGATTTATAACAAAGGAGCCAAGAATATACCATGGGGAGGGGCCAGCCCAGTGGCATAGTGGTTAAGTTCACCCAGTCCACTTCGGCGGCCCAGGGTTCACCAGTTTGGATCCCAGGCGCAGACCTGCACAGCACTCATTAAGCCATGCTGTGGCAGCATCCCACATACAGAGTAGAGGAAGGCCAGCACAGGTGTTAGGTCAGCAACAATCTTCCTCAAGCCAAAAAACAGGAAGACTGGCAACAGATGTTAGCTCAGGGCCAATCTTCCTCACCAAAAAAAAAGAGAGAGAGAGAGAGAGTGTGAGAGAATATACCATGGGGAAAGGATAGTTTCTTCAATAAATGGTGTTGGGAAAACTGGACAGCCACATGCAAAAGAATGAAACCAGACCCCTACTTTACACCACACACAAAAATCAACTCAAAATGGATTAGACTGGGATGTAAGACTCAAAACCATAAAACTCCTAGAAGAAAACACAGGAGATACGCTCCTTGACATCGGTCTTGGTGACGATTTTTTGGATTTGACACCAAAAGCAAAGACAACAAAAGCAAAAAGCAACAAGCAGAACTACATCAAACTAAAAAGCTTCTATATAGCAAAAGAAACCACCAACAAAATGAAAAGTCAAACCTACAGAATGGTAGAAAATATTTGCAAATGATTTATCTGATAAACGGCTAATATCCAAAACGTATAAAGACCTCATACAACTCAATAACAAAAAACCCCCAAACAACCAGATTAAAAAATGTGCAGAGGAACTGAATAGACATTTTTCTAAAGGCAATATACAAATGGCCAACAAGTACATGAAAAGGTGCTCAAAATCACTAATCATCAGGGAAATGCAAATTGAAACCACAATGAGATATCACTTCACACCTGTCAGAGGGCTATAATCAAAAAGACAAGAGAAAACAAATGTTGGCAAGAATATGGAGAAAAGGGAACCCATGTGCACTGTTGGGAGGAATGTAAATTGGTACAGGCAGTATGGAAAACAGTATGGAGGTCCCTCAAAAAATTAAAAATAGAATTACCATATTATCTAGCAATTCTACTTCTGCGTATATATCTGAAGGAAACGAAACCATTATCTCACCACATTCACTGCAGCATTACTTACGATAGCCAAGACATGGAAACAATTTAAGTGTCCATCAATAGATAGATGGCTAAGAAAATGTGGTGTGTACATATATACCATGGAATATCATTCATCCAGAAGAAGGAAATCCTGACATTTGCGACAACATGGATGGGCCTTGAGGGCATTATGCTCAATGAAATAAGTCAGACAGAGAAAGACAAACATTGTATGATCTCACTTACATGTGGAATCTAAAAAAAACTGAACTCACAGAAATGGAACAGACTGGTGATTACCAGAGGTGGAGGAAACGAGTGTAGGTGGTCAAAAAGTACAAACTTTCAGCTATAATATAAATAAGCTCTGGCAATGCAATGTACATAATGGTGATTATAGCAATACTGGAAAGCAAAAATGTAAAACAGACGAAATCTACATTTGACATTATGCCTAGTAGATTAAAAATATATATTCTAAAAATCCAAAGTATTGTTAAAATAAAATTACAGTTCAGTTAGCACTCCTCTTCTAATTTAAAAGTAGAGTTGCCCTCTGGCTTATTTCATTAACTTTTAGGGGTCTCTCCTCAGGTCCTCCAAACTAAGAGATTTTTTCCATCACTTTTAGTCTTGTTAGTTTCTCTATACAAAGAGTTAGGTTCCTCTTGAGGAGCAACAATTCCATTTCAAGGGTCACAGCAGAACAATAGGACCCCAATGTATATCCTTGTGCCAAATCTTTAAGTGAAAGAACACTTCTTTGACCCTCTTAAAAATTTCCAGAACACAGGAATACTATCTTATTAGATAAAGTTTGATTAAAAAATCAGTCCCATTATCTCCCCCAAGAAACCCTTACTTTTCTTTCTGGATTTTCTATCTTGGTTACCAGCATTATCACCCAACCAGGCTGCGGGTCTTTCACCCTTTGCTCTTCCCCTATACTCAAAAGGATATCAAGTTTTGCCAACTGTACTTTCCTCAAACCCCTCAAATACATCATCACTTTCCAACTGCCTCAGTTCAGATCTTCATTACAGTGGCTTCCTACCTGATCTCCCTACTTTATCTCACACTTAGTTGCCATGTTTAAGTTTTCCAAAACACAGACCTGATCATGTTGCTTTGCTGAGCAAAGGCCTTAGTTAAATCTCCACTCTTAGAAGAAGCAAGCATGAAACTATCATTGGCATGAGGAAGACAGGGCGGCACAGTGAGAGTGCACCGGTTTTTGAGTAAAACAAACCTGTTTGAATTCTGACTTAGCAAGTAATTTAAATGTCTCTGAAATTCCATTTCCTCCTTTATTTATTTGACAGGGATTATATCACCTACACACTTTCAACTCAGTGTGGTCCTTGGAGGAGCATCAGTATCACCTGAAAACATAATAGACCCCAGACCTACTGATTCAAAATCCACATTTCAGTGGAATTATAAAATGACTGGCATGTACATTAAAGTTTGAGACGTACCACAAATTGTCATGAGGATTAGGCAGAAAGCGTGTACAAAGCTCCTGACATACAGCAGGCACTCAATATATGTTACCCATTATAATCTTCCCCTTTCCCCCTTCCATATCTTTGCTCATCCTGATTCTTCTGCCTGGAATGTATTCTTCACCTCCCAAATTACTGAAATCGTGCTCATTCTTTAAGTATCAGATTAAATCTTACTTTCTGTATGAAGCCTTCCACATCCTTTATCAACCTGAGAAAAGCAGTTTTTAACTCCACTTTCTACTTTTTCATGTTTATACTAGTGAACCTTTCCCTCATAGACCATAAGCTTTTGAAGGAAGGGATGACATCTGGTTAATCTTTCTATTACCTAAAATTTAACCAGTGCCCTATCTTTAGAAGGTTTAGATAAATGCATTTTATGTAAAATAAAATAGACTAAAAATAGAAACAAGAAAAGAGAGTCCTGGGAGTTAACCTGCAGCTGTACACATACAGGTAATGAAAGTGGATGGCTGGTGAGCAAGTGTCCAAGACAAGAGAGAAGGCAAAAAGAACAGCACTTCTGACACGGTTTTTCCATCTTCAAGATGAGTTAGGGATCCATGAAACCTCTCTACAAAACCCCAGGATCTGAGCTGGTTCCCTTAAGACTCCTTTCTAGTTAGGACTTGGAGCAGGTCACCCCTTGAAACTCCCTTCTCCTTTATCTGTCTGTAGCAATGAAGACCCAAATTTTGATTAAAGGATTCAGAAGTTCACAGCTGGAGTTACACACTAGAAATCATCCCAACTCAATCATTTGACAGATCTGGAAACTGTGATCCAGGGAAGTGAAATCACTTGCCCCAAGTTATACAGTAAATAAATAATAGAGCTGACATAGTCCCAAGCTCAACACTCTTCTTCACTACACATTCCAGGGGCCGGCCCGGTGGTGCAGGGGTTAAGCTCGCATGTTCCGCTTTAGTGCCTGGGGTTTGCTGGTTCGGATCCCAGGTGCGGACATGGCACTGCTTGGCAAGCCATGCTGTGGTAGGCATCCCACATAGAAAGGAGAGGAAGATGGGCACAGATGTTAGCTGAGGGCCAGTCTTCCTCAGCAAAAAGAGGAGGCTTGGCAGCAGATGTTAGCTCAGGGCTAATCTTCCTCAAAAAAACAACAAACAAAAAGCATTCTAGAACACATCAAAAGGAATGTGTAATGTGCTTATGTCATATATATGCTATATATTTTTGCCAAATACATCCCCATATCACTATAATATTGGATCAAATTCAATTCACTATGATATTCATTTTATGCTGACTATATCCATAATCAATAGTTCTATGTTATATTTCCGTAGAGTTTACCCTGGACTATCTTCTTTTGAGCTATCCTGTTTATTTCCTTGGCATCAGTCTAATTTTTCATGGATTATGATTTTTAATCTGGTTGCCAAGAATTTAACCCATCTAACCCACTTCTCACATCTACATTAATGATGAAGTAACATTAATTCTAAAATAATCCTGTAGAAAATCAGTATGCCTCTGTATAAAAAGAACTAAATGAAATTTCTAAAGATTAAAAACAATAATACAGATTCCACCAAAACACTGGTTATGAGTTTCCACAGGCGCAAATAAAAAGGAAACATTAAAGTTACAAATTGTATTTAAGTTAAACTCTTACCTTTAAATTAGAAAATATAACCTACTTGCAAAAATATTTGTGAAAAACCTCTATAACATTTAAGGAAACGGAAATTAAAAGCAAAGATACTTAAAGAGAGTAGCTGGATCTACAGATCTACAAAAGGAAATTTAATTTAGGCTACATTTAAATAGAAAAGTCACTGTTAAAACACAGGAAGCATAGGTCATTTTCACAAACCACGTAACATTTTTTTGACTGTTAATGACTTCTACATCAGAAGATAATGACAACCATATAAAGTATAAGGAATTGAAATTAAAAAAATAAGGAGCCTGAATCTAAATACATTAATTTCACTGATATGATTTTTAAAACACAAAGTATACTGTTTGAAACAAATTTGAAACATAAAATTAACCAATTCACACTACCCATATATATAGTTTTACAATAAAATAAAATAGAGAACATACTAGCTCATCCATCAAATCAAGATTATTAAACACATTTAGCTAAGGGTCCTTAAAAAATGGTATGGTACAGAGCAAGGGTTGGGTAGACAGGAAACAAAATAAAACCATCCTTAATTTTCAAATCTTCATATATTGTGTCATATATTCAAAACTCATTTACCTATTTTTTAAGAGACAGAGTGTGCTCCTCTCACATTAAATGGCAGTTTAGGTGAAATCAGGATATAAAGGGAAGGAAGAGAGTACAAAAAACAGGGCAGAACACAAAGTACCTAGGAAGAACAAGGTGTGGACCTGGGACTCAGCCACTGCTTGTGTCCCATTCTTTTGGTAATCCACCTTGAGGCTTTGTGCCCTCTAACTCCTGTTTTCCCTGCAAACAAATGAGATTTCTTAAGTCACCTTAACTTTATACTGATCTTCCTGCTCTTAATAAGACAAATCGAATAAGTAGTATTTTAAGTTGGGATATAGGCTCCAGTTGTTAGACTCTGAAATTTCAGACTTTAGGCTTATAGTCTAGTAGGTCTCTTCCAAAAATGCTCAGAATTAGGATATAAACAATTGATCCCTATGTGTTAACTCACTGCTGCATGTACAATTTATAGCAAAAATATTAATCAGAAAAACTATTGACATAAACAGCATGCACAGTACCTTCTGGTAGACAATGGAACACACAAGATCCTTGACAGTAGATAAAGATAGTTCCTGGGCTTCAATGGTAACACTCTCCCGTGTAAGACCAATTTGCAGCAGAAATGAAATTGTATGCACTGAGCCTCTGGAGTTGGTGAGTGACGGTGCACTGAAGCTTCCATTAGAAAGTCGGGCAGAGAGTCCTGTCTTAGGACTTGAACACGGAGAAGGAGTTGGAAGCACAGCAGGAAGAGTTACAGGTAATACAGACTTCTGGGCTGATGGAGGGGAACTGTTTGCAGACATCTGCCTTTCTTTAATCTTTGAAAATAGTCGTCAATTCTATTTCAATGGTTATGAAGAGGCTTTTCTAAAATGACAGCAGTAAAAAAATGACTGTACTTTTGGATTTAGTTGAAAGCTTCTTTATTTCCTCTTTTAAGCCACTCATGCCAACGATGTGAAGTTCCACAACTGTGAGCTGAATACACAAAAGGTCCTACTTCCCTTATCATCAGTCCCACCAAAAAAAGAGTCTTGTCTTTTAGGTCCACAACTAGGGATTTGGAAAGAATTTAACGTCACTGATTAGCCTCATCGGAAAGGAGATGACATTGCTTATTTACTAAACAACTTCATCTATTTTCTTCTAAGTCTATTCTTGTCTCTTTTAATTTCAGAAAATACATACTGAATAGAAGTTTTCTGACAAGATGAAATCCTCCTGGTAAATGTTTAGGATTAATCTATTCAGTATTTATCCTTTGGTTCACTGATTTGACGGGACACTTTCTCAAACATCTACACCTTAAATCACGTTCTCAAATGTCCTCATTTTCATTTTGGGGGGGGATAAATTTTTCCATGATGAAGTACAAAGCTTTGAAAATAGAACAGGCATATTTCATTTGATGAATGGGTCCATCGAGAAAAGTTGATGCTTTTTGAAATGTAGTCAGCCTGGAAGAAATTTTTTAAAAACTTTTACTATTTTATACTCATTTGACATTATTTTAAAAATGCAAGAATCCCTACAACTTTTTTAAATGAAAATTTTTGCTTCTGTGTCTACAATTCACCAGTAAATCCTAATGGGCAGCCATTTCTTTTGGTCTAGTTGTTAGACCAAAATTTTTTTTACTATACCCATTTACTAAGACCCATTTTTTTTACTATAGGTATAATTTCAGGGGGAGCTTCCTGCTCAAAAAAAACCCCCCAGCACTCCTTACTAATACCTGAAAATTGAAGATCAAACACTTTTATTCCACAAATACACAACTAAGTTATGGCAAAAATAGAAGGGACAAAAAAGGAAAATAAAACTGACAGAGTGAAAGAAATAAAATATGTACCACTCAGCCATATAAAAGATGTAAAATACTGTCCTAAGACAGACAAGTTAAAAGTATTCTTTTTTATATTAAAAGTCTAACTCTGCCAAAATATGATTTCTGACTTACTCTGTTGACAGATTTCTTTCAAAAAGCTAAGGAAGCAGGAGGGATATGCTATACCCAGTTATGTGGCTAACAAAGAAGTGTAAAAGACATACTTATGAACATAGGAGATAATGATCTCATCATAAAGAATTTCTAAAAGTAAAAAAGAGAACAGTGGGCACAGTTGCATATGTATCACAGTTTAACGAAAGGACAGTTCAAAAAAGTTAAAAAAAAAAAAGGTATGACCCCCCCCCATAACTAAGAGAAATGGCTCACAGGAGATGGCTCCTTCTAAATTCCATCTATATACTCATCAACAATTCCAAAGATGAGAAAGAGTGAAGCATCCAGAGTGGGTGCAGAATGACTCTCTGGAGAGTAATGTGGCTGAGTAAATTAGGATGAACATAACAAAACAACAAAAACTTACAGTATAGTATCAGGAATGAGAAAGCTGAGGAAAAATTAAGGCTTAGAAAAAATTATTTAAAGATAAAAGCTTTTATAACTACATTCAAATAAATGATTATTATCCCACCTTATATTGTATAGCACTTAGAAATGTTTCACACACTTTATCTTATGATGCCTCTTTGGCAATTCATATTAACATTTGTGCAAATGAGAAAACTGAAGCACAAGCAGATAAAGCAACTTGTCCAGCACCAGATGGCTATTAAGAGGTAGAGAGGGAATTAGGACTCAAGTTTCATACTTTCTTACCAAGAGTTGTCTCCACAATAACAGACTATTTCTCAGAGAGAACAAGGAACTGAGAGAATCACTGCTTAGAGAGGATGTTGTTAAGGTTGAGAGAGCACACAGAGAAGGCAGAATTGCTCAACTTGTGTTTTGCTTATCTTCTCAGTTTTAAACTAAAGCTGCAGAAGAGCATTGAGAACTGAAACTCGAGCCTGATGAATAAGAGAGACTAAAACAACTTTATGAGTGCAAGTCTTGGGGTCCAGATGCAACCCATTCCATACTGCTCAACAATTAGCAAGTGTAATCACAAAGCTGACTCATACGCAGTTGGATAAAGAGCTCAGAAAGAGAGAAATAATCATGGCCTAGAGATGGGTCAGAGTTGCTTCAAGTCTTGTGAGCTGAACTGAAGCAGTTTTCAGGAACTACAGACATACAAACCTATTAATCCTTAGGCAAATCTGAGAACAGATTATGAAAGCAAATGGCTTTTGAACCTAGAAAAGAATACAATAATCATGAGATGTCAGCATGAATTCAAACAGAACGAATAATGCCAAATTAACTGTATTTACATCTTGGAAAGGAATGATTGTTAGACTTCTTAGATGGAAGAAATACTACTAATAGCAGCTCACAGTTATTGAGCTCTAACTATCTGCCAGACACTGTTCTAAGCACTTTACATGTATTATCTCATTTATTCCTCATAAGAGCACACTTTATGGCTGAGAAAACAGAGGCTTAGAGATTAAAGTACTCACCCAAGCTCACACAATCAGCAAAGCCAGACAAAAATAGTGGATTCTGGCCAAAACAGTATTCAAGGTGGCTTTCTATGCTATTTGTGTACATTGGCTGCTTGAGTGTGAGGTGGATGTTAGTGAGCTGGGTAGGTTTGCTGCTTTCTGTCGACTCAGATGAGAGAAGTCTTTAGGGGAGTGCTTCAGAACTCTGTTCTTGGCTCTATATTGTTTTTGATTATTTTTAATATAATAAAGACATGCAAGACGTTTATAAAATCCTCAGATTTTACAATCTGGGAGAAATAAGCTAAAATTAAAGTGAGATCTAACAAGGATGAGTGTAAAGCTTTGCATTTAGGTTCAAAAAGTTAAATGTGCAACACAGAAATGGAGAAACGCTGACTTCGAAGCTGTTCATAAGAGGAGTTATCGACCAGGCAGTTTAATAAAAGCTGTTAATATAATGGGTGACTAAAAGAATTAATGCAAACCAAAACCCCTAGGACACATTATTATTGTATTCATTTCTACACTCCACATTTTTAAGAGCTATACTGATGTAAAAAAATAACAAGAGCATGCATCCAGATAAAAGTGAAAACGATGTCATGTGCCAAATATAGGCTTAACAAAACCAAATACAATAACGGTCCCCAAATATTTGAAAAGGTGTTAAGAGAATAATTGGTTTCATTCAGTATCACTGCAGAGATAAGAGCACTACTTCCTTACACCACAGGCTATCGTGCAGACTGATCTACAGCAGGTAAAGTACCTACCACAGTACCTGTCTTACAGCAACTGCTCGTAAGTTTTAGCAATTTTCACAGTAATTAGATGAAGGAATTAACATTGAAGCTCCTGTGTTGGGGTAAATACTGCAGTTTAGATATCATTCTTCATTAAATCCTTGCAACAACTCTAGATTTAACTCTATTTCACAAAAAAGGAACCAGAGTTTCAGAGAAGTTGCTGCTTGCCTAGACTACATGGCTAAGTGATTTGGGATTCAAACAAAAGTTTCCCTGATTCCAAAGCCCACGTTCTTTCCACTGTTTCATTCCACCTCCAACAAGCTAACAATGGAATAGGTTTTCTCACGAGGTAATGAGCTCCTTAACATCTGACTTGAGTAGTTTCAAAAGCTGAACAATGGTCACTAAAAAAGTAGTAAAATATCTATGAAAATATTGTTTGCAGGTTAAATAATTCAAAATACAACATTCTATTGTGTTCAACAATTTATTTTTGATGGCTGTCTTCAGACTAAATTTTCATTTTATTAGATCGGTTAATATTAGCCAAATAACAGTAACTAATAATACAATTGACTAATTTATCAGAACCACTGGTAACTATTAATAAACTATAAACAATTTTTTTTAAAGTTTCAGCATGAATACAAACAGAAAAAACTAAGTGAGTGATCATATTAGCTTCTGCCCACTCATCCCATCTGTTTTCCCTCTTCTTGTTTTGTTTTACTGAACCCTGATTTGTTTTGTAACATGCAACAAGATGTAGGGTGCAAAATATTAAGACTAAATATCAAAAAAATCTAATAACTAATTTATTTTGTCTTTATGCTTCAATTAGAAAACTGAGACAGTAGTACAACTTACTAATTTCTAAACTGTGTATCAATTAGATGTTTGTTTCTAACAGCTATGAGTTGGCAAGCATTTCTAATATGTTTATTTGGAACATCTCAAACATTCTTTGGGGGAGTTATCTGTCACATATCCCATTCAAATGAGCTTATATAATATCACCATTGTTGAATGGAATCAAAAGATAGGATATTAAAGAAATCTTGAACCTAACTTGCCCAATTAATACAGACAAGGTAAAATAAAGGGCCTGGAGGTCAGGGTACTTAACTGAGATACTTCAGGGTAACACCACTAGTAATTCTACCTTTCTCTCCCTGTCCCTCAGCTGTCTCTTACACATACATTATCTCATATCTTAGCAAAGCCTCTAATTAGAAGCAGCTCTAATAGCAGCATTTTCATTCAACAAATATTTACTGAGTGCTTATTATTTGCCAGACTATTATGAGAGACACTGGGGTTATACAGCAGCCACCAAAACAGACATGGCTACTGCTCTCTCTGGAGCCTCTGGTGTGATGTGGGTACCACACATTAAACAAATATCCACATAAATAACAAGGTAATTACAAATGATGAAAAGTGATATGAAAGAGTACACTAAGCGGATCTAATTTCAACTGGGGTCTCAGGTAAGGAGCCTTTAAGGAAGCAGTATGTAAGCTAAGACCTAAAGAGTAAATTAGAGTCAGGGAAGCAGAGAGAGAAGGGTAGAGGATTCCAGGAAGACAAAACAAATTCAGTTATTAAATACTTCAAAAGGAAGCTCATTATTTAGTGTAGCCAGTGTCTTTTCTGTACTCAGTAAAGGCTACAGTAAAGAAGTAAAATGCTTTTCCTATTCAGAATAGCACAACATCTACCATGACTCCCTATCAGGAATGGGTTTTCCTGGCTCAATTTAGTTTTGTGTGCTAACAACGCTGATAAAGGGTCTTTTTTTCTCCTGTTGACATGTACATGTATTCCCTTCCTTTAGCATGTAAAAAAGCTTGTGGCCTTTTTCAATGCAATACAGACCAGTGTCCTGAAGTCAATATCCGCGTTTTGTCTTGATGCAGACTTGACTTTGCTTAATAATACTCATGTTGCTTTTATACTGTATATTGTATAAAAGATTCAAATAATTTTGTCATTAGTTTTTAAAAATCAGTTTGTAGCAATCCCTACATCTGTTTATATATTTTCAAAAATATAACTATTACCTTGGATTAACATAATACTTTCCTCTTAAGAGCTCAGCATTTAACTAAATTGTTGCTGCTAGAATTCTGCTCCTCTAGACCAGGGTTATTTGAATCTTAGTCTTTCCAGTGTCAGAGAGAATACAGGGGGAGCATAGCATGTCTACTCTTTGCTCAGGCACTGAAAAGTTTATCCGGTAATAAGATTACAGACTGCCAGTCTCGCAATGCTGTACGAATCTATGTTGGGCTGGGTGTATCTTCATCACCTCTCTTTGCACCAGTGGTATCTGAGAAATCAGACTGGCCAACAGGCAGTGAGCAATTTCTCACACACTGCCACTATAAACTAACCACACACAAGGAGGAAAACTTTTTTCTACACTGAAATAAAAATTAAAACATCTCCTAAGTACATCATCTCAAGTTTCTTCACTAACAAGACAACTGCTCCAAAGAGGCAGACATACAAGTTCAATATGAATTACGGAATCAGAGAAACTCAAAGTACTATCAGTACAGAAGATTGTGACTCATAAGTGTGATTATTATTAAATCAAATTAAAACTTGTTCTAGCAAATATTTTCCACATGTATCAAGTTCTGTAAAAGCAATTTCTTTTAAAAACGAGCAATTAACTCCAATATGGTAATATTTTCATCAACTTCAGAATGTCTTTTTAAAAATGAGAAATGTCCCCAAGAAAAATACATTTAAATAACCATTCATTTTTCTCCTCTATGAAGTTTTTTCAGTTCTTATATAATTTAAAAAATATAATGTCTAAAAACTTGATTAAGCTCTTTTTTCGCCTGTGGCAGTGTTTAAATGACAAACAATCCACTGAGAGAAATTTCTATTTTAAAGAGGTCATCTGATGAAACTAAAAGCTTATGAAATTTGTATATTTAAAACACTCATTGCTATCTGGAACGCTTAAAAAATTAGTTTCAAGATATGAACCAGTGAATGGTCTTGAATCTGAGTCATCCTAAAAAGTTAAATGTTATATACCAATTTATACCCCCTAGGATGGAAACTGGCTTGTCAAATACCCCGAGCTCATGTGATCAAGCCTACCAGACCTGTATTACCCACTAAAGCAAAACCTAACATGAAGGCTTCGGTAACACGTTTTAAACACTTTTATCAAAACTTCTAACTTCTTTTTGGCTGAACTTCCAGGCTTGCTCTCAATCCAGATCCTAGCAGGGGAGGAGGAAAGGGTTCCTTGAAAAAGTAAAACTGGCCTAGATCTCGGTCGGGGACCTTGATGGGATGTCTTCAGCAGCAAATCCGTAAGTATTCCCAGCCCTCACTGCGTAAGCTGGATCTAGTCGCTAAAAATGTGAGAAAGAACTACATCACTAAGTACAAAGTAGAAGCAGTGTAACAGTAACACGGTAACATTTTCTAGGGTACAAATTAACGCATTTTAGAAGTTCTTGTTTCATCTGCAGCTACAACTCATTTAAGGCTGTGTCGTACCAAATAGTTCAGGGTGTAACTTATCCTTCCTAATCAAAGATGCCACCGATAGTCTTATTTCCTGTGGGGATGGGTGTGGTTGAAGAGACAGTTACTTCCAAGCCATCAATCAGTGTATGGAAAAGGGTGCAGGTCTCACACACGCCTGTCGCTTGATTTACATCCGTACCTGCAGAGTGCAAGGCCCATGCTTCTGATCGCGATGACTTCAAATAAAATATCCAACAGGCAACCGAGTAGTATGTGGTTATTTGTATTGCTCAAAGAAACAGTCGCACTCCTCAGTGTTTCATCTTAAGAGCGAGCTCCCGGGGGTGGGGGTGAGAACAACTCCGAGCGAGGCTGCAACTTGCAAAACTAAACCCAGTCAGGAAATTGGGGCGGGGGCTTACGTTCTCTAAGCGCCATTTACCCAGCCCTTGAAGATGGGGACAACGTAAAGGGATGAAGAGAAAAGAAAAAGGCTCATCCGAAATTCGGCAGTGAGCGCCGCGGCTCTGGCGTCGGGAGCTCTTTCGGGGGACCCGGGGCCCGGGCGCGGGGGTCGCCCGCGGAGCGCCATCCCAACTTGGCCTCGGCGCCCACGCCGGAACTTGGCCCCACCTGGCGGCCGCGCCGGCGCCCCCGCTCGCCACGGCGCCCACCGCCCGCTCCGCCCGCCGCGCGCTCCGCCAACTTCCCGCCCAGCCCCTGCGGCCACCGCCCAGCCCGGCGCGGGTCCGAGTCCCGCCGCCGCCGCGTGCGGGTGGGGGAGGGGCGCCGCCGCCTCATCCGACGGCCGGGAGAACAAAGCGGCGGCCGCGACGGCGCTAACTTTTTCGGTGTCGGTTCCGCGCTCCCTGAGGCGACTACTTACAGAGGCGGGCTCGGCCGGTCGTGAGAAACTCCGCGCCCGCCAGCGTCTGGATCGCGGACGAGGCGCCAGCGAGGCTTCACGCGCCTCGCAGAATCCCGCCCGCCGCTGGCGCCCCTTCCTCTCTCCTCCTCCCTGTCCCGTCCTGAGGCCTGAGGGCGGGGGGCCGGGGCGTGCGGGGCGGGGGCGCGCGAGGGGCGGGGGCGCGGCCGGCGCGGGGGCTGCCGGGAGCTGTAGTCTCCGCGCGGGCCCGAGCCGGTGGTAGCGGCGCGGGGATGTCACTCGCTGTCTTCACACCGCGCGGGGGCAACAGGAGCTCCGGGTGCCTTCGGGCTCGCTCTGCCGCCTCCGAGGCCCCGGCGTCTCCGTGAGGGCGGGGGAGGGGGGCGCGACTGTGTGTTTATTCCAGTTACACTCTGTACTTGATCCCCGTTATTGCTATTGAACTGCCTTGTTCTCTTTTGTCGTCCGCTCTGATGGAGGCGATGGTGGCAAGAGGTGGTAGTTGCACGCGGGACTTGTAAGGAGTCTACAGCAGAGAGCAGTTTCCTCTCTGAGATATCTTCTCCTTGCTCCCCGTATTTCCCTCCCTCGTGCCTGCCCTCCAGGTGGCCGCCTGGCACAGCAGCCCCGGGCATTCCGAAGCTAGGTAGACACATCCACAGCCCTTTACCTACAGCAGAGGAAACTGAAGTGGTTACTTTCAATGTGTTTCCTACTTGTCTGTCTTTAAACTCCAGTGTGTCCCCATCAGCAAAGTGAAATGCAGCCAAGAATCACCGAGCTCATGCTTCCACACGCACGGAAACAAGGGTGACAATGCCGAGTGAGGGGGTGGGAGTCGGGATGAGGATCTGGAGGGAAAATACACTATGTATTAAATTATAGATGTTTTATGTGAAAGAAAAGCCTGAGCAGCTGGCAGCCACTGTCCCAGAAACGACCTAGTACCTCTTATGTCAAAATTTCATTCCGAATGAACTTACGTAAAATATATGTAAACAAGGGGATGGGCTACAGTCAACAATCTATCCAGCCCCATACACAGGTCGAGGGCAGTTTTTGAGTGAATAGAAAGAAAAGAGAGTTAAGTGGGTCCCTACTTTTTATACCAAGTCATCAATCTTAATGGATGTCCTTGGATTTAAAGTTAAGAAGGGGGAATTGTAAAATAATTTATATTAAAGAGGGGGCAAGTAAAATTGTGTATAACCCTGATCTACTCCGAAGCTATTTTTTAAAAAAGACATTTCTGAAACATTCTTGAGAATTGGAAGCTACTAAATGTCTCACATGCAGTAGTATCTAATTCAATCTAATTTTATTTTATAGTCTTACTCTGCCATTCCTTTACTTTAAAATTGAAAGTAAATTCACTCAAGTTTGCGTTCTTTATAAAGAACACTCTTACCTAACTTTGCCTTTTTCTTCCTTCCACTTCCCAACAGACATTTTAGTCCAGCCCCAAATATCCTCTCTCAGCGTGATTCCCAGGACCTCATTGGAGCAGTTTACAGCCAGTCCCATCTCACTAGTGACTTCCATTTTCTCTTGTGGTCCTTAAAGAGACAGAAGTTACTCTTCCTAGAAGTAACTTTTCTAAACGAATCAAGCTGCTATTATATAGAGGTTTAAGGATTTGTGTGAGCATGAGAATATGTATGTATATTCATTTCATTTCCACTGTTCTGCTTCTTTTTAAAAATAAAAACGTCTCCTCTACTTTACATGAATAGTTCAACAGTACATTTAAGCGGAAGACTATCTTTGTACCTGTAATTAGTTGCTTGACATGAACTACTATTTCCTTAAGACGTTCCATTCTCATTCCAAGAGCATTACAGGGATAAAGATTAAATCTAATAAGTAAATGTATTACCATGTGAGATTTTTATCCTTGAGTGAAAACGTAATCAGAATGACCAAGATGGAAAAGATTGTTCTTTTTGATGGTGTTTTATAAAAACTAGGAGTTTAGAATCTTCCTTTTCTGTGGCTGTAGTTGCACATCTTCTTGTCCCACATTTACTGCCCCCCTCCTTGTACTTAATGACACACAACATAACCATTCAGGTGTGTTACCTAATACAAGAAAAGAGAGTCAACACTGTAGTGACTTAAGATAGCAGAGTTACTTAATTCAGAATCCTAGATGCAGTAAACCATGATTTGCTAAGGCCCCATTAGAGGAAATAATCATTATTTTAAAACTTCAGCTGGGTTTAATTTATAGACTGTGATTACTGGAAAATTATTTTGTTTTTGTGCCTTTCTCCACGACCTTGAAACACAAGTGAAAAATTCAGAAAGCATTTGAGTGTCAACATAGAGTTAGTAAAATAGTTATGGGAAAAAGTGCTTTAGGATGTATTATTTTTAGTCAGCAGACATGAACTTGATATATTCTTCAAAATGTCCTTCCTCAGTTTCCACTGCCACTACCCTAGTCCAGACCCTCCATACTCACATCTGGATTACTGCCAGAAACTTTAGTTGGTCTCGGTCTAGACTAGCTCAAACTGTTACATCCTTGGAATGTCTTCTCTGATTTGCAGGCTGTCAGCAATTGTTCTCTGCTCTGATAGCATTTGATAGATAGAATTCTCATGTCACTTATCACATTTTATTGTGGATTGAGTGCATATCAATTGCCCTTGGGCTCCTATCTGCCTACTGAACATCCCTCTACTGAACTTGTAGAAGACCGTGGTCTTCAGCTTGAATAGAGGCTATTGATAATGTCTGTCATTTACTGAACAACAACTCTGAGCTAAGCACATTCACCTATTTTTATACAGCTTTCTCTGTTTATTCCACATAAGAGTTTCCTTTTCTTATTTGCATTTATATTTAGCTTTATATAATTTACCATTTGATTATATACCATGCTACAATTATATACGCAGATATAAATATATGCAAATATAAACATATTTGCAGATATATTTATATATAAAATATATATGCAGCTATATTTGTAACAGTGTATAATCAAAAAGAGGTGTGGTAAGGATGGTTCGACTAATAGGAGGATTAGAAAAATCTGGTAACTAAAGGGAGCGGTTACTGCATATGCTCTACCTAGGATTTCATATGATGTCCTTAAAAGTTAGTATTCAGGTAATTGGCAATAAAAAACCAATTACCCACATCTATGGACAGCTAATCTTCCACAAAGGAGCTGAGAACATATCATGGAGTAAAGAAGGTCTCTTCAACAAATGGTGTTGGGAAAACTAGACAGCCACATGTAAAAGAAGGAAAATAGACCATACTTTTACGTCATTCACAAAAATAAACTCAAAATGATCAAAGGCTTAAAGGTAAGACCTGAAACCATAAGACTTCTAGAAGAAAATATAGGCAGTACACTCTTTTTTTTTTATTTGAGGAAGATTAGCCCTGAGCTAACATCTGCTGCCAATACTCCTCTTTTTGCTGAGGAAGACTGGCCCTGAGCTAACATCTGTGCCCATCTTCCTCTACTTTCTATGTGCGATGCCTACCACAGCATGGCTTGCCAAGCAGTGCCATATCCGCACCCAGGATCCGAACTGGTGAACCCCGGGCCGCTGAATTGGAATGCGCGAACTTAACTGCTGTGCCACCAGGCTGGCCCCAAAATGACTAGGTCTACAGTACACTCTTTGACATCAGTCTTAAAAGGATCTTTTCAGACACCATGTCTTCTCGGACAAGGGAAACAATAGAAAGAATAAACAAATGGGACTTCATCAGACTAAAGAGCTCTACAAGGCAAGGGAAAACAGGATTGAAACAAAAACGCAATGCACCAACTGGAAAAAAATATTTGAAAATTGTTTATCCCACAAAGGCTTAATCTCCATCATATATAAAGAACTCCCACAACTCAACAACAAAAAAATCAAATAACCTGATCAAAAGATGGGCAGGGGTTAAGAACAGACATAGAAGATATATGGATGGCCAATAGGCACATGAAAAGATGCTCATCATCACTGATCATCAGGAAAATGCAAATCAAAACTACACTAAGATATCACCTTATACCTATTAGAATGGATAAAATAATCAAAATGAAAAATAACAAATGTTGAAGAAGTCGTGGAGAAAAAGGAACCCTCATACACTGCTGGTGGGAATGCAAACTGGTGCCACCAATATGGGAAACAGTATGGAGATTTCTCAAAAAATTAAAAATAGGAATACCATATGACCCAGCCATCCCACTACTGGGTATCTATCCAAAGAACTTGAAATCAGCAGTTCAGAGACCCATGCACCCCTATGTTCATTGTAGCATTTTTCACAATAGCCAAGATGTGGAAGCAACCTAAGTGCCCATCAACTGATGCTTGAATAAAGAAGATATGGTATATATATATACAATGGAATACTACTCAGCCATAAAAAGGGATAAAATCATCCCATTCACAACAACATGGATGAACCTTGAGGGTATTATGTTAAGTGAAATAAGCCAGATAGAGAAAGACGATTTCTGTATGGCTCCACTCATATGTGGAAGATAAACAAACATGTGGGCAAAGAGAACAGATTAGTGGTTACCAGGGGAAAGAGGGGGTAAGGGGCACAAACAATGAAGTGGTGCACCTATAATATAACTGACGAATAATAATGTGCAACTGAAATTTCACAAGGTTGTAAACTATCATAACCTCAAATAAAAAAAACACTTCAATTACCTTGCTCACCCCTGATAATTCTTGTTTGTTTTTGTGGTTGCAAAATATGTTTCTTCAGGAAAGAGGAAGTAATACATAAAGGTGTGTCTGGATTTCATTTTAATTGAATATTAGTTAAAAACCTCTCCTTTGAAATACTGTAAATTGGTTGTAATATTGTAATATATTTAAAAAGCCAACTGAGAGAAGAACAAGGGTGCTACAGACCTGGATAGGGAGCCGTTATTAAAATTAGTTATTGCACCAGCACTGAGCAGAGCGGAGGAGTTACGGAAAGGGGCTCCCTCACTCCCAGTCTGGAAAAAGCCCCAGCCCTCAGGAGTCAACTGGAAGGAAGGGGTTGGGATGGAACTTTGAAGATAGAGTCCAACCTAGACTCTGCCATTTTATAGCTGCATGCTACTTCATCTCACTAAGAATCGATTTCCTTACCTGTAAACTGAGGGAGATAATTATCCCATAGGGTTGTTGTGAGAATTAGATGAAAAACACATGGACCTAGTGCACTGCACATGTAATAGGCATTAAAGGTAGTCTGCCTGGGTATGCATCATGATTCTACCATTTAACAAGCTGTGTGACCACGGGCAAGTTAACCTGTATGTGCTTCCATCTCATCATCAGTTAGCTTAGATGATAGCAGTCCTTACCCCATGAGTTGTATAAGGACTAAATGAGATAAAATATGGAAAACGCTTTTTTAAATGCCTGGCATGCATGGGTAAGTGCTCAATAAATGTTAGCTATTTATTCAGGTTAAAGATGTAGAGCTTTTTAGGTCTCCACATTTCCTCCTATCCTGGCGGCACAGAGAAAGAAAAGTTACCATGCTTGATTCTATTGAGGAAAATTTAAAGTAATAACAAAGAAGTTAAAAGGAACAAGAATCCCTATGGCCATTTAATGAATTCTTTTTCACTTCATCAAAGGAAGCTCCTACTGCACAGGTCCTCAGTTGACCAGAAGTCGTCACTGTGACATTTTCTAGACTAATAGCTTCAAGTCTTGCAGTGCAGGATAAAATCGCTGAATGGTTTTATGTTTGTTGGTTTTATTTTTAATATAGTTAATCAGACTAGAATGACCTGAACACTTTACTACAACTTGTACTCTGATCGTACACCTCAAATTTCAAAATCTCAAGTATCTCCAGAAAGAATTCTGACTATATAACCCCAGACTTTAAACTGTCTCGCAGTTCTTTAAATGATGGTGGGCTGTTTAGCTGAAGGCTCAGTGATGATAATTTAGCTTATTCGTCTTTTTCCCTAGATTTCCCTTGAGTCCTTGATGTATTGTTTCAGTAAACATTTTTGAGAGGCTACTATGCGCAAGGCATTTGATAGAATCTGTGGGAAGTTTATTAGCTAAGATATGTGGAAATCTACAGCACAGAGAAGGGAGTGAAAAAATAAGTAGGAGGCAAAACAACTGGTTAGAAAATGTCAGAGAAATGCAAGATATACCCCTGACCTGGGGAAAGCTAAATGTGTGGGAAAAGAGGCTTTTAGCTGGGCTTTGAAGAAAGAATAGGACTTGGAAATATAGGAGAGAGGAATGGGAGAAAAAGGAAAATTTTAAGGAGAAGCAACAGTGAGCAAAGAAATACAGGTGTGAAAACATGGGTCGCATTTGCGGACCAAATAGTTCAGTTAGGTTGAGCCATAGGATTTTTTTTTTTTCTCACGCGATTTTTAAAAATTGAGATATAACTCACAAGCTATAAAATTCACCTTTTTTTGTGTGTGCGCAGAGGAAGATTCACCTTGAGCTAATAACCATGCCAATCTTCCTCTATTTTTTAGTATATGGGCCACTAGCACATCCTGGCTGCTAACAGACCTGTGCAGGCCCATGCCCAGAAACTGAACCCAGGTCGCCAAAGCGGAGCGTGCCAAACTTAACCACTAGGCCACCAAGGCTGACCCCAAATTCACCTTTTTAAAGTGTACAATTTACTGGGTATTAGTATACTCACATAGTTACACAACATCACAACTATCTAATTTCAGAATATTTTCATCACTGCCAAAAGAAACTCTGTACCAGTTAGTAGTCACTCCCTGTATCCCCAGAGGTGGCTGGCCCACCCAGTGGGCTCCCAACAGAGTCACAGGTGCTTGCAGTTGGAAGCTCTCACGTGGGCAGGCACGGAAATGGTGAGTGGCGGGGATACTGTCAGGGCACCTGCTGCATCTGCTACCTGTGGCTTCAACTCCCATCTTATAAATCTGTATCTCTAGCCTTGATCTCTTTCTGTCCCACAGAAAGATCACAAATTCAAAGCATTCCTAACTGAACTCATCTTTTCCCTGAAAACTCTTCCTCTTCCTTTGTTTCCAATCTTGTACATGGTACCTTCATCTACTTAGTAATCCAAGGGAAACTTCTTGTTCAGCCTAAACTCCTTTTCCCTTGTTCTCCAAATCCAATTGGTGATCAAATCTTATCAATTTCATACCATCATATTTCCTGTGTTGTATGTGCTTTCGTCTTTTTCACTACTACTGTCTTAGTTCAGGCCTTCATTAGCTCTCACCTGATCTACTGACGAGATGGTCTAAGAGATTTCCCTACCTTAAATCTTCTCTTTGATTCACTCTCCACTCTGCCACCAGAATGATAATTCCAAAATGCAGAATTGATCCAATGATTCCTTGAGCCAAAAATCCTTCAAGAGCTAACCAGTGCCTTCACTGTGCAAACTTATTAGCATAGTGTGTAATGTGCCCCCTCCTACTTTCTCTTACTGCTACCCTTTATTCCTCACATATCTAACACCTCAAGCAGTGGTGGACTGCTGGCAGTTTCCCACTGTGCTTTTGCTCATATAATACCCATCTCCCTGTTTCCCACCTGGTAAACAATTTCAAGACTAGTTCAGTCAAGTTCTCCTCTATGAGGCCTTTCCTGTCCTCTTCAGGCCAGATGGAAATAACCATTCCCTTCTTTGTGTGCCAGACATGCTCTTTCCATAGCACCCACGACACTTTATCGCACCACTCTCTCTCTTACAAAACTGTAAACTCCTTGAGAGCAGGGCCATATCTAATTCATCCCTATATCCATGCAGAGTGCCTTGCACATTCTTAGTGCTCCACTAAGATTTTGGAATCATTGCATAGGGTAGAGAATGAAACAATGGGAAGGGAAGACATTACCCTGAGGGAAGACTGGGGCCAGGAATTAGATTTATTGAGGTCCTACTGTGCTGAAGGAGGCAGAATTCTACATTTGACTCCAGAGCCTCTGCACTTTTCACTAATCATGTAAAGACTGAAGGAGATCCATTCTATTTGGCAATAATAAGTTAATAATTTGTTGACTCTGGTGAGAGAGGTGTCAGGAGAAGACTGAGGGCCAAAGCCAGACTGCAATGACTTGAGGAGGTAAATGGAAGACGAGAAGAGGACGTAGAGAGTGCCCTGGTTGTCCTCAGAATTTCAGGCTTCAAGAACCAATAAATTGACAAAACACTGGAGACTAACTGAGTTGCCTACTTCTTGTTTTACCAACTAAGAACATTAAAATAAGGCAAGATCTCAAAATCACTAATCATTAGGGAAATGCAAATCAAAACTATAGTGAGATACTACCTCACGCCCATCAGGATGGTTACTGTCAAAAAACAGGAAATAACAAGTGTCGACCAAGGTGTGGAGAAATTGCAAACCTTATACACTGTTGATAGGAATGTAAAATGGTGCAGCGGCTCTGGAAAAGAATATAGAAGTTCCTCAAAAAAACTGAAAATAGAATATGATCCAGCATTTCCACTTCTGGGTATATATCCAAAAGAATTGAAAACAGAGTCTTGAAGAGATATTTGTACACCCATGTTTGTAGCATCATAAGCCACCCAAATGTCCATCAATGGATGAATGGATAAACAAAATGTGGTATAATGGAATACTATTCAATTTTGAAAAGGAAAGAAATTCTGACACAGGCAACTACATGGATGAACCTTGAGGACATAATGCTAAGTGAAATAAGCCAGTCACAAAAAGACAAATACAGTATGATTCCACTCTCATGAGGTGCCTAAAGTAGTCAATATAAAGACAGGAAGTAGAATGGTGGTTGCCAGGGGATGAAGGGAGGAGAGAATGGGGAGTTACTGTTTAATAGGTGCAGGGTTTCAGTTTTACCAGATGAAAGAGTCCTGGAGATAGATGGTGGTTATGGTTGCACAACAATGTGAATATACTTAATGCCACTGAACTGCACTCTTAAAAATGGTTAAGATGGTAAATTTTATGTTATGTGTGTTTTACCACAGTGAACAACAACAACAGACCAAGAAAATAAAAAATAAACTCAGGAATCTACATCAACTATTATGTTAATTAAAAGAAAAATGTAACATCAAATATGAAGGAAGGGTATAAGAATAAAGATGAGCCTTTTGATTAAATACAATTACCTTTTTAACAAAAAATATTTTTCATTAAGAAAAAATTTGCAACAAACTGAATAAGCATAGTCATGGATAGGCATTAATATGAAACTGGCATTTGGAAACTAATGATGTTAATTATATTAAAAAAGTGGAAGCAAAGGGAAAGAGGGCAATAACTAAAGAAAGTAGCAGGGACAAGGGAACATCATTGTCTGCCTGTTGTTATTTATTTTTTATTTTGTGGCATGGAAGATTGTCCCTGAACTAACATCTATGCCAATCGTCCTCTATTTTTTGTATGTGGGATGCCACCACAGCGTGGCTTGATGAGCAAGGTGTAGGTTTGCACCTGAGATCAGCACCTGCGAATCCCAGGCTGCTGAATGAGAGTGTGCGAACTTAAGCACTATGCCACCTGCCAGCCCATGCCTGTTGTTATTGGTTAGGCTGCAGTATGACAGACTATGATGAGTCAAACATTTCTTCATATTTCTGGTAGGCACTGCTTTGAATAATCATAAGGTATTTGTTTTCAGACATTTAATATTTTATTGAGAACTTAGTATACTGCTAGGTCCCTGCTCTTGTAAGGATCATGTTATCAAAGTTTTCTACAAATGTGAAGTATATGCTAAAAGAGGTGTGTGTGTACTATAAAATAATAGTATTATGTAATGCGCTGCATAATTTAATAAAGATAAACATATGAAATACTAGCACTTAGAGATGTGTTTAATCAGGTTGTTAACTAGCTACTATACCATGTTTCCCTCATATTTGCTGTCTAAAAACCTTGAGTAACAATTTTTATCCTATATAAATGGCACACTCCTGAGTGTCATTTGGTTCCTGTCTGAGCCATTAGCTTATTTTCTGACTGCTGTTCATTTTCTCTAATCTGAGAGTAGAATTGAAAGAAGGGGACTATTTTCCCACAGAGTGGGATGATGATGCGCACTTCATCTATGGTCGCTTCCTTTTGCTCATCAAATTTCCTCCTGCCCCACATTCTAAAATTTCAGCTTTGCTTCTTCCTAATTTGAAGTATGGATCTAACCCTAGCCTATTAGAAGGATGTTCTTGGAGGATTAAACAAATATATTAGGAAAGGCAATTATTCTATCCCTTTTGCGTTCTTACAGATCTCTAAATTCAAACTTGAGTGTTCCCCATAATAGGTATGTGATTTACTGAGTGAGAACCACAGAAGATCAAGTTTTGGCCAGTGACAGAAGGGGATTAATCTTACTAAAATTGTATGCCGAGTAATTTAAGCTTCTTTCAAAAGGAAATTTGGGTATACTCTTGGCCTGCCGCTAATGATGAGCTCTGTTGAAACGCTTTTTCAAATTCTAAAATTGAAGGTGGATTAGTTCATCTATTTTATTATGCTCTGAACAATGGAGTATAGATAAACCATAGGGTTGAAAGGATTTTTTATGACCACAATCTGCACTGTCTTAGAATTACTAAAACATTTGAAATGCTTTGCTAATGTTTTTAGGCATATAAATAAAACAAACAGCATAAATTCATCCTAAATTTAAACCTAAATTTAAGCAAAAATAAAGAGGTATATATAGGAACATATGTGGTTTAAGGCTGAATTCAGGTTATGGTATTAAGTTGCAACTTTGTATTATTATTATTAGTAGCTATATGTGGCATAGTCAACTTGTTTTTTTAATGACCGTTGCTATTTTCTGTGAATTTGTGTCATTTTTGTTTGCTTTCTTAAGGTTCTATTTTTGAATCCTGTGGAAAGAGATTTTAGAGTCTTTCTTCCTCTTTCATTTGAGACTGCTGGGCCTAACCTGAATCTTAAAAACAAGAATTTTTTTTTGGTATGACTTGAAAATTTACTCTTGCAATGATTGTTCTTTTATGAAAAGTCAGAAAGGGCTTAATTAACAGTCACGATTAATACTGCTTCAAGATTACAAAATCCAAAGAAAGAGTGCTTTTACAGTTACGTCTGATTACAGTCTGTGTAGCCTCATCAGTAGGAAAACATCACAAGTTCATATCATTAAAACATAGATAAATAGAATCTAATATCTTGGAAAATCCATAAATGACCCTCAAAACAAAAGACAACCAAGCACCTCATTCTTGACTTTGGAGTATATTAATTTACATTTTAGCATTTAAATTTTTTGGAAAAAAAATCACTTTTTCCCCTTCTAATCGATATGGTATTAAACATCTGATTAAAGGAGAGAAAGCAACACAAAAGGAATATTCTGCTTAAAACTTGAAAATAAAATAACTTCAAAGGTATTTGGTTTTACCTTCGGTAAAAGCTTACCTCAGAATATTAAAAATTAGATTTAACTAGCTACTTATATTTTCTCCTTTGAAACTGGAAAAGCCTGTAGGTTGGAGTCAAAGTACATTGCCTGCAGTTGACTTGGTTTTCCATGCCCCTGGACAGGTTACTTAACCTCCCTGTGCTTCAATTTTCTTATCATTAACAATAAGGATAATGACAATAGCTCTCATCATACTAGTATATAGAATTAGAGAGTCTTAAAAAACATATTATTGACACACTTAACCTCCTTGATCATATTTTTAACTTACACCACAAAAATTTAGCTGGTAACTTTGAATGGAAATAGTTCTTGAGCTAACAGCTTTTCAGCTTTCACATATTGTCATTAATATAGTCCAGAAATTGGTGCTTTGTCACCTTATCTGATCTTATAAGATGCAAAAAAAATTAATATAGACAGCATTTGTTGAGTAAAAAATCAAAATGTATATATCTATAAATATACATACATCCACTGTATATATATATACTCTCCGTAACAATGGGTTAATTGAAACTTCACATTACAGTCCGTTTTGGTATTGTGTAGATCAGAGCTGTCTGTTCTGTGAGCTGTAGAGAGAAGAAGTTTCTCTTTGGGTCTTCATCTCTTGATTCTCTCTGCCCTCATCTCCTTGAGAGGATTAAAATTCCGTACTACAGATTCATTTCTTTGGATCTTAAAGGCTTTTGGTCTTCGGAGCCTGCAGAGAAAAACTGATAAAAAAGCAGGACAAAATTAGTAAAGGAGTGAAAGGAATTTTGTTTGGAGGCAAGATTAGGGTTGGTAAAAGGAATTGGGGTTTATGGGGAATGTTCTCCTCCCTTCCCCTCCTCTGAGAGGAGAGTGAACTGTTATTCCAAAGCTGGGAAGGGAGAGGGCCAGAAAACCAGAGGAAAGATTTTCTCCTAACTTCTCCACCTTGACTTGACCTCTGATCTGGTGAAAGGAGTTGGGAAGATTTACAGGAAATCTGGATTCCTGCGATGTCTAGGGAATAGCGAAAGTCTGTACTGCAGAAGCAAACGTTTCACTTTTTCCTTGTTATTGAGAGTGGTGGCGGGCAGATCTGGGCAGGGATATAAAGTGGGCCTCTTGACGTTCTCCGTGGCTGTTAAAGGAACAAGGGGTAAGGTGTTTCAGTTTGAGGCTTGTGCAGGGGCAAAAAGTCACGGGAAAGATGGGACTTTGGAATCCAAGCTGCCTACTTCATGGTTTGTCTAGGCCTGGCCTACTTTACCAATCTTTTTTTTACCATGACCCACAGGGCCTTACAAAATAACAACGTGGTTACTAATGTTATCATTAATCTGATTGTATGGTTTTGGCTGATGTATTTCTGAGGGTGTGTGATTAATGCAGTAGCTCTCGGCCCTGCTAGAATCACCTGGGGAGTTTTAAAGAAAACTGATGTCTAGGCCACATACCAGACTAATCATATCAGAACCTCTAGGGGTGGTACCCAGGCATCATTATTAAAAAAAAAAAAAAAAAAAAGCTGGGCTGGCCTGGTGGTGCAGCAGTTAAGTTCACACGTTCTGCTTCAGCGGCCCAGGGTTCGCTGGTTCGGATCCCTGGTGCGGACATGGCACTGGCTGGCAAGTTGTGCTGTGGTAGGTGTCTCATATATAAAGTAGATGTTAGCTCAGGGCCAGTCCTCCTCAGCAAAAAGAGGAATATTGGCAGCAGATGTTAGCTCAGGGCTAATCTTCCAAGCTTTAACACGGCCATTCTCAAATGTTTTGGTCTCAGGATTCCTTTATGTTAGTAACAATTATTGAATACCACAAATAGCTTTTGTTTATGTGGAGTAGATCTATTAATATTTATTGTATTGAAAATTAAAACAAGTATTTCATAAATATTTAATTATGGATTTATTTGAAAATCACAAAAGCATCACGTTAAATAATACATTTTTATGAAAAAAATTGCTACATTTTCCAAAACAAAAAGAATTTTGTGAAAAGATTAGCATTTTTGAACATTTACAAAAAACTCTTTAATGTCTGACTTATTAGAAAACAACTGGATTTGTTTATGCAATCTGCTGTGATGTGTTATTTTTTTTTAGATTGGCACCTGAGCTAACATCATTGCCAATCTTCTTTTATTTTTATTTTTTATTTGTTTATTTTCTTCTTCTCCCCAAAGCCCCCCAGTACATAGTTGTATATTCTAGTTGTAGGTCCTTCCAGTTCTGCTATGTGGGATGCTGCCTCAGTACGGCTTGATGAGTGATGCTAGGTCTGCGTCCAGGATCTGAACCGGTGAAACCCTGGGCTGCCAAAGTGGAGGGCACAAACTTAACCACTCAGCCATGGGGCTGGCCCCACGTGACGTGTTATTTTGGTTGAAGTGTATGAAGAAAATTCAGCCTCACACTGACATGTAGTAGGAAAAAGAAGGAGTATTTTAATAGCTTCTTCAGATAATTATGAATAATCCTATTTGTTGTTAAATCAACACATGGCAGGGGCTGGCCCGGTGGCACAGCTGTTAAGTGCACACGTTCCGCTTTGGTGGCCCGGGATTCACCGGCCCGGATCCCAGGTGTGGACATGGCACTGCTTGGCAAGCCATGCTGTGGTAGGCATCCCACATATAGAGGAAAGGAAGATGAGTACGGATGTTAGCTCAGAGCCAGTCTTCCCCAGCAAAAAGAGGAGGATTGGTGGCAGATGTTAGCTCAGGGCTAATCTTCCTCAAAAAAACCAAAACATGACAAATGGTAATTTCATAAAAGTTAGTTGCAATGCAGAATCTGAAACCATATAAATAAAATTTTTTATTCCATTACATTAAAATCCAATGGTCTCTCATATTTGAATGAATCTTTTCTCTGTGATTGGGCATTGGGCATTGAGCATTTAGAAATATGGGTTCACTGAGTTATGCAGATATTCCAAATGTTAACCATTTCATTATATATTATAAAAAACTCACATTTGTTAAAATAACTGACCTTGTCAGAAAAGTTGTTACATATCAGGAAACTGTCAAGCTTATGGTAACAGATACAAGTTTTCCAAAATTCCAATTTTCACTTGAAAGATCCAGTTTCATCACTGGCAACAAATACTGTCAGTTATTTTCTTTGAAGGCATGGGCACACTTTATTCGTTTTCAAAGAAATGTCTGCCAAATATCCAAGTCTGAATAATCATAGGTTATCAGTCAATTACTCTTTCAAATAAAACTAGGATTTTATGAAAAAAGCAGATGGTTCACCATGCATCTCAAACAATTGTACAAGCGCTTTTCCTTGACACAATTGTCCTTCAGTATGCAGCACAAGTACTTTATTTGTATCTCCCATATTGTCATGCAGAATATAAAAAGATTCATACTCTCAACTTCTGCTTTCAGTCAAGGTGGAGTAATAGGGACTAGATTTATCATCCCATCTTGGAAAAAATATATCAAACAATGATGTTCAAATATTGGAAAATAGGCATTACAGGAGAGTGATGAAAGGGAAACAAATGAGATGAGCTAGACACTTTCTCAGCTTTAGAGAGTTTCCAGGATACAGTACAGGTAGGAGGAATCCAAACAGAGCCAGGTGGTCTCTGTGAGATGAAAAAACAGAGTTGAGAACATGGGAAGGTCAGGTGGCTTGAATTTGCAGGACAGAGTATGGGAGGAAAGAGAGGGAGCTTCACGGAGAGAGCACTTCAGAGATCAGTAAAGGTTTTTCCAGATATCTTCAGCTGAGTGCAATCAGCATTTACATGTGAGGAAACTACTCAAGTGAGGGAGAGAACTTCCGAAAAGGAGGAGGCATAACAAGCTCCAGGGAACAGATAGGATCAGGAATATTTTATGTTTCCACCAGTAAGAGTGGAAAAACCTCAAAATACAAGGGACAAAAAGTAGAATACCCAGAGAGTACTGATTCAGTAGAAGGTCAAATTACACTTGGATTACAGGCTGCTCTGCTCCAGCCTAACAAAACTTAAAAGCAAGCCTCCAAAGGCTCAAACTATTTTCAACCTGTGTCTCAGAGTAAAGTTCAAGAATATTTAAAGGAATGCAAATATGCCCAGCACCCAAAAAAAGTAAAATTCACAACATTTGGTGTTTTTTTCTTTTTGTGAGGAAGTTTAGCCCTGAGCCAATGTCCACCACCAATCTTCCTCTTTTTGCTCAGTAAGATTGGCCCTGAGCTAACATCCATGCCCATCTTCCTCTACTGTATATGTAGAACACCCACCACACAATGGCTGGATAAGCAGTGCATAGGTCAGCCCCTGTGATCCGAACTGGTGAACCCCAGGCTGCCAAAGTGGAGTGCACAAACTTAACCACTACGCCACCAGGCTGGTCCAACATTTGTTATTTAATAAAAAAATTATCAGATATGCAAAGAAGTAGGAACATAAAACCCCTAATGAGGACAAAAATCAACCAATAGAAACAGACGCAGAAATGACACAGATGATAAATTAGCAGATAAGGATATTAAAACAGTTATCATAACTATATTACATCTGTTTAAGTAGGTAGAGGAAAGGTTGAGCATGTTAAGGAAAGACATGGATGGTTTAAAGAAAATCTAAATAAAACTTCTAGAGAAGGAAAAAAGCAATGTCTAGAATGAAAAGTATGCTGGATGGAACTAACAACAGATTTAAGCACTGCAAAAGAAAAGATCAGTGAACTCGAAGACACAGAGATAGAAAATATGCAAATGAAATAGACAAAGAAAGAAACATAAAAATAAACAGAGCATTGATGAACTGTGGGAAAACTTCACAACTTAATATGTGTGTAATTGGAATCCCCAAAGGAGGAGGAGGGATAAAAATACTTGAAGAAATAATGGCTAAAAATTTTCCAAATTTGATGAAAACTTAAAACCCACTGATCTAAGAAACTCTATGAAAACCTAGCACAAGAACATAAAGAAATTTCCTCTCAATTAGTTTAAAAAATAAAAAAAGAAATTCCCAAGGCATATGATAATCAAATTGCTTATTAAAAACTATGATAAAGAGAAAATCTTAAGACAAACTGAGACAAGTTACTTGCAGAGGAACAAAGATTCAGATGATAGCCAATTTCATCAGAGATGAAGCAAGAAAATATTGGAGAAACATCTTTACAGTCCTGAAAGAAAAATATCTGTCAATACAGAATTCTATACTCAGAGAAAATATCTTTCAAAAATGAACACAAAAGAAATTTTTTTTCAGCATACAGAAATTGCCACCATACATGCACTACAAGAAAAGTTAAAAGACATCCTTCAGGCAGAAGGGAAATGATACCAGATGGACGTATGTATCTACACAAAGGAAGGAAGAGTATCAGAAATGGTAAACGTGGGTCAATGAAAATGATTTTAGAAAATCTTATTTTAACCATCTCTTTGAAAGATAATTGCTTAATGCAAAGATAATAACAATGTATTGTGGGGTTAATAACATATTTAGAATTAAAATATCTGACAACAACAGCGCAAAGACTAAGGGGGGAGAAGAAGTACAGTATCGTAAGTTTCTAATGTAACTATACATTAAGTAATATAATAATTCTCGATGGGAGATGGTGATCCATTAAAGATGTATACTGTAAATCCTAAAACAACCACTAAAAATAAACCGGAGCTATAGCTGACAAGCTAACAAGAAAGACAAGTGAAATAATAATAAATAATCAATTAATTCAAGATAAATCAGAAAAAGTGGTAAAAATGAACAAAGAACAGATGGAACAAATAAAAAACAAATAGCAGAGTGGTACATTCAAATTTGACCATATCGATAATCATATTAAATATAAATAATCGAAACACCTTATTTAAAAGCCAGAGATTGTCCAATTGGACAAAAAAGCAAGACCTAACTATATGTTGCTTATAAGAAACCCATTTTATATGTAAATAAGAAAATAGTTTAAAAGTAAAAAGGATGGAAAAATCTATACCATGCTAAGAGTAATCAAAAGGAAGTTGGAGTGGCTATATTAATATTAGGAGAAAAGTAGATTTCAGAGCAAAGAATATTACCAAGTATAAAAAGGGTCATTTCATAATGATAAAGGGATCAATTTGTCAAAAGAATATTGCAATCCTAAACATTTATGTACTTAATAAGAAAGCTTAGAAATACATGATATAAAAATTAATAGAACCAAAAGAAGTAGGAAAATCCACACAGAGATTTCAACACCATTCTCTTAGTAATCAATAGAACAAGTAGAAAATCAGTTATTAGACGGGAGATTTTGGGAACACTATGAACTGCCTTGACCTAATTGACATTTATAGAACACTCTACCCAATAACAGCAGAATACACATTCTTTTCAGAGCAGAAGGAATATTTACCAAGATGGATCATATTCCCGGCTATAAAACAATTTGCAAAAATTTTTAAAGGATTCATCCATACCAAGTCCCTTTCCTGATCCTGATGGAATTAAATTTGAAATTAGTAACAAAAAGATGTCAGGGAAATCCTCACCCATTTGGAAACCAGCACAATCTAAATAACCCACGAGTGAAAGATGGATATGTTCATTCTCTTGATTGTGGTAATGGTTTTAAGGGTGTGAACATATGTTAAAAGGCATCCAAATGTATACTTTAAATATACTCAATTTAAAATATTTTAACTATATCTCAATAAAGCTGTTAGAAAAAGACATGTACTCAGGGGTTGAGATTTAATAATAACCACAATTTTTATTGTTTCGTCAATGGTGATCTTAAGTGAGACTGACTCTTTTTCTTTTCTTTTTGTCTTTTTTCTTTTCTTTTACTGTGCACACAATGAAGAATTCAATGACTACGAGTACAGTTTTATGTTTTTTGATAGTGCGGTTTTGTGACCTGTCTCAGTAAGTGCTAAGGTGTCAGCGGTTTTACTTACCACTGCTTTTGCAACACCAGCGCAAAGTTAATAGACTAAAAAAGCAAATCTTGCTTATAAAAATTGATTTGACCTTGCAGACCTCCAAAAGGGTCTCGGGGAATCCCCAGGGGTCTATGGATCACATTTTGAGAACTACTGTTTTAATAGAACTTTCTGGTCATTATTGCTTCAGTCAATGGTGTCACTTTAAAGATAGGACTAGGTGTATGAAGATCCTGCCATGGCAACTGCATGGGGAAGATCTTTTTTAGCAGTTGGGTCCTTGACTCGCTTCAAATCGCAGTACGGTATGTGTGCTATAGTAAAGATGAAAACCGCTCCACTTATAACTAGTACTATCAGTGCATACGCAACTAATTTTTTTTCCATGATGAAAAACAGAGACCGGAATTGCTTACTTATGGGTTTAGTCATGGATTATCTTCCATAGGAATAGTCAGAAGAAAGGAAAAGTCGCACTAAGGAAAAAAAATAGCAGTTATAAGGGATTTCTGAAAGTTTCCAGAATGAAGGAGGGGAGAAAAGAAGAATGAGTGGAGGAAAGAGGAAGAAGGATATTTAGTGTATGCGGCGTGAGAACAGATACAAATAAAGAAGGGAGGGATACATCAATAGAAAGTAGTGTTGGAATTGTAGATTTATGGAAAATTGTCAGAAAAGCCAACACTTGTAAAAAAACCAATTTACTAAAATCAGCTTCACTTACTATGTAAAATGTTTTAGATTTCTACGAGATACATCACACGGATGCATTTGTCGTGGATAAAGAGACGCACTGATCAGATCCTTCAGGGAAGGACTTTTGCTCCAGCTGTTGGAGTGCTGTTGGCAGACAGCTCTAGCTGTTAGCTCCTTTGGCTGCAGAGAGTTGCTTGCAGGAAGTCACCCCATGAGGTGGGGGCCTCAGCCATTTTGGCTCACTGTGGGACAACTCTGACAGGCGATTTCAGCTCCGGGGCTCCCCATGGGGTTGGGTGAGGCTGTTGTCGGGGAGTGGACTTCCCTGCTGACTTTTCCCTCTGCCTGGTCCTGTTCCTCCATCTCCTCCCCTCCCGGGTTGGTCCCAAGGGCACTCACTCCCTAATACACATCCTGCATGCTAAACTCTCTCAGGGTCTGCTTCCTGTAGATCCCAAACTGCAACGGCATCTTATTGAATTAAATATAACCCAAATGGGAGAAACCCAGGGAATAGAAAATCATCCTCAAATTATGTGTTAACATTGTAACTGAAGCGTTTCCTTATTTCTTATTTTGAATTGCTTATACTTAGCATGATATTATCTTTACCATTTTGTTTCATATAGGTTTGCTATTTTCACCTTCCCATTCTTATAGAAATCATACTGTGGAAAGAAAAAAAGATAATAGGGTAAGAAAAACAATTAGGTTGTTTCTTACCTGGCCACTCAGGAGACCCACTATTTCAAGGTTGGCCTACACAGCAAGACAGAAAATATATTGGGAGATGTGATAGCGGTTTTGTTCTGAATATTGTACCAATAGAAAGTTTTGAAGTGGTCCAATTATCAGAAGAACTGTCCATGAACGTAATAAAGAAGCTATTTAATTTTGGTTAAGTCTGAAGATTTAAATTGTCATTCAAAACTCTCAGACATGAATAGGATTAGTGATTTTGAACATCAGGAAAGTAGATATTTCCATCCTGTCTTCCTGGGTAGCTCCAGAGGAGGGCAGAACAGTGTATTCCCAGGCTAGCCCTCTCTCTTTTTAAATTCATTCTTACAGCCAAGCCTAAGAAGATAGAGTGGGTGAGCCTTCTGGTTGACTCCATTACCTTCAGACCTTTGCTCTCTGCCACGCCCTGATCCTCACCGGGGAAGAAGAAGAAGATGGTGGAAATAATTGTCCTGACAATTTAGACTAGAAACTAACAGACAAAATTGAGATATTCTTTTATCTTTTTCTAGGATTATCTCTCTAACAGCGATCTTTGATGCCGTACAAAGTAAATATAGTTGTGTTTAGCTTTTCATTTTAGGGACCTGCACTGGAGAAGATGATCACCTAAGGAGCCACTGTGAACATTTTAGATTTCATTTCTTTCAGATAATTACTTCAACCATACTTCTCAGTTTGGGAGTATGAAAGTCTGTCTCCTATAGGGCAAGGTCAGAAAAAAGAGGAAAGATATGATGGCCTGTTAGAAAGGAAATATTCTGGGAGTTCCAGTTCAGGCTTTGTGCAAGCAAAGTCTCAGTTTCCTTATCTGTAAAATGGGATTAATGTCTACCTCACGCGGTTATGAAGATTAAATAAAGGAGTATCAGAAAAGCACCTAGGACAGTGGCTGGTGCAGAAGTATTGAGTAAATGTCGATTCCCTGTCCATCCCTTCTCACAGAGCTGTGGGAAAACACTTCATAACCCCACTGGGTCTGATGAACCCTCCCGCCCCTCTCTATCCGTGGTTACAGCTTTGGAGATCATAAAAATGTCTCTTCCATGTCTCTTCCTTCTTTCCTTTCTTCCTCTCCAAGACAAGGAAGTGGTCGTCTCTGTTCCCTTGGATTCAGAAGCTGTGCCTCCCAGGACAGCCCAGGGGAGGAGAGCAGTGGCTTCTGCCTGCGCAGCGCAGCGGGGAGGCGACCGGGAGGCGATGGGGAGGCGGGCGCAGTCGACCCAAGGGTGGAGAAGGGGGAAGGCGAAGGACGCGCGTTCCCGGGCTCGTGACCGCCAGCGGCCGGGGGAACCAGTTCCCAGACAGCTTCGGAGAGATGGCAGGCGGCGGGGACCGGTGCGTCGTGGGCACCCTACACCTGCTGCTGCTGGTGGCTGCCCTTCCCCGGGCGGCCTGGGGGGTCAGTCCAGGCGCCGTAGCCTGGACCCAGGAGAAGGTGAGGGGCTGCTGCTGCGTGGTTGTACCTGGGCGGCTCTTGCCGGGTGCGGGGACGGCCGGCCGGGAGAGCCCCACCTAGGCAGGATGGGAGGCGGGGCAGAGCCGCGATCCCTGGTCCAGGCAGCCGTGCCCGCATCAGGAGCCCGGAGGAATTCGGCTCTGCGTCCTCGCCACCGTGCCTCCTTGGCCTCGGGGCTGCTTTGGAGACGCCACGGGAGCTGGGTGATGTCACCGGCCTCCCCTGACTGTGGTCTGATGCGGGTACTGATAGGCGCAGGAAGTGTGCCTTGCTGGCGGCCGCCCAGCAGGGAGGCTAGGGCGCATCGCCGCGCAGCCGCCCACTCCGGACCCGCGAGGCCAGCGGTCTCAGCGCTCCGCGGCCGCCAGGGTGCGGGGCGCACCGTGGCGGGGGGGGGGTGGGGGGGGTGGGGGATGTGCCCACGGCTCCCCCACCGCTGCATCCAAGGACGCCCTTGAGACGTTGAAGTTTCCATGCAGCCTCTGGATGGACATGTAATTGTTTGTCTATTTTAGATTTTTAAGCGGAGCAGCTCAGAACGAAGGAACTTAACTGGAGGCCCGCTTTACTTTAAAATATATTTTTTTTTTTCTTAAAAAGGAGTAAAATGAAGTTGTCAGAGCAATGTATCTAGTTGTAGGTGAAAATTTCATATAAGGAACTTAGGATAAAAGTGATTTGCAAGTTCCCTGTGTATGAAGGAAAGAGGTTCACGATTATTTCCCTTTCTTGTGTAACAGTTTTGAAATCATGACATTGCTAGGGGCATATGCAAATTTAATGTTATTGGAGTAAAATGGTGTGCTTTTAAAGGTACTAAGAAAAGCAGCACAGTAAACGGATATAAACTCCGATAATGTTGAGCAGATCTTTTGAATGCTTGCAGTATGCCTCTATTTACTCACATGTTTCAAATACACAGCATGCTAGTAAATGCAGGGGCCTTGTGTTGGCTCACAAGCCCACTCTCATCCAGCCACACACGTTTATGAATAGCCAGCTTCAGTTCTCTGGGTTATGCTTAATTAGCTTCACAGTTCAGGGGCCACAGCATGCCCCCACTTACACACGGAGACCGCCAGCCACAGGCAACCTGGTGAGGATGAGGGAGGTAGACTCAAGAATAACTTCTTTATAAGGAAAACAACTTCTTATGGGGGTTCAGTAGGAGTAACATTTATTGAGGAACATTGAGTTACATACTACTTAAATCCTCTCCTTCACTTGGCGGTGGGTACCTTCCTGGTCAGAAATTGGGAATGGGGCTTTAAGAACCAGAATGGGAGCCACGCCAAATCTGTCTTTACGATACATCTAAATGGATGGGAATGAGTGAGATGAGACCTGTTTGAAAGAACTGCTCTGAAGGGATCATTTGTAGGCAAGATGAATTTGTGGGTTGGAGAAGGTAATGGATTCTTAAAATGTTTTAAACTAATGAGAATTTAACTTTTGAGAAATGTCTTTTAAAGCACAAATCCCTTTTATTTTAAGAGGCTTCTATTCGCTATTGTCTTGGGAAATGATGCTTTCAAATGGTGTAAGCAAATGACACAATCAGCCACGACACTTCCCGATTTCTGGTCCTCTCCTCCCTTATTCTGTAGGACTTCATAAAATTTCCAGGTGGCCAGTACAAGTTTGCAGCCTGGGAAATGAATAAGTCCACTCTAAAATAAAGGCCTTCCTGTTCTATATGGCATTTAACATTTTAATCATGTGAGGTGTGCCCTTGGTGCACTGGTCTGGCGAGAGGTGAGGTGTGGTAAAGAAAGCATTGATTTTGAAATCCATTTTCTTTGCTTTGAAAAAAAAGTGTGTCTCTTCTAGTGGCATTTAGTATGTAAAAACAGTTCAACCTTAATTTATGGTTGTGTTCAGAAGATTGTGAGTTGGTTATTTGAAACCTGCAACCAACTTTTCCATGGAAGCAACAGTATAAATTGTTAGATTTGTGGGTGGGCCCACAGGTGTATATTAAGGAGCATTGGCATCTGGGTACCAGATAACCATCTCACAGGAATCTCACAGTGCCCCTGTGAGGAGGGTATGTTTTCCCCCAATTTATAGATGAGGAAACTTAACCACGATTACACTAGGGAACTGAAGAGCCCTCATCTTTCCTTTCTTCCTCCACTCTCTTCTTCAAGGTAGATAGATGAGTCTTGGCTGATGGCGCAGGGAACAGTGTCCAGGTAGTGAAGGAGTGTAGGGCTGTGGGGGAGGGTTGGAGGGTTGGAGGGCCAGAGCAAGGGATCGCTTCCCCTTTCTAGGTCAGGGTGGATCTTAAATGGAATTCCAAAATAGGTAGTTTGTTTTTGGAAACTTCTCTTCTCTCACTCCCTATTTCCCCTTTCTCTCATCTCCCTCATAGAGCTTAAAGGTTGTTATTCTGGGGGTTCATCCATATTCCGAAATTACTTCTCTGAATCCTGCCCCCTGCCTCCTTGACTCCTAATCCTGTTCCTTTAGTACAAACTCATTCCTTTAGTACAGCATTGTCAACCAGCTGTTAAAAGGAATATCATTAAGTCAGTCCTCCCTTAGGTGGAGTGACTGATGGCTGTTAAGAGGGCTACATATGTTTTTAAAAAGGAAGCTATTAGCTCCAGTACATTAAAGTATGGCTTCTATTGAAGCCCTTCAATTATGAAGTTAACATGTGCTCATTTTAGAAAACTGGGAAAATACAGAAAAGTATACTAAAAAGAAAACTATAGTTCTCCCATAATTCCACATTCAGAGATAATTGCTGTTAACCATTTTGTTGTTTTTATTTCTAAATAAATTTGATGTTGGGGCTGGCCCGGTGACATAGTAGTTAAGTTCACGTGCTCTGCTTTGTCAGCCCGGAGTTCAAGGGTTCAGATGCCAGGCACAGACCTACCCACTGCTCGCCAAGCGACGCTGTGGTGGCATCCCACATACAAAATAGAGGAAGTTTGGCACAGGTGTTAGCTCAGGGGTGATCTTCCTCAAGCAAAAAGAGGAAGATTGGCAAGAGATGTTAGCTCAGGACCAATCCTCCTCAAGCAAAAATAAATAAATAAATTTGATGTTTTAGTTCTGTCTCTCTCTCCATATATATGTGTATGTGTACACTTGCATTAATAGAGATGGATAATAATTATACCAATCTCACAGGTTTTTGTGAGAATTGAATGAGCTGTCCCTGTACAGACCTCGGCACAGTGGCTGGCATATAGTAAGTGCTCCATAAAGGTTAATTGTTTATTTTTAAAATAAACACATGAATATTTATTTCATACTAGAGATTGTGCTGTATATACAGTTTTATATCTTGCTATGTTGATTGACAGTATGAGTATTTCCTTGAGCCAATAACAGTCATTGAAAGCGTCATTTGATGATTGCAAAATCATCTTCATTCCATAATTTAACTGTCCCTTTATTGTTGATATTTAGGTTATTTCCAAACTTTCTCTATCATAAAGCTGGGACCCAATGTATTTTAATGGTAGAATTTTCGTTTATTGTAACAAAGGTGAAGTAGAAACATTTAAGTCATATTGGGGATACAGGGGCAGATTTTTTGAACAGAGGAACCACATATAGGAGAGCTGGTCTCACCTGGGAATCCTCCTCCAGGGTCAGCTCTGGCAAACAATTACTGCTGTCTTCAGCATTTCACATTCTTCTGCCCCCGGAGCCGTATGTATTCTAAAAGTCCTTAGTGTTCCCCTCTTCCATGGTTCTAAAAGTCCTTAACCATCCACCCCTCCACCCACCATGATTCTTATGGAAGCAGCAATGGAGACTCCAAGGCAGGGACAGGGAGGTCAGTGGTAGGCTGGGTGTTGGCAGGGGAAGAAAGACAAAAATGTGCCGTCTTTGAGCTTCTACATCGGCAGGTAAGTACTGTGACATCCATTTTACAGATAAGGAAGCTTTTCCTAGTCCCAACTAGTAAGTGAGGGAGCTGGGACCTGACCCTACAATGTAGTGTTCAAAGCCCGTACTGTTTTGCTTTTAGATAGAGGGCTGGTTGCATTGAAAGAAGACAGAACTTTATCTTATTCAGTTCCCAGCTCTTCCATAACTGCATTTGTAATGTCAGCGGCATCTGATACACAGAAGGAGTTCAGTAAATGCTGGCTGTGTTGGATTTGTAGATAGACACAAGTGTTAATCTGAATGCTGTCTGGGAGATGTTCATATAGGATGGAAACTGGAATTGCACTGGCTGCACTTCTGTAATGATCCCCCTTTAATTCAGTGGTTTGGGATCTCAAACCCCTCCACACGCTGAGCCAGCTCTACAAATTATGTAATTAAACTCCTCTTTGGCCAGGCACCGTGTGATTAACCTAGAGGAGATGCTTCAGGATATCTGGTTCACACTTTTTTAGCTGAAAGATTCTTGTCACCCAAAGCAGACTTTTTGTCCTTTCTGCCTGGATGAAAAGACAAGGCAGGGGCTGTAACAGAGACTCATTCCTCTGAGAATGCTTGTACCAATGGAAAGTTGTCTACGTGCCTTTTAACTGAAATGAACCTAGAATAATTTGAGGTTTGCATCTAACATCAGGCCCAACACATTTTTGCCTCATTTATTTTCCTTATGCCCAGTCCACACCTTCTTTCTAGGTTTCTCCTCTTACTCTTTCCTCCCCCCTCCATATAGATTTTTATGTTTATTGATCTCTGAGAGTGAGTCTCCATAAAAATCGAACGGATGCCATTTAGATTGGAAAAGTCAAATGCTTTTGCATACAGGGCTTTAATGAATAGAAAGGCTTAAGTAATTAACTGAGTGTGGTCGTTTCTCCCTCTCGGTTCTTCACTGACTGGGAAGCTTTTCTCTCCGCCATTTCACAGGAGCATCTTTACTCCCAGGAAGGTGAGGAGAGGGAGGGCTCTTTGCTGAAGTAAGTTAATTAAATGGTTGAGCCCAGGAGATTGAGGAGCAACATGTGTAAGTCTCTGTATTCAGGAGCATCAGTGGCCTGTCTGCTGAGCTTACCCTTTATCCATCCATTCAACGTTTTTTGGTGCTGTTTGTCAACTATGTTTCATCCACAATAACTGTTACAGCTAGAGATACTGGAAAGTTATTTGTTTTGTCCCTGTTTTCTCTTAAATCGCTTAAGAACTCTTTCAAGCCTCCATAAATCGCACATTTAAACGTGAGCTTGATTTCCTTTCACTGTGGACATGAAGTGAAGCATCTCATCCACAGTGATCAGCCAGGCTCTGGGAAGGAGGAATGGACAGTAAATAGAAAAGGAGTCACTGGTCAAACAGCCTTCCTGACACAACAGTTCTTTTTTTTTTTTTGAGGAAGATTAGCCCTGAGCCAACATCTGCCGCCAACCCTCCTCTTTTTGCTGAGGAAGACGGGCCCTGAGCTAACATCCATGCCCATCTTCCTCTACTTTATATGTGGCACGCCTACCACAGCGTGGTTTGCCAAGCGGTGCCATGTCTGTACCCGGGATCTGAACTGGCAGGCCCCGGGCCACCAAAGCAGAATGTGCACACTTAACCACTGCACCACCGGGCCAGCCCCAACACAACAGTTCTTGATTGTCACAGTGACTGCCCTGGGCCAATGCAACTCTAAATCATCACAAGCATCAACTGTCAGAAATTCAAAAAGAGCAAAGAGCACCAACACCGAGCTGCAGCCCTTCCTGGCCCTTTGCAGCACGTAGTTGCCTCTCTCTCCTGTCTTTATAATTGCTGGTACAGTCAACTGATTTGATATCTATGATGACTAAAATACCCATTTCACTTTATTATTATGTAAAGATAGTTTTAGAAGGATAGTTCATCTGTTGATTCCTTATTTGATTAATTCACCCAATATTTTTCGAGTGTTCAATATAAGCTGGGCACTGTGTGGCTCTGGGGAGAACGTGGAAAATAAGAAAGAGAGTTCCTACCCTCATGGAGCTGACATCGTGTATGAAATCAGATGTTCAACAAGTAAACACACAGGAAGTGGCCTCCAAGTTGCAACATGAAATGAATAGGAGTTAGCTGGGTGAAGAGGAAGAGGAAAGCCTTCAAGCTGGAAGGCATTGCAGATGCAAAGGCCCAACAAGGCAGAGCCTCACGTTGCTTCAGGGCCTGGAAGGACACCAGGGTGACTGAAGCATGGTGAGCTGGGACAAGTGGCCCTGCTTGGAGCTCCTGAGGCAGGAGAGACCAGACAAGCTCCTGTTGGCTGGGTTAAATAATAATTAACCATGTAAGTCTTCTGACTTCTTGCCTCCATGTTCTTCTTTTCCCTTCCTATATTTCTGTTGTTTTGTCTTTTAGCTTCACCTTTCTTCTCAAAGTGCTGTTTGAGAGTTAACGTGAGGACTGAGATCCTGGAGGTACCAAGGAATTTAAAGGCTGCAGTGGCAAATTTATTAAGGAAATATATTTAAAAATGTATTACCAGTAAATAAACACAAATGTGAAGATGTTCAGGCATGGCATCAACATTCGGGAGTAAACTGGAAGTGTGTCTAGAGGAAGCAGGGAGGCAGAGCAGGACTGGCATGGGATTGGGAATGCACAGAACCGGCGTCTTTTTGTGGACCTACCCGTAAACTCTCCTACGCCCTCGGGAAAATCAGCTGATTTCTATGAACCTCAGTTTCCACTGATATACATCAAAAAGGGTGGACTAGGTCATCTCTAAGTGGCCTTTCCAGCTCTCAATTCTATATCTCTTTAGTGTTTGATAGAAGATAATAGAACTAAAACTTATTGAATATTTACCATGGGAGTTTACATAGATTACCTCCCTTATTACAATTATCCTAGGAAGTAGGTGTTATTACCTCCATTTTAGAGATGAGGAAATTGAGCCTTAATGAGGTTAAGTAACCTTGCCAGAGTTACAGCCAGTAAGTGATGAGGGCTGAACTGAGAGGGTCTGTCTGAACCCACAGCTCATGCTCTTTGCTTGGTAATACCGGAGAGTGATGATGAGGCATATCAAAGTGTAGATAAATATAAGTAATTAGGTGGTAAGTGTTCTCTAATTCCACAGTTTCTCACCAGCCTCACGGAGTGTTTCTTATGGAGTGAAAATACCTATGTGATTACTTAGACATACTCAACAGACACTGGTTCTTGAAAGAACTGTAAAATAGACAAGCTTCCTCCAATTTCTGTTTTGGCTTCCAAAGAACTTAAAACCCTTAAGTTACCTTCATTGTTCCCCTTAGGGAAGAAATCATCTCATCAACCACTCACTTCCTTGTGGAGAGGAGTAACGCATTTGTCACTGAGTGCCTGAGAAACCTGTAATCAATGAATAATTCATCATTACTAGTATCATAAGAAAATACAGCATGTGTGAAGTAGTATCCAAAATGTATATTTGAATATTATATTTACTTAGCTGTTTAAGTTAAGGTTTACTTAATAATATATAAGTGTACCTAAGAGTTGGAGCATTAATAGAATATTAAAATAATTTTAACTGAAGATAAAAAGTGTACTATTTAATGGGTTATAGAAGCATTAAACTCTGGGTGAAAGGAATTGCAACAATCGTGTAGGTTAGAGCTGTTCAATAGAAATATATATTGAGAAGCACATATGTAACTTTAAATTTTCCTGTAGCCACGTTAAAAAAAGTGAAAAGCAATAGGTGAAATTAATTTTAACAATCTATTTTATGTAACATATCAAAAATTATCATTTCGACATGTAATCACTATAAAAATTATTAATCTGCTGTGTATATTACACTTAAAGCACATCTCAATTTGGCTAGCTATATTTTAAGAGCTTAATAGTCGCATGTGGCTAACGGCTACCATATCGGACAGTGCAGATCTAGCTCAAACTCCTTTATTAGTTTTTTGAGAGAAATGAGAAGTTAAGGGAACTGTCCACGCTTATGCAACCTATAAATGGCAGCCAGCAGCTTTGAATCCACCTTGTCCGACCTCAAGACAGTGCTTATTCTGTAACACCACACTGCCTTTTATAAAACAGTTATGCGAACAAAATATATTGTTTTGTTGCCCGTTCTTTTTTTAAATAGTGGGTTTTCTTAAGAACAAGAGATCAATAGTTGGTTTTTTTGTTTTTGTTTTTGAGGAAGACTGGCCCTGAGCTAACATCCGTGCCCGTCTTCCTCTACTTTCTATGTGGGACGCCTACCCCAGCATGGCTTGCCAAGTGGTGCCATGTCCCCACCCGGGATCCAAACCAGCGAACCCCGGTCTGCCGAAGCGGAACGTGCACACTTAACCACTGCACAACCGGGCCGGCCCCAATAATTGATATCTTTAAACCTTACTTTTACAAAGCAATTGTACCAAAAATCATTAAACGTTACACAGGAAATGTGATAAATATTAATTTTCAAGTTCTAAGAATTATGTTAATTTTATTTTTAAAATAAACTGCCAAAACAATTAGTTTAACTTTCTAGGTCTAAGAGACCAGTTTTAAAGTTGAGTAGTTTAAAGTACCTTGCGTGACATAAGAGCTATCCCTTTATTTTGAGATTCAAAGCAAATGTTTTTTAATTGCACATGTCTCAGGGTGAGTCTTAAACATGTTATGAAATGATAGCCAGTTCAATAATGTGATTCAATCCTCAGAATTATCACCGACCAGCCACTTTGAATTCGTCATCTCTTCGGCGCGTGGCAGAAGGCACCAATATTTCTGAAATGTGGCAAAATGACTTACGACCCTTGCTGATAGAGCGCTACCCGGGATCCCGAGGAAGCTACGCTGCTCGCCAGGTGAGAACACAGCACACAAACCTAAAGCTTGTTAAATAGTATTCGCTTTCACATGAGAGATAATATTATGTCCAAAGTGCTGAGTTGTCTAACATTCAGATATGTCATGTCATCTTATTATTCACCAAAATAAGCAACCCAGAAAAGCAAACAACTGGGAGGAAACATCTGTTCTGAATTAAGTGATGCGTATTAATCTAACTCAATTTCTGTGTGAAATCTCTCCCCGGGGTACAACAGCAGACAGGGTACTAAGTACTCAACTCTTGATCATTTCTATAACACACCCCCGGGGCACCCAACCAAGTTTTCTTGGACTCTTAAACACCCAACATTAACAGCCTTTTACAGTCCTTGCTTGGAGGTTCTGGGCCGAGAGTGAGGTATTGTCCTGTGAGGCCTTCATTCTCCATTGGGAAATTGTACTCATCCTGGAGGGAGAGTCAAGATCAGTAATAAGCTACTTTCTCCAGTGCAGTGCTTTTCAAACTTCTGATCCATGGTAAAAAAATACATTTTAAATTTTATCCACACAAACATAAAGATGAAGAAAAATAATAAAATCAATGGAAAATCACAAGAAACCAACCCAGGCATGACTACTAAGGGTCCTGACTCTTCACAAATGGAGGTTAGGGTTGTTCAACCAGGTGAAGGACCACAACCAGATAAGTTTGCTGAGAACAAAAGAAATATGAAATGGATAATGGAAGAATGTAGTTATAAAGACCAGCTATAAAAGGCTGACCAGCTGCAAAAACATGGATTTGATTGCTGTATTTCTTCCTTATTCAGTTATGAATAAGTTTGAGTGTGTCCATTTTATGTTAGTTAAATTTACATAAATGTAAAAAAATAAAAGATTGAGTGATATGTAAAAAAACATTTAACTGACGCAAAAATTTCATGAAAAAATACTCTTATTACCTACAGTTTACTCTGACACTGTTATTAATATCATATTAATATGTTAATATTACTCTGATATTAATTCTATTCTACTAGTTTAAAAAAAATGCTAATCATGACCCACTAAACTGATTTCAAGACCCACTGATTTTACCACTGCAGTTTGAAAGACACTGCCATTGAGGGGTGATTAGGCCATAAGCTGGGTCAGATTTTGAATCTCTATCTGCCTCCTTAGTGTCAGTCTTCTTATGCAATCTGAAACTTTGCCTCTGAATGACTGTTTTTTGTAAAACTAGCCCCATTTCATGGGGCAACTTGAGAAGGAGTGGGGAGAGACTGGCCCCTCATATCTAACTCTGAGAGTACTCCATCTGCCTAACTCTTCAGGCAAAGACCTTGGCACTCCACTGCTGTGACAGAGTGACACCTGCAAGGCGCAGTGGCACAGGTGTTGGGCTCTTCTTTTCTGTCAGGTATATGGCTTCTGCCCCTCAAGGCTAACAGACAGCCACTGTCTGTCTCCCCATCAGCCTCTTGTCTTCCATCCAAACAGCTCCTGCTTCTCCTAAGGAATTAAATGGGGGAGATCCAAGGAGCGCCTTACTTCTTACCAACCTTTAGGCAGAGTAATGAATAATAACGATGATGGCTGACTTTCACTGAGCACTGTTTTTAGGTCAGGGACTTTATGGAGTTCCTTGCATGGATCATCTCATTCAGACCTCGCAGCAATGCTACCATGTAGGTACTATTTTTATCCCAGTGCTACAGATTTAAAAAGACCTGAGATTTAGGTGTATGAATTATCTTGTTCAAGGTTGTACATGTGGTAGTGATGAGGCCAGAACTTGGACCCAAATCTGCTTGACCTCTCCATCCTATCATTGGAAAGTGGTGGCTGGGTGGAACCAGCTGTATAGTGTATGCTCATAAAAGTCTCCAGCTCTGGATCTTCTCGTGCCCAAGTTGGAGAGTGAGACACATGCCATTCGGTTCAACGATATTCCCTGGGCCTCATCTCCTAAGCATTTTCTTCTCCCCCCTTTTTTTTTTTCTAAAGATTGGCGCTTGGGCTGACAACTGTTGCCAATCTTCTTCTTTTTTTTTTTTATTCTTCTCCCCAAAGCCCCCAACGCCCCAGTACATAGTTGTACGTTTTTTAGTTGTGGGTCCTTCTAGTTGTGGTATGTGGGACGCCGCCTCAGCGTGGCCTGACGAGCGGTGCCATGTCCACGCCCAGAATCCAAACCAGTGAAATCCTGAGCCGCCGAAGCAGAGCGTGTGAGCTTAACTACTGGGTCACGGGGTCGGCCACGGGGCCGGCCCCATCCTAAGCATGTTCTTAATAGAAGTGTAGGGCACTTACTGGGGCTTTCCAAAATCCTCAGTTCCTCATTAGAAAAAGATCTAGGTGTATAATACTCACTCAACTGAACCTTTTTCATTTCCCCATACCATTTGATCGGAAGGCCGTATATACCCAGAAACATATGTGTACTTCAGACCTGAGGTTCCTTGCCTATGGGCCTCTAGAAGTCCATAAACACAGTATTGCTATTTTGATCTTTATGTAGCTTTAACAGAATATATATCATAAATAATATACATAGACACTGTTGTGATTAAAAAATACGTATTCATTGAAAAGTGTTACTGAACCCATAAAAACATTTTCCATGTCATAGGCGGGTGGAGGCAAATGAGAAATTTACTGACAGTATTTTGGGACGTGTTGAGAACTGCTCCTGGGTTGCCTATGCATGGTCTACCTGACCTGGCAGTAATCCTTACAGGATGTTAGAAATCTCACTTAAGAGATTCAACTTTATAATTTTTTGAGAAGAAAATCACCATGAATTTTTAGAGAGCTGTCCCCTGAGCTGTGGAAGATAAAGGGTTTCTGCTCTTGAAGATGACATGGATGACACTTGAGTTCTTATGAGGGTGCTAGACTAACGGCCTTAAGTGAGTAAGATTAGTACCTTTCACTCAGAACTAAGTTTAAAAAAGATTGGTGGAAAAACTTTTTCCTGAGCCCTTTTTGAGCACTAGATCAGATGTTTTATAATTTATAGAGTTCCAGGGTTGTAACTAGAGAAAACTCTCAAATCTAAAAAAAGGGGACTTGATATAAAGTTGATTGTTGAATTAAGTTTTGCAGTTGTCAATAAAGATGCGCATTGCTATGGATTCTCTTTCAGAGAATATTACAGGAACAATATCCATTGGTCTGCGTTTTTACTGTCTCTGATCAATGAGCCTAGAGGTGCCTATTGGATTTTTAGAATATCTTTATTTGAGGAGATAATTTATTTGTAAAATAAATAATTTGAAGGCATGAAATTTTGAGGTATTTCAGTGACTTCTATCTGATATAGGAATAAAAAATAGATTAAAAAATTAAGACGATAAAGTCTCACTAAGGTGCAAGCCAGAAACTTTGTCTAAAAGAAGCAACCTGGAAACTTCATGGTTAAAATCCCCTATAGCTGCACAGAGCATCTGAGAAGCTGAAGCTGGCCCACTTCAGCAAAAGGCGTGTATATCCCTGAGTGGAGGGCCCAGACGGAGAGCCTCAGCTCGGAGCCCAGGAGACTAGTATGTGGTACATCCAAGAAGGAAGAGGTCCTTGACATCTCTAGCGGCGAGATTCAGCATCCTGACAATGGTCTGTGCAGATTGGTGCAAATACTGCAGAATCTGCTTCCTTCAAACAAATCTGGTCTACTAATGTCATTGATTCTCAGAACCTGGAGATGAGAATTTAAGTTTAATTAAATTAGACCCAGGATCATTCACTAATGTTAACCTAAAATCCCCTGGGCCTTCCCCCTCTGGAAGTAGAATGTTATATTTACCTTTATCTTTCTCTCTCTTCCTCGCTCACTCTCTGTCCCTCCTTGTCTCCACCTCTATCTCTGTATTCTTTTCTTTTTTTCTCTACTCAATCTCCATCTATCTCTGTCTTCATCTCTCTCTGTCTCCATCTCTCTTTCTCCCTTCCCCACTTTAAAAAATAGATGTATAGTGATCCAAAATGCAGCCTGTCTTCTAAATTGCACTTTAGCATCCCTGGTGGACCCAGGCTTTTGCTACCGGTGTAGGGAAGTGCAGCTGCTTTAGACTCCCTCCCACAGCCAAGCACTTCCTGCCTAGGGGCGTTTTAGTGAGAAGGGCAGTAGTTTTTGACGCCTACTCTAGAGAATTGTGGTGGGAACTTGCAGACTAAGCCCGAGAGCCAAAAGCACATCAACAAGGGATATTGGCAATCTAATTAGATTATGCAGCCAGTTTGATTGTTTATAAAGAAATTAGTTGCTAAGATAAATAAAAAACATTTATACTGAATAAAAAAGGTTACTTCAGGGAGAACTCTTTTGAGGGCATATATTGATGCTTTTGTGGAATTTAGTGTCAACATAGACATCAGAAATTATGGCCAAGACCTGTTTAGTAGTTGGGAAATGAGTTTGTGTGTGAGGTTTCAGCCGAGTAAAGCTAACAGATATGTTTTTAAAATCCCAATTCACTTTGTAAGCACGCAGGCTATTGGTGCTGAAGACATTTTATGGAGCTGTTCATCATCTGGATACCAGATGTTCTGGAGTATATGGTTTTTTTTTTTTAGATGACCCCTTTTATGGAAAAACTTCTATTCCCCAAAGTCTGGGGATAACTTATTTTCATATTCTGTGGAAAGCTTATCTTAGATGCCCAGTGATTTCTCTCTGTTCAAACTGCTAATGTTCTACATTATGTAATTTTATATATTCTCACTGAGAATAACTTCTTAGTTACAATCAGCCCATATTTATTGATAGCCTACTGTGAGCAATGCCTAGTACTAAGAATTGTGGAGGTTAACAAAGTAAGTGAGAGAGGGATGATGATTTCAAAAAGTTTATAAACATTTTTTTTTATTATATGAAAAGATAACTTGTAAACTTGTAATAGGAAAGGCAAGGTATTGGGCCATAGGCTATTTAGGCCAAAGTCCACCTCTCTACAGAAAGCAAGGGGTGACTAGCTGGCGAATCACGCGTTTATTTGGCTTTTGCAGGATTGACTGTGGAATCACTGTCCTCCTCTCTGGTTTAGTTCTGTTCTTCCTGGAAGCTTCCTGCCACAGTTTTCCCAAAGCCCCAGCCTACGTGTCATGTCATGTTAGTTAGGGCAAGCTGCATGAGACTTGGCTGGGCTAGAAAGTCTTGTATTTCCTTAAGGAGAAAACTCTCCCATTTTTTCCAGTTATTATAAGTTACTGGTTTATCATCTCAAGGTCCATCCCCACTGGATGTTAATTCTGGAACAAATTGCCGGTTATGTTGATGGTTAGTTCATTGTTTGATTAAAAAAAAAATTCTTCAAGGCAACTTACAAAAACGTTTATAATATTTCAAAATAAAATAAATGGAACCTAGAGAGAAAATGAGGCAAAGGGAAAATAAAGATAAAAGATAAATGGAACAGCAATGAATTTACTCATAACTTCTCACACCACAAATTCTAGATTCTTAAAGAAGACACTTTCAGTCCCTTTTCCATCTGTTTCTTTTCCATCTGCTGCTTTCTCCTATCAATCACCATATTGCTCATATGGGCTAAGGTGACCAGGAGAGATGGAAAAATCAATTCTTTTTTATTTTTTTACCAGCATTTGCAGTGGCTCTAGACTTGCCTTGGGTGCAGAAGGAAAGCTACTTGATATGTCATTATGGTTCATAATTCCGTATCGATTCTTAGAGTGGACAGGACCTCAAATATCCCCCAACCAACCCCTTGTTATTGGACTCTCTCTACATTATCCTTAGCAGGTGAGCATCAGTATATTTTGTTAGTGTTTGTTACGTTATTAAATATTTGCTGGACTTGGGGCACATGTTATGAACTTGGGACAAAAAGAGCTACTGTTTGCAGCTCTTGCCCTCAAAGAGTGGGGCTTCCACTCTAAGAGTGGAAGCTGAGACCTGTAGGACCTTGGTATATCTGATTTCTCAAACATGCCTTCTTAGCCTCCTAGAGATATTGAGAACGGACTTTAGTAAGTATTGAACTGGATCTCTATCTCCTGACATGTAGAAATGTCCATGAAATATTGTTAAGTAAGAAGAACAAGGGGGCAGAGTAATGTGTAAAGTAGGATTCTATTTATATAAAAACATACGTGGCCAAATATATGTGTTTGTGTGCTAGTATATATTCATATAAACAAGAAGGGTGTGGAAAGATACACATCAGACTGTTAACGTTGGTAATAATCACAATTGGTTGGGATTGACTGGCAGCGGGAAGGTTAGGGGAGAGGGAGAGGATTAGTTTTTCCTTTAAACATCCTTACTATTAATACAATAAGTGTGTATTGCATTTTTAACTTGAAAGGCATCACATACAATTTTAAAAATATACTTAAATGAAAAGTGTCTAGATCTGGACTTTCGGTTTTTGTTTTGACCAGCACATCATGCAGAGAATTCAGAGACTTCAAGCTGACTGGGTCTTGGAAGTGGACACCTTCTTGAGTTGGACACCCTATGGATACCGGTCTTTCTCAAATATCATCAGCACCCTCAACCCCACTGCTAAACGTCACCTGGTCCTCGCCTGTCACTATGACTCCAAATATTTTCCCGAATGGAACAACAGGGTGTTTGTGGGAGCTACTGATTCAGCCGTGCCATGTGCCATGATGTTGGAACTTGCCCGTGCCTTAGACAAGCAACTCCTTTCCTTGAAGGTATCTGTTTCATTCTTGTAGATTCCTGGGATAAAACACATTAGCAGTAACTCAGAGAGAAGTCTAGAATCCTTGGGGGAGTGAGAAGCCTGTTTAGAAAGGTAGACTTTCAGCACATTTTGCACTAATTTGTTGCAAAATGAGATGAGGTTGAATGAGTATTAATTGGAAGATTACATTATTTGGAATGTCAACCGTGGGCAATTAACCTAAGATACACGACAATGAATTCGTTAATTGGCACCTAATTTCTTAGTTTTGAATACACATTAAGTTAAATACAACATTTCTTTGCGAAAAACAAAGAAGGTGGAAGGTTGGTGCAGGCATATGTATGGGAACTGTGTTTATTTCTTCTTGTTTATATAGCCATGAAACATCACAGCCTTCTAATCTGAGACGTGGTAGCTCTTGAGTGGAGGGGAGGGAGTTGCTGCAAAGTGGTTCCAAAGTAGAGGGTGGGTAATTCAGATATAGCGAGATGAAAAGCATGAAGTAGAAATGCATTATTGTTATTATCTGTCAATCTCGGCTCAATTTTATGTAGCATAACAGAGCTTTTGTTACGTTTCAGCTCAAAATACTTCTGGGACTCTCAGATGTTATTTCAGTCTCTGTGTTCTTAAAGGTATATTGGAAAAAAGGGCTAAACGAGATGAAGACGTTTTGTTCAGATATCACTCATAACCAAGTAAACATAACAAAGCAAAGACAAGAAACTTTGTTCACAGGCAACACATGTCTTTTTTTTCCCTCAGAGCTTTATGAAGGGGCTAGCCTTTGATACAATGAGGGTAAAGAAGTAAAATGTTTATCTTGTAATGGAAGCAATAGGGAGATTTGGTTCTGTTTTTGCCGGATATGGTATACTTGAAGAAAACAAGAATTATTTATAACCTCTTGGTATCCTTTTCACTGTTTTCTCATTTGGTTTTGTTTTCTGAACCTTCTGTAATATCTTTGTCCCATGCTCTGCCCTACTTTTAACTAGCACCCTTCCCCAGCAATTGGGTGATGCAGTTCAGAAGCTGATATAAAAGTTTAATTTTTCCTATTTGCATTCTAGTGTAAGGACATGAAATGAAATGACCCTCGTACACTATTGGTGGGAATGCAAGTTGGTGCAGCTACTATGGAGAATAGTATGGAGGTTCCTCACAAAATTTAAAATGGAACCACCATATTATCCAGCAATCCCATTTCTGGGTGTTGATCCATATTAAAAAAACTGGTTTAGAATGCAAACTTTGAGAGTATTGGATTTATTCTTTCAGTTGTACTTTAACTGTATTTGTATTAAGGAGTTATTTCAAGTTCTTCAGCTGTCATGGATTGGGAAGGTAGGTGGTGGTGGAATGTGACCTGGGAGAGCACTGGATGGTAGGCTGGATTATCGTTCCAACTCTTTGTGGCCCTTCACCTTCCAGTAATAAGATTAGACTTATACATTTACATTTTTGCCTTGTAACTTTGCTGTGGCCTCCCACAGTAGCAGGTTGTACTTTCTCATTCTTTGACTCTGGACTTGTTGTTTGACTTGTCTTGGCTAATGGATGCTAGTAGATGTGACACAGGCAGAGGCTGGAAATGTGCTTATGCAATAGGGCGTGCTCTCGCATGCTTTGCCATCATGATGAGAAGGGCATGCCTTGGCTTGCCTGTCAGTCTGAGAAGGAGAAGAGATGTGTGGAGCAGAACCAACCTTGATAACTGCAGGGTGACGCAGAGATCCTCTAGCCAAACCCTGTCCCTCAGCTAATCTACAGACCCAGGAAGACACATGATTGTTGTTTTAAGCCACTGAGTTTGGGGTGGTTTTACACACCTTATTATTGTGGCATTAGCTGATAACAACCTTGGCTGAGGAGCGACTGAAGATAATTCACTGACTATGTTAACACTGGTAACTAGGCATTTATTGTATTACAATGAAGAAGGATCGGAAGACCTTCACAAATCAGGCTACACAGATTTTCCTCACTCCAAGGTACTAGGCTGAGTTACTAGAAATTGAGGGCCACAGTTATTTTCCTGCCAGTCCTGAAAAGAAGTAAAAAGAGCAAGTTGCGTCATAGATCTCAGGATCATTGTCCACAACAGTCTCGCCTGTCTAAATGAACTGATGCTAAGAGAACAGCATGAAGGTAAATTATTGCATGATCAATGGAGTCCCTCAGCTGAAGTTTCAGTGAGGCACATGAACCTTCAAGCCTGCAGAATGTGGAAACTACCTCCTTTTGCTTCTGCTCTTGGCATGAGCAGAAAGTCTGTGGTCCCAAGCAGTCTCATTCTGCCTTGGTGTTCCATGATTATGCTGTTTGATTTAGAGCTAGAACTTGGGGCCAGTAAAGGCCCTTGAAACAACTGGAAACTCAGAATGTCTCACTGAAGTATGCACCTTGAACCTTTTGCCATTGAAAAAATCTGTTTAATTACTTAATTCTTATTAAACTCTGAGTGCATATGTATTATACTGACAAACACCTCCTCTACCTAATGCTGTCAGTAGTTATGAGAGATTCAAAGTATAATGGTAAACTGTCCTTTTCCTGTGGTCTAATTAAGGAGCAATATTAGGACAATTGAAATGATCAGCATACAAAATAACTTAGTTTTTAGATGATAAAAACATTTTTCTCCTTCTTGTGAAATCACCCTAAAACAATCAGGAAAACTCCATCTTTGAAGGAACTAGGGAACATTTGTTAATGGGAACCATGATATGAAGACAGAAGGTGAATGGACATAGGGCAAATGACATAGCAGAATAGAGAGGTCACATTCCCCCTGGGAGAGGAGGAAATGGAAGAAGCTGGTGGTTTTCTGGCAAAATCTTGGAATGGCTCAGAAACTGGAGGGAGGAATGAGGAAGGCAAAAGTGAGGCAGGAGGCTGGGAAGGAGTGTTTATTAATCTGTAAAAGGAGCACTTAGGTAAATAGATTCCCACCCCGCATCTAGCAGATATGTGAGTACCTCACCTGTACTCTTGGAGGAGATGATAGAACATTTTTCTGGAGAAATTGAATCAGGGAGGTTCTGGATATGGGGACACTAGATATAGAGAAAGGCAGTAATAAGCTGCCTCGTGGAAATCAAGATAGGTGAAAGTCTACACATTGAACAGTGAAATTCCCCAGCCTTTTCCCCAGTTCCAGCCTGAAAAAGCGAGCAGCCAGCTTATGCCCAGTAGCCAGGAAACTGGAGGATCCTTCTCCAGAGAACATGAGCCATCTCAGAGAAAAAGACCCACAGACAGTGACAGTTGGGGATCCTCAGTGAAAACACCAACTGCGCACGAGATTGCCCTGCAGTGAAGCCAACCAATCTGTGTGTCTAATCAGTGTTTCAGTAGCTTATTCTTTAATGTGACTGAACACAAAGGACGACCAGACATTTGAGGACAGTCTCCAGCATGAAAGCAAGCAAGCAAAACAAGTAATAGAAATTGAAAAATGAACCCAGATGAAATAGAGTACAGGAGCAGAAGATAACTTAAAGGACACTATTGTTAACATCCTTGGGAAGATAGAGAAGTTATATCCATAACAGATTAAAGAAACATCAGATTCAGTTTGGTCCAATGGGAGCACGTTCTCCCTGTACTGTACTGTGGCAGAGAGAGCAAATGCTTGTATATTTTTCTCAGCCGGGTTCAGCTGCATGAGTGTAGGCACAAAGTAGGCAGAGAGTTGGACGTAAGGTTATGTTTTTGCCATGTGAGTTTGAGCAAGGCAGGAAGAGGCAAGGGAGTTGAGCGTGTATGCAAGGGAGCATTTAGAATGATTGACTCTGGAATTGAAGCAGAATATGGAGTGAAGTGAGGACATCCTGGGAATGAAGGACTGAAAAGATGAATGATTCAATAGATTAGGGATTCCTGGGATTGTGGGAGTCAGAGTACCAGAAGGACTAATCTGAAAGGTGAGAGTTTGACTGTGGAAAGTATAAAATCTATCAGAATCCTACTGACCCTTCTAAGTTCCACTCAAATACTGTCACCGTCATAAAGTCTTCCTTGAGGTCTGGCGGATTCAACCTCTCACTCTATCCAATTCCCAGAGGGATGTTGTGTTACATTTGTGACCTTGGCATGTTTGGCCATGCTCCTGTATTCAGTTTATCTTTCTCTCACCCAACTAAGGTGTAGGTTCCTTCAAGGGAGAGGCTATAATTATCATTCCTTGTGTCCCTGTTGCATTCCTAGGACAGATCTTTGAACTTTGACTCAATAAAAAAATTGCAGAGTTAAATAAGGTGAGAAGCAAGAAAGATTTGCAGTGCTTTCAGGTTGTTCCCTGGGATGTACACTGTTGTGGAGTTTAGCATTTGGGTCATTTATTAGGGAGTGGCCTTGGCTCAACACCAGTGGCAGGGAGGGAAGAAAAATGGGATTAGGCAGAGGGAGAAGTCGAGCTGCTGTGCAGTTTCCACAACAGCCTCAGCCAACCCCTGGGGGCTCTGGAGGTAGAATGGCCCTTTAGAAAGCCCTTGGGACCAGCTTAGGTCAGTCATTGGGTGAAGAACACCCATATGGCTGAGGCAGTTCCTAAAGGGGCTAACAGTTGAAGGCCTTCTGCTGACAGCTGTCCCGGCAGCAGGGGCAACACATTCTTCTGAAAGGGAACTAGGTGATGTGTCACGATGTCCGTCATAGCAGTTCCACAGTTTCACACTTCTCTTTATATGGGCGAAGACTGTGGGAGGTGTGATGATTTTCAGAGAGGAAGTGGTATAAAATAAGCTTTGGCAATATTTTCATTTGCTTTGGTATTTTCCTTTTCTTCGTGGCATATTTATCTTTTTTTTTTTTCCCGTTAATGGGAAAGCATGCTGTTTTTAATCCTCACAGCGTTTTTGCTATCTTCTTACTGTTCTTTTTACCAGAGGATTCCAAACTCCCAGCCAGATCTTTCACTCCAGCTGATTTTCTTTGATGGGGAAGAGGCTTTTCTTCACTGGTCTCCTCAAGATTCTCTGTACGGGTCTCAGCACTTAGCTCGGAAGATGGCATCGACCCCACACCCACCTGGAGCAACAGACACCAACCAGTTGCATGGCATGGTGAGTCCTGGTAATTTCCATGGTGCTGCAGCTGCAGGCTCTGCCTCAAAGGAGCTAAAGCTAAAGCCAATTAAAGACCTAAAAATGCCATGGCGTCTTTGGAACAGAGTGTTTATGATAGAGCATTCCTTGGCAGGCATTGGGTTTTTGAGGAATCCCAGAGCTAAAAAGAATGATTCTGGGTTAGAAGTTATGTTTGATGGAGCTTAATTAAAATGGTGTGAAAAATCAGATAAAGGAAACATCAAATTCAGTTCAGTACAGTGGGAGCACATTCCCCGGGGACTGTACAGAGAGCAAATCCCTTCTTTGAGGCCTCTAGAAAGCCTGAGGAGGCTGGGGTCTTGGGAAATGGAGTCAGAGTGGGACACAGTGTGGGGATGTGAGTGAAGAATTTCCTCAATGGCTTCAAAGCATCATCATGCCTCCAAGTGTGTGTATGACATTTTGTCGTGTCAGTTTTGATGTGGTGTTTTTGACATGGAGGTGGAGACATTTTGATGCTGCCTTAAAACCCTGTTCTTATCACCAAGCAATGGGTGCAACACATGACCCCATTTTCATCCTCATTCCTGGGCCCATACTCCTTCCCTAGTTCCTCACCCTACCCTTGAATTCTCTCCCTATTCTGACTGTCTTCTCATATTTGACCTTGACTCAGTACTTGAATCCTCACTACCCCAGCTTGGAACCCCACGCTACCCTTGAGACCTCATTCTTCCCTGTGCCTTCATCCAATCTGCCTTCACCCTCTCTGTGACCTGAAAACCTATTCCTGACTGCCTCCACTCTTCCCTGTCCTTTGTCCTATCACTAGCCTTTACCCTGTGAGTCCAAATGGCCATGTTAAATGTCGTCTGTGACTCTAACACGTCTCATATTGACATTCTCTTCTTCCCATTGTCCGTTGGGAAGTCTTATGGGATCAGGAGAGTATGGTTGACACCTCATCCAGTCACTTGTGCACAAGTGGGTAAAAAGGGTTCAGAAGAGGAGAGATCTTGTTGATCAGTAGGAGGAACAATGTTATTTATTTATTTATCAGTCCATCCAAATACATGAATCCATAGTGATGATTAAGACCATTTTTTCCCCCAGGAACAAACTCTTAGTAGCCTATCCAATACTCCTCTTTCAAACAAGCCTATTTTTTCCCAGGAAATATATTTAATCATCATTCATGGGTTAATAGATACTATGTCTTTAGAATCATAAACTCTGCAAATATTTATCTACTGTGTGTCAGGATCTGTTAGGTATTTACCCACAAATTATCTCACTTATATAAATGAGGAATTCTTAATCTGGGGGGGTATTCTTCAGGGAGTCCTCAAGCTTACTAATGTTTTATTGGGCTCAAACAAGTTAAGAAACACTGGTTTAATTATAGAGGCTTATAGCCAGAGTGGACCGTTAGAGATTAGCAAGTTTGAACTTCTTGTTTGATAGAAAAGGAAATGGAGAGCCAGAGATGTAAGGTCATAGTGCTCCTTGTCAGGGAATTTTTCTTACATGCTGCTTTGAGGAATAAGTAGTTATTATCCACTGCTCTCCTATAGGCAGTTGTATCATTACAGACTAAGGATAAAATGGCTAATTAGAGTGGAATAGAAGATCAGACAGGCGTGTACTCCCACCCGAAAATAAAGTAAATATATTCTTTTTTAATATATAAAATATTTATCTAACTGTGGCTATTCTTCTGAGGTTACAGACACAGAGGACATCCACTGCCATTTGTCCACATTGCGTAAGCAAGATTTAAAAAGTTCCTCAAAGCATTAGCTTAGAATGTTATTAAACTTTCTGTTCATTTATACAGCTCCCTGTACTACTCTCAATTATGAAAATGAAGTTAGTTTGGACTGATTGTTTTTTTCTTTTTTTTCTGAGGAAGATTGGCCCTGAGCTAACATCTGAGCCCATCTTCCTCTACTTTATATGTGGGACGCCTACCACAGCGTGGCTTGGCAAGCGCTGCCATGTCCGCACCTGGGATCTGAACCTGCGAACCCTGGGCCGCTGAAGCGGAATGTGCACACTTAACCGCTGTGCCACCAGGCTGGCCCCTGATTGTTTTTTTCTATTGATGAATGTAAAATGTGTTTTGGTGACAGCGATTAAACAATCTTTTTTCTCCTTTAGGATTTGTTGGTCTTGCTGGATTTAATTGGAGCTCCAAACCCAACATTTCCCAATTTTTTTCCAAATACTGCCAGATGGTTTGATAGACTTCGAGCAATTGGTAAGCACCGTTGTCATTAAAAAGTCAAACCTGGTTTCTTCCTGCTGACAAACACTATGCTTTAAAATTCAAAATTTGATTTAAATTAGGATTTGAATATATAATATACTTTACTGTCTTTTTTCTTGCTTTATTGATTATTATTCTTATTTATCTCTTTTAGTAGGCCCACTTTATTTGCCTACATGAAACTGCATTTTGAAATGGAAACATAAAACACTACATTTAATATTTGCATATCCTAAGAAATGGTTTGAAAGTATTTTTCCAGAGTCCCGTTTGAAGCATATGGAATGCATTTCCAGGGAAACCTTTACTCAGTCAAGCATGTTGGCTAGTGATGAACGCTGTGTTCTTATAATGACACCAAAAGATATTCTTTAATTTTTCTTTCTTTTCCATCTCTGTCTTCGTCATCTTCTATTTTCTGCATTATCCAGGCATGATTTTCCTTTTAATCTAATATAAACTCTGCCTATTTTCCGAAGGAGTAAGAGATTGGGATGCAAGAGAAAGCCAAGATCCTTCAAGAGTCATTTAAGAGAAGGTTTAGTGTCAGATAAATGAGCGGGTCAGGCCAGGCCAGGCCAGGCAAAGAAACAAGGATATCTGTGACTCAAGAGAGAGGATTGGGGCATGGAGAAAGAAAAGGAGAATAACTTCTTTCCTTCATACCTCTACTTCTCCACCCCCTAAACATCCCCCCTCCACCCCCAAAAAACCAATTGGCATCATCTGGGAGAGATGAAAATGAGATGGACTTTTATTATAGAATTCAGGCCAGGAAGCCTGCTTCTGAGGCAAGAACTTGCAGGCTAGGAATTCCTTACTAGCCACATAAACTTCTTGGAGCAGGATAGAATTGTATTACTTGTAAGCAGTGGGAAAGCACTGCCATCTCAACACATGCTTTTGCCATGAGTTCAGAATTTGCCAATATCCAGATCTAGAATATACAAGAGAAACTTCTACCTGAACCTCAGATGCTTATCTTTAGCAAATTTCAATTCCGGGTTTGGAAGAATTCCTATCATGGCGTTAATACTAATATAAACTTTTTGGGCCTCTTTCTTGCGTCATATTTTCCTTACTTTGATGGTAGCCTCAAGAAATTGGGTTTGGCCTTCTTTCAAGGATTTTGTGCACTTTTCTTATTTTCTCTACCAGAATGAACTTATATCAGTAACTTACACTTTAATGCAATTTTAACCCATTGTGCCGTCCTTCCTAGTGGTATTTATGCTTCAAACCATATCTCTAATTATACAAGGAAAAATTGTATCCTAAGGTAAAGGAATTATAAATATCAATAAACAGATAGGAATATTGTTATGGTGGTGGCAAGGGCTTTCTCGATGTTCCCCAAATTGTATTACATATGCGTGCTTACCGCTTGGTCTAGTTTTACCCTTTAAATTTAGCAATCAAAAAAACCCACAGCTATCCTATGAAGTTTCATTCCGTTTTCTTAATCCTCTTCTTGTGATCTCTTATCATCTTATAACATAGAACTCATGTTATACGTAACACATGGGTTCTGTTACAAGATGACAAGAGTGATGGAGGAGCTGGCCCTGTGGCCGAGTGGTTAAGTTTGCATGCTCCGCTTCGCCAGCCCAGGGCTTGGATCCTGGGCATGGACATGGCACTGCTCATAAGGCCATGTTGAGGTGGCGTCTCACGTGCCACAACTAGAAGGACCCACAACTAAAATAATATACAACTATGTACTGGGGGGATTTGGGGAGAAAAAAGCAGGGGGAAAAGAAAACAAGAGTGATGGAATGCAGGCCCATGGTTCTCAAACTGTAGTGTGCATCAAAATTACCTGGAGGGCTTGTTACGCCACAGGTCACTGGGCTGCATCCCCAGGATTTGTGATTCAGTAAATTTGAGGTGGGACCAGATTTGTATTTCTAACAAGTTCCCAGGTGATGCTGATGCCCTGGTCAGAGACCACAATTTGAGACCCACTAGTGCAGGTCATGATAGGTATCCTTTCCCATAGAGTGGCCACTCAGTATACTTCAGCCCTGTTCTGTTTGACTATTCCCCTTTCAAGCCCCACGTCTCCTCTTAAGGCGTTCTTCATCCAGGATCTAGGATCTGTAAGTATCTACGCCTGTGTTTTTTCCTCCATTTTCCTCATTCCATCCCTCCATTGTTCTACTGAGTTTCTACCTCTAAGGAGATTCTCACCTGCAAGGCTAGAGCCGCGTGAGACTCTGCTCTCTTCAGAACTGCTCCAAAATGTACACGCCCCATTTCAGCTCAGATGTCTTGTCACAGGTGTGGCTGTGCTCCCTGCTGCATAATGTTTTAAGAACCATTGCCAGGTTTGCTAAGATTTCAAACTGCTTATGCGTTCTGAGTATTGATCAGATAAAAATAGATACACATCTGTTGTCTAATTGTCATCTACAGAACATGAACTTCATGAATTAGGTTTGCTTAAGGATCACTCTTATGAGAGGCCGTATTTCCACAGCAATGGTTATGGAAATGTGATCCAGGACGACCATATTCCATTTTTAAACAAAGGTAACGTGTGTGTGTATGTATAGCGTATGTATGCATGCATGCACATGTGCATTTTTTACCTATTGTATTTATTATGTTTTATGTGCATTTGCAGCAATCCAGAAGTGTGAAGAACCATTACATTTAATTAATTAATTAAATCATTCACTAATCATCTCATGGCTTCCGTTTTTTCATGAAAGTCATTTCAAATGCTTGAGGACACCTTTATATTTTTTCCCACACCTAGAATATTTATGAAAGCTCATATTCCACTGTCTGTGCCTTCCCTTTCATGGAGTTTGATTGTATTCTTACACTTTGTGTAACTCTGGTGTTTTCTAATTAATAAGGAAGCAATATCCTTGATGTTCCTGGTGGAAATCTAAATCAACCCAAGGACTCTTGCAGTAACCTCTCAATTGGTCTCCAGCTTTTGTTCTTGCTTCCCTATGCTTTACATAGGAGTAAGAGCTATCTTCTAAAAATGTAAATCAAATTATGTTACTTCCCTGCTTTAAAGCTCCGTTGGCTTGCCGTCATGTGGAATAAGACCCAGAGTCTTTACCATGACCTACAAGGACCTCTATTTTCTGACTCTGCTCTCCCTCTCAAATATCACCTCCTACCTCTTTCTCCAATGATTGCTCTGATGCAGCCACATTGGTTCCTTGCTGTTTCTCAAGCAGGCCAAGCATGCTTCTACCTCAGGACCTTTGCACTTACAACCAGTGCTGCCTGGAATGCTCATCTCCACATCTTACACAGCTTGCTTTCTCCTTATTGCATGTCTCTATTTAAATGTTAGCTTCTCAAAGAGGCCTTTCATGACTTTAAATACCCCTTTCTTGGCCCTACTGTCTGCCTCTCATTCTCTATTCCCTTACCTTGCTTTATTATTCTTCATAAGCCTCATCATTTTCCAAAATTATCTTTTATATTTGTTTACTTGCTTCTTTCTCTACTGGAATGTAAGCCCCATCTGAGCAGGGCTTGGGCTTTTCATTGATGAAAACTCAACTTCTAGAATAGGGACTGATACATAGAAGCTGCTTTATAATTATTTACTGAATTAATTAACATTTGTTAATGAATGAATGACTTAGGAGTACAAGGGTGAGATACAAAGAGGTACACAGAATATGATGAATTATCAGCTGTTTTTATAAGGTACAGAGCTCCCAGAATTCTGCTTGAAGAATGACAGTTGCTAATTCACTCACCGGAAATGTGCACTTGATTACAAGTCGGTTCTTTCTTGTTAGGCGTTCCAGTTTTGCATCTGATATCGTCTCCTTTCCCTGAAGTCTGGCACACCATGGATGACAATGAAGAAAATTTGGACGAAACCACCATCGACAATCTAAACAAGATCATACAAGTCTTTGTGTTAGAATATCTTCATTTGGTGCCGGCCCGGTGGCGCAGAGGTTAAGTTCGCACATTCCGCTTCTCTGTGGCCTGGGGTTCACCAGTTCAGATCCCGGGTGTGGACATGGCACCGCTTGGCAAACACCATGCTGTGGTAGGCATCCCACGTATAAAGTAGAGGAAGATGGGCATGTATGTTAGTTCAGGGCCGGTCTTCTTCAGCAAAAAGAGGAGGATTGGCGGTGGTTAGCTCAGGGTTAATCTTCCTCAAAAAAACAAAAAAAAAGAATATCTTTATTTGTAATATTCTGATTTAGTTTATGATAATTGCATCTAGTATTTCATTCAAAAGTCAAGGCACAATTTAAACTAATCTGACTCTAGGCAAATGCTGTGTGGAAACTTCTATCCTATAGATTCATTCTGTATATGTCATTGAATATGTGATCAATAAATCCTAGATTTGCATCATGTCCTAAATTGCTCATTATTTTCATCTAGAGATAAAGAAAGAGAAATGTCAGGAAAACAGAAAATAAGTATCTTTTAAAAACTCCTTTGGGTAAGAAACTGTGAATCTAAATCAGATTCATCTAGCTAGTGTCATGGTCTTCTAAATAGTACTTAAGTGTGAGGATGGTGTGCAATATGTGGACTGTTTCAAGATTTTTTACACTTGGGAATAGTTGCATATAATACAAAATAGAGATGGAGTTTGAAGGCTCTCCAATTTCTTTGAGAAATCTTTGTAGGGTTTATTTCATGGAAATTAAATCAGAATTAAATGCCATGTTGTGAATTTCTTTTTTATATAAATAGAAAATTGTATAATTGATAGTTCAATTTTTTGTTTTCAAAGATTGGCACCTGAGCTAACAACCATTGCCAATCTTTTTTTTTTTTTCTGCTTTATCTCCCCAAATTCCTCCGGTACATAGTTGTATATCTTAGTTGCAGGTCCTTCTAGTTGTGAGACGCCACCTCAATGTGGCCTGAGAAGCAGTGCCATGTCCGAGCCTGGGATCCGAACCCGTGAAACCCCGGGCTGCGGCAGCAGAGCACGTGAACTTAACCACTTGGCCATGGGGCTGGCCCCTGATAGTTCAATTTTTATAGTTTTGCATATTTAACATTTTTCTTGTTAAAATAATATAGCCGGTAACAAAAAAAAGCAGAAAATTAGAAAGCTATAATCCCATTATATTAACAGAATCACCATTCACTCTTCAGTGTTTCCTCACTTAGTATCTTTTTTCTTTTTTCTTTATTTTTATTATTTATTTATTTTTTTGGTGAGGAAGATTCGCCCTGAGCTAATATCTGTTGCCAATCTTCCTCTTTTTTTGCTTGGGGAAGATTAGCCCTGAGCTAACATCTGTTGCCAATCTTCCTCTATTTTGTCTGTGGGTTGCTGCCACAGCGTGGCTGACAAGTGATGTAGGTCCATGCCTGGGATCTGAACTTGCAAACCCAGGCCGCTGAAGTGGAATGCGCTGAACTTAACCACTGTGCCACAGGGCTGGCCCCTCCTCACAAATTTTCAATGAAGATTTTTTTGTGTAGTTGTAATCAAATTGTATCTACAATTTTTTGGGTTTTTTTTTCTGGTAAAGTCTATAATTATCAGACATTTGTTAGCTGTTTTGATCTTGGGTTGAGATGAAGAAAGGAAGAAACGGTTGAGTGTGTCCTCTAGGGTTAATATTAAGATAACACAGTAGCAGCACAGTGGTTATGATAATTTTGTGTAGGTAAATTATATGGTGTTCAAGTTTACTTAATTACTTGTAGTGTATTTCTTTCAGAAGATTCATGGGAGCAAAATTGTTTGGGCTGGAAATACATAGGAATCCATGGATTTTTCTTTAGCTACAGGAACAGTTATCTAGAAATACAAACTTGATCAATTAAACAATTAGGAAATAGATCCTGCCATATAGACGAAATTAGTCGGGGCCACTGTATTTCATGTGCTCCCTGTTCTGAGCAGAGATCTAATAAATAATCACTGAATTAATTTGTGAGCTGGGTAGGACACGAGACACACAAGCTGGTGAGGAATGACAGGTTTAAGTTCAGTGAGAAAGGAAGTCATTGGGAAAGGAATTTACTTACTAAAACATGCTTTCCAGGTAAAAAAAATATGATTTTGTCTGTATGACTATATATGATTATATAAAAGAATAGCCAGAATTACATATAATATGTCTGTACGTGTAAATACATACAGACATACATTGTCTGTCTGTAATTTCATGTTGGTAAATCTTACAGAATTAAATTTTTCTGGGGTTTCTTTTTATTTTACAAATCCATTTCTAAAATTATATAAAGGGATGTTGTGCCTTTGTGAGTTAAATAATAAGAGCTAACGATTGTTGAGTACTAACTCTGTGTCAGTGTCACAAGTGTTTTTATGTTTTTATCAACTTAATGCTCACGACAATCTTAAGGGGTAGATGGTGTTCTTAACCCCATTTTATGATGCTCAGAGTGGCTAAGTGCCTTCTTCAAGACCACGCAGCTAGTAAATGGCAATGATGGATTTGAACCCAAGGATTGTGGCTCTAAAGCTTATGCTCTGAACCACCGTAGAGTACTACTTCTTTACAAGAAAAGAACTTGACAGGATATTCTTAATCCCGAATGCAAAGAGCAAATCTTGAAACTTTCATAGGTCCTTCACCCAGTCTGGGAGAGCATTCTTTAATCACTATGGCTGTGATTCACCCGACAATGTTAGGTTTCAGAGGCACATCATTTGCATGCAGAACTATTTCTTTGGCATAGCAAAGGCTGTTTTTGCATCAGCGTGGGTATAACATAAATCAACACGAGAAGGTCCAGGGCTAAAGAATCTAAGCCACAAAGCAGGATTAAAGGAAGTTGAGTTTTCTGGATTCACTTTTGCATGAGAGAAAACATTTGAAAGGGGTTCAGAGAAAATACATTCATTTTTTTTTAACATCCGAAAAGAAATCATTTAACTGATGATATTAAAAGAGAATGGAAAGAAGTTTTAAGAAGGATCCTAAACATTAGTTGACAGTACTAGTATATAATTATAAACCTATATAAATTTCTTTTGAGGCAGAATGAAATTAATAGGAGGGCTGCTATAATCTGTTGAGTTGGCATTAGTTGAACTACTTTTAGAGGAGGAAGTCGGAGGATATGTTAAAATGAGATGAGAGGAAAAATAAAAACATAAGCAGCTTAATCCAATGAAATTTTCCTTCCTTCCAAATGGCACATCCTAAAATTCTATTCACTAAGAGTTTGCACTAATATGAGAAAAGCAATCATAATGCTGTAAAGGGAGACATTTTAAGGTATTAATCTTGATACTAATCTCTGAAATATGTTCTATATAATACATGCCAGTCAGAAATATTGCTTTTCAAAAATTATAGCTGCAAAGGCAGTGCTCCATAAACATTTTGTTGTATTTGGAATTGCGCATTTTGGAGCATTTTACTGCCTCTAAGAGAACAATTGGTATGTTTTGTCTATTACTATCAACCCTGCAAGGCATAGGGCTATTTTTCTTCTCCAAGAGAAATGAGTTCAAAGGAAAATATTCATAAAAGAGTACTCATAACCCTGGCACCTAAAAAAAATCATGAGTCTGTTATTGTAGCTTGAGGGTTGTGGCTGGAAGAGAAAAGACAGATCCTTCAAAATGGAGAAATGTTTTAGATGGTGAAGCCGTTGTTGTAAGAACAAAGCAGCCCACGTTTCTAGCTCCGACTCCAAATCTTTAAATTATTTACTTCATGGATCTTCTTCCTTCTATCAAAGAGATACGTTCATTATGGCGCTGCAGCAAAATCACGTGAAAACCGAACATTTGCGCCATCAACTTGGCCCAGCTGAAGGTGATTACTTCTTATAAAGGAAGGATGAACAAGACACTTCCATGTCTCTAATGTACAGACAGCCCCACGTGAGGCTTGGGCATGGTATATTCTGTTGAAAAGAAAAACTCAGTTTCTTTGCAAGTCCTAAATCTGAGAAATGAAGAGTGCAGGAGGATAGAGGACATTAGAGAAGATGAGAAAGACTATTTATGGCAGCCGCAGTAATTTAAAGTGAAGCGAACGTAGGAAATTTGGGGAAATTACTTAAATTTGCTCTTCATGAATGTATGGGGTTGGGCTTTCACAGTCAGCCTTCCTACCAACTTTTGGCTTCTAAGATGGATGTACGAAAGATTGAGGTTTCACTCTGAGTTTTAAGGCCACTTTCTACGCAGTCTGAAATTCTAAAAGTAGTTTTGAAGTGGTTTAACTGCCTCCCCTTGCTTCTTCCTTCTATCTCACTTCTCTGACTTCTATGATACAGCTCTCTCAGCCTTCAAATAGCTAAACTACTTCTTTGTTGAAAGGGGCAGAAACCGCCATGTTTCACAGAAGGGCTGAGGTGGAGAGGGCAGTCATTAGCTGGTTGAGCTGGTATGCTGGTATAGGATACCCCTCAAGTCCTCCTGAACATGAAAATTGGCCTAAGTATCCTGGCACTACATCCAGCAGCAATAATTTATGGCAGCTTTGAGGAAAGCTAGGATGAAAGGACTGTCTGTGTCGTGGCTGTAGCCTTCGGCCTGAATTTGGTTGGTGTGCTCACGCAATGTGAAGTCATGTTATTGTGCTCATATTTCAAAGGCAACACATGGAATGTAGCCCACTCTCCTGACATATCCAAATTTGCCAGTGGAGAGTTTAGACCATTTACTTTAGAATTAATATTAAGAGCACAAAATTCCCAAGAAGAGAAAAAGGCATGGTTTAAAGCAAAGGAAAAAAAAAAAAAAAGAAATCACAAAGCAACATACAAAATAGATTTCAAAACTGATAAATTATAAACCGCACTAAAAACTTTATTCTCTTACATTTACAGAGCACTCTGGGGTAGAAGAGGTCTTTGGCATTCAAGGATTTAACATTTGTGGTTTTGGCTAACAAAGAATGACGTAGTAAATTATTTGAGTGAAGAGATTGGCGTGGAGAAGTGAAAGAGCTAGCTGACTGCCAGCCATCAATTTCACTGTTGTTCTCCAGTCATCCTTGCAGTAACTCTTGGAAAGTAATAAAATCCATTTGTTTGTAAAAAATGAATACCCCCTGCTTCCCATCTCCTAAGCCAATTGCTCTTACTGGAGATGTAATTAAAGATGTCTAGAAAAATGATGGTGACACAGAGTAGCTTTAGAAATGGTTTTAAATCTTTATTGATAGTAGAATTAAAAGCATGAAAAGATCAGTTTAAAATTTAAGGGTTTTTTAAATTGCTTTTTATGAGACAAATGATAAACCATAATGGTATTCAGAAGTTTTTAGGATATTTCCCTTGAGAATGTTAAGGATCGATTTTAGGTTATGCTACAGTTATTTCATATGAGTAATTTACTGCGATAATCCTTTGATAGGTTTACCCATATAGCTGTGTCTTAGTGTCTTAATTTTAAAAATAAGTGAACACAGTTGATAGTAAGACTAGACTCTAGGGAGCTTGACTTCTGGTACATGACATGGCTAATTTCAGATTGGTTAGGAGAGGTCTTAGAGATTTTCTAGTTTATTTGTTCTAAACTGGGTATCCCTCATGCCCCAGGGGTCATTTGGAAATGTGTGTGTGTGAGCGCGTGCGCGTGTGTATGTGTGTCTAGTGAGATAGGTGGTGGGTTTTTTGTTGTCATAATAACTGAGGAGTGCTTCTGGCATTTTGTGGACAGGAGCCAAAACACATCTTCAGAACAGTTTGCACCGTAAAGAATTGTCCCACCAAGTGCCATTAGTGCCTCCCTGACAAACCCTGGCTATTTTTCCACATCCTCATTCTAAAGGTTCAGATATCAAGATCTAGAGAGAATGGATCATTTAAGATTCTTTTGGTTGCAAGTGACTGAAAACCCAATTCAAACTTACCCAAGCAAAAAAGGATATTTATTTCCTGTTTATGGTTTCAGGCACAGCTGAGTCCTGAACTGTGTCTCTTCTTAATCCCTCTGCTCTGCCATCCTCTGAGTAGGTCTCAAACTTAGGTAAGCTTTTCGTCTTGGGAGCAGGATGGATGCTAGTAACTCCAGGCTCATATCCCCATAACTCTGATTTTGGTGAAAGGAGGGTATCCATTTCCTGTCCAACAGTTCCATGAAGTCCTAGGCCTGATTGCCATTGACCCAAGTGGAGTTCTGGATCCATTCCTGACTCAGTCTCTGGGCTGGGGATGGAACGCATTAATTAACTTTGTCCTCTGGCTCATGCCCATTCCTATAACTTGGAGGAGGGTTAGCCCCACCAAACCACAGAGGCAGGGGTGGTTCTCCAGAGGAAGGCCTAGGGAAAGGATGCTATACAGACAAGAGCAATAAATGTCCACCACAGCGACCAAGTGAGTTATGTGGCTTATGCACAATCCTAATGCATGGTGCCATGCTGCCTTCATTCTTATCTTACACAGAATGTGGCATTGTAATGTCCTCTTAGAATGGAGACCTATTTGATCTTCCATCAAGGTCTTAAAATAGAGGGTCCAAATCTTGGAAGGGGAGCACAGGAGTTATAAGAGTAGGTTATGCCTCAGGCTTTACAAACTTGGATTAGGAGATTCCTAAATCTAGCTGCTCATGCTTCAACTCCCTGCAGTTGGATCCTGGTGTTGGAAATGAGAGTTTGTCAAAGGAAACAAAGTTGCTTCCCCCAAGCTCAGATTTTCTTCAGGATCATTGTGTTTCCCTGGACCTACATTGCAAGTTGATAGAGCTTAGAATATTACATTCAAATACCTACACTTGTTAACATTTCCTTTTGGCAGAAGGCAGAGAGATTACAGCATCTGAGGAACCAAAAAATGTTGAAGATACTTAGAAATTGACTGGGAAAGGTAAATGGCTCCGTTACAGGAGCCGGGAGTCATGGATGAGACCTTGTCCAGACACCACCTGAGCCCAGACAGCCTGTGAAGCTGATGAGGATAGGGTGGCAGGAGAAGGAAGGGTTTGTTGACTCACCAAACATTTCAGTTCAACAGCTCTCAAAATCAAAGAGTTCAAGGCAGCACATTGATTAAGTAGATGTTTCTTCTACCACTCCTCAAAGGCCCATAAGTGTTATCAAGCCCATGAATGAAGCCCAGCCAGGTCATAGTCTCCAACAAGGTCATTATCAGACCAGAGCATGGGTGGAGTCTGAACTGAGATTGTTGTTAAGGGGCTGAGACCAAGAGACTAGAATCCAAGTGTTTTAGAGCTGAAAAGCCCTTAGAAATCATCTACTCTGTGGTTTTCGCCCTCAGCTTTAGATTTTTCCTGGAGGTGGTGCTGCAGAGAAAGATCCTCTCTGCATTCTTGCCCCCTTTCCCAGTGGTAGAATGTGTTCCAACAGTTTTCAAAATTTTGTGTTTTAAGTAGTAGAGCCCTTTCTTTGGAGGAAATCTCACATGGAACCCCAAAGCTAAAAGAGGACAGACCTGGTTGAAGCAGGGAGAGAGGCCTGGAACCTTGTCGGCTAGCCTTATTCAAACTACCCATCCCCTTATCTGCCCTTATCCACCCCCATAAGGACTCCAGGAAACCCAGGGCTCTGCAGAACATAGCCTGGAACTCTGATTTAATTTTCAGTCTCCTTTTACTCAGTTCTCAGCAGAGACAATGACTCAACTGTAGAGACTCTATAGTTGAGTCATTGTCGATCACTCACTATTTTGGGTTCTGGACCCACTTTCAGCGTGGCAGAGGTTTTCCCAAATATCCAAGCAATGCTTTGGACACCAGCTGGGTGTCCTACAACTCAACTCAATTCTGACACTATCTGTTTGGAGGTAGCGTCAGATCCCACAGGAAAATGTGTTCAGTCTCACAAGATTGTCTTCCTTCCCCCACTTCAGGCACCAGTCACAAGCCCAGGTTATCGCCTGTACTTCTGACCCACCAGCTGTACATGGGAGGTTCCAACAACCTCCTCCGACTCAGGATGCCAATCACAAGTCCAGGTTGTTGCCTGTACTTCTGACCAACTGGTTATAAATCACATGGTTTCCATGACCCCCTCCTTGCTAAAGTGGCTCATAGAACTCAGAGAAACATTTCACTTATTAGGTTACTGGTTTACTATTAAAGGATATAACTCAAGAACAGCCAGACGGAAGAGATGCATAGAGCAAGGTATGTGGGAAGGGACACAGAGCTTCCGTGCCCTCTCCAGGTGTGCCATTGTCTTCACAACCTCAACGTGTTTACCAACCCGGAAGCTTTCAGGACCCTGTCCTTTTGGTTTTTTATGGAGGTTTCAGTACATAGGCATGATTAATTAAATTATTGGGCATTGGCAATTGATTCAACCTCCAGCCCTTCTTCCCTCTCTGGAGGTATATGGATAGGACTGAAATTTCTAACCCTCTAATCACGTGGTTGAGTACTCTGGCAACCATCCCCGATCCTTTGGTCAGCTAGGTCTTTCCAAAAGTCACAACATTAACATAAATCCAGTTGTGGTAGAAAGGGGCTTGTTATGAATAACAAGACACTCCTTTCACCTTTCTGGCTCTGAAGCTATTTCAGGAACTGAGGACAAGAGACCAAACATTATGACAAAAGATGCTCCCATTGTTCTTATTGCTCAGGAAATTCCAAGGGTTTTGGGAGCTGTGAGCCAAGAACTGTGCATGAAGACTACATATATAAGAGGTATATTTTGGTCATCTGAATGACCAAATAAGTATTTCTTATAAATCACAATACCACATTCACTCATTGGCTTCTAGGTCATCACTTTTTCTTGGTTGTCCTACCTCTCTAGTCTCTCGTGTCTTCTTTGCTGCATCCTCCTCATCTTCCTGACTCCTAAAAATCAGAATATTCTGGATCTTAGTTCTTGGACCTCTTCTCCAGCTATACTTACTTCCAAGACGATCTCATCCAGCCTCACAGCTCTAAAATTATGTGCAGACTTTCAAATTTGTATCTCCAGTCCCAATCTCCCCTTGAACTCCAGACATCTCCACTGGGATGTCCCAAAGGCACCTCAAATGAAGATGTGCAAAACTGAACTGATGGTTCCATGCGTTCTGCCAAATCTCCTCCTTCCCATCTTAGTTAACAGAAATTTTTTGACCCAGTTACTGACTCCTCTCTCTCAGTTCAGGACATAGCAAATTCTGTTAACTCTCCTTTGTACTATGTCTCGAATCTGTCCACGTTTAAGCACTGCTCCCACTCTGGGTCAAGCCCCATCATCTCTCTCTTACTTGGCCTCCCTGTTCCATCTTTGCTTCCTTAGTCTCCTCTCCACACAGGAGCCAGACCTATCCTTTTAAATTTCAATCAGGTCATATTACTGCTCTGCTCAAAACTCTCCAATGTCTTCTCATTTCACTTGAAATAGAATCCAGTGCCTTCACCATGGCTGTCCAGGCCTCCCATGATCTGCCCTCTTTACCTTTCTGATCTCACTACCACTCTCTTCCCCACTATCACTCTCTCTCTCTCTACCATTCTCTTCCTCACTCACTTCATCCCAGACACAATGAGCTCCTGGCTTTTCCCAAACAAGCTGAGTGTATTCCTCGATCACCTGGGGAGCAGATGCAGCTATAGATCAAAGCTTATGAGCCAGGAGCCTGATGCTGGGTTGTGAGCTGTCTGCGTCTGGCCTTATTTCCCAGGGCCAGGTAAAGAGAGGCTCTGGACTCAAGGCTAGTGTTCTGGCCATAAGTTTCCAGCAGATTCTGAGAGTGCTGCCCTGAACTGACTTAGAAGCAGAGTAGCAACAAGGTTCAATGGGTCCAGGGGACTCCTTAGGTCTGCCTCTTGCCTCCTCTCATCTCTCTTCCTTAATAGAAGGACATTTTTAGGAAAGCCCAAGGAAGAGAGATGAGAAATATTTTCACCAGTGCATTCCCTAAGAAGCTCAAAGGAAGTCTAAAGGTGCTTAACCCTCCCTCAAGGTTGTTTTTCAGAGCTATGTCTGGAAGAGATACCAGTGTCGACCAGCCTGAACCAGATCAAGCCCCACTGCAAGGGCAACACCTGGCAGATGACCTGAAGATGACCAGAAGATGTCCTTTTCCTCATGTTAATACTATAACCTGTACCCTAGAGGGAGCCTAGATCTTACTAGCCTAACGTGTGATGTATGTGAGAGCATGTTTTCAGACTGCACCTGCTCCAGCTAATCCCTGCCTCTACATGTGATGACAAAACTTTTTTTTTAAATATTCTTTCCCCATCTGAAATAAAAGGACTTGCTTCGCTTTGTTCGGGGAGCGCCATGACTTTGGAAATGATTCCACATGGCTTCCGATTTGCTGCTATATATTTCAGTTTGCTTGACAACTACTTCTGGTGGAAAATCTGATTTAAACTTGCCAGGAAGTGAACTCATTTGGGTTCAGTAACAATATGGGGTATAAATAAAGCAGAATGAAGAGTCACAGTACTGAGTATTTTTCAGCATTGGGTAAAGTTTTGGGGTGAGATGTAGATTTTGGTGGAGAGCAAAAGGCCAGAAGAAGTTGACAAAGGAGGGAGAAGAAGGGAGGGAGAGTTGAGGCTTCTTTAGTCTGTGAGAACATGCCCTCAGACCCTCAGAAGAGTCACACTGGATCTCCTCTAGGCTTCTGTGTACCAGCAGGGCCTTTGGGTTTAGGTTGTTTCCTTTGTGGTGGCAAAGAAGACCCAAGAAAATTTGCATAGGCAGCTCTAAAGCATCAACTGAAGAGTTTCTGACTCATCCCCATGACTCCCTCCTACATCTGTCAACAGGGGAAACTCCAGGTGGTGAAGTTCCGTTTCCTATCTCCCTATTCTGGACCATTTTGCTCCTTGCAGGTGGGGTGGGGTGGAATTCTCTATCTTCATGTTTCCATGCCTTCTCTCTTCTTGTTCCTCTCTATCAAACTCTATATTTCCATTTTGAGCCGAGAGTGATGGATAGTAGAGCTTATTAAAAACATTTTTTAATTAAGAGATTAAACTCTGATAACAGTGGAATTTCATACAAGTCAGTATACAAATCAGATTGTAGAGTTGAAGCTTTGAAGATATTTCCCTGTTCTCAGAACCGCAGAAATTAATTCTTAGACGTTTCCTCTTAGGGCAACTTCAGAAAGTTGCCTACAAGGATGTAGGGCAGGACCCTTGCAGGGGCAATAGGCTACAAGTCTCAAGTTATAGGATACTCTGGGCCCCTGTCTCTATCTGTCTTTTTCTTAGGGTTCAGTGCATCATCTTCTATATGCTGCTGAGCTCCCACAAGCTGCATGACAGCCTGTCGGTGTGCCCTAGACAGCTAGCTTGAGCATTCTCTCCTTTTGTGTTTTGACAGTGTTGGGTAGGGCACAATCTGTGTGGGATCTGTTTGGATTGGCAGTTTCCTGTCTGGGCACGGAGTTGATCTAAGCAGGAGACAGCCTGACTGTCTGAGCCATTTTCCTGATATAAGGGCTACTGGTCTAGCTGCTACCAGACCTACACAGTAATCATGGGGAGAGGGCTTGAAATGGTTGGGCATAAAGTGCAAAGGAAAAAGCACTCAGACACGTGGAATTTGTTTGCATTGATTCAAGAAACCAAAGAAAAACATTGGGGAATAGAATATTCCTGGCTGGTGTGCCCACTGAAATTCAAGTCTATCTTACTGCACTTTCCCAGTTCTCCTTCAACTCACTGGTGCCTCTTTCTCAGGTGTTATTTTTTGCCAATTTCTCTTCGTCTTCAGGTTGGTTAATGTTGAAGAGCCCCAGGGCTCAGTCCTTGGTCCTCTTCTCTTCTCTGTCTCACTTAGTCCATTGTTGACCTCATCCAGCTTCAAGCCTTTAAATACCACCTATATATTGATGAATCTCAGGGCTCTCAACTGCCCTCCAGTCTTGTGTATCCAACTGCCTACTGAACAGCTCCACTTGGAGGTCACACTCAACATGTCCCCGGTGAAATTCAGATCTTCTCCCCACACAGCTGCTCATCTAAGGTCTTCATCTCAGTTGATGGTTGCTTCATTCTTCCTGTAGCTCAGCCAAAAACACTGGAGTCACTCTTGACTCCTCACCTTCTTTCACATCCCACATCCAATTGGTCAGAAAACAGCCAGATCAAGTTTGTTTTCACAATACATCCATAATCCAATCACTTCTTATCACTTCCATTGCCACCAAACTGGTCCAAGCCATTATTAGCCCCTGCCTCGATTACTGTGAGAGTCTCTTATCCTCTTATCAAGTCTTCCTGCTTCTGTCCTAGCCCCTTCAGTCTACTCTTAATGCAGCAGCAAGAGTGACCCTTTAAGAAAGTAGGTCAGATCATGTCACTCTTCTGCTCAAAACCCTACAATGGTTTTTTAATTTCACTCAGCAAATGCCAACACCCTTATGGCAACCTGCTTGACCCCCTGTGATCTGTCCCCTAACACCACTCTGACCTCATCTCTGACCAATCTCCCCCATTTCACTCAATCTGTTCCAGCAACACTGGCCTCCTTGCTGCTGCTGGAGAGTGGATCCTACCTTAGGACCTTTAGACAGGCTGTCCTTCTGCCTGGAGTACTTTCCCCCAGATACCTTTATGGCCAATTAATTTCTTTATCTTCTCCAATTCTTGCTAAAATGTAACTTTTCAAAGAAGTCTTCCTTGACACCCCCCCCCCCCCATTTAAAATTTTAATCTTGATCTCTTACTTGGTTCTACTTTTTCTTTCATCACCCTCTAGCATACTGTACAATTTACTTATTTAATATATTTGCTTTTTATTAATCTACTTTCCTCTTTTAAAATGTAAGCTCTGACTAGGCAGGGATCTTTGTTTTGTTCATTTAAACAGTGACCGGCATATGGTGAGATTGTTGAATGAATGAATGAATGAATAGCAATGGGATCAAGGACAGTCTTACAAGGCAGCCAAATGAAAGGTGGGCAGGAGAAGCCACAGAGCACAGGAGTCTAAGTTGTGACCGTGTATGATCGAGGACCAGAGAGATTTGAGGTTACAATAGGAGCCAATACTGTGAACCAGAATGGTTAATTCAGTAGCCTTCTGGAGCTGATTATTCTTGATAATAAGCGAATCTGATTAAAGAAAAATCAGTCATGCTACTAGTTAGACCCCATGTAGAGGCATGACTTCTGGATCAATCTCTTTTTCTTCACTTTGGTTTTTGGGAGGCTACATCATACTTCATGATGCAAAAGAACCTAACATGGTTCTTGATTAAGATATGGAAAGGGATACGTGATTATGTTTCTCCTCTTTCATGCAGACATACAAAATGGAAGGGAAAGTGAAAGTTTTGGGGGGAAATGCTATAATCATAGAATTGGAGCTGGAGTGAGTTAAATGGGGAATTTTTTTGCAGTGGCTTCTATGCTCAGACATATTTGGTGTATAAGCTGACTTTTAATTTCTTGTGATCTCTGCATATACTCCAGCCACTTCTATCACTGCTTATGGGCTAAGGCACAGCACCAGGGAAGTGACCCTTAGGTACTGATGAAGAGCAAATCATTTGACTAGCTTCTCTGTCAACTTGGTGCTACTGACAATGGCTTTACCTTATGGATACGGTGACTATAATCATTAGTAGCATCCCCTTTCACTCTCAACGGTCCTAGTTAAGATGATAAATTTTAGGGGGCTTCCTACAAGTAGGGCTCACCTTGGCTGATGACCTTGGAGCCCTCCTACTGGTGGCCTTCCTGCCCCAACCTCCTTCCTTCCCACTGGCCTTGGTTGTGGTGAAGACTTGATTGTGTGGAAGTTCACTTTCCCCAGAAGTTCAAAGTTCACAGAGTATGTAATTTGGCCATTGAATAACAGGGTGGATCTGAAAGTTTCTGGTTACCAGCAATAGAGAAGTGGTGCTAAATGAGAATAGAAACCCCAGCCCACTCTGTGGGTTTGAGTGACCAGGAACCACATTGGCTGACAGATTGTGCAGAGGATCTTAGTGTCCTGTGAAGTGTAGTTTGTGGCGTTTCTTGTTGGTTGTATGAGCAAATCGTGTCCCCTCTCTAGGCCTTGGTGTCCTCATCTACAAACTACAGGAATTCAACCTAATGATCTGTTGGATTCCTTTGAGTGATGAGATTCTATGCAGTATTGGAGCATAGTGTTTAAGAGCCTGGCCTTTTGAGACAGAACTGAGTTGAAATCCTGGCTCTGTAATGTAAAAAATGTTTGATTTTTGAGCAGGTTATTAACTCAGTTTTCTCATTGGTAAGACGGAAATTATACTCACACGTAGGTTTTTTATGATGATTAAAAGAAATAAGATGTAAGAAATACCTTGTGAAGTGTCCAGCATATAATCACTCAATGAAGGATGTTGGCTACTATGACCTCGCGTGTGATTTGCATCACATCTCCGCTGAATCTCACAACTGTGGGAGGTCAGTTGGGTGGCTGTTATCATCTTTATTTTGCCAATGAGAAGAGTGAAGCTCAGAGAAGTCACATGATTTCACAGAGCTGGTGTGTGATAGAGCCAGGGCCTTGCCAGATACAGTGGGAGAAGCAAGAGGTGCACAGTCAGACATTCATTGAGGAGATATAGCTGTACTCACCTCCCCAACAGGGCAGACCTTTAAGTGTAGTCATTTAAAGAAGAAAATTCTCTAGAGATAATACAAAAGAAGAGCCACTTGCAAGAGTCCGATAATTTGGCCAGGGAGAATAAAACACCTTCTAGTTCTCAGACAATGAAGTAGCCTCGTTCTTTTGTTCTATTGTTCCACTGTCCTGAGGCCTTGCAGTATCAGATGCTGCTGACGTCATCTGGGGATCAGACTGTTTCTCATCAGCCTCCCTGATCATAGTTGCTGAGATCTGAGTCTCAACTAGTCACCTCTGATCTTCACCACTATTCCGTCAGTATCTATTCTGGGGCTCTGTTGTCTCTTAAAGTGACACTGAGATTCTTTTTCTTTTTTTAAAAAATACTTTTTTAGGGGGCTGGCCCCGTGGCCGAGTGGTTAAGTTCGCGCGCTCCGCTGCAGGCGGCCCAGTGTTTCGTTGGTTCGAATCCTGGGCGCGGACATGGCACTGCTCATCAGACCACGCTGAGGCAGCGTCCCACATGTCACAACTAGAAGGACCCACAACGAAATATACAACTATGTACCGGGGGGCTTTGGGGAGAAAAAAAGGAGAAAAATAAAATCTTTAAAAAAAAAAATACTTTTTTAGGAAAGTAGATCTTAAACGTTCTCACCACACACACACAAATCATGATTATATGAGATGATGGAAGTGTTAACTAACCTTATTGTGATTATTTTGGAATATATATATGTATAAAATTATCAAGTTGTACCTCAAACTCACACAATGTTATATGTCAATCATATCTCAATAAAGCTGGAAAAATTGATTCCCTAGCTTTCTATTCACTAAGGTAACAAACACAGGCCTATTGCAGAAATGTTGAAAAATACGGAAATATATAAAGAAGAAAATACATCTCAGGAATCACCACTATTAACATTTTCTACAGTTCATTCCAGGTTTCTTTCTATGAATGTATGCATACATGAATTTTACTTAATCGTTATCCAATACATATTTGTTTCCATAACCTCTGTTTTGCACTGAAAATCTTTCTTTCTTTTTTTTGGGAAGATTAGCCCTGAGCTAACACTGCCAATCCTTATCTTTTTGCTGAGGAAGACTGGCCCTGAGCTAACATCCGTGCCCATCTTCCTCTACTTTATATGTGGCTTGCCTACCACAGCATGGCTTGCCAAGCGGTGCACTGAAAATCTTTATGTGAGTATTTTCTCATCTTATCAAAATGATTTGAAAGCATAGCGTTGAATAGGTGATTGATAGTCCGTTATATGCATGTACCAAAATTTAACCCATTTCCCGCTGTTGGACACTGTCTTTCTGACATTTCACTTTTATAAATAATACCTGATGAAAACTTTTGCTTGTAACTCTTTGTCCACATGTCTGATTATTTTCTTGGTGACAACCTTTCCTATGTAGGAGGGTAGCAGGACGAACAGCAAGGATTTGACCACGTTGGAAGCAGCTGAGCCACAGAAATGCCTTTGCAGGGACCTCATACTGCCAGTAGGTGTCACCTTTGTCTCATGGTTGCTCCTCTCACCTGTTTTCCTCAGGATTGTTTTTGGAGGCCAGGAATAGAGTAAATTTGTGGGTCAATGGGGTTCAGCTCCAAATATTCAAGTCTCCCACAAGGGACACAAACGAACAGTGCCTGCAGGCTGCAGACCTGAGTATCTTGCTTTCTCTGTTGGGTCGATTTCGTCCAACTGAGCAGCGTGTTTGCTGTTGACCTGATTCTGAGAAAAAGCATTCAATCTGGATTGCTGGCAAAACTCCATCCTTTCAGACTCTCTAGGAAAAAGACACACAAAAGTGTGAAAAACGGCGCTATTGCTTATTGAGCGCTTTCTCAAATCATAGAGTAATTCAAAATTCACAACCATTTAAAAAGGCAAGTATTATTATCAACACCCTTTTCTAGATAGGGAAACTGAGGCTCAGAGATGCTAACTTGGCCAAGGTGCCACAATGCATTAGTGGCATAAGGCAGCATTCAAACCCAGGTACATTTATCTCCAAAGCCTGTGATTTTAACAATTTTTCAATGCTTGTTAAAAATATAGATTCTGAGGCCCTGCCCCAGGCTTATTAGACCAGAATATTGGGCATGGGGCCCTAGAATTTACATTTAAACCATCTTCTAGGGAGATTTGTATGTGCACTTAAAGGAGACACCCATTTCATCTGTTCTATGACCAACTGAACCAAATAGACATCACGACTAGAGAGGCTGGGCTGACCTTGGGGTCTGGATCTTGGGTCTCTTCTCCAGTCCCCATTTTATGTCAGCAGCAAAGGTCTTGAAATCCTCTAAATCTGGCTTGGCAGAGAGCATATAATATGTTTTGAAATTGACAGCTTTGTTGTCTGAGCAACAGCTCTCCTTTCTTTTGCTAAAAAAAAAATTCTCTGAAACTCTTTTCATTCCTTTGCAGAGCAGCCGTGTGGCTTACGGACCCACCTGTGTTCTCGAGTCCGAAAGACCTGGATCTGAATTCTAGCTGTGCTACTTGCCGTCTGCCTTATCCTGGCCAGGTTACTTAAGCTTGGAGCTCAGTATCTTCCTCTGAAAGATGGGTGCCATTACACTCACTTCACAGTGTTGACGTAAATGTTAAATAAATTACTGACAGTCAAAGTGAGATATCCAGGCAATTAGGAAATGACAGGAAAAAAAACCCGTTTGATTAAATTAACAGGGAGAAAAAAAGGTCATTTTAAACATAAATAATTGTCTTTTTTTCTAGCTATTTTAAAACAGCTTTATGGAGGTATGCCATTTACACATACCATACCACATACCATACCATTAAGCTGACCCATTTTAAGTGTACAGTTGGGTGATTTTTAGTAAATTTGCTGAGCTGTGCAACCATCATCATAATCCAGTTTCAGAACACTTTCCTCGCCCCAAAGCGTTCCCTCTTTTCTTTTGGCAGTTACTCATCATTTATCCTCAGCCCCCAGGCAGCTACTGATCTGCTTTCTGTCTCCATAGATTTTCCTTTTCTGCACATTACATATAAATGAGATCATACCATATGTAGTCTTTAATGTCTGGTTTCTTTACTTAGCATAATGTTTTTGAGGTTTATCCATGTTGCAGCGTGTGTCAGTAGGTCTTTCCTTTTTATTACCAGGTAATATTCTATTGCATGGATATACTACATTTTGTTTCTCCATTCGTGACTCTAATATTTCTCCAAAATCTCACCAATATTTGTTAATGTCTTTTTCTTTTTGATTATAGCTATGCTAGTGGGTGTGGAGGTATTACATTGCGGTTTTAATTTCCATTTCTCTAATGACTAAATGATATTGATTATTTTTTCATGTGTTTTTTAGCCATTTAACATTTCTTTAACAAAATGTTCATTCAAATCTTTTGCCCAGGAGCAGGCCCAGTGGTGCAGCGGTTAAGTGTGCAAGTTCTGCTTTGGTGGCCCAGGGTTCGCCAGTTCGGATCCTTGGTGCAGACATGGCACCACTCATCAAGCCATGCTGTGGCAGGCATCCCACATATAAAGTAGAGGAAGATGGGCATGGATATTAGCTCAGGGCCAGTCTTCCTCAGCAAAAAAGAGGAAGATTGGTGGTGGATGTTAGCTCAGGGCTAATCTTCCTCAAAAAAAAAAAAAATCTTTTGCCCATTTTAAACTGGGGCTATTTGACTTATTATTGAGTTGTAAGAGTTCTCTATATATCCTAGACACAAATCCTCTACCAGATATATGATTTGCAAATATACCCCCCCTGCCCCCCAGTTTGTGGCTTTATTAATAAAGTGTCTTGAAGGAGCAAATGTTTAAAAATTTTAAATGCTGAGAAACTTTGTTTATATAAATAAGTAGAAGGGAATGAATTAAGTATAGTTATATCAATGTCACTCAATTGTTTGAACTCTTCCCCATGTGTAGGCTATTGTTTGAATTATTATTAAAAATATTTTGAATTTTTTATCAACTGACAACTTGATTAAGTTCTTTAACTTCTTAAATAGTATTATTAAGATACGATTCACATACTATAAATTCATCATTTTAAAGTGTACAATTCAGTGGTTTTTAATTTATTCACAGAGTTGTGTAACCATCACCACTACCTAATTTTAGAAAATTTTCATCAGCACAAAAGGAAATCCTATACCCTTTATCAGTCATTCCACATCCCCTCTCCCCCAGCGCTTGACAACCACAAATTTAGTTTTTGACTCTATGGATTTGTCTATTCTGGACATTTCATATAAATGGAATAATACAGTATGTGGCTTTTTGTGACTAGCTTCTTTCACTTACTATAACATTTTTAATGTGCATTCACGTTATACTGTTTATCAGTACTTCATTCCTTTTTGTGGCTAGAAAATATCCCACTATAGGGATACTCCATTTTTTGCTTATCTATTCATCAGTTGATGGACATTTGGATTGCTTCTACTTTTCGGTTACTATGAATAATGTTGTTATGAACATTTGGGTACAAGATTTCATGTGGACACATGTTTTCAGTTCTCTTGGTATATACCTTGGAGCAGAATTGCCAGGTAATGTAGTAACTATATTTAACTTTTTGAGGAATTGCCAAACTGTTTCAGAAGCAGCTGCATGATTTTACATTCCCATCAGAAATATAAGAGGGTTCCTATTTTTCCACATTCTACCAACGTTTGTTATTAACTGTCTTTTTGGTTATAGCCGTCCTAACAGGCGAGAAACAATATCTCATTGTGGTTTTGAATGGCATTTTACTAATGACTAATGATGTTGTGCATCTTCATGCGCTTATTGGCCACATATATATATATCTTTGGAACAGTGTCTATTCAGATCTTTTGCCTACTTTTTAATTGGGTTATGTGTCTTTTTTTTTTTTAAAGGAAGATTAGCCCTGAGCTAACATCTGATGCCAATCCTCCTCTTTTTGCTGAGGAAGACTGGCCCTGAGCTAACATCCGTGACCATCTTCCTCTATTTTATGTTTGGGATGCCTGCCACAGCATGGCTTGATCAGTGCTGTGTATGTCCCTGCCTGGGATCCGAACCCGTGAACCCCAGGCCAGCCAAGCGGAACGTGTGAACTTAACTGTGGTGCCACCGGGCTGGCCCCTCTTTTTATTATTGAGTTTCAAGAGTTCCTTAGGTATTCTGAGTCCAAGTTCCTTACCTGATATATGATTTGGAAATGTTTTCCTTCATTTGTTGAGTTGTCTTTTCACTTATTCATTTATTGTTTTGTATAACCAACTTTTATTCATTTGGCATAACATTCACTAAGATATTTTGCAGGCATGTCAGTAATACAACTTGCCAATTTTATAATTTCAAAATTGTAATTTACACAGGAATATCATTTAACATGACTAAATTTTTTTAAAGATTGGCACCTGAACTAACATCTGTTGCCAATCTTCTTTTTTTTCCCTCCTTCTTCTTCTCCCCAACGCCCCCAGCACATAGTTGTATATTCTAGTTGTGAGTACCTCTGGCTGTGCTGTGTGGGATGCCACCTCAGCATGGCTTGATGAGCGGTGCCATGTCTGCACCTAGGATCCGAACCAGCAAAATGGGCCACTGAAGTTAACCACTCGGCCATGGGGCCGGCCCCTAATCCAAATTTTTCTCTTTTTTATTTCCAGCTTTATTGAGATATAATTGATATGTAGTATTGTGTAAGTTTAAGGTATACAATGTGATGGTTTGATATATGCATATATTGCAAAATATTTACCACAATAAGGTCATTTAACACATTAAAATTCCTAGAAGAAAACATATGGAGTAAGCTCCTTGACATCATTCTTGGCAATGATTTTTCTTTTTTTAAAAAAAATTTGTCAAGCTAGTTTACAGATTAGAGAAAGCTGTTTTTTGTTTTATTGGGGTTTTTTTTTTTTTTATAGCTCGCCAGCCTTTTTTGTTTTTTTCAGGGAAAGATTTGCCATGAGCTAACATCTGTTGCCAATCTTCCTCTTTTTATTTCCTTCCCAAAGCCTTCCCTAGTTGTAAGTCGTTCTAGTTCTTCTGTGTGAGCCACTGCCACAGCATCACTGCTGACAGAGGGATGCTGTGGTTCTGTGACCAGGAAGCGAACCCTGGGCTGCCGAAGTGGTGAGCACAAAACTTTGAACACTAGGGTATCAGGGCTGGCTCTTGGCAATGAGTTTTCTGATTTGACACCAAAAACAAAGGTAACAAAAGCAAAAACCAAGAAGTGAAACTACATCAAACTAAAAAGCTTCTGTACAGCAAAGCAAATCATCAAAAAATGAAAAGGCAACCCACGGAATGGGAGAAAATATTTGCAAATCGTATATCCAATAAGGGGTTAATATCCAAAATATAGAAAGCATTCATACAACTCAATAGTAAAAAGCCCAATCAATCCAATTAAAAAATGGTTAGAAGATCTGAATAGACACTTTTCTAAAGAAGATATAAAAATGGCCAACAGGTACATGAAAAGGTGCTCAACATCGCTAATCATTAGGGAAATGCAAATTAAAACCACAATAAGATATCCTCATACCTGTCAGAACAGCTATAATCAAAAAGACAAGGGCCGGCCTGGTGGCGCAGCGGTTAAGTTCACAGGTCCTGCTTCTTGGTGGCCCAGGGTTCGCCGGTTTGGATCCCAGGTGTGGACATGGCACTGCTTGGCATGTCCCATATATAAAGTAGAGGAAGATGGCACGACGTTAGCTCAAGGCCAGTCTTCCTCAGCAAAAAGAGGAGGACTGGCAGTAGTTAGCTCAGGGCTAACCTTCTTCTTCAAAAAAAAAAAAGACAAGAAATAACAAGTGTTGGTGAAGACGTGGAGAAAAGGAACCCTTGTGCACTGTTTGTGGGAATGTAAATTGGTGCAGCCACTATGAAAAACTGTATGGAGTTTCCTCAAAAAATTAAAAATAAAAGTACCACGTGGTTCAGCAATTCCACTTCTGGGCATTTATCTGAAGGAAACAAAATCACTATCTTGAAAATGTTCATTGCAGTATTATTATAATAGCCAAGATATGGAAACAATCTAAGTGTCTATCAATAAATGAATGGATAAAGAAAATGGGACACACACACAAAATAGAATATTATTCAGCCATAACAAAAGAGAAAATCCTGCCATTTGTGACAACGTGGATGGAGCTAAGGGCATTCTGCTAAGTGATATAAGTCAGACAGACAGAGACAAATACTGTATGACTTCACTTTACATGGAATCTAAAAAAAAGAAGAACTTATAGATATAGTGAACAGCTTGGTGGTTGCCAGAGGCAGAGGGTGAGAGGTGGGTGAAATGGGTAAGGATGGTCAATAGGTACAAACTTCGAGTTATAAGATAAATAAGTCCTGGGGATGTAATGTACAGCATGGTGACTATAGTTCACAATACCATACATTGTCCCCTGATATCTGTGGGGAATTGGTTCCGGGATCCCCAGGATACCAAAACCCGCGGATGCTCAAGTCCTTTAGTCAGCCCTCCATATCCTTGGGTTCCGTATCCATGCATTCAAACAGCCACAGATGCGGAGCCCAAGGGTACCAAAGGCTGACTGTATTGTATATATGAAAGTTGCTAAGAGACTAGATCTTGAAAGTTCTCATCACAAGAAAAAAAATTTTTGTAACGATGTGTGCTGATGGATATTAGCTAAACTTGTGGTAATCACTTGGCAATACATATATACATATATGAAATCATTACACTGTACACCTAAAACTAATACAATGTTATATGTCAATTATATCTTAATAAAAAAAGATTAGTTACATCCTTCACCTCGTGTAATTACCATTTTGTTGTTGTTATGATAAACATTTAGAATCTACTCTCACAACAAAACGTTCATGTATACAGTATGTGTTGTTAGCTATAGTCACCAAGCTGTACATTAGGTCCTCAGAATTTGTTCATTTCAGAACTGGAAATTTGTACCCTTTGACCAACATCTCCTCATCTTAGCCACCCCCTAGCCCCTGGCAACCACCGTTTTACTCTCTGCTTTTATTAGTTTGGTGTTTTTAGATTTCACATATAAGTGAAATAATAGAGTCTTTGGCTTTCTCTTCTGACATTTCACTTAGCATAATACCCTCAAAGTCCACCCATGTTGTCACAAATGGCAGGATTTCCTTTTTTTTAATGGCTGAATAATATTCCACTGTATATATATACCACACCTTCTTTATCCATTCATCAGTTGGTGGACACTCAGGTTGCCTCCATGTCTTGGCCATTGCGAATCATGCTGCAATGAACATGGGAGTGCAGATATCTTGTCAATGTGCTATTTTCATTTCCTTTGGATGGATATCCAGCCATGGGATTGCTGGATCCTATGGTAGTTCTCTTTTTAATTTTTTGAGGAACCTCCATGCTATTTTCCATAGTGGCTGCACCAATTTACATTCCTACCAGCAAGAAAAAGTTTCCCTTTTTTCTGCATACTCGCCAGCATTAGTTATCTCTTGTCTTTTAGATAACAGCCATTTTATTTTCAAGCCTGCCTAACCTCTTTTTTAGTCTATCACAATTTCAGAATTGTTCACTTCATTAAACATTTTTAACATAATTTGTATTTTATATTTTGTATCTATAATACCTATATTAATTGCAGATATGAAGTAGTGGTTTGTTTTTCTATCAACTCCTAACCATATTGGGTTGTTTTCTTGGTTTATTTTTATTTTTACATTTGTTGGTGATTTTTAAATATGAGCTCGTGTCCCGGAGGACTTTTATCTGTGAAAATTCTTTGAGCACTACATTATGTTGTGTTCTTTTTGGGAGGATTTCTATTTGGTTATTCTATGTGACAATTGGCACTACCAATCTGGGACTACTTTAAACTAGATTTTCAACTTGGAGGTTTTTTTGCCACATGCATACTATAAATTCCAATCCTAGACCCAACTGGGGATCAGCTTATAGATATAAATTCTCAGAGAATATGCTTTTTCGCTTTAGATCCATAAGTAGGAGTCAAGGTTCTTTGTGGTCTATCTCTATGAGTTATTACTTTTTCTTTCTCTGAGGATATCATCTTATGGTGGTCCAGCCTTTATCAGGAGTCCTTCATCTGGCATCTCATCTTCCTGAGGATATAGGCTTTGTTGCTTATGGCTCATTGAAACTCAAGTTCTAGGTTATCAGGATCAGAAGACCCTTGGGGGCAGCTGTTGGCTTCAATGTTTAGTTATCTTGCTGGATTGGTGCTTTTTTTTTTTTTTTTAAATAACTTTGACTATGAAGGATTTCCATTACTTTCTTGCCAGCTCAGCTGCTAGGCATTTAAAGAAATGCTTTGCATATTTTTTTTCAGCATTGTTAAGTGTCTTTTATTAGAACAAGTTTTCATGATACTTAGTTGTATTGGCAGAAAGAGTTTTGGAGGGTTTCTTTGAATTTTTAATATACAAGGAAAGTGAATTTGATTTTAGATTTGAATCTCTTTGGGGTTTTCTGTTTTTAAGTCTTAAATTTGTAAAGGGATTTAATTTGAGGATTTTAATTTCTCTCTTGGAACTTCATAGTAAGCAAGCTTAAACTTATACATTGGGCCTCTAGCATATAATCATTGAAGTGTTTTTATGATGTTATTTTGGTTTTTTGCAGAACTGCTGATAAAATATTTTGGACAATGTGGACAGATTAATTTGAAGTGGAAAATAGAATAGGGAGTGAATATCCAACCTTGGATGAGGAGTGGCATTGGGATCAATTGAACTGATGAACTCCTAGCATCTATGTGAGAGCCTCCTGGGGGCAAAATTGTCACTGTTCAACATGGCCTTTATTAATAATAGAGGTGCTAATACGCCCTTCATCTGCCTTACTCCTTTGTCTGTCTCCATAAATTCAGAACTCTGGCATAGGAGAAAGTGTGAATTACTGGGTCTCCTCAAACCCCCATAATTTTTTTCATAAAAGTATGTTACCTAACAATATAATAACATTGGATAAGAATAAGTCCCTGTTTATTATTTAGTTGGTATCCAATGCCCAGGACATTTAAAATGACTTCCTCCTCATCTCACCCACCATTTCCCAGCCCCATGTGGAAATAATTAAACCGAGAGAACATCTTTAGCACTCCAAGTCAATGGCTCATTCCTTCCAGAAACGTCTAGTAGTATCCTTACAATAAAATAAAATACAGTAGTCCCCCTTATCTGTGGTTTCAATTACCCGTGGTCAACCGCAGTCTGAAAATATTAAATGGAATATTCCAGAAATAAACAAATCAACAAGTGTTAAATTGCCAGCCATCCTGAGTAGTGTGATTGAAATCTCCTGCTCTCCCACTCCGTCCGGCCCTGGATGTGAATCATCCCTTTGTCAAGCGTATCCACGCTGTATATGCTACCTGCCGACTAGTCACTTAGTAGCCCTCTTGGTTATCGGATTGACTGTCGTGGTACCACAGTGTTCGTGTTCAAGTGACGCTTATTTTACTTAATAATGGCCCCAAAGTGCAAGAGTCGTGATGCTGGCAATTCGAATATACCAAAGAGAAGTCGTAAATCGTTCCTTTAAGTGAAAAGGTGAAGGTTCTCGAATTAAGGAAAGAAAAAAAATCCTGTGCTAAAGTTATAAAATCCACGGTAAGAACAAATCCCTTATCTGTGAAATTGTGAAGAAGGAAAAAGAAATCTGTGCTAGTTCTGCTGTTGTACCTTAAATATATATGTTCAGGAAAAAAAATACTATATATGGGGTTCAGTACTATCCACAGTTTCAGGCATCCATTGTGGGTCGTGGAAAATATTCCCACCGATAATGGGGCACTACTGTAAGATCAAAAGTGTAATCAGTTTGGAGGGTGACATCAGCAATAATGAGGTCAGTCTTCAACTCAGCAGAGGAGTTCAAGGATGTCTCTTTTGCTAGCAGAGGAGATTCTGGATGCCCCTCTTCTCGCAGCCCCCCTCTAATGCTCCCTCTAGCAAGCATTTCCTTATCTGAGGCTGATAAGGGAAAAAGTGAGAATGGGCTAATCCATTGCTTAATGATTTTTTCTTTATCTGATTTGCCAGGTAGGAAAGAAGATTTAACGGAGTAACTAGGATTACTGAAAAGGCAGTTTGATGTCTTTTCTGTGATCTGGTGGAATGAGGAGGTCTTTCTTCCTGACAGTATGGGAATGGTGAAGCCGATTGGCATTGTCTGTGCTGTCTTGGAATCCTGTCTCTGGGACCTAATTTCTGGCTGACTCTGTGGGGATAGTTATCATAATTACTGTTCATAGATGAGGAAACAGATCCTGAGAGTTGGATGGGATAATGTCTGTAGGGTACTTATCAACCACTCAGTAAATCGGAGCAGCAATAAAGACTTATTACTCCACAGTGTAACATCTCATCAAGTAAGTCCAATACCAATGGTCTTACTGGTATCTGGAAAAGACCCATACTGAATCCAGAAGGATGTACAAAGAGATATTTATACAGGGTTTTGTGTGGCATGTTCCAAATACTACGAATTCGCTGTTTGTGAGTGTATTAAGGAATTAAAATTAAGAAATGACTCTCAGCATTCTTGACTCATCCTGCTCATCTCAACCCTGGTTTGTCTAACACGAGAGCCTTAACTGGTATATTTCCTCCTAATGTACGGCTATTTTACTATTATTTCTATTTGTGCAGCTCCACATCACTCTGAAATGTAAGGTTTGCTGTTCTTCAATATATTATTGGCTGCAAATATTTGTTATCTGTTGGGGAAGTCTCTGTTCTAACTGTCTCTGTACTTGCTAACCCGCTAACTTGCCCGATGATGGTGGGAAAGGTTTTCATAAGTGAGAGAAGAGTAATAGGGTCTGAAAAGGATTCCCCATAGCCCAGTTCTATGACACCTCTCAAATATCTCGGAACATCCTTTTGTTATTGCTGAGGTAATTCAGGATCTTACTGTTTACCTATATCATATGCACCATTATGTAAGCTAGTGGTGTCCAGAGTGAGGCTTTCAAGACGGTCTGTGTGAAAACAAAGGCACTATTATTTATATTTAGTTTAAAATTTCATCCTTTAAAAATTCCAAGTTTAATATATCTTAATGTACCATATACAACTATATATTTTATAAATAATGTACATATGCAGTGAGTACCTACACAATTTTTTTTTTTTTACTGATGGGAGAGTAATTAAAACAATTTGGAGACCATTGGTATAGATTATATTTGCAGATTTAATAATTATCAACTCTAGTCTATTGTTAATAAAGACAAAACAAACCTTTAGTAATAAGGTTATCCAAAGTTTACATATCATTTATATCCAGTAATAGCTAAACTTCTATTACTTAAACTTAAAAATTTTGTTTTTTGTAAAATTATGTCCAAAACATGTCTAAATTCTTTGGTGGGAATACTGAATAAAACACGAGTAGAAAGGAGACAGGACTAAATCACTTCAGAGATATTAGTTAGCTAAGTTCCTAAGGCAGAAATACAACATTTGGCTTATTGAGACTTGTTCCCTCAAATAACGTATCCCAAGGTGGGATGGAAGGTGTTTCTAAGAGCTTCACATAGAACTTTCAAAGACGTCATCTCCTAATTGAAAAACAGAGTTTCATTTAAAAATCTACCTTGATTTTCAATATGAAAAAGAGGGATTCTCTCAGATGGCTTTTAACGGGAGTGGGAGGGTAGGCCCCAAGGGAGACTGGAGGTGACTCTGCGGAGAGAAAAGATAGGTCATTAGGATTAGGAGGGAAAAGTCAGCCACAAAAGAAAGGAAAAGAACTGAGGTTCAACCCTTCTTATGAAGTTTTAAAGGGCTCTGTAAGTAGTCTGAGGTATGCAAGAAAATTCAAAATGGCTGCTACATTAATAGTTTCCTAGGCTGCTGTACCACAAGCGGAGTGGCTTAAAACAACTGAAATTCATTCTCTCAAAGTTCTGGAGGCTGGAAGTCCAAAATCAAGGTCTTGGTAGAGCCATGCTCCCTCCAAACCCTCCAGAGGGAAATTCTTCATTGTCTCTTGCAGCTTCTGGTAGCCCCAGCTGTTCCTTGGCTCGTGACAGCATCACTCCAAGCTTTGCCTCTGTTGCTGTCTTCCCTCTGTGTCTCTTCAAATCTCACTCTTTGTTTTTTTTTAAAAGATTGGCACTATCGAACTAACATCTGTTGCCAATCTTCTTTTGTTTTCTTCTTCTCCCCAAAGCTCTCCAGTACATAGTCGTATATTCTAGTTGTGAGTGCCTCTGGTTGTGCTGTGTGGGATGCCACCTCAGTATGGCCTGATGAGCAGTGTTGTGTCCACGCCCAGGATCCAAACTGATGAAATCCCCAGCCACTGAAGTGGAGCTGCCGAACTTAACCGCTTGGCCACGGGGCTGGCCCCAAATTTCTTATAAAGATACCAGTCACGTTGGATTAGGGGCCCACTCTACTCTAGTATGACCTCATCTTAACTAATTACATCTATAATGACCCTATTTCCAAATAAGGTCATTCTGAGGTACTGGGGGTTAGGACTTCAGTGTATCTCTTTGGAGGTACACAATTCAATCCATAATAGCTATTGAGTGTACTGCCCTTTCTTAGGAGGAGAGGAGAGATCATGAAGTGATTCTACATTTCCAGGGTGGATGGGAGGTAGAGTATAAAGCATGAGAATGGAGTGGGGATGACAATCCTTAGACATTCTAAGTCAGGACATGAATTTGAAGACCTGGAAAAATACTGTGGAGAATTAGGGAAGAGACAATTTGCCCACTTCTCGTACTAGTCATCATGTTGATATTAAACTGGGTATTTGTGTCAGTTAAACTTGTAGACTCCTGGAAATTGTGTTTGCAAGTGGGTGAGTGGGGCCTGCTGTTCACCAGTGCCCCCCACACAGCCACACTGGCTCCCCATGGCTGCCACCCAGTCTGTTAGGTGTGTACTCCATTCTAATTAATGCCATTTCAGTTGTTAAATCTTTTAAACACCACCCATGAGAATAGCTATTTAAATAAATCATTTCTTGAAGTAATGAGGAAGAGGAGTCAGCATAGATACATTTTTGGAAAAATTGGTGGTAAAAGAAAGGTTATAGTAGTTTGATGGGAGAGCACGTTTAATTTATTTTATTTTTAAATTTTATTAATACTTTTTATTTTACTTTTTAAATATGTGATTTTAATGTATTTATTGTCCAACAAAAGGGCTTGAGGCCCTGCTGTGGGCAGGAGAGTTTGGGATCAGGCACATCCATTCTGGGTTAACACCAAAAGGGGCCTAAGTGTTCCTATTTGGGAAATTATTTTACTCCAGGCCTGACCTTTCTCAGAGTGTGTTCCAGGCTCTGAGTCAGGGTAGCTGGGATGAGGCCCTAACTCATGGATGTTTTCTTAGTTTGGAATCTGTTTTGGCTATCTGGCAGGTGAAGATAAGGCTTTCCTCTCATGGGAACCATGGCACTTAGGCACACACACATATGCCACTGCCAGAGGCAAGCCACATAGGAGAGACCAGGACCATTCTTGATTTTATTTCTTTTTTCCTATTATTTAATGGCAAACTGACCTAATTTCCAATAGGAAAAAGACCCATTGACTTGTTTTAATAATATTTTTATCAGTATAATTTCATTTAAGAGTTTCATGCTTCTGGGTTAGTGGAATTTATTTTAAAATTACAGCTACTTCCTTCTACTAACCTTGAGCTTAGCTTGTTCTTTGTTTTCTAGTTCTTTGAAGTGTAAAGTTAAGTTGTTTATTTGAGATATTTTTCTTATTGTAGACACTTATTGCTATAAACTTCCGTCTTTTGCTGCATCCCATAAGTTTTGATATGTTGTGTTTCCATTTTCATTTGGATCAAGATATTTTTTTATTTTCCTGTTGACTTCTTCTTTGACGCATTGATTGTTCAGGAGCATGCTGTTTAATCTGTGCATACTTGTGAATTTTCTAGTTTTATCTTAGAATTGATTCTAGTTTCATACCATTGTTAGTTTCTGGCCTTCTCTCAGAGGGAATTGCACCATGTGTAGTTGTACACTTGGTGGGTCCTTGGGAAGAGGGAAGTTCAGGAGCTTCCTATGTTGTCATTTTGTTCCTGCTAACTTCTGAACTTATATTTATTATTTTTTATTATGAAATTAAAATGTTTCAATTGGAGAAATTTTTGAAGATTAAAAAATAGAAAAAATTACTCCAAGTATTACTAGCCAGAGAAAACAATAGTTAATAGTTTGGTATATTTCTTGCCAAACTCTTTTCTTTGCATTGTTAACATAGTTTTGATTATACTGCATACACAAAAATTCTTCCTGCCTTATAAGCTTTGTTATAGTGTAAGCACTTTCTATGTTATAGCAAGTTCTTTATAAACATTTTAATGGCTGCATAATATTCCATCATGTGAGTATGTAGTAGTTTATATAACCACTTACCTATTATTGCCATCAAACAAATTTGTGAAGACTTGCAAGGACATCTTTGTGCAGTACCGATGGGATAGTTGGAGAACTTGATTACAATATATGCATCTGTGTTGAGAGGCAATATCCTCTAAGGGATGTACCAACTTGGGGATGGAGCCCAAGTATTGAAGGCTAGTTCCTTAATTCTTCCCAAGTTAATGTCTCATAGAGCTCTGATCATGCTTGAAAAGGGATCTGTGGATGGGTTAGTGTGGGAGATAGCAAAGAGGCATTAAAGACTGTTTGCTAGTTAACATTTTCTTACAGTTTTACTTGGGGCCACATAACACACACTGTGTTTTGTGGCTCTTGTACTCAGAAGGCTGGAGGTAAGATTTCACTGGCCTTCAATTTTCCTCATGATTCTTTATAGAGAAGCTAGACTTCCAATCTCTCCCTCTAACAGTGAAGTGTCTTGGACTGATAAAAGACATTGAACACAACACAAATAAATGCAAAGATACCTCATATTCATGGATCAGAAGAGTTAATGTTGTGAAAATGTCCATACTACCCAAAGCCATCTACAGATTCAGTGCAATCCCAATAAAAATTCCAATGGCACTTTTCACAGAAATAGAAACAATAGTCCTAAAATTTGTATGGAACCAGAAAAGACTCTGAATAGCCAAAGCAACCTTGAGAAAGAAGAACAAAGCTGGAAGCATTACACTTTCTGATTTCAAACTATATTACAACGCTATAGTAATCAAACCAGTATGGTATTGGCATAAAAACAGACACATAAACCAATGGAACAGAATTGAGAGCCCAGAAATAAACCCATGCATGTATAGTCAACTAACATTTGACAAAGGAGCCAAAAATATTCAATGAAGAAACGATAGTCTCTTCAATAAATGGTGTCGGGAACACTGGATATTCTAATTCAGAAGAATGAAACTAGACCTCTATGTTACACCATGCACAAAAATCAACTCAAAATGGATTAAAGATTTGACGCAACACCTGGGATGGTAAACCTCCTAGAGCAAAACATAGAGAAGAATCTCCTTAGCATTGCATTGTTATTCACAATAGCCAAGACATAGAAACAACTTAAATGTCCATTGATGGATGATGGATATAAGAAGATGTGATACACACACACACACACACACACACACACCCTGGAATATTATTCAGCCATAAAAAAGGAGGAAATCCTGCTATTAGTGACAACATGATGAACCTTGAGTGCATTATGCTAAGTGAAATAAGCCAAAAAGAGAAAGACAAATACTGTATCATCTCACTTATATGTGGAATCTAAAAACATTGAACTCATAGAAACAGAGAGTAGAAAGGTGGTTGCCTGGGGCTGCGGGGTAGAGGGAATAGGGGGATGGTGGTCAAGGTGTACAAACTTTGTGTTATTAGATGAGTAAGTTCCGGGCATCTAATGTACAGCATGGTGCCTATAATTAACAATACTGTATTATGTACCTGAAAGTTGCTATGACAGTAGAGCTTTAATGTTCTCAGCATAACAACCACAACAAAATGGTAATTATGTGAGGTGAAGGATGTGTTAACTAACCTTATTGTGGTAAACATTTTACAATATATGTGTGTATCAAATCATAACATTGTACACCTTAAACTTACACAATGTTATGTATGTTATATCTCAATAAAGCTGGGAAAAAAACCCCAACCAACCAACCAAATGAAAATCCAGTCAAGCCTCGTGGTGTGTTGCCCAGCCTACCCTAGAAGTCTGAATGACTCTCGCAGTTTCTCCCTGACTCTGTCTGAAGGAGGAGCTTTCAGAGTATTCTGAGAGCTGACCACTAGGAGATGCACAAGATTCAAGGAAGTTAGAGCAGAGCTTGGTGATTTTTGTTCCACGTTTATCTGAGCTTTTCAGGTTTCTTTTGTTATAAATCCATTGAGGATTGAGGGCAAAATGTTCACTTCTCAGATCCCATTGGTAACCCAAAGTGAAAAACGGGTAATTTTGCCCTTCTTTTCACCAAGTGAAATGGACTGAAGGAACGGGCAAACCAGACTCCCCGTGATAAGGCTGATAATGAGTGCAGCACTAGATCCCTTTCAGGGAGATGGGAGCCCTGTTTCACCAGGAGGTGGTGATGATGGCAGTGCAAATGGTTAACATTTATTGTATTTTTACTTTGCACCATGCTAACGACCTTATAGTCTTTATCACATTTAATTCCCATGTACATTGTTTCAGTTCACTGACACAACAATGTTACTACCCTCATTTTGCAGATGAGGAAAATGAAGCATAGAGAGGCCAAGGTACTTATCCAAGGTTACCCACCTAGTAAGTGGATGAACTGAGATTTAAACGCAAGGTTTATGACCCCAGAGCTGCATGTTTAACCCCTTAACTATAAAGGGGTTAAACTATAAACTATGCTGCCTGGTTATTATCCTAACTTGACAGATTAGGATCCATCTGACAGAGGTCAGACCAGTTAAGGGACTTGTCCTGGGCCCCAGCTGACCCGGGAAGAAGCCTAGATTAGGCGTTCCTTCTCCTGGTCTAGCGTGTCTCCTTTCTTTATCTTGCAGGTTCAGCATCTGCAAAAGGCCATGAGGAAGAAAGAGGAAGAGGTGGGGCTCATTGATGGGGACAAGTTGAGGGAATCTTAACACAGAGGAAACAGTAGAAGGCTGCTTGGTGGCAGACCCTCCTACCACCAGATCCTGATGGGCTGTGGCCACCTTGACACTGGCTTGGGTCATGGGGATGATTGGAGATCACCTACATACTGGGTACTGGGTACAGCAAGCTGGGGTGGATGGGGCAGCTGGAACGAAAACACCATGCAACCCTCTTTGAGTCATCCAGGCTTTGGAACTGTGTGGTCAGCTCTGTCAACAAGGGGGTGGCAGCAATCCCTTCCTTGAAGAGACAGGTGCTTTTGGCTCCTTTCTGCCACCCCTGCTTAGTTTTGTCATGGCAGCATCGGAATACAAAGCTAAACGATCTTATGCCTGTGCTTGTATGGATTTGTTTTTTCTCCGTCCAAGCTTCTATCCCTTAGCCACTTGTCTTCAAGAGAGAGGCTCACAGCTGTCACTCAGGCAAGTTTCCACTTATTCATATCCCAGCCCATCCTTGTCAGCATCAGCAGCTGTCTTTGCATGGAAACTTCATTCTCACAGTGATTCAGGACTTCAAAGCCTGGAAGGGCAGTAGAGGTCTCCTCCTGCTGTGGGTTAAGTCACTGTCCCCAGGAGTCTCTTTCTGGAATACACAGTGCTGAACTGCAGGGAGAGATGCCACATTTACCTCTTCAGGAGAGGATGAGGGGCCAGACCAGATAGTTGAAATCCTCAGAAACTGTGGATGAAGATGCTCTCAGAAAGACAGGAGTGGGTCCTGGGGGGATGAGGGGAAGCCCCCAGTATTTCTATCCAGAAGATGTGCTATAAATGTTGACTGAGAAAACCAGGCTCTAAATCTTCTCCTCCTTTCTTTTTTTGTCCTTGCTTCCTTTTTTCCTTTTTCTTACTAATTGCCTTATCGGTACACAGATACATATTTCAGTCACAGTCAACAGTTTCAGTGATCCCTTTTAGTAACCTAGGCTAAAAAATATTAGATGGCTAGTTGGAAGTAAAGCTAGAATTAGAATACAACTGGATCAACTGGTGTATGAATGCTTTCTGAAAATGAGAGATTTGGACAAGAAGAACTTTTGCAAGTTTTAAGATTCTCATTAATTCTAACGTTTTATTTTTGGGAGAAAATGGGAATTTCAAACGGACATTTTGAGTGAGACAATGATATAGATCTTTAAAAACACAATGTGGAGAAGGGTGTTGGGGTGGGTCCATAATCTCCTGGGTTGTCATGGATGCTGAGAGTGAGACTCTTGTCAAGGCCACCTACATGGTGTGACCCACCATAGGGCTTCTAAACTGAATCCACATAGAATGCTCTTCAGACTTGTGTGGTAATTGCACAAAGCTGACCATTTATAACCTGCTAGGGCTTGCTTGTACGTCTTAAACACTCTTAAGACAAATAAATTGTCCCAGTGGTCTGTATTTGGGGCCCAATCTTTTTCATCCCTGTGTACAGAGCTGAACTGAGCTGGCTGCTTACTCTTGGTGCAAATATAATGGACCAATTGTCCCCTCATGCTGGGGGGCAGGCTATGGAGCACACCCAGAGCCCTGTGGGAACTCACAGAAGGGAGGTGGCTATTCGGACACTTTGTGTGTAGTGGAGACAAGTTAACGATCCTGCCTGGGGCATTCCAGAGTTTATTTAACAATAAAATTGGCCCCAAATTCTCCAACGAGGCTTGTAAGTTCTATGCAGAGCACAATGGGGTGAGAATGCAGTTAAACACACATCCTAAAGGCATGTTAGCTTGTGAGGAAATGGCAAATCCCCTCTGTGACTTAAAAATACCATTTAAAAAATTGTGCCAACAGATTCTTTTCTAACCCAGCTCCTATAAAGCAGAAAAACAAAATGGTAGTTTACCCTATGCCTACGCTTGTCAAAACAACTGATTAAAGAGTGAAAAATTCATCACTGGTGTCATGCGGGTAAAGAAAATGCAGCTATCTGATTGAATTATATAAACACGTATTTTACTGAATTCAGTCAAGCTGATTTATATTGATGTAGCCTAAATGTGCCATCGGCTTGAAACTCAGTTAGTAAATTGGATGTGAAAGTCTTTAATATAGCAATATGCATTTCTCAAATATCAGCTTCCTAACATTATGACTCCGTAGGTATTGAGTTTCTGGTTTTGTTGGAGTTGGTGAGAAATTTGAGTCAAGGTGTTGCCAAGGGGAGGGGCCGTTGCTAAGAGGACATCTCTGAGCCTGAGGACAGACTCCTGGGGTGTTCATATGCATAGACGACACAGAGATTGAGAGGAATGGGAATATCACCTTCTGATGGCAGCACCACCACTAACACTTATATTGATGGGTCATTTCTTTCAAGTCTAGGGTGTTTTGCAGGTGTTCTCTCATTAACTAATTAGTTAAGCTAATTAAGGGGGCTCTGGGAAAGAAGGAAGGTGGGGGCAAGAGGCTTTTGGTATTCCTTTCATTTTCTGTTCCTTGCGGTCTGATGAGGACAGGAGTGATGGTGAATGAGTGGTCAGGGAGAGCACATGTCAGGGCAAAATGAGAAAAGCAGCCTTTCACCCTTCCTTCCCTGAGTTAGACTTGCACAAAAGCGAGTGTAGGCTGGCTGACTTGGGAATCCCAGGGGTGCTCTGCAGAGGAAAGATTCACTCTTCTTTTGTTTTTCCCCAGGGAGAGATTTGCCCTAAGCTAACTTCTGTTGCCAATCTTTCTCCTTTTTCTCCCCAAAAGCCCCAGTACATAGTTGTGTATAGTTGTAAATTCTTCTGGTTCTTCTATGTGAGCTGCCACCACAGCATGGCTACTGACAGGTAGTGGTGTGGTTCTGCATCTGGGAACCAAACCTGGGCTGCCGAAGCAGAGCACGCCAAACTTTTACTGCTAGGTCATCAGGGCCAGCTGGAAAGATTCACTCTTGAGGAGAGACAGTCTAGGGCTAGGCCAGAAAAGTCTTGTGTTACATATACATGGGAGGACGCAACTATTTTAAAATGTGGAAAGAGATTGCACTGAGAATGTAGATTGTACTGGGAAACTAAAGGGGATTAGGCAAAAGCGTTAGTGACTAGGATGTAGTTTGAGCAAAAGACGGAGCAGAGCAGGGCCTTCCATTAAAGGGGGAGTAGACCAGGAAGCAGGGAGATCTATGGAAAGCAAAAAAGAGGTGAAGGAAGAATGTACATCACCAAGAGTGAACCCTATTGGAAACTATGGGCTTTGGCTAATAATACTGTATCAGTATTTCTTAGAGGTAGTAACAAATGTATGCAGAAAGTTAACAATAGGGGGAACCCGGAAGAAGACATATGGGAACTCTGTACTTTCCACCCAACTTTTCTGTAAACTAAAATTCCACCCTGCCCAGCCAAGTAAAGTCTATTAATAAAAAAAAAAAGAGAGAGATAGAGATGAGAGAAGTCTGTTGTGGGAAAGCTGGGGCAAAGAACCCTAGCGCTAGAGCTAACAAGTGAAATCTGGAGTAGAATTGAAGGTAGAAAGAAGAAGGAGAGAAGTTTCAGGATGCATTGAAGAGAGAGAGAGCAGGACCTACCCTCACAGTCAGGAGAGAAAATGTAACAGTTAGTCAGAATTTCCTCAGGATCAAGGAAAGTGGGAGTGCAGCAATGTCCGTCCGCTCGGAGAAGAGAACTTGCATCTGGCACCGCAAAGGACCGTAATCCTCCGCGATGGCGTGGGAGCTAGACCCAGGGAGGACACTAAGGGGTAGCTGCGGGAAGGTCCAATTAATAATAGTGACACTAACAACCATCGCTTGTTAAGCGCTTACTCTGTAGACACGTTGTGCTAAGTAAGCCCTTACAGACATAATGTTATTTACTTTTCATGACAAGCCACTACAGCGGGCACCATTTTTTATCTCCATTTCTGGGATGAAGAAGCTGAGGCTCAGGGAAGTTAAGTAACTTATCCAGGATCACATAGCTCACAGGCGTCAGGGTCAGGGTTTGGAACCAAGTTGGCTAAAACCACAGGCTGGCTTTTAGCCATTGTGCTTTGTTCCCTGAAAGAGGCTTTCTGAATAATTTCTTTCTTCAGAAGCAGTACTTTAAAACTCTTAGTTAAGATGACTAACTATCATGAAATTATGCTTTTAATATATTGCCTCTGTAATTAGTTTCTACCACACCACACACTCCCTTACTCCACAAAAAACTGCCGTTGTCTGATGACATTTATTTGCTGTGTTGGAGAGGAACAGAGGCTGAGCTGGGCTGTCACTGAAAAAGGCAAGGGCAGCAACTTTCTTTTTTTTCCTTAATGCAAAAGCAATCCCTGTTTGTTGTAACTAACTCGGAAATGATAAGCACAAAGAACAAGCCATGGTTATTATTCCTAGTTTCCAAGGGGGAACAGGAATCCTGGGAGCCATGTGCAGTTGAGTGTAGTGCAACAGATTTACTGAGCCATGCCATGTGCCAGGCACAGGACCAGGTGCCAAGGAAGGAAACATAAACCAGACCCAGGCCCTCTCCTAAAGGAGTCCGTGATCATGACAGATGTGTGAAAACAAAGAGCTCGACTTTGTGTGATAAATAAACTTGAAACTCTGTTTACTACCCACATCTATCCAGTTCACACCACTTCTGACTCCAGAGAGCTCACGGGGCTGGAGGCACTACCTCTTCTGGAAGACATCGGAATTCCGAACCTCAGCTGCTGAGTCTTCAGTCTGAGCCAATATCCTGTCAGTGTTTATATACTGGGTGAAAACGGCCCAGCTGAGGACATCAGGGCTGTGTGCAAAACCAAACCCACACACACTCGTGGCATCGCGCAAAGCTCACACCACATTCTTGGCTGCTTCCAGTCTTGGAGAGACATACAGAAGGAAGCTTCTCAAACACTGATGGAGTCAACCTCAAGTAACTCTGGATCCAGAATCACTGTTCCGTACCGGATATAATGATGACAGGCTAGGTCCATGTGGAGCCGACGAGACTTGGCTCACCCAGCTATGGAGTTCCCGGATGAACCGGGCTTAGCTTATGCACCATGCCTTCTATGGAGGCCCAAGTGAATTACCATAGATCCATGGCGACTCAAGGAGTAGTGTACTTCAGAGACTCGGTGGTGTGAATGTAATCTTACCCTCAGAGTTCACAGGGATGACTGACTGAACGGGTCAGCTCTGTGCAATCTATAACAATGCGTCTAGCTGCCAGTCACAGGGGTGTGCAAGCAAGAAGACCTGTAAGTACACATTGGACACACATACTGTTATCAAAGATTTTGGTTACTAACTCCTCCCAACTCATCACCTACAGTTTGGAAGCATACTGCTCATCCCAAGTAGCAAATATTATGCACCTATTACGTGTCAGGCACAGTGCTAGGGACAGGAGATATAGCAATGAGCAAAAAGGTAAACCATTGTACATGCCAATTATACCTCAGTAAAGTGGTTTATAAAAAATGCAAGACATTGTGGAGCTTACATTCGTGTGTGCGTGTGTGTGCGTGTGTGAGAGAGAGAAAGAGAGTGACAGTCAATCAGTCAATCAATTAAACGTTTAGTATGTCAGATGATAAGTGTGATGGAGAAAATTAAAGAAAGGCAAGAGGGGAAGAGGACTGCTATGGGTAGGGGTGAGGTTGCAATTTTCAATAGGGAGGCACTTAATGGAGGTGACTGAGTGAATCACGTGACTATTTGGGGATGAGTATTCTAGGCAAAGGGAAGAGTACAGTGCAAAGGTTCTGAGGGAGGGTATGTTTAGTGTATTCGAGAATCATCTAGGAGGGCACTGCACAGGGGAGAGTGAGGACAGGGCAAATGGAAGGAGATGAAGTCAGAGAGGCCACGCAAGGCCAGATTGGCCCTGGCTTTTCCTATGAGGGAGAAAGAGAGCGATCGCAAGGTTTGGGCAGGGGAACGATATGATCTGACTTTGGTTTTGGAGGATAATCCTGGATGCTCTGCTGAGAAAAGACTCTAGGGGGACCAGGGTAGAAGTAAGGAGATCAGTTAGAGGCTATTGCAACATCCTGAATGACAGATGATGGTGACTTGGACCAAGGTGGTAGAGTGGAGGTGGTGACAAATAGTTGGATTCTGGATACATTTTGTAAGTTGAGTCAACAGGATTTCACAAGAGATTGGATGCAAAATATTAGAGAAAGACAGGAGTCAGGCATCTGAGCTGCCGCAAGAGTGAAATTGCCATTAACTGAAAAGGGGGAGAACACAGAGGAGCAGGCTTGAGGGCAAATATCAGAAGCTTAATTTAGGGCATGTAAGTTTGAGATGTTTATTAGACATTCAAATGTAGATGACTATGTTACACAAGTCTGGAGTTTAGGGGACAGGTCTGGGCTTGACATAAATTATGATTTACTAGAGAGAGAGGGTATTTACAGCCACAAGCCTGGGTGAGATCACTGAGGTGGTGAGAGTAAATAGAAAGAAGCAGCCAGAGCAGAGTTCTGGGGCTCTGTCTTCACTCCAGCCGATGGGGACCCATGAGGGGGCACAGGGGTCATACTCCTGTGTAGTTCTATAGGAATAAGAATATATGTAGCTCTTGTCATCTACTTGAAAGAATGGTTATGTCAGCTCAGAATGTCAGGATTAGCTGGGACATTAGAGATCATTTCAAGTAGAACCACCCTATTTTGGAAATGAAGAAACTGAGGCCTAGAGAAGAGAAGTGAATTGCTCCATAGATAAACTCTTTTGTGGCTCCAAGATGTAGAGGTGGGGTGTGTGTGTGTGTGTGTGTGTATATGTGTGTGTGTGCCATAGTAGGGATGGAGGTACTCTTCATGCATTGAGTGCCTTGTCCCCTTTGCTAAGCCGGTAAGTGACCCTGCCTTTTCTCAGATGTGGACCTCTCGGGAGAACCTAGGATCTGAGAAACAGAGGTTAGGCTGTGGAGGAAAGATGGGATGAAACTTTAAAGTTTGCTTTCATCCCCTCTCCTCCTTCTTTTGAGATGCTAATCCTCCTAGACTCTGTAACAAGTTCCCTTTAGGAGGTGATTAGGTCTTATATCTTGAATGTTCGTGTGGGATTATTGTATTTTTGTGCTGGTTCTTCCAGGGATATTTGTACTTGACGTCCTCTATGTTCCACCGTGGAAGGGAAGGCCTTGCAGTGGCAGGCGTGCAGTTGAGGGGGTGCTTGGTAGAATTGTAAAAAGCAGTCAGACCGTGGTCTTTCCCCCATGCTTGCCAGAGATATGGAAAGCATGCAGGAGTGAGAATTGGGGGTCTTCGTTAGCATGCATTATGAGCCACCCTACAGATATTCTGGGCAGCCAGGGCTGGAAGCTGGGAACCTGAATCAAGATACAAAAGAACAATAATGGAGCTGGGGTCAAGACTATGTATTCTTTACAGGCATTAAGTCATTTACTCTTTAAAACATTCCATGAAAGGAGATGTCATCTTCATTTTATGGATGGAGAATTAGGTTCAGATAGCTAGAGATGGCAAGAAGCAAGCTTTGAACTCTGGCCTCTAAGACTCCAAAGCCACACTGAGAAATAGTTGTAAAGGGGTTAAATCTATTAGATACCATGGAGGTTAAGAGCATGGGTTTGGGAAACAGCACTTGGTTTTAAATCCTGGCTTTGCCTTTACTAGCTTTGAGATCTTGGGCAAGTCGTGTAGCCTTGACTTTGGGTCTGAAGGGTTGCTGGGAAGATTAAATGAGATAATATGTATCTAAGACACAGCACGGTGCCTGGTGCTTTATACATGATGAATTAATGGTGGAAATAACTAAGGGTCTAGCTGCCAAGAGGCTGGGCTGCAGCCTGATCTTCAGCTGGGACGGACACTAGTTATTGAGTGCTGGCACCTGTACAGATTGGTCAACGCACATAGTCTGGAAGGTTCAGGAAAGACATGAGTCTTAACTAGGGCTTTCAAAGATGTGTAGAATTATTTTTTCACTGAGAATCAGAAAGCTACCAAAAATATCTCAAGTCACTCATTTTATAGCAATTTATCTTGAAAAATGTTTATTAGGCAAGCAAATGAACCAGACATTTTCTGTTTGAAATAATGAGCTATACATTTTGAAGAAACTTTAAATAGAAAATATTTGGATCACATTTTTAACAGAAGCCCTAAAAGTGTAAGCCATTAATTTAGTTCTGACTTTCACTGCCTGAGAGTTTTAGGAAAAGAGAAGAACTCTGCTTGATTTATTGTTTCATATATTTTAGTCAGGAATAAAAATGGGTGTTTGATATTTTTACTGCTCTCTTTAGAATTTCTAGTGCAGAAGATTTTCATGAGGAATTTATCTCCTCAAATTTATCAATCAGTTGTAAAACAAAAATATTTAAATAGTGAAAGGGTTCCTGAACCCAGTAAATGCATCAGGCTCTTAGGGCTGTGACAATGACATTGGAGTTAAATATATCAAAACTGTTGCAACACAGGGTGAATTTTGTCCTCTGGGGAGTTCACAGTTGGTTTATTTCGAGTTTACTGAGGTTTCAAATACTCTGTTGAAGTCCACTTAAATCACCCTTATTCATTTTCCTAAGCATATGTGTTCATGTGTGTGTCTCTGTGGTTGTTGCCAGGGCTCAGATTCACAGTTGATTCCTTTGCCAGCATCAGGGGAGACCTCAGTTCTGTCTTTGAGGTAACCATCACAGCTGAGCTTACATTTGTGAAGTTAACAGACTAAACACTCCAATTAAAGGCAGAAATTGTCAGATGGATAAAAAGGCAAAACCTGACTCTGTATGACTGGGAGAGATGCACTTGAAATAGAAAGATACGGATAGCTTGAAAATAAACTGATGGAACAAAATGTGCCATAAAAACAACATATGAAGGCTGAGGTGGCTACATTAATATCAGATAAAACAGACTTCAAGAAAAAGAGTATTGCCAGAGTGAAAAAGGAAAGATAAGGAAAATAAAACAAACATTAATGTGTATGTGCCTAAAAACACAGCCTCAAAATATATCAAGCAAAAATTGACACAATTATAGGAAGGTAATTCCATAATTTTTTTTTTTCTTTTTAGAGATTGGCACCTGAGCTAACAACTGTTGCTAATCTTTTTTCTTTCTTTCTTTCTTTTTTTCTTTCTGTTTTTTCTCCCCAAATCCTCCAGTACATAGTTGTATATTTTAGTTGTGGGTTCTTCTAGTTGTGACACATGGGATGCCACCTCAACATGGCCTGACAAGTGGTACCATGTCTGTGCCCAGGATCTGAACCAGCGAAACCTTGGGCTGCCAGAGCAGAGCGTGCGAACTTAACTACTCGACTACGGGCTGGCCCCTCCATAATTTTTGTAGAAGACTTTAGTAACTGTCTCTCAGGAATTTATAGGACAACTAGCCAAAGATCAGTGAAGACATAGAGGATGTAAATACACTATCAACTCTCTTGACCTAATGAATAATTAGGGGACCCCTCACTCAACAAGTGCAAAATAAACATTCATTTCAGTACACAATACACATTTGTTTTATTGTACATGGTATGTTTACAAATATATACCATATTGGGGTCATAGTACAAGCCTTAATAAATTTACAAAGACTGAAATAGTACAGATATGATCTCTGACCACAATGAAATTAACTAGAAACCAATAACATTAAGATACCTGGTTGAATTCCAAATGTTTTGCAATCAAAAAACACATTTTAAAATATTGATGGGTCAAATAAGTCACAAAATAAATTAGAATATATTTTTAACTCAGTGATAATGAAAGTACAACATATCAAAATTTGTGAGATGTAGATAAAGAAGTGCTTAGAGGGAAATTTGTGGTTTCAGATGCTTATATTAGAAAAGAAAGAACAGTGACCTAAGGAAACACCTCAAGACATTTGAAAAAGAAGAGCAAAGTAAATCCACACTTTGTGAAAGGGAGAAAATAATAAAGACAAGAGCAAATAAAAACAAAACAGAAACAAATAATCCAAAAGTAAGTTCTTTGAAAAGATCAACAAAATGGATAAACGTCTAGTTAAATAGATGAAGAAAAAGAACATAAATCACCAATATTGGAAAGAAAAGAGAAGCTATCACTACAGACCTTACAGATATTAAAAGGATATTAAGAGAACATTGTGAACAAATGTATGCCAAAAAATAAGATAATTTAGATGGAATAGACCAATTCCTTAAAAAATACAACTAAAATTGATATAAGATGAAACAGAAAATCTACATAGTCTCTTTAACAATGAAGTTGAATTCATTATAAAAAACGTTCATACAATGAAAACTTCAGGCTCAGATAGCTTCTCTGGTGAATTCTATGGAATAATAACCCAAACTCTTTCAGAAAATAGAGGAGAAGAGAACATTTTCCAGCTCAGTTTCTGAGGCCAGCATAACCCTGAACATAACAAAGAGAATTCAAAAACAAAAAGTCCAGATGATTACCCCTTATGAGCCTAGCTGCAAAAATTCGGTAAACTGAATCCAAGACTATTTAAAAAGGATAATACAAAAAAGCTTTTTGTAGAGGGGCTGGCCCCGTGGCCGAGTGGTTAAGTTCGCGCGTTTGGCTGCAGGCGGGCCAGTGTTTCGTTGGTTCGAATCCTGGGCGCAGACATGGCACTGCTCATCAGACCACGCTGAGGCAGCGTCCCACATGCCACAACTAGAAGAACCCACAACTGTGTACCAGGGGGCTTTGGGGAGAAAAAGGAAAAAATAAAATCTTTAAAAAAAAAAAAAAAAGCTTTTTGTAGAAATTGAAATGCTAATTCTAAAATTTACATAACCTGCAATAAATAGTAAATAAAATGCAAATAACCTGAAAAAGCTAAAGCAATTTTAAAAAAGAACAAAGTTCAAAAACTTATACTACCAGGGGCCAGCCCAGTGGTGCAGAGGTTAAGCTCCCCTGCTCCACTTTGGCAGCTCAGAGTTCGCAGGTTCGGATCCCGGGCGCGGACATATGCACCGCTTATCAAGCCATGTTGTTGCAGATGTCCTACATATATAACAGAGGAAGATGGGCACAGATGTCAGCTTAAGGCTCATCTTCCTGAAAAAAAACTAAAACCAAAAAACTTATACTACCAGATTTTAAGACTTACTATAAAGTTAGAGTAACTAACACTATGGTGTTTGTGAAAAGATAGTCATAGCTCAACAGAAGTAAAATAGAACAAGAGAAGAGAGTCCAGAAATAGTCCCACACACGTATGTTCAATTGATGTTCAACAAATGGTGTTAAAGTAACTGATCTCCATAGGAAAACAGAAAACATCAGCCCTTATCTTTCTCCATACACAAAATTAATTATAGACCTAACTGTAAAAGCCAATACTGTAAAAATTTTTTAAAAAATGGGAGAAAATTTTGTGACTTTGGGTAGGGAAAAATTTCTTAGATACAGCACATGAAGCACAAACCACAAAAGAAAAAAATGGTAAATTGGATTTCATTAAAATGAAAAACTTCTGCTCATCCAGAGACATCGTTAAGAACAAGAAAATGCAGGCCATGGAATGGGAGAAAATATTTGCAATGCATAGATCTCACAAAGGACTCAATTTTAGAATATGTACAGAATTCTTCTTACAAATGGGTAATAGGACACACGACTCAGTTTAAAAAATGAGCAAAAGATTTGCACATATAAATATAAAATGGATCAACTATTTTGAAAGAATATGGCAGTATTAAAAAAAGCTAAAAATAGGGCATACAATGGAGAAAAGAAAGTCTTTTCAACAAATGGTGCTGGGAAAACTGGAAAGCCACATGTAAAAGAATGAAAATTGACCATTCTTTTTCACCATTCACCAAAATAAACTCAAAATGGATTAAAGACCTAAAGGTGAGACCTGAAACCATAAGGCTTCTGGAAGAAAACGTAGGCAGTACACTCTTTGACATCAGTATTAAAAGGATCTTTTCGGACACCATGCCTTCTCAGAGAAGGGAAACAATAGAAAGAATAAACAAATGGGACTTCATCAGATTAAAGAGCTTCTTCAAGGCAAATGAAAACAGGATTGAAACAAAAAAACAACCCAGTTGGGAAAAAATATTTGCAAGTCATATATCTGACAAAGGCTTAATATCCTTAATATATAAAGAAATCTCACAACTCAATCACAAAACATCAAACAACCCAATCAAAAAATGGGCTGGAGCCATGAACAGACATTTCTCCAAAGAAGATATACTGATGGCCAATAGGCACATGAAAAGATGCTCATCATCGCTGATCATCAGGGAAATGCAAATCAAAACTACACTAAGATATCACCTTACACCCGTTAGAATGACAAAAATATCTAAAACTAATAGCAACAAATGTTGGAGAGGTTGCGGAGAAAAAGGAACCCTCATACACTGCTGGTGGGAATGCAAACTGGTGCAGCCACTATGGAAAACAGTATGGAGATTCCTCAAAAAACTAAAAATAGAACTACCATACGATCCAGCCATCCCACTACTGGGTATTTATCCAAAGAGCCTGAAGTCAGCAATCCCAAAAGTCCTGTGCACCCCAATGTTTATTGCAGCACTGTTTACAATAGCCAAGACGTGGAAGCAACCTAAGTGCCCATCAACAGACGAATGGATAAAGAAGATGTGGTACATATATACAATGGAATACTACTCAGCTGCAAAACAGAACAAAATCATTCCGTTTGCAATAACATGGATGGACCTTGAGAGAATTATGTTAAGTGAAATAAGCCAGCAAGAGAAAGATAATCTGTGTATGACTCCACTCATATGAGGAATTTAAAACTATGGACCAAGAACAGTTTAGTGGATACCAGGGGAAAGGTGGGGTGGGGGGTGGGCACAAAGGGTGAAGTGGTGCACCTACAACATGACTGACAAACATTAATGTACAATTGAAATTTCACAAGATTGTAACCTATCAATAACTCAATAAAAAAAAAAGCTAAAAATATACTTACAATACAAACTAGAAGACCTCTTCTAGGCATTTATCCAAGAGAAATAAAAACTTATGTTCATAGCATCATATTCACGATTTGGTAATTGCATGAACAAATTGTGATATATCAATATGATGAAAAATTACTTAGCAATTAAAAAGAATGAACTTCTGATAGACGTAGTAACGTGGATGAATTTCAAGTTATTATGCTGAGTGAAAGAAGCCATACGCAAGAGCGCATACTGTACAATTCTATACATACAAAATTCTAGAAAATGTAAACAAATTTATAGTGACGAAGAGTACATTATGTGTGTCAATGCATTCCCTTTACTTTTCCGGTCAGTTTGGATCAGCACTTTCTGATACTTGTATCCAACACTTTTCTGAAACAATTACTTTAATATGGAAGATGATAATTGTTTTGATAGAGAATAAAAATCAAACGTAAAATAATATCATTCTTACAACAGAAAAAAACTGTAGTGTATTGGATCTGTGTGATGGTTTAGGCACACTCAGCCACCTCTGCCCCACCTCCTAAATCCCTTGAAATGGAAGAAAAAATATACTCACTAAAGACTAGACCCACTACTGTCAAGGAAAACAAGAAAAGGCAACATCGACATAACGGAAATTGCGAGGTATTTCCTGGATGAGGTAAAGTAATAGGATTGAACTGATAAGAATTGAGAAAACCCCAGCCTAAATCACACAGAGAAAACGGCCAGGAAGATAAGAGCAGATTCAGAAATTTCAAGAGAACAAAGAACATTTGAGGGGCAATGTGGCAATCGGTGGGTCATCATTACTCAACAGGGGCCAGCTGTGCCCATAAACCCTCTGAAACTGAGCCACAGGTCACAGGGGAGGGAAGGTGGAGCACGGCATAGACTCCTGGTTAAAACACCAAGATCTGCACACAAGGATAGAACTGCTGCCTGGAGGGGGCTCCTAGTTAGGATCTGGAGCCTTCTAGAGAGCATACAGTCAACTCTCCCATTCAGACAATTTGGGTTGGGGATGGGGAAAGACCTCTGCAACTGCAAAGCTACCAAAATAAAGCTTCCCAAGTCTTCATTCATAGAGATGAGTGGGAAATCCAGGAATTCTAGATACATGGGGAAAACCAACAGCAAGAAGGAGAAGGATTAAGTAATTCAGTGGACTCTAGAGGAGACAAGAAATTCAGAGAACAAAAAAGAATTCCGTTCTTAAAAGAATTCTGTTTTATATCTTGGGGAGAAAACCCCCAAAAGTACAGTTGTCCCCTCTTATCTGCAGAGGATACATTCCAAGGCTCCCAGTGGATGCCTGAAACAGTAGATGGTACTGAATCCTATATGTACTATGTTTCTTCCTGTACTTATATATTTGAGGTGTGACAGCAAAAGCAGCATGAATTTCTTTTTCTTTCTTCAAAATTTCAAGGATAGAAGGTTCATTCTTACCAGAGATCTGAACAACCTCAGTGTACAATTGTTTTTCTCTCCTTATTAAGCTAAGAACGCTCACCTTTTCACTTAAACGAAGCACTTTACGGCTTCTCTTTGTCATATCCAAATTGCCAGCATTGCTATTCTTTGGGGTCATTATTAAGTAAGATAAGGATTGAAGGCAAGCACTGCGCCACAGGCAACAGTGGATCTGATAACCCAAATGGCTACTAAGTGACTAATGGGTCGGTAGTATATACAAAGTGGATACATTGGACAAAGGGATGATTCACGTCCTGGGCGGGACAGAGCAGAACAGCGACAGGTTTCATCAGGCTAATCAGAATGGGGAGCAATTTAAAACTTACTAATTGTTTATATTTGGAATTTTCCATTTAATATTTTCAGACAGGCATTGGGGGGAGGAGCGGTAAGTGAAACTGTGGAAAACGAAACCGTAGATGAGGGGGATACTATACATTACGTTCACAAAAAAAGAACAGGCAGCTGTAAGAAAGTAGCAAATCAGAGAATGAGAGGCTTTTGGAAAATTGCAAATAGGATTGCCAAAATGAAAAGTTCAACAGAAGGGATATATAATAGAACGACCTCAACTCAAGACTGAAATAATGGTCTAGGGATGAGAATGAGATTAGAGGTGCAGACAGGCAGATTTTTCTTTTTATTTTATATGTTTTTATATTATTTGAATCTTTTAAAAAAGAAAGTATTAGTTGAGTAAAAAAGAAGAAAAAATTTAAAAATAGAACTCTGACCCAATAGTTCTACTTTTGATAATAACTCTCAAAAATTAATTTTAAGGAGATCACTCCAGATGCAGATTAAAATGTATGTATAAGAATATTTAATACACCTTTATATTTATAATAGCAAATCATTAGAAACAATCTAAATATTGAATGAGAGCAAAGTGCCTTAATAAATTGTTAGACATTCATATGATAATATGCTATGCTATTATTAAAAAATCATGCTTTCATAGAATATATATAAAGTTGAGGAAAACATGCAAGATACATTGGGAAAAATAGGATAAAAACTGAATGTCTTCAAAATAGAAACTACAACCTAATAGTCCTTGTGATTATCTTGAAATGATATTGGTTTTTACTTCGGTGTTCTCTAAAGGTTTTATATCTAAAATCTATCGCTAATTTACTCAGAAAAGAAAAGGAAAAGGTGAAGTAGCAAGGAGAATATGGATGCAGTCCACAGGGCCCCTCTGTGTCTCTCTCTCTGAGATGTATCTTTCACTGAATCTATGAGCTGGGCTAGAAAGAAAACCTATCTTGAAAAAGATTCTCTTCCTTTCTGCAGCAGAAAGTGTGTTTGCTGTTTTGTAGTTTTTTTGGTTTTGTTTTGTTTTCATTCGGTGCAACATTGACATGCACCCATTCCAATAAGTCATATTTATCTCAACCCAGTCATTTTGTAGGAACAAAATCTTTATATACTCGTGTATGGAGTGACACACACAATCCCTATACACACAAGCACACACACACAGTCTATTCACGTGTTTTCCACCCAACAAGTGTTGTGAAGTGTTAAATTTTTCTTCATTTTTGTTTAGCTCACATCTGGCAGTTTGACAAGTATACATACACCAGAGCATTTTGCAAAACTGATAATCTTTCTTTGGTCTAAATTTTGTAAAATTTTAATTAATTGGTCCTTTCTCACATTCTTGTTGTTTTTAGAAATGAAAGATTATTCATCCATTGATTAAAAAAAGCATTTTATTTTTCTTTATGAGTTGTGATTTGATGTTTGCAATGTCCTTGCAAAGCATAGGTATTGTACTATTTTTTCCCCAAAGTTACTTGATTAGAATAATAACATTATTTTTCCTCATAGTAGCTCTCCTGTTTCTTTTATTTTATGTAATTGATGAAGAGATCACAATAATTTTGAGAAGTCCATTGAAACAGGGCATTGATTTATTTGGAACTGGTTTTTAGTGTGAGGATTCAGAGCCACTCAACACACTTATGGAACTTTATTTTCTTTGCAAATCCATTTGATAAATCACCACTTTATGTTTAAATATAGGAACTTTCATCTACTCTGCTTTCTCAGGTTTTCATGAAATCAATTAAGTGTAGTAGAAAAACATGGGCTTTGGGGTCAGACGGGCTTCAGTTGGAAGTCTGGCTCCACTATGTCCAAACTGCATAATTCCAGGAAAGTTACTTCTCTGAGACTCAATTTATTTATCTGCAAAATGAGGATAATATTAAGGAATAAATAGAAGGATATTTGACAAAGATAAACAAAAATAGGAACTAATATAGAGTTTGGATCCGAGTTGATTGACTGTTTCTCGTTATGTACACTTTGCTCTGGCTATTGTTATTTTTAATATGAGGGGCTTGGTATGCTGTTTCACTGAATATAAGTTGGGAGCCTTAGCATCCAGTCTGGTTTACCACTATCTGGCTGGAGTGACCCTGCGCATGTTTCCTAACTTGTAATATGGGGAAGATAGAGGAGATTACCAAGGCTCCTCCCAGCCCTGAGTGGGAATTTTGAGTAAAAATCTTTTACTTTGCATAGTCACCTATGTGACAAACATTATGACCAAAGAGGACTAGGGCAGGCAATTAGCAATACTGTGGAATTAGCAATACTACTCTTAATGAATATCTTTGTATTTAGGGCTGGCCAATCTTCTAACCATCTTTAGAAGTTGGAGGGCACTTCTTAAGGTCTCAACTATCATGGACCCTTCAGGGAACGAGATTTAACCATATTTTTTTTTGATTGCTTGGAGCCCAGGGGTCTTTTGAGGAAAACAGGTGAACTCTGTCCATTTTTAGAGTTTTGATATGTACTGAATTTTCTGAAGTACTCAGGGGGTCTACAGGAAGCCAGAGTGAAGAGAGGGACAAAACCCTGATTGAAAAAAAATCATGTGTGAGGGAGAATTTTGGCAGTTTGGGCCAAGCTGAGAAGCAGGGTCTAAATATTAGAGTTCAGAGATTATGTGCATATGAGCCCAGATGTGGCCTGTATCACTACCAGGCCTTCTTCCCAACCATGCGGTGCCTGCCCATCCTTCAGAGACTGCGGGAAGAGAGAACTAAAGAGACCCACGCTCTGTGGGGGAATCCCTACCGCAGGAGCTCTTGTGAGAGGCAGATGTTTTGCAAAGGTCTGGAGACAGGGAAGAACAGCTGAGCTTGGTGCTTTAGAGGAGACCAGTTGGCCTTGAGTGAGTAGTGGCCTGTGGGTGATGGAGCAACGATGGTCAACACGGCAGGACAGAGGAGGGCAGGAAGAGACCATGATTACTTATGCGACATCTCCACCCTTTTCTTTGTGACTACTAGGGGAATCAATCCGAGGATCCCCCAACAGCCCTGGAAATTCTTTGGACTGGTTGGGGAAAGTAATTCCAAAAAAAGATTGGACCTCCGGCTAGGAAGTAGGTATGTGTGTATGTGGGGTGGTGGTAGTGGTGGTTGTGTTTCGGTATCGAGTATGGAGATCTGGGTTGTATTTGTAACCTCTCTGTACTTACTGGTTGGTCTCGCTTGGGATGTACTGGTTGTCCCCAGTATTTAGAATCGTCACTTTCTGCTGTTACCTTCTATTTTACCTTGTTTATGGCAAGTGCGTGTTGCCTACTGTGTGCGAAACTTACACTAAGTGCTGTGGAGGCCATTGTCTTGGCTTTGACTACTCACTGTCCACACTGCCTGGTCTCAGAATCCTGCCTCCATGAGGGAAACTGCTTCTTTCGTCCTTAGATATTTCTCCACAGATAACACAAGTAATGGTTTAGAGCAGTTCTAAAATATGATTTCTATTGTTAGAAATATTTGAGAAAAGTTAGAACAAATAGTTAAGTTAAAAAAAAAGAAAAAGGAAATGAGAAAATTCTTCCACTTGGAGTTAACTACTGTCAATGTGGTATAAACTTTTATAGTCTCCTTTTTATGCATATTTATTTTTTCGACAAACATTGAGTCTACTGCATTAACAAAAATGAGTCACTCTGTATATGCAGTTTTGTAATTTGCTTTTTCACTTAGCAATACATTGTGAACAATTTTCCATGGATAAATGTAAAATCGTTCCTCAGTTGCGTCTTGCAAATCGCCTGACCCTTTTTCTTGGGGATGCTCCCTTTAATTAAAACTCAACTTCCATATACACATCTTTTCCTTCCATCTCTAAATTTGCTTATTCCAAGGAGCCCATTTGTTAAAAATTATGAACAGAAGGACTGAAAGAAGAGAAATCTTTCTTTCCATTTAAGAACCACATAAAAATGCTCTGCATGTATATTTGACATTATCATCTGCTTCACAGATTTCTTTGGCTGGTCTCCATTTTAATTGTTTTGCTCTCTGCCACGTGTACTCTAGGAAACTATCAGCTCGCCTTCACCGGGGAGATGTGGCAGAAGAGAGTTGAGAGATGGTGGAAGGTGGGAGTAGGGACACGGAGAAGAGTTGAGATTAACCACCACTTGTTCCTGATCCAGGGACTGGGGTTCGCGCGAATGTCAGCATTACTCCAGTGAGCAATCACATATTGAGAAGATTTACTTTGGAGGCAAATTTGCCTTTTTCTTCAAACCAGACAGAATCTAAATGGCCAAATGTAGCCTTTTATTTTTGGGGGGCAATGCTTTCTGCAGAATATTAATAGATGTCACACATTAACAAAAAATGTTAGTGCTGCCTTCAAGCACACTTCGGAAATGCTGTATTTTAGATAAACACATTTCTTCAATGCAGGACTTCTTGGAGCATTTAGCATGCTAATATGCACTGTGACTCTCCAAGAGAGGCAGGTAGTCAACTTTTCTTAATCTCACACACTCTTTCTCTTTTGATGTTGGGTGTACACGTATTAATTAACAACTTTGGAAAATGCTAGTCTTAGATGTACGGTTCTCTACTGATACTGAAGTCAGGAAAAAACAAAAGTAGTTTCATTGTTCTACTCAGGATTGAGATATTATCTTGTAATTTGCCCTTCTAGGGCGTAAGTTATCTTCTAAGTGGGAGGTGGGGTGTGACAGAAGTCATTCTTGGGCATTTTAAGTGAGAAACTCTAAACTGAGATGCTTTCCTGAGCAATCTTTGACTCAAGTTGGTTTTTCCCTTGCTCTCCTTGCTTGCAAAGTTTGCAAAATAACAGGTGCTGGCTGATAGATGAAAAGTGTGATTACAGGTCTCAGTTTCTTCCCTTTTATATTCTTTAAACTCTTCTCCTTTATGGGGGCTGTCATCCTGGAATGAGACCCATGCAGCCTTCTGTCCTAAAGCCAACTAAAGGACTCTCCAGTCACCTTCGCAACCCGCTCTTGAGATTTACTGCCTTAGGCTCCGTTGGGAAAGTCCTTAATGAGCCTTGCAGCCTGGAGCTGTGCTTGGAGCTGCCTGTAACCACAACTATTCTTATCAAAAAAATTTACCAGAAAACTAAGACCCCAGAAGAGGACCTCTGATGGAAGAGTGGTGGGTATGTAAAAAAAAGGAGGCAGGGCGGCATTCCTGATCATCCATAAATTAAAACAAACAAAGGAAAATCACATCCAACTGTAGTCAATTGCTTCTGTAAGAGAAGGAGTGTAATTCGAAGAGGTTTATGTATTTTGGCGGAGGATGGGGTGTGTGTGGGAGTTTAAAAGCATAGAATAACATGATCAGGAACCAGCTCCAGCCGCTGGCCAGCTTGTGCTTCCTTACTCTGTCCAGCTAGTGTGCCTTGAGCCAATTTTTTTTTCTTCCTTCTTTATCCCTATTTGATCTCTCCCATGTCTGAGACACCAGGGGGTGTTGAAAGAAGGGCTGCATGTGACCGTTGTAACATCTTACATTTCATAATTAGGAACCATTTCAAAGCACAGTTGTACATTGTATTCCGTCTTATTCTTAGACTAAGCCTGTGAACGAGCATAGGATTTGTCCCCACTTTATGGATGGGGGATTGAAACATAGAGACAAGCCTGAAATCACACAGCAAGTTAATGGCAGAGCCAGGAGGGGACTCCTGGTCCACAGCCAGGGGTCCAGGCTTTTTTGATCTAGGGCACTCTGGGTTGCCTCACTGGCCTCTGGGCCTTGACAATGAAAAAGGACTAAACTTTGGTCACCATAGTCCATCCACTGCATGTTGAGTCAAGATCATGAAGGGTGTTTATTAGAAAACTTTTTTGGGGCCGGCCCGGTCGTGCAGTGGTTAAGTTCACACGTTCCACTTGGGCGGCCCGGGGTTCTCCAGTTCAGATCCTGGGTGTGGATATGGCACCGCTTGTCAAGCCGTGCTGCGGCAGGCGTCCCACATATAAAGTAGAGGACGATGGGCACGGATGTTAGCTCAGGGCCAGTCTTTCTTAGCAAAAAGAGGAGGATTGGCAGCAGATGTTAGCTCAGGGTTAATCTTCCCCAAAAAAAAGGAAAAAAAAAGAAAACTTTTTTGAGTCACCTCTCAGCACTGGGGCTTGAGTTGGGATTGTGGAAATAAACGAAGACTACTCAAATGAGAATAGGCAAAGGCTATTTATTCAGAGCTTGCTGTCACAAGGGAGTCAGTCACCATCATTTGCATTTGGCAGAGACAAAGGCAGGCAGAGGAGTGGAAAAGCTTTCTAGCAGAAAAAAGAGAATGCTTTAGGTATGCCCTGATTGGAGGCTGTTGACATGGGGAAGTTTCGATGGGCTAACTGGAAGTGGGGCATCCTATGGGATTAGTTAGGGGTTCATATTTGGCTTTCTCTGGCTGGTCCTAAGTTAGAAGTGAGGGCAGAAATTAGAGAAATGTCAGTTATTAGTCAAGTCTTGGCCGTTTTGTACTGATGGCTACAGGGGTTGTTTTTTGGCTTCCTGGACTGGTGCTTCAGACAGTAAGTTCGCTTCCTGGGAGGCTGCATGTTGTGGGTCACAGTGCTGTTTTTATGTATAGTCCGGCCATTGTCTGTACATTCAGTTTCTTAGGATTCAGTGGGGTGAAGGAACAAGGAAGGGATCTGGGAAGTGCATGGAAGTGAGGACTCTGACACCACCTGGGAATTATTAAGGTTCTTCCCCTACCTTTTGGGCCAGGGGCTGCGGAGTGTTATTAGGAGACAGAAAGAAGGGGGTAAAAATTAATCATGTAGTCTTATGATCCTCTTGCTGGCCCAATTTCGTTTCACTGTTTTTAGTTTCCTCTGTTTGAGAATGACTTTAATGCAGTGGAGTACTAAACTTTTAGATGTTACTAGCAAGTCTGGACCCACAGCTCTACCACCTGGTCCTGGATACTTTGGGTATTTCTTGATTCTGGTTACTTGGAGAAATTCTATGTTGACTGGAGGAAATGGGGCTGATTTCTTAAAGAAGGTGACTTAAGAAAGAAACTTTCAAGAATGGATAGATTTTGGGGCAAGTTAAAAATGTACTTGAACGTGGAAAGTACAGGGCAATAGGAGCAGTGTGGGCAAACATGTGGAATAGAAATAGATTTTGTTTACAGAATGGCAAAGAGCCCATTACAGGAGTAAGATTGGTATGGGGTAAGACTGGAAGGACTTGGAATGCTCTTCTGAGGACCCTGGATTTTATTGGTGTGGGAAGTCTTCATGTGTTTGAACAGGATCTGAAATGATCAGAGTTGCATAGTAAGGAAGATTACTCCGGCAGAAGCGTGTGTGTTGACTTTGAAAAACAAGGCGGGGTTGTAAGTGGGGAAACTAGTCTTTTAACTGTTTTCAACAAAGAAGAAAGTTTGAATGGAAGTGATCATGTCTTTTGGAAGGTAACTGTCAATATACTCCAAATTAAATGTTTTTAGGACATTCAGCTTTCATATGCACACGACTCATGAACCTGTTCCAGATCTTACATGGGGTTTCTGAAGCTATTCCTCAGGCTTGGCTGTGAGCCTGGTAGAGCCATCAATAGCCAATCCTAAAGTGCATCTGGTGACAACAGGTAAGATCATGGGGAGAAACCATAGGAAGTAGAGGCTGGAAGTACCAACTGAGGGAGCAAAGAAAGACAGCTTGCTTTGTTTGGCAAAGGGCAGCAGATATAAAGTGGATTGTTAAACAGCAAAATGAGGGGAGAAATTTAAAATTATTTTCTCAGAATATGTCCTTGAAACTCTCGGATTATTATTTTTTAAATATTTAAAATTGTGTAAAGATTTGACTAAGTTTGTATCGACCTAAAACTCGGATTTTGGGGATAAACGTCAAATATTAGGTTATTTTTGTGTAAATGTTCTAAAAGCTTTAAAATAAGCACATAATCCCTGGTCTGATGCATAAATTAATCTTACAGAAGAAACCACACGAGTTTTCAAAGATGCGTGCATGAGGATGTTTTTCACAACGTTATTTATAATAGTGAAAAATAGACACAAAAGGCAAATAATTAAATATATTATGATATATTTAAGCTATGAGATATGCAGCCTTAAAAATAATGATATAACTATATGCTGACTTGGAAAGACATCCATGGTATGGTGTGAAGTTTTACAGAAAGGAGGTATCCAAACTATGCTTATGATATGTTTCCATTTTAGTAAGAATATATATATTCTAACTAACTAGCTAAATATATATATTCCAGATGTTTATACATATGTAAGAACATTAAGAACATTATTTATATATATATATTCCAGATGTTTATACATACATAAGAACATTAAGAACATTATATATATAAAACATCTGGAAGGCTACACAGCAAATACTAACAATGGTTTTATCTAGGCAATTTAACATAGCTTCTTTATTTTCTTCTTTAAATATTTCTGTATTTTCTGGATTTTTTTTTGCCTTGAGAAAATAGAAATTTATTTATTTTGAGGAAGATTAGCCCTGAGCTAACATCGGCCTCTAATCCTCCTCTTTTTTTTGCTGAGGAAGATTGGCCCTGAGTTAACATCTGTGTCCATCTTCCTCCGTCTTATATATGGGATGCCTACCACAGCATGGCTTGATAAGCAGTGCGCAGGTCTGCATGCGGGATCCGAACTGGTGAACCCCGGGGCCACGAAAGTGGACGGTGTGAACTTAACCATTGCACCACTGGGCCAGCCCCTAGAAACTTACATTAAAAGTTTACTTCTGTAAAAAGAAATGGATAATTTGACCCTCCTGGAACTTCTTTGGCATAAAAATAAATGGTATTTACTCTTTTTCTAATATACATATGCATGTTTATAAATATCCAAATATTTATAAATTACATAAATTTATATATGGTGTGTGTTTGGATTCCAGTAGCTAAAAATACACATCTATTTATATAAAGGCTATACATGCATAGTTAAGGAAACCTAGAAAGTATACTTTTCTGATGTGGTTAAATTTCCTTTTGTAAGAAGATTGAGTAACTCTGCATAACAGTGTGTTTTTCCTTAGAAATTACACTCCCTTCCAGGTGGTAAAAATCACTACCTTAGCCCTGAATCTTTCAACCTGAGCTTTGCAGGGTAGTTGCATAGCAACTGCTGTTGGTATAAATGACTAGTCTTGGTTCTCTGGGGGATAGTATTGATTTGTACAATAAAATGGTGCATTCAGATCCTTTGCTGGTTGTAATAGGATAAAAGAGCTGCATGAGCTGGGACCTGATAGGAGCCCTTTGGAAAAAAGACTCAGTGGGATGAAGAGCATGAAATTTGTTCTGTTGGAGATGGTGGATTGAAAATACAGGGCAGCTGTCAACACTGACATTCAAGGATGCTAATTCCAAAAGAAATGAATCATTTCCCTTGTTTCCATCAACTTTTACTGAGTTCCTACCAGGTACCAGGCATTGTACTAGTCATTAGGGATACAGAAATGATAATATGTGATCTCCACCATCTGGGAGCTTACACTCTAGTGGGAAAGAAAAATACAAAAATTAATACCTTCAGTACCTGATGCTAAGTGAGGTGCTATGGGACACAGGGAAAGGGTATCAGTGCCACCCGGGGATTGTTCCATAATCGTTTCTTGAGCAGTGACTGTGTGCCTTGGTGTTGGGGATTTAAAGATGAGTGAGACTTGGCTCCTGGCCATAAGGATTTTCCAGTCTGACAGGGGAGACAGAAAAAAACAATTCAATCTCATAAAATGTGGTAAATGCTTGGCTAGCAGAAGGCTTAAAGTACAAGGGCAGAGAGATGGAGAATGATGAACGATTAGTGCCTATTTAATACTTTACTGTTTGCAGAGCCTTTAAAGTATACATTACCTCACTTGATGCTTACGAACAGGTAGGATTTATCTGTCTCTTATTGACGAGGAAACTGAGGTTTGGTGATGTTGTGACCTGTCTAAGGTTGGTGTATTAGTAACAAAAGACCATATACTGGCTAGCTTAAACAACAGACATTTATTTTCTCACAGTTCTGGAACCTAGAAATCTCAGATTAAGGTCTTGCAGGGTCCGTTTCTGGTGGGAACCCTCTTCCTGGCTGTGTCCTCAAGTGGCAGAGAGAGCTGGTGAGCTCTCTGGTGTCTCTTCTTATAAGGACACTAATCCTATTGGACCAGGGCCCCACCTTTATGACTCATTTAACCTTAGTTATTTCCTTAGAGGACCCATCTCCAAATATAGCTATTCTAGGGGTTAGAGCTTCAACATAGGAATTTCGGGGGACACAAACATTTAGTCCATAACAGTTGGGCTGTGAACCTAGGGCTTCAGCCTCTAAATTGTGTGTGTGTGTGTGTGTGTGTGGTGTGTATGTGTACTTCCTATACCATGCTAGGTCTAAGAGGTGTTTTTCCCAGTGTGATGAATCAGTGACTTTCTCATAACACAGAGGACATAAGGAGCTCCAACATTTTGTGTCTCTGGCTGTGCTCCCACCTCTAGCTTTCCTTGGGGACTTCGCAAGATCTGGTACTTTCCACAGTGCCGTGGGCTTATGCACCAATGCATCAATACTCATTTGGGGCTTGTCACTTGGAACCTCCAGTTTTAAGGAGGGGTGGAGAGAGAACAGGGTTTGTGGGGCTGGGATGGTGGGTGGAGATCAGGACCTGTAGGCTAGTTCCGTTTCAAAAGATGAGGATGCTTGGGTCAGGTTCCCTTTGTCTGGTCCAAGGTGAGACTGCAGCCTGTTCCAGGACCATTTGGAGGAGGAGGGATGGTGGAAATAGGAAGGGTAGCAGTGAGGACGATAGCGCTAGGAAAGGGCATTTGGCCAACAGCAGTAGCTGCTGCTCCATATTACCTTTCCTATCCTCTTACCCTCCCCTTCCAGGAGAGCAAGACACTTCTTCCTGCTTGTGTGGGGCTGATCTCTCTTTTTTTGGTCTCCTCCAGCCTCGTGACCTTCAATCTTGACTGCATCTTCAAATTACCAGGTGGATATTTAAATAATGTTAGCACCCATGCTCTGTCCTTAGAGATTCTGATTTGACTGGAGTATGACCTAATGTTTCTATTTTCTGAAAGCTTCTCAAATGATCTTAGCATGCGGCCAAGGATGAAAATTGGACACATTCCCTCTGCCCGTTTTTGAGGGCGTGGGGCATACAGTGTGACCCTCAAGCTTCTGAAAGCCTGCTCTATTTTGAGCCTCTCAAGACCTGTGGGGCAGACAGGTCTCGTGACCTTAAAGATGAAAACCTGGAACTGCATTGGGCCTGTGCATTGGAAGACTTCAGCTGGGAGGCAGGAGGCGCAGGTAGAAAGAAAAGCCAACCTTACTATGAAGAAATCAAGGGGGAATGATTTTAAGTTCCTTTGCTGGTTTGGGCAGACATGATTTCACTTATTTATTCATTGAAGAAATATTTACTGAACATCCATTACGCACCAGGTGCTGGGTTAAGAGCTAGCCCTTGGCATGTGGCAGGGGCTGGTGATGGTGGCACAGGCAGAAGGCCACTCCCTTTGGGGCCCCGCCTTGGATAGTGGCTCTTTGGGGAAGTGTGCATTATCAGAGCATTGTAGAAGCAGAGAAAGCACTGCCAGGCACAGTTTTCTCTGCCTACATGACTCATATACTGAAAGAATGAAACTAATTTGTTTTTCTATTTAAAATTAAGCCTAGTCAGAATCTGTAATCCTGTCGGGATGAAGGTTTACAAACTGTAGAAAAGGGTAATTATGGTAGATTTGAACAATGGCTTGGCGACCAGGAAGGGAGAACACATGGCTTTAGACTCACGCATTCCACTCTGGCAAAACTGACCGCTCTGACACCCACAGACGTCCATCCATCTCTGCGCAGGGACATTCCACTAAACAAAGCCAGTTGATAGCTCACATTCTGAAGATTTTTCAAATATTATTACTAAGGCATTTCCCATTGTTTTGTTTTAATTCAAATGGGTTTTTATTTAAGATGTAGAGGTCATAAGTTTTATATCCTTAGGCTTGATTTAAAGCCTAGCCCTGCTGGATAGTAAACAGTGGTCTCATTTTCTTGTAACAATAGTTCATGACATTGCAGTAAGAAACTAAACTTGGCAGCTGAATATAATGGAAAGTGTATGGTCTTTGGAGTTGAACTGACCCTAATATGAATCCTGATTCTGTCATTTACTTTGCTGGGATCTAGGACAAATTCCTCAACCATTCTGAGCCTCTGCTTCTTCACCTTTACAATGAGGATAGCAACATGACAAAGTGTATACATGCCTCGAACAGTGCCTAGTGTGTAATTGGCTTTTGATGAATATTCCTTTCTCTTTTTGTAATGATATGACATATCCATCCTCAACCTCCGGGCCCAGGTTTGAGGAAGCATAGAGCACACAGAAGGTCTTGGTTGAAATTCCACCATGGAAAAAGAGACCATATAATTTCTACCATGAATTATATATATCTAAGGAAGATAAATAGCATGTTTCTTATGTGTGTAAATTACATTTGATTTTGTATGTTTGTAAATGGTTGAATGATAGGCAGATACAATGGCTTTATGTTGAAGTAACAAGAACACTAGTAAGAGTTGTCACTAGAGTCTTATCTATGTGCCAGGCACTCTACATATGTTATCTTTTTTTATCCTTACAACTCTCAAAGAGACGTATTATCCTCTCTATTTATAAATAAGGAATCTAAAGAATAGACAGGGGGCCGGCTCCGTGGCTGAGTGGTTAAGTTCGCGCGCTCTGCTGCGGTGCCCCAGGGTTCGGATCCTGGGCGCGGACATGGCACCACTAGTCAGGCCATGTTGAGGCGGCGTCCCACATCCCACAACTAGAAGGACATGCAACTAAGATTTACAACTGTGTACAGGGGGGTTTGGGGAGATAAAAAAGAAAAAAAAAAAAAAAAGAATAGACAGGTTATTGTCTTTCCCAAAGTCACACACCAGTGGCAGAGTTGAGATTCCAAACTGAAGGTTGTCAGTGCATCACTGAAGATGATGGTGGTTGCATGTAGAATATTATTTCTTGACTAAACTCAATCATGAGGTTAGCATTCCAGGACTGATATGCTGGAACTTGCTGAATAAATGAATAAATAGAATGAGTGCCTGCAAGCAGGGAGTGTTTAGCTGTCTAAGGGGATTATTTTTTGAATGGGGGCTTAAGCTGAGTGAATGGAGTAATGTCCCCTAAAGAACCCAGGGCCCTTTGGGACACTGGTATCTACACTGCAATGAATTACACACTAATAATTTTAATGTTTACCTTATAGTTCATTGAATGGATGGACAATTGTTTCCTTAATTGCTTTTGGGGGACATTTTTGTTGAGTACAATTTTTCCATATCAATGGGCTCTTTTGAATGCTTTCCTGAATACTTATTTTGGTTTCTTTAACAGTCTTTGCAAGCATATATTTTGGGTGACATGTACAGTGTTTTGACATTTATGTTCTAATGACATATAAAGGTTTTAAGATTTATAGTAAGACTAGAATTCATCCAGTGAGTACGTTGAGCAATAACAGAATATGCACTTTGTAATGATAAAAGTCTGAATAATTTTTCTGTAGTCAGCCTAATTACTTCAACTGATCTTTAACATGCATGAGCTTAATTCCTAGTAAGAGCAGAAAGCTTGGATTCCATTCAGGTCTCCCTTCATACTTATCTTCAATAATTTAATCTTTTTACGAGTATCAGTCTGTGGTTGGTTATGTTTTCTCCATTTATATACATTTATCCGGGTCAAAATGTGGTTGGAGTGATGACATACAAGGGAAATTCAGGACTCTTGACCCAGAGCCAGAGGCCAGAGTAAACATTCCTATGTCTGAGATTTTGAGTTTGGGGAAGGTCTCTGGACCTGTCCCCTCAAAATGTCAGGAGCTTACCGCATTTCCAAAAAAGGATGGTGCCTAGAAAATGTAGCCTTTGTTGATAAAAAATACATTGCGATCATTACATGGACATTTGAAATATCTGCCTCTTTTAAAATTAGGCAGATGATGTTAAAAGGTTGTTGGTGGTGTGGATGAAGGAGAGAGTGGTTGGTGAGTAGGATGTTAATAATAGTTCTTTATTAGGACAAGCAAACAAATACAAAAAACAACATTATTAAAAGGACAGCAACACAAAACTTATAGGGCTCCACATGAATACAACCAACAGCAGACTCCGGCCCTCCTGGTTTACATAATCCCACAAATGACCCAAGGAGGGGATTAATTGGTGTCCATGGCCAAGAGGAACTGACAGGGTCAAACCTCCAGGAGTCCCTGCATTTCTGGGTTCCCGTTAGATTTTATGGCCTGTCTCAAGCGGTAGGATCTGGCGAGAGTAAGACAAAAGACTCTGTCATTCAACTTTCAAAAGGGCTGGGGGATGAGGCAAGGCCATGCTCTGTTAATAATCCTATGTGCTGTGGGCCGCAGTGTGAGAGTCCGAAGGTATGAGGGCGGGAGGAGGCTGCAGCAGGCATCTCGGCCTGGGATCAGTTTTAGGGAGTTTTGCATAAAAGTATTTACTTTTGGAAGATAGTATTAGCTCACTTATTTCCTATGGAAACTGGCAAATAAACACCCACTTTAAAATAAACACATGCACATACTTAATTTCTATTTGTACCCTTTCCTTGACTAGTGAGTGAGAAAGGGGTGTGTGTGTGTGTGTTTGTGTGCACTTCTTTGTGGCTACATTTTTGGTTTGCTTCAACCTATTTCACACTGGCTACCAAGCAGACATGGATGGATGGATTTTGATCAGGGTAAAAGCAGTTTGCCCATTACCTGCCATGGTGAGACTTATGCCTACCAGTGGGTAGGCCTCCCTGAAGTTCAGCTTATCTGTCAACATGCCGACGCAGCAAGATTGATGTGTTTTGAGGTGGAATTGTTTTTCAAAGTCTGTCTGGGCCAGCTCCTGGTCTAGTGCCATGTCTTACATAATAATGTATATCAGGAACCTTCACTGAGAAAGAGACAACAGGTCTGTGTTTCTGAAGTGCCCTCCGGCTTAGGGCAATCCCGTTTGCCCATATACTTTCGGTAAAATTCTTTTTCCAGAAGTCTTAGAGCGAGTCCAGGGTGCAGAAAAGAGGAATGTGTTGTGCTTGTGGGCTTAGCAGTTTTTCTGTCACCACTCCTGTAAAAAAGCCAGGCTGTCTGAATGGTGATTAATTCAATGCCACTCTCATAGGGTAACAGGGAGTCACTCAATGCACGTGTTTAGTCAGTCTCTGAAGTAAAAGGTGTGCTGATTTCTACATGGGAGCAGTGAGCCCGACAAAAGGGGACTAGTTCAAGGCTTATAAAGAAGAGCGATGGTGTCCCAGCTCCTCCTTCCCTTGATTTTGAGCACTGTGTCAGTGTGTATTGCTGCGGGCGTTGTACCAGTTGCTTGTGCTGCATGTCAAATCACCCCACAGTTTCTGTGGGTCAGAAATTTGGGAAGGGCTATGGTGGGTGGTTCTGGCATGGCGTCTCACGAGGGATGGTAGCCAGTCAGTGGCTGGAGCTGGAACAGCAGGCGCCTGCAGGGCATCTCTCCCTCCATGCAGGCTCCGGGCTTCTCCATGGGGTCTTTCACTTGGGATAACATGGGCTTCCTCACAGCACGGTGGCCTCAGGGAGGGGCCTGCTTAGGTGGATTCTAATGCTAGTGTTCCAGTGACCCAGGGGAATGTTGCTTCACCCTTTCTAACTTAGCTTCAGAAGTCATACAGTGTCACTTCTGCTGCCTTTCTGTTGGTTCCAAGCAGGTCACAAGAGAGCTCGGAAATAAGGGGAGGGAACACAGCCCCACTCTTTGATGGGAGGAGTATCAAGGTCGTATTGTGGATATGCCATGTCTGGAAAATACAGTTTGTCATAGGTACAGCACTGCTCAAGACAAAAGGATCACAGTAAGGACAGTCCACCTGGAAGTAGGCCTGTCAGAATGCTCTATCATCTCCAAATCTTGTATTCCAGTCTGAATGGTAAAATATACATTGGTCATTCTGTGACATCTGATTTATCTCTTCACATTTAAAATATTTTATTGAGGTCTAATTACATTCAATAAAATGCAAACATTTTAAGTGTACAGTTCAATAAATTTTGATAAATGTATACAACTGTGTGGCGATCACTGCAATCAAGACACAGAATATTTCTATCACCCAAAATATTCCTTGCTCCTTTGCGGTAAATCCCTGCCATCCTTGGCCTCAGGAAACCACTGATCTGGCTTTGTATTGATTAGTTTTGCCCATTCTAGATTTTCATGGAATCTCGTAGCATATGCTCTTTTGTTTGCATAATATTTTTGAGATTTATCCATTTTGTTGTATGTATCAACGTTATTGCTGAGCAGTTTCCACTGGATGAATATACTACAATTTGTTTATTCATTTTCCAGTTGATAGACATTTGGATTGCAGTTTTTTGGCTATTCTGAATAAAGCTGCTATGAACATTCATGTACACGTTTTTGAGCTGATAAGCATTTTCGTTTCTCTTGGGTAAATACCTAGGAGTGGGATTGCTGAGTCAGATGGGAATTTTATATGTTGAACTTTATAAGTGACTGCCATTCTATTTTCCAGAGTAGTTGTTTCGTTTCACATTTCCACCAACAGTGTCTGAGAGTTCCAGCAGCTTCACATCCTCACCAAAGCTGACTGTATCAGTCTTGAATTTTAGGTAATTCAGTAGGATGTAGAGGTTTAAATACACATTTTCCTGACGATCAAAGGTGTTGAGCATCGTTTCATGCATTTATTGGACATTTGTATATCTTCTTTTGTGATATATCTTCTGTTCAAATCTTCTGCCCATTAAAAATTTTTTTTTGTCTTCTTCCTGTCTAATTATAAAGGGAAGATACAGGCTCTTCCTTAGGTATGTGTATTGTGAATATTTTCTCCCAGTTTCTGGATTGTCTTTTTATTCTTTAATGGTGTTTTTGTACTAGAAGAAGTCTTCAATTTTGATAAAGTTTAATCTATAATTTTTTCTTTATATTTTGTGCTTTTTTTTCCTTTTTCTCCCCAAAGACCCCTGGTACATAGTTGCATATTTTTAGTTGTGAGTCCTTCTAGTTGTGGCAGGTGGGATGCTGCCTCAGCATGGCCTGATGAGCGGTGCCATGTCTGTACCCAGGATCTGAACAGGTGAAACTCTGGGCTGCCGCAGTTGAGCGCACGATCTTAACCACTCGGCCATGGGACTGGCCCCTATTTTGTGCTTTTTATCTGCACTAGCTAAAAAAATCTTTGCCTATCCCATGGTCACAAAGAGAATGGTCACATTCTCTCATGTATTTTTCTAGAATTTTTATAGTTTTAACTTCTATTTCTATGATCAATTTTGAGTTCATTTTTGTGTATTGTGTGAGTTAAAGGTCAAAGTTTATCTTTTCTTTTAAAAATATGATATCTAGTTTTTCTAGAACTATGTTGAAAACACTATCCTTTATTTATTGAATTACCTTGGCACCTTTGTTGAAAATTAATTGACTGTGTTTGGTTCTATTTCTGAACTGTCTATTCTGTTCCTTTTATTTACATGCCTATCTTTATGTAAATGCCACACTATCTCCATTTCTGTAGCTTTATAGACAGTCTCAAATTCAAATAGTTTAAGTTCTCCAAATTTGCTATTCCTTTTCAAAATTATTTTGACTATTGTAGGTCCTTTGCATTATGTCACTATAAACGTCAAAAATAGCCTGTTAATTTCTTTAAAAAAGCTTCCTCGGATTTTGATTAGAGTTGCATTGACTCTATAGATCAATTTAGGGAAAACTGACCTATTTATAATATTGAGTCTTTTGATTCATAAACATAGTACGTCTCTCTATTTATTTAGGGCTTTAAAAATTTCTCTCAGAAAGGTAAAGTAGTTTTTAGTGCAGAGGTCTTACACATCTTTTCTTAAGTTTATGTCTAAGTATTTTATGGTTTTTGATACTATTGTAACTGGCATTGTTTCTGAGTTTTGTTTTACATTTGTTCATTACACTGGCATATGGATTTATGAATGTTTTAAAAATATTAATCTTGTATCCAGCAACCTTGCTGTATTCACCTATCAGTTATAATAGTTTTTTATTATAGATTCTTTAGATTTTAAATATGTGCAGTCATGTTATCTGTGAATAAAGGAAGTTTTAGTTCTTCCTTTCCAATATGTATGGCTATTATCATCTTTTTCTTGCCTTATTGCACTGGCTAGGATCACCAATACAACTCTGAAGGGAAGTGATGAGATCACACGTCCTTGCTTTGTTCCCAATGTTAGAGGGAAAACAGTCAGTTTGGAATTATGTATGATGTTAGCTGTAGTTGTTGTTGGTTTTTTTTTTTTTGTAGATGCCTTTTATTAGGTTGAGAAAATTCCCTTCTACTCCTAGTTCACTGAGGGACTTAAAAAAACACATGGTTGTCGAATTTCTCCAACACTTTTTTGCATCTATTAACATGATTATAGAGTTTTTCTCCTTGATTCCATTGATATGGTGTATTACATTCATTGCTTTCTAATCTTGAATTCCTGAGATAATTCCCATTTGGTCATGATGTATTATCCTTTTACAGATTGCTAGATTCTATTTTGTAATCTTTTGTTAATAATTAATGCACATATGTAAATGAGGGATATTAGTCCAAGGTTTTCCTGTAGTATCTTCATCTGATTTTAGTGTCAAGATCATACTGGCTTTTCTTCAGTTTGTGTAGTTTGTGTAAAATTGATAATATTTCTTCCTTAAACATTTGATATAATTTACCAGTTAAGCCACCTAGGCCTGGAGTTTTCTTTGGGGAAAGTTTTAAAATTTTAAATTTAATGTCTTTAAAAGATATAGGAGTATTCAGATTTTAAATTTCTTTTTATGCTAGTTTTTGTCATTTATGCTTTTCAAAAGATTTGCTAATTTATTCTAAATTGTTGAGTTTATTGTCATTAAGTAATATATAATAACATATAATATTCTTTTATTATCCTTTTAATTTCCACAGGATCTATAGTGATGTTGCATCATATCTCATATTGATAATTTGAAACTTTTCTCTTTTTTTCTTGATTGGTCTAGATAGGATTTCACAAGTCTTTCAAAAAACCACCTTTGGTTTCATTGATTTTCTCTATTTTTAAAAGCAGCTTAAAACAACAAACATTTGTTATCTCACACAGCCACTGTGGGTCAAGAATCCAGGAGCAGTTTAGCTTGAGGTTTGGCTCAGGCTCTATTATAAGGGCTCAGTAAAGACGTTGGGTAGGGCTGAAGTCATCTGAAGGGTTGCCTGGTGCTGGAGGATCTGCTTCCAAACTCAGTCACATGACTTTTGTTAGGAGGTTTTGGTTCCTCACCACATGGGCCTCTTCATAACAGCATGACATCTGGATACCCCTAGAGTGAGTGATAAAAACAGGGAGAGAGAGAAAAACTTCTTTATTCTTTTTCTGTTTTCTATTTCATTGATTTCTGCTCTTTATTATTTTTTTCCTTCTATTCACTTAGGGTTTAACTTAGTGGGGTTTTTTTTTTAGCTTCTTGAGTACGAAGTTTAGATTATTGATTTTAAACCTTGTGCTTTCTCATGTAAGCGTTTAAAGCCATATGTTTCCCTTTAAGCACTGCTGTAGCTGCACCCCATACATTTTGATGTGTTGTGTATTTGTTATCATTCCGTTAAAAATATTTTCATATTTTCTTTGTGATTTCTTCTTTGATCCATGACTTATTTGGAAGTGGTTTACATAATTTAAAAAAATATGGGGATCTTCCAGTCATATTTTTGTTATTCATTTCTAGTTTATTTCCATTGTCATCAGAAAATACACTCAATATGATTTCAATTCTTTAAAATGTATTGAGACTTCTTTTATGATCCAGCATAGGTCCATCTTGGTGAATGTTCCATCTGTACGTGAAAAGAATGTGTATTTTATCATGTTACATGTAGTGTTTAAAAAATATATCAATTAGGTCAAGTTATTTGAATTTTTCAGAACTTTTTATTATTGCTGAATTAAAAAAAAGTCTAGGGACTGGCTCCGTGGCCGAGTGGTTAAGTTCACATGCTCCACTGCAGTGGCCCAGCGTTCGGATCCTGGGCGTGGACATGGCACAGCTCATCAGGCCTCGTGGAGGCAGCGTCTCATATCCCACAACTAGAGGGACCTGCAACTAAGATATACAACTGTGTACAGGGGGGGTTTGCGGAGGTAAAGCAGGAGGAAAAAAAAGTCTACTTGTTCTATCAGTTACTGAGAGAGGACTGTTGAAATCTTTGTCTCCATGTAGGTTTGTTTGTTTTTCCCGTCTGTTCTATCAGTTTTTCTCCAAGTATTTTGAAGCTCTAAAATTAGATGCGTACACATTTAGGATTGCTTACGTCTTCATGAAGATTGACCCTTTTATCATGAGAAAATGTACCTCTTTCTCTCTGTTAATCTTTCTTGTCTTCATGTCTACTCTGTCTAAGTTAATATATTTTCTCCAGATTTTTTATGAATAGTGTTTGCACAGCATGTATTCTTCCATCCTTTCATTTTTAACATCTCTGTTTCAATATGTTTGAAGTGTATTTCTCATAGACAGTGTATAATTGGGTCTAGTTTTTAAAAAATATTATCTGATAATTTATGCTTTTTAATTATAGTGCTTGGACCATTTAATATATTATCAATATGTTTGGATTTAAGTTTATCATCTTGTTGTTTGTTTTCTATTTGTCTCATATTTTCTTTTCTCCGTTTTCCTCTTTTTCTGACTCTTTTGGATTGAACAAGTTAGCATTCTATTTTATTTCCAATATTGGCTAATTCCTTTCCTGCTTGTTGGTCATTCCAGTGTTTAAAACATGCATTAAAGCCATCATAGTCTACTTTCAAGTAATGTACTACCACTTTACAAGTAATATAAAACATTTAAGTTATATACTTCCATTTCTCCCCTCTCATCTTTTGTGCTATTGTTGTCATACATTTTACTTATACATGTATTATAAATCTCACAATACATCATTATTATTTTTGTTTAAACCATATGTTATCTTTTAAAGAAATTTAAAAATGAAAAAATATCTTTTATATTTGCTTGCATACTTACCATTTCTGGAGTTCTTTGTCCCTTTTGTAGATCTGAATTTCCATCTGTTATAATTATTCCTACAGCCCCAAGAGCTTCCTTTTACACTTATTGTTGTGTAGGTCTGCTGATTATAATCTCTCAGCCTGTGTTTGTCTGAAAATGTCTTCATTGTGCTTTTATTTTTTATTTTTAAAGATTTTATTTTTCCTTTTTCTCCTAAAGCCCCCTGGTACATAGTTGTGCTTTTTGTTTTTTTTTTTCAGTTATGGGTGCTTCTAGTTGTGGCATGTGGCATGCTGCCTCAGCATAGCTTGATGAGTGGTGCCATGACTGCGCCCAGGATTCGAACTGGCAAAACCCTGGGCTGCCAAAGCAGAGCATGCAAACTTAACCACTTGGCCATCGGGTGGGCCCCTTTGCTTTTATTTTTGAACAATATTTTTGATGGACATAGAATTCTGGGTTTACTTTTTCTCTTCCTTTCAATACTTTTAAGACTGTCATTCAGTTGTCTTTTGGCTTACTTTGTTTCTGATGTGAAGTCAGTGATTTTCTTATTTGTTCTTCTGTGTCAAATGTGTTTTTTTTTCCTCAGGCTACTTTTAGTGTTTTTTCTCTATTTCTAGTTTTCAGCAATTTTAATATGATGTACTTTAATGTATTTTCTTTGTGTTTATACTGTGTGAGCTGTGTTGATATTTTTGGATCTGTAGGTTTATATTTTTCACCAAATTTATAAAAATTTTGTCCATTATTTTATATACCTTCTATTTCTATGTCTTCATGTTCACTGATCTTTTCATTTTTACTGTGTAATCTGCTGTTAATCTCATCAGTAAAATTTTCATTTAAGATAACGTGGTTTTCAGCTCCAGAAGTTCCATTTTGTTCTCTTTTATATCTTTAATTTATCTATTTCTTTTGTTTACATTTTCCTTTAAATCTTTGAACACATTTAATGATCACTTTTTAAAAATCTTTGCAAATTCTGTCATCTTTGTAATTTTGCATATTTTTCTATTGAGTTATTAGTTTTTCTGGCTACATGTCCCATTTTCTTGCTTATCAGGGCTAGTTATTTTTGATTGGATACTGGACATTGTGAATGTCACATTGTTAATTGGATTTTGGTATCTCATTTTAAAGATTGTTGGACTTTATTTTGGCAGTCAGTTAAGTTACTTGCAGATCAGCTCAATCCTTTTGAGTTTGTTTTTAGTGTGGGTCTGCAGTGGCCTTACTTTAGCGTAGTCTAGCCCTAATACTTCTGGAGTGTCTTCTAAATGCCCTGCTTGTTCAATGAGATTTCTCCACCACAGCTGGTTAGAACTTGGATGACTCCCAGCCCTGTATGAGTTCTGGGAATTGTTCGGCTTACAGCTCCTTGTTAGTTGTTCTTTCACTCATAGTTATTCTTTGCCTGGTTTCATGGTGTCTTACCACACATATGTGGAATTGGACATTCTGCCAAAGACTCAAAGGGCCACCTATGCAGATTTCTGGAGCTCTTTCTCTGTGTAACTCTCTCTTCTCTGGTACTTTCCATTGCAGATGCAAGCTGCCCTAGCCTCTCCAAACTCTAATATTATTTCTTCACTTCAGTGAGATCCTGTGATCTACTTGGGTTCCATTTTTATACATTCTAGTCTCCAGGTAGCTTTCTAGCTGGGGCATTTTTAGAGCTAATCTCATTTGTTTCCTTTCTTTCAGGGATCAAGTCCTGTTCAGTCTGCAGTTCACATTTGACAAGAGTTGTTTCATGTATTTTGTCTTTTTAAAAGGTAATTTATAGTAGGAAGGCAAATCTAGTTCCAGTTACTATATCATATACTGGAAGTAGAAGTTATGAAATTGAACTTTAAGGTGAAATTGAATAATCTTTTTCCATTACTTTTTGTAGGCATGTATAGTTTTATCTGATGATTGGTTAACCAAAAAAAATCCTCTTAGCTCAATTTTTAGAAATTGAGAATTTCCAATAAGAGAACTAGACTCTTAGAGGTGAATTCATTTGATGTGTTCTTTGCCCACTGGATAGGACTCCAAAATGATTTGGGAAGAAACTAGGCTTCAGTATCTTTTAACAAATATCAAAATATCCTTCACTTTCTCACTCACTCTGTTCTTGTCCATAGAAAATGAATTCAAAACCGCTGGAAGAGAGACACATCAGATCAGAAGGAATTGAGCTGCCTGGACAGCCAGTTACAGTGCACAAAATTACGTTGCATACCTTTTTGCAGAGCTACTAGTGTGGTATACAAAGAAAGGTCTCTTATTGCTATCTTGGCTAACATTGTGGTTTTATTTTCACATAGTTTGGAAGTTATGACTTAGGAAAAGCCCTGGTACCTGGCTGACAAACCAGTTGACATAAATGTGCTAACCATATACTGGCAGGTGGCCTGGTCTGCTTGCTGGCTTCTGAGAAATGATAAACACAGAGGCCTCACAGACAGATCACCACTATCTCCAGCCTCTGAAAGTTCTGGAATCAGAATCTGGAGCAAGTTCATTGCTCTCTATTTTTACTGGAACAGAACCAAAGAAACTGCCAAAGGCTCTTTCTCTGTCTAACACCCATTACACAATGCAACATTGTTTGTCAAGCTATTGAGTTCTTTATCTGGGTGAGCCTAGGAAGTTAAATATAGATATATACATTGTCTATATGTCTATGTAAATATATATATATTCTATAGTTGTATATATTATATTTAGAGTTTATATAATGTTTTAAAATGTAGATGAAGCTAGTGGAGGCTAGTTTCTCAATTCCTTCATCTGTAATATAAGAATAATATTAACTCCTACCACAAAGTGTAGAAGGATGGAATGAATTAGTACATATAAGTAACTTAGTGCCTAGTAATTAGTGTCTTAGCTCAATATGTTTTACTACTGTTCTTATTATTATGTTTTATAGATGCTTCTTGGTTACCCCAAGACTCATTCTATAGAGTGTGCTATGAGCTTGGCCCTTCTCTGGCCTTGTTTTAGCATTTTTGTGGTATTTATCTCTACGCTCTAGTCAGCATATACTTTAAGAAACACATTTTGATGGTTAAGGTAACAGATCTGCCTGAGTGTTCATACCTGCCAAAACCAAGAATAGAACCGAGCTAAGAAAATTCAAGTTAAATTGCGGTCATTCGTAGATGGTGTGTGGAGAAGCAGACTTCTCACTTTGTAGGCGTGGTTCTCCTGTCTGAGACTTGGATCCAGGTATTACTGGCAAGAATGGAATTGTAAAATTTTGAGCGAAAAAGGCAGAGAGAGTTGAAAGGCATCATAGAAGATACCAGACCTATTTTAAACAGGAGGAACTGAGAAACATACTACTATCTGTGCTGATCACTTACCTATTGACTCTGAGCCCCAAACTCACAATTCTATGCTCTGTGATGCTGAGGTTAGAGCTTTGCCAAACACATATCCCAGACTCTTTTGACAGCTGGCTTCCTAGCGGGTTCTGTTAATTTCTATCTCTAGAGGGAGAATGGAAGGCAGGAGCCAGGGAGTAAAGGCTTCCATATTTCTCTTTGGTCTTGTCAGTGTTGCCTTGACTTTAGAAGTTCACTCTTGTCTTTGGCTTCTTCTAGCTTTGTCAGAACTAGCTCTATCTTACTCACTCAGATATATCACTGGTAGCCAGGTGTTTCCCCTTTCCCAGCACCATGGGGCTCCTTCTCTGAGATTTTGAGATTCTATCAGCCGTTGAGAAGTATGACCTATTCAGAGGACTGAGCCCCAGCTTAATGGGTGCCCCTCTTCTGAGCTTCTAGGTTTTGATAATCCCAACCTCTTCTCTTTTCTTCATCTAGTGCTAAGGGTTGTAGAGTCTTTCTTTGGTTATCATCTCTAGATTATCTTAGTTCTCTCTTTTGTTCTTTCATTTCTCTAACACCTGTGAAAACAATTTCTTGTATTAAACCCTCTCTGTTTAAATATCTGGTGTAATTTCTTTTCTTCCCTCTCTCCCTCCCTTCCTTCCTTTGCTGTGGAAGGAAGGAATAGTCCTGTTAAACAAACTATAAATGATGGAATTCTTGGATTGGTTTGGTTAAGACCTTGGCCCCGAATGTAGCGCTGAGCTCCTTTTGAAAGGAAAATGGGATGCAGTGGCATAATCATTAAATCAGCAACTATGGTCACTTGGGATAAAGTTCCTGTTAAAGTAAGTTCCTTGGGGTCAAAGTGACCACTACACTTGACTGTTTTGTAGTAATAATGACAAGAAGGACTGTGGCATGAGATGGCTTTTTCAGTCTGCACTGGAGGAATAATAAGAAAATGACAAGCTCTCAGCTGCTGATAGTTCAAAATTCTCAGCCTAAGTCTCAGGGAACCAGAGGATTTCTATGATTGCCTTATAAAAGGCCATTGTATTTCTTATAGTTGTGGAACAAATATTATTGAAAGCCAAATCCCAAATTTAATTGTGTGGATTGCAGAATTACAATGTAAATTGAAATCACAGACTTGCCTAATTTCTTTTGTGAAAGTTAGGGACTTGATTGGGACCCTGAGATCTAGAATGAGGATATTGTGTGTGGACTCAGAGAAAGCTGAAATTTTTTTTTTTTTTTGTGGAAGATTAGCCCTGAGCTAACTGTTGCCAATTCTCCTCTTTTTGCTGAGGAAGACTGGCCCTGAGCTAACATCCATGCCCATCTTCCTCTACTTTATACGTGGGATGCCTACCACAGGATGGCTTCTGCCAAGCAGTACCGTGTCCACACCCGGGATCTGAACTGGCGAAACCCTGGCCGCCGAGAAGCGGAACATGTGCACTTACCCGCTGCGCCACTGGGCTGGTCCCAAGAAAGCTGAAGTTTTTGAACCCCTCCCAAGTGTTTCTGAACCTTCCCTGCTAGCAGAATGAGCTCCTCCTTCCAAGTTTGAGATTCTCTCTCCTTTGCTTGAAAACTCTGTTTAATCTCACATAACCCTATTGTCTAGTGAGATACAACCCCATCAAGAACCGCTTTTCATTACCTCTGGACTTACAGCTAGAGTCTGATCCCATCATGTACAGGAGCAGAAGTGTAAACCTGACCTGTGAAGAGACAGCAGATACTCCAAGAGAAGCTCATGATCTAGTTAATTTATATCAGCTGAAACCTAGGGAGTACGGAATATGTGTGCGAATAAATTCTAAGTGTATTAGATCAAGGAGGACAGAATTTAATATGAGGTCAGGCTGAATTTATTGAAATGAGCACATTTACCAGAGATTTTGGGTTTAACGTATTAGCTTAACTGGCTGGAAGTGGCTCTGGTGTGCTTGATTGCTTGACTGAAACTTGGACTAAACAGTGGCTTATATTCTATGGGGCTGAGATGTCAGAGTTTCTTTAGCATGATGTAGAGCAGGGGTCAACAAATTATGGTCCATAGATCAAATCTGCAAGGTAAGAATGGTTTTGACGCTTTAAAGCGTTATAGAAAGCGAAGGAGGGGGAAGAGGAGGAGGAGGAGGAGGAAGAAGAAGAGGATGTGGAAGAGACAGAGACCACATGTGGCATGCAAAGCCTTTGCGCCATGTGGGCTTTTACAGAAAAAATTAAGGACAGCTGATACACAGAAAGGAATCAAAGGCTTAAGGTCGTAGGAATAATGAAACAGTTTCATCATGTGCAAACTCTCATCTTCACCACATCATCCAGGTGTGTTTACAGCCAAGGCACATGTGGGCTCAGGCCGAACATAACCGGGAGAAGTTGATTCCCCTCTCTCCTTGGTGTTTGCATTGAAGGGAGAATAATGATGTCCAAAGGCTCCTCCTTGTCTGTACCCCTGATCTCTGGTACCCCTTGGGAGACGGAGGATGTGGGATGTTAAAAACCAGTAATGTTAAAAATCTTATTTAGATAAGGACTCATTAACTGCTGGATCTTTTCTTCCTTTAGTAGACGTGGCATCCTAGAGGGCTAAGAGAAGACTTAGACATTACTAGGACCCAGGCTTCTGAACACCGCGTTCAGGCTGGGGTAAAGTTTCCCAAGATAAAGTCATTGTGCACAGCTTAACACCTCTTTAATCAATACTGGGGTTGATAAAGTGATGGCTGATTAGGTGTTTGGTTTCCATGGTTATCACAAATTCTTTTTGGAAGAAATTCTGTTCCTTTTCCAGCTTACCTTTTCCAACTCACTTTTTAAAAGCAATGTTTGTAGTTCCTGCCACTCCAATGTCAATGAGAGAATTTATTTTATAATGTGTATGAACTGGCAGCTTCTCGGAAAAAAACCATTGTTGTCGGAATGAAGTCATCTATTTGGAGAGCAAAGCCTCAAGTATCATTCAAGAGGCGGGAACCCAGTGCCCTCCGCATGCTCAGCCCTTTGGCACACAGAGCCATTGTCAGAACCTGTTTCCAGAGCAACTGAATTCTCCCCTGAAATTACTTGGCAGCTCCCCTCCTGAAGGGTCTGGAGTAAGTCCTTTCAAGGGCCTTATTTTAAGGCAGCTTGTCTCTGATGAAAACCAAGCTCATTGCCAGCTAAGGAATTTAGCAATACCCTGAAGTGGGCTCACCTAATAAATTTTTATAATCTACAGGCCAAGGTGTGTGTTTGGGGGTTGGTCTCTATTTAGTGTCTCCATCATCTCAGAAATGTGTAGATGGTCAAATGATGTCCAGCCTTTTGGGTTATTTTCAGAATTCCATTGTATCTGGATTCATAATGCCAAGAAGACGGCTTTTGAGGGTATTCCTCATATGCCTTTACCCACATTGAGTGTGGAGTAAACGGCCATTCGGTATTACAGACTGTTTCCTGACTGTGGGGTCTGGCGAAAGAGAAGACTAGGCCCTCTTTTGACTTTTTAAGAAAGTCTTTTAAAAAACAACAATAAAAGCTTAATTTAAAAACGGATGTCCAGGCTGAATTGCTGGGTCAAAACTAACAAAAGTGGAATTTGATCTAAGTGTAAAAATCCCATGATTAGGTTAAAAAATCAGTTTCCTAAATAACTACCAGGTGGGGAAGCTCTCTATTTTACAGTCACAGGGAATCTTTTTCTATTAAGGGAAACTGACTCATACCACTTCTTTTACCAAACCCCCAGAAAAGCCTCTCTTGGGCCATGTGCAAACAAAGGATAATTTAAATCTCATTTGAAAAAAAGATTAAACAGAATCCTTCATTGTTAAATGGTATCCATTAATTAAGAGGGAAAGAGTAAGAGCATTTTAACTGTACAGCTGAACTAACAAAATTTGATATTTAGGCTATTAAAACCTAAAATCCAGGTCAATCATTGAAAATAAAATTGGACACATCCAGAAAGTAAAAACATAACTGAGAAAATGGAAGTGACTACACAGAGAAAGGGAGGAGGCGTTGGGGTCCCATGGACCATCTTCTGTGAGCTAAGTATGTTGCCTAAACTTAGGGCTCGTGATTAAACGCAGGTTGGTTTTGGCATTTGTGTGGAATGTAAGGGGGAAATGGGATCTATTAGGTCACAGGACCGTGGCTGCAGCCAGGCGAAAGTAAGATCCATCAGCAGGGCCGAGCGTGGCTCGTCCAGGACGGGTCTTTCAGGTGTGAAGGGGCCTCACAGTTTCAAAGCACCTTCATCTTCATTCTCTCGCTCCTCTGGTCTTACACATGTGGTCACCGAACTGAGAGAAGAAATTGCTTCAAGTTGCCGGAGCCAGTTAGCAGCAGGGCTAGGGTTGGTCTCCTAGGCCCCTACTTTTTTGTATTAATTACCTCTCCTAAAAGACTGCACCCTTCAAAAGGTTGTTCTCTTATTTGGGAGATAACCCAAATTTCTACTCACATTAAAATTGGTTGGGAGGTATTAATGGGGGTTAAGCACCTCCCTATCCAACCTCCCCTCTTTCCTAGGACAGTCTGTGAGCTGCCTCTTAAGCGATTCTCGTTTCCCTGTAGTGGGCTCTCCAGATAGACTGGGAGCTGGCAGCATCAGCTGGTGCTTTGGGGTTGCTAAGGCTTTGCTGCTCCTTCTTGAGCCAGTAGAGCCTGGGAGACTCTTTCCAGGAGGCAATGGGATTCGCAGAAGCTGCCGCCCTTGTGCTCAGCTACAAATGCCCTCGTCTTTCCAGAGCAGCAATTCCGATGGGTACCGACTGGGGGAACCTCTGCCTTTTTGACTCCCCCTTCCTATCTTTATTTGCCCCCCTTTCTCCGTCATGGCTTACATTTCTGGCTAATTCAGAATATTCTCCTGTGTTTGTATACCTGGCAGCACTAGCTTATTAATGAACACTCATACTCTGACTTTTTAGATGGGTTTGGGGTTCTCAGCTACATAACCTCATCGCTGGTCTTGATATGGATTCCCATGATGTCATCTCTGGCCCCTGTAGGGGCAAATCTCAACTTGTCAAACCTGTGCTGCTGGGTCGCAGGCTCCTTACTTAATTACTCACTTCAACACTGCTCTTTGCTCCCACCTCTCCCCACTTTGGCCATATGTCATTCCTTATCTCTGTGCTTCAGAAACTTAATTGCAAGATTGAAATTGCATGGATTCAGTTTACTCAATCATTATAGTACTAAAAAGTATTTATTAAGTGCCTAATTGTACATGGTGATATATAAAAGGGACTGACTTAATGATGTGAAAATAATAATGATCCCTTACATTTTATGACAGTTAATGCTATCATAGCTATTATCTCCTTTAATCATTAACTCCAGCTATTTATGTCTTACACATTTGTCTCAGGAGATGTGGGACACTTTTGGCAGACCCAGGACACTTTCTGCAGGAGAGAACCTTAAGACTTACAGGGAAAGGAGCTATGCAAAGGACCTCAAGGACCAATTTAAAGTCTTTTGACATTTTTCTGCCTCTAATTTTGGGTTAAAATGCCATTGTAGGGAAACGTGGGTTAGGGAGAGGGGGCAACAGACGTCCACCAGTTTAGGACCATGAGAAGGTGACGTAGAGGAAAGGGAACAAGTGTGGCATTGTTTAAGGCATTGTTTAATGTCCTAGGGTTTTCAAATAACTAAATAGTCAAATGGTTAGACTCTTGCTAAATTCAAAAAAGATTTCACTCACTACAACTCTTTAGTGAGATGTTAAGTATGACGCAACAAGAGGCATCCATGGTTAAAGAAATTAGGAAACGAGAAATCCTTAACACATATTTGCACATTAAAGGCTCTGAGAAGTCCTGCAGCAAAGGAAACATTTTAAATCTTGTTTGAATCAGAGTTTCTCAAAAGTGCTGGATCGTGAGACCATTTTGAGGAGGAGTGCCTGTGAGCATCTGTGTACTTCTAGTAGAGTTCTCCCAAACTCATTTTGAGAAGTGCTGAATTTGATCGAGTTTTGTAACAGAGAGAGATGTAATAATGAAAGAGAGAAACAGCGTTAAGGATAAGGAGGAAAGAGAACGGTGCCTGTTATGAGAGAGAGAAGTGGTGTGGAGGTGGCGGTATGGCATGGAGGTGGCGATCACGGCCCTTGCTGTCATTGGCCATGGGGAGGGACTTGCTGTAGTGAGGTCTCCAACCCTCCATGTCTCACTGAGAGTTGTCTTTTCAGGACGTTGCTTTTTTTCTCCTCTCAAAGCACTCCTTCAATTCAGGGAGAAAGTCAGAAGATTCCAGGTTTGGGTCCTGGTAGAGTTTAAATCTAGGATCAATGGTTTCAGACTTGCACTCTTGATTTCTTCAAGGCACGTGTGGCTGGGAAGCAGGCACTTGTTAATTACACTGTTGACCCTTTGCCTACTTTTAGGAATCCTTTTCCAGTTTTTGCATGATTTTCCCTGGAGGAGGTTTTGGATCAGGCTGTTGCCAATCTACCAGATGACAAGCACCCAAAGCTGCTATTTCTGGAAATTCTCGACCATAGGAAAATACCTAAAATGTTTGTTTCCTTGTCAAAGTAGAAGAACTGGTCTTGGTGAGATTTTAATCATAAATTGATTTTGCTTGGAAAGGCCCCAATAGTTGGTCTGTTTTTAGGATGGACTTTGAGGTTCAGTTTCAGGGCTTTAGCACATGTTCTTCCACAAATAACTTGATGTATTTGAGTGGTGCTCCCAAATTTCTGAAACAGCACTAAAGGATGTTATTTTTCGGTGCGGCTGGGAATAAAAATACCCAGTTCAACTTTTGAACCATACATCCCTATGCCTAGCTAGCTGGCCAGATGGGGAGAGAGAATGCCTTCTTTTGTTTTGAAGGGGTGGGTACCAATTGAAGTTTTCTTCCAACATAGTTTTACTTTATTTGTAGAAGTTTATTAGACAAGACTGGTCTTTAGGAAATAATAGAGATTATTCAAGAACCAAATATTTACACATTGAACTAGCTGTAGACATATTTACTGATTTCTGTGATTTTAGCTTAGATCCTGTTATTTATTGTATTCAAGTCATGCTTTTGCTCTTGGGAATGAAATTTGAGGTACTAAATGAAATGTGTAAGTAACTATTGTGATGGGAGAGATTTGTAAACTGTGGAATAATTTTTCCATTGAGAAAGGTTTAGGAATGATTTAACAGAAATCTGAGGCTGATTTTAAATGTTAGAATAAATCTTTGAGGTAAGAGAACACTTTTTTTTTCCTTAATAAATATGCTTTCATTGAATTATCTCTGTAACTCCTTATGGGTTATGACTTTATAGGAAGGTTAGGACTTCCAGAAAGGGGGCTGAAACATTCATAGCTAAGGTCTAGTTCGATTATCTTTGATTTGAATTCATTGCTTTTAATTTGCCTCTTTTTTTTCTTTGCTGTTACTTTTACATGGGTAAATGAAGGATATTCTGGCTGTCAATGTTTTGACATTTTTATTAGATAAATTTGGAAATCACTTATTCATGCCAATTCCACATCCTCTGGAGCTTCAAATGAAAGAGTCTGCAATATTGCAGTCATGCAACACCTCCAGAAGGACATGTTTATCCTTAAAAGTGAAGTTTCGTTTGGTATCTGTTTGGCTGACATATCGCAGTTCTAAAAACTTGTGCAGACAAGCATTTTGAAAAGATGATTCCCCCAATTTAAAAGTGATTATATGACATCTGTGAACTCAGTGTACATTTCAAGAAAAATGCTGTTGGCTTCATCCTCATGCTCAAGCCATCCATGAAGCAATGAAACCCAGAGATGTCCTCCTGTGCTGTCATTGTTGATTCTTCAACTGTCCTGTCTCTCTTTCACGTTTCAGAGTAGTGACTGCACATGAATGAAATGAGAATTTTGTGTAGTATAGGTTTTAAGGAAAAAGTATAATAAAATTCTTCCACTCTCATTTTGTTCAGGATCAATTTCTTTTCTTGTGTTCCTTCAAAACCAGAGTTCCCAAATCTTCAGTACAAGTGGCCACTAAAAACGCAAGCCTCTCTCAGAGGCCTCTGCCTTTATCCTGTGGATGGGCCTACTTGGGACACTTCCGTAAATTGTCTCAGGCTGTGTTATTTCGTGGGACAATTTTGTGATATATATAGGTGGGATTTCAGGGTTTGTAGACCACTGCTGCTCCCTATGTCATTAAAACAACAACCACCACCACAACAAAACAGGTTGTTCTGTAGGGAATTGAAAAAATTCCTAGCTTTTGGGGAGATTAAATGTTAAGCAGAAGCATAGTTCTGGTTCCCCTTTATGTTGAAGGAACGAATGAATGGCTATAAGCCAATCGCAAGCTGCTCTCTATCAGAGCCAAGCTGTAGAGAAATTTATTTAATGGATCTGCCGGTAATAAATTTGTTAACAACCGGTTCTGTTATTTTGTCAGATATAGCACATTGCTGTGTCTCAGATGTTCTTACAATTCCTGCTGCCTTCACCTTAATCCAGACCCTCATTGTCTTAGACCAAAGCTACTGTAACAGCTTCTTGGCTGGTCTCCTGCCTCCAGCCTCTTGTATCTTCTAGTCCACAGTGGGTCTAGTTGGCTGAGAAATGTTCCTAAAATGTCATGTTCATACTGTTAATCCTTTTGTAAAGACCTGCAGTGGTTGTCTTTTGTAAAGATCACTGTTGACCTCATCAAGTTGAAACACCTTATTCTATGTAGCAACATGGGGCTCTGCTTTGGTCCAACTGAGTATAGTCCTGTTCTTTTATTCATGCTTTCTCTTCACTTTTCTTTTTTGGTCAAATTTTTACCCATCAAACAAATTGACAAAATGTACTGGGTCTTAAAATTTTTCCCACTCTTGAGAAATAACTCTTCATATAGAAAAAGTTTAATGTACAAAGATGGCCATTACAGTTATTTATATCACTAAAAGTTACAAACTAAATGTTCAGCAAAGGAGAATTAAGTGTGGCATGTCTATAAAACGTAGACATTAAAATGATGCATATGAGTTTGTTAGCATAGGAAAATATTTACATTCCAATAAGAAAAAACCCAAACTCTACGTACTGTATGAGTTCAACTATTTAAAAAAACATAGAAAAAACCTCCTAGAAATCCATATTCTGAAGCCAATAGGCGCTGAGGTCCTCCAGTACTTGCGTCACCCGCGGGGTAGAGGCCAGGGCCTGGAAATGACTGAGGTTAAGGTTCCTGTCATCTCTTTGGGATAAGGCTCAAAAGGGAAATGAAGTTGTTTCTAGAAAGAATAGCTCGGCCATTTCTTGCACAGTTGAGCTTGTGCATCAAGATTCATACCCTGTTCGCACTTTAAAAATTCATGAAATGTTTAGTGAGCACTTACTACGAACAGGCACTGTCATAGGTGCTTGGAATATACCTGGGAATAAGACAAAACTCCTCTCCTTACGAAGTTTATATCCCACTAGAAAGATAGTCCTTATCTTACCTGACTTATCAGAAGCATTTGATGCAGTTAATGGCACCCACCTTTTTATTTTTTAATTTTATAAGATTTTATTTTTTAATTAATTTTATTTATTTTTTATTGCCGTAACATTGGTTTATAGCATTATATAAATTTCAGGTGGCCGGCCCGGTGGCGCAGTGGTTAAGTGCACACGTTCCGCTTCTCTGCGGCCCGGGGTTTACCGGTTTGGATCCTGGGTGCGGACATGGCACTGCTTGGCAAAAGCCGTGCTGTGGTAGGCGTCCCACACATAAAGTAGAGAAAGATGGGCATGGATGTTAGCTCAGGGCCAGTCTTTCTCAGCAAAAAGAGGAGGATTGGTAGTAGTTAGCTCAGGACTAATCTTCCTCAAAAACAACAACGACAAAAAACATTATATAAATTTCAGATGTACATCATTATATTTTGATTCCTGTGTAGATTACATCATTTTCACCACTCAAAGACTGATTACAATCCGTCACTAATTACAATCTAATCACCCCTTTCACCTTCCTCCATCCCTGCTTCCCCTCTGGTAACCACCAATCCAATGTTTGTCTCTGTGTGATTGTTTGTTGTTGTTTTTAACTTCTGCTTATGAGTGAGATCATACTGTATTTGACTTTCTCCCTCTGACTTATTTCGCTTAGCATAACACCCTCAACATCCATCTGTGTTGTCACAAATGGCTGGATTTTCATCATTTTTTATAGCTGAGTAGTATTCCATTGTGTATATATACCACATCTTCTTTATTCATTCGTCTCTTGATGGGCACCTAGGTTGCTTCCAAGTCTTGGCTATTGTGAATAATGCTGCAGTGAACATAGGGGCGCATGTATCTTTATGCATTCATGTTTTCATGTTGTTTGGATAAATACCCAGCAGTGGAATAGCTAGATCATATGGTAGATCTATTCTTAATTTTTTGGGCAATATCCATACTGTTTTCCTTAGTGGCTGCATGAGTTTGCACTCACACCAGCAGTGTATGAGAGTTGCCTTTTCTCCACATCCTTTCCAATACTTATTTCCTGTCTTGTTAATTATAGGTATTCTGATGGGCAAGAGGTGATATTTCATTGTAGTTTTGATCTGCATTTCCCTGATAATTAGTGATGCTAAACATCTTTTCATGTGCCTGTTGGCCATCTGTATATCTTCTTTGGAGAAATGTCTGTTCAGATCTTTTGCCCATTTTTTAATTGGGTTGTTAGTTTCTTTGTTGTTGAGATTATGAGTTCTTTATATATTTTGGATATTAACCCCTTATCTGATATATGGTTTGCAAATATCTTCTCCAAATTGTTAGGTTGTTTTTCATTTTGTTGATTGTTTCCTTTGCTGTGCAGAAGCTTTTTAGTTTGTTGTAATCCCATTTGTTTATTTTTTCTTTTGTTTCCCTTGCCTGGTCAGACATGGTACTTGAAAATATACTGCTAAGACTAATGTCGAAGAGTTTACTGCCTATGTTTTCTTCTAGAAGTTTCATGGTTTCATGTCTTGCAATCTAGTCTTTAATCCATTTTGAATTAATTTTTGTGTGTGGTGTAAGATAGTGATCTACTTTCATTCTTTTGCTTGTGGCTGTGCAGTTTTCCTAACAACACTTATTGAAGAGACTTTCCTTTCTCCATTGTATGCTCTTGGTTCCCTTGTCGAAAATTAGCTGTCCGTAAATGTGTGGGTTTATTTCTGGGCTCTTGGTTCTGTTCCATTTATCTGTGTGTCTGTTTTTGTGCTGGTACCATGCTGTTTTCATTACTGTAGCTTTGCAGTATATTTTGAAGTCAGGGAGTATGATACCTCCGGCTTTGTTCTTATTTCTCAGGATTCCTTTGGCTATTTGAGGTCTTTTGTTGTTCCGCATAAATTTTAGGATTCTTTGTTCTATTTCTGTGAAATTGTCCTTGGAACTTTGCTAGGGATTGCATTGAATCTGTAGATTGCTTTAGGAAGTATGGACATTTTAACTATGTTAATTCTTCCAATCCAAGAACACGGAATATCTTTCCATTTCTTTGGGTCTTCTTCAATTTCTTTCAACAATGTTTTATAGTTTTCAGTGTATAGGTCTTTCACTTCTTTAGTTAAGTTATTCCTAGACATTTAATTGTTTTGTTGCAATTGTAAATGGGATTGTATTCTTAATTTCTCTTTCTGCCAGTTCACTGTTAGTGTATAGAAATGCAACTGATTTTTGTATGTTGATTTTGTGTGCTGTAACTTTACCATATTCATTTATTATTTATAAAATTTTTTGGTGGACTTTTTAGGGTTTTCTATATATTAAATCACGTCATCCACAAATAGTGACAGTTCACTTCTTCCTTTCCAATTTGGATCCCTTTTACTTCTTTTTCTTGCCTGGTTGCTCTGAGTAGACTTCCAATACTATCTTAAATAAGAGTAGTGAAAGTGGGCATCCTTGTCTGGTTCATGTTCTTAGAGGAATAGCTTTCAGTTTTTCTCCATTGAGAATGATATTGGCTGTGGGTTTGTCATATATGGCCTTTATTATGTTGAGGGACTTTCCTTCTATACCCATTTTATTCAGAGTTTTTATCAGAAATGGATACTGTCTTTTGTCAAATGCTCTCTCTGCATCTATTGAGATGATTATGTGATTTTTATTCTTCATTTTGTTAATATGGGGTATCACATTGATTGATTTGCAGATGAATCCCACTCGATCATGGTGTATAATCCTTTAAATGTTTTGTTGTACTCAATTTGCTAGTATTTTGTTGAGGATTTTTGCATTGATTTTCATCAGTGTTATTGGCCTATAATTTTATTTTTTTTGTGTTGCTCCTGTCTGGTTTTGGTATCAGGGTAATGTTGGCTTCACAGAATGAGTTAGGATGCTTCCCCTCCTCTTCAGTTTTTTGGAAGAATTTGAGAAGGATAGGTATTAAGTCTTATTTGAATGTTTGATAGAATTCACCAGGGAAGTTTTCTGGTCCTGAACTCTTATTATTGGGGAGGTTTTTGATTACTGTTTTGATCTTCTTACTGGTGATTGGTCTATTCAAATTCTCTATTTCTTCTTGATTCAGTTTTGGAAGGTTGTATAATTCTAAGAATTTATCCATTTCTTCTAGATTATCCAATTTGTTGGCATATAGCTTTTCATAGTATTCTCTTATCTTTTGTATTTCTGAGGTGTCTGTTGTAATTTCTCCTGTTTCATTTCTGATTTTATTGATTTGAGCCTTCTCTCTTTTTATCTTGGTGAGTCTAGCTAAATATTTGTCAATTTTGTTTATATTTTCAAAGAACCAGCTCTTACCTTCATTGATTTTTTCCTATTTTTTTGGTCTCCATTTCCTTAATTTTTGCCCTGATTTTTATTATTCCCTTCCTTATACTGATTTTGGGCTTTGTTTGTTCTTCTTTTTCCAGTTCCTTTAGGTGCACTGTTAGATTGTTTATTTGAGATTTTTCCTGTTTGTTTAGGTAGGCTTGTATTGCTATAAACTTTCCTCTTAGAACTGCTCTTGCTGTATCTCATAAATTTTGGCATGTTATATTTTCATTTTCATTTGTCTCTAGGAATATTTTGATTTCTCCTTTGATTTCTTCATTGACCCAATCATTGTTCAGTAGCATTTTATTTAATCTCTGCATATTTATGGCTTTTCTGATTTTCTTCCAGGAGTTGATTTCTAGTTTCAGAACTTGTGGTCAGAAAAGATGCATGGTATTATTTCAATCTTCTTAAATTTATTAAGACTTGTTTTGTGACAATATGTTATCAATCCTGGGGAATGTTCTGTGTGCATTTGAAAAGAATGTGTATTCTGTGAGTTTTGGATGGAATGTTCTGTATTTATCTATTAAGTCATCTGGTCTAATGTGTCATTTAAAGCCAATATTTCCTTATTTATTTTCTATTTGGATGATCTATCTATTGGTGTAAGTGGAGTGTTAAAGTCCCCTACTATGATTGTGCTATTGTCTATTTCTCCTTTTATGTCTGTTAATAATTGCTTTATATATTTAGGTGCTCCTATGTTGAGTGCATAGATATTTACAAGTGTTATATCCTCTTGTTGGATATATCATTATGTAGTGCCCTTCTTTGTCTCTTGTTACAGTTTTTGTTTTAAAGTCTCTTTGTCCAATATAAGTATTGATACCCCAGCTTTCTTTTCATTGCCATTTGCATGGAGTATCTTTTTCCATCCCTTCACTTTCAGTTTGTGAGTGTATTTGGGTCTGAAGTGTGTCTTTTGTATGCAGCATATATATGGGTCTTTTTTTTTTTTATTGAATCAGTCATCCTATGCCTTTTGATTGGAGCATTTAGTCCATTGACATTTAAAGTAGCTATTGATAAGAATGCACTTATTGCCATTTTGTTCCTTTTTTTCTGGGTATTTTAGTAGTTCTTCTCTGTTCTTTTCTTCTTTTCTTGCTCTCTTCCCTTGTGGTTTGATGGCTTTCATTAGTATTATGTTTGGGTTCCTTTCTCTTAACTTTTTGTGTACTTATTATAGGTTTCTGGTTTGTGATTACCATGAGGTTCATATAAAATAACCTACATATATAGCAATCTATATTAAGTTGATGGTGTCTTTAGTTTGACCTCTTGCTAAAAGCTCTACTCTTTTACTCCCCTCCTTCCACATTTTGTGTTTTTGGTATCATATCTAACCTCTTTTTTTGTAGATGTATGTCTGTTACCCTCTTATCATGGGAATAGATAATTTTAGTGCTTTGTCATTTCAGCTTCATATTAGCTTCATAGGGGGTTGATCTGCTACCTTTACTGTATATTTGCCTTTACCAGTGAGTTTATTGCTTTTTTTAAAATATAATTTTCTTATTCTTGTTTGTGGTCTTCTCTTTTCCACTTAAATAAGTCACTTTAGCATTTCTTGTAAGGCTGGTTCCGTGGTGATAAACTCCCTTAGTTTTTGCTTGTCTGGGAAACTTTTTATCTCTCCTTCCATTCTGAATGATAAGCTTGCTGGGTAGAGTATTCTTGGCTGTAGGTTTTTTCCTTTCAGCACTTTACACATATCATGCCACTCCCTGCTAGCCTGTAAGATTTCTGCTGAGAAGTGGCTCCCTCTTTCTTAGAACACTTTCTTCATTTGGCTTCCAGAACACAGTCCTGGTTTTCCTCCTTCTCACTGCTGCTCCTTCTTGTCATCTTTGCTGCTTCCTCCTAGTCTTCTTGATCTCTTACTATTGGAGGGACTGTTGGAGGGACTTACTGTTGGAGAACCCAGGACTCAATCCGGCATGCATCTCGTCTTCTCTTAGTATATTTTCTCTCTTTGGGTTATCACATAGTCTCCTAACTTTAAATAGCATATGTATGCTAATGACTTTCAAATTTGTATCTCCAGCCTGGATTACTCCATTTACATCAAAATTCCAACTCTCTACTCAAGCTTATCACCTGGAAGTCTAATAGGCATTTCAAACTTTATGTGACCCTGATCTTCTCTAGAAGACTTGCTCACTCTGAAGACTTTTTCGTTTCAGTTAGTGGCACCCCATCTATTCAGTTGTTCAGGCCAAGCAACTTAGAGTCATTCTTGAAGACTCTCTTACAAACACCACATCCAATCTGTCTGCAGATATTTTTGACTCTACCTTCAAGATATATCCAGAGCCCAACAACGTCTCTACACATCCCCTGCTACCACTCTGGATGAAGTCACTGTTCACCCAGATTATTGCAATAGCCTCCTACTGGTCTTCCTGCTTTTGTCCTTCTCCCTCTATGATCTGTTCTCCAAGCAGCCCTCAGAGTGGTGCTTTTAACACATTAGTTCTATTGTGTCTGAAATTCTAAAACCCTCAGGAAAGGCTCACTCTGAGGGAAAGCCTTCCCATTTCCCTCAGAGTAAGAGCCGAGGGATGACCCTCTATTACATGGCCCCTCATTACCTCTCTGATTCCATGGCTGGTCACTCTCCTCATCCCTCAATCTACTCTAGCTATACGGCCTCTTTGCCCTTCTGTAGTGTCCTAACATTTGTTGTCCCTTTGCCTGAAATCCTCTTCCCTCAGGTATCACACCTTCTCGATTAGGCCTCCCTAAACTGATGTATTTATAATTGGAATAACTCACTCCACAAAACCATCTATTTCCCTTCCTTAACTAATTTTTCCCCACAGCACTTACCATTACCAAAATACTGTGCATTTTACTTAATTATTTTATTAATTGCCTGACTTCCTCCACTAGAATGTAAGCTCCCTGAGGCAGGCTTGTTGTTGTTGTTTCTGTGGCATCCCCAATGCTCACATTGTGCTCAATAAATATTTGTTAAATGAATGAATAAATGGATGAATCTCAGAGGACAGTGTACCTGAATTGATAAGTGGGTTACAGGAAGGAGGTGTGTTTGTCTGTTCCATACACATTTATTGAAAATCTGCATTGTGTTGGGCAGTGTGGTCATTTTTGGAAAACAGGAAAAAATAATACTGTCCCCTTTCCCTTCCAAGTGCATATGGTAACATGGCTCTGCTTATTCAGAATCTGTGGCAGAGTCAAGGCTGGTTTACCTAGGTGACAGTACTTAGGTAACTGTAGGGCAAATTTTTCTATTTTTTTCTTGTTGAAAATCTAAGGAACTGTATCAAGTGCTTCTGGAAACACTTTTTAGAATTTAAGTGTCATGAAATTTTTCTGTCTGTGTAATGGACCTAGAGGGGATCAGAAAGAAGAAAGAAACAAACTTTTAATAAGCCAGTTTTACTATTAAATGTCATTTAACTACTTTGGTGGCTAGACTTAAGAAAATAAAGTTTTGAGATGACTTTTTTTTTTTCTGCTGAGGAAGATTTGCCCTGAGCTAATATCTGTGCCAATCATCCTCTATTTTGTACGTGGGTTGCCGCCACAGCATAGCCACCAATGAGTGGTGTAGGTCTGTACCTGAGAACTGAATCCAGGCTGCCGAAGTGGAGTGCACAAACTTAACCACTAGGCCACAGGGCTGGCCCCTGGGATTACTTTTTGAGCTCATTTCTCTGTCTCTGGGATAACAGAGATGTGGCTGTATTGTATTTTTCATAAGAGGCAGGGCAGCCTGTATTCAAATTTGAATTTTAAAAAGAACTTCTTATTGTCTCTATAGCCCTGGGTCAAATGCAGTGCTGGATAGCAGTAAAATAGTTGATAAAGAATTATTTTGTGTTGAATTATGTTTTTCAAATGTTATTTTAAAGGGACCTAGGAAGAGCCCATAATTTGATAGGGGAAGTAGAGTGCTCATCACACATTCATGTGGGATTTCACAATAGGTGAAGTCAAGGTTCTCAGTCAGAGAAAAACCGTGAACTTTCAGGGGCCGTCTCAGTGGCATAGTGGTTAAGTTCTCACAACTCTGCTTTGGTGGCCCAGGATTCATGGGTTCAGATCCTGGGTGCAAACCTACACACTGCTCATCGAGCCATCCTGTGGCGGCATCCCACATACAAAATAGAGGAAGATGGGCACAGATATTAGCTTGGGACCACTCTTCCTCAAGCAAAAAGGGGAAGATTGGCTACAGATGTTAGCACAGGGCCAATCTCCTTTGCCAAGAAAAAAAAAAAAAAGAAATTGTGAACTTGGGAGGACCATAATCTTTATAAAAATGACATAGCATCCTAAACACCCTTCTGGAGCATTGAGAGGGTCTTGTCATAAACTGCAGGGTGCACAGAGCATTGCATGATAGTAGAAGAAGTAGGAATGGAGACATGCACTCTGTTAGGAAAAGAGACTGTAGCATACAGTGTCCGTATGTATATCTTCTATGCTAAGGCAACTCTAGATGATGAGGATTTTGCACAAACATAACAAACAAATCAGAAACAAACAGAAACAACACTGCCGTTCTCCTTCCGTCCCTCTCTCCCTCCCTCCCTTCCTCTCATTTTTTGGGGACAGCCACCAGCACTAGCCTTTTCCCCATTATCTCCCATGATTATATACCAAAGATTCTCAGGCATTTAATGGGAAAAGAGAAAACTTCAGAAGACCTAGGTAGAGTTTTGGTGGAAAAGACTAACAAAAGCTTTAATCTCAGACCCTGGGAGGTGTCTGGCCTCTGTAAGTAGAAGCAGATTTGAGATCGCTCTTTAATTAAAACCATCTGATGCACAAAACCCCTTCTCAGTTGCCCTGAATAACTTGTTTTCCAACTCCGTCTTCAAACAGTTTGTCTTCCAATAAAGCACGTTATCGTTTGTTCAGAAGACTGATAACCCGAGAGTTGTGAATAATGGAAAAATGACAAAACTTGCTATACATAATCAGTTGGCAAAGCAAGGAGAAATAACAGCTGCTTGGCTGTTGTAACATATATTTTTAAACTGAGCTTGTAAATCAGTATGAATGCCAAGTCACAGATTTTCTTCAAAAATCTCAAGATGGCTTAAGGCCATGGAGATAGGCATTTGTTGGTGGTTTTCTTCTACCACTGAGCCTTTGATTTCGGAATGATATTGGGTAGGGGGAAAGAGTGCTGTTAGAGCCACAATTGCTCAGGCTCCCAGACCCTCCAATGTAAATGCCAACTGGAACCAGACAGTGACGTTATTATGATACATTTTTCTCAGCTGTACAGTGCCAATCTCCATGAATTCAGGTAGGCACTGACTTACGGGAAAAAAATCAATGTTACCCTGAAAAGTTGATTGCCAGTTAAATTTTCATAAATGCTCACTGCAGTAAAAAACTTGATCTTTACAGGGACTCTGTGGATAATCATCTTTCAAGATAAGGATCTTTTGGAAGAACGTGTTGGTTCAGGTGACCTAAGTTGCGATCCCAACTCTTCCTCTTCCTGGCTCTGTGAGGCTGGTCAGGTATGTAACCTTGAAGCACCCTTCGCCTCATCTGTAAAATAAACACCAGACCATCTTATTTGCAGGTTCCATTAAAATGAGATCATGGATATTTAAGTGATTTGTTGATTTAGTTTATTATTTTTAAAAAACTATGAAATTGAAAATTTTGGAGATAATCTATCAGACACCCACGTATCAACCACTGGATTTAAAAGCTAGTAACACTTGCCTTACCCTGGTGGTCTAGTGGTTAAGATCCGGCACTCTTACCACTGTGGCCCGGGTTTGTTTTCTGGTTAGGGAGCCACACTACCTGTCTGTCAGTTGTCATTTGGTGGCAGCTGCATTTTTCTGTAATGCTGAAAGCTATGCCACTGGTGTTTCAAATACCAGCAGGGTCTCCCAAGGTGGACGGGTTTCAGGGGAGCTTCCAGATTGAAACAGACTAGGAAGAAGGACGTGGCCACCCACTTCTAAAAAAAAAAACTGGCCATAAAAACCCTATGAATAGCAGCAGAACATTGTCTGCTATAGCACCAGAAGATGAGAGGATGGCTGGAAAAGACCGGGCAGGGTTCTGCTCTGCTGAACACAGGGTCACTAGGAACTGGAATTGACCTGACAGCACTAACAACATTTGCTTTATTTGTGTCTTTTCTTTTTTCAGAAACAAAATATAAGCAATACAGTTTATTGTTCCTTATCTCATCCTTTACCTTCCTTCACAGAGTTAATCACTATCCTGAAATTGGTGTGTATCTTTGCCATCTGTATTTTTATGTTTATCATATATGTATGTGCCCCAAGCAATGTGTAGTATTTTTTTGTAAGTTTTACATATTTACTAAATGAAATAGTTGTAATTCTTTTTGCAATTGCCTTTCACGCAACATCGATTTTAAGATTTAGCCATGTTGGTACATTAACTAGTAATGTATTCATTTAAGCTACTGTCAAATATGCCATTACATGTAATTATTCATTTCCTCACTGACAAACTTTGAGTTTGCTTCTAAGTTTTTGCTATTCAAACAAGGTTTCAATGAACATCCTTGTCGATTTATTGGTGGGCATATGTGGGATGGCTCTCTGGGTTTTGCAACTAGAAGTAAAATCCTGGATCCTAGGGATGTGCATCTTCATCTTTGCGATATATTGCCAAATTACTCATCAGAGTATTTGTACCTGCCACATGGGAGAGTTCCAGTTTCTCCATTTCCTCTTCAACGATTAGTATTTCAGACACCTTCTTTTTCTGAAGTGGTGTCTCACATCGACTGAGACTGAGAAATTTTAGGTGTTTCAGTTTTCTCTTCTGTGAATTGCCTGTTCATAGCCTCTGCCCATTTTATTATTGTATTCTTTGTATTTTTCTTACTGATGTAAAAATTATATTTATTTTTTGATGTATTCTGGATACTATCCGTTTTTCAGTTATGTGTGACAAATAGCTTCTCCCAAGTATGTGGTTAGTGTTTTAACCTAGTTTATGATATCTTATATCAAAAAAATTTAATTTTCAAGATAATCAAATTAAAATATAATCAAATATAATCAAGATAGAAAATCAAACTTTTCCTTTATGATTTGTGGTCTTGGCATCTGCTTTAAGAAACAACTTATTTCTCTGTGTTCATAAAAATATCCGCTCCCTATCTTTTCTTTCAAAGTTCTAAAATTCACATTTGGGTTTTTATGAAGTGAGATTGGAATCAGTTGTGCATTTTTTTTTTGCATATGGACAACCTTAGTTGCAGCGACATGCATTGTGTGGTCCATCCTTTTCCGCGGACTTACAATGATCCCTTACGTACATGTCTTTTTTTCCCTGAGCTTTCTCTTCTATTCCATTGGTCTATTTTCTCTTTCTTTGGACAAATACATTTTCTTAAAGTCACTATAACTTTGTTTTAATCCCTGCATGACTCCTTTGTCTTCAGATGGTTGTGACCATTCTTGGCCCTTATCTTCTCTACATGACTTTCATCAACTTGTGAAATTCTGCAAAACACTCTGTGGCAATTTGATAGGAATTGCATTAAAACATATAGATCAATATGGGAAGAAATGATACCTTAATGATGTTGAGTCTGTCATCCATTACCATTTTATGTTTCTCCATTATTTAGTTTTTTTAATATTTGATAACATGTTAAAATTTTCTCCAAAAATCTTGAACGTCTTATGTTACCTATATTCCCTATTACTTAATCCTTTTGTTGCTTCTGTGAGTGGATCTTTTTAAAAAGATTTTCTCCTTGGTGGTTGTTTGTAAATACGATTTTAACCAATATTTATGTATTATTTTTTTTATTAGCAACTTTGCCAAACTTGCTTAAGTTCCAATTATTTGTCTGTTTTCTGATATTTATCTGTATAACTAAGGTGTTGGAAAATAATGATAATTTTATTTTTTTCTTTCTAATCCTTATTTATTATTTATTTTTCTTACCTTTTTGCACTGGTTAGAACCACCAGTATTATGATGAGCAGAAAGGGTAATAACAGACATCCTTATCTTGTTCCCAATCATAAATAAATTGCTTCTCATATTTCACAATTAAGAATGGTGTTCACTATAATGAAGCACCATTTATTAGATTAAGATTATTTCCTTCTATTTCTAGTTTGGTAAGAGTATGTTTCTCTTTTTAATCATGAATCAATGTCAAAATTTATTGAATGTCTTCTTTTTTGGCATGTATTGGGATGATTTTATGATTTTTCTTCTTTAATCTATTAGCAGGTGTGAGTTACATTAATAGATTACCAATAATTGAATTATCCTTCCATATCTGGAATATACCTAACTTGGTCATAATTTAAACACACACATACATACCCATACGCTACTGGATTTAGTTTTCCAGTATTTTACTTAGGATTTTTATGTCTATCACATTAGTGAGATTAGTCAGTGTTGTTTGTTTGCTTGTTTTTTTCCATATATTACTCAGCTACTTTTAGTATTAAGGTTCTACTAACTTCATAAAATGAGTAATTGATCTTTTTCTCTTTTTCTAAATTCTGAATCATTTATATAAAATGTGAATTATCTGCAATTTGAAGATTTGGGAAAGGTTGCTTCTGAAACGTTAGAAGAATTTTTTTTTTGTAGCTATGTTTTTAACTATGGACACTTTTAAACTTTACATAGAGTTATGCTGGTTTTCCATGTTTTTGTTAGTCAATATTGGTAATTTATGTTTTTCTAGCGTTTTCATTTAAATTTTATTCGTATAAAGTTTTACACGATATTCTCATATACTTAAAAAAAACTTCATTCTATCTATAGTTATATCGATTTTGATTCCTAATCTTTTTTCTTTTTTCCTTGATCAATCTTCTACAGATTTGTGTTTCCTTTGTGTGTTTTTCCCCCCAAAGAATCAGTTTTTTGTTTTGCTGATCAATTCTAATATTTCTTTGTTTTCTCTTCTATTAAGTTCTAATTTTATGTTTAGTATTTCCTGGACGTTCGTTGTTTTCTTCACACTTCCTGAGTTGCTGGCCTTGTAACTGTTCTGTTTTTTCTTTCCTGACATAGATATGTAAAAGCATGCACATTTCCTTTTAAAGAATACTTAGGCTGCTCCTCACAGATTTATGTTATGTTTTCATTGTTATTCAGTTCTAAGTATTAAAATTTCCAGCATGATTATGAATGAATTAGAAGTATGTTCTAAAATTTCCAAATGCATATTTTCACTTTTCTTTTACATGTTGGTTTCTAATTTTATTGCGTTTTGTAGTCATTTTAATGCTGTTAGTTTATTTCTCTTTGAGTGGTGCAGGGGGTGCTTCAGCTTCACCCTCGTGTTCTGGGGTTCTCTCAGTGGTGTCTCGTTCATGAATAGTCATCAGTTCTTGTGAGGGGGAGTGAAGTCAGGAATGACCTAAGTCGCCATAATGGTGATGTCATTCCCTTTTAAGTCTTTTTCAGATTGTTCTCTCTTCTATTATGTAGCTCTAAGTTTCCTAATTGACTCTGTTTGTCATGTCTGTTGGTTTTCCCTCATTTCAAATAATTTCCAAATGTTGGTTGTGTTGTTCATTGTGAGCTCATCTTCAATGGGATGTTTTTACATGGGCTTTCCGTGCTCTTGGTTATGGACCTTTCTCTACAGGGTATTTTATATTTGTTTCTACTGGAATCCCTAGGTTTTCAAGGGTCCAGGCCTGTTTTTATGTTAATTTCTCAGCTTGTTATTCCTTTATCACACAGATAGTGTAAATTTGACCCCCACATCCACCTACGTCACAAGTTTGGGATTTTTCCTTCTTCTCACATGAAGTTTCTTCTTTTCCTAGAACCCCTGTAGATGTCCCACTACTGCCCTGGTGAGAGGCTGCCTTTCTAGAGTCCTTGTGGTTGCGCACGATTCAGTAGACTCTACCTTTCCCTGGCATCCAGAAAAATGCCTTATGTTTTTGGGTGGACACTGAAACTCCAGTCCTGGCCACAAGACCGCCAGGGCCACGGAGGCCCTCAGCCTGTAAGCATACCGCTCTAGTGTTGAGTAACTTCATTTGTATAATTCCCTTTTGAGATCGGCCATATATTAAAATGTTTTGGTTGTATTTTAGAATTTCTAATTTTCTAAGAGTTGGAGGGGATGCATTGTCAGATCAGGCAAACTTGTTGTTATAACTTATATAGAATTTTAAAAATGTAAGTTAGAGGTACTTCGTGCACTGTAAAATTCATCCCTAAAATAAATATCCCCTAAACAAATTTTTTTATGTATTAGCTTGCTTAAGGCAGGGTATACACAATTATTTTGTTAAGTTCATTTAGAGAGGGGAAATCTAAGTATGAATTGCAGTTTTGTTCTAAGATTGTTGTAGAGCCTTGGAAAAAAGGATGAATCTTGGCTGCAGGGAGAAAACGTAATTCCATTTACTGCTGATTTACAGGAATATTTACATTTACATCATTGTTAATTCTCTGGACCAAGATCAATCAGCCCCTGCTGGGCCCTGTAAAGCCAGGAAGCTCACAGTGATGTGTACTCTTTTGTATGTCTAAAATGATGGATTTTGGCATTTTGATCGATTGACAAGCTTTGCGCTCATCTGCTTTCACTGAATTCTAAACATAGAAATGGGCTTCTTTCCCCACATGGAGAATACTGAGAATTTTATTTCCCAAAGAACAATATTTTTCTCCCATTCTAGGCCTGATTGTCTCTGACAGGATGAAGTTTTTGTCAGCAATGGAGGAGATTTCTGTTGGCTAGAGTGCCTGTCTAGGAAAGTCCTGAAATATTAGCTGAAACATTCAAGTTAATATAGAGCCTCTCTCACTTTTAAAAGGATTATAACTCCTACACTTTTAGTTTGCATTGTTATAGAAACTCATTTCAAAAAGCAGAGAAGCAGTTAGTAAACTCAGATAATTTCACACCAGAACTATTTATTATTTTGTTGTGAAAATAAGTTGACAGTGCAGGAAAAATCAGTAATTCGATTATATCAGCTGATGCTTGAAGGTGTTACCTGAGTTTAGGTACCTACTATGAAAAGGAATCTACTGACAAGTTTGAAAATTCACACATGTTGGTGCATTTAAAAGATAGAACTCCTTTCAGTAATTGGTAAAAGAAATATAAACAGAATCCTAGCTAATAAATATTTAATTGTTCTTCCCAGTTTTTGACATTGGCGAACATTTAGTCATTAAAAAAAGAGTGACAATTGGCGTGACCTCCTGTTAAAACTTTTTGTCTGATTGAAGCAAAGGACTTTAGAGGAGATCGAGGTGAAAGTGGAGAGAAGGCTGGCCAGCCATTGCTGTGACCAAGACGTGCTCACATTTCCTTAAGTGATCTACATGAGGTCAGCCCTAACGTTTCAGCAGATAATTTAAAAATAAACTTTGGGATATATGGGCAATTATTTCATTCAGGAGATGAACAATGTAACAATTGGTCATATGGACTCGTCTTGAACTTTCAACTTATTTCAAGTCTTTGGAGTAACTACATTGAATTCATAGTGCGTAATTAGTCAAAACTTTTTTGACACTCTGCTTGCTAGTTGGCATAGTAATTTCTATTTGTGAATTGGAAAATAATGCTTTCATTAGTATTATATACAGAAGGTATTTTGAAACACTCTCTCAAAGACACTTCTCACAGTGGTTAGGAAGAGAATTACACTGTCTGCATTCAAATTCCAGCTCTTCCCCTGTCCAGGGGTTATCCTTGACAAAGTTGCTTCAGTGTCTCATTTTGTGAAATGTAGAGATAATAATAGAACTACCCTCACTGGGTGGTTGGGAGGATTAGAATATACATGGCACGTGCATCCCATCGAGTGAACATTCCATATCAGTTGTAATTAAATATGCATGTAGTCTGCATGGAAACATACTCAAAGTACCTGAAGTAGCCCTCTTACCAACATACTAATGATTGAAACAGTATCTATCATCCTTTTGGGAAATAAAAATTGATTTTTCTCTTGATAAAGCAAGTAATCTGTCTAGGTTGATGATTCTATGGGAAAAAAATAATGCCTGTCTTTTCGTATATTTCAACCTCTTTAGGAGTGAACTAAGCTAGACAAGTAAATTCAAAATTTAGCTCTAGCAGTGCTTTGCTGCTTACTCATCTTTCTAATCCAAAATTTAATGAAAGAAATATGATTTTCACATCCGGGCAAGGGGAACTTAAACATCAATTCTTTTTTATCCATGCTGCCTTGTCCAATTCCTTTAATTGTCTTTAGCAATGTCATTTTCCTGCCCTCCTCTCTTTCTTTTGCTGTTCAGAACTGAGGCTTTTCTGACCGGAAGTATCCACTCTGACTTTTGAAATGCTAGCTTTCCAGCTGGGAATGGAGTGTGTGCAAACTATAGAAAGCCTGCGCTTGTGAATTTCTGGTTTGCATTAGACCATCATGGTTTATTGTTCTGAAGGCTCTTGAAGGAACGTTCAAACCCATGGTGCCATGCAACTTCTCCAGTGTGAGCCCTTTCTTTAAAACAGCTGTTCACTTGACATTCTTGTGTTTAGAAATCACTTGGGTAAATCTTTAGATACAGTTCATCACCATCATGTACCAAATGAAGATAATCTGAATCCCTTGAAAGCATGCATAATTGCCCTTGAAAGTAAGCACAAATAATTTACTGGTAAATATTTGTTTTACCAGACCACATCCCAGTTCTCCAGGCTGCAGCCTGTCCTCCACAGATTCTGGTAAAACTCATTTTTTAATTGGCTCACTGTGGTCCCAAGTCAGTGGCTACTTCTCAAGCTTTTTTCCTGAGTCAAAAAGTAGTAAGAGACAGAGTAAAGGATCTTTGATTGATTCACCGTTGACTTCCCTGGCAGTGGTTTCCATGACTCCCTGGGCAGATTTGCTGTTGCTCATTAGACCTCATCTAAACCCTTGGCAGTCAAGACCCTCCACATCTGAATTTTTTATACTTATCTCTCTGATCCTCCAAGCAATGTTTTTTTTCCCCCTCTGCAGCCAGGTGTGTAAGGACCAGCCCTCGTGTCAGTTGCCCTTATTCATGACCTCGTGCTTTGTCTGGGTATTCCCTCCTTCCAGCTCTGCACTCTCATCTCTAGCTCTCTTCTGACTTCCAAGTCTACAAATTCCCTTAGATTTGACTGGTCATTTTTCCCCAGAGACCTTGTCATGTCCAGTTCCACTGACCTAGACGTTCTTGAGTTTAGAAATCAATCTGTGTACACAAGGAAGAATATTCTCATATACTGCTTGGACCTCCGGCATCTCCAGTGTGATCACTGATGCTGCCCAGTCCCCACCCTACCCCACTCCAGGTGGATTATAAGCACAAAGAGAACCTTTTATTTCTTTAGCATCTCATGTTGAAAAAGTACCCCACCATCCATGTCTGTACATACATCTGCTCATTGCCTCATCTGCGTCTGGTGTACCTGTGTTTTCAAATGACTGTTATAGTGCATATTAAGCATTTTAGTATTGAAGGCAATATCCAAAATAAGTTTTCAGATGTACTCTTTCAATTATAGCATAAAAGCAATATATTGTCTAGATTTATTTATCTTGCCTTCTCAGTATCTAAAAATGGAAAGGAAAAGTGGGGTAAAAACAGCAGGAAAAAATGGAGAGGCTGGAAAAGCTTATCTTGAGACAGTCAAGGATGAGTGGTGGGGATATGTAGAAACCAATATGTGGACATAAAAAGGGATAAGAGATTTTTCCAACTATATGATATATCCATATTTGCTTGTTCATTTCTTTTTCATAGTGTTTTTTTGCCTTATCAAACTAAATCATCCTGAGAAAAAGAAAGCTGTCGGTATTTTGTTTAGGAGGGCACCTTATTACGATTTTTGATTTACATTTATGGATATACCAATTCAGTTTTCCTGGGTTTCAACCTATAAGATAAGAGCTCTGAAAGGGCTTAAGGAATTAATTTGACTGCTGTGTTTCTGCTTAGTCTGCTAATATATCGTAATTTATGAATATTGCAGTTATTCATAGCTATTTAATAATGGAGAATGTTCCAAGTATGCTTAACAAATCCATTATCCATGAAAAACTATATGTATTTAGATGATTCCCAGGGTAACAGCATTCTCCATTCCACATGTGTGAAGATGTTTTCTTGAGAGCTTCAATCTGTCACAGAATCTCTGCCTGCAGAACCCAGTGGTGCCTGCTCAGCACTAGAAGGAGTTTCTTTGTATCCAAAATGGCCCTTCTTAACTTGACTATCCTTGGGATTAGGAAGAAAAAGAAAGAGGAAGGTAGAACCATATTTACTTGTCAGGTTGGGCGCAGTCCCATGAGGCACTTTGTATTAAACCTCTGAAAAAACGTTTTATATGATGCTCCTTGTAGGAAGTTGGGATAAAGTTAGGGAGTGAGCAAAGGCTTCTGCTGATGTCTGTGGCTGTTTTAACCATTGAAAGTCTACAAATGTCTATGATCACAAACCTCAATACAATTCCTACATTAATTCTCAATAAAAATGAACTGAGTGCCTATAATGTGCAGGCACTGTGCTTGGTGCTGGGAGCAGGGTGATAAGGAAAACAGTCTAACCTCATGGGGCTTACATTTCAGCGGAGGAGACGGATGGTAGTAAAGCAGTTACACAGTTTTATACAAACACACACACACATACATATTAACCACTGGCTGTGGGACATGCTGAGAAAGATCCAGAGTGTTCTAAGAGTGTCCATGTAAGAAAGGGTCAGAGAAGTCTTCCATGGGGGACTAAAGTTTGAGCTGAGACATGAAGGAGGTGGCATTAATAAAGTCTGGTGGAAATGTGTGTGAGTAGGCCAATAGGAGGAGGAAGCATGATGGTTCAATTTATGTCTCAACTTGGCTAGGCTATTCTGCTCAGTTGTTGGGTCAAACACCAGATTGGATGATACCATGGAGTGTTTCTTCAGATGTGATTAACTTTTAAATCAGTAGACTTTGATTCAAGTAGATTACCCTCCATAACACGGGTGGGCCTCATCCAGTCAATTGAAGGCCTTAAAAGCAAAGACTGAAGTTCCCCAAAGAGGAAGGAATTAAAATTCTGCCTGAGTTTTCCAGCCTTTGGACTCAAGACCACAACATCAACTCTTGCCCAAGTTTCCAGCCTGCTGGCCTGCCCTTGGGTTTTGGTCTTACCAGCCCCCACAAGCAAGTAAGCCAATTCCTTAAAATAAATCTAGATAGATACATATAGATACAGATATAGATTAGATACAGATATAGATATATCTCCTATTGGTTCTGTTTCTCTGGAGAACCCTCACACAGGAGGTGAAGAAGACTTTAGCAAAAGGAACCATGTATGCAAAGGCTCTGAGGTGGGAGGGAGCTGGCATTTGAGAGAATAAAAAATGGGCAGTTTTGCTGAAGCACAAAGAACTTGTGGCTGGAAGAGTAGCCAGGACAGAATTTTGGGTTGTGAAGCCCTTTATGAAGAGCTGGGACTTGAAACACAGCAGCAAATATTAATTCCTTGAATTTCGCGAGCCTCTATTCTTTTAAATCCACTCAATCCTTAAAAATTTTAATTATAAAGTGTTTACACGTTATGCATTCTTATACTTTTTTTACAGCCATATCAGATTTCCATAAATCACTTATATCTACTAAAACTTTCATTCTTTTCCCTCTTCTCATTTCTCCCTTTTCCTTTCTATACCGTGTGTTGCCTCTCTAGACATTTCCTCTTTTGACCTTCAAATTACTTGTGCACTTGAGCATTTCTGATGTCTGAGAATTAGGTCCAGCTTCATACTCGGGTTCCACAGTTTATTTACTCTCAATCAGCTTTGCCCCCCATATCACTGTGATATTTAGTGTAGGGATCCTGAATTTCTTTGGAGTAATTGCCCCTGCCTTCTTCTGAACTGTCTTGGGGGTCCACTAGTAAGGTGCCCTGCCTTCCCTAAGCTGAAGTGTAGATTGTGGGTATTTGAATCTTGGGCAGGATAGAAAGTGGCTGGAGCTGATTCTTCCTTGTGGTGTCTCCGTGAAGAGACAGCCCAGCTGTCTAGGTCTTCAGCTCTGCCTGGCTCTCTGTCCCTTCTGCAACCTGGTTTTTCAGTTTGGCCTTTGATGCTGTAAGCTGCTCCATATACCCCTAGTAAATCCCTTCTCTCCTTAAGTTAGCCAGAAACAGTTTCTGTGGCTTGCAGCCTAAGAATTCTACTGCTCCAGCATGAAAAGAGAAGGCTGAAGAGTTTGGTGTGGCTGATGAGAACAGTATACGTGAGAATAGCTGGAAATGAGGCAGTTTGGGGCCAGGTTTTAAAGGATGACAGGAAGAGACCACAAAGAACTTGAAAACAAAGCTGTCCTCTGAGAAGACATAGATGGAATGTGTTTAGTTGTTGAGCGAGTAAAGCAAGTACCAGTTGGGTCCATCAGTGAGTTTGTTATTGAAGAGTTCCAGAATTTCTCCCAGAATTCCACGGGAGATGGAGTCTCAGGAAAATGGCAAGAATTCTGTGCAGAATGTGGGAACCTCATCCTCTGTTTTGGCCAACAGAAAATGGCTGGTCAGTCTGGATTGTAGAAAAGAGAAGCCCAACAAAGTGGAGCCATGGGAAAGAGCTCCGTGTACCTGCTGCAGGTACATGTAGTGACATGGACCAGCCTGGTGGTCACAGCCAGAATCATCATCCTCTTAAAGCCTCAAATGGCCAGACATGTCACTCTCTTTGAGCGAACTCCAAGGCGATAAAGAAGCTTATTATAAAATGGCTATTCACGTAACTGCTTCTGGGGAAGGAATATGCAGCTGAGGCCAAAGTGAGGATTAGGGCTTGTCTGGCAGATATGCTTCAATGAAAATAAATATGCTGACAATTCTGGTTCCTACATGAATCTTGTGGGATTAGTTAATGTGGGTCCACTGCTGAGCCACTGGTCGAATTTCCGAGCTTATGAATCTGAGGATAAGGCTGTAGACTGTGGTGAATTCATTCATTCATGTAACATTATGAAGCCGGAACTTCTTTGCACTTCCACAATGGCACACTTTTTTCTTATTCTATCTTATAGGCAAAGGTTGCTTACCTAAGAAGTTTATTTTAGGAAGGGAGTGACATGATCAGATTAGAAAGAATCCTGATTGCAGGGCAGAGAGACTCTGGCAGAAGGAAGACCAGGTGGGAGGTCACTGTGAGGACCTTGGGGAAGGCTGAAGAGATCTGAACCAAGGCAGCAGTGGTGGGAAGAGGGGGAGATGTCAGCTGCTGGACTGAATTAGGGTCTTTAGATCTCAGTGACCTGTTGGATATAAAGGGTGACAGATACGCTAGAATCAAGGAGAGCTAAAGAATGTTTTGTCATTTTTCTTTCATTAAATACCCTTATCTGAATTCCTACAAATAATGCTGTAATGGTTAAATTGTGACAGTATGAAAAACAGACTCTGCGTTAAATTAGTGCTATGTCAGCCCATCGCTCTAAACCACGAATTCCCTAAGCGGTTTAGCAACAGATTGGATAAAGTGAAATTAATCCTTTAGAGCCACAAGTTGACATATGCATATGCTATGAATCCATAAACTATACTGTGAGCCTTAGAAAAGGAAGCTAAAAAATGCAAGTGAACACATCTGTATTCTGTCCTACAAATATAGCCTCCTTCACAATGTCAGTTTCTTTTGTAGCGTGGAACCAGGAGGAGGCTCTGAAATGTTCACATTGTTGACCTTTACAATCCAATGTGTTGTTGATTGCACCCCCGGCACAAATTTGATGAAGCTTTGCAGTCAGGTCACTGTTGAATATGATTCACTATCTTAAATTTAGAAAAGGCAGTGATTCTAACAGCAAGTGACAAAAACCAGAGAATTTCAAGTTCTTGTTGGCTGCTCTGGGTTACATTCCCCTCCAGGCAGAGTCAGAACTGCCAGCTGCATCAAGGAAAATAACCAGCTTGTTTGGAGAAGAAGAACCAGGAGGTGCTGCAGATAAGAAGTTGCAGAGGTTTCAAACTCTCCTCAACTTTTGGTTTCATAGTTAAAATATTTCCTTTGTTTTAAATATCTTTAAAGCAAGACCTGTAAGTGAATGTTGTGACTTTTCACTGGCTTGCATGAAATAAAGGGCTGTGTCGTTATGTGATGTATTTAGGATCATTACCCCAATGAATCTTGATATTGGAGAGCAGACTTTCGGCTTCAGCCTGGGTGAAACGGTTGCAGATTTGCCAATAAGTCAGAGAATACAGTAGTTCATATGGGACTCTGGAGTCCCAGCCACAGACGTTTTGAAAATTGGACCTCACTGATGCCTGAAAGAACCAGAAACCTGTCTCATCTGATTCCTTTGGGCTTATCAATACTCACTTTTAGGGGAACAAAGAAAGCTTTGTGCTGCTGAACTGGTAGCTCCACCGGAGGGAATGTGCATGGCAGGGAATGCGCCACCAAACTTAAAGAGAAAAGAAAATAGAAAGGCAGTGTAGACACTATCAAAATGAAGAGCCGTGTTTTTATTTCCTCTATGGGGCCGCATCTTTCTGCTGAACAGATCCAGGGACATCAAAATGCTGGCTTTGCTTCTTATGTAAATGCCTCCTCCCTCTTTTATAATTTCTTCTGATTAGCAATCCTATGATTAACATGCTTCAAAGGCCAAAATGCTTAATTTTCTCAGGAAACACAGAAGCTTCTCAATTTGGGATAATAAAAATTCGATCTATTCTTCTATTTTAACATGTGGGTGCAGATAAAACTCATGGAGGGGGCCCGATGTCCTGGGTTCTAGTCCCCAGCTCAGGGGTCTCACCTTTTTTGCATTCAATGCTGACTTTTGAATCCTGGACATTTTGATGGCATATCTACAAACATTAAACTGGACAGCAAAAACATCAACGTAACTACTCCTACTGTAAAACCATGTTTTGCAACACCTGTAAACCATCTACAGTTATTGCAATAGTCACTGTCACTCTTCAGCATGGTGTTCCTGTTTCAGTAGATTTACTGTCCCGCCCACCTTCTCTTATATACTCACGAAAAGAGTATATCGCATTTCCAGTAAACACATTATCTTTCTTTGAATACTCTGCTTCTCGACACTTTTTCTAAACTGTTACTCCCTCCTCTGTACCCCACTCTGCAAACCCATGACTCTTATTCCATCTGGCACACATTGCTGGAATGGTGAGTTTTACTCTGTTGTAGCAAAAGTAAATTTTACACAGACATGAAAACTTGGCAGCATACTTACGTGGCTCTTAAGCACGTCTTGGCACGCTGCCTTCACACAATATTGGTACCTCAGATAATCTTAAGCAAGTCACAGAAATTTGGTGCCTTGATTTGTCCTCCTGCAAAATCTGAGTAAATTCTGCTTCTATAGAAATACTGATGAAAGTATCATGGACTCTCCAAAGGTAGTTGGCTATGTCACCTTGCTGCAGGTTGGCTTCTCCAGGAAACTAACTCTGAGATGGAGATCAGCACACAGGAAGGGTACTAGAGAGTATTTTGGGATGAATAAGTGTGGAAGATATGGACCAAGAAGGATGTGGCAGAGGGAGAGATTGGCTGTGGTTGCGTCTAGTAAGGGCTCAGCTAACCCCTTGGGAAGCTCTGAGGTTGGCTTGGTCCTTTAGTTGTACCAAGTTGAAGTGAGGGAGCAAGATTTCTATCTAGGTTGACCAGTCATTGAATATAGGCCATCTTAGGAGGGGCTGTGACTTTGGGTGCAATGACTCTCTTCTTTTGAGGCAATTCCCAGGGAGGGCTCTCCATGGATAGCTGTCATTTTACAATCTTCCCAGCAGGTGAGGAACTAATCCTTCATTCCTGATGTGAGGATCTGGGTAGCCCAGCACAATACACACGGCAAAAAACAAGCTAGAAGCAGCCTGTGTGAACAACTTTGCTTTCCTATATGGCGGTTGGTGGTTTCCAATGGAGACAGAACTATGGCATGAATGGTCACAGTGAGAATCCCTTTTCTTTACCTCCTGCACCGTCACACAAAGTTCCAGTGCACTCTGATGCTGTCGACCTGGCTTCAGGGATCCTATCGGAAAGTGCCAAAGGATTCTTTCTCGGATTGGGTTGATCTCTTTGCCTTCAGCAAGACTTATCATCTTTGTGCACTCAGTCTGATGTAATCTAGCTCTATTTCCTCTCTAACATTCAAAGTGGAGCATTTATAACACTATGTCTCTCAAGTCCTGGTTGTTTATGCAAAAATGATCAGCTATTTCAAAGAGGGCATGGCATTTAGTCGATGTATCTCCTAGGTCTTATAAGGTAGGACGGTACTCCTAATCAATCTCTTTTTATGACATTAACATTTTGAAGAGAACAGGCCAGTCCTCTTGTAGACTGTCCCTTATTCTGGATGTGTCTGATTGTTTCTTCATAATCTTGTTTAATTTGTTCCTCTTCAGGGTAGGAAATTAGACAGATCTAAAGGCTTGATAAGATTCAGGTTAAACATTTTGGTAAGAATACTTGATTATATGGGGCTGGCCCAGTGGTCAAGTGGTTAAGTTCACATGCTCTGCTTTGACAGCCCGGGGTTGGCAGGTTGGCATCTTGGGCGGTTCATCAGGCTATGCTGTGGTGGCGTCCCACATGAAAGAACTAGAATGACCTACAAGTAGGATATACAAATGTGTACTGAGGCTTAGGGGAGAAAAAAAAAGAGGAAGATTGGCAACAGATGTTAGCTCAGGGCCAATCTGTCTCACCAAAAAAAAAAAAAAGAAAAAAGAAAAATGCTTTGGGAGACCTAAAATCATGACTCAACTCTTAAAAAGAAAAAGCTTACTTGTTTATATCCATCTTGGAAAATAAAAGTTGTAAAATGCATTTTGGAGCTTCAAAACATATGAAGTAAAAATTGACTGAAGGAAGAAGAGATAGATGACTCTAAATCATAGTTGGAGATTAAAAACCCCTCCTCAGCAACTGATAGAAAAACAATGCAAAAAAAAAATCAATGAAAAGGCCAGCCCCGTGGCTGAATGGTTGGGTTCGCACGCTCTGCTTCGGCAGCCCAGGGTTTTGCAGGTTAGGATCCTAGGCGTGGACCTGGCACCCCTTGTCAAGCCATGCTGAGGTGGCATCCCACATGCCACAGCTAGAAGGACGCACAACTAAAAATATACAACTATGTACCAGGAGGCTTTGGGGAGAAAAAGGAAAAATAAAATATTAAAAAAAAAATCAATAAAAATATAGAGGGTCTAAACAAGCCTATCAACCACCTTGACCTAATTGATATTTATCAAACATTATGCCCCAATACCGAAGAATAAACATTCTTGTCAATTGTATGTGGTATGTTCATCAAGACAGACCGACCACATGTTGAGCAATAAAAGAAGCCTCAATAATTCAAAACAGATCGAAATTCTAGAGTATATTCTCTAATCATAATGGCATTAAACTATAACTCAATAACAGTAAGATATCTAGAAAACCCCAACATTTTGGACATTAAACAAAATGTTTCTAAATAATTTATAGATGAAATAAATAAAAAATAGACAATATTTTAAACTAAAAGAAAATAAAAATATAATATATGAAATTTGTAAGAAGCAGCTAAAGCAATGCTTATCGGGAAATTCTTTCAAATAGGGCAAAATGTTAAACAATGGTTGAATCATGATTTCTGGGATGTTTTTTGTCCTTTTATTTCATTAAAAATATTGAAAAAGTAAGCAGTAGAAGTAATTCGATATTATGTCAAAAGGCAGAGAATATAAAGAATGGGAAGTCTGCACCTGAGAGATCTGTAATTTCCAGTATTCCTTCAAAAGGATTGACTTTAGGTCGGTAGCTGTAGGGACCAATTTCAGAGTTTGAATGTGAACACCTGTGTCCATGACCTTGGCTTTTTGTCCTGACTCTGGGCGTTGTTTACGAATATGATGCTATATCTCTTTCCCCCCAGATTAAGATCTGGGTTTTTAGAGTCAGTCTAGTCACTGAGTCTTAACGCTCGAACTTTGCTTCACTAGAGATCCATCAGACGTTTAGCAGCAAATTTACTGCCAAAAAGAAACGTAGGCGGAAGAGTGGGTATAACACACAGCAAGGTGCTTGTGATCATTCAGGCTTAGCTTCTGCTGTGTGACAGTACCCTGAGAAATGACATGGAAACATGGACTGAGCACAAACTCTGGGCCTGGAGATGAGGCGGGAAGAGAGATGTTCCACAAAGACCAAGTAATCATGGTCGCAGTGCAGTGAATGCACTGGGAAGCAGCGTTCGGCCATCTTCTTGGTCTCGTTTTATGTTTGTGTCTGTGTCTGGGTACACTGATGGCCATGTGGGGTTTGCTCCAGGAGCTGGAAGGCCTTCTTTGGAAAATTATGCTTTGCCTCATTTCATTGAAATTCCCCTAGCTAACATATTTCCCTATTATGGAATCTAACTCTCAAAGGATTCTGTGACTGAAAATAGATACATTTCTTGATAAAAATGTAAATAGTGTATCTCAGAGTATCTCAGGCTGCCTTCATTTTAACTCTCTGTACGATTTCTGATGAAAACTTGGGTGCCCTTGATGTTGAATACTCCAGATTAGTGGGCTTCCAAACTAGCCGTCCCCAAGGATTTCATGGTGAGCTATTTTAAATTGTGGATTCCACGGTCCACTAAAAAATCCACAGAAGCAGGATCTCTGGGCAACGGGCCCGTGGAATCTTTTTTTTTAAAGCTGCCTAACATACTCAGATGTTAAGCAAGTTTGTAGACCTACAGACCAGTGCTTTTCAAACTTTCATGTGTATTGTATCGTCAGGCTATCCTCTTAAAATGCAGATTCTGATTCAGTGCCTCTGAGGTGGGGCTCAAGATTCTGTTTTTTTTTTTTTTTTTAAGATTGGCACCTGAGCTGACAATCTGTTGCCAATCTTCTTCTTCTTTTTTTTTTCTTCTTCTTCTCCCCTAAGCCCCCCAGTACATAATTGTATATTCTAGGTGTAGGGCCCTCTGGTTGTTTCGTGGGGGACGCTGCCTCAGCGTGACTTGATGAGCACTGCTACGTCTGCGCCCAGGATCCGAACTGGCGAAACCCTGGGATGTCAAAGCGGAGTATGCGAACTTAACCACCCAGCCACGGGGCCAGCCACAAGATTCTGTATTTTTAGCAGAGCTCCCTGGTGCTGTTGCTGATCTGCAGACCACACTGTGAGTAGTGAGGAACTAGATTGTGTCCTGAGATCTTTTCCCTAAAATTAGAGTCCTGTCTGTCTTCCTTTGCAGAGAGCCTGTTTGGCCAGCATTTAGCATGTGACAAACTTTCTTCTCATCTCCTTGCTTGATACCTCTTCGCTTTGAAATGTTGCTTGAACAGTTGATAACTCAGATTAAGGTGACCATCCACCTTGGTTTGCACAGCAGAATCCTAGTTCATGCCTTCTGTCCTGGTATAATTATTAAAAGAGCTTCTGCCACATCACTCTTAGAAGTGTCTCCATTTGGAAGATAAATTAGAAAGTGACCTTTTCTACACCCACAAACAGTAAGAAGTGGTATGTATAACGTACAGAACATAGGTTGTGTAGCTAAAATCCTTTGTGGGTTCAAATCCTGGCCTCATTAGTCCACACTACATCTGCAATGTTAAGGAAGTCAAGCCTCAGTTAGCTCACGTGTAAAACAGAAGTGGTTTATTATGAGGATTTATAGAAATGGTATAGGAAACTTCTAGCACAGTGACTGGCATATAGTAGATACCCATTTACTTAGGCCCTTCTTTACAGTCAATGAAGTGAACAACTACTCTACTTTGGAGTGATAAAAATAGACTACTACTACCAAGTACTACTACCAAGTTAGGATTAGAATCAGCAATAGTATTAAAATGATGCATCTGCTATACTTGTATTTCAGTGTAACCCTCATGCACCTCCCATAGAATTATCTCTGAACCCAATAGTCCCATGTGATTTCTACGTTATCATGTGCCCTTCAGTGCTATGTTGATAAACATAAATCCTGAACTAGAGAAATAAAGGTATTAACATTTATTGACTTCCAACTATGTACCACATGGAGGGAGTTCCAAATTGGAACAGATCACTAACAGCGTCAAAGGACAAGGTGTAGAAAAGCTTAATCCACCTATAAACACAGAGTTAACCGATTTCCTGGGCAAACATCTACATCCAGTATTTTAGACCTAAAAACCTCATAAAAGGATTTTGATGTGACTACAAAAACAAGATGAGGGACCAACCCTGATTGCCTAGTGGTTAAAGTTTGGTGCGCTCACCGGTTTGGTGGTGCAGCTCCGTTTCCCAGATGTGGAACCACACAACCCCTCTGTCAGTTGCCACGCTGTGGCGGCTGCTCACATAAAAGAACTAGGACTTACAACTAGGATATACAACCATGCACTGGGGCTTTGAGGAGGAAAAAAACCCCAAAAAACCAAAACAAAGCAGAAGAGGAGGTGGGTAGGAACAGAGAAGACTGGGAGCCTAGTTTATACTCTTACTGCAGTAAAATCTGCATGAAAACACACCCAGCAATTAAGGAAATTGGAAGAAGATATGATCGATGATTGACTCCTGGAACTCCCATCAATTAGCTGTGCAGGCTCCTCTGGGTAATGTCATCAACCTTGCAGTAACGTGACTGAGTATTTTAAAGAATTAGGAATTTGAGGATCCCATTTGAGAGTTATAGCAGGGTTTTATTAGGAAGCTATCTGGGCCAGGCATGTGCTATACGTGCATTATCTTATGGAATCTTCAAAATCAGTTTATTGGGTGGGTAGTATTATTATCTCCATTTTACAGAAGAGGAAACTGATCCGTAGGAAATTTAGTTTCATGCAAGGTCACATCCCAAGAGGGAGAACTGAGACTCAAACTTGGGTATGTCTAACTCTGTGATCCTTATTCTTTTTTTTTTTTAATATTTTATTTATTTTTTTTTCCCTTTTTCTCCCCAAAGCCCCCCGGTACATAGTTGTATATTCTTCGTTGTGGGTCCTTCTAGTTGTGGCATGTGGGATGCTGCTTCAGCATGGTTTGATGAGCAGTGCCATGTCCGCACCCAGGATTCGAACCAATGAAACACTGAGCCGCCTGCTGCTGAGCGCGCAAACTTAACCACTCCACCACGGGGCCAGCCCCTCTGTGATCCTTATTCTCAACCGCCACGTATGGTTTTTGTGTGCTAATTAATGCTTCCATTCTTTCCACATTTCAAAAACAACACTTTATTATTCTACAGTTTAACGTGATCAAACTTGGGAATTGGACTCAGGAGCAGGGACTATGTGAGATACATCTAAATATGGAGCGAAGGCAGCAATCCCCTGCATTGACTTGGAGTCGGGGCAATTGGACAACGTGTATTAATTTATCTTACAACTTTATTGAGGTATAATTGAAGTACAATGAACTGTGTACAGGTTTAAACTATACTATTTTATCAGTTTTGACAAATGTATACACCCATGAAATCATCACCATCATCAAGTCAACAATTATTTCTCTTTTCCTGAATTTTCCTCCAGCTCTTTTGTAATCCGTCCTTCCCTCCACCAAGATCCACAGGCAACCACTGAAATGCTTTCTGTCGCTATAGATTACTTCACATCTTTTAGAGTTTCATATAATAGAATCATGTAGTATATATTCCTTTTTGCCATGCTTCTTTCACTCAGCATAATTTTGAGATTCACATGAAATTTCAATTTGTTGCGCATACCAATAGTTTTTTTTTGTATTACTGAGTAATTTTGCATTACATGGACATGCCACAAATTGTTTATCCATTTACCTGCTGATAGATGTGTTTGAACTGTCTCTAGGTTTTGACTATTACAAATAAGGTTGTTATTTGTACATTTGTGTACAAGTCTTAGTGTGGATATGTTTTCATTTCTCTTGGGTAAAAGCCTAGGAGTGAGCTAGCTAGGTGGTATGGTAAGCGTATGCTGAACTTTTTAAGCAATTGTCAAACTGTTTTCCAAAATGGTTGTAGCATTTTACATTCTCAACAGCCGTTCTCCACATGCTCACTGACACTTGGTATTGTCAGTTTAAAAAATACATATTAGCCATTCTTTTGGGTGTATAGTGGTATGTCATTGTGATTTTAATTTGCACTTCCCATATGACTAATGATTTGAGCATCTCTTCATATGTTTATGGGCCAACTGTAAGTCTATTTAGGTAAAATATCTATTTATATTTTTTGCTTATTTAAAAAATTAGATTGTTTGCCTTCTTGCTGTTGAGTGATAAGAATTCTTCATATATTCTGGATACAAACACTTGTCCGGTACATATTTGGCAAATATTTCCTTCAGGTCTGTGGCTTGCTGTTTTGTTTTCTTAGTGGTGACTTTCAAATAACAAACATTTTAGTTTTGTCAAACATCAATTTATCATTTTTTTTCTCTTATGGCTCATGCTTTTTGTGTTCTATCCAAGAAATGTTTGCCTGCTACAAGGTCATAATTCTCCTATGCTTCTGGTAGAAAATTTTAGAGCTTTATGTTTCAAATTTAAGTCTATGATTTATTTTGAGTTTATTTTTGTGTATGCTGTGAGGTAAGAGTCAATGTTAATTTTTTTTTTTTTTCTGTACAGTGTATCCAGCATCGTTTGTTGAAAAGATTTTCCTTTCCCCATTGAATTGCTTTGGCATCTTTGTGAAAAATCAATTTGACCTTATGTGTATAGGTTTATTTCTGGACTCTATATTCTCTTCCAAGATTTATAAGTTTATTTTTTACCAGTACCACGTTGTTTTGATTACTGTAGCTTTACAGAAATTTTTGAAATCAGGTAAGTTGGATAAATCTTCCAACTTTGTTCTTTCTTTTAAAAATGTGCTTTGACTTTGGTGAGTCTAGGTCCTTTGCATTTCGTATACATTTTAGAATCAGCTTGCCAATTTCCACAAAAAAAATGTCTGCTGGAATTTTGATCAATGTTGCATTGAAACTATAGATCAGTTTGGGGAAAATTGTCATCTTAATGATATCAAATCTTTCAATCTATGAATACAGTGTGTCTTTCCCATTTTACGTTTTTTTAAACTTTCTCTTAGTGATGCTTTGTAGTTTTCAGTGTGGATATCTTTGATTGGATTTTTTTGTTGTTGTTACTGTAAGTGGAATTTTAAAAAATTTCATTTTTGAATTGTTTGCTCCTTGTCTATTGGAATACATGATTTAAAAAATGTCAGCCATGTGTCTTGCTAAATTTATTTATAAGTTCCAGTAGTTATTTTGTAGATTCTCTGAGATTTTCTACATAAACAATTCTATCTGCAAATATAGTTTTACCTCCTATTTCTTTTCCCTTCTCTCTTCTTTTGCCCTCCTCTTCTCATTATTGCAATGGCTTAGACCTCTAGTATATTAAACAGAAGCAGTGAAAGTGTATACCCTTGCCTGTTACCAATTTCAGGTGATAACAATTCATTTTTCACCGTTAAGTATGATGTTAGCTGTAGGTTTTGCGTAGATGCCCATTATCAGTTTAGGAAAGTTCCCTAATAGTCCTAGTTTGCTGAGCATTCTTTTTTAAATCATAAATGAGTGTTGAAGTTTGTCAAATGCCTTTTCTCCATCTATTGAAAAGATCATATTGATTTTCTCCTTTATTCTATTAATATGGTGAATACATTTGATTGGTTTTCAAATGTTAAACTAACATTGCTCTCCTGGAATAGACCCTACATGATCATGGTGCATTATATGTTTATATATTGTTGGACTCAATGTGCTAATATTTTCTTAAAAATTTTTGAATCTATATTCCATACTTTGAGCCTTCTGGTAGTTATTTAGAATATTTTTTCAGTTTATTCAGGGGGAGGCATCCTCTGGAGTGAGCTTATGATGCTATGTAGACCATGGGGAGCCAAAATGTGTAATTTTTTAAAAATAAAATATTTTCAAATGGTTCTATAGGTGAATGTGGGCTGCTGACTGGCCAAAGTTTCCAGCTAATCTCCTCAAATATGGATAAAGAATAAACTCTCCTTATAAAATGTAATATACAATTTTTGCTGTACATCTCTAGCAGGATGCAAACTGGAGTATCCTTTATTGGTGTTTAGAACAAGACTTGTGCAATCAGACTGTAATATGCATCAGGAAGCTAGATATTTTTGTTGTTAGTTCACTGTTTTATGACTAATGAATGTTGACATATATAAACTAGTCCACTTTTCAATTCTGGGCTTTTTTCTTATAAGGCCTCAATCCCAGATTAGCAGAGAAACTTGATCTGGCAATGAGAACTTGCTAAGCAAGGCGCAGCTCATTGAGTACCAGTATGCTTGTGGAATTGAGACACAGCAAACTGTGTTGCCACTGGAGGTGGGGGCGGTTGTCTTCTTTGGAGATTTTACATAAGGTTGAGACCATTTTTTTGGACTCTTAGACAATTATTGTAATCAGAGATAAAGACCTCAGCTAGAGAAACTTGTGTGCTTCCTTCTCACTGATGAAAGAGAAGTCTGAAGCAATGTGATCTTTTCAAGAAGACTTAGTTGAGGAGGTCAGAGCGTATTTACCATTTTTTGAGAACTATTTAAAAAAAAGAGGCCAGACTTCTTTGACAGACAATTTTTCTTCTGTTTGTGCAATTAGTTAAGCAATGCTTTTGCTCACTCTCTCTCTAGACTGTAAGTTCCATGAAGACAGCAAATCTGTCTACCTGGCCCACGGTTGTATTCTCGGATACGAGCATAGAAACTGGTATATAGTAAGCAATAATATTCATTTCTTAAATAAGTGAATAAACGCTGTTTGCAATTCATTCCTATACAACTGTGGGTCTCTGGAAAGCTTCTTAATTGCTTGTTTTTCCCCAAAAGAGGCCAAGATACCAGAATGCATTCCAATCGGCAAAGGCTATGAAAGTGAAAAAACATACACAGATGGCCAGAGGCGGTTCAACTCATTCTTCTTCATTCCAGAAAATAACTCCCAAAATAGAACATTTTTTTTTGATAGGGATATTTTGTCTTGTGGGTGGCTAATAATTAAGCCAAGAAAGTCTTGGTTATGCATGTTATGGCTATCGGCTTTTATAAGTTTATTCTGAGTGACCAGGGAATTCCTTTTTCTGCTGTAAATTTCTTCAGGTTTAGTGTCTGTTTAACTTTGTAAAAGCATCTGATGTATAATACAATCCAAGCTAAAACTGTTTGCAAAGTTGACAGCCATTGAGATTCTGGCCATTTAAAACATTTAAAAGAGACTTTGAATGACCACATGCAAATCAGATCTCTACAGGAGTGACACGAGAATGAAGGACTGCCTGTATACAGCGATTGGCACCCAGAAGAGTTCTTCGAGAGGCACACTGGGAAGATGACAGGAGGTTAATGTAGCTAGCTGGCTTCTTGGCTGGCATGTTGAGCCAATTAGTGATAAGGTACACCTGGCAGCTGAACTTTTTTCCCTCCCATTTTTTTCTTTCAAGAAAATGTATATTTAAGAAAGAAAAATAAGGAGAAAAAAAGAGCAAAAAAAAAAAAAAAGAAGGAAAGAAAAAGAAATGCAGCCCACTTTATTGTTTTTTTCTCCTACCATTTGTTCTTAAAATTTTATTTTTAGAAATAAATGCAAGAATGTGTTTTTGGAACCATCTGAAAAAAAAATGTGTGTTTCTATTTGCAGTAAGACTTGAACCAGGTTTGAGATAATATTAAGTTTAATGGACAGCTCTTCGGCAGAAAGGCTAAAAATTTAAATCCTCAGTCCTCTCTGCAAGTGCAGTTTTTCTTTAAGATTGTCAAATAAATATGTTGGGGAAGATGGTAATTAAGTGTGAACACATGGCTGTTTTTTGCTGAGATCTTAAGTCTAGATACTTAATAGAATCATTTGCCTGTTGGAGTCAGTGGGCGTGATGTAGGATACTGGCTGGCAAGACATCAAGTTTGTCAAAGCTAATTGGGAAGTATGATAGAGATTCAAATTCCTTATATGGCTTTTAAGACTGGGGGAGTATTATAGCTGAGAGGAAGATTACGACACCGTGCTATACTATGCCAAAACCTAAATCAAGAAAGCCAAAACAGGAATATACTATTTCCAACAAACACTGAGGTGGAGTGAAAGGGCACTGGATGCTCGCTTCTACTTACTGCTTTGCTCTTCACTGACTTTGTGACCTGGGGGAAAGTCTGAATCCCTCTGGGCCCCAGAGTCCTCCTTTTTCAAATGGAGAAGAGTTGGAATTAAAATGCAATTCAGTTATTTTCCAAAGTGTTGTCCAGCTAGGAAGTTCTTACTAGATCAAAGAAGACTTCTGTGCCTTTGTGTATTCTGGGTACTTCTCTGTCTTCTTGTTAGTTGAGTGTGAAATGCTACTAAAGATTCCAGGTGCCGGCTTTCAGTCTGCACCCTTCTCCTTCATGCACTTTATGTTTCAAGGACTTGAAAGCCTAGGGATATGTGAGCTATACATTTCAGAAAAATCCAGGGGCTAGCTCATAGCTAAGAATATGTCAAGGGTAGTTAAGCAACTCTGAGGTTTGTAAGAAAGTCCATTAAGGCAGCATGGTGGCGGAAACCAGAACATTCCCCAGCCTTCCAGCCCATGTGGGTGAGGTAGAGAACAGACAGAAGATGAAGATCTGGGTAGCATTGGAATTTTTCAGCTTTCGTATACCATCCACTCAGGCTATGTATATAAATCTTTAAACAAAAGTTATCTCTGAAAACCTTGTGATCAGAGTTTGGGTAAAAGATTTTTGGTTAGACCAAGGGATAGGAGCTGTTGTGAGGGAAACTTCACAGCAAAGATAACATTTAATGAAACCAATTACCCAGGGAACTTGCAGAAGGAAGGGCGTATGACCCAGGTGCAATACTATATAAAACTACACTCTTCAGAAACAATAATAGGTATAATTTCACTAAAGGAGAAGGAAGGTCATATCTTCACAAGCCCAGTGTTTGCCAAGTCTGTAAGTCACCCAGAAAAAAGGTATTTATGATCATTATTCTCCCCAGCATCTTAGACTCATTGTTGTGAAGTCTGTGTTCCTGCAATTATTGTCAGGACATAGGTTATTTTTTAACTAATGGATGCTTGTGGACTTAAAGGCGATGACAGCCGCCTGAGAGGGAGCAAGCGACTTGGAGATGACAGCACGTCCAGACCCACAGGCCCCGTTTCAGTAGAGGAAAGTCAGGGCTATTGGGACACGGTTCCTACCTAGTTGTGGCTGAATCAGGCTTGCACTGGACCCCCTCACTTAGAATCTTGGGATCCCTCTGAGTTTGAACAGTGAGCCAGATGGATTATAGGTCTGCCTCGGGTGGTGTTTCTTACGGTTTTAATTAGACCTGAGTTTATCAAATGCATGGCAAGTGCCCAGAATCCGGCAAGGACGAGATGCCTTTCCAGCAAGCATTTTCTTCCCTCATAATCAATGTCAAAACACTTCTTGCCTTGTATACAATTCATCTGACTAATGAGTGAGTCCAAAACTTAGAGGTTCCTCTCAACTTACTTTAGAACACGATTTGCCCATTCCATAATCTCTTAGCCTGTCCCTGGAGCTGCCCAGGAGCTTAGTTCGTGGAAGGGATGGCAAAGGGTGTGGAGAAGATGGTAATTGCTGTTTGGAAATTCGAGATGACTGGAAAAACAAATGGAGGATATCAAACTTTCAGAATTTCATTTCTACCAGACAATCATCTATATAAATTCTTCACCATGACTTTATATCAGATGTATCAAAAACAACCAGGTATGGAATGTAAATAGAATTGAGAATCTTATCAATTAAAAAATATATGTATATAAAGAGAGATGTGCTTTACTAGTGAGCTTATCTTAAATAATCACATATTGTAACAATTAATAAAATTAAACATGAATTAAAACTTTAGTTTGAAACATGCATATATCCGTTGTCATCTTAACTCACAGCTGTTGATTTTTTAGCTCCCACATTTGTTACATGGCTGCCTCCTTCTTGTCTTTTGCAGCTCATGTCTTCCTTGACTACTTTATCTAAAAAATCTCTCATCTAAAAAGCCCCCACCTTGGGGCCGGCCCGGTGGCACAGTGGTTAAGTGTGCACATTCCGCTTCAGCAGCCCGGGGTTCGCCAGTTCGGATCCCAGGTGTGGACATGGCATTGCTTGGCAAGCCATGCTGTGGTAGGCATCCTACATATAAAGTAGAGGAAGATGGACACGGATGTGAGCTCAGGGTCAGTCTTCTTCCGCAAAAAGAGGAGGATTGGCAGCAAATGTTAGCTCAGGACTAATCTTCCTCAAAAAAGAATATAAAAGCCCCCACCAGTCTAGTCCAGGGTACAAAGGGACAATCATGGCAGAGACCACAACTTGTGCCTTTTATGCCTTTATTATTAAAATAATAGAACTCCCCAAGTTTTAGGTGGGCACCTGCCTGCCCAAATAGATACTGCATTTCCCAAATGTCCTTATAATTAGCTGTGACTGAGTGATTAAATTTGGGTCAATGGGAAGTGAGAGGAATGAAAATAAATCATGTGTGGGTCATCTCCTTAATGATGAACCACTTGCCCCGGATGTTGTCTATGCCTTTCCTACAGGCCGAGATGCAGACGTGATGCTGGTGAGCTGCTCCAACCATGCTCATGAGGACAGCACCCTAGAGCATGGACCGGGAGATGGAAGGAATCTTATTTCTGGGAAGCCCTTACAGAAGGAGCCACCGTCCAGCCTTGGACAGGTCACCTCTGGGAGCAAAAAATATATATTTCTGTTTTCTTTGAACATCTGTATTTCTGATTTCTCTTTTACTTAAATTCAGCTGTACCCTAAACAATATACCCTCTACCCACGTTTCATTTTCTTCATAGCAGTTCCCGCTATCTTTATTTCTCTGTTTACTTGTTTATTGTCTGTCTCCCCTCACTGGAATGTAATTTCTGTGACAGCAGAGATCTTGTGTTAACTTCTACATCCCCACTGGCTAGAATAGTGCCTGGCACATAGTAGGTGTTGTATGAATATTTGTGAATTAATGAGTGAATTAGCTGTAATTAGGTAAATAGTGATTGGTGCGTTCGTTATAAGAGCACATTTGAATGGATTGTTATAAGGCTACTGAGGAAAGGGATAGCTGAATATCTGTAAGAATGTGGCTCTGATTTGAGTCACATCATCATTTTTCACTGGGGAGTCAAATTGTTCTACTTTGTGCCACATCCCAGCTTCGCTGATAAGAGGCCACGGCTTAGGGCTAGTTTGAAAGTGGCAAATATTTAGCTCCTCTGTTGTTTCAAATGGGACAGCTTGGTGGGATAGGATGAGATGAGAAGGGGGAAAAGCATGGACAAAAGTAGTATTCTTATGCTATCTAAAACTTGAGGTCACGTGCAGGGTGACTATACAATTCAGTGGCCAAACTGCAGACTTTGAGGATGCTACAAATAATTATACTGGGACCAAATTGCAAACAGGAACTATTTCAGGCTGACCTGAGCCACTGCCTAGTCAAGTATCAATTCACAGAGAAAACTTGCCTGCTTTCTTTGACAGATAGTCACTGCATTTGACAAATGGCACTCTCAAGGATTTAATGAATGAGACGCTGACCAGGAAACACAGAAGTGGTCCTAAATTTTCTCCTGTGACTGGATGTTTTGCTGAAACATGAGTAAGTCACTCAGCATATCAGTTCCCACAATGTTTAACCTCCATATTAATTCTACTTTGATTCACTTAAGAACATGAAGTAAAAGTTGACCAGTAGGCCGCAATACAAAAGAAACAATTATTGATTCAGGTTTCGAGATCAGGAAGGGATCTCTTTAGTGCAGCAGAATTGTTTCAAAGATTTACTTTCAGCTATCATCTGGAGGCAAAAAGAACACATTTTTAGGACATCGATCAGCTGAGCAGAACAGCTGCCAGTTCTTGGATGATGTAAACATTTTGAACAGAGAAAGGAAACAGGCAAAATGTGAACACAAAAAAGAGAGGTGATAGAGGACGATAAGGGAACAACTTGCGAAAGGGCAGAGGTACATACGATGAGAAGTTTAGGAAGGCATCACAACCGCAGGGATCTGTTATAGATTGTGGTAGTGCCCATGGGCTTTTTCGAGAAGATCCTCAGCAGGCTTATAATATACATGGTGAGAGAACAGAGCAGTGGGATTCATCTGGTCCTTCATTCCACATGTATTTATTGAGGGCCTACCATCCATCTGGTGATGAACTGGTGGTGCGAGGGGGTTGTCCCTTTATCCTTGTGTCAGGATCAATGTCAATACATTAAATGCTCTCAAAGAGCAGTCACATGTATTCACACTTGGTACATCACAAAAGAGTCATACAAATGAGGAACTTAGCCAAGAATGATGTTTACAACTAAATCTGTAATGAGAGGAAGTTACAGAGGAGCACAATGCCATGGTAACACTTATTTACCCATCATGCCTGTTCTGGGAGCTTTTTATATTATAAGGAGAGATGCATTCTCTCTCACAATGAATCAGGATGCAGTCTCACTCCTACGGGGCCATATTCATAAAATGGTGAGATATTTTATATCTGGACTTCACTAACTAGTGAAAGCCAGTAAAATCTTTGATTCTGAGTTTCGCTATAATTGATAGGGCGCACAATAAAGCAAATGAGAGTTTACTTGACCTTGAATAAAGAAGTATTACCAGGAAAAAATTAGGAAGGGTGGACTGACATTTCTGGTTGAGTAAATCCTGCTTGGTTTCAGGGGAAATGATTGATTTCAGAGTAGGACCCGGGTAACAGTGGTTCTCAAACTTTATCATACATAAGACTATGCTTAAAATGTAGATCTCTGGGCCCATTCCCAGAGCCAGCTTCAGTGAGTCCAGGGTTAGGTGTAGAAAACTGCATTTTTAATAAGCTTCCCAGGTAATTTTTGAGCAAATTTTCCTCGCACCACACCTTGAGACCACCCTGTCCTAGAAAAACCACCCTGATTACCTGGAAGCTTCCGATGGGACTGCAGAGACCAAGGCAGGTTTTTGGAAGCAACCTGGCACAAGCTTGCAGAGGACAAGCTGCTGTTTTAGTTTTCCACCCCTAATTAATAGGATCTGGAGCCTACAGTAGCTGGCACGCGATTTAGAGCTATTTTAAACAAGACAAAACAAATGATGTGCAGCTGCAAACTGCTACCTTGAAACATAAATTCAGCTGCAATTTGTATTCAATTTCTTACAGATGTGGCACGGCAACATGATAGCACTTTCTGAAGCCCGTAATGCTGGAGTGGCGATCTACAAGAATCTGACAAGAGCAACCTGCACTGGGGCACATGTGACCGTTATTATGTCTTAAAGTTATGACCATGTAAATGTGCAACATGACCAAAGTTGAAGCGCCTCGGCATTTCACTTCACCAGAACGCCTGTATTTCCCCATGTGTAGCACAAAATCACCCGTGAATACACTGTCTATGTGTTTTTGTTTCTCTTCATGGGCAATGTTATAGCTGCCATGTTGCGCTAAAATTACATGACAGCAATCTTAACTTTCTGACACTGGTTTGCTGTTCAGTGAAACATCCTAGTGGAGAAATTGGCCGAGAATGACGGTGGCTGATTTGTAATTCTCTTGGGGCTCACTCTTGGCCTTTGCCTAGGCTGGTGGATTTGCTGAATATACCTACAGTCCTGCTTGTGGAGCATATTCTCAAACTTTAGAGTAGACCACAATTCCTTGGGTGGTGTCTGTCTAAAATGCACCTTCCTAGACCTCACACGCAGATGTGCTGATTTAGGCCTGGAGTAGAATTGAACAATGAGCGTTTTTTAACAAGACCCATGGATGATTCTGAGGCAGGTGGTCCACAGATTCCGCCTTGAGTAGACCATTAGCTTAGCACCACAGGGAGATGCAGGGAAGTGGAAATCGTGGTCTCTGCAATTGATGCATGTAAACAGAAGAGAGAAGGTAAAGACATTTATGACATGCAAATGATCAAGGAGCCCCTAAAAAAGGCCAACATTTATTGAGTGCTTACTGTGTTCCAGGCACATGTATTAACTGATTTCATTCTCAGTGCTGGGTTCTGTAACTATCTTCATTTACACTTAAGAAATCAAGGCAGAGAGAAGTTAATTATCTTGCCTAGAATCATAAAGCTATTAAGTAACAGGATTGGATTTGAGCAGGCAGGTCTGCCCCTAAAGCACTTATTCTAACTCCAGCTCTGCACAGCCTCCAGCTGGTATGCTTTGCTTCCAGAATCCAAACTTGCCAAGTATGTAAATTGGTGTTTGTTTATCGTGTGTGGGTATGAAAATTCATATGAGAAAAGCATTGTCTCAAAGTTTTCCTTTAAGAATGAATTCTTATTTTTTAAACAAAAGGGTTAATTTATGATTGCAGTTGTATTAAAAACTCAAACACACACTGTAATAAATTCTAGCCAGGCACTACACTTAACACTGGGGATATAGAAATAAAGGTCTCTTGGGGAGCTTATTGTGTAAAGAGATAAAAAGAGCTGGTCACAATCCAGGATAATATACCAGACAATCTACAGCTTGGTATTGGTAATTGGTACAATGGAGAGCAGCATAGCTTTTGGCAGAAGCACAGGGCAGTAGGAGTGGGAGGTTGTGGTGTCCAACCATTGGTTGGATCTAGGTTAGGCTACTCTAGGAGACTTCACGAAAGAAGTATGACCTAAGCGGCATTTGCAGAATGTGCTATAGAGTCCATGAAAATCTAAGAGCTTGCCATGTGATCCATCCTCCTTTAAGGAAGCTCTTTCTATAGATTTGCCATGCTTTATGGCACGTGACTCTGTAACTCTGGTCATAACTTCCTAGATCAGGGAAGTGCCCAGTTCAAAGGCAATTGTTTAGAAAGAAGGTAACAGTTTGTTCATTTGGGGAATGTGAGTGGAAGATGAACCTAGGAAGCAATGGACAACTGTGTTTGTGGCAATGACATGATGTCAAGGTACTGCTACTCAAAGCATGATCCATGGATCTGTGCTGATCCATGAACTCTCTCTGTTACAAGTACGTGAAGAGATAAGTGCTGAAATTGAGAGTAAGAGTAAAAATTTTCGTAGTGATTGAACATTGCCAGAACATCCAAGAGCAGGTCTAATGGCTGTATTAATTTATCTGTTAATGCAAAACAAATTATCCCCAAACTTAGTGGCTTTAAATAGCAATAAATGTTCGTTATTTCACACAATTTTTGTAGTTCTGGAAATCAGGATCTGCTTAGCTGTTGTTTCTGGCCTGGTTTCTCCTGAGTTTGCTGTCAAGGTGTTGGCTGGGGCGGCAGTCATCTGAAGGGTAGACCAGGGCAGGAGATCCACTTCCAAGATGACTCACTCCTATGCCTTTTGGCAGAAGACCTCAGTTCCTTTCCACGTGGACTGTTCCACAGAGCTGCGTCAGCCTCCTCATGACATGGCAGCTGGCTTCTCCAGAGCTAGTGATCCAAAAGAGAAGTTGCAACACTTTTCATGACTAGTCTCAGAAGTCACACACGGTAAGTTCTGCCACATTCTATTCATTAGAAGCAAGTCACTAAGTACAGCCCACACTCAAGGAGAGAGCAGTTGGACTCCACCTTCTGATGAGAGGAGTGTCAAAAAGTTTGTGGATATTTTTAAAAACCACCACAGTGTACATATCTTTTTGAACAGATTATAGACAAATTTGCGTGCTGTGGAACATGCATATCAAGTTGCGTGTGGCGAGGACTGTGGAGTAGTCATGTACAGTTGGAAAACTTATTCCACAAAATTGTGGATACTTAAGAAATGGTCCTTTACCATTTACCAGGGATAGATTTAGAAGCACTAGTCTAGAGCCTTGTATCCTACTCTTCAAAGACTTTTGCTCAGATAACCCCAAAAGAATTTTGAAAATCTATGTACCATCTGTTACATATTTTAAAATTAACACTAAAAAACTTTGTCATAATTAAAAAAATTTAAAGAATATAATTTCTGGTATATTATAAATATTGATACTTGAAAGAAAATGATTACATTTCTCTTTTAATTGCATTCAGTGGGATCTAAATAACAATGTCCAGTTAAAAGAACTCACCACGTCCAGTTAAAAACACATGAAGAAGACTCTTTGTTTGCAGGGGAGGATTTGCCCTGAGCTAACATCTGTTGCCACTCTTCCTCTGTCTCTCTCTCTTTTTTTCTCCCCAAAGCCCCAGTGCATGGCTGTATATCCTAGCTGTAAGTTCTTCTAATTCATCTATGTGAGCCACCGCCACAGCATGGCAGCTGACAGACGGGTGGTGTGGTTCCACAACTGGAAAGCAAACCAAGGCCGCTGAAGTAGTGAGAGTGCTGAATTTTAACTTCTAGATCATCAGGGCTGGCTTGAACAAGACCTTTTAACATTTGGAAATCATGTCTTTCCTTTTTATGTCTGTCTATCTACCTATCTATCTATCTATCTATCTATCTATCTCATCCGTCCATCCATCCATCCATCCATCCTGCTCTATCTATCTATCATCTCTCTATCTATCATCTATCAATCATTATTTATCTCCTTTAGCTCACCTTTCCATTTCACTTCACCTAGAAAAAATTACCATAATGAAAACTAATTTTAATTGAAAAGTTTTTATCAATCACCCTATCATAATTCTCTGCTAGAAAAATATATATATAAATTGAAAATTTAAAATTCATTTTATTTTCTGTAATTTAAGGCTCTAAGTGTTAAAGCTTTCAGGTGTAAATTAAGTTCCTGTAATAAGTATTATTAGTATACAATTGATCAAAATATGATAAATATTGATAAGTGTTTAAAAGAGCAAAATTTTATTGGAATTGCTTCTCTCAATGAAGTAAAATAGAGCTTTTACTTTTAGTTTGTGATTCCATTGGATGAGAATGACTTATTGCCAAAATGAGAGAGAGTTCAGCATTAATTTTATACCTAGTTTTCATTTTTATAGACGTTTAAGAAGTCTTGTTCTCATAGATAGGTGTGAATAGACTAAGTTTTGTTGTAGTAATATCACTCAATTCTTTTGACTACTTCTGGCTTCTGTACCAAAAATCACATAGGGGTCTATCATAAATTTAAATTTAAAACTTCAACTTTGTTTAAAGCCAAGAATTCAAAATAGCCCTGCCCTTCAAATGGATATGTTATATAGTCATTAGAGTCATTCATTTCTTAGTTTCTGAGAAAACACCAAAAAAACCCTTCTTTATCTTTGAAAAGTTTTCATCAAGCCTTAATAAGAAATGGCTATTAATTTATCTGATATATTTAATAATATAATATAGAGATATATTTATTTTATTTCATATAAAATCCATTAAAAATAAGTTATAGATCATGTCTTAGAGATGACAACAATCACGTCAAGATTAAACTATTATAGTCATATAATTAATTTTATGTTGTTATAAAAAAGATAAATCTATATTCTGTTTCATATTACTTAATTTGTTATAAAGCAATATAAAATTTAGTTAAATTTATTACATTTTTACGGGAATGATGAGCATTATAAAAGACATGCCATTCCCTCTATATATGGATGTGTATTGAAGCTTATTCCTTTATCATACTTCTAATTCTCTGCTTTATTTTTTTAAATATTAAACACATTTATTTTCTACTCTGCATCATCATTCCACTACCTAATGAATTTGTATATCTCATCCTGTTTTATTTGCCTCTGATTCTCGCTCCTGGTATCTTGCTTCTGCTTCTGTTTTGTGATTTTTTATTGTGAGCTCATATTGGTTGTAATTCTATCAGTGGGATACTGTTGAGGCTGAATTTGAACACGCATGCCCCTAGGGAAGATTTTTGTTGCTTCTACCAGGCACCTCCAGGTGTTAAATCTGAGTACACTTCAAATTAGGCATGAGAGCATAGTCCATCTTAAATTATAAGTATCTATTTGTAGTTTTTAGAATCATGCGAACAGTATAGATCTAGTTCCAGAATGTATGGGAAGCTGGCCTGTGGCCATTTGTTCCCACGGAATCTTTAAAAAACTTCTGTCCAGTATTCCTTACTGTCAGCTTGTGCAGATGAAGGAGTTTTCCACCCTGTTCTCCCTTTCCCTGAAGGTGTTTTTCTTCCTGCGTCCTATCTATGTTCTGTGCTTGGTAATCTTACCTAGTCTAGCTCCTTTCCTTGCCTTGTTCCAAGGCTGTTTCTTCAGCACCCTCTGCAGGCCAAAGCCCTAAGCCGCCTGAATCTACCCCGGCACCCAGATCTAGTAACTCACGTAATTGTTACGGCTACTTCACTCAGTTGTTCTTCTTTCCCAAGTTTGTTAGGTGTATTTATCCAGAAATAAGAAGATGTCTCCATTTATTAAAAATAATTATTGAGCACTAATTACGTGCTTTGATCCCGTTAGATGACAGAGTTACAAAGAAAAGATAAAATGCAACTTCTGTTCTTGTGGAACTCACTGTCTAAACACAGAGAGAGATACACCACAGTGGGTGGAAACAACAGATGAGAGATTGGGGCAGAGAGACCTCACTTGATGGAGCCTTGAAAGTAGACTAGGGGAGCCCCACACAGAAGGTGAGAGAGAGCAAAGGCTTTTCAGGCAGAGAGAACAGTTGTGGCAAAGGCCCAGTGGTGTAAAATGGCCTGGTATATAGAAGTCAGCAGTGGTGGAGTGAGGAATATTTAGTATTTAGATTAGTTAAACAATCAGAACTTTTGACATTAAACAATTGCTACTAGGAGAGCCCAAAGTTGCTTTGAAATGTAAAAAGAGTTTTCTCCACTCTGCTCCATGTTGATTAAAGGGAGTGTTTTTGGCAGCAAAGCAACTATGCAGAGTTGGCTCAAGGAACTTTAGAGATGCCATTTCAAACTGGAGGTGTTTGGGGCCTTGTTTAATGATGTTTTGGAACACAATAGAAAGCTAGTTAATTTCAAGATTGTATAGGGGAAAATGAATATTTTGCAACCGTTTGGAACTGGTCCTAAACAGTCTGAGTATTTTCCTATACTGACCTCAAAACATCAAAGCAAAACAGGGAGATGTAGCTTTATAACTGGCTTATTGAGAAGTTGCCCCTCAGTGGATGTAAATACAGAACAGCTTTATTTTGTTCTATTGTTGACTTCATCCATGCTCCATTGAATCTCTTTCCCCATCACTTGATCGTATCTTAGAAAGATTCTATAAATTCCCAGTCATGTTTTGCAATTAAAAGCTGTCCTCAATTCCATCTAAATTTCCCCTTCTCACCTCCCCCCAGTGCAGGCTTCACCTATGATTCTAAGACCTGCTGGGGGAATGGGGCATGGTCTGCACCAGATTGGAGGGTGAAAGGGGCATGGTCTGTGTCATGGACACCTCCTCTGTCTCCGCCTTCTATGCTACAACCCCTCAGCTATTGGGTGAAGGGAGAAGAATAGAAAAAAAGAGAAAATATCTTTTTTTCTGGCTAGTAAGGATGCCGTCTTCTCTCTATTGGTTTTGCCAGGTAGAAGTGGAAAGTGTTCACATGTGGTTTTCTGCGGGGACCCTGTAGATTCATCAGAGGGGAATGTGGAGCCCCACAATCACAATTTCTTAATGAGGGAGATCCAGCTCTTGCCAGAGCTTTTAGCTCTTCTGCAGTCCATTTGATTGTGGTCCCCCAAAGTGTCTGTGGTGTCTCTTTGCCTCTCTGCAGTCTCTGAGAAGGAAGGGTGAGAGAGGCTGGGTGTCAGACGCTTAGTTTTGGTAGCTCTAGAATGTGGCGCATTTGAAGCCTCTGTTTTAAAATCTGACTTCCTGTCACCAACTTCAGCACAACCACCACCAAAAGTCCAATTCAACATTTTTTCACATTGTTTTATCTGAGCAAATGTTTTCCTTGGGTTAAGTAGAAGGGCCTCTCCAAATCAACTGGGTTCTAGTGGTTAGTTCTGGTGCTGCATTTTAAGGGAGATACTGAAAATCAAGCCCCTCCCCACAATCCCCCTGCCCCATCCAAATTAGAGAAACTAGTTAGGGTTGCCAGATAAACTAATGGTGAGAAGATCAGAAGCCTCTTCATTGATGAGACAGTCTGTGGAGTATTGAATATGGTTAGCCTGGAGAATAAAAGATTCAGGGATTATATGATAACTGTCTTTAAATATATGATTGATTTTCAGGTAGTGTAGAGGTTAGGACTTCTGTACCCAGCAAGTTACAGGGAAATTAATTTCATTCTATGCAAGAATTTCTCGAAATCAGAGCTTTCTAAAGGTGAAATTGACTTTCTCAAGATGTAGTGAGCTTGCTATTATTGAAGTACATTATTTAAGCATAATTGAATACCACTTAGGAGGGGTGTTGTCAAAGGGCTTCAACAATAGTTGTAAATCATGAGTTGACTTTCAATATTCCTTTCAATTTTTTGGTTCTTTTATTCAAGAGACTGACACAGAATAGCTAATCACTTTAGTCAATACTTATGAAGAGTCAGAATATTGGTGGGATCAACACTGATCTGGGTTCTGATTCCCAGCTTTTTAGCTTTCTGGTTAAAAGACAAAATATTTGCAATTCTCCTTCGTTTTCTTGTAAAAAGACAATATTTTGATGCATTAGCTGGAATGTTTACGTATTTTTTTAATAGGCAACATATGTTCTTAGGAAGAACATTTAGGTCTACCTTTGAGGGCACCATTTTACCAACATCAAGACATTTACAAAACTAATTAATAATCAAAAGTTTTTATTGAGCAAACACTCAAAACCAAGGTAATTTGATGGTTTCAGGAAGAGCATTGAAAATTATTGATTTTCTAATGTATACTATTCCTGGAATATGGGTGTTTCAATACTGACTCTTATGAAGCAGATTACAATTAAAATTCCATTTGGATTTTTTTTAAACGTGAAAAAGTTATTTCAAAGTTTAATTAGAAGAACAAACTGGGGAAAATAGACGAAACTTTTGAAAATGGAGAGTTTGTAGCCCTACTTATATTTTATTAAAATGCTATAATAATTAGAACAGTGTAACACTGGTATAAAATAGATTGACAGATTGATGGAAAAGAATAGAAAGCTCCCAAATAGACTGTTGTATAAAAAAATTAAATATATTTTTAAGGAAGCATCATACATCAGAAAGATGAGAAAGATTGATTCAGTAAATTTTAGTTGCACATTCCTATTTAGCTATACAAGATAATGGAAAAAAAAGACTTAGATCCAAATTTCATACCATATTTCAAAATATATCCCATGTTAATTAGTTAAGTATTATTAATAAAATCATAATAAAACCTAGATTAAACAGATGGGTATTTTAAATCTGAGGATTAGGAAAGCTTTTAAATTAAGAAGTGATAAAAGAAATAGAGAAGGAAAGAAAAATGTTTTGATTATGGACAAATGTAAAACATTAAGAAACAACGTATGTAATTAAAAGGAAAAACTGGTAAAAAAATAATTGGCAATATATATGACAAAGAGGTGCTTAATTTCTTTACCAAATAGAACTCATTCAAATTCATAAGAAAAATTCCTAAAACGAATAGGACAGAAGGCATGAACACACAATTCACAAGAGAAAAATCAAATGACACACATATGGAAAAATGTTCAGCATCGTTAAGAAATGGAAATTAAAGTGTAATTTCACCTTCTAAATTATCAAAGATTTGTTTTGAAGACTAATCATACTGATTAGAGAGCAGAGGAAAGCAATTTAATATGTGCCAAGAGCTTTATAATGTCAATATCCTTTGGCCCTGTAATTCTATTTCCAGAATCCGTCCTGAGAAAATAATGCAAAGCAGAGCAAAAGTTTTGCATTTTTGCAGAATCTTGAAAATCATGAAAAATTCTTTAAAAACTAAGAAATAAGGCAATAGTTAAGTACATTATGGCATCTCCATATTAAGGAATATTGTGCTGCTGTCAAGATTGTGTTTACGAATGGTTTTTAATTATATGGGCAAATGCTTATGTTGTAGTGATAGGCAGAAGGATAAAAGTATGTAGTTCCTTACAATATGCTTTGCAAAAAAGACTAGAGAGAGGGTCATCAAAATATTAACAAAAAATTGTCATCAGTGCCAGGGGTACTATCACTTTATTTTGGACCATGTTGGATAAACTCAGCCAAATTCTTGTTCTTTGGCTCTGTTTTCTCTTGATGCCATGTGGCTTACCACCCTTCTGTGAACTCATAATTTCCTCAGTCAGATGATAATAAATTTAATTTGATTTCCTCTTTCTTTTCATTAGAATATCAGCAGGCAACCTTGATTATGCTTGAGAGGTTTTGGCCTCTTAATCAGGTTTGGGAATCTCTTTAGATTTTTGAGAAACACATTTGCAAAAGATTTGGATGAAGGTCTGCAGATGACTACTGTCATTTTTTAAAACTTGATTCTACTAGCTTTAGTTTTACAAAATATCACCTTCTCAATTGGTCCACAAATTCTGAGGTTGTATTTGGAGCCTATAGCCTGACTTGTGCTGACTACTCCATCTATTATCTGTTGTCCCCCTACTTACCCACCTAAGCTTGATTTTCCCTTTTGTTGGCTACAATGTCAAATTTGGCTGTCCTGATGGCTGCATGTGTGGGAGGAAATTTTCAAGTAATCTGACCCAGTTTAGAGATCTTAGTCTTCCAATCAGGACTGCAGATGGTTAGGTCTCGGTATTTGGTCACGGCACACCTTGGAACACCCCACTTTTCTTTTTTGAGCCATTTCCTGTCCTATCAAAGAGACATACATAGCAATCATGGATGCACAAGGCCTGCTACCTGTTTCCTTGATCCTAACAGAAATGAGATCAGTTTGCCACATATTGTTCTTAGTAAACTCATGCCGACTTCTAGCAGTCACTGTGTCTTTTCCAAGTGCTCATAAACTTCTGTTTACTAATCTCTCCTAACATTTTGCCAGAGATACATGCAATAGTACTTTTTCCTCATTTCTGAAAATCAGGACATCTGCTCATGTCCGGTTTTATTCTTCGTGTCTTGCTCTTCGTGATTCCTCAAAGGTCATAGGAATCACACTTGCATGTTATTTTTGCCTGCTGAAATGTAATTAATTTTGATGTAGAGACCTAAATTCATTTAGCATGATTAGATGCTTTCATCCAGGTTTCCAATTCCCTCGCTGATGTAAACTTACCTTACATCCAGGTTTCCAATTCCCTCGCTGATGATGTTTGTTCTATCCTTTTCGGAAGGAAGATCATTCTTGATGGAAAAGATGAAGCCATACCGGAATGAAGTAATTGTTTTTCTACATAATCTGTTTACATTAAACCATCTTCTCCAATAGATGCAAGACCTACTGTGTTGTTCTTACTCTAAATATAGCTTGTGGACTTAAACATTTTCTGTAAATCTCAGCTCTTAATGCTTCTTAGAGAACTGTGACAGCCTTTTGCTGTGATCTTAGGCAAATTATTTAACCTTGGTTTCCTCATCTCTAGAAAGGGAATAATAATATTTTACATCATTGAGATTATGAAGATTGAATGAGTCAATATTTGTGAAGGGCTTGGAGAGTTAGCACCAGTTATTCTTTAAATAAATATTCTTAAAAAAAAATCTGTGCTCCCTAGAGAACTCCTCCCCCATTTTGTGTATACCATCCCTTCTGTTTGGTCATTGGGATTATCATAATTGAGTGGTCAGAATTTATTTCTTCATTAATGAATGCTACAGGATAGCCTCAGCTGTTTACGAAGCACATAGCATGCATTTGATCATTTGGTGCATTACTCATTAGTAAACTCTTTAAATCACTTAATCATTTGATTGTAGCTCACTGAACCTTTAGTACTGTTTATAAGCGATAACTCTTGAAAATATTTTTATGACCTTTATGTGTTCTGGCTTTCGAATACATTTTCCTTTTCAGTTTAAGACAAATAACTGGTACCATTTCTCATCCTTACAGAGAACAATATAGTTTAGTATAAAGGTTTTTTTGGTTCCCACTGATATATGTTTGAGTGACGACAAAATGATTTAAATCTCATCCACTAAGTTTTATATGGTTTACAGCACTTATCTACAAAGCGATTAGCAGATTTATGAACTAGAAAGTTCTAATGTTTTTCTGATTATTTAGTATAAATCAATTTCTTCAGCTTTTATGTGGAGCATATTTCTTGTCCCACTTTGAAAACCTGTATATTTAGGTAGATTTTCCCATTGCAACCTTTCATGGCTTCTAGTTTGATTTCCAACCCTGATTAAATAACTTTATTTTATAGCCAGCTTTGGTCCCTTTTTTTTTTTTTATCAACTTAGGAAAAGAAGCTGAAATGTATATATTTAACACATATCTTTATGGTGTCTGTCTAAATGCTTAAATATATATTTTGTCTCTTTTTCCTTTGGAGGATATGTAAAACTGAATGTTTGTAGAAATTTCTACAGGTTTTTTTCCCTTTTGAGCAGTCACAGAGAAGCTCTGTAGGGGAATGTATAGAATTTTTTGTGGTTTAGAAAACATATGTTTCCCTGAAATCCTTCAGGCAGGATTTGGCTAATTGAAGGGTAGAATATCCCGTAAGTCCTTAGGAAATGAATCCCTCAGCTCTATAGAAGTAGGCGACGTGTTTCCAACTTCTGGTCAGGATGACAATGTGAGGCGAAGTGTGCCTGTTTTCTGCTAGCGTTTCCAATCCATCCAAATGGGCAGCAGAGCGAGGGGTTAACAGGGCTTCATGCTTAATACTCACTGTACACTCATTACCTCTGTGGAGAATTTGCACAAAAGGGACCCAGAGGATAACTTAAAGGTCTCTTTTCTTGCTCTAGCCTGCTTTGCCAGCCTTATAGTCTGGGACCTCCTTGAAGGGGCCTGATATCCTAACTAAATGGAAATATTTGCTACTTCCGCAATCTTTCCCATGCCTTCTGCTATCTATAGCTTAATCAACAGCCAAAGCTTTACTAATTAGCATCCTGGAATGCCAAAAAAATTTTGTTAATTGGTGAAACTAGTGACTTGTTAATTAGCATGATAAATACTGGAAAACAGAGCTCGTTGGTGAAATTAAAAGTATTCAATATATGTAGGTGGCTAAAAAACATTAAAGACACGGTCTCCAACCTTGCATGAATTTGGTTTCAGAATTTGGCAAGGTTTGTACCCTATCCCCTTTGAGACGGTGCCCTAGGCTTGATCCCTAATTGTGCCTGTGTCCAGCCATTGGCTTGGGACGGGGTTTCTCAACTTCGTCACTGTTGACATTTCGGGCTGGATAATTCCTTGTTGCGGGGGCCTGTCCTATGCATTGTAAGATGTTTAACAGCATCCCCGGCCTCTACATACTAGATGTCAGTAGTACACTCCCCTTCTTGTGGCAAGGAAAAATGTCTCTAGACATGGTCAGTGTTCCCTAGGAGGCAAAAGCACCCCAAGCTGAGAAACCATTCGTTTAGGAGGATTTCTGCTGGCATGATTCTGATCACAGGGAGCAGAGTCCTGCCTAAGGTACGCGGCCGTGCCTGAGAAAATGAGTCACACAGGGATGCAGAACCTAAAGCATGACTGTGACTTCCCCGGGTTTCAGAGTAGACTGTGTGCTTAGTTTGTGCCTGCCATGCTCCTGGATGTTTGTCCAGTACATCTCCGTCTCGCATAACTGGGTCTGAACCTTTCTTTCATTATAACCAAGTAGTGAGGCTGGTGGTAGCTAGCTAACCCTCTCCACCACAGGCTTCTTTGGTGGCTTCTGTGATTTACCAAAAAGAACCTAAGAATTGTGACCAAGTTTGCTTTGGTCAGTGCACAAAAGGCTGTCACCTAGTCTAGCGACGGCAGATATCCGAACCATCCATTGCAGACAAATGCTGCTTTGCTGTAAAGAAGGCGTCATGGAACTCAGTACGCCTGACAGGTCCTGGAGAGCCCCACTGGAGACTGGCCCAGTAGCAATCTGCAAATTCAGTGCTCAAGCTGGGCTCAGATGCCAGTGGCCACTTCTTGAAGCTTCTCCCAGTCTTTAAGGTGATTCTTTTGGAGACGCCGTCAATTTGCCTGAGTGATAAAGGTTAAAGGAAAAGGGAGGCCACAGCGCTTTCTCTAGGCCTTCTGTCACTTGCCCAAGCTTCTCTAGTTATCTGCCGGGTAGAGATGAGGAGCAAGCTAAGGCGGGGCAGGGTCTGCCTTTCTTGTGCATCCTAGAGGAGTCATCTTGCTCTTCAGAGGTGAACGTTCTCATTAGAAAGTAAGGTAGTTAGCACTTCTTGGGGCTCAGTTTGAACCCTAAGTTGTAGATCCTAAAATAGCAGTTACATCTACTCAACATCCTATTACAGAAATATCATAATAAAAGCTGAAATCTCTCTTCCTCACACACACTCCCCAATACTACCTCCTCCACTTAATTTTTTTCTGAAAAGTCTTGAAAGAACTGAAAAAATGCAGAGAATGATATAGTGAGCACCTGTGTACCAACTGCTCACTACTCAAAATCGACAAAGGTAGCATATTTTCACATTTAAAAATTTTTTTTAAGTAAAAGAAATAGAACATTATAAAGCTGAAATCTCTTTGTTCACTCCCAACCACATCATATGCCTCTTCCCAGAGGCAATTACTATCATGAAGTGGGTGTGTATCCTTCATTTTTTTTAATAATACAGCCATGAATCAGCAAATAATAGACATCATTTATTTACATAAATATGTTCTATATGAATTGTTATGCAAATTACATTCCTTTTTACTCAAATTACTTTTTTACTATGCTTTTGAGAGCTTTATTAATGTAGAAAAAGATTTAATCAGTTTAACTTCTCTATAGTAATCTATTGTATTAATATACCATATTTTGTTTAACCATTCCCTATTGATGAACACTTATTTGCAATTGTTGATATTTTTATAAGCATAAGTACAGTGAACTTATTTATCTATATCTCCTTGTGCACAAGTGCAAGATTTTCACTAGGCCATATAGCTACAAGTGAAACTGTTGGGTCACACTTTCAAAGTCACTGTTTCTGGCGACAGTGCTTTCTAAATTTGACTGTGCAAGAGCATCTTGAGTAGGAGAGGTGTGTGTGTGTGTCACATTTCCCGGATCTCACCTCTCCCTGTTGGGTGACGTGAGAGCCTCTATGTGACCCACCCGGGTCCCCTGTTGTAAATTGGGGCTGCCATTAGTGACTTGAAGGTCTCCCGCAGCTTCTCATTGTGAGCCAGTGGGCATCTTAGCTCAGTGCATGGTGGTCTGCCTGTCCCTGCTTCCTCCTGTCACCTGGACAGTAGCTGGGTGCTGGGGGAGTTCAGAGCAGGGGTTGCAGCTCTGTTTTGCTCTCTTTTCGCTAACAGAGGAGTCCTTCTCAATTCCCCGTTCACGCAGCGACCCTGGCTCCTTTCCCTTTGCACAGTCCCGTTACCGGGCCTGACTTGAATTCCTGGCAGCCACTGCGATTTCCTGTTGGGAAGCCCAGTAAGTCTGAGTCTTCTCACCTCTGTGTAGTTCTGTTCCCTTCCTGGACCACAGGAATGTTTATCCTGTTTTGGAGCACAGCTATGTCTTTTTAGTGTATTAAAAATATTTCTTAATGTTATGTGGATTTTTGGGGGGGTGGGGGAAAAGTCAGTAGCTTATGGAGTTATTTTGGCCAGAAATTTAACATAACAATTTTTAAGATTTTGTAGTCTGACTTTCTAGACCTTTGTCCATTATTTACGCACATGCACACAACACACATACAGACAAACGTGTGTGTGTATATACATGAATGTCTTAAGATAAATGGAATCATGTTATACATATTGTTATACAACTTACTATAATAATATATCATAAAGATACATTCATCCAATGCATCTTCCTTTCTTCCTTCTCTTCCTTTCCTTCTCCATTTCTTACATGGTATTCCTTGATATTCATATAACGCAGTTTGTTGAACTATTGCTTTATTAGTTGACATTTAGGTTGTTTCTAATATTTCACAATTAAAGACTATGCTATAATGAACATACGTTTTTGTATATAGAGATATATATTTGTTCTCTGAACATCTGTAAACATTCCTGCAGTGGAGATTCTCCAAAGTGAAACTTCTGATACAAAGGTTGTGACTAATTTAAGTTTGAGAGACTCTACTAAATTGTCCTGCAGGAGGGCTCTGCGAGTGTGGCTGGTTTCCCCAAATGCCAGATCAGTCCTACCTAGACTTTATCACAAGGTCGCATTCATATGAAGTGATATGTTTGTACCACATCCTGTTGTGAACAGAAGATGCTTCTGGCTGGGATGCAACTGGCTGGGAGCTCTGTGGGCCTTGGGCATCTCCTTGTCACTCTGAGTTAAGAGTGAAATAGCTCAACACCTGCAACCCGTTCCTGCACGATCATGAGTGAGAAGCCCTGGCCAAGGCAACATCGTAATACCAACTTTTTAACTTTTGTCCATCTGATGAGTAGAGATGTGTCATTATTATTTTAATTTGCATACCTCTCATTATTATTGAGATTGAGAGTCTTTTCATATCCCTTTGGGCCATTTGTATTTCTTCCTCCATGAATATGTTACTTGCATATTTCTTGTTGATTTCTAGGAACTCTTTTTCATACTATGTATATAATTCTTTATCTAAGATACAGATATAGCTAGATAGACTGATGCCTTTTTATTTATTTTTTTTGGTGAGGAAGATTGGCCCTGAGCTAACATCTGGGCCCGTCTTGACTTGACAAGTGGTGCTAGGTCTGTGCCTGGGATCCAAACCTGAGAACCCTGGGCCGCTGAAGCAGAGTGTGCAAACTTAATCACTATGCCATTGCGCCAGCCCCTGATGCCTCTTTTTTAACTTGCACATGCTGTATTTTGCTATAAAGAAATTTTGAACTTCTGAATCATCAAATATTTCAATCTTTTGTCTTTGTTTGGGAGTTTAGAAACTTTCCATTTTTTTGTTGCTGAGAAAGATTCACCCTGAGCTAACATCTATTGCCAATCTTCCTCTTTTTTTTTTGCTTGAGGAAGATTGTCACTGAGTTAACATCTGTGCCAATCCTCCTCTATTTTGTATGTGGGTCACCGCCACAGCATGGCTGACGAGTGGTGTAGGTCTGCGCCTGGGATCCAAACCCGTGAACCTGGGTTGCTGAAGCATAGTACACCGAACTTAACCACTACTCCACAGGGCTGGCCCTAGAAACCTATTTTTATCACCAAATTATTTAAAATATTATCATCCTTTTAATACTTTTATAGTCTTAGAACTCCATATGAAATTTGTTTTAGGGTCCAATTTGAAAGAGAAATCAAAGTTAGCTTCTTACGAAATGGCCATCCCAAGGTCATTTATCTCCTGATTTGAATTACACCTTTATTCTTCTAAATTTCCATAACTTAAAAGTCTGTTTTGGACTTCCTGTTCTCTTCCACAACCCACCACCTATTCCCTCGATGAGACCACTAGTGTTATGTTTTGAAATCTCGTGGACACTAAAGCTTGTTTTTCTTCCCTTAAAACTTTCCCTTTATATTCTTTATATACTTTCCCTTTAACATTATTGCCAAGCTGAGCTGCAGGGAATAAAGACAGGACATAGTCCACTTTTGGGGATGAAATGGACAAGAGAGGTTTGGGGCAGTGTGACAAAGCTGAGAATGTGATTAGTGAAGAGACCAGGGCACCCCTCAAGTGAGAACTGATAATCGAGGACCAGGATGTGTCATCTCTTCCCGGTGTTCCTGTCACGTGTTGTGTGCCCAATGATATGGTGGAAATGGGGACAAAATGTTAAAAACAAAGCTTTCCCAGCACGAGCAGCTGGTGGGGCCTAAGAAATATTTAGGTTACGGTCGAATTGACTTAAAGTTTAAGCTGACTTGGCCTCTGAAGTTTTATGGACTGCTAATCATCAGATATCCCCAGGCTTGCCTCAGAATTACACAGTCCCACCCTTGAGTAGAGAAGGGGAGCCAAACTATTCTAGAAAAACTATCCTAACTATGGGATCTAGTGTACTAGTGTAGGGTATGGGCTAATCTGCTGTCACAAAGAGACCCCAAAATATAGTGACTCAAACAATATTTCTTTTCTATATTACCAGGCAGATAGGAAGCTCTGCACCATGGGGTCATCCAGTGACTTGGTTCTTTCTGTCTTGTTTTTCTAACCAATTAAAGGGTGGTTCCATTTACATGATTGAACCTGATTTCCCAGCACCATGTTCTTATCTTAGCTCACAGGAAAGGACAAAGCAAAGAAGGGGAGGCAAAAGCTTTCTTTGAAAAATAAGATGTGAAATATGCAGGTATCACTTCTGCTCAAATCCTTTGGTAAAAAGTCACATGGCCACATCTTTATGCAAGTGATGTTGGGAAATGTATATTTAGCTGGGTAGCCACTGTCTTGATAAAATTCAGTGAGAGGGGTGTTTTTTTCTTAAAATGAAGAAGGGGGAATATATTCTGGGGAATATTTAGCAATCTCTGCCTTATCTAGTTCTCAGTTTTGATACTGGAAAAGTTAAGAAAAAAATACATTCACATGATACAAAAATCAAAACATATGCATATATCTAGATCAATCTTATCTAGAGCTACCTATATTTCATCCTTTCTAAGATACACACCTTCCCTTACACCAGATCTGAAAGTGAAATGTGTTTTAATGATTCACGGTGTCTTACAGTCTCTGTCAGTCAGGAAACAGTGATGATGTGGTTGCTATAACTCGCACATTCATAAACTTGGCTGTTTAAAGAATAAGCTCTTCACAGGAAAAAAAATATCTGAAGCCCATTTGAGGAAGGAATGTGAACATTACTTTTGCTTTATAATCTTCTACTGACACCTGGAAAAACCAAGAATGCTTTAGCATCAAAGATTCCAGAATGGTATAGATAACAGTACCATATCGTACACTTAAAAATCTGTTAAGATGGTAGATCTTATGTTAAGTGTTCTTATCACGTTAAAATTAAAAAAGAAAAGAAAACAAAAATTACAGGACGAGTTTCAGCTTCTTGGAAGAAAATTTCAGAGAAAAGAATGGAATGCTTAAAAGAAATGCTGCACCCCCAATGTTCATGATGGCATGGGGAACAATAATGGATGGAAAAGTACAAACTTTGATGACGCTGATTTGAAAACGAAATTATAAGAGTTTGACTTTGAATGTGAATGCATAGATTTCTCTAATTCAGTTAAGTAACATCCTCCTTTTTATGCACTGATACATGATAAGACTCTATTCTAAATAAGTCCAAAGGAGCTCTAAGTGATATGAAAGCATTGAGACTGTCAAAAATATTATCCAAATCTTGGAAATAGACAAAAGAGATTACTAGATGTTCTTTCAGTGTGGTGCTGGGTTTGATTTTCTATTTTCTTGGCTATTTTACAACTCTGTAGGAGCAGAGGTTAGTTTGTAGATTTATGTCCAGTAGAAATGCAAATAATTCCTGTCCAGTGGAACAGATAAGCCCAATAATTATGGCTATAGCCTGTCTAACATTAACTAGGTTTTTCTTTTTAATCTAACCCAGCAACCTATTGAATTGCCTCTATCTACCTAGCTTTTCATATTCTCTTTGGACTGGTTTTAACGTCTTACTGGTTCCCTCAATAATTAATGAGTTAAGTAAAATCGTTGACATGTGTTTACTTTAAATTTGCATGAGAGTGTTGTTCTTTAAACTTTTGAAAACTATGCTTTAACAAGTCATAAGTTACTTGGCAGCATTTCTTTAGTGGTACATAAAATAATGACATGACTCACGGTTGATGGCATGTTAGATTTCATGAATTATGGTATCTCTGCAGCTTCAACCTGTACCGCATCAGTGAGTCAGTTAGAAGAAATTAGTGAGACCAAATCGCAAGTGTTGTCGCATGCCCATTTCAAAATATTTTGATGAAGCTTTAATCTGGAAACACTTTGCAGTAGGCATTTATCGTTATTTTGCCTGCCCAGCATCTGAAACCTGATTCCTAGGTTCAGGGAATTTCCTATCTACGATATCTTACATCATTGAGCTGCTTTCCCCCTATAGGAGCTACACATGGCAACTTCTTGTTTCCCCAGTCTCCTGTGAAGCTGGGACACAGATATGTGACATTCTGCTCTAGACTTTACATTGGAGATTGGTGTTTCAAGGAAGCAGGATCTTCAGGAATCCTGTCTAGTGGTGCCATTGGCTGTCACAAGATGGAGTCCTCTGAGTGGCCGTGGCTGAGGTAGGATCACTGATGGGGTTGTCCTGGGCAAGTACCTGGGATGGAACAAGGGTGGCAGCATCAGTGTTGTGTCCTGATTTGAGGGCCTGAGTCCTCTGAGGTTGTGTAGCCTCTGAGTCTGCCTCTCCAGCTACCTTGGGTATTCCGTGAGCCACTTACCACCCTTTTAACAACTTCTCAACCTACGTCAGTCAGTGAGAATTTCTGTTTCTTGAAACAGTGAACATGGACTGGAACAGACATTGGGATGAGAATTGTCTGCAGGCAGCAGTCCTTCTGGGAGTAAATTTGATTTTCTACCTGCCCAGGTGTGTTGGTGGCCCAAACTAATTGTATTTGAGATAACAGAAAATGTTTTATTAAATGAAGGAACTCAAAGACTAGGGAGGTAGGGATGTTGCAGAGGATTTATCATGGCAACCTGTTCTGCCACCCCCCAGCTACAGCCCTTGACGTGGCCTGCAAGATACTCCCTTTACCAAAGTGCTGAAGGCAGTCCCTTTGAAAAGCCAAGGGACTCAAGTATAGCTAATGTGGTCTGGTTAAGGCTAACGGCAGTGAAAAGACACTAGCGTTCTAGAGTTTGCTCCTGGCTTTCTGACTATTCCTTCTTAGTCCCCTGGAGGGTTGCTCTCTGGAGGCTGGTGATGCAGATGAAAGACGTTGCATTTGAAGTGACTCCTTGGTTTCACTGGGGATATCAGGATCCCCACGGTTCTGGCCCTGAGTGAACTAAAGATTCCTGGAGACCTAGAAAGCTGCTGTAGCCTCCTAGTCAAGGGGTAGGGATTTATTTGGTCATGTAATAAATGGAATTTTTAGCCAAGTCTGCCCCATAGTAGGCCCAGGGGAAGAGGGCAGGGCAGGATCCAGTTCTTTAGGGTGTAATTAGAATAGATGTAGTCAGCATCTGGCAGAATTCCCCCATCAGCTCTCTGACCTGTTGGTGACAGCCACTATGGTAGGAAGGACCAATGCAAAACCTCTAGAACTCCTCCTCTATACAAAAATTGTAAATCAAAAGGGATATTACACCCATGGGGAAATTGTTTAAGTTTACTTGGTTCTCCAGCCTTCCTGACAATTCTGAAGCTACTCAATATCCTCTAAAAAAATTGTTTTGCTTAACTCAGCTGGAGCCAGTTGCATTTGAAGTGTCCTGACACAACCATATATTATTATCTTCCAATGAATTATTTAACAAAGCCTAAAAATAAGATAAAAGAAGCTACAGTCTTGGCAGTTGGTGTCTGTAGCAAAGGTAAGTAACCGCATTTTGAACAGAGAAAACTAGCTCCCGCGATGCGATGGTTGTGAGCTTCTGCAGGCGCTTTGCAGTTTACCGACTATCAAGAGGCCAGCGTTAGACAGCACTAGCATATTTTACTTATTTAAACAATGTGTGCACACCCATTTATTGGACCACAGGCAAAAGTCCTGAGGTTTGGTCAAAATCAGAGAGCTGCATTATTATGGAGCAGGGATCTGGGGAAACATAAATAAATTCAACATCTCCAGGATCATTCTACTACAAACAAATAACTGAGCTTCATGCTGCCATTCCTGGAAAAATAATAACCGGCTTCTAATAGGAAAATAGTTCTAGGAAGAACAAGCCTTTAGAAAATACAATTTGCAGAGAGAACACTAAGCATCATTTAAGGGACCATAAAACCCTCTTGCATAATAAATGCAGTTTAATAAAAAAACAGGCAAAATTAAATTATGCTAAAAGAATTAAGACAGTCTCTTGCTGCAGACATGGCAGAAGCCATACTTATGAAGACACTGTTTGTCTTTGTATAATATTAACTCATATATTCTTGGACAAAAGCAAGAAAATAAACTACAGAGTTTTTTTGTTTTTAAATCAGAATCACCAGCCACTGTAGATGTCTTTCATATTCAAGCATTTGTTCATCCAACATGATTTTTTCATAATCTCTCTTTTGCAGGCACAGGAAAAGTATGGCAAAGCCTGGAACATGCAAAAAAATAGGATGTTCAAGCAACTGCAAATAGTTGTTGATGGATAAAGAGTATAAATGACTGCAGATAAGCAAGGACCAGAGATACAGTCCTTTTAGATGGTATTAGAGAAATTAGACATTATACAGGGTGCAATGGGGGACATTGAAATGTTTTAAGTAAGTCATGAACACAATCAGATTTGTGTTTTAGAAAGATCACAGCTGCCTGGTGGAGAACGGATTGGAGGGGCCAAGAGTGGGTGTGTCAATATCAAGTAGGAGGTGGTGCAGGAGCTCAGGGGAGGGAATAGAGACAACAATGTGAAGGATTCAAGAGAAATTTAGGCAGTGAAATGAACAGGAAATGATTAGGTAAATATGTGTGTATGACAAGGAGGGAGGAGCCCAGATCCTGATTTGATCAATAAGGTGGCTGGTGGTACCAATCTCAATTATAAATTGCAAAAGAAGAACAGGATTAGGGGTGGTGTACATGATGAGTTCAGCGCTAGATATGTTGAATTCCAGGTGCTTGAGGGACATGTGAATTTAGATGTCCAAGAGGCTGTTGGATACACGAATCACAGAGCAGAGATCTAGGCTGTGAAATCATCACCATCATCCCACAGTGGCTGAAGCCAAGGGTTAATGTAGAAGAGAAGCTTGAGGAACAAGCATAAGAGCTGTGAGCTCCACAAGGAAGACTGAGAATCAGGAGCCAAGTCAGGACTGGAGGTGTCATGGAGGCAGAGGAAAGGGAGATTCAGGAAGGGGGATCAAGTAGCTATGGGCTGAGAGACAGCCAATGAATTGAGTGATTAGGCTCTTTCTGTGAGCTGTTGTTAGGGAAAAGAGTCACGTTACCTATTGTAACCAGGCAATTCTCCTCCTCCTTCTTTTCTTCCTCTTCCATCACTTCCTTTTCCAGAACTTCTCTTTTTTCTCTTCCTCTTCGTTTCCTTCCTCCTCCTCCTCCTCCCTTCTCCTTGTTCTTCTTCACAGACCTCTCTCACACTCTGTGACCAATGGGATATTTAAAAATTCAACTATGTTCTTCACATCCCGAGGTTGCTTTTTGTGGAAGCATTTTCTCTACTGTATCCAGGACATTCTTTCCTCATCCAAGATCAACCATCTCTACCTTCTGTAGGTGACTATTTGTTCCAAAACAGCCCTTGGAAGGGGTAGAGGAGCTCCTGAAGCTCGGAAGAATTGGCAGGAAAAGGAAGAGGCCTGTTGCAAAGTTCTAAATGCAGAGAGTGAGGGTGGGAGTCAAAAATCAGGGTTTTGGGGGAGAAAGAATATTTGAGTATTGATCAAAGAGAGAGGAAGTGAGGGGAAATACACGGGGGAATAGGTCAAACTAAGAGCCAGGCAACTGAATACGCACAAAAGAAAAACGTTCAGGAAGTCTAGATTTTGAGAGTCAGGGAAAAGTTAAGTTTTGATGTCACTAAAGCAGAAAAGCTTGAGCAGTTGATGTCAGGCTGGCAGCCACTGTTGGGTTGAACCCAAGGACTCATGAATTTTCACTCCCTAAGGACACTGACTAAACCTCTCTCCTCTCACCGATTTTCTCTTTGATCTGTGGACTGTCCTCTACCTCATTTTCTATTTATTTATTCACTCATTTACTCAACAGATATTTGTTGATCATTTACTATGCATTAAGTAGTAGATATACAGATGGAAAGACAACATCCCTGGCCTCAGGCTGTTTGAAGTAGACATTGGAAGACTCCTAAACAGGCCTTTCGACTGGCTGTGACAAGCGTTGTAGGGAAGTTAGGTACACGTTCTGCTGAGGTCCTGAAGGAGAGGACACCCATGTTCTGACGGCCCTGGAAGACTTCAGAGAGGAGCAAACTTCTGTGAATCCTTCTTCACAGTTCCAAGTGCTACCTTGTATCTTGAATAACCTCTGTGATGTCCTCATCCAGAGGAATGAGTTCTCTTCACTGCTGTACTCTTTCTCTTCCTGCGCCTCAGGGGTAATGTCTCAGAATTTCCATGCTAGTGTTCTGACCTCTCATTCAGAACCTTTCAGTCTGGCGTTTCGTTCCAGATCTTTACTAGCCGATGTGTCTCCTGGACTAGATGCTCTCCTCTCTCTACCTTCTCCTTGGCCTGTTTTATCCTCTGAGTTCATCGACTCAGTCACAGAGAGAACTTCTCATCTCTTTTAGTCTGTCTTTTTAATCATAGGAAAAAAAGGGAATCCTAAACTCCTTGCCCTTGGCCAAATCCAATGACACTGATGATAAAGCACTTGGGAATCATAAATGAAATAGGTCGTCACTTTATGAACCAGAATAACATCCTGCTAGAAACATCTTCCTTCAGTTACAGAAAAGGAGAATCTGGCTCTGAGCGCTGTAAATGTAAACATCTAAGTCTGCTGGTCATGGGGCGTTTTAAGCTAGTGGGAACAGTATTCAGGGAAACAAACCAGAGAGGTTAGAAAGCCAAATGGGTTTTTTCAGTGCTTTCTGAACTTTATCTGGTTCATGGTTTGAGTTTTTGCTTTCTATGTCTTAGAATTATGTGATCTGCTTAATTTTGCTTTTTGTATCATTTAACAGCAAGTGCCCACATGACCCTCTTGTGATTAGAAGAGCTCGTTTTCAAGTCTGGTCACCAACATGGACTCTGAGCCCTCCTCTCCTTGCTGGCCTCTTGTGAAGCTGACACTTGCTACGTACATTTCACCAAGGCCTTGAACCTGGCCTCCCAACCTGCCAGGAATCCTTGGCAGGGGCTCCCTTGGTTCCTCATGCACCTAACACTGCCTCGTTGGGGGAATTTTATGCTTTGAAGTCTGGATTCAGCAACACTAAGCTGAGTGTAGAAAATTAATAATAAAGAAATAAAATTGAAACCACAAAATCACCTGCTAACCCAAATTTGCTAAAATGAAATTTCCTCAAAACACCAGTGTTAATTCAATCCTCACATGAATGCCGGGGTAACAAATGAATCCTGTGTTGTGAAGGTTGACAGGTTCAGACCTTATGGAAAAAGGAACTAGAGCCAATCCCAAACCTGGGCCCTTTCCAAAAAGAAAGCTGTGTCTTCTGGCACAGGACCAAATTACCCAACCTGGGATCTGCTTGCAGGATTTTGCCTTATTCATTTCCATGGTATTTTGTCTAAGGCGAGGGGCACAAAAAAAATCTGTGTTCGGTTGAAGTTTCAGATAAACTACGAATTAAATTGATAGGTAAAAATTTATGCTAATTCTAACTTCACAAAGATGTCGGTTAATTGCTAAATCAATGTAGCTAAAGGAATAAAACTTGTTTGAAAACAAGACACCCTATTTTCCAAAACAAGTTTTGGTAGCAAGTAGACGTAGCCATCAATATTTTCCTTTAGGGTTGCACTTCCTGCCTCCTTGAGATTAAGCAAGGCCACATGGTTTGCTTTGTCCACTGAAATGTGAGGGAAGTGGCATGTGTCACTCCTGGGTGGAGGCTTGATGTGTATGTGCCACACTTTCTTTTCTTCTGTCATGACACCTGGCAAGTCCTGATAGTGGATACACCATCTCCCAGCACCCTTAGAGAGGGCCAGGGGGAGCAGAGCACCCCTGCCCCACAAGGCAATAGGCATGAATGGGCAATATGTCTTTGCAGTTTTAAGCCACTAAAATTCTGCTGTTTTTTTTTCTCATATAACTGAGCCACCCTGACTGATACAGAAGTAATGAATTCCTGAAAACTCCATCCTAAAGCTTGAAAAAGTACAGTCCTGCAAAAACATCAGATGAAGAATATTATAATTGGGGGTTGCATTTCTAATCAAAGACTAAGCAGCAAATAAATCTAACAATAATGCATATAAATTGTATATGTTATAGATATAAGCAATTTTATATGAGACATAGATACACAAATTTATAAAAATAAAAGTGTTACAACTATAAAACTTCCCTATAATTTAAAATAGTCTTATGCAATGTGTACTGATTCTGTAAGAATCTTCAACTCTTCTTTCATTAATTTTACCTATCAGAAATGATTTAATTTTAGAAGCTTACCTTTGTTGTTGTTTTGCTTGCTTTCTTAAGCTTTGAATTGCTCTGGTGGACAGCAGGGGCTAGAGGTGGGGGGATTGGAAATGATTCAAATGGTCCACATCTCTTTAAAAAGTTGATGCCTTCTCTATTTGATGATAAATATGAATGTTGGATGTAGTAGAACTACACTCAAAATTGCATTAGTCTATTTCAAAAAGTCATGACATCCAAATAGCTGAAGGCCTCCCTGAGTGCCTTAGCTCTGCAGGCTTGTAGGGGAGGGATCTTTAACTTGAATTTGTCTGGCCCACTTGCTGTTCAGGGTGGCTTTCCTCTTTCCTCTTCCCATTCAACAACAGGGGGTTATATCGAAGGTGTAGAGGTTTGACCAAGGAATATCTGAGGGCTGTGTGGAAGCAGGGGGACTGGGAGTTGTACCTTTTACCTTTGAGGATAGTTATGGGCATTTGTTCATTGGTAAACATTTTTTTTTTAAAGAATTAATTTTTTTAGAGTAGTTTTATGCTCAGAGCAAAATTGAAAGGAAGGTACCGTTATTTCCCATATACTCCCTGCCCCTACACATGCACAGCCTCCCCCATTATCAACATCCCTCCCAAGAGTGGTAGATTTGTTAACAGTTGATGAACCTACACTGACACATCATTACCACCCAGAATCCATAGTTTACATTGGGTCTCACTCTTGGCGTTGCACATTCTGTGAGTTTGGACAAATGTATGACATGTATCCATGTATCATACAGAGTAGTTTCACTGCCCTAAAAGTCCTCTGTGCCCCGTCTATTCATCCCTCTTCCCACTCCTTACCTCTGGCAACCCCTGGTCTTTTTACTGTCTCCGTAGTTTTGCCTTTTCCTGGTTATTTTTTAAACACTAGATAATAAAGGCTTTGCTCCCATGGCATTTCTGAGTCACTTTCTAGTTCCAGCATCAATGATCTGTCAGAAAGTCACTAGTAACTTCAAGTAGCCCAAAGGGAGTCCTGAGTGTTTTTGGTGAAGTGCTGGGTTTAACTCTCTGGGGGTTGCCTGTTGTAAACCTCTATGGGGCAAAGGTTGAATTTTACATCTTTCCCAAAAGAGATGCAAGAAAATTCTTGTTTAACGGAATTTGGGTTAGTAACCCAAAAGATTTATCGCCCTGTAAGATATCAACCAGTTCTTTATATATATACCTAGCTTCTCAAATGCTTTTTGAACCAGTCCTAATGTCTTACTGCTAACCTCATTAATTAATGAATTAAATAAAATATCTGACAAGTGTTCTTTTTGTATTTGCCTGAGAGTCATGATTCTACTTTTTTGAAAATTCTATCTTAACAGATCCTCTTTCTGTTACAGGCATTGGAAAACACGGCTTGATGGTGCTCTGTGAATGGGAGGGTATTGTGCTAGTCGGCTCTTACTCATGTCTTATTCTTAAGACAGGGCCATGGATTATTGTGTTATGAAAGCAGACATCTCTCTTTAAAGTTGGTAGCATTAATTGAAAAATACTGACTTTGGAAAGACACTGACAAATGGATATCGATTTTATAATTAGAGCAGCAGTTCCTGTCAGACTCCTGCTCAGCCCTGGCTCCTGTGGTCATGTGAGAGAGTAGTAACTCTAGAAGTGACTGAGCCCAGGTCAAATAAGGGGACCGAGCTTCTGCACACCTGCCCTGTGTCCCTCCCTCCCTGTAGTGGACACAGATGCATGTTATGTATAGTTTTGTATGCTATATGTCTATAGCTACTTCATAAAGTTTCCTTGGTCTACCTGGAGAGACCAATGGCTTTAGAGCCCTGAGAAGAGAGATCAAAGGGTAATCAACTTGTGGGGTAGAAAGAAGACAGACCTAAAAGTTCTACAAAACCCGGAGATGCAAAGGGTTTGCAGTTCAGGGTCAGAAGTCAGAGAGGCTGACGACCCCTAGACTCTGAACATCTAAGGGATGAGAGACATATTTCTCTGTATCTGCCTAGCACAGCGTTAGGTACTCAGTAGAAGCTTAAGCAATCTTCTCAAATGAATGATTGGCTCAGACCTTGTGAAAGAGAAAGCTTGAAATGAGAAATAGGATAAGTTTTAAAAGGAAAGAATGATAGAAAAACTGGTTGAGAAAGGCTTTGGGAGACTGAGCAGAGGAACAGAGAGTTCTGGAAGGGAAGGGTGCTCAGGAAGACTTGTCTCCTGACCTGAGCTAAATCCCATATCCTCTCTGTGCTCTGGAAAAAGCACTGAGCTGAGAACATACAGGTCTGCGCCCTGCCATCAATGACTCCTCTGATACGAAACAAGTGTCTGAATGGCTCCTCAAATGGAAACTAGAAATAACTCTGTCTGCTCTGCCTCCCTCATGGGGAGGTCAAGGATGAAAGAAAATCTGTGTGAAAATGCTCAGCAAATTCCAAGCACCACTCAAAGATAAGTCTTTATATGATCAGGTGGTGCAGCAAAGACAGGAAACCCTGCATCACCCATCTTAAGGGTGGACCACGGCAGAAATGTAAAACCCAACTCCTGGAGTCTCTTAGGACTGGAAGCAATTTCCAGATGATCAAAAAACATTCTAGTCACAGGACAACTAAGTTCCTTGAGAACAGTTTCGGTGTCCCAGGACGGCAGCAGCACCTCTAGGTTTCTGAGGATTGTTGGACTAAGAAAGGTGTTTGTGAAGGAAATGTCAGCAGCGCTCTCCATCACCAGCGGCTGCACCCGACCACAGTGGTGTATATTATCTGGACTGAGTTGGATTGTTCTGTGACGACCAGTTCCGGATGTTTTAGAAACAATTAGCTTGACAGTTTGACGGATGAGGGTAACATTTGGGGATCATCTGCGCTGCAATGGAAGACAGATGACGATTTTCGACAGAAACCCTCAGTGGCAATGTGGAAATGGAGAAGCCAGAGCCCCGAGGCTTGCACTGTCTAAAGATTGAGGCCAGATCAAAACCCACTAGAGATGAGGTCCAACAGCCTGGCGACAGTCCTGATCTGGACATTGGGTGGAGCTTCCCAGCACATAACATGTTCTAGAAAAGCCTATGTTTGCAGTGCTGAATCTGAGTGAAACAAAAAGAAAGGGAGGCAATTTTAGCTGTGACAACAGTAAAATCAACAGGCCAGCCTGGGACCTGGGATTCACTTGCAAGAACATCTTTTTTTTTTTTTAAGTTTTGTGTCCTATTTTATTCCTTAATCAATTTTTAAATTGATACATAATTCACATACCCTAAACTTCACCCATTAAAAATGTATGCTTTAGTGATTTTTAGCATATTCACAGATTTGTGCAACCATTACTACTATCTAGTTCCAGAACATTTTTATCACTCCAGTAGGAAACCTTGTACTCATTAACAGTCACTCCCTATTCCCCTTTCCGTCCAGCTTCTGGCATCCACTAATCTACTCTTTGTCTCTGTGGATTTACCTATTCTGGACACTTCATATAAATGAAATCATACAATGTATGGTCTTTTGTACCTGGATTATTTCACTCGGTATAATATTTTTGAAGTCCATTCATGTTGTAGTAGTTATCAGTACCTCATTCTTTTTATGGTTAAATAATATTCCACGGTATGGATAGTTTACATTTTGTTTATCCATTCATCAGCTGATGGACATTTGGGTTGTTTCTACTTTTTGTCTATTATGAATAATACTGCTATGAATATCCATATACAAGTTTTTATGTGGACATACGTTTTAAATTTTCTTGTGTATATACCTGGGAAAGAAATTGTTGTGTGTATGGTAACTTTATGTGTAACTTTTGGAGGAACCATACCTTAGATTTTTAAACGAACCAGGTGAATATCAGTTTGTCTCCTAGTCTCTGTAAAACTCCCTGAATTCTTTGGGAAGACGGTGGGGCTAGTAGAGAAACGTGTAGGCCGAGTGGCTTGAGGAATGGCATGAGTGGGAGTTGTCGTTTCAGATGTCTGAGTCTCTGACAGCAGCAGCAATGCTGGTTTCTCTTGAGAAGGGAACTCTATCTGTGGTGTTGCTGAAGAGCAGGCACTTGCGCTATTAGCCAGGATGGCCAATGGGGATGGAGCCAATGATTTGACAGCTGGAGTGACTGGTTTCCCTATTTTCTTTTTTACAACAAGCCATCCAGAGAAATAAATTCTCACCTACTGTGTACTCAGCACACCGTGAGGTTGCTCTGAAGGGCACAAAGAAGGTGCTCTGAAGGGCACTCATGGCCTTGGTTCTCTAGGACTTGATAGGTTAGCCCAAGGAACAAGGCACATACATCAAGCAAAAATTTTTGAGCACATATCAAATTGTGTGATATGGATCACAGGCTTTCCAGGGAACAGAGTATTCAATGAGGGCCGTAAATATATGTGGGGGCCTCAAATTCACAGGATCCCCAAGGAGAGTGATGCAAGGCTAAGCTGGCTCTAGTTGTACATATGTAATTCATCTTGGGATGGAAGAGGCATCTACTTTGCCTACACTCCACCCCTGGCATTGTCTGGCACAAAAGCCATAAGACTGACGAAACTTGCTGGAGCAATGATAGGATTTGTTTTGGTCACATGGTAATCCTGAGCAAAAGGGCCTGGAAGACACATGGGCCTTGTTCTAATGTTCTCTGAGGAGCAATGAGTCACCTGGGCAAGTCACCCAACCTTCTAGATTCTGGTTATAGAAAAGAGTAGGTCTTTCTGGACACCAGATGCCTCTGTGATTTGATTTCTTTCTGGTATATGACTCACGTGGAATGATTTAAAAAATTGCTGTGGACTGAATAGTCTTTCTTTTCTGCAGCTGAATCTGGGTACATGGAGATGAAGCTGAATCAGTATTTTTTCCACATTTAATTCAATTCAGCACAGCAGGATCTGGATGAGGCAAGAAATCAGGAAGCAGAGAAACCCAGGGTGAACGCAAGAAAGGAAAGTTCTGGTTCAGCTTAAAGTTAAACCAACACCAGGAGTAGACAAGACATTATGCTGATCAAAATTTTGTTTCTGAATCAGAAGCATAAACATTTTGGGTAACAGAAACAGGAGGCATTTGAGCTGCTTAGAGGAGTTTTGTTCTAAGGGTCATATTTGAATTTCTCAGAAATCAGTGTTCCCATCATTTTCCTGAAGAACACAAAGAGTGAAGGTTTGGTTTTCTAGTCATGATTGATCTATTTAATACTGTGTTAACAGTAGTAGAATAATTTCATAAAAAAGGGGGAAAAAACCCAGAGTTCTTTGGATTTAATAGCACATAGTAATTTAGAGCAGCTACACTCAATGCCAGTGTTCAAGGCCAGATATATATGGTATAGAAAATGTTTTTGTTGGTCAAATCCAACACATTTGAAAATAAGTGAATTTGGCATAAATCTTTGAGAAGAACAGAGCCATAAGGATGGACCCCCAGCATGTTGAAGATTCCACGTGGGGTGGCCACCAGTCACTAGAATTTGAGGTCTCTGTTGAATGTCTGGAAGGGTCTTTGAAAATTAAGCAGAAGAACGAATATTTTATGAGAACTTATAACATGTGCCAGACACTATTGTGAGTATTTCACATGTATTAATTCCTTTAATCCTCAAAGCAATCCTATGGGCGTGATGGATGCACGTTACTCTCAAATAGTTCAGAAAGACAAAAAGAGAGAGAGAGGGAAAGAAAGAGAACGATAAAGCAAATGGAGAAAATATTACAAAGGGTAATCTCAGTAAAGAGTAAATAGGATTTCTTTGTATTATTCTAGCAACTTTTCTGTAGGTTTGAAATTATATCAGGATAAACATTTACTAAAAATACTCCTATCAAGAAGGTCCTGTGGAGCCTATTGAGATACTGGTGGTCTATTGGTTAAGATTTGGCACTCTCGCTGCTGTGGCCCGGTTGTGGAACCACATGACCTGTTGTCAGTTGTTATATTGTGGGGGCGGCTCACATAGAGAACTAAGCTAACAACTAGGATACACAACCATGTACTGAAGCTTTAAAGAAAAACAACAAAAGGTCTCATTAGCCGTCTAATTTTAGAGATGAGAAAACTGAGGCACAGAGAGGTTAAGTAACTTGCTTTTGGCCTCCTGATACTAAGTGGCAGAGTCAGGATTCCAGACCGTTGTTCAGGGAGATCGACAAGGTGAGGGAGATACAGAGATAGAAACACTGTTAGTTGTTCAAGTGGTTATTTTGGTCTTTATTGCTCCAGAAGCATAATTGTATCTTGCCACCAAGGTCAGAATTTGGGTGCTTGGGTAAGTTAAGCGGAGGTGCAAGGCAGGAGCCGGGAACGACCTAAGATATCATCGAGTCCAGTGCCTCCCAAAGTGTGGTCTGTTGACTGCCACTGGTCCACACTGTTACCTGTTCACGAGGAGATAAATATAGCAAGTGAGGATAAGCATTTAGAAACTTTTACAGCAGCTTGACATTACTGTGACATCCAAACATCACCATTTACCTGGTAATTCTTTGTTTTCCCACTGATTAATTCAAATATTTATTAAGTGCCTACTGCATGCTTAATATTGGATGAGACTTGTTTGTTAAAGACAAAGTTAGAGCAGTAATTACATAATGTCCCATCTCAAATATGATTGCAATTTCAAATATATCATATAAGGTTTTCTTTTCTAAATTTTCTAATGTGTGTTTTTTTAAATTGAGATATAATTAGCATATTAGTTTCAGGTGTACAACATAATGATTTGAGATATACATATATAGTGAAATGATGATCACAATAAGTCTGCTTAACATCCATGACCACACATAGTTACATATTTTTTTATGATGAGAACTCTTAAGATCTATTCTTTTAGCAGCTTTCAGATATACAGTACAGTATCATTAACTGTGATATTCATTTTTGTTGTGTTTCACAACAGATCAGTCCCAAAAGATTGGAGGGGGCAATGAAGGAAGGAAAAATCTTGCTCCTTCACTATTGATAGTTTGAAAAGCACTGGTCTAGTCATATTCTCTATCTTGATGGATGAGGAAACCAAAGTTCAGAGATGCAAAGAGCTTTGAAGTTCTGGTAATTAGTCAGCGGGAGGGCAGGAACTAGAACTGAGTCTGCTGATTCCAGCTCTGGGGTCTTGCACATCTCTAAGGGAGGCCATTCCCTTTGTGCCTTCACACAACCCAGGCAGCCATGACGACAGCCCAGGACCCCTCTCTCCTCTATCTTCGAGTTGGCTCTGGACACCCAGATAGGAGCTATTGGCTAAAGGCTGCCTGTATCAGTCTCCACGGAATTCAGGCTCTGGGCTTAGGGGGAGAGGAGGCCTTTCTGGAAACATTGCTGCTGAAATCTGTTGTTTCCTGTCTTCTCTGCTCACTTGCTTGTTGCTGCTTAGAAAAGACTGATCATTGGTGAGAATAAATAGGAATCCAGGTTATTAGGAATATTTCCCAAGGATATAGCACCTTCTTAATCCCAAAGAAGTTAATAAATTGTCCAGCTGTGCCAGAGGCACGTGGTTGCAGGAAGTAGAAGCCAACTGGCGTTCTAAGTGGAACAAATGGAAAATTTTGGCTGTGAAAGCCACAGGGAATTCTTCAGCTTAATTAAGAAAGAACTCTGCAGTATTGAAAGTCTAGATAGAGAAAGCAAGACCTGGCTCCTGAATACATTTAAATGAATCCTGCTTAATTAGAACTTAGTTAACACAAACTGGAAAGAAGCAAGCCTAACACCCATTGTGCTAAGTCCAGTTTAGGAATTTAAACTCTATAGTTCAATTCTCGCCCTTGAAAGCAGTGCTGGACCTTCTTAGTTTATAGGTACCAAACCTGACCTGCTTCCGGAGTTATCTGCTTCTTTAAGGGGAAATGGGCTGGTGTTTTTGAAATATTACATATAAAGGGCAGTTTTTATTTAAAATTCTCTAATTCAATAGCTATGGACTTCACATCAACCAAGAACTTGTTTAGGATCCTCCTTGCTGTCTGGCTGCTTGCAAATGTCAACTCAGTAAACCATGCAGGAGAAAATGTTACTCAGGTTGGATAACTTCATATTAATGAAATGTAAATAAAGCCAGAGAAATCCAAATAAACACCCTTCAAGTGATTCGTCTTCCCAAATACTTCCTCAGATTTTCTTTTCTCTGTGGCCATGTCTCAAGTGCCTTTTACTGATAACCCCGGATACTCCACATTTCAGCAAGATACAAACATTTCTCTCTTGTGTTCTTGTTTGCTATTTTTGTTAGAAACATGAAAGGCACATCAGCTAGATGGAGACCCTAGAGGGATTTAGGAAGAAAAGATCAACTGTTTGACAACAAACATGGCAAATCCCATGTGATTAAACAAATGCTTATAAATGAAAGCAAGAATATTGCACTTTGAATTGTTAACTGTAAAGCTGCGACTGGAAATGATCGGGCAGGTGACCTGTTGGTGGGGGAGTTGTATTTCAAAAATCCAAAATCCGAAAGGTCTTAGATGACAAAGCAGAGATCAAGAGACGTGTGAGAGCTGACTTTTTTGAATTACTGAGCTTGTTTTGTTCTTGGCTTAAGAAAGTGGATCTGGGATAATCTAGTTTTTATAAAGTCCTGCAAATGAATTGGCTTCAGTTATGTTACCATTGTGAAAGGGAATGACTCTTCTCCACAACTTTGATGTGTAGTGTGGATTTGGGAAATGCAACTTAAGTTTGTCTATTAGTGCTGACCAGCTAGAGACATCACTAGCCAGGCCCATGTGTCCATCAGAAAAATCAGTTCTCTCTTGTAAAGACCTCTCTGTCTCAGGATCATGTGAGATTCACCACACAATGCTCAGAAAACATGAGATCATCTTTACATAAGGAGAGGCTAAGAGCTGGGACCTGATTTCATATTTTTTCCCACAGATTTTGCTTTCCACTCTTGTCAGTCATATCTGAAAGGCTGACAGTTACCAGGGGCTGTGGCCAGCCACGAGGGAGAATGTGTCATTGCTGGCTGTGTTGGCCATAGCAACATGTCTGCCTCGGAGCAGATCTAGCGTGGATGAACAAACAGAAAAATGTGTCAGAAGGCTTGTGACTGGAAAAGACCAAAGGTGAGTGCTGGGGTCTTCCATTAGAAACTTTCAGTGGCCAATAACAGGATATTCACATACTCATTTTACTTTTCAATAAATTATCAAGCTGGCCATGAAAATAATTGATAGTGGCTTATCACTAGTTGGCAACTTCTCGAAACATTTATGGTGGAGAACTCTCATTTCCCATAACCCTAGTCAGTGCTGAATTACAATGTCAATCAACAAATGTATCAAGCACCAAGAACATTGTGTTAGCAGCAGCTGAAACATCAGATACAAATAAAATAAGACATATTTCTTATTCACAAGAGAAGCTCAGAGTCAGTGGGAGAGAAAGATATGTAAACATGTTTTTTCAACACAATAAATGAGAGCTGTAATAAATGTATGGAGAAGGCGTTATAAGAACACAGATAAATTGTACAGCTACATACTCGGGGGCTTTGGGGAGAAGAAGAAGAAAAAAAAAAAGAACACAGATAAAGAGTCAATTGATTCTACTTGGGAAAGTCTGAGAAAGTATCAGAGTGGGAGAGAATTTAGCTTCCTGGAAGAAGAAATAGAATTTACCATAAAGGATCTAAATAGAGAAGCACATCAGGTGTGAAGGCATGAAGTCCAGGACGTGCTTGGCATGTTCAGAGGATCAGTGTAGGGCAGTTTCATTGTCATTATTTCTGTGTGTCAAGAAGTACATTCTCTCAATAAATCCAAGTTTGAAGACTATTTGCTCACTTTGCACTCAAAAATCTAATTTGAAATTCAAATCTGAGCAATGAGCTGATGGTTCTGATGGTCTCAGACTGCCCCTAGAATCGCTGAAGGCATTGGTCCCACAGGTGGAATTATTGCTGGGGAGATGGCCAGCCTCATGGAGGAGCTCCCCAGAGCACTGCATCCGGCCTCGAAGAGGAGCAGAGAGAAGCAATTGCTCTGGTGAGCACACATGCAGGGAAAGCCAGAGAGCAGAAGAGTCCTAGGCCAGCCAGGCCCGGGGTCAACACAAGGAGGTGGGGACTTGCAGACCGGAGGCTGAAGCAGGATCCATGCCATCAGCTGCAGGGGCCAGCACAGAAGACCAGGGGGACTTCATTCCACTAGATTCCAGAAGAAAATTCCTTCTGCAAGCCTCAGATTTCTCTTTTGTGAAATGAACTAGTTTGACTAAATTGACCACTGGCAAACTTTGCTTCTTAGAGTGCTAGAGTTCCAGGAGGGTGTCTCTGTGGCTGGAGATGAGAAAGGGGAAGGCCAACTTGGAACCCTCCCACCCTCGCTGCAACCAGAGTATTTTGATTCCATTTGTTTTCATATTGACAATCTACATGAAATATAACTTGAAAGAGGTATATTTTACTGTTCAAAAAAATTCAGTATCTTGGAATAGGGAATCAAGTTCCGACTCCATGATTCTCAGCCTCCCTTACTTCCTCTGCAATCTCATAATACTCGATTTAGGCCTCGCTATAACACTTACGCAATTTCACTTTGTATTATTCTTTATGTTTCAAAGTTGTGCACTTCTTTTCTCTTATGAGTTTCCTTGCTCCCTAAAGGCAAGTTCATGGCTGTTAAACCCTGCCTGGCCACTCTGGCCTCCCTTGTGTTCCTCAGGTTCACCAAGCTCATACCGTAGGGTCTTTGTACCTGCATTCTCTTCTATCTGGAATTGTTTTGCCCAGATCTCCATAAAACTTGCTCCTTCACTTCCTTTAGGTCCCTTCTCACTGTGACCTTATTCTATTCCTGAACACCTAATCTATAAAATAGAACCACATTAGCCCTACACACACACACACACACACACACACACTCCTAAGTCCCCTCGCTCTGTTTTATTTTTCTCCATTGTACTTACCATCACTTGCATATTTTATGTTTCATTATTTGCTTCAATGCTATCGCATTCCACTAGATGTAAATTCCAGGGGGCAGGGACTTTTTCCCTTTTGTCACTGCCCCATCCGTGGAACAGAGCCCCTCATGAAGTAACCAAACACTCACTGCTGGTGTTCAAGACTCAGCTCCTGTCCAGCCAACACCCTCCTATGATATAAAGATAAGATCCCACCTGCAGTGGCTTATAGTTTAGCCTGGTTTTCTTTCGGTCTGTAACATCCAAACCAGTGGCCCAAGCAAACCCATGTCCTCTAGCGCTGAGAGTTATTAGACAGACTGGTGAAGGAACGTGGGATTGGCAGTTCAGGGTTTGGATTTGAGTCTCCGCTGGGTCGCATACTAGTGGGGTGTTTTTAGGCAAGTTAGTTAACTTCTCCAAGCTCCAGTTCTCCTGTCTGTGAAGTGAGGTAATAATTTTTCTATCACACAAGGTTACTATGAGGGTTACATACAGTACAATGTGGGGAAAGCACTTTGTAATCTGTGAAGGGCTGAGTTAGACGTGGCTTCCGGAGAATGAGGCAGTGGAAGACCTGGGTTCTAAACTACCCTTGAGCTGATACGAAATCCATGACTTCTGGTGCTTACCTAATTTCTCTGGAAATGGAGATAAGACAACCCCTTCCTGTTTGACGGTAGGAAAGTGAATCTGATTATCTAATTGAAACATCTTTTGACTTTATCAAGCTTTTTATGATTTTGGTGAAATTAGTAAGAAAATATTCAGCAAAGAAAGTATTGCTACTGACACTACAAGGTTTTTAAATTAACAGTCCCTCTAAACAGTCTGTTTCAGCCCTGAACCATTTGGAGAGGCCCCTATACTTTCTTTTGGAATGTACGCTAATTTCTGTTTCCCCACATTTATACCGTGTGCCTCAGTCCCCTGGATTCAGAAAAAAAAAATCCATGTATCTATGGAATGCATTTGACACTTAGCTTGAATTGTCTCTTCCAGGAAACTATTTTATATTTATTACCATTGATATAAAATGCTTGAATGCTCGGGAGGCAGTGTGTTAGGAGGTATTGAACACTGAAGAGAGAGCTATGAATTTGAGTTCTTGTCCTGATTTTATCACTGACTAGTTCAGGGACCTCAGGCAGGTTGCCAGTTCTCTGGGCCTCAGTTTCCGTGTGTGTGTGTGTGTATGTGTGTGTGTAACAGGGAGGGGAAAAATCCCATAAAGTGCCGCCTGCAGACTCTCAGGGAGAGAACTCCCCGTGCTTAAGAGCACACCTTCTATGGGTACGTTTGGTTATGAAAATGGGACCCACTGGGCGCAGCTTTACTGGACTAGGAAGGAAACAAAAAGAGTTATTTTCTCTACATTATAAAAGAAAAACATATTGATGAGATGAAAGAGAGAGATGCTGGAAGAGGGGCAGTGAGCAGGAGGAGGAGGGAGGGAGAGAGAAGGCCCTGCAGAATGGCCAGAGGCTGGCACTGAGATGAAGACATGACCACTGAGAAGCTGTGAGTGACAGGAAAGGCCGATGGACTCTCAGAACCCAGACAACTAATGTCCAGAGAGAAGATGTTTTCTGGAAGGCCTGGGAGGCAGACCTACTGGAGTAACAGACACTGGAGTAATGTATCTGTTACACATTTTCTCCGGGAGCTCTCCTCTTGACACACTTCCAGCCTCCCTTCTCCGGCCCAGCTCTCTACCCATCTCTTCTTAAGAGTTTATGTGGCTGTGCTTGGGGTACCGAGTCCCTGGCCCTCTGGTTACAATTGGCTTTTAAGAACACTTCCTTTCAGGGGGAGAACAGGACAATATTGGTGCTCCTACCCAGAGCCCCAAGATCTTTTTTCTCTTGACCGTTTTTGGCGCATGCTCTCACTCCTTTCTTGTGCATTTGATTTTAATTCACAGCATCTGAAGCTCTTTGGAAAACTGCTTTTAGTTCTACCAGAGCCTGTGCAGACAGCCTTCAGCCCAAAGTGCCTGGGAATTTATTCTCCACAGCCCTGCCCATGGCCCTGATCAATGGCCTAAAAGTAAGGGGATGTGCAAGTCCAGTGCTCTTGCCTCAGTTGGTCCTACTCAGAAGTGTAACTTACACCTGGGGTTCCTCTGTGGATCCGGCTGAAGGCACCCTCTGCAGGGCTTCGCCTGAGCCTGCAGCCTTGCTTGGCTTCCTCCTCTCTCCTCTCTGCCTCCTCCACTCTCTTGCCAGTCTCCTCTAAGCACTTTCTTAATAAATCACTCGCTCACAAATCTCGAAGCTTCATCTCAGGGAACCCAATCTAAAAACACCGCCTATCTCCTACAGCTTTTGTCCCTTTAAGAATCTAATGAAAGTTCTGGACACATTTCCTAAAAGAAAATGTACATATGCATGTAATTGGCCTGCCTTTGCCCTATGATCTTGGAAGTGTAAGAAATGTCTCATCTTTAATTTTTCCAAATCCTAGCTGACTCAGTCTTCCACCCACCAGGTGGTTGAGAAATCCAAGTTCAGTTATTCGTGGGAGGGCCTTTCTCATTCATCCTTGATATTTGCTTGAGGTCGTACAGAAAACCTGGCCCAGAAATCCTGGGGAGAGCCTCAGGATTTCAGTTGAATACTCCCTGGGTTTTCTCCTTCACTCAGAGGTGCAGGTGATACCGTGTGGCTCTCCTTGGGGATCTGTGCTGAGCTCCCAGACTGTGGCACTGGCATTCAGACCTTCTAGGTGCCTCTGCAGGAAAGACACACCCAGCCATTCTCATGTGAGACCTGATACCTCTGGATTACTCTGTGAGAGCCTGGTTACTAGAAGAACTTATATCAATAGCACCCTCCCCCTCCCTCCCCTCAGTCCTATTCTCAGGAATGCTCTCTCACTACCACCACCAACCACCCCACCCCCACCCACCAGCCATATACCCCTTGTCTTCCCTCTTGCAGGGCAATTCCCATCTCTGTCCTCTGCCCTCAGCAAAGAAGTGGATGGAGTTGACCTTCAGGGCAGAACTAGGCCCTAGGAGCACTGAAAAGGGAAGGTTGGTTCTCTCTCTAGGAGGAGGAAGGGAGAAATAATCCTTTTATTCATTTCCTACAGAGAAAAACTGATTAAGGCAGACATTAATTACTCAATAAAACATCCCCACTCACATACAATGTCGCACACAACTTTAGGAAGTTTGTAGTTCCTGGGACTCCAAGTTATAAACATCTGACCCAAAGGAAAGGAAGTCGGAAAGCCAGATATCATATTCCCTACCTCCACCAGCCAGTGACGAGGACTCTTGATTCTAGAATGACAGTGCTTCTCCTTGATCTAGAATCTCTGTCTTACGCCTGTGGTTTCTCGCTCATCAAATACCAAAGCTACTTTAGTTGAAAGATAAAGTGAAGCATAAATACCAGGAGATAGAACTTTTGCTTTTACCAAAGTAGCCAATTAATAAGCAAGCATGGGGACTTTGCAATCAGGGTGTAAATGCCGGGTTGGAGAGGTTTGAGGGACAATGCTCCCCAAGCTCCCTGGGCTCAGTGCCAAGAACATGATGTTGGTGACATTTTCTATTTTTGACATTGTATTGCTATTATGACAATACTTGTTGAATCTGTGTCAAAACCAATGTCATTCAGAGTTTTGGCCCATGAGATGGTGACAAGCTTGGGGCAAAATATTCTGGTCAGGTAATGCCAAGGGTAAACATCCCCAGTGGTCAAATAGTGTTTCAGCGGCCATCACCTTCTGATGGGTGGGGACCATGTGTTATTCATCTGTATATACCTAGCAAATAGCATAATACCTGGCACTTACATTATTAATAAATAAACGTTAAGTTGATCTAATTAATCTTGAATAAACTCTGCTAGTTGGTTAGCATGAAGGATTATATTGATAAACTTTATAAATATCTCCCTTTGGAGTGTGGGTATATCTTTATATTTGCACTTGATGTGTACTTCACCATCTTGAGGAAATATATAAGGTCATATCTCCTTAAATATTCAAATTAAAATGATTCTGAGTCCCTATCCCATTATTGTACAAATGTCTTTCATTACTAGAGTCCTTCCTCCTGTATAAGAACTCAAAGAGCTTACTTAATCCAACAACAAGGCAGCTGCTCCTACCTTGGTCTGCTATCAGAGTGGGAAACAGAGCCATCTCTTCGAGTCTAGAGGACTCAGTTTGGGGGACTAGATACTCTAGAAAGAGCCACTGCGCAGCTGGTGCTGCCACCATAGCTGGAGACCTGTTATTGGTGCTGACACTGGGCAGTGTGAAGGGATGCCTCTGGACTCCTACCAGCAGCACGTGGCTCCCACCCCTTAGGTTCACAGGGTTACTCAGTGTTTTTGTCTCCTTCCCAGCATAAGAACTCAGATGCTGGAGGACATCATAACCACCACTTGATAAGACTCAGCCTTGGCATTAGAGGAGGGAGGAAGGGAAGTGTATGTCTCTTTGGGAGTATATATTTATAACTCCTTTTATAATGCGAAAACAGTCCATACCAGGTAGGTGAACCAAGCTTGTACACGTTCTCTGTTGCCTTTCTTATGCTTGTGAGGCAGAAGTTTTATTAGAAGCCACTCTTCCACAAGTGGAAGCAGAACCTGCTACAAAATAGCTTTTATTCATTTGATCACCAGAAAGGAAGAATGGTATATTAATATTCTGGGAGAAACCCTTACGAAATATAAAACAGTGGTAGTGATTGCTGCAAAGAGAAGTCTTGGTCTTGGCATCAAGTTAATTATGGGGGATTCTTTATGCTTTGACAGAAAAAAGGTTATTTGAACTGAAGTCTAATTTTTAAATTTGATTCCAATTTTGCTAAACTAGAAATTTGTCGCCACTCATGCTTATCATATACTATCTGGGGCATGTAAGGAAGTGGCTACCATATGGTCAAATGGTCTGCCATTGATGGAAGCACAGGTAAGGGTCATGCCTGAGTGCCTCCGCTACAGAGTAGGTGCTCCTTAAATCACGATGTCGTACAAAACATCTCCATTTAATTGTGATGTGACTCCCACTTAAATAGACACGGTGATGGGAAACTTTTAACAACACGCAAGTGAAATGTTACTTTAGAGAGAATTCCTGACATCTGCTTTAGTTTGTTTGCTAGTGTTATTTCTCTTGAAAGATTTACTTGTTTATTCCACATCTTTTCTAAAATGGATCAACTGGTTCAAATAATAAAAAACAACAAACGGTTAAGAAAGACATAGAAAACCAAAGGGAATCAACAACAAAAACAGCAACCAAGAGGGCTAACTCAATTACCGCGATTAAACATTAATTTTGACACAAGATTTCTGATACCCAGGGCACAAAGGATGACATGATAGGTGACATAATTCTTATCTGCTTGAATAAAGTGTGCCAGTTCTTCACGAAAGAGAACTATTTTCTAGTAATAAATGTAGAAAGGAATATATGGTATTGAGGAGACTCAGACTGAAATTAGCTTTCTAAACAAAATATAAAAATTGTTTTAAAAATGAAATTAAATAAATTTTAGAAGTCCATATCTTCTGTATCAGTCAGGATAGGAAAAGTCTTGCTGTGGTAACAAACAAATCCTCAACTCTCAGTGGCTTAGCCCAGGGAATTTTTATTTTGTGCTCACATCATAGTGTGATGCTGCCAATGTAGCTTTCCTGGGTCATTCTCATTTAAAAAGAAACTCAGGGATCTGGTCTCCTTCTGTCTCGTAACTCTACCAGCTAGCAGTCCGTACTTGCCAGTGTACCAACAAAGGAGAGAGAGTGTGGAAGAGTGCAGTAGAAATTTTAGAGACAAGGCCTGAGAAAGATATGTATTCTTTTCACCCATATTTTGTTGGCCAGAACTAAGTCACATGCTACTAATTTATTTGCAAGGGCAGCTGGAATATGTGGCATTCCTCTGTTCCCAGGAGGAAGACATTGGATGGATGAGCATCTGGCCAATTTCTGCCAAATCTCGTATTTGTCTTAAGGCTTTTCTTCCTCTCATCTCTGTCTGTTTTGAAACACTTTAGTCCCTGGAGTTCCCAGGAACAAGAAAGTATATCCACCAGTTACACAGATGTAAAGTAAGAATATTATATTAGTATAATTTATAATAAAACATTTATTTATCTGTATCAATCAACTAAATACTAAATGTTGAGACAATTTTTAAACCCATTCCTATAAATGACGAAATTTTTATACACTCAAAGTAAGTATATCCGTTGATATAGTCATTAAATGAGATGACTCTGCCCTCTCCTCCTCATCATCCTGAGCAGCTCTGATTTTAGTTGATTATGTATTGGGGTTCTGAATAAGATTCTTTCATACAAGAATTTCCTGAATTTGGACAGGCCACTCCTTGGCTCTGGCCACTTAAGGATCAGAGCCTTCTTCCATTCAGATCCAGGAACAAAGGGTCTTCTCACAAATGCAAAGAATGGGTGATCAGAGACCCATTAGACAGAAGAGAGAGTTTTCATAACAACCATATTATTCTTGCTTTGAGCCCTGAGTCAGCATCAGTTGGAGCTTTAGTTGATCTGAAACACGGTGCTCAATGGAGTTTTGGAAAATTAATCAGCTTCCCTTTGTGAATGCTTGCATTTCCACACTTTCATTTTATGAACTTTCACACCCGTCTGTGGGGTTTTGAGGTTTGCTTCATTCAGACCCATATTGGAAAGGCCCGAATTCCTGTCACAGCCAGGATTTTCTCCAGCTCCAGGGATTTGTTTGGTTTTGTGCCATTTTATCTCAAGTTTTATTCCTTCCATCTGATTCAAATATTTTGTTACCGACTCATAGTTCTTCTTAAGAAAAATAAAAAAAAAGATAGAAAAGAAGAAGCAAAACAGCACCTCTTTTAAAACAGGAAATCGCTCTGGTTTGAATTTCCTGTCGGAATTTGGGCAGGTTGGTTGGCAACTGGTGATCTGGACACATGTCAGATTTCAGGGTAAGTTTCACAGAGCTTTATTGCCTCCCTCTGGACCCCTGTCAGAGAACAAGATGCGCGGCTTAGCTTAATAAGCACGCTGGCGTTAGTCAGCTGCTCTGCCAGTGCACGTCGTGAGTGCTGTATCTTTCTCATCTTAGAGCTTTTTACTCCATCCGCTTGGTGGGAGAGGGACTCTGCATCATCGGCAGCATTTTACAGGTGGGTGAAATAGGGTTTAGGGGGAAAGAGCCTGACATCACTGCAGAGTCCCCCCGACTATGGCAGCCACTGCCTTTTCTGCTGCTGTCTTAATAGGCTTTGTATTTTAGAAGACTTCTAGATCTACAGAGAAGCTACAAAGGTAGTGCAGAGAGTTGCTGTCTACCCCACACCCAGTTTCCCCAATTATTAGCATCTTACATTACTATGGTGCATTTTTCACCCTAATGACCCAATATTGATATGTTATTATTATCTAAAGTTTACTAGAATTTCCTTTGTTGTAACCTAAGGTCCTTTTTCTATGCCAGGATATGTCATCCTGGGTCCCACATTACATTTAGCTGTCGTGTCTCCTCTCCTTAGACTCCTCTTCCACTGTTTTTGTTTTGGTTGTGTGTGTGTACTAGGTTGTGAAGTAACACGTAGGTCATGGCCTCTGAAGCTGAAAGCCACTGGTATAGAGCAAATTACAGGTAGTCATTCCTTTAAGCCTCATAATCATTGAAAGGAGACTGTGAAGGAACATGACAAATATTAGAAGTATTTCTGATGCCAGTTTGTTACAGTCAAAAAAAAAAAATGAAGAGGAGATAGTTATATTCACAGAAAATTGAACAGCAAACAGAAGGTATCCTAGAGATGGAGAGAATTCGGGCCTAAACACCATTTGGGTCTATAGGGACCCGTAGTGTTTTCAAAGGAGACGCTAATGTGTTTCTGCTAGTGATGTTCGTTTCTTTCAGGAGTGCTGTTTGTCCTAAGTGACTCATAGCAGCCACTTTTACTGATTTTTTTGAAGTGTCAGATGTGGTGAGTTGCCTGGGTCTAGAAAGAGTTTGGTACATAGGTTTGGGCTTCACTGGCTGTTTCCCATGGGAAAGTCAGTTGATTAGATTAAAGATGAAAGCCTGTCCGGGTCAGCTGTTTTAGGCCATACACAGATGGAAGGAAGCAGGGGAGGTAGGGCATGTACATTTGTCATAATCCTCAGTCCAGATAATTTCATATGGATATCCCGCCTTTTCGTTGGTGGAGGATAGGGAGTGGTAAGGTCGAAGGTGATGAGAAATCTTACATTATTTGTTAGTGCTGACAGTGTAACCCCCATCCCAACAAATTACTGCACTTAGAGTGTCCTTATAGGCTTTGGAAAGGTGGCAGGAGGGAGAGAGAGAGAAAGAGAGGAGAATGGATTCAGTGTTTCTGGCTACCTGGGAAAGAAATCTCCATGGGGCGGACAAATAGGATTTGCCTGGGGTAACTCATCTTTTATGTTTCAAGCAAACGTGAACAGAATCCATACACTTAGTGGTGGCAAATAAATAGGATATAAGTGCATATTTTAATTTTAAAAAATTAATTTCCTGACCTTAGAGTCGATTGTTGGAAGGAATTTTCAGACTTCCTTCTCCTCACCTCCAGGTAGGCAACTCTGTCACAACGAGCTGTCCACGTTTTACTCAGTCAGAAGTGATTTTTGTTTTGACTTCCTAGGTCTTTTTACACTTTAGCAATTAAAATGAAGTGAGGAAACTATAGATAACATGGATCAATTACTTGGAAAAATTAAAACTGGACAATGATCATTCGATATAGTAGCAGTTGCTTGATTAAACATTGACTGACGAGTTTATGGCTTATTCAATTCATTTATATTTGTTTCCTCTGCTTTTCCCCTCAGCTTTGGACTATTTCATGGAGTTATGAAAATAGAGAGGAAAACAAAATAAAACAGAAGTGAATTCATTCTACTCCTTGCCAAGTGATCTGATAGTTTTAGAGTAAGTAGCAGAATTGGAAAGGTAAAATAATGCATCTAGACTAATTTGTTCTCTTTCATTAAAATTATGAAGAGAAAGTCATTTCTAAGTTTGGGATATTTACCACCTCCTCCTCCAAATGAGAATGAACACACACACACACACACACACACACACACACACCCTCAAATCTCCAGCTGGGGCAGACTTTGCCCTACCCTCCCAGCACCTCCTTGGCTTTTCATATTTACTTTCCATCATTAAAGATACATTTGCTGTTTCCAATCTGCTTAGGCTTGGTGTTTCTGTCAGGAAAGTAAATGGCAAAAGACCACATGACTGCCGAGGGCAAACACTGCTGAAGGCCGCAGCTGCGGCTTGAGTGGCCTGGTCGGAAAGACAAGGCAGTGTGTGGACGGGAGGTTAGAGATGGGCTAAGGGAAAAAAGGCTCTGCTCCTTCCCCTCTGCCTCTGTTTAGGTCCTCCGGGAAGCAGACACCAAGACGGAATTAGAAATGCAAGACGTTTCTTGAGGGATATGCTTGAAGGATAAATGGGAGAGGCAGCGGGAGCTGGTGGGGAGAGTCTCAGATCATGATGCAAGTCTGACATCCGTGAAGGGAGAGCCAGAGGGAAGCAGAATTAGGTAGGTAGAGCTTTGGATTTCAGGACAGCTCTGAGAAAGCCTTGGCTCAGCTGATGGGGAGCCCCAAAGCAACAATTCCTAGTAGAGAAATTTCTCCATTGGGCAGGAATGTGTAGCTCTAGTACGCCCCCCACCCCATGCCCAGGCGTTGGCTAGGAGCAGCTCTGGAAAAGAATGGCCTTGGTGTGAATGCTGCAGCGGATTCCAAAGCCCGAAGCAGACCAGGAGATAAGTACACTTCTCACTAAAGATTCACTCTTAAGGGAGAACTGAGCAGTGCCTTCCTGCCGCGACCACACCCATGAATCACATTATTATCAGAGCTCAAAAAAGACAAGAACCAGTGAATTCCATCTCAAATAACTGGTCGCTCTGTTATTGTTTTTCCTCACACCATAGACGATTACAGAAACCACATAACTGAGGTACAGAGCTATGAGTTTTTCTTTTATCTTCTAAAAACCTAAGATGCCTTGCAAAAGTTAGCTTGATTCAGTTCAGTTTCTTCCAGCTACCACATGTGGTCCAAAAACTATCTCGAACAATTTGCAGCATGCTGACTCAACTTGTCATAGCGGAAGCCTCTTGGCAGAAATGAGACCTATCTCATCTTGCAGATCTGTACGGAAAGGGAAATTGATTCACTGATGTTTTCAATCTTTTTTCTTTTCGTGGTGTTGCTGTTTAGTGTTGGAGGATGCTGACTTTTTTATGATTCAGAAGCATAAATTCTTTCCTAAAGTGAAGGGTTAATTTTCAGAATGGAAGGAAGTTAGCCTCTTCTTGTTCTACACTTTAAATGTGAGAAATGATTACACAGAAGCAGTTGTTCCGAAATCTTACAATGAGGGAGGAAGACAGGAGCATTCTTGATCTGTAAACCAAAAGGTCACTTCTGAACACCACTCTGTAGGTAAATTCAGCTTTGTAGGGAGCTTTTCAAAATCATTAGGCCACTAAAGTTCAATTTAGCTTATTATGCAAATCATCGGCTCATTTACTTTGACCAACATGTGCACAGCTCCTCCTCACTTTCTGCAGCTCTGGGTCCAGAGAATAAAATCATCTCCAGGTGACAGGTAATTGGAGCCTGACAAGTGAAAGGCTCAGAGGGGCACAAAATTCCACCTTTGGATTAATTGGCCTCTCCCAACTCTTCCAGATACAAATTCCAGAGATATTCCACAGTTGACTTCTCGGGCTATAGCACCCAAGGGATGTATGTGATCCAGTTGATGCAAGGAAGGTGGCCAAGCTTAAGTGGAGAAGGGGTGGTGGAAGTGGGTGTTGGTGAAGGTGGAAACCTTTGCTGAGAATCTATTCTATATGTTTAGCCTCCTGCTGCCCCTCTAAACTGAGCTACCTGGGAAAATCCTATCAATTGAAAAGCAAGGGGAGACTGGATTTGCTTAATTTATTTCAAACCCACTGCTTGACTTCTCATAAGCTGTTTTCATTTCTTTAAGATCAAGGTCTGTGCTCCTGTCCTTTGCTTGCTACTGATTTCATTTGTAATGACAGCATGGTCGAAACCAACGGTTTGCAAAATTATTCTTAGCAGTGGAGCTCTTGCTTCAAAAGAAACATAAAATAAAACAAGGTCTAGAGCTCTGCCTGGCCAGCTTCTCCTGTAGGCACTTCCTCAAACCCCGAGACTATGGGACTTAGTTTGAAAGTTACTGTTAAAGTGGGAAAAGGTTTTGAGTAGGAGTTTAGGTCTGGAGCACAGACAATTCTAGTTTGAGTCCAGTTATTATTTTGTTTTTGTAACCTTAAGTAAATAGCAACAACAACAATAGCAATAATGGTAGTCATGTAGTGATGTATAGATGCTTATTATTATAATTAGAAAGGTTCGTTATTATAATTAGTAATAGTAATTATAAAGATCATTTACAGGGCATGTGCCAAGCACTGAGCAAAATTACTTAACATGCACTATTTCCTTTAAATACAACAAACCTGGGACGTTTAGATGGAGTTACTAGGATTAGAGAGGTTAAGTCAATTGCCCAAAGCCACACAGCAAGCAGTGGGCAGAGAGGGGACATGAACCCAGGAGTGTCTAACTCCAGAGCAATCGCTCCAACCCCATGCGTGTGCAGCCTTACAGGCTCAGGGGCCTAATGTGTAAACTACAGAGATTGCATTAAATCATCACTAAGGGTTTTGGGGTTTTTGTTTTTTTAAACTCTGCTATTTTCTTGACAGATGTGTGTTGAACTCTGAAAAGAACAGAATTGCAGCTTCTACCTATTCCGATGATCATCTAATAGAACGCTACCCGGCTTCTCACCCCTCTTTATAAAATGATGACATGCTTCACCCTCTGTTAGAAAGCTCCCCTGGTGTAACTCATTAAACTCACTATAATTCTACCCAGTTTACAAATTTTAACTGGCGTCACCAGTGAATTTACTCTCTCTCCTAAACGCTCCTCCTCATCTCCTTTTGCAGAGTATTTAGCATTTTAGGGACCTAACAGAAAGTCAGTAGATTATTATTCACTTAATATTAGCTCAATGCAAAGAGAGTGTGGTGCTGTGGTTATTTTCCTGGCTTTGTCAGCTGAAAGGCTCCAGATGACATCCCTGTAGCAATGAACATGGCTAGATCTTGGTTTCTAAATACCTTTCTCTACCCAAATGAGCACATGGCTGTATTTTTGACTTTGACAAGTGCTGTCCACTCCTGAGTGTGTGGGAGAGGCACTGTGATCAAGCGGACAGAAGGTCCTGGGCATGGAGTTAGCAGTCTGGTTTCATGACTCACCAGTCCAGTGAACATGAGCAAGTCAGATTATTTATGAGGGGTGGTCAGTATTTTTTATTGTGAAATAAGAGGCTTGGACTTGCTTCTTGCAATCCCTTCTCTACTCCGTAGCCAGAGCAATCTTTTTGAAAGGTGAATTTGATCATATCGCTTCTTTGCTTCCACCTACTGACTGGCTCCGCATTGCTCCCAGGAGAAAGCCCACCCTCTGTAACATGATATAAAATGGTCCCTGCTCATCATTTTTGAGCAGCATTCTGCTCTTGATCCGCTCCCACCATATATTCTTTAGGCTGTGTAATGCAAACTTATGGGCTAACCCGAGGCTCCTTTTCGTGTCGCACTTTCTCACCTCCACATCTTTGCTCATGCTATTCCTTAGAAAGGGTAGTTTTTCCTCCTCCTCTTCCTTTCGCCTATCTACCTCTCTCTTACCTGTCATTTCCTCCAGAATGCTTTCCTCAAGCCCACAGACTAAATTAAATGCTTCCTCTGTGTGTCTCTTTAGCCTGTGCACTGTGTTGTAATTTCCTGTACTTCCTGGTCTGTCCCACTAGTCTCTGAGCAGTTGGAAACTCTCCCTTAGTCAGTGCCATATCCCTAGGGCCTAACACAAGCCTAGCACTGGTAATGGACTCAAATATTTGTTAAATGAATTAAAGATCATTCTCTCTTTTTTGAACCTCAGCTTCCTCATCCTTTATGTGAAAATAATATGTATCTCATCATAGGCGATGAGGATTGCCTGAGGCAGGACTTGAAAAAACACTTTGCTAATAGGAGTCATTGTACCTGTGTAAGATGGGATGGAAGACTTGTCTTCTTTCTGGTACGCGCACAATTTCCTCTAAACCAGCGTTGGCAAACTGTGATCCATAGGTCAGCTCCAATCCACATCCTGTTTCTGTATTACCCACGAGTTAAGAATGGTTTTTAAATTTTTAAGTAATTACAGAAAATCAAAAGAAGAATGTGTCATGACATGGGGAAATTGTATGAAATGCAAATTTCAAGGTCCATGAATAGGTTTCTTGAGACACAGCCATGCTCATCTGCTATGTGCCATGGCTGTGTTTGCGTTGCAACGGCAGAGCTGAGTAGCTATGGCGGAGATCTTATGGCCCACAAAGCCTAAGATATTTACCCTCTGGCCTTTAATAGATCGCATTTGCCAACTCCTACCTTAAACCCCAAACTTCTTCTGTCTCCTCACTCCCAACCTCTGCTTTGAGCTTGGGTTCCGATTTGATGTCTTAGCCTTGGAGACATTTGATATTTCCTCAAGAATCTAGAGAGAAAGAGTTATTTCTTATTTATCCTGAAAAAAATGTTTGAGTATCTAAGCAGAACACAGCTGGGTGTTTCCCCAGAGATATTTCATATTTGGGCATGTATAATGTGGTAAATTTAGGAACAAAATTACTGAGTTCCCCTGCAAACGATCTCATTACTCAGGTTACTTGTTAAAGGAAGGGCTCCTTCTGTTTTTTTTTCTGATTAATATCTGAGTTTGAAATTTGTTGACATGCGTATTTTTTTCTTGGCATTGGGCTTCCTTTTTGTTTCATCTTTTAAGAGAAATTCATGGACAGAAACTATAAGCTAAAGCAGTTCCCACTTTAAGAATGAGGGGCTGGGGGCATTACAATTAGAGTAGATTCAGTGACATGGTTGGAAGCGACGGGAGAGAGAAAGGAGAGAAAGAGACAGAAAGAAGGAAAGGAGAGAGAGAGGTGAGAGAGAGAGAGAAAGGAGAGGTGGAGAACGCAGCTAAGAAGAGCAATGGTTATCTAATGAGAAGGCAGGCAAGCTAGAAATCCTATTTAGGAAGCTGGGAGCCCAGGGAGATTAAAGGACAGTACCTCAGGAGTCAGCCTGGCTCTGTGAGGGAGAGGCCCAAGGACATTTTTGTGGTACTTAGATGGTTTCCTGCAGAATCTCTGTAACTGGCATCTGAGTCTCTCCTGTTCTGTCTCCCAGGTCTGTGTGGTATAGCTGTGGTTGTACGTGAAAGAGAAAACTTAAAACATCCTGTTTCACAGAAGAACATGGCGTATCACCTTCCAGACAAGAATCCAGTGACTGCCTGGACTCCCAGCTGCATTCCTGAACTTGTCTAAGGGTGTCGTAAACACGTTGATGGGATCCAAAGATGCACAAAGAGAAGCTACAACGTTATGAAAAATTGTTGACATCTTGGTTGCTCCATACAACATCATACCATGCTTTGTGAGAAAACAATTATTTTGACAATGTTAGAGACTGGTCTAACCACCAAACCCACCAACTCCTCCCCTCTATGCCTTCTAAAATTGCTCCAACAAAGTGAAAAAAAATACCCAACTAACACAATATTCCAGGATGGTGGAAAATCAAATACTAAAGGGTAGAGGGGATGCTATAAAGTACATATGTGAGCTTTCAGTTTGATCGAGCTTATAACACATGCTGTGTGTATAAATTCATGATTTGAACCTATAAACCGGAGATCCAGCATTCTGAGTTGGTTCTGGGAAATTGCATAGACTTATGTGAGCCAATGCCTGCTACCAAGTATTTTTTTTTCTTAACTCTTTAATTTGAGGGTTTTTACTTGATTTTGAGGATTAGCTTAAACTTCCTTGGGTAATTCTATTATCATTCCTCCATTTCTTTTCGCAATGCTTTTCAAGGAAAGTTTAAGTTATATCAACTAGAAACATGTTGCTTCTGTTTGATCTGTGCTTGGTATTTCTCTTTAGACAGATGTGGCAAAGTTTTGGTGCTTATAAATATTTTCCTTTTAGGGGAAGGGATTGGATTTATGGTGCAGAATTCCATCAATCTATATTAGGACAAAGTATCTGGGAGATGCTATGTAGTGTACCTGTTCACTGGAAGAATTTCTTTATGTTTATGTGCCCAATTAGATGTAATTTGTAATAAAATGGGCTTCTTCCAGAAATCAGATTTCCAGAACCCATTTTTTCCCTCCTAAGCTAAGCAGTGTGTACTTGACAGATTATTAATCAGAAATTTGTAGATGTTTCTTTTTTTTCCCTCTTAAAGTAGGATGGGCAACAATTTTTCTATCAAGAACCATAAGAGGAAATATTAAATAAGACCTCAAAAAAAATAACAAAAAACCTAGAAAGCAGTTATCAATGTATTTTTTTAATTAAAAAAATACAAAAATGTACAAAAAATAATCACTCATATTTTCACTTCCCAGTTTAGGTATTTATCATCTTAATATATTCATATACCTAAAAAAATCGTGTTATTTTTGTAAAAAAAAGGATCTCGTTATAAATAATTCAAAAATAGAGATAAGTATAAAGATGAAGATGAAATAATTCATCCCAAATACTACGATCTCCCCCAAAAAATCATTGTTAACATTAGAGAAATGTCATTTTAGAGTCTATCCTTTTATGCATACAGATCAACCAGAAATATTTATTAAGATGAAATCTTATTACAGAAGATACTTTAATGAAAAAAGTATAATTTTACTTGAATTTAATAGAAGAAAAACTGAAGGAGTTGTTGAACTTCAAATGAATGTTTCTGTAGACAAGACGGATTATTTCCTAAAACTTCCCTCTCAGATTGAGAAAGGAAATTTAAAACAACAATGATCAGAATAATTTTTAAGCTACATATTTCAATCTTAGCGTTATCAAACTTTCTCCCATTGCTTCCCAAATTTTGTTCATATTTTTATATTGTCTAGAAATATGATGTCTGCACTTTTTTGGTAACTATAATTCTCTTTTCAATTAGTTCAGTATTTAGCTCCAGAGTTAAATGGATTTAATGCTTATCAGATTCTTAAAAATCTGGACATTTTTGGGGCTGGCCCTGTGGCCAAGTGGTTAAGTTCATGCGCTCCGCTGCAGGCGGCCCACTGTTTCGTTGGTTCAAATCCTGGGCGCGGACATGGCACTGCTCATCAAACCACGCTGAGGCAGCGTCCCACATGCCACAGCTGGAAGGACCCACAACGAAGAATATACAACTATGTACCGGGGTACCAGGGGGCTTTGGGGAGAAAAAGGAAAAAATAAAATCTTTATTAAGAAAATCTGGACATTTTTATTTTATGCTCTTTATTTTGATTTGTACTTTAATACTTTTTCCCCAAGAAATGCTTATGAATGTTGTATTCCCTGAATTCTGTCATGTTTGAGGAAGTGTACCCATCGCCCTTCTAGTCAAACAGCATCTTGGCTGGGTACCGTGTTCGTGGATCACACTTTCTTTTCTTCAGAACGTTGTGACCATTACTCCATTGTCGTTAGCATTTACTATTGCTGTGAAGTGGTCTGATTTTTCCCAATGTACATGATTTACTTTTCGGGCTGGTCACTCAAAGGATTATTTCTTTGTCCTTGAATTTTAGTGATGTAACTGAGCCACGCTCAGTGTCGAGTGGTCTGTGTGAAACTTTTCTGGAAAATAGAGAACTCCTTCAAGCTACAGATTCAGGGCTTTTTTCCCCCTTACTTTCAGAGAATTTTTCTGACCTCATATATTTGGCTTCATTTTCTGTTTATTTGTTGGGTTTGCCCCTTCAAGCATACCAATTATCCTCACATTGGATCTTATTTCTCTGTCTTCCATATCAGTCCATCTCTAAATGTTTTGATTTCTCTTTTTTAAATCTATTCATCATGATTAGCTCATCTTTCTTCCATGTCAGTAATTTGATTTACAGCAATAACTACTGTGTTTCTTACTGTATCTAAATTATTTATCATTCCTTAATGCTGCTGTTTGGAGCCTCTATTTCTTTCCCTGGGCCTGCAGTCACTTTTTCCATCTTGGTTAGATTGTTCTTATTATCAGGCCTTTGATTCCTTGTTTTATTTGGACCACGTACTTATTAAATTATTCCATATTGTGAAGCAATTTTCCTTCTGATCCTTGACGTTTTCTTATTATTTAGTTCTTTGTCTTTCCTTTACTTTCTTCCTTCTTTACCATACAGTATTTATATAATTGCCATGCCATTTCTTTTTATCTTGTTCATGTTTGGGTGGTTTCATCCAGACATTCTCTTTGCTCCAATGCCCTGAGGATTACTTCTGGTTTTCTTTTCACATTGTTTGTAACCATTTGTTTACTCCTCCCAGCTGTAGGCTGATGGCTGAGTGTCCCTGTGCTCTACATACTCTTCTGTAACCCAAGAGGATGACGATAGAAGGAGAGAGTCCAGCTGGGATATTTCCAGTCTTTGTTAGATAACCTAGGCCCTGCTCATTGTTTCAAGATTTTGTTAATGGTCCTTTGTCAAGGTCTATTTGTGCTCCTTTCCTGTGAGAATGTAGCCTTGGTCCTTGAACTGAACAGCCGTGGAGCTTTTTCTTCTGTACAGCCAGCGCCTATTTCACTCCTTTTCCCCTCAACAGCTTCCCCCCACTCCCAACTACTCAGTTTGAAAAGGGAAAAGATAATGACTGAGTTGGTTTCTTTCTAGGCTTGATTTGATCAACTTAACAGTACAATTTCCAGGAATTTGGGCAGAGGTAAAAGAAAAGCTGTGCTTCCTATTTCTTTTCACAACCATCCATACTTTTCCTTATTTGCTAGTTTTTGAAAGTTTATAACGTTAACCTAACCCCCTTTCCCTGCTTTGTGGCTATTAGTAATTTCGCCCCTGGCTTTTAATTTTTTGGCTTTTTTCCCCCCTCTCATTTTGTTAGATACTGGGGAGGGAAACACCATGACTCAGTGTTAATCTGAAATCTTAAAGCTGAGACAGGATACAGCAAAAATTATATTTAACAAACACAACAGATGATTTACATGTAAATTCCATATCATAGGCAGTTAAAATGGAGGAAGTTGGGAAGAGATATATGATGAGGATTTGAGAAACTGAAGCAGAGAAAACCCAAGAGAATAAAAGGACAATAAGAAAGAGATGGCAGAAATAAAAAGAGTGAAATTCAATTGGTTCCGATAACTACAAAGTAGTGATAAATTGCTTTGGTGGGCAATATTGTCTTTTGGACTGAGGGCATTGGTGTTGGGAATGAATTATCACTGTGCTCTGAAATTTTAGTAGGCTTTTCAACTTTTGAAAAATAGTCCTTCCTGTTCTGGGAAATAACTTAGCTATTTTCATTCTCAAACTCTAAAGTTTATGTTTGAAATAAAGTCTTATTTTCCTATGTAACCTTGAAATTTTAACAGATGTTTGAAGGAATGACTTGGCTTTTAAAATTTATTTTGTAATCTGAGAATTGTTGACCAATGTGCCAACTATCCTGAAAGTTCCTGCCATTCGGAGTCACAGACTGTAGCATTGGAGGGTAGTAAGAAAGCAAAGAAAGTCTGAACATTGGGATGGAGAAAATGATTAGATTGATAATAGAATCAGAATTAGGGAGAGAAGAAAAGTGGGCCCAGACACTCGGTGCAAGCAAGGGGTAGGGGTGTGGACACAAAGTCCTTGCAAACATCTACCTAGGGATGCTGTAGAAGCCGTGTAAAGCTGGAAGTCACGTGTCTACGTAAAAATTAGCAACCAGGAGAGCCGTGGAGAGAAGGAGCAAAGTGGACAGGAACAAAAGTGCCCACTAACACAGAGTGGAAACAGGTAGATTGTTTTCTATCATCTTGATTCTATCTAGAATGTGGGAAGAGATGGGAAACCTGCAATAATGAGAAATGATAATTCTTACCGAGGAGAGAGGGAGAGAGGAAGACAGAGAGAGAGAATGAGCATCTTAACCTTTGACATCCCTAGACTGTCGAATTGACATATTTCTCTTCTCTGACATTGTAGGTCTGCTTCAAAATTGCATTATTTTGGGTCAGCATTTGCGACTATTTGATTTTTTAATTTTTCTTTTTCAAACTCAATTTTTGAAATTGAATTCAAAACTTGATTGAGGTAAAACATACAGTAAGCTGCTCTTCTTTGAAATATGAAATTTGATTAGTTTTGACAGCTGTATATACCCATGAAACTACCAACACAACCAAGATATCATATATTGTTAGCAAGGGATGCAACATTTCCACTTCCTTTGCATTCTCTCTCTCTGTCCACATTCTTCTTAATTCATTTTATTCAGCTGTACTGCTGAGGTATAATTGACAAATAAATTTTTTTTTAAAGATTTTATTTTTTTCCTTTTTCTCCCCAAAGCCCCCCGGTACATAGTTGTATATTCTTCGTTGTGGGTCCTTCTAGTTGTGGCATGTGGGACGCTGCCTCAGCGTGGTTTGATGAGCAGTGCCATGTCCACGCCCAGGATTCGAACCAACAAAACACTGGGCCGCCTGCAGCGGAGCGCGCGAACTTAACCATTCGGCCATGGGGCCAGCCCTGACAAATAAAATTTTAAGATGGTTAAAGTGTACAATGACATGATTTGATATTCGTATACCTTGTGAAAGGATTCGCATCAATGAGTTAACACATCTGTCACCTCACATATTTATCTTTTTTTTGGTGAGAGAACACAATTTCTACTCCTAGCAAATTTCAATTATACAATATAGTATTATCAAATATACTCATGAGGTTATACGTTAGATCTTCAGACCTTCTTCCTCCTATCACTGAAAGTTTGTACACTTTACCAACCTCTCCCTAGTACCTCCACCCACTAGCCCCTGGCAACCACCATTCTACTCTCTGTTTCTGAGTTCAACTTTTTTTTTAGATTCCACATGTAAGTGACACCATGCAGTATTTGTCTTTCTCTGTCCAGCTTATTTCACTTAGCATAACGGCCTCCATGTTGTCACAAGTGGCAGGATTTCCTTCTTTCTTCAGGCTGAATAATATTCCATTGTATATATAGACACCACTTTTCTTCATCCATTTTTCCCATCAACGGAAACTTGGGTTATTTCCACACCCTGGCTATTGTGAATAATGCTACAATGAACATGGGAATACAGATATCTCTTTGAGATAATGATTTTGTTTTCTTTGACTATGTATCCAGAATTGGGACTGCTGGATTATGTGGTAGTTCTATTTTAAGTTTCTTGAGAAAATGTCATCTGTTTTCCGTAGTAGCTGGACAAGTTTACAATTCCACCAACAGTGTACAAGGGTTTAATTTTCTCCACATTCTTGCCAGCATTTGTTATCTCTTGTCTTTTGATAATAGCTATCCTAACAGGTGTGAGGTGATATCTCCCTGTGGTTTTGATTTAAATTTCCCTGATAAAAAAGTGATGTTGAGCACCTTTTCATGTATTCACTGACCATTTGTATGTTTTCTTTAGATGAATATCTATTCAGGTCCTTTGCCCATTTTTAAGTTAGATTATTTGTTCTTTTTTTGCTATTGAGTTGTATGAGTTTCTTGTATATTTTGGATATTAATCCCTTATTGGATATGTGGTTGCAAATATTTTCTCCCATTTCCATAGGTTGCCTTTTCATTTTGTTGGTGATTTCCTTTGCTGTGCAAAAGCTTTCAGAGCTAGGTGATTTGGGGGCTCATCCCTCAGGTGGAAGCCTTAAAAATTGGTGATCGAAACTCTTATTTCTCAGGGAAAAGCTGGGAGTTGGGGGTTCCCTTCCAATTGTATGGTGCTCTGTCAGGGGTGGGATTTATGGTGAGAATGTGTCTCAGCCTTTCCTACCCATTTTGGTATAGATATTTTCTCAGTCACCAGAAGTGTAGTTTCTGGATCTCTTTCTGAGGTAATTGCTCTGTATGTAGCTGTATATTCAGCGTGTCTGTGGGAGGAGGAAAATTCAGGAGTCTCCTATGTTGCCATCTTGGTCCAGAGTCTCAATTCACTTTTTAAACTACCCCTATTATTGTGGTGATAAGATATGCCAGGGATTTTTGTTAAAGTGGAAAAAATGTTTGCTAATTTATATGTATTAATCACAATTATTTTAAAATCTGTGCCTGATCACTCTAATATCAAGATTACTTGTAGACCATTTCTACTGTCTTTTTCCCTATGGTTTTTCAGGCATTTAGTCTGATCTTATGGTTTATCTTGTAAGTTTTGGTTGAATGTTAGACATTATATATAAAAAATTATGGTAAAAATTTGAAAATGTAGATAATGTTTTCTTCCTTCAAAGAGTGTTCAGAACAGAGGCATATCACCTTAACCTAGTCTGGGACTATTCTGATTTGAAGGTTTTGGTCTTGGTAAAGGCAAGTCTAGTTCCAGTCACTTTTATTCCTAAGGTACAATCCTTCAGAGATCTTATCTGAATGCCTAGGTTTATTGGTTTATCTGGGATCCTATCTCTTGGTGAGCTGAGTTTCATTTTTTGTCTCCCTGTCCCCTTGAAATACTGAAAGCTCTGCTTAACTTCTCAGCTTCTCTACCAATGCTTGTAAACTGGCAAATGCCTTGGCGGAAAAACATCACTGATTATCTGGCTCACCTTAATGTTCTCTCTTCTCTCCAGACTTGGCCCTTCAAGTCCTGGCTGCCTTCGTAGTAGCTCTCTGACTCCTTCAAACACACACACACACACACACACACATACACATAATTGAACGGTTCCTTATCTTGTATTCTCTTAGTTTGTGGCTTCTTTATTTCATTATCAGCCTAATTATCCAAACTAGCAACCTAGGTGTCATCTTCAATTTTTCCCCTTCATTACCTGCATACAATCGATTACCAAATTCTATTTTACCTTCTAAATAATACCCTAGTCTCTCCCCTCACTTCTATTTCCACTACTGGGTTATTATTTCAATTTGGAGCTCAGAATTTGCTTTCTTTGAGAAATAATCTTCTAAACAATGGGCAAATTCTCAGGCAAGCCTACAGAAGTCATATTCTATTCGAAATGCTATCGTAGGCTGAGCCATGTGCTTCCCAACCCCAAGTTCTGAGGCTCTTGGTCTCTGAATTCCCTGTCCTCTCTTAGTCTAGAAACCTGAGCTCTAGCCCAAACCTGAACACCAGGAGCTCATCTGGGTGAATGGAGAAGGGAGAAGGGGGAAGAGAGAGATAGGAGATTAATATAGACCCCAGTGTAAGGGCGAAAAGCTGGCTGAGGGGGGGCAAAAATAAAAAAAGAATAAGCACTCCAGACTTAGATCTTCGGACAGGGAGCTGGGCTACAGTTGCCAATAAAATACATGCAATATTTAGGATATATTGATGCTAAAGTTTTTCATTGCTTATCTGAAATTCAGAAATAACTGAGTATCCTGTATTTCATTTGCTACATCTGTCAACCCTATGCTAGCCCAAAAGAGTTAAAGAAATTGAGTGTGGGATGCATGGAGACAATCTCTATAAATTTAGATATAGACATACGTATAGATATAGATATAGATTTAGATATTGATATTGATATAGATACCTGATAAGAGAAGAGTTTGTTATTTAGGAGCTGCATTTATAGGACAGTTTGGCGTATTGATATAATGCAAGCTGGGTCTTCAGTTGCTATATTGTAATTTTGAATATATGTGGGCAGCTTGCCATCCCTTTTTTATGAAATAATTTTGTCATCTGTTAAATTTTCCCCTGAGTAATCTTTTTCAGATTTATGCTAGGAAAAAACATCAGTGTGAGTTCAAAAGCATGCAAGTGGATTGATCTCTGCTAGCATAATCTGATGAGTGAATTTCATTTTATTGGCTCAAGAACCTTTCATGAAGACTAATGAATGAATAATTTGGACTAGATTTTCCCTAGCAAAATAAACTGTCACCTGACTTGTTCTTTAATTGTGTCCATGTCTGTTTTGGTGACAGAGAGTGGGCAAACAGCTCAGTAATTTCTTATCACTCACCACGGCTTTATGGACAGCAGAACTGACAAAGGAATTCAGAGGGGAGGTGTTGATCAGAAATTAGAGTGAGAACAAACTGATGTCTTCAAAGACGTTTCTGCCAATGTCAGGGGCTGTCTAAGCTCTCGTCATCACAAGGGCCCAGAGCTTATTTTATGAGTTAGTGCAAATCAGATATGATGTTTAAGTGCTCTCTCAAGAAAACTTGCAGGAATTCCTTTGTGAAATCGAGAATCCTTTCGTAATGCAAACCATTCCAAATTTGGAGAATACAGTGAAAGGGATTTTTAATAGTCTGCCAAAATCGAGTTAGTATCTGACTCAGAAATAATGTAGTTGACCCTTCAGTGAGGGGACTGAGTTGTTAAAAAAAAAAAAATCAGTGCCCTAATAAAACATTTACTAGGAGGTAGCTTCTATTATCAGCAGCTAATCTCTGGCCTGGGCTGACGTTATCGTCATGTTTGAGTGAGGACCAACGAAGCGCCCCCAGGACCCAGGCGACTGAGCATCAGCAAATTGATGGCTTCTATAAGTGAAGAGAGTTTAGAGCAATGATTTTCAAACTGTTGCTGGACATTGGAATCACTCGTAGAATCTTTAAAAACCCAATGCCAAGGGACTTTTAAAGGCTGTATCAATTAAATTAGAACGTTGAAAGCTGGACCCCCAGGCATCAGTAGTTTTGAACATTCTCCAAGTGATTCTAATGTGCAGCCAACCTTGAGAACCAGTGGTTTCAAACAGAGCAGGGACGCTCATCCCAGCTGCACATTAGCATTACCCGGGGAATATTTGAAAACCTGCGGACGATCAGACTTCATTAAGACCAATGTAAGCAGAGTGTCTGCGTGATACAGCCCAGAAGGTGTTCAACTGCTGGCTCAGGGAGCATAAGCAGTGGTTCTCAAATCATGGTTCCAGAGCCAGCAACATCAGCAACACCTGGGAGCTTGTTAGTAGTGCAAATTCTCAGGCTCCAGCCCATACTTACTGAACCAGTACCTCCAGGGGTGGGGCCCAGCACTATGCATTTTAACAAGGGGAACCTGACACACGCTGAAGTTTCAGAACCAGCAGTGTAGTGGATACGAGCTAGTCCCTGGATCCAGTCTCTGGGTTCAAATCTTGCCTCTGTTACTTACAGAGTAACATGGGCAAGTTACTGTGCCCCAATCTCCTCTTCTGCCAAATGGGGAAAATAATAGCAGCCCCTCAGAGGGTTGTTATAAGGGGTAAATGAGAGGCATTTGATCAGTGCCTGGCACTTGGTAAGCACTACCTAGTGCTTGTTAAATAAGCACATACATGTGCTGTTCTAAAGAGAGGTGAGTCTCTGATAATATTCAGTAGGCATTATTCGTTACTGCACCAGAACCGTGAGTAAGATCTCTCCTGTGATTTCCTTGCTGGTACCTTGAAATCCCCTTAATCATTGGACCATGAACTCACAGGCAGGACTTTCTACCGGAAAGAACAGCTGCCTTGTAGGCCAATTTCTAGGAGGACTCTCTTTCATGGGGAAAAATATTAAATATTTAGGTAGGTAATTTCCCAGTCTGAGGGCTTGTTTCCTACTTGTGAGTGGTTTTTTAATGAAAACTCAGGGTGGAGATGGGGAGGTGCTAATTCACTGGGAGAAGCAGGTCAGTTCTCCCTGGCTTTCAGAGAAGGTGGAGGGAAATGCTCTTCTCAGCAGCGGCTGAATCTCACGGAATTAGAAGACGGAACCACTTTTCATGAAAATGCATTCCTGAGGATTCCCTTGAAGAACTTAAGAGACCAGCTGGACTGAAACTGGACTTTTTAGGGTCCTGAGGGAAATGTAAAATCTAGCAGTTACTCTGGAATTGATGCTTCCAAGGAAAGAGGGCATTTGTCTATGATGCTCTCTGTGTACTCTTAAGAAAACTCGAGAAGGCAAAAATTGACCACAAGCACTCGAGTGTCTTCCAAAGGGCTCCTGAGGATGAGGTCTCTTTCTGGAGGCACTCCGTTCATCTGTTGAAAGAAGGGCTCATTATGGTGTCCCCCCTCCTTTACAAACCGGATTTTTCCCAAGGCTATTTGTAATATTTTTCATGAATTTTAGATGCATTTCCCTATAAGTAGTGCTATCTCTTTCGGTATCACACTGTACTAAGTGTCTCTTATAGAACCCAACCTCCATTTACACCAGGAACCTGGGGCCCAACACACATTCCTGCCCTTGCCTTCAGCCTCTGAATTTTTTTTAATGAAAATGACTCTCTGCTCCTTGAGGAGAAGGACCATGTTTTATACATCTTTTGTATCCTTCATGGGTCTTAGAAAACAATACATAGTTCTCAATAACTGGTTGCTTTTCTTGATGTTTCTCTGTGTATCTTGGCTGCCAGGAAGCTCAGACTTAAATATGAGTTTAATGAAAGAATCTTTTTGCTGATATAATTGAGCCTGCATATCTTTTGATGGTGTCAGTTATCTTTATTATCTGTACTTCAATTTTTAAAAGAACGTAGGATATCAATTTATTTTTAAAAAATGTGTTTTTTTAGTTCAGTTGAAATCCCTCTTTTGTACCAAAGTATACCTACATATTTCTAAAATTTGCATGATTTAAAGCAGGGGTTCTGGGGCCTGCCTGGTGGCACAGCAGTTAAGTTCGCATGTTCCACTTCAGCGGCCTGGGGTTCGTTGGTTCAGATCCCATCCCAGGTGCAGACATGGCACCGCTTGGCACGCCATGCTGTGGTAGGCATCCCACATATAAAGTAGAGGAAGATGGGCATGGATGTTAGCTCAGGGCCAGTCTTCCTCAGCGAAAAGAGGAGGATTGGTGGCAGATATTAGCTCAGGACTAATCTTCCTCAAAAAATAAATAAATAAATAAAAAATAAAGCAGGGGTTCTTATTTTGGAATACATATATATACGCTTTGAAGGAGTCTGTATACTTTATAAACACACATACTCACACACATACTTTATATACATATAAAATAAATAATATATAAATATAAACAATATAAAATACTATCTATCTATATTCATCCATATATACACATTTATATATGTATTTATATACATATATGTTGTGTGTGTGTATATTTTTGGAGGGAGGGTTCCTCTAGCTTTCATTAACTTATGCAAATGATTTATGACTCTCCTCTTGCCCACTCCCCTCCCCCAAAGTTAAAAATTACTGATTTAAAGGGACCCAGAAATAAATCCAGTAATCTGAGTCCACACAGCTCTGCCCTCAATTCTTCCTCCCCAGTCAGTAAACATCATCATTCCTTTTGGCCTCACCCAGGAATTGTTCTAACTAAGCAAGTAGATGAATGGTTATTGTGGATCCAGTTCAAAGCAAGGCACAACTGGCTGGTTTTAGATCCTGAAGAAGGCCCACAGTTAGATTATGACCCGAGAGGGGTTGGGGCTGGCAGGCAAACCTTGCTTCTGAAGGAGGCTGAGGCAGAGGGAGGGGGATGGCTTCACCCCTTCCTTTCCTGGTTTCCTCTGGCAGAAAGATGTCTGCCGACTATGCCAGGTTGTACATTGGAGCCAATGGTCAGCAGGGGTGCTGGGCTAGAGGCGGCAGAAAGCACCCATAATTGTCAAGGAGCCGACTGTCAAGCCACAGAAGCAGCGTGTTCCGTGTTTGTGCAAAGAGGCTGTTATCTGGAGGCTCAGATGGTGTTTTCCAAAGGTGCTCAGTTGAGTCTCCGGTGCTGCCTCTGCCGCCTTGTGGGGAGGGAGCAGAGTGGGTGTGCCATCGCTTCCCCGGCCTCTTCCAGCAGAGCGGCCCAGCTCTGATCTGTTTAATAGTACGACTCCACAGTGCCGCAGGTGCACACGGACTCGCTGCTCCTCTTGTTTCCTGTAGGAGGAACATGGCTGTTCTACCACTTCTGCTCCCTCACTCACCTCCCCAGAGGAGGAGGGGTGACTTACCTGATCGGGGAACTTGGGAGCAACCCCTGAGAATGAGCGACTCAGCCCCCTCTGACCCCCTCTAGCTCTGGACCCAACATGCCTCAGAGACCATGTTCCCCATCGCCTGGGCTCCTCTGTGCTGGGTTTTCCAGGGCAGACTCTCTCATGGGAGATGTGGGAGCTTTCCAGTGCTGCCGTGGATAGGCTGAATTTGGGGATGCAATGCTGGCATACTCCCTGGTCCTCGCGTCTAAGCCGCCGTCTCCAACAGCTGTATCAGTAGTAAAAGTGATGTTTTGGTCTCCATCTGCCTGACTCCCATGTTTATCTCTTTCTATTGGTTCTGAATATGAGCAGGTAAGAGAGGGATGTTTGTATTAATTCCCTAAAATCCAGTAATTACTTTTGAAGAAAGGCTTTAGAAAAGCTTGAAATCTTCTGATCTCAGGCACTGTGGGTGGTTAGCAACACAGGGGGTCAGGTGGGCTGGCGATCCTGGGGAGAGGTAGGGACAGAAGTGAAGCAGGCAAAGAACTGGTCACTCCACCCCAGCAACCACAGAAATCATGGAACCTTGCCAACCTGGTCTTCCAATTTGGGATGCCGTTCAAATCTTCTCTGCCGGCCAGCTAACTCTGAGAGATGCTAACCAAAGTTTGCCTGTACCAATGAATGTCTAACTGATATATCAAACAAGTGGAGTCTGATCTGGTGTGATCAGGAATATTTTTTCCATGACTGTTCTGGCAAACCCCATCTTAGCTCCTTTCTCCTAACTCCCACCTTTGGATGCAATCTCACATAGAAGTCATCATCTTTTTGGTTATTCTTGGATAATAATTAAAAAGCCCTCGAAATACATCTAGCCACAAAAATACATCTTAGTGGTAATTAAAATATCCAGATGGCAGTATAGCGGTCACAACTAGAGCAGAAGCTCTGCCATCCTCTGCACAGGTCAGCTTTAGCCTGGAAAAGGGTATGAAACAGGGAGGTGAGGCTGCCTGCCTCCTTCTGTATTTCCAACAGAGCATGTCTTCACTTCCCCTTTAACTCACTGGGCTGCCTTGGATGGCGGGAAAGAGGAAGAGAAAGAGGAGGGACCAGAAAAGTTCTTGCTTGGTGGCCTTCATGTTATCTGGCACTGTCTTTCTTGGTGGTGGCCCCTCAAGATGTTCTCCTGTAGGGTCCCTCTAACTATAGCATCTAGCCTTTTCTGCTGGGGTCACGGTGCCTCTTCCAGAAACCACTCCCTGGTAAGATCATTTTAAAAATGACCCAAGTTGACATTCCTACCTTGAGTCCCACATCTGGGACTCACATACGTGCAACCTGGCTTTTAATCCAAAGGGGCTTCAGCTCACATCCTCTGATGACTGGTAGCAGAGGGTTAGTGGCCCCAGTGTGAATGCTGAGAGTGAAGCTGGCAGAGACTTTGTTGGAAGGGACTTGGAGGAAAAGGTGGTGGGCAGAATGGCGGGCCTTGCCCTCGTTCAGCCTGCAGTGGCCTCTCCTTCCTGCTTCTGCTACCTTGCTATTGGCTGACCACTCTTCTTTTGCTTCTCTGAGGCTTTTTCCCCCCTGTCCTTTGCATGGTCACATCATCTGGCCCTTTTCATGGAGTCTTGGCTTCTTGGTGGCACCAGCCTTTCTTTAATTTTTGTTTTTCTGGCCCAGCTGCATCTCCCTCTTTCACTTGCTATATTGAGAGTGTTTGGGGCAATTTTGTGGAATGAATGAAGCCAGCTTCTCTGGTCAGTCGCTGCATCTAAGGAAGTTGATTGAACCTTCAGAAAGTTCATCTGAGCTTATCTGCAGACAGAAGAAGGGGTCTGCTGAGAGGAGTGAGCAAGGGCGGGAGGACAGAGGCCACCAAGCAAGGAGGAGGAGGGGTGAGCTGCCCCAGAGAAACATGGGGTCGGGCAAGAGTCCATCGGGTCCAGCAAACTGCCCAACTGTCATAAGATGAGAGGGAATTACACAGAGGGAGGACTTGCTGCTATTAGATTCTGGGGCATTTAAGGATTCCGAGCAAGACAATAAGCGCTGTGGATATCAACTCAATAATCCCTTCTGCTCCCAGGATTCTGGGAAAACCCATTTCACCGATCCCCTACAAGAAGTTTCCAAATCACTCAGAAGAAAGTATGTTTTTCACCTGAAAAATATTCAGTCTTTCCTTATCAGCAGGCTGGTGCTGCCAGCACAGTAACACTATGCTTTCCTCTAAAGATGTGTAGAGCTGTGGGGCCGGAACAGATGTTTGAGGTGGATGATTACCTCTGCTCAAACCTGATTTCTTTTGAAACAACATCTCTTAGGTGCCTAATATGCACTGACTGCATTTGCTACAGGCCTCTCCTTTGACACAGACTCTTAGCTCCTCCCTGTTGGCTAGGTGATTCCAAGGATGCTGGGATTTTTGTAAAATCCTGGCCTTTGGTTAGGGCTGAAACTGGGCCGACTGCGGTGTGTGGGGAGTTAAATCTCCCCGAACTTGGTCTTGATGCGTTTGCTCTGGTGAATTCTTCTCACTTCTGGCAAAAAAGCGATGTGTGTTCTTTCTCTCCTGGGTTGGATTCCTGGAGCTGGATCAGGTTTGCTGGGGTTAGCTTTTCCTCTTGTTCCCTGTGTAAAAGGAAAACAAGGACAGGTGGTTGCATAAAGGCCCTGGTGAGTAAATCTAAAGCACTTGTGAAAACTCAAAGTCAATATTTTCTTGAAAGTAAAGGAAAAGAGAATGTACACAAATGTAGGCCATTTAACTCAGCTGCCGTAGCAGAGATGACCTGGATATCAATGGCTGGCTTTTGCAGCCTCTCAGTATGTTCTTTCTTAGCTCCCAAAGTTGGGCAGTGCCCTCTGCCAACTTGTTATTAACAAGATTGCCCAGTATTTTGAACAAAGTTGCTGTTTCAATTTCCACCTCAAGGAAAACAACGATAAATTGCTTACAGTTTTTAAATGCTAGCCCTGTGCCTGGCACTGAACTAAATGTTTTATATGGATTATTTTGTTTAATCCTCGCAACAACCGTATGAAGTAACTACTATTATTTTCATGCATAGATGATAAAAATGAGGCTTAGAGATTAGAATTAATTAGCCCACAGTCATAGAGTTTGTAATTGATTCATCCCGTGGCTATTGTGACTTCAAAGTCCCTGCCATGTTGTCTTCATCAGTTGAATAAAACGTTATCTCTTAAGGTGTGTTTTCTTTTTCCTTCCCATGTGTTTCGGTTATTTATCAATGGTGATTTATTATTTCTCACAATTCTGTGGAGAGTTCTGCTTTCCGTGGTGTTGGCCACATTCATTGGGAGCTCAGCTGAGGCACCTCCGTTGTCCTCCACTTGGCCCCTCTCTGCATGTGGTGTCTCGTTCTCCAGGGCATCTCCACATGGCCTCTCTCCAGCAGGATAGCTGAGCCTTCTTCCCAACATGGCAGCTCTAAGAGGGAGCTTTCCAAGAGAACAAATCTCACTGTGTAAGCGCTTCTCAAGTGCTTGTATCACACTTGCTAAAGCCTCATTGGCTAATCAAGGCATGGGATCAAGCTCAGATGTAGCGTGGGAGGGGACTTTACCAGGGGGTGGATCCCAGGAAGTGGTGTTCACTGGGGAGGCCTCAATGTAACAGTCTACCACACTACTAATAACACTAATAGTAACAATATCTGTCATTTATTGAGCACTTATCATGTGCCAGTCAATGTGATTCTCTTTCCTCATCATAGTAACACAACCTATCAGCTTGAAGTCTTTATCCGCAGTTTACAGGAGAGGAAGCTGAGACCCAGAGACTCTAAGTAACCTGATAAGATGAGATGGAATTCAAACACTGGTCATTCTATTTATAAGGTCTCAATGCAAGAGATAGAAGTGTGGTATGTAGAAAATAGAAAAAAATAAAAAAGGAAAGAATGTTATTTTTAATGTAACAATAGGCCTTGGAATTTGGAAGGAAAAAGGAAAGGTACTAGTCAGTGGCCATTCAGGCTGGGTGCTATAGTGTGTCTGCAGCCTTGCTGTCCCAAGACTGACTTTCTTTCGTTTGTAGTTACCCTTTCTAATTCTGGCATTTTGAATGAAGAACACAGTCAGTAAACAAGATTGGGTATAATTAGGCTAATCAAAATGTGAAAGAATATAATGCAACTTTTCTTTTAATCAGCCCCTTGTTTTAATCCTTGGCAAAAAAAAGAGGCAGTCTTTCCTCTGGCTGTGTTTTCCCAAAGTTCTCCTTTGAACAATTTGGGAAGCAGAGAGCTGGAGAAAGAACGGGAGTGGAGGGAGCTATACCGTATAATAATGCCGATTTCAAAATATAGCTTAGATTTTTGGAAAATCCCTTCCCGAGCATGAAAAGTGCAATGACTTATGTTCAGATGCTTTTGCCAGCTGAAAACCACCATGACACTCGAGCATGGATGCAAATGTTCCCTCCTTCCCCACCAGCACCCAGGGCTGTGTTCCAGACGATGAACACAGTGTTTGGCCTGTCTCAGGGCTGAGAGGGTATGAAGTGTGGGCATTGTTGAGTGAGTCTGGTTAGGAGGGCAGTTCTTAAAAGCATGGGAATCATGTGGAAAGATTAATGGAAACTTATATTAAAATATGATACCTCCAAAAATAATTTCTTGCAAGCAGTAAGAATTAATGCATTGTGAAACAAACAGAGCTTTCACTATTAACCTCAGGCAAGAAAAAAAAGGGGTGGCTGGCTCAGTGGAAAATATTGGCTGTGATTTTTTTTTTTTGCCTTTTCCATGCTAGATGGTACTAATTGATTGAAGGGCTTGGTTGTTTGGGAGAAGAGGTTGGGGGGGTGCTCAGAAGGGAAGGGATAAAATTAGACCGTGTGATTTTTGGTATATCATGGGTGGTCCCAATTTTCACCCCTGTGTCTGTCTTATTATTTCACTATTGTTTTGGTCTTAGAGGTAATTTTTAATTTTAAGTAGGTTGCTTGGTTTTTCTGAATGTAGACATTTGGAGGAAAAGCTGACTAATGGGTCTGCAAAATCACTGGGGTGGGTGTTGACAGATCTGACTGACATTTGCATGATATTTCCTTGTGTCCTTTTTCCACACCCTGCACCCTAGTGACAGTAGTTAATGGTACACAGATCTTGGAAAATAGCGTTTCTTAACCAATTTCTTTCAAAGTGAAGCCCATAGAGAAAGGAGTCATTTTATCTGAGCAAATAACAAATTCTTACAGAAGCTTGTGATTGCTGTCAACTCTCCTCAAAAATAGACCTTGTGGTGTGAAATGAGGACAGTAATGATTCATATGTAAGGGAGTTTATAATCCATTTTAGAAATAAAGCTGAGCCCGTAAAGTACAGTCCAGGAAAAATAAGGAAGAATGAATAGCCTGAAGGGCACATCAGATTACTTGGGCCAAAATAAAAATATTTGGTATAACTAAAATAAGTCTATATTTACTTTTTGAAAGGTAATGTGCAATTAACTTTTCCTCTGTCTGTTGAATAGTCACTTAAAAACAGTTTTGTAACATTCATGTAGTGACTTCGAATTTATGGAGGGATTGTATGATTTGATCTCACCAACAGTTCTATGACAAAGTCTTCTCATGTAATGTTGTTGACAGGTGACAAAACAGAGGCTGAGAGATTTTATCACTTTCCTAAGGTCACGTAAGTCATAAGTGCCGGAACCAGGACTTGAACTCAGATATGATGGCTCTAAAGCTCATTCTCTTTCCATTAAATTGTACCACATATCACTCTACAAGGCTTTGTGAAATGGTAGCCATGGGTCTGTTCATCCATGATCCGGGTCATGGAAGAGTTTTGGATTTAGAATTAGGAGAGCTAGCTAGATTAGAGTCTCACGTGATATTATTTAGCTGAGTGACTTGAAACACATCACTAAAACTCTCCAAGCCTCACTTTTATTATCTGCAAATTGGGGGAAGATATTGTTTATCTACAGGGTTGTTGTGAAACCAAAGATCATGAAGATAAAGTCCTTTGAAGATGATAAAGTACTCTACAAAGGTACGCTGTTATTATTTATTAAACATAGACTACATACCCAGCAATAGTCCAGGAGCTATGAGAAATTCAGAAGACTTTTTTATAGTCTATATTGACAACCTCTCCTTATTTCCTTCCCATCCATTCTAGAAGTTCCAAGTCCTCGTCACACTGAACTTTTTAGTTTTCCAGACATAACTCGCCTTTTCCTACCTCTATGCCTTGACATATTTCAGTCTTCCTATCTGAAACGCCCCTCCCCTAGGAACTTTATGCATCCTCCAGAGGCCCTTTCCAACTCTCCTGGGTGGAGTTCGTTTTTCCTCTTCTGGGCTCCCATACACTGTGTTCACATCTCTATAATAGCACTTCCCACAGTGCATTGTAATTCATCTGTTTATATATCTGCTTCTGCCCCTTCCTAAGCCATGAGTTCCTCATGGGTGGGTGCTGCCATGTGTATTAAGTGTGCTTGGTACATTTGAGACACCCTAAGGCTTACTTGCCGAATGAATGATTAGAGGTGTAAGAATTACTGTCCTGACTCATAGATACATTACAACTTAATTGAGACAAACAGATATGAAACACTAGCAAAGTCTGCAGGACAATGGATTATGTGATATGGTACATACAGCTCCCTAGCAGTGCATAAATTCACATGAGCAAGAGATTATTGAAAGCTAAAGCAACCAGGAAAAGTTTTAGTAAGTGTGCGTAATTAGTTAATGATATGAAATGAGTGGGAAAACCATTAAATGCACGAGAATTCCTTTAGAGAGGGAATTCCATTGGTTTGGAAGCCCCACTGTGATAGACACTAAGTATTGTTAACTACTCAAAGGATCTGCTCAGGGACAGAACTATTGCGCAAGAGGAAGGGGAATTATCTGATGTCCCAGGAAGACAAGGGATGAGGAAGGGAAGAATGCAAGTGGATTGAGGATAATGGCTGAAAATCACATGCCCAACAAATCTCATTGAAGTTGCCTAAATCCTGATGAGCTTGAACTGAATAGATGTTTTTTGTAGTTTTTTAAAATGGAAGTAATAGATGGACTTGAACTGGAGACATTCCACGTGAATACTGGAGTAGGGAGTCAAAGTGAAAAAAGCAAAGCGCAGGTATTCCTAGAGAGTGTGAGAAGGGCTTATGAGGGTCCAAAGACATGGATTTGGGGTTTTGGTCAGGTTTTAACAAGTCTCTAAGGAATGGAGCTGGGGGGCCTGATATCTGGATGACAATATCAAAATGAATTGTTCCTCCAAAGCGAAGAATTGGCTGTGAGTCTCAAGGAACCATTCATGTTAAAGCAAAATGATACTTCAATCCTTTTTATAGACATTTCTATAGCCACCGACCCTTAGACCTATAGTCCATAAATGTCAGTCTTCCAACCACACTGATGATAGAGGAAAAATTTTCACCTGTCTTTGGCTAAGTAAGGGAAAATGACAATGGTGTGAGTTGTTTATAACACTAAATTCATTTAATTTAAAGAACTACCTTTTTTTTTTAAATCATGTTCTTTTATGTCTTTTTGGTATACATATCCTTTCTTTTGTGAATTGGTGGTTTCTTTTTGATGTCCTCACATGGCAAAATTAAAATGTGTCAAATTTATGCCCGTCTCCTAAATTTCTTGGAAATTTGCTGGTCTATAAAATCCCAAAGTCCAGGAACCACCTCTCTTAAAGTGACCCACAGTATAATTTCAATTCATTAGTTTGTCCTGAATGAAATAGAAGGAATGAGACTTATTTTCAGCTCCTAAATCTGCTATTTCTGGTCTTGGTTGATGGTGTTTAAGGCAATACCTTTTTGAGTCACAGCAGTAGCCTCTTCAAATTAACATTTGTGAATGGAGGAATTGCCCCAGGGCCCCTCTGAGGACTGTCTGCATGTGAACAGAATTTGGTTCTATAATCAATATGTCATTCACCAAGCTAAATCCTGTACCTAGTAAAAACAATACCTTGTATTGTATTATTACAAAGCAGTGTTTATGCAATGATTGCATATTTTCACTTACCTGATTATGAAATTCACAATTGTTCTTAAGCTGCACAGTAATTGACCACAAATGGCATACATTTCATGTAAATGGTGCAATTCCTGTGACTTTTTGTATCAAGGCCAGCTTCATGGGCATGCCACCCGTATAATCCCACAGGCCCTGTGCTCTGGAGGCCCTGCTCTTGGTTTAATGCTCTGTGGTTGCTGTCTTGAAATTGTTAATAATTTTTGAACGAGGGGCCTCACATTTTCTCTTTATACTGAATCTGCAAATTATGTAGCTCTCTGGTACTTGCCTCTCTCTGTGTTATTCTGGAGGCCAGACTCAGCTGGCTTTACATCCTATTAAGGCTAGCTGGTGGAAGGGTGGACAGAAGAATCTGGGCAATCTGAGTTTTTGCAGAAATATTAAGGCCTCATATATCTCCCTGTGACCTAAAATCCCATCTGATAGAGACCATTTAGGTTCATGTAGACTAATCACCCTGGGAGGGTAGAGGGTTGGGGTGGGGGCCTCCTCTTCAGTCTCATCTTTGGTGTAACCCTTGTGCAGGAGGTGCCTGCAGCAGGGGAGGAGGGCTGTGCTGGGAGAGGAGCAGAGAGAACAATTCACAGTGGTCAAGTGGCCGGGGAGGGGTCTTCAGTGGAGCAAAAGTAATTAATGACTTAAATTGTTGCTGTGAGGTTTGCCCTGTAAGCTACCCAGCTCTCCCCTACTCTTCAATAACATCTTCAGTAGAGCTGATATTGCTTTTATGGTTTTGTTAGTGGATTTCTTTGGGAAACTCAAAAAAGTGCCAAGCTCTGAACCCAAGTTGATTCAACATGAAAATAAAGATTGTTCACATGGACTTAGGAACTAGAAGACAAAAGCCACTGGACAACCAGCTTCTGGGTGGCATGGCCTCAATAAAAATTTCAGTTCTGTCATGATCTTCCCCTGAGGTCACGAGAATGAGTGTATGCCGCCCCGAACCGTGGTGGGGATGGTGGGCATTCTCCGTAATTGTGAGCAGAGTGGAGCCTGTGTAAACTAGGAAACCGCCAGCTTTGGGGATTAATCATCTTTGCCCAGGCTCTTTATAAAAGTTTTGTACTTGTTAGGTTGGTTTTGCTTAACTCTTATATTTGACTTCAGATATCATTAGAAATAGTACTTTCGTCATTAATTGTCTTTTTAATCCTTTTTGAGGTTTCTTATATATTATTCTCTCTCTCTTTCCTTCTTTCTCTTTTCTTTTCATTCCTTCACACTATACATAAGTACACTTGAAGCTTTACCATTCCTCTGAGGTTAACTTAAGATATAGGGTATGTTGAGAGGCGCAGGCCAGGACACTGGGCAGGCATGTGGGAAAGAAATATTTTGGCAGCAATATAGTTTGGGAAGCCAATATTTTTTACCATAAGTTACAGTAAATATTTACAAATTTGGTTTTATGTGTGTGTTCAGATTTTTAGTGAAAAGCAATCTCATGCACTGATATTTACTTTGAATATGTTCTCCTCTTTTCAGTAACCATGACTAATTCCCCTTTTCACAGAGAGGAGAGTGTAAGCTGGCATTCAGTCTAGCAAAACACACATACACACACACACACACACGCCCCAATTTACTATGCACATTCTGGTAGTAGGCGTATAGTTAGAAAGCAGGAGTAACAAAACTCAACTCCTAAAATCATAGTACCAATTAATAAACGAACTCAGTGTTGCTGCTCGTGGGGCTGAATCACTATTTCACTGGTTCTTACTCTGGGTTTTGCTAGGAAGGCAAAGAATCTGCAAACTCTGAGTGTGATGCAGCAAATGAACTAAATCCAATAAAGATGTTTTTGCATATTGTTGTTGATGCTGTGAGAGATGTGAAGATAATATAAAAAGATCCTTGCTTTCAAGAAACTTATATGTGTAAAGAAAATACATCAACAATCTCAAGTTCAGTAACCATAAAAGGTGTGAATGACACTTGTGGACAACAATACAAGAGAGGCAGAGAGGATTGCTTCATAAATGGAATGTATGGAGTTGTCTCAGAAAGGCATGAGATTATTTGGGGTTGGCAGGAAAGGAGAACCTCTCTGGAGGAGGTGGATTTGACTTGAGTATTGAAAAGGGGGCATTCCAGGTAGCAGAAGGTAAGCAGAATCACAGAGGTGGTGAAAGATCCATGTCCATGAGAGTGGGATGAAAAAACCGGTCTGGCTAAAATGAAGTTTCAGAGGATGAATAATTGGAGATAGTGCTGGAAGTAGCCAGTGTGTTGGACTATGGAGGGCCTGGACTTTTGGGGATGAGAGACTCGTCGTGCACCATGAAGGCCTTGCTCTAATATGGTAACCAGCTCTGAATCCACCTTTCCCACCCGGCCATCTTGGCCTTCTTTCCTTTTCTGCTTTTACCTTGAAGCCAAGAGTCCATTCTCATCAGATAGGCCCATCCTTCCTGCCTCAATTGTTCCGAGTCTGACGCAAGTCTAGGCCCGGCAGGTGAGTGTGCAAGCTCTTGTGGGGACTCCTTAAAACTCATTACTTTTCCAACTTGGACAGGGTCCGTTTAGAAAGCGGAGTGGTGAAGTCCTCTTGCCTAAGGATATGTGAAAACTCCTTCAGCTTCCACAGTGGAAACAGAGAGGGTTTCTCCCAGTTACTGCCCCCAGAAACTGCTCACCTGGCCCCTAACCCAAGAGCCCAAGAAGTAGGTATAAAATTGGGGATTTTCTCAAAGAACAAGCATTACATAAAGATTCGTTTCAACCCCTGAGTAAGGCATTATGAATACAGACCTGATGATGCATTATTATAAGAAAATGAAAAGCACAGCCTTTGTGGTGGTGCCTGCAGAGCTAAGTAATTCTGGAGAGTAATTATGAAGCAGGAGAATGATTATACAAACTGCAGACTAAACATTAAGCCCTGTGTGTGGGGCCAGCTGACAAGTGGAGGTAATTAATAGGCAGTTACAATATGGAAGATTCCGGAAAATAGAGTTTTGTCATTTCAAATTCATAGTCTCTGACAGAAGAATATGAGTAAGATGAATGTATTTGGATCAAGTAATCTTGAGAGGAAGGGCATTCTCAAATCACTTTTGGAAACAATCCCTGGTGGTGTTCGGTTCCCTCTGTCCCTTTATGAAAGAATGTTCTCCTTGAGTGTTACGGTTGGCGAGCGTGTGAGTAAAGGAGATGTCACAAGCAACTGCTACAGCTGTACAAGCAAGCTGCTGGGAGGATTAGACACTTGTTAGTTTTTATGAAGTTAGGTGTCTGGTCTCTGTTTCTTTGCCTTCTGAAGGCACTTCCTGGCAGAGAGTTGCAACGGTGCCTCACAGAAAACCCCAGGTTGGCAGCATCTGCTCTGTAGCTTGGCAGCCTGCCGCTGGCCCTGAGCATGGCTTGCTGCTTTTCTGGGTCAGATGTGGTTCTGGTGGTGATGGGTCTCAGCCAAATAGGACTCTCGAATCCTGCTCCCCTTCTCCTGCCCCAGAGGCACTGATTATTAGAAGATGTAACAGGGATTCCTGCCTTCCTTTGTGTCAGGAGGGAAGGAGGGGAGCATAATGGGCTTTTTGGAGAGCCAGGAGCCCGCTCTCTAGAACTGATTTTTAGAAAACCATGAAGCTGACTTTTGATAACTTGCAACTTCTTTTTCTCCAATAACCTTTTGGGACCCTTTCCTTCACACCACCCTTATCCTCAAGGCTGATAGATCCCTCTGTCTTACTCCCTAAATGTCCGATTTAATCTTCTTTTGGAATACTGTCAAAGCCTTCTTTGTTTTTACCATACATATCCCATCTTCCAAAATGATCCCTGGCCCCACCTATTCAGAATGTCCATTCCCTAAGGGCTAATACCCAAAGAAACAGATTGATTAATTCACACTAAGATGTGAATGATTGGTGCATTTGGGATGTTTGAAAAATTAAGGCAGTTATTCACTATAGAAGGTCATTTAAAGACAAATGATTAAGAATATTTCACATCTGTTCTTTCACATTTATTATCCTGTTCATCCCTGTGAAGCAGACAATCTTACTATCTTAATTTTGCAGAAAAGGAAACTAAGGCTCAAAAAACTTAAGTAACCTACTTAAATAAATAGTCTCGGTGGGGCTTGAGCCCAGATCTCTGGCTCCAAGAGGCCTTGCTCATTCCCTCATACTCTGGTGCCTGAACAGCAGATGAAAATATATTTGGAGAGTGGATTCTTCTCAACTTTTAGGACAACTAATAGGTTAATCTCTAAAAATCAGCAATCTGCTAAGGGGAGTATAATGGGCTGAGTGGTATCTCCACCAATTTTGTATCTGGAAGCTCTAACTCCCAATGTGGATGTATTTAGAGAGGGGACCTTTGGGAAAAAATTAGTTTTAAACGAGGTCCCAAGGGTGGGGTGCTCATGACGGGATTAGTGCCCTTATAAGATGAGACACCAGAGAGTGTTCTCTCTTTCTCTGGGCCACGTGAGGGCACAGTGAGGAGACAGGCCAGGAAGAGAGTCTCACTGGAACCCAAACATGCTGGCACCCTGATCTCAGACTTCCAGCCTCCAGAACTGTGAGAAAATAAATTTCTGCTGTTTAAGCCCCCCAGTCTATGGGGTTTTGTTACAGCGCCACAGCTGACTAGGACAGGACAATACAGAGAGAACTGGGACCACGGTGCCAGTGTGCAATCATGTCTGCTGCTTACTTCCCAAATGCCCACGTGGTGAATTCCAAGGAACCAGGGAAGAACTAAGAAGAAAACAAAAAGCAGAAAAACTTTAAAAACCCAGGGAATTCTGCTCCTTTTTAACTAGGTTTTCCTAAAATTATATTTTGCTGCAAAACCCTGAGTACAGGTCACCTGTTACAAGATAATCCATAATGTCTCTTAGCCCAGTGACATCAGCTTGGAGTTTTCCTTTTCTTTTTTCCCCCTAATTAAGCACAATGTTCTCAGTTGTATTAGCTATAAAAAATAAATGCAAAAAACCATGCCCAGTTATTTAAAGTAATTCTCTTCTTGACCTAGTTGGTTCATCTGGTCTTCCAGATGAAAGAAGTACCCTTGAATGAGCTTTGTTCTTTGATGCCAAAGATACACAGCTGGTGAATGGCAGATGGTAAAGTTTCCTTGGGATAAGCCACGTGGGGATGATTCACATCATCCAAGGGTAATGTCGTAGTCCAAGATCAACTGAAACTTGCTTAGGCAAAGGGGGAGTTCATTGTCTCTCATAACCAAACCATGAGAGGACAGGGTTGTGGCTGGACGTTAGGGGTGATTGAGATGAGGACTCAATCATCTTAAGCCTCTATCCCTCCAACTCGGCCTCTGCTGTTCCCCATCATTGGTTCAATTCCATCTGACAAATGTCCTCCTGACAGCTGGAAATGAGACCAGCAGAAGCAGCTCACACTTGGGTCCAGAGCTCACCTCCAAAACCAATTGACACTGATGGTCGCTGTTTCAAGCTGCATGAAGAGAGTGGAAGAAGGGATCATCTCCCAAAGATAAGAAATGCTGTTCATAAAAGAAGTGCAGAGAGGGGCTGTGTAGATTCCAAAGAAACGATACTGTAAATGGCTGTGGGAATCACAAATAAATGATGATAAAGCTGATTATTTATACATTATGTGTGTTCTTGAAATGGAAGTTTTAAATAAAAATTGATTTGTAGCATCTAAAATTTCCACTATTTATATTACTGAAATAGAAATATGAATGAATGGAAAAATTTTAAATACATAATAAAGACACACTTAAGAGACACCAGCTCCTTTTGACTCACACATTTCGAAGACAATGACAGTTTTCAGATGGAAAATAACCTAAAAGGAAGTTTTAAGAAATAACAGTAATGAGGAAAATTCAAATAATGAAATAGTGGCCAGCCCTATGGCCGAGTGGTTGGGGACATGTGCTCTGCTTTGGTGGCCCAGGGTTTGGCTGGTTCAGATCCTGGGCACAAACCTAGCACCATTCATGAAGCCATGCTGGGGCAGCGTCCCACATAGCAGAACCACAAGGACCTACAACTAGAATTTACAGCCATGTACTGGGGGGCCTTGGGGAGAAGAAAAAAAAAAGGAAGACTGGCAACTGGTGTTAGCTCAGAGCCAATCTTTAAAAGAAAAAAACGTGTTTATTCACCTATTATTTTCCCTCAAGTATGTACAATGTAACTGTAAAATCATGAGACAAAAAAAGCTGGCAGGCACACTAGAACTTTACACCAACAACTTTAGAATGCAGTCATTTTGTTGGTATAATAATAACAGCTAATATTCATTGAATGTTTATTAAGTGTGGATAACTATTATAAAACTTTTATTGGCATTATCTAAATTAATACTCAAAACAAATAGTGCACTAAGGCCTGTGGACCAAATCCAGCCCATCGTCTGTTTTCGTATAGGGTTTTATTGGGACACAATAACTCCCATTCATTTATTCTTTGTCGATAGTTACTTTCACGCTACAGAATTGAGTAGTTGCAACTGAGACTGTATGAACTGCCTAAAGAATGTATCATCGGGTCCTTTATAGAAAAACTTAGCTTGTCCCTGCAGAAGAATCCTATGACGTAAATATTATTAACCCTGCTTGACCCCAAGGTTGGATACTGGTATTGTCAGGGTGGCAAGTAAAACCCAAGTCTGTCTGAATATAAAGTCTATAATCTTTCCACATATTTTCAAAGCAGAGAACACAAGTCTTAGAGTGAGACTATTTGGGTTCAGATCAGACTCCACCACTTATAGCTGTGTATTGGACATTTTGCTTAACTGCCCTGTATCTCAGATTTCTCCATAACTCCTCCAGTTGGTAATAGATGTTGCTGCTCATCCTTGACATCACTACTGCCCTTCGACCTCAGTGTGTCTGTCCCACGCCCTGCACCTCAGGGCCTCCCATGCTTTGGAGAACTTTCTTCAATATTTTCAAAGTTCCTCTCAGGCCCCTGGGAACAGCTAGAGCAGCAGTGTTATCTGGGCAGGATCCTGGGACCAATATCCTTGCAGACATTGGTCCTCATTTCTGCCCTTTGGGGTGTCTTTGGTTTCTCCTCTCCATCCACCATGTAGAGTCAACCAGATGCCTTAAAGAGTTCCAGGACTCATATGTGTGGGATTGTTCTGGGGCTCCTGGTATGGCTCTGATTCCAGGACAGTGACCTGACAAGTGATTGCTCCCTAGGATAGCCCAATCTTTATTTGTTGAGATTTCGTGAGATTGAGCCACCGTACAAGTGCAGACACACTGAGTCTGATCACTTGCACATAAGGAGACACAAGTTCAGGGCTCTGGGGTACCCATGGCACACTGCCAACCCTTGGGCTGCCACATATTGGGTTCATATGTTGGCTGTAACCCCTCCATGTTCCGATATACAGCCGCCTCTGACCTATAGCACCCCAGAGCAGCAAATAAGGCATCATACATCCTTTACCCTGTGTACCTCCCATCACTAGCACCAGGATGGTCAAACCTCCTCCCTGAGCAGTCCTTCAGAGGTGGCTATGTCATTCTCCTCAGAAACCTTGCAAGCTATTGCTCTGCAATGCCAGCAGACCCTTCTGATTGACAGCCTCTCTAGGCTCCAATGAATGTGTTGACATTGACCTCTCCATATTTAAGCTGTGTTGGTGAGAGATAGACATTCCTTGCACAAATGGGACCATTCTTCTTTGTCTTCTCAAGGCTCCTCCCCTCCCCTCCCCACTGGTGGTGACGTGTGGAAGGCAGAGGTGCTGTCAACATAGAAAGAAATCACATTCTAGGAATGCAGTGATTACCCAAAGGAGTTCTAGAAAAGATATGGTCAAAAAATGTCCTGTTCTATGTCAATTTTTAAAATTTTCAAACAGTGAATTTAACATGATCAGAAGGTGAATTAACATTCACATTTTCCTTTACACTCCGGGTAAGGCTTGCCTCTGTGGTCACCATGCACAGAACCAGTAACAACCCTTGAGAGTCATTGGAATCTGGGACTCATAGGTGGCAGGATGGATGATATAACCAGCATTAAATAATTGGTGTTAGGGAAATGCAAGGACAAGAGGATCTATGCTGTTTCAGTACAAACATGTTCTGAAGAGCCATGGTATTGTGCATAATAACAGCATTGTCACCATTTTCTCCCATTGGAAAAGGTGAAATCAGCACATCCAACAATAAAGAACACAGAGATGGTTCTGGCACCTGCATAGGAAGCGATCGTGCTTAGACTCTATGAATAATCTTCACTTACACTGATTGGACAATAAACAAATATGAGCATACCCCTTCTCCACCCATGATTCTAAATCTCCATCAATAAATCATTATGCCTCATGTAGGCCCATGAATTTTGTAGAACATTTAAAAAGTCAAATTGCAGGGACCTTGCAAAAAATATTTGTCCAGGGGCAGACACCCTAGGGACAGTCCTGCTTGGGGTCACCTCATATTCCTTTCTATTGGGTCACTCTTGGTTCCATTTGTAGTTTCTCCTATCTCTTTTCAGGTTTATGCTTTTCTGTATGTTTTCTGCTCATTTAAGTTGCTCTTTCTTTGTCTCCTTTTCAAAAGTCAACGTATATTCTGTAATACTGTATACCCCTCCACTTCTTTTCAAGCAGATAATTTTGCCACTCTTTCTCTCTCTTTGATCATCTGCTTGTCTCACTCTGTCAGCCATTCTCTTTCTCTCCATCACACACACACATGTGCACACATATATACATACACACACTCTCCACACACACAACATACCACACAGGCAGACGAACAACTGATGAACATAATGCTTTAACATATAGACAACAGGTTTGCATGGAATTTGTTCCTTGCTTTAGGAACTATGAAACTCATGAAATAAAGGTCCTGTATTTGAAAGAAGACAAAGAATCCAGGATGACTTATCCTCATTCTCAGATCTAGCATCCGGACATTCAGTTCATAGTATGCTAAGAATGCCAAGATGCCCAGGATGGCACAAGTGGAAATTCTTTTAGATGCTCTATTGTTTGCTCTTGTCTGTGGTTAGAACTTGGCTCCTTAAATCTTTACTTGCCCTTGGATCAAGTGTCCTGTGACTTATGACAGCTGCTATGTTGGATGAAATAATGGGGTGCTATTTGTGATTCATGGCTGTCTATATTTTTATTATAGAAAACTATTGAACTAAAATCACATTTTATATCATTTAAAAATATTTGAGCAGCCTAAGATTCATTTTTTTGTTTCCCACCAGGAGATAATACAGTCAATTTTTACATGTTGTTCTTCTTTTTATTTATTTTATAGCATAATTTATAGGTCTTTAATCCTGACACTATTTGGCTATCCTAAAGATAGCCCATGCCACCAATTAGGACATAAAATTAGTTGTTGTTGACTTCCTGTCTTATTATGTATTCATGCGGCAGTGGGGTACGGCGTTTGAAACACATTTAATTTAGCACATTTAGATAATGTATGGTAAAGGCGACAGGTGTTTTTTCTTTTTTGCCAACTTGTGCATTAGTGTCTCTTAAGTGACAGATTAAAAATTTTGAAAAGCACTAATGCTGATTAAAAATGTTTGTTTAGGCCTGTTCACGACTCCGAGTGCTCTAAGGCTCCAGATCACATTCTTGTCCTTCTTTAAACCAACGACATTTTAAAAGCTTGCCTTAATGGCTCTATCTTAGTGTAGCAAACAATAATAAATTTCTATAGGGCTATATTCTTCCATAAGGTAAATAATGAAAACATGTAAATATGGAAAAACAATCCAGATCCATGCAAACATTTGCAAGAATATATTTTCAAAAAAAGGTTTCAGTCCTGTTTAGTCTCTACATGCTTTTGATACATTAGAGATGTGCATTGTACCTTGTTTTCTTTTCCTCAAAACTTCTTTTTCAGAATTTATAGCATTTCTCTCATCCAGTTAAGACTCCTGACAAGTTTTAACTTCTTGTGGACTTTATATCTTGTGGACTAATAGAAAAAATTTTTCTTTGGTGAGCATTAATTTTAGTGTCTACTTTTTATCCATTTATTCATTCTTTCATTTTTTCCTTCATTCAGCAACAGCTACTGGGCCTGGCTGGGAGTCATGTCTGAGGACAGCGCTGCCAGGAAGATGGACTTGGTTATAATACCATGAAAGATGCATTGAATAGAGGCTTGTGCAAAGTGTGATGGGATCAAAAAGGAACAAATGATTGTTGGGACTTCTAGTGCAAGCATCACGGAGGAGGTGTCAGTGGGTTGGGGATGGAGAAGGAGCTCCTGCAAAGACAGACGCTGTAAAGTTTGGTATTTGGGGAGCTCAGCAATAGTCAACGTGGTGGAAGCCAAAGGTATAAACAAGGCTGGATGCCTCATTTGGAGCCAGAAGGGAGAAAGGCCTGGACTGCCATTTTGAAGAGTTTGGACTTTGTCTCTTAGCTATAGGGACCTGGTGAGAATTTCAGTCAGGGCTGTAACTTAGAGTGGGCAAGACTGGAGTCAGGGGCTCCTGAAACAGTGTAAGACAAAATGAGAACTGAGTCAAAGACCTTCTATGTGATTATAGACAAATTTATTATGTAATATAATAGATAGAAAAGATTAATGTATAAGGAATCATAGCCTCTCTTCTTCTTCTTCCCTTCTACATCCCCCAGGAAATTCTGGCAGAGCTATAAATAAGGAATCCGACCTCCTCTGGAGTTTGAGAGAAGGCTTATATAATGTTGAGTGGCCTGGAGGTTACTTCCTACTTGGTGGCAGATTGAAGACCTGCCGGTTAGTCACATCTGCAAAGGGAAGATAGGCAGGATCTTAAAGCCCCAATTCCTGTCCTATTCCCTGTTACCATTTATGGTCCCCAGAAAAGGGACATGCTATTACCAGATAGGGCTTTAGCCCTCACACCTGATGTGGGTGCCTATTCTGGTCCACTCACCTGGACAAGCCTTGGGTGAGCTGTTAAGGACCCTTTGCCTCCTCTAATCCCAAGACCAGAAGAAGGTGAGTCCTTGGCTACTCTCTCCTGGACTTGACTTGGTTATACCTGGCTTTCTAACAGAGGGAAGAAAGAAAATGCTGCTTTACAATCATAAGGAGACCCCAGACCCGTATATCCCCCAGCTGCTAGAAGGGAGGAGGCAGAAGTGATCTAAGTTTTAAGAAAGTTGAACTTTAAAGGAAGAAGTTTTGAATGAAGTACCCACCTAGAAGTAAGGATGTTTATTTTCTAAACTTAACCCCCAGCAGCATAAATCCAATTTCATCTCCTTGGGTATGGATTAGGGTGTTGGGGAGGTGGTAACCATTAGACTTTGATTTGGGAAATTTGGATTCTATGTCCAGGTTCTGCCACTACCACATTATTATGAGTTCATGGAGGGCCTTGCATGCCTGCTTAGGAGTTTGGGCTTAGTATGGTAAGAAGGAGTCTCTGGAGTTTGTTAACTTGGGACTTTATGGGTTTAGATATTCGTTTAGAGAAGTTTAAAATATTTTTTTAAAATATTAAAAAGTATTTTAAAAACCCACCACCAACAAAATGAAACAAAAACATTGGCAAGGATCATACTGAAGCCAGGGAAATAGTTAGGAAGCTGTTGCTATAATAGAAGCAAGGAATGATGAAGATCTGAACTAAGTTAGTGGTAGTGGGAATGGAGAAAAGAGGTCTGATATAAAAATATTAAGGAGGTAAAAGGAGAGGGTTGTAGGAAGGGTGTAGTCAACTCTCAGGTTTTGTCTTGGGCAGCTGGCTGGCTGGGGGTGTCATTCACTGGGATAGGAGAAGGAGGAAGGAAGCATATTCTTGGGGATGGTGAGCTCAGTTTGGAATATGGTGAATTTGTGGATCCTGCAGGACAGGTGAGTGGAGACGTGCTGTGCTCAGTTGAATTTTCAGGTATGAAGCTCAAGAGCTGAGTCTAGGCAGGAAATACAGATCTGGGAGTCATCAGTAAGTAGCTGGTAGTTGAAGCTATGAAACCAAACAGAGGGACCGAGAGAAGGACAAGGATGACCCACAAGTCCATGGTAGTGACAGGGCAGGTAGAGGAAGAGGAACCAGAAAGGATCCAGAGTGGAGTGGTTAGAGAGGGAGAAGAGTTTGAGGGAACAAGCAGTGCCTGGTAGATTCAAATGCGGCAGAGAAGGAAGGGAGGTGGGATAGGGAATGTCTGTGACTTTAGGAACAGAGTCACTGGTGATTCTGCTGAGTTCAGCTTCCATAGAGCGGCGGTGGTGGAAGACAGAGGACAGTGGCTTCAGTGAACGTGAGGTGAGAAAATGGAGACATTGGTGTAAGCTACTCTCAAGGTTGTGAGAGTGGGTCATGGGTTTGAGGCCGGGCTGTTTAGTTTTCAGTGGGAGACACTGGAGCACGTTCTCCACCCCATGTTCTCCCGTAGTGGATCAATGACATTGATAGACTGTTTTAGCCACAGATAGTCACAGGCAAAGTCTCAGTTCTGCTCCTCCTGTCACACTGAAGACTCTTGCTGTTTAGATCTCATCTCAACTCACCAGAGGCTCCTGGGCCTCACAGGCTCCCTGTCCTGGGTTTGCTCCCTATCCCCTGTTATAAGTGAAGGGTTTGCAGTGGCCTTGCTGCTGCCGCCACCACGGCCACATGGCTGTCAGGCCTCACCCGGTGCCATGTTAGGTATCCGCTCTAGGGCCACACTTTCTCCATCACCTGCTTGTGCCACACACGGGTCGCAGGACTCTGAGTCCTATGAAAAGCTCAGTGTGGTCCCATAAATAGCTAGGGGGCTGGTGAGACATCCCACAATGCAACTGTTGGGCATCAAATGCGCTACAAGCACGCTGAGGCATTGAACCCGTAGCACCTGCAGCAGGTAGGTGGGGCCTGCATCAGCCGTACCAGCCCTTTCATTTCCCAGAGTACCCTTCAAATGTCTCCATTTCCTTTGTGTGCCCTGAAATGGGAGGCTCTGGCCCTTAGGGCACACTGGCTATCTCTTTGCCAGACAGCTCCCCGAAGGGTATTTACAATGCCCCTCACATCACTCCTGGGTCTCAGTGAACGCTCTGGCCTCTTCTTTGATTTGCTCTCCCAGTCCTGGGAAGGCCTATTTAACTTTGTCGGACTTTGTGTGGGAAGGAACACTTCTGAGGCAAAGAGCTACTGAGGAATATCTCCCTAGAAACAACCGAGCGCCCCTCTGCAGTCTTCTCTGCTTCCCTTTTGTTGTTATCTGGATGACAGGAATAATCTGGCCCCTGCCCACATCAAATGCTGTCTGGGGCTGGAAACAAGCCTCAAAACATGTTTTAAATCCTTTATTTCTCTTCATCTCCACCATGCACACACTCGATTTGTGTTACACCAGCAGCAATCAATGGTGAGTGACAGTGACCCTCCTGAAGGTAGCCGACTTGGCCCCCACAGGCCAAGGCATCACAGCTGTGTCTGATTAGACACTACGTTACCCCATCTGAGCACGTGGCACATGAAAGCAGCTTTCTCTCGTGCGCTTGTAGGGGGATGCTTTCTGGAAATGTTAACACGGGGCTAGACTTTGCTCCTGCTGATCTCCCGCCTGGAATTTTTTCTCCTGCCTCCTGCCTCCCTTTTTTCTCCATAAGCCAGAGCAACACTGAATCAGTGTAAACTCCTCGTCTTACAGTGAGGACTGGGGTCCAGGGAGGTGAGGTCATCCTGGCCTTATCTCCCTAAAGAACCTCACTCTTAGTGGGGGTCTTCTTTGTTAACTCTGTATTAGCCCGCTTGAGCGGCCATAACAAAATACTGAAGACTGGAGGCCTTAAACAACAGAAATTCATTTTCTCACAGTTCTGGAGGCTAGAAATCTAAGGTCAGGATGCCAGTGGGGCTGGTTTCTTCTGAGGCCTCTCTCCTTGGCTTGCAGATGGTACCTCCTTGCTGTGTCCTCTCATGGCCTTTCCTCTGTGTACCTGTATGGAGAGGGAGGGAGAGAGAGGGTGAGAAAGAGAGAGAGGGTGAGAAAGAGAGAGAGAGCTCTGTCTCTCATCCTCTTCTTATAAGGCCACCAATCCTAGTGGATTAGGGTCTACCTTTATGACCTCATTGAACCTTAATTACCTTTTCAAAGGCCCTGTCTCCAAATACAGTCACATTGGGGTTAAGGCTTCAACATATGAATTTAAGGGGAACAGGATTCAGTCCATAGCTTTCTCTGTCCTTCACATACTCTATCTTTCTGCATTCTCTCCAGTGCTTGGGTATCGCACTAGTTTCCTATGGCTGCTTTAACAAATTACTACAAACTTGGGGGCTTAAAACTGAAATTTATTCTCTCACAGTTCTAGAGGCAGAAATCCAAACTCAGTATCACTGGGCTGAAATCGAGCTGTCAACAGGACCGAACTCCCTCTGGAAGTTCTGTACTCTGAGGGAGAATCTGTTCCTCACCTCTTCCAGCTTGGTGCCTACCAGCATTCCTTGACTTGTGGCCACATCACATGAATCTCTGCTTCTGCAGCTGTGTGGTTTCCTCCTCTTCTGTGTGTCAAATTTTCCTTTGCCTCTCTCATCTGAGAAAAATTATGATTGCACTTAGGGACCACCGGGACAATCCAGGAGAACTCCCATCTCGAGATCCTTAACTTAATCATATCTGTAAAGATCCTGTTTCCAAATATGGTAACATTTTCAGGTTTCAGGGACTAGGACCTGGGATCTTTGGGTGGGGGCCATAATTCAGCCTACCACAGGTATAATGTTCATACACTATCATTTGGTGTTTTTATAGTAGAGACAACCGACGAGGGGAGCCCTTGTTGGAAGAACCAGAGACTCGAAGAATCTTTCTTGGGCAAGTCCAGGCAGGATCACACCCTCCAAACCATCCTCCAGAGAGCTGGCTCTGCCTCTCCCATGGCCTTCTCCTAGGACCTGAAGGGAGGGGCTGGGGGCTGGGAAGCTGAGGAGTCTCCCCCGGGGAGGGAATACTCAGAAGATCAGGGGTAGGAAGAAAGGAGTGTTTTCTATGCATCCCTTTTTCAAGGCTGGCTAGAGGGATGGGCACCTCACTCCCAGAAGCCATTTCACTTGCAATACTTTGTTCACTTCTGGTAAGAGCAATCTCCCGGGAGCGGGGTCTGGGGTACCAAGACCCTGCTTCCCCTCCTCTTAGAACAGGGTCTGCCCCTCTGCTGGGTTCTCCTATCATGAGACTTAAAACTTTTTCTCTCAGGTACCTAAAGCACCTGATCGATTTGCCATATGCTTATAACGTCCAGAGAGCCAACTGTGTTGAAAATTAGCAATTTTAATCAACAGTGAAGAAACCACTTTGCTTTTTTTAAAAAAAGAAGGGGTTACTGCAGAGTGAATGTTCACAAACAGTGCTTTATTTGGTCACAGGAGCCATGGTCTGCTATGGGGCGGGAGAGCTTTATTGGATGCTAATCTAATATCTAAGATTGCGTTTGTGTGCTCTTCCTTCTTGCCATTTATGGTGAAAAATCTGAGGCAAGGACACCATGCATGTTTTGCTTCTTGTTTGTAGTCCCATCCTGATTTCATTTTCATGCAATGAGAGTAAGGATTAGAACAAAATTAGCAATTTCCTTCTCTCACTTTTAACGACGTCTCTGCTCACTTTACAAAGTTATGTTTGAACATTATTGCTTACTCTGAAAAGTTAAATACATAATTTTAATGTTTCAGGCTTTTCAAAGTTTCATGTGTTTCTGGGGCATTGCTAACGGTTTACCTTCGAATGCAGAAAAACTATTATAAAGGAGACTTCAGGATAAAATCATAATCTCCTCAAGGAAACCATGTCACTAAGAGGCCATTGTTAAGGGTTGGGAGGGGAAAGGCAGAAGGAAGATTAGACAGTGATTTAGAAATATCAACGTTTGGCGTCAAGGCATTAATGAGTGGAACCACATCAATCATTGAGAGGTTTATATTAATCTTCTCCTGTACTATCTAATTCGTGTTGATTCAAAATTAGATTTCACTGAAATGGCTGCATTTACTCCTCCAGCACCAGGGAGACCAGCCAACTATAACCTTTATTATCTCCTCTGGTGAAAGCCACATTTGGTGATAGCTAAATGTTTTGGAAAAGCCTGTCTCCTCACCCCCTCTTTTGTGGGTACCAGGCAAAATTATGCATTAAAATGAACTCACTCTTCATGCTTTTGTTGTTTCTCTTACTCTCCGTGTTCTTCCTTGTACCAGTACAGTTGCTAGAGTCTTATGCTCCTGGCGTAGACATCTGATAAGTAAATTCACACCCCCCTGGTGATGCTTTAAGATGCTGATGCCATGGAAGTATGCTAAGGGGACTTCATGCCTACCATAATGCCTTATCCAAAGGAACTCATTTCTAATGTGGATTTTCTGACACTGGGGGCAACTACATACAGGAGAAATTGTTTTGAGCAGTTTGTATTTTCAGGGTCTCCTTAGGTTCTGCCCAGTTCACCTTACAAACAAGGCTGGTCATGGGTATGGGAACAACATTCTTTGGGGGTTTTAATGCACATTTCTTATGACTTGTATTACAGATGGAATTTTCCGTGGAAGAAGTTCCTCAAGGGTCTCTTTGTTCAAGACTCAAATGTAATGCAAAGATCTTTCCACTTCTCACTGTGGGTATTTGTGGTGTGAATGTTGGGGACTCTGTGCAGTGCTAAGATGACCATTTTCCTGATGTATCTAGCAGGATAAGGTCTAATCCTAGGAGTGAATGTGGTCAGAGTGGTGGACAGCCCAGAAATCACCCCAGGGAAGAGGCATGAACCTCAGGAAACCAGAGTCTGGAAGTCCAAGACTTCGCCTCTCTCTGGGCTTCAATTTTGAGTTTGGACTTCAAAGAGTTTGAGAGAACGTCAGAAGCTGTTTGCTTCTACTCCATTGAGTTGGTTTTTCTACTCAGCCGAGACTCTTCATTGACATTTGGACTTTTCTTTCTGTTTCTTGAGGACCCTTCTCCCTTAATCCTGGGTAAGTTCAATAAGAAATTACAACCCAGCAGGGGGAAAAGGATGTGTTGATCAGGGGTGTGAGGAAGCTCCCTGGGGGTACTGCTGGTGAGATGGCTGCTCAAGTGTGTTCAGTCCAGGTACTGTCATATGAACTTGTTTCATCTGGTGCTGTTTCAGGAGACACTTAGCCCCTCTCACTTCTTCCATCATCATGAATGGCTTTCCCTGAACACCCAACAGCCTCACTGTTCAAGTGTCTCCAATCTGGCCTTCAGGTTACAGCGTAGTCACTACTGACGGGGCATGAGCTTTCACAAGATGGTGGCTTATTGTATATAAATTTCTAACCCTAGGCACCACCTGTTCAGCAGTCTCAGATTCCTGAGTCTTTTCTTATTCCACTGGGAGAGACTTCTCAGCCATGGGCCCAATTCCTTTAGTCCTGGAACTAAGCATTTTCTACTTCAATCCCTGTTCCTAGACTGTTCTGAGTGGAAACCCTACCAGGATGTAGTGTATCCTTTTGTTTGTTCATAATCTTCTTCCTCTTGAGTATGGCCCCTGTCCCTAAAAAAAAATCTCACCAGTCCCTCAAGACCCCATTTGGGTCCTCTTTTTCTATGAAGCCAGAACTCCCCAGAACTCAAAGCTCTTTTTTCCCCAACAATCTTTTGGCAATGAATAACACACATGCCTTATGACTTACTCCAATGATCATTTTATGGTGAGCATAATACCCACTTCACTTGTTCAGCCTCGCTAATTTTGACGTATGGCAGACATCTCCTTCTGCACAATGAGTCCCTGGAATATTAACTCTATTCTGCATACTGGCTTTGATTTGGGCAGACGTTTTTATCTATCACCCATGTCAATCTGCTTTCCATGAAGAAAATTTGGCTGACCTTCAAAGGATGAAGATTATTGACCTCCCTTGGAAGCTAATGGAAGTGAATTCACTAGCAGGTTTTTTAAAGTAAAAATGGAAGATAATTGTAAAACAGATTTCACCGTGTTATCTACATCACTTCAGAAAATAAGCATAGTTCCCATTCTCCCATGTGATGTTCTTTGTAGCATTTTACCACAGAATGACTCCCTTACAACTTAAGTAAGAAATGTTTAGGCCTACTTCATAAGAATTTGCCCTAAGAACAAGGTGAAAATTAAACACTCTTGAATGGAAGTCTGGCTGGATGAAACGACGTGCTATCAGAATGAAGCATGCGATGTTCCATATAATTTGTATGCAAGATGTATATTTTTTTGTTTTAATATGCTTATCAAATTAACTCATGGACTTCCTCCATTCCATGACTCAAGTGTGTTGTGAGGGAACTCGAGAAAAAATGGTAACTTTTAGTAAATAAAAAGGAATAGACCGTGATTCTGGAGACCTGGGTTCTCCTTTCTATTCACCCAGTTTAGTCTTTTGTGTTTGTTGACACTGACGTTGACTCACTGAAATGTGATAATTAATGACTATTTCTTAAGAGCTAAGTATACTGCTGTTTTGATCTTTTTAAGCAGATAATTTTAGGCAGAAATAATATATCTTGTCCTTTGTTAGGCCTCACTGCCCAGGGAAGAGATCACTCACAAGAACCTTGCCTACAACGCGAAGGGTCTGTACTTAGACTGCATGGTCTCTTTTCTGGTTGTTGGGTCACAGGTGGCTCACTATTCTGAGTTTGCAAATAAAGTGCATCTTGATAAATTAGGTTAAAAGTGAGAGAATGTTCAAAGGCTGAGAACATCAATTCAGCTCTCAGCAAGTGCAAGTCAAAAGTGCCTTTTTGCAGGAGAAAGCCACCACCAGCTCTGCACCTGCTCCCTGGAGAAGGAACCATGTATTAGAAGGACGGCCACAGGAGAACTGACATAACAAAACTGTTCATGAGCCAGATGTGGCTTTGTTTCTTTTCTAATAAGGGCATGTTTGTTTGTGTAATCTCAACTATACCTAACCTAATGGGAGAGACTGTGTGGGAAAGGGCTCGGAGAAAGCATAATGGCTGGATATCTGCAAGGATGCATTATTTCTTAGATTCTATCAAACAAACCCAATACTGGCAGAGTTGTTCTCCATATGTCACAGAGGGAGCAGAGAAAATACACACAGACATTCCTCATCATTTCACCTAATAGTTTATTCTTTTCCTGGAGGTCAGGCTGCAGATGAAGAGTAAAATGAGAGAATGAATACAGTCAATAATAAGATGGGGAAAAGTGTTGAAAGAGCCTGGCTAAAAATTATGAGATTCATCAGACTCTTCCTCATTTACCAGAAGAGGCTTGGAAGTCTATTTGGAACTGTGACCTATGAGTGGGGTGTTGGTCAGACAGAGAAAGAACACTGGGAAATCGTGGGATAGAAATACAGCTGGGAAGTTAAGGCAAGCACCCAACGCTCTCAGGAAACTTGTTTCCTCTTCTACTTGGTTAGTTGTTTCATCTGCAGTTCAAAGGTTATTTCAGATGATCAGATGATAGAATTGCGACAACTCCAAACCGGGTAAGAAAACACTGAAGTGTTTGGGAGAGGAAGTCATTTCAGGGATACATTTCAAGGAGAAATTAAAGTTATTGTGTGCCAGTGTTTGTCTTTGGGGGGTTGGGGGTAGGGGTGGTTGACAATGGGACAGGAATCAGTGTGTACATTTCCTGTTCCTGTTTCCTTAACCTATATCCTCAGGGCATCTCTGGTTCCTTGGTGGGAAAATGCTCTTTGCTGCCCTCTTTTTGGCCTCAATCCTGTCTATATGGGACCTGCAGCACGGAAACACCTGTCCCACAGGGGCAGGATTAGGGTCATAAGAGTTTGCTGTGGCATGTGTTAAAGGGAGGAGATTCACAGACATGAGTTGAGAGGTTGGCATCAGTGTTGACTTAAAAAAAATTATCTCACATGTTCATTTTTCCTAAAATTCAGGGGCCATGTTTCTGTAATCTCAAACCTTTGGGAAATAATCAAAATTACAGAGTGGCTGGAAATCACCTCTTACCTTATTTGAAAGGCCCACGTACACTTCAGAGAAGCAATTTTTCTCATCCTGGACTTAAAAAAAATGATCATTCTCTTAATGTTTTTGTTTATTACTATAAACAAGCAAGTTCATTTTAACATTTACTCTTTATTTTGTCGTATGAAGTACCTATGTAATGCAAGTATGTACTGTACTAAAATACCCACATTTCCAAGTAACATTATGTGGTGTAGCCCACAGTCTCTGCAGAAGCATCATGGGTAATCTGTGCCTTTACACTTTACAATCCATTGTTGGCTGCTGTGAAAAGTATGGTAACAGATGAAGAAAAACATAATATAGCTACATATGAATACACTTTTCCAAACATACATATACACAGCTTACAATGCAACCCCAATGGAAACAAGTCAAATGGCAACATTGGATGTAATATCTATAAAATGTAGACTCTGCAATAAAAAGCCAAAGGCACATTAAAAATATATTTTAACTTTAAAAATAACTTAGTTACAGTAATACTTTGCTTGTGTCTTACCAACATGTAGCTGACAGTCAAAATTTTGCCATATAGATATACAGTAATATAGAGTAATATAAGAGCTACAAGAAAATCCCCAAAACCCATAAAGTTGTTCAAATGTGAAAACAGAGAGAAGTTTTAACACTGAAGAATTTGCTATGGTGAGCCCAAACAATATAATATAGAAAAGAGTCTAGAAAAAGGCTTAAGTGTTAAATAAATTTGACTTTTTCTTGCTCAGAAAATGCAGAGTAAAGTTGCCGAATGTGACTCTTGAGGCCCTTCGCAGCTAGTGCCAATCCTGGCCCAGCCAGATTTCCTACGTGTCTGGAAACAAAATGTGAGCTGGACATCAGCAATGCCCGCCAAAAATGGCTTCTGACTGACTCACTTCCTCTTTTTGCCAGGACAGGTTTTTTTTTCAAACTGTTTTTGCAAACACGGCATAACAGGTAAAAAAATATTTTGTAGGAACGTTACTTTAGAAAACCCATCACACAACTGCAAATGAAGCCAGTGAAGCTCTTCTCTTCAACCGTGGTTTTTTGTTTTTTTTTTTTTTTGATACTTTTGACCCCAGAGGAAAATACCTGGCGGCGTCCTGTTACTTATTTTTATCCATGACGTTCAGCACCTCATCCAAAAACGAGGGCCCAAGATCGAGCTGCAGGGAGAGGAGGGAACCTGTAAGATCCGAGAGCGACTCCTCTGATTTAGTCTTTTCCTTGATGAGCTCACATGGGGCAGGATGGTCAAACATGTCCTCGGCCGGCCAGTCGGAATACTGTTCGGAGAGGCTGGAGGAGTGGCTGTCCCTGCCCTGGCTGGACTGCGAGGCGGACCCGCTGGAGCCCCAGGAGACGTCTCCCTGGTGGGCGGTCCCATTCTCCAACAGACTGCTTTTCTCCGGAGCCTTTTCCTCCATGACAGGCTCACAGCTAAGCCTGGGCAGCTTTGCAGGCCCAAAGGACTCCTGTTTGGAATTAAATGTCACTGGTGACAATAAGGGCAACATGAGTGCTTGGGACCCTCCGATGGTCGGGAGGGAGATGGCGTTTTTGAGCACAGGAGAAGGCGTTTCTGTGAACATGGAGTCGGAGGTGCTGTTGGCCCGTAAGAACTCGCTGTGCCCAGGGAACTGGCCCATGCGTGCTTTCTCCTGGTTCCCAGGTAAAAGCTCATAGTTCCCTTGAAGAAAGGAAATATCCCCAAAGACATCGTGCTGGCCCTCTTTGCCAATGTGGATGGTGTGGCGAAAATCTCCAAGGGGAGGACTGATCATATCAGGAGACAAGATGTCCCTTAGTTTAAATTTCTTTCCTTTCTTGTTATTGGCAGCTTTCAGGTAAATGGGGGTCTTGGCTGGCATTTTGGAATTTGAGAATGTCTATTTTGCAAAAGGGAAAAAGGGCCACTTTCTTCACAGGTGTTCTATGTTTCTGAAAATCGTTTCTGATAGGAATTGTCACATCATTTTTCTCAAGTAGCTTCAGAAGTGGCTCTGAAATGAGAGGGGGTCTAAGAAACCCTCCTGGGGTTACAGCCAAGTGCAGCTTTCTGAAAAGCCAGTTACATCATCCAATCCTTTCCGCAACACGGAGAAACCTGGAAAAGAAACCAAAGCAGGTTATAATTAGCTGGCCCTTCTGGGTTTACTTGGGCCTGTCTTTTTCACAAGAGCCTGTAAACAATGGCAGGACCAGTTCCTAACCAAAGCTGAGCTTTATTTTGCTGCTTCCTTCCATCAAGTAGGATAAAAACTTTAATCTTAACAAGGGTCCACTAATCTCAGTCTTACTTCAGGGGAAAAAAGAAAAAGAGGAGGGAACGAGAGATAGATTCAAAAACCCCAAACATATGACATCAGCACTTTTTAAACATGGCCATGAACACAATTTTCTGGATACGTCTAAAGTTCTAATCCTTTCCCTCTATTATAAGAATTGCTGTCACCACACGACCAGACTGAGTCCAGCTCCTTAGATACGACTGGATTTGTTTTCAAATATATTTTCTCTTTTGGTGTTCACACTAGCAGGACTAATAATATTTCGTCGTTAAGTTCTGTATATAAATAAAATTAATGCAATAAAATGAATAGTCCTATAAAGACAGGGGCTGGAAATATAATTTACTAGTGACAGTGACTATTACACGCTAGTGTCCAACAAAATCTTAGTGAAAAGCATTCTTACAAATGAGAAAACCGATTCAGGAGTCAAAAAAACACCCTTTCTCAATGACATACACTGGATAACGAAAGAGCTGGAGCAGGAATCAAGGTGTGGCAGAGAGAGCTGGGCTGTCAAGGATTTCAGGATTTGGAGGCATTCTAAATGGAAGGAAAAGAACCAAACTGCTTCTTTTCAAAGAAAAAAGTGTGATTGTACGTACTAGGTTGGGTCTTCATTTGGGAATACTTCTGAAACATTTACTGATAAGCTTGTGTCCCCTCCCTGTGGTAGGCAGAATTCCAAGGTAATCCCCATAATCTGCCTCCTGGTGTTAATGTCTTAGTGGGCAGAACCTGTGGCTTGTTTGTAACCAACCAAGCATGGCAAAGGTGATGGGATGTCACACCTTGATTAGGTTACATTACAAAAGATTCCATCTTAGCAGACTGGAGACGCCCTTTACTGTTTTTGTTTTTTCTCCCCAAAGCCCCCCAGTACATAGTTGTGTATTCTAGGTGTGAGCGCTCCATTGTGCTATGTGGGATGCCACCTCAACACGGCCTGATGAGCAGTGCCATGTCCTCGCCCAGGATCCGAATCGGTGAAACCCTGGGCCGCCAAAGCAGAGCGCGCGAGCATAACCACTTTTGAAAAAGTAACCTGCCATGCTGAGAGAGGGTCTATGGAGATGAATTCTACCAACAACCTGAGGGACCCTTGCTGATCTTTCCCCAGTCGAGCTTCTGATGAGACTACAGTGCCAACAGCTGGTTCCCAGCCTGATGAGACCATGGAGCTAAGCCATGCTTGGACTCCTGACCTGCAGAAACTGTGAGACAATACATGGGTATTGTTGTAAGCCACTAAGTTTGTGGTAATTTGTTACCAACCTAGAAAACTAACACACCCTCCCTGCACACGCCATAAGACACGATTAGAACTGATGAGCTACAAGGAAGGTTTTGGGGCCCTCAGGCTCTCACGTTACAGATGAGAAACTCTCCATCTCTTGAAAATCATCCTCCGACTCTCCAGTCACCTCAGCTGACATGGAAAGCTAAACCTTTCCCACTCTGGGAGTTCCTGACATGGCTCTGCAGTGACCTCTCCCTGGTCACAGAGCAAATAAATAAATAAAAACGCTGAGGGTCGGGTTAGATGGTGCCTTGAAGAGAGCCACATTTGCTTCGTAGCAGCTGGAGGTCTGCATCTGCCCCATATTTCTTTCCTTTCAGCAAGAGTTTTAAATTATTTCCCCGTGGCAGGTGGCAAGAACTGTGCTCCAGCACCCACTGGCAAGGTAACAAGTGGCTCTGTTGGGGCAGCAGCTTGCGCCCAGGCCTAAGAAGGCACCAGGCCTGAGAAGGCAGAGAATGATAGCTGGAGAGACTCACCCCTTCCCCAGCCTCGAGCGTGGGGAGGAGGCTGAGGCAGCACCATGGGGTTCATGCCCAGCGTGGGCTAACCTCAAAGCTGCCAGAGAGGACCACACACTCACCGTCTCTCGCTTTCTCTTTACTCCCAACTAAGGCCCTGGCTCACACACCTCCCTGAAGTGCTCCTGTTGTGGCCACAGGGAGGAGCCCCACAGGTCTGCCTGCCCACTTCAGGCAGGAAGGCATGGAGACGCCACGTTATGGATGCTTGATACTGAGTGAGAAGACAGGAAACCCCAGCACAGGAAGACATGCTAGCGGGTCCAGTCATTCTCTCTCAGAGTTTTAACTCTAATTCTGGTCTCGTAAGAGTAACCAAAGTTTAAACCTTGGATCTTCCTGCTAAAACATCAGAACTTCCTTCCCCTGTGAGTGCACAACAACCCAGGGACCCTGCCACCCAGGGACAGCTGGCACTGCCTTCATGCCCCTCTGGGCACAGCACAATGACTGCCTGCAGGAGCAGCTGGGGTGCTGGGCCCGCAGAAGGTGGGGGAAGCCCTGAGGGTCAGCTGCCCACTGGAGTGGTGTCCTCAGCACACACGGCCAGGAGGGCAGCTGCCATGGAAAGATACAGTGCATCCACTGCAACTCAGGGGCATGCGAGGGCTGCCTGTGGCCAGCTGGTGGAGTGGGGGTTATGCAAGGCCAGAAACCGAGGCAGAGCATTTCAAATTATTTAGAAAAGTAAAAATACCATCAAGATGCAGCCAGAGAGCACTTGTCTGCCCCTTGGACTGGATCACTCACATTCACCCTGTACTTGAATGCTGAATGGGGGTGCTGGGGAGGAAAAGGGAGGAGGAGAAAAGGGAGGCAGGCTTGCAGCTCTTGGAAGGCTCCAGGCAGGATGCCCGGTCACCGTCCCTGCCTGGCCACAACCACGGGCACTGCAGGCCCCCAGCCAGAGGCTCACTCAGCCTGGGAGAAGCTGGGTTTATGTCAGTGATGTGGACATGAGGGTGGGAGGGCAAGGACAAAAAAGAAAAAAGAAAAGGGTTGGTGAGTGGAAGCTGGAATGCTGCAGGCAGTGAGATTCTGGAGAGTGGGAGAAGAAGAAGATACCTTAAAAGGCATTTTTCTTTCTTTCTACAAATATTTACAAACATTTACTGCATGACAGGGATGTAGGCTTCTAGGACATTGAAAAGAATAATTTGTATTGAATTTCTACTATGTGCCAGGACTAAGAGCTCCCAAAGACACTGGAAGTTAAAAAATAAAAAAAAGGATTTGGGGCAAAAATGTCAATTTTACAACTTTAGAAGAGTTGATGTTTGCGATGTGATGCTGGCAAGATATCTGAGAGCTCTGAGCCCGTCCCTCTATCTTATCTGTTATCTTTCCTCCTCCAGCTCGGGGCCAACCAGGCCTGATTCCAGGAGAGACAATCCAATACCAATGATCTCTTATGCTGACCGCTTCCTCCCTTTCTTTCTGAATATTCTGGGCTCCCTGGCTCATCAATGGACATTCGTGCCCCTTTCCCTTCTTCCCAGGTGACTGCTCTTTCAAGATCTCTGCCATCGTGAATGCAGAAACCTAATGGGCAGTTTCTTCACTGGTAACAAAGTGGCTTGTCCTGGAGAGGGTATGTGTGCGTCTCCTGGGAGCCAGCACTTTATATGACAGTAAATATTTATTGAGAGCATCTCTAGGTGCCAGCCACTGTTCCAACCTTTGACATGTACTAGCTCACTCACAAGAACCCATGAGGCTGCTACTGTTAACATTTCCATTTTACAAATGAAGCGCTGAGGTACAGATGTTGAGTTGCTTCGCCAAGGCCATGTGGCTACTAAGCCAAAGTGCCCAGGCGCAGGCTCCAGAGTTTGAGGTCTTGATACTTAATGAGCACACTCCCTGAGAATCCAGTCAGCTTCCAAATTATGAAGGGGGTGCATTCCAAAGTCTGTTTAAGATACAGATGTGTGATAACGCCCTGGGCTGATAAGAGTGGGAGTTAGGCCTTGTGTACCCTGATGGTGGAAGCATGGACAGGTCCAACCTCAATGGCAGGCAGTCTGGCAATATCTATCAGAACTGCAAATCACATGCCTTTGGCCCCAGAATTCCACTCTTACAGAGATTCATCCAACTTACGTACACAAGAAATAATATATGTACAAGGCTGTCAATCCAGCACAGTTTACAACAGCCTGGAGTTGGAAGCAAGCCAATTGTCCACCAAGGGAGGACTGGTTATATACATTAAGGTGCGTCCATATAAATGAATAGTACACAGATCCAAGAAAGGATGAAGCAGCTTTTACTATGCTGATACAGAAAGAGCTTCAAGGATATATATCTTCAAAGGAAAAAAAGATAGGTGTAAAAGTGTGTAGATACATTTGTATTGGCTTTATTCTTTTTTTTGTTAAGATTAGCCCTGAGCTAACATCTGCCACCAATCCTCCTCTTTTTGCTGAGGAAGACTGGCCCTGGGCTAACATCTGTGCCCATCTGCCTCTACTTTATATGTGGGATGCCACCACAGCATGGCTTGATAAGCAGTGCATAGGTCCATGCTCAGGATCTGAACTGGTGAACTCTGGGCTGCCAAAGCAGAGTGTGTGAACTTAATTGCTATGCCACCAGGCCAGGCCAGCCCCTGATTTTGGATTTTGGAACCATATGAATGAATCAGCTATTTAAAAAAAAAAAAAATGAATGAAAGGGTCGATAAAGGCTCAGAGTGCACTTTCTTACGAACCAATTTTACACATCAGTCCTGAGAAGCCTACTGAAACTATGAGTTACTTATAAAGCAAATATTAGTATGGGAAAATGTGTTCAAAAGCCAAAATCTGGGATGGCAGCATGTGGATATATGAAGACCTCACAAGAGGGCTGAGCTCGGCAAAGGGACAGGTCACTCCTCCCTGTAGTGATCAGGCGTTCAGCAAAGAGGCAGCACCAGTGTGTATTTTTTGGAATGGGAAAGATCTCAAGAGAGGGGTTTTCAGTCAGAAGGAAATGAGAACAGACAAGAGACACAAGGATGCTGGAGAATGGCCGGCAGCAGGGCATCCATGTGGAGGGAAGCACAGGCAGGTGGAGACGCTGGGGCTTGGGGGTACAGCTCCCTCTTTGGGAGGTGGCTAGTGAGGCAGGTAGACAACATTCTATGATGGAATGGTCCTAAATGCCACAAAACGAAGTCCTGTCCTTCCTCACCATTTTCAGAAGAGGAGACTTGGGCTCCAGGAGGCTGCCTCACAGGGCAGTAGACAGAGCGAAGAATGAATCAGAGCGGCAGAGCCTGTGTCAGGGGGACACCCAAGAGGCTTTGATCTCTGCCCAGAAGGAAGCGGATGTTCTTGTGGTCGGAGAAGAGGAAAGGAAGAGCTAAATCGCAAGGGCTTATAGGCCAGACGTGATTATTAGACTAGAAGTGGAAAGCGAGCCCTCCTGGGTATTCTGCAGCAAAACGGAGTATTTTTAGCCTTTGCGCATCCATGGCACTCTACTACCATCATGAACTCTCAGGAAATGGACCATTTGAGGGTGCTCCTGCCCACACTTGGGCCTCTCCTGGCTCTCCAGCTCCCTTGCATTGCTATCATTCCTCTATTCCCACTATCTTCCTCAAATCAGAAGAGAGAGAAAGAGAAAGTAATCTTCCTATGGGTAGCCTTTTCTCAAAAACCCTTCCCTTGACCCTGAAATCAACCATTCATGATTGATAATCCCTTTCTCTGAGTTCTTGGATCACTGTTTGCTCCTCCTTTCCCCCTTAGATGACATTCGAGATAATAGTCATCTGGGAAATTAGATGCCTCTGAAAACAAGTTTCCAGTTCCTGGGCCTTGAAGAGGATAGATTCTCCAACAAGAGAGTCAACTCCCCAGTCAGTTGCTCGTCCCCCTCTATCAAGGTTAGAGAGACCGTCCGGCAGGGGTGTGGGCATGGAGTCCAGCTGAGAATGCACAGGCCCCCACTTAGAGGAATTCATGAGAAACCCAAGGGTTCCAAGACACAGAGGACTTGAGAGAAAGCTAAAGCCAAGGTTTTGATAAGAAAGGAAGAGTGTCAGGCAGTCATTCCTGCACTAGGCTAGACAATTCTGGTTTCCTGTGACTGATTTAAGCATAAATGAGAGTGTTAATAAGAGAAATCACAGTAATAATCATTCAACGAAGAAAAAACTGAAGCGGCCCTTTGCTTCACTTCCTTACCATGCTTTTGGTAATCAGAATGATGCTGCAAAGACCAAAACAGGTGGTGGGGAAAAACAAAGGGTTATGAAAAAGTGACACACTCAAAAATCAGTTCCTGAATTACGTAGAGATGACAGTCTTGACAACTCACCGGGCTTTGAAAAAGAACAAAGAGGTAGAGACTTCAAAAAATTCCGTTTAAGAAAGGAATGTTTGGTTTGTCTACTAATTGTTTTTAGATTAACTCTTAGTGGAGAGAGGATAAAAAATGTCTTGCAGCGTTAATGTAAAACACACATGTATAAAAACAGGGGCAGGTCGGGGAGGGGTGTGTGCCTGTCCAGAGGGACCTGCGGGCCTTTTCCTTTCTTCTTGTGGGAAGTGAGCCTGTGCTGAATTCCCCTCTTGTGCTTAGTTGTCACACCCTTCAACGACATCCTAGCTTCCGATCACTTTTCAGTTTGCCTCAGTGTTACGTCAGCGCGCCCTTCTTCCCAGCACCCAGACACAGCACCACCATACCATCTGAGCCCGAAGCAAAAACATTAAATTATTCCTCCTCGAGTCTGAACCAATAGTCCCAGGGATGGTGACTTGGCCAAGAAGCCCCAACCACCTTTGGGGTATCTCTCTCTGCTGCCAACAAGCAGAAGACACTTCCACTGTGATAAGCCCCAGGTGACTGTATTTGACCCTGGGCTCCACACTTCAGAAGGGACAGGTGACCTGGACCATGTTCTTACACGTCTGAGGAGTCCAAGCAGGAGACAAGGAGCTGGGTCGTGAACAAGTGAGAAACTTCAAAGTGGAGCACTTTGAAGAAAACTCAAATACTGAGGGAAAACAAAGCTTTGGGGAGCCAAAGGATCCATCTAACTAGAATGGAAAAGGGATTAACTTGTTCTTTGAGATCCTAGGGTTACTAAACAGAAGCTACAAGGGAACAGATTTTAGCTTCTTCAAGGGAGAAGCCAGGTACCTTAAAAGATGGAATGGGTTGCCGTGGGGAGAGGGCAGTGAGCAAGGCACGGGAGGGGAGTCTCCTAGGGGGCCGCAGCCTTGACTCTGAGCCTCTGTGATGGTGCACGGCAGGTGATGTTTAGTCCCTGTTCCCTCCGAGTCTCCTAGAAGGGAATACTATCACTATCACTCCTGATTTGCTTATAGCCCCATGTCACATTTGCCTATAAAAACGCTCAGTCTTTCCCTAGAAGACTTTCCTTTTGAAGATGGCTGTGTTTATACTAATATGGGAATGACCAGCCAACCTTTAGTAATAGTAATATTTAGTAACACTAAAATATTACTACAATGAGGGCGCTCATGCCAATCCTTTTGCAAATCTCTGTATAGAAGGGCTTCTCTGAATCAGACAAAATTTTAAAATTCAAGGGGCAAAAAATCATAGTAATAGAAATTCAATATTGAACTTAAATAAAAATCTAAGACAGAAGTAAATGTAACTCAAGAACACCCAGTGAACAGCATCCTGAGGGGATGCTTTCCATATTTTCAGTCTGTTTTACTCCACCCATGAGAAGATAAGATGCCTTTTCTATTTTTAGATTCTTATCCTCTCCCCATAGCATCTAAACTGAAGACATAGCTATATGTGGCAAGACTGTAAAAGGCTCAGCACCCAGCTGCCCAGCTGTCATGCAAATGAACTTACAGCCAGACTGAGCAGCCTATATTTTATAGGCCCACTCAGAAAGTCTATGATACATCTCACCTTCAATTATTTATAAATGGACTTCTCACTTATGATTCAGCTACAGCTCCTATTTATTTTTCTTTTACAAGCCTGATTAGAGAGAGTCCCACAAATACCATATGGGAGATTCACTGCTAATTTGTGTATACTCTTCACATTTATAGGATCTAATTGTACGATTTGAAAGATGTCTTAGAAGCAAAATTGGAAGACAGGATATCCACCTCAAAGTACCAAGTCTGCACTTTTGAAGAGAGACCATTACACCCTTTCTCCCTATTAAAATGAGTTATTGGAGAGGACTCAATATGGACAGTGAACTCTGGCAGTTATAGCAAGGTAAGAGAAGGGCAGATTCCCTCAAAATGCCTGGCTCGTTTATCATGACTATTTTTATATGGGATTCAGCCTTAGGGCTGGTCAGAAGGACCAAGGCAGACACTCCAGTTTGTTACATGAGTTAAGTTAATAAGGCCATTACTGTGAATTGCTCTCCCGTGCTTCTGTAACTGATGGATCCGACTTGGTCTGTGAAGTTGCAAGGACACTATCAATAAAGGAAGAGAACTTGACTGAAGTTTTCAGCAATATTCAGCTAGGATGTTCCTTCTAAACTCTGCTGAAAAGCAAGTAACTTGTGAAGTTGCTCACAAAAAAACTACTAATATTTAAATCAGCAATTATTCTATGGAATGTCAGCTCCAGTAACAGTAATATCAAATGATCCAAAATAACAGGTTTGACAGATATCCAGAAATTCAGAGTACAGTCACTTGATCCATATCACCATCAAGAGCTGGGTTCCTCATCCTTTGCCTTTAGAGCTCATCCTCAAATTTAGGCCCCTTGAATACTCTATTTCCCTAATGGGTGAAGGACAGATAAGGGATTTCCATGCTATTCTCCCATCCTGCTAGGGCCCTTGACAATCATCCATGCTCGTTGGATGGGCTGAAACATGGCTGCTCCGCATCACACCAACACTGGGTATATTTGGAACCTGGCAGTGGCTACTGCGATTCTCACCCCACTTCCATGGCAGGCTCTCCCGTATTATTTGTACAAAAATATATGTACACAAATGTTTGCTGAATAAATGAATATCCCCCTTGCTTAGGCGGAGAGCTCTTCTGTAAGCATGAGCTGGGTCTTATTCATTTTTTTGCCTCCCACAACATGTGACATACAGTGAACTTCAAGTTAAGACGTGTTTAAATCCATAACCCCTGCTAAACCTTCCATCGTGAGAGATGAGTGGGGTTGCCCCTGAGGGGCAACCCCCAGTCCAAGTCTACAGGGGCTCCTCTACGAAGAGGCAAATTTGAAATGCCTCATTCTCTAAGGAATTTATACATGTGAATAGTAATGGCTAACATTTGAGTGCCTGCTGTGGGCCAAGCAGGTAAGCATTGGAACACACATCTTAGGAAACAGTCTTAGATTAAGCCCATGTCTTAGGTCAGTCAGCCAAAATGTGGAGGAGCTAGGATTTCAGTCATGGCTGGACTCCACAGTCTGTGCTCTTAACTGCTGCTGACTAGATAACTGAGGGGTGACACAAAAGTGGATTGAGAATGGAATGGCCATTCCAGACTATCTGTCTTGAAGTCTAAAAGCATCAGGAGGAAATGATACACTATGATCGCAACATCAGCTGGCAGAGGAGATGACTTGACTTTATCAGGAACCAAGAATGAGTAAAATGGTCCCAGACACCAGCCTCTCCAACTCCAACTCACTAGGACTTACCAGTATTTTTGCTCTTGTCAAAAAGAATCTCAAAAGGAATTTGACTTTATGTAAATGAAAAGCCAAAAGATTAAAATTTTGAAGTAATAAAAGCCCCCTGAGCCTCAAGGAGAAAAACAAACATCCTGTTCTTAGAAAAGAGCATTAAGTGCCGTTAATTCTTTTCCCAGAGGAAGCACGTGCATGGGGTTGCACACAACCACAAGGTTTTCACCAGGGACAATAGCTCCCTTCCCTCGCTGTTGACACTTCACTTCACTTCCCTCTTAACTTTCCGAAACCAAGAACTCTGTGTTCCTTACATGGAATGTCCTCCCACCTTCTTACCATCAGCTACTATTCATAACATCCTCCAAGACCTGCTTCGGTCACTTCCTTCCTAGAGGAAATCCCTAACCCACCTCACGCAATCCAGGCTCATTACTGCCTTGCTTGGAGGTTTTCTTAGGGCTCCTGTAGAGCTTATATTTCTGTTTTTTCCTGTTCTCCGGTTTTTTGATTTTATGTCTGATATCTCCAGGTGGGTGGTAAGCTCAATAAGAATGAGGTAAGCAAAGGTCCTATAAATAAGAGCTACTGCTAATAAAAATCCCCTTCTCTTTATGCTGGATCACTTACAGAGCCTCCTCTGGGGCTATGAACACGAAAGCCCCTCGAATTTTATAAAATAAGCCCTTTTAGTTTTCCCTCTGCCCATTCCTTAGGTCAAGGGTCTGAGAAGTACAACAGGCGGGCCCAATCCTCCCCCAGCCTGTTTATGTAAATAAAGTTTTATTGGAACACATCTATGTGTTCATTTATGTGTTGTCTGCAGCTAGTAGTTTCTCAGCTGAGGGTGATTTTGCCTCCCAGGTGACATTTGGCAATGTCTGGAGATATTTTTGATTCTAATGACTGTGTGGGGGGGTGGGGGGCGGGGGCGGTGGTGCTAAGGGCATCTAGTGGGTAGAGGTCAGGGACGCTGCTAAACATTCTACAGTGCACAGGACAGCCCCCCACAACAAACAATTATCTGGCCCCAATTCTCAGAGATTTGGACAGCCTGGTAGAGCTACTTTCATACTACAAGGTCAGAGGTGAGTAGTTGTGACAGACTGTATGTGGCTATCAAGCCTAAAATACTAACTGACACTCTACAGAAAAAGTTTGAAACCCTGCCTTAGATGTTGGTATTTTCAGTGTCGGATGGTTGCTGTCCATCCCCAACCCTCAACAATCCTCCTGCAAATGGCTTCAACTACCACCTCTAATGATAACTTCCAAATTAGTGTCTTCAGCCCACACATACCTAAGTCTAGACCAGCGCTACTCTAAGTGGGTCTGTGGACCAGGGCCAGCCCATGACAAGCTAAGCAAAGCAACGGAAAGTAAGCTTCTAGAAACTTCTTGACATAACAATCAAGCACATGATCTGTGGATTTTTCTCGCTGGTCAGACTACTGACAAGTTTGGGAGCTACGGATCATCAGGTTTGCGGGGAGCTGGATGTGGCCCAAGCAGCTGCTCATTGTGCACAGCACTATCAGTATCAGTAAACGACGGATTGGAAATTGAAACAAACAAAACCAGGAAAACACTGATCCTTCACAGAAAGCAGCACTGGACATTTCTCCCCTAGTCTTTTAGACATCTCCACTTTGCTTCCCTCCAGTACTTCCTATTCAACTTGTCCCAGAGCGAATTTGCCGTCTTTCCTCTTCTTGCCTGCCCTGAGATACGCCTCCTGTACCTTCTTCTCTTGGTGAACAGCAGGAAGTCACCCAAATCCAGACCCCAGTTGTCATCCCCAATTCCTCCCCTTGCCTCATTCTCCACATCAAGTCCCATCATTATCTCCCGTCTTGTCCATCCCACTGACTCGGCCTTACTTCTAGCTAAAGATCTCTCTCCTGTAACAAGAACATTTGCCTCCCCGCCTGTCTCCCTGCCTCCAACCTCCTCTCCTTCCACTTTATCTTCCAGTCTTTATCAGAGTGAGCCATCTAGAATGTTCTTGTAACCTTGTCACTCTCAGCTTCCAATGGCACCCCCACCCTTGCAGCCTGGAGATAAGATAGGTTATGAGGCTCACTTTAGCAATCTGGGTCCTGCCCACCCCTCAGCTACATCTCCTGCCAGTTCCCCAGAGCCTCTAACCCGGAGCTCCTGTAGGACCTTGTTTACCTCAAACCTACCAACACTCAACTGTAATCGCTACTTGTCTCTCCCTCTAGGCTGCCTTCCTCCCGGGAGAGACAACTATATTTAATCCATAGTTGGTATTGAATAAATGTTTGTTGAATGAATGAACATATGAGAAAGTTCGACTTCCTTTCTCTTCAACCCTGCCTGCCCTGCTGAAAACGCAGGCTGGAGTCTTTCTATGACTCCTACAGAAAAAAATAAACAAAATCAATTAACAAGGAGTTAGCCTCTTCTCTCGGGGCAAACGCTTTCTTTCATTTTTCCCTCTGTAAGATGTTCTAACATTTCCCCATCCATGCAAGGTAAGAATTTAAAAGCCTACCAGTGCAAGCCTCAGTAAGTCTACAGGTTCTTACAGATCTTTGGGATTAAGGCAAAGAATATCTGTTGACACGCTGTTTGAAAGGGAAATGACTTCTATCCATGACTGCAGTGTGCAAATAAGTCTTAGAGAGACAGGCAAGACTCAAGAAAAATTTGACAATACATTCCCTGAATGCAGACTCCCTAGTTATATTTCAGTCACTCTTCAAGAAAGAGGCCCTGGAGAAACACTGAGCTCGCTCTCCTGACCTTTCCTTTCAAAAGGAAATGGGTTAAGGGGGAACCTGGATTATTTGGCCCAAGACGTACAAAGGAACTTCAAGAAACTATAATGGACATTCTATAAAAAAGAGTTGTTTTGAATATCAATGTGCCATTAGGTAGTTAAAAAAAAACCGCCCTTTAAAATGAATGAATGTGTGGGCAAACAAAAGAGCAGCCAGAGCTCTCACTGCTGGTCTAGCCCTTAGGGTGGAAGAACTGAGCCAAAACTTTGGGCCAGCCCTGTAGGATCCCTGTAGAACTCCAGACACGTGGGTGCCAGTTACTTCCTGTGTAAATGGAGATAATTACTCCAAACCTGCCTATCTCACAGCTAACTTTAAGAGCTGAGTGTGAAAATCTTCATAACAAGAGAGGGCTATGCAAACACAAAGCACTATCTTTATCCCAACTGAAAAACCAGAACATCTACTGAAATACATTCTAATTGCCAAAATAACCACTTCCATTTTCTCCTTAAATGTTGCCTGTAGCAGTCATCAATAAAATGGTTGCAGATGGGACCACAGTCGGTTGTGTCTGCCCTGTGAACAAGCTCCACAATTGGAAGGGATTCCTACCTGCCTCCAGCTTGATCAGAGGATAATTCCTTCCGTCAACGGGACCAGGGCTAACTTCTCCTATATGCATCCTCTATCTCCAGGTCCAATTCTTCCAGCCTTGAGAACAAATGGGTCTTCTTTGAGTTGGGACGATTACAATCAACAATTATTGGTCAGATAAAGAAAAATGTAAGGGCGTACTGTTATTTTCTTTAAGTATTTGGTAAGCTGTCAGGTGAGAGGGAATCTGTATGGTCCCAAGGAAAGAACTAGGCATGCAATTAAGGTTCATGAGGAGGCTGAGCAGGACTGGACATAAGGAAGAAGTCTAAAACTTGACTTAATAGTCCTAGAATGGGGAGAGGCCCATTACAGGAAGTTTTCCCTTAAGTGTGAGATTGCTGAGGGATTCCAGAGGGAAGGGAGGGAGTGGGGGAGGGTGAGCATGCCAGCACTGGGACAGGAGCTAGGGTAGACATCTTCTATTCCATGTTCCTAACTTGAAGTAGCAGCCCCTGGTATGTGCATGTAAGCTACAGGTCCATACAAAGAGTTGATACGATCATAGATTTGTGCTTATGATTTATTTGTATTTAATATGACAAAGTATTTTAGGACGGTGGTTCCTCACACTGTGTTCCCTGGCACACTGAGGGCTGAAGGAAGGCTGCTGAGACCCCGGTGAAGGGAAGGGAGACTGAGAAAGTAGAGCCAACATCCCTACCTTCCCTTTCCGCCTCGTCAACCAAAGAAATTCTACTATTATCTGTTAATATATTGGACTTATGTGAAGATTCTCTTTCTTTTCCTTGGCTAAAAAACAAGTCTGGAAGAGGACTGGGCCAAAGACGATATGTGTTCTCTGTCACCCAAACTCTTAGGGTGAAATCATGTCAGAATGGGAGAGTGGGGCTGCAATAAGGGCCTTTCCACCTGTAAAATGTTAGGGTTCTATGATTCTACATGTTCGCAGAAGCATCTAGCTTTTAGGGAATTTTAAGGAAAAAATATAATACTTTTTAACGAAGTTAAGTCCATACTTAGAACCAAACTACGCTTTGCCAGCTTATAAAATTTTCATCACTTTTCTCACCCTTCCTGGTATTAAACTAAGGGCACAGAGCAATGCCAGCGACTGTCTCTGGGAGGCTCAGTTTCCTCATCTGTAAAGTGGGGACACTAACGGTGAGTGTCTTCTTAGGAGGAGACAACACGCAAAGTCCTGTTGGGCAGTGAGCTCACAATCAATGGAAGGGGCGATTATTATTAATTACTCCAAAAAACTAGAGCTACGTCAGGAACAAGGCAGGCTGGAAGCTCACCGTGGGGATTTCTCCCAACCTTCTTTCTTTTAGACCTTGGGATCTGACCACCGAAACTGATTGTTTTGAATGTAGGGTGAAAATCGCCAACTATTCTAGTTCCAAGCCTAATGCTCCATTCCGAGGAAAAACCTGGAATTGGAAAGAAGTCACTGTTTTACTCCACACGCTGCCCCTGAGATAAGTCAGCAGTGGCACTCCACCAGGCTGGCAAGTGAAACACCACCAGCCACCTCAGGTGAGCCCACGGCTTAAGGGCTTTTTCATGAGGAAAACAGAACGAAATCCACCCATAATCATAAACTTACACTAAACTTATAGAAGGCCAAAAACCAACATTATTTTGGAAGACATTTCACTCTGACGTCATCTGAGAGCAAGAGAATAGTTTCCAGTTTGGTGCTATGACATGCACAGTGGGACATGTGGCTTTAGCTGACTCACTCAACAAGCAGGCTTTGGAGACAGCCTTCCGCATGCCTTCATCTGGCCCCTGGCTAGTCACTCACATTCAACAATATTTATTCAACAACAAACATCTACTGAGGGCCTTCTAAGCACCAGGCACAATGTTAGGAATTGAGGCTACTGCAATGATGTGCTCACAGAGCTTATATTCCAGGGTGGAGAGACAAATGATCAATGAAGACACCAATAAATACAACCGTGGCTGGAGAGGTCCAGGCGAGCACTAGGAAACACACCCACCCTTACTCTCTTCAGCACTGGGGCTGCTGGGCCTGTGCTGTAAGCAGACACGTGGTCCCAAACCACCACAATCACACCCAGCACAAGAGAGCTTTGGTGAGGTTGCAAGCGCCCCACCAAGACTCTGAGGAAGTTCTGGTGGTGGCTTTTCAGAGGACCTTGAGTGATAGTGACACCAGAACCAAAGGGCTGGAGGCGCCTTTCTTCGAATTTGAATGTTCTGTAGCCTGGGAAGGAATAATTTTACCAAGGCAAGACCTCAATAAGTTAGGTAAGTGAAAACGATTTCTAGCTTGACAACACCAAGAGAAGATGTTGCTCCAGGCAGAATCAGATAACACGGTGAGGACGAGATGGGCCGCTTTTTCATTAAGTCCTACCGTAAAAAAGATGAGTGCCATGATAAACCAGATTCAGTCCCTACCCTCAAGGAGCCAGAAGTCTAATTAAGCAGCCACAAGGGCTAATAAATGATCATTTAAATGCAGAGTTACAATAGGAGAAGGTACAAAACATTATGAGAACTGCCTCAGAGACAAGGAAATAGAATAAGAGAACCATAGCAGTTTAGAGCTGAGAGAGAGCTTGGAAAGGTCCATCCACTTCCTCTGCACCCCCATCCTTCCGCTGCCCCCACTTCTTCACCAATGAGGGGATAGAGCCTACCCAGAAGGGCAGCATGTGCCTTGTGACACAGTTGGCCCGTCAAGGACTTAGAGCCTCATCTCCTGCCGTGTTAAAATCAATGTTATAAGTCTGAACTGACCCTTGCAAAAAAAAAAAAAGTTTAAAAAAATAAATGAAAAGGAAAGAAATCAAATACATTTCAAAACGGCAAAGCCACATTTTACCAAAAACGCCTTTGCTTGTTTAAAAAATGCGTGTAGCCTAAATGATTATAATGGATTTGAACAGAACAGGTCTTTTTCAACTAAACACATAGTGATCTATCATTGGCACGATGTGTCTACAACTATGACCTTCAAGTTGTCACCAGAACATGACGGATTCCCCAGTGTGTAAGCTGTCTAAACAGAGGCCTAACTTTGAAGTGCTCTGCCTTCCTCGCTGGCTCAGGCTGCTCTGCTGGAAATCTGCACTGGTTTGTTTTTCAACCCAGGATTTTTACATTATTATTAGCAAGATAGCTATGCTAATAGGTACCACTGATTCTGGCTCAATGGATTCTGGATTCCAGAACTAGAGATTATCTAAAATCATCTAGCACCAAATGCTTCATCTCAGAGATTAAAAAAGAAAGAAAAAGACCCTAAGAGGTCACAGTTACACAATTTGGGTCAGAGCTAAGACCAGAACCTATGTTTTCTAATCTTTAGTTCCTCTTTGATTGTCTCCACTTAATTCTGCATTAGCTTTATCGAATAGCAGAATGATGGGGTGTTTGCTGGCATCTTCTGGTCTTCTTGTGGCTCTAAAAGGTCGTTGGGTTCCTTGAGCTCCGTAGGGCAGACTGCAGAACAGGGCTTCTGCCTCTGGCTCGATGGTTCCCAGAACGTAGTTCCTGCTAGACTAGTCCCGCCAGCTGCTCTGTGGGCAAAATGATTTGAGAACTCTGGATGCTATCCTCCTGTGGAGATTCACTGTACATGGTGGCATATGAGATGCTCTGAAAAGCCCTGCAGAAAGGAACCTTAATCCAACTGGTTTCCCGAAGAACGCTTTTCTGATGCTATCCATGTCTCAGGGTGCTGTGGGTGGCGCAGTGATAGCTAACTGCAGGGGTTTGAGCTCTGCAACACAGTTTAACGAAGAACCAAAGGCGAGAAGGCTAATAATGACTTTCTCAAAGATGCAAATAAAACCCAAATCACTGAAAATCTGGGTTTTTAAAATTTTAAATTTGGGATTTGAGGATTCTATTAATTGATGACTTGGACAAGCAGTAAGGATCATGCAAATACTAACTCGGAACTCATCAGCGTTCAAACTCATCAGTTGGCTTGGCCATTCAGAAACAAACTTTTTAACATCATGGTTCATATTATAAAACAATACGGTTTAATTTTTAAAACTGCTTTTCCACTAGCCGTACTGTCAAATCAGTCCATTATCACGAGACTCTGGTGAAACATGGCATTGAAGAAATATGTCATTTTTTTTTAAGGAAAGAAACATACCTGACTATTGCTGTGAACTATTTGGCTACTTATATCATTTATTCTGGTTTGTGGGCTATCGTTTCGTTTTGTAGCCTTTAAAGGATGGGGGCAGGAGAAGGGAAGATTCCAAATGGAGGCAGACGGCTCTAAGGCCATTACCCTTTGTTTGGAGGCAACCTGGGATATTGCAAGCCATCCCTTCCAGAACCCCCACCTCCATCTGAGCAGTCTCCTATAGCTAATCACACACCCACAGTATCAAAGGCAGCGGATGCCAGGCAGGCCCCCCGTGGGTTATAACTGGGGCACTCCTCCAGGTCTAAAGGCCTCCTTACTCTCTCTTTCTCTCACCAGAAGCTTATCTGGAAGTGCTCAGGCCATGTGCAGAACTGTAAGGAGGCCCAACTTCCGCCAAGAACAGAGCCTTCCTGCCCAGCTTACTCGTGGCTCCTGCCCCTTGCTTTAGCTCATCTTGGAGCAACGTCATTTCAAAACATGTATTAAATGTCCACTGAGTGCCAGGGACTGAAGGGCCAGGAATTCTGGTTGTGGTCATGGCCTCAAGGAGCTACCATCCAGAACAGTTACTGAACTCTGCTACCCCTGACCCTCTAGAGCTTCAAAGCAAGGATGTGGTCCACACTAACCTCCACTGCATGCCTGGACCCCCAAATGCCTTGTTTCCGGCTGTGGCAGGGCTTTCTTTCTCATTCCAGAGTCCCACATTTTCGCCTAGTAAATCTCTTTGTTTATGGTATAAACTGCTCGTTGATTCTGCAGTTTGACGCAGGATCCACTGCAGGAGAGTGTTGCCATACTGTGGGATTAAACTACATTCAGTAAGAGAATAATTCACATGGTATTCCCTTAGGCTGGCAATTACTGTCGTCTTCCATTGGGCGGAGTACTGCGAGATACAGAGTACTGGGAAAGAATCTCCTGCCAGAGGCCAAAAACCCTAACAAGAGTCAGATTTAACAGTTTCTCTGCCCCTCCTTCCTGATGGTGGGGATATGGTATTTAGTACAAGGTCAAACAGACCTGGATTCAAACCTGATTCTGCTATTTTCTTAGCTGTGTGACTTTGGCCAACTTAGTAAACCTTTCTGAGCCTGTGTTCCCATCTGGAAAATAAGAACCATACTATCTACCTCGAAAAGTAGTTAGGAATAGTAAATGAAAGAACCAGCATTAAGCACCTAGGATGAAAACAAAAGCAACAATGAAAGCATCAACCTTTTATTGTGCCTAGTCCGGACCAGGCACTTTGAGTGCATTATACATTTTTTAACTCATTTAATGCTCAGAGTAATATTAACATCCTCATTTTATAACTGATAAACCAAGGTACACAGACTAAGTAATTTGCCCCAAATCACACGAGTATTAGCACCAGACCCGGCATAGGAGCTCAGGCAGCCCGACTGAGAGGTTTCTTAGCCTCAGGGTTTATTCCTATCTCCTTACCCCACAGAGGTGCTGACTTTCATGCAGAACCCCCCAACATCCATGTATTGGGTTGTTAAATTGCATACGAATGTTTAGGTATGTTCCTTACTGTCTAATTTTTGGCAAGTTATATTAACAGGTCTGTCTTCAGTTTCCACACCTGTAAAATGGGGATATTTACAGTTTCTCCTTCACAGAGTGACTGCTAGAAATAAACGAGTTAACGTAAAGGGCTGAGAAGAGTGCTCAGCATTTAGGCTTCATGTAGGAAGTACCTTTAACAACCCAAGTCGTGAACAGTGTGACAGATGAGAATTCTTGGGCTTCAGTACTTCGTAAAGGAGATTTTGTGGCTGGCTAAATCTAGTAGTTTCAAATGACTATACTTGTTCTCTTGCAAACCTACTGCATTTAAAAATAGATTGAAGTTCTTATTCAATCAAGGAATAAACAGGTCCACAGGAGTCTGGTTAGAAAGCAGGCAGGCCTAAATGAAATCAGCCTGAAAGCAGGAACTTTAACAATGAAAAAAAAAATTCAGTGCAGTCTTTCTGGAGGTTCTTCAGGTTATGAATTGTATTCCACCCACTGGGTACATGTTATGGCTACTGGGCAAAGAGTTTGTGAGAAATTTATGGCCTGGTCAAAACCTTTGGATACTATAGGTTAAAACAACTTTATCCCCAAGGCTATTGAACACCAAGAATTTTAGAAAAGGGCCGCTGTTGTGAACATGCTGGACATAAAACAGCACATTAACGGAAAAGCTGGAGAGCAGATATGCCCAACAAGCTCATGTGAGCGCTTCTGCAATAATTTTTACAGCTTTGTATTTACTCATCTTGCGCCACATTTCAATTTACAATGAAAAGCAAAAAAAAGTACAATGCTCATTACTCTAGCTGTCTTTCCGTGTTCCATGGAGACACAAAACAGAATCCCACTGCTCCGATTTTGTGGGAAGGGGGACTCATCTTACTTCATGTCTGTAGCTGCTGCCACAGCCACAGCACCATGTTCCAATCATGGAATTCGCAACGTAAATCTCTTGCAGATGATACCACTGGAAAACAGAAACTGTCATGGATCCAGAAATGCCTCCAAATTTCTTCTCTAAAGTTCTTATCTGGGAGCCCAGGGGCTGGGACTGAGTGTTTTATTCAATGAGTGAGGCTATTGGGAAATCTACATTCTTTGGGAGGCTTAATGAACTCTCGACTGTTCCTTGACCATATAGTATTTATCATTTATTTCACAACTGCCCCAACTTATCTCTGAGTGTTTAAATCTATTCTGACAAGGGCTTGTGTCACACACACCTGTGTAGCTTATTCTTAACTGCCAATAAGAGCTCATATCAATTTCAGGTGGTATCAAAGAGAAGACCTCTGGGACCAACCAGAAAAGAAGAGAAACTGCATTTCCCGGTTGATTAGATGAAAGATCTTTATTAAGTTAGAACATTATAGGAGTCTTTTAAATCGCCTTAGGGATACCCCTGGGGCATCGTCAGAGCTTCAAAGCGAGGCTTTTGTCTCCCAGTGATGTTAAGAAGTCCCTAAGATTGGCTTTGCTATTCAAATATGGACATGAGCTGTTCTCCTCATTTTTGTTCTTTTTCAAAGGCAGCACCTCCAAGAAACTCTAGGATGTTGTGAGGCCTAAGAGCTCGGGGTGGGGAGAAAATCCTTGTCTCCCTAACGCATTCCTTCCCCCTACCCAGCACCTCCCTCCCCAGAAACCCCTTCACCCTCAGCACACACAGCAGAGGCTCCCCCCAAATACACCAGGGCTGGAAAAGTTCATGTTGCAATATCCTCCTGACATTCCTATTCCCGCCCTCATTTTAATTCACTTTTTTTTTTTTTTAACAAAATGTAATTACTTGACAGCCTGGGCTGCACTCTGGGGCTTTTACTCCTTTCAACACAGCTGTGCTCCCGGCTTTGATGCTGCTGTCCATGCAGCTTGTCCCAGCCACAGCCCGGCTCTCGGTAACGGTAACATTCAAGTGCATATTTATTTTTAAACTGACCTCTCCTAGACCGTACAGTATAAAGGAGGTCCTGCCAAAAATTATGCTACTTTCTATTTATAAGATGAAACACATGCCTCCGAAAGTCGGGAGTGGGGGAGATGAAGTATTATTCATAATGAAAAAAAGACTGGCCAGATCCATTCGTCCTCACATGTCTGATACGAGTCTGTGTCAAGACACTTTGTCTCAAGGAGAAAAAAAAAAATCTTGACGCTTCAGCTGTTCCGAAGCCACCAACGCACACACTAAAAATTCAACTGCCAGATCTGCAGGTTGCAGCCCCAGCCACAAAGGCCCCGGTCGAGTGAGGAGAGGGTACCCAGTGGGTACTGTCACCGCAGATCTGCACAGCGCACCCATGTGCGGCCCTGGTGCCAATCCACAATGGGAGGGGAGCGGTAGCCATGTGCGGCTTGTTCTCAGATGGAAAAATGCAATACGCGCCCAGAATGGCTGTCAATAGCTCGGAGGGTGCTGTGTAGCCGTGTAGCCCCACCCTGAAAAGTGGTGGGTACAAATGGTTGAGCCCTGCGTCCTAGTCGTGTCCCCCGAACCCCTCCCGGCTTGCTTTATGCCCCCTTTGGTCCTTTGGACACCAGCTGGGAAGGCGATGCCCTCGGTATCCCCACTCCTTGTGCGTTTCCAAGCCTAGTACACTGCGCACGCCGGAAGCAGCCACGGCCACCAGTGGGACAGACTCACAGACAGGCAGAGAGAAAGGAGCCGTGGGCAGGCAGCAACTCACCAGCAGCCCGAGGATCCCGGCCGCTCGCAGCCCCCGGGGCCGGGCGCCCCGCACCGACGCCTCCCGAGGGCGCACGCAGTCCCTGCCCGCGACGAGCAGATCCAGCTGGGTCGGCCGGCGCGGCGCCGCCTCACAGCATTATCCACTTCGAGACGGCGTGAAGGCGCCGGAGGCCGCGGGTCCCCAGGCTCGTCCCGCGCTCAGGCCGCGCCGGCTCGGGCGGCGGCGGCGGCGGCAGCGGCGAAGGAAGGTGCTAGCGAGACTGAGCGCTCGGCGGCCGGACGCACGAACTGAACCTGTGAAGGGCGGGGCGGCGCGGGGCGGGGCGCGGCGGCGGCGCGGGGGCCGGGCCGGGCGGGGCGGCGCGCGGGCGGCCGAGGGGACCCTCCGCGCCGCGGTACCTGCGCCCCGAGTAGGGGCGGCCGCACGGGGTGCGACGGCGGCAGGGCCTGCGGGTCCCGGGAGGACAATGGGCGCCCGTTGTTACCTCCCCAGCGCCACCCGCAGGGATGCGGCTTCCCTTGGAGAAGCTGTGTTCAGCTCCTTCGGCACAAAGAAAGGTCGCGGGACGCTCGATTCAAAGAGGAACCCCAGGGCGCTGGCGCTTGGGTGCCCGAGGACAAAGGGACTCCATCCGCACCCCGGACACCTGCACTAAACCTTGTTCGCCCACCTTTCCCCGTCCCAGCCCGGCACAGCGGGCGGGCGACTCTTTGGGAAGCGGAGCCACCTGACCGCGCCCCCTCGGCCCAGCCTCGGGCTCCCGGGCCACTAGTAGCCCGGACTTCGGGGGGCGGTGGGGGGCGGGTCGGGTGCTGTCAGTTTCCAGCTAGCTCCCCTTGGAGCTGCCGCCAAATCCCGGAGAGTGGATTTGGCACACTGGCAACGCCGGAGGCTCCCGGCTGATCAAGCGGGCAAGCGAAGAACAGCCGACGCTGCAGGTTTTTCCAGTCCAAGGGGAGGTGTTTCCTCTCCCGCAGGGTCCCTAAGAGACTTGCCCATGGGGCCTGCCCATGGCCAAGCGCTAAAGTTCCGCAAGTTGCCCTTCGGCAGCACGAGTTCGCGGTTCGGATCCCCAGCACGGACCTACTCCACTCATCAACCATGCTGTGTAGCCATCCTACGTACAAAAAAGGATTGGCACAGATGTTAGCTCAGGGCCAGTCTTCCTCAAGCAAAAAGAGAGGAGGATTGGCAATGGATGTTAGCTCAGGGAGAATATTCCTCACCAGAAAAAAAAAAGAGAGAGAGAGGGAGACTTGTCTAAAGCTGGGGCAATGGGGTGGCAGTTGCCGCGAAGCGCGAGGAGGCGCAAGTGGCGCAGCTGCCTCCCGGGAGGGTAAAATTCCGCCCTTGGCGGCACCTGCGCCTGCCGGTCAATGGGGCGACGGCAGCAGCACGCCCCGCCCCTCCGCCTGGAGGCCGAGCAGGACCCGGTTAATTAATTTCCTTAATCCGTCTCCGTCTCTTCCGCCTCGAGTAGTCGGCCTGGGCAACGAGTAGGCGACAGGAAAGGGCGGCGTTTTCCGGCTGCGAGGTCCCAGCCTGCACAGTCAGCCTGGGGAGGGGGCTGGAACTCAGGGGAGTCGGGCCCTGGGGGCCTGGCCCCAGCCCTCGGACTGTCAGGTTGGATGGAAATCCTGGCACAAGCAGAGAACCTCTAGGGGACCTTGATTTTCCCCCGTGGTATCGGCTTCAGGTCGTCCCCGCAATGCCCCTGGATCTGTGAAAGCTTAGAGGCTGCACGTTAAGCCGATGCTGTAAACCGCGGGCTGACGTTAAGGTGAAGCGAAAAGGAAACGGACACAACTGCTCTGGAAAGCAAAATACTTGGGTGGAGTGTTAAAAGCCTCAAAGAAAATAATAGTTGGCAGGTCAAATGGCCAGGAGGTTGGAATTCAAACTCAAAACTCTGCTGAAGTGATGTTAGAAATCTGACAAGCAAAACAGTCCATGAAGATAAGAGACCCGGCGTTGTTTCCTTTTTTCAAATGACAACTGCTCCCAAGTTTCCTTTGGCAGATACCTGGATTTTACTTTAGATTCCTGAGAGTTTTACTTGGGGTTCATATTTCAAAATATATGTTCCATTTGGCACTAATGTATATATTTTATGTATGAATTTATTGAAAAATATCAAATGTTACTGGTCTACTTAGCTGAAGGTATTTTTATAAATATTTATGCATAGCTTTCATTGCATATCGTATTTTTATAAGTACAAATAGTATGTATATATACTTATTAAATGCCACATGAAAAATTCTTTTTGCACACAGATATTCTTTACACATACATCTTGTGTGTAAATTTCTTTTCGTTTGCTCCATTGTTAGCTACTGTTAAAAAGACTTTCCACATGACGAAGTAACAGCTTATGGAAAAATAGAATGGCAGGTTGTTTGAGGTAGCACGTTTATTCCCAAACCCCATTTTCACTTTTCTACATTATCCCTCACCTTCTAGAGACTTTCTCTCCCTCTCTGCCCTTTCTTTAGGAGACATCACTTCTGGGCTCTAAACAGTTTATCCAGAACCTGCCCCTTCAGGGCCCAGTGGTGCTGATTCCATTCATCTTGGCTTCTTTGGCGCCCCATGTTGTTTATTTGCACTGAACATTTTCTTAGTACTGAACATCTCCAGCGAGAGAGAAGGCCTTATATAGTGAATTATCTTTCCAAATGAGTTCATTTCCTGTGCTAACTATGATGGCTTTTAGGTTTGGTGGATTTTGATTTCAATATGGAAGAGAGAGAAAAGCTTTGCTTTAGGAAGATTTTGAGGGTTTTGAGATACTCCTCTGAGTTACAGAAAGGTTTAGCCTTGAAAAATTGGTAGTAACCTTAGAAGCCTAAGTGAGACTAAGAAAGTGGCCTAGAGTAGATGTTTTCATCAGGTTCAATTAATGCACTCATGTCTATAGAGCAAGCACCTTTCAGGTCCATCAGAGGGCTGTGTTTCTGTTAGTCCCAATTGTGGGAGCCAAGCCAAGAAGTGTCGGCAGTACCCTTGCTGTCCAGAAACCTGCAGTCTACTTAAGGGGCAGAGAGCAGCACGCCAGTGTGTGCAAGCAAGTGCTGGCTGGAAATAGTCCAGCCTCTTGCCACCAAGTGTGGTCCTGGGACCAGCAGCATCAATGCTCAGCCCAGAGCTACTGAATTGGGATCTTTATTTTAATGAAGTGTGGATGGTTTGTGTGCACGTTTGATGTTTGAGAAGCACCGGTCAAGAATAGTGGTTCTCAATCTTTTTAAGTCACAGGCTCATTTGAAAATCTCAGGGGACTTATGAACACTCTTGTTGGGAAAACACACAAATATCTACACAAAACTCTTTTGCATTCAATTTCAGGGTTCCCCTGAACACCAGTCCATTGATAGCAAGGTAGTCTGGATAAAATCCTCCACTCTCAGAGCCAGAAGAGCCACTCGGTGTCAGCCGGCGGGGTTATGGGAGGATTCCTACAGGAGGCAGAGCTTAAATTAAGCCTTGAAATAGGGAAGAAATTGAATAGGGGGAAAGAGTCAAGAAGGGCATTTCAGGCAGGAGAAATGTATGGGTAAATGGGCCCCGGGGGATAAATCAGCAAATATCCATTTTTATGTGCAGTAAGGTGAAACTTAATGAGATTGTAATTTGATGGCAGGCTCTCCTTGCAATTCATTGTCATTGTTTGAACCTCCAAAAAATGAAACTGGACAGTGGCGCTTCAGGGGCACTGGGAACCCGATGACATATGGTTCTCTGTACCGTCTCATTGCCCATTACCAGCTCTCCCTCTCACTCACTCTGCCCTGGCGACATGGCCTTCAGGCTTTTCCAGGAACTCCAACGAGTCTGGGCGTTCCATCGGCCTGGGGCACTTCTTCCCCAGATAACCCAAAGGATCCATTAAAGTCTTTATTCAAATGAGACTTCAGGGTGAGAGGCTTCCCTCTAAAATAGCAACCCCACCCCGTTCCCTTGCCTTGCTTAAAGCAGGAAGAATTTCTTCATTACCTGACGTTACCTTATATTTATTTACAGATTCATTTATGGCCTGTTTCCTCTAATTGTGGACTTTGCTGTTGTATCATCCATACCTAAAACGGGGCCTAGCACATAGTAGGCACTCAGTAAATATTTATTTAGTCAATGACCCCTTGGCTACAACCAATATTGAGTGTAAAAGTCATGTTCACAAGCTCCATAGCTCCAAAAATAATAATATATTAAACATTGCTGAAATATGCCACATGTATGCTGAGACTGAATTTTCAACCACTTTTCTTTAGTCTAGCTGAACAAGAAATGCTAAACACATGGAACATTTTAAGTTCTAAAATTCAAACATTTTCAAGCAAGGCTTACAAAAAATGTCTTTATAGTCCATGTATAATGCATAACTATTTCTCTTTTGGCAAAGCTGAAACACAGTCGTGTGTACTCAGCTGGGGTTTTCCTCCAAAATGCCACATTCAGACTGAATTCGTATGTATATGTTCTCTATTATCCCCTTAAGTTGGATTTAAGGAGAAATGTAAGAGAAGCTGGAAGGTTAGAACATCTTGAGGAGAATGTCCTTGTAGCTGGCAGATTCCCCTCATTGCTACCCAATTAGGATTTCACTGGTCCTGGAAATAAAGTTAACCTGTGCTAACGAATTTGGTTGAAAAATTGCCAAAAGCTAACGAATTTTTTAACCAGTGGTTTCCTTGTATATAAAGCACTTCAGGTCACATGTAGGTTAGGAGACTTCAGTTTCGCCTAATCAAAGGCAGCAGGAAATGGTACACTTGAGACTATGTGAGCGTGTGGACCACAGGCCTAGCGTGTAGTCTGAGTAGGGTCAGTAGTCACTCACGGTAACCACCAAATCCTAGCACTCTTCTGGCTTTTGAATTAGCTTTTGAACTCAGACAGCACCAATTTTATTTGTGGATGAGGCCTTCAAGTATAGATGCAGACTTGATCCTGATTGTTGACTGGAAACCAGTGACTAATAAAGAGTATTACCTTATTTATATATAGCCTTCTACTTTAAACAACCCTTTTCATTCATCTCATTTCTTCCTCATCTTAGGTTGTCTGTCCATGTTGGGTAACTAAGGCCCTTACGATTGATCTCCACTTTGCCTCTGTCCAGAAGGGATTTGAGGCGACTTATAAGGCTTTTGTGTATGAGTCATTCCTGTTACAGTCATGCGCCACATAATGACATTTCCGTCAATGACGTACCACATGTATGACAGTGGTGCCATAAGATTAGTACCGTAGAGCCTAGGTGTGTGGTTGGCTGTACCATCTAGATTTGTGTAAGCACACTTATGATGTTCACACAACAAAATTGCCTAACAGCACGTTTCTCAGAACCTATCCTGTTGTTAAGTGACACATGACTGTATATTCTGCAATGTGCTTTCTCCAGATACCTGTATGTCTCCTTCCTTAGCTTTTTTCCAGCCTCTGCTTAATGAACCACTCCTCAGTGCTTAGTACAGACAACTGGCATGTGATAAATATTTGTTGAATAAAGCAATGGACTAGAGAAAGGTCTGATTCATTCAAGTTCACCCAGATAGTGATGACTCGGTTTATATAGACATCAAGCCCTACTAATTCTTTCTCTGAAACCTTCTTCATTTGTCTATGTGGTAGCAAATCCAGACTGTCATATTGTCAAAATTTCTTTTTTTTTTTTTTTTAAGAATTTTAGTGAGGAAAATCAGCCCTGAGCTAACATCTCTTGCCTATCTTCTTTTTTTTCTCTCCCCAAAACCCCAGCACATAGTTGTATATCCTAGTTGTAAATCACTCTAGTTCTACTGTGTGGGATGCTGCCACAGCATGGCTGGATGAATGTGTGTAGGTCTGTGCCCAGGATCTGAACCAGGGAACTCCAGACTGCTGAAGTGGAGCATGCAAACTTAACTACTCAGCCATGGGAGCAGTTCTCTCAAAGCTTCTTTGTTCATCCAATTTGGTACCGGTCAAAATGCACACTGTAGAGCTATGACAGTGATTTAAAGATGAGCAGGAAGTACAGTTATTTCAGTTAATGTTCTGGATCAGTGCGAAACAAGATGAAAAAAGGGGAAGAGAGAGGGCTGCAATAATATCCCCATTTCTCCTGCTCTCTACATGCATTCATACACACACATGGACAGACATGAACCCATGTAGCTCCCCCAACAAAAGCATAAAACATACTTCAATCCTACAAGTACGTGCTGTCTTCACCGTCTCTGCCTTTCTTCTGTCGCCTTTCCTGTGTTACCCAGTGTCAGAAGTCTCTGTGCACAGAGGACAGACCATCTTCTGAAGGGTTTATTATAGATCACTTAATTTGGGCTCCCACAAAGAAAACCAAGAAACACTCAGTGGGGGACACCCAGGACTCTCCTTACGTTTACTTCCCAGAGAACATTCCATAGGGATGTTTGAAAACCACATCTGACAATAGTCTCCTACTCTTAGGGCCCCAAGGGTCACTTAGGCTCTGGGCCAGGATCCTTTGCTGCAGCTTGTCTTGCTCATGGACTAGACTCTTGAGCATACCTGTCCCACCTGGCATAGTGGTTGTTCTGAAGCCCACTTGTCCACTTTTGTCATCAACGCTCTAGAAACAATGGGTGTGGTAGTTTCCTTAAGAAGAATAATGGATAGGTAGGTGTGTGGCCTTGAGAGTAATTTAAGCTGCCTGACTACTGATTGAACAGGTTGGAGCAGGAGGGGAGGGGAGCCATTTCACACATTCAACACATATTTATTGGATGCCCACTCTGTGCCAAGGAATTGGGCCAATAATGTTGGCATTCCTCCCAGGCTGACCTATATTTCTCTCATTTTTCCAAACCTGCCTGACTGAATGTGTTAGCTGTGTTCCAAAAGCCTTCATCTTACCCCACCAGGGATGTCTAGATGCCTCTGACAGTGGTCAGGTCACTTGTCTGAGCAGAAGAATATGTTACGCAAATTAAACACCTACACAAGACTCAACTCTTGGTAACCCTATACTTTGTACCTCAGCCCAGAAATGCTGTGATTTACGCAAACAAACACTGAATGCTGAGCTTCTTCAAAGTCAGTTGTCTCCTTTGTGTCCCTATATTAAAATCTCTGTTCCTAGAATGGTCCAGGACTTCCTTTTTGGTTTGTAAAGTCCTATATTTAAGTTATTTCTAATTGTGAGCCTGTCTAGAAAGCCAAGATAAGAGTTTTGCACATTCATTCCATGATGTTATAACTCTTAGGACCTGCTGCATAAATCTACTTGCTAGTGAATATGACCTAACGTTCTTATTGTCATTCAACTTACATCTGTTGAACATCAGAGTGTAAGGCACAGTGACAAGTACTCTAAAGGATGTGAAAAAAAAATATGCTTCCTACACTTAAGCAGTTTAAAATTGTAGAGATGATAAAATAAGCACACAAGTAACTACAATATGAGACAATATATGATAAATGTCATCAACTCCATGATATTTTCCAAATGCCACATAGGGACACATATTCTGATATGTTATCTGACAGTAGAATAACGTGTATCTAAATTGAGACCATATGGTTTATCTGGGATGGATGGTCCAGTAATACTGATATTTCACTATACGTTAGTGGTTTTGAAGTTTTCCCCTTCTTAAATGGAATTGTAAGAAGGACCCTAATGTATATTACAGGTGGAAGCACAGCTGTTCCAGCTGAGCTGTAGTGGGGAGCCCTTCCTGTCTTAGTCTCCACCCTTTCACCAAGAAGTTTCTTGAAACTCCTTTCTGACTCTTGTGGGCTCCAGGAAACATGGTTGAAACCATGGTGAGATGGTCAGTAAGTGGAGAGATTGTTTCAGGTTAGGGTGATCAGGATGGCCTGATGGAAGAGGTGACATTTGCAGTAAGCCTTAGTATAGGGTGACCAGTGGACTTTCCAACGTATAGGGCTGGGTCGTGTGCTCTGAGTGGGCCTATACATGGTACAGATCTTCTCAACCCAGTAAACGGCCTCCTTAGAGGGTGTCAGTGAGCATCCAACACTTGATTAGTGAATTTCACGGTGGTGAAGGATCTGAGGTTCATCTCTGGCTTACTCTGAACTTCTCTTCCTCGCTCCTCATCCGTGTCCTCTCTATCCCACCACTAATAACTTTCTGCTATCCCTTTCCTAGCCCCGAGCCCCAGCTCCTCTAGATATTTGTCCTTTGCCAGCAGCAGCGCTTACAGTGGATTCTAACACTTGTTTCTTTAGCAGTGGACTCGAGAAGCACACACTAGGTCACTGCACAATGGGTGAACACTGTCATCCTCAGGGAATGCTGTATTTTCTTCCAAGGAGGGCAGGCTTGGGAAGGAGGATACACTCAGGAGCCAGAGAACCAATGAACTAGAACCCCAGTCCTTTAGCATACCTTTCTTACTAATCAAAGTTTTGTACCACCTTGGAATATAGTTAATGTTGCGTGGGAGGTGGGCTGCCTGCTCTGAGGTTCATGCTTTCGTGAAATTCCCAAATATTAGGATTAAGATGGAGGAATGGCCAAGTCTCAGACACCTTCTCTTCCTGAATTGCTTTATTGTCCCTTGTCAGGCTAATGACTTAATTAGCTATAAAGGAAAGCAAGTTTTATGGAAAGCCCAAAGATAGAAGTCATATGAAGATTTACAAATGTGTGAGAGTTGTGCAGAAAATTCAATTCAATTAAAAAATATATTTGTTGAGGTTTGTTTTCCTTTATTTTTTTAGAGCAATCTTAAGTTCACAGCAAAATTGAGCAGAAAGTACAGAGAGTTCCCATATACCCCCTGCCCACACACACACAGCCTCCTTCACTATCAACATCCTGCACCAGAGTAGTAATTTGTTTCAGCTGATGAACCTATATTGACACATCATCATCACCCAAAGTCCATAGTTTACATTGGGATTCACTCTTGGTGTTGCACGTTCTGTGGGTTTGGACAAATGTATCTACCATTATGGTATCGTACAGAATAGTTTCACTGCCCTAAAAGTCTTCTGTGCTTCGCCTCTTCATCCCCCCTCTCCCCCTTACTCCTGGCAACCACTGATCTTTTTAATCTCTCCATAGTTTTGCCTTTTCCAGAATGTCATATAGTTGGAATCATACAGCATATAAACTTTTCACATGGGCTTCTTTTACTTAGTAATATGCATTTAAGTTTTATCCATGTCTTTTCATGGCTTGATAGCTCTTTATTTTTAGCGCTGAATTATATTTTATTATCTGGATGTATCACAGCTTATTTATCCAATTATCTACTGAATGTTTGTTAGATTTTTACTTTGAATAAAGCACTAAGCTACATACCATTAGGGATATAATAAATTAAGACATAGTTTATAAAACAAGACATTGTGCAGTCGTTCAAAGAGCTTACATTCCATTAGAGTTTTTTGTTGAGTGGTAGACTGGAGCAAAGGCATTACAAAGAAGGAAGGATGCCAACTGGTTAAGTTCCAAGCTTCTGGAAGGGAAAACACATATGAGGAGGGATTAGAAGGATGGGTAGGGTTCCAATGTTGTTATGGACTGAATTGTGTTCTCTCAAGATCCATATGTTGAAGTCTTAACCCCCAATAACTCAGAATGTGATTGTATTTGGAGATGGGGCCTTTAAAGAGGTAATTAAAGCTAAATGGAAGTCACGTGGGTGGACCCTAATCCAATACAACTGGTGTCCTTAAAGAAGAGGAAGAGACACCAGAGATGTGTGCGCGCAGAGCAAAGGCCATGTGAGGACACAGCAAAAACGCAGGAGTCTGCAAGCCAAGGAGAGAGGCCTCAAGAAAAACCAACCCTGCCAGCACCTTGATCTTGGACTTCCAGCCTCCAGAATTGTGAGAAAATAAATTTCTGTTGTTTAAGCCATTCAGTCTGTGGTATTTTCTCATGGAAGCCCTAGCAAACTAGTACAAATGTGGAGACTGGAAGGAAGGTAATTGAACAGTGAGAATGGCATGAGGAAAGTGCAGAGGCTGGAAAACATGGCTTGTGTTTAAAACAAGATGAAGCCAAGTTGGCTGGTAGTTGGGGGCCACTTTACCAGGCGGTGGGTGGCCTCAGGGGAGCCAGCAGAGGGGAGTCCATGAGGGTGCCAGGATGGAATGGATCTTCAGAATTTTCTTTGTGAATTCAGACAGCTTGGAGGTGGTGCCTTGGTTCTGGTAGGTGTTTGTATTCCACATAAGTTTTCAAGTTAACGAAAATTGGTCTTTAAAATGCATTGGCTTACCTCTGTTTTACCCCTGGTGCCAGTACACAATGATTTCAATACACTGAGTCTGCAACACTGAAAGAGATATATTGGCAGAGAAACACCAGCTAAGAATATTTTGAGATTTTTCTCATCGCCAGGTGTGAACCTTGCCTTTCCTGGCATTGCTTCTCCTGTGTCTGTCTCAACCTCAGAGCAATGGTTCTCCAAAATGGTGCTGCGGTCTGATGGACCAAAAGAACGTCAGAGCTGAAAGGGACCTTGGAGGTCATCCAGCCCTGCCCTCCCATTTTACAGCAGAAGAAACAGAAGCCTAGAAAAATCAGTGAGTTTCTCAGATTGTCCAGTTAAGAAGTGGCAGAGGCTCCTAGTCTAGAAGGTTGGGATTTTTTGCTAAATAATTTTGCTTCTCTTTGAAAAAGGAGGCTTACCTCTGCAAGGATTAGGATGGAAACATGCTCTGAATTGTGCCTGTGGGAGGACCATGGCATCAAGGTGAAAAGCATGTGCTCTAGTAAGACACCCGGGTTCGGACCCCAGCTCTCCATCGGCTAGACGTGTGAGCCTGGGGCCACTGCTCAGCTCTCTAAGCCTTAGTTCTTTATCTATAAGAATGGTGGCCGGTGAGGAGAGGTTATCATAGAACGCATCTTGAGAGTGGGTGTGAAGATTAAATGAAACAGTTCTTATGAATGTGAATGGCACATTATCAAACCTCTAAAAGTGTGTTCAGATCTATTTTTCCTACCTCCCAGTGATAGTCTTTGTCTCTGTGTTCCTGGGACCAGGCACAATTCCTGTCACAGAGTCCATATGCAACAAATGTGCCTTGAATCAATGCAGCATCAGGAGTGAACTAAGAGAAACAATGGCACATAAAGCTGGAAAAATAAAAAGAGAAATAGAAAATAATCTATGGATAAGGGAGATATGTAAATAGTTAGATTCTCAGGCAAGTGGAAAGATTTGAGAAGTGTTAAATGGCAATAAAATGGAAAGAGGAATCCCTCACCGCCAGGGCATCACATGGACCACACAACAGGTGCACTTGACATGCTTCGAAAGCATCAAGTATAAAACAAGTGTGCAGGGAACATCACTACCAGAAGCAGCCTCATCTTGCCAGGATTTAAAGAAGGAAAGTTTGCCCCAAGCATCCAGAGAGAGGCTTACACTGCTCAAACCTCAGGAACCAGGAAGGTCAAGGGGGAAGAGACTGAGGACCGTCTCAGGCAGTGCCAGTGAAAATAGACCCAATGATAAGGCTCTGCAAGGTGGGGTGTATTAAGCACATCTTTTTACTGTGATGCCTTGAGATCTTGGGGTCTTGCTGATGTTGGAAGAGACTGACCCTCCCAGTGTTAGCTAATTCCTAGAAACAGCAAACAACTGGCCTGGGAGCATGCCTTTATATGCAAACCAACCGATCCAAAGCCCATACCCCAACCACCTCCTTATTGGGCTCTCACACGGGAACCTACTGTCTCCCGGCCGTAAACAGCTGAAGGCTAGATACCAGACAATAAGAGCTGCCCCCTAACCCCATACTCCGGAGCCTGCTGAAATTATTCAAACTAGCCAACCCTAAGCCTGCTTACCCTACCTTTTCCATGGAAACCCAATATAGTCTCTTACTCACATTTTCCCCTCACTTCTTCTTCCTTCTAATGGACCCTGGTGCTTCCACAAGTGGTCCTACATGATGCACCATGCTTCCTGTTTTTAAGGGTGTATGAATATAAAAACTTCTTCCCTCATGACAGTCTTTTCTGTGACTATGTGTCTTACCACACCTGATTAAAACAAATCCCAGGTACCCTTACAAAAAGGAGCCATCAGGGTTTCTAGGATTGTCCCCTCTACCCAGATGACAGTCCTCTCTTCCCTTATTGAGCATGTTTTTAATTTTGGTTTGGAATTGGTATTCTTCCGTGTTCTGAGAAGTTACTTTCTACATTTCTCTCTCTTTCTTCTTTATCTTATGGAAAGCATTAACCCACATATCTTTTTTGCTCTCTTATTTGAGGATGGAAAACATAGGAGCTAAAGTCAAATGTAGGCAGCAAGTTGTTGGTTTCTACATCCCGTGTCTAATACGACCCCAAAGAAGTGCCCCTCTTCTCCTGCAGGCTGAGCTATTTAAAAACTGTTCTCAATGCCAACAACTCACATTTCTTGTTTAGTTTTTAAGTTTTACTCCCTATTCTTGAAAAACTTTTAACATTTTTAAAATTAGTCAAGCAACAATGAGATACTATCGTTTGCCTATTAGAATGGCTAAAATCCAAAAAGCTGACAACATCATTTGCTGGCAAGGGTGTAGAGCAACAGGAACTCTATTCATTGCTGGTGTGAATTCAAAACGGTAACAGCCACTTTGGAAAACAGTTTGGCAGTTTCTTACAAAGTTAAACACAGTCTTACCATAGGACCTAGCAATCACACTCCTGAGCATTTACTCTGAGTTGAAAACTTATTTCCACACCAAAACCAGCATGAGAATGTTTATAGTAGTTTTATTCGCAATTGCCAAAAACTAGGAGTGACCTTCAATAGGTGAATGGCTAAACAAACTTTGGTACATTCACGCAGTAGAATGAGCTATCAAACCACACGAAGACATGGATGAATCTTAAATGCATATTGCTAAGTGAAAGAAGCCAGTCTTAAAAGGTTACATACTGTATAATTCCACTTGTATGACATCTTGGAAAAGGCAAAACTCTTAGAGATGGTAAATAGATTAGTGGTTGCCAGGGACTCAGGGCAAGAGGAGATGTTGAATACGTAAACAACTGGAGATTTATTTAGGGTTGTGAAACTATTCTTTACAATGCTATAAGAAAGGTAGATGCATGACAGTATGTGCTTGTCAAAACCCATAGAACTTTGCAGCACAAAGGGTGAACCATAATTATGCAAATTTTAAAAAATCATTTAGGAGGTTATAGGATCACAGGATGGAATACAAAATATGACAAAAGAATCTAACTGTGTTATAAATGCATGAACGACCTTCCTGAAGCGGGCAGGGGAAAAGTGCTGACCTAAGGAAATTTGGAAATAAACAGAGCCTGTAAAATTAAAGGCAAGAGGGATTGTACATAAGCACTCTAGTTTATAAAGTTATCTTCTATGAGGTTATAGGTTAATAATTATGTAAAGTATTCTACAGTACACTAGAATTGAGCAATTAAGTAATGGATGGCTGATGGTGGGAGCTCGTTCCCTCATTGTAGGGGAGAGGATATAGACTAGCAAGGGGAGAAGCTAGAGTGATCCCTGTGGTACTGAGTCAGAACTGGAGACATCAGTATGAACTCATATTTAGCTTAATTTAGATACAGAGAGTTACATATAGAAATGTTTATAGATATATGTGTGTATATATATAGGTTAATATGCACATACATATATTGTTTCTCTGTCAGCTGAGAGGGCCTAGAAGTAACAACACCCCAGTAACACTGAGCACACCCAGATCATGGTCTCTAATACCATGCTCCGATAAAAGAACCAGGGCTCCTAGGAGAAATGCCTGATTCTAGGACTGGGGCAGGAAATATATGAGATGAGCCTGGAGCATCTTGTAGTTCCAGAAAGGAAGGAAGTGCTCAACAAAACCCCACAATGCCTGGAGTATTTTAACAAACACAAAAAAGAGCTCTTGATGGTCCAAGCTGGAACAATTTGAGCATCAAAATAAAGTAGTATTAGATTTTAACCCAAAGCATAAAGTAAATATGCATGAATCCATACTGATATAAATGATTGAATAAATAAATAAGTGGGAGACAATAGACAAATCTGCCCCAGGAAAGAATTCCAAATAATTTATGGAAATATTTCACTGTTGAAGGAGGAGAGTATAACTCCCTACTCCTTTTTTTATTTTTATTTTTTTGAGGAAGATTAGTCCTGAGCTAACTACTGCCAGTCCTCCTCTTTTTTGCTGAGGAAGCCTGGCCCTGAGCTAACATCCGTGCCCATCTTCCTCTACTTTATATATGGGATGCCTACCACAGCATGGTGTGCCAAGCAGTGCCATGTCGGCACCCAGGATCCGAACCAGCAAACCCCGGGCCGCTAAGAAGTGGAATGTGTGCACTTAACGGCTGCGCCACTGGGCTGGCCCCTCCCTACTCCTTAAAGCGGGCTGCCTGTAGTGACTTTCTTTCAAAAAATACAATATTAAAAGGTGGGGAAAAATATGTTTACAGTGGAGAAACCTGACAATATGATGCAATGTGATGAGAATGGCACTTCACCTCTGTGGTCCTCCTCCCCAGAACTCACAGCCACAGTCTGATCATGAGAAAAACATCAGGCAGTTCCTAACTGAGGGGCAGTCTACAAAATACTTGACCAGGACTCCTCAAAACTGTCAAGGTCATGAAAAACAAGGAAAGTCTTAGAAACTGTCACAGAGAAGAGCCTAAGGAGACACAACAATTCATTGTAATGTGTTCTGCTGGATGAGATCCTGAAACAGAAGAAGGATATTAAGTCAAAAAAGAAATCCGAATAAAGTATTTTACTTAGACTTTAGTTAAAAATAATGTACCAATATTGGTTCATAAATTGGCACAAATATACCATATTAATGTAAGATGTTAATAACAGAAATGGTATATTCGAGCTTTCTGTATTATCTTCACAATTTTTCCGTAACTCTAAGACTATTTGAAAATTTAAAAATTTACTTTTAAAAAAGTGCTTGGAAGAGGATCTGGGCTTAATTATTTTGCTTAAAGCTGGTTTCTGTCTTTAACTCATTGTTCTATAATTTAGAGCTTAGAAATTTAACTTTTTAAATAATGAAATGAATAAATTTTAACTCATTATCCATAAAGAGCTGAAAATCTTTCTTCTCAGAAAATTGGAAGTAAACAATCAAGCCAGCAAAAATGGGGGTTTGTATGTGTACAAAAGTGTAGGACTCTATCTTTTTTTTCATAATGATGATGAGGCTGATCATTGTACTGCACATTGATTTGCATTACTGAAGTGAAAATGTGCACGTTCCATGAAAAAAGTAAACTTCAAATTCAGTCATGGTCTATATTGCTGTACACCCATGTATACCTGTACATGGCATACAAAACACTCCTGGCTTTGGAACACGGTTCGGAAATGGATGACTTGAGAGGATCCTGGTGAACTGAACCCTTAGGTATCAATCAACAGGTGAGTAGATATCTTGAAATTTTGACAAGAAACTCGTCACTTTTGCCCTGCACTGCAAGTGTATGTCTGGCAGTCTTTGGAATTTTCTAGAAATAGTATAGACTCTAGTGCCCACCATCTCTAAGAAGAGGGGCACCAAGGACTCTCTGGAGCCTTCTCTGAAGGTCTCTGGTGGGCACAGCTGTCTCTCAGAAGTGCAGGATGACACAGAAAGTAACCACTCTGCGCAGCAGGCAGTTGAAGGGCTTTCTCTTGGTTTAAATACGACCACCACCTCTCCCCCACTGCCTGCCCCGACCCCAACACACACACACACACACACACACACAAACACACACACTCACATGCACGCACATTCTGTATTTTCTGTTCTTCAACACATCTTTAGAGAATGGTGGATGTGTGCAAGGCCTGTACTAGAGAGTTTAACACGAAGTTAAATTAGACATGAATTCCTCATCTTCCCCCAAGGAACTGATAATCCAGTAGAGAAGATAACGTTTGATTAAATAATGAGACAAGGTAGGATGATCATTGGAAAACAGTATCACTGAGCAGGTTGGAGAATTATTCCGCTTTCCCCTCCTGCCTAGTAAAATCTATGGGATCACATGACAATTGTACTTTGGGTTTAGGCTCTCAGCCTGTCTTGCCTGGATCCTTCATCTCTACCCTCTCCCCAGATCCAGTCAGTCACCAAGTCAAATAGATTGGACCACGGTACGTGGCTTCTCATAGCCATCAGGATAAAATATGAAGTACTTGGCTGGCTAAAAAATCTTCTGCCATGCCGTAGCCCTTGTCTACTTCTCCAGCCTTGACTTCCAAGCCATCCTCAAGTTCCAAACATACTGAATCACTGTGTTTGAAACTGCCATCTTCTTTCACCTCTGTGTGTGCAGTGCTGTCTCCTCTTTCTAGAATGCCCTCCTTCCTGCCCTTCACCTGAGTGTCACCTCCACATCCTTGCAGGCTCAGTTCCTCTCCGAGGAAGAGGGATCCTGTCTGCTGGGCTACTGTCCCTCCTCTGTGTTCTTATAGCTCCTTGCCCACGGCTGTGTCCCATTTCTTATCTCCTGCAAGTTACTCCTCCTCCTTCATATGCGCCTACTCATCCTTCAAGACTCCCGTTTGGCAGCCCTTCTCCCTTTAGTCTGAGTTAATCTTCCCCTGCTTGGTGAGTCATTAAGACTTATCCCTTTATTATAGCACTGAATTACATCTGACTTGCGTTAGTTGCTGGCGTGTTTTGTCTGGCTTTTTCACCTGATTGCTAACCATTTCAGAGTAGTCAGCTTATCTTCATCTTTTATTTTAGCACAATGCCTGGCACCGACACCTGTTGATTAAGCTAATTACCCTTTCTGTGGTTACTTGGGCCTCTAGGCAAACAAACATCTCAAGGCAGATGTAGAGGCTGCCCCGGGTGGCCACATTTCTGAACATTCTAACAGGCAGGTGGTGCCAGCCTTTAAATGACTTACTGAGCCTCAGACAACTGGGAAATGGAACTTACAGCATGTTTATTTGTCCTCTCAATATACCTGTTCCTCAATCATGACCAAACAGAAGGAATAAATCCAGACCAGATTCTGAAATGTAAAAAGGCTCCTTGTCAACGTCACCATTGTTTTCTGCTGGAGTGAGCAGAGCAGCCTCGGCTGCACATTCCTGGGACATGAATAATATCAGTTGTAATTACACTTCAGTATCTCATCCATCACCAGCCTGTGAACATTGAATATAACCTAATTAGGAAATGTGAAGGGCCCTCTGCCGGGGATGAGTGCCGGGAAAGCACAGGTCCACCTGCCTCCAGGCAGGATGGGGACTCATGAAGGCTCACACACAGGTTTGTCTCCCACGGGGCTCAAGGACAGACCTCACCAGTCTCGTTCACATCCCTCACATAATCACCAGGCAGCCGAGATCGCAACACCTCAGAGTCCATCCTATATGACACTCCTTAAATGCATTGCAAAGGGGACATATCAGGACTAATAAAGGGATATTGAAGTACTAACTAATTGATTACCTCTGTAACACATTTTTTTTTTTTACTAGTTTTGACTGGCCTCAAGTAGGAACTCTGAATTTGTTGACAACTGGCTTCTCCTCTTTTATTGAATTCTTCTAAACTTGTTTGTCTTTTCCTACACAGCTCTTAAAATGCTCTCAGAGGGCTGCATTCTATCTTCCAAAGTGCAGAGAGTAGAGGACTAAGGATGTCTGTGGGCTTAATTATGAAGGATGAGACGTCCTTAAGGTTCCTTTATGAGAGAAAAAGTACAGACTCTTTGCACAAAAAGTCACGGAACCTGAATCCCTACTTGTCACGCGTGGACTTTAACTTGTTGCATTCATTACTCAGTCCTCTGTCCATGCACTCGTCTGACACTTGTTGAGCACCTCCTGTGTGCTGATCCGCCTCACACCCATGGTGCCCTGGCACTCGGCATTTACAGGGTAACTAGCAGGAGCCAAGAGGCCTGCAGCCACCAGGCAGTGAGACTGACTCACTTGCTCTGGGACAGAGCACCTGGCCAAGCACACAGGGCACCAGCTGACTTAGCTAACTGACAAGTCAACCTTAACACTACTGGAAGATGTTTTTTGTCAACCTACCCTCTGCTGACTCAGTGTACGTTCTTTAACCTATACTTTGCCCTGACAATGTGTTGTCTTCAATGTCATGCTCTAAGGTTCCTTTGCTGCTGGGCATAGGATGATCACTGAATCCTTAATTTGTCTTGAATCATGGTTAAGCCACCCTAGAGCATCACTGTAGTTTGCCATCTGTTTCCAAGTATCCTCCTGAAACCAGAGGGCAGTTAGCCATTAACAATTAGGTAGCTAGTAACTAAAGTTTTTTCCAGGCTGTTGTTAATCGTAGCCTTTAGTTGTTCACCGACTCATTGTTAGCGGTGCTGCTTATTTTTTGAAAAAGTCATACAGATAGGCAATATATTATCTGACTCCCACTAGGTTCTTCATAGAGAACGTCTCTGACACCTGGGTCTCCATGGTAATGAGTGCTTGAGTTATTTTTCAGGAACTAAGAGTAGACCCCTTGTCCAGTCAGGCCGGTTGAGATTGCCAACCCACCAACTGGGTCTGTGCAAGTGTCTGATAGGTGACCTCCTGAAATTGAGGAGCCAAAACCTCCACCCTCAAATCATGCTAACACCATCATTTTGTGAACATGTGTCCTATGAAGAGCCATGAAGCTTGACTACGCTTGTGCAGATCATCAATTACCTTATTTCTCCTCACCTCCAATCATCTATTCCTACACTTCAGACTACCCAGCCCTTCTAACCCATAAATATCCCTAATCTCCATTTTCAGGGAGGTGGATTTGAGGTTGGTTCTCCCAGCTCCTCACTTGGCTGCCTTGTGAATAAACCCTGTATCTGCTGCAAAGGTGTAGTCTTGGTGATTGGCATAGCATGTGGCTGGCAAAACAAACCTGGTTCAGTAGTACTTTGAGGCCCTCATTTCATAGAATGGGGCTTCCTTTGGATTCCCTTTCTGCATATCTAGTCTACCTCCCTATAATTTTTATTGCTGTATTCTCTCCCCAAGGGATGGAACCTGGCTTTGGTATAGATCTCCATGAAATACTTGGCATGGCGAATACCACCCACTCAGCTTTGTTCACCAGGCTCTGACCACAAGTGAGGGCATCTTGCTACTTTTGCCTTCTAACCTGATGTTTGCCTGCATTATGTCTGGACATTGCTTAATCCCTTTAGCTGTCATGCCCTGCCTGCTTGTTTGAATTTCTGTGGTCACACTAGTCCTCACCTGTCCCAGCAGCTCTACTCCCAATCACAGCTTGCCCTGCTCCCATGCCTTCCTGAAGAATCTTGAAATTTGATGGGGAGGATATTGTTGTTACTACTATTGCTTTACTGTTTGGGGAACTGAGGCTCAGAAGGATTAAGTGACTTGGTCAACTAGCGATCTAATACACACTGGAGCCAGGCCTTAACCCAGGACACTTGTCTCTAAACAGTTTGCTCTTTTCCCAAATCCACGCCACTGGCTCTGAAAATCTTAAGGGTCATTTTGAAAATTAGGTGTGATAATAAGGTGAAAATATACAAAAATAAATGTTTTATTATTATCATCAGCAACTGGGCCTCCTCCTGTTTGCAGCAATGTGTTTCTTCTGGGTCTATCCAGGGCTTTGAAACAGAAAATCGATTGCTGCCTGCATCAGATGAAGCTTGCAGGTGGGTGGGAAATTATGACATTTCTACAGATGCCAAGTATGAACCAGTCACATTCCCAAAGTTCATTTGTGATTATTTAGAATGGAGGCCTCATTTTCCCAAACAGATGATGTTATAAATGGTGGTTAGATCTTGGGTTTTCCCATAAAGACTGTTTAACTAATTAGTAATGAAGCCAGAGTACCTTTCTAGTTCATAAGGTAGCTGAAGTAATGCATACATTACGTCATTGCAGCATAGTCCTCAGGGTCCTGATCAGTTAAGTAATGTTTATTTTGAGTCCTGTAGAACTGTCTCCTGATTGCCTCTAGAGTGTGTAGGGGTGGTTGGGAAATTTCCTAAATTTTAATAGCTGAAAGAACTGATTTGTCAGATGAGAAGTGAGAAGGTATTCTAGAGAGAAGTCAGTCAGGTAGCTTGAAAAAAATGTGCAGATGTGGAGCAGAAAAAGGGCAGGAAAAGAAGGATACTAGGAACAAAAAAAAGATGTGAGCACAGGAGTTGGAAGAAATCAGAGTCATCTGAGGATGAGAAGTGAACTCTGACAAGGAAATGGGAGCTAATAAAGGGACTTAGAGAACACGGATTTAGAAGGTTGGGGATTTATAATGTGAGGGACAGAGATGATTTTGGCAGCAGATGATTTTGAGTGGCTTTGGATAGAGCAAGCTTAGTTTTAGAAACACGTATTAAAGAAAAAGATAGACTAATAAAGCTTATGTAACTTAACTCAATGGGCTGCCAGATTAGCCATGGATTCTTACTGATGGGGGACAATGTACAACCCAGGAAGGACATGAAGTCTGAGGACTGATGGGGAAGAGCCCTGCAGTGAAGTTAAATGTTACTCCATCCCAGTAAAATAGGGCAAAAGTAATCCTGCAGAGAAGAAACAGATGGCTTTGGTGGAATATGCATCTCTGTGTTAGTCTGCCCTGTTTCCACTACTAGAATGGGAGGAAACCTTGACAAGAATAGGATTTGGTCCAAAGTAAAGAAAAGCTGTGAGTAGCAATTAAGGGTTGATGGTACTGTTATTCTCAAAGATGCTGTAATGGGCTCCTTTATTGGTTGGTTGGTTGGTTGGTTGGTTGGTTGGTTTACAAAGGGAAAAGCCTGGACAAGATCTGGAAACAGGAGAATAGGAAAGGAGGATTGATAGCTCTTTATCAATAAGACAAAAATGCTATCTCCTTTGTGACCTGGGACAACCTCTGCAGATCACGTTGACTTTACGGAAATGTTTCTCTTCTTTAAAAGAGATTTTGGCTATATTTGTGTATCTGGGAGGGATGAGTGTGTGCAGTTTGGCTGAAGGTCCATAGCGCCGTTCCAGATTGAACAACTCGTTCTTTGGGGGGAGATACTATGTGAGCTATTATGTCTCAGGGATTACCCTAATTGGAAGTGGAAGTTCATGTTTTGGGATAAAAGCAACACCCTTAAATAAAGGGATAAAGTTTCCTAAAGAAAGGTAAAGATCTGCAACACAATGGATTTAAGAATGTTCTTTCTCTGTTTCTGAGGAGGGACAGAGGCGACAGGTTAGGAACTAGGGATGCCACGAGAGGCTTTATGTGAAGGATTTAACTCGCTCTATAATTTTTTTCATAGACCCTGGGAACAGTGATGTTTATGGTCATTTTTAATATTAAAAATTATAATCACCTCTAATCACCTCTAAACTCTCGATTAAGTCCAACCTTGTGTTGTTGATAGAATGAGGTGACAGCAGCAGAGTTCTATGGAGGAACAGTGCCCCTGGAGATCTAAGCGGTGAACTAGCAGTGAGTTCTCAGAGGCCCGAGGTGGAGCTGGGAGAGGTAAGCCATGGTGCTGGACTGCTTCAAGAGCAGATGACATTGGAGTGACTGTTAACAGGGGAAGTGTCCACTGGGATTACACAAATCAAAGAATGGAGGCTTTTCCATCTGCCCTTCCATTAAGTTGTTGGATTTCTCAGGATCCCGGATAGCTGAGTACATATGTGGCAGAGGCTTTCTCAGAAATGCTATATGTGTATTCCAGAAGGGTTGAAGATGAATGGATAAGGTGGGAGCCCGGAGGGATCCATCAGTGGACGCCCAGCAGAAGCCAGTGGGGAAGCCAAGTCAGGAAGTCTTTCCTCCTCGTCAGTCACTATTATAGTGAGGTGGAAAAAATGCATCTATAAAGATGTAGGATTTTGGCAGAACTAGGAATTTCCATTTGCCATTTATGGATACTGTTTCTTGTGTATTGCTTCCTATTAATTAAACTTGTATTAAAATAATCTTGTAGTGTGAGTGTTGGCAGGAGAAACACCTGTTCTTTATTTCATTAGTAGGCAAGTTGGGGCTGTTGGCAGAATATTCCAACAAAAGCAGTATTCTAATGAAACTAATTATCTAGAGAACTTGTGGAAGGATTTGCTATGGTGGGTGTTACACTTAGATCAGGAATTTTTCAGTAGCCGTGGAGGTCTCAAAGGATTTATTTTTGAGATAGGATAGCTGAAGAAGTAAGAGTTAACAGTTTTGGGTGTGGGAAGAGGAAAGAGGCGGAGATGGTGTTGTCACTGCAAAATTAGAACAAGGCATTGGCAATGCTTCCAACCATATCATGTAATTAGGCAGGAGGCTTGGTGAGGGTAAAGACTGGGAATTTGGCCTTAATTGTATTGCATTTGAAAAATTGATTTAAATTTCTTTTTGGATTTTGCTCCATCTATTCTAGCTTTTGAAAGTCGAGTAATTTATCTTCACGCATGCATTCAGTTCCATCAAAATCTTCTCTTCTTGTTGGGTAGGGAGGCTGGACTCTAAGCCAATGCCATAGACACCGTATCTGGGATGGCGATTCATTGCTTTGGGAGCTTTCCTTCACTTCTAGCACCCACTAATTCCACTGTTTAAGTGGCTTTTATCTAATGCCCCCTCTCTAATCCTGCACTTCTATTTGTCTGCAGGACAATGTTATTTGAATGCATTTATACATTGTATTTAATTTATTAAATAAACTCATATAGTTTTCCTCTAATAGTCACCTTTAGTGGTTTTATTCATTACTGTCAAGAGGACCACGTGGCTTTTTCCAGTTCCCTAAATAAAAACTTAAGCTCTTTTTGACATAACATCCAATCTCTTGTCAATTTTGCTAATTTATTTTTACATGAAGTCCTATAGATTTATCCCCATTCAGATCTTCGTTATCCCTAATTAGACTTCGACAAAAACCTAGATAATTTTTGTTTTCTGTCTCAGCCTTATGTATTACATCTTATAGTCAGCAGCCAGCTGAATCTTCTTCAAACATGATTTTCCAATTTTATCCACATACCTCTGACTTCAGTTCATTCATTAATTCAGGGTGTTTTTTTCCAATATTGTTTACCGCTTTATGCCAGCATAGTCACTTAGGAATAAAGAAATACAATCTCTTGTAATAACATGTTTCTATAATGAAAGTAAGTTTATATATGACTAATAAATAGACAAACGATATCAGAACAATGCAGAAGTCACGTTGGTTTATGTGTTTCCCATTTATTAACATTTTGCGCCACTGAGTAATAGTATCGAACACTTGAAACACAAAGGACAACGTCAGAGCTGAATGCAACAAGCCAGTATGGGACACAAGGTCTAATCACTGCATGCTTTGCTCTTCCCTCAGTTTGGCTGCATGCTCTGACTTGAAAGGGTTTGTCTTGGAAGGGTTTATTATTGGAAGGTTCTTGATCTTTGTGTATGTGCTATTTTTCTTTTTTACATGCAGTTGTACAAAATAATACAGAGAGATTCCTTGCACCATTTACCCAGTTTCCCCTAGTGGTAATATCTTGCAAAAACTACAATACAATATCACAGCCAGGATGTTGATGTTGATGTGGTGAAGTTCCAGAACATTCCTATCACTTGCCCTTTTATAGCCACACCCACTTCCCTCCCCACTCTCTCCTTTAATCGATGTAAACACTAATCTGTTCTCTATTTCCACAATTTTGTCATTATAAAAATGTTATATAAATGGAAGGAAACAATATGCACCTTTTGGGATTGGCTTTCTTCATGCAACATAATTCCCTGGATATTCATCCATGTTATGTGTGTATCATTGGTTCATTCCTTTTTATTGCTGAGTAGTACTCTGTGGTATGGATGTACCACAATTTGTTTAACCACTCACTTGTTGAAGGACATCTGAGTTGTTTCCAGTTTGGGGCTATTATGTATGAAGCTGCTGTGAACATGTGTGTACAGGCTTTTGTGTGAACATAAGTCTTCATTTCTCTGGGATAAATGTTCAGGATTACAATTGCTAGCATATTTAGTTTTTTAGAAAAACTGCCAAATTGTTTTCCAGAGTGATTGTACCATTTTACACTCCCACCAGCAATCTAGTTTTTCTACATCCTTGTCGGCATTTGGTGTTGTCAGTATTTTTTATTTTAGCCATTCCAATGGGTGTGAAGTAGTATCTCATGGTGGTTTTAATTTGAATTTCACTAATGTCTAATTTATTGAACACCTTGTCATGTGCTTATTTGTCATCTGGATGTCTTCTTCATTGTGTCTTTTGCCTCTTTTCTAATTGGTTTTTTCCTCCCACTCTGTAGTTTGTGATCTTTTCATCCTCTCAACAGAGTCTTTTGTAGAGCAAACATTTTTAATTTTGATGAAGTCTAATTAATCAATTTTTTGTTTCATGGATTGTTCTTTTGGAGTCATGTCTAAGAATGCTCTTTTTATTTAATTAATTTTTTACTGAGGTAACACTGGTTCGTAACATTACATAAATTTATATATAAGAACTCTTTCCTAGCCCTAGACCCAAGGATTTTCCGTTTTTTTAAAAATAAATGTTTGATAGTTTTACATTTGACATTTAAGTCTGTGATCCATTTCGAGTTAATTTTCCTATAAGATGTGAGGTTTATGTCAAATTTCATTTTTCTTGCCTATGGGTTTCCAATTGCTCTGGCACCATTTATCAAAAAAGCTGTCTTTCCTCACTAGATTGTTTTCTCGCCTTCATCAAAAATCAGTTGGGCATATTTGTGCAAGTGTATTTCTTGGTTCTCTACTCTATCCCATTGATCTGTGTGTCTATCCCTTTACAAATACCACACAGTCTTGGTTACTATAGCTATGATTGCATAGCTTTAAATCAAGTGGATTGATTCTTTCCATTTTATTCTTTTTCAATATTGTTTTACCTTTCCATATAAATTTTAGAATAATCTTGTCTGTACCTACAAAAAAACTTGCTGGGATTTTGATAGAAATTGTGTTAAATCTATACATCAACCTGAGGAGTATTGGCATCTTTACTACATTGAGTCTTCCAGTCCATGAACATAGTATGTATCCCCATTTATTTAAATCTTTGATTTCATTCATCAGCATTTTGTAGTTTTCAGCATACAGATGCTATAGACGCTTTGCTATATTTACACCAAAGTATTTCACTTTTTTGAACAATTGTAAGTGGTATTGTATTTTTAATTTCTGCCTTTCCAGGCTTTCTCTTTCCTGGCCCTTTGGCTAAAAAGCACATGCTTTTGGTTGGGGCTTTTTTTGTCTGTACTCATTGCCATTTCCAGGATTGCTGGCTTCTTACGCTCCAAGTCTGGGATAAAAGAGGTAAAAAGAAAACCCAGGGAACCCACCACTGTGTCATTTCTTGGGTCCCAAAGTCCCTAGCTGGTGCCATAACTCCTATTATATTTTTCTGCATAATTTTGGTAGACTTCAGGCTTTTCAGCTATGTATATATTGCATTATAGCAGAAATACTGTATAGTAAGCCTAAATCTTGCCTTTCAAGAACTTACAGTTTAAGGGGCTCTAAATTCTCCCATATCTACCCTAATATTACGTGATAAGTTAGAATAAACAAAGGCAAATTTTTTGGTTGCCAAATATCTCCTCCATCTTCCTGTGGTTGAAACTTAAATCTTCACCATTTGCATTGCATTCCAGCGTACTCTTTCTTTCTTCCAACAAAATGTAGTTACTACCATGTCCCAGGAGATTTCAAACACTAAACTGGTATTGAGAATTAATAATATAATGTGAATGAATTATTAGAACCTCTGCTGACACTTTTCCACAAGCAGGGTATTTTTGACAGGTGGGATGCTGGAAAGATAGATGCAGAGTGCAAGGAGGTGGGACCGGTCCAAGATAACAGGTATGATGGAGACCTACAGATTGCCTAGATTCAAGCCTGACCCCTCTGCCTATTACCACGTGCCTCTGGACAAGTTATTTAATCTTCCAATGAAGTCACTTAGTCTCCTCATCTGTAAAATGGGGATAAAAATAGAACACATCTGTTTCAGTTTTCCAGAGCTGCTTTAACAAATTACCACAAACTCAGCTTAAAACAACAGGAATTTATTCTCTCATAGTTCTGGAGACCAGAAGTCTGTAATCAAGGTGTCAGCAAGGCTGTGCTTCCTCCAGAGGCTCTCAGGGAGATTCCACTCCTTGCTTCTTCCAGCTTCTGGTGGTTGGCAGCATTCCTTGACTTGTGGCTTCTCACTCCAGTCTCTGCTTGGGTCTTCACATGGCTTTCTCTCTGTTTGTGTCTTCTCCTCTCCTGTCTGTTATAAGGACACTTGTCACTAGATTTAGGGCCCACCTAGATAATCCATGATGACCTCATCCTGAGATCCTTCACTAAATTATATCTGTAAAGATCTTTTCTCCAAATAAGGTCACATTCATACTTTCCAGGGACGTATCTTTTGGGGGGCCACCATTCAATCTACTACACCATCCCTTAGGATTATTCTGAGGATAAGATCATTTCTGTAAAACACTTAGTCTAATGTCTGGCATAGTAATAAGTGTTCAAGGTTAGATTTTTATTTTTATTATTATTATTAGACAGCAGGAGAGCACAAAATGTCTGAAATTGGGTGAATATGAGGAGAGGAAAGGAGTGGGCTGATGTTTCAGTTACCTATTGCTATATAACAACAAGCACCCCAAAACTTAGTGACCTAACGCAACAGCAACTTAACTCACAATTCTGTGGGTTGCCTAGGCTTGCTGGTGGTTCTTCTGATCCACCTGATATAGCTGAGGTCACTTAGCAAACTCCATTTATCTGGAGGCTGGAATAGCTGTTCAAGATGGTGTCTTATCTTCCAGGTGTCTCTCCACATGGCCTCTATTTGTTCAATGGTGAAGGCCAGATTTCTTTATGATGTGATTGTTGGCTTCCCAGAGAAAAAGCAGAAGCTTCTGGGCTTCCTACATCCTAGGGCTGAAAGTGGCCCAGCATCATTTTTGCCAGATTTTATTGATCAAAGCAAGTGACATGACTATCCCAGATTTCAAGGGATGGGTGAATAGGACTCTATTTCGTGATGGGAGGAACAGAGATCCACCCCACTCCCCGCCCCAGGGAAAGAAGGGAGGAAGGAATTGATTCAGAGAGTCTCTACCACAGAGGGCCGTAAAGGCTAAGTTCAGCTTCATAGATTTATTTTGTGCAAGTCCTGCATACCTACCACCTCTTCTTGTATCCTGGCTCAGATTCTGTAGTTCAGTCAAGCAAGTGGGTTTACTGTTTTCTCAACAGAGCTCTTATCTTCTCACTTTTGCTCATGTCATTTCACTAATCCAGAACGCTATTTCCTTCCTCTTAAGCCATTCATGTTCACTGAGTCTTTATACTAAAGATAAACCCTTCCTTCGGCAGCCGGTTCTCATTAAATTTCACCCAGTTCTAACCCTTTTTTTCTCTCCAAGTTCTCCAGATGATTAGGAATTCAGTTTGTATTTTATTAATTTACATTTGCTGAAAGGTATTTAAAACCTATGTATTGCCAAATATTGCAGATGTGTATAGTCAGATCAGATTGTAAATTCATGAGGGCAAGGGCTATCCTAGTTTCACCTCTTCCCACATCACCTAAATCAGTTCTTCTGCACAAGCTAGACAATGTGGTTCACATGAGAGAGCGCCTCAGAGCGAAACCGAATTTGAGGCATTTCAAGAAGTTACAGCATATCTAAACAGCAGAGAGGTCAAGAACGCTAGATAAATAGGATATAAATATTTAGTAGATGTTCTATTGTTGAATGAGTAAAGGAATGCCTACACGTATGAAGGCCACTAGGACTTGGCAAATCCATTTTCGGTGAAAATAATTTGGTCCATCAAATATTTGTTAAGCACCTAATATGTTCCTGTCACTTTGCTAGATCTACAGATGGAAATGTAAAAAAAATAAACAACAAAAAAAAACAAACCCTAAAAAAATGGAGTCTCTGGCCTCCAGGAAAATAGATACAGGATAAGATGCACACATACTCATACAGTTAATACAAACCAAGCAAAGGATGCTGGGAGAGCACAGAGAGAGTTCCTGAGCTCTGCGTGATCACTCAGGAAATGGTTCCTGAATAAGGTGACACCAGCCAAAGCTTAGTGTGTAAGGGACAACCAGGCAAAGAGTGGGGTAGAGTGAGGAAGGGCATTTCTGGTGAGGAGAACTTCATGCACAAAGGCACAGGAGCAGTTTAGCGTGACAAGTGCAGCGGAGGACACTTAAAGTGTAAAGTGGGAGGCAGCAATCTGGGGGAGATAAGAATGGAGAGCTGGGTAGGGACAGATCGTGGACCACCTGTTTTCCCTGAGAGGGAGCTTGGCCAGGCTTGGGAAAGACTATGGACTAGTGCAGGCAGAGGAATAACATGGTCAGCTCTCTGTTAGAGAGCTCTGTGCTCTGGCAGTCGGTTGGAGGATGGACTTCCTGAGTGAATTAAAAGAAGGAAAAGAATGTGACCATCTAGCAGGAGATGACTGAGGCCTTGAACTAGACTTTAATAATAGAAACACAGGAGAAGAAATGGATTAGAGAACTATCTAGAAGGAAAAATGATAGATACAGAGGGCTTGGTAAGTGATAGAATGTGGAAGATGAAAGAGAAAGGTGAGTCTAGATGAACTCCCACATTCCTAGCTTGGATGACTGGGTACCTTCTGTGTCATTGTGTTGTGGAGGCTGGAAAAAGAGAATGAATGGTATAGGGAAGATGACAGGTTCAATTTTGTCTTTGCTGAGTTTGAGGTACCCATTGGGATATTCAATTGGATATAGGAACTCCTTCAACTGGAGAAGGCTACTTGGGAGAGCCTTGTCCTCAAGGGAGAGCCTGGTTTTAGTTAAGGTCAGGAAGTGGAGGGAGCATCTGTGAAGAGGGTGAAGACGTGATGTTTGGGTCATCATGGAAAGAAAGTTGTCAAGGGCACAGTTGATAGCTATGGGGCAGGAGGGAGGAGGAATGGTTGGATGGAGACAGGAGGCTGAGTCCTATGAGATGAGTGTGTGGGAGGGTCAGGGGAACCTTGATGACATTTTGTTTGGTGACCAAGGATGACATGGCTTTCAGGCTTGATAGGGTCAGCTGACCTTGACAACCACCCCCTATAGAATTTAGGATTTAAGGCAGGGCAGGGTCTGGGTTTGGTTCTGGGGAGCTCCAGTCAGGGTTAGTTAATATTGGTGATTTTAGCTTCATGTGACAATGATGGCAATGGAGTCTGTGATGGTGGCCTCCAGGCAATGGCCCCATGAACTCTACAAGCTTTGTGGTGAATGGAAGCCAGACTAGCAAAAAATGGCTCCAAGATATCTGTGCAACATATGATTTTATCTAAAAGTATACATCAACCAGGAAGTTAGCCATTTTCATTTAATTTAGCCATTATTCATTTAATTAGTCAGAATATTTCAAATTTTATTCTAAATTGGTAATGGAGAAAAAGTGGGGAAAAATAGAGAGGTCAAGAAAACAAATGGACGCTAAGAACCACATAAGTTAAACTGACTTGACTCCTGCTTTGTTAGTCAGAAGTGATTTTTGAAGTCATCTGCAGAAGTAAAACAAGTTTCTAGAAGAGATGTTTTTTCCTCATACATTCCAACTTCTAATGACCTCTCAAGCCTTCAGATTTTTTCCTGAGTGCTTCTGATATGGATATTGCAGCTGGGCATTTGACTAATTAAAAAGTTCAACAACAGCTAAATGCTCCTAAATGGAAAGCATTTTAGCCCAGGATTAATGTATTTGGAAGATCCAAGGCATCAGGCACACAAGAGTTGAATTTTCTTAGACGTTCTCCATGGCTTTCTCCCATGCTTAACCTCTCACAACGACCCCCTACAGACCCCTATGTCAAAGTCCCAGCATTTCTTCCTGTTCACAGCCTTCAATAATCTGGTTTCATCTCCATCTGTCAAATGGGAATAATAACAGCTGCCCTATTTATCCCACAGGTTTTTGGTCCACACAAAGGAAACAATATATGTGAAAGTGATTAGAAAGATGTAAAAGCTATATGTGTTTAAAAGGGAGTTCCTTTATAGCTATGTTTTCACTTTATCCTCCTTCCTTTAGTGCCAGGATTTCCTGTCCCTAAACTCCAAGATCCCTAACACTTGGTCCCAGATTTCTCTCACTTCCAACTGCCTCTTTGACAGCTACTGAGGACCAGCACCCCCTCTGCTTGGATAATCACCTTCCATCTTAGAACTCAAAACAGTGGTCCTTAATGACCAGCATGCCCTTGCCTTTGTGGACTGACTTGTCTACTTCAGACCCATCTTCAACCTCCTCCCCCATGTTTCTGATCCTAAAGTAAGAAATCCACAGCCTCTTTTAAAACAAGCAAACAAACAATGACCTCCGCTGGCCTCTCCTGGTCTGGCTTATTTTACTTTCACACAAGTTGTGTAACTGAATCATTCTCTCCTGTGAAACAGCCTTGCTTGTGAGGTTACTGAGGATCTGAGTCTAACAGACTAACTTTCATCCAAAGCTGCTAGGGTACAATTCTCAAGTCCTGTGCAAGAGCAAAAGTCTAGGAAGAAGCAGGGACCAGAGAAAGGTATCCAGGAGAATCTTCCAAATGAAGAGTGAAAAGACAGATACTGAAAGCTGGAGTATGAGAACTGGATTCAGAAGGCCTGGGAGGCCAGGTGAGGAAAAGAGGGTGGACCAGCATCTTGAACAAGCATCACTGCCTGCTTGCGTCTGTACGTTCTTCTGCATGGTGCTTGGGTATGCTGTTGGTCTCACTGAAAGGGCCAGGGATGGGGCAGACATCCTGGTTTGAGTTACTCTCCTCTACTCAAAAAAACCTTCATGGACTTCCACTGTCTATGGAGAAAGTCCAGACTCCTTAACCTGGTGTAACCATTGTGTTCAGGTCTCACTAGCTTGGGGATTGAAATAGTTGCATTTTTTTTAGTGACCGATTATAATGATGTGCTTAGTAACAGGCAGTTCTGGTTGCTTCCAAGTTCTCCGCCTCTTGGAGCCAAGCCCTTCCTCTCTCAATCTCAGGCCCACTCTTCAAACACTCACTTTCTGTCTCTCTCTCTTCTCAGAGTAAATCACAGAAGGAATGGCCTCAAAAGATACAGTCCTCCTTTCCCCAGGCTTCAGTTTCATTCCAGGGATGCTTTGCATTACAGTTTAGCTTCCATTTGGCCGTGGAGTTTAACACTTTATAGTAATACTTTCTGCCTCTTTCAAACCCATCTCTTTGAACCCACATGTGATCATAGACTCTCACAGTGGAAAGCACCTCGGAGGTCATCGAGTCAAACTTCCTGGTATATTTAAATAAGGAGAGAGAAAAGTTAAACGACTTGCCTAAATGACAATTATTTGGGAATAGAGTCAATATTTGTGTCCATGGTTTCATGATTCCAGTTCAAAATGCTTCCCCTTTACCATCCAGTGTCTTATCAATTAAGTAATAGGTAATTTAAAGGAATTTATTAGTACATGAAAGATCCAGTTTTATGAAGTAATTGTCCCTTCATTTATCTGTTTTGTAAGATTTAATTTTCATATACTAGGTTCCTAATGACAAGATATCCCCTATCTGATGGAGATAAAATGCATCATTTTTTTTCTTTTTTACTTTTTTTTTTTTGAGGAAGATTAGCCCTGAGCTAACTACTGCCAGTCCTACTCTTTTTGCTGAGGAAGGCTGGCCCTGAGCTAACATTGTGCCCATCTTCCTCTACTTTATATGTGGGACGCCTACCACAGCATGGCGTGCCAAGTGGTGCCATGTCCGCACCTGAGATCCGGGCCTGTAAACCCTGGGCCACCGAGAAGCGGAACATGCGAACTTAACCTCTGCACCACCGGGCCGGCCCAAAATATATCATTTTTGAATGAGCTTAAACAAATACAGCTCACAGGGCTCCTCTCTGCTGCCTACCTGTGAGAGTCTCAGAGACTCTGGCAATGGACTTTAGATCTACCCATCGTAGAATTGGGGGGTCATAGTTGGGAAGGGGCAGTTATGAATGAGAAGCTTTGCTTTTTAGCACGTGTCTCCTCCATTGATCTAAGGGCCACATGAAGCAGGGGCGATGCTCTAGTCACACCCATGTTGCCAAAGGCTCACGCAGTGCCCAGCTCAAAGTAAGGACCTGAGAAGCTTGTGTTGGATAAAGTGAATGATTGATTGAGAGAATGTTCCCTTTTCCTCAAATAGAAATGATGATGTAGAAAACTAGTGGGGCTGGCCTAGTGGCCGAGTGGTTAAGTTCATGTGCTTTGCTTCAGTGGCCAGGGTTTCACTGGTTCGGATCCTTGGCGCAGACTTGGCACCACTCATCAGGCCATGCTGAGGTGGCGTTCCACATAGCACAACCAGAGGCACTCACAACGCGAATATACAACTATGTACTGGGGGGGGGGGGGGGCTTTGGGGAGAAGAAGAAGAAGAAAAAATTAAACAAAAGGAAGATTGGCAACAGATGTTAGCTCAGGTGCTAATCTTTAAAAGAAAAAAGAGGGCCTGGCCCAGTGGGGCAGTGGTTAAGTTCGCACGTTCGGCTTCTTGGCGGCCCCGGGTCGCTGGTTGGGATCCTGGGTGCAGACATGGCACCGCTTGGCAAAAGCCATGCTGTGGTAGGCGTCCCACGTATAAATAGAGGAAGATGGGCATGGATGTTAGCTCAGGGCCAGTCTTCCTCAGCAAAAAGACGAGGATTGGTAGTAGTTAGCTTAGGGCTAATCTTCCACACATACACACAAAAAGAAAACTAGCATAGAAGATAGTCAGGGATATATCAAATTGGTGAGGAGGGAGGCAGTGGAATGAAGAAAGGCGATGTTTCTTGTTTTAGTTCTTCATTGTGATGTAACAAACCACCTTAAAACTTACTAGCTTAAAACAACAATAATTTATTATTTCTCACTATCCTGTGGGTTGATTGGGCTCAGCTGGGTGGTCCTTCTGCTACGTATGATGTCGGCTGGGGTCACTCCCAAGGCTGCACTTTGCAAGGAGCTCCATCCAAGATGGCCTCCCACACTCCAGGGCCTCTCTTGGTGGGACCTCCTATCATTCAACACCCTAGCCTGAATTGCTTAAATAGTGGCTGGAACCAAGAGGGCAAAGGTGGATTGTCAGCTCTTGAGGCCTAAGCCTGGAACTGGCAAGGCGTCACTTCCATCACATTCTATTGATCAAAGCAAGTCACAAGGCCAGCCCAGCTCAAAGAGAATGAAAGTAAACTCAACCTCTTGATGGACGTGGTGGCATTCGCATAAAAGAATGTGAGGAATTGTTGCAGCTACGTTTGCAAACAAATTCCAACAGGGAAGAAGAAAGGCTGTCTATACTTAGATCCTTGACCCACTAAGGCACCAGTAGGTACACGTAAAGCAGACACCTAGGTAAGTCTATCTCTAAGGCAAATGTCGCTGTCCAAGGCTCTTTAAGGAGGCAAGTGAGCTGAAGCAGGATTTGCTCAGATTAGCAACAGAGCTGCTATGTACACTTTATCACCTTGAGTCTCTAAATCAAGAAACATCCTACTCTGAACACTATTGTCTGCACCCAATAGGGTTTTTTAAGACATTAGCTCTGAGAATAAGAGTATAATGAAGATTTTCAGCCCCTGCAACTTTTCTTTAGAGACTGCTAGGGCTTTAAATGAAAGCAGTAAATTTTCCTCTCCTGCAGTAGGAGAAACCCTCAAACCATTTAGGTGGCATAATTCAGAAGTTATACGACAGTTTACAATGAAGCATTTTTATGAGCAATCAAATGCAGCAGTCAAAAGAGTTTTCCTATTTCAGCTTTAAAATACTAAGACTTCCAGCCACGCTGTGAACCGAGGACACAAGGAATAAAGCCTGCGGGGTAGAGACTCGGAGGGGAGGGTCTGGGCTCCTTTGCAAACTCTGCTGTTCACCAGCTCACAGCCAGGCCTGGTCACCGAGCCAGACCTTGCCTCTGCTTCTCCATTTTTCAGGTGGGAATAGTAAAGTGGGGTCTGCCTTGCGTGTCCCTGCCTGCTTCCAAGGGTTATTGGGAGGCTGCTATACAAGAACAGAATGTAAACATTCTGACCACTGAGAAGTGTTCTGAGTGTTGTTAACTGATCTCAGTGAATGACCAGGTACATATAGTAAAATATCTGTCAATATCTAAGTCGAATATTGTTGGTTTCTTTGTAGAGGCTTTATTATTATTATTATCTTTAAATTTTAAAAGTCATTCATGAATGTAAGCTAAAAATTGTAAAAAGTTCAGACATATATGAGGCAAAAAATAAACCTTTTTTACATTCCGCCTCTCACCCTGGCCGTCCTTCTCCCTGGAGGTAACACAGTTATACTAGGTGTATATCCTTCCAGACCATTTCCATACTTTAAAAATACATACAAACATGGATACATACAGTTTTTACAAAAATGGTATCTATTATTATGGATTTCCATACAATTTGTAGACAGCTTCTTCAGAAGTCAATGAAATATTTTCCATATTTCCAAATTAAAGCATTGGCTAAGGCTTTATAACTTGACTGCAGATACTCTTTGCAAATCTCATGCATATAAACAGTTTTCCTCACTTTTATTGCTTATTTGAATATATTTTGTTTTTCTGTATTGTGCACGTCTTTGTAAGAGTTCTTTAAAATCTTTGGGAACAAGATTTGAAACGCATAAAAACTTACCTAATGTTGGTTGCTTCTGCTTCCCCTTCCCTTCCCTTGATTACTTCACATTTTCTAAACACACTCCCAAGCTGATAGGAAGAAGACACTTCCCTCTTCCCCGCCTTCAGTATTTTCCTGGGTCATTCCACGTTCAGGGAGTGACTGTTACCTCAGATAACTCCTTTCTAATAGACAACAAGTCTACCTTTGAATTCCTCTGACATTCTTTCATAGTTACCTCAGGGAGTCTGCACTCTTCAGCCCCTCCCCAATTCGCTCACTTGGCTAAAAAACATGGCCCCATATCTGACTTGTGCTACGGATAAACCAGTATCAACGAAAACTTCCATTTGCTAATCTACTTGTGCTAATGCATTTCTCACATGCCTGCTCTGGGCCAGACACTATGGACCACCTGGTTATGCGAGCACGTGTCTGGGGGCCTGACCCAGTGTAGGGGGTCACCCAAGACTTCTCTGAGGAAGTGCTGACTTGGGGTCTGAGAGAGGAGGAGGTAACTAGATGAACAGCATGTGTGTGTGTGTGAGATGGGTGTGGGGGTGGGGGAGATCTGACCTGATTTGCATTTTGAAACAATAGTTCTGACTTCAGTACAAAAAAACAAGTTGGAGGGGCGGAAACATATTGCAAGGAGACCAGTTGCAAAAGAGCCAAGTAAAAAGAACCAGTATTTTATGAGGATTAACAGCCTCTGATAATCTTGAAACAACACAGACATTCCTTTTAAAATCTTAAAACATGTTCATTTATCACCTAATCCTCTGATGATTAAATCCATTTCAAGCATTTAAGTATTATTTAAGATAAAAATCTGAAGAGCCTATTTCTCTATGATGATGATTCATATTACAACCAGAACATTTCCACTATTTTTGGTACACACCTACGATGGTTCTGCCATGGTCTTTGTTGTGGACAGTGGAGGGGAGGAAGGCCCGAGTGAGGCAAGGCAGGGGGCCCGAGGCAGGAGGTCCCTGTCGGACCACCAGGAAGCACTGAGCTGGGCTTCCCCTGGTGTACTTGCCTTGTCCAGGATATGGTCCAGGTCTTTAAGTCTCAAAACTTGATTCATTACCTTCCTGCCTCTGCTGCTCTCATTTTTCTCAGTTTCATTTGAAATCATTTATTCATGATCCAGATTTTAATGTGGTCATACTTATGAATAAATACTCAGGAAGCGTTTGTTGAGGAGACAGTAATAAAAAAATATCTACACAGTAGGACTCAGAATCCCCGAAGGACATGATTTGGCAATGTCAGGCATATAAAAATCAGGAAAATATTTCATTCCTGTCCTCAACAGAAGGCTCAACACAGCAGTATCAACTATCATGGAGGCGAACAGACTCTCATGCACACAGGTCAGCTGTTGCATTTAAGGATTGCCTCTGAGAAAGAGATTCCATCTTCCAAAAATTTAATGATTCTGATTTAATACACATGTTAAAATATTTAAAAACAAACCCCACTGAGGAATACTGAGACTTGGTGCTGTCCAGGTGACATTGTTAAAATAAATCTTCATTCACTTTTGTTTCACTGATTTCTATTTTACTTACTTTTTAAACTATGTTTTCATGTATTTATATTTTTCAGCCCCTACTTTTGTTTCCTTTGCTGTGGTATTTCCAGACTTCGCTTTCCAGGATGTTTGAATAATTTGTGATGGAATATTTGAAGAATGGATTTCAAAAATGAAGGAAAGATTTTGAGTTGGTGAAAGCTTCTGCTTGGAAATGCATCCTTTAATGAAGTTGGAGAATGATAAGGAAAAGTAAAAATACCAAGGGAGATAAAGCAAGAAAAGAAACAAGACACTATGGATAAGCAACAAACAATTTCGTTCCCAGGGAGAAATAGATAATTTTATGTGCTTTCAGTAGATGCAGCTAACTGGGAATTAACCCGTTCCTAGTCTTCCCAACCACAGATGTGAATAGTCCAAAGTGGAGAAAAAAATTAGATTGAAGCTATTACACACAAGAATTCACAGTCTGAGTTTCTAGTTGAAACAGGGAACAGAAATGGGAGACAATGGGGTAAAGAGCATTGACTTTGGAGATTTAGATTGACAGATGGTTTTATACATATATATATAGATGATTATATACACATTTATGTATGTATGTGTGTTTATATATGTGTATATAATCATCTGTCAATCTAAATGTATACATACATATCTATGTAAAATTGTTTCTATATCTACCTCCATATCTATATTTATATTGTATAGTAAGCACTCAATGGCTGGATGCGCTTGTTATTGTGGTTCTCAAGGTTAGATTGGCTGAGAGTTGTTGCAGGAGGCTGAATAATGATCCCCCAAAGATGTCCACGGCTTCATCCTTGGAACCTGTGAATGGTACCTTCTTGACAAAAGGGGTAGACATGATCAAGTTAAGGATTTTGAGAGAAGATTGTCTTGATTACCAACTGGGCTCTATGAAAACACAGGGCTTTTTATAAGAGGAATGCAGAAGGAGTCAGAGTCAGAAAGAAGGCAATGTGACAACAGAAGCAGAGGGACAGAGAGGAAGAGATTTGAAGATGCTAGCTTTGAAGGTGGAGGAAGGAGGCCATGAGATAAAAGATGTAGGCCACCTGTGAAAGCTGGAAAGGGCAAGGAAACAGATTCTCTCCTGGAGCCTCCAGAGGGGATGCAGCCCCTTGGACCCATTTTAAACCTGTGACCTCTAGAATTGTAAGATAATAAATTTGTGTTGTTTTAAGCCTCTAAGTTTGTGATAATTTGTTATAGCAGCAGAAGGAAACTAATACAGTTGTGGTTGGAAAGGACGTGTTGGAGCTTCCTCTCAGTCACCTCTGTCTGGGTGGTCCATTTGTGGAGAGTCACAACCCCAATCCTACAGGAGCTGGAGCTTCGAAAGGAGACCTGACGGCACTCAGATGAAGACTCCCCAGTGCTGGCCTCGGAGACTTGCAGGCAGGTGCCTTGTCCTTCCATCACTAGCAAGCAAACTTCAGCTGACCCTGCTCCTCCTGTTGAGCAGAACTGGGATTTGGTGAGAGCTGAGTAGAGCCAAGGAAGAGAGAGAGAAGCAGGACCCCACACACACACACATGGCAAGTGGTGGATTGCTGGCTGTGGTTTTCCTGGAAGGCTCTTAAATGGCTTTCAGAACATTTTTTGTTGGGGCCCTACATTCTTTGCAGGGCTTTCATGACCCAAGGGGCGTGGCCTACAAGCCACATCCTCCAGCGTGTTTTGTGGGCTGCTCTGCAGCGTGGCATAGGGACCCTGGCTTGAGAGACCTGCTTCCCTCTAAACTGATTATGCAGGAAGTATTTGGTCTTTTTCTGTTTATTCTTGAGATAAAAACATCTCTCCAGTCTCTCACTATGAAAAGAAGTTTATCCTTGGGTTTTAGGAATTGTTATTTTGTATCCTTGCAAACCTGCTGACATATCACCCGAAGTCCCAAAGGCCAAAACCAAAAGGCAACATCCCACTCTGTCTTCAAGCAATGATTCAGCCACCATGGTCAGACAAGAGGCCATTATGCTATTCTGTAATATTTTGCTCAGTCCTCTGTGCTCCCATATACAGCCCTAGTTAATAGTTGCATTAAAGCACTTGTTCCAACATTTTGGAATAATTTGAACCCCCCTCCCAAATCCATGCATTCCTTAGTGCTGGGATCATGTCTAACAGAGCTTGGTATTCCCAGAGATTAGCATGGTGCTTGGCACATAATGAGTTATTGATCATGTTTGTTCGATGAATGAACTTTATCCTAGTAGTTACTTATGTAGTTGATAACCACCAGATGTAGCTGTTCTTTTTTTTTAAATTAAGATATAATTTACATACAATCCATCAAAAAGTATTAAATATTCTGTTCAATGATTGTAACAATTGAATACATCCTGGCAGTTGAATATAGTAAACAAGAGATAACTACTACTCATGTATTTTCTCACTATGGATGAATTTTGCCTATTTTTAGACTTCATACAAGTGGAATCATACAGTATATACCTTTTTGGTTAGTTTCTCTCACTTAGCACAATTAGAAGCCTTAAGATTCATCTATGTTGTTGCATCATCAGTGATTTTTTCTTTTATTTATGATTACTCCAATTTATGAATATATCACAATATGTTTATTCATTTTCCTGTTGATGAATATGTAGACTATTTCCAGTTTGGGGCTATTACTAATAAAGTTTCTCTGAATATTCTTGTAAAATCTTTTTGTGGACATAAGTTTTTATTTCTTTACAGAAACATTGAGCATGGAATTTTTGAGTCATAACATAGGTGTAGAAGTTAATATCATAAGAAACTGACAGACTATTTTCCTAAGTGGTTATACCATTCTCCGTTTCTACTAGCAATGTTTGAGAGTTCCAGTTTCTCCACCTCCCCGTCAACTTTTGGTGTTGTCATACTTTATATTTTAGACATTTTAATGATAGTGAAATGATATCTCATTATGGGTTTAATTTCCATATCTGTGATGACTAATGATGTTGAGACCATTTCATGTGCTTATTGGTTACACATATCTTCTTTTGTAAAATGGCTCCTCCAATATTTTGCCCGTGAAAAAAATTGGATTCTTTGTGTTGTCATTGATTTGGAGGAGTTCTTTATGTATACTGGTTACAAACCCTTTGTCAGATATATGTACTGGCTTTCCTATTCATTTTTTGTTTGTGTGTGTGTGAGGAAGATTGGCCCTGATCTAACACCTGTTGCCAATCCTCCTCTTTTTGCTTAAGGAAGATTGTTTCTGAGCTAACATCTGTGCCAATCTTCCTCTGTTTTATGTGGGATGCCACCACAGTGTGGCTTGACAAGTGGTGCTAGGTCCCTGTCTGGGATCTGAACCTGTGAACCCGGGGCCACTGAAGCAGGGTGCACAACTTAACCACTACACCACCAAGCTGGCTCCTCCTATTCATTTTCTTAATGATGTCTTTTGATATGTGAGAATTTTTATTTTGATGAAAGCAAATTATAATTTTTAATAATTGGGGCTTTTTGTGTCCTTTTAAAATGATCTTTGCAGAAAAATAAATAAATAATTAAAACCTTTAAAAAAATGATCTTTGCCTACTCCAACATTGCAAAGATATTATTTTACATTTTCTATTAGAAACTTTATTGTTCTAGGTTGTATTTTGTTCTATGGTCCATCTCGAACTATTCTTGTTGTATGGAATGAAATAGAAGTCAAGTTTATTTTTGTTTTTCATATGGCTATCCAGTTGTTTAAGCACCATTTGTTAACAAGTCTTCCTTTCTTCTTTGAATTATCTTGTCACTTTTAGTCAAAAATCAATTGACTTTATATGTGTGAGTCCATTTCTGGATTCTGTTCTACTGGTATTTGCCTGTCTTCATGTCAACATGACAATGTCTTGATTCATCTAGTGTTATACTCAGTTTTGAAACTGGATACTCTAAGACGTCCAAGTTTATTCTTTTTCAAAACTGTCTTGGCATTTCCATATCAATTTTAGACTCAGCTTGTCAATTTCTCTAAAAAAGCCTGTTGGAATTTTGATAGGGACTGTATTAAATCCATAAATAAATCTTTGGAGAATGGATGTCTTAACAACATTGAGTTTTCCAATTCATGAATATACTATATCTCTTCATTTTGTCTGATCTTCTTCAATTTCTCATGGCAGTGTTTTATAATTTTTATTGTAGAGGAATTGTACATCTTTTATTAGATTTTTCCTAAGTATACGATATTTTTGGTACTATTGCAAATGGTGTTTTTAAAATTTTGTAGTCAAATTGTCTGTTCTTGGTATATGGAAATAGAATTGATTTTTGTATATTGACTCTGCTAAATTCACTCATTAGTTCTCAGAATTATTTTGTATATTCCATAGAGTTTAACAATCATTTCATCTGCAAAGAATGACAATTTTACTTCTTTATTTATGCCTTTTATCTGTATACTTTTTATTTTTTTTTCTTGCCTTCTTACAGTGGTCAGAACTTGCAGTAAAATATTGGATAGAAACAGTGAAAGTGGATGTCTTGACATATTCCTCATCTTAGAAGGAAATATCATTAAGTATTATGTTAGCTACTCATTTTCAGAGATGAATTTTAATAGTATAAATTCCTCCTATTCTAATTCTAATTTTCTCAAACTTTTTATCATGAATGGATGTTGACTTTGTCAAAGAGTTTTATACATCTACTGAGATGATCACATGATTTTCCCCGTTCGTTTTTTTTTCATTGACTAATTTTTTAATGTTAAACCAACCTTGTATTTCTTGAAAACCTCACTTGGTCATGATGTATTTTCTTTTTAAATATATAACTGGATTAGTTTTCTAACATTTTGTTAAGAATTTTTCATCTATGCTCATCAGGAACATTGTTTGTAGTCTCCTTTTATTATGTCTTTGTCAGTATTTGGTATTGGGATTATGCTAGCTTCATGAAAAGAATTGCAAATTACTTTCTCCCCCTCTATTTTTGAAAGAGCTTGTGTTGGACTATTATTTATTCCTTGAATGATGATAGATTTCATCAGTGAAATCACCCAGGTCTCAGGCTGTCTTTGTACAAAGATTTTTGAAAATGAATTCAGTTACTCGAATTGATGTAGGAATATTATTTGTTTATTTATTTATTTACATATTATGGTATCTACTTGGTAAGTTGTGTTTTTCAAATTACTTTTCTATTTCATCTAAATTGTTTATTGACATAAATTTGTTCATAATAGTTCCTTACTATCTTTTGCGTAATTGGAGGATCCGTAGACATGTCCCCCTTTTTCATTCCTCATACTGATAATAATGTTTTCTCTGTTTTACGTGATCAATCTTGGCTGGAGTTTTATTAATCTTTTGGGGAAAAAAAGATGTTGACTTTCTCTATTACTTGTCAATTTCCTAGTTTTTTGATTGCCATTTTTCACGTTCATCATTTTTCTTTTTTCTACTTTGGATTTTATTAGTTTTTCTTTTTTACAGCTTCTTAATGTGGAGGCTTAGATAATTTATTCTATATCTTCATTTTTTCTGATAAATTTACAGCTATACGTTTCCCTCTTAGCACCTCTTTAGTTATATCTCACAAATGTTGATATGTTGTATGTTCATTATCATTCAGTTCAAAATATTTTCTAATTTCCTCTGTGATTTCTCCTTTGGCCATAGGTTATTTAGACACATATTGTTTAATTTTCAAATATTTGGGATTTTTTTCAAATATCTTCTTGTTATTGATTTCTATATTAACACCATTAGGGTCATAAAATGTACTCTGTGTGATTTCAGTCCTTTTAGTTCTAATGAGTCTTGTTTTATGGCATAGCATATTTCATCTATCTTGGTTAATGATCTGCAGTTAAAAAGAATGCATATTCTCCTGTTGTTGAGGGTAGTGTTCTATAACTGTCAATCAGGCCACGTTGGTTGATAGTGTTGTTCAACTTTTAAAAATTTTACTGCCTTTTTCTCCCCACTTTTTCTATCAGTTACTGAGAAAGTGATCTTAAAATATTTAACTATGATTGTAGATATTTGCCCCCATTTTTCCCATCTTCCATCTGGTTTTGCTTTACATATTTTGAAGCTATTTTGTTTCTTTCTTCCATCTTCTTGTTCCTTTATTCTGACTTCTTTGGGGTGAATCACTTATTTTCAAATATTGCATTTAATCTCTGGTATTGTCCTTTAAACTTTACTTCTTTGTAATATCTCTGTGTGGTTTTTGGAGTTGTTTTAGATATTACAATATACATCTTTAAATTACCATAATCTATCTTCAATAATATACTACTTTGTAATCAATGTAAGACAGTTCCAACAGCATATTTCATTTAGACTCCTCCCACCCTTTGTGATATTGTTTTATCATATTTTACTTCTATATATGCTATAAACTCCACAATATGTTATTTTTGATTCAGTCAATAATCTTTTAAAAAATTACATAAATGTATCTATATACGTGTCTATATGCAGTTGTATCTACATATCTATATAAATATATATATCACTTAGAATAGGAAAAGATTCTTTCATATTTACCCGGGTATTTACCCTGTCTGTTTTTTTTTTTTTAAATTATTTCTTGTAATGTAGGTCTGCTAGAGATGAATCTTCTCAGCTTTTGTCTTTCTGAAAATGGCTTTTATTTTAATTTAATTTCTGCAGGATATTTTTATAGAATTCTAGGTTGACAGTTTTCTCTTTTCAACACTTTAAAAATGCCATTTCATATTCTTCTGGGAGCCATTGTTTCCCTGAGAAGTCAGCCTTCATCTGTACTGTTTTCCCCCTGCATGTAATGTGTCTTTTTTTCTCTGACTGCTTTTAAGATTTGCTCTTCACCTTTGGTTTTCAGCAATTTAACTATGATAAGCCTAGGTTTGGTTATCTCTGTATTTATCCTACTCAGGGCTCACAGAGCTTTCGGATTTGTGAATCCATGTTTTCATAGACAATACATTGTTTCCCACACTCCAGCAATAATCACAGCTTTTTTGACACATACACACTCAAAGTCGGATATTTCCCCTCCTCCTGTCGACTTTATGTCCACTGTTTTCCTTTGGCCTCTTTCCATCCCAAAGCTTGACCCACTTCTAAAGTGAGAGGACACTGGGAATACATCCTGCCCACCTGGAGTGACAGGCTCACACTCTCCATGAGCTGAAGTCATCCTCAGCAGCTTCTCTAAATTTCCTCTAATGTTCACTTCCACTTTCAGTCCCTACATGGAAGTGTATTTTCTCAATTGACCCAAATGCTTTAGTTCTGTGTTTCCTTCACATTTTGTCTAAAATTCTCATAGTCCGCAGGTCAGAGGACAGAAAATAGTTACAGCAACACCCTGAGCATCTGTGACCAGGAAGGATGTCTAGTCGTGTGACCCAGGCAGTGTACCACTGTTCTTGTTTCTGTACTGTCGGGGAGACTTTATCAGTCCTGACATCATCTAGAAGAATCAGAACAAAGCCCACAAGCAGTAGGCTGGAACAGAGAGAACTCAGTCAGAGCAAGAAAGAAAGCTGTAGGACAGACCACTTACACTAAAAGGGAAGCTCTCTGTAGCCCTTAACTTAGGGAAGCATTTTGCAAAGCACATGAGAAGGCAGCAAATTTCCTCACCAATGTGACTGACCAACACTCTGAACTTTAGGCAAAGCTCAAATCTCAGCTCATAAACTGAGATTAGGATGTTTTATAAACAGTAATAAAGGCCCTGATGCAAAGGTGTGAGAAAAGAATTTTGTGGGAGATTCAGAAGAGGAACAGAGGGACTTGGACATCGTAAGAAGAGGCCAACATGGGGACAATTCTTTGTATCTCACTGATTCTTAGTGACAGGAAATTGAAAATATATACCACCAGAACCCACTAATGACTTATAGTTTGCTTAAAAAAAATCATGCCTACCTTTAACTAAATAATATATTGCTCTCATTCCACAGTGGAGGTTGAGGTATTTCTACTAACCCTTTCTATTGCTTTTGTAAAGTCCCAACACTTACACCGGCATTTGGGCTTAGGCTGCCCTGGCACAACCCTTGCAGGCAACAGAGCACTGCCCAGAGAGGGAAAACCATGTGAACAGCAGAGCCCTTACAAGAAGCAGCTTTAACAAGGCTTTTCTCTGTCAGGGTGTGGTGCTCATTAGACTTTTACACTCCTGCCCAAACGTGCCCTCATTTCCTGTTACAAAGCAGTGCAATGTGCCCTGTGGTAGATAACAGAGCTGCCTCCAACAGAGAAGATCACGACACACTCCAGAACCACAGTCACCACAGAGTCCTCTGTGGAGGCCTGTGTTAATTTGAAGCTGTGGGCAGAGCACCTCAAAGCCTGAAAAGCCCATTGCTGGGCAAGAGGAGCTCACAGACTCCACAAAGACACCCAGCTGCAGGGGTGGTGGAGCTGTGGCAGTTTCCAGAGGGGAGGTGTATCTTGCCTTTGATCACGTTTTCTAAACCAAGAACCAAAGTCTGCCCAAACCAGGAAAAGCCCATCTTCCTCTGCCCTGGCGATCCCTTGGAACACGGTAATTTTCAAAAGGGCCAGTGGCAGTCGCCTGAGTGTGAAGCTTACCTTAGTGTCTCAAGTTGCAAGTTACTGAGAAAAAGAACAGCATTTCCCTGGGAATTAGGGGTATTTTCCTTCCTGGTGTATTTGATTTCCTCTTTTTCTCTCCAGCCTTTCTCCCTCTTTTTTCTGTTCTCTTTGTCCATGTAGCATGATTCGTTTGGAGAGTGAAGTGTAGGAACCACCTGTCATTCTTTTCACTTTCATGCCTTTATGCTAGCCCATCCCTCTCTCATATTTGACAGTGACACCAGCCTAGAAGGTGCCAAGGTCCCTCCTAGAATGCTGTCCACCACTGCAGCAGCCCCTCAGGGTTGTTTAAAGGAGAACATGTCAAGGTCCTCGATGCTGCTTTTCATCACTGTGAGTACAGGCTCATCTGATTGGTGTAACCTTACAGGCTACCCCAGGAAAGACTACACTGCCTTGTAGTTGTAGACATGCAAGAAATACTCATTGGAATAATTTTAAAAGTTGTACAGCTTCTACATTGCTTTGCAGAAACAAGGCAATATTATTTGGGTGCTATCATCTACTTCTATAACTCTAAGGCACCTGTGGTATATAAAGAGATAGTTCCCATCAGGAGAGAGCACTTATGGTCCACACCTTGTGTTTCCATGTTGGGGAGTCTCCATCAGATAAACAATCTCTCCCCCTTCCTCGATCTACCACCACCATTTGGGGCACAGAGGAATCCAGGCACATATGACAGAGGCTTCCGGGTTCTCTTGTTTCAGAGCTGCCTTTCTGCTGAGAGTCTTCTGCTCCCTTTCTTGGCCATAGAGTAAGCAGAGAAGGGCAGGCTCTGGCCCTGATGCAGAGGTGGCAGTTGTCCACTGTTGCCTGTGACCCAGCACCTGTGACACGGTGCGTAAGTCTGCCTAATTCAGGGGAAGTGGCTCATTTACCAAGCTCGTGTTCTGTGCCTAAATCCCATTCTCCAACAGCATTATCGCTGGCAAGGCTGATATTTTGGTATCTCCTATCTGCTTCCTGTATCTACTTTTCACTTAGTTCTGAGCTCAGGAAAGGGGTAAAAAATGATTTTTATTGGTTCATGCCTTAAATACCTAAGTTCCTTTAGGCTCAAGTCCAGTAAGGTTATGGGAATAATGGTCAAATTGGGCTTTAGCTTCCTTCTTGACAAAACCACCCATGGAAGGAACTCTTCCCCTTCTGCTCCCACCACTTCCCAGCAAACAGAGTTTCCTAAAGATGGCAAACCTGGCCCACTCCTGTGAGGAGGGCAGCCAGGGCAGCCTATCAGGGTCTGTGACCTTGGGATATTTGCTTAACTGGAACATTTTCAATCTAGTGGGCTCCTTGGTGATCATTGCTCTTGACTTGTTTTGTTGTTATTGTTAGCACAGGAGAAGAGAGAAGGTCAGAAGTACTGGCTTTGGTTTGTGAGTATTCTACCAGCAAATCATGATATGTCTCATACATCGTCTCCTTTATAGCAGGTAAGCAACTCTGAAACTCTGGCTTTCTTAAATAAAAATTTTCATCCAACAAGTAGTGAGTGCTGTGTAGGAACTTTTCTAGAGTTAGGGCTACAGTGATGAGCAAAACCAGATATGAACTCTGACCTCATGAGACTCCTACTCTAGAGAGGTAGACTGGTCCTAGCAGTCAACAAAAGTGAATGTGAAGATGGCATGTTTCATTTCTTGATGTCCCTGGCCAACTTCTTATTCTATGGATCTTATATGAGGCCCTAAAGACGATTTACTCTGTTGCCGTTATTAAGATTAAGCACGACAATCCCACCCACATGTTCTCTAGAACTAGCATTGGGCTAAATTTTTAAACATTTCGTTACTATGCTTCATAATGTAGATTCCAATCTCTAATGGGAAACTTACCATATTTCATTTAATATAAGATATAGTCAATTGTAAAACCATTATTTTATATACTACTATGAAAGCAAAAATTTGTCAATTGAACTGACCTGTCAACAAATTTAAGACACAGCCTGATAGCAGGGATATTGAAATGTGAACAAAATTGTTAAGTGCTCCCAGAGACTCATTTCTGGACCCAAATCACCAGCATCACCTGGGAACTTGTTAAGAATGCAAATTATCCAGCTTCACCTCAGACCTCTGGGGGTGGGACCCACACAATCCAGGTTAACAAGCTCTCCAAGTGATTCTGATGCAAGAGAAAGTTTCAGAACCACTGAAATACTGCATCTTAGCATCTCTGGAATATGATATTTCAAAAAAAATTTCATAAATTTAATCATTTCAGCAAACATTTATTGAAAACCTATTACATGCAAGTCATCATGCTGGATGCACAATGCACATACAGAGTTGAACAGGACTTGCTGGCAATGGAGTTTACAATCTAGAAGCAGACGCCTAATTCAAGAACGAAAGGATCAGACCCAGTGTGATGAATGCTGTGACTGAGGCGCCCTCAAAAGGCCAGGGCAGCCCAAGGGAGGAAGAGGTAACTTCTGACTTAAATGTTGGTGAGGACTTCATGATGGAGGTGGCATTTGAAACTTGACCTCGAAGGATGTGCAGGATTTTATTTTTCAGAATGAAAATAAGTGAGAAATAATATTCCGCAGAAGCCTTTTTTCTTCCCAATATGCTGCTCCTTATGCATATTCTTGAAAAAGTTAGAAATTAATTAGAAAGGCATATGATGAAGAAATAAGTGTGATGACAGTCATGCCAACCCTCTTTGGACTCTCTGGAGATATGTCCCCCACCGGCACTCTGGTGCCAACAGAAATTCCAGTGAGTGCCAGGGGAAATGGCAAGCCTGAGCAGTTCCTTTTATCAACTTGTAACACCCATGAGGCAAAAGTTGTTGATGAGAAGTGTCCCAGAGCAAAGTTTTTTGGTTTTGTTTTGTTCTTTTTTTGGTGAGGTATGTTGGCCCTGAGCTAACCGCTGTTGCCAATCTTCCTCTTTTTTTCTTTTTCTCCCTAAAGCTCCCATACATAGTTGTATATCCTTAGTTGTAGGTCATTCTAGTTCTTCTATGCGGGATGCTGCCACAGCATGGATTAATGTGTGATGTGTAGGTCCGCACCCAGGATCTGAATTGGCAAACCCTGGGCCACCAAAGCAGAGCATGCGAACTTAACCACTCGGCCATGGGGCCAGCCCTGCAAACGGTTTTTATGAAAGCACAAAGAGAGAGGACCAAAAGACCAAGAAGTCTTGGTATTCTGTATTTTGGGTTCAAGCAGTGGCACCAGAGGCATCACTCAATTTCACTGTCATGGAGAGTCTTGAGCTAACCTCATTTACATTGTATCCACTAATTTTCTGGACACATAAAATTTAGAAGCACAGAACTTTTGTGCTTAAAAGATAAGTTTAAAGAAACAAGTACAAAGGAAAAAAAATTTTTTTTAACTGCAGCAGCAGTGTAACAGCCAACTTGGGCTACAGTCCATTCCATAAATTAATTTAATTCTTTACATTGTTTTCAGCACTGTTTACCAAGTTTGTGTTGCTCACACCTTTATAAGAGAGATACAGGTTCGCGTTTACTGGAGACAGCAAAGAGCCCTGAGCCATACAATCACTCACCCAAGAAGTGTTTCAGCCATTTCTTTTCAACAACAAGAGGACTTAGTGTGAGAACTGCAAAAGGTGTTGGAGTTAGAGCTGTCCCCAGGACTTCCAAGAACAGTCGCACACCCAAGCCTGTTCCAAACTCCTGAATTTTGGAGACAAAGGGAAAGCGAAGCTCTGACAAAAGGGAGCAAGTGATACTTACCAGGTTTTCTGGATGCTTCCTGTAGCCACAAACACTTCGTACTTTCCATTTTGATTGGACATTAGCTCCTGATTCTCCCCCTCTCATCTCCCTTGTGCCAGTGCAATGGACTTATGTGATGTAATCTTTGCCTGACAGGTGTAGGGTACAAAATACACAGGAAGGCTCTCAGAGACTTTGGAGGCTTTTGGAAGAGGAGTCTCCGTCACTCCTCTCGGTAAATCCTCCTGGCCATCCGTGGGGTACGGTCAGCCTCTCCCACCCACTGCTCCACCACCTTGGGAAGCCTAAGGAATCCTATGCTAGATAAGGGGGTGATGATGAACCCAAAGAGGTGTCAGCGCAAACTGAGCACAAATCTTATCTGAAATAAGATCCTGCTTTGAAAAATCACGGATTCTGTTTTTCCGCTTGTGGTGTCATTCTCAACTCACTAGGAATAACTCTCCAAAGGCTATTGAACACGCCAGTGGATGTTTTTGAGCTGTATGCACCATACCACATGAAGATTGCAACCTGAGGCTCCCACATTACTTGCTTCTGCCTGTTAAGATGTGGTGGCTAAGAGAACATAAGATTTCAACATGGTCATACTATTTTTACCTTACGAGAGAATAGAAGGAAGCGGGGTCTGCAATCTCAGTTATGGATATCCAGGGAAAAGTGTCCATTCAGAAAACATCCTGGCCAAATTGAGTGACTTGCTTTCTCACATGCAGTGATGCTTCATAGTGAGGAAATCTAATGTCTTGTAAAGAGCATTATTAACAAGCATGGTTGGTTCAAAACTGGACTGGGGCCTTACAAGGCTTCTCTGGATATCCATGGGGCTAGTAGAAGAGGCTTGTAATGATCGAGTAAGAGCCGGGGATTTGCATTCAGATAGGCTTGGGTTAGAATCCCAGCTCTTCTGTTTACTTGGGACTTGGAAAAGTTGCTTCACGTCATCTGTGAACTGGCGATAGCAATGTTTAGCTTGTAGGCTTGTCAGAGTTCTTCCTGAGGAGCAAGTATATTAATGTTTGTAAGCACAGTACTTGGCTCATAGTCCTTTCTCACTGAATGGTACTGAAAGAAAATGACTCATACACACATCATGGGCTCCATACTCCCCTACAAACAGTGCACCTCTTTTCTTAGTGAGCAGAGAACAGGCTACAGGAATCATCCTCCATGGGAGGCTTGCAGCGGGGAAGTGCATGGAGAGGTAAGGTGCAGAGCTGAAAACAGAACAGACAGCACAGGGCATTCTCTCCATCTGAGTGTCCATCAGAGGCCTTTCTCCATAATGTTGATGCAGGAAGTCAGGGCAAAGTCAAAGCACAGAGGGGCACATGCATGACCATCATTGATAAGCTCACAGTCACAAATCCCCGCTTGTAAAGAGTGTGTTTAAGTGGATGCTCTGTGAAGGAACTCTTCAGCAAATGATGCTTTTAGGAAAGGCAGAAAGAAAGTTGAACAGTTGGTCACTGTGACTAGGAGGTGAGGGTTGATGCCATTTTCTTGCTAAGTAACAGTGAATACAAACTTTCCAAACCACCCATCTGTTTTGCATGTGTAAAACTGGCATCTGAGCACATCATTTGGATCAAAACTGTACGGCATTAACTTTTTCATATGGATCGTGAAAGTGTATAAAAAAACTAATTGTGACATGGGAAACCAATATTGGCTTTGGCTAGCTGGTCATTAATTGTTCTTTACTAGAGTGACAGCTGTGCTAAGGATCGCAACTACTTTGCCCTTATTTCCCACTTTCTAAGAGGGGATCATCAACATGCATTTCTCTGCCCAGAGACATCATTCTGATCAGCTGTATCTTTTAAAATCACAAATCTTGGCATGCTCTTGAACCACCTTGTTCTTTTAGGTCCACAACCGGATACTGAGACCTGTGAGCCAATGCATTTTTTTCACATGAGAGCCAAGAGTTGAGGATGCAAGCAAGTACACAGAAATAAACCAACCATGCGCCTCCTTGGGACATCTGATTTGGCCTATAAGCGTGGACTCAAAAATAACTAGATGCTTAATTACACATCTAAACTTAGTCCGTGGACTTGCATGTGTAAGTCATCAGGGAAGTATTTGCTTAAAAATGTGTTCCATTTCCTCTGTTTGCTCTAAATCAAATTACTGAACAGCAGATAGGATTCTGAAATACTTTTAAAAATCGTGTTCTAGAGCCCCAGCACTTTATCCTGGGACCCTGTGGGACTGCACGACCCAACTGGGTTGGCCATAATGCGAACTCTTTTTAGGGAGAGTTTGCCAATGGCAATCAAGGACACGGGCCAAAGTAGGTCAAGTGGCTTAGGCTGGGAGTCCCTTTTCCTCACTTTCCACCCCAACAGGAACTAGGTCTCATCTACACTGATTTTGCTCTCCTTCTGGTGAGCATAGTAAGAACATTTAGTAGGCACGCGGGAGGGGAATTATAAAAGATCAGGGATAGAGCCTGGTATAGCGCTGCCTGTCTCCATTCATTCATTCACTCAAATGTTTTCAAGTGCCTATTATATGCCATATTGTCAATACGAAGATGATAGACATAATCCCTGCTTTTAAGAAGGTAACAATCTAGACAGAGTCTTTACGCAGATAATGACAATATACTGTGATAAATGCTATTAATATAGGTGGGGCAGATTGAATTATTGGTCCCAATTCCTCAATCCCTGGTAGCATTACTATTATATACCCACCCTTTCTGTGGCTTCATAGTGGTTTATTCTCTGAGTAGTATATCTTGGCTGGAGTGGGTGGAAGAGCCAACAACTTTGCATCAACCATCCTGAAGAGAAAGGAAGGCCCAAATTCAGCAGTCTACTTGAGGGTGCTCTCACTGGACACTGACTGCTGTACCATCACTGAGGATTTCTTTCCCAGGAGTTTCTTATAGAGAAAAGCTACTCAAGGGAAAGCTTCATGTCACTTGACCTGTATTCATTTCCTGTTACCCATTTTGATAGTAAGAGACAAACTGATGAGGAGTCTGGTTGAGGACTAAAGTTCAGCATGTGTAATACATATAATCCTGGTGTATGGTGTACACAAGGGCACTCTATGCCACGTACAGTGTTCTAACCATTTTTGGATAGCACCTTCTATTTATCAGATGACTTTTCTTAAAGACCTGTCATTTTTGTTTTCAGGATATGTACTCCAGAGTCAGAGAATTTTAGAATTGGTAGAGACTTCAGGTTTTCTGATGTAACTTTCCTGCAGGATATCATAAAGCGAAAGTGAGCAGCTAGAGATCACACAGCAAATTCTTGGCCGGGCTGGATTGGGCAAGGTTTTTTACTTTAGTCTGTTACTCACTCTCCCTTTCTTTCCTGCCTTCCTCCCTTCCTTTCCTTCTTTCCTTCTTTCCTTCCTTCCTCCCTTCCTCCCTTCCTTTCCTTCTTTCCTTCCTTCCTCTCTCCCTCCCTCCCATCCTTCCTTTCTTCTCCACAATGCTGAGCCTTATCTGGGATATTTTTCTTTTGTTTCTCTTCATGCTAGAAATCCCATTTTTTCCGATTATATCAGAGCACGATCAAGAGAACTCAAGTGCCTATCTCTTGTGGGAAGGCGCCATGCACTGAGGACCCAGCATACACACACACACACACACACACACACACACACACATACACTCTCTAACAACCACAGCAGTAACTTTCTCTTCTCTCTCTATTTTACACTGAACCTAGTATTCTAAATATTATTAAATATTTTTTCGCATTTTCCTCTGATAAAAAGAGTTTTCATTATAATAGCCTATGTTCATTTGAAAGAAAGGAGATTGTAATTGGGTTCAAATGACCTACTTTATCTCTTTAAAAGAAGAATAATGCATTTGGCTGCCCAGGGTTTGGCATTTTCTTTGAATAATGCAGTGTTAGAGAAGCATTGTAGACCGCAGGATTAGATCATCTCACATCCGTGTGCCTATACCCTATCTGAAAACTACATTACATTAAATGGTAATAATAAGAGCCATTTTCACCCATAATTCATACTGAAAATTGGACTTGGTCATGACTCACAAGCCCAGCATTAACACATAGTTAAGTATATCTGCTTTTTCCTTCTTTCTTTTTTTGATTTAGAAGAATTTTAACTTCATGTGGCATATACTTTTCTGAAATTTGACTGACATCCTGACTAAATAGTCCATTAATGAGATCTATAAACTCAAAATTCAGAAGGTTCCTTTTATTCTAACAAGAACAAAATCGTCAAGATGATCTTAAAAGCCCAATGATTTAACTATATACTCTTGAATCAGTAATTAAATGGAGAAACCATTCAGTTATTTGCCAAGGAATTTTTCCTGTGAAAGTGTCCCAGAGTTAGAAACTATCCAGATCATATAACTGGGAAATTAAAATTAACAAGCAGAAAAATGACTGGCTTTGCCTTTAGCATTTCTTACAGATGAAATTTGGCTTTGAGGCAGCTTGTAATCTGGGTTCTAGTTCCTGTTCTGCCACAATTAGACATGTGACCTTGGGCAAATCACATAAGCCTCTGTGGTCTCAGACTCCTCATTTGTCAAATTAGAGGGTTGAATCAAGTTTGCTTGAAATTTCTGCCTATTTCTTTGTCTAGCATTTGAAGTTATTATTCTGAGAGTGGTTGGTTGTCATTTATTCTCCAAATCCACTAGATGAGAACCTGTAAGAAGGCTGAAATTGCAGCATGTAACGGGTTGAATTTAGATAACTTTACTAAAGAAAGAAATATTAAATATGAGGCTGGATTGTACAGTTAATACGGCTGCTCATAGAGGTCCTTAAGAATGAATCGACAAGATAAAGCCTGATTTGGTTTACATATAATTCTCCCTGAGACCAGCATCAGTTACAAAGGGGGACAGACTGTTCTAGAAACAAGGGCCAATTTTATCATAAGTGATTATTTTACGTAGTATCTTCATTAGGATTCTTAGGTTAGTAGTAACCACCACCAACTTAAGTGAGTTTTGGTAACACTTTTTGTTTTAAGGATATCGAGATCTCATGGAACCCAAGAACAGAAATGCAGCTGGACCTCAGGCGAAGTCCACAGCTAGCAACAGAGAGGTTGTCAGGAGCCTTGGTAGGGCCCTCCCTCTATCTCTTGCTGCAACTTCTCTCTAATTATTGCTTACATTCTTTTCTCTCTGTAGAATATGCAGCCTCAGCCAGAAGATTTCTCCCTTCTCAACCACCACCCAACGCACATGTATACAAACTCTGCTCCAGAAGACTAAACTTCACCTTGTCTTCACATAAGGAAACAGCCTAGATTAATTGGAAGTTTTTCAATCCAAAAAAATCTGAAATTCCTAAAAGAGAGAATCTGATTGCTCTGATTGGTTCAGCATGATCAAGCATCCCTGTCTGGTCCAGACCACTGCAGTCAAGGAGGCAGGGTCATCTGTTGCAGACTGGGCTGTGGAGTAGGGATTCTGCATTGCATGACTCCAGGCACACTCTTCACATTGTGTTAGATCTGCGTGATGCCCAATGGAGTCGTGCAACGGGAGGTCCTACTGCTGCCTGGAGATAGTTCTCTAAGAAGGAGATGATAATCAGCTATCACCAAAAGGCATTTACTACCCCCAACTAAGTGCAGTTGCTAGAAAACCAACCTCCTCCCCAGTACAAATCCCTCCCACTTACTAAACCTTAGCAAGTTTCCTCTACTGGGGCCAGGAATTCCACCTGTCTGTAGGACCTATGGTATATGTCTGATTCTTTGCAGTCCTGTATCTTGTGCCTGAGATGAGCATCTGGTGATAGATGAGGCAGTAGATCTCCTGTGTTTCCTCTCTGAAAGCCACGCAGATGTTGCAACGGCTCTCAAGACATTGATGAGAACTGTTCCCTCTTCCTCCTTATTTAGAGACAAGGATTCCAAGTGGGTGATCTCCTGAGGTGCTGTCTTCTAGAATTCCAGGATTTTCTTGGCTCCCCCTCCGTGGTCAGCCCCAAACCCAACCTGCACCCAGAAGAGACAGTCTTCATAGCAACACCAAGCCACATGTTTCTCTTCCAAAACATGCAGATCCATTGGACATGAGCCAGTATTATACATTCCTAATTTATTTTCTTTGATTCAGAACTTCTTTATGTAGATTTATGAACACTAGAGGTGGAGATCCATTTAGCCCTAATTCTGCCTTATTTAACTTGGCCATTCCAGGACTGAGCTTTTATTCAAGTGGCTACAGTTATGATATCAAATCTTTGAAAAGCTGAGTTGCTTCATTTGGTGCTTGACATCTGGTGCATGTAAAATGGTCTGGATTCAATATTTCCTTTCCCTAAGTAAGAACACATCTCTTGAAAAGGGTTGGTGCATTCTTGCCAAAGAAGGAAGTAGGAAACTTAAGCCAGCGCAGAGTTTCATGAGCCATGGAAAACTGGCTAAATTCACCAAGAAAGTGATTTGGAAGCGTGAAGTGAGTACAGAGTGGCCTCTTCCTAGCCCAGGTCTTCATTCTAGCCTCTGGAACACAATGCATTAATGCATATTTGCTGGAAAAAAATGAAGATTATGTTAGATGTTATTAATTCATATGAACCTAGTTGAGAATTGTAATCATCTGAACAAGTGTCATGAAGTTTCCCTTTGCCCTATCTTTGAAAAATAATGTTTGTAATGGAATTAATGATGCCAACAAATGGTAGACTAAACTTTTCTTAAGTGGTTTACAATTTAATTTGCACATGATGAGAGTATACGTTTTAAATGATCCTGTGCTTTCATTAAACTAAGTCTAAAGTATTAAAACAATTACATTTAAAGCATCCTATAACACAGGATTTCATTAATTTAAACACTTGTTGCACCCTTTAGTCTGAATTAGTGAGGCTCACTGTACATAAAATAAAGCAGAAAATGTTAATCTCCATCCTCCAAAACCAACTCACTCTGGTACTTACAAGCTCCTGGGAGTTCCCAAATGTGCACAGGTAGCAGATCTTGGCAAAACTCAGAACTGGTCGTTTAGGTTCAGTTAATCAGCTGTAATTCTTAGTTTTGTCCAGTCACCCCCACATTCTTCCCCCTCTTCAAAGGTTGCTTTCTTTTTCTAGTATATTGCAAGTGGATTTTTTCTTTATTTGATTATTTATTTTTCAAGGTTGAATTTAGAAGGTCTCAAACACAGGCAGTAATAAAAGCGATGGAGAAAAGACTTGGTTTTATACAACGTGAGAGCATTAATTAACTTGAGAATGCCCGCTAGTTGTCAAGAAAGCTGTGCTCAATGCCAGAGATTTGAAGATCAATGAAACGTGGTCCCAGGAAGAAAGACAAACAAAATGGCAATGCAGTGTGGAAGACTCAATGATAAAAGGATTATAATACTGTGGGAGCATGAAGACGGAATTAACCAGTTGGGGAAGTTGAGGAAGGTTCCGTGAGGAAGGAACAAATGGACTGTCTTCAAGTTTACGTAGGAGTTCTTTGGGTGGGGAGGTAAATTCAGAAAAGTAGTTCCAACAAGGGGCGTGGGAACCCGCATATGGCAGATGTTGTGCCCTTGATGAGGGCTTGGAGCTGAATTTATTGGGAGAAATGGCAGGAGATGAGGCTCCTGGATAGGAAGGGGTTGTCTGTGGAGGGCCTTAGGGTTTTACTCTGTGGCCAGTGGTTTGTGGGTTTATTTGTTTCTTTGTTTGAGGAACATGCTCCCTGTCAATGAAATCCTTCATCCAAGCTCCAAAACACAAAAGAGAGAGATGAGGAGCAGCTGCTTTGAAGTGGAGGCAGGGAGCCTTGGGGTTCAGTCTGCTCAGCCTCTAGGGTTCTCTGCAAAAGGCCCTCAAAAAGCCAAGCGCAAGACAAAGGGGGGGGCACCTGTGCACAGAAGTGGTCCAGTAATGCTCGTGTGTCTGAAAGGTCAATCTGGCAACACTGCTGGGAATGAAGAGAGACAGGAAGCAGGGAGACCCACATGGGGCCTATATTCACACCAGCGATGACAGGGCCTGAAGAAAGCAGCCCCCAGTGGGAAGGGGCAAGAGATATTTCCCAGGTAGGATTGTTGGTTGTTGAATGTGACAGCAAGGGAAGGGTACATGGAGGGTGATCCCGAAGTTTCCTCTAGTGGCTGTGAGGGGAGCGGTAATATTGGAGCTTCCAGATCCATTTGACGAGAATGTTTCTTTTCGACTTTAGAATGAGTGGTTTCTTTCTAACAGAAGACTCTGCAGTCAAGTTTGGAATGTGCCAGATTCTCGTCAAGAGAGGAAATGCCATGATTAGAGGATTGGTTTTTAAGATCTTTCCTGTTTTTGGATTTGGGAAGACACTGAATAGGAACTAAGAGTTGTTGAAACTATCCCCCTGGGCCCTTTCTTTTGTTGCTCATGTCTAATTAGTATTAAGGGGGAGACAAAACTCTAACACCGTCAGCCAAATTCGAACAACCTCTTTCTGCTGCAAATGTTTCTTGAGGAATACATAAAAGATATAAATTACCGTTCTTAAAAAAAAAATCTGAGAAACTCCAAAATATGGCTTATTATGTGGAAGACTTATTGGCAGTTTGAATTTTACAGCCTCCAAAATAAAGTTCTTTGATGGAAAACATTTACTTAATTTTCATCAGTGAACTCCTGGAACTCACATTTACAAGGAAGTAAGACTGTTTTAATTCCAGAAATGAATGCTGCAATTACCCTTGTCTCCCCTTTCTTGTGAAGTGCACCTTCTGAGTTAGACCAAGAAAAAAGGTAGCATAAAGCAGCTTTGTTCCTTCCTTGCAGGAAGCAATTTTGTAACTATGAAGAGAATATTCTAGCACTGAGGAATTAACTACTTTCTGTTAGCCCTCTGCTAGTTGGCCGGAATGCACGCCAACATTGGGGTATCCTAGCATGAACAAGAATGCTATTTTGGTCTGTTGTAAAGAACTGTGGAATGCAGATTTTGGACTGTTTCATCACGTCCGTCAGCAACCATAAAACAAATGTTATTTCAGAATGAGAACTATGGATGTAGAAATACTAAAAACTAAATAAAATGAAGATTATAGAGACATTTTTATAGTTTAATAAGCATGCTTACTACCAAAGCTTTGCCTTTTTAAAAAAAAAAAAAAAAGCAAGCAAGCCAAATGCTTCTACACAGTTTTGGGTGTTTGCAAAGTTTGATGGGGGCCAGGTGTAGAAGAATAATTGAGGAATTCCATGCTGCTCTCTCCAAACCATGGCGGGACGGGGCGGACAGACCAGCCCGTTGTGAGTAATACCAAACAGCTTTTCTTAAAATGAAATAAAGACTCTGTCTACCCAGAAGAAGTCACCTAGAGAATTCAATAATTTTAGATAATTAGATTCCTTCCTTGAGAGCTTCTCTGGAGAATATGGCCATTTTCAAAGAAACAATTATAAATGCTTTTACCAGTGGCAACACAGTCCCCAGAGAGGGAGGGCCTTCACAGAGTGATGGAAATGGCCAGCTGATGCGTCTCCTCTGACCCAGGATAGCCTCTGTGTGTATATGTATACTTAATCTTTGTGTCTTCCTCTGGACTTTAAGTAGGAAGTTTTTGTTGAGAATCTCTAGGGTTCTTGGAATTAAATGCTTGTAAGATTCTGTGATTTATAGCAGGCTTTAAATATCACTTCCATTCCACAGAACTATTAGTTTCAATGAGTTAACAACTTTGCTTTCCTTAAATAAACAAATAGAAATATTCTAATGGTAAAGAGTGTTGGACTAAATTGCCCTGGTGCTGGCATATCCTCCCATCTAGTACCCTACTCCTTGCAATTTCATAATTAGAGATTCATTCCCTTTGGTTAAATATTGTCCTCTCTCCTTTAAATTTCAGGTCGTTTTGTGAGTAAAATCACATTAAATTGCTCAAGTGAACTAGTTTAATCCTTAGAACAATTAGAAAGTCTGAAAATATCAAGAGTATGTGAGGATGTAGAGCAACATCAACTCTGACACAATGTGGTTGGGAGTGTGGATTGCTGTAACGACTTTGTGAAACAGTTGGGAATTTCTACTTCCGGCCAAGATAGAGCCATAGGGACTGAAATTACTTGCCTGCTTGAAACAACCTAAAAAAAGAAAATCTGATGAGTTAGATGAAATAACGTTTTTCAAGACACTAAACATCAGACAATGAAGGACGGTGAGCCCTGAAAGATGGGAAACTAACAAGGTGAGCCTTACAATCGTCCCATCAAATGCCCTGAGAGAGTTCCAGGACACAGCACAGGGAGGGGAGAACGGGAGGAGCCCAGTGGACTCCCTGAGTTGAAGAGACAGATTTGAGAGTCTGGGGAGACTTAGTTCATAGGGCAGAGTACTGGAAAGGAGAGAGCTGCTTAGGCAAAGAAGGGCGGAGTCTGCAGTGGGTCAGCAGAGTATTGATTAGCACATGTGTGTGAAGAGACTGCCCAAAGCTGGGGAAAAAATGATCTGAAAGGATTAGAAGGAGCAATATTCACACTCACACCACACGCGCCAGGAATAGTGGCTGTTTCTACCAGCCAGATTGGAAACCAGGAATAGTGGCTGTTTCTACCAGCCAGATTGGAAAACTTCGTAATTCACAGGGCATTGGGTAGAGAATTCAGAAGGGTCATACCTCCATGGTGGGGAATAATTATCTCTGGACTAAATATTGCTCTGGTCCTGCCTAACAGATCTTCAAAGCAAGACCTGAAAGGATCAGACTGTTTTCAGACAACTCAATTATGTCCCAGATCAAAACCCAAGAATAGTTATAGGAATACAAAGATATCCAGACCCCGATGAAAGAAACTCACAGCGGCTGGTATCCAATCGCAGTTTACCAATGATGCAAAGAAGCAGGAAAATAGAAGTGGAGGGGACATGGACACCACCTCTTGATGTGAGGAGTGTCAAAAAATTTGAGGATGCATTTTAAAACCACTATAACTCCATCAGTGACACATTTTGGGGGAAGATAGAACTTGACATAGTATGTGATTCATCAAATTATGTACCAAAACACAATTATTTATTATTTGTTATATCCTATGAATTCTAGACTTTGTTATTCTTTTCATTCTGGGGGTGGGGGGGAGTGGTTTTTGTTCCTGTGGGCAGCTGCACAGATAACTGCATGTCTGCAGACCTCTCCCTCCACCCTGATAATCTTTATGTTAGGTTTGTGGACACAGCACGTTTTTTATTTTACTTGGTTTTGTTCAGTGGTTACAACAGTACAGGTGTGTTAGGGCCCATCTCATTGACTCCTGTCACATTACTGAGGCCTACAGTTATTCCCAACAATTTACTAGGCCTTGAGGATTTAATGACAACTAAAACCAGTCCTCTGTTCTCAGAGGCGTCTCTCCAACTATAGCAGGTTTCCAATTGTTTTAAAATGTACCTGGGATTTTGGTTTTATTCAGGTATGGTGAGCCAACAGATCAGGAGATGGTTGCCATTGAAAAGATATTTTAGGGGCCAGCCTGGCGGCACATCGGTTAAGTTCACTTGTTCTGCTTTGGTGGCCCCGGGGTTCGCTGGTTCGGATCCCGGGGGCGGACATGGTACCACTGGGCAAGCCATGCTGTGGTAGGTGTCTCAATGAGCTAATCCCAAGAGGGCAGTCTCTCCCTGGTCAGTAAGGCCTAGTTACCAGAGCATCAAGAATACAGAAAATATAAAATATAGTTAAATATAGTTAATACACCGGCATGATCCTCAGTGGGGTCACTCGTGGACTCGAGCCTGTTTGGGCACATTGCGTGGATGGGAGGTGCCAGCATCTGAGGGCTCTGTTTGCGTGTGAGAGCGAAAGGGCCTTCTGAGAAGCAGAGGCCTGAAGGTAAAAGAGCTGTGGTATCCCATTTGGTTCAAGAACAGTAGGGCTACGTTAGAAGGGAGCAGTAATTTGAAATAAAGCTTTAATCAAGCCCGCCTCCAGCCTGAGCCCTGGAGTGACTAGGAAAGCTGTTCCTTATGAACTCCCACGAGGAATGAAGAAGCCAAGGCATTGGCAGCTCTGATGGCAGCAACAGCAGAGACACCTCGTGTCCCACCACCACATCGCCCTTGGCTCAGCCACCTGCACTCAGGCTTTGGCACTGACACTGCAATGCTGGCAGACAAGAGTGGTGAGCCCTTGCTAAGTGAGAACAGCTGGGGTGGTGGCCTTAATGATCATCAAGGGACAACACTGGTGCTTTTCTTCCTCAGCAGTGACCAGAGGCATTGCCACAGCAGAAGGGGGGAAATGGCTGACACCACATGGTGGCTATGAGAACCAGTTCTCAGAGCTCAGGAGAGACATCCAGGGACACCCAGAATTATTTTCAAGGAATTGGCGAGGGGCTAGAATTCCCCTGGAGCAGGTGGTGGCAGGGCCGGATCAGCCCTGTTCCATGGCTGCTACGTTGTTCTGTGCTTCCATCTAAGCTGGAGCAGCCTGGGAAGCCTAAGCCCCTGCCTGGTTCTCAGACAAGAGTTTGTGGATGGATTTCTGGGGATTTCTGTATCTGCTCAGGAATTTACTTACGGGGTTATCATTTTGATGATAATCTTTAAAAAAAATCAAATCTCGATTTAATCATCTGGATGGCCACTATCTCAGTCAGCTTGGGCTACTGTAACAAAACACTGTAGACTGGGTGTCTTAACCAGCAGGAATTTATTTCTCAGTTCTGGAGGTTGGGACATCCAAGATCAAGGTGTTGGCCAATTTGTTTCCTGGTGAGAGCTCTCCTCCTGGCCGGTTATTTCTCTCTGTGCCCCCACTTGGGGGTGAGGGCAAGAACTCTGGCCTCTCCTTCTCTTCTTATAAGGACACTAATCCCATCATAGAGGCCCCACCCTCATCACCTCATCTAAACCTAATTACCCCCAAAGGCCCACCTCCAAATACCATCATGTTGCCGGTTGGAGCTTAAACATAAGAATTTTGTGGAGGACACAAACATTTAGTCCATAACAACCACACAATAATGAAAGACTGCTACTGCTACATTTAGTGCTTGCATTTGCAATTTTGTTTTCTGTTCCTGTTTGCATCATGCGGAGGACAATGACACGGCACACGGTTTCAGTGAAGGTTTTGCAATGCAAAAAAAGGGGTGGGGTGGGGGAATGAGCTGGCACATGCCAGTTGTGATACGGGCATATGGAACCAGCACTGAGCTGAGGGCAGTGTACTCACCTAGGCAGTGAGGAGATCCATTACGCAGACCTCCTCTTTGTTCACACCAGCTTGCAGTCAGTGAGGAGAAAATGCACAATGGAAAATTTTCTGTTTCTGATTCACACCGCACTTGTATTAGGTTCCCACGAAATGCAGGTTTCAAAAATGCCGCAAATGTAGCCTCATCTTGGAGCATAGAAGGCTGCTTTGTATGGTTTATCGAGTGGTAGATCATCAAAACTGGCATTTGAAGATTGCTCACTGGTGGAGTTTTTTACTATTATTATTAGATTTGAGGTCTACTTATCTTGAACTAGAAAACAAAGCTCTGGGACTCTGCGTTCTTTTATAGCATACTTACCCTAGTCAATACTCTCTACGTTAGCTTGCAGAGGTCAAAGAAACTAAGCCTGTTTCTTTCTACTCCTAAATCATTTTGGCCGTTTAGTTTCACTAAAACAACATCATCAGAAACTGCTATTGTTAATAAAAGTGTGCTTTTGTTTGTATTAACTTTGACATTTGTTTTGGTTTTATGGTTGACTAAGAACTATAAGGATAAGGACTTTTTACCTAGTTTTGTATTTTTATACATTTAAGTAATATTATAATAAAAAAAACCCACTGAGAATCCATAAGAATTTTCTTTCTTTAGAAAGGTCTGTTTCTTAAGTTTCAGAAATACTTGATTAGCAAAATGGAGGATCACGTCTTCTACTATGTATCCAACTGGCTTTCTGCTATTGCTCAGAGTGAAAGTTATTTCAGCATAATCTAGATTTATTCCCAGACCTCTTTAAACTGTGACTAAATGTCCTTTAATATCCAAACTCCCAAAGTCCAAGCCTCTTTCTCTCTCAAATGGGTCATCCTTTCTCTCACTGGATGCCTCTCCTCTTGACAGTTCTGAGACTCAGGAGTCATGCTGACATGTCCATGCATTGCCCACAGCCCTCCCTGCACAGCCACATGTTTTTTCCAGAGCACTGGCAGCCAAATCTGGCTCCTATTGTGAGCACTGGCCTGTTTTTCAAATGCCCAACACACAGTTAAGACCAAGCTCTGGAGTTTAACTGAAAGCACAGGGACAGTCCAAGAATAACAGAGAGTAGCATAATTAATACCACAAGGGATTGCACTTGGGGCTCACAGGCCAGTCCCCAGTCTCTGAACCCCGCTCTCCCACTCCCAGTTCTGTGCCTCGTCCGCAGAAGCTTAGACCCCACTGAGCATCACCAGGATTGTCCCTTGTTTTCCTGCTCAAAGTCCTGGTCGCTGCTCCCTTCCTAGCACTGAAGGACTGACAGTGGAAACAGCCACTTCCTTCAGGGGAAACTCCCATCGCTACCCAGAGGGTGAGCTCTGCCCTCCACATTCTGGGTCATCCAGTCTTCAACAACACTGTAATGGGCTATTCCAACCCTGCAGTTCCCATCCATATGAAGGGACCAAAAAATGTCTCTAATTCTGTAAGAATAAAGTCATTCTAAAAATACATTCCATTTATATTACAAAACAGAACTCAATAGGATGGGCTGAAGCCTCTATATCCGGGTTTACGGTAACTGCACTTTTCTCCAAGAAAAATAAGAGCACGTGTTTTATATTTGCGTAACCCAAGAGCCTTTTCTGCTTCTTTCCCTCCAAATATAGGAAGTCTTCTCCAAAGGCAGATTGACATCATATCTAAAATTGCTAAAATGATGACATTAATAATAATAATAAACAAAGTCTCAGCTCTACTGGGTACTACATTAAATAAGGAAAAGTATTTTTAAAAGATGCAAAAATAGAATTAGATATTTAAAATCAATTTATATGTTGTGAGAGGCGGTATAGTGTAGCAGTGGGACCTGTGAGTTCTGGAGTCAGACAACCTGGGATTTGGGTCCTGCCTCTCCTGCTTACTAGGTGGGCTAATGACCTGAGCTCAGTGTGTCTCTCTCCTCATCTGTAAAACGGAGATGACAGTGTCTCCCACATAAACTTGTTACGAGGATTTAAATGTACAAGTGCTTAAAATACTGCACAGCATATAGTAAGTATTCAGTAAATGTGAACTGGGATGATGATGATGATGATGGTGGTGGTGATGATGGTTGGCATTTGAGTACTCTGCAGGAGGTAAAAAAGAGAGGGGGTCCCATTTGTACTCCTCATTCATTGATAATGAGCTGAAAAGTGGTCACCGTCTCCTCTTTCTCCTCACTCCCCTCCATCCTGAATGCGTCCATGCCTTGTAGAGCGTGAGGGACTCAGAAGAAGCTGTTGTTGAGCCGGTTGACTCTTCCTGACCCCTGCCCTTCTCTGTGGTTGCTGTAAAGGGTTCCTGGGAGCCCGGGTGGGCATGGTTCTTTGTGGTTCTTTGTGCAGGATTAGCAGGGCAGAGCAGTATCAGGCTGAAGGTGAAAGAGGAGGAGTCTAAGGAGGGCCATTGGGCCAGAGAGCTCTAGAGGGACAGTAGTGAAAGGACTGTGGGGCGAGGCTGCCAGAGGGGAAGGGTCTTCAGATCATAAAGTGAGCAGCTAAACCACTTCCCTCTAAAGTCCCAGAAACAAAGGCTTCTTTCTATGGCTGCCCACCCTCCCGACTGTGTGGGGTGGGCCAGCCATCCAGGCTCTGAGGGCCTGGCCTTGACTGTTTCTCCAGAGGGTTGCAAAGCTGGTAAACTTCCTACCCCTCTCTCTAGAAACTCCTGGGGGGTGCCAGTGATGAGATTTCTGCATCTGAGTCTCAGTCCTTTCTGCTTCCCTTTCTTACAGTTACTAGCACCTTTAAAGATCTCTGTCGTCAGGTCTCAGAAGCAGGAAGTGAACCTCCAAATCAGGACTCCTCATTGGGCCCCCATCATGTCATAGCCCAGTGGACATAAAAGATATTCACGACAGGTTCATTAACATGGCTCCCATACAACCAACAATATTTCATTAAGTTAGAAGTAATGAGCCTTGTAGAAGTCCCCAAAAGAGCAACCTTAAATAATCCTAAAGTACGTCACTATATTAATTTATAATTATGAAAACAAAATATTATGGTAAAAAATGCTTTGGGGTCTTGAAGTAAAAGATGCTATCAGAGAAACTCTTGCAAATGTACCCTTTACGTTAAAGAAATATGAATTAAATATAAATGGCAGTTTTATGACTATACAGCAGATGGACATATTTTGAGTCTGATGACCCAAATTTATTATTACTATTGATTTAAATTTTGCATACCAACTGGCTTATTTTTTAAACAAACAAATTATTTAGTATATGCATATTAGGAAAATTACCGTATTTATTGTTTTGTTTATCAATAGGTAGGACATCTCCAGTTTGTTGAGGTGACTCTCGAACCACTTTGAGGTAATTGTTGTTAAACAGGAGTTGACATGATTAACTCCTCAGCTCCCATCTGAAATAGAGAACGTCATTTCCTCACAACCCTTTGCAGAGCCCCAGAGAGCTGCCCATGGTGCCCACAGGCCACCTCGCTCCTCTCCAGATGTGCTCCTGAGGTGGAGGGACTGCCACACCCTGCGGGTCTTCAAGGTTTCCCCCCCAGACTCAGCAGATTCCAATTCATCTCACTGATACCCTCGCTCACATATTTTATTATTTACTGGAAAGAAAGAGGAATGTGGGATTGGCATCCCCATTGGCTTTCATTTTCCTCTCGCCTCCCCGTCTTCCCCATCCATCTAATTGGATGAAGGTTTATGTAATTCTGAAGCTGCATTCATAAAAAAATTTGAAATCCTGCAGAGCACCAACTAATAATCCAAGAAAAACTGGAAGCTGCCATAGGGTTTTTTTCTTTTTTGACTTTCTGGAACTAGAGGCTGATTGTTTTGAGATGCATAATCTAGTTGGAGCCAATGGATGAAGGAGCCAGTTCTTATTTTAGGAAGCTGCCTTCAAGCTCGATTAGAAATCATGAGACTCAGTTTGAAATTCCATTTTCGCATAGTATATATTTTTAAAAGTCTGTTTTTTAAAACCAGCTTATGCAAGGTTATTAAATCTATTCAACTTAGGGCTTTCCTTTTTTTTTTTTTTCATTTCAAACCAAAGGTATTTTAATTCCCATAGAAAAGAACTAAAGTAATGATAACTAACTGAATTCATGTGACTAGGCTTTTACAGCTGACAAGATGTCTTCATGTGCTTTTCCTCATTTGGTCCCATGCCAGTTCTTTGAGGTAGCTCCTTATTTGAGGCCCAAGGAAGCCGATCTTCAAAGGTGAACTACACTGCCCAAGATCACGTGGCTCTTAAGTGGTGGGTCCAGGCTAGAACTCATCTTTTGACCGGGAAGAATTACTCTTTGTGAAGTCGTATTTGCAGTCATGATAGTCTTGCCTTACAGACACACAAAGTTAGTCACGTCTCAGAATTCTGAACAAAGCGGTGGGAATACACCTTCTGAAGTGGGTAGAAATGGGCTCAGACCATAAGTAAGTGTTCACAAAGTCAGGTTCATAATGCTCCCTACTCTGAAAATGTCTCCACTCCTGCTCCTATTGGGATGTACTGGGAAATGGTTGACTCAGCCTTACTCCTTTATTTTTTTTATTTGTGTGTGACAATCTCAGGGAGCAGAAGATGCTTCTGGTGAAGGGTTGGATTAAGCTCTTTGTCGGGCAAACAATAATGACAAATAATCCTTGAAAAATAAAAGTATGTTGAACTCTCTTGGCAGTGATGAACATAGACCCTGCGGTAAGACAGAAAAAGCTTGCCTCCTGGCTCTGCCAGTATTTGTTCTGTGATTTTGGGCATTCAGTTTGTTTTGCCAATTCTCAGTTTCCTCATCTGTAAAATGGATATATAAATTCCTATTCTATTGAATTTTTTGTAACCACTAAATGAGATTTTAATGCTAAATAATACTAACAAATGCTGATTCTTTATTCATGCAAATTCCCCTTCCTGTCCTTTGTAGATGTGGCCCTTAAAATGTCTCTATTTGCCTCAGATTCCACAATAAAACCAGGATAATTTGAGCTTCAAGGTCTGAATGTCTTATTATTACCTCTTAGCCTGTTGAGGCCCATTGCATTTCAACTACCCTACTGAGGGCGCACACAGCCTTTCCTTCCCCTGCTGGACTGCATCACCAGTAGTGCCAGTCTGCACCTCAAGTCATCTCCTCCCTTTTCCAGGATGCACAGAACTGGCAACTAGCAGGCCTTCAAAGATGGTCATTGAATAAATGAACAGGGTTGGCCTGAGTGTTAATTCGTGTCCCAGGACCCTCTCAAGAGGGCTCTGTAACATGGCATGATTTTACTTAATTATCTGGTTAATCACAGCAGGGCCAACATAAAGAATACAAGTGTCATTTAAGCCTCATCAAGCTAAGAGGTTGCCATTTCGTACACGTTCTCAGCTGGAGGTTCAGAGGCCACATTACGTGGCAGCGCAAGAACAGTTTCAACCCGAGGCTTGGAGAAATGCTAAAGGAAGTAAAGTCAGGAAGGTGGTCTTCTTTAAACTTTAGGGGTTGCCTCTCAGAGGCAGGGAACCATGGCCCTGCTCAGAGACAAGGATGCCACATGGAATACATACAGAGCTTCCTTACTACCCACCCATTTTTCAAGGGTGTCACAGTGCTTGATATTGCCAAAGCTATGTCAATTTTCATTCAATTACCCATTCATTCACTCAACAAATAATTTTTGAGCATCTTTTATGTACCAGGAGGGTGTTAGGAGTTGTGTATACAGTGCCCAAAACCTAAAGAAAGGCATTTTAAGGTCTTTTAATTCAACTGTTTAGTCTATATTTGAACAGCTTCATTAATCCATTTTTCAGTCTCCAAAAATTAATGGAGAACCATTACAAACCTCTGATGAAGACCCATCTCTTCCAGTGACGACAAGGCAGCTGTCTCTCTTCCTGGCTGCTCTGAGATGAGAAAGTCTTTCTTGTATTGAGCCCACTATATCTCTGGTTCTAGTTCCATCCCTCTGGGGACATAGAGAGTAGATTTAATCCTTCTCCATATGCCATCCATACAAAACTGTGAAGTCAGCTATCGCATCTCCCTGAGGCTTTGAGAAACGTTTCTCAAAGCCAACATTCCCAAATCTTTGTGCAGCACCACACATGCCATGGTCCCTTCTCCATCCTTGTCACGGTCTCGCAGTCCCCAAGGATGGTGAACAAAGAGAAAGGAATGGGCGCCTGCTCTGAAAACCAGGCATGCAGACAACACTCTGAAATTTCTGTCAACCACATGAAGGAGAATGGGCGCGTGCAGAGTCTGAAGATATCTAACATGTATCAAAGCAGAATTTGGAGCAAATGAGTTAGCCGGATATTAACTGCAAGGAGATGGAATAAAAATAGGAGCATTTAGACAGACCTTCAGGAAAACTTCCCAATCATGAGCTTGGACTGTGCCAAACCCCAGACATTTGGAAAATAGCTTGAGATGTTCAGCAAATCCCGAACTCCAGCATTTGGGGATGGTTTGTGCTGTCTTAATTGTCCCTGTTTTCACTAGAGTAACTTAACATGACATTCATTTGCTGAATTTCTTCCAGAGAAAGAGTGCTTTCTGATTCAACACAGTAAGAGCCTCTCCCTTCCTATTTTTGGTCTCTTCTTTCTCTTTCTCTTCATTGTTGGCCAAAGTTCTTCCCAGGAGGCCACGATTCCCCTCACTGAAGCCTGTTTTCATTATCAGCTATGATGGGCATATTGAGGAGGTTGATTTATATTTAGTTTGAAGTTTCTCTTTAAGAGAAAAAAAATGACCATCCTCCTCTTAAGTAAAGTAACTGGCACTCGTGCTGCAAATGTATTAAACGTTTCCAGATTAGATTCCAGCAGAGTACAGTCTATCTGTGTGCAGGAGTAATGGGCTACAGCTTCTAGACAGAGCTCTGCTTTCTGCCAAGGAATTCTGTTCTTGGTTCAGGTACAGGGGGCCCTAGGATGCACAGCATCCCAGAGGCACATGTTGGGGAGGGCTGGCTGATATACCTGGGTCACCTAGACTGCCCTCGAGACTAAGATGAGGAGACTGTCCTTTGGCGAAATCTGGTAACACTCAGCTTCCAAGAATCATAAGGAAGTATGTAAGATAAAAGAGCCAACATTCAATTTGGCTAAGCCATCCTCTTAGGACACTTGATGTGAGCATACTGGTGGCAGAACACCAAGCCCGATGGCAATGCTTCCACATGACACAATCACAAACACTATGAAAAGAGAAGAGTTCTGGCATTGAGGGATGCAGTTGGGAGATGGTTGGGAGGTCAATGGCAGAAGATTGGTCTTTCCTTTTCACAAATTAAAGATTTTTTATAATAAGGAATAGGACAGCCCCAGATTTGCCAGCACTTGTTATGCATTTTGCTCACTCGTGTTGAATTGAGATCCAAGTAAATTTAAAAATATCTTGTCCTTCAGCCTACTCAGATTCACTTGCTAACTCAAGTATAGGATGGTCTATGAGACACTGCTGGTTGTCTACCCAATATCTCTTCTTGCTGTCATCCTAATCAGAGAACCTTCATTTTGTTAGGGGCTTAATTGACTCTACTGTAAAGCTAGATTTCCCAGCACCCTTTGCAACAAGTGCTAGCCTTGGGACAGAATTTTGGCCTAGGAGGTATAAGCAGAAGTCTGTGGGGATTTCTGGGAAAGTTTGGTTTTTTCAGATAAGGGTTGCTACTTCTTTCTTCCACGTTACTTTGTTTTTCATCTTCCTGTCTTAAACATGGATGTGGGGTTTGCATAGCAGCCATCTTGGGACAATTTGAAGGAAATCCATGCACTAAGATGGCAAAGCAGGAAGATGGAAGGAGTCTGAGACTTAATGATGTCATGGATCTGTAGCACCAGACCCCGCCTGCATCCTTCTGTAAACATTCCCCCCACCTCCCGCCAACACACACACACATACACACTTTCTCATCTGAGGAAATGGAGCCACCATCCTCCCCAAAGCCTTAGGAGTCATCCTTGACTCGTCCCTTTCCCTTACATCCCCTCCAGTCTTCCATGTTCAATGTTCTGTCGAGTCTGTCAATTCTACCAATCCAATATATCTCAGACTCATCTACTTTTCATCTATGCTGCCATCTCTGCAGTGAACTCATTATCCCTGAAATACTACAAGAGTCACTCACTGGATCTCTCCATGAGTGCTTTGCTTCCTGCACTCCCTCTCCACACAGCAGCAGAAGTGCTTTCTTAAAACAGATCAGATCATACCACTCATTATGCCCCTACTTAAAACTCTTCATGGCTTTCCACAGCATTGGCATGAAATCAGATCTACGGACTCACAATAGCCCCTGAGGCCCCTTGTGACCTGGACACTGCCGCCTCTCCTATCTCGTCTCTCACTGTTCTTCCCTTTTCCTTCAGTTGCTCAAAACCACTCGTCCCCCACCCAAAATGCTCTTGCCTTCAGTTCAGCTCCATCTCTTCCTTCAGGTCTTTAGCACATGTGTCAGAAAGATTCTCCTGTCCACCACACCTGAGGAAATGCCCCTGCTGTTGCTCTCTATCCTGGTTTAGCACTTCCACAATTTATAATGATTGAATTGGTTTGCTTACCTGTATTTATTTGTTTTGAGACTGTAAGCTCCACAAGGATAGGGCCCTTGTCTTTCTTGTTATCTTTTATCCCCGTTGTCTAGTCTACTGCCTGGGACATAGTTTAAGCTTAGAAAGTATTTGTGGAATAAAGGAAGGAATTTAATCTGGGTAGGATAAAGATGCGATACATATACTTTCTTATTTGGTACAAATATAATATGAAAATTCCTAAGACAATGTTTATTTTTATGCTATTGTTTAATAGTCATATATATGTATATATATATACATACTTTTTTACTCTTATTTATTTTTACTTTCTCATTTTTCAATTGAAGCTTGATTGTATAAGAAAACATGACTTGAGCCGCAAGTGAATATTAAAATATAAACTGAAATTTAATTTTATTTTATGTCCTCAAACAATTTTCATGGCCTGTTTGGAATATTTTTTCCTATTATTCTTAGAAAAATGTTTCCCTTTGTAAATTGTGTATTTTATTTTTAAATGGAAAGACCAGAGAGACTTTTAATTTGTAAATCCTTCTTTGCAAATGACACATGGTTGTTGGGAATAGACTCACTCCTGGTTACCAGCACGGTGTGTGAAATTAGACAGCCTGGGTTCAAATCCAGCTGTCATTTACTAGCTGTGCGACATTGAACAAATTGTGTACCTTGTTTGTGCCTTAGTTTTCTCAGCTGCACAGTCGGGGGACAGTAGAACAGCAGTCAGAGAGTTGTTGTGAGGTTTCAATGAGAAACGCATTGTAAACATGTGTCAAAGTGCCTGGAATAGTAAACGTTGCATAATTTTAGCCATTTGCATTAGTTTGCCAGGGCTGCCATTACAAAGTATCACAGTGTAGGTGCCTTAAACAACAAAAATTTATTTTCTCATAGTTCTGGAGGCCGGAAGTCTGAGATCAACGTGTGGGCAAGGTTGGTTTTTCTGAGGCTTCTCTCCTCTGCTTGTAGATGGCCATCTTCTCTCTGGGTCTTCATGTGGTCTTTCTTCCATACCCACCTGTGTCCGAATTTCTTCTTATAGGGACACTAGTCAAATTGGATTAGGGCCACTCCAATGACCTCATTTTACCTTAATCACCTCTTTAAAGACCCTCTCTCCAAGTACGGTCACATTCTGAGGTGCTGGGGGTTAGGATTTCAACACACGAATTTTCAGGAACACAATTCAGTCCATAGCACTATTAATGTTATTCCCATAAATAAGCCAAATTAGATATGGTGGCTATAGTCTTTTTTCAACACTGAGTTTTGAAATACTGCAGACTTCTTAAGGAGAATTTTGCAGGGATGAATACAATGAACAAATCCAGTAAACAGCATCATGAGGCAAATTTGCAGAATGAGTATTACTTTCATGCTCTTCATTAACTTGTTTTTCACAGGAGTGCTCCTTATGCTCCCCATCTTTAGTAAACAATTTATTATGGTATAGTACTGAAATGAAGTGAAACTAAGATTACAAACACTGTAAACTGCTTGTGCTGGTCAAAACTATCCTTGAAGTGGACAGTGTGCTGAGCTACACATTGACGAACAATGAAGTCATACACACACTTCCGTGATGCCCATTAGCTAACCAGCCGCCCGCTAGGCCTTCTCAACGTCTACGTGGACACTCTGACCCATTTCAAGAAAAAAGAAAATATTTTAAAGTTCTTACTGAGTTTTAAAAACTTAAAATGGAGACAGATCATTGCCAGATCTACCTTTCATGATGTAGACACCTTGAAACGCCAACACCGGCCTTTGAGGTTTCTCTATCCACCCACTGAGAAATGCTGATCTAGGCTAAAACTTCTCTAAGCAACAGAAGAATTCTGTGTCACACGTGCTAAAGAGTTGAGCATGGACTATGTATATTGGAATCCCTGCTCTTGAATCCTATCCTGCCATTTCTTGGCTGTTTAATGGTAAGCACCTCATTTACCCTGTCTGAGTCTCTGAGTCTCAGTTTCCTAAGCTTTAAATTGGGGAAAACAATATACATTTCCTCCCACCTCACAGAACTCTTGCGAGGATCGGGGATATAATAAAGTACATAAAAAACTGCAATCTACCAGTAAGTCAATACAACAATCAATACAAATCAACACTGATGGTAAACACTTATATGATCCCTACTGTGCTAGGTACCGTTCTAAGAATTTCACATGCAGGGGTTCATTTAATGCTCACAACAATCCTGTGAGGTTGGTACTATTATTAGCATCCCAGTTTACAGATGAGGAATCCAGAGAAGGGAGAATTTACGTAACTTGCCCAGGTCATAGAGCTAATAAGTAGCAAAGGTAGGATTTTAACTCAGGCATTTAATTCAGGACATAATACTCCCCTATACCTGTGAGTCATGTGACTGGATAATTTATCATCTAAACTGAGACACATTTTAAGAATGAAAACAGAGATATTGGTGGTTATGCTGGCACAACAAACACAAACTAGGACTTGAACTAGGCAAATAGGATAAATGGTTTCCTTTACTCTAAGGGACGTTGAGTATGAGGCTGGCTTGAAAGTTTCCTGTACATGTGAGGATATTGCTGGGGAGGATAGTGGCCCCATGGTGAGCTCCACAGAAATGGGCCATGTGCTGCTCCTCTGGACTCCCCTCCTTCTCCAAATCTGGCCTGGTGCCCAGCAGGCACTGAACTGAATTACTGCATTTATTTAACTGAAATCTAGGGCTCTAGAGGTCCTATCCACTGATTATGGGTGCCCTTTGTAAGAATGATAGAGACACAAGTGAGAGGCAGAACCTGTGCAATTCTCCATGGAGGTCTTAGGAGCCCCCACACAGTGGACCCAGTGGATAGGACACAGAGGTTGGACCCGCATTCTTGGGCTTGTTCTTGCTCAGGTGGATTGCCAGCATTTTGTACCAAGGGTGATTTCGTGCCCTCCTGTCCATCTATGAAGCAGAGGAGGTCTCTCATGTGAGTCTATGGGGAGAAAGAGAGAGTGGGACTTGGGAACTAAAGAATATGTCCAAACACCCTCTCCTCTGTGAAGTGCTTCTTGCCCTTCCTTTCTCAGAGTCTCCCACTGGTTCCCACAGTTTACTTTATATGCTTTTTAGAACTGGTAATACAGAACACCGTATTTTAATAGAGGAAACATAGTATAGTGACACTATAGTGCATGGGCTCTGGAGCCATGAAATACTTATCAATGACATGATCTTGGCCAAATAACTTAATCTTGGTTATTCTATCTGTAAAATGGGGATGATAATTTATCTTCTCATAGGATCACTGAGGGGATTAATTGAGTTAATTCATATGGAGTCCTTACAACATCCTCTTCCTCCTTTTTCTTCTCCCAATGAGACAGAGATTGTGTTTTATTTGTATGTTCGCTTCTCCAGGGCCGGCACAGAGCATGGTAGAGAGTGGATTCACTGCAGTGTTTATTGAAAGAATGAAAGGAAGCACAAAGGAACAAATCAGCAAACAGGAGATCGGTTCCAGACCTCAGCCGACATTTAATTGATTTATAATGACACAAGTCTAAAAATATTCAGTAACATAGGCGTCCAGCAGTATCCGGGTTATTTGTTCTCTATCGATGGAAGATGCACTTTACCTAAGTGAATCGCAAGGGCAGCTGAATGTCTTCAGGGACTCTGGGGCAGCTTTGCAAAAAGCATTGTGGACCCACAGTCAGCAAAGGATCATTTTTGTCGAGCACCAGTGGGATCCTTTGAGTGCCTCCACACCCCTCTTATGAAAGAAGCAGGTGGAATTGTTTCATCCATGTTAAAAACAAAATGACTAGAAATAGTACAAAGCAATACAAATGTTCCTAAAATGAAATCAGTGACATATAAACAGCCATCTGCAATCCATTTGAGAATCCAGAACCCAGGAAGCATCTAGTTTTGGGAAGGAAAAGGAAGGAAAAGATACAGCAGACAACCCAAGGAAATGATCTTCAGAAATGTTACAGTTCACAGAGGTCAGAAATCCCAGCAGGGACACAACACAGCTATGGGGATTGTTCTCAGCAGGGGCAAATTTACCACAAGTCCTGGAGATTGCTTATTTGTCTGACATGCAAATCTGGAAATTCATTGAGGGTGGGCCTGTGCCTTAGTCTTCTCTGCCTGTGCTTTTAAACTGTGCACACGATTGCCTGAGGCCCTTGACATGTAGTAGAATGACTGGCACACAGTAGGTGGTCAAGAAGTATCTGTTGAGAAAATGGATGAGTGATTAACAAAAAAATGGATGAGTGGTTAACTCATCAGACCAACACAGAGCCCTCACCTTGCTCTTCCTGACCTTTAGAGATAAAGAAGTTTGGAGACTCATCAATGGACAAATAGATATAAGCAAGGGCACCTTACAGACTGAGACATACTGCTCTAGGCCATTTGTATATCACCTTTGGAGAAATATCTATTCAAATGCTTTGCCCATTTTTAAACTGGGTTGTCTTTACATTATTGAGTTGTAAGTGTCCTTTATTTATTTTGGAGACAAGTCCCTTGTCAGATATATGGAACATTTACATTTGTTGGTATTTTCTCCCATTCTGTGGGTTTTTTCATTTTCTTGATGGTGTCCTTTGGAGGACAGAGCCTTTATTTTAATGAAGTCAAATTTATTTATTTTTTCTTTTGTCACTTGTGCTTTTTGTGTAATATCTAACAAATCACTCCCTAATCCAAGGTCACAACTTACTCCTATGTTTTCTTCTAGGAATTTTATGGTTTTAGCTCTTATGTTTAGGTCTATGACCCATTTTGAGGTAAGCTTTGTTTATGGTATGAGGAAGGGGTCCAACTTTGTACTTTCATATGTGGGTATCCAGTTGTCCCAGCACCATTCTTTGAAAACACTATTCTTTCCTTGTTGAATTGTCTTAGCACCCTTTTTGTGATGGTTAAATTTTATGTGTCAACTTAGCTTAGCTATAGTGTCCAGTCGTTTGTTCAAACACTAGTCTAGATGTTGCTGTAAAAGTATTGTAGATATGATTAACAGTCAGTTGACTTTAAGTTGACAAGATATTACTTTTGATAATATAGGTGGGCCTCATCCAATCAGTTGAAGGCCCTAAGAGCAAACGTGGCGGTTTCCTGGAGAAGAAGAAATTCTTCCTCAAGACTATAACACAGAAATCTTCTCTGTGTTTCTAGCCTTCTGGCCTGCCCTATAAATTTCAGACTCAAGACTGCAATGTTAACTCCTGCCTGAGTTTCCAGCTTGCTAGCCAGCCCTAAAAATTTCAGACTTGTCAGCTCACACAGCACATGAGCCAACTCCTTAAACTAAATCTCTTAACTGACATATACATATGTTCTATTTGTTTTGTTTGTCTGAAGAAACCTGACTGATACACTTGTCAAAATCCCATTGACCATAGATGTAAGGATTTATATCTGGACTGTCAATTCTATTCCACTGATCTGTACATCTACCCTGATGTCAACACTGCACTGTCTTGGTCACTGTAGCTGTATAGTAAATTTTGATATCAGAAAGTGTGTTCTATGAATTTTATTCTTCTTTCTTCAAGATTGTTTTGCTTATTCTGGGTCCTCTGCATTTCCATATGTATTTTAGGATCAGTTTATCAATTTCTGCAAAAGACAGCTGAAATTTTGATAGGGACTGAATCTGTAGATTGAGTTGGGAATTTCTGCCATCTTAACAATATTGAGCCTTCCAATTCATGAACGTGGAATGTCTGTCCATTTATTTAGGTCTTTAATTTCTCTCAATAATATTTTGTAGTTTTCAGTATACAAGTCTTGTACTGCTTTTATTAAATGCATTCCTGAGTATTTTATTCTTTTTATGCTATTTTAAGTGGAATTGTTTTCTTAATTTCATTTATGGATTGTTCATTGCTAGAGTAGAGAAATACAATTGATTTTGTATTCTGAAGCTTTTCTGAACTCGTTTATTACTTCCTGTTTTTCTTCTTCTTCTTCTTCCCAAAGCCCCTCAGTACATAGTTGTATATTCTAGCTGTGAGTGCCTCTGGTTCTGCTATGTGGGATGCCACCCCAGCATGGCCTGATGAGCGGTGCCATGTCTGCACCCAGGATCCGAACTGGTGAAAGCCCATGCTGCTGTTGCAGAGCACACAAACCCTACCACTCGGCCACAGGGCTGGCCACTCATTTATTACTTCTAATAGTTTTGTGTGTGTGTGTGTGTGTGTGTGGATTCTGTAGGATTGTCCCTATGCAAGATCATGTCATCTGTGAATAGAGATAGTTTTACTTTTTCCTTTCCGATTTGGATGCCTATTATTTCCTTTTCTTGCCAAATTGCACTGGCTAGGACTTCTAGTACAACGTTGAATAGAAGTGGCAAGTGTGGATATCCTTGTCTTGTTCCTGATCTTAGGGGGAAAGCTTTCAGTCTTTCATTGTTACTATGATGTTAGTCTGCAGTGGGTTTTTTTTTGTTTTGTTAGATTCCCTTTATCAGGCTGAGGAATGTCCATTCTATTCCAAACTTGCTAAGCGTTTCTATCAGGAAAAGGTATTGGATTTTGTCAAATGCTTTTTTTGCATCTATTGAGATAATCATGTGGCTTTTGTCTCTTTATTCTACTGCTATAGCATATAACATAGATTGAATTTTGTATGTTGGATCACCCTTGCATTCCTGGGATAAATCCCACTTGGTCTTGGTGTTTTTACATAGGGCTACACACACACACACACACACACACTCAATCTAAAAGCCATTGTAGTAAAAGCATTTAGCAATAAAGCAAAATAAAATAAAACAACCAACCAAACCAAAAAGAAAACAAAAATAAAATCCCTCCAGACAATTTTGTAAATTGCAGATGCTTTTGTAACTTTAAGGAATTATCATCTCTGGAACACTGTCCAATACAGTACATTGGAGTTGACCAAAACCAAAAACAGTTCATTCATATGAATTAAACCTTGTCAGACAAGCAGAATTCAATATGGTTCACAGGACACCTCTGGATTCCTGCCACGTTTCCTAAATGTCACATCTTTTTCTTCCTTGTTATCTGCACTTCCATTTGCGGCTTCCAGAGCCCTGAGTGGGGGCGATAGGCAATGGTGCAGAGTTGGTGGGCAAGGCAGACACTCTGAATTACCCTCACAAATGCAGCATTTTAAGGAAGTTGAAGCCAGCAAGTACAGACAGGAGTGACTCAGGCAGTATGTGCATCTGGTCAACTCAGCTGCTAATCACGGGCTTGCAGAGGGTCAGAGAATCCCTTCACTCAGTTCCTCAGCCTTAAGCCAAGCTACCGTGGCACACGCTAGATGCTCATTTTCACTTTGGATTAACAGTGGCTAATGAGCTTCACAATTGTCTTAGTTGCGCATTTGTATTCCTGTGGCTATTTTGTAAGGAGCTCCATTTATTTGGGGTGGAATAGCTAAATGTACAGCAAAACAGAGGGCTATTATGAAATCTTGGTCAAGGGCAAAGAATGTCAAGGCACATGTAAAATTCCTGTAATCCGTGCCCTTTAAGCGTGTATCAGAGGAGACAGCTTCACACCCTCCTGCCTCTCCTCATTATCCCCTTCGCCCCGCTATCGCTATCGGACTCATTGCCAAGAAGCAAGTCTTCCTTGCCTCTGACCAGCCTTCTCCTCTTCTTCTATCATCACTGGAGATGGAGAACAGCTGCTCTATTTTATGGCCTCACAGTTAATTTAATTTATATCTGCTGTAAACATGATTTCTCAAAACTTAGTAGAACATTTCAGTTTGGCATGTCGAAAGGGCCCTCTGCCTTGCCCCAGTCATTCCCAATAGATGTGTTTTATTGTCTTAATTTATGTTTTTGTCTCTGTTGTTGTTGTCGGTGTTTTTTCAATAGTGTGATTTTATTTCTATGACCATTTTCTTCCCAGGAATTTTCTGGGCATATAGCATTCCAAGATTTTACTAATTTAATGACCCATCGCACCAACAGATAGATGATCTCGATAAGACAAAGAAATGAAAATTTGAAGAATGCTGCACGGTCTCAAAGTTAGCAAAGACTCATGTGCTGTTACTGCAGCTCCTCAGAGATAGTGTGGATGGAGCTTGTGGACAAAGGGTCTGTAGGCTACTTTGTGTATCTAGCATCACTACTGATATTTTACGCAAGTGAGAAATATCTAAGAGGGAAAACTTAGAGTGAAATGAAGTCCCTCTTTCCATTTAGAAGTCTTTCTACCCTGGCCAAAGGATGGAGAAGTCTTTTGTAAGGACTGCCTGGTACCTTCTACCCACTGGAGTCTGACCTGTGGCCCAGAGGGCAAGCATGAAGAATTTGGAAATAGGCGTATGATTCCTCCAGAAGAAGTTGCACAAAGTTTAAGCCATGGGGCTAGAGTTTCTCCTGCCCTGTGGATTTATGGCCTCACATGTGGACAAGAGAATGCAACAGCAGATCTCTGTAGGGTGAACCAGCCACCTCTGCCTGGGCTGCAATTTCTCACCCTTTCAACTGATGCAAATCAGATGACTGCCTTCATAGTAAAGTTTCCGCTCCAGCCCATCACCTGGTCCTCTGAATTTAGAGACGTTCCTTACTGATACAAACAACCCAAAGCCAATCGATCAATCAGGGATCGTCTTCAGGGATTTTACAAACAGGGGAAGAGGGTTCGATGTGGAAGCAGGTGTTTCAGTTTCCACTGTCAATTCAACTTCTGGAAGTGGTATTAATTACTTATTCGCTAGCAGAATCAACTCTATTTTTAAGAGAAGAGCAGGTGAGAAGGATCTAAATATCTTTCTAAGGGATTTTTTTCCATTATCAAATTCCTTGGAAAACATGAATTCTTCTGACAGTCTGTTGTTTCACAAAGTAATTCTCCAAGAATTGGCCTATTTTGGTGGCAGACGTACACTATTGTCAATAACCTCCCCGGCCTACTGAGCTCCACCGCCTGGGTCCTAATCCGGCTCCACTACTCCTGTGTGTGTGACTTCGGCAAATTAGCTCCCTAAATGCGCCTGAATCTGTTGGAACAGTGCCTGGCTGATGGCGCACACTCAAACTCACAGCCACAATGACAATGACAGGGGTGACGGTCTAGGCACTTTACTAGGCCCTTTGGATGTGGTCTAGTCCTCACAAATACCCGCTTTTACAAATGAGAGAGTAAGGCTCAAAGAAAATAAGTAATCAGCCCAAAGGCACGAGGTTAATAGGTAGCAGCACAGGGCTTCATTCCTAGATCTTTCTACTCCAACTTTGGAGCTCTTTTCTTTATTGCACTACCGTGTTACTGGACCAGACATCAGCCATATGTGTTAGGAGAGTTCTTTACAGTTTATAAACATTAATACAAATGTTACTTGTAATCACTTAGACTTCGCATGAATCCATAGGTTCGGATTACCAGCATCATAATTAACAGAAAAAATGAGTTCAGACAGGTTGAAACTAACTTGAGTTTACCCAGCTAATGAGTGTGGACAAGAACTCGTGACTTCTGGCTCAGCCACTCATCTTTTGCCCACGTTACTCCACCTGAGGAATGGCTCCTTTCTGAAGTCCTCCACGACTTTCAGTTCCCAGTCTGAACTCCTTTCCTTGGCCATCGAGACTGCCACCTGCTCCATTAGGCTTTGATTTTCCTTTAACTCTGGTCAAGAGTCCTCTCCTCCAGGAAGTGTCCCCTGATTTCAATTTAGCTGGTCCACTCACCAGGTGTACTACACAGATCTCTGCCCGTGCTGTACTGCTCTGCACATGATCTTGACAAGTTCTTCTCACAACTGCCCTGTGAGAAAGGGACTGTTATCACCTAGGTCAAAGAGTTGGGATTCGACCCAGTCTGTTCTAAAGACCCTGTTCTTAACCATCCAAGAGTTACCACCTGCTTACCCGTGAAGTGTGAACCATTAGAGGGCAGCTCAGTGGCTCTGAGCACTCCTGCAGGGGAAAAGGCCACATCTGAGACAACCAGTATCTGATTGAAGTCATGGTGGCTCTTCACCAGAGCTCCTTAAAGTTCTCCTGAAGTAAGTCAGAAGTAGATGCAGCTATTTGTGAGAACAGGTGGAATGCATAATTCGGCTCAGTTCTGAAGAAAATAGATGCTCTGCATGACTAGCTTAGAAACTGGTAGACTCAGTTGCATTTGATAGTTGGAAAGACAAGAGACTTAGAAAGACAAGAGACCATGCTACATATAGAAGGGACTCGATGAATCTTTGAGTGTATTTATGCGATCTTTATTCAGCATCATCTAAACACTAAACTCTATACAAGGCAGTACACTTACAGTGGCAGATAAGAGACAAAATCACTGTCGTCCTGAAGCTTATTTCCTATTAGAGGGGCTAGACTAAAAATTAAATACGTGCGGTCATATCTGGTAGTAACAGCTGCTATTCTCCAGAAAAATACAGCGTGGTAAGGAGATAGAGATTGCGTGTGCGTAGGCATATCACGAGGACTATTTGATAGGAAGTGGAGGAAAACGTCTCTGAGGAGACGATTTGAATAGAATTGTAGAGGATAAGAAAGAGCTGGCAATGCACAGACCTGGGGAGAAAACACTGCCCCAGAAGAATGCTGAACAGGAAGGAACTGGGCATGTTTGTTAAATAACAAGAAGACAGTCCATATGTTAAGTGTCCTTAAGCAAGTTGTTTACTTTCTTTGAGCCTCATTTTCCTTGCCTATATAAAACCCAGATGTCATAAAACCCTGTGGCCTTTCTCTCTTAAGGTAGAGGAAAAATTGGCTTAATAGCTCCCCCCGACCACCATAATCCTTTGCTAGCAAAAGTCCAAACCCTCCCACTCAAAGACTTTCCAGTTCCTGAGGGGTTCTGTCCTTATGCTCCTTCTGCATCCCGAGCCCCTGATCCCACATGTGCAGTTTTGACACTTGAGGCATTGACCAAGATGGGAAATCCAGGCCTTTTTATAAAAACTGCAGAAAACCCACCCCGTCCTAGGAATTGTGTGCACAACAGGTGAATGGAAGATTTGGGGATAGGGAGAGATCCAAGAGGGGCACAGCCAACATGTACTGGAATGGCAGGGCCTACACTTCAAAGGGAACAGTCCCAGGAGTTTATTGGCTCTTTCTCAGGGCTGGGCTCTAACTTCCTGGCCCCCTTTCCTCTCCTTTCATTTCTTCCCTCTTTTGCTTCCAGTAGCAAAGCAATAATTTCTCCTTTCAAACCTCTACCTTCATCCCCTCTTCTGATACCATAAGAGCTCAACCACCCCAAGAATATCTTTCAAAGTATTTTCTTGGACAAACACAATGGCCTATCTGAGCATACTTCTGGAGCAGGTTTTAGGAAAAAGTTATTGTTCACATCCCTACCTTTAAATTGCAGGTAGTTATACTAATTTTGTTGGGTTATTGGAAGGATTACTTGGGCTAACACATGCACAAGCTTTAGCAGCGTTCCTGGCATAAAGTGAACGTTCGATAAGCAGAGGCATTGACTCATGATTATTGTGCAGTGGGGGTGGTTGTTATCAACTCACCACTTATTTGAGGCCAGGCAACTTTGGGGCTTCACTTGAGAAGTTAAAGAGATGAAGGACTAGGAAAGCACTTGCCACAACAATGACAAAGAAAATCAATCAAATGAGGAAAAGAGAATATTTGAGGCTACACTGAGAGGCAAAAAACAAAATAAAACAAAAAACCTCTAGAGATTTGGAAGCAGGGAAATCAGAGCAAAAGGAATAGAGAAGAAAGCTGATGGAAGCAAAGTTACTCGACGAAAATTTAGGTGGCCTTTATGAGAATTCAGATCTAAGTCCTAAACCTGGGGGGTGAAGGGCGTTTATGACCTCTCCTGCACTGTGTAACACAAATTTGCCAAATGCAATCGAAAGGCACAAAATGAGTTTTAGTTAAAGATTATGGTGTATAGACATTAATTCTCCTACTCCCCTTCCTCAAAAATCTCAAAAAGAAGAAAAAATGGAGAAAAATATTTTAGTTGCCCATAAAATAAGGATATGACTACAATCTTAAACCACAAACTATGTAGCAAACCTGCCAAATGCTGTGAAATCTGGAGCAAAATGAGGAATAACCCTGAGAACTAACACCACATCCTCAGAACTTGGGCAAGATGGACATTTCCCCAAAAGCAAGAGAGGCTCTTCTGAAACACCCATCCAAGGATCCCTTAAGAGATGTGAGATCCAGGGGCGCAGAGGACCATAGCAGAAGAGGACTCTCCCCATAGAGACCCAGTTTGACACACGGCAGATAGAACATGGCAGGTAGAAATGAAGGAGAAACCAGAGCAACACACAATTCATACCGTCTCTCCTCCTAGCTGTGGAGATGACCAGAGGTGAGATGAGAAGAAGAGAGTAGAGGAAACAACGTTTTCCAAATTACCAATCTGTTACATGCACAAAATTGAGCGATGATATATATTCATAGGTTTAAAAAAATAGATTTGGTGAGAAGGCTATAAGAGCAATGTGTGATCTTGAATAGGCTCCTGGACCAGAAAATGGGTGTTAGTGGGAAAACTGCTGAAATTCAAATAAGGTCTATGGATTAGTTATTAGTGGAATGTCAGTATTAGTACATTGGGGTGTTCATTGTCCTGTGGTTGTGTAAGATGCTATAATAGAGGAACTTGGGTGAAGGGTAAAGGGAAATTTGTGTACTATTTTTGCAATTGTGAAGTCTACAATTATTTCAAAATATAGTTAGAAAAGAGCATGAAGTTGTATTAAATCATAAATAAAAAGTTGGATTTTGATCTATCTTACTTTTAAAATGTAAAACATTACTCTTTGTGAAATGAATGTGGGAACACTTGAAAAATGACCAATAACTAATGCTCACTGTAAATAAAAATTGCTATGAGGTATGCTGAGTCGAATTCATAGTTTTAGAATTCCAGGATATTCTGGGGAAAAAACTTGTTGATGTGAATGTTTGATGTCTGCAACCTATTATCACGGTTGTTATTAACATATTGGTAATGTTTGGTCTGTCAGGGATCAAATCAATTCTATATTCTGTACAAGCAGGAGTTTATGTATTATTACACCTTTTAAGTAATTATTAATATAGCTCCAGCTTAATTTTTCATTTACTTTAATCAGAGGAATAATTAAGGAGTTAGAACACTAGGTTACATCTCCAAGGTAGCAAAACACGACAAATACAAAATGTGTTGGAAAGGATGGAAGTCTGCCGTTTGTGATTCATCAAGGGAAAGACCATTTGGTCTGGGTTGAAACAGCGCTTTCTTTAGAAGAGGAGCATTCTTTTTTTCCTTTTTAAAAATTAGTTATACTATTTTTTACATCTATTTTGGTCCCATGACTAGACGATATCCCCACCACACACCACGTGCCAAAACAACCTATACACGTATAAATAAGCAGCCCCAATACATTCCGATTGTTTCCTAAGGCAGCTATCTTTAAAAAGAGCAGAATAATTCCATACCAGGTACATAGAGGCATTCCCTAGTGGATTCTGAAGCAAATAGAAAGAAGCAACAAAAACCCTAGAAAATTGTAACTAACAAAATAAACTACAATTTCCTTAGTTTGGAAACAGTACTGACTCCTTTGTTATAAAGAGCAATAACTCACACCAAGAATATTACATTTGTTTACAAAAGTTGTGTGTTAGACCTCTAAAACACTACTGTCAAGTCAAATGTCAAGAATGTTAATTAGTAAAAGGAAGGGGAGGAGTCGACGGGGGGCAGTCCGCCAGCGGCAGTCACTCTGTAAACAGAGCTGTGTGTCTCGAATTCCACAGCAACTACATGGAGGCTGTCTTTGAACACAGGAGATAATAAATGATAAAGCATCTAGCAAAGAAGATATGAAAAGTTGCTGTTTCACAACTGTTTATCAAACAAATATACTCTTTTTGTAAATTGCCAAAACTGGGTCTCAGTTTGTTTACCTTACCAACATGTGGGTATTCACTATTTGAGTTTTATCTCAGCTCCTCTCATTTTGTTCAATCCTTATTTGGATTACTTCATGCCTTCTGTTAGAAGGTCTCTCCAAAATAGATTACAGAATTCAGAAATATCTTTAAAGCCCATTGATAATTTTCTAATTCTAAATATTCTATTATTTAACCATCAGCCCATTATCCCAGGCATAAAAGAGGGAAGAAATATTCCCACATTAAAACTGACATGCTTTATTTTCTCAATGCTCCTATATCTTGCTCTATTTAGATATCATGGCCCATGCAAATAAATGTGGACTGATTAGACAATTCATTTTTTATTGCTTTTAGCCCTAGAGTTTAACCAAACCATTTCTTCTTCTGTGGAACGTCACCCCAAATTCAATGGAGTGGGACCTGGCAGGCAAGTCTTAACAAAAGACCCTATATCTGTCTTGTGTCCATCAGCATCATGGTTAGTTTGGAAGTTAACAAGACATTTTGTAGCATCACAGGTCACTTCTCAATCTATTTAAGATTAACCCCAGTTAAAAAATAACACAAATCGAACTTTTTTTTACATATTAATTTTCTGTGTATGCTGTCAGAATTATAAATCAGCTTTGCCTGAGGAACAAAATGAAACACACTAAAAGGCTATATCTTTAGGAAAAATGTTCGGAAATGACTATATACGTTACTATAAATTTTTATTAAAGATAAACTCTCTAATGTATTAAAAATAATTAAGAGTAGACAAAAATTTCCCCCATCAATGCAATTATTCACATATTCACTAGGCAAATATTTACGCCTTGAGCCCAGATTCGAGGATACAACCATGAATCAATTTCTTTGCTCCTCTCCCCAACTCTCCAAAATTTCTCCACCCACCTGAATCACATAGAATTCCAAATGGTTTCAATGGCTCGATTGGGCAAGCAGTAATGTACAGGCCAAACTCTCTGATGTATTTTTGACGTTTGCTGATAAAGATGTGTTGTGTGTTGTTTTTCTTTCTACCTAGGGATGTTCTACCCACCTTGGCAAAGAATGAAAACTAGATTGAGAGGACCCCGCCTCAGCTAGCAGGGCCACCGTCTACGCTGCAAATGTAGGTGGAGTGGAGAAGTCTTGATGAGAATGAGAACTTGAGACAGGAAGAAGAGACCCAGAGATCTGCTTCACCTTCTATTTTAAAGCTAATTGTCTTATTCTCAAGCCCTAGGTTTAAAAAAATCTCATTTGCAACGTGCAGCCAGCAACTGGGTGCAAACCTGAGGACCTGTCCCGAGGGACGCACAGCACTGCGGCCCCTGAGACAACCATGCCACCTGCGTGTTCAGATGGCATCCTTCCCCCGTGGAGAGCCAGGCCAACTGCCAGCCTGACTGCAGAACCAGTTATTTGTACACAGTGTTTGAAATGAACATGAGAAATGGTACATTTGGTGACAGGCAGGATGTCCATATAATTTATCATCCAAACTGGACCCTTTTGAAAGAGGGCATTATTAATAATCACACCAGGTCAACAGATATGAATGGAACCTGCCCCAAGCAAACTGGGACACATGGCCATGCTGGCCATGAACAGGATGGCTGCATTTTCTCTTTAGTAGATTTGCAATGAAAACATTTATAGCTTCCCTGAGACCCCACCTCCAGGGTTATACTGCCTGGAAATGATTTTGAGAATGTATTTTGGGGCAAAACAGATTTGCTGAAGAAAATGTCCTCATAAATGTGTAGAAACAACTACAGAAGAACTCATATTCCCACTTTGCCTTCCCACTGTGGTTAGAGGAGGTTCTAGAATTAGAAAAGAAACCAAAAATGAAAGACCTGATCTAAGGGCTTAATTTTGCCCTTCAGGAAACAAACATGCAGAGTGGCCAGTGGGTTCTTTAAAAATGTTCCCCATCCATCTTCCACCTCATGTTCATTTGGTACGCGTTTGACTGACTCTGTCTTATTTCAGTTTTTCAAAAAAGTTCCTATCTACAGCCTAGAAACTTTGATACAGTTTGTCAATATCAAGGAAGTCTCTTCCATGGGAACTGCACGTTATCCCCGCCAGAGCCTGGCTTGCTGTCCGGGGGACATCATTTTACGCTTTCGTCTTTCTTTATTCAAAATACCTGTGATATACCATCTTAAAAAAGGCGATCATTCACCAAGGAGAGAGAGAAAGAACGCCTGAGCTGCCACAGGAAAAGAGACAGGGCTGGGCCCGGGCGTGGGGGGGGAGTGTAAATAAGAAAAGGCCTGGGCAGAGCGACAAGAAATATTTGGCATTCCTGGCTTCCCACAAAGGGTAGGTCAAGGAGAGGGAACGAGCAGTTAGGATAGAGTGTACACCACAACTATTCTTTTTCGGGTTGAATCCAGTCCACTGGATCACAGAAAAGTCCCCAGTGGGAAGACCCTAAGTTTATTCTGCAGTGTGGCAAATGCTCAGGGTAATTACACACAATGCCTGTCTATATGTAGGACAGGGTCAACGTCTGTGGCAAAGACAGCTGCTGGTTTCATGGCTGTGTGTTAAATCCACTTGGACTAACGACCGTCAAAGCCATATTCGGAGCACCATGCGTTTAAGGGATGGAGGACTGAAAGTCCGCTTCCACAGGTCCCAGTCAAAACAAAGTCCACTTCTTTCTGATGCGCCCACAGGCAGTCTGTTTCAGAACCTTGCTGTCAGCTTTTTGGATTGGGATTTTGGAAGAGGAACCATGCTCACTCTTTCCTGGGTAGTGAATTTGAAGATGTGCTTCTCTTTCCTTTGAAACTATGGGGAAAAAACCCCACCTTATCATCAATAACAAAATAACTGCACAGACACCAAGACAAAAATAGTCATTTAGTTTAAAAGAGATTTGGTCATCAACAGGCTTTCTCTCTATCTGCTCCTCTGGTCCTTGCAGAGTAGTTCAGCTCCTGCCGTAGGATCTATGAAATGCCGTATGGAGACTATTTCACTAGGTTTCTAGCAGTGGGAATTTCCAGCTACTGGAAATACCCAAGGCCAGTGTAGGCTCATTTGTTTTTCTTAATTTGAGTCTCTGGTTATGGACCAAATAGCAGAGCTGACGTTGCTGGATGCCTGATGCTCTCAAGTGCTTTATCACCGGACAGGATGTGGACAGAGATACACATGGAAAATGGGACACTGTGACCCGAGGTCATCAGGTGGATGGACAGCACGTAAACCTTCTCCTCGGAGCCACTCAGATGAGCCGATCTTAGTGATAAATCTGAGATGTTTCCCAGAGCAGCAGGATGGCCTTCCAGGCCCCTCGTCTGCTCTCTGTCTCCATGGCCCAAAGTGAAGTGGCGATTGGGTAACCGTGTTGAGAGTTTGATATGTGGCAGAAGTTGTTTTGGAACTATTTTTATTTTTGCTTCATTCATATGAACAAGTAGTCTTACAGCGTGGCCACATGCATTTCCTGAGACAGTCCTAATTTCTCATATTTTGTTTAATCAGCCCTGTAAGTACACCGGAACCACATTCCCTCAATTTTTGGTTCAGAAAACATGGTTGCAGAAAACTTGGAGCAGCTGTGTATCTCACAGGAAGAGCAAAGGAGTAGCTGAGAAGCGAGGCTGGCATGGAGTACCTACTGTGTGACAAGTTATATGCCAGGAAGTTGCATGGTGAGGATAACGGTGATAGGCATCATTTCTCTGATTTTATAATTGAGGGAGCTGGCTCAGAGAAGTGCAGCAACCTGCCCAAGGTGCCTGGCTGTGAAGTGATGAGCCCAAGCTTCAAATCCAGATCTGTCTGAGTCCAAAGCCCATGGCTTTTTTACCATTGTATAAATTACCGATTCTATTCCCAGGAAGCTTATTCATTCTTAAGGAGGTAAGATTTATAAACATGAAAACTCCAGATAGTAAAGAGGGGGAATAATGTGTTACATTATGACAAATGATCAGTCCCGTTAATCAGATAATTTACCCATCTGTTGCAAAATGTGGTCCATGTATACACCCTAGTTTTATTCCAGGGAGTAAATTTCCTTTTTTCATTATTTCTTGAGGAGAATCCCAAAAGCAATGCGGACTGGAGTGTGTTTCAACCCCATGTGGGGACTGGAACTCAACGGAGTCAAGACCCTCCAGTCAAGACCCCGGCTCTGCACAGGAGGCCCAGCCATCAGTCAATGTTGTCCCACATGCTTGATGACGCAATGCTGCAGAGATGCAGGAAGTGACGAGGGTTGCCCAATGACAGGTAGCCAGGGCCATGATGCTTTACAATTACTGCCAGCACAGAAATTATCTTCCATTCCACAAACATTTCCTGAGTACCTGCTACATACAAAGTATGAAACGTGTGGCTAAAGAGGGACCTACCTAAGACCCAGTCCCCACCCTCCACCCTCTACCCTCTACCCTTAGAAGGAGATAAGAAACACGACTGTGTAAGAAAATGCTGGATAATAGACACAAACAATATACTCTGGCAGTTCCAGAGGAGAGTGATATCACCGCATCTAAAAGGGAGATCAGTGGAGAAGGCATTTGACATAGGCCTTGAAGTATGTGTAGGAGTCCAACAGATAGGGGTGGGGAGAGAAAAACAGGAGCGAATACTCAAAGGAGAAGAACAGGATCCATCTAAACAGCGGTGAGTCTCTCAGCTTGTCTGGATTGTAGAATATATGAGAGGGAGTGGTAGGAATAAGATTTATTTCCTGGGCTTGCACTTCACCTTGCACTTCAGTCGATGTAAGATTCATCACTTTTGGCCTGTCCTCCTGAGCCGGACCAGACTCCCCTAGTCAGCAGGCAGCACCAGCTCAGCAGTCAGGCAGCCGAGCGACTCTCCTGTGTGTGTGCATGTGAGGACCAGAAATGCAGGGGGCCAAGGTGGCTTCCTTTCTTAGAAACTCGGCCTGGTTCATGAGAACTATCCTTGGTGCCCAGGGAAGCTCTCTGGCCTTCCTAACCTCCTGCTTTCTCTGTCCTGAAGTTCTGATCCCCTAGACGAAGACTGGGTCAGCTCTGCTCACAGCCAGGGGACACTGAGGAGGCCACCTCTCACAGGGGCCCTTCTCCTTCCAGGTCCCCAGCACTCTTAGGGCGGACAGCCAGCATCACTTTCCATCAGCTTCCAGGCAATGGCCACCCATCAATTAAACTGTAAGATGTTTGCCCTTGGGATGTGGTTTGAGTGTCAGTTTGAGGTTTAAAAACAAACCAAACAAATTCTGCCTCACTGAATCTTAAGTTGTTGATTTCTGATGCAGTATCTTCTAAAAATATGCCCCATGGGCCCAATCCTGTGAACAGAAGTAGACAATTAAAAACCTGCTTTAGCTCTTCCATCGTTTCATTGCCTTGTGAAAGCATCTGGTTCTCAACTCGGCCCCAACTTATCAGCTGCAATGCTTGCCACACATCAAAACTGACTGGTGAGGGGTTGGAAATGCAGATGCCGGGGCCCACCCCAGACTTGGTAAATCATAATCCCCAGGCTGAGAGATAGGCCTGTGGGTTTAACTTTTATATGTCTCCCCCAAGTGATTGCTATACACAGCCAGGGTGGAAAACCACTGCCTCGGGCAAATGGCTTATAACTTTTTGAATTCATACTCCCTGTCCACTGCATCCTAGCATTTCAAGAGCACGGAGGGGCCTTAGAGATCAGCTAGTGCAACACTTTCTAAATTCACGGCAGTGGGAAGCCAGTCCAGGAGCTGGGGATATGGTGGGCAGCATTTCCTCAAGTGTATGCCTGGGAACCACCTCTCTTGGAATACAGATCAGCATCTCACCCCCTGAGGAACACAGCATGGGAAAGGCTGGTCTAGTTCAACTTCCTCATTATGCAGTTGAAGAAAGACATGACCTCTCTGACGGCACGTGGCTCTGGATCCCCAGTCTCACTTCCCCTTGCCCAGGCTGCTTCTAGATGATCCCCCAGCTTGGGGGTGAGGATGGCATGTGCAAACAGATGAGATGCTCATGGGAAAACCACATTCTAGAAGTGCGTGAGGTGATATATGCAGTAGGCTGGAGTGACTCGACCTTCTTCTGAGAGTTGCTTTGAGACTGTGACAACACTGAAATCATAGAGCATCCTGGAATCATTAAAGAAAGGAGACCTTTTTCCCCTTTTCCTCCATAAGAAACTCAAGATCTGGAACTTGGAAACCAAGAATCCTCTGCTTCCACCTCAGCTTGAGCACAAATTCCTTGTGGGATTCTGAGTGGCCTAGAGTAAGGCTTCAATCTCCAAACCCAGGGGCTGTCTAGGCTGAGCTCCTGCCAATGGTCAATCAGGGGTAGATGCTCATAGCAGAGGGGACGATGGGCAGCCAGAGCACAGAAGACCAGAGTGGGAGGCAAAAGGAAGCTGGGAGGGTAAACAGAATGAGGCTGTTTTGGCCCTTCTCTGGGTTCAGAGCTCTGGCTGTACATGGTCACCCAGCACCTGACACTTCACGTGCCATCAAAAAAATAGATCCTTCATCTAAAGATGCAAGGACTACAGAGTTATCTGCTTTACAGTTCCAGAAATTTAGCCTCCTGTCTTGTTTATACAAATTGTTCAGGCATTGTACAAATAACGATGGACCAAAAGTGCCACCACAGGGGACCTCTCCATCTTCAGAGGAAAACTGCTCTTCTGCACACTCTCCTGGGGAAATTCCCTCTTTTCTAGGAGGCAAACCTCTCTGGCTACTTGGGGCTGCCTGCTGACCCCCATTCCTCTTCGGCACATCAGTCAGAGGCAGGGCTGTTTCTGGACACCTCCTTTGCCTGCCTCCTCACCCAACACTTAATCCTTTTACTTTCAGATCCTTGCTCAGAAATCTCCAGAGGCCCAGACCAGGTCCTGGGTTCCCAGTTCTAAAATTTTTGTCACAAGAAAATCCATTCTAACCTTAAACTTTTAATAGCAAATAAATAAAGTGATCCAGGCTCCTAATGGCCCAGGCAAGGCCACCCCATATCAGGCTGTGAATATCACAATAGGTGATTGTTTTTAAAGTGTTTTAATGAGTCTCAAAACATCCTACATAATATCAGCCTCCACTTCAGTTCTCCTGACAGGCTCCAGTAAATAACATGAGTTGACAGGAATAAAACAGCTTGCTCGGGAGTAATTGAGTGGAATTAGAATGAACAGACAAGAAAGAAAAATTGGTGCTTGGGTCACAAGGAACTTTTTGTTAGGAACGCTATGGGGGATCTGGTGGGATGTGGTCCCACTGACTAATCACCAGTATAGAAAGTTTACAGTCTCTCCACCATGCCAACGTCTTTAAAAACTTGAAAAGCACAAGAGGTGGCTGTTAATTTCAAAGACAGTTAATACGAAGCTTTTATTGAGTGTGGCACAGAGTACACAGTTAACAGGCTGTGAGATAATAAACCCTTTAAATAGGGCTTTTAAGAAATAGTTTTACTTTTGCTTGAGCCCAAAGAACAGCAATTTTCTTCTGTAGTTGAAGGCAGAAAAATGCATATGAAGTAGGGTGTCTCCATTGCACACAAGGCTGGCCACTTTCTTCATCGGGGGCATCTGCCGTGTGGCAGAGCCATGAGCATTCAGATTGACTGAGCCGTGATGTTGTCATGACATCCCTTTGCCAGGAAGAGTGCACACTGGGAAGGAAGGGCTTAGATGTATTGGGCCCCACCTCAGTTCCCCTATGAACATTGGCTCCTGGAGGAAGCCCAGTCTTGACTGACAACGCTGAGAAGAGGCAGAGTCCCCTCATGCCCCCAAATGTCAGGATGTGGACAAACCAGAGATCAAACCAATGGAATCTTGAAGTTAAAGAGAAAAGGAACCCATGAAAAGAGCAGGACTTCACACGCTTCCCCAGGGGTATTCTGGGGCCAGAGACCATGGTTGAGAAGCAACAAGGGCACACATTGCCTTCCCAGTCTAGAACCATTTACAATGGCCTGCTCTTACCTCTTCATGCTGCATGTTAGGAAGGGATGAAGGGGGCAGCTGATTGGCCTGAAATCTCTGAGCCGTGGTGACATGGGGGTGGGACCTCCCTTCACACCCTAAGCAGCCATCTATGATTTTGACCTATGGAGTACCTCGTTCTTTCATTATTCTCTCTCCCTCCCTCTCTCCCTCTGCTCTTCCCTCTCCTCCTCCTCCTTATTCTTGCTCTCTTTCTCCCTCGCTTCCTTCCCCCCACCCATTGCCAACTGTGTCTATATGTGTAAATGTGTGAAGAAATTGAGATAGAAAAATTTGTCTAGCCCACTTTGGATGTCTTCTGTTGTTTCCTCATCTATTATTCTTGTATTCGATATTCATGAAGCACTCTTTTAAGAACAGGGCATATGAATGTGAGAAAGGCAGATGTGGCTCCCCTCCATGCTCCCAACATACAGGGCAGCCCCAGCTGGCCCAGCCAGCAGCGGGCAGGGGCAGTGCTGGTGGACAGGGCAGGTGCTATCTTAACTGGGGGAGCAGATCTGTTGCCAGCCTTTGCTGTCTTCACCCTTCAGTCCACAGTGAGTTTGTTGTGACTCTCCTTGGCTTCAGCCATGATGTTCCCCAGGCTGAGCCTCAATGGGCCCAAATCCTGCTGACCAAGAACTAAAAAAAACACAAAACAGAAAAACAGGCCTTCTCTGAGCCAGTCCTGTGGAGCAAAGGAAATAATGTAAACACAGAGATTAGTTAAAGGAAAATGAATTATTTCCTGCCTCAGCCCTGGCAACAAGCATAGTCTTTCTTGTTCCTTAATTCAGTCTTGTTGTTAGCAACATGCATTCTGGCTTCACTCTGATTTTTTTTTAAAGACACATTTCTACCCTTCCCACAATATGGGAATTCAGCAGTTTCCAGGAGTTTATTCTACAATGTGCGTCAAATTTTACCTCCTCCTGAGCTGTAAGTGCTTGATAGCCCCAGAAAACCCTTTCTAGAAGCGTTTGGGGTCTGGTGAGCGCCGAAGGAAAGCTCACAGCCTCAGTCATCTGCAGCTGTTCGGGACACGCTGGGAGCTGTGCCCGTGGGAGCCTGGAATGCTTAGGAAGGCACTTTGCGGCCCACATTGCCCTGGAGCCACTCGCAGATTCCTGCTGGTCCCGAATATACCAAGAACCCGGAGAGCAGCCTTGCTTTAGGAAAAGAGGGGGTTGCTGCTTCTAAAACTGTCAGGAAGCAAAAGGGTCTCTGAGAGTCAAGTCTACTTTTCCGCAAAGGGATACTTTAATGCACTTTTGAAGTTTTTCTATTCTAATTGTTAGTGATTCCCAGCCTTAGCAGTGTCTTTGAAGCACCTGGAACGTGTCTGAATACGGGATGGCGCACATCCCACCTCCATCACAGGAAGTGTCTTGAGTGGGGCCCAGGAATCTGGATTTTTAACCAACTCCCTAAGTGATCTTTATGCAACCAGCCCGGTGCCACTACATGTGAAGTAATGTGAGTGCTGTCATTCAGTGGCTGCCTACACGGTAGGGACGTCAGAAGGAGCCAAGGTTGGAATGTTCTGGAGAAGCTCTTTCTTTCTTAGGAAAGGTGATCTTGGGGTTTTGGTATGGCAGGGGAGGGGGAACGGTGAGACTCAGAAGCTCCCAAGTCAGAGTCAAACACTGCTTTCTTAAGGATGCCAGCTTGCTGACTCACTGTCCTGGGTGGCCTGGTCAGCGCACTCCCAGCAGCTCCCAGAGGTGTGGTCAGTGGGAAGAGGAGTGGAGGAAATGCCAGTGTGTGACAGAGACTATCACTGGAGAACGCTCGTAAGATTCCCTGGAGATGCCTTGCAGGTCAAGCTGAGTAGCTGAGCTGGGGGCAAGAGGCGTATATTTCTGAAGTCAGCCTGGGGCTCCACCAAGTCATCTCCTTTTGCTCTCACTTCAGACCCACCTCACCCATCAATATGGCTTCTGCCAGGAGTGCATGAGCTTGCTGTTCAAGGTTCCTTGAGCTGCCCAGTGCCCACACAAGCATGGGTCTTAACAAGCCTGTACTGAGCCATACCTTTGGATTGGAATAAACCCCTGAGAGAGGCTGGAGGCATTTCTGACCATTGCGAAGTTTCTGTAATATAATATCCCCTAGAAACATTTGACTACTGATCCTCTGGGCAAGAAAGAGGCTTGCTTCCTGGTGTGCAGCCCACTTTTCCACAGGGAAAGAAAGAGCTTCTGAGCTAGTGTCCAGGGTTTGGTCTTTTTAACAGCAAAACAGAGTTAAGTGACAATTCAGAGCTTTTCTCCTGGCCAACACTGGCCATGGATGTCTGAAGAGGTGACCTGTGACTCACTACCTGGGTGACTTACAGTCATGGCTGGCATCTGCCTTGGCCTCTGGGAAGATGGCTCTGTGCCACCAGGTATCTGGGCAGCTGGGGACAGTGCCACGTCAGTCCATCAACTACTATTTACTGAGCCCCTACCATTGCCAGGCGCTCTTCTGAACTGTTTGTTTTGCGAATTAACTTTTAGAGAAGTTGGGGACACACGGGCTGTGTTGCAGCTCTGTGACTAACTGTGGCACCACCCAACCCCTCTTTCCATCTCTGGCACTTATCCAGACTCTGCGTAGTGAAACCGCTTATGACATTTTCTGGAGGATTCAGAAGATGCCTGGTTTAATGCATCCCCTCCTCCATCCCCAGCTTCCATGAAGTTCTATCTTTAAGGTAGACTGACCAGGCTTATTGTCGGAGGGCTGGAGCACTCGTAATCTTATCCTGTGACTTTGTGAGCTAACCAAGTTAATTCTAGCAGATGAGGTCTGGGTAAAGCCCCTTTTCTTCTGAACCTAAGTGACAGTTATAGGAATCACTTAGTCAGGAGGATCATCTCATCACAGACAAGTAATTGGGGAGCTCTGGGAATCACTCGGAATCACTCAGGGAGGCACTCATCACTTACGCTCTTTACATTCTCAACACATCCCAGGCTCTGAATGGAGAAATACTAAGGTTGCCTGCACTTAGCCAGGGCTTCAGAGGAAATGCATCTTCCTTCCTCATCCTCATAAGACAGCCTCCTCACCCTGGCCCTGTGGCAGCAGCACTGGAGAAAAAGTCCAGAGCAAGGGGCCTCCTCTTGTGCCCTGATTCTGGTCTCTCCTCCCAGTCTTCAGACTGCAGTGGGTGGTGGATGGCTCAAACCACTCCCATCATCCTCCCAGTCTGAGCCAGGAGAAAGCAGATTCTGCTCCCTGGGGGGAAGCAGAGCTGGCGTATCATCATTCATTCATCCATCAAATATTTATTGAGCTGCTACTGGGTGCCAGGCAGTCCTTTTGGAACCCACCTGGTGGCCTGCTGGTCCAGATGCTGAATGAGCACTATGAGGAAAGTACTAGCAAGGTGATGCCAGGCAGGTCAGGTCAGGCCCTGGGCTATCAGGTGGCAGGGCAAGGGTGAAGGGAGGCAGTCCTCAGTGCAAGAGTCTGAGGATTCAGGAAACCCACAGGGCAGCGGTGAGGTCTGGGGAGAAAGTTAACACCGTGGAGCTCCTGGGTGTCTATAGTCATAGCATCCAGGAAATCTGGTCTGCAACCCCTCCTGCTCCACATGCTCAGCCCCACCCTAACGCCCAGCTTGCCTGGATGGGAAGGGCCCGTAGAGAGATGGAACAGACATTTTTCCTGGCAGGGGCAGCACAGAAAGAGATCCAAATGTTTAGATCATTGTAGTTTATTCTCTGAGGTTAGCAGGGACACCACAGGAGCCCTGACATTTGGCCCTAGTCTGTGGGGTTCCCATGGATATCCTTCCCATGGCTAGGAGGGTTAGCCCAGGGACAGGAGCCTGTACTCCAGAGCCTCCTCCTCTGAGAACTGGGGCCGGAGGACCCCTGCCGTTCCTCAGTGCACACATGAGGAGCGGTGCCCTCACTCAGGTCCACTTCATCCGGCAGCATAATGCTCCCTCACCACAACATGCTCATCTATCCCTGGGTTAAAGGAGGACAAGACAAAAGGAGGCTTTTTGAATCTCCTACATCTTGCCTCCTTCCATTTTAAAGATCCTCATGGAGAAGACTTTTTTTTCTTTTTAAATCACAGGGTTGTTCATAAGGCAGATTAAGCATAGGCTCAAACTGCTAAATCATCTAATACTCAACAGTCTGGTACCAAATACCTGAAGTAAAAAGACCCTGAGCTGATCGTGACATTCAGGTGATAAATCACTCTGATCAGAAAAGGATGCAGGACAAGCAGCTTAAAGTCTGTCTCCACAGCCTCATGGCTTTGATCTCTGGGAAAGTGGCTATTAGTGCAGACAGCACTTCGTAGGTCTTGATTAGTCCATTCAAGCCGGTGACTGTGATTTCCCTGTAGATACGAGCACAATCAAGTCAGAAAGTGCAGGGCTGAGCTTTAAACAGCTGTCTTTTCTGAGAAAACGCGATTGTGTAAGAAGATTGCTGTACCAGCAGAAAGACAAATGTCTGCAAATGCTGTACTCTTCAGTCCGGGCGGGGATCTTGTGCAAGGCGTCAACAGGCGACATATGACTCTAGTCTTACATAGGATTCCTTTAGCTTGAAGCAGCATATCAGCACCAACGAGGACAACCGCATCCTCGACTGAGAGGGTTTCCTTATTCTGTCCCCCAAAATACCACCAACTGGGTTACAGGAAGCTTTTTCCAAAACTGGGCCCTCTGGCTTCCATGGTGGTTGAGTCAATCTGGTGGAAGTTCAAACCTCTACACGAATTCCTTCCTTCAGATGCCTGGGTACTTGTCTTATATTTCTAGGCTGGCAGTTGAAATCAGGTCGTGGTTTGATTTTGCACCTTTTGGCCAGTAAATGTAAACGCGGCAACTGTAAAGGATCGAGTCCGCAGAATTTGTGGCAGGGTTAGCAGAGCACATCCCCAGTGTGATGAGGAACAAGAGTGGCCACAGGTCCCAGTGACAGTCCCAGATTTCCTGGAACAGTCCTGGTTTATGCCTGTTGGTCTAGAATCCCCACCAGATTGGGTTTGCCACCCTCCAACCTTCCCCAGTTTGGATGATGCATTATAGAGCCCCTCTAAGGGGGATCATTTCCCAGGGCCCAGGCATTATTTGAAGGAATTGGTGTGCACAGGCCCTTTTGTCTTGAGTGAAGGAAGAGTCTGTGCTCGGGTGGGCGGGGTTGAGTCTAGAGAACGGCAAAGCAAAGGGGCCAAGTCTTGGGTCTTCTTTCCCCACAGGCACTGCAGACTTAGACTTCGAATGACTGAGTTAGAGGCTGAAGGGGTTCCATGATGAGGGATCTTGTGAGATTTGGGGGAGAAGGGCAGTCTTTGCTTTTTTTTTGATTTTTAGGAAGATTAGCCCTGAGCTAACTGCTGCCAATCCTCCTCGTCTTGCTGAGGAAGACTGGCCCTGAGCTAACATCCATGCCCATCTTCCTCTACTTTATACGTGGGACGCCTACCACAACATGGTGTGCCAAGTAGTGCCATGTCCGCACTCGGCATCTGAACCGGTGAACCCCGGGCCACTGAAGCAGAACCTGCCCACTTAACTGCTGCGCCACTGGGCCAGCCCCAGTCTTTGCATTTTTATGCTGACCACACAGGCAGCATCTGATAGGGCCTGGGAGGTGCAGCAGCCCAGTGACTGGGAAACAGGTTCTGTCACAAGGTTCCAGCTCCCTCCCTCACAGGGCTTGGCCAGAGGATGTGCACACTTGTTCCTGAGCACACTCAGGGCTCCCAGTATTCCCCAGGGAGGCTCTGACAACAGTTCCAGGGTTCTGCAATTATGCAGGCAAGAGCTGAGAGGCATTGAGATGTAAGCATTCCTGTTAATGTGCCTCCTTTATAACACCAAACTGGGGAAGCCTGAGAAGATTGGCTTACAAGTAAAATAGCTACTTTGATGAGACCTGACTCGCATGCTGTGATCATCTCCCAGCCCAGAATCCACCTCACTTCTACATAGCTAGTACTTTGTTATAGGCTCTCCCTTTCTAGAACCTCCCAGACTGCAAGCTTCCCTAGGGCAGGGAATTCATCTCTGTCTTCCTCACAGAACCTAACCACACTTTGTTTAGGGGGTGCTCAAACAATATTGGTGGAATTAATGGACAAGAGACAATGAAATACAACACAACCAATTCTCCAGCTCGGCAGCAACTAGCAAAGCTTAAAGCTGAACTTATCAAGGAAATGGGCTAATTCATAAAACACCTAGCCCCTTTATACCTGCTTTTAGTCCCGGAAATACTGGTGATTTTTATGTGCTCTTAATGTGTGCTGTGAATTGACTAGACTCTCGAAAAATAAAATCCCATTCTCACTATGATTTTTTCTGAATCATGTCATCATGTAAGAAAAGTATGAGAAGGTAAGATGCCTGAGACAGTGTTTAACTTACTGGAAAACCTTTAGACTTGTGTGAAGGACTGGTTTGGAGGCCCAAGTCAGCATCTTCCTTCTGGAGACCTCTTGGGCCAAAGAACAAGGGGCGATGGTCCTGAGCTGCCGTGTTGGGTCTGCAGGGCCTCCAGGGGAGTCGGACACTCTTTACTGACAGGCATCTCCCTTATTTAACCACACATTCCCTGCACAGATGGTACTTATGCTCAGGAGCTGACTCACTCTCCTGGTCAGCATACCTTTCTATATTAAATATCCCTATCGGGTTCAAACTCACTGGGATTCAGAGTGGTTTGGGTGGTATTAAAAGAACTTCTCCCATTCTAGAAGATGTGTAGATTTTGGAATTTACTCACAAGATTCACTTCTCTACAGACTATGACTTTGTGGAACTTCTCTACTTATGATCTGTGTTTTTAAGCTCAACTCCTCCACTTAACTAGCCACGATTCTTATTGTCTGCGTGCCTCATGGTCATCACTTAAAAAATGACAACAATGTTACCAATCTCAGAGAGTTGCTGGGAAGATTAAATGAGGTTGTGGCACTGAGAAAATTTGAAACAAGTATTTTTTGAATAAATAAATAACTAAAGCAACAATAGATATGTTAAAGATTATCAACCAATCCATTGTGTACGAGACTTATGTTTACTGACAGTTCCCAATGTGTCAGGAATAGCTCTAAGTTCTTGAACATAGCCCATCTTACAGGTAAGTGGGGGGATTGGGATGCAAACCTACATCTCGTGGGCACCCAAGACCATGCTCTTGCCTTCTACCTGCATTGTCTCTTCTCAAACTGTAATAAACACCTTTGTCACTAGAGACTCCCTAGGGAAGAATGATGAGGTTCTTTAACTGTGGCTTTACTCCATTTACTCTAATGTAACTGAGATGCCTACAGTTTCATAACTTAGTGAGTTTAATATGAAAAATATTCCTGTGACATGTATTGACATGAATGAAGATTTTAGTGTCTGCATGAAGTAATCAATGCCAAATATTGGAGTCAAGTACCCTGCCTCTGTTACCTGTTACTCTGAGCAGAGAATGCATTAGGCTTATGCCTCAGAAATAGCTTCATCGAGAGTGGGGACAGGACCCAGCTGTTCTATAACCTGCCTCCTGGTTGGTGAAAACGGACGTACATAATGACTTGACTCCACATCTCGGGCGAAAGTGGTACTCCCTCTTCAGTTGCTGGAAAAAGTTTCACTTTCCTTAGGCACAGTGTTTCCCTGGATTCTGGTAGGTTCCAGTGACTTTGAATTCATCCTCTGTCACTATAGAAGAGTGCACAAGCGATTGCTCAGAACTGTGCTATTTTCCGTGTGGTTGCTTTGAAAGATAATGGTCCTGGCCTCTGCCATAAGAATCAAGATAGGAACTGTCATTTATTACTAGGTTGCTATGTTCTAGGGGCTATGCTGGGTGCTTCATATATATTGTTGTAGTAAGGATAGGCTAGTTTATACTGTGGTAACAAACAACCCCAAAATCTTAGTAGCTAATAATAATTTTACTTCTCAATCTCATTAAATGTCCAGGGTAGGTTGGCTGGGGCCTTCACTCCACATTTCCTCATACGTATACCTGGAATAAGAGAGCTGCCACCTATTCCATCTATTGCATTGTAGGTTGCCACAGCCAGAAGGGAGCACAGCAGTGTCTTACACCGGCTACTAAATGCTTCTGCATAGAGCAACATAGAATACTCCTGCTCTCATTTCATTGGCTGGAGCAAGTCACATGGACAAGTCCAACTTCAAGGAACTAGGGCAATGCAGTCTTGCCATGTCCCCAAAAGGAGGAAGGTGAGAACTTTTAGTGAGATGCACAAATGACCACCAGACTTTTGCTGTCTATCTTAAACCACATGACAGCTCAGTGAGGCAGGTCTGTTAGCTTCCCCATGCTAAGACAGGGAAACTAAGGGAGGTTCAGCAACTTTCCCAAGGTCATACAGCTAACAAGTAGAGGGACAGGCTTTGAACAGAGAGAGAGACCTGGAGCACAGGAGAGACCTATAGGGCCCTGGGGCATAGGGGACAGTATCCTCATGGATTCATTCTTCTCTATGGCTCTGAGGTTCCCTGCCTTTGGGCTCTTCTTCTGTATTATCTAGGTCCCAAGCCATGGCTAAAATGTACAATTCCCAGACATCTTTACACCGTCTGAACCTGTATGACCCACTCAGGCCTCTCAGTACCTTGCACACAGGCCAGCTATGGTTAGACAAGCCAGTAAATGGAGTTCAGGATAAGAGGACCCCTGTGCCAAAAGGAACCTTAGAAGGTTATTTCCAACAACTTGCCTTTTATCCCCAAACCTGTGACCTGAGTTGCAATTTAGAGTGCTTTCGTTGGTGGGACCTCTCCCAGATACCCAGATGCTCCTCTCGTATGTAAAAAAAAAGAAAAACGCCATGGAGGATAGTGCTGGTGGGCAGACTACGATGCGCTTGAACTTGAATGTGGCTATCACTGGGGATTAGGCTGGAGTGGAGGATTTGATGTCCCCAGAGTCTGAAATGTCACAAAATCCCCTCTGGAATTCTTGCATACATTATCAGAAAGTCTCCTTGAACTTTCTGAACTTTGCCATCTTGAGCTCTTAAAGAAAACACTAATTGTATGTTTTGAAATCCAGAAAAAGAAAGGGGGTGAGGGACGTTGAGACCAGCTGCTGCAGCCCTGGCTAAGTCTGTCCTGGCACAGGCCAGGGAGGGAGCTTGCCTCTGTGGATTCCCAGCCAGGAAGCACCACCCTGGTTTATTTTCAGAGGTGGAAACTCAAGCAGCAATTATCTCCTGTCACAGCAAATTAAAAGCCCAGGCTCACCCATCCCGGGAATGGGCAAGTGCAGCCTGCGGCCAGCAAAGGGCTGTAATGACAGACCGAGGCTGGTGCATTTCCTTTAAAGGCATGAGCCACTCAACGAAACACGCAAAATAAACAGAGACATAAAAGTCCATGAAAAAGGCCCGCAAGAGAGCTAGAGTCTGAGCCAAGATCAGAGAGTGTATTTTGATTCTGTGGGGGTTCGAGGACTGTGGCAGCAAGAAGTGCTGAGCAGAAGATGCGTTTTGGTCTGTGTTTAGGATAATGTGGAAGCTATTGTGCATCACACTGCAGAGGGTGGGGGCAAATGATCCTGCCTGTCACACACACACTCACAGACACACACACATGCATACATGCACACACACATGCATACATACTTATTGCTATGGCCTTGAAAGCATCGCCCAGTTCCAATCACTCCTATCAGAATCTGCATCCTTGCCTGGACTCTTGCCCACCTTCCCTGAGACAGCGCAGCCTGGCCCTGCTGGCCAGTGTTTCTGCTTAGAATGCCTCTCTTCTCTTACATTCTGTGCCTGCCTTATTGCCAAAGGCCTTATTACCTTTGACCTTCAGCAAAACTCACTTCTTTTAGGAAGACCTCCAGGACTGGTGTTTCTGGGCTCCAGCACCCTCCCCTTGCAGCTTCTTTATATAGACATCTCTGCCGCTTTATGTCCGTGAAGCCTGGTGGTTGTGTCAGTTTGCAGGGAGTTAGTTTGGGCTTTGTTACAGTACAAAATCTGTAGGAGTAGAGATTTTTATTTTTCCTTGTATTTATGCCACCTGTTTAACTTTCAAAAAGAGTTTTCACCTCCGTTATCTAATTTTGTCTTCAGTATTACCTGGTGAGGTAGGTGGGTGGGAAAGATCGTTCCCATTACGATGGGAACTTACACAGCGAGGTGGCTAAGAATGTGGGCTTTGGCTGGCAGGTTTCTGATCTCTCTAAGCCCCACTTCTCTCATCTGTACAACAGGGATGAAAGCAGTTTCTGCCCATAGGTTATTTTAAGGATTAAATGAGGTAACGCAGGTAATCTGCTTACCTCACACAGAGAAAGTGCCTGGTAGCATTGTCATTATTTCAATCATGTTGCAGCTCGGGCTCAGAGCAGTTGATATACAACGGGTGGCAAAGCGTGGTGGGAAAGCAAAGGGGTTAGAGGCAGCAGATTCTGATTCTATTTGCCCTGTGCCTTTGGGCAAATCGTTTTACCTCTCTGAGTCTCAGCTTCTTCCTCTCTTGAACAGGAATAATAACATCATATATCACATATGTCACAGTGAGTTTGGGAGAATTATTTCAAAAGTACTTTTGAAAGCATATGGTAAATTGTGACAAAAATGTTAATATATTAATCTGCCTCAATTCATGTAGCAGGTTAGTGCAGGAGCCAGATTGCCTTGCTCCTGGCGTCCTTTCTAGCAGGCTGTGCCTTCCTCTGGAGTCCACTCGGAGCCTCCGTAAGTGCTCCCTGGGGGCTGGACAGATGGGCTGCATACCATAGCTCCCAGCACCAAGCATTGAGCAACGGGGGCCCCCAGCCTGCAGCACCTTTCTCCTGCCTGCGCTCATGGGCAGTGAGATTGCACAGGGCAGGCAGAGCTCGGAAACCAGCCATTCCTGCCATCCTGGACTCCTCCGCCTTATCTCTGCTGTTGGCAAAGAGAACAAGAGGGGAGGCTAACAGAGACCTAACAAAAACGGATTCTGATACATTAGCAAGAGTGCCACCCGGACTGAGCCTCAGAAGGGGAGGGAGGAAACTTAGAATCTACACCGCAACCTGCACCCCAGATTGGAAAATATGCTTCACAAGTGACTTATGACCCATGTTATTGATCTCACTTTATTCAAAGACAAGCGGACGAGCATGTAAATATTTTGCTAGCGTTTTCCCATTGACTCATGGATTAATCTCTCTAAAGCCAGTCTCTTTTTTGGCCTCCAGGGAGAATGTGGTCTGGTCTCCACTGCATGAAGTCCCTTCAGTCTTCCCCCTCGTCCATGAGCAAATCCAGGGTAGAAACTACCCCATGGCTTTCCCGGCTCAGAGAACAGTCTGCTTTGGATGTTTCACTTTGATTGTGAAGTTCCCTGAAGGAATGGTCTCAGCCCCTTCAGAGCACAGTTCCTCTGAAATGTCCAAGTTGACCCAGACAGGGTCAGGTCTGGAGTAATTAGTTCAGTCTACCCTGAAATATCTTGTTTCCATCCTCCCTAATTCTGTATCCCCTTTTCTAAGTATTATTTGCTCCAGAACAAATTAGAGGTCTCTGAGGAACTGATCAGAGGATGATGAGGTGCGCATGCTCTCTCCACATGTCAGAAGGGATTGGTGGGGGTCAAAGACTGAGAGATTTTTCCCAAGCTTGACTGTGGGCTCCCGGCATGATGTTGGAAATATTCCCAAGACCTTCTATCAGACATATATGGTCTGGTGCTTTACTGGTCATAAAGATGAGGTGAGAATAAATGAGACGCTGAGCTAGAGCCCCCTGGGTGTAAGATCATAGCATATCTATCCATCCAAAGAACCACATGTATCAGAGAAGTAGGCCTTCGAAAACTCATCAGGTTCAAAGTTCCATCAAAAGGACCACCAGAGGGTGTCAAATCAACCATAATTTAAAGGAGAAAGATGATGTCATGAGTTCCTTTTGTACCTGATTTCGGTATCTATGCCATCATACTGACATTGTCCTAGCATCTTATCTTCTTACATCTTAGTCATGTATTAGTTATCTATTTCTGCATGAAAATCAACGCCAAAATTTAGAGGTGTAAAACAAAGATCATGTATTTGTTTATGATTCTCTAATTTGGGCCAGACTCAACTGGGCAGTTCTTCTGCCAGTCTCACCTGGGGTCATGTATGCTGCAGTCATTTGGGAGGTAAGGGGATGGGGAGTAGGGGAAATGCTGACTAGATGGCTGACTGGTCCAACTGGCCTCAGAACCATGTCTAGTTTCTCAGTGGCGACGGCTTAAACTACTGGGATGACTGGAAATCTCACTCCATGTGGTTGCTCATCCTCAAGAAGACCAGCCCGGGTTTAATTACACAAGAGTCACAGAGCATCAGGAAGGTACGAGCAGACACTCAAAGCCCAATGTCACTTCCGCCACACTCTGTTGATCAAAGCAAGTCAAGGGCCAGCCCAGATTCAAGGGGGAGGGGAAATAGACTCCCCCTCATATTGGAAAGACAACAAATTCACATTGCAAAGAAGCATGCACTTAGGGATGGAAGAAATTCCTGGGGCCATCCTGATAATCTATCACAGTCACTGAGGCTTCATACATACAAATTATTCCTCTCACCCTTTAGGAACAGCCTGCCTCTTAGTGGCATGGGCAGCTGGGGACTCCAAATCTGCCTTTCTCTGGCTGAGTTAACTGGGGTAAATAATTAAAGTGGGAACATAGAATGAGTATTTATGGGATGCCAACCACTATACACACTGTGTACAAGCACTATACATACATCATCCTATTTAATTCTCAAAACAACCTTGTCATAAGTCTTATTCCCATTCATTACTAAGGAAGCTGATGTTCAGGGAGAGTTGATGACTTATGCAGTGTTGCTCAGATATAAGGGATAGAGCTGGGATTTTCTTCATCTGTAAAATGGGAATCATAAAACTTACCACCAGCAGAGTTGAGAGGATGAAATGAGATACTGTATGTAGAAGCACCTGTTAAACCCCAAAGCGTCGCACAAATGTTACTTGTAGTTTTCATCAAGCCAGGCAGGCTTCTTTGGGAGAAAGGGGGGTTGTCAAGGAAGGCGCCAGAGCCATCTGAGCCAGACGCCAACTGTTGTGTGTCTTTCAGCTGCTATTTGCTTTGGCTTCAGATCAAATTCTTTACCCAGTGCCTTGGCAGTGATGGACAAGAAAGAACCCTGTGGGCCAGGTGGCAAGCCAGGGCATGCTACAGGTGAGGACACAGGCTTTTCCCCACAGGCACGCTTCTATTGGAAGAAGGCAGAGACAGAAGCAAAGTTCCAGCTGCCTTGGTGTTGTCCTCAACTGCCTCAGCAGCAGGTCAGGGGTAGAGGACTTGCACGTTTTTTAGTTGATTCAAGGTCACAGGCACATCCTTGAACTGCTCTGAGATTACTTTTGCCCGACTTTGCCTGTCACTAACTCTCATCCCAATTCTTTTCATTTCACCTTATTTGAACCTCATTCCTTTATAATAAACCCTTCCACATCTTCAACCTATATGCCCAATGTTTCCTCCACCTCCTTCTCTTATCCGATGTCTGGATTCTTTACAACCCAGTTCTGTGGCTAGGAGGCAGAGGCAGCCTTCTCCAATCTTCTATTGCACATCTACCTTCTACCCTTGGGCAAAATCTTTCCTCCTCCGAGCTTCATGCTACTCAAATGCACTGTGTTCTCTCTGCCCTGTCTTGTTGCTGTCATCTGCCAACCTCCCATCAGTTACCACCATTATTCTTTGCGATTCTGGCATTTCACTCACACCCTATCTACCATCACCAAGGACAACTTCAACATTCATCCAACATCCTAGACTCAGAGTTCTTGAACTTTTACAACCCCACTGCCCTTCATCTATACCCTTATGACAGCTGAATATGAAGAGCTAAAGGCTTCAGATGGGGAAGAAAACTTAGATCTACACCATATAGCTGAAGGTGGCAGGACCAGAACCTGTGGGAAGATGCTAAAGAGGCAGATTTCAGCTATTAATCAGGAGGAACATCCTAGCAGAGCTGACCAAAGAGACAGGCGGCTTTGCAGGTTGATTACAGAAAGTGTTTGCCAAAAAAGCCTGATGTAGGTGACAAAAGAAATGTCAGATTTGGAGTCAGGAAATCTGGTTTTGAGTCTCATCTCAGCTCCTTACTAACTAACGGAACTTGGATAGGACCTAACCTCTCTAAAGCTTAGTTTTCTCATAGTTAAAAGTGAAGAAAAGTAGTTTCTACCTCACTAGGTCATAGTAAAAACCAAATGAGATGGAGAGTGAGAAAATATTTGGAAGCTATAGGATGCTCACCAAATATCACCATAATCCCTGGGAAGACAACGCATGTGAGCACGTAACTTATACAAACCCATTTTTTTTTGTGAAGCCAAAAACTCAGAGAGAAGACAATTAAATAGTGAATTCTGGTTAAGATGGTGGGTTGAATACATATATCTATTTTCTCTCCTTCCCCAAATCCTGGACTTTTTTAAGGCATAAACAACAACAGTGGAAGAACAGTGGAAGGGACAAAGACAGCAACATGCTGGAAGCGTGACAGAAAACCTGAGCAAACTGAATCCTCAGGCATCTGTGGGAAATAGAGGGGGAACCTGATTTACACTACAACATTTCTGGAACAGCCACCAGAACACTGACTGCCAGGTCCTCACCCTCCAGGCGGAAGATTGGACATGTCTTTTCTGGGAAACCTGACCGGCTCAAGAGGAAACACCTCAAGATACTGACACTGGGAGTTCCAGCCAGATCACCTTATAAGGAAGATCATGTTTAACAAGAGCCGCCCATATTTTGAAGCTTCCAATTAGCTTTGTAGTGCCTTAAATATGTAAAGATAACCAAGGATCATCAGACATATGAGGAAAACTTCATATGAAAGATAGAGAGCAAGACAATTTTAAAAATAAAGCAATTTAGAGGGGGTGGAGACCTTGTAAGAGAGAAGAGAATGTATATATAAAGCTGTACTGCCTCTTCACCCTTGCTTAGGAAGTTTAGGTAGGATATGTTCTACCCTAATGGGGGATGAAACCAAAGACGAGGAAGACATGGGATACAGGAAAGACGAGATCCAACACAAAAGAAAGGCCTAAGATATACCTAGGATGTTGTGGAAGGATGATCCAGGACAATAGCTGTGATCCAGCTGTGAAGGGTAACGAGACCATATAGGAACTGGTCAGAAGGCTCCAGATTTCTCCAAGATAAAGTCGATTGACCATGTGATATGTTTGAACACACTAGCAGGAGATTTGGACAACTATTGGAGTTTGAGGTTGCATTAGTGTAAGAGCATAGAAAATTAAGTGAACAAAAAGATAAAAAATAAGATAATTGTTAGCTCCAGGGAAAATAAAAATTTGTTCGAGAAAGAAAACTAATAGGTTTACTAAATCGGTCCTCTGTGAATACCATTTACACAGTCATAAAAAAGTGAATACTAAATATCGATCTATAAAATTATAATATAACAGCAATGGGAGGGTGAGGGCATTGGAAGGGTTTGTGGTTGGGGGCTGGGGGGGGCGGGAAGGGAAAGGAAAGGGAGCTAATTTCTCTGTCTTCTATGGTAGGAAGCCAAGGGATAATGTCTAATATTGAAAAATCAAGAAGTAGCAATACAAGTGTGTTATTTAGAGTGAAATATGGAGAGTCAGCCATTTGAGTGGAAAATCATTGCCTCTGGGGAAGGGAAAGGAAAGTGAAGGTAGGGAAACTGATAATTTTTGTAACAAATTTGTTAGAATAGTTTAATTCAATCAAATATGTTTATAACTTTGATAAAACTACAAATGAAAACTGATTAAATAGTTTAGATGATTCCCCCTGCCATTCCACTTATAGGGTTGTTTATGCCCTAGGGTAAGAAGGAGACCAGAGTCATAGGTCTGCCTCCCTCATCTCCCATTGCCTCAGTTCCCACGTGCCTCTCATATTGGGATTTTCAAAAGTGATGTTAACAACACTTGATTTCACCCTACATGCTGACTTTGGAACCTAATGCCTGCTTAAGATACGTCTACTCTTGATGAGACGAGCTTCCTGGCTTTAGCTAGAGGTTGTTCTATATCACTTCTTCAGATCACCTCCCAGGCACAGCATAAAAATGTACAAAACCAACTAGAGTTACACATGCACATATTCAAGGGCCTATGGGATTGATGAATGATGGAAGTAGCTGGAACCAAGGAGAGGTCAGGGAAGACTTCCTGGAGGAGGCAGTCGACTGTGTCAACATTTTACATTCTGCCCTTTGAAACAGTGCATTAAATTGAAGCATGTCTGAATTGATGCTTTTTAATGTTTTCCTTTTTTCCATGTAGTGGAGCACACAAAGTCACAGCTAAAGGAATCGATATTTTCAATGCCCAGTATTGAGGCATTATGTGTCTGCTGTCTAACTGATACGCCTCATGAGAAGGAGAGGAGTTCCAACAGAGTCAGCAAGAATGCCAAATTGCAAGCAGCAAGTGGATAAATAATAGGACTCAGTTTGTTTGATCTTCTTGGCTCTATCTTTTACCTGCCTTCCACCAGCCTCACTGTCAGCTCCCAGTGGGGCTACCAGGAGCCACTGGAGAGCAGCGTCCCAGGCAAGGCAGAAGCAAACAGGAGATGAGGGAACATAAGACCTGAAGCAGTAGTTGGTTCTCTGGCCAAACAAATAGCTTTTGATAATCTCATTCCAAGCTCTAACGTATCTTGTTCCCAAAATGCAAAATGCCGAGTGGAAGAAAAACACTGGACTTCTCAAGAGCGCCATCAGAGAGCCCTCATAAACCCCACTCAAACATGATTGCTCTCATTATCACCTCCCAACATGCTCAGGGCCCTCTCCACCCCCAAGGAGTGCTTAGGTTTCCTTCAGGCTCTGATCCAAACTTGAGAAGACTTGCCAAAGTGCTCTGTGTGGCGTGCTGACTTAGAATGCGCCATTCTCCAGTTTAGCCCCCGCCATGAGATGGCATTTTTGTGTGAACAACACGAGGATCCAAAACACAGTTTGCAATGGGCTTTGCTGTTATGATAACTGGTTTCCTTTGGGGGGCATTCAACAATGCTGTGGTTGTGGTGGGGAGACACTATATATTCAATTAATAAAAATCTCTCCATTGCGTTTTAAGGAAGAAAATAGATCTGATGAGGTACTGTGTCCATTTAGATCCCCAGGGAAGCCGACTGTGAGATGGGAGATAAGAGTGTAAGAGATTTATTGGGAGGTAAAGTCTGTGAAAGATAATGGGAGAGAAGGCAGCATCAGGCAGGGAAAGTCTTCGGACTATGATAAACATCTACTACCTGAAATGAAGAGAGGAGAGAACCAAATGGGGCAAGGAAAGCCTCAGGCCAACCCAATGGAAACTCAAGAACAAAGACTGTCCGTTGGAGGAGTCCCACATTAGACAGAAATGGCCATGTCCAGTGCCCCTCCTCCCACAGCCTCAGTCCCTGCCTGGGGCTGCAGAGTATGAAATCAGCTTCAGTGCTGTGGGTAGAATCTGAAGGCACTGCCGATGGAAGCTGCCTGCTAATTGCGGCTCACACAGCTGAGTGTCAAATTCTTTCTTAAAGAAGTTCTGAGCAGCATGGCTGTCACAGTAGGGATGACCATAAAACAATAAAATGCCAAGACAGTGTGAATTCATGCATTAAGCCAAGATTTAATGGATGTGGAAAGAATATTGCAAAACACTGTCTAGCTAGAAGAGAATATATCGAGCTGATTGAAATTTGAATGTTTTAGCTTTCTATCCAGTTTCACATTATAAACTCAGTAATTCTAATTCATCAGCAGCAACTGTTTATGGATGTTTTACTATGTACCAGGGGCTATGCTTGGCCTCTACCCACAAAGAGTTCACAATAATAGGATCAAATAATTAAAACAACACATGATAAGGACTAATAGAAATGCATTTGAATTATTGCAGAAACTCAGAGGAAAGTAGGGCAAAAATATGCAATGATTTAGGCATTTGTCTTATTACCCTTGGAGAGGGGCCCTGCCAGTCCATTTCCTACCACAGTAACTCTAGCATGTGTTGCTCAGGTGTGCTTCCAAAATGGGTAGCAATAGGTTGGGCAAGTGATTATTAGCAACCATCTCTAGAGCAAGTTCTCCATTGAAAAAGAGGTCAAGCTCTCAATTACTAAATTTAGACCACATTGGGATACAAACCAGTTTTAGAAAATGGAGCATCTACTCCATCCCAACCAAAGTGAACCTCAACTCCAGATGGAGAAAGCCATGCTGATTTCAGCCATGGAAATGGAAAGCTCATGGACTCAGAGACAATTGTGCCACCTGAAAAGGGTGGGAGGCCACTTTTTCTCATTGGGATTCCTTTTCTTTTTGGTCACATAGACCTGACGCCAGGGATATAAAAGGTGATCTAAAAGGTCACGTGTTCAACCAACCCTTGACGTGCATTGTTCGAGGGTAAGGATCTGTGATAGGTTTTGGAGGGATGGAATGGCATATAAAACATGGCCCCTGTTCTTAAGTAGCAGATGGTACCAGGTCTTGAAAAACCCACCAGTTCCCATTGAGCTTTCCTTTGTTCTAAGACTGTCTCGGGGTTCCTCTGAGAGCTCTGATTACATGAACTTAGCCTGAGTCTGCTTCTTGCCTGGGCCTTGGCTGCTACCCTGAGCCTTACAGCCTGTAGCCTGCCTAACTGTTCAGTCTATAGCTTTGCTATTGCCTTTATCCCATTGACTTCACACCACAGGGCCTTTACACTGCCTAAAGCCATTACACCCAGCTGACATACAGACTGGACCTCCCCTAATCCTGACAGGGATCAAAACTGGTCCTTGTACAACACATATTAATGTGCCATTATCCGCAATGGCTCAGGAATCGGCAACATTCTCTGAAGACCTGTCATGCGTGTCTTGAGATGTTTTTGTAACAACAGGGAAAAATAGATCCACCCTATGTGAACTGATACAAAACCAACTTCCAAGTGCAGAATGACTTGCATCTTAATGCAGAAAAAATATACAAAATTGTGTCATATTTTATTCCCTAAGCTTACTCTTTGTTTCCTTGTTATGGAGCAGGATAACAGAAATTCTGTTATTTTCTTTATTCTTTTTCTTTTTAGCCCACGGCCTTTATATTTTCACTACAAATCACCCCATTGGTAAAAGAAGCTCTGTTATGAACCACATACTTTGTCAAAAGTAAACCTCACATTCTTCTTCTAATTGTTGCCCCCTGACAGTTCGAGCAAAAGAGTTTTGTTTTCATAGTGAAGTCACAGACATAAATCTCCCAGGATTAAGACCCTACCAGCGATCCAGCCAGCGTGCTCATATCATCATGAGGACTCCTTCAGTTTCACTTTCTGGCAAAGAAACAGAGAGAATGAGATTGAGAGAGAGATTCCTTCTAGAAAACTCAAATTCTGGAGGAGAGCAGCACACTCACCAGTCTCCAGCTCAATGCTGACAGCCCATTGGGATCTAAATTGCAGATCCAAATCTAAGTTTACATCCAAACAATGAGGCAAACGGCTTAGATGTTTCCTTTTGTTCCCCTTATAATCCTATCATGGCACTTCCTCCTCCTCCTCCCGGGCTCCTCTGCTCAATTTGTTTGTTTGTTTTTAACCTGCAGTCCACAGTAATAGGGGAGACAGATCGCTAGGCTTGGAGTTAGAAGGAAGCAGGCTCATATCCCTCCTTCTCTGCTTTATACTTGCATGAGCTTCAAATACAGTTTCCACAGCTGTAGTTGAGGAATAATAACTTCCCAGGGCTATTGGCGAACCAAATGACATAGAGTGTATAAAAGCGTCTGGCACAGAAGCCCTAAATAAAACCCATCAGTCTCCACTCCCCTGCCTGAATGCTCTTTTGAAACAAGACTCACAATCAGCAGGTACACACAGAGGCTCAGCTCCCCAACGGTGGGATAGCTGGTTTGTGAACAGAAGTCAGCTGCAATGACCACCTACAGAGGTCCAAGCTTAGGATGCAAACCACTCAGCTTGATTGCACTGTCAGCTGCCATCGACCCCCCAACAGAACCCAAGCTAAAGGTTTCTACAAGAGTGAAAGCATTCATTTGTCCTCCCCTTCCTCCTTTTGCTGTATTTGGAAAGCCTAGCATTGTCCCAGGGGAATCAAATTAGACAAACCGGTTTACATGAGTGAATAAAGTTTGTCAAAATATTTTCCTTTAGCCTGGCAAATATTCTCTACTAAACCACCATATCTTCTCAACTATGTCCTCCCTACCTTCTCCCCCTCCACATCCATGCCTCCTTACTTCCTGCCAACGTCATTGTTGCCAAAAATAATCACTCTAAAAAAGGATTGTTAAATGAGATGAACAGGTTTCGTCACTCAAGCTAAGAGAGGAACGCCCGAGAACTGCCTCTGCATCATGAACCCAGGGCGAAAGTCCTCTGCCTGCATGTCAGGGCTCCCCCATTGGGCCTCATCCTCAGCTCTCGCTAGGTCCCAGTATGAACCTGAGCCCCAAGCAGGTGGGTCTTCCCTACTGTCCATCTGTGTCTTTACGCCTCTGTCCCAACTTCAGTTTGAATGTCTCCTTTCTACATCCAATTTTCACCAATCCTCCAAGGGCCATCGCAAGCCCTCTGCCACCCCACATTTCCATCGGCAAGCAGCACATAGGAGCTTTGGATTCAGATAGTTTTGAGTTTGCATCCCCTTTCTGCTACTTATTAGTTGTGAAACTTTGAGCAATTCACTCACACTTTCTTTGCCTCAGATCTGATACCTGCAAAGTGGAATAACACCACTGCAACACGTTGTTAGCAGGATGCAATGTAGAGCACAGTGGCTGGTAAGCATGAGGAGAGAGGTTCTGATCCCCTCAATGGAGAAAAGGTCAGGAGGCTTCTACTCTGTACTCAGATTTTCCCCCTAGATTTCTGAAATTAAACCCATCTCACTGCAGGGATTCATTTCTCTGCAACATCTCTCACCCGGGCTCCACTTATAGTCCTTCTGGTAACATAACAGGACTCTTTTTCATGAGATCTTGAACCCTGACCTTATCTGCCATTATAAAGCTTTCTTATATTAGGTGAATACACAAGGTGTCATTTGTGTGTGTGAGAGAGAGAGAGGAAGACTGGCCCTGAGCTAACATCTGTGCCAATCTTCCTCTACTTTATATGTGAGATGCCTCCACAGCATGGCTGATGAGTGGAATAGGTCTGCACCCGGGATCCCAACCCACGAACCCTGGGACCCCCAAAGCCGAGTGCAGAACTTTAACCACTCAGCTTGGGGCTGGCCCCATAAGGTGCCATTTTTAAATTGCTTCTCCCAAACCTTAAGTTTTTCTCACAACTACAGAGCCAGGAACAGGTGGCAAGCCTCAGTTTACCCTGCTATGCTTACAACCGTCACAAATCTAACTACTACATCATTTATTGGAAACTACACCTCAGAACTGCCAGAAAGGAACATGGAAGTAAATTTATACAAACCAGAATTTCTCATTAGGAGAGAGGAAGGGATATTGGTAATGTAATATTCTGGTTTTATTTATTTAACCAAGAATACTTTCTTACGTTGGGCTGTTGAATGTAATGCTGGCCTATCACTAATGGTTCTATATGTTTTTTCTTTTACTCCTAGGTGACAAAGTCCTTATGGGCAGGGACCGTGTCTTACTGTTTTTTTTTTTTTGTATCTCTATAGATCAGCTCCCCTCAAAAGCATCTGCGAGACTGCCAAGCCCATGGCCACCTTGTGCATAGCAACACACCTGGAGGTTGCCAATTTTAGTAACACACAGCTCTGCTACCCTGACCACAGCCGCATGAACCAGGGATCAGCATCTGGCCCAAAGACAGCCATCCAGAGCTTGGCCAATGTCATAGAAAATTGGTTTAGTGAGAGAGTTTTGTCTCCAAAGCTGGGTGGTGAGGGAACAAAAGATCAGCTTCTTTCTATAGGGGAATTTGAACAATAGCTATAGAATCTGGTGGGTAATTGGCGGCAGCAGGGGAAAGGGAAAATGAGCCACTAAAATAGACTCACATTTCTGAAGGGGTGACCACTAATGGCGGCGTTGAGTTACTGACCTTGTCGCCCAATGACCAAAACTGAAGTTTGCTAACGGATGTTCCAGTGACCACGAGGCTTAGGGCAGCTGCCGGGACAGTTTTGCCAATTTCATTCTTTCTCAAGTGTGGTTATGATGAATACCCTTTATTGGAGTTAATTGGAATGTGTCTCCGTTTCTTGCATCTGCAAAGAACCTGACAGTGGGCCCAGTGCTGGGGAGATAAAGACGAACTTGTGGTCTCTAGAAAGGAAGAAGAACTTATAAGTAGAAATGTCCGTTAGCGGGGTTTTTGTTTCCTATGGCTACTGCAGCAAATTACCACAAATTTAGTGGCTTAAACTAAAACGGATTTATTCTTTTACAGTTGGGGAAGCCAGGAATCTCAAATCAGTCTCACTGGGCTAAGCAAAGGTGTCAGCAGGGCTGGGTTTTTCTGGTGGCTCTAGGGGACAATCCATTTCCCTGCCTTTTCCAGCTTCTGGAGGCTGCCTGCATTCCTTGGCTTGTGTTGCCATTGTCACATCTCCTACTTCTGTCTGACTCTGACTTCTCCTGCATCCCTCTTATAAGGACCACTGTGATGACATTAGGCCCAGGGATAATCTCCCCATCTCAAGATCCTTAACTTGATCACATCTACAAGATCCCCTTTGCCATGGAAGGTAGCATTCACAGGTTCTGGGGGTTAGGATGTGGATATCTTGGGGGGCCATTATCCAGGCTACCACATGGAGCAAGCACTGTGACTGGTGTAAACACAGGGGGCTGTGGGTGTCTACAGGAGGGACAACTAGACCAGGGTGGAGGAGGTCCAACACGTAGCAAGGCTCCCAGCCAAGTTTTTTTTTTTTTTAATAATAAAAATGTTTCCCTTTCCCCATCCTCTCTAATTTGTCCACCATCTCAGGATTCCAGGAGAGAGATGAGTGTAAAGACCCTGTCAAATGTGTTACTCAGGGTAACGCATTTCCACTGCTCCCCATCCATCCTGGTAAAAGTCATCAAGCTGGCCTGCTTCTCAATTTAGGATTTGGAAATGGCCTCACTATCCCACTTCCCCCAAACAAGGAAGTATGATATGTGCTAGGAGTCATAGATGGGAGTAAGATTGCTTTGCTCAGAGATGATGGGTTGGTATGGGCAGAGGCTCAAGGTGGCATTTCTTTGGCAAACACTGAGGTATGGGGTTCCTGACTGTGACTGAGGACTGTGATTTGAGTTGGAGCTGAGGTTATCAGAGGAAAACTCTGTGGCAGTTACCACTTAGATTTAGGGAGGGATTTGGAATAGAATAACTAGATAGTTATTAAAAATTATTCCAGACACCAAAAAAACATTGATGTGGGTGGTTCTGTTAGGAAGGCAGGCTTCATTTACCAGAGAATGAGGAGGTTAATTAAGAAGTAAGGGTGTTTATAAGTAGGATGCTTAGTGGAGGTGGTAATGTTGTCCTTGTCATTAAATGTTTTCCGGATAGGAAAATACTCTCCTGGCATTTTTTATGGGGAAGATTGATTTTCATTACTAGGCATTCACTTATTCATTGCAAAATAAAAGTGCATGTGTGTGTGTGTGTTTTCCCAACCAAAAGTCAGAAGGAAGGACTATATTATCTAGCACACAGGGATTCAAAGCCTGGATGGATGAATGGATGGATGGATGAATGGATGGATGGACAGATGAACAGATGAATGGATGGATGAAAGCATGGATGACCTGTCATGACTCTAGCTCTAAGATCTTGGACTCTGGATCCAGATGGAGGAAGGAGTGGATTCACTAGGGTTGAGGGAATATCATTAAAAATTTTTGCAGGAAGCATTTGCAGTCCCTTCTGGCTTATCTGCTGGTTGTATTTGTTTGCTCTTGAACTATACTGCGGCAAAGCCATCTGTGACTTATGTTTGGGGTGATGGAAGGTGGGTTTCCCTTCTCTTTCACATGGTGACAAAGTATCATACTATCCTTCTGCTTCTTTCTGTGCCTTTCTGACCCAATTTTAAGCTTATCTGGACGCTCATTGTGAAAGCTCACGTGACCTATTCCGTTACATTGCTCCACAAGAGAGTTTCTGGATTCCACTTTCTAGAATAATTTAGTTGACTTCACTGTGAATCAAAAGAAACCAAAAGAAGCTGACATCAATATGAATCAAAAATGAATGATGTTTGGCAACCTTTTGATAGCAGTTAAAGCAATTAAGGGAACATTCTGTCACAGGCCAGCCATGGGTGCAGGACACCAAGGCCTTAGCTCCAATGAGTGTCAAATGAGAGCCTGGGGACCACTGGGCATAGAGGATATTGCTCAAGACTAACCCTTGGTGATAGGGGGTCTTTGGCCTCACAGAAGGGTTAAATCTCTCATGATCATTTAAGGAACTTTCTTCCTAAAGACTGTTTCACTTAATTATAGTAGCTTTTTTACTATCTTTAATAAAACTAAGTATAAAGAATTACTGGTCTTACTGGTTTTGTGCTGCACAATAATCAGCAAATGAGACCTCTCTTTCCTCTGAAGGAAAATGAACAGTGGATTGGGGAAAAGGAAAGATTACAGTGGTTCCTTAAGAAGTTGCTAGACCAATACCAACTAGAATACCAGCTCGAATGAGAATCTCTCCCTGCTTCAGGGCCCCATCCAGCTGACTAAGCCAGGTCTACATGAATAATGCTAAACAGAGTTCAGAGAGTCATCTACGGTGAATTCATGACTTCTCAAAACCTTATTCCTGCCTAGCTACACCTTCCCAAATCCGTCAGATAACTGTCCACACTTTTGAACAGATTAATTGGATCTTACTTAAGGGAAGCCACACTACTGAGTGATGGCAAGTTCAAAAAAGCAAGATATTAAGGAAATTAGGAAAGGGTTTATTTTGCAAATTCAAGGCCACCAATGCTTTTTCCAAACGTTAAATCTTAAAAGATCAAAGATCTTCTGAGTCCTGCGAGAGGATAAAGCATACCAAAGCCATGGAGAAACGTTAGTTTTGGCAAGATGAGCAAAGGGAAGTGGGAAGAAAGGAAGCAAACAAAATATAGAGAGAGGAAATTCTACCTTGACTCTCCTCGCAGAAGTTTCACTAAAACACAACAAACAATCAGCCAGCAGTCTTTTTATATCATTGAAAAAATAATTAAAAGAAAAATATTTAAAGTGAGCGACCTCTGCAGCTCTACTCTTTTCAACGTATGAAATCCTGAGGTTAAAAAGTTTCATGGAATTTAATCTCTTAGGAAATTCATTAGAAAGTCCAAATGCTCACAGCCTCAGGGTTTGGCATGTCTGGTTCTCTCCTTCTAGGTAAGAAATACACTTACTCTGCATAAATGTGGATGTGCCATTAGGTGAAACCCCATTCCCGAAACATAACGAGTCAATACAGTGGGCTTTATAGGGTCCAAGTCCAATATTCCAACAAGAGAGGTAAGAAGTCATTCAGCTGTTTGCCTAACAGAAACAGTAGAAATGCAGTTCAAATTCTTCCCCAAAGTTGTCAATTTCTGTTGACTTTAAAATATAAAACCATATTGGTTACACAACAATAACACCATTTGCAGAGTTGAATAAAGTATCAGAACATTGCTTCTTTCTCTAACACATATATGCTCAGCGATGTTAAACACACGGGGTAGAGTAGAAAAACATGTCTTTTTCACACCTTCTCCCACCTCGCATTTACCTGGCCTCAAGGAGCTAGTACTCCAGGTAAACGGAGTACTCTAGGTAAACAACCTATGGTGGTAGTTCCTTTTGCTAGTAGAACTCATGTGAGTAGGATGAATCATGGTAACTATGTTTCTTAGTAAAAGCTTCAAAACTCTGCCCTGTATGGCCAGTTTAAGCCCAGCTGCAGCATTTGGCCTACACTCAAAGAAAGAACTAAATCTGACTACAACTTCTCCTTGGGTACACCTGAATTTATGGCTCATTTCTCTGCTTGCTCCGTGCTCCATGGGACAGATCTGAGTATGTTTCATTTTCATTGAGAGCAGCCCAACTCAGGCCACAAAAATCAATAGAAGGCCTGTACTCAGTTTGGCTGCAAAGCCAGAGAACAAGGTGAGAAATGGTCCCTGAGTTAATAAAAGGAAGTGGAGTACACGCACACACCCTCTCCCACACAGGCGATTGAGTTCCCCTCCACGTGGGCTGCCAGAGGAAGCTTATTGTAAACCAAGCTGGCACAGAGCGCAGAAAGTGATCAGCTATTGTGAACATAAGGATGACCCCATCCCCCAAAAAGGTGAAGAAAGACCAACAAAATTAATGTGAATGAGATCCGAGGGTACTATTGAGGTCAATCATCCCCATCCTTGGCTGAGTTTTGAGTGACTTGGTAAGTCTTTCAAAAATGTAGACATAGATATAGCTTACAGCACTTCGGGGAGAGGGTGAGAAGAGAGCATTAAAAATTTAACCTGTAAGAGATGAAGGGAGCATTCCTTTAGGAGCATTCCTGTCCTAAAGTCTCAGATTAGGTCCTTTCTCTGCTGAAGACCTCAAAGGTCGTATAGCAGGTTTGGGTGGTCTGTGTGTGTACGTGCTCACAGGGAGGGTGGGTGGATGTTTAATATTAATATCCCAGGGAGTTATGCCTGCAACTGAGGAATATTTCACTCTCAGAAGCAAGTACAAAATGCTCCTGACTTTATATACGATTTGCCTGTGGATTCTCAATGTTAAAAGAGTAATCTCTATTCACATGGACAAAGAAAGACTTTGCTCTGGGTACAGTATGAATATTCTCATAAAGAAAATTTCCAGACGCCCAGCCTAATACTTCACATCTGTCCCGAAGATTCAAGCAAACAACCTTTATCCACATGCAAAGATCTCACTGGTGCAGTCCTGACTTCTGGCTTCTCTCCTCCTCTGGAAACTCTAGGGACCCTAGTTATTTTCCGTATTTTATAGATGAGAAACTGAGACACCAGGATGACCGTGACTTGCCCAAGACTGTGGAGCCCAGACATCTAATGTTGAGCCCCTATTCTTAAGCACATAGTTCTCTGCATTGGGGAGGGTTTCCATGGCCAGCCTAGTTCTTTGCAGCTCTTGAACTAGGTAACTGGAGTCTCTAGGAAAGACAATTCCATCGAGCAAAAACCCCAGCAAAAAGTATGACATAACTTGCTTGGAACTGGCAAGGCCCTTTCTCCCATGACATATATGCTTCCTTCCATATGCTCTTCCTGACATATATGTTCCCAACACACAAGTTCCCGACACATACATTGTAGATACATATTTTCTTTTACTTCTGACTCTAGCAGAACTATCCCTCCTGCCTAGCTGACCATTTGCTACCCACAGGTCGTTCATAGAGAAATTTATTTCTCCCTCTGCTACGTGGTGACAAGAGCACAGACTTCTGAGTTGGTTACGGGGGTAAATCTTGGGCCACTGGCATAATTACCTTAAGTTCAAAATGTAATAGGACCAGAGGGCTAGCCCAGTGGGGGGAAAGTATGGTTCTGGGTCTGTGGGGCTGCAGACAAGGCAACGAGCCCTTAAGTAGAGCTGGCTTACTCTGAGGTGTGACTTTGTGATATAATGAAAGCCATGAGCTGATCATCGTGGCTCAGGTGACTGAGGGTTCAAAGTCCTCTCAGCTGAGCATGTGGAAGGTCATCTTCCCTTAAAAACTACTGTGAAAGCATTCTGTACCACCAGCACCCATGGGAGCTTCCAGAGAAGAGAGCTCTGCCACCCTCGTCTGGGACAGTGGTCCAAAGTGGAGCTTTGCTTCCTGTGGCTCTCACCTTTCCCTGGCATTGTTCCTCTATTTCTCAAGCCCGTGAGATGACTGGCTCTAGAACCTCTTCCATTCCCACCTCCCTGGGACAGCTTAGTACCATGTGCTGGGGGCTGAGTTGGGGGATCAGAAGAGCTTAATGAAAAGAGACGTGGCCAGCCAGGGTGGGAGCCACCTTCAGTGAATGTAACGTTGGAAGTGAGCCAGGCTGTGGAATCCCGAAGAATTCCAGCCTCTTGAGGCCTAGGCTTCTGGGGAAGCAGAAACTGGAACTCTGCCCCACTTCAGAGTATTAGACTCAGGCTGCTGTGGGCACTGACTACTCAGCCATCAGCACCTCTCTGTCGTGATGAGTGCTCTACATGGGACTGGACTGGACACTTGTGAGCAGATGGACCTCTCGACTCTTAATGGAGAGGTTGATCTTTTGAAGAGGGTTAGACTGGAGTTCTGGACTTCCGGCTATTACCAGAAAGAAGCTTTTCTGACACTCCAGTCTAGGGACTGAGGGAAACAAGCTACCTCAGTTATAGAACCTCCTTGTAATGTGCTCTAATACTAGAAATGATCCAAGTGTTTGTCAATAAGTGACTGAATAAACAAATGGTGATGAATCCATTCAAATGGAATACTACTCAGCAATAAAAAGGGATGAACTATATTATTATATATAGTAGCATAAATGCATCTCAAATAATTGCGCTGAGTAAAGAAGTCAGACAAAAAAGAGGTCATACTGTAGGATGACTCCAATTATATGAAATTCTAGAAAATACAAAGTAATCTATAGAGACAGAAAGCAAATGAGTGGTTGGTTATCTGAGCATGGGACCGGAGAAGGGCAGGAGGAAGGGGTTACAAAAGGGTATCAGGGAACTTTTGGTGTGATGGATATGTTCGTCATTGATTGTGGTGTGAGTTTCATGACTTTATACATATGTTGAAACTTATCAAACAGCACACGTTCAATGTGTGTAGTCTATTCTGCATTAATGTACATCAATAAAGCTGTTTAAAAAGATGAAATTATGTATGTAAGGCATTTAGCACTGTGCCTGGCATATAGTTTGTGCTAAGTAAATAGGGGCTATTTTTGTCATTTTCATACTGGCCCTCACTCTCATCTATTTTCGCTGATAACAGAAGCTAAGGACATGAAGATTCTGATTCTGCAATGTATTCCACGTGGACTCCACCCAAAGGCTAAGGGAACCTCAGGTGTGCAACAGACTTAGAGCCAGTATAGAAAGAGATTCAGAAATTGACTTGGGAACCCCTTCCAACCAAGTGACACTTCCTGGATAACATGTTTCCATTTCAGTTGATGGGAAAAAAAACTTCTTGAAATATGTTTCTGATAATGCCTGTAATTCTGAGAGCACATCTTGGACTGTTTTCTCGTCTTGTGTAGACTGAAGAATTGTTCCAGATCAATAATTTCTGCCGCTCTTACCAAAACCAGGCTCTTGATCTTTAAACGCCACCGCACAGTTGTAAACGGCTCCCCGAAGCGTGTGGCGTCCTCTAGCTGGAGTCCTGAGCCCTGGGTTCCAGGGTTGTTTTAGTATTGGGATTAAGCTTCCCCCACAGCCTAAGTTCACCTCTCTTGAGTTCAACAGGAATTTCTTCAGAAGGAGATCCACTCTCATCCTTAATCCTGTACAACTTCGGAGTGTCCCCGGCCTTCCTGCCCTTGTGCGTGTGTGGAGTAAGTGGTGCTTCTGAGGTGAGTCTGAGAGACTCCAGGAGACTCTCTCGACACAACAAAATTCCCCACTGCATCCCAAGACCTTGGGCCATTAGTGATTCATTTTTGATTAAATATTAATTTTTAAAAATAGAAACCTGCCTTGGAGGGATAAATAGTGAATAATTTTTTTTCCATTCATATTTTTCTAGAAAGGAAGGAAGGGGAAGGATAATACTGAATCAGAGGGTGAAACTCGAACAAGGGGAAAGTTTTCTCAAAGGGAAATCTCACCAACTTTACCACGTGGGGGTCCTTTCCTCCCACTCCCCTCAAAGGCCTACAGCGTAGCCTTTGCATTTGCGTCAACAAAACGCAGAGAGGAGGTTTCAACCTTCCACGAGGATCAGGCATCAAACACTTTAAAAATCTATCGTGGGGGCTGGTCCCGTGGCATAGTGCTTAAGTTTGTGTGCTCCACTTCAGCAGCCTGGAGTTTGCGGGTTTGGATCCAGGGCATGGACCTACACACTGCATGTCAAGCCATGCTGTGGTAGGCATCTCGCATATAAAGTAGAGGAAGATGGGCATGGATGTTAGCTCAGGGACAGTCTTCCTCAAGCAAAAAAAAAAAAAAAAAATCGATCAAGAATGTCCTGGATAAACAGGAACATCTGAGCTGCTATTTTAATGAGGTGAAAGCCAATGTGACACTTCACTATCTGACACGTTCTGATTTTCTTGGCCCCTGAATTCAGTCTCCTGCTTCCTGGGGAAACAATTTTTTTTTTTTTTTTCTGAATCTATATCTGCCCTCTAATCACCCAAAAGCTGTGATGGTGAGTTAGTTTCAAACAGAAGAATCATAAAACTGATCAGAGAGGGGCTACTTATACAGACAGGAACCTAGAAGTACCAGGAGGCCTGAGCATGGCCTGGTGGCTCTCTGGTCTATGGTGACAGTGTTCCTCCTTCTGGGCCTGGCACCTGCCTCAGGGACTTCACGTATATCCGCGTGTCACACTTGGAATCAGTGCCCATTTACACTCCGAGTCTTAAACGATGAGAGATTGGCCTGTCTGTAGGAGGGGTCACACCACGTTGACCTCTGTCCAGGGCTTCTTGTGCCTTCAGGAAGGTGTTGGCAGGGTTGGAATGCCTCAGAGGTGCAGAGATTTGCACCCGCCTCAGAAATACCAGAGGGTTAGGCCAAAGGGAGGGAGGGAAGAGTGTCCAGAAGAAGTTTCCCCAAAGCCTGGGCTAATCAGCTGATCGATGGCTGACCCTGGGCAAAAGGGAGAAGTCTGCAGAACGTGGCTTTTATTCTACAAACTCTCATTTAGCAACCATCATATGCCAAGCACTGTAACAAGCTGTGGGGAAGCATTGGCGAACAGGAAACAAGAACTCACATGTCAGTGGGAGACAGAGACTTAACTCAAATATCAGACCCTAATCAAGTGGCCTCCCTACCTCGCGGGTCCCTTCTCCCTCCTAGTAATGTTCCTGCGCCTCCCAGCCTCTGGTTTCGCATTGTGACCAGATAGCCCGCTGCATTTCCGTTCTTTGAAGACGGCATCCATGCTCCCCCAATCCCTTTCCTCTCGCACTGCCACTCCTTCAGTACCTTAAATACCTTCTTACTGGGGAAATGAAATCTGTTGGCTGATCACTCACAATTCTGTTTCCTTTTTTCAAAAGCATTTGCTTTTAAAAGAGGACATCGGAGAACAGAACCTTATCCCAAAGAGTATTCCCTCTGACGGCAGAATTTCTGTCACAGAGACAGAATGGTAAAAAAGATATTTTTAATAGTGACATTATTTTAATATTCCCTTCTATGTCTAGTGACGTTATCTTAATATTCACCTTAATTTCATAACAATCACACGAAGTAGTTAATAATATATAGATAAGGATATGAAATTTAGAAAGTTCCAGTGTTTTACACAAAGTCACACAGCCAGCAAATAACAAAAGTAAAACATGGAAGCAGGTTCTCGGGCTCCCAAGCAGTGGTCTTTCCATCAAACCACCGTGCCTCCCTTGGCAGTTCCTTTGTGCAAGTCTTCAGGCCATCAGCTGGCTTGAATGAGGGGCGGAGACGGGCTCCAATGAGATAGCAATATTTATGGGACTTTCCGTAACTCAAACAGGCACCTTGGGAGCTACTTCTAGTTCTTCTAGGCGATCTGCCCAAGTATTTCCCCTTCTATTTTCCTCTGACCCTAGCTAACTTAAGCTCCCTTCTAAAATTTTGAGGTGTTGAGGAGGGAGAGGATAGAGGCTTATGGAATTGTGCCAATGTTCCCAGAGTCCTTGGGCATTGCTTATGGATTGGCCTGTCTTTCTCCCACTTCCGATGAACAGAGGGATCAGCTTTTGTTGTTGAGAACTTCTGGTGGTTGGAAGCGTGGGAAGTACATGGCATGTCTGGTGGCCTTGGCCCAGCCCTGGCCATAAAACGAGATTTCATATCATTAGCAACTTTCCTTTCACAGTTCGTTAGCATGAAACGTCTTGGCAGCTGAAATGACGATGGGGACTCTCTCCTCACCAGTGATTTCACAGGAAAACACCCCATCCTAAGAGCAGCCATGACACAGCTGTACTTGCTGCTTTAATTTGTAGCTCTGATTCATTAGCAAGTTGAGATGCTGGAAAATGCTCATAGCAGTGGTCAGCTGGCAACCAGATGGCAAGTTGGAATTAACTTTATATGGTAGGTCTAGTGGATAAACTAGTTGTATCTGGATGCCTGGCTTTGTCCACATTATTAGAAGGCTCTGCTACCAAGGCTGAGCTGGAGATAGCAGGGTAAGCTGAGGCACCCCAGACGGTCCCAATGAAGTGTATATGCAGTGTGCGTGTGCATGTATACATATATATATAAATATATATACACATTTGTATATATGCATGTGTATATACATACATATGAAATATAAACGTATATTTATTTTTACCCATATTCATTGTCTATCTTCAAAAGAGGATGGAAAATATAGTTATATTAGCCGCTGAGCAAGTTGTATTTGAGGTCAGGACATGAAGTTTAAGTATATTTTCTAGGAGAATTGAGTGTCATTTCATGAGTTAGGGCTAGAGTTGAAAATAATAATTCCCAAAGTCATTTGAAATGTGCATTCCTTTAAAAGATAAAAACAGTGCAAGTGACCCTGATGACTGATCGAGTCTCTCTGTTGATACCTTAGGTGACATCTATGGCTCATGCTGTATGTGTGAAAATTCAAGCATTGACCTACACTAACCTCAAAGGTTCCTTTTTCTTCTGCCTTGGGTCTATTGATTTAACCACCATCAATAGACAGAGTTCACTCCAGCCCCACCTCTGCCTATTTACCAAGTAGAAATTGAAGAATAGAGGTGAAGGTGGTTTGGTGTAGAATTTTAACTTTGCTGTTTGCCTAAGGCAGTGTGGCAAGTATCCCCTAAGATGGTCCCCAGTGACCCTTGCATCCTGTTTTCACACCTTTGTGTAATTCCCACCCCACCCCATCCCTTGCCCTTGATTTTGCGCTAAACTTATTAACTTGCATCTAACAAATACAGAAAAGTGATGGATGTCACTTTGGAGACATGTTGTGGCTTCCAGCTTGAGTGCTTTTTCTCTCTCTCTCTCTAATTCTCTCTCTCTCTCTCTTTCTCTCTCTCTCACTCTCTTGCTCTTCCTCTCTCTGATCACTCTTTCTGTGGCGGACGGCTGCCATGTTGTGAGTTAGGCTGGTGGAGAAGGACAGAGACCTACCAATAACTGTGTAATTGAACATTAAAGCAGATTCCCTTCATGGTTCATCCCTTCTCTGGCATTCAGATAAGATCACAGCCCAGACTAACAGCTTGCCTGCAATCTCAGAGAGAATTTGACCCAGAGGCACTCAGTGAAGTTGTGCCCAGATTCCTGAATGGAAATTAAGAGATAATAAATGTTGTTTGAAGACACCAAGTTTTGGAGGTCATTTGTTAAGCAACAATAGATAGTCAATACAGGCAGCAATGGGAGACAAGGTGATTCCCTCATTAACCACTGAGTGGATGAGCCAAGTGGTTACAGGGCTCAGTGGCCAGTATACCCAAGTTCTGAATGAATCCCGATTTCGGGGGGGAGTTTTTTTAAACTTAAATAGGGGAATCACCACCTGTCACTCACTGTGCATACAAGAATCTCATCAGACACATTTCTACCCCTGGCTAGAATGGTTTAAAGACGATCCCGTCTAGAGTGTTTTTAAAAATACGGAGGCCAGGGCTCCACTGCAGACTTGCTAAAATAGAATCTCTAGGGCGGGACCTGGATCTGTATTTTTAGAAAATCATCCTGGTAATTTTGCTGTTTAGTTCCGTTTGGAAATTGCTGGAATAAATAACCTTTCCAGGTCGTGTTCCATGTTGGATCTCCATGGTTCTCTATGTTAAGGAAGTTCCAGATCTAGTGCGGGTGATACCCAGCAGTGAGTTTAACATACGTGCACGTCCTAAATGGGGTGTCAGCAGCTTGCAGAACTCGGCAAGTTGAGCAATACCACAAAACTTACTTGTATTTCTGAGTCTAAGCAAAGTAGGAAAGGATTCTAGCATAATTCCACACATGGTTTGTTTTCTAACAACTCAGATGACAATGCTGTGTTGCTCAAGTTAGCCGTTTTCAGAGACACCGTGGTATGGGGAAGGAGACACGGGGGTTAGAGCCAGAAGAACTGGATTTAGGTATTAGCTCCTATGCCTGGCAGCTGTGTGACCTTGGGTAAGTTAATTAATCTCTCTGAACGCACTTCTTTTACGTTTTAATTTATTTTAAAGAACTCTACTGTGGTTTTTTTCTGACTATAAAAATAACACATCCTTCTGCTAAAAATACGAAACATACAGAAAAGTATTTTTAAAATCCAAAATCATACATGACCCAGAACCCTCTGATAGCTATAGTCCTATTTCCTCCAGTCTAGTTCAAACAGATTTACATACATGTTTTTATAGAATTATGATTGTGCTATTATATGTCTTTTATTCTGATTTTTCACTTGGCATTATATTCTGAACATTTTCTCACGTCATTAAAAGTTCTTCAAAACATCACTTCTAGGGGCTCTGTAGCATTCCCTTGTGTAGGTATATCATAACTGTTTTCTATGGTTAAACCTTTAGGTTATTTCCAAGTTTTCACCTTTATAAGGAATATCGTGAGAAACACCTTTGTATACAAAGTTTGTCCACACTTCCAATTACTTCCTTAGAAGGAAATCTCAGAAATGGAATTACTGCATCCAACGGTATGAATATTTTTAAAGGTCCTAATGTCTGTTGCCAATTGCCCTTCAGAAGACTTAACGAATGTGGACTTCCACCAATAGAAAGAAAATTCCCACCTCGCTGCAAAGCTGCCGGCAGAAGGCATTATCTATTTCGTTAAACATTGCTAATTTGATGGTCTACATATCTTTGTTAGTTTAACAGTCAAAATATGCTTTCTTGTTTTAATGTGTACTTCTTATATTGCTAGTAAGATCAAGTGCTTTTCCTACATTTGGTACTGAGACTCTTTCTTCATTGGTAAAATGAGAATAAGAATCCCTACCCATATCGTAGGGTTATTGGGAAAATCTATGAAATGATCATTGTGAATACTTTTTATAACTGCAATGATATAGTAGGTTTATATAACTCCTAAGGTCTCAGTTTAGTTGGTAGCTATTTTATATGTAGACAAGCCAATCTATGATAAGGGTGTGGCATTGAGAGTAAATCCCCTCGGTCTTCCTTCATCCCATACATTCCCATGTCATGTAATCAGAGTTCAGCAGCACTAAGAACTTCGATGAAGAAATACTCATAAGTATCAAATGGACCAGTGCAACCTAAATGGCTGTCTTCATGTTATCACTCTTGGTAATGGTTGGTGTTGGGAGTGGGCTGACTTCGTTGGTTGTATGTTTGTTTGGGCCTCCAGCTATTTAACAGCAGCTCTCTATAGCCATTTGCTCCTCCTTTGCCAGGCACATCCCTGAGTCACTGCTCAAATGTGGGTGGCAGCAATGGTCAGCTCTCCTTCAGCGAGGACTAACACATTGACCCTTTCCACATGCCCTAGGAACTGGTCTGCCTAGATGTAGAAACTGCTTGATTTCAAAACACCTAATGATGGCAAGCACCAGGAGAAAGCTACCAGTCCCAGAATTTCTATATTACATGGGTGACATATTATTGTTCCTTCAACGTGATTATCCCACTTACTTGAAAATCAAAATTAAGAAATAAAAACCACTATGATAAATGCCTGAAAATATTGTGAGAATTTTTCAACAAATTCAATGTAAAGCGTCCAAGAAGTTTAACAGTATGTGGATTTCAAAGGAGAAATATGATGGATTTAAAATGTAATCAATATTCAATCAGACTGTAACTTCACTATCAGAGGCCTGGAATTCAGGGTTTCTGTTTTCCAAGAACTCTATTCTTTGTGCCTGGAGACAGCAAGTTTGGGAGTGGAAGTTGTGAGGGTAGAATCTGTTCTTTCCTATTTATAATTAAAAAAATTAAAAAGGGTGTTTGGGGACCACTTGTACTAGTGCCTATAAATCCACAGTAATGAATTTTGCCTTAGTAGCTCTAAACAGACTATTCCTTTTTCTCTAAATTTATGGAAGAACTTTAAAGGATTTTGTGTATGTAGTTATGCAGTCTGTGCTTTAGTTGAATGGGACTTTTGGCTGAGGACGGATGCAAAGCTAGACATTTTGGGTTCAATTTTCTTTGGTATATCTTTCCCAGATATGACTTCATTTTATTTATACAGTCCCATGGTATCTCTATAAACTTGCTTTTTATCATCATCTTCTGAAATCTCATGCAAGGAAGAGTGGTTGCAGAGGGAAAGAAAATCAGTTTCCTAGCTGTTTTCAATGAGAGATCCACCATTTTGTCCAGAAGGATAGCTCAGTTATTACAGCCATCATTTTGATGACCAGAATGATTTCTGTGGCCCCCCAGAAGTGAGAGTCTCTACAATGGCCAGCAAGCATTGGTCAGGACTGCCTGCGTCAATTGTCCCCCCTACCCCCCAGGGTCTGTAGAATCAGAGAAGCTTGGGTCAGAGAGGTGCTGGGCTTACCGTAGAGCAATGTTCTCCTAACTCATGGCTGGTTTGGAACGACTCTGACCACTGAAGACTGAGGGCACATCCAGACGAACCACAATGGAGAAAAAGTCCCTAAGGAGTTCATCAGTTTGGAAACAGTCATTTCTGATCTTCATGTCCCATACATGGCAACACCAAATTCTTCGGAGTGGGATGAACTCAAGGAAAGGCCTGTGTGACTACCTAGCATCCTTCTTGCTGCAAGTTCTCTGGCTAGTGCAGAGCTTTCTCCCACTTTATTATTAGAAATACTATTACTATATTAAATAATAATAATAACTAATGTTCATGGGACTTTACTAAATGACAGGCACTGGGTGAAGTGCTTTACATGTATTATCTCATTTAATCCTCACAGTGCCTCAGTGAGGTAGGTGCTATCGTTATCCCATTTTATAGGTTAGGAGACTGGGTCTGAGAGGTTCACTAACTTGTCCAGGCACTTGCTGAGGAAGGGGCTCTGCTGGAATTCAAACACAAGCAATCGAACCCCAGAGGCCATGCTCCTCATGAGCATGATGACTGCAAGTGGTACAAACAGTGTGCTGGGCACAGACAGTAAACGCTTACAAGACTACACTCAATGTCCCTCACTTCCTGTCTGAGAGTGAAGGAAAAAGGCATCAGATCTGTGGGAGACACGCCACAGATACCCAGCTCAGCACTTTATGTCTAATCTTTCAGTGCATCGTCAGACAAGTAAATTCTCCCTTTCTAACGCCGTGACTGGGATAAATAGAAAGACAAAACAGAATGAAATAAAATTACAATATTTCTTTCCCTGCTTGTCACAAAGGAAGGGTTCCATGGAAAGTTGAGAAACAGATGGTCCAGGGCAGAAATCAAGTTTGATGTCTAGGATTAAAGACCAGATGCCACTAAACAATCTTCAGAAGGCTCTTAGAGGGACTTCAAAGAAATCACCCAAAGCCCCATATCTCTCTCCATGAAGGAAGCAGACTTAGTCATCCATGCCCTTTTGCAGCCAGCTTCTCCCCCACCAGACAGTCCCTGAGATTAAGCTAAACATTTTGGGAAATGAAAGGAACAGAGTTAGGAACAGAGAAATCTAACGTCTTATAGCGTCTGTCAATTTACTTGTTTCACCGAGTTGACTGATCAAACAAGTTCCCTGCAGACACCAACTCTTCTCTCCTCTGACTTTAACTTAAAATTCAGTTTACTTCTCCTTCTGGAGATTTCTCTCTAACACATATGTATCATGAGTTTCCTCTTAGCTCTTCATAAGGTCACTTCTCATTTGTAAAGTCTCTCTCCCTTCCTTGTCTCTTCTTACTACTTTTGTGAAGCTAGGAGTGATGCTACTAATTCATGACCCAAAATATGAGTGGTGCTAGAGACACACCCGTGTCAAGGACGAGGAAAGATGGAGATATGGAAGTAAAATTTGAATAATATGAAACTAAGTGTATCAAGCTCTGGAGTTCTAGAACCATTCACTGAACCCCTTCAGAATCTCCCTTTACAAATAACCTAGGGTAGCATTACAGAATCTCCAGTTTGGAAAAGATGATAGAGGTAATCTGACCTGTCAATCAGCTGCTGTTTGCATGCATTCTACGTCATTCACATATTCAAGTAAAAACAAACCAAACTATTATTGGGCCCCAGAACTGAATTAGGTGATGGAAATTTGGGACAAATAAGACCCAGACACTGTCCTCAAGAAGCTTAGTATTGCGGGGGAGCAGAAAGTACCATGGAGAGGGAGGTACAAGATGCTGCGTCACAGATCAGGCTTGGTTGGGGAGGAGGTCAGGAGAATTTCTGCAGAACAGGAGATGCTTAGGCTGGTTCTAGGAGGGAGAGGAAGATCTGCCTCATTGCAAGTAACAGAAATACCATTTAGGCAAAGCAGGGGCCGTATTGGAAGGATATTGGCTCTCTCAGATTACTTGGGAAGGGCTAGGATACAATGGAGTCCCAAGGCTTCAAATGTTTTTAGGGCCTCCCCCATGTGCTCACTCCAGTTTATTCTGCACATCAATTTCATTCTCTCTTACCACAGACCGGCAGGATACTTGGCTGCCGAAGACTCCCCCCTCATACTGCACAGTTATGCAACCCAAGTGGACTGATCTTATTTCCCCAGATCCAGTTTGAAAAGTCCTGGGGACTGGGTTGGAGCCCACTGCAGAACCGATCAGCTATGGCCAGGGGACAGTGCCGTGTTACACAGACATGGCCATTGGAGAACAAACTCTATGTATTGAGTGCACTCCCAGAAAAGGGGAAACTGTGGGGACCAAACAACCATTCCACTTTGGGTCCTCCATAGACGTGTCACTCCAGAGCACCAGTCTCAGCTCAATGACTTACAAGGAACAGGTTAGAAGCTGTCCTAAGAAAACTTGTGAAAACCTGGCTTCCAGCTCAGTGTTGTTCTAAGTACACACTCTTTGCACACTGCTTCTTATAACATGCGTGCTTTGTAAGCATTAATTATTAAGCGAATACAAGGGCAGGCCACAGCAGCAGAGGGACCCAGTCAGTTGATGATGATGCTGGTGATAATTACCAGTTGAACACACTATGTGCTTCTGAATACATTATCCCATTTATTCTCACCACCACCCTGAGGGGTAAGTTAAAGTAATATGTGATGAACACTTAATTGAGCACCTACTATGTGCCAAGAATGGTTCTAAGAGCTTTACGTGTATTAACTCACTTTATCCTCACAGCAACTCCATAAGGCACATACTGTTGTTATCCTGATCTTATAAGTGAAGGAACTGAGGCACAGGGGACATCAATAAGGAATCTAAGGTCATACAGCTTATAAGGATAGAACTGGGATTTGAACCCTGGCAGTCTGGTTCCTGAGTTCATGCTCATAACTTCTATTTTGGTAGACTGTTAATTTATTATCTCCATTTTATAGTGAGAAATTTGACCAAAGCAAAGCCACGGTGAGAAGTCATACCAGTAGTAATTTTAAAAATAGCAATAGCCAATGTCTATCCACATGCACTATACATCAGGTGCTGTATTAGGCACGAACACTCTAATTTCCCTGACTGTCCTGAAAGGAAATTATTTTTGTTGGTGCTTTTAGAAGACACGCTCTGAGATATAAAGCCCAGGGCTGAATTTCACTTGTTCACTGACCCACACCCAGTTTGTGTTCTGGAGGCTTTAGAAAGTCAGGAATATGCTGGAAGAGCTGAGAACTGGCTGACTCCATAACAGAACGAAATTTGGGTTAGGGCGATGCTCAGACTAAGCCCCAGGGCTGGCAGTAATAAATCCACAAATCCTCATGCTTGCTCTGGCCCCTCGTGTCTTTCCCACCAAGGTCTACTTACTGGAACAAATACCCCTAGAGTGAGGGTCCTGAGATAGAGCTGGCTCTGCCACCAGATCCTGTGTGACGGGGCTCATCTGCTGAGCCTGGCCAAGCCTCATTTCCTCATCTATAAAATGGGAACATTAGTGGAAATGGCTTGTAGAGCCCCTCTGAGCTCGAAAACTTTCTGAGTCTTCACTGACGAGAGGTTTCACATCTATGATTTCTTCTTGGAGGACACTTCCATTTTAGACTTGTTCCTTCCTGGGTTTTATGGCCTGAATGTTTGCGTTTCCCTAAAATTCATATGTTGAAATCCAAACCTTCATGATGATGGTCTTAGGAGGTTGGGACCTTTGGGAGGTCATGAGGGCAGAGCCTTCAAGAATGGGATAAGCACTCTTGTAAAAGAGACCCCAGAGAGCTAGCTAGAGAAAAGATGGTTGTCTCAGAAGTGGGCTCCCACCAGACACTAAATCTGCCAGCGCCTTGATCATGGACTTCCCGGTCTCCAGAACTGGGAGACATAAATTTCCATTGTTTAAAAGCCACCCAGTTTGTAGTATTTTGCGATAGCAGGCCAAACGAACTAAGACGCCAGGATTCACAGCAAAATAGAATGTTGATGCTGAGAGCAGGAAGGGGGAATAGAGGCCGGGAATTGCAACCTCCTAGGCACCAATCCTCGCCACAGCCCACTAACAAATCCCCTCCCTATAAACCCGCGGTGGTCCCCATCTCCAGGCAGATGTCACTCACCTGCAGGGTAGAGTCCTCACAGCTACCCAGGCAGGCGGGTCAAAGCTCATGGAGAGCAGGAGGTATGATGAATCATACACATGATTTTAACATGTAGACTTTTAAAGTCTCAGCACATAAACTTATAGAAGTCACCCTTTAGAGGCATTTAAATAATGGCTCTTGCAGGAAACCCTGCTCCTGCTTCCTATACTTCAGCTGTTTGGGAAATATGGCTGAGGCACTGAGACCAGTCGAAGCAGATTCCTCCAGAACTTTCTCATTCCTGATTGAGACTCTGTTAGCCAGCACTTACAGGACTGACATCTCAGCTCCTTTGCATTTACCTGCTGCCATGATTTAAAAAAACATCTATAGCGCGTGCTAGGTGCGGGCACTATTCTAAGCCAGTCACCTATGTGAAGGAATTTTATCCACGCAGCAACCCTGGGACGAGGGTTTTCCTTTGAGGAGACTGATTTATGGAGGTTAAATAACTTGTCCAAGGTCACTCAGCTGGTAAGAGATGTGTTAGTTTCCTGTGGCTGCTGTAACAAATTACCACAAACTGGGTGGCTTACGACAATCCATATTTATTCTCTCACAGTTCTGGGGTCCAGGAGTCCAAAATCAAGGCATCACCAGGACCGCACTCCCTCCAAAGGCCCAAGGGAGAGGCTTTCCTTGCCTCTACCGGCTTCTGACGGCTCCAGGTATTCCTTGGCCTGTAGCAGCATCACTCCAATCTCTCCCTCCGTCTTCACATGGTCTTCTCATCTTCTGTGCCTGTATCTTCTCTTCTGTCTCTCATAAGGACCATTGTCATTGGATGTGGGATCCACCCTGGTAATCCAGGATGATTGTGTCTCAAAGATCTTAAGGTATTTACATCTGAAAAGACCCTTTTTCCAAATAAGGTCACATTCACAGGGTCCAGTAGGGGGTGGGCAGGTTAGGAGGTACACAGAGCTTTTGGGGCTACCATTCAACCCACCACAGCTGAGCAGCTGGGATTCAATCAGGCAGCCCAGCTCTAGAGTGTGCTATACTCTCTGACATGCTGACTTTTCACGAGTGTCAAGAAAATGCCTGCTAAATTAATCTGAGCTTTTCACAAATCATCACAGGGCTGAAGGGCTCATTTTTCTGTATTGATACTCTGTCCACATTCCAGAAGGGCAGCACGAAAAGTCTATGCTATCCTACTCATGCCCTGACAGAGAAGGAGGAATAGTAACAAATTGAGCTCCTCTTTAAAGAGGGCTGAATTAAACTTCGGAAATGTTAAAAGCTTGTATATTTTTAAAATTTCAAGAATAAGTCTAAAACCTCATTGCCTCAAAACCACAGTTGACAAAACCACCATTGACAAAGAATGACTCAACACGCAGTGAAAATCTGACATAACACAGAGATAGTCCAAAATACGGTGTTAGGCCGTTACCCAGACGCCAGTGGCGTGCAGAGTTCTATCATAGTTCCAATTTGATGAGGGAAAACAGGTTTTTACATAAAGCCTGCAGCTTAAGTGTAGAAAACTTAAAGCTGTAGACAATCAGCATTGTCATTTAAAGGGTGAAATTTACTTCTTCTGAGGTAAAGCGAAGAGCCCAGGCAGAGCACGCACTCTATCCGATAGGATTTGAAACCGCTGAAAAGACCCTTTTTCCAAATAAGGTCACATTCACAGGGTCCAGTAGGGGGTGGGCAGGTTAGGAGGTACACAGAGCTTTTGGGGCTACCATTCAACCCACCACAGCTGAGCAGCTGGGATTCAATCAGGCAGCCCAGCTCTAGAGTGTGCTATACTCTCTGACATGCTGACTTTAGGACAGAAACACTGCCAGAGCTCTAAGTGCTGCTCAGAATAATAAAAAGAAGGTAAACAATGCCAAAGGCCAGAGGAACAAAAGGAAAATTCTTATTTCGTGTGTTCTCGTCAAATTCCATAGAAAAATAATCTACACTTAGGCAGGTCTTCTGGAGTGCAAATTCCTGCCCTGTGCTCATCTTTCTGTTTAAGCTCAGTGCTTTGCAAGCTGTCGTTAAATTGCTTACACTGGTGGATGGGGCCAGGATGGTTTTCAATCTAAAGCCAGTGGGAGCTTCAAGGTGGATTCTGAGGGCCTTTTACCACCTGAGCCCGGCCATCTGGGCTCTTCCTTTCACTGTTGTGACACTGCCTTGACGTCTGACCCCTATGAGAGAGCTGAGTCCTTTAGCTCTTGAATCTTCATGATTCTTTAGGCTTGAATCTTCAAGGCTTCAGCAACTTCAATTAACCAAGAGCATGGCGTGAAGTAGAGGTGCTGGTAAGAGAAAACAACAGATCACGGGAAAATCCTCTGGATTCGGTATTTCAAACAAGAGGTTCATCTTGTCAGACACCCAGAGTTGCCCTGTGAACAAGCTAGAAGCTAAGCGGGCAATGATGACAAACTTGGTTGTTACTTCTCGAATGACTGAGGTTGACCGTATTAATGAGTATGTAGCGATTAACTGACTAGCACTAGAATTTCACCAGGTACCCCAAAACTTGCTGATTAACACTGTCCTTGGGGAACATGTTATAACAACGTTCTCCTGATAACTTACTCCATTGGCTGGAGTCCAAGAGGGACACGTGCCCTGTGGAATTCCACACCGTAACCGGGCATGCTTCAGAGAGATTCCAGAGCAGTGATGATATTACTTATTTAGGCTGAAGGTTATCTGCCTGTCCTCCTCCAGATCTCTTTAAGCCAAAGGAAGGGCACCTCGTTAGTGTCAGATGACTAGGGTCTGGTTCCCTTTACCAGAATGAGCTTTTCGTGTCATACATACCCTGGAAGATCTGAAAAGTATTTTCTCTTGGCTTCTAGTTAGGAAAGAAGGTATCAAAACGTGACATGGCCATGGAGAGCACTGAAGACTGAGGTTACTACTCATCTGGGTGCTATCAATGGAGGCTTTTCGGAGAAATATCCAAAAACCTCTGTATAGTTTCTGCAATTAATCCTGAAGATCTGGTTGCCAGTAGTGAGTAGAAACATATGGATTACAAGTGGTTTGATTATTATTATCTCAAGAAAAAGCTAATGCATTATAATGAGGGTTGTAGCATAATAGTGAGATAGTTTGGGTAGGGAGAGAATTTGTAGTATTTTCTCGTTTCTTTTGTTATGTGCAGAAGCAGAGGGGGGAAAATGACATTTTAAAGGGAACTGATGGGATTTATTTAAGTCAATACATAACATCTCTCTTTCCCCTATCAAGTTCTGAACTATTTAAGAGATGGACAAGGACTAAGGCAAAGGGGGGTCAAAATACCGCCTTGGTTAATGAGAGCAGCTAAGATGTATGGCATAGCTAGCTCTGGAATTAGGAAGCATTGCTACACACTTGTGGGCAGTCTTAGAAAACTTAAGCCTCCCCACTGAGAGAAGCTGCAGAACGTGATGGAGCAGAGCGAATGTGAGCTTTCCAGGGGAAGCTGGCACCTAACAGGAGGGGAGGGAGGAAGGACCCAGGCTACACATGAGAATTCCCTTCCTTTTCTCATCAGGTAATTCACTCCACCTCCACGGGGCGTTGGTGGCCAGGCCAGAAGTGGGGTAGGGAAAATCTCTGTTCCTGGAAACCAGAGAGGAGGGAGAAAGTGTTTACCCATTAACGGGAACTTAAGTGGTTAAATTTCTCTTCTTGAAACAAATATCCATGTAAGTATTTGTGGGCAGAGCGAATTCCTAGTTGTGTTTTTTGGGTGATTTCTCCAATGGAGGCTAATGGCATGCAGGGAATTTTCACCAAGACCAGAGTTCTCTTGGGTCCAGAGCTTCTTCTACCCCTAGAGCATTCTAAGATTTGTGTCCACTTCCACAAGCCACTACCCAAACAATCAGCTCAAATCTGCTACGGATACATCCCATGAAGCCAGCCCCAAACCCGAGTTTGATTTATTTGGAGTCTGACATTTTTCATTATGCACATGAGTGATTCACACCCCGACTGCACTTAGAATCAACTGCGGACAGCTTTTAAAAACTGCCGATGCCCAGGCCTCTTCTCAAACCAAGAATACTGGAAACTGGCATGGATCATTTTTACCACGCTCTCCAGATGATTCTAACATGCAGCCTGGCTTGAGAACCACTAATATTGATGATTTCCCTTTGTTGGGATTGACAATCACTGCTGCTCAGGTTGGCAGAATTCTGAAGTGGGCAGTGTAGACTGGTAGTTAAAACTGTTTGCTCGGAGTCAGGCAGCCTGGCCTTGAATTCAGATTCCTCTCCTTGTTAAGTGTTATTTAATTAACTTAAATATTCTTAGTCTCCCCAGGGTGACCAAAGCCATCCACAAAAGGAAACTCACTCCAGTGAGTAGAGCTGGGCGGCCTTGGTCATCAGCATTTCCGATAGCTAATCCCAGAAGGGCTCCCTCTCTTTGATCCATCACCTCTTCATGTCTGTTGCAAATGGCGATGGAACATAGCTCTGCCATACAGACACTTAGGATGTGCTGCATGCCAGAGGATCCGTATGTGGCTTAAGCAAGTAGGAGAAAGGGTACCATCCTAAAGTCCTCTGTTGGAAAATGCAGCTCCATGGACCCCTTTCATTCACTGTCCCATGGTATAAACTTTTTTTTGGCTTATCAAATTCTTTATATTATTAGTTCATATTACAAATTAGTTGAATTTTCACACTCTCACAAGCCTAGTTCTTGGCCATGTCACAGCCTTGTAGCCTGTAAGGATCATGTCTTTTTGCTCTTATCTTCAGAAAATCACACAGTGATTACTTAATAAATAGTTCTTGATTATAAGAGTAATTATGGTCTCGGAAGGATCCTGTTTGTATAACCAGGAACCCTTAGGTCTAACCTTCCAGCTAAAAGGGATCTTAGAGACCCAGGTCTCAGAGCTGAAAGACAACTTGCCCAGGGCCACACAGGCATAGAAACATGGCCCAGATCTGAGTGTTCTTGCTCTAAGTCCATTTTTCTTTTGACTTTATCACATTACCTCCCTTTGCACGACTCTTTACTCTCTATTCTCTAAATCCATCTCATTCCATTTTCTCTCTCTGCTGCAAATACCCCAAATTCACAGAGAAGGAAAATGGAAGAAAGGTTTGAATACAAATTTCTTGCTTTTGTGTTTGGATTGCTTTGGAGGATTAGTTTTCTTGCTCCATACCTTGTTTCTCTATCAACTTAAGGAGCAAAAGAATCGCCAAGCATTTGAATCACCGACAGGTTGGTCCTCTGCCATCGCCTCCCCCAGCTCGGCACTGCCAGCTGCAGCCCATGGGCAATGATGCTAGCATCCTCCTCCCTGGAAAGGAGCCAGACAAGCCACTCAGACCTGCAGGGGGGCGACCTCTCAGCCCGGGAAGCCAAGGCAATACCTGTCGTTGCTGTAATTGGCTTGAAGCCCAGTGTCCCTTGAAGTCCAAGTGCCCGCCTTGATGGCTTTGGCTGTGAAAACTCTCCTTACAAAGGAGGCTCTCACAGGCTCCAGCCATGGGAGCCCTATGGCCAGGGTTTCAGGAAACTGGGGTGAAATAGGCAGAACAAGAGTTTGTGCAAAGACCAAACAGGACAGGAGGTTCCCACTGCTTGGAAATCTCTCTGTGTGTTCCAGAGGCTTGCAGAACAAAGACCTACACATGGTTATTTTGGCAAGAACAGGAAGGTTTAGATTATCCTTTTCCACCCCGTGAAAGTGGCCACCTAAGATGTGCGTGCTGAAGGAACATCTGTTTTAGCACTAACAGGGCCTCGGTGAGGCCTCCCCGTGGTCTTCACGGCAGATACAGCACTAGCAATGGGAGAGCCGCAGCTGTCAGATGCACACACAGTTAAGGGTTTGTGTCTCCCTTTCATCTCCGTGTTTCCAAAGTGACAGTGGGCATTGAGTGTGCTCTGATGGGCTCCGCTCCCTTCCGCTCCCACCGGCTCCCACCAGCAGCTCTGAAATATCCTGTAAGGCCACATCTTGCCTCCCTAAGGTGTTATTTTTGGAGAGGGTAGTTGAGAAATGACAAAATCAAAATATCCAGCATGAGCCTTTACACATCTTTTGTGCATTGGGTGCCTGAAGTGATGGAATTGGATCTGGCGGCATACGCTGTGTGTAAGAGAGCTTTCCCCATCTGGAGCCCACGTGTGTGGGTTCACCCCTGAGTCCCAGATATAGATATCAGTGAGTAGGGAGAGCAAGGCCAATCCAGCTCACTCACCTTTGCTCCACAGAAATGGTTTTACTCTTTGATGTACAAGGTCAAGATCTAATTTTATTTGTAGATCAAGTTCAGCTACAATTGAACAGATGAACACACTAAGAAAGATGGGATTTTGTAACTCATTGTTGAGAGTTCATGTGGCGTAATGGTTAAGAGTTGCATTCTGGAATCAGAGAGACCTGAGCTCAAATGCCAGCTCTTTTATTTGTTCTATGTGTGACCTTAGGAAAGTAAAGCAATTTGTCCAAGCTACAGTTTCTTCATCTATAAAGATAATTATAGGAATACCTACCTGGGAGTATTGTAGTGATGATTAAGATGGAGAACACCTGTGGAAAAAAAAAAAAAATGCCAGGTCAGTCACATGAGAAAAGCACAGTTAACTTATTATTATCAGTTTTAGAAGCATGGACATGACACCTTTCCAAATATTTCCATCTAGAGTTACCTATTCTATCTTCTCCCACCGTTAGAACGTCTGTATTCTAAACCAAAATTTCACTCCCTGTCTTCTGGTCTTTTCATTTTTATCTACCTTTTGGAGCCAGATGTTAAAAATTGAATCCCTTTTCATCATGGCAGCGACTGGGCCACTGCATTGCACAGCTCTAAGGGACTGTGGACACACTGTTGTCTGTGTAAATGGCACCCCCTGGTGCCAGCCCTACAGGAGACGTGACTAGGAAGGATGGAAGGGAAGAAGGATTGTAGAGAGAATGGCCACATTCTTCCTCATGAAAATCCCCGGTGAAGAGAGGATCACACTACTGCCCCGCCTTCTTCAGCCAAAGCAGCTACAACTCTGTCAGTCCTGCTTCACAGAACAGGATTTCACATCAAAGCCCATCCACTACCCTTGGATCATACTCCTCTGAAAGTGAGATACCCAGAACTAAGCCAACGTTCCAGGTGAGACATGACCAGGGGCATATACGGCAGAACTTGACCTCCTTCATTTTTCTGGATCCTGTAATTAGGATGCTGACGTGATACAATGCAATCTTAGTATTGAGTCTTTAAAGCCATTATTTTCCAGATGATGGCTTTGGCCTTTAACCACACATTGTCCTGCAATATCTCTTCACTTCTCTTGAATTGTTACTCACTTTTCATTGATATTTCCCCTTATATATATTTGTGTCTTTTCATACTGTCTATACTGGGAGTTCCCTGAGATACATCTGTGTTTTGAACATTTTGATGACTCCTATAAAGCCTAGTACAGTGTCTGGGTCAGTAAAAATGTCTAATTTGAATATTTAAGCAGAACCAAAGCAAAGGGACAGTATTTGCTAAAATTTAAAATGGCCACTATGGCAACGCAATAAATCTATTCCATGTGCACAGCGTTCCTGGGATAAAGTACCTTGAAGAAATGCCGGTAAATTCTTATTTGGTTAATGAATCATAATTCCCCAAAGCACAACCATGACGCTGATGGGAGCCCTTAGTAATAATTCTTCACGTGTGGCTTTCTTTCTCACATTTTTTATATACACAATGATTTTCAAACTACGCTCTGTGAAGCCCGTGGGCTTCGGAAGAGATGTCTCAGGGATGTGTGGGTGGGGTACCTGTTAGCCCTCTATTTCACCCAGAGCTCTTGGCCTGTAGCTGTTGTATGTATTGGACTTCCTCGTAATATTTCCTTTGGGGAAAAAAAAGTTTAAAAACCATCAGTTAAGCCACTCCCTGGTCACTTCAGAGTGGTAGGGAATATGATCATGTCTGTGTTTCCTCTTATGTAGTGGATTTCTAGGTGAAATGGATTTGAAGAAGGGTCAAAATTAGGTTTTTAATTGCTAAATTTGGTACTAATAGGTTTAAAACTCTCAACAGGCCTGATCTAAAGGGAAAGTAACTACACTACCACCAGCCCCGCTTCAGACACAGCTGGAGATGGAACTCAGATCTGGAGGAACCCTGGGGAATTGACAGACACCTTCTAAGCAGTGTTGCAGGTGGTGATTTGCTTCAGGTTTTTCAGGAGTTCCTGGAGAACTCCAATCCTCACTTTCTGTTTGGATGGTGGGAAAAAGGGTATCCGTTCTGCTTTCTGAGAAAGAATCCTTGTGTGTTTTTTCTTACTCAGAGATGAAAGTCAGATATCTAAAAACGGCCCTGGTTGGTGATCTTCTCGGGGGAAATTTCTGGAGGAGAAAGGGCAGGGTGGGCAAACATATTTCCCTTCTTCACCTCTCAGCCAGATTCCTAGAGGTCCCTCACAGGAGAGGCCAGGGCAGGCCGCTCTGACATCTATCTTCAATTCCCAGGTTATGGTTTGTGACTGTCAGGCCTCCCCTAAGAAGCATATTTTAACAAGGGTTTCGGTCTCATACCAAACTTCTCGTAATTTTTATGAGCTATAAATATTTAGAAATACCTTAACTCTGCTGGTCCATTGTTTTTCTGCAAGACGGAGAAAATAATATCTTTCACAGAGGGCATTCGGGCTGATTAAATGAAAACGGATGACAAAATAACTAGGAGAAATGTGGAATAAAGTTGGAAAGGGACAGTAGCAAAAATTTATTGTCATTTGACCAAGATGGGTGACCCAAACTCTGGAGCACTAGGAAGGAGAGAGGTGAGGCATACCTAGTGGTAAAAATGTCATCACACTAGAAAACGTGACATTGTGATGATGTCTTCACCGCCTTTACACTGCGGAGTATCAGGGAAAAATCTGAACTATGGTCAATATAAAAAAATTAACTGAAACATGGGAAATATTTCCACTTCTCTTTTCTTTCAGTGTTATAACAAATAAAATCAGCTCGTGACCAATAAAAATGTACAAGCATTCTTCCTAATCTGCATTAGTTCCATTTAACATACCAAGAATGAGGAATTTCTTTGAAAGTAACTTTAGTTAAGAAATGCATCTTTTCATTTTAAGGGATTCCACCCAATTTGATATTTTCAATTATATTTAAGGGAACTCATATGCGTTGAATGTCTCTTATCTATGGTGCTATTAAATTCAGAGTAGGGTTAAATTTTAATAGTGTACAAGTCAATTGGGCCTCTTTATTTCTCTGCAAATAATCTCCACAACTAATCCCCATAAGCCCTCATTATACTGGGCCAGAGGGTGGGGGGGAGTGGAGCTTTTCCATTTATAGGAGTCTTTGGATTCGAAACGATCTCTTTAAGTCTATTCTTTAGGACAACCTACATATCTTCGGGAAAATGGTTAATTAGTTAGATTTCCTATCTCCCCAACCAACATGACATCCGACTGAAGAAGGAAGCTCAGCGTCCTCACGGTGAGGGAGAAGAGGGTCCATCTGCTAGGTCTCTGACCCAATGTGGTTGGCTTAGGTCTGTACCTTGGGCTTGCGTCTGAGACCTGTGACTAAAGTCCATGGCTGATGAAACTGCTGGTCTGTTTCTGAGGCTATTAGTATTATCCCCATTTTCAGATGAGGAAACTGAGGCTCAGAGTGGTTATGTCTCTTCCCCAAGTGATTGAACCAGACCTGTGCCACTCCAACATGCCAGATCGCCTCCCAAGGACCTACAGGAGGCAGACGTGGCTGAGTTGTTTTCCAGCAACAATAAATTGCTCTTCCAGTGGGTAGGCCCAGCACGTCGATCTGATTTGTCTTTCAGATTTGCTCCCCACGCCCAGCCTCAGTGCAATGCAGGAGAGGACAGCTGCACGGCCTTTTAAGGTGCCTGGTCAAGAAGTCACCTAATACAGAATTAACACATCATCACTGCAACTGCAATTTGTTTCTCCATGAAAGCAAATGCAGTGCTCACTTTTTTGTCACCACTCCCTTCAGAATGAGCTAGGGACTATGGTGAAGTAGCTAGTTTACAATAAACAATAAAAGGTGAGTGCAGACGCTTTTAAAAACAAGTCCAAACATTTGGCTGGAGCCCAGAAGACATCACTCTTTGTCCATTAGGATTCTCTCCTACACAGTTTTCCAGAGGAGGATGGAATTCCTTGGGTCATGTTATAAACATTCATCTTCTAAATCACGCCCCTAATAGAAAGAACAGAAGATGAAGCATGTGCTGTAAGTCATTCGCCCGCAGAATGTGCTCTGCACACGGTAATATAACATGTGGGGTCAGCCCTTACGTCAAAGACCAAGTACACAAGTGTAAAGAGATGGGAGGAAAAAGACAGACTCCACATGGCCAGCCTGGGGGAAGGCAGGGTGTCCCTCTGGGGAGGGGAGTCTTGGAAAATGCTTGTTGGGGAGGAGCTGAGGAGAACATGGAACCACTGGGCTCTGCCGCCATCTGGGACAGAGACGGGAACAAATATGTGGGCGTGGGGGCAGTGCTCCATGGAGCAGAGGAGAGCAAAATGGGGGGAGCCGAGGGATTTCTTGGCCAGCATGCGATTAGATGTAGTCTAGAAGCAGTCCAAGGCTAGGGAAGAGACCTCTCCCTTTTCCCAGGCTTCCAATCCCTTCTTGATTCCCCAAATCTTCCTCTCTCACATCAACTCCTTTCACTCTAGACCCAAAGGAAGAGCAATCAGCGCAAGGGATAGTTTCCGTCCCTCTCCCTCATCAACCCTTTCCTCTCCAGCCAAAGAAATCCTTTAGCTTTTTCATCCCTGTCAAGGAACCAAGCAATATATACATTCCATCTGAGACTTGCATTCCCTGGCACCCATGCTGGAACCTTGATGACCTGCCCCGAGTAGCTGATCAGCTGTGATTTGCCCCATCTTTGTTAACCTCACACCTTCTCTCCCAAGTTCACAACCTCTCTGTTACCTGTGCTATTTAATTCAAGCATCACAACTAATTGAAGCAACTCTAATAGACAGAGCACTATGCAAGGACTCTGAAGACTAGTTCTGCTTCTCATTAGCTGGATGGCCAAGAGTAGTTATAACAATGATGAGGGTATGTACCATGGACTGAGCATCCAGTAGGTCAGGCCCTATGCTAAGCACTTAGAGTTATTATCCTAGGAAAACGATGACCATTATTTTTAAATTTTCTAGTAACTGGAAACTTTGGTACATCACTAACATATCTTGTTTTTCCCCATGGTTATTAAATTTGAAAACAAAACTCCCCAAAACTCAAAGAGTCTCCTGGTTCCCAGGGTTGGGGGGAGGAAGGGGTTGAGTGCGTGTCAGATTTTGTGGCATTTCCTTCAGTGGAATCCAAGTGGGGAAACAGGTGATAGCAGTAGAAAAGAGCAGGTGGGCAAGTCCCAGAGACATTTAGGGGAGAGGAAGGAAGGAAGCAGATGCCACCCTGGGAGACACGTGTCCGTGCAATGAGCAATGACTGCTCGCCTTGGCATTGCTAAATAATCATAGGCCTGCACCCTGGTACTCATTCCGGGGGTAAATGTGGGAAATTTCCTTACCTTGATGAGCTGTGGGTCCTGCTTTGTAAGATTTACAATGGCCAGTGACCAGACTCAGAGTATACAACTGTGGTTCAGGCTCCTTCTCCCAGACTAGTTGTGTGGGACCTTGGGTGAGTCATTGAACCTCTTCTGAGCTCATTTTCTCATCTAAAATGAAAACCTGATGCCCACCCTACCTTGCAGATCAATGTGATAATGCTGGGGCCAGTGCTTTTTAAGCTCTAGGACATATTTATGAAGTAAAGGGGTTGACAGGTAAGGACACAAGTCCCTTTTTAGGTAAGACACATTCAGATTTTGCAATGCCGTGACCTTATTTATGAGAGGACAGCCTTGCAAAGTCTCCAGCAGCCCTGCTGCTTCACGTGGCTGCTCCTTGTTTCCTGCAGCTTTAGATGAGTGAAGGCTCCTCAGGGGTCCTCACTCAACAGCCATCATCTTGTTTCTCTGCTGATCAGAGTCTGGCCAAAAAAAAGAGTTCCCTTTCAATCTGGCAGTCGTTTTCTTCCTCACTCTGAAGTCACTAAGCAAGGTCAAGTTCAAGGAACTGAATTCCTTAGAAAAGGATTCCCTGATCGTCTGGGAGAAATTACTTCATAGTTAGGATGGGTGTGTCGAGGCCTCTGTGGCTTTCTCTCTCATGGATTTTGTAAATTAAACCAAAGGTGGATAGTGTTGACCCAGGCATTAATGATGACTGTTTATTATGGGCCATTTCAGGTGCCCTTTGTGAATTTCATGATCCTTTCTTACGGGATGGGTGGAGTGGTGGCGGGCCTGTTCTTCAGTTATTGATTTAAATTAATCATAGCTCATCCTGTCCAAACATCGGACTGTGTACACAGGTGGACAGGCTATTCATCTTTAGGCATTTAAATCCTGCCTGCTTTTGAGTATTGGTATAGATAGACTATCAAGCTGCAAAAATATAAGGATCATCTCCCAATAAAATCTCTCATACTGCTTCTAACAGGTTATCAAAATAGAAAAGAAGCAGTCAACTTTGGAACCTAACTCTGATTTTTTTAAGTGGCTAATATTGGGGAAATGAACTGAATTCTGTCTTTGGAGTTATTAAACTTGTTGACCTCTTTGGAAAGCCCCAACTCTACTATGAATTGACCGTGTATTCTTGAATAAGTCACTTCACTTCTCTGAATATGAGCTCAGTTTTCTCATCTAAAGATGAGGGTAGGGTACATCATTTTAAAATTTATTCATTTATTTATTTATTTTAATTCTAATATGCAAGATCTTCTCTCCCCTATGAGCCATGATATGAGGGCGAGGAGTACCTTTTGTTTGTTGGAACATAGGTATATATGTTGGACATGGTAGATGTTTGACATATATTTATTGGATGGAATGGAACAGAGTTAATTGCAAGTGGTGCTAATTCAGAACATCATGCTGCTTTCCCAGCAGCAGCACTCCTGAACATCCTCATTTTACAGAGGAAGGAAATCAGAGCAGAGAGGAGCTCTTTCCAGGGAGGTCAGCCAGCAGGCCCACAGACACACAGTCTAGGTGGTGGGCCTGAGACTAGACTACAGCTCACCTATATCTCTGTCTAGTTTCCTTTCCACCACACACAACAGCCCCTCACATCTTGTTTGCACTTATTTAGAAAAAAAAAAAAGAAAAGAAATGATGCAAAAACTATATATATATATATAATTTTAACTCCACCCTAAATTATCAAGTCCCACATCAATGAAGCCTAAATTCAGAGAAAACTTTGTACCCTGAAGACACTCCAATACAGCAAGGTAAGTGAGAGAGAATGATGGAGTGGATGCCATTTATATAGGTTGGTCTGTAAAGGTCTCTTGGATGGGGTGATGTTTAACTAGAGACCTGCAGGAAAAGAAGGGGTAAGCAATGCACGTATCTGGAAGAGCATTCAGGCAGCGAACACCAAAGGCGAAAGCAAAGGTGTCTTTGTTCTTACAAACATCCTGGCTGCAGTCAAGTGAGAGAAGGAAAGAGTGGGAGGAGATGAGGTCAGAGACATAATGCCACGACTACATGCCAGGATATGCAGAACTTTTGTAAAGATTTAGTATTTTACTTTAAATGAGTTGAAAGTCATGTAGCAAAAGAGGAAAGCAACCTTATTTACATTTTAGAAGGACTCCAATAGCTCTATGGGGAATAAACTGTAGGGGAGCAAGTTTGCAGGGGGGACCATTAGAAGTCCAGGCAAGGGATGATGGTAATTTTGACTAGGTCAGTAGTACTAGAGGAGGTAAGAAGTTGTCAGATTTAAAATATATTTAAAAGGTAAAACCAATAGAATTTGCCACAGATTGGAAGTGGGCTAAGGGATGGGAAGGAGTCAAAGATAACTTCAAGATTTTTCACCTAAACAACTGATAGAAGGGAGCCACTGATAAATGAGATGGGGAGGACTGAATGAGAAGCAGATTGAGGGTGGGGACAGGGACGGAAATGAAGAATTGGAATTTGGAAATGTAAAGTTCGATGTTTATATTAGATATTCAAGTGGAGATGCCAAGTAGGAAACAGATGAAATCTGGAATTCAAGAGAAAGTTCAGGCTAGATTTATAGATTTGGAAATTATCAATGGAGAGATAGTAGTTAAAGTCATGGGATTGTACAAGATAAACTAGGGAAGGCATGCACTTAGAGAAGAGATCCCAGGACTGAGTCCTGGGACATTCCAGTACCTAGCCATCAGGAATATGAAGAGGAACATTTACAAAGCAAAGGACACTGAGAAAGTACATTCACTGAGATGGGAAGACGAACCAAGAGAAGTGGTGAACTAAGGACTAAGTGAAGAAATTGTTTCAAAAAGAAAGAAGTGATCAACTATGTCAAATAATGAGGACTGAGATATGACCATTGGACTTGGCAGCATGAAGGTTGTCAGTGAATTTGGCAAGAGCTGTTTTATAAATACGTGGAGATGAAAGCCTGATCGGAAAGTTTCAAGGAAGAATGGGAGATGAGAAAGTGGCAACTATAAATACAGACAACTCTTTGTAGAAGATTTATTATTATTATTGCTATTATTATTATTCAAAGAAGAGCAGAGAAACGGGAACTGGAGGTGCATATGGGATCAAGGGTGGTACTTGGATGGCGTTGAAAATGATCCTAGAGAGTGCAGGAGAGAGAGGAGAATGGATAGATCCATGTCCTTGAGTTGATGAGAAGAGAAGTGGTCCAGTGACCCTGTGGAAGGTTTGGCCCCAAGTAGGAGCCCAGGCAGTTAATTCGTTGTAACCAGAGGGCAGGCTGAGTATAGCTGTGTAGACATAGTTGGTAGAAACTGTGAAAGTTCCTTTCTGCTACCTCCTATTTTCTCAGTGAGATGAGGAAAAATGTCATTAGCTTTGAGAGAGGAGGGCAAATGAAGTACTGGAAGGTTGAGGAGAGAGGAGAGTTGTGAAATAATTGCCAAGGAGAATGATCACCTAGAGAAATGAGGTAGGATGACTGGACACCTTGCACACTGCCTGGCACAGAATCAGGCTCAATAAATCTTCCTTGAATAAAAGATGACCTGAGAAGCTAAGGAAGGAGCCAAATTGAGGATTCAAGTCCCAAATATAATGCACGACTCATCGCATCAGATTTGGATCCATATTCAATCATGTATATTTGGCCATTTTCCTGAAGTTCCATTGAAGGAAAGTATAAAAATTATGACTTAAGTATCTTTCCTGGCAACCCAAAACAGGGGACTCCAATCTTTGCCAAATGATAGAATTACAGACTCTCTCCTTGGAAAGCTCCTTTCCCGAATGAAGATTTTTATTGCCACGTTTTGTCTCCCAGTATAGCACTGTTCTCTTTATCAGTACTGTTATATCCCTTAACAGGTTTTTAAACATCAGTTTCCCAGCATCCATCATTTTTACAGCCCTTCTTCCCATCTTCCACACAAAAACTTCTCTCTTACATTTCCCTAAGGAATGTCTCATTAATTTCATATGTTTACAAACTTTTACTGTCCCATAAAGATATTTCCCCCTACTCCCAAAGATGTATCTAGTCAGAGAAATAAAATACGTGGACCAAAGGCTTAGCATTCTTTTCAACTCATTCATCTACCTTAACAAGGTCTCCTGAGTCCTTGGCTGCCTTCTAAATGGATGATTCACCTGCTTGTGGAGAATTTCAATAATTTTTTGGTAATGGTCTTTGGTTTTCAGCCAGAGGTTGTCTCTGGAAACATATCTTTCTGAAGTTTTAGACTCACAAACTTTGACCAGAGTCATCCTCTAGGGATCTATTCTGCTTTTCTTCTTCCTTTCCTTTTTTTTTTTAAAGCACATATCTCAGGCCGTTTTGATTAAGATTAATCTTTCTGTGAAGGAAGAAAACTATCTTCAGAATTAATCCAAGTCTAGGACTTAATTCTTTGGACAAGATCTATGAAGGCAGTAGCCAGAAGCTATACTGCATTAGATAAATATAGGTACATAAATGGACAAATTTTATTTTACTTTTGAAATATATCAGAAAAACAGAAATATACTGAAAATTAAAAAACAAACACCATTGCTTCTTTTACCCCACATCTTCTTTCTGGAGCATATCCTTTAGTAGTTCTTTCAGCAATGCTCTATAAACAGTAAATGCTTTCAGTTTTTGTCTGAAAATGTCTATATTTTACCCTTACTCCTGAATGATAATTCAGCTATTATAGAATTCTAGCATGATTTTTGTTTTTGCTCAGCACATTGATGTACTATTCCATTGTCATCTGGTCTCTATTGAGGCTGTTAAGGAGTCTGGTTTTTTTGGTTTGTTTATTTTTGGGTTTTGATGAGGAAGATTGGCCCTGAGCCAGCATCCATTGCCAATCTTCCTCTTTTTGCTTGAGGAAGATTGTTGCTGAGCTATCATCTGTGCCAGTCTTCCTCTACTTTGTTTGTGGGACACCACCACAGCATGGCTTGACAAGTGATATGTAGGTCTGCACCTGGGATCCGAACCAGAAAACCACAGGCCCCCGAAGTGGAACATGAGAACCTAAACACTGCACCACCAGGCTGGCCCCTTAGTTATTAGTATTTTTAACATTAAATTTCTCATATTACCTTTACTTTTCCTCTTCTGAAACTCCTATTTGGCACAGGTTAGACATATTTTTTTCCTTCAAGATTTTCATGTCTATTTCATAGTTTTTTCTTTATTTCTCTACATTAATTCTCCTCAAATAGATTTTCTCATTTACTGATTCTCTCGTCATTTCTATCTAATTTGCTGTTTTGTTTGTTCACTGAGTTTTTAACATTAATGATTTTTCTACTTCTAGAAATTCTATTTTCATTGCTTTGTTTTTTCTTATGATTATGATTCTTTCTTTTATGCCCTTTTATCATTTAAATTCACTTATTTTAAAGTCTCTAGGCAATTTTTCTATTATCTGAAATATTTGAGCCTCCAATCCTTCTATTACCTGGGTCTTCTTATTCTCACTCATGTTGAATTTTTTTTAATCTCCTGTGTTGTGTTTTTGTGTGTGTGTGTGTGTGAGGAAGATTAGCCCTGAGCTAACATCCATTGCCAATCTTCCTCTACTTTGTATGTGAGATGCCTCCACAGCATGGCTGATGAGTGGAGTAGGTCTATACCTGGGGTAGGAGCCCGCCAACCCTGGGCTGCTGAAGTGGAGCGTGGAGAACTTTAACCATCGGCCGTGGGCCAGTCCCCTGATCTCCTGTGTTTTGTAACTTTTTATTGTGAGTTCATCCTTAATGGGAATTGTTTTTCTGTGAGAATCCCCTGCAGCCTTGAATGTGGGAGTATCCCTTCAGGGAGATATGAAGGGGAGTTGGGGTAATTTGCTTTTCATTTGCTTCTGCAGGTACACTATAGGCAGCACTGGCTCTGGCTTTGGGGTATCTGAACCACAGAGTTTGCATATTTTAAATTGCTAATTTTCCAGGAGCTTAGGCCAGAAGTTCTCATTTCCCAGAGTGCTTTTATTCACTCAGAGCCTAGGCAGTGCTAGATGAGCTTCCCTGTGATCTCCCTCGGCTACTGGGCAGATGGTTTTTTTAGTTCAAAATTTACAGGTGTCCTTTAAGTGTCCATGCTTTATGCAGACATCTTGGCTCCTTGTGCCAGCCCATAATCTTGTCTCTGTCCTTGCATGGCTGTTAAACTCCAACACAAGGGATTTTACCTGACCAACGCCTATCCCCTTCCCACACTGGCTGCAGCATTAACATGCAAGTTTGCTTCCTTAGGTTTCGATTTTCTCTTTAGTTGAAGAGTAATTCTCATTCTTCCTTGAAAATTAAAGCAGACATAAGAGCACTTCCACAAACTTCCATTCCACATCTACTCACTTACCAGCAACAGCTCTCTACCTTTCCTCCTATTACTACAGATGAACCATCTGTGCCCATAAGTCCAATCCCTCCACTTGGGCACTAGCTCTCATTCCCTCTCACCTTTTTTTTTTTTAAAGATTTTATTTTTTTCCTTTTTCTCCTCAAAGCCCCCCAGTACATAGTTGTATATTCTTCGTTGTGGGTCCTTCTAGTTGTGGCATGTGGGACGCCGCCTCAGCGTGGCTCGACGAGCAGTGCCATGTGCGCACCCAGAACTTGAACCAACGAAACACTGGGCCGCCTGCAGCGGAGCGCGTGAACTTAACCAGTTGGGCACGGGGCCAACCCCTCCCTCTCACCTTTTTGAGGACATCAACCCAGTAATTCTCGTGTCTTTCTCCTGTGCTAATTTTCCTCTTTTTCTGGACTACTCCTATCAGCATAAATATACCGTTATTTTTCCCATCCATCTACTGCCCCACTTCTCTCTTCTCTTTGCAGAAAACCTCTCGAAGCTTCTGCCTCCAGTTCCTCTTCTCCATTTCTTTCTCATACCCGCTCCAATCAAACCCTTGTCCTTACCATTCCGCCAAAACCACTCTTCTCTTGGTCACCGATGGCCTCCACATTGCTAACTCAGTTCTCAGTCAGCATCTTACTTGACCAAGCAGCAGAAGTTGATGTCATAGATCATTCCCTTTTCCTGGAAATCCTTTTTATCTCTGGGCATTCAGGACTCCACGTTTTCTTTCTTCCTCATCATTTTTAAGTTTCCTTTGCTGATTCTTCCTTTTCTCCCTGAACTCTGGAGTATCCCAGAGCTCAGTCTTTGAATATCTTCCCTTTTCTAGTCACACTCAGTCCATTGATGATCTCATCCAGTCTCAAGACTTGAATTGCCATTTATAGTCTGACAACTCCCAAATGTGTACTTCTTGATTGTATCTCTCTCCTAAATTCCAAATTCATATGTCAAACTGCTCATTCAAAATCTCCAATGGGTTGTCTAATAGGCATGTCAAGCGTATCTTGACCAAAACTGACCTCTTGATCTTTCCTATCAACCATGCTCACCCCTCAATCTTCCCTTCAGTTAATGACAGCTCCATCCTTGTGATTGTGTAGGCAAAAACTTTGGAGTCACTCTAGACTTCTTCCTCTCCTCTTTGGATCTGAAGGTAAAGCTCTCGAATCAGGGTATTTGTTCTACTCAAATAAACAAAGTTGTACGAATACAGAGAAATAAGAGCACATATTCTGTTAGGGAGAGGTAAGGGAAGCAATAAGCATAATATAAAATTGAAAGTGCCAAACGAGAGATGCAGAATGCCATAAGGGTTGAAAGACCAGAGTGGTCATATCTAGAGATACAGAACCTTCCGGCTGTCTAGACAGCAGAGGCTTTTGAGATGCTCCTGAAGGACAGTGATGATTTGAATACTTAAGATGCCAATGAGCGGGAATTCCAGCTGAAGGAAGCAGCCAAGCAAGATACACATCTTCCTGGCTAGTGTTCCCTTCCCCTGAGTACGATTCTTTTTGCCTACCTTGGCAATATATCTTCTGGGAGCCTTTGATAATCCCTTGACTCTATTCCCACTCCACCTCACCCCCAATAAAGATCAAATTACAATTGCTGTCTTTTTCCAACATTAACTTCCAAATTGTCTCTCACAGGCTACCAGGCTTCCCTCTCTCAATTCATGTTACCACTATCCTAGTCCATACTTCTTTTTCCGTGTTCTGTGTCATTGCTAGTTTCTTTGCCTTTGGGTTGCCTCCTTCTATGTTCATTTGGTTCACTTCAGCCAGATTTGTATTACAAGAATGCTGACTTCTTCAATCAATATATAAGAGCCAATTCTGCACTAGGCACTGCTCTCAAGGAGTCTTATAATCAAGAAAAAGGGCATACCAGGAAACATAAAAAGGCTACAGATGCTTCTACAGAACTATACAGAGTACAATGGGTACAAGTGAAGAAAATGCAAATTCTACCAGCTAGTAGGGGAGCAATCATGGAAATCACTCAAATCCATCCATGGCTCCTCATCACCTGCAGAATGAAGATCTTCCACAACATGCCTCTAGCTACCTTTCCTGCCTTGTTACTCCTTTCTCCCTTTTACATACACTGCATTCTAGCCACCCTGCTCTGTTCTGCACACACGCCCTGAGCCTTCCCTTATCCATGCCTTTGCTCATGCTGGCCCTATTTTTTTTTTGTTTTTTTTTTTGGAGGAAGATTAGCCCTCAGCTAACTACCGCCAGTCCTCCTCTTTTTGCTGAGGAAGCCTGGCTCTGAGCTAACATCCGTGCCCATCTTCCTCTAGTTTATACGTGGGACGCCTACCACAGCATGGCTGCCAAGCAGTGCCATGTCCGCACCCGGGATCCGAACCAGCGAACCCCGGGCCGCCGAGAAGCGGAACGTGCGAACTTAACCGCTGCGCCACCGGGCCGGCCCTCATGCTGGCCCTTTTGCCTGGAATGCCATTACTCCACCTCACAGGTTTAAATCCTACTCAGCATGTACAACACTTAGCATAGTGTCCTGCACATAACAAACACAATTTAAATTGTGTCAATAATCTTCATCATTATCATCATCATCATTACCCTAGAAAGATTAACTAAATTTTCACAACTCTTAATTTTTTCTTAAGTCACAGTGATCTTACTTGTGTTACATATGTACAATCTTATTTCTCTGCCTTGTGATAGCAGAAAGTATGTCACATAAAATTATCCTTCCTCTTGGCAATAGAAAATTACGTAGCTACACACTCCCTCCTCAACAGTCATAGGAAAGAAGTGGAAAATGAATTGAAATAAAAACAAAACAAATAAAATATTTGGAAAGGACTCTTTCAATTAATTGAGTTAAATGACCATAGATTTAAAGACTCAATCTGACTAAGGTAGGATGGAATGGGCCTCTACACTTTTAATAACGTACAGCCAGCATGCCTTGAAGTACGACCTAACTGAGTGAGTCCAACTTCAAATCATATCCTACTCAGATAACTCAAATCACTCTCATCAGCTGACTGGCTTCCTCAGAGGAAACCACTCAGCCTCTAAGAAGAACTTGTACAGACTCTGAGTCCAGCAGTCAGATGCAGATAATAGGGAACTGGGTGTCCTGGATGGGGCAATATTAAATGACAAGGATGAGAAGAATAATCTAATGGATCCTTGAGTGAGAAGAAGATAACGCCCTCAGTTCTGTCGGTGACAGCTCCCCTACCTTGTCATTGTCTCCTTCTTCCTCCAACACTAACACTGCACCATCTCTTGCCTGCTCTCAGAATCAAAACCTTATCCTTGGCTGTCTTTTATGACCAGCGTGGTGGTCTGAGTTCTGTGCCTCGCATCCCATCAGGTCAACATAGCTTCAAGTGCTGGCAGCTTCATTGCCTCTGTAGTCTTGTACGGATGTCTGCTCTCTCACTGCAAGCCCACACTTTATAGGCATCTTGTTCAAGAAGAAAATACACACTGGAGCCATCTACCATAAGTACATGCAGGATGGGGCCAGAGCATTTACTCTCCGAGGAGGCAGTCAGCATAAGCCTCCCAGGCAAAGTGCACAACGTTAGTATCAGCAATTGAAATATTTTAACTTCAGCGCCTTCAAATCTATCCCATTTGATTTCTTCTACCTAGATTTTGTGAAAGGACTTAAAAATATGAACCCACTCCCACCCCTCACTCCCACAATACACATACTTATATTCTTTTTCTTGGCTTGGGAATGTTTTCCAAAGCATATTCCAACTCTGAAATATGGTACACAGTGGAGGTAGCATCACGTACAGAAAAAAACATGGGCTTTGGAGCCACATAGGCCTGGATTTGAATTCTGACTTTCTAGAACATTAGAATGTGAGGTATATATTAGGTATTCCCCTAACCCAACCCAATGCAAGGCTGGACCGAGAGCTCATAGCTAAGAACAGAAAGAGCTACACCCTGCCACAAGGTTGCTAAGATGGATTGACCCAACAGAGCCTTTATGATAACTTTCCACTTGTTATTAAGGAGGCAAGGGAAAAGAGTAGAGAGTTCACTTTTGGCAGCTTCTTCTTCCCTTGCCATGCAATCAAGGACTCCAGACTTGTCCCCCATACCCTTCTTATTCCCTCATCCTCCCATCTTAGTCAGAGACTAGCCTGGCTGAGTGCTGAGCCACTGAACTGGCAGATGTGCCTGATGATACAGAAGTACAGGAGAAAGTGAAGCAGAAAGAGAGCAACACTGAAAGAGGTCGGTATGAGGTGAGGGGGAGGGGGAGGAGGTGGGAGGGGGAGAGAGACAGCCTGACTTCCTACCGCTCAATGCAGGAACAAAGGAGATAGTGTAGAAACTAAGTAGGACTTAGGCCATCTTGATATGGCCCTTCCAGCATCCACCCATCAAGGTGAAGAGACCATGGTACCAATGGGCTGAGGGTTGGACTTCACACTGTGCTGCGAGGATAGAGTGGTACGTCACCACCACCACCAGCCAAAGAACCAATCCAGGAACCCAAAGGAGAGCCCACCTCTGGAAACAGCACATCTTCCAATGGGTCAACCAGCAGAAGAGGAGACTGAGCCAAGTCAAACTGACCACTGTTGACAACACACAGGTAACTCCTTCCCCCATCCTCTGCTCCCAGGCACCAACGTCAGTGCTGCAGGAGCTCAGGATAAATACAGGATGAAGGGAGGTGAGACCAGAACTTTAATACCCAGATTAGACTACTAATCTCTGAGTCAAGCTAAATGTATTTGGATACATTAATATAACTTAAAACTCTATTTTACAGTTTTTCCCCAGGTAGTGTGTACAAAGCTGGTCAAAAGAAAAAGTTGATATCAGTTATTTGGAAAAATAAAAGCAATCAACGCTGGTATTTTCCTCTCATGGCACTCCTCAACCAAGGCTATAATATGTTCTGTACAACCCTGGCCAATTTTCTTAACCTTTAGAACTGTTTTCCTCTTCTGAAGACGGGATCACCCTATCTCACAGGGCTTGGGGTTAAGAAAGCTCCTGCACAAAGCCTTTAAATGTTACTTCCCTGGCACTGAGAGGTAGGTGGAAAATTGGTCCCGCCAGGGAGGCAGTAGATTTATCTATTCCACCCTTTTCATTAACATTAACTAAATTGCCAGAGAAAGAGAATACGCCCTTTTCCTTCACATCCTAAGGTCTCGGCTTAAATGTCCCTTTCTCAGGAAGATCTGTCTTAGCCACACTAGCCAAAGTAGGTGGTGCCTGTGTTATTCTTCAGCACATTTCCTGTTATTTCCTTTACAGTCTTAAGCAGAATGTGAAATTATGTAATTAATGTATTTGTCAAATTATTCCTTATCTATGTCCTGCTTCCTACTACACTCCCTGAGGTCAGAGCCCCTCTCTGCTTTTTGTCTCTTGTGTGTCCAGTGTCCTTAAATTTGTGCTTCTTAAAATTTGTTAAATCTTGTTTCTTAAGGTTCTGGGCCATGAGGTTCAAAGCTCTTTTCCCCTATTTAAAGGTTCTGAAATAAATTATCTTCTTAGTTTTGTCCTTCCTGCTGCTGTTTGCTTGCTTTGGCAGAGGGAAAGTGAAATATATTCTAATGTTTTTAACTTACAGAAGCCATTAATATAAAGTACAGAAAAGGTGAATTTTAGTACCTGAAACTCTGTGAATAATTATTGGGTGGAGCTATCCTGGCAAGGCAATTTTCTACTTTCCCCATGAAATAAAACCCCAAAAATGTGTTACCATGGCAGCCTATTTCCTTACTGAGACAAAAGCGGAAGCAACCTATGAATTAACATCAACCACTCCCCTGCGTTGTGGATCCTCCCTGAGATTAACCACAATGTGCTTGGAGATACACCAAATGTTAGGTTAGTGACATGTTTGATGCCTACACATGTAGGAAAAAACGTGCACGTACATAGACTATAATTCAGCAGCACCAGCAGCAACTGTGTACTGAAAAAAAACAAAGAAATTGCATTTAAGCATAGTGGAGGGTAATCACATCAACACTGCTGGGAAGGAGCTGTGCACTAATTTGGGAAAATTTCCTGATTTTCCTACTGATCTTGGCCCAGTAAAATGAATGGATTCCATTGGGATGTTCTCTGGTCACAATCTTTTCATCTCAAGGCAAATTCAGTGGTCAGTTCATGGTCCAGTTCCTGTCATGACTCAGGATTCACATGAACAAGTACTGTTTTCCAGAACTAAACACCTTTCACAGACAGAAAGCCATGGCCACCTCTCTTGGCAGTCAGAATGGAGGCAGCGACATCTAGCACCCTCGTAGAAACTATAGAAAGGGCTCTAGAAGCCCCCTACTCACCCCAGGTTGGGCTCCCAGGAGGCCCCATTTGGTTCTAGAAAGTTTCTCAGAACTACTGGCAGCAGAAGGACATTCAGTAAACAATGTCATTTCTTATGGCATTGGCCCCTCTTTCAGAAGCATCCACCAGACATACCACCAGGGTACTGCGCAGCTTTTCTGGCCCTCTGCAATAGCCAGGAGCAAGAGTATCAAGGACCTTTTCTCTCTTACAATACCCTGTGGCCATGAAGATGGCTTTACAACTCCTCCAGTGAATCCACATCATTCTTTGGCTGTGGAGAGGCGCGTTGGCTTAGAATCCACATCTTGTAGGCAGCCAAGACAGACTGATATTTTATTATTTTTAGGAATTTACTAAATTTAGGTGCTTACTACGTGCGAGGAACTATGCTAAACACTATACACCCATTTGCACATTTAATTTCCACAACAATCCATAACGTAGATACGAATGTTATCATTCCCATCTCAGATGAAAAAGCTGACGCTTAGCAAGCTTGAGTAAACTGCCCAAATTCCATGCATGAGGCAGTGCCAGGACTCAAGAATAAGTCAGCTTGACCCACAAACCAATACTCTTGGTCGTGATGCCACGCTCCCAGTGGATGGAATCCCTCTGATATGCTGCAACTTGCTGACTAAAGCTTCAGCCAGGAGGAGAATATGTGGTGGGATTGACTTAAAGAAACCAAATAAGAAACTGTTTCTGAAGAGCAGACCTTTGCGATTCCAAGTGGTCCAGGATCAACAGCATCACATTCCTGGTGCAGAACCTCAGGCCCACCCCAGACCTACTGACTCAGAATCTGCATTTTAACACAGTCCTGGGAGAGTCACAAGCATATTAAAGCATAAGAAGCACTTGTTGATTTTGCAGATCCTCTAAATAAACTTGGTAGGAAAATAAGTCTGCATCTGTAACAGAGGGGGGAAAATGTGAGACCGTGGAGAACAGGGATGGCACCTTATTCATTTTTAACCACCAATACCTGTAGAAAAGTAAGCATATGACATAGTTATTGAGTGAATGACTGGATAAAATGAGGGATTAAGGCACTTTGTGGCAGACATGTCATATGACACAGAATATTCGGTCAGGTTTGCGTCCTGGCCCTACCTCCTTCAATATTGGGCAGGTTATCACTGCTCTATGCCTCAGTTTCTCCAGTTGGAGGTAAAATATAATAAACACAAAACAAAACAATAGACCAGTGCAGGCCTAGGAAGACTTGGCCATGTTGGCACAACGCCAGAAGATCCAGAGAGCCATTCTCACTCCAGAGCCTGTGTGGTCTGCTGAGGCCACCACGGGCCTGCACTGCAGCACCACCTCCCCCTCGGGACATTCCTGCTTCCGCCCCCTCCCTTCAACAGGTGTTTGTTCCAAAAATAAATTCCCAATAAACATCCAGCATGTTAAACTCCACCTCAGAGTCTGCTTCCCTGGGAATCCAAGCCACGACACGCATTAAAGGAAAGCTAGTCATGATTTAAGCATCTAAGGTGCTTTGTGTGAATTTATAGAGCATCGGCTGGGCTGGGGAACATCAGAAACCAGCACGGTCAGACATTCGTTCTGTGGCTCAGAACTGTGCACTACAACTTGATTATCCTGCAGCATTCTGATAAGTTTATACAGATTCTTCCGTATTACGATATTACTAGTACTGAATACCTTGCTGTTGCAGTGTCTATTTTTTATTTTTGCTGTCAGGTTTTTTTGGTGGTTGTTATGTTTTATCTCCAACTGTGAAACTGAGGCACGGAACAGTGGTGACTTACTCAAGATTGGAAGAGGCAAAGCCAGAACTCAAGCGCAGGCCTCCTAATTATCCTGTGCCAAGTAACATGGTAGTGAGTAGGAGGTGTTAACTGGGATGAAAGTGGCTTCCTTAGCCTTCCATGTGGGAAAGAGATCAAAAATTTTGCTACCAAGAGATTATGAAAAGATTCTCACTTGTGTCGTACAATTCTGTGGGAAACACTTGTTCTCTGTCAAGGGGTCATTGGAACAATTTGGTGGGGTCAACCTTGGTCATGAGATTAGTTGCCTGGGGCCAAGGCACTGGGAGCAAAGTTTAACAAGCATCAATGGCCCTGAGCCTCAGGGCCTCCAGCCTCAAGGTGAGCTCCTGGTGGGGAGGCACCATGCCCTTCCACCTTGTATTTCTCCACCACCTGGCCAGGGCAGAGCACCGAGTTAATGCCCAGTAAATGTCTGCTCAGTGATCAAGGGGGTGGACTGCGGATCAGCAGTGAACACCACCTACCTTAGAGCCTACTAAACAGTGATTCAACAGAAGCAAAAGAATTGCATTTTGCTGCAGACTTAAACCTCTCCTTGCACAGAGCCCTAGTAACTTGACCCTCCTGACCCCACAAGGCCCATGACGTTCCAGCCCACATCACCCTCCCCCGCCAGTGCTCTTCTGACTGCCACAGCCTGTGCCACACAGTTCAGGACTGGATTACAGAGTGTCTTATCCTGCTTAAGTCAGCACGCAAGTCTTATGCTGGAGTAGGGCAAACCGCCAGGAATTCAATTGGCTTGTGTGCTCTTGTCGGTCCTGTGCCTCCTGCCCCTGCTCTTGTCGGCCCGTGCCCCGTGCCTCCTGCCAGGGAGGTGGGAGCAGCCGGTGTTGCCCTCCAGGATCTCAGCCAGCTTTCCTTGGCAGGAGCAATGCCTATTGTTGGAGCCACTGGAGGCAGTGAGGGAGCTCCCAAGGCTCAGTAAGATGCCACACACAGGGAACAGGGGCTCCTGGGGTCAACCGATCACTTGAACCCAAGGCTGCTTTTTCACATCCATCATTTTCACCTGAACCTTCGTTATGCAAAGGAGGCATCTTCTGGTCAAGTCTTGTGGGTGAACAGACTGTTTATAACAGAAAGAGAAAGAAACATTGGCTCAAAGCCAACGCAGTGAAGCCAAGGGCCAGGAAAGGCAGTTCCGCTCCGGCTGTGGCATCCAGCACCCGCCGGTCCTGCAGCACAGCCGGATGGCAGGCTAGGATGGCAGGCAGCCTGTCTGAGGGCAGGAGCCACAGAGGAGGAAACAGTCAGCTTGGGTCCAGGGAGGGCAGACGGCAGAGCCAGAGGAGCAAGAATGTTTCTTCCTTCAGAGTCTGAAACAGGAAAACAAACCTGTTGGACAAAAACCTTCCATGTTGTATTCACTCCATTTACAGGTGCCTTAAGCCAACAGAGCAGTGGAAGGTGGGTCAGGTGCCGCAGCTGAAGGAAGGTCAGGACCCTCAGCAAGCCCTGACAGCATAGCTTCATTTATCACCTTCTTCCCTCTCCTCCCCGCACCTCCCCATTGGGCCCACATTAATGTCCCCAAACCCTCGTACCACCACTCTGCATGGACCCTCTGGGGATAATTTATAGACAAGTCTCTACTATATCTGGAGTGGGCAGGAGTCCAGGCAAGTTAAATGACTTAGCCAAGGCGCAGTGGCCAGGGAGTGCCTGGGTGACCAGGAGACCCCGACAGCCATCTTGGCCATCAGGATCAGAGAGCAGCCCTTTGAGACGCAGCAAAGGCTGTTCTGCCATCCTGGGCATGGAGTGTCTGCGAAACTTCAAACTCACTTCCTGGGACAAGAGTGACATTTAGTCAGGCAGTCTGGAAATTGAAAACATATATCAAGAGCCTTGCCACCCACTGGCCCACAGGGCGTTCTGCCCAAGCCTGGTGACCCACAGAGAGTGGGACAAGAGCACAGCCCTTGGGAAACTGCTCTGCTCTTCCCTCCACTTCACCCTGTTCTCTCCCCTCCCCTCCTCTGCTCCAAGCCCCCAGCCCCGTCCAGGCCCAGAGGAGGTCACAGAACTTTTGACCATGATCCCAGTAATGAGACTGATGGCCTGGCCACGGAGCACCTAGGAAACCAGCTGGACTCAAGCAGGAGGGAGTCGGCATGGGCAACTGCCGGGAGCCCAGGTTCTCCCACCCCTCTTTGCTTCTGGATTGCTGTCCACCCCTCCTCTCTAGTCTGTGGCCTCCACTCCCATCCTCCTCAACCCAGTCTCCACTCTGCAGCCTGAAGGAGCATTTCCAGGTGCAAATCCAATCACAGTGCTACTCACTTGAAATCTACGATGGTTCCCCAAGGCCCTCAGACAGTGCCTGAACCCCCTAACCTGACTTTGGAGTTTTCAAGGTCAATCTCCTAGTGCTCTCTCGCGTGTCTCTCCCCACCCCCGCCACCTCGTGCCCCATGCCCCAGGCTTACCCAGTTCTCGGAATCCATCATCCTTCCTCCTGCCTCAGGCGGTTGCTTTGAACTTCCTGTCCCCTCTGCTTGGAACACCCTCGCCAGCATCTTCTCCTTGCCCCCACAAACCCACAGCTTGCCTGACCAACTTCTACTCATTCTTCCACATATGTTCTCCCCTAGCCTGACGCCCGAACCAAGTGAGGCTTGGTGCTCCCTCCAACAGCACTCTAAGACCCCCTTGCCAGAGCCCTCACCACCACAATGTGGACCACTCGCCTGATGCTTGCCTCTGTTCCCAGCTAGACAGTACGCTCCGCAGGCACTATGTGTGTTTTCTTGCCATTGGCCTGGAACTTAACAAATGCTTAACAAATATTTGTCAGATGAAAGAAGCTATGAATTAATTAATTAACAAAAGGCTCAGAAAACAATTTGTACTAATGCCTCATACCTGCCTTGCAAGCTTTTTACTCAGTTCGAGGCTCCCTCCAGCCATTGGTGGAGGACAGACACGATGCTCTGGGACCTGGTCCCAGGATTCTAGTCCTGCTCTGCCACCACCTCGCTGTGCACCTCCAGGCAGTTTCCTGCCCCTCTGACCCTCGATTTCTCCATCTCTTCTTCTCTTCCCACAATCCCAGAAATAAAGCAACCAAAGACAGCTTGATTTACAGAGTCCTTTTTTAAAAAAAATTATTTGATTGTGGTAAGAACACAACGTGAGATCTACCCTCAACACACTTTTAAGTGTGCAATATGTACTGTTAACTACAGGTATAACATTGTATGGTTGACCTCCTTACGGCATGGGCTGGGGAAAGCTGGGCTGCTGGCTGCTCCCACCTCCTACCCGTCTTCCTGTGTTGGGTTCTGAGCAGCTGTATCACACGCAGCAGGGGTCTGGTGCTGGGTATGCAGCAGCACAATCAGGAGAGAAAGCTTGTGCTGGAAAACAGCCTGGTGGGGATCACCCAGTAGGTAAGTCACGGGGGCCAGGGAAGTTTCCCCCGATTCTTCTGGGATGTTATACTTCTTACCTCAGGGGAGCAATTAACTGTTTCTCAGGGACCCAAGGATACAAAGAACAGAGACTGTTCTCTGTTCCCCACACAAACATCCTCACAGAGCTTGGGGGCCAAGGCAGGACACAAAGCGAGACAGGGAGACAGAAGAAGGGATGAGTTGAGAGTTCTGAGACGTTCTGCCTGGGGCCTGTGGTCCGACAAATTGCATCTTGTCCCATCTGGCTTTGGGACAGATAGCATGTTGGCCTGCCTCCCCACTCCTCACCCCTCCTACCTTACTAGTCCTCGTAAAACTTAAACCAAGAGACCAGCAGCTGTTTGTCTTTGAGCTCCATATAAAAATACGAACATGCCTGTTTTAAGACCAAACAGCCAATACTTAATTCATGAATCAAAATTCCATTTTAAATTCTACCATAAATGATCATCATTGGCTGGTATTGCCTGAGCCTGGGTCCCTGACACCAAATGAAACTCAAACCCATTATAATTTGCTTATTGGCACTGATGACCTGGAATCATCTTCTATCACAGACTATGAATGGAGTTAGAATGTATAAAGCTGCAAATGTTCTTTCCTGATGCTTTTAATAAAGATAAATACACTCAGAAGTGAAACCAAATGAGTTTTAGGGAATAAAAGTCCCCTCTCCCTTGGAGGAGGGGGCGATCCGAGTGGCGTGCAGAGAGAAGCTGTGACCCTTCCTTTCCAGGCTGTGGGGCACAATGAGCTCAGCCCCCTCTTTGGGACATGCCCTTTTCTCTGCCTGCATTCCCGGGGTTCCAGGCTACTTGAGCTTCCTAATTTGGAAGTTGCCACAGAGCAAACCCTAACAGTACGTGGGTGTCCTACTGTGAACTCCCTGAGAGGCAGCGGCCCCGGTTACATAACAGGCACCTTGATTCACCCCTCCAACGGCCTCCTGAGGTTCCTATGCTGAGCAAGAGATGAGGCTCTGGGCCCAGCCCAGCCCCATTCACTGAAGCAGTGATATCCACACACAGGCTTAATGCTGCGTGGACATTCCCCGCTGGCCCCGTCCTTTGCCTGCTCTTTCCACCTTTCCCACCCTCTCACAGCAGTGGCAGGGCCTGGAATCGCACTTCATGACAGCCCTGGAAGGCAGCGACTTCATTTCCTTTGCATTTGCCCTGACACTCAACACACCGTTGGGGTTATCAAAGGCAGACAAGCAGTGCTTGTGCAAAGACAGAGAGAGTGAGCAAAATGGAAACAGAGAGAGGTGGAGGAGAGGGGAAGAAGGAACTTTTGTAGCTCATCATTTTTGAGCCCTTTCTGGGAGCTCTTCAGCTGAGTCCGGGCAGGCGAGTGTCACAGAGGAGTAACAGACGATGTCCTCAGCTCCCGGTTGGGGGTCTGACCTGGTCAGTCAGATGTCTTCACCAGATGTGGCAGGTGGGTAGTGAGGTTGAAGGTCACAGTGCACTTTATCCAAAATTTATTTTTGTATTTATTTATAAATATTGTTTTACTATTAAAGGAAGTTTTAAATAAGAATATAAACCATCCTCAGTCCTCAAAACACAACTGATTTTGCTCTTGCCTAATCTTTCTGATGGGTTTTATTTTCAGTGTTTTATTTTGGGATTGGACTGAGGGCAGCAAATTCCTATCCAAATCAACATGGATTCTTGCGGCTAGTGTGTGCTTGTATGTTATAATTTTCTGCCTCTTCCAGCCTGAGAGCTCCTTGAGGGTGGGGATCTAACTTTCACGGTGGTATCTCAGTATTTAGCCCAGGGCCTGATCCTTAGCAGGTGCTCACTACACATTCATGAAATGAGGGAACAGAATACTAGGACCTTGCCAGAAGCATACGTTTCAACCAAGAGGAGGATAACTTATTGTTACTTTAATCCTGAATAAATTAAAAATTCTCATGAAAATGGAAAGCATGGCCAGGATGGAGCATCAGAATGTCACCCAGAGGAACCAAGGTCAAAGTTGGAAGGGAACATTGAGTCCTGTGGAAGAAAGGACACAAATGGAAGAATGATGCAGACAACCTGGACACTCAGAAGCAGGACAGGGAGAGGGCGAAAGAATGGACTGAGGCAGGTGGTTGAGAACTGGGTCTGTGAACTGACAGGGTCTGCAGAGGGCTTACAGTGTTGGTGCCCAGCATCTATAATGGGGGCTAAGTGCGGGGCATAAAGGAAACTCACCAGGCTGAATACTGCTGTTCATTGACCTTCATCTGCTTCGTATTCTTAACATAGAAATTCTGCTTTTAAGGGTATAGTCATAGTTACTAGTGGGGAAATTATTTTCTGAATAAAAGTAGCAGTGACCATGTAACCATAGTATCATTACTCACATATGGCATAGAAGAAAATTTTTCATCAAAGGCAGTAAAATTTCTGTTGCTTTGCACAGATTGGATCAAACTATGGTTCTCTTTTGTATCATTTACATAGTCTACTTCCCAATACATCCTTACGTTGATACACACAGTATGGTCTATTTAATTCACACTTGAAATCTAAATGCCTTGATTTAACCTCAAAGGAAAATTCTAGGAAGGGGTCTATGTACCCTGAATTACATGCAGAATAATCATTCCTTTAGTGACAGGTTGGTCATCTTTTCCAGCAGACGAGACCCTCCTTGGTAATTCAAGGATAACTTGGATTGCACTGGAGTGGTTCTGTATGAGGCACCTGGGCTGTGAGCAGCCACATGGCCTGAGCTGGCCTGCAGAGCAGTGCAGTCGGTCCTCTAGCTGGGCAAACTAAGTTAATGCTTAGCTCCCAGTTCCAAGCTTCTCTAGTAATTCTTGACCAAACCTGGATTTGAGAGTCCCGGCATTCTACAAGTCTTGGTTCAAAAAAATTAATTACATGTTATCATGATATAAAGCCTTTTTTAAAGGGTCAGGCTAATCTACCTGTGAAGACATAGACTAGGAGGGAATTCCGCATGATGGATAAAGTGGCTGTGAGTTTCCAGATTGCAAATGAGTTAGGTAATGACACTGGAGAAGACATAAATATCTGTGAATAAGTAATAAAGTGACATTTTGGAAGTACTTCCAACAAATCAACCTTGCTTGAATCTCATCCATCTCCTCGAACCCTTCTACCCAATCAACCTAATCCTACGGAATAATCCTTCCTAATGTCTCTCACATCCTTTGTTTTCTTGGTCCCCTGCCACTATTCTAGTTCAGGTCCTCATCACATCATGCCTGGATTATTGCAACAGCCTCCCCATCGGTCTTCCTGGCTCATTTCTCCCCGCCTCTGGTCCATTCTTCACACTGCCATCAAGCTCAGGGCTTCATTTTTCCTAACATACCACTTTTGACACGCTCTAGCTCTGCTCAGAAATCTCTGTCGGTTTCCCACTGCCTTCTGAGTGAAGTCTAGATGCACAGTATGGCAGCTGAGGTCCTCCAGGTTCCAGCCCACCTGCCCAAACTTCTCTCTCCCCATTGCCCAAAGCACCAGCCAGGTGGAGGAGCTCACTGTCTGTCCCCAGCAAACCTGTGCCTCTCTGCTCTTCGGTCTCTAAAAAGCTTTTCCCCTTCCTCTCTGCCTCTTCAAACCCAAACTTCCTGTTAGGGCTCCATCCCCTAAAGCTTACCCGCCCTTTCCAGTCCATCCTGGTCTAACTGAGTGGCTTTCTTGTATTACTTACTCTATTTCAATAGAAGCTTCCTGGAGATGCAGAGTAACTTGACTCAAAGGGGAAAAAGAAAAAAAACAATTAGGAATTTGGGGTACCAAGACCTATGGCAGAGGAGCTACTTTGGGTAAGAGGTCAGAGGGTCAGAGGGCCATGTAGATGACCACATACTCACCCCAGCTCTGTGTCCACACTGCCTCTATCTCAGAAGCGTGGCAAGGAAGCTTGTGCTGGCTCTTCCAGCTAACCCAAGGCCGTGGTCCCCCTCTTTACTCCCTGAGTAGAGGGTTATGTCCGCACTGGCAATCGCCTTTATTTTGCTCCCCTGGATAATTTGAAAGCTATATATTGTTCCTCACTTGTTCGGAGGCAAAGGAATAAGAAGGAGATGAGAACAGATAAAAAAGGAGGTTTGTTTTTATTTAATTCTATTTTAATGTGTCCCTGAAAGTCCACTTAGGAAGACAGAAACCACTCTAGAAATTTCAACTGGAGAATTGGTTCACAGATTATAGAGATACTCACATCTATGTTACCCCACCACCACTGCCAGGACTGGAGGAACAGTAGGAGGGGGTGACTCAACCAGTCCAGAATCCGGGGCCATCAGGCGGGGGGCTGCTTAGTGGGACCTGGAAGCATGGAGGGACGGCCTTCTCTGTAGGACCCGGAGCCAAAGAGAAACACAACCAATGCTGGAGATGCCAGAGGAAGGGGGTTAGAAAGTGAGAAATGACCTTCAGTCTCCCTTTCTTCTGCCCTCCAGTATTCTACCAACGCCTCCGGGGTATAAGCTGCCTGAAACCTGGAGGTCTAGAGAGCCTGAGAAGAATGGAAATGGATCTGAGAGCACACTGGCAGCTGGGTAGCCCATCTAGTACACAGTCCCTCAACTCCCGTTCCTTATTCCTCCTCAGCCTGCACCCCATCCTCCTCACACCTGTCAGACCCTTGGCCCTTCCCTGCTTCAGGGCCCTCACTACCTTCCAGATGATCATCTGACACCTCTGAGATGCCCTCATGCTCTTGACCTCTGCCCCACCAGCCCTAACCTTGCCACCCCAGTCCTCTCTGCACTCCTTCCTGCGCTGCTGAGCACTGATAGAAGACAGCCAGAGCTGGACTCACTGAAGCCACCAGACACAGACTGTTGAAGCTTCCTGCGGGCCCTCAGGGCTGTGGGACAATCCTTTGAAAACCTTTTGTGGATTTCCAACATCTCTCATCTTGGGTCTCCAAATCTTTCCTCAAGCAGCCAACAAAACCTCCTTCCTTCAGGCTTACCTCCTACTTTTCCGAGACCCCCAAGTCCATCAAGCAGGACCTCTCTCAGTGTCTCTCCTGTCATCTTTCAGTCATCCTCCCTTTTCTTCCTGTCTCTGAGGAAGGAGCACTTGTCTTTCTTGTCCTGTGCTCTTGACCCCATTCCTTCCTGTCTCCTCTGTAACTTTGTTCCAGTTATTGTCCCTTCTATTTTTCTGTTTTAAAGTTCCCCGCTCCGTCGGCTTCATTCTTTCTACCTATAAGTGAGCACAGGTGCTCCATTCCTTACAAACAGCAACGACCACGAAAAGTCCTTTGACCCCTTCTATCCCTTCAAGCAAGTTTTCCATCTTTCCCTTTCCCTTCAAATTTATTGAAAAAGCTAAATTAACCCATCATGTGTTTTTCATGACCTTGTGATCGTCCATTCCAGTGGCTTTTACCCATCTTTCTTCTCTGTGACTGCCCCAACATTAGACTCCACTGACAACCTCCCCTATCCCCACCTCTTTCTGGAATCTCTTCCCCACTGACTTCTCTGAAGTTGCCCACACTTTGCTCTCTTCCCTCGGGGCCCTCTGATAACCCACTCTCTTTGATAACTCCTGCATGGATTCTTTCTGTTTTCTCCCCCTTCACCTGTGCAAACATGTAGGTATTTCTCTGGTCTCCGCCCTCAGTTGTCATCACGCTCTCCATGTTCTGTGCCATAAACTCCCAACCCTGGCACAATGCCATGCAATTGGGAGGGAACGCTCAACTCCCACCTTCTCCCTGTGGAGTGAAAGGTCTGGATCCCCTATCTAGCACCACAAACTTTAAGGCTCCCACCGGAGAGACGGGCCCAGAAAACACCTATCTCTGAAAGCCAATGGGGCTTGCGTCCACAAGACTGACAGGCTATAGAAAACAAAGAAGCAATTCTTAACTGGCAAATGAGCACTCACTGAGGCTATCTGTCCCAGGGCTCAGCAAGGGGGAGCAGGCAGAAGTGCCCAGCTCCCAGTCTCTCCCTGGAAGAAGAAGGACTGTATACTTTACATCCTGCCACACCTAGGTGCTAATTTGCATGCGTTAGGGGATAGCTACAACCCTCCAAGGAACCCAGAGGAGCCACTGGGCACTCCTACCACCATCTCTCTCTGGCTCACTCCAACTATTAAACCACAAGACCAACATCTCTCTGGAAGGAGCTTGAACACAGGCCTGGTGCTCCAACTTTTGTGGCTGCTCTTCAAGGGATACTGTATTATACAATTAAATTTTGTATAGTTAAAATTTGTCAGGAGAGGAGACCTTGAGTGTTCTCACTAAAGATGAAAAAAATAGGAAATATGTGAGTGATGGATGTGTTCATTAACTTGATGGTGGGAATCCTTTTGCAATGTAGAAGCATATCAAATCATCAGATTGTATATTTTAAATATATTACAACCTTATTTTATCTTATATTATCAACCTCAATAATGTTGAAAATAAAATAAATTAAATAGAAATAAATACTGTTTAAGCCCACCGAGACTTCGTCCCTAACTACATCCTCTTCCCCTTTCTGTCTACCCTTCTCAGAAGTAACTATTGGCCTGAATTTTGCATTTGCAATTCTCTGGCTTTTCTTTATAGTTTTTATTGCATATGATTGTGTTCTTAAAATATATATGTATATATACATATTGTTTAGATTTGCATGTCAACCTTCATCACAGTTTCCACCAAATGCTGGCTGATCTCCTGGCTGATTTTCCTACTTCTTGCTTTATCCTACGGCCATTCCATATCCTCCTCTGGTCTCTGATGAAGTCATGTCACTGCTCAACAGCCTTCAGGGACTCCCCACTCACCACTGAATCAATTTCCTTCACAACTTTAAAATTCTGAGCTTTGGGGCTGGCCCGGTGGCCGAGTGGTTAAGTTCGTGTGCTCCACTGCAGGCGGCCTAGTGTTTCGTTGGTTCGAATCCTGGGCGTGGACATGGCACTGCTCATCAAACCACGCTGAGGCAGCGTCCCACATGCCACAACTAGAAGGACCCACAACAAAGAATATACAACTATGTACTGGGGGGCTTTGGGGAGAAAAAGGAAAAAATAAAATCTTTAAAAAAAAAAAAATTCTGAGCTTTGCCAAGTCCCTTAATTTCTCTGAGCCTCGGTTTCTTAATCTGTCAAACAGGAATGAAGATACTCACCTTGCAGCATTGTTTTGAGGATCAAATGAGACAATTATGTACAGTGCACACCATGGGACCTGACACTTAGTAGGGATGCAATATATTGGAGCTGATCTTCTTATTTTTATCACATCTCCCTGGGCCGTTCTTTTCTTAGTGATTATTATTGCTCCTCCCTGAACTTTTTCCCAAGCCATAGCACATGGCCCTGCACATATTGAGTGGTCGGGAAAGGTTTGTGGAACGTGAAATAAACCAGCCTTGGTCAACTCACACACGAGTTGATAATGTCTGGGGTAGGGACTTCTATTCATGGGTCTTTGAAGAATCCCCAGAGGGAGGGCAATCCTGCCTATTCTGAAAGGAGGGAGGAGGATACTGACAGTTTCTCTTGCTAAGGAAAGTAAATAAGATGTTATGAGATCTTTAAAACATTTTCAGTAGCCATGTGTGGGTATGGGCTTGGGCTGGGCTGCTCTTCCAGCTGGCTTTTGTCAAGTGTTAGTTGGCTGCCCTCAAAGCAGAGCTGCCTGCTTGAGAGGACCACAGGATTAGCTGGGGCCCCAGCTGGAGGGAGGGAACCCACTCCTCTGATATGTACAGTTGCCTTGGGGCCTGGAACCCATTCCTTGCTCGGTTTCCAAAGATTTTTTAGATTTTAGATTATACAGAGTTGGCAGGACTCTCTGCTAAGCCCTTGTCTCTGTGTGTGAACTGCTTGTCACTTGCCTCTTCCTCCAGGCTTTTTCAAAGAAGATGGAAGAAATTCATGGCTGTAAATGACTGAGGCCCTCTATGGTGGTGTTATTTATGCATAATTTTGACAGGCTGTCTCCTTATTGAGAAATGGCATGTTTCTTATCTTTTGAGAAAGATCGTTCTCATTAATCTGAGACGTGGTACTATAAATGATGCTGAAGTAGGGCAACATGTGATCAGTCTTAGCAAAAATACATCCCAAGAGGCCTGTGGTCCATACAAAACCACTTCATCTTTACTTTGGTTTGTTTCCCCGGTAGGTCCTCATCCCAGCCTCTGCATTACCACTGCCTGATCTTCAGACTTCCAAAGGGAAGTTGCCCTTTGTTTTCTAAGGAGTACCGTGTTTTAGAAACTATATACATACTGAAAGGCAGAACAACTTGCATAAATGTGCAACTGTTTGAACTGAATTGCACGTGTACATGAATATATTTCTATATATCAAATCAACAAAGTAGAATAGTGTTCTATGATAAGAAAGGTATATTAACTACTCAAAAAAATGATAAAAGTTTATCTTCTATCTTGGGTAGCACAGAGTGACTTATCAAATGTCAGTGGTTATGCTAACATTTACTTTAGCAAAGAGATAATTACAAGAGTTGAAAAGCCTATTGAACCCATCAGATTGTCCACACATCAGCTGGTTTTCATCCAAACCAGTTTATAACCTAAAACAGGAAAGTCTTTACTTTAGATGCAACCGAGGTCATAACCTTTTGTCTTTTGCTCTTAAAAAGGTTCCATGGCCTGAGTGACCCCAACCAAGTTTCACATTGTCTCTGAGCTTCTGGATGCGGCTCTGCTGCTGATGTCAGCAGGGTGAGGAGCTGACCAATTGCAATTCTAGCTGCAATTTCCACCAAGGGAAAATGTTTCTATGAAGGTAGACATGGCCTCTCATGGGTAACAGGCCAAATGAGTCATAAACTACATTTGAATAGCCAATGCACAGGGTCCTGGAGGAATAATAGTCAGGTTATCTCCATTTTTGTATGGTTTGTTTGAAAGTCTGGGTAACTTGCAAAATAAGCCTTTTCTTGGAGGTCTTAGTTATAAATTGTGATTTGACATTGAAAATACAGATACATTAGATGGTTTGAAACTTCTTCCTGACCTTTGTGAGAAAGCATCAAATACCACTCAGATATGCTTCTCTATATGCAAAAATGTAAACAGTTGCATGCGGAGCCAATGTTCTTTTTCCCAGTGGCACTCGCTCTGAGGCCACTCTGTCTTAATTTCAGATAGAACATCATTTGGCAGTGGCCTCTATCACTGAGGATTTACCCTGACCACACTTGGAATTATTAAGTAAATAATTGCTTATAGCAACTGGACAACTTCCTCTTTAAAGAGAACAGGGTTTTCTTGTAAAACAATTCTTTTGTGTGCCTAAAAATCCTTTGTAAAATAATTACTCTTACTCACCATTATGTCATCTTCAACTTTCTTAAAGTAGTTTTCCTTAAAGCCGACCCAAATCACCTACATAGGTTTGCTACACAATCATGTACAGTTTCAGGTTTGAACCTCCACGCTTTCAGCCAAATCTCACTTTCCAGAAAGGGTGGGTGGCAGTTCCAGCCCTCTCCTTTTCACACTACTTCATTCATGCCTTCGTCTGACATTTATCAAGGTGCCTGATTCCTGGGCACCACACTGGACTTTGTAGATCTCAAAACGAAAAAGACCCTCAGTGGAGGAGGTGAATTTGCAAACAAATCACTGCAACAGGGTCAGATGATTGCCGCCAGAGAGGCACTCGGAGGACGGCCTGATCACCTTGCTTGAAGGAGTCAGAGAAGTTTCCACAAGGAGATGACATTTGAGCTTGATCTTGCAATGGTGCGCCAGGCCAAAGAGAAGGAAGGAAGGGCTTTGAGGTTAAAAAAATATCAGCATGCAAATGCAGGGGTAATATGGCGAATATTTGGTGGTACAAGGTGGGGAGTAGCAATTCACGAATCATACACACACACATACAATCATGCACCACATCACGACGTTTCGGTCAACAATGGGACTGCAAATATGGCTGTGGTCCCATCAGATTAATACCATATAGCCTAGGTGCATAGTAGGCTATACCATGTAGGTTTGTGTAAGTACATTCTATGATGTTTGCACAATGAAATCACCTAGCGACACATTTCTTAGAACATATCCCCGTCGTTAAGCGATGCATGACTGTATATAACCAAATGCCTACTATGTGCCAAGCATTGGGCCAATTGCATTTTATTCATGATCTCATTTAATTTTCACAACAATGCTATGAGGTAGGAATTTTTAAATCATTATTTTACAAGTGAGAAAGGTGTTACTGTTGCTGCTTTACAGAAGAGGCTCCACATGGTGAAGGGACATACTCAAGGTCACAGAGCTCATCAGGTGTCACTAACACCAAAGCTTTTGCTCTTAGCAACTGTGTGGGCAGGTTCAGGCAAGTGATGAGGGTCCTTCCATGCCAAGTAAAGACTTCGGCCTTTATCCTCTTGGCAATGGGACACCATCAATATGTTTTCAACAAAGCAATGAAACACTGTCGTTAAGTTTCAAAAGGCTAACCATACAGCAGGAATGTGGAGGAAGGGTTGAAGTAGGAAGAGATCAGAGACAAGGAAACCAATTAGGAGGACATTAAAAATAGTCTAGGTAAGGCATAGTGAGGACCTGAACTAAGGCAGGAGTGACAGAGCAGCAAAGATCTCAGAGATGAGAGAGATTTCAGAAATAAAATAGGGATATATGCAGAGTGATGGGTGGCCCGGGTTACTAGGTTCTTTGTTGCAACCCACAGAACCTATGTATTCCATCTAGTCTAAGAAGAAAATGAATTTGCTAAGTGATATAAGAGAGCTTACAGAGTCTTTGTGAGGGCCAGAGAATCAGATTTGCAGCTGTTGCAGGTCAGAGAAGCGCCTGAATTGCATCAAACTGCATTGGGTTTAAGAACTTAGGCACCTAGGTATTCATTTCCTATTGCTGTCATAATAAATTACTGCAGACTTAGGAGTCTAAGACTACACAAATTTATTCTCTTATAATTCTCAAAGTCAGAAGGCCAAAATGGTTCTCACTGGTCTAACATGAAGATGTCGGCAGAGCCTTGTTCCTTTCTCGAGGCTTGAGGACAGAGTCATTTTCTTTGCCTTTTCCAGCTCCTAGAGGCTGCCCACATTCCTTGGCTCATGGCCCCTTCCTCCATCTTCAAAGCCAGCAGAGTAACATCTTCATATCTCTCTTTCTCTCTGACTTGTGCTTTCATTGACACATCTCCTCTCTCCTTCAGCTTCCAAGATCACATTGCCTTCTCTGACTCTGACCCTCCTGTTTCCTTCTTCTATGGACTCTACAGATTACATCAGGCCCCCTCAGATAATTCAAGATAATCTCCTCATCTTGGTATCCTGAGCTTGATCACATCTGCCTCATGAGGTCACATATTCATATTCAGGTTCTAAAGATTTGGACATGGACATCTTTGGAAGGCTACTGCCTACCACAGTAGCTTATCTGTCAAATTCCGGCCTCAGGCCTCTACCCAAAGGACCTCATCCCTGTCTGTGAAATGTCACTACATCCACCCTTACCAGAATGGCTTCAGTGTAGGCCTTCTTCACATCCACAGCTTCCAAATCACTGTCTCAAATGGTTGCATGTGATCAGGGGAGTCTGGGTCACGTGCCCAAACCCTAGCTACAAGGAAAGCTACTTGGAAAGCAAGTTCTGACTTCTTCCTTAGGGACAAGCAGACTCCAAGGGGAGTGCTCAAAAGTTGCTGGATGGTCAAAAACATGACAGATATCTACTAAACCCAGTCAAAGCTCAGGCAATGGCATGGGTTCGGTTGCCAGTATCACACTGAAGAGAGCATTCGCAAACTGGAACCAAGATAGCAGGAATGGTGAGGGAGCCTGACGCCATGACTCAGGGGTATTTGTGGACCTGGGGACGTAAGGCTTAAAAGTCACACAATTGAGGTTTCCTACTGGTGAAGAAGGGCTTGCCCATGGAAGAGAGATTGGACTTGTGTGTCTTCAAAAGGCCACGCCAGGGCTGCAGGGTGATACAGTAGCAGCATGTTCTGCCTCTCAGTCAGCATGCTCCAAGAACAGACAGGGTCGTGGTGGGGGGGGGGGGCCCAACAGGTGATGGCGCTGTTGCCACTTGAAATTTCAAGAGAGAAGCACGATGACAAAATGTTAGGGCACAAAGAAAGGATTCAAATATCAGATGAGAATTGCACTGAATGCCTTGTAAGTTTTCATCATTTTGTTCTTATCCAATAACCCAGTTATTTGTAGGTACTAAGGACCAATTTTACATAATTTTACATAGAAGTAGTACTTTTAAGGAGAAAATGCTTGATTTTTTTTATCTTATCCTTATATTTAATTTTCTGATTCTTGATTCCTTGCTTTTTTTTTAAGAGTAAGTAAGTAACATTTTTTAAAACAGTATAGCTTGTTCCCAATCTGACTCCAGAGTCTGGTTTTTATCTCGGGCCTTCTGCAGTGTTGGAGGACTTGACATGCCTTTTGTGTTTTGTAATGTCTTCATGTGAACAACAGGCCTGGAAAGGTCGATCCCCCAGTGCCGATGCCAAATGTTGACTGGATCGAAGTTGATGAATTTATATAGGAACTAAGTGATGCCAATCTGTTTTCTGTTTTTGTTTGCAATTCCCTGTCTGCATTCCAACCTTGGTAGCGAAGCCGTGGTCAGCTGCTCCAGTTTATCACCTCCATGCAGAGATGGTGGTGGAAGGCGTTGGGGCTGAGAGTGGGGTCATGGTGACCTGCTTCTTTCCAAACTGCTCACAGGCTTACACATTTACGCACAGGCACAAAATACAATTTGGAAAGTTACTTTGCAAAACTGTGAATCTAATGCAGGGAATACACACGTTTCTGAGATGAAAGTCTAGATGTTTTTGCTTGCATTTAACCTAACCTTCTTTTATTCTAATTCAAACTCCACATGGCCTGATATGGCACAGATTTCCCAAGTGACCGAGGCAGCATTAGTAACAGGCACTTAGGCTTTTGCATCCTTTTTTGTAAAATGGGAAAAACAACTTCTGTTCATCTGCAAAGCACCATAACGGATAGGTTTGCAGATAAGAGGCTGCAGTTTCTAAAACTGTCATGCATCCCATGTTCAAAGAGTGGGATGTGTATGTGTGTGGGGGGGTGTGTGTGTGATGGTTGTGAGGATAGGGAAGGGGTATAGGAAGCTGCAAAAATAGTTTTTAAAAATTTCTTAGCGCTTTGTTGACCCTCTTCAACCAAACTTTACCCCAAATAGCTAAAAGTAATTATGTGGTATATTCATAGGCATGTATTTTTTTTCCCTTTATTCTTAGAAAGCATTCCTTCTGGGTTGTTTAGTTTTAGTTCTGAGCAGACATGCTGCGTCAAAATAGAGTGAATCTTAACGAGCAGGTGTTGCAATCAAATAAAATTTACAACAAAAGATACTCTGACAGATATTCACGATATGGATAATACTCCCAGCCTGTGATTAGCTAGAAGCGCTAAGCAGCGATCCTCATAAATAACTGTAATTAGTGATCTTTTAACACAGCTAAACCAACTCACCGTGTCTCTTCTTAGAATTTCTCTAGACACTATAAATAGAATATGTGAAGCATCCCCCGACGTTCAGTCTAATTCCCCCACAGAGACCCTTCCTTGTTTCTCTGTCTCCACTCCCCACTCCCTTTCTTTCTCCTTCCTCCACCCATCTTTCTCCTGCAGCCAATCCCCCTCAAATAGTGCTTTTCACTCTCAATTTTTCTCTCCTTTTCATTAAAAGAGAAATATTTTGCATCTGAGCCCCCCCCCCTCGCAACCAAGCAGTCAGAGTTCCATGTGCCCAAGTCTTCCTTCTTAAAGATTCCCAAAAGGGCACCCCAGCTGTCTCTACTCCCCAGCCCTGCAGGGAGCAGGTGGGCTCAGGAGTCCAGGTGGCCAAGGGCTAGCGGGGGCGGGAGGTGGGTGACAGAACTATAGCAGACGTTTCTTTACCGTGACCCCCATACACTAGTCGGGGAAGAGTGAGGCAGGCAGGAAGGAAGCTGGGCACAGCGGTGGAGAATAGATAGAGGGAACCAGCCGGCCCGGAGACCTATGTCCCTCGGAGCATTAACCCCATGGCCCTGATCCAGCACAGTTTAAGGCTGCGGCCAAGGCAAGCTCTTACAACACTGCTCCACCCATAGCTCACGCAGAGCTGCAGCAGGAGAAGCTAGCCAGCCGTTCCCACCTCTAACGACACGCAGATTCAAAATGTTTAGAGGTTGAATGTTATTGAGAAGAGAGGATGAAGCTACTGAGCATTGGAAGTAGAGCCCGAGGGAGGGTAATCAGACCGCACCACGCCCCCTGGGCAGCCCAAGAGTCTCACCTCCTCCCGTCTGCCCTCCTGACCTGCCTCAGACCTTCCACTTGCTCTCCCCACACATGTGTGCGTGCACAACCACACACTCAGACACCTTCACTTCCCTGAGGTTGTATGTCAGAGGCAGCTATAGGGCTTGGAAAACAATAAGAGGTTTCTGAAATCTCAGGAGGTAAAATGGGGACTTTTTCCAACATGCTTTCTATTTACCGCTCCTGCCCTGCAGCCGCTGCGCCCCCACCTTCCAAGCCCTACCCTCCACTGGGCTCCCCAAGTCTGAAAGCACAGGGTAGCTAACAGGAGCCCTAATTCCTGGGACTCTACCTTCTTCCCCTCAGGGAAGCTGCTGACGAGATAGGGCATTCCCATCATCTCAGCAATCGCATTTGCTTATGCTCTGGTCCTTTATCCCTGATTAGCCATGTCCTCCCTCCTCGAAATCCCCTGGGATTCTCTTTTGTGGCTACTGAGTTCCCACCCCTGGTACAGAGCACCTAGTCCTGTACTTGTCTGCTTTCTGACTGGCAAGTCACAGCAGGCTAGACTGGCTTGCTTCGGCCTGAGAGGCTGGGGGAGGGATGACAGGCCAGAAAAGGGGTAGGAGCATCGACCACCAAAAGGAGGAATGATATCCACTGGACTGGTTAATCTTTACAGTTGCAAGCACTTTCAATACAGTATCTGATAGTCATTCAACAAATCAGTATGGAGGCCCACCTCTGTGCAGTCGCTGTTCTGGACTCTGCGGACACAGAGGGAAAAAAACAAAGTCCCCAACCTCATGAAGCTTCCATTCTAGTGGAGGAGACAGGCAACAGACAACAAACATACGGTAGAAAGCCAGCTAGTGTACTGGACATTTCTCATCTTTTTTTGGCTGCCCAGAATCTGAACCTCCATCCTGTGTCTGGAGATACCCTACCTCATGGAGTCTTATGAGGATGCAGAGCCCACAGCCCACTGCGTAGAAACCAAAGATAGTGGTTTGATCAGCCTCCCTTGTAGAATGAGCCAAGACCTGAGGCCAAGGCTTGACCAGTCAGACACCCCGGCCCATACTTTGGGTCAGGAGCAGTGATTCAAGGACACAGGGCCTGCAGAAAACCCCTACTGGTGGTGGCAGCATCTACAGTGAGATGGAGATTCCAGGGCACCGGAGGCAGTGGGGTGCAGCAGAGCTAGGGTCTGGGACAGTGGCACTGGTGACATAACCTGTGGCAACAGGGGCAGTAGAGTTCTCACCAGCTGGTGTGAATCATGCATTTTCTTGGCTATGAACCACTGAGCCCTCCCAAGTATTTCTTGAGCTCCTGAAGTCTATTAATAAATCCCTCTTCTGCTTAAACTAGCCAAGGATTCTCAGACTTTCACCTAAGGACAGGTAACACCTAACACAGGTAGTTACAAGAGCAGTGACAAAAACAAAGGTAGATGAGGTCATGGAGAAGGATGGAAGGCTATTTTATTTAAGTGGTCAAACAAGCCTCTCTCTGGACTTTTAAGTCTCTCCAGAAAGCGAGAGAGCAAAGCCACGTGAAAACCCGGGGAAAGAGAACTCCAGAGAGAGGACCCAAGTGCAAATGCGAGGCATAACCAGCTTGTGAGTCTGACGACTGCCAAGAAGGCCAGCGTGCCTACAGCAGAGATACAAGTTCAGGTCGGAAGGGTCAGCAGGGGCCGGAGCTGGGGCTAGAGCTGGCTAGACCAGTGCGTGGAGTTTGAATTTCATTCTATGTGTGAGGAAAGCCCCTGGGGGTTTTGAGCAGGGATGACATGTTCTGGAAGTTACAAAGACCGCTCTGGATGCTATATGGCGAACAGCTGGTAGCAGGACAAGAGTGGAAGTGGAAAGATCCGAGACTACTGTGGTGGTCCAGGAGCAAAGCGGCGTGGCTTGGTCTCTATCGAAGCCTCGGGTGTTTGAGGTGGGGGTGGTGAGAAGAGGTCAGATGAGGGATATACTTTGAAGGTGGAGCTGACAGGCCTCACTGTGGATTAGATGTGGCGTACAAAGGAAAGGAGTCAAGCATGAGTGCAAGTTTTTGGGACTGAGCCACTCACTGAGATGGGGAAGATTAAGAGAAAAACCAGTTGGCACATGGGGACGCCGAGATCAAGAGTTCGGCTTTATCTTCAGTAACATCATGTGTAATGCTGCATAATCTCTTTAATTTTTGATGGACCGCAGTTTATTTAATCAGTCCTCTGTTGTTCATCATTTGAGTTGGTTCCAGAATTTTCCTCTTATCAAAATTTTGTTACAGCAAAGCTTTTTATACATCCATGATTATGATTATATCCTTAGAATATATTTCCAGAACTGAAATTTCTGGGTCAAAGGATGGCTTAAGACTTTTGATACATATTGTCAAATTGTCTTCAGGAAAATCACTAGTTACATTCCACCAGCAATGGATGTGTGCCAGTTTCTTTACATCTTACCAATGCTAACAGTATTTTAGAAAAAGATTACAATTTGACTACCCATAAATTTCATTGTTTTAATTTGCACTTCCTTGATTGCTAATGAGGCCAAACCTTTTTAACAGACTTATTGACTATTTCTTTTTTTGTGAATTATTTGCCCTTTGCCAATTTTTAATTGGAATTCCACCTTTTTCTTATTTATTTGTAAGAACTCTTTATATATTAGAGGTATGAAAATTTGATTTCATATACTTGGAATTTTTTCCTGATTTCTCATTTTCTTTTAAATATAGTTTATGTTTAATTTTTAAAATATACATATTATACCTTTTTAGAAGTTGATTCTCAGGTATTTTATATATTTTTAAAATTTCTACTGTATATGGCACCTTTTTCATTTATCTTTGAACTTTTTACTGGTAGGACAAGATATTAGCATACATATATTTATTTTCTAACTGACTATTATCTGATCTCTTTTATATTATTTTCTTTTTCAACAGATCCTCTTTGGTTTGTGGTGTAGACAATCTCATCACCTGCAAACAATAATTTCATCCTCCTGTCTTCAACCCCTTCCCCACATTTTATTAAATTGGCTGGAACATCCTCATCATTGTTTAAAAAGCATGAAGATGGCCAACTTCTTACATTCTCCCTGACCTGTAATGTGAAGTGCCCTGTTTTTTCACTATTGTACATGGTGTTGACTATTGGGTCTGCATTAATGTTCTGTCACTTATTAAAGAAGTGACCTCTTAAAAAAATAAATAAAAGAAAGAGTTCAGCTTTAGATCCAGTGAGTGTGAAACACCTATTAGACGTGCCAGTGGGGATGAGGAGTCGGCAGTTGGCTATGAGAATCCGGAGTTCAGGGGCAAAGGCAGAGCTGGAGCTAAGCCTGTGGGATTCCTCAGCACATGAGGGAATTTATAGCCATGAAACTCGGAGTGTTCACCCAGGGGTGAGTGTGTCTGGAGAAGAGGGGCCTCAGGCCAGAGCCCTGGGGAACCCAGATGAAGAGATTACAAAGAGGAAGAGGATCCAGCAAAGAGACTGAGAAACAGGAAGAGAACCCAGGCGGCTATGTCCTGGAGGTCAAGAAAAGAAAATGATTTACGATGACCCTGAGGGCTTCCAGAGGATGCTTGTATCCAGCAGGCAAAGTGACTGAGGCTCAGAAAGGCTGGGCCACCCCATTTCAGGGCTCAGCCCGGTGCCTCTTCTGGGAAAAGAGGCCCCCTACTCCAGAATGTGCTTCACTCTGCACAAGTCGGTCGGCAGTGTGGCCACACACTATGCCCGCCCCCTTTCTCTCTGAAAAGAGCCCATTGTAACTTCTTTAGGAAGGAAACACCTCAATCAGAGGAACATGACTCGCTTCCTACTAGGGCAGACTTTTACTTAGGATTGAGCTCCATGCCAGCCCCACGCCCACAGGGAGCAATGAAGGAAAGAGGAGGAAGGGTACCCCAGGTGCGCCTGTGGAGGGGGGGTTAGTAGGAAAGTCTCTGGGGAGCTTGCAGCGTGGCAGGGCTGCAGGCCCACAAACGCAGCCTCTCTCAGCTAGAATCTCTCCTCTCTCCTCCTCAAGTCTGTCCCCTGGAAGGGCCTGAGAAGTGGCCTAAAGGCAGTCAGTCTGGGCGCTTGCCGGTGGCTTAGTGTAACCCATAGACGGCTGCCAGCTTTTTCCAGGGAAGGTTAAAGCCAAGCATTCTTTCACTCATTCAACAACTCTGCTGAGCACCTACTTTGTGGTCGGCCGTGTGCCAGGTATGGGGACATGGCAGTAAAGACGGAAGATTGTTTCACATCCTCCTGAACTTAGAGTCTAGTGGGAGAAATTAAACAATCACTCAAACACCTCTGTAATCACAACTGCCATGAGGCTCTAAGGGAATGTTCCCGGGGCATATAATGGCGGTCCTGATGGAAGCCAGGCAGGGATTCCTGCCTGCAGAAGTGATAGAATCTGTAAAAGCAGGAGGGAGGGGGCAGGAATCTGTCCCCTGGGTTTTTAGAAGCTGGCCAGTCACTGTTATGCCATAGCAAGGATGCTTTAGGTCCCCAAAGCCCAGATCAAACAGTGGAGCATGAAAATGGGTCACTTATTCCGGGGAGGAATTGAGAAGCTGAATCTGGCTGCCTAAGGTGGCTGGTGTGGGGGGTGTTCTTCTTTCAGGGCAGCAGCTTGGGGCCCAGCAACCAGGGCCAGGAGATACCCAGGCTCCTGAATCAGAAATGACAATACCCAGCATCAGCAGCAAATAATTGTGAATCGTTTGCTAAAAGAAGATCAGAGAATCACACAGTGTTGCTGTTTTTAATTTTTTGAGGAACCTCCCTACTGTTTTCCACAATGGCTGTCCTAATTTACATTCCTACTAGCAGTGCACAAGGGTTCCCTTTTCTCCACATCCCGGCCAACACTTGTTATCTCTTGTCTTTTTGATAATAGCCACCCTGACGGGTGTGAGGTGCTATCTCCTTGCGGTTTTGATTTGTATTTCCCTGATGATTAGAGATGCTGAGCACCATTTGAATGTCTTCTTTTGAAAGTGTCTATTTTTTCATATGTCAAAAATATTTTAATTAGCTGTTAAAAAAGCAAAATAAGGAGAGGCACAGAAGGAATGTCTGCCTCTTGTGAAAGTCAGAGGAGAGATTCCAGACAGACTTCTTTAGGGTTATGACCAGCTCTGCAGCTTAAGTGTACCCAGCTAGCCTGCTTAGTCAGCACCCCACAAACACGTCCACCACAGACGCACACCCCCGTTGCCTCCACACACAGACATACACTCCTGCAAGGCAGAGGACAGTGAAAACCGTCAGGGAAGGCAAGTATATAGGCTGCCTCAAATAACTTATATGCTTCAGATTTAAGTGTTCTTTTATTTAACTTTCTGGGTAGCTGAATAAGCTAAACATTCCTTTTATGGTTGAAAATACCTTAGTCCCTTTTCATATGTGAATCTAATATACCAAAGATTATTAAGTTGTTCGTGGACAAATAAGGAAATTGAATTTTATTGTGAATTTCAGATTTCATCGTGTTATGTTCATATCTATGTGAGGTGGGGTTGAACGTATGGAAAAAATAAATAAAGGCTCATTTGGATATAGGACATTATAATTCCCCAGATGTTTATGCTACATTGCTGAATTTGATCCATGCAGCTGTCCTGAGAACTAGGCAGGAAATAGTTAAGTTTTACAGATGAGAAAACTTATGTCCTGAGACGTTAAGTAACTTAATCAAAGGTCAGATAATTAATTTGTTTGGTTTTTTTTCATCTTGACCGCCATATTCCTGTGTGACATCTTGAGGACTCTGGAACGGAACTTACATCCATTTTAAACTAAATTCCTAGTTGTCTTAATATTCACCTCTTCCTAAAATCATGGTGCAAACAACAAAACCTGTCTAAAAAAAAACTCTACACTTATTGTATGTCTGGATAATTAAATTTTATTATATTTTGTTTTAATCCTGTTAATGAAATCATGTGAATAGCCTAAGAGATTTCCCCTAGAGTACCAAATAAAATACACATGGATCATACACACGTCCAGCTCAATTACACTGCAGTTCCAAACTCTTAATTTCAACCTTTCATTGGAATGAAAATCTTTACTTTCTTTTCACTAGCTTTTTTTTTTTTTTTTTAAATGGCCAAGGAAAGGAGTAGGGGTGTGGTGCATGACGGCATCTTTGTCTCTTTTGACGATCAGCAGCGCCATCTACTGTCAAGAAATAAAATTGTGAAGCATTACAGCAACATAATGAAAATTAGCGCTTCATGAGGGAAAGACAGTTTTATAACCCCGGGAACTTAACTGATATAGATTTGTGTACACACATTTTCATTTTATATTATGACATCCTTAAGCAACTTACAGAAAGGACCAGATGATATTAAAACATTATTTATGTAATGCTTAACTTTGGAAGGGGAGTAAAAATGGACTCGCAGCTGAAGTCACTCAGTCACTTAGTAGATATGTGACTTCTTTAACCCTGTCTTTTCATTTGTAAAATAGGAATAATTATCCTTAAAAGATTATTTTGTTGATTAAGCGATATGTGTAAAGTTTAACCCAAAGCTAGAACAACAAGGTAGCTATTGTTACATGACATCTCCTGAGCACATGTTAAGTCTCAGTCTGTGCTAGAACTTTCTTCACAGCAATCCTGTGAGACAGAGAGATTCAAGAGAGCAGGTATCGTGTCCAAGATTTCATACTTAAGTCAGGGCCAGGTTTCTATCCAATTTTTCATCTAGTTCCAAAGTTGTTCTCATTCCCGTTAATTCACAAAACATGGCTCTGAATCCTCTTCTATTTCTGTGGACAATCGCTTTGAGGCCATCAATGAGAAGATGCTTTTCATGTATGGGCCCCATCCTTTGTGGTCCGATGCACGTCTCATTGTGTAGATGTGCCAACTTTGCCTAACCATTCAATATGTTTAAGAAAGGAATTTCAGAAAGACTCTCAGAGAGTTTCATATGCAACCTTGATCATAATCAAGGACAAAAAGGATGATAAATCTACAGTTCCACATGTTCTTATAGCATTTCATACAGAGCTCTCTGTTACTATTATCTCATTGTGTTAGCAAAATTTTTTACAGAGCTATCTTTCTTTCTGGAATAGAATTCCTTATGGGCAAAATTCACGCTCATTAAATGGATGAATGGACTAATGAAAAATGATTACATATTATTTCTCCCAGGATAAAGAGATGATGCCTCTGTAAGGTCTTTGAGGACAGAGACTTTAAATTCTCCCTACTCCAACACAGAGTGATTATTATTTGAGATTTCTTCACTGAAATTGAATCAGATTGCCTAAAAATTGTCCTCAAAGTATTTCTTTGCAGACAAACCACTTTAGAATGCCATTCTTTATCCCGTTTAGTAACTAAATCCAAAAAGTATTTCTTTTAATTCAGATTTCTTCTGTGGGGAATGTAAGAAGATTTTACTGAGATTTAAAAATATCAACAATTAAAAACTGATAAAGCGCATATGTAAATCACAAAATTGTATTGCTAAAGTTTCTTTTAAAACTAAGGGAATTTTGCCTCTCATCTGTTAAAAAGAAGAAGAAACCTACTGCATAGAAGTGTTTTGGCTATTATGTGAAATAACATATGAAGAGCATCTTGCATAGGTCTTAGTCACTTCTTTCTTTCACTTAAAAGTATATTTCCTGAGTTTCTACTGTATGCTGGATAGACAGTGTTTTAGACACTGAGGGGACGACCGTAAACAAGAGAGACAAAATCCTACCCTCAAGAAGCTTCCGTGGGAGGTGGAGGTGGAATGGCAGGTGGGGAATCTGACAAATAATCAAGTGAAAAGTGCTATAGAGAAAAGTCAGGTAGGGGTGGGAGGTCAGAGTTCCAGGAGGTGCTGGTTTAGATAGATCAGTCACTGAGGGTCTTGTGAGCGGTGATCCTTGAGCAAAGAGCTGATGAAGTGGGAGAGTGCTCCATGGAGATATCGGGGGAAAAGCATTTCAGTCCGAGAGGACAGGAGAGATAAGGGCCCCCTAAGATGGAAGTCTGCTTGGCTCAGTAAATGCTAAAAGGTGTTCCTTCCCACCTCTGCTCCAATACCTGAGCCTTTTGGTTTTCCCAGTGGTGGCTCCCATGATCATAGTGATTTAAGGTGCATAAGTATTGGCCATGTCTGTATGTAGATGTAAGGAAATCATTGACAAAGACCTAGTCTTTGCAAGTGTGCCTCAAAGAATATAAAGAAAAGTAGCCAAGTTGAAGTTCTCCGTGGCAAGACCTGTCCTGCTTTATGACTGTTTGATTTACCATGTTGTAAAGGGTGACTGGGTTTCCAGGCTAAACCTTAGGACCCTATTTAGTGTCTAATGTAGATGGAATGTATGCCATTTGTAATAGAATACAGTGGAAAACACCTCTGTTACCAGTGTATATAGCACGATATTCTAAATCCCATTTGGGTTCTGACGTTCTATACTTCTGTGATATACAGAAGGAGCAAAGGGAAAATTCATTACTTGTAGTAGGGGTTGAATGGGCCTTTGTGATTTGACCTGGAGACCCAACAAACACTTATAACATTCTCTCTACAGAAAAACGAGTTGTGGGTTTCAAATGCTACACTGACAGACGCTCCGAACACAGGCCATTCATGAATTGGAGACTTCCTGTGGTGGATGAGAGCGTCCCTGGTGACAGTGGGCAGGAAGAGATTAAAGAGCAAGTCCAGAACTACTGTCGCTGGAACATTATGGGGGAAACACCAATCATGACAGCAAAGCCAGACAGAGTCCTCAGAGAGTTGCAAGCCACAGCGCTGCGTGGTGAGTGCTGTGAAAACATAAGGCCGCGAGCCACACTTTGAGGAACACACTGCCAGGCTTCAGTAGAAGTCAACTGACGAGGCTCTGAAAGACAGAGTCTTAAAATCTTAATGTGCCTTTCTCTTTAAATTTTGGGGGTACATGCCCTTCTCCCTGGGCACCTGAGGTGTCATCCGTCTCTAAGATTAAGACTGTTACAGCAGGAATACAAACTGGGAAAAAATTGATATTGTGAATAACAGCTTCAGTTATTCAAAACAGAATTTTATAGCAAAACACTAGTCTTAAAAACAGGGGGCTAGCCCAGTGGAACAGTGGTTAGGTTCCCACATTCTGCTTATCGGCGGCCCAGGGTTCCCCAGTTCAGATCCCGGGTGCAGCCATGGCACCGTTTGGCAAGCCGTGCTGTGGTAAGTGTCCCACGTATAAAGTGGAGGAAGATGGGCATGGATGTTAGCTCAGGGCCAGTCTTCCTCAGCAAGAAGAGGAGGATTGGCAGTAGTTAGCTCGGGGCTAATCTTCCTCAAAAAAAAAAAAGAAAGAAACAAGGCCTAAATCAGAGCAAGAGAAAGTTGTTCCAAATTCTTGTATTTCTTTCTTTAACGTGTGAAAGTTCCACACAGGACCGTAAAAGTACATATAGGAAATAAAAAAGAAGTGAGAGGAAGGTCTTTCTCTTTAGACCTGGGGAAATGTAGGAAAGAGAAAGAAGGAAGCTGATGGAGTAGGTTAGACAATAAGCTTCTTCATACTCCCTTCATACTTCATACTTCTTCATAATCTCATACTTCATAGTTCATACTTTTCATACTGGTGCAAGGAAGCTTGCACCAGTGAATGTGAATCAGCTCACTGCTTTACTCATCGAGAAAATCTTATTAAAAATATTTTAAAAGTTGGCTGAACTACACAGTGTGCTCAGTGACATAGTAAAAGCTGAATGACATCAAGGCCAACATGTTCAATTCAAATTGTTCTCTTTATCACGGGTTAATAAGGATGCTGATCCCTAACAATAACCATCGTTTCTTGACGAGGTATGATGGTTATCGAGGGGGAAAGTTCTATCAAGTCAAGAATGTTTGCACTATGAAGTGAACTCATAGTGTTTCTGCAAGATAAGAAGCCAGTTTAGTTCCAGCTTTTGTAGATGTGAACTGGACACCCAGACTTGCTTATTTGTTTGATGTTCTCAGTATTTTTAATGATCATAATACTTCCATGCAAGGAAGGAAGGTGGCATGCTTTCCAATGGTAGATAAGATCCAAGAGGAAGCACAAATGTTAGAATCTTGGAATCACAGTTCCTACACACTGTGATGACAGTAATTACAAGGAAGGTAGATGATGATCTTCATATAGCAAACTGGAGAAAAGTTATCACCAAACAGCTTATGCGTTTGGTAGAATGTTTTGAATTTTTCCATTGAAAGACGATTCACACATAGGAAGTCCATGGATATGGAATCCATTTCTTTCCCTGAAGGATCAATTAAATATTCCAATGTAATGAGGGAAGAAAATACTAGAACTTCTACTTTCATTTTTAATTAAATTTTATTAATGTTTAATACTCAAAACATTAGTAGAAGGTGTACATAATTCATAAATAAATATACATACACTGGGGATGTGGGCTTAAAGAGTTTCGCAATTGGGGTACACAATCAATAAAGTTTGGAGTCCACTGGATTAGAAGATAGAAGTATCAGGATATTTTAGCCTGAGACAATTAAAGATTTAATTTCTTTAATTCCCCTTGTGGTAATTCCTCCTGATTATATCCTGCCACGTGCGTACATCTATATGGAAAGAGAATGTTAATGATACAGACTTTGAATATTTCCAGACCAGATTTCTCATGAAAATGAGTGACCATGATTTCTTACGCTAAAGTAATAAAGTGGCTTCTGATTATGGTTTAGTTTGCCATATAGCTTAACTACGGGGAAAATATGCCCATAGTCCAGCCCGTTTTTCTCACTGGGAACCGAGTAGTTGACATCTTGTTTACTTTAGTCTCCTGAAGGTAGTCTCTAACCACAGTCTCTGAGGGTCTGAGGAGTCTGAGGCCTTCCCTGTGGGGACCCTGGAAAGAGGTGACTTGTGCAGGAGCCATGCAGCAAAGCTCTGCGAGCCACCTGGGGTGTTCTTTTTTTTTTTTTTTAAGATTTTATTTTTTTTCCCTTTTTCTCCCCAAAGCCCCCCGGTACATAGTTGCATATTCTTAGTTGTGGGTCCTTCTAGTTGTGGCATGTGGGACGCTGCCTCAGCGTGGTTTGATGAGCAGTGCCATGTCCACGCCCAGGATTCGAACTGACGAAACACTGGGCCGCCTGCAGCGGAGCACACGAACTTAACCACTCGGCCACGGGCCAGTGGGGCGTTCTTTTTAACCAGTGGTTTCCAAACTGTGCTCCTGGAGCCCTGCCTTCCATGGTATTCTGCATCCTACCCCACCCCCACTTTGCAGTTCTGCCTTAACCCATTTTCTATTTTCAGCATTGGCATAAGATTTACTTCTAAGAAAAGCTGGAAAACTACCTCCCTACTCGACTGCCACCATTTGCATCTGCTTTCAATGCTGAGTTCTCTGGTTTCATCTAATTTTACCTGAATATCCACAGACACATCTTTTCTCCAATGAGCGTTTCTTTACCAGGCTCCATTTGTCTGCCTCCACATCAGATAAAGGAAAGGTTTATATGCAAAATTGAGCTGGAAGAAGGGATTTGAAGTTCAAGTCCACAGAAATGCACCTGAAGACTCAGAGAATTGACTGGATCCCCTTTTTCCTTCCTTTCATATCCTATTTGGCACTCATATTTATGGCTAAACCCTGGCTTGACATCTCAATATTCTAAATGCTTTGCAGTCTGCACAGAACTTTACCATGCCCAACTGTATTTGATTCTCACAACAGCCCGACGCTGGGCAGTAATTATTATTACTCATTTTACAAACAAGGAAACCAGAGAAACTCAAAGGGGTTCAATAACCTGACCGCACTGCTTTTGAAGTCAGGCCGTCAGACTTTATGTTCAACGTTTCCCGTTACATCATGTTGGGTCTCAAAGTCCTTTGAATAAAGACAGTGCCCTCTTTTGTCTGACTTAGTGGGAAGCAGCCCAATGAAGCTTAATGATTTATGTTTATTTCTGAAGCAAGTAGGTGGCAGCAGGCTGGATTGGGTGGAGGCTGAAAGGAAATATAAAGCAGGCTCCGGGGACCTTGCTGCCTTGTCAGTAAAAACAACACCTATGCACACGAAACTCTTAAGGAAAAACAGAAGAATCCATCTTATTTTGCCATAGGAATATACCAATTTCTCCTTATAGGGAATATCAAATGAGTACAGTTCGCTGCAAGGTTGGCATTTCAACAGCAAGTGAAATAAATACAAAACCCTGCAGTAGAAAGTTTACTTTTTGGATGTGTACCCATAAACCAGAGAAAGAACAGCATGACAGATTTAGTTAATGGGGAAGAAGGCTTTCCCAAGATTGGAAAAGATAGGGAAGCAGGAAGAGCAACCTATTCTGATTGTAGCCGTGGGAGAGGCATAAAATTCAGGTAAGGAGTGTCTGCTGAACCCGCTAAGGAAAGAAATTATGAGGAGAAGCCTATGGACATCCTTACATTTGTCCTCACCTGTCTGGGTTTTTCTGCATGGTTTTCCTCTGCGGAGGAAGAGACTGAACAACTTTTCACGTTTCATTATTTTATGATTTTTGTCTGCCATATATGTAAGGAGATGAAGATATTCTTCTTATATCAGCGGCTGGTAGATGAATTCCTCGTCACAGAAGTCCCATCCTTGTGGGGAAAGTACTCAGCAGGGCCGCTCGCAGGAGTTAGTCTCAGGCGGGTTGCGGGTAGGGGCTGGTACCAAGGCAGTGCCGGAAGGGCGTTCAGCGCAAAGAGATGGGATTGTCTGCCCCCTACTGGAGGGATGGAGGTGGAGTTAGGAAGTGGAGAAGGGAGGAAAAGAGGAGGGAGCAGGGAGGAGAGGAGAAGGGAGGATACAAGAACTGGCAGAATATGGACTATGTCACATGACCCCCTAAGACTCCTCTGTGACGTCATTAACTTCAAGAGATGATTGAGGAGAAAGACCAGTTACAGAAGCCTCCAAGGGCTGTATTTCCAGGTTGAGGGGAGACAAAACAGAAACATTTGTGAATGCAGGAGCTTAGCCGAGTTCTGAGTTCCGTTAGAAAGTTTCCTGAGTCCCCAAAGGGCAGGGAGGCGTCACTGACATCTGGGTTCCATGGTTAATCACTTTAAGACTTTTTATATATGAATCAATAAAAATTGCTTGCTTTACTAGTTTTTAAATTTCGGGGGAGGTTGTACCAGGTATCTTTTTGGTCCTCCTCAATTCAAGACACCATAATTCTTTGTATGCTCTAAATTACAGTTTCTGAAAATCTGGTCTTTGAAGGCCCTCCAGGTGGTCTGTGGCTGCCCAAATGCAATGAGTAGGTTTAGTTTGGAGAATATTTTCTGCTAGAGATTTGAGTTCTCCATAAAAGGGTACAGAAATAGATATTTGAAAATTATAACCACAGAGATGGTCACATGCTAGGCAGACACGTCAAATGATATGCTATGTGTGCATTTGTGTGTGTTTTCTGTGGTTGCCAGCAGAAGCTTTGAGGTAGGTGGTCCAAGGGATTCCTTCACTGTGGGTCACAGTCTGAAATCTCATTTGAGATGAAGTTAAGCCAAACACTTCTAAGACACTAAGAAATCAAATCAATTTGCTGTAGAGTCTTTATACATGTATTTGTAACTGATATTTCAACTGAGAAAACATCTTGACCCTAAACTTTTGCAATTTCATTTCTGACCATAATGGAGGGATATCTTGGCCACATTACCCTTATATCCAATTTTGTTTCTAGTAGTACAAATAACCACTCAGCTTAGAAGTTTAGTGCCCTTATTTTAGGGGATGGTTTGGAAAGAGATTGGCTAGGAAATCCATTCTCAGAAAGAGCCTCTTGAAAACCTTCATTAACCTTTATCATCATGCCTATTTTCGAACTTCAATGGAAAGAAATGGTGTCCTCTTCATGGGTTCAAATCCACAGCAAGAGTGCAGATCACTCAGATAGCAAGAATTTGGTGGCAGTATAGTTTTATTTCATCTCCCAAAGTCACAAAAAACAGATATGGCTTCCAGAACCATAAAAGAAAAACACTGAGGACATCGTCAACAAAACTAGGTGGAAAGGAATTCTCCCAACCCCAGAATATGGGCGGTGTGCCAAAACATGAGACAGCAGCGGGGCCTGAGAGAGAAAGAAAAGTCTAGAAAGCTCTTATGAGCCAGAGGATTGGTAAATTACCAGCAAGACACCCTGAAAGGAGAGGACCACACACTGTGGGAGAACCTAGGTGAGCAAACTGGAAAATCTTCCAGTGAGAAAGGCTCCAAGATGGTGGGGAAGGTGTCTGGACTGTGTTTTGGCGGTAAGGTGAATCTCAACCCCCAAATATGTCCACGTTCTAACCCCTGGAGCCTGTGAATATGTATCCTTATGTGGTAGGGAGGGGTAGCAGATGTAGTTGAGTTAAGGATCTTAAGATGGGGAGATTATCCTGGATTGTCCAGGTGGCCTAAATATTATCAACCTCCTTGTTGGAGGGAGGCAGGAGGACCAGAATCAGAAAGGAGATGTGACAACAGAAGGAGAGGTTGGAGCGGTGCGCTTTGAAGATGGTGGAAGGGGTCTCAAGCCAAGAATGCAAGCAGCCTCTAGAAGCTGGACGAGGCAAAGAAGTGGATTCTCTCCCAGTCTTCAGAAGGAGTCCAGCACTGCCCACTGCCCATACACTGATTTGAATTCATTTCAGACTTCTGATCTCCAGAACTGTAAGCTAATAAATTTGCATTGTTTTAAGCCACTGAGTTTGTGGTGATTTGTTAGTCATAGGAAACTAATACAGATGGAAACTACATTTCCTAGAATCCCCTTTCCTGTATGTCCTGGTTAGAGCTGGCCAAAAGAAAAACTTGGACAAGATTTGGGAAGCAGAAGTGAATGAAGCAGGAGACATTCCTCTCTGAGGGTCTTTGTGATGAGATAAAATGCCCTGTAGGGTCCAGATTGGCCTCACTCTCCTCTGCTCCATGTCCAGCCCTTCTTCTAGACTGCAGGCCCTGCTGACCTGTAGCAGCCCCAGGCCTCCCATCAGATGTTTAGCTGTGAACCCACAGAGACCGCAGCTACACTGAGGCAAGAGCTTCCTACAGACCCCTCTACAAGCTCCCCTTCAGAGCCCCACTTCAGCACTGGACACTTGGCTTCTCAGATTCCATTGCATTCTCCAACCTGTCCTCCAATACTGGAGCCTTGAGAGGATGAGTCAGACAACGTTGGTATTTCTTAAAGTGATTAGGCCACTTACTTTTCAATGAGTGAAAGTTTCTATTGCCCCATAACCTCAACAACACTTGATATTGGCTGATTCTTAAATTTTGACCAATCTGTGAGCTATGGCTGATACCTCCTTGTGGCTTTCATTTGCATTTCCCTGATAACTAATGAGGTTGTTTATCTTCTAGTATTTTTAGCGGCCTTCTGGATTTCCTTGTCTCTGAAGTGCACGTGACTTTTGCTCATTTTTCTATTAGGTCGTCTTCCTTTTTCTTATTGGTTCATGGTTCTTTCTATGCTCTAGATATTCACCCTTTACCAGTTATATCTTTTGCAAATGTCTTACCCCAGTGTGTGGCTTGCCTTTTCACTATCTTTAAAAGGTTCCTAATTTTGATGTAATCAAATTTATCACTTTTGTTTTAATGATTAGTGCTTATTGTGCCTACACTAAAACCCAGAAATTCTACTTCTAGGTATACATTCTAGAAAAACTCTTGGAAAATTCTCCAGGTGCAAGAATATTCCTAATAGCGTTGTTTCTAATAGGAAACAAAACAAAATAAAACAACAGCTGGAAGCTCCCTAAATGTCCACCAAGAGAGAAGATAAATCCACATAGGTGTGTCCATCCAAAGAGATGAACTTCAAACACGTGCATCCACATGGCTTTGTCTCACAACCATACTGTCAACTGAAAAAATAATTCCTTTTATGAAAAATTCAAAATCGGCTTGAGTTAAATAATATATTATTTAGAGATTAAAAACAGAGGTGTTAAGCTTTAAAGAGAAGGAAAGGAGTGATTCAGGATTAAGGTTATCTCAGGGGAGAGAGAGGGGTTGTGAGATGAGAGGTGCACACAAGGGGCTTTGAAGGTGCTGGCAACTTTCTAACCTAAGAGGTGTTTGCACAGCTGTTTGCTTTATTCTTCTTTGAAATGACCGTAGACTTATATACTCATTGTCGTATGATCTATTTTCCAAATAAAACATTTTAACAGATATTATTCTAACAATCATATTTCTCATCCTGGTTTAAGGGAGGTGAATAGAAGATTCTGAACACTTTAAGGGAGCCCTTCTCACAAGCCAGCTCTGGAACTGTGGCAATCAGAATCACGTGTGTCGTGTGTTAAAACTGCAGACTGCCAGCCCCCACCAGGCTACAGAATCAGACTGTCCACTCTGGGGCGGAGGAATCGGTGTCATTGTGCCCAGGTAATCTTCTCCCTAGATATTTCGGGCCACCCCAGAGCACTCAGTTGTCCGCAGTCATCTTCCTGAAGGCATCAGTGGCTCCCTACTGCCCTCTCGTGGCAAGGTTTTCCACCCAACCTGAGCAGAGGAAGCCAGCTAAGAAGAGCATGGAAGCAGATGGATTCTGTCACAGGAAGTGATCTGTCCAAGTTTGGTGGTGGCTCTGAACTTGCCAAAAACATAGCGTCTAGAACCAGTAAGCTTGTCTGGCACTTCTGTTGAAGTCCTAAGTACTCCTGCCTGGCTTACTTGCCTGAAACTTACCTGTGCTCCTCTTGACAGAGATGATCTCATAGACCCCTAGACCCCTCCTACCTGCTCCAGACCCTCATGCCACCCGGTCCTCCCTGCCCACAGAGATGCCCCAACTCCGGATCCTGTTTCCCCACCTGGACCCACCATCCACACACACCTGCCCTACATCAGCTAGTCTCCTTTTCTGCCTCAACAAACATTGGTAGTCTAAGTAGAACCCTGGTCCTGGGCTCTCCCATATGACCCTGCCCTGCCCTGTGACTTCTGCAAGACCAGGGCTAATAAGAGGCTAAGAATCAAAAGCCACAGAGAAATGCAGCCCTCAGACAAGTAAATGCTCTCAGGCTGCAGTGGACATGCTCAGTGCCTGCTGCTTCCCCCACCCCCACCCTCCTTCCTCCTCCTTTTTCTCTCTCCCCTCCTCATTTGGTCAGAGCTTCTGATTCCTGACATTGAGCTCAAAACGGGCAGGTTCACTTAGAAAAATCATGAAATTGGTGTAACTCAAAGGAGGAGCCTAGATCAGATCCCAGGGGCAGATTGCAAGTGTGTGGAGTCCCCATTCACTTTGCCACACCTCTGTCCCCACCTCCCACCCTGTAAAGAATCCTGAATTTAGTCCCTGTTATTATATGTGGCCACTGTGAATGTATTATGTGTTCCCTGGACTGAATAAGTCCCTGCTTCCTCCCCAGGAGGTCGTCACCCACCCAGTGGAAGGCAGCATAGTGTAATGATGAAAAATAGGAATTTAGAATAAGAATTGGACTGAAATCTCTGATTGCTTATATGCTGGGTGATCTTGGGACATTATTTGAACATCTCTAAACCTCAATTTCCTCACCTATAAAATGAGGATAATAATATTTAACTCAAAGTTTATTGTGCTTATCAAACGAGACAGCATTAAAAAATGCTCATCACATTTTGTACCCGTGGAAGTACTTAATAAATATTATTTGTTATTATTTATTATGCAGTCCAGACTTTTCAGGGCTCAAAAGGCTGTATCTTAGGGGTGGAGTCATTTGGAACCCCAGACAACATCCGTTCCCAAAGGCTCCTTGGAAACAGCCGGCTCTCCCCGGACTCTCTAGAGAATGCTCCAGTTTGAGTCCATTCGGACTGTGTCCTCCAAGCTCTATCACAACTCTTGCCCAGCACCTGGAATCTTCCACCAGGGATCACACCTGTCGGTCAAGTCAGCTAAGGGCCATGCTCATTCGGGAGAGTCAACCCCCTTTCTCATCTACTCTCTTGCTGGCTTTCTCTCCCTCCTCCTCACTGCTTTTCTCTCCCTTACACCTTCAGCCTGCCTAGAATGAGATGTTTCACCCACACCCATCTACTGTCACTCAGAGTTGGGGGATTGAGGTTTCCTCATTCAGAGAACACTATTTTCTTTTTTGTTTTAAGGATGGCCCAATATATTTTATTTTTTTTTAATTTTTATTTATTTTTTATTGTGGTAACATTGGTTTATAACGTTATAAAAATTTCAGGTGTACATCATTATATTTCCATTTCTGTGTAGATTGCATCATGTTTACTACCCAAAGACTAATTACCATCCATTACCAGACACATGTGCGAACCACCCCTTTTGCCGTCCTCCCTCCCCACCTCCCCCCTGGTAACCACCACTCTAATCTCTGTCTCTATGTGTTTGTTTGTTGTTGTTTTTATCTTCTATTTATGCGTGAGATCGTACCCTATTTGACTTTCTTCCTCTACCTTATTTCGCTTAGCATAAAACCATCAAGGTCCATCCATGTTGTTACAAATGGCAAGTTTTCATCTCTTTTAAGGCTGAGTAGTATTCCATTGTGTGTATATACCACATCTTCTTTATCCATTCATCCCTTGATGGGCACCTAGGTTGCTTCCAAGCCTTGACTATTGTGAATAATGCCACAATGAACATAGGGGTGCATATATCTTTACACATTCGTGTTTTCATGTTCTTTGCATAAAAACTCGGCAGTGGAATAGCTGGATATTATGTTAGTTCTAGTCTTAATCTTTTGAGGAATCTCCATACTGTTTTCCATAGTGGCTGCACCAGTTTGCACTCCCATCAGCAGTGTATGAGGGTTCCCTTCTCTCCACAGCCTCTCCAACACTTGTTATTTCTTATCTTGTTAATTACAGCCATTCTGACCAGTATTCTGAGGTGATATCTCATTGTAGTTTTGATTTGATGTTGAACATCTTTTCATGTGCCTGTTTACCACCTGTATATCTTCTTTGGAGAAATGTCTGTTCAGATCTTTTGCCCATTTTTTTATTGAGTTGTTAGTTTTTTGTTGTTGAGATGTATGACTTGTTCATATATTTTGCATATTAACTCCTTGTCAGATACATGGTTTGCAAATATCTTCTCCCAATTGTTAGGTTGTCTTTTCATTTTGTTGATGGTTTCTTTTGCTGTGCAAAACCTTTTTAGTTTGACGTAATTCCATTTGTTTATTTTTTCTATTGTTTCCCTTGCCTGGTCAGACCTGGTACTTGAAAATATGCTGCTAAGACTGATGTTGAAGACTGTACTGCCTGTGTTTTCTTCTAGAATTTTTATGGTTCCAGGTCTTACATTCAAGTCTTTAACCCATTTCGAGTTAATTTTTGCGTATGGTGAAAGATAATGGTCTACTTTCATTTTTGTGCATGTGGCTGTCTAGTTTTCCTAACACCATTTATTGAAGAGACTTTCCTTTCTCTATTGTATGTTTTTGGCTCCCTTGTTGAAAATTAACTGTCTGTAGATGTGTGGGTTCATTTCTGGGCTCTCAGTTCTGTTCCATTGATTTGTGTGTCTGTTTTCATGACAGTAACATGCTGTTTTGGTTACTACAGATTTGTAGTATATTTTGAAATCAGGGAGCGCTCTTTTTCCTCAGGATTCCTTTGGTTATTTGGGGTCTTTTATTGTTCCATATAAATTTTAGGATTCTTTGTTCTATTTCTGTGAAAATGTCGTGGGAACTTTGATAGAGATTGTATTGAATCTGTAGATTGCTTTAGGAAATGTGGACATTTTAACTGTGTTAATTCTTCCAATTCAAGAGCATGGAATATCTTTCCACTTCTTTGTGTCTTTCTCAATTTCTTTCAACAATGTTTTATAGTTTTCAGTGTACAGATCTTTCACCTCTTTGGTTAAGTTTATTCCTAGGTACTTTACTCTTTTTGTTGTAATTGTAAGCAGGATAGTATTCTTAATTTCTCTTTCTACTATTTTGATGTTAGTGTATAGAAAAACAAACGATTTTTGTATGTTGATTTTGTATCCTGCAACTTTACCATATTCATTTATTATTTCTTAAAGTTTTTTAGTGGATTCTTTAGGGTTTTCTACATATAAAATTGTGTTATCTGCAAATAGTGACAGTTTCACTTCTTCCTTTCCAATTTGGACCCCTTTTATTTCTTTTTCTTGCCTTACTGCTCTGGCTAAGAATTCTAATACTATGTTAAATAAGAGTGGCGAAAGTGGGCATCCTTGGGGCTGGCCCCGTGGCCGAGTGGTTAAGTTCGCGCGCTCCGCTGCAGGCGGCCCAGTGTTTCGTCGGTTCGAATCCTGGGCGCGGACATGGCACTGCTCGTCAGACCACGCTGGGGCGGCGTCCCGCATGCCACAACTAGAGGAACCCACAACGAAGAATACACAACTATGTACCGGGGGGCTTTGGGGAGAAAAAGGAAAAAATAAAAAAAATCTTAAAAAAAAAAAAAGAAAGTGGGCATCCTTGTCTGGCTCCTGTTCTTGGAGGAACAGCTTTCACTTTTTCTCCATCAAGTATGACATCAGCTGTGGGTTTGTCATAGATGGCCTTTATTATGTTGAGGTACTTTCCTTCTATACCCATTTTATTTGGAGTTTTTATCATAAATGGATGCTGTATCTTGTCAAATGCTTTCTCTGCTCTATTGAGATGATCATGTGGTTTTTATTCTTCATTTTGTTAATATAGAGAACACGGTTTTCTAGTCAGGTGTCACATAATTATATGCTTCAAATGTGGCAGTTGAGTCCCTCTAAGAAACTCTTCAGAGCAGCCCCAGAAAACAAAACAAACCAAAAAAAGTGCCTGATATCACTCTGTTGTGAAGTCCTCTGTTCACACATTCAGCACCCCCAGCAGACCTATGCTCCTACCCTCCACCCTGCCTGGCTTACTCAGTGCTTCCTTCCTCCTGCCCTCCCAAGTCAAGTCTCTGTGGTAAGGAGCACGTCCCACTCCTTGGGTTACCTCCTACTTGAAGGCAGCAGCCCTGTCTGCCAAGATGACCCATTCTTAGGGATGACAGTGTTGACCAGAATTTACACCCAAAGCAGCCTCTCTGTCTGACTCACTGGGGATGTTTCCTTAAGTCATCCCTCTGTTCTCCAGGACATGGAGCCTGGAGTTTTAGAGCATTGAGCCTGTGAGCACACTCACCTTGCATTTAATCATAAAATAAATTGTTTATTTTATAATTAGACGTTGGGGAAAATGAAAACCTCACAGCAACCATAGGAACCTGAAATATGGACTTAACCCTGCACTCATTGGGTTGGTAAGTATCTTCCCCTCTCTGGGTTCCTCATCTGCCAAATGAGAGGGCTAGGCTGGATGGTCTAAGAGGCCTCTTCCAGCTCTGATGGGTCAACATCAGGTTCACCAGTGCACAAGAATGTCACACCTGCTCTTCCTGCAGCACTGCCCTTCTGGGAAGCTCCCGTCACTCAGATGATATGTCTGTCTGCTTTATTCCCCAATACAACTTCAAGTCTAGGTCTTTGCCTCATCTAAGACACAGATCCTGTAAGATGACTCACTTGAGATCACAAAGTAAATCAATTTTGGAGGCCAAAACAGCAACCCAGTTCTCCCTCCCAGGTTTATTTCAAGAGAGCCCCAGACAAGAACAACCCGCCCCCCCACCACCCCCACAAAAATTCTTGATGGATTTACATCCATGCAAAATTTCTTAACTTAAATTTTAACTTTCAAAATAGTGTATATTTAGACATGTAGATTGCCGTCATTCAATAGTGTATATTCAAACACGTAGATTGTCATCATTCAATAGTGTATATTCAAACATGTAGATTGTCATCATTCAATAGTGTATATTCAAACATGTAGATTGCCATCATTCAATAGTGTATATTCAAACATGTAGATTGTCATCATTCAATAGTGTATATTTAAACATGTAGATTGTCATCATTCAATAGTGTATATTTAAACATGTAGATGGTCATCATTCAATAGTGCATATTCAAACATGTAGATTGTCATCATTCAATAGTGTATATTCAAACATGTAGATTGTCATCATTCAATAGTGTATATTTAAACATGTAGATTGTCATCATTCAATAGTGTATATTTAAACATGTAGATTGTCATCATTCAATAGTGTATATTTAAACATGTAGATTGCTATCCTTCAAAACTCTTCCTTTAACCTGCATGAAACCTGCCTAGGAAAACATTTAGAAATTATGGTGAAACTTTATCGATCAGCCTTTTTTCCCCAATGTTTTGTGTTTTTTTTAACAAGAAAATTCAGTTTAAATACACAAGCCACAAGGTACTCAGGGCCTGGTGGCACTGATTTGACCTGGGGTACTTAGTATTCACAGCTCTTCATTTCAGAAGCTCAATGCTTTGTACACGAAGCTCACTGGCACAGAAACCCACACTGGCTTTAAATCCCCAAAGACCAGTCAGGTTTCCCAGAGGGAAAACTACTGAAAGCAAACAGTCTTTCCCAAGGCAACATTATCTTATCTCTGACTTTTTTGCCTTATCTGAGAAGAGAGGATCGAATTCATCATGCTTTCCCAGAGCAGTACTGTTGGAAGCAATGCTGATTTCTCAATCTCAACTCTCACGCAACTTTGTGAAAGGAAATTAGGAATTTTGCAAGATCTCCTGGTCAGAAGTCTCTTTTTAGATATTTATGCTTAATTGTGTCACCATCATTTTTACAAATAGGCCAATTTGTCTTAGAAAGTTCTGCATACCCCACTCAGGTAGGAAAGCAGGCTCCATCCTGAAGGATGGAGAGGGGGTGGGGGAGGCAGCGGTGCTGAGAGGGCCGGAGACCAGAAAAAGCTTATGATTGGGCCACAGAAGAAACAAAATGCTGGGCCTTGAAACCAAAGGCCATGGAAACGACCACAGATATCATCAGCTGAAGCCAGAGCATGAACCCAGACGGGGCGGGGGTGGGGTTTGGGGGGTGAAACAAACTCCCTGTCATGGGAAGCGATTCAAGAAGACAGCATGGCCACCTTGGCCGGATGCCAGGGTGATACATGAGCCTCCCCCAGAGCTTAGCTCACCCTCAGGGAAAAGAGAGAAGGTGACTGTGGCCAGGGATGGGAAGAGTCCAGACTTAAAATCTGGAAGTAACTGAGTTAGCTTGAAGGCAATTTTGATTTCTTCCATTGCAATGCTAGCCAGAATTAAGGGTTCCACCATTAAATGCAGTCACAGATTAATGTGGCATTTCTGCTCTTTTGAATATTGTGATTGAAAGGCTTACCTGCTGTACTACCACGTTTTGTTTCACTGAAGGATGCTGCAGTGGATCTCTACAAGAATCCACTAACTCCCTAATTCCCACATTATTTTGTGAAGATAAAAGCTGGAATCTTTTTTTTAATGCCATGAGACAGGGAGCACCTCTACAAATATTTTGGGTCCAATTGGAAATTTGTTTCTATATGTAGTTTGTCAGAGAAAAAACATTAACTTGTTTTTGTATGAATACAGAATGTGGTTTACACACGCACACACAAACCCTTTCTTGACCTCTTATATTATTTAGGCCTCTGTTAATGATGTTTCTGGCAATATAATATGTTACTGGAACACATTCTCCTTTTTAATACGGGCATTACTCCTTAAAGTGCTAAAGCATGTTAGCAGGAGAGCCAGCTCAGCTCTTCAGGGAAGTCAGTTAATCAGCCAGAATTACTGTCAGGAGGTAGGAAATATCTGGGCCTGAACTATTCTGATAGGAAATCAGGTTTAGAAATGTGACTCGCTTTTATTGAAACATCTAAAGGAAGATACCAAATCTGTTAGTGAAACAATTGTGTTTTCTAGTCCCACAAAGTTTACTGCACGATAGCCACTCCCATCCCTGTTCCTGCTGTTTGAGAGAGGCTGCTTCTCTCAACAGAGGTACAAATGACAGTCACTTATTTTTCTAAAATAGATCCCTTTCAGCTATGACATGGGTAGGATCAGTTATGGCCATTGAGACATAAGGAACATCTGGGGAAATCCTCACTCATAAAAAGAAAGAGATGAATGAGAAGAGCCTCCTTCTTCCCTCCTGCCTTTTGAAGCAGTTGTGAGAGGGCATGATTGCTGGAACTGTGGCAGCCATCTTGCAACCATGAGGATACAGACCTAGAATGAAAGTCAATATGCTGTGGGTGGCAGCACAGAAATATGGAAAGTGCCTGGGCTCCTAAAGACACTGTTGAGATGCTGAATCAACCTGATCTTTAGAATTTTGGAGATGTGAGATAATAAAAACCCTTAGGGTTTAAGACACTTCTCATTGGTTTTCTGTTACTTACAGCCAGAAGCATCCAAATGATACATTAAAAGTCATTGAAAAAAGAACTAATTCCCATTAGCTGTGAAATGGAATAAAAATGTTTTAGTTTGTGTTCGAGTCTTGCTGCTGATTCTATTGGATCTGGAGAAATAGGACAGGGAGAATCACACAGGTGAGTATTCAGATACTATGATTAGATGTTCATTAAAATTATTTTAAACATTTAAAGACAAAAAAGTAAATTTTAGTTTACCTATAATAATTCTCAATGCTTTGACTTGTTTTAAAAGTTATAGTTCCTTTTTTCTTAAAAAAATCCTACTCTTCAGGCTCAATTCCTTTCCTTAGAGCTTTATTGAGTCTACCTTCTAGAACACCCTCAAAGTGCTAGTCCTGAGAGCTCTCTTCTTCCCAAAGTGCTCACCCACCTGGTCACTATTTTCTCCTGTTTTCTTTCTCCTAATCCATCTCTCTCAATCCTGCTGAAGGCATCTCAAACCATAGGCATTTACATCAACCATGGAATATGTAAGAATTCTTATTTCAGGAAAACATCTTGCCTGAGTCTGCCAGCAATTGGCAGTTCCTATGAAGACATTCTTAGACTCCATAGTGTATGAAAAGGGAGCATTAAATTAGGATACTGTGATTGGATAGACAGTGATGTTGCTTAAAAATTCTTCAGTACAAGAGGTCTCGATATGGTTATGGTAATATTGTATGACATGAAGCATTAAAGACAGTATGGTACAAAGACAAGAGAGACAGAAGAAGACGTTATCCAATACATACCCCAGGCATTTTAGATCCACTGCTGGGTATGGCAGAGTTCTACATCTGGATCTTGGTTACACGCTCCTCCACCTCCCACTTGGTCAGAATGGCAGACCCTGTTGGCTGATTAACGCAAAACCATTCCCAACCCCCTTCACTCTTTCATTCTCTTACTGTGGAGGTTGAAAATCCAGATACTCCCTTTCCCAGCTTCTCTTGCAACTGTAAATGGCTATGTGTTCCATTTCTGGCAAACGAGTTGCAAGCATAAGGTTCATGGGAATTTCTGAGACAGCTGTTCTTTCCCGATAACTGACATTCTGTCTCTCTCTCCCTTCCTCCTGCCTTGCGCAAGACAAGCATTAGGACCAAAAGCCAACTCTAAAGGTAATAATGCAGAAAGATAGAGTCTGCCTTTGATGGTATCATTGATTGATGAGTCAATGCCAGCAACCACTTGTCTCTTTTTCAAAGTTACTGTCAGATTATTTTGTTGTTATGCCTTGTAGTTGGAAGTGTTCCTAAGATACATATTTTTCCACTTTCTCCTTCAGGCAAAAATTCATACAGCTCATTATATTTAGAGCACGTGACCAAACAAACCCACGAAAGTATCAAATAATTGTCTACGATCAACTTGAGATGTATAATTCCTCCTGTGTGCCTCCTACCTCCTGGTATCATCATCCTTTACTAGAGATCTACAACTGCTAAAGGTGAGCACGTGACTTTCACCAGTGAAATTTACTGCATAAATAGAATTCAAAGGTGGAAGAAAAGTACTCCAACTACTGAAATTAGAAAGAGGAAGTCCCACGGGCTGGGGAAAACACATCATTATCTTGAATATCATATCATTTTCAAGACACTGGCAGACCTGGTACATCCATATGGACAATGAAGTAGATCTATTGACTCAACATATTAGCCTATATATAACCCAAATTTCACCAAGACTGCCCAAAATGTGAGTATAAGTAACACCGCATTAATATTAGTACTCATTTGATGGTTCTTTGTCCCCAGTTGCTGATACAGGATCTCAATTCCCTAAAAATTAGGATACCCTAGGCATTTCTGGAAGTTCCCAGGAGGTGTCTTATATATCATTACGAACACATCACTTATGCTTTTAGAAAAGACTCTGGGCCACCTCTGAGTATGACCATGTCCACAGATCCTCTGCCATCTCCCAGTGGACACCAGGACTCAGTATACCCCCAGGATTCAGCCCTAGTCCTCCAGACTTCATATTATATACATTAGAGTCTTCCTGGTGGTGAGGTAATCTTCATGCCCTTCACCCTGAATCACATTTGTCAAGGACCAAAGAACACCACTTGTACTTCTTTCATGAAGTCCTTTGCTAGAGAGATAATATATATATATATTTTTAAAGATTGGCACCTGAGCTAACAACTGTTGCCAATCTCTCTTTTTTTTTTTTTTTGCTTTTTCTCCCCGAAGCCCCCCAGTACATAGTTGTATATTTTAATTGTGGGTCCCTCTAGTTGTGGCATGTGGGACACCGCCTCAATATGGCCTGATGAGTGGTGCCATGTCCACACCCAGGATCCGAACCGGCGAAACCCTGGGCCACTGAAGTGGAATGTGCGAACTTAATCACTCGGCCATGGGGCCAGCCCCTAGAGAGAGAATATTGAGACACCAGTCCAACTTTTTCATCTCGTCTTTCTCTAGGTCCCCAACCTCCTCCCTCCTACTTTGTATGAACAGAGTTTTATTGTTATATTAACTCTTCAGGGCCTGCCCTATTAGCTCACAAAATAAGCCCAGCCTTGCCCAATCCCAGCACACTTTGTCTCCACATGCTCTGCTACTTCCCCAGTCCACACCACCACAGCTGTCCATGGGATAAACTAAACAGCTTCCCATCTGGACCCTCTGCTTCTACATTCGTCCCCCATTCCATTCTCAGAGTTTTTGGGATAATCCTTTAAAAATGAAAATCAGATCCTTGCACACCACTGCTTCCCATTGTACTTCATGAAATCCAAACTCCTTTTACGGTGTCCATGCTGCGGCCCCTGCCTACACCTCCAGCCCCATCCTGTACACTGTCCCTCCATCATTATGGTACAGCTACGCCAGCCTTCTTCTTGCTCATCTAGCATGCCAAGCTCACCTCCACCCTAGCGCCCTGGCCTAGTTATTCCCTTTGCTTGTACTGTTCTCCGCTTAGATCTTCCCATGGCATTCAGATCTCAGCTTAGAGGTCTTCTCCCCATGAAGTTTTCTCTGACCATCCAGTCTAAACTTGCCCCTCTGTCATGTTCCTCTGTTTCATTTGGCCATAGCCCTTAGCTCTGCTATCACGTGGGAGTCACTGGTTTGTTTATTGTCTCTCCTCCAATGAGAATGTCATTGCCCTGAGTCACCTTGCATGACTTGCTCACTGCTGCATTCCCAGACCCCAGAAGAATGCCAGGCAAATAGTAGGTGTACAGAGGACCCTCAGATACAGCCTGGGACATAAACATACAACCTCTGTCCATAGACTTGCAGCAAAATCTTTTAAGTCACATAAAAATGCCTTTTTCCTTTTAAGGCCCAAAAGGGCATACTGTGGAATACGTTTATATAAAGTCTTCATAAAGAAATCAGGGAAGTATTTCCATGAACAGGATCCAGTACTAAGTAACTCTGGATATAAGGACAACTTTAACCAAGTGTCTAAATGATATGATTTCAGGGGTTATGATACTACCCCTTCCCTCTCTAAAATTCATCTAGGGCAGAATTTCTCAACCTTGGCACTATTGACATTTGGGCCTGGCAATTCTTTGTTATGGATGGCTGTCTTGGACGTTTGAAAGATGTTTAGTGGCATTCCTGACTTTCCCTCCTAGATGTTAGTAGCTCCTCCCCAGTGGTGACAATCAAAAACGTCTGCAGAATTTGTCCTGAGGGCGCAAAATTGTCACTGGGTTGAGAACTACCTAGGGTTTATTGAGGTGAAAAGCGCTTAGTCAGAGCTATTAAAACGCAAATTCCTCTCAAAGTGGTCTTATTTTACTCTTACTTCATTATTCTCTCACTTTTTCAACTATTAATTATTCAGTGGGTACCATGGACCAGAATCAGAAATAAGTGCCAGAGATACAATAGCAATGGAGACAGACACAGGGTGTGCCTTTGAGCACTTCCAGTCTCGTGGGGTCTCAGACTGAGAAACAGACAAGTGCTAACCAGAGGGCCAAAGGTCGTGATGGAGGAAGTATGGGGGCCAAGGAAGGCTAGAGCGGATTTGTGAAATCTTTTCTGCAGGGCCTATTTTCAACGGGTCTGAGCACTGGAGCAGGAAGTGGTGCAGAAAGGGAGATGAGGGGGCTCTAAGGACAGAACTCATTTGGCAAGTTGGGAAATGTTTGGTGGTGTTTTTATAGAGTGAGATTTTAGCAGTCCCAACATATCAAGTCTATGAAGTCTTTCTTTGGTACACAATCTCTGTATTTATTTGACAATCTTACTGAAGTTCAAATTTTCATGTTCAAAGGGTTGCCACTACCCTTAGAAGACCAAGAGGAAATCGAAGTAAGGGAGTTTTTACATCCACTTTTCAGGGCAAAAGGAGTCCCTGCAGATTACACAGATGTGGTCAGGTCCAGCTCGCAGAGAGTAACAGGGATTGGGGGCAGGGCTTATAACAGACCACAGTGTGCATTTGTCTGGAGTGTCCTTGGTCACCTCTCCAGGTGGCGGGGAGTGGGGGTGAGGATTTGGAGATAATTCTATTTAATCAACCAGGTTTTTAACCCCTTAACAGTGTGTTGTCACCATTTGGAATTTTCATATATATACAAAGACGTGGTTCTCCAAGGGCAGTCCCCAAATCAGCAGCATAGGGAAATTCTGAGAAATGTAAATCCTTAGGCCCCACAGCAGACCTACTGAATCAGAACCAAGTCTTGAGTTTTAACAAGCACTCCAGGTGATTCTGATGCATGTTAAAGTTTGGAAACCACAGATTTGTATCATCACTTTTGACTACATAGCGTATCACTGATTTCATTACTAAAAACATTCTAAAATTATGATTAACAAATAAGGCTTATTTTAAAAAATTAACAATGCTGTTCTCCATGGTTAGAAATGCAAGGAAGTTTGCTCATTAGTGCTGTTACACTGTAAAAAATAAATTAATTTAATTTGGCCATTCCTCCGGGAAGCTATTTGATTCAGGTAACAGTCCCCAGAGAATGCCGAGAGGGAAACAATCTTCCCCATCTTTCCTTTGGGTGAAATATTGGCATTGGAGTCTCTGAAAACTATTAAGGTAACTAACTGATGGTGGATTATATTAAGTTTGGGAAAGCACCATCCATTTCTTTTTCCTATACAGAAGAATACCAATAGTCCTACACTATGAACACCAACACATCCAGGTCTTAACAGGGAGCTGAATCAGGACTAGGAAGAGTAACTTCTTATGGTAAGTTCCAAACATCCCAGAAATAGATTCCTCTAATGCCAACTCATCTGCATACAAATGTGGAATTAATTTATTTCTCCAAACTTCTGTCAGTTGTGTTCCATCAAATTCCCTTTTTCTACTGCATAGTGGGTTCCCTTAACCATATTGCAGCCCGACCCCATATGGAAATGGAAATGTAGCCCAGTTAACATTTCAGTCTTCTGTCCAGAAGCCCTCCCCTTGCTACAGGGCAGGCTAGCCTTGTTCTCCACCACTCCTTCTCCATCCTCCCTCTCCTTCCAACCTCCCTTTCCTGCTCCTTTGCTATCAGCACAAGTAAGAGGGGCAGGAGAACAGATACTTTCTTATGTGGCTCCCAAGGCATGCTGGCTGCCTTCTGCCTAGTTGGTTTTTATGCTCTCTTCAACCTAAACTGCTTGTGTTGGAAGTGGCCAGTGGGGGCAATTCAGGTCCTGCCCCCCGTCTCTTAGTCATCACAACTGATCTAACTCATTGAATCATTGCAGCCTGGGTGTGGGCAGGTGGAGGGCATACTTGGCCCTACTGGTGTGAACATAACCCAAAATAGCTCCTCTAGGTGATAGCAAGCTCTTTTTCAGTTTGAATGCATATTTCGGCTCACCACCCAGCTGAAGGCCAAATGCCACATTTTTTGTGACACACTTGCCCTTCCTCCTCCTTGCTACAGTCCCCAGCATGCCTGTAGCCCCTAATCACATCCCTTACTCTGGGGAATGTGGGCACTGATAAGGTCTCTCTTCAGTGTTTCTTGGGGACATTTCTCTATCTTCACCTGGCCACCTTACTTTGCCATCCTCCTCAGGGTTCTTCCCAGACTCTGCTAGCACTGGGGGCAGGACAGCAAACGCTGGCTCAAAAGATGTCCAGCTGGAGACAAAGAGAACAGACCCCCTTTCTTGCATCACAGGCAATTCTCTTGGCAAACTTCCACCCGTTCACAAGCCCCACAGCTGTAAGAGGGATGTGGAGCATCTAGCCTCTCTTTACAAGCACTGCACTCTCCGGGGAGGTATTCCTCCCTCCACAGGCTCGAGAAACAAGTTGAAGTGTGTATATGGGGGGAGAGGGTCTACTGGCAGTTGCAGAGATGGCCGCTCTTCACAAGCCAAATAGGGAAGTGGCTTTTGTTCTTTCAACTTAGAGTGTGGGTTACTTAGCATGTCTTGTTTTCAGCTAAGGGTCCTATCACCAACCCCAGGAAAAACAAGAATGATCCCATTGGCTCCTTCGCTCTACTTCCTTCTCCTCTGTCCTCTCAGTACCATCCTCTTCGTGTCTTGCCTCCAATTCTAGTTCTGCTCCTAATACGGATTTCTCTGGCACCTTGTTTGTGCTTTTGCATAGTACCATGACAGATGAAATAAAAGACTTACTTATTATCCTGGATATTTACATATTGCAAACATACATGGGGACAGAGTGGGTAGCCCCGCACTATTTTTCATGACCTCATCTCCACCTAGATTTTCATTTTTTACCCTTTTCCTCTTCCTACCACAACTCTTAACAAATTATCCCCTTGTGATTTCCTTCAATGATCTGATTGATGATCTCAGAAAGTCAATCTAATAAGTGCCCAAAACCATAGTGTTCAAGATAAGCAAGAAGTCCTAAGAGGGCTATTCCCGTTGAGTTGGAATCTCGAGAATGGTTCCTCAGGCAACTCTTAATGCAAATGTGGACCTTCCTTATTTTTGCTGGTTGTGGCATAAATTCAAAGGCTGCCAAATTTTATCATTCTTTTATTTCATCTGAGATATACCTCAGGAGGCTCTTACTTTGTGTGAGAATAGTTGTTAGAAATTGAGGCAGTAATTTTGAAAAGTGAGCTTCCAATTGCTCAAGTATTTTGAACCTGCACACTTAAATTTTCCTTGTCCGTTAGTCCAAACATTCACTTGAAAGTGTAAATGTTTGCTCTATCTGGGTACAGGCGCAACGTATTTTCCCCCAAGCTGTGCTAATAAAGGTCACTAGCACACCCACCCCCGCAAGGCCTCTGACTTTATTTGTAGAACACTAGAAATGCTCCTGGAGATGTCATCTGAAGGTTTTTGAAAACCTAAGTGACCTCCCTAAGTCCCTTCTCAGTCTTCGAATTTGTAAACACACTACAGAACCTTAGAGCTAAGACATGAACAAACTATGTTTTCCAGAAGAGCACTGGATTGGAAAACGTGAAGATAAGTAGAAATCAATGCTAGACAAATATATTAAATGTGCTTTATTGTCTTTAAGATATTGCAGATGTTTCATAAAAAACTTGGCATTTCTACAAAGCAACTAGTATTTTGCTAGTCACTTATTAATAAAGGGTAGAATTTTTGTTCTTTAATATTTTAAAGTTTTCTTTCCTACTAAGTAAAATAGATAATGCACAAGGGGGAAACTTAAAATCAACTTCTCATTTTGCACAGTGACATTAACTAGCACTATCTTATCCTTCTGTGCACTCATTGTCTGAACCTAAGCTTGCTATCCCTGTTCAGCCAACATACAGCAGAAAAATATGCTAGCAACTAGGCTCGAGCAGGAGAGACGAGAAAGAGCCATCATTTGTAAGCGAAGAGGTCTGAGCTTCTATTTACTGTGTGACCTAGATAAGTCACACTTAATCTCTGAGAGGCTGCATCTGCAAAATGGAAATGAAAATCCGTGCTCTGTCCATCTCAGAGGTTGGGGTGACAATCAAACACAAGTGCTCAAGAGTATTTTGAATGCTCCAAAGTGCCCCGTGAAAGCAAAGTGTTATGTGTCTGATAAGGGAGGCAGAAAGCATTCTCACTCTCTTGCAACAAATCTTTGATTGTGCACACTGGATATATACATCCTGAGAATTAACTTGTGGGAGAACAGGAATTTTGCAAGCAGAGAACAATTGTGACGCAAATGATTAATCTGGATGATAGCAATTAACCTGTTGGCCAATTATGAAAGAGCAGGTGCTGCTCATGTGATCATTGCCTCACTTCAGGCCATGAAGGCTTCTAGAACACGTGGGCTCTGTGAGCTGCCAAACAGGATCCAGAGCCAAGAAGGCACCTGTCAGAAAAGGTTGGCAAAGCAAGGGCAGTTTCGTCTCTTGCTGAGAAAGGTAACTGTTTTCTAATCTCGCTCTGGCAGGAGAAACTTGTAGTTTGTAGGAGAACCCCTAGTGAAGTACTCAGTTTCCAAAACCTGAATTTCATTTGGTTCCTTTTAACCAACGATCTTTGAACCTCTTTTTGAGTAAAAGACCGGAGAGGAATAAAGAATTCAACAGTGGTTCCTCCAGGATAAGGCTGCCTGATCTCATTTTTACTTCAGAAATTCAGTAGTAAATCATGACCCATACTGCCACAAGCAATGTTTTCAAAGGGTGCTCCATGCAATATCTGCTTGGAATAATATTTTGAAATGCTAATTCCTAGGCCTCCTCTCAGAACTAAGAATATGAAGTTTTGGTGGTCAGAGAATCTATAAAGTCAGCAAGAAATCCAGTTGATTTATATGCACATAAATATCCCAGTGTTTCAGTCTGCCACCTTGATTACAAATGCTACCTAAAAGATGTAGTGGGCCTTGCAAAGCAGAAACCAGTGACACTAAAACATTTTAAAGTATACACATTTTAGAAAGAATTCCACACATTAGATAGTATAATTCCGATGAGAAAACTAGTTTGATAAAAAGAGTTGGCTTTAGGCAAAATTTAGGTTACTGAGGTAAAGTTAAAAGTTTCCATTAATTTTGGAAACTTCGTTTCTCTTTTCTCAGCTTTCTTACAATTCCACGTTCCATCATCAGTGGGCCTTTCTCCTCTGTAAGCTAAGCTACCTTACCTGACTTTAGCCAATTAAAAAAAATTTTCTTAAGCTATCACATATGCTGGTCTCATGTGCAAACTTGCCAAAACTTCTGGTTGAAAAGTAAAGAATTCAGATACCTAGATATTTTAGTTTATCCATCAATCTATTTTTCATTCAAGATATATATTACTGAATGTCAAGTACTGAGGGTAGAAAAATTAATAAGACTTTTAAGAGAAATTTGAATAAATAAGAAAATGCTTTTAAGAAAAATTATCCAAACTTAGAAATTAAGAACTTATATTCTTTCAATGTCGGAGCATTGCTAAACAAGCCCACCCAAGCATTATTTAATTCTCTAGGAAGATGTGCTTGTGTTTGACTGTGCTATCTACTGTTAATTAAGGGCTGAGGTTCTATGAAGTTACAGGTTAATTTATAGACCTACCAGCAACTAGTGGGTAGAGGCCAGGGATGCTGTTAAACATCCTGCAACAGAGAATTCCCCCAGGACAAATACATCTCTGGTCCAAAAAGTCAACAGGACTGAGGTTGAGAAACCCTGGTCTAAAGAGATCAAAAGCCACTAATTTGAGATGTCAGGAGACCTTTGACCTCCTTGGTGAGAGCAGTTTTAGTGCTTTCTGCAGTGGGCTGATAAATGGTTGGGAATTCAGGAACTGAAGGCTGCAAGTGGAAATTTTTCTCAAAGTTTTTGGCAGTAAAGGGTGTGAGCTGAGATAGTAATACAAGAGGGAAGGCAGGGTTAATGGGAGTTCTTTTAGGAAGGATAACTGGTGGTACCAAAGTATTTTGAAGTATTTGGATCAACTGAAATTTTCATTTTTCATTTAGATATTTGATGCCTTGAAGCCATAACCTAAGCCACAGTAGCAATATATTATTTTGGTGAAAGATCTTTATAGTTTCTACATCTTAAAAAGGGGAGAAAATAATACTATTTATTAATAGTCGTGCCTCCATAATCGCAAACATTTAGCAAAGGAAAATAATCACAGTGCCTTTATGTCTAAAACTGGATTCTCACAATTAAATATTTTATAAAAATCTTTGAAGCTATCCTCACTGTATAAAGTCTTATTGCATTTCTGTGTGTAAATATCTAAATTATTCAAGTTAGTTTGTTAACAGTCTTCCATTTATTAAATACAGACACCTTTCAGTGATGATTCTTGTACCAGGAGTGACTAGCCTGTCATTACGTCCAGAAAAGTTCACTCAGTGCTCTTCTGTTTGAGAAATGGGAGGTTTCCATTACTAAGAGAGGGAGTAAATGTCATTACTGTCAGAATTGTCTTTTTATCCCCAAGGAGTGTGGAAGGGTTTTTTTTTTTTTGCCTCAAGTGAGAAAGTTAAGGAGCCCTGTGGCTAAATGGGTAGTTCTTTTATTGCTAGAAACCTGGCGGAGTCTGTGGCTAGGAGCAGGAAGAAATTTTTTTTTTTTAATTAGCTAGTAAGTAGATGCCATAGCTGAAAGGTAAGTCTCTCTTTTCATTGGACGGTTATTAGCTGCTGCAGCTGGCAAGGAAAAGTCCATGAGTTTTTTTAAGTGGAAACAGCCAAAGCCATCGCTAGAGACTGATGATTTCCTAACATCAGCAGTTCAGAGTTAGAATTCACCTGAAAACCATACAGTATCTTATCATATAGATTACGAAGGACTTTATGGGGTTACTTAGGAAACAAACCACAATTTATAGCATGATTTTCATAAGATATGTTCCAAGTTCTAAACAACCAAACTATAATTATTTTGGATCATAGTACGTGTGGGTTGGTTACTTGCTTTATGAGGCAAGCTTTCGTCTAAAATCACAACAGTTGATGAATTTCAATTTTCATCCTTTTCTAGATTCCCTTCTCTGAGTGAGAATCCAAATATGTCTTAATTTTAACGATTGGGTTACAATTTTTACAAAACAGAAAAAGTTTTAACAATGGTTGGTTAATTACCGTGTCTCCGTTGCAGCACGAGAATAGATTCTCTCTGTAGATTTTTTTTGCATACTGCCAAGAAGCTGTCTCTATCCACTGAACAATTTGTTGAAAGAGATCCACTCCTAAGGGGAAAATAACTCATTTTTGTACAGTCTGAGGACAGTGGGACTGGAAAACTGCTAACCTAAATTTTTCCCAGCAGACTCTTGTACAAAATTGACTTACCCTCCAAGTCCAAAGTGAAATCTTTTGTTCTACTTATATATAATTAAATTGTTTTTAACTAATTTGTGCATACACGTATTGTAAGAATATTTTGTGTAACTGATGAACATTTGACTTTATTTTTAATCTGCCACAAACGATAAAACTGACCTTTGCTTGTGAAGTTGACATATATACGGTCAAGGATGTCCCTGAACATTTTCTCTCAAGATGAAGAAAGAATGCAGAAGGGAGGGGCAAAATTACCCTTTACTCTGAATCTCTTGAGTTCCATTTTAGAGTGTATCCAAGGCTGTACTTTGAACAGGCTGACCATAGGAAATCATTGTAAGAATGTGACTTACAAAATCTGCCATTTCTGAAGAAACATCATTGGTATCTTGAAGCGTCAGGGAAAAATTGCTGATAATCATTGAGCAAGGTTGGTATCAATCAGGCAAGGTGTATACCTTTCTGGAAAATGACTGTTTCTTCATCGAACAAAAACTTAATTTTTCTAATCAAACAGAAAGTTTCTAATAAGAATTCTATATTTTAATGAAGTAGGTATATTTTAGTAAAGTGATTCAACATTGAATTGCTAAGTAGCATTACATATATATTGTTACTAACTTTTCTTTCATGTGCATCTTTCTAAAATATCATTTCTGATTTGTTCAGGAATATTGGCTCAACTATTTTATTGTATTTAAGTGATTAATAATTTATTACACTGATAAGAATAGTAAGAATTTTCACATATTGAGGTATGTGGGGAAGACATTCTGGTTTAAATCTGATTCAGCCTAAAACTTGTTTTTCCCAGAACAACGTGACTTATGGCCCACGGAACACGCATTGTACGTCTGCTTCTAATATTTCTCAAAGCAAAGAATGCACCTTTTAAACATAGAGATGAATGTCTCCCCTTCTCTGATGCCAATATCAGTATTTCTTTGAAGATAAGCTTTTCTGCCAAGAGAACCAGGGTCAAGTTGACCTGCTGTGTATGTGCTGCACTTCGGCAAAATATCTCCTTGTGACTTGGGGGCGGGAGGGTGGGGAATTGTATTTGTCATGCTTGATGTATGTTCTTTATTCTGAAATGGTATATAACCATACTGTAAACCACAGTTCTCTGGAGTGCTTTCTTCCCTGGGGAAGATAACACTTCTGGGCTAGTCTTCAGCATTAGCTCATTAAATATCACTCTATCTTTCTTATCTGTAGATTAGTTATTGATTATTTGCATCAACAACACTAATCACTTAGTCTTATGGAAATAGTTAATAAACTTATCCTCATGTCTTTTTCAAAGAAAGCATTTTTGCCTTGGAAAGTCTAATTTAGTCATAGTTATTGTTCAGATTTTCTTTTTTTTTTGGTAATTTTCCTGTGTTCTAGGGATCGCCTAAAGTTAAAAAAAATACAAAAAACTGTTTACATTATACACAGCATTATTTTTCCTCTTTTATCCAAACTCCATTTCTAGCCTAACCTGAATATGATAGACCCACCATAATTGTATATCCTGTGGCTTAGAGATACTGGTAATCCCTACAGGGAAGTCCTCCATGGGGTAAGTGCTCTGATCCGGTGATTCAGCCCCTCCTGTAAGAGGAGCAGTGAAGGCTGAACCCCAATAACCCCAAGTATTCTTCTGTCTAGAGGTGCAGACAGAAAAAGATCACGTGAGAAGGGCTCTCATGTGCTTATGAAGGGTGCTATGAAGGGTCCCCTTCAAATGTTCTATCACAGGCAGCAAAGCCTGGCTCAGAAGGCGTGGTTAAGAGGGGAGGCTCTCAGACAAAGCTAGGTTTGATTTGCCTCTAAAACTGACTGTGTGGCCTGGGACAAGTTTCTTCATCTCTTTAAGCCTCGGTTTCCTCACCTGTAACAATATTTACCTGACTGGATTGTTGGGAATATGGAATAAGATCATTCATGTGAAGAACGAAGCAGGAACTGAGTATAATACTCCATGTTTTTGCTGCAGCTGCTCCTGCTGCTATTTGCTCTCATCACAGTTCATAGGAGAACCTGGAGCTTCTGTGATGCCTGCTGGCTCCTCCCTCCACTCCTGCTCTTTGTGTCTACAACCAGCCTTGAACCTCTCCTCACTCTCTCTCTCAATGGTTAGTGAGTTCTTAATTTTAAAATAATTTCTTCAGTTATTTAACAATAAAATACTTCCTTAACCCTAGCCTGGAAAAGATTTTGGTGTTTTGGGGTGGGAGTTGGGTATGACGTAACGGTACTAATTATACTTACAGCTCAGCCCTCAGTTTACAAATGAAGAAATTCAGGCTGTAAATTAGAAAACTTGAAGAGCAAAGGTGTAATGTATTGGAATCTAAACTGTCCTATCTGACCATCACCAGTTCCTGAGCTTTAAAGTAAAATGCAGATCAAATTTCTAGAACAAAAAGAAGAGTATATCTTCTCGAGGAAATGGAGGCAAAACTCTTGATTGCCTTCTAACTAAACAGTTCATTTTCCCTTAATGGTCTATTGACTCAGTAAGTTGACAGGTGATAAAAGGATTAGGAAAAAATTACACAACAAGGAACTACAAAAATAGTTAGCTATGGAGTATACTGCTAACCGTTATAGGGCTAAAACTGATACTGGCCCTGATATCAGTTCCCCTACATTAAACCCAGCGTATATGGGGTTAAAACTGAAAGCACCCATCCCCTTCCTCTGCTTCTCTAAGTTACATTCATATGTAAATATGTGTTCTTTAAACCTTTGTATCCCTGAACTTCTCAGGCAAATAGAAATTACAAATTGTTAGCGCCCAGGTGGCCTCATGTTAACATTTTGGCTAGTTAGGGCTCCTTTGAAGTTTTATTACAGGGAAACTGACAGCCAGAGAATATCAAGAAGCCGAAGCTTCCCAGACCCCAACTCCTTGGCTTCCTGGCACCGGAATCCACCATCCACCTTGGAGGCAGACAACCAAGGACACCCACGCAGCCTCCTTCCTGCAAGCAGCCTTAGAGGCCAAATGACAAGGCCAAACGCAGGCTGGTAGGAAAGTGCTGACCAGCAAGGCCGCATGCTCCCTCTCCCCTAACTGAAACCTCAAATAAAAACTCCTACCTTTGTTCCTTTGAGGCAGTGGATCTGAGTTCTAACTAACTCCCATCTCCTCATCTGGCTACCTTTTGATAAAACTCTTTTCTTGCCATAAGCCTGGTGTTCCCATTTTTCTTTTGGTCTGTCTCTTGTGTGGCATGTAAAAGAAACTGTGTTTGTGGCCGGTAACAAAACTAACTTTGTCATTCAATTGCTTTCTGGAAATAAAACCACTTAGATAAAACCCAAGGGAAAAAAAAGCATAACACAAACCCTTGACACACTTCTCATATTACTACTACATGAAAGACTACAGATTTCTTAATGCTTTCCTCTTGAGTGTACATATTACTTTCAGAGAAATATTTTCAAATATTTAGTTAATATAGAGTACATGCACTGTGCCAGGTACTGGGGATACAAAGATAAATCCATTCTTGCCTTGAAGATGTTCAGTCTCACGGACACAACAGTCACTGGCCAAACAGTAACATTCCTGTGAAATGAGAGTTGTGCTGAGAGACAGTAGGGAGGGGCTTTGTGTTCATTTGAACTCGTGTTCTTCCGCAAAAGTCTTGATGGGGGATGGATGAACACTTATTGTGGGGAGGAGGAGAGTGGGTAGAGTAGCTTCTCACGTGAAGCAGATTAGACTGGTTTTTGACAGGTGGCAACGAGCAGGGTATTCCAGGCACAGACAGCAGCCCGAAAAGGACACAGAGACTAGAAAATGGGTGGTTTATGGAAAGAAGATGAAATAGTTTGGCTACAGCTGAAGTATAGGATACTGCCTGGTGGAAATGGTAGGAAAAAGCTGGAAAAGTGGGTGGGGACAAAGTGTGATGGGCCTGAAGGCCACTGAGGCCAGATGATTGTAATGCTATGCTAGCTGTGATGAATAAAAATGTCTTAGTCAGTTTGGGCTACTATAACAAATTACCATAGGTTCGGCAGCTTAAAGAACAAATATTTGTTTCTCACAGTTCTAGAGGCTGGAAATTCGAGATCATAGTGACACTATGGTTGAGTTCTGGGTTGCAGATAGCTGGCTTCTTGAGAACTCTGGTCTCACTTCCTCTAAGGGCATTAATTCCATTCATGACGGCTCCAACCTCATGACCTAATTTTCTCCCAAAGGCCCCACCTCCAAATACCATCACTTTAGGGGTTAGGGCTTGAACGTGAGTTTGGGGGGGGGCACAAATATTCAGTCCGTGATAGACAGCAACTTTGAGATTCCCAGTGGTTTTGCGATGTTTTTTACTCAGAAGTTCCTTTAAGACTGTATACTCCTAGTAGGAGCAGGGGGAGTCATTTCTTCTTTTTTATGTCATCCCTACAACAGTGCCTGGCAATGATAGCTCCTCTCTGTGCTATTTAGTTTTAACTTTACCAAAGGTCAATGGTTACCACTATAAGAGTTTCTACCTCTCAGATAATTTTTACCAATCAAGGAACACAATCAAAGGTATTGGAGGCAGGCAGAGAAACACGTGCTACACAGGCATATAGGAAGAGTCCGGCTATTTTACCCTACCTCCTGAACTTGAAGACCAAGTCAGTATCAGTTGCCATCTTCCTCTTGGAGCAGAGATGGGTAAGGCCCTGTTCTCAGCCCACGCGCTGTATTTTTATTAAGGACCTCTTCTGTGCCGTGTGCTCCTTCTGGAAAAGCTTAAATCTTAAGGTGTCAAGCTTCTTTGAAGTCTTATGAAAGAGACAGTTAAGTTTCTTTTGTAACCAAATCTTGTTAAAAAAAATTATCTCTGTATGACAGGTTTACATTATATTATGTTCTGGTTAAATAAATCAAATATTAGCATTACATCGCAATATCTTTGCAAACTATGATAAAATGGGAGTGACAGTAGTTTTTAGAAGGGAGAGATTTACAAGTTTCAACTTTTAGAGATTAAGGTCTGCTGCCTTCCAAAACATAACTTAGTTTTAAAGAAGTGAGTTTCGCTAGGCTTCTTGTATGCAGCCTGGTTAAAGCTCAGAATACATCTTATGGTCTTAAAGATCCTACAGAATCCCCATGAACAGATAGTATTGTATGTATTGTAGAATTAGCCTTCTGATTTTTCATAGTTTTTTTTTCCTTTTTCTCCCCAAATACCCCCAGTTCATAGTTGTATATGAACTGTGAGTCCTACTAGTTGTGGCCTGACCAGCGGTGCCGTGTCCGCGCCCAGGATCCCAACCGGCCAAACCCTGGGCGGCCACAGCGCACCGCACAAACTTAACCACTCGCCACGGGCCGGCCCCAGAAGAGTTCTCTTGATAAATAGGAGTGTACCCATCTTTAATTCCATCCAGTACCTTGGTGGGGAATTTAGTAATCAAGACTAAGACCTCTGCAAGCCTAAATTTAAAGCTCCAAGTGAGGACAATACAGAAGGGAGTGGCTGTGTAGCTTGTGAGAGTTTATTTGGCAGAATTTTATTTTCATCATACAAGCCACAGAAAGTGAAGCCGGGTAAACTCGGGAATGTTAAGCATCTGAGAAGACAGTGGTTTTCATCTAAAAGCAATTAAGAATGGTGAGGAGACAAAGGGAGGAGGGGAGTTGCTCATTAAGGGGGAATATGAGTTACAATGAAGTTAGGAAAACATGGCTGTGGACGTGATTACTAACTGGTGCAAGACGTCCGCGTTTGACTGCCACGCGGAGGAAGGTTCAAGGCTGTGCCTAGAAAGGGGCACAAAAGAAGGGTAACGGGGGAGCGGGAAAGAAGCGGGGCGAGGGAGATTTGGGGAGCGGCAGCGCTGGCAGGGAAGGTGCTGGGAGAGCCGCGCGCCAGGCGGGCCGGGGATCTCGGGGGAAGACGGGGTTCCACGGGAGGCGGCATCCGGGCGAGAAAGGCGGGCGCGGGCCGAGGTGCCCGGCGGAGCGCCGTTTGCCTGTCTTGTAAAAGGTGCGCCGAGCCCCCGCGGGAAGAGGCGGGCGCCTCGGGGCGCGCGGCCGCGGGCTCCTCCCCCGGCGCCTCCGCTATTTGGGTCAGGACGCGGCCGCCCCGGCGCCGGACCTTGGGACCCGCAGGCTGCGGGTTGCTCTCCGTCCGCCACTTGCGTCCGCCCCGCCGCAGGTCCCCGGTCCCCGACGGAAGAGCGGCCGGCGCACCAAGGACAGGGGCGTGCGCAGGTGGGCAGGGGGCCCGGGACTGGCCGGGGGCGAGTGGAGGGCTCGGGCGGCACTTCCGGCGGCGGCCACCGCACTTCCGGGCGCGCGGGCGGGCTCCCGGACGCCGCAGCCCTGCGGGTCTTCTCCCGCCGGCGGGCGGGCGGTGCTGTGCCTTGTTCTGGCGGCGGAGCGGGCTGGCAGCAGCTTTCCCGGGCGCAGCCCTTGGAGAGCCGGCGCCTGCGAAGCTGCAGCCCCGGAAGTGCCCGGTATTTGCGCGCCGGCCGCCCGTCGTGGGGGGCGTGGGGCGCAGGCAGTGTCCGCCCGACCTGGCAGGTCCCCGCACACCCCGAGGAGTTTCTGGCGGCGCTGGCTCGCGCCACCTCTGGCTCTCTGGCTCTTAGCTTTCACCCTCCAGCAGACGTTCTTGTTCTGTTTTGTTTTCCTCAAACTCAAATTCTCTACCTATTTTGCATAAAACGAAAGCCACATTTTCAGTGCGACAAACCTTTGCAAATAGGTCAAACATCAGGGCGGCCTAAATAAAAAAGAAATTATAAAGTAGGAAAAGTAATGAAAACCTGATGAAATATGAGTATCAGAATTCACCTAGAAAGTATTAGGTTATCCTGGTCGCTGTGGGAAATCTAATCGCTAATTCAAGGTCTCAGAGCTATTCCCTTGGGAAACTTAAACCCCAGGCTTGTGTGTAACCCCTAGTGTCCCTTTACCCTTCCTTGCAAAGTTTTTCAGACATACCTGAGGTTATCAAAGTTACGTAGTTTACGTATTTCCTCTTATGAATCTGCTGACTTAAGTGATTATATGCTAGATATTGCTGAAAGCATCATACATAACTTGATCATAATTTTCGTATCTAAAAATTAATTTTAATTAAAACTAGAACTTGAAAATTAAACGTTTTCTTTAATTTTTCATGACAGTTTCTACAAAGGAATTTTAATGTAGAAATTTAGTCTACATTTTGATAATTTATTATTTCAGTAGAATTCTTGATTCTCATCTCTGTAAATAACCTTTAATATGTAGTATACATTAATTTTTAGATGCCAATAATTTATATTAAAAGAATTTATTATTTTCCATTGTTATTACTAGCACCTTACAAATTGAAACTTGTAACAGGAATAATAGCATCTGATTATCTAGTCAATAGATTTTTTTAATTACTGTGTTTTTATATTCTAGTGCAGGGGTATACTACTAATTTGATAATTAAATGTATGAAAGTTATATAAATGATATACTATAACCTTTGAAATTATACTGCAGGCGAGCAAGTGTTGTGATTTATTACTTTTCTACATTGCTATTTTTAATGAGTGCCATTTTTCAAATTATTGACTTAGAAGCACATTCATTTTATACTGATATAAAACTCAAACATAGCTTGAGCTATTTCTCTCCAGTTATGGTTATTTAAAACCAATACCTAGTCCATTGATTCCAGTTTTTTTCCAAAGTGCTTTTTATAGTTTTGAAGTCCTATCAGCTCTGAGCATTTGTGCCCGGTCAGCATTCTCCTCCATGTCCTTGTGGCTGCTTTCTCACTCTTCGTCATGTGGCAGTGCATCCAGCAGTTCTCACTTCCAGGGTAGCAGGTCTCACTTCCTAGTTGGATGATCCCTGGGTAATGATTTGACAGCTGCGTGCCTCAGTTTGCTTATCTGCAAAATAGAGATAATGATAGGACCTGCCTCAAAGAGATAATTTGGGATTGGTATAAGTCCTAAAGAAAAGGTCAAACAGAAATTAATATTCTTTCCCACCTGTTTAAACCTGGTAGCCTCTCAGGGATAAGATCTCCTTCCCAGTACATTTTTTTTTTTTTAAGATTTTATTTTTTCCTTTTTCTCCCCAAAGCCCCCTGGTACATAGTTGTATATTCTTCGTTGTGGGTCCTTCTAGTTGTGGCATGTGGGACGCTGCCTCAGCGTGGTCTGATGAGCAGTGCCATGTCCGCGCCCAGGATTCGAACCAACGAAACACTGGGCCACCTGCAGCGGAGCGCGAGAACCCAACCACTCGGCCACGGGGCCAGCCCCTCCTTCCCAGTACATTTTGACTTCCATTTATTTACTTAGGAAATGAAAAAATTTCATATTAGGCTTTGTTTTTTAATGTAAAATTCAAGGAAGGCCCAGCAGGAATTAGCCAAGAAAGCAATCAGAATAGGAAGATTTCTTTTAATAGGCCTCAAGATCAGCATATGAACATCTAGCATTAATTTTTTTATTGACCAAAAAGAGCCAAGATGATCACGCTTGATGCATGACTGTTAGAGATCATGCAAATATAAGTCATGAGCAAATAGTGGCTTTTCTTATCACCTTTTTGCAATAATCTTTCAAAATAAGTTTGTTTTGTGGTATAATTTTGTGGAAATAAAATTGAACGACTAATAATAATTACCTACAACTTCAGCTAAAGTTACAAATTGATCTGAATCTACTGCTGGCCTGTCTCCTGGATGGGATGGCAGTGGACAGATGGTTAGACTTACAGTTCACAGTTACACCAATTAGGTAAAAAAGACTAATTGCTTAAAAAAAAATTAATTCCAGGCAAACTGTACCCTGTCAGGCAGGCCAGATTAAGCACACAGGCTTTCTACTGGAACCTTTGGCTTCAGGAAAAGGGGTTCTTAATTCTCGTGGATATAATATTCACCAACACCTGAGGTAATTTCTGGAAATTATTTTAAAATCATTAGTCCTTCTCTTTTACACTTAGACCTCTAATGAAATAGGGCGTCCAAGTAGAATACTTCCTGTGTTCAATGCACGTAGTCTAGTTTGTTACTCAGGAATCTACAGAGAGGTATTCCTTTAAGCAGACTTCTTAGAAGTAGATTCTTCGTATTCTTCTGTTCCATAGGACATCATTCGAAACATCACATTTAGTTGGCTATTTAGAGTAGAAGAAACAATAATGCTTTGCTTGAGTATGTGGGATCATAGGATATAAGCCATAGGAAGGCAAATTTCAGGTATTCAACTGAATTCGGAATTTGCATCTTTCCAATACTCTCCCACATTCTCACTCAGCTGTTTATTTTGTGTCCTATTTCATTCAGAACAATGAAGCAATCAAAGAGAACTTTCATAAGCTTCCACCATCCCATCTACCCACCTTCCTGAATCTGCTCACATAATCTGCCTTTTCTTTCATTACTCTGAATGAACTGTTTGTGTTTCCATCAAAGGTCAACTTCTGTCCTTGTGCACTAGAAACCATCCATCCGCTTTGCCTTCTCAAGTTTTTGCTGCAGCATTTCTCTAATCTTTTACTTCATTAATTTATCTTCCTATTTTAAAAAATTGGATCTTTCCATTGGCCAAGAGAAATACTGTTATTTCTCCATCTTTGGATGCCATTTTCCCATGTAGTCATGGCATCATTTCTTTTGTCCTTATTTGTTTTCTATTTGCCACTTTGTTCTTTTTTCCCCCTTTCCTGACTTCTTTTGGACTAATTGAATATCTTTAGTATTCCATTTTTATCTCCACTATTGGCTTATTATTTATACCTCTGTGGAGTTTTTTGTTGTTCTTGTTTGTTTTTTCAATGTTTTCCCTGGGGTTTACAACAGTGCATCTTTAACATTAACTCCGTGTTATAATCTAAGACCCTTCCAACAGTATATTCAATTTGTCCCTTCCAACCTGGGAACTGGCCTTCTTCATCCTTTGTGTAGATCCAGGTTTCTGTTATCTTTTTCCTTCTGCCTGAAAAACCTTTGTTAGCATTTCTTGTAGTGCATGTCTGCTGGCAATGAATTCTCTCAACTTTTCTTTGTCTGAAAAAGTTTTTATTTTACCCTCTTTTTGAAAAATATTTTACTGGGTATAGAAATGTAAGTTGACAGTTTCTTTCTGCACTTTAAAGATGTGTCTCCATTGTTTTCTTGCTTGAATGGTTTCTGAGGTGATGTCTCTGAAACAATAGCTGCTGTAATCTTATCTTCTCTGTACGCAATATATCTTTTTTCCCCACTGGCTCCTTTTTTTTTTTTTTTTTGAGGAAGATTAGCCCTGAGCCAGCATCTGCTGCCAATCCTCCTGTTTTTGCTGAGGAAGACTGGCCCTGAGCTAGCATCCATGCACACCTTCCTCTGCTTTATATGTGGGACGCCTACCACAGCATGGCTTGCCAAGCGGTGCCATGCTGGCACCCGGGATCCAAACCGGCAAACTCTGGGCTGGTGTAGCTGAACGTGCAAACTTAACTGCTGTGCCACTCAGCCGGCCCAACCACTGGCTACTTTTAAGATTTCTTTTTAGTGTTTTTCAGCATTTTAATAATGTTGTGGCTTGGTTTGGTTTTCTTTACCTACTCTGCTTGAATTATGTTGATCTTCTTGGATCTCTGGGTTTATAGGTTTTGTCCAATTTGGAAAATTTTTGGCCATTTTTCCTTCCCAGTATTTTTTGTCCTCCACCCCGCCTTTCTTCTCTGTAACCTTGTGTATGTTTTAGAGTGCTTTCTATTGCCTCATAGGCCCTGCTTGGTTTTTTGTTTTATTTTAATTTTAGTCTTTTTTTTTTTTTTAAATCTGTGTGCTTTGTTTTGGATGGTATCTTAGTCCATTTGGGCTGCCATAACAATACCATAGACTGGTGTCTTATAAACAATGAAAATTTATGTTTTGCTGTTCTGGAGGCTATGAAATCCAAGACCAAGGAGCCAGCAGATTCAGTGTCTTGTGAGGACTCGCTTCTTGGTTCAGCACCTTCTTGCTATAACCTTACATGGTGGAAGGGATGAGGGAGCTCTCTGGGGTTTCTTTTCTAAGGGCCCTAGTCCCATTTATAAGGGCTCTGTCTCCTGAAAGCCTTGCCTCCAAATACCATCACCTTAGGAATTAGGATTTCAAGATATGAATTTTGGGGGAACACAAATACTTAGTCTATAGCAGATGGTTTCTATTGCTATGTCTTCAGGTTTGCTGACTGTTTTTTCCCAGTGTTTTTTCTGCTGTTAGTCTCATTCAGTAAAATTTTATTTCAGATATTTTATTTTTTATCCCTGGAAGTTCTGTTTAATTATACTTAATACCTTCTATTGACCTCCTAATCGTGTTTGTGGTTTCCTTTAACATATTTTTAATATTTATGTTAAATAGTCAACATATTTGTAATAGTTGTTTTAACATCCTTGTCTGCTAATTACATCATCTCAGTCATTTTCTTGCTTCTTTACATGTCTAATAATTTTTGATTGCATGATCAACATTGTGATTTTATGTTGTTGAGTTCTGAATTTTTTCCGTTCCTTTAAAGAGTGTTGGACTTTCTCTTGAAGGCAGTTAAATTACTTGTAAATTGCTTTGATCCTTTGGAGTCTCATTTTTAATCTATTTTAGGGCAAGTCTAAATAGCCTTAACTCTAGGGTTAATTTAGCCCCATTTCCAAGGCATGACCCTTCTGAGGTCTCTCCTGAAAGCCTCACATATTTCATAAACACTCTCCTCTCTGGCTGGTGGGAACTTGAACACTTCCCAGTTCTGTGGAATCTTTAGGAATAGTTCAGCTTATAGCTTCCTGGTAATTGGTCTTTCCCTGGAAATTATTCTTTGCCTGGTCTGATGGGGCTTCACTCCATGCGTGTGCGGACTGGTATTCAATTAAACATTCAAGGAGACCCCTGTGCTATTTCTGGAGTTCTTTCTCTTTCCCTCATCTTCAGTACCATGCTGTACAAATTCCTAGGGGCTTCAGTTTCTCTGAAGTTTGATCTCTGTTCAACTCAGTGAGACTACCAGGCTCTGTTTGTTTTTTCCCTCCCTGTGCCATAGTCCAGAAATTGCCTGCAGTTGGAAACCTAGGGAGATCTTGAGACTTACCTGATTTGTTTCTTTTTCCTCAGAGATCATAGGGGGCATTAGTATAATAATCTGTTCCTTGAGAAAGTGTCAGGAAAAACAAACCAAAAAATTTGCAAATTTAATTTTCTGTAATGGACGGTTTACCATTATTTGTAACATTTTCCCCAAGTTGCTAACAAAATTTAATAGACCTGTTTACAAAATAGGAGAAATTGATGGGAAAACAGTTTTGGGAACTTCAAAGTCTATAAAACATCCTTACTATATTTTACTCTGGTTGCAAAAGTTTATCATAATACTAATATGCTTAGTGCCATTTTAAAGTTTCAGAAGGAAAGGGGGCTTTATATTATTGTTTTCCTTTAATGATCTTCTGATTTTAAAAACAGAGATAAGCAATAAAACTGGTGAAGGTGGGATATACTTAGAAAGATTATGGTGCATTTAGTCAAGGTAGGTGAGCTTATGTGGAATTAGGTGGGCCAAAGCTTGGACTTTGAATGCAAAATATTTAAAGTTCAGAAGAAGAAAGGAGTCAAAGAAGTAAATTTTTGTTACTTAAAAAAAAGAGGGGGAGAAGTTTGAAAGAAAATAAAAACATTAAGACCTTAGGCAGAAATAGAAACGTAAGGAACAGAGCAATTCTGAGTAAGAAGAAGAAAGGAGATGAAGCTTGCACAGATGTTGGCATTTCTGCTTTCTGTGTTGAATAAAGCAGAGATGGGGTGGGTTACAAACTTGCCAAAGATCTCTAATATGTTTATATCCCAAAGCCCTCGGCTTTCAAAATGTTGTCACTTTAAATTTAAATACAAAAGTGAACTAGTTGCTAAGGTGGAGCTTCTTCTTGGCCTTCCTTAAAGATTAGATAAGATCCGGAAATCAGCACACTAATTAATTTTATACAAATAAAAGGTTCAGACGTAGTTAAGCACAATTTGAATTCTGAAGCAGTTTTCTCAGAAAATTATAAGATGCTTTTACCTCTATTTATCACACCCTTTAAAAATAGATGGTAAAGGGTAAATTTCAGATCAGTCATGTAGAATACAAATTCTGAATTAAAGATGATATTTTACACTGGATTTTAGTTATATCCTTAAAGTAAATATTTCCATTGGGCCACATACATTGTAAAGGTAATTACTCATAATATATTTTAGTTTATGATTTATGAAGTTCTGTGTGTGTTGATGTAGACTTGACTTTTGTCAATTGAAAAAGCTCTAATATTTTTATCTTGGGCAAAAATAATATCAACCTTCATTTACATTTATGCGTTTAATTTTAGAAACAAAAACCAAGAAATGCTGCATTCCACAAACAAAGGACTGATACTTGGCATCGTGGTGGGAACTACTGGAATCAGCTTGCTTCTTTTGTGGTACCATAAGGTTCGTAGACCAAGGACAACAATGAATTTGCCTAAATTCCTTTCTCTGGGTAATACATTTGATTCAGTGACATTGCAAGATGAAATGCATGACGGCCAAGGACCGACAGCAATCTTTCAACGAAGGCAACTTCAGATACTGGAGAAGTTAAATGAATTATTGATAAATATGGAAGAACTCAAAGAGGAAATCAGAGTTCTTAAAGAAGCCGTTCCAAAGCTGGAGGAATATATACAAGGTGAACTTGGAGGGAAGATAACTGCTCATAAGATAAGTCCTCAGCACAGAGCTAGGAAAAGAAGGCTTGCCCCAGTTCAAAGTTCAACAACGAGTAATAATAGTTCAGAGGAAGCAGAAAGTGAAGGAGGGTAAGTTTCTTTGAGATGTTTCCCATGTTGAATTGATTATTTATTGCATTATTGCTCTTATTTAGGTACTTTTATTAGGCATTCTCGGTCATATATTCTGCAACTAACAAGACATAAAACAGAGTCATTATTTTGGCTTACATTACAATTAAAACCATATTCCATAGAGGTCAATATTTAAGGTAGTTTAGACTGCCTTGACGAAAAGAATATAGTGACTTACGAGTGCTAGGTGGCATCAAGTGGGTATTGGATAAGACAGTAATTGTTTGCCAAAATGTGTAACCTGTTTTTCTTTGTGGTCACTATGTGACACCTTGTGTAAGAACTGTCGGATAAGTCCTGTCGAATAGAACTTTCCCTGATGATGGAAATTGTCTAAATCTCTGCTGCCCGCTGTGGTAGCCACTAGCCACGTGTGGCTGTTAAACACTTGAAATGTAGCTAGGGCAACTGAGAAACTGAATTTTTAATTTTTTTTGGCCGTATTAATTTAAATTTAAATAGCCACGTGGGACTAACGGCTACTGAAATTGGACAATGCAGACCTGAAAAGATTTGAGAAAGTATAAGTGATTCAGTTTCATTCTTGCGTGGGGTAATCCACTGAATTCTAAAGGCAAGAAGATAAATAATATTTTTTTAGAGAAAACCAAATGATTTATCAATAAAGAAATTGTGCCTGACTAGTGTTTTTGAGGGGTAAATAAGCAAGTAAATAAAGAAGTGCTAGTGAATATGACGTAGCCGGAAATTCTTCAGGGCAGGGACCCTATGTTTTCATCATTGTACTCCTAACGCCTTGTTGTGCCTAGCACAGGGTAGATGCCAACAAATATTTCTTCAATGATGAGTGATCTGCTAAATTACCATGGAATTGGGAGAAGGGATCTGGAGAGAGGAAACAAAGGATAGGGATGAAAGGGTGATTTCCTAGATAAAGAAATGGAAATGGTTGATCAGTTCTTTAAGTAATTCGAGTCCTAGAATTGATCTCAATGCCTTTATATGTGAACTGGAGAAATAACCATATGAAAAGTTTTTCAGATAAGGAAGAGCCGCAAATGACAGACCTAGATAACAGGAAGGTCTTAAAAATTTGTATTCCTGAACAAAAAAAAAAAGTTGCAGGCTGGTTTTAAAATAGGCAATGGAATGTTTAAGAGGAATCTAAAATAGTTCTAAATAATTCAGAGCTATAACTCAGAAAAGAGACTTGTTATTTAGTAAAGACAAAAATCCTAGCATAACATTGATCATCACTGAGAGTAATTGAAGACAAATCAATGGTTATCTTGCCTTTATGTAAATCCATGGCATTTTCTCATCAGGAGTCCTGTGTGCAATTTTGGCAATCACATCTTAGAAAGGACGTAATGGAATTTAGGACTAGCCAAGAAGATCCACTAGGTTGAGAGGGGGGCTAGCAGCCCTGGTAAAGGAGTGTAGGCCAAAAGGATGAGTGACTCTTAATCTAAAAAGACCTTGATTAAATTGAGCACAGGCTTGTACAGGAAATTCTAAAATTCTGGAAAGAGAGGCAAACTTTGATAAGTTTAGGACAAATAAAAGGAAGATACTTATGGGACTTAGTTAATTTCAAGTAATGTATAGGCACAAATTGTTTATGTGGCTTCAGGAAGGATTTGTGAAATTTATGAGTAACAGTGACAGATGGCTAATAAGAAAAACTAGACATAGGAAAACTTTAAGATTGATGTCAGGTAAGACATCCCCTCCTCTTGCTGCTCCCGGGCATCTTTGTTAGCAATGGAATACTAGAATAGATGTAATCGAGCCCTAATGCCTTAAACTAGATTACAGTGAATCCCATTTAATAGAATAGATGGAAACTTTTTCCTAGTTAACTGTATTTTTAAAAAACAAACAGGGGCCGGCCCGGTGGTGCAGCAGTTAAGTGTGCACGTTCTGCTCTAGTGGTCCAGGGTTGTCCGGTTTGGATCCCGGGTGCGGACATGGCACCGCGTGGCAAGCCATGCTGTGGTAGGCGTCCCACATATAAAGTAGAGGAAGATGGGCATGGATGTTAGCTCAGGGCCAGTCTTCCTCAGCAAAAAGAGGAGGATTGGCAGCAGTTAGCTCAGGGCTAATCTTCCTCAAAAAAAATTTTTTTTAAAAATAAAAGCAAACAAACAGAAGCTTAATTTGTGGGTTTTTTGAGAGAAAAGATACAGGAAGATTTAAAAGATCTTTCTAAATGGATACCTTGAAACAAACTTCTTAAATAAAAAAATAATTTTTTAAGAACAAGATCTTTGTAAAGTATATTTGTGTAAATTTTAGATTGCCTGTCCTTTTATAACCTCCCATGGGGCAGAATGACTGGTCCTGATAGGATATAGTCATAGCCCATTACCACATTTGAGATGGATGTATCCTTGATACGTAGTGTCCTTGATAGCAAAATGAAAAGATCAAAGGACAATTAAATGTTCCACATGTAAAATTTATCTTTTGCAATAGGTATCTAGAGATTTTGACTTCTTTTATTAAAACACTTGTCAGTCACAATTTGCAGATACTATTAGTTTAATACAAGAAAAGAAAAAAAATCTAATTATATCCTGAGTTCTCAAAAACTTGAGTAGATTCATCAGTAGAACGCATTTTCTTTTCTTTTCTTTTTTCTGAGGAAGATTAGCCCTCAGCTAACATCTGCTGCCAGTCCTCCTCTTTTTTTTTCTTTTTTTTTTTTTTTTTTGCTGAGGAATACTGGCCCTGAGCTAACATCCATGCCCATCTTCCTCTACTTTATATGTGGGACGCCTGCCCTAGCGTGGCTTGATGAGCAGTGCGTAGGTCCGTACCCGGGATCCAAACTGGCGAATCCTGGGCTGCTGAAGCAGAATGTGTGAACCCAACTGCTGCGCCACTGGGCTGGCCCCTAGAATGTGTTTTCTGTAAGCATTGTTAGAATCTTTTGCATTCCTCTCTTAGTACTCGGTATCATCACAGATTTATGAATTTGTGCCTTTTTGGGACTCAGCTAATTTCATTTAATTATTTGTGGAGGTGATGATGATTGAAGCTCAAATTCTCATGTTGTGACCGTCAGAGAGCCTGTCAAGGTTCTTCCTTTTCCTTCTTAGCACTAGTGTGAATGTCTTGGAAAGCATCTTTGCTTCTTGGGAATGTTATATTTTGACTGCTTTTGGTTTTGCCCCTGCTCCAAGACTTGGAATCAGCTGTGACCTTGGCCGCATTGGTTCCTTTCAGTGAGAAATGGTACTTAACACCAAAATCTGGGTGTACAGGGAGATACTGTTTTTCAGCAGGATGATACCAGAGGCTGTTTTGGCCCCCTGTGGGACAGGGTAAAAGATAAGTAGTTTTAAGTATTTTTAAGGTTATTAGTTCACATTGATGTTTTTAGTTTAAATTTAAGTCCTTCCTTATTTCTGAAAACTTTCTGATTCATTTTCTTTTTCAAGCTGCCCACTTCTCTTTTCTCTGTCATCCTTTACCTGTATTGCTCTATCAAACTGTGGGTTTAAAAAGTGTTGTTTAAATCACAATGTTATATAAAGCTTTGGAATCCTCCCTTTCGAAGGTTAAATCTTATTCCAGTTTAAAGTATACCCCATAATAAATTCATTGTTTTTCCATTTTGTGTGGGCTTTGAGAAGAATACATGTGTTTTAAAATTAGACAATTCTGTTCGGTAAAGCAGGGTTGCATAGTGACCCTGTGGGCCGTCTTTCTTTTTTCTTGACTTAGGTTTTTTCATTTGTGTTAAGTTCATATGATACCTTCAGATAGTATCAACAGACACAATACTGATTGTTTGAAAAGAAAAAGAAACCCCACAAATCTACCCCCAAGAGAACACCAGCATAATGCCAACCATAATGCCTAGTACCTTGTATGATATTACTTTATGCGTAATAGAGGAGGGTGATGGAGGCGAGACCACAGACCGAGACAGGCTTTTGAAGTTTTATTTAAAGCTCCATAAACTTTCATTTTCATGAGCCAAAATATAAAATTTGCTTTTTGTGCATTTACATTTTTATTCTTACCATTATTTACTTCTGCCAAGTCGGTTTTAGTATTGAACGTCAATTTTCAAGGCCTTGAGAGAGACAAATACAGATATTCATTTTATGGTGATTCTGTGTTCTTTCATGTTGTATTAGTACAAATTTGCCCAAAAAGTGTTTTTTCTCAGATCTTTTTGTAAGAAAATTTTATACATATAATTGAAATATTCTTTGTATTCCTTTCTCTCAGAGGTAACCATTGTCTTGAAGTTGGTGTGCATTCTTCCTTTGAAAGTTTTAATGTTTCTCCTACCTGTGGATGTTTACATAAACAGTGAATAAATGGTCTTCGGTTCTTAAAATCTACATAAATGGCATTATATGGTACATAACATTTTGTAACTTGCTTTTGTATGAAATGTTTTTTGAGATTTTTCCCTATCGATATAAGCAAACTTATTTCATTCTTTGCAGTTGCTATGTTGCATTCCATTCTGTGAATATGCCTTAATTTATTGCCCTATTGATGGATGTTTAGGTCAGCATTTTTTTGCTCTTAGAAGTAATGCTTTATTGATCACCTTTCTTCATAATTCCTTAGACACATGTGGAATATTTGGAAAGTGTATACTTAGAAGTGAAATTGCTGGGTTGACTATATTGTTATATATTACTCAATTATTCTTTAGAGTGTTCCAGTTCACAATCCTGTAAGTAGTGTATGAGAATTCTTGTTTTCCCCATACAAATTATTATCTTGTTAGAGTTTTTAATTTTAGCCAATCTGATGGAGATGAAATGGTAACTAATTATTATTTCAGTTTACATTTCCCTGAACACTAATAAGATTGGGCATCTTTTCATAGTTTATTTGCCATTTAGGTCTTATTGTCTATGAATTCCTTTAAAAAACAAAAACTAAAGGAAGGATAACACTAACAGTTGAAATCTCCTTTATTCATTCAATGAGAGTGTCTTCTCTTTGCTAGGCACTGTACAGGCTCTCCAGATATATAGCAGGGAACAAAGTCTCACAAGTCAAAACAGATTTTATTTTTAAATGTAACAGAATGTTAAAGAGAGATGCTCTCAGTCTCAGTTTTAACTAGAGCCCCAAAGGCCAAGAACAAAGCATTAAGTGCCAAGTACCCTCAAATCCTAGAGCCAAGTGCTAGACCCTCCTGGGCAGGACTTGCTAAGAGATGAAAGCCACTGCTAGCATGCGCAGTCACCCATTTACAGCCTATGGAAGGAAGCGGCCGAAGGGCTGAGAGAAGCATTTCTTCGGGGAAAGTTTTCATGTGCTGGGCATCCTACAAGTATGTGTGTGATGCTGAATGCTGTAGGAATGGATGACGTTGCTCAGGCAGAATGTGTAGCATGGGAAGACAGAAGAGGATGGAATACAGAACCTTTTGGAACCAGTACTGAGGGAATGGGCAGAAGTGGATGAACCCGCAAAACAAAGACTGAAGACTGGTCAAAGAAGTGGGAAAAGAACCAGAAGAGAAAGCTGTCATAGAAACTGAGAGAGGACAAGGTGTCAAGAACAGTGGAGAAGGCCGCGGGTTTTGAATCATTCTGACGCAAGTAGGATTCCTGGCTCAGCTTCTAACTGGCTATGTAACTCCACTTCTCCACTTTAAGATGAATACATTTAGGAGGGATAAGGCCAACATGTGTATGAAATACCTGCTGAATTCAGACTTTACCTCCCAAGGTGGGTACTGAAGTATAAAACTCACTCAATTCCATCCAAGTGCCCTTTTCAGCCTACCCTGACTAAGGAGGAGTACGTGGGTTCAGACATACTGTGTCACTGCTTACAAGGTGGACATTTTTTCACATTTTAACATCTCCTAAATCATGATGTGTCTTACCACCAATTAATAGGATCATATCACTGCATCATTGTTTAACTGGCAATGTTTTTTCCCCTTTCTTATAACTGATGGTGTTTTTGATTCTTTGAAATACGGGGTTGAAATAGGTACCTTTGTGGGTGCGAGGGCCAGAAGTTGAAAGAGTTCCTACCTTATAACCCTGGTTTTCTCAGGAACGAAGGACTGTAGGTCACCTTGTAGAGTGGAGGTGGATGTACACTGAGACGTTTGAGGGACTTCTCTTTTCCCTGTACCACCACCCTTCCCATCCTCTGTCAATTTCCAAGTCTTAGGGCTTTGACTTCCTTAAGAGTCTGCACTAATATGTTTACGGGGTATCTCCAGTGCTTAGCACAGTGCCTGGCACATTATAAAAGATCATTAAATATTTACGTTAATTAATGAATGAACATATGAACAAAGAAAGTTTGGAACAGCAGTTGTGGGGAGTGGAAGAGGGGGTCAACTAGAAACAAGATAAGGATTACCCTGCAGACTGTTGCCTCAGTTGAGTTTCAAGACTGTCTACCAGTATGCACCATTGCATGATTTTTTCACTAATTCTTAGCATTCATATAAGAGAATAGAGAAGTCAGAGGACTGAATTAATGCAAATTAGGAGATTTGCAGGGTGAGTTTGAGAGAGAGGCCAAAAGCTGAGGACGTTGAGAATGCAGATAAGGAACAAGTCATCTAATGTTGCTGGCACACATCTGTACTTACTCGGTGACCTAAAATATATGCTTTTCTGTTTCTATTGTTTTTAAAACTACTTCCAGTTTGTTATTGGATCCGTTCAAACCCTTGACTGTGTACTGTTTCTTAATCTTTACTAGACTGCATCTGGTAACTACTGTCTAGTGAACTATATTACCCATACTAGTGTACAATTTCTTTTCCTTTCAAATGTCTAGGCAGATCTGGATCTTCCACCCCATACCCTAGGTGTGCACACCCAAACACTTTTTTTAGAAGTGAATTAATTTTACTAACTTCTTTCTTTCAAAATGAGCTAATAGTGAATAAGGAAGTTGTAGAAATAGCCTGTGAAATTATTTGATGATCCCCAAGCAATATTTTTTCCACCTTTCAAGTCACATACAGATAGCTATGCTGTCTGAGTAACAAACTACAAACAGCAAACCTCTGTGGATAGAGTTTAATATTGCAATGAAAGAAAACGTAACAGAGTTGACCTGGTGCTAATTTAGCAACGAACATTGTTATTTTGCATAATTAAGTATATTTGTAAGCCGCTTGTACAAATACTATAATTAATGTAATAGATTGAATAATTTCCATTCACTACACTCAGACTGGTTACAGATGTAACTGTATGTTACTCTGTAACTGAATTTGGAGTAGCTCGTTATCTCTGTTCTGGATAATGTGGGAAAACTTTGAATTTGCCCGTTCAAGTTAACTCAGTCAATTCTAGTTTAGAGCTAGTTTTTTTTGTGTTAAAGATTCAGTCACATTCAGGGTTCTCCCTTCTGCTCCCCTCCTACTTCTCCCCAGGTGTAATCTAGGTTCCTGAAGGGACTTATCATCTAGGCATCAAGAGAAGGGACGTTCAGTCCCGAATCATTCCCTGTCCTTACTGGCCTCCAGCTCAGCTAGGAAGCTGCCGTGAGGTACCTCAGAAGCCCCTTTTAACCTTCACTCTGGGAGTTGTTCATTACCCAGGTGTTCTAGAACAGCTGCTCAAAGTTTGGTCTGTGGACCAGCAGCATCAACCTTCCATCCAGTCTGGGAGCTTGATGGAAATGCACATTCTGAAGACCTAGTGAATCAGATTCTCTGGGAGCAGTGCGCAGGAATTTGCATTTTAACATGCTTTCCTGGTGACTCTGTTGTACCCTAAAGTTTGAGAAGCTTTGTTCTAGAAGATTTTCTAAACTTCAGCTGAGATATCATGGTGAAATTGTAGTTTTAATTAGTGGTAATTATGGTTACAGGCAAACAAGATGTTCGTATTGAGGTATATAACGATGGAGTATTGGTCTTGGTGGGAACAGAGTGGCTAAGGTTAAAAAAAAAAAAAAGCAGTTGTAGTGGCCATACGACATGATGAATGCAGAAAGTGCCTGGAATCATGGAATTAGTAGAATAAAGAGAGTTGGGAATGGATTGAAAGAGAAGCATGTTTTAGATGCCTGCCATTATGAGATTTTATTAACCTCTTTTGGGCTTGTTCTAATTATGGTTTTCTTAAAAATAAGCAATAAGGGAGAAATTTTAGGACTAGAGGTTTAGATAAATACTCTATCCAGAAGAATGTTAAACAGCTTTTGACACTGGAGTAAACTCCCCTTGAAACTACACCAGAAGTAATTGTCACACGAGGCAGAATTTTTTTTTAAAGATTGGCAGCTGAGCTAACATCTGTTGCCAATCTTCTCTTTTTTTCCTTCTTCTTCTCCCCAAAGCCCCCCAGTACATAGTTGTATATTCTAGCTGTAGGTCCTCTGGTTGCGCTGTGTGGGACGCCGCCTCAGCATGGCCTGATGAGCGGTGCCACGGCTGAGCCCAGGATCCGAACCGGCGCAACCCCGGGCTGCCAAAGCCAGCGCATGAACCTAATCACTCGGCCATGGGTCTGGCCCTAGAAAATTTTATTTGCGGCATCCAACAAAGAAAATGGAGACCATAAAGAATAGTTTCACAAAGCCATGGTCTCCTGAGCACAGGGTGTGGGTGCCTTTTATTTGGGGTAGAGAATTAATATGCAATAAGGAAGTTTTGTCATTCTCTGTAGAGGCAGACATAGGCTGGCACATGTGCAGTTTAGCTACATGCCTCTACTTATATCGCATGTTCCAAAAATGGCTACTTTGCCCCTTCTAGAGGAGGAGAATTTAGGATGTTAGTGAGAGCAAGTTACTGTAGTACAATTTTTTGTCCGTCTGCTTGGGTGTTGTTCTGCATTTGTGGTCTGGACTGGTCTGAGCCAGTCTGAGTTGGTGGGTGACTGTTCATCCCCCTAAAAAGTGACTTTGAGGACCTATTAAATACTGATGGCGTTTGTTAAGCCGTTCTTCAAGCTCCCAAGCAACAAGCAACTCTTTAAGCAACTCGGGGAAGGGAGCTGGTGACACTTCTAGATATTACCCATTCTAGTGTATGATTTCTTTCCCTTTCAAATGTCTAGGCAGATCTGGATCTTCTTCCCCATACCCTAGACAAGCACACCCAAACACTTTTTTTAAAATTGGTCAACGTAGATTTACTTCAGTGGTGAGGGCAGGTTGGGGGCAAGTGATCTGACCTCATTTGTCACCTCCTTTGGGCAGAAATATTTGTCACCATTGAGATCTACTCATAATGTCATCATTTCCTTTGGGGTAGCTCAGTGGGCAAGTGCTTCTTATGGAGGCCTTTTGTGGGTGTGTTGAACAACAAGATGGCCCAGTTTTGGAAAGAGAAGTTTCTTATAAAAACCTTATAAGTTTACATATTCTATTGTTTCAATTTACAAAAGATGTCCTTTTGGAAAAGGTACTCATGAATCTGGCTGTGACTTAGGAACAATAGACAGCAACCCACAAAAAAGGGAAAAAAAACAATAGATTGCTTCAGTGAGAGATGGTCCTCCTTGGTCGTCTTATTCTCCTATACATCTTCCCAGGTATGCCAAGAATGTAGGGCCTTGACCACTCTTTTTTCCCCTTGATTTTTAAAAAATTGAGACTTTACCTTTTTAGAGCCATTTTAGGTTCACAGCAAAATTGTGGGAAAGATACAGAGATTTCCCATATACCTCCTACCCCATCACATCCATAGCTTCCCCCGTTATCAACATCTAGCACCAGAGTGGTACATTTCTTATAGTTAATGAACCTACATTGATACATCATAATCACCCAAAGTCCATAGTTTACATTATGGTTCACTCTTGGTGTTGTACATTCTTTGAGTTTGGACAAATGTATAATGACATGTATCCATCATTATGGTATCATACAGAGTATTTTCACTGCCCTAAACGTCCTTTGTGCTCTGCCTGTTCATCCTTCCCTACCCCTCAATGCCTGGCAACCACTGATCTTTTTACTGTCTCCATAGTTTTGCCTTTTCCAGAACGGCATATAGTTGGAATCATGCAGTATGTAGCCTTTTCAGATTGGCTTCTTTTACTTAGTAATATGCATTTAAGTTTCTTCCATATCTTTTCAGAGACTTGATAATCATTGCTTTTTAGTGCTGAATAGTCTTCCATTGTCTGGATATACCGTGCTTTATTTATCCATTCACCTACTAGAGAACATCTTGGTTGCTTCCAAGTTTGGCAATTATGAAGATAGCTGCAATAAATATCTGTGTGCAAGTTTTTGAGTGGGCATAAGTTTTCATCTCATGTGGGTAGATACCAAGGAATGTGATTGCTGGATTGTATGGTAAGAGTATGTTTAGTTTTATAAGAAACCTCCAAACTGTCTTCCAAAGTGGTTGTACCATTTTGCATTCCCACCAGCAATGAATCAGAATTCCTCTTGCTCCACATCCTTGACAGCATTTGGTGGTGTCAGTGTTCTGGGCTTTGAAGATTCTAATAGGTATGTAGTGGTATCTCATTATTGTTTTAATTTGCACTTCTCTGGTGACATATGACGTGGAGCATCTTTTCATATGCTTATTTGCCATCTGTATATCTTCTTTGGTGTGGTGTCAAGGTCTTTGGCCCATTTTTAAATTGGGTTATTTGTTTTCTTATTGTTGAATTATAAGAGTTCTTTGTATATTTTGGATAACAGTCCTTTTTCAGATGTGTATTTTGCAAATATTTTCTTCCAGTCTGTGGCTTTTCATTCTCGACATTGTCTTTTGCAGAGCAGAAGCTTATCATTTATTTCTTTTGTGAACCCTGCCTTTGGTATTGTATCTAAAAAATCATTGTCATAACCAAATTTATCTAGGTTTTCTCTGTGTTACCTTCTAGGAGTTTTATAGTTGTACATTTTATATTTGGGTCTGTGATCCACTTTGAGTTAATTTTTGTGAAGGGTATAAGGTCCGCATGATTACTCTTTATCGAGGCCATTTCTCAGGGTTGTGGTGAGAAACCTTAAGGAATGAGATCATGCTTCCCTCCAGGACCAATAGCAGATTTAGCAGATTTGCTTACTGCTTGCTGTAAAAATGGTGGATTCCATGAGCTCAGTATTCCTTTCTTTGTAATACAACTCACTGTGAATGCAAGAGTCAGTGGGCCCTCTCATTGCCCTTGTGGGACCTGAGTCAAGGAGAACCAACACAAATATGCTGTATTCATACTGCTTGATTTGCTGTGAGTGATAAAGTCCTCTGTGACCCCAAAATTGTGTCTTCTACTAGCATCCATGAAATAGTCACAGATTAATCTATTAGCTTGTATTTAGGATAAAATCAAATTACAATCTGACAATTATATGGTGAAAATTAGAGAGCTTTAGGCCTCTGAAAAGGAGTGTGTTCAAAGGTTTCCCAAAGAAGATTGTTAGGAAGCAGACAAAAACAGGAAGTTGTAGTAGGGTATTTAGGATATTGAGAAGTAAAAAAATATATATTTGAGGAGGTTTTTATGTCATAAGTGACTATACACATACACCTATTATATGGACAGTGCTTGAGGTTGGTTTGGAAAAGGAGAGGGCAATATTTCTTTTCTAATGACTCTGTTAACCTTACCTTTAAATGAGTGTACATTGTTTCAAAAGATTATAAACAGTGGTACAGTAGATCTCCATAATCTGTGCATGTGGCCCACACAATCAGATGGCACTCTTTACTGCTAAGGTAGATGAAGCATGTTTCATTTTGGGGGACAGTGACATTTGCTATTTAGGCTTTTTTTTCCATCTCAATATATCTTTGGACCAAAGTCTGTAATAGTCACTTTTCCCTATCACTGGAGGATATAAGAACTTGGCGTAAAGAGTGTTCAAATAAAAGAAGAATGAGTTAGTAGGCCAGGTGTGTGGAGGGCAGCTAGTGAAAGAGACAGTCTCAGGTAAAGGACTGTGCAGATCTCATATATGTTATTGCCTACATCTTCCTGCTTTCTTGTCCCTTGATTTGTTGGCTGACTTCTTGAGCATAATGAAGTTAGAATGTACATTCCACAGTCCTGTGATCTGCAGCTTTTCAGAAGGGCAAGCCCCAGAACAATTTTATTCTAAACTGATGTCATTAGATTCTAGAGTCTGCTGTCATCAGATTCTGTGTCATTGCCATGTTAATTCCACGTGCAGCTTCAGCATTCAGTCTTCTGACCTGTTCCACCTGCACAGGGCGTTTTATGACTTAAGGATGATGGCTTAGAAAGGAACGGACAGATTTACTTTGGATTAAATTCAATATGGGAAAATGCTTAAGGTAAGCCTTTAAAAAGAGAAAGCAGTCCTCTATGTTTCGTGTGCTAAAGAACATTGAAAACTGAGCTTTAATGCTTCCTTTAGTTTCCCACAGTAACTGAATATCTGGAATATAGAGATATTTATCTGAAATATTTTCTCCAGAGACCTTTAGCGTCATCCATGGTTAGTATTTTAAAATGCATTAGTCAACAGGGAATAAATTCATTCTGTTTAACTCCTTTAAATATAGGAGTTTAATAGTCTCAAACGGATATTATGACTTACTATATTTAAAACAGCAAGTTCTACCTTTTCCTTCAAGGGCCCCTTTAGTTCTAGTGCCCTGGCGTGTGTTTCCCCTGATCTTTTTTTCTGCCCGCTTCCCTGAATCTTTCAACCTATCGTCCCAAGGTTTAATAGATTGGGCAGGTCCTGTGTAGGTAGTTAGAGAGAATCTTTTAGACTTAGGCATTCTTTTGGGTATATCTGTGTGACCATCAACTTCAGCTGCCATGGCTTTTTTATTCCCTGTTCTTTCCATATTGATAAGGTGAATATTATTCTTCAAGAGGCTTGACAGGTTTCCAGCTCTGCCCTGTTTTTTTCCCTCATTTGACACTTTTCTCACTCTAGCTGCTACAAAGAGGACCAGAGCTTGCAACCAAATCATCCTGCGGATCAAATTACTTCAGATCCCCTGCACCGTGAAGCCTCTTCTGTTACCAAATGGACTGTATCTCTTGATGTTAAAGCAACTCGTCCTTCTGCAATACGCAAAGTCCTTTCACCTAGAGGAAATAGAAAGTTTTCTTCTCCTTCAAATACATCTACTCCCTCATCTTTCTCTGGAAGAAGACGTTCTTTATTTACTCAATTTCAGAAAAGCAATGCTTCCCTTCATCATCAACAAAGTAGAGCCAACTTTGATGCTCAAGAAAGAAGTTTCAGTGATTTAAAATCTGCCTCAGACCATTTTGGTTTTAGATCCCGAAGACCTTTCTCTGCCCCTAGACTAAGTATAGTGACCTGTTATGAGAGTGCCACTTTTTTTGATCTTCGATCAAGTAATCAGAGCATTTTTAATCCAGATGAAATTGAAGTGATTTCCAAAAACTCAAGTATTGCTAATGCTGAAAAATATATAAACTCTTTTTCTCCTGAATATAACTTTAAACATTTTATGAATTTTGAAACAAAAGATAATTCCACCTATCAGAACACTGTTAATAAAGACACCTCCCAACAAAGTGCGGCAAGCATCCTCTCTCTTCCAACTGTTGTTTCCCATTCCCATCAACAAAGTGGACGTGCTGTTGATAGTCAAGAAAGAGAGCAGTTAAGGAAAGCTTCCCTTCATCCTGCTCCTAAAAGGCACGGTACAAATCATCCTCTCCCTGTGATCAGCAGCATCCCTCTCAAAGTGTGACTTCCCCTGTTCTCCATGTTGGATTTTCCTCGTTTTGTAGAAATACTTGTAAGCTTTACCCCAGCTCAAAATGAAGTTACCTCAGATCCCTTTGAACATGAAAACATGTTCAACATTCTCATCTCAAGATGAAGACAGATCTTCACCTATTGAAATTCTTAAGATAAGGTCAATTCAGACTTTACCCACTCTCAGAAGGACAGCTCAAATCAGTTTTCCCACCAGGCACACTCTAGAGTCTGTAGAGATAACTGCTCAGTTCTCATAGAAGTACCTTCCCTTATGAAGCTTCACTGCATTTTCTGAGAAAGATCTCTACGTTGCAGTCTAAATTTAACTTTAATTGCTGTATTTTTTGAAAGATGGTTAACATTATTTGAATATGGAAGTCAAAGATTATTCATCTGTTTCAGGCTTTTAACAGATTTACTGCTTATAGATTGGCCAGTACTAACTTTCTGAATGACTATTCTAATACTTATGTGGTCTGAAAATAACAGCAAGCTTTGATATATTCTTCTAAATGGTGTTGCATTCTTTGAGAGTTCAATATCTTCTTTTATCCTACTCTGATCATTAGACATAGTATTCCTGTATGATCTACAGAGCTATATTCGTCAATTCACAAATTTTCATTTATATTAACCTTGCTAGCTATATTTCTCATGCCAGACATCCCACTGACAGTTGATGTTTTTACTAATGCAAGGGTCAAATCGTAAGTCAGAACATATTGTGGTGGAAATATGTAGAATACATTGAAACCAGATATTTTAACTAAATAATTTTAATATACATTTGTGTATGCATATATCTGGGAATTCAGAGAACTCTGAAATCAGAGATAAAAGTGTCTATATTAGTCTATTTTATTTTTAAAAGTGAATATTTTTCAGATTTTTTCCAAAATTTTTATTTAAAAAAGTGTCTCCAAAAATTTTGACTATTTTTCACATTTTTTCCATTATGTTAAAGTTTGTAAATATATATCAGAATAACTAATGAATGGAAACTGCATATAGGCAATTAAAAATACTTAAGTTATACTATAATTAGTCTTTGTAAAGGAAAGGAATTTGCATTATTTTTAGTTATTTGTCATAATAAAATGCCCCCTAAATCTCTATTATTGGGCTAAGATCTTATTTTTACTCTTTTGGTTTTCTCCTCTTTTTAGCTTGTGTCTTTAAAAAATTTTTTTTTCTATTTTAGTTTTTTATTTGTAGTGAAATACACATCACATAAAATTTACCACCTTAACCATTTTTAAGTTCAGTGGCATTAAGTACATTCATGAATATCATTTTGCAACCATAATCACCATCCATCTCCAGAACTCTTTTCATCTTGCAAAAGTGAAATTCGGCACCCGTTAAATGTTAACTCCCCATCCGCCTCTCCTCCCAGCCTCTGGCAATTTCGATTCCTCTAGGTACCTTATGTAAGTGGAATTATACAGTACCTTGTCTTTTTGTGACTGGCTTATTTCACTTAGCATAATGTCTTCAAGGTTCATTCATGTTGTAGCATGTGTCAGAATTTCCTTCTTTTTAAAGGCTAAACAGTATTCCATTATACATGTACACCACATTTTATTTATCCATTCATCTGTTAATGGGCATTTTCGTTACTTCTACCTTTTGGTTATTGTGAATAATGCTCCTATGAACATGGGTGTACAAATATCTCTTTGAGATCCTGCTTTCAATTCTTTTGATTATATGCTGAGAAATGGAATTACTGGATCCTATGGTAATTCTATTTTTATTTTTTTGAGGAACTGCCATAATTTTTCCATAGTAGCTGCACCATTTTACGTTCCTCCAAAAGTGCACAAAGATTCCAATTTCTCCACATCCTTGCCAATACTGTTTATTTTCTGGTTTTTTGATAGTAATTATCCTAATGGATGTGAGGTGGTATCTCATTGTGGTTTTGATTTGTATTTCCCTAATGATTGGTAACAATGAGCGTTTTTTCATCTGCTTATTGGCCATTTATATATCTTCTTTGGAGAAATGTCTATTCAAGCCCTTTGCCCATTTTTTAATCTGGTTGTTTGTTTTTTTGTTGAGTTGTTGGAGTTCGTGTATATTCTGGATATTAATCCTTTGTTAGATGTATATTTACAAGTATTTTCTTCCATTGTGTCGGTTGCCTTTTTACTCTGTTGATTGTGTCCTTTGATGCACAGAAGTTTTTGATCTTGGTTTCCAGTTTATCTGTTTTTTATTTTGTTGCCTGTGCTTTTGGTGTCATATTCAAGAAATCATTACCAAATGCAATGTCATGAAGCTTTTCCCTTGTGTTTTCTTCTAAGAGTTTTATAGCTTTAGATTTTACATTTAGGTCTTTGATCCATTTTGGGTTAATTTTTATATAGAATATAAGGTAAGGGTCCAATGTCATTCTTTTGCATGTGACTATCCAGTTTTCCCAGCACCATTTGTTGGAGAGACTGTCCTTTCTCCAGGAAATAGTCTTGGCACCCTTGTCAAAAATCATTTGACCATATGTGTGAGAGTTTACTTCTGGGCACTCTGTTCTCTTCCGTTGATGTATATGTCTGACTTTATGCCAGTACACACTGTTTTGATTACTGTAGATTTGTAATAAGTTTTAAAATCAGGAAGTATGAGGGCTCCAACTTTGTCCTTCTTTTTCAAGATTCTTTTGGCTACTCAGGGTTCCTTGAGATTCCATATCAATCTTTGGGTGGATTTTTCTGTCTCTGCAAAAAATTTTGTTGAGATTTTGAGAGTGACTGCATTGAATCTATAGATTGCTTTGGGTATTGACATCTTGATAATGTTAATCCCATGACATAGGACTTCGATTTGTGTCTTCTTTAATTTTTTCAGCAATTGTTTTATAGTTTTCAGTGTGCAAACCTTTCACCTCTTTGGTTAAGTTTATTCCTAAGTATTTTATTCTTTTTGATGCTATTATAAATAGAGTTGTTTTCTTTTCACATTGCTCATTGTTAATGTACAGAAGCACAGCTGATTTTTGCAAGTTGATTTTATATCCCGCAACTTTGCTGAACTTGTTATTAATTTTTACAGGATTTCTTTGTGAAATCTTTAGAGTTTTCTACATATAAGATCATGCCTTCTGCTAAGAGATAATTTTACTTCTTTCTTTCCTGTTTGAATGCCTTTTGTTTCTTTTTCTTGCCTAATTGCTCTGGCTAGGACTTCCAGTACTGTGTTGAATAGAAGTGGCAAAAGCAGGCACTCTTGTCTTGTTCCTGATATTAGAGGAAAAGCTTTCACTCTTTCACCATTGAGTATGATATTAGCTATGGGCTTTTCGTATACAGCCTTTATTATGTTGAGAAAGTTTCCTTCTGTTCCTAGTTTGTCACGCATTTTCATCATGAAAGGGTGTTGAATTTTGTCAAGTGCTTTTTTCTGTAACAATTGAGATGATCTTGAGGGGTTTTTTCCCCCTTCATTCTGTTAATGTGTTGTATTACATTGATTGATTTTCATGTTTTGAACCATCCTTGCATTCCCAGAATAAATCCCATTTGGTCATGGTGTATAATCATTTTAATGTGCTTTCAAATTCTGTTTGAATTCTGCTAGTATTTTATTGAGGATTTTTGAGTCAATATTCATCAAGGATATTGGTCTAATTTCCTTTTCTTGTAGTGTATTTGTATGGCTTTGATGTCAAGGTAATGATGGCCTCAGAGTAAGTTAAGAAGTGTTCTTTCTCTTCAGTTTTTTGGAGTTTGAGTAGTACTGTGTTAATTCTTCTTTAAATGTTTGATGGCATTCACCAGTGAAGCCTTGTTATGGTCCTGGACTTTCCAGTCTTACTAGTTACCGATCTGTTCAGATTTTCTATTTCTTCCTGATTCAGTCTTGGTATGTTGTGTGTTTCTGGGAATTTGTCCATTTCATCTAGGTTATCCAATTTGTTGGCATACTATCCTTCTCTTCTTATCCTCTCTTCTAATCCTTTTTATTTCTGTAAAATTGGTAGTGATATCTCCTCTTTCATTTCTGATTTTAGTTATTTGAGTCTTCTCTCCTTTTTTCTTAATCTAGCTGAAAGTTTATCAATTTTATTCATCTTTTTGAAGAACCAACTTTTGGTTTCATTGATTTTCTCTATTGTTTTTCTGTTCTCTATTATGTTTGTTTCTGCTCTAGTTTTTATTATTTCCTCTCTTCTGCTAGCTTTGAGTTTAGTTTGCTCTTCTTTTTTCTAGTTCCTTAAGGCGTAAATTTAGGTTGTTGATTTGAGGCCTTTCTTTTTAGTGTAAGCATTTATAGCTATAAATTTTCCCCTTAGCACTGCTTTCGCTGCATCTCCTAAGTTTTGGTATGTTGTATTTTTGTTTTCATTTGACTCAAGATATTTTCTAACTTCCCTTGTGATTTCGTTTTTGACCTATTGGGTATTTAAGAATGTGGTGTTTAATTTCCACATATTTCTGGATTTTTCATTTTATTTTCTGCTGTTGATTCCTAGTTTTATTTCATTGTAAGCAGAAAAGATGCAGCCAGACCTTGTTTTGCTGTGCTTTGCTTTATAGTGCTTCACAGATACTGAATTTTTTACAAGACCCTCCACCAGCAAAAAGATTATAACTTGCTGAAGCCTCAGATGATGGTTAGCATTTTTTAGCAATAAAATATTTTTAAATTAATGTATATATATTGTTTTTTTAGACATATTGTTACTGCCTGCTTAATAGCCTACAGGATAGTGTAGACATAACTTTTATATGCACAGGGAAACCAAAATATTCATATGATTCACTTTATTGTAATATTCACTTTATTGCAGTGGTCTAGACCTGAACCCATGATGTCTCTGAGGTATTCCTGTACTTTGTATAATTTCCGTCTTTTAAAGTTCAGTAAGACTTGTTTTGTCGCCTACCATATGATCTATCCTGGAGATGTTCCAAGTGCACTTGAGAAGAATATGCTATTGTTGAGTGGAGTATTCTGTATTGCTATTAGGTCAAATTGGTCTGTAGTGATATTCAGGTCCTCATTGATCTTCTGTCTGGTTATTCTATCCATTGTTGAAAGTGAGGTGTTGAGGTCTCCTACTGTTATTCAGTTGTTATCTATTTCTGCCTTCAATTCTGTCAGTGTTTGCTTCATATATTTGGGAGTTCTAATGTTTAATGTATTTATGTTTACTATTGTTACATATTCTTTTTTTATTTTAATTGAGTTCATAGTAGTTTACATCAATATGAGATTTCAGTTGTACATTATTTCTTGACTATCACCACATAAGTGCTCCCCTTCACCCCCTGTGCCCACTCCCCATCCCCCTTTTCCTGGTAACCACTGAACTATTTTCTTTGTCCATGTGTTTGTTTATATTCCACATATCACAGAAATCATCTGGTGTTTGTTTTTCTCAGTCTGGCTTATTTCGCTTAGCATAATTCCCTCCAGGTCCTTCCATGTTGTTGCAAATGGGATGAATTTGTCTTTTTTATGGCTGAGTAGTATTCCATTGTGTATATATTGCCACATCTTCTGTATCCAATCATCAGTCAATGGGCGCTTGGATTGTTTCCCTGTCTTGACTATTGTGAATAGTGCTACAGTGAACATAGGGGTGCATGTGTTTCTTTGGATTGTTGATTTCAAGTTATTTGGGGAGATACCCAGTAGTGGGATAGCTGGGCCATATGGTAGTCCAATTTTTAGTTTTTTGAGGAATCTCCATACTGTTTTCCATAGTGGCTGCACCAGTTTGCATTCCTGCCAGCAGTGTATGAGGGTTTCCTTTTCTCCACACCCTCTCCAACATTTGTTATTTTTAGTCTTAGTGATTATAGCCATTTTAATAGGCATAAGGTGGTATCTTAGTGTGGTTTTGATTTTCATTTTCCTGATGATTAGTGATGTTGAACATCTTTTCATGTGTTTATTGGCCATCTGTGTATCTTCTTTGGAAAAATGTTCACATCCTCTGCCAATTTTTTGATCGGGTTGTTTGTTTTTTTATTGTTCAATTGTGTGAGTTCCTTATTTATTATGGAGATTAACCCCTTGTCAGATATATGATTTGCAAATATTTTCTCCCAACTGGTGAGTTGCCTCTTTGTTTTGATCCTAGTTTCTTTTGCCTTGAAGAAGCTCTTTAGTCTGATGAACTTCCCACTTGTTTACTTTTCTTTTGTTTCCCTTGTCTGAGAAGACATGGTATTCAAAAAGATCCTTTTCAGTTCAATGTCAAAGAATGTACTACCTGTGTTATCTTCCAGGAGTTTTATGGTTTCAGGACTTACCTTCAAGTCTTTGATCCAGTTTGAGTTTATTTTTGTGTATGGCATGAGATAGTGGTCTACCTTCATTCTTTTGCAAGTGGCTGTCCGGTTTCCCCAACACCATTTATTGAAGGGACTGTCTTTTCTCCTTTGTATGTTCTTGGCACCTTTGTTGAAGATTAGCTGTCTGTAGATGTGTGGTTTTATCCCTGGGCTTTCAGTCCTGTTCCATTGATCTCTGTGCCTGTTTTTTTTTTTTTTTTTTTTTTACCAGTACCATGCCGTTTTGATCACTATGGCTTTGTAGTACATTTTGAAGTCAGGAATTGTGATACCTCAAGCTTTGTTCTTTTTTCTCAGGATTGCCTTAGCAATTAGGGGGCTTTGGTTACTCCAAATGAATTCTAGGATTCTTTGCTCCATTTCCGTGAAGAATGTCATTGGGATTTTGATTGGGATTGCATGGAATCTGTAGATTGCTTTGGGTAGTATGGACATTTTAACTATGTTTATTCTTCCAATCCATGTGCATGGAATCTCTTTCCATCTCCTTATGTCATTGTCCATTTTCAGTAATGTCTTATAGTTTTCATCATATAACTCCTTCACCTCCTAGGTTAAATTTATTCCTAGGTACTTTATTCTTTTAGTTGCTATTGTAAATGGAATTGTATTCTTGAGTTCTCTTTCTATAAGTTCATTATTGGAGTATAGAAAAGCAACAGATTTTTGTAAGTTGATTTTGTACCCTGCATCTTTACTGTAGTTGTTAATTATTTCTATTAGTTTTCTGATGAGTTCTTTGGGGTTTTCTGTATATAAGATCATGTCATCTGCGAACAGCGAGAGTTTCACTTCTTCACTCCTTATTTGGATTCCTTTCTCTTGCCTAATTGCTCTGGCCAAAACCTCCAGTACTATGTTGAATAAGAGTGTTGAGAGTGGGCATCCTTGTCTTGTTCCTGTTCTCAGGGGGATGGCGTTCTGTTTTTGCCCATTAAGTATGATGTTGGCTGTGGGTTTGTCATATATGGCCTTTATCATGTTGAGATAATTTCCTTCTATCCCCATTTTGTTAAGAGTTTTTATCATAAATGGCTGTTGGATCTTGTCAAATGCCTTCTCTGCATCTATTGAGATGATCATGTGGTCTTTATTCCTCAATTTGTTGATGTGGTGTATCACATTGATTGGTTTGCAGATGTTGAACCACCCTTGTGTCCCTGGTATAAATCCCACTTGATCATGCTGTATGATCCTTTTGATATATTGGTGAATTTGGGTTGCCAAAATTTTGTTGAGGATTTTTGCATCTATGTTCATCAGCAATATTGAACGATAGTTCTTTTTTGTGTTGTCCTTGTCAGGCTTTGGTATCAGAGTAATGTTGGCCTCGTAGAATGTGTTAGGAAGTGGTCCATCTTCCCTAATTTTTTTGAATAGCTTGAGAAGGATAGGTATTAAATCCTCTCTGAAAGTTTGGTAGAATTCTCCAGGGAAGCCATCTGGTCCTGGGGTTTTATTCTTTGGGGATGCTTTTGATTACTGTTTCAATCTCTTTCCTTGTGATTGGTCTGTTCAGATTGTTTCTTCTCGATTCAGCTTTGGGAGATTGTAAGAGTCTAAGAATTTATCCATGTCGTCTAGATTATCCATTTTGTTGGCATATAATTTTTTGCAGTATTCTCCTATAATCCATTGTGTTTCTGTGGTGTCTGTTGTTATTTCCCTTCTTTCATTTCTAATTTTGTTTATCTGAGCTTTCTCTCTTTTTTCCTTTGTAAGTGTGACTAGGGGTTTGTTAGTTTTATTTATCTTCTCAAAGAACCAGCACTTTGTTTTATTGATTCTTTATACCACCTTTTTTGTTTCAATAGCATTTATTTCTGCTCTGATTTTTATTATTTCTTTCCTTCTGCTGACTTTTGGCTTTGTTCTTTTTCTAATCCCAGTTAGGTGTAATTTGAGATTGCTCATTTGGGATTTTTCTTATTTGTTAAGGTGTGTGATGAATTTTCCTCTTAATACAGCTTTTGCTGCATCCCATATGAGTTGCTATAGTATGTTATCATTTTCATTTACCTCCAGATATTTTTTGATTTCTCCTTTAATTTCTTCAGTAATCCATTGCTTGTTCAAACAATAGCATATTGTTTAGTCTCCACATCTTTGTCCCTTTCTCAACTGTTTCTTGTAATTAGTTTCTAGTTTTATAGCATTATGATTGGAAAAGATGCTTGTTATTATTTCAATTTTCTTAAATTTGTTGAGGCTTGCCTTGTTTCCCAACATATGATCTATCTTTGAGAATGTTCCACACGCGCTTGAGAAGAATGTATATTCTGCTGTTTTTGGATGGAGCGTTCTGTATATGTCTGTTAAGTCCCACTGGTTTAGCTTTTCGTTTAATTCCACTGTTCTTGTTGATTTTCTGTCTGGATGATCTATCCATTGATGTAAGTGGAGTGTTGATGTCCCCTACTATTATTGTGTTATTGTTAATATCTTCTTTGAGGTTTGTTAATAGTTGCTCTGTGAACTTCAGTGCTCCTGTTGTGTGCATAGATATTTATGTGTTATTTCTTGATGGAATGTCCCTTTGATCATTATATATTGCCCCTCCTTGCTTCTCTTTACCTATCCTATCTTAAAGTCTACTTTGTCTGATATAAGTATTGCAACACCTGCTTTCTTTTGTTTGCCATTAGGTTAGAGTATTGTCTTTCGCCCCTTCACTCTGAGCCTATGTTTGTTATTGGAGCTGAGATGTGTTTCCTGGAGGCAGCATATTGTTGGGCCTTATTCTTTAATCCATCTCACCAGTCTGTGTCTTTTTATTGGAGAATTCAATCCATTTACATTTACTGTGATTATCAATGTATGAGGGCTTAATGCTGCCATTTTATCACTCATTTTCTGGTTTTCCTCCATTTCCTTTGTGTCTCGTCCTGGGTGTTTTGGTCTACCCATTGAATTATGTAGTGTTTTATGTTGTCTTTCTTTGTTTTCTCCTTATTTATTATTCATGTCTCTGTTCTGCTTTTTTGTGTAGTGGTTACCCGGAGGTTTGTATTCAAAATTTCGTGTGTAGATTAGTCCATTTTCTGATGGCCTCTTATTTCCTTAGTCTGAACCACTTCAGTCCCTTTCCTCCTCCCTTCCTAAGTTGTCTTTCTCATATCTTATTCCATCTTGTGTTGTGTTTGTGGTTAAAATGACAGGATTATGTTTGTTTTTGGTGTTTCCTTTCCTTTTAGCTTAATGTTATACCTAAGTATTTGCTGTCCTATTCTGATCTGTCTAACTATTTATCTCCTAAATCTGTGCTTTGTGACCCTTTTCTCCCTTTTTTTTTTTTCAGGTATGAGGGCCTTCTTGAGGATTTCTTGTAGGGAGGGGTCTCATGGCTACAACGTCCCTTAGCTTTTGTTTGTCTGGTTAAGTTTTTATTTCTCCCTCATATCTGAAGGATATTTTTACTGGATAGAGTATTCTTGGATGAAGATTTTTGTCTGTTAAAGATTTGAATATGTCATTCCATTCTCTCCTAGCTTGTAAGGTTTCTGCAGAGAAATCCGCTGAAAGCCTGATAGGGGTTCTTTTCTAAGTTATTTTCTTCAGCTTTGTTGCCCGTAGTATTCTTTCTTTGTCATTCATTTTTGCCAGTTTTACTACTATATGCCTTGCAGTAGGTAATTTTACATTGACAAATCTAGGAGATCTGGAAGCCTCTTCCACACAGATTTCCCTCACTTTCCCTAGGTTTGGGAAGTTCTCTGCTATTATTTCTTTGGACATGCTTTCTGCTCCATTCTCCTTCTCTTCTCCTTCTTGAATACCTATAATTCTTATGTTGTATTTCCTCATTGAGTTGGATATTTCTCAGAGACTTTCTTCACTTCTTTTTAGTCTTAGTTCTCTCTCCTCTGTCTGGAGTATTTCAACATGTCTATCTTCAACTATACTGATATGCTTCTCTATGATGTCCACTCACGCATTCGGGGAATCTATATTTGTTTTATCTCTTCCATTATGTCTTTCATCTCTAATATTTCTGATTGATTCTTCTTTATAGTTTCAATCTCTTTTGTGAAGTAGCTCCTGAACTCTTTGAATTGTTTCTCTACATTCTCTTTTACCTCACTAAGTTTTTTGATGATAGCTATTTTGAATTCCTTGTCATTTAGATTACATATTTCTGTGTCCTCGGGACTGAATTCTGGGTGCTTGTCATTTTCTCTCTGGTCTGGAGATTTGATGTAGTGTCTGATGTTGTTAGAGGAGGTAGGTTGAGTCTTACACATTCTGATATTGTTTGGTTGCAGTTACTGCCTATCTCCACTGGGTGGGGGTTGAGAGCTGTGTATTCTGAGACCTCCACTTTCAGCCAAGATCCCAGGCAGTAGAGCTGTGCTGGGCATGTGGGGGAGGGGCACTTTCTCCTGCGTGCTCTCTGGGCTTTCTTGCTCTTGCTGTCTGGTCTCCTGGGGTGTTGGCTTGATGAGGTCACCCCCATGAAAGCGTTCACTGCATTAGAGGGCTTCCCTCTAGGCTGCAAGGGCCCTAAGGAGTCCTTGGTGTTCCTGTGAACCAGTGTCCCCTCCCCCGTTCCTTCCCTCATGGATCCTGACACGGTTGCAAATTGCAGGCTCTAGGGGAACGAGTGAAGTTCTCTCTTACCCCATTCCAACTCTGAGCAGGGCTCCAGCCTCTCCACCTTCCATCATGTGGCTGTGTGTCTCTCCGATGTTTTTTGTGTAGTGTTAGGATGTCCTCTGTTGGAGTATGTATGCCCCTTTTCGTTGTATGTTGGAGAGAGTCCCAGGCAGGTTCACTCTGCCATGATGCTGACATCACTCCTATTGTTATAAATTCTTGACAAATTGAGTCTTTTGTCTTTATATAATGTCCCTCTTTGTCTGTTGTATGTTTTTGACTTCAAGTTCATTTTGTCTGATATTAGTGTAGCCACCACTGTTCTCTTTTGGTTATTATTTACATGAAATCTTTTTCATCCTTCTACTTTCAACCCGTGTGTGCCCTTAATTTTAAAGTGTCTCTTATAGACAGCATATAGTTGTTTCTGTTTTTTTATCCATTCTACCAACCTTTTCTTTTGATTGGGGAATTTAATCCATTTACATTTAAAGTAAATACTTATAGAGAAGGACTCACTGCTGCCATTTTGTTATTTGTTTTCTGTATGTCTTATAGCATTTTTGTTCTTCGTTTCTTCCCTTATTGCCTTCCTTTGTGTTTAGTTGATTTTTTGTAGTGATACATTTTAATTCCCTTCTCATTTCCTTTTATATGTACTCTATAGATATTTTCCTTCTGTTTAGCATGGGCATCATATGTGATATCGTAAATTTATAACAATCTCTTTTAAATTGATACCAACTTTAACTTCAATTGCATACAAAAACTCTTCTCCTTTACAGCTCCACTCCCGATTTATGTTATTGATGTCACAAATTACATTTCTGTATATTAAGTAACTGTTAACATAGATTCATTTATGCCTTTCTCTTTTAAGTAGTGTAAAAGAATAGAAAGTGGAGTTATGAACCAGAATTACCATAATGCTGGTTTTTATATTTATACATATATTCACCCTTACTAGAAAACTTTATATTTTTATATGGCTTCACGTTACTGCCTAATGTCCTTTCATTTCAACTTCCTTTAGCATTTCTTCTAGGGCCAGTCTAGAGGTAATGAGCTCCCTCAGCTTTTGTTTATCTGGGAATATTTTAACTTTCTCTCATTTTTTTTTTTTTTTTTTTAAGGATTGACATCTGGGCTAACAACTGTTGCCAATCCTTTTTTTTCTTTCTTTCTGCTTTATCTCGCCCTCCCCCTCCCCCCCCCCCCGCCCCAGTACACAGTTGTATATCTTAGTTGCAGGTCCTTCTAGTTGTGGGATGTGGTACACCACCTCAACGTGGCCTGACGAGTGGTGCCATGTCCGTGCCCAGGATCTGAACCCTGGGCTGCTGCAGCAGAGCATGCGAACTTAACCACTTGGCCACGGAGCTGGCCCCTTTTCTCTCATTTTTGAAAGACAGTTTTGCTGGATATAAATTCCTGATCGACAGTTTTTTCTTTCAGCACTTTAGGTATATCATCCTACTTCCTTCAAGTCTACAAGATTTCTGCTGAGAAATATGAGAATCTTATTGAGGATCCTTTATATGTGATGAGTTGCTTTTCTCTTGCTGCTTTCAAGCTTTTTAAGATTTATCTTTAACTTTCTACAGTTTGAGTGTGTGTCTTGGTGCAGATCTCTGAGTTTTTCCTACTTGGAATTCATTGGGCTTCTTGTATATTGATGCCTTTCCTCAGATTTGGGGAGTTTTGGCCATTGTTCTTCAAAATAAGCTCTCTGCCCCTTTCTCTCTTTCTTCTCCTTTTGGGATTCTCATAATATGTATATTAGTCTGATTCGTGATGATTCATAAAGTCTCTTAAACTCTGTTCACTTTTCTTTCTTCCTTTTCTTTTCTTTTCTTTTTTTTGGTAAAGAAGGTTAGCCCTAAGCTAACATCTGTTGCCAATCTTCTCCTTTTTGCTTGAGGAGGATTGGCCTTGAGCCAAGATCTGTGCTTCCTATATTTTTTCTGTGGGTTGCCACCACAGCATGGCTTGATGAGTGGTGTAGGTCCATGCCTGGGATCTGAACCCACAACCCTGGGCCCCTAAAGCAGAGCATGCCACACTTCACCACTACACCACCTAGCCAGCCCCCTCTGTTCTCTTTTCTTCATTCTTTTTCCTTTTGATTCTTCAGTCTCAACAGTTTTAAATGACTTGTCTTCAAGTTTGCTGATTTTTTCTTCTGCTTGTTTGAGTATGTAGTTGATGCCCTCTAGTGAATTTTTCAAGTTAGTTATTGTATTTTTCAGCTCCAGAATTTGTTTGGTTCTTGTTTATAGTTTCTAGCTCTTTTTTGATATTCTCATTTTGTTTGTATACTGTTTTCCTGATTTTCCTTATGCTCTTTGAGATTATGCTCTTTGTAGACTGTTGTTTTGAAGTTATTGACTTGTAAGTCCAAAGCTTATATTTCTTTAGGGTCAGGTTCTGGAAATTCATTTTGTTCCTTTGTGTGGGCCATCTTTTCCTATTTTTTTTAGTATGCTTTGTGATCTTTTGTTCAAAATGGCACATTTGAAAAAATAGCCACCTATTGTAGCCTTTGTAGAATGGCTCCATGCAGGGGAAGACCTCTCTAATTAGCCCTGTGTGAGGGGTTGTGCTCTTCTCAAGTCTTTTGTAGGCACTAGTTTTCCCTGGGCCTATGTACGTGCTTTTCCCCCAATTCTCCCATATATACAACTGTTTCTAAATATCTTAATGTCAGTAAGAGTCACACCCCTGTTCTTCTTGATGCCTTAAATGTCCTATTGTATTTCTTTCCCCATAATCTCTTGCACCTGAGCACCCGTGCGTCTGCAGTCCCTCTGTTGCTCTCACATTCCACAGTGCCTGTCACTACTTTCAGCAGCCTCCAATCTGATGTCCATACTATGCCTTCATTTCTGTCTGACCTCTGAGGCAAACGAGACAGAAACCAGTCTCTTGAGAAGCCATTAGACATACCAGAACATCGCAAAGAAAATCCACTCTTTTCCTTCTGTCTCAAAGGAGGAACCAGGAGTTGGACAACTTCTTCCCAGCCATCCTGTGCCCATTGCCAGGGAGGGGTGAGACAAGGGTGAGCGAAAACACCGTCAAGTTTCCTACCATTTTAAGTATGGCTTTTTCTTGATTGGACATTTGCTTGGTTGCTGCAAATGCTTAACTAGTTTCTAGATTTCCCACAAAGCTGTTTCAATCTTTCTATTGTTGTTCATTTACTGTTTCCTTGGAGGAATGAGGACATAGAGTTTCCTAGTCTCCATCTTGCTGACATCAGTCTCTTTTAGCATGTATCTTTTGGAAAAAAAGAGGCAAAGGGGAGTGAGGTGTCAGATTAGGCTGAGTAAAAGGAACTGAATCTGGGTGCGTGATGTGGGGAGAGGCCACAGTGCTGTTGCCAGGTGTGTTTTTGCATATTCTCGTACAACTCACTACTGATAAACTTCTCTAGATACACACTTTATTTTCACAGTAAATAATATAATTTTCTCTTTAAATAATACAGCCATGCCCTCAGAGATGCTATGGTTGTTATTGAAGCAAGTAATTGTGCAGAAATGAAGGAATAGGGAAAATGGCATTGTTCTTACTCAAATTGGGAGCAGAAAGTAGGGCCTGAAAAGTACATGAGGAGATGAATGTTTGTAAGTAAATTTGACATTTTAGGGTGAAATTCTCCAGGCCTGCTAAAAAAGTGTTGGAAACTTCTGTTTGACATCATATAATCTATAAAATGCCCTTTTTGTGTGTGTGCCCCAGTACAAATCTAAGCTCTAACCCAAAGTTAATACATGTGGTTGAATTTTCCCAGGCGTATTTAGATATGCCCTATTTTAAACTTGCTTTCAAAACTTGCTCATAATTTTTTTGAAATGCCTAGTTAAGTAGAAGATTTCTGTCCAAAGTAGGAAAACAATTTTTTCACACTTAGATTTTTTTTGTTGTTGAGGAAGATTAGCTCTGAGCTAACTACTACTAATCCTCCTCATTTTTTCTGAGGAAGACTGGCCCTGAGCTAACATCTGTGCCCATCTTCCTCCACTTTATAAGTGGGATGCCTACCACAGCATGGCTTTTGCCAAGCGGTGCCATGTCCACACCCGGGATCCAAACTGGCGAACCCCAGGCCCCCGAGAAGCGGAACATGCAAACTTAACCACTGTGCCACCGGGTCAGCTCACTTAGATGTTTTTTAATGTGGGAAACAGACCAGCTTAGACATTCTCTTTTGTTTTGTTGGCTAGTTAGTCTGTTATATCAATACCACATTGACTTAGTAGAGTCTTATCCTTCATACTGTAGTCCTGATATCTGTTCTTTAAAATTGTCTTAGCTCTTCTTGTACTTGCCCTTCTGTTCAGGTAACTTCCATAGGAGAACACCATTGTGGTTTTGATTGGAATTGTTTTAAAACTGTAGATTAATTTGGGGCCATGTGAGATTGTCTTAATGTTATGTTTTTCTGTCCATGGATATGATATCTTTTTGCATTCATTTGGGTACCCTTTAATGTCCTTTGATGATTTTTTTCAATTTTCTATAGAAAAGTCATAAAAAACTTTCGTAGAATTTTTCCTAGGTACCATGTGTTTTCTTATTATAAATGTTGTATTTTATAAAATTATGTTTTTTGACTTGTTTTATAGATATAAGAACACAGTTGATTTTCAAAACTTGATTCAAAATGTTAGTTTTATTTACTTATTTGTAAATTTTGTTAGGTTTTAAAATTCTATTGAATAATCTTCAAATTATCAAATGGTTCTGTTTATTCCTTCCCAATTATTATAATTTTTATTGGTTTTTCTTTTAATATTGTGTTAACAGGACCGGCAGTACAGTGTTGAATAGAAGCTGCTATATTGGACATCCTTCTCTATTTCTGATTTTAAGGAGAATGCTTCTAATGTTTTATCTTTAAGTGTAAAATGTATTATAGTTTTAGGTATATAACCTTTATCAAGTGCAGAAGTCCCCTTCTACTCCTTGTTTATGGGTTTGGTATTTCTTTTTTCCTGAAATTGTGTTGAATTTATTGGAAAAAAAATTTTTTGTAACCGCTGAAATGATCATATGTTTTTCTCCTTGCGTCTGTTGTGCTACAGAAGTTTTCTATGTTAAACTCTGCTTGTAATCCCTGGGATAAACTCAGTCTGCTTATGATTCATTCTTCCATGTTTCTTGCAGTTTTTTTGTTAATATTTTGTTGAGGATTTTCACATCTGTGTTTATGTGTGAAATTGGCCTGTAGTTTTCATTTCCTATACTACCCCTGTTTGATTTTGGTATCAATTTTACTAGCTTCATAAAATGAGCTAAGGGGTGTTTCCCTGTTTTTTAAATCTTTAGAAAAATTTGAGTAAGTCTCATTCTTTGGATGTTTGGTAGAATTCACTGTAAAACTATGTTCTCTGTGTGTGTATGTGTGTGTGTCTGTAATAGATATATAAATTCTGATTTAATTTATTTAATGGCTAAAGGAATATTCAAGTTTTTGTCCTTTTTCTTTTTTTTTTAATTTTTTTTTATTGAGGTCATAATAGTTTATAACATTGTGAAATTCCAGTTGTACATTATTATTTCTCAGTCACCGTATACATGTGCCCCTTTACCCCTTATGCCTACCATCTAACCCCCTTCCTTCTGGTAACCACTGAAATGTTCTCTTTGTCTGTGTGTTAGCTTATCTTCCACATACAAGTGAAATCATGCAGTGTTTCTCTTTCACTGTCTGGCTTATTTCACTTAACGTAACAACCTCAAGGTCCATTCATGTTGTTGCAAAAGGGACTATTTTGTCTTTTTTATGGCTGAATAGTATTCCATTGTATGTATATACCACATCTGCTTTATCCAATCATCAGTCACTGGGCGCTTGGGTTGCTTCCACTTCTTGGCTATTGTAAATAGTGCTGTGATGAACATAGGGGTGATAAGTCTCTTTGAATTGTTTATTTCAAGTTCCTTGGATAAATGCCCAGTAGTGGGATGGCTGGATCATATGGTATTTCTATTTTTAATTTTTTGAGAAATCGCCATACTATTTTCCATAGTGGCTGCACCAGTTTGCATTCCCACCAGCAGTGTATGAGGGTTCCCTTTTCTCCACATCCTCTCCAATTTGTTATTTTTTTGTCTTGGTGATTATAGCCACTCTAATGGGTGTAAGGTGATATGTTAGTGTAGTTTTGATTTTCATTTTCCTGATGATTAGTGATGTTGAACATCTTTTCATTTGCCTATTGGCCATCTGTATATCTTCTTTGGAAAAATGTATGTTCATATCCTCTGCCCATTTTTTGATCGGGTTGTTTGGGTTTTTTTGTTGTTGTTGAGTTATGTGAGATCTTTGTATACTTTGAAGATCAACCTCTTTGATAAATGATTTACAAATATTTTCTCCCACTTGGTGAGTTGTCTTTCCACTATGTTCATGGTTTCCTTTGCTTTGCAGAAGCTTTTTAGTCTGATGTAGTCCTATTTGTTAACTTTTTCTTTTGTTTCCCTTACGTGAGTAGACATGGTATTTGAAAAGATGTGGCTAAGACCAATATTGAAGCATGTACTTCCTGTATTTTGTTCTAGGATTTTTATAGTTTCAGTTCTTACATTAAAATCTTTAATCCATTTAGAGTTAATTTTTGTGTGTGGTGCAAGATAATCGTCTACTTTCATTATTTTGCATGTGGCAGTCCAGTTTTCCCAACACCATTTATTGAAGAAACTCCTTTCTCCATTGTATGTTCTTGGCTCCTTTGTCAAGGATTAGATGTCTGTAGATATGTGGTTTTATTTCTCATCTTTCAGTTCTGATCCATTGGTCTGTTTGTCTGTTTTGTGTCAGTACCATGCTGTTTTGATTACTATAGTTTTCTAGTATGTTTTGAAGTCCGGGATTGTGATGCCTCCAGCTTTGTCTTTTTTTCTCAGGATTGCTTTGGCTATTCAGGGTCTTTTGCTGTTCCATATAAGTTTTTGGGTTCTTTGTTCTATTTCTGTGAAGAATGTCATTGGGATTTTGATTGGGGCTGCATTGAATTTGTAGATTGCTTTAGGTAGTATGGACATTTTAACTATGTTTATTCTTCTGACCTATGAAGATGGAATATCTTTCCATTTCTTTATGTCTTCTTCAATTTCTTTCAATAATATTATATAGTTTTCAGCATACAGGTCTTTCTTTAAGTTTATTCCTAGGTATTTTATTCTTTCTGTTGCGATTGTAGATGGGATTGTATTCTTGATTTCTTTTTCTACCAGTTCATTGTTAGTGTATAGGAATGCAACTGATTTTTTAAAGTTGATTTTTGTACCCTGCAACTTTACTGTAGTTGTTGATTATTTCTGATACTTTTCTGGTGGATCCTTTAGAGTTTTATATATGTAAAATCATATCATCTGCAAATAGCAAAAGTTTCACTTCTTCCTTTCCATTTTGGATTCCTTTTATTTCTTTTTCTTGCCTAATTGCTCTGGCCAATACCTCCAGTACTGTGTTGAATAAGAGTAGTGAGAGTGGGCATGCTTGTCTTGTTCTTGTTCTCAGAGGGATGGCTTTCAGATTTTCACAATAAAGTATGAAGGTTGGCTGTGCATTTGTCATATATGGCCTTTATTATGTTGAGATATTTTATTTCAATACGCATTTTATTGAGTTATCATAAATGATGTTGAATCTTGTCAAATGCTTTCTCTGCATCTATTGAGATGATCATGTGATTCTTATTCCTCATTTTGTTAATGAAGTGTATCACATTGATTGATTTGCGGATGTTGAACCATCCCTACATCCCTAGAATTAATCCTACTTGATTGTGGCATACGATTCTTTTAATGTATTGCTGTATTCAGTTTGCTAACATTTTATTGAGGATTTTTGCATCTAAGTTCATAAGTGATATTGGCCTGTAGTTTTCCTTCTTCATGTTGTCCTTGTCTGGTTTTGGTATCAGGGTAATGTTGGCCTCATAGAATGTGTTAGGAAGTGTTCCATCTTCTTCAATTTTTCGGAATACTTTGAGAAGGATAGGCACTAAATCTTCTTTAAATGTTTGGTAGAATTCTCCAGAGAAGCCATCAGGTCCTGGACTTTCGTTTTTGGGGGTCTTTTATTACTATTTCAATTTCTGTATTTGTGATAGGTCTATTCAGATTCTCTATTTCTCCTTGATTCAGTTTTGGGAGGTTGTATGAGTCTAGGAATTCATCCATTTCTTCTAGGTTATTGAGTTTGTGGGCATATAGTTTTTCATAGTATTCTCTTATAATCCTTTGTATTTTTGCAGTATCTGTTGTAATTTCTTCTCTTTGATTTGTAATTTTATTTGAGCCTTCTCTCTTTTTTACTTGGTGAGGCCGACTAAGGGTTTGTCAGTTTTGTTTATCTTCTCAAAGAACCAGCTCTTAGTTTCATTGTTCCTTTCTACTGTTTTTTTAGTCTCTCTTTCATTTATTTTGCTCTGATTTTTGTTATTTCCCTCCTTCTGCTGACTTTGGGCTTTGTCCGTTCTTCTTTTTCTACCTCTGTTAGGTGCATCTCAAGATTACTTATTTGAGATTTTTCTTGCTTGTTGAGATGGGCCTCTATTGTTATATGACCACTTTTGCTACATTCCATAAGAGTTGGTATGTTGTATTTTCATTTTCATCTGTCTCCAGGTATTTTTTAATTTCCCTTTTGATTTCTTCAATGATCCAATGTTTGTTCAATAGCATGTTGTTTAGTCTCCACATATTTCTCTGTTTCCCAGTTTTGTTCTTATGGTCAATTTCTGGCTTCATAGCATTGTGGTCAGAAAAAATTGTTGGGATGATTTCAATCTTCTTAAATTTGTTGAGGCTTGCCTTGTTACCCAACATATGGTCTATTTTTGAGAATGTTCCATGGGCACTTGAGAAGAAAGTATATTTTTGTTTTTGGATAGAATGCTCTCTATGTATCTATTAAGTCCATCTGGTCAAGTGTTTCATTTGATCTACTATTTCCTTGACTTTTTCTCAGGAGGATCTGTCCATGGAAGTAAGTGGGTTTTGAGGTCCCCTACTATTATTGTGTTGCTGTTAATTTCTCCCTTTGGGTCTATTAATAATTGCTTTATGTACTTTGGTGCCCCTGTGTTAGGTGCATATATATTAAGAAGCATTATGACCTCTTGGTAGAATATCCTTTTTATCATTATATATTGCCTCTCTTTGTCTCTCATTGTCTTTTTTAAATCGAAGTCTGCTTTGTCTGCTAAACCTATGGGAACACCTGCTTTCTTTTGTTGGCCATTAGCTTGGAGTATTGTCTTCCATCCCCTCACTCTAAGGCTATGTTTGTCTTTGGAGCTGAGTGCGTTTTCTAGAGGCAGCATATTTTTGGGTCTTGTTTTTTAATCCATCCAGCTAGTCTGTGTCTTTTGATTGGAGAATTCAACCCATTTACATTTAGAGTGATTATTGTTATATGAGGGCTTAATGCTGCCACTTTATCTCTTGTTTTCTGGTTGTTCTATGTTTCCACTGTTTCTCTTCCTTTGTATTTCTGACTGCCATTTCATTTTGTTGGTTTTCTTAGGGAGATTTCTCAGTTTTCTCTCTTTTTGTGATTTGTGGCTCTGCTCTGATTTTTTGTTTGGTGGTCACCGTGGGGCTGTATGACAGATATTGGAGATGAGATAGTCCATTTCCTTATAGCCTCTTATCTCCATTAACCTAAGCAGGTTACTTCCCTTTCCTCTCCTCTTCTGAGTAATTGCTGTTACAAATTGTTCTGTTTTTAATTTTGTGAGTTGGTGGCTAAGTTGAAGTGTTTATCCTTACTTTTGATGCTTTATTTCCCTTTCTCTTTTAAGTTGTAACTGAGTCTTTGCCTCCCTGTTCTGGTAGAGAGTTTCAGGTTTCTGATCATGTCTATTTATCTCCTTGCTCAGAGCTTTGTAGACCTTTGCCTTTTTTTGCTGGTTTGAGGGCATCTTTAATTATTTCTTGTAGCGGAGGTCTAGTGGCGATGAACTCCCTCAACTTTTGTTTATCTGGGAAAGCTTTTATTTGTCTATCGTGCCTGAAGGAATGTTTCGCTGGATAGAGTATTCTTGGCTGAAAGTTTTTGTCTTTCAGTAATTTGAATATATCATTCCATTCTCTCCTAGCCTGTAGGGTTTCTTCTGAGCAATCTGCTGAAAGCCTGATAGGGTTTTTCTTTGTAGGTTATTTTCTTCTGCCTTGCTGTTTCTCATATTTTTTCTTTATCACAAACTTTTGCCATTTTTACTATTGTATGCCTTGGAGAAGGTCTTCTAGCATTGATGAAGTTGGGGATTAGCTTCATCATACATATGCCACTTACTCATTTATTTATTGATTATGAATAATATAATAAACATCCATGAAACCACCTCCTAAAACAACAGCTACGACCTAGACAATAATCCTCATCAAACTATTTGGCTCCCCTGCCTCACTTCACCTGAAGGTAACTGTCATGCTAAATCTATAATCTATATTGTTCATCCTTTGCTTTCCTTTTTATATAATTTTACTACATGCGTATTCCTTAAAAATAACACTTAATTTTCATTGTTTTTATAGAAAGAGAATCACTGTATATAATTTTAGGAGCTTATTTTTCCACTTTAAATTTGCTCAGATTCCTCCGTATTTTGCATATCACTGTATTTCTTTCATTTTGACGATTGTGTAAGCTCTTGATAAGCTTTTAGATTGTTTCCTGGTACTTGCTATTGTGAAAGTACTGTTTTGTCTGTTCTTACACGTATCTCCTTTTGTACATGTGCAAGAGTCTTGGATTATTGGGTCCTGGGATATGGAAAGTTCAATATTAAAAGATAATGCCAAAGTGCTTTCCTAACCGGTTTCACCAATTTGCATTTGTATCAGATCCTATGGATTGACTTCCTCTTCAATATTTGGTATTATCAGACTTTTCAAATTTTGTAAATGAAACAAGTATAAAACAGTATCTCTTTGTGGTCTTTATTGTATTTCTCTGATCACTAGTGAAAGTTGAACATCTTTTCTTGTGTTTTTTGGTTATATGTAGTTTCTCATTTGAGGAGGCCTACTTGTATCTTTTGAGTATATTTCTATTGAGTTTACTGTGTTTTTGTTAGTGAACTTTAGAAAATATTTATTCTTGCTATTAATGTTCTCCAGTTGCATGTGTTGCAAAATATCTATTCCTGGTTTTTAATTTCTGTTTTTGCATTTTTGAAAGTGTCTTTTGATTAGCAGCAGTTTTTCATTTAATATAGTCATATTGACTTATTTATAATTAATAATTATTTATAGTTAATGCTTTTGTATCTTGGTTAAGAAAATTTCTTATCCCAAAGACTAAAATATATTCACCTATATTTTCTACTTAAGAATTAAAAAAACTATTTTTAATACTTTATTGCTTATACCATCTAGAGTTATTTTTTTAATATTATAAGGTAGAGATTTAATTTCATCCTTTTCTGTAGAGATAACCACGTTTTTTTCACCTCAATCCCTTAATTTCCCACTGATCTAACATGCCAACTCTGTCGTGTGCTACACTTCCACGTATATATGGATCTGTTTCTGTGCTCTGTTCTGTTCCATCAGTCACGCATCTACCTCACACCAATAGCACACTGTCTTTAATGGGTCCTACTATCTGGTGAAGGAAGTCTGCTTTCCCTGCTCTCTGTCTTCAGGAGTGCTTTGGCTACTCTAGGCTCTTTACTTTTCTGTGTAACTTTTCGAATGATCTTGTTAAATTTCACGGAAATCAATTATATAGAATCTATAGATTAATCTGGAGAGAATTTATATATTTGTAACATTGGGTGTCTCCAGCCATGAACATGATGTATTTTTCCAAGAATTTAGGAGATTTTGTAAACATCTTTTAATGTACCTTTTATAATATTCTCCATAGAATCTTCACATATCTTTTATTAGATTTATTCTTATGTGTTTGATATTCTCTGAGGTCATTATAAATGAAATATTTTATTTAATCATGCTCTTTAGGTTTTTTGCTCCTGGTATATAGTTTTTGACTTTCATATGTGAATCTTATATGCAGCCAACTTGCTAAACTCTCCTATAGTCTCTGAAACAGGTGAGCAAGTAAACTATGTGGATGTCCAGGAAGAGCACACCAGGCTGAAGGAGCAGCAAATACAAAGATGGTAAAGCAGGAACATGACTGATGTGTTCAAGGAACATCAAGGAAGCCAGAGTGGCTGGAGTGCCCTGAGCGGGCAGGGGAGTGGTAGGAGATGAGGTCAGAGGTACTGGACTGGATTACGTAGGGCCTTGTAGACCCCTGTAAGGACTTAGATTTTCACTCTGACTCGGGTGTCCATTGGAGAGTTTTGAGCAAGGGGTGACATAATTTGATTCATGTTTTTAAAGGACCATTCTGGTTACTGTGTTGAGAATAAACTGTAAGGGTCAAGGCCTAAAGCAGGGAGACGTGACAGAGGCATTGCAGAAATCCAGATGAGATGATGGTGGTTTAGACCAGGGTAGCAGTGGGTTGAGATGGTGAGAAGTGGCCAGATTCTGGATATATTTTAAAGAACCAAGAGGAATTTCTAACAGACTGGAAATTGTTTAGTAGAGAAAAAGAAGTTAAGGATGATTCTAAGTTTTTCGGTTCGAGCAACTGGAAGGTGTTTCCATTAATGTTGAAGAGTTTGAATATAGTGTCATCTTTATAAGGACTTTGAAAGAAATTTATTTTGATTCTTACTATTGGAAATAGTTACATTTCTCTCAAGAACTTGCTTTGTTTTCATCTTTGTTAGTATCTGTTGGGGACTGTGACTACATTGGCTGCTAGAAAGTGTAGAACCACGTTGTGTCCCTTGTAGCAAAGATACAGATATCTAACGTGTATGTATTTTTTTTATTGCCCTTACTCACATTTGGCTTTGTTTTTATCTTTTCTCACTAGTTCTAATTTGTCTTTTTATACATTATGTATCCTTATATACTTCCTTAAAATGTTTTCAGAACAGGGTTTGAATAAATCGAGACAAATTGTTTGCATTATATGCCACCAAAAAGGAATTGTGGGAGGTAGCATGAATTTTTAAAAACTAAGCTAAGAGTTAGAATATCATCTTGAGCTATAAATATATATGGGTGTGTATATATTACATAGGTATATTATATATATATTATATATTCGAGTGCCTACTGAGTTCCTACAACTCTGTGTCATCCATTCAATAATATTTAGTGAGTATCCACTGTGTGTCAGGTGCTGTTCTAGGCATTGATACATCAGTTAATAAAACAAAGAATCCTTTGGTCAGGGAGCATGCATCCTACTGGGGGAGATACTGACAAATGGCACATGTAGTGGATTAGTCAGTTTTATACTATATTAGAAGGTGGTCCATACTACAGAAAAAGATGTCAAGCATGGTAAGGGAGCTTGGAGGTGAAGGGAATGTGGGTGGGTTGGAGTGTGGAGGTTGCAGCATTAAATAGAGTGATCTGGGGGGGCCACCTTGAGAAGATGACATCTGAGCACAGACTTGAAGGTGGTGAGGGCATGAGTTATGTGCCCTTCTAAGGGAAGAGCGTTTCATCAGAGAGAACAGAAAGCAAAGTTCCTGAGATAGGAGTGTGCCTGGCACATTTAAGGACCAGCCAGGTGGCCAGTGTGGAGTTGAATGAGTGGGAAGAGTGGTAGGAAACAAGGTCAGAGAGATATTGGGCGTAGGAGACAGATCTCACAGGGCCTTGTAGACTGTTGTTAGGACTTAAGTTTTTTTCTCTGAGTGACAGGGGGCACACTGCAGGATTTCAAGCGTAAGAGTGGAAATGATTTGACTTGCATTTTAAAAGGATCACTCTGGCTATTATAGTATAACTTTTGAGGGAGTTGATGATTATTTCTGTCATTTTAGTTATATTACAGCTAATACTGACACAGAAGAACAGAGTTTTCCTGTCACTAAGGCATTGAACACACACGTGGAAGACTTAAATTTAGATGTCCTTCTTCAGAAGGCGGACCGTTTGCGTTTGGAGGAGTCTAGCAAGATGGAGAGCTTTGAACTACTTTGTGACCACAAAGACAAGGTAAGAGACATGTGATGGTAGTATGTTTGTATAGGTTTACTTTTTGATTTAACCTACTGTCCCATTTATGTTATAACCATGACAATTGTGTCACAGTTTACACAAGCTAAATGATTGGTGCAAAATTTTTCTATAATAAAAGTAAATATGAGTTTATTGAGCTCTAAGATCATAAAAATGAGAACCAGAGAAATGATTATACATTTTTACTTTTCTTTGATTCTTATTAACTTGATATATTTAATAAATATTTTCTAACAGATAAAGAACAAGACATACTGCTTCTCTGGTGAGGAGGGAAAGCTACATTTTAAGTTTTCTATCTTATGTTTATTAATAGAACAACCATCAGTATTTCAGTCTATTTCTACCAATGGTTAGTTGTCAGTATTTCATGTTAGGCAGAATTGGGAAAGCCCATCCCTCCCACCACCACTACCAAAAAAGCAAAAGAGGGTTTGCAATATCCAAAGGAGCAATAAATCTCTTTCTTTCCCATGAGCAATTTAAGTCTAACCTTTGTCTGAGGATTTAACAACTCTAACTCTGTTCTTTTGAGAATATATGATCTGTAATAACTTACAGATACTATCCGAAATGCTCACTGAAACAGCATACTGATACTTTGAACTACTTTGTGACCAGTATCAGCATACTGATAGTAGATAACTTAGAAGGGAAAATATGAAGAGGATACCACAACCCAGAGAGAATTTATAGATTCTGGCACCCGTCACTTCTCCCTTCTCTGGAGGTGTGGAGCTGTTGTCTGGATAATATTCATTGGTTTTGAGATCCAAATGTAACACTATATAAAATCACATTTTGTAGCCATGAATATTTGAATTTAAAATGTTATGTGCAACAGATGGTTACTAGTTATCAGAGTGATCATTTCATAACGTATATAAATGTCGAATCACTATGTTGTACACTTGAAACTAGTACAATATTGTATGCCAACTATACTTCAATAAAAAATAAAAATAAAATGTTATATGCACATGAGTAGATTCAGTCATCTGTAAGTGTTAGTTTAGCTGCCTAATTTTGTAGAAGTTGCAGTGAAAAACATAGTCTGGTCAAAGTTACTGAGTTAATCTAATGTGCAGTTCTCTCTTTCCTTTTCAGTATAGAGATGAAATAGAGTTTATTTGGCGGTTTGCTCGTGCTTATGGAGATATGTATGAGTTATCTACAAATACTCAAGAAAAGAAACATTATGCTAATATTGGTAAGTATTTTGTAAAGATTTATTATCCTCAAGTGACAGTTATTATCTATAATAAACCTCTAATGAATTTTAATTAAAGCTATATTATCTTAGCTAAAACCAGTATGTTTAATCTATATCAATATATGGTACTGAAAAATACACACAGTCTAAGGACAAAAAGCTTCTTTTGGACTAAAGAATATGTTCTTTAAAAATATTTGAGCATAGTAGAAAAGGCAACCGAAAATCTCAAATTTCAGCTTTTAAAAGAAAGATGAGACAGTAAGTGGTAATGTTTGAGAAGCAATAATAGGCAGAAGACACTTGTCTCCAGCGGTCATCTTTCACCACAGTTAAACTAACCCTCCTTACTTCCTGTAATGCAGAGCTCCAGGTACCATGAAGAAATAACCATTCAGGCTTCCAAATTTTTTTTCAAAATTTGTCTTGGTAGAACTAGATTGGCCTTGAGTTGATAATTGTTTAAGCTGAGTGATGAGTACAAGGTGGTTCATTATACTGTCCTGTATACTTTTTTGCATATTTTAAAAAATTTCCATAATAACAGCAACAAAAGAAAACCCACAATGTCAAAACGTCTACACGTATATATCTCACCTTGACTCTCACTGAGTATCAAAACTCTTTCTTGCAAAAAGCCCCTTACCTTCCATCTCTCTGAGTTTCAGGGTAGTAATTTGACATCAAAACTTCTTTAACTCTTCTTTTATTTGGAAGTCTTCTCTTTTCCAAGCTTTCCTTCTCTGGATGGCATAAGGGAGAAGCAGCAAGAAGATAATGATTCTGCAGATCTCCCTTCAGTCTAGTTTGCTGTCATTTTTATTTCCAAGAAGGAAGTATTTCCAAACTCCTTGTAATTACATTTCTTCCACTTGTAGATTTCCTTGCCAATTGACCTCTGCACTTTAATTCTCTCTAAGTGGGAGGAGGATGGGAGAAATTTTCCTTCTTTGTTCTTTATATATTCTTCATCACCTTTGTGGGGCAGTTTTTCTCTAGCAATCTGTCTTGCAGGCCATAAGCAAAACGGATTTCTAGAGAAGAGATGTATTAACTTGAAGGTAAATAAAAATTTAACCAAAGAGAACAAACTGACTTATTTTCATATCTACTGAGAAAAATCAAAGTATATCTGTAAACTGTTCCAACATTCATCGATATGAAACACTTTTTTTTTCTTAAGTACCTACTGTACCCTGGGCATTAGGGCTCCTCCTGTGTTAGGGGGCAGAAATATGAAAGCAAAATAGACATGTTCTCAGAATGCAGGGGAGCTTATGGCTTTGTGGAGGAGGGAGTATTATTCGGATAATCATACACATAAAGAAACAAACGGAAATAAGTTGTGAGTAAGGAGGCTGCAGAGTGTTGCGAGTGTAACAGAAAGGAGGGTGCGAGGGCAGGGGTCGGGGGCGATGTGGGGAAATCTTTCCTCGGGAAGTAACAGTCTCACATCCTGGGATCTCTGTTTTAAAATGGAGTGGGAGTTTAATTGAGTAAATGTGTGAGATGGTGAAAATGGAAAAAGAAATAGGCTGGAGGAAATTTGGGGACAAGAATGGAGCATAAATTTGAATAGGATATATCCAAAAAAAGAGACAAGTTTATAGTATCAAAGAAAAAGGAGTGAAGCCTCAGATATGTTCATTCCAATATTGAAATAAATTTAAAAGAATTCTGTTTCTTCATCTGTTTAAGAAACATTTACTCAAGATTACTGTGTTCAGGAACAATGTTAAAATGAGGGGTGGACGGAAGGAGCAGAGCGAGAGGAGGAGGGACGTAACTGTGACTGAGACAGGGCTGCACTAGGGGACTTACTGTGTAGATGAGTATGGGGACAGATCGTACAGGTGTGCAGTTGGTAAGGGCTGGCGAAAGGTGATGACAAAGTACAGTGGAGCTGAGACCGGCTGTGGAGGGAACTCAGTATGAGGGAAGAAGAGTGCTGGATGTTATTGTTCATAATAGTACATTTGAAATTGTTATGCCGAGGGATGGTTTGATCACTGGAAAGTGCAAAATTCTTTCATAAAACTCAAAACGGGATGTATCATTATGCGGTACAACTTTTGAATACTGCAACTGACCATAACTTGTATTCCAAATAAAATATGAATCTTATATCTAAAGAAACATTATTATAATATCCAGAATTAAATGATCGGTACAAATGCCTCAAATGCATCTCAAAATATAATTTTGTCAGGCGAATAGCTTTCCTTTCGGGCTTCAGCTGCATAAATGAGGCTGCGAAACCAGACTGTGTACTGCTCAGCGTCCTTTTGTAGTCTCGGAGTGATGGCTGCTCCTCTCGTTTAGGCTTGCAGTAGTGTGCTAAAATGTTGATTTAGTGTTTAATGTTTGTACATTAGAAAGTATTTACGTTTTTCAATCATTCGTTTACAAATGGCTAACTTTTAGTAGGTGTCCACAATGTAACATTAGTTATTATTAAAATATTTCACTTTGATTTTTTCCACTTTATGTAAATTTCTACACAGAGTACTTCTGTTAATGGATAAAGCTATAAAGTACCACCTTAATAAATTACCAAATAGAGAATGGTTTTAGAATAAAAGATTCTTGTTTATAAAGATTATCTCAACTACCTATTTAGAAGGGCATTTTGCAGATCATTGGATATTCTCTCCAAAGAAAAAAATAGAGCAGGGTGAAAAGGAGAGGGTAAGAAGCAAAGCCTCTTTTTGAGAAAGATTTTCAGAATGTGGTTCAGTTTTGTTGCAAGCATTTTGATTGTTTAAACCAATAGACAAACTTCCATCCAGAGTAATTATTACGGAGGGCTGGCCCCATAGTGTAGTGGTTGAGTTTGGTGCTCCCCACTTTGGCAGCCAGGGTTCACAGGTTTGGATCCTGGGCACAGACCTACACCATTCATCAGCCATGCTGAGGTGGCAACCAACATACAAAGTAGAGGAAGATTGTCAGCTCAGGGCTAATCTTCCTCAGGCTAAAAACGAAGAAGATTGGTGATGGATGTTAGCTCAGGGCAAATCTTCCTCACCAAAAAAGAAAAAAAAAGTAATTATTGCACTTTTAAAAGTTATTCTAGGGGCCGGCCCAGTGATGCAGTGATTAAATTCTCAACTTCTGCTTCAGCAGTCCGGGGTTCGCCAGTTTGGATCCCAGGTGCAGACATGGCACCACTTGTGAAGCCATGCTGTGGTAGGCATCCCACATATAAAGTAGAGGAAGATGGCCCCGGATGTTAGCTCAGGGCCAGTCTTCCTCAGCAAAAAGGGGAGGATTAGTAGCAGATGTTAGCTCAGGGTTAATCTTCCTCAAAAAAAAAGAAAGAAAAAGTTATTCTAAAACTCAGAGAAATGATTTGGGAGAATTATTTCTGTACTGAGCCTCTTCATTATTGTGAGTGATGAGGCAAGAACTTCTCTGGGAAGCCTTCCCTTCCTCCTTAGATAGAGTTACTCACCCTCTTCTCTGCCATGCTCTCTTTTTTTTATCTTACTTTTACCTTTTTGCATGTAATTTGTTTTTTTCTATACCTGCTGTCTACTGAACTGTAAACCCTTGGAGGGCAAGAACTGTGTCTTACTTGACTTTCTGTTCTCAGAGGCTCACATCCTGTGGCGCTTAGAAGGCACTCAGTAAATGTTGGTTGACTTAATTACAAAACAATTTTTATTAACACTTTTAAATAATGATTGAATGACTTTTCTTATACTTGGTTAAATCACTTAGTCCAGTGAGTTTCAGACTTGAGCACCATCAGAATCACTAGAGGCTGCTTTAAACAGATTGCTGAGTCTAGAGTTTGTGATCGAGGAAGTCTCCTGTGTGGCCAAAAATGTGCTTTTCTAACAAATTTCCAGGTGATGCTTCTGGTCTTGGGAGCCTACTTTAGGAATCACTGACTTAATTCAATAATCTACCTCGCACCAACTCACATGAAGGTACTAAGTGTAAGTCCATTTATCTTTCAGGAAAGACATTAGGTGAAAAAGCTATTACTAGAGCACCCATGAATGGACATTGCCATCTGTGGTAAGTATGTAGAATTTATGCAGCCTTTTTAAATGCTAATATGCATCTTTGTAAATTATAATGGATTTTAAAAATATTTTTGACCCATTTAACTTGTCACATTCACTGAAAAATAGTTAGTAGATAGCACAGTAATTGTTCTTGTTCTGTTTATCTTCATGTATTTTTCAGTATATATTTATTTAAGGTAAACTTTCATTGAAGATTTCATAAGTGATTCTACCAAGTCCAATGGCTTTGAACATGATAAATTCTAATTAAATCTAATTTAATATAACATTTCATTTGAAAACAAATACTAAAATGATGCCATGTTTCTAAATAAGAAGTAGAAAGAGTGGTTCAAAGAATAAAAGCACATCAGCCATTTCTTAAACCTTGATGTGTCAAGGGATACAAATTCCACAGGTCAAAGAAAAACCACTTATAAGAAAGCTCAAACAAAGGGAATGTAATTAGTTGGATGGACATAGGTGAATATCCTTGGGGCAAAAAATTTTATTCTTGAGTACATTTTGTTTTGGATCCTTTGTATGTTTAGAATTATAAATCACAAATAAGACATATATTGTTGTTAATTAACGCTTCCTTTTTCCCGCATTTGCATTTCTACATTTTTTAGTTCCTTAGTTTTTTTCTCCTCAGCAGTACAGATACTTTAGATGCTAGGAAGATACAGTAATAATTTATAACCCTTCTCTCAGACCTAGGTTTCTAAAAATCCACCCCTCTTCGGGATTATTTTATTATTTGAGGCACTCTTAGGCAAAAATCTCTCTCAAAGTGGCTCCCTTTCGGCAGGTCCACATCTGTCCCACAGGAAATTTGTTTTTGCTTCACCAGCTCTGAAGTACAAACCATTTTCCCAAAGCAGACTTGTTTCTCTACTGTCACCAGCAGGGGGAGCTCTACTCACATAAGCATCTTGAAACTTCCTGTCCCCTAGACTCCAAGGGACACGTACCAAAATAAGAATAGGTCTTTTGAAGCTCCCCTGTCTTGGCTTAAGATAAGATGTGAGCCTACCTTCTGCACTCTCTCATGAGAAAGTGGGAGGTGGAACCCAAGTACCCTAACGGTTCTATCCGCAGAAATCCCCACTCCAGGTCCCTGCCTCCACCAGTGAATTCTTTGCCTTCTCTTGTATCGCCTGGAGATGGGCGAAGGGCTAAGCCTGGCGGAACCTGTGAATCGTTTCCTTAGCGTGTCATGCATGGGTAGTAGAGAGTCTTGCTTTAGGGATTGGAGTACCTACAGATAAAGTATTATTTTGTGCCCTTGGTGCCTTTGCCAAAACTCTAGGAGAAAGGTAATTTTGCGGTTAACATTCTGATACATATCTTTAAGACTATTTCCTCAGTATATAATGATTTTGGCTATTATTTCTATAGCCAACTTTGCCTTCTTCTAATTTGCATAATACTAATATTAAGAAGTTAACATCTGTATGCATTAAGGCACTTCTGTTCTTCCACTCTTAGTCGTAACTGTATTAAACTTACCCTGATCAAGCCACAATCTCTTCATCTCCTTTGATGTTGGAAGTGTTTGGGAGCTGGTTAGCCAGATTTGGATGCAGAAGGAGCACCCAGGTCCTGCTGTTCACGTTGAGCCGCTGCTGCCGCTCCTCCTTCTTCCCCACTTGTTCCTCTTCCTCCTGCTGCTGCTGGGCTGCTCTTCCTCTGCTGTGCTCTTCCTTCGCTCGAACTGCATCTGCGTCCGTGAAGAATCGCATTAAAAATGTCCATGTAATGTTAATCCTCAATCTGAGGACACTTACCAGTTTGAGCTTCCAAATTTTCACAGAGGAACAGTGTTGAATCTTCTCTGAGGGCTTCATAAGTACCTTGAAATCCATCGTGTGAGGACAGATTATGCTTAACTCTTCCTCAGTGGGTTTCCTGTGGATCTTCCACTCATCTGGTTACTGCTCCTTTGTTCATCTTCTTTCACATTTTGTTGTGAACTAGTTGCCCTGTTTATAACCAGAGGATTTAACCCCAAGGTTAAATCTTATCAACACAAACACACACACACAGAGAAATTATGCAATTATATTTCACATGATTTCTTATTCAGTATCGGTTTTTAATTTAAAAAAATATTAAAATCTAGGGGGCCAGGCCTGTGGCGGAGTGGTTAAATTTGTGCACTCTGCTTCGGTGGCCTGGCATTCGCAGTTTTGGATCCTGGGTGCAGACCTACACACCACTCATCAAGCCATGCTGTGGCAGCATCTCACATACAAAATAGAAGAATACTGGCACAGATGTCAGCTCGGGGCCAATCTTGCTCACCAAAAATATATATATTAAAATTTAATCAGCTGATAAAATGTGTTAAATATGAATGTCAATCTTATCTCAATTCCTAGAATGTATTATCATATATCTACTGAATACAAGAGTTCTCATTCAATTAAATAGTAGAAGTTTAGGGTGATGAAAACAGAGAAATTAAAACTTGGTCTTGAGAATCAATGGGTGAAATTTAGATTAATTGATTCCATCAATTGTAATAAAATGGCACAAAAAGGTCTTATTCTGCTGGAATCTTTTCAATATGTTAAGACATTTTCTCATTCATTCAGCATAAATGACAGCCTGTAGCCTACAGGCCAAATCCAACTGCCTGCTTTTAAATAAATTTTTATTGGAGTACAGTCACACCCATGCATTTGTACACAGCGGTGAAGCTGGGTAGTTGCACCAGAGACTGTCAACCCCAAAGCCTAAAATGTTTGCTGCCTGGGCCTACAGCAAAAGTTTGCAGACCCATGGTTTACAGGGTTACTTGATGGTTTATAAGCCTTCAGTTTGAAATAAAAGATGCAATCTTTAGGAATAACGATCATAAAGGATTAACATTGAGGGAACAGTTGAAAAACAAAAGACATGTTTTTCATCTTTGTCTTTTCCAAAACGAAATTACCTTTTAACTTTAAGGCGACATAAGCATTCTATAAAATTCTGTTGTTTTTATTGTACCAGCCTAAGATACTTGTAGAATCAAGAGAGTAAAATCACTGATGGATTTGGAGTTTGTTAGCCAAATAGGCCTGACCTTAATTATAAATAATGTCTTAGGTATTTGTTGCACTCTACCAGTCACAAATTATATCCACATGCCTTATAGGCATTTACAGAACAACCTGTTTCCATTTTATAGAGAAGGTAAGCAAAGCTCTGTGTGTGTGTGTGTGTGTGTGTGTGTGTGTGTGGTGTGTTGATTAGTAACCAAGGGCCACACAATAAGTGGAAAAACAAAAGCCATATCTTATATTCTTATGTACTTGATATTTCTTCTATTACGTTATTCTTCCTCTGCTTTCTCACAGTATAAAGAGCATTGATGCTGACTCAAAAGTCCCTCAGGGAAACTAATGGAGTTGTTGTAGTAATGTTGAAACAAGAATGTTTGCCAATTATTGAAGATATATTCAATATCAATGCAAAAAAAAATACAGCATTTTCGTCAAGGCATGTAGTTAGAACAACCTCTAGATGGAGGTAATAGACCATATTATGAATTAACTTTCTTTAGAGTTCCCATCAACCTGAGAGTTTACGAAATAAAATTTTAAATTACATTTTAAAGATGAACAATACAAAAAAAAACCCAACACACATACAAACATAGGTGGAATCAATTGCCGGAAAAAAAGTGATGATCCTTTGGGAAAAAGTGATTTTGTGAAAAACATAACTCTAGTGACAGATTATAAGGAAAAAGTACATATTTCATATAATAGTATTCATAAATCATTTTTTTCCTTTTTGTCTTCAGTCAGAGTAACTTGGAGAGAATGTGCTGAGAGAGCGCTATAAAGGCCTAGAGAAGTGCATAAGTAGTTCTGATTTTCAGAAAATAGAAGATTGATTCCACCACTCTGGATCCGAGAACATAGAATCTTTTCCTTTGATTGTGGTACAAATAGTTAGTTGGGTTGTTCTAGGAATCTCTGGATGAGGAAGTTCAAATAGGCCCAATATAGATTTTTCTAAAAATGTGACGTGATCTGTTTTTTGTTCCTTTGCTATTGATAGAGTAGGGAAATTGAGCTCATATATCTGGATTTAAGCAAGACATTAAGGCAAGTTCACTCATTACATTGTTGTGGACAAGATGCAGAAATGTGGGCAAGCTTCTGGGTTAACCATGCTGACAGAAGGGTTTGAGCCTCACTTGTTCAACAGCCTATCTGTTGACAATATCATTGTCAGCCTAGAGACGATTCTTAGATTCCAAGTCTAGATCTTAGACACTAGTGTGTTCAGTAATTTTGTCAGAGGGTGAAGATATAGAAGGTATGCTTATAAAAGTTGCAAATAACACAAAATTAGGAGGAACAGGGTGTATGATGGATGACAATAGTACATCAAAAGATTTTCATTTGTTGAAAGAGATACTGAACAAGGTGTTAGTTACTAGGGATAAATATGGAAGGAGGGATAGAAAGAAGTGTCAAAATTTAAGGATATTAGGAAGAGCAGATGGAAATTTGAAGAAAGTATGGAGTTTACTTAATAATAATGTATTGATATTGGTTCATTGTGAAAATTATGTATCAATATTGTGTGTCAATATTGGTACAGTTGTGATAAATGTACTATAATAATGTAAGATGTAAACAATAGAGAAAACCGGATATGGGTATACAGGAACTCTCTGTACTATCTTTGCAACTTTCCGGTAAATCTCAAGGTATTTTAAAATAATAAAAGTTTATGTTTTTAAAAAGTGGCCTAAGGTTTTTTTTAAGTCTGAATAAGTTGGAAAATGATAATGTGATAACTAAAATGGGGAGTTTGGGGATGTAGTTGTGGAATTGTGCTCCATGGTCTTCAACTCTGCGGGAGGAGTGATAGAACAGAACAGCAGACCCCATTTCGAAAGAACACGGTGAGGCCAAGAGTCAACAATAACAGTTTTCACCAGGAAGCTGAGAGTCTTTTTGCAGTAATGTTTTCTAAATACTCTATCTCTGGTGGTGCAGAGATGTATGTGAAATACAGTCTGATTTTAGAATTTGTGAGTAGTAGTATCTCCTAATCTAGTTAAATTCTCAAATGACTTTTAGTAGGTTGATTTAGTTATCACTCTGGCTTCTACAGTAGTGGGTTCCCTTGATTATATAAAAACTGAAAATTAAAAGGTCAAAGAAGTCATAACTGAAAAGTGGCCATTTTATTGGTTGGGCATAAAGTATGTGAATTATGTGATCTTTTGTGTCCAGGAATGATCTTACGGTTCCAAATTAAGAAAATTCTTCACTTCATTTTTGTTCTTGAAAATTATGATTATCCACAGAAACGATTGAGATAACACCTGAAAGTACATTTTTCATTTCAGTTATGACAATGCAAGTAAAAATTAACACCTAGTCTTGAAATATTTAAGTAAATGAATATTTTGCCTCAGGCAGAAACAGTCTGAAATACCCCAAAGACTTTTGCATAGAGAGAAACACTCTGTGAAAAGTCATGTATCCCCCAATTTTTAGAGTAAGCGAATTGCTGATCAAATATTGTACCCAATTTATAGTCAAATAACTATTTATATAAATTTTATATTCCCCATGGAAAAAAGGTAAATAATCCATGGGATGCACTATTCTAGAGTAATGCAGTGTTTCCAAGGAAGGATTGAAGGACATGGGAAATTTTTTGAAAAAACATATTCTAAAATTACCTTTAACTTTGTCTATAGTCATGATATTTATTTTTATTTTCAAATGACATTGAAAGAGGCTAAGAAATTTTTATTTTTATTTTTAGTAACAAGGAACAAGGATCTGATGACACAATGTATTTTTCAATTTAATGTTTATGTGATTAGACTTTTTCTGCGAGCCTCTTGGTGACTTTGATGTTGCTGATAGTGGTGGCAGCAGCCAACATTTCTAGAAACTCACTCTGCGCCAAGCACTGTTCTAAGCGATTGCATGTTGTAGATATTTTACCCTCACAATGTGCATATGAGACAGATGGTGTCAGAATCCCCAGTTATAGATGAGGAAACTGGCCTCATGTTGATGTCAAGTATTTATTATCTTTAGGGCCCCTGTATCTATATGAATACTTCTGTTAAATATTAGTGAGTGATTCAGAGATTTTTTTTTTAAATGTTACATTTGGTTGTATTTGATTAAAAGTTCACATGATATCCACTGTTTTTATCCTTTTCAGGTATGCGATTTTGTGTGGCTACGTATCAGAGTTTGAAGGCTTACAAAACAAAATCAACTATGGACATCGCTTCAAGGTATTTCTTGGTATCAAAAATGTTTTAATGTAGCTATATGTTCCATTAACAGTTACAAACCAAATTATTCAACAAATTAATCTCTAGGAATTTATCTTTTTTCATTTAAGTGAAATGATAGTCTTTAAATAGTACTGTGCCAAAAAGAAAATCAAACTATTTGGGTGATTGAAGATATTATTACTCTAGTAATGCACATATACATCATTTATAATAGGCCTCTCATTATAATAGCTCAATAAATAACCCCTTGGGGCCAATAATTATTGGGACGGGCAAAGAATTCTTTGTTTTCCAGCTCCCTGTAACCATTTTGACAAGGTCAAAGGAGTAAATTCCTCTACTGCCCAGTTCTACTGTTTTTTCCCCCATTATACCCTAATCATTTGATACTTGCCTCTGACTCAGTAAGTCATGGGCAAGTCATGGGCAGACAAAAATGTGACTTGGATGTTTTCTATTTTTATAGTTACATTTTGGCTTTAAATTATCTGTAGTCTTATTAAATCATAGTCACAGTTTTGGTTTTAGTTGTAGCAATCATTTTTAATAATTGAATTATCGATAAGACTTAATTGTATTAATGATAGGGATTGGGGAGGGAAAGAAACAACATTGTAAAGCTCCTTTGAATTTACTGGGCACAGTTCCATTCAGCACCTCCTGAAACTGGGGAGATGATATTTCTTTTGCATTTTCTTTCAGGAACATCTGGATAAAGCAATCCAATTTTTACCTGAAGAACCCTTTTTGTATTACCTAAAGGGAAGATACTGTTATACTGTAAGTTGATTGCTTTTATCTATAAATCTTATTTGAATATACTATGATTATATGCTGTATTTTCAGTGACATTCATTCTTTTACTGTTTTATCTAGTGCCTACTGTGGGGAAAATGATAAAGTCAACACATTTTATGAGTTTATAATTTATATATTTATATACTGTGTTATATACAACATATGGTTTTACATATGTATGTATATTTTTTTTCCTTTCCTGCCTTTCCATTTCCCCTTGAAACAGTCACATTGTCTCCCTTCATGCTCTCTCGGGTAGTGATCAAGCCACCTACACACATGCGCACCCTGTATCAGTGCACTACTCTCTGTTTTGTAGGAGGACTTTTGTCATTTATGAGAGTTTAATGAGCATAAATTATGTGCTCACTGGCCAGAAGATAGATAAAACCCTGTCCTTGTCTTTAAGGAACTTAATTTAGAAGGGGACGTGAGATGTATAGAAATAAATAAAGCCAGCTGGTAAGTCTAAGACCCAGTGTCTTAAATGACATTCGTTTATGGGAAATTAACAGAATGTGAAAACGTATCTTAAGAGACACATGACAAAATTACCATGAAGAGAGATGCTATTTCTGGATGAGAAAATTAGCGTAGGCAAAAGAGGAAGCTTTTTAATTGAGGCTTGAAGAGGTTTAGGGATGAAGAAGGATGCCTACTTTTATTGAACATCTGTTATATGTCAGATGTACATTTTATACTTTATATTTCTAATCTCGTTTAATACTCTAACAGCCTTGTAAGCAGTTTTACTATACCAGTTTTAAATGTTAGGAATCTGAGTTTTCATGAAGGTAGGAAACTCCTCTATGGTCTGAAAACCTTTGACCCAACCACACGTGAGTCTGGGGCTTGAATGTGCTTTGTTTGTTTATGATTAAAAAACCCAAGAGGGAAATTTTAATTCAAAATAGAACCTGATTTTCATGCTGTAGACAAATGGCAGAAGCTACTGTTCATCCTCCCTGGAGGAAGGTACATTCACACAGGCCTCATAAACTCTAACAGAGTGGCCCAACGCTGGGGGCTCACAGTAAAAAATAATGGAATATACAAAGAAATAAGCCATCAGGAATGATAGTCAACAGAAAGAAACAAAAAAGAAAACCCAGAAATAGATTGAAAGGACTTAAGATTTTGTAAACATGGAACACAGAATATTAAACAGCTATCTATATAATGTTTTTTTAAAAGTAAGAGGAATTGGGGAAAAAAATGGATGAGGAGCATGAGACTACAAAAATGACCAGGTAGATTTGAAAAAAATGAAACAACTTTTGAAATAGAAAGTATATTATTTGACATTAAAAGAAAAATCAATGGAAAGACTTAGCACTAGATAGGTACCACTAAAGACAGAATTCGCGAACTTTAAGATAAATCTGGAAAAGTTACCTGGAGTGCAGCACAGAGGAACAAAGAAATAGAAAATATGAAGGAGAGGTAAAAAGACAAGGAAGGTAAGTAAGGACACCACAGAGTGGTAAATTTTTACCCACCTCCGTTGGTAATTAATAGAACAAGAAGACAAAAAACAAAAGAAGGATTAGTAAGTATATAAAACATTGGAGCCTCACATTTAATAAACTTGATCTAATAAACATATATGAAAATATGTACCAAAACATTGGAGGATACACATTTTTCAAGCCTACGTAGAATGTTACAAAATTTGCCATATATGAAGTCATAAAGCAAATCTTAATAAATTTCAAAAAATTGACATCATACAGAATTTCTGATCATCATGCAATTAAATTAGAAATTCAAAAACAAAACAAAAAATAAATCTTGAAACTAGGAATAATAGGAAATGATAATTAAAACCACAAGGAGATACCATTTTATTCCTACTCATTTGATAAAATTTAAAGATATCAGTATGATATATTGCAAGAATTTGAAGCAACAAAAGTTCTTACATTGTTGTGGGAGCATAAACTGATGCAACCACCTTGGGAACAATAGGGTATTATCTTTTAAATTTAATGATGGCTACCATTTGACCCACACTGGTGCCTACCCTAGCAAACTCTTGCAAATGTGCTCTAAAGGCTTGTTCAAGAATGCCTGTAGCAGCCTTGTTCTTAAGAGAAAAAAAAATGGAAATGACTCAAATGTCCATTGACAAGAGTGGATGAAAAATCATTGATGTATGTTTAAGTGATGGAATATTTCACAGATATTTAAAAGGCTGGATTTCAGTTACACTCGTCAACCAGGATGAAATCGTAAAACTATACTGTTAAGTGAAAAAATGTCATAGAAAGAAATAAACAACATGATATTATTTTTTAAAGTTCAAAAACAAAAATAAGCATAGCAGTAAGTAACATTATGTAGAAAAGCAAGGGCATAATTTTTTTTAAATGGAGGTTAATGGCTACCTAGAAACCTTGACGAAGGGATTGGGAAGGAAGACACTTGATGGGGTTGGGGAGAGCATCCACTGCATCAATGCCCTTTTAAGTATTCGTTTCTGAATTTGTTTAGTCTTTCATGATAAACGTCTAACACTCATCTTTGGGAAAATGTTAAAAAGAAAGCAAAAAATAAATAGTAATATGAAATTTAATTTTGGTGGTTATTGGTTAAAAAAATTTCTCCTGGATTGTAAATATGTATACGGGACCCTCACTTTACACTCCCTCTGGGTTGCGGATCCTCATTCTAGTTATGTTTCTGAGATGCTGCCCTCTGGGTCAGGTTGGCAGCATGGAGTAGGCAGGAAGAGAGCAAAGGCAGGGTCTTCTGGCTGCTGCACTCGGTGCCAAGAAATACTGCTCTGTGGTCATCTCAGAATCATGAATCAGATGAACAAACAAGATCAGAGTTCCCCACCTCCACCCCTTTTTCTGGTTGAACACAAATCTTATCCTGAGTATTTCAAATTGATGTTTTAACCAGTGCTTTTAGAGCTCATAGTTTGTTAGAATTATGAAAAAGGAAGGCAAAATATTAATACCATAAAGGTGACATCTCTCATATGTATTATTTATGGATAAGTATTTATACTTATATGCATATATGTACATATACACACACACATCTAACTGGGGAGAGATTATTCACTCAAAAGGTGAACAGTTTTCTAAGAGTGATGTTGCTCTATATTTTCAGGTCTCGAAACTGAGCTGGATTGAGAAAAAAATGGCTGCTACTCTGTTTGGAAAAATACCATCCTCAACTGTAGAAGAAGCTTTGCAAAATTTCCTTAAGGTATCTTTTGTCTATCCATTCTTTTAGTGTCAAGCCAGCTACTGTCTGCACCAGTCCCTCCTACCCTTGTTTTCAAGGAAATCTTTCTGTTCTCGTTGGGTAGATCTAACTGAAGCCCCAGTTTGAATCCTAATTTTGGCATGTTCTGTTTTAAGCCTCTCATAATGTGAGTTATGTTTTAAATCCAAACTACTTCTTAGAGCAGCTAGTTATGCCCTAGGTCCTGGTGCGGCAGCCCTTACTACCACATCCGAGAGCAGCTCTGCAGGGCACGTGAGTATGTGCAAAAGCATTCATGCCCTGATTATTGGGCTTGGTCCCGAATACTCCTGATTAGCTAATATAGAAACAGGTTAATCTTAAAGAGCTGAAAGATGCCAAAAGAAAGAGTTATTTTAAAAGCCATCCCATAAGTTGCAGACAGTTCTATGGAACATTCTTGGGGCATCAAACCAAACCAGTATTTTCATTCCTGACTTAAAAATGTATAATTGCTATGCTAATAAAATGCTGAACAGTAATATGTGTGTGTGTACAGATGTAAATGTGTAATATCCCACCCATATAATCGACTTCCTGTTGGGCTAACATTCTCTGAAACCAATTATAGAATTATACACACTCAGATATTTTTTCTTTCCCCATCTACTTGTTGCAGATGTGTAACAATATAGACAAAATCAGGCTCTGAATGGTTTTGTACAACATATTGTGCATGTTAATATTTTTGTTATATTTTAGGGATCGATTTTGTAAAACTGAGAAGGGATTTAAGATCATATGGTCTAAGATGGCAAATAGGTTTCATCACACTTTCCATCTCTGAACAAGGGCTAGTGGCTGCCTAGAGTGCTTTGTGAAAAAATAAGTGTTCTGAGATTAAGCATGAGCCCAGCAGAAAAACATGCAGGAAATAGAAGCACAAGGGCCATACGTTTCTTATTTTTTATTTAATATGATCTTTTTCATTTTATGAAAAAGAGAATCAAGACCTCAGGAGCTCAGTTTTTTCCAGTGTCATACAATGGCAAATCAAAAATGTGAATGAAGCCTAAGACGTCATCATCCCCATTCTTCACTTTTTTCCACCACTGAGAATTACTTCTCCCATTTTAAATTTTATAAGAATATAGATCGTGGTATATTTAAGATAAATGATTTATAAAAGGCTCTAAGTTAATTAGCAAAAATGTCACTTGAACTTGAAATTCATTTCTTCATAGTATCAAAATTATAATTGGGGAGTTGGGTTTTCAGGACATTGCACAGAAGTTCTTAAGGTGCTAATGTACCTGAATTATTGCACAGATAAAATCAAAATGATAACAGGCACAGTAATGCAGAGGTGGGGACTGCAAGCTCGGGAAACAGACCACCTGGTTAACTCAGTGCTGCCCCTTCCCGGCTGATGAACACTGGTTCATCATTGATAAAATCCTCTCTCTCTCAGTTTAGTCTGTCACATGGAGGTAATAGGTCCTGACTCATAGTATTATTGTGAAGATTAAGTAAGTTAATACAAGTAAATGGCTTAGGGGGTGCCCAGCACCCAGTAAGTGCTCAATGAAAGCTCACAAAATTTTAACTTCATTAAAATGCAAACACCTTGGCAGACCATCTTGAGGACCTCACTATTCCGTCATGACTTAGATTCTGTCTGAACATGCATTCCACAGTGTTTGTCAAGAGAGTGAGAAGTCACGTACAACTAGATATACAACTATGTACTGGGGCTTTGGGGAGGAAAAAAAAAAGTGAGAAGGCATCAGGAGTGCTTCTCCCCGTATTTACTGCAACGACTGAGGGTACTGAGAGTGCTGAGGGCTGAGTGTGGAGGAACTGAGAAATCTGGGAGGCGGAGGGGAGGAAGAGCAAGCAGCACAGACCTTGCATCCCACCCCCGGGAAAGTCCGCAACGCCTGGTCCTGACAGGAGGTCATGTTCTTGGAACCCAGACTCTAGGACTCCTTGCCCTCACTCTGTCCCTACAAAGAGGGTTCACAGGGGCCAGGAAGGTATCCCCAGAGCCATCCACTTTGGTCCTGTAGAGGTCAAGAGCATTGGCTTTAGAATCAGACAGTTTGAGACCTGAGCCTTTTCCTGTCTGTATGACGTGGGCATGTTTCTCTATTTCAGCTACTCTTAAATTCCTCATTTGTAAAGTAGGCATAATAATACCTACTTTATATGGTTTTGTGAAGATTGCATAAAATAACATATGTCATTTTCTAGGCCCAGGGTCTAGCATGCTAAGTGCTCTAACTAAAAATAAATGTTAGCTGCTATTCTTTTGCTCTTGTAACAGGTGAAACCTGGTCCTCCACAGCCTCATAGCATCTAGGAGGGTGGTTTTAGACCAGGAGTCACCTGTGAATCCCCTGTGGGAATTGTTTCAAACTATAGCATGCTTTCCACCTCATCCAAAATTCTGGCTTGATTCCCTTAGACAGTGGTTCTCAACCGTGGCATACATTAGAATCATCTGGAGAGCTTTAAAACATGCCAGCCCAGGCCACAATCCAGCCTAATTATTTCAGAATCTCTGAATATATTATGGTACGGTTCATATGCAATAAAATGCACCCATTTTAAGTGTTTAGTTCAGTGAAGTTTGACAAATTTGTATGCTCATGTAATCACCACCATTTCAAGATATAGAACATTTCCATCAGCCTAGAGATTTATCTTTGCCCTTTTGCTGTCAGTTTCCCCCACTCCCTGCCCCAGGCAACCACTGATCTGCTTCCTGTCACTTTAGATTAGTTTTGCCTATTCTAAAATTTTATATAAATGGAATCATAGAGCTTGTACTTTGTGTATATCTAGCTTCCTTAGCTCAGCATGATGTTTTGGACTTCATTCATTTTAATGAGTGTATCAGTAGTTCCTTTTTATTGCCTAGTAATATTCCATTATATGGCTATACCATAATTTCCTTAGGCATTTACCTATTGGTTAACATCTGAGTTGTTTCCAGTTTGGGGCTACTATGAATAGTTTTTGTGAACATTCATATGCAAGATTTTGTGTGGAGACATTTTTAACTTTTTTGAGTAAGTACCTGGGAATGGAATTGTTAGGTCAGTATGGTAAGTGTTTTGAAAGCTTGGTCAGTGTTTTTGAAGCTCTCAAGGCAGCCCATGGCATGGTTGAGAACCACTGGACCAGTGGATGGGTATGCATAGTTGGTGACAGGTGTGGCAGTGTTGGGGGACAGGCCACACTGATCTCACCCACATGTGATTCCTGGATCTCCCTTAGTGGTTTCACCAACTGCAAAGCCTTCTGTGTCTTGATGTGATGGAGGGCTGCTGCATGAGGTTATGAGATGTTCTAAAACAAAGCTAATTTATTTAGCAATATTTGTTAAGCACATACCTGGTACCAAACACAGCGTCTAATGTAGGGAACACAGAAATAACCAACAAAGCTCCTGTTTTGAGGGAAATTGGACAGCCAAGACTAAGTAGACAAGTACAATAGTCCCTGCCAGGTGTTATGATAGAGTGTTCTAAGAGCCTAGCTAGAGACTGCCCCTTAATTAGAACACTGTCCTGTGTAATGCTACCTTCCTTGTCATTCAGCTAAGGCCTTAAGGTCAGAATCTGCTCCATTTGAGGAATTTGGTGGTGTTAGGAGCCTGCCTGTTCCTTTGTGCTTCTTTTTTTTCCCCCCCAGTGAGAAAGATTGGCCCTGAGCTAAGATCTGTTGCCAATCTTCCTCTTTTTGCTTGAGGAAGATTGTTGCTGAGCTAACATCTGTGGCAGTCTTCCTCTATCTTGTATGTGGGATGCCGCCCACATCAGCATGGCTTGATGAGTGGTGCATAAGTCCACACCCAGGGTCCAAACCTCTGAATCCCGGGCCACTGAAGCGGAACGCACAAACTTAACCAGTAAGCCACCAGGTTGACCCCTGGGCTTCTTTTTTTTTTTTTTTTTTTTTACCCATAAGCACAAAAAAGATGTTCTGATTTATGATCATTCTGGTTAATTAAACATTAAGTGTTAAGGTATATATGCAGAATTAAAGTGCCAACATTAAAGAAATAAGAAGCTGCTTATGTACATATGTTGGGGCAAGTTGTCCAGATAGGATTTGGACAGACTTGGGGCAGCTACTGGACATAGAAGAAGGTACAATTGAACAAAGTTTAATCTAGGTCTTTCGGATTAGAATGGCTCAAGTAATGCACTGAGTAAACTGGAGTAGAAATGGAAATAATTGGATAAGAGAGAAGAAACAAGAGAGCCAGCCTCCATCAGCACCATGGATGGCTCGAGAGGCCGTTCAAGGCTCCAGCTAGGACTGAACTTGACAACTTCCTTCAATCTGTCGGCAGCCTTGCTGTCTTACTAGCAGGTTCTAGGCCAGATCCACACACTGTTTATCTACTTGATCTTAAAGAGTTCTGCCCAGTCTGGCTCCCCAGCCCGAGAGACTTGGTCCCCCTCTTCCCAGGACCCTTCCCTTTGACTCTGTAGATGGTAAATGTCCTTTACAAGGGATGTGCTCTGGCAGGGTGTTGGAGCAATCCTCAGCACTCTGGCTCTTGGCTTCCCCTCTGTTAGTGTCTACCTTTAAAATGTATATATCCTTTCGCTCATCAATTCAACTTCTAGGAATCTCTCCTGCAGATATAATCAGACATGTACACAAGCATATCAGAGCAAGTATGTTCTTTGATCGTTATTAGTAATATTGAAAAATAAGTCTAAAAGTATAATGGGGAATGCTTAATTATGGTATAATGTGTAGTATGAAGTACAGCTCTTAGGAACAATGAGGTGGATCTGTGTATCTAACATGAAATGTGGCTGTGATATGTTGTAGAAAAAAAGTTTTGGACTAATATGTAGAAAATGGTCCCCTTTTAAAAAAAAAAAATTATCTTTTTTTTGGTTTGCCTGTGCTTGGTAAAAGATCTGGTAGGATGCGTGTGAATTGTGGTTACCACTGGGGAATGAGATTGAAGTTGAGGATAAAATTAGAATGCAAGAACTTTCACTTTTTAATTTTGGAAATGTCTGGACTGGTCGTATCTTGTAAAACAAGCTTTTTTTTGTAAGTTTTTAAAAATATTCATCTTCTTTTGTGTTCTGCATCCCTCTGGGTTAGGGACTGGGGTCAGGTTACTTGCCTAGACCTTTACAATAGCAAAAGCTGACTCTGATGCAGAGATTGACTTAGGTTCTAAGAATGGCTGTCTGGCAGTAATACCATCTACCTGAAAGAATTCTCATTTACCAGGGATAAAGAAAAGGAACTGGTACCTAAGAGATTAGTAGATGAGGAGTAAAGTACCTTCATAACACTCACTTATTAAAATCTGCAAGTACATCTACTATTTGGGCTAGTTGTTTCAAGGATCACTTTTCTTTGGAAGTACTTGATGTGAGGGACTTCACATATTATTCCGCTCTTATGAAATGTGTTGAAATCATAAGAAATCAAATATTAATGTAGTGGAAGATGCTTGCCATGGGATAGCTGTCACGCTCTACTCTCCTTTCCTTAAATAGACTGTGAAACATAGAGGACTTGTCCTGGGGAGAATGTATCACCAGTTGTTCTTGTTCTTGAAAGGAAAAGAGAGAAAGGAGAGAGAAGAGGAAGTGAGGAAGATGCTTACACAAAGGAATCCCCAAACCTTAAACTATCTCATTGCGTTGTAAGCTTTCTGACCATAGTAATAATTTCATTTTAATGAAATTAAAAGCTGTATTTCCACCCAAAGGATACTTGAACTGATAAAACAATTCAGATCTGACAACCAACCTAAAGTCTTAGGGTAATTTCGTTAATATTTGATTTATTGAAATATATCCTCTTCACTTATTGTTATTGTTGTTGTTTTAATATGGCCCTGTTATTCTCTTTTCTGTTTTCTCTGAAAATCAGGTTGAAGAACTACACCCTGGTTTTTCTAAGTCCAATTACATGTTCTTGGCCAAGGTAATAAAAACTATTCTTTTTAAGATCACTTTGAATCCCTTACATAAATATGTGATTACCTTTAATATTGATTATTTTTTATTTCTAGTGTTATATCGACCTTGAACAAACTAATGATGCTGTGAAGTTCTGTGATTTGGCAGTGTTGCTTCCTTGTGTAAGCAGAGAAGTAAGTCCAAATGGTGACAATGCGTGCCATTTTTTTTTTTTTTTTGAGGAATATTATCCCTGAGCTAACATCTGCTGCCAATTCTCCTCTTTTTGCTGGGGAAGATTGACCCTGAGCTAACATCCATGCCCATCTTCCTCTACTTTATATGTGGGATGCCTGCCACAGCATGGCTTGATAAGTTATGTGTAGGTCTGTGTCTGGGATCCGAATGGGCGAACCCCAGGCTGCTGAAGCAGAGTGCACGAACTTAGCTGCTACACCACTGGGCTGGCCCCAGTGAGTGCCTTTATTTTGTCAGTACTATTCCAGCTTCAAATATGAACAACTGGCTTAGACACATCTGGAGTTTTCTTCTATCCTAAAACATTTTGACTTGGATTTAACGTGTGCTATGAAGTTTTAGGTTGCTGTAGGTAACCCTTCACGGGGAGATCCCGGTTATCTTTAGGGACATACAAATCATGGGCTAGCAGTTAAAACATCCTGATGCTTGTGAGGTGTTAGACAGCAGGGGATGAGATAAGCCCCACTAGGAAGGAGAGAGAACAGCATAATTCTGGGGAGCTGGTGATTAAACTACCATAGGCAGCCAACGAGCTGGACAGGCTGCCCACATTGGAGCAAGAGTGGTGTCCTGGGGTTGCCATCATCAATCCCCAACTCACAGCAGGGTGTGGCTATCCTATCCAAGGCCAAGAAGAAGATTAAAAATATGTATTAACATTTTCTTGGTCTTTGAACACCATTAATGAAAAAAGAAACTCACATTACTTCTTGCTCTTTTATTCACTATTTCAGGATTCTGGAGGTGCTCTAAGTTTTAGGAATTTCACAGAGTTAACAGCTCAGTCTTTGTTCCTGTGAGTCATTTACTGATACTGGGGGAACAAAAGGAAATAGATAAATGTTTTCCTGCTCCCTTCTCATACCACCAAACATTATCATCCTCTGAGTCACAACTGAAAAGAAATAGCCAGACATAAACACTCTTCTCTGTTAGGGCAGTACAGGCTCCAGCGTTTGCTGTGATCTGGAATATAAACATGAAAGACGTACCCATTGCCCCTAGGAGCTTATACCCCAGAAGAGAACATAAGCTACATATCCAAGTAACTACAGCTCAGAGTTGAAAGCCTAAAGTGCTAAGAGAGGTAAAAATCATTGGTTATGGAGATATTGAAAAGGGAGAGGTTATTTTCTTGTAGAAGAAACAGGGTAGCATCAGAGGTAGATTTTGAAGATGTATATAATGTGGAGGTGTGGGCCAAACACGTCGCAGATTGTGAACAAAGGCACAGGGGTGGAAAAGCAAAGATCTGTTTGCCTGGAGTGGAAGGAATGCTCAGGGCGGTCATGGGAAATAAGGCTGAAAAGGAGAAGTGAAACAAGACCTGCCCAGGAGCTTCAGCGTTCAGGGATGCTGTGTCTTCACACAGGGCTGATAAGGTTCCACTGGGCCTTTCAGCAACCACCTGTGTGAGGTCTTGGGCTGCTTAGGTGTGTTTTCTGGATGTTTGGGATCTCCTACAGGATCGATTGGCATTCTAACTCAAATCCCTCAGTTGGTTCTCTTGGTTAACAGGAGGTGTGAAACAGCACAGTCTCAGCAACAGCTCCTCCAGAAGACAGTTTGTGTAATTTTTTCAGCAGAAAACAGATTTTGTCACTCTAGTTGCTTGCTCCATATTGGTGACTGGGATCCTACTGTCTTTTACCTGAATGGTATCAGTTGGGTCACATGCAGTCATTTTAAGCAAGATGTCTACGCATTCTTATTAGAAGGTGAGATTAGAATACAATATGATTATGAAATATAATACCTGGTTTGACATGCAAATGTTTATGCATAAAATTTAGAGCTCTCACAGAAGAGCTAAATGTTGATGATCCTCAGGGTTTGGTCCTTAGTCCCTAAGTCTATGGTCTCCTCTCCCCTTTCCTCCTCCCTGCCTCCCCAAAACTATCCTCCAAGCTCCAAATTCTGTCTACCTGCCAGGAGTCCTCAAATTTATATCTATAGACCTCTCTTCTGAGCTCTAGACCTGATTGTCTTGATTATCCAACTTCCTGCTGATGTCTCCACTTGGCTGTCTTGCAGACATCTCAAAGTTACTCATCATCAAGCCTTTGGATCTGCTTTCCTCCATCTTCTCCTCTTAGTAAATGGCACTTCCATCCACTAATTGGGAAAACTGAAAATCATCCTTGACACCTCCTTCTCCCTCAGCCCCCCAACCCAGACATCCACTCAGTCACCAAATTCTTAGAATTCCTCTTCTAAGACATGCCTTGAGCCATCTACCTGCTCTCTCTCTATGGCCACCACACTGAGCAGGGCACCCACCCGCTTTCACCTGAACTACAATTGTGCCAGCCCCCAACTGGTCTCCTCACAGCTTCCTTGCCACCCGCCAGGTCATTCTTAGCTCTCAATAGCAGCCAAAGCAACAGATTCGACATAAACCTCAACATGTTACTTCCCTGCTTTAAAATCCTTTGCTTTTAGGATGGAGTTCAAAATTTTTAGCATGCCATTCAAGGCTCTGATCTAGCTCCTACCAATCTCTCAAGCTTCATATGTTTCCCCCCTCTCCTCCCCTCTGCACTATGTTCGTCCCTACCTAGCAGCCTTAGGATATATTGTCCCCTCTTCCTGAAACACTCCCACCCAAACCCTCCACTCCCTTCACCACCTTTAATCCTGCTCATCCTTCAAATCTCATCGTAAAGGTCATTTCTTCAGAAAAGACTTCCTTGACACTCCCCAGGCAAGAGAATACCTCATCCTTTTTCTTCACATTTAGCACCATTGTGATTATATAGTTATTTGTATGCTTGTTCCATGAAGGTAGCAGCTGGATGTGCTTCATTCACCACTCTGTTCCTAGTGCAAGGATAATGCCCGGCATGTGATGAGCACTCGATAGTATTGTTAGGAAGAAAAGACTAATACCATGCAAATTAAAGTAATAGTGTGAATAGTAATCATAAATAGGACTAGTAATAAAAGTAACTAAGAAAGCTGGACACTGTGGAAATATTTATGTAATAAGCAAAAGAGCATTAGCAAATATTTCCCACATTCTTTTTCCAGTAATGTTTCTATTTGTATTCCTACCACTTTTATTTCGAGTAGTAAATGTACTGTCAAGAATATCTCAATTTCGTTTTCAATTAGAAAATAGAATGAGGTGAGTTATCTGTAGTAGCCCCTGTCTCTATAAAGTTTTTCCAAATTGAAGTATACCCCATTAGTGATGTTCCTGACCAGTTTATTCATTTTTAAGATGTCTAGCAATGCCACTAATTACAATGACAACAACCCAGCCATTAATTTTCTCTCCTTCACATGAACTTGCATAACATATTTGTTTCTTTCTTGTGGCACTTGTAACCTCTTCCTGGTCTTGTAGTCATTTGTGAACATGTCTTCCTTCCCTCTCAGCTCATCACCCTGCACTTGATATTGAGAATGTCAGTTAGAGCCCAGGTTCATGCATGGAAGCAGAACTTGAAACTACAGTATTTTATTATTCATGTGGACTTTTCTTGACCCTGGGAAGGTAATCTCAGGTCCTGAGAAACATGCCTTGCTTAAAATAAAAGGGATTCCTGTGTCTAAGGCAGTGTGAGGATGATTGCTGAAAGAAATCATGACTACACCACAGCCTGAAAGTTGTTTGCCTGGAGGAAGTGTTGAAGTTAGTGACCTGGAGTATACCGAGAAAGCTCAAAATTTGAAAAGCATTATGTAACATTCTGTTTTACGATGAAGGAGGTGCTAACCTGGTAAAGAAAAAAACTATTTTAAAATTGTTGTAATATTTTGAAGTGACATTAATTGCTCTCATAAGACAAACTCTCAGGATAGTAAATACAATGTATCAGCAACAACCACAGGAAGAAGTGGACTCTGGGAGTGCTGAAAGGAAGAATACTTCATATTTAGCAAGCGGGATGGTTGTCTGTGAAGTCGCCTGTTGTTTACAGTCCTGGGCTGCATTTCCAACCTGTTAGATTTAGAATCATCCCTCTTATTAGTAACCACTCTTAGTGATAAAATCTTAATCCTGCTTTAAATGTTCTATCTTAATTAAGACCTCATATTTGACTATCTTAATTAAGACATTGGTTTTTCAGATATGTTTAGGAAATATAATTAGTCCGCAAATATTCACCCTGCCTCCCTGTTAGACAGGAATGCTGCAGCTCAGAGTGAGGAGTGGGGTCACTTACAGAAATCCATCAAGGTGGTCCAGGGTCTCATTTAATAGAAATTCTTATTTGCCTATTTCTTTCTGGTTTGAACTTATTTCTTATAGATTAACTTATGTGTGCTATCCATGCCTGGAGAATTTATTCTTCCTTCTACATTTAAAAGTAGTTAATAAGGCTGTTGCAGGATGGACAGAATTCTCCCGCTGTCTGAACAGACATTTTCATGAGTTGCAGGCAGGGGTGTTATTCTGTTTACAACCTCCTATTTCTACTCTTTGGCTCTTACCTTCTGTTCATTTACCTTCAAACTATGTTGTTTCTTAAGCTTTCTCAAGGTATAATGATCTTGGTTGTATTCTTTAAGTTGATCTTAAAAACACGTTAAAGAAATTTCTTAGACCTACTTTTAATTAATCTTCTTAAAATAACTCATGACATAGCATCAGTTTGGGATCAGTCATTCTTAACCAGTGCTCAGTCTAGTAAAGGTAATGTTTGATAATCATTACCTAAATGCTACGAGTATAACAATTTAATATAAATAAGTCTGTCTCTTATTTATCCAAAGTCTTTAGCAGACAGCATTGATGTCTTTTCCAAAAACATTTATCTCCCAATACTTTCAGATCAAATAAATCTATATTTTTTAATGTGTATGTTTGATTGAGTGAAAAAGATTATCTTTACTCATTTCTAATACAAATATGGTGATGCTCTTCTAGAGGCTTGAGATTCAATGAGAAAAAAGCAAATACTGTATTTGCCACCCTGAATTCTGTGGTCTAGTGGGAAAGACAGGCCCTGAAGAAGTAATAGCAATAAAGTATGATGAGTGTTATGGAAATGAAAACACAGAGATGTATGAGAAAATAAAACTGGGACTGCACCCTGGACCAGGGGCTAAGAAAGGCCTTGAGGTTTTGATATGTAACCTGAGATTCTAAGGAAATTAGAATTTAAACCCAGTGATTTAAATCTTTAAGATTTGCTTGGGAGTGGGAGGCTTATTAAAAATACAGATTCCTAGGCTTTTTCTGGAGAGAGAAAGAAGCTCTGAGCTGGAGAGTGTGGTAACACCAACCACAATATCAATGTGATCTCACTCAAGTTTCCATCTGTTTGAGTTCTGCTCTGCTGGCTTAGTGCTCAGACTGTCCCTGGGTGAGAAAACAGGAAGACAAGTGATGGCTGAATTCTTGACGTTGCAGCTACAGGAAATGGTGACGTTGGTGGACTCCTCAGGAGGAGTGGGCCTGTTGGACCCGTCTCAGAGGAGGCTGTGCAGAGAGGTAATGCTGGAGAAGATCAGTCATCTGGTCTCCCAAGGGATATAAGCTCTGAAAATCAACTGTAACTTCACAGTTGGTGCCAGGGGAAGAGCTGTAGGGGGAAAGGCCAGAATCCAGGCAGGAAAGTCTTACAAACCAAGACATAACTTCCATATAGATATCTATAGGAAGGACCGTCTCATGTGATGGTGAGATTCGTGAGGGTGAGCCCTGTGACTGGGATAAGATAGGAATGCAGCACAATCATGTGCCTTCAGTTTGAGGTGAGAGAAAGTGTGCTGTCTCAGCAGAAAGGCTTGGGTAGTTTGACTTTGGAGAAGAGAGGAATAACCTGAGCTCAAAACCGTAAGCTGAGTTCTGATAAGAGGACATTTGCACAAACATGGTCAATATATCAAGAGCTTGAAACATAATGAAGATCCCAAAATTAATCAAATAGCTATGCAGTTGACATACTACAAAGGAAAATCTTCTGTACATGCAGGAGAGCAACACACTATGTGAATGTAACCAATGTAGCAAAGACATTAACTGGAGATTATCACTGAGTGACCAGCATAGAATTCATGTGTAGAAAAATGAATAGATGAATGGATGTGGGCAAACCTTTACCAGCTGCTCCTCTTTTCCTCGGCAACAGAGGTTTCACACTGGAGAAGAGTTCTTTGAGTATAATGAGAATGGGGCGATATTCACTCACAGCTCCATATTGACTCACCAGGTGTTAACTCACAGTGAGGAGAAATCCTACAAATGTAATGAATGTGGGAAACACTTCAGCCAGGCAGCTCCCTTTTGTTCATACCAGAGAACTCACACAGGAGAGAAACCCTTTGTCTGTGATCAGTGTGGAAATGGCTTCAGTAACAGTTCTTCCTTTCAATGACATGGGTGAATTCATACTGCAGAGAAACCATGTGAATTTCATCTATGTGGTTAAGCCTTTAGTTGATGCTCGAACCTTAGCCCTCATAAGATAATGCACACTGGAGAGAAACCCTGTAAATGTAATGAATATGGAAGAACCTTCAGCCAGACCTCAAGCCTACTCAGAGTAAAACAGGAATGAAAGCAGCAAGTCTTTACCAGAAGGAGGAAGCCATTCAGGAAATACCAGATCATTCATGTTGGAGAAGCAACTCAGTGAAATAAATATGTGAAAACCTTTACTCATACGGCCACACTCCAGGACATCAGAGCATTCTCACTCTATAAAACACTGTCAGTGTCATGAATGAAAGAAAGTCTTCAGTGGTCACATATACCTTAGTCAGCCTTAAAGTTCTTACACTGGTATGTTCCTCAGGCCTCGTCAGTGTAGAAATGCCTTCATCTGGAATTTATATAAGAAAACTCATACTGGGGGGAAAATACTCTATCAAGAGCCCTTTAGAACACATTTCAACATATAATTGAGACTTTTGCCAAAGGGCATATAACTGAAAACAACGTAGTGTAAAGATGTAGAACTGTATACATTCTTGGAAATGTTGAATGCAGAATTTAATAAAACTTAGTAAGCAATAAGATAACCTCTCTCTTCAGTGGATGAATAAAAGTTGTTGATAAAAAATCTGACACATTGGTATTTGTGTTTAAAAATCAGGAAACATGCTAGTAATTGGGGCATTTTTCCTGTATTACATAACTGTTGATCAGTTTCTATTTTTTGTGCAGCTCTAAACGTATTTGCAAAGACTTTGCTCAATCAGAAAACAACTTTTAATGTAACAGAAAAAATATAGAGCACAAAATAATGTGCTCTAATTATTAGTGTTGAAATATATATCTACATGGGAAGGGTGAAGGGAAACACGGACAGATAAGCACATACTTTGTAAATGACTCAGATATCCCAGGTGATAACTGACGTGGGTGGTATACACACCATACTTTATGAAACACTAGAAAACAAAGGCTTGGAGTTAAGAAATATAACACATAAAAGCACTGAGTCAAGTGTACAACATGGCTGAAATGTTGGGTTCTAGAGGGAGAAAAGAGATGAGACCCTTGTATTCCTTTTTCTTAAAGGCAAGGGAAAACCATCATAGGGTCTTAAGCAACAAGTAACACAATGAGCTTTTTAGAAGGGCACAGTAGCTACCATGTAGAGACTGATTTGGATTGGAGGGGAGCAAAATTGGAAGTAAGAATACCATTTAGGTAACTACTGCAATCACACAGAGATGAGATGTTGACCTGGACTAAGAGGATGGCAGTGAGGAATGAAGAGGAGAGGACAGATTTAACAGGTTCTTTACAAGACTCGGAGATTGAATATCCGGGAGTTGGTGGACTCAGGAATGACATGTCAGTTTCTGGCTTGGGAAACTGACCAGGGTAAATGGAGGTACCCTTTATGGACACAGACAATATTGGAGAACCAGGTTTAGTGGAGAAGGTGAGCTCAGTTTTGGACATTTTGAGTTTCTGTTTGTGAGATTTTCAAATCCATAAAGTGATTGGATATTTGGCATGTAAATGATGTCTGGAGATACAAGTACGGCAGAGATCACCCAGTGAGGTTATGTAGTATGTGAAAAGCAGAGGGCCAAAAGGATCAACCTCTGAGAAATGCCAACATGATGGAATGGGCAAGGAAAAGGAACTTACAAGTGAGGGTGAAAGAAGTGGCCAGAGAGGATGAGGCTTCAAAAGCCAAGGGACAGTGGAAGTGGTCAGACAGTCTGGAGAAGTCAGGACTGGAATGAGTCTGTTGAATTTAATGGTGTATATTCATTGGTGATCTTAACCCAGACTGTTTCAGTGGAGCAGTAGAGGTGGAGAGAGGGCAGGGCACCAGAGGTCAGAAAATGCAGTCAGTATGAGGAGACACTCTTCCAATAACTTGATAGTGAAGAGAGGAGAGATGTAAGGTGGAAGTTAAAGGGGTTCTTGAGTTGAGAAATAGTTTTATTTTGGATGGGAACTACAGAAGCATATTTAAATGATAATGAGAAATGACCAGCAAAGAAGGAAGGGTTCAAGAAAGACTGGAGAGAGATGATTGACAGACTGAGGTCCTGAGGAAGCCAGAGAGAATGGGATCCAGAGCACATTAGAGTCCTCTTCTTCATCACAGGCTAGATAGAGAAGTCAGTGGGTTTGTAGATTTGTGAATTTGTAGTGAACTAGGTAGGTACCACAGAGGGAGAAAGGGTTTTAGAGGGTGTTTGGATGGGGAACCGAAGGTGGATAGAAAGTAAGTCAAAGCAGGAGAAAGCTGATAGAGAACCTTAAGGAAAAAGTCACTTAATGAACTTCTTGAAGTTGAAAAATTGGCATGTTGAGAGTAATTGGATAAATGACCCAAAAAGATAGACAGTTATGTTCAAGGAACAGGATGCCTATTTCAGAGGTAGAGCAATTTTAGATCACCACACAGCCCAGGGGGTGCTCACGGGGGTGGTGGGAAAGGACATGAGAGGTGAGGGGATGACCTTCTAAAAGGCTGGCATACACGGTCCATGTTGGGATGGACCCAGTCTTCCAAAAGCCTAGGATACACGGTCTGTGGGAACAATGAAGTTTCCAACAGTGGTGGCAGAACTTGGTGTGGAGAGAGTGACCCAGGTGCCAAGTCATAAAAAATAAGTAAAAATAAAAAGAGAGTGACCAGGAGTTTAACAGCTGTAAGAAATGGTGGAAGGCAATTATTCTCCATTAGCTCTAATCGCCCCCCCCGCCGCAATAATATCCCTCATCTTCTCCCCTACCCCCTAAGAAATATTCTCTTAGCAAATATATTACTTGTTACGCAAAAGTGAGTTTAAAACAAATCTCCTAACAGGAGTTCCAGGGAGCTCCGTAGAAGTGCCTGAGAGAGAGAGGAGGAGAGGGAGGTTGAGTCAAGGCAGAGAAGGCAGAGAAGAGCAGTATTGGGTGAATAGCAAAGAGGATTTACGGTCTGAAAGATGCACATTTTGGACAATGACAGAGGAAATGATTGGAGGTGGGGATTTTAGCTGGCTTTTTGAGCTAAAAAGCCCTGCCAGCGCTCTCTATACATAAAAAAATGAAATCCTCAGGCAGACGGCCTGGAAAGAAGGTGCGCGTGTGTGTGTGTGTGTGTGTGTGTGTGTGTGTGTGTGTTGGCAGTTGGATTGGGGTGAGGGGTGGGGGAATTCTTCTCTGTGGTGCATGAGTGCAAATATTACTAAGCCATGATCTTAATTTTAAATCTTTTATTATAGTTTGTGCATATTCATTTCTTTAGCCATCTCATTGAAATAATTCTCTTATCTACATTGTTCTTCAGTGAGAAATTGATTCCTGGATATGGGAACTGTTACTGTGTCCAGCATCTAACCATTTCTTTAGCAGGCATTTATTTAGGGCCTTCTAGGTGCCAGGCCCTGAGCTAGCCCTGGGGTTACAAAGATAAATATGAATTATGGCTTTTTTATAAGTTCTTTTAAATAATACATTAACATCCTAGATTCGTTAATCGTATTTTCTTACAACCTTCAAAAACTATTGATTTGATGGGAGGTAGACTTCTAGTTGACCAGACTCTACAATAGAATCGTGTATTAAATTTTATGATTAAAACTATTGAAGAACTTCCAGTTTAAAAAAAAATCTAGCTAACGGCTACTTCCAAAATCTGCTTTGTCCAGTTTTCCTCTTCTGTTTATTTTAAATTTGTTACATTCCTTAAATCCTTTCTGACAGGTGCTCAGTAAATGTTGGTTAAGTGGAAAAATGCACAGGAGTATCCTATACTATTTTTAACTTCCACGCTTGTTTTAATGAAATAACAATACATGCGGAGTCCTATAAAGTATATTACATGATTTTTAATCTTAAATGTCAACTACCTGATAAAGTCAATAATGAAATGTGTGTTTGCTTGTCTGGATCTTACAGTGGAATCTCACATTTTTTCAAATCCTGCTGCTCGGGCTAGGACTTCTTCCACATCTTATAGTTGAGGAAGAAAACAGTGTTGTCATTACACGCTGGTGGGATCCCATGTGTCAGCTTACATGGAAGGCTCTGCTTCCTATCCCACCGCCCCAGACCTGATGGAGGAAGAGCCTGAAAATAGCTCTCCACGTTACCCACATTGTCAGAGATCTGAATCATGCCTGGCCCTAAGAAATCCACAGTTTCTGTACAATGGTCTTCCAAAAAGTATCCCCTCACTCCACAAAAATCTGTTTCAAAGTACCTAGAGTGTCAGGTTGAATGTGTATGAATGAAATTTCACTGTGTATTTGTACTTTCTTTACAGGATAGAGAAGCACAGAAAGAGGTGAAGAAAATAAGCACTTTCTTGAAGAGGTAAATAAAGAACTTGCTCTTCAACAAATCAGATGTGGTCTCCTAAAATTTAAACTAATCAAAGTTGTGTTTTTTTTTATTATTTTTTTCTTTTTTGATGTAAGGGTAAATGTGCTCAGATTTGAAAGTAAAACCACATTTCTGCAGAATGCCTTCCACTAGTAGCACTACGAAAGTAATCATGTTGTTTGGAGAAATCTATTTCCTATAATGTCAGTACAAAACGATCTTTAAACATGTATGCTTTATATTTTTCCTATCAGTAAACTATGGTCTTCAGAATATTTCTTTAAATAAAATATTTAATCCAATAAAATGAACTCTAGTAAGTATTCTGTTGTTGCTTCAATGGAGACTACAAAACAAGATAATTTCATTAATGTGGATGAAAAATGGGAAAAAATGAAGGACATGAATAAGTTGTTGATTGTTAGTGCCATCCAGTCTATTCCAACTCCCAGTGACCCTGTGCACAGCAGAGCAGAAACCTGCCTGGTCTTTTTGCACCATCCTCTCACCTTCTGATGCGGTATCAGCCAGTGCTCTGTGCTATTCACAGGGTTTTCATGGCCAATTTTTTCAGAACTGGGTGGCCAGGTCCTTCTTATTAGTCTGTCTTAGCCTGGAAGCTCCACTGAAACCTGTACACTACGGGTGACCCTGCTGGTACTTGAAATACTGGTGGCATAGCTTTCAGCATCACAGTAATGTGCTGCCACCACAGTATGACAGCGACAGACAGATGGTGTGGTTCCCTGACCCGGAAATGAACCCAGGCTGCGGCAGTGAGAGTGCTGAATCTTAACCACTAGACCACCAAGGCTGGCTAAGTTGTTGATAGAAGAGAAAAAACAGAAGAGGAAGTATATTGTAACTAGTGATCAGAGCACTGGGAATAAAATTACAATAAGATTCTGTTTTACCATCAAATTAGCAAGAATTTTTTTTCTTTCAAGAAACATTCAATGCTAGCAATGATGCCATGAGGTGGAACATTCTCATACATACACAGGGGAGGGGATTTTGACAACAATGTTTGGTAAAAGGTATCCAGAGCCTTCAAAATGTATTGTCTTTAATCTTGTCATTTCATTTCATGGAATAGTCCTAAAGAGAAAAAGTACTATTAATTATGCACAAATGTTCCTGGCAGCATTATTTATTCCAGCAAAACACTATATCTAACATTAAGAAAGCAGTTAACCATATTAGAATATAACTATAATAGGATATTATTTTGACATTAAAAATAATTACAGAAATGATATAGGGAAACACAGAGCATCTTAAGTGTAAGTATAAGACAAAATAGTATATACATATGACCTCAACTTTATGAAAATATGACAGAAAAGCATCTATTGGAAATACACTAAAATGGTAGTAGAACATATTTCTGTGGAGCTGTGTGTTATTTCTTTTATTTTCCAATTTTTAACAATAAACTAAAAGGATTTGTTTTTAAAGATTGGCACCTGAGCTAACATCTGTTGCCAGGCTTTTCTTTTTTCTTCTCCCCAGAGCCCGAGTACATAGTTGTATATCCTATTTGTAAGTCCTTCTAGTTCTTCTTTGCGGGATGCCGCCACAGCGTGGTTTGATAAGCAGTGTATAGTTTGGCGATCAGGATCTGAACCAGCAAACCATGGGCCACCGAAGGGGAGCACACAAACTTAACCACTACACCACCAGGCTGGCCCCCTAGATTTTTTTTAAAGTTAAGCTTAGCTGGCAATGATCTATAAAGATTCTCTGCTACACTTTAACCAGCCTCATCCTGGAAGTCAGGTCAAAACTTGGATTTCCCGTTTGCTATCTGAAATAGATGAACACACACACATCTATACAACTCAAAATTTCAAGCCCTGACCTAGTGAAGCCAGTTAATCAAACTGAGCTATCCAATCAGGATACCTGAATCGGTCCAACTGATTCTTGCCCAAACTCTGACAACTGGTCTGACATTGAAACTACTAGCTAAAAGGGGCAAGAGTCTTGCAGGTATCCTCACAGAAACACAGTGTCTGCAAGGCTATGGATACCTCTGACTATCTCTAAACAGCTAAAAGAATGTGCAAATTGAAACAGGCAATTCCAGCTAGCGGCAAATGTCATAGAATCAACCACATTGTAGGCTTTGTGGGAGCAGCTCATTCTGGCAGAGAGCAGTACACAGACTTCCGCTAGGAATTATGAGGAACATCCAGAATGTTCTTCATGGGTAATGTTGGGACTTGGTACTCATGACCAGAATATGACATAAGATCTAATCAATCTTATTTGTTTTAACAAAATTCCTATTTGGTCCCTGTAGTCAGTATGTCTTCATTGGACAAGTTGATGTCGCTTGATTGAGTGATCAGTTTCTGGATAACGAGTTGACCCAATAGGAGTGTAACTCTCCTAAAAATTATTTGAATCTTTGAAGTGTTAGAAATTTCTGACACATCTGACAATTTCTCCAGCAGGATGTTAACACGGGAGATCTCCCTCCTCATCATGGTAATAGTCTGTCCCCTTCAAATTAACGTTAAAGCCCTGCCATGTGCTCCCTCCCAGGGTCACGCCTGGTCAGATCTAGTCTTTGTCGTTATATAATCAAAGGGTCGATGTGTGATGAGACCAACTAAAGACAGTGTCCACATTAAATCTCCCCCATTCTGGAAGCTGAATGTTTTTCTTGGATGGCAGCACTGTACGTCGCTTATTATACTTGCTTCAGTGAGTATCTCACAAAGTGAACCGTGTGACTGTAGCTTTCCATGGTTACTTCTCTCACCCCTCATGCTGCTGACCGGGTAGAAAACAGAACAGCTGCAGAGTGTTTCTGAAATGATTTCTCCAGTGGGTCACTAATGGTACACCCTCCACCACGGACAAAGTACACAAACTGCTAACTTTTCAAGAGACTTTATGCACAACTTTGGAAAGGGGGAGTTCTCATCCAGAACTTTGGATATGTTCAATTTCAGAAGATAATAAACTGTATGTTAAAATTTCTCATAAAATGTTAAAGAAGTAACTTAGTGTTCCACTAAAATTTTAACAATTGTGCCACACAAATACAGTGTTAATTACCTTCCTTAATAACAAATGACCTTCATTGTAACATGTAAGTCTTGATTGTATAAATTGCTTCAAAAAGCTTTTCATTTGATAGTATTTGTATTCTTTTGGATTATAAAAAGCAGTGTTAACAGCTGGATGGGACCCTAGAAACCAACCTTCTCATTTTACGAATAAACAGTTTAAACTCTGATGCGTAAATAACACGGACAGGGTCAGAGAATTGGAGACTGGCCGCCCCAGGAATGGGTTCCAGGTCTTGGAATCTCATGTCTTCTGCACTCTTCTTTGAGCCCAGGGCTTTTTACATTTAACTGATTGGAGTCCAGTACGCCTGGCGTAGACTGGGGGCTCTGAGAGCGGTACCCCTTGCACAGTTCTACCTGTTGTAAGTGCTTTACCTATTTTAACTCATTTAATCCTCACAGCAACCCTGTTTACAGGTACCTCGTTACTCTGTTTACAGCTAGCGGACCTAAAGCACAAAATATTAAATATCATGCCTAACACAGGATGAGATTTGAATTTGAGCAGTCTGCTGCAGAGTCCATGCGGTATGTGAAGCACTGTGCAATCCTGCCAGCAAATGGGAGTCGGGAGGTAGGAAGTAAAATACACAAGGTAGAAAGAGAGCAGGGAAAAAAGGAAGGAAGGGAAAGGAAGGAAGGGAGTATGCAAAAAAAGAACAGTAGAGAGGGATGGTAAGGAAAGAAGGAAAAAGTAGAGAGCAGACGTAAAGAAAAATCTTTGCTTGAATTTATTTTTTGGTTATCGATACTCGTTTTCTGGTTTTACATCATAAATTTCCAACAACCTGTTGTGTATCTTGTACTATATTGAATCTGTTTTCACATTCCCACCTTCTCCTTCCCCCGAGCTGAGGAAAGAGAAAAAAGGGGATGGTGAAACATGTTTTAAATGACTTGCTCCACTCGATCTGCGTGTGCAGAGAGAGCCTCATTATGGACTGTATGAACAATTGATATTTTATTTCACACCTAAAGACAAAGTCACATTTTAGAACCAAGTATAGTTAATATCTTGATGTTCTGTGATTTTTGCAGCTCCCAAACATATTTTGCTCTAGGTGCCTGAAGCCGAATCATAAGATTTTTTTTAAAAAAATAGCTTTATTAGAGGTATAATTGACATAAAAATGCACATATTTAAAGTGTATAATTTGATGTTTTGGCATATATATCCATGAATCCATCACTACAAGATAACAACATCTCCATCACTCCAAAAGTTTCTCCATGTCCCTTTGCAATCCCCTCCCCTGACTCTCCCTGCAGCTCCCATTCCCAGGCGACCACCAATCTGCTTTCTGTCACGACAGATTGCATTATCAACACTTTTATACAATTGCAGTTGTATATCATGTACTCGCTTTCTTTGTCTGATTTCTTTCACTCAATATAATTATTTTGAGATTCATCCATGTTGTAGTTTGTACTAATAGTTTATTCCTTTTTATTGCTGAGTGGCATTTTATTGCATGGGTATACCACAGTGTTGTGGGGTTTTTTTCACTCACCTGTTGATGAACAGTTGGGCTGTTTCCTGTATTTGATTATTACAAATAAATCTATGAATATTTGTATAAATTCTTCAAATGGACATATGCTTTCATTTCTCTTGGATAAATGCTTACGAGTAGAATGGCTGAATTTTTTGGTAGATGGATGTCTGGCATTTAAAAAACTGTTGAACTGTTTTCCAAAGTTGATGTACCATTTTACATTCTCACCAACAGTGTATGAGAGTTCCACTTCCTCCACCTTTTTAACAACACTTGGTAGGGATGTGAGGCTTTTTAATTTTAGCCACTGCTCTAGATGTGTAGTGATATCTAATTGGAGTTTTAATTTGCATTTCCCTAGTGGCAAATTATGTTGAGCATATTTTCATGTGCTTATATGCTATTCACATATCTTCATTGGTGAAGTATCTATTCAGATTTTTTGCCCGTTATTTTAATTGAGATACTTATTTTCTTTTTTATTGAGTTTGGAGAGTTCTTTCTATATTCTGGATAGAAGTTCTTTATCAGATATGTAATTTGCCAATGTTTTTTCTCAGACTGTGGCTTGTCTTTTAATTCTCTTAACAGAATTGTCTTTCACCAAACAGAATTTTTTCATATTGATGGATCAATTTATACTTTCATGTTTCTTGTTTTTGGTGTCATATCTAAATATCTTTGCCTAATCCAAGACCATAAAGATTTTCTCCTGGAGCCGGCATGGTGGCACAGTGGTTAAGTTCGCACCTTCCGCTTCGGTGGCCCGAGGTTCGCTGGTTTGGATCCCAGATGCAGACCTACACATCGCTTGTCAAGCCATGCTGTGGCGGCAGATGTTAGCTCAGGGCTAATCTTCCTTAAAAAAAAAAAAAGTTTCTCCTATATTTTCTTCTAAAAGCTTTATAATTTTTGGTTTTACATTTATGTCTGTGGTCCATTTTAAGTTAATTTTTGTATATGGTGTGAGATATGGACTGAAGTTCATTTGTTGTGTGTTTGGATATACAGTTGTTCCAGCATTCTGTGTTGAAAAGTCTATTGTTTCTCCACTGAATTTCCTTTGTACCTTTGTCAAAAAGTCAGTTGTCCATATATGTGTGGGTCTATTTATGTACTTTCTGTTTTGTTCCATTGATCTATTTATCAGTATTAACATCAATACCACACTGTCTTGATTACTGTAGTTTTACATTAAGTCTTGGAAACAGTGTTATTGCTCCAGCTTTGTTCTTTTTCAAAACTGTTTTGGGTATTCTAGGTTCTTTGCATTTCTATATGAATTTAGAATCAGTTATTTAATTTCTACAAAAAACATCTAGCTAGGATTTTGATTGAGATTGTGTTGGTCAATTTCAAGATAATTAACAACTTAATTTTGAGTATTTCAACCTATGAGTTTGGTATATTTCTCCATTTGTTTAAATCTTCTTTAATTTCTCTTAGCAATGTTTTGTAGTTTGCAATGTATAGGTTTTTTACTTTTTTGTCAGATTTATCCTTAAATATTTCTTATTTTTGATGCTATTGAAAATTATAATATTTTTAATTTCAATATCTAATTGTTCATATTATATAGAAATGCAATTGATTTTTGTATATTGATCTTGTATCCTGCAACCTCTCTAAACTCAGTTATTATTTCTAGCATTTTTCTGTTTGTAGATGCCATTAGATTTTTTACAAAGGTGATATGTTATTTGTGAGAAAAGACAGTTTTACTTCTTTCTTTCTAATATGGATGCATTTTATTTCTTTTTTTGCCTTATTGTAAGAGCTACAATAAGTCTATTGATTAGAACTCCCAATACACTGTTGACTAGAAGTAGTGAGATTGAAATACTTATTTTGTTCTTGATCTTAAGGGAGAGCATTCAGTGTTTTGCCACTGATTATGATGTTACTTATAGGACTTTTTGTAGATACCCTTTATCACATTGAAGAAGGTCCCTTTTGATCCTCGTTTGTATTCCTGGAATAAATCTAACTTGGTCCTAATGTATTATCCTTTTTATATATTATTGGATTTGATTTGCTAACATTTTGTTTATAATTTTTGAATCTCTGTTCATGATGGATTTTAATCTTAATTCTCTTTGTCTGATTTTGGTATCAGAGTAATCCTGCTCTCATAGAATGAGTTGAGAAGTATTCTCTCCTCTTCAATTTTCTGGAAGAGTTTGGTAGAATTGATATGACTTCCTCCTTAAACATTTGCTAGAATTCTTTAGTGAAACCACCTGGGCCTAAAATGTTCTTGGCTAGGGAGGTTTTTAACTACAATTTTAATTTCAATTCTTGTAATAGATATAGGGCTATTTAGATTATCTTTCTTCTTGAGTGAGCTTTAGTAGTTTGTATCTTTTAAAGCATTTGTGTATTTCATGTAAGTTGTCAAGTTTATTGGCATAATGTAAATAATATTTCCTTTTATTCTTTTAATATCTATAAAATCTGTAATTATATCACCTCTCTCATTCCTGATATTAGCAATTTGTGTCTTTTCTTTTTCCTCGTCAGTCTGGCAAAAGGTTTATCAATATTATGGAGCTTCTCAAAGAAATTGCTTTTGGTTTCATTGATTTTCTGTATATTTCTGTTTTCTATTTCATTGGTTTCCACTACAATCTTTATCATTTCCTTTCTTCTACTTACTTTGGGTCTCATTTATTCTTCTACTAATTTCTTAAGGTGGAAGCTGACTTGAGACTTTTCTTCTTTTCTAATATGGGCATTTAGTGCTATGTTTCCCCCTAAGCACTGCTGTAGCAAAATCCCACAGATTTTGATATGTTTTAATTTTCATTCAGTGGAACACTCTTTCTAATTTCCATTTTTATTTCTTCATGGGTTATTTAGAAGTGGGTTAGTTTCCAGTTATTTGGGAATTTTTCCAAATATCTTTCTGTAATTGATTTCTAATTAAGTCCATTATTATCAGAGTAATCATTTGTATTACTTGAATCTTTTAACAAAGTAATTCTTTATACTACTTGAATCTTTTTAAAATTTATGAGACTCGTTCCATGACTGGATTATGTTCTATGTTGGTAAAATGTCCCATGTGCACTTGAAAAAAAATGTATTCTGCTGTTGTTGAGTGGAGCTAAGAGTCATTGAATTCTAGTTGTTGATAGTGTTGTTCAATTCTTCTGCCTTCCTTGATCTCCCAAGACTCTCAGCTTTGTCTCCTCAACTCAAGGAAACTGTGAGACTCTGGAGTTCTCCCTTTGTGCACCGTTGCCTGGAAACTCCCTCAAGGCAATAATCTGGGGGCAATTGTAGGGCTCACCGGTGTGTTACCCATCTCTCAGGGATCACTGTCCTTCCTTTCCTGCTGTCCAATATCTTGAAAAGCATTGATTCATATATTTTGTTTATGTTGGATTTTGAAAGCCAGAAATTGTAACTTTGGGGACTTGTAACTCTGCAGCACTTTCCAGTCCTATAAACCATTATTTTGTATATAGCAGATGCAAACATATGGAATTTCTCTTTTAAACAAGTTTTTATAATGTTCAAATGGATCCATTCTATAAAATAAAGTTGAGCAGTTGTACTTGAAATTAATTGTAGTATGAAATTAATTACTTATTTGGACTTTGGTTAGAACTCTGAGACAATTTTATGCTTGTTTTTATATAGCATTCGTAAGCTTTGGCAGATAAAGTTTGCATATGAAGGATTACATTATACCTTTCCTCCTTCTTAAATACTTTATATTTACACACCCGAACTAATTAAAAATTGGGAAACCTGATTGGGAAAATAATCTGCTGGAAATTACAGGTGGAAATGGCATTAGAAATTACGAATGCTACATAACCATGCCTCTAGCAGATCTCTAACTGGACAGCCACTTCTAGTCAGGCAGAGTGGAATTCATCTGGAGCTCAACATTGGCTATCCTCATTTTTAAAAGGTCCCAGTCACGAAGATAGTGATTTTCCAGCCAAGCTACTAATTCAGTTATTTATTTTGTCTCTTTGTTTGAAATGCATTTTATTTCCTTAGTATTTTCAGTCCTAGGAGCTCAGTGTACTTAGCAATTGTAATTAATCAAACACTTATTGAGCTAATATTATGAAATCATCCAAGGGTTGATCCAAGCTTTGTGGGGGCCTCAAGCTTACACATTTGGGGAATCTTTAAGAAAAAGAATACAAATCTTCAAATACAAGGGCCGGCTCAGTGGCATAGTGGTTAAGTTCACATGCTCCACTTTGGAGGCCTGGGGTTCACGGGTTCAGATCTCGGGCACAGACCTACACACCACTCATCAAGCCATGCTATGGCAGCATCCTCCATACAAAGTAGAGGAAGACTACCACAGATGTTAGCTCAGGGACAATCTTCCTCAAGCAAAAAGAGGAAGATTGGCAACAGTTGTTAGTTCAGGGCCAATCTTCCTCACCAGAAAAAAAAATTCAAATACAAAATTAGATATGAACATAACTTTATTTAGAATGAAAAAGACATCACAACAAAGTATAAAATTTTAAAAGCTGACAAATGACACAAATATTAGAAAACCCAGAAAAGTAACAATATTTCATTATTAACTGTGTGACACCCCTCTAGGACACTTTTTTCCTACATTTTCCCACATACTCTTTGTTCATTTTGTCATATGCCATTAATTTTTTAAGTTATTTTCTAAAGAGAGAGGGTATAGAAAAATTGGTCTTTCCTCTAGCATGATTGATTGACATTTATTTCTTACTACTGATGGTTTAGAAAAGCTCCTCTCAGGCTCACTTCTTGCTGGTAATGCATGCGGTAATTTCCTCAGCAGCACTGCTTCCCCAGGCTGAGTCATGGGAGAATGCCAGCCCTTCCAGCCTGGGTGGCCCTGCTGTAGCTGGTCCAGCTCTGCCCAGTCTTGGCACCTCCAGTTCCCAGCCCCACCTCACCCTCAGCCGTGAGTGAAGCCTGAGTCATGAGCCTTGAGCCTGAGCCTTGAAGCCTGGCTTATGGTTGGCCCTGAGCAGGAATCTGAGTAGTACCTTGTTCATATGCTTCTCCTTGGAGTCAAAGTCAGGGGCTGAAGCTCCATGCAGGCCCCAGAAGCAAGCCGTCACTGGGACCAGCTGATATGGAGGTTGGAAGCTGCCCACTGACAATCCCCACCACCAAATCCACCATAGTGTGTATAGGGGAAACCTCAGACTGAATTGCTTTCCAAGCCTTCTTCCTGGAGCAGGCGGGGGCTGCTCTTAGTGGGGAAGGGAAGGGACAAAGAGCAGGAGGGAGGGGTAGACACAAACACATACACGTGAGGTCCCCTGAATAAGAACAGATTAATACCACTATCTCACCACCTTCTTCCAACCACCTATAGCATAAAGCCCAAAGTCTTCAGCAGGGCTTTCAAGAAACGCCATGCTCCCATTCAGTCTGTCTTTCTAGCAGAGCTCCCACCATCCCCCCACCACACACACACACACACACGCACGCACACTGTCTGCGTTCCAGACAGACGGGATTGATTGTTGCTCAGAGCCTGCCTGGTGCTCTTCTGCCCTCTGGTTTGGGTTTTTTCATCCTGTTGGGCCACCTTCCTTCCCCCGTGCCCACTTTCTGGAAAACTCCCTCCCTACTCTAGGCCTGGCTCAAGTGATGGAAGTTCTGCCACCAAACTTTCCTGATCCACATGACCGAATGTGCTCTCTCCCTCCTCAGAATTGCAGGGCACTTTTTATGTCCTCTTTTAGCCTAACCAACTGTCAGATTTTCAGCAAGGTGAGGGTAAGAACCATCTATTATTCCCTTTGTATCTCTGGGCTAGCCACAGGTACTCAATTAACACGTGTTTAAGTAAAACAACTCAAGACAGAGAAAAGCACTTCACATGTTCCTAAGGTTCCCAAAAGAAAACTGAGAGGCATTTCTACCCTCAGATGTGACGTCACAGGGAGAGAACAGAGAGAAGAGGGGGCAGGGCAGTGTAGGAAGTAGAGACGCCCAGCAGATCAGGGACCAGACAAGAGACAGGAAATCTGAGGCAATGCCAAGACCAGCCCTAGACTTCAAATTCATGACACTCTCTTACTCCCCTAAAAACAATACAGACGTGTGTGTATGCTGTTTTAATTTTTACTCCCACAGCCTTTCCTGAATGGAATACAGACCACATATTATGGCATTTCTAGTAAGTGTGGCATTTCTATGACCCAGTTGCTTTTTTTCCTTTTTGAGATTTTAATTTTTATTCCACTTCTAGGCTTCAGTTTCCAGTCTATTGTTTTAGCAATAAAGTAACTCCTGCAATACCCCAGTGTGAAAATTAAAATGATTTAGAGCAGTCACGGAGGACCATTCCTGACAACCTGGCAAGAGTGAGTGTTGCTCTGGGGCTACTTAGCCCCTGTGCTCATTGCTGACATATTGCAAAATAAAAAGATGACAGATGATTTTTATTGCTTTCGAGAACAGTCCGACAATGTATATATATAATGATAGCACATATATTATGTTTATAACATTTTTAAAGTTTTCTTTTCAATGCAAAAAACCCCTGCTTTATACTCATATTAAACTTTTAATTTTTCAAAGTGTTATCACATCATATTTCAGTGAACGCTTTGGACTTGCTGAGACAGCAGAAAGTGATGCCAATCACATCTGACCTTTGAGGAAACTGAAACAAAGGTGAGATTTGCTGAAGGTCACATACCTACTGAATGAGAGAGTGAGGACTAGACACAGGTGTCCTGACTCCCAGCCCGAGCCTGTGCAGCGAGGAAAGAAGTCATATTTGGAGCCATCCAATCAGTCTTAAACCATTTTGGATTTAATGTCCTCAGGAACTAACTCTGTTTCCTTTTACTTCTAAAAACAAAGATAGAGTTCTCGAAATTTGTATAGTTGTTAACCTAGCCAACGACATACGAGCATCTCCCGTGGTGGGAAAATGGTTCACTGGAAGGGAAAACAGTAATTTAAGATGAGCTTGGATGGAAGTTAGTGTCCATATAAGATAAATTCCTGGGAATGGCCTGGAAAGGTGCCTTCTTCGACTTGGGAAACAATTTACTTACATCTGCTTGTGGTAGTTTCTCCACAAGATGTTGCTCATAGTCATACTTTGTTTTTCTTTTAATTTGGATGTAAATATGGGAATTTTCACTGGTCCATAACTATAATTTACCTTTCATAACATCCTTAGCTGAGATTATGACCTATCTCACACTTGCAAATCCCCCACCCCAGTCTGGACCATTTCATTTGGCTCACTGAGTTGGCCGGAGAAATTGGGGACTGAGAGGAAAGTTTATCTGGGTTTTCCCAAACTTAGCTCTGTATTATTAACACCTGGCTTCTTTACAAAGCGGACAGCTTGCTGGGGCTGCAGAAGCAATAGCTGCACATTTTTTCCTGACCTCCCACCCCGGTCTCAGGGTGGACACACGGTCAGCGTAAGGGCCCTCCTCAGGACGCACAGGGCCCGTGAGAAATGCTCCTCTGAACACAGTTAGCTAGACCCCGAGTTAAGTTTCTTAGTCAAGAGAGGAGCCAGCGAACTGAGTTAGGTCTCAAAAGAATCATCCAATGGAGCAGATTGTGCACCCAGCTGCCCGCCTAGGACGGGGCCTCAATCCTTTGACAGCATTTTAGCAGATGTGGGGATAAGCACTGTTCCATCCCCCTCCAGGCATTCTCTGAGAAGTGAGTGCTGTCTCTCACTGGTTTACGTGCCCCTAAAATCCATTCATTAGAAGGGATGCCTCTTTCTTTCCCTTTTACATCGGCTCTATTAAGGTATAAATTACATACAACGAAGTGTACCCATTTTAAGTGTACAATTTGATGAGCTTGGAGGTTATACAACAGTGTAACCTCTACCACTATGAAGATACGAAATATGTGCATCATTCCAGAAAGTTTCCTTAAGTCCCTTTCCATTCAGTATCCCACCTGCAACCACAGATCTGCTTTTTGTCACTATAAGTTAACTGTTTTTTAGAATACCTTATACATGGACTCATTCCTTCCCTGAGCATGTTTCTGAGATTCATCTATGTTATTGGATATATCAATAATTCATTCTATTCTGTTGCTGTATATATAATATTGCACAGCTTGAATATGCCATAAATTGTTTACCAATTCACCTGTTTTCGGTTGTTTACAGTTTGGGGTTGTTAAGAATGAAGCTAATATGAACACTCACATGCAAGTCCTCTGAGGACACGTTTTTATTTGGAGAGGGGAGGCAAAAACCTAGAAGTGGAATTTTCTCACTTGGTAAAAGTGTGTTAGCTTTACAAGTAACTGCTACACTGCTTTTCAGATGATTGTACCATTTTGCATCCCCATCAGAAATGCGTGAGAGTTCCATTGTTCCACATCCTTACCAACACTTGGCATGGTCAGCCTGTCTTTAATTTTCGCCATTCTAACGGATGCGTGTGGTATCTCATTGTGGTTTTAATTTGCATTTCCCTGAGTAATGATTTGAGCATGTTTTCGTGTGCTCACTGGGTTTCTCCTTCCTTGACTCAATTGCTCTGACAAGCTTAATGACACTAAATTCAATAATTCTATAGCCAAATGCATCCTTGTCAGTTGCTGGTAGGTTGTTACATGTTCTTTCTTGGCTTAACACTGACAGTACATAAAACAGCTGACAGAAGCTCTGATTTCCTTCCCATCTCAGGGTGAGCTCACTGAAACAGACCTTCAGAAATCCCCCGCAACGAAAGCTGAACAGGTAGAGTGAGCCTACAACATTGGAACATCCCTGGGAGAAGGGAGATAAAAATCTCATGTCCTTCTTCCTTCCTTGCTCTTCTCTACTTATAGGAACCCCTATTGATACAAAACCAACAACCAGTCATGAGTTCTCTGATCTCTCACAACACAGTCTTTCCTTCTTAGTTTGTTATTCAATTCTATATTTCTCTGAATTGTTATCTACTCCATAAGCACATGTATTCATTCCCTAAATAGATTTAAAGATACCATGTCTTATTTTGCTTCTGCATTCCCATGGTGCTCAATAAATACTTTCAAAGTTGAATTAAATTTCAATTTTCAATATATATAATATATATAGCAGAGAGAGAGATTGAGAGTGAGGCTGAGATTGAATTTACTCTAGATTTCAGAGTAGTCATTTCATGTGATCTCAAACTTTTCATCTCCAAAACTTTACGAGATTCCTCCCCCCGGACTCCGTAATCTTGTTGACAATGTAAAACAAACCACAGTTAGCCTGGGAATTATCTTTATGGAATAAATCAACATATTGTTTTGAGTTCTTCACTGCATGTATTAATTTAAAAAGAACACATGTCTTGGTTCAGTAAAACTTTGCAGAAAGCCAGACATCTCATAAAAAGAATTTGTTAGTTGAGATGTTTATCCCTCCAGCTATCTTTTTCCTTTTTACAACTACAAAGAATATTGGTGTTTCTTTACTTTTCAGAATCATCTACTCAGGAAGACTTCTGGCAATAGTTCCAACAGGAAGTACACTATGCTGAAGCAATGGGTCTTTATGAGGTCTGATTCCTTCCTATCCTTTCACTGGTCTGCCCAGAGGTGTGTCAGCTCCCACCCTGCCTCTGTCAGAAGAGCATCTTTCAGTCAGGACGTTCCACTTATGCAAGGTGTGATCCAGAGAGGCCAGGCTGAGGCCACACCGGGTTACCCTCTACCCCTGCCTCTGTCATATTGCGGTGCCTACATGATGAGGGGTTGGGGGCTGGGGAAGCCCAGCGTACTGCTGCTTCACTGGAACTGTCCGGTGTAGAGGAAGACATTCAGAGGACCACAGAAATCAGACTTTTTCAGAGGAGAACTAAAGCCTTCCAATGACTGATCCTCAGTTAACCAATCTTCCACCAACTGATGAGACAACCAATATCCATAAAGATGTCCTAAAGCATTCAAGACTCTGAAGTGCCCTCGGCATCAAAAAAGAAAGATTAAATCGTATGTAGTAAATGTTCATAGTTTAATATAAGTACTTTTATTATAATCTTCTACACCCATTGGTCTCCAAACGTTTTTGATTGCAAGCTTGAATCAGTTTTAAAAAACTGGCATCCCCCAATATATTTACACTTATTTCTTTATAAATTATACATATCAATACACTCCTAAAATGTTCACAATGAAGCACACATACACATAGAACATTTTAAAGGGTAAGATTACCTCCTTTCTTGATTAAAAAAGAAATTTTTAACAAAGTGGAAATACAGTCTTCGCCTTTATCCGTGATTTCGCTTTCCACAAGTGTCAGTTACCTGCAGTTGACTGCAGTCTGAAAATCTTAAATTGAAAATTCCAGAAATAAACAATTCATAGGTTTTAAATTGCACGCTGTTCCGAGTAGCGTGATGAAATCTCGCCATCCTGCTCCGTCCTGCCCTGGACGTGAATCTTTCCTTTGTCCAGTGCATCTGCCCTTACTCACTTAGTAGCTGTCTTGGTTATCAGCTCTACCATCATGGTATTGCAGTGCTTGTGTTCAAGTCATGCTTATTTTACTCAGTGGCCCCAAAGTGCAAGAGGAGTGATGCTGGCAATTTGGATATGCCATAGAGAAGCCACGATGTGCTTCCTTTAAGTGAAAAGGTGAAAGTTCTCGACTTAATAGCAAAGGAAAAAAATCGTATGCTGAGATCACTAAGATCTACAGTTAAGAACGAATCTTCTATCCTTGAAGTTGTGAAGAAGGAAAAAGAAATTCATGCTAGTTTTGCTATCGCACTGCAAATATGTATGTATAGAAAAAACATAGTATCTTTAGGGTTCAGTCCTATTGGCAGTTTTAGGCATGCACTGGGGGTCTTGGAACATACTCCACATGGATAAGGGGGGACTACTGTAAAGGGATACTTTCTTAATGTGATAAAAGACATTTATCCGAGCCCTTCATGCTTATTAGCACAGAATTTAGAAGTATTTGTACTAAAGTCAGGGGCAAGACATGGATAACACTATCACTACTGTTGTTTAATATTGTTCTGGAAGTACCAGCTCTAGTTACAAAAGGCAAGTAAATTACAGCATAACATTTGAAAGTAATATTTAATCAAGTATAACCAATCTCATTATTTATGTAGGTGAATAAACTTATATGCGTAAAAACCTGAGAGAATTAACTGCAAAACTATTTTCAACAGCAAGAGAATTTACTGAGGTAATGCAGTAAAAAATTAATGCACAAAAATCAATAGCTATCACATATACAAATAACAGCCAGTTAGAAGATGTAATAGAAGGTAATGCTCCATCTCCCATAACCACAAAACAAACTCAAATATCAGGGGTAAACCTAGATATTTATCACGCCTGATAGATAAACAGAAATCTAAGGGCCCCTAGGGCTTGAACAACTGGAAAGACATACTGTATCTTGGCTAAGAAGACAACATCCTAAAGTTATCAAAGATTCCTCAGTCTACAAATTTAGTGTAATTTCAATTAAAATACCAACAAGATTCTTTCTGTGTTCTAAGATTCAAACAGAAAAACAGACAGCGAGTAAAAAAGTTTAGTAAGGAGGGGTGACCATACCTACAAGATATGAGAAAATGTATTACAAAGTTATCATAATGACAGCAGTATTGTGAATGAATAGATGAACAGATCAGTGAAACTGAATAGGAAGGCGTACATACATCCAAATACGCATGTGAATTTAATATATGAGAAAGGTGGCATGTGAAACGGATCATTCAGTGAACGAGGCCCTGGAAGAAAAGATGGGCGGAAAGATGGGATAAACTGTAAAGTTAGGCAACTGGTTTAGATCTTGTTTAACCAGCAGGAAGCAGCAGCATCTTGAGGTGCGTCCTCCTATAGCACCATGATGTTCACAGATCCCCTTAAGGGCACTGACTCTGTAACATCAATCGTTACATTCTAGGCATGCACACCTGTGTCTGGAGCTACACACAGTAGCTGCTCAGTAAAGGTCCTCACCTTCTTCAGCTCTGAATACCACCGCAGGGAAGGGTATACCAACCAGGAAGGGAATCAAGGCTCAGAATTAAAGGGCACAAATAGAAACAGAAAAAGGGAAGGCAAGAATCATCTAGCCTGGCACACACCCAGGAGACCTTGTTGATAGGCCTAAGAGAAGATAAAGGAAGAGGTGCCTACAATAGAGAATCACGGAGATCTCACCACAGAGAGATCTGATGTGTCATCTGGGAACAACCACAGCTGCAAGACAGGCACCCCAGGAGCCCAGAGGCATGGCTCTGTGTGAACTTGAGCAAGCCAAGTACTTGTTGGGGATACTTCTTCCTGCTGAGCCCAGCTCGTAGGGTTCACACAAGAGGGACATGAAATGACGAATGAGAGAACGCTTTGCAAACTACAATCGGAGGTAACTGTTCGCTTTGGGTTGAGCCTTGCTTGTAACATGCACTCGCCTCACTTTTATTTCCAAAGGAGCTGTGGACTCGGTAGACCCAGATAGAATCCAGATACCCTCCCCCAAAGGAAGTTATCATTGGGAGCGATGGTATAGTCAGCATCTTCTTGCTGCCATCCAAATGCACGTCCCTGGAAGGAGCATTTGCCCTGTGAGCCTGCTGCTTCATTTGCCTTCATCTTGGCAGGCAGTGAGGCATCTTTCGGAACTTGATGAAAGACACGGAGCTCAAGCCAGAACACAGCAGCAGTGAGGGCTTTCCTAGATGCGGAGCTCACATCAAAGCTGTCTTCTTCTGTGCTGACATGTGTAACTCTTTAGCCGGCCTGATAGCACCCACAGAGACAGCCTCTCAGGTTCCTGTGGGGAGAAAACAGAGCCAGAGACATGCTGTACTGAGCTGGCAGATACCGTATTCTTTCTGTAAAAGTCTGCTGGGAAAGCAACTAGGCCAAAAATCCATTATGCCGGATATACTGCAAGGATGACCAAGGCTGCCTCAGGGGTCCTGGTGGCTTTAGTATCTATTTCCAGAGAAAGAGTAGGAAGGGATCAAGAGCAAAGAACATGGGAAAATATGCTGCCCTATCTCTGGAGTTCATGTATTTCCCAGAAATTCAAGATTCCAGGAAAAGGTGGCATGACATAAAAGGAAAAAAGCGTACTGGATTCAGAATTGGATTCAAATCCAGACCTGGTATTTGCTACGTGTCCAAACTTGGGCAAGTGACTTAAGCATTCTGAGCCTGAGTTTCCTCATCTGTAAAAGGGTGATAAAAATTCCTACTATGCAGGATGTTAGGAAGATTAAATAACTGTACATAAAATAGTTGGCACATAGAAATGTAGGGTATTTCTCATCATTCCTCCTAGAGAGACAGAGACCCTTCTGGCTAATCATATCTTCCCTAGATATTCCCACATTGATGTGGGGTCAGTGAGCTGAGGAGTTGAAAGAAAGATTTCTTAGACTCTTAAGATCTGGCAGTAGTGCTCTTTTATTTAGAGGATAGTATAGAATAGCATGGGGACAGGACCCATGGGCAGTCAGAGCTTCTGCTGCCCCAAGTTGAGGGTTAGAGCTAAATTTAAGGCATAGGTATGTGAGTTATCTCTTTACAAGACAAAGGAAAGAATATGTAAAAAAGTTAAAATGGTATCAGTGCCCGTAGGGTCCGGCCATTGGGCGGCCCCACAACTTTTAGATAAGAATCAAACCGGATTGAGTAAATGGCAGAAGTCACAGCTTAAATATTATCCTCAACTAAAGACAAAGGAGGATTTGGGGAGGGGGGGGTCAGTTACATGAGGTTGCCAGACAGTAAACAACTTAAGTCCTTGCCTCTGGCATTGATTAAGAGTCTCTAGAGATAAGGCCATCCCCCTTCTTCCTGGCACAGAGAGGGAGGCATCTTTACAGATAGAGGTTTCCCTTAGAAATGTAAATGTTTCCCAACAAAGGGGCAAGCAAATTCCACTCCTCGGAGCCTGCTTCTCCTCTGCAGTTTTAAAATTAACCAGCCTAAAAATCCTCATCACACATTGCTTTTTATGCCCCTTTCCCTGTAATGCCATTAAAATTGCCTACACATAAGAATTTGGTGCTTGTTGACTATTTTCCTAGATTCTGGTTGTTTAATAAATATTTACAGAAACAAGCCCAGCCATGAGCTCACTACTCAGAAGCCCGGAAGTGCATGGTGGCATCACAGGACCTTTGTGCCAGTCCTGGGAGAGAAGCTGTGCCTTTCATTCCGTCACACATTGTATTACTCCCAACACTGTCTTGCACACACACTAGATGGTGAATCGGGGCTGGGTTTTTTGACCTAACTGGGTCTCAAAACAGAGTTCAGAACCCTGGTGAGACTTTCCTTAATTCACATTTTTTGTCTGATGGTGTTTTCATTTTCCCATCAGCTACTGAGAGCTTGAAAGAAACTCAAGGAAGGAAACTCACAAACCTCTGGTAGAAGATACTGTGTGAAATGCTTTGCACATTTAGGATTTTTCAATCCTCCCCACAAGATCATCATGCCCATTCTACAGGTGATGAAACACAAGCTCCCTGAAGTTATATAGCTCACACGGTGTGACACGGCTGGTGACTGGCTGAGCTGAGAGTCACATCCAGCACTTTCAGAATGAGATGGTCAGAGAATGAGAATTTTAAGGAAAGATAAAACTGCAATACTTTCAGGCATTTTGTAAGCCTGTAGAAGCGTCTGGAGCCTGGTAGTTGTTGACTTTACTTGCAAGCCTGACGTCCAAGACTCTGCTAACCCCCTTCCCTATTCTCTTCTCTGTTTTCCCTCGTCCCTTTCTTTTCTTTCTTCCATTTCTTCTCCCATTTGGACCATAGAAAGGCACTTACTCCATTTTAGCCAACAGAAATCTCCCAAGCCCAGGGGAAGGACGTTGGGGACTTTCCACTGGAGGGCCTCCGCCTTAGTCGCGGGAGCCCTTCACGGAGGCCCGCCCGCGTCCCGGAGCGCCGAGGAGCATCTGGGCGAGGCAGGCAGGGCGGTTGACTGCGAGTCTTTCTTTGCACAAGACACTTTGCCTTTCCTTCCCTTGGGATGTTTTCGGTTTTTCCCAACAATCACATAAGCTAAGTTCTGTGTTACTGTTTCAGTTATCTCAGTACATGGGGGAAAGAGCCAAGGAGGAAACTGATACCCCGTGTTGTGTAAGCTGTTTTCTGGGAAATTCACAACTGTCTCCTGCGTGGTTCGGGGCTGGTTACCGCTGTCTGCATCCCGCGCCGCCGGGCCGTCTGCGCCTTTAGAGAAAGAGCCTCAGCATTTAGAGGCATGGTCTGTGTCCTCCTTTCATCTTCCTGAGCTGTAGCACAGCCAAAGAGAAACCACACTTCTTCAATCTTTGTATCCACAGAATCTAGAATAAAACCTGCCACACACCAGGAACCTAGTAAAAATCTTTTGGAATCAGAAGGGAAGGTGGGTTGATTACACTGGGTGCTTCTCACAAGCCCACAGGGTTAGGACCAACAGGTATACCATGGACAAGAAGAGGCAGAGACACCCTGGTCTCACCAGACCTGACTCTGGGGTCCATACCTGAGGACCACAAGGTCATTTCTTGGCATCTTCCATGCCAGCCCTCCCCTGAGAGAGTCAACCCCTCTCAGCACCAAGGGAGCCAGACCCGTGCTTCCCGTTGAGGTATGACCCCTGGAAGACAAACAAGGCATGGAGTTCCTTTGATTTGAGTTTTGTAAGTGATAATGAAAATAATTATATTTTTTGAGCAACAGTTAGAAGCCAGATGCTATTCAATGCTTTGTATATATCATTTTAACCCATATGATTGTCCTGCAAAGGACAATCTTCATTTTAGGATTGTCCTTTAGGTCATTTGAGATTGTTCTCATTTCACAAATGAGAAAACCATTGCCCAGAGAGGCTAAGTAACTTGCCTAAGGTCACGCAACTAGTGAGTCGCAGAAACATGATTCTAACTCAGACCTGTCTGCTTCCAAAGTCCATAGATTGGCCACAAATGGAAGCTGACGCGCAGTCTTTCAAGTTTTTCTTGAGCCATCCCCACCGCAGCACTCCATTTGCTCACTTCTTCCTCGGAAGCTTCGGCTTGCTTCACTAAGTCCCCCCACCTACACCCCCTGCCCTCTGATACATCATTTCTGTGCTGATGAAAACATTCCCTCTCCCCTTCACTCCCATTGTTAACTAGAAGGACCTGCCTCCAGAGGGGAATTAGGTTTGAGGACAGATGAGGGAAGAGCTCTCTGCCTCCCTTGCCAGAAAATCATCCAGTGTCTGAGGCTGAACCTTGGGTTCCCTGAGGGGCCAGGAAGGACAGCAGGGAAGAATACTGGGCTGACCCTGCCCTCCCATGTCCCTAAGGTCTCCAGTGCCACCATCTGTCCCAGGATACCAAGGATCAGCCTTTGCTGTGAGGATCAAATGAAACAAGGGACATGAAGGTGCCCAACACAGTGTCTCACAAAACATGCTGCAATCTCTGCTTGCCTCTTCCTCCCACTTCTTAGCTTCTCCTCCTCTCCGCTGAGCTGTCCTGCCATCCTCCTCAGCAGGGCTACCCTCTCTTCGCTGCAGAATCATATCCCAGGCAGGCGAAAGACCCCCGCTCTCTGGCACCCAGTGGTCAAGCAGCAAGGAGCAGTTTCAAGTTGGGGGAAGGGCGATGTGGGTGGAAGGACACAGAATGCCAGCTCGGAAGCCCAGAGATGAGGAGGCAAGCTGTGAGAAAGGTTGGGCATCTAATTATTTCACCACGTATGAATGACTCTGTGTCTGTGTGTGTGTGTTTAATTCAGATGGGTGTGTGGGCAGGAGAGAGAGAAATAACTATAGTTAATAGTCATCGTTTTTTAAGCACCTGTAATCTGGATCTGGGCTTGAGTCCTGGCCCATTAATAACCATCCGTGTGACCTTGAACAAGGCATTTAAACTCACCAGGCCACTATGATCTTATGCTTTCCTATTGTGAGAGAGGTATTATTATTCTCTTCTTACTAATGAACAGACTGGTGCAAGTCCCACAGCCAGCATAACTGCTGTAATCACATACTATGTCCCAAGTTTCGTGAGCATCTTTTATGTACTATCTTATTTAATTTTCACAAAAATGCAAGAAAATGTTAATAGTTTCATTTTACCGGTTAAAAAGATCCAAGTACTTAGAGATATTAAGTAATTTGTCCAAGATCTCATATCACATAGCAGAAGATTTAAGGTGGAAAACTGAAGTATAGTACTGGAGGATAAAAACAATAAAATAATAATAGCATCCTTTATTTACATGCCAACCATACTCGGTCCTGCACTAAGCCCTATACGTGCGTTTTCTCCTATTAGCAACTATGAATAAAACTGCTGTCAACATTCATGTGCAGGTTTTCATGTAGACACAGGTTTTCAACTCATTTGGGTAAATACCTAGGAGTGTGATTGCTGGATCCCATGGTAAGAAACTGCCAAAATGTCTTAGGAAATGGCTGTACCATTTGGCATTCCCACCAGCAATGAATGAGAGTGCCTGTTGCTTGACATCCTCACCTGCATTTGCTATTGTCAATGTTTTGGATTTTAGTCATTCTAATAGATGTGTCGTGGTTTCCCATTGTTGTTCTAATTTGCAATTCCCTAATGACAAGTGATAATGAGCATCTTTTCTTATGCTTGCTTGCTATCTGAATGTCTTCTTTGGTGAGGTGTCTATTTAGATCTTTTCCCCTTCTTATTTAATTGGCTGTTTGCCTTCTTATTGTTGAGTTTTAAGAGTTCTTTGTATAATTTGGATACAAGTCCTTTATCAGATATGTGTTTTGCAAATATTTTCTCTCAGTCTGTGTCTTGTCTCTTCAACTTCTTTACAGTGACTTTTGCAGAGCAGAACTTTTTAATTTCAATAAGGTCCAACTTACCATTTCTTTTCATGGATTATGCTTTTGTTGTTGTATCTAAAAACTTGTCACCAAAACCAAAGTCACCCTGGTTTTCTTCAGTTTTCTTCTGGACGTTTTGTAGTTTTGCATTTTGCATTTGGGTACGTGATGCATTTTAAGTTAATTTTTGTGGAAGCTGTAAGATCTGTATCTAGGTTTCTTTTCTTTCTCTGTTTTTTTTCTTTTGCATATGGGCATCCAGTTGTTTCAGCACCATTTATTGAAAAGACTATTCTTTCCCCATTGAATTGCCTTTGCTCTGTTGTCAAATATCAATTGACTGTATTTATGTGGATCTATTTCTGAGCTCCCTCTCGTTTTCCACTGATCTTTGTGCCTATTCTTTCATCAACACCATGCTGTCATATAACTTTATAGTTAGTCCTAAAGTCAGGTGGTGTTAGTCCTCAGCTTTGTTGTTCTCAGTATTGTATTGGCTATTCTGGTTCTTTCACCTTCCCCTATAAACTTTAGAATCAGTTTGTCAATATCTAAAAATAGTTTGATTTTTATTGGAACCACAGTAAATCTACGAATTAAGTTAGGAAGAATTGACTTCTTAATATATCGAGACTTTCAATCCATGAACATGAATATCTCACTGTTTATTTAGATCTTCTTTGACTTCTTTCATCAGAGTTTTGTAGTTTTCTACATACAGATTGTGCATAAATTTTGTTAGATTTATACCTAGGTATTTCTTTTTTGTATGCTATTATAAATGGTATTGTTTTCCATTTCAAATTCCAATTGTTCGTAGCAGATATTTAGGAAAGCAATTAACTTTTGTTTATTAAGCTTGTATCCTGCAACCTTCCTCTATTTGTTTACTAGCTTCAGGAGTTTTATTGTCAATTCTTTTGGATTTTCTACATAAACTATCATGTCATCTGCAAACAAAGACAGTTTTATTTAATTCTTCATAATTTGTATACCTTTTATGTCCATTTCTTATTTTATTGTACTAACTAGGACTTCTAGTACAATGTTGAACCGGAGTGGTGAAAGGAGATATTTCTGCCTTATTCCTGATCTTTGGAAGAAAGTATCCAGTTCTTACCATTAACTATCGTGTTGACTATAGGCTTTTTGTGAATCTTCTTTATCAAGTTGAGAAAATTCCCCTCTATTCCTACTTTTCTGAGTGTGTTTTTTTTTTGATTAATGTTATGATAGATTACAACCTTGTGAGATTTCAGTTGTACATTATTGTTAGTCATGTTGTGGGTACACCTCTTCCCCCTTTGTGCCCTCCCCCTCTGAGTGTTTTTTTAAATCATGAATGGGTGTTGGATTTTTTTCAAATGCTTTTTCTGCATAAATTGATATGATGATATGATTTTTCCTCATTAGCCTGCTGATACAGGCGATTACATTAATTGATTTTTAGATGAGAAAATAGCCTTGCAAACCTGGAATAAATCCTACTTGGTTGTGATGTATAATTCTTTTCATACACTGTTAGATTTGACTTGCTAATATTTTAAAGATTTTTGCATCTATGTTCACAAAAGATGTTGGTCTGTAGTTTTCCTTTCCTGTACTCTATTTATCTGATTTTGATATTAGGATAATTAATGCTGGCCTTATATAATGAGTTAAGGAGTGTTCTTTCTATTTACTAAAAGAGATTGGAGGTGATTCATATAATTTCTTCCTTAAGTGTTTAGTAGAATTCACCAGAGAAACCATCTGAACCTGATGCTTTCTTTTTTGGAAAGTTATTAACTGTTTATTCCATTTCTTTAGTGGATACAGGCTTATTTAGATTATCTATTCTCCTTGTGTGAGTTTTGATAGTTTGCATCTTTCAAGGAATTAGTCTGTTTCATCTAAGTTATCAAATTTGGGGGCATTATTTTTCTTTGTATGGTATCCCTTGGGAAGGAAATTAGTAAGGGATCTCCAAGAATTGAACCAGGTTCTGTATTTCTATGAGAATTAGAGGAGATCATGCCTGTAAGATGCTTAGCACAGATCTGACAAATAGAAAGTGCGGGATAAATGTTAGCTGCTGGTATATGTACTACATTCAATGCTTACTAGACTTACAAGCTCTATTCATGCGTGTTTGAGCTTGATGGTTTGCATCTCACCTGGCCTGATCTTTAAAAAAGAAAGGGCAACAGATTCCTCACAGGCAGGACTTCTTTAATGGTGGGGCAAGGAGACTGGAAACTCTCTCCCTCTAAAATTACGATAAAACTAGACAAAATTGTGAAAACAACTATTTCAGGACTCTGGAAATTGATCAAAGGCATGTAACAAATTAAGAAGCATTAATTGAAGAAAAATCACTGAATTCTAGCTAAGAACAATGGGAATCTGAAGCATTTTTGCCTGGAGTTGCTCTCTCTCGTCCCTACCTCTAACTCAATTTGTGCGGTAGTTCTACCAGGGTGGGGCAAGCAATGAAATCTTGCAGCTTCTCTGCCAGGGCTGCCTTCTTGATTTGGAACAAAGCATGGAAAAATCCAACGCCAGTGGGCGTTGCCATAAACAATAGCATCTCAGTGAGAAACAAACAGGAAAGGCCAACATCACAGCTAGCCTGAAGTGGTGACCCTGGTTGAGGCAAGAAACAGAGAGACAGACTAGCGAGAAATTTAACAGGATAATCCGGGAAAGGAGGTAGACATTGTAAGTTCCCACGTATCCCTGGTAGACTGAAAGGCTGCACACATGCCTATGGCTACGTCCCTCCCAGGAGAGACCAGAGAGGGCCCTAGCTATTCACGCATCCCTGGCTGAACTTGAGTCCTTGCACCTGTAAAACACAAAAGAGCTTGAAAGAAAGTAAAAGTCTGGGGTAGACTTGTAAACTATCTAAACCTTAGTGTATTTTCCAACACACACGAAGATTCGTTGGCAAAGGATGTAAGGCTATTGGACTCAAAGTATTTGAGCACAACTTCTAACCAGTCATTGTCTGACCACTAAGCTATGCTGTCACGGGGAAAACTCCAAGGGAACCAGGCTTAAGAATAAGAATAATATTTTTTAAAAACTAAGCAGAAATATCAGCAACAGAGAAGAAATATCTGAATGCATAACAGCCATAAACTTCCGAAATTTGATGAAAAACATTAATCTACATACTAAGAAGCTCCAGATAAATAAAAAGAAATCCACACCTAAGCACATCATAGTCAAACTGTTAAAAACCAAAAACAAAGAGAAAAATCTTGAAAGCAGCCAGAGAAAAAAGATTCATTATGTACAGAGGAACAACAATTAATAGCTGACTCTTCATATGAAAAAATACAGAGTAGAAGGAAGTAGATTGACATAATCAAACTCTTGGATTGAAAACTGTCAACCAAGAATTCTACATCCAGCAAAACTATCCTTCAAAAATGAAGGTGAAATAAAAACATCCCCAGATAAACAAACACAGAGTTCATTGATAGCTGAGCTTTCTTGTAAGTAATACTGAAATAAGTTCTTCAGACTGAAAGGAAATGTCGTCAGATGCAAAGTAAATTCACATAAAGAAATAGAGTATTGGGAAAGGTGAATACCTAGGTAAAGATAGGTTTATATAAATATGTCCACACAAAGACTTGTGTGTGAATGTTCATAACAGCAATATCCATAATAGCCCAACAGCAGAAACAATCCAGATGTCCATCAGCTCGTGAGTGAATAAACAAAAGTGGTATATCCATACAATGGAATTCTATTAAGCAGTAAAGAGGAATGAACTACTGAGAAGGCCCAGAGCTGATTTGTAAAAGCCTGGCACTGAGCTTCAGCTGTGAAAAGAAGGCCAATGACTCAAAATTGGAGTCAACACATCCGGAAAATAATGTCTAACACATGATAGAACCACCAGGCAGCCCTGAATCCTTCTGGGTAAAAGCTGCTTCCTCTGGGGCTGATCTGCAGAAGAAGCAGGTTATAGAAACATCTAGACTACATCCTGGCCAGCCCTCAGAGATGATGTAGAAGGGAGGCTTTATTAGCACCAAACCCGTTGCAACTTAAGATTCATGAGAAATACAAAGCTCTGAGTTGGCAGGCCTGAGATCCATTCACAGCTCAATGATAGATTGGAACATATGGGCTTAATAGGTTGATGAAGTAATTCCAATCGTTCAACAAACGGGTATTGAGTACCTGCTCACTGTCGGGCATGGTGTTAGGTAATAGGGATATAAAATGAAGAAAGTTTAGCTGATGACCTTGAGTTACTTGCTCCTTGACATAACGTATCTTGTGGGTTGTGTTTTTTTTTCTAGTCTATAAAATATAGAGAACAGTCCCGTCCTCTTTCTCAGAAAGCTGCTTATCAAATGAGGCTGGTCTCTTCACAGTGTGAGGGACTGTCACTTATTACTCCATCCCCTGGGCTGGAGCAAATCAGACTTGGAAAGTTCACCTCTTCAGGAGCAGCTTCCTTCTCTCTCTGTGCAGGAGGAAGGAGAGAGAGTCGGGGGAAGAAAGGTGAGTAGGAAGGGAGAGTTAGGGCCATTGGCTAGAGGCTGGCAAGAGCCACCAAGCCCTGATGGTAGACTGGACCATCCTGCTGTGAAGGAGGCAAGAGGAAGATCAAATGGACTCCTAGGGGTCCAGTCCTATTTCCTCAGGAATGACACTCCAGGGTTCTCACCAGCCTCTAAATCCCGGCTGAGGGGGAAGTGTGAAGGCTGTGGAAGCAATGACTTAATTCTGCTCTGCGTTACCATTGTTTACACACTTCTCTCACACACTGAATTTTCAACTCCTCATTGGCAGAGACCATAATTTGTACATCTTCTCGTCATCTTGCTTCCCCAGTCTCTGTGCCTAATATTAACAATAATAATTATTATTATTACGATTGTAGCTAACATTTTTGGCATGCTTACTTTATTCCAAGTACTGCGCTAAGCTCGTAGTATGCATTATTTGCTTGACTATTCACAACAATCATTGAATTGAGACTTTTTACCCTTTGTTTGACACCCGACAGGATGGCCACTTAAAGAGGTTAACTTACACAAATTCACACATTTCTACAAAATGGCAAGATTTGAACCCAAGATTTGAATAAAGCTCTTAACCCCACATTACATGAACTCTGCGTACCTAGAACAGCATCCCCATGTGCCCTGCATCTCATGCCCTACTGCCTTCTCAGGGACGTCACTCCTACAACCAGTTCCTTCCTGACCTGCCTCGTCCTTCCCTCTCTCTCTGTTGGACCACTGTGGCCATATATACATGCCTAAGTATCACCTACTTTGAAAAAATGCCTCCCTGAACATATATCTCCTTCCATATACCATCCCCCACATAACCCCAATGTGTCTGATTCTCCTCTCATGTTCCTGAAAAAGCAAGCAATGTAACCAGCCCATTACATTTTTTTTTCAGATGTCGGATGTTTTTGTGGAGGCTTAAAAGCTTCATAGGGCCTATACCCTGCCTGACTGGGATGCAGTCTAGTTTGTAGTTGGGCAGAAAAGCTGGCCCGGATATCCTACCATGTTTCAATTTCTAACAGAGCTCCTGATCACCTCATTAAGAACTTGCAATGGAGAGAAAACATGATTTTGCATGAACTCCACAGGTATTTCTTAATGTAAAAACAAAGGGCCATTTCACCATATGGCTCAGAGTGATTACTTTAACCTCCTCATCTCTTGAACTGGTATAACAACATGTGTTATTCTATTGAATTATTATGATTTATATTATCATCAATCGGATCCATGTAAACAGAAAATCAGGTAATGAATATAAAAAGATCTTAAAAAGTTAGAAGCACTCTGTGAAAGCAAGATACTTCTTAAAAGACGTAAGTTTAAGGAATCAAAATAACTTCTTATTTAATTTTTGGTGATCATTCCTGTGATTTTTGTTTATGACTTCTTCCCAATGTGCTCTAACAGAAACATCACAATTTGAAATTGAATAGTAATTCTTAATCTGAGTCTAGCTTCCTGGCTATGAAGGAGATTCACTGAACTTTAGAACTCAAGGTGGGCAACCCTCAAATGGTTGATGCCTAAGAAGCAAGAGGAAATGAGAGAGAGGAAGCAGGCTACTGGGTAATCCTCTGCTTCTGCAACCTTCCACCTGGAAAAATTACCTGGAAAGTATCATGAAGGGCACATATTTATTAGTGCCAGAATTGGAGTTGTAGAGAGAGAAGAACAAGCTGTAACGTGGCCTTGTGTGGCTGGCTGTGCCCCGGGCAACGAGCCTCTTCAGGAAAGACGTCACCAACACCAGTGACAAGGATTAAGACTTACTTCAGGGCATGAAACGTCATTAGCTTCATTAATCTGGAATTTATGCAATTAGACTGAGTCTGTTTTGATGTTTGATTTGCCAATCCTTTCTTCAGGGTCATGCAAATTCAGGGTGGAAAACAATTGCCAGGGGAGTACTGAAGATATTGTCAACCCTTCATATACAACAGGGATACGACTGGAGGCGTTTGCGAATGATTACGGAATTTTAAATTTCCTCTTTACAATGAAATCAAGTGGAAATGAAAATTTTAAATGACCTTCATATTCATAGTGATTCCCTATAGGCATTTACGAACCTGAACTTTGTCAGACCACTGCTTCTCTTTCTTTTCACTGCCATCACCAGCAGTTGCTGTTTTTTCTGGGGCCATTTTCTACAAACTTTTTTTTTTTTTTATCAGTTCTCAAGAATTACAAGGATTCTGAAGTCAAGTAGAAAACACTATCGCTACTTTGACCTGAGCGGGTGGGCAGTGGGCTGGGCTCACTAGCTAATGGATACGCTCTCACTCTGGGCTTGCCTGTCCATGGGATTCAAATCTGTGCCTCAGCAAAATCACTCTGTGGAACAAATCCTCAGACACTAACTTCATGACTGCCGAGTCTGCCAATGTCAAGGCTCTTCTGTAGTTCAAAGCAGTGGTTCTTAATCCCAGTTACTATATTTTAATTCATTGTGAGATTGAAAGTAATTTGTTACTAAAAAGAGAGTACCAGCAAGTGCGAATAATGTCCCTTAAAAATAAATAAGAGTAAGAGTGGTTGATTTAATATTATCCCTATAGTAACATAATTTTTCTTACTTGAATTGTGATATGCTTTTTTGAGTGAAAGAAAAAATAGTGCCTTCCAAATACAATTACCAAAGACCCACAGCCTGTCTTACCTACGACCAAACATTCAACGACAAGTGGCCATTATGACATTTCATTCACAGTTGGGTTTCTTAGTACTATTAGCTAATAAACGCTGCTGCAGAAAGAGTACAAGCTACTTCCAATGGCCCCAAGATGTGCCATTCATTTACCCACAGACACCTGAAATATTAAGTTAAAAATCAGTCTCATCTAGGCCCTAAAATGGTTCCCAAATAGCATGTTACTGAGCCTACAAATACACACTGCCCCACTCTACCTGGACTATCGCCACCCACAAGCACATCAAATTCACGTATTCAACAGATATTTATTGAAACATATGAGATGCTAGCACTATACCGTGCACTGGGGATCCAGCAGGGAATAAGACAGATGACCATGCCCTTCCACACCCAGGGCCTTGTCCAGGATCTTCTCAGCCCCCTTCCCAGTATTGTGTCTCTCTGGTCAACTCCTAAGCATCTCTCTAGGTACAGCTCACATGGCACCTCCTCTGTGGAGTCTTTCCTAATCCACAACTCCCCACATTCTCTAGAAGGCTGAGGTATTTCCTCATCTTTATTCCCATAGTACTTCATGCATTTCTTGGTTACAGCATCCATCACACTGTGTGAGGGGAGTTGGGTGTCTCCTTGAGTAGAAAACGAACACCTCTGAACATGTTTATTTTTATAACCCTTTTTCTTTTTGAGGAAGATGAGCCCTGAGCTAACATCTGCCACCAATCCTCCTCTTTTTGCTGAGGAAGACTGGCCCTGAGCTCACATCTGGGCCCATCTTCCTCTACTTTATATGTGGGACGCCTACCACAGCATGGTTTGCCAAGCAGTGCCGTGTCCACACCCGGGATCCGAACTGGCGAACCCCAGGCCGCCAAAGCAGAATGTGCACACTTAACCACGGTGCCACCAGGTTGGCCTCTATAACACTTTTATTTTATAACAATCTAACAATGTTTAGAAACAAATTAGACTTTGACTTAAGAATGGTCTAGCTGACCTGAATGTGTAGTAAAACATGATTTGCTATGCTCTGCACTTAAGGACATACGAGATTTCTCCAAAAACACATTTCAGAGTCTCCCCTGTGACCATATAAGAGGGTGAATTTTGCTTATTTGCTTGTTGTGTTCTCTTAGGCTGTGTATAAGACTTGTGAAACCGTGGCACACTCTCATTCCGTATAAAATCACAGAGACCAAACAGCTCAGGAGGAAGAAAATTGAGCAAGGACTTCAAGTCCTAAGCCACCATCTGTTTTTCGGCTTTGTTTTGGCGATGTTATTCTACTGCATGGGTCTGAATTTTGTCTGACTTTACCGCTGTATTCTCTAGTCTGTAATAAAACGCCTACATTTTCAAACCATCTGGCATTTTGCCTTTGTGAAAAATGCCTTTGACTTCTTTCTGCTCCCTGGTGACCTCCCTTGGGGTCTTGGTTTTGTGGGTTCACGTCTCTCTGGAAGCAGCATCAGCCTGCCAGAGCTCTGGCACAGTCCGGGGTGACTCAAGGCAGAGGTGGAAAAGATGCCTGGGGGAGTGCTTTGTCAGCCAGAAAGTGTCTGAGAAGCCTGAGGCAATTATTAGCATTATTAGTCGGGGCCTTGATAAGTTGAGGGTATAGACCACGGTTGGCCAATTTTTTCTGTAATCAGCCAGATAGTAAATATTTCAGGCTTCGTAGGCCACGTGGTCTCTGTCACAACTACTCAACTCTGCCCTTGTAGTGGGAAAACAATTATAGACAATAAGTAACAAATGAGTGTGACTGTGTTCTGACAAAACTATGTTTCTGGATACCGAAATTTGAAATTCATAAAATGTTCATGTCATGAAATGTTATTCTTCTTTTGACTTTTGCCAACCATTTAAAGACACAGAAACCATTCAGAGCCCCCAAACTGTATAAAAACAGGCAATGGGCCGGATCGGGCCCTTTGCCACGGTTTGCTGACCTCTGGTATAAAGCAAGGAAGATGCATCTACCAAGATAACCGGCGGCTGATGGAACCCATTGAAAAGTATCAGAAAAAACATTCAGGAGAATATTCAACTTGTATTCGTGGCATTAGAGAGCCACACTGGCTCTTGGATATTTAATTTTTTTCTTTGGAAATAACTATTCTCCTCGTATGCCTTGTTCCTTCGACCTGAATTTATTTTCCACTGGGAGCACTGGGTTCTCCACCTATGGGTGACGGCCAGGTCAATGTGAGTCAGCCCCTGTGGGCTCGGGGGAAGGAGGGACCGAGCCCCCGCGTGGAGAATCTCGGGTGTCTGAAAAACCGCATTCAACCACTCATCATCCCTCAATACAGCTCTTTAGGTGGAGGCTTCAAGCTTCGTCCTGCAAGGAGAAGACCCTCCTTGGGTTGCACTTCCGACACAGAGGGAAAGGATTAGAGAAGCAGCCAGCCAAGCTTTGTTCGTCCCCACATGCTTTTCTCAGCTCTGTGCAAGCAGAGGACACCAGGACCAAAAGTCTTTGTTTCAGCAGACGTGGGGACTGCTTGTCCCGAGGCAGAGGTGGGGGAGAAGCAAAAGCAGAACTCCTAAGCCATGGGAACTATAACTTTGCATCTCCTTGTTTGCCGTTAACTTTCCCACCAGAAGATTACTTTATACAGGTTCTCTCCTTTAGTTTTCTTAAAAGTGTTGAGTGTTCTGTGCTTCAGAACTGAGGTAATGGGCAGTTTTCTATTTCAGACCCACCTCCTCCAAGAAGCCTTCCTTGACTTCCTACCCTAAACTGGAAAATACAAATCTTTCTTTCCTTTGAATTCCTGCAACACTTGATCTGTATCTGCCTCAAGGCTCTTGATACATATCTTCATATTATATTTATCTTCAGACCTATTTCCTGAAAGAGGCAAGATCTCTGAGTCTTCCTTGCACAGCTCATATTTCTTATCAGGGCACCTTACTCAAAGTAGATACTAAACATATAGTTAGCCATCGAATAAAATAAAAAATCAGCTAAGTTGATAAGTTGATTCATCTATAACAACACTATCCAACGGAACTTTCTACTATGATGGAAGTGTTTTACGTCTGTGCTATCCACAACAGTAGCCACTAGCCACATGTGGCTACTGAGTACCTGAAATATGGCTAGCGTGACTGAGGAACTGAATGTTTAATTTTATTTCATCTTAATTACTTTAAATGGCCACATGTGACATGTGGCTACCTTATTGGACAGCACAGGTCTATAGGACAACAATGAACTAACTTCTTTTTGCGAGTGCATTGTTTATTTAGGCAGCGATTAGACCACACGGATATTGTGTGGAAAATCCAGCGGGCTGATTAGATAGTCCACTACTCTGGCAACATAAAGATGCCCATCCCTGTGGCAATTACATTCTGGGGAGCAGGGTCTGGTAAAGACAGACAATAAACCATAAACCAGATTAAAAGGTTAAATTTATGTTATATTAACAGGAGATACGTGGTATGGAAAAGAAAAATAGAAAAAGTAGAGCAAGATAAGGCAAGGTGAGAGTGCCAGGGAGGGCAGGCTGAGTATTAAACAGGGTGGTCAAGAAAGGTTTCATTCAGAAGGTGAAATCTGAGCTCGGCCTACAGGGAAGTGAGGGGGATTGAGCAAAGCAAGTGAGAAACTCCTGAACTCTGCAGAGCCAGATCGTGAACTGAGCTCACTGACACACTGTCACAACGAAAATGAGCCTGGTGGGGCATGGAGGAAGGAGGACAGTTTTTGTTGGTTTTTGTTAACAAAGCCTAGATAGATGTTTCCAGAACCTTCTCTTGAAGTTAGAAATTAAAACTAAGTGGCAGGCAGGCTCCCTCTGCTTTTTATTGCAGTAAGTTTCTGGAAACCACATTGGAAAACACGACAATAAACAATCAGCCTTATTCCTCCACCTCTTTGTCCAGCCTGCGTTTCTCTGCTTTTTCCCTCAATGTCAAGGCCAAGCACTAGGAAAGCAGAGCGCCAACTGGATTTGCTCGGGAGCTAAGGAAATTGCAGAAGCGGAGTCTGAAATTAAAATGGGGACTGCTGAGAGGTGGCCTTCTGGCCTACAGAAGAGAGGAGCAGTGAAATGTGAACGAAGGATAAGGACCAGAGGAGGCATCGGAAGAGCCAGCACGGGGCCTGCCAGACCCGAGGGAACATTAGCTGCTTTCTCTAAGTGTGGGTGTACAACTGTGTGGCGCTCTCAAAGCTGGGTGTGACCTGAGCCTGGTGTCCCAAGGCCTAGACGATAGCCAGAGCTGTGTGGTGAACCATAAAGCAAGGCAAGCATTGCTGGATGTGCAATACAGCACCAGGATGCGAGATCCCAGAAACAGCAACCCCAGGCTGCTTGCTCTGCTCAGTAACCCCACTAAGATTAGGGTGGAAATCCTTTTCAATCAGATACAATAAAACTTTCATTCAAGGACCAAGGGTGGGTCTGTGAAACCTCCCAGAAGAAGATGCATTCAGTGCTTCAAAGAATCAATCTGGAGTCCTCCGGTGCACATAAACTTAAAGAATTGGCAGGCCATGTTAACTTGTGTTTTTCAAAGCACCATTGTCAAGAATGTTAGCTCCAACCTACTTATGTACGTAGAGAGCCTGCTGTTTGCTAATTCTTCAGGAGTTGTTTCAGTGCTCCAGGAGAACGTGATCAGGAATGAGCGTGCAGTCAGGGGCAGGAAACAGTCTGGACCGTCGAGATGCCATTTGGCAAAACCAGAAGCCCAGGCTGATTAAGGGCCTGCCTACAACATCTGCCATTGGGTGTGCTGAGATTATTTCAGACTGTGGACTGCAACCCATTTGTCACCACAGAATCAATTTAATGAGTTGCAACCAGCTTTTTCTTTTTTAGTTAATTAACTTATTGTCTGATCATGCACTGCTGGTATTTCCTTCCCATGGTGTGGGGGGCAGGATGCTTGTCTTTAATGCTCCACCCCTTTGTGTCACCTCCTTCAGAAAGACTTCCATGACTATCCATTCTAAAGAGACTCTCCCCACCCTCACCCCCACCACTCTGTGTTAGTCTTTACAGCACTTATGACTAACTGAAATATTATTTATTTTCTCTCCCCTGCCACCCCCACCCAACTAGACATTGTCCAAGAGCTCAGGGCCTGGGCTTCTTGTTCATTGTTATATGTATGTCCAGGGCCTAGAAGAGTGGCTGCCACCTCCTAGGTGCTCACTTAACACTTATAGCATTGAATTAAAATTGCCCTGAGTGGCAGGTTCCAGCTACAGCTTCAGCTGCTGTCATCCATCCCAAAGGCTGGTGTTCTGCTTTCCTGTTCTGCCCTGAGAACCTGGTACCAGCCTTTTCCCTCAGGCTGCAAGGACTCAACACAGGCCACGACAGTGGTTCACACATCTGGGTTTGACTTGCTTCGTTCAGTGTTTCTACATCTGCCAGTAGCTGCCGTGCCATCTGCCAACCTCAATTCAGTTTCATTTAAACTCATTGGCACCAATTCCTCTTTAAAAATATTTTTCCAATCTATTTTATGACGAATTTTAACACATTTATAGATCCGTGTAATGATAGCCACAACCAGAAAACCCCAAAAAACTCCATCATGCTTTGGAGTAGCGCATCCCTTCACCCCTAACCCTTGGCAACCAACGATCTGCTCTCCATCACTGTCTTTTTGAGACTGTCATGTAGCTAGATTCAGACAGTACATAACTGGTTGAGGCTGGCTTCTTTTACCTAACATTATTCCCTTGAGATTCATTCCAGTTGTTACATGGACCAATAGTTCATTCCTTTTATTGCTGAGTGTCATTCCACTCATGGATGTACCATGGTTTGTTTAGCCAATCACCGCTGAAGGACACTTACGTTGTTTCCAGGTTTTGATGATTATGAATAGAGCTTTTATAAATATTCATGTAAAGCTCTTATGTGAATGAGTTTTCATTTCTCTAGCATAAATATCTAGGAGCAGGATGGCTGGGTCACTCTGTACCATTTTGCACTCCCCCCCTATTACCGCCAGCAATATTTGAAAGTTCCAGTAGCTTCATGTTCTTTCCAGCACTTGGTATTGTCAGGTCTGTTTTTTTTAAACTTAGCCACTATAGTAGGTTTGTAGTGGTATCTCACTGTGGTGCATTTTTTAATGAAAAACAGTGACATAGATTTGAAACTAGACTTCATCACAGAAAGCAATGGTAAGTAGTTTTTATGTAAGTACACATGTATATAAGTACACACAATCACATACATAGGTACACACTAAGTCATAATGCAAAATGCATTTCATGTTGTGGGTTAGGTAAAAAATGGTTGAAAGCCACTGCTGATGCCAAGGGATGGAGACCCTAGAATTGGCATTTCTGCTTGCTTCAGAGTAAGTGAGAGGAAACCAAGAAACCTTAAAGAAGCTCAACACTACAGCAAGGAGAAGACTCTGAAATCAGACTTCAGGGTACTAACTGAAAACTGAATTGGGGAAAGGCAAGATATCATGATGGCTGAGAAGCAGGCTGAACAGAGTCTCCTTTGCTCACTCTTACCTCTTCACGTATGCAAAACATCATTCAGTAACGAAGTCATTGGGACCCAGTCCCTGCTCCAATGAATGTACCATCTAATAGAGGAGTGTGATAGCAGCACAAATACAACTACAGGAAGTGTCGAAAATGAGTGCAGTTGTCTCTTATTTTTTCCTAGTTCAAACGTCTATTTAATGCATTGACCCTCCCAAGAAGGCATATTTCATTTAAAAATATGAGGTCATGCCATGTGCTGGTGGGGAGGTAGGTATAGGGAGCCCTCACGCACGGCTTCTGGGAGTACGGGCTGGTCTGGCATTCTGGAGAACACGTCTACAGTACTTAAATTACAGGGACAAAGACTTGCTGATTTAACAATTCTAATCATGGGTATGGTGTGTATTGCAAATTTTTCCTAGGTCCACAGGGGAACATGGACAAGGATGTTGCTTGCAGCATTCTCTGGGGACACGTGAAGTTGGAGGCCATCTGGGTGCCCATTCCCAAGAGACTAAGTGGAGAAAATGTGGTGGATGAATACAATGGACTACTAGGCACCAGTTAGAAGCCACGGGATTAGACAGGGACTTTAAAATATTGTGCTAAGATTAAGCAACGGGATGAAATATGCACAGCATTTACACAAATGAAAAACACATGTATACGAAACAATAATACAAATTTTGCTGGAACACATACTAACAAAAAGTACACATTAAACACCGTTGAGAGGGCCAGAAACAATTGAGAGGGAGAGAAACACAAGTAAGTGAATAGAGTAAAAACTGAATTAAAAATTTTAAAAAGAGGCCGGAAGATTTTGTAGGCTTGTGGAGTGACTCTTAGCCCTGGCCTGAAGGGATCCCAGGGGCTGTCAGGTTTTTGCTGTAATCTTGTGTTGTTTATTTAGCATACTATTTATGTAGTTTACTCATTTAGCCTCTCTGTCACCTAACGGGACCTTGAGTGCTCCCAAACCAGTTCCAGTAGCTCCAGTGGTGCTCTTTTCAGAGGCGGGCTCCCATCGACATGCCTGTCTCATGCTTGCTTCCCTGCTCTCTCTCTGGCCACTACACTCAGTGTTTGTCCTCCTCAAGGTCTCTGAGAGCGGGAAACGTTCTGACCGGTCACTTGAGCCAATATCCACAGTGGTGCACCCCTATCAGACAGAGTTCTCGAATCAGGCAACTTCACAAGCAACTGGTCCAACCTCTAGATCGCTGTTGGCTCAGGCAAGGATCCCTGGCCCAAACTGATGATAGGACAAAAGTGTTAGGATTATAAGACAAAGCATGATTTTCTGTGTGTGTGTGTGTGTGTGTAAAGAAAGGCTTGTGGATGCTTTTCTCAGAAGAGAGGAGTGTTGTGAGCCTTACTGGCACTTCACAATGTCAGTTACTCCCTGAGCATAGCGTGGAATGTGCACTAGACAAAGGAAGTATATTGCTTGTGAAACGCCAAGGATCAGAAAGAGTGAAAAACACGCAGACTAGACTGTATACCCAAACACGGGCAGTCGGCGGAGTGACAAGCTATAGTACGAAGACAACGGGCTTTGGAATCAGTTCATCTCTAGGGAAAATCCAGACACTGCCACTTTTAAATGTTTAATTTTGGCACGTTACATTACTGCCCCCCTCGTAGCTTTGTTAGGAGATAATGCGTTCAAGTGCCTAGCATGGTGATCCAAACATGGTAAGTGCTGAGCATATTTTAGTTCCATTTCTTCCCCTTATGCCTGACACCTGTTGAGAAGCGTTAATGAAGTCCACACACCTGTGGGTAAGTGAATAAAGGAGCTCCAAGCATAAACTGTTGTTTACCTATTGCTTGCCCATAGTGGTTTAAACTGGACTATTTTCCTCCAATCTTGCCCATTAAAATAATTGCTTCTGAATGTATTCGAATACATTAATTTCTTTTCTCTTCTCTGAGAATTATAGCTAATAGGTCAGAACTGGAGAGCAGGCGGACCCAGTGGCCAAGTGGTTAAGTCTGAGCACTCCACTTCAGTGGCCCAGGGTTCGAGGGTTTGGATCCCGGGTGCAGATATACACACTGCTCATCAAGCCATGCTGTGGTGGCATCCCATGTAGAAGAACTAGAAAGACTAACAACTAGACATACGACTATGTATTGGGGCTTCGGGGAGAAAAAAAAAAAGAAGATTGGCAACAGATGTCAGCTCAGGGCCAATCTTCCTCTCCAAAAAACATTAAAAAAAACAAAACTGGAGAGCATAGAGTATGTGAGTCACTGAGCCAAAATAAGGGAGAGTTAACAGCCAAAACTTCTGTAGCACTTGTGAAGAAAAATTGACTGGCTTCGAGATTACAGAAACAACCTCTATGAGTTTGCAACAACCACACCCATCTTATGTTCAAAGTTGCATTCATTAGCCATCCTGCACTCCAGTCTTATATTCTTTTTTTTTTTTTGAGGAAGATTAGCCTTGAGCTAACATCTGCTGCTAATCTTTCTCTTTTTGCTGAGGAAAACTGGCCCTGAGCTAACATCCAGGCCCATCTTCCTCTACTTTATATGTGGGCCCCCTATCACACCACGGCTTGCCATGCGGTGCCATGTCCGCACCTGAGATCCAAACCCGCCAACCCTGGGCCACCGAAGCGGAACGTGGGTACTTAACCGCTGCACCACCAGGCTGGCCCCTCCAGTCTTATATTTTAGTGGATTGATTGGGTAGGATCCAACTCTGCTTGACATTTTTGCAGACACCTGACCCCAATTATGATTTTGTTAAAATATTTTTTCCTGTGAAAATATTTACTTCATTTGTCCTGAACCTTCATGACTATTTCCAAGAGCCTATGTTAGTACCTTTGCAAAACACCCTTCTCTTAAACCAGTTCAGAGCCATACCTTTCGGCTGCTAAAGTGATGTTCTTAAGCCAAAGTATCAATAACATTGTGTGCAATTTTCCTTCATGATTTCTTTTCTTGTTTTCACAGTAATGTGAGTTCTGGAAGAAGTAAGGGCCCTTGCCACTGCATGGCCCTGCCGTCTGTGGGTGGGTTGGGGGGGACGGCGGGGGCAGCGGAAGCCTGGAGAGGCAACAGCAGGGGCCCTGTGGAGTCATCTTTTACCAGGTAAAAAGGTCAGCAGAAAAATATTTCCACTAGGATATTTCAGAACACTCTCATATATTCTATTTTATTGGACATTAATTGCACTTATTAATTAAGGCACATGTACCTTTAAAAAATGAATGAATGAATGTGTATTCACCAGATGAAAAACAAAGGCTTTCATGTCAAAAAAAGAAAAAAATGAATGAATGCAATACTCAAGGAAAGGATTGGTATGTTGCTGAGGGGAAGAAAATATGTCTTGCATTTTTTGGGTGAAGCAGAAATATAAGTTCAGAGTCTTAAAGTCTCGATCGATTCAATTTTTCACAATTACAAATTAAAAGAAAATTACAAATCAATTCCCACTTTGTTAGATTGTTTGCCACTGAAATTTAACTTCCATGTTGGTTCTTATAAATTCAAAAATACAGAGATCAGAAATTTGGTAGGAAACTGGATACTGAAAGGTTATTGAAAAAACAAAACAATAAAGCAAGCTACCTAAAATCCTAAAATGTACAATGCCCAAATAAAATGTTTACCATGCAACATTTTAATTTAAGCACTTATAAATAGTAGTTGAAATGAACTGATGCATTAGACTATATTTGCTACAACAAAAAGTAAAACTTCATAATAAGATTATGAAAGTGATTTTTATTATTTTGGTAATGGTGTCCTTTTATTATAGGTGATTAGAGATACAGAATGTTTTTAATCTGGTATAACAAATAGTAAAAGCTACATATTAATGCTGTGTCCTCAAAATCTATTTCAGTTACAACTATGTATTATAGTTGCTCTGTACATATTAAAAGCATGCATGATAAAATATAAAAATAAGAAAAGGTTAAATAAGAAGTTATCCTTGAATTACAAACATCTACTAAAGTGTATCTTCTTATCACACAGTTGTGTCATAGCTAAAAATATACAAATTAATATATAGTGCTATGCAACTATTTGATCTAATATAGATCTATTATGAGAATATTAAGGCTGTAATAACATTTCACAGGTAAAGGCTAAGTTCTGAGACATGAAAGCTTTTTGATAAGCCACAAAACAAACCTGAGAAATCTTTTTGTTTTGGAAAAAAGCAATTTTCTTACAAAGTCAAGCTTTAATATGTAAGTGAAGCATTTCATAAACAATATACCTTAGCTATTGCAGTAACGTAGAATAGATGTTCTGACTTTAAGGGTAACCTCAAATACATTCTTTCTCTGGTAGAAGTAAAATGAGGTTTTCTGATTAAGCCAGTAATCTGATTACTGTAGCCCCCAAATTCGGTTATTTTTGTTTGCTTTGATTTTGCTTTCCTTCCTTTAATTAGGTTATAAACGTATGAAATAAGCCACGTAAGCTCCAAGCGCCTAGCTTACTCTCGCCTCTGTGAGCACAGCTTTCTCCCACAGCTGAAAGTGCCGGATGAACTGAGCCTACACAGCCCGACACAGATTATAGCACATCTGGTCCTGGTTGATTTAATGAGGCATCCAGATTGGGACATGATTGCTTTTACTGCTGCACAGCTCTGAAGCAGAGTAAGCGGGCTCCGGCAGCCCAAAGTCATGGTTTCCACGCTGCTGGGGGCAGGGCAATACAGGTGCCAAAAACATTTAAATGTATTGGGTAAGCGTGATTTCTATAGTCGACTTTAGTGCCTTAAAAATACTGGCACAAACAGTTTTTCATCTTCAGGAGGTACAGGTATGAGATTTTATTAACTAAAATTACGTCAAAATGTTATTAATAAAAAGTCCCAAATTACAAAATAGATCTCTATGTTGTAGATTAAAAAAAAGTCTATTTGGGATTTGACATTGTCACATGAAACATCATTTTTCTAACTGTTCATGCTTCAAATTTTGTGCTTCAAATGAATTAATTTGGAATGAGTGGGGAGATATTTACCCATCTTTCTTCCTTTTCATTTTTTCACTCTTTTCTGTTACCACCCCCACACAACCGTCATACACTCCTTCCTTTGTAACTTTGATAAAAAGATCCCAAAAAGCTTCATAAAATGTAACAAGGAGTCAGCTTTTAGGACACCGTACAGCTTCTTTGGGTGGTTTACACACAATGAAAGTACAAACTTCAAACTTCACTTTGTTCTTTCGTAATCTTCCATTGCTTTTTTAAAGGTTTTCAGGTGATTTACATAAACTGAATGTATACATTTTGTTCAAGCTTTATGTTTGTAGGTTACCAAAGTGACTGCTCACTCCGCTGGCCATCTCAAATAGCACAACGGGTCTGATCAGCTCCAGTGGAACACAATGCCATCTTCAAAACAGCCGCCCAAGACTGTCTTCTAACTCTGACTTCCCAAAACACAGACATTCATGCTACTTTAAAAAAATCACTTCAAAGAGAAACTAGGTCAGTTATAATGGGAATTTCCCCCCTTGTTGCCTAATAAAGAGAACATCCAGATAATTAATTGCATTTTTCACTCTCAGGTTAAATTTCTCTGCCTTCCATAGGATAACGGCCAGATTTCCTCTAACTTCAGTCAGAACGCAATAATCAAAATGGCTTTAAAATTAAAATTTAAGCATGGCAAGAGTTTGGAATTTTAATATATTAACTAGAACAATGTCAAAAAGAGATTCTATATTATGAATATCATTTTAACAAATGTAAAGTAATAAGGAAGATATCTCATAGATCCAATTTTGAGATTTTTTTCAGTTCTCATTCAAGCTCTGGACGAGAGAGGAGACTCTGCTTCAACTTGGTTTCCATGATGTCAAAAAACAGGGAGTTGATTTAATCAAGCTTGTTTCATGTATTTGAGCCAAAACTGGTTGAATTGGTTGTACTTTTAGATTTGCTATGACATTATGAAAGACATACATTATTCATCCTCTCCTTGACCCAAATAATTAATACTATTTAACAATAAAGTAGCTAATACATATTGCTTCTGAGTAAATATATGTGTATACATATTGAATACTATTTGTTGACTTTTATTTTAATCTATGAGACTTACTGAAATCAGTGCATTATAATCACATCGTTTAAAGCTCAGCTGGACTGGTAAATCCTTTTTTTTTCCCTCATAACTGAAATTCTGTACTTTGGCAACTAAGATAGATATGACTTCAGCTTGGAATTTTTTATAATTTAACAACTTATACTTTAAAATTCTTGATAAATCACTGAAACCCACTATAATCACTACATTAACTACTATTAATTTCTATTTGAGCAAATGATTTTATAACTCATCCAAAGATGTGAGAGAAAGCACATCAGCAGGCAAAACGATAAATCCACCCACAGATACTAGAGCCTAACTAAGCGATTTTACTGGAAAGGTGAGAAGGGAATTTCTGGTCTTCACCTTTTCCCTTATCACCCTCAATCATATGTCTTACACTGAAATTACCTGCCTTTTCAGATTCAACAATATATTCGGAACATTTGGTCAATACAGTTTTCTATGGAGATTTCAGTACACGGAACATCAATCTGGGATCCCACCCACGAAAGCACAATTCCTGAAATACCTCTTCATTAGGTAGTTTTATGCCTGTGCACATGTGTGTTTTAATTCCAAAGAATGCTCCCTCAAGAAATTATTATTACCAGCATTTCATATATGTATAAAAATTCTTTGGGCGCTTTACTCTTTGACTCCAAAAATCCTCCCGGAGCCCCTGCATAGGCATGTCGTCTACAGTTGGTTTATGCTTACATTAGAGGCTAACTGAGAAAGTGGCACAGAGGAGCTAGAAAATTTTACTCCCCATCCCTCAAAAGTTGAGTAGTTCTAAAATTTCAGCTTGCTTCTGGCTTCTCACTGGCTGTCTTCCTCGGCTTGTAACTTTTGGACAGCACTATCAAGGAGCTCCATGGACTCCCTGAGGGTGACATTGATTTTAAATGACTTGGGTTTAATGGTCAGGCCATAATGAAAATCCATTTTCGAGAGCTCGTCTGGATTGGCCTTGATATTGCACTCGTGAGCCAGGATGGAGATGAAGAGAAACAGCTGCATCTTGGAAAGCTCCTCCCCGATGCACCGCCGTTTGCCCACTGAAAAAATCATCACGCTGCTGGCCAGGTCCCTGTTGATGGAGCCGTCCTTGTCCAAGAAGCGGGCTGGATCGAAGTCTTCGGGGTTAGGCCACTTCACTGGGTCATGATTCACAGACCACTGATTAACAAAAACCACCGTGTCCTTGGGAATGTGGTAGCCCAAGACAGAGGCATTGGCAGTGGTGGCGTGAGGAATGGTGACGGGCACAAAGCTGGAGAAGCGCATGGCTTCATAGAGAAAGGCCATGACATAGGGCAGCTTGGGCTGGTCATCCAGGCAGGGGAGACGGTCCCTACCCACGACCTGATCCAATTCTGCCTGGACCCGAGCCTGCACTTCAGGATACCTGTTTGATTTTTAATACAGAGGGAGAAAATAAGTGAGGAAAACTAATTCTCCTTTCATCCAGAAAGCACATTACAATTTAATTCCACTTTCTTTATCTGAATCAGTGACTGAATTAACATATCAGGGCAAAAAAACCATCCAGAGCAGTTTCCCAGTTTCTCACTAAATTACAGGATGGATGAATTAATAGTTAAATTTCCCATAATAAGCCTCACATGGCTAATGCTTTCTTTCCTAAGTCAAAAAGAATCGAAATTTTCAGTCTGGAAAAGCACGATAATAAACGAGGCCGACTTCTCCGTTAGGGACAGCAGGCACAGTGCCTGGGACCCACAACGCTTTTCAGGGGCCCATGAAAATATTTCCATTTCTTTTGAAATCAGAAGGAAAAAATGATCTTTTAGGTCAAGGAAATGTTTTAATATATAATTTTAATGTATTTATCTTTATACCAATGTAGTCATAAAATATAAATTTGAAAATATTTTAAGGAACAAGAGAGTCCACCAAGGCAAAAGCACCCTGGGTCGGCAAAAGTTAAAATGCAGCCCTGAAAGTGGATCCTTTTCACCCTCATCTCCCTAGACGATTCCAGCAGACATACTGTTCTCATTTTATACAGAGATAATTGGTCCTGATAGATAAAGCTACATATCTTCTAAATTTAAGCAAATTCCCAATGTTCATGAGATTATGGCACAAATTATAATACTTATTTGGTGTTGGTGATATAAACTATGTAGTGCAATCCTTTTGGGAAACAAAATCTTAGTACGAAGCAAGATCCCTAAGGGTAACCTCTCCCCACTCTTTTTAAACCCATGCCTAGAAATGTATTTTCAGGAAATAACAGGTAGAAAAATATCTAACCACAACAACAGCTGAAAATGTTAAAAAAATGCAATCGTAAAGCTCAAGAAATAATTATATATAGCAATATGTTATTATGGCAAAATATGTAGCTATCAAAAATCACTCAAAGTTTAAAAATGGGAAAATGTCCATTATGATAAGTGGAAATGTCAGAAGTGGAAAAAATGTAAATAATTATTGCAACTCTGAAAAAAATGTAAGCACGTATGCGATGAAAGTGTGGGTGATTTATAAATTGCTTCATTATCACCGTATCTCAGGGGTCTGCAAAGTTTTGCATAAAGGGCCAGATAGTAAATATTTTAGGCTTTGTAGACCAAACTCAACCCTCTCTGTCGCAACTATTCAACTCTGCCTTGTGCTGTGGTGTGAAACCAGCCACAGACAATGAACCGGCATGGTTCTATTTCGATAAAACTTGTATACAAAAATAGGTAGTATAATTTGCCAACTCGTCATGGTGTCTTTTCACTAAAAAGAAGAAAAACGTAATTATCAGCCATGTTGAGTCGAAAGTGATCCCAAAATTGTTTTATTTTCTTTTACTGCCCGATTCAGTTTCTAATGAAAAAGAACGAAAGCCTGTTTCAAAAGATAACATGCTTATCTGGGGATGCAAAGGACCTATTGATTCCGTTTTGGGAAGTCTTCCTGCCCTATTACTGACGTCTCTTTATTCCATATCTGCCCCTCCCTCATTCGTGTGTCTATCCTCTTAACACGGAAAAGCGATTTTAAATATACGAAAAAATTTATTTGTGAAAGTAGCTGTGCAGTATCTAAGGAAATACAGATTGCAGTGGATTCTAGTAAGAAAAGAAGCTATCTTTGCCTTCCAATTTCTGGGGCGCCATTAAATTCAGCATCTGCCCCTTACTTGTGCGCCAAGAAATGACACAACCAGGATTTCTGGCCTCCCAAGGCAATCAGGATTTGCCTTGAGCAAGACGTTGGCCCCTGGCGTATGGTTGCCAGATAAAATACAGGCCACCCAGTTAAACCTAAACTTCAGATGAAAAATGGCTAACCTTTTAGTATAAGTACGTACTGCATAAAATTTATTTTTTACTTGCTAAATCTGGCAACACTCGAGACCGGGAACCTGCTTGATTCCTGCACAGAGCTTCGCAGAGGTCCGCGATCTTAATCAAGGTGGGCACTAGGGACCAGCTAACCAACCGAGCCAGGCCCAGGGGCCAGAGAGGTCCGCGGAGCCTCCCAGATACCCTGTTTGCCTTTCTAGATGCTGCTCTGCCCTCGGTAAAAGTGATTGCTTCCCTGCTTTTTTACCCTAACACTTGTCTGACTCCTAGTGCGGCCGTTTCATAAATCTAGCACAACCCGCTGGTTTCTGGCTGCTTTCCTAAAGCTTCCTCGCCGCTTAGTTGTCCGCTGGGCCAGACCCTCTGGCCTCCGGGCCGGCCTCCGCGCGCTGCCTTTGCCAGGGAACAAAGCCCTGGCGCACCGCAGGCTTTTAGCGCCAGGGCTGGGCGGCCTCCCATGCGCGCCGAGCCGATTAGGCTGCTGTGTTTCTTTAACATATTTATTGCGTTACCCTTTCTTTCAGGACCCTTCCAATTTTGCTTCGGCTGTGCCAGGGAGGAAGAGATGAGGGCCAATGTGCCGGCACCTAAAAAATCTTGTTTTTCCAAGAGCTTTCTCAGAAATTTGTCCCCACTCGGAGAGGCAGCGACAAGATCAGAGATGCGGACCGGTAGGGGCACCGCTGGGTGGATGTGCGTGAGCACAGTGCCTTCCTGAGGTGCGCTTTCGGGACGCGATCTCAGATTTGAGAGGTGGGGACCTGGGGCGAAACCCAAAACCCAACCTTAGGTAGCTGGTTGCGACCTAAGCATATTCTAGTCCCACTCCGCCTTTCACAGAAGAGGAAAGGAAGGCCCGACCCCCGCCTCCTGGAAGCGTTACCTGGTGAAAAGGATGAGCAGCCACTGCAGCGCAGTGGAGAGAGTGTCCTGGCTGGCGCCGAAGATGTCGGTGACAGTGCCGGGTACGTACTCCATGTCCAGCCGCGCGCCGCCGTCGCCCGAGCCCTCAGCCGCCTCCTTTCCAGCGGAGAGGATGAAGGCGTCCATCATGTCTCGGGGGGCGGCCCCCGGCCGAAGGCTTTCACGGTGGCTCAGGAACTTGTTGAGGACGAAGTTGCTGAAGTTGCGGTTGAGCTGCTCGAATTCGCGGAAGGCAGTGCGCACCGGGTTTGGGAAGAGCTGCAGCCAGGGCAGCACGTCCACGAGGCTGCCCGCGCCCACCGTGCGCCCGAACTTCTCGTTGTGGCTGAGCAGCTCGAGGAACTCGGCGTCGTCGTGGTTGTAGCGGCAGCCGAAGCACACGGCGCTCATAACGTTGGCCACGGCCACCACGGTCAGCGGCACCGGGTCGAGGAAGGCGCCGCCGGCGCTGCCGCGCACCAGCAGCGCCACCAACTCGCGCGCCTCGCCTAGCACGTGGCCCTCGAGGACGCGGCGGCTGCGCGGCTGGCGCGTGGAGAAGGCTCGCATCGTGCTGTGCGCTGCGCGCCGATGCACCTTCCAGTGCTCAGAGTACTGGCTGAAAGCCAGGCTGTGGCCGCCGGACACCACGCGGAAAGAGGCGAAGGGCGGCCGGTCGGCGAAGGCAGCGCCCTGCTGCACCAGGGCCTGGCGGATGGCGCGCTCGCCGTTCAGCACCACCACTGGGCAGCTGCCCAGGCGGATCTGGAAGACGTCGCCGTAGCGTCGCGCCAGGCGCGCGAATGCGAGGTGCGGCGCAGGGCCCATAGCCGCCGCATTTCCGATCAGCGGCCACGCAAAGGGGCCGGGGGGCGCGCACCCTGGCTGTCGCCGCCGCTGCCTCAGCAGCCACTGGCCCACGTGCACGGCGGCTAGCGCCGAGAGGAACAGCAGGAGCGTGGTCTGCTGGGTGGACAGCGAGATCGGCAGTAGAGGATCGTCCAGGCTGAGGCTAGTGGCCATGCTGGAGAGAGAGGGGCGAAGGAGTGACACTCAGGTGTGCAGAGAAAGGACCAGGCTCCACGCCCTTACCCCCAGCCTCGGACTACCATGAGCTTTGGGGTACGGAGAAGGTAGTGCGTAAGTCAGGTCAGGGCTGGCTCACTGGAGAAGCAGCTGAACACACCCTTTTCCATCCCAAACCCACTCCCCAAAGGAAAAAGGAAGGGACCCAGCCTCCCCGTCCCCACCAGTCGCGTAACGGTTCCTGCAATTCGGGGACAACACGGTGGGCAGAGAAGCGGTGGCGCTCAGTTCTCTCTAAGTGCTTATCACCTCTGCCCCTGCACCACATTCCACCCCCGATCTTTGAGAACCTATCACAAGAGGTGGCTCCGCGGACAGACTGACCTGCGAGGAGGCGCGGTTTCCAGCGGCGCGGGACGGCGGGCTCCAAGAAGGGGCTGGGGCTTTGTGGAGGGCAAGACCTCAACCTGTGTGTCTCCAGGCAGTCGGAGGCCGGCCCTGGACACCTGCTGCAAGCGCTGGGAGCTTTAGCACCCACTCTGGAGTCTCTAGGCGTCGTCAGAGCCAGGGGCGCTGGAATGGAATGGGGACGGAGAAAGGTGCCTCCTTTGGCTAGCCCCGCTACACCTGGGGCCTCAGCAAAGTCGGGCTTTTCTCACAGCGTGGGGATTGAGATTGGGGGGTCGATGAGTGGAGTCAGTTTCCAGCTCTCACGCCCCCCGTGTGGCTCTGACAGCTGGCATCGCAGAGGCGTGGCCGGTTTGGACAGTCACTCCAGAGAGTCAAAACGCGCCATCCCGTTTTTAAGGTCTGTGTAGAGGGAGGAGGCAGCGGGACCTGGCAGGGCGGGGCTAGTGGGGGGCGGGGCGCGGCGACAGTCCACGCCGCTCGGACCCCCACCCGGCTTGCGGCGCCCGGGTTGTCACGCGAGGCGGCCCTGGCGTGCCCAGAGGGCCTCGGCCAAGGAGCTGGCGGCTTTACCAGACGCGGCAGCGTGAGCTTTTCGTTTGCCCAAAAACCGTTCTTTATCATGGTCACCTCCAGTCGAGGCCGCGCCGTTTCCCCAGAAGCGCGCTCGGGACTGAACCTGCCCATCCCGCGGCGCCCTCCGTGGGAGCGCGCCCCGTTCCCCGAGCCTCCCTTCCGTCTCGGTGCCTCTAGCTTCGTTCCCCAAGAGAAAACCGCTCGCGATCCTTGTGCGCCCGAGCCAGGAAAGGAAACCTGTCAGTTTGGAAACCAGAGAAGTTCGCTTTGCCCTGGCGATTTGCCTTACAGCCTCCCTATTGTACTTTATTTTATTATTTTATCTTAACGTTCGTGCAAACAAATCGGCCACTCAGATGACGCCCTTTGGCGAGCCAAGTTCTGCCACCTCGCGGAGCAAGATCAAGAATCCCTGAGAGCCGCCGCTCCCCCGCCCCGGGGCCCCGACCGTCCTTGGCACACAAAGGCCCTCACTGGCGGGGCGCAGCTGGCCCCGAGGTTTCCCGCGTAGAAACTCCTCCAGGTGACACCGCCCACTGGAGGGCGCCGGGCCGCGCTGGCCGAGTCCGAGGCCCTTGGCGCGAGGCCCTGAGCCGAGCTGGGGCGAACACTGGGGAGCGGAGGGGAGGGAGCGCGCCCTGAAGCATCCTGGGGGGAAGGAGGCGGGGAGGAGGAGGAGGAGGCAAATCTCCGCGCGCCGGCGAACTTTGTCGGGTTGAAAAGTTTCCTCTTGTCGCCTCCCCCTTGCGTGCGGAGCTGTGCCTTGCGTGCGCGGCTTCTGGAAAGTCGGCTCCAGTCATATCCCTTGGCGCTTCTCACGGCACCTGACACGCCGAGGCGGCGGCGGGGGCGGCGGCCAAGGGCTGGGTGCGGGCCGCCACCACCCTCCGCGGCGCACGCACGGCCGCGCCCCCAGGGCCAGCGAGGCCGCCGCCCGGGCCGCCACCGAAGGCGCTCGAGATGGGGACGCTTCCTTCCAAGGGGGAGCCGAAGGCGCCCGGGCCGGGCCAACAGTAGTCTCCCCGGCTTGCTTCGCCCTTCCCTACTGGCTGGTACAGGGTATTTTCAAGAGCCTGGAGAGAAAAAGCCTTCTCCGCAAGACTGGGGAAAGGGCAAGCCCAGGGGAAGGGTGAGCTGTATGGTAGTTAAGCAGGTGGGAATTGTACCTCCGGGCCTCCTCCGGGGTCATCAAGGGTAAATATAAAAGTTGCACCTTTACCATGTGACAACCCTGTGCTTTGAGCTTTACCCGCCCTGTGAATCTCTGTTTTTTCCCTGTTTATAGATGAAGAAACGGGTTCAGAGAGGTTATGTGACTTACCCAGGATCACACACACTATAATACAATTACAATCATACAATAGAATCTTAAATGATTCTTCTTTCAAGGAAATGATTGAGATGCTTGCATGGACAAAGCGGGGTAGTTTTCTACCCTCCCCATCTTCCCTCTTACCAGCCATCGAGAAGTAAAGCTAGGATTTGAACCCACGAAGTCCCACTCCAGATCTATCCTACAAATTTACGCAAAAAGAAATCCCCAGATAATAGGCACAAATGCCTTCTTTCCTGCTTGCCTTTTTTTAAAAATGGAAGAATTTTTTTAAATAGTTTTTGTTTATAGAATTAAGGATTCTGAGGATCGCAAAGAATAAATAGCATGCCCACCTTTTGCAATTAAATTGGTTTTGAATGAAGGAGGGCCTGTGGACTGTGCCTCATAGCTGACCTTGGAATAACCGGTTTGATTTTAAAGAAAAATAAAGGGGCGTCTGAAAAGAGTCTGACTTCCTGAGGGATGGAAACCAACAATGAAATATCTGACCTGATAAGAAAAATGTGTTGTTGTACAAGTCTCCATTCAGTAGCTTTTGAGAGGTTCTCTGGAAATGATTTCACAAACTGTGATGGAGTACTCAGATCCAGGATGAAGTTAGTTTTTGAGCGCCTGGGTGGATAAGCATTGGCTTCCCAGCACTGTATTGGCTTACATATCTTTTGAAATGAGTTTCGTAACAGCCTTACGTTGTCCAGCTTTAGCAAGACCCTTGCCTAATAGTTCAAGACTGTGCATGCATCAGTCTCTCACTAGACTTCAATTTAGCAGTATCTCTACCAGCATCAGAGTGGATGGAGGTTGCCTTGAAACCAAGTAAATTCCTACCTTAAAAAGTACAAAACAAGACTGTTCCTAAGACCTCCTGTTTAGTTCCTGAATAATGCTATATAGTTTTTAAGTAAACTAAATGCGTGCCTTTCTGCCATAGCAAATAGTTCAAGCGTATCTTTCAAGCTGTGTGCCTTGGGCTCAGCTCCTGTTCTAGAACATGCCTTAAACAAGCTGAGGAACCAGTTGGGCAAATGCTGTCAGAAAAATAGGCCCTTATCTATCATGGCAGACCAAAATGACTTGCTGTGGTAACATCGTCTTCAGAATCTGCAGGCCTCAGGTGCTCCCAGGCTTTGTGGTGTAGATAGATCTCTGTTGAAGGGTGCGTCTGGTACTTGATGAAGACATAGTGTAAATCTGCAGCAGCCTGTGGGTACCCCTGATCCAGCTCAAGGTGGGGCCCTCCCTCTGGGGAGAATCCACACTAGGCTCTTTCAATATCACAACTTCTCCATCAAAGCCAGTATCTAAGGCCCAGGATCTCCTTTCAGTCAGTGGCACGGAATATGGGGTTTTTCCCCAATCACCCAACCAAATCTCAAACTCGAACTGTTTGGTGCAAATAACTTTTCAAAAGAACAGCTAAGCTAGAGAAAGAGTTTAAAGTAGAGGTTTAAAATATCTTGTCTTGTATCGATTCCAAAGAACAGAAATCCAGCTTCAGCTTGTTTAAGCAGGACAGGAATGCGCTAGCTCATGTACAGGGAAAGGTAACTGTGGCACCTTACAGGATGGAAGGACCTAGGGTTGCTCTCCCTGGTCTCTATTATGCTGGTCTCTGCTTGGGCTTTGTTCTGCAAGCTCCACATGGTGAGAAAGCTGGCTATAGGCAGTCTCAAATTAACCACCCAAGAAAAAGAGACCATCTCCCTTCTAAGGTCATTATACAGGCCCCTGGAAGGACTCTGACATGCCAGCCCAGCATCAGGCCACCCCTGTGGCCAGTGGGCTAGGTCTGTTATCAGAAAAAGAGGGACAGGGGCTGGAGGAATCATGCTAGGAAGCCAAAGATAACAGCTCTGTCAGTCCACATGTATCCCACCCCTGTTTATAGCTTTCTTTCATGTTGGAGGATAACCCCGACCTATGTTTATTAGTTTGAGTCAGCAAAAGAGATAGATACATTGTGCCTGAGCCAAGAAAGCTCGGCCCTATATCATCAAGCTAGAAGTTGGTTTTCTTCATGGGCTTTCTCTCTAGCCTAATTCCTGTGTCTATTTTATGGGCTCTTCCAGGCCCTCCAAACACACATACACACATGCACTGAGAGGAGAGTGGAATAGAAACAGCAATCTGGCAAGTCCTTGATGAGTGGGGTGGGCAGGAATCAGTAATCAGACACATGTTTGTAGGCAGGAGAAAGAGGAATAGGAGACACGGCAAGTATCCACGGTTACTAAGAGCATGGCGGAGAAAGGAACTGTAGGATATTGCACATCATGTGCTGGGAATTGAGAGAATTCTTAGGAGTTAATACCAAAACTGTGCGCCGAACCTCACTTGCTTTTGCTTTCTTCCCTCTGGTAATACACAGGCTGAGAACCACAGAGCTAAAAAATAGATCTATTTCATCTAATCTAAGCAGCTATCATTTGTAGGATGAACCATTATCTTATATACTAATATAAAGGCAGAGGGGCTGCCAAATGTGTTTACGCTATTGGTTGTAAGACACATTCTGATTGCAGAGCTGTTAAAAAAATTTTTTTAAAGTGTGTTTTAGAGTCAACAAAGCAGTATGCTCGCCAGCAATGAGCCTCTAGATTCTCTACCTTTGTGTTAAGCAGCCGTGGTCCTGAGCTTTCTTGGATGGGGCAGTTGAGGCCTGGAGAACTACATACCAAAGCCATCCCCCCTTCTGTGCATATTATTTGATGTGGACAATTGTGGTTTTCTCAATCTTACGTAAAGTGTGGGTAGAAGCTGCTTTGGAAGAATTTGCTAATTTTATCAACCTAAGTAAATCTCAGAAAAAGACAGTCACCTGCTAAATCGTTGCAGCTTAAGACAACTTTCTTAGCCCTGCCCGCTTCCAACCTGATTGCCCCAAGCTCTTTCCATATAGTCTGGTGTTAGTGAAAGCCACAGAATGACACTGTATTGTTCCAGTGTCCCATTAAAATACTTTCAATCTCTGCACCTTACTCTCAAATGCTTCAAGAAAAAAAGACAGGGAAAGAGAGAGAGAGAAAAGAAAATAATAAATCAAACGTGGTAAAATGTTCGTAATTGGAAAATGTGGGTAAATGAGAGTTCTTTGTGATGTTCTTGCAACTTGTCTATTAGTTTGAAATTATATCAAAATTAAAAGTTACTAAAAATAAAAAATAAGTGCATAAGAAATGTCTTCCTAACACTATGATCATACATCGTCCTCTCGGATTTTATTGGTAGTCTCTTATATGAAAGGACCGTGAAAAGACCCTGGGATTGATGTGTCATTCAGTGGCCTCCATCTGGTCCGTTGCTCCTAGAGTTCGGGGCTGAGGAGTCTGTGCTCAACGGCAGTACTTCTCCTCATCCCGATCTGATAATACCTTTACCTTCTTTGCTCTCCTTGCTTTTTGATTGGTTTAACTGGATCTGTGTCTTTTATTGTAAGCCTCCTTCAATTCCTTCTGAAAATCGAAGGGATGTATGTAAACAATACCCTGCCCTTCGTTTCACCGTGTCCTTGTTTTAAGGAGAGAATCCACTTAAGTCTGAGGTGCTTCATAAGGGCAGCATGGCACAGCTCTCTAGTTGCTTCTTCCTACTTCCTGTAGTTTCCATCCTTCTCTGCCTTTTTTCTTCCCCTCGCTCTTCCTTTCTCCTTCTTTCTTCTCTCCCATTCTCTTTCACTCCCCATTTCCTTGGGTTCATTCTTTTTCTCCCTCATCTGCATTGCCTCAGAGACCCCCATTCTCTTCTCAAGCTGCCCCATCTCTGCTCGCTTCTGTCTCCCTCTCTCTGTACATTTCCCTGCTGACCTTTTGTCTCTCACAGAAGACTAAAGAACAGGGGCAGAGCAGAAAAGAGAAGTGAGAGTGAAGAAGGCAAGAAAAGGAATCAGGAAGATGAACAACAAAGAAAAGAAAAAGGAGCAAAAAATCCAGCGCTGGGGCTAAAAGAAACTCAATGATCAGTCATTTAGTCCAGTCTCTCAGCCAACACGTGGATCCCTCCTCCTCTATATTTGTGGGGTGAAGCTCTCACTAACCCAGCACAGCAAAGATTCCATAGGAATGGAAGGGACACCAAGGTCTGTGGTTGCTTCTGCACATTTGTTCCCTGGGCTTTGACTACCACCCCATCTGGTTCCTGAGACTCGCCTTTCTAACAGTGGAACTGGGAGCTGCTGTCCTCTACTTTGGTCAACAGAGAAAAACTTTACTTTCCTAATTCTTTGATCAAGCTCAGAAAATCTTTAGGCAGATGAAGAATATTGTTCTTCGTTTCATTTCCTAAAAATAAATATTTACGAGGTTACCAAGAAAATGCATAAAGCAACAAGTAAAGTACAAAAAAAAAAAAGACAGAATGTACATTTGCGTTCAGATAAAGCACAACATCCAGCCATGGGAAGGACTGGAAGGACTGGTAGACCTTCCAGATTTAGGATGGATTCCTGGCTGAGGATTTGGATTCCAGTCTTCTTTTTCTCCATTAACCTTTATGTTTTTAGGGTTAAATCTGTATTCCCTCACAGGTTTCCTTCTCTTTCCACAAAGGGACAAAAATTGAGGTCAAAACCTATGGTCACATCCAGGGCTTGAGAACGTAATTGGTAGTTAAATAACTTAAGTGGTTATTCCTCCCCTACGCATTCTCAGAAGAGAACACGAGGACTGGATAATTATATATTGGCTTTTTGACCGTTGACCTCCAACAGGACTTTTCTGTTCTACAATGAAGTGTTCATGTCTCAGCTATGGCCTTTCTTGTTGTTGGACTGCTCAGGTTAGAAAGCTCTAGATGTTACGAGGTTCTTCCAAACAGTAAAAAAGAATCTGGAGTGAATGTTCTTGTCTTCTGCTGAACTTAGAGCTACCCTTAGGAGCGTCATAAACCAAGACTAATTTCCGTCTCGTGTAACGGTCCTTCGCATGTTTGAACATGGCTATTGTGCTGATGCCGAGACATCCTTCCACCAACTAAGAAATGCCCCAGTTCCTTTAGTCATTCTTTGAATAACTTGGTTCTAGAACTTTATCCAGCTTATCTGTGCCTTCTAAACAATGTAGCTTTTCAATATGCCTAAATATGTACCTAAAACTGATACCCCTAAGGTGACACCTTATCCGGCCCAGAGGGACATAGTTACTTCCCATCAGCCATGCCGTGTTTCTTTTAATGCAAACTAAGTTTTTGGACTGTTTTAACATATCTCACTGTTGTACCCATCCTAAGCTTGTGATCAACTAAAGTCTTCATCTTTTATTGTAAGACTTGATACCATTCTGCATCTTTAATTGCGCTTGTGCAACTGACTGAAGAAAAACTAAATATGAGATTTTACGTTAATTCTTATTAAATGCTTCTTGGGCTTTGGGCCAGTATTCCAGCCCATGGAGACCATGTTGATACTCCTGCTGGCCCTGAGGGTCAGAGACCTGAACAGGAGGAGGAAAACAATATGGGGAAAGCATGTCAAGTGGCCAAGTAACCACTGGTCTACTCTGGACTACTCCTAGGCCAAAAATTTTTGGACTGTGGTTTATATTATCTATCCACATTATTATATATCCACAGCATTTTATGTACATATTATAATATATTACTTTTCTGTTTGGGGCAGATATAAATTCTTAAAATACACAATGTAGTACATAAATTGACTCGTTGCAAAAGATTCAGTCAGAATATAAGAATATGCAGAAAAATGGGAAAGCCCACACTCCCACCCCTTCTCAGATATGATCACGGGAACCATGTGCCTTCTATTTATGTACGTGCGTATATTTGATTACACATGTATGTATCTGTAATACAAATGAGATCATAGCAGAATTACTGTTCAGTACTGAGGGGCTTTTTAGCTTAACAATTATCTTGGGGACCTCAACAGAAAGTATAGAGCTACCTCATGCTGTTGCATAGTATGACTAAACATAATTTATTTAATATTTCTCTCAGATGGTCGTTTGTGTTGTTTCCAACTTATTACAGACTTCACTGCAGTGACTTCACTTCTGTGCAATTCTCTATACATTTGCAAGTGTTTCCCCAGTAAAGATGCTTGAACCAAGGGGATATGCATTTTAAAGGATCTCGATACCACTTCATTGTCTTCCAAAAAGACACACCAGTTTGTATCCTCATGAGCCGCGGGTTTTGTACCAAGTAGCATGTGCCTAAATACTTTTCCTTCTATAACAAATCGGTGCTTTGATTTAGCTTTGCAAATGTAGAAAGAAAACAAACAAAACAAAAATATTACTTGTCTTTCAGACCTTACTCCACACTTTAAAGAATATGCTTCCTTGTGTTTAGATTGTCTCCTTTCTTGACGGATGAGGGAAATCCCCAGACTAAAGCCAGTAAGATGTTAGGAGGGAACATTCTGGATCTCCACATCCCTGTGGGAGATATCACAGAAACCAAGGTGAGAGAGTGACTTCAGCGCCTCAATAACCCCTCTGAGATGATGACAATTCTTTACAGGCCCTTAGGCACAGACTCAAATGCCTTTTGGGCTTGTCTAATCCTCCACGGGAGATTAAAAGCAATAAAGCCAGCATACCACAATCATTAAGAGTTTGGCTTGTGAAGCCAGACCTCTTGGATGTGAAACCCAGCTCTCTTATTCCTAAGCAGTACCCTTGGTCATGTTATGTAACTCTTCTGAGCCCAGGTTCCCGCATTGATACAAGAGGGATAATAACATCCCAACCTCAGGGAGTAGTTGTAAGGACTAAATGAGACATTGGGAGGAAACCAGTTAGTGTAGTTGATGGCAGAGTGAGCCCTCAATCAAAGTTAGCCATTATTATTATTATTATTATTATTATTACTACTACTACTACTAAGTCTTTATTCCTGTCCACTAAAGTCAGAGTCGTGCAAGAATTTGGACCTCAGAGGAATAAAGACATTGTCTGCTTGGTTCAGGGTAATGGCTCCCAGGGTGACACACCTGCAAGGTGGCACACCTGAAAGCCTGAGGTGACACCAATCACCTCCTCCTTGTCTTTCTGAGGCAGTACTTTGAGTGGTTAGTAGGACCGCTGCAGAACCAGCCAGGGTCCGGATCTTGTTCTACCACTCAGAGTCGAGTGACTTCAGTTGCTGTAGAGTGAATCCTCTGGGTCCAGTTCACACTTAGGTGAAATGGAGATAATACCAGTCCCTATTTCACAGAGTCGTGGTGTGGACTAAACGAGCGAATACGTGTAAAGCTTTTAGAACAGTGCCTGGCACCTGGTCGGGGCTCAGACAGCATCAGCCATTCTGGTGATTCTGTAGGAGGCCATTTGCCACTGCCTTTAAAAGGCTGATCTCAGAGCCATCTGCTCTTGGCAGAAGGGCTCAGCGCCAATAGCCAATTGGCGTTTTTCCTCCAGCTCCCAGATGGCAGCTATGTGGTTCTTCTTCCTAACCTCATTTCACCTCACCCGGATATGCTCCACCTCAGGACCCTTAGTACAGAGGCAGTTTTTTAGGCAGGAGGATGCCACGTTCCCGAAAGATCCAGGGTGAGGCCAGGCTGGGTTCCTTCTCCAAGCAAGGCTTTGGGCCAGTTCCTCTGTGGCTTTCTTGAGTGCTTTGCAGCCCTGCAGTAATGAGGCTCCAGGACAACACTCATGCAATTCCCTGCCAAGGAGAGTTGAGAAAACAACCCTCTACAAAGTGTGAATGGGAGAGAACTCAGGGAGTGCTGCCATGAGGCCTCCCAGTGATTTGTACAGATAAAGCAATGCTATCAGCTTCCCAGAAGATACCGCCTTCTTTTCTTACATTACAGGTCTGGGTGATAGTGGACTGTGGCCTCAGACCTGGGGCATATGCACGTCTAACAGCCACACCAGAGAAACTGAGGCCCTCTTGGGAGCCTGTACCCGAAGGCAGGACAGGGAAGCTCTCAGCTCTCCTTTCTTAAATGCCAGAAAGGAAATTGTCCAGAATACTCCCCCATCCAAAAGGGAAAGTTAAATTCAACAGTCTGTACTTTGGTGGTGACTAACCTCTATTTTTCCTTTTCTCATTGTGCTGAGTCAGTCCCTGGTGGCTTATTCATTTGAAGGGTTTAAATGCAGAAGGAAGGAGGGGCTTGTCAGTTTCTGAACCTTGAAAGCAGGGTATCCTGGCCTGTTTGGGTGTGGCTGGGGCCTCTTACCACCAGCTGTGCCCACAGGCACCTTGCTCTCCTTCAGTCCGCTACGTCAGGGACTTGCAGATGCAGTAAGGATGTCACTGAGCCCTGAGCTCCCAGGTTACCAGCGCCACACCCCAATGGAATACCTGGGGCAATAGGGCAAAATGGAAATCTACGTGCCCAGCGAGGACACATGAGGGACTCTGGACTAGCAAGAGCCCTCTTTTCTTTTCTTTTTTACTGCTAGGCTCTGAGTACAATACCTGAGGCAGATCAGAGAGGTGAAAATCAAATTACACATAGCATTTAATTTAACAAGGAATAAACACACCATCAATTTTTAGTGCCACGTGCAGAGGACTGTGCCCAGCTACACGGGGGACGATCCTCCTCTCTGATATTAGAGTCAAAAGGCCAGGGCCCGTGGCTCATGCTCCTCTGCTCTCTTAGCATGGCTAACACCACAAAGCAGGCTGGGACAAAGAAAGGAAAGGAGCTAGTATTCCCCCCAGGTGCCAGTGCTGTATTCTATTCTTTACATCTACTATTTCACTTACTTCTCCAATCATCCTAAAAGTATTGCTGTTTTTAGCCTACTTTACATATAAGGGGATTAAGGTTCAGAGATGGTGAACTATTTGCCAAAAGTCACACAGGTTGCAAGTGAGGGGGCTGAAAGTTGAACTCAGCTCTGCAGGCTCCAGAGCACATCCATACCCAGCAGTAAACACTTGTTAACTTATTGCCTATCATCCTGAATCTTAAGAAGCACCCCCCACTTCTAACTCTACACTAAGTACAGACTTCTCTGGCACTTTTATGTCTGTTAAGGACATGGGTGACCCCAAGTCTCTCCCAGCCAGGAGAGCTGACTCCCACCCAGCCATCTTGGTTCCAGGGCTGGGTGTGGTTGCAAACCCCACCCTCCCCTCCCCGGGGAGAGTGTCTCTGGTAGCTGCCCAGCACAACTGAATCTCTGTAATTTACACTCCAATCTTGGGAAGGTTTAGAAAATGTTCCTTTAAAACAGTGGCTGGAACATGCAGAGAATTGGAATGAAGCCTCCACATGGGCTTCATGACTGGCTCTACTACACTCAAACCCATTATATTGACATTACCATAAAATTCACACTATTCCAAGTCCCCAGAGATGACAGTTTTATTTAGAATAAGTGAGCAAAGCGATGATTTCATAGGCCCCAATGCCAAAATCTTAGCTCAGGCTTCTCAAATGTTTTGTTTTCAAGACCTCTTTATACTCTTAAAAACTATTGTAGACCCAAAGAGCTATTGTTTGTCTAAGTTAAATCTGTCGATATTTACAATTTTAGAAATGAAAATGGAACAAAATGTAAAATATTTATTCATTAAAAAATAATAAACCTAGTTCATGTTCACATAAATAACATTTGGCAAATAACTGTATTTTCTAACACCAAAAATATTTAGTAAGAGTGGCATTGTTTTACATTTTTACAAATCTCTTTAATTTCTGACTTAACAGAAGACAACTGAAGACCCCTATCTGATTCTGCATTCAACATTAGTGATATCAAATATCATGTGGCCCCTGGGAGACCCCTGGTAAACTTGTGACAGAGAGTGAGAAAGGCAAAGAATACCTTATGACCATAGTTTTACCCTTGTGGATCTCCTGAAGGAGTCTCAGGGACCACCCACTCTCCCAAGAAGTCCCTGGACCACACTTTGGGAACAGCTCTTTAAGCTTAAAAGTGTGATTTTTCTTGTGAGTATCTCCATCCAAGAAATAGCTAAAGGGCTATAGTCTTGGTATGGGAAGTTGGTGGGCGTGGGGATGGATTTCAGAGGGAGTGATGCCCCAGCTACCGATCTGAGGAGGAAAGCCCTGGAGACAAGTGTGGGCACATTTAAACAGCGCTGCAACCCCTCCAGGCTGTTGCAGTGGTACCACCCGCAGGGGCTGGCCAGGATGATGTACCTTAACCCCTAAGCAGGATCAGGAAGATGAGAGAAACCAAGGTACCCAAATCTCCGCTGCCCAGAGCCCTGAAAGTATCTGAATCAGGTGTCTGAGCATGGCACAGTGCAAGAGGTCGGGGTGGGGGGGTGTCCCCCTTAGGTGTGATCTTAGAGGTCTTAGGGCATCTGAGCCACAGCCTGTAATTGGAGTGGCAATTTGAATGGCAGCTCTGCCAATAACAGCAATAGTAGCAATAATAATATACTACTAATAATGTCAGAACTACCATTTATTTAGCACTTTGAGCCAGGCAGTGTGCCAAACACTTGACATAAATCATCTCATTAATCGCTCACAACCAACCTTTGGAGGTGACTATTACCATAATCCCTTTTCTACAAACAAATACAGCAAGGTGGGAGAAGGTGGAGTTATCAACCAAAGTCACACAGCTCCTGTGACACCCAAGCTGAAACTTGAATTCAGGTCTTCCAGACCCCAAAAACTCTCTTCTGCCTCCCAGCCACACCAGGTGGGCCAACTCCGGATGGAGAAAATCCCCGCAGTTCAAGGGCTGGAGACGTGATCATTCAGCTTCCCATTGGAGGAAGCCTGGGCACAGAGTGGACACTCCTTTCCCACTCCAACCGGCCCCCTGGAGGCTTCAGAGCCGCATCATATTGGGGTCATCCAAAGGGAAGGGAGGAGCCAAGGTGACAACTCTCGGTGCCTGGGTGCATGGCCCCTTGGTTTCAGGCCCCCTCCTGTGGCCCTCCCCACTCAACTCTGCCCCTGCAAGCTCTCTTCCACTGTTACCGCCAGCAGGGAGGCACGGGCATTGGCCCCCCACCTCCACCCGCTCCCTGAAGGTCTGTAAGAACTGTGCCCTTTCAAAGCTCTGACTTGGGATCCTTTGGAGCCCTGCTCCCCCATGGACCATCTGGCTCAAGGCCACCACCACATCCCGCCCCTTCTGAGCTCAGCCTCCCAGAGGTGCAAACTCCTCATAAACAAGCTCTATCCCCTGATTCCCTGAAAAAATAAACAGGGAGATCGTGTGAGAATTCTCTTCCAAGGCACCCTCCCTTCTCCCTAACCAGAGGCTCCAAGGAGTTCAGCTTTGCACGAGCTTTTAATTTGCGTGCAGACAAGCACAAAAGGCCCAACCGGATATACCTGTTATTTCCCAATGACCTGAGAGTCCAAAGTTTATGTTAAGCCTTGTGTTATGGCTCAGCTTGCACGCAAGGCTCCAGGACTCCTGCAGGCAATTGAGAGGTGGTGGTGGAGAGGACAGAGGAACAACTCTGAAGTGACAGCACATAATTTAATTCCCCCTAAGCTTTCCAAGCATGCAGACTGTTCCTTTTTTGTCAGCATATAACCTAAGTGATTTGTTCTACTCAGGCAAGAAATGTCTAATTTAAACCACATTGCAGCTAAGCCTTTGGTGCAGAAAGAGAGCTCCCTGCCGCCTGGCTGGTGTGGGGTTGGGCTGGATGGCAGCTGAGGCAAAACAGACCCCTTGCAGCCCTGTATTTCTTACCCAGGTCATGATTGGAGAAATGTGCCTTCTTGAGTTTTAATCAGCACACTCACTCTTCTGTCTCGTGCTTCATTCCTCGTGAACGGGTTTAATTTATTAAGAATGTTTATAGGAGAGTGTTGGCTCAATGTCTCTGATGTTGTGGGTTTAAGGTCCATCTGAGCCACCAGTGGCTGTGGGACTCCAGGCAACCCTCTTAAACTCCAACCACTGTTTTTTCTTCTCTGAAAAAAAAAGGGGATAGGTGCAGATTGACACAATTTAGTAGAAAGTGATCTGGTTTAGGAAGAAAGAGATCTGAGCTCCAATCCTGCTTTGCCACTAACTTGCTATGGATTTGAGATAAAGAACTTTTCTCTGGGCATCAATTTCTTCATCTGTAAAATAAATGAGTTGGATGAGATGGTCTTTAAAGTTCCTTCAGCTCTAAAATACTTTGCATGTCCTGAGTCACTTCCAGTTTGACAAAATAATAATAATAGCAATTATTATTATAACTATTATTATCATTATCTGTGATTTCGTTCCATAATTCCAAAGACTTCACTAGTCAGGCAAATCTCCTTCTAAAATTCTTCTTTAAAAATACTTTTATTTGCCTAAGTCACATGAAGCAAGCAAGATTCTAGGCCGCCCGACAGGATTTGGTGTGGAGGTTCTATGTCTGTCTCATTCCCCATTGAATTATGGAATTTCCCCCATAGCCACACCAGACTGCTAAAAATGCTCTCTAAATACAGCCTACATTTCAAGGCTGTTCTTTCAGCCGAAAATGCCCCCTCCCTTTCTCTGTGTGAAAATTCTCATTCCCTTTCCCTCCGCTCCTTATGGAAAGGATTGCTTTCTCCTCTGGGTCCCGTGAGCACTGTGCACTATTGTTCCATTGACTTCATTCTATCTGGTGTTATTTTTGGTTTCATATCCACTATCTCTCTGCTCAACTAGACCCTCAGGACCCAGAAAGCGGGGACTTGGTTATCTGTTCATCCCAGCCTCTCCACCCCCCTCCCTCCCTCCCTCCCCCAGCACCTGGTACACGTTCAGTGTTCACAGAAGAATTAAATTGTTGAACCCTGCAGATTTCATCACAATGGAATAAGAATGCTCTGTGGGTTAGAAGTTCACAGCCTGGGCTGAACAGCACTGATCCCTGCACCTCAAGGCAGCCCTGTTAGGCTGGGGAGCAGAGGGAGCTGTGGCTTGGGGTGCCCCTCGGAGGTCCCAGGAGCGTGTGCTGTGGGGCCCAGGAGAAAGCTGGCTTTTTGGTGGTGGGCAAAGATTGGTCTAGCCCCAGCTGATAAGAGGGGCTACATACTCCCTTCTCCTTAATCAGGCTTAGAAGCAGCTGGGTGACCCTCCTGTCAGCATGTTTTGTCAATAGCACCCAACTCAGATTACTTGGGAGCTTTTCTGAAACTTCAAGAAACAATTGCTATTCAGTTAGACTTGCTCCAGCCTCCTCCTCCTTCCCGCACGTGTAAATCCCTTCCGAACACTCCCATTTGCCCCACTCCCTCTCCGAGGTGGACCCTTAAAGGCATCTATGCCTTTGTTGCCTCTGGTGTAAAGCTATGTTTGGAGGCATCAAACCCTGAGTGGGCTTGTCTTTTTCTTGCCAAATGAAAATTCTAACTTAAAGCAAGTTCGTTGATTTTTACTAGAGATTTTGCAAAAAAATCTGATTCTCACTTTAAAATGAAGGAGGATTCAAGAAGTTAGCCTAATTAAGAAAAGTTTAGATGAAGTGCTTTTAAACATAATGGTAGAGGGATAAGGAGGAGCTATGGTATAGGAAAGCTTTTTTGCAATGAAAACAAACAGAAAAATTTTGTAATGAAGAGCGGTAGAAAAAAAAAAAACCGAAAAACAAGTTCTGAAACCCACCCTTGATTGTTGCCCTACCATGGAATGGAGTCATGGATGCTGCAAATTTTGAACAGTTTCTTCAGAAAAGGATCAAGTTATTTGAAAAGCTGCTGATCTCGGTAAAAATATTGTTAGCTATTGAAAGAACTAAGAGCTAAGATAACTGTGTCATTGGAGGTGACTTTTTCTTAAAATATCTGAACTATCTCACCAAAGCTATTTGAAGAAGAATCTGTGTGGTTGTACATAGCACGTAGTCGCTAACAGTAAGGAAAGTTAGGAATTTCATTACTGCCAGGCTCACTAAGGGCCAGAGGAGGATTAGAGGTCGTTTATGGTGACCAGGAGAGCACTCTGCTGGGAATTCAATGGATGGTAGTTAAGCGTCCTTTTTCTTTAATGGTATAAGCATAACCAATGCAACTTTACAAAACCTTCTCAGAGAGTGAGAAGAGAGCTGGAAAAGAGGGAGACAAGCTAGATGAAGGCTTGGGAAACGAAGCAGATAAAATCTGTTTGCTGCAAGTGTGGATGAGGGAGCAACATTCCTGAAATGGAGGGGAAAAGAATAAAATCTCAGGTCCCGGAGGGGAGAGGCAGCTAAAAGCTGACCTTTCCCTTCCCAGCCCGGCTGGAATGCTGCAGGCAGGCTTGGAGCAAAAGGAGGGTCGCAGGTTTTTATTTTTTAATAAGACATCTCAGAAATGATCACGAACAGGGCAAAGCTGGTTTTCAAAGATAAGAAGGCGAGTGAGAAAGGTGGTGGCATTTGGGAGCTGGCAGTTAGGGAAAGCTGGGGGAAGAAAGACAACTTCTGAACCTGAGGACCATGTCTGTGTGTGCCGGCTGCTGGGACTCCAAGCGGTGAGGTCAATAGACCAGAGCAGAGAAATGAAAGCTCCGCCTGAACAACTTTGGGGAAAGGCGGCCGGGGTGAGGAGGGAGAGTAGTTTTCCTTTCCGAATCTGAGAGGGGAAATTTCGAGCTGAGGAGAGTCATGGGGGAGGGAAAGCAAAGCCGCCAGGAATGCCGGGAATGTGAAATCTGTCTGTGTATCTGTATCTGTATGTTTCTGACCTTAAAATTTCTCGCAACAATTTCTACAAGGATTGTGACACCGCGTGCACATGTCCCTTCACCTCTGCTCTAAAAACGGCCTTAGATAAATGTCTGTTTTATCAACACTGTGAGATTGGCTTTGCTTTGCAGAACTCTGCAAAACAACTTGCAGTAATGAGAGGTTTCTAGGATGTAAGTGACACAGGGAGAAGCAGGGCCTTCCCTAAGTCCCCAGGGCCCTGGAGGCATTTCTTTGGGTTTAAAACCTTTTCTTAGCGATCTGAAGCATAGTGAAATGGGAGAGAAAGTTTATTTTAGAGTACTAATAACACCAACCACAGCCTCAATGCCCAACAGGCTTAAATCTTCTGGAATAATTAGCTTAGGAAATTTGTGAGTTAAGATGCCTACACAGTGGCCCCCACAAAGTCTGAAAGGGAGAGAAAGCCAATGACAGAAAGCCAGTAGACTAAGTGTGAGTACGTGCAAAAATGTTCCTCACCGTTGCCATTTGAAAGTGCGATAATTTATATACATATAAATATATGATATTTTTCTACATATCTGGTCCAAATGTGTGTTGATGCCTGAAAACAGCTCCAGACCAAGCCCAGCTCCCATCTTATTTTTATCCTAAAGGCCGTGTTACAGGGATGTTCAAATGTTCTGAGAGGAGGCTCTTAAATACACAAAGGATTTCCCAGTTTATCACCACACGATGATGTAAACAATCACCTCCAGTGCTGGGTTGGGTAATGTCCTTTTAATTCTGAATTAGAAGTTAATTCATGGCGGTGGGCTTAGATTTCAAACATTATTCGCAGCAAATTGTAGAGGAAAAGCAGGATGGTATGATTCATGACCTAGAAAGTGCAGCGACAGCTTCTAATTTCCACTCATCCTCTGTGTCACATGATATGTTTCAGAAACTCACTTAAAATTGAGAAAATAAGCCATTCCTGATTGTACTTAAGTAAGGAAATAGCTCATTTATGAATCTAAGAAGATTAGAGAATCTTTCGTGTGTTTGTTTAGAATCTATGCCAAACTTTTTCTCAGAGGCACAAGCCTGGTTTTCCCTTTCCCTTAAAAAAAAAAACACTGATAGAGCCAAATGTTAAAAAAGAAAGAGAGAGAGAGAGAGACCTTCACAGGCAATTACACCACCCAGGGATCTTGACAATGACAGTTAACTCACCGCGGCTTGAGTGTGCGAGTTTTGCACTTTATAGTATGCACCTTTGGGATGGATTTTTTTTTTTTAATGAATACGTCATTGTATGATTGGAGTTTCGTATGACTCAATATAAAAAAAATAGTGAGGCCATTCTTCAACCAGTTCTTTTCAAGCAACATACTTGGAATTTCATTTTAAAAAGTTTGCCCGAGCTAACCTGTGGAAATTGAATTCTATGGAAAGTCAACTCTTTAATGTGTTCCCAATAAATTTACATTAGAATCCCATCTCCTTCCTGTGAACTGCCCAATCTGGGACCTTACTGCCTTTCTTCATGGGCTACTATCCAGCCCCACTTGTCTCCTTGCAGAGCCTCAAACGTCAGAATTCTTTCTTGCCTCAGAGTTTCTGGGTTTGCTGGAGGTTTTCGGTTTTGTTTCTTTGTATTGCCTGGAAAGTTCTTGCCTGATCTTTGCATGGCTGACTTCATCATATCTGTCCTCTCAGAGCATCCTTCGTTGGCTTTCCTGTCTAGAGTAGTACCCCATCCCTACCCCACTGCTCTCAATCCTATCACCCTCTCTCTTTTCTAGCTGGCATCCATCACAAGCTACTTATCTTGTTTCTTGGTTATATCTGTTTCTACCACTAGATGTTTAGTCTTTTGAGAACACGAACCTTGTCTGTCTCATTCACCATTCTCTTCCGTTGATTCCTGGCACATAGCAGGTGTTCAATAAATATGTATTGACTGAGTGGATGAATGATACAACATTGATCTGTATCTATTTTTCTTTGTGGGCTTTCTTCACCAAGTTTTGGTATTGATTGTATATGCCAATTACTAAGAAGAAGACGAGGGAGTGAGGGGATGGGCCTAGGGGGCCAAGGTCTGAGCCCTGGGGCATTCCAATATTCAGAGTTCACGAGGTGGGACGGGAGGAGCCAGCAAACAATGCTGAGTAGGACAAGCCTGTAAGTCAGAACGGAAACCAGCAGAGGGCATTCTCTTAGAAGAAGGAGTGGAGAGTGTTTCAGGAAAGAGAGGTCAGTTGTAGACAGTGCTGCTACGGCTGAGAATCAATTAAGATGAGGAACGAGATATGCCCACTAGATTTGGCAACATGAAAGGGATCCGTGATCTAGACAAGAACAGTTGGAGTGAGTGGTGGGGACTCAATGGGAGTGGGTAAGAGTGGACAGCCAGCAAGGAATTGAAGGCCAAGAACGTAGACAACTTGTTCGAGAAGTTTGAGCAATTTGGAGTGACACCTAGAGGAAACATGGGGTCAAGAGACGGTATTTGGGTTTTTTGTTCATTTTTTATTTGTTTGTATTTTAAAGTAGGAGATGACAGAGTTTGTTTTATGCTGTTGGGAATGATCCAGGAGAGAGAAAGAGATGCCGCTGGTGCTGATATAGGAGAGAAAGGGAATACTACAGGAGAGGAGTGCTTAAGGAGTTTGGCAAATGTGGTTCTAGTAAAGTGTTGACCATTGCCAGCCATGTGGACTCTTTGCCACAGTGAAGACAGAGAAAATGGATTCCAGCACAAAATGCATATAGGGTGTGTGTGTATTGATTTGAGGATGGACAGAAAAGAGTATTGCTCTCTAGTTTTTTGGCTTCTATTTTTTTTTTTTTTTTTTAGGTATGAAACCAGGAGATCAACTGGCCATGTGAGAGGGGGAAGGGATGTGGCAGGGTTAAGGAGAAATGAAAAGATTTAAAAGAATCATCTTGAAAAGTAGGAAAGCAAATTATGTAGGGATGTGTGGTAGGATTGCAGTCCTAAGTGTCCATTTGAATTTTATCTCACAAATTTGAATTGAGACTGTTGGATCTTGGGATTTTCCCAACATTTGTGGTGGGAATGTTAACTGTTATCACTTTTCTAGAGGGCAGCGTCCTTTGACCTAGCAATCCCATTCTAGGAATTCATCCTAAAGACAGTTGGACATGTGAGAAGATATGCAAAGATATTCAACAAAGTATTTGTAATTGATAGCAAATAATTGGAAAGTACCTAAATATTCAACAATAAGAGACTGGATAAATAAGTTATGAGATAGCCATACAATGGGTTATTCTGCAGCTATTAAATACTATATGCCTACATTCATTGATATGGATAGATAGCCATGAAAAGTTATTGAGTGAAAAAAAATGCCGTTATCAAAGCAGCACATAAAGTAAAACCCCATTTGTTGAACTCTGATGCAGCTGCTACGGAGTTCTCGGTTGATCCTACAGAGTGTTCTGGAGCTGGGGTGGCCCTTTAGAGTTGTCTGGAATCAAAGCAAGGACCCAGGGAGGGAGTGAAACCTTGAGTGAGGCAGATCCTTTCAATGGAGGCAATTTCCAGTGAGGGCCTCAGCTGTGGCCATCAGCAGCCCACACTCCCCACAGCTGGGGGCCTGAGTTCCTCTGTCCTGAAGGGGCATCTGGGTGGCACACTGTAGCATCCATTACAGACCTGCAGTTCCTAGGCTACAGTTACAGAGATAACCATAGTGTCTGTTGTGTATTCCCCTTCAGGCTATTCTGAGGAGCTAATGACATAATTGATATGAAATTGCTTTGTAAACTGGGACTATCAATTGTAATGTGTTATTATTCATTATTATCCGTTATTTGTTCCTTTCCTGCCTTTCTTCACCTTCCCTAGGCCTGAACAATCACATGTTCTCTTTCTCCCTAGGTTTATTCCTGGGTCATTGACACAGAGAAGAAATAAGAAGAAAAGGCAGGGTAGAATTCTAAAAAAGAAAAGGTGTCGTGCTTTTCTGCCCAGCAGGGGTGCTGTCCTCAGTGGGTCCATCAGGACCTTCTGCCTTACCTAGATCTGGGCTTCCTCCTCCAGGCCGGACTGAGTAGGCTGGACTGTCAGCGCAGGAGAATGACCCTATAAAGGACTTCAGCCGTATCTTCTTCCCTTCTTCCCCCTCTGAGACAACGACCCACGGATCATCTTGGGAATTAGAGGGGGGAAGAAAGGAAAACCCACCTTAGGCAACAGAATTTCACTGCAGCAAGAGGAAGTTGTGAGGGAAAAGTCAAAGCCCAAGCGAAAATCTGAAGTATGGCTTAGAGAAGCCACAAATACGTTTCTTATGGAGAATCAGACAAGGGGAAAGCAAAGAAGACAGAATATTTTCTTGAACTTTTCCAAAGAGAAGTTTTTGTTCCTGTGAGGCTAGTAAACATCTCTTTAAAGAATGTGTGTGGTCACACAAGTTGAAGGACAGCAAATTACCTCCCTGCCCCCAGATGGTTTTAAATGGTAGCAGACAGGAGGAGGAGTTAGGGCTCCCCTCCCACACCACAGGCCTCCCTGGCTCCAGAGCTGCTCTTCTTCTGCCGCCAGCTCTGGAAGGGTGAGGGCTGCTATTCAGACCCAGGGAATGCCTGCGGGCTGACTGACAGGCCCTCAAGAAGGAGCAGTCTGTATTTCTCTAAGTGCTGGAGCTACCCCATCTCCCTGCAATGGCTCTGACCCGCTCAGAAATACTAAAGCAACAGGCATGGGGGTTCCTGGCATACAATAGACCACAAGTGAGCAGAGAGAGTGAAAACAAATCCAGTGACAGGAGAGAAGAAAATGGTCTCTTTTCCCAGAAACACAAGAAAAGAACACAGGAAGCCCTGCTCTGTGCCCTCAGCCCCCAGGAAAATACTGGTGTCGTGGGACTTTGGAGGTTGTAGGCCCAAGTAGAGATCTAATTTTTCCTTATGCCTTGAGCCAAGGTAATAAGTAAATAAGTTTATCCTGATTGTAGTGAAAGTGTCTGGTTGGGTTCATTCAGACATGGAATACTAGACCAACATTGAAAGTCATGGGAACGTTGGGGAACGTTCACAAGACATCTTTCACTTAAAATAGGTTCACAGTACATTGTTAACATAAATAAAATGGTATATTGAGTAGGATCCCAATTTTGAAAGACAAAATAAAGAACTCTCAATCTGCCAAGTGAAAAGACCGGAATGCCAGATACAAAATGTTAAATGTTTTCCTCGGTGATGGGATTATTTTCTTCTTTGTACTTTTCTGTGTTTTCTGATTTTTTTCCTACAATGAGCATATGTTTCTACTGTAATCTCAGAAATATGACACAGAACAGTTTGGTTAGATGAGCTGTTTCCATAATTGTGAACATTTCTCCACAGATATACGTTCTCATGCATATGTGGTATGAATACATGGTGGGGCGGTGTCTCTGTGTGTGAACACACATGCGTGTGTTCCAATGCTCTGGGTTACTCCTTCCATCTCAACTAGCATCCTTTATGTCTCTAGTGAGCTCGAATATATATAATATATATATATAACCTCAGACCACATTTCTAGAGAGACAATCTCCTAGTACTGCACCCCCAGCCTTCTACCAAGGTTTCTAGCAGATGGCTACTCCCAGTCCAGCTCAAATAAGGCCACCAGGGACCCTGCCTTTGGTCTCTACTGTGGCTCTGTGGGCATGGGGGGGGAGGACACCGTGATTTGCTGACCTTCAGCTTTGCTTATATGCACTTTGGCAGAAAGGCTCACAGGTGGGGCCACATTCTGTGAGACTTAGAGAAGACACCTTCAGAAAGCTGAACCCTAAAACTGACGAGCTCCGGGAACGTGAGAAAAGAAAGACTCTGCCCGACGAGCACCTTCCCTGGCACCAGCTGAGGGAGGAAACGGACTAACTGCCTGCTGCCCCCGCTTTATGTTTCCATCCTGACTTTCAGAGGTCTGGGTTTCTTCTGACATTAACTGCTTCCTTTCCTCAAAGGGTGGTGCCATCCCTTTTCTCTAAGCGTTTTAAAAGGCAGTTTAAGCAGAACAGTGTATTAGGCAAAGGTTCATATTCTCCTGTGCCCTTTTCCTTTTGTGTCCCGGTGGCATTTCCCCCATTCCATTGTTATTCTCTTTGTAAAAGTCCATAAATTAGCTGCCAGGGCATTGTCTTTGGGGGCTTAACTCTAACCATCACCACATACCTGTAACTGATTAATAAGCAGTGTTTGGTTAATAAGTAACATTCAGCTCTGATATTAATAACAGATTTTTAAAGCTGGACACAGCTGGTGACAATTTAGTGACACCAGGTCACCCTAGTTTTTTTGAGCATTAGCTTGGAGGAGAGACTGAATGTTGCCAGATGTCACCAAGCTAAGAAAACAAACGTAACTGGGTTCTAAGAGAGGACCCTGGAGGATGCGTGCATGTGAGCATGCGTATACACACGGCAAGAGATTTCTGCTCTCTTCAAATATCACCTCTATTGTCACCTCCCAAGACCCTGTGGGTCCATCTCATGGTTTATGACTTTCCACAACTCTTCACATTCTTAGAGCAAGCACATTTTCCAAACCAAAAATCAACTTCACCGTTGGCCAGGAGTCAGAAATGAAGAATGCCCTGGAAGATTTGGGGAAAATTGGTTCCTCAATAGTGAGGCATCAAGCAGCATTCATTACAGGCCATATTTGTCCAACCATACTGAATAACTTACTCAATGCTAAATGCTTCCAGGGACTGAGGTAACAAAGAAGAAAACTTCCGTCTCTGTGGGGCTCCACTCGTCTGGTATGAGGGAGCTCTGGACCGGAACTCCATTCTGGTCTGTACAAGTTTCAAGTAGATGTTCGACCTTGCTTAGCTGTGGCAGATAGCTCCCCCTACAAGCCTTTCCTAGCGCAGGCATCTCCTTTTATTTCTTTTTTCCAGCTCTTATCCCAGTGAGTATCGGAGTTCTTGCTCTGAGTTCCTTCAGCCAGAGAAAGGAGGTTCTTTTGCTCACTTTCTCCAGACCCTACTCTTGAGTTCAGTCCAACAGGAAACCTATTTTGGCTTCACTGTTCGCAGAGGACATTTCTGAGTCCGGCCAAGCTTTCCTCTTCCATCCCTCACACTGCCTCTTCCCTCGCTCATGGACTGGCTGCTTCTCGAGAACCCCTTCTTCATCTTCTAATTGTTCACAGTGTGACAGTGGCTTTGCAATCATCTTTCAGGTTTCTCCTCATCATGCCCTCCCTATGGTAAATGAAGATCCAGAAATGTCTTTATGTATATTAAATACATAATGTATAGATAGGGACTCCTGTCTTCAATGAAAGAGAAAGAGGTATGAGGACAATATATCTAGTTCATTTTGCCTACAAATGCTGATCTTACAAAAGACTGGAGGGTAGGGACAGGTAGGGGAATGTCCTAATCCAGAGCCATTACCTCTTAGGAGGTCATAGTTTTTCTATTTGCAATTCAAAGCCCCTGCAGGGTGACTGATATAGTAAACTACTTTCCTCTCTTGAAGACAAAAAAAGACTCCTCTCTAGCAAAATCAGAGAGTTCACAAATTACTGCCTAAATTCTAAATTCTAAATTCTAAATTCTTTCCTAACCATGTGGCATCCAGTCCAGCATCTCAAAAGGCTGCAAATCTGTTACCAAGAGAACAGCCATTGCCAGGAAGAAATGCCTTCCCCTTTCTCACTCTACTGCCTTCTTCACAGATCAGCACCCTTTTCTTCGCTTTCCACATGCTTCCTCTTCCTTCTTAGGAAAGAATGTGATGTTTGATGGGCATGTGTCAGGTACCTGAATTGTAATTATAGCTCCATCACTAGCAATCTGTGTGAGTTCGGGAAGAGAACTGTTAACAGTAAGAGATGGCAAATTTCATTGTGTAATTTAATTCTTCATATTAGTTTGTCATTCTGACTCCTTTCTATTTAACCAGATGTTTGGTCAAAAATTATAATTCAACCATTTGAACCGCTATGATTAAAGGATTAACGAAACCCTCTCCCCCTTTGGCATGAACATTTGACTTTTGGTTAACTTTCTAGCTCTGTTTCCCTTGAAACCTGATAAAAGAAAGTAGAAATCGCCCTGATTGGTAAACTCTGTCTGGACCGGAACAACTATAAAAACAGATTGGAAGCCATGTCTTTGGGTTCCCAAAGTCCAGTGACTCTTGTAATTGGCATGACGCTGCAGAAACCACAGAAATTATGCCCAAGGGAGTTCCTCCAGAAGATATCAGCTGCTGTGTAGTATGGGGCTTCCAATCCAGGGTGACTTCCAAACCCCCTGATGTGAGTCTCATTTCTGCACCTGAGCCACCACTTGGGGATCAAAGAGGATAACTTCTAACCTCAATGCGGATGGCTTTGTGATCTGCTGCAAGGTCCCACGGAAGAGAAGTGCCAGATGTGCCCTGCTGACATACTCTGCGCCCCAGCCTACGCCTCCTGCCAAGTCAGCTGCTGCCCAGTGTGGCATCGCAGTCCTGTGAGCTCTAGTAGAGTCTTCCAAGGAAGACCTTCTGGTGGGCGTTGCAGGTGAGGTTTTGACTTTCAGTGCTTTGAACAAAAGCGTTTACCTTGAAGCTGTCTGCTTCAGTCAATAGTCCAATAATATGTATTTATTAATTACCAATTTTTATTTACAAATTAAAAAAACTTTTGGTATAAATATTGATAGGTTCCTCTTGAGGACTTTATATTAAGTGAAATAAGCCTGTCACAAAAGACAAACACTGTATGATGCCACTGATATGAGGCACCTAGAGTAGTTAAATTCATAGAGATAGCATGTAGAAAGGCGGTTGCCAGAGGCTGGGGAGAGGGGAGAAAGGGAAGTTGTTTAATGGGTATAGAGTTTCAGTTTTGCAAGATGAAAAGAGTTCCGGAGATTGGTTACACAACAATGTAAATGTACTTAAAACCACTGAGCTGTACACTTAAAAAAGGTTAAGATGGTCAATTTTATGTTATGTGCATTTGACCACAATTTAAAAAGATTTTGACAGGTTCCTCTGGACATCACACAAATCACATTTTCAATGACTGGGCTAATGTTAAAAATTTCCAAATTTCACTATAAGTAGTATAGGAAGAGTTTTGTGTCACTTTATGAATTCTGTCTTCCATTGTGGTTAAAAATCACTATTTCACTTAATTTCACCAATCGCCAGTTTTGGCAATCGGTCCCCATGAGCTCCCACATAAGTGGTTACCATGCCCCTTGCTAACACGACAACACCGTCTAGGGGTCAGTTGTGGAACTACAGGCGGGTCCACAGAGGAGAAGGAGAAAGACCCCTCCCCCAGGCCTCTGCTCCTCGAAGGAACACGTAGAGAGAGGCTGTCCTAAGTGCCACCCTTTTGCTACCGTTCTTCCAGTCAGCGTAGTTTCCAAGATCTTGCTTCTATGAAAAGAAAGATCTCTCAATATTTACAGTACGTGAGGTCGGAATAAATAGTCTTTTTACGGGATGGAGTACCAATATCTTGCTAAGAAAAGCTTCAACTCCTAATCCTTTGTTACAAAGAAGGCTAAAAATTCTCACATAAACTCTTGTACCCACTTAGGAATATAATAGAGCAGTTTGGGAGAGCGACTGAATGATTGTGCATTTGGTCAATTTGCTACAAGATGGGTCACGAACATTAGGACTTAAACAGCTTAGAGACCAACTGGTTTAGAGACCATCTACAGACCAGTGCTTCTCAACCATTATACAGTCACAGACCCCTTTGACAATGATATAAATTAGAGGCTTTCGTCCCCTAAAAGGCTACTTTACACAAAACTTTGAATACGATTTTAAAGTGTTCGTAGGTACTCAACCCACACCCCAAGGTTCATCATAGGTTGAGCATTCCTGCTCTACTCCCACTCTGTAACTTGGAAGTGAGGTTTCTGAGAAACACCACACATGAAGAAGCAGCCTAGCAGAGCTGGATCCTAGCCGATGTGGTCCCACACACGGTGTGATGCTGTGTCAGAACCAGCCCTGGTAAAACTCATTCCCGGAGTACATGTGTTCTCCTGGGAGGAGCAGGCTGAGTAAGAGCAAAGAACCACCCACTAGAGGTTCCAGCTCTGCTGGGGGAACCCACTGGGAATCAGCAGCCAGGTAAAACAACAGTTGTCTTGTTGGCTGGAGAGGAAGAACACCAGTAGTTGGCAATCCAGGGGTAATCAGAAAAAGCATGGACAATGACCCAAGGGTTGAACAGAGATGACTCTGCAGGAGTTTGGCAGCAGCGTGGACTGTGACCCGGGAGTACAAAGAAATGATGGGTAAAGTAGCAGAAGGACAGCAAGAGGTGCAGACCAAGAGCAGAGACGCCTTAGAACTGCAGGAAGAAGTCTGGATTATTTGTGAGACCTCTCCCCAGGAGTTTCTAGAAAAGATTACTAGAGAGGACTAAAAGAAGAGTAGACTTCCAGTGTGGTGGATAGGGGTATTGCTCTTGGGTTCTTGCTACAAATGGGACGCTTTGATGTACCAGGAAACAGAGTAGGAAGAGCCAATTTTGATATGTTTTGGCTTGTATTCCCCTCTGAAACGTGTCAGAGTCAAACTGGCAGTCTGGGTGAGTCTCCTGCAGCTGCTGCCTGGGGAGCACCCAGCCGTCAGGGACTTGTAGCAAATCATCATAAGTCTTTCTGAACCTCAGTTTCCTTGTTGAGCCCAAAGGTTTCTTCCAATGTGACAAATCTTCTGATTCTACGACCAAATTGGAAGGCCAGAGTTAGGCTCTTTCAGCTCCGCAGATTTAAGTGAGTCATTTCTGGATTGTTGGCATAAGCACTATTCTCTTCACTCAAATATTCTCTTGAGGAATAACTTTTTGGAAAATTGGGAAAGGGAGGATACAAAAAGCTGGGAGGAAACCTATAAGAGACTAAAAAACATTTCCTACAATTAAGAAAAAAATGAAAAAGACAACGATCAGAATTGGAGTTATATTTCAAGTTGACTGACACCAGAATTGGGTCTCATACCAGGAATTCAGAGGTAGGACAGGCTTCAGGTTTGACTGAAGCGGCTCCAGTCCCACTGCCCCATGATGCACAGCTCTGCGTTCAGCTTAATTCTCAGGCTTGGGGTAATATGGCTATTGCGTCAATATGGCCAAGCTTGATGTTTGCATGTGACAATGTGCAGGGTGAGAGACTCTCCCTTCGTATGGCTCTCTCTTAAGGGTGGGGAATTTTCCAGAAGCCCCCAGCAAAGTTCCCCTTGAATCCCATGAAACCAAATTGGTTCGTATGCCTACTCCTGAACCTATGACAGGCTGGAGTGATGAGATTACACTTGGACAATTTAGGCCTACCCTAAAGGTACAGGGGCTATAAGGGGAAAGGGTGAATACTAGAGAAAAGTCAAGATTTGTTGAAATGGTGAAGTACAGAATGACTGCTGAGCAGAAGCCATCAGTGCCTGCCACATGCTGTATTTCAAAAGTCTTACTGCATTCTTTCCAGACTCATCTTTTGAAATACAATGGGGTGTGTGACCATGTTCCCTATTTTACAGATAGGGTAATTAAGCTCGAGGTCACACAGTTGGGTTAGAGCTCAGAACAAAGACCTTCCCACTCAGAATCCAGGACTTCTCTATGGACATTCCAAAAGGCTTACATTTTTGGCTTATCCTTTTACCTAGAAAGTCTGTTTCTGGGGATTATCATAAAAAAAATAATGAATAAGAATTAGGAATAAAGAGTTAGACAGAAGAATGCTTATCCCAGTATATATATATATATTTGTGAAAAAGTAGACAACACAAGAGCCCTAAAATGTGCTGTTAGTTAAATCAATGATGATACATACATACAATGGAATAGCATGCATTATATTGTAGAAGAAAAAACAGTAGCCTGGAGAAATGTTCACAATATATTGTCACATAAAAAGTAGGCTTTAAAACTGCTGTAAAAGAAAATCAGAACTAGGAAAATGAAGAGATGTATGCACCAACGTTTTATCAGTGCTTATCTTTGCATGGTGGAGAAATGATAATTTTAATTTGCTATGTTGTGTTTTTCTCTATTTTCCAAATTTCTTTGGTGAGAATATATAACAAAGGATTTCTTGGGTGAGAACATTATAATCAGAAAAAAATGCCTGTTTAGAAAACTTTTTTTAGGGGCCGGCCCCGTGGCCGAGTGGTTAAGTTTGCACGTTCCGCTTCAGTGGCCCAGGGTTTCATCAGTTCGGATCCTGAGCATGGACCTAGCACCGCTCATCAGGCCATGCTGAGGTGGCGTCCAACACAGCACAACCAGAAGGACCTACAACTAGAATATACAACTATGTACTGGGGGGCTTTGGGGGGAAGAAGAAGAAGAAGGAAAAAAAGATTGGCAACAGGTGTTAGCTCAGGTGCCAATCTTTAAAAAAAAAAAAGGAAAAAGCCCTTTATTTCTATTAAAAAATTTTTTTTAATTAAATAATTTCCTTTTCACTGGAACACTGGTTTTCAGACATAGCTGCCAGGTACCAGAGAGTTCCACGAGGGATTTCTGGAAATAGAGACGGAGAGTAATGGCAACACAGCCTCCTCAGAGCCAGCCTCAATGCTGATGAAATCTTAGGATAAGAAATGGCGCTTGGACGGATTCTAAGATTTCTACTGCTGCCTTACTACTGCTGCTGGATTCTCAGCTGCCTTCAAAGAGTGGGCACTGTACCTGCGGCTAGTGAGCGAAGCACAGTATGTGCCTGGGAGATCATGGGGAGAGCTAAAAGCTACAGCTTCTTCTTAAGACAACACTTATGACAATAGTTATTTCCAAAGTTTAAAGTTCCTGGCACATATTTAGGTGCCTAGTAAATATTGGGTAAATGAAGAGATGTTAGGCCAAGAGACATTATTTGAAAATATTAAACAGTGAAATCACTAATTTATAAGTACCCAACACCATGCTTTCTACAAATTATTTTACAGTAGAGGACAGAATGACTCTCATACACTCTGCTTTTTCTGGAATGGTTCCTGGGTCTTCTGACCACCCAAGTCTTGCAGAGTTCTCCCACATTTATCCCAGTTGTCACAGATGAGAAGCGCTTTCTCTTCTGGTGACCTTCGGCCCCTGGTGAGTCTGTCTCCTGCACATATGGAAAGTACCCAGAAACAGCATAACTAAAAAATTTGCATTTTCAGCCTCAAAGCAAAACCCAAAAGAAAAAATGTCTAAAGCCTGAAGGAATTTAAGGACCAAAGTTATTCAGGTCAGAAGCTAAAATGAGGTGGCCCACCCCACATTCTTCAAATAGGTGAAGATTGGAGACTGCCAGGTCCTGAACAATATCCTCACAGAGGAGCACATCCAAAGGTACCCCACTGTCTGCTCTGCTTTGAAGACAAACAGCCCCTCGTAATTAGAAACAGTTTTACTCACTTGCCAGATGTCCATGCTTCCCTTCCAATTATTTTCAGAAACATCATAAAGAACCATTAGTGTCAGTGTGAAATGTCCTTTTAAAAAAAACCTGTTCATCCTTATAGGTCCAGTCTGGTATGAAGATTGCAATCTGCTTTTTCCTAAGAGTTAGTTGTTTTTTGTGGGGTAGGGGACAGGATAGGGATGTGTTTGCCTTGAACTTTTATCACCAGAAGTACGACCACATATTTGGTGTAATCCCAAAAAGCAGACGATCTTACAAAAGGTTTAACAAAATGTCTTCTTATGTCACACCCACACCCACACACGCACACTCACACCACATTAGACACCCTGAGCAATTCCTAAGAATGATATGAGCAATCAAACGTTCTTGGAACCACAGGGTCCATATCATGAAGCAATAGTTCTTCTGACTTCTGTGCTACTTAGGAATGTAGTGTCAAGTTCTGGAAACCACATTTGGAAGGAGACATTGACCAATCAGAGAAACCCCACAGAGTGGAAAGAACATGACCAGCATGGACTTTAGACTTGTTTAGGGCCGGATCTGTGTCATGTCCTCTCCTGTACCCACTTATACGTAGAACATGCTCAAAAATGTTTGTTGAATGAACGAGTAAATGAATCTGTATTTTATGCATAATTGTGGGAGGAAGTACATATGTTTAACCTGGAGAATAAAAGATATAGAGGACATGACAGCTCATTTCAAATCCTTGAAGGATTATTACAGATAGGAGGACAGAGATTTATTCTCTCTTGTTCTTTGGACCAGAACTTGGGCTACTTAGTGAAACTACAGGAAGGCAGCTTTGACCCAGTATTACTGTTTTGTGTATCTACCTTGAAGAACTATGGGATGCTTGGGTACATTGCTGGTACTCAATTTTAATATGAGTATTACAGGGATGTAGAAAGAGAACTTGTGGACTTTGGACTTGTGGATAAATTAATAATTTGTTTGAGAAATCTTTATTGTACATGGTGCCACTTGATGCTGAGAGCAGAGTGGGTAGGTAACAAGAAAAGGCAGGACTTCCTCCCTTTTGAAGCTTGTGGTTTTTCAGGAATGCAGACATGTGTGCAGGTAATCACAGTCCGTAGAGGGTAAGAAGGGCTATGATGGGGGAAGTTCAGGCACCTATGGCAGTGGGTGCCCAGGGATCAAGTGCTCAGGGGGGAGGGTTGTTTCAACACGTGTAAAAGCCCGAGGCAGGGGAGAATGACACTGTGGAGAGCCCTCCGCCACCTGAACCCTGAACCTGGGAACAAATCACACTTCCCACTTGCACTTCCACTCGCTCCTGAGATTTCTGCCTATTTTAGTGCTGCAAATCAGCCTGGGGGCTGAGTTTTGCTTTTCAGGTTTTGATTCTCATTGCTAAGGCTTATTTCGAGGCTCAGTGCCTATCTCATTCCTACTCCTGGCCCATCTTGCAGGGAGTCAGACCTTTAGTAGACACCAAGCTCTACAAATAGAGTGAACATGGGATATCTAATCATCTCAGATGAGGTGATCACGACATGAGGGCTGCATGAGCCAACAGCCAAGCTTCAGTGAAGCTAGGCTCAGCCTGATCTGATTGACATTTGAAAAGTGGCAGCATGCTGAAAATGTTCTGGAATTAGATAGTGCTGACAGTTACTCAGCCTTGTGAACATTCTAAAAGCCACTGAAGCATACACCTTAAAGTGGTGAATGTTATGGTACGTGATATTGTATCTCAGTAATCACAATTTTTTAAAAAGCAACAAGAGATGACTGCTGGAGGAGGCTGAGCTCGAATATCTCCGGTTAAACTTCCTGCTTTCCTTATTTACTGGAGGGGCAAGGATTTCTCTTTAGAAGTAATATCTTTGCCATCTCTAGAAATTCCTGACAACCTACAGCTCTGTTAAGGCATGAAAAAAATTTTATTAGTGCTGACTCTGTACATAGTCTATTAATTAATACCTAAATAATTACATGTTGCCAGTTTCATGCTTTATAATTTTAAGCATGCTCTCATGTTTATCCTCACAGGCAGCACTGAGCCGCGAAAGAGCATCTGGAGGATGTGAAGCTTGGTCCTGACTTTGCCCTTAACCAAGACCTCGGTGACCTTGAGCAGGGGCCGGGCAGGGGGGAAGGTCACAGACTCTCTGGGTCTCTGTTTTCTCAACTCTAACCTAAGAGGCTGCACTCAGTAGGCCCAGTGTGTCTCCATGATTCTGTGAATTTGTAACTTTCAAAATCTTCAGAACACCCGTGAAGGGTAAGCAGGCAGGGATTTTTGTCCATATTTGACTCATGAAGAAACTAAGGATGGAGGAAGTGAGAGGACTGAGGAGTGTTTGAACCAGCACCAGAAGTGAGTTCACCTGAGTTCCAGCACAATATTCCTTCTAGCGTGAGAGAAACATGGACCCTTCCTCCCAGGAATTTACTATCAAGGTTATTCAGCTGGCACTGGTTTGAGGAAAGACTACAGGCTCTTAAGAGAGGTCAGCAAGGGAGGCAGGACCGCCAGAAAGGGCCGGTCGGACCTGGGTCATGGCCGCTGTGAGGAGGTAAATCGGAAGAGGCTGTTTGCTGAGGGGCTGGCATTCCCTGGAGCACAAGGGAAGGGGAAGTTGCCAGGAAACCCTGAGTTTTCCAACCTGACAATCAGGCCACAACTGAGTTTTTATAGGAAATTGCCCAGCTCTTTGGAAATTTTATGCAGTATAAATATGGCCTTGGATGTCTATACATTAGCTTAGCAGAAGGCGGAAACATCTTGGAACCCCTGGATTTGAGAGATCTCTGCTTGCATTCTTATTATAATTACTTTCAGCAGAACTGTATAATATGAAATTATATTGCTAAAAGCTATTTAATTTTCTAATCTTTGAGACTTCTTAATAACAAGTAAACCCCAAGCAGAGTGAAGGTGGAATGGAAAAAGCAGTTTATTCTGAATAAAAAAAAATAGTTCTTGGCACTGCATCTAGCTAACTGGCTGTGTGTCCTTAGACAAGTCATTTGACTTCTCAGATCTTCAACTTCCTCAACTGCAAATAAAGGAGTTAGAGGAGATCATCATTAAAATCAGTTCAGCTCTAAAATACTATGATCAGATGCCCCATACTTGACTACGTTCCTCTCTCTAAATCTTGGGGATTTTTATCTTCTCCAGCCTATACATATGGAAACTTCCACATCACCCTCATTCCTCTTTGTCCTAGGAACACAAAGCCCAGCCACAGCCTGCTGCCGCCTCTAAGAGCTAGCTATAGCAAGTGACACCCAGTGGCTCTACCATGATTGTCTACACTGCTAGGGAAAGTTACCTCAGAGGAACATATTGAGCCTGACCTTGGCTAGAAAGAGAATACAGTATAGCAGTGAAGAGTGTAGACTCTGGAGTCAGACACACCTGAGTCGAATCCTGAATCTGCCACATAGACATCACCTTGGGCAAAAATTTCGCCATGCCTAGTACCTAGTGAGCACTCAGTAAAGATGAGCTGTGTGGGCCCCTATTCTGGAGAGTCAGCATGCTTCATAAAACCATCATGAGATGGTAAATGTCACACAGGCTGGATTTCCAAGAGAAAATGCCATCCCTCTTTTCTCCAACATCTGTGGCAAAATTCTTGCTTAAAGATAACAGGCCCAGCCGGTCATGGGGGGAAGGAAGTGATCTCTACCCAACAGGAAGGACATTTGACTCAACCTTTAAATGAGCTGTTTAAATTCTTGGGAAGGCGTAGAGTGAGAGAAGAGGCAAAGAAAGAGCAGGGATGGATGAGAATTCAAGGAAGAAGAAAAGAATCAGAGTAGGTGGTGAATGAGAAGATTAATGCTGATAATTTCTATTTTATGATGAAAGGCAATTCTAGCAAATTCTAACCAATTTATCAAAGAGAAGGAATGAATTAGCTAACTTACATTCCCACTTAGGGAAATGCATGTGCATTTTCTCTGCCTGTGGAGTTTAAGTATTAGACATTGCATGTTTTTAAATGTATACATATATTCTGGACATGCACATTCCATCTGATATAATCTTTCTTCATCTCTTCCATGTGTCATTGATTTTCTTACCACCTTCAGACTCAGAGTAGGTATCGCACCTGGTAGTTTGGCACCAGCTGCCAGTGGCCTCACATGAACCTGTCACCACTGTGGGATGATGGAGCAACAAAGTCCAAGACTAGTCCATGCAGGCCTGCAGGGCCACATTCTGATACAGTAAAGCCACAGCAAGTTGCTAAAACATGAGCTCTGGATCCAGACGCCCTGGATTCAAATTTTGACTCCATCATTTCCTCGATGTGGGACCTATGGCAATTACTTACTTTTCTAAGGCTTAGTTTCTACATCTGTAAAATGGGGCTAATGATAGTACTTACCTCAGAGGGTTGGGAATTGAATTAAATAGTGCATGGAAAACACTTAGTCCAATACACACTCATAGACAATGTTCAATTCATATTTAGTTACTATATTCTTTTTCTAGGAATCCTCAGACGTAGCATCTGATGATTGGTCCCAAGTTCAAGGATATGGGTTAATGTAAATATAATGTAAGAGTGTGGAGAAAATGGGTTTAGAGGATAGATGCCATGGCCCCTGGCCCATATCAATTTAATACCTATTTTCCACTGTAATGCCCTGAATCCCGGAAGTTGAAAAAAGAAATTTTTTTGTGACAATCAGAAACACAATAGAGCTATCAAAAGTATGTTCATTCAGTCATGTAAATTGTAAAGCCATAAGTAATAATTCTATTTGTTTGGCCACAATTTAAAAGAGGAAATTTCCTTGAAGAAAAAAATAAATAAATGCAAAGAAAAATGTTGAATGCTGTCTGTGGAAGAACCGCTAATTGAATTTTTTTTCAAAATTTTTTTTATTGTGGCAAAATACACAGAACCCAAAATTTAGCATCTGGACCGTTGAAGTGTACAGCTCAGTGGCATTAAGTACATTCATACTGTTACACAGCTGTCACCACCTTCCATCTCCAGAATTCTTTTTTGTCTTGTAAAGCTGAAGCTCTATACCCATTAAACAGTAACTCCCTATTATTCATCCCCCCAGCTCCTGGAAACCACCATTCTACCTTCTGATTTTGGCTACTTTAAGTACCTCATATAAGTGGAATCACACAGTATTTGTGTTTTTGTGATTGGCTTATTTCACTTAACGTAATGTCCTCAAGGTTCATCTGTATTATAGCATATGTCCGAATTTCCTTCCTTTTAAAGGCTGAATAATATTCCATTATATGTATATACCACATTTTGCTTGTTCATTCATACATTGATGGACACTTGGGTTGCCTCCAGTGCTGCTGTGAACATGGATGTACAAATATCTATTCAAGACCCTGCTTTCAGTTCTTTTGAGTCTATGCCCAGAGCGGGGTTGCTAGATCATATGGTCATTCTATTTTTAACTTTTTGAGGAATCTCCATACTCTTTTCTACAGTGGCCAATCCAATTATTTTAAGCTGCCCATCTCACATTTTTCACAATATGCCTAAAAGAATGAGAGTTGCCGTTTATTACACCAAGCAGTGTGCTAAGTGCTTTTTGGACCCTGTCTCATTTCATCATCCCAATAGCCCTGTGAGTAGGTATATTAGTGCCATGCTCATTCTACAGGTGAGGAGAGGGGCCAGGTCAGAGAGGGGCATTGGGATTCACATCCAGGCAGCCTTGCTCTAGGGGCTGTGTTTCTCATCACTGTAGGTTCTGCCTCTGATCTGAGTTGTCAAATTTCAGAGACCTAGCACCCCTGGTTTGGCCAGAGGGGAAAGGGATCGGAGATATCCTGAGAACAGATCTGATGTACGCCTAGGGCTGCCGTTGTAAGAGACTGTGTGCAGAGCCAGGGCTGAGGCCATAGCCAGACGGGCACCATGATGAACACTGAATTCAAGCAAATTTGTTTTTAAAATTGATAAGACGACTAGATTAATGCAAATCTCATTTTTCTTACCATCCCACCCCACAGGCCCATCCAGTAGTTACTTTAGAGCTATTGAAGATGTATCTGAAATGATGGTGCACCGTTTAGACTCGAGTCCTCCTAAGCAACTTGATACGGCATGGAGTTAAGTGTTCTCCAGGCCAGATCATTTCCTCCAAAACAGTGCAATATGCCTAGCCTTCTCATTATATGAGGTTTCCATATGATTTTCCCATCTTCTCTCTAAGATTCAAAGTGCTTTTATATAGCAACCCTCGTGATCTAACCAATTGACCTGAGAAGTAGGCAGGGGGCAGCTATTATTATTTTCAAGTTAGGCTCTGAGGAGTTGAGACATACAGAAAGAAATAAAGCGGCTCTGCAATTTGGAAAACCATCTGTGATGCTATAAAGATGTCTTATTGGACTCTTGACCACATAGATCATTATTTTTATTGCCCTCTCCCTAGATGAGATGTGGCTTAGTTTGAAAGAGTTGTTTATAGTTTGGCAAGCTATTAAGTAAAAGAAACTAATTTCAATTCTCCATTCTGGTGAGTGCTAAAAATAAAGGGAATTCAGTTTATGGGAAGAGGAAATGATAAGAATTGGAAGGAATATTAGACCTAACCATTTTGCTCAGAAGCCTTTCTGATAATCCATGGATTTAATTTACCCAAGCACACCTTGGGGTCAGAAGGAGTGGGCTGAATTCCTAAGCCACCATTATGACCACTCAGTGACTGTTAGTTCCCACAACTCCCTTTCTAAAGTGAGGCCATGACTGAGATAACAACAGTTCAGTGAGTCAATGCATGACCAGGGTATCACAAATGAGAAGACCCAGAAGCCGAGGAGAGATAAACAGCTCATTTCTTTCATCTTTCTCAGTGTTTCTTACTTTCTCTCTGTTGTTCTCATTCATTTTTCATTTCATCCCGTTTCCTCTTTCTTCCCTTTCATTTCCTCATTTTGGGACAGTGAGAGGTCGTGATCTTGCGGCCAACAGTTGCAACACTCTCAGTTGTCATGGCAGCCAGGGTTGGACCCCATCTAGCAGCCTTGAGGGACTGTCTGACCTTCAGTGGGAGGGAGTCTGGAACTGTGCGGGGGGTCCCCAGCTGTCATTTAGAACGTAGATCCTTCGTTTTTACTTTTGTTCATGATATCTTTTATCAAAGGCTGTTTAAAATTTGAGGATGGGTAGTCTAATCTGTCGATCTTTTCGTTATGGTTTCCAGGTTTGCATCTTGCTTAGGAAGGCCTTCTCAATGCGAAGATTATATATCTAAACAGATAGATCGTATTTCTCTAAACAGAAATTTGGGTAAGCTGACACAATGGAAACAGGGCTGTCTCATGAAACCTGAATGTGTGGATGTTGTGCATGTACTTAGACGCTAAGAATTGCTGTCCCCAGAAAAGTGTCCAGAGTTATCTTCTTCCTGGCTCCTTCACTCACTAGCCCCCACCTCTACCCCAGCCATTTCATTTTAGGGTGGGGGAGCATTCAGTTTCTATGGCTAGAAACCCACCCAGAATAACTTAAGTAAATGGGAATTCCTTGTACATTTATAAGGGAATATTATGAAACCCAATTGTGAGAACTACTCCTGGGGCACCAAAGAGCTACAGTCCTCAGGCAGCTACTTTTCCTGCTCCCTTTCTCTTGATTTTCTTTGTCTCTGAGCATCTGCTCCGCTTCCTCCCTCTAGTCCAGCTTCCTTCATTTGCTTATGACTTAAGATAACTGCCTGCCTCACACCTGGAGCCCACAGGATCTTACGGGTCCAGCGCCCACAGACTACTAACAGCCTCAGGCTCTTGGTGCCCCAACTCCAGGTTCTAGATCGAGAGATCTGATTGGCTCAAAGTGAGTCAGATGTCCACTCCTGGTTTGATTATTGATGGCCAAGGGTGTCAGTCATATGATTTCGCCTCAGAAACAGTGGGCAAGATAAGCTTCTAGAAGAAGGGAATGTGGGAGGGAGGAAATGACTGATGTAACTAGTCCAGTTCGCATAATCATATTGCTCTGTGACCCTTGTTCCCCTTCGAGTTTGCCCTTGATGTTATCTCTAACTGGATTTTGTTTTCACCTGTGAAGGGATTTATACCAGATCCAGGACATTTCCGGGATGGACTGTGGTCCTGTCCACTAGAGGAAGCTCTGATCTATAATTGCATTCTTGTGGAAGTTAAAAAGAGGGGAAAAACCTGGGCTACAGATGGAGAAGGATAAGTAATTCCAGCAGCAATGGCCATGGGCACCTCTGGAGATGAGCAACTATTTAATGTGGCCACTAACCACCATGAAGGCCACCAATGGGGGTGAGGGTAGGAAGGGCATAGAAAGGCTGTTGTAGTCCATTTCTGTTTTTTCTTCCTTCTGCACATTACTCTCGTCACACGGCTCTAGAACATGGTGGTGGCAATAAGCAGAAAAAGTTGAATCTGATAGTTGATTCTGGAATTCTTTTCATAGAGTCAATATAGTCTAACGAAGTTGACTTATGAGAAATCTTTTCCATTTTCTGCAACTAGACTAAGGATTTGGTGGTAAATGGTAGGAGAGGATATAGTGGGTCCTTAAGCGGTTACATAGCTTCTGTGATGCTCTTTTCCTTATCCATAAAAGAGGAAACTATCTGCCTGGTGATAAAGGATCTTTTGATCCCAGTGAACTTCAAAATAATGTTGTTACATTAGCGTTATTCCTAACTTACAAATGGTTCAGTCAATATACCACTTTTTAGCACACCAAGAAATATTCATTGCTAAAATATTCTTTGGAAAAAAATATGAAGGCTTCATGTTGAGACCAAATAAATATGAAAATTTTGTTAAAATGTCTCTCTTCTCCATTTTGCCTGTCTTCAACCAACCGCCTTCCTCCGGAATACAAAATGCCTCATCAGTATGAGAGAAAAGCAGACGATTATATTGGCTCCCCCTCTGGAGGCTGTTGTATAATCACGCAAAGGCACAGAGCTGCATTTGAAAATATCTTCCCACGCCAGTCTGAAGCTCTGACCCAGACTCGTTGCTAACACAGGAACTGGCACTGATGACTACTGAGAAATCAATCATCCTCTTCTAACACATGATTCTTTGGGGGAAATACGATACGATAATGGCAATTGCTGTGATGATCTTGCTTTAGGTTTTGTGTCCAGGTTCAGGCATGGTAAATAGGCAGGAGCTTAACGGGGTAAGGTCATTTGATATCTCCCGAGCCACTCTAGGTGGAAAGGGTTCGCGCTTTTGTCCTTTGGGCTCCCTCTGATTGAAGACAGGCCTGCTGTATGGAAATTCTGAACTACAGATGCTCAGATGTGATCACAGCTGTATCCGTGTCGAAAAGATTGGTGATAGGCTTAACAGTATTGGGAACTGGGTTCATTTTATATGAAACACAAACATGAACCCCTTGTTCTTTTTGTTTTTATTTTAGAGTGGCCCCCAAGCAGTCAAGATTCCCTACTGTGAGGAACTTCTATTCCAGCTCTGTGGAGTGTTTGGGTGTGCAAGATGCAGATCCCAATGCCGAAAGCGTTACAGGTCCCAGTCGGACCACTCTGGTTTTGCTCATCAGAATCAACTGGAGAGATGGCTTCCCTCTCCCACCCATACCACTGGCATTGGCAAGGAGCAAGGACAGTCCCTGGTCTCCAGAACTGGTCTTACTCTGAAGCAGGGTCCAGCAAACTGTACTTTAAAGGGCCAGATATTAAATACTTTTTGCCTTTGCGAGCATTTCAGTGTCTGTTACTGAACTCTGCCATTTGTAAGCAGTCATTAGAGAATATATTTGTATGAAAGGACATGGTCAGATTTGGCCTGTGACCCACAGGCCGTAGTTTGCCAGCCCCTGCAAGAGACAAGCCCTTTATGAACTAGCGAGTTCTATGCTTGAAAATTGGTCCAGAAAATAGGGGAAGGCAAGCTTCATACAGCTGATATTGCGTGCCTCCTAAATGACTTGTGTCAGTGTTGGTCTCCAGGAGGGTCTTGGGTACCAGCCACGTGTTGGCCTGGGGAGAAAAGGGTGAGGGGAGTGGGAGTCAGAGTGTGGGTACCCAGTGCCCTCCACAGCCTCACCTTCCAGATTGGCACAACAACAGATCCTAATCCCCTAAGTTCTCTGGCCTGAAGCACGGGAGCCACAGACACCCTGCCAGCCTGGGGCCCCTGGCTCTGGGGTGGGGCTGGCAGTAGCAGTGAGTGGTGGCATCCACAGTCCGTGTATCATCGTCCTCTTCTAAAGAGAAACACTATGAGCCTCTTCCTGCCAACGCTGAGTCAGACAGAAGCTTTCGGGGTGTGATCTTGACGTTATGACAGACAGGTGGCTGTCCTTTTCTGGATCTCTCCTTCAACCTGCCTGACACTGGCTCCGCCAGCAGTGACCTGTGCTCTCCTGACCACTTATCTCCAAGCGTCCTGTTATCTGTCTACCTAGCTCCACCCAGGACCTGTGCCCAGGCTGCCTCCCTTGCTCCTATGTGGGCTGGGGGAGCACCCCTTGTTTGGGACTCTCTTCCAGCAGCTCACATTCCCCCTCTGTTCAGAAAAGCAACAAAAAAGCGAGTGTGTGTGCCAGCTTGGCATATATCCTCTTACAGAATGTCCTGAAGGCTTCCGTGTTTCAAAACATTTTCAGCAAGTTTTCATTGAATCTCTTTAATTATTGCTGCAGGGAAGGCCTTAAAACTAAGTCAGGAGTTATAATGAGCTCAGAGGCATCCCTCAATGTGCTTCTTTTTCCAAACAGTTAAAATAAACAGAATCCAGGCAGGTAGTATATGAACTCTGCCCGGAGATGCAATAAATACAGTGAACGTGTACAGTATTAGAGGAGAGGTGAAAGAGGTTGGAAATTACCCTCTAAGTTCTGTTTTTTTTAAGCTTTTTATTTACTCTGAAGGTACTGTTTGTGCAGAACCCAAGGACAGGAACGTACTGACCCATCCTTCCTCTGGCTGGCTGCCCTTCTGATGGCGGTAAACATAAACGCCTGCAGCAGGGCGTCTGTGGAAGCACAAATTGGAAAATACACAAAATAAGCTTCTTTGAGCTCGTATTCACCAGAATCATGAATACATAAGATACATTAGTTCATTAGCAGTCACCAAGACACTGCAGATGCTGGGCGTGGGGGGCGTAGGCGGGCGCCACTGACGCAGAAGTTAGTGTGTGCGGGACACTTTGCCAAACTCTGGGGGCCTGTCTGGTTTGTGGCACACATGTTGGGGCCTCCATCAGGCTGTGCAGAGGCCACAGAGGATGGAGTGGCCTACTGCTGGGGGGAGCAAGACAAAAATCCACAGGAGTCTCAGAGTTCAGGGGGCAGAGCATTGCATGCAGAGCAGCGTGCTTGAGAAACGTGAGTCTGAGCTGAATCCTCTCCAGCTGAGGGCCTGGGGTCTCCAAAGAAGCAGGGTGATGTCAGCAGAAAGGGGCCAGGAGTGCCAATCTGCCTATAATATTCAACAGGGTCTCACAGGCCGAGGAGCTCAAGACTTCAGGCAGTGGGGAGTTGGGTAAAAGAAATGAGTTCACTGGAGCACTGAGGTCAGGCGCCCTGTTCTAGGAACGACGTAGCATGAGACTTCCTGAGGTCCTTTAAATGGTGCGATTGTCAAACCTCTTTTGGAGACCCGACTTGTAATGCCTTCTCCTCTTCCATTTTCTTGGTTTTCAAGGGAACGTGGGTCTATAGGTGAACTATTTTAGAAGTACAGCATTTGCTATAAGGGGATATTCATATTCTCTTGGTGTGATATCATCAAGAAGCCAGAAGAAATCAGAGATACTGGGGAGTGAGGGGGATGCTTTCAGAATACACCCTTAATGCTGCCATAGATCTGATGCCCCAGAATCATCTGGAAAGCAGAAGGGAGCTGGGTTCCATAACTCAGGCTGTGCAGTCTTCCTACCGAAGGTCCCATGGGCTTCCTGCTTCCACTCCCCAACTTGTGGCCAAAGAGCCCCTTCCAAACTGCCCTGGTCCTCATTTAATTGGATCTGATTCACCACAGTGCCATGGCACAATAGTGGGGCTGTCGGAGGCCCAGAATATGCTTTACTCTCTCTCATTGTGCTGCAGAGTTTGAAGCCCGGAGCTGCTGACAGGGATTTCAGAGCTCTGCTGCTGTCCTGTCCGATTGTCCAGTGAGGTCTCTGATTTGATGGGCATCTGAGGAAGGGGGAGGCAAGTGGGCTTCTTCTGGGAATCTTGATTTCTTCAGAGTTGATGGACTAAACTCTTCCATGGAGTTAGCTACAGGCAAATTCACAATCTCGCTCAACGCTGCGAAGACCTGTAGAGGTGAGCTGCTCAAAAATGGCCGCTATTCTGGGCTATAGCCAGATGAAGGAAAGAGATGAAGAAAAACATGGTGCTACCACAAAGTGGCAAAGATGTGCTGCCTTGGGGTCAAACACGTTTAATTTTAAAGCTTGCTTCTGCCACTTATTGAAATGGCCTAATTCTAATTGTTAAATTCACTGAGTCTCAATTTGCTTATCTATAAAAACAATGCCTGCTTCTGATGGGGCCGGCCCAGTGGCTCAGTGGTTAAGTTTGCACGTTCTGCTTCAGCGGCTCCGGGTTCGCCGGTTCGGATCCCAGATGCGGACATGGCACCACTTGGCAAGCCATGCAGTGGCAAGCATCCCACATATAAAGTAGAGGAAAATGGGCATGGATGTTAGATTAGGGCCAGTCTTCCTCAGCAAAAAGAGGAGGGTTGGTGGCAGATGTTAGCTCAGGGCGAATCTTCCTCAAAAAAACAGCCTGCTTCTGAGTTGCCATGAAGTCTTACTATAAAGTGGCCAGCAGGCAGCTGGACATAGTGGAAACTGGTGCAAAGTAGCTACTGTCAGTTTTCTTAGGTTTTCATTCAGTTTAAGGCCTCACCTAGAGCTGATGTACTATTGGAACTATTCGGCTGTTCTCTGAGCAAAAGTTGTTTTCCAGGAGTATTTTAATTTTCTAAGTTAATCGCTTGGTGTGTGGGAGCCCACCACTTGTGTTTAATTTTCTTGTTTTGTACAAAAGCAACTAAAAAAATCAGCTCCTTTGTTTTTGGCAGAATTTTATCTCCAAAATTATTTTTTAAATATTCTTTGTAACATGGAAATGGCCAAACATAATTTCCAAAAAAACCCACTCTCTTTGGTTTGAGACTAGTCACACTGGAAATTTGGGGCATATAAGTTATTTTTTTTTCAGAAATGTGGATTTGCGGTGGGAGGCAGGAGGCGAAAGGAAGGGCTCAGTGAAAATCTATTCGTCCCATGGTAGCTCCTTGGGGACGGGCCCCAGAGGGTCAGTGGTACCCTAACTCACTAACTTTTCTCTTTCCTTAGTTTTTGTGATTCATGGTAAAGAGTCATTCTCAATTATTCTTCAGCAGCCCTCTGGACTTTCTCTTTTAAAAACAAAATGTGGCCACAGATGCCAGCTTATCTGCCCTTTTCTTTCACACTAAACACAAATTATGAGAGAACGTGTTTGGGTTTTGCTCCATATCTCTACCCCTCTTTATAGCCAAACTCCTTGTCTTAGTCAACTTGGGCCTGCTGTAACTAAATACCATAAACAAAGTGGATTATCAACAACAGAAATTTATGTCTCACAGTTCTGGAAGCTGGAAGTCTGGGATCAGGGTGCCAGCACAGCTGGGTTCTTGTGAGGGCCGTCTTCGGGTTGCAGACTGCTGACTTCTCATTGTTTCCTCACATGGCGGAGAGCAAACAGAGGAAGCAATCTTTCTCGTGACTCCTAAGGGCACTAATCCCATCCATGAGGGCTCAACCCTCATGACCTCATCTAATCCTAACCTCCCAAAGACCCCACTTCCTAAAACCATCACATGGGTGGGGGATAGGGTTTCAACATATGAATTTCAGGGAGACGCAAACATTCAGTCCATAACACTCCTATTGTCCATAATTTCTGTCTTTAATTCCTCTCCTTCTATGTGGGGCCTTGAGGTTGGTCCTTCTCTGTGAGGCCTATCAGTGGTGACTTCAGCAAAAAAAACCCCATGGAATCCTTGGGTTTAGGGACCCTATGTCATAGGACATACTCTTCTGGGTGACAAGCCTTTAGACACCTTTTGTTCACTATTACAGATGGTGATGACATGTATCTTAAGGTCTCCAAGTTGCCACTTGACTTTAGACAGTGACCACATTCACCATCTACACAACTAGAAGAGTGATCAAAGATGAAAGACAAGAACATCTGCCACTACAAGGCAGATTGTTGCCTCTGCCCTGGTGCCTGCACATCCGTGATTCTCTCATGCTCCTTCCGAATCTCCCTTCTTCCTGGCTGCTTGGTCACTGCCCTCGCATCTGGCCTGGTGTCTATTTCTCCTTTAAGTTCTGTCAGATTTGCTTAATGTATTTGGAAGCTCTGTTATTAGGAGCATGTACCTTTAGAGTTGTTACATCTTCTTGATCAGCTCTTTTATCATCATGAAATGTTCTTTTAAAAAACATATCTGATAATACTCCCTGGCTTCACCACACTTCAATGGGTGTCTCTTCATCCCAGTAAGATGGCAGAGCTCTGCTTGGGCTCTCCCTCTGTGCTGCAATCCCAAATGGCCTCCTGGCAGTAAGCAGGGGCAATCAGAGTTCACTTCACTTGTCTTCCTCCTCTTAATCACTGCCCTCTGGTGATGCAACTGTGCAAATTGTGCCGGCTGTCCAATGTCTAAAAACCTTTATTTCATATATTCATCCAGTATTCTAATAACTCAAGGCAGGAGGATCATTTCAGTCCCTCTTCCTCCATTATGGCTGGAAATGAAAATCTCTGTTTTCCTTTCAATAGATGAATTAAGCTTTTTCATATTTATTGATGTGACTGATATTTTGGGACCCAATTTTGCTATATTATCTTATGTTGTCATTACTATGAGCATTATGTCATATTTACTGAGTTCATTTTTCTATTTGATATACCTTCTTTACTTTTTGGAAAATTGCTTTGGTGTTTAGGAAAATTTTAAATTTTTTTCTGTGGTTACCTTTGCAGTGTTCTTAACCAGTTTTTCTTTTTTTTTTTAAATCTTTTACTATCTGGTCTGTCAGTTTTAAATGGTATCTTTTGACTCCCACCTTTTACTTACAGGTGTAAAGTCAATAATCTTATTCTACTTCCTCCTTTCTCATCCCCTTCTCCCATTTTTAAAAACTGCATATTTTCTACTCTGTCAGAATATACAATGTTGACGTATCATTCTTATACCCATGTCTCCAACCTTGTATTAGTCCTAGCTCTACAATTAAATATATGAAATGCTCACTCTCAGTCCTTTTGCTGAAGTGTCTCCACTCATCTCTTGGTTGAATGAAGCTCATTCTCTTGTGGATTCCTCAGGAAGACCTCATGTGCACAGTATTCCTGTGTTCTTGCACGTTCACAGTCGTTTTTCTACATCCTTGATACTTGAAGAACAGCTTAGCTGGATATAAAGTTCTTGGTTTGTATTTTCTTAAGTTTCTTGAAAGTGCTGCTCCATCCTTGTCCTGCTTTATATGTTGTTTTTCAGAAATCTGATACCAGTCCAATCCTCTCCTCCTTTCTAGCTATTTCATGTTTTCATCAGGAGGCCCTAGGGGTTTTTTTTCTTCCTCTTTAAAGCCAAGCAATTTTACTAGGATATGTCTCTGAGATGATCATTCCAGGTAAATTTTACCAAGTGAACCCTTTCACTGTGTAGATTCAGTTTGTGATTTATTTCTGGGAAGTTTTCTTGGATTATAATTTTAATATTAGTTGTGTTCCATTGTTCTGATATCCTTGCTCAGGAACTCCAATTGGACGTGCTTTGCCTGACTTCCATTTCAATTACTTTCCTCTGACCCTTTTTACTTCTTTCTTTATCTCATTTTTTTTCTTTGTGGTTCTGTGTTTGTATGTGCGGGAGGAAGATTGTGGCTGAGCTATCATCTGTGCCAATCTTCCTCTATTTTATGCGGAATGCTGCCACAGCACAACTAGATGAGCTGTGCTAGGTCTGCACCCAGGATCTGAATCTATGAATCCTGGGCCACTGAAGCAGAGCCTGCAAACTTAACCACTACGCCGATAAGACAGCCCCTTTCTTTATCTCATTTTTACTCTCTTGGTTGTTTTCCTGCTTTTTCTCAATGCTTTTTGTTAAATTTCTTTTTAAACGTATTCTTCCTTGGGGTTTGTAATTTAGTTTTCATTTCTGGTATGATTTTGTCTTTTCCTTTTGTATCTTTTCTAAGTTCAATAACCGTGATTTTATTTCCTCATCCTTTCTTTCCAATTGTGTTGTTAGGTTTTATATTTCTCATTCAAAATGTTTCCTTTCTAATATATCTCCAAACTCACCTTTAAAGATAACTAATTTTTATTGGAGTATTTTGCTCAGTTTTCTTTAGTTTCACGGGGTTTTTTGTGAGGAGGGTATTTTCTTCAGCTGAGTTACTTTGAGCCACAGTTTTTTAAACACCCATTTTGTTTGGATATGATCTCTTTTGTCCTATTCCTATTCATCTTGTGGCGAGAGGTTCAGTATAAGGGCAGCATCTGCTACTAATTCTGCCCTTTTCTGTGAAGATTCTTTTACGCAAGATGTTGATAGTGAGGGTGGGAAGAAGGAAAGGGGTTTAATGTATCTTTTTTCCCTCAAGATCGTTAGTTTTATCCTCTTACTTCCTTCTTTCCTTTCACTGCTGTGTGTCCAAAGGATACCACCACTCTCTTATTCTCCCCAAGAAGCAATACATCTCCAAGGCTGCTGCTTCTGGTCTCACTCATTTCCATTTCCTTTCCCTGTAGCTGTTCCTGTGGACTACCAGGTTCCAAACTGTGTTCAGTATTTTTTAACTTAGTTGGCCTTTCTCTTTTTGGGCTAGAGACTGTCTATATTTCATGTAAATCCTTAATGTCCCTCTGCTCTTTTCATTTAGTCCCTTAATTCCCCTTCTCCACTGTCTATACCACAGGCTTGAAGCTGTGGCAAAAGGCAACTCTGTTGGAATTTGGGTCAATTTTTCTACTTGCAGATAATTTTAAGCTTATAATATTCTCTGATTCTTAGTAATGCTGTAGGCAGGGTGTTTTCTGTCTTCTCTCCTTGTTTATTTTATGGGTTGGTGTTTTGGGGGGTTTGGTTATTTATTTATTTTCTTTTTTGGAGTTGTATGGGAGATTCAAAGTTAGGCAGCTATTGTTTTCCACACCTGGAAGTCAGTAAGTTATAAGTTAAGAAACAGAAAATAAAAGACTTACATATTTCCATTTCCAGTGCTTTTTATTCCTTTGTGTAAACGTGAGTTTCCATTTGGCATCATTTTTCCTCAGCTTTAAGAACTTTTTTGTTTAAACATTTCTTTTAGTGTACACCCATGCACAATGAAGTCTCTTAGTTTTGGTTTCCCTCCATTTTTGAAAGATATTTTTCCTAGGTATAAAATTCTGAGTTGAGAGTTGTCCTTCCAGCACTGTAAAGATGTTATGCCAGTCTTCAGCCTTCATTGAGTCTGATGAAATGTCTGGGGTTATTCTTGTCTTTATGCCTCTGTGCTTAGTGTATTTTTTTAGTCTCTGGATGCTTTTAAGAGTTTCTTTTTATTTTTGCTTTTCAATAAATTGATTATGATGTTCCTAGATGTGGTTTTCTTCGTCTGTTTGGGTTTTTCCTGTTTGGTGTTCATTCATTGAACTTGTTGAATCTCTATGTTTTTATTTTTCATAAAATTTGGAAAAAATCTGACTATTATTTCTTTAAGATTTTTTATCTCAATCTCTCTCTCTTCTTTTTCTGGGGCACCAATTACATTTATGTTTGAGCATTTAACAGTGTTTCAGGGATAACAAAGGCTCTGTTCTTTTCATTTTTTCCAGCCTTTTTTCTCTCTGAGCTTCAGTTCAGATTCTGCCTGTTGCTCTGCCTTCAAGTTCGCTGATCTTTTCTTTCACAGTATTCACTCTGCTATTAAGCCCATCCAGTGAAATTTTTCATTTTAGATATTTTATTTTTCAGTTTAGAATTTCCATTTAGTTCTCTTTTTATCACTTCCATTTCTCTACTGAAGTTACCATCTGTCTATTCATTATGTCTCTCTTTTTCTTTAAACCTATAAACATGTTCATAATGGCTGTTTTATAGTCTTTGTTAATTCATCTCTGAGTCTGTTTCTATTTCCTGTTATGTTTTTTCCTGGATAAAGGCCACATTTTCTTACCATTTCACATATCTAGTAATTTCTTGTCATATGCTGGTCATTGTAGATACTTGAAACTTTCTTTTCTTGGCGTCTGTGACACAATAATCTCTGGGTTCTTCTCCTACTTCTTTGGTACTCTGTCCACCTTCTTTAACACTCCTTACTCTGGTACTTGATCTTTAAATGTTAGAAATTCTTATGGCTTACTCTTATGCTTTTCTTTTACCGCACTATATTTTTCTACCTTGGCAATCTCGTCTATACCCTCTGCTTCAATTACCACCTATATGTTGATGATTCAAAACCCATATAAATTTAGTGGAGACCTCTCCTCTGAGCTCCAGGCTAACTTCTACTTGTTTCAATGGTACATCAAACTCAATAAGTTCAGAACTAATCTCATGATCTCTCTGGCCTGTCTATACACACACACGCACAGTTTAAAAGAAGGCTTCAATTGTTTTCCATTACTTTTAGGATAAAAACAAAAATTATTAACATGGACTGGCCCTTTCTTGACTCATCTTACCATGCCTTCCTTGCCCTGTGCCTCTCTGTCATCCCAGTCCTGTCTCAGCCCTTTAGCTTTTGTCCTGCCTCTGGTTTTTGCCTGTGATCTTCCATCTGTATGAAATGCTCTTTCCTTTTCTCATTGCCTGTTTAACTCCTTCTCCTCCTCCAGATCTGAAATCAGTTGTCCATTTCCAGAAGTCTTCCCCAAACTCCTTGACTGAGTCCAATCTCACTCTTCTTTGTTCACATTGGCACAATGTACCTCTCATTTGTAATGCTTATAACTGTTATAGTTTTATGTTAGTTTCCATGATTATTTCATTCATGTATGACACCTCTGCTGAATTTTAAACTCTGTGAAATCAAAAAGTACATCCATTTTTGCTCAGTCATATCTCCAACATGAAGCATAGTATAGGTGTTCAATAAATATTTATTGAACAATTGAATGAATAAATGAATAAAAAATGCTCTTCCATGGTTCTCTTCCATAATTTCACCTAGCTCTATCTCTACTTTTTTAAAAACTGATCTAAGCAGAGGAAGATGCGGAAGGAACTGGTAAGGCAGCAAGAAAATCAAGTAACACAGAAACAAAATAAGTTGGTTTCTTGCAATTAGGCTTCTAAGAAGAATTCTTTACTTCTTCCTTAAAGATGAAACTGGAATATTAAAATTGATATGTTGGTACCAGCAAGATAAACTAAAAACCATAATCAAAAAATGTCTACTGTTGGGACAGGTGGCTCAGTTTGTCCTTCTACCTGTAAGCCATGAGAGCCCATCAAAATTGTTCTGTCATCAAGGGGATCAGAAGCCCTGGGTCTTTATTTGCTTTTTAATGCTTCACTTCTAACATGAGAAGTTATGTTTTCAAGGGATTCCCTACTATATTGTCAAGCCTCTGACTGGACTAGGCTATAATTGTCTCGGTGGAACAGGGTCAGTGTTTCTAAGAGCAGGAAATGCTTTGGGGTGATATGGAAGAGGATAATCCTGGGGGAAGTGGAGGTAATTGTTAAGACCAAGTATGAAACAATGACTGGTGGCCAGAAATGAGTTGATGCCACCAATTACTACAGAGACAGTGATGATGGCTTCCGAAGGTGGAAATCCAGTACATGGTCTGGGGATAAAAAATTAAAGGTGAACGAAGATACAAGGGACAACCCAGATATTAGAAGGAGTAGATAGAGTGGATGTCAGGGACAGAAAAGTATCATGGGGCAAGTAAGGCCAAGGATGTGTTAGTCTGGAACACAAGGCAGAATATTCTTGGGTAAGTTGGTCTTGTTGACTATTAAACTAGTCAGATTTGAGGCATTTTGTATTAAACTAGATAGATAGATACTTGTTCCTCATGTGATGTTTTCTTTCCCTGATTCTTGTGTGATTTTGTAAACTCAGACACACATAAGTAGAAAGACAGATAGAAGCTCTCAGATAGCTTATTAGTCAAGGAACAAAGTATTGGGAAAAACCGATCCTTCTTTTCACAAAGCCCCTCATTCCTCACTAAAACAGAACTTTCAGTCAAATATTTGATTTTTAAAAAAAATAGAAAGGAAAGAAAGCGTGAATTCTCTCTCTCTTTTTTGACTGAATACTGCCAAATGACTTGTCTGTTTGGAACTAGAAACTTTCTCTCTTTCCACAGATTATATGCATATTTTTTTAAATGCCATTTGGCCCCTTGGTTCCCCAGTTCTCAGCAGAAAAACAAAATGGTCGATAATTCATTTCAACATTCAAATGTAGCTGAAAATCTTTTGGTGATTCAACTCCACAGATGTAAGGTGAAAGAGTTCCAGAGAGCAAGTGGGAGCCATGAGTTTACCAAAAGTCTGTGAGCGCATTCTTTTTAAGGCTCCCAAAATCCCAAGGCTTGCCCTCCTTTTAGGAAGAATAACTGGTTGACATTGGACAGGTTTCAAGGCCCTGGAAGATATGGCTTATTATGAGGAGGGCAGGGACAGCTGGACCCAGGCCATCTTTGGCATGTCATCCACCTCCCGCCTGCCTTGCAGCCCTCCCTGGAGACATCCACTGGGTGGGAAGAGGCCCATTGCCAGAGAACACAGTCTGATGTCTTCTGTTCCTGCTCCAGGAAGTCCCCCTTCTCCTGCCACCCCCACAGCCTCAGCCTCGAAACAACTTTTAGGGAGGCGAAGGGAAACAAAGCTGTGAAAGGCAGATACTCATAGTGGGGTTTGAAGAGAGGGGCCCCTGTTCAATTTCTCCCCCAGATTCGAAAGGACCTTCATTCCTTTTATTCTTTTTAGATTCATTCACTTCAGTTTTGATCTTCTTCAGTATTTAAGAAGCCACCAAGAAAATTTACCCTGGGAAGACAAATTCCTGAAGCTGAATTAGTTGCAACTAGCTATTACCACATGATCTGGCCTTTAGTTACCTCTGACTTCATCTCTTCCCACTCCCCTCTCACTCTGACTAGGCTGCAGCCACTCGGGCCTTCTTGCTGATTCTCAAACAGCCAAACATGCTCCCAGCTCCCGGCCTTTGCCCATCCTGATCTCGCCCCCATGAATCTGGATGGCTTTTTCCCTCACTTCATCCATGGCACTGCTCAAATGTCACCTTGGTAGTCAGGTCTTTCCTGGCCACCCTTAACCTACTTTATTTTCCTTCATAGCACTTTTTTACCCCTTGATGTGTTTTATGGTTATGTTGGTTTGCAGTATGGCTAGAATATAAGATCCAAAAGAGAAGAGAATTTCTGCTATACCCTTGGCACATAGTGGGTGCTTGATAAACATTTGAAGAAGGAAGGGAGGGAGGGAGGGTGGGAGAGAGGGGAAGGGGGGCCTGGGAGAGAGGGGTGAGATGAGGGGTGAGATGAGGGGTGAATGGGGAGCTAAATGGAGTCTCTGAAAGTAGACATGGGAGACACCAAAAGAAACATTCCTATCTCATCTGCTTCCTGTGCCTGGGATAATTTACTCCGGATGGTAAAGAAATATCGTGATTTTCTGCTAAATCCATGTTAAATGAACTATTAGTGATGTCATTTTCTCCCATTCCCCAAACCCATGTTAGCCTCTGCCCCAGTTCCTATTCCTTTGTCCTGACCTGTTCACTCTAACTATTAACTCTAACTTTTCCCCAGCCCCTTCAGGATGGCAGCCCTGCCCTGATCCTCAGTCTGATGGCTAGAGACCCTTCTGCCTTGCCTTCCAGGTGCCTGTCCTCCTCCCTTGTTCCCTGCCCCAGCCCAGCAGCAGCCCATGCTGTTTCTGAAAGCTTTCCCAATGTCAGCTGTTGGGAACCCCATGGACTCCTGTCTGCTGCACAAACACAGTAGCCTCTCACTTCCCAGCCAACCCCAGCTGTCTCTCTGGAGTTAGTTGCCACAGTGATTTTCAGTCTCATGTCAGAGTCCAGCCTCTTCTCTCATCTACCTTTGGTACTGCAGAGTGGACTTTCTTGCCTTGCACTCAAGTCATCGTTAAAAGTTATAGAAAAGAGAATTTTAAAAAACTGAAAAATGAGCTGACACGTATATAGCTCAGATGGCCTTTGGCCTAATAATAATGTGTCAGATCAAGGCAAATGACAAGGAAGACAAAATTTTCCAATTTACCTCTCTAAAGTGAATTCAACTGCAGAGATATGGGCCTGGCGAGGGACCTCATTACTTTCTGCTGTCAAAGACCCCTCCTTGAGCCTGTGAGATCCAGAAGTGACCCAATGGACTGCCGTGCAGGTCTAAGCTGAGCTAGTCAGAGAGGATTTCCTTTGAGATGCCGGGACAGGACCTGGCTCCCTAGACTCACGCCTCTGGGTAAGCCATGGCCTGCCTCAGCCTTTTGGAGGTCCCGCATGACCAGAAATTTCTCCCTGATCCATGTGGGCCCCTGTCTCAGACACAGACTCCCAACGCTGACCTAGAACCAGCGCCAGGTGGCTTTAGCCTGGAGTTTTTCTCAGCTAGACTCAACGCACTGGGAATTTCCCAGAAAGTCTTTGCCTGAGAAACTCTTTGTCTTTCCACAGCCCTCCCCCAGTACAGCGAGATTGTTTATGAAGAAAAGTTGATCGATGAAGGGTAATGTCACAAGTTGCAGTCAGGCTGTTTTTCCTGAAAGCTAATCATACGGTACTGTAATCACGCAGGCTAAAATTCAGGGAAAGAAAACAGAACACAGACAGCTTGTCACCCTTGTTAGTAATGGAAGAGATGAATGAAGGGTACAGTCATCCAAAAGTCCCTCAATTAGGTCTTCTTGTTCAAGAACAACAGCAACAACAAACATTGGCTTTTGAGGTGCCAAGTAGACAAACTGAACAATAAATAGCTGTTGAATGAACATGAGTTTCATCTCCCATTCTTGCTCCTGAGCTGTGGTTTCCAAAATGTAGTATGCAAAACAATTGGAAACAAACTACCTAAAATGTTAAGAACTAGATAAGCAGATTGAATAACTAAGTGTGACCATATTTGAGTCGTTTCCTGGGTCATTGTTAAATATGATAGGACACTGTCTACTTTGTTATAGATTAGATAACTAGTCCCACTTCCAAGAAAGGCTTTAAGTGAGCAAATGGTTACCCTCAATTTCTCACTTTATTTCTCTATAGCCCACCTAGCAGAGGCCCAGGAGTCAAACTGGTCAGGAGGTTCAGCAGTTCTCAAGACATAGTACAGACAAAAGGATGTGGTTAAAAACTACTACTCTAGGGACAAATGTACCACCTGACAGGAAGGCTGCTTTCTTAACAATTGGATTTCAAAGAATCAAGCAAAACTGGAGGTAACAGACAGGCAGAAAATTCTAAACAAAGACTCACATTGGTGTCAGAAGAACCAGATAAACCAGGAAAGAACAGATGGGAAGTGGCTGTCAGACCAGAGGCAAGTGTGACATCTTAGCACAGATCGGCAGGTTTGAACTAGTGATACAGCAGAGTTATAACTTGGGCCCAAGGTGGGGGGGTTGGGGTGGGGGGGGCGCTGGCTCCCTCTGCCCTGCCTCGATACAATCTGTAATGGGTAGACAAGTCTTGGCAGGCCTGACCTTTATAGTGCCCTTGGAAGACTCCTCCTCCCAAATCTTGGAGTTCTTGAGTTTGACTTTTCTTTTCTCTCCTCTTTCTACTCTTCCTATTTAGAAAATTTCTATGGCTTTAAATAATGGCACCTCAAATCTCAGCCTTGAGATATGAGCTCCAGAATGATTTATCCCAGTGCCCACTATCCATCTCCACTTGAATGTCTCATGGGTGTTGTAAATATGAAACACACAAATATTTCTCTTGCTTCTCTCTAAAATATCTTTGTCCTCTCCCTATCTTTCCAAACTCAATAAATGGCATGCCACTCACCCATTTTTCTACCAAGAAATGGGCTCACATTCAACCCAAGTTCAGTCAATTCTACTTCCAAAATAGGCCTCAAAACTATCCATTTCTTCCCATTGTACTTTCCTAGTCCAAGTCACTATCATCTTTTGCCTGGATCAGTCTCTTTACATCCACTCTTGCTCCATCCAATTCATCCAGTTGCTTTATTAAAAGATGATGGTTGGGGCCAATTCTGTGGCCTAGTGGTTAAGTTCAGTGTGTTCCACTTCAAGTGGCCCAGGTTCAGTTCCTGGGCACGGACCTACACCACGCATCAGTGGCCATGCTGTAGTGGTGACCCACATGCAAAATTAAGGAAGATTGGTACAGATGTTAGCTCAGGGCGAATCTTCCTCAGCAAAAAAAATTAAAAATAAAATAAAAGATGAATGATCATGTCATTCTCTTTCAATGGATTCCCACTGAATTCAGGAGAGTATAATCTTCCCATGGCCTAAAGACCCTTCACAATCTTGCTTCTGCTCATCTTTTCAGCCTCATCTCAAGCCTACATTCCCTTCCACCAGATTCTATGGACTTAAACTTGGCAGTTTGTTTGTTTTTTTTATCTCACTTGTTTATCATCTTTCTTTCCCACTAGAATTTCTTGTTCATTGCTATAAGTCCTGTTCTTAAAAGTGTTCTGCAGTAGGTGCTCAATAAAAATTTATTGAACAAATGTTGATGAATGCTGCAAGACAGAAAGAAGCAGCAACTTGAATGGTACCAGTAGTTGATTGAATTTTGAAGAAGGAAATATGCCATACTATTCCCTCAATCAAAATATGCACATCCTATGTTCCTCTCTCTCAAGGTCTGGCTTAGCAACACCAGTGAATTTAATAACTGTTGTTCTGGTCACTTACTGTGGGAGAAACTGCTCCCAAAATGTATAGTGGCTTAAAAGAACAATCATTTTATCATGCTCAGAGATCCTGTGGGTGAGGTATATTCCATCAGGATGTAGTACCGATGGCTTGTGTCTACTCCACAGTGTCTGGAACTTCAGCTGGAAAGATTCAAAGGCTGGGGATTACTCAATGGCAGGGAGTTAAAATCATCTGGTGGCTCCCTCCCTCACATGTCTGGTTCCTAAGTTAATATAACTCAAAGACAAGGACTGGTGACCAAGCACCTTCCCATGCCCTCTGCACATGACTTGGCTTGCTCACAGCATAGTGGCCTCATGATCATTAGACTCAACAATCCAAGAGCTAATATTCTAGCAAAGAAAGAAGAAAGTACATCACTTTTTATGATCCAGCCTCAGGAATCCAACAGTGTCCCTTTCACTCTCCTCTACCATTTAAACAATCACAAACCCACTCAGATTCAAGGAAAAGGACAGTCAATTCTCTCTCTTGATGACAGTGGGGGAAGGTCACATTGCAGAAAAGCATGTGGGACGGGAGGGAGACATTGGACGTCTTTGGAAAATACAAGCTGCCACCCATCACATGTTAATGTACAAATGAGGAAGTGCTATTGGCTCTTCTCCCCTGCTTAGCTCCCCATGCCTTCCTGTGTTCCCAGTCCTAGTCATTTATAACACATGTTCAATACAACAAGGATGTTTTAATTCCCAAAGAAGTGAATCTCCTGGTGGGTTTTTCAAACCAGGCTAAAGGAAAAGGGAAAAAGACTGTAAGACATGCGGCTCTAAGGAACTACCCAAATTGCGCCAGGTAGAGGCCCTACAGACCTTTAACCCCAGGAGTTCCAGAGGTGACACGTCTGCTGTATCAGAAGGTCAAGTTTATACTCTCAGCAAATACATGTTGAGCACATACAGCTGATCCTCATTATTCATGGATTCTATATTTGCAAATTTGTCTGCTCACTAAAATTTATTTGTAACCTCAAAATCAACATTCACGGTGCTTTCACTGTGACTTGTAGACATGCACAGAGCAACAAAAAATGTGAGTCAACCAGTATGCGCAGTAACAGCTGAGGCTGAACCAGGCAATGATTTGCCTTCTTCATTTTTTGCATTCTCTTACACAGTAAATAACTGTCCTTTCATGGTCGATTAATGGCATGTTTTCCACATTTTTGTACTTTTTATTAGCTATTTTTCTCTTTAAAATGGCCTCCAAGTGTTGTGCTGAAGTGCTGCTGAGTGTGGCTAAGTGCAATAAGGTTGTGATAAGCCTTATAGAGAAAGTCCACGTGTTAGGTAAGCTTTGTGCAGGCCCGAGTTATAGCACTGTTGACTGAGTTCAATGCTAATGAATCAGCAGCATATGTTAAATAACGTGTCTTTTAACAGATACATTCATAAAACTAGGTTACATATCGATCAGTTGACAAAAATGATGTGACCAGGTGTTCAGAGAAACTTAACCCTGTATTTCTCCTAGGATCAATGTTTAGGATTTGCTAATTCAGTGTTCGTGGCAGCTTTATAGAACATAACTACCATGAATAATGAGAATCAACTGTCCTATATATCAGGACTGTTGTAAGCTCTGGAGTGAACAAAATAGACGAAAATCCCTGCCCTCATGGAGTTTACATTCTAGAAGAGAGAGGAAAACATAAACAAAATTAAGTAAATGATACCATATGTTAGAAGGGGATAAGCACCATGAAAAAAATAAAGCAGGTGATAGGAGATGGGGGGTGTCCAGGGTGGACTTGTTTTTTTGTTGTTACTGTTGTTTTTCTGTTTTTTTGCAAAATGGAATGATCAAAATAGACCTAACCAAGAATCAAATGACATTTGAGAACATTCATGAAAGAGGTGAGGGAGCAAGCTAAGCAACTTCTGAGGGGAGAGCAGAAGGAACACACAGTAGGTGGTCCCAAGGTGGGAGCATACCTGACCTGTTGTAGAAAGCAAGAGGAAGTTCACACGCCTGGAGTGGAGTCAGTAGGAGATGAGGTCAGAGAGGTAAGAAGACCCTTCATCTGCTCAATAGGGCCTGGTGGTTCATTGTAATGGTCAGTGCTTTCACCCTGAGTTGTGAAAATCTAGACTTGGTGGGTGCTTATGGCCAGTTATGAGAAGTGGTCAGATTCTGGATATATTCTGAAGGCAGAACCAACAGGATTTGCTGGAGGATTAGATTTGCTGAGATTGTAACAGAAATAGTGAAGTCGAACCTGACTGCAATGTTTTTGGCCTGAGCAGCTGCAAGGATGAAGTTGCCATTAACTGAAATGGAAACAACTGTAGCTGGGCCAGGTTTTGGAGGGAAAGTCAGAGTTTCAATTCTACCCATTTTAAGTTGAGATGTCTATTAGATTTCCAAGTAGAGATACAGAGCAGGCAGCTGGCTATACAGGGCTAGAATCAGAGAAGTCCAATCTGGTAATACACATTTTGAAGTCCTCAGCATATCGATGGAATTTAGAGACATGAAACTGAATGAGACCACCAAGGAATGAATGTAGGCAGGGAAGGGAAGAGAAGAGGTCCAAGATTGAAATGCTGGGTCACTCTATGTTAAGAGATCAGAGAAAAGAGAAGGACTGAAGTAAGTGCTCCCCAAAAAAGAGAGAAATCAACTGTGTCATCATGTCCATAAGTCAGGTAGGTTGAGGACTGAGAATCGACCGTTGGATTTAGCAGCATAACAGTGATGTACTGGTAAATGTTTATCAGCTGGCTGTCTGTTGAGGAGGGCCCTGATTTGTAGGCTTTGCCAATTTCCATGTGGAAAATAGACCCAGCATGGCTGATTTCAAGCTATTAATGTGATGTCACTGAATGCAGAGTTTCGAAAAGATGCACACAATTGGCTCTCAAGAGGCAGTGCAGGCTGGCCCCAGCACACCCTTGACCCCTAAATGCTAGTGGTATCTATTTTCTCACAAGGCTTTGGCTTTGGCTTCCAAGAGGGAGCTGCCTGGTCAAGTGTGAACCTGGCATGGCTGAACCTGTGTTACCTAGACAGAACCAACCAACATTTATCTTGTCAACCAACATTCATTTATTGGGAACAGCCCAAGCACCTTGCTGGAGGCACCTGGCACCCAGAGGAGGACGTCATGGTCCCTATAGCCCACGCTCCTGCTAACCTTGAAAGAGAGTGCATTCCAGCAACAAAGAGGCACAAGTCATGGCCCCTCAGCCCACAAAGAGTACAGACTGGAGTTATGCAGCACCAAGCCAAGGAACACCAAGCCTTGCCAGCAACCACCAGAAGCTAGGAAAGAGGTATGAAAGGGGTTCTTCCTCAGGGCCTCCAAAAGGAACCAACTCTGCCAGCACCTTGATTTTGGATTTCTGGTCTCCAGAACTGTGAGAACATTTTTGTTGATTTAAGTCACTGGGTTGTGGTAATTTGTTACGGAAGCCCTAGGAAACTAATACAGATGTCAGGATGAAAGCATTCTCCGCAGAGACCCGAGGAAAGAAGGAGAGAAAAAAAAAGGAGATTGAGAAGTGTGGTCCCTGAAGCTGAGTGAAGATAGCATTCCCGGGAGGACGGAATGATCCCCTCTCTGCTGCCTGCAACAAGTCCTGGACCCCTGGATAGCGGTTTGAGCCTGACTGGCCCATCATCAACTATGCAGCTTGCCTCAGAGCTGCTAACATTGGGTCAGTTTCCTCAGCTCATTGGTGTGACTGGTTTTCTTTGATGGGAGCAGCTGTTTGGGCAAGTTTGATCTATGTAGACAGAACTCCTGGAGCACATGTCTTCAAATTTCAGAGAGCATTGGGTCATCCAGTTCTGTACACACTGAGGAGATGAGCTTCCGGAAATAATGTTGATATTATTGGTGATGACTATGGTTGGACAAAAGTAACTGTCTCAGTGGCTCCTGGTGGTGCCTAAAGTTTCCCCACATGTCCTCAGGCAGCAAGACCACCAGCTCCTGCCTCTTCTCAAGTGCTGGGGAGAGTGGGGGACAGGCCAGATAGGCTCATCAGAGATTTGTTTGAGATAAGAGTTGCCTTTTTAAAAAAATTTTATATTGTTATTTTTATTACTTCTAATTTAAACCTGATGACTTGCACAACTGTCTCCCCCCGTGTCATCCCCCACAGGGTCTCCCAGACAGACCCTAGTGCTGCCTTCCCTCCTGGGGGATAGGGGTTGGGGGATGGGGACCAAAGATTCCAAGCTGGATGGGTGGGAACTGGCCTCCTTTGGCCCAAGTGGACACCGTAACCTCTGGGAACCAAGCCAGGCCCAAAGTCTCACCTTCCAGAAGCCCCCAGGGCCCACCGGCCTCTGGACACTGTCTTCCTACCAGAGCCTCACCCTCCTCTGGGGGGCTGTCTGTAAAGACTCGAGTGCCTGACCCTTTTCCCTTATCCCCTAGGCAGGGAAAGAATAAATGTTTGGTTTGCATGAATTTTTTTTTAAAAAGTTAGTTCCCCATTAGTTCTGTCTTTATACGCAGGCATCAGATAAAAGCAACAGACTTTAATAGAATTAAACCGTCAGCAGCCATTCACTCAGTTCTGTGGGAAGAAGCTCTGGTGATATATTGTGTAGCAAGAGAGAAGAGAAAATTCTAGAGCCTGGGCAAGACCCAAAAGGAAACTATTCAGGAGTCCTGGGCACTTCGGAATGTTATTGAGGAATTTAGGAGGGGACTAAAATGGAGATGATGAAGAAGAAGAAGAAATCGTGCTTAGGTCTATTGCTTTCTGTGTTTGCTGTTCAGGCACCAAAAGTGCATTTACTGAATTCTGTTCAGAGTCATTTACTGAGGACCTGCTAAGAGCAATGCAACCTACCAGGTGAGTACCAGCCCTGTCAGGATGCACGGGTCCACCTGCCCGTAAGGGAAGAAGGCTGACTCTCAGTGGGGGAAGGGAGCTTATGTTGTTGTGAGTGAGAGCAGAGGGAAGAAAAATGCTACTGCATCCCTCAGCTTCTGGGTGGTGGTGCCCCAAGGGTACAGCAGAGTTTTTAACACTGAGAGCTCCTTGACATTCTACTAGAAGGAAGCCAGGGACACCAATCATAGTCTAAAGAGTTCACAGGAATCTAGCTGCTCAAACAACCTAGCATAGGTTGTACATCTGCCAAAGGGGAGAGGTGTGGCACCTTTATGTAGTAGACCAGGGCCCACCTGCCTATCCTTTTGCCATTTCCTGGGGAAGGAAGCTTCTGGCTCTCAGAGAAATGGCGCAAGCTTGATGGACAGAGTATTGGTGGAAGCTTTTGGTTTATGAGACAAGGATCCTTATCAGGAAGAAAAGCACATAGTGTCTTCTTCATGAAACCCCCTGGGTTTCACTGTGGGGGTGCCTCTGGCTTTCCTTTTGCTCCCCCTCCCATATTTTGAAGAAAGTTTCCTTCCGTCCTGAAGACGTTCAGATGGAGAGCCGCTGGAGGAGTCTTTATTTGTTACTATAGGCAAGAAGAAAATGGCAAATGGAGACAATTATTTGCTTAATTCAGTCCCCTTGGAGTTATATATTTTGCTCAGTTTTTCATTATCTGGGGATAAAGCTGCTTTTAGGCCTAAGGAACTCAGCTAATTGGTCAATGTTCCAGCTCATTCTTCAGGAGTGGGCACAGCTTTGGGAGAGCAGTTATTGCCCCCCTCCCCCCCAATTCTCTCATTCCATCTCAGATAAAAACGTACTAAGAAAATGAAGCCAAGTGAAGCAAAGTTCAGGAGCGGGAGGAAAGTTGACATAAAAGCTTCAGTGACAGCAGCTGGAACTAGCGACTGATAAAGAAATGTTCGGGCAGAAGAGCCTGGGATGAAGGGGATGTTAGTGAGTGGAGCCGAGCCAGCCACATAGTGAAGTTTTGCAGGAAGAAAAAGGAGGGAATGGGAAATTAATTATAATGAATTCCTCCTAAAATACTGAGAGTTGGAGACAATGCGTAGGTTATTCAGAGGGTAACTTCTAATTCTGCAAAGTTTCAGAGAGCTTCTTACTCACAAAGGAAGCTACAGGAACCTCTGCCAAGCATATGGAATTGCCAACTTAAAGTCAAGAGAGCTTGCTTCCGAGCCTCCTGGAAAAAGCTACGTGGACACAGATGGCAGGTTTGCTTTCTAGTGTGGTAAGGAGTAAACTTACGTTTGTTTGCTTCTCTTACTCATCTCCACCCCCTGCTGATATTTCCCTTGGCAGATAATGATTCGCTGACCAAGCCAAATGCAAGCAATAAATCCAGCAATGCTTTATATCACATTAACTCCAGCAAGGGGTTAGAAGGCCCAAGACAAACATGGCTATTGTGATATTGGAGGTTCAATGTTTGAAGGGCAGACCAAACCCTGGAGGGGTCTAGTGTGTGGCACAGTGGCTGAGAACGGGAATTAGGGTTGTGGATCATTCCAACTTTGTTGGCTTTTGGTCACTCTTCTCAGAGGATGGTGGGCAGACCAGAAACATCATTCTGGAGGGAAAGCCAAACAAAAATTTCAGTAAAGCTGAAAATGAAGAAGGCCATTTCTAAGAAAGCCCAGCAGGACCAAGAAGAGGCTGCCAAATGCTGTTCCCTCCAACCCCATTTTATTGGCAGTGAAGCAAGTCAAATACTTGCTATGAAGACTAGCCCTTCCTTAGAAGTGATCCCTGTTGAAAAAAACATCCTGTGTTTTGCTAAGTGGGCTGTCTCTGGAGAACACTGTGAGTAAAAGAGAAACTCTAGCTGTGACTTTGGCCAAGTCAGATGGTCTTGCCACTTGTGAGGGGACTGAGTCCCAAGCACTCAGATTGATACAGAAAATGAAACAGACTCAGGCAGAAAGTATAGAATTTAACGCACTGCTTTTTTTGGGGTGTTCTCTGAGCAGAAAGTCCTCACTATCTAAACCTGACATGGAATAGTCTATTTATGCTAAAACTGAGTTAGCCTTGGGGATGAGGTGTAAGGTATATAGGATTCCCTGTTGGTCCATGGTTGTGAACCTAAAGTATTTTCTGGGGACACAAAAGGGTGTGGTGGAGTCAAAACCATTTGTTGAATACTTCCCCTATTGCTTTAAATCAAGGCACAGATTTTTAAAGTAGACTATGTGTGCCAGAACAAACTATCTGAAGATACGTTTGATGAGATGGCCAACAGTGCTTCTAGGGGCTCATCCAGGGACTGTTGAGGGGTGCTTAGAGGGGAGACATGGGCAATTAGGGACTTGGGTTGAAATGCCCACCACCGATAAAGTTGATAAATTGAGAAACCCAGGTGGAGAATGACCTCTTATATTTTAGGGCAATTTTTCATCTGTGCCTAACAAGGGAAATAATAACATTGGGTGGATTTCTGCTGAAAATTTCATGTAATGATTTAATATGAATGGCCTAATATCCAGCTTTCCCCATAAGCAACCGAATTATATATCCAACCGTGTAGACTGAAAATGCCGGGAGGCTGCTCATATTAGGAAAATGCTGTAGAGAGAGATTCCTTGCAGTCGGGAGTAGGGGCAGAGGACTTGTTGGTAAAACATAGCATCATGTAATGCTCTTTCCTGAGCTTTTCTTCTCTTTTCTTTTGCTGTCTTTGCCTTGCCTAAGTTTGAGACTGTCTCATTTTAGTGACCGTAAGAGACACACCTTTGGGCTATCTTCATAAAACTTGCTGTGCAACAGGACTAAAGCCATTTGAGTTCTCACCCCTGGCATTCAGGATACTGAAAACTTTTCATACTTCCTGTCCTCATGCCTATAGGTCACAAGTGTTTCCTGCCTGGGGTATTTTGTTATAAGCTCTATGGTTTGCTATATCATCTCTCACAATCCACTGGTCTAATCTTTAAAAAGTTCTAGGTGAGAACGTTGGAGCCCATCTTCAGTTCTGAAGGAAAGGTGAGGTAGGTCATAAAAGAATTCCACCTATTTAGTTTCTAGGAGAACCTATGTTTAAGATATTTTCAGAGAAGAACACACTTTTACTTACTCTACGGCCGCATATCTTAGACTGAGATACACCCACTCTGGGAGGTTTACAGCCAGAGGGAACTCAAGGCTACAGGATGAACCTGGGGCATCTTCCTATATTGAAACAAAAGCAGATATTTTACGAAACAGAACTCCACCTGGCGATGGCTTCATGCGTGTTTGGCAAAGCTGCTGTGTTCTCAGCCTCTTTTCTTCAGGTGGTAGCGTGAGCTCCTCTTCTGGTTCCCTCAAGCCTCACCCTCTCTCTATTTTGAAGCCATTGTCAGCTTGACATGAGTTATATTCTTTAAAAAGCCTAATGGCAAACATCATCAAAAAGCAAAAAATCTAACCATGGAATGAGTATTTGCAAAAGGTTTACTTAAAGTCACCCAGCCACAATGTGGTGTCCTTTCTGCTCAGGTATTCTTGTTTCGTGAGAAAGACTATTTTTCCCATCATCCCATTAGATACCTAACAGATCCCAATCTGACAACTAGTATTATTGGGTTCTAGAATTCACTCTTACCTTTTCTGGGCCTCAGCTATACAAAAGAAGCATTAAACTAGGGGATCACCAAGGTCCCTCACGGCTCTAACTTTCTGGAATTCTAAATACAGCATTAAGGAATTTCAGGAAATATTTGCCTCTGCTTGTTGTTAGTTTCGTTCTGCCTTCTCCAACTTTCTCTACAGCAGGGGCAAGGATGGCAAATCCGAGTGGGGGCTGATCTGTAGGGAGAGCCTCTCTTTGACTAGGGATTCTAAAACAAAAGGGTTTGTGCGACGTTTGGAACTCAACCACAAAGTCCCCAACAAACTGGTTGGCACCAGGACCCAGAGAAAAATCACAGTGTAAGCCAAACTTCCTCCCGCTGGCCTCCTACCACCGTTTCTTCCAAGCCCTCCCCTGCCTTGCTTTCAGAAGACCCCCTACCCAATCTGGTCCATCTAAGTCTACAGCAAAATGCGACCTTCCTCCTTTCTCCTCTCTGTCCCAGGCAAAACTTCTCTTCCCAGAATGCTGATCTCAATCAGTTGAGGATATTGTGTTCTAATGTAAAGCAATTAATTTTAACACAGAGCTTACTCAAATCAATCTCTAAATGTTCTACTGAGAAAAGATATTTTTGAAGAAGAGACTTCCTGTGTTCTCTGCTTACTTGCTTCTTGCCCATCATTGGAGAAAACAAATGTAATCAGTTCCAACCCCATCCAGCCTTTCCTCACCTACCCAAGCTTTGCAACAAGAAATCTGTACCCTTACAGAGATGGTGCGGTTTAGCCAAACAGAAAAAACTTTTCAATCATAGAATGTAGAGGGCCTTTGCTGCTATTTAATAATATCTCGTGATCTACTTCTCCCAAGATCAGAGGGCAGAGCTTGTTAGCATAAGTCACAGAGGAGCTGAGTGTGCATGGGGTGGACAACTGAAGGAAAGGTCTAGAACCAGAGTGCTACGTGGCACGGTCCAACGTAACAGCCCAAGTGAGGTACCTTGGGAAGCCAAGGGATGGCATGAGAACAAAAATAGAGAGAGGCAGTTTATCTAATTCTTGTTTGCCTCTGGTTAGCCCTGCATGTCAAAATATCTCCTGTCCACCAATTTACAAAGCTAGGCTTGTCTCCCCCTACACTCTCACAGATTTCACTTGTCACCCCTGCTTCCCCCTTGGGAGTTTTATTCAGGTTGAGGAAAAGTTTACACTATCTTGCTGATTCAATTTCACACATACTTATTAAATGTCTGCTGTTTGCCCAGCTTAGGCTCTGATTTAAAGGAACTTGAAAGTAACTCCGCAGCTCAATCTAGTTACCAACACGGAGTGATGGGAAAATGCTCTGCTCCCCAACTAGCTTTCACGCCTGTGTGCCAAACTGCCTATCATTCCAGTATATGCCGTGTGAGCTTTGTTTTCTTCCTGCAATCCTCTTTAAACATTCATTTATCTCTCAGCTTCCATTTGGCTGAGATTATGGCAGCAGCATTAGCAGCTGGTCGTGGTTGAAGCCCTCCTGATCCCAGAAATTCCCCAGGGTGGCCCACTACAGCTTGGATCTGCTGAGGAGCATGTAGAAATTTAAAGACATGCTCTCTTACCCAAACAGTTTGCTATCAGCCAAACACCGGCCATTCGCTATAGACCTGTAAACTGAGGAAGGCTTGTCTTTCTTGACATGTTAAAAACTGGTCAAAAGCTTGGCTGGTTAATTAGGTTAGTTACAAAATTAGATTAATTACCTCGTCATCTGCAGTACCTAAATATACATAAATGATGATGAGGAGGAGGAGGATGGTTTGGGTCAATATCGATGCTTTGTGTGCCTCCCCTGGAATGTGGGTGGTAGGAGGACCCTGGCCATGGGTGCAGCTTGGGTGCAAAGGGGCCTCCTTGTTTGTCCTGGGATGGTGCCTCCTCAGTGCCCTGTCCCTCCCTCCTCTCCAGCCCCTCACTCCCTGCCTGGGCCCAGGCCTTCATTTCCTCTTTCTTGGATTATCTATTCCAACAGCCTCTGAACCTGTCTGCTATAGTCCGGTCTTTTCACAGTGGTGCAGGGGACATATTACTATGCAAATATGACCGTGTTTCTCCCCTGCCTCAGGCCTCCCCCTGCCCCCTGTTCCCTAGAAAAGAACATCTGAGAAGGCTTACAAAACCCTGCCTACCCCTTCAATGTGACCTCTACCTGTTCGCTGCCTTGCAGATGAGCAAGACATCCCTCACCCACACCAAGCTGTTTCCCTGGCTTTGCTTCTGCTCTCACCTATGCTCCGATCCCCACCCCGCTTCACTTGGCCAGCTCCCACTCATCCATGAAGGTTCAGCCCAGGAGACTCTTTCTCGGCTGAGTGCCCTTTTTGCTCCCTAAGTATCCTGCACACCTCCATCACGGCACCCCCATGAGGTATCGTAACTGTTCAATGAGTCTTTCCTCATAGTCTTTCTGGACTGAGATACTCGAGAGTAGGGAATGGATCTTATTCATTACATTCCCGACATCTAGGACAGTGCTTCCCAACTGCAAATGATTTTTCTCCCCAGGGGATATTTGGCAATGTCTGCAGACATTTTTGGCTGTCATAACTGGGTGGGCAGTGCTACTAACACCTGAGGAGAAGCCAGGAATGCTGTTAAACATCCTACAAGGCACAAAACAGCTGCCCACAACAAAAAGTTGTCAGGCCCAGAAATGTCAATAGAAACCTTAATCTAGGACAAAGAGTACAACTTAATGCTGTCTAACAAAAAATGTGAATATATGTCACTGGATCAAACTCTGCCCTCAAGGTCCACGCGATAGTTATTAGGTCCTGAGAAGGAATTCCAGTTAATGTATTTCTTCTTTCAGGACAATTTAGTTTAAGCCTCATCTCCCATTGTGGGCTGAAAGTTTGGCTCCAGTAAAGGTATTTCAGGTATCAACCAAATAAATAGGAACAATGGTTTGGAACATTTCTCTACTGAGACTAAGAATTTCTAACCTGGAATAGAATCATAGAAATAAAAGGGACCGTAGATTCTACCCAGCTCAACCTACCGATTTGACAGATGGAGATTCTAGGTCCTGCTTGATGAAATGACTTGCCCAAGGTCACCTGGCTGAGAATGACAGAGTCTGGGGGGCAGTGGAAGGGTGGCCTGTGTGGTGACTTCACCAAAAATTAATACAGGACTGTCAGGTCCATCTGTGAGTCCCTGATAGAGAGTGGGGCCAGGGCGAGGGGTTGGAGAAGGGTGGAGGAGTCAGATTCCCCTCCTTAGAGAGACAAGGAGAAGAGAGAAACATAGATAGCTGGGAGAGGAGCTTTGTTACCTATCTTCATTTCCTGAATTTCCAGACCTTTCCTCAAATCTCATGGCTATTCACCTTGATGCCTGCCTGGTGCTGAAGTCTATACCTTTAGATCACACACAATCCAAACCCCCCAGTGTCTCTCACTGGGGGCATGGTTAATATTTTGAGCTGGACAGTTCTTTGTTACTGGACTGGCTGTTTGGCATCCCCGGCCTTTGGTCATTAAATATCTGTTGCATCTTCCGGCATGATCATGAGAAGACAAGCCTAGATATATCCAAATGCCCCCCACTGCCAAATATAGTACTGCCTCCCCTCCCTACCCCTTCATTCAAGAACGTCAAAGACAAGACAGCAGAGTCACACTTATGTTGAGCAAAGTGCATCTTGGTCAGGACAAGAAAGCAATCAGAACAAGGGACAAAAGTGGTCTTAATGACTACCTTTGTCAAAACGACCTGTGGAGTCTGTTAAAAATAAGATTCTCAGGCCCACTGTCAAAGAATAGGATGCAAGAATATATATCTTTAACAGCCTCACCAGGTGATTCCTATGCCCACTAAAAGTTTGAGAACCCTGCCTTAGTAGTAGCTCTTGACCCTGGTTCATAGGAGAATCAATGTTTAAAAACGCCACGGCTCATATCCCACCCTCAGAGATCCTGAGTTAATTCAACTGCAGTGGGTCCCTGGCACTGGGTGTTTGAAAAGCTCCCTGGATGATTCTGATATTCAACCAGGATTAAGAAACACTACCATTAAGGAGTCTTTCCAAGTAAGAGATGACTACAAATTCATTTCCCCCTTCTCTCTTTTGGGTTAGATGCAAACAACTTGAAACAATCATTCTAAAGCTCCTCGGGGAGCTTTATAAAATCCTGATGCCCAGGGCACACTCCATACCATTGAAATCAGAATCTTTTGGGATAGGACTCAAGCATTAATATTTTTAGCACTCTCCAGGTGACTTCAATGTGTAGCCAAGTTTGAGACCCACTGATTCAGATTATTTTCCTGTCTTCTCCCATAATCCTCTGCTCTTGGCTTCTATCTCTCCTCCAACCTCTTAGTCTCAAAAGTCTGAGAGAGCTTGTGGGTGGGGATTCGGGTGAGATTGATGAAGGAATAAAGGGCAAGATTCAACCTGGTTCTCTTTTCCACGTCATTCCCGGCCGTCACTTATCCAGCACTCTGGGAGTAAAGGGCAACAGAGGGACCTCTAGACCTATTGTTATATATTTCAAGAGGAAGATTCTTGGACCAGCATCAAGCTTATTTTTTTATCTCGATTCTTCCCTGAGGTTTCCAAATATTGTTCCAGGGTAGGGATTTCAGCTTTTATTCTTTTCCGACTTTTCAATTATGGGCATGCGTTGGTCAGAGAAGCAATGGAAAGTTGGAAACCATTCTCTTCTAATTAGCAGACGTCTCAGTGGTTGAAATGATTTACCAGTAATAGTGCCAGCACAGCACTGGGAATGTTAATTACTGTCATTGGTCCTCAAGCCTGCTTTCATAACTGATACAGATTGTTAATATGTTACCACTGTAGTTAGAGACTCAGAGAAGACCTTTGTCCCATGTCCTTTTAAATGTTATTGGGTAATGACTCCCAAATTTGGTTTTGGAGAGATTAGAAGGTCAACTGTGCCCCCTTTTAAAGAAATGTTAGATATGACCTCAGTCACTAAAGGCAAAAGAGCAACATGAAATTCCAGACAGAGCTGCCTCCTTTTTAACTGTTTTGATCCATTTATAGTCCTGTCAAAGCAAGGGCTGCCTGTACCCCCGTTCCTGGCAACTCCACTCCCATCTTCCTGCTGTTTCCTTGAGATGTAAGGGAAGATTCTTCTTCTTTCTGCACTAGGCTAGGTCCCAGGTGTCCAGAGTGAAACTGTTTAAGTCCAGAGTGCTCTGGTTCCTAGGGTTAGGTTCTTTCAGTACACAAACACACACACACATGCACACACACATTTTCTCTAAGGCGCATCATTTACATTGAGCTGGTGGACCCTGGTGTCAAGCTGGGAGTCATCAGTCCACACTCCTCTTCCCTCTTGATCAATAGTCTTTCCCTGCTGTGTGGCCTCACTTAGGGCCAGCTCTGATCATCAGATAGTTTAATAAATCTGAACTGCAAATCCTTTTTCCTTACCAATTGCGGTAGGCACTTATTTTGTGCCTTCCTGTCACCCTGATTGTGCTTTAGGGAACCATCCTTAGCCTACTTTTAGTCTATTATTCAATCAATCTGTGACCTCAGGGGTAGACATGGCCACTCAGAATATCATCTCTCCAAAGGATTTGGCCAAAGGATTGGCTCAAAGCTGTAAACAGGAACCAAATAAAGCCAGTCAGAACTGATTCTAGACTGGTCTTTGAGCAACTGGATAAGATTCAAATTCTTTACTTCTGGACTTGTAGCCATGAGGATGTAAGCATGAAGTTGCTAGTAGCCACCTGTCCATAAAGAAGGGAGAGTTTATGTGGAAAGAAAGCCCACAGAGAAGAAAGCAGAGCCTAGAGTTGGAGAGAGATTGGGTTCTTAGGACATTGTCTGGGACTTTGGATCCATCCATGACCCACGTATACCATTAACTTTTCAGTTACCTGAGAAAATACATTATCTTTTTGTTTAAGCCAGTTGGGTTGATTTTATGTCATTTGAAAGGAAGGGTTCACAACCAATACAACATTCTTCCCAACCATCATTGGATGGTTCCTCATGCAAAAGGGTAGCCCAGAGGCTGTTCTATGACAGATCGACACAAAAACACCTGTCTGCTAACATATATCCCTACACCCAGAATCCTGTGTACAAATGAAAGTTGGCTTTGTAAATAGTAAACTGAGTACCGGCATGAGGGAATATTTATATACCTTAATGTGAATTGACCTTTTCAATATGAGGGTTAACTGAGAGTGGATAGAAAATGTACAAGGCTCTGGGTACAGGTTCCTGAGGTATGCTGGAATGAGGTGTTAAGGGAAGAGACTGGACTAGGAGAAGATAGAAGGAATTGATAGGTATTGAAAATGAATTTTGCCTGAAGCCGTGTTACCATTAATTGGTTTTTGGGCCCGGATCAAAAGTAGCAGAATTGAAAATCTAATAAAAACAAAACCCATGGGGAAGAGAAAATTTTTCTTAACAGCTCAAGTGAGAGTAATGACATAGCTAATCCAATTTGAAGTATAAACAAAGAAATTACTCCACGCAATGGGACTGACTCATTTTGTTTCAAAACTAAATACCATAGAGTAGAGGATAGGTCAGGGAACCTGACCTAAATACGCCAGAGGATGGGGGAAATGGAGATTAATTATTCCATTAGTGGAGAGAAGGAAAAGGTACAACAAGTCCTTACAGGACAACTGACCATGAAGTTTCCAAAAAGAAGTACTCAAATAGCCCGTCAACCCACAGGGCATATTACAAGAGGTTCTTTGGGGAAAATATTATAGATTTTAAAAATTCACTGAAAAATAGTAAATTAAATTTTATTTTCTACTTAGAATTGGTGGACCTGACTCTTCAGGGCCAAACATATCAATTGGGTTTCAGATATTAAGTTCAGTGGAAAGAGGGAAATACTTCCTTTAAGGGAGTGGTTTCCAATGTTTTTTATGTTGTTGTGCACACAGAAAACGACAACAACTTTATGGCACTATAGTAAAAGGACAAGGTCATTCGAGGTAGAAGTTGCTGGCCTGGGCCACCCCAGGTCCACCCAGGTCCCCAAAGACTGAGGAACATCTCTTCCACACAAGAAAGCTGGGTCCCCCAGTGAGGAAGTTCAGCTAAAGACTGTCTTGGGTGTAGGGCCAAGCCTATACTGAGGCCACCTGGAGAAGAGGACAAGGCACTGAAGTGACGGCCAAAGACCATCACTTTGTTCTAGGTCTGCCAAGTGTAGAATATTGGGCAAGGCCCTCAACCTTTGTGAGCCTCAGTGTGCTTATGTATAAAACAGAGTTAAAGATTCTCTTACATCCTCTACCTTACAGGGTCACTATGAGGATCAAGAGTACCATGTTCATGAACATAATTTGCAATGATGGAGGGCTATAGAAATGTATGGCATTATGATGATAATAGGTGTGATGCTTTCTCCCCAGCCCTGCCCCAATCTAGACCACTCTTTCAAGGCTTTCGAGAGTTATCCTGCAACGGACAGGAGTTGACACTGAGGAGAACAATACGGCTGCGGAACTAGAGTGACTGGGAGCATAGAGTGTGGGAGGCTATCCTGCAGCTGGGCTTTTGAGTTGGGCCAAAGAGCTAATGGAGTTTTGGCTTCGGGAGCACCTCTGTTGAAACTCCCTGGGGGAATTTTGCTTTATGAAATTCCCAGCAACTTGGGATCCCACTGGGTTGATGATTAGGAGCTTGGCGGGCTCTGTGTTAGATGAAAAAATGTGTTTGAAGTCTGCTGAGAGGAGTATAGGAGAGTTGAGGGTTCTTCTGTGACTTGCACTGTGCGCTGACAGAAGTTGCCCCTACCACTGTTTATTGCCAATTATTCTTGTCTCCAAAGCCAAAGAAAATATAATTGAAGTGAACCCTTTGAATTAGACCCATTTTTCACTAGAATCCACAGATGGTGAAATATTAATGAACAGGTGGGTTGCACAATACTTTAAGATTGCAATGGAATTTATTTTTCTAGGCCAAATTATTAACACTAGAGGTGCTAACAAATATTCTGGTTTTGTTAGAAGATCCAGAAGCCATTCATGTCAACACAGAGCAAGATCAGAACTACCAAACACAATGTCTATTTCACCTAGAATGAAGTAGTAGGTAAAGGGATTGAGATTACGTGTAATATGTCGCTGAAAACAGGACAGCTAATTTTGTAGTGGATTGCCAGCAAAATCTGTGGCCATGTCTACTCTGGAAGTCTCTAAATTTCTTTTCTGCTTCAGAAGGATTTTCTATGATATTTACTAGAGTAAGAAGGGATGGAGGAGGTAGAATAGTGCTCCTGGAAGTCATGTCCATAAACAGAACGAATCCTGGAGTTCCTCAAATTTCAGTCTACACAGGGAGTTGCATTGAAAGAAGTACATCACAGCTGAATGGTCCCGGTCTTTACTTGTGCCTCTTGAAGGTCATTATTAGATAACATTTCTCAAAAGCCTTTCCTCCAGCTCACAATATTCTCCTGCCCTTCACCTGCTTCAGATGCTCTCCCTTACCAACCCCAGAACTCTTCTCCAGCCCTGAACAGCTCAATAAAATGCACGGACCGTGCTTAGGTCCTGATTTGAGCAAACCAACTATAATGCGGCACTTTAAAGACAATAAAGGAAATTTGAATTTGGACTATGTACTGGATGATGCCAACAAACTATTGTTAGCTTTGATAGGTGTGATAACGGTATGGTGGTTACATAAGAAAACACTCATATTTTTAGTAATGCACACTTAAATACACAAGGATGAAATGACATGCTTCTAGGATTTGCTAAATTTAACATACTTCAGCCAAAAGAAAGGGAGAAGGAAGGAAAAAGGTATGGATGAAGCAAAAGTGGGGAAATACTGATAATTCTAGAATTTGAGTGATTGATATTTGAAGTTTATTGTACTGTTTTCTCTACTCTTGTGTATGCTTGAAATTTTTCCTAAGAAAATTCTTTTGAAAAGAGAAAGAGGAAAGCAAATACAAATATACTCAGAACGTCCTAAGCAAAGGCAAAAATAAATCAGAGAAATATATTTTAAAACAATGATAAAGGAAATATTTTGCAGACAGATAAGTCCATCAAACAAACCTGACATATTTGAGTATCGTTCCTGGAACCATGGGTCAACAGTGCAGTGTGTGGTATACTTCAATGCAAAATACTAAAATTACAAAAGCAGGATCATGCACACAAACACTTTAAGCTTTTACAATCCTTTTAAGCCTGAACGGCCTAGCCTCATTCATAAAATATTTCCTAAATTTATATTCCCCTCCAAACTAGGAATATCCTATTGATTTCTTTATTTCAATGTTTTGAAGCGATAGGTTTTTTTTTTTTTTTTGAGGAAGATTAGCCCTGAGCCAACTGCTGCCAATCCTCCTCTTTTCGCTGAGGAAGACTGGCCCTGAGCTAACATCCATGCCCATCTTCCTCTACTTTATACGTGGGACACCTACCACAGCATGGTATGACAAGCGGTGCCATGTCCGCACCCGGGATCTGAAGCCGCGAACCCCGGGCCGCCAAAGCAGAACGTGCGCACTTAACCACTGCGCCACCAGGCCGGCCCTGGGATAGGCTTTTTAAAAACACTCTTGAGTTGAGTCAAAAATAGTAGGAGGTGAGGTAGGGCTCTAGGGGGAAGGGAAGTTGTGTTAAAACTTCAAAATGGAATTCAACCTCATGTTTTTAAAGCATTGCTTTCTGGCAAGATTCATATTCTTCCTCCCACACCCTCCGGTCTGTGGCCAGTGTCTGGAGGAAAGCAGTGCTACTCATAAACGAGATTTTAAGACACTAGCATGGATTCTTAAAGAAGCAGCTATTGGGAAAACAAAAAACTTTCTTAGGGTACTCAAAGAGTTTAAAGAGAACTTACATTTACGTCCACTTGCTGCTAAAAGCATAAGTTTCATTTGAAAAACATTCAAGAAATTGAAATTGGCCTACCCCGTCTTGTATGAGGTAGGGCCAATGTGCAATCTTGAGCTGCTAATTACTAAAGCAGAGAGCTCAGAAGCAGGGGAATAACAAGGAACAGGATGGGGTGAGCAGAACATTTCTTGAGCTAGATTAATCAACATTTTCCATTTCTCATAGTCACAACTATTTTTCCAGCTTTGGCTGTTATTTGCACAAGATCTTGTCTACCGAGCATTGATCTAGCCAACTGATTTAGTGGAGCGTTTGCTCAAATTGGTTATTTTGCATCTTGTTGGCAGAAGGGGAAAATGAATGCTCGAATGTTCCAGTTTTTGTCCTGACTTGTAGAGACTTGAGCTTGGGGGAATGGAAGTTCCTCCAGCTGGAGAGCTTAAGATGAACACACAGGCAGCTATAGAACCAGGAGAAAAGTGAGCCATCCTGTAGAAAGGTGTGATTATGGGCTGAGACTTTAAAAGGAGAGAAAAAGATATTGAGTCCTCAGAGAGAAATTATTTGAGTTAGACCTTGAAGGACAGGGAAGCTGAATCAAACAAAAGATATAGCATAAGCAAATGCACACAGGTTGTAATGAAGGGAGGGTGTGGGGTAGGAGAGGAGGTCCATTTGACTGGAACATAGGTAAATATAAGGGAGTAAGAGGCCAGAAGATTAGACAGGTACTTTCTGGAAGATCTGGAATGCCAGGATAGGAATGTTAGATCTTAGAAAGATACCAGGTGAAGGCACTGAGAGTTTTTTAAACATGATCGGAGCTGCCCTGTTGAAGGTAAATCTAGCAGTGGGGAGTAAACTGAAGTGGAACAATGAGAGGACAGATGGTAACAATCACTACTGTTAATGAGTAGTTGGCTGTGGCCACTTTGTATACATAATCTGATTGAATTCTCATAGCAAGAGTATTACTTCCGTTTATAGATGAGGAAATTAAGCAACTTGCCCAAAATCATGCAGTTAATAAGCAGTATGCTTTCCTGCTGCTAATTACTATGCTGACTGCTTCCTAAGGACACTAGAATGGGTTGGAGGTGATGAGGGTCTGAATTAGGAAGATGGTGATAGTAACGGAAAAGATGAATTAAACTCTTGAGAAGCAGGATTGGCAAGATTTAGTAAACAAAGGCCAATGGAAGTAAATGATTTGCAGCCTGGGCGAAGGGAAGAGTGCTACTGTCTCTAACCTAAATAAAGAAACCAGAAGAAAAATTTGGTATAGGATAAAATGTTATTAATTTGCTTTTAGCTATGTTTGAGATACCATTAGTAAATTCCATTGAAAATATTGATTGGGCAGTTGGAAACGCAGTTTGGTTGCTAAAAACAGAAGATGCAACTAGACAGAAATTGAGACATCACCTGCAAGCAGAAGAGAGGTAATTAGACAAAGGAGCGGGTCGGAAGGAAATCATCCCAGGTTTTTTCTTTTTTCTCAACTCAAAATAGAAACATTTTCAGTTTTGTCAGCCATCCCCTGCCAAACTATCTACTTCCATTTAGGAACGAAATGTAGGACAAAATTTCACAAAATGGTCACATGGGCTATTTCTCTGACCTTAGTTGTTGAAAAGAACAGAGGCAGCTTTAGTAGAAGCGTGAGGATTCTAAGTAAAATTATGAGGGGCGATCCACTCTCTCTTTATTTTCCGCCAAGACAAGACAAGGGCATCTGTCTTCTGTCCTAAAATCCTCGTCCGTCTCCCAGAGAGCCACCAGACATTGCTGCCCAAGGCAGGTTCTGAGTGGCTAACACAGATGAGGGAGCACATGTGCGTTGCTTTGGGGGCCAAGGCCAAGCTTAAAGCTGGTAGGATATGCACCCCACCCCCTGAGAGTCTCCATCTGAGGGGTTAGTCAGTTCTTCCCTAAAACATCCTAAACAACAGAAAGTGCAGTGGAAGGGCAAGATTCCGCTGTTGAATTCCCCAGCAGGCCTGACAAATGAATGACTTGGTGTCAAAGGGGGTGAGAGTGAAGCAATAAACATGGACGGAATTTGTGCAATCTCATCTAGGTCAAGGAAACCACCTCATCACTCTTCCACTGATGGACAGATTCTCAGCTCTTAGTCTGCCATCTTCCTCGCAACTGGCCTCAGCTCCATCTGACATGCATTTTGTGTCAAATTGCACATTCAGGAGGATATTGCGTGTTTCTCTTGTGAGTATGCAGGGGTCACGGTGGAATGACTCCCCCGCTACGAACTTGGAACTATGGGAAATAAGATTGCCTGATGAGATGAAAGCTTTAAAGTCAATGCTGATGAATCAGAGAAGAAATATGGGAAATCACCTTAAAGAACAAATGTGTTCCTGAGACAGCAAGACTTGACCAGACGCTGATTGAGGAGATTAATACATCTAAAGGAAAAATGCATCCATGAGAAAGGAGTTCTGCTCAGTTATGAACAAGGCAACTGTTTAACTGTTTTCAATACTTATTTTGTGGGTGCCTGCTATGTACCAGCAGCAAGTTCACATTCTAGTCTGGGAGACAGAAAATAAACAAACGCATATGTAGCCAAATGTCATGGGGAGATTCGTGCGTGTCCCACGGACAGGGGACACAAAGCAAACAGCAGCATCTAGTGCTCAGTGGCAGCAGCAGAGATGTGCTCATGCAAGTTCTTTGCCAGATTTAGGAATTTGTATTATTAGGAATTTAGGATTTGCAGGCTCAGACCTACAGCCCCAAACCTGTGTCTCCAGCACTTATGGGTGATATTTTGACCTACTCATAGCCCTTTTGTTGATTTCTTTCTGTGTGACTCTCATGAAGACATCCGCAGAGAAGAGTACATATCAAAAGTGTCCAGCTCAAAGAATTTTCCAAACAGGACACCTGTGTAACCAGCACCCTGAATCCCTCCAGGTGTCCCCTTTCTACCCCTCTGCCACCAAAGATTAACCACTATCATGACTAACACCATAGATTCGTTTTGCCTGTTTGTGAACTTGATATAAATGGAAATATACGGCACATACTCAGTACATAATGTTTGGCTTCTTTTACTCAATATGATGTCTGTGAGATACATCCATATTGTTGTATGTGTTGACGGTTTGTTCTTTTTCATTGTCATGCATTTCATTGTACGACTTTATCACAATTTATTTATGCCTTCTATTTAAATGGACATCAGGATAATTTCTGCTGTTCTTTTAATAAATTATTTTTCTGCTTAAATCTATTAAAGCTGATTTCCGATGTTTGCAACTAAGAATCCTGCCTGATACATTTTGTTTTAATTCTAAATTTTTGTTGACTGAGAAAGTGACTGAAGATTTGTGTTCTTCTGTAGAAACTCTTCCTTTTTAACAGTGCTTTTGAGGACATGGACATTTTCTTCCTTAGCTATCAACTTACTCTGTTTCAGCAGTGAGGCCAAATGATCAAAAATTACATTCTGTGTACATAAAGCTCTGAGTTCCTGGCTAAATGCAGTACTTTCTGGAATAACAGCTTATAACTTGGGGTCTCAGGTTGATAAACAACTTGGTTAGGAGGTTTTCTCTGCAGGAGGCTCGTGAAATGACCACTTCTGGGTATGTGTCTCAGCAGTTAGAGCGGTTTACATCTTGATTGCACAACAGCAGAGGTTTTGAGTTTGTGGCTTTCTCTGCATTCCCCATTGCCCTGGCTGCCGCTCTCAGGAACTCTGAAGAGCATTATTAATAGACAAACACAATCCAGTGGAAAAAAAAATGACAGACTCAATTAAAAGATAGTCATGGGGCCGGCCCCATGGCACAGCGGTTAAGTTCGCACGTTCCGCTTTGGCAGCCCGGGGTTCACCGGTTCAGATTCCAGGTGCGGACATGGCACCACTTGTCACGCTGTGCTGTGGTAGGCGTCCCACATATGAAGTAGAGGAAGATGGGCATGGATGTTAGCTCAGGGCCAGTCTTCCTCAGCAAAAAGAGGAGGATTGGCAGCAGATGTTAGCTCAGGGCTAATCTTCCTCAAAATAAATAAATAAATAAATTGTGAGAAAAAAAATAAAGAAAAAATAAAAGACAATCATATCAGTTATTCATCGATTACTAGGATTGTTCCATTTTTCAAGCATACATTAACACCTGTCATGTAGGAGTCTACCCTGTCTGAGTGGGGCTGTAGAAGAGAAGAATGGACCACTCTGTCTTTCCATCATTTTCCTCTTTGGCCAGGCCATATCAATTGCTGATGCAATCATTTGCAGCCTGACTTTTGAGCAACTAGTTAGACCAGCCAACAGTTGCTCCCCTTGGTTATTTAAGGAGCCAGATGCTTGTAATAACAGTGGCAAGTACTTACTGAGCACTTACTATGTGCACCAGGTACTGTGCCAAGGACTCTGTGTGCATGCCCACTTCATTTAGGGCAATCACTCCCCTTGTGCTTTGGGTACCATTCCCTCATCCTTCGCGAGGAATTTCCTCCTGTAATTAACCTCTCTCTCCCCTGCAGGATCAATTTCTCCCTCCCTCCTGGACCGTGTCCAGGACCAGTCAGACACGCTCAGTGCTTCCTTAAAAAAAAAAAAAGGAAATCCCTTAACATCACATTCCCCTCCAGACACAGTCCTATTTCTTAGTTCTTTCGCAGTACAACTTCCTGAACGAATTTTCTATAGTCATTGCTCCACTTGCTCATCTCCTAGCCCTAGCTCAGCCAGTCAGGCCTTCTTCCTCTCCATGCCTCCGAATCTGTTCATTTCAAGGTCATGAACAACCTCCCTTGCCAATCCAAAGGTCACCTCTGTCTCTTCCTCTCACTCAACTTCTCGGTAGCATTGGCACAGCTGACCACTCCCTCCTTAAAATCCCTTCTCTCCCACTCTCCAGGATACCACTTTCTTCTCTTTTCCTCCTACCTAACTGGCTTCATTGCCTCAGGCTTTTTTGCTGGTTTCTCTTTCTCTGTCTGATCTCTAAATGTTGCAATGGCTGGAGGCTCCATCGTAGGTCTTCTTATTCTGTCCATCTACCCTATCCCTAAGTGAGCTCATCCAATCTCCTGTTTTTAAATACCATCTACATACTGATGACTCTCAAGTTTCAAATTTCTAGTCTTGATATTGCTGACCTCTTCCCTGAGCTCAAGTTGCTATAGCCCGCTGCCTGCTCTGTATAACCACACGGACATCTAAGAGGCATCTCTAACTTAGCATAGACAGACGAAGCTCTTGGTTTCCCACTCCCAGACTTTGCCTCCCCCATCTTAATGAACAGCACCAACATCCACCCTATTGTTTAAGGCAAACATTGAGAAAAGTGGTCCTTAAGTCCTCGCTCCCTCACTTTCTCAAATGAATCATCAGCAAGTCCTGTTGGCAAAAACTTCATGTTAACGGTTAATTATAAAAGTCTTTTATTTCTTTTAACTTGACAAATCAAAAGAAAGTTTGGAAAATAAGAGGGGAAACACCCATGTTTTCTCATAATCTTCATAATTGTCATTTGAATAGCTGCTGCACATTGTCTCACTGAGTAGACACCTCCTAATTCACTTCACAAGCCACTTTATGTTGCATCTTCGGATTTTTTGTGTGATTTTTATAAACAGTTGTGTAATGGATATCTGCACGCACATATAGCTGTTTTATTTTTGTTTTAAAACAGAAAAGCTGATATTTTTTGTTCAATAAAAGAGCACTAAGTGGTTTCCTTAGTTGTGCAACAATGGGGAAATAGGTACCCCGTTATTCTGGTGAACACATTAAGGTGTAACAGAACTCTTTTAAAACTGTCACTCTCTGTGAGTCATCATAGTGCAAAGTTGATCACTGAAGAAGAGGTGGTTAATTTGTCTAAGCAGCAAGGGCCTATGGGAGAGAAGGAAAGAATATCTAAAGCCTACTCCCCACATTTCAAAATTAGGGAAACATGGCAGGGTGAACACCCAAAGTCCTGTGGCCAGGAAAGGTAATGAGACCTAGAGGCAAAGGCCCATGAGGAAAGGAAGAATCAGGCTAGAGGTCCAGGTGTAACATGGTGGATGCTTGGACTCATCGTGCAGCTGAGGTGAGAAGCTCCTCTGGACCCAGCCACCCTGGAACAGTGCTCCTATTCTGGAAAGGATGACTAAACATGGCAATGGGGCCTCCAAGCTGGAAACAGGGAGCCAAAATGTGGAGACTGTTCAAAAGCTCAGCCCTGAGGCATGGGATTGTCATGTTTCAAAGAGCTCCTGTAGCCTGTCCTGAGGGCTAACAGGGACTTCAGTAGAACAGTGGACATGGATGGCCTGGACCATGTTCAATAGCGAAGCAGGTGGTAGTGACAGAAGCAACAGTAACTGAAACTGGAGGATCAGCTGTGGACTCGTCTGATTCTCTTCTTCTCTGACCCTCTTTGGACTAAATAAACTCCCAGTATTCTTGACCAATGGGGAGTAGGGAGGAGCCTCAAAAAAGTCAACACTCAACTTCCCGCTAATAGAGCATTGGAAGTTTAAGCAAGTAACTAGGAAATGTGTATTTTTACTTCTACGCTGTGGAGCAGGCTTGCAGGTTACATATGGGATCCTTTCTTTAGGCTATATCCCCAGAAAAGGGATTACTGATTCAGAGGGCATGAACATTTTTATGACTGTTGGCCAAAAGTACAATTTTTTTTCAAGGGGATGCACTGATTTCCACTGTCTATTTCTTCACAGCTTCTCCAGCAACAAATAATTAACTTGATTTTTTTTTTTTTTTTTTTTTTGGTCATCAAAACCAAAATTCTTTGGAAGAGCGGTAAGTGTGAGAAGCTGTAAGCCACAGTGGGGTCCACCTTCAATGCAATTGTGAAGTCAGCATCCTTTTTAAACCCACTCATGGCAGCTAGTTCTGAAACAAGCATTCCCAGACTCCTTCCCACGTCCCTCCTTCACTCTCTCAGGAGCATCCTTTCTGCACCGACCCCTTCAGATGCTCATGTACTTGCCCTTCCTTCTTCATGTTTGTTAAGACAGGCATAGGAGAAGATATGACATCAGTCACTTACCTCTTCACATGGCTCTAAATCAAAGTATCATCTCTCTCAAGCACATGTCTGCATCTATTACAGATTTAGAAATGAAAAGCTTTGTTCTCTGCTAAAGGAACTTTGAGCTTAGATGTCCCAGACTGAGAACCCACCAAAAGCTGGACCTCTGACTCAGGGGGTAAAGGTCCTTCAGAGTCAGGCTGAGATTTGAGGAGCATCAAGAGACCAGAGCTTCAAAGTGGGAACCTAGAAGGTGGAGTTGGCAATGGGAAGACAAGAGCATCCAAAAAAGTCTCTAAAGCCACCAGAGGCGTGAGGTGGTGGGAACCAAAAGCAAGGGAAGGAAGCCCCCAGCAGTGGAAAACACGCTTCCTTGATGTCAGCTTTTTGCCTAGAGCCACTCCAAGGTGAGCATAACTCATTTAAAATAAAAACCTGAAAGTTGCTTTTTATGCCAACAAATAAAGTACAACTTAATAAATAATTGTCAATCATTTTTATATAAAATGCTTGTGAAACATGAATGGTTTTGATCTTTTATAGCCATGACACAAAAGCTTTGAGTCCTGCTCATGGTTATGTCATTGCATGAGACTGGGCAAGCCTCACGATCTTGCTGGCCTTGATGTTCACTTATGAGCTATAGACAATTATGTCCTGCCTGTTGGCCTGGAGGGCTGGTGAGGATGAGGGGAGGAAATTGGGTGTTTAAGTTGAAAGTCAGACGTTGTGTTCAGTGGTTGAGTCCAAGCATTACCTGTGGTTGACATCTAATCTCATGGAGTCCGAGATTAAATAATGGGTAGAATTGAATGCCTTGAGCTTGTTGTCTAGTGTCATGGATGTGTAGTTAATAGCCTGCAGCCCAGATTTGTAAGATACTAATTGGAATATAATTTAAACCCCATAGAGAGTAAAGGACAAAGGGAATTTAAAAATAAGAGGCAGGAAATAAATGATATTTAATTTGGACATTTGCCCCCAATGCATCTGGAGAAAAATCAACAAAGCATAGATATCAGTGGAAAACCTACAGAGAGGAGCCATAATTACTCTAAAAGATATACGGACAGAAAATTGGATAGGAGCTTACAATGTTGTCTTGGGCTGCACAGATGGCCTTTTGTCCCTGCAAAGGGAAATGAGAGTTTATCTCTAAATAATCAGACGGAATTGTACATAAAATGAGGCTAAAATCTGTCATAAGCCATTGAACACTTGCAGGAGTTTCTATATCCTGTAGATTGGTCCATGATCCTTGGAGAGACAAGAGCACAGGGAAAGGGGGTCAGATTTAAGGTCAGATGTCTTCGTGGGATCTTTGCCTCTTACTAACTGTGCTACATCAAATGTGTTTTAACTTGTCTGACCCACGAGTTTAGCACAAGAAAGCGGAGAGAAAAATATGTCTCATTTAAGGTTGTTGAAAGGACCACAGATAAAGTCTATGAGGTTCCTGGCACATGGGAAATATCAAATAAACATCGGTCAGGAGCAGCAGCAGGAGCAGACATGAAAGCTGACTGCCGAGTTTTCAAACTCCACCAATCAGAGTCCTTCTCTGCCCTAAGTGTCCCACGGTCCTGATCCACACACCTATGTTCCTTACCCACAGCCCGTGGAAGCTCCAGAATGATTAAATACGAGGAGCTTAAGAAGGCAACGGGCTTAGGGGTGCAGGAGGTAGCCCGCTGCTGGGAGAATCGAGTTGAAGCTGAGTTTACGTGGTGGATGTGATCACTAGCTGGCCCACTTGCCAGCAAACCATCAGCTACAAATCTACCAAACAGGTTTCTTAAATGAAGTTGATAGAATGAAATTTAGAATATTTTCCCCTTTTAAACAATCAATTTTTCCAGTGGCAAATGACAGCACTTTCTTAATTTCTCCCTCCTACAAATTATGGTGGGATGCATTTTAAACACATGCTTTGCCAATTATTTTTTAAAGGTAGTTTTATATGATCACTTTAATCACGTGCTCTGCCAATTATTTTATGTATTTGTTTATATGATAATTTTGACCACATGTTTTGCTACGTGTTTGTTGTGAGTGGTTTTAAGAAAAGCTGTTAGAGGGGCTGGCCCAGTGGCGCAGCGGTTAAGTTTGCACGTTCCGTTTCTCGGTGGCCCAGGGTTCGCGGGTTCAGATCCGGGGTGCGGACATGGCACTGCTTGGCACGCCATGCTGTGGTAGGCATCCCACATATAAAGTAGAGGAAGATGGGCATGGATGTTAGCTCAGGGCCAGTCTTCCTCAGCAAAAAGAGGAGGATTGGCAACAGATGTTAGCTTAGGGCTGATCTTCCTCAAAAACAAAAAAGAAAAGAAAAGAAAAGCCGTTAGAGATTGGGGCCCTGGGACCCCACCAAGTCACTCGTTGGCACCTCCACAGTCTCCCAGCTCCAGAGACGGAGGTCCCAGTAGAACAGGAACCCATCCTGTTACCGAAGTTAACAAGGGAATGTGCTGCCTGTATTGAATTCTGAACAACAGAAATGACAGCTGTGCCCATCAGAACCCTCAGACACCCTGAAAAGTAGGGGAGGGGGAGTAAGGAGAGAAGGAGGGAGGCATGATAGGAAGATCTTACCTCCTTGATTCTCCCTGTCCATGAGCGCTTTACACTAAAAACTGTTTACGCTGGCCAGATTCTCTGTATTTGGTTTGGGATGATGTAGATGTTCTGTGGAGGAGTCAGGATCTCTTGTCCTCACCCAAAATGTCACCATGTTGAGTGAGGCTTTGTCGTCTGCCCTCTCACTTCATTGGTTTCAGATGAGTATAGCATAGCCTTTGCCTCAGAGGACTTTGCATAGAGGGATAATCAAAAATAAAGCCTCTACAGAGGCTGGCCCCGTGGCCGAGTGGCTACATTTGTGTGCTCCACTTCTGCAGCCCAGCGTTTCACAGGTTCAGATCCTGGGCACGGACATGGCGCTGCTCATCAGGCCATGCTGAGGCGGCGTCCCACATAGCGCAACCAGAAGGACCTACAACTAGAATGTACAACTATATACTGGGGGGCTTTGGGGAGAAGAATAAAACAAAACAAAACAAACAAAAAAGAAGGTTGGCAACAGTTGATAGCTCAGGTGCCAATCTTTAAAAAAAAAAAAAAAAGAAACCTCTGTAGAGAGAGAATGGATCAGAGAAGTAGACCAAAATTTGAACTACGAGAAAGAGAAGTGGGTAGACTGGGAAAACGAGTCCAGAATTTGTAGGTTATGACTGATTTCTCAAAAGCTGGTAAAAAATTTGAAGCTGGAGTAGAAAATACAAAGAAATTCGTAAGTAGTCGCTGTTTTAGCTAAGTTCAGGAAGAAGCATTGAACTTCAAAGGAAAGCAATGTTCAGAGAGGAACACGGGGCCCATTCAAGATGTGAAGGAAACTGAGCAGGGAGATACATGCAACAAGAGACTAGATGGTATTTGAAAAAGAAGTAGGACTCAAAGCTTCACACACAGATAAAACAAAAATATTTTAATGATTTCCTTTTCCTGTGGTCTGCCTTAGAATTCACCCCAAAGCCATTTGCTTTTGTGGTTATTCAGATTTTGTTTCTCTTCTTACTACCTCCTACTGTCTATTTCCTGATCCCCAGAGTCTGGGCAGAAAGAAGAGAGGAAGTGAAATTCAAATCACTATGTTTTACCCTTTTTTGGCCTTTCGGCTGAGAGATGTGAGTGGTGAGGAGGCTACGGTGTGGTTTGTAGAAGCTGTGGGCGTTGTTTATTTATTTTTGTTTTTAGCTACCACACTCGTGTTACCCAAATTTACCACATCAAGTCCTGTTTGGTCAGGAAAGAGAAAGACTCAACAAACATTTGTCAAACGGCTTGACTCCGCTTTGCTCCTCCTCTTAGATATTCCTCAGCAGAGTCTTAGCAACTTCCCGATACAAAAATTCATGCTAAAGTCTCATTAATTCAGTCCTCAATAATGTGCTAGTCAATAGTTGGATATAAAGTTGCCTAAAGTTTGTACCAGCAAAAGATTTTATAATATATTCTTTAGTGTCAGTCAAAATGTAAATAAGAGGGGTTCTAAACTGCTCAAGAGGATAAGCTCTTTCCAGGTATTTTAGCAGTAAGTATTTGCTTGCTAACAAGAAACACAGTAAATACAAATGGCATTTCTCAATTCCTTAAAGCAAATCAGCAAAGACCTTAACCTGGGAGTGCTGAGGACACTTTCCTAGTCACTAGCTCATGCTATAACATATACATATTAGTTATAACAATGTACCCTTTTCACAGTTTCAATATTTCAGGTCATTCACTACTCTGGTCTGCCTTTCAATCATTTGAAGTCTGAATAAGTGAGGTTTTACAATGATTTACAAGACTATACAACGAGGCGAGAAGGGGGTATGTTCATCTAATGTTGGCTGTTTCTTTCTCCTTGTTTAATAAAAAGGAGGGAAAAAAGCAAAGTTCTGTCCAGCAAGACGCCTTAGGTCTGAATAAACATACAGATGTCTCTGAGGTCAGTGAGGATTGCAAATATGATTTGAAAGAGAAAAGGTCCAAGAAGTTAGAAAGCCCAGCCCAGTGTGGAAAGTCTCCTCTATTAGAACATGAATTCCAATTCCATCCCACCGACCATCAGGGAATTTAAAATCCCTCTCGGGCCAAGTATGCCCTATGACCTGAGGAGAAACTCAACTCACCAGCATGCATCTGGAGAGGCATCAGCCATGTGGGACTCCCAAAGACCCCTACACCTTGAATTTTCTGGAAGAACATCAAGTTGGCTAGCAGAGATATACCTCTTGCCTCTACCCTTGGTGGACGCTTTGATTCAGAGTCCTCAAAAGAAGATAAGCTTTTTTTCCTTTCAAAACTGGACAGCTGAAAGAGGAAGCAAAGAGAAAAAGAAAGGCATATAGGATACTCCAGGAGTCCCACATTTTCAGAGCCTCTTCATCTGTGAATCTACGTTCCACTGAGCTCACGTCTGCCTTCTGAAGGACTGACCACTCTTTATCCGAGATTCAACTCAGTAAGTTGTCCAACTTTAACCAAGAGACATTTTTAAGAAAAGTCCCATAAAAGTACAAAATTTTAGATATGGCAAAGGCAATCGTCATCTATATAAAACTGACAAGTTGGCATGATTCAGAGGAGGAAATTTTTTCTATGTATTATCTACTTTTAATATGGTTTATAAATCTTTGGTCATTGAATCACTTCCTCCGATCTTCATCCGTTCCCTTCCTTTCCTCTCCACTGTTCTTGGGAGTATGGGTCACCTCTGAGGGATACTTCACAATCCCACCATCAACAGCTCAGGGATTCAGGTTAAGGCAGCTCCTAAAAATTCAAATTCAATTATTTAAGCAACAAGTACGTGACTACCTGATGACCTTCTGAGTGGGATGGACTTTAGGTTCTGGGCTAAACACCCCTCAGAGAGAATAAGGGAGTGCCAAGTAGGTGCAGATGTCCAGTATACGCCATGACAAAGCAGTTAAGAGTAAGTTCCATTTTCACCCATTCACCATTCAGCTCCCTATTCTCTTTTTCCAAGCCATTCTTGTCCTCTTCATATATTCTCACCTGGTTTTCCCTGGCTCCAAGTCCTAAAAGAAGTCTAATTCACTTCTAGAGCCCCTTTTCCTCCATGAAAATTTAAAAAAGACAATAACTAAATCTAGTTTTTCTTATAGGTGTTCAAATTGGCTTCATTTCTAGCTGAAATCAAAATTGGCCAGATGAGGTCATTTTAATGTTAATTCTTATTTTGACCACCACATCAGCACAATGGGCCATTGTATATGTAAGGACACCCACAAGTCAGCCAGTTAAATAGACAATGCCTAGAGCTGTAGATAAACTATCTACGCGGCTCCATCAAGCGAATCTTTATTCATTTGTTTAGTCTACAGCAGGAAGCCAATTGCCTTACTTCGGTCCAGAGGAAGAAAGCTGAGATATTGAACAAACTACATGCAGTTTTCCAAGCTTCAGGAAATCTGAACTGAAACATTGACTAAAAGAGCCCGTAGAACATTTCCATGTTGAGCTGTTGTTTAAACCCTTCTTCCCATGTGATGATCTCATATTCAAAATGTTTTGACTCAACATGCACAAGGGCTTGGCAAGGGCTCGTGAGGAGGAGCGCCCTGTCACGGAAAACAGGAGAAAAACAAGCCTGGCTCAGCATATTCTCTCAGTGCACACAGGCCTTCGTGGGCCAGGGTTTCTGTTATCAAAAAAGCAAATGGAGACTCTCCTCTCGGTCCAGCACTAACACCAAGATTTCAAGAAGTCAACAGTCACATTTCCCATGGCTTCCTACTACAGAGTGTTCCAGTGAAGTATATACTTCATGTATTCATATGTGTTTTAAAGAGTAGAGCAGTTAGACATTGACCAATATTTATTTTGTTTATGTTAAAGTCACAAATGTTTAAAATGGCCACCATTTCAGAGTTGGCCACATGCAAGATACATATTGCTTTAATAAGTATATTTAACATCTGAAAAGGATACACATTTTCCTAGGACACACTGTTCTGAGGGAATTTATAAAGGCTGTGGTGGTCATGGGGCCCTGGATTGTTAGCTCTGAGGCTGCTAGTTCTGGTATTTACCAGCATATATGCCCTACAACTTGGGTCCAGGCACAGATTTACTCTTAGATTTCAAAACTTCCTGAAAAAGTCCTTGGAAGGAACTATCAAAGGTTCATGTGTAAAGTTTTCAGCCTCAAAAAGACAGTCATTCTATTCCTGTGATTCAATTGAACCTATAGGGTAATCTAAGTTAAAACGTGAGAATGGCTGCAATGAAGACCACACAGAGTGCCATGCTGAGTGACGTAGATTCTATTTTTCCATTATTGGGGAACTCAATCAAGTTTTTAGTCTTTTTGAGGATATTAATCCATCAAGAGTAAAGAAGATGGATTCAAGGGAGTAGGCACTAAAGGGAGATGTAGGGAGTAGATCAAAGCCTGGACGTGTGTAATGTTGGTAAGAATAAGAAGGAGGATTAAGAAGAGAAACTTAGAAGAACTGACAAGCCTTGACAACTGAGCAGATATAGAGGATAAAGAAGACTTGGGGATGGGTACAGGGATGACACCAAGTTTTCTATCCAGAGAGCTGGGAGTGTGATGGGGCCATTGAGAGAAATAGCAAACCAGGAGTAGGAGCCAGTTTGCAATGAACCAAGAAGAAGACCAAACTCAGAGAATCTTAAAGCTGGAACAGATATTAAAGAAAGCATCAAGGCCAGCTTTCTACTTTCTCCATGTGTTTCAGAGACAAAATTGAGACCCAGAGAGGAGATCATAAGAGACTTGTTGAAGATCTCATAGGTAGTTGGCACAAAGCAGACACTAATACCGGTCTCTTGGTCTCTTGGTTCTTTCTATCTTGTGACCATTGTTCAATTGTCCTGTGCAAGGGTGAAAAATCTTTAGATTTCAAGTGATAGAAAACCCAATCCAATTTGACTTGAACAAGTAAAGGAATGTATTGGCTCATATAACTGTAAAGTCCAGAGACTTCAGGTGGAGCTTAGTCCAGCAGCTCAACAATGTCACTAAGTACCTAGTCTTTAGTCTAGTCTCTGCCCAACATCCTTGGTGGTTCCAAGATGGGTATGAACAGGTCCTTGAGCTGTGTGCTTACTCATTTACACCCAGCAGGAAGGAGAGAAGGTATTTGTTCTGGAATTTCAAGCAAAAAGTCTTGAGATTCATTCTAATTGGATCTGCTTAGTCACCTGTCCACCCAGAACTAATCACAGTCACCAGGGAGTCAAATATGCTGATCTGGGTCACATGCTTCCCCCCTGGAATCAGATTCTATAGAGCCAAATGGATCCTCAAACTGAAATGATGGCTAATTGAAAGAAAATAATAGAAGCTACAGTATCAATCAAAAATGTCTATTATACATTATTTGGCTAAATACCTTTCTCTTTTTTCCACATCAAGTTTATGGCTTTTCTGTTAGATACAGTGATTAAATGGTTTGCCCAAAAGTTAAAACAATATACAGAAATTAGAATTGCCATACTCATCATAGTGTTGAGAAAAGAAAGCTGGAGTTTAACAAAAATGTTTAAAAGGGGGGAAAAAAAGTAACCAGAGAGAAACAGATTCAAATTCTAGGCAAATGTAACCAATTCTTTGCCCCTGAAATACATTTTAGGCAGCGTTCTCTAAAGCCAGGTAAAGTCTGATGCTGCTGTGTGCTGGGCTCTCTTCTCCTCACTTCAACTGTGGGCTGGCTTGATGGTTGGTGACCTTGCAATATAAGGCCTCTTGTCACTCTGACGTCAATAACAAGTAGTATGACAAGGCTTGCCATATCTTTAGTAATTACTTAAAAATGACTCCTAGCTCCCCAGGTTTGATTTTTTTCCCTACATCATTGCATAAGAAAGTTTTTAGCAACCAGTGGTACATGCTTCTGAGAAACATTGACCACAAGTTTCTCAGATTCAAAACACATTGCTTTGTGGGAAGAATGGCACCACCCATTACACACACATCCATCCTAATTTTGAATGGACTTAATTTCTGAATCCTAGACACTGCCTCACAATGCTATTAAAAACAGTAAGAGCCTCATTAAAACTCCAGAGGAGGAGCCCACAGAGACTAATAGAGTTCCTAAGGGAAAGATATCTGGACAGCATTTCTAAATTTTGAGCTGTCTGGCTGGTTGAGGCAGATGATCTCATGGCAGGAATGATTTTCAAAACATTCAGCACTGACCAATCAGGGCAGACATCCAACCAACTTAAATGTAAGCTGATTCTTACATGCTACCTTTCCCTACCAGTTAAATATCAGCCCTGTGCCGTGGACTGAGGAGATATGAAGAAGGAAATCAACACAAGATTGTGTTGGCACAAGAGAAAGCTGCTCTGAATGGTGAGAACAGGAGTCAGCCCACCTATCCTAAGTCAAAGGAACCCACCAGTTCCAAGGAGGAGGCACAGATGAAAAGAAGAAAGGAAAGAAGTGAAAGAAGAAGAACAAGTGAGAGGTGGGAGGAGAAGGACAAGGATGGTGGAGCTGAAGCAGGTGAACAGAGGGAGGGAAAGTGAACAGAGGAGAGTAGGAACACATTAGGATATGGAATAACAGACAAGGAACAAGCAAGAATGGTGAGGAGACTGAGGAAAGGAGAGACTTTGGAAATACAGACAAGTAGAAGAGGAAAAAGACTAGTGATGGAAAGTAAGGGCCAGATAGTAAATATTTAAGCTTTGTGAATGGTACAGTCTTTGCTCAACTACTCAACTCTGGTGGCATGACAGCAGTCATAGACAATAAGTAAACCAACGGGTGTGGCCGTGTTCCAATAAAACTACAAAAACAGGAGGTGGGTTGGATTTGATCCATGGGTCATAGTTTTCTGAGTCCTGAAGACAAGGTTGTTTCTGACATTTCTGATCCCCACCCAGTGCCTAGCATAGACCTAGGCATAGAATACTAGACAAATTAGAACCACGTGGAAGAGCCATTTCACAAGTCAAAAATGGTCAAAATAGCAACAATTTTCAATGGCTTTTTATAATTTTTAACCTACAAAATGGCAGTTTCCTATTGTTCAACCTACCTGCTTATTAATTGGCCATCTGCTCCCCAGTCGCGTAACCACAGGGTAAGGGAAGGAGGGGAGATTCCGTCCTGGGCTAGATGAAGTTAATGGACTGGTGGATGCTCTCAATACGGCCCAGGCTGGCACGGGCAAAACTAGATACTTAGGAAGGGCTTTTCATTAATGTTCATCTTGAACCAAAAAATCATTATCTGTTTTCTGGAAAGAGAGAACCAGCCTATATGATATTCCCTTGGGCTTTCTCTCTCAGATGGATACTGTCACAGTGTACGTGGGAGAGAACCACCAGATGGCTGACTCAGAGCTTCACATTCAGCAATGACTGTGCAAGCTTTCAGACTGGGGAAGAGTTCTCCATCCAGTGTGGGTAACAGCTCCACAGAGTTTAGATCTGGGGCCAAGTACTGCCCCAAACACCAGAACCCAAACAATTGTTCATCTCTTTAATTCATAGCTTCCTCTATTCCTCACCTTTGGCTCCTAGAATGCCCCCAGCTTGAATGCAGTGTCAGGTTCCTCTCCAACCACTATTAATTTCCCAAAGGGGCCTATGGTGTTTGGTGACAGATTCTGCAATAGGAGGTAACAAGGTCTAGCCACTCAGAGCTCTCCAGAGCTGGGAGCACCATTAGGTCCCAAGCCCAGTATAGTAGAAGTCAGGGTTTTCACTGACCCCAGGCTCAGACTTTTGACAATGACCTCACATCCTCCTGTTTTGTGGTTGGGAAGAGCATATTGCAGGCTCTGACATAGGCAGTTCTTGCTTGATGAGGGTGTCTGTTTTGGGAAGCCAGAGCCGCTCTTCCACAGCTTCTGAGGACCACGCAGGACATGTGAGGTTGATTTTGTGGTTGGTTTGCTTTCTTTTATTTTCATTCAGTACCTGGCACCATGGCCATCCTTCCAAGTTTGTCTTGGCTCCTGACTTCAACCAGTGGTTTTTGATGCCTTTCTCACGTCATTTCCCAGGGTAGCACAAGCTGCCTTGTGAATTACCAGAGTGAAGAAATGGCCCCAAGGGACATCATCTTGAAGCCACGTGAGGAAAGACACAGCCACATGATTCTCTGTAAGTAAGGCTTGAATGATGTCAAACGTTCAGAAAAGGAAAAGCTAGTATGAGTCTAGCATGATCACCTTTGCATTCCAAGGTGAACACACAGCTCTTACAGGAAGGGAATCCTAACGTGTTACTCTCCAAATGAATCAAGTGCAGAGAGCTTGCTGTAGGCGTTTTGCCTTTGCAGGAAATTTCAGTTTGTATTTAGGAATGAATGTGTATGCATGGATGCGGGATTATGCATATTTTCTTTAAAATATGTTCCAGTAACTGCTGACAACAGCAACCCCAAGCCATCAGACACTTGGTTCTCCCCATCTGCCTGTCTGCTCCCCAGACAGCAGCTGAGGTGTTCCAGGGAATCATGCCTGTCCCCACTGGCATGGATTCCCCAGTCTCTGAAATCTGCACGTCCTGACGCTTCCTCCCTGGCCTCATCTTCCCAGCCTCTCTGCTCTTGTCTCAAAAAGTCACTCAAGACCCAGTAGGAACTAACCAGAGCCAAGGCACCATGTTCCTCCAGCTCCCATCTTGCTGTTCTCTTTATCCGTGAGTCTCCCTGCATGCCACCGTGGGGCAGAGAAGGCAAAAGAGCTCCATATTTACATCCCCAGCCTTGGGAACCAGATTGTCCCTCCTCCCCCGTCCAGCACCAATCACTGCCGTCCCTGGTCGAACGCCTTCCACATACCCTGCTCTCTGCAGCCCAGGACAGGCCGTCTCTCTTCATGACTGAGTTTCATGGCACAGACTGTGGACGGTTTAGTAACGTCGTCAGTAGTGCCTCATCTTTTTCAATCCACTTCGAGCTCAGCTTTACGTCTACCAAGCCAGCTCTTTTACCTCTTACCTGCTTTATCTTTTCTCTCTGAGGCCTTAGTTGGTACCATTTGTTACGGTATAAGAGACAAGGATTGTGTAAGACAGTCTGATTTACTAAATCTTTCCATCTCTGTTTTCTCCTCTGTAAAATGGTGCTAAGATTGACTGACTGTTCTTCCCAGGGCTGTTGTGATGAGTAAGAGGAAATGTACGTAAAATTCCTAGCACAGAACCTGATTCATAAGTGAGGCTCAGTAAATGTTAGTAAGTCCCCTCCTGCCACCACTAACCGTGTTTCCTGTGACTAAAGTCAGTTCCGATTGGCAAGTCAAACTCGGCAATAGTGCCTCTCAACTGGCACTTCTCAATAGCGCTTCTCCTGGGTACACAATGCAGTCACCTGGGGAGCTTTGAAGGCACTTGTGCCTGGGCGCCATTATCCTCTCCTACCCTTAAATAGCCAGAGCATCCAACCTCTCTTATTTCTTGTGTTGATCTTAGGTAATATTCCTAGGCGTCAGCCCCTGCCGCCAGACCAGATATTTGCTTTCCTTCCTCTTGCTCCTCTCTTTCTCCCCTTCCCACTAAGTTTTGGGGCAATTTGTTACACAGCCATAGATAACTAAGACACTCGTCTTATCACAACCTGGCACTGTTATGTCCCTGACTTTCAGATAGATTTTCATTTTTTTGTCACTTTTCTTTCCCAGAAATAAGGTGGCCATTAAATTTCCATGACTGGATATATTCGTGTATTGCTCTATGATTTTGATATATTGGCCTGGTCTGTTAGCTTTGTTAAAAACTAGATGCCTTCTTTAATAGTAGTTTACTCTCAGTGGTGGGGTCATCCTGAGATTTCATCTCTGAAGAATGAAAGGTTGCCTCCCCTCTTTAGGATATTGGATAATTCATCGGTTTGGAACACATCGTGGAGCCCTCCTTCTGTTCACTAACCCCCTTCCTACCTGATTATTAAACATGCCCGCAGAGGCCAGAGTCTCTTCTGTTCTTGGAACAGATTCCACTTTTTCAGGGACAGCTTGGCTGACTCCCAGGTCTCTGTGTTTATTCTCTCCTGCTTGTACTGAGAGAAACAAATACAAATCAATCCTATAAAAAAGATATATTCTTAATATTTTTATAAAAGGAATACCTACATATGTTAAAACAGTCTTCTGTTATGTTGATCTTTGGTATTGTAACTACATTTATACACTTATTGCTATAGAGTATTATTATGAACGCATAGCCTTTCAAAAGCTCACCTTGTAACAATTAACAATAATTGCTTTTATCATTTGATTATTTCACAGCTGGGCTGGTAGAAAGCCCTTCATGCACTGCTCAAATATTCTTGAAAGCTCCTTGTTTCCAGGCCACAGCAACAAGATGCTTCAAGCCAACCCGATTGTTTTTCCTGTCCCTAGACTGAAAACAACCAACTTCCAAGAAATTCTGATTGCTTTGAGGAAAGAGTGGTATTAGAAAGGACAACCCAGCTTCTCACCTGTGCATCAGAGGGAAGAGAAGTACAGGGCCTCTGGCCACTGCCCCTTGGGGCCTATTTTGTGACAGAGCCAGAAAAGATGGTTTTTAGGGTAGGAATTCATACTGATTTTCCTTACATAGCGCATTTGTGTTGCTATTCCTTTTTCTAATCAGCCAGGGTCTCCTAAGAAAAACAGAGTGAATGTTCCTAGAAAGTGTCAAGGGAGTGAAGTAGAGGACCCTGGAGACACTCCCTCCCCAGGACAGGATGACATAGCTTTGCCCTCGGTGAGGAGAGCAGGGGGCTCACAGCTTCCTCAGTGGCACTGCTTGGCCGCCTGGTTCGGTCCTAGAGCTGCATTTCTTTCTATCAGGATTAACACTTTGTCTCCAGTTTGCTTTTTTACTCCTCTAAGTTCTTTCTTTGACTCCAAGCAGCCTCAATGCACCCCAGTAGGATGCTACTCGCCCAGTTTGCTGAGGACTGAGAGGGTTTCCAGCATACAGGATTTTCAGTTTTCAAACCACGACAGTCTCAGGCCAACCGGAATGAGATGATCCCCAATCACCAGTGAGTTAACAGCAGAACAGCTCAATCACTGCTGCACAGAGCAGGAAAGAGACACCCTGCACTCTGCTCAGTAGAATACTAGAGGATAGAATAAAAATATGTTTGGGATTTACATGTCAGGCAATCATTCATGTGACTGTAAGAGTCATGCTGCAGAGCAGACAAATTCTCCAGTGCGTACAGCCAAGATAATTACATGCAAATCTGGAAGAGCCTGAGCTGTTTCACCTTGTAAACCCACAGCTGTGAACAATTTTCTCATTCACAAAGCCCTGGTCTTCCGGCAGCAAAGCCTGGTTTTCCTTCCCTAACTCAGAGGGCCCTATGGAAGGCAGGTCTGAAAACCCATGGAGATAGCAGATTCTCCAGGAGGGAGAGGAGTAGAGAGTAAAACCTTTGTAAGTCCACCCTCCGAAATTGGGCCTCACGTTAGCGGTCGACCGTTTAAGTGAAGATATATTCACAAGGACCCTCATGAATATTGGTTTTACAAACTACTCTACATTCAGAGCCCTGGCCTGCCCAAGGACTGAGTGTGTTGATTAACTCTGGGAAACTCCTGAGAGGGCCGGAGGACAGCCCCAGGGGCCTGGCATGGAGCATGGGAGGCTCAAGTTGGAACAGGCTCACCCTCTCTCACCCGTGAGATAATCTAGTCCAACCTCCTCTTACAGATGAGTAAATTGAGCCGAGAGGGATAAAGAGACTTATTCAAAAGACACAGTAGACACTGTTAAAGTTGGACTCCAGAACCCAGATTCCCTGACTCTTTCTACTAGATAAATCGCACTGCCTTCCTGCAATGCTGCTCCCAATGCATGTCTCATCCTTCAGAGAATTCCAAAAGAAACCATTCAAAGAGAAGTTGAATACTGAGTGAATCTGAGCTACTCTCCTGGACTTCTAATCTCTGAAGAACAAAGTTTACCGGAAGAAATTTGTGAAGTCATTTGGCCTATTTCGTGGGGCGCCAATAATATTCATATAATTTCACCTGAATTCTTGTTAATCAGTAGCACACTCTTGACCTTTGTGAAAACATCAGGCCAACTGAGTGGGCTCAATTACAAAATTGTCACTTCTTTTGTCTCTTTAGGCTCAAATGGAAGGGAATTTCTTTACCACAGTTCCTAATATGGAAACTGACATCACAGAGGATAAAAAGCTGCCGTTCTTTTGAAACACTAAACATATTCTCATCTCAGGGTCTTTACTCTTGCTGTCCCTTCTACTTATTTATCCCAGAACTTCACATGTCTTCCTCCTCCTCCCTCCACCTCAGGTCTCAACTCAAATATTATTCCCTCCAAGAAGCCTTCTTTTGTTGCCTCGATTAAAGCACCTTCCTGCTCAGCCCCAGTCACTAATCATATGTATTGGGTTGAAAAGCAGCCCCCAAAATTCATGTCCAACCGGAACCTCAGAATGTGACCTTATTTGGAAATAGGGTCTTTGCAGATTTAATTAAGGTTAAGTGTAGAGTTGAGATCATACTAGGTGAGGATGAGCCCTAAATCCAATGAGAGTGTCCTTATAAGAGACAGAAAAGGACACATGGAGAGACAGAGAAAAGAAGGCCATATAAAGATGCAGACAGAGATTGGAGTGGTGCTGCCACAGGCCACGGAACACGAGGAGCCACGAGGAGCTAGAAGGGGCAAGAAAATTTTCTCCCTAGAGCCTTTCGATGGATTATGGCCCTGGTACACCTTGAGTTCAGATTTCTGGCCTTCTGAACTATGAGAGAATAAATTCCTATTGTTTCAAGCCACCAAATTCGTAGTGATTTGCTCCCGCAGCTCTAGGAAACTATTACACCAGCATGCTATCACCCCGTCTCATCCTCTTCACAGTAGTTAACCACCTGTGGCAGAAACCACAGTCGCCTCCCCACAGCCATTCCCATCCTCCAACTCTTCCTTGCTTACAGAGCGTCCATTTTGTTTGGTGTGTTCACCCACGCTGTGTGTTCAGAGAGAAAGTGGGCCCTCCCCTGACCTGGGGTAGATGAGTGACTAGTCTAAACCCAGTATAGTCATTCCACTCCTCAGAGCTGTGGTTATTTCAGCTCAGGCGTGAAACAAACCCTTGGCCAATGGACAGTGAGAGGAAGTCTGTTGAGAGGGGTCTGATTGTCTCAGTCAGCTTGGACTTGCATAACAAAATACCAAAGATTGGATGGCTTACACAATAGAAATTTATTTTCTCATAGTTCTGGAGGCTGCGAAGTCCAAGATCAAGGTGCCAGCTGATTTGGCTCCCAGGGAGGGCTCTCGTTCTAGCTGGTAGATAGCCGCCATCTCACGGTGTGCTCACTTGACCTCCTCTTGGTGTGTATGCAGGAAGAAAGAGAGAGAAAGCAAGCTCTCTCATGTCTCTTCTTATGAGGGCATAATCTCCTCATGAGGGCTGCATCCTCATGACCTCATGTAACCCTAGTTATCTCCCAAAGGCCCCATCTCCACATATCATCACATTAGGGTGAGAGCTTCAACATATGAATTTGGTGAGGACATTATTCAATCCGTAGTAATGGTCATAAGATTTGCAATGAGAAGAAGCAGCCATTCCTGCTTTTGGGTATAATTATGTGAAGAAGTGGTTCCTGGAGTGGCAGGAGCCAGACTGGTTCCTGAGGGATAGGCCTGAGGAGGAAAACCAACATTCTGAGGGTAGCAGTACAGTGGATGGAAGAGCTAGGTCCTCAGTTAAACTGTTGGGCCTTTTTTGTTTGGGGATGTGTGTGTGTGTGTGTGTGTGTGTGTGTGAGATTATCTTTTAAGCCACTTGCAGTTGGATATTTTGTTACTTGTAGCCAAAAGCATCCTAAGTGATTGCTTGGCATCTATAACTATGGTATATTGCCAAATTTCATTTCCTTGTGTGCATCTGTATTCTACCCACTGGAATGTAGGCTCCTCAACAGCAAGCTCATCTGCCTTCTTCCTAGGACTCCCTAGTTCCTAGGTCTATGCAGATGCTCAACAAGTATTTGCTGAATTGCCTTACTTTAATGATTCTTCCCATGTTCCTTTAGATTCCCGCTGCCATCACCCATAACCTTAGTTCATCCTTATTAGCCGACACTTGGACTGTTGCTAAAGGCTTCTAACTCATCCGTCTCCCGGTTTCTTCCCACATAAGTCCATATTAAGCTCCTCTATTAGATTAACCTCAGTAAAATCTCCCATGGATATATCTCTTGCCTTTTCAAAAACATTTGTTGGCTCCCCAGTGCCTGCAGCATAAAATCTCAAATCCTCTCCTCTGCCTTAAAACCCTCCGTAAGTAACTCCAATCTACCTTGCCAGTCTCAGCTTTGTGGATTGTCTACACTGACCATCCATCCATTCCTGGAAAACTGATCTTTCTACTGTCCCCAAATTTGGCTTCTGCTTTTCCTCTTGCATGTCTCTGCCACATCCATTTCTCTACTAGGGAGCTCCTCCTTACTCATGAACTTGTCCAAATGTTACTTATTCTTCAAAGTCTGGCTCAAATCACAAAATCTCACCTCCCCCATGGAGTCTTTCCCGATATGACCCTGCAGGGCACAATGTCAGAAAGACTCTAGCACGATGTTCACACACACCCTCATGTTGCGCCGGTGTGCATGTGTGTGTTAAAAAGTGGATCTCCCCATTAGGACTGTGTGCTCCTGGAGCACAGGAGCCATGTGTCAAAGTTGTTGTTTTGTTTGTCTGCTTGTTTCAGTTTTGTTGTTATGTTGTTTTCTGGTTTATCCTTCTAGGGCCTTGAAGCCTATATGGAATAGGTGACACTATGTGGAATAAGTGACAGCTTGCTTGTGTTACATAAACAATACACAGATAGTGTGTTTCTCTGCTGGCTCCCACCCTAATGTCTCCAGGGTATGTCTCAGGTGTGTTCTTAAACAAGCACTCTCAGCCACAACCTGCTGGAATACAGTCTTCATGTGGTTTCTTGGACATTACTAAATGGATTCAGAGGCAGAGAAGAGGGGAAATGGCAGGTCCAGATGGCTGCTGAGATCATTTGTTTGAGAAGACTCAAGAGGCGCCTCTTTAGGATTCCAGAAATAATTGGGGAAACATTTGGAGGTCCCACACAGTCAAGTGAGGACAGTCAGAAAAACATGTTGTCTTACTTTGGGGTCACCACTGCTGCCACCCTCACCTGAGGAGTTGCTTCCTGCTGTTGGCTGCCTGGAGATACATGGAACCCAAACCACGTCACCCTGAAATCGCTCTGCAGAGAGGAAGCACACAGCTTCTACACACACAAACACCTAGGTCACTCACCGAAAACAATAATCCCCAACAGGGCTGTGCTGGCCTCTCGAAGTCTCAGAGATTTTGTCCGCAGAATCGCATTGCAGTTCTATGGCCTCACCTCTGTCACTAGGACTCAGACTAAGCCAGTAAGTGCTGACTCAGGGAAAATCTGACCCACCCCTTAGTGTCCTGCCTTCCTCTGCCTGCCCCTTAGCTGTTATCTTGTTCACCCCCAACACCCTCCCTCCTGTCACCTTGGCATGATCACAAGTCCTTTAGATTCCATAATTAGCCATTTCAATACAAGCCTTCTTTTTTCACTTTGAAACTTTAAAACTTACAACTCAGGGAACAAAATTTTACCCACTGTCAAATTGAATCTGCCAATTATGAGATGCTGCACCACTGAATTTTGCTCTGCAACCATCCAGTCAAAATACAAGTGAATATGAACCTTCTTTCTAAAATACTTCTTAATGGAGCCAGCCCCGTGGCCTAGTGGTTAAGTTTGCGGGCTCCGCTTCGGCGCCCCAGGGTTTCGCCAGTTCGGATCCTGCATGAGGACATGGCACCGCTGATCAGGCCACGCTGAGGCGGCATCCCACACGCCACAACTAGAAGGACCTGCAACTAGAACATACAACTATGTACTGGGGGGCTTTGGGGAGGAGGAGAAGAAAAAAAAAAAAAGATTGGCAACGGATGTTAGCTCAGGTGTCGAACCTTAAAAACAAAACAAAACCTTCTTCATGAGATTGTCCATGCATCAAATAATTGAAGCCCAAATCATTGATCAGGTTATAAAACTGAAATTCTCTCAACTGTCAGAAGTGGCTTGAAATTAAACTGAAAAATGTCTTCTGGTCTCTTAGGAACAGACGTTAATTGTGGTTTATAACCCAAGGTGGAAAGAGCTATGGAGAAAATAACAACCTCCTGTAGGCTGCACGCATTCTTCCTCAGAGTTTTTCCAAGGTCAGAGGGCCGATCGCCTCTTTGCTGCCCTACATAGTCTCATCGTGGCCAGGAAGTGCTCATTCACCACCAAGTTTACTTCCAAACAGTAGTTTACCATAACATAGTTAATTTTACTTTCTGAAAGAAGTACTTCAACCTTGTATATTGGCACAAGCTGACTATAAACATACCAAAGAAGAAAGTCCCATATAATCTGGCCATTTATGGACATAGTACTTGGGGAAAAAACAACTTTAAATTCTCTGTCTCATAAATTAAGAAAGTTCTCTGTAAGAGCTCTTGTTGAATTATAGCTGACAACTATGAACACCACAGTCACGCCACTGAATTCTTTCCAGATCCAACTGCATAATTCACTCTCTCCCACATGTCCTCTATTCTTGAATTTAGAAAACTTTTCTTAACAAGGGTCACTTATGAGATCCTAATTAGGGATGCAAGACAGAAAACGTTTAATAGCTATTCCAGGACTCGCAACATTGTAGGAAACAAATGCTAGATTTTAGGCTAAAAATTTAGGATTGAGTGCAGCTTCCACCAGATTCCAGATGTGCTACACAGGGAAAGTCATTTGCCTTCTTTGAGCTTCAGTTTTCTTATCTGTTAATTGTTCAATGAGTTCATTCATTTGCACTCATTTTTATTACCTTCTAAAGTCCTCTTTGGGTACTGTGATATACGGATGAGTAAATAGATAGAGGGCCAGACAGACAGATAGATAGACAGATGATGGATGAAAGGGGTGGGTGGGTAAATGGATGGATATATTATGGGTTGAATTATGTCCTCTCGAAATTCATATGTTGAAGTCTTAACCCTCAGTACCTCAGAATGTGACTGTATGTGGAGACAGGGTCTTTGAAGAGGTAATTAAGGTATAATGAGGTCATATGAGTGGGCCCTAATCTAATATGACTTGTGTCCTTATAAGAACAGGAGATTAGGACACAGACACATGCATAGAGAAGATGACCAAGGAGAGAGTCCTCCTCAGAAAAACTCAGCCCTGTATACACCTTGATCTCAGACTTCCAGCCTCCAGAACTGTGAGAGCATAAATGTCTGTTGTTTAAGCCCCCCAGTCTGTGGTACTTTGTTATGGCAGCCCCAGCAAACTAGAATAGGTAGATAGATGGATGGATGGATAGATAGATAGATGATAGTTTGTTAGATAGATAGATAGTCTTTAGACTGATAATCTGGACCAGATAAACTTATCATAATTAAGATTCTGGTGTTCAAAGAGAGCAAACCAAGTCAGGAGCATCCCTTCTCATAATGCTATCCTGGAAGTCAATAGCTCCTGTGTGGATGTGCCATATATTACAAAGATTTGGGTAGCATTTTCAAAATATAAAGAGAGAGAGAGTCAGCTGAGAACTCCAAATCCCCACTTTTTTAAGCCACCACCTGTTTCCATAGGCTCATGAAGAGCTTATGAAAACGGGAGACCCCAGAAGGATGTAAACTCCTCATTGCCTACTGGACATTGGTCCTGAGCCCTAGCCCTGGGGATCTGGGCTGGACAGGGAAACATGTTGCCCAGAAGGCTTGAGCAGCCCAGACCAAAAGCAACAGAGTAGCCAGCTTGGCCTCTTCCCCAAAGCCCACACTCTCACCTGGTGGCCTCAGGCCTTAACAACTTGAAAAAGGAAGGAAGGATGAGCCCAAGGAAGGAGAGGAACAAGAGCTCTTCCCCCTGGGGCTGAGAGCAGCTGGGCTGAGTCACCCTTCGCTGCGCCCCATGCTGTACCTGATTGGCCTTCCGAGAACAGGACACTCTCTTGTGTGATGCAGCCCCAGGCCCTTTGCACCACTCCAGAGGCCTGGGGAGTAGAATCCCAAACTTGAGGAAAAGGAGTAAAGAAAGAAAAATCAGATTCGATGCCATAAATATGTAAATTCCTTTAAACTCCTCTAAAATCTCCCCAATAGTATCCCCTCCTTGATGTGGGTCACGCTTGGGGGAGGGGGTAGAGAACAGAGAGAGTGGCCTGGAAAAAGCACATTATGAATGTGAATATGAGGACATAGATTTCATTGCCGAGATGTCAACGCTTCTTCATTAACAGGTATTGAGTGCCTCTCGGTGCCAGGCACTGCTCTAGATGCTCATCCTATTGGAGCTTACATTCCAGCCCTGGGAAGGAGCGTGATAGCAAAGTGTGGCTGCCAGTCATAATTGTCTTACCTCTCTTCCAGACTCTTATCATCCCTTTTTTATATCATTCTTTTTGTGTTGCCTTAGGTTGGCCCCCTCTGTATATCTTTCCCCTTTGAAGTCCTCTGGGAATAAGGCTATGCTTCCTTTACTGATGCATTGTCAACAGCTCCCAGATCAATGCCTACTCTTAGTACCAGTTGGTTAAATGTTTGTGGAAGGACAGAAGGAAGGAAGGAAGGAAGGGAGGAGGGGAGAAAGAGAGGAAGGAAGGAGGAACGGAAGGAAGGGCTTCTTATGGCTTTCTGTTAAAGACTTCTTACTTACTCAAGGAAGAATTAACTTTCAATGATTATTGGCTATACATTTTTAACTCTCCACCTTACAATTGCCATATATTTATACTGCGGACCAACCCAACTGAAATGAACTTACATTTTAAAAGTGTCGTTTTGCAGAGCAAAGCATAAATTAGTAAGGGGCTAATGGACCATACTGCTCCATCACCAAGTGATTATTTCAGTAGCAGCACACTAGAGTCTTTAACACTGCATGCCCTTAATTTACGAGACATCCATCGGAGGGGCTTTCCCAAGTGTTATTTTCATAAATAATCAGATTAATATAGGGACTTTTTCTTGCATTTGTTTGGAAAAATCTTGTCCCGATGTAGAACATCCGAGCTCCACTGCTTACAAAAAAGCTAAAATCTTTCTTCTGAATTGATGTCCCTTAGGCTTCAATCTCTTCTCATCTGAAGCAAAAAGCAGGCTTAATTTTGTCTTGTTTTCCTTCTAATATAGAAAGCGCTTCAGGTCAAAGCCTGGATAGAATGTGAATGCTGACCCTATATTACGTGTTTAGTTATTTGTGGATTCTTTATGTTCTTAGTCTAGTGTGGACTTTGCCCCCTTCATCTTCTTATGCCCTCAGGCTGTTGGAATTCTACCAAAGTATTGTTCTAACCTTGAAGAAACACCTTCTTAACTTACCTACAGCCATGGGAGGCCCACCAGGTTTCAACAACCATAGACTTCCATCAGGAGTCAAGATTTCCCAATCATAATTCTGAGGGAACTTCCTGGGTCCATTGAGCTCAATGCTGCCTCCTCAGAGGGCCCATGAGCCACCCAAGATGGCTGGTTGTCAGTGTCATCCTTTTCCTTTTGCAGCCAGCTATCTTTGAAAGAAAAAAAGGATCTCTTTGAATGCACCCACTTCTTTCCCAAATAATTCTGTTTAATGAATTCCTTATTAGGCCAAATCCAATGCACTGAAATATCTGCCAAGCATGTCATTCTGCACAAAAGGGGTTTGAAAATAGCCAGTAGCTAGTGTAAGGAACGGACATGTGAAAGGACTCGATGAGGAGTTTCCCATCCGTGGCCGGAGGTCCACCACTGCCTCGCTGTTTGCAGATTTGGGCTGAGCTCTGCATCACATTGTTCATGTAAAGAAAAAGCGACTGTTCTCCCTGAGTGCCCCTTCCCCGCTCCAAATGGCTACGATCAACAGCCCCAAGACCCTAATTGCCACAGCCTATTAGAAATAATGAGACTTACATGGCAGAAGCCAAGGGTAAAAGCGACATCTCACAACACGAAAGGTTAATATCAACATATACTGCTAGTGAGTGCAAAGGGCACATCAATTGGTGGCTCATTACTGCGGGTTGACCCATGGAGAAAGTGTCATTCTGCAGAGAGGCTTTCTCAGGATGTGGCAGCAAAAGTTACAAAAGATAGGGACTTGCCTGTGGAACGCGCTCAACTAATGAGAGCTGAAAATTGTTTGAAACATCCCGATGACCTCACAGATGGGGGATGCTGATTAAGGTGGCTACATGAGGCTCCTTTCTTGTCTGACAGCCCATTGAGAAGCTTTGGTGAGATGTGACTAACAGGCCGTGAAGGTGTCTCCATCTTCTCTGACATGGTCCATGCTTTGGGCAAAACAAACATGAAAAATAAGTCCAAACTGACATGCATGTTTGAGTTTACTTTTCAGAGACATGTTTTGGGAAAAGAGCACTGGTGGGGCCGTCAGCTATGATTCCTTTATGGCAAAGGAGGTTTGTGACTACTTGCGTGACTAATTGCATGACTGCGCTGGGGGTGAGCCAACAGCAAATTTAGGTCTTGAACACTTGACTAAACAACCTACTGTTCCGTGGGTGAAATTCTACGGAGCTTCATGTGTAATTAAATGAAGGTTTCACCAGAGTCTACACCTCAGTCGTTCAATGCTGATATGTGGCACAAAGGAAGGATTTTTTGCCACATCAAAATACATCCATGAAACAATGGAGAAATTAAACCAGATTTTCGTTTGCTCTGTCTGACATTTTCTGAGACAGAGACATAACAGAAGAAACCCTGGCATTCCCTTGACCTTCGTTTAGTGCCTGGGACTCTGAAAAGATCACCTTTATGGATGCCCCACTCCTATCCCATACTAGAGATGAGGATGAAAGAGCACCTCATCTTGCTTGTCTTAACTCCTCCAACAAAATTGGAAGTAATACCTGCCCACTTTCCAGTCACTTAAAATTGCAGGAATCACTCATGTCTTGCAAAAATAGATCTCCTCGTAAAAAGAGCTTATCACTGTATTAAATAGGTTATACAAGAATTTTTAAAATGAGAATTAGAGAATTTTTTTAAGCTTTTCTAACTAGTTGTACTAGTTATCAATTTCTTCATAATGAATCACCACAAAACATAGTGGCTTAAACAACAATGAACTTTTATGTCTCATGTAGTTTCCGTAGGCAGTCTCATAAGGTTGGAGTCAAGATGTTGACCCGAGCTGTAATACCACGTGAAGGCTCGTCTGGGGCTGGACAATTCACTTCCAAGGTGGCTCACTCACATGCCTGGCTAATTGTTTTCAGGAGGCCTCAGTTCTTTACCACATCAGCTTCTCTGTAGAGCTACTTGAGTGTCCGTACAACGTGGTAGCTCACTCCCCCCAGAGCGATAATCTAAGAAAGGGAAAGATAGGTGTCATAACTTCTTTTATGACTTGACCTCAGAAGTCATACACCAACATACTCACAATATCCTAATGGTTACACAGGTCAGCCCTATTTGATGTGGGAGGTGATTACCTATGGGTGTGAATAGTAGGAGGCAAGAAACTTGGGGAGCCATCTTGCAGGCTGGAAACGACACCACTCTTTAAAATATTGCAAGTATACTAGCCTGATTAAGAAATATGAAGAATATGGTTTCTGATCTAGTCAACGAGAATTCTACAAAGGAGAGAAAAGCAAGGAACTCCACAGTAAAATTTCTGAAGAAAATATACTCCATTCAACTAAATTTTTTCTTGTACTAATATATGCTTATATTTTAACTTGTAAGGCCAAAGTGAAGAGATGAATTAAGAGATTATTCAAGAGATGTTGATCTTGGTAGATTAAAAAACAAAGTTTCTTGAAACAACTTACTCTCTTTGGACCTCAAGAGCAGAATTTTTGACCTAAAGCATCTAGAAAATTGCGAAATCACCCTTTTCCAGTACGTATCCACGGGGTGGTCCATAATTATTCACTGATGTTCCAGGCACAAGGAATTCAATATTACCAAGCTGGAGAAAATCTAAATCAGCTAATTCTAGAATCCATTTCAGGGAAAGACCTACCTCTTCAGGGAAATGGACGTAATAAACCCATTTAGGAAAAGTGAGTTCCTATGAGTATGGATGTGGCCAAGATTTATATGTATTCTGTATATTAGAACTAAACTGATTTATAAAATTTATCAATATTTTAGTTCATAAAAAAATTCTTATTTAAGCACTTGATGAACCAGTTCAATGAATCAGTTTTTTTGTTTCTCTATATAATACATGGTAGACTTGTTCACCTGCTTTGGTGTTATTACAAAATTAGATGTCTCATGCTTTAATTTATATTGAATTCCTATTTTCTAAATAAGAACCACAATTTTCTTAGACTTCTTTTCTTTCATTTCACATCCATCAACACTAGAAGTTGTTTTTCTTTTCTAGGCCATTTTTCATCAAAAAATAGAATTTTCATTACTTCATAAGAGTTATTAAATGCACACTAATGAATAGAGAACCCTAAGGCAGATTCAAGAGTTGAATTCTAAGCAGTCAGCTGGGCTCACCCACAACTTCGTAGGACTCAGGACTCGAATTCCTGGCAAATAGTCTATGTTGTGTGTCTTCAGAATGAAATGCAAAGAACCAAAGTCACAAATGTTAAATCCCACATGCCAAGGGTCTACTGTCTGCTGCATATCTTCTAAATAAACGTAATAAAAGTGAGAGCTATTTATTTACAAGTAGCAATTTAACCACTATTAAAATTGTTCATTTAATAGATCTACATATATTATACAGAGCCAAAAACTAAGTCCAAACAACCATCAACATATACTAGTCTCTCCTTTTATTGAAATATTTGAAGTCAAGGTTATCAAATTAACGTGGTTGTAATAGCAGTAGTAATGTTCTCAGCACAATTAATGGAAATAAGGAAGTCAAGAAAAAAGCACATGTTCAGTAAGGTAATAAGTTTAGTATCGGCCATTTAGGTTTGAGGCACTTGTGTATGAAAAGGTGGAGGTGTCCAACAAGAAGGTATCAATATGAACCCAGAACTGGCTGAGTTGATGGGCTGAGAATTGAAATAATTATACGCTTGGAAGGAGGATAGTAGAAGGATTACTGGTAAATGCAGAAAGAAATGGGAACCCAGCAAGAATTTTGAAGAGCCAGAATCCAAGCCCAGATCTATTAGACACCAAAGCTTGTATTTTTTCACTCTTTCGAACAAAGTCCAAGAATGTCTGTATGTCTCACTAGATTGGGTCACTTTCAAGGTTATAGGCAAAGCATTTAACTTTAGTCTATTTCTCTTTGCTTATGAGGTAAACAAACCCAAGCTATTACTGCTTTTTTTTTTTTTTTGGCTCTAAGGCCCTATTATAAAAAACAAAAATTGTTATTTATGAGAATAGACAAACAGTTCCAAAATCTCAGTGATTTAACATATTAAAACTTTATTTGTATCTCATACAAAGTTTAATGTGGATCTCCCTGGTGAGACAGCTCTCCTCTTCTCCAAATGGTGACTTGGGGATCCAGCGTTCTTCCATTCTTAGGCTGTCATTTCTTCAACATGGAACTCCCAAGGTCACCATGAAGGGTAACAAAGCACAGGGAAAACACATGAAATACTCGACCACCTTGGGCTGGAAGTGACAGTCATCCCAGCTCACATTCTATTGACCAGAGCTAGGCATACAGCCCCACGTGGATGCATGGGGACTGGGAATATCATTTCCTTTTTTTCTTTCTTTTTTTTTTTTTTTGAGGAAGATTAGCCCTGAGCTAACATCTGTTGCCAATCCTCCTCTTTTTGCTGAGGAAGACTGGCCCTGAGCTAAAGGCCATGCCCATCTCTCTACTTTGTATGTGGGACACCTACCACAGCATAGCTTGCCATGTAGTGCCATGTCCACACCCGGGATCCAAACCAGTGAACCCCAGACCTCTGAAGCGGAGCGCGTGCACTTAACCGCTACACCACCAGGTCGGCCCCCAAGGAAATGTCATTTCTGGCTGTGCAGCCACTTCCCAGCAGTATTCTGCACTATGGAAGGGAAGCACGACTTACTGATGATCACTAGCTGTCTGTGCCATGGTTTGATTTTTCATTTGCTTTTCACCTTAAAGAACGATTTACATCAATTAAATAAAACAGAAAAGTTATTTGGGCACCACTTTCAAATAAAAACATTAATAACAGTACTTTGCAATCTTAGAGTGATTTCTCACATGCTTTAGCTCATTTGGTTCTCATGGCAATCCAGTGAAAAAGATACATCAGACCCCCAAACGGCTATTGTCCACATGCTAGTCACAGTTTCACGTTCCTATATTGGACAATATGTTATCATGCTTCATTTGTCAACACATTTCTAAACATGATAGCTATTTAGAAACTAAAACAATTTAAAAATTCTGAACAATAGAAATGACAATAGCATACGAATTAAAACCTTAGCATGTGATAAATTTGTTTTCAGTGAAAGAGATGCAGAAGAAGAAAAGGAAGAAGGAGGAAGAGGAAGAGGAGGAGAATTTTTTCTAACTTTTGACACCAACAGTTGAACAATAATTATGACACTCATAATGGTTTACCACTAATATCAAAATGTTTTGCCTCCAATCCCAACTTCTCTGACCTAAATAAATGGAAAGATATAGCACGTTCATAGATTAGAAAACCATATATTATTAAGATGAAAGTACTGCCCAAATTCTCCCCAAGATTCAACACAATGCCAATCAAAATTCCTACAAGAATTTTTGTGGAAATTGACAAGCTGATTCTAAGATTTACATGGAAATTCAAAGAATCTAGAATAGCCAAAGCAATTTTAACTAAGAATATAGTTGGAGGACTTACTCTACTTTATTTCAATACTTACTATAAAGCTATGGTGATTCAGAGTATTTGGTGTTGTTTAGGGGTAGACATATAGATCAATGGAATAGAAGAGAGTCAAGAAATAAACCAATTGATTTTTGACAAAGATGCCAAGGAAATTCAATGAGGAAAGGAAAGTTTTTTCAATAAACGTTCAATCAACTTGTATCCATATTAAAGAAAATAAACATCAATCCTTACTATCATACACAAAAATCAACTCAAAATGTATCCTCTAGCTTAATGTGAAACTTAAAACTATGAAACGTCTCGAAAAAAACACAGGAAAAATATTCGAGACCTTAGGGAAAGAAAAGATTTCTTGCATATGATACCGAAAGCACTATCCATGAAAGAAAAATATTGATAATGAAACTTTATCATAATTTAAAACTTATGCTCTTTGAAAGGCACTAATAAGAAAAGAAAAAGACAAAATACTGGCAGAAAATATTCACAACACATTTGTCTGATAAAGGACTTGCATCCAAAATTCAGACTCAAAATGATAGGAACAGACTCTTCACCAAAGAAGAAATATGAAAGGCCAATAAATACATGAAAAGATACTCAACATCAATAGTCACCATTATAACATTTGTATAACAATGCAAATTAAAACCACAATGAGATACCATTACACATCCATTAGATTGGCTAAGATTAAAAAGATTGAACATACCAAGTATTCGCAAGTATGTGGAGGAACTGGAACTCTTATACAATGATGATAAAATTATAAAATGGTACAACCACTGCCAAAACATTTTGGCAGTTTCTTAAAAATTAAATATACACCTACCATGCAACCTAGCTATTCACTCCTAGGGATTTAACCAAAAGAAATAAAAACGTATGTTCCACATAAAGATTGTACATAAATGTTCTTAGCAGCTTTATTTGTAATAGCTAAAAATTGGAAACAATCCAGATGTCCATCACCAAGTGAATGGATTCATAAATTGTAGTATATCCATACAACGGAATACTATTCATCAGTTAAAGGGATGAATTATTGATATATGCAACAACATGGCTGAATCTCAAAATCATTACACTAAACTAAAGAAAGCAGGCAAAAACAGGCAGACACCTGGGCTCAAGTCCCAACTCCATCTGGCTATGCAACATTGAACAAGTGACCTAATCTCTACCTGTTTTAGTTTTCTCACCTGTTAAATAGGAAGAATATTAATAATAATAATTGCTACCACTCCTGATTGTTTGCTATAAATCAAGGTCTTTACTTGCAATATCTCATTTAATCCTCACAACTCCATGATATTCGAGATAATGCATATTTAGTATTCACCAGAGTACTCAATAAATTGTAGTTATTATCACTACTTTCTTACCAATTTCTTCTTAGTAATAAATAAATAAATATCTATTGAGACCCAGTTATGTGAAAGGCCCAGTGTAAGGCCCTGGGGACAGATACAAAGATGAATAAGACAAGAGTCCTTATCCACCAGAATCCTACAACCTAGAATTGGAAACAAAACATACACACAGATAATTATAACATGAGATAGCACTAAAAAGAGGTAAATATGGTGCTATGAGAGAGGATCATGGAAAATCTCACAGAGAAAATTGTGCTTAAGCTGGGCCTGGAAGAGTGGTGACATCTCACCAGGAAAAGCTGTTGGGGGATAAAGATATTCTACACATCATAATGTGAAGAAAGAAAGCAGAAGCATTTGGAATAAGAGCAAACAGTGCAGGAACTATTTACTACAGCGACCATAACTATCTTATATAAATAATGCCTGGGGGGAGTTCCTGTTTCTCAGATTAAGAAGCCTCCCCAATAAAACCCATCGCAAGAAGGGAGAGGAGGAAGAACCCTAAACAATAGTCCCCAGAAGGCCAACTCAAAGTTCTGTCTACAGTTTCTTTTCCAGTAGCACCATTAATTGTCAGCTCATTGGGTGAAATTCATATGATTTGGCAAAAGACGTAAACCTAATTCTGAAAAATGAAGACAAAAAACTTAAAAGCAGCCAGAGAAAAATGATACTATATCTGTAGGTGGAAAACAGACTCATAGCACATTTCTCTTCAGAAACCATGGAGGCCAGAAGAAAGTATCACAATATTTTTCAGGTGTTGAAAGAAAAGAATTGTCAACTCAGAATATCACATCCAGTGAGAATGCCCTTCAAGAATGTGGGGAAAATTACAATAGTCTCAGATGAAGCAAAACTAAGATTTGTTGCCAGAAGATCTACACTAATGAATGGATAAAGGAAGTTTCCAGAAGTGAAATGAAAAAGAAGGAAACTTGGAATAACAGGAAGGCAGAAAGAACTCAGAGAGTAAAAATGAGGGTAAATTGGGGTCAGCCCCATGGCCGAGTGATTAAGTTTGTGCGCTCCACTTCGGGGGCCCAGGGTTTCGCCGGTTGGGATCCTGGGCACAGACATGGCACTGCTCATCAAGCCATGCTGGGGTGGCGTCCCACATGCCGCAGCTGGAAGGACCTACAACTAAAAATCTACAACTATGTACCAGGGGGCTTTGGGGAGAAAAAGGAAAAATAATGTATTTTTAAAAAATGAGGGTAAATACAATAGGCTTTTCTTCTCCTTTTGAGTATTCTAGATTATGTTGAGTATTTGAAGAAAAATTATAACACTATCTGATAAGGTTCTAAATGAACGTAGAGAAAATATTTAACGGAATTGGAGAACAAATTGGTGGTTGCCAGGGATTAAGGAAGAGGTAAGGGTGAGAAGGAGGTGAGTGTGGTTATAAAAGGGCAACATGAGGGATCCTTGTGATGGGAATCTTCTGTATCGTGCCCATATCAATGTCAATATCCTGTTTATAGGACTGCATTATAATTTTCAAGATGTTACCTTTGGGAGAAATTGGGTAAAGGGCACAAGGGATCTCTCAACATCATATCTCACAAGTACATATGAATCTATAACTGTCTTAAAATAAAAAAGTGTTTTTTACATGTCACACTCTTTTTTATAGCAGACTCTTGATATTTGAGAATAATATGCCCAAACCTTCAGGAATCCCCAAATACCAGAAAATGGACATGCTCATACAGGTTTTCTCCCACATCACACGTCCTCTAGAATCACATGTCCCCCAGACACATCCTCAGTTCGCCTCACCATATTTTCAACTTCTACTGGAGTTTTACCCCTCCCTTTATGTTCATTTCCACAGTGCCATCCTTATTTCCCCAGAGTCACCGCCCCTGAGGACAAATCAAGGGCCAGGTGCTGCTTCGGGCGCAGCAGATGCCAGGTCCTGGGCTGCTCAAATCTGCATGTCTGTAAAATGTCAAATTGCCAAAAGATTAATGAGAACCATGCAGCTAAATCTAGAGATGCCAAGAGCATACCGTGTGCTTTTTTTTTTTTTTTTTTTGCATGAATACAATGAGTCATTGGTATCTATTCAGATTTGGCAAAGACATATGTGATGCCAGCTGGGAGTTATTCAGAAGTGAAGGTAAGGAAGGCCTTCTGTTTATGGCATGATTTTCTCAATCTGAAATTTGTTTGACTATTTCAGTGGAGAGCTACATCCTAGATCTTCCTCTCACTCTGTTCAACCTGTAAGTTAAACATCAATCACACTGAGCTAAAAGTTCTTGACCTTTACAGAAAGCATTGTCTTAGTCAGCTCAGGCTGCTGTAACAAAAACTACCACAGGTTGAGTGGCTGATAAACAACAGAAATTTACTTCTCACAGTTCTGGAGACTGGAAGTCCAAGATCACAGTGCCAGCATGGCTGGGTTCTGGTGAGAGCCCGCTTCCTGGCTTATAAACAGCTGTCTCCTTGCTGTAACTTCACATGGAGAAGTGGCTAGAGAGCACTCGGGGGTCTATTTCATAAGAGCACTAATCTCACGTTGCTTTCTTGATGATTATTTTTATAAAAGAAAAACCAGGATCAAAGCCTTGCTGCTGTCAGAACCTCGCCATTGCATCCGGAGGGGTGAGAAATGGTGGTGGCAAGAGGGAAAAGAATGAATGACTCTTCCTATTGACTCAGACTGACACGGGGTGGGGGTCCTCAGCAGGAGCACGCTCAGAAAGACCGCTTGGCAGGCACGTGGTGCAGCTGTGCATGGAGCCCAGTGGCTGTCACTGAAAGCTCTCTGAGCACTTCCCCAGATAAAGTCCCAGCTGGACGCCAGAGCTGTTTTTTTAACCCTAACAAGATCTGTCATTAAACGTTACTGGAGCCTGACTTTGTTTCTTTCCCTCCAGACCTTGCTAGTGGAGGTCAAAGGTCACATCATCCTTCAACACAGGCTCCTGGGCCCCAAGCTTTTGTTTGCCAGGTCTCATAGTGATGATGGGCAAGCAGCCTCTTGGCCCTTGGAAGACTCGCAAGAAACCAGCGAACCATGGTCCTTAACGAACGGGGCCTCTCTGAGGCCAGCCGGCAACAACCACTTATGATATTTATAGCTTTCTGTCTGTGCAGATTAAACACAGCGAAAGAAAAATGGAACCCCTTTGTCTGGTAAACGTATGTCATTCCTTGTTAAGACAAATTAAGAACAAACCTAGATTTTGTTGGAAAACAATTTTTACTTCTAAATACGGTCCCGGTTGAGGATGGGCGCATTTCTGGGGACAAGGACATCTTGTACAATATTAGTATTAAATGACAAGTGTTTTCTAATAATTATAATTTCATAATTTCATAAACACTCTAGCTGTATTGTTTTGTAGCAACAAAATATATTTAGGCCAAGGGTAATATTTCTCACTTGGTCATTGGCAATTAGGGTTGTAAATAGATACTTTGTGGGTACATTCCTCCCCAAAGAATCAACACCAAAGCAACAAGATCTTGGCAGCCTGAGTTGTTACCTTTTGTTTGAAATGTAGACATTTTTCTAAAGATACAGCAGCACTTTGAGGGCTGAGGTGGAGGGAAGTGTTCTGTTCACTGTCTTTGCAACTTGAGAGCCATGGGTCTAAGGGCCATGAATTTTAGCAGAGAAATCCTTTTTTCCAAAGAAAGGGTACGTGAGGGCCCAATATGTTTTATACGTCCGTCAAGTGTACTTTATCTTTGAAGACTTGAAAATATTTTTACTTAAATTATGACAACTATCTAGCTCTCCCAGCATTTCTCCACCCCATATTCACCTAACTCCGTTACTATGCCTTGAATTGGGGCCAAACTCTGCTGCAAGAAAGATATTTCTACAAGACTCTCTGAAAGACAGATGATCTCCAAAACCCAGCCAATAACTCACTTTCTCAATAAATCCTAGCATATCAGATCATCTGAATTTCACAAGGCTGCCACTCTTCAGATCCCTGGAGGGTGCCATTCACATGGTCTTCTGTGTGCTTGGAGCTCCCTGGATCTGTGCGGTGCTCAGCCAGCCCCTACCCCCAGCACACCTTTAACTGGAAGTGTCCTTGAAAGTTGTTGTTTAGTCAATCATGGGAGTGATTTGCACTGACCTAGGGGGCATCTGCAAAGCGGCCAAGTAGGGAGAAGGGCAGAGGGAGAAAAGCAAGAGTGGCCAGACGGATCTGTTCTGTTCGTCTAAATGTTGACTTAGGCTTGCCTAGAGCAATGACCACCCAATATGTACAGAAACTGACTTTCTCAGTCACACCCAATTACTGAGGGCAGCTCTGTGCAGTGGTTAGGAGCGAGCGCTGGTTCTGGTACCCGACGAGTCTTGATCAAATCCTCTCCCACCACCCGCCAGCTCTGTGATCTTACACAGACCCCTCTATCACTCTGGGTCTGTTTCCTCAGCTGTAAAACTAATAATACATTGTTCAAAGAGTTATGAGAATTAATGAAACAATGTACATACAGCATTTCACAGAGTGCTTAGGACATAGCAGGTCCACAACCAATTTTGCTATTAGTGTTATTTTTATTACCAATAGTCCATTAATGTGTAAGGATTTCTCACATCCAGGTCTTTACTCTTACTGTCTCCTCTGTCTGTTACACTTTTCCCAGGTAATTCCTATTAATCCTCTGACCTAGGCTTATAGGGAACCGCCTCCCGGAACATTCCCTCCCTGTAGCCTCAAGCATAGGTGCCTCTCCCGAGAGCTCACCAGCACCTGACCTTACTCTTATTATGGTCCCTGTTACCCTGGCTCTAACTGCCACACTTGTCTGCATCCTCCCCCAGACCTGGGCTCCTGCACTTGCTGGGAACTCCGTAAATATCGGTGCTCGTTTCTGCCTGCGCCTGAATCTGAGTTACAGTATCTGTGTCATCCTCAACACCTCCATGAAGGGAAAGGAAACGAATCATCACTGAGGGTTGACCATGTGCTAGTACTGTCCATACATAATCTAATGGAAGGCTGCGTGAGATAGGTATTTCCCTGTTCTAAGGATGAGGAACAGGTGGCGCAGGAGGCTAATTAACTTCACTAATTCACCTTAACTTGCCTAGGCTCTCACAGGTACCGGGCTGGGGTCGGCACCCGAGGAGGTGCTTCCTGCCCCATCCCCATCGCCCTGTCTTCTCTAAGATCTAGCTCCCTCCCAGTCATCCACAGGGCTCACCCCAGCTACTGCTTGTTCAGCGATGAGGGACCAGGAACCAACTTCTCAGCTGGCTGGAAGAAGAATACATTTTTTTCCCTTATCCTTTATTACAAAGACACTCAATAATTTATTAAAATCTGTTCCATTTGTTTAATTGGTTTTGAATGTTTAGAAGGAGACAGGGCAAATCCTCTCTGGGGGCCCTGCACAGGGAGGAGAGTTCAGGTAGGGTGAGAATGGCCTAGGGGGCTGAGGTCTGGCAGTCAGGGGCAGGTGCCTGGAGAACCGATGGTCAGGGTGGACTGGCCCGAGGAATGAAGGTTTGGCGGCAGACCGAAGACAAAAGCTCTGGTTGTGCCTCTGGCTGACCCTGCAAACCCCACACACATTTCCTGAAAGGCTTCGCAGTTTGAGCTGATTACACATCTGCGGGTCTGCGTGTCACGGCATCCTGGGACCTTCTCTGTGCTATCCCAGCCCTGCTCGGCAGGCAGGACTATTGGCAAGGAATCACGTGGGATAATAAAAGCCTGGGATTTGGGGGAAACCTCTCCTCCTTATCTGGAGACTCTTGTAGAGTGGCTGCTTCCAGGGAAAGACTGTCGATGTAAATGAGAACTCGTTTTTCTGTCAAAATGAAGGACTCCAGAAGCAGCACATTGCAGTGGCAGCACATCTGTTACAAGCCAGCGTCTGCTTTGTGCAACACAATTGTTAATGAACTGAAAAGCATCCTGCTGCTGCTCTTATTTCAAGGACATAGGAAGCGAAGTGAGGAGTTCATTTGCTCCTTAGTTTATTTATTCAACAAATCTGTATGAGCACCTCCTCTGTGCAATGTAGAGAAGAAAATTGGGATTAGGTTATGTCTGTGCTCTCTATGCAATGTGGGAGGAAAAGCCATGTGGTTGAGGAACTACCACACTGATGTGTCCCATGCATGTTGCATGCGCAGCCGGGGAACTTAAATTCCGAAAACTACAAAATGTTGTTGAGAGAATTTAAAGATCTAAACCAACGAGAAAACATCCATGTTTATGGACTTGAAGACTTAATATTTTTAATATGGCAATATTCCCCAAAATGATCTACAGATTGAATGCAATCTCTATCAGAATCCCAGCTGGCTTCTTTGTGCAAATCGACAAGCCAAATACTAAAATTCAGATGGAAACTCAAGGGACCCAGAATGACCAAAACAATCATGAAAGAGAAGAACAAATTTGGAGAACTGACACATACTGATTTTAAAACTCATAATCAACAGTAACCAGCACAGTGTGTTACTGGGGAAAGATACACATATTGATCAATGAAAATGGAATTGAGAGTCCAGAAGTAAACCCATGTATCTATGGTCAACTGATTTTCAGCAAGGGTACCAAGACCATTCAGTGGGAAAAAATAGTCTTTTTAACAAATGGTGCTGGGACAACCGGATAGCCAGATGCAAAAGAATGAAGTTGGACTCTTACTTCACACCATATACAAAAATTAACTCAAAATGGATTAAAGGCGGGGCTGGCCCCGTGGCTGAGTGGTTAAGTTCACGCGCTCCACTGCAGGCGGCCCAGTGTTTCGTTGGTTCGAATCCTGGGTGCAGACATGGCACTGCTCATCAAACCAGGCTGAGGCAGCGTCCCACATGCCACAACTAGAAGGACCCACAACGAAGAATATACAACTATATACCGGGGGGCTTTGGGGAGAAAAAGGAAAAAAATAAAATAAAATAAAATCTTTAAAAAAAAAATGGATTAAAGGCCTGAAAATATGTCTTCATGTGTTTAGCAGTGGGTTCTTAGATATGACACCAATGGCAGCAGCAACAAAAGAAAAAGATAGACAAGTTGGACATCAACAAAATTTAAAACTTTCGTGCTTCAAAGAACACCAAGTAAAAAGTGAAGACAGCCCACAGAATGGGAGAAAATATTTGCAAATCGTGTATCTGTAAAGAACTTGCATCTAGAATAGATAAAGAAATCTTACAACTCAATAATAACAAAGACAAATAACCCATTTCAAAATGGGCAAAAAAGAGGATATTTCTCCAAAGAAGTATCATATACAAGTGGCCAATAAGCATATGAAAAGATGCTCAACATCATTAGTCACTAGAAAAATGCAAATCAAACCTGCAGTGATATACCACTCACACTCACTAGGAGGGCCGTAATCAAAAAGTCAAATAATAAAATGTGTTGATGAGGACGTGGAAAAAATTCACCCCTCTTACGCTGCTGGTGGGAACCGCTTTGGAAAACAGTCTAGCGGTTCCTCAAAAACTTCAACATAGACTTTCCATTTGACCCAGAAATTCTGCTCTTAGGTATATACCCAAGAGAAATGAAAACATGTCTACACAAAAACTTGTACACAAATGTTCATAGCAGCGTTATTCATAACAGCCAAAAGGTGGAAACAACCCAAATGTCCATCGACTGATGAATGGATAAACAAAATATAGTATATTCATACAAGGGAATTTTATTTGGCCATAAAAAGGAATGAAGTACTGATACACACTACATCATGCATAAACCTTGAAAACAGTATGCTGAGTGAAAGAGATCAGTCACAAAAAAAAAAAAAAAACCACATGGTATATGATTCCATGTATATCAACTGTCCAGAAGAGGCAAATATATAGAGACAAATGCAGATTAGCTTAGGTCTGAGGGGAATGGGGAGACTGGAGGGTGATAGTTAGTGGGTATGGGATTTCTTTTTGACTGGATGAAACGTTTTAAAATTGATTGTGGTGATGATTGTACAACTCTGTGAATATATGAAAACTGTTGAATTGTATAATTTAAATGGGTGAATTGTAAGGTATGTGAATTTTATCTCAATAAAGCTGTAACTAAAAAAAATCCCAGAAATGAACATTGCCTTAGAGCACTTTATTCCCTTTTTAAAAATGACTTCAAATTGCATCTAACTAAATTGTACATTAGGTATCCTTATAGCCCACAGAAGGATCAGAACTGCATGACTGGCTTCTCCCGGTTTCTGTTCATATAAAAGGGGTCAGCAGAATATTTGCACTACCTCTAACTTCAGCCAATACTCAGGGTCCTACCCAGGGTCATCCATCACACCCAATGGACTACTGGGAATGTCTATTGTCCTGGGTGAAGAATGTAACAGGACATTTTTGTGGCTTAACAAAGATTGCTGTTCCCAACACCCACTGCTTGATACAGAAATCTGGGGGAAGGAGATGGGAAACGTTAGTGGGGCTCAAGATGCTTCTAAGGAAGAAATTGACCACCAAGACCTGCACTTTTTCCCTCAAGAAGGTTAATGTTAGTAGACATTGTTAGTAGAAGTTCTCAGGCAAGAAAGGACACCGAGAAGAATCTCACCAGGACAAAAGGGAGAGGGTAGAGCAGAGAATGACTCGAGGACAGGATCTTGGTTGGGGTGATGGGGGGGTTAGTAGAGCCCATCCAGATGTCCGTCAAGGCCCCAAGACAGGAGCACGCATGACACCCAGGAATTCATGGGCCTACAAAGTAGAGGGACTCCTGAGAGAAGCAGTCTGGAATTTCTGCCCGAAGCACACATAAGTATAATGTACGCAAATGATGTGAGTAAGGCACAGCTTTGTTTGATGGTTTAGCCTCTTTACATCTCATACTTAACTAAAACTCTGCCAGCAGGCAATTCTCCAATGCTGATTTTAGTAAGGTGTCACCTGCTAATTATGTAAAGATGATTATCTTCAGTTGAAAATAGATTCTCATTGTGATATTATTGGAAGCAGCATGAAATGGGTATGTAATTTCCTTATTTCTGGGAGAGAAATTAGACATAGAAAAACTTTTTACTGCCATGACCACTACAGCTGTTTTAGAGCTGCAGCCAGTCAGTACCTACACAGACAGGATACCCACTCTGTGTCGGCCCTTAACGGGAATATGGTTCTGTCTGCTTCCGGGTGGGTTCTTTTGCAGGATGTATGATTTTTTTCTCAAATTTCCCATGTAATTACTCAATTCACTCTCTACCTTTCTACTTTCAAACTTCCAAGAAACCTATATTCGAAATCTTCATTTGATCTCATGATCACAAATATAAACACTGACACTGAAATCATGCAATTATAATCATCTGAAGATCTTCTAGAGCAAAGGTAGTAAACCTTTTCTGTAGAGTGCCAGATAGTAAATATTTTAGGCTTTGTGGGCCATATACTTTCTCTGCCATTTTCCACTCCATCACTGTAGCACGAAAGCAGCCATCAACATCACATAGACACATGAGCATGGCTGTGTTTCAACACAACTTGTTTTACAAATAAACAGGTAGTGGGCCAGATTTAGTCCATGGGGCATAATTTGCCAACCACTAGCTAGAATATCCTTAAATTATCCTAAATTTTATGTTATAATTAAAATGCAAACATAAAATATAAAAATTTTCTTAGAGAACTCTTGAATGCTCGAGAATGAAGATCTATGGACTTGTTTGAGAAAAGCTTGCCTAAGGAAGCCAGAATCTAAACACACAGACCAGGAGTGGGGAACCTTGTCCCAGTTTGAAAGATAAAGTGTACACCATGAAAATGTCCTCAGATGGTCCTGGAGGATAGAGGCTGGGATTGCTCTGCCTGTGTCCCCATCAGATCTAGAACAATGTCTCTGCAACAGACAGAGCCCCCTGAAGGAATCAAGTAAAAATCAATAGAGGACTCCTGGTTTAAGTTCTGACACTGAAAGAGCTTGGAAATCATCACTTCTGTCTTCGCAATAAGAAAAAAAGCTAAGCAAAGGGAAAATCAACAATTTCTCTTGGAAACATCAGAGAACTGAAATCACAGGGCAAACCACCATCCTGAAATCTGGAGAAAGAGATGCATATGGAAAATCAAAGCTGAGATCAGTTTCCCTAAAGCAGAAGCCACCAGAGCCAGTAACTAGTAGGAACACCTCAACGGTAATTTTGAAGAACTGATGGAGGCTGAGTGTGGACTGATGAGGATTTTTAGGCTGGTTAATTTTAAAACTACAGATGAGAGGCAGGCTCTGAGGAGTGGAATTTGCTTGCCCCTTTGTTTGGAAACATTTACATTTCTAAGGGAAACCTCTATCTGTAAAGATGCCTCCCTCTCTGTGCCAGGAAGAAGGGGGATGGCCTTATCTCGAGAAACTCTTAATGCCAGAGGCAAGAACTTAAGTTGGTTGCTGTCTGGCAATCTCATGTAACTGATTTAGGGTGGTGGCTTCTAACCTTTCTAACCTTTACTTAATCCTATTTGATTCTTGTCTAAAAGTCATGGGATCACCCAATGACCAGACCCCACCTGCACTGATACCATTTTAACTTTTTTTTCATGTTCTTTCCTTTGTCTTGTAAAGAGATGACTCATATAGCCATGCCTTATAAAATTAGCCCTAACCCTCAACTCGGGGCAGCAGCAGCGGCTCTGCCTGCCCATGGGTCCTGTCCCCATGCTATTCCACACTATTCTCTAAATAAAAGAGCACTACTGCCAGATCTTGAGAGTCCAAGAAATCTTTCTTTTGACTCCTCGGCTCACCGACCCCACGTCATGGACTACTTGAGATCTAAAAATCTCTGGAGGCCTGGGTTTTTTGGGGGTGTAAGGGGACCCACACTTTCATGGTTTTTACCTCAAGGATTCATACCAGACTCTCAAAGTGATGACTGCAGGGAACCCCCCCACCCCCTCCCCACCCCCTCCCCACCCCCCCACCCCCTCCCTACCCCCCCACCCCCTCCCCACCCCCCCACCCTTGTTTCCAGCAGAGGGAGGAGAAAAGTAACCATTTTTAAATACTGAGGGGAAAAGTAACTATTTTGAAATATACTGGGGAGGGAATAACCATTTTGAAATATACCCAGGGCATTCTCCATAACAAAGGCCTGTTCTCTAAGGAAAATCACTTTACCAGAGCCTTATCTAACCTAGAAGGGAAATTAGTCAACCCTAACCCCCTCTCTTATCTTCTTGTCTCACATAAGGAGAGGGAAAAACCTAAGGAATGTTTCTGAAGGTCACAGGCCAAGGACTCAGGTTCACTAAAAAACTGAGATTTAATCTTAAGATTACAGAATACCTCCCCTCCCCACGCACAACCACCACACCATCAGGGCTTCAGTCTAATAACAGGGGCATACAGCTGAGAGAGCTACAAGACACAGATTCTATTTAAGAAGTGTTTAGGGAGACATAAAGAACATAGGAGAGGGAAAAAATAAGGGAACTAAAGAAAAATGAAGCTGGTGGTACCGACAGCTACAGAAGACGTTAAACATAGCACAGCTCCCAGCCATATTAACATAAAACCTCATGCTAAAAGCCTAATCACCTTGCTTTCTTTACCTGATGTATCATATTGGGCTTTCCACAAAAAAGTAAAAGACATCCTGAAAAAACATAGCCCGAAGAGACAAAGAAAGCGTAAGATCTAGACTCAGGCATAACATAGTTTTTGGAATTATCAGCTAGGGAGTTTAAAATAACCACGATTAATATGTTAAGGGCTCTAAAAGAAAATTAGACAACATGGAAGAACAGATGGGTAATGTAAACAGAGAATGGAAACTCTAAAAAAAAACCAGCGAGCTTGAAGATGTCAAGAGAAACCTCCCAAAAAGAAATGCAAAAAGAAAGAATGATTTTTAAAATCAAAAGAACTGTGGAACAATTACAAAAGGTAGGATAAAGGTGAAATGGAAATACTAGAAGGAGAAGAAAGAGAGAAAGGAACAGAAGATATATTTGAAGTAATAATGGCTGAAAATTTCCCAAAATTAATGACAGACACCAAACCACAGATCTAGAGAAGCTCAGAAAACACTAAGCAGCATAAATACCCAAAAACCTCTACCTAGACATATCAAACTACAGAAAACAAAAGAGAAAGAAAATTTTGAAAGAAGAAAAAAGAACACCTGACTTGTAGAGAAAGAAAGATAAGAATTACATTGGATTTCTCTTCAGAAACCATGCAAGCAAGAAGAGAGTGGAGTGAAATACTAAAGTGTCAAAGGAAAAATTAGCAACCTGGAATTCTGCATCCAGTGAAATTATCACTGGATATACAAAGAACTGTTAAAACTCAACAACAAGAAATGAACGACTCAATTGAAAAATAGGCAAAAGATCTGGATAGCTCACTAAATAAGATATACAAACTTTAAAAAAGCATATGAAAAGATGACATCTTATGTCATCAAGGAGTTGAAAATTAAAACAACAATGAGACACTACTGCACACCCATCAGAATGGTTAATAAACAAAATAAAGCAAAAAAACTGACAGTACCAAATGTTCCATACTAACACAAGATGTTAATAATAGGGAAACTGTTGGTGTGGAGGGATTACATACGGGTCCTCTCTGTGCTATTAGCTCAATTTTTCTGTAAATCTAAAACTCTTCTAAAAAATAAAGTTTATTAATTTTTAAAAAACCAATACAGGTTAAATTGAGGCCACATGAAAGATTCACAGAGTAAAAGAGTGATAAAGATCAAATAGGTATAAAGCTAGAAGAGAACTTAGAATTGGCCATTCATTCATCAAATATTCATTGAGTACTTACAGAGTGTCACTCTCTATGGGAGGCACTGCAAGTGTCATGAAAACAAGACAGAACTGCCACAATATAGTACTAACTGATGAAGTCAAATGATCCCGTTTTTGATACATAGTTATTTATGGGCCATGTGGAGAAGTCTGAGAAGATGGTCACTAAGACATTAACAGTAGCTATTTCTGGATGGGTTTTATTTCCTTTTACTGGTTCATGTCATTTCTAGCCCTGGTGGTCTAGTGGTTAAGATTGGCATTCTCAATGCTAAGGCCCAGGTTTGCTTCTTAGTCAGGGAACCACCTCACCCATCGTACCACCAGTTGTCATACTGTGGCAGCCACATGTTGGTGTGATGCTGAAAGCTATGCCACCAGTATTTTCAAATACCAGCAAGGTCACTGCGCAGGGTTCCACTCTGCGGTACACAGGGTCTCTAGAAGTCAAAATGGACTCGAGGGCACTAACCACAAATCATTTTATAGTGTTTCTGTGACAGGCATGCTTTGCTGTTGTAATAAGAAAATAAAATAATAAAAGTAATTCTTCCTTTATTCTAAAGATGCGACTTCAGAGAATGCTCCTTGGTGAAGGTGAATTTGGAGCTGGGATTGTGAAAGTATATGAACTGGAGCAGGGCAGGCAGGTGGCTGGGACAAGGTCATTTCTTGCAGGGAAAGTGCACAGTAAGAGAACCCCGTGCCCTGTGTGGCCATGTCCTTGGTTGCCCCAGTGGTTCCAGGGTGGATTTCGCTCAGTGGCAACAACACTTGACAGCCACTAACCATAGCCAGCTTTGTGATCCTGAGATCTCCATCCAAAGTTTAGCAAGAAACTGACACGTGTAATTTCTACCAAGTTCCCTCCGCCAGCGTTTTCCAAAGAGTGTTTCACAGAAAACTAGTCCCCAAGATATTAGTATGTGGATTTCCATGGTTAAATGCTTTTTATAAATGCTAGATCGCACAAAGAATAGCACAATTATTTACAGCAGAACATATCAAAGCCTTTATTATTCTATGATACAATATGTGTCTCCAAAACAGAGTATGCAGTGTTTCCCAAATTTGTTTGAGAAAAATGTTCCCCTCTCTCCTTTGTTTGTTTGTTTTGGTGGGGTCAAGAGAATTTCATGGAGTTGGTGTCGTCATGTGGTATACACTTTGAGAACTGTTACTCTGCTATGTGTCATGTCAATGATTCCTGGGCCATGGTTTATCTTGTCTGTCAGTATATCCACTAATCTCTCTAGCAGCAAGTGCACAGCTAGCACATAGAAGGGTCTCAATAAATATTTAAGTAAGCGAATGAATGAATTTCGTTAAGAAAAAATGACATCACAAAACTCTACATTTTCTGTATCTCTTCTAGATTTTACTTTCACTTTCCTACAGTGAGCATCCCAATTTGAACAGTCCACATAGGCATGGAAGAATTCAAAATCTAGATCTTCTCACAAAGACTCTCTCTCTCCCAGGGCTTCTGCCACTTGCAAATGAAATTCTCTTTCCAGCTGAGAGTGAGGGACAAATCAAGGAAGATAGGTCTGTGGCTCATCTTACCATCCCCCTTCCAACAAATTCAGCTTGCTTCACAAGAGTCGGCCAGGAATGGTCTCCAAAGAACACAGCCACTTGGATTATACGAAGTGAATGCATGACTGTCAAAGCAATAAAGCCTTGCTCTTTCCTCTTCTCCATCAAAAGTTTAGCAAGAACATACTTTCCCCACGTAGCCTACTAACGGCTGTCCCAGAGGATGGATTGCACATGGATTATGAGTAATCGGGGTCAAGAAGAGCTTGCCTACAGTCTTCTAAAAAAGGAGCACTTCTTGGACTGCGAAAGTACATGTTCCCTCAAATATTTCCCTGCTCCTGAATGTTTAGTCCCTGTGTCACTTGGTGTTCTTACCTTCTCTGGGCTTCTGTCATTGAACAACTAAGGAGCTATTAGCCTCATTTCTTCCAGGGGCTGAAGGAGCTTGTCGGCCCCTCAAAATACAACAAAGGAAAAGTCTGTTCAGCCAAAATTCAAGCCTAAATTTGAAATTCAAATATTTGAACTGATTGTGATGTCCACGTGCTACAAAATTATAACGTTCCTTAAAAAAAAAAAAACCCTGTTGATTGACCTAGAAGTATTTTTTGCATAATGCTTTTCAGTCAAGAGCCATTTTAAACCCTCAAAACTTCATACATGCAAGGAAAGCAAACTGAAAGTGAAAGTCACTAAGTTTACTCTTATTTCTAAGATTAATTTCAACCTCCCTAATTTTCAACACTCCTGCCATTGTCCAGACTACTAGATGCAGCTACGAGGAGGGATTTCCTAAGTCACACAAGGAACCTGGACAAGATTACTCTGGAGGCATATGTGCGATGTCTAAGTTTGTGGTTTGCTTCACTGTGTCTAAAGCAGAGGTTATTAGACACTAATGCTGCACAGATTTTCTAAATATTCTGTATTGCCAATGGCAGAGCCAGATGTGAGCCACATCAGGAGAGATATGCGTGACAGCGTTTTCCCAAATGCTCACGATGAACTATAATTTGCAAAGGGGAAAATTGCAGTTGTGTGGTGCCAGGATAATTTCCTCCAAATACCACTCTCATCAGGTCATTTTCTCCTCGGGGAGAGTCAGGGCTGCCTTTTGTGTGAAATCGAAAGACTGGTATTAAAGACCTCAGTCGTCTGCCCTACCTTGAGACTATCCAAATGGATCCCTGTACCCGACGACAACCTCTTAACTCTTCTCCTATATCTTTTGCTTCAGCAGCTCCCTCTGGAATACAGAGCTCCAGCATCCTTCAAAACTTGGCTCAAACCTCATCATTTTCAAGGAGACTTCCCCATCCAGACCCTCTCCATGCTCACCATTCTCCCGTATTTGGCATTCCCCGTAGTTATCTATAGTTGTCATTGTGACTGTTGGTGGTGGCCACTGGAAAGCCTGGCATCAAATTTGCAGCCGCTTTAAAGCGAGTGTGTGGAACGGACTCTCTGGGGTGCATTTTCTGTGCTTCCTCCTGCTTACCTTCACTGTACATCCCCACCCTTGAATTTGCTCTGCTTTTTTGTTGCTTCTAATTTACCTAGTTTTACATGACACCTTACATCCTTTCTGGATCAAAGTGGAGTGTCAAGGTGTTTCTTGGACTATATCAGCATGTGCTTTTCTGTCAGCACCTGTCCTCTGCGAGTGGCTTAGCTCCCACTAGTTCATATGCTCCTCCGAGGAAAAAATTATCCCAGAAGCAAGTTATCTTCTTGTTCTAATTGTCTTCTTCTATTGTCATCTTCTATGTTCTCGTTTTTGAAACTAATGGGTTTATTTTTTGTTCTTCCTTTGCTTAAAAGATTATATGTGCAAGATCCTTATATATACGATCTGGAGGCCAAAATTATCATCCTTTCTGATTATGAAAGGTTAAATGGTTGGCCCAATGTCACCCAGCTGATAAGGCAGAGCCAAGACTTGAACCTAGGTCTACCTGATTCCAAATCCCCTAAGAGTGTCTAGTACCATGACAGGCACTGAGTGTTCTGTACTGATTGATGGTTGAAGTATGACCAGGAAAATTTGGTTCGGAATTGAATAAAACCTTGGAGGCAAAGCTATCAAAAGTTGAATTTGTAAAATTGGTACATTGGCTTCATAAAAAGACGGTGAAGAGACCCTAAGTATGTCTACCTGTGAAAGACAAATTAGACCTACTAAGGTAACCAAAACACTTAGGGTGTGGAGTAAATGTAGCACTGGAAGAGATGCCACGTGCTGATGTCCATGTCTGGACACTGAGAAAAGAATGGATGGAGCACTCTGGTTTGGATTTAAGTCCCGGGCAGACTGATCCAGCTGTGCAACCATCACAGGAAGTCTAGCCCAAGCCCTAATAAGGGTAGCTTTGGTGGGTTATCTCTTGAGGGGATCTGACAAAATGGGGTAGACAGACTTTTTACATCCGAGGAGAGACTACAGAATCTGTGTTTCTTAAGAATCTTCACACATTACATTCTCTGAAACACTATCCCTAACTCCTCCTCAGAGTTTCACGTTTATGTAGTATTTACCACACGTTATTTTAATGATGTGTCTCTGTCTGTCTTCCCCACTAGACCATCAGCTATTCAAGGGGCATAATATAATCTTTTGGAAGGATCATGCAAAGGTCACTTCTCCCCAAACTGATCTAAAGATTGGATCCAATTCCAATAAAAAGCGAAATAGAATTGTTGAGGAACTTGACCAACAATTCTCAAATTTATAGAGAGGAGCAAAGATGTAAGAATAAACAAGGCACTCCTGAGAAGGAATATCAAGATTTACTACAAAGCTGTAGTAATGAAGACAGTGTGGTCCTAGCACAGATATAAACAAATTGCCCAGTGGAATAGACTAGAGAACCCAGAAACAGAGGCAGAGAGAAAAGGGGAAGGGCCTGGGTCCTTGAGATATGACAGAGAAAGCATTGCAGATCACTGAGGAAACAACGAATTCTTCAATAAATGGGGCCAATTGGTTATCTTCATAGGGGGAAAAAAAACCCTGTACTTAGATCCTGCTTTGCACCATATGGAAAAATCAAGTCCTGGTGGATTTAAGACTTAGATATAAAAAGTAAAACTCTAAAACTTTTGAAGACAATGTAGGATAATATCTTTAGGACCACAGGGTGGTGATGATTTTTTTTTTAAAATTACAAACTATGAAAGAAAAAATAATAAATTTGGCTATATTCAAATTAAGAACTTCTGTTTAACGATAGATCCCATGATGGAAATGATCAGAAAAGCCACAAACCAGGAGAAGATATTTGCAGTATGTGTAACCAATAAAACATACATAAAGAAGACTTATGGTTTTTTAATCTTCAAAGTCCAATAAATAAATGAATAAATACAAAACTAACAGGCCCAGTAGAAAAATGGGCAAAAGATAGGATGAGGCAGTTCACAGAATAGGAAACATGAGTGGCCCATAAATACATGAAAGCATTCTCAACCTCATTAGTAATTGGAGAGACGCTAATTACAACACCCAGTGAGATACCACTTTTCACCCACTGGATGGGCAGAAATTAGCAAATCTGACACTGGCAAAGTCTGGGAGAGGGTGTGAGTCAGCTGGAATTTTTATACACTGTTGGTAGGAGTCTAAATTGGTACAACCACTTTGGAAAAAATAAGTTGAATGTTCACATACTTTATAGCCTAGCAATTCTACCCTAGAGAAACTCTTGCACATGTGCCAGAGAGTCATGTGATTCTAAATATTAACCCCAGAGGAGCTCCTGCATAGCATTTATGGATAGGAACATTCACAGCAACATTGTAATAACAACTGGAAGTAATAACAAACAACCGGAAATAATAACAGACAACCGGAAACAATTACGCCTGGAAAGAACTCTGTCCAAAGTGGCCAGAGAATGAATAAATAACTATTCATGCCACAATAAAATGTCATACACGATAGAGAAAATAATGAACTACAGGCCACATGGACAAATCTTAGAAACATAAAACAATGAAAAAAGCAAGTGAAAAGAAGACTGCATGTAGTCTACTACCATTTTTATAGAGCAAGCAAAATTAAATAATACATGGTTTGATGTTGTATACACATGTGCCACCTTGTTTATTCTTTAAAACCAGGGGTTTATAGAAATAAGATTCAGAATGCTGGTTACTTCCAGGGGTCTGTAGGACCTGTTATAGGAGAGGAGCCCACCAGCTGAAGCAATGGTATTGGCCGTGTTCTCCTCTAAGTAAGGCTCACGGGTCCTCCTATTGTTATTATGCTCCATCACCTACCTGTGTGACACTCACATTCTTTTGCATATATCAACTATTACATCATAATAATAAAAGGAAAATTCAGGTGGCCAGGCTTTCCGAGAACACAGAAACAAGATTCTTCCAGTTACTCATGATTCTGCCTGTGCTCACAGACTCGCCAACATCCAATGTTAGAGATGGATAGGGCAGCGAGGTCATCTAGGTCCATCTTGCAGCTGAGGATATTCAGGCTCAGAGAGCACAGGCAACTGTTCTGTGATCACCTGGCAGAGCCGGGAGCCGAATCCAGGTCCTTTGACACTTCTTCTCTTGAACAAAGTCCCCAAGCCATGCTCTTCAGTCTGGTGGATAATAAAGAGAAAAGAAATCTCCAATCTTCTTTATCTCTGCATCTTTGAGACCTGGTACAAGGCCTGACAATTTGTTGGTCTTCGAAATATCTTTGTTAACTGTATATTATGGAAGTCTCCATGAATTGTCCACAAAGTGTCTCCAAAGTGGTAGAAAGGACTTCTCTTTCTCCTGGTTCAATAGCTTCAAACCAAAAAAAGTTTCCTGGAAGCAAAACAGAAAAAACTATCAGTCATGTCATTAACGGGCATTCCCAGAACTCATATGTGTGGGCACAGGGGAGGAGATATTGCAGGGGGGGAGGGCAGAGATCGCTGCAGTAGCCAGGGATATATTTTCCAGCTGGTCCCAGCAGGCCAGCCTTGCGTGACTGACTTCTTAGCTTAAGGTGTCGGATTCAAGAGAAAGGAGCCAAATCCTATGAATGTGTCTTTGTTGCCTCACAGGCGAGGAGTTGCCAGGATCTGTGGTTTGGCTGTGGAATGAACAGTGGAAGCACTTTCTCTTTCATTATATCTGTGTAACAGGCTGGCTGATCCCATGTCGTGTTAGTAAGTTCCTGGCAAGGCAAGTGGTTTACATCTTAGTTCACTGATGGCTTCCCCGAACCTCAGGTTTCCCCTGTCCCTAATTCTCTATGTGAAAGTCCTTTCAGGTGTCATTATTCTTCCTCCCTTGGTTTTTCCAGACCTTCCCTATCACCAGGAGGCTGAGCCAGGTCTGTGTTTGTGGGGAATTTACAGCCAGGCTCCTTCTCCAGCTCCTGTCTGGAAGAACAGTCTCTTAAAGAAGAGCTGTGGAACCGGCCTCCTCTGAGTGATGCCAGGCCTATGGTTTCTCAGTGTGCCCGAGGTCTCCTGGCTGCAGTTGACACTAGCCAAGATCTCTGATTTCACCTCAACACTTTCTGGAGTGCATTGTGTCAACAGACCCAAAATTTCAAGTCTTACCATCTAAAAACATAATATATCTCCTCCTTTACTCAAATCTTTTATAGCCCTCAATAAAGTCTCTTGTTTTCTTTACCAAATCCTATACCTTTCTCAATAACTATATTTCTGGGTGTGTTCTATTTGGGGTTACTGGAGACTGCCATATAATTAAGCAAGATAATAGGCTGCTTCTGCACTGAGCTGCCTGCTGGCTGCTGGGAGTGCTAAACGATGACTTGAGCCAGGCTGGCCACCACGTGTCTGCCTAAGACAAAGCAATTCTCTCTCGTGAAGAAGCACCGCCTTCCTGCAGGTTGTATTAAGACCAGGTGCTTAGTTGTAATTTCTGGTTTGTGCAGGTCCTTCCCAAAGGTAGAAACCTGGGCCTGGTCTCCCACATTAGAGTAATGCCAAGAGCAGTTGTGGCCTCCTCAGCTGTTCACCATCCTTGACCCAGGCTGCCTTACTTATTACAGATAGAAGGGGCTGTGGACGGATGACAGGAAATTCTTTATTCTCACCTGAGCTCACTGGGTGTCTGCTCTGAGGATCAGCAGATTCCGCCACAGTTCTTGGCTTGGCTAATGTCCTCCCACTGCAGATCAGCGCCACTTGCTAATTTACACTCTCTCTACTGGGCCTTCAGGATGTGTGAGCTCTCTGGCTTTGAAGCCAGTTTTACTTGGGTGGATAAGGCCTGATTTATAGGTTTTGCATATACTCATGTTTTGTTAATTTGAGTTTTTAATTTCCAGCATATTTGGGCTTCACCTTCTGCACCTGGTTTTTCGTATCACTGATCCCAGTGATCCACGTTTAAGCCCTGATTTCACAGGAAATGTCACCCAAACATTTACAGAACACCTGTCGTGTGCAAAAGGAAGTTGCCCTTGGTGGACCCAGCAGCACAAGTGGCCAGCGGGAAGAGGCAGCGTTTCCGAGACTGGAGGAGGCTCACTGAGAAACCAGTCCAGCCCCTTGGTCCGTCCCCATTCATGCTTGGCTCCTTGGCCTGTGAAGAATACAAAACAGCCAACTCCTTTTAAACTGCTTTAATCTGTTTCATTAGTAATTCTGCAGGAAAATTCCCTTACAATTCACAAAAATAACATAGCCTTTATAATCTTTTATTTTTTCAGAAGTACCAGCTATCAGGGTGGAAAACGGAAAGAGCATTAAACTCTCTGGAGGATTCCAATGAGCTGTGCTCCAGTCAGACCTTCCTGAGACCACCTGCATGACCTTGAGCAAGTCACTGACCTCCCCATGCTTCATCCCATTTGAAAATGGGAACAGCAATACCTACCTCATAAGATTGTGGTGAGGCACAGATGACTCCAATAGCTGGGCAAATGTTAGGTATTATCGTTTTACCCTAAGACTAATAATAAATGTGTCATAAATACCTTATTTCAAGAAAATAATTCTTTATTTAGTGCTGACCTGCAGGAAGAATATGAGAGATTCTGGTAACACTAGAAAATGATGGAAACAAAAGACAATAACAGCACACAGCACTAGTTCATATTTATGGAACACTGACTGCATGCCACGCGTGTTGTGAAGCCCTCCAGATGAAGTATCTGACTTAATCTTCAGGCAGGTAATGTTATTCATCCATTTTTACCAAAGAAAAACAGCCACATTTAGCAAGGTTTAAGAATTTGGCCAAGGTCACATAGCTTCTATGTGGCAGAGCCAGAATTCAAACTCGAAATAGCAAGTCTTGACCTTGCTCCAAGATGCTTCCAAATTATCATGAAAAATAAAACATATTCACAAATAAGACATATTCACAGAAAAAATAAATCAAATTCACAAACTTACAAATAAAGTAATAGAAGGTATACCATGGATGGTACCATTGATTACCCCAATACGTGCCCTGTTTCCTGGTGCAAGGTCTTTGTGCTCACCCTTCTCTTTGTCTGGGACGCATTTTTCCTCTTCCACTTGTCAAAATACTCATCCTTCAAGGCACAGGTAACATGCCACTTCCTCCACGAAATCTTCTCCAATTCTCAGTTCTCTCCCTCTCTGGCTCTATGTTTACAAATGGAGGAGGAAAAAGGTGCCCTACACAAAGGAAGATGGGGGCACAAAGGCCTAGGGCCAGGAAACAAAGCACATATGTGAGTAACATATTTTGCATGGCTGGAATGTAGGAAAGGAGAAGAGAGATGTGGGCTAAAAGTAGGGACTGCTAATTGTCCCCTAGTATTCATTTGCCTTTCTTCCTTTTAGTAAGAAGACCCCAATTTTATCCCAGTACACAGCTACCCAGCTAGAGACTACAGTTGCCAGCCTCTCTTGCAGCTAGGTGTGGTCATGTGACTAGGTCTGAACCGATGGTGCGTGAGCTGAAACGATGTGCTGCTAAAGCACTGTCCTAACGTCCTAACGATGGAGCCCTCTACCTGGGACTTCTCATTTTCCCCTTCCTTCTGGATGGAAATGGTGACAACTAGAGCAGCTGCCTTGGACCCAGATACAGAATGCATAAGTGGAGGATGGCAAAGCTGCTCTCCCCACCTAGAAACTCACCTCTAGACATATGAGAAAGGAATAAACTTTATGTCATATAAGTCGTGGTATTTTGTGTTCTTGTGAAAACTCCAGAATCAAAAATTTTTTCTGCCTGCACCCCAATTAATACAGGACACACCCTATAGGTCCTTGAATACATGGAAAATATTTGGAAAATACTACACAGGCAGTGAGAAGCCTTTTTTAAATTTGAAACATCTGTGTCCACTCTGTGACCTGGTGGCATGGTTTACCTTTCTTAAACAGCATTACTATATTAATAGTGAGCCTTTCTACCAACTGAGTTTCTAACTATGTTAGCCGGAGCTTGAGGTCAGGAAAAGGTGTGCCTGGACCTCATAGCAAAGGGCTGCATGGGCTTTCTTGAGAGAGCTTTGCTTTCAAGCCAATAGAAGAGGAAGAGGAAACTCAAGGAGAGATGAGGGCTGTGTGTGTCTGAGACAACCCCACCAAGGAACCATTCACCCTTGGGCTCCAATAATGTGCAGTTCCCAGTTGTTCTGGAATACGGTTACTCTAAAGAGGGCAAAATCTAAACCAAGGGTACCCACATAACATCCACCATCTTACTTCTTCCACGTCCATACACGACTCGCAATTAGATTTAGACCAAGAGTAAGATCTCGTCTGTGTATTTTTTTAAAGAAATATGTATTTCAGATAAATGCATTTTGCCAATACCTGAAGCTTAAGTTCTCTTCTGTTATTTTATCGTTAGCTAACAAAAATTAAATTAGTGCTATTGTTCCCAAGATAATCCTAAACAAAACTACAAACCTAGGAGCGAAATTAGTGGCAGTAATCATCAGAAGGTGGTCATCTGGGTAATCCAGAATACGTTTGTTTAATTTCTTTTAAATTGTCATCATAACAGAAACACAAATTTGAAGCATTTTCTAGAGAATTTGGGATCAATCTGTAGCTCTCCTGTTTGAGAAATTCAGGTGTAAGCAGCCAACATTTGAGACATGTGGTCTCAAACTAATCATTGGTCTTTCATAAATTCTGCCTTATAAATATATGTCCAAGATTTCAACATGTGTTGTATATTAAATATTTCTACTACACAGACTTATTCCTAAAGGATCTGTGCTGAGGGAGAAAAAATTTAAATGAAAAGCAAAATTTTGTAGTTCTCAAATTGCACCTAAATCAAATAAGCAAAAAGTGAGGATACTATTACTTGAAAAAACAGTCCATTTACTTGCATTCCTGGGAAACTCAATATATTTCATCGCTATGTAAAAAATTATTTGTATTTCTATGTAAAATGGAGTTCACATCTAGGTTCAAGCACGTAAAGGGTTTCTTAACTACTTGAATTTGTGGTGAGACATTAGAAAGTTGTGTGGGATGTGGAATAGTGTTTTTGATGTGCAGGATGGTACTGTGTGTGGCAGGATGACCAACATCCCTGATCCCACCCACGAAATGCCAGGAGCACCCCCAATCATTGTGAAAATAAAAATACTCCTAAATTTCTCAAATTGTCCCCTAGGGGGCAGTAGCGCTCCCGTTGAGTACCACTGTCGGAGTGATGCGTGCGCTGGACTTTCTTAACTCACTTCCTAGGGCAGATCCTCCCACTGCACCTGCAGTGCCTCAGCAGCGGCGTGTGCTTTACAAAGCTGACACAGGGGATGTGTTTAGACAAATTGCTGGCTTCAGATCAGACAAGGTGTTGGGCCAGAGCGTCTCGCCCTCCCAACGAAAGGATTCTTTGCATCATTGAACTGACACAGGGAAAGAGGCTGGGCATTGGAGCATTCTCACCTTTCGGCCTACTCAGGAAACCTTTATCTGCACGGAGCCCCACAGTGCTGGCTGGAGAAGACAAGCACCGAGTGCATTTTAGCAGCATTGATTTTAGCAGCATTGCTAATGAGCCAGGGTAACAACGACCCTTGCTCCTAAAAGCTCTTTTTTCACAGCCTAAGGGAGAGCTAGGAGTGTGATAGGGAATTACAGGGGAAGGGGAAGTGTTGAATTCTGATGAGAGAGGAGAGGTCAGAGGGCAGAGAGGGTGGGTATAAGAGTTGCTGCCTCTGGGAGTCCTTTAGCGTGAGGGCATGGGCTGTTTGCTTTGCCTTGCTATATTAGGAACAGATATAGGTGGCGTAGGTACAGGAAGTGTTTGTAGACAGGAAGTTAAAGGAAAGCAGAAGAATCTGGCAATGCAAGATTCTCACAAAGAAGTAACTCTCCAGTTAAGCGGCGACTCTAAAAATAGCCTCGTTTAACTGAAACGCTATCATGTCGAAGACCCAGATGAGTCTTCTAAGCTACACGCATGCGTCTCCATGTCCTTAGGAAGGAGCCGGTATAGGCCTGGGGTCGTGAATAGGGGAATAGCTGCCAGTGCCTCTGTTGTTAACGTTTTTCTCCCCAGCGACGTTCTCAACCTGCTGTTGCCACATAGCATTCATTCCGCTCCCAGTGGGGCCAATCCCTACTGTCAGATTCATCTTCCTGCCTCAGCGCTGAGAGTTCGCTCAATCCCATCCTGCCTTGTGAGTCAGACGAGGTATTGTGCATTGCAGAGATGACAGCAGTTGTTTCAACTGGTGCCATGAAATATAACTCCCCAAAAGGAAACTCAACATGCTTTAAAAAACAACAAAAAAAAAACCCTGAGTAGGCAGTGACTTGTCAAAAGGGATATAAAGTTACTAATTTGTTTAGGTTCCAAAACTGTTTGTAAATACCATCTGTAACCTTTCAAAAGAGTACTTTAGGAGCTGACCCGTGGCATAGTGGTTAAGTTCTGCCCGTTCCTGTTGGGCAGGCCAGGTTCACAGGTTCGGATCCCCGGTACAGAACTGCACCACCATCAGCTGTGCTGTGGTGGTGACCCACATATAAAATAGAGGAAGACTGGCACAGATGTTAGATGGGGGCTAATCTTCCTCAGCACAAAAAAAAAATCACAAATTTTTTTTATAAGCAATTCATTTTTGAGATAAAACTATATATAATAATAAGGAAAGATCTCTAAGACATTAAGTGAAAAAAGCAGATTGTGGAAACAACGCATTTAGTGTGATCTCATTATGTATATCATTTAGATCAACTTTATTAGTTAGGTTGTTTAGATCTTCCATAACCTTATTTTTTATTATCCCCTTGATCTTTCATAAACCTGCATATATAAGTTAAAATAGCCTATTATTAATATTTTTTTCCTATTTATCCTTACATCTTCCATATTTTTGCTTGAAAAAGTTGATGCTATGCTATTTGGTGCTTAGAATATTCAAAGTTTATGTGTATATAGTGAATTTCACTCTTTGACATTATAATGTATTCCTTTTTATCTTATTTAATGCTTTCTGGCCTGGATTCAGCCTTCTCTGTAGTTAATAATCATTACCTCTGATTTCTTTTTGTTTGGCATTTTGCCATTCTTTTATATTCAACCCTCCTGAATTTTTTAATTTTAGTTATGTTCTTATATATGGCATAAAATTGGATTCTGCCTTATGATATATCTAAAAGTCTTTTTCTCTAAATGATACAAGAAATAAATGTCATGTTATTTTATGATCTTTTTATTGCTTTTGTAAATATTTTACTGTATAGACTCTTTGCTGTGTCTGTGTGAGTGTATCTGTTTCTTCTGATAATTAAGAACATACGTATTTTTGTTCTAGAGGTTACTTTTATAGATCCAACTTTATTTAACACTTTATGACTCTATATCTATAGAGTCTATCAATTCTCTACTGTGATCAATAACAATAATTATTCTATTTTGTCCCTATTCTCCACTCCTGATCACTTTTTCAGTGTTTACTTTAGAATTGTTACATACATTTTTACTTTTATTACTTGATTTGCTAGCTTTAAACGGTATCTTTTAAACCAAGAATCAGCAAACTTATTTTGTAAAGGATCAGATGGTCAATATTTCAGACTTTGCAGTTCAGATGTTCTCTGTCACAACTACTTAACCGCCACTGTCGCATGAAAGCAGCCAGAGACAATCTGTAAAGGAATAGACATGGCTGTGTTCCAATAAAACTTTATTTGCAAAATCCGGTGGTGGCTGGATTTGGCCTGTTCGCCATAATTGACCAATCCCTATTTTAACTTACCAGTTAGGAAGAAATAAGCACTTATCTAACTTCTCACCTTCTTTCTCCCTTAAATTCCAACTTTTGTCAGTTATATAAGATTTATATCATCAGGGAAAATAATATTTGCATTCTGTTACGTCATTCTAATTTCCATAGTTGCTTAAGTCTAGGTTCTATTGTTCAATAGAGTCATTCAATGCTCATCACCAGTATTTTTATCACAGTGTTTTTAGCCTTCTTCTAGTTGGATACTTTTTGTCTAGTAGATTCCTCAAGAAGGGCTCGTGGAAACTATTTTCCCTGAGTCTTGCATGTTCCAAGCAGTAAATTGCCCTTAACTGAAGGAAAGATTGGCTGGATATAAAATCCATAGACCACATTTTCTCTTTAGGAGGATTTTGGAGCTACTGTTCCACCGTTTTGTAGCACTGAATGTTGTTGACCTAAGGTCAGCCTGATTTATTCATTATAGGTGATTTGATCTTATTGCCTGGATGATCAAATGCAACAGAGACTTCCCGCAGGAAAATATTTACAAGAGCAACTTAAAAAAATAATAAAATAATATAATAGACATTTCTTGTATCAATTTTAAAAAGACTTTTAGACTATATCACAAAACCAAACAAAATCCAATTCTATAACATAAATAAGAACATCACTAAAATTTTAAAATATTCAGGAAAGTTAAAAAAGAATGGCAAAATGCTGAACAGAAAGAAATCACAGGTTACAATTATAAACTTCAGACAATATTCAAAGGGTCCTTATATCTCTTTGAAGTACAGAATGTTTATTAAGCTCTGTCTCCATGTGGACCATTTCAGTTAATTTTCTCTGGGACCCAGTGTACCTTTCTATTAAGTACAGTCATCCATTTAAGGAAAGCTTTATTGAATTATGTCAATAAATCCCTCTTCTGTTTCATTAATTTGATGATTTGTCTCTTGGTCCTTCAGTTATGCGTAAGTTGGATGTCCTTGCCCATCTTCCAATTCCATCACTTTCTCTCAACTTTTCTTTTTAATTCTCAAACTTAAAATAGTATACATTACCTAATTTTTTGTTTAAAAAATTTTTTTTATTTTTTAAAAGTTTGATCTTTTAAAAATAAACATGTCTTTATGTACTTTATGCTTGAGATGATACTATAGATAATATGACTATTTTTAAAAAATCCATACGTCCAATCACAGAAGGACAAAATTCATTGTACAGAAGGTAAAAGGAAGAGTCTGTTCTAGGTTACACAGACCGGAAGTACCTCTCAACTTTTGAAGCCCTTTACTTCCTTTTGATTTTGCTCAGATTTTTCATTTATATCCTCTAGTCTATATTCAGCAGTGTCTGTTTTCCTTCATGTTCCTTCCAATATAGCCATAATTTCAATCATAGGGTATTTCGGGGTTTTTTGTTTTGTTTTGTTTTGTTTTGAGGAAGATTAGCCCTGAGCTAACATCTGCCGCCAATCCTCCTCTTTTGGCTGAGGAAGACTGGCCCTGAGCTAACATCCGTGCCCATCTTCCTCTACTTTATATGTGGGATGCCTACCACAGCATGGCTTGACAAGCGGTGCCATGTCCTCATCCGGGATCTGAACCTGCGAACCCTGGGCCGCCAAAGCAGAATGTGTGCACTTAACTGCTGCACCACCAGGCCGGCCCATAATTTGATTTTTTAAATCCTGGACTCTGTGCTTCTTGGAGATGACATATGTTTGGCAGTCTTCTCTATTTCTTCTAACACAATTGATCTATATAGATATTCTATCTTTCCTTGAATCTTATTTGGTAATTTATATTATACCTGTTTACATTTCAGCAACTTTTGTTATTGCACATGTCTCCCTTGATCTTTTGTATCTTGCTTGGGCTCTTGATTTCATTATTTTTAAATTAATTCCAAAATATTTTGTCATAATTTATTAAAGTAAACTTTATTTTTTAGAGAAGTTTTAGGTCATAGCAAAATTGAGTGGAAAATACAGAGAATTCCCATATACTCCCTGGCCCTACACAGGCATGAACCTCCCCCACTATCAACACCCCACACCAGAGTGGTACATTTGTCAAAATTGATGCACCTATATGGACATATCATTATCACTTAAAGTCCATAGTTTACATTAGGGTACATCTTGGTGTTGTACATTCCATGGGTTTTGACAAATGTATGATGACCTGTATCTACATTATAATATCATCCAGAGTCGTTTCACTGCCCCAAATATCCTCTGTGCTCTGCCTATTCAGCCCTCCCTCCAGCCTAACCCCGTGCAACCCTGATCTTTTTACTGTCTTCAGAAGGTCATAACTTGGAATCATACAGTATGTAGGCTTTTTAGATTGGCTTCCTTTACTTTGCAGTAATATGCATTTAATATTCCTCATAGCTGAGTAGTCCATTTCTTTTTAGCACTGAATAATGTATTTCATTGTTTGGATGTACCACAGTTTATTTTACCATTCAACAACAGAAAGACATCTTGATTGCTTCCAAGTTCTGGCCATTATAAATAAGGATTCTATTAACACTTGTCTGCAGGTTTTTGTGTGGACAAAAGCGTTCAGCTCATTTGGGCAAATACCAAGGCACCCAATTGCTGGATCATACGATAAGAGTATGTTTAGTTTTGTAAGAAATGGCCAAACTGTCTTCCAAAGAGGTGGTACCATTTTGCATTCCCAACAGCAATGAATGAGAGTTCCTGTTGCTCCGTATCCTCCCCAGCATTTGATGTTATCAGTGTTTTGGATTTTGGCCATTCTAACAGGCAAGTAGTGGTATCTCAATGTTGTTTTAATGTCATAGTTTTATCAGCTAGACGGCAACATTTCTCTGGAGATTGTACATCATTTGATATGCGTTTTTCCTATTCCTTTCCTTCTTTCTTCTTGTGACATCTTTGTATATTACAAGAATCTGTGATGGTTCCTTTTTTATTACTTTTTACAGAAACAAGTGATATTTTCCCATATCAGATTTTTGCTTTCTTACTCATATTACTTTGCTGTATTAGTCACCCACTTATGCTGAAAAAGGTGACGTGGAAGGAAAGGGAAAGATAGGGTACCCAGTTCCTTTTCCTTTCGGTCCTCCTTCCTCAGCAGTAAGTCAAGGCAGAGAGCGTGGGCAGAATGTGTGTTGAGTCAGTTTTGTGCACTGTTTCTACCATCCTGGTAAAACAAAACAAACATATACATGTGCAAGCTACAAAATACGAACTGTTTAATTTCAGTGATTGTGCATATAATTTAAACGCTCTTATATTTAATAATTTAAAACTGGTGTTGCACAGTATAAAGATGAATGGTAAAAGTCATGGTAATAATATTAAATTTTTAATTTTCTTTACTTAGAACAACATTAAATAGCAAATAAAAAACATCGTGACAAGTCAAGAGAGAACAGAGGAGACAGGAAAAAGCTTTATATTTTTAGGACCTTTAGCAGCACTTTTTTCCAGATTTTTGAACAAGGGCTTTGCACTTTCACATTGCACTGGGCCTGACAAGTTAGGCAGCCATCCCTAACAGGAGCTTAGTGCTGAAAAGACCTTAGAGATCGTCTAGTTCAATCTCTTCATTGGATAATGAAGGTGAGGCCCAGAGAGGTGAAGTGACGTCTAATTTAGGAAATTAAAAAGGAACGGTAGGATGAGAGGAACTTCCTCCTTCTTCAGACCTTGAGTGGTGAACTGAGCTTTCCCTGAAACACGCTAAATCCACAGGGACCCACACCTTTCCGACCTGTCCCATCCAGGTTCTCTAGTGCCCACCCTCTGCCATGATGACCCTGGTGTTCCCACAGCCAGCCTTGTCTCCAGAGTACAAGGGCAGTGGAGCCAAGGCCCCAGCATTCTTCGCAGCTGCTTCATGTTTTGGCCCCATTCCCACCACCCTGGATTCCCCCGCTAGGCATCACTCCCACACGTTCAACAGCCAGACAAGATCCTACACCACCAACTGCATCCTGCCAGCCCTGGGCGCCTGGGGACTTTCAACAGACATGAGTTCTATTCTTGGGAACATTTGGCTTCTAGTAAGTCCACAGAGCCTTTAAAGGTTTGGGAAGTGAATTATTAGAGGTGGGGTTTAGGGGAGGACGGAGAGTCCCAATGCACTGTCCTGAATCTTCCTCCCTTGGACAAGTTTCTTCCTTCCTGTGAACATAGTATGGAAGGGAGAAATGAGCTGGGGAACTGAGTTAGGGAGATGTCTTTTCCTACCACTCTGGTAAAATCCTTGCCGTGAGGCTTGCAAATGTTGATTTTGAAAAATTTAACAATTTCTTCTCAAGACAACTGATTGAATAATACATATAATAAGAGTCTTTTATCAGATTTTGTCATCTGATATTCCAGCCAGCACCACACACACACACACACACACACTTTTATTTTCACATCTTCAGGGAATAAGAAGAAAATGGACACTTTTTCTCAAATTACAGTGAGAGAATTTTACCCTCCCTACAGCCCTAGAGCCCAAAGAATTCCCAAAACACAGCAAAGCGATGTCTGAAAGGACATCATGTATCATTTCATTCCTCAGGGTGGAAACAGGATTTTGAACTCCACCCTGCCCTCCCTCCACCAAGACTAAAACCCTAGAAGGATATTTTCTTTGAATAGTATGTTTTCTGGGACTTCTTCATGTTGCCTGAAAAGTGTTTTTTTTCTAATCAAGACATTCTGGCACAGGCTGCAGCTCACCCTGGAGTGCTGCAGTGGACTGCGGCCCTGGCTGCGCAGTAGAGGAAAAGGGCCTCACCCCCTGGGGCCCACTACACTCTCTCCCAGCTTTCAGGCTGCTCAAGCTTTCTCGGGGAACGTCCTTCCCAGCCACCACCAGCCACAGGTTTTACAAAAAAGCGACCACAGCCTCTGGCTTCCCTGCTGTGGGGGCGGCTCCAGGCTCCACCTCCTGACCCCTGGTCCTGCACAGATCTCACCCCTTGCTTTGGTCAGATTTTTTCTTTCCACCAGCTCCCGTGTACCGGACTCGGATTTTCACTTGCTTCCTGAGCTTTCTTGCCAGGACTCAGAATTCACCTCCAGCCCAGTTCTCCTGCTCTTACAAGAACCAGTTCAAATGCAACGGTCCCTCCCGGCCTCCCGCACCGCTCTGAGGCCCAGCTTAGAGCGTCTGAGGACGGCCTGTATTCCAGCACGTTAGTTTACTCTCGTGTTTGCTTCCCCACTGAACTGGAACTCAGGAACTATGACTTATTTTTCTACGCCTCCCCTTCCACCCACTGCCGAGTGCAGTAACGGTAATATGGCACACCCTAGGTGTTCAGTAACGATGGGCCGGATAAATTCAAACTCTCCACTGCCAGCCCAGCATTCTCTGTTACCATACCTGCGCGAACACTCAGTAAATACATGTGGTGGTAACTTGGATTTCGGTTGGATAAATGTCTCCTGGTTGTGTTCTCAGAACCCCTCCTCCAACACTACAGAGGCCATAAGGGAGGCTGTCACACTCATGAGATCTAAAACGTCACGTGGGCCGCTCTGCCCAGCTGTGGGGCACTAGGGGCTGTTGTTGGCTTTGAACAAATCCTGGGATTATTTATAATTGAAAATCAGACTCCGAGAGCCTGTAGAGCCATGAAGGAGTTTATTATTCTCGACCCCCACGTGCTTCCCCTCTGTCCTCTCGCCGCCCCCTCCACAGCAGGATGTCAGGCTCTCAGGCCTCACAGCACCTGGGCTTGGCGAACGGCCACCTTCCCGCCGGTTCATTCCAGGAGTCAAGAATCGCAGACCACCCTGCACGCCCACACATACCCTTCTGACTGGGATGGAGCATCAAAGAAGGAGAATGGCCAGCTGAGGCGGAAACTCAACAGGGCTGACTTATTCCAGGCTTATCTCAGCAGGGGCCTACAGAAGCCTGGAGAAGGAATGGAGGCCGCTGGGAGGACCTTGGTGGGAGCTCAGTCCTGTTTCCACCCACGGGACCACCTCCCTCCTTCCTCCACACTCTTGGCCTGAGCCTGCCCTTCCCGGGAACACAGCAAGCTCTTAGGCCTCTAAGGCAGCACATGCCAAGGCCAGGTGACTAAGAGAGCGGAATAATACAGAACATCAGACCTGAAAAGGCAGCTGAAGATCTTCTAAGTGAGTGAATGTAAAACAGTTTTAGCGCAGAGCCTTTCTTCAGAAGAACCTTACCAGAAAACCCAATGAGCAAAACCGATGAAAACCCAGAAAGAACAGCCCCCACTTCTGCTTTCACGCTCCTCCTCAGCTCCCTTCCTTTCCCACCAGCAGAGGCACCTGACATCCCAGAGCCCAGCTGCAGCGTGCCCTCAGGGACTCTAACGCCACCAGAGCCAGGCCAGCAGGCGGCCTTCTCTTGCCTGTTCAGGAATGGTGCTTATGGAAAGTCATAGAAGGCAGGCATGTTGATGAGTGCGTTAGTCAGAATATTGTTTTTTGCAAGTGGTAGAAGCCCGATACAAAGAAGCTTAATTAAAGTGGGGCTTTATTGGAAGGATCCTGGAGCATCCACACACATATCTGGGCTCTCAGTACCCAGAATTGGGCCTCAGTGACATGAGGACTCCTCTCTTTCTGTCTCCCCTCTCTCCCTACCTCCACTTGGCTTTATTGTCTTCAGTGGAGATGGGTTTTCTCTGTGTGACTAAAAACTTAGTCTCTGGAACCCGAAATTCTCATCCATGCCTCCAACCTCCCTGAGTGAAAATGCCTTCACCACCAGCTCTTCTTAGAACAATCCTAGGAAAGCTCTCTGATTGGTCCGGATTCTGTCATGTGCCCATCCCTGAACCAATCACTGTAGCCCACGGGATGGACACATGCCTACCCCATGGCCAAGAGCACAGAGTTCTGGGATTGACAGCCCCTCAGAACCAAAAGGAAAGGGGACTGGGAGAAGTAGTTCCCCAAAGAAAGAGAGGCTCCTGTTAAAGATGGTGAACAGTGCAGGTTCTTAACATTTTGACAGACTCTCTTGGAAACAGTGCCTTAATCAACAAGGATGATCCCTGTGCATTCACCTTCAAGTGTTAGAGACTGGGGCAAGAAGAGCCTTGCAGAGCCCCTCAGACCACCCATAGAGGGAGCCATCTACACTCCCCCCATACCACTAGAGCTAAACCCGAGCATTAGCTGGGACCATGTGTGTTGCTTTTCCTTTTAAACTTAATTCAACTTGAAAGGACTCTTCATCTTATCTTGTGCAAGTGAGCAAGGGAGAGTGTGTTGGTTCAGTGGTGCAATAAATAACCTCTCATTATGAGAAATGTGATGCCTCCACCCACTAAGCCATTTGGTAACCATAATCTGACATTACAGAAGCTTTTCTTGTGAGACCAGAGACATCTGAGCCACTTCCCTTTTCAAACAACTTCAGCTAATGGCTTTCCATGCTATTAGTGGAATGAGTCCAAGCTATCTTTGATTTGTGGTCACTTGATTGGGTCCTGAAAGAGGAGGCTTAGTTTTGCAAGGAGGAATAATTGCCTGGGAATACTGCAGAGTGATACAATTCCTGTGGAGCTGGAGGGACCACAAATTTGGAGAAACTTAACTCCTCCAGAGAGATGAAAATATTCGTAAAGGTTCTCACTCCCATGCTGGCCCCTTCCTCACTCTGAGAGCTCACTTCAGCCCTCTCTGCCTCTCCAATTTTCCTGATGCTGGGAATGTTTTCTTAGAAAGGGAGGCGGGGGGTGTCTTTTTGGTTCCTACTACACAAAGCCGGAAGCCATGTATTAAATGATCCAGCCACACAGCCTGCCTCACAGGTCGTAGCCTTAGGCAAAGTGTCGGTCCTCGGAGCGCACCTAAAACTCTACGTATGAATTTCACGTTCTGACTCCGGCTGCTGTAGGACAGTTCAAGTGGGAGGGCAGCAGTGTGTAGCCATTAAATAGACCTTCTCTTACTAATAAGAAGAGAGACACCATTTTGTAAAGTTGCACAACCACCTGCATGCCTCTGGGCTCACCTGCAGGCCCATGTTAGGGTCTTTGGTACCATTTGATCTAAAAGAAAATGACCAGAGAGCTCTAAACTGTGCTAAGCATGCTTCACAGGTTGGAAGAAAAAACACCAAGGGGACAGCATTTGTTTTGACACTGGAAACCTGGCTTTGTTTTCAGAATCATAACAACCAAAGGTTATCTCAGGCTTACAAGGGACTTTTTCTTTTTAATAAACTTTTTATTTTAGAATAATTGTAGATTTACAGAAAAGTTGCAAATATAGCACAGAGAGTTACCACATGCCCTTCACTCAGTTTCCACCAATGGCAACGTCTTTCATTACCATGCTGCATTTGTCAAAATTAAGAAATTAACATTGGTACAATACCAGCAACTAAACTCCAGACATTATTCAGATTTCACCAATTTTTCTACTAAAATTCCAGTATCCCACGTTACATTTAGTCATCAGGTCTCCCTAATCTCCTCTGATTTATGACAGTTTTTCAGTCTTTCGTTATCATCAACTTGATAGTTTTGAAGAGTACTGGTCTGATATTTTGTAGACTGTCCCTCAGTTTGGGTTGTCTAATGTCTCAGAACAGACTAAAGTTATGTACGCGTTTTGAGGAAGAATACCCCACGTGAAGTGCGTGGGAGGGCCTTTGTGAGAGAACAGGCAGGTAGCTCAGATGTTACAAACTGATCTGCCTTCAAACCAAACCATGTTTTGTTTGTTCTAGCTGTATTTTTAAGAAATTTTGTGCCAATTTGTGCCGGAGATTTTCAATTCAGATTTCCAGCCTCTTTTAAAAAATAGAAAGAGCTGGTGGCTGCAGGCTTCCCTGGCAGTCAGGGGTGGCCTTGAGAAGCGGTGGCCCTCCATGGGACACCTCCTCTTTGGTCTTATGGCCTCCCTGGCATCAGCTGCCATTGACCATCATGTCCACAGTGTTGATATTCTTACAGTAAAGAGGTGTTTTCTGTATTTCTATCATATTTTTATCACAACAGAAATGGACCCAGAAGGCCCATGCTTCCAGAGAAAGCAAGGACAAGAAAAGCAGTGAGTCAAATCTCAAGGAAACTGCATTTTTTCTAATGACAGGAAAGGGCATGAATGCACATTCTGAAAACTGCCTGTGATTCTCTGTGACTGTTGTCACATGAAACAGTCCTCACCGCTTATTTGGCAGCAGAAAGGCGGGTGTTGGTCAAGAGGGAAGCCAACTCTAAGGGACATAGAAGGGTGAAGGGACAGGATGGTGAACTGTCCACCTGCCCTGACTTCCTCCCAAGACCCTTCCCCAGGCCAACTTCATATCACCACCGAAGGATGGCCCTGTCACCTCCCGGGACACAGCCATCCAGTAGCGTCTGCACAGCTGGGCCTCCTCTGGGCAGGGACTTCCAGCACTGCCATCTCCACCTCAGAAAAAAACCTGCAAGCAGAGACAGCATCTTCCACATCTTTTGTATCTGCCCTAACTATGGGCCTGCTAGAGGCACATGAGGGTCTGTCTGATTTCCCCTCTACACCCCCACCCCTGCTACCTCTAAGTCAGACACCCCCTGTCACGTGAGCTAGAATTCTGAGCCCTAACCTCCCGACCCCAGGTGAAGTGATGACAGGTTCCCCAACTCCTCCTCTGCCTGATCCTGCTCCCCTTTCCCATCACTCCAGCCTTGGAGGCTTTAGGATCTGTAGAATGTGACCACACCAAGTTTGAGGTGGTGAGCAAGCCAAGTCTCCAAACAATCCCCTACTGTGAGGAGTCTACCCAATGCATCACAAGAGCACACCTGGAGCGGGGGCACCTCAGGTAAAAGGAGTGAGCCCTGGACCAGAAGTCAGAGGATGTGGATTCGGTCTTGATTCCAGAGCTGTGTGGTTTCAGGTAAATCACCTAGCCCCTCTGGGCCTGAGTTATCTCAGCTATCAAATCTGGTGGCATTTTTACCCGCCTTGCCAATCTCCTGATTTCTGTGATGTGTAAAGATGATATGTAAAGCCACAGAATCAGCTTCCTGACTTGTTCGCTTCACTCCTAAGCCCAAATTATATCCTTCTCTATATGTCCATAGCAGCCCAACCTTCTCCATGAGTGCACTTCCATCGCATTCTCTGCTTCTGTGTTAACCCTGACCCCTGCTCCTAAGAGAATCGCCTTGAGGACAACATACCTATATGGGAACATGGGGCTTACTACTGTGATACTCACTCCAGGACTTGGTATAGGGCATGTCAAGAGATGCTTGTTGAATCAAGCAAGCAAGAAAATAATATAGTGTATGTAGAAACACTTCCTAAACTGCTAGGCTTTATCTACACGTGGAAAGCCAGGGATAGAACCTGGCTAGTTTCTGGGTAGCTCATCTAACCAGCCCTCCTCTCAGACAGCCTGTTCTGGCTGACAGCCAATGCCTATTACCTGCCTTCTGGCCAAAGTTGATTGGACCAGAGTTTGACACCTGACTTAAATCTGTCAATATATTGGCTGACAAGCTGCCAATCAGACTCCTCCAGGCTTTGAACTGTCACAGAGATAATAAATCATGAGATGAAGGTAGGTAACTGCACTGAAACGTTATGCAGAGCCATGACTGGTACAGCCGTATTGGTCCATGACAGGCACCAGAAGCCAGCAGAGAGAGAAGAGATGGAGAAAGAGAGGTGAGAGATATCCTCTGGGCCTTAGAGTCGGAGAGGGCAGTCTCAGTTCCCAACAGTCCAGTTGCATTTCCAGTCTGGCTGCACTTCGTGTCTTGTGCTTGGGTGTCCAAGAGATTTTCCCTTGACATTGTTTAATAAATTCCTCTTTGCTTGAGCTTGGGGTGGGGTGGGGGGTGAAATAGGTGTTACTTATACTCAAATAATCTTTCATTTAGACACTGGGCAAACAAGGCCATCTCATTAACAGGTATGAACTTACCTATGGGGAGAAAGAAAAGGACACGCTTAACGACTGAGGCACCAGTACCTCCCTGAGGCAGGGATAGGTCGGAGGGCTCTCCTGAGTCTCAGGACAGACCCGGAATCCCAAAGTTGATGATGGGGGTGGTACCTCCCTGTGGAGACTCAAAGATGCTTCTCTCAGTTGAGCAGAGGAGGCTGAGCCATAAGCCAAAAAAAGTTCCAAAGAAATCAAGCTTCAGCCTGGCATGTTCTTGTTGGAGCTGAGAGCCACCAGCGAGTGGCCCAACCAAGAGGCCTCCCAGGACCCTCTGTGGAGATTGGCTGGCTCCAAAGGGCTGTGAACCCACCAAACCAGGAGATGGCCAAGCTCACAATAAGTGAAAGTATAAACCAGTCATAGGAGCAAAGCGACAAGTGCAGGAAAAGGAGACATAGCCGACTTTGGGCCTGCCACTGGGATCCTGGTAAGAAAAGATTCCTCATCCAGAAACTGTAGGTAACTCGGATGGTGTTTGTCATAAGATTTGAAACGCTGTGGAACTTGTGGTTCCTGTAATTGGTCTGCCTCAGAGGAGCTAATATTTATTGATTTTCTTCTGTAAGAGGCAGGATCATCCGTTTAGTTTGCCAGTATTAAAAATTCTCAGATTTCTGGAAGAAGGCTGAACCAAGAGAATTGAAATAGGCATCTCTATATTGGTTTTATTCTTAATCACAGAGAGTGATTATAATGACAGCCTCCACAAACATCCAAAACCTTATTCTTTTTCAAATCCTAGGAAGTTGAAAATGATAGAAGGAAATGAGCATTTCTTGAGTACTGAACGTGTGTCAGCACAGAGCCAGGCCCTTTTACAAGACGGCAGTGAATTGGCACGACCTCCGAAAGTTATGACTATACTCATTTCACGGAAGAGAAAATGGAAGTTTAAAGAAATTAAATAGCTTTCCCAAAGTCCCACAGCTCATATGGAGCCAGTCTGAGATTCTGGTCCATGTCAGTGTGTCTCAAGTTGCTGATCTTTCTGTGGCACATACGGCCTCTCTGTAACTGGTTTCCCCAGGACCTTAGGAAGAAAAGAAAAACTGTGGCTGGTTGTCGAGTCCCCACTTCCGACCATCTAGTTTTATGTGAAGGTCTTGGGGCAGAAATGAGGGAAAACATGTAAATTCCAAACTAATATTAATATTACCTTTTTTTCTAATATGTCACTTTTAGATTCATATCTTTAATCCATCTGGAATTTATTTTCAAATGAGGTGTGAATTAGAGGTCTATCTTTATTTTTGTCTTAATGGATACCCATGTATGCCAGTACAATCTATTTTTTAAAGAATCCTTTTCGGGGCCAGCCCACTGGTGTAGCAGGTAAGTGCGCACATTCTGCTTCTCGGTGGCCCGGGGTTCACCAGTTCAGATCCTGGGTGCGGACATGGCACCACTTGGCATACCATGCTGTGGTAGGTGTCCCACATAGAAAGTAGAGGAAGAGGGGCATGGATGTTAGCTCAGGGCCAGTCTTCCTCAGCAAAAAAGAGGAGGATTGGCAGTAGTTACCTCAGGGCTAATCTTCCTCAAAAAAAAAAAAAAACGAAAAAAGAAAAAAGAAAGAAAGAATCCTTTTCCCATTGAATTGAAAATGTCATCTTCATTATGTTTCCATGTTCATTGTGTGTACTTACTCCTGACTCTCCTCTCCACTGATTTATTCCAGCGCCATCTCCCTACCATCTAAATCTTGCAGCTTTAAGTTTTACTACCTGATAAAGCAAATCATTCTTCTTAACTCTTCTCAGGTACTTATTCTCCCATAGAAACATTAACATCTTTTCACCTACTTCCTTCCACCCACCAAAATAATCATTTTTATTCCAATTAAATTTTATTAAATTTGTTTATTAATGTGGACTATGAATAAGGATTGATGGTAAATTAAATATGATGTTGCAGACACATGGTCTGTTTCTCCATTTTTTCCCTCTTGCCCTATGTCCTTTACCACAATTTTATAGCGTTTTTTTCATGTATGTCTTTTACCCATCTCATTGGATTCACTTGTAAGTATTTTGTAGTTTTTGTTTCTATCAAAAATGGGATTTATTTTTATTTCTAATTGGATGTACTCATTTAGAAAAAAGCTATTGACTTTTTTATATTTATCATCTTCAGCTTCTTACCAAACTCTCCTGTTCATTCTCGTAGGTTCTTAAAGTCACTTAATTCTGAACATATATGTATATTTCTGGAAAAAAAGTGATAAATTATTTGGTTTTTCTCCGACATTTTACATATTTTATTGTCCTGTTGCATTATTTAAAACTTCCAAAACTACTAAATAATGGTAATAGAAGTGAACATTATTTGTTCCTGATTTTAAAATGGCTTCACAATTTCACAGTTTTATATAATTATTATGTTTAAAAAGTCATATTCTATCCCTATGTTATATGCAGTTTTTATCAGTAATTGTTGCTAGATTTTATCAAATGCCTTTTAACATCTACTGCAATAATATAGTTTTTTTCTTTTAATCTAACATAGTAAATTTTTTCGATAAATTTCCAAATTTTAAACTATCTTTACATACCTGAAATAAACTTGACTTAACTTCTTTTCATCCTTTTTATAACTTTAAACTGGATTCTGCTCACTAATTTTTGTTTAGTATTTTTGCTTCTACATTCATAAATAAAATTGTCTACTTTTCTTTTTTTACTTTTATCAAGTTTTAATGTTAATGTTACTTGGGAGCTATTTCCACCTTTTTCCTATGGCCTAGGATAATTTAAATAATAACCTGCTGCAATTTCATGACTGCTGGCACAAAACTCCCGGATCAGAGACAAAAGACAGTTTTACTCACAGCAGTAGCGGCAAATAAGAGATCAGCATCTTTGTGCAAATTTCCTAACCCAATTCCCATAGGGCAATGTGAAGGGGACCAGAGGACGCCCGGACATGCAGTGATTGGATTACAGGAGAGGAGCCCTAAATTTAAGGAACCTGATTATTTATAACAGGCATTAAGCATACCTGCTCTTTGCTCCAGAGCAAGACACACTCTCTATCTCCAAGGTTGTAAGAAACCTGCCCTTTACTCTGAAGGGAACCACTCTCTCTATCCTCCACAGTTTACTATACAAATATCCTTTAAAAGATCGTCCAGAACAAGGAGCAGCCAGTAGTTCACTCACAGATGTACAGAAAGGTGAGAGAGCCGTGGAGAATTATCTCCCAACAACAGATAACTGAGGCAAAAAGGACAAAACGTTAGTACTTTTTAATTCTTAGGCAGTGGGTATATGTATGTCATCACATTATTTCCTGTCTTTTTCTATATTTTTTCAACATCTGCCCCCCCCCACACAAAAAAAAAAAAAGAAAGAAAGAAAAATAAACAAGAGGTTTCTAGTAATGGAATAGCTGCCTCAAGATTTGGCGAGTGTTCCAACAAAATATGGATGACTTCCCTTTAGGAACACTGTAGAGTCCGTCAGTTGGATGGATGGGGCAGGGTAGGCCCCTCACATTCAAAGAATTTACAATATTGCATGGTAAGTTGGAAGGCATTTCAGCGTTCTTGCTGTTCCTACTTATTACCTCTGCATTTCATCATATTCATCATAGGTAGAACAGGAACAGACGATTGGAAACCACACACACACACACACACACACACACACACACACACAGGGACACACAATTTCCAAGCAACTCATCCCTGGGATATCCATGTTTCCTAATCTCTTTAGTCTTTTTTTAATGAGGTCAATGGCAAGACTACTATTTGTGCTCCTAAAGCATTGGTATATGAAAAATGTCATGGGCACAATAAAGTCCATGGTGAGCAAGATGAACATGACCCTGTCCCACAGATCCTACTCTCTAGAGTGGAGAAGATCAATAATTCAACAGAATAAGCAGCTGTGACTAGCTCTCAGCTTCACTAGAAGTTAACTTAGCCCCCTCCTCTTCCATGTCTTCTCACCCCCTAGCTCCCTAGGGAGGATTAGCCAGAGAGAATTGGTGCAACTTTCCTGTGCCTGTCCCATAGAGAGGAACAGAACGGGAGAGCCAGGGAGATCGTAGATTAACAAAAAATCCAGTAAGGTTCTGGCTACAAAAGGTGTCTGCTCAGGTGACTGCCTTCTCTAACTCAGATCTTCCTTTTCAAAGGAAATTCCAACATCTAGCTTCATACCTCAAATGAATATTGATTGCTTTAAAGCACCCAGCAAATCTAACATAGCATTAAAAAGCCCAAAATTAGGGGCCGGCTTCGTGGCTCAGTGGTAGGTTCTTGTGCTCCACTTCAGCGGCCCGGGATTTTGCCAGTTCAGATCCTGGGCGCGGACACGTCACCACTCGTCAGGCCACGTTGAGGCGGCGTCCCACAAGCCACAACTAGAAAGACCCACAACTAAAATATACAACTATGTACTGGGGGGATTTGGGGAGAAAAAGCAGGAAAAAAAGTCCAAAATTAGAATATTCTCTTGAGGTCTTTGCCCAAAATGCAACATCCCACATCCCTAGTCCTTTCCTCTCTCCTGCCACCCTGACACCATTCTTGTGGCCATAATGATATGTGAAACACACACACACTACACACACGCATGCATTTGCTTTCTCCACATTTCTAAAATTTCCTGTTATTCATTCTCAGAGGCTGAGGATGCAGGAGGGGCTCCTGTGCTGGAACAGGAGCAAGATGGCTCATGAGGATGATGGTCTCTTCACTCATCCTCTCGGCAACAATAAAAATGCAGCTACAGCTCAGTTTAAGCAAACACCTCACTGAAAATTCAGATTTATAGAGAATATTAAACAAATAATATTAACTCCATTGACTGGTCTTTATTTTTGAAAGCATTCAGAGTAGAATTCCTTTACTTAACAAGCTTCCTTCACAACTATTCCAGAAAAATATTTCCTCTGAAAGATAAAACTTATCTGTGGTTTGTTTTTTTTCCTGATTTGGTACCAGAAGGACCTGAAATCAGATAAGCAATGAGCAAAATGCAAAACCAGATTCCAGTTTCCTTCAAAAGCTGAAGTAACGATTCTAATCTGCTACAGCTGGAATGCTAGGTGCCCGCAAAAAATTTTGAAAGATGGACTTCATCTGCCCCCTGCTGAATTCTAGGTAAATGACAGGACTTCCTAATTTGGCAGCAGGAGATAGAGCCAAACTTGGCATGTATTAGCATCCTTGCTAGAATCCAAAGGCTACAGCAAAAGAGACTGCACCTGTGGTTCACCACTGTGTCCTCAGCACGTCGCATAGTTGGAATATAGCAGGCACTCAAAAACCATGTGCTGAATGAGTGAACATACAGGTAAGGAAGATGTGCTTACATACTCTGTTTGCATAGGCATAATACCAAGAGTGTATAGACTCAAGAAAAAAACAGGGGAAATGTTTTGCAATTCTCTGTTCATAAGTGTTTGAAATAAATTGGTGGCAATCAAGCATGCCTGATGTCCTCTAATAACTCCACTGGGCTAAACAAAAGAACAAAGTCGGAATTTTCAGACTTAAAGATGAAGGTAGACTTTCTAAATGTTACTGCCAAGAAATACATCTTTGAGAGCTTAGGATCTAAAAGCCATGAGGTTAATAAACCATATGATCATCTCTAAGGTGGCAGAACTAGTTGAGAGATCTGTGTTATCTTTCATCTCTTTCTCCAGAGATGCTGCTGCCACCAGCTCCCCCGTGATTATCCGTATATCTCTCAAGGATTAGTGAAGGGAAGGATAGGAAAGATAGGCGTCATCTTTAGTTGGGGGTGGATTTACAAAAGAAATCACATTAGGGCTAAGATTTCAACATTTGAGATATCTATGTGCCTATCCTGGAGAAGCTAGGATTCGCTGAGGAGTCAAAAAATAAATACATGCAAAACAATTCTAAAGGGAATATAATTGCCAATGGATGTCATTTAGAAAATGTCCAAAAGGGAAATGTTTCCACCAAGGGAATGTTTCTACCAGTTGAGACTGGCCCTTGGCCATTTCACGGTCCTTACACCATACCACTAAGCAAGCAAAGAAAACAAGGGGCGCGGGAGTGTCTGCCATTTCAGTGAGGGAATTGATCCTGGGTATTAAGGGAAGGTAGGACTGGTGCTACACCACACAGGCAGGCAGGAATGTTCGGAAACTAAGGGATCCTCCTTGTACTTCTCTGTTTAATGGTGAAAATTAGCAGAGGACTAGAGCAACCCTAAAGAAGTAGGGGGCCACCAAGCACTCAAATCCCTCAGGAATAAAGGTTTGCATCACTCCATCAGGTAAAGCCAGTCGAAGTTGTGGCTCAGGGCAAAGGGAACGTGGAACAAGTCTTATTTTTCTCCTTCCCTGGTGAGTTATGTAAGTACACATGCTAATTCTCTTTTCCTTCCCCCTCCCTCCCCCAACTATACTATATAGTCTCTACTGATGCATCTCACAATTCATCCATAGTTTGCAGGGTATTAAGATGGTGTTGTGTTTAAATTAGAAGAAGGGCCATCAAATAAAAACCCTGAATTTAGAGCTGAATATAATAAATTGAGATTTGGGGCTTCGCCTTTTGAGGAGAGAGTAGCATATTTTGTATAGGGGAGAGTTGCATTGTGTTATGCAGGTTGGAGATTGAAGGATGGGAGAAGGATGTATGTTGGTGTTAGCAGCCAGGCGAACTGGAGAGAACATTTGCCCCTGCCCCAAATCTTTCAAACACCCTCTCCTCACTTTGATAATTCCCCAAGTATAAGTCCCACTGCCCTCATATAGAATAATAACTTTAAGTACCTTGAAATTTTGAAATTAACACAACAGGTGTAGTAGATTCTACCCATCAGATATATACCTGCGAGATCTGGTTTTGGAAGTGAATTTTTGGAGAAAACAGACAAGGTCCAGGGCAGCTATATTTGCAGGGCCAGAGCAGCAAAGGCAGCCCGGTTACGAAGTCAGTGGCGATGGTGGCTTCTCGCACCGCCCACAGCAGCGTCTCTACGTCACGGCTGCGCTGTGGTTCTGGGAGTGTTCCTAGAAGCTCAGCGTAGCTTCTCCAGAAATTCTGCAAATTTCTCATAGCTTTTGTGAATCCCATGCTACTTAAATCAGCTAGAGAGGATTCTGTTGTTAAAACTAAGAAGTCCGATTAGTATAGGAAAATGTAATAGTTACGTGCCTACGGGCAATTTTTCTTCCCTCCCTCAGCCTCAGCCGCATCATCTTTGAAAACTTTCAAGCACTGTTATAAAGACTAGAAATAATACAAAGTGCCGTACATCTGGGAAATGCTCATTTCATGGCTTATTATTTCCTCAAAATATATCCAAAATCTATTTCTTACCATCTGAGCCAGCATCGTCATCTCTCACCTGGGTTATTTCAATCACCTCCTAAATTATCTTTCTTTTTCTAGCCTGCCCACCGTGGTAAATCTATTCTCATCACAACAGCCAAAATGATCCAGTCAAGTTGTAAGTCAGTTCCCACCGCTCTTCTCAAAATGCCCTAACAGTTCCCAGTTTTCCTTCTACTAAAAACTCCTTTGGACAGCCTGCAAGACCCACGTGCCCTGGCCCCTAACCTCGTCGCTGACCTCAGGCACACTTGCCTCCTTACCATCCCTTTCACATGATACTCACACTCACTCCTCAGGCCTTAGCACTACCTGTTCCTTTTCTCTGGAATATTCTTCCCCAAAATATCTGCATGGCTCCTTCCCTCATCTCCTCCAAGCGTTTGCTCAAAGGTCATCTTCTTAATGAAGCCCACCCTCACCATCCCACATAAAAACAGTAAGCCTCCCCACCCCGTGCACTCCTCAACCTGATCCATTTCTTTTCTATAGCACTTGTCACATTCTAACAAACCATACAATTGACTTCATTACATTTATTATTGTCTGACTTCTCTACAAAGGCTGACGTTTTTGTTTCTTGTTCACTGATGTTTCCCTCATGCCTATACCTGGGTCTGACATATGGTACCCAATACATGTTGGTGGGGTAAAGAAATTATCAAATGAATGGATGAATATTGCTTCTTCAACTGTTCTACTACTACGACGACAACGACTACAGCCTTCTTTCTTGGCTCTTCCAAGTTCACTTTCTGGATTCACCTTGCAAAATTCTGCCAGGGCAGGAAGTGAGATCAAAGCAGGAAGTTACCAAGCCAATAGCATGATGTTTCCTCAGGTTCCTACATCTATAATTACAACTATATGAAGAATAAAAAGCTATTAATTATGAAATGCAATTTTCTTTTCAGGGTGGGAAGAAAGGGAAGGTATAAGGAGTGTTCTTTCATTTGTTGATACTCAAAATACCTTGAATGATAAAACCTAGAGTGACTCATTTTAGACTTGCCATTCTTAAAGGATTAAGAGGTAAAGTAAATGGATCACCCTTCATTTTTGAGGAAATCCGTGATGTCTAGAGTTGTGCCACACAACAGGGGCAATGCCCGCGAATAACAAGTTCAACTTCTTGTAGTGGATGGTCAGGGACTTTGGCTATATGAAGATAGTTATGAGACAACCGGGGAAATTTGAATTCTAACTGGCTATTTGATATTGAGTAATATTTTATTCTTTTATGTGTGATAAGAGTATTGTGGTTGCTAAAAATAAGAACCCTAATGTTAGGGATACACACTGATGCATTTATGATTCAAATAACAAAATATCTGAGATTTCCTTTAAAATAATCAAGTGGGGTGGGGGGGGCGCAAGGAATGGGAGTGTAGGATAAAACCAGATTGGCTATGTACTAATAATTATTTAAGTTGGGTGATGAGTATATAGCAGTTCATTATACTATTTTCTCTACTTTCACATTTGAAAATCTTCATAATCATGTCTTTAAACATCCCATTAAGGACCTTTTCATTAAGTCTTAATTTGATCTATATTTGGCACCACATCTCCTCAATCAGGAAAAATACAGTCCACGGTCCACACACATTGACACTATAAATAGCGCATAGATGAGATCCTGACATTTACTCAACTTTACCGCTATTTATAGACACCCAAGAGTCAACTTCCGGAAGAAATACCACTGGAGGCAAACCAATGGAAGCTTACCTGAGTTCTGCTTCCTTAATTTCTTTCTCCTCCCTCAAGCTTCTGTTTCACCCACTCCTCTCCACTACTTTACCTATATTGTCCTTAAAAGATTTGGGAGAGTTTCACTTAATGTATGAGTCTTTTTAAAATTGGAGGATATCTGCCAAATATTTTTAGTTAAGTATAGTTGAGGTAAGACTGTTCTTTTCAATATTAATTATTCATTTACTTCTCAAGGCCCCTTCAGGTTTAAGACATGGGAACATTTACATGTCTATGTGCTGTGGCAGAGACAAGTGCAATTACTTCATCCAATAGCTCTAGAAAACCGCTTCAATGTACGTTTAAAAGAAGTGCTACAGTTCTGACAATTCAGGTGGTTAATAGTGTCGTGTTCTGATTCTACCAGGCACTATTCAAAGAGCTAGAAACACAAGAATGAGCAGAGAATCCTTTAGAAATTAAGAGCCCTTTAGAAATTAACATACAGGAAAATATACAATAATATGTAAACAAATAGGTACTGATAAGAAAATGCTAAAGTAGGGTAAAGCAATAGAACCACTGCATAAAAGTGAGAGCTGCTTTAACGAGGGTGGTTAGGAGAGCTCTCTGTGCAGAGGTATCATTTGAAATGAGATCTGGGTGATGAGAAGAAAGATCTGGTGAGAGAATGTTCCTAGCAGCATAAACGATGGGCATGGAAATCCTGAGACAGGCTCAGTGTGTTTAAGGGCAGGGTCAGTGTGGCTTGAGCATAGTGGATGAGAGAAATGGAAGATGAGATCACAGAGATATGCAAGGGCCCTGGTAAGGAGTCTGAGTTTTATTCTGGTGGCAAGGGGAAATCACTGGAGAATTTGAAGCAACAAAGGCGTATGATCTGACTTATTCTTTAGAGTAAGAGTGTTCTGGCCACTTTGGGGAGAACAGACTGTAGAAGAGAAAGCAGACCAGTTTGGTGTGAAGAGAGATGAGTGTATGACTAGAACTGTAGCAGGGGAGCTAGTGAGAAGGAGTCAGATTTAGGATATGTTTTGAAATAGAACCAATGGGCTTAGTGATGGGTTGAGTGTAGGTATGAGAGAAAGAGCAGATATGAAGATAACTCCTGGATTTTCTACTGAGACAGACAAAGATTGTGAGTGAGTGTACTGAATTGGGGCTGGGTGAGAATCAGTAGTTCTGTCCTGGCATATGTTTGAAACAGACATACAGATGGAGATATCGCATAGACACACATGTCCAGGTGGGAGATAGACTTTTAATAGCCACCAGTGTCACCATTAAAAGATGGTGTTTATGGGATCCAACAAAGGACACTGAGTGGGAGAGAGGGACCACTGAGGTGAGAGAAAAAATCCTAAGTGTTTCAGTGAGTGTGGTCAACAATATCAAACGCTGTAGAGAGACTGAGGGAGATATTAGATTGACATTTTGTTTTGAAGATAGAGGTCTCTTTTGACCCTAATAACTGTTTCCATAAAGTGGTGGAGACAAGCCAGACCGCAGGCAGTTCAGGTGAGAAAATAGAGGCACTGTGTGTACGTATAAAACTTTCTGAAATTTTTGCTGTGAAAGGAAGAAATAGATCTGTAGCTGGAAGGGAATGGACAGGCCATGGGAAGGTTTTTGTTTGAAGATGGTATTAAGGAATGTCTGTAAGCCAAAACAAACGATCCGGTAGAAGAGAATTTAATGACGCAGAGGGATGCAGAGAAAAAGGGTATTTGCAGGATCAGTCTTCAAGAAGTTGGATTCCAGAGCACACCTGGAAGAGCAGACCTTGAATATCAATAGGGACACTATCCATGGCAACTGAGAAGAATGCGGAATCATGTAGGTATACTTGGAGTTGCACTCATGAAACAATGGTGGCAAGATAAAATAATTTTTGTCTTATTGCATGCATGTTTCTCTATGAGATATAAGGTGACGTTATCAGGGTAGAACTAGAGAAGGCAAAGGATTTTAATAATCTGATGAGCAAGAAGGTGTGAAACAGCCCCTCCATTTACCAGAGAAGTGTGGTAGAGTTGTTTGGCAGGGCTGAGTACCTATTTCAGATTTGTGGTAATGCAATTTAAGACACTTTAGTCAGCTAGATTCCGTTATTTTCTCCAACAACATTCAGTGCTAGAGTATAGGTGCAGGTAATCTGAGTTAGGTTTATAAACAGAGTTGAAGTTTTGCCAGTGGGTACCACAAAGGGGCCAAGGATATGTATAAATGAATGGTTGTAGCGCTGGCCCACTGCATCTAAGCTGAGTAAGAAAGAAGTGAGATGAGGGGACATGGATGAAAAGTAGCAGGGACAAAGGATGAGGTTTTGATGAGATTAGAGAATTGCTTGAAAAGGAATAGTGGAGTACATGAGCAGAAAGGATGGGAAAGATAGCTGTGGAAAATCTAGATTAGGGAGGTAACATAGTTATATGGTAGAGGGGTATGACCTATGAGTGAGTAGAGATGGAGTGGAAGAAAATATCATTGGAGCTGAAAAATATCAAGGTATAGGATGGGTTTATGTCAGTTAATGTTGCCAAAAATGACCACAGAAGGAGCGAGAAGACTGTAAACCACATGCTACGGTTATCAGTGAAAGGGGGGAGTGGCAGGGAGCTCAGCAGATTGTCCACAGTAAGATGGGGTGCTGAGTGGAAGTCTGACGACTCTAAAGAAGCTGGTTTTTTTGCTTGTTGTTTAATACAAAAAAGATATGAAATCAGCAATGGAACACGAAGACATCTATCCTTCCTTTAGGACCTAAAGAACACAGGGTATGGAAGGAAACCAGCATTGTGGGGAGTACAGGGGAGACATTCTACTTGGGGAGTGAAAGAGAAACCCAGGTTTCAGTTAAGCCAAGAAATGGAGCGAAAAGACACAAAGAGAGAAAGCTTTTAAGCAAATTTGCTGATAACCTGGGTTATAGAGACCACAGAGGGAGGGATAGGAGGGCAGGCAAGGGTTGAAGATGGGGCTAGAGTAGGTAGTGGTTCTCAGTCCTAGCTGCACAATAGAATCACCTGGGGAACTCTTAGAATACTGAGGCCTAGGCCAGACCCCCCTGACCCAGAATCTCGAGTCGGGCCAGGGTGCCGTGATCCTGATACACAGGCAGAGTTGAGAACAACTGGATTAAGTGATATCTGAAGCAGTATGGAGATAAATGGCTTCGTTTTCTGATGGTGAATGGGTGAAAGGAGTTGCGAGGCCTAATGGGTTAGTCCTACGAGCACTGCTGTAGAAGGTGTAAATTGGTACCAGACTTTTAGAGGACAGTGATTCTCCTTCTAGTTTATCCTGTCTCCTGGCTATTACCAGAGATGTGCACAGTGATGTAGGCGCAAGGTTCTCCACTGCTGTATTAACACACCACAAATGGAAAGTCAAATATGCAACAATATGGAACTAAATTATAACAAAATAAAATGCAGTCATTAAAAAGATTAGAATATGACGTACTGTCATGAAAAAAGGCTCATGATGCATTAAGTAAAGGCAGGTTAAAAAACATTATATATAGCAAGGTACCAAACTCAAATATATACTTACTTTTATACACTAACACAGATAAGAGACTAGAAGGGGAAGAAAAAGATAGCATTTATCTTCGACAAATTCAAAGTATCAAAGGTGACTTTTTATACTTTTAAAATTTCTTGCACACATTCTATATTGAAGGAAAAAAGATTTCTTTGCTCGTTTCGGGGAATTGCTTATTTTAAAGAAAGGGGTTTATAATACAGTCCCAATTCCCACTGTTACAAGTAGAATTTGGTTTGTCTGACCCAATCAGTTACTGGTGACAGGAGCATGACATGGGCTTTGAAGTGCAGTATTAAGAAAAATACCCCAAACTTGGAAATAAAGCAAAAGCCGCTACAGAATGTCCTTTCAAAGTCATACTGGGGCACTGTTTAACATGCCTGCCAAGGACATTTCTTAATCTAGGGCGGTGGTTCTCAAAGTGTCCTCCAAGGACACTTGGGGGTTCGCAAGACACTTCTGGAATCCTGTAAGGTCCTCTCTTTCCAACTACATAACTGTGTCAGGCCAGATTTTCTTCATATATTTCAACCAAAACAACATACTGCAACATATGAAGGCAGAAGCTGATGAGAATCCAGCCGTCTTCTGATAAGCCAATTAAGCGTTCAGTTTGCAAAAGTGTAAATCAATACCTTTCCTCAAAGTATTTATATCTGAAATTATTTTTCATAAAAATATTAACATATAATGGGCTTATTTTTAAATTAATATTTAAACATTTTGTTTTAACTTCTAATAAGGTAAATACTGATAGACCACTTAGGGTCCTCAGTTTTTAAGAGTATAAAGGGGACCTGAGACCAAAAGTCTGACATGCACTGATCTAGATATGTCCAACTTTGCTATTTACTATGGAGGACTCAGATAACTCCTCAAAACACCCTTCCTGGTGGACAGCATAACTCCTGTTCCTCTAATTCGGCGGCCCAGGGTTTCGCTGGTTCGAATCCTGGGTGTGGACATGGCACTGCTCATTAGGCCATGATGAGGCGGCATCCCACATGCCACAACTAGATGGACCCACAACTAAAATATACACCTATGTACTGGGGGGATTTGGGGAGAAAAAGCAGGAAAAAAAAACTAAAGCAAGCCCAGCTCAGAGTTCTCTGAAAAAATAACCCTCAAAAGTTAAATACTGCTATTCAATTCTACAAATAGAATATGTTCAGTGAAGCAAGGATGAATAGCTATCTTCATGAAATATACAGCACACTCAATAGAAGGGTCACAAATGATTGTCCCTTACACAAAAGCAAATTGTGTCTTAATTAGTAAGATAACTCATTCATCATTAAGTCCGTCTTTAAAAAAAACCTACCTTCTACTATCGATTAAAAAGATCTATACCACAGAAAATATGTCAACACCAGTTATTTCAGTCAACAGTTTTGAGTTTGTCTTTAATCCCTTTTATTGCTTCTTGCTTAACAATGTTCAGTCTTCCTGCTGAAACCAAAATGCTTTCTTGGGATCTTTTATAGAATTATATATTCTTTGGGGAAAACTCACACTTTCTAACAAGAAATACTAGGAAATCCAATGGTCTACATTTCACAACTCTTTACTTAAAAACAAAAAATAAGCTATGTGTCTTTAATTTCAGAAGAACTACTATTTTACAACAAATGTTTTATTTTTTCATTCATAAAAACAGTCCACAGCATTCATGAAACAAGATGGAGAAGAAACAGAGACATTTTTCAGGTGGATTCTTTAGTTTGAGAACAGATGAGCTGGTAACAATCTAACACAGATGGAAACAAACACAATCCATATAAAAACAGGATTTGAAAGATGGAGGGGAGGAGATATATCAACCAAAGTAAATTTAGAGCTTTCAGACATGCAACTCAACATCTGAATTTTCTTCACTCAAAAACTAACCTCGGTGCTTTAATAGGTGTTCATAAAGAAAGCTACAAAAGTATTGCAAAAATGTTAGCTTTACATATACCACAAAAAAGAGAGAGAGAGAGAAAAGAAATTAATAAATCCCCAGCTATGCCTACGATGATCACGAGTTTTCCCTAAAAGAGACAGGCACAGAAAAATAACCTTTTGCCAGCTTAGCTTCAAGGTACAAGAGCTTAGAGTCCTCACTTGCGTGTTTCCTGCTCATGCTCTTCTCGGTATAAAGAAATATGGTTTATGCAATGGAATACATACTTGAATTCCTTAAAAAAGAATCACAAGTTTCATTTTATATATACAACAAATTTTTAATTATGTACTGAAAATAAATTACAGGAAATAACTTTAAAATGCAACAGAAGACAAAGTCACGATAAACATTCCCATTGAATTCCCTTGGGGGGTGAGATTGCAGTGCTCAAGGAAGATAAATATCACAAATATATCAAAAACTTCAAATTGTCTATGCATTCACACACTGACATGAGCCACAAACATTCCTTCACAGGGACTGTACTTATTAGCCTACCACAGAACCAGATTTTGCCATAAACTACAAAACTTTTAATACAAAATTGTATTTATATATTTATAATTCATATACATGCCCTATCTGTGATTTTAGAAAATAAAAGCTACACACTGTACAGACACTCTTAACTCATAGCTGTAGGCAACATTTTTGGATGGAATTTCTCCCCCAATAAAATTAATGGCATATTTTATGTACATGAAGGCTAAACTGCATAAAAACAGCTCAGTTTCCCAGATATGCATCTCCTTTTAGGGCAGATTTATAAATTTAAAAAGGCAAGACAAATGTACACCTCAGAATCACTTTCTTAGCTACGAGAGTTGTCATGTAATTTCTGTGAAGTTTCTGATACATGCATTTATGTAATACTGGTATTGAAGGCAGTAAAGCAATATATACTTTTAATGTAGTGGCTCAATAAAGGCTTCATTGTCATTTCAATCTGATTCTTGATACAGTGATTCATTAACTTCTCTAAAAATTAAAATTTCAATGGGACACTATGTTGAAGAGACTCTAAATACATTTCTTAAAATATTTCCCTGAAATATCCTTTTACATAAGACAAATTTCACTAACATTAGATTAAGTAAAAACGAAAAAGAAGAATTAAACATGGCACAACTGTGCATGATAAACTAATGCTCCTCAGCCAATCTCCATGTCTTAGGAGCCATGAACAGAATGCTTAAAACCAACGAACAATTTTCACACTCTGTGGCAGCCATCTGTGAAGCCAGTTATACTAAACTACTTCTACAGTTGATTGTAAACTTTGGTTTATTTTTTCTTTATTTGAGTTCTCATTGTACAGCAAGCATGAAAAAAAGGGAGAATGGAGTCCATGAGGAGATGAACTGTCAGTCTGTCTTTAATCTGGCATGATGAGACACCTGGTCAGTCAGGCCTGCTTTGATAGAGTTTGTTACAGACTGCCTTATGTTTTCCTCCATCAAATTATCACCCAGGGGCTTCAATACCTGTGATATGAGAAATGTGCAAAACAAATAAAAACATGAGGTAAAAAAAGAGTTACATATAAAAATAGATATAAAAATTCAATTCAAAGCAATGAAGAAAATAACCAGGAATGTGGGAAACAAAAAGATGCTTCTCCCAAAAAAAGTTATGATCCTACAAATAATGCAGTTAGACATTTTATAATGCAACAAAAATTACTTTCCTCCTACTCAAACCATTTACAATTCCTATGAGATGGATGTGCAATTCCATACCCTATATGCAGCATCAAATCTGGTATGTATACAGCATTTATGCAGACCGGCCCAGACGGTCCTGCTTATTGTCCTACATGTATAAGTGTGAACACTTCAGATAGAGAAAAAAGTTAAAAATACTGTCTAATTTTTCTTCTTGTTATTGTTGGATGACAGTCTCTGTCGCTGTGCTGATGAAAGAGCACGATGAACCATTCGACGTCTAGTAACTTCAAACAGTTTGGAAAACACCTAAAACATGGAGTGATTCGTTAGGAGAATGACTCAGAGTGCCTTGAAGTTAAAGCGTTTAAGACTACAAGAATTTGAGACTTTGTAGGTTTCTCACCTTCCTGGGACTCCTCTGAAGCAAAAAAAAGAGAAATGCAAGACAATTTAGACAATGTTGATGCAGCACAGATCTTCCCTCACTACTGATCACCTTACCTCAACATGCTGAAAATAATTTTACATACTTTAGACTTTTCGATTTAATTGTTTTGTAATAATGGTACCTCTAAAATCCTAGAATCAGTGTATACAGGAGATGACTGATTTTCAAAAGACATTGTACAACTATTGAAATTCATGTTGTAGAAGATTAGTAATGGTCCAAAAGTTTATTCTTAAAAAGTGAGGTGGTACCAACTTTTAATCAATCCATCTTCTACTAGAAGATACCAAAGGCATATGAACAGTGAGATTTTTTAAGAGATAAAAATTTAAATTTAACAAATATCCAAACAGAAGCTTCCAAATCAGATCTGAATAAATAGAGCATTTGTTTAAAAAATAAATACAAGCTCCAAATTAATATAGTGGGTCACTTTATAAAATAATAAGGACATTATTACAAGAAAAGTCAATATCCAATCAACTTTCTTCAAAAAATGCTTTACTTCTTCAATCTTTGAATTTAAAGCCCAAACCAACACGGACCTACATATCCTAGCATCTTCAAATAAGCCCAATACTTCATCAGCCCAGAAAGGCTATCTGAAAATGCCTATTATACTGTCCATCAGTAATTACTGTAGCTCTCATTCTGGTTCTTGACATGATGCTCAAGTACTTCCCGACGATCATTTTAATGACAACATTCTTAAATGGGTATTTTCCGAACACAGGCAATTCCAGCACACAGTTGACTGATACACAACATGGCTTCCCTTAGAAGATACTTGTCAGGCCCGACTTTGAATTCTGGTCTGACGTAACATTATGGTTTGGATTCTGGGTGAGGTAAATGATTATGATTAAGAGAAGCTGGTTCTGTTTGTGGAACTTTGCTTTGTTCATTAGTGTTTCCATAGCACAGAGGTCAAACACAGTTTCTTTGGTATAAGAAATAGCTATAGGATTGTTCCTTGTAGTACATCAGTAAATAGCCACTATCTTCATGGAAGGCAACGTAGACCTGAACACAATTCAATATTTTTCCTGGAATATAAGCATGCATTGCTTCTTGCCAATATTAGTAAGAAACTTCTTTTGCTTTCCTAAAGCACTGCACTTCCGAACTTATTTTCCTTACCTTTGTGTAACTCTTTCATTGATTATATTTTCTTTTCTCTCAAAGAAAAAAATCTTCAGAGATTCTGGCCCTGCCCACTGTCTGGTATAATCATGCTTACGACTAAGACTCTATCCAAAGGATATTACAGATTTAAGCCAACTAAAGTACACTATAATCATGACTTTAAAGAAAAAAAGAACTCTTCAGTTCATACTTTAAATAAAGATTATACATCCAAACAACACAGAAAACATCCTTTTGATATTCCTCATATAAAGGGAAAGCAGGTATGCAAATATAGGGGGGCTGGGGGAACAGGGATGATAGGGAGGAGATTAGTCATTGAAAAACCAAAAAATAGAAAGATAGATACCAACCTGTTCCCATAGTGTTTCAGCAATCTGATCAATCATTGTTCCAATTTCTCTGAACTCCCCAGAGTATTTAACATACGCCCAAGTACAAAGAGACGTCAGTGCTAACCCCATGACAAGGTTACACAAGACGGCTATAGAGTTTAGGCCAATAAAGCCAGTCAGTCCTGAGATTATATACATAGCAAACATAACTGCAAACAGTGTGGCAGGGGTGCGAGCAGCATAGAAGATGTTTTTGCCATCATTGTGCTTTATAAAATTTGCATAGGTTTCTTCAATTTCAGCCTCAAGCTGGTCCTGATAACGACGGCAGAATTCATCTCCACCCATTTTTTTTACTGAACGGAACTGTTTAATCGCCACTTCCTTGAGATCCAGGTGTTTTCGCTCCAGATCTGAGGGTGCAATGTAAGGCTTGTCCCCGCCACATACCTGTAGAGGCAGGATTACAGCAGGACAGATTACATGCTAGAAGTAAGTCACACTTGAAAGAAGTTCCTTGCTCATAGCTTTCAGTCTCAAAAAGTCAAACCACCTACACGGTTCAGTTTGAAACTTGTTCATAACACCTCACACAATCATAACCTACTTATTTCTTATATGTTTAACTGACTCAGGCAAAATAAATTTTTCAAACATGACTAATACCAATGAAGACAAAAAATATTTTACTGCAATCTGTACCTGACCTCACTTGACCTACCATAAGGGTACAAAAGACTGCTGGCAAGAGAGTGGGTAACAGATACACATAAAAAAGGTACTTTAATGTTCAATCTAGCAAGCTTGGCATAGAAATTGCTACTGGCCTTAAGCTAATGTTACTTACATCAGAAGCTACTAATAACAGCACTCTGAATCATATGTCAGAAAATATTTCAGTACAGTTTATGTAATAACTTACCACCTGTATCTTTAACTATGTGAATTATTTTCTTAGTTTATTTCTAGCAGAGACAATAAAGGGGAATTAGGGAATGACGTAACATGACAATGCATAAGGAGCACAAATAAGTTCAATTATTTTAAATATAAAAATCTTCTCTCTCATTCTAGTGTCAAATTTAAATTTCAGTTACAGACCTGTTCCATACTTTTGCAATAGATCTCTCTTGCTCCTGCTACTGCAGCAAGATTATTAGCTTCAGCTGTTGCCTAAAAAGTAAAATAAAATGTGCCAATTTTATGCAAAAAATACCTGATGACTCTGTAAATTCTGATTAACACAGTAAGTTATGTACAATGAACAAGTCTGAAAATGAACCAGAGAAAATATTATCAACTTTCAGTTTTCCTTTCTAATGGAAGGAAACACCAGTATAAAGGATATAGTAATTGCTTCTAATAGGATTCCCTGCCTAATGTTGTTTTGCTTAGGTTTGTTAAAATGGGTTTGTAGAAAACACCACATATTTTCAGGAAATTACAGAGAATTAAATAGATACACCCTAAAATGTATCAAATCTCCAGACGTAAAGAATCAAGAATTACACATATGGTTCTCTTTCTTAAATACACAGAACTGCTTACTGCATGAGTTTCATGAGAAAACACTGTTTAATCCACTATCAGACTGAGAAACTGCCCAAAGGAGCAAATCTTAAACAATATGAACTAGGTTAAATAACATTGTCCCAAAAGAACACTTACTAAAAAAAAGAAAAAAGAAAAACCTAAATTCACTAGTAGAAGCTCTAAACCATTAATACCAAGAGAAAAATAAGCCTTATTTCAACCAACATTCATTGTCAGACTCAGAAGAAGCTTGGTTCAGAGAGGGCCATATTAAGCTATCTTCTGCAACAGAAATTTTCCTACGCTTTTCAAGCAACTGAAAAGAAGGTACTAAGGATTCATTTCTGGTGGCCTATATGTGTGCAAGGTCTGCTATCTGTAGTTAGAAAAAAAATGATATAAATATAAAAACTTCAGGACCCATGACATATATTGCCTTAAACACGTAAAATTTATTTGCACGTAAAGAAGCACCACTCCATTTCCAGCACGTATCGCTAAAGCAAAGATTTTTTTCTCCTTCATAAATAAATATGGGTACAATGCACACACTACCTGAAGCATGGACTTTGGATGTGGAAGTTCTTCTCCTTGATAAATTTTAATGTAAGCCTAAAAATACAAAGACTCATTATATAGGTAGCTTATGCAATTTGGCTCTACATACCCAAAGAAAGAAAAATCATTAAATATAACGATTCACACTATTAAAAGGAAAGTCTAGGTTTTAAGTCATATACTCTCAGTTCAACTAAGTTAACCTTATTCTCAACATTATTAAATGTGTATGTTGCTAAATAATACCCTAGAGAAATGTTTCTAAATATAATTCCATCTTCCATAAAAGTTGTATCTCATATTTAAAAGTTATATATAAAATGCCATCCACTTTATGAAAAGAAATCCATTAATTCCCCCCTGCCAATGTTTCAAATAAATGTTAGAAAACATTTTAACTCAGTATTTTACTTTGACTAGCTGAAATTCAGTTCAAGAAAAAATATCACCTAATTTTCAATTTAAAAGTAAGAAGGAAAGATGGGAATTTTCAGTAAGTCCATATAGGAATCTTTCATCTCAACTTTCTACTGACTCTAAATTAATTTATAACTAAACAAAGGTAGTATGAAAGTTATCAAGTGTCCATTAAATGACAAAAAAATACACTCTTAGTTAAACATATTTTCCCTTCCACATCTCTATAACTACTACGAATAAATACAACCCTCTACAATGGTCTTGCTCTGGCAAGCAAGTGATAAAAACTAGAGAAGAAGAGAGGGAAAAAAAATCTATGAATAATTTACTTGAACTCAGAAACTAGTTTTGATACTTTCAGCTCTTATCAAGTACTCAGAACTGTGAGAGAAGGTTTCTGTGAGAACTCAAGATGCAGAATTACACTCCCAATGTTATCATTCACAAGTGATGGTATTACAATAATATCGTCAATGATTCTTCTCTCCATATCAGAGCCAGAGAAAAAGTAGAATAATTCTGTAAATAAATAAAACTACTGTCTAGAAAATACAAGTTGTCTGCTAGAATCTTAAATATCCTTATATATTGATTCACCCAATTCAAGGCAGAAAAATACATTTTATTTTAAAACAAAGGTAAGAAATTTCTTGTACATACAGATGAGTTCTAAGTCAGCTATATTTCTAACTTAGACAAAATCATTTAATGTAAGAGTTTTCCTACCTTAAAGTATTCTACAAGATCTCTACAAGTGACCTTAGATCCACTTATCTCTTTTTCTACCAAATTTTCAGGGGCAAGAAGTAATGGAACTAGATTTCGAAGCTCTCGTTTAAAATCTTCACCAATATCTAGTGGACATAAAATTAGTCAACGTATTAGTCAAAAAAAAAAAAAAGGTAAAGAAGTCCCCATTGCTAAGAGGTCATAAAATTCTGTTTCATGAAATAAGAATACACGGTACCTACTACCTAAGTAGATTCATTTTAAAAAACTCATCCAAACACGTCATATCCCCTAGGGAAAAACACAATCCACCCCCCCACTCTACTAGTCCATTTCCCTCATCCCCCAATGACTCTTTCAGTTAAAATAATAAATAAAACAAATTGTGAAGTACCAAAATAAATTCCACATTAAGTATTAACTAAACTATCCCTTTCAAAAGGCAAACAATTCATGAAATTGTATTAAATTTTAATACTAGATTTTGTTTTTCCAGCCATACTATAAAAGTTTCATCAATCCGCAAGCCTTTTGCCATCATGCTCAAAATAATTCTACAACATACAAAAAAATTATACTATCACCCCTGAAACAGAGAAACTTAAATTTGATTACATCAATACAATATATTAGTAAAGCTTTTTAGCAGACTGCCATCAGACGAAAAACTGAAATGTTCCCAGTCTTCAGAATTTTTAGGACAACAGACCTAATACGTTGAGCAACAGACCACATATGTTAATCAACATGCTAGGTGTTTGCAACAAACCAGTGGAAAGCTAGAAAGACCACACAGAGCATTACAATCACATCATTAACAATGCATCAAAATGTCCTCCAGTATAAGACAATTTAAGGAACGATGTATTTAAAAAACCATTCAGCCTCTAAAAAATAAGTTCTGATTTTAGCAAGAATGAGAATTCCCACCTTTCAATCTCCCATCAAAACTAGGATTAGTTGCAACTTTAAGACCAGGATGTGGCAAAAGGAAGCAACCGAGATTTGAGAAACAATTGTGAATATGCTTCCTTACATTCTGTAACTCTTCATGTTGATTTTGTTTTACCTGAGGGCAGAAGGAGACAGGATGAAGGTGCAAACAGGAGAAAAAAAAGTTTTTAAAGAAAACCCATAAATAATCACACGTATGCACACTTAACTCAGATGCTACTCCAGATGGGTGTTTTTTGACAATGTAAAATTTTTTACTAAAAATTCATTTCTGACCACTTTGGTAAAACCCCACTTTGTCTTAAACCAGAAAAGATGTTTTTTCCCATGTTAGCTGCCAAGGATCCGAAAACACACAAATACTAATTAATCATAATATCTGACACCAGAATAACTAGTTGTGGTTGTGATTTACAAACCAGTAAATAAAGAAGTTCCCTTTAAAGTACTTATAATGGCAAAGAAAAAAACAAAGTACTAATTTGCATACAAATAAAAAGGCCAGCCCCTGAGCAAAGTAACAGCTAAGGTGAGAAGCTCCAGTGCAGTCCAAAGAACCTCAGAAATTTGTTAGGATTTCAGCACAAATGATTACTGATGATTTATGCTAGTTACCAGTGTTTTGAAAAAAGAGATTACTATGTACTTTCTGGACAAAAATCTTAAACTTAGATTTTTAATGACTACTTATCCCAATATAACTCATATACTCTCCCCCAAAGACTCTTCTCAAAAGCCATTTGAAAAAAACATGCACCATTTGTAATCAGCAATCAGATTTAGGAAACTACCTAAATCTCCATCAAGAGTAGAATGGAAAAATTGTTATCTAGTTATATGGTGGAATACTGCATAGGAATGAGAATAAATGAACTAAACTACATGCAACAATATGGATTAATCTCAGAAATATACAATTGAGGAAAAGAAGCTAAACACAAAAGAATGCATACTGTACATGATTTCTTTCATTAAAAGTCCAAAAACAAACAAAGCCTATCAGAGGTCAGGATAGTAGCGGAGGGTATGGGGGGTTAGCGGATGGAGGTGGGTGCTTCTGGGTGCTGGTTACATGGCTTTCTCAATTTGTACAAATTCATCAAGCTGCACACTTATGATTTGAGCACCTTTCTGTATCACTTCAACAAGACATTAAAAAAAACCTTCTTTTCTTTGAAGTACATAATTGAGTTTACTTAGTATGCCTAATGTGCTTTGTGTTAATTTCTTCTAAACAAACCAGAGAAAATTCTGATGACTGAAATTATCTCTGACAGTAGGGTCTGGAAATGACTTTCAAATGATCCAAGAATGAGGAATTGATTTTACTCTCATGTTAGAAATAAGAAAATTATATTGTACCCCAAGTTTTTGAACATGGTTGAGAAACTAAATACATCATCCCACAGGCAAACAAAATTTCACCGACCAAAGAAGAGAATCCTCCTACTTAGGAATAAAGGGACTTTTACGTATCTTTTGTGTATATAAGTAGATGGCTAGTATCTGACCTGAGGGTTTCCCAAACACTTCTGTGGGAGGGTCCCTTTAGGAATAAAGGATCATGTTGGTGAAGTACTTTTCCAGGAAAGACTTGGTGTGGCATATTGCATGGGCCAGGAGTCTGGATGTTTGGGTCCTAGCTCCAGTTAATAATTAGTTAAGTAACCAAAGCCAAGAGACTTTTCTGGGTTCCAGTTTCATTATATATATGATATATATATTTTTATATATATAGTAAATACATTATATTTATATATTAATTATATATTTATATATAATATATAACTAAATATATTACATATATATGTATATAGATATATATATTAAGTATATATATATATATAAAAGGAAGGCTGAACTAGATGATGTTTAAGATCCCTTTTCCAGCTCTACATGCTGTCACTGTGAGATAATAGCCAGCTCTGGTGGTCTGGTGGTTAAGATTGGGCTCTCTCACCAGTGAAGCCTAGGTTCATTTCCTGGTCAGGGAACCATACCACCCATCTATTGGTTGTCATACTGTGGTGGCTGCATGTCACTGTGATGCTGACAGCTATGCTACGAGTATTTCAAATACTAGCAGGGTGTATCAGCATGGTGGACAGATTTCAGCAGAGCTTTCACACTAAGACAGACTAGGAAGAAAGACCTGTCCACCCATTTCCAAAGAAGGTGCCCTGAAAACTCTACGAACAGCAGCAGCGCATAGTCTGATACAGCACCAGAAAGTGAAAGGATGGCATGAAAAGACTGGGCAGGGTTCTGCTTTGTGTACAGGGTCACTAGGAGTTGGAATTGACTCAATGGCACTAACAACAATTATGAGAGAGTATTCTTTGGAGAGAGGGTCTCACATCATCTGTGTTCAATCCATACACGTATTATCCAGCCTGCCCCAAATGTTCAGAAGCTCAGCTGGGCCAGAAAGAGATAGGCATGCAATCTAAGTAGATCAAAAAGTTAGTCTTCTTCAAACTTTTGTCCTTTGAATATTGATTTACTGAGGGGACAGTTGATTCTAGAGACAAATATTTGTTCCTTAATTTGTATTTGAGGGCACTGCCCTCTGGCAGGGTGTTACCAATTTACTTTCATCCATAAAGGATGGAGTCATCTGGGTAACATGGGATACTCAATTTACTCCACGACATTTGGAGACTGTAGTCTAAGCAGCAGTGCAGGCAGCCCACTCCTTCACCTGGCGTGGTGCTTACGCTTTCCTCTCTAAGAAATAGGAGCTTACCTGCAACCTCTTTTCAAGGAATTGTTTTCCACCTTCCAAACCATATGAATGTTCATAAGGATAACTCCAATCTCGAATTAAAAACATTAATGTCTACAGACAGAAAAAAGTTAGAAATCATTTCTTACAAAATTTTACAAAAAATCACTGCAACAACTGAAGCCTCCCTTACTCCCCTAAACAATCTTTATCAAAAGTTATAGTAACCAAATGGTTAATACTGCTCATAATTACATCAAGAGCCTACCTAAACCAACAACACTCCCAGACCCTATACCCAGCAATTGCCTTCAATTGAGAACCTCACTGCGTATAAAGAGTCACGACAGGCAGTAACACAGTATTTTAAAAAACGAACAAAAGGCATATCAGGGCATATAGATGATAATTTTAAGTCAAGGTTATATAACAAGAAGATCAACTAACCTAATTCTAGACCAACTAATTCTTTTCACAGAATTTTTTATTTGTATATGCTTAGGTTTCTCAACCTCAGCATTGTTAACATCTGGGGCCAGGTAATCCTTAGTGGTATGTGACTGTCCTGTGCATTGCAGGATGTTGAACAGCATTTCTCGCCTTTATGCACTAGATGTCAACAGCATTAATCTCCCCTGCAAAAATGTGACAACCAAAAATGTCTCCACACATTGGCAAATGTCCCCTAGGTGGAAAAAATGCCCCAGTTCAGAAAAACTGATGTACACCAAGTAGAGTACATTTCATTCATATGCACAAAATGAAGCCATAACCTGCCCAAATATTTCATAAAAGTGATCACTCGAGCCAGACAAGACTGAGGCAGAATCAATGTAAACCCACTGACACTGAGAATAACCAGCAATGCCGTCACACTGGAAGGATTCCACACACTGACAAGCAAACAGGGTGGAGTCATTCTCACCTACTATAACACAACTGACGAAACTGTACTAATGTCAACTTATAAATTACACTTACTTCAAAAAAGAAACTATCTGAAATTGATAGGACTCCACAGAAGCAAGCAGAGCATATGCTTCTCAAATAACTCCACCTGGGTTAATTTCTGACTTAATATTCTGTACCTGGCATTTAAAAGGAAAAAAAAAACCATGGGGATAGAAGGGGTGCAGGAGGGTGAGGGATATAATAAATTCTGGAATTTTTCTATATGAAACCAAAACAAAGAATAACAAGACCAACCTCAACCTGTAAAACACCACGAAAAACAAACCTACAATATCTTGTGGTATAGAAACACGTTTAAGACATTTTCATGACTGTCTTAAGCTTTGGAATTAAATAACATCTAATTAAGACAAACAATATTAGCCTCTTAATCTAAGTAAAAGTATTAATCAATCTATATTCATTTGTTCTATTTCCTATCCCAACAACCTACTACTGATAAGTTGGTGAAGACTATAAATTAGTTTAAACTCCACTGAATCTGTTGTTAAAAATGAGTTTGCTGTAATATATTCATGTCTTCAGAGTTACGAGATGAGGTGGATTGACAGCTTTTCATAGGTAAATTTTAAAAAATGATAAAATACTTACTTACCTGAAATGGTTTCTGGTAGATTTCTTCCATTGCCAGTCTGCCGTACTCTGTAAATAACTATCAAATCAAGTTATTTAAAATAATGCCCCCAAAGAAACTGAGATATTTGTAAAGCTGTTCTATATATATCAGACCACTAGATATCAGAGCCTTTAAAATCATTTGAAAGCCAAACATTTAATTTCCTAACAGACTGGATATATATTAAATTCTTTTAGTAAAGAAGTCCTACGACAGTTTAAAAATCATATAATATTCAATCTTCTTACAATATTATAGGCTTCTAGGTGTAAAGTCACAATAAAGTGGGAATTAAATTTTTAATACTTTGGAATACATTCTTCGAGACATACGTACTTGCAAGTGTTGAAGATCATCTTCTTGAATATTCTGAGACAAATTATATACCTGTTAAAACAAAATTTTGTTTTTATTAGTGTTTTATTTTGAATACTCAGCTGTGTAATAACTTTACTTGTGGAAATGAAGGCTATTTTATACCTCAGCACAAATGAAATCACTTAGCCACTATCTTATCTAGTGGCATATGGAAAGGAGTTTCTCTTTTTTCCTAACAGTCAGGATAAAACATTAAGGCAGAAGCAGTGGTGGTGAACCATGCAAAAATCATGAGTATATGCATATGGGGCCTAGAAAGTAGAAGACATAAAAAAAAAAGTGTATCATGTGGTTTCTTTTTCTCCTTCTCAAAGTTTCTTTAATGTTATGATCTCTTTTTTAAAAAAAGGTGAAGATTGTTTCCACAATTATTTTTCTAAGTCAAGGAATGTGAGGGGCATAGTTCTACAAAGATAAATTCCTCCCTGGCACAATCATAATACCATAAATCATAATATTTGCTTATGGTTATTTGGCAGACACCTCTAATACCATCGACCCTAATATGGTTCTCTTTTTACTTAAATAAACTTATCAGTATAAACAACTTAACATGAAAATTTTATAAGCCTGTAGTAGTTAAAAAAAATAACAGTAGGTGGCACTCATGCCCTATCAAGAATTTTTTAGGCAGCTTTTGAATGCACTTAGACCAGAGCTGATAATGGAAGATCTAAGTACTCTCAAAGAAGGGAACTGGGAGAAAAGACTCACTAGGTCCAGTCCTTCTGAGTCAGGTCTTTAAAAGGTGACCTAGGCCACCACAGGAGAAAAGTAGGTATCCACAGATGTCACCTCTGTGACAAAGGTTATAAGAAATAACTTTTGTCTAAGAAGATAGGATTACACCAATATACTACAAAGCTACAGTAATCAAAACAGCATGGGACTGGCAGAAAAACAGACAGACAAATCAACAGAACAGACTGAAAGCCCAGAAATAAAACCACACATCTATGGACAGCTAATCTTTGATAAAGGAGCCAAGACCATACAGTGTAGAAAGGAAAGTCTCTTCAATAAGTGATGTTGGGAAAACTGGACAGTCATGTGCAAAAGAATGAAAGTAGACCATTATCTTACACCATACACAAAAATTAACTCAAAATGGATTAAAGATGAATCTAAGATTTGAAACCATAAAACTCCTAGAAGAAAACACAGATAGTATACTCTTTGACATTGGTCTTAGCAGTATCTTTTCAAACACCATGTCTACTAAGGCAACGGAAACAAAAGAGGCAACATTAGACTAAAAAGCTTCTGCAAGGCAAAGGAAACTACGAACAAAATGAAAAGAAAATCCACCAACTGGGAGAAAATATTTGCCAATCATATATCTGACAAGGGGTTAATAACCAAAACATATAAAGAACTCATACAATTCAACAACTAGAAAACAAACAATCCAATCAAAAAATGGGCAGAGGATATGAATAGACATTTTTTTCCAAAGAAGATATAAAGATGGCCAACAGGCATATGAAAAGATGTTCAACATCACTAATTATTAGAGAAATGCAAATCAAAACTACAATGAGATTTTACTTTACAACTGTCAGAAAGGCTATAATTAATAAGACAAAAAATAACAAACGTTGGAGAGGATGTGGAGAAAAGGGAACTCTCACACACTGCTGGTGGGAATGCAAACTGGTGCACACACTATTGAAAATAGTATGGAGATTTCTCAAAAAATTAAAAGTATAAATACCATATGATCCAGCTATCCCACTACTGGGTATTTACCCAAAGAACATGAAATCAACAATTCACAGAGACTGATGCATCCCTATGTTCATCACAGTATTCACAATAGCCAAGATGTGGAAGCAAGTGCCCATCAATGGATAAATGGATAAGATGATGTGGTATATATATACTACTCAGCCATAAAAAAAGACAAAATCGTGACATTTGCGACAACATGGATGGACCTTAGGAGTATTATGCTAATAAGCCAGACAGAGAAAGACAAACACCATATGATTTCACCTATATGTAGAACATAAATAAACACACGGATAAGGAGAAAAGATTAGTGGTTATCAGAGCAGAAGGAGTTCCGAGGAAGGCAAAAGGGGTGAAGTGGCATATATGTAAGGTGACAGATAAAAACTAGATGATTGGTGACAAACACAATGCAGTCTATACAGAAACTGATATATAATAATGTACACCTGAAATTTACACAGTGTCATAAGCCAATATGACTTCAATAAAACAATTTTTTAAAAAAACAAAATAAGGTTACTCCAAAGATAGAACAATTTGTTCAAATAGCAAATAAGTAATAATCTAGCTGACAACCACTTGGAGGTCAAAAATATAAACAGCCAATATAGGTCAGCAAACCTAAAATTATATTCTCAGCTAATTCCAAAAAGGGAACTTAAAATGACTGAGGTGATTAAACTCTAGATTTAACCTTAGAAACTGAAAGCATGATCAACCTATTCATACCCACATGAGCCTTGGCATTTAGAAAATAGGTCTAGATCCTTTCATTGTCAAGGGCAGGTTGCAAACAGCAAAGACAGAACAGGATTTGTTTATCATAGATCATTAGTACATATTATACTGCACTGTACTTAACACATGCTCAATAATTATTTGTTGAAAGACTAAATGACAAGAGGATCAATCGGTCATCGATCTATTAGCCAGGCAGCTTATGTAAGGAAGAGGAAAAGCCTAGCCTCAAAGATCAGGAAGAAAGGAATAACAAAAAAATAATTTTAATATTCTTGATTATTGTTTACAGAACACTTTCTTATGTATCATCTCATTCAGATCTCATTTGTGACTGCACACAATTCCTCATGAGATAGGCAAGATGGGTAAAATCCTCGTTTTACAGATAAGAAAGTAGCTTAAGTGGCTGTCCAAAACCAGGCCTCCTATTGCCATAAAGTTGAATAAATAAACAAGAGAACACCAAGGCACAAGTTTTAGGACAGAAAATTCCCTCATTATAATTTAAGGTAAGCCATAGAGCCAGCTAATCTGAAGGGCTATAATGTGATAATATAAATACAAAAATGTGGCTCTGCTTGTCTCAAAAGAATGGCAGTTGTGCCACCTTGCAAGATCAGAGAAAAAGAGGTAGACAAAATGGAAAAGAGAGACTTTGAGGGTCCCCAATACCATCATTTAATTGGTAGTGATAGATATCTCCAGCCCTAAAATAAACAGAAGCCATGCTGAAAAGTACTCCTCATAATAATATGCAAAACTTTTTTCTACTCTCACAGCTGGATACTTCACATTGAGGAAAGAAAGAAATGGGAACTTAAGGGAGACTGGTCAAATGTTCCAGATGTTATCAGAAACCATTACAAAAATTCCAAGACACTGTGACAGTATCACCTATGATCTATTATCGATAAGAAACATTTCTTATCTCAGGAGGAGCACATACTTTTTTTTAACATTTGCGAATATACTTCTTGATACATCTTCACCAGCTGGGCCTAACCACTATACTTCAATAATTCATCTTTCAGCCAGAGAAGTATCAACCATAGATGACAGAAAAGAGATGGCCTAGCTTGAAGAGACTTGAACTTGATAGAACACCAAACACAATTAGGGTATAGGATAAATGAAAAACAAAATGGATTTTATTCCTTTTCAAATGCAACAAGTGGTAAAAGTCCTCAGTTTATTATATAACATCACTTAAGTTTCCTAAATTAAATATGAATTAATTCTCATGCCTCTGCCTCCATTAGTTCAAACAATCGAGTACTAGTTGTCCTACAAAGCAAATACAAAATTAAGTTTAATTACTTGGTTTCTTTGGCTGGTTGGTTGGTTTAGCCAAAAAAATAAAGATATACCCTACATCTTACTTTATCTGCAGCTATATGACTGAAATCAAGTAAGGATAACATGCAATATCATCTTTTCCTTAAAAGAAAAAGCAGAGATGCTATGATGAAAAACCAAAGGGACTGGCTATTGGTTTACTGCTGCCTTGGTAACCACTCAAAGTATGAAATTTCACATTGTGACGCAGAACAGCAAGCATGGAAATGTAAACTACTAATAAGAAACGTAAATAACTCTTTCTAATTTTAATCCTTTTTTTCTTCAATCAAAGGCATTTTGAAAAGTTATTAGGATTATCTGAACTGATCATACCACAGCATCTCACGTCTCACCTGGACAGAGCTAGTCATAGTGCTCAGAGCAAACACTGTTGCACAGTCTTTGATAGTTGACTGGCTATCAAAGGCACCCTGGGTATCCATTAGCAGCACAGCCACCTAGGAATTTAAAAGTTTAAAATACTAAGTAAAATACTCACTAATAGTGACTATAAAAATGAAATATAAAATGATAAATGTCAAAATCAGTAATTAAGCCAAGAAAAGTATTCTAAGTTAAATACCTCACATATTTTGACATAATAATCCATATATGTTAAAGTTATCAGACTTAACAGTTTTGTGTTGTTTTGCTCTTTTATATCAGAAAATAGCTCAAGAAAGAATATGGGAGAAAAAAATAGTAAAAAAAGCATAAACAGAATTTTACTTTTGTTCCATTAGGTCTGTCGATCACAAATACTTCATTCCAGACTTGTATGCCTGTTGTTTCTCTTTCGCAACCACCTCGCCATGTAAAGCCAGTCAATGGTTCATTGTTTCCACCAATCCAACTTTGAGAATCCTGTTAAAGTCAAGCATAAATGTAAAATAAAACACAAAAAATTAAGAACTAAAAAAGAATGTAAGAAATCACCGTTCCTTATTTTACAGATGAGGAAGGTAAGTCCAGCGAGATAAAATACACTGTAACATTACACAAGTAGTTACAAAGCAGTCCCAAATCCCGTCTGAGGTGCCTTGTCTTAGAGTGTGATCTCCTCCAAACCTTCTCAGATCTGCTCACATTTTCACTCTCCAGGTTTCTAGATAAGTAGGGTCACATTCACTATTCTCCATTTTGGAGAAATTTCCCATAATTTAAAAAAATCGTAAAATATACATACCAGCTATTTTGACATCTCCTTTACAGATAAGCAAAACTAAGCTTCAGACAGAATGGCTGTCAAAACAGCACTGCTTTCTTAGAATAGCTTATACTAAAATATTTTCATACTGTCTTAATTTTCTCTTTAAAAAATATCAACTTTAAAAATAACTACGACACTTGTCTGGAACCTGATTCAAACAATCCAACTGTAAAAAGCAAACCAAAAAAAAAAGTCTTTTTCGAAATCAAAAGGACATCTGAACCCAGAATGGGTATTATATTAGATGGTGTTAAATTGGGGTAAAGATGATTGTTTGGTATGATAACGGTATTGTGGTTGTGTTAAAAAATAATAATAATAATAGAGTCCTCTGTTAAATACTCAAGTATTTATGATGAAAGGATATGCTGGCATTTGCTTTTAAATATTCCAGCCAAAAAAGAACAAAAAGACAGGGAAGAAAACAAATGAAGCAAGACAAGCACAATATTGCTAGGTACACTGGGGTTCATTATAACACTCTATTTTGGGGTATGTTTAAAATTTTCCATAATAAAATGTTATAACTAAAATCACAGGGCTAAACTGCTAAAATGAAATATTATGAAATAACATAAAAGTTAATATACCACAACACAAGGTAATTTATCTAGAAAATTAAATCTGGAACACAATAAATGAGTAACTTTGACAGATATCAGATCCCTATACTTTAGTATACTTAAAGCCCACATACCCTTTACTCAAAGTACCCAGAGGAAAATTCCTTTGTTTCAGAAATACTTCTAATAGGCTTGGAGAAATATATATAGTAAAAGACAGACAACAAAGTCCAAACTAAGCGTAGAGAAAACATGTTTAAGGTAGGCTCAATGAGGGATAAAGCAATTTATGAAAAGTAGATATAAGGTGAGAAAAAAGTGTTGTCCCCACCATCATCTAATGTGAAGATCAGCCTTAAACTTCAAACCATCTATAATTACTATTCTTCGACATAACTCCCATTCCCAGTGGGTTACCAGTCCTATGAATTACGAAATTCTCTTGGACTCTCTTCTTCACTTTTCAATCTTCAACTTGAGGACCCTCATCTCTCTGTTGGTCACAAGGCTGCCACAGGGCACAACTCCATTCACACTATATACTATGGATTTGTGCTTCAGGAGGCACCCTTTGCAGAGATTACAATTAACAGTACGCCTAGACAATGTGCTCCCTTTTGAGCATGGCTAAGAGATACAGAAGAAATATGATCCTTTATATTATTCCTAGAAACAATACAATAACAGGGACAAGACAGTAAAAATAAATTTTTTAAATTATGGATGACTGAAATCATAGCCTAACATGTTTGTTAACTTTACCCTCTCCAAAAGAAACTTTAAAAAAAAATTAGTCTCATTAAAAAAAAAAATCTACTGATTATATATCATCTCTTCTTAGTTTAGCCTGTAATGGAAACGTTTAAGAAGTAGTAAATTGATTAGTCAATAAAATGATGAAAGAAAACATAAATTAGAGAACCTAACTAATCAAAACTAGTAAGTTTTGATATTTTAAAACTTGAAGTTAAGAAGTCTGCTATTTCTCTAACATACTAAATACTGATAACTTTCATAAAACACATTCATTCAACAAGTATCTACAGAACCCTTAACCAGGTGGCAGCCATTGTTCTAGGTTCTGGGCCTACAGCAGTGAACAAGAACAAACGTTCCTGCCCTCAAGGAGCATTCTAGTGAGTTCTAGAAGCAGCCTCACTGATAACAAATACTATTTGCTATCATAAGTTACTAAAAGCAAACCTAAGAACTTAAAAAACAGTAAGCTGCTACCATTTACGACTGTGGGGACCAAAAAAAGCCTTCAAATTCAAAATTCCAAAAACAATCTTATTCCTCCAGTAAAATAAAAAGGAAAAGAGAAGATCTTAAAGAATAAATGTCATTTGCAAAAGGAAATCTGAAAACATCTGAGCTTTAAATGTAGTCAAATACTAGTGAATAAACATAAGCCCTTGCCAAAAAGACTTACCAATATAATATAGTGATCAACAGTGAAGAACTCCTACCTACTCTAAATAATAATAAACACATTCTTATTCTACCACAGGAAAGATAACATTTCCTAGCAACAAAGTGAAACACTAGCTAGTTAAACTTTAAACACAGAGTTGGTGGTCCATCGTATCACAACACACACAGCTCCCTGTTTGCAGGCCTACTGACTCCAACAACAAGCAGGCTGGAAGAATAAGAGCCCATCCAGAAGCCTTAACAACTCATTACAGCAACAAGGAAAAGAGACGGAAAGGATGAAATTAAAGATCCAAGAAACACTACAATAAAAGAAGAGATCCTTCCTAGCTGCAAGGCATTCCCCACAAAAACACCATAGATGAAAGAAAATCTTAACCTGTATAAAATGAGTGCTTAATTCAGGAGGTAGGTTATTAACACTCAACACCCAAATTACTAGCTAAAATGAGTAGTATACACATTCTGACCAACAAGCATAATTTAGTCTTTTCATTTGAATATGTAAGAATACACTGCAAGTCCTGGAACAAATTAAGAAACATTAGACTCTTAAAACAGTTTAAAACGAACATCTTAACAACCCCACGTCTGACCCCATCCTCTTGCACCTGGACAAACAGATGACATTATGACTGACTCAAGTCACAAGCTCAGACAAAGGACAATTCTATCAACTTAGGCACACAGAAGAGAATACTCTTTTTAATAAAATGTTCTGGTTAAAAAGTGTCCTTGACCTTCTAAACATTATGCTAACTGAAATATGCCAGACACAAAATAACAAATATTTTATGATTCTACTTATATGAGGTACCTAGAGTAGTCAAACTCATAGAGACAGAAAGTAGAATCGTGGTTACCAGACACTGGGGAAAGAGGGAGAATGGGGAGTTTAACGGGTACAAAGCTTCAGTTTGGGAAGATGAAAAAGTTCTGGAGATGGGTAGGTAGTGATGATTTCATAGTAATACGAATGTACTTAATGCCACTAAACTGCACACTTAGAAATGGTTAAGGTGGTAAATTTTGTTATGCATTTTTTAACCAGAATTTTTTTAAAAACATGTACTTGACTGCTACCGGAACAGAAAAGGGGAAACACCTCTAGTTATTAAACTGAGGTGTGACATGGAGATCTCACTTTACAGTCTTCCACTGGACTTCCAGTTTCAGCTCTCCCATGTAAAAAGCTAATAAGTCACCACAACTATCTTCACAAGAAGAAAAAAGCTGAACAAACTGAAAATCACTAGACTTTTCTTTCTTCAATCAGAGAATTGAGGTCACAGGGCAAACCATCACCCAGATATCTGGAGGGACAGGTGAATATAAACAATCACAGGCTGAGGTCAGTTTACCAGGAGCAGAAACTGCTGGAGCAACTGGGAGGAATGGTCATCTAGACCAACTGCTGGCAACGAGAGTGGACTACCTTGAGAGCTGGGAACTCCTGCAGGCTGTCTTAGCAGGCCCCCACTTTCCTCAGTTCCCTGAGGTTCTTAGGGTAAAGATACGAGAAAACTAGTTTTTATCCATCACCATACACATGTGCTCCTTTACTCCCTTTGCCCTCCTTCAACTCCCTTCTTCTCTGGTAATCATCAATCTGTTTTCCTTATCTATGTGTTTATCTTCCACATATGAGTGAAACACAGAAACTGAAATATAATAATGTACACCGTGTTATAAGCTAATATGACCTCAATAAAATAATTTTTTTAAAAAAGATAGGAGAAAACTTCCCTCAGGACTGTGGCAGGTGGAGGGGAACAGTAACCACTTTTAAATACACTCAGGAGAAAGTAACCACTTTGAATTACACACACCCAGAGCAGTCTCCATAACAAAGGCCTACCCACCAAGGCAAACTACCTTACCAGAGCTTTATCTGACACTAGAAAAGGGCAATTTGCCCACTGGAGATCCCCTAGCCTTTCTGTCTCACATAAGGAGAGAAAAAAAAAAGCTAAGAAACACTTCTGAAAGTCATAGCCTAGAGACTCAGGCCCACTTAAAAACTGAGATTTATCCATAAAACGATATAATGTTTCCCCTCCCCCACAATTTACCACCACATCAATAGGGCTCCAATATGATGACAGTGGATTACAACTGAGAAAACTGCAAGACACAGATTCTATTTAAGGAGTTCTTAGGGAAACCCAAAGACAATGCAGGAGGAAGAAGAAACAGAAGTCTCCTGGACCTACAGCTACAAAAAGCATTAAACACAGTTCATCTCCTAACTAGATTAACATAAAACTTCACACTAAAAGCCTAAATCTTCAGTTCCTATTACCTGATAGTTTATGTCTGGCTTTCAACAACTTTCAACAGAAAAGTTACAAGCCATGCCAAAAGGAAAGAAAAAACAGACTGACAAGACAAAGCAAGCAACAGAACCAGACTCAGATAAGATATAGATTTTGGAATATATGACAGTAAATTTTAAATAACTAGGATTAATATGTTAAGGGCTCTAATGGAAAAAGTAGACTACATGCAAAAACAGGTAACGTAAGCAGAGAGACAGAAACTCTTAAGAATCAAAAGAAAATGCTAGATATCAAAAACACTGTAATAGAAATAAAGAAGGTGTTTGAGGAGCCAACCTGGTAGCATAGCGGTTAAGTTCACATGCCCTGCTTTGACGACCTGGGTTTCGCCAGTTTGGATCCTGAGCATGGACCTACCCACCACTTATCAAGCCATACTGTGGCAGGCGGCCCACATAAAAAGTAGAGGAAGATGGGCACAGATGTTAGCTCTGGGCCAATTTTCTTCAGCAAAAAGAGGAGGATTGGCGGCAGATGTTAGCTCGGGGATAATCTTCCTCAAAACAAAGAATGTGTTTGATGCACTTATCCACAGACTGGACATGGCCAAGAAGAGTCAATGAACTTAAGGACATGTCAATAGAAACTTCCCAACCTGAAATGCACAGAGAAAAAAAATAAAACTAATGTAACAGACCATCTAAGAACTGTGGGACAATTACAAAAGGCATAATAAAGGAGTAATGGAAAAATCTGAAAGAGAAGAGAAAAAGGAGAAAAAGAAACATAAGAATCAATAATCAGAGAATTTACTGAAATTAATGACAGATACCAAACAAAAGATCTAAGAAGGTCAGAGAACACAGACAGGATAAATACTAAAAAACCTACACCAGACACATCACATTCTCACTGCAAAATAACAAACACACAAAAGAAATCCTGAAAGAAGCCACAGACAAAAAAATACTTTACCTATAAAGGAACAAGGATAACAACTACTTCAGACTTCTCATCAGAAACCACACAGAGTATAGTGAAATATTCAAAGTGCTGAAAGAAAAAGGCCACCAACCTAGAATTCTGTATCCAGTGAAGTTATCCTAAAAAAAATGAAGGAGAAATAAAGACTTCCTCAAACAAAAACTGAGGGAAGTTGTCACCAGCACACTTGCCTTGCACGAAATGTTAAAAGACGTTCAGAGAAAAAGAAAATAATATAGTTCAGAAACTCAGACATATATATAGAAAGACTGTCAGAGAAGGACTAGAAGGTACAAGCTTTTATTCTTCTTATTCTTAAATTGATCTAATAGACATCTGTGTATTCAAAGTACTAATAGCAACAATGTATTGGGTGATTATGATATATAGATAAAGGAAAGGAACGACAGCAATGTTACAAGGGACAGGAGTGAGGCATTGGAAATACTCTGTGATAAGGTACCTGCACTACCCATCAACACATAATACTATTCTGAAGTGGACTTAAATTAGTTGTAAATCTATATTGTAAACTCCAGGCAACCACTAAAAGAATTTTTCTTAAGTATAATAGATATACTAAGAAAGGATATAAAATGCAATCATATAAAATGCTCAATTAAAGCTAGAGAAGGCAGAAAGTAATAGTTTAAAAAAAGAAACAAGGAACAAGTACAACAAACAGAAAATAGTTACAAACATGAGATATTAATCCAACTGTATCAATAATCACTTTAGATGTGCATGATCTAAATAAACCAATTAAAAGACAGACTAACAGTAGATTAAAAAACAGTCCCAACTATTTTTTGTCTACAAAAACCCAGTTTAAATATAAAGACAGAGACAGGTTAAAAGTAAAGGAATGGAGGAAGATACAACAAAAGCTGGAGCAGCTATAATAATTTCAGACACAGCAGACTTCAGAACAAGAAAGTTATCAGGATGAAGAATGGTATTAAATAATGATAAAGGAGTCAATTCTCCAAGAAAACTTAACAATCTTTAATGTGTATGCACCTAACAACAAAGTATCAAAATATGTGAGGTAAAAACTGAACTGCAAGGAGAAACAGACATATCCACTATTATACTTGGAGATTTCAATACCCCTCCACCAGTAATTAACAGATCCAGAAGACAGAAAATCAGTGAGGATATAGACAAAGTGAATAGTACCCACAATCAAACGGATCTAACTGACATTACAGAAAACTACATCCAATAACGGCAGAACACACATTCCTCTCAAACTCACACAGTACATTCACCAAAACAGACTACATTCTGGGCCTTAAAAGAAATTTAAAGGAATAGATTATACAAATTATGCTCTCAGACCACAGCGGAATTAAACTAGAAACCAATAATAGAAACATAGTTGCAAAATCCCAAAATAGTAGCATTTAAAGAACACATTTCTAAATAACACATGGGTAAAAGAAGCCTCAATAGATTTTAAAAAATATTTTGAACTAAAGGAAAACAAAAATACAACTTATGAAAATGTGTGAAATGCAGCAAAAGCAGTGCTTAGAGAATTTATAGCATCGGGTGCACACATTAGGGAAGAAGATCTAAAACTAACGGTCTAAACTTCCACCTTAGGAAACTAGAAGAGTAATATAACTAAAGCAAGCAGAATAAAATTAGAAACAAATAAAAGTGAAAACAAGAAAACAGGCTATCAATAAGGAAAAAAAAATCAATGAAACAAAAAGGTGGCCCTTTGAAAAGACCAATAAAATTTGAGAGAGAGAAAAGACAAATAAAAAATATAGAAATCAAAGAGGAGTCAAAACTAATAATTCCATGGACAATAAAAAGATGATAAGGGAATATTAAGAACAACTCCATGCTCACAATTTTGCTAGTTGGAATGGACCAATTCTTTGAAAGGCATAAACTACCAAACTCACACAAGAAAAAAAATAGATTATCTGAATAAGCCTAAGCCTATATCTACTAAAGAAATTTAATCAATAATTAATAACATTCTTAAAAAGAATGAACCAAGCCCAGAGAGTTTCATTGGTTAATTCTACCAAACATTTGAGTAAGAAATGATACCAGTTCTTTATAAGCTCTTCCAGAAAACAGCAGAAGACTTCCAAACTCATTCTATGAGACCAGCAGTATCCTAATACCAAAACCAGATAAAGACATTACAAGAAAGAAACACTAGAGACCCATATGTCTCATGAATATAGATGGAAAAATACTCAAATACTGGCAAATTGAATCCAACAATGTATACAAAGAATTATATACCACAACTTAAGTGGGATTTATTCCAAGGATGCAAGGTAGACTCAAGATTCAAAAAATTAATAATGTAATCCATCACATCAACAGGCTAAACAAGTCACATGATATCAACAGATAGAGAAAAAGCATTTGACAAAATCTAATGTCCATTCACGATCAAAAATAAAACTCCAAGTAGACTAGGAATAGAGAGGAATTTCCTGAACTTGATTAAAAAAAGAAAACCTACAAAAACTCCTATAGCTAATATCATACATAGTGGTGAGAACCTAGATGCTTTCTCCCTAAAGATTAGGAAAAAGATAAGGATGTCCACTTTTATCACTTGCACTTAATATTGTACTGGAGGTTCTAGCCACAACAATTAGCCAAGAAAGAGATAAAAGGTATTCATATTGGAAAAGCAGTAAAACTATTTCCACAGGCACGTCTCACAGATATGCAGATTCGGTTCCAGACCACTGCAGTAAAGCAAGTATCACAATAAAGCAAGTCATACAAGTTGCTTGGCTTCCCAGTGCATATAAAAGTTATGTTTATACTATAATGCAGTCTATTATGTGAACAACAGCATTATCTCTAAAAAACAACATACATACCTTAATTAAAAAATACTTTATTGCTAAAAATTGCTAACCATCAACCAAGCCTTCAGGAGTCGTAATCTTCTTGCTGGTGAAGGGTCTTGCCTCAATGTTGATGGCTTCTGACTGATCATGGCTGCTGAAGCTTGGGGTGGCTGTAGCAAGTTCTTAAAATAAGACAACAATGAAGTTTGATACATCAATTGCCTCTTCCTTTCACAAACAATTTCTCTGAAGCATGCGACCGCTGTTTGAAAACATTTTACCCACAGTAGAACTTCTCTCAAAATTGGTGTCAATCCTCTCAACACCCTGCCACTGCTTTATCAACTAAGTTTATTAATATTCTAAGTCCTTTGTTATCATTTCAACAATCTTCACAGCATCTTCACCAGGAGTAGATTCTATCTCAAGAAACCACTGTGTTTGCTCATCCATAAGATCAACTCATCCATTAAAGTTTTATCATGAGATTGCAGCAATTCAGTCACATCTTCAGGCTCCACTTCTAATTCTAGTTCTCTTGCTATTTCCACCACATGGCAGTTATTTCCTCCACTGAAGTCTTGAACCCCTCAAAGTCATCCATGTGGGTTGGGATCAACTTCTACCAAACTCCTGTTAATGTTGATATTTTGACCTCGTCTCAAGAATCACAAACGTTTTTAATGGCATTTAGAATGGCGAATCCTTTCAGAAGGTTTTCAATTTACTTTGCTCAGGTCCATCAGAAGAATCACTATTATGGCAGCTATAGCCTTACAAAATATATTTCTTAAATATTAAGACTTGAAAGTTGAAATTACTCCTTGATCCATGGGCTGCAGAATGGATGCTGAGTTAGCAGGGATGAAAGCAATGTTCATCTCGTTGTATGTCTCCATCAGAGCTCTTGGGTGACCAGGTATATTGTCAATGAGCAGTAATGTTTTGAAAGGAATCTTTCTCTCTGAACACTAGGTCTCAACAGTAGGCTTAAAATATTCAGTAAACCATGTTATAAACAGATGTGCTGTCATCTAGGCTTTGTTGTTCCATCTATAGAGCACAGGCAGAGTAGATTTAGCATAATTCTTAAGAGTCTTAGGATTTTTGGAATGGTAAATGAGCGCTGGCTTCAACTTAAAAGTCATCAGCTGCATTAGTCCCTAACAAGAGTCAGCCTGTCCTTTGAAGCCAGGCACTGACTTTTCCTCTCCAGCTATTAAAGTCCTAGATGGCATCTTCTTACAATATGAGGCTGTTTCGTCTACACTGAAAATCTGTTGTTTAGCATAGCTACTTTCATTAATTATCTGAGCTAGATCTTCTGGATAGCTTGCTGCAGCTTCTACATCAGCACTTGCTGCTTCACCTCACACTTTGAACTTATGGAGATGACTTCTTTCCTTAAACTTTGTGAACCAACCTCTGTTAGCTTCAAACTTTTCTTCTGCAGCTTCCTCACCTCTTTCAACCTTCATAGAATTGAAGAGAGTTAGGGCGTTGCTCTAGATCAGGCTTTGGCTTAAGGGAATGCTGTGACTTGTTTGATCTTCTATCCAGACCACTAAAACTTCCTTCATCTCAGCAATAAGGATGTCTTGCTTTCTTATCATTTGTATGTTCACTGGAGTATCGCTTTTCATTTCCTTCAAGAACTTTTCCTTTGCATTCACAACTTGGCTAACTTTTGACACAAGAGGCCTAGCTTTCAGCCTATCTGGGCTTTCTGACATGGCTTCCTCACTAAGCTTAATCATTTCTAGCTTTTGACTTAAAGTGAGAGACGCGAGGCTCTTCCTTTCACTTGAACACTTAGAGGCAATTGTAGGGTTATTAATTAGCCTAATTTCAATATTGTTGTGTCTCAGGGAGTACGGAGGCCCACAGAGAGGGAGAGAGATGGGGAATGACGGATCAGTGGAGCAGTCAGAACACACACAACACTTACTAAGTTCATTGTCTTATATGGGCGCAGTTTGTGGCACCCTAAAACAATTACATTAGTGATCACTGATCACAGATCACCATAACAAATATAATAATGAAAAAGTCTGAAATACTGTGAGAATTACCAAAATGTGACACAGAGACACAAAGTGAGCAAATGCTGCTGGAAAAATAGTCCGACAGACTTGCTCAATGCAGGGTTGCCACAAATCTCCAATTTGTTAAAAAAAAATGCAATTATCTGCAAAATGCAACAAAATAAGGTAAGCCTGTGTTTACAGATGACATGATCTTGTATACAGAAAACTCTAAAGAATCCACTAAAAAGCTATTGGAACTAATAAATGAGTTAAGCAAGGCTGTAGGATACAAGATCAATATCCAAAAATCAATCGTATTTCTGTAAACTTGCAATGAACAATCTGAAAATGAAATTAAGAAAATATCATTTATAATAGCATCAAAAAAGGGAATAAATTTAACAAAAGAAGTGTAAAATATACTCTGAAAACTACAAAACATTTTTGAAAGAAATTTAAAAAGCTCTAAATAAATGGAAAAACATCCCATGTTCATGGGTAGGAACACTACATATTAAGATGGCAATTCCCCAAACTGATCTTTCAGATTCAACCCAATCAGCAACAGAATTCCAGCTCACCTCCCACAGAAATTGACAAGTCTAAATTTATAGAGAATTGCAAGGGACCTAGAATAGACAAACAATCTTGAAAAAGAACATAGTACGAAGACTCTCATTTCCTGATTTGAAAACTTACTAAAAAGCAACAGTAATCAAGACAGTCTGGTACTCACATTAGATATATAGATCAACAAAATAGAAGTGAAAGTCCAGAAATAAATTCATATGTCTATGATAAACTAATTTTCAACAAGGGTGCCAAGACCATTCAACAGGGAAAGAAGAGTCTTTCCAACAGATGGTGCTGGGACAAATGGAGAGGCATATACAAAAGAATGAAACTGGACCCTTACCTCATACAACTACTATTCATTATTATATATTAATGTATTATTACATATAATTAGTGGATATATTATATATTAATATTTATTCATATGAGTATAGTATTATTCATAAGCCAAAAGGTGGAAACAACCCAAATGTCCATTAACTGATGAATGGATAAATAAAATGTGGTATATCTATACAATAGAATATTATTCAGTCTTAAAAAGGAATGAAGTACCAATAATGCTACAACATAAATGAACCTTTAAAACATGACTCTAAGTGAAAGAAGCCAGTCACAAAAGACAACATATTAGACGATTTCATTTATATGTATGTCCAGAAGAGGCAAATCTATAGAGACAGAAAATAGATTAGTGGTTCCTTGGGGGGGGGGGGGGGGGTTTGGCAGCAGGCCCTGGGGAGACAGGGAGATGGTAGCTAAAGGATACAGAGGTTCATTTTTTTCATTTTGAGGTGATAAAATGCTCTAAAATTGATTGTGGTAATGGTTATGCAACTGTGAATATACTAAAAGCCATAGAACTATGCACTTTAAGTGGATGAATTCTATGATATGTGAATTATATCTCAAAAGAAAAACAAAAAATCAAATACACTCAGTATACAAACTTAACCAAGACTCCCAGTCATACAAAATCCACCCCATATAATATTACAGAAGTTTAGGAGAAAAATGAATAGTCTACTGGAGATTCTGTTAAATGTCTATATACTACTGCTACGTGGCATAAATCCTATGCAAGCTTTTTTTTGTGTGAGGAAGATTCTCGCTGAGCTAACATCCGTGCCAATCTTCCTCCATCTTGTACGTAGGATGCAGCCACAGCATAACTTGATGAGTGGTGTGTAGGTCCACACCTGGAATCCGAACATGCAAACCCCAGGCCACCAAAGCGAAGAGCACGAACTTAACCACTATGTCACCAGGCCGGTCCCATAAACTTGCTCCTTGATGAAAGAATTACAGTGAACATTCTCCAAAGCATCTATAGAAAATGCATCCCATTAGTTATTTTTTAAAAAAGTTTCAAAGAGTGAGAACAAAGAAATCCTGAACTAAAAGTCACGAGTTGAATAGCAAAATTGTTGTGGGGCAATAGGGGAAGAAGAGATGCGGACAATTACTTAAAAGAAAATTTCTCCTCTCAAAACAGTTAATGTTAATATAAAAGGAACCTAAATTATACAAGACTGTTAAACTCCCTAAATGTCTTAAAACTGGTAATTGAGTAGTCAGTGCCTATGCCTAACAGTACATTACTTAAGATATTCCTCAATAAATGACCTAAATAAAACCAATTACTTTAGAAATAGTAATTTTAACTTACAGGAAACAAAGATTCCAGAACGGGAAAAGATCTTCTGGAACAAATAATTTATGTTCTCTCAAGTCCAAAATCAAAATATGTGATGACACAGGTAGCATAATTTTAATGATATTACAAAATAGGCAGTACATACATTGGGGCTGAAAACTGGAACGCTATTTCAAAGGCTACAAATGACAGAACATTTTCAGGGAATATACACGAATGCAACCAAGAAAGTCTCTCCTACGACAACACAATAAGGACTCTGAACAATATATTGTAGACTCCTCCATCTCATCTGTTTCTGATTCCTCTAGCTTTGGCAAAATTTGGTGAAGTTTTTCTAAAGGAAATTACTCACACTAATTTTAAACCTACATATGAAAGAACAGAAAATTAGTTTCAATTCAGAAATCAAAATCTAGGGGGGAAAAAAATCCAATGTGCCAACGGAAAGAAAGTAGTCCACAGTCCACATCACTTCTATATCCAACCCCTTAGCTTATATTCAGGGGAAAAAATAAGTCCACCGATTTTTATTTTCCTTATTGACGCTTAAAATTCGAATCAAATTTTGCCTCCTTCTTGCACAGGCAAAAATAGTAACAACATAAAATTTAAAATTTCATCAGCTTGTTACAAAAGTTACATACAGTGTTTCACTTGTAATAAGTGAAGTATTCAAAAGCAAATTCAGTTAAAGTAATAATTAAATGAATAAGCTAAACTTCTACATTAAATCTGGCAACAGTTTTATGAGCATATGAACCTGTATAGCATATGATGACTTAAAATAACAAAATGCAAACTTATCAGAATGGCTAAAACTAAAAAGACTAACAGTACTGTTTATAAGACGAAAAGTAACTATAAGCCTCTTACATTGCTGGTGGAGGCGTAAATTAGTAAAACCACTTTGGAAAAAAAATTTGGCAGTCCCTTACTAAAGTTCAATAGGTATTTACTCTCTGACCCAGCATTTCTACTCCTGAGTATAAACTCAACAGAAATAAGTGCTTACGTCACCAAGACTTGTACAAGAATGTTCATGGTATCTTTATTCATAATAGACAAAAATTACAAACAACCCATATGTCTATCAACAGAAGAAGGGGTAAAAATTGTGATATCTTCATCCAATGAAATACCACTCAGCAATAAAAAATAACAATTATCGATACAACATGATAACAACATGGATAAACATTTTAGACAATGCTTAGTGGGGGAAAAAAACAGACACAAGAGTGCATACTTTACGATTACATTTATGTGAATTTCAAATGTAGGCAAAACTAATCTATGGTGATATAAGTCAGAATAGTGGTGGACCCTGAGAGCTGGAGATAGTAATAACCGGGAGGGGGAATGAGAGAGCCTTCTGGAATGCTAGTCTCTTTCTTGATCTGAGTGGCAGTGGTTAGAAAAGCATAAGTACATAAAAATTCACTGGTTATACTAAAATTTATGCACTTTATTGTACGTAAGTTATACCAGAAAAACAATAAACAATAAAATGAACCTAGGAAGAAACTTTTAAAAATATTGTTCTTCCTCTAAATACAATTCTTTCCTGGAAAAGAACATGAAACAAACCAAGTTATTCTTCATGGATTCACACATTTCCCACAAGTCTTACATCTCAGACACTATTAGGCTTAGAGAAAAAGGTGAGATCGAGTTCAGCATCCCATACAGTTTATTCTGAGACATGTATGCTCCTGGCAAATTATATGTAGCAGCACATATGATCCTTAAAGACAGTTCTTACCCCTTATCTCTGGAAGCAGTTCTGGGAGCAGCTCTTTAAATAGTAAAGAATAAAAACTATATATAGTTACCTTTAAAATGCTTCAGCAATAAGTTAAAAATTGGAGTCAAAACTCTTTACTCATTAAGCATAGATATCAGTGGGCAGTAAGAAAAGTTACCTTGCGTGTACTCTTGTCAGTCTATTTCAACTTTTGAAGTAAAGACTGAAAAATGCACATTTACAAAAGAATAATTCAGTGTAGTTATCAAAAAGGACCAAACATCATTTTACATAGCAGTCTTTAGAATAAAGGCTTTGGCATCAAATTGCCTGGTCCAGAATCTCAGCCTTGCCACTTACTTTGGGCCTCATTTCTTCAATTACCAAGTTGAAATACTAATATTTCTGTCTAGGGTTATTGTGAATATTGAGTAAGATAATCTGTTAAATGTCTAGTAATCAGAGTACCTAGAACTCAGTAAAGATTCAAAAACTGTTACCTTAAAAGATATACGTGCCTGCTCATGGAAGAATACACCACCTATGAAGTGGTCTTGCCAAAAGTCGAACCTGAGTCTGATCAAGTCTCTAGATTCAACTGACAATTTACAGGAAATTCATAGGACAAAGGAACATCTAAAACTACACCAACAGGATATAAATCAGCAAACCCCAATTAGGAAACTATAAGACCAACAGTCAGTTTCTTCAAGAACAAACAAACTGCCAAGAAAAAGAGATGGAGGGAAACCTACAAAGAGTTAAAACACTTTAAAGACAACCAATCACAATGTGGACCTCAATTGGTTGGATCTTGATTCAAACAAACTTAAAAATTAAAGCATCTGAGGCAACTGGAAAACTGATCACTTATAAAATATTACATAACTTAAGGAATTAATTGATTTTTATGTATGATAACAATATTACTGTAATGTCCAAGAGATACATACTGAAATATTTACAAATGAAATGATATATCAACATACTTCAGAAAATATATAAAGTGAGAAATGAGTTGGGGTACAGATAAAACGAGAAAAAAACAGGAAATGATATAAAAATGGAAGCACCTCTGCACGGAAGTAAGAATCCTTATCTAGAAGGGTTCAGTAACAGTTATCTCCACTACTTAGTGTTCAACATATCCCAAGTATTAAGTTTTACATACATTATATAATTTAACTCTATCAAAATTAAGTTTTGACCTTCCTAAACTGATTCTTAGAAGTGAAATTACTTTTACATGACAATTTGATCAGCATATTTCTAACAATTTCTATTGACACGGGAGTAATTTACTTCACTTTGGAAGCATGTGATTCACAAAAATCAGCTTACTAAAACTTGTAAGATCAAAGCAAATATCCATTGACAGTTAAATGGATAAATAAAATGTGGTATAATCATATAGTGGAATACTAAAGTAACAAAAATAACGAACTATCACTACATGCAAAAACATGGGTACATTTCACAGATACCTTAATGAAATAAACCAAATACAAACCCCTATGGTATGATTTCATTCATGTCAAGTTCAAAAACAGGCAAAACTAGTCTGTGGTGAGAGTTCAGAATAGTGGTTACCTTTTGGGGGGTGGCTATTAACTGAGAGAGAGAAAACAAAGTGAGGGTTCTATATCTTCACCTATGTAGTGGTAATATGGGTGTATACATATGTAAAATTTCATCAAGCTATATACACTTAAGATTTGTGCACACTTTTCTTTATGTAAATTATACTTAAAAAAAAGAAGAAAAATTTTTAAAAAGATAAAACACATTTACCCAAACTTCACTCCTAAACAACCAAATCAGCATTTGAAAGGGAAAGAGTACTCTCGAGTAGTATACACAAAAATTTCGAAAAGTCAACCTCCCTCCCACCACCATCACCAATTCCGTCTCTCATTACAGATTTTAATCTCCTCTTGTGTAACTCCCTACTTTTACACATGAAATAATATGGTGATTTTTTTTAAAATACTGATATAATAGACCTAATAGTTCCACGTAAATTATTTTAACTATTTTATTCCGTAACTTTGAGAGTTACTTTTACAAGTAATACACATTTTACTTACAAATTATTAGGTATATCAACAATACTTGAATTTCTGTGATATTCCTCATATATGAGATTCACAGTGAATGTCATATGTGATACCCTTCTAAGTTCAAAATGTTTCCTGTATTACGAATTCAATAAATCAGCAATTCTAGTAACACTCTCATGTTACACATTTCATGGTAAAAGCTTAACTATAATAATTGATTAATTCTGACATGAGGAAATTTATCCTAGAGGAACTTTTAGTTTACCTCTCAAGTTTACAAAAAACTAATTTAAACTTTCCTCCTATACGTCAAGTAAAAACAGCCTAACTTTTCATAATACAAGCAGTATAGCTCAAAAAACAAACTGTACAAGAAGCTATTTACTTCACAAGAAAGTGAGACCTAAAAGTCAGAATTTCCCTTATAATTTGGAAATGTTTGGTAAAAACCTCAGAATATTCTTAGTTTTAAGGACTTAGTTACTAAAGTTTTTGTTTTTAGCCAATATAAAGAGCTTACATTCAGCCTTGTGTTATGTATGATTCCTTTACTAACTACTCAAAATGATAACACTCATCTATTCTTAAATCATAAAGTAAAATATTTACCTTTAGTTCCTTTAATGAACTGCACCCTTACAAAAAGTGACTCAGGTCAATACAGAAGACTTATAAAGTCAGTATAAGCCACTGCTTGTCTCCTACCTTCTTCAGCTAGCATCCCACCTTTGCAGGTATATAATGAATTAAATCCAAAACTATCCCATTGTTATGTCTCCCTTACTTTCATCTCCTAGAAAAAACATGACCCACCACTAAATCAGTATAAGTAGAGGCATGTTATCCCAAAAATTAGACACTGTTTAATGCAATTTTCAATTAACAGAATAAGATTATTTATATCAGGAATTCTACATGGAAACCTTACAAATGAAAATTTAAAAAGATATTTCAGCTTACAAGCCAACAAGCAGGTGTGTATTCACTCAAGGCCTCATAACCTTTCAGAGGCTTCAGTGTCTCCCCCAGGAAAGGGGGAATTCTATTAGTTCAGAGACTGTAAACACATGACACATGTGTGGGCTGCTACTCCCTCCCTCCCCCCCCCACCCCGCCAACAGCTACTACTAATTGATCAGAGATGGAATCAGAAATAGCACCTGAGGTGAAACTTATCTGCCACTGCTTGACCAGAGATCTAAGCTTCTTTTCCCTTCTAACATTCTACTGTCTGTGACCTAATTGGAATCAAATACAGCTGCAGTGAACAGCTCAGACACACACAGATACGATATACACAAGCTAACTTAAGGAGTTAGAAACTCAAAGTACAGGAATTATCATCTTTAAATGTATAGTTTCTTTTTAAAAGAATATGCCACTATTTATACATTTTTCTATTTCAGATGTAAAACTCTGGGAAATAATAAAGTCTAAATGGAAAAACTTTAAAATACTATATCTTTCTCTGTAGTACACTGTAAAATAGTGTTCTTTTATATGAACTACATTCTTGATACTCAGGCATACTTGAACATGCCTAACGAGATACCTAGGAAAAGAATTTACTGAAAAGCTTCCTAGAAACATCAACTGAGAATGTTTACCTTATTACTCATCTCAAGATGCATACCCAGTTACAGATTATATAGAACTCGTAAAGGGTAAGCACCTTGACTGGTGCTTAGACAACGACAAAATGCTGTCAAAGTGTTACTGCCACCATCTTCATGTGGCTTCTGAATGTCAAAAGCCCCCTGCAAAGGCCTTCCCCCTAAATGTTCCACTCCAAATTTCCAGTCCTTCTTGGTCCCTATCAAACTCTCATTCCCTCAGTCCAGTCTTCAACTGTTAGAAAAACATTCTGATTCAAGTGAAATTTTTTTTTGCTTTTTTTCAGGGGAGAAAGTCAAAGTCAGGGAAGGGGAGGGAAGTAACAATTGTCTAGTAACATCAAAAAGTGAAATGTGTAGAGAGAGGGAGAATCATTGATCAAATAGAAAATACGTGCTTACCATGGGCCAGTTATTGTGCTAGGCTTGGGAGACATGGTAATCAAGATGAGGCCCACTCCTGACAGAGGTTAAACTAGCCAGGAAAAATAAGGAAAAACTCAAATAGTATCAACGAAACACATGACCTGTGCTATGAAAGTTGGGACGAGGATACAACATAGTCTTAAAAACCAGAGGTGGCCTCCTATAAAAAGATTAGCCAAGAGTATAGTAACATATGAGAAATAACACGACACACTCAAGGAAACGCAAAAACTATAGTATACCTGACACACAGAGGCAAGAGATGTGGCTCAGAGATCATGGAAGCCACTCTAAGGAACTGGACTTGATCTTAAAAAGTAATAATCTGAAGGTGACTTATTTGAGGAGCCTAGGTGTACTTTTACAAAAGTTTCTTAAGCCTACTTCACCCGTTGTTGTAAAGGTGATCAAGAAGCGGAAGGTGTAGGAAACAGCAAAAAGGCAGAAGATGTACAGTACTTCAGAGATTCAGACATCCTGGGTAGGGGCTACAATGCCTGGAACATAGATGCTCAATCATATACATCAATATACACTATACACAAAAGGGAATTAAGGATATGAATAAGAATCAAGAGCTCACACAAACCATCTTAACTGAGAGGTCTTATCAAGAACTGTATTTTTGTAATATTAAAGATATAGTTCTTACTGTTTTTTGTCTTTCTAAGCAAGGTTGATTGGTTGCTAGCTTTTGTTTTTAACTGGGTTCAATTTAAAAGACACTATTCACCTTGTTATACATATATCTAAGCATGAAGTCCAGCAGAAATGATTTCCCTTTACGAAAAGCTCCTGCCACGGATACCACTACTATGTTAAGATCTCGTATGTGCTCCTGTAGCAATATCTGCTCCAAAGCTTCTTCATCAAGCTCAAAATTATGGTCATCTTCATGTGCAAGAACAATCTGTACTGGACATGGTTTCTTCATAACCTCATCAGAGTTTACTAGGTCATCATCTTCATAATTCTCACCTAGAATTAAAAAAAAAGAAACAGGTTAATTCCTGCATTACAAACTTTTCCTAAAGGATCACAACTAAAGCAAATTCCAAATAACTTCCCCCTATTATAGGTCATTTGAAAATAGTTACAAAAAGTGATGTTCAGGTACATTTGGATTTCTCACTCCCTCTATAACAGGACCAAGAATACTGGTAACATTTCTCACTATATATACAGAAAAGCAACAATACTAAGTATGGCCTCTATCTCAATTAGGTCATAAGAGCTAAATGTAAGCAGTAGTTGTTCTTGAGCACTGCATTATTTTATAAACAATTTTTGCTACATATGCACACAGAAGCTAGAAGCTAGATTTGAAGGAGGGGAATAAATTTCACCTAATAATTCAGATTTCTATTTTCCCTGTAGGAATCACCTTGGAAATTACTCCAAGTTACAAAGATTAAAACATATATATGAATTGTAAACATTATTTTTCATTCTGAAACTTAAAAGGCTAAGGTCCTAAGAAGTTTCCAAAAATGACACTCATGATAAAGCAAACAAATCCCTAATTTAGTAAGAGTAACCTAATAGTACAAGCTTCCCTTATTAAAGCAAAACACAGAATTAATGTTTTAGTGGAAGACAAGAAGAACGGTCAGTGAGGTGCAGAGGCATAACTGAGTTTCATCTGCCTCTAGGGCTCTTCTTCACTAAACAACACAGCCACCACTTCAAAATTACGCAGCCCCCCAAAACAAAGGGAGAGTTTACATAGCTCTCCCTTTGTTCATCCAGCACACCAAAAGAAGGCAATCTTTGCAGAGGAGGCTTACTTAACAGCAAAGAAATAACTATAGAACATGTAACAACAGAGATAAATGTCTAAGGTTTAGGTTTCTGTTCTTCAAAAACAAAAACATAATAGTTAAGTTTCAGAGGGTATCTACCTTGTTTGGCTTGATCAACTGCTTGATCCCAAGTAGCAAGAAGTTACTCCTGGGGACATTATCCTCTCTCACATCAACATTTTTAGGAAACTCTCCCCTTGAGCCTGTGTACTAAGTGTCAGTTTCCAATCTAAGGAGACATACAGTATCTACCGTACTCAATGCAATGAGAGGAGGAATGACACTTCCTCCTCTCCTAGGAGATGGTCCGCTAAAGAGCGGTGCATTATTAGTCAACAGTGAGACAATACCTTATCCACATAACCACTATTCTCAGAGCAAAGATTATATAATGGATTTTTAATGTCTTTACACAGAGAAACATCTAGCCTACTTGATTTGCAAAGACTATTAGAGCCTTTACCTCCACATCACAAGGCACCTTTAACTGTACACAGCAAAATCAACAACACAATTTCAAAATATGCTGCAAACACTGACAATACAACACAAAGAGCAAGCAATATCAAAAGAGAATCTTTGAAAGTAAAAGCAATCAATATTTAATTTAGAAAGGCAGTATCATTGCCTGCTTCAATGATATACAGATATAGCCAGACATGCTATCTGAATGCACGAAAAGTAAATTTTCCAGGAAAGGTCAACACAGTTAAATTCCAATTTAATGTATACTTAGTGGGCCAGATAAATGACAAAACAGTATGCAAATTGTGTGATTAAAAGCTTCCAAGCTTAATTAGTAGTTAAGACCAAGAACTAGGGAGCAAAACCGCCTAGGTGCATGTCACTTAACTTCTCTGTGCCTTCTTTCTCATCAGTAACGTGGATAATCACAGTACTTACCCCAGAGTTGTCACCAGGATTAAATGAGCTGAAATATGCATGGTACATAGTAAGCACTATAGGTGCTTGTTATTAAGGCAACAGTAATTTTTAAACACTCAATCCCACAGGAGAAGCTTTTACTTACACCTTGAAAGGCTACAACTCTACACTGAAGTTCAATTGACCAGTGTAGCTATGTAATGACATCATTATCCACCCATTTGTTCAGGCACAAATCTGGGGGCTGTCCTTGATTCATCTCTCCTTTTCCTTACCCCTAAATCTAATCAACAACCGAGTTTTTAAATTTGTCTTCATTCAAAATTTCAAATGATACCATCCCTGTTCCCCTCATCACCATCTTATCTCACTTAGAGTGGTACCTAATGGGTCTCCCTTCTTGCCCCCTCCCACTCCAATTCAATCCAATCTCCACAGAGTAGCAACTAAGTAATGTAGTTAAATATAAATGTGATTAAGTCTCTCTCCTTCTAAAAATCATTATTACAGAGAATTAACAAATAAAATCCCACATATTGTTTTACCAGATCCCATACTGTCAAATCTCTCCTATCCCATTTGGTGCTACTCTCCCCTTTGTAAACTAAAATAGACAAGCTAGCCTTTTTTCAGGTTCTTATGCTATTAAACTCTTTTTAGACTCATATTTGACTCATGATATTCCTCTGCCTGGACTACTCTTTCCCACATTGTTCCCCTAATCAATTCATACTTATTCCGTAAGTCTCAGTTTAAATGTCATTTCCTCAGGAATATCTTCCCTAAGGCTTCTAACCAAATAGTCCTTCTATACTCCCCCAATCTTAATCCACCCATCATTTGAATATTTATGTATTTATTATATGTCTCCCCTCCTAGATTGCCAATCCTCTGCTTAAAACCCTTAATCAGTTTCCCACTGTAACCAAAAATATAGAGGGGAAAAAAATGAAAATTCCAAGTTCCTTACGAGGGCCTCTGAAGTCATGTGATCTGGCCCCTGCAATCTGGCTCTCTTGCTGTTCCCTGAACAGGCCAAACCCGTTCCCCCCATTAGAATCTTTGTCCTGTGTTCTCCCCTGTCTAGAATGCTCTGTCCCTAGAAATTCACATGGCTTACTTCTCCATCACCTAGGTCTCAGCTCAGATGTTATCTCCTCATTGTGGCCTTCCTCAACCACTCACAGTCCAAATTACAGGCCCCTCCTCATCACTTTAACAAAACAGGTTTTTTTCATAGCCCTTTTCAATATCTAAAATAACCTCTTTTCATTTGTTTGCGTGAGTACTTTATATCTCCCCCTCCACAGAATGTATCCACCACAAAAATAAGGATCCCAATCATCCTGTTGACCACTCTATCTCCCAGCACCTAGAACACTGCTTGGCACCTAGCAGGTGCTTAATAAATATTTCCTGAATGAAAAATGTACAGATTTTACTCAGGAGTTTTATACCTGCCCCTATCTATTTTATAAGCAAATTTGACAATCATATAATTATTTTGGGGAAATACTTCTAGCAACTCAAGAGTAGTATATTTATCACAAAGTTACTATTAAAAGTATGAAGCCCCACCAAGTAATACACTTTAATTAGAAAGAATTCAAAATTAGTAAGTGCTAAAATATCACAGTGACCAAATTTGGACATTGTTGATTTTGTTAAGACCAACAGTCTTGTTTACCGTTATAAAGAAAGCATTAGTTGGTAAATAACAAAAACAAACAAACCACTTGGCAGGAAATCTTTGTTAACTTGAAACCTCACCTAGATTAGCTGACTATAGTTACCATGTGGCCAGTTTTTTCTCATTAGCATGGATAAAGATATGTACCTCAGATATACAGACAGCCTGTCTCTACATATTTGTCACCATTTCTAGTCTACAGACTTCCAAAGTACAGGAAATATGTTTCAAAGGTACAACGGCCCACAACAACATGATTCACCTAAGTCTACTACCCCCATCATGATTTCTCTACCAAATTTGGACTAACTACAGATAAAGTACTTCGTTCACCAAATACTGGTATAGGCGACCCAATAAAAGACAATTATATGTAAATTTCATTAGAATACCTGCAAATATAACATTCAGTGATTACCTACAATTGGAGGTCTTTTTAAATTTAGTACTACTCCAAGATTTTAAACTGAAGTTAAACCCTACGTAGAAAATAGTGATTTTATTTCCATTCTTCAATGCCAAGAAATTACTGGGAAACTAGATTTCAGCCATCCCAACAGATTTTCCTCATTCACTGTTTCAAGTTAGTTCTCCCCCACTCCAGCCCCCAAATGGATCTTTCAAAGTCAAAGCTGAAAGACAACTACAGATGATCAACTGTTCCTCAAAAATTTCTCCATACCCTAACACTAGGTGTACTTAACCTATTTGCCACAAGGCCTACAAAAAGATACCTGTCTTAGTTAAAAAGATCAGTAGTTGCCAGAGGTTAAGGGGGGAAGGAGAGATGACCAGGTGGAGCAGAGAGGACTTTTAAGGCGGTGAAACTATTCCCTATGATGCTATAATGGTATATACATGTCATTACATATTTGTCAAAACCCATAAAATATACAACTCCAAAAGTGAACCTTCATGTAAACAATGAATTTTCAATGATAATGATGTGTCAATGAAGGTTCATTGATTCTAACAAATATGACACACTGATGTGGAATACTGATTCTGGGGTAGGCTATGGGTGTGAGAGGATACGGGTTATACAGGAACTCTGTACAGCCGGCCCTCCATAAGATACCGAACACGTACAGGTTTTTTTTTCTTGTCATTATTCCCTAAATAATACAGTATAACAACTATTTACATTGTATTAGGTATTATAAGTAATCTCGAGATGATTTAAAGTATATGGGAGGATGTGTGTAGGTTATTTGCAAATACTATGCCATTTTCTATAACACACTTGAGCATCTGCAGATTTTGGTATCCTCAGGGGTCCTGGAATCAACCCCACTTGGTTACTGAGGGATGACTATACTTTCTGCTCAATTTTGCTGTGAACCTAAACCTGCTCTAAAAAATAAAAGCCTAGCAAAAATTTTAAAAGACCTGTCTTTTTGATTGCTGTTTAATCATACTTTATCTTAAATTTGCCAAATTCATACATTCAGCATGTATTCCAAAAGCAAAATTTACATGTCAGGACTGACCTAGATCCATCTGCAAATTTCAAGCATCATTATAAGCTAAGACAATAAACAGGTGCCACAAATCTGCATTACAATAAAATGTTACTAACGTTAGACTCAAACTAAACTTGTAGAAAGAGAACCAAGTAAAGAGTAGTTCACTTTTCCAAAGCAATAAAAATTATTATTCACATTCCAAATAAAAACATGAAACAAATTTTTATGGAAAGTAGCCTGCATTCAGTCTACTCAATCTATTTACAAAAATTAGCTATTCTACAAAAGCAAAATAATGTACTTTGTACATTATACTATTTATTATTTGTACAAAATAATGTACTTTGGTATCTGGTACTTGAACCTCAACATTTATACTCTACAACCAAATGAAAACAGTATCTAAGTATTCAAAAGTTTATCCGAGCACATATTTTTAAAAGCCTTAAAGAGGTTATCCCATGGTAAACTTATTTCTAGGAATTTATTATAAGAAAATAAACACTGGGGACCAGCCCCGAGGCCGAGTGGTTAAATTTGCAAGACTCCCCTTTGGCAGCCTGGGGTTCACCGGTTCATACCTACACACCGCTCATCAAGCCACACTGTGGCAGTATCCCACGTAAAAGAACTAGGATGACCTACAATTAGGATATACAACTATGTACTGGGGCTTTGGGGAGAAATGGAAAAAAATAAATAAATAAACAAAGATGCTAACAAAAATATACAAGTTTATTTACCAGTGTCATTTATGGTAGTGAAAACTAATGTTGAGTGTCTCAAAATTGGAAAGTAGCCTAATAGTCATTTTAACCACATGTTGACATACTATGCAGCTTAACAACACACACATCTACTTAAGAAATTAAGGATATTAAAAGTATCAGGATAAAATAAGCAGGAAAAATGCAAATCACAAAATACTACAAATCATCCTCAATTCTGTTTTGATTTGTCTTTAAAAACATAGGTTCACTTAGGAAAAACAAAAACGAAACAACATTTGGGACACCCTCTTCCAGTCATTAGAGTAACTGGTACCAGACTGGCCCTCTGCCACAAAATGTAAAACTAGACAAAATATATGAGGCATCTTTTCTCAAGCATTGAACAGGCAGAAGACAGTAATCTCTGAGAGAAGAAAACTCACAAGTGAGTCCCATGATCACCTGCCTCCCACCTCCCACTCACCTCCACTCTCTGCCTAGGAACAATTTCCTAAACACAGCATGGGGAACCAAAGCACAAGCAAAGATCTGAGTTCAGGACTGCGAAAGCAGCGGGAACCTGTGAGGCAGGAAACAGAGAAAAAGAAGCCATGCAGAGGTGGAGCCCAGAAGTCTTTGGCCAAGAGCAACACGGGTGCAAGGGAACACAACACTATGCAAAGCTTACCAGAAAATAGCTACTACAGGGTTGAATGAGGTAGAGAACACCAGAAGTCAAACAGCATTAGGACACTTGGGCATTCTGGGCCAGCCGTGGTGGAGAGATCTTATGAACACCTAGGGCATCAAACTAAGACAACAGAAAGGCCACATCTTAGAATTAAAGATCATGTTCTGGAGTAAGATCTACTGAAGATCTACCCAAACAAAGCCTAATACTAAGATTTAAAAAGATCTACAATGGAAACAGTTTGGACATTTAGTCCCACCAAGTCAGGAATGTTTCCTCTAAGCTTTCCAGAGATCCACACTAAAAAAGTATAAAGCCAAGCCTACAAAAGGTCAAGACCAACTAGTAATTGAACTGCTCGCCACAAGAAAAACAATTTAACAGAATCCAGAATCTCTACCATGCAAAACATACAACATAAATTATATGATCAGAAATCATTTGACATACAAAGAAAGAGGGAAATGTGGCCCACAGTCATGAAACAAAAGCAATTAATAGAAATCAATCCTGCAATGGCCCAGATGTTAGACTTAATGGATAAAAGCTTTTAAGAAGATATTGTAAATATGTTCAGAGACTTAAAAATAAGGTTTAATAATGGGGCTGGCCCCGTGGCCGAGTGGTTAAGTTCGCGCACTCCGCTGCAGGCGGCCCAGTGTTTCGTTGGTTCGAATCCTGGGCGCGGACATGGCACTGCTCATCAAACCACGCTGAGGCAGCGTCCCACATGCCACAACTAGGAGGACCCACAACGAAGAATATACAACTATGTACTGGGGGGCTTTGGGGAGAAAAAGGAAAAAAATAAAATCTTTAAAAAAAAAAAATAAGGTTTAATAAGTGAATAGACAGGGAGTCTCAGCCAAGAAACAGACTATTAAAAAAAAAATGAAAATTCCAGAACTGAAAAGTACAATAATTAAAATGAAATATTCATAGGATGGACTTAACAATAGACTGGAAATAGCAGAACAAAGGGTCAGTGAACTTGCAGACAGATCAAAATTCTCTAATCAAAACAACAAAGAGAAAAAATAATGAAGAAACACTAACAGAGTCTCAGGGACCTGTGGAGCAACAGCCAACGCGTAGTTAGACTACCAGAAGGAGAACAAAGTGAGGATGGAGTTGAAAACAAAGTGAGGATGGAGTTGAAAAAATATTTGAAGATATAATAGTCAAAATGTTACCAAATTTGATGACAGAGACTTACAGATCCAAGAAGCTCAGCAAACCTCAACTAGGGTAAATACAAAGAAAACCACATTAGTCAGACTGCTAAAAACCAAAGATAAAGAGAAAATCTTTAAAGAAGTGGTTGGGGGGTGGGGAGAGATAATACAAATAACTACTCATCAGAAGTACATAGTAGATATACTGTATGTAGTGTATATAGCAGCTGTCCTTTTAATAGAAAAACAGAGATAGGTTGAAAGTAAAAGGTAGGAAAAAAGATATACCATGCAAATAATCATAGGAAAGCTGATGTAGCATCAAAGTAGACATCAAGATTAGAAGTATTACCAGATATAAATGGGTAATCATCAGAAAGATGTAACAACTCTAAATAAGAGATTAAAAGTTCAGAGAACTAAAGGGAAAAACAGACAAATTCAGAATCATACTTAAAGATTTTAACAACCCTCTCTGAGTAACTGATATAAGGAAACAAAAAATTACCAATACGAATACAGAATAGACAGTCCTGTCCACAAGATACACAAGCCACATGTGTAATTTTAAGTTTTCTGTAATCACATTAAAAAGTAAAAATAAATAATTTTAATATTTTATTTAACGCAATATATCCAACATATTGCCATTTCGACTAATAATAAATATTTTAAAATTAAGATACTTACATTCTCCTTTCACATTGTCTTTGAAATCCACTGTGTATTTTACACTTACAGCACATTTCAATTTAGACACTAAAAGTTTATCAAAAATACATGATCACTTAGATTTCACAAAATTTACAAACTGTTCCAAACATAATTAAAATTTTCCAATAACTGAATCAAATACCAAAAGATCTTTTTCCATTCATGTTTGCATACATGACAAAACTACTTCAGTTTTTCAAATATAAATTAACTAAAATAAAATTCTAAGTTCAGTTCTTTAGCACACTGTCCACATTGCTTTAATATGTATATCCTTGACTGAGGCTGACCATTTTTCTATGTATATTTGTCTTCTCTTGTATGAACTATCTACTAATAATCTAAATAGCTTTAAGAAAACAAAGTGTAAAGTACAACCCAGAAGTTCCCTTAAGCCTACAGTAGCAAATTATTAAATGCTTAAACAGTATTTTGCAGATAGTTTTTCAATCCAAAAAATTTCCGTACTGCTTGCATGTTTAAGAGTACACTGGGGTACCTTGTATACACTACATCATTTAACGCTGAATACTAACCAAAAAGGTTTGTAGTTACTATATATTTGTTTATATAATACTGTATATCTATGATTTACTTCTTACAGAACACTCGGAGAAGAATGCGATTTTCAATGTAACATTATAAAGGAAACTGTGTTTCCCCCATAAGAACAATGTGGTTCTCTCAACTGAATGGGAGTAAAAAGCTGGAACTGGCTATAAATGCAGACTACAGACAGGAAAATTGGTAAGGCTCCATCGCTGCCTCTCTATAAGCACAAACGGGGAAAGCCTCAAAGTGAAATGGCTTTACTTTCAATAACCCTACACTGTTTTCATGACCTTTATTAAGATTTCCACAATAAGGATCAAAATTCAACTGTATAACCAACTCAAAACTAAAAACGAGTTTCAAAACTAAGGATGGCTAAATCAGCTGAGGTTAATAATCCAGCTAAAAATCTGGAGTTGTGCTGAACACAAATATGTACTCTGCTCTCTACTTCTGGTCAAGTTTCTTCAAAGTCTGAACTTTTTTGCTTTAACTATGATCTCAAAAAAAAGGTAAATCACCAAATGTCAAATTTTTAAAAAGTAAAAAAAAATGTCACTAGAAATAAAGCATGGCTGGTATGATATAGAATGAAACAGATTTCCTAAAACAGAATCCCAATGAGAAATAATGTAAACTTACAGGAACTAATGATCTGACTTAAGACAATTTACCCAGGAACCAATTAAGCAGTAAGGTCTAAGGTCCTGCACAAATAGAATCCAGTTAGTCTTCACTCCCTAGAAATGGGGAGTTCAAAAAGGCAGCAATGCACAGTGGACTACTAAAACTACTGGGTGAAATGCTGATGGGGTAGATTACAATGGACAGATCAACCCTTAAGCCCCAGAATCAATCTTAACATTACGAAGAGACAATCAGATATTTTGTGGCCCCTGACGTAATGCATCAGAAGGCACAAGACACCACCAATGATGTACTTCTGGGGAAAATTTTTTAAAAACATGAATCTGATCGAGCCTCTACATCTAACTTTGGGGAAGGAACTACAGGAGAGTTCACTACCACCACAGAGATGGGAGTCAGAAACCTCCTGAAAATGAGAAATTCCACTGGACAAGCAAGTTTGGACAAATAAATTGCAAAAGCAAAGGAGAAAAAGGGGGAACCTACAGAAAACAAACCTAAGAGGCATATCAACCAAATGCAATGTGTGGGCCTTGTTCAAGCAAATCAACTATAAAAAACCTGAAACAATCAGAGAAATATGAACTCTCAATATCTGATATTAAGGAATTATTTTTCTAGTGTGATAATGGTACCATAGCTATGTTTTTAAAAATCTTCTATCTTTTAAAGACATAAAACATTCATACAATCTGCTATGTGCTTCAAAATAATCTGGTGGGGAGGCTGGCTATGGGAGAATACATAAACAAAGTGGCCAGCATGCTGATAATGGTTGAATCTAGGAGACATGTATACTTGGGTTCCTCAAGTTGATCTCTTCACTTCTGTACATATTTGAAAATTTCCATAATAGAAAGTGTTCTTTGTAAGTAGTGAGGCTAACAAAGGCTTTATTAGGAGATGAAGCAGATCTAAGTACAAAAGACAGAGATACAGGCTAGTGCTATTAGAAACAAGAGAACGTCTCTCAAATATTCTAGAACACTGCTTCTCAACCTTTCTTCTACTTCCACAGCATTTTAGTGCTTGGGAGGGGCAGGAGGGTGCCATGGGGGATCAAAAAAAAATGTTTCAAAATATACAAAACAATGTGAAATGACTGCAAAATTCTGCACCTACCCCACCATTCCCCTCAACTCACTTCCCCAGAAATATAGTTCTAAACACACATCAATTCTTGCCTCCTAAAATCTGGAAGCAAGAACTCTACCCTAAGAAACTCATCTTCAGTTGGTTAACTAAAAGAAGGTACTCACTCTTTAGTAGGAAAAACGCAAAAGAATCAAGTTCAAAATCAAACCCATTAAACACTCAACAAAGAAAACTTTAGGCCCAGATGGCTTCACTGGTGAATTCTACCAAACATTTAAGGAGGAAATTAAACCAACTCTAAGACTCTTACAGAAAAAGAGAGAAGGGAATATTTCCCAGCTCATTTCATGCAGCCAGTATTATTATCCTAATACCAAATCTAGATGAAGACATTACAAGAAAACAAAACTACCAACCAACATCCCTCACAAACAGACACAAAAATCCTTAATCAAAATTCAAAATATATAAAGAACTCTTACAACTCAATAAAAACAATTCCATTGTAAAATGGGCAAGAGATTTTAACAAACACTTCAAAAGAAGATAGATGAATGGTCAATAAGCACATGAAAACATGCTCAACACCATTAGATGTTAGGGAAATATAAATTAAGACCACAATGAGGTACCACTACACACTCACCAGAAGAGCTAAAATTTACAAGACTGACAAAAGAATTGGTGGGGAGCAACTGGCACTCACAAATATTTCTGGTGAGAGTGTAAAATAATACAACCACTTTGAAAAACTTTTTTGGCAATACCTTTATATAAAGTTAAACATAACCTCAACATACAACTAGCAATCACACTCCTAGGTAGTTAAAAGAGAAATAAAAACATGACAAAAAAAAGATGAATGCAAATATTCATAGCTTATTCATAGCAGTTATAAACTGGAAACCACCCAAATGTTCACTTACTGGAAAATGAATAAACTGTGTTAAATCCATACAATGGACTACTACATGGCAATGAAAAGGATTACTGAAATACACAACACAGACACATCTAAAAAGCACTAAATTTAGTGAAAGAAGCCACACACGAAATATTGCACTGTATGATTCCATTTATATGATATTCTAGAAAAACTACAGTAACACAAAGGAGATCAGTGGTTGCCAGGTGCAGACAGTAAAGGAAGAAAATTAACTACTGCTATGGACTGAATGTTTGTGTGTCCCCCCAAATTCGTATGTTGAAGCCTTAACCCCCAATGTGATGGTATTTGGAGGTGGGGCCTCTGGGGGATAATTAGATCCTGAGGGTGGAGCTCTCATGTATGGGATTAATAAGAGACTTGAGAGAAACTCTCTCTCTCCACCTGTGAGGCTACAGCAAGAAGACAGCCATCCACAAACCAGAAAGCCGGCTCTCACCAGACATCACATCTGCTGGCACCTTTATCTTGGACTTCCCAGTCTACATAACTGACAAATAAGTGTCTGCTGTTCAAGTCACCCAGAATATGGTAATTTGTCATAGCAGCCCAAGCTAAGACAACTATAAAGGGGTAGAAGAGAACTTAGTGAAATGATGAAAATGTTCTATATCATTATTGTGATAGTGGTGCTTACAAAACTATACTTTCGTCAAAACCCATCAAACCACTCAAAAATAAATGAATTTTATGTGGATTATTTCAGAAAGGCAGATTTTGAAAAAATCAAATTCAGCCTATTTCCCTTAGCACTTTCACTTATTAAATGAGACAAAGTGATGCAACCAACTTATTAATCATTTTCAAAAATTAAAATTTTCTAATTAGTATTGTCCCCTTCAAAGATAATTGTCCATGAAGGTCCAATGTGCTGAAAAACTGGGGCTGTCCATCAATTCTGACACTGCTCAAACTTAATTCAAAATATTTTCTCTTGACCTGAATTTAGGACCTGAAAAACATAATTTTGAGTGTCTCCAATGGTGACAAATTTACTTCTTTGTGAATGAATTCCTGTGAATCCACTATCTCATCATGCCAAGATATTTTGGTTAAAAAATAAAAAGGTATTATGAAGTTACTAATACTTTTTTCTTATAGAACTCAAGAGACACCTTTTTATATTCGGGAGGAGGCATTTTTTTTTTACTCCTGCAAGTGATTTAAGCATCAATGGAATATGCATACATACTTCAAGACACATGAGGACATTCAAGTTCTAGTACATATGCTTAAAAATTAGCCTCAATACTTAAAATTAAATCTATTATATCACTCACAGGGGCTTTAGAGATTATGCAGCCATATTCACTCATTTTAAAAGTAAGGAAAACACATGACCAGACCACTGTTTGGCAGAAGAACTGGGCCAAGTCTTCTCATTAATTTAGTGTTATGTTCTCTATAGCAGTGCTTCTCAAATTTTTAACAGGTATATGAATCACCTGGGGATCTTGTTAAAATGCATATTGTGATTCAGTAAATCTGGGGTGGAACCTGAAACTTCACATTTCTAACTAACTTCAACTGTGATACAAACACTTTGGCCCTCGGAACATAATGGAGTACCAAGGATCATACGATTCTACAGGTGTTTAGCATGTATATATCGTTCATTTTATTTCATGTAGTTTCTAGTGATGTTCAAGTTTTCACAGAATGAAAATAGTCTTACAGCTAAACTAGAATCCTCCATTCTTCCTGGGAGACTGCTAATACTCTAATACAACTAACCAGTCCAGCCTCGCTACTGAGGATTCTGTATAAAGTGGAAAGAGGCAGCGTATATAGACCTCCCTACTTTAAAAATATAAATGTAGAAAATACTTTAATATGTTGACATGATATACAGCTAGGGTTGAGAATTATTGGTCTAGAGTCGTCATCAGTCACCTGGGTGAGCTTTATAGCAATGCTGGGCTTCCCTCCCCAGCCCCAGAGAGATGCAGCCCGGAATAAGAATACTGACAGACACATGAACTTGGACTTCAATAAAATACTTTTTTGAAGTAGAGAAGCAGCTATTAGCCAATCAGGTACTAAAAGAAAAGGTTTTAACTATTTGCTCCTATGAAATAACGTTATTAAGAACTTATATAAAGTTAAATTTCTCTTATAGAAAACTGGAACTACAATGCAAACTTCAAAAAAAGAAACTTTAAAGACACCAGAAGAGGAGCCAACGATGTCAGATATCAGATACTTTCCCCCATTAGCTTTGCCCCTTTGGTCAAAAAGACCATCCTAAACCACCAAGCTTTAAAAATGCTTTTGAAGAGTATAAAATGTACTTCATCTCCTTCCTTCATTACTATCAAATCAAGAATAAACAAAACGTTGTTTTCCTGTAAGATTCACATGTTATTTTCCACTTTAAATCTACTGTTTCCATAGTAACCAGCACTGATGTCATAGAATTTTTTCTGTTCCCATTTAAAGAATACTGAGGCATAAAAATACTTTCATGCATTTATCTAAATAGATGAAAACTGTAAAACAGATTACAAATTATTTTTCCCAAAGCTTATCGTCAAATATTAACCAGTTCTTAAAACACAAACTTGAATGTAAGTGTACTCTAAGAAAAAAAATTCAATTGGAGTTAATTTAAATTAGATATTTTACATGAGGTTGTAGTTTATGAAAACAACTTTGTTGGCTCGTTAAGAGATGCTAGAATAAATAACGGCTCAGGGGACTCTAAGCAACAAGACAGAAATTCAGAAAAATTCTATTTAGGTTCTGCAACTTAGAGTCCTCACTGAGGTTCTTCTCTATTTTCTTCTAAACAGAAGTCTTGCAGAAAATCTCACCCAAGTCACCCCAAAGGTCTTGTATCTGCTCTTAAGCACTTTTTTGGGGGCAGGGGGATATACTTTTGGTCAGTGGTCCAAATTTTTAAAAATTAGAGTACACAATACAGAAATTTTTTAATTTAATTTTTAGGTAATTTGTTTATATGCTACAGGAATTCTTACACATATACACAGGAAGAGAGAGAGAAGGTTCCTTGTTCACTGAGGTACTGTTTATAACAGCAAAAAAACTTAGAACAATCTAAATATCCATGGATAAATAAACCATGAAATAGAGAACTGAAATTAATGAATAAGACCTAAATTTGTACACATGGATAAACCTAAAAATTAATGTCAAATTAAAAAAACAAAATCAAGCCACAAATACATGGTTTGAGCCACTTAAAAATTTTTAAATACAGCACAATACTACATATTGTTTATGAAAAAAATACATATATATTATAGGATGATTAAAAAACCAGGATGGGGCCAGCTGCTGGCCAAATGGTTAAGTTCGCGCACTCTGCTTTGGCGGCCTGGGGTTTTACCAGTTCGAATCCTGGGCGCAGACATGGTACCACTCATCAGGCCATGCTGAGGTGGCGTCCCACATGACACAACTAGAAGGACCCACAACTAAAAATACACAACTATGTACCAGGGGAATTTGGGGAGAAAAAGAAAAATAAAGTCTTTAAAAAAAAAAAACAGGAAACATTTCACCAACTGTAAGACAGGTATATAACTGTGGAGGAAGGATGACAGGAAGAGAAAGACACTGGGAGAACCCTTCGACTGTAGAGTAACATTCTATGTCCTAAAAAAAAAGGATTCAAAACAAACATGGCAAATATTATGTATCAGATCTATGAAATGGGCACTTGGGCAACCATTATATTTTTCTCTATTCTTTTTGTAAGTTCCAAATATGTTACAATTGTTTTTACTGAAGCATTTTAAGTTGCTTCAGAATTTACTTCCACAAGGAAAGGAATTTATATTGATTGAATGACTCTATGACTTTATGCCAGGCACTGTGATAGGAATCCTCTCAACAAACGAGTGACTTAGCAATTATCCCTATTTCCGAGAGAGGAAATGTGGACATTTAAAGAAGTTTAAAAAAAAAAAAATTCTTCAAGATTCTACAGGTAAAAAGTAGTATAAGCATCAAGATTTCTACCTAGGTGTTTATATTAATCCCGTATCCCGTGCTGCTTCTTCTATACCAAACTGCCTTTCAGTGTTACAGGGGAATTCTTATAAAGATCAATCATTGTTCCCCAGTGGTATACCCACAGAAAGGAGACTCAAATCAGTCCATATACTTGAATGATGCTTACTGCTTAAAATAAATCCCTGATATCAGCTCATCTATTCTTATGAGTAAAAAATGACAAGTACAGATTATATGTGAGTAAAAAGGGTTTGATCTTGTTTGAGAGGTAGACTGATAAACATCTAGTATTTGAGACTTCTAGATCCTAAAAGTTCTGGACTAAACTGGGTTTTTGGACAAAAACTAGAGTAACCAAAATAATCAAACCTACAGACACACATAACTCTTCCTTGACAGATCAATAGAAAAAAAACTCTGCTACAGAATGGTCACTCCATCTGTAATTTAATTATACATGGGTCTACAACTGAGTTATACTGTCAATATTTAATTAGCCACAGCCACACCATAAAACAGTGAGTCTCATGCCCACTAAAGCTTAAGAACCACTTGAGTGGCTTGTTTGGAATACATATTCTTGGACTTCACCTCCAGAGTGGACTCAGGTAATCAGGTATGAGGTCCAGGAATCTACATTTGAAACAAGCACCCCACTAACAACTACCAAGGTTATTCTAATGCAGAAAGTGAAAGGAGTAGAAGTGAGGGCGCTTAATCCTTTATTCCTTCAATAAATATTCACCGAACACCTACAACAAGGTTCTAAGAACAGCAGATTCAGTAGTGAACAAATTAAATGACAACAACAAAAAATCCCACCTTTAGGAGTTTATTACATCCTAAAGGTGAGGAAATAGAAAACACGTGACATCAGCTGGTGTTAAGTGCTATGGAGAAAAATAAAGCAGCTTAAGGGAAATGGAAGCAGAGGTTGCCATTTTATAAAACAGTCAGGCAGGGTTTCTTGGGGGCCAGCCCGGTGGCACAGTGGTTAAGTTTGCACACTCTGCTTCAGCAGCCCAGGGTTCACAGGTGTGGAGCCCAGACGCAGAGCTAGCACTGCTCGTCAAGCCACACTGCCACACTGTGGTGGCATCCCACATAAAATAGAGGAAGATTGGCACAGACGTTAGCTCAGGGCCAACCTTCCTCACAAAAGAAAGAGAAAAAAGAACGGTCAGGCAGGGCTTTTCTAACGAGACATTTGAGAAGAGAACTCAAAATGGTGGCTATCTGGAAGACACGGTGAAAACATTACTGGTAACTTCTCATTCCTGGAAATAATTTACTGTTTGAAGTAATTTTAAGTGTTCTACCTTTTACTATAGAAGAGGGAAAAACACTTATTTACAGTGTCTATGTTAATACTATACAATATCTCTAATCCTCAAAAATCACTGTGTGGGGTAGCTATGAGCTTCCCTGACTGTATAAAGGAGGACACTGAGGCTCAGATTAAGCAATCTGCAAGGACACACATTTCATAAGTAATCAAATCAGGATGCACACCTAGGCCTTTGTAACTGTCAAATCCATCATCTTCCAACTATACCAAATAAGCATGTTTGTTGAATAAACTTAGAGCTGAATTCTTATGCGCTCAAGATTTCTAGAAAGGTAAGAGAAAGTTACCAAGGATACAAATTGCTTTTTAAAAAAGCAGAGGGGTTTCCTCATCTTTATAACAAATCATGGCATACAGCTATTTTTCCTTTTACTTTTTCCAAAAATTTCCATCAAAACTTAATCATCTATACAGCAGTCAGCAAGTCATCTACACAGTCCCCCAGCATTTGGGAAGCAACTGTTTTTCTGCATAAACTTTCTAGAAGAGCGAACTACAGACTTTTAAAATATAAGATGCAATAAAATAAAATATAAGATGCAATAAAAATGCACCTTTGGTAAGATATGCACATATATTTATATGTAAATAAATGTGCATCTCTTGTTTCATATTCATTGACTCCAACAATGTTCAGGACATCTACAGAATGTGTCATGAATAACTGAGGAAGGTCCCCCACCCTACCTACTTCAAGCTAGTAGAGAGCAAGACACTACGCTAGATACTAGAGAAGTACAATTTGCTAATAGTCCTTACTCTCAAGGTTCTAACACAAACAAGTACAAGAACACAGTATAAAGAAAGTGCTATACTGGATTTTTCAAACTAGGGTTATCAATGAAGACACCTGGAGAAGGCTGCATCTCTCTGAGCCCTGAAAATCACATCAAGGCTAACTAAAAGTTAGGCTAAGAATCTGGGCATTATCCTAAGGAGAGTCACAAACGATTTTGAAGCAAAAGAGTGATAGGATCAAAGCTGTGTTGCAGAGATAAACTGAAAGTGATGAGTGAGTAGGAAGTGTAATGAGAGCCTAAAAACAGGGAAATCAGATATAAGGCAACTGGAAGAGCCTAAGATGAGAAACCTAAAGTCAGGAGGTAACAGCAAAACTGAAAAGCAATGCATGCAAGAGCTAGCTAGTTCTTTAACACCCTTCTTTGGTTTAGGCAACCAATAACACTAAACTATGCCATATTTCTTATAAAAAATATTCTCTTTTAAGTCTTTATAAAGTGACAATGAGCTAAATTTCAACTTTCCTCTTTGTTCCTTTATTTTTTTTTTTTGCTGAGCAAGAGTCACCCTGAGCTAACATCTGTTGCCAATCTTCTATTTTGTATGTGAGCTGCCACCACAGCACAGCCACTGATAGACTTGTGGTGTGGGAACTGAACTGGGGCTGTCAAAGCAGGGCATGCTGAACTTAACCACTAGGCCACTGGGGCTGGCCCCTAAATTTCCATTTCTGAAGGTATTTTTGGTACAGTGACTCCAGGATTTTGTAACACAGGAATCAGGAATCCATCAAAACCAGAGTAGGTTTCATTCCCTTTTTGGCCCAACAATTAAAGCTAAAAGAAGGCTAAAAGATATTAAACCTATAGAAGAGCTACTGGAATTTGAGATAGCCAGTTAGCAAAGGAGTCATTTAAAAAAAACACACACACAGGGACCCAAGCTTAAATTTAGAATAGGGTTTTCATGACAAATCTCAAATACAAATCTAACGAGACTCTGGCAATAAGACATTAAGTTCCATGTTGCCACAACTCTTTACCTTAGATGACTCGTTATAGTAGCAGTTTTAAAAAAGTATACACTCAAACTTAGCTCAATACAGGCAAAATTCCTACTAAGACAGCAGCCGTAAAAAGAAGGGAATAGCGCCAAAAACAGACAAATAAACATCCTTCCAGTTAGATAAAATGTGACTAATTTGAAAAGACAAAAGAGACAATAAGTCAGAGGTTCTCACTCTACTCTCCTTTCATCCTTTCTCTGGTTTGGCAATTTTAGAGTATACGTCAAGATTCCTTGTGCTAGATAATACACATGCTCAAAAATAGGGGAAAGGGAGACACATCTCCAAAGTTTTTAAGAAGTCAGATTTGGGGTTATTCAGATGGTTTTTCCAGGAATTATCCAGTTATTTAAATCAATTCTTTGCTCTACTTGGCTACAGAAAAACAGCCCATATTCCACCCCCCCCCTTTTTTTTTTGGTGAGGAAGACTGGCCTGGAGCTAACATCTGTTGCCAATCATCCTCTTTTTTGCTTGAGGAAGATTGTCCCTGAGTCAACATCTGTGCCAATCTTCCTTTATCCTGTACGTGGGACACCACCTCAGCATGGCTTGATGAACCATGTAGATTCATGCCCAAGATCCCAACCTGCGAACCCTGGGCGCCGAAACAGAGTGCACAAACTTAACCACTACACCATTAGGCCAGCCTCCCATAATCCTTTTTTATTAAACATGCTCTAACACCATTTGATCTTTCAGTTGCCACTATCTAATTGCTTTTAAAATACCTTTTAAGCACCCCTTTTAGAAAAATTCTTGGAAAGCAGGGACAAGTGCTTAAACTACTTTGTAAAAAGCTCATCCACATACTGCCTATCTTTTTATCTCCAACGAAGTGGTATATCCTTCACTCTGCTCTCTAAGACCCACCCATTCCTCAAGGCCTGACAAAGACCATCCTCCTCCATGAAGTCTTCCTCAAGGACAGTACAAAGCAATTTCTACTTCTGAAATTATAAACTTAATGATAAATTTCACTCACAAATATGCAGAGAGTCTATCTGATCTCCCATCTACATGAAAGCTTAGAACAGGGATCTGTTCTACACTTTTTTGTGTAGGTATTCATTACAAGCAACTGAAAAGCCCTTTATAAGGTAGATGCTCAAAATGACAATGGATAATATCAAGGGAAAAAAGCTAGTTCTTTTTCTAAGTATGGTCCTCTCTCTGCCTACCCTACTCCACCTCTTTACTCCTGAAAGAAAACTAATCCCAGCCCCTTTAGGTTCTCCTTCGCCCTGAAGAGAACGATAACTTTCTTTGTACACTCAGTATAAGCCAAGTGTTTTTAACACATTATCTTTTAACCTTAAGCTTCTAAAGTAGGTTTTTTTTTAGTTCAGGAAGCTGAAGCTTGGTGGTGGTGGGGATGTGAACCCAGCTCCTAGGCTTGGAGCTTCTTGGAGTTTCAGTGCACTGAAGCAGATGCCCACACTCTGGCATTAGAAAGAGACAGGAATAAATGACCAATGTCTCACAAACAATTTCAAACAGTAAAAAAAAACAAAAAGAATATTCCACTAGTGTACCTAAAGATTCAGGAGAAACTAGCACTAAGTTAAGTTGAAAAGTTGCCAGTTTATTTAAGAAAAACACTCACATGGAACCATTTTAAATGTTTTTTTAAAACATACTATTCTAAAAAAACCCCACAAATTGAAAAGCGAATACGAAAAAATGTCTAGTATGCAAAACAGCTTTTACAAAACAGTAAGAAACACTGAGAGATGGTCATCACACTCAGTTACTGCACCAAAATTTCAACATCAACTGTAATCAAAGAAATGCAAATGAAACAGTAAGATCTCCATTTTCACCTAAGCGTTGGCATTTATTTTTTAAATAACAACATCCACTTGTGAACAAAGGTATTTGTAAACTAACACAAACCTAACCTTACAGAGACAGAATAAATGGATACAATCTTCCTGAACAGATTGGCTGTGTGTCTTCACTCTTGAAAATGTACGAGTCGTTTGACCCAGAAATTTGAGACCTTATCCTGAAGGTCAAGATTTATCTAAAAAGACAGTTGGCTAGCATTACTCACAAGAAATAACCACATATCCAAAAGGAGGGTTAGTTAAATAGTACTACGATGTCAATTTAAAAAGCATTTGTAGAGATTATTTAATCACATAGTGAAATACAATATGAAATGAAAAAGGAAATTATAAAATTACACTAAGGTCTTAATTTAGGAAAAATTAAATTATGCATTTAAAAAAGGATATGTATGGGGGGCTGGCCCCGTGGCCAAGTGGTTAAGTTCGCGCGCTCCGCCGCAGGCGGCCCAGTGTTTCATTAGTTTGAATCCTGGGCGCAGACATGGCACTGCTCATCAAACCACGCTGAGGCAGCGTCCCACATGCCAAAACTAGAAGAACCCACAACTAAGAATATACAACTATGTACCAGGGGGCTTTGGGGAGAAAAAAGGAAAAAACAAAATCTTTAAAAAAAAAAAAAGGATATGTATTAAAAGATGTATATTAAAATGTTCACAGTGGTTACCACTATTGGTATGATTTTTACTTTCTTCTTTTTTATTTCATTTGTATTTTCCAAAGCATCTACAAAGATTTATTGCTTTTGAAATTTAAAAAAATTAAAACTTTTATGACAAACTATGAATTACCATATCACTCGTATTAGGTTAAGAGCTGTGATGACAAGCTCTGTTCAATCACAAGTTTAGCCATAACTTAAAGACAGTAAATTTCTACCTTAATATCGAGTTGTAAGACATTTGGCATCAGGCACATTGCTCAACCTTCCTGAGAACTTCTAGCCTACTTCAGAATTTTTTGAGAAACAATATCCAAGTGCACTGCCATTTTCCTGCGGTAAAAAGCCTCTCAATTCTAAACAAAAACTTCAGACAGCCAGTTCGTATTGTCATATCTTTTTAAAAATTAAAGTACTGATGAAAACAAAAGAGTGACTTCTGAAGATGTGATTAATAACTGTCTTGAAAAAAATCTATGAATCTCGCCATTTTCATGTCAAAATCTCTCCGACTTATTCAAAATCAACTCCTCCTCGTATTCTGATAAAAGTGAACTTAATCCAACTTCTAATATCTCATAAACCCATTTATTCAAATATGAAAAGAGCAGCTTGTTTAATGCGCTAATTTCACCTCCTTTAAAGAGTTCCTTGGGGCCGGCCCGGTGGCGCAGTGGTTAAGTTCACACATGCCACTTCGGCGGCCCATAAATGATTACATTAAGGGAGAAAAAAGCTTTTTATGTGATTCACAATTAGTATGGTTTCAAGTCAATCGTTTTTTAGGCATTTTTCTTCCCTATTGTTGGTGAGGAAGTTTGGCCCTAAGCTAACATCCATGCCAATCTTCCTCTATTTTTTGTATGTGAGATGCCATCACAGCATGGCTTGATGAGTGGTGTGTAGGTCCACACCCAGGATCCAAACACCATGAACCCTGGGGCCGCTAAGCCCAGCACATGAACCCAACCACGACGCCACCTGGCTGGCCCCGTAGGCATTCTTGTGCATAAGAGACCCAAGTGAGATTTTGCACATCTACTGTTTGAAAAGCCAATGCACCCTACTTGTAAACTGCCATGGCCTTAACTAAGAAATTAATCCATATTGAATCCTGTAATGAAAATAATTTCAGAAGATGATTTTGCCACGACTGATTCTCTAAAATACAAGTTTATTAAAATGAAGATAGCTGAGAAGCATGAACATATTTTACCTTATAAAAACTGAACGAAAGCTTTCAAGAGACTTATGTTAAAAATTAATCTTAGGGCCAGCTCGGTGGCACAGCAGTTAAGTTCGCATGTTCCACTTCGGCAGCCCAGGGTTCACCGCTTTGGATCATGGGTGCAGACATAGCACCGCTTGTCAAGCCATGCTGTGGCAGGCATCCCACATATAAAGTGGAGGAAGATGGGCACGGATGTTAGCTCAGGGCCAGTCTTCCTCAGCAAAAAGAGGAGGATTGGCAGCTGATGTTAGCTCAGGGCTAATCTTCCTCAAAAAAAAAAAAAAATTAATCTTAGTTCAAAGACTCATCTTAAATAACCACACACTATAGTGATAACTACCATCAACAGAATGTTTGCAACTGCCTTAAGCACTTTTGTCACATTTAGTACTCACAACTTAAATCATGAACACATTACGAGCATTTTACAGATAAAGTTAAAAATCTACTCACCACCCTTGCCCTTAAAACTAAACCTTTGTCCACATTACAGGAAAAAACATTAGAAGAGACTTCCTGATTGCAAATATATGTCTACTAGTACAAGCAGTCAAACTGACATATTCTTACATGTAGATTACTGTGTCTTAAACACAGTTTTACAATTTACAGAACGTTTGTACCCTATCATCTGTTTCCTACAAGAGCCCTGTTATGGGATTATTATCACTACTGTATGTGAGGGGCTTCAGGCTCAGAGTTTAAGAGAAGTCACTTAGCTTTTGATTTCTCGTTCTTCTTCCACTACACTATCTTGCTTCTCTATGATTAAAGAAACACTGCCCCCATAATCAAAGTATCATGCAATAAAAAGATGAAATGTACTAGAGATCCTAGATAAGCATCTTCATCAGTCACACGTTTCACCAAGTTATTAAGAGTTACCCGTTATTTTGATGCCAATCATAGAAATACAAGTTGTATGAATAATTTTTATTAAGCTGGTACTTAGCAAAAGAATCCCCTAGATTCTACTTGTACTGGCCAGAAGGCTAAACCCAAAGTCAGTCAGAAATGCCTACTATCTCCCTGGGAAAATAGAGAATGCATAAATTAGTCTTTCATGACTTAACAGTTGTTTCTAATAAATATCGTCTGCCCATAAAACCAATACCTTATAGCTGTTTGCCCCAGAGTAAGTAGTCAGAGTGGCTACTTAAATACACCCATTTTTACAAAATCTACAAAAGTTTAGCAAATAGGGGACCGGCCCCGTGGCCGAGTGGTTAAGTTCCCACGCTCCGCTTCGGTGGCCCAGGGTCTCGCCAGTTCGAATCCTAGACACGGACATGGCACAGCTCATCAAGCCACGCTGAGGGGGCCTCCCACATGCCACAACTAGAAGGACCCACCACTAAAAATACACAACTATATACCAGGGGGCTTTGGGAGAAAAAGGAAAAATAAAATCTTTAAAAGAAGAAAAAAAAGTTTAGCAAATAGATGTACATGTAAACACAAAGAGATATGTTTACCAATAATTTGAAAAATCATCTGTAAAATAGTTATCTTGGCGTTGCACTTCTGAACACTTTATGCTTCTCAATGTCCATAACAAGCAAAATTGTTCTACTTCATTAATTCTCCTAGTTCTTTCTACAATATCTACCTCTTCCCTTACTACTTCAAAATTTCCCACTCGCTGACTTGCCCCATCTTTACTTTTTAACTGGTCCATCTTCTCATTAGTATGATTTCAGACTTTATTCATTCCACAAAGTTTTACCCAGTCATCTCTAATTATATGTGATAATTTTCAATGAAGAAAGACCCCTACCCTCCTCCAAGTCTGGTAAGGAGCAGTAAGAGTGCCTCTCTGCAGTTTCTGTGCCTCTAGACAAGTCACAATCACTCCCTCCAATGGGAATAACTTAATTCCCTCACAGGAAGGTTTTAAGAAATAAAATCAAAGCAAGATATTTAAAGTGCTTTATAAAGTGTCAAGTATTATCCTATTGCCATCATATTTTCAGGTTGGTGTTTTTTCCGGCTACCCATTTTTAAAGCTATAGAGGAAACCCTCGACCATTCTTCTGTATCATGGGTGGTGAGGAAGAGTAAAGGATAGAAGGAACAAACATAAGAATGAATTCACTGGAGGATCAAGTTCAGTTATTCTACGTTCACATCTATCTTTCTTAAGCTAAATAATGCCCAAGAAAATAAATAACATACCTGGACTCTGAAAACCCAAAATGGCTATGCAATCAGAATACCATTCCACTTTTAAAAAGGAAAAAAAAAAAGAAAGCTGTTTTCCTGCACCCACTCTGGAGAAAACCTCCTCCAGTAGGGCTGTAAATCACCATTACAAAAAAGTTGAACTTCTATTCCCATCCTTTACACTTCTGGCTCTTGAGTTTGAGAACCTGCCAAACAGCTTTGGTTACAATAGTGTGTATCAAATAGGTCTTCCAATTGAGCATAAACAATTTTGTAAAATGCATCTTGCTGCTAAGTCTCGCGATTTTAAAAATATGTCTTGGAAAAAAAAAAAATATGTCTTGAACTACAGCATCAAACTAGTGACAGTCTTCCAGGCGCTCTTAGCAGCTGCTTAATATCAGACGGATGGAAAAGACACAATTTTGGAAAAGGTCTAACAATTTCAAGAAAGTTACTTTCACTCGTGAATATTCAAAAACTTTATCGCAAAGTTAAAACAGTTGCAAACTAAAAACGAATCCCAAAATATATGCACTCGATTTAAGGCCAGAATCCTATTATAACTTATGGTTTATTTTCCCTAAAATAAATACCTCTTTACTCTAAGGCAGCTCCTTCTTTCCCAAAGAACTTCAAAGGATCCGAAAACACTTTACTAAATAGATTTAATCACATGCACGGATTCTTATCGTCCTACAAAGTCATTAAAATATAAGAGTGCAAAAGTGTTTTATAAAGATCCTACATTCCTAAAAAGAGTAAGCATTTCTCTTAAAGGTGACACAAAGCATCGTACTAAGACTAAACTACTAGAGTGGCAGCTGACTCACCCCCACTCAGCTCTTCAACTCCACTCATCTCGACAGGAGAGGGAGACTAGTTTCTCCACAGCCAAAATAGATGAGTCCCTACTCATTCAGTCTGTTTGTTCTTACTTTAAACACAAATCTTAACAAGTTTATTTGGTTTTTAATGTACTAATCAGTGACTCAGAGCAAATTAGCAGAGAGAGGGGCTATTTTAGGTAATCATTGGATAGGAAATGGCTATCAAGTGAAGGGCTAACCCCAGAAGAAAAAAAAAGACAAAAACCTGTGCGTAGCAGACAGAGCATTTAATAAATGGTAAGCCCTATTTACCAAGTTTTAAGAACCGCATCTCTTCTCAACGTGCCACAGCATAAAAGTCTTGTTCACAACCATGACTGAGTCATAAAAGTTACGCTTCTCCTAATAAGGCAAGTACATAAAAGGCTTAATGTAAAAGAGTCACCTTAAAATATAAATATAAATCAAAAAGCACATACACCCCTAGGGTCCAAAAGAGCTAAATTAATCCATCCATCAGCATTCCAAAACAACTAATTACTTGAGAATTCCAACAAGAAGAGAGCTGACTAAAGCAAAACCTCTCTTCTCTCCTCTGGTAGTATTTTTTCTATGTAAACAGTTCTGTCAAGTGCTTTGGCTGGCAGACAATAATAAAATAAGCTTCATTTCCTGCTCTTTTTCCCTTAGCAAAACTCCAGTCTGTCATCACCTCTGACATACGTTCAACACGTCCAAGGGTTACCATGAACGACAAAGCATATTTCACAAACTTTTCTATTAAAGTGAGTCTTCATGATTAATATTTTATCAAATTATTTTACATTTCGTCTCAGAAAACCTTTACCAGATTATGGAAAGAGAAATCTGAAAAACACAACTTGGTATTTAGCGTAAACTTTTATCTATGGCATGGCTGTACTTACCTAACTGTAAGCTTTCACTATTCAGAAGCCTTTGAAAAACTCTATGCCTTTAAGTACCATCAAAATTTTCAATCAAGATTTCATGCGTTCAATTCACACCACAATGAAAGATCAAATGCTAAACTCCTAAAAATAGGGGTGTTATGAATGAAAGGGACACACAACACTCCACCGCCAACGCAAACGCGTCTTTGAGGGGGGCAGTGGTGCTTTTCGAGCAAGTACAGTAAGAGCCTACATTCAGCAAAACCGGGGAGCGAGGGATCAGGTCACTTGCCACCATAGACACTTTCAGTCTGATCGGGCCTTACTATCGTCGGAGTGACTAGCAAACGGCTCATAACTCCAGTTTGACAACTCAACCTGGACTTGCATGCTAACCACGCGCAACCCGGGCGAATGGACTAGAGGACCGAGGGGCCCCGCACCGCGAGCCCTCACGCACAGCCCCGGCCTGCGGACTGCGGCTCCCGCCTGGAAGGGTGTCTGCAGAGCTTTCCGACCTGGCAGCGAGGTGGCTGCTCCCACCGCGAGCTCCGCGTCCTCCTCCTCCGCGGGGCCCATCACGCCCAAGTTACCCCTTTCTCCCTTTCCGCGAGGGGACAGAGGGCAGGGAGTGCCCGCCTGGTGACAGGTCGCCCTGCCGCCTCCGGAGCTCTCCAGGACCGAGTCGCGCCGCCGCCGACCTCCGGGCGCCCCGGGTCTGCGGCCCCAGCTCAAGGCCGCCCCCTCAGGTCGGGGCGGACGCGGCGGCAGCCACGCGACGGGCGGGGGGCCGGGCCGGGCGCAGACGCGCGTGCCGCCTGTTCACCGACAGCTGCGGGAGCCGGGGCCCCGGGGCCGCCCTTTCAGGCCGCGCGCCGCGGCAGCACGGGAGCGGCGGGGGCTAGGCCCGGCGGCCGGCCGCGGCGGCGGGGGGAGAGCCGAGCCAGGCGCGGACGACGACCCCGCCGCCTGCGGCCGGTGCCCGCGAGCGCAAGCGGCCCGCGCCCTCTCCTCACCAGGGCCCTGCGGCCTCCGCCCCGCCGGCCCGTACCTAGGAAGGTCGTGGACGAGACGTGGTTAACCCCGGTGCTTGGGTCGCTGGTCCGCCGCCGGCGCCGCAACCCCTGGTGCGGCGGCTGCCTCGGCGCTGCCTCGTCCCCCTCCGCCATCTTGTACCGATTTAAAATTAACTCCCCGCTGACGTCAAACGCCGCCGCCGCTTTATCAACCTCCCGGGAGCCGGCGGAGCGCCGTTGGGTCCTAGCGCCGCCCGCAGCCAGCACCTCCTCGTCCTCCCCGCGCCCTCCCCCGCCCCGCCCATCAGCCCTCTCGCTCCGCCTCCGCCCTGCCGGCGTGCCTGCCTGTCTGCCGCGTGGGTTTTCTGGCCTTCCTCTTCGGGGAGCAATGGGGCGCATCCCCAACCGCTACCGTCTCACAACCCTCCGCCCTGAGCTCAGTACCACACCCCCTTAGCACTGGGCTGGGCTGCGTAAACGCAGAAGGGATCTCCAGAGAATCCAAGTCCCTCCTTGCCAATTCAGTAACCCACTTCTCTTGACAGCTCTTTTCCATAATCGTTGACTCGTGCCCTGCACGCGAGGTTGCTTTCGGTCTCCTTTCCTTCTCGCCTTTTTATCACCACTTCCTCCTCCACAGCTATTCTCCTCCTTCTCTACCCTCCTACCAAGCTATTGCTTGTGCCCTGCTTTTCCTCTCGATCTTTCCTCGCACAAGTCCCTAATGTTGCTTACCCTCCAGAGACCATCCTATGGTTGATTGCAACAGCTCCCGTCTGCTTATGAGACCCTCCCCCAATCTTCTTAACTGTGCATTCCCTTACCCTCCTGCTTCTAGCACCTTGCAGGGGCAAGCTGGAAAGCACCCTAATCAGAAAATGAATTGTAGTGGGACCTTTCCTAACGTGATAAACCTTGTGGGGATTCAGTGACATCCTGTAGAAAGTTTAGGTCACTTTTAAAAATAAGTATCAGCCTGTGGAGACTTCTGTGAAACATGGTCCCTATTCTTTTGGATTTTTTGCCGTATTATGAGCGGCAATTAGAAATTCCTTTTCTCTGGTCAAGGCAGGTGTCCAGGTGTCCAAATCGCTGTCTTGTTCAGGTCTTGTTTCAAGTCTAAAATTCACAGCCTTTCATCCTGCATGATCTCTAGAAAAGCATTGGTGTCATGGAAGCTTGTAGGGCACCATTCTAGAGGGGTTTTGTTGGGCTGTCTATTTATTCATCTGTTTTCTGTCTTTATGGAAAGGGATTTGGAGCTCCTCCTGGACTTCCTAACTCCCTGCATCTTGGTTCACTGCCCCTGGGCAGCCTAAGCCCCAAGCCATAAACCTTGCTTGATGATGGATTTCCTTTCATAATCTCCCTATGCCGCGTCTATTTAATACTGCCCACAGTCCGCTTTATGCAAGGTGTCCTGGGCATGAGGAAACATGCAAAGATGAGTATTTTGGCTATCAAAGAGTAAACTGCCAGCTACACCTGGCAAGTCCAATGTGGAGTCAGTTCTGACTTCTAAATCTCTCTGCAGCTCACCTCCGGTCCATTTCCTCAGCCTCCCTCTTGATTCAGGCCCCATCAACTCCCACTAGATTTATTGTAACAACCTCCCTGCTGTTCACCCTTCTCCTGTGGGTCCTCCAGCCAGCCTCTGGCTTGAGTTTTCTTAGATGCAAATCTGTTCATGTGATTTCCCTGTTCAGGATAAAGTCCAAACTCTTCAGAATAGTTGACAATGCCTTTCATGATTTGGGTCCTACTTATGTATCGAGACTTATCTGTCACTACTCTGCCATTTATTCCTTCATTCTTTCATGTAACAAATGAATTTTGAGACTTTGGTGTGTGCTGAACAGACAAGTAATGGACAAAGCAGACAAGATTAGTTTCCTTGGTTTTTGTCTCTTTCCACACCCCATGCAGATCTCTCCACAACAAGAAACAAAGATCTGTCTTGTTCAAGGTATATCTCAAATACCTGGACCAGTACCTAGTACATAACAGGGCCCCAAAAAGTATCTGTGGAATAAATGAATGAATAAATGCATGAATGAATGGCTTACAATTCTTATGCTACCACTGATTCACCTAATGTTTCTAAACTTCCAGGTCCTCATTTTTTATAATTAACTATACAACAAGATTCTTATAGGATCGAATCAAACAATGTACTGAGGCCATTTTCTTGACTGGAAAATAGCCATTTATGGATTGTTCCATGTTTCAGGCACTGTTCAAAGTACTTTACATATGTTGGGTCATTTAATCCTTAAAACAATCCTAAAAGGTAAATGTTATTGCTATTCTCGTCTTATAGATGGAGAAACTGAGGCACCAAGATGTTAAAAACTTGCCTAAGTGGCAGGGCTAGCATTTGAAAGCAGGCGATCTGGGTCCATATGCTCATAGCCACTGTGATAGTGCTCAGTTTAGAGACTGTGAATTCTTGGAGGGCAGAATCCACAGCTTGTCCACAGCAGTACTTTGGGATTCTGCCTTTAGTTGGTGTAAATTGTATTAAAGGCTATTCCTGCCAATTAAACAACTTTAAAAAAATTTTAAATCCTATTAGTAAGTAGGCAAAATTCATCCACAAAAAAGAGTCATAAATATGGACCTTAAACATACAGAAAAATGTCGTTTCACTCATAATAAGAGAAATGTAAATTAAAACAACACCGAGACACCATTTCTCACCCATCAGGTTGGCAAAACTTCAAAAGCTTACGATTACACTCTGTTGGCAAGGATGTGGGGGAAAACAGGAACTCTCACACACTGCAGTCTGACCGAGATGGCAAAATGATATAACTCCTATGGAGAGGAATTTGGCAACATCCAACAAACTTCATTTGCATTTACACTTCGACCTGTCAATCTCACTTCTGGGCATTAACCCTGAAGGTGCAACTCCAATAATACCAAAAAAATACATTATCACAAGGTTATTCACTGCAGCATTATTTACAGTTGCAAAATCTTGGAAACTATCTAAATATCCAAGCTTAGGTGATCGGTGAAATAAACTGATAATACTCATGATGGAGCACTTTGTAGCTATACAAGAAGAGGAGGAAGATCTCTATGAACTGAGCATGTGTAATATGCTGACTTTTGTGTGAGAGGGAAAACTAAGAAAACGTGCATATATCCACTTATCTGTCCAAAACAGAAACTCAGATAGGTTAAACAGAAAACAGCAAATTTAGTGCTCTTCAAGGAGTGGGAGCTGGGGAGGAACAATGTAGAGGAAATACAGAATGGAATGACACTTCCCTGAGTATACCTTTTTGTATAGTATTGACTTTTGGTTTAAGAGATCAAAAAATAAAATTAACAACAAGGATTGGAAGGGGGTACCAAAACTGAAAGCAAACCAAGTAAATAATCATAACAGGGGCCGGCCCCATGGCTGAGTGGTTAAGTTCAAGCGCTCCACTTCAATGGCCTGGGGTTTTGCTGGTTCTGATTCTGGGCGCGGACATGGCACCACTCGTCAGGCCATGCTGAGGCAGTGTCCCACATAGCACAACCAGAATGACCTACAACTAGAATATACAACCATGTACTGGGGGCTTTGGGGAGAAGAAGAAGAAGAAGAAGCAAAAATTGGTAACAGATGTTAGCACAGGTGCCAATAGTAAAAAAGAAAATCATAATAGTATTTAAATGAATAACATGACCACACTGAAGAAGGAAAAAAAGGGAGGCAACTAATCCAAGTAATTAACAAACATAGCATGGGACTATAAATATTTCTCAGTCTTGGTCAGGGTGGGAGGAGAACAGCAAACAAGCCTTGAACTCTTTTTAGTAGGTTTGTTTTAGTAAAGGTATGAGCAAAGCAATTCTGAGCCTACTTTATATGTGTTATAGAATTGAACTCATGAGAAAATGTCTTAGTATTGTTGAGGGCCAGGGTTCTCAATGGGGAAGAAGGAACATACAAATAAGGAAAGGAGGAAGGCAAGACAAACCCTATGGGATTGATTAAATTGGAGGCATTGATATGGATGGAAGATTTCTAAAATATGTATGTGTGTGTATATGCAAGTGTAAATATGCATGTATATGTGTATGCATAGGTACAGATGCATATATATGTATACACGTGCATATATTTTCTAGCTCTGTCCAAAGCAGAGACAGCCAGGTAGCACTGATCATACCTAATACCCAGTCTTGGTCTCTAATACCATTCCCTACTGAAGGAAAGCAGGAATCCTTGGAGAAATGGCTGATTCCAGAGCCGGGGCAAGGTGGATATAAGCTGAACCATAATTATCATTTTTGTAGCCGAAATTAAGGAGATACTCAATATGATAAAGTATGTCACAAAGATACAGAAGTCAGCTTGAAGGACTCCCACGGGCCAAATCTGGAACAATTTGAGCACCAAAACAATTAAGAAGAATAATAAATTATAGATCTTTGGGAAAAAAGAAACTATGAGTCTATATCAATGATAAATTAGATAGATAAATAGATCAATAGATGATAGATCGATAGATGATAGATAGGTAGGTAGATAGATAGATAGATAGATAGATAGATAGATAGATAGATAGATAGATACAGATGGAAGGGAGGACTCTTATTTACAGTAGAATGCCAAAGGTTGACTGGTAAATGTGGAGGCAGTGCTAGAGTTGGAAATTCATCAATTTGCAACCATGATAACAAATATTGGTTCAGACAAGAATCACCAATGGATGTTAAATCTAGGGGGGGGAAATTTGATGAAGAGCAGAATCTGTGCATGTATTAAAGTTTCTCCCCACATTTGCTTATTAACTGCAAGGGAAAAATAGAAACCATGCCATGTAGAAATCAGACAACACCTTGACCAGGTGATTCTAATTAACATCACCAATGAGGAAGCACATGGACATCATATGCCTCTAGATGTGATGACCCGAGAGGGACACAACATCACATATGTAGTATTTCAGTCTGGAATGAACCTAACCAAGAGGGAACCTAAGACAAACCTAAAACAAGAAACATTCTATTAAAAAAAAGGGGGAGAGACATAGTCTTCAGAAACATCAATGTGGTAAAAGACAAAGAAAGGCTGTGGAAATGTTCTAGACCAAAGGAGGCTCAAGAGACACGGTGACTAAGAGAGGTTCTAGACTGGATCCTGTACTGGAGGGGAAAATACCATAAAGGACACTACTGAGTCAACTGACAAAATTGGAGTCTGGACGGTAGATAAAAGTATCCCATCAGTATTAGATTATATGAAGTCGATAACTGTACTATGGTTACGTAAGAGCAGGTTCTTATTTATATAAAATACATACTGGAGCATTTTAGGGTACAGGACCAGGAAGCATGCAACTTCCCCTCAAATTGTTTAGGAAAATGCTATATATAGAGAGAGAAAGAAACAGAAGGGAGAGAGAGAGAGAGAACCCAAATGATAAGCAAATGGGGCAAAATGTTAATAGCGAATCTGGAGAAAGAATCTGTAGGTGATCTATGTTTTATTCTTATTCTCGAAACTTTTCTGTAAGTCTGAAATTATTTCCAAAATGAGGGTTCGTTGGTTTGTTTTTAATTTTAAAAACAAACTTTTTTTTAAAGGACAAAACATCATATCTCTTTGATTAGATCAAAGATCAATCAAAACTTACATTCCATGTGTTTCTGTGCAGTTATTAAAAATAACCATCTGTAACAATTTAGCAAGAGAAGAAAATTTTTATAATGTCAAGTAGGAAAAAAGTAGAGTACAACCATGTAAAAACATGTGTGGTCATGGAAAAAACTGGAAGGAGATGCGTCAAAGGAAGGTGGTAGGATGATATGGGGTTATATTTATTCTCTAATTTTACAAATTTTCTGTAGTGCTGCTACATCGCCTATATTATTTTTAAAAATTACTTGGCAAGTGACTCATTTGGATTTTTAACAAATTTCTGTGATAAAAGAGGCCTGGATTTCAGGAGGAAAGATTCAAGTTAGACATTCTAATGTCTATGACTTCCTTCCTGGAAGAAATCTTAGAAAATATTAGCACGGGTTAGAATGAAAACCCTCAGCATATTCTCCAACCATACAGTCTAAATTTTCCAGGTGATTCTGATTTCATACATCATCTCCCATGATGTATGAAATCATGCGTTCAGATGTGTGGTTGTGAAAGTGTCATCACTATGCTTTAGGTCTCTCTACCACAGGAGAATTGAAGAACTTGCCTCCCCATTTCCCCTCCTCCTCCTAGTAATTACTCACTCCCTTTTCCTTTCTCCTCACAGGAGCTCTGGAAATTGCCTGATTTCCCTGCAAAGTCAGAAAGGAAGAATTAAGCTGATTTACAGAAAAACCACAGACTCAATCCGAATATATTTAAACAGAAACAGGAGTTTATTCCAGTTGTCACATAAACCTAAGAGAATAACCATTTCCACGTTATTGGCAATATTCTTTGGGTAACTAAGCTTCTAGTTCTGGGACCTGAACTACCACCACAATCCCAAGAATGATTACCCTCCCTCCTCCTTCATATTAGTGGCAGATTCTTTATCAACTGGTTAATTGCATCCTCCTTATGTCTTAGGACGTACAGTTTGGAAAGCTCACTTTGTCAGGACATTTTCTGTTTTATTATTGGCCTGAAGAATACGGCATTTTAAAAAGAAGACAAAAAAAGAAAAAAAGCTGTAAAAGGATTATTCCATAAAGATTTATACACCATCATTTACTCACTAAAAAATTGCCAAGGTGGGGCCAGCCCAGTGGCCTAGTGGTTAAGTTCACGTGCTCTGCTTCAGCGGCCCGGGGTTTGCAGGTTCAGATCCCAAGTGTGGACTTACACATCACGCATCATGCCGCACTGTTGCAGTGTCCCACATACAAAATAAAGGAAGATTGCCACAGAGGTTAGCTCAGGGCCAATCTTCTCACAAAAGAAAAAAATTGCCAAGGCACATAAAAATAAACAGTTTACAAACAGGATGGCATAGACCATTTGCTAAACTAAAGTTGATATAGTCAACAAAGAAAGCTACCTGAGTCCTTACCAACCTGTAAAGTTCACCTAAGAAGTCATTTCACCCTACACTGTTTAGTGCAGGCATTCTTTCGGAAGATCAAAAACATCTTGTAGGTAATAGACCTTTATGGTTTTCCTCTCTTTGCCTTCAGTTTCAAGGAAGCCAGTTCTACTTGTCAATCTAGTCTACTCCCCCATGTGCTTTCTTTTCCTTTCCTCTCCTTTCCTTCAATATACCTTTCTCCTTTTGGTGTTCTGGGCATCTTGGCCCCCACACCCATGCCCACCCTAGTCTGTGGTTATTCCATCTGAATCAACATGAGTCAAACCCTTATTTAAAAGAAGAGAAAAGCCAGTGATCCCTAAAGAAAACCTTCCGCTGTCATACCTCAGGGAGCCCAGTCTTTCTTTCTGAGACTTCTGTGGAAGGAAAGCACAGGGTACCAAGAGTATGAGAACTGACAGTAACTGACCCTACAATCTTTTTACCTTCATGAAAATGGTGTAAGATAGAAGGAATGTTCTTCCCCTTAAGAGGTAGGGATTTGGATATCCACTAGCGGAAACTGCCCCTTGATTTTGGGGACATCAGATGGATGGGGGCGGGGTTAGGATAGGGAACAGGTAAACACAAGTAAAGTAGTGACCACAGTAGAAAAGGTGGTGGAGACTGCTGTGGCTAAAATGAGAAAAAGTTTGTGTTAGGAGCAAACTGCATCTCTGTAGACCTTATCTTCTCAGTGATGGGTTTGCTAAAAGTATAATTTAAGCTATACTGTATTTGCAAACTGTTGCTTTTTGTGTGAAGGTTATGTGCTTTCTTGTACAAGAATGGCTGACAGGAGAGGAATGAGCCATTTCCTTGTGACTATGTGGATTTCTGGGCACAGGCAGAGTTGCTTCGGGGCCCAGTTGACAAAAAAGAAGAACAAGACTGGGAATTGGCCCTGGGGTCTGGCAGTTGTTGGAGCACCAGTGAGCTCGAACCAGTCACTGGCATCTCTTGGTGGACTCTGCAGGCTCCTCTCCTCGCAGGGGAAGTGGCCACTGATTAATCCCAGAAGTTGCGTGGTGACTGTGGCTAACAAACTGATTTGCCACATCTGGGGCTTTCTTTGGGATTAAACATTTTGAGAAAGGGGCCAGAGAGGAAAGTTTTTGCAGGGAAATCAAAGTTCCTGCTGGAGTAGATGTGGACAAGACCAGGAGCCCTGGGTTATTGATTGGCAGGAAAATTGTATTTATATCCAAAGCTGTCAAGCCAGGGTCATTGGGTTATATCCTCTAAAGAAGATCAAATCAAGAAGAAGAGGGCCGGCCCATAGCTGAGCGGTTAAGTGTACTCCCTCCACTTTTGTGGCCCAGGGTTTTGCTGGTTCAGATTCTGGGTGCAGACATGGCACTGCTCATCCAGCCATGCTGAGGCGGCATCCCACACAGCAGAGCCAGAAGGACCTACAACTAGAATATACAACTATGTACTGGGGGGCTTTGGGGAGGAGAAGAAAAAAAAAAAGGAACATCAAGGGTTCCTTGAGGCTAGTATTTGTAGGAGCCTGGACATGGGTGCATGCCTCTGACACAACCATGTTTGTCTCATTTTGAGAATTGTGGGCATTTGGAAAGGTAGTTGCTCCATATGGAACACAGTGGGCAGATGGGTTTCCCCCTGGGCTTGCTGCTTAATATTGTGTTCATTTTTCTCTAGAGCAAGGGTCAGCTGACCCTCATGAATGCAAGAGGGAAATAATGACCCTTCCATAATGACCATATTCATCCTCAGAGGTAATGACTTGAAATGGGATATGTGAGCATCAGTGTCACTTAGTAAAAGGAGCACCAACTTTGGAGTTCAGGCCCCAGCTCTGCCACTGGGTTTTATGACCTTGCAAAAGTTAATTAACCTCTCTGACCCTCAGGTTCCTCTGCTGTAAAGTAAAGGTCTCTTCCCAGCATTTTTGTCATGATGATTACAAATAATGTAAAGTATTTAGACCAGAGGATGGCACATGACAATAAGTGATAGCCATGATGATTATTCTAAGAAGAGACTGAAGAGCAGGAGCATAATTAATAACACTAATACCTACTCATCATTTCATTTAATCTACAAAATACCTCTATGAGGCAAGGGTTATTGGCATCATTACCCTTTTACAGAAAGAGAAACTGGGGCTCTAAAAGGTTACATAATTTGTTCAAGGCCACATGACTAGTGAATTGAGGAGCTGAGATTTAAATGCAGTTCTGTCTGCCTCCAGAGTCTATCACCTTCACTGTGTATCTCCAGATAACACGCTGGTCTTCAGGCTAGGCACTGAAAACTCTATAATCATAAGCACCATTTGTACAGACCATTGTGTAGCTAGAACCAGCTTCTGGATGGCTGGGAGACTGTTTCAGGTAGCTGGAGGGGAAGGAAACACCACTCAAAGTCCAGGACAAGGACACCCATGAGCACCATGACAAGCTCGCTCCCAGATGCAATGTGAGCATCTACTTCAATGATCAACTTCTGTGGAATTCACAGGTATCTTGTCGTCACTAAAATAGATTAGTCACGGGAGCAACAAAAATCCAGATCCGTGGACTGGGCTTGCTTAAGTACATTTTGAAAAGTAGATAGAAACCGGTTTTTAAATTACGATCAGCATACAAAAGGACACTGGCAGGAACGCTTTAGGAACTATATCGTATTCTATAACACTTTTTCAAAAATAATGAGGAGGGAGTGATCATAGCCATCAAGATACAGAAAATGCGCTTGTAGCTTGAAGCAAACATTGCTGTGTGCTTTCAACTCCTCTGACAACAGGGCAGTGAATGACATCGACCTCAGAGAGCTTATCCAGACACACCTGAAGGCCTAGCCATCACTCCCCTGCCCTCAGGAATGCCTTTGAAGTCAGTGGGAAATCTGTGCTTCACAGAAGGAACTGCATATCTTAGCTTCTTTTAAGATTAAGACAATATCTACATTGGCCTTATTACAACCAACTATTTTATTTGTAACTGGAGAGCAGCCAAATCGTTTTTCTATCTCACACCCAAGCTTAATTCTAAACTCTCAAAACCTGGCTGGCTAGTTGGCAGGCAAAACACTCCACCTTGACAATGCCCTTAGAATTAGTTGTCCTTGTTGTAACCTATTTAATCCTTGGATTCGCAAACACTAGAGTAGTTTCATTATTATATTTCGGCTGTTAAATCTGCGCCTCGTCTCAAACACTTACCCCTAGACCCACGCCATTTCTCCCCTCCCTCAATTTTCTTGGAGACGGTCTTCAAATGTAAATGCTCAAAATGTGAGTTCCTTCTTTCTATTTCCCATAACAATTCTTTGCTCAAGCTGAGATATCAGCAGGTAATGCCACTGCCACCTGATCTGCCTGGCAAATATTTATCTTTCAAGCTTGTCCTGATCACCCTCCAAGAAGGTGAGCCATCATAAGACATAATGAAATGATTGTTGTTTGAAGATATGTTTTCGAGTAATTTGTTATACAGCAATAGATAACCAGAACACATGCACATAGTGTAATACCAATGCATAAACATACACATGGAGTAAAAGTGTAAACAAATACATAGCAATAATAAACACTGAATTCAGGAGAGTGGTTGTCACTCTTTGGTAAAGTTACATGTTTGCTTCTGCTGTCTAGAGGCAGTGGCTCTTAATTTTTTTGTGGTTGTTTTGCTTTATTTGACAGTAATACAAACAATAAATGGCATTCACTTGCAGGATGTGTTCCCATAGGTATGCCCAAATATCCACTGGAGGCCACTGTAAATGAGATTACTGGCCATGCAGCTTCCATCAGGAGCAGATCCAGGATTTGTGGGGCCTTAAAGCATCTATAAATTTGGGGGACTTATTTAAGAAAAGAAATTACAAATCAAAATTAGATGTGAAAGTATTTAGAATGTGAAAAGAAGTCACAGATTTTATGATGCTAACATACCACAAACATACAGAAAGATTATATTTTTATTGATTAACTTCTTAGCATACCTTTCTAATACTTTTTTTCTGACTCTTTTGACTGCATAGTCTTTGATTGGCTCTTTGTATTATACCAATTTGGGAATATTATTTTCTTTTTTTTCTTAATGACCGTTGGTTGGGTTTTTTTTGTTTTTTTTGGGTTTTTTTTGGTGAGGGAGATTGGCCCTGAGCTAACATCTGTGCCAATCCTCCTCCATTCCATATGTGGGACACCACCGCAGCATGGCTTAATGAGTGGTGTGTAGGTCTGTGTCCTGGATCCAAACCTGCAAACCCCAGGCCACCAGAGCAGAGCGTGTGAACCCAACAACTATGCCACCAGGCCAGCCCCCATGGGGATATTATTTTCTGAAGAGAAAATAGAAAGACAATTTAGTTTTTCCTCTAGCATAGTTAATAAAGTTTTTATTTATTGATAGCTTAGAAAAGTCTCTTTCAGCTTCATAACATTTTATTGTTGATGTCTTGTAAATTTTCAGGATTGTTGTCAGATTTGGGAAAATCCCTATCAGGTCTCCTTTGTGGAGGAGCTTCGGATTTCAGGGCATATCAAGTTTTCTTTGCAGTGACTAATCTCAAATACTCTCTGAATTGAAAATGTATGAGGCATTTATAATTGTATATGCTGCATTTTGCAATAGATCCTTAACAGGATAGAAATTCCATTTTTAATCATTGTTGATGAGGACAAAATCCTCTTTTTACAGTTTTACTCATCTAGGGATTAGAAGAATTTTTCATAGACTAGTTTCTGGCTCCATAGTTTTCAAATACTATTTTCCTTCGACTCTTCACACACATTCTGTTGGTGCTGGGTACTGTGGGACACTTTTACTTCTGACCTTGCACATGTTCCTATCACCTTTGGGTCTGAGGACACAGGAATACAGAGACAAAGGGTATGTATGTCCTGGTCTGCCCCTTTAGGGCTTAGATGCAGGAAGTCAATGTTAGCTAGACTGAAGTGAAAGCAGAAAGCAGAGAGCGTTTGTGCCCCTCTCCACCATCTGGAACTCTGAGAGGGACCGGCTCCACAAAGTGACCTTGCTCCTTCAAGAAATGGTCATAGCAGAATAGGAACAACGGTGCAGGGGATTAGATGTATGGGCCTTAGTCATCCCTTCTGAGCTTCCCTTGGCTGGGGCCTTGAAGTCACCACATATACCCTGGGACTATGAAGTTAGCTGAGTTGGGAACCACAGGTCATCACTGTGAGTACAGAGTGTTCAACATAAGCCAGGAATCAGATGGAGGTTGTAGGCAAGACTCAGACAGGTATGCCACACCAATGTGATCTGAATCAGCAAAAAAAGGGTGTTGGGTCCTAGATACGCCAAAGAACAAAGGAAAGGCAGGTCAGCTCTGACTCCATGGATGAGTGCAAGGTGCCCAGGGACCAGACTAGCCAAACCACCTCACAGCAGAACCCAGTGAGGCCCCCCACAAGAGCCCTGGGATCCAGACATGTATCCCGGGCCCCCTCCCCTTGCCAGGTGGTCACTTGAGTAAGCTTTCTACTCTGGCTGCAACGCTGTTCCTTTAGCTCTCATTCTAGGAGGGAAGAGAAACAACGGAGCCTAAGATACCAGAATCAGATTTTCAAGTCACAGGAGAAGATCCTTGGAATCCTCTACTAAGACTTATAATAACATCTAACATTTACCAGATACTTACGTGTGTCTGGTAATTCCTATTACCATAAGATAATATATTTATATTATGTATACACTTTTTCAGTTAAGCTTCACAATAACTCTATCTATCACTATCTCCATTTTAAACCAAGAAACTTGAAGCCAAGAGAAATTAAACAATTTGCCCAAGGCCACCCAGCTTATAAAATAATAGAGCTAGGCTTTGAACCCACAGGTAGACCTCGGAGTTCACACTTGGAATTACTAAGTTCTGTTTTCCTGGAGCAGCCTGAGGAACTCCGGGTGTATGATACCAATAGCTCCTTAGGGTTGGCCTGACTATCCCGCAACACAAGTTCCTTCCTTGTCATGATGTGTCATCAATGGCAGCTCTCAGAAGATAAAGTAATTGCTGCTCCAGTGTATTAAGTGTAGTCTGCTTCTCAAATCCAGAGCCCACATTGCTTGCAGGGAGGGTCACCTGTTGCTGGAGAAGCACTACGCATCAGCCATCACTACTCTGGATACCACACTGGGCCATGCTGGCAGTAGCCAACTATACCTTCTATCTTGTACCCATTCTCTGCTCCATTCCAGAAGCCTCTGGAACTTCTTAAAGGCATGTTCTCTCTCAGCACAACCATGTGTTGCATATTTTAATCCATGGAAATTCATCCTTAGAAATAACTGCACTTGCTATGGATAACTCGGAAACGGGAGCAGTAAAGCTCCAGATTGTAATTCTGACTCTGTAATAAGAACCCTTAAAAATGTATTTAACCTTTATGTACTTTCATTTCCACAAAACCGAAGGCAGTACAACATACCACTATCCAGCCTACCACTATAGGCTGGTTGGTTTGTTTTTTCTTGAGCAAGTATTCCTGTTCAACGTATTTCTCTGCCCAGCCTTGCCATCTCCTCCAACACCCCCCTCCCATCAGCATCTGCTTCCCTCAGAGCTCTTGAGGACAGAGCCATATCCTTGCTGGTGCTGACAGCGCCTATGGAGAGAGTTAGGAGCTGTGCCAAGCATGCAGACTGCTGATGCTCCTAGAGCCTCTGGTCCACTGAGTAGCACAGCCGAGAAGATTCCACACAGAGACAGTGAGATCAGCCTCCAACTAGCCCTGCCATGGCTTTGTTCTAAGCAGTTCTGCTTGTGCATAAAGATTCCCAGTCTCTTGTGAATAGAGACTTTGTAGTTTCTTCCTCTCATCTCTTGCTGCGAAGGCCTCAAAGTCTCATGAAGTCAATTCCTCTGTTCATGGTCTCACTCCTCTAATGAGGGGTCTCCAGCACCTTCCAAGAGGACAGACAGGGAACAGAAGCTCTGTCTCTCCTCTACCTCTCACCTCTGGCTCTACTCTTACCTAATGCTAACTGTCCTCTGCCCAAGGGCACTGGATGTTTGACCAACCCAGCACAAAACGATGCACATTAGTAACAAAAATGGATGCAAAGCCAAAGGGGACTTGAAGGAGAAATATTGAGCTCGCTAGCTGTATTTTGGCCCCAGCTCAATAGCGCAAAATCGTTGCCCTGTAACAGATGTCAAAAATAAAAATACTTAGGAATTTCAGCATGGATTAAATATTTTCCTCTTGTTCTTATTTTAAGTATGTAGAGCCAAAAATATGCATGTCCCTCTGGAAAATGGCATTTTTAGATTTTAGTTCATGAGCATATTTAAATCTGAAGGTCATGACCAACAGCACCCTGTAACCCATATTGGGATTCTGTCCTCACATACATCCATGTTTTCTTTTATTTCATCTTGAATTGATGGTGAGTGATAGAATTATCAAATTCAAGTCAACAAAGAAAAACTATGGGAAGTTCACCATGACAGTAGGTCGTGTTCTTGTTATTTACAAGATAAGCAGGTTTTTTCTCACCATAAAAGTTACAGTTGTATAAAAGAAAACAAAATCTTTCAGTGTAATATTTTAACTAGGAAAACTATTTCTAGAGTGTTTTTAATATCTTTCATTATGCTTATGTGAGAACTGAGGAGCTGGTAGCCATTCCGTGGGAGGGGTTAAGCAGTACATGTGGAAGACTGCTACACGGCAATTTCCTAAAATGAAATCAGGAAAGCTCCAGGGAATCACTAAAATTCCAGGAGCACACACAGATGCTCTGGGGAGGTTGGAAGAAAAATAACAGGTCTCTGGTGAAAACACAGGAAAAGGGATATTATGGGATAAAGGAGTAGTTATGAGCAGTCAAGAATGGGAAAGAGAGACTAAGAAGAAGATAGACTTATGAAGGTGAGAAAATGCCTATTGTGGGTCAAAAAGGAGGAAAGAGAAATTTGGCAACAAAAAATTCAGGAACCCTCAAAAAAGAGAATAAATATATTAGAGTCCCATACGATTCTGGGGAATCAGCATCTACTCTCTAAATGATGGTGTTCACAAGCCCCACAGCAAGGAACTGAAGAATAAGATCTTGGGTTCTAGTCTATCCTCTCCAACATCCACTAAAGCAATCTGGCCAGCGCTCTCCTCTTGGACAGCAGAGAAGGATGCAGACAACAAAGACAGGAGGGAAATGCAAAGGACAATAGCAGCAAATATTTTCATAGAGGAGAGACTTGAGAGGTGCTGCTGGGGAAACACCAAGAGATGAGTACAGGGCATCTACAGTGACCTGGGGATCTGGTAGATTGAGACTCAGGGGTCTGCCCTGGATTTGAAAATAGTGGTCACAGCCAAAACGCAACTCATAGATCTTTTGATAATTTAGATCATTTGCAGTTCAATAAGCATACATGATTAAAATCTAAAACTGCCTGACCTAAGGATATGGTATTGGGCACAAGCTACAGATCTACCACCGATGCTCAGGATAGCTCTCTTCTCCTGCCAGTGAGACCCTGATCACACCTGCAAGCCTTCAACAGGTTCCTCCACACGTAGACAGTTGTAACCTGCAGAGGCTTCTTCTTTGAGCGTAAAAGGCCGTGTTAAGACTGACAGGCTGCTTCTAGTAAATCCTTCGAGGACACAATCTAATTCTGAGGGGAAAGCTAGGTTCTTTCAATATTCCAAGTGGAATAATAATTGATAATATATTAGGATGCTGTAGGCTTAAAATAACAGAAAACTCAACCAGGAACATCATCAACAAAAAGAAGGATGCAGTGTCTCATGTAACAGTAAGTTCAAAGTGTTGGTTAATTCACTGTTCAGACATCACTAAGACGTCTGAGTTTGTCGGGGGTCGGGGGTTCCAATTTTCTACATTTCCTTTCTCTATAGGTTGACTTTGGTCCACGCATTTATCCTCCATAGTGGCAAACTAGTTGCCAAAGATATAAGTGCTTCATAAAAATGCAACAAGGTGACAAAAGAGGGTATATTTCCTGCCTTGGATCTCTTCTCATCAGGAGGAAAATTTCCCTTAGACTTTCCCTCAGTCTCATTGCTCAGAATTGCTACACGTGCCAATTACTAAACTAATCTCTGACAAAGAAAATGGACTTGTACGACTGGTTTGATGTAAGCAAGATCCACTCTGCTTTAGGCTGGGACCAGCTTTCACTGAAGCACATAAGTTGCTTGAGATCTGCGAAGTTGAGATATTGTTAGCAAGGAAGAAGGGAGGAATGGCTGATGGACAGTCAGCCTGTATTGTCTGTAACAGAGAAGAACGCAGGGCATGACCTCCAAACGCACCCTGACCTACCAGTTCCACTTATTCTGCTCCAACAATCCACCTGCCACAAGGAAAATGACCCCCCTTCCACCCAGAATTTGGGCATAACTGAAGTAATGAAGGCCCTTCTACAACAGGCTAGGAGCAACCTGGAAACCCTGAGACCCAGTTAAGAATTCTACACCAGAAATTAATGTGGGTCACAGGCAGCTTATGTTGAAACAAGCCTCCAATTAAGAAGCAAAGTTACGCCATGGCTGGTGATAAAGGACCTTCCACTTCTCAGTAGGAACCAGTCATGTGCTGCTCCTGTTCATCCCTTGACCTGGATGTTTCTATCAGGCCTTGTTGCATGGTTGAAAATCTTGTTTGTCTTATTGTCACACAAATCCTTATAATATAGTCCTCTAAAACTTGAAGTGACTTAAATAAGTTGGGTTTTTCCCCACCAGAAAATCAGTTTTACCTAGAGGCCCAGGATTTGGAGCTGAATGAGACATTCAGATTTGTTTTGTTGGACCTTACACAGTTGGCTTGAAATGTGATTTTTTACATTTTAAATTAATTACAAATATTTAAAAATCAGAACATTACAGGCATTTTTTTTTTTAAATCTGGATTTCTGGATTGTCTTGAAAAATCAGAAGATCTGACCACCTGGGCCAATCTAACTACACCATGACCATTGTCTGAAGTTGACTAATGGATTCCCCTTTGGAAGCGAAATAGATTCTCCACCTTGCCACAGACCCTATTTCATATCTATGCTGCCTGCTCCATCCACCCCAAGCATTTGAGTTTATGGCCCCTGGCTAATCAAAAATACCCGTGGAGTTAACTAATGGACCTGAATTTAATAAACCCAAGAGTCAGAGCCAGTTCAACCTGAGATTGAAAAGCAAATACCTAAATGAAGGGAGAGACATATATGTATGTGACATATGACCTCTTATCAGGAGATCTGAGACATGAGGCTCATCCCCAGAGGAAAATGTTCTGAAACTCACAGCCCTCCTCCCTCTCCCCACACATCTTGGGAAGCTGGCCAGCCCTAATAGGAGAGAAAGAGGAGAATCAAACGTCCCACTGCTGTTTTCAGTCTAGCGTGCAACAATCACTGTGTCGTGGAAGGTCCCAGAGCACTAGATCTGATTACTTGCTGATCACAATTTCAGCTTGCAGAACAAGTCTGTTCCCATTAGTGACTGCAAACAATTACTATACAACATGCTTTTGGAATCTCACCACAATATTCTTTTCAGGGATTTCTCATTTCTTCTACCGTCCCCTACACACATACACACAAACACACAAACACACACGCACAAACACACACACACTCTACCCTGATATCCCTGACAGCAGGTGGCCCAAATGGAGTCTGGAAACTGCTCAGTTTTGTCAGCACTCTATACTTGTTTCTCAAGGTCCATATTTTCTTCCTTCTTTAATCCCCACTTCATGAACACACCCATTAAAACCCATCTTCCTTGCTGAATGTCAGAGTCTAAAACTGAAAGAAAGGGAAGGTGGGGGATGGATATTTCCACCAATTATTTTCAGTAAGTGCCTAATTCCAAACTAAATCAGAACTGTTAAAATGTACTAACTTAACATCTCAGGATCTCAGTTCAGAAATAGCCAATATTCAATATGAACAAAAATGTGCATAGCATGACACAATGCTGAATGTTGAAACGGGCAACTGAGTACAGATCCTTTAGCTGATGAGATAACAGAAATAGTTCTTAAAAAATAGGACAGATAAAAAAAATCAGCAGAAAAGGGAACTAACTATCCTACAGATTACTGTGGCCTTTGGAGAAATATCTATCAAAGTGGATGCAGCCATAGGGAAATCAGGTTAGTGTAATAAGACCAGACATTTTGAGTGCAAAGCACCCCTTCGAGCATGAAAGGACACAAACAATGCTCTCTCCTGACAACCCAGGGTAAGACAGTCTTCTGTCTGTTCCACTTTCTGTGGCCTAAGGTGCATACTTCAGGAAAATCCTGTTGAAAATAGAAGGGCTCGGGGCCAACCCCTGGGCTGAGTGGTTAAGTTTGCATGCTCTGCTCTGTCGGCCCAGGGTTTCGCCAGTTCGGATCCTGGGCACCATTCATCAGGCCATGCTGAGGTGGCATCCCACATAGAACAACCAGAAGGACCTACAACTAGAATATATAACTATGTACTGGGGGGCCTTGGGGAGGAAAAAAAAAAAGATCGGCAACAGGTGTTAGCTCAGGTGCCAATCTTGAAAAAAAAAGAAGCAAAGAAATAAAAACTATAGCCTAGAAAAAAAAGAAAATAGAAGGGCTCATTCTACCTAAAAAGTTTTAGCACTTGGAATGTAGGCTCTAGAGGAAGGTGAAGGAATTGGACATTTTCTGGAATTCTTCTCTCCTGGTCCTTTCATCACCCTAGGAAGTGCCTGAAAACAGAGTGATGAGGCAGGAAACGTTGAACAGAGAGATACTCCATAGACCTTGGTGGGTTTGCCTCCATCATTTAGTCCAGCCCAATTCAACTGGAATTTACTGAGCAACTACCCTGTGCCCAGCACTGTACTCAGGGCTATAACAACTATGAAAGAAGCCTATGACAAAGCCCTTGACCTCAACAAGCTTGCCATCATGTTGGGTGGGCTGAACCTATACATATGAAGGAATTAGAGAATAATACAAGACAAGAATACAACTGAGCATTAAAATTGATCTAATCTCTATCTAATCTCGGGTTCCTTAGGTGTCATTCTACAAATATATTCACTAACTTATAACAAATTAATTATAAATTAAATGTATTAAAACCCATCATGAGTCACAATAAGCATAGCTAAAATGAGAAGGTAGATAATGCCAAGTTTTGACAAGAATGTGGAGCTATTGGACCTCTCATACCTCAGTGATGGGAGAATAAAGTGGTAAAATCACTTCGGAAAATTCTTTGGCAGTATCTATGAATATCCTATGATCCAGCAATCCTGCTCCTTGGTTTATGCCCAACTGAAATCCATGTATATTTTCACCAAAAGACATATATAAGAATAGTCATAGCAGCACTATTCATCATAGCCCCAAACGGGAAACAACCCAAATGACCATCAATAGTGGAATAGGTATGTAGCATATTCAGGCAATAAGCTACTATAGAGCAGTGAGAATAAACAAACTACAATTATATGCAACAATATGGATGAGTCTCACCAACATAATGTGGAGCAAAAGAAGCCAGAAACATAAAGATGACTACATACATCATATATGATTCCATTTGTATAAAGTTCAAAAGCAGGTAAAACTAATCTCTTGTGGTCGAACTCGTAATAGTTTACCATACCCAAACTCAGACTGATTAACTTTTTTGGGGGAGGGGGATAATTATTGGGATGAGGGGCAAGAGGAGGACTCTGGGGCTGGTAATGATCTATTTCTTGGTCTGGGAGCCGATTGCACAAGCGTGTTCACTTTGTGAAAATCCATTGAACTTTATGTGAGTTGCATACTTTTCTATGTAATTTGTCAGTAAAAAAAAAATCCATACAAGAGTCACATTCAAGTATTATGAAAGCATCAACATTTCCTAAATAGTTCTATTAACGGAGAATTGAAGCCCAGAAGAGTTGTAGAAATTGACTTTCAACGGGCTTTGAGTAGGACCAAGAATTCCAGGTTTATGAACTCCCTGTTCTGTCACTGATTCTCCAGATAATTTTAGAAAAGTATTGCTTCCAATACCTCTAATTTTTAAGAAAAACAGCAAGGTTGGCTCTCATGCCTCATTTTCTATCTAATAGATTTGCCTTTAAGGGTAAAATATGTGAAACTGCCCAGAAGTTGGTGCTTTTGACATTAAATCAAAATTCAAATTCAAATTCCTCACCGTTTTCATGATAGGTAATAAAATTCTACTGCACGTAGGAAACGTGTACTGTCCAAACTTACGCATCATCACTATATGATAATAGCCTGATTCTCTGCTGAGCCCACAGGTGAAGGTTAGGCTGTCTGCCATGGACATTTATGTGGAAGCCAGGCTCCCTTTTCCTTCCCTCTCAGAGGATTGGGGAGAGGCGCTTTCTCAAACCTTACGTGGATGATTCCGTTGCTCTGAGGAGCCAGGAAAAGTAAGAAGTCTTAGGCATATAAGCCAGAATGGAAAGAGAGTTGATCCAGATGGAAGGAGACCTGGTGCTGTCACTTATTAGCTGGAAAATTTTAGAAAACCATCCCACCTCTCTAAATTTCTTCCTTTCTTTTTTTTTAAATAATTTTTTTAAAAAGATTTTATTTTTTTCCTTTTTCTCCCCAAAAAGCCCCCCGGTACATAGTTGTGTATTCTTCGTTGTGGGTCCTTCCAGCTGTGGCATGTGGGATGCCGCCTCAGTGTGACTTGATGAGCGGTGCCATGTCCGCGCCCAGGATTTGAACCGACGAAACCCTGGGCCACCGCAGCAGAGCGCGCAAACTTAACCACTCGGCCACGGGGCCAGCCCCTGTAAATTTCAATTTACTCATCTTTAAAATGGGGTTGTAACAATCCCTCTCCTACTTACCTTATTGGGTTTTAAGGTGGAAGTGAGATTATGTATGTAAAAGTTTTTTGGGAACTAGAAAGTGCTATACAGATATAAAGTATTATAATTATGTAAAAATGCTATGAGTAAACTCTGTTGGGTTCTTTTAAAAATGAGTGTCTGCGTGAACCACTCCAGGTGCTGAGGATATAACACAGTGAGCAAGATAAACAGGGTCCCCACGCTCAAGCAGCTTATGTGATGGGAGATATCTTTACAGATAGTAAAAAGGCCAACAAAAAATAAGATGACTTTGGTTAGTAAAAAAAAGTGCTATGGAGAAAACAAAGCAAAGCAGTGCCATAGAGAGTGACTAGGAGCTTTGTTTAGCTTGAGTGATCAGGGAAGGCCTCTCTGAGATGGTAGCATTTGAGCTGTGTCTTGAATGTGACAATGAAGTTCTGGGAAAAGAATGCTCCACGCAGAGGGAACAGCAGGTGCAAAAGTGCTGAGTTGGGAGGGAGTTTGACAAGTATGAGGACCAGACAGAGAGTCAGTGTTGTTGGAGCAGGGGGAGAAGCAAGAGAGGTGGCCAGAAAGGCAGGCAGAGCCTAGACCACAAAAGATGTCATGGGTGATGCTAGGGGCAGGGTCACCTAGGGAAAGGGTGTAAGTAGAAAAGAGGGTAGAGGACTAAGACTAGTTTATAGCAGAGGAAGAACTGGCAGCAGACTTTTCTCCCAGGGAAATAGCTATGAAATCATAAAATCAGGCCTTACTTCTGACTTGCAATATTTTGGACCAACAGCACACAGGTTCCAGGGGTGGCTTCACTGTGGAGCTAATGCAGTATAAGCTCCAGAGCTCCTTGTACAAGGCCCTTCCGAGGCCCTGGGAGGCACCCCAGCATTCTTGTAATCAAATTCGGTATTCTTTTTCTTTAAAAGATCTCCCAAAATCTGCCCCTACCCCTGAATGTATCTAAATATCACTGCAAATGTCTAGACTCAGAGCTTTAGCGAAAAGTCAGGACCTACAGGTCTGTAAATATGCCTCCCTTTGATTACCTCTGGGTCCTCCTGTCCAGCCCAGAAAGTCTGAGAGATAGACATTTCTATGGGCTGCCCTACTCACTTCTTTTTTCCTTACTATGCCCTGGAGCCCCAGTTAACCTTACCAGCCTCATTCCCCATGGCTTCTCCAAGCCTGCTCCCTTCTCCACCCCCACTGCTTTCCAGCATCTGTGCAAAACTCCACCAACGGTACCTCTTCTGGCAACACATAGATCCCCTCTCAGCTGCATATTTTTGCACATGCTGTTCCCTGTGCTTTGAATGCCCTTCCCCCCTTCTCCTGTCAGACTCTCACTGAACCTTACGCTCTATAAAGCTGAAGTCTTCTTGTCCTCCTCCTTTGCTTACTGCTCCACGACACTGTGCATCACTCAATTAAGGCACCAACCTTACATATTAGAGTTTTCATGTACATGTCTGTCCTCCCCATGCCACCCACCCCACCCTGGACCGGTGAATTCCTTCAGAACGTGTCCTCTTCATCTCCTGCATCCTCTTGCCCTATCCCAGTAGCTAGCACAACATCAAGGAGTAAATCCGTGGATGCAACCTCCCAAGTACTTAGCAGGAGAGGACAGGAGGTTTGAAAAAACTTCTAGTTTTGCCAACATACCTCCAAGCATGTAACACATTTACTTATTCATTTATTTTTGCAGATGCATTTGTCCCAGCAAGCCTAATGCCTAGTATGTACTAGGTACTCAATAAGTAGTTGTTGACTGCATGCTTGTGCAAGGCACGGTTGTGGGCACTGTTGGTCAGCTCCTCTGCTTGTCAGGGGAACTCACACTCCAGTGCAAGGTGGAGCACCACAATTACTATAAACAAAAATAATAAGATAATTTCCAATAGTAGTAAGTGTTGTGAAGACCATTTTAAAAGGATGGGGGAAGGGAGCCACTTTGGATATGGCATCAGGGACAACCACTCCAAGGAGGAAATGATGAAGGAATCTTGTCCCCAGGGGCTGCTCAATAAACAAGAAAAAAACTGTCTGATTCTCTAAAGGGTCTGGGTTTGCAGGGGAGGCGGATCTGGCTTGGCTGGGGCTTGTTCCCCTGAAAACTCTTCCTGACATCCTGCAAGAGGAGCAAAGCTTTCCCAGAGCAGTCCCGTTCGTCAGGCCGCTGGATTGTAGAGCTGGCCTCAGTGTTTACTAAACAAACTGATGTGATTATCCTGTCAAGATCTGAAAGGGAAAGACAAAAAAAGTAGCATAAATACAAGGCCACCTATTCAATTAAAGCCGCAAACCAGGGCAGCTAAAAGGCTGAATATAAAACAGTCAGGGAGAGTTTTAATAAAAGTGAGTTACATAACTTGAGACTTGCTTGAGACTCAAACAAAGGCGTTCTTATCTCAAGGTTAAAGAAAAGAATTACGACTAGCTGCAGTCTCCCAGCACTTTTCCTATAAACTTTCTGCCAACAATGAGGCTCAGTGTTGGGAACCAAGGGTGACACGGGGCTCTAAGCTGGCCAGCCATTCCCTCGCGCTCATTAGGATGTCTTCTGGGCAAGGTGTGGATCTCTACTGGTGGTGGAATTTGTGGGGCTTTCAAAATCAGTACCATTTCGCAATGCGAGAACTGTTCCAGTGGAAAGCAACGTTTGAGACCATCCGACCAAACCCCTCCTGTTCTGGATAAGAAACCCCAGAGGTCATGCAGCCTGTTCCAGCAGAACCTCTGATGTCCAAGCCAGCACCACTTCCACTTCACCACACTGCCTGAACCTTTAGACCCATCCACAGACTGGCCGATAGCTGGGGGGCAACTGGGCCCCTGCCAACTCGCTGAGGCCAACCCCCCACCATCTTCTCCTTTCTTCCTTCTTTTCTCTTCTCCTCCCCTCTGCCTTCTCTCCCTTTCCTTCCTCAGCCTGGCTATTGGTCTAAACCCATTGGTGGCACAGAGGAACCTTTAAAACATTGTTTTGTCTTGCTAGTGGCACTGGGAGGCAGTGACGTCTGGAAACAAAAATGTTTCTTTTTCTTTCAACCTCCTCTTCTTCCTCTCTTCCAGCCTAGGCCTTGCCCCACCTGGTGGGCCTTCCCCTGGATCCTTTTCCTCCCTGTGTGGAATTGTAGCTACCAGAAAACTGGTCGGGTTTAAGGCAGAACCCTCCACAAGCTAACTGCATTTTAACAGGGCGCTCTTTAATGCCCAACAGCTTCCAACAAAAACAGAATCCTAACAGTGGACATATCTAAAAGGTAAACGCCTGAAGACAGGGCCTTCCTGCCCCCCCTTAGAGTAACTGAGAGGCAGGCCAGTCCATGTCCTGCTGCTCAAAGGTGAATCAGAGCCGCCCAGCTGCCCACTCCACTTCCTCCAGGGAGCAGCAGTCCGTTCCTTGTGGCATCACCTGCCCTGGCCGGGGACTCTTCCTTTACTGGAATCTCCATTTCCCGAGCTGTAGGCTGAGGCCATATCTTCTGGAACTATCCTCTTTGGGGACATACAACACTAGTCATATCTTCTGTGTCCTTGCCTTTGTTATAGACAAGGGGGAAGAAAAAGGTAAAACCCAAAGGCGGCTCAGAAATCCTGACTCACACAAATGAGAAAAGGGCTACTTCTGAGCCACCTGTGCCAGTAGCTGGGCGGCTTATAGCTTTAAATCCAGCAGAATTTGGTCCAAGCCGGTTCCAGGACAATGAAGTGGTTCTTTGTTTGGGGGACCTGCCGGGCCAGGTTAAAGTAGGTGGCTGGCTCTCGCAGGTTTCATAGGCTCCTGGGGGCGGGGGGGTGGGATTACACAATCTCTCACTGGACAGACAGGCAGAGCTGGCAGGCTCACTGGAACAGAACGAGGCCTTGGGAGAAAGCTTTTTCCCTGCAACTCTGCCAGCATCCCTAATCATTCTGGCTCTAGATTTGGGGACTTTAAATAACAAAATGATAGGTCTGAAATTTATTTCACTTCTCCAAAGAAAATTGTAAGACTCCTCATGGGCTCCAGAATTTTAGAAGTGTTAGTTTTGAATAACTGGCTTTTCCAAAATCCTGCCACATCAGCAAAGCACACCAGAGAGGATGAAAACTTGCATCTCCGGGGGACCAGGTCCTGCACTGCCCCTTTGTCTTTGGTGAGCAGTGGTTGTTTTAAATTTGCATCAAAATAAAGGGCACCAGCATCAAACTGGGTGGCTGTTGCTGCGTTGTTTTGCATTTTTCCATCATCTTATTTAGAAAGCAATAAGACCTTTTTCATTCCTTTTGGCTCTCTACAAGTGGAATGGTCGTTTACATCCAGCATATTCCAGGATAAGGAATGGGTCACAGAGAAGGCACAGGGGGTACGAGAGTGTGTATTTAAATTTCTAGTGCTACTTTCAGAATGACCCATGAATGAAGTCTCCCCAGAGTGCACGAGTGCTCCCAGAGGGCGAGCCCTATGATGAGTCAGCCAGGGAGAAGAGATAAAGCTGGGGAGGGGCTGCCACTTTAGTGGCATCCATGGGCTGTGCCTGATTACTTCTGATGGAATTTCCAGAAAGTACCATCCACCTCTACTAAGTGTAGCCATAGGAAAGAACCACAGAATATCTCCATGGCATCTCCTGCATAGATATTATTGAAGTCGTTGCTTCTTCATCATGCAAGACTCTCTTTATGGGGACCCTCAGGAGAAATTTCATTGTGGTCCTAATATCAAGGATAGACATACATCTCTTGAAACATTAAGCTACCTTATGGGATTATGTGCATTCTTACAAGCAGTCTTCAGAACCCAGCCATATATTCTGGATGGATTCTGCATCTGGGGTTCCATCAGGGCTGCCTTGGGGGAACTGCCTGCCCAGGCCCTCAAGTCCCACAGGACACCTCCCATGGACAGCCAACCCAGTCCCAGAACTTCAAGAAGCCTGACCTCAACCCAAAAGCAAATCCCTGGACTTAAGTTTCTTTGGACATATCATTCATTCAATAACAAATAGTTCATATGATAAATACATATGAAGCACCTACTATGTGTCAAAGGATGTGGCCATGAACATGACAGGCAAATTCCCTATTCTCACAGTGTTTTCAATCCAGTAGATTTACCCTACTGGATCCGCTTGTATTTGTATATATGCCAATGAAATTAACATGCAGCTAAGGTGGAAATCTCATAAAAAGACCAGAGGACCAAATAACAACAATAGAAAGAAAAAGCTGATACGAGCCAGAGTGAACAAGAAGGACACTTAGAGAAAGTGAAACAATTATATTTCTGTTAGCTGTAAAATCTTGGGCAAATGACTTAACCTCTGAGTCTCAGTTTCCACATCTAAAATATGAAGATAGGGGCCAGGCCCGTGGCAGTGGTTAAGTTTGCATGCTCTGCTTCTGTGGCCCAGGGTTTCCCTGGTTCGGATCCTGGGCGTGGACCTAGCACCACTCATCAAGCCATGTTGAGGCGGTGTCCCACATAGCAGAACCAGAAGGATCTACAACTAGAATACACAACTATGTATGGCGGGGCTTTGGGGAAAAGAAGAAAAAAGTAAAAATAAACTAAAATATGAAGATACCACAAAAACTTACAGTAAGAAATAAGTGGGATAATATTGATTAAGCTCTTAACACATATTGATAAAGCTCATGACTGTGCTCAATAAACACTGGCTCCTACTATTTCTGTTGTTATACCCAAGGAGTGCTGAGAGGAGAAGGGCTCTTGACATGAGTATTTTGGCTACATGATCTGTTTCAGTCCAATCAGTGTTAGAAATGGAAACGTGGGGAGAAAGGAGAGTGCATTCTGTAGGGGTCACACCCAAGATGTCACCCAAAGCCTATTATTTCCAATAGAAACTATTTTTTCTCTCACACTTCAATAATTTCTTTTTTCTTTTCTTTTCTTTTTTTTTCAGATTTTTAAAATTTTTTCCTTTTTCTCCCAAAGCCCCCTGTACATAGCTGTGCATTTTTAGTTGTGTGTCCCTCTAGTTGTGGCATGTGGGATGCCGCCTCAGCACGGCTTGATGAGCAGTGCTATGTTCGTGCCCAGGATTCGAACTGGAGAAACCATGAGCTGCCAAAATGGAGTGCGCGAACTCAATCACTCAGCCACGGGGCCAGCCTGCACTTCAATAATTTCTAATCACAATCTCCATATGCACCCCTCTTTTTAGGTAAGAAGATAACTCCCATAGTCACTTCCATTTTGCTGATGTGAGCGGTCTTCATTTTCCTGATCTCAGCCAATGTTAGAGCTAGCACAGATAGAAAGGTCAGACCATCTAACTAACTCATACCCCATGTTTGTGTGTTATTTGTTTTGAAGAAAAGAGGAAATCAATTTGCTTTTTCTTTGTTCCTTTTTGGCAGTAGCAAGCAGTGTCACATGCTACGGACAAAGGTCTAAACAACACACATTCTAATTTTGGAGTGCCTTGCAACTGACTTTAGGGTTATTGCTTCTCTAAAGTTCCTAGTCAAATGCTTCATTAAATGTAACATCTAAATGACTGTTGGTTGCAGCCCTGGGCCCAGAATTCTGGGATGCACCAAAAGGAAAGTTAAGAAAGTTCCAAAGATGTGGTTCCCTCTTTGGCTACAACTCAGCCTCAGTGAATGACCCACTTCTATTTCAAGGGATTGATCTTCAATGTACAATCTGGGCAATGAAAATCACATTTCAAATCAATAAGATCCTAAAATCCCAGGATTTTGGAAACCCAGTTTCCTGAACTTCTTTGCTTCGTTGTACTTATTAGGCCCCCAGCCACACCCATTCTTCCATCCCTTCCTACACCATAGTGGCCCTGAAGAACTTTCTCCAAGAGCAAATAAAGAGAAGCTCTATAAACAAAGTTGTGAGAGGGAATACCCACATGCCCCACCCCCCAGGAGCTGAGAGACACTTAAAAGAAATGTCCTTATTGTATGAAAACCAAGAAAGGCTAGGAGATGCTGGAGAAATAGCATGCCACTAGTAATTTCTACTCATGCAAGATGAGTAGGCCCATGACATAAATAGGAGCAAGACAACTCTCAAGCCCTCATGCCCTCATTCTCTACAGACCTTGTAGCACAAATGAGCTGATCATGGCATGTGCTCTGTTAGCAAACAGGCCAACCAAAAGCTGGCCTTGCTCAGCTGGCTGAGTCCAGGTACCTTGGAGCAGGGAACCTGAGGAGCTGAAACATATACTGTCTTACTGAGGACTGAAGGTTGGAGCAATTCCTTCCGGTCAATGTGCTGGAAGGCAAAGGTCAGGGAGCCAGTTCTAGGTACCCTATGCAAGCACTTGTCAGAGCTCTCTGAGCGTGGATCTGAGCCTAAGTGTTCAAGCACAAAGGAAAAGGAGAAAACCATGCCCAGGAAACAGGCCTCTATATTCTCCAATTTTATGCTGTTACTGCTCTTCTGGTGGCTTTGAAGTTGGTGTGAACATTGTGCTGTGTCCTGTATTTCCAGTCTACTAGAAATTATATTAGACAGTTCTGTGGCCTGATCTGTAGCCCACAGGAGCAGCAAAATCTACCAAGTGTGTATCACCCTATATATTGTCCTGCCTATATGCCCCTGTGGATATACCCAGGCTTATCTGAACTAGATAGATTATATTATGAAAACTTCTGAGAAATCTCAAATAGTATTATCACATTGACCTAGGTGATGTTATGACTGCTGTATACATTGCTTTTTGAATGCAGAATATGTATTTTTTTACACCCAAAGCTCTGAAATTTAGTTTCTATTTATTAGCATGCTTTAACTATCATATATTCTAATTAAGTGTGAATCTGACCTGACTCTAACTGATTCCCTTGATATTACCCCAATCAAGGATTATGAAAAATAATTCTAACTCCCACAAATTGAGTGTCTACTAAGTACAGGCCAGTAAATGTATCAGGTACTCTACATCATTTCATTTCATCTTCACAACACCCTTGTAGTATTATCTCCAGTTTACAGATGCTAAATCTAAGATGCAGAAAGGATACACGATTTCCCAAGAACACAGCGGCAAGTGTTAGAACCCAAGTGCAAACTCAGATATGTCTGACTCCAAATCCAGTGATAAGACATACTGCTTTGCCTGAGTAGGAACAGTCGGGACATGGAAATTCTTTCTGTCTCACTTTCTCCATGAAAATACTGGAAGGAACTCATGAAGTCTTCTATTAGAAAAAGGCTCATGGTGTCCACAAGATGATCCCACTCTACTCCACCACTAGTGGGACCTCATCTGTGATGTTGTGAACACTTGTAAGAGCCACAATTTAATAGGGATGCCAGCAAAGGAAGTTGACTAGGCTAGGTGGGTCTGAAAAATTCAAAGGACTGTTGAAGGATAATTAGCCTGTTAGAAAAAAAGGCAAGACGGGGAATGAGACAGTCTAACAACTCTATTTTAATATTTGAAAAGCTGTAATGTAGAAAAAGAAATAGATTTCATTCATTCATTCATTTATTCATTCATTCATTCAACAAATATTTCTCACACACCAATCATGTGCCAGGCACTGAGCTAGGTGCTGGGGAACGGTGAGAAACAAGCCAAATACACCTACACAATGTAGCAAGGAAGACATCTTAAATAAATCCTTGCAAGTATAATGATTTGCATGGTATACAAGGGAGATGACAAGGAGTCCGGATCTTAGTCCTAGATAAGACAGAATGAGTCTTAATGGATAGAAATATCAGTGGGTAGAAGCGAAAGAGAGGCAGATTCCACGGCAAAATAAGAACTGTACTGAGCTCCTAGTCATGAGGCATCATGAAGTGAGTCCCTGTCGTTGGAAGTGTTCACTTGGGGACTGGATGACCACCTGCTAGAAACATTCCACAAAGGATGCCCACATAGGGTAGGAGTCTAACTTAAGCGTTCTCTACCAGCTCAGATTCTCAAGTCCTGTAGTCTTGGACTTCACCTTCAACAGAGTGAGTAAAAGCTCTCTGAAAGAAGGGCTTTTTTCAATGAAGGTGTTCAACTCTTTCAGTGTACCACTGTCCCAAAATTCAGTAGAGCCACTCAGTCTGCAGAAAAGAAGGCAAAGGGGTCAACTTAATCCCAACCAAATGACATCTAGTTACGTCCAGGGGATTGGTGGGCCCCTCCAATCCATTGCCAATGAAAACTTCGATGAGAGAAAACTCACTGGGCTTAAACTGTAGCATTCAGGACGTAGAGTTAGCTGCGCCTATTCGCAACAGTTTTGGGACAGAGAAAATGTTTTTAGGAACCTACTCTATCATTGCTCTGCACCATAAATTCAAGAGACCACCCTACTTCTCTTCTCTCCTCAGCCTTGCCTCTTAAGACCCATTGAGTGTTCATCAACTATTCGCTCTGGTGGAGTGATAAGGAGGAACGCTCTTGTTTTCTATGATAAAGCCTCTGTTTTCTGTTTTCATGCTCAGGCGAGTAGCCATGAGCTTGAGAGATTTATCAATTTATTACTCATGCCAATTTGGAAGCTTGCAACTTTGAATCAAGCCAGGGATATTTGCTATTACAAACCTAGCAAGCCAGCAAAGAAAATTCAGGAGGGAAAAAATATATATCCCCTTTGATCAAACTGTGCAAGTCGGCGTCATCCCCTCTCACAGATCAATTGCTCATTTAATCATAATGCCTTACAGCCACATGACCCTTCAGGGAGAGCTTACAAAGCATGTTCTCATTTGTTATCTCTTGACCCTCCCAACAGTCCTCGACAGTTGGCTTGGCTGGTGTTATCACACAGCAGGCTCTGGAGTGTGAGCCAGAATAGAGCTCTAGCTTCAGCCACTTCCTTGATTGATGTCCTCGGGCAAGTTCACTTAAACTCTGAACCTCAGTTTTCTCTTCTGCACAAAGGAGCTAAAACTCCCAGAGATGGATGAGGCAAACAAATCTTTAGCTTTAGGACCTGCCACCTGCACAGGCTGTGAACCTAATTTTGAATTCAATTTTGTGTCCTTTTTCTTAAAGTTGTTGTTGTTACATGCCGTCAAGTCGGCTCCGACCCCTGGTGACCCTATGAATGAGTGATGTCCACAATGTCCTGTCCTCGACAGTCCTACTCAGCTCCTTAGACTCATGCCCATGGCTCCCTTTAGGGAGTCAGTCCATCTCATATTTGGTCTTCCTCGTTTCCTGCTACCTTCTACTTTTCCCAGCATTATTGTCTTTTCCAAAGAATCCTGCCTTCTCATGATACACCCAAAGTAGGACATCTTCAGCTTTATCATTTCTGTCTCCAGCGATAGTTCAAGCTTCATTTGCTCGAGGACCCACTTGTTCATCTTTCCGGCAGCCCAGGCTATCTGTAGAGCTCTCCTCCAACACTATATTTCAAATGAATCCATTTTGTTCCTGTCAGCCTTCTTCCCCGTCCAGCTTTCGCACTCATACATAGTAATTGAGAACACGAGGGTGTGGATAATCTTGGCTTTAGTTCCTAATGACATTTCCTTACACTTGATAATCTTTTCTAATCCTTTCATTGCTGCTCTTCTGAGTACAGTCTTCTCTTGATTTCCTGGCTGTAGTGTCCACTTAAATTGATGACTGAACCAAGGTAAACAAAATCTTTAACAATTTTAATGTTTTCATTATCTATGTTAAAGTTGTATAATTCTCCTGTAGTCATAATTTTTGTCTTCCTGAAGCTCAAATGCAGTCCTGTTTCAGTACTTTCTTCTTTCACTTTCATCAGAAGTCTTTTCTTAAAAAGGGCTCGCCAAATTGTAAGAAGCTTCAGGACCCGTAAAACCTGAATGGGTCTCCCAATAACAGCTACTTGGTCTATTACTAGGAAGCAAGACTATGACAAGCATCTCTATAGCCTCAGCTCTGTCAGATGGCCCTTGTGGATCACCATTCATCCCTGTGTAGTGCATGGACTCTTCCAGTGCCCCTCCTGGATGGAGTGAAGGGCTCATAGCTGGCCCCTTCTCCAAAGAATTTCTCTCTGCTGCATGGGAGCCCCTCGTTCTCAAGGTCGTACCACCACCCTCATCCCGGGTAGCCAACCAATGTTTGATTGATGGGGAGTGATGCCCTCCTTGTACAAAAGGCTGCAGGCCTGTCTCAGTGGGACCAGCTCTATGGTGCAATTCATGCTCCTTTGGTATCAAACCAAAGCTCAACTCCAGCTGGGATGATATCCTTGCTTAGCTTTTTCCTCTGTCTCATTCTGCTTCCCTCACTCCCTTTCTTCTGGAGCACTGCCCCACCAAGATATGTGCACCTGAATTCTGGAGCTTGGCTTCTAGTGTACCCAACCCAAGACATAGAGTGATAAAGAGTGTCATGTATTTCCTATGTCAAAGCCTGTCTGGTCCACTTTCAAACACAGTCAAAAACCATGAGCCTCTGAGACTCACTGCAGCTGATGCTCAGGTTACTGCAGAGATCTGTATACTTATCCCATGCCCAGCATCCTGGTCTGAGCTCCATCCTGGGCCCTGAGCAAAGTCCACAGATTAAGTGTTAAGTACCTTTGGAATTAGGCAGTGGGGGGCGGGGGGGAGTGAAAGTGGTGATGTTGAGTATTTGTCAAAACCCTATACTTTGCCCATCTCACCCTCAGTGTCTTGTCTAAAACGTTTGCTCTGGATATTAGCAAGGAGCAAAAGATGAGAAAAGAACGATCAGTAACATTGTGTCTCTTTTGATCATTTTCTTGGCACTTTCTACCCGCAGGAGATTCATAACTAGTTCTTTGTCCTGGCTGAATAGAACACGAATTCAGGCTCTCCATTGTTGCCTGCCATTTTAGAGAAAGACAGAGTTTAGGAGTAGAGAGATTTAGAGCTGTTTCTGTCTCTCCTCTGACTTCGTTTGTGACTTTAAATGAATTAATCGTTGCCTTTTAGCACTCCCACATGTGGTATGGAGATTTACTTCCACACCCCACAAAGAGCCAAAGATTCTCTGAGAAGGATCATCATAACAGCAAGACCACCATCCATAAGAGAGACATAATTTTTAAATCATCAAAGAGGATACACAAGAAATTCCTCCTGAAAGGGAATAAAATGTGGGGCAGGAAGAAAATATTCATTACCCAAGTGCTTGCTTCCCTACATCCTTACACCTGAGGGATCTAGAGACAACTGGCCAATACTCCCCTCCACAAAAGAGACAAGCATGCACTTTGCAGGCAAATTGTGAGGATCTAGGTCCAAATCCAGGGGCATCATTCAAGGGAGAGACGAGAAAGTGGGTCTGATGAGCTTAGGCAGACACGTTCCAGAATTGAGCTATCATAGGTTGGAAAAGCCCAGTTAGGAGCCTGGAGATCAAAGAAGCAAGGGCCCAGGGAACTCGCCCAGGTAAGGCTCCTAGTGCCCGACGTGGAACTCATCAGAACCTTGGATTTTCTGAGCCAGCAGCTTCCTGTAAACATCCTTGGAACTGATCTCAGAATGTGAGCAGCCCTAAACTTGAGTGAGAAGCAAAATCACAGGATTAACTGTGTGACCTTGGTCAATTTATTTGACCTCCATTTCTTCATCTGTAATAATCCCTCCTTTACTTATCTTTCTAGGCTGGTGTCAGATTTCATTGGAAGCAGTATGCGTAAAACTGCTTTGTTGGGGCTGGCCAAATGGCGCATTGGTTAAGTTCACACGTTCCGCTTCGGCGGCCTGGGGTTCGCCAGTTCGGATCCCGGGTGCAGACATGGCACTTCTTGGCAAGCCATGCTGTGGTAGGCGTCCCACATATAAAGTAGAAGAAGATGGGTACGCATATTAGCTCAGGGCCAGTCTTCCTCAACAAAAAGAGAAGGATTGGCAGCAGATGTTAGCTCAGGGCTAATCTTCCTCAGGAAAAAAACCCCCACTGCTTTATAAACTGTAAACGTAAGACAATGGTACCTGTGGATAGATAGGGAGGTAGAGAAGAGAGAAAGCTCTTCAGAATAAGAAGAAAGGAGCTCTAAAATCTGTAGGCTCATTCTATCTGGTCTCTGAGCCAATGCAAGGCCAGGGTTACATGTGGAGCCTTCCCTGCTATTGAGGGGAAGCTGGAAAGAGTGCCATGTCCACTGTCTGGTGTCCTTAGAAAGAATGAATATGGCTTTGGGTGTCCACAGAAGTGTGGAGCTGTAGTCTCCCTATCATAAACTGCCACATATGGGCCATCTGTGTGACTGTCCTCTGCTATGATTTCTGGTTCCAGTTCCCTCTCTAGCTCCCTGTTGGGGCCAGGGCACATCCCTGAACCCTGGCGCAATTGATTGGGGCCCTGTTCATTCTAATCTCTTCCCCAGATAGATGGACCCTTGGATAAACATGTTGGATACACATAGGGCACCTAAACTCTTCTTACAAATCCCATCTTGTGCCTTACCTGCTCAACCCCCACAGCACAGCACAGCCCAGCCTGGATCAGACTCAGCTCCACTCCCTGAGCTGAGTGGTTTGCACTGTGGGTTCTACTCCTGGGGCAGGAGGAGGTCTACAGCCATTCCCACCCAGTTATTTGCCTTCCACTTGCAACTCAACATCAGTTGCAACTGTCTCCCTCCTCCCCATTGGCAGCCCACAGTACTGATAATGATGGTTTTTAATATCTTTCCCTAAAAATAGCAGCAAAGACAAGAAAGTCACAAGATTAAAGGCTCAAAAGAAACATGAGGCATGTACTTTCAAAATTTTCACCCTTCAAAGGAAGAATCAAAGATAATTAAAATATTAGTGAAGGGAGCACAGGCAGATAAGACTTATACTTGCATATTCTTTGAATTATAAATCAGTATGCTGCTCCTGAAAAAAAAAAAACTTTCTACTTACACAACTTAGCTGATTGAAATGGCAAAGTTTGCAGAACCCTGAATGCCTGTGAAATAAATACTCCTTCTATGTACTACAAGTATTACTGATGATTTTATATTGTATAAACTTTGTTGATCTGCTAGGTAATTCTCAAATAAATGCAAAGAAGATATTAAGCTCTTAAGCCAAACAGAGTGAGATTGCTTTGGTTATTCATCTAACAGTTTGCAAAGGTGGCGTGTGATGACGGTTTCTCTTCTAGGCTGGGCAAGAGGGGACTGTAAATGGCTGAGTGACAGTGAGTGTCCCTCAAAGTGTTGTTCCTGGAGCAGAGGAGAGAGATCCTAGAGGCTTCATCTTGAGACTGCCAGTGCCAGACCAGGCTGATTACAAACCAAGTGGCAGGAGGTGAGAAGTGGCTTCAAAGGCTTGGATTGGACACTCGAGAGGCAAAGTGGGAAGACAGAGACGGAAGCAGAGACAGGAAATTGGCTACTTGGGAGAGCGGCTGGAGCAGCTGTTGATATGGCCTCTGTGGCCTTGGCCTGGCCAGGGAGGGAGTCATTTAGGCATCAAGTGGGTCTGGATATTTCTCTTCCTCCAGGAGCTTGTGCAAGAAGGCCAGGTCCCCAGGGGAGGAGAAAGACTGAGAAAATTTCTGTTGTAACACTAGTTCACCTGCCACTCAGCAGCCCGTCAGACAGCAGATAACGACTCACTCCTGAAGTCATAACTCAATCTACTCACCTCTAAAAAAACCATTCTTGCAGCCCTAAGAATGAACACAGCCCAAAAGTTAGAATATGTGAGCAGCTGGAACGGGGATTCCTACTTTGATTTGTCTAGTGGGAAGTCTCTATTTCTTTTGTCTTGACTATAAAGGAATGTGGTTGACTATTTATATCAAGTCTGATAAATAAAGCAGGTAAATACGATTTGGCACAAAAGGATGTGGTCTGTCTGGTGTCAGCATGCAGGGCCCCTGACTAGGATGGCTCTGAGGAGCTTTGCTGGAGCTGGCTGGTTATTAACCGGAGAGCAGAAAGTACATCTTGTCAAAGGGCAAAGATAATCAATGAGAGAAGAGGAGGAGGGACCCTCTTCAGGGTCAGAAGCTGGAATTGCCAAATATTGTGCTCACGGCTACTCTCCTACTTACAATCCTTCTTTGGCTTCCCCTTGTCAAACGGTAAACTCCAATCAGCGTTGTCCATTAGGGTGACGCACAGGACCTGGCTCAGCCCGGTCTCTTGATATGACCTCCAGACACCTACCCTCAGGCATCCAGATTGCTCGCTGGGTTGATCTGGCTACATGAACACTTGTCAGGTTTCCTCACCCCAGAATAAACCCTGCCCTTCCTATGCCTGGGAATTGCCTCCTCATCCTTAAGAATCAGCTCCGTCTTCCCCACCAACCTGCCTCTCCCAGGTGACCATTCCCTCCGTGGGCCATTACAGTAGCCTCAGAGCCTCTTTATTAGACTCACCTATTTTACAAGTCTGTAAATCCCTCCAGATGGAGATGACTATGTCTTATCAGCCTCCATATTTCCAGCGCCCAGCACTGTGCATGGCACGTGATAGGTACTAGCAATGTCTGTGTAATCAAATTGAATTGAAATTCAGTGTGACTCTGAAGTAACAGGCCATTTTCTTTTTCTTGTTCAACTCACAAAAATGAGAAAAGGAAAATGAAGTACTATGTGCCTATCTTCCCCAGACAAATTACTTTAAAGGACAACTTCTATGTGAATTTTAGCTATGCAAATTCTGTCAGAGTGGACATGGAGATAAAACCAAATTTGTCTTCTCAGTTTATAGTCACCCTTTAAAGCCAAGATAACATTCACTTGACTTTATTCATTAGTGGTTGTAAGAGAAGTGCATGTTCTGGTTGATCAAATAAAGAACCATCATAAGAGAAACCAGGAGACCTGGATCCTGGGTCCCGGCTTTTCCATTTACTACCTCCTGTGGACTCTGGGCAAGACCCTTTACCTTATAGTCCTTCAGCTTCAGAATGTGGATTATAAAGTGTTCTTGTTTAAAATACCACATAAACTGGAAATTGATCTGCCAACGTAATGTATCATTAGGCATACATGACCAATTTCCCAAGAATAAACCTCAAATAAGTGCTTTAGGTTTATCATTATAAACATTATTTACCATTACACCATAAATTTGTTAAAATTCCAGTTAATAGAAAGTTCCATTTGATAGAATGGTACACAAGCCAACTTTTGAATAATATTGTATTGTTTTTGAATTGACACTCCATGGAACAAGATAATGAGGTTATTGCCAAAACAGCTTTATGGTTTTGTTAGTTAAATGCACAGTTAGAGCTGGAAAGGTTTGTTCCGGCTCTGTTAGTAATAACTGTTTACTGATCCCAAGTGGGTTTGGAGGGAAGTTGCCAGGCATTACGATGCGTGGTCAGTGACGCACACCCAAATCATTGTTCTCAGGCAGAAGAATCAAACATTTGGGCAATAAACCTTGTAAGATTCTTAGTTGTAGGAGGTTAGGCAGTGGTATTAGTCTCATCCAAAGAGAATGTTAAAGACGTTCATTGACTGCAAGTCTGAAAACTCCTGTTTACTATAGTGACATAGAAACTGCTTTCTAGGGAAAACACCAGTCTTCCTCCAGACTTTCTAGAAACCATATATTGTAGTGAACATTGCTTCATAAAGCACAGAAACCGTCTGCCAAAGCTCTAAGTTGAGTCTGATCCAAACTCATTCACCGTTAGGAGATTCCACTTCTAATTTTGTTTTCGGGTGGGACCAGAATGACAAGGTGGAAGGTTGTTCATGGTGCAAAGACTGCAGTAAAACCTCTAGAGAAATACAACCAGGTTTGGTAGAGAGAGGAGGAAAGAAGAATTGAATGAATGGATGATTCAAGCCAGGAAAGGGATGGACATAAGATCAAGGAATCAAAATTCATGGTGCGGGGGAAGGAGAAGCTCGTGGAGGGACTTTGGGCGTGAAGAAGACTCCCATGCCATGTTGAGGGAAGCTTTGTAAACCTTCCTCATTTCTGACCTGAAGATAAAAAAGCATCATTAGTGGTCAAGGAGGTAACAGATGCGAGAAAGAACCTTCCTGTAAGGAGGGTAGCAGCGAGGGAGAGTGCCTTCATACTAATTCTAAAAAGATGCAACCCACGCGAGGCCTGTGCTTCTCAGGTGAGGTCCATGGAGCTGAGGAAGGTCCGTGGAGCCTCATCTGGAGCTGGATAGACATGCAGGATCTCAGGCCTCACCGCAGACCTACCGAATCTGAATGTGAATTTGCATTTTAACACGATCGATCCCCAGGGAATCAGATGCACAGTAGAGCCCTAGTTTTATTGAAGGCCCTTGCAGCCTCACCTCCTCCCTTTATTTGTTCTCCTTCTTTCCCTTCTCTCCCTCACCTTTCATCATCTTTGTCCTCAAGTTCCAAAAACAGGTCACGTGTGAAAATCAGTATCTACTTGTCTCTTCTTGGTCCTAATTCAAATACTCAAATATGTCTCTGCTTGGTCCTAATTCAAAGCACCAATCAGCCCCAATTCATAAACGTGTGAACGTTGGGCCCCAGAAAAACAGCAGGCGAGAGCCCTCCCGCACAAGATCGATGTTTGTGTCATTTGTTTACACAGAGCCTAAGAGTACCCAGGGCTTCGTGCAGGAACATACCAAGAAATGACTACACTCCCTGCCCTTTAAAAAGCATTCTTCTTTTTTACTCAGAGCCCTAGGGAATAGCAAGGGTGGGGAAAGAATTATGAAATCTTTGGACCGAAATACATGAAATGAATAGAAGGAAGCCATAGGTATTTGTTAGGGCCTCCAGATCTCTCTAAGAAAACAAGCAAGCCTTTCCCAAACAATATGCATGAGTAGACTTTTGCTGGACATGGAAACAAGCCCTCAGTTATCTGAAGGATGCCCCCCAACACACACACACACACAACACAGAAAGGAAATTTTAAAGGCATTAGTGGTCAAAGATATCTATCTATAAAGTAAATTTATAAAAGGAAACTTAAAAAGGAAAAATATTTCATGATATTTGCAAAAAACAGTTAAATAAAATATGGAGCAATCATATGATAAAATATTATGTAGCCACTCAAATCAGGATTTCAACAATATTTAGCGCAAAACACTAACAATAAGTGGCAAAGCAAGATACAAAATTTTATATTCACCATCATCCCACTTTTATGTAAATGAAACGGGGAACTAAATATACTGAAATGTTAATAATATATATCTCTGAAATTCATATTATGAGTGATTTAAATTGTACTCTTTGTACTTTTGTGTATTTTCCAACTAGTATGAATACATACAACTAATATGCATACTTTTCTAAATAGTCACTTTTCTTGGCAAATCTTCTTTCTTGACCCCACCAATTCTGCTTTCTCTCCATTGTCTTATCGAAGTCCACTTAATTCTTTCTCCCAATCCAGAAAAGAGATGGTTCAGAAGCATGGTGATTTTCTCCATTTGAAAAATCATGTTGGCTCTGTACACTGAGAAGAGAGTAAAGCAGAGCTGGAAGGGGTAAGAATGAAGAAATTTAACAACTTCCCAAATCCTCCCATATCAGCCCTTCAATGTGAGACTTCCAGACTTCGTTCAGAGTGTTTTCAATTTCCAGACATATTCATTATTGATTGATATGGACATTCTAAAGTCCAAAAACATGGTTTTGGCACTATCCAGAAGGTCAAGAGTGGAAAGAACTTTAAAGATCATCTAGTTCACTAGTTCTTGATTTTGGTACACATTGGAGTCACCTGGAGAGCTTGAAAAAATGTGAATGCCAAGGTCCTACCCTCAGAGATTCCGATTTTATTGGTCCAGGGTCTGGCCCAGGCATCTGGGCTTTCTTAAAGCTCCCCGGGAGATTTAACATGGAGCACCATGGATTAGAGAACCACCACTCTGATCTAAACTCCACCACTCCCCTACTGATGCGAGTTCCCTCTCACCTAAAGTGGTGTGTCCAGCATTAGCCAGCTGCATCACCGGCTTCCAGAGTCTGATCAGGTATTTTGCCATTGGTGAAATTGTCACCTGACCATAATTAACTGAAAGTTGGGCAGCCATGTTCTATTATTGTGGAAGAAAGGGATGGTCAATTTTGGTGGACAAGTACCAGTCCTGACCACTTAGATATTATCTCTCTTCCATAGCCAAACAGACTTGAGAATTCAACTTGTACGTGGTTGGGTCGAGATTCTTACTCTAAAGCCTCAGTCTTTCAACTTCACTTAGGACAAAACATCTAATGCATTTTTTTAGATATATATTTTTTAATTTTGGAATAATTTTAGATTTATAGAAAATTGCAGAGATAGCACCAAGAGCTCCTGTATAACCTTCACCCAGCTTCCTCAAATGTTAACATCTTACTTAACCAGGGTACATTTGTCAAAACTAAGTCATCAACATTGGTACATTAACTAAACCATGAACTTTATCCCGATTTCACTCGTTTTTCCGCTAACGTCCTTTCGTTTGTTCCAGGATCCTGTATTGAACACTAACACGTTTAATATAACAACACAGGAAATGTCATAGGATGATTATCAAAAAGATTGGCAGAAAGAGCATCTTTCCTGGGTGAGAGAGGCCTAGAGATGCATCTCAGAAGAGCATGGGCTGGAGGGATGTAGTTGTGTTATGGCGGACAGGGTTAGGGCAGGCATCCCAGCTCTCAGTAATACTCGATATGGCTCAGTGTGTGCTAACTGCCCAGGAAATTTGCAGTTCACATTGGACAAAGGGTGCAAAGCTCTAACTATGGAGTCTGGGTCCAGAGAGGACCAAGTGGTTGAGCGAGAGGAGACTTTCTCATGGCTGGAAGTCGCACTCCTTGCCCTGCATGCTGGGAACAATGCAAAGCCTCAGGACTCTTACTTATTTTTGAAGCTACTTCTCAAGTCAAAAGAACAAAAACAACAAATTAAATATTTAGACTTGCAGCTTCTAAGGGATCTGTTCTTTGCCTCTCCAGGGGCCGCCTTTGCCCAGAGGCTCCATGAGGCTGGTAAAGCAGGTGGTAGCGCTGAGTGAGCCACAGTCTGGAGGCAGAAAAGTTGAACTGTCCTCAGCACTGTCTGGGCATCCTTGGGGGCCTCCAGCTCTGGCCTCTACTTTCAAGGTCGCTGATCTTTGAGCTGGACTTGGTGCCTGAGGCATGCTAAGTCTGGTGTATTAGCATTCCAACTATATTTAATTAGGAATAAATTCTAGATTTAGCTCTGCGGCTAGGATAGAAGTTTTCCTCTTCCCTTCCTCTCCCTCTTCCTGCCTCAGAGTCAGGTCTTAGGTGAGGCAAGTGAGGGGTCTAGGGCACAAAATTTAAGGAGGCCTGTGCACGACCTTGAGAATGAGCACCTCCTTCAACTTTGCACCCAGGGCCTTTGCTTGCCTCACTCCAGTCCCAGCCCAGTTACCTCCTCCCCATTCACCACTCCACCCTCCTGGTATCATCATGATGATTTAGCATCGACAAAATAAAAAGGGGTCAACAAACCCCCCAATTTCTAGCCTCCCAAAGTTACGACTAATACAATTCTAAGTGTCCCAACTTCCAGCTTTGAAACAGAACTAAATACAGCACTCCCAGCAGCCCCCTGGTGAGAGCTCAAGTTCAGCAGATCGCTGGCCTGGGGGGCAACCAGTGGAACCCTGGACACAGCCACTTACTGGGTGGTCCTGGAGAAGGTGCAGTCTGCTCTAGATCATCTACAGAATCTGTAAATTAGGAGTTTGAGAGTTTAGAAGGAAGAGCTATTCTAGAGCTTCTGAGATTTCTGACTTAGAAATGTAAAACAGAGAGTGGAAAGAAGGGAGAGAGCAGGCAAGTGGTCCAGAGGGATCTACTTGGCAGAAAAGAGCAGAACTTTACTGATGGCTGTTTATTGCTCGGGCTCATTGGACACACTAGACATTGAAGCAGGGCTAACAGTTCAGAATTGCCCCAAACACCTCAGTCCTAATTTTCTCATATGAAATTAAAGGAATTTTAATCACTAGATGGTTCTCAACTCTGACTACACATTCTCATCACAAGGGGGCTTTAAAACCACCAGTGCCTGAGTCCCACCTCCGGAGGTGCTGTTAAATTGTCAGGCCTGGCCACCAGCACTCTTAAAACTCCTCAGCTGCTTCTAATGTGTGGCCATGGCTTGAGAACCCCTGTGATAAGGGAGATCTGAGATCCCACCTCTGACATTCTATGATCCTGAGAAATAACAGGGAACTATTTTTTGACTTGGCTTCTGTGGACAGAATCCAATTCAAACAACACCATTAAAATGACCACAAGTTTTAAACAAGGTTAAGTGTTTTTAATTTAGTCTCTGACCTTCTGGCAGAAGGAAGCTAGGGAAAAGACAGCCATGATGACAGAGTTAATGAGTAAATTTTCAAGTAGAAATTGCTCCAGAGGCTCACAGCGCACTGGCAGCTAAAAAGACAAAATTCAGTCGCTTCACATGCTCAGAAGCCAGTGGGCCAGCCCAAGGGCACGGCCTTGTTGTCCTAAGGGTTATGCAATTACCCAGCTGCCCCCCAGAGCACGTGCAAGGCCTTGGGTAATCAGCCAAAAACCTCAGCTTGACCTCCTTGGAGGACACGAATGCCAGTTAAACTAGAGGTCACCTGGGTTTGACAAGGATGGTGGCCTGCCTGGGCTTCAAGGAGCGGTAAGTGAACAGTAGACTCTGCTGTGCGATAGCTGTTAGGGCCTAAGTAAACTGGTCACATGCTGGAGCCCAGTGACTGAAAGGTCCACAGAAGATTGGGCAACAGTTGATTTCAGAACCACAGTCCCAGGGCAGAGGTACATCTAGTACCTCGCAGTAGACAGTCCCAATATAGCTGCGCAGGGTATTACAACAGGCAGGCTCTTATCTAGAGCATAAAGTTTTTTTCATTCCCTTCCTACTTTTTATCACTCTCCTCTGGACTTTCCACGTATACTGCGGATGTGGAGTGCAGTGAACACCAGTTGACGCTTTTAAAGAGACTGCCACCTCTGAGCATGCCATGAGGAACTTTTTGGTAGCCTGGTGGGTAGGTTCTCAACCTCAGCTGCACGCTGGATTTAGCTGGTCTGGAGTAGGGTCTGGGCATCAGTATATTATTAAAGTTCCCCAGGTGATTCTAATGTGCAGCCAAGGATGAGAAGCACTGGGCTAAGCCATGCCTGGCTCAGGGGAGTAAGTGGTGGCATGGATTGGGAGGGAGTCATGGCAAGGATCTCAGAAGAGTCACAGAGGAGATGGAAGGAGAGGACCAAGACATGGAGAGCTGGCAAGTTTTCAGAAGTTACCTGCTGATGTCTTTTAAAGCTAACGTTTTTCATTCATCCATTCACTCATTCATTCATTCACTGCCTCTCAGTGACACCCTCTGTTTGGGTCTTAAAGGATGAGTAGACCTCAGCCAAGTGGACTGAGAGAAGCAATCCACATAGGGGACAGCAGGCACACACGCATACGGGGCAACAGCCTTCTGTGATCTGGGAACTGCATGTGGCTGGGACCTGGGATCGGAGGTCAGAGAGGCAGGGGGGCCACATTGAGAAAAAACCAAACAAACTCTTTGACTGTGAGAAGACACAAACACGCAGACACCATGCCTGATAAAGTAACTGTCAGAGAGAAGCATTATTTATTCAACTGGCTCGATTAGTGAGTGCCAGACAGCTATTAGAACGAAAACCATGCTTTTGGACAACTGTGTCTGTTTATGTCATGGTGAGCCTCCACAGAGAGCCCAGATAATGCTTGTTATCTTCACCAACACCAGCCAAATGTTTGGATAAATAAAGATGTTGAATGAAATTCTCTCACTTCAACACAAATTGACATAGAGTGGAACACTGTTCAATTGTGTCCCATTTCACGGCTGTGTGGCTTCCATGGCTAAGGAAAGGGGAAGGAGAGGGCTTCCTGGGACAAGGGACCCACGTAAGAATCTGTTTGCTTCACCTGCCACCCTCCTCTTTGCCTCCTCTGTGTGTGCATGCCAGTTCCTCCCCCAGGCCCATGGTTCATTGTACATTAGGTAACCTAATCCATGAGTGGTTGCTAGAATTGTCCACCTGTAACCAGTGTTGTAATCTAAATAGACCTACACACACAGGTCAGAGAACGAAAAAAGGGAGTCACACACACCAGTCCCATTGGCAGCCACCTTCTTAGATTGTCTGCCTTTGTTTTCTATCTGGCTCTGAACTCTTGCTCCATTTTGGTGTCTGGCCTGTTTGAGACCCTTTGGACTTTATGCCTTGTTCCTGGGCCCCTGGAGAATATAATCTAATTCTTTTTCCTGCTTTTGACTGTCACCACTGAGCTTGCATTAACCCTAGAGCTCCCCTGTGACCACACCCCAGCATACAGGCACCAGTGAGCTCCCTGCTGGGCAAGTTCTAGTTTCCCACATGAAGGGTTGGACAAAAATGGAAGATGAGTCAGTTGTTATAACCAGAAAGGGCAGTTATGGGACTCTCCTTAGAATCCTCCTTTGTTCAGATATCCAACAGCAACACAGAGAACCAGAATTAGCCACCCCATTTTACCAGTCAGGCTACACAGACTAATGAGTCACACTAAGGTAGATCCACTTTTTGAAAAGCAGCTGCAAACAGACATGGCACAAACATGTGCTCTTGCTGAGAGAGTCCCTATTCACCCATCTGAGCCCTTATGTGTAGTTGTCTATACTGAGGTGGACTTGCTACCTAGTGGTCATCTTTTATCTTCCCCAAATCATTCTCCTTTTGAAACTAGGGGCCAATTACTGCTCAGAGAATTTGAGATGGAGTTCATGAATTAGTTAGGACCAAATTCAAACTAGCCTAAGCAAAGAAAAGATTGTATTAGATGGATATCTGGGACAATTTTAGGATACAAAGAAGAATCAAAGAATCCAGTCTTAAGGGATATAGCTGGGTCTCACAAACAACTAAAATCAGGGGCCCCATCGCTGCCAGTCTCTGCTTCGCCCTACAGGAGGTCAAGTTCCTATTCCTTTCTGAAGTCCAGCTTTCTTCTCATGGTAGAAAACCCAGCCACCAACAGCTCTGACTATTTCATCTTTCAGCTTCTTCTACTGAAGAGAGGACCTCCACCCCACTCCCATCTAGTCTGCCATCCTAAACCTTCAGAAGGAGCTCATTGGTCCACTTTGTAACATGGCTGCTTCCACTGCAGCCCCTTGATGGGGGTGGGGGCATGGCATGGTACAGCACGACATGACAACCCTCAAAGAAAGGAACTGCCACAAATGATCAGAAAAAGTGAGGGTTATCACCTTATCTTGTTCCTGAGCTCTACCAATGCCAGCCCCATCTAGCAAAACAAGAATTTCCCTGTTGTGTCCCAGCTATGTCAAAAGATAGAGGCTGTAGTCTGTTTTAGATAAGCCTCTTGTGGAACCCTTGCCAATTATTGGCTTGTAACACAGAGGATCACTTTTCTATCACTATATAATGGAGAAAAAAACTTGAGCTGCCAAGTCTGAAGAGCCCCTGTGTCTCAGACAAAGAGCTTGTTCTGTATTCTGGATGAGGTCACTCCTCAACAAGAGGCAATACGATGGAGAGGTTAAGCTCATAGGTTCTGGAGTTAATGAAGGGTTGAGTTCAAACACCTCCTCCAACATTTATAGCTGTGTGACACACAGACTCAGTTTTACCATCTATAAATGAGGATAGGTGATACCTGTCTCCTGGTGTTGGTGTGACCATGATTGGAAATAATGCATGAAGAGCAGCTAGCACAGTGCCTGGCACACAGAAGGCTTTTCATGACGCTGGATAGACTTGATCTTCTGTGATGTCCCTTTCTGATGTCTTCCCCATTCTTCCGCCTGCCGCTTCTTGAGGCATCCAGGGCTCTGTTTCCAGGCTTTCTGCTCCCCAGGCTGTTCCTCCTCCACATGATTTCCCAAGGAATCTTTATGAAATATACACTCCCACTCTAATTTAAAGTCCTTCATAGCTCATTAAAACAGTGAAAATAAAGTTGAACTCTGTTGTGGGCCCCGAGGTCACTCTCAGTTTGAACCCTGCCTACCTCTCCTACCTTGCCTTGTCTACTCTAAGCTCTCCCCATGCTAGATTACTTGCTATAGCCCAGATACGCCATGCTCTTTCATTACAATGCGTGTCTGCACAAGCTGTCCCCTATTCCTGCACTGCCTTTCCCCTGGCTACATCCAACTAGCCTGGCTAAATCGTTTTAAAGATTTGTGTGTTCAAGAGATTCCTGGAAACTTTTGCTGACCCCAGCCCCCATTCTGAATTAGATATGCTTCACCTAGCTTCATTTATGCCTTTGCGTACCTATCAAAGTCCTTATCACACTGTATTTGTAGTTTGTCTTTGCTATTAAATTCTGAGTTTCTTGAGGGAAAGACTACATTTCCAACACCAAGCAGAGAGCCTGGTATAAAAGATATGTTCGACAAAGTTTGATTGCCTGAAACACCTATGACATTTGTAAAACCACATATACTGAAAGGGATAAAGATGAAACATCCAGTCCTTTTCTCCATGTGGCTGAGTGAGCCAGCTGGGCATACAATCCATGACCTTGGTCACAACAATCCAACTGGCACTTCTAGATGCTCCACAGGAAACAGAATCCAGAATTGTGTATAAAATATTGGATTTTAAAGCAAGAAACCTACTTGCAAAGGCCCTATTTCTTGTGATCTCGGTCAAAATACCTAACTTTGTTTTCCCTGCCTAAAAACAGAGTTTATAATACTTGGCTGTAGAGCATAAATGAAAAGTATCATTGAAATTCTTTCTCTGTGGCATTGTCGTGGTTACTTTCAGAAGATGGCGAATATCTCAATCTCTAAGCCAAAGTTACTCCTTGTTCCTAAGTATCAAATCATTGTTACAGGATAATGCTGGTCATCACTTGGGTTTTTCTCATGTCTGGGTATTGCACCTCAAGTGAAGACCTGGGTACACATTTTACATCCCTCACTTTTAGACTTTACCGTATTCACTGGAGCCTGTGGCCCAGCACTGTCCTCAGAGGCCACACTATGGGACCAGGTCACAAGCAAAACTCCTATAATGAGCTCTTCCCAGCACAGCCAGCAAAAAACAACCCTCAGATAAAATCTAACCTGTCCTTACACAGATTTTTGTGCTTTCACAGGTTAGCCTATATTGAGATGAGTAATAAAAAGAAAAAGCTGAAGTTAACTGTGAGTATAAGGGTTGCATTATTCATCTGCAAGGATTATGTATTGGCTTTTAACAATACATATATTAAACATTGCTAAGCTTCTTCCTGCTTATAATTATCAACAAGTCGCAGAGGGACTTATGGTGATTATCATCTGGGAATAAGACTCAGTGCACGACTCTAAGAGAGTGAACTAATTCCTAAGGTCAGGTCATGTTGAGGAGGAATGTCGAAGTGTGAAGTACATAAAATAGTTAATAAGGTACCCATGAGCAACACAGCCATAAATTCATTTAAGAGGTTTGAATGACACAGCCCAGGAAGGAGGAACCACAGCCTCATTAGCATTTGCACATTTCTAAATTTTGTTCTGTTACTGATGGTGCAATTTGTGGTTAGTGTCCCCTAGGGAACCAGCATATGGAACGAAGAATGTAAACCTGAGGTAGAGTGGAAGTCAGGAAGCCTTCATTCATTGCACAAATATTTAGAAAGCATTCACTGAGTACCTCGCATAGCAGCAGGTCTATTAAGATAAGTTCCTGGCCTCCAGGAGGAGGTAGATGTGTAAACCAACAATGTGATAAGGGCAGTTCCAAGTGTGCACAGACTCCCAGGAAAGGCCAGAGAAAGGAGTGGCTTATTCTTCCTGGGAACATTGGAATGGGTATGTTTGAAGACATGGTTTTTAAGCTAAGTATTAAGAAGCTCATCTGGTCAAGAAATGAGGAAAGGGCATTCCAGGTGAAAGAGAAAGGCAAATGCTGTTGAACTCCTGCTCACCAAAGTGGGCACCTCCAGGGTGTGGGCCAGGCAAGCTGGCCATGAGCCTCAAAGTCAAGCTAAACAAGGAGTAGGGAGAGCCAGAGAGGAGTGCCAGCCAAGCCCTTTAGAGAGCCGGGAGGTCATCGGCGACAAAGTCCGAGTCAGTTGGCAACAGAGTCAAAGGGTCAGAAGTTGGCAGAACAGGAGGAGAGAGGAGACCTAGAAGAGACAGGGGCTCCTGTTTACTGGCGGCAGCCACTTGGTGGATTGGTCTGGTTTAAAAGTGAAGGACAAGAACAGACAAGTTTCCAGGCACAGAGGTGGGTGTTTGGGGAACAGTGAGTATTCAGCAGAACAGGAGGACGTGTTCTTGGGGAAGTGAAGCAACCCAAAAAGCGGGAGCCAATCATGGCAGGTCTTTCCTGTTAGCTGAGGAATTTGGTCTTCATCTTTTAGTCAATGGAGAAACATTATGGTATTTTAAGCTGGGGAGTGACAGAATTATATTTTAGAAAGATCATGAGGAGGGGGAGTCTGAGAAGGGGCTTGCACATCTGGGTGATGTCACTTAGCAGCTCTATGCAAGACAAAAGAGTCTTTCTTGAAGTAGCCTTTCTTGAAGGGTAATAAACGCCCTACCCATCTCAGAACACCCTGGATGCTTATTTAAAATGAATAAGCATCCTTTTAGCTGCACCCTAGATCTACTGAATTTGAATTCAGTGGAGAGACCTAGGAATGTGCATTTTTTAACTATCTCTCCCTGATAATTTGGGAGCACACTAGACTCTGGCAGCAGTTGTCTGAGCAAGAGAAGATATAGCCTGGGGCTGGCCCCATAGCCTAGTGGTTGAGTTTGCGCCTTCTGTTTCAGTGCCTGGGGTTCGCCAGTTTGGATTCTGGGTGCAGACCTAGCACTGCTCGTCAGGCCATGCTGAGGTGGCGTCCCACACGGCAGAACTAGAAGGATCTACAACTAGAATATACAACTATGTACTGGGGGCTTTGGGGAGAAAAAAAACAGGAAGATTGGCAACAGATGTTAGCTCAGCTGCCAATCTTTAAAAAACAAAAATGAGAAGATATAGCCTGTACTGCAAAAGAGACTAATGTAAGAAATGCAAAAGAAACATGTAAGCAAAGACCCTGTCATACAAAGTAGGCACAGTAAGTATTAATGGACGGATAAATGAATGAATGGAACATAGGTTTTAGAGACTGATGGGATGGAGAGAGGTCATCTCCAAAGTATAAGGTAGAACCATATGACATTGGGATTCTTGTGGGTCAAAACTGGATAAATACTGGCAAATCATACAGTTCAATTTAATGAAATCAAGAAAATCTATGCCCTTATCATTTAAGTGTAATAGTATGTCACACATTCTTCGCAACAAGTGGGGGCTTCAAGGGGTGACTAGAAGGGCTTTAGCTCCCTTCTGTAAACTCTTTGCCAGTCTGTAGAAGGTTCAAGGAATTTGGGGCTAATCAAGAGAAAAGATATGACCACTAGAGAAAGTAAGATACAAGCTCCATTGAGCAACACTTGGACAGGGTTGCATGACAGGGGAAGACTGTCCAGTAGCTTATGGTGAGGGGTCTGCCATCCAGAAGGGGAGGAGGGCATGAGGAGGGGGAGTCTGAGAAGGGGCTTGCACATCTGGGTGATGTCACTTAGCAACACAATGGGGAGCCTCTGGGTTAGAGAACTCCAAAGGGCTGTAGCACCTCGGGGTCATTTAACCACAAGGCCCTATGTTATCAAAGGCCAGCAGATGCTGGGTGAGGTTTTACAGGGTATGCAAAGCAGACTGGCTCTAAGTGGCTTAAAAATCTGCCTGTTTGAGCTATGTTTTAAATAACCGGATATGTAAAATTTTGAGTTTGGTGCTGGCTGGCTTTTGAGCTAATGGGTCCAGCCTGCAGTGAAAAAACCATTTAGGGGCCAATACACAGAGGTCGTCTTTGTCTCATTCCTATAACACAGTCCTGGCCTAAAGGACCTCTCCTCCATTCCTCCCACTTCCCCTGCCCTGCTCTGTATGGCAGGAAGGCTCCTGCGTCACTGTCTGACAGCTGGCTTTGGCCAATGGTGGCACTGGCAGAAGATCGGAAGACAGGAGAGCCAGAGAAGCTGGGGGTCTTTCTCACTGTCTTTTCTGTCTTGGGCTGCATTGATGGCAGTGGTCACCTTTGTATTTGAGGTGACCCCTGCCTCTAGGCACCTCCCTCCTCCCTTTCATTGTCCCTCCAGGCTAAGAGTGGGAGTGACACCCAACTGTTACTAAACTTCCAGTTGTCTCCCTGTCCCCTCATTGGTTTCTCTGTCTTATCCGTCACCTGTGTAACCAATTCCCCCATTCAATGGCCTCTATTTAAATCCTTTCAGTGATTTCTGATTTCCTGGTTGGACCCAGACTGACACAATCTCTTAGTTCCCCCCAGGCCTCCAGATCATGATAATAATAGGGATAGTCTTTAACAGAGTCAATTGATATTTTCACAGTCTTATGTAAAATGTAAATAAAGACATCTGTAAAAAGAATTTTTTTCCCCTTTTTATCCGTTTAAAGAAAACAATCTAAGGAACAGGGTGTTAGCAGCCTCAAGATAAGGCACCCAGCCTGCCCACCCTTCCATCCACCCTAAGCTCTCTTGTGTTAAAACCTTGAAGCCACCCTGTTCACAACAATGGTCCTGCATGTTGCAAGGCAGCCCATGATCTCATGCTCTGGCGCTGCAGGGAGAAGGGTGAGGCCACCTCCAATGTAGCAAGAGAAAGCTGTGATTCAGAGTGGGAGCCCAGCTCTTCCAGACTACAGTGCCTCGACAGTCATGAATTTGACATTCCTCAGAAAATTCTCTGACTCCTGAAATTGGCCAGCCTTACTTAGCCATGCAAGATCCACTTCCATATTTTCTTCCTAAGACAAACAGTAAAATCACCTGTGATCCCATAGCCCAGAGATACCTACCGTTAATGCTTCGGCACATCTCAACTTCAGTGTTTTTTCCTGTTCTTTTACTTAAATAGGAACTGGTCTAGAATCTAATTTTTTTCACTTATATATTGTGAACTTTTTCCCTAATCTATTAAAAACCTTCTGCATTATCATTTTTAATGATGCATGGAGTTCTAGAAGATACGGATGATTTACTATTTTATCTAACACTCCCCTCTAACTTCCAGCATTTCCGTGGAATAAGCACTGTTCTGATAAACATTCTCATTGTGCACACCCTTAATAGTGTCTTCAGAACAAACGCCTAGAGGTGGGAGTTCTCGAGCAGACAGTGTGTACATTTTAATACCTACGGCAATTTTTCCAAATAGCTACAGGGGGCTTTATGTTTTGTTTTGTTTTAGTTGCTTTTTAAGATTTTTGGTTTTTTCAGATAACCAACATCAATGCTAGTAAGATAGAGAAAAAAATGAAATTATAATTTCTGGAAGGCAAGGCTCCAGCTATGTTCATCTTGGTATCCCACAGAGTGTCTACCCACCCCAGCGCAATCACTGCTGAATTTGAAAAAAAGATTCACAGGAGCATATTCAACCCTGTGGATTATTTTTGTCAAATAAGGGCAGACCAAGCTCTGAATGCTTAGTTGAGTGATTCTCACCCTGACTACACGTTAGAATCACTGAGGGAACTTTTCAAAGTTATAGGAGCCTGGACCCCACCCTAGACCAATTAATCAGAACCAGGGAGGGGCGGTGGGCAGGCAGCCCCGGCATCAGTATATTTGCAAAGCTCCCCAGAGGATTCTAATGTGAAACAAAGGTTAGGAACTGATAATCCTTAAAAATGTCAGATAACTGAGAAAAGAAAAGTGGTTGTGTTCCTTCTTCCTAAGCATCATGGAGAATATAAAATAGCAGAAATAGGAAAACTCAGCAATTTGGGGATATGGACCCAAGGCTGATTTCATGATATTTAATCCAAGAGAGCCAGTTCAATATCTTTTAAAAGCAGTGTGTTTTCCCCTGCACCCAAAGTGCCAAGCTTTCCAGAAAACCCTATCTTTTCGTTATCCCTACATGGAAACCAGGACACAACAGATGGCAGGGTAATGGGTTGTGTCTGCTCAAGTTTGCGCTGCTTTTATTTGCAAGACATCAAATTCACAGTGACTGCGGGGACAGGCTGACATGATTTATTTCAAATGAAAATGGAGGCATCGCGGGCTCTGTCTTTGCTCATTACCATAAGACAGAGTCTCATCTGTGATCTGGACACACTGGATTGCTGGTGACAGAAACGGTTTGCAGGGTCTGCAAGAGGCCACTCTTGTTCTCAGTGACTAAATGTTGGAGAATCTTCGTACCCAGCCCAAATTTCACACAGTGAAGTTTCCCACCCAGAGTCCCACTCCTCCAGATCAGTCAGCAAAGGACAAGGGAAGCACCGTTTATATTCATTTTTTACTGTCAATGCTTTAATTATATATTCCTTCATGCACTCTCAAAGTGCAGCATGACATTTTGAAAAGAAAATGCAATAGGTGCAGCCCATTCATTCCTGAAAGAAATCACCTCCGGAGACGCGCACGCAGTCTCAGCCCCGGTCTCCACGATGCCGGCAGAGTGAAATGAGTAGGGAGCCCGCCTGCTGCCAGAACTGCTCCTAGCTTCTTCTGGAGTCTGGCTTACAGAAACACCCCAGCCCCAGCGGGAAAGCGAGGGCCGGAGGAGAAGCAGCCCAGGGAAGAAGAGGAAAGGCTGACCAACAGGCAGCTCGTTTCCCCCACCTGTCAGGCAAAGAGCGGAACCAAGCCCCGAAGGCCAGGTGCCCACTACCCCGCTCTGACCCAGGAATGCTTAAGGATGTTTCAAGATGGGTCAGTGATGTAGATGAGCCTTAGAAATCTTCTGGTTCGGAACTCCCAATTTACAAATGAGAAAACGAGGCCAGAGGAATAACCGATCGTGCAATGACTCAGGGCAGAGTTTAGGACTCAGGTCTCCTGATTCTCAGATTCTTCCATTCTGCCTCACCAGTAGTTCTCAAGCTTGGCTTCACATTAGAATCACCTGAGGAGTTTTTAACCCCCCCCCCCACCCCCCCCCCCCATGCCCAGCCCCACCCGCAGAGATCCTGGCTTAACTGGCCTGGGGTGGGGCCTGGATGTGGGTATTTTTGCAGCTCCTCAGGTGATGGTCATGTGCGGGCAGGACTAAGATCCCTGGCCCCCCTGCTTAGCTTGACTCAGCTGTCTGTTCCATTTTGCTCCATAATGAGCCCAGCCCTGCGCTAGGGGCGGGAGCTGTGAAAATGAATCAACCTCAGTTTCTGCCCTGAAGCTGCTCAGCATCTGGCAGAAGAGCATACTGTGAAGAGCTCATTCCAGCCACAGAGTGATAAGAGTAACAATATGAATAAGGAATAGCAGTGATTAACTCTGTACAAGAAGGTTGAGGGAGGTGATAGTTGAGTCCCTGTTTAAAGGATGAATATGAGTTTGCCGAGAAGACAAGACACAGAAGGATTTTCCAGGGAGAAGGAACAGCATGTGCAAAGGCCTTAAGGCATGAAACCACACAACATATTTGGAGTTTGGTGTATGTGAGATAGGGTGCCAGGTGGGAGCAATGGATATAGAACCTGGGAGGTAGGCAGGGGCTGGATCACAAACAGCCTTATAATATAAGCCATTCTAAGGGTTGAGGATTATCCTGAATGATGGTGAGATATTGAGATATGTCATGCAGAAAAATGACAGAGTACAACTTGCCTTTTAAGAAAATAACCTTAACAGTGGTTTGGATAATGAACGGAAAGGAGTAGAAGCTAGAGGCAGGGAGCCCAGTTGAGAGGGGAGGCAAAGGGAAGATGAGGGTCTGAATGAACTAGGCAGTGGCAACAAGGACTGAGAGCAGAGGACAGATGAGATCTGAATTCGGAACTCTGCTCCTGATTCATTGTGTTTGGAAGGTGGAATTGATAGGATGAGATGGTGGATTGGCCAAGGAGTGAGAAGGTCTGATTCCACCCGAACTTCTCCCCATCCCTCTCCGTATACTCTGAACTGAACAACTCACTCCCCACTTCCTTTATTCTGCTGGTCCCTTAGCCTAGGATGCCTATCCCTCCCTCATCTCTAAATATCCAAATAGGATCTATCCATCAAGTCTCAAACCAATGCTGCTTCCTTCAAAAATCTAGTTTTTGAACCAATGAAGGAAGGAGTAAAGTTCAGCAAGTTCATGCTCCACATTGTCAAGAACAGGTCACTGCATCCTGCCTCTTGAGAAGTCTTCCTTCTTATCTGTAAGGTCAACTTCAAAACTCCACTGCAAGTCACCTGTTCTGGAAAAACGTGTTTGGCACCTGCAGACGTGGGTTGTGTCCCCTAGCGTTTTTGCATTCCTCTGTCAGTATTTAGAGAATTGTTCCATGTTGTCAGTAATTATTGCTTGACCCATGCATTTTCCCCCTTAGGGTAAATACTCTCTTTTGAAAGACAGGAGCCCTATCTTATTGTCTCCTGTCCTAACATGGTGCACACAGAAAAAAAGATATTTGATAAAAGCTCATTGAATGAATGAATGTCGAAGGCGGAATTCATGAAATCTAGAGAAATGCTCTATAATGATGAGGATGATGCTTATAGGATGCTGCAATCCCTCGCCTAGAATAGGGCACCCCAGATGTAACTCTCCAACGTCATTTGGAGTCCGAGGGTGGGGTATTATACTGAGGAACCACAACCACGTTATTGGAACCAGTCTGCAGTCCTCTTGGAAGACTTTCTAAGACCACCACAAGGCTGAGAACCATACTTTGAGAACTACTTCTAGGACATTCTCTCAGAGGACCCTTGAGCCATAGCAGGGTGAGGGAGGTAGACACAGGCCTGCCCTGCCAGGGAAAAGTGAGGCTTATCCTTGTCATCTGGGCAATTCTCCCCAGGGCTAGGCCTCCTCAGGTAACCGGTATCTTCCAGAAGCACTCTTCCTCCAAGAATCTTGAGCCTTAGCTGGGTGTTATGAAGAAACTTCCAACTCAGTGATACACTTAAAGTATTCACCAGTGGTTGCTATCTTAGTCCTCCCACAGGATTATCTTTTTAAAGTGCTGCAAGATTCATGGGAATTTCAGATGCTGTAGCAACTTGACGGGAAAAATTTAGGCCTCGGTGGTGTCCCCCAGCTCCCCTATCACGAGGGAGATATATTTGAGAGTCATTCCAGCTCCCCTTGAGCCACAGATCCAGGCAAGGAAGTCCAAATCTTGAGTCTGAGCTGGGAAGAGAAGGAAGAGAACTTAAACCAGCACGGCAGTCAGAATTCTGCTTGAGGGCAGCATCGCCGAAACTAAGAGAAATAACTTTATCTGGAGCAGTCTCTCTGCACTCTTGTTCCCCTGTGGCAACTGTGATGTTCAGGTTGAGGCTATGTGTACTAGGGCTGAGGGAGTGGAGGAGGGAGTGGAGAGAATGATGGGAAAGAGGAGGGAAGGGAAGAGCCCCTCCTGTACACACATGTATGTGTGATTGACCAGATGCTCTGCTGATGCCCGAGAATGAACACCTTCCCAACAGGCTGCATTCCTCCCTGGGAACCTGAGGGTGTGTAACCGCCAGCGAAATTCCCTCTGAGGCTTTGGCTCTGCAGGAAGATCCTGGCTGTTCTCCAGGATATGCAATTACAGCAGGAGGAGATATACAGGTTGAGCAGGAGCAGGGCAGGTAGGGCTGGCCCAGCCTCCATCTGTCTCAGGCAAGTCCAGACTGGAGGGTCTCACTTCAGGACTGCAGCAATGCTCGGAAATGAGGTCTGGTGGGAAGTCCCAGACAGGAAAGCTTCTTCTTGGGAGACTGTCACCTTTAAATCACCTGGAGGAATTATGGGACGGAGGCCCAGCTTGACATCCTTAAAGCAGCTGCAAATAAAGAGTGCAGTGAAATCATGCTGAGGGCAAGTTAAAAAGAAGCCAGTCAAAACGAAGAACATAACATCCGCATCCCAAGTGTTTCTATAGCACTTATTGCTCAGATGGGTGAATGTGTTCTCTCCAGGATAAGGCTTGTGATGGGGTTGAGGGCAGGCCAACCCAGAATGTGCCACTCTGGTATGCGGATTATTTCGAGCTTAAAATAATCAAGGATCAGAAGACTCGGGAAGAACCTTTGACCTTCCCCCTAATTACCTAAAAGAATTTGATAGAAAGGCCTGTCCCAGGAAGGAGCTATCACCTTAGATAACTCCAGTATAATATGAACCAGGTGTGAGAGATGGAAAGGCACCTAGCAAGGCCCATTTTATCAAAGTTCTCTCTTGGGTCCCATCATCTGTAGATGGCCCAGCAAATATTTGTTTACCAAATATTAACTCTTTCCATCTTTCTGTAAATTGCCTTCTCTCCCTTTGAAGTTTCAGAACTCTATCTCCTTCTCCTTAGTCCAGAAAGACATATCTACCTCATTTTGCCTGACTGTCTTTGGAATTCTTCATGCTTATGTGAATTCCCAGTGCATATGTATTAAATGTGGTTTAATTTTCTCCTGCTAACCTGCCCTATGCCAGTTTAATTATTCGACCAGTCATAAGAACCAGGAGGGGAAAAGGTGGGGGTGGGGAGAATTCTGCCTTCCCCCACAATTGGAGGCCTCCAGGATACAAAAAGAGTAAGACTAGAGAGAGGAAACAGCAAACCAGAAGGCCCTTTTCTCTGTTGAGAGTGAAGAACTGAGTATAACGTGTGGCACTGGCCCTGCGAGACAGGTTTCACTGGAAGCTCTCAAATTGTTTACATCATCAGATTTTTCTAGGCCTTTTCCCACCTTCACTGCAGTTAGTCTTGTAGGTGTTGCCCCAGTAACAAGTAAGCCAAACTCTCTTGTAATTTTCCTCCTAGCACAATACACATCTTTGAGCTTGGGAGAGAAGGTGTACAAAGGAGGGGCCAGGAGGCAGGGAAGGCCAAGTCACCCCATGCATTCCACCTATAATGGCCAGTGCCACCATCTTGGTTTGTTCTCCTATCCAATATCTACAACAACAGTCTTCAGGACCTGCCCTTTTCCTGTGGGCGGGGCTAGGAATAACAACTGTGCTGAAACCAGCCTAAGAGTCTTGGCCCACTTTTGAGGGTTTCCAAACCAGTGCAGCTGAAGCTATCCTGCAGCTGTGTCTTTGAAGAACGACGCAGGCAGCTGAGTTCATGTTCCACTGAACTCAATGTGGGAAAGGTGTGGTCTCTGCTCCTTAGTATTTTTCTTGTGCTGCCAGAGTCTGAAGACTTGGAGGAATTATTGCAAAACAGCTCGACTTCCCTTTCCCTCATGGAACACAGAAAGGCTGGAGGAAACAGAAAAGTGTAAAGAGTCATTATATTTAGGTTGAGAGTAACAAATAGGCATTTTCACTCCCTTCCTTTACAGCTGGTTCCAGTTCTCAGGCCCTCAGCACCTGCCTTGGAGCACCTGTTCTGAGCAGTTTCAGAAACCAACAATAGCCATTCACCAGTAGTATTTGAACTACAGATTGTTCTGCACTGCTCTTCATTGTGACCGTGTTTGTTATAGTAAAGAATTAGGCCACTAAGTGCTAATCCTCAGAACTAGGTCTTGGACCTGGTTGTAAACATCACTTCTGCCACTACTGGCACTGTGATCCTGGGCAAGTTTCTAATTTTGTCTAAGTCTCAGTCTCCCATCTGTAAAATGAAGTTAGCAATAGTACCTATTTCATAGAATCGATGTGACTATTAAATTTGAGGGGACGTGTAAAGAGCGTAGCACATGGCTGGCACATAATTGGTGATCAACAAATAGTCCACTAATGTGCTGTTGGTCTGGGATGGGAGGGGCATAAGATCCTTTTGACGGCCATTATCTATGGACCAAGGAAGACTGAGAAAGCAACAATTTTGCCCATCAAAATCTGCACACCTCTTTCCCCTCTATTTAGCCCTTACTTCATTTTTTCTTGGTTGTCTGCCTGCTGCTCCCATCAAAATATAAAGGTTATCGAGGACACAGATTATGACCCAGTGGTCAGCAGAGTCTTTCTACATTAGTAGATAGTCAATAAATATTTGTGCATGGATATTTTTTCAACTGACTAGTTGAATGTGACGTCTGGTACTTATGGGTACCAGTACCCAGGAAATACAGTCTAAGACTGGGTAGATGTGGGTTTAAGGTTTACTAACATTTTCCCTTATCTGTCACCTATTTCTTTTAAGGCATTAAATCCAAAGTCTTTAGGTCTTGCAGTTTTGCATGACTGGGTTAGGTGGAATTATGATAATTTTGCAAAACAAAAAAGATACATCACACCAATTTGCATCTCAATTTCGGTTTCTCTCAAAAGGTTCTCAAAAGCCACAAAGTCCCCCAGCAATAATCATGTTCAAGGCAAAGAAATTAAGAATTTGGTCTGGGAAGACATTAAACGAGTCTCTGGAATGTCGTAAAAGCCATATCAGAGGGTATACCCTTCCCCTTGATGTCTTTCTGGCCCCTGCCACAGACTCCGAGGAGAACCTGTGCTCATAGGGAAGCTTCCTCTTGGATAATGAGAGAAGATACTTTAAAATCTTGTTTCAAATCACTGCTTGGTACTTTGGATTCATTATACTACAGGTCAGATCACGTCCCTGGACACAGTGGTGTATACAAAGCATCTCTCCTGATAGCAACAAAAACCTATAACATAGAGTTTCTAAGGCACAGAGTCCCTCAGTAACAAAAATCTGCAAGACCCAAATAACCCAGGAGTTTTCTTCATCCCCTTTCATCGGCTTTCCAGGGAATGTCTACTATGCTTCTCCCTCTGGTTTCTTAGGGATCATGGTGATAATGAGAGCTTGGCAAAGGCAAGTGGTGGATTAATATAAGTGAGTTATTATAGGCCAGGGTTCTTGTATTAAAAAGAGGAGTCTGGAGCTGGCCCTGTGGCATTGTGGTTAAGTTCAGTGCTCTGCTTTGGCAGCCGGGGTTCAAGGGTCAGATCCTGGGCGCAGACCTGCATTGCTCATCAGCCATGCTGTGGCAGTGACCCACATATAACATGGAGGAAGACTGGAACAGATGTTAGCTCAGGGCTAATCTTCCTCAAGCAAAAGAAGAGGAAGATTGGCAACAGATGTTAGCTCAGGGCTAATGTTCCTCAGCAAAAAAAGGAGGAGTCTGTTTCAAAAGGAAGCAAAAGGCCCATCCTGGCTTGTAATGACTCTGAGGACATCAGAATACAGAGTAGGGCTTTGTTTGTTTTTATTTGTTTTAACAGAGCAATAAGACTAGGAAAGGTTTCCCAATGCCATCTGTAGATGTATTGCTTGGGGGAGAAAGACTCCAGTGCAATGATGGGACTTCCCCTATCATGAGGGAGAGCGTCTGTCTTCAGTAAAGCCTCAAAGCCTGTAAACAAGGCTTTGCCTGCCCAGTGAGCATGACAGGGTGGTTGCCATTTCCATTTTCAAAAGTCATTTCCTCTGGGAAGCCCTGCTCAGCTGATCCCATCCAGCTTGGGGGCCCAGGTCACCCGAGGGAGCTCTTAACCTCTACCCACCAGAACATGAGGCACCCAAATGGCCTGGAGTTTCCCTTCAAATATTTCACCTACAGTCCCCACAATTAGGCTTGTGCCTGACGGGTGTTTGCAGTGGGGAGGAAGGGGAGGGCGAGACAGTGTAGCCGTGGTAAACATCCCGGTGATAATAATCGACCCCCTTTACCAAGCCCCTCACCTCCAAGCCCACCCTCTTAGTGAGGCTTTCTCGGATGTGGGAATTAAAAGCGTAACTTGCCCGGTCCCCTTGCCCCCCTCCCACCCCCACCCCCCGCCCCAGTACTTCCTAGCTCCTGTCCCTGCTTTATTTTTCTCCATAGAACTTATTACCATTGACATAATTTACTTTTTATTTATGTGTTTACCATCTTCTTCCACTGGATTGTAAGCTCCAAGAAGGCAGAGATTTTTGTCTGTCTTGTTCACTGTACTCTCAGTCTCTAGATCAGTGTGTGGCACATAGTAGGCACTCAATTAACTTATTTTTTTGAATCAAGGCCTCCCGACAGACAGCCAAGTGCTTTGCATTTACAGCCTCCAAGCCAACCCTGCAAGTGAATGTCGGCCTCTGAGGGAACCTAGGCGCCCTCCCCACGGGGAGGTTGGGTCTCTGCCCTTGAGGGAGCGCTGCTCTCTCGGAAGGTGTTTTCATGGCTACTGTGGTGGTGGGTGGAGGCACTTGCCTGGTTAGATGTCTCAGAATACGCGGTGTGTTTTCTTTTCTTCTCTTTCTTTTTCAAGTCCAAATTGGTAAAAGAGCCAGACCCTGCTCTCCTCCTTCTCTTTCTATCTCCCTTTTGGACTTGCTTCTGTGAAAAAGTCAGCAGAAGGAAATCAATCTTGCCCTGAAGCTTGATCTCCCTGGAAAATGGCTGGCACCCTACTTTTTTGTTCTCACTGGAGACGTGGCTCAAGAAGTCATGGTTCTTAGTTGAACAACAGAAATCCAAACTGGCTAATTTACATAGAAAAGATATTTGTTGAAGAATGTTTGTTCATGGAGCCTCTGGAAGGGCTGGAGAGAGAGGCCTAGAAGCAGCGAGAATAATACCCCAAATCACACCACAAAAGTGGTCCCAGAGAGACACCATTTTTGCTATTCCTGGGCTCAGACACTACAGCTCACCCCCACCAAAACCCCCAGCATGGGGCACTGGGAGCTGCTCCAGGAACCTTGTCTACACTACATAAGAAAGTGGACGGGGCTGCTGCCACTCTCACTTGAATGGGTTCACACAGCACTTACTCCTTACCTAATCAGCTTCAGAGTTGGAAGGTGTGTCCGACTGGCTGAGCCCGGCTCGAATGCTGGCTCCCTGGCAGCAAGAGAGGCTGGGAAAGCAAGTATTTGATCTTCTCCTGTGGGAGGTGAGGCCACAGAAGATGGGGTGGGGCCCTCCTCAAATGCTGAATGGTCAACAAAGTATGACAAATGTCTACCTCATTGATATACTTAGGTCTCCCAGCCAAATACCCTCTTTCTAGCACCTTACTCCAACATCAGTTTCTTTCATTTTTTTAATTTTTTTTTACTAATTTTTTTTTTGAGGAAGATTAACCCTGAGCTAACATCTGCTGCCAATTCTCCTCATTTTGCTGAGGAAGACTGGCCCTGAGCTAACATCCATGTCCAACTTCCTATACTTTATATGTGAGATGCCTACCACAGCATGGCTTGCCAAGCAGTGCCATGTCCGCACCCGGGATCCGAATCCACGAACCCTGGGCCACCGAAGCAGAACATGCGCATTTAACCGCTGCACCACTGGCTGGCCCCAACAACGTCAGTTTCTAAGAGTGAAATCTTATAGTCCCCTTTTCATAGGAGAAGATGGACTTAGAGAGGTTTACAGATTGTCCAAGCTCACACAGCTCAATAAACCCAGATGGGACCCAGTGGGACCCAGATTAGGTATTCAAACTGCCAGGCCCCACTGCCTCCGCTGCCTTCTCCTATTGGTTGCCTCTGCTTTCCTATTCTTTATTATCTATGTCCTCATGTATATTTCCTTTTTGGTACCATCTTCCCTGTTACATGATAAATTCCTGAAGGGTCTGTCTGTTCCACTTACTTTATAAGGCCATCCTTGTCCTTGTTCCTCCTTCCATCGCCCCTCAACCCACTGGGAAGGACTCAGAGGTCTGAAGTGGATGCTGGTGGTTATCCACCCAACAGCCATTTCCCTCTTCTCCCTTGCTAACAGAACGCGACTCTGTCCAGGTGACAATGGGCTGGGCCTCGGGAGTGAATGGTGATCAGTCTAAACCAATGGTGATAACCTGTTTCCCTTCTGGGAGTGAATGATCTAAAGGTAAGCATGGGACCCAGTTCTGAGCAATGAGATGTAAGGAGAAGGCTGCCAAGGGCTTCTGGGAAAGCTATTCTTCCTGAATAAGAAAAAACAGCCCCTTTCTGATCCCTCTCTTCCTGCTTGAAAGTGGGTCGTGTGAGGACAAGATGGCTGCCACACCAACTGCCCAATTGGGAAGGCTGGAGTAAGGCCGGACCAACTCAGCCCAGGTGTGTGTGCACACGTTCCTTAGTGCTCCAGTGCAGCTCCTTGTATGCTCGACCCTCAGAAAACCTGGTTCTTCTCTCCACCTATCCACGAGTTCCAGCAGTGTTCATCTCAGCCCTCACCTCTGCAGCCTCCAGTGTGCATCTCCTTTGAGCTTCCATCACCCCAATTCCCTGACCACCTTAGCGCTTCCTGCCACCTGATATCCACTCCGCTCTCACTGGCTTCATTCCACAGCTCTCTGGCCCCTGGCCTCATACTTCGTCCTTGGCTGTCCCAAGAACTCTTCTCAAGAAACCTTGACTCCAAAATGGGCAAAGTTCCCTTCACACTTAGAGAGAGGTGGTGGTTGTACAACATTGTGAGTGCAATAAATGCCACTGAATTGTGTACTTTAAAATGGTTCATCGTATTTACATGAATTTCACCCCCAAAGAGGACTGTGAACTCCCTGAAAATATTTGTGAAATTTTCAACATTGTACATAGCATTAAAAATATTTTAAAGGAGACTGTGATCTCCAAAAATATGAATGTAAAGCACATATGGAAAAAAGAGAAGGAAAATTGTGTATATTTGTATATACATGCACAGAATATCTGGAGCCGTGGTTCGCAAATTTTGGCACGTACCAGAATCACCAGGAGGGCTTGTTAAAACACAGATTTCTGGGTCCTGCCCCCAAAGTTTCTTCTTCCATAGATTTGGAGTGGGTCCTGAAAATTTGCATTTCTAACAAGTTCCCAGGTGATTATTTTGCTGCTAGTCCTGTTAGTCCAGGCTCTTATGAGATACAGAAAAACTGTTAATATGATGGCCTCCAGGGAGGGGAGACCTTGTTGGCTGGGAGCGAGGGTGGAAGGAATTTTCATTGTGCACTCCCTTGTATCACTTGAATTTCTGTCTATGTGAATATATTACCTACTCAGAAACAAACTTGAAATTGAAAAAAAAAGAAAAGAAAAATATCACTACTTTAAACCTGCCCCCCTCACTCACATGAGAAGGGAGAGAGACCAGCTTTCTTTACATTTCTAGTGGCCCTTCTAGAAGGTCACACCCTCTCTCTCTTTGTTTCTCATTTGCATGCTGTGCATCTACTCTATGTTACTTTATTCAAATAACCCCTGCTGCTAGGTACCAGAACCCATTTCTACCTTCCAAGAGGAATCCTACTCGTGTTCACATTTTTCTCTCTCGGGCCCACCAGGGTTCATTGTTCTCAGAGGGTTTTAGTAGTTATCGAACTCATCTCTGAACCTCACATGTCCTCAGGCTTGGAGAACTTCACAAATCTTCCTCTCTTTTCCACAGCAGCCCCAGACCACCAAGGACTCCTCTCACTGCTAACTCCTCCAATCACCGGCTGGCAGCCCAATGTCTCCATTCTGTTAGTCCCCTGTGGTCTCACTCAAATCCTTGTCAGGTACCAAAGCCATGGACAGTCCCTTCATTCTGCCTTAATGACTCCTTCCACTCTCATTCCTGTAGTATGTTAATGTCCTATCTGGACTCCCCCACTTCCCCATCCACACCCACATTCCTATTCTCTAGTCTCTGCTCCCAGACTGAAGAGGACAGCCAGAGAAAACTATAGAACCTACATGTGCGTGCTCATTTCAAACCATTACTCAATTCTGCCCCACAGCCCTGTTTACCTCTTGTTGGATCCAAGGCTGCTCCCATGAGTTTCCCACATCTTCTCCAGCTTTCCTAAGCTCCAATCTCACCTTTCCCACTCTCCCACCCTGCCTCCCCTCCACTTCATCAGGAAAGTCAAGGCCATTAGGCACACTGCATGTTTTTTCTCTTCCCCCCACCCCTGTCTCCTCTCCAACATATCACTCACCTCCTAAGCAGCCCTCTTCTCTACTAGCTCCCAGAAGCAGACTCTCCCCAGCCTCCAGGCCACATCATCCCCAGGACTCCTGCTGCTCTCCCTACCTGTTTGCCTCTAGTCGTCACTGTCAGGCCAGTGGTCCTCAAGGGCTCTCCAGTGTCTTCAGTTTCTCACATGTTCCTCAGTCTTTCCCCTTTGCTAAGAAACATACACACATATTCATCTTAAAAACTCTTCACCTGACCTTGCTGCCCACATATTCCAGTCACTTTTCATTTTTACAAAGAAACTTCTCAAAAAAGCACTTTCTCTTTCTCAACCTTCAGTCTTTCTTCAGCTGTCTGCTATCTGGCTGCTACACTTGTCACTCTACAAAAAGGACTTTTTCAAAGATCTCCAGTGACTTTGTAATTGCCATATCCCAAGGACTTTTCTCAGTTTCTGTAAATTTCTGTCCCATTTTATCCTCTGATAACATGTCTGCCCCCTTTGACTTTCATTGCCTATCCTGGTTCCTCTCACCTTTCTGACTGATCCAGCTTTGGCTCTCACTTGCTCCCTGTGGGGGCCTGGAATTGGCCACCCCAAGATGTGTCTCTTTGGCATGAAGATTATTTGGGGCTGGTTACTTTTAATAAACTGCAGACAGGAAAGGAGGCTCTGAGGAGTAGAATTTACTTACCCTTTGTTAAGAGACATTTACATTGTAAAGGAAATCTCCATCTGTAAAGTTGTCTCCCTGTCTGTACCAGGAAGAAGGGGGGATGACCTTATCTCTAGAAACTCTTCTCAGTACAGAATGCAAGGACTTAAATCTGCATAATAATCTTATTCCTGTTTATTGTGCTTCTCTGGTAAGCTCCTGTAACTGACTCGCCCCACCCCCAACATCCTCCTTTGTCTTTAGCTGGATGTGATATTTAAGGTGGTGGCTTCAGCCATTTTGGCAAGTTGCTCAGCTTGCCCAAGCCTCTCCCATGTATACATGTTATAAAGCTTTGTTTAATTTTCTCCTGCTATTCTGTCTCATGTGAATTTAATTCATTCACTGGCCAGAAGAACCCAGAGAGGGTAGAGGAAATGTCTTCCTCCCCTACATCCCCATCCTCCTCTCTACATACTTGCTCTTGGTGACCATCTACTCTCAGTGCTTTAATATTTATGCACATGGCTTTGAAATCTCTATCTCCAGTTTCTGTGTGGCCTTGGGCAAATTATCTCACTAAGCCTCAGTTTCATTATCACAAGTCACCCGTCTGACACCCCCATTGAAGTATTCAAATACCACTTCATAATCATTTTGTTTCACACTGAATCATCCTCTTTTCCCCAAACCACCCCTCCTTCTCCTAATGTTTCTATTTGTCCTCATGGTACCTATATCAGTTCGCTTAGGCTAAATTAATCTGCAATAACCAAGAAGCCCCAAGTCTCAGCGGTTTACATTAACAAACCTATATTTTCTTATCATGTTACATATCCACTGTGGATCAGCAGGGAGACCAGAGAGAAGGTGATGGACCATTCTGTGGTTCATAAAACTTCTAAGAAGTGGCACATCTCACTTCTAGTTACATTCTAGTGGTCAAAGAAATCTGACATAAATGAGGTGGGATATATAATCTTCCTAAGGGACAAGCCCATAGAAAAGGACAACAAATGTTTTTAAACAATGAGAAGATTTACCAGAATTAGTTTTCCAAACATTAGCCTTCATACACTCCTCTGACTCCTACCTCTCCCTTGATTCTCACACCACTCCCTTACCAGGTATTATTAACTCTTATCTCACAGCATCTCTTGAATTCAGCACTGATCATGGCATTTTGTATATGACTTTGATCATGATCATATTGTTTAAGCTGATCTTCCCAATTCCAGTCTCCATCATATTAGCACTCAATGTACTTTTTTTTCAATGTACTTTTGATTGTGTTATTCCACTACTCAAAAATAGTTCCCCATCACCTTGGGAGCAAAATACAAATTCATTAGCTTGGATTTCAAAGTTCCTTCACAGTACAGGCCCTAATCTATATTTCTAAGCTTGTCGGTTATGAGGCCTCCACCAGAGTCGATTTACTCTACGTGCCACTCTCCAAACACATTGGATGCCTTCTCACCTCTGCCACCGCCTCTAGATGGACTTCTTCCCACTCTGTCAAAGTTCTACCCATCTTATGAAGTCTGTGTCAAATATTTGGTTCTACTTTATTACCTTTATTGGATTGCATGTTTCTTAAAAGACAAATACGTTATCTGATACATTTTTGTGTTCCTCACAGCATCTTTACCACAGTAGGGGAAAAGAAAGAAGTAAACATTTATTGAGCAACTCCTGTGTGCCAGAGAGTTGAAATCACTTTACATACGTTATCTTAGTAAATCCTAATAGCAATTCTATCCAGTAGACATTATTATTCTAATCCATCAATGATGAAACTGAGGCTCAATGGAGTGATTTGCCTAAGGTCAAAAAGCTAGCAATTGGTAGAGCCAAAATTTGAACCTAAGATATGCCTAATCGATCCATTTGAGGAAGGAATGAGCAAAGAATTATTTGGGCTCACTAAAGGTAAATCACAAAAGAAATACAAATGGCTAAAAAACACGTTGAAAAAATCAGGCTTATCAGTTGTTTGTCTAAGAAAATAAAACAGTAAGGAAATACTGTTTGCCACCAATCAAATTAAAACTTACTGCATATCCAATAATATGTCAGCAAGGGTTGGGGAACAGGGACTTTTTGCAGTATTGGCAGAAGCAAAAATTGGATCATCTCTAGAAGGCAATCTGGCCTTGAAAATGTGCAGAGCCTTGACCTAATTCCACTTCTAGAAATATATCCTAAGGAAGCATCAAGAGATGCATAAAGCCATTTATAATTAAGGATGTTCATCTTGGCATGAAAAACCAGAAACAAACTCAATGTCCAACAATCAACATTTATTAAATATACTGTGCCCAGGGCCGGCCCGGTGGTGCAGCGGTTAAGTACACATGTTCCGCTTCGTGCCTGGGGGTTCACTGGTTCGGATCCCGGGTGTGGACATGGCACCGCTTGGAAAGCCATGCTGTGGTAGGTGTCCCACATATAAAGTAGAGGAAGATGGGCACGGATGTTAGCTCAGGGCCAGGATTCCTCAGCAAAAAGAGGAGGATTGGCAGCAGATGTTAGCTCAGGGCTAATCTTCCTAAACAATATATATATAAATATATACTGTGCCCACATGCACCACAGAATCCAGTATGGTAATAAAAAATCATATTATAAAAAGAGACTTAATGACATGGGAATGTGCTCATGATGTATTCAGTAAAAACACAAATCGGGTGACAAAACAGCCTTGCAATATGATGAAATATGGTTAGAAGATTGTGAAGATAAGATGACTCCAAGGATCTTTCTAAAATGTTTAATAGTGGTTAGCTCCAAGTAGAGTGATCACAGGTAGACTTTATTTTCTTTGTGTTATCAATATTTTCAAACTTTCCACGCTGAGCGTATATTACTTTTATAATAAAAAAGTTGGGGAGGGGGGTTTGTGTTGAAATGAACTATGCTTCCTAGTATGAGAACAAACCAGACCCATCAGATATGGGGCCTTCGAAGGAGAGTCCTCAGGGAGCACTGTCAGCTGCCCACCCCTGAGACACCATACCCTTGGGCTGAGCATGCTTCTGGCAACAGTGGGAATTGTGGGGGCGAGAGCTCCTCACTCCAGGCTGCATTTCTGCTGCTGCTTGTCAGGACGGCACCCTAGGGCCTGTAGGAGGCACCATAGTGGTGTCCAGCCAGTGGCCAAGACCCCAGCCCGGCCCTCACAGAGCCTTCAATATAAGAAGCCACCCAAACCGGTGGCTGAGGGAGAAACATGGGCCCAGATTCCAAGAGAAGGAGTGTGCAGCGTGACCTGCATCCTAGAATGCTGGGTGGTTTGTGGTTAACCGCAGCTCCAGAGGAGCAGGGCAGGCTCGACGCCAAGTGAGAGCAGAGCGGGGGAATGAGTCATAGGAGTGAAAAAAAAAAAAAAAATGCAGTAATCAAGACTGAGACTTAGGGCCCGGCCCCGTGGCTGAGTGGTTAAGTTCATGTGCTCTGCTGCAGCAGCCCAGGGTTTCACCAGTTCGAATCCTGGGCATGGACATGGCACCACTCATCAAGCCATGCTGAGGTGGCATCCCACATGCCACAACTGGAAGGACCCAGAACTATGTACCAGGGGGCTTGGGGAGAAAAAGGAGAAAGAAAAAAAAAGACTGAGACTTAAGTTGAAACAGAGTATGGAGTTGATGGAGATAGAGGTGGAGATACAGACTGCCTTCAGCTACCTTTGAAGGCAAGCTGGTTTTTCTTCCACGGGGAAACTGGTCTTTTCTAGGTCATATGTATCCTCCAGCTCACATAGAGCCATTGTTTAAAAAAAAAAAAAACCTAATTTTGATTTTAAGAAAATGCCCGATCTGAAGAATATTCACACAATTCAGCCCCCATGGTAATTTTTAATGTCTGCAAAGTCCCTATGTTATTCTTCACAGCCGTCTTCCAAGGTAGACTAGCAATGGCATGATCCCCAGATTCACAAAGAAAAAAAACCACCTGAGGAATTAAAGTCAAGTTTCCACGGCGCGACCACACTGAGAGGTGATGCTGTAGGACCTCCAGTGTTGGCACGTCCCCTGCTCAAGTGAAGTTCCCAATCTGAAACTCCATGAACTTCCACGTGGCAATGTCTTTCTGCAAAGGCTGGAACTGTGATTTGGTAGAAGGAGCACAGAATTTGGAAGAACTATCCACTACCCAACTCTGCGACCATCCAACTACCACCCAAGTTTGAGTTCTAGCCCCACACTTGAGAGAGTCGATTAACCTCTTGAGCCACGGTTTCCTTGTCTGGAAAGTGGAGAAGTTCACTCCTCCAACAAACATCGATTGAGCACCTGCTGTATGTCAGACACTGTGCTGGGCACTAGGGATGCAGTGATGGGCCAGTTCCTGTCCTCACAGGGATTGCCAAACTATAGCCACAGTCTGTCTTTATACTCTGCAAGTTAAAAATGGTTTTTCCATTTTTGAATTAGCGAAAAAGTAAAAAAGAAGAATATTTTGTAACTTGTGAAAAATTATATAAATTTCCAATAGCATTGTCCACAAACAAATTTTATTGGAACACGGTCCCATTCATTAGTTGATGTAGTGTCTATGGCTGCTTCCATGCTCCAGTGGCAGAGTTGAGCGGTTTAACAGAGACCCTGTGGCCCACAAAGCCAAGAATATTTATTATCTGGCTCTTTACAGAAAAGAATTTGCTGACCCTTGGACTAAAAGAAGAAAAACAAGATAATTACAAACTCAGAAAATTTCTCTGAAATTAAAAGGTGGGGAGATGGAAATTTTCAGGGTTCTTATAAAGGTCAGGATTAAAGTGCCTTACTACTCTATTTGTTCACTCCCATCACTTAAGTGTTTCCAGGTCTCTTGGGCTGTTACCAATCCAATGAAACTAACAGGTGTATCCAGAACTTCACTGGCTCCTGCCTTCACCCACATGATGCAGGCCTTCCTCCCCAGCTCAGGTCCAGCCGGGATTCCCGGAGTCTTTCAGGCTGCCTCCTGGGAATACACCTGTATTCTTGCCAAAGGTGTAGGGGCCAGCATGGAGTGACACTCCTTGCTCTCCTCTCACTCAGAGAGATGCTTTGCTACACAGGGGCGTGAGGACAATACCCCTCCTCCACTCGGTGTCCCTGGGAGTTACTTTGGAACCAAAGCAGACAGCTGTGGCCTCTGTCTCCCTGAGGCCCTGTGAAAACGGCTCCTTCAGTTCCTTCCTGCTGCCCCCTCCACCTGACCTGAGAGACAAGGTCAAGATGGCCCTGCCTTGTATCTATGCAAAACTCTCCCTCCCTTCCTCTCCCCGGCCCTTGCCTTCCTCCTGCCTTTCCCTGTGCAAACGACTCATGCAAACGAGTGTCTCTGTCAACTAACCACTAAAGAAGACGTGTCCTTGGGTTTTGTAAAGTCTGCTATATGATCTGTATGGTGTCCAGATGGCATTTCCTAATCCACCTCCCAGGTGACCCCTCAACCCTTTGTCTTTCTCCTACCACAACTTTCTCAAAGACAAAAACACAGTCAAGTATTTGCTGATTTGATTTGATAGAACTTGGAGCCAGGCAGTTCGGGAAGTCAGCCCCAGGCTCCCTAGGCCCCTCCCAGTCCCTAGACAGACTGGCAGGTCTGTTAGTGCACCAGCTCCATGCCTGTCTTCAGGCCCAGTGTGCCCAGGGAGGCACCACGCAGCAGGATTACAGCCTGCCAAGGAGGTTCTGCCTCTGGTTGCCTGTGGGGCACACTGGCCTGCCCTGACCATCAGGTTGTCGCCCTGACATCCTGCCTGGCTCTAGCCTGCCCCTGCCCCATAGGCTGAACCCAGTGCCCTGACTTCTCACCCAGAAACTCCCACCACACAGACTCTGACTGGGTCACTGGACACTGACTCGGTGAAGGGTCCAGTTCTCCAGTTCTATGCATCTCCTGCCACAGGGCCCCGTCCCACTAACCAGGACTCATCACAACCATCACGAAACCTTGCCTGAGCCTCCCATGCCTCCTGGGCCTTGCATACTGTGTATTCTGGCTGGGTCAGCACCTTTAATCATTCCCTCCCCACCCATGCTTGGGCCTCCTGACCCCCATTTTTGAAAAGTGTCTTCAGCTAACCTCGTTAGCCCAGAAACTCTTCCCAGCTTCCATGAGTGAGACTGTCAGACATGGAACAACCCTGCTGTGTTGACGGGTTAACTTTGGTCTTTTCCACACTGGCTTCCTTCCCTCACCCTGAAGGACCTGTGCCACTGAGGCTCCAGGAGGCGCAGGGCCCAAACCCACTGGGCTATCACAGCAGCTGGGGTCACGGCTTCCAAGCTCTAACAGAGCAGAGCAAAAGGCGGAGGGAGACAGGTGGAAAGGCAGTTATTAATACACATCCCGCTGTCTCTGGGTGGGCTCAGAAACTGGGTGGGGACAGCCTACTGCGAAAAGGCAGCCAACGACCCAGGAGTGGGGAAGACAGAGCGGGAAGGAGGGCTGGCAGACCAGTCCTGCTCCCTGCACAGGGCTAGTGGAGAGCTGTGATTGTGAAGTGAGGCAATGTCTACATTCATTTCTGTACCTTTCAGGAGGCAAGAATCAGAGACAAAGGGGCAGAGGGAAGTGTGCACACGGGTCACCCAAGCCATTAGTCAAATCTCCCTGGCTTCTTGGCCCCTACTTCCAAGTGAGTGGATGGCTCTAACGCCTCTGTTGTCTCTCTGCCCCTCCTAATCCAGGATATGATCATACTAAGTAGATTAAAGTGTCATCCATGTAAGGCCTGCTGCACCTCTAGAACCGGTTTTGCAAGAGTCTGTGTTAATTTTAATTCAATTAGTGAACTTGAACTCTTCACACTGATTTCTGATTCTCGAAGACAAAATGAAAATCAATGCAAAATTTTATGGGGTGTTTGTAACCTATGAAATTCTTCGTCCCTACAGCAATGCCCTTAAAAAGCAAGCTATCAGAGGCTGGTGGTAGGCACGTTCCAGGAAATATTCTTTCGTTGAGCGGGAAGTCAGATGGGTGCCTTCCAAGGTCCCATCTAACTCTATGCTTTTATGACGCTGACATTAATAAACACCAAATTGCAGAGCAAGAAAAACTATCTAACAAGAGGGGTTTTAAAAAGACTTGACAATGTGTTTTACCCGGAGCAAAGTGAGCCCAAACATTTCAAACTAGAGCTGTCAACAAAGAATGTGTTTGCAAACCACAGAGAATTTAAAATAAACTTCAGCCGGCAAATGATAAACGTTCCCTAAAAAGGTAATCAGACGGTGAGTGACCAAACTTTGGAAGTGATATTAGGAAAGATTTCTACATCATCCAAAATGCTTTCACACTTTTAACTCCAAAGGCGCCAGAGCACTTGTTTGGGGGTCAAAAAATTGAAAAGTCAGGATTCTCACATACCATTCGGCAGGCAGCCGTGAGGAAGCTGGAAAAAATGAAGTATGTGGTGGCTGCTCTGAAAAGGAAAGCAAAACAGGCTAAATCTTGAGGATTGCAATGCAGGAAGAAAGACGTACAGAGTAGGCAAGCTGTGATCCAAGGGCCATGCGAGCAAGAGGTCCTGGGGTACCAGGACACGCCTCAGTCCAGCTGCGGCTGCCCAGGGCTGGGAGCAGGGCAGCTGGCCATCCTCCTTCTCTCTGATGCCATTTCAGACCTTCAAGTCATCACATTTGAAAAAGTTCTCATTCCTTTGAGCCCCATACCACTTAACCACACTAATCCCTACCTTTTATTGGTGTGGAGGGTGCTTTGGCTTTGGGTAAAATTTTTTTAAAATTTGTGTGTGTGAGGAAGATTGGCCCTGAGCTAACACCTGTTGCCAATCTTCCTCTTTTTTTTTTTCCCTCCCCAAAGCCCCAGAACATAGTTGTACATCCTAGTTGTAAGTCCTCCTAGTTCTTCAATTTTTTTTAAAAGATTTTATTTTTTCTTCTTCTCCCCAAAGCCCCCTGGTATATTGTTGTATATTTTTAGTTGTGGGTCCTTCTAGTTGTGGCATGTGGGATGCCACCTCAGCACGGCTTGGTGAGTGGTGTGTAGGTCAATGCCCAGGATCTGAGCCAGTAAACCCCAGGCCACTGAAGCAGAGCGTGGGTACTTAACCACTATGCCACCTAGCCAGCCCCTAAAAATTTTTTTATTGTGAAATAGATCATATTTACAAAATAGGGTATGTAATGTATATGGTACAGTTTAAGAATGATAATAAAAACTAAGCACCCAGAAACATACCACCCAGCTTAAGGAATAAAATATGGCCAATACCTGGAAGCCCCCTCTGTGCCCGCCTCTCCCCATCTGTCTCTCTCTCCCCTCCCACCCCGCCAAGCCACTGGCCTAACCACGTGTTCTTCACTCTCTTGCTTTTCTTCCCAGTTTCAGTCCAATTGTAATGGGTCCCTAACTACTGTATTATTTAATGGTGCTCAGTTTTGAACTTCATATAAAGGATCTATACTAATTGTAGTCTTCTCAATTTGCTCTTTATGCTCAACAGTATTTTTGAAATTCGTCCATGTTGATGTGTGTAGCTGCAGTTTACTCATTTTCTCTGCTATACAGGATTCTGATGTATGATTATATGGGGAGACTTCTCTATGCTGTTGCTTATGCTTTTGTATTATGCATAATCCAAAAGGAATATGGATTATTTCCTTTTTTGGTTATTGTAAACAAAGCTATTCTGAGCACTCTTGTACGCGTCTCCTCTAGAATATGAGCCACAATTTCCAAGGGCAGAACTGCTCAGAGCGAGGTCTGCAGACCCACCGCAGGTGCCCACACTGCCACGCTCTACAACAAGATAAGGAACTTGCGGCAGAATGTAGAGCAGCGACGTTAGTAAGTACACCGTGTGGTTCAACTGGCATTTTTTTCTGTAGCAGGATGCCATTGTAAAGGAGCAGTCTGACTTCCATTCTGACACAAGCTCTCACTTCTTCCCGCCTCTGGCATTCTGAGGAGCAGTTGGTGCCCTCTGCCTTTCTTCTTCCCCTTCATCTCCCAACCCCTGGGTCACCTCTCCCTAATCAGTGAAGACTTTGGCCCCTCACCCAGCCTCTCAGTTTTGCTCAATAAAAATCTGTTGAATGGATGAATAAATGGATAAATGTTTGCCCTTCCCCACCCACACATCCACTTTAGGAGCTTCCGTGTGCTTCCATGAATCCCACCTCTCAGCTGATTCGTCCAGGGGGTGGGGAAGCCCCAACACACAGCTGGGAGAATCCCAGTCCTTCCAGCATTTTTCCTGGAACCAAGAAAGGAAGTCAATATATCTCCAATGCGAAAGCTAAGATGTCATTCACCAGGGCTGTCAGCAACCCCCTTTATCATGGTGGGAGGAAGCTGGTCTGCGGTGACAGAGAGTCAAGTTGAGGCATGGAGAAAAAGAGCAGAAACACGAGGAAGAGCAAGAATCCGGCCACCCTGCAGTCCCTGATTCCCGGGTTCTTGGGCCTGGCTGCATCCTGCCCTCTCCACAGGGTCGTTCAGCCCACTCCTTGGCTTCCCCTTTTTGCCCAAGCTGGTTAGACTTGTGTTTCCATGTCTGGAAAGAAAATGAGTTCTCCATACTTTAGCCGCAGTGGGCTGCCAAAAGCTGAAATCGAGCTTGACCTTTGGACTGCAATGCTGGGTTTTATGGATGTTTTTAAAAAAAGATTGTCAGTCCTTTGGATTAGCATTGGTACAAACACCAAACCAAACCAAAAATCTCAGGTAAATGGGAGATCCGAAGTCACCACATTGGAGGAAGGCTCATTCCCACCTCCCCTGCCACAGCTCAGGGAGCAGCTCGATGGTTTTGATGGGTGCACTCACGACCACAGGTACCTCAACTCTGATCTCACATGAGGCCTGCCGAGGCCTCTTTATCAAAGGTTTCCACTGTGGTACATCATGCGGAGTGCTATGTGACACCACCAGGAAGACTATTTTCCCACATCCAAATATAACCCACACACATGTGGGGGAGAAAACAGCTAAAGAGCAAAACTCCAAGAATTTTTGACAGCAGCTGGGACAGCTGGAGAGATGCTTGATCAACGGAAATGGGAAGAAGCATTAAGCAAAGGGCTCTAAGAAATGGCAAGAGTCTCCCAAGGAACATTCCATCCAGAAATGATTATTTTAAAAGCCAGAAGGGGCTTTTAAAGCATTTACCACGGAAATCGAAAGCCCTTTGGGCATTTCTTTGTCCCGGTTCAGCCTACACGTAGACACCAAGTACAATTACAGTCACTATCGTGGTGCCTGGAGGGGACAGAACAGGTCAGCAGGCAGCCCCACCCCCACCCCTGGATGAACACCCCAAGTGTTCTTGGGTCACCTGGTTACAGTATGTGTTAGGATCTGCCCAACTTGGGCATGCCCCTGTAGCAGATCATCACGGTTCTCCCCCCAGATCCTCTCAGATCTCTTTGATGAGTTCCTGCTCTCCTTTCAGTGTGCTCTCTCTCTGTTTAAGAGGACTGCTTTTGGGTTCCTGAAACCCCGCAACAAGAATAGCTGAAAGTGGCTGGCAATTTAACCCCACCCTGTGGCCGTTATCCAATGAAGGGGACGGGGGAAGATGACAGCCGGCTCTCCTGACTTGGGTTGGGACAACTCTGTCTCTCTCGCTGAATGTGTCAGGCAGGTAGTTGAGGATGCTGAAAAGCAGACAGTAGCAGGTGAACTGGGGAAAAGACCAGAAGTCAAAGCACCACAAAACTGGTGGGGAGTTGTCATTAGTTTTCTTCCAGTATCTCCCCGCCTGAAGTCAAAGCAGCTCAAAAGCCAGAAGTGGACAGTGCGGCCCGGACTGCAAGAGCTCTAGGGGACGTGCTCCAGGAAGCTCTGGAGTTCCTGTTCAGGCAGAAGGAGGAACTCCTAATGCTCAGAGAGAGTGGGCGAAATCTCCCGTTTTACTGTGTCTTTTTTTTCCTTTCTGCTTCTCACATGCCCCAGCCCCCAAGCAGTCCCATGGCTACAGTGCCTGGTACATAGTACTGAGCTCAAGGAGCACTGGCAATTCATATTGATGAATGAATGATATTTATTGAATATTTTTTGACTCAGGACTGGTCATTTCAGGCGAGGAATGAATGATATTGAAGCTGGAAGATGGAAGTTGGAAGACAAATTCTACTTCTTTGGGGAGCTTCGGTTCCCGACTCCCTCTTGAGAGCATGCCACATTATTTTCATTCCTCCTTCTTCTCCTCCCTTAGTCAAAACAAAAGATGAGCACAAATCTGAGGGGACGTGTTTGGTAAGAGTTGAGGAAGAATAAGGCCCATCTCCTTACTGTCAACACCATTAAATAAGTCACAGTTAACAAAAGCTGAGGGTTAATACAGAGAGGACTAGGATTACAATGAGAAGACCTGGATTCCAACCACAGCGCATCTCCTGAATTAAATGACAGTGAGCCAATATCTTATGCTCCATGGCCTTCAGTTTGATCTTGAATTGGGGATAATAAGACCTGCTTGAGGATTCGTATGTTGACATCTGTGAAAACACCTGGTATGTATCAGGCATAAATATTGTGGGAATTGGTATTAATTTTTATCCCCTAGGTACTCAAAATTTAAGCTGGATAACATGAATGAAATTCAGAAAATACCAAACATAGAATTTCAAAGCTGGAGTTGATGTGACCTCCCATTTCTGTGAGGAGAAAACTGGGGTCCCGAGAGGTTAATTAACTTATCTAAAGTCATCTAGTTAAGTTACGAAGCTGGGGCTAGCATCTGGTCCTTCCACACCTCATTCACAGTGTTTTTTCTGTTGCCCCATGTCCCACTGTGGTGACTGAGTTCAGCATGGCAGCCACTTTCATGCTGGAGAGGCAGGTCTCACACATACAAGCAGGCCAAGTGTAACCGAAGCGGCAATATATCATACAGCCCCAGCCTGCAGGACATACAAGTGAAAAGGATCTCTGGCTCTGTGAGGACCAGAAGGGCTGGGAAGGCTCCATGAGGACTGGAAGGCCTTAAAATGAGCCTCACAGATGATTTGACTAGGAAGAAAAGACAATAAACACTTGTAACTGATTTATTAGATGAGCTAGACTCCTTAGGCTACAATGAGAAAACAACTTTATTCTTTCTCACCATGGCGCTTTAAACCTTCTCTGAGGACCCCTTTTCCAGCCCTGAATGACAGCTCAAGCAGATCTCTTAGTTTTCCAGTCATTTTCACAATTAAGTAATTGTCTCATTTTCAGATATTGAAAAAGCACAGTCAAACCTAACTAAACCGAAACTTCTATCTCGTGTCCAGTTTAAGGCGCACCCTATCTCCAGCTCCATCCGGAACCTCGAAGTCTGCGGACCAGCAGTAGAGGAGGAGACTGTGGTTGCCCTGCATTCTTTTTGCACCTTTCTCTTCCTCTACTTCCTCCACTCACCATCATGTCTCTGGCTCCTCCAGGGTAGTGATGAGGGGGTTTGGGGTGGGGAGAGAGATAAGTGGGCCAGGAGGTCTTATTTAGCCAATGCTGCTGTAATCTGCTCTTGGTGAGCTCTGTGTGGCCAGTGCCCAAACACTAGGTCTTTCTCAAAGAAAGAGCTTTTGTGAGTTCTTCAAAGACTTTCCCCTTTGATTTACTCTCCAGTTCCTCCCCACTCCTCCTCCAAAGGCACACTGACAGAATCTCTTGTTCTTATTGATCATCTTCTTGGGCCAGTCCTTTCAAGGCAACTCAAGCCAGACCCCCTCCTATTGGTGTCCACCATACTCTGCAATTGCCAGCTGCCCCCAAGAACTTTTTCAAGGTCTCTCCGGTAGCAGTATGTTGCACATCTCAGTCGAGCTGCAGGAGAAGGGCAATTGGAGATGTCAATTTCCCCTCATGGTTTTACCCGCTTCTGTATCAATGGTTTTCTCTAATCCCCATCACTTGACTTGAGTCACACGGGAGATGAGGGAAGCACTCGGCACACTCCCCACTGGGCCAACAATTCTCATCCATCTCTCTGTCACTTTCTTCTTCTCTTGGATATGGGATGAAGGTGGATGACAGGCTACCAGTTTTGAAGATATCTTTTAGCAAGTTTTAGCACCTCTCTTTAGGATTTAACGGTACATGATACCACTTGTTCACCTAGGGGCCTTGCTAAGACTAGGAGTATCTTTAACATTCTGCCCTACCAGATTTTTTACATCATGGAATAAGTGCAATTTGTGGGGATATAAAAAAATTCTGAAATTCTAATTCATCTGCCTGCTCCTTTGTCACTCATTGGAAAGGAAGGAGTCGCTGTGGATCGTTTTAATTGGCTCAGTTGGCAGAAGCTTTGACAGCCCTCCGTACAGAGTATCCTCTGATCACAAAAGGTCTGGTGGTAACAGGATGGAGATTACAGGCAGTGTCTGTCAGAAACCTGTCCTCTTCTCTCTGACCACACAGTCCAGGAGCAGAGGACCTTGCCCACAACAGGGAGGCTGGGAGGGTCCTTGTGCTGATCAATGAGCCACCTGCTCACTTTCTTATTCCAAGTCACACGCTAGGTTTAAATACCTCAAAAGTTTGGTCTTTGTAAAAGAATCATGATGCAGATGCCCTTCGTGATTTGCTTTATTCAGGAAAGAAGGAATTAGGTTTATAAGATAATAATCTTTTACAATCTGAAGACAAGAAGGAATGGAGGGAGAGAAGAAAGGAATCTAAGATATAAGAGGGTCATAGAAAAATTAGCATGATGAAGAAAATAAACCTCTGGAAGGGTAACAGTACTCCTTATCTTGATTTGCAGTACAACTTCATACACTATCTCCTCACATCTTGACACAAAAAACCCAGCTTCACCTGATTTTTAATCTATTTCAGATATACTCTTAAAATCCTCACTTAAGACCTAAAAGGTTATTCTTAATAATATTCTATTTACATCATACTTTCTACTTTTCTAAGTGTTTTGTTACTTTCAACTCTCACAACCACCCTGTCGGGTAGTTAGGGCAGGCATTCTTATGTTTGAAGGTAATTAAGGCTCAGAGAGGTTAAGTGAATTATCCAAGATCACACAGCCAGGTAGCAACAGAACTCTGACTAGAAGTCAGAAACTCTCATGTCTGGTCCAGTGCTCTTCTCTCTCTACTGTGCTGCCTAGGTTCACTTCTCAGGAAATGCTAAAGACAAATCAAATGGTGCAAATTAGAATGTGATACTAGTCACCCTCAAAGTCAATATTGTAGGACAGCTATCAAAATGGCAGCCCTGGGATGTCTCGGGCATTTTATTACCAGCAGACACCCCAAAAAGCTCCATGAGGGGCAGGTAGAGGCCTGTAGAACTCTAAGGCTGAGCTTTTCAAACTGGGGAGCATGAAATCAATTAGTATGTTGACTAGCATTTCTGAATAGAATAGAAAATATCACACTCCACCATCATACGGTAAGATTAAGTATTGTTTTGCAAAATTTTTATTTCTCTGTGTGTGTGTGTGATATAAAGGTCTATTCTTTTTGAACCCTGGATTACTGTCAAAAATGTTTGGAAACTCTGCTTTAAGGAATAACTTGTGGCCAAACCTCTAGCTGCTACAGTTAAATGCTTTTACATTCCCCAAAGATGTAAAATGATGCAAAAAAATACTTTGAGGTTTTTTTAATGCAGTAAACAAAATGCGGGGCTATTTTAGTCAAGATCCAATTAACCAGAATGCTCAAGGAATTTAATGTCCTGGTTAATTGAATTTCTGCATTAATGAGGACAAATTGAAAACCCTGTCAAAACGCAGAATCGTAGAAATTTATAGGTGGATGAGACCTTGGAAATCAGTTTCATCGACTCCCTCACTCTCCTGCGGGCAGCAGCCAAGGCCCAGAAGAAGGAAGGGACCAGCCCTGGGCCCTGGGGCCGGCTGGGGGTGAAGCCAAGACCCAGGCCCACAAATCGCCTGCTCAAAGCTCCCGCGAGACTGAGCTGAATCGCAGTGAAATCCTCTTTAACCCTTGGGGTTGCTTCTTATAATAAAATCCCAGCTTTCAGCCTGTCTTTGCCATTGGCTTTTTCTCATAGGTCAGTGCAGTTGGTTTTACAGAATTTAGCACAAACACCAAAGATCTGCTGCTAGCATCAAAAGGTCGGAGTGGTCGAGCATCTCTCTCTCTCTCTTTCTCTTTTTCTCTGATTTATTAGAATTTATTTTTCTTTGTCTGCTCTGATCTTATTTCTTTACATACATTATTAGTATTCCGGATACAGGGTAAGAACCATTTTTTACATATATTTTTTATATTACCTGAGGCTGAGAGAGGCCATTTTCATTCTTGGAACTCTCTAAACCATCCCCATGACCACAGCTGGCATGCAGGCTATGGTTTAATTCGTTCTATTGTCTTGAAACTGAAGTGCATAGCACTGTCCTCCAATGACACACACCGTTCTCTGTGCATAGTCATTCATTCAACACATGTTTAAAAGCACCTACTGTGTGGCAGGCACTCTCCAGACACTAGGGATGCAGCAGAGAACAAAATGGAAAAATCCCTGCCCTTATGGGGTTTGCATTGTAATGGTAACAAATAAACAGATAGTAAACAAATACGCAAGGAAGTATACGGTATGTCAGATGGTGATAAGTACAAAGGAGGGGAAAAAGCAGGATGTGGGAGAATAGGGATTGCTGGGGGTGGGTCGTTACTACTTTATAGGGAATGATTGAGGAAGGCCTGGCCCCTCAGGATACAGAGACCTGAAGGAAGTAAGGGAGTGAGGCCTGTCACTCCCTGGGAGAAGGGACTTCCTGGCAGAGAAAAAAACAATAAGTGAATAGCATTTGTAAACGTCGGGCTAAAAATACTTTCCACCAAGGACCAATGATTTCTGATCGTTCAATCCTCCTCAGCAGTGACACTGTCCCAGAGGTTTTTAGATGTTGATTTAGGAATTAGACAAGTTGCGTTGGTTCATTCCATCCACAAGCACAAGTGCTGAGTGCAGGGATAATGAAAGGTACAGATGATTCCTGCCCTCGAGATTAGGGACCAATCAAAGAATTGCTATCCACACGGTCAGGGCTGTGGTGGGAGTGGGAGCGTTGTAAAGGAGGGAGGGCACAATGTGAAAGTTTTCCTGGAATAGGAAAGAAGGGGGAATTGCAAAGGAGAGGAAGTGGCGGACATCATGACACAGAGGTAGGAGAGAGGATGGTGTGCTCAGGGGTCCTCAAGCTGTTTGCTACGATTGGAAGATGAGTCTCAAGAAACTGGAATAGAATTGGGCAGAACTGTGGATGCCACTCTACTCTCTGTGACCTTAAAAATCTTTCCTGGTTCCAGCCAAAAAAGCAGGATGGGTTGGAGGAGGTGCAGGAAGTGGGAGGGAAGGCTCTAGAGAGGTAGATAGGAGCCACAACATAGACTCACAGATTTTGGTATTTGAACTGTGTGATCAGATCTGCCTTTTATGAAGATTCCATTGACACACAGAGGATGAAAAGAGGGAAAGACTGACAGCAGGAGAATTGATGAAGAGGCTGAAGAGGCTGACCGGTCCAGAGTAATCCAGGTGAGAAATGCAGATGACCTGTCCTAAGGGATTGACAGAAGACAAGGAAAGAATGGGATGAAACTGAGGGCTGTGGCGAGGATAGGATTGGCAGGAATTGGTGACGGATTCGATACTGGGGCAGAAGAAACAAGTTTAGGAGGAAAGGGAGTTATTCCCTCATAGGAGACAGAGTGAGAAGATGAAAACTAGGTTTTGTAGGCTATTTGGAATTCTTCAAACGTCATCATTATAATATAGACAATGATTATTACTTTCACAGATAATAATTGTAAAAGTTGCTAAGTAGTAGTTTTAAAACAGTAATTATAGAACTGGCCAATTAATTTGAATTAGTAGATTCCTACTACAGAATATCATAAAATACAAGATAAGACATAAAGTAATGTAGTTAATTCTCCAAAAGCCATATCAGGATTTATATATCTAAATGAATATTATCCCTTCCTTGGAAGCTAGACATTTATTCCAAAAGGCTGCCACTGCTGGGAACTACTTTGGACTTCTTTTGGGGACTTCCCTTTGTGCCCATATTCCCAGAGCTAGAAAATCCTCATCTTTTTAGGAAAAATTTAATTTTTAGAAATGTCCTTTGCTCCAAACAGATCAGTGGTTGCCTAGGACATGGGGTAGGACACAGCAGAGGAGGGACGGAATACTAAGGGGCACAAGGACACTTTGGAGGTGACGGATGTGTTTATTATCATGATGGTGGGGATGTTTCATGAATGTACACATGTGCCAAAACCCATCAAAATGTTCACTTAAATATGCGCGGTTTATTGTATGTCAATCATACCTCGATAAAGCTGGTTTTTTAAAAACTTACTTGTTGCAAAGAGTAATGACTCAGGCTCATCAGCATGGTAAGAACACCTCCCCTTTTTATTTCTTTAACGAAAATTTAAGAGAGTATTTTTCTTGTGTATCTTCCACACTGACTTGAAGGCAACTTTCAATTGCAGGTTGTTGTTTAAAAAAAAAATCATGGTAGAATCACCGAAGCAGGTGATCTGCCCTCATTATAGGATAGCCCTCACGTGGGCACATGAGTCCTAGAACATGTGCTTTTAAATTTTGCAGTCATCCCCATAATCTAACTTGGAATCTAATGCCTTGATCTCTTCTGGTTCTTCTACCCACTCTCCACGAGGGACAGCTCTCCGGGTCTCAGATTTACCCATCCGCAAAAGTACTTTTCCCTTTGCTTAACAAGTATCATTGCATCCACTAGCTATTTGGGTTTCAGATATCCAGGGCCAGCCTCATAGAGCTAGGATCCCAGAAAAGTTTGCATGCCATTCCCCACCCCACCCGAACCCTGCCAAATATGGTGCTCTGACCAGTTTGCCAATGTCTAGAAGTCTACCATTAGAAGATTCCTTCCTTTGAGTTAGCCATTCCTTTCTCCAGAAGCCCATTTGAAAAGAGAATCCTGGAGGGCAGGCCTGGATGGTGTGCCAAACCAGGGAGACAGGAGATAGCTAGGGGGCACTGTAAGGACACTGTGGTGTCCAAGGGTAGAGGCCACCAATGGAGGAAACGAGAGTCCAGAGAGGGGAGACAAGGTGCCATAGAAGACCTAAACGAAAGCTACTTTTCTTTTTTCTTAGTCATTTATTTACTCATTCAAAAAGCATTTATTGAGCCAGCCCTGATGGCCTAGTTGTTAAATTTTAATGCTCTCACTGCTTCAGTGGCCCAGGTTTGTTTCCCATTAGCGGAACTATGCCACGAGTCTGTCAGTTGCCATGCTGTGGCGGCAGCTCACATAGAACAACTAGAATATGCAACCATGCACTGGGGCTTTGGGGAGGAAACAAAAAAGCATTTATTGAGCACCAATATCTCCACCTTAATTCTACTTCTGGACTTAGTGTCAAGCATGGCTGTATAAAACAGGAAGTTTAGCCAAGTTGATTAGCAAGCTAAAACTGCACACTAATATCCATCGACAGCACGAGAGCTGGTCTATGAATCAGTAGTTGGTCCCACAATAGAGGGCAGGTGCTCCTGTCACACCTTTAGCAGCAGTTTAGAATTAAATGAGACAGACTATTAACAAATGGAAGTTTCAGAGAAGTATTAAAAATATGAATGCAAAGCAAGTGGGGATAGTATTAAAATAGTTCATCTAAAAATAGTCTAATTCCATCCAGTGGCCAAACCCTATTAGGTTTCATGTTCATTTGGGTCCAAGGTTTGTTTGTAGCCTCTTTTGACTTTGTGGGGCCAATGTTGGAAGGGAAGTGGGTATCCTTCGTGGTCTTTATGCTCAGCCACATACTGGCCCATCATTCAAAGCTAAGCCCAAGAACTTAGAGTTTTAGAGGCCAGGAAGAAAATGTTGAATGTGGAGCTGTCAGGAGCTGGAAAAGGTTTGGAGTGATTTAGAAGGAAACTTAGGAAATCTTTTAAATCCTCCTTTTGATTTGTTTCCTTTCAAACAAACAAAATTAGAACCACAATGTGATCACCCATAAAATTCCCAAACGTTTGGCTTCTGTGTACCAGGCCCTCTTATAGCTAGGCCCAGTGGACATAAAGGAGAATGAAGCAAGGCCCAGAGTGGAGAAGGTGCATCATACTCAACTGTGACCCAGGGCAATGGTCCCCAGAAGCAAAACCCATCCTCAAAGTTCATTCATGAGTCTGGCAAAGGCAGAGCTGCCCAGGAAATTCCACTATTGAGGGGACGACATCAACTCTGATATCAGTTTCCCCACATTAAACCCAGCATATATAAGATTAAAACCAAACACTCTTTCTCTGCTTACTCCTGGCTTCCTAGCTCCAGAATCCACTATCCTCCATGGAGACAGATACCGCCAAGGATAAGCACCTGGATTCATTATCTCCTCCCCACAAAGAGATACAGGCTGATGGAAAAGCTGCTGATCAGCAAGGCCATATGCTCCCCCACCCCTACCTAAAACCCCAAATAAAAACCCTTCCTTTTAGCTTTTCAGCGAGTTTGGGATTTCAGTGTTAGCTGACCTCTCTCCTTGCTCAGCACTGTGCAATAATAAAACTCCTACTTTCTTCCACTACCCCCAGTGTCGGAGATTGGCTTGCTGCGCAATGGGTGAGCAAACTCACTTCAGGTTCAATACCAGAGAGATTATCGGGATATGAACTTAGGAAGGGGATTCTGGTAGACAAGCTTCACAGCTCCTACCCTCCTCAACCCTTTCTATGGATGGACACTGCTCCCTGGCAAATCGCCAGGCCCAGGATCCTGGTGTTAGACCGTCTGACCCTGTGCTTTTGCCATCCCCTCCACCACAACTGACTGGCGTGAGGTAGCTCTGCCTGGCAGTGACCCAGAACCTAAGGCTGGGCTGCTCAGCCTCTTTCATGGCAATGACAGCAGTTTGTGAAGCAGCCTCACTCAGTTGGGTCTCACCAAGAGTTTCGTTTTTCACCTATAGCTGTTTCCCCTCTGCTCTGTTGAATGTCCTTTTTGCCTGGTGATTTACAGGAGGCCAAACAGGTCGTGAATGGCCAAAGGCAAGAGGGAGCAGTCAGGGAGAGAAACAGCAAGGAAGCCAATGGCAAGGCAGAAAGAAGCAGAGAGGGCAGCTGAGTCATGTGGAAGAGGCTGGAATGAAGGTCGCCAATGCCCACTCAGAGTCCCTGGAGCCAGACGGGATCTGGAGCCACCCCCTAGTCCCTCCTCTGTGAGTTCCAGCCCCAGCTGGCTCCAGGCTCACACATCTGTGAAATGCTCCTTATTGCTCTGCCTGGAGCATTCCCACACTTACCCAAAACTCCCCTTCCGGAGTAGGCTCCAAGTTTCTGTTCCCAGCCGACCATGAGCCAAACAGCAGTTTTGCAAAAGGTCACCTGCCTTACTGAGCACAAAAGGCTGAGAAAATATGATGTGGTCCCCTAGAGACCAATGAGATCTCCCTACAAAGGATGAAGCCTCAACTTCATAGGGTCCTTTGCCCTTCAGGGACGAAGAGGGTGAACCCATGGGCTGTTTCCCTGCTAGGTGCTGAAATGTTTTTGTTTTTTTTTAACAAATCAGTTTGCCAAAGTTTAGAGGCAGTGATAATGGTGTAGCAGAAATGAAACTAGAACAGGGGTCACAAAATCTGTGCCTCCCTTAATTAGCTGTGTGAGATTGGCCAAGCAATTCAAGTCTATGTCCTAGTTTTCTCATTAGAAATACAGGACAAATAATATTTGCCCTACTACCTTGAAGATTTTTTATGGAGATCACATAAAAATAGGCAAAAGAAGCCCTGGGAAAGGATGTATACGAGCTATTCTATTTCATGAAATGTAATTGAGGATGGGAGGGATGAGGTGGCACCACCAGGGTCAACCAGCAAAGGAGTCCCAACACCTCCCTTGTGCCAAGCTTGGTGTCCTCAGCACAAAAGAAGCCAAAAGATTAATGTCTGAATCTTCCCAAAAGTGAAGACTGCGGCTTCCGGCCTACACCCAAAGGTGTAGGGACATTAATTCCAGAAGGGACATTAGAATTAGAATTTCCACCCCCTCCATCTCTCTTCTCTGTCTCTCTCTCTCTCTCTGTCTCTCTCTGTCTCTCTTTCTCTGTCTCTCTCTGTCTCTGTCTCTCTTTATGTGGTTACCTGCAGCTGGAAGTGTCCTGATATTTAGGATACTTCCAGCTGCAGGTAACCACACAACCCAGCTGAAAGTGGCTTAAACAATAGAAAATTATCATATGGAGCAGGCCCTGTGGCCTAGTGGTTAAAGTTCTACACACTGTGCTTTGGCGGCCTTCACTGGTTCGGATCCTGGGCACAGACCTACTCCACTCATCAGCCATACTGCGGAGGCATCCCACATACGAAAAATAGAGGAAGATTGGCACAGATGTTAGCTCAGGGCTAATTTCCCTCAAGCAAAAGAAAAAGGGAAGATTGGCAAAGGATGTTAGCTCAGGGTGAATCTTCCTCACCAAAAAATAAAGAAAGAAAGAAAGAAAGAAAGAAAGAAAGAAAATTATCATACAATTACTAGTTCCAAGATTTGTTCATTTCGTGGCACATCAGTTGGCAAGGGCTGCCTCAGGGCCACACAGCACACTCTCTCCCAACCACATCCACAAGCAGGAGGGAAAATTTTTCTTAAATGTCTCCTTTCATTAGGGCAGAAAACTCATCCAGGAATGCTCCCCTCCTCACACACACATGCCCAACATAGATTCAGCTGCAAATGATGCTGGAAAACATGTTCAGCTTCTCAAGTGGAAGGGGGCATTGCCTGCAAGGAAGAAGTGGGGTACAAGAGTGTGAGGGGGTGGTGCAGAGGAGACAGCTATAGGGCTGGGGTTGGGGTGCAGAGAATGGAGTTCATGCTCACTAAATGAGGCAGCAAGAATTTGTTTCAGGGTATTAATTGGCCAACAAAATTGTCGTGGGGGCTGAAGAAGCAGACTCTGGGTTGAGTGTTCAAGAAAGAGTCCTAAAGTCACCCTGCAAAAGTGGGCCACCAAGTAAGCTACTGCCTGGTCTGTGCTCAGAAAGCCAAAGGCTCTGGAACTACACATGGCCACAGCCATGACCAGGAACCATGGGTACTTCTGCCAGCTCCTTGACTATATGGTGTCTGCTGTGGTCCACACCAGCTCAACAGATGGCCCATCCAACACTCTTGACACCCATGAGGCCAGGGACTGGACATCGAGATCTCCACTCTGGCTACTACAGAAAAATCAAACACCTATCCAACCAAATTTGCTGGCAGAATCTTGGCCCCACCTCAATTCAGTGGTCCAAGATTCACAGGAGAGCAGAATCAAGTCACAGCAGAAATTATAGATGCAAGAGAGTCTGGGAGATGTAATTGTTACCTCTCAATCCTCTGCGATATAGGAAGGCACACCAGAAGGATGGAAGATATTGAGTTCCAACCCCATAAACCCACCACAACAGCCAACTGTGTCTGCCGCACTCTTCTTCTGGCGATAGCCGCTAATTTGAATTGGGTCAGTCCATATGTTTAAGGAGAGAAGAAAGGAAGTCTATCCCTGATTCCAGGGATGCAGCACATGACAATGGGCAAATCTCATTCTCCTGGCCACAGTAATTGGCTCAGACAGAAACATGACTTAGGGCTGTTTAAGCTGATCAAACCTCAGGGCTTTTGCCCAAACTCCTGGAAAAGAGGCTTGCTCTTCCCCACTGAACATGAACCTGAAAAATCTGGAGCTGCTACATCCCTCTTCCACTGCAAGAGAAATCCTGTCTGAGAATGGAGCCAATTGAGACAAGGCTAAGCTGAGATACAGAGAGAAGCTGGGATCTGATGACATTTTTGAACCCCTGGAGTCAGCATTTGCTGAAGCCATCTGGGCTTTTCAGGTAGATAAGCCAATATCTTCTCTTTTTTTGTTTAAGTCAATTTTAATTGTTATTTGCAAAAAAAGATATAGGAATGTTATCAAAGACCCACTTTGATCATTCCCCTGAACGTGTAGGAGGTGGCCACTGACTTATTGAGCCCCCCAACTCTTTAAGAGTTAACTGCTCACACTGAAGTGAGAAAGTCCAGAGACAATGGAGAGACATGAGCAGCTGGAGCAGGGCTGCAGCGCAGACAGCTGCTGCCTTTGCTTTTCTCCATTGAAATAAAAACCACTCCCGTCCCTGAATCCCCAGCGGGCTGGGGCTTTGCTCGTTTTGCTGGGAAAGGTTACAGGGGTCTTAACATTTTCCTTGGGGATCCATTTAAAAGTAATAATAATATCAGGATGCATTACTGTATTTTCAAATATATTTTAAATAGATATTTAAATTTTTGCATTTTGGATTAATAACCATATTCTTCTTAATCAAATAAACTAATGAATAAGAACTTCTACATATGTCTTCCTGTCTAATATCAAAGATATTGGACATAGGAACTGCTGAACACATTCAAGCTGATTTTTTTCCAAACGATCACCTAGAAGAGGAGACAGGAGGCCCAAGGGGTCTGACAGTCCTCAGCCTTGAGTGCACAATATGGCAGGGAGACCCTCGGGGAGTCAGTACATGGGGACCCTATAATATGCCACCAGATCCCCCTTTGGGAATGGAAAGCTGATTCCCCCAGAAGCTGGGAAGGTTGTCAGCTGACAGGTCTCAGCTGGCAACCCTCCTTGAGGATTATCTTGGTTAAAAATTACTGCCTCACCCAAGGTCACACCTCCTTCCAAAAGCAGCCCACATCAATGACTGAGCGACGGGGGAGAGAAAAGCAAGGGTCCTTCGGCCCACCTGGGACAAGCGAAGGGTCCGCCTTCACCAGTGGGCACTGCAGTCCAGTTTCCCTCTCTGGCCACTCCTGCTCCCTTCCTTTGCCGTCCCCTCCCTTCCACAGGTGTTGACCCCACTGGCACTCCCTAGAAAACATCCTGCTCTCTAAGCTCCACTTTGGAACCGGCTGCCTAGGAAAGCCCCTGCAGCGCTGTAGTCCAGGATAGCAGTGTCTGGACTTTGAGATTTCACCAGGAATAACAGAAAAGGATTCCAAACCAGTTTCCATATTGTTCAACAGCATCTCTTCCCTCTGCCCTTCTCCCCGCCCTGTCTTCCTGTGGAAATAAAATTATCCTTCACCACCCAACTTCTCTAGAGAAACTGCCCTGAACCCCAAGCAGGGGGTCTCTCCATGTCCTGAATGCCCATAGCATTTTGTGGCTTCCTCTTTCAGGAAGCATCATCTGCTCGGGTTTTCTACTTCTTGCATTTTCAGTTTCTGCCACCAAGTCTTTGAGTCTGTGAGCTACATTCTCTGAACCAGTTTCCTGATCTACAAAATGGGACGATACTCCAGAGGATTAAGTGAGCAGACAGGTATACAGCCCCCACCCCAGTGCCTGGGCCTCTGAGAAAGCTCAATACGCCAATTTTCTCTCTCCTTCCCCCTAAAGGGGCCATTCCCCTCAGGAACTATGGGCTGTTTGCTCCTTTAGGAAGGAGGGAAGCAGCAGGAGCCCCCTTGAGGGTGTCTGACCTCCCACCCACTGCCCTCCAAGGGGGCTTCGATATTTGCAAACAGAAGGAGCGACATCATTTGTGGTTTTGAAGGGACAAAGGACTCACACAGGTGCTCCTAAGTGGTGATGCTGCAGTCAGCTTGCCCTAGAACATCTCAAGCTCTATTTTTAGGATCAGAGTTAATTTTCTGGCTTGGTGTGAGCAGCCAGGATGGGGGAGGAAGTGAAAAGTGGATGGTGTTTCACTTCCAGGGATCATACACCCAAAGGAGCTGAAGGCAGGGACTCAAACAGATGCTTGCACACCAATGTTCATTGCAGCCTTATTCACAATAGCCAAAAGGTGGAAACAACCCAAGGACGCCCCAACAGACAATTAGATAAACAAAATGTGGTCTACTTGTTCAATGGAATATTATTCAGCCTTAAAAAGGAACGAAGTTCTGATACCTACAGTGAACTTCTGATACAACATGGATGAATCTTGAAAACGTTAAGCTAAATGAAATAAGCCAGACACAAAAGAACAAATGCATGATTCCACTTAGATGAAATATCTAGAATGGGCAAATTCATGGAGATAGGAAGTAGATTAGAGGTTACCAGAGGTTCAGAAGAGAAGGAAGTGGGAAGTTACTGCTTAACAACAACAGAATTTCTGTTTGGGATCACGAAAAAGTGTCCAAAATAGTGAGGACGGTTGCACAACATTGTGAATGCTATCAATGCCACTGAATTTACACTTAAAAATGGTTAAAGAGGCAAATTTTATGTGACATACTTTGCCATAATTCTTTAAAATTAATATTGTAATATGTCAAAAAACATTGACTTGTACTTTAAATGGTTGAATTCTATAATACGTGAATTATGTCTCAGTAAAACTGTTCTAAATAAATAAATGACATTCACTATAATTGTTCATTCTGGGGCAAATTCAAAGACAAAAAAAAAAAAAACCCAATCCATAATTGGACAAGAGATGTGACATTTTCAGCTATGGTGCCCCTCTGGACTTTTGTTCCTGGCACCCAGAGCCAGTGTGGGGGCTGCAGTCACCGGCGGTTTCTGAGGAATCCCCAGGTTTGTTGCAGACAGTGCTCTCCCAGGATTTTGGTGGTTTCAACTGGCAGCTGAAGACCCCCCAGGGTAGGGGAGGCTTGAACAGATGCTTTAGTATTAATCTTCCTTGTGCCTCTGGAGCAGAGAGAAGGGCTAATCCTTGGAAAGTTTGGCTTCTGGGTACGGTATAGTTGGGAGAGGGACCTCAAGAAGCTAGAAGTGCTCTCTCCTCTCAGGGCTCAGGGCCTGCTGGGCTGGCTGTAGAGCGCTGGGATGGGCTGGAAGAAGCCGCATGTTTTATGTGTCCACATCCCTTCTCTCATTTTACCACCACAATCCACACCACCAGCGCCACACATGTAACCATATATCTCAGGTCCTGGGGCAGGCACTTCTGTCACAGTGTTCATAGAGCCAACTCTATTTAACATAAGTGATTAATTAGGGAACCAGATTGTGTCCTACAGGAGTCATGAACCCAGGTGCCTATAAGGGGCAGGTAGGAAACAGGAGAATGAAGCAAGTTTCATTCAATAAAGTTTTTTAGGTGAAACCTCTTGATATTCATTTCATTGTTGGCAACTATCTCAACTTTTAAATTTCCTGAATGTGCCAAGCCCAGGCACAACTTCGTGCCTTTATTCAGGCTGTTGCCTCTGGGCCTGGCTTGTCAAATGAACTTTTACCACAGTCCTTTAAGTTGAATGCTATTAACTCCATTTCTGCAAACAAGATGTCATGCAAGATTGCACCCTACTACCAGGGTCCAAGACACAGTCCACAATGTCACGGGCATGGGCTAAGGAATATGCTATATCGGGGAAAGGGCAAAGAAATCAAGTAAGGATCTACAAGATAAGTGAAGGCAGCAGTCCCTCCAATCCACCCTCCTCCCACAGAGAGATGAGCGGGGCCTGGGAGCTGCTGGGCCGCATTGTGGGTCTGTGCGGTAATGGAGCTCCCACCCCAACCGTCATTCTTTCCTCACATAGTACAAGTCTAAGAACGAACGTGACAGTGGTGTCAGGCAGTCTGGATTTGCCAACTGTTCATAGTTGTCTGAAAATGCCAACTGCCCAGACCTTGGGGTCCATGGACATTACAGACCCTGCTGTCAGGGAAAGAATCACTGGGCCCAGGGAGTAAGTTGAGATGCAGCACCTCCTACTGGGAGAAGGTGGGAATCTCCCACCCAGTCCTAGGAGGCTCAATGTCCAAGCAACCTAGAATAAGCACCTGTGGTCACTGTAGACAATTCTGATCATTGCACCACATGAGGAAACTGATGCCCAGAGAGTTTAAGGTACATGGGCAAGATTACAAAGCTCGTAGGTGGTGGAGCCTAGATTCTAAATCAGGCTTTTTCCACCACACCATATCTGATGAGCATCCTTGTTTTCCAACTCGTGGTCCTCCGTGGCCATGTGTAGGAACTCACTCTCTCCTGGGGTCAGCCTGCCTATAGGTGTCTCAGGTTTATGGTGTGGGTAGGAAGGAATCCTGCTCTCCAGGGTCCTCTAGGATGACTGGAGCCAAGAGGAAGCCTTGAAGATACCAGTAATACAAGCTCACTGTGTGCTGCCTATCTCCTGAGATTTCTAGATGACAGGGTGACTTGTCTTTCTCTTCCCTTTTAAGTTTGATTTCCCAGTTTCCAGTGCCAGAGGCAAACCCTGAAAAAAGTCTGTACCAACTCAGGTAAATACAGTTACCATTAACACCTCATCTCTTTCTTTTTCCCAGGGCAGTGGAAATATTGGTTCAACACAGATAATAAGGTCCTGCGGTGGGTGAGTCTGTGTGTGTGTCCCTGTGTGGGGTTCTGGAAGAGTTAAATAAATACATCCTTACTCTTCATGGGATTCTGTGCAGTTTGGTTACAGCCAACCCACAAGGGCCAAAGACTGTCATAAACTGTACAACTCTAACAGAAGGCAAGGAGAACGCCGAGCAATTTATACCCTATACGCGCTGTAATTTCAAAGTGTCAAAGAATTTAGTATAGGGGGATCCCAAAAGTAGTTTAAATGCCACACACGCACACACAATCATGAGCTAGTATTAAACCTGTCTTTCACTGGGCTGGTTCAGAACGTTTCAAGATGTATTTGTATCCCTCCGTTTCTTTCTCCCAGTCTCAGGCAGTCTTTCACTGTGCCATTTGGCCATAGTACTGGCCTTGACCCTGTTCAGAAATCTTTGAGCCTTGTCTCCAAAGACTCATGTGTCCCACTGACTGGCCTCCATAACGGAGACATTCTTTGGGTTCTGCTGTTTGCTGGAATTTTTTTGCCGCGTCTGGAAGTCATTGAAGTGACAGCTTCACCTGTCCATGGCTCGATCTCCTCTCACAGCTGCGGCAATATGAGCGCCTAATGTAAACGCAGTGAACACCATGCAAGAATTCCCTGGTTGGAGAGAACAGGCTGTGAGATGAGGATGACATTCCAAACAGTGCAGAAGGCATTTGGAGATCCAGCCTGAGAAATTCTGGAGGACGTGCAACTCGCCACCAGCTACAGAAGATACAGGGACACGTGGACAGATGGTCTCAGAGAGGGCAGATTACTCAGGAGTCATTCCAGGCATGTACTCTGACCCACTCAGAAAGCGGTTGGCCAGAGAAGGACCCAGTGGGGATCCAATAGTGACTTTCTGGTCCTCAACGTTACTGCCTTAATAATGGGTAGATAGTCAAAATATTTATAAAGGCAATTATTTTTCTCCAGTGTGCGTGCTTGCTCAATTCACAAGTCCAGGGACAAGGCTTGGGTGTCTGGGATGACAGGGAGCTAAGATTCCATTCTTTAATCATCCTTATTTTTAGTCGTGGGGACAAGGGAATTGAATTACTATGCTCTCATCCCCTTGGGCTGAAATCCATCTGTTCCTAAGAATCTTAATGGAAAGGTTAGGCCTGTTTTTTTCTTCCATAACCTCTATTTTTGGAGAATAGGTATTCTCCAAAAACCACTTTTAAAAAATCCAGATTTGTTCATCTGTTTATAATCTTGTTATTTTTCCCTCTTGATCTTTATCTTCTCCGTCATCGTCATTACTCCCCAAACCACTTAAGTTCCCCGCACCTGAACACCTACGACACAAGGAGTGTTGCTGTGAAAAGCCATCTTTCCTTTAATAGATAGCAGCACAGAACGGCGAGCAGGCACTCCGGGGGCTGGAGCATTTTGCTCGTCATGGAATTTGGAGACAAGCTTGTGTTTGGGAATTCAGCAGTCAGCAAAGGTGCCCGTCCTTTTTGTGGCGCCCTGTCAGTCCTCGGTCGAATGTCAGCGTGCACTCCTGATCCGCCTGCACTTTTCATCCGATGATTCTGACCTTTCCAGCAGGGTGTGTCACCGCGGCAAGCTTCCCATTGGTTCAACGAGGCTCATTTGGAATCAGATGAGTAATTATGTCTTTTCTGGCTTCCCATCCCATTCTAATTAGCCGTACTTTACCTAACCAGAGCCAGCAGGAGCTGCCTCCGACTCTCTGCATTCCTTTCTACGGAATCCGTGAAGCTGGTTTGACTAGACAGTAAATGTTAATTGCTATAAGCAGCCCTGAAAGTGTTTACAGGCTCGGAATCCCTCCTCTCCCTTCCTGCCCTGCCCCCCACCCCAGTCTTTCTTCTTCCTTGTCAATCCATGTGATAATAACACCTTGATCTTTAATCATCCTTTTTGTCTTTTCAGTTACTGTCACACCTTTGAGCTCATCTGAGAACGACTTTGGGGATGAGACGGCAGGCAGTGGGGGATCCTGGAGAGGGCAGTGAGCCGTGGGGCTGGCCTGAGAGCATGGGTAGGAGACTGAGAACATTTCCAAGGAAGGGCAGCCTGCCTGGCTGTTACCCTGACCCCCTTTCCGTGGGGGAAGAGAGGACAGAGCCCCGGGGAGCCTTCCTCGAAGTGGAAATGACCGAGATCTGGCTCAAGGAATGAGCAGCCTTGATGAAGTTCACTGCAAAGACGGTGGCGGACGTGAGCCTAAAACCTTGCTCTCCTCCATCCCATGTCTTCCCACCAGATCAGTGCTTCTCAAAAGTTTTAGCAATAGAATCTTCACCTGAAACAAAGTTTAGGCAGAATCCACTGTTTAAAGCAGCTTGAAGCTGAGTCTCTGGGGGCAGTGGGTGTGAGGGTGCAGTGAATGAGCTCCCTCCTCAGTCCCTCTGTCCTGGGAATATCCCCAGCAAGCATCCTGGGAACAGTGTTTGGGAACCACTGCGCCTCTAGATCATGTGGCCTCCTTTAGGCAGAAGGACATTATAATCTTAGCCTTCCCCACCCCCACTCACCCTGTCCCCAACCAGGGGCAGATGCTCCAAGTAAATGAGCTGAAATTCAAGTAAGAGAAATTCCTAGGGGCTGTTTACTTGGTGTTCCATGCCTAACAGGTTCTAGTGTGCCCTCTGGCTGAATCCTCCCTCTGGGGGGCAGGGAGTGGCACACGGTGCCAAGAAGCCCGGGCAGCAGTGCCGCTGGCTCGAAGGCACGTGGTGTCTGATACCTGCCCACCTGCTCGATCTGTCCCACATCACTCCCTCTTGCAGATGGATTCCTGGCTCTGTTGTGTGGGGTTTCCTCGTGTCTTCTCGCCCCTTCTATGTGGAGTCTGCATCAAATTAGACTGCAAGAATTTGGTAGGGAGAGAAAATATGGAAATGTTGGTACCCAAGAAAGTCCTGCTTTTTTTTTTTTAACTACTGGGCAGCACTTAGGAAGCATCCAGCAGAACAGATGGCAGACTCCTCCTTGACGTCTCCTGGGAACGGTAGGAAGTGTGCTGGACCTAGAGTCGGGAGCCGGGCTCTGCCGTCAGCTCTGCCACAAACGGTTCCAATGGCCCTGAGCAAATGTCTCAACTCACTAAACTTGACCTTTCAATAAAATTAAAAGGTGGTTTCTAAGGTCTCTTCTAGCTCTACTTTTGTGTTTAGCAAGCCATTGATGGTTACTGCCTGGCAAGCTCTTAGCCTCTGTCTGAGGAAAGGGCCCCAGGGGGCTCTTTTGATGATGCTATTCTGGATGGTGTCCTGTGTGCTGAATGAAAGCAGCCTTGCAACCCTGCCCAGGACCGCCTGGAACAGAGAAGATGCCCAGGCAAAAAGCAATCCACACACTGGACCAAATGAGGCTAGCCAACAGAGAAGTTGGGGTAGCTACTCTATCCAAAAGGGGCCCTCCGTTGATGGTGACCTGCTCCTCAGATCTTCTTGTGCCAAGAGGATGAATATAAGGTTCTCACAGAGAACATGCTGGAGCAACCACAGGAAGACAGAGTCCTCTAAACAAGGACTGGCTGTTATTCCTCTTCAAGGCACTCCCACGGGGCAGCTCCAGGAGCGCTGGGACAAAGCACAGCCGTGCTACTGCTGAGATGGCTTTCCATGGCTCTCACTTTCTCTCTGGCTTTATGATCAACATCCGTCACCTACAGAGAGCCAGGCCTGTCTTGTCTTTGCAACCCAAAAGCACCTAGAGGCGATTACTCCATTCTGTTCTGCAAGCAGGTCATGAGGGGAAGGCCTGGGTCGTAAATCACCTGACACCCTGAGTTCGGTGTTGGGCGTGACTGCTGGTCCTAATCCAACACATAGGATTCACTCCTGGTGGGTCAATGGAGCAAACAGTTCTTCAAAATCAGGAGCCCTGAGTAGTTTATTGCTAATGAGTAAGGGGGGCTTGAGAAAGGTGCTTGCCCGCTGCTTCAGTCTCCTCAGCATCTGATGGGGACAATGTTATCCAATCTACCTACCTCCTAGGGTTGTAGAAAGAAATCAGACGTGATCGTGTACATGAACCTACTTAGGCGTATACAAGGTACTAGACCAATAGTTGTCCTTAATACCCAGACAAATGGTGAAGGGCTTGAGACTTCAGAATGTGGAAATGAGGAGCACTGGCTCTGGAGTCAGGCCTGCTTGGGTTCAGATCATAGCTCTGGCACCTCCTACAAAAGTGACCTCGAGCAAATTACTTAGCCTCTCTGTGCCTCAGTTTTCTCATCCGTAAAATGGGGATGACAATAATAGTACCTGCCTCACAGGGTTGTTCATTAAGTTAATGCACGTCAAGTGCTTAGAACAGTGCCTAGCATATAGTAAGTGCTCAATAAATGTCTGTTATTATTAAGAGCAACACATTCCTCTGGCCAGAAGCACATTTCATGGGCTCCCACAGGCCTCCTGTGCACACGAGAATTCAGCCCTTTCTGTGGGCTTGGGAAGGGAAGCTTGGCAGGCCCAGCACGCGTCCTCCCTCAGAGGCGGTGCAGGCCTTCTATGCAGCTGCATTTGTGCTGTGGGACCTCAGGCAACACCCTCCTGCCAAACAGCCTCAATTGCCCCCCAGAAAAGAAAGACAAGCATAATGACCCATCCCACAATCATTTGGATTGCTTCCTTTGTGGTCTCCAGAACAACTCTTTACTCCTTGATTTCCCAGGCATACACCCTACTGTAGAGGGGAGCTTGAGCACACACATGTCACAGACTCGGGAAGATAAACAACTCAGGGCCAAGAGCTCCACCGGAAAGGGATGAAGAATTATTTTTGCTGTAAATACCTTTAAGGAAGTGATTCCCCAACTTTTCCTTTGCCTTTAACTTTCCTGGTTGGGAACACAGAAATCACCCCGCTCCTTGAGTTGGGAATGAGGTGGAAATTTTTTTTTTCAGTTATTTGACTGAGGTCGTAATGATTTATAAGATTGTGTAATTTCAGGTGTATGTTATTATTTATCAGTTTCTGTAGAGACTGTATCGTGTTTACCACCAATAATCTAACTTTTATCCATCACCATATATAGGTGCCCCCTTACCCCTTTCACCCACGCCCCCAACCCCTTACACTCTGGTAACCACAAATCTCTTCTCTTTGTCCATGAGTTTGTTTTTCTTCCACATATGAGTGAAATCATGTGGTGTTTGTCTTTCTCTGTCTGGCTAATTTCATTTAACATCATGCCCTCAAGGTCCATCCATGTTGTTACAAATGGGACTATTTTGTCCTTTTTTATGCCTGAGTAGTATTCCAGTGTGTGTGTGTGTGTGTGTGTGTGTGTGTGTGTGTGAATTTTATAAGGAGTTTTATTTCCAGAATGCAGTCTATTCTTCTCAGACTTTATTCTTTATTGGGAGTAGTGGTCATTGACCCCCATTGGTGGGCCTGGGAGTGGGGAAGGCATGCACCCAACCTGCAGTGACCTCACTCTGCCATTTCCAATGGAGCAACTTGAGCAAGCATGACCCAAATCCTGGAGGCTTGACTGGGGCTGACCGCTCTGTGTGGCAAAGGGCTGAGGGGTCTCCACCACGCATCACTCCAATGTTTCGGCAGTGGTCCTAATTCGGACTTCCCAGAGAGGATCATCCAGGTGACCCCTAGAAAGGACCGTTGAGAGCAGGAGGTCTGGAGAGGAAGAGGGTGGCCCCTGCATTTTGAGTGACTCTGTTGTGTTTGGTTAGCTGCTGGTTGGGTTTCCACACTTGGCTGCAGCATCTGTCAATGACAGCATTCATGTCTAGCCACAATGACATCTTGGCTCTGAGTTTGGATTTCTTAACCCCCAGATGTGAGCCGTGAATGGCATGGAGCAGTGACTAGTTCTTGGTATTTGCTCAGATGGCACAGAGACCTTTGTCCTTAAATCACATCCCAAGCCAGACTCTGCTGCCCCAGCTTCAACGGTTGCTTCCTGAGTGAGTCCTAACAATCGTTCTGTGTGATCCGAGGTAAGAAATAGCACAGCTCCATCCTTGAGCCTCACCAAAGACCCCAACATCCAATCCCAGAAAAGCTGTGGGTTAGGAAAAGAATGACTGAGAGCACTTGCATTGAGTTTCCTGGGTCATGCAGGTCCTGTCATATAACTTATGTCATTTTCCTCCAGGAGAAAATTACTGTCTTTGTACATGAGTAAGGGGAGCAGGCATTGAGGTTTTCTCTGTGGAGGTCAAAACAGTTTTGTAGATTTTACCTTTTTTCTACCTCAAAAAATCTATTTTTAGTTTAAGATATTTTCCGAAGTGACATCTCCATGAGGTGTGATATTGTTATTATGACTTTCATTCCACAGCTCAGCTGAGGCCCATGGAAGCACATGAGCGTAATTCATTCTTTGCGCCAACAAATATTTGAACCAGTATAAAACTAAAACAGCCTGCTAAGCAATGCATAAGTTTTTCTCACTAAAATACAGGCTGTAGTCACAGATTTGATGGTTCAGCAGTGATGGCCGGAGCCCAATGAAGACCTTTAGAGACCATAAATACAAAACCAATTAAGGAACTTCACCTCAAATAAAAACAACACCAAATTGCATTTTTTTAAAGTGTAAATGAAAGAGAATAAGAATCTGATTTCCCTCATGGTGAATATTTCATTAGCAAATGATCATCTCTCCCATCCTCCTACCCCCTTCCTTCACCCCTCCTCCCTCCACCAAATTTTCAATCTAGCCTAGGGGAGAGATCGGGGGGAGGGGTTGCATTTGAGTGAAGTTACTGCCTAGAAAGTAAGACATCATCCCCAGGGGTGAAAGAGACTTCCTTACACTGCAAAGTGGTCTAAAGTAGGCCACGGCAGTTGAGAGGCAGTTTGCTGGGGGAGGAATGAGAATTCTCCGGAGGAGCTGAGCCTGATGCTATAACCTCAGAGTGGGGAAATGATGGCAGAGTCCAACTCAGGAAATCTCATGAAAGGGAGCTGAGGCTGTTGGAGCCTATGGGAGAATGATATTGGAGTGAAATCGAAGGGTAGACTTGGGGCCCAAGCAGAAAATTATCTTGACTCATCTATGAAATTAACAACAAAAGCAATAACTCAGTTTCCAGGGAGAAGTGCATGTGTTCTTGGGGAAAAGGAGGGGAAGGTTGTTCGCAGAGAAACACTGGCTTTTAAAGTCAGCTTTAGAAGATACTAGACTCAAAGTCGGGGTTGGAGGAGTAGAAAGGAGCAGGAAAGTAGAAAGGTTTACAAATAACTCGGTAGTACTTTGGTTAACACAAATTAAGGCTTCTCATCTCCAAATCTCATAGTCTTAGAGGTACTGCACCCTGACGTTCATCGTCACTTAGCTGTGCACCAAGAGGTTGGATGCATAGCCGTATGGGTGGGGCAATGTAGGAGCCAAGAAGGGGAAAGGCTATGAATCCCAGGGCACCCTTTTTGGAAAAGCCATTTCTCCTTGACCTTGGATGGTTCTGGGAGAGGGTGACCTGCCAGGCAAAGGGCAATGAAGTGTTCAGAGGCCCTCCATTTGTAACTGCCCTGAGGCCAGGTTTTCAGCCAGTACCTTTTGTGTCTGTGTGGTTTTTGTTCTTATTCTCTCTTTCTACATAAATTTCTTTAGCTGTTAAAAAACCAGTGGTTCTCAAAGCAGGTGTCCCTGGACCAGCAGCATATACATCACCTGGGAACTTGTTAGAAATGCAAATACTCCACTTGATCCCAGACCTAAAGTAGCAGAAACTTTAGGGGCGGGGCCAGCAACCTGTGTTTTGACAAGCCCTTCCAGTGATCCAGAGGTGAGCTTGTCTGAGAACCACTGCTTTAGCAGAATGAGAGGCCCACTGAACCATCAAAGTATTAAATATTTTACCCTTCTGCTATTTATTGGTCAGTGCTTGGCTTTTGTATTTAAACATTCTTTGCAGAAATGTACAGGGTGTCTTTGACATATAGCTCAATGTTCCTCAGATTATTATGCACGTTATTGAGTCAACTATTTTAACCTTGCGCGTGAGGAGGAGGTACAACAGGGCCAGAATGTAATCAACTTGATCTGCAATTTTTTCTAGGCTGGGGGAAATGCAGCAAAGAAAAAACAAAGGGATGTGGGGGGACCAGGCTCTGGCTGCATTTGGCTCCCTTTGAGGGAATTGGCGAGGCAACTAGCAACTAAGACGCGTCCTTAAGACTCACACCAGCTAGTCCTTTCCTTTGGAAACAGGAGCCCAGAGGGCAGCACGTGACAGGCGAGTAACCGTTCAAGATTGCTCACATGCTTCCCCATTTCCTTTTCATTTTCAGGTTCAATTATTCTAGCTTTCTCCAACACTGAATCCCACCCCCCACCTCCGCCCCCCCCCCCCCCCACCCCACCCTGCCTGCCCGTTCCCCAGGGAAAATGGAATTTTATAGCCCTGGAGACTCAGTTACACATCAGCTGCCCTTTAGCCCCACTCCCTCCCACCCCCAGCCACACATTCTGACTGGCTCTCTCCATCTGGCTTCCAGGCCTGCCAAAGCACTCCAAGACAGAGGTGATTCCTTCCTCGCTGGCTCACGTTGTCAAGCAAGATGTGTGAAGCCAAAGACAGGTATCTGTCAAGGAGGCCAAGATCTGGGATCCCAGCAGCCTCTGGCTGGTGGAGATGAGGAGGCGACTGGGGCTCTTGCATAGCGCCTAGAGACAGCTCCCTGAGGAGGAGAAGGGTTCCTTATGTAAGAGAAGCACGTGGGTTTGAGCACTGCTATTCACCTGTTGCTAATTAGTGCTCTGCCAGTCAGGAAAAATCCGCCTGCCTGTGTAAGCTCACCTAGCTGTCAGGATGAAGATATAGAGACACAATCCAGAAGGGTTCAGTTCAGTTCAACAAAACCATTTATTGAACCACGTCCTACTCTGTTAGGTGCTGGAGATACCAAAATAAATAAACCCGTGTCCCTGTTCACAAGGAGCTCGTGGTCAAGAAGAGGCGCCCTGGCCAGTAAACGGTCCTTTACAATCCCTGTGATCCATAAAACGAAACAGTCTCCAGGGTACAAAAATCCTGCAGAAGTGCTTTGAAAGTTGTCAGGCAGACCCAATGGTTCTTTCCAGAAGGGCATTCCAGGCAAAGAGAACAGTATGTGCAAAAGCAGAGGAGTGTCGCTGGCGTTCTCTAACCTGAAAGAGTAAAATTAAGCTAAGTTTCAAATGCTAGGAGCAAAGCCAACAAGGCTGCCTCCTTCTGACAGGGCCAAAATCTGAGCAGGAAAACCAGAGAGAAGAGAGCAGGTAAGAAGAGGCCGGGACTGAATGGACTGAGAAGGGCGGGGAGAAGGGAGGTCGGGAGGCTGCCCAGACAACCAGCTGGCGCTGAGGCCTTTGTGGGTCAGTGAGGATGCTGCTTGCGAGAGCTGGCCTAGCTTAGACGCAGGGTACGCTGTGCCATGCAAATACGGCTGTATTCAGACCCTAACATTCCCAGCCAGTCCAAGGGCGGCTGCTCTGCTTGAAGAAAGAGCGGGATCTGGGGCCCAGCAACATTTTAAAGCCCCTGCACACAGCCCTCTGTGTCTGAGAGGGCATGGACAGGGATAAAAGGGAAAGTCCGTGAGTGCTGACAAAGAGAAATGGCAAGCAATAGGATATATTGGAGTATATGAGGAAGCCATTTGGTGTAAACCTAATTCGGCCTGACCTTGTTCTTCCAAAAGGGCCTGACCGTGGCCGTTGAGCATGCATCATATACCTGCTTTAGACATTCCCTATGGTAAGAACAAAGGCCCTTGAGATAAAGGTGCAACTTCCCTCCCCCTCCCAACGTTGGCATTCCCTTAAGGATTAAGCATCTTTTCTTAGGCTAGGAACTGATTGCTGCGCTCACCTGTGACCACCCAGCTTGAGACAACAGACTTGCTTCCTGCTGTGTCCCCAGCCCGCTGGGATAGCAGACCCACTACCTGCTGTGTCCATCAAGTGCTGTGCCGACAGGGCAATCTTGTGACTATTGTGGGAGGGACATTTCAATCATATGTAAAGCATCCTCTTTGGGGGTATATAACCACTCTGTGTACCTCACTTCTTTGGTGCCCTTTCTTCCTTCAGGAAAAAAGGCCCCGGGCCATGGTCCTCACATTTTAGCTCAGAATAAACTCTCCCAAATTTTCATTTATAGATTGGTTATGGATTATTTTCTTCGACAGTGCAGAGCCGAAATCTGCCCATGTGTACACAAGGGGAAGTTTTATAAGAACCCTGGGGGCAAAGAGAACACAAGAATAGAAAGGTTTACAGAACAAAAAAGAACGCCCACTGGAGGGATGCTCTGTTCTGTCTCCCCCTGTAAGGAGATTTTCCCTCAAATGTCGGGCTCTGTGCTCAGTTCTCTTTTCAGTGTCACTCTCTGTGGGTCATCTCAACCCAGCCCGTGACTTTAATTACCAGTCTCCAGGCCAGTGTCTCTCTCCTGGAAACAACTGCTCACTGGACATCTTTACTTTGAACCCTGTGGAGGCTCAAACCTAGTGTGTCAAACTGAATATGTCATCACCATCCCTCCTCCCCCAAGCCCTCTCCAACAGACCCTGGCTCAGGGACTGGTACCTGAGTTCTCCTTGATGCCTGACCCAGAAATCCCGTGAGGCCTCTCTCTCACTCTCTCTCTAATTGAACTATTTACTAAATCACTCTAGAATCTACTTACGTTGTATTGGTTTCCTATTGCTGCTGTAAAAAATTTCTACAAATTTAGTGGTTTAAAACAATGCAAATTTATTTTCTTACAGTTCTGGAGGTCAGAAGTCTAAAATGGGTTTCACTGGGCTAAAATCAAGGCAGGGCTGTGCTCCTTCCAGAGGCTTTGGCGGGAATCAATACCCTTGATGTTTTCCAGCTTCTAGAGGCTGCCTGCATTCCTTGGCTCTTGCCCCATCCTCCATCTTGAAAGCCAGCAGCACAGCATCTTCAAATCTCTCTCTGACTTTGACCTTCTGCCTTCTTCTTCCATCTTTTAAGGATTCTTGTGATTACCTTCAGTCCACCCAGATAATCCAGGTTAATCTCCCCATCTCAAAATCCTTAATTTAATCACATCAGCCGAGTCCTTTTGCCTCATAAGGTAAGATTCTCAAGTTCTGGGGATTTGGAAATGAACTCTTTTTTCTGCCATTTAGGTGATTATTCTGCCTACCACACAACTCTCCCCATCCCAACACCACTGCCACCAGCATCTCTCATCTGGAGTCACCAATACATTGCCAGAGCATAGAAGAATCATGAAGCATTTAACAAAGCGGGAGAAGAAAACAGGAGGGAGAGAAGGAAGAAAGAGAGGAGGGGAGGGGAGGGGAGGGAAGGGAGCGTCTTCGCATAGACTCGTTGAGGGAGAGGATGCCTTCCTTCCCACGCTCTCACCTGGTCTCCCTGGCCCCAGTATTTCCCACCAAACCATTCTTGGCCCTGCTATCTCCTTTCACCCTTGCTCTTTGACAGCAAGCCTTTCCTGGCTATTTGCTCTGTCTGGAAGGTTCTCTCTGTACCATCCTAACAGTCACACTCACTCCCCTCCAACCCCCTACACAGAGCACCTGGCTGGGTCCTGGTCCTTCAGGTCCCAGGGGAGTTATCCTCTCCCAGGAAGCCTTCTCAGACTTCCAGATTTAGGTTAGATCCAGCTCCAGGGGCCCATGTCCCCTGCTCTTATCTGTCCTGGCCTTTATCTCACCCTTGTGTAACTGCCTGTTCACTTGTCTATCTTCTCCTCTGAGCTGTCTTGAGGACAAGGTCAGAACCTGGATCCATGCTGTCCCCCAAGCATGTTCGTTGTGAGGCCCAGCAAATATTTTCTTAACAAGACTTTTTAAAATGAAATAAAATAACACTGTTTTTGATTGAAAATTTATACCCCTAGCCCAGGTGTTGCTCTTTCTTAGTGTCTATTACCTATTGCTGACTTGATTGTAGTGACAAAGGCCACAGAGGGATGCTTTCCTATGGTAAGAGAGGGGCCAGTAAACAGTTCAGTGATTGCCATTTGGTTCCAGATTAGGAAGGCAACTGGGGACAAGGCCCTGGCAGAGAGGCCTGGGAGCCTTTCCAAAGCTGGGATCCAGAAGAGAGGTTTCCCCTCTCAGGTCACATAGGCGAGGCGGGACCCTGCTGTCTGTAATTTCATCACGGCCAGAGCTGGATTCCTGCAACATCATAAGAATTCCAGGATTGCATATATGAGGCAGCAGCTGGGCTGTCAGCCTTATGCTAGATGAAGGTAGAGCCAGTGTGGCAGCTCCCCAGCAGGGGGCACACTTGGGGGGCCCCCCAGCCCTCCCACTCCTGCCTCTCCTCTTCCCCCACCAAAGCCCCTTCCCCATCCCTCTCCCCTCCCATTTATATCCCAAATGCCAGGCCCACTCAAGCAGACATTTAAGACAGTACCACCAAACTTGTAGCAACTCCAAGCGTCGTTGGGACTGCTGAGAAAAATTTAACAAACGACTCTTTTCCATCTGTCTTTAATAGATAAAAGATTTACAAAACCATAATTAGTCTCCTTCGGGAGTTGGTGTGGCCAAGACAGATCAGGTCAAAAGTACTTGTCAACTTAGTTCCTGTAGGCTAGAGGATAAACAAGTGTCTCTTTTTCTCCCTCTCTTTCTCTGTTTTTTTAAAAAATATATATATTTTTAATAAATAAAATAAATATTACTAGGACTTTCACAGCCAAAAGTCAGTCTTTCACTTCCATTCCATGTGGAACTTTTTGCTTTGGTTTGTGTATTTTCACAGCTATATGACAGCGCATGGCACATCTATTCCACAACGTATTCATCCATTTTTCTCTTGGTGGACATTTAGGTTGCTCTTGGTCCTTTTCCTCTTTCAAATAATTCCGCAATATAATCTCCTGCATGACTCCTTATGCACACATGGGAAAGTCTCTTAAGTGGAACTGATGGGTAAGTACTTCCTCATCTTTACTAAGGGAGTTATTACTAAACTACCATCCCAAACGGTCGCATCAATTTACACTCTCACCAACGTCACCTGTGTTCCTGTTGCTCCATATCTTCCCCAATACTTCAGCAAAAGTTTTTGGTTTTTATCAGTCTTACAGGTAGAAAATGGTGTCTGGTTTGCTGTAATTTACATTTCCATGACTACTAGTGAGATCGAGCATCTTTTTGTGTATTTATCTGCCTTTTAGAGTTCTTCTTCTGTGAATTGCCTGTTCGTGTCTTTCACCTAATTTTCTTTTAGTTGTTTGCTTTTATCTCATCAGTCTATAGTTTGTTTGTTTTTACATATACATTCTGGATACTAGTCCTTTGTTATTTATAGGCTTTGTCCCTTCAGGTCCTCCAAGAAGCAGACACCAAGGGGGAATTAGAAGTGCAAGACAGTTATTGGGGATAATGCTTCTAAAGGGGGAAGGGAGCAGGAGTGGCCGGGAAGAGCCTTCAGACCCCAACGCAGATCTCGAGACCTGTGAAGGGAGAGAGAAGATAAGAAGATTGGGGAGGAAGATCCTTCATCTGCAGGGCAGTGCTGAGACAGTCTCCGCCAGGCTAATGGGGAGGCCCAGAAGAAAGTTTGCCTTTCAAAGGAGTCTGACATGGGGCAGGAACAGTTCAGCTCTGGTTCTCCTACCATGCTGAGTCGTTAGTGGAGATCAGGCCAGGGAGAGCATGGCCTCAGCTTGAACACTGTGCTGGATCTCCAAGGTGTGGCAGTTCCAGGATGTCAGCCAATCACACACCTGCCAGGTGTTCCTCTCTTGAAGGGACACTGATCTGCCACATTGCCAACGTCTTCTCCCAGTTTGTGCTTGCCCTTTTTTTATTTTTCCCTTATGGTGTCTTTTGATGAAAAGAAGCTTTGCATTTTAATACAAACAGATTTACCACTATTTTTCTTCATGGTTAGCACTTTTTGTGTTTTCAGAGTTTATTGCCTACACTGTGATCTTGAAAGTTTTCTATATTTTCTGCCAGAAGTCCTAAAGTTCTGCTTTCCAAATTTTCCACCTGGAATTTAATGGGTTGTTTTTGTTTTTCTATATGGGTTGCCAAATTCCCAGTGCCGCTAACTGAATAGTCCATCCTTTCTCTATGGATCTACATGTTCTATCTGTAATATATCAAGTCATTACATGTCCAAGGATCTTGGGGGCCATCTGTTCCATTCTGTTGGTCTATTTGTCTCTTTCTGGGCTAACACCACGCTGCCTTAGTTTAATGTCTTAGAACTTTGTAGAGCAAGTCACTCACCTTGTTTTTTTCAAAATTTAATAACTATTCTGGCCCTTTGCTTTTTTCACAGCAAGGTTAAAATCATCTTGTCTAGCTACACAAAAAGCCCTGCCTGGATTTGGTTGGAGTCACATGGAATTTATAGATTAAATTAGGAAAAACTGAAATGACAGTAAATCTTTATATCATGAACACAACTTATCTATCTATTGAAGAATACCTAAATAAATGAAGTTTTGTAATTTTCATCATAAAGATCATTCATACATTTCATTAGCTTTATTTCTGGTCCCTTATAAGCTTTTGTTTCTCTTACAGATGTTAACTTTAAAAAGCTTTTTTTTCTAACAGTGATTGACCATAAAAACGCAAATCAGGGGTTGGGCGGGTGGCCTAGCACTTAGGTTCGCAAACGCCACTTCTGTGGCCCGGGGTTCGCAGGTTCCAATCCTGAACATGGACCTAGCACTGCTCGTCAAGTCATACTGTGGCGGCATCCCACATAAAATAGAGGAAGATTGGTACAGATGTTAGCTCAGCGACAATCTTCCTCAAACAAAAAGAGGAAGATTGGCAACAGATGTTAGCTCTGAGCCAATCTTCCTCACACACACACCCCAAATAAATGCAAATCAATTTTTGTACAATGATCTTCTATTTAGCAACCTTGAGGCATTCTCTTATAAATTGTATGAGCCTCTTTTCTACACATCTCTAGAAAATCTGGATGCTTCTGTTTCTTAGGAAAATCCATCAGCAGGGGCTTACCCTTTGTTATGCAAGCAGAGGAAGAGGCCATTTGCTGACTCTCCTGGCTAAACAGCGATGCCCTCTTCTGGAGACCTGCCAGCAAGACAGCACTCTCCCAGGAGATAGCTGTTGTGCTTGTTTAGATCAAACAAGGATCTGGACAGAATGGCCTAGCTTGAGGTCAGCTTTACTGTTACAAAACAGAATGGTCCCCAGGCAAAAGGCTCAGAGCCAGCTGGGTTAGACAAGGGGCTGCCTGGATGACCTGATTAGAGGATGTCGCTTTTCAATTGGCCGCATCCACTCTATCCTTCCACTCTCCCTACTTGAAAAGGCCTTGGGGATAGACATCAGAAAGCAGGCCAGAAGGAGGAGGGAGCACTGCATCGAGAAAGGGAGTTAGAGGGAAGCCTGCCCCCCAACTCACCCCCACCCTGCCCAGCTCTCAAGCTGTTCCCCAACTAAGTTCCACCTGAAGTGTCCATCTGGCCTGACTGCTAGAGGGGCAGTTGGGTGAGTTTGAGAGATCTGTGTGAGGACAAGAAGATGTGTTCTGTGGACTGTCGGCTTTGAGGTCATCCTAAGTAGATACTGGAGAAAGAGAGAGAGGATAAATACACAGGCCTCTCATCGGCCCTCAGCTCTCTCCACAAAACAGTCCTGAGGAGAGGTGACTTTTCCAGAGATCCCATTATCTCCTCTCTCATTTCTCCACAGCCTAATTAGGTATATAGGGTCCTGATGACGTAATGAGAAGACCTAGGTTTTATTTTCATAGCCAACAAAGCTGTGAGCCAGTGGGGCACAGTGATAAATGAATATGATTCGAGTCATATAGATAGTAGTTCAAATCCCCATGTGATCTCAGGCACGGTATAGTCAACTCTTCTGAGCTTTGGTTTCTCCCTCCCTCTAAGGGAGAAGAAAACACCTCCCTAGTGGGGTTGTTGCGATGATTAAATTAAATCACATACATTGCACCAAAGTGGATGCCTGATAAAGCTGTTTGAGTCTTTGGAAGGTTTGTGGGGAAATCATTGAATCACTTTTCTAGTTTAATGGGGTGTCAGGTACTTGCCAATCTCACCTTTTTTCCAGTGAACCAAGAAATGTGAGTTCCACTGAAATGAGCAGCCGCTAAGTACGGGGCTGTGTGCTCAGGATGGAATTTATGTACACACGTTAACTCATCTTATCCTTACAACAACTCTGTGAGGTGGATAGAGAAGATATTACAGCCATGCTGCAAATGAAGAAACCAGGGTTCAGAGAAGCAACTTCCCAAAGTCAGATGCAGGATGCAGAAGGGCAGAGATAAGAAGCTGTATCCTTCCTGGGAGCCTTTGCTGCTTGGGCCCCACCAGGTCATTTGCCTTCTCCTGTCCTGACAACCTAGTCCCAGGCCTCAGGTAACCCCACGGTTTTTAACCGAGCTCCAGGGCAGTCCTGACCTCTCTTTTTCAGATGACAAATTAAGTATTTCAATTGCCAGGAGCAACAGTTCACTGACTCACATGACCTTTCCAGTCTCTAGTGTTTTCCTGCTACCACGAATTGACTGAAAAGCTATTGTTTTTCTTGTTCTTGTTTTTCATAGGAACTGCCGTTCTGTATAATGTTCATGAGCTGGAAAGTACAATCAGATAAAAGTAGACAGGAAAGAAAGGTTAATGGGAAGAAAAGAGGGGCAAGAGAGGCTATTGATAGGAATCAGCAAATCCTTATTCAAACAAAAAAGGACTGTTCTTGTTATAGATTGACTTTATTATAATAACCTATGCATTTGTATGGCTCCCTCTGTTCATTTATAAGGTTCTGGAGGGGAAAGTGTTTTTGTGTGTGTGTGTCTGTCTGTCTGTCTGTTTTTAATCTTTTACAGCATGTGGCCTAGTGTCTAGCACATAAACAACTGACCTATAGAAGGAAGCAAGTGGTGGCCCATCTTCCCAGAAATGCCTTCTCTTCTGGCTTTCAGTTATGTCTGACATTCATACCATGAGAGTCTCTCTCTTGAAGATCGTTCCCTTTAGGTTACCTGGGTCCTACTCATTGTCCACAAAGCACAGCAGAATACATGGGAGGAGGCCTTTGGAGATTCAAATTGAGGGAAAGGCTGACATGTGGGACATAGTCATCCTGTGATGGAAACACTCCTGGGACATGGAGCATGGCTCTGGCCCTTGTGAGAAGGAGGAGAAATCACTCCATAAAGAGGATCTCTAAGAAGACAAACATTGCTCATGCCATCATCTGTCAGGACCAGTTTGACTTGGGTCTGGTTCCATGTCGCAGCCTGGGCCACAAGGCAAAGCAAAACTAAGTGGCTCATGTGTGATTCAAGCTGATGACCCTGGTCTCCTTCCTTTTGGTCTCCATCAAAATTGGGCTGGACTACTATGGATCTCTGCAGGGCCCAAAATGGTCTTTAGAGCAGAGGATGCCCAGAGCCTCATTCCATCAGGACAAGTCAAGAGGCTACTGATGAATTTGTTTCATTTACTACTTTGATCATTGGTTTACTTAGTCACTCACTAATTAACATATTTATCTCTACTTTGCTACAAAATGGATTTAAGATGAAATCAGTTCATCCAGAAGATGAAATTTTTAAGTGAATTCACTTCTATCATCAACTGCATTCAATAGTTTAATTCAAGAAATAATTGTTAAATACCAACTCTAGTAGCAGTGAGACAATATCTATGAAAAGACAAAGATGGCCCCACCCAAATGCACCTAAAGTCTGGGCGCAGCTGTGGATAAGTAAGTAGACAGTTATAATACAATTGCACGTCAATTGTCCTATGATTCTGGTGATCTTGGCTAAATATTCTATCTTACTATCAGTCAGTCGCTAACTACTGTAAAAATTAGTTTTCATAGATGTTCATATTTTATATACTCTAATGACTTCTCACTAATTATCATATCACTCCCCAACAACCAAAAATTGCTCTCCAGATTAAGGCTGATGCAGCAGCAGCCCCTTGTCCCCTACTCCCAGCCTTTGCTGTCCAACAGCCTGCTCTTCCCACCCAGGCAGTGGCCACTGGGACAGAGCTCTGCCTTTATAAATGGAAGAACTTACGAGCAAATATATCAATGAATGAGAATGAATGTTAAAGCAATCAGTAGACAATTTTAAATGCAACTTGCCAACCACAAGAAAGCATGGGGAAGCAACTCAATTTGTAGAGATTCCATTCCGGGTCTAGCTCTGTTTAGCTCAGATTATCAAGTTTACTTCAGAATTAAATTTAATAAACTCCTACGAAAGCCTGACTAGGACTCAGGGGGTCTTTGTGCCCCAGGGCACCCACAGGAGCCAGTCCTTCTCCAGTCTGGGATCCTCTGTGCCTGTCTCCAGAGAACTTTGTTTCACCTGCCTCCATCCCCAGTGCCGGTCGGGTTTGTCCCTTCACTGAGGAGCTGCTAGTGATCCAGGTCTTTCTCTGGGCTTACTCATAAAAGAGACCCTGGTTCTCTGGACCCCCAGGCTGCATGAAAGAGCTGAACCCAAGCCAAGCACCTAACAGTCCTGTCCAGAGGACTATGGGAAATTCCTTTGACCTCTCAGAGCCAGAGTTTCCTTCCGGGGGAAATAGGGATTCTGCTACCTGCTCTGCCTTCCTCCCCAGGCTGGCTGTGAGGCTCAGAGCCCTGTGAGGTGTACAGCCCTGTATAAAGAGAGGGAGGGGTTCTACTCGCTCACCCACCTTCGGCTGGGATGCCTGGTTCCCTTTGCTCTGCGCTCACCTGCGTCCTGGAGCCTCCACTGTGGTCGGGAGAAGTCGGGCCAGTTTGCAGAGGGCCACGGCCACATTTTCCTTGCTTTTTGTTTTTGTTTGGCCTTGTTTTGTGTTAAATGACCCTAACACTTTTTCCTCCCACTTGCTCCAATTCCAGATATTTTAAATCGAGTGTTTGCTATCCCAAACCTAGATTACAATCTGAAGAAGAGTAGAAACAAAACTCTGTATAAACTGACAGAAGAATGAAGCCGATCTCAGGGGCTGGGGTCCGAATTGAAATCCCATGATCTTCCAGCTGCAAGTGACCACGCAAACCCGTCCCTGCATTTGACAGATGAAGAAATGGAAGCCTGACCACCGGCCCCAGGTCACCCCACAAGTTCTTGAAGACCAAGACCCAGGAACCACAGTCTTCATCTCCCCAGGTGGAGACCAAGGATAATGGCCAATATTTGTACCCAAAGCTTTAAACTTTTTCTGAATGTGTTTGAATTTATTCTCTCATTTCATCTTCTCAAGATGTCGCTTTCCGCAAATGAGGGGGAAATCAGGCCAGAGAAAGATAAATGGCTTCCCTGTGTCATTCACCAAGTCCGTGCCTGGGTTGTAACTGGAATCCCAGGACCCAAGTTTCCCAGCACCTACTTTCAACAGTAAATAGAACACTCGCGAAGTGGGATTTATACCAGGGACACAGGGATGGTTCAACATCCGCAAGTCAATCAACGTGATACACTACATCAACAAAATGAAAAACAAAAACCACATGATCATCTCAATAGACGCAGAGAAAGCATTCGACAAGATCCAACACCCATTTATGATAAAAACCCTCAGTAAAATGGGTATAGAAGGAAAGTACCTCAACATAATAAAGGCCATATATGATAGACCCACAGCCAACATCATACTCAATGGACAAAAGTTGAAAGCCATCCCTCTGAGGACAGGAACAAGACAAGGGTGCCCACTTTCACCACTCCTATTCAACATAGTACTGGAGGTGCTGGCCAGAGCAATTCGGCAGGAAAAAAAAATAAAAGGAATCCAAATAGGTAACGAAGAAGTAAAACTCGCATTGTTTGCAGACGACATGATCTTATACATAGAAAACCCCAAAGAATCCACAGAAAAACTATTAGAAATAATCAACAACTACAGCAAAGTAGCAGGGTATAAAATTAACGTGCATAAATCAGTAGCATTTCTATACACTAACAATAAACTAACAGAAAAAGAACTCAAGAACTCTATCCCATTCACAATCGCAACGAAAAGAATAAAATACCTTGGGATAAACTTAACCAAGGAAGTGAAGGATCTATACAATGAAAACTACAAGACTTTCTTGAAAGAAATAGGCGATGACATAAAGAGATGGAAAAACATTCCTTGCACATGGATTGGAAGAATAAACATAGTTAAAATGTCCATACTACCTAAAGCAATATACAGATTCAATGCTATCCCAATCAGAATCCCAAGAACATTCTTCACAGAAATTGAACAAACAATCCTAAAATTCATATGGGGGAACAAAAGACCACGAATTGCTAAAGCAATCCTGAGCAAGAAAAACAAAGCCGGCGGAATCACAATCCCCGATTTCAAAACATACTACAAAGCTACAGTGATCAAAACAGCATGGTACTGGTACAAAAACAGGTCCACAGATCAATGGAACAGAATTGAAAGCCCAGAGATAAAACCACACATCTATGGACAGCTAATCTTCGACAAAGGAGCAGAGGGCCTACAATGGAGAAAAGAAAGTCTCTTCAACAAATGGTGCTGGGAAAACTGGACAGCCACATGCAAAAGATTGAAAATCGACCATTCTTTTTCACCACACACCAAAATAAACTCAAAATGGATCAAAGACCTAAAGATTAGGCCTGAGACAATAAGTCTTTTGGAAGAGAATATAGGCAGTACACTCTTTGACATCAGTTTCAAAAGAATCTTTTCGGACACTGTAACTCCTCAGTTGAGGGAAACAATAGAAAGAATAAACAAATGGGACTTCATCAGACTAAAGAGCTTCTTCAAGGAAAGGGAAAACAGAATTGAAACAAAAAAACAGCTCACTAATTGGGAAAAAATATTTACAAGCCACTTATCCGACAAAGGGTTAATCTCCATAATATACAAAGAACTCACACTGCTTAACAACAAAAAAACAAACAACCCGATCAAAAAATGGGCAGAGGACATGAACAGACATTTCTCAAAAGAAGATATGAATATGGCCAATAGACACATGAAAAGATGTTCATCATCGCTAATCATCAGGGAAATGCAAATCAAAACTACACTAAGATATCACCTTACCCCCGTTAGATTGGCAAAAACATCCAAAACCAAGAACGACAAATGTTGGAGAGGTTGTGGAGAAAGAGGAACCCTCATACACTGTTGGTGGGAATGCAAACTGGTACAGCCACTATGGAAAACAGTATGGAGATTTCTCAAAAAGTTAAAAATAGAAATACCCTATGACCCAGCCATCCCATTACTGGGTATCTATCCTAAGAACCTGATATCAGATATCTCAAGAGTCCGTTGCACCCCTATGTTCATCGCAGCATTATTTACAATAGCCAAGACGTGGAACCAGCCTACATGCCCAGAAACTGATGATTGGATAAAGAAGATGTGGTATATATACACAATGGAATACTACTCAGCCATAAAAAAAGACGAAATTGGCCCATTCACAACAATGTGGATGGACCTCGAGGGCATTATGTTAAGCGAAATAAGTCAGTCAGAGAAAGACGAACTCTATATGACTCCACTCATAGGTGGAAATTAGTATATTGAGAAGGAGATCTGATCGGTGGTTACCAGGGAAAAGGGGGGGTGGGGGGAGGGTACGGAGGGGGAAGTGGTGTACCCACAACATGACTAACAAAAATGTACAACTGAAATTTCACAAGCTTGTAATCCATCATAACATTAATAAAAAAAAAAAAAATAGAACACTCACGGTGCCTTGTGAGAGCAGAGGTGCTCAAGGAGCCTGGTGATTTATGAGGAAGCCCTGGCCTGTCGAGTGTTACTATTGTTATACGTCTTAGCTTGAAGGGAAGAAAGGTCTCTGGTCTGGGCCGAGGGCCAATCTACTCTTTAATGCAATGGAATGATCTAGCACAGTAGTTCTCAAAGTGGGGTCCCAGGACCAGCAGCATCAGCGTTACCTGGGGACTTAGTGGAAATGCAAATTCTCCACTCTCACCCCAGACTGACTGGATCAGACACTGGGAGACAGACCCACAGTCTGTGTTTGAACAAGGCTTTGGGGGGATTCTAAAGCATGCTCGAGTTTGAGGACATAGGCTCTAGAGCAATGTTCTCAAATTTTGGTCCTGGGACCCCTGGCCTCAGGATTTCCAAAGGGACCTTCTGAAATAGGCGATTTGGTGGTGCAAGAAAATGAGAGAACCAAGGTTTATTCCTTCAGTCCAGCATTTCCCAAACCGGTCTAATCTTAAATATTACTGGGGACCTCTTAAAAAGACCGGTGTCCTGGCCCCTGCCCCAGGGGATTCAGAACCAGAGTGGGAGAGAGGGGTTGAAACAGCCAGGCTCAGATTCAGATGCAACCCCTTGGGGGGTGTGGCCCACTTATCCAAACTCACTTGAAAATTACTGCTCTGGGGCTTCAGTGACCACTGGCTTACTTATAATATCCACCTTAGCCCGACACCATCAACATCTATGAAGGACTCACTTGCTGGTCCTTCATTCAGCAAATAAATATTATTCAAAAACTATTGTTTTTTAAGCCCAAGAGAATACCAAAAAAATTTTAATACAAATTTCTGTCTTTGATCATTTTTTGGGGTTACTCACAGATAGATCAGGCAAAGAGTAGCCCACAGAGACCCCTGAAAACAAAGCACTCAGTAAGGATGGAGAAAAGAATGCTGACAAACTAAGGAAGAAGGAGAGAGGGACAAGAAGATAAGGCCCGCGGGTGGGGCAGAGAAGCAGAGAGTCCATGGAAAACTAATAAAGGGTGATTCTGGTCCATCAGACCACGAGAGGGAGTCCAGCTTGGTGGTTAAACACATGGCCTTTTGAGGCTGCTTAGTTTAAGCACCAATTCTGTCCCCTTCTAACAGACAGGTGACTCAACCTTTTTGAACCTCAGTTTTCTCATCTAAAAATAGGCTAATAATAGTCCCTCTCTTGAAGGGTCATGAATAGCAAATGCAGTGATGTTGCTGGTATTTTACTAGGCTCTATCAGCTGGTGTGGGCGCATCGATAGCAGGAAGGACTCAGTCATTGGGAACCATTATGATTCTAAACACCTCCTTTTGGCAGAAATCACTCCAACTTTTTCTCTCTATTTACCACCTCTCAGTCAAGAGAAAGTCTGGGGCCCGCCCGGTGGTGCAGCAGTTAAGTTCGCATATTCCACTTCTCAGTGGCCTGGGGTTCACCTGTTCGGATCCCAGGTGCAGACATGGCACTGACACCGCATAGCAAAAGCCATGCTGTGGTAGGTGTCCCATGTATAAAGTAGAGGAAGATGGGCACGGAAGCTCAGGGCCAATCTTCCTCAGCAAAAAGAGGAGGATTGGCAATAGTTAGCTCAGGGCTAATCTTCCTCAAAAAAGAAAAAAGAGAAAGTCTGTACCCTTGTAGACCATGCCTATGGATGACAAGGCCTGTTCCTGACTTACTTTAAAACCAGACCACACACCAATAAATGGTGTTAATATGGCCCTTCTTATCCCACTGATGAATAAGGAGAGGCAGATCAGACAGGTCCCTAGTCCTGGGACAGCGGGGCCAGCAGCCCTCACGGGCACAGAGGGGCAGGCCAAGGCACACGGAGCCTCCTTTGTGGATCAGCTTAAACTCGGCAGGACCTAATCCCAGGTGCACCTTCTGCTCGTAGCCCTCGGCTGGGCTAAGCAGGTTCCTTTCAAGGGTTCTCTCTGCATCTCTTGCTGTTCCTAAGGCTGGTTCCCTCTTCCCAACCTCAGCTCACATCTCCACTTACCAGGCATAACAAGGTAAGTTGATTAGAAAAGAAACAAAGTTGACAAGAATTTTATTTTCTCTGGGAGACCCCCTGCAAAGGGACAAGCCCCCGCTCCAAGCTAGAGCAGGTGATAGACTATTAAGTGGTTAACGGGTCACTCTCCACCAGCGGTTCTCAAATTTGAGTGCCCAGCACAGTCCCCTGAGGGGCTTGTTCTAACACAGACTGCAGCACCCCACCTCAGAATTTCTAATTCCGCAGGCGTGGGCTGGGGCCTGAGAATTTGCCTTTCTAACAAGTTCCCAGGTGAAGCTGATGCTGCTGGCTCCTGGACCACGCCTTGAAGACCACTACTCTACATTTTGGAGAAAAAAATCTACAGCTTATCAGAAACTATACATTATCATAGAAAAGTCAAATTAAAAGATAATCTTCCTCAATGGCTAATGATAATGCGGGCTGGAAGGAATTCTAAAATACTATCACTAAATAGGCATCAGATTATCTTTATTATGTCATACTTGAGTACAGTACCGGTCCCAATCAGGAGTCAGTTTATTGCTTATGAGCATGATGGTCATCTCATAATTTTGTTTTTAATTTTTGGAAAACTTTGGTATCCAGTATAATATGAGGGTGCTTGAATGACTCACCCTCGCAAAAGCATCTTCTGCTTTATAAGAAATTCCCAATGTCAGAATCACAGTCGGGGATGGTGTGTCTGGACCTATACAGAGAACGCAGCAGGAAACCTGGAGTACCTCCTGGTCTTCTCTCATTTAGCTTGGAAACATTAATTAAATTAGTTTGTTAACACTTTGGTGCTGAGATAGTGAGATGCAATGAAGTTCTCTGGGTAGGACAATGGCTAAAACCAGCCCCAGGGGAAAACGAGACTGGAGGAGGGGGGTGGGTGGGCAGGGCACTTGAAGACTTGGGTGTGCTGGGTGTGAGTGTGGCTACCCAAGGACAAAGGAGGAAAGGAGACATTGAACTAAAGTTATGGAGAGGTCCTGGGGTACATGCTGTCCTGTACCGCCATCTTGATTATCAAAGGGGATTGCAAGATGCAAAAGAGAGGGGTAAAGGTGAGAGAAAAACAGTTCCTGACTGCCCCAAAGGGAAGTGATTAATGACTTGGCTCCTGACCAGCTATGTATGCCCTGTTTAATTCACAAGAGCCTCATCTCTCCCTCGTGTATTGTCCCAGTTCTCGTCCTGTACTCAGGAAGGCATGCTCTCTGTACAGGTCATTCCACAAGGAGGCTGGGTCACTTATTTCTGGGAGGATGTGGTACAGGTCCATGGAGAGAGAAGATAGACAGCTCGACCTCAGAGAGAAATATGTACTCTGAAATTTGAGATGTCTTTTGCTAATTCCCGTGGAGACTGGTGTCAGGTAACCGAGGACAAGATTGTAAACACAGGCGCCTCTGTCTGCTCCTGTTTTGTGAGCAGCGTCCAGGGAACGCTCTCTTCCTGGGGCAGCCTCCTTGGGCCTAGAGCCAGTTCGTGGTATAGAAACCTTGCCTGGAAAGGAATATTTCTCTTGTGCAGGATCAAAAGAGGCTTCTGGGGGAGCTCAGTGCCTTAGTGGACAGCAATGTACTCAAAGAGGGGGACAGATTAGAGTGCTGGAAAACAGGATGGTTAAGGTTAAGGGGCTCAAAACAGAAGGCAAGGGGCTGCACCAACAAAGGCTTTCAAATATATCAAAGTAACTGATTTTCATAGCCTTCTGAGCATGAACCAGGCACTACAGCCAGGCGAGGGAGCAGAAAGAGGCTCAGAGCTCAGTCACTTGCCTGAGGTCTCCCAGCTGGTAGTGACTGAGCCAGGGCTCCATCTGACCTGAGACCCATGCTCTGTCCATCCCATCATGTAGCTCTCTGAGGGGAACAATAGTCCAGCCTGTAATTAAGGGAAAAAGGTATACTCAGGCATTTTCCATTTCTGCAGCATGAGAGCATTAGGTTAGACTTAAGTAGGAGTTGCTTAAAATGGAAATGGATTGCCTAAAGAAGCTAAAGAAATCCCTTTGGGAGGTGAGCCAGCAGTATCACCCTGTCCTGAATGGGAGAATACATAGCAAAGGGGGACCCTTTGCAATCCAGGGGCAGCCCAGAGGAAAAGGTGTGGCTGTGGGGCCTAGATGTGGTTCCGGGGAGTCATAGAGAAGGGAGCACCACAAAGCCTCCCAACACACACACCAAATCAAAACGATTAACCGGGAATTTAAGGGCCGTTTTTACGCTAACTCTCAAAGGACTGAGGCGCTCGTGTGCGACAGGTGGTGAGGTGCCTGTTTTAGGCCGTTAGACTTGCCTGCCTCTCCCCGTGACCCTCCCCCCCATAAATGCCATCGCTCACTCTGATACTTGGAGGAGGAGGAGGAAGATTCGTGCCCAGAGGCCTTGTAAGCAGAAGCCCATCCAAGCCTGGGTGGCTGCCTCCGCCGGCCCTGCCAGGCAGCTGTTGTGTTTCCATCCGTGGAGGGCTGGCTGTGTCCTGGTGCAGACCCAGGGGTCCTCACACCATGAGCGCCAGCCAAGATGGAAGGATTGAGAGCAGCATCAAATCCAAACGCTGGCAGTCTCTTTCCCCATGGGCCTCAGCCGCAGCAAGTCTCAGCATCTGCAAGCGCTCTGCCTCCAGAAATGAGCTCCTTGGGGAGGGGTTCTGCGTGTAACTGGATCCTCTGAAAGGCTCCCGTCCCAGGCGACTAAAGACAGGGAGCGGAGAGCTTTGCTTCGCAGTCACGGTGAACGGTGTCAGATGTTCAAGGCATTCCTTATTTGACCGGCTTTGCCTACCTGGTCCCCCAAACGCCCTTAGGGGCTCCCATTGACCTCTACTCACAATACTGTTCTTGCCTGGATGTGCCTCTGTTTTCTTCCTGTCAGTCTTCTTCCTACTCATCCTCCAAGGACTAACCGGAAGACGCTTCCTCCCTGAAGCCTCCAGGGTCACTCCCCCCAATGGAGATCTCTCCCTCCCTGAATTCTTCGCCCTCCCTGTCTACAGCACTCATTTGACTCTTTCCATGGCCCTACTCCCCTCAAGGTTAGTCGACTTGACTTTTAGATATGTCTATCGAGATGATTATGCTTTTTTTAAATTTCCTCCAGCACATAGTAGACACTCAAATACTTATAGTCTCACTGCCTAAGTATGAATTATGGACAAACTTGTTCCAAAAACATTTTTATTGGGCCTGCATTATATCTTCTCAGAAATAAATATCCCAGATATAATTCCATACCATACAATTGGATAGTTATATGGAAAAAGACAAAATTGAATTCATTTCGCACACTAAAAACCAGAATAATTCCAAATGGGCCAAAGATCTAAATGTAAAAATGAAACCATACAAATAATAGGAAAAAAATGGGTAAAATATTTTATAACCTAGGAGAGGCAAAACCCAGAAGTAATAAGAAAAAAGATTAATAAATTTGGCTCCATGGCAATAAAAAAAAATCGTAAGTAAAATCAAAAAGCAAATGAAAAGCTGGGAGAGATAATTGGAAATTATATCACAGACAAAGAGCTAATATCCTTAACAATTAAAGAACTTCAAAGAAAAAGCCCAATAACCTGATAGAAAAATGGACAAGAGAGATGAACAGGCATTTCACAGAAAAAGAAAAGCAAATGAAAATATGTTCACCGTTGCTCATAACAAGCGAATTGCAAATTTAAACTATCCTGAGATACCATTTCTCATCTTTCAGATAAGCAAAAATCCACAGGCGTGACAACAGACCCTGTTGGTGAGGCTCTGGGGAAACAGTCACTCTCCTACATTGCTGATGGGAATTCAAAATGGTACCATCTCTGTGGAGGAGGGTTTTGTAATGTCAAGCAAAATTTCACGTGCCTTTTCCCTCTGACCCACCAATGACAGTTCTAGGAGTCCACCCTAAATATAACTACCAAAATTATGAAATGACATACGCTCAAGGTTATTCACTGCAGCCCTATCTGTAACAGCAAAGACTGGAAACAACTCAGATGTCCATCAATAGGGGACTGGTTGAATACGTTCTGGAATGTGCACACAGTGAAGTGTTATGCAGCTGTAAAAAGAAGGATGGCCTCCAGAAATACAAGGTCAGAGAGTAAGCATAGTATGCTACCTTTTTTTGTTAGAAAGGGAGGAAGAATACAAGTATACATAGATACAAACAACAATGGGAGGATAACGCACACGGAAGCTATACTTCTCTGCTCAGACCTTTTGTATAATTTTAACTTTCAGCATGTAGATATTTTGCAGTATTAAAAAACAGACTCACATTTAGAAAAGGCAATCCCAATCAATCAAAAGCAAACGGAGAAAAACGAAACCAACAGTGTATCAAGTTGATTTCATCATCACATAGAGAAGAATTATTTCAAGTGACTTTAAAACACAATTCTTTGATGGAACATCCCCAGTGGGTTGGAGCCTACACACAAAGAGAGCCACAAGACATCTTAAACTGTGTTTCTCAGTCTTCCTAATTATTCCACAGGACAAATGACCCAGTTTCGCCAACAAATAAAATGTATAAAAATTAAAAGGAAGACATTCTTTTACAGATTAGAAAAGACTAAAGAGACCTACAACCACATGCAATTGTGAAAAGAGAGTTTTGAAATAATCGAGAAAATTGAACTCTAGTATTAGATGATATTAAGGAATTATTAATTTTATTGAGTGAGAATGGTATTGGGGTTATGTGGGGTTTTTTAATCCTTTCTTAGAGATTTTTTTCCCCTTATGTCCACGGATTTCTTTTTTTAGCTATTTTTTTAAATGTGGTTCCTGGGTATCTGGACAACAGAGCTAATTGGTGACTTCCAGAGCCCTAGGGAGACATTCCTAGGGCTCTGTGACACAAAGTGCTACAGCGAACACCTAAGTCAATGGTGGATTTATCAGAAGGTGCAAGTGAGGAATTGGAGGGTTTTTCTCTCTTTTTTTTCTTTTGGTGAGGAAGGTTGGCCCTGAGCTAACAACTGTGCCAATCTTCCTCTATTTTGTATGTTAGATGCCACCTCAGCATGGCTTGATGAACGGTGTGTAGGTCCGCACCCAAGAATCAAACCCACGAACCCTGGGCCACTGAAGCAGAGCACATGAACTTAACCACTACCCCACCGAGCCAGCCCTGGAATTGGAGCCTTAAAGGGAAGGACCTTATAACATATTCTGTTTAATCAAGCTGACTGAAGTGGAAAAACTTTCTGGCATGTAAAAATCAAACCTTTGGAAGCTGAGACGACACGCTCTAAAGCCAAGCTGTGGGTTGGAATTCCAGCTCTGCCACTTTCCTACTCTGGGATCTTGGGCCAGTTATTGAGCCTCCCTGTGCCTCAGTTTCCCTATCTACAAAAGGGGAGTGATAATAATACCTACCTGATAGGGTCGTTCTGAGGAGTAATTAAGTTAAAGACATGTAAAGTGCTTAGAACAGTCACTGGCACATATGAAGCACAATATGTTATTAAACACAGCAAATCTTTTTATTAAGCATTTAATTTGGGGAATAAATTTACCAGCCATGTATATTGCTCCTTTTAATTTTCCAAGGGAAATAAAGTTTATTGAGAGTCTTCAATAAACTGTCTAGAACTATTTTTGCACCTTTAAATGGTGCAAGTGTTAGTGGGGAAATGTAACACAATAGATACGGTATTCTCCCCTTAACCCCCACGTCGCAACTCTGCGCCCTCTTCCGGCAGTCTCCCAAGGGTGACCACTGGGGTCTGAGGAGTGGAGAAGCTGCCCTTCTTTGCCTTTTTCCTACCTGAGGGCACACTCCTCACATTACACTGAAGTTCCCCTCTTGTTCGTCTCCCTGCAGGACAGCACATGTTGAGGGTAGCTCTTTGCCTTGCTCCGCTTTGTGATCTGAAGCACAGTGCCTGGCATCCAGTAGGCGTCTGATAACCACTTATTAAACACCCAGTGGCTAGAGGGCCTAGTGCCTGAGCAGAGAGGAAGAGACGGAAGAATAGGGCAGGAGAGAAAAGGGGCCACAGGCAAACCGCCAGTCTGCATTTGTACTTGGGGCCCGCCTTGCCCATCAAAACGTAAATGCCACCTCTTTAAAAATATGCTTGCTAATCACCCTCAATGTATGTTCAATGCTTCACTCCAAAGTCAATTCCTGAAGACCCCCCCTGAAATACAATCCTGTCCCCCAAAAACTTCAGACTGGTAAAAGAGAGAAGCTTCATCAAAGGACACAATCAACAGAGTGAAAAAGAAACCGACAGAACGGGAGAAAATATTTGCAAATCATACACCTGATAAAGGGTTAATATCCAGAATATATAAAGCACTTCTACAATTCAGCCACAAGAAAAAAAAAAGCCAAACAACCCAATTTGAAAATTGGCAAAGGACTTGAATAGATGTTTCTCCAAAGACGATATACAAACGGGCAACAAATATGTGAAAAGATGCTCAATGTCTCTAATCATTAGGGAAATGCAAACCAAACCCACAGTGGGATATCACCTCACACTCCCTGGGATGGCTACCATGGAAAAAACAGAAAATAACAAGTTGGCCAGGATGTGGAGAAATAGGAACCCTTGTGCACTGTCAGTGGGGATATGAAAGAGTGTAGCCACTGCAGAAAACAGCACGGAGCTTCCTCAAAAAATGAAAAACAGAACTACTATATGAACCATGCAAGAGATGGAATGTTGGTATCCCCCCAATATTCACATGTTGAAATCCTATGCCCCAATGTGATAGCATTTGGCGCTGGGGCCTCTGGGGAGTGATTATGTCGTGAGGGCAGAGCGCTTATGAATAGGATTAGTGTCCTTATAAAAAAACCGCAGAGAGCTCCCTTACCTCTTTGGCCATGTGAGGACACAGCAGAAAGACAGCTGTCTATGAACTAGGAAGCTGCGCTTCACCACACACCAAATCTGCTGAAGTCTTGATCTTGGACTGCCCAGGCTCCAGAACTGTGAGAAATAAATTTCCGTTGTTTATAAACTACTCACTCTATGGCATTCTGTTACAGCAGCCCAAACAGACTAAGTCAATCCAGTAACTCCACTTCTGGGTATATATCCAAAAGAATTGAAAGCAGGATCTCAAAGAGATATTTGCATACCCAAGCTCATAATAGCACTAGTCACAATAGTCAAGAGGTGGAAGCAACCCAAGTGTCTATTGGATAAATAATTGGATAAATAAATAGATAATGGATAAATAAAACGTGTGTATACATACAATGGAATATTATTCAGCTTTAAAAAAAGAAAAAAATTCTGAGACACACGACAACAGGAATGAACTTTGAGGACATTATGCTAAGCAGAATAAGCAAGTCACAAAAAGTCAAATCCAGATCACTTATATTAGATATCTAGAGAAGTAAAATTCATAGAAACAGAAAGTACAGTGGTGGTTACTAGGGAGGGAAGAGAGGAATGGGGAGTCGTTTAATGGGTACAGAGTCGCGGTTTTGCAAAATTAAAAATTCTGGAGATTGGTTGCTCAGTAATATGAATATACTTAACACTGCTGAACTATATACTTATAAAGGTTTAAAATAGTAAATTTCATGTTATCTGTTTATCACAATTTTTAAAAAGAGAGAGAGAAGCTAGATGCAAAAATAATTCTAAACAGTTTATTGAATAATCTCAACTATTTGGGGGATAAAAACATGACTTTTGGTCCTATAATTGCCCCTAAGTAGTCCAGTTTCTCTGTCCTTTTTCTAAATAGTGCGTTCCTTAATCACTTCTTTGCCATATTCCATAGATTTCCATTAACCTTCCATAGCTTTCCAGTCACCTTTAACGGTTTCAGATTTAAGACTCAGTCTTGTTCATTCTAAAACTTCAAGCCTCGGCACCACCTCCCCTTCCATCATAGAGGCTGGATCTGTCTGTGGCTCTAGTCTAGACTTGATCTTCTCTTTGCCCATAGCATCCTCCCCTTGCTAGTCCTCCAGAGTGTGCTGGGTCAGGAAAAGGAAGGGGTAAAGGGCAAGTGTCTCCTTCCCTCAATGGCAAAGGTGACACAGCTCCATCTTCCACACTCCTCAAGGCAGGGGTGCTGGGCCCTCACTGCTCTGCAGTATCCCTTCCCATCATCCCCCTCCCGTCCTCTTGCCCCTGCTCCAAACTGCAAGAGCAGAACAAGAAGTCTGCGGGCCGAGCAAACAGCCACCTGGGAAGACAAAGCCCGACCCCCCTTTTTGCAAACACCTCTGTTTTTTTTCTGGTTCTCTTAGATCCCCACCCCTTTCTTGGCTTCAAAGAGTGGAGTGAATAACCTCTCTCCCAAAAACCAGTCCACCTTCTCCCTTTTCAACCCTCTTTTTTTATGAACAGATGGCAGAGAAAGGGCAGGGTAGCTTGGATGGGGGGATGGGGGCCAGTTCTGCCTCCCCTCTAGACAGGACGGGAAGTCTGGCTGATTCCAACTTCTACGGGCTGAGTGGAGCTCTCTGAAGCAAGAGACCTTTGATTCTCATCACCAGATCCTAGCTCAAACTAGTGGTGTCATAGGTGGTCGAAGAGGGAGAGATGACTTTCAGTAAGAGAGAATCAGGAAAACATTTTGCAGGGAGGGAACATTTGAACTGGGCCTTCAAGGGCAGGTCAGACACGGCAAAGTAGAAACTAATGGTCAGCTGAGGGGGGGGGAAGCAGAGGGCATTCTAGATGGTGGGCCCAGCAGAGGCGAAGACCCCAAGACAAGGAGTTGCAGGACTTACAGGCAGTACCGCTTAGCTACATCAGATACGCATGAAGGGGATCGTAGAAATGAGGTTGGAACATGCCCAGCCATGCCCAGGATTCCATTTCATGTTGTATTTGGCTCAGCCTGACCTCAGTCTGTCCCGTGATGCTTTCAGGACGGGTGAAGACAGCTGTGTGGCCATTCCCAGGACCAGTGTTTGGGTTAGCACATTGGTTCTGAAGTTCGCTTATGCTGGCAAGGAGCTGTTTGGAACGGTTGTCAGCCTTGAACGCAGGGTACATTTATGGCTTATGTTTTCCTTTGTCTCAAGACGAAAAATTTCCTCTGCAGCCAATGATATTTTTCTGCGGGCTTCATGCAGAAGTGCCAGCTGTTTCCCCTTGACTTGGATCACTCCACACAGCTCATTCTAACCTGAATGACACTGCCCAAAACACCCTGGGTGTCTGTCCAGCCTGCCCTGAATTCCCATCATGCACAGCCCGATCTTAGCATAAGGAGGCCCACTCAAAAAAAGACAGCTGGAGTTGAGCTATGACCACTCACTGGCCACGTGACTTTGGACAAGTCAGTCTCTGAAAACCCCCAATTCCTCAAAAAAATGAGGGGTGAATACTATCTGCCTGACATAGGATCAAATGAGGAAAGTATGTGTGTGAACATGCAGTGAAAAGTGTCAAGTGACACACAAACGTAAGAAGTAGTGACAATGATGTGTCACCTTATACGCTGAATGCAGCATTTCTCCTCCTCTCAAGCCCCAGAGAACATAAGTACATAAGGAAGTAGACAGTATTTACATTCCCAGGGGGAGAGAGGCTGTGCACGGAGGACGTGAGAAATAATACTGCCAGCTCAAAATAAACATTGGTGTCACAAAAACACTGCTTCCAGCCCCCTGGTGTTTGGGGTCCTTCCTTTCTCTGTTCCACCTCCCTGCTCTTTCCTTCTATTTCTATGGCACCTATCACCATGGTATCTAGGTACTCAAATAAACACATTAAGTGTAAAACAGAGCTATATGTGGGAAGACACACTCCCCTCCTGAAGCCTTATCTCCTGAAGCTGAACTTGGAGGAGGAGCAACAAGGTGGAACTGACTCCCTAGATGATGGAATCTTGAGATTTCATATGGGAGAAGAAGAGAAGCAAATAGCAAATATCTATCAAACGCCCACAGGGTATAACACCTTATTAGCTGCCTGGAGATTCACAGTAATGATTTCGTGTTCCTTGCCCTCAAAGACTTACAGCGTCTAAGGCAATAGAAGACTCTTCAAAATATACAAGCAGCATAGGGACATTAGATGACACCAGGGCTTGTCCTTGCAAAGAGGAGGGAGCTCATCTTCAGAAATACACCAGTTCAACCCAGAAGTAAACTCTGTCTCATCTCATACTGTACCATGGGCATCCCTAACTAACAGATAAAAGCCACCACTAGGAAGATGTGTTAAAGGGAGGGGAGGATGAGTGGAAGATCTGCAGAAAGGAGTAGACAGTGCTAAACAGGGGAAGCTTGTTCCAAACCAGGAGATGATTCTTGTATCTATCTCATCAGAGCAAGGTAGCCCCTTTTGAGAGAAAAAGTCTCTAATAACATCCAGAGAGAAGTCAGACCCTTGGTTCTGGCTCCCATTCTGCCACTACCTCACCACGTAATCTAAAGTGATTACTTAATCTCGTCTGATAAATAGGGAGTTACAGACCTTCAGCGTTGGATGAAACTCTCTCATCATATTTTACAAACCGCAAGTCAGGATATGATTAGACAAAACATCCTTATTCTGTTTCCACAAGAAAGAGGCCTTCTAGAGAGTGTGGAGTGAATGTGGGCATGCTGGAGTTTCCAGGACACGCGACTGTTTATAGTCACCATCACAGGCAGGACACTGAAAATAGCACTGTCCCAGAAAGCCTGCAACAAGGGCTCGCAGGAGTGGGTGGGCTTCCAGCCAGGAGGTTCCTTCCCAGGACATTGCCATGTGGTCAGCAGCACCTTCGTGAATATCTCCAGGGGCTAGTTTTAAAATTGAGGCAAAAATCTGCTTCCTCGTAATTTATTCCTTGGTCCCAATTCCACCCTTCAATCCCCCACAGAATGAATATCTCCTCTTCCACAAACTTTCTAAATATTTAAAAAGAGATTGGTCCTTGAACGTCTTCTTTATTCTAAACCAAATATCCTTAGTTACTGCAACTGTTTCCTGGTTCCCAGCCCTGTTATCCAGGATGCCCTTTATAACAACTGTATGCTAACGGACCATACATCTTTTTAGAGAGATGGTTTGACCAGAGTCGTGGCACACTTTAGCCATGAGGGGCAGCTCAAGGTTCCCTTAATCCACCCTAGAAGAGGAGGCAGTTAGGACCTGGTCAAGGGTACAGAGTCGGGCAGACATTCTTTTGGCCTCTTCCACTCCCTCGGAATCACATGCCTCTGGTCTTGCCACAAGGACAGGGACTGCCTTCTGCATGGGGAGGCAATCTGCCCCTGCCAGCAGGACCCAGGTGAAGCCAGGCAAAGGAGATATGGAGTGGTTGGCCTAGAGCTCTACTCTAGGCCTAGAGAAATGCTGTAGTCCCTTTACCCAGGCCTTCAAAGGACCAGGTAAAAAGGTCAGATAAAGAAGACCAAAGAGGCTTTTCACCTACCTTTGGCCTGGATGTAGGTTCAAGGGAAAGGAGTGCTTAAAGCTCACCCAGCCATGAGGGCTAGCTAAGACCTAGCCATCTGCAGCCAATCAAAGAGTAACAATAGGACAATGACATGATGACATCGGTTGGCCCAGGTGCTGTGCTTGTATCAACGCAAGCAAACATTGCATTTACCTTTTTAACCATTTTCTCTATTGGCTCATATTGAAGCTACGGATTACAAGGAAAAATTTTTCCCTAAATAAAACTAAACCTAGATGCTGCAAGGTTTAGCATTGGAAGGAGAAGTCCAAGAGGAAGGGATGACTATCTAAGGAGCCCCAACTCTATTCCTAACCTTTGGGCTTTTTCATTTCAGTTACCAAGTCAATGCCACGCTGGGACCTAGGGGCTACGGCCTACTGTCACAGTTGTAGTCTAAGTGTGGACATCACCCTTTCCCTCAAGTATTGGTTTTCTTCTGGCTCTGTGAATCCGGGTGGCCTTGCCAGTATGTGGGTTGGCTCCAACATAGCTAATTTCTCCCGAGGTCATAGGCTCTAACCCAATTCACTCACTCTCTGAGAGATCTATACACTTGCCTAAAGGATCTGATACAAGTCTCCAGGTGCCCTCCTCAGGTTCCTCATTCTACACAGAGGCCACCATCGTCCAGCCCAGCCCCCAACAGTCCCCTCATTGGCAATCTCCACATCCTCAATCTCTATACAAAGTGGGACCACCTATTCTGCAGCCTGCCCAAGTTTTCCCTATCAGATTCAAACTTCAGAAATGTTCCTCCTCCTTAATAGAGTGACATAATGAATGACCTCAGGTTCAGGTAGGACCCCGCCTCTTCATGGAGAGATGTACCCTTAAGCACGATAACACAGTACTCACCAAACTAGGCAGTCAGTCTGGTCGTTGGCCAAGAAAGGCCTCCATGGACTTGGGCCTTCATTGCAGCATCTTCAGGCAGGTCTGGATGAGGGATGAGGCCTTGCCCTTGGAGGGCTACCCTCCCTCTGTGGCATGCAGGACCTGCTGCATGTAACAGGAGGTGCTGAGCAGCACGTAGCCTGTGGCCTGTGGCCTGTGTGCTGAAGAAGGCCCAGTGAAGAGCTTCCTTCAGAATGTGCAGTGCAGACTATGGGGAAGGGAGCATGTGCCAGAGAGAGCTGCCTTCAGGTTCAGGTAGCCAAGGAAGTCCTGCAGGTTCACCTTGTGCAGGTAGAAAGTTATGCATGTCTCGTGCATCTTCTTGGCAGTCTTATGGGAGAGGGAGAGTTGGGACCCAGGCCCCTGCTCTGATGGGGGCTGCACCTTCTGAAGCACCATGCCCTCTGCCAGACCCCAGAGCTACACTTCCGTCTGTACAGTTGCGCCGTCTTCCTCCAGCACCAGGGCGAAGCGCTCGTCTGCCGGCACCAGGGCGTCTCAGACCTCGTGCGGGAGGTCCTCCAGCTTGGCCAGGTGCCCCTCCACACCACTGGTCAGCACTGCTTATTCGGCAGGTGAGTGCTCTCGGGGCCATTCCACTTGCACTTTTCATAAGCCCAAGATGACTGTTGTGAGGGAAAAATAACATTAGATGATGTAATTCCAGCTTTAGTACCTTTCTGGAAAGAAGTGAGGATACAAAGAAATATAGACACACAAATACATGGATTTTAAGTACTTGAAAATGTTAAAGAGCTCGTTTTAAAAATCCTTAGGCAAAACCATCCGCTTTTCAACTTAATTCCCCTTTCCTCACAGGCGAGCCCTGCCTGGGGCCCCGTCCGACCGAGGGGAGCCGCCCCGCGCCGGCCTGGAGGGCGCCCCCTCTGTCTCCCGGCCCGGGCTCCAGCTCGCCCCCTCGAGGCCGGCGCCGCAGGACAGGCGCTCCAGACACGGTGTAAAGGCCGCTGGCTTGTAACTGCGAGGACTCGGACACCCTCCGCTTCGTCCCCGCGGGAGGGCAGGCTGAGGGCGGCGCGGACGGGCAGGACCGCGGGGTCCCACCGCCGAGCGCCGCGCAGTCTCCCGCTGCGGGCCTTCTGGCCACCAGGTGGCGCCACGCGGCTGCCCGCGCGCCACTGCAGGGCGCTCAGGGGCCGGAGGACGCGGGGTAACTGGCCCGGGTTAACCGGCCCCCCGGCCTCCCTCCATCGGTTCGAGCACACGAGCCGCTTGCCCGGGGCCGACGCGGACAGGCAGCTTCAGGAGGATTGCTAAGCAATCTTGCAAAAAAAAATTTTCTACCCCGCGCAGCACTCCCGAATCAACTTAAAAATAACAAATAAACTGTGATAAGGGAAATTGTTGGCGACCGTGGGATAGTACAGAACAGCATGGACACAGGCAGCAAGAGAGGGTGCTGCTTAAGAAGGAGTGTGGGTTCTGGGGTCTGAATGACTGTGTTCAAACCCTGCTTAACGACCTTGTGTGCGTTTTTAACCGCCGTATCACCTCATTGCCCATCTGCAAATGCAGATAATTTACATAGAACTCACCTCCTAGGGTTGTTGACAGGAATTAAATGAATTGATACACGCTGTAAGTAATGTAATACCAACCTCACGGGGCTGCGAGGATTAAATACAGTCTTTCGTGTGAAAGTGTCTTATTAACAGTAATATAAATACTGCAAGGTCTGAGACACTCTGATGCTGGCTACTGTTATTATTATACCAAAAAATGAGACAATCCTCTCCAGAGAAGCTCGAAAATATCTCAAAGTACAGTCTGATCCTGCCTTCTATCACATTAGCGCTTTGTCAGACGGTATGTAGCGACATAGCAGTAGTGCTGAATTTCAAAAACATATAGTTGAAAGAGGACTTTGTTATTGGTCTGGTTTCTGTCTTCTGTCTCAAAGTGCTTTTGTGTGTGTGTGTGAGGAAGATTGGCCCTGAGCTAACATCTGTGCCAATCTTCTTCTATTGTGTATGTGGGACCCCACCACGGCATGGTTTGATGAGTGGTGTGTAGGTCCTCACTGGGGATCCAGCCACAAACCCTGGGCCTCCAAAGTGGAGCCTGGGAACCCAACCACTAAGCCACTATGATCTTATGTAAAGAATATTAGGCAGGTGTGTGTATGTGCATGTGCGTGTGTGTGTAGCTTAAGTCAATAATTTAAAATGCTAACATAGTTCCAAAATGCCTTGAGGAAAAAAATTTGATTAAAATTTCGGTGCGAAAGTGACAATGGCGCCGTAAGGAACACTCTGGGCAGACCCCTGCAAGTATTGGGTGTATGTCCTAAAACCTTCAAGTGTCTGGAGAAATGGTTTCTTTTTTAAGATGGATCATATCCTGCTCTGAGCGCAGGAATCTGAGTAATGAGGCGAAATCTCCTTCCCTCACTGGGGTAATTCAGCCTGGGACGGGTCACCATGGATAAAAGAGTGCTCTCTGGATTCTCACCGGGAGGGAACCAGTGACTGAACACAACGTTCCTTCCTTAGAAAGAACACATCTCTTGAGAGGTGGACATACTTTTCCAGCAAAGAAACTGCTGCTCCAAAGTTTTCGTTACTGATTTAATATTCAGTTTCAATTTTTGTGTCAAATGTTGGTGTGGAAAAGATTCTCGTGTCGTGGGAAATCTATGGATTGATGAATACAACAGATTGTGCATGGAGGCAATATTAAATAAACGAGCTTTAAAACCAATTTTGTAGTAGTCAAGTGTTTACAAATGAAATGATATAAGATCTGGGATTTGCAACTGACTCGGGGAGGGGATGTAGAGCATAGACAAAACAGAACTGGTCAGATATTGACAATTATTGAAACTAGGTGATGGGTCCGTGGGGGTTCATCAGACTATTTTCTCTACTGTTGTAAACATTTGAAAATTTCCTTATAAAAAAGTTAGCCAAAACTCCCAAAGGTATGGCTTTCTCTTGTTTGAATGACAGATGCTTTTAAAAATTAATTCATAAAAGTGCATACTGAAATATAAAATATAGCTAACATTATTGGTGCTCACTATGTGCTAGGCAGATGTATAATATTATATATATTCTGTACATATATAATTATATTATATATAGATACACATATATACTTTTATATGTATATATAATTTAATATGTTCATGTATTAAATACACATATAAGTATACTCATTTTGCAAAGGAGGACGCTGAAACTAAATGCAAGGGAGTCCAGGCATACAGACACACACACACACATCTACTCTCATTTGTAGTTTAAATAGGCTGAGTGGATTCTCTCACTGACAGTGGTATACAGATCTTAGTGCTGTTCTCTTATTATATTTATAAAGTAGGACCTGTCTTCTTCTCATTCTCAAAACAGGAAAAACATGACCATGTTAAACCAAGCAGAGAGACTATCTAGGCCTAGGTACATAATTCCCAATCTCCTCCATTCTCTTTTAGCAAGCTGAATGAGTTATTTAGCAGAAGTACACTTTTGACACTAGTGTCCCCTTTTCCAACCATTATTCTCCAGTGTCTTGGTTAGGATTCCAAAAGTCCCCTAATGATAGGTCTCCAAGTCCTATGGCCTCTGCATGTTGGCGATGAGAGTGCTTAGGGATCAATAGAGCTGAGCAGCAGGTGCCTCTCTCCTGAGTCCTTCCTTCTATCGGGGTACAGGCATTCAGGCCAGAGACACAAAGGTCCAGGAGAGCATAAGTCTTTTAGGGATCAGGACCCTCACACTTCCGGGAGAGGGGCAAGGAGGTGACCATTACATCTATGGCTATTGGCTGATGATCTGAAGCCCAGATCAAGAACTCTTCAAGATCCTCCTCTTCTTATAAAATCCAAATGTTAAAACCTTGATCCTTCTGGGAGGATGTAATCATCCCCTTCTCCCCATTACCATGCTGATTTGGGCACATTTCCTATGCCTTGCCTTAGATTTGTTGATACATTTGTCAGAGTCCCCACTAGACGACAGACTCTATGAAGGCAGAGATCAGCCCGTTCATCTTTCAGTTCCTCAGTGCCCAGCTTCCTAGAAAGTAGGTGCCCAATAAATGTTGATTGATTCGATGATGCAGATCATTGGAGTCCCTCGCTGTTGCCTTGACTTTGCTCTCTCTTACGCCATCTGCAGCTTACTTACAGGTTGGGTTTTTTTTTTACGTCATTCACAAATCACTGGGGGTTTTCTTTTTTTGTTTGCTTCTTGATAGAAATGCCCCAGATCCAAAGGCTCCTTGCTAAGCAAGGGATGTGCTAGCTTGAAGGTTCACAAGGGTATTATTAACTATAAAATTTAGGAACTACCACAGGTGTTGCCGGTGAGGAAAGAGTGGTTGTGAACTATAGCCTTTACATCTGTCATCCATTTTCTCCTCCTTGGAGTCATTTCGCCCTTGGGCTAAAGTGGAATGGCCTGCCTTGGTCACTCAACAAGTAATATGTGGAAGAAAGCCCAAACCAAGCTTCAGAGCTCAGCATCGTCCTTCCTATTTGAAGCAGACCTTCTCTGTGTGACTGCAAAGCCCAGGCAACAACCCACAAGTGGAAGATGTTATGGCCCATGGCCTTATTTATTAAAAATGGTCACGCCCTTGCTGACGGCTGCCCTCTGAGGGGATCTGTTCCTTCTGCTGTTCCAACCAGCGCAGAGTTTGGCTGCCTTTCTAGAAACATCCCTAACTTTAGCGTTTTTTCCTTCTACCTATCCCACTAAGGCTTGTTGTATAAAACACGCTGTGTGGCATGCCTCCATTCATTCTTTGCCCATGTGCAGCCAGGACAATTGTGTTGCTTGTGAGAATATGACGCAATCTCTGCAGTGGTCAGCAACTGCCAAACAAGCTGGAGTGTCCAGCATCTCCCAGGTCTGCCTACAGCCCCCACTTAGGTCATCTTGTACACCTCCATCAGGTCTATCTTCCTAAAATGCTCACTCTCCTTGGGCCACTTCTCTTTTAGGAATCTACAGTGACTGTCCATTGCCAACTGTGAAGGAAAGAGACAGCACATTTGGTGGGCAACCACTACCCTATGCACCAGCGAGGGCTGGGTGGTTTGCGTGCTCTGTTCAAGCCTGTGAGGTGAGTGATATTCTCTTCGTTCCTCAGATGCAAGCTCTGCAGCTCGAAGAAGTTAAGAAACCTGTCCAAGTCATATACCTTGCAAGCGGTAGAGCTAGGACTGATCCTAAAGTCCACATTCTTTCTTCGACACCAACTGCCCATGTGGGTAGAATACAGATTAGTAAGGCATCCTGGAATTCAAACGTTTCCTCATTTGTTCCCCCCTCTCCAACATGCCCTCAACCTCCAGTACTTTCCAAAGAAGTACTCTGCCACAGTCAGATCTTTCTCTGAAAGGCCCTCACACACCTTGTTCATTCAGGCAATGAATTAATACTCACCTACCATCAAGGACTGAAGGTGCAAATATGTAAATGACTTTCTCACAACAACTGGGAAAGTAAATGGCAGGGTGAAAACTCCCAGGCCTCTGCCTTCAATGCCTCTACACATTCGTCCACCTCAGAGCCTGCCCCTTCTCAGTGCCCTCCAGCCAAAAAACACCAAGAACACCCCTACAGTCAGCTGTGGGTTCACTGACTCGTTGCAATGAGGGAGACTGCATACCCTCAGTAAGTGGGTGTGAAAAACGGCTTCTGATAGGATTTGGGCTTGTGTTCAGTGATCCTGGGGAGGGTTCAAGGAAGTGGGGCTCTACTCCCGATTGGATGTTGTCAGGAAGCGGGGCTGATTCCATGATTGGGACCTTAATTCTTATCTAGAAGGCAGGAGGAACAAAGCAAGCCTACAGCTGTAATTGGAAAAGAAGCAGCAGTTACTCTTGTTACCCAGGATAGAGGAATGTTTGGTGGTCATTTTTGTGGTCTAGACAATTTCTTGTTTTGATTATAGTCAGACATAATTACAGACTGGTCTTGTTTTTGTTTTGATCCATCGCAATCACAGAGTGGCCTTGTCTGACATGGGCATTCTGTGAGATTGTCTGTATTTAACAAGAGTGTACCACAGACTAGCCAATAGTACTAGGCCAGCTGCTTTTCTCTTTCTACTCTCATTCCTCTTTCTTGATATTGCTGGTGTTACAGTTCACACATTTGATGTCCCCTATCTTCATCCCTCCCCACAGCCCTATCTGGGCCCTAGTTCTTTCACTTCGCTGAACTTCTGCCTCCATCATACAATTTAGCGCTCATTGTGTGTGGACATACCCATGGAGGATGAACCCACGTAGAGGGGCCCAAGAATTTCTGGAGGAGAGTGGGACCAGCCCAGAAGAGTTGACGTGCACAAAGAGCCCAAGCAGGCCAGCTTTGGTGACTACCCAGCAGAGTGTGACGGGGGAGGAAGAGGAAAAGCACTCCCCTTCCTGAAGAACTAAGGCGCTGCTGGGATTTTAGGAATCTGAGGGGACATGGCGCCATCTTGTAGCTCTGACACAGCCATGAGCAAAGATAGCATCTGCCTCTGTGTTGTGTAAGACCCCTCCCAAAACAAGAGAGGGCTGGCTTCAAAATCACTGGGTGAGTTTTAGCGGGGACTGGGGAGTACTGCCGAATGAAAGATATAACCATTGTATGATCCACAACGTACATCCACAGACTGGTGAAGCCTGCGGAAACAAGGGTTATGTTTTTTTGTGTGTTTTACAAAAGCACTTTTAAAAATTATAATACACACTCGTTGTAAAAGTTTAAACAAATTGAATTACAGAAAGAAAAAAAATCCTGTCTTCCTCCTCTGTCCAATCCCACCCTCTTTAAAGTAACCGGTATTAGCATGTTAGTGTGTATCATTCCATACTTTTCCTGTGCTTATACAAACATAGAATTACCTATTTAGAGTCTTGTTTTTGCTTCTTACAAAAACCTGATCATGTTCTTCAAATTATTCTACCACTTGCTTATTTTCACTTACCAATATGTCTTCTACACTTTTTCAACTCAATACGTATAAATGTGGTTTGTTCGATTTGATGATTGCATAACATGCCATACGATGGATGCACCATAATTTACTAAATCAGCCCATCATTAATCATAGGTTATGGTTGTCTTATCAGCTTTGTTTGCTAATGCTTTATCTGAGCTAGTCTTGTTTTAGCTTTAGTCTCCTAAATAACAGAGAACATGTCTAAAATACAGGTTTCCTTCCTAGACCTAACACATCACTACCTACACACATCAACATTTGACATGACATGATTATTCTTTTAATTTTGGAAATGCTCATAACGTCTTCTTCTTGTTTGCTAAAAGGAAGACAATTCTTAGGAAGAGAGACTCAAATTTGGCACATTTACTGAGCAGGGGCAGGTAACGTTTAATTTCCTAATCCCATATGGTCCAATTTTTCTCCATATGTCAATCTCCCTCCCAACAGGTGCATCATATTTTCCCATGGAAATACACCTATATCACTAGAGAAATCATTTAAATTCTACCTCTGTATCATAAAATTATTCAAGTTTTAGAGCGAGGCTGCCTAATCCAACACCCTCATTTTAAAGATGAACAAAGTGAAGCTTGAAGGGATTCATAATTTAGCCAAAGGCACATGGCTACTTAGCCAAGCAGCTGGGGCCAGGAACACTCCAGAGCGCTCTTCACTGTAGGACACAGCCCCTTGAGGGCTTAAGGGTGCTTGGAGCACAACGCATAGGCAATGGTATTTTTATTTGAGGAGAATTTAAAAGTCGGTCATTAACTTTTCTCAAAGACTTTGAAACAGGTAACTGATTCTTGCTACTTGCTACTCACCCCTCTGAAGAAGGAACTCTGTCCACCAGACCCGGAGTCTGTAACTTGTTTTCCCCATGAGGTCTGCTCTTGCCCCAGCTTGCAGTTTTCTCTGCAACCAGCAGCTAATTGGGTGGCCACTGCTCCTTTGTCCTTGCATTCCCACAATATCCAGTGTGCCCTGGCCTGGAGTTGAGGCGCTTATTATCTGATTATACAAAGGTAAAATCTACCAGTTGTGGCTGGAGAGGATTGTCAGGAGTGATACAGATTTGTAGAGCCTAAAGCTTATAAAATTTTTGAGATCGTCTTTAATGGAAAACTATACAAAAATATCTTATTTTTGCTATTTATACAAAAACATATAAACACATCACTAGGTTCCCTCCCAGTGCCTTAGAAAAGGCCAGGTTCTAGCAAATGAGGGATGCTGAGTCTTGATTTCCTTTAGCTTCAGGGTGAAATTGCTCCGGCACCTTACATGGAGTAACGTAGGACACACCTGAGGCACCCTTTCTAATCCCTCACACGTAGTCAGACGGAGCTGCTCAGACCCCTCTGGGAGGTAGAACACAGTAACTGTAAGACCCAGAGCTATCAGGGCAGTTTCTATTTCAAATATTTCACCAGACCACATGGCAAATGATGCAACTTGACTTTTCAAAAAACACAGGTGAGAATGCTACAGAATGAAAGCACAAAAGACAAAGAAAACAAAGAAAAAAAAAATCAAACCAACTCCCCCACCCACGCAAAGGAGTACAAATAGGAACGGAAATACCAATTGTTTCCTATGGATGTTTTGTTTCCGGTCTCAGAATGGAAAGAATGAACCCAGGAAGGACAATAACAGCACACAGCCTCTGCAGAGCACAGAAGTTTCCACCTGCTAAGAAAACAGCAGGAATCTTTAACAGAAAATTATCTTCCCTTATTGGGTCACAATAATTATGTCGCCAAGAAAATCTTCTTAGACTTACTCTGGATAAGAAATAAAATGTACCTTGAAAAGATAAGTTTAAAAGACTAGCAAATCTCCTAGTCCCTGTCCTCAGGATGAAAAGTCCCTGTCCTTTTCATCCCATAGTAATCAGACCCGAGATTTCAGAGCACAATATTGAAGCTGCTGTGCTGTGTAGGTCTCCCATGCCCAAAAACTCGGGCAACTATTCCACAGACTTCTAACGGGCTGTCAGCGAACAGATGTGCAGTAAAAAGCTACTCACCAATTTATGACTCATCCATGAGGGTCAGGGAAGAGGTGTTCATTTTGCTCTCCAGGAGACACCCTGTATCTGAAAGGCAGCTGACACATACCTAGCTCTTCCAGGGTTAGCACAGAGCATTTACTGCCTGTTCAAAAATGTTAACAGTAATCATAATAAGTCATAACTACTGTTTACTGAGACTTACTATGTGCGTTAAATGTATTATCTCATTGAATCTTCATAACAACTCTACCACCATTCCTATTTTATCTACAAGAAAACAGAGATGTTAAGACGTACACACTGTCGTTTAGCTAATAAGTGCTAAAGCTGGTATTCAAACAGTACTGTCAGACTGCAGAGGCCATTCATTTAACCACTATGCTTTCCTGTCTCCTTTGTGCAAAAGATGGATTTCTGAGAGGTTAACTCAAGAAGAAAGCAAAAAAGCAAAACTTAAGCATATCTACAAAGATTAGCCAATCCCTGCTTAGTAATGATGCCAATAGAAACCGGTCTGGGCCGAGCTCCATTCCCTCACCAGTCCCAGCATCAGTCACCTGGGTACTTACAAAAAAGGCCAATTCTCTGGCCCATTTCAGACCTACTGAGTCAGAATCTCTGAGGAATCCCCATTTTACATGCCCCACCCACCCAGCCCAGGCAATTCTGCTGCACACTGCAGTTTGAGAACAGCTGCTTGTGGGATGCTCATTCCTCCTGTCTCACCTGGAAGACCAAGTTTATACCTGTTGTCCTGGCATAAGCATCAATAGTGCCCCTCTTTATTCTCATAAGAGTTTCAGTTTAGGCAATTTCCATGTATATATTTCTGTATTTTTCATACCAAAAATCAGACCATAGTGTACTTTATAACCTAGATTTCTTATTTAATGATTCCTACTTTTCCATTCAAATAAAATTTTATCTTTTCTAATACCAATCCACATTCAGATTTCCTTAGTCATCCCTAAAATGTCCTCTACCTCTGGTTTGATCAATCAACACTTTGCATTTTAAAAGTTTTCTGTTCTAAACTAATGACAGTTTCTCTCTTTTGTTAACACTGACTTATTAAAGAGATCAAGCCAGAAGTGCTATGGGCTGTGCCATCTTTTGGATTTTTCTGGATACCTCTTTATGGTGTTACTTTGTTTGTTCTTCTGTTTTCTATATTTTTTATCAACTGAAAATTAAGGTTTGATGGAGTCAAGTTTGGCTATACATCACAAGTAATGGTATTTACTTCATCTCTGTATACTTCAGGAAACATGTAACATCTGGTTGACCTTCCATTAGTGATGTTAAGATCAACCACTGGAAAAGGGTGATGACTTTCTGATCCCGTGATGGGAGAGTTACATTTTTCTTCTTGCAGCTAGAAAGTAATCTGTATGGAATCATTTTCTACGTAGTTTCCCATCAACTACACACCTGATGCTTTTAACACCATTGCTAATTGTTGCCTGAGTTAAAGGTGTTACAGAATGTTGATTTGCTAATTTTATCAATCCTACTACATTATTGGTCAACATTCCTTGGTAAAATAGAGATATTTTCCTCATTATCTGGAACCGTTTGGTTACCAGAAAAGGCAACCAATGTTATAGAAAGGCAAGTTAAATGTTTATTTCCTTCCCTTTACCATTTTTCACTTAAAGAGCTAGTTTAATAGCCCCTCAGGCCCAATTTCTGGGGTCCTTTTGCAATATCTCCATCAAAAGAGTGAGCATCTTCTAGAAAAGTCTAGTGGTTGTAGAACTAAATGCCAAAAAGTTTGGCCACACTGTGCACAGACGTCATTGGCCATCAGAAATATTCCACTGGAGGGGCCGGCTCCGTGGCCGAGTGGTTGAGTTCGCGCGCTCAGCTGTGGTGGCCCAGGGTTCGGATCCTGGGCGCGGACATGGCACCGCTCGTCAGGCCACGTTGAGGCGGCGTCCCACATCCCACAACTAGAAGGACCTGCAACTAAGATATACAACTGTGTACGGGGGGGGGGAGGGGGGTGGTGGGGAAATAAAGCAGAAAAAAAAAAAAAGATTGGCAACAGTTGTTAGCCCAGGTGCCAATCCTTAAAAAAAAAAAAAAAGATATTCCACTGGAAACTGCATTGTTAAGTGTTGACCCAAGCTAATTACAATTTTCACATGTGACCCAAATCCTGTACTGCATTTCTCTGAGCTAAGGCAGATCTTGAAGAACGCTTCGTTTATGACAGAACACACTCTTGCCTCTCAGAAAAGAGCTTTCACTAAGCAGAGGCAGAGCTGTTCTAGTTAATGGACTCTCAACAAGCAGGAGCACTGTACCAAGCTATGGGACAATGATTCTTTGTGTTCTGAGTTGATATGAGGTGTAGGGCTTTAAAAAGGGTTAGTATTTCCAAGAGAACATACGTCATACACTGTGGCATGTTCAACAATATCTCTCACCCCACATGCTCTTCTTACATTGTGACTTTGTCATTTCTGCCAGTGAGAGGTGGGGTCTGTGATCTCTTCCCTTGATTCTGGGCAGGCTTGTGACATGGCAGAAGTGACACTATGTATGGATGTACACCATTTGTTTATTCATTCACTTGTTGATGGACGTTTGGTTGTTTTCAATTTTGGGCTATTACAAATAAAGCTGCTGTGAACATTTGTGTACAAGTCATTGTACAGACATATACTTTCTTTTCTCTAGGAGTAAATGGCTGGATCATATGACAGGTGTATGGTTTAACTTTTAAGAAACTGCCAGATTGTTTTTGCAAAATGTTGAACCATTTTACATTTCCACTGAGAGTTCCAGTTTCTCCCCACCCTTGTCTACATTTAGTGTGGTCAGTCTTCTTAATTATTGCCATTCTAATAGGTATGGAGTAGTACCTCACTGCGATTTTAATTTCCATTTCCCTAATGACTAATGATGTAAAGCATTTTTGCATGTACTTATTGATCATTCACATGTCTTCTTCAGTGAAAGGTCTATTCTAATCTTTTTGCCACGTTTTAATAGGGTTTTCTTATTATTGAGTTTTGGGAGTTCTTTATATTTTCTAAATACGAGTCCTTTATCATATCTATACATTGCAAACATTTTCACCTTGTCGGCTTGCCTTTTCATTTTATTTCCAAGAGCAGAAGCTTTTAATTTTGATGAAGTCCAACTATGAGTTTGTTCTTTTGTAGATCATGCATTTGGTGTCAAAACTAAGAAATCTTTACCTGAACAAAGGTCACAAATATTTTTCTCCTATGTTTTCATCTACAAGACTTACAGTTTTAGCTCTTACATTTAGGTCTATGTCCCATCTTGAGTTAATTTTTGTATATGGTACAGGATATGGATTAAAGTTCTTTTTTTTTTTTGTGATATCTATATCCAATTGTTCCAGCAACATCTCTTGAAAAGACTAAGCTTTTGCCACTGATTATCTTTTCATCTTTGTAATAAATCAATCATCAGTGTATGTGTGGATCTATATCTACACTTTTTATTCTCATCTATTTCTCTTACACTACCACACACTGTCTTGGCTACCATAGCTGTGTAGTAAGTTTCAAAACCAGGTAGTTTTAGTCCTCCAACTTTGTTCTATTTTTTCAAACTTGTTTTGGCTATTCTGGGTCCTTTGCATTTCATATGAAGTTTTAGGATCAGTTTATAAATTTCTATCTAAAAAAAGCCTGCAATAGATCAATTTGGGGAGAATTGACATTTTAACTATATTGAGTCTTCTGACCCATGAACAAGATATATGTCTCAATTTATTTAGATCTTCCTTAATTTCTCTCAGCAATGTTTCACTCATGGAAAATCTTCTCATCTCTCTAAGAATATAAAAGTTTTAAATTTTCTTCTGCTCCCTGAATAGTCTTTGTTTTCTCTAGGTTTCTTTTTCTCTGTTTATTTGTGTCTTTATCTTTCATGTTAAAGGACTGATTTATTGGCAGTCTATTCATATTCAAGAGGGAGACACCACAAAGCCAATTAGCAGCTCTGCGTGCATGAGCAAGGACGGTTCACTAGTAGCTATCCCTGTAGGGTAACCGCCCATTTCACAAGAAACTCTAAAATGTCCGAATCTGTAATATTTTTGCCATGAGCTAGACAGGTTGTCCAGAGAAGAATCCTCAATCTTTTGCTCAGAGAGCCTAGTTGGAAGACACGGGAGGGGGCAGGATGAGGACTGAGAGTGGGGAAGTCTCAGGGTTCCACATGTACATTTTCACTTAATTTTCATTTTCATGATTGTGCCTCAGCACTTATCCTCTCTGCCTTGGTTCCTCAGTCTGACGCTTCTCTAGTTGAATTTCTCAAGAAAATAAACTTCGTTTCTTCTTCTGGCATATGAGAGAGGTAGTTATCTTGCAGGGTAGGGTATGGAAAGGGATCTGTGGTTTTTCCCTTTTCCTTATAAAGTTTTTCAACAAATCACCTGCTGTAAGCCCCTCTCTCTCCTCCAGCTTTTTTCTTCCCTGAGGAAGATTCGCCCTGAGCTAACATCTGTTGCCAATCTTCCTCTATTTTGTATTTGGGCCACTGCCAGAGCATGGCCGTCAACAAGTGGTGTAGGTTCACACCTGGGAACCAAACCCAGACCGCCAAAGCAGAGTGTGTGGAAATTTACCACTAGGCCACCAGAGCTAGCCCTCCACTCCAGCTATTTGAGGACACAGTGCCTCCAATTCCTTTATGTTTCAGAGATCTGCTGTGCAAACTGGTACGCCTGTTGGCATTTTCCTCTATAGTCTAGGCCAGTTACCACTTGTCCATCTGTCTCCTGTTTTCCAGCGTTTGTTGACATCTTTAATTTGTTGGCTGCTCCTTTCCTATGTGGATTTAAAACATGTTTATCCTTTGCACAAGTGTGCAATCCACAACATTTATCTAGATATCAAACAGTTTTGAATTACCAAGTAATAACCCTAAGTGGCAGGCCTGACCCTTCCTCCCATTCAGGGAGGCTGCAAGGTTAAGTCTAAGGGAAAGTGTGAGGCTGAAAGGTGGGGTCTGGTTCACTCAGTAATTAGTAATTTTTTTAATCTTTCTTTTTTTTAAGATCCAGGAGTGCATTTAGTTGTCATGTCTCTGGAATTTCTTTTTATTTATTTATTTATTTTGAGGAAAATTAGCCCTGAGCTAACATCTGCTGCCAATCTTCCTCTTTTTTGCTGAGGAAGACTGGCCCTGAGCTAACGCCCGTGCCCATCTTCCTCCACTTTATATGTGGGACAACTACCACAGCCTGGCTTGCCAAGTGGTGCCATCTCCACACCCAGGATCCGGACCTGCGAACCCTGGGCCACCGAAGTGGAACATGCGAACTTAACCACTGTGCCACCAGCGGGCCCCAATAATTAGTAATTTTAAAAGAATATGTGGTAGACTGTAAAGATATATAAGAAAATGTAGGTCACTCTTTCTATGATCCTTCTATAATGACAAACTGGTAAAAAAAGAAAAAAAAATTGCAACATGTTTGTCAGGTGGAATGGCCCTAATATAAAAGAGAAAGAATGTTTGTAAATCAATAAAAAGACCAACACCCAATAGAAAAAGAAATAAAGATGGTTAAAATATATGAGAATATATTGCAATAAAATGTGCAAATTAAATAATGTGCAAAAAAAAAATATTGAGCTAATTTTGTTTGTTTTGTTTTAAGATTGGCACCTGAGCTAACAACCGATGCCAGTCTTTTTTTTTCTTTCTTCTTCTCCCCAAAGACCCCCAGCACACAGCTGTGCATTCTAGTTGTGAGTACCTCTGGTTGTGCTGAGCTAATTTTAACCGACCAAATTAACAAAGTTTAACAGGTCAAACTTTCTTGGGGTGAGGGGTACAATTTGGCAATTCTGTCAAAATTTGAAAAAGTGAATACTTTTTGACCAGTTCAGGGAGTGTCATGAACATATAAATGGATGTTTGAAAAGCTGTTGCAAAAAGCCATCAGCACAGAGTTGATTAAACAAGTTACTGTTCTACCTCACAGTGAATACTCTGCAGCAATAAAAAATGAGAGTGGACTAGAGATTATTTTCCTTTTGTCTACACCTTTTTGACTGAACATTTTGTAATAAGTGTATCTTACTTTTATAATCAGAAAAATCAGGGAAGCCATTTTTGTTTTACTCATTTAGAAGCAACTTAGATTAGTAGTTAGGAGTACGATCTTGGGACCCGAAACTGCCTGGGTTCAAATCCTAGCACCATCCCTTGTTCAACCTTCACCAACGTTCTTGATGCTCCTTAGTTTACCTATCATTAAAATGAATATAATAGGGGCCGGCCCTGTGGCTCAACAGTCAAGTGCACACATTCTACTTCGGCGGCCTGGGGTTCAGATCCTGGGTGCAGACATGGCACCACTTGACAAGCCATGCTGTGGCAGGTGTCCCACATGTAAAGTAGAGGAAGATGGGCACAGATCTTAGCTCAGGGCCAGTCTTCCTCAGCAAAAAGAAGAGGATTGGCAGCAGATGTTAGCTCAGGGCTAATCTTCCTTAAAAAGAAAAAAGAATATAATAATACCTACTTCATAAGATTATCCTAAGAATTAAATAAATTAATATCTGTAAAATGCTTAGAACCTGCTTGACACACAATAAGCACTTGATATGTATTAGCTATTATTTCATTTTTGAAAAACAGATTATTTAGTGATTTGTGTTAGGCTGTCTTAAAATGTCTCAGTGTCAAAATAGCTGATTCAAAGTGCCAATAGTCAATGGGAAAAGACAAGAACAAAATTATAAGTTTAAACATTGGAAGGGAAGAGACAAAATGTAATTATTTGGAGATGATATAATTGCCTACCTAAGAAAATCCAAGAGAATCAGCTGAAAAATCATCAGGATTAGTAAGAGAATTCACTAGAATACTGAATAAAAGAATTCAGTAGAATGGAAAAATAAAACATAAATATTCTGAATTCAATAGCCTAACACTATAGCAGCACTATAGTTAGAAAATATAATGAAAGAAAAATAGATTCAATTCACAATAATAAAAAAATATATAAAATATCTAGGAGTAAGTTTCACAAGAAATATATAAGTTCTACATAAAGAATACAAAAACATGTTGAAAGACTTAAAAGGAGATCTGAAACTCCTGGATAAAATAATTAAAGCTGGGGTTGGGGGTCAAGTGGGTAAAGGGGATCATTTGTAAAGTGATGGATGGAAACTAGAATTTTGGTGGTGAATGCGATGTAATGTATACAGAAGTCAAATTACAATGATGTATACTCGAAATCTATAAATGTTATAAACCAATATTACCTCTATAAAAAAACTTAATGAAAAATAATTAATTAAAATGGTAAAAACTACAGTTATTCCCCTCAAATTTCTAAAAATCTAATGCAATTCTAATGAAAATTCTAACAGGGCATTTTTTTTTTTTTTAGGTATGAGGGTCTTCATGAGGATTTCTTGTAGTGGGGGGTCTTGTGGCTACGAACTCCCTTAGATTTTGTTTGTCTGGGGAAGCTTTTATTTCTCCATCATATCTGAAGGATATTTTTGCTGGAAAGAGTATTCTTGGCTGAAAATTTTTTTCTTTCAAAGATTTGAATATGTCATTCCATTTTCTCCTAGCCTGGAAGGTTTCTGCAGAGAAATCTGCTAAAAGCCTGATGGGGTTCCTTTGTAGGTTATTTTCTTCTGCCATGCTGCCCTTAGTATTCTTTCTTTGTCATTCATTTTTGCCAGTTTTACTACTTTATGCCTTGCAGTAGGTCTTTTTGCATTGACATATCTAGGAGATCTGGAAACCTCTTCCACATGGATAGCCATCTCTTTCCCAAGGTTTGGGAAGTTCTCTGCTATTATTTCTTTGAACACACTTTCTGCTCCATTCTCCTTCTCTTTTCCTTCTTGTATACCTGTAATTGTTATGTTCATTTCCTAATTGAGTAGGATATTTCTCGGAGACTTTCTTCATTTCTTTTTAGTCTTAGTTCTCTCTCCTCCTGTGTCTGGAGCATTTCAACATGTCTATCTTCAATTATGCTGATACACTCCTCTATGATGTCCATTTGAGTGTTTAGGGAATCCATATTTTGTTTTCTCTCTTCCATTGTGTCTTTCATCTCTAATATTTCTGATTGATTCTTCTTTGTAGTTTCAATCTCTTTTGTGAAGTAGCTCCTAACTCGTTGAATTCTTTCTTTACATTCTCTTTTACCTCGTTGCATTTTTTGATGATAGCTATTTGAATTCTTTGTCATTTAGATTACATATTTCTGTTTCCTCAGGACTGACTTCTGGATACTTGTCATAGTCTCTCTCGTCTGGGGATCTAATATAATGTTTGATATTGCTAGAGTGAGTGGTTCTGTTTTTAGGCACCCTGGTATTATTTGATTGCAGTTACCGCCTATCACCACTAGGTGGGGGTCAAGAGCCACATATTCTGAGCCCTCTGCCTTCAGCCAAAATCCAGACGTGGAGCTGTCCTGGGCAGGTGGGGGGAGGGGCAATTTCTCCTGCATGCTCTTGGGGTTTTCTCCCTCTGCTCTGGCTATCTGCTCTCCTGGGGTGTTGGCTTGCTGAGGTCACAGCTGGTGAAAGCTCTTGCCCCTGGTAGAGGGCTTCCCTTTAGGCTGCAAGGGCCCTAGGGAGTCCTTGATGTTCCCATGAACCAACGTCCCCTCCCCAGTTCCTTCCCTCTCAGAGGCGTCTGGCAGTCCCAGATTGCAGTCTTTAGCGGAGAGAGTCAAGTTTCCTCTTACCCCATTCCACCTCCTCCAAGGGGGGCTCCAGCTTCTCCGCCCTCCATTGTATGGCTGCATGTGTCTCTCCGTTATTTGTGTTATGTCTGGATGTCCTCTGTTGGAGTATAGATGTTTTTTTTTGTTGTATGTTGGAGGGGGAAGATTACTGATAAAGTTCACTCTGCCATGATGCTGATGTCACTCTCAGGGCTATTTTCTTTTTAAACTTAACAAGTTGATCCTTAAATTGATCTAGAAGAATAGATACTTGAAAATGGGCAAGAAAAGTGTGAAAAATAAGATGAATGAGGGTGGCTTACTCTGCCAGATATCAAATTAAAAGCATCATACTGACTCAGGAATAGATGATCAGGGGAACAGGTTAGAGAATACAAACCAGACACAGCATTATGGGGATTTAGTATATGGGAAGGAGCACCACCTGGATGGGATTTTCAGACAACTGTGTTAAGACAATTGGTTATACACACAAAAAAATTAAATTAGATCCATATGTTACACAGCACACAAAAATAAATTCCAGGGTGGACCAAAAACCTAAATTAAAAACAAACATTAAAGTACAGGAAAATATCTGTAGAATCTTGGAATAGGTTTTGTCTTCCAAATGAAGGTTCATAATCTACAAACCCTATGATCTCTTTTTTATTTAGAAAATATACACATATACACACACATAGATAGGTTAATCTACATATAAACAAAAAGTTGGAGAAAGAACCCAGCAGACTATGGCAGTGGTTAGGAGTTGGGATTACAGTGGTCTTTCATCATCTGTTTTATATTTTGGAGATGTTTGAATTTTTTCTGATTACCTTTGAAATCAGAAAAAAAAAAACCCCCACAGCAAACCAAAAAAAATTCTACTATGATAAATACCCTGATGAAATATACCAATACTCTCAGAGGATACTGGAATAAGACAAAGCTAGGTATGTGCAAAATGCATCAATTTCCAAAGCATTAAAATTTTGTGAATCCTAGCTCATCGTCTCATTCATCTTATGCTTGATTCACTTAAATTTGCTAATGACTTTCAAAATCTGGCATTCAGAATTGACCCAATTTTCCAGAAATAGTCTGGCCAAATTACAAAACAGTAAGACATGATCTCAAAAAGAATGCTTCTCTATCCTTATTTTGTTAATTTTGCTTTAGCCTCATCATAGTGTAGTTTCATGTTTAGACTGGTCAACAAACGCATCTGATATTTTCATTGTAAACATCTTTGCTGTAGACATCTTTGCCACAGCATTTTCACTGTGTAACTAATTGGCAACTAAGTCAATTTTTCCATAAAAGATAAAATTGCAAAAAATAAAATTAAAACAAATAAACAATAAGGAAAGAGGGACATTTAAAAGGACACAATGAAACATGTAGTAGATAGATATCTGGACTACATTTAAATGTTCCATCACATGCCCAGTCCTTATACTTCACCAAAGCATCTAAGCCAGAGACTGTGACAAATACTAAAATTTTGACCACATCATGTTCTCCACATCAAATAGCAAAAAATTCTCACCATTTTCAAGAAACTTATACTCATCAGGAATCACGTAACCATTTCTTTTTTGTGGGGGGATAGGAGGAGGAGTTTGATTCTTCGTTGGCCTCAAACTTCTAATATCACATGATAAGTTTGGTAAAGATGACATTAGAGAACAAGCTGTTGTATTTAAATTAGCTAAAGAATTGGTAATTAATACTCTTGAAGGCTGTTGTGAATGACTAGCTGCCTCTTTTATATTTGCCATAGCTTGGTAAACTTTTGGTTTTGACAGGTGGGAGGGATGACTGCTCACCGAAGGATTTGCAAACTGATATATCATCATTTTCTAGTATAGTATTCAATCCAACTTTACACTCACCTATTTCACACTTCCAGTAAGTTTATCATCGTAGTTTCTAATTGAAACCAAAGTGTCAAACTAAACTGTCAATCAGTTATTTTACGACAAAATTGCCTTACGGCAAATTAATTATGGAGTGAAAATGCTTGGGCAAACATGTCTATGGCAAAGATGCTGAAGGCAAAGACACCTAGAACCGTCAGTAAGAGCCCCCAGTTGCCCAACCAGGTTTCTGTTGGAAAATTAATGCAACTGTATTCGTTTTCTATTACCGCCAAAACAAATTACCACAAACAATGACTTAAGCAACACATTTATTATCATACAGCTCAACAGAAGTCTGACCTTGGTCTCACTGGGCTAAAATAAAGGTGTCAGCAGGGTATGTTCCTTTCTGGAGGTTCTAGGGGGGAATCCGTGTCCTTGCTCACTTGGGCTGTTGGCAGAATTCAGTTTGCAGCAATGGTAGCACTGAGATCCTTATTTCCTTGCTGGTTGTCGGCTGATGGCTGTTTCCAGCTTTTAGAGGTCACCCACATTCCTGGACTCATGGCCTCCTTCCTCCATCTTCAAAGCCAGCAACAGCAGGTCGAATTCTCATAATTAGAATCTCTCCTTCTCCTCCTATTTCCTCTCTCACTGCAGATAGGAAAGTTTTTCACTTTTAAGGACTCATGTGATTAGACTGGGCTCACCTGGATAATCCACGATAATTTCCCTATCTGAAAGTCAATTAATTTACTCACACCTGCAAAGTCCCTTTTGCCATGAAGGTTACACATTTACAGGTTCTGGGGATTAGGACATGGACATCTTGAGGGGTGAGGGCATAATTTTGTGAGCCATGGCAGTTGAGTGTGTCCTTTGGAACCCTCAGGTGTTGGAATCCTGGTTTCACCACTTAATGGCTAAGCAATCCTGGACCCTTACTTTAACTTCCCCATCTTTAATTAATGGTATCTACCTCATCCAACTGTCATAAAATTACATAACACATGTATGTATCAGGATGCCTACCAAATAAATGCTCAATAAATGTTAGCTATTATTCTTAAATATTAAACTTAAATGAGGAACCTTTTCTTATCTCAGTTAAGTTTCATCTTAATGTTTCCAACTCAGGGCCACAGCCTGTCAAGATAATTTTTAATCTTGATTCTGTGATCTTCAGTATTATACCTTCCTTTTAGATTTATGTTATCTTCCCCTTGATAAGCTTGCTTGCTGCTTCATCTCAGTCACAAAGTTAGGCAAGGTCAAGCTGTGGCTTTGGCACCATAGAGACAGCCCTCACCCATGAACACAATTTCATATGGGAGACCCTGACGCTATGGGTGTGTGGCTAAGAGGAAGGGGAAACACAAAGGTTCCTGCCCTGGTGGAGTTCATAGTCTAATGGCCCCTTTCACAAAAGAGAAAAACAATGAAGTCCCTGCAACAAGACCCACTCTATGAAACTCTAGTTTTAAATGGATAAGTGAGATAAATAAGGGAGATATTAACATCCCCATTTCATAGATTAACAAACAACTGAGGCTCAAGCCATTTTAAAGGATTTGCTCAGGCTCATATGGCTAATAACGGGCAGAGTGAGGCCAAGAACCCAGGACTTCTGACTCCAAATCCTACACTCCTACCCCTTCAGCACTATTCCTTCTAAGGGTATGGAAACCGAAATGGAAAACAGCTTCCTATGAACTGGAGTCGGTATAACACTGGCATACAGTTACGTTTACCACATCTCAGAAGCTGAAAAGCCCCAGAAAGGGGACAACTAAATGATGGAAGAAATCTTGTACCTCTGATGAAGGAAAGGCTTCTTCATTAAAATAAACTTTAAAAAAAAGAAAGAAAAAATCAGAACTCTTCAGCCTAGAAATGTCATAGCTGAGAAAAAAAAATCCAGACTGACATAACTAAGATTGACAGGAACTGTTTCCTATAATCTAGTTGGCACCTTTCAAACACCTGTTAAAGTACTTCTTCACAGAGCAGAAAAGAAATTTATCAAACTCTATACTTCCATGAAGTAGCACTATCCAGAAATATTCAGGCAGGCAGTCTTCATATCACTGAGTTCCTGGAAAAAAATTATAAACTGATCTTTAGAAATTAAACTGTGTTTTCCCATGTTTCCCATGATGAAGGGTCTTTACCAAGGGAGTATTAGGTCAAATAAATCACAGATATGGCCAATATAGTCTTAAAATCCACTATTATGACTTCAAAACTCCATATTCACTAAAATAAAAGGGTCTATATGTACCACATGCTGGTTATGTAAGAGACCTCCATTTACTATAAGATGTGCATACAAATATACATAATTTGTATATATTCAATACTAAAAGTAAACCTCTATTATAAACTTCTCTTAAACCAATAGTCAAAATAAATTTAACTTTGCCTTCCTTTAGAATTTAGGAGGGCTTTTATTGATATCAGATGAGTGAGTCAAGTCTTTATTAAAAAAAAAAGTCTGAAAAGGATAGGTTGAAGTAATTTGACTTGCCAACTTGCTGGATTTTCTATTACCTAAGCTATACTACTCTTTAATCTATAAAGTCCATTTGTATTACTGGAAATTTCTCAAATGGCAGCTAACCATCAATTCGAAATGGCAGTGATTGGGTTATGACAGCCTGTATTTCCTTCCCAAGCATCAATGGTGCGGTAGTGTAGAGGCCTTCCTGAATGGGAAGTGCCCCTATCTATCCTGGAGAGTTGTATTGAGTGTCAGGAAAAGTACTTTTATATATACTATTTCATTTGGAGATAAGTAGGTCAGATATTATTATTGTTCTCATTATACCTAAAAGGAATCAAAGGCTTAAAAGTTTCCTTAGATGACTTGCTCAAGGTCACACAGGTGGTTAGTGGCACAGCTGGGACAAGTCAGTCTCACCCATCCTAACCCAACGTTCTATTACACAATGCTATCTCAAAGTTATTAGGAATTGTTATTGACTCATCCAAAACCAGAATGTGATAGAAGTTCTGTTTCTGTCCCTTCTTAACTCCAATACATTATCCTGGGATGTGTACAAACTGTGCCTTAAGTGAAAAATACCACTCTTTCTTGCAGAATATACAGTCACCTGTCTGCCAGCACAAGGAGATACTTCTTCCAATAATTTTTGGGAGCTGGCCAAATATATACACGATCAAAGCAGGATTTTTGGTTGATACAGTATGACTATAGTCCAGACAGACTATAACAGGTCTTCCCAGCAAGCTTTCTCCCACCTAATGGAGCCATTTTTCAAATGCCTATGATCATTTCCTCTCACCACTAGATAGCCAACAGCACAGTGAGATTCTCTTGTGATCACAAATGTCTAGGTTTTTCTCAAAGCCACACAGCTTAAGGAGAAAAAAGTCAAAGTTCTAACTCCTGTTTCTTTCTTCCAAGTCTCAAGGTTAGGATCTGGTGTACCTCAGATATTTCTTCAGGCTCAGAAAGGCTGGTCCGTGAAGAGTAGTTTTCAAGATGTCCAAATCCAATACCTAGGTGTGTCAACACTATCATTCCCCTCCGCCCACGATAGCAACCCAACCCATATCCTGGGTCCCATCCACCTCACCACAACCTGATAAAAGGAGGCGGCTGGTGTCATTCAGAAATCCCATGGAATGGAACCACTGTTGCTTAACCCTCTCCTCAGCTAGCTTCTCATATGCTGGGGCACAAAGTTCTTCTCCTAATCTCTGACCTATACCAGCTTTAAGGACAGTCACATGAGCATTCATGATGCAAGAAACTGGTAGGTAGCCTGATCCTTTCCTTGACTCACTGAAGCACTGCTACCAAAGCAAAATTACTATGGAACAATAATAATAACTAACCTGATCAATTTAAGAAAACTATCTGGATAATTTAGGCAAGAATAAAACTGTTACTCAATAACAATCTTACCTATTTTATCCAAATAATTTCAACAGCCCCTTTCCATAAGTGATAACTGCAGTGTCAGAGAAGAATCAGAAAAAATATCACCATCAAATAGAACTGCATTCTTGAGCAAACCATATCATCTAGCCTGAACCCTACATTGTACTGATGCAGAATTAGACCTAGGATCCATTACTATAACCCAGGTCTCCTTCCTCAGTCTCTACCCTTTCCCCTGTACACGATCACATGCTCTTCATTGGAAGAGCATCAAGTCCCATTACTCAGCTCTGGGTTACAGCTCAATCTAATGTGTCACCCCTGGTGGTAAGCAGGTTGAGGGTAGGGCTGCAAGATGTTACCCCTGTGCATTTTCAGGGTCTTGCTCTACAACTTATAAACCATATGGTCTTCATTCACACATAATGGAAATAACTCCCAAAGCTGTCCTACCTTCCTCAGAAACATAAACTAAGGAAAATAACAAGTTTCACTGATTCTGAGATTAGTGTTTAGAGCAGAAACTGTAGAGAGCAAAGGGTTATTACACAGCAGGAGGAGATACAACAGGCAGTGGAACTATTTTAGTCTTTTTGGTCAAGTGGTAGAAATTTTGGCTCAAAGATTAGCACTTTGCTGAGAAATATTGTGGCGTTAAATAACATTCATATAAGGCCTTTGAAAGACAAGTCTGAATCTGTATTGGCAACAGTCCTGTAGGTATTACTTATCCTAATGGTCTAGCAAGAAAAGCTCTACCATGATTGAGGTCATTGACATTGGCATCAGTCTTCTCTATTATTTTGTATTAGGCAGAAAAAACAGGTTTTGTTATGTGTCATATAGTACATAAAACAAAATACATTAACATTCTTATTTTAGAAAAAAGGCTGCTAAAGCCCTCTGAAGAATTTATGTATTACACACACAAATGTTTTTGTTTTTAGATACTGTTTTCTATATAAATCAGTCTCATTGAATTTCTCTTCATGACTTTGAAGCAGCTATGTATGTGTCAAAGTCTAAATAAACCTCGGCAGGCTAGATAAAATAACCTCTTCATTTTCAAGGAAATTTGAGCACGTTCATGAATACGTCCACCTGCAGGCTGAGGCTCACTAAGTGAGGGCAGCTCAAAACTTAGTAACTGAGTTTCAGCAGAACCTGAACTGAGCAGTCAGTGCATCATTTGGTTTAGGAACTCAGAGAAATTCTAGTTTCTACCCATGGAATCATCCCCTTCCCTTCTCAAATCCCTTTTCCTAACTATTCACTGTGCACAAGACCCCAGTGGGCCCTCTTCCCTGGCCCCAATTCCCCTGCCCCATAGTCCATGGTGACAGAACAGAATGAGCCAGCCATCACAGCAATACAACCGTGAGACCCAGAATCGTATATTCTGCTGGTGTGGAGGTTAAACTAACCCACATTCCCCCAACACCCCTTTCTCAACATTTCTAACCAGTGACATTAAAGCCCTGAAGTACTGCATTGGCCCTTGTTTAAACTGAAGGATTGCTGAGCCAGACTTTTTTTCATTGTAGTAAAAAACACATAACATAAAACTACCATTTTAACTACTTTAAAGTGTAAAATTCTGTAGCATTTAGTGCATTCACAATGTGGTTAACCATCACCACTACCTAGTTCCAGAACATTTTATCACCCCAAAAGGAAATCCTGTACCCACAAGCAGTCACTCCCTATTCTCCCTATCTCCAGTCCCTGGCAACTACTATTCTTCTTTCTAACCATTTACCAGAGCAATTAATAATTTGGGCTAATACAGCTAATACTTCCAGTCACTGAGAAGGACCAATTAATTCAATGAGCAAAAGTGCTTTTTTGTTTGTATAAGAATTTTGAGGATTAATATCTGGATTCCAAGGCAATTTAACTTCAGGTCATAACATCCCTATAGGTTTGTCTTGTTAAACTTGAGTAGATCACTTATCTGGGTCTCTCTCATTAATTTGTGACACAGAATTACCGTACCTGCTTCCCTCCACACTCCGTGCAGTGCTACTCACTCCCTGACCTCATTTTTCCACTTTACAGTGGAATTCATAAAAGCCAGAACAGACTTATGTTCTACTACTCAAAGATTAGAGATTCACTTACTAATTCTCAGTTCTTCCTATTTAGGAAACAGGGTTTTGCCTCCTATCTGAAAAGATGCCTTTATCATTTTTCTGTTGTTTCCTTCATAAGCTTAAATTAACCTACTGACTTTTCAAAGCTGTTTGCTTGAACTTTTAATGTCTGGCACATTTCATGCACTTGATAGATACTGGAAAAACAAATGAGTTAAATGTCAAAAGAAGACAAACGGTTGCAAGTGACACTTCTGAAATGATTTTTGTAGAAACTAAGACTTTTTGGTACAAACTGTCACTTTTCCTTTGCATCTCCAAGTTAAAACAAAAATAATCTTATCTACTTTAAATTCATGCTTTGTGACATAAAATCACAAAGATAAACTTTAAATGGAAATCAATGAATAACACAATTTGCTTTGACTATTAGGAACACACAGAGTCCAATTAAGTTAAAAACGGCAGATGGCCTAGGACATCTCTATTTTTTAAAAGCTCCTCACAAGATTCTGGTTTCTACTCATGGAATTATTCCCCCCACGAATCCCCCAAATCCTCTCTTCTAACTGTTGAGAACCACTGCTAAATATTACTGTGCAACACAGGCATTTCCTACCATGTCTTTTTTCTCCCTCTACTGTCCTAAGAAAAGTCAAATAAACAAAATCATACCCAAAAATCATCTTAATAATCTAAGTTTCGCAATCTTAAATTGTAAGCAAGTTTCAAGCCCCAAAACTCTCTCACTGGTATTCAGTTATCTAACAAGCTACACTAACATTACAGTAACAGTCATACTATTTCAGGCCATTTACTGTTTATTTTCCAAGCTCTCAATAAATCATAACTACTCCCCAGAAAGGGTTAATATTGCTCTTGATTTCTCTTGGTATTTTGGGGGAGAAAAAACAAAACAGGAAATGATAACCAAATTATCAAATCGACTCAAAGCAAAACATTTCAAGGTTGTTCGGCAGCGTTAGCCTACCTGATGAGCAGGTCACACAAGAGATCAGTGTGTTTCCAAATCAGGAATTGCCACTGATTCAATTGTGCTTCTACATAATTCAATTAACAGTTCTATGTGATTTACATAAAAGGACTGGGTACACAATAGAGAGAATTTTTGAGTATATACAAGCTTTCTGCTCTTGAAAATAGTGACTCAGTAACAAATCTACAGAGAATACTTTCAGTGCATAAAAGTGTCCAGAATATTTCACTGATGTTTAAACTTCATGGTAGTACTTATGACGAAAGTTTAAAAGGGAGAAAATAAGATGGGTCATAAGCCTACAACTAACAAAAAGATAAAAATATTTGAGGTTTAAAAATAGGGCCCCTTGTCAAACAACTCTCAGTGCTCTTTCATTTGATTGTGTTGTTTGCATATTAGAACAAACAAGTAGTTAAAGGTGAGATTTAGGCAATTGGAGATTCTTAAAATATATAGATATGATTTCCTGAAAAGGGAACTCTTGAAGACAGGGTTCTACTGAGCATGAAATGATCAAACTAGCCTACGCTGTTGGTTTCCACAAGCTGACTAAATTAGGGTGCCTTTACTTCTACTCTCTTCTACGTATAATTTTTTCTCTACCAGCTAGTTTCTCTCAGGATAGCAAAATGGCAATAGCAGTCGCAGGCCTATCTCACACATGCAGAGCACACCCCTTTGGGAGAGCATCTTCTCACCCATTCTTCAACAAATCCTAGGCTTCATTGTCCTTGGATCAAGCTAGGTTTGTCTGTTCAACTCAGAACCATATTACTTTGTTTAAAGCAATGGTTCCCAACCCAGGCAATCTGACACCCTTTTACTATGTTGAAATAAAATTCCTAGATAATACCTACCTACCTAACACACACACACACATAATTTTAAGAAAAACAAAATAAAACCCTAATTATAATATAAGGGAGAATAAAACATAATAAAATACATATTGTTATATATAAATGCTCAGGAATGGCTACGGTAGAATACATAAAGAGATGAACGTGACTGCTACAAGTGAAAACTGACCCTGATGGGTTGTAATGTCACTTCAAATACCACTTCAATGATGTAATTTTCCAAAACGGTGAACACCTCTTGGAAATAGTCCAAATAAAACAATCATCTTTCCTTGATTTACAAGGTAGTTCCTAGAAAATTCACTGCACTGTACACAAAAATACTTTGTGCTTATATATACAAAACAGAGTTATGTTCTAGGATCAGATAATATCTGACGGGATACTGGAAAGTCATACGGGATAAGCAACAATTCTTCCTGGTCCCTGCCCATCAGATATTTGTAGTATCTCCCAAAATGTGAAAAAGCACTCGTACAAATGATTGAAATGTTCCCCAAGGGGGTGGTACCTACCTTATTGAGAGCCACTGGGCTACAGGGATGAGACTAAGTCAGCCAGGCTCACTGGAACCTTGATTACTCTATACAATGGGGGGAGGGTGGATGGAGGGTGGAGAGGCAGCAATATCTGCCACTTCTAACTTCCTCATTCATAAATTAAAAGAATTTCAAGAGCTCCCGCAGATAAAAGGCTTTATTTATATTGAAGAAACTTTTATTAGTAAAGTCCACCATATTTGTTCAAGTTCAAAGCACGTTAAAATTGAGATGGCTAGGAAGGTGATTAGCTGAACTAAAATGTATCAGGTTTTTAATTAACACTTTAATCCATCTGGTAGAAATGCTAGGTTTTAGGAAAAGGCAAAGACATCACAGATTAAATATGCACTAAATTTAAAATCCCCAATAACTTCTTTGGCTTAAACAGGAATCATTTCTGCACATTCACTTACTTTTTGGTTGACAATGGAAATCATCATAGTAAAAAAAAATTCTGAAGAAATAAAGCATGCTGAAGGACAGAACATACGAACCCTAATTTTTCTTTTTGTCTAATCCACTGTTTTTCAAGGCTTAACTCTATAAGAAAACCAATGGTACTATGAATTAAAAGGCTTGCACCTCTTTACACGGCCTCTCAATGGACTAAAAGTCTCTTGAGCAAAGACCCATATGGAGACAGGGAGGTTATCACAGTTATTTTTCTTATAAGAACCTGTCACCTGAAGAAGTTTTTAAGTGAAACAAAGCTCCTTGTGTTTTAGATTCCTAATTATGGAATAATGTTCTACACTTAAAATTTCTTCATTCTAGAAAGAGTATCACTGATAACTACTAAAAAGCAGTTACCTAGCAACCTACCTATCTCTGCAGATAGCAATATAAAGAAAACGTGAAACACAACTGACCTCATTCAGTGATTCTTATTCTCTTCCCTCAGTTCAGTCCTAGAAAACAAACAGTTTGGACAACCAAACTACTAGGACGCTGCTAAGTCTCATGTCATTGCAACTGCAAACATTTTTTATTTGGTGAGGTAATACCCTCAGCAGGAAAGCGAGGATTCTAAAAGGTAGCTTATGTTCCATAACTCAGTTTTGCAGACTCATTATTAAATATTTAATGGGATTTGGATATAAAATGGAATTTCAATATTAAAAAAATAAACTCAAAGCTAATATTATTTCTTTACAGCTGTAAAATCTGCTCTCTCATGTTCTAAAAACAGAAAGATAGCAAAGGGAAGAATGTTGTTAAGGCTAAGGAAAGAGGGAGTGTTGCCAAAGCAAACTCCATTAACAGCGGTGACGCCCAAGTAAACTGTCAAAGACACTACTGACAGCAACCGCATAGGGCTGACACATCAGTGCATAGATCAGCAAGGCCCAACTCACCAACTAATTTGCACCTGAAGAATTTACTTGTTATTTTGGTGGAGAAAGAGCACTACGACAGAGTTCATATCTAAAAGTCAATACCACTTAAAACAAATATAAATTAAATAAGCCCTGTCACCATCCATGGATTTGTTTACTAAAATCTTAGGCAAAAAATAATCTATAACACTCACATTCATATTCGTTTTCAGAGGGAGGGGAAGGGAAGGAGACAACTATTAGATATATTCACAAGTTATCTTTCTTTTTGATGAGGAAGATTGGCCCTGAGCTGACATATGTGCCAATCTTCCTCTATTTTTTTATGTGGGATGCAGCCACAGCGTGGCTTGACAAGCGATGTGTAGGTTCGTGCCTGGGATCCAAACCTGTGAACCCCAGGCTGCCAAAGCAGAGCACGGGAACTTAACCACTATACTACCAGGTGGGGCCCCACAAGTTACCTTTTAAAATTAAGACATTCCAATTTTGCAACAAATATAGAAAGGTATATACTGGGGGGGGGGGGGGGCGGAGAAAAGCTTGGTTTATTGTAAACTTAGGTGAACTTACGTATTAAATTGGCAATGAATGAGGAATATACACAGTCTGCTATCAAACATTTACAATTCATATACAAGTTACACTTGGCTTCACTTATTGGGCTCCATGATAAGGGTCTAAAATGCTTCTAGATTGAACCTAAATTTTTCTAGATCTTTAGAGGGCTGAAGGGACACTGGTCCACTGCTTTCAAAATTCAAGGGGAAATAAATGTTAATATGTTTAGTTTCCATTTAAACTTTCTATTCAACAGCTCTTAAATTTTTTAACCCCCTGCTTTTCTAAAAGGATTAAGACAATTGCCTTTTTTATATTAAAATTCAAAATAAAGCTTTTACAAAAGCTCTAAATGAGATTTCTACATGCAAACTAAAACTCTGAAGATCACAATACTGCTATTGCCAGCTAAAGACTTCACAGTTATTCTAAGTAGATAAAACATATTCTCCCTTCTTTTAAAGATGAAAATAAAACGGCTATATCAGTTTTCTATTATAAAAAAAGCTGTGAACTTGGTAACAAGTGTTTAATAGTCTCTTAATACCATGTTTAGTCTTTATATCTTACTTGCCTATGTATGACGTGCTATTTTCCAAAAAAGGAAAAAAACAGATCCAATGAGAGAAAGAATGTTTAATAAATGGTGTTGAAACAAATAGCTATCTGTTTTGAATAAAAATAAAATTAGATCCTTATACCTTGCACCATATAGAAAAATACATATATTACTGATGGATTCAAGAGTAAAAAATAAAAATGCAAGTACCAAAAATTCTACATACAATTTTAGGGGGTTCAGACTCCCTAAAGCCCATCCATGGATCTCAGATTATCTAGAAGAGGAAGTGTTAATAATAACTTCTATTAAAATCTCAATGCCAAATATCAGACATGTTTCCAAGATCAAGTCACATGCAACAAATGAAGATGAACACATTAACTCATTGTTGTAACTTTATAAAATCTCCAAACTAGAACTAGAAACAGAGGCACATCAATACAAATGGACAATGACTTCAAAAAAAACACACCAATTTAAATAAGTTTGAGTGCATACTGTACAACTGTATCTATATGCCTGTTAGCCTTTCAGAAATATAAAATCAGCTAAATCTGTAATACTTAAAATTTATTATGTGCAATGTTATTCTCAAACTTGATTAAAATACTTAATAAATACAAGTTATGTTTAATATGAATAACTGCAACATACTTAAAGATCTAAACATATAATAAGAATTCTATAATATTAAAATGCAATACTTTCACCTGCGTTCATCTCATACACAATGGAAAAATACTTGCAGATAATTAGCATTAAGAATGCAAATATATTTTCACTGTGGAAGAAAAATAATAAGATTAGAAATAATATATTTGCGTAATCTACAAGGAGGCTGTAGATAGTCTACATTATGATAATCTATTTTAAAATGAAAACAATTCAATATTTAATTTTACAACAGATTTACTCAAGGCAAAATACTTGTTTATTACAGAACAGGACCTTAAATCAAAGTATGCAAGGCAACCTTAGATCAACCATTTTAAATTTCTTTTAATGAAGTGTAGCTTTAAAACTGTAATAAAGGTGAACATAAATTCTAACATGCTCTTCTCTTCTTATAAATGGGATGATGTAGAAAAGCAAAGCTTCAATGTGTAGGGATTGGAACCATCTGTAAAAAATTTAAAAACAAAGTTAATAATCCACTTCATCAAACTTTCAAGAATACCTTGAATTAGCAGAGTAAATTCTTTCACCTTTTTATAGTGTTAGAAGCAGAAATATAAACAAGGAAAATTCTACATAAGATAAGGGAAAGATTCCTTTTGTTCATATCTACTAGCAGGTAAGCTCCACAAAGGCCATCACTACTTTCCTACTGTTCTAAATATGACCTGACACATACAAGGCATTCAGTATTTTTTTAGTGAATTAATCGATCGTTACAAATAAATAGTATCAGGATTAGGCCTATGTCCATCTGCAAAGCTCACTTAGCAGAAAATATTATCACAGGGTAATTCCTCTATAAAAGCCAAGTCAAATACAGTTTGGGAACTGAGATAAGACTGGAACGTACAGTACAGGAAGATATTACTGAGCTGAAAAAGTTCTGGGAGATCTAGTACTAAATCTCTGATCATTAATAGGGCATATAAATTCTAAAATTACTCAATAAAAAATTGGGTATAATCCACAAAAGTACTTCCATTTTATACATTTTTCTTTAACTTTTCAGACAGAGCAGAGATAATTCTTCATCAACTGATTATGCAAAGGAACAATTCTGGTATCTTAATGTACCAGAATTTTAGTATTAAAAGCTATAGCTCCTTAACGTAAAAAAATTCCTATAAAGGAAAAAAAGCATACACACCAACAAGTATTTGCAAGACACTGCATAGGATAAAAAGAAAAATAACTGTACCTGCCTCCAAGGAGTTTACAATTCATATACTATCTTGAATATATCTCAAATATGCATCTAATTTTAAACTCTTTTAAAACTTTCTATCAAAAACTAAGCCTGGCTCACTACTTAAAATTTACTTTTGTGACTAAAAGTAAAATGAAAGGAGGTATTCCTATTTATTTATTTTTTAACTTTTTATTAAGAAAATTTTCAGACATAAAAACTATATAGATTAGTATAATGAACCCCCACATATATATCACCTAGCTTTAATAATTGTCAACATCTGGCAGTCTTATTTCCTCTATCTGCCCTCCACACATTCTTTGGGGCTGGAATATTTTAAAGCAAAGCCTAGATGTGTTATTCCACCCATAAATCCTTCAGTGCACATTTTTCTTTGTTTTCTTTAATTATCACTTGTAATCACACCTAATAAAATAACAATTTTTTCCTATTATTTAGAAAAAAAGTTTTAACATCCTTTAGATCCAAGATCAAAGTAAATACACAGCACAAAGCTTTGAAAGTTGAGCACTTGAGCATTCTTTGCATGGTAAAAAAGAAGCCATTTACGGTTATGGAAAGAATAAACAAAGTGACAATTTCATTTGACAGAAATTAAAACAATGAAATACCATTTTTCATCTATCACACCGCTAAAAGTTAAAAGTATGACAACACTCAGTGTTGCTAAAAGTATTGGGCAATGGGCATTTCCATATACCACAGATAGTAATGTAAACTTGTGCAAACTTTCTAAAAGGCAATCTAGCAACATTTACCAAAATACAAACTTTTATGCCCTCCACTACTAGGAAATTGCCCTACAAATACAAAAGTGCAACTATAAGGATATTTGTTACAGTAAGAGAAAAAGATAACTGGAAACAACCAGTGTTCATCAGTGGGAAAATGCGTAAATCAAATAAACTGTGGTACATCGCTACTATGAACAGCTACTCTGCAAATGCTTTAAAAAAAGAAAAAAACAGGTATTTTGCATGTGCTGATAAAGAAATAGCTCCAAGATATATAAGTGAAAAGAACAAGGGACAGAGTAGCATGTATAGAACAACAACGTAAGTTTTTAAAATGTAGCTATATATACACTGGAGAGGAGGAATAAGAGGAGGAGACAAAAAGGTTAGAATTTATAGAAGGCATTAACTTTCATTTTGTACTTTCATGTACTATTTGAGTTTTTTAACCATATATATGTATTGCTTTATTCTAAAAAGATCAGTATGGATTGTGGAAGCCAGCCTCTAAGATGGCCCCAATGATCCCTACCCTCCTGGTATTCACAGTCCTGTACAGCCCCCTCCCACATCTGTGTGACCAGAAGAACACAGCATAAGTGATGTATGGCACTTCTACCACTAGGTTATAAAAGACATTGTGCTTTCTGTTGTTGTCTTTTGCTTTCATCTCTCTCGGATCCCTCACTGAAGGAAGTCAGCTACCTTGAAATGGCCAATGTGGCTTGACAAGGCCTGCAAACAACCATATGAGTGAGCTCAGAAGTGGATTTTCCAGCCCCTAGTCAAGACTTGAAATGACCACAGACCTGGACAACAGCCTAACTGCAATCTCATGAGACCCTGAACCAGAACTACCTAGCTAAAATGTACACAGATTACTGACCCTTAGAAACAGTAAGACAATAAATATTTGCTGTTTTAAGCTGCTAAATGTTGTGATAATGTTACACAGCAATAGATAACTAATACAAGGGTTATGTGGATTGTGGGATTTACATGCCTTTTTTTCCCTCATATTGCCCTGTAAGAAAAACTAATAAATGTTGTTTTAAATTCTTTGTCAATGTTTCTGACAGTTAACTCCCCTTGAATAATTACAACATCATTTTACTTACTTGGAACTCTTATCTGGTAGTGATTAAGTGCTGTAAGGGCTTCTACTGCATCAGTTTTGCATTCCCATTCTAACAGCCCAGAAAGCGTTTTGGCAGAAGCTAAAACAAAACAAAGAAACACAAATCCAGTATTTGCTTTTCATCAACTTAACCAGAAAACTTAAGCAGAGGGAATGTGCACTTACGTTTTGCATCAAACACTTTATATTTGATGAATGTAAGAACTTCATGGTCATTACACAACTGTCAAAGAAATGTAAAACTCCATTAAAAATACAGCCAGAATAATATTCCTACCTTTTTTAGAAAGTAAATTTTAGGGCAGCATTTAAGTTTTCAATCTGAGAAGAATGAATTAAATCAAATGTTTTTAGATTAATATGTCAAATGAGAAAATCAATTAAAAATAGTGATACTCTATAAACTATGTAAATAACGAGCTGTTATACAAAAAACCACAGATTTGTAACTAAAATATTTATTCTCAGAGTTGACCAGGATTTATCTAGTACCTAAGGTAGGGAGTAAAGTTCCAGAAAATCACTTCTTTTCTGAAGCATTTCCTATGGTTAGGGAAAAGGCAGGGATATACAAAATTTTGTTATGGGTGAGATTTAAGGACATAGTAAAAGAATTTTCTCAATGCAGGAGTAAGGGTGTCCCATTCTAATTCCAACTCGCAAAAAGATTGAGCCACAAACCAACAAAAGACCAATAAAGAATGGAGGCCAGAAAAGTATAATGGTCAAAAAATGAACTATATAAAGTATCAAATAAATAACAGAATACTAACAATAATATCAAAAACAGAAGAACAGAGCAAGACTTAAAATGAGGCTAAAATATATTTTAAAATAGGAGATAGGAATATTCTACGCAACCTGTATTTTACTGCCCACCTTTGTGAAGGTCTCTTCTGTGACACACAGTGGAACATTATAATAATGCAGAACACATGACGGTGGTTGAATTATATTCTTAGATGCTTGGCCGGCACTTGTAAAGCGATTGTTTTTGCTCATTGCAAAATCCTTGTAGCTACTTGTACCATCCTCCAGCTCAAATATTTGACTTGGAACAACTGAATGTTGTTTAGACACACTAAAGATTAGAAAGGAAAAACGTACAGAACATACCTTGTTAGATAAAAAAGCAGCAAGTAGCCAGTCTCGAGATGTTAACATATATGCCTGCATCAATCTTAATAAAAAAGGCATATGTAGCTATTTAAATACAGCTTAAATATTTGATATTTTGAATATTTACTTAAATATTCAAATTTAGGTTGAGTTATAATCAATCACTCTTATAGGTTAGACATCAATTAGCAAGAAAAATCTATTGAATATATTCTCATATCGGAAAACTTTAACATAAAAACTTGCTCATTTTAACATGCTGTTTTATGATCATAAAACTAAAAACTAGGTATAGGTAAGAAAAATCTGAATTATATGACCTTAATACTTTGTCTAAAATGACAATACTACAGCTGCTAGTTTCAGATGTGCCCTTAATTACATTAAAATATTCAAAATTGAAATTAACGTCTCTAATAAAAAGGATAAAGATTTTCTAATATTTTTAAATTTACCACTTAAGATAATTACCAAACATTAAGCCGTTTCCCAAATAACTTGACATTGTTAAGGTGTGTGACAGCTCTTTCTACAGCATACTCATCACCCATTTCTACCAATGCTGTACCAGGAATGGTCTTCATAAATTTTACCTGTAAATATAAAACCCCAAAAAGGTGACCATTTAGTTCCCTTTTACAGTAACAGGATTTCTAAAAGATAATGTGATTTAAGTGGTTGATGTCAAATATAGAAGATCACCTGGAATCTTAACTTTATTCTGCTGTGCTATTGGACACTCAACTCTTATCAAAATTCAAGAAAGTTAAAAAGGAAGACTACGATTCTATTGTATAGCTTATTGAAGAGGAGCACAGGCTTACCTTGGCTCCATTATTTATTAATTGTATGATGTGGGGCAATTTACTTCACTTCTCTGAGCCACAGACTTCTAAATAAAATGGAGATACTGATAGCATCTGGCAGAACTCATCAATATTTATTCATTCAACAAATATTTATTGAATACCTAATATGTTTTGATAAGCTAGGTACTGGGGATTTAATGGTGAACGAGACATGGAACTCTTGGAAGCTAATATTTTAGTAAGTAGGTCAGAAAATTAAAAGTAAATAATTACCAACTATTCAGAGTGCTGTTAAAGCAATAAACAAGACGTTTATGTAGAAATAATGGAAGACGGACTTGAGATAGCCATTGCTAGCAGGAAGGCTGTGTAAGGTTAAGAGCAATTTTTAAAAATAGTCAATATTTCACAAGTTTTCATGATATATATCTTGGGCAGAGGCCATACTTATCCTCTTATATTATTCCCATTTTAGTATACAATGCTATAAGGGTTACAGATGGGATAAAGTATGATAATCATTCGGCATAGTGCCTACTCCTTGAAAAGTCCCTAAACAGCTATTAGATACCACTAACATTCCTGACACCTTGAACACACTTCCTTCTTAGCTGTTAACCTCTAATCAATATCCGAAATGTATTTACGCAACAAGTGCAACACAGCACTTATATCAACCATTGCAACTGTCAATTTTAATGCTCTAGTCTATCATTTTTTTTTACTATATCTGCACTTGAACAAAACCCAGTTGTAGCAGACCTTTTCAGCTTTATTTAAAATCAACTACCTTCTTGTGGGCAAAATTTCTCTCCCTTGATTTAATACAATAACATCCTACAAATCTAATAGTGACTAAATATATATGTTAAATATGTAGTTCTTGTACTGGTAAATCTCCAAGTCGGAAAAAAATTAACTATATGCAGGTCTTTGAAGGATTATGATGACATTAACAATGTATCATTTAAAATGTTTAAACATTTTGGGATGTGGAGTAAGAGAGACTAAAACTGTTCAAATAACATACAAAAAACTTAAGGTTTATTAGAAAAAGTGATTTAGGTTTCTAAATCATGAGACAATTGGTTGATAACACAAAAGACAAAGATCTACTAAAGACGTTGCTCAAATTGCCTGATTCTCGTTGTGTACAAATGTGAAAAGCACAAACAGAAAAGTAACACCATGCAAAGAAGGTTAAAATATACATTAAAGCCCATTTAGTTATCAAGCCTGCAGTTCCTAGACCTTAACTAAACACCCAGGTGTTAAGATAAATGTTTGTGTGAAAAAATCTGAACTACTTTTCCCAATGTTGCTAAATCTGTCCCACGTATACTTAGCTACTTATATAAGCAGATATATCCCATATGTTATCCCCTAAACCAAACTGTTGAGGAAATTCTTGTTTCAGAGATTTTTCTGAGTTGCTTCTTCAGATCAAGGAGGTTTTAGAATTAATGGAGTAATAACTAATAGTACCAACTTTCTAAGCCATGCTCCCCTCCCCCCACATACTTATGACTCACATGCTTATACTTTTTTATTGTTGTGAAAAAAACACTAAAATCACTTAAAACAACAGGGAAAAATAACATTACTACAGTATTGAAATTCAAGCAAGTGTATCAAACAATTGGTCACTTAAGACTACCTAGTTAAATTTTCCATGGTTCTTTCAAAAATATTTTAGCATCCACTTTATGACAGGGAGTATTCTAAGTATTTGTGAGGTATCAATGAACAAAAAACATCACAGATCTGGAGAAATCACAGAGTTATCTGGTAAAAATAAAGTCACAATTTTAAAGATCTTCGAAAATACGTAAAATTTAAACGTTTTGCTACTTTTTGAGCGTAAGCCTCCGGACGGCATCTTGGACACATTCTACCAAAGTGGGTCAGTTTCAAACAATGATTGAGCTAAAAGCACACTGTTCCTCAGAAGATATTAGAACTCTTAGCATTTGGGAGGGAAATGTATCAATCCAGAATTCTCCTAAAATTCATGACTTGTGGCCAAGCTCTGAGACATGTTTATGTATACCCAGCTACATGAAAGTCACTGCTCTTTCAAATCCCACAGTTCAACGTATTAAATTCTAGAATCTCTTTGAAATGATTAAAAAAATATAGGTTTTATGCCTAAAATACTCTAGCAACTGATTAAACTACTGTTTTGGACTTCAATTCATATTAGTAAATTATTTAAAAATATTTTTGGAACCAATAATCTATATTGATTACCTACCAACAAAAAATAATTTCTAGAGTTCCTACCTAATGGATTTTTAGCTTCTGTGGGTAACTACTGAAAGAAGCTGCATGTTCCTAGTACAAGGAGAAGACACATATTTGCAGCCTTTTCAGATTTTCCTACTAGATATCCTAGCAAAAGAAATTAATATAAAATGAAACTTACCTTTTCAATATTTCCATATAAGCAGAACAGATTGAAAACTCTTGAACAATTCATTTTTAGCTGATGTAATCCACTAACCATTACAACTGAACCAGAGGGATTTCCCCCATGCATGTAAGAGGAAGAAGCCTGCGGTAGTGGATAGGCAACAAGCTCCGGTGTGTCTCGAGAACCCATTCTGTAACGACTTGGTAAAGGCAGTAATGGACCATGGGATCCTATAAAAATGATGAAAAAAAAAGAAAACACAATGTTAGCAGATACATTTCACCACACAAAAAATAAATTCTTAACATTAGCTAATTTGACATATGTTCAAGGAAAACTCAAATGTGTGAATATTCAAATATAACCTGTGGGAATTAACAACATTCATGTTTGTTTCTAAATCTAATATACATTGACCTGCACACACCTGCATACCTCAGGCTTTAAGTTTATATTTTTAAAAAATAGTAGTTTAACAAAAAAAAGTATATATGATCAGGCCATAAGATAGAGGGGGGAAATCATTGCAAAATTTTGGACCTCTGTATATAAATTATACCTCCAACTAAAAAACAAACTTCTACCAACCTCTTTTGGAGGATAATACAATAAAATATACAGTGAAATCTAGGAAACGATCTCTATATGGATATAACAAAAAGAACACCTTTAGTTCCACTGAAAAGTTGTCTCCTTGAAATATATTTTACTATAATGTACTTTCAAGGTTAGTATTTTAATTCTTCTAATTCTAATTTAGGAAACTAAAACCCTAGATTTAGTTAATACCTCACCAACAAGGAGGTGTCATTATTTAGCAACCTCCACTTTTTGAAATAGCAATAACCCAGAAGAAAATAATGCCTGAGTATCTGAAACTGCTGTCATAGAAACATACACAATCTATGTCACTTATATTGAGAATCCTTACTAAAAATCCTTGCTAACTTTATAGTAGTTCTAAACAACTTTAAATTATCTGGTTTTCCCATCCATAACATTAGAAGAAATAAGAAAAATAAAGCTAGAGTGAATAGAATAGACAGTAATGAGAGAATCTGGAGAAACTGTTAATACTATAAGTGGGCATAGGGCACATTTACAGCAGCAAAGAGGCATAAGGAACTCAGAAGAAGCAACTAAGATGGAGACATGTAGCTCAGAAATCACTCAGGCACTCGTGAGTTAGTGATTATAGAAACATACTCTAGGGTACATGTAAAAGTCCTCCTGATGTGCAAAAACCCCAAGTTCTTCCCTTGTTTCTCAAGAAGTAAAGCATATGTAATGCTACTGAATTTCATTTTCATATAAGACTAAGAGACACACTTGTCATCTACTAAGTGAGTTACTAAGAACTACTATATTTCAGTATCGTAGCACGCTATTAGAGCTTATGTGGACTCCAATGCAGTATTCAGTATTCCTAATATAGCTGCCATTCCCAACAACACAGCAACACTACCACTGAGCACACTGAGCGAACAGTGTGAAGTCTTACAATTTTGTGGAGGAATACTTTATCAATGCATCATCATTAGTCCTGCCTTAAATTGGTCATGGTTTTCAACTGCTCTTCTTGCTGGTAATTGTAGTTTATCAAAACTATCAATATAGCTCATGGTGAGTTACTTTTTAGTAACCATATATATTTTGGCCTCTAATTTAGACTGTTATACATACAGTCGGGTCAAACATCACTCATTCTTATCCCTACTGCAAAAGTACAGATACATATTATACTACTCCCATACTGCTACCATTTGCTTGTACAGTAATGACACTTTGCCATTATCACTAAATTTTCTTTTTCATAGAAAGTGGAAACTTCCTCCCTGCTTAAATTGGCCAAGGTCCAAATACTTTGAGTCCACTGCCATAGGTAACAATCGAATTCAGTGCAAAAGAATAACTGATGTGTGTAATTATGACCTTGAGCCATCAGGATCAAATTATGTTACCTACGCTATTTAAACTGTTACCTATATTGTTTAAGAAGATTAAAAATAGAAGTCTTTTAAAAGCTTTCTATACTAAATAATCCATGCAAAAAGTTTTGGTGCTTAAAAAATTAATGCTTCAGGAATTTAAAAAAATTCGCTTATGTGGAAGAATGCTACATAAATGGAATTAACATTTCGAAGGCATTTCCCATCTTTGATAATTTAAAATCTTTGGTCCAGGAACCATGTCCAAAGATGCTAGCAATTAATATATAAACTTTTCTTGGGCTCACAGCAAATAAATATGTATATTCATTTTTGCCACTTTTCAAGTATGAAGGCTTCTACCCATTCACCCTACAGGGCTGGGCTTCCCAAATTTAAAGAATTCTGAAAGCATAGATTTATACTGCTATAATAAACTAATTAATAAAATTAATCTAACTAAATAAAGTTTCTCTATTCCCTCTTTCTCACATACCATCATAAATAAAAAGCCACCCATGATATTGACACCAAAACGCAAATACCCTGTTTTGCTAAACTGCTGATCTAAAGGGATACAGATACAATTCACAGGATTTGTAAAATAAAAAAAAAGGATACAGATATGATTCACAGGATTTGTAAAAAAGCTCAGTATCACTAGCACCCACTCCCATCTTCTTTGTTTTTTCCCCAGTTTCCTCATCTTCTCTTCTCTGCCTCTTTTTATGCATCTCTCTCTCTCTCTCTCTTTCCTCCTATATCCTATTCTGCTTACTTCCCTAGGAAAGTAAACAAATTATCATCAGAGTTAAATGTTTCAATGGATATAGCTCAGAATGGACAGCTCTACACAATTCTATCACAATCATTCCTTCTCAGCAGGACTCTCAAGAGCCTGAATTTTCCCTGTTTAACAACTGTCACTTCAAAGAATTCTGCATCTCTTTAAGTAAGCTTACAATTTAAAATTTACAGACACACTTTAAATAAATTAGGGCATGAAACTGACAAAGAATTTCACAATAGGCTTTTATAAAACAAAAAGTTCTTCTAGGGCATATAACACTTTTGTTTATACAATTTGTCAGTAAAACATATTTTATAAAGGAAGGCGAACCTGAAAACCCATTCTGAGAAGACAGTCTCTGTCAATACTACTACAGTAGAGTTCTCTATCCTTCATCTGTTCTTTCAGAGTTTTCTAGCCCCCTTTGGCAAAACATTTAACCAATTTTTAGCCTTCAGCTGACTGCATGACACAGTTATATACTCCATAACTACACTACAAACTTGTGATTAGCAATTCTTCTGTAACACTCCGTTTTGCAAAAGCACAGTAGGCTCCTAATAAGTGTTTCTTTACTGCAGGATCAGAACTACCCATATGACTATATTTAATGCTTACTCAGTTAAAGAAAGAAACTAAGAAAAATGATTAAGGAACACACTACTAAACGATCATAGTAAGATTTTCATTGTGTACCACAATTACTGTTTAGATTTAACCTAGAGATTGTTTCAGTCTCTTCTGCCATATAAACTTATGACCACAGAAACTTGAATACATATACACACACACACACACACAAAACACAGAAGTAATAAACCCCTGGAGTTCAAAAAAAAGACACTAGGGAATAAGCTAAAACTCACAGTTAAGAATGGTCATCAAACATGTAGGCAATCTGAAAACATTTCCAACAAAAGGCAACACTGGGCTTTCCAATGATAAATCCCAAGAGTACAATATAGCAATTTCTATTTTCTACCACTTCTAATAGTATTACACTTCAACTTCAAACCACAGAATAGGTGTGGTCAATAACTACTGCTAAAAACTAAAAAATATTTAAAAACACAAACCACAGAATAGGTAGGGTCAATAACATAGCAAACATTAAAACTGAGAAGTTTTAGAAGAGGAATTAAATAAAAACAAATTTAACCAAAGCCAAAATACCAACTGTAGAGCTAAAAGAAAGAATCAAGGATCTAACCAGATACATGTTTCCTTTTTGACAAATATTCCATTCTTTCTAACTTTATTACTCAAAATTCCTCTTTGTTCATAATCGTTAGAATGGAAGAAAATACACTTACTGAGCAATAATACTTCTTTTTGAGCCTAACAGACCAGAATCCATTACTAATCAAAATCAAAACAAAAGAAAATATAATGGGAAAAAAAGCTTTCAATTCCCAACCAACAGTTCTCATTTATCTCAAGGATTATATAATATATCAATATCCTAAGAAAATAAAGGATTTTAGACAAATCCTTAGGAGTACATTATAAGGGACTGATCCCATATAAACCAAGTCAGGCGAGCAGGAAAAACAGAAATAAGAAATGTGCCATTCTTCATCAGAAATGCAAAAATTCTAATAGTTTGTCTATACTACCTTCCTTCTGCCTTGACAAACTTACCATAGCCATCATGTCTAAACGAAGAAGGGTGTTCTCCCAAAATGGCTTGCCTCTGGCGACCCTTTCCTCTATCTGACACAAAAGTAGAAACATGGTTTTAACAATTTTGACCCAAGTACTTAACAGAGTTCTCACATGGGAAACACCCATTCAAAACATCTATTACAATTCATAAAAGAAATATGATTCCTGGTTAACTTTAAACATCCATTCATATCCAATTTAAATACAAACACCAAAAGTTTAAGAAAGTAATTCTATCTAACAAATTCCACTTAACTTGAAAATATCTTTTTGGCAAATGCCAAATACAATCACACTTTCATATTTAAGGAAAGAATGGATACTTTTCAGAAAATGAATGTACACAATGCTAGTTTGACACTGTACAGAAGTTTTTACCAATACATGTCTTTAAAACAAGCTTTAAGTGCAGTACTTTTGAAAGACAGTACCTGAATCATACTATTAGCTTCAACAGCAACACATTTTCAAAGTGGGCTTCTTTCAAGAAGTTCAGCATAAGCCAACAACAACCTGTATTACATGGTTTCACAATCAGTAAACACAGAGTATTTTGTATGTATATACAAATATTTACAAACACCTACTGACTTGAGAGCTGGAAATTTGCACATCACTGGCCCATATTATATCATGGATTGGTCGTTGTCTATAGACCTTAACACCAGGCAAGACTATGAGCACCTCCCAAAGTTTAAAATATGCCAAGATAAAGCTAACCAAGGGGGCTACATTATTGGATGAAAGTACTACAATACTCCTATAGGATAATTTTTACTCTAGCTACATTTTTAGGGAAGGCATGCCAATTTTCCCAAATCTAATTTGAGACATCAAAAAAAATTACTTGTATGTGTCTAAAATAGCACTTCCCATGGTGGTTAGTAAATTTTAGAATCATTGTATAATACTTTTAGAAAGTTTGCTGACCAAATTATCCGTCCAGTAAGATATTTTTAAATGTATCTTGAGTCTGATCATTCTAATCTTTGAAAATTCAGAGGCTTTCCATATATCCTTAGTTACCTAAACAAATGAAGTTTATGGGAGATGAGAAATACTTTGATTCTCACTTCAGTCTAGAGAAATATTGTTTTAATTACCTATTCCAAGTTATCATATCATTGAAAGGGACCTAGGAGGTCATCTAGTTCAACTTTTATTCAGTGTATAAATTCTCTTTACATCATTCCTATCAATTAGGACCATCTAGCCTCCGCTCACCCAACACCAGTAACAGGGTACTCACTACTTTCCCTTACATTTTTTGTTAGTCCTAAATCAAGAGAAAATTAATTTTTATACTTTATAGAAATTGGTCATCTACCCATATTCTACCTCATTTGGGACCTCAAAGACTAAGTCTTTCTCCAAAAACTCTTTCAAATGCATAAAAGTTATTATGATGCCCCCCTCCATTTCCCCAAAGTCATTTCTTCTCCTCTCTAAACGTTCACAGTTCCTTCTTTCCATTATACGGCTTCCAGTATCATCATTTACGTCTTACTCCCTTGAATCAATCCAGTGCTTATCCATTCTGCTAACATTCCTCTGCTTAAGCATGACACCAAACACTAAATACAATTCCTTATCTGATCTAGGAATCTTAAACGAAAACTACCATAATGTCTTCATGGTTTATTTTTATTGAAACGGTTAACGGTGTGCTATAAAGGCAAGAGTACTAAATTGGGAATCAGAAGATTCCAACTTAACCACTAATTTGCTGTATAATCACAGAAACAATCTTCATTCATAACATGAAGGCGTTAGATGATCTCCAAGGTAACTTTCAGCCAAATATTCTCATTATTCATAATTCCCTTTATTTGAAGCATTTGCTACCTAATATAACATCACATAAAACAGAATAAGTATGTGGAAGAGTCAAACACTGAATACATCCGGCTATAAACAGTGGTTTGTAACCTTTCACAGATTCATCTGAAATCTGATGGAGGCTGTGGACCTTCTCCCCCAAAACATGCACATATACACAAGTTTTGTTTAACATTTCTAGAGGGATTCTCTGAAGTCCAGACTAAGAATCCTTTGCACTAAACTGTAATTTGGGCTGAAAAGGACTTTTAAAAATGAGGTTGTGGGGTCGGCCCCATGGCCGAGTGGTTAAGTTCGCATGCTCCACTTCGGCAGCCTGGGGTTCACTGGTTCAGATCCTGGGCACGGACTTACACACTGCTCATCAAGCCATGCTGTGGCAGGCATCCCACATATAAAATAGAGGAAGATGGACACAGATGTTGCTCAGGGCCAGTCTTCCTCAGCGAAAAGAGGAGGATTGGCGGTGGATATTAGCTCATGGCCAATCTTCCTCACAAAAAAAATAAAGAAGAAGAAGAAGAAGAGAGGTTGTATTTACAAAAGCATTCTTTTTTTTTTGGCCGAAAAACTTACAATTCAATATCAACTTGAGTGGAAGCTGAAGTCACTATAAAAACAAAAACATAAACTGCTATAGTCTTGCCAGACAAATATCTGTAAAGAATTAGAAAACAAGACTTCTTTTCCCTTGAAAACATAAACAACCAAAATTCTGTTTTACTTCCTTTAATTGTATTTCACTATTTAAATATCTACCTTACACATTTCTAAACTTTTCTGACTGTATTTCCTTGCACGGAAAACAAATCTAAGCTAGCTTTGGGTAAACTTTAGAACTTTTAAAAGAATAGATAAGAAGCATATCCATAAATGTTTTAAGAGACATTAAGAAAAATGTAGCTAAAACCCACTATTTCAAATGATTAAAAAAAATTTTTTTAAACAACTGAGTGTTCAATAACTTGACTGTAATTTGACAGAAGTGAGAGATTTCTCATCAACCACTTGTTCTGTTGTTTGAGTACTAAGGCTTTGTCTTCCAATACTGTATTCAACTGCACCAAGCCTACACCAAGCAGACTTCTGTGATTAGTGAAAAATGTGGGGTCCAGCCCAAGCTGCATTACAAAACAAAACTGTTTGCAACGCAATGAACAAGGCAAGATGATTTCAGGCCAATCATCTAAAAGTTCTAAATATTTGAACATGCAAAGGATCGTCGCATTGTCTTTTATTTTTTTTGTTTGGCAAGAATACGTGCACTATAGAGTCCCTACTGTCCACGATATTTTGGATGCCATGAAAATTTTTCCTGGTTTATTGATTTTTACAGATACATGTAACTGTATCTAACACATGGTTCAGATAGTGATATTGTAGTTGAGATGTAACCAATACTGCAGCCCCCTTGTTTTTACAAGATCCACATTTTAATTTGTACACTATTCCAGAATTGCCACACGGTTAAACAGTTTTTTCAGTCAAATCTATGCTCATGAAATCTAGCATTTGTAAGTTATAGGTGAAAACGCATCTCAAATGAAATGCTCTTATTTTCAGATTTATCAAGTTTAAATATATTCTACCTTGAACAGACATGTTACTTTCACCTACATTTGAAATGTCAAAATTTCTAGTTACACAAATTAACATGAGTGATAACCTTAAATTGTTACAAAAAGTGACAACTTATAAACAGCCACTTTACAAAAATCAAACCACACAGAAAATCATCTTTTACATATAAAGCACCTTTCATTATTATGTTATTCTATTTAACGTCCACAACTGAGGGAAAAAAAAAGTAAATTTAAGTGCAGCAAGTGTGCACCTTTCTAATCCTTTTATCTTTGATATCTGTGTGGATTGGTTGAGCATTATCAATTCCCAAGACCTATAGATAAATTGGCCCTGGTTATTTGCCAATTAACAATTTGAATCTAAGCTGCAAACAGTTACAGTAATGGGCATTAAGATTTACAACATTGTAAATAAAGTCTAGTATCCGTTAGTGTAAAGTTTTAAATTCTACAACTGAAACCTTACGGGAAATCGGACCATATACATACAACTTGAATAAATGGGCACAGTCTATCATGGTGTTCATCCCATGCAAGTCTGAAGTACTGTTAAGTGTCCTCCTTTAAAAACTTGGGGTGATGGTGCATGCAGTATGCAGTCAAGGTGAATTGCAAGTCTGAGTTTTTCAGAGGGCTTTTTGCTGATGCCGATGTTGTGCATGATGAAGTGTAGAGTCAGCCTGCTGGAGTCCTCTATCCTTCTTAATGCCTCGTCCAGCTTGGGGGAAAAGTCCTTTCCATAGAGAAGCAGTGTGCAAGTTTGCAGTTTGTAAGGAATATTCTGAGTCAGTTTCCTCTCCTCCAAAGAGAGAGAGCTGCTTGGAGAAATGCAAGTCCTTGAACTGCGGGCGTGCCTGTTATGTGTGGGCTCCTTGTTGAACTAAATATAAATAACTCAGTACATACCAGTAGGGGGCACTAATGTTCAAGGTTATTCTCCAGCATTACGTGGTCTTTTGCAACAAAAGCATTCATCAACAAGGTTTTCATTTGAATGAACTAGCTCATCTCAGGAAAGAGGAATCTAATTGCATATAAAAATTTGTCAGCAAACGTAAGTACATTCTAAAATGCATAAAATACCTACCTCGTCTTCCCAAATATGGTTTAGTGTAGTCCCAACTGTCATTGTCATTCCTAATAACATTTAGACGAGTTGGCTGTTAAGATTAAAAAGAAAGTAAGTTCAAATTGAATACCCAAAGCATAAATATTTCTTTGTTGAAATGCTGAAAAGAATATTTACCCTTGCATATTCGATTTTTAGTGTGCAACATCCAGCATATATATCTGCTCCATTGAGTGCTGCTTTAGCTTTCTGGGCACAAAGGACTGATTCGAATGTCAGCTCTATTAAGGAAATTTGGTTTAAGGTGTCCAACATTTAATCATTATTCACTTCCTAAGAAAAAGACTGAAAACAACCAGAAATAATTCTCTCACTTCCGGAAATGTTTTACCAAATAAAATTTCTAGATGAATTTTTAGTAGGAGAATTTATTTTTAAGATCAATGGTACTAAAGAAAACAGAACACAACTAAACTATCTACAGGAATCCTTCTGAATCATCAGAAGTACTTTATCAATTGAGGGAGAGAGGAAAAATGGAGCATAGTCCCATTCCCTAGCAAAGCACAGCTTGCTATCTTGAAACAGGAAATATTTTACTCAAAGTAGGAAGAACATTACAAAGAACCAAAACAATACAAAACAAATATGTGATTCTTATATATTTCTGAGAAGGCAGGGTTTTATCATCATTTAACTATCTTCATTTTATTGGTTTTAAAAAATTACTTAAGTCTACAATTGTTTAAAAAAAAAAATCAAACCATAAAAGTAGTAAAAAAAAAAAAAAAAAAAAAAAAAGCAAAAACACCTTGCCAGAAATAAGCACCATAAAGAGTTTGCTGTATATCCTTACTTTTTTCCTATGCATACACACATACACATAGGTTAGGAGTTTTTTCTTAATTATTACTATTTTTTTAATACGATTGTACTATATATGGTATTTTATAACCTGTTCTTCTTACTCAATGTATAACAAATTTAACACAGAGAGGCTGTTCTTACATAAATCATGACCATTTGAAAGACTCAATAAAGATAGGTAAGAAAGGTTCATTGACTCTAAAGTTTTGGCACTTCCAAACTAACTATTTTAAGGAGAGGTTCCAAAAAGATCATTTGGGATAAATTTCAAAAAGATAAAAGTGTACATATTATGAAATAGTGTTATTTTCCCCCCATTAAAAAGGCAAAGCACACTGTTAAGATGAAGCACTGGACTGTTTTATGACAGCAAGTTATTCTTATCATAAATAGTAAAATTCTCTGTGGGTACTGCAGTTTCCTTTTTTAAATCTAGGACAAGTAGATTTTGGGGGAAGGAGTGAGGGAGAATAAACCACCTCTTGTGCAGAAATGATGGATTAAGCAGGAAAAAATAAGATCTATATTACCCAGCATTCATATACATCAATAAAAATTTACAAATAAAGGATATTCAACCATTGCTTGTATTCCGTTTCTCTTGAATATAACAATACGTTGCACTTTTCCAACAGGGTTGCATACAGTATATAAAACATCCTATGAAGGAAAGAAAACAGGATTTCCTCACATTTTACGTTTAGAAAAACATTAAAGCTATACTGTTTTTACTAAAAAAAACAACTGTCAAGATACCATTTCTATTAATTACTAACCTTTTTAAAATTGTTACACTTTAATAAATCTAAAGTCATTTCCTCACATACACAATATACCCACATCAGAGATGTTCCAGTAAAACATCTGAAAAGCATTACTATCTATTTTCTCTCTTAAATGAATCTTCAAAATGTTCTTAATACATGCCTAAAATAATCCCAGACAACAAACAATAAATAAACCAAAACTGTAATCGATTACTTTATTTTTTCCAAATATTACTCTGAAATGTTTAATATTAAAATCACTTGAATTATAGTAATAAATATTTATTAAAGGGTAGTAGTAGGACATTTCCGTATTTATTTTTCAAGGGACACTGGATATAGAGAAAAAACCCAGGGAAAATCATTTACACAGTGTTAGATGTCACCAAACAAGAGGCGTGAATCATCTAAGAGAGAATCTAAATACCTACTTACTAACAATTCATCAACTTTCAAGAAATTTCTTAAACATCTAATTATATAGCCACACCATTACATATTAGGGATACAACAATAAACAAATCAGAGTACTTGTAGTACTCTAGATGAGTTATATTCTTTCTCCCAAAACACCAAATACCATAAATATATTAATACTGTTAATAAGCCTATAAACATTACAAAAGTAGATACATCCTGTCTAATTAAATTTAAATTTTAAACTAAACCTATGCTTTGTTTTGAGTTTATGTCACAACAACTTATACCCTTAGTAGAAATCATAATAATTAAAGCTTCTCTTACTATGATATTCTATTTGTTATAAAAACCAAGTGTCCTTGTCACTTGATTATTATGAAACACCATGTGATTACAAAGTAGAAAACTCAACTGGTTCAGGACATGAATCCTTTTTAAAATTCTACTAGTATCATTTTATTAAAAGGTGAAGTAGGAATAAATCAGGCAGGTTTTTAGCAAGCTATCTCAAAACAGCTTATAATGATATATGCCTCTTACTGTACTATAGGATTCTATCATTACCTAGTAGATGCTGTTAATACATGCACTGGTTTATGAGTGAGACAGATTTCTTGGGTCATTTCCAACAAGGCTGTCTAATCCTTTATTATCAGAAACAGAGTTAACATTGATGCCAAGTAATAAAATTTTTAAAATGTGCTTATTTAATTATGACAGCTGTGCTTCTGACCTGTTTAGCTTCAGTACTATTTCTTTGTTGATTAAACCTAATATCAAAATTAATAATTAAATAAGTTTTTAAAAACCACATTATTTTCAAATATCTAGAAAGCAGTGAAGAAAACTATAGGTTAGTCACTCTAGAGGCAAATTCCAAAACCACTTTTATTTTAGTTTGTCATACTACAATACATACCACTGTAATTGGATAAAGAGGATTCTGAATTGATAGCAGAAGAACTTTGTTGCCTCCTGATGGATCATCAGTATTTCCTGGTCGAGTGATCCTTTTGCTAGTAGAATAGTTGAAAAAAGCCTGTTGACCAGCAATGTACACAGGTTCATCCGCAGCAAACGTTACACATTCTTTGGCACTATCTATGTTCTCAAATTCCACTAGAGCCTGCCGTTTAAATGGCATCATCATCACATAGCTGAAAGGGAGATTGAGAGGGAATACCCAAATATAGTAAGTTCAATTAACATTATTTGTTCTCAATCAAGTAAAAGTAGACTTTAACAAAAATGTGTTAAATCATACAGACTAGTATTCTTTACTACCTATATCCAACGTTAGTCAACTCAAATCATCCACATAAATTGTGGTATAGCAGGTAGACGGAGCCTATTTGAAAGCTTATCCTCCTGTGACTGAAAGCTTCTCCACCTCATGCCCTCCTCAAGCACAATTCTTTGATATTAGTTACTAATGACACCACCCAGTTTATTCCTCAGGCTGCCACTACCAGGAAGTATTAGAAAATATCTAGATACAGAAACCAAGAGAGATAAAACTCAACAGAAGGTTAGCAGATGGGACACCTTACAACAGAAACTACAACCTCTATTGAATTTTCCAAATAAACAAGTGCCCACATTAATAACTAAGAACTGACTATACTTTCATGTATCTTACTAAAAACAGAGAACCAAAGATAAATAGAAGCAACTGCAAACCAACCAAGTTTCATACAAATAATCTCCTCCAAAATATTTTTAAATATTAAAGAATCCATGAAAAGACGTTCACTAGAATATGGTAATCATGTTTCCTCTGGGCAAGAGGGTGAAGTATGTACTTTTCATTGTATACCCTTTTGGGGGGAAATACATTTTAACACATGAAATGAAAAATGAAGAAATGAAGGAAGGCAGGAAAAAAAGAAATCAGAGGACATGGATCATAACAGGGGAAACATGTTCTCTGTTCACAGAAACAAGGACCTTAAAAATTATTTAAAATACAATTAATATGGTTTTTATAAGAGCAGAAGGCCAGAGAAATAACATTAAGTGAGGCCCTCAGTGACAGCACTGCTTATCAATCAGGCATCCAGGCCCTACCACTACACCTTAGAAACTGGCAAATGCTTTCTAATTAATAACAAACAGACCACTTTGTAGCCTGGCAAACTATATAACTTCTTATGAATTTCAGCTTCCTCATTTAAAAAACTTGGAGGAGTGTTGTCAAGGTTATAAATTGCTTGCCTTGCCTCATTTATCTTTGTATCCTCAAAATCTGGAAACAGAGCCTGGTATATAAGAAGAATTCAATCAATATTTGTTTGTCTATGAGGCTTATTAGCTCTCCCCACCCACATCATTCAAAATTAAACAAGAAAATACAGAAACAGTAAGGCCTTGGATTTAAAGATTTACCAACTACAAACGTAAAACACAAATCTCAGGAGAGAAAGATCACTTTTAGAAACACAGACTCCTTGCTGAAGTTCTAAAGTCTTACATACAAAAAACAGAAAACCCTGGAATCAGATCTACGCTAAAGAAATTAAAAAAGAATAAATATTCTCTTCCTACAAATATACGTTGGTTTAATAGCTAAGTGATATTACCAACTAAATATGTTAATAATGCCCTTTGGCTCTTTGGAAACAGAAAAATTATAAAACTACAAAAATAAATTCTTTATTGGCCTATTATAGACTGGGTCATAGTAAAACTGCTTTCTATAACTACAGTAAGTGACCTAGAAGCACAGACTTAAAAAGATTACCCAGGAAAAGTGGCATTATGTGAAGATAGAAAAGGGAAAATTAGAGTGTCAGCACATAATTTTTTAAAAGTCTTTAAAAAGCATTAATATGAGGAAGATTGGAAGACCAAAGAGAGAAAAAATAAAACAGAAGGCTAAGAGACAACGGTAGGGTCAGTGCTTTCAGCTTATAGCTTGAAACACATTTATAATTTTTAAATCAAAACAGGAAGAGGCAAAAGACATACTGCATAAATTAGGTCCCAAAAGTTTTGTACTAAAATTTTAAACTAGTATAGCTAATCACTACCTAGCATTCTCTACTTTAATGGGAGGGGAAAGGGAGAAAAATAGACTCAGTATATATTTTTAAATATTCTTTTGTTTATAACGCATGAATATACTACAGAATAAAGACCAAAAAAACAGCAATTTTATCATCCTAACACAACCATTCTCAGTATCTTGTTATAGTTGCCCCTGAACTTCTTTCCTATACATCTCGTTTTTAGGTCTAAACTTACTATGTATTGAACTTGGTGACTCATCTTTTTAATATGAGCAGTTTCTATTTAATCTTTATAATCCCATACACACTCACCACTAAATAAGTCAATAAACAAATAGGGAAAAGTTCAATAAATGCAACATTTTGAATCAAAACATCTACTCCTCATTGGAAGTTGTTCAAAGTTCTTTCAGTTTCAATAGCAGCCACCTCTTATTCAAGATCATTTCATACAATTCAAACTCCTTTTACACATATTTATGCCAATTAAGCTCTCAATTAAACACTAATTTGTTCCAATTATTTCATGACTTTTCTAATCTTGAGGGCAGAATGATGTACTATGTAAATTAAGTGAATAACATTCATATATGGAATACTTTACCACAGACTAAGTATCAAACAGTATAGAGTCTAAAAATGGCCAGGCCACCTAAAAATAATTTAAATTACTCACCAACTTAATCAAATAGTTCTATTTCTTTAATCCCCAACATTCAGGTCACGGTCATAACTAACATCAAAATATCAATATAGCTAGTATTTCCCTAAAGTTTCCAACTGTATTTGCTCATCAACTTGTTTTCTGACACAGCTTCTACATTTCTTGGCTATAAGAAAATAACTTAAAAAGCCCTATATATATAAGAACAGAAGAAAAATAAACCAGAGATAACCATCTCTTTATAACTTCTTGGGACAATGCACCACTTAGAAGATCCTTATAACGACTGGAGTTAGTCTAGTGCCAACATGCAAGTCTAAATAAGGTCTAAGGAGTGGGCTTCAATACATAAATCTCAAGACAGACTTAACTTCCAATATCCATTCCAAACAACTAAGAAGTGATGTAGTCATCTCAGTGATACTTCAAGAAATGGGCTTTCTTATGCCCATGTGGATTCCCAATTTGTACCTCCAAGCACAAAAAATATCTAACAGTGGTTTCTGTGGTACACAAGAAGAGATAACAGGTTTGCCAAGTTATCCACCTCTAAACGAGGTCACCAAAGAAATTAATAAAAAAGATGCCACGGCATAGGGGTTAAGTTAGCAAACTCCACTTTGGTGGCCTGGGTTTGCAGGTTCAGACCCCAGCCGTGGACCTACACCACTCATCAGCCATACTGTGGCAGTATCTCACATACAAAATAGGGGGAGACTGGCACAGATGTTAGCTCAGGGCTAATATTCCTCAAGCAAAAAAGGAGGAAGAGTGGCAATAGATGTTAGCTCAGGATGTATCTTCCTCAGGAAAAAAAAAAAATATGCCATGATGGAAGGTGTCACCTAACACTACTCCTACTCCTTTGAAGCAATGATTTCCTTTCTGTTGTACATCTCTGATCACTCCCCCACCAACTATTTATACATCCTTTCAGTACTCAAAAAGTCCATATAAATTTTTATAAAATTGAAATAATCAAGCTATCTCAGCAAATATATTGAAATTTCTCTCGGCTTTATGTATTTTGACATAGTCTGGCTCTCTGATGCCTCTAACAAAAACCCCAAACACAATCACCTTGTAAAAAACAATAATAAAATCAACCCTACATTATCCATACTAAAAAGAGTACAACAGCAAGGCATACTCCAAAAATAATTTAGAAAGAATTTCTGAATGTCTATTTTTGGCAGCAGATTCACTTTTCTAATTATGTCTTCACTTAAGTGGACATTGTTAAGCATACACCAGCTGTGGGAAGAGAAAGGAGGAGTCCAAGTGAATACAAATCACAAAAGGAAGGCAAGCTAGGATAAAACACTGACTGCTCATGATCTGCTTAAGAACTCACAGGAACAGGCACCTAGCAAATAACGCCTACCTTTAATCTACTCACTTTTAGTTGCAAATTAATTCCTAAACATTCCAAAATAAACAAAAAACCCCAAAAAATCAGTATTTAAATATCACAACTTGAAACTCTGAAGATGAAGGGTATAATCAACTCATTGGTTTAAAGCAACATTTAAGAAGGAATCATGGACTCATTTGAAATCAGATGAAAGATGCAATCAATTTTGCATACATACAACCTGGGTTGGGGAGTGAGAGGTGATCCTGGATTCACAAAAATACATCTAGGCATCATCCCAGAAAGGTAAAAATAACAGGCTTAAAAGGTTCCAAAGAAATTCAGTCATAGGCAAACTTAATATATATATATACGATGGTTAAGCATCAAGGCTTGTAGCAAGCAAGCAAGGCTTGTTCTACCATACTGTTTCCCATCTGCATGAAATCCCTATCGTCCTTACCATATTGTCCCAAATTTTTCCAGAGCCTCCACAAGGTCTGCTTCCACCACAGATTCACAGAGTCCTCGAACATGGACAACTGGCGAAACAGAAACTTTATGATGACTTCCACCTGCCTCCTAGCAAGAAAAAATAATGTCTAGGTAAAAACTTTAAAAGTCTAAATTGCATCTTTTAGTAAATTCAACTCTACATTAAAAAGCAAACATTAAAATACAAATCCCAAACCAAATTGCAATTCACGAGTTAGCAAAGGGACTTAAGAGTAAAATCATCAATTAAATGTTTGGCACGAAAATTCTGAGTTCTTAAAAGGGAGCATTCACTCTCAATAAGAAGTACAAATAAGTTATTTAATAACCAATTTCAACTTCAAGGAAATCTCAGAAAAAATTTCGGCAGATACACAGAGCATGCTACGATTGGAAATATATTTTATACTCACAATTACATAGTTTCACCTCCATAAAATCAAAATCTTAAGTAGTCCAAATGAACAAAAAGTCCCAATTTCAAATTATTCTTTAATATAAAGATTATATACTTTATTTTTCCTGTGATGTAGATTTATATCGCTTTTGTCCCTGATTAATCGGTTATCTAGTCCCACTATAACTTGAATTTATTCAATTAGCAGTACACTTGACAACTTAAATTTCCACAAGGCACCATCTTTGCCAATGAACAAGGAGTACTCAAAAACACAAGCCTTCCTAGGCTTCTACGGAGTACTGTTTATCTTTGAGTATGCCCAACAGGAAGTTTTAAAATATAAATATATGGTCTTAAAGTTTATTTTAAAAGGGACTACAGGTTTTTTTCGGGATTTTTTTTTTTTTTTGAGGAAGATTAGCCCTGAGCTTACTACTGCCAGTCCTCCTCTTTTTTGCTGAGGAAGACTGGCCCTGAGCTAACATCCATGCCCATCTTCCTCTACTTTCTATGTGGGATGCCTACCACAGCACGCCAAGCGGTGCCATGTCCGCACCCAGGATCCAAACTGGCAAACCCCAGGCCACCGAGAAGCGGAACGTGCGCACTTAACCACTGCACCCCTGGGGCAGCCCCGGGACTACGTTTGAAGATGAAAACACTTCTCTCATTTACTTATTCAAGTTCTATTAAGACAAAGATCTATATTTACAATTAGCCACTGGGCAACTCCCTTGCATCACTTCAGAAATGACTTCCGTGTACAATTCACATATATATGTTTTTTAAATCCAGGGACCAGTCCCTCGGTCGAGTGGTTAAGTTCACGAGCTTTGCTTCAGTGGCCCAGGGTTTCGCCAATTTGAATCCTGGGCACGGACATGGCACCACTCATCAGGCCATGCTGAGGCGGTGTCCCACATGCCACAACTAGAAGGATCCACAACTACATACCAGGGGGCTTTGGGGAGAAAAAAGAAAAAAATCCATTACATGAAAGGTTTTTTTTCCTCCTACAAACAGACTAATCTAAAAGCACTAATGTTTTATTATTAAAATTTAAGACTCCGGGGCTGGCCCCGTGGCCAAGGGTTAAGTTGGCGCACTGTGCTTCAGTGGCCCAGGGTTTCGCTGGTTCAGATCCTGGGTGCGGACATGCCACCACTCATCAAGCCATGCTGAGGCGGCATCCCACATGTGACAACTAGAAGGACCCACAACTAAAAATATACAACTATGTACCAGGGGGTGGAGAGAAAAAGGAAAAATGAAATCTTAAAACATAAAATAAATTTTTAAAAAATTGTTTAAAAAAACCAAAAACTTCAGAATCATTTTGCGGCCAGCCCAGAGGCATAGTGGTTAAGTTCACGCACTCCACTTCAGCACCCCAGGGTTCACAGGTTCAGATCCTGGGCACAGACCTACACACTGTTCATCAAGCCATGCTGTGGCAGCGTCCCACAGACAAAAAAAAAAACATAAAGATTGGCACAGATGTTAGCTCAGTGACAATCTTCCTCAAGCAAAAAGAAACTGGCAACAAATGTTAGCTCAGGGACAATCTTTCTCACCAAAAAAAAAAAACCAAACAACTTAAGAATCGTTTTAAGAAAATTAAATCCCTTTTTCATGGCTATTTTTTAAAAACTCATCAATTTTTCTTTATTATAAAAACTATTAGAAAAATATAAGTCTTGTACCCTGCCAATAAAAAATTATGTCAGAGTTTAAAGAAAAGAAGTGATTTAACATAAAAAGTAACCAGGGGACTACTCTTCCACTACTGTCGAATCCAAGAAATAATTCAGTCCTTTGCAAATATTAATTCAATCCTTGAGATTTCATTTGAATTGTTTATGCTGAGTCTTTTCTATGGTTAAATTGATACTCATTATATGCTACTAAGTTTAAAACAAATCATTCTCATTGTACCCTATGTAAACCAACACTCACTCTATTAGACACCTTAACAAATGAGACTCTTTGCCTGGGTGAAACTCAACAACTAAATATGTATTAGCATCATTAAGCTCTTAAACGTAACTGGATGACAATAACGCAGGAAAAGAGCTCTAAATAATGCCTAAAAACCTAATTTAGAGCCTACCTTTAAAGTATAAATAACAAGTTTTACATTAAAAATAATTAGACAAAAATAAACTGCAAGAAATGACAGTTGTCTCGGTTGATCCTTAGAAATCATTTGGCAAAGGTAAAAGTGCAAAAGAAAACTAGATTGGCCTGGACTCTTGAAAAAGTATCAAAAAATAGTGGAAGGAAGATTTCAGATTCGGACTAAAGAGAGACAACAACCAAATGCAATACGTGAGTCTTCATTTTACAATAGATAAAAAATGCTTTTATAAGACATTTTAGGGACAATTAAAGAAATTTAAATACAGATAGGATATTAGATTATATAATGGAATTATTTACTGTCTTAGAAAAGAATATCCTTATTCTTAGGAAAGCTGGGATATTTAGTGATGAATTGTTACGTGATGTCTGCAACTCACTTTCAAATAGTTTAGGGAAAAAAGAATGTATACAAATATAGATATACACATATAGAGATAAACTCCCAAATGGCAAAATGTGAAAAACTAATGAATCCAGGTGAAGGACATACATATTTGAACATTTTACATAATAAAAAGTTGGGAAATTATTTTATTATATAATTAAGACCTGCAAAAAGATATGAAAAACAATATAAAAAATATTCATTAATTCACTACCCAGTTTAATAAACAAAACACTATCAGTTGAAGACATTTCTTCCTCCTACCTCCCTTCCCATCATGGATAACCACCATCTTGAATATACTGCTAAAAGACATGACTATTTTTCAAATTGGTCTTCTCATTAAAAAATGGATCACAGGACCAATTTAAAAATCCCCCAAAAGATCTGACTTTAACATGTTATTAGTTAATCATATTTCCTAAATGGAAAAGATGGAGACTTAAGTCATTCTTTAAAAGCTGGAAGATGTTTAATGCAATCAATGTGGTATTTGGGAGAACATATAATTATCTTAACCTCAAGGCTGAAAACATATCCCATACCCATATTTCCCTGCCATTCATGAGTTTATCTACCTTGATATTTCTCTATCTTTAAATTATGTCCCTTTTTCTTGAACTTAAAAATTGCTCATCCTTTCTCTATTTTATTTAAAAAAACAACCACCTAGGGTTGTTTCCAAATATAAAACTGATATATTAAAGATATCTGTTCAAACCATATTTTCACCACCTGATTCCCCCCCCCAAATACTACTGCTTTTCTTAAATCAATATTTTCTTATCTCTACCTATACTATATACTGGTGACATGAAATCTGAAATCACTGGTAGAGCTTCTTTTACCTACCCTAAAATTACCTCTTCTAAGCATCATATTATGCATCTGATTTCTAAATTAGTGAACAAATCAGTGTTGTTTACCCTCTCCATATATTAATACTTTCATCATCTCTTCTCCAGCTTAATAATTTTCTTTTTTTAATCCTTTCTCATACAGAAGCCCAAATGCTTTCCATTTCAAACGTTCAGTTAGCTAGCCTCTCTCCTGGTCTACTTATCAGAAGACTAGAAACAATATTCCAAGTGAGTACCTAGCAAATGAACTCATGCCTGCAATTTACGTTCACTTTTTCTTTTTTAATTACTCAATCCCTTCTTCATGTAAACTGGGTCAACTATAATGAAGGCATTATTAGTCCCTACTGCAGGCTACAGACCAGTTCCGTCATAACTGTTCTAAACTCCCAGCCCCTCAAAGGCTTTCTCAAGGACAAACTCTAAGAATACCAATCTTAAGTACTAATTTTGACTATTGCAGATTGAAGACCTGGCTCTACTGAAAAGGAAGTTAGTTCAGCAGAACATAAATGCAGCTTCTCTTTGAGGACTGAGAAGTCCCATTAACATCTCTACATATAGTAAAGCAACAATTTAACTGAAAACTCACAAAGGGTAGGCACAATGTCCTTAGGCTTTTTTGTTTTCCCAAGGTCTCCATGGACATGTGCTCAACAGTCACTGAACGACCTTTTCTGCCCTCCTATAATTATGGGATTAAAAAAGACGAGCCTCAAATTCAGTAATTCATCCAACACCAAACACACACAGACCCTCTGCCAAGTGATTATCTAGCCTCTCCTCAAATACCTCCAATGACAGGAAACATACTACTTCATCAGACAATCCATTATATTTTTAGAAAATTCTTCACAATATGCACCCAAATGTGTCTCCCTGTAGTTTCCTATCCAAAACAGCCTTTGAAATCAGACCAGCTTTTGAATCTTTGGACATTTACTGGCTCAGTGATAACTACTTAACCTTTCTGAGCCTCAGTCTCACTATTAAAAAAAAAGAAGAAAAAAACCAAAATCCTTATCATGTAAGATTACAATAAAAAAAGGGAACAACAAATATTAAATGTGTAGCATAGCGCTAGATGTAGTTATTGAACAAGGGTTCAATAAATGCTAGTTGGCACTCCCTACCTTTATCTACCTTTCCCTCTTCTTCATGATAACCGTCCAGTTATTTGTAACGATTTCTTAAATCACACCTAACTTTACCCTTCAGGCTAAATATCGCCCAGATTCTTCTGTCATTCCTCAGACGGTGTGATTTCAAGTGCCCTCCTCTGGTAATCTTTCTCTGGATACATTAGAATTTATGAACGTAGTACCAAGAAATGAATACAGTATTTCCAGATATTTAAGATTATCCTTTTATTTTGGATACTTGATATAAACCAAGAACAAAGTAGTTTAAGGGGAAGCTGCAAATATTTTTTAACTCACACTATGCTTAGAATTAACTACCTATTTTCTCTTACTAACTTAACCAGTCACTATTTCTTTACTTGGTCTCTTTCTTTTTTTAAAGAAATAATACACCAGATCCAAAATACGGGAAACCCCTTAATTTTCCTATCCAAAGTTTTTAGGTACATTTGATCACATTACAGAGCAAAGATTAAAAATAGCCATGTGATTCAAATAACTTTTTAAAAAATAATCTTTATTTTTTTGCTCACGTAGTAGAAATCTTTTGGTTTTGCCTACCCGGAACCCCTTCCTCCTCCTTCTGGTTAAACACACACACACATATACACAAAAGAAAGCAAGATAAAGAAAAACTCCTCAAGTCCATATTATTCCCTTGGTATTCTCAATCACATAGTCATTTCTCCCCAACTTCAGAGGAAGCCCAGTGATCAGCTGGTGGGAGGGGGAGATAACAATGGTTGATGAGAGGGGATAAATATGGTAAATCACTGGGGGAAAGAAAGTGTTCTCTTTATTTGCTAGCTATAAGAATGTAAGCCTAGCTTTATCACCACATAAAGGAAACAGAGCTGAAACATGGAAAGAGACAGAATCAAGTGCCTGTGACATAATCTAAATCCCTGAATCCAGCCATGCCTGAAACTAGTGCCACAACTTTGCTTTCCCAGTTATATGGGGCAATTAATTCCCTACCTCTGCCCACTTTTTGTTTTGTTTAGGTTCATCTGAGTTGTTGCTATGGCTGCAACTACAAGCTTCGAAAGTTGTATTCAACCTCGTAGAGTGAAAAAAAAAAAAGGAATAAATGACACATAATCAAAGATTTTTAGATATGTAATTTTTTTACTATTATAGCCCCATCACTAAGAACAGCACCTAGCACATGGTAGGGGCTCAAGTATTATTTTTTAATGAGTTAAGAGATCACAGCAATCATCTAATCCAACCATCTCATGTGATAGGCAGCAAGTTGAGTTCCAGAGAGGTTAAGTCACAAAGCATGTTAGCAGGAGAGCCAAGATACCTGCCTTGGTTGGACTTACGGCTCTACTGACAGCTCTGTTCACTACACGTACTAACATGAAGAAACATAGTCACTTGTTAAAACCAAAAGATAGGTAAACCTACTACTTTTCATTTCTTTCCCAAAACAAGGCCTGAAAATCCTCACTCTATTGTACCAGCTTAGCTAAAGGAGACATAGGATATTACTGCTATAAAAGCCTCAAGGCTCTGGCACTTACCTCCAGGGCACACATCCTTGAACTTTTTTATTCCCCAGAGTGTAGTTACTATACTCACTGTCACGGTCTCTAAACATTTCCTGTGGGAGCTAAACTAACAAAGTGACCTCATCCCATCTTCCATCCCATACTCATCCAATAAGCCATCATAATATTCCTATCATCTCTGTAATTTAGACCATTGAAGTACAATAGTGTATCTTAAATTCAAACTACATTCTTTTTTTTTTTTAAAGATTTTATTTTTCCTTTTTCTCCCAAAGCCCCCCCAGTACAGAGTTGTGTATTTTTAATTGTGGGTGCTTCTAGTTGTGGCATGTGGGACGCCGCCTCAGCATGGCTTGACAAGTGGTGCCATCTCCACGCCCAGGATTCTAACTGGTGAAACCCTGGGCTGCCAAAGCAGAGGGCGAGAACTTAACCACTCAGCCACAGGGCCAGTCCCTAAACTACATTTTCTACATAATGTATATTCTTTTGTTTGGAAATCCTAGGATCTCCTTTTTTATCTTGGCATTTGCCATCTTACAAGTCTATTTATTAAAAGAGAAACCTAAATTTTCACCTCATCAGCAAACAAACCAGTTTAACAATCTTTGATCTGCCTGTTTCTCACTAGCAGAATAGAGTAAAAGAAAGACTTGAAAGTCTCCGAAATGAATTAGCACCCCATAAATTTTTATTGATATCAGTCTTTTTAAAAGCAGATTTTTTTCTAGGTAACCTTCCAATTCAATTTCTCAATTGGTTTTGCCAAGTGAAACCCTAATATTTTGAAGTTGAGCTGTTTTCTTAAAAGCAGATACAGAAATTTACTATTATATGATCTTGAAGGTCATGCCTGCTAAATTTAAAGAGCATCATTTACTCCATAAGAATAAAGTAACTGTATAACACACAGCACCAACCTCCATAATCAAGGTTTGTTCAACAATGCAGACCAATGAAACTGAAACACTGCAACTTTTTGCTCTTCAAAATAAGTGCCAGGAGATACAAATTTGAAGAGTGTTTTATTTCTCATACCCAAACACTAACTCATTTCTCTTTACACCTTAAAAACAATATGATCATTTACATGATCGATTCATCTTTAAATTAGGAGTATTTATAGAAACACTTTTTCTTAAATACTTTCCTCTTTAAATCCAGTTAATATATTATTAAAGCACTCACGAAAGCTTAATTATGAAAAGCCAAACAATGTAAATCTTTGAAGTCTCACTTTACACTTTACTAACTTCCAACTAGACTTGAAAAGATCGCCCATCATTGTACCTAATTTGCATTTACTTTTAACAGTTTGACCCAAACGTTTTGCTTCCCTGACTGGGCTGAAGGACCACAAGGTTGAGCCAAACCCTTTTCAGTTACTTGAATAACCATATTTCTGGATGATGATGCACTAGACAGTAAACTATCCAGGGAATTCCTATCCTAATAGAATTTTATTATGCACGGGTTTCCATAGTTGCAATGATTTCAAAATACTACCAAAACTTACAGGAAGAAAAATGTTTAAAAACAGGATAAATAAGCCTTTATTAGATTTTTGCCATGCAATATTGGTTCTGTTGTTAATTAAAGCAATTCACCCTCTGAGAAACATAACAGCAGTAAGATAAACAAAAATTAAACTTTGTAACTCAATCTGTATATATATTAGTTCCTGCCTGGGTAATTTAAAAGCTGCATTACATTAATCACTGAACTACAACTTCCGGTATGGAAGGCATGCAGCTCAACTTTCACATTTTACAGACTAAGAGAACTCACAGTAAGTTGTTAAGTGACTTTCCCAAGGTCATACAGATTGTATGCTGGCTAAGACTCCTGACTCTTCCCCAAGCCCTGGCCCAGTGCTATTTCCACTGCTGCATACAATACACTTTTGATATATTAATTACATTATTTCTTCCCAACATCCAAAATAATACTACTGGCCTAATGTTTAACGTCTTCAAAAGAAATTTTTATGAACTAAAGTATTTTTTTAACACACTTAATGGAAGACATTTCATGCTGCTGCAGGAAAACTCAAGCAAGACTTTTGGCAAAAGAAATACACTGATCCCATACATCTAAATATCAGTTATAATATTCCTGTTTCCAATTTCCACAATGGAGTTGGCTTTGAACTGAAACTTCCTAAGAGAAATGCACTTCCCTTTTTCACACTTCCAAGTTACATTCTGAATATTCCAAATAGCCAGACACTAAGATCAAAAGTATTATCTAACCGTGAGGAAACGAGTTTATTTAGCGGAAGAACAAGTTCCTTTTCAAATGTGTTGCAACCTGATCTGTCACAGTATAGTATTTGAAAACTCGAACGCTGGGGACTACTGACCAGAATCTTTTACATAAAAATGCAAACAAGAGCTAAAAGGCTTGCCTCTTAAAAAAGATGAGAAACATTTTAATCTAATAATAGAATACATGTGTACAATTTCGGGTAAAGCTTTCTTTAAAAAAAATCACAAAATGTGTTAAATGTTTAAAGAACGTCTAAGTCATTAAGACAGCTTAAGTGCACCAAAAAAGGGCAAAAACGTCTGCTTTCCTTAAAGTCTCCATCTAACTGAAGCTGAGTTACTACTTGCTGTGGACAAAACGCCTTTCACATTCCTTCTGCCTCCAGCTAACATATTTGATGAAACAAGAATCTAGGAACGTGTGTTTAATGCAGTCCTGAGTTCCGTTCCTCTTTTCGCGGTGCAAATGTGGAACAAACTGTCAATGAACAACGGAGGGAACTTTAAGGTTTGTTTTACCTGGGAGCAGGAGTGTGCTAACACTTCCTAACATGGTTTTTTTCTAACCGAAGAGCTAAAAACTGTCCTGAGCCATAATCACGAAACTGGGTAGCAAAGCATGCACGCCATGCCTGCCGAGACGAAAAACATTTTTAATTAAACCTTCAGGGGAACTAGGGGGGGAAGCCCCGGGCGTAATCTGTCATTCAGCCCCGGCTCTCCTCAGGACCCGGGCGGAGAGAGCCCCGGGCGGAACCGACGCCACCAGCCCGCGATCGCGCCCTGCGCGTGGATGCCGCGGGCAGCGGGACTCGAGGGTCGGCCCGACGCCGGCCGGCGGCCGCAGGACTTCACTAACAAAGAGCGACTCGCGCACCGCAGCCCGGCCGAGAGGAAGCAACGCCTCCCCGCCGCCCCCGCCCCGAGACCCTCCCCAAGTTCAGGGCCGGCAGCCGACTCGCGGCGGGGCCTGCGGCCAGGCCGGGGCCGGATTCGCGGGCGGGATGCGGGGAACAGGTAGGGCGAAGATTAAAAGCCCCGAAAAGAAGAGCCGGCGCTTCCCGACCGGGTCAGCGCGGCGGGAAAGGGAAAGGAGGCGGGCGGGAGGCCCCTGGGCCGAGTCCCGCCGCCGGGCCCTGCTTCCCGGGGAGCCGCCAGGCACGGCGGCCGGGGCGCCGCGCTTTGTTACCGGCTGCGAGAAGGTCCGGCCGCCGCCGCCGCCGCCATCGCCCCCGCCCCGGGGCGTCGCTTCCCGGCGGTTCTCGCCTTCCTCGGCCGAGTAGTCGATCTCCCCTTCCTCAGTCTTGAGGCGCTTGGCCTGGCTCTCGTACTCCCGGTCCTCCTCGTACGTCTCCCTGGGGGAGGATGAGGAGGAGGACATGGCGGCGGCCAGAGGGACCAGCGAGCAGGCGGGTGGGGGTGGCGGCGCGGCGCGGGCCTCGGACGCCGCGGGCCAGTCCCCGCCGCGGGCAGTGCCTCTTCAGCAAACGTCTGCCGGCCGGTCGGCCGGTCCGCTGGGGTGGCGCGCCTAGGAGCCGGTGAGTGCGGAGGGCGGGCGGGATGAGGGGGGTGCCCCGGGAGGAGGCTCCGGAGCGGCCGCTCCCTTTATCACGGAGCCAACATTCAGCCTCTCCCTCCTCCGTCTCCGTTGCCAGCCCAGGAGAGCGAATGTAAGGATGGGGACGCGACCGTGGCTTCCGGTCTTCCCTCCTCCCCTAATCCACTCCCTGTCGCCCGGGCGAGCCTCCGCCCCCGCCTTCTCCGCCGCCGCGCAGGATCGAATCCAGCCGCAGCCCCCGGGAAGCGCCCCCCCAGCCTGGGCCTCGCTCCCTATTGGCAGGGAGAAAAGTCGACCAGGCTTTCAATTGGCTGTAACGGCTGTTCGTCAAAAGCCGCCCACGGCCCGGCCTAGCCCCCAGCCCTGCGCCTTCGGAACTCGCCGCTGGCCTGTGAGTCCCGGCCGCGCAACGCCCGTCGCGAGCCGCCGAAGGGCCGTTGCTAGCCCGCGGCGGTTAGCGCTGTTAGGCTACTCCGAGGCGGGGCGCCGAGGGAGGCCGGGCGGGCGATGAGGCGTGCACTGGGCCGGGGCTGCGGGTGTTAACCGCCCTCCCGCTAATTTAAATGCTTTTCTTACTTCTCTTCAAAAGAGGAGGAGAAAAACCTCTAAAATCCCTGCAGGTACACCTCACACAACCCTAAAACTGCAGGGAGTGAGGGGAAAAGGGGTTTGCCACCGTGAAAGGAGACTTCTCTCCCTGTAGTGTGCAAAATCTGGTAGAAGTGCGTGGACTCTCACCCTGCTCCTAACTAGATATTCGAGAACAGCAGTGAACATTTACTGAATGCAGCGAGGTGCAAGTCTGAAGAAGACGCTCCACACGGGCGAATGCTAGATCAGTTAGCGCTCATTTCTCATCTGGACCCTTCTTTTCTGACAATTATAGGGGACTTGTCTATGTAAGTCCCTGTTCCAGTTAAATGTGTTTTAAACCTTCCGTATAAAAATCTCATCCTTCATCCCAACCCTTTCTCTTCTGGACAATCTATTTCACATCATTTGTTTTTGAAAGATACGAAAGCCTTATCGAAATTCTGTTTGTCCTTCGGACCACTGCTCACTTCCTCTGTGGAGCCCTGAGGACTCTTCCAAGCTTTAGTTGCTACTTTCTTTTTTGCAGCAGGGCCCTTGCCTACCTCTTAGGATGTCCTGTTTTAAAGACTAGGAGCACTTGAAGACAGGAACTGTGTGTGCCCTTTTCATCTTTGCAAAACCAGTTCGTGTTCAGTCCCCGGCACTATTTAGGTGCTCAGCGATGCTGAATGAGTGGTCCTTGGGAAATAAAGGTCCAGTATATCTTTCAGGAGAGAAACTGGTAAATCTAACCGCAACCTAACTGCCCTCTATGACTTAATCCTTGGAGGATTGCCTAGGATCGAGTCCTTTAAGTGTTTCCGTTGTCCTCACCCCTCAAATGCTTCCCTAAATGTGGCTCTTCCTTTCTTAACAGTGTGGTTTGTTTCCTCCCCCAGCCTACTTCTCTTTCCTTTCCAAAGCTATTTCCTCCAGAAAAGCCATTTTTATTTATTACTGACAATGCTTTAACATACATTGTTTTGTACTTTATAATTTATACTGCGTGTCATTTTGAAATTCAGTTGCAAACTTCTTCGCAACACCATACAGCTATAATCAAATCTGGGTGTGGCTGCAGATGTACACTGACAAAATAGAACTAAAAATCAATTAGAAATTTATTGTTTAAATTAAGATAAAATGGAAATGGACTGAAGAAATATCAGAGACGGAGCTCAGAGCTGGCTACAGATGAGGAAAAGCGTTAGAAAGAATGAGAGGAGCTGGAAGGCCTTAGAAACCTCTCCAAATATTTAGTGTAATGGTGAAAGTATTTTGAATTTTCGAAGCCTACATCCAACCTATGAATTATACCAGGTTAAAATGCAACTCTCACGCCAGTTGGTAAGGAAACCCAGCGTTGTGGAACCTTGCTGTTGTACTCAGCATTTACTTCACAAACAGTAGGTAGAAGTCAATATGTACCAGTTATTAAACTTAATTCTTTTTTCGAATAGCTCAAATCAAACTGTTAAGTAGAAAAACTGAAGAAATAAAACTTAAGAAGCATGTTTAAAGGACATAGGTCAGGACGTTGACCATGAGTGACCTTTGAGCTTGTTGCAGATGAGTTGTTCAGACAGTGACAGTGACAGTAGGTTCTTTGATTTGGAAAATGCTAACTAGCTCATGACTATACCAGGAGAAGAGCTAAAGAAGAAGGGCATAAATTATATTCTGCATGATTTAACTTAGATGAGATAAAGAAATTACCCACTGCCTGGTAGCCAGAAATGCCTAAGAAACTCAAAAACAGCTTCTAAATGCCGTGAAAATAATAAATCAGTTATTTAATTCAATCTGGAATTTCTTTTGCACTACATATAGCCTCAGGCCTTTGGCCAGTTGTCTGAGTGCTTGATTGGATTGGCTCCTGTTGATGGGTAGACAGCAGCCATGAGCTCCCATTGCCACAACTCAAAGGGGATTTGGCATACTAGAGTAGGAGACAGGTGCAGGGCAGGCCTGGGGAAACTGAGAGTCGAGGTCCTTTATAATCTAGCCCCAAATTGCCATTTAGTTTTAAATCTCATTGCTGACCTATGTAATTTATAAGACATTGTGCTAGGTGACGTAGGGAGTAGAAAACTATATGAGCTGGTCCCTGCATTCTCAAGCTGACAGTCAAGTTGAGGAAACAAAGTCCATACCCAAGAGATTGGCTACAAGGCACATACGATATACATGTAGTAATAACAACAGCCACTTATAATGTGCCAGGCACTGTGCTAACCACTGCAAGTGTCATGTCAATAAATTCTAAAAGAAACCCTCTAACAGAGGCGTTATTACTATACTATGCCCATTGTACAATTAGAGAAACAGTCTAGAAGAGGTTGACAGTAAGCTAGAGAGCCAGAATTGGAACCGAAGCAATGTGATTCCAAATCTCATACTCTTCAGCATGAAGAATGGTAATTTAATTATTGTGTTATTTACTGCCATGAGCATATAGATCAAATTTACAGTCACTTACCATAATACTAATTTATTCTGTAATCTCTACCAGGGGTTATACAGTAGAAATTCTGGGAAGGGATGAATAGATTATAGTTTTCACCATTTTCATTGTTATAAGGAAATTCACTTAGCTTTCATAGGAAATTACAAATATAATGAATGTTTTCATGTTCATTTTAAAATTTCATTTCTATAGAAAAGGCCCAGAAATCATGAGAAAAGTGTCACTTTTCTGATGGATGCATGATTTGAACAACTAGAGATGCAAATTATAAGCTTTTCATACCCAAACTCAATTTCCAATATTGCTGCTATTTCACTGAATATACAAAACTTTTGTTTCCTGCTTCAACTCCTGCAAAAAATAAAATTAAACCTTTGTGCACACCTTACTTGTGAGCCACATTTCTAAAGAATTGGAACTGTAGGAGTATATTTTAATGGAGACATATTTAACATCAAATCCAGCTTGGACCAAAGTCCAGGCAGAGAAAAATCAATTCGTTCCTGTGAAACTTTGTCCAATCCAGAGTATACTACTTGTGATGATACCCCTTTCTTGTTTGACAGAGATCACCAAAAAAGAGCCCTGTGGTGCTCTTACCCAAACTAGCTCCTTTGATTCCATCCACATTTGGTTAATTATGGTGAAAAGAAACCACCAACACTGTTCCAAGAGGATGCGCCCTGCAGGAAGTGCCTCGAGCACTATTAGCTCACTGTGCAGTCAAGTGTAACCACAGTGGTATTCTCTTTCAGATACTGTCTTCATGCACATCCGCTTTGGGGGCTAGAACTGCCACCATGTTTGGCCTCTTTAAGAAAATTAAAATAATTTGTAATAAGCCTACAAAAATAAAGTGGATTGACCTTAGAAGGACTGGCTCATATACCAGATAATGACAGGTAAAATTCAGATTCTAGTTATCAGTTACAGCTACTTACCCTTAGTTTTAGAAATAGTATTTAAATTATTTTCACTTTTCTCTCTGACACATGTGAATTGATAGTGTTTTAGACATCTTTAAACATACTTCTAATAAATAAAAGAGTAAAATCATAGCATTTCTGTCCACAATTGAGAGTAAATTGAATTTATCAAAGTAAATTAATCTTGCATATGAAAATATAGATAAAACAAAATTAACAAGTAGTTGCTCCCCTTTGAGCTCTCAATTCTTCTTTTCTGTCTTTTTTAATTTGAGCAAAATAAAAATATCTTGGAAACAGCCCACCTCATCCCATCAAGGAGGCTTCCTTGGTAAGCAAGTTATGAATTCACTCATTCATCTCTCCTGATCTTTGATGCTGAGACCACTATAAAAATGACAAGGAATGCTAAAGACAACACATAAACTAGGTGTTTTAGACCTTGGTTTTTTGGGCTTTGCTGTCTTCGGCTTTCTTGGCCCAGCAACATCTTTGCATTCTGAATATGTTAGGGGACAATAGAATCAAATAGAACAGACTATAAACGGAATTGTATAATTGTTTCTCTTGTTTCTATTTACTTTCCCAAACCATAGCAGTGTTTTCCCCACCCTCCACTTCTAAGACCGGAAAATAATAGGCCACCTTTATTTTAAGACAGAAGAGCGTCAGCCCTGGTGGCCTAACAGTTAAGTTCAGCGTGCTCTGCTTCAGCAGCCTGGGTTAGGTTCTGGGTCATGGACCTACACTGCTCTGTTAGTGGCCATGCTGTTCTGGTGGCCCACATACTAAAAGAAAAAGAGGAAGATTGGCACAGATGTTAGCTCAGGGTGAATCTTCCTCGGCAAAAAAAAAGAAGAAGAAAGTGTTTTGCCTATGCATCCTTCCTTTGGTAACCATAAGTCAGCTATTGGGTTTGACCTAGACCTGTGTGTCCAAAAAAGTGGCCATTAGTCACATATGGCTATTTACATTTAGATTAATTAGAATTAAAGGAAAGTAAAATTCAGTTTCTGAGTCACACTAGCCATACTTTAAGTGATCAGTAGCCACATAAACAACTGGCTGCTGCTTTGGACAGTGCTGGACTGAACTGCAGCTTAGAGGTGAATGCATTTCATTCGTCTGTGTGTCTTTATCACCTACAACGTTGCCTAGTACACCATAGGCACTGACTAGACATTTGTTAGTCTGAATTAAGCTTCTCTTTCTCATAGCTCAAGAAAAAGAAGCACATAAAACAAAGCATGTAAATTTTGAAATTATTTCTATGCTTGTGTCTCAAAGACTAACGTACAGTTTGATTTGCTCCTCACTCATATTTGAAATGAGATCACTTTTAAAATATAATTCCATGTTTCAAACAACTAATAGCTCATTTTGTGCACTGGATGTAACAAAATGTGTATGATTTAATTTTATAAATCAATTGTATTAAATGTAAGAAAGGCATATTTAATGAAAGATTTCCTAATGTAAATATTTTTCAAAAGTGAAAATTCCCTTCACAAAGTGTGTAGTCACTCTCTGATTTGTCTTCGAGAACAGCATTATATGAAAATCAGAATTTTCGCTGAATTGAGAATTAGGCAAACAAAAATGGTTTTCTTTGAAGGTGGTATCATAAGCATCCAATGTTGGAAACTGTGATAAAGTTACTCATATTACTACTTATAAATAAATAACTAGCACCATGCAGCACTTTACTATGTACAAAGCAGTGTCACATACATTGCCTCATTGGATTCTCACAGAAGCCTTAGGAGGTGGAGAGGGCAGGTCTTTACTGTCTCCATTTGGCAGATGAAGTTCTAATCTTTTAAGACCAATCTTTTGTCTCTAAATTCCTATCTTCTTTTCACTATGCTAGTGAGGACATGTGAACCATCGAGGGTGACTGAAAATGGAACTTTTAATTTTTCTGCCCTATTTGGATGGAACTACTTTCCTAGGAATATAATTTTTAAAGCAACATATAGTTTGTGCAAACTAAAACTATAAAAATGTGTCTCTCTCTCAACACCTGTTCAGATAAAGCCCTCAGTAAATAATTGCCAAATAAATCAGTGAATACATGAGTGGTCCTGAAAACAGATAGAGGAGACTATATCAGTCAAAGTTCAGTTGCAGAAACAGAATCCACTCCAATTAGTTTAAGCTGGAAGAATTAAAATACTTAAAGAATAGTTGAAAGTATTAATGGAGTGATTCTGAAAACCACACGTCAGAACTAGGATACCAAAAGAGTTGTGCTATTCCTCACTGAGAACCTGACAGCTTCAGAACTACACCACCAAAGCCATTGTCTGGAAGCCACCAGGATCAAGAAGCTGCCACTTCCATAGCCAGCTCCAGAATCACGCCATACCAACTGTAATCTGAACCAGCAAGATGGATGCACCACCTCGTGCTTCCTGATGTTCATGAAGCTAATGACTGAACAATGGGACCTCTTGTACCTCTGCTACGGAAGAAAAAAAAAAATCCCGCCACAACCATGCCTATCAGAGAAACAGACTGCCAGATCTTAAGTGGAAGCATCTGGTCGTAGAATTCTAAGTACTTGCATAATAATAGCTGCAAGAGAATCTGGAGGATGTGATTTTTTGCTACCAGTCTCTGCAGTACGGGAAGCATACTTGAAGCTTGAAGGAAGATGAAATGGCTGTTAGCTGTAATCCCCCTTATCCTCCACACTCACCTAAAGACATTGAAAATTTGGTCAAAGTAGACCACACATTTTGTGCTACACATTTATAGAATGCTGAAAAATCTTATATATATTTGTGTATATGTGTATATATGCATATACATACATACTAGAGATGCTCCATGATGACAGAAAAGTTATAGCTTAATTATAGCTCAGTTCTCAAACCTCAGATCCTAGGCCATTTTAGTACAACTTCTGGGAAAAAAAAACATTTTAAAGATTTGCTGTTTTGTTAATGACCAGTAAGTGCAATCTCCCGTCTAGTAATATTACCCTCTATTTTCTAGATCAGTGCCCTCAAATTTTAACATGCACGTAAATCACCTGGGAATCTTATGAAAACGCAGATTCAGATTTAGTAAATTGGGATAGAGCCTGCAATTCTGAATTTCTAACAAATTCCCAGGTGCTGCTGATGTGGAGACCACATTTTGAACAGCAGCATTTTAGATAAGCCCTCTCCAACCAGGCTGCCCAGTGAATGGGGAATGCTAAGATAATGATCCTCAAGCAAGCTTTGGGGCAGCTAGGTGAGGCCAGATGCAGACAGAGCCTCCAGGCTAGTTGGCTCCAGCTTACATCAGTGTGCTGTACAAATATTAGTATTTTCTACCAGTGCTGTCATCTGGGAAGCACTATTTGAATAATTCGTCAGTTATTGAGTCTTGGTCAAGTATTGGCCAATTACTAGTTCTCTTTTTGGAATCTTTTAATAGTAGCAGAAATTTTTTTAAATATTAAATATTCTTACAACAAATTAAGAAAACTAAAGATAGCAATAATCAACTTACTTATCACCAAACCAACTCTTGTAATAAAGGTTTACAGTGAGAAATGGTAGTACTAATCATCATGTTATCTCAATCTGAAAGCAAAGTCTCTAAGATGGCTTCAGCTGACTTGCCAGTGACACCAAAATGACCATAGGAAGGGAGATGAGGGAAAGTTAGTCTACTTGATTGTTTCCATAGTGCAACACTCTTTGCAGAAAAGAAGTGAAAATTTACAAAAATGATATTAGGAAATGTTTCTCCATAAATACCAATGTGTACCTCTGCAATTTAGACATTTTTTTTGTTGTTGTTCTTCAGACTGTAAGACAAATCTAGTCCTTCTAAACTAGGTAAGGCGACAGTTCTACCTAATCAAATTGAGTTTTTTTCACAAGTGGCAACATTTCAACCACTTCTTAAACCTCCTCTCTGTCCCCCACTTCCCAGCCCTATCAACCAGCTTGAGGTGGAGCACTAAAGGAGTCGTCCAGTGAGAAAAGAAGAGAGAATTTTGTAGCCGCAGGCTTACATGGTGAGCAGTCCTGTGAGCCCCAAGGTGTGGGGCTCTGAATGGTCAGGGCACCCTGAGTATTATATGCTCAGGGAAGAAGGGTAAAGAAAGCTGAGATCACCAAAAATAAATTTCACCTACTTCACAACTTTAAAAGATTAACTCTGCCCAGTGTTGTAGTGGAGAAGGAAGATTGCCAGTGACCTCCAGATTATCAAGCCCCAGTGTTAGAGATTCAAATATAAGAAAAAAAAAAGAATGGGTTAAAGAGGACAGATGATCTAGAAATTAAAGGAATTGAAGCATCAGGCCTCTATTGACTGCCATTTACTTTATTCCCTGGTATTTTGAAGGGATCTAGTTGTGATACACCAGACATCACAATTCAGCGCTGGGACAGATTCAGTGATTCATAAACCAGTTGGCACCACTGCCACATTGTGAAAGAACTGATTCTGACTTTCAGACACCATAGCTGCAAAATCAGTTCTCTTCTTCTGCATTTTCAGCTGGGCTTATGGACAACTAGCTAAAGACTATATATCCCAGCCTCCCTTGCAGCTAGGCTTGGCCATGTGACAAAGTTCTCGCCAGTGGAATAGGAGCAGAGAGGATGCATCATTTGCTTAAAAAGAAATTGTTTGCCCTCCATGTCGTCTCTTTCCCTTCCCATGTGCTGGAGTACAGATGCGGCAGTAAGTTAGTTTCCACCATGCACAATACCAAAAGGGATGGCAGAGCAGCAAAATTGAAGGCACCTGGTTCCTGGACGATTTTTATGGAGCAGAGCCACCTGCCAGCCTGGACCATGTACTTCTAGACTGTTACATGAGAGAGACAAACTTCTGTTTTGCTTGTGTGCCTTATTTTGGGATCTCTTGGTTATGGCAGTTTCTAACCTATGCCTAATATATCTCTGTTAGACCCTTTAGGGAGGGAATCTGGATTACTGGATTACTGGAAACCACAGTTTGAAAAAATACTTTGTATGTTCTTTTATACTTTTCAACTTTTGTACTATGTATACATATTCCCTGGTTATTAAAAATATATCCATCCATTCATTTATTTGTTAATGCCTTTGTATCCCTGTTAAATTAAACAAAAACTAGTGATATCTTGCTAGAGAGTGTTTTTTCATTCTGGCTGAGAGGAAGAGCCATGTGTTTGTCCCCAGACCTTCAATATCTTGGCTTCTACCTCCAACTTTAGCAGATGTCTCTAGCAGAGTCTGATAGCAAGAGCAACAATCTTCATGAAGTATAATGATAACTATAAGAAGCAGTCGCAACATGAGTGCTAATGGTTTTGTGGGAACACAAAGCTTTCTATGCTGTCATCTGCCTCGATAAAGTCAGTCACATTCAGTCACTTCATGTATTACTACTCTTACCCCCTCTGTCCATTCAACAGACATTTATGATGTACATTTTCACCCTGACCTTGTAGCAGGCATCATGGATATGAAGATAAATAAGACATCGTTGCAACCCTCTCTGCGTCCATGACAAACACTTACATCCTAAAGAAGTCTAAGGCATACGGTTCTCTTTTATTCCCCCCACAGACTTACGTGAGATTCAAAACTAATAGGGAATATAAATGAGGGTAAAGAGAGAACCTCTCTGCTCCTGAAATCACATTGCCTATTCAAAAAGCTAAACCTGTCAGATACAATCCTCCCCCAGAACCACTGCTTCCCACTTACAAAATCATAGCGTTAGACACTGTGATTAAAGGCAAACTTTAATTTTCTTTGATAAAGTATTAATAATGAATTAATATTATTTGCCAAAGTTAACATTTATAAGGTCCCTATACCAAGTTTAAGAGCCATTAAAATGATAACACCATTTATCAAAGTAATTTTACTCATGAGAATTTGTTTAATCCAAACCAATATAGAAGCTATATGTATGAAGATGTTCATAACATTATGTATGATATCTGAGAGTGGGGAAATCGTTAGATAAATTATGATTGTCAACTAGATGAAATAAGGGATAGCTACAAGAATCTTGTGAAAATAAAAAAGGATTTATTATTTTTAGGGAAGTTTTAAAAAGTGTAATAAAAATGCACGTGTGTGTACAAGGGTTTCTCAACATTGGCACTATTGACATTTTGTATTGGATAATGCTTTTTTTGAGAGGAGGCTCTACATTACAGTATGTTTAGCAGCATCTTTTTCCTCTACCTATGAGATGCCAGTAACACCCACCTGCCCCTAGTAGGGACCATCAAAAATGTCTCCAGACCCAGCTGTCCCCTTAGAGGCAAAATCACTCCCAGTGGAGAGTCCGTAGTAGATGAACTATACATACAGTGTATATTCTATGACCACAGTTATATAAAATATATGCACATATAGACAAAGCTGGGAGGAAATTTGCAAAAATTAAAAAGGCATTTTTACTAGAGTGATAAGGTTATTGAAGCTTTTAAACATTTTCTTTAGTATTTTTGCAGTAAAAATATTGAGTTAAAATTGAGTAGTGTTGTGATTCACAAACTCTTCTAAGGAGTTTTAATCTTTAAAGATTATTATATTTTTCATTATTAGAAATAATTTTAATCTTATTATAATCATATCATCAAAAGAAACTTTAGATGATTGAAAAATCATTTTGTAAAACACTCAGACAGCCAAATTGACATATGATTCAGATGGGGAAGAAGGACAGAATGACTCATTAAAACTGGATGTGATTGTTATGCTGCAGAATGCTTCTTGGAGGGGGCCCACATTCAGATTACCGCTGATTTTAAAGGAAACTTTGTAGAAGAAAAAAAATGAATTCAGAATTATATCATCATGGATCCCCATCACCCATTGCTGGGTTTGAGTAAGAACTTAATGCATGTTTGGCTTCCATAGGAAAGTTACTGAAAATATTTTGACAATGCCCAATTTTATAAAAAATGTATTAGGGATTACAGCATCTATCATTTGCAGAATACTTTACAGCATTCATTCTCTCATTTAATGGATGTGAGTACAAGAAATAGAATGTCAGTTATGAACATGTGCTGACTCAATATGGCAAGTATATAATAATAGAAGAAAGGGTAGGCTACTCTAGCACTGTAGTATTGGGAAAGACTAAAACCATTGTCAACATTCATATAAGTTTATATAAAGGTCAGACTACATCTGATTTACAAAAAATACCTTACCAGTTTTATAGTCCATAGTTTTATATTCCATAGGTATTCCTCACTTTATGAAACAAATATTTTATAAAAGTTGACTATAAATAAAGCAAATCCTTATTCTTGCAGGTAGCCATTTTTAGGTATAACTAACTCATATGCAGTAAACATTAAATTCTTTTCCAGTGGGGAAAAAAATTCCAATAAATTGGATTAAAAAGTTTTGATAATGAAGGGAAATGAGATGAAGGCTAGGTTGGAGCAGGCAACATCATTTGTGCAGGTACTATGATCATCACACCAAATTAAAATTTACTTCAAATTACATAGAACAAATGGGTTCCTTGTTCATTCTAAAAGTTTACAATGTTTTATGTCAAATGATGTCATCTCTGTTAGGGGCCATGCTGACCAGAACACAAAGATAAGATTCTAATCCATCACTGAGAAATGAACTTGTCATGGACGTCTCTCATTTGCAACAGTCTGGTTCCTCCTGCTTATAATAGAACTCTTCTTTCCTATGAGGAACTCAATCCTGGTGTCTTAGTTAGGGTTGACTCTCACTCAGGGCCACACAGCCATCATCACAAGAGTGTGCAAATGACCTGACCAGGCCAACTGGAGTTTCCCATTTCCCTAGTGTCATTGCTTGACTCAGGGATGTATAGGTGACCTAGCAGAACATGTCAGAATCACCTCCAGTTTTTTGTCAGAGCTATTGGGAAAGACTGCTGTTTTTGCTGGATTTGCTAAACTGGGAGAATAGGTGTCTAGGACTGGAGAAGCCCAGAATGAAATGGCAAGAGAGAAACAGAGCTGGGAGATAGAGAAAAAGCCCTGAGGACATCATTTGAGCCCCTGGATCCAGTTATATCTGAAGCTGGCTCCCTGTTAACTCCTCTTTCTTCTCCCACCATCCACCCTGGAGCAGTAGGCTGAATTGCTCCAACCCCAGAACAATTTACCCAGCTCATTAAGAGTAAAAACTCCCACCATTTCTCAGTCCCGAGTTCCTGGGGTTTCCTTCTATTTAGTGGTGCCAATGAAACAACTGCTGAGGCATTAAGAATTTGTAAGCATATGATTCATTATCTTTGCTAACTTTGACCAAAGTCAGGGGAAAAGATAACAGGTTGAAAGTACCTAGAAGCTCTCTCAAGCCCACAGGATCTAGATAATCCTTTTTACAAACAAATTATTTTCCTCATGATACTACTTTTTTATCAGTGGTCCAATCACTTTACGTATATTAACTCACATGATCCTTACTACAACCCTGGCAAGTAGATATTCTTAATATCCCATTTGACCAATAAGGAAAGTGAGGACAAGAGGTTAAATAACTTGCCTAAAGTTACATGGCTAGTAAATGATTGTTAGAATCAGATTTTCTTACATTGCAAGCAACAGAAAACCACTTGAGCTAAATTAAGATCCCCTTCCTATACAAAAAGAAAATTTAAGAACAGAGGAGTGTTATCAGGAACCCAAGGGTCAGGAAGTAACATCAGGCATCAAGATGGACTTGAATCAGGAAACGGAAATCTGTCAGGGCCAGTGTGAATCCCAGAATTCATGTGAGGGTAATTTTGTGGTTAGGAGTTCATCTCTCTCTCTCTCTTCCTTTCTGTCTTCCTTCTTCAAGGTCTCTTGCCTCATTCTCTGCATATCTTCTCCCTTCTGTTTTACTCTTTGCTGTGCACCAGGCATATACTCTGAGTCTCCATATGTGTGTGGCCAAATATAGATGTCCCCCAGCTTGCAGGTTTACTTATTCTAAATGCAAGTGGTCACAATTCTAAATATTAGGGAAGAGAATTCTATTAGTCTTGTTTCCTCCTCTGATCCAGTTACCTATGTCCAGTCAGGCGCTCACATAATATAAAATGACTGTAGGGCACACTCCTGGGGGTGGTTCTCAGAGAAGGAGGCTAGTAGTCTAGGCAGACTTCCCAAAAGGTACATTCTCCAGTGCTTGAGATTGGATCAGAACCCAGGTCTTTCTGACTCCAGAACCAGAGTTCTTAACTACTACGTTATTCTGAAAGAAAGAAACTGAATACCTATTGGATTTCCATATTGTCAAAGTAATAGCAAACAATGTATTTGTGATATTTTATTTATTAAGCTGGATGGAGATTCATTATAATATTCTATACACTTTTGTGTATCTACAATATTTCATAATTTAAAAAGCCCAACATCATAAAACATTGAGAGTTTAGAAAAAAATTAAAAAGGTTATCAAGGACTTTAATTTTTAGCAATATGGTGGCCTAATTGCCCAGAGTAACTCTCCCAGTAAAAACACCAAAAAATGCTGGATAAAATTAAAAAAAAAAAAAAAAACCAGTTTTTTAAATACATGGTAGAGCTGGCTGCAATATAAAGGAAATCCGGGAGGATGGCAAACAACGAGAGAAGTAAGTGGTGAGGGTTTGCCCTGGGGCATCTGCTGAGCCCTGGTGACCTAATACTTGAACTTTAATAAACCTCCTGAGTGAAATGCAAATCAAAACTACACTAAGATATCACCTTACACCCGTTAGAATGTAGAATGACAAAAATATCTAAAACTAATAGTAACAAATGTTGGAGAGGTTGCGGAGAAAAAGGAACCCTCATACACTGCTGGTGGGAATGCAAACTGGTGCAGCCACTATAGAAAACAGTATGGAGATTCCTCAAAAAATTAAAAACAGAATTACCATATGATCCAGCCATCCCGCTACTGGGTATTTATCCAAAGAGCTTGAAGTCAGCAATCCCAAAAGTCCTATGCACCCCAATGTTCATTGCCGCATTATTTACAATAGCCAAGACATGGAAGCAACCTAAGTGCCCAGCAACAGATGAATGGATAAAGAAGATGTGGTACATATATACAATGGAATACTACTCAGCTGTAAGACAGAACAAAATCATTCCGTTTGCAATAACATGGATGGACCTTGAGGGAATTATGTTAAGTGAAATAAGCCAGCGAGAGAAGGATAATCTGTGTATGACTCCACTCATATGAGGAATTTAAAATTATGGACTAAGAACAGTTTAGTGGATACCAGGGGAAAGGTGGGGTGGGGGGGTGGGCACAAAGGGTGAAGTGGTACACCTACAACATGACTGACAAACATTAATGTACAACTGAAATTTCACAAGATTGTAACCTATCGTTAACTCAATAAAAAAAATAAAAATAAACCTCCTGAGTATGAGGGCAGCAGGAGAAAAGCCCGAGTCTTTTACAAGATGAGAGATCAGAACAGAGACCCTCAAATAAAACTAGAATGCTCTGAAGATGACCCACTAAATGAATAATCGAAGAAAAAAAACTCATCCAGCAGAATGTGAATGGGAGATCCTTATCTGTCTTAGCACTGAAATGTCCTAACCACAAACCATGTACTCTCACATAAATTGCAGTCATTCACACTGCCTATATGGCCTGAAACCCCCCCAAACTGAAAACTTAGCTTAAGGGGTCCCAGATTGTTAATGCTCCCAAGTGCTTATCAGGTATAAAAAAATTTCTCTTTGGTAGGACATACATTAAATCCAGGCTTCAGAGAATTCCCTCTAAATTCCAGAGAACATGACCTCACAACCAAAAAATCATAAAAACACATAAGGAAACAAACCACCATAAGTGAGAATCATCAGAAACAATAAACAGCAAAATCTGTCTACCTCAAATATGAGTGGAAAGACAGATCTTTTTCATAATTAGAACATCCTAAAGGTGTGAGTTCTCTGGAGGTGATTTATAGATTTAATGCAATTCTGAATCATAACCCCATCAGGTTTTTTTCATTGAACTTTACAAGTTTCTTCTAGCATTTAGATGCAAGAGCAAAGCGCCAAGTTATAGCTGAGACACTCCTGAAGAACATATGTCGAGATTTCTCCTGCTGAATATTAAGTCTCATTATAATGCTATAATATTAAAGACTTTGTGGAATTAACTTAGAGACAAATAGACCAACAGAACAGACTAGATAACCCAGACATAGACTTACATGTGGAGACCCGATGTATATAGAACTGGCATTGCAGCAAGTTATAGAAGCATGTGTACAGTGTGATTGCCCTAATACAAAAGCTGAAAACAGACAAAATAAGCAATATAATATGTAGGGATATATATGTACCTGGTAAAACTATAAAGAAAAGCAAGAAATGAAAGTCAAACTTTGGTAACCCCAGGACTCACAAAGGTTGTAATTGGAGAGCTGCACACAGGTGCTGTCAACAATAATCTTAAGGCCGGCCCCATGGCCGAGTGGTTAAGTTCGCGAGCTCTGCTTCTGCAGCCCAGGGTTTCGCCAGTCCAAATCCTGGGCGTGGACATGGCGCTGGCACTGCTCATCAGGCCACGTTGAGGCAGTGTCCCACATGCCACAACTAGAAGGACCTGCAACTAAAATATACAACTATGTATTAGGGGGCTCTGGGGAGAAAAAGCAGAAAAAAAAACCCAGAAGATTGGCAACAGTTGTTAGCTCAGATGCCAATCTTTTAAAAATAAATAAATAAATAAATAAAAATAATCTTAAACTGAGTGGGGAGTACAGAGGTGTTCAATTTACTAATAATTTTAAACCATACAAATATGCTTTATATATACTGTTTTGTTTGAATATTTTCATATATTTAATTTAAAAGATAATCTGAATTCATTTTAAAAATAGTTAAATCAAAAAAGTTGAAAATGCAAGAATAATACAGAGTTAAAGTATCACTATTGGATACAGCTCATATCAATCAGATAAATACTAAGACCATGTTAGAAAATGGAGCAGAAGTCAAAAACAGACAAATTGGAACGAGAGTAAATACAAATAGCAGTTAAACATATGGAGTAAAAAAAAAAGCTTTCTATCAACCTAGAATTTAAAAAAAAACCCTAAAATTTAAGATTTAAATACTATCATCTCCCAAATTAAAAAAAAGTTGAAAATACATTAACTTTTGGCACTGTATTGCTGATAGGCAGGTAAGTTGATACAAATTTGTGAAAAGCAATGTATCAATATCTATCAAGAGTCCTAAAGTGTTTATACCCGTTGGTTAAATAATACCATTTCCAGGAATCTGTTCTATAGACATAATTCTTATACATCGACAATTATTGTTATTACAAAAAGAATAATATTTACTGAATGCTTATGCCATGTGCCAAGTATGATGCTAAACCAGATGAAATAAGTGGTGTTATAATCCTCATCTCACAAATAAGGTGACTTAGGCTAAATTTTTGCTCAGATTACTTAGCTTGGAGGTACTAAAGCCAGGACCCAAACTCAGGCCGTATGATTCTAGGGCCCGTATTTTTAAGTGCCACACTATACAGCGGCATTGCAGCATTGTTCCTAATCGTCAAAGCAAAACAAAACAAGATACTTTTTAATGACTCAGTAAACAGTGTGAGACAATTATTCACAGGAAAAAAATGAAAGAAAAAACTGGCAACAACCTATCTGTCCAATAAGAGCCAAATAGCAAAATGAAGAATGGTATATTTATATGCAATAGGAAGGGGGGCATTACTCATTTCAGAAATTTTAATACATGGGGAAAAATGCATCTTAGAATTGAAGAAATGCGGTATCATGGTTCAATGCAAATGTATCACTGTTAAAATTAAACTGAAAATGAAAGTCCTACTCATGGTTAATCAAGAGTATCATCTTAGTAAGCAAATGACAGCACATTTTTATTTCTATTTTCATTTAATGTTAATAAATAATACATTCACATTGTCCAAACATCAAACAGGCATAAAAGTATACATAGTAGAAATTCTCACTCCCACTCTGTCCCGGATCCACTTGGTTCCCATCCCTAACCCCACCAGAGGTCATCAGTATTAGCAGTTTCTTGTTTAGCCTTCTAAAGGATTATTCCTGATGAAGGACAGTGTAGACTTTGTCATTGTATGTTTTTATACAAATAATAAAATACTATACACATTTTCCAGCAACTTGATTTTTTCATTTAATGTATCTTGAAGGTCTTTCTAAATCAATGCAAAAAGAACTTACTCATTCTTTTTAATAGCTGTATAGTATTCCAAAGTGTAGCTATATCATAAATTATTTAACAAGGCCTGTATTCATTGACATTGTGTTGCTTCAAATTTTTTGCTATTACAGAAAATACTGCAGTGAATAATATTTCTTAGATACTATCTCTAGAAATCATTATTAAAAGTAAGATGCTGGGTCCAAATAAATGTCCATTTATACTTTTGATGGATATTACTGATCCCTAATGGCCTAACTTCTTTATGTCGTTAGGTCTTCCTACCGAAGAATATGGTCTGCTTTTCCATTTGTCCCAGCCTTCTTTTGTGGCAGACAACACATTTTCAACCCACTATTTTTCAAAAAGCAATATATATACCCATAAATGTATATATCAATGATTTCAGTTATGCAAAAAAGAAGGAATAAGAGGAAATAGTTTATTATGTTAACATTAATGAATGTATCAAGGCAGGTGGGATTATAGGTTATATGAGTTACCTCTGTATTCTTCATTATCCTTTTCCGCAATTTTCAATTTCTTGCTTTGTTTTGTTTTGTTACAATAAGCATGATTATTTTTTTAATAAGGGCTTTTAGTAAACCTCATCTGGCCCAACCTTTTGCCTTCAGTCTGCCAAGATGAGGCTACTAAAGCCAAGAGTTTAAATTACAGGTCTGGGGTCACATTAAACTGTTGGTGTTATCTTGGCTTAGAGGACAGTGCACGTCTCCTGCCTCCCAGTGAGGGCTTTTCTTCCCACTTCTCATACCTTGCTGCTTTACTTGGCAATAATGGAAGTTTTACTTGCTGAAGTTTGGGAAAGTGGGCTCCGTAAATTTCATTCTGTTATTATGGAGTGTTTTCAAGTTTGATTTAGTGCTGAGTTTTGATACAACTTTAGGCTATGTTTTTAAAATGAGGTCACCATATCCCTAGGATAAATGTCTCCCAAGAAGCCCCATTCATTGCCACCACTTTCCTGAAGACTCAGGCGAATGCGGTTTAACCTGGCCAACTCCCGCTCTCTCATCCTACGTCTTCACTGCCCAAACGTCTACTTGGATCTTTGAAAGTAATGTCTAACCTTTACTATAAAAAAGTTGTTTTTAAGGCTTTTGCTTGGCAAAATCTTGCCCAGTTTTGTGACCAATAACCCTGAGAGAGTAGATACATTGGAAATTCTATACTTCTGGGAAAGACATTAGTTGATAGAAAAGACGAGGCATGGTAGAGGACAGGAAGCAGATAGAACCAGGTATGCATAGGTTTTCTAGAAGCCTAGAAAGGAAGCACAAGTCTGCGGTTATAAAAAGAAAAACATTTTTTTTTTTTTTGAGGAAGACTAGCCCTGAGCTAACTACTGCCAATCCTCCTCTTTTTGCCGAGGAAGTCTGGCCCTGAGCCAACATCCGTGCCCATCTTCCTCCAATTTATATGTGGGATGCCTACCACAGCATGGCATGCCAAGCAGTGCCATGTCCACACCCGGGATCCGAACCGGCGAACCCCGGGCCGCTGAGAAGCGGAACGTGCGAACTTAACCGCTGCACCACTGGGCTGGCCGAAAAACATTTCTTAATTTAAGATATCAGAAGAGTCAATACCTTTTCAAAGTAATAAGATTTACCATCATTCAGCAGGAAAAAAAGCAAGATAAATTCATCATAGATTGGCCCAGAGAATTAGGTACTTTGAGATGAAATTGTAAAGTGTGTACATAAAGCAAATTCCCTTTTTGTCCTTACTGCATCTTAAATCAAGTGACAAGTTCATAAAAGACCTATAAAGAAGGTATACACTTGCTCTGAGTTTGACCTTTCTCAAAGCAGAATGTGGTTTTGCTAAAATAAGAAAGGAATCTATCGATATGACACCTAAAGCACAAACAACAAAGTCAAAACTGAACAGGTGGGACTATATCAAACTAAAGTGCTTCTGCACAGCAAAAGAAACCATAAACAAAGTGAAAGACAACCTACGGAATGGGAAAAAATATCTGCAAACCATATATCTGACAAGAGGTTAACATCCAAAATACGTAAAGAAGTCATACAACAGCAAAAATACAAATAACCCCCACCCTCCCGCCCCAAAATGGGCAAAGGACCTGAATAGACATTTCTCCGAAGAAGACATACAAAAGCCCAACAGGTACGTGGAAAGATGATCATCACCACTAGTTACTAGGGAAATGCAAATTAAAACCACAATGCAATATCACCACATGCCTGTTAGAATGGCCACCATCAAAACAGGCAAGAGATAATAAATGCTGGCATGGATGTGAAGAAAAGGGAACACTTGTGCACTGTTGGTGGGATTATAAATTGGTATAGCCACTATGGAAAACAGTATAAAAAATCCTCAAAAAGTTAAAAATAGAACTACCATATGATCCAGCAATTCCACTTTTGGAAATATAACCAAATCAAAAAGATATTTGCACCCCTATGTACATAGCAGTATTATTTGCAATAGCTAATATATGGAAACAACCTAAGCGTCCATCAATGGGTGAACGAGTAAAGAAATTGTGGTATATATATGCAATGGAATGTTATTCAGCCATAAAACAACAAAATAATCCTACCATTTGTGACAACATGGATAGAACTTGAAGGCATTACGCTAAGTGAAATGTCAGACAGAGAAGGACATATTGTAGTGATCTCACTTATATGTAGAATCTAAAAAAAAATTAATAAACTCATAGAAAAAGAGATCAGATTTGTGGTTACCAGAAGTTAAGGCTGGAGGGAGGGGAAATTGGAAGAAGGTGGTCAAAAGGTACAACTTCTAGTTATAAGATAAATAAGTACTAGGGATGTAATGTACAACATGATGACCATATGAAGAAATAGCAGAAAGAGAAAAATGAACTCAAAGGATGCACAGCAAATTCATGGTTGATAATTGCAGGTGATGAGGCAGAGATGGGAAGGTGATGACAGTGGGGATCAAAGGTACTTCAAATGCATTGGGGAATATTTTATTACATACACAGAAATACACATAAGGCAGAAGCAAATATGCCAAGCTGCTGGGAGGTGAGAGAAATTTGTACTTTATACTTATCTGTATTTTTAGTTTATTTAAAATTTAAAAAATAAAAATAGAAGAGATTGCAGTAGAAGGGGGTACATTGGCAAAGGATTCCTGGAGCAGATGAGTTTGGAGGCAAATTGTAAAAACTTGGCTTTCGATGGCCTCAGGGGAGAGCTTCCAGAGGCCAAGACTGAGGAGATTTCTGCTTGGAAATAATCCCTGTTTTTCAGAAGCTAATTAGAGATATAAAAACTACCCATGTGAAACACCTGCACACCAATACACGGCCACGCAGAATTGAAAGTTATATCACTTATTACTAACAAAAGAGAAAGCAAAAGAAATTACTTCAGAATGAGTAATTCAGAGTTTTTCATATGACTTGATCTCAAATACACCTTCTTCTTTCTTTAATCTTCCCCACTCATCATTACTTGTAACTAGACCACCATCCTACCACTAATTTCCCTGGAAGAGTCTAAAACAAGAAGGAAAGGGGACGGGGAGAGACTGAGGAGAAGAGAAAGGAGAGAGAAGAGAGATCAATACTTGTCCAAGTAACTCACCGAACAGGCAGGATTATCACGCATCCTAGGAAAGAAAGCAAAACCAAAGAAGCCCACAGTAGGTGATCCACAACATCATCTTAGAAAATAAAGAGTTCTAGATTTTGAGGGACAAAAGCCAAGGTTGCCCTGGAAGGATACATGGCAAGTCTTTCATAAAATATACCCGAACATTTTTGGCTCTGTTGGGTTGGCTATTTTTATGAGTATTGTGGTTACAACAAAAATCCTCCCCCTCAGCTTCCTCAATCCTCAAGTTCTTGACGTCACTTTTATGTTAGAGTCCTTTTCTGTTTAAGGATACTCATTATCTTGGTATCTTTGGGTATCGTGGATCAATTAACAACATAAGCCACAGGACACCTGGCAACAGATGCTGTTACCGCAGCTGCAGAACTCATCTATGCTATAAAACTGCATTTAAATTTGGTCTTTTAGAGTTCGAATAACATATGAGTCCATCATGGTGCTACTGAACACATTTATAATGTGAACATTCACAAACACTCCCTCCGTGATAAAATGGCTTGATGGCCCGTTTTTCCCGGAACTGTTGAAGACTAAGATCTGTTGCCTGGTTTGAAACAACCTATAATGTGAGGTCAGAGTCAAATGCTTTAAGTCCTGCAGATCAAAAAGCATAAAACCACATTGACCATTTTCTTTGGGAAAAAAATACATATATTTTCACTATGATTAATGCATCTTAGTCCTTAATGAGGTATGTCTCTTCCAGAAAAAATTAAAAAAGAAATTTTGATGCAGATGAGTGTTTAAATGAAGGAGGAAAGTGAGAACACTCAAGTCACTCTAACTAAATAATGGTAAATTATAAAGCTTCCAACAATTACTTAATTCTTATGCAATGTATTTACCATGGCAACCACTTCATCAAATTGTTCTTAAATAGGTCCTGAGCCATAAACAAAAGAAGGAAGCCAGAGAACATTTGTCTCCTAGACCCATATTTGTTCAGTTTAGAGGGAAGGAGGTAGCAGTAACGTGATAATACAAACGTAGATCACATGCACCATGCTTTTCTCGTTATACGTCATATATGCCATTTCATAGATAAGTTCATGATCGTAGGATCAGCTTCATTATCTTTATCTCCTTCCTGACATTTCAGAAAGGACTCCCAGACTATTTCACTGTGAAATAAGAGGTAGTTAGCAAATGGTGTGGAGGAGTCCCTCCTCTCATGGGTTTGCTGAAATAGTGTTAAATTCTTGAAGGCCCTTCCATACCAAAAGTCTCCTTCCAAACTTTGACTTCATATTATAAATGAAAATATGCAAAGGTCTTAAGGAAATAACCTGATATGTAGGCAAAGATATACAGTGTAGCATAACAATAGCCAAGAAATTAGAGCATGCTCTTACTCTGTTGTTATTGGGGCAACATAAGAATAATAAAAGTAAGGGCGTAAGAGCACGGCCTGTGGAGCCAGACTGCATGGTTTTAGGTTCAGATTATGCCACTTCCTAGATGTATGACCTCTTTTTCTCTCAGTTTCTCACCTATAAAATTGGGTTAATCGTAATACCTATGTATAGGATTATTATAAGGTTTATTGAAGTGAAAACATGCATAGAGCATGGGAACAACGCAGCACACAGCAGGTACAGTGTGAGTGTTTGCTATTACTGTCATCATCATTATTAGTAAGCACACACTATGTGCCTGGCCACAAGATCCTTTATATACATCAACTCGTTTCATCACTACAGAAACCTTATATGGTAAGCATTGTTGGTCTCATTCTACAAATAGAGATTCAGACTGAGAAAAATTACATACTCTGCCAAAATAGCACAACTAGTAAGTGGTAGAACCCACTATCGCATAGCTAATTAAATAAATAAATTTAAGATTCTGGAGCAGAATTTGCTAAATTCCGGTGGAATATTTGCAAAGAAAGACTTAAAATATAGGCTACATGGTTTATAAAAAATTCACTTTAGGGGAGGAATAGAGAGTAGTTACTGTCCGGAGCATCTGATACTAAAGTAGAATGTGAGACCATTGGGAGTGCTCACTGGGAGAGGCACACAATATATACAAAGATATTACAGGCAGAGAAAGCAAAGAGTGATCTGAAATACAATACCCAAATCAGAAATTACGACGGCAGGCTCACCCAATTGCACTGTTAATATGCAGAACTGCAACCTACCTGCTTCTCATATGCACAATTCTATGCAGAATGGTCCAGGAAGCAAGTAATCACTTATTAAGTGATAACTGTTGTTTTTCTAGAAGTAAGTCAGCAAACCATGACCCACGAGCCAAATCTGGCCTACTGCTTATTTTTGCAAATAAAATTTTACTAGAACACAGCCATACCTGTTTATTTATGCATTATCTACGGCTGCTTTCAAACTACAAAGGCAGAGATAAGTAGTTGTAAAGAATACCAGATGGCCCAGGAACATCTGAAGTATTTGTTATCTGGACCTTTACAGAAAAAGTTTGCTGACCCTTGCTCTAAAGCAATGCTGGAATGGCAGCCTATCAACCTATTTGTTTCATATTTATGAGGTTTTAAAATCCATGTATTTGTGTATATGTGTGTCTATGTGGATATACAGATTTTTAAAAGAGGAAGACAGATCTGAATTAGAAATAGATTTTAAAATAGATGATGCTCATTTTTCGTAAAGAAGAGTTTTGTATGCCCAAGGTTTTTATAACCGTGTCACGTGTGTGTTTGTAAGGAGAAAGTTTGGGAGGAAACAATGAGCTCTGTCCTGGATAAGATAAGTGTACATGGTAGTGGCTCATCCAAATTTCTACTTAGAATATTTGCTAGGCAGAGGGAGACAGGAGTCTGATGCCTGGGAAACAGGACAAGGCTGGAGTTGCAGATTTGGGAGTCATCAGTCAAAAGCTGATCTTTTGAGTTCATAAAAATGAATAAGCACTTATAGGGAAAACGTATCAAAAAAAAAAAGCACCCTTTGACCTAGTATGTCATTACCTCTTCCAGGTACAAACACTAAAGAAGCATTCACAAGATGATATGTATACAAATGCACTTAGCAAGATTGTTTGCAATTGTGAAAATCTGAAAACAAACTAAATTTCCATCAACAGGAAAAGGGATAAATGAATCGTACATATAATTCTCACTAAACTACAAAGCACTAGTGAAACTGAATAACTTAAACTACATGCAACAACAGGAACTAATCTCAAAAATATAAAGTTGAGCAAAAAATCAGGTTGAAGAAGACTAATTAAAACATCTAGCTCTAATTGAGTGCACCAAATATACATTTTGGCATAAGGCCAGTAAGTTAAAATCAATATTTAGTTGAGGACAAAGATACATATCAACATCAAAGAATGGCTTCTGGGGTACAAGAATAAATCTGAAATTATATTTAAAATATTGATCACTATTTTATTGTTAATTTTAGTAGCAATCACATCATAGTACACAAACAATTTCTTTAGCACTTTCAGATGCTATTTTGCTCCTACAGTCACTGATCTACTTATGTGTGATTCTGAATCAGTAAAAGAGCAAGATATCTTGATATTATCTAATTTTTCTCTGATACTTTTTTCTTTGCTTCAATATTTTACTTTTTTAAATGTCTGAATCACAAATAATTAATTATAAATATCATACATGATTTTGGAGTTTTCCCACTTGGTGAAATTTTGAGATGGAAAAATTGACATTCTACTTTGAATTTATCCTCATAAAAATAAAAAGATTCCCAAATAACATCTCTTCTTGCACAATTCATGATCTAAATGGAATTCTTTTTTTTTTTTTTTTTTTTTGGTGAGGAAGATTGGACCTGAGCTAATATCTGTTGCCAATCTTCCTGTTTTTTTTTTTTTATCCCCAAAGCCCCAGTACATAGTTGTATATCCTAGTTGTAAGTCCTTCTAGTTCTTCCATGTGAGATGCCACCACAGCTTGGCTTGATGAGCAGTGCGTAGGTCTGTGCCCAGGATCCGAACTGGTGAACCCCAGGCCACCAAAGCAGAGTGCAAACTTAACCACTAAGTGACCTGGCTGGCCCCCTGGAATCTTAAAACTAAAAATCAAATAGAGTTTTTAAAGATTATTTTATTTATGTTTTGGATACTAGTACACAAACAATTATACAATGATTAAAATTATGATATAATCTAATCTCTATTATTCTGAATTGTATTATTATTTTTATAAGGATTTATATTTATTGACTCAATAAAAATCTATTGTTCTTCCTAAAATTGTCTAACAAATGCGTTCTTTATATTTGTATTAACTCCCCATCTATTTCTCTATTTATCTAACTATTCAAAAGTTCTTAATTTTTTGTACATAAAATTAAGACCTTTCACAATCATTCATTATTGCAGGATGTTCCTCTTGCAATAATAAATATATATTTGTACTTCAACCACTGACAGAATTTCAACATACAAAAACATACAAAGAAATTTTTCACTCCAAGTTATATCTACAATGCTAAACTGTATTTGAAAGGAATTCCCAGAAATTAACAATAAATTGGAATAACATGCCTTGCTCCAGTAGCTGAAATGGCTGCACTGAGTAGCTACAATGTTGCCTATGAGATGATGTGATCTCACTTTGGTCCCTGAACTGGGTGCCAGAAATGATACTGAAGTAGGAATTCAGCTAACTGGCCCTCCAAAAGTCAAAGCTGATGCCAGAATTGTAGTGCTTCCCTCATTCTGAGAATTTCAAAATGTGCAGACAAACCTGATTTTGTTTGGGGATGTTAAAAAAAAATCAATTGAGTAAATTTTAAAGATCTTGTTGGCTTTATTGAACAATTCGTAAATCAGGCAGCATCCAATCTAGCAGACAGAGAGGAGCCCAGAGGAGCTGTACGAAATGAATCACTTGCATAGGCAGAAGGGAACAGGAACAAGGAAGTTGCACTAGGCAGAAAGTCAGATTGGTTATTGTAAGGCTGCTTTCCTTTAGGGGATAGCAGGGGCCTATCAGGCAGATTGCCTAACTAGTGCTGATCAGGTGATTCCTGATTGACTGGTTTAAGATTCCATTTCTGGAAGAGCCAAAACTGAAACAAAGTCTCAGTTTGGTGATGTGGGGCTTAGCATAAGCGACTCCACTTTGGGCCTGTTGTTTTGTTTTTAACAGAGATTACATGGATATGTATCATAATTATAAAGGCATGTCTGAGGGTAAAAATCAAATTCAGGCATGAGTTTGGTTCTTTTGAGGGGAAAGTTGGGAAACGTGCTAGGGGAAAGATACACAGAAGGACCAATTGTATTTGTAATGTTTTATTTCTTAATCATGAGTTGAAACTTGAATATTTATTATTCTCTATCCTTTTTTCACATGCCTCAAAAACTTAATAGCAATAGAATAAGAAAAGTAGCAGAGAATAAAAAACTGTGCTTTTAAGAAGCCCATAGAGTTCTAGAAACCAGATATATTACTTCCTCATTTACAAACGTTTTAAATTGGGAAAAAATTTTTCAAATGGGAACTTTTCTTCAGAGATGAAATTACTGCTTATTAAAGCATCCACTTAGCAGCTTGTTTATTTAAATCTCAAAAATAAGATAGAAATAAGCATAAAACTAGCTTAACCATACATTATTTATAATGGCAAACCAGTACAAAATGTCTTTCTGCTATAGTGATAGTAATTAAAGCCAAAAGAAAAAAATAGTTGAGGAAAAGAAACGTGATAGTTTGCGACTGAAAGCAAATAAACAGCATTCAAATCTGCAGTCTCCATGGGTGAGATCTCTGCTTTAAGCAGTATGTAACCCAATATCAAAAGCTGGCTCATTGAAATGTTCCCTCACTTCTGTTTGGGCACAATTTTTCTTTTTTCAGTATTATCTGGCACAAATTTTCCGTTTCTCTCCATAGCTCCTCAAACCTCTGCTCAGAAAGCCCTGGCCCAGCTATCCTTGCTGATAGCTGTTTGTGCTAAAAATCTGCCTCCGTTTCCTGTTTTCTCTCGTCTAGGTACAACAGGTCTGAAGTAGAGCAGGATATGACAGTTAGAGGGAATGTTGCAAACAATAATGAAAGCAATTACTCTGTGTCTCAGGCCCACTTGCTCATTTTCATTTCAGTAGATAAATGATATTATCTCTTGCAAACAACACTGAAAGTGGGGCAGGGGCTGTACCCGTACAAGTCGAGAAGAAAAGGCACCTGGCTCCAGTTATCACTGTCAATCAGCACCTGGTTTGGCTCTTCAGGCCATGGGTAATTTTTCTTCTTTTTAATTAAAACCTTCCCACTAACGAGACTTTGAGTTTGAATTTTGAGTTTTGTAACTTTCTATCTACTTTATGTCTTTATAAATCTCACTTACCTTTAAGGAAGTCTGAAATATAAGACAGAAAAGATTTAGAAAACAGAATGATTCTTTAGGACAAAATGAGGAAAGGGCTGAAGTGCTTAAAAATTCTGCTTTCCCTTAGTGCGATTCCGAATCAGTTCCTGCACAAAAAAGCCAACCACAACAGATGCATCGCCTTTGGTGATATATTTAAATCTAATTACCTACCCTGAAGCTCATTTTTATAGTGCTTTCTACTGACTTTCCATTTCTTCTCAAACAGAAACTAAATTAGTGGTTTCCTAGGCCTGGAGGGTTGGGGTGGCGAGGAGAGTGACTGCTATTGGGTAGGGGGTTGCTTTTTGGAATAATGAAAATGTTCTGAACTTACATTTGGGTGATAGTGGCCCAACTCTGAATATACTCAAACCATTGAATCGTATGGGTGAATTTTATGGATTGCAAATTATCTCAATAAAGAATTTTTTTTTTTTTAATCTGTTCTCAGGAGGAAGAAACTGAAAGAGAGAAGAGTGGCATAAAGAGACATTAGAGGTCTCTGGGATTTGAGTAATCTCTTTGCTAAAATGCTAAAACCAGGAAACAATACCTGAGTGCTTTGGTTCCAATTCATATACCCTAACATTCCACCATTCTCTCTCCTCACCTCCCATCAGTCCTTCTTTATAACTTGTCTCATGAATAATCTAACCCAATATAGCCCTATGATACTCACTGGGGATTGGCAACCCGAAAGCCTCACCCTTTTCCTCTACAGGGGCTGGAAAACAAAATGCTCAATTTTCCTTTTTTGCTGTTAGGGGCAGCCATCTAATTCAGTTCTGGCCAATGCAATGTAAGCAGACCTCCCTCAGATAAGATTTCCAGGGAAGTTTTACTCTCCAGATGAAAAGGGGTAGAAACAACTGGCAGAGCCCCTTTGCTGCTTTTGTCCCTGTTGTCTCTTCCTGCCTAGAAAGCAAACATGAGGCCTGAAGATGCAACAGCCAGTTGGTGACATGAGATAACAAGCACGAGGATAAAAACCCATAAGCCGAGAAAGGTGGAGCAGAAAGACTGAAAGAGCCTTGGTCCTTGTCAGCATGTCTTAGCAGCTGTACCAGGGCTAAATTGCTCAGTTCTGGACTTCCCATGATGTAAGAAAAAGAAAATTCTTTTGTGTTAACCTATTTTTACTTGCTGTTGCAAACAGGTATCCTGTCACTTGCAACCAAAAGCATTCCCAACAAGCCAATTACGAGATTTTCATATTTAAAAATTACTTCAATATGTCAGGGTCAAAGTGGGCTTATTTTACTGTTTAGGGTCTGCTTCTTGTGTGCAGAAAAGACCATTTATAGTTAATTGGAGTTTAAATTATTATACATTCTATTGAAGACAGAAATTTCCCTCAAGCCTTTACATTTAATTTAAAATATTTTACCTTCCTTGTAGATCTAATAAGGTAAGTGCCATACTAGAGATCTGTGCGAAGATGAAGAAAGAGAAAAAACTGCCACAGGGAAGCATTTGAGCTAGACCTTAAAGAATGAAGAGAAAAGAATCCAGGCAGAAAGAATGCATAAACTCAGAGGCGTGAAAGGGCGTCATGTGTCAGATGGGTGTGTGAGGCCAGAGAAGGGAAGATGATGTTGGAATGCGAACTGAGGCCAAATTGTTTAGAGTCTCATGTACCAGACTAAGTAGTTTGAGCTTTATCCTAGAGAAAACAGGAAGCTCTTAGAGGTTCTGAAGGAAGGGAGTGACATGATCATATGTTGTTTTAGAAAGAAAAAGAGATTGCAGGAGGCCACAGGTAGACAGACTATTTGGAGACTATTGCAAGAGAATCGCTGAGAGAGGATAAGGGTTTGAACAAAGAGAAGACCCCACTGCAGGGGCTGCGGTGGATCCCCAGGGCAGGGGGCGAGTGGAGGACAAAGCACAGACTCAGGAAGCTGGGGGGAGGCCAAGTCTACAAGAGAGAGGGTGGTCAACGTTCCCAGGAAGCGTTACCCAGGCTGTTAAGGGCCACATGTTAACTGCTGCAGGCTGAGCTTCAGAAGCTAGCAGAATATGTAGCAAACAGGTGGACAAAAGAGCAGAGGAGGCAGAGGACCCCCAGCCTGAGGACGCTGGCTCTTCCTGCTGTGACAAGGACTTGGAAGCCACACCCCTCCCTCCTCTCCATACACCTACTCATCATGTTAGGAAAAGAAGCAGAGAGAGGAGGAGGTTATCTGAGAGCTATAGTATTTTTATCCAAGAGAAACTGAACGTATCTGTTAAATTAATTAAACAAGGAGGCCATTAGACTGAGGTGGCTCTAATGCTGTGGCAGCCTATGTAAACAAACCCAAATCTAAGCCTGTGAATGCCTCAAGGTTATGAAATTGAAACCTAAGGACAACCAATCACAGACAGCCAACTGGGTCTAAACTAGAGCCAATCAATAATTTCTTTTCTTGGCTTCTGACTTTTGTCTATAAAATTCTCTCCCATGTTTCCGGTTTGGTGCTGCCCATTTAAATCAATTTTTGCTCAAATAACCTCTTAAAATGTTTAATATGCCTCAGTTTATCCTTTGGTGTACCCAAAGGGATCATTTCAATTATCAGCATCACCATGCTTTAAACCAGATCAGACATTTAGCTAATCACCACCCCCACCACCAACTGAGCAAGTAAAGTGGGAGCTCAAGAGAAGACCAGATCAGTTATGGACAAAATAATAGGAAAATCCATTATCTCTGCACAACAAACTTGGAGCTCAAGTTAAAATATGCAACTCTGATACAGAAGCTTAGAAAAGGCAAAGTCAAAAGCACAAATATTGGCTGATTATATCCAGCATTGTCCATGGGAGGCGCTGAATCTGGGGATATCAGCTATCTAGTCGTCAGAGATAACTCCCACTTGTGAAGGAGCTACTTTTCTTTGAGCCTGGTCCTGGCCCAAGACTCTCCAGCTCTTTGCTCCAATTCATGCTCATCAAATGGCCCTTAATTATTAATTCATTGTTGCCAGTTCTTCAGTACTAGAGACTGGCACTGGAAAAAGACAACCTCCTTTTAAAGAAATAGAAAGTGCTTTTATTTTATACATCAGTCTCTTAAGAATGTATCTGGTATTAATCTCCCAAGGCAGGACAAATTCTGGGGCCCTGACAAGACTGAGATCCTTGTCTGAAAGGCTGAGGACAAGACCCTGTATTTATGGGTGAATTCACACCCATGACCACTTGGGCAGTTTCTCCCGATGACTCCACTACCTCCCTGTCCTGCCTCTTCTAGCAACATCACGTCACACTGCTGCCTCCACCCAAGATGGACAATAACCTACATGGGAGTAAAGTACAGTCTGGCCAGGTGCACGTATTTCCCCTAAGCTACTGTGCCTGCCCCACAACACACTCCAAGTGTCTTGGTCAACCTGTCCTTTCAATGACTTACCCGGATCCACCTTCCATCACCTCGTCCACCTGACTCTGACCTACTCTTAAAGTGTTGGCTGCTGATTTTTATATGCCCTCTCCTATTTATTTCCCCACGGTTCCCATTGAATGTGACCGTGGCTGACTCAAAAAGCTTTGGGTGACACTTTTCCTATTTCAGCCTGTCTGCCTCTACCCTAACCCTGAACAGAAGGGCTACTGTCCCACCAGGCCTGCCCTGGCCTCACAGACAGGACTTAGACCCATAGAACTATCTAGGGTGCACTCAGCACGTCAGAAGAGGCACACGCTAGCTAGATTTCAGCATGAGATGTATAGATCCCAGCGATTTCCAGAACTGTTAGCTGGGCTCCGCCTCAGGGCTTTGAGTTCAGCAAAAAGACAGGGAAACATTTAGCAGGCCTGGTGATTTCCCAAGGAGCCTCTGAGAAAGTAGCTGCTTCAGTAAGAAGCATCTGTGGGCAGAACCTTTTCATACTTGGCAGCACAGAGCTGCCCTGTCAGTGCTGCCATTTCCAGAGCAATGATTCTGCAGTGACTGACACTCTGTACTGTGGCTGCAGTGACTCCAGCTTACAACCAACTCACACCCGTTCGACATGTTCCCTTTTAACTACTCACCATTTTGAGTTGGGTATTGGAGCCGGGGAAGCCCGAGTTTAAATACCAGCTGTGCCTCCTCGGCCTCAGTCTTCTCTGAGTCTCAGTTTTCTCAGCCATGAAATTATACCTCCCTCACAGATAAACCACATAAATAGGCCTAAAACGCACATCTCCTGACACACAGCAGACACTGACTAATGTTGATTCTGATTCCTTTTTCTGAGTTTCTGATTCCAACCTGAGGCAGAGTCTCCGCGACCCTAAAGATCTGCTTCGCTTAGGAGTCCTCTGTACTCAGTTGACTCTTCTTTGTCCTTAAGGCAGGGGAAGAGTGTGACCAGCAGTCAGACCTGGGGCTCTTCCCTCAGGGCACGACTGGACATGCTGCTGGAAAGCCGTGGTATTGGGGGCGGCAGAGACTCAAGGAAGTGCTTACTTCCATGCTTCTCAAACTTCGGTGAGCATGGAAATCATTTAGGGAGTTTATTAAAAATATCCCCAGGTCCCTTCCTCAGTGATCGAGAGTCACTGAGTCCCTGAGAATCAGACCCAGGAATCTACATTTTTATTAAGGTCCCCAGAATATTCTAGCGTATACCAATGTTTGAGAACTACTGCCCTATCTGGAAGTTCTTCCTTCCTTTTCCTTGACCTGGTTATTGTCTGAAGACAGAGTGGGTGGTGGGGCCTAGTAGAGGGCTGTGGCATAATAAAAAATATTTGATCTTTGTCTCCAGTTCCTGGCACAGAGCTCCCCGAACCCTTGGAATCTCTTAAGTGATGACTGTCTTGGATGATAAGAGCAGTCTTGTGCTGATAAGATAACCCTTGGGAGGGCTTCAGGGCAGAGACTGGTCATCAGAAAAACCAACCAAGTAATTAGAGAATTAGAACTTTCAGCCCCATCCCCTGACCTCTGGGAGGGGAGGAGAGTGGAGATTGAGTTCAATCACCAATGGCCAATGATTTAATTAATCATGCTCGCTTAATGAAACCGTGATAAAAACCCCTAAAGGACGAGTTCAGTGAGCTTCCACGTTGGTGAACACGTTCTTAAGCTGGGAAGATGGCATGATGAGAAAGAGCATGGAAGCTCCATGCCAATACCCACCCCCCACCACCATCCCCCATAACTTGCCCTGTGCATCTCTTCCATTTGGTTGTTCCTGAATTATATCCTTTACAATGAACCAGTAAATGTAAGTAAAGTGTTTTCCTGAGTTCTGTGAATCATTCTAGCAAATTATCAAACCTGAAGGGAGCTCATGGGAACTCCCAAATTTGTAGTCAGCTGGGCAGAAGTGTTTGTAGCCTGGGCCCCCCATTTGCAGCTGGTGTCTGAAGTAGGGACCGCCTTGTGGGACCGAGCCCGTCAACTCGTTAGAGCTGACCCTAACTCGAGGTAGAAAGTGTCAGAGTTCAATTGAATTGTTGAGCACTCAATTGGGAATCATAGAATTGGTTGATATGCATAAAAACAACACACAGTTAGTGTCAGAAGAGGTGTCAGAAAAAACTGCACAGGGGACCTGTCACATTTTGTCTCCTCCTGACTTCACATGGCCCTGGTACAACCACACTTCTTTATAGAATGTGGTTAAGCCCAGAAGAAACAGCCAATTCTGCTGCAATTCTCTGACCTAAATTCAGTGCTACCTTTTTGAAGAGGAGTAGAGTGGGGCTAAAATTTTCCCTGTGCAAGTCTACCCAAGGGAGGGCAGAATTTGCCTACAAGCCCCTAACCCTCCGACTGTAATCCACACCACAGCCAGTGGACAGTCTCCAACAAGCCAGGGAGCAAAGGGCTTGCTCTAAAATAGGGTGTAAGTCCATTTGCTGAAATCATCTTCTGGATTCGCTGACCACCTTGATTCTGGCTGGACCCCACCCGAGCTGCCTCTTAACCTTTTGAGCCTAGTGATATAGTGTCTGCCAGACCTCCTCCATCCAGCTGGATTCTTTGCCTTAGTTCCTTTTGGCTATTTGTCGGTAGTTAGCCTTTCCTCATGCCTAAAAGTTACTGCAATAAACTGACTAGAATGTGCCCCAGGCAAAGACTTTGTTGATAAGCCTTTCTATCCTGCCTGAGGTCCCAGCTGCGCTGTTGTCCCAGCATTTGTTAAAATGCTATCCTATCCTCTCCCTTCCTTATCTTCCTTCCCCCCCCCTCAAGAGAAGCCACACAGTTTTATCAATCAATACCACCCATCTTAGTATACCTGCTGGCATACCTGAAATCATTCAAAGAGGCCTCATTCTTAGTCTTTTTTTAAATATGCAGTGACTTTTGACAAGGACTTCCTCTGCTAGGATCCTGTTCAGGACAAAATTAACCTTGTCAGTGATTGTCTCACCCACGTGCATGGAGGGAGATATGGTCAATTTGGTAGGAGATGGCACAAAATCAAGGGACATGGCTGAAGCCCAATGTACTATAAAAGTCCAAGAGGAATGAACCAGCCAAGAGCTTCCACTTTGAGCAGAGGCTCAAGTCATCCATGAAGGAGAAACTTCCCTGGGAGTAGAGGGCTGCACTGCAGCTACGATTAACTAGTGCAAAGCACTGACCAGCTGCAAGGCCAACCCCAGGAACCTCAGATAGGCACTATGGGGATAGCACCCCAGGCAGCTCCCAGTCACTTGTTCCCAGAAAATTCCTTGCTGTAACTATACTGGTCAACACTGGCCCCTAGGAGCACCTCCGTCCAACTCTGGCTGAGTCACTTGTTCCAAGACACAAATAGCCCATGTCCTGGGCTGATTGACATGGGGTTCTCCATGTCTTTCTTGGGAACCAGTTCTGTGAGGGTTGGGGGGAAATGCTGTGTGGCTTGGCTCTTCCTCCAATGAAAAATCCATCACTATCAACACGGTTCCCATCTTGCACAACCCATCCTCTGGGCATAATGAACCTCTGCAACTAGAGCTCTTTCAGACCTTGACACTTTGATCTTTGGAGTCTCTTGCTCCACACTCACAAATGCACCATCATCTTGGGTAAAATCCCTATTTTCTTCCAGATCCCTGGAAATCATCTGACTCCTTTGTATTCTCACCTTGGGCAGTGCATGAAGTGTGTCTGATCCCTGTAGTCCCATCCCAGGTGTGTGCTCATAGATACCTGGCTGCGACCAGTACACATCCAAGCCACCAACTCAGATTCTCATTATGTACAAAGGATGGGAGGAAAAAGGTGGCTAATAGCAACCCTCCCTGGAAAGTATTTTTTGAAATACTATCAACTTTTAGTAAAGAATGTGGCAGAGTGCTACTTATGCTCCAATGTCTTCTTCTTGATATTATATTAATAGAACCCCTAGAATAAAGATTATACATTTCCCAACCTACTCTGATTTTGATGTGATTATGTGAATAAGTTCTGACCAAAAGGATACGAGGAGAAGTAACGTGTACAACTTTCAGGATGTGTCCTTAAAAGGAGGGAGCCTGCCCCTTCTCCAACATTCCCTCCCCCTGACTCCTCTCCTCCATGTTGCTGCTCTAAATGTGGACATGGTGACATACCTGCTTGAGCAAGTTGACTTTAGGCCATACCCTACAGATGGTGAAGAACAAGTTAGAGGGAGCCTAGGTCTCAGATGACCACATTGAACAGGACTGCCATACTAACCTTGGACTACTTGAGAGACACAATCCACCAGGGCCCCGAGCATCCCTGAACATACTTTTTAGGTATGTCAAGAATGCGAGGCCTTGACTACCTTTAGCTGACCGTTTCTCAAGGTTGAGTTTTCAGTGAGCAGGCTTAAGGGATGAGGTAACAACTTTTCCCAGACAAAGAGCAGGCTTGATTACAACTCTCTATAAAAATGATAGATTCCAGTTGTAATACAATCCCACTGTGTGTAGATTGTCCATCTTGGTCCCTCCTACCTCCATGGGTCTTGGGGGGCATGGGGAACCAGCACCAATATGATGTGCATGCTGCTTGCTATGCTGTGCGTAATAAAATCCTTTGTCTCAGACCCAGGAATATTGTGTCTTCAGCTGGTATCCGTGAAACAGTAATTTATTAGCTTGCAAGCAGGGTAAAATCCCAGAACCTGAAATACCTACCTCTCGACTGTTTTTAAGAAAGAAATCACCTTGTATCTCTCTTAAGCCACTGTTATTTTAGATCTCTGTTACAGGCAGCCAAACCCAATCTTAACTAATCAAAGAGTAACTTTTCAAAGGTCTGATTTGGCAAAAGAAAAAAACACAACACATGCTTATTACATCTTGTCAAAAATTTACCATTCAAGCTGAGCCAAATATAATCCATTCAAAAACAAGAAATTATAAGAGTGATAAACGTGTGCTACTTGGGACTTGAACAAGTCTCAGGTAGGAATTAAGAAGATCACACTATGACTGGTTCCTGTGGTTAGCAAATATGGAAGGGACTGAATCAAAGGTTACCAAATCAGGCTGGCAAAACCATGAGAGCAAATTCTCACCACTTGTTTGAGTAAGATAATTTTTAAATGTTGCTTGAATGTTACTTCCTGCCAAGAATTATATTCACCCATGCTTTTTGACATAAGATTCCATGTTATGAGGATTGAAGTCCAGATAAACTTAGAGAACAGTTCCCTTATCTGCTTTATCCTCAGGCAAGGGAAGGATGAATCTGCTTCGGGCTATGCTGGATCTGAGCTAATATTCTTTCTAGAATGTTGGCAGCACTTGTCCTTTGAAAAACAGCAGGGTAATTGAAAATGTTGAGAAAGGTTCAAGCAAGTTTGCATCACTACCACATTAGTCAAGAGACCAAAGTAGACAAACAAGAATAGAAGTGAGGATGTGGCAAAACCTGCTACCGAACCAGTGACAAAATGTTGAAAGCCCTTTGTGAAACACAGGTATTCTGATGTGTCAAAATATTCTAAATGCTTCATCTCTCTACAAGAATTCCCTGTTCAGTTATTTCTTATTTCCAACTTCCAACACTATATTGAAATTAGTTCCACTACAATTTTTGTTTGTCACTACCCTCTTTGGCCTGATCAGCATCCATTCTTTCTTTGGGAATAGCATCAGATGTTCCCTTGGGGAAACAACCCTCCTCACTCTTCCAATCCTTATTGTTGGATGAGGCTGACTCTAGCCTACCAAGCGCCAGGTAATTGGTTCAGAAGACACGTGACCAACTGAGATTCAATACTGGGACTTCTGCTGATACTACTGGGAATGTGATGCTTGCTTCATACTAAGATTGCTATCGTAGGAGAACATAACCCTGGGGATGCTAGAAATCATAGGTAAAAAGAGCAGTCCTGAAAATAGGGCCCACACAGTGGAAAACAGAACCAAGGGGAAGAGAAACACCAAGTCCTACTGACATCGTTTTAGCCCAGATCTAGCCATGCCTGAAGGTAGCACCATCCTTGGACGTTTCACTATGTGAGCCAATAAATTTCCTTTTTTGCCTAAGCCAAGTTTGAGTTGGTTTACACCTTCCAGAAATAAAAGAATTCTGACTCTTGGCCGTATTACTGTCACAAACGACACCTAGAAGTACTATCTAGTCTATATAAAAGCAAAGAATGTGTGCAGGCCAGTTGTCGCTCCAGAATTTCTATAAATGGGTGCCACAATCAAGTCAGAGAGAACAGATGAGGGAATTTTTTGAAGCTGCTTTGCATAAAACTGGTTATTCATATCAAAGAAAGTGGGGAAGAAAAGACACCCCCCACCATCACCAAGCCACTCCCTTGGCACCACTGCTGACTCAAACTAAGGAAAGATCAATCGACTAGGTTTCCAGAGCATTATGGGAGTCTAATACATATGTGATTATCAATTTTTACCAGCGGCACAATAATGTAGTGGAAAGTGCCCTGGGTTCAAATCTTAGCTCTACAACTTACCAAGTGAAATGACTCTGGACTAATGGCTTAAATTCAGGGACATCTAGCCTGTTTTGCAGTTTTTTGTATTGGATATAAATGATATAGCTGCCTCCTTCTGCTGCTGCTTTTTTCTCCCTTAACATTATAATTATGAAATTCAGCCTGAGGACCTGCGAAGCCCTAGTATATTCATTTTCCTGTCATGTCATATTCCATTACATAGATATACCACAAATTTTTTACCCATTTTTCAATTGAGGGACCTTAGGTTGTTTCCAAATTTTTACTCATACACCTAATGCTGCTATAAATATTCTTATGCCCATATGCAAAAGAACGTCTAGAGTATATTCCAAGGAATGGAATTGCTGAGTCATGGGCCATTACTGAGTTATGTGCAATTTGACTTTATTAGGTATTGATGAGCTGTCCTCCAGAGTAGTTTTATCAATTGAGACTTTCACCAGCTTTGTAGGAGAGATGTTTCACATCCTTTCTAGCATTCAGACATTCATTCAATAAATATTTTTTAGTGACCTACTAATACGTTGTAGGTACTGGGAAACAGCAGTGAAAGTTCCATCTCTCCTGGAGCTTCCATTTTCTTGGCAGAAAACGTAAGAACAAATAAACAAATAAATACATAATAGATCCAGGGGTGATGAGTACCTTGTTTCCAGGGTCTGTGGGTGCCAAGGTCTTCTTGCGCCCTTCTTCCTATTGTAAGTGAATGCAATGACCTAATTCCAGAAACTGATTTTTTGAAACTTGTAATTATCATAAAAATGAGAAGATAAACACTTTGCATTAGTGTAAGGTGCTAAAATCTACAGAGTGCTTTGGAATTCCTGTTCTCAGTTGAGCACAATACTAGGCTGCGTATAAGGAAGTGGTTAAATGCTCCTATCTCTGCAGTCATGCTGTCTAGGATCAAATCTTGGTTTCCTGACTTACTAACCATGTGACCTGGAACAAGTTGCTTAACCTCTCTGTCTGAATTTCTGTATCAGATAACGGTGCCTGACTCATAGGGGTGTTTATCATGGTGCCCAGTAAATTTTTAGCACTTTATCTTTACTAACAATCAATTAATATTAATTGATGGGCAAACAATGTGATATTATTCCCACTGTATAGATGGGGAAACTGAGGTGTGATTGAACAAATTGCCCAGCCAGTAAATTCTGGTGGCTCTTGAACGTGGGTCTTCTGACACCAGAGCCAATTCTCCACCACAACATTGTGTGTATGAATATGTCATGTATTCGTTCAATAATTATTTATTGAGCATCTAAATTTGCCAGTTACTGTGCTTGGTGCTAGGGAATTCTACAGTAATCCCAATATGGCTGATCATCTTTGGGCAGCCCTGAAATTATGACTACCTTGAAGCCGGTCCCAGCGCTTTGTTTCATCCAGCATTTGATTAGCAATACATTTTGAAGATTTTCCTGAAGTTTTAAAATTTTTTTCTCCCCAAAGCCCCAGTACATTGTTGTATATCCTACCTGTAAGTCATTCCAGTTCTTCTATGTGGGATCCCACCACAGCACAGCCTTGAAGAGCCGTGCACAGGTGCACACCCAGGATCCAAACCAGCAAACTCTGTGCCACCTGGAGCAAAGCGTGGAAACTTAATCACTTGGCCACAGGGCCAGCCCCCCTTTACTGAAGTTTTTATGGAGGAGAGACGAACGTTGTATCACATTAGACTATAGACTCTTTGAAGGCAAGGATCATGTTTTACCTATCGATGTACAACTAGCACTTAGCACAGTGCCCGGCACATCCTCATTGAATATTTGATGAATGAACAACATGTCACACAGCAAAATTTCATCCATCTTCCTCAACAACTTCTCACCTGCCCCCCTAATGCCTTCCCCAGCAACTGCTCCAAAACTGTTGATGAAATAGAGTTGCAGTGAACTGCGAAGAATTCTACCTCTCATGAACTGGCGGGGATTCTCCCAGGTATCCCTGGCTTTCAGATACAAGTAGTTTTCATCTGAAATCAACCATAATATTGTTTGGGTTACAAAAAATATGGCTGTCAAAATATTGAGTCAGGGAGCCAACAGTTGAGTAAACAATAACAACAACAAAATGTACTCATGGAAAGATAAGGAATGATCTAAGATGGTATACACTGAGTGCCCCATGAAGAGACCTGACAATATACACTGTTGGTGTTCAGAGCAATGAGAAAAAGAACGAGGGTGGTAATATATCAGCTTGTCTGAAGAGAATCTATTCTACATCTCTATTGACAAACTGTGAGGTTTTGTGAGTTGGTTTTATTGCTATATCTCAGGGAGTGTCCTCTGCATAGCAGGTGTCAATAGCTTAAGGGTTTGGAGCCATCTTCACGGGCCCAGGGTCTGACGGGGCCCAGGACCAGCACCCGTGCAGTTTCGATGTGGAATCAGGAGGTGGGGCGCAGCATCCAAGGGCTCAGATTTCCTCATTCCTGGCTCCCCAAGCACTCAGCTTTGGGGACTAACTCCAGCTGAGATGAGGAATAGACCTCCACCTGTCCGCCCTGATACCTCGCTCTCTGGTTGAAAGAAAAGATTTTCACTTTAGATAACTCCTTTCTGACCTAACTGTCACAATTCCTGCTTCCTTTACTTCATAACTTCACCCTTGCCCCATCTTCAAAATAAAAACAAATACCTCCTACAATTCCACAATGCTTCATTTTCAAGATTACTACCTTTCTTCTGATCTAATCCAACCTTGGGGATGGACAGTATTTCCTTAGATTTAGACTGCTGCTGCTTCTTTTTTTTAAGTGCACAAATATTCCTTTAGAGCATCACTGCAGGACTAGGAAAATGGGATATTTTTATAAGGAAAATCAAAGTTTGTGCCAGACGGCTTGACTTAACACAAGGTAGTCCTATTTGGGACCTATTTTCTCTATGCTTCAAAGAGAAAGGAAAATGAAATCAAGTGAACATCTTAGGGAGACGTCATGGTATGTTTCATTTTCTACCAAGCCGAGCCACAAGACCTCCCCTAGTGACACTTGGCTTTGGCTGTTCAAATGCATTTATTTCTTTCTGTGACAACATGAGCTTGGCAGAACATTGAGAACTGGCAGCTGAGAAAAGAAAATGCAGTCTTCCTGCTCACAGAAGAGATTCTAAGATATCCTTGCTAACACAGCCCTGCCGAAAGGGCTTGTGTATGAATCAGCCATAAATGTTAAGTGGGCTGAGGAGAGTTGCAGAGTTTATGAGAATTTCTGATGAGGCAGCACACGAGAGTGCCTATCCGTCATTGTGTGAGTGTGGTGCACTCTGTAATTTGACTTGTTTGGGTCTTTTTGTTATTATATGCTATGCTTCACTGAAGCCTGTTGCAAGCTCTCTTTTTCCTTTGCTATCAGAATTCGTGAATGAGAATTGAGGCTTTGTGACAAGAATGCTAAATATTCCCTCAAGCTGTACAGGCAGAAAGGGCTGAGAGACGGCTATTATGTTTCATTAGCATCTGATTCCAGGAACATGATCCCAATTCTCCTCATTTTCTAATCATAGATGTGTTTCGGCGCTCACCACAGTCTAGTCGGATCCCCTGTGAAGTAGTTAGAAACCAAACCAAAAGCAACATCAAGCAAAGACGGGACGAGTATGCAGATGGCCGAGTAAAACAGGTCTTCAGGCTTCCAGCATCCTCCCCCTTCCTAGGCCCAGTGCTGTCTAGAGTGGCCAGATTTAGCGAAGAAATACACAGGCTCCTGTGTTTTATCTGACATCCTATGAAGTCCTTTAGTAGCTCTATCTTAGTCCTCTGCCTTCAGAGCCTATTTCAGGGGGAAAAAATCTGAGATTAGTGATTGAAACTTAAAGCAATATTTCTCAGTCTGGTCCTAGATCATCTGCATTAGAATAACCCAGGGAACCTGTGAAAAATGGAGATTCATGAGTCTCACCCCAGACTCACAGAATCAGAAATTCCAGGGATGGGCCTGGGAATATGCATTTTAAAACCTCTTCAGATAATTCTGGGGCACACTAACGTCTCAATGACCTCGGTGTCTTTCTTCTCCCGAGAGTATGTACTTAAAGCCTTTTGTTCCTTGTGAAAGGAGACAATAAAAGCATAGTACCTAACAGTTACAAGGACCTTAGTAAATATTTGTTCCTTTAATCCTTTCTTTTTTTCTTTTTTTGGTGAGGAATATTCACCCTGAGCTTACTTAACATCCATTGCCAATCTTCCTTTTTTTTGCTTGAGGAAGATTAGCCCTGAGCCAATCTTCCTCTATTTTTTGTGTGGGGGATGCCTCCACAGCATGGCTGATGAGTGGAGAGGGTCTGCGCCCAGGATCCAAACACTCGAACCCCTGGTCGCCAAAGCAGAGCACGCAGAACTTTAACCACTCAGCCACCGGGCCAGTGCCTCCTTTAATCTCTTCTTAAAGAAACTTTGGACTGCAGGAACAAGGGCTAGATACCTGAGGCCCTTTCCCAATCCCCTGAAGAAAAGAAAGTCAGAGGCTGTCTCTGGTCACCCCCCTATAACTAGGCCCTGATGGGTCTACAGCTGACCTGTCTGGGCTGCCGCTCCAGCTTGCAGTCAGGAGAGCCTCTGGGCAGTGGCTCCTGCAGAAACCTGTGCAGAGCTTCCCTGTGTGGGACAAACAGGACGGATCTTCAGTCAGTGTGCAGAGAAGGCTGCAATTATTTACCTCTTCTCAAAACTGCCTCTGTACTTCTTTTCCCTCCGGGTCAAAGAGTTAACTAAAAACCAGAATTTCTCCCCAAGATCCATTTCATTGTCCCTAATTCTGCTCTCTGCATTTTCCAACATTTTATTTGAAAGTCAGCCACCAACATTAATGAACAGCTCATTGCATGCTGAGAACCACGCGCCAGAGAACAGGGTAGAATCCTGCAGATTCAGGACTTGGGTCTAGAAAGACTACAGGCCCCAAAATGCAATTTCACCTTCCAAAGACTACCATACCCAACATGCAATGCAGCCAGGGTTAGCTAAAGAAAAGAACTGCAAGCCAGGCTGGAAATTTTGCCTTCCCGTCACCCTCAGGCGCAGGAATGGTTTAGAAAGGCCACAGAGGATATTTTTTGCAGGAGTGGTCACTCTCCTAATCCTCGCAAGGAAGGGGAGGAGTCTAAGCCGTGTCCCGCCTCTTTTCCAGGAAACTTCTGTCGCCCCAGGTTTGGCGGCAGAAGTTCCAAGGGCCTGGAACAGCAGCACACCCCGAGCTTTCCCCATGGTTTCGGTGACGAGAGCAGTGTTTGGAGACCTGCCCTTGGGGGCAGGGACAGTGGAGAAGTTCCAGCTGCAGTCCGACCTGCTGAAAGTGGACATCATCTCCTGGGGCTGCACCATCACGGCCCTGGAGGTCAAAGACAGGCAGGGCAGAGCCTCCGATGTGGTGCTCGGCTTTGCAGAGTTGGAAGGTGGGTTGAACTCTGCCCCGGGCTGTGGGCTGGCCCCAGGCCCACCCGGCACACGCCCCTGATCGGGCTGCTCGCGGTGATGCGACCGGGGGGAAGTCCGAGCTTGTGACTAGCAGCGCTTGGATCCGGCTAACTCAGTGTGTTGCAATCCAGTGCTTGGAAAAAGACGAAATGAATGGAAACAGCTATAAGACTTGGCCTCTGGTTATCCATTCAGGCTTCACTTCAATTAATTTAAAAAGTCACTTGAGGGTCAGATAAAACTCCAGCAATCCTGGAGCGATCTTTGAACTGCCTGATCTTTGTGAGGCTGTAAAGGAAAAAACAAGCTGAAGGGGGTGTGGCTGCCAGCTCTTCCTTCGTGCCCTTTCTGGAGAAGGAAACTCAAAGACGTCTGTCTTCTACTTCGTTTTTCCTTATCAGATTCTTTTTGAGGTCTGGTTGTCTCAGAAATTCTCCATAGTAGGCTCAGTGGGTGTAGACAGCTTATCCGCTTTGGTCTGTGGGGTAGAGTGCCCTGCACCCTTTGGCTGCTCGATAACCACGTGCTGAACGGAAAGCAGAAGACCAACTCCTTGGCTGTGAGTGAGAACTCCTAACTAGGGTGGACTTTTACTCTCTCAGAATCCGTGGGCAATTAAGTTCATAAATTCATGCATTCAAAAACTGTTAATTCCATTATCTCCTTCAATGACGCAGACAAGGTCCCCACCCTCATGGAGCTTGCAGATTAGCTGGGGGGATTAGATGTTAGCCAAATAATTGCATAAATAAGTAATTACAATTGCAGTTTGATCGCAGCAAAGGAAAATGTACCTAGCTATCTCTTGGCACTACCATGTAGCTAGACAGAAAATGATGTCTGAAGTAAGTTGGCAAAGGGAAACTGAGAATTAATACCCTCTGCTTGGTGTGGTAGGGGCATAGACAGAGTCTGCTAGAGGGGAGGTTTGAGGTTTTCCTTTGGGTGTATCTTTGTGTTTGGTTCTTTAGATGTGTAACATGGCTCATGGTTGGAGGTTAACAGAAAACTGAGAGTATCGGTTTTCCCTTAGGAGACTGAACTTTGCTCCCTGTGTCCTTAACAAAATGTATTAGTAGCGGCTGGCCCCATGCTGTAGTGGTTAAGTTCAGCGTACTCCCGCCCCGGGTTCACGGGTTGGGAATCCCCCGTGGGGAACTCACCACTCATCAGCCATGTTGTTGTGGCAAGCCATAGATAAAGTAGAGGAAGACTGGCACAAATGTTGGCTCAGGGCTAATCTTCCTCAGCAAAAAAAAGTGTTAGTATAAGACTATTCCCAAGGAACCTATTCCTTGCCTTCTGGTTGTCTTTATCTGCCTTGGAGCCTCCACAGCTTGGCTTGGAGAAGTGGGTAGTCTTCTGCAGAATTTCTTTGGTAACTTAAGAGAGTCTAATACAGAAGCCTCACTGGTAGGAAGGTGCAGTGATGTGGGGAAAGTCACCTCCATTTCCCCTTCCTCTCCACATCCCCTCAGACTTCTGGGGGTGGAGTTCATATCTTCTGTCTTCAAAGTCAGAAGGCAAGGTGATTGACAAGTGACAAAAAAGAATTCTTTAGAATCATTTTTCTAAGTCACCTCTCCCTGTTAGTAGCATAACCATTTTCTAGGCTGAAACAGAATTACAAAGAAATTGTTTGCCTGATACAAAATTGCCCAGTGGACTCAAAGGAGAATTGGATATATGGCCTAGAATTCTGGAGCCAGTAAAACATCAGAGATGATATGCTGTGAGCACCTGCTTTAATCACCCTATCTCCATCTCTGCCTTATCACCATGCAGGAGATAACTGTCTCCCCCCTGCACACTCACTCACTTGTTATTATTTTTGGTTCTGATGTAAGAGTCACATGGATCTAAAGCACAAGTCATCGTATGAAACGTGTGCCATGATGGCATGGCACGTGGGAAGCACTAGTTTCTTAATAGGCACAAAAGTGTCAATTTTGTGAGGGCATTAATACAATCGTTTCTGAGTCTATGACTTGTGGAAGTGTGAGTGAAAGAATTATCCCCAAATATTCTTCAAAGAGAGAAAATAAAATACGTCCCATGATATTACAATGATCTACCTTGTATTGTATTGCCCTGCATGTTATTAACATCTCTTGACAAAGTTAAGTAGCATTTTCTTACCAGGATGCATCACAGGCTTCACAAAATGCCAGGCTGAATCAAAGCATCTAAAATATTCCAGGTGCTGGGTCAAGATACATATTTTCATTCTTATACTAATTTAGAGAATTTAATTATTTACTTTAAAAGAAAAGCAAGCTGTTTTCAAAAGAGAAGTTGAAAAAAAGCCCTCAGAATATCAAGTAACGCTTTCTAATATGTTCAGCTGTCTTTGAGGTTCTTGCAAGTGGCCCCTTGTTCCCTTTTTAAGGCCCTATCTTTCCAGTTTTGTTTTTGGGTTTTCTTTGGTGAGGAATATTGACCCTGAGCTAACATTTGTTGCCAATCTTCCTCTTTTTGTTTGAGGAAGATTGTCCCTGAACTAACATCTGTGCCAGTCTTCCTCTATTTTGTATGTAGGATGCTGCCACAGCATGGCTTGATGAGTGATGTGTAGGTCCACGTCCAGGATCTGAACCTGTGAACCCCAGGCCATCAAGGCAGAGCACGCGAACTTAACCACCATGCCACTGGGCTGGCCCCTGTCTTTCAGTTTTTTGTAGATTTCTTTATTGCCAAAAATACAGACGACTTCATACATGTGATAAGAGGAAGCTTAATTGTCTCAATCAGAATAGTGTGAAATGGTGCCCTGCTACTATTTTATTCAATTCTCGTATGTTAAACCCCGTGGTAAGCAATTGACAACAGTGGTTGTCTTTAAGAAAGGGCTCCAAGTGGCTGGGGTAGAGGGATACGAAGGAGACAATTTTTACTGTATAGTCTTCTAGAATTCTGAATATGTAAGTATTGTATAAACAAACTGAGACAAATAATCTAAAGCAATAAGATGTGACAGAGGAAGATGTTATCTTGACATTACCATGTCCCAAAAATGTTGTGAGCCACAGGGAACAGCTGAGCGTGGATAATTCCATGAGACATGGTCCTTTTTGTACCTGCTAGGTTAGACGTGAACTATCTCCAGTTTCCCAGAGAGATTATATAAACAGCTTGGATCGTAGCCATGGCCGGAGGTCAGAATGGTTCAATTTCTCCCTGGGAAAATGAGATCTTTCTTCTGGTGAATTCTAAGAGGTAAATCACACGGATCTTTTAGTTACAGGCCGGAGAAAGCAGTAATGCCTCCTGTGAGTTTTTCTGCCACTTTGTGTATTTAAAATATTTTTAAATGTTTTTCATCTGCATGTCCCATCTGTAGGCATCATGACTTCTTTCAAAACTGTGATGAGAACAGTTGCTTATAAGCCACAGGTATAAACAACCTACCCATACAATCAATACGACTCTTTCCCCTTCATCTTCCCCCCAGTTGCCACCAACACCCAGCTATTACTGGCATGAGAGCCATTATGGAAAAAATAAACTTAGTGCTTTTAGAAAAGCTGAGTTCATAAGAGGGGGTGGAGGAAAAGGGACCACTTTGGAGGCTGTACTTTAATCTTACAGATGCCCAAGAGTGCCCTTGTAGGAGCATTGAGGATTCCTGGTTTAAGTCTCTGTTTCGTCCCTTAAAGCTGTGTGACCTTGGGCAAGTTACTTAACCTCTCCAGACTTATTTCCTCACCTGAAACAAATGGATAATGATGATTAAATGTGCTATCGGCTGTGATGTGTCCGACTATAGTGAACAATTAATAATTTTTATCTCCTTTTCTTCCTTTGCCACCAAATATCTTTGCTCACACCGCTTGAACTTTTTATTTCACTTTGTTAACACTGCAAAAATGGCGTGGAGATTCATCTGGGACAACCAGCAGCCATTTAAGAATATATAAAATATTTGGCTTTCTTAAAGAGCTTGTCAATTAAAGTAATGTTTGTTTTCCTCAGAAAGCCAAAGGAAAGCCATTCAGAGTGGAGAGGTTTTCACTGAGAATAGTGAGCAATTTTATCTGAGGGTTTAGGACACTCTGGCTGAGGTTTGGGCTGTTGAAGGTGGGTGTCATAGCCGAGATCCTTGGGATGTTAGAGACGTGGAAAGGGCCATACCCCATGGTTAAACATTTATTAATATGTTCTGGCCAGTGCCTTGCCCTGGAAAAGGCACAGACTTTTCCTCTACCCTTTATCCCACGTCAGCAATTGATTAGATTAATTAAATCAGCCTTCATCGCTTGACCTAGAAACTTTGCCCTTTTTCCTGGAAAACAATATTTTCTGGGTTTCAAAACAGGCTTTTCCATCATGTCCTATTCAGAATTTGGGGTCTGTCCCTGTTTGTAATTCTGATTTGATATAAAAGCTTACTAGTAACGTATGAAGATAGTATAAAATCCATTTGTTCTGAAGAGTTTTTCAGAGACAGTTGGGAGCAGTGGTTTCTGCTGTCCTTATGGTTTAATCTTAAAAAGTCTTCATCTAGACTGAGGACGGACAAGTGCTTCTTATCTCTGCAGGCTTATTAACCATTGCCAGAAAGTGGTCCTTTCTGAGGAACTCTTGCAAGCCTGTGAGGCTGCAGCCTTGCTGTTGGATTTGTCGTTGTCCCCAATGCCAAGCATGTGGCTGGCAGGGAGTAGGGGTTCAGTGTACCCTTGTTGAATGAATCAAGGTAGGAGTCAAAAATAGATACAGCTAAACAATTTTCGAACAAAAATTTTACTTTTCTTCACATTTTCGAGCCTTGAAAAGCAGATGAATTCTCTACATTATATGTCATCAGGGAAATGCAAATTAAAACAGCAGTGAGACCCATTAGAATGGTCAAAATCCAGAACACTGACAACACCAGATGCTGACAAGGCTGTGAAGCAACAGGAACTCTTATCATTGCTGGTCGGAATGCAAAATGGTACAGCCACGTTGGGACACAGTTTGGTAGTTTCTTACAAAATAAGCACTCTAACCATATGATCCATCAATCACACCCCTTGGTATTTACTCAAAGGAGTTAAAAACTTACGTCCACACAAAAAGTTGCACGTGGATGTTTATAGTAGCTTTATTCATAATTGCCAAACTTAGAGGCAACCAAGGTGTCCTTCAGTAGGGGAATGGATGATAAACTGTGGTATATCCAGATGATGGAATATTATGCAGTGCTAAAAAGAAATGAGCTATCAAGCCACAAAAAGATAGGGAGGAAACAAATGCATATTACTGAGGGAGAGAAGCCCATCTGAAAAGGCTACATACTGTATGGTTTCAACTATATGCCATCCTGGAAAAGGCAAATCGATGGAGACAATAAAAAGATCAGTGGTTCCCAGGGCTAGGGGGATGGAAGGGATGAACAGGCAGAGCACAGAAGATTTTAGGGCGGTGGAAATACTCTGTATGATATTACAGTGGTGAACACATGTCATTATGCATTTGTCCAAACCCATAGAATATACAACACCAAGAGTGACCTTAATGTAAACTATGAGCTGTCCGTGATAACGATGTATCAATGTAGGTTCATCAATTATAATAAAAGTTCCTCTTTGGTGGGCGGTGTTGATAATGGGAGAGGCTGTGCATGTGTGGGGGTAAGTGGTATATGGGAAATCTCTGCACCTTCTGCTCAATTTTGCTGTGAACCTAAACTGCTCTAAAAAATAAAGTCTATTAAAAACAAAAACAAAAGCAGATGAAGTAGAACCAAGAAAAGGTTGTTTGGCCCTTTGGGATCCCTTCTGGTTCCCGAGTGTAGGGGGTTTTAAAGCTATAGCTTCAGAAAGAGAGGAGGATGGGGAGAGAGGTGGGAGCTGGTAGAGAGATCAGCCTGGCCTGTGCTAGGAGGTGGTAGTAAGGTCAATTAATCAGAAAGCCTTGTGCTTGCCAAATAATGTGATGCTCAAGATCATGTACTCAGGAGCCAGACTCCCTGGATGCAAATCCTGGTTCTGCTACTAGCTAGCTGTGTGTTTTGGGGCAAGATAGTTAACTTTTCTCTCCTCAGTTTCCACACCTGTAAAATGAGGGTAATAGTACTGTCTGCCTTGTAGGAGTATTCTGAGGATGGAATGAGTTAAATGTAAGACACTTAGAAAGTGGCTGAGACTTAGGAAGCGCTCAGTAAGTGTTAGCTCCTGATTGTCTGTGGGCAGGACTCTGAGGACCTGCAGATTCTCGAGGAAGTGAACCAGGGAAGACCTGGAAGGGAATGATTCATGTTCCACTATGCCCCACCAGGTGAGTAATGGGAACCTGTGACCTGTAACTCACCTAATCACTTCAGGGTCCGTATCCTGAGAGCCCCTACAGCCATAGTGAAAAAGAGTTCATACTCTCGAATTGCATGCTCTCCTGATCCACAGTAGATGCGATGGATACAGAGTTCCATATGAAAGGGGGATGGAATTCTGAGGGCATCTGAGTGAAAAATAGAGTGGAAAGTAATCTTAGTCACAATACAAAAAACAAACTACCTCCAAACCTTAATCTCTACCATTATAGTCTAAACTAAAAGATTATAGCAGAGAGGAGCTTAAAGAGAAGGAAAGTACTGTAATATGCCCATGCACAAAGTTCTAAGTACAGGGACGCTAGCTACATTGCTTTTTATAGCCACCCCCCCTCCCCCAAAAAGCCCACAAGAGTTTATGCTCATCAATATGCCATGTAGCTGTCAAAAGAAATATGGTAGATGGCTATGTAATCACATGGAAAGATCTTAAGACATTTGATAAATGAAAAGTTGCAAACCAGTGTGTATAGTACGATTCTCTATATAGAATATGTGTGTGTTTGTGTAGTTGTGTATTTGCTTGGATGAAGTTAATTTTTTAAAAAGACAACTGAAAGGGTATATGCCAAACTGTTAGCCGTGGTTATCACTGGGAAAGAGAGGAGTTGAGAGGTGGAGGAGGGCTCATATGTTTTATGCTTTATTAAGGATGTCAGATTTAGCAAAATAAAAATATAGGATGCTCAGTTAAATTTGAATTTCAAATAAACAAATGCTTTTTATGTGTAAGTATGTCCCATGCTTATATACTAAAAATTTATTCATTGTTTGTCTGAAATTCGGATTTAACTGGGCATCCTGTATTCCCTCTGGCAAGCCTACTCTATGTACTTGTGTATTATGTAATGCTCTCTAAAGGATATGTTCATGTACTACTTGTGTGATTCAAAAAAATAATAAAAAGAGAAGGAAGAATAAGATTCCTCTGAAAACTATAGAAAATATAATTTTCAGTTAAGAAAATTGATTGGCCTAAAAAAAAGCAGATTACAAAGCAGCATGTATACTAAGATCCCAGTTTTATAAAAAAAGAAAAGCACACATATGCATATACTAAATGATGGAAGGATGTACTTGAGAAAATTAACAGTGGTTCTCTCTAGTGATGAGATGAGGATGATTTAAATCTCTTCTTTGTGCTTTGTAAAGTTCCTTAAAAATGTTTATAAAGAACTGAATTACTTTTGGAAAGAGAAAAGGTCATGTGTAAAGAACACCATTTTTCTATGCTTCCATGAGGACTTGGATTTGCGCATGTTGTTACAACTTACAGCTTCCCTCAGAAGAGAGTGGTGGGCAGCAGTGTGAGCCTCAAAACCTTTGGTTTAAAGTTTTAAAAAATGCTGTCATCGCATGTCCTTGCAGGGTACTTCCAAAAGCAGCCCTACTTTGGAGCTGTGGTTGGCAGGGTGGCCAACCGAATTGCCAAAGGAACATTCACATTGGATGGGAAGGAGTATAAACTGCCGATTAACAACGGGCCCAACAGTCTGCATGGAGGAGTCAGAGGGTTTGATAAGGTGAGTCTGGGGCATTGGACAGAGTCCTCACCTGGCACACTTCACAGAGTACCTTCAAGCATACTTTCTGTTTGTCAGGCACAATCCTTGACCTGAGAGCAAATGCATGGTAAGGTGATACAAGAAAGAGGCTGTCCCATGGTTCGGGGGAGCAGAGGCACTGGCCCTGTGCCAGGACCCCATCCTTCCTTAGCTCGTCCAACTGTAATAGGCAGAGGAGCCCTGAGTGAAAGGTTGACAGCCCTTGACTTAGGAAGGACAAGGAATGACTTTCTCACAGTGTTGGGATCAGGGAGTAGGGTTGACCTAAGGCACAACAGAAAAGTGGATCAAAAATAATACTTACCACTTACTGCACAAGATATTTGCATATATGATCTCTTACCCTCACTAGAACCCATATAATCACCAAATGAGAAATCTGAGGCTTGGAAAGGTCACACCACTCCTAAGGTGGGCTGCCTAACCCAAAGCCCTCATTCCTGCGCTACAACTGCTAGTGTCCTCCACAGCCACCGTGGGCGCCCCCAGTGCAGCACACCTTTGTGGATCTGTTGTTAAGTCCCCTCCCCATGCAGTGTGGCGCCACACCCAAACCTCCCCTTCCACTGAAGTGCTTCATGCCTCAAAATTACCTCAGATTCTCCCTAGTTCCCCTTTCCACATTAAAACTCCCATTCCCCAAGTGAATCCCTAGAAAAACAAGGTTAGGAAAGCAAATTGATCAAACAGCTTCTCTGTGAGGTAGGAATGCCTGACCTCCTGCTTCCCAGCTGTGGGGGAGTCTGTGGGTTAACCCCCAGCGACTCTCTTACTAGTCTAATTCCAGGGAGATAATTTTGGTAGTTAACCTTCCTTTAAATTATATCCCTCAGGTTATTTCCTAGAGAGGAGCCAGAGAAGACAGGAACATGTATGGCAGTTAAGGATCACAGTGTTTTCTTCTCTGTCTCTTACTGCCAGCTGTCCTGTGGAAGGAATTTGGTCACTCTCTGCGTCCCCTGTCCCACCAGCTTCCTGTCTCTGGCCTAGAATCAGACTGCCCTGTCAGTTCCCCTTTCCTCCATGACTGGACTCCTCACACCAGGGAGGCGTGAAGTGACACTGTAGCCTCAGTCCTGGCAATATTAGGGCAGAGGATCTCGAACATGCCAGGTCCGTGGACAAACCCCAACCAGAGGAAGTTAGGCTCAGCTCTGTTTGGGCAGGGACCTTCAGCGGAGCCTCAGAACAGCACCTTGTTCCTGCTCCCTCTATTCAGCTGTGGTATTTTCTGTGGTGTTGCCTAACATGTATGCCCTATATGAACATAGCAAGATAGCATACATATCCTTCAGTGCAGTGTGCCTACGGAGCCCCTTCTGTGAACCAGAAAGCATAAGGTGGGGATTCCTGAGACTCCAGAATAGTGAAGGAGCCAGACCCTTACATAAATAACTGTTATAGGAAACAAGCCCCCTAATATAGATGCCACTGGTGTGCTATAGAAACTGGGGAGGTGAGATGTGAACTGCCCTTGAAGATAGGATAGCATTTCATTCAATTAGTGGATATTGGAGAGAATGGCTGTGCAACAGCCCAGAGAGGGGTGGGGAAAGACTTGGAAGGTTCTCATGGATGCATTAGAAACTTTTAAACACTACGTTTTTATATAGTAACATGAGCAGTATCAGGTGAACTTTAAGTTATAGTTGATCTCAACAATTACTGAGTAATTGTTGGTTTGGAGATATGTATTTTTCTATTTATATCAACATATTTTTTTAAAAGATGAAATTTGAATAACCTGATAGGATTAGAAATGGTCTAAGTAGGCCTAGAGATACAAATTTGGACATTTTCAGGAAATTTGAAAACTACAGGGTCAGGGAAATCCTCCCATGAATAGGAATTATATTTTCCGCAGAATTATACTTGTCTGATAAAAGTGGTTTACACGAAAATCTTTCCATTGTGCTCTTTCTCTAAAGGGGAAAAACTAGGTAGCAAGTAAAGAACATTTTATTTCAGGGCTGGCCCGGTGGCGCAGCAGTTAAGTGTGCACGTTCTGCTTTGGCAGCCTGGGGTTCGACGGTTCGGATCCCAGGTATGGACATGGCACCATTTGGCAAGCCATGCTGTGGCAGGTGTCCCACGTATAAAGTAGAGGAAGATGGGCACGGATGTTAGTTCGGGGCCAGCCTTCCTCAGCAAAAAGAGGAGGATTGGTGGCAGATATTAGCTCAGGGCTAATCTTCCTCAAAAGAAATGGAAAAAAGAAAAAGAACATTTTATTTCAAATATTTTGTCCCTAAAATTTTCCATTTGGGAGATTCTTTTTTCTTTGTTTAATCACATATATAATAGGCTATTATAATATAATATTTTAAAGATTTTATTTTTTCCTTTTTCTCCCCAAAGCCCCCGGTACATAGTTGTGTATTTTTAGTTGTGGGTCCTTCTAGTTGTGGCAATATATAGGCTTTATATTTTAAGTCTCTTGAAAGTTCAACATTTCTGTTAGATAATCAGGGTGTAAAATTAATCTTTTACTAAGGTCAGTGAATTTGTTTGAGATACCAGCTGCTTTCCCTGTAGGTGAAGGCAGAGACCTCCATTCCTGCTGGGCTCCCCTTCCTGGCAAAGGCGATGTCAGTGAGAGAGATCCAGGCCTTGCTAGGAGAGGGTGGGCAGAACCTGGCTTCATAGGCCATTCCTGTGGCCCACAGAAGTTATAATCTTTCAAATCTATTTGGAATGGCAGTATTTGGCCTCGACTCTTCTGTTGAAAATGGAGATTCAAACAAAACATTCACTGAAACTAAGATGTGGAACAGTGTAGACTGCCAGGCTTGAGTTTGAACCCTAGCTCTGTCACTAATTATATGTATGACTTTGAACAAGATTTGTTTTTCCCTTTAAACGATGGACCTGAAGTATGAAGGGATTCTACCACTCCCCTCGAATGTGGGAGGTAGAAGTGGGCACGTTAACTCCACTGAACTCAATTTGCTCAACTGTAAAGTGGGGGTAATAATATTAGTTGGAGCTGTATGAAATTGCCAATGTTCAACTGTTTTGACCTACACGGATGGTGATATCTGGTTCAACCAAATCGTTGCCATACAAAATGATTTACGTAAAGCACCGGGTCAGTGACTGGTGAGCACTCAACAAATGGAGGTCTCATGTCTGCGAAAGGCCGCTTCACTAGTGACCCCAGAGCTCCATAAAGGGTCTGGGGGGGTCTCTGGCCACCTCGTCCTCTGAAAGTGTAGAATAAGGGAACAGGCTCAGGGATCAGACCACTTGGTTCACATCTACTGTCTTACTAGCTGTATGACCTGGGACAGGTAGTTTATCCAGAGACAGCCTCAGCTGTCTCATCTTTAAATGAGGAAAATAGTACCTACTTTAGTCAGCTCTAAGACAGATCAGATAGTGTCTGTGAAGTTTCTAGCAAAGTCTCTTGGCTCATAACGGACACTCGATAAATGTTGGTTTTCCCTTCCCCATAAGTGTAATCTTGAGGCCTCTAGGGCAAGGTTGAGAGGAACCACTGTGTTAATCCAAGATTCCTATTTCTATTTCCCAAAGCAAAAAAACTCTTTTAGAAAACTTTTCTTCGTATTTTTCTTGCCACTCTTAGAATCATATTTTCTAGAACAAGAAGAAAACTTCAAGGTCATTTTTCAGCCCCTTTATTTTATGGAAGGGTTCGATGCCCAAAGTCACACAGTGAGCTAGGAACAACCCTGGCCCCCAGACCAGGATTCCTGACTGTGGGCTAGATCTCTTCCTAATGGAACACGTCCTTCTTATTCCTCTAGAATTCTGCCCAGGGAACATAGAGAACCTCAGAGTGTTTTTTATAAATATTAGTAAATAGTAGCCCTCAGGAAGGAAGGGCTAATTTTTTAAGGTTATTTTTTAATATTATTAGCAGATATTGCTGTGTGGCATTTGTCAGAATGGGATGCTAAGATTAAAAAAAAAATCAAAGAAGGGGAAGAAGAAAATCTTGTAGACACATACGTATAAATTTAGGGAAGAAGAGTATGGGGAATGTGAGTAGGTAAAGAGAAAATGATTTTTTTCTCTCAAAAGTGACTTTTCTGTATAAAACAAAATTTTGGAATAATTAAAATCTAAGCTACTAGTCAAACACCTTAATGATTGTATAATCATTTCTCTTCCTAGAATAAGTTGTCTTTAAATATTGAAATGTGGCATTTAGCTTGGGATTGGAATGACTAAACAGCTTTGAAAACACTTTTCTAGGTCCTCTGGACGCCTCAAGTGCTGTCAAATGGTGTCCAGTTCTCTCGGGTCAGTCCAGATGGTGAGGAAGGTTACCCTGGAGAGTTAAAAGTCTGGGTGACATATACCCTGGATGGCGGGGAGCTGGTGGTCAACTATCGAGCCCAGGCCAGTCAGACCACACCGGTCAATCTGACCAACCATTCTTATTTCAACCTGGCCGGCCAGGTAAGTGAACTTACCTCTGCTCTCCTGTGGTGTGCTTTGTGGAATGACCTGGGGGCATAGTGGAGAGACCAACCCAGCATGGAATGAGTCTGGCGGTGGGGTCGCCCCCGTGATGAGAAACAGTTCCCAGCAAAGCATCTGGCTCATAGTAGGTACTCAATAAATGGGAGTTATAGAGAAAGATAGAATGAGTACATTGGACTGCCAAGAGAATTATCTATTTCCCATATGCTCAGACAAGAAACTAGCTATTTTAAGAACTCCCTCTCATCTAACTGTAACATGTGCTTACATTTGCTTCCACTATTCCACTCCTACCTCCAAAAAATTACTTCCAATTAAGGCACTTTCCACCCTTGGATCTTTGGAAATGCGCTTGGCCAGCCCCTTTCGATGCTCCCACTGTGCAGCCCACCCTAAGAGTAGTGAAGAGAAAGTGACAACCCCCTTTAGGTAGTCCTCCCTAAACTACCTCATTCCCACCTATGGTAATGTCTTAGCTTGTTGAGGAGGCTATTATATGAGACCAAATGAAAAGCTTAGCTAAATTCTGTAGATTATATCTATTACTTCCTCCTCTTCTGAACTCATCATTGATACTTGAATCACTTTGGCATGATTTCCTACCACAAGATGATGTTCATAGCCAACTAGTAATATCTTTCATTTTTATAGTCTTTTAGGAGTTTGCTGATTTTTTTCTGAGATCTTTTTAAATAGCATGAGGTAATTGATTCTTATATAATTTCCAAGGTTCTCCCTTTAAAAATAAGAAAGATGGCTCTTCACTTCCTTATCTTCAGAAACTTCTGCCATCCCTCTTGAGATCTTAAAGACAAACCAAAAAACAAAAACAAAAACAAACCTGCCCAGCCATAAGAGCCTCTTCAGTAATGTGCATAAAAGACCTTACTTTTTTTTTTTTCTAAAGATTGGCACCTGAGCTAACAACTGTTGCCAATCTTCTTTTTTTTTTTTCTGCTTTTTTTCCCCCAATTCCCCCGGTACATAGTTGTATTTTTTTTTCAGTTGTGAGTCCTTCTATTTGTGGCATGTGGGACGCTGCCTCAGCGTGGCTTGACAAGCGGTGCCATGTCCATGCCCAGGATCGAACTGGTGAAACCCCGCCCGCCAAAGCTGAGCGTATGAACTTAACCACTTGGCATGGGGCCAGCCCCAAGACCTTACTTTTTAAAATAAGTTCAGAAAGAAACTTGACAGAAATAGGACAAAATATTAATGGTTGTATATAAGTAGTAGATCACGCTGATTTTCTCACTATTTTCCACATTTTTGTATACTTAGGACGTTCTATTTTATTTCCGGGGTGGTGGTCTAAAGGAATAGATTCAGAAATAGAAGTAGAAATCCTGCGTGAAGTCTTACCCCTGCAGTTGTGTTCCAATGAAGGAGACAAAATGGAAATGTAAGCTTCACTAAAGCTCTTTCCATTCACTTGGCAGGAGGACCCTCCTGACCAGAATTTTCCACCGTTCCAATTCTACAGGGACCTGGAGTGACAGAAATTTCTGAATTTCTTTCCAGAGGCTGAATAGTTTCCCATATCACAGACCCCACCCAGAAGGGTGGTCAGTGTCAACTCCCTTCTATATGCTGCCTCAGTAAGAGAAGCCAAATCTACAGCCTCTAGCTTCAGGGCTGAGGGTGTGCGGGGCCCACAAACCTTTTGGAGCACTCAAGTAAGAATGGATGGAGAGGGGCTGGCCGCGTGGCTGAGTGGTTGGATCCTCGCGCTCCGCTTCCGCGGCCCAGGGTTTTGCCAGTTCCAATCCTGGGCGCGGACATCGCACTGCTCATCAAGCCATCCTGAGGGGGCATCGCACATGCTACACCTAGAAGGGCCCACAACTGAAAAATACACAAGTATGTACCAGGGGGCTTTGGGGAGAAAAAGGAAAAATAAAATCTTTAAGAATGGATGGAGAGTCACTAGGCCTGGGGTCAAGGGGTCTCTGTATTTTCAGAACATCTCTTGCCCTACCTAGAAAAGCATTATCATATGTCTTAAACTCTCCTCAGGGAATTAGCTCAAAACTTGATCTTTAAAGTAGTCAGCTCATCTTATATATTTTCTTTCTTTTATTTGTTTTTTAAACTTAATGAACAGTATTTCTGTTCTACTTGGGGCCACACTTTGACTCATCACTTCTAAGTTTGAGTGTTGGAGGCCTGGGGAGGAAGGGAGAACTCTTTTTCAAAGAATGGAAAAGGTATGTAGGTTGCAGGTTGGTTGGGGTTTTTTTTGGCTGTTCCTTCTTTATCTAACATAAAACTGGGAAAATTTTTTTTTTATTGAAACTTTACTTAAAGAGCTATGAAAGCAGGCCTGGGGGAGTTTTGAGATGTGGTTCTTGTATGTATGGTATGTGGGTAGGTGTGTCATCAAGGACCCAGGTTCTTCCTTCTTTTCATTCTGCTTCTTCAATGTTTTGTCTTTTGTCTTCAGGCTTGTCCCCTCATGGTCACAAGATGGTTGCCACAAAGCTCCAGGAATCACCTCTTCGTATAGTCATATCCAGAGAGAAAAAAGGATCTATTCCTTTTTTCACATCTCTCATGTTCCATTTTTAAGAACAAGCAAAACTTTTCCCAGAAGCTCCGCCAGCAGACTTTCCCTCACATTTCATTGGCCAGAAGTGTGTCTTATGCCCTGCCTAACCCAATCACCAGCAAGGGAATTAGACCACCATGATTAGCTTGGACCAATCAAAATTTGTCCTTTCGGGCCAGGGAAGGGGTCCTTTCCCTGAATATATGGCCTCTGCATAGGATAAATCAACAAGTCAGTGTTCTGCCAGGGGAAAGGGAGGGCACTGATAAAGAAGTTGATATGGGTTTTGAGTAGTAACCAATAGTGTCTGTTATATCCTACTAGAGGTGATAAGAGCTGAATTAAGGCAGTGGTAGTGGCAATGCACAAAAAAGTCTTTAAAGCCCCATGCAAGCCACAATGAGCTCTATAAATGGTTAATGTCACAAACCAGTTGCAGCCAAACAAAGTTAACCAAAATAAACACTGAACTCAGAGATGGGCCTCAAATTCTGTTTGTGAATCAGCATTTCTTGCCAAGTTTTCATCAGCCTGGAAAGGAAATGAATCCAACAGTAATATTCCACCAGAGGAGATCATTGCATTATTCCGGGTCAGAAGAGTCATAAAATGAAGCCTGCTTCTCGATAATGAAGGAATGTTAGTGCCAGTTACTGACCCGACGACCGGGGAGAGAGTGGGTGCCTAAGCAACGTTCCTTTCCTTCTTCTCCCAGGCTTCTTCCTAACATCTCAGACTCAGTTTATTTGGTGTGTGATTTTCTTATTGAATCGTTTTCTTCCTGCCCTAGTGCTAAAAAACAAACAGAAAAAGGAAGTTCCTAAGCAGCTTTATTCATAATAGTAAAAAATTGGGAACAACCCAAAAGCACATCAACAGGAGAATGGATAAACAGACTGTGATATAGTCCTACAGAGGAATCAACCTTAAACTGAGCATTGAACAGAGAGAGCCGAGGAAACAGTTGCAAATTCTCTTCCCTCGTCTCTGCTCCCATTAGTCCCAGAGGCCTCTACCCTGAGGCATGAGAGGATGGCAGTAGGGAGAGCCCACAGGAGAGAGACCGGTCTGGTCTAAACTACTCTGGGCAGGGGTGCAGGCCTCTTCCATTTTGGACCTGCCTTCCCGGGTCAGAACAGGGACCAAACAAGTGACTAATGGAGAGCGTGGGCGGAGGAGTGGCCTCTGCCCCAGCCTTGACGTCCACCTACTCCTACGCCTGCCCAGCTTGTACTCGCTGGGGGAATACAAAAGAATCATAGTTCTTCAGAAACAGAGCCTCTTAGTAGTGTGGTAAACCAATTTCTGTCATGTTTAGACATAGATTCTCATGGTCTTTACCATCTTTGCCTTTCTCCTCATGACGACTCCATTTGATTGTGGGGGCCTGAGTCTTTCTGTCTGTAGAGTCTATTTCCAGTTAACCCATAGTGCTCTGCCTCTCTCTGCTTACTTCTCAGGAACCCTGCAGAGCCTTCAGTTTGGCTTAGCTTAGGGTTTCTCAACCTCTGCACTATTGACATTTGGGGCCAGATAGTTCCTCATTGTGGGGGTGGGGAGGCTGTCTTGTGCTTTGGCGGGTGTTTCGTAGAATCCCTGGCCTCTCCCCACTACTGCTTCCATCATAGCATCAATGCCCCCGGCCATGACAATCAAAAATGTCTGCAGACGTTGTCAAATTTTGCCCCATGAAGCAAAATCATCCCCAGTTGAGAACCACTGGCTTAGATTATTTTTGAGCATTCACTAAGGCAAAGCCCTCACCTGGTTCTCCTTCCATATCTTCTGCTGTGAAGCTTTAAAATATACTCCTATTAAAATATAATCCTTTCTATTGGAAACATACAAGTGTATTGTCCAGTTTGCAAGCAGCATAACACATCTTCACTCAACTGTTCCTCGCAAGAACCCTACAAAAGATGGAGGCATCATCAGCCCAATTTTACACCAAAGGAAATGAGATTCTAGGTTAAGTGATTTCCCTGCGGCCACTCATTGAGAGCCAGAACTAGACCCCAGGCCTCCTGACCACTGACCAGTGCTTTGTGTACCAGCCTTTGACTCCCCATGACGGGCAGGCTGCATCTTTATGGAGTGGGTGGGAAAACTCTCAAGAGCATGGACTCCAGTTCTGACTCCCAGGCTTCTGTCATATAGCAAGGAGTGGGTCCTCTTGCGGGGAGCTGTGCCAGAGACGGGGTGACATGTCCCACTTCTAGCGAGCCGGGAGGCCATGCCTTGGCCATCCAGCACCTGTGTGTTACAGGTCACCAACACTTGTTCTGTTTGCCTGGCAAGTGAGGAGAGTGGAAGAAACTTCTCTCCCAATAGGCTGAAATCCAAAAAGCTTTCAGAGCCAGCCCTGATGACCTAGTGGTTAAAATTCAGCTCACTCTGCTTAGGTGGTTCCTGGGAGCAGAACCACACCACTCAGCTGTCAGCAGCCATGCTGTGGCGGCAGCTCATATGGAAGAACTGGAAGGACTTACCACCATAATATACAACTATATACTGGGGCTTTGGGGAGAAAAAAAAAAAGGAAGATTTGCAACAGATGTTAGCTCAGGGCCAATCTTTCCCAGCAAAAGGCTTTCAAACCACTGTTGTCTCTGACTTTTCGCCTTCATAATTCTGTTTAGAAAAGAAAATTCATGCTGGGGTCATGCTTGAAACCTTCTTCCAAATGTATCAGCTGCTCTTTTGAGGCCCTATCTACTTACACTTAAGTGAACATAGTAATCATCACTGTAGGTCAAATGAGATTTCTGAAGTTTTTGTCAATGCCTGAAAACATTTCTGCAAGAGACGTTATAAAGCAAATATGTAAAATAAGACTGAGCATTAAATCTTCTTTTCTTTCTCTTTTTTTTCCCTCCCAGGGTTCCCCGAATATATATGACCATGAAGTTACAATAGAAGCTGATGCTTTTTTGCCTGTGGATGAAACCCTGATTCCTACAGGTTGGTGAATTTAAACTTTTTGTGGGAATGCAGACCCAGGCTATAATTTGAGGACACTGAAACTTCATTCACCTAAATTTATTCTCCCTATTGGCCTGCCAAAATGCCTAGGATTACCATGATTAGTCATTTATTTTGGTTAAGGTTGGGTGACCATACAATTAAACACCCAAACCAGGACACTTTTGAGAAGGGGATGCTGTTAATAATTAAGCTAGGGCAACAGGCGTAAACTAGGATGGTCCCAAGCAAACTGGGTCATATGGTCATCCTAGCTGAGCCTAAGACTCCAAAAGTTCTCCACTAAAATGTAAATCTGTTACACCTTAGCAGAGATAAGTTGATCTAAACATTACCTCACAAATGTAGAACACTGATAGAATGTGATGTGGTTTTTCTTTTTTCTGTTGTTTTATTGGTCGAAGAATTAAAATTTTTTATGATGGTACTTTAGGCACACCTGTTGGTTCTTTTTTTAAAAATTATTTTATTGAGGTCACATTGGTTTGTAACATTGTATGAATTTCAGGTGTACATTATTATATTTTAGCTTCTGTACAAACTGCCTCGTGCTCACTGCCAGCAGTCTAGTTTTTATCCATCACCATATGTATGTGCCCCTTGACCCCTTTCACCCTCCCCCTCCCCCTTGGCCTCTGGTAACCACCAATCCGTCCTCCTTATCTATGTGTTTGTTTGTGTATCTTCTACATATGAGTGAAATCATACAGTATTTGTCTTTCTCTGTCTGACTTATTTTGCTTAGCATAATACCCTCAAGGTCAATCCGTGTTGTCGCAAATGGCATGATTTTGTCTTTTTTCATTTTATTTATTTATTTTGAGGAAGATTAGTCCTGAGCTAACTGCTGCCAGTCCTCCTCTTTTTGCTGAGGAAGACTGGCCCTGAGCTAACATTCGTGCCCATCTTCCTCTACTTTATATGTGGGACACCTACCACAGCATGGTATGACAAGCAGTGCCATGTCCACACCCGGGATCCGAATCGGTGAACCCTAGGCCACCAAAGTGGAACGTGCATCTGAATCGGCGAACCCCAGGCCACCAAAGTGGAACGTGCAAACTTAACTGCTGTGCCACTGGGCTGGCCCCAAGATTTTGTCTTTTTTTTTATGGCTGAGTAGTATTTTGTTGTGTGTGTGTATATATATACACCACATCTTCTTCATCCATTCACCTGTTGATGGGCAGTTGGGTTGCTTCCAAGTCTTGGCTATTGTGAGTCATGTTGCAGTGAACATAGGGGTGCATGTATCTTTTTGAATTAGTGTTTTCATGTTCTTTGGATAAACACCCAGATGTTGATCTGGCTGTTCCACTTCTGGGTATTTATCCAAATGACGTGGTGTTTGATAGAAGGGGAAAGGACAGGATGAGTTGTACTCTGAGGAGGACAAATATAGATACGTCACCTCTGAGACACAGTTAGGAGGTGGGATGGAATGGGGAGTCCAGAGTATCAAGAGGGAAGGTGAGGTGTTGCCAAAGGCAAACTTCATGGGTTTGAGAATGTGTGTGTATATGCACAGGCGCGCGCGCGTCTCCTAGATTAACTGGATTAAGGTCATCTTGATTATTATTATTTTGGATCCAAAGTACTGTGGTTCAAACATGCAAATCCATAGAGATAGGAAGTAGATTAGTGGGTTGTCAGGGGCTGGGAGCAGAGGAGAATAGCGAGTGACAATGGGTATGAGATTTCAGTGATGAAAGATGATGCAATTAGATAGTGGTGATGGTTGCACCAACCTTGTAAATACTCTAAACGCCACTGAGTTTTGCACTATAAAAGAGTGAATTTTATGGTGTGTGAATTATATCTCAATTTTAAAAAAGAAAGAAAGAACCTTGGTTCATATGTTATCTCCAGGATTGAGTAGTGTAGTCTTGTACTAGATTGTAGGTGCACCCCGTCTGTCTCCAGGGGACAGATGGATGACAGCAAGATGACTGGCAGAGGTGCTGTTATTTGTAGCACTTCATGGAAATTAACTTGAAGTAATTACCCCAAAGCAGTAGGTCATGTTCTTATTGGGATTTCATCACAGTCAGAGATCAGGTGAGTGTAGAAGGCAGTCAAAGAAAACTGAAGTAAACAAAAGTAGAGGATAAAGGGAAGGAAGAGCAGAAATCTAGAAAGACACAAACACTTTTGCATCAGCTCCTCTTCCCCTAGGAGGAAGGGCCACCCTCGTGCTGCCCCTTGGCCAGTCAAGGTCTCTGCCTGTGTCTGACAGCGACTTCTCTGAGGCGTTACCTCATAGCTCCTTGTCAGATTGCACATGTCCTGTGTTCCATTCTCTCAGGCCTCTGTTCAGGGCTCCAGCCCTCCATAAGCCCATCTGCTACAGCAGGTCAGGAAGGCCCTTCCCTTCCTTTCCCACCCCCTGTAAGGGTGCTTCTACTTTAACTGTCCCCTCTGTGCCACTAATGAGCTTAGAATGATAGAATATGAGCAATTAGAAGCCAAGGCTACCATCTTAACCAAGTAATCAAAGTTTACATTACCAGTAATAAGACATATTGACACATCCTCCTCATATGATGCACTGAAAAGGCACATCGCGTGTGTGCTGTTCTGTCAAAAATGCATAACCTCAATCCGTTCAGGAGAAATCATCTCATGAACCCAATTGAGGGGATAGTCTACAAATAATTGACCAGTACTCTTCAGTAATGTCAAGATCATGACAGACAAAGACTAAAGCATGGTCACAGAGGAGACTAAGGACATAGGACAACACAATGCAGTGTGGGATCCCAGGTTGGATCACGAGCCAGGAAAAGGGCATTAGTGGGAACACTGGTGAAATTCTAATGCAGTGTGTGGCTTTGTTAATAGTATTGTTCCAATATTAATTTCTTAGTTGTGATCATTGTACCATGGTCACGTAAGGTGTTAACATTAAAGAAAGGTAGTGGAAGGATACACAGAGATAAACTATTTTTGCCACCTTTCTATAAGTCTAAAATTGTTTCAGAATAAAAAGAAAAAAGCCCAGGGCTGCAAGTAAGATATTACTTTAAGTTTACTGGACACCTGCCTTATTTAGGTAAGGGCTTTTGTTTTATTTTGGCCTCTTTAAAAAAATGAAGTTGTGTTTATGGCTGCTACTTCAAAATTTTTAACAGGAAAAGGGTAAGAATGTGAGCCTGCGTGCTAAACAGGAACTTCAGTTAACAGCAGAAATTAGAAACTCCCATTAATATAGTGACTACAATACTAATTAGAATAATAGTGAGAAATCAAGATAAATGGATTAAAATTTTTAGCATCACAGTGTTGAATATTTTCCTGGCTCCCGGCCGGGTTTAAAGGCTTTTATCTTTGTCTTGGTAATATGTGTCATCTTCTGATATTGGCATGGCTCAGTGGATGGCCATGAGTAAGCTGGCCCATCTTGTCCTAGATGCAGGATTATTGCATTAGAACTATATGCTGTGAACTGCAAGGAAAAAATAGTGGTGGCTGCTGTTTTGTGACTGATAAGGAAGAAGATGAACTAAGTAGCTTATAAGTGGAGGTGATGAAATAAATGCGTGTTTATTTGTGTATATTTATAAAATCTTATGCTATCCTATTGAGATTTGATCAAATGAAAATCTCAAAAATGCGTGATTCATGCCATGTAAAGATTATTTGTCATAATTGTAAGAGAGAATTGAGGCAAAGCACTGTGGAGCTTAAAATGCAATCTAATGGACTGCATAAAGCTCAGTTTCATCTCAGTTCTGCACCCACAGTAGGTGGTTTTGGGATCCAGTTCTATCCTCTATACTGATATTGAACACCTGTGGAATTGAGTAGGCTGTTAAGAGCTCTGGACTCTGGGAGACAAGAGCCCTGGTTCTGGTCTTGGCTTTGCTGTTGACTAGCAAGGGAACATTCACTGTACACATAATACTTTAACATTTAACCTCGATAGACTCTCATTTCCTTTTCTACAAACAGGAGGGATGCTGAACTCAATCAGATTTGGACCAGTAAATTTTCTTTAAAAAACAATTGGAGACTTATATGGGGTTGCCCAGCTTTTCATTTTGCCAAGTTTAAAAGCTATCATAAATATAGGGCTATTAAAACTAATTGGAAATGTATGTTCATTATATTTCAATACAATTTTTTAAAAAAACTAATTGGGATTATAATGAGGAACAGAGATAAATACACAACGCTTATTTTTTTAAAACCCAAACTGCCATTTATAATCACCATCTTTTCATAAAAGAAAGAACATTTGATACCGTAAAAGTGGGGAAAACTTAATCTCAGAATGAAAACCAAGCCTTTGTATGGAATTCATCTTGCTTTTTAAAGAAATGTGATAGTGGATTATCCAAATATTTCTCAGTTTTCTGGGGACCAATAAAATTTCATCATGGACTAATGATTGAGAACCAATATTTGTCTGTAAGATAGGTCACTTGTTGTCCTTACATTCTATGATTCTTCGAGGCTGCTATTATAACATTTTACTGCTATTTCCACCACCCTTCAAATTCATTAGAACTCTATCATGAAAGTAAATAAGTTGCAATAACTTCAGCACTCATGAAAAATTTTGTAATTCTCTTTTACCTTTCCATGCATTAGCCAGTGCTACACAGATTATATCTGTTGGCCCAATGACATTTAAACTAAAATTATAGGGTTTTTTTTTTTTTTGCTTCCTCCTTTCTCAAAAATGCTTAAGAAACAAGCTAATTGTATGATTCCTTTGGAACTTCTTCAAGAAATGAGTGGTAACTGCTACTGTGCACTTCAGTGATATAAAAATTCACGTCTGGCCCACTTTCAGCCAAGGAAAAGTCTTTGGAAGCCCAGATTTCATCTCTTAACATTGAGCAAAAGGCTTAATTCTGAGACCAGTCCAAAGGGCCTGCCCATCATTTGGTCATTTGGAAATGCCTCCCCTATGCTGCTGGGCTCTCCAGGAGTTGACAGTCTGGTGGAGGAGTCAGCCAGAATATTATTCATTAACCTGGAAAATGTCCGGATAGATAAAACTAGGAGACTTGGTACAGAGGAGAAGCACTGCCTGGGGGCTCCCAGTTAGAGGAGCTGAGAGTTAAATAAAACCTGTAAGACCAAGTAGAATTTTGCCAGGCAGGGAGGAGGAGAAAGGTCTTCTGGATAGAGAGGAACAAGAATGGGCAGCACAAGAAACAGCAGGGCTATCCCCAGGGAAGTGCTGAGCTTCTGAAGCATTTGAGGGATGCTTTGGCAGGCAGAAAATGGATGGGTCTGGAGAGGTTGGCTGGGGCCATGTCAGATCTGGTATGCCTGCAATCCCTGCAGTGGCCCTGGAGGACCCGAGGCTGGCCTGGAGTTCCAGGCTGATCCACATGGGCAGACTCACAGTGTGCCTGAGTCCAGTCTCAAACTTCTGGTTATTCAGCCAGAACCGGACTGAACCACACGGCCACTTCTTTGAGACGTGCTGTAAAACACCTGTTAGAGCAGCCACACTTTGTTCTGGGAATTGATATGCACTATCTAGAGATTGTGGTTATGTTGAATTGCTTATCTGTGAGATGAGGTGAAGCTTTATGATAATAACAGCTAGTATTTCAGAGAGGACTTTATAAACAAATAAGTAATCCACACCACAACCCTATAAGGTAGGTTCTGTTCATTTTTCTTATTTAATGGATGTGGAAACTGTAGTACAAGGAGTTTAAGTAACTTACTGAGGATCACCCAGTTAGCAAGTGGTGGAAAGCTGGGATTCAAACCTAGGTGGTCTGCTACTGAAATTCAGGCTCTTAACGAGACGAATACTCTACAGACCTTACAGTGTGGTTAGATATCAAGAAGCGTTCTAGCGGGAGGGGAAGAGAAAGAAGGAAGAGAGGAAAGAAAGAAAAGTGTTAATTTCTTGACTATATGGTAAGCTAAGATGACCATATAGTCAAGAAACGGGAAGTAAGCTAGAAAAAGAAAAGTGTTCGACAATTGTCAGTTCTCATTTCTTTTGCCACTTTTTGTCCAGGTAGCCTCACAGCTTCCCTCACTGTTTTCCTCCCTGTTTCTCCTTTTCAATTTATTTCTACTTTTCTGTAAAGAAAACAGAAAACCAAATTTGTTCAAATTATATTAAAAAAAGAGGGGCAAAAATGAAAGAAAGAGATCTAAGAGGATTTCTTGAAATTAAAGAGTATGAATTTAAGTGTCTGGCCTTGTTAGACTGACGAGGAAGGGAATGTAGAAAAGGAACAACTCCAAAACAGTCTAATTAAAGTTCGAAATTATTCTCTGTAGCCTTCAGTAACCTTGGAGGTCATTGGTCTGTTGCAACATAGTACGGTGTTTGGTGACACATCCCTTGTCTTATCTTGCTGGTTCTTGGTTTTCTCATCTGCAAAGTCTTGTTATGATCAAGTTATTGTTGAAGGCTCACTTTCTTTAAGTATGCACATTGGTCGTCTCTGTTGAAGATGATAGGGAAGTCACCTTCCATAGGAAATTCGCAAACGTAGTAAAAGAAAATCTTTACCATTTACCAGGGCAGCTTTCAGTTATCTGAAATATCACTAATGGAGAGATGCTTCATTTAACCAGCAGGATGCCGAGTATTGGATAATTGTTCTACACCTTTTTGCTCTCCCTGGCTTTCCCCAAGCCTGCTGCTTGGTCATGGAGAAGCCCTGCAGAGGCTGGCAGTAAACTTTGTTCTCCTTGCAAATGAATGGCTTTTATTCCATAAATCCATTTTGCTTTCCACCTCAAATCCTTGTTTGTGTATTTGTTTTTAAAAATCTCTCTTCTGAGAGTCATAAAAATCCTCATTATTTTTACTCGGAGCTCCTGGAGAGCAAAGTCTCTCTTATCATCATTGTACCAAAAAACAAACCAAGAACTCCTTAACTGTACCCATTGTCACAAGAACAGAGAACAACTAAACCATGGCTGAAAAAGTGGTTCGTTCATGCAGGAGAATTTGTGGTGGATTTGGAAGAAGCTCTTTAACCATGAGGCCTTTTATCAGATCATCTACATTCCTGAATTCTGTATGGGTTTGTCCCCGACGCTTAATCTGAAAAATTGCAATTTCTATAGCTTCATTTGGTCAGTCTCCTATTGACTTTCAGCCAAGTCCCCTAGGCTGGCTTCTAAGCTGTATCTTTCTGTGATACAAAGATATTTAATAATCCCATGCTCCTGCCTTTTGTGGCTATTAATTTATACTTATATTTGTTTTTCAACTCCTTTTTGTTTGTCCTTCATAAAAGCTGTAACCTGAGCTATTCTGGAGGGAAATGCTGATGCGGATCTAAACTTTCGGGGTATTTTTCACCTTGGTTACAGACACTCGGTAAATAATTTCTCAGGTGATGGGAAAACCCATTGTCATGAGAAAGTAGCACGTATTTTACAGTAGCTGTAAGACTGTGGCCATGGTACTCAGTAAAAAGGGACCTTCCCCCTGTGTGTGTTTGGGAGAGGGGGGAAGGCCTGTCCTCCATTGTGTTTATCGCAGGCTTACTGATAGGGCGTTATCACAGAGCAAGGAAAGGAGTGCCTTGGCATACAGTTTCAGGAGCCAAGGCAAGTTCAATGTGATGAAATCCCTTCGTCTTAAACTTGTAGGCCCATTTAGGCCTCTTCCCCAGGCATAGCCTGCAGGCCTCCAGCAGCCTTGGGTACCTGTTTTGCTCCTTCCTTTCTTCCTGTTGGCAGTTTTTGGGGGCATATAAAATGTCTTCAGCCCTTTCAGCCAGTAAAGCATGGAAGACAATAGCCTGTATTATGTGGCTTCTTCATACTTCCCCTTTCCCTGCTCTCCTGTTAAAAGGCTGTCCCTTTCCAAAGGCCCAGTGGAAATGCCTCAGCAAGTGTGAGGGTATCAGAAGTCTTCAGAGGAGCCCATTCAAGTAATTTAAAGTCACCCTCATTTTCCCCATTGGAAATTTCTGCCATCATCAGCCCTGGAAACTTCCTAATACAGGCAAGTAGTATCCCTGAGTTGTTAGGCTGGAAGACTCCAGCATCTTTGCTCTTCTTCTGGAAAAAAAAAAAAGAAAGTATTTTGAGTAAAAGAAGAGAATCCATCACCTAGCTTCTGAAGCTACTGCTCTGAATGAATTTCCGGGCACTTCGGAGTCACCACATAGTGTTTTGAGCACATGGTCCTTGCTCACAGGCGCTTCTCTCCTGGGCCACAGCTGTACCAACAGAAGGCCTCTGCAAGGCTGAGAGCTTGTTTCACCCATAGACCAGGAGCAGAGTTTGCAGCCAAGCTGTCAAGGCTGTGTTTGCATATCAGCAGTTAGCATATCTTTTCTTCTTCTGAGCAATTGCTTTCCCACTAAAAAAAAAAAAACAAACAGCCCATAAAGCATTTGCTGCTACATAGGATGGGTGCACACTCTGTTAGTGGGGCATCTTCACTTCAGGTCCTCTTGAGGGTGTTTTTATGTTTGTTGTTGTCAGAAGTATATTTTCTCAGAAGAGGAGCTCCTGGAAGCTGTCCACCAGGAAGGAACAGGTAGGTATATAACGATGTCCACAGAGAGAGAACACTCCAGTGCCGGGTCTCTGTCCTAACACATCAGGCATGTAGCTTCGGGACCTGAGTCTAGTGTCCTGCCCTATGGCAACAAGAGGAAATGGGTCCCTGGTGCCCTGCTCAGGTACTAAGCCAGTTAATGTGAGCAGGTGAGAAAATTCAATCCTTCTGTTTCTCTAGGGATTAATTCATTCCCGGGGTTGTAAATATTACGTTTCACCCTTTCGCCTTACAGAACTGTGAGACTTGGAGGCGATCTGGGCAACCCGCCCAGCAAGACATTATGATGTATACAACACAGTGTGGAACTGAGCCTGTGTCTTAAAGACTTTTACAGCACATAGCTTTTTTTTTTTTGCTGCTGCTGCTCTTTATTTGCAGTAGTGGATCAGGAATTAAGAAAGCAAAAATGAATGCTTTGACTAGATCTTTTCCTCGTAAAATCCCATCTTATTCTTTTCCTTGAGAAAACATCACTTTTATTTTTATAAAAATTTGCCCAATCCGTTTTGTCCCCCCAGCCCATCTGCGTTCACTTACTGTTCTTGCTGCTGTCTGTTTTTGAAAGCTCCTTCTAAAATTACATGAAAGCAACCCCATTTTTACAAAATTAGAATTCTGGTAGGAGAGGCTTACCACAAAGGCTGTGGAGAGAGGCCCAGCAAGACCTTTATGTTTTATTTCAACCTCCCTGGGTTCAACCTACAATTCAGTCAATTTTATAATTACTTCCCTAGGGCAGGTCTAAGTCTCTGCCCTAGCGAAATAACAGATTCCAAAGTCGTCTTCTGGGTCATAGATGGTGCAAACGAAGACTGTTTTGATTCTACATGTTTTAATCTTTCGGGAGCTTCTTACAGAAAATTCCTTTAGATTTTATATAATTCTAAAACATTGGACATAATATTAGTTTCAACTCTCCATCAATATGCTCCCTCTTTCCTTTTCATCCCTTCTTCCTCCCTCCCCCCACCCCAATATCATTAGTCATCAGGTCCTGCTGATTTTTTTATGACTATTTTTTTAGAGAAGTTTTAGGTTCCCAGCAAAATTGAACTGTAAGTACAGAGATTTCCCATATAACCCTACCCCTACACATGCACGGCCTCCCCCCTTATCAACTTCCCCCACCAGAGTGGTGCATTTATTACAATTGATGAACCTGCATTGACACATCATCACCCAACATTCACAGCTTATCTTAGGGTTTGCTCTTGGTGTTATACATTCTGTGGGTTTGGACAAATATGTATGACGTGTATCCATCATTATGGTATCATACACAGTATTTTCACTGCCCTAAAAATCCTCTGAACATAATATTAGTTTCAACCAGCCATCACTATGCTTCCTTTTTTCCTTTTCAGTCTTCCCCCTCCCCCAATATTGTTAGTCATAAGGTCCTGCTGATTTTTCACTTCTAAGTATTTCTCGAATCTGTCTTCTCAATATGTGTTACTGATTATGTGGTTCCATCTCTATCGTCGCTGTCCTGGTTTAGGCTATCTTTTCTTGTCTGCATCAGGGCCTGGCTTATGTTATGAGCTTCATAAATGGGGCTCAGTGAATGAACAAATGAATCTGGACAATGGTTCTCTAACTGAGAAAAAAAAAATCTCGTTAGATCTATCCTCCATCTGTTACTGAAGTTAGCTATCTAAAATGCAAATCTTACTTTGATACTCTCCAGCCTAAAAAACCTTTTAGATGGCTCCCAGGCCAGACACCAGCTGCCTCCCAGACCCATCTCCACCGTGCCTCCCTCACACCCCACCCTGTTTCAGTACCTGCCTCCCACCTTCTCCGCTGCATAAACCGCTACTCTTTCTTCAAGGCTCATACTTTCTCCTTAGAAATCTTTCTCCTGCTTCCTAGAAACAATAGATTCTTTGTTGCTCCGGGGTTTTTGTAATGACAGAAGCTGTTCAGAGCTCACCATGTGCCCAGGCTCCCTTATCTTCCCGTGCATAAGTTTACCTCAGATGATCTATCAGGATTTAGTTACAGATCCAAGTAGGGAGCTGGAAGGGAGCTTCAGGCTTGGTCTCTTTGGCTTGAAGGTAGAAAACTAATCTACACTCAACACAAAAATGAAACCAAGTAACAGCCACTGTGTTCATGCTAGGAACAGCTACATCTTCCTTTTCTCCCACAGTTAGTCTCTCTCCACTCTTCTTTACATTTATTTTAAACATAGTTTAAATAAACATAGTTTATCAAAGTAATACCATGTGATAACTGGGATTCAGAAAGCCCGGATCCAGGTCTCAGGTCTGCTACCCACCAGCTATGCCCTCAAGTCATCCATGAAAACTCTCTGGGCCTCATAACCGAATCTGTAAAATCTTACTAGATGATGGTTACGTTAGTTGAACTCTGAGGTCCTGAGAATTTCTAACACCGATTCAAAGACCACACGAGACCTCTAGCTCAGAAATTCTTAACCAGAGTCCCTACTTGTACGTCCGGGAAGACGATGAAAGAACTTTACGGGATTCATGAGCCCCTGAAATTCTGTGTAAAACCCTGTGTGAGTTGCTTGCATCATCTTGTCCACAGAGGGGTTTTCTGGTCTTTTTTCTCTCAAGGTCATAATAGTTTATGGTTGCCCTATTGTGTATTATTACACATAGCGATAGTCATCGTTTTTGAGAATAGCAGTGTGCTTTCCTTTTTGTAATCTTCAGGGTGTAATTATTTTTTGGTGATTCGTCACCATTAAATTTCCTGAAGGAGGCTAGAAGGCTAGTTAGAGGAAGAAGATGGCACACCAAGAAGAAAAGTAACTTCCTGAAGGTTCTACCCAGAGAAGCAACGGGAGCCAGGACTCTGAGTCGGATGGCCAGCTTTTTGGTTTCTGCTTCATCACATGAATAAAATTGCCACCCAATATCCACCAGCCCTTGTGCAATCAGGATTCCAGGCCTGGCAGATGGATATCTGTTGCGTGTAGGAGCAGGTAGGCACACTGGGGCCTCACTGTAGGTGAAAAGCCAGAGTGTGGTGTTCTGGTTGTCACCTTCAGCTCTGCACTTCTGGAGACGAGCCCTTCTAGGTCCAGCTCTGCCCCACAAGTCTCTTCTTTTCCCCATTCTCCATCACCAGCTGATATCAAGTACCTACTACGTGGCGGGTACTATGCCAACCCTGGGGAAGCAATGTTGAGCAAAATAGATACTCCCTGCCTGCATGAAGAACATATAGCCATGTACATAGCACAGATCCTGTCCTCAGAGAAATAAGGCTACAGTTAAGATAGTACTTGAATAACACTAAAAAAGTGAAACTCGTGATACTGGATCTTATGGAATGTTATTTACCCTTAGAGCTGTTTCTTCTATGACAGGCCCTCCTAGACACTGTTCAAGGAAGTTCAATACAGAAACTCCAAGGACCTCGCCTAGTAGCAATGATACTCTCCAAGGGGGTGCATTACTGAAGCCCTATCCGTAAAATGGCCCCAAGAACAGTTTTATGAGGCTCCAGAATAACTCCCAAAGCTACTCGTGTTCCCTGCTAGAAAACATCACTGCTCCGAGATTGGCAAACATGAACCAGCATGGTGGAAATTTGGCAGGAAGAAAGCTCAGAAATTAGCACTTGGCCAGGCCTTGTGTAATTCCTATGAAAATTTCAGACTAACATCAAGTAAATTTGTCAGAAGGGGAGTTGTTTGTTAGAGCTCTGACTACTACCCTTGGAGAGCTAAGGGTTTAACACCCACCCCTTCTCCACCCCAGGGCTGCACAGGGGCTGGCTGTAGTTCATACCTGGTGCACAGCAATCCTCAGAGGTCACCTCATCCTGAAGGGGCTGAGAGGTAACTGCGCGCTGTGCACCATGGACCTGAGGCTGACACGTGAGTTCCCAAGCAGGCTTGCATTCAGTTCAGCTAACATTTATGGAGTGCCTGCTGACTGCTACATGCTGCCTGAGGCACTGGCCATAGAAAGAGTACCGAACACTATCTCTGCCGTTGAGAAGCTCACAGGGAGTGGAGAATCTAATGTGGTCAGGGCTGTGGTAGGGATAACGCCCATGGGCTAAGGGAGCATAGAGAAGAGGGTAGGAGGAGGCTTTCTCGAGATCACCCTGAGCTGCAAGAAGCTTCTTAGTGTCTGTGAGGGTCTAGCAACAAGGAGCGTGAGAGTACTAAAGCACAGAATGTGGGAGTGGGGATGGGGTGTTAAGCCAAAAAGCTAGACAGGCAGCTGGGCAGGGTGGGGGCTAAGGTGAGGTAAGAGAAGTGTGGCCTCCAGGGTGCAAATTTTAAGGCAGCATTCACTCTTGGGGGCATGGACTTGCAGGGGTGGCACCTGAGAGTGAGCATCTCCTTCACTTTTGCACCCTAGGTCCTCGCTTGCCTCACCCTGGTCCCAGCCCCGCAGTCGAGCCTTCTGTGCCATCCTAAGGAGCTAGGATTTTATCTTTAAATCATGGAGGGTTTTGACAGTTTCAAGCCAAGGCATTGATCTAGCAAGACTGGCGTTTTACAAATACCACCCCGGCAATGGTTGGGGTTGAGGCTTGACTGGAGTCTAGACTCAGAAACCAGTTAAGAAGCTTTTTGTGTATGTATGGTGAGGAAGATTCACCCTGAGCTAATATCCATGCCAGTCTTCCTCTGATTTTTAGTGTGTGGGCTGCCAGTCCAGCATGGCTGCTAACAGAGTGGTGTAGGTCTGCGCCTGGGAGCTGAACCTGGGCCACTGAAGCAGAGCACACCAAACTTAACCACTAGGCCACCAGGGCTGGCCCCCAGATGCTATTTTAATAGTCCAAGCAAGAGATGAGGAGGACATAAATGAGAGGGCAGCTGGAAGACATGTAGTTCTATAATATTTAAGAGGTAAAAATCAGGAGGCCTGAACTGAATGTGGTAGATGAGGAAGCAGGAAGGCTGTGTGGTGACTCCTAGGTTTCTAGAGCAGCTCCTGAGCAGCAGAAATGGAGATGTTAAGCGAATAGTGAATAGAGGAAGAGGAGGAGCTGGTATAGGGGCAGGATGGGGGACCGGGGTGGGGTGGGGCTGGGGGAACTGTGGATTTGGTCTTGGAAACTTGAAGCTAAGGTGCTTGTGGGGCATCCAGGTGATTTCCAGCAAGCAGGTGGACAGATAGGTACGACGTTAGGAGAGAAATGAGAGCGAGAGATATAAATCACCATATGCTTTGTAGATTAAGTCATGCGGGTTTCTCAGGAAGGAACCATAGATTTAGAAATGCAGTGGTCAGAGGACTGAACCCAGAGGAACTTGAACAAACAACCACCAATGTTTAAGGTGCAAGAAAGGCTCACGCTAAAGGCACCAGGGGAGATGGTCAGAGGTAGGAGGCAAAGAAGGAGAAAGGTGACCGGAAGTCTTGGGGTGACCAACAGCATCAGTACTCCAGAGAGGTCAAGTTGGGGAGACCTGGGAAGAGTGCGTGGCTGTAGTGGCTGTTACTGCTGACCCCGTTTCACAAGAGCAGTGCGGTAGAAACCAGACTGTGACAGTTGGCGGAGTAATTGAAAGTGAGGAGAGAAGAGCAGAGGCCAGTGAGTGATTCCCAACTAAGGCAACTTTCATGAGTACAGACTCCTGGGCCCACTCCAGAGATTCTGATTCATTTACTTTAGTGTGAGGCCAGGGAGTCTGTATATATAAAAGCCACCTAAGCGAGCTAATGGAAGCCGTGGTGTTGACTCTGCTTTCAAAAGCTGTGAAAAGAGGAAGAGAGGGTGCCTCAGTGAGGTGGGGATACAGGGTAAAGGAAGAGGTTTTTTAGGGGGTGAGGAGCTAACTAAGGACAAGTAAAATGCCTATCAAAGGATGCCGAGAATCCAGGTGAGGACTGAGACTGTGAATTTGTGGTGGCCTCAGTTGGTGCTTCTAGGGCTTTTCTACAGTTTCTCTCAGCAGTGTGGAGTCAGCAGCAGAGAAGGGCAGGTGTGGGATGACCCAAAGTGGAGATTTTGTTAGGTAGGAGGGGCAGGAGGACAGGGTGTAAGGCAAGTCAACCAAGAGGCTCAGGTCATAGACAGTGGGGCCAAGCAGGTAGTGAAGGATGTGAGGGACCTGATGAATGCATGGGAGGGGGCCCTGAAGACCCGGGGAATGTGGTGGCACTCAGGAGGAGAGCAGGTCTACGGGGAATGCCCGTGCAGGAAGGCTAGGAGGCTGCAGGGAGTGGTCGACTGAGCAGTGCACTTTGTCCTGGCGGCAAATACCTGGATGACATCTTGATGAGAGCCTAGGATGGAAAAATTCTCTGCGTGGAATGCCTCACATGGGCCCAACTGTGAAGTGTAAAACTACCTTCTCACCTGAAAACAGCGCGTAGCTGGGTTTAGCATTTTGTGCTTCAAATGGTATGTAATATCCAGAAGCAGTACCCTCCCCCTTGCGAGTCAAAGTAAAATCAGAAGATACTCAGTGAAAAGACAAAAAAAAACAGCAGTAGAAAAAAGCCACAAACCCAAAGCATCGGCAGAGGAAAGGGAAAAAACTGCAGCAGAGACGAGCTTTGAGGTTGTGTGATCTATGAAAATTTATAGAAATGTTACCTTAAAAAAAAATCCCAAGGTGCTTTACTCACCAACCACTGCAATTAAGTAAAAATTCCCACCCAGGGTGTTACTTTTAATTATCATTCTCTTTATTTTGTTTCCTAAAATAATAACAGGCGTTCTAGAGATGATTTACCAAGATGGCATAATTAGGTGTCAGATGAGTACCTGTGCCCACGAGCCCCATTACTGCTGGCTTCCTTATGCAAATTTGACTGACTGTTCTAAACCTGACCAGATAAAGACACAGGCATAATTGGAGCAGCTGGGCTGGAAGCACAGCTGGGCAGTCCCCATGGAGACCAGGCTCCAGTGCCAGGGTGCCCTTCCTACTGCCCCAGGTTCCTCTCCAGCCTTGTTTCTGAGATGAATGCACAGCACACCTGAGCCTGGTCTCCCTTAGATGATCTCCACTTCAGTGCCTTTCACTGTTAATACGCACACAGATCTCCTGGGGAACTTGTTAATATGCAGATTCTGACTCAGTGGGTCTGGGGTGAAGCCTCTGGGTCCACGTGTCTAACAAGCCCCCGGTGATGCTGGTGCTGATGGTCTTGGCTTCACGCTTTGAGTAGCTATTTAAAAGGTTCTAGAAAATACCATGTAGCCTCAAGTGACCTTTGTCGCTTTTTCCCTTTTTGACATCTATTTCTCCCCATTTCCTCCACTCCCCAAGAGTCCTGTATCCTTCCTTCTGCCTCCTTAGCTACCTTTCTTCCCCTCCCGCTCCAACACTTCACACTCCCGAGCCTGAGCCTCTCTTATCACAAGCTGTTCTCGACAGGTCATTCTGCAAAGAGCTGCTCTCAGCCAATGGCCTCCCTAGATAAGACAAGCTAAAAACTTGCTTTAAAAAAGAGAGAGGAGAGAAATAACCAGATATCGCAGTGTGTCCCTAAAGGGAACAACCTGCTTCGTTAGGTTTGTCATGTGAGCCAATGGACCCACAGCCCTGGATGTCACAGTTGGAAAGGACCTTATCTTCTGCAACCACCGCCCACCTGTCTAGTATTCGAATCCCGGGATTGTGGGCTCCTCTGGCACTCAGGTGCCTCGGGGACAGGATGTTCACTGTCCATCCTGGGCCAGCACGTCACAAAGGCCTTCTTGATATTGAACTGAAATCTGGCTTCCTAGAGCTGACCCCCACTTGGCCTAGTTCTTGGGTCCCTACGGAGCAGGCTCACGGTTTAGAAGACAGCTATGTCACCCCTGAGTCATTTCTCCTTCAGGCAGAATATCCCCAGGTCGTCAGCTGTTCTTCTTAGGCTGTGTGTTGGCTATTCTGGTCATTCTCCTCTGATCCTGCTTCTGTTGTCTTTAGGCCTCTCCATCTGTGATGCCCGCGCTGCAAAAAGTAACCGAAAACTGTCACCACCTCATTACTCTCTTTACCGGACTCTTATTGAACTTACTGCCAACCACATCCTTAAAGTTATTTTCACACATGCTGTGGCTCAGCTACATCTCCCTAGTTGGTAATAATTGTAGTAATTAGATTTAACATTTATGAGAATTGGTATAACACGATGCTTAAGAACACAGGCTCTGGAACCAGCCTGCTGGGTGTGACGCACTCTACGAAGAACCACCTCATTGTTAGCTACCACCATCGTGATCACCATCATCATCATCATTGTGCTAAGCACTTGACCTATAGTAACTGTTTTAATCCTCATGACAACTTCGTGAGGTAAGGGCTATGGCATCCCAATTTTACAGGTGAGGAAATGGAACCTCAAACGGTTATATTTTGTGCCTAGGCTTAGAGTTAGAGTCTCAACCTAGGCGGCATCCCTTGGGTTTTTGGTGTTGAGGTTTTTTTGGACACAAGTGCAGGACCGTATCTGTTGCTGTTATTCACAAATTTCATCTTGTGATCACTGCTTTACTTGACTTGGCACCGTCTTTTGGATTCCTGGTTCTGTCATCCCAAGTGAATCTGCCTCCAAGCGTCATGCTGCCTGTCCTAGTTTGAGAAGAGTACCTTCTAGAGTTACATCTAGATATCCGCAGATCTGAGGCCACTTGACAGCTTCCTACAGATTCTGCTCGGTGAAGCCCAGATGCTCCCTGAGCCATCAGCCTTGTAACCCAGTCAGAGAAGCCTAGCGGGTGGCCTGGGAATGATTTGTCCTTAAATATGTCTGTATTTGGCTCCTGGTGAGCGTGCTTCCTCCTCCCTTTCAGGTCTCCATTCCAGAATTCTTCACAGCACAGAGAGCAGCTCCTAAATTGGTAGTTTGTGAAACTGACCCTCTGGGGTCTGCATAACACACACCCCAGAGAGGAGAACGACCCTGTCCTGTGGCTACTGACCTCTAGGAGGCTGGCCCTGCATTTCAAGGTTCCCTGCCTCCAACTCTTGGTACAAACACAGGCCTTCTATGTTCCAAGTAAACCACAGGAGGCTGGGCAGCTGTAAGGGGCCAACATTTCTGTGTAGGAGGAGCTTGGGGCAGCAGTCTCACTAGACGGGAGACTGGAGTGCACCTTGAAACTTAGATTGTATGTTTATTTGTGGTGATTTGCGAGAAGGGAGCACACTGATGGAGATCAGAGGAGCTAAATCTCCCACATGAAGCCATTCTTGGCACTGCCACTGTGCCAACTGACCAGCAGGTCTGGACTGATTTCTCCCCTCTCTCTTTACTGGTTCTCTTCTCTGTCCCTGGGCCATTAACGTAATTTAACTCTGTTCAATTACCATCCTTTTCATGGTGTCAGGATGTCAACCACCTGTCTACCATGAGCCTGGGCTCCCTAATCACCCCATTGTCGCTGGAGCCTGCCAGAGCTGCTGTGAAGCAGCAAAACAAGCATGCAGGAAAATTCTTCTGCCCAACACGTTCCCCTTTTGAAATCATCAAGCAAACCCCGAATACTGTCTGTCTGTGTGGTCAGGCAGAAGGGCTGTCCCTCTCACACTAGAACAGTTAGCAGCCATTGACAGACTGAATCGGGTGGATCCAGGAGGATTTGTGGAAGGCGGTCTTGGTTCCCAAGATCAACATCCAGCCCTAGTACTGCGCCTGCTCTTGGGCAGCGGGCACCCCAGGGTGCCATGAAAGCTGATGGGGGCGGGCGAGGGAGTTCCAGCCAGAAATGGAAAATGCCTCTGACCTTGGTGAAATGAGTCTGTGGTATGACCCTGAACGGCTGTCTAAAAGTGCTCATTTTGACACATTATCATCAGGAAAACACAGTAGTTCAAGGCATGGACTTAAATCCTGACTGCTTAGGTTTAAATTGTGATCACCTCTGTGATCTTGCATAATTTATTTAACCTCTGCAGACCTCATCTGTAAAGTGGAGATAATCATTGGACCTACCGCATTGGTTGTAAAGATTCAATGAGATAAGACATGTAAGGTGCTCAGAACAGTTCCTGGCATTTAGTAAGAGCTTTGTAAGTATTAACTATAATGATTACCATTATCATCATCATCATCACCACCATTTACTGAGTGTTTTAATATGTACCAGACACTGAGCCAGGCACATACCTGCATTAGCTCCTTGAACTACCCTTTGAGATAGGTGTTATGCTTCGGTTAGGCATCAGTTGCAGAAAGAGACATTTGGAGACGGCGAGTAACTTGCACAAAGTTAAACAGGTAAGTAGTTGGTGGAGTCAAGATTTGGAGCCAAGTTTCCCTAACTCCAAAGTCTATGCTGTTATCGCCCTCAGCTACTGTCCATAGTAACAGCTATACCACTCAGTACTTCCTACAGACTGGGTAGGGTGCTAAGCACTTTACATGCCTTATCTCGTTTACTTTTCATAATCCGATGAGGTAGATACTCTTGTTATCCCCATTTTACAGATGAGGAAAGCAAGGTTCAGAGAAGCTAAGCAACCTTCACAAGTTTTTACAGCAAAGAAAGCCAGGATTGAAATCCAGGCCTGCCTGACTCTAAAATTTATTCTAATAGCTATTGAGTTTGACTGCCAAACAGGTGAGCAGGACCCCCCTGGGAGGCTGATAACAGTAATTAGTGATCATGACTCCTGATATCCACTGCAACCCAGGGGACACAGTTTGCCTAATCAGCCCCATTTTCTCAGCTGTCATTAGTGGCAATTTCCACTTTCTCTGATGCTTCATTTCCTGCAGTTTCTGAAAGCTGGTGATTTGCTCAGATTAAGACAAGCTTCTGTGCCTTTCACATGTTAGTTTGTTGTATGAGCTGCAAGAATATGGAGGAATCGTGAATATGGAGTCCAGAAGGAGGCCCTGGTGGATTATGCAAAGCCTTTGCTGCATTGCTATAGGAGGAATCTGCCAGTAGATGTTCTCTCTGCTCTCTCTATTTCTGGAGTGTGTGTGTATGTGTGTGTGTGTAACAGAGAGAGGGAGAGCACTAACTATGTGCCAGGTACGGGCCTGAAGAGAGGGTCTCCTTCATATCATTCTCTCAATTAAACCTCACAATATCTGTAGTAAGTAGATACCAACTTTAGCTCCATGTTATAAATGAGAAAATTGAATCTTACAGAGGCATGGAAACCTACCCAAGGTCAGTTAGTCTAACTCCAATGTCTTACATAGATTTATAAATCAACATATAGAACAAATGATAGAAAATAATTTTCAAATAACCTACTTAATATTTCTTTGAGCATTTCTTTTTCAAGAGAGAAAAAATTATTGGAGAAAATTTCTTCCCACCCTCCCCAAATTCTTCTAGAAAGTCTATGCCAGATTTTCTTTTCCGTTTTTTTCTTTTGACTTTTCTCAAAATAATTTTAGTTATAAACAGGACCTACCTGTGCTGAGGACTGTCTGACAGGCCTGTGATTTTATTCCTGCTCTTGTGTTATTGGGTTGTGTGAAGATGAGATAGAAAGGGGACCTGCCAGGAAGGAAGGGGCTAAAAATGAATGAATGTGGAGATCTAGCGACTCGTGCAGTGACCATCTGTTCATCTTCTCAGAGAGTCAGGCACTAGGGCCACCAGGCAGAGAAAAGAGCTATTTAAGTTGATGGGAAATTAAAAGCATTGAATTAAAATTCACCCCAGGTGAATTTTCTCAGTTAGATACTGAGAGTGTTCATGCCCAGATGTTACAAAAAACCATTTCTCTGTAGTCAAGTGTTTGATCAGGAGTTCACAAGGACTCCTTCACCTTCTACTCCATTTCTTAAATCCCCCAAAATTAAGTCAGAGCTAGGATTAGTGTTCTTAAGGTAGAATCATTTAAAGGCACTTCTGACTATGTAAAAAAAGGGGAGAAGGGCACATTAACCTTCTCTCAAGACTTGTCAAGTCAACTGCCAAGAGGTGAAAACATCCTGGCAGTATACTAGTTATCTGTTGCTACAAAATAAATGACTCCAACACTTCTTTTATTATCTCTCATTGTTTCTGTGGTCAGGAATTTAGATAGGGCATATCTTGTCTCTGCATATGATGTCTAGGGCATGTGCTGGAAGATTAGAGCGGGGGCCGGAATCATTGGCAGGCTCATTCTCTCGCCTGACTGGTAGTTGATGCTATTGGTTGGGGGCCATTTGGGGCTGTCAGCCAGAACACCCCACACATGGCCTTTTGATGTGACTTGAGCTTCCTTACAGGAAAGGTTTTCCAGAGGTGGTGATGGAAGCCTAACCTTGAAGGATAAGCCAGGATTGGCTAACTGGACAAGGCGCAGGACAGAACAAGCACAGGAATGGACTTCCTTACAATATGGTGGCTAGGTTCCAAGGGCAAACGTCCTGAGAGAGGGCCAGGCTAAAGCCACTTCGTGTTTATAACCTGGCCTCAGAAATCACATAGCATCACTTGTGCCACTTTCTATTGGTTGAGGCAGTTACAAAAACCCATCCAGATTTAAGGAAGGGAAAAAAGACTCCAGCTCTCAGTAAAAGTGTGTCAACGGCACATTGTAAGTAGAGCCTGTGGAATGGGATACATACTGGTGTGGCCATCTTTGAAAAATGCAATCTGCCACAAGCTGTCATGGGGAAAAGGCCAAAGACTACGTAATAGAATATGTATAAGAATCCCTTATATGAGATAAGAGAGATGAATCAAGGCATATGGATTTCATGAAGGCAGTGAGTTTTTTCTCTACTGCCAGAGGGCAGGTAATTATAACTCTGTCAGGAATGCAAATAGAAAGAGAAAGAGTTAACACCTTGTGACAGAATCTGGAATGTTAGAGTGTCCTATTGCCAGTTATCAGGTCTACATCATCTTCTTGCAAGAATGAGGCAGCTGTAGTTGCTAGGGTGACACCCACATGATCCTCTTTGTTGAGGTCATCTATAGACTTCACCTTGTTCCTAGCTCACTGTCACTCCAGCACCACTCTTGTCATAATTCTTGATTATTTCATTATCCATATTGACAATACCCTGACCTCTTCAGTTCTTGACATCCTCTCTTCCAATGATCTTGTCCCCCAAACTTCTCAGCTACTCACTCCCGTGGTCATTGGGTGATACCCTTGACTTTGTCATTACCTCTTATTGCAGCCATCTATGATCACTATTTAAAATGTCTACTTCAGCTCCAGTAATTCTTCAGTGCCACAAGAACCTATAGTCTCTTGATGCTACCACCCTTTCACTGTCCCTCACCTCCCTGTGACCTCACTCCTCCCCCCAACTTAGATCAGAAGTCCATCACTAGAATCACCCCTTTGTATATGCTCTCAGCTCCCTTGCGCCTCTCCTTCTTTGCATTCTCCTAACAAAACCCAACCCTGATTAATCCAAACCCCCACACCCTCCACAGCTGCCACCAAATAACTATTGGTCTTACTCCAAATTTATGACAGTAACCTCAAGTGGGTCCTTAACAGTGCCTGCAGTCAGACTTTCCCTGAAAGGGGGATCAGAAATCCTGCCTCAAGCTGCTCCCCTACCCCAGAGCTGTAACCCCACATCTTTGGGTCAGAGCCCACCATCTGACAGGCATTGCTGCTCAGAACTTAAAAGCATACCCAGCCAACCTTCAGGATAATGAGAAACCCTCTTCAAAAAACAGCTTTTCTCTGCTGATGCCCCCGCTTTCTGGTGGCTTCAAAACCAAAGTCTGGTAATGTGACATCCTCTCTGAGGGCACCCTTTCCATTTCCGCTTCATTTTCTGTACACTCAGCATTGCTGAGAGAGCTCTTCTGACATATTCTATTCTTAGCACCAAAGCACAAACTCACATATGCAGATACACCAAAATTAGAACTGCACGTTCATTTCCCAAATTCTTAGAAAAATCAAGAACACTCAGGAGGTTGGGGGTGGAAGGGGCTGTAACCGAGTCACTCCAGGGTGAGGTGGAAAGTGCCTGAGTAGGGGCCTGGAGACTTTGACACTATGGAGATGCATCACCTGTGTTGGGCAAGTCCCTTCAGCTGTCTTGGTCCCAACCTCATCATCTGCAAAATAAGGAACTGGATGAGGTCATTCTTAAGGTCCTTTCTAGATCTTTCATTGCCGACTTTGGCACAGGATGCTGTAACATTCACAGTTGTCCCTGTTTTCTCTGCCTCTACTTCATTCTCAGGGGGTTTTTTTGCTTTTTGTTTTTTTAGGAAGATTAGCCCTGAGCTAACATCTGCTCCCAACCCTCCTCTTTTTTACTGAGGAAGACTGGCCCTGAGCTAACATCTGTGCCCATCTTCCTCTACTTTATAGTGGGACGCCTGCCATAGCATGGCTTGCCAAGTGGTGCCATGTCCGCACCCGGAATCTGAACCGGCGAACCCCGGGCTGCTGAAGCAGAACATGCGAACCTAACTGCTGTGCCACCAGGCCAGCCCCCATTCATCAGTTTTTAATCCAGTAAAGGCTGTGCTTCATGCCCAAAGGGGACAAACAGAAATAGGACACAATCACTGTCCTCCCAGAGCTCACACTCCTTACAAAGAGCTTGATATAATTCTGTAATTATACCATAATCTGATGAATGTTTGGGGGAAGGTATGTTCAAAGTGCGATGGGAGCAAAGTAGAAAAGGGGGTTAGCTCTACCTGCAGAGATTATAGTCTTTCACAGAGAAAATGGTGTTAGAGAGTAAGTTTTCTTAAATGATCAATGGACTTTGCCAGAGTGCGATGAGGGTAGGGGGCACAGAAAAGATTCCAGTTATGAGAAAGAACTCAAAGTAATGATGAATCTGGGGGACAAATTCCAAGTTTTCCAGATGCCTGGCCATTAGGCACATGAGGGAGTATGTCAGGATATGAGGCTGGAAAAGATAGACTGGAACCTTTTGTCTTTTTTCTTCTCATTTAGCAAAAAATCTCATTTTAGAATTATCCCAAGTTTCTAATTTTTAAGCAGAGCTTCTCTGCCATTCTTGAGGTCTTATCCTCTCTAGGCTCTGCTTTATGTTATATATGTTAGCCCGAAATTTGGCCCTTTTATTTATGCTGTCCTCCTGAAAATGTTCAAGCATATCATTTATCAAATATTTCCATGTAACGTGTAAGGCAGAAAATAATAGCAGCTTCATTTTACAGAGAGAAAAGCTAAAGTAAACACTGATTTGTAGATTGCTCAATATCAGGTAAACAGACCTGAAACATGTTCTGAGTCCTTCCTTCATGAAAATTCCATGACTTTTTTTTCCCTTAAAGTCAAGAGAAATAAGTAATGACCTGGGCAATCACATTGGGACTTTGCTAAGAGTTAGGTTTTGAGTCAAGTATGGCTTTAAGGAAAAACTAAATATTGTGAACACCATATAAGGTTAGGGAAGAAAGCATAATGTAAGTTACCGCTCAGAGTAGGGTCGGTAAGATTAAAATCTTTGTGAGCCATGAGAATAGCTGCTTCTTTTTCCCAGTCAAATGATTTCATAAGGACACGTTGTTGGCTTTTTTGAAGTCAATGTGAGAGGTGGTTGGTCACTGCAGACTTCACAGGACAATAGCACCTGGGTGGGTCACTGCTATCCTGGATTTGGCCTTTGGCCTTAGAGATCCAAAAAGTTCAGCTATTCTCCCAGAACTGATCAGGGTTTAGAGGACTGACTCAGAACTCGGCAGAGGTGGATGTTTATAAAGCAAGCTGTTTATCTTGTGTCTCTAGCACCATCTACCGGGAAACAAAGTGCCTTTATTAGAAGACTTATAGTGGAAAGCATGAGAAACCCAACTCAGGAAGCAAAGAGGAAGGAGAAAAAGGGAGGAAGGAAAAGCTCAGCAGATTCTGCCTAAGAAATAGAGAATTAAGTATATTATATTGAAGTTACTTATAAAGAGATGTAACCACTAAAATAAAAACACAGACTTTCTAAATTATCAGAAACATATACACACACAGACCATATAGTAAAGGATTTTTTTTTAAAAAGCAACAACTAGAATTCATAAACACAGAAAGCATACCATAAAATATAATGACAGAACTAAGAACACTTAGAACATATGTCACATTAATGCCATAAAACGCCCCTATTAAAAAAGTCTCTCAAATTGAACCACAAAGCAAAGCCCAGCAGAATGCTTTGTACAAACCAAGTGACTCAGAAAGTTTGAAAATATGAGAATCCAGAAGCAAACCGGGCCAGCCCGGTAGCCCAGTAGTTAAGTTTGCACACTCCGCATCAGCGGCCCGGGGTTTGCTGGTTCAGATCCTGCGTGCGGACCTATGCATCGCTTATCAAGCCATGCTGTGGCAGGTGTCCCACATATAAAATAGGGGAAGATGGGCACAGATGTTAGCTCAGGGCCAATCTTCCTCACCAAAAATTTAAAAATTACATTAATTAATTAATTAATTTTGAAAAAGCAAACCAGGCAAATGAAAGCCACAATATCAGCAGGTCTCAATTTTAACATCAGTAAAGGCTGATTTCTGGACAGAAAGTATTAAATTACATAAAGGAAGACACCTTATAATGATAAAGGATGCAATTCATAACGGACGTTCACAAAAAATGACTATATCTAAGACGTTAAGAAAAACCTCAAGCAGTTTCACAAATGTAAGTAATATAGCCAATATTGACCTAGAAATGTTTTAATTCTCTCCGTAATTCTTGGATCAAAAAGGAAATCAAACCTCAAAGCTAGGAATATCTAGAAAATAACTAAATAGTATATTATATTCTATATAATGGAAATTTTTATACATAATATATATTGGAATATATAATAAATGGGAATATTCTAATTATATATAATGGGAACTCCTACATGTGATATAAAGTATTGTTCAAAAGAAAATTTTAGCACTAAATACTTATATTACTCAAAAAATGTGAAAATAAATGAATTAGGCATCTAATGCAAGATACTGGAAAAAGAATGAACTCAAGAGAACAAAAGAAAAATTAATAAAATTAAAGCAGAAATTATGATTTTGAAAAGAGGAGCCAAGGTAGTACTAATAAATAAATCTAAGAGCTGCTTCATTGGAGGAAAAAAACCCTAATAAAATAGATAAAGCATTAGCTAACCTATTCGACACACAAAATTAGAAATCAGCATAGGCAGGGGCTGGCCCCGTGACCAAGTGGTTAAGTTCGTTCACTCCACTTTGGTGGCCCGGGGTTCACAGGTTCAGATCCTGGGTGCAGACCAATGCACCGCTCATCAAGCCATGGGGTGGCGGCATCCCACATAGGGGAACTAGAATGACCTACAACTGTGATATACAACTATGTACGGGGGCTTTGGGAAGAAAAAAAAGAGAGGAAGATTGGCAACAAATGTTAGCTCAGGGCCAATCGCCTCACCAAAAAGAAAAAAGGAAGAAAGAAATGAGCATAGGCAAATAACCACAGACAAATGAAATTGAAAGGATCATAAATTATTTCTTTCCTCAACTCTTTACAAATAAATATGAGAGTGATATAGATGAAATGGATAATTTTCTAGGAAAATAAAAATAAATTTGCAATTGTGACCTCCAAAAAGAAATTTTAGACAGATTATTATAGAAAAAACAGAGAAAAGTATGAGTGCACATAGAGTTGTCCAATGAAATACCTAGGAGTAAATTTAGCAACAACCTTCAAGATAAATTGGGTGAACAGGTCGCAGTGGAAGCAGGCTGGGTATTTGTGTGTGTACGTGGGTGTACACTCAGCTGCTTGGCTATCCTTGTAATATTTCTGGAAGGGTGCATGAGAGACCGGTAGCAGTGGTTGTGCTGTTGAAGGAAACTGACGTGTGGGGAACAAAGCTGAGAGAAATTCTTTTTGCTATATAGTATTTCATACCTTTTATGTTTGTTCCCTTTTAAATTGGTTACACGTGCAAAGATTACCTAGTCAAAAATTCTTTTTTGTAAAAGTAGAACCAAGGCAAAGGAAATAGATACTTTTAAAGGAGCTTTTCAAAAAGAATGTTAATTTTTCCTGATGCTGACTCTGGTAAATGAGAAGGATTTCTTTGTGTGCTTCTCAAATTTTCTTGGTTGAACAGTGGGCACCGGACTCTAGGATGAGATCAGCCAGGCCTCAGCGTCTCCTCCAGGTGCTCTGGACCCCAGGCACCCCAGGCCCCCTCAAAGCTCTGCGAACTCAGAGACCCCAGTTCTCACATGCCAGAAGGACTGCATTCCTGAACAGCAGCTCTGAGTTTAAGGATACCCTCTTTTGCCCAAAGATAGGAGATTCATGTTTCCTCTCGGTTTTTAGGAACCCACAAAAGCAGAACTAAATGCTTTAAATGGCTAAAAGTCAGTTCTCCTTTTACTTATTTCTTTTAATGATAAAGACAAGTTCCTGATTTTTCTTAGCCTCCTCAGATTTCAGCCCCACTTTGTATGCTATTATCTGTCCCCTAAAAATAGTAGAAACCAAGTTCCTAAAACATTTCCATTTGACCTCATGAAAAGAAAAGGCAATTCTCACCCTAAAAGAGTATGTTAACTACCTAACATTTGTATTTATCTTTAAAATACATGATGTGGTTCTGGGACAACAAGAAAACTTTTAAAGGGACAAACTGTATCATCGTGTAAGGCTCTGAAAGAGTCCCTATCCTCTTTCCCCCTCAAGAAAGAATGGCCGTGGTGGGGGGAGGGGGGTGTGTGGGGGGGGAGGGGGGAAGGTGCTGGCCTGGTGGTGCTGGCCTGGTGGTGCAGTGGTTAAGTTCGCACGTTCCGCTTCTCGGTGGCCCGGGGTTTGCTGGTTTGGATCCCGGGAGTGGACATGGCACCACTTGGCACGCCATGCTGTGGTAGGCGTGCCACATATAAAGTAGAGGAAGATGGGCATGGATGTTAGCTCAGGGCTGGCCTTCCTCAGCAAAAAGAGGAGGATTGGCAGTAGTTAGCTCAGGGCTAACCTTCCTCAAAAAAAAAAAAAGAATGGCCAGGGGGCTGGCCCCATGGCCGAGTGGTTAAGTTCCCCGCTCTGCTTTGGCGGCCCAGGGTTCCACTGGTTCGGATCCTGGGCGCCGACATGGCACGGCTCGTCAGGCCATGCTGAGGCAGCGTCCCACATAGCACAACCAGAGATACTCACAACTACAATATACAACTATGTGCTGGGCGGCTTTGGGGAGAATTAAAAAAAAAAAGATTGGCAACAGATGTTAGCTCAGGTGCCAATCTTTAAAAAAAAGAAAGAAAGAAAGAATGGCCAGAGTGTTTCTGCCTGCTGCCGGGGAACCTGGGATTCTTTGTACTTGGTGCAAGATCCTAGGACCAGGGGGCTGTTCGCTCCCAGGTGGGCCATACTTTTAGAGGGGGCGAGGTGCACCCCAGCTCTCATCTGTTCCTGGGGTTTTCCAACTGAGCTGCTCAGAGCCTGTACTGGCTTCACTCTGGCTTTTATATATGTGTATTTTATACTGTATGTATGTGAATATTTTAATATATATGTATGTATGTGTGTGTGTGTGTGTGTGTGTGTGTCTATTGAGCTTCCGCCAGAGATTCCCTCTGAAATAAAGAATTCTGCAGGAAGTGGGGTAGAGGTTGAAAGTCAGTGATTTAGTCCAACTTCTTCATTGTACTGATGAAAAACCCAGGCTCAGAGAAGTGATTTCATAATCTAACTTTACTTAATGTCTTTCTTTCCTCATCTGAGGCATTCCGCCCTACTACACACACCCCCATCACCTTGTACCAAAGCTGTTTCCTCCACATTGAACATTCTTCAATCTTCCTCACCCATTCAGCCTGGTGTGATCTCACCTCAAGCCTCAGCTTAACCTCTGTAATTTCATCCATGGAATCTCCCCAGTCTGCCACATCTAAGCCAACTCAGTCACACTGCCTATCTTCTTTCTTACAGCTATGCCTCTACTGGAGCACTCTTCACATTCTGTGATTATGAGCTATTTATAGGTCTGCTCCTTCCTCCAGACTTGAAGCAGCTTAAGAAGGCAGGTTCCAAGTCTCCTTCATCTATGTAGTGTCCCTGCCCATCGGAGTGCCTGGCATACAGTAGGTGTTTAATAAGTGCTGATGGAGCAAAAGAGTGACTGACTGAATGGCTCCTCGTCCATTGCTCTGGCTTTGACATGGTGCTGTAAAGTAACCAGTTTGCTCTCTAGACTTCCTCACATTATCTGGCCTTTCTTAACTGAGCTAAATTCAAAATATTTGCATACTCTGTTTGAAATGGCTCAGCCTAGGATCTAGGGAAGAACAGACCTCAAAGTTAGGAAAAGAATGAAAGGTGAGAAAGCAAAATGACACTATTTCAGAAGAATGGAAAACCCATATTACAGCGTTTTGGCAGACATATTTAGAGGACTGTGTACTGAGAAATTCTCTTTCTCTTGGATCTTCAGTTGAAATGACGCACAGGGGCTGGCCCGGTGGTGTAGTGGTTAAGTTCATGTGCTCCGCTTCAATGGCCTGGGGTTCGCTGGTTTGGATGCCAGGCATGGACTGACATACCGCTCATCAAGCCATGCTGTGGTGGCCTCCCACATAGAAGAACTAGAAGGACTGACAACTAGGATGTACAACTATGCACTGGGGCTTTGGGGAGAAACAAAAAAAAGAGGAAGATTGGCAACAGATGTCAGCTCATGGCCAGTCTTCCTCACACACACAGAGTCTCTTCACAATTCTTTAGAGCCACTTGTTCATTTTTTAGAAAAAAGAAATGACACAAAATAATCCTGATTCCTCTTTTTTCACCCTCAAAGCCCTGATTACTTGTTCAGTGGTTTTATAGAGCAGAGAATGTTGCAAACTATTTTTACAGATTTTATCAACTGTAAGATGCCATCAATTGTAAAGTTCACCATTGTTGAATATCCCATGAATTAAAAAAACTTCTACCAGTTAGACCATGACATGCTTTCAGAGATTTTAAAATACAAAAACGAGTGTCTTAAATTGATGAAATACAGCATATATCAATATCATAGGTTGTCATTTGATCATATCAAGTTATGTGGGTCTCAGTTTCCTCATGTGTTACATGAGTAGTTTGGACCAGTTGAGCTCTGAGAACACTCTGGTCCCAACTCCATTGAGTTCTGTAACACCACGAAGGAATGTTAACTGGGCACTGGCTGTGTGATGACCACCAAGACTGGGCTCCTGTCCATGTTCCTCTGTGCTTTGCCTGTTAAGAGTTAAGGGTCCCCACACTGCAGTATCCTCCTTCAGGACTGACCACCAACCCACATCATTGTGAAGAGGCTTCAGGATGTCCCGCCTTGATAAGAACAAATGTACTGCTTGTAGCGCTTGAGGAATCTGGCTTACACACAGGAAGGAGGCAGTGCTTGCCGACTACAACTTCTTCAGGAATCAATCACTCCTGGAGACACAAAACTTTCATTCAAAGGATTGAATCCAAAATTGGCAGATTGTAGAGTGGCCATACATCCCAGTTTGCCCCGGACAGTCCCAGTTATCTCATTTGTCCCAGTGTTATTATTAATAGCCCCCACTATAGTTTAGAGTGTGCCTTCAGGCTGATCAGGGAAGTGATTGGGGAAAGGTGGTTGCCAGTGTCTTTTTGACTAATAATGGCCCCAATTGGTTTGAGAATCACTAATCTCAGGGACATTTTTTTTCTATTTTATTTTTTATTGAGGTTATGATAGTTTACAATCTTGTGAAATTTCAGTTGTACATTATTATTTGTCAGTCATATTGTAGATGCACCACTTCACCCTTTGTGCCCACTTCTCCAGCCTTCTCTCTTTCCCCTGGTAACCACTGATCTGTTCTCTTTGTCCACATGTTCAACTTCCACATATAAGTGGAGTCATACAGAGATTGTCTTTGTCTATCTGGCTTATTTCACTTAACATAATACCCTCAAGGTCCATCCATGTTACTGTGGATGGGACAATTTTTTCCTTTTTATGGCTGAGTAGTATTCCATTCCCAGGGACATTTTTAGTGTCTGGTTAGCCACTGCACAGGTGCTAATGCTTGGTTATGAGCCCTGGGATATTTCAGCACTAAAACAAGAACTGTCAAGAAGGTGATTGACTCAATAGTTAGGACAACCATCACCCTTTATTCCACTAAGCTCTTCATGGGTATTATGGGTTTCCTTGATTTCTGTACTTTTTTCACACTTGAATGACTCTGAATGTTAAAGCTACTGCATCTTGCAATCAATGGCATCTTACAATTAAAGAAATCCAATAATTCATTCTCCTTATTAGGATCTGGGCTCCCATCTCCCTTACAAATTGAAATGAAGGCTGAGAGGGTAGAGCCAGTGGGTCTTTAGGATACTTATATAAAGATTTGATTTGGGCATTTATCACCCTTTTTTCTGCCTCTTCCCACCAGGAGAAGTTGCTCCAGTGCGAGGAACTGCATTTGACCTGAGGAAGCCAGTGGAGCTTGGAAAACACCTACAGGAGTTTCACCTCGGTGGCTTTGACCACAATTTCTGTCTGAAGAGATCCAAAGAAAAGCATTTTTGTGCCCGGTAGGTCCTTTTCACTTACTGCCTCTGTAGGGAAGAAGAGATATAAACTCCTATTTGAGGAGCTTCTCTTCTAGTCATTATCAGGACCAATTACTATGCCACAGGGACCAAATACCACATCGTATGTCTTCAAAGCTCCTATCCCACAGGTGAGCTCTGTAGAATTTACCTCCCCCTCCCCCACCATGCCATTATTCCTATGTCCCTACCTGGCACCCCATCTCTCTTTGCTCCCTCTCTCATCTCTGCCTGTTCTTTAAGGCCCTTTTTTTAAAATTTTATTTTTATTTGAGTTCATAATAGTTTACATCATTGTGAGATTTCAGTTGTACATTATTTCTTGTCTGTCACCACATAAGTGCTCCCCTTCACCCCCTGTGCCCATCCCCTCACCCCCCTTCCCCTGGTAACCACTCAACTGTTTCCTTTGTCCATGTGCTTGCTTATATTCCACATGAGTGAAATCATCTGGCATTTGTCTTTCTCAGTCTGGCTTATTTGGCTAAGCATAATTCCCTCCAGGTCCTTCCATGTTGTTGCAAATGGGATGACTTTGTCTTTTTTTTCTGGCTGAGTAGTATTCCACTGTGTATGTGTGTGTGTGTGTATACACACACACACACACACACACACACACACACACACACACACTAGGCTGGGTGAGTTTGATTTGCTCTTCCGCAAAGAAGCCAAGATCAGAGTGAGAGGTTGCTACTGAAGATCCTCAAAACCACCTTCTCGGGGCTGGCCCCGTGGCTGAGTGGTTAAGTTCACGCGCTCCGCTGGAGGCGGCCCAGTGTTTCGTTGGTTCGAATCCTGGGCGCGGACATGGCACTGCTCATCGAACCACGCTGAGGCAGCGTCCCACATGCCACAACTAGAAGGACCCACAATGAAGAATAGACAACTATGCACTGGGGGGCTTTGGGGAGAAAAAGGAAAAAAAAATAAAATCTTAAAAAAAAAAAAAAAACCACCTTCTCATGCCTCACCTATGAGGCTGTGAGAATTTCCCATCATGCTCTTCCTTTTGTCTCCTCCATATATCTCGTCCTTGCCCTGTGGCTGGGTCTCATTCCTGTCTCAAAGCTGCTTCCCAGCTTCTACCTGTCCCTACCTGCTTTTCTGCCCTGGACCTATATGTGGTTTGGCTTTATTTGCAGGGTCCATCATGCTGGAAGCGGGCGGGTACTGGAAGTGTACACCACCCAGCCCGGGGTTCAGTTTTACACGGGCAACTTCCTTGATGGCACACTAAAGGGCAAGAGTGGAGCAGTCTATCCCAAGCACTCCGGTTTCTGCCTTGAGACCCAGAACTGGCCTGATGCGGTCAATCAGGTAAAGCCACAGGCCAGCTTGTCAGAGTAGTGTTGTGTCCAAGGTGACACTATATTCAGAGGTCACAACACTCAAGACAGGTCTGTATGAGTCAAAAGTCCACATGTGTTCTCTTCTCCAAATCGTGATAAACCCAGGAAACACTTAGCCAAGTTACTAACATTGTATTTACATGTTAAAAAAAAATCTTATATTTTGTACCTCCAAAGCCTTTATTCAGTTTAATATTTCTCCTTATCAATATTTACTCATTTTCTGCAACCACACTTTTAAGATGATCTTCCGTATCTTCTCGTCCTGTTTGCTTCCTCATAACTGTCTTTTCTAGATATTGCCTAGAGTAATGCCCCTCAAAGCACCAAGGTCATAGACACTTGCAGCTTGCACCAGAACATAAATCAACACACTGCTTCCTTCTTTGAATTTTGCTATGACCAAATGTGCTTAGTGATGCAGTGGATTTTCATTCTGGCTCAAGTTCTTTATCTCGTTGCAAACCCATAATAAACAGTTTTCTTACATTGGCAACTGGTTCACAGAGCTGGTCTAAAGACCAGTCTAGAAGCCACCCTGAATGGTTAAGGGAGCACCCTGGGCTGGCAAGGTGTAACCTGATTATTTTCCCCTTCACAGCCCCACTTCCCTCCTGTGCTGCTGAGGCCTGGTGACGAGTATGACCACACCACTTGGTTTAAGTTTTCTGTGGCTTAAGGAAGTGTAAAGACATGACCTCCTCCGGGGCCAGGCTGGGAGCCTCTTCAGCAGCCTCTCTCCTGTCCAGAAATGATATGAAGATTAGAGGCTTTAAAAGTGATCCGATGAATTAAAATCATACAAATGGTAGCTGTCATGATAATCAATCTGAATACTGACTTCCTTTTCCAATAACTAGCTCCAGGCTAGATCTGATGACCAGCTCTATTCTCTGTGTACTTAGGAGGATCCAATCACCAATGTCATCATCTAAGCCCCAACCCTAGCCCAGAAGTGGTACCTGGGCCCCCGGTGTTATGTGGGCTCAATCTCTCCACCCGCCTTTCTTTTCTACTTTTCACATTCCTTTCTTTGATTCTCCTCTCATTCCTTTTCTTTTTCCTCTTCTTCTACCTCAAACCACCTTGCCCTTGTGTAACACTCTGGAGTTTTTAAAGGTCACATTAGCTCATTCAAGATGCAGGCAGATGGACCTCTCTGCCTTGATAAGGTAGTAAATGATTGAGAAGTGAGGGAGCTGAGGCTTAGAGAGGGTAAATGACCCACCTAAAGGCACACAACTAGGAGAAATTTTAGCCAGGACTTGAGGTTAGGTCATGCAAATTCAAGTCCCCTTCTTTGCTTCCACTTCAGTCTGCCAGAGTCACTGATAGGCAAAGGGGGGTCTGACCTTTACACCGTTGTAGCCAGCCATTCCTCCCAGATTCACTTTTTAAGCATTAGTCTGAGTTTAACTCTCTCTGAGCCTTAGAGGTGGGGTGACTTCAAATGCAAGATCAAAATATCCAGAAAGAATCTATAATTTTGATTCTCTGCCTTTGGGATTAACTGAGAAAGCCCAACCCAGCCAAAGTGTGGGAAGAAAGGAAGCCTTGGAAGCAGGAGCTGTGTTGGTGTGAGGAGAGAGGCCTTACCTGAGGATTGCATGTTCCGCGCAGAGCACATGTCGTGTTATGAGGCTGGGGCTCCCTCCTTTTTTGAACAATTGAATCATCAGTGATGGGTTTGGGTTGGTGGTTTTTAATGTTTCTTATACTATTATATGCTAGCAATTAGTTGAAATAAAACCAAAATCTGCACCTTCAGAAGACTCCCAGTTTCTTCACTCATCTTTAAATCTATCAGGCATGGACCTCTGGGAAATGGACCAAGTATACGGTATGTTCTGGAATCTATTATGCTTTCCAATACAAGCCCCAGCATCTTCCTAGAGGAAAGCTACTGGCAGCCTATTGAGCTTCCCATACTTCCTCTTTCTTAGACAGAATAATAAACCAAAGATACTGTTTATTTTTTAATTCACTTCAGCATGGATTTTCTGAGTACCTATTGTGTACACAGTTCTCTGCTGGGTCTTTTAAGGGATTCAAGAGGTAAGGTCTAAAGATGTAGTATGTTCCCTCAGGGCTATCACAGCCTCTCTGGGAGAGACAAGAGTAACAGTAACAGTTCGATGATGTAGAACTGCACCATGACGGAGCTGGAAGCCCTGAGCACTAACTTTGCTCGTGGCGTCTGTTACATGGACAAACGATCTAACTCCACTTGGCCTCAGAGTTCTCACCTATAGGCAAAGGGATTAGCCTTTATATCTGGAAGGTGAGTAGATGTCTCCAGAGCTAAAGCCAAAGCTGGCCGCTAGTCAAGTTCTTTTTCCCTCAGGCCCTCCCTGTGGCTGTGGTGAAGGGCCTGAAAGGGTGGACAACAAATGCTCAAGCCAGCCAGAGCACTGAGCAACGAGTGCTGGAGCCTGGAGCTGTGGTCCTGCTTCTCTTCCCTGCTGGGTTTGAGCAGGCAGTGGAGGTCTAACCAGATTACTGTTTAGAGCCCTGAACAATTTGTACTTGCATCATGCTTCCTTCTTCCAGAACCCTCTGGACAACTGAATTCTTACCCTGTTACCATCTTGCCAGGATTCTCCTCCTTAATGGCTCATTCTCATTTTATTACAGTGATTGCCAAGAGTGTGTTTTTGTTTTGTTTTGTTAATTTTTTTTATTGCAGTCACATTGGATTATAACATTATATAACTTTCAGGTGTACATCGTAATATATTTCAAATTCTGTGTAGATTACCTCATGTTCACCACCCTAAAACTAATTACAATCTATCACCACACACATGTGCCTAATTACCCCTTTGCCCTCCTCCCTCCCCCCTTCCCCTCTGGTAACCACTAATCCAATCTCTGTTGCTATGTTTTTTGTTGTTTTTAATCTTCTACTTATGAGTGAGATCATACTTTCTCCTTCTGACTTATTTCACTTAGCATAATACCCTCAAGGTCCATCCATGTTGTCACAAATGGCTGGATTTCATTATTTCTGATGGCTGAGTAGTATTCCATTGTGTATAAATACCACATCTTCTTTATCCATTCATCCCTTGATGGGCAGAAGTGCGTCTAAATGCATTATTTCATCTGACCTTTATAACCTGTAATGAGGTAACATAATCCTCATTAAAAACAAGAGGTCCAGGGGGCCGGCCCAGTGGCATAGTGGTTAAGTTCATGCGCTCCACTTTGGCGGCCTGGGGTTCGTGGGTTCGGATCCTGGCTTCAGACCTACACACCCTCATCAAGCCATGCTGTGGCAGCATCCCATATACAAAACAGAGGAAGACTGGCACATATGTTAGCTCGGCGACAATGTTCCTCAAGCAAAAGGAGGAAGATTGGCAATAGATGTTAGCGCAGGGCCAATCTTCCTCACCAAAACAAACAAGTAACAGGTCACTGACTAGAGAAAGTAACAGTGCTAGAAAGTGGCAGATCTAGAACACAAGCCCTTCAATAAGCATCCCAATGTATGTTCTGGCACTACACTAAAAAAAAAAAGTCCCCAGTTTTTCCTTTCAGAGAGGGAAAAATCTAAGATTCATAACATACAGTGTTAGTAAAAGGAAAATTTTTACTCAATCACCATTAGATTAATGGTAGATTAATACAACTTTTTTTGGAAAGCAATTTGTCAGAATCTATCAATATTGGCAAACTTGCAAAACTCAGGGCCTAGGAGTTCCACTTCCAGAAATTTGTTTTATAGAAATACTAGCACAAATGTGTAAAGACAAACATCCTTCAGATGAGCATGTTCATTGCAATCTAATTGGTAATAATGAAAAATTTAAAATTACCTAATGCCGTCAATACAGGAATGGAAAATGATAATCCACACAATGGAATATTATGTGGTCATTATAAAATATGAGGTCAAATAATACATACAGTATCCTTCGGTAAAACAAAACAAAAATTTATGTATATTAAGAAAGTCTAGAAGGGCAAATCAAATTAACAATGGTGTCCTCTGGGAAATAGAATTTGGAGGGGAAGGAAGACTTCCACCTTTTACTTTATTGATATTGTTTGAATTGTCAAAGACAGGCATCTTCCTTTTGCAATTAAAAAAATAATTTAAGTCAGCAAAATCCAGGGGACCCTTTCATTTTTTAAAAAATAATTTTAAACTTATTGAAAAGTTGCAAGAACAGTACAAAAAACTCCCTTACACCCTTTACTCAAAGATCCCATTCAAATTTTACCACCTGTCTCAATAATGTCCTTCCTAGCAAAAGGATCCAATCCAGGAGCACAAATTATACTTAAGTTTCTTCAGTTTCCTTCAACCTGACACAATTCCTCAGTCCTCTCTTGACTTTTAGGACCTTAATACTTTTGAGGATTGTATTGGGATTTGTCTGGTGTTTCCTCCTGATCAGATTCATGTCATACATTTTTAGCAGGAATATCACTGAAATGAAGCTATGCTACTCACACTGCAGGCCGTCAGGTGGTGCACGTTCTGTGTGGCCTCTCACTGTTGAAGTTAACTGTTCACCTGAGTAGGGTGCTGTCTGCCACTCAAGTTATCAATGTATACATTAGCCATGGGGCCTCAGAGGTGAAATATTAAGCTGACTGCAATCCATCTACCAGTTTGATTAATTGCTCGATTCAGGGTTGTAATAGTCCAGGTGCCAGAAATCATTTAGGAAACCCTAGTGAAGAAAGAAAAATATTTTCTTATTCCCAAAGAAACCTAACAACTACAAATTGGTTCTGAATTTATGGCCTCTAGGTTTGAGAATACATTTATCACCCAAGTACTTTGTTTTCCTCTGTTCTAAAAAAAGAATTGTTTTTATAATAAGCGAAGTCTAAGTAGCCCAAGTAAGGATATTCACCTTTAGGGCAGTTAAAAGAAGTTACTGGTATTGTAATTAATTGTGTTTATGAAAGACAATAAAAAGGCTAAGTTTGGTTGTCAAGCCATAAATCTGATAAAAGTAGAATTTCAGAGAAAGTGATCTTTTGCAGGAACAACCAGTCTACCCCTGTTCATGAAACACCCACAGAAAAGAGAACTTTGATTTGCTCGAGAAAAGAGCTTCTACATGGTTATGAGACATGTAGAGTGTGACAACATGTGAGCATAACTGGGATATTGTTTGATGAAATCGCTGAAGGTATCAGCAAAAAACAACTTTACAGTCTAATAACTCGACACTTTCAGTTCATGTGAGGTGGTAAAAACAAACATGGTATTCAATATGAAAAACACCATATTTAACTAAAGAATTATTAAGGCCTTGTTGAAAATGCAAATATCTACTATAATGCAACTCCCCCACACCCCAGGAATAAGTCTCCAGGCCCCCAGGAGTCTATGCCTTCTTTACTGTACACCCCCTGCCCACAACCAGACTAGTGCTGTATTAGTCTGAGTTCTGATCCTTCGCAGGTGAGCATATCACGGATCCATGGATTCCTGTGTTTGTTTCAAGTTCAAAGGACGTAAGTTCTTATTAGCTGTGGGATTTTCATTTTTCCAATTCCCACTCATTTTGCCTAACAAGATGTAACATAATTGCAGAATCATTGCTGTAAAGACTAAACTAAGTGACAACATGGATGGATCTTAAGGGTAGCATGCTAAGTGAAATAAGTCACGGAGAAAGTCAAATACCGTATGATCTCACTCGTAAGTAGAAGATAAAAACAGCGACAAACACATAGCAATGGAGATTGGATTGGTGGTTACCCTAGGGGAAGGGGGGCAGGGGGAGGGCAAAAGGGGTGATTAGGCTTACATGTGAGGTGATGGACTATAGTTAGTTTTTGCGTGTACATGATGTAATCTACACAGAATTCGAAATATATTATGATGTACCTTTGAAAGCTATATGTTATAATCCAATGTTACTGCAATAAAAAAAATTTTAAAAGACCACACTACTAAGATGTCATGCTGTGGAGGTTGAACTATTGTGACCATTAGGTGACCAATGACAGTCCAATCTCAGAAGACTAAAGGAAGTTAGTGTCAATGAATAAATGGATAGTTTGCAAAAAGCAGAACACGAGAAAATACAGGACTACCAGCAGAAGACAGGAGGGAAGCACAGCGTACACCCTATTCCCTAGTTCCCACTATCAGGTGTAACCATTTTAAACAATTGGATGGATCGCCAGCCTGCAATGGGCTATTTGGACAGCAGTGCAATCCTTTTCCAATTGAGGCATTCATCTTCTCCCTCTAAGTTCCAACTTCTTCTCTAAGACAGTTACTCAAATCATAATTAAAGTCTCAGATGCTTTGGGTAGCGCTTCCAGCTGTAGCTAAGTAAAGAAGTCAGTAAATCCTCTCCTCAATCTAGCTGGAAAAAACTGACAAGACAATTTTGGTGCTCTGTAAACTGACTAAAAACATACAACAATCTGAGATGTGTTTATGTTTGAAAAAACTGAACTTTGGGTAGGAATAGTGGGAGACTGTGGCAGTTCAGTCACTGTGGAGGTTCTATCAGGGCAAAACAGAACGTGAGGACCAGCAAGTTGCTATGGTTGACGGGGAATTCACTCAGTTTGGAGTGGTGGGTGATACTCATGCCCAACAGCATTATCAATATAAGTAACAATCTTGGTGCTATCCAGGCAGGGAGGATTGATGGCTCTACCGGCTTGAGGCTGCAATCATGGTTGGAGCAAGCAGAAATCATGGTTGGATTTCTGGCTGATGAGAGGCTGCACACATGCATAGCAGAGACCAGAGAAAGTCCAAGCTAATTCATATACTCCTGGCCAACTCTGAGGCTGCATGCATCTACAGAGGCAATTAAAAGGGGCTCAGCAAAAAGCAAAAGCCAGGACAGACTTGACAGCAGCCTAAACACTGAATTCACTCCCTACCTACACACAGATCCATCAGCAGAAATCTGACTGGTTGAGGTATCTGAGCACAACTTCTGTCCTGTTACTGTCTGACGACGAAGGTATGAAGACATAGGGCAACGCCCGAAAAGCTGAGCTTAAAAATAAATACAAGAATGGATTTTTTTTTTATTTTCACAACAAATATTTATTAACTCTTATTATGTGCCAACACAATGCTAGGTATTGGAGACTTAAAGACACTAACTTGCTGTCTTCAAGGGGTTCATAGTCTAGATGATGGAAACATGAGAACAGGTCCATTGTGGGCCAGAGGTGTTTGAGAATGCAGACTTTGGAATCCGGTAGGCCTGGTGCCAGCCCTGGCCCTACCACTTAGTAACTTTGTGACCTTAGACAAGTTACATAATCTTTGGAGCTTATCTCCTCATCTATAAAATGAAAGTAACAGTGCCTGTCTCTAACTAATTATGGTTTGGCCATATAGAGAAATAGTATGTAGCCTAAAAAAACAATGAAGTCGAACTGTGAGTATTCTCATGGAAAAATGCCCAAAATATATGTTGGCTGAAAGACCAACATTCTACTTATTGTAGTCTTACTGTAAATAAGAAGAAAAGAATTTTGTAGTGTAGAAAAAGAAAGGATGTATACCAGCTGTTTGAAGTGTGGTTCATTAGGGGGGAGTATCTAAAAAATAAATACAAGAATGTTTTAAAAAAAGCAACCAAAAAAAATTGAACATAGAGATTATAAAAAAAAGAACCAAGTGAAAATTCTGAGGTTGAAATGGACAACAACAAATGAAAAGTTCACTCGAGAGGCTCAGAAGCATATACAAGATGGCAGAAGAAAGAATAAGTGAACTTGAAGATAGATCAATAGAAATTGTTCAATCTGAAAAAGAAAAAAGAGACTGAAGAAAGTGGAACAGAACCTCAGAGACCTGTACCACAACATCAAGCACATCAACCTATGTGTAATGGGAGTCCAAAAAGGAGAGGAAAGGGATAGCAAAATATTTCAAAAAATAATGGCAAGAAACCCCCCAAATTTGATGAAAACCATTAATCTATACGTCCAAGAAACTCAACAAACTCCAAGGATAAATACAAAGAGATCCCCACCTACATACATCATATTTAAACTGTTTAATGCCAAAAGCAAAGAGAAAATTTGAAAGCAAGAGAAAAATGACTCATCATTACAGGGGACCACCAGTACAAATTAACACCTGACTCCTCATGTGAAACAATGGAGTCCAGGAGGCAGGAGAATGACATAGTCAAAGTGCTTAAAAACCAAGGATTCTGTATAACCCAAAACTACCCTTCAAAAGCAATGAAATAAAAACTTTCCCAGATAAAGAATGAGGGAATTCATTGCTAGCAGACCTGGCTTTCAGGAAATACTAGAGTAAGTTCTTTATGTTGAAAGGAAATTAAGACAGTAACTCAAACCCATGGAAAGAAGTGAAGAATATCAAAAACAGTAAATATGTTAGGTTAATAAAAAAGAGTCTGTACATTTTCTCAGCTCTTCTTTAAAAGACATAAAATTGTATAAAACAATAATTGTAACACTGTATCATTGAGTCTATAATACACATTTATAGCACAAGGGAGGGAAGTTTAGGAAAAGGAAATTTATTGGAGCAAAATTTCTATATTTTACCAGAATATTAATCTGAAGTAGATTGTGATAAATTAAAATGTAACCACTAAGAAAATAACTCAAGCATATAGTAAAAAAAAAATCAAGACGAATTAATGATACACTAAAAAAAATACTATAAAAGAAGGCAGTAAAAGGAGGAAGAGGAAAAAAAAGAGACATATAGAAAACAACCAGATGGTCAATGTAAATCCAACCATATCGATAATTCCATTAAATGTAGATGCTTTAAACACCCCAAAAAGCAGTTTGTCAGACTGAATCAAAAAGCAAGATCTAGCAACTAACCATATGCACCAATAGGGGGTAAGTAAATGGATGGAAAAGATATACCATACAAACAATAATTAAAAGGAACTGGAGTGGCTATATTAATATCAGACAAAAGAGACTTTAAAACAAGAAATATTACTAGAGACAAAGATATTTTATAATGATAAAAGCATCAACACATCAGGGAGACATGACAATTATAAATGTATATATGCACCTAATAGAGCCTTCGAAGCTTTGAAGCAATCATTGTGACCAGAGGCCATGCCTGCAGTTACCTTAGTGTTAGGCATAACCCAACAGTTCTGGTAAATACTGCTTCAAGTTTCCTGAACAGAACGTTAACCTTTTTTCAGATGAGTATTTGTCTCAGCACAGTGACCTCTACTGGTACTAATATAAACTAAAATGCAGTGTCTGCCTTTTTCATAGAAATGATCCATTCCAGGATAGGGCCATTTGGTTAGAGAAAGGATCAGAGAAACCTAGAAGATACACAGTAGAACACTCCTTTGAATCACAGGGAGTGCTGCTCACTTCCTTATCATCATAGCAATAAGCCAGGCCAGTCTGTCCAGTAACAGCGCGCTAGGAGCTGGCTAACACTAGCCCCTACAGCAATAGTTTTCAGTTCTGGTTGTATATTAGAATCACCAGGGGAGATGTTTAGAACGTTAATGCCCAGGCTTCACCCTCAGCAATTTTGATTTCATTAGAATGTTTTTAAAGCTCTCTGGTGATTCTAATATGCAACTAGGGGTGAGAACCTCTGCCCTAGAGTAAAAGCTTTCCCCATTATTGTCTCATAACATTCACTAATATTATAAGTACATGAATATGTTTAGCTGGAATTTGCCCCCCAGCTTCATGAAGCACTTCCTCAAGAATGAGTCACAGAGAAATAATCTTCCCAGACCAGATATATATCTTGGTAAGGCCCTGACATCCCTACCAATAATCCTGGCACCCAAGATCTTCAGAGAGAATTATTTTGAATTTTTTTTTTAGATTGGCACCTGAGCTAACATCTATTGCCAATTTTTTTTTCCTCTTCTCCCAAAAGCCCCCCAGTACATAGTTGTATATTGTAGTTGTAGGACCTGGCTGTGCTATGTGGGACGCCACCTCAGCGTAGCTTGATGAGCAGTGCTAGGTCTGCACCCAGGATCTGAACCAGCAAAACCCCGGGCCGCCAAAGCAGAGCGTGCAAATTCAACTATTCAGCCATGGGGACAGCCCCTATTTTGAATTTTTTTAATATTTTGAATTATTGTTTGAAGTTAAATGTCTAAACCAGGGGTTGGCAAACATTTTCTGTAAAAGGCCAGAGAATAAGTATTTTCTTTTTTAAAGATTTTATTTTTTTCCTTTTTCTCCCCAAAGACCCCCCAGTACATAGTTGCATATTCTTAGCTGTGGGTCCTTCTAGTTGTGGCATGTGGGATGCCGCCTCAGCGTGGCTCGATGAGTGGTGCCATGTCCACGCCCAGGATTCGAACCGAAGAAACACTGGGCCACCTGCATTGGAGCACGCGAACTCAACCACTTGGCCACGGGGCCGACCCCCAGAGAATAAGCATTTTAAGCTTTGCGGGACTTACAGTCTGTTGCAATTACTCAACTCTGTCACTATAACACAAAAAATTATAAACAATACATAAATGAATGAGCATGGCTGTGCTCCAATAAAACTTTATGGATGCTGCAATTTGAATTTCACATAATTTTTATGTCATGAAATATTATACTTTTTTTTTTAACCACATAAAAACGTAAAAACCATCTTAGCTCATTAGCTATATGAAAATAGCAATGGGCCAGATCTGGCTTGCAGGCCCTAATTTCCTGAATCCTGGTGTAAACAAATAGCCTGCACTCTGCAAGAATATAAATATTAAAGCATAGCGTATCCATCCACAGGCAAAGGAAGCAGTACATTCTTGTTACAGGAGCCCAGGAACTCTGGTGACAGTCCTGATAAGTATCATGGTGAACTGGTCCATCTACCTTTACCTCTGCCACATGTATTCTCTTTACAGCCATATTTTTTTTATCCTTGTCAGTGAAAGGCTACATTTTCCAGAATCCAGATTTCTTAAGATATGTTACAAACCAAAGTAAAAACTAATAGGGTCTTCGTATAGGATCACATCTAGCCACCTTCAAGCTTTAGTCACTGAGAACCACCCAGGGAATCTACAAAGGTAGGCTGTAATCTTAGGCAGCTGATAATCATATGAAATGGATGCTGCTGGTCCAATGACTTGACCTTTCTTACACGGGTTAAGCTAACTCACCTGGGCTCACCAGTTCTTGGGGTGGGAGGTAAGTCTGCACCCTTTTCTGCAAAGAACTTTCTACACAGAAATTTTTCACACTCTTTCTGAGCAGCTCTCTCAGAGTTAACCCAGATGATGAGAGAAAAACCTTCCACTAGAATTGCAGGGTAGAGCTGGGCATTGTGAACAGCAGCCTAAGGATCTCTATTCTCTGCAAGCAGATTCAGACAGGAGTCCGTCTTATAGGTGGCTAAAAGGAAAATGTGGGCTTTTAATTGAAATGGTGATTATAAAGGTCCCACAGAAGAGAGGAGGTTCCAATATTATACACTTAGTTTAAGAGATTAGAATTCATTCATTCATCCATTAACTCACTTTTCATATTTAAGTGTTATTAAGTGCTAGGCAATGAGGAAACGGGACAAGACCTGGTACCTGCTGTCGCAATTTGTCTTATGGTGGCATACCTGCAGAAAAGTAAACAGGCAATTACAGTGCAAATAGGAGTCCCACTATATGAGGAATTCAGCATGTTGAGAGCAAGGGAACCTAGACTTGACTTTTCAATACATGGAAATTTTCCAGAGTGGGATGAAAACGTCTATTTTCCCACAATTAAAAGACAACACGGGGCCGGCCGAGTGGTTAAGTTCGCACACTCTGCTGCAGCGGCCCAGGGTTTCGTCGGTTCGGATCCTGGGCATGGACATGGCACTGCTCATCAGGCCATGTTGAGGCTGTGTCCCACATGCCACACCGAGAAGGACCCACAACTAAAATATACAACTATGTACCAGGGGGCTTTGGGGAAAAAAAGGAAAAATAAAAATCTCAAAAAAAAAAAAAAGACAACAAACTATGTTGAAACATCATTTTTCAACACAATATTGGTAAAAATTCAACAAGCTTAATAGCCCCCCATGTGGTTACACCACGTGTAGCACATGGGCAATGGTACAGGGAAATAGGCTCCTATACACTGCCACCAGGGCACGCTAACAATATATAGCAAAAATATACACAGACCCTCTGACCCAGCAACTCAACTTCCAGGGATTATCCTAGATACGTGCTGTCACACACGCAAAGTATGGTCCAAGGTTATTCACTGCAGCACTGGAATAGTAATTATCCATCAATAAGGAACTGGTTCAATTCCTGTTACTCTTTGCTCAAAACTCCAGCAGAAAAAAGTGAGTCTTGCCCAAGACATACGAGGTCCTATATCTGTATCCTACAGCCCTCTCCCCAAGCCATCTCATCCCACTCCCCCTCTCTTCACTCCATATGGCCTCCTCACCCTCCAACAACTCAAACTACTTTAGGGCCTTTGCACTTATGTGCCCTCTGACTCCAATACTCCTTCCCTAGAAGTGACTTATTCCATCACTTGCTCAGATGGCACTATCAGAGGCTTCCTTCAACTATGCTTTACACAAAAGCCACCCACTTCCTCTGCCCTCTCACCCTGCTTCACTATTCCCCATACCAGTTATTACCCACCTGATATCTGTTCATTTGTCTCTCTAGAACTTAAGCTCTATGAGAATAAAGACTTTGTTCACATGTGTATTCCAAGGCCAGCAGTACCTGGCACATTAAAGAAGCACAAGTTTACTGCATAAATTATGCAACATCCAGGTAACTTAATAGTATGCAACATTAAAAAAAAAGGTGCCATTTTAACTTTTATGGAAAATCTCCAAGACATGAAATGTGAAATACAAAGTGTATATATTTTGTGTTAAACTAAAAAAGGAGACAATATCTACGTATTATTTGTTCAGGCTACAGAACTGGTAACAATGGCTGCCTTTTGGGAGCTAACTGGGCGGCTGAATCAGGTAGGGAGCCTTCTCACTGTATGCGTCTTTGAGTGTATTACCAAGTCAAAAAATGTGGGAAAAGAAAAAAGCACTGGGTTTGAGAAGTGGCCTTGAGGGCTTAGCAGTTAATCGGCTACTGCATTCCACATGCTCCAGAATTATCCTTCTATCCAGCATCTTTTCCCCATTAAGCCTGGAAAAAAAATAGCCCAGTTATTAACAATGGTATCTACAACGGGTAGGACCATGGGTCCTCCATTTTGTTTTTATTCTGATTTTTCCATAATATGGTTTTGTTTTAAAGGAGCAACAAGGGGCTTTATCGATTAAAAAAGCCTGGGCTTCGGGCCTGGCCCTGTGGCCTAGTGGTTTAAGTTCTGCACACTCCGCTTCAAGCAGCCCAGGTTCACGGGTCTGGGTCTCGGGAGTGGACCTGCTCCACTCACCAGCCATGCTGTGGTGGTGTCCCACAAACAAAAAAAAAATAGAGGACTGGCACAGATGTTAGCTCTGGGCTAATCTTCCTCGACCAAAAAAAGAGGATTGACAATGGATGTTTGGTGAGGGAGAATCTTCCTCAGGAAAAAAAAAACAAAACACAAGAGCTTTGAAACCATAGGCAGGACTCAAACTTCCTCTTAGCAGGTTAATGGTACAGTATTAAGTTACTAATCTCTCTGAGCTCATTTCCTCTTCTGTGAGATGGGGTTAACAGTACTATTTTGCTGTGGGGATTAAGTGACAATATCCTTTGTTATTTTTACTAGAATAGTAATAGTAAACCTGTAAGGTGTGAAAAAATACCAGGCTTTGAAATTGACTACTGGTATTTTTTCCCCTTCATTTAGGATAGTTTTGGATATAACAGCCTTAACACTATATAATCATAAACCTAGGCTCTTTGCCCCTTCCTTTGGCTTATCACCAGTTCTCATCACCCTCCAAAAATTCCAAGACCAGCAAGGCCCCTAGTTTTCTTGTTACGTTGAAGTTCTTTCTTCATCATGTCTTTCCAGCTATACACTTGTATGTGCATCTTCCAATTTACACAGCCCTCCCTTCCAAAGGTCTCCAAGTAAGCTGCTCACTAAGAGCCAGACCCAATGCATTCTTTGCTATTACCCTTCACTTAGATAACTCTTTGCTAACTTGTCAGTTTTAGAGCTTCCAATTCCAATTAGCTTAACATATCTTGGAAATCACTGTGCTCCTTTAGACTGCAAAATAGGCTACACAAGGATGAGAATCACAATCCTATACCACTCTTCATCTAACCAAAGAAGTCTCAAATTGACAGCATCTCAAGATCCCCCTCAGATTTTATTGTCCTCAGGAGAGAGGACACAGCAAGATGGTAGGACCACACCTGCACTTCATACTTAGCCTAGTTCAAACCCCAAGGGAGAACTACCACTGTGAAGTCTAGGGTATGCAGTACTTACCTCTCTGGACTTAGCTGAGAGGACCAAGATTAAGATTCTATGCCCCAAACACTCAAATTAGCTGCCTTTTCAAGTCAGTCACATAATCAATTCAGCAGTCCCAATCACTAAATACAGGAAAAAAGTGCACAGCACCAAAGTGTATCATTTTAAAAGGTATACTAAACACAGGGGTACTAAATTGCAGACAAGAGTATGAAAGGTGTTGGCTTATCTACCCAGAATTCCCTCTCCTCTAAGAGTAGCACTTTCCGCACTTGTTTCTTAAAACCATTTTTGCCCCTAGCCCTCCTCATCCTTTTTATCCTTTCATACCACTAAGACACTGCTAAGTAACCCATCCCAAAGCTACAGGATTAATGATTCCTACTCTTGGCTCAGAATTCCCACTTCCAAAAATTGACTATCAGGATTGTTTGTTCTCTACAGATTTATTGTTGAGTAAACTTATCTTTATATAATACAGAACAATTAAAGCTGGCCAAGTGCAACAAATAAGCCTGCCAATTATACACATAGCTTTATACCAACTGTGTAATTCAGCCAGTCATCAAAATTCCAAAAACAAAGCATCCAAACTTCCCACATACTAGTGATCATTCAGACCACCAAATAAATTTGAGGCAGACCAGTATTCCCAAATTGCAATGCTATCCACTAACTTTGTGGGAAAGCACAAGAAAATGGACAAGGGCAGATACCTGTGCCACCAGCACGGATTTTTTTTTTTTTGCACCAAGGCTAGAGAATATACCTGGTAAAAGCTCGACCAGAAAACTCTCAAAATTAACTGTTACTGGCCTACTATACTTAAGACATTTAAAAGTCTGAATAAAGAATCCACTGGCTATAACATTCTAAAGTCTACCAGATGCTACAAAAAACTACATGAGGTGTTGCTAAATATAAGTGAGATTTACAAAACTGCTTTAGTCTCAGTAACATTTCTGATTGACACATTTTTAATTACTTTGCACCAGCCTGGCAAAATAAGATAAAGTATATTGGTGGTCAGCAACTAAAAAACCTAGCTTGGTAATTAACAGATCTCTGCTCAGAATAAGGCAATCCATTTGAAGAGACAGAGGAGAGTATCTGGGCTGGAAAATTTTGCAAAGCTGGTTTACATGAATGTTTTGTCCCAAATCCAGACAATTCCTCAAACATGCAAAAACTTTGGCTTAAAATTAAAGAAACAAAAGAACATTGAGAACTTCCTAAAATGGGAGTTCTAATTTGACACCATCTCATCTAAATAGCCTAAAAACCTCAATTAGTTACTGTACCTAAATAGCCTTCAGAAAATAATTGTTTCTCCAGCATCAAGTCCAACTACTACTTACACCACATTAGTACACTCTTTGCTTAGTTCCTGTTGTGGTCATTTATAGGCAAATCAGTGGTCCCTCTAGATTGACAGATTTGAGATCATTAACCTAATATCGAATACCAACTCAGATTAATTTAGGGACTTGTCATTATATATTCATGCTATTAAGTGGAACTGGAGTTCTTATCTTACTCAAAGCTGTAAGGGTAAAAATGAATTTTCCTAGGGTATGTATACTACAGTTAATGATGTTCAAAACTTAAATAACACCATTAAACTTTAAATGTTAAGTCTGTATGAATATGGTTTAATATCATGGTTGACTCCTGAAGCTTACACCAAATTGAGTGTGTTAATATTGAACACAAATCAAAATCTAGTTAGAAACATTTTATTTAAATGTGCCAAATAAAAACCCACATTTTCAGACCATAGGATGTTAATACATTCAACAAAAATTTATATTATTTTACTGCTGTGAATTTACAGAGTAATAATCCAGATCCATTTTGATTAGATGGTTGAAATACCCTTCCTAGGTTACACTTTACAGACATCACAAATCCCTTATAATAATGTAAACAAAATAACTTTTCCCTAAAAGGTGAACTTGAGAACTTCAGTCCACTCTTTCAGGACTCGCACTTCTTCGTGGACTTCCTGATGGGGAACGACTAAAAAGAAAAACATTCAGTTTGGAACCAATTAGTGCCTGCTGAAAACTTATTCTTCTTATGTGCATGTCAGGTTCAATAAATGCAAAGGTGGCCAAAGGTACTAAATTCCTATAGCAGACATGTAAAAAATTATGTAAGAGATTTATATACAAATCCTTTGTCCCTGCTTAAGACTAGGCTTAACAGCCTCCTTGCTAAAATTACAAGGTTAAATTAAAGAGAACAACTATTTGAATTTGAGGGGTTTTTGATTAAGTAACAACCAGGCAGATAACGGTTTAGCTGCCAAGACTTCAACCTAAAAAATTTTTTTCTTCATGTGGCCACTTGCCTTTTTACCTACCTATCATTCCCATGCAGAAAAAAAAAAAAAAACATGCATTCTTAACATGAAATTATACAATTAAGGGTTCACAGGACTCAACACATCTTAATGATCATCCCAACATTTTGACTAAATTTTCCAACAAAATATAATCTGACGTTGAAGCAGAAAAAGCAATCATCTAAGAAACTTAGTATCTAGTATTTTCATATATATATAGCACCAATTCTCCAAAGAGCTCAAAGCCTGCAAAGTAGGCAGTAAGCAAACAAATTCTGCAGAGGCCACACTTGACAGTTAAGCTTTGGCAACAAATTATTTAGCTTACCTTCTTTTTGGAGATGGAGATCTGGACTTTGATCGGCTGTCAAAACATGAGAAATTCTATTAAGAAAAAAATACTAACCAATCCCTTTCTTATAGCCACAATACCATGAAATGAATCCCCAAATAGTCCCTGAGCTTAAAAGGTCAGGCTGCAGTTAAACTGAAAAATAGTCTATCAGTTTTTCCTAACAAAAGCCAATCTTCCAACAACCATTCATAAAATGAGTGAAGTGCTTTATTTTATTACAATTAATCTTTTACACTCTGCTTTAAGCACAATTATCTCAGAATGCTTCTCCATGCACCTATCCGTTCTAACAAGGGCCTCTTAATATAACCCCAAAGTCACAAACTTCTTTCCCACTATAACTTGACATTCCTTTGTCCAGGAAGTCAGCCAGAACAGGCCAAATATAAATGAAGTACTAAAGTTTGGTTTATTAATAAGGTACTGTGTTCCCACTTAACACCTAGGCTCAGAGTTACCGCTTGAAATTTCAACAATTCAAAACACTTTGAACTCTTTGGATATTGGTGCCATATAACTATAAGAGCACTAATCAGACTTTTACCCTACCTGCTTCTTGGTCGTGAAAGAGACCTGGATCTTGATCTTGACCTCGACCGGGATCTTAATAAAAAGAAAACCAAAAAGACAATTTACCAATTAGTCTGTAGGAGTAATTTTCTTAAACACCTACTGAGCACCTTATTAAGTAGGTTAGGAATAGACGGGCTAAAACTGAGCAAGATGCAACTCTTGCCTTATAAAAGTCTGAGACTGGACAAATGATCACACTTTCAACAAGCTCTGATATCAAATAAATAAGGAACCACTATCTCAATTATTTGTTTCTATCATACTCAGTGAGCTGGGTTAATTGTCAAAGTTCCTGTACGGAAGCACAATATTCTTAACCAGTGTGTGGTACCCAAGAGAAATAAAACAGATGGTTTTCATTTGAGAAGACTGTATGATTTAATTTTATCTTAAAGGAATAAAATCAACCTCACACAGACTCCTGAACTCAGACTTCAATTCTTTAGGTGATAAGCTCAATGAAAAGGAAGTCATGAGTGGGTAAGGCTTTATTCTTGGATCATCGACAAGCTATCATGGTTCATGACCATCAATTTGTCACATAAACCAAATCAGGCTCTGACATACGCATGTCGGCGTCCTGGGATCAAAATAAATGCAATTTTCTAAAGAGAGGGTCCAGATCTTTCTCAAATGAACCACAAGTTTTAGAATTCCTGCATTTAAGGACTTTGTGATATTAATGAACAGCACTAACTCCCTAGAGTATTGTGAACTCCTTGTTTTCTAGAATTTTATCAATTTCTACTTCTAAGGCCTTCTACAAAGGAAGTTAAAAAAAAAAAGGTGAAGTTCGCAGTTTGGTTTCCAACTTCTTAAATTTTGGTGTCTAAACTAAGCGTCTAGTTCAACAGGCCATATTTACCCATATGTACACTACTACCATGGTGAACAACTTTCCATGGTCTCAAATTCACCCCAATCATTCCAAAAAAGAGAAACTACGTTTCAACTTGCTTCTAACTGCAAATCTCTTCCTGGTTTCTTTGATTGGATTTTATTATTTTTTTTAAGAAAGATTAGCCCGGAGGGAACTGCTGCCAATCCTCCTCTTTTTGCTGAGGAAGACTGGCCCTGAGTTAACATCCGTGCCCATCTTCCTCTACTTTATACCCGGGATGCCTGCCACAGCACGGCGTGCCAAGAGGTGCCATGTCCACACCCAGAATTGGAACTGTTGAACCCCGGGCCTCTGAAGTGAAACGTGCGCACTTAACTGCTGCGCCACCAGGCCAGCCCCTCTTCCTGGTTTCTAATGGGCCTTCTTATCAGGGATCAGCAACTCTCTTTTAGAGCTGGTATCATTTACCTATACAATAAACATAACCTGACTCCAAAATGTTTTCACCAACCTTTCTACCCAGTGTTCACTGGAATGATTTGAGATTTATACTTTAGACCCTCCCTCTACCATGGCCTCTGCAACAACCCTTAAAATCTTCAGCGGGCTTCTCTTCAGCTATACAACTAGGGTAATATCCATTTACAGGTCGTGTATAAATTCAACTTTTAAATCTCAAATATTTTCCAAAGTATTCCGCTTCAATTATGTCCTTAAGACACTCTACTGCTGTCATTAAGACATGACAATCCAAATAGATAAATAAGGGAAAGAAAAGTGTTACATACTGGAAATACCTCGATCCTTTTATAGAACCAGACCTAGATCGTCTGAGTGAGGCTGATCTTGATCTACGAAGAGACACAGATCTTGATCGTCGAGGAGATGCTGATCTTGACCTAAAAATTAAATCAAAGATGTTTAAGTCCATCTCCAATTAAAGTCTTTCATTGCTTGTTAAAACTTGAAATAAGCAACATCTCTCACCTCCTTCCCCTGCTCCTGCTCCGTGAGCGAGAGTATCGCCTACCTCTGGATCTCGAATGTGATCTAGACCGTGACCTATTTTTCAAGTTAGAAAAAAACAAGATGTCAGATGATAACTCGGTTTTAGAGTTTGTGTGCCTCTGCTGAAATCAAATCTCATAACTATTTAAATTTAGTGTCTCATTTGGAAATAAACTCTGGGCCTATTAGTTTTTTTTTTTTTTTACTACCTAAAAAAAGATTTGTTAAAAGCTGAATTACATCTTAGAATTACATAATATAAAACACTGTAATGTGTATTTAAAATAAACCTTGCAAGTTTGCAGGTCGACCCTCTTTGGCCCATGGTCTAGTAGATCTAGACGATCTAGAAGTATCTATAGCCGATCGCTGCATCTAGATGTTTTCTTCAATCTAACGACGATCAAACTGACAGCCAAATGAGCCAGGTGAGGCTTGATTGACGCAAGAAGATTTTTCTAGTTGGGAATGTGGTCAATCTGGTGTTCCTCTTTCTAAACCGGAGGGGGCCCCAAATGTAAGCCAAATTTACTGTTACGGCGATGACCGTCTCAAATTTTCTGCCCTTTAAAGAATAAGGTGAAGCTAGGTGTAGATGACTCGAGGGGATCTGGCCTCTTATGCTGATCACCTCAAGGTCTAGGAGGATCTTAATTGTCGGATTTGCAAGGCGCCTCAGCATGATATCATAAGGCTCGTGACATTCTGAATCAAGGCGACTGACTCAAACGAAGAAACCTGAAAGGTTTTGACCAGGTTGATTATTAATATATTAACATTTATTTAATTAAACAAAAATTGTAAAATACACCTGTACAATTAACATTCAAGATTATAGAAATATATTAGTTTCTGCCTTGCTAATAAAAGAATTACTCGATTAACCAATATACCGACCATTCCCTTATTAAAGTAAATACCTGCTTCTTCTTCGCCGGCTGTAGCGATGACAATCATAAGCATAATGTCCCTTTTCGCCACACTCATAGCATCTATCATTAGGATCAAAGGGACGTCGGGCAGGTGGTCTATCAAAACGAGATCTCCGAGGCATGCCTGTTGATAGTTCAACCCTCACTCTGGATCCACAAATCACCCTATAAAAGATATGCAACAAAATTCTAATGCTAAAAAAAAAGCACGTGGCTTCCATTTAGAACTTTCCAACCACTCTTCCCCCTCACAAGCTTCAGCTCTCCTTATAAGCCCTTCCAACTCCACCTTTGCCCTCCCTTCATTCTTAATTAAATTATGACTAGCTATTTAGTCGCCTTCAGACTACAGAATCCAAGCTCAGCATCTAGCTTACTACCCAGCCCACATGAATAGTCTAATGACTCTAAGTTTCATAACCAACATTTTACTTACTTCCCATCCAGGCCTCGCACTGCATCTTCTGCATCTCTAGGATCTTCAAATTCCACAAAGGCAAATCCTGGAGGATTTCTGGCAATCCACACAGTTCTTAACGGACCATAATAACTGAAAGCCCTCTCTAACTCGCCTTTGCCAGCACCAGTTCCCAGGTTACCAACATACACCTTGGTTTCTGTTTAAAAATGCAAATAGAAGAATACATGTTATGCAAAATTTGCCCTAAGTTTGAACGAATTCTTTGCCTTAAAAGAGGCTATCCTTAAGACTGTGCAAACCACATTGAACGCTCTATCAAGAACTAAATTAATGATTTTAGTCTTAAAACCAACAAAGTCCATAAATCTCTGAAAAGCTAGCGTACGACAAAGTTCTTAACATTCCAGTAAAAAGGGGGGAAAACCTCCAAAACACAAGCGCAGCTGCGTGGTAGGATATTCCGAGGCGTGGGGCGGGCTCCGCCCCGGCCCCGCCCCCGAGTCCCGGCAGCCCCGGGCGCGCGGGGAGCGCGCGGGCCGGCGGCAGCAGCGGCGTCGGCAGCGGGCGGGCCCGGCAGGGGCCGAACCGGGACAGCAGGGCTGCGCCGGCTCTCGTTCTCCGCGGCAGCCGCCCCAGGCGCAGGCTCGCCCAAGGCTGCAGCTCCCCGCCCCAGAGCCAGAAACCGCGCTCGAAAGAGCTAAAAGAGAAAAGAAACCAGCCGCCAGACGAAAAGATTAGGTCTCCGTTCCCACTCCGCAATCCGACCGATCGTTTGACGAGAAGGCGCAGCTCGAAACTGCCAGTTTTGTTCAGTCGCAAATTCACCCTTGATTTTACGGCTGCGACCAGATCTGTCCGCTGAAGTGGCGGGAAAGCGCCAAGGAAATGCGCCACCATGGTCGTCAATGTGCGCAAAATGGCAGCCGCGGGCGGCGTGGGGGGGGGGGTGCGCAGGCGGCCGGTTCGAAGAAGGGCAGCACGAAAACAGTAATCGTGGGCCTGGCTTGGGCTGGGGCGGGAGACGAAAATGCCCAAGCATTAACGTGTAAGTCGGCACAGAACGACCCCCGCCAGCCCGTCTTCCTTCGACACCCCGCCCCCGCTGCCTCCGGCTTCGTATGGCGTGCGCCGAAGCCGCCATTACGCACGCGGAATAACCGTCTCCCAACAGCCGCGCCAACCCCACGGCCTCGCAACACTCACTACGCCCACAGCAACGTCCCTCACTGGGCCCTAGCCCCTTACCTCCTCCGTACCGCCCGTAACGCGACATGATGACCGGCCCACGAGCTCCGCTCTTTTAGCTCACAGTGCCCAGGAATCAAGTAACGCAGAAGCCGCAGCACCGACTCACTAGCCAACGGTCCCGGCGGCACTACAAGGAAAAGCCTGGGCTCACGCTTATATATGCGGCGGCTGGGTTTCTTTGCGCATGCGTCAGCTCAACGTTCTGCGCGGCACAAAGGAGATGGGCGGAAACAGCCGAGAACCGGCGCGGAGGGAAGTGGAGAGACCAAGACGCCGGTCATGGGCGGAGGGATACGTTTCCATGGGAACGCCGGGATCTCGCCTGTAAACCCTTGGCCTTTCCCGCGGTGTCCCGCCCCTTCCCCTCCCCCTTTTCCTGTACCCTCCTTATTTTCCTTTCCTTCTCCCTCCCCCCTTTGATTTTTCCCAATCTAGGCGCCGTGAGCTCTGGTAATCTTACTACAGGTGCATTAGCCCGGCCTTATGAAAGGCTGTAAAATTTAACCGCTCATGTTGCAGCCGTCGCCGCCTTTCTGCTGGGGGACCCGGCCTAGACTGCTACTCAGTGACCTTTGGGGCTCATCGGAGGTAATCGGGAGTTTGGCCAGGGTGAGAACTCCATGAACCCCATAGGCCTCAAGGGGGTGATGCCCCCAGGAACCGCCCGCCCTGCACCGACCCTTCAGACCCATCAGAATCAGCTGCCAATTTTCACCAACACGGTCCGAGTTCTTGGAGTCTGGGGGACAAAGGAATGCAGATTTTTTTTTCGTGTTGTATTGATTGTGACAAAACCCTAAATCATTTAAGCGTTTTGGCTCGTGGCAATTCTGAAATTATTTGCATTTGATGCACAAAGTAATTTATTTGTGCTTCCCTTCTAGTGCTTTCTGCTCTGTGTTATAGTAACACGTCTCATTCACTAATACTCAGATCCTGAAGACTGGTACTTTCTCAAGTCGTCTTTGAGTAGCAGCCTTGCTGCTCAGCCGCTCTATATGTCAAATAAATGAAAATCTTTAATTTAGAATCGCTTAAAATCCAGTTTTGATTTTATACAATGTATTTGCTAGACACCAACTCTACGAATACAGATTTAACTTCTTTTTTACCATCCACAAAAAAAGACATTACACTGTAAGTACTTGGAATACACGAGTTGGAAATCTTCCACATAAAAGAGGAAATCCTTAGGTATTTGTAATTCTTTTTTTTTTTATCCGCTCTAACTTCACTTGGTATGTATAGGTGTGGGATAGAGTACAGGAGAAAGGCGGCTTAGTAGGATAAGCTTTATTCAGGTGAATAAAGTATGGATTCTCTCTGGGTAATGCTACGAATTTATACATATATATTTTTTTCAGATTTATCAAATTATGGAAAGAATTAGTCTATCTCAAGAAAAATCTCCAGCAAAAAAATAGAAGTTCTATAGAGTATATTTGTTCTCCGTTAGTCTTACTGATTTTTGTTGCTATCTACTTAACAGGCTTCTTCTCAAAAGGATTAAACGGTAAAGATCGTTTTATATACTCCCTGAAAGATAGACTATGATACTCCCTGAAAGATAGACTATCAACTTTGTAAAGCCTCACTAATTTCTTTCTTCTGTTAAGAATTTATGAAAATTGCTGTTGTTCAAAGCGTAGATAACTTATTGAAAGATAGCACTTATACTGGATAGCTCCTCTTAGGCGTCAATAAATATTTTTTGGCTCTGAATACAAAGTCTGTTGTACGAAAGAGAATTTCTAAGCAAATAATAGTGTAAACAATATGAAAAGAAGCAATTTTCCAACTTATAACAAACTGCTTTCAAGCACATTCAAGGAAAATGGGTAAACCCTGAGTGGCTTGCCTGCCTCTGTGAGACAGGTGTTTTGATAAGCTAATTACATATTATCTCTAGTAAAGGAGGACCAATTCTAAGCCGGGCTGTGTTAACTAGTTGCCGTAAAAAAATAATAGTACTGTATACTATTTCTGTACACCATTATACTGAGTACTCCTTCTCTAAGAACACATAACCAATTCTTTTCACTAAGCATCAATCCAAATCAGGGAGATTTTATTGTACAGAGCACTTTTATTCCTGCTGATTCTTTTGAAATCAGTTTCACCCACATAAATTTCTGTCTGTGATTGTGTGTTAAATTAAGATCACATTCCCAGATTCAATTTGAATGTGAAAGCTACTTAATTCAATTCAACAAATATTTCAGTATTTCCTAATTTCCTAATAGGAAGTGTTGGAAAATTTTTAACATATTACTGTTGTTAAATATTGATGATAATATTAGTTTAGGAAGGGCGAGTTAGTTCTTAAACCTTTTACAGCAGCTTTCAAAATTTATCTGCGTTTCCTAGATTCGGTATCTTCAGAGAAGCATTAAAAAAGTAGTTCACTTTTTATCTTATTTTCTTCTCCATTTTAGTTTCACTTTTAAGTAATTGTCACCATTTTAGCTTAGATGTGAAACCTTAAAACAAGAAAAACAAGTTTAGACCTTTTGTACACATATTGATTTTTAATGTAAAGAAATAGTCTGTAGCTACAAACACTAGTCTTTTAATATGTATTTATGTATGTGGTGTATATTTATATACTATAGGTCAATCCAAACAGCTATGTTCAACTTTCTTTTCTTTTTTGAACATTTCATAATCTTCTATTCCCTTTTAGAATGTTGTTAAGAAATTCTGGGAAGGAAAAAGTTTTAGCCGCATGTTTGTAATTCTTTCACATTGTATAAAGAAATTAACTTCTCATTAGCCAGGTCCTGGACTACAATCAGCACTAAAGTATGGCGGGGAGCGGCGCGGGGGGGGGGGGGGGGGGGGGGGGAGCAACTGTTAAAGAATGCCAGTACTTTGACCAATTTCAAAGAATGAAACTAGGAAGAGGAAAAATGTAAAGCAAGAGTGCCCCACTGATACAAAAATTACCCAAATGGGTGTTTTAGGAGCGTAAAACAACTGGGAAGAGTGAGGCTTTCCGAGGAATATCTGATTGCATTCAAAGATGTGAAACTGTAAAATCATCAAGCCCTAAACTAATCAATTGTGTTGTTCCTTCTCTGAGGAAAGAATACTAACGAAAGGGACTTGATCAGCTTGGTGTCTTAACCAGAGAGAGCTAAACTAGCTTACACTTAGAGTTTAGCAGTTTATGCAGCACTATCTTGGAAGGAGAGAACCTGTGTTAATAACCAGCTCTCGGCTGTACTTAGAGAAATATCATTCAAGACATTGAGTTCCCTGAAAATGACTATCTTCTACTGTAAATTAATAAAAATGATTTTAGTTAATAAATCCTTTTCTTAGGAGAAGTGTTATAGTATAGGGATTAAGAGCATAAGCTCATGGAGTGTGACAGAGTTGGGGTTGAAACTTGGCTTCACGATTTAATTAATAGCTGCTGGCCCTTGACTGAGTTTTTAATCTCCTGCTACTTCAGCTTCCTCATCTGCAAAATGAGGTTTAATAATAGTACCTATCTCAGAGAGTTGTTGTTAGGATTAGATAAGGCAAATGAAGTAACATTGCACAGTGTCTAGCACATACTGAGTGTTCGGTAAATGTTTCCTCGTGGTAGTAGTAGTAGTACTACTTTTGTCAGTTGCTAAAAATTTGGTATGATCTGGGTACATTGACAAAATTGAAGTTTTTGTTCTGCAAAGCTAGGGACAAGACACTGGAACATGGTGACTAGTTTTAAATGGCCTTGTTTTTTGTGGGGTTTTTTTGGTGAGGAAGATTGGCCCTGAGCTAACATCTGTGCCCATCATCCTCTGTTTTGTATGTGGGATGCCACCACAGCATGGCTTGATGAGTGTGTAGGTCCGTGCCTGGGATCTGGGCCTGCAAATCCTGGGCTGTCAAAGTGGAACGCACTGAACTTAACCACTGTGCCAGTGGGCCGGCCCCTTAAGTGGCCATTTTTAAGACATCTTTGTCTCTTCATTCATTGACTTCAGTAAGGGAAATTGTCACTTTTCTTCTTTGACCCAATCTATAGAGAGAAAAACAATCTGACACATGTAAGAAGCAACAACTCAGAAAAATAAATTTTCTTCATGAAAGGTAAATCCTCAGGAATCCCGAAATCAGATGCTGAAACCTTCTTAAGGGTTCTATCCAAAGGTATTTTGCCTGTGGGATGAGGAGTTCGCGAGCAGCGGGGAAGTTGCCACTTTTTATTACAATATTTAGTCTTTTTTTTTTTAAAGATTTGCACCTGAGCTAACTGTTGCCAATCTTTTTTTTTTCTCTGCTTTTTCTTCCCAAATCCCCACAGTACATAGTTGCATATTTTAGTTGAGGGTCCTTCTAGTTGTGGCATATAGGACGCCACCTCAGCATGGCTTGATGAGCGGTGCCATGTCCACGCCCAGGATCCAACCCAGGAAACCCTGGGCTGCTGAAGCGGAGCGTGCAAGCTTAACCACTCGGCCATGTGGCCGGCCCTGATGTTTAGTCTTTAAAGCTAATTTCTGTAAGATTACATACACTTTTTTTAAAAAAAGCAAATCAAAAATCTATTCCAAAGCCAATGATAAATGGATACATACACTACAACTCTCAAATAGATAATTAAGTTTAGACTACATATGAAAGAACTGGCTTGAAATTCAGGGATAGGAAGAATTTTCTTAGATCTCCCCATTAGTGTCCCCACCTCGTTTTTCCAATGAGACTGAGACCTAGATTTGCAGCGTGGTGAGCACAATCGTTCCTAAATCCTGCCACAGGGACTGTCAGTCTGAACCTCGACAAAAATTCCTCCAATCCCAGAAAGATAGCAACTATTGCCAACCACTCTTTCTTGGGAAGAACCATCCTTTGTTGAATAAATATATCTTTCTGTGATATATCTGTGAATATATCTTTCTTACTTTTTTCTGTTAAAATGCTCCTCTGCCCATCTTTTAAAAGGATGCTAAGAGTAATTGTTTTTAATCTTATATGTTTTCTCAATAGAGAAAGTTTTGTTCCCTCCATCCCCCAATTTTTTCAGATCTATCTGGTTCCCAAAATCCAAAAGTCTGGAATCTCTAGTAAAGAACAAAGCATGAGTTTATCCAATAAAAAACAGAAATAAGGGGCTGGCCTGGTGGTGCAGCGGTTAAGAGCACCTGTTCCACTTTGGCAGCCTGGGGTTCACTGGTTCATCCTGGATGTGGACTGGCATGGCTTGGCAGGCATCCTACATATAAAGTAGAGGAAGATGGGTGTGGCTGTTAGCTCAGGGCCAGTCTTCCTCAGCAAAAAGAGGAGGATTGGCAGCAGTTAGCTCAGGGCTAATCTTCCTCAAAAAAAGAAAGAAAGAAAGAAAGAAAAACAGAAAACAGTTAAGAAACACCCCCCCAGCAAAAAATGAAGAAAAAATGTCTATCCTTAACTAAAAATGCAAATTAAAATAACATGCTGTTTCTGTCAGGAGTGCAGTGAAATAGGCACCTAGGCTCACTAATATGAATGTGAAATAATACAATATGTTTGAGGGTCAATTTGGCAATATGTTTTAAAATTATTAAATTGTATGTAAACTTTGGCCCAGCAATTCTACTTCCTGGAATTTATGCTAGGAAATAATCATAGATGCCCATAAAGATTTACGTACAAAAATGTTTGTAGAATCTTATTTATAATGTCAAAAAAATGGAAATAGCTTGGAAAAATCAAACATAAAGGGATTGGTTAAATATGTAATGGCACATAAATTGGTTATATATATTATGGCCATTAAAAACCACAATCGTAGAACAATTTTTAATGTCAGAAAAATGTTAATGGTATATAGTGAAGTAAGAAAAGCAGATTTCAAAATGATATGCATGCACAAAATTATTCGCTTTGTAAAGATAAATAGTATCAATAAAAGTAATTTGATTTCTTTTTTTGCTTTTCTGTATTTTACAATTTCCTATAATCATTTTTTTTTTTTAAATGGGAGGCTTGGAGACAGAGGAGTTCCAAGTTTGAACTGAAAAGTCACTGTTTAGTAGCTGTGGAAATGGAACATGTTACTATACTTGCCATTTCAGGTTCTAGGTTTCTCAGGAGAAAATGGAGGTTGTAATGATGCTGGGTGGGTGGTATTATGAGTGTAGCTTACATGCGTTTTGGTTATTTTTAAATTTTTTTCTGTTAGGACCTGTATTACTTATAATAAAAAAGCTAAATGTAATCTTAAATATAAATAAATAAAAAAAATATTTTAAGTGGAAGTAGTAACGGGGGACTTAAACAGGACAGTTAATATAGGAAGACTCCAGCGTTAATATATATACTCCCAAACTGTTAACTGCAGGTGCCCCTGGGAAGTGGGGTTGGGTTAAGATAGGGAGGAGCTTTCGTGTTTTAACTGTCTAGTCTTCTGTACTGTTTGAAGGTTTTGTGATTTTTTTAAACAAATATAGTACTTTGTAAGAATGCTTAAACATTATAATGTGCTCTTCTCCCACACTCTCTGTCCCTTTCACTCAACTTTATTTTCCTGCATAGTTCTTCTTACCTTCTGACCTCTTCATTTATTTCGTGAGAGTCTCTCACAGTGTGAGATCCACAAGGGCAGAGACTTTATTTTACTCACTGATACATTCCTACTGCCTGGCATTGTGCTTGGCCTATACTAGGTTCTCAATAATATTTGTGGAATTAATGAATTCTACTAAGAAACTATTTCAGCGACTTCACTTGGTTGTTGCTCAATTAATATTTGTGAATGATTTCCCCAAGGTTAGACAGCTGTTTATTGTCCACATCTGACCCTCTGATCTCCCAGTCCAGAGAGGTTTCTTTTGCACCAATTGTTTGGGCTTTTTAACAACTCTTTGAGAGTTGTAGTGAGACATCTGTTTTATGTTATAAAAATGTGCCTGTGAACCTGCAGGTATACAACCATTTTCCAGTGGGACACTGTTGGTATTTGAAACAACATCAAAAGCCCCACTTTATCTTTGAGTTTTTCTATCTGATTACATACCATGTTTGTGTTTTATGCACAAACAGTCCCTAGTCCCTCTTCCTGCTTCCTCCTCCTGTCCAATGCAGCAGGTTCGCGGGTTCTCATACAGATAAGTGAATTACTGCAAAGTTAACATTCCTGTGATGGAGATCAGTTTGCCAAGTTGGTCTTCCTAGGTGTAAAGAATAAAATTATTTTCCTGAATTTTGGTGGTTACACTTATTCTGGCACAATATTGGAAGGTACCTGATTTTTGGTCACCTTAGATTTCAGAGAGGCAGTGTTGCTACAGTTAAATGTCTTCGAATGAGGTGCTAATGAGGTCCAAGTTTTGTTTCCCATAGGAGCCTTCGAGCTTCCATGAAAGGAAAACTTTGAACATCTATGTATATTTACTTGGGAGTCCTAGGAGGAGAGTAGAAATTATTCAACACTCTTTACACTGCCTAATCTAGAATGGTGGTAAGGATATGTGTACTTCCTTTCATCTTTTCTTCCTCAAAAGCTTGTATTATGCGCTTAATAATTATAAGCTACTATGCTTAAAAACCAGTACAAAAAGATAACAAATGTATGGACCTTGCCCTCAAACCCAGTAGGATACAAACACATAAATATATATATATATATATATATATTTTAAAACGAAATTGATTTGGGTTCCATTATTTCAGATTTAATAACACTCTCACTTCTTTTCTATTAATCTTTCTGTTCTTTCTTACCCTGAGTTTTGCTCAGAGTCCTAGTCTAGCACAAATCATTTCCCACTTTTTTTTTTCCTGCCCCCAGTGCTGTGAAATTCCAAAGCTGCTATTTCTGATAGTATATTTATCATTGCATAATTTCTCTAGTTTTCTTCCATCTGGTTCCTCTGTAACTAGTCGTTGGTTTGTATAGGTCCTGGTCAATCTATCATCTCTTAAATTGTCTTGAAGCACATTTGCCTATATTTTCTGTCTGATAGTAGGTCCCCTCAGCCCCACCAATGGAAAGACAAGCTGGTTAAATCTTGTGGGAAGGTTTCCTAGGATCTTGTGGCTCCTGATTTTATCCCAAAGCTCCACTGTTCCTGCAGTCTTTCAAAAGATGATTTTTCCAGCGAGAGCCTCCCTCTCTTCTCTTCTTTAGGCATCCTGGAAAAGTAGTATTTCATGTTCACCTCTTGTTTTTTTCTTTCTTTAATGAAGCATATTTATAGCCTACACACACACACACAAAATTGTAGAATCTATAAAATCGTATTCTTCCAAAATATTCCTTAACTTTTCACTAATTCAGATATAACATTTCTAGTTAGTATATAATTTTGAAATATTATTGAATATGGTGGACCACAAGATAGCTCTTTCTTTGGAAAAACAGTCCCAAGCCAATTGTGTGGAGGAGTACTACTCATTATGAATGTTCCATGAATGTTTTTTAAAAATCGCATTCACTTTTACATCCTCCCAGTTACTACCTATTTGTGACTGGGTCTATTTTCTTTAAAAATCTTGTAATTTATTGGCATTTTAATTTATTTTTTGATAAATTTGCAAACAAACAATTTTACTTCATATCTACCATGATTTCCTTTTTTTTTTAAATTTTTATTTCTAATACCCATGTAGAACCACACAAGGAATATGTAATATTTCATTCACTTGGGATGGAAATCATCTTAATGCAATTTATTTAAAATAATTTAAATGTCAACTTTCTATAATCTTTTCTACAAGCAAAAAGTTGTATATAATTTCACAAAAGTACTAACTCAGGACATATTTTGAGGGTATATCATTGAAGTTTATACTCTGTATTGCTTACACATTAGATATATTTCCTTTAAATGAAACTTTATGAAGGACAGTCAAGGAAAAGTTATTTTATACCTTAAAGCACCTTGGAATGTGGAAAGATGGAGGAGCTATAGGAAGAGTGTTCATAACTAATTAGCATCCTATTCCTGTTGACAAAGCAAAATGCACACAAAGTAATTGTTGAAGTAAAGTAGCATTTGAAAGAAAGATACAGTGGTTGGCTGGCTATTCCTGCAGTTCAGTGGTGTGGAGTGATTCCCCACAGTCCAGGATCACTGTTGCAGCCTGTGTTTACAGCCATATTCCAATAAGAATATATTCACGGTGAACTGGAAAAAGCATTGAGTTGGGAAGTCAGGCAACATACATTCTCATCTTTATTATTAAGTAATCATATGATCTTAGATATGTCACAGACTTTCTGGGCCTCATTTTTCTCAAGTACCAAAAGAGGGCTCTAGATCCCAATTATCTTACTAAATGTTAGTATTCACTGAGTACTTACTATGTGCCAGACACTGTATGAAGTGTTTTACATATATTAACTCATTTTTTCACTCTACGAATACAAGCAAACTGTTCATTTTTGGACAAACCTCTGCCCCTTTCCTTATGCCATTCTTAGCCCTATAATATTAATATTCCTTAATTGTTTCTATGAGTTGCTCTACCTATGAAAGTCCTACGCATAATTAAATCTTAGCTTAAATATATTACTTCATAGAATTAGAGAAGTAAAGTGATTTTCCTGAGGTCGTCCTCCTACCTCTTTGATGAATAAAGTGTGAGGTAATGAAAAGAAAAATCACCTGGGACTCAGAAGACTTGAAATTGAATCCTGTCTCTGAAATTCGCTACTTGGTTTTAGAAAAATCACTGAGATGTTTTAGACATTCATTGTCTCACTTATATTCATTCATGTATCATACATTCAAGTGTACTTTCAAAATGATTCACAGCTAATAATCATAATCCAATTCAAAATTTTTAATGATTTTGGACAGCAGTGTTGCATGTTTTTCCTTGCTTTGCTCAATTATTCCACTGAGTTATATAGATAAGATGATCAATTATCCACGTAATATTAAATTGAGAATGTAAAAACTTTTTTAAATTATAAAAAAATTTATGTTTATTGTAGAAAATGGAAAATATAGAAGAGCACAATGAAAAAAGCAATAATCCTACATGATTTAACTTTCCAGATAAAACATTTGTCATTTTCAGTGTTATAGCCCAGGCATCTTAGAACAGTGCCAGGCACAAAGCAGATGCTCAATAAATGTCAAATGACTTTTTTAAGAAAAAGAAGTTAGCTCATACTGCACAGTATAGTGCAGTGACTATGACTGTGATCTCTGAAGTCCAGCCTCCGGGGTTTGAATCAGTAGACTGAGTAAAGCGGACTGCCCTCCCTAATGTGGGTGGGCCTCACAACCTATTGAATCTATTGAAGACCTGAATGGAACAAAAAGGCTGAGCAAGAGAGCATTCCTCCTGCCTGGCTGCGTGAGCCAGAACATTACTCTTTTCCTGCCTTAGGACTCTGAACTTTTCTTGCGTTTCAAGCATGCTGGCTTTCAGATGGGAATTTATACCATCGGCTCTCCTGGGTCTCCAGCTTGCCTATTACAGATCTTGGGACTTAGCCTCCAGTACTGTGTGAGCCAGTTGCTTATTTTATATATTATTTTATATATATGTGGTATTGTTCTGTTTCTTTGGAGAACCCTGACTAATACAGTGCATTACACCATAAACAATTTTCCAAGTCATTAAATATTCTACATTATAATTTTTGCATAGTATTGCACTGTATCAATCTCCTCTGTTGTAAGAAATTTTAAATTGTTTTCATTTTTTATATTATAAATAATGCTGAAGTGTATGTAACTTGTATAGATATTTATGCACATCCCTGATTGTTTCTTTAGAATAATTCCATAAGTGAAATTGCTGGGTCAAAGAGTATAAAAAATGTAAAAGACTGTTAAAACATGTTGCCAAATAGCTCTCCAAAGTGGTTGCAGCCATTTATACACCCACCAACAAGTATACAAGGGTATTTGGTTCTCTGCACCTTTATTAAGACTGGATGAATTCTTTTTTTTTTTTTAAGATTGGCGCCTGAGCTAACATCTGTTGCCAATCTTCTTTTTTTTTTCCCTCCTTCTTCTCCCTAAAGCCCCCCAGTACGTAGTTGTAGATTCTAACTGTAGATCCTTCTGCTTGTGGCATGTGGGACACCACCTCAGCATGGCCTGACCAGCGGTGTCATGTTCATGTCCAGGATCCAAACCCGTGAAACCCTGGGCTGTCAAAGCGGAGCATGTGAACTTAACCACTTGACCGTGGGGCTGGCCCGGGATGAATTCTTTTAATCTGCCAAATTTTATTTCTAAAGTGGGTATATTATTTTTTATTTATATTTTATTAATTTACAGGGAGATTCAGTATTATGCTTATTGGCAATTTGTTTATGTCCTTTACTGATTTTTCTGTTGGAGTATTTCTTCTATCTTATTGATTCTTAGGAACTCTTACTATATTAAGGACATCAATTCCTTTTTTCATGTTACATTTTCCTGACTCTTATTATTTTAACAGTTAAATGACTACTTCATCTTGAATTTGTCTTAGTACATATAAAATGAAAACTGTCATAGCCATTTGGTAAATGTTAATTTAGTTTAATGACTAAGTGCCAGTCATGGTACTCAGTGATGAAGACAGATATAAAAGATGCAGAAGAAAGACATTTAAAAATATATATATAGCAAGTGCTGTGATAGAGATAAATACAAGGCATCATGGGATGCCACAGAGGATGTTCACTTATCTTAGACTGAAAGAAGAGATCAAGAGACCCTCACATCTTCTACATCGAGGCTCAAATGTCACCTTATCAGGGGGCCTTCTCTGACTCCTCTACATAAAATAGCAAGTACCACACACCCCATCACTCTCTAAATTCCTTATTCTGTCTTAACCTATTTTATTCTTCTTCATACCATATATCAACAGCTGACATGTTACTTATTCATTTATTTATTCTCTCTCTCCCCCCATCACAATGTCCCTCCCCTACCATAATGTCTCTCCCCTAGGAAAATTCCATGGGAGCAGGGTCTTTGTTTTGTTCACTGCTGTATCCCCGGCACCAAGGATAGTGCTCAGCATTAGAAGGAGCTCAAGTAAGTATGTATTGAATGAATGATAGGAAGGAAGGCTCTTCTATGTTAGTGGAAGAGGTTTTTCTCATCTTATCCACTGCTACTTTTCCCTTCGCCTGTGCTCTGTGCTTCCCCCCTGCCTACTTTTGATTGAATTGTTCCTTTCTATATCTTCAACTTCTCTCTCCCTACCTCACTGAAGCCCCCTAACTGACTGATCTTTCGGGCTCAGTATTAGCCCTCCCTGATCCATTCTCACTAGATTGATCGTTCCAAATGTAGACTAGCAGACAGAGGTAAAGAAGACATTTCAGACAGAATTTTTTTTCTTGAAGCTGAACATCTTCACTATTTTTTTAAATTGAGTTCATAATAGTTTACATAAATGTGACATTTCAGTTGTACATTATTTCTTTCTTTCTTTTTTTTTTTTTTTTTTTTGAGGAAGATGAGCCCTGAGCTAACATCTGCTGCCAATCCTCCTCTTTGTGCTGAGGAAGACTGGCCCTGAGCTAACATCCGTGCCCATTTTCCTCTACTTTATAAATATGTGGGACGCCTGCCACAGCATGGCTTGCCAAGCGGTGCATAGGTTTGCACCCAGGTTCGAACCTGCAAACCCTGGGCCCCTGAAGTGGAACATGGGAACTTAACCACAGTGCCACCAGGCAGGCCCCAGTTGTGCATTATTTCTTGACTGTCCCCACATAAGTGCTCTTCTTCACCCCCTGTGCCCATTCCCTACCACCTTCCTTTGGTAAACTCTGTACTGTTTTATTCAGACAGAATATTTTAAGTAAAAGAATGATAGCAGTGTGACTCCACCTCGATCACCAGAAGCTTTGGAACTCCTACACAAAGCAGTCTGCACACCAAGCCTCATTTAAAACAATTCAGTAAGCACCTGCTATATGCCAGGCTGTGGGGGGTGGGTGGGTATAGAATAATATATTGAGTATTTACTATGTATGCCAGATACTGTCCTAACTGCTTTATACCTAATTCTCCAAACCACTCTTTGGTAGAAGGACTGTTAGTCCCTATTTGCAGATGAGGGAACAGAGGCACAGTAAAGCCAGGCACACAGCAGAATCAGGATTCAAACAAAGCAATCTAACTTCACAATCTGTGCATTTTACCATAGTATAACGTTAGTGATAAGTCTTGTTAAAGAATTATGCTCAGGGTGATCTGGAGGACAAGAGAGAGGCACCTCATTCAGCAAAATAGAACTGACAGGGAACGGTCACTAATGGATATGGGAGGAGGGAAAACAAGAGATCTAGGGTGGGTGATGGTACCACTCATCTAGATAGGGAATACAAGAGTAGAAGGAGGAGGAGACAGTTTTAGGGGTTGATAAATAATATCCCTTTTCCTCTCCTGAGCTCAGAACCAATGAGATATAGATGCAAGAGTCAGGCAGAAGAAGACCAAAACATGACCTTTTTGATTACGTTAATAGTTACTGTGACTTCAGATGTGCTGCCAAGTGGGCTCACTAATGCTCACTCCTTAATTAAACAGATTTACTCACTTGGTCCCAGACGCAGCTGGAGAGCAGAAAACAAACTCTCCTGTTTTTTTGGTTTCAGGCTTTGGATAGGTTGGTTCCAAACGAAGGAATTCAGAAGGCATAAAGCTACACTTTCCCAGGTCCTTCTATCACCCCTCAGTCAGAAGTCAGCCCACCGGCAAGGAGTATCCTGCTAGAAAAAAGTCCCCTTATGGGAACATTAAGAATGGGGAATAAAGGGGGTGGAGGAAGTAGAGAAGTTAGTAAAAGAGTACAAACTTTCAATTATAAGATGAATAAGGTCTAAGGATCTAATGTATAACATGGTGACTATAGTTGATAAGACTGTATTGTATAATTAAAATTTGCTGAGAGTAGAACTTAAATGTTCTCACACCCTCCAAAATCATCATGTTGTACACTTTAAATATCTTACAATTTTGTCAATTGAGAAAATTTGAAAATTGAGGAAAAAAAAAATAGGGAATAAGTCCCCCCACCAACATCTCTGAAAATGTATATTATTGACTATACAAGTATTAATCCTTGAGCTAGGTAAAAAATAGAAGCCCAATCCTAAAAATATTGTAGAACAATATACAAGTAAATCTTGGTACAGAGAATTCATTATGGTTATGTCTTTATATGCTCTTTGGGAGTAGCAAACCCAGCAATCACGGGGCAGAAGGATGAGTTTACTACTTGCTTTCAAGAAATTCCTATAAATACGTTATGGGCACCTGAATTCATTTAGCAACCATTTATTAATGCCTGCTTTGTTCAAGGGAGTGTGCTAGAACTGGGATATAATGCTGGATAAAACATAAATAATGCCTTGAAGCTCCCAGGCTAGTGATGAAAGCAGGTGTATAAATAATTACAATGCAGTGAGATAAACACTAATAGAGATATATACAGAATGCTGTTAGAGTGATTATGCTGACAGACTTAGGTAAGTTTTCAGAAAAAGTAAAATTTGGGCTGTCTTGGATGGAGAATAGGGATTTTTTTGGAATATAATTTAAAAGCATTAAGCCAAAGCATTCAACCCATTGTCCTTGGGTTGAATCTGGCTCTCATCTAGGTTTCTCCAGCAAACCTTAATCTAGTCACTACTATTGCAGCCCCAAGGACCATTTCCCTCCTCATGGGTGCATGGCTTTCCCCCTCAGAACTGAGCCTTTTCTATAAATGTGTAGTTAACTTAGCTTTTCAATGGATGGTGATCATGGTTGCTAATACCCTGAAACGAAACGAAACTCTAAGATGTAAAAATGAGCAATTTAACTAAAATAATACCTCTGAGGCTCTCCTTCTCTCTAACCTTTTTTTCTCACATATAACATATTTTTACTCAGTTTTCTCTCTCCTGTGTAAAAATCTGCATCTCTTCTGCATTTCTCTCTTTCTTCTCCTTTGATTATTCTCCTCTGCTTTACCTCCCTCTCCTGTCTTTTAAATTATCAAAATATAGATTTAAAGTACATTTTACAGTATATTTGTAATTATTATAAAGCATTGTAATAATTACTAAAGTGTGTGTTTTTTCTACTTTTAAAAATAGATAAATTGAACCTATTGTGGTGTTATGAATAAATTAAGTAGCTTGCTATTTGTAACTGGTTTTCCATTGTGCCCACCTCTACCCCACTTTCCAACTAAACCACTGTAGTAATGCTGTGATAACAACTGTTACATTTAAATTTTTTTTCCTAACTGCAACAATGCTAGGAAATCTTTCTAGTTTCCATAGCACTTTCCATATCCAAAGTCCTATACAAGTAACCATAATATTTCATCAAGTCCTAGTTTTCTATAAAAATATATGCAAGTGCAGCGGTGGTACTAAGAATAGCATGGAATGGATTTTTCATTCTCATAATCTTTATTCTTTGTCCTGGACAATTCACCCCTTCCTTAGTCTTAACTCAAGACCTATACAAATACATTCCCCTTTCCAGCCAGATTCTTGCCCCCAAGGCCTTCCTATGGAGAAGCTTTACAGCTATCACAGTACAGTTCTACAACATAAACCTGTAAAAGCACGATCTTATGAAAATGATAGATTGGAGGGATGGTTACAAAATAACTCTTCCGTTTACAAAGGATTTACTTCACATTGTTTTAAAAGAGCATGTTGTCTTTAGTATGTTCCAAATGATTTGAATTTTTCAGAAGTACATCTTCCAGGTAAATAAAATTATCTTTTTTTCCCTTTATCTGACATAGATGAGAATATCCTAATGCTGCACCTCACAGCTATTAGTTTGTTTGCCTCCAATACAACAGCAACACCTCAGGCTGTGGAAGAAGTGACCCCAGTCAGGAGAGCAGGAGCTACCTTCATTGCAGACACATCACTCCACTTCAGATATTTCCCACCTCTAAATTGGAGAAGGAAATATGTCATTCACTCTAAGTAAAAGAGAAAACGATAAGGAGGATGACGTGACATCATTTACTCTAATTAAGGGAGAGAATGATAAGGAGGAAAAGTTTGAAGACGCCTATGAATTTATCCCTGTGGCAACAACAATGAATCTAGTATCTTCCCTGGAAGAATGCACAACTGGACTGTATTTATTTCTGAATAACAGATTCTCAGACGCCATAAATCTCATTCATCCATGGTCAAAAAACAGCATATACCATGCTCTACTTTATAGTATCCTTACGGTTGTCAAGGGCATCTTGACTTTTGATCCAGAGGATATACAGAATGGAACGACTGCTGCCCAAGAAGCTTTGAAAACCTGTCACAGTTTCCGAAGAAAATCCAGAATGATAAGTTTTTCTCATCTAGTAAGTAAACAGGGAATAAAGGCAATCAGAGAAGAGGAATTGCATGCAGAAGTCTGCTATGCTGAGTGTTTGATCTTGAAAGCCACTATAACATTTATACAGGAGGACAGTGTGCTTAATTTTCTTAAAAGTGGGATCAGCGTTGGGTCAAGTTATCAAATATACAAAGACTGTCAACAAGTATTAACACATTTACCTAACCACCAAAGCAAAACCCACAGACATCTGGTTGGAGGAATAAAATTTGGACTTGGAGCATTCAATTTGATATTATCACTTGTGCCACCAAAGACACTCAAAATACTCAATATGGTCGGATATTCTGGTGATAGAGAGTTAGGCTTGACTTTGCTTAATGAGAGTGCATCTGAATCCCATTTAAATAATATCTTAAGTCTGTTGACTCTACTCTTTTATTACAGTTATATCCATGTAGCTTTTGGTGTTGAAAAGGGTCACAGTTCTGCTATAGAAGATCTCTTTCTAATCTACCTTCAGAAATTTCCAAAGTGTGTCATACTTAAATTTTTTCAGGCACGTTTTAATATGCTGAAAGGAAATTTTGAAAATGCACAATTAGCTTTAGAGGAGTGCATTTTTCTCCAGAATGAATGGAAGCAGATTCATCACCTCTGTTACTGGGAACTCATGTGGTGTCACATTTTTCTGCAGGATTGGAAGCACGCTTACTACTATGCCGATCTACTGTTTCACCACAGCAGGTGGTCCAAGACAATGTATTTGTACAGTAAATCTGTACTACTGGCCTTGTTTCCGTCTGATTTTGTGAAATCGCTAGGTGAGGATATGAACTCTCTCTTCATAAAAGTGGATAGCCTGAAAGCCAAAATTTTAGGAACTTCTGTGCCAATTGAAAAGTTTGTTGCTGAGAAGGGCCAGCGCTATGGTACTACCACAGGCTGGTTTACAGCACAGCCCCTTCTGGAATTCATTTATGCCTGGAGTGGTTTCCGAATCATGAGCAAAAAACTAGGCCTTATCAAAAGCTGGCTTTCAATAATTGACAAAGGCGAAGAACTTTTACGAGAACATCCAAATAAAGAGTATGGCACAGATGACATAAGTTTCCTAAATTTACTGAAAGGTCTATGTCTGAAACACTTAGGCAGATATTCCATGGCTGAGGAGTACTTTAATCGTGTCATTCAAAAGGAAAAATTGTTAAAATATGACCACTATTTGGTGCCATATACTTACTATGAACTGGGAGTTCTATACTATCTAAAAGGAGATCATGCCAATGCGACAAAAAGCCTGGACAACATAAAAAACTACAAAGACTATTCCATGGAAGCCCGATTACAGTTTAGGGCTCACATAGCCCTTGAACAAATAGCTAAAGAAAAGTGATTTAGACACAAAGTGTGGTTTTGTTTATTATGAATGAAGTATCTACAGTCAGCAAGGTAATTAACAGGTAGGAAAATCATTTCATTGTGGAAGAAATCCAAGAAGAGGCGGCTGCTAAGAATCTGACCAGTAACAAGTAAGAAAGGAATTGGCCATTACTTTTCCCCCTTTCCTTCTGCATACATATAAAATGGAATGTCTTAGACTGGCAAATGGAGTGATGCACATTCTTGAAAAAGAAAAGGCAAATGATGTACATTATATACTCTCTTATATGTTATAAATTGATCAATTATGTTAGATAGCATTGTCAAAAACTCAAAAAATATTTTTTACCATCTCACTAGTATACAACTTGCAAATAAAATAGGGAAAGTAGCTACACTAGGAATCCCAGCCCCCTGTAAATGTTTTGATTTAATTGTTAAAAGAAAGAAAAAAAGACTTTAAGGTCTTACTGACATTTCAAAACAATGATACACTGAATAGCATAGACTGAATGGTTTTCCCTCATACACAATAATTTTCATTGGCTTTTTATACCAGAGAAGATATTTTCCCCCTGTGTGATCAGTAGTACATTTTACTTGTTTTCATTGGGGAGCTCAAAAAAGGGTCTATAATTTGCCACAGGATAGAGAAGAAAGGAGTCCTCCCCTTACACACACACACACACACACACACACACACACACCCCTTCTGAAGATAATTGGAGGCGGCCAAGGATGCACTGGGTAGAGAAAAAGAAGACTAGGCTGGTGGAGGGAGAGTTTAGTTACCATAGCCTAGCTTAGTTGCTCTCCCTAACGTGCAATTCCTATTAAGACTTCAACATAATTAAACTGCTTGCATCTATCCTGTTGCGATTGTTAGTGGGCTAACCTGAGAGCAGCTGTAGGTAGGGGGCTCCATATTGTTTTGCCTGCCTTAGGGATAAAATCAGTACCTAATTTCCAGACCATTAAGTCTGGCTGAGTGTATCCTCCTTGCTGTCACTCTTGGAAACCGAAGTTCCTGGGAAAGTTTGGTTTGCTAAAACACAAGTGTAACACTTTCTCATGCTTTGGCTGTGCAGACAACTAACTGAACCACAATGAGGAGCTAGTATTTCAGATTTAGAAATGCTTACTTTGAAAAACATGCTCCTCATTAATTAAAAATAGACCTTTAGGTGAACAATTGTGGTTGAGTTATTCCCCATTATTTAATCAGTATGGTATAGTAGTTAATTTAACCACTCTCGCCTGATTACCTGGCTTTGTGTCCTAGCTCTGTCACTAACTAGCTATGTGGACTTGGGCCTCTGTGCCTCAGTTTCCTTAGCTATAAAATAGGTATAATAATAGTTCCTATCTCCTGGTTTTTGTGTGTTAATTAAGACAGAGTTAATACACATTTATTATTACTACTACTACTAGTAAGAATTATAATACATTGTTCTTCAGTGCAGAGGATTTAAATTATTTTCTTGGGAAAAAACAAAGGTCTCTTTGTTACCTGCTTTGCCAATCTAAAATTTGACCTGTTAACTTGCTTTTTCTATTCTTAGTTTATCTTGGTCACTTATGAAATAAGTAACTCTCTGCCTAAATTATGGTTTTGTGTTTTGTCCCAGCTTCTTCCAATAAATAGCAATTTGTTAATTGGTTAAACATATGTTGAATGCCTACTATATGCAGGCACTGAACAGGGTACTGAGGATATAAAGTGTGGTCCCTCTCCTGATGGCTCCATTAGGGAGATAAGTTAGAAAAGGATTTTGTTGGGGTGGAGACACTTAAAACAGTTCCTTAAACAGACAGGAGTTTATTTGGTCCAAACAAAAGCAATCTGAAGTTAGGTGGCTCCTTTTACTTTTATTTTTCCGTTTGGCCTGTAGGCCTTCTCTTTCATGTCTTCTCACGGTGGAAAGAAGCCTCACCTCCAGGCCTTCTGTCAAAGCCATGCAGATTGGAAGAGGAATGGTTAAGGCACAGAAAAGGCTTTCTCCTTCTTAGCAAGCTCTGCCTTTTTATTTTAGAAGGAACAGCCTTCCTAGGGACTTCCATGTATATCTCATTGGCTAGAAATATTTATGTGGCCACTTCTACCTGCAAGGGAAGCTGAAGGTTGAGTTTTAGCTTTCAAACCTCATTAGGAGGTTGTGGGAAAGGATCATTAAATGAACCAACCTACAGTAACTGCCACAACACATAAGATACAAAATGGTATCGAGGGGCACAGTTGAAAAGGCGGCAAGGCAACAATGAGATCGGGAACCACCTGGGGAAGATTGTATGGGGGCTCTAACAGGAAATCTTGCAATTGGCATTTCCTTGGTGAAGTTGCCACCCACAGCAGAGGTTCTGGCCCTTAACTGGTCCAAGAGTTGACCAGACACCTTGAGGCTGATTCTCACTAGTCAAACTCACAAGAGACTAGGGTAGAATTTACCCTGCTGATTTATTTATTTATAGTGGGGACTATTCCATAGTTGCAAACTCAATTTCCTGTAGGGATCAAGCAGGCAATGTAAACATAAGAAGCAGCCAAATGTAGAACAATAAAAATGGTGGAAAATGAAGTTGTGAAGTTGTGAAGAAGAGATAGCAAACTTATCTAAATGCTTTCAAATTAAAAAAAAAAAAATGTAGGGGCCAGCCTGCTGGCACAGTGGTTAAGTGTGCACGTTCTGCTTCAGCGGTCCGGGGTTCGCCGATTCAGATCCTAGGTGTGGACATGGCACCATTTGACAAGCCATGCTGTGGTAGGCGTCCCACATATAAAGTAGAGGAAGATGAGCACGGATGTGAGCTGAGGGCCAGTCTTCCTCAGCAAAAACAGGAGGATTGGGAGCAGATGTTAGCTCAGGGCTAATCTTCCTCAAAAGAAGAATTTAACACTGTGCAGTCATTAAGCCAATCTGCCCATCCTGATATGACCTTTCGGCCCCTAGTTTGTGACTTCTGGTCTATTCCTTTCTATTGACTAGAAAGTGTTCATGTTTCCATCTTAAGAACCATTTCTTCTGATAAACAGTGTACTCAGAAAACCAGCAGCAGAGTCACAAGGCAGCATGGCAAGCATAGAATCAGAATGTAAAGAGACAGATAGTTTTAGGAATATCTATTCCAGGCCAGGGTGAGACTTAATGAAGCATTCATTCCCCACAATAAGCAGACATCTCTGGAAAGTCCCTGCCTTCCAGATTCAAAGTCTCCAAGAGACCCCTCCCAACCTTTTGCTTGCTGACCTTTCTTCTTCCGTGCCTTCTCCGCCAACCCTGGGTTACTGAATGTCCAAGTAGGCTACAATATAATTAAGTTTCCATTTACTAAAACGCAATCCCATTCCAGTCCTGCTTCCAGAGAATACAAACCAGGTCACTGAGTTTGGAATTTCGGTCCTCCCCACATTCTTTGGTCACACAGATTATTTATGGTCTCTTTGTGCAAATGAATCAGATCTAATCGCATCCATTTTATTTAACACTTAGGACTAGTTTATAAGAGCTTTGGGGGGCTACCTCACTGTTGCCTTCCTGTGCCATAAGCACAGATAAAGTGCTATTCAAGCATTTTTTATTCCATGAAGAAATTTTCTTATCTAGTTTAGTAAATGTAATAACTATTGGAGGCTTGAGATCCTGAAAAGACGAAGAAGAGGGGGTTAAGAATGAAGAAAAGAACAAAGAGAATTTCTGGTAAAGGCCCAGAGTCAAAGTTCTTCTCAACATGCCCTTGCCCCAATCCAATCAATCACTAAGTCCTGCTGATTTCTTCCTTGAGACATTTGTTGAAGCTATCCCTCTTCCCTTTTTCACTTCCACTGCTATCAACTTAGGCTAGGACTTTATTTCCTGTCTGGACCACTGCAGTGGTTACTAGGCACTCAGTAGTGAACATCCTTTTTTGTTCCAAGGCAATTCCAGGGAAAATAAAAATGATTAACTCCACTTTACTATTTTTTTCAAATCAAAATAAAATACACATAAAACATGTATACTCTTGCCACTTAGATTACTTCTTTGTATAAGAGAAACTAAAAAAAAATGGCACTGATTTTTATCCAAAAGATATTATGTGGGCATATTTAAGAAGGAATCACACAGAAGCAGTTTTCTAAACTTTCATGCCCTACATTTGTCTAGTGCTTCAGAGTTCACAGTCTGTTCAAATGTTTTCATCCTAAGGAAACAATGCTATCTTCCCTCTACTGCTAGGGAAACCCATCTTCCCTCTCTGAGGTTGTAAAATCTCCCCTCTGGGTGGGACAGATAACTAAGCAATTTGGAGACACTGCCTTTCTAAAACTAGATTTTCATTTGGGAAGTGGTTCTGGAATTTTTTCCCCCTAATATCATGGCTTTGTTTAAATAGGCTACATTTTACATCAAGTTTCATGCTCTATATGCTCTATACTTCTCTATTTTCCCCATGTCCAATTTTTCTGCACCCTTTCTAGTATACTGATTTAATCATGTCATTCCATCACTCAAATTTTTCCTATTCTCTTCGGTCTATTTATTCACTCATAACATGAGTTAATATTTGAAAGTTCTTAGAATAGTGCCTGGCACATATTAGGTGCTATACAACTGTTTGAGAAATAAAAGTTCAGTTCAAATTGAGCACTTACTATATGCTAGGCAATGTGCTATAGAGGAGGTATATATGGTAGTAAATAAAAGACATAAATAAAACCCTCTAAGGGAGTTTACAGGGCTCACAAAGTGTCTGTGTATGGCTTAGTCATGAAAATTTAGAGCTGACAGTATCTTGGGTCATCTAACCCCATAGTTTCATTTATAGATGAGGAAACTGAAATCTAAGAAGGTAAAGGACTTCCAAAGTCATAAAGCTGGTAGGAGCACAGCCGGTGGTGTGCAGGAGCCAGCTTAAAGCAGTTTAAAAAAGCCTGTTGTTAAGTATATATACACATGTAACAAAGTATTTCATTCTGCAGTATAGATAGAAGGCTTAAAATGCAAATAACCAGTTGTCACAAACTGGGTGTAGCTCTTTAGGACTGAATTTTTATGCGGCCAAATGTTTTCCTTCATACTATAATAACAATTGGTGTTTATATTAGCTCTTTGTAAATTTACAGAGGACTTTAACTGGCAAAATCTAATTTAATCCACTCAAGCCACATTAATATAGTCAGCCAATCATTCAATGAGCGAAGGTTACAGGAAGGATTATTTGGAATGAAGACAATAAGAAACAATATACTTCAGGGATTATACGGAACTCAAATCCCAGGTAGTCAGGGGAAAGCTGATTAACTTTTGATGTTTTCTACATTGTGGTTTGACAGTCCTCTAATTCTGTTTTTGTAAATCTCCCTGGGTGTTCAACTTGCAGGAACTCAACATTTACCACCTTGTACCATTTTTCAAGATTACAGACCGGAAAAAATTCTGAACTATACCAGATGCCCACTAAGTACGTGACCAGAAATCCGTGGTGAAAGCGAGTCTTTTGCACTTTTCCAATTGGGGTGGGGTAGGGTGGGGTGGGGTAGGGTGGGGTGGGAGGGCGTTTATAGAGAGTGGTCGGTTAGGCAGAGTTCAACCAATCTCGTGCTTTACTTTCCGGCTTCAGCATCTGCAGGACTGTACCACGGACACCTCCCAAAGAAGCTTAATTGCCTTACACAGGCCAAACAAACAAGAAATACCTTGGCTCTGTCGCTCTTCTCCAAGGTACTTTGACCTCACACTTCCAGAGCTTTACGATTTACCCAAAGAGTTCCTGTGCTTTGAATCCATGAAAAAAGTGTATTACCATGTCTACTCTCAACATGGAGCTGGCACTAGCCTTTTCCTCTTCAAAAAAAAATTGAAATGTCCATCGTGGCAGTGGAGAGGGGTGGCTCTGGCGAAGAAGAAATATTATCATTACACAAAAGTCTCAGCCCCTGCTCGCACCCTGCACCCGGCGTTTACCACTCCAGATCCCGCGACTCTCAGACCTCTAGGTGTGTCCAAGGCCAAGGACTACAAAACAGAGAATTCTGGGAAGGAAGTGACGACATGACGCAAAGCATGCTGGACTCGGGCGGGCTCCGCTCTAGGAACTCTTTCCCGACGGCGTGCTTGCTGGGTCCCGGTTGCCACTAGGAGTTGTAACTGGTGTCTGTCTCTTTTGGCAGGATTAAAGGTTGGGTACCACCTGGTTTGCCTACAGCTCTAAGTATCATGGGGCTGTAGGCTAGGCCAGGGAAGCTGAGCTCCAGAGCCTTAGCTGTTGCGCTCTTATTTATGCATCCTCCAAACCAATTTTAAGAGGAAATTGTCACAGATCCGGGGGCTTCTCCTTGGAGAGATCCGGCGGAGACACAGAGCCAGAGAGCGACTGGGTGGGTATCAGAGTTTTTTTTTGTTTTTTCGCTCCCCCCCCCCCCCCCCCCCCCCCCCCCCCAGTTTTGCCTGAAAGTGTTGTGGAGTTAGCTTCTTTGATGAAGGAGAGCAGATTTAAAGGGTTTAAGCATCTGCAGACCGGCGTTCAAAGCCAGCATGAAGGCGATCTGGGATGGGATTCGGAGGCAGAGTAGGAGTATACCAGATGAGTTACCCCAGACTGGGCCCCGCGGCGACTCTGTGTCCCCTTAGCTTTTAGAATGAATAGTGAATATTAACTATTTTCCTGACACGGAATTTAAAGCAAATCACAGATGTTCTCTACTTCTAGGATGGAAATTGGAGGTAAGACGTTTGCTTAGGTGGGACATATGTAATAACCCGAACTGGTGGTTGTTTTAAATCTAGCCAGCTGGCAGCCATGAATGAATGGATGAAGAAAGGCCCTTTAGAATGGCAAGATTACACTTACAAAGAAGTCAGAGTGACAGCCAGTGAGAAGGAGTATAAAGGATGGGTTTTAACCACAGACCCAGTTTCTGCCAAGTGAGTATGGGTTCTGCTTCCCTGAAATCATGACACCTCTGTGCTTCCTATGTGTTATATCCAGACTAAGAAAGCAGATGGTTGAAAGGCTAATTATTCCCACGTAAGAATTTTACTACTTTTGAATCTTAACTGCTGTTCTAACTATTGATTACCTAGCTTGTAGAAATGAAACACTTCTTTTCTTACTGGAAAATTTCAAACGTATACAGATATAAAGAGAAGAGTATAGCAAACACGTTACCCTCCCTTCCAAATATTTTAAAGCAAACATCATATAATTTTGTTCATAAATACTTCAATATATCTCTTCATAGATAAGGACTCTTTAATAAGTGTAAACCACAATACCATTGTAACACCTAACAAAAGTAATAATAACTTTAATATTAGCTAATTCCTAGTCGGAGTTCAGATTTGTGTGATTGTTTCAAAAGTATCTTTTTATATTGTTTTATCAGTTTGGTTGATATGTTTCTTAAGTATCTTTAACTGCACTTCCTCTTTTTAGTTTTACATGTTGTTTATTTGTTGAAGAAACAGAGTCATTTGTCTTAGAGAATTTAACACATTCTGGATTTAGCTCATTGCATTATCATAGTGTAGTTTAATATGTTCTTTTATCTTGCATATATCCTATAAATTGGTAGTTGGTTCTAGAGGTTGAATTAGGAACAGATTTACATTTTGCAAGATTACTTTAAAGGTGGTGATGCACACTTTTTATTTTGGAATGGTTTTAGATTTACAGAAAAGTTGCAAGGAAAGTACATAGAGTACCCATATACCCATCCTCCCCTAATGTTAGTAGCATCTTACATAACCATGGTACATTTGTTAAAACTAAGAATTTACGATAACTAAACTGCGGTCATTTGGATTTTACCAGTTTTTCCACTAATGGCCTTTTTTTGTTCAGGATCCAATCCAGGATCCCACATTATGTTTAATCCTCATGTCTCCTTAGTCTCCTCTGATCTGTGACAGGTTTTCAGTCTTTCCTTGTTTTTCATGACCTTGACACTTGTGAAGAGTACTGGTGAGGTATTTTGTAGAATGTTTCTCAATTTGGGTTTGTGTGATGTTGTCTCATAAATAGGCTGGGGTTATAGGTTTTTGAGAGAGTAGCACAGAAGTGAAATTCCCATCACATCATATCATGTGTCATATATCATATTTTATGTAGGATGTTTGCATTTATATTCAGGACTGAGATTAACTTACAGTTTTATTTTTTAATTCTGTCTTTCTCTGCGTTTGTTGTCAAGGTTATATTAGCCTCATTAAATGAGTTAAGGCACAGTCCCCCTTTTATAGGCTTTAGAAGAATTTGATTAGATTACAATGTTTGATCCTTGCAAATTTTATAGAACTTGCTAATAGGATTGTCAGGGCCTTTTCCTCCCTCCATGGGAAGATTTTAAACTAGTTATTCAGTTTTGATTAAGAGTACAAGACTATTTACATTCTCACTTTTTTTTGTCTGTGAATCAGTGTAGAAATTTATATTTTCTAGGAAATTTTCTGTTTCAAGTTTCAAAATTATTGGCATTAATTGTTTTTAATATTTTATATTGTTAATCTTTGCTGCCTTGTTCCTAATATTATTTATATGTGCCTTCTTTCTCTTTTTATTAATCTTGCTTGAGTTTTATGAATTTTATTTTTTTTCGAAGAACCAATTTTTGGCTTTGATGATCGTCTTATTGACTCTTGTTTTCTATTTCATTAATTTTGTGCTTTGTTATTTTCTTTGCAAGAGGAGTTATTCAGTGGTTCTTTTTCTTATTGAGTTCATAACAGTTTACATCATTTTGAAATTTCAGTTGTACATTACTTCTCTTGTTTTTTTTTTCTTTAAAGATTGGCACCTGAGCTGACAACCATTGCCAATCTTTTTTTTTTTTTTCTGCTTTATCTCCCCAAACCCCCCCGTACATAGTTGTATATCTTAGTTGTGGGTCCTTCTAGTTGTGGCATGTGGGACGCTGCCTCAACGTGACCTACGAGCAGTGCCATGTCCGCGGGCAGGATCCGAACCCTGGGCCACTGCAGCAGAGCGCGCGAACTTAACCACTCAGCCACGGGGCCGGCCCCTGTACATTACTTCTTGACTGTCACCACATAAGTGCTCCCCTTCACCCCTAGTGCCCACCGCCTATCCCCTTTCCCCTGGTAACCACTGAACTGTTTTCTTTGTCCATGTGTTTGTTTATATTCCACATATGAGTGAAATCATATGTTTGTTTTTCTCAGTCTGGCTTATTTCACTTAGCATAATACCCTCCAGGTCCATCCATGTTCTTGCAAATGGGATGATTTTGTCCTTTTTTTATGGCTGAGTAGTATTCCATTGTGTATATATATATACCACATCTTCTTTATCTAATCATTGGTCACTGGGCACTTGGATTGTTTCCTTGTCTTGTCTATTGTGAATAGTGCTGCAATGAACAGAGGGGTACATATGTCACTTTGGATTGTTGACTTCAAGCTGTTTGGGCAGATACCCAGTAGTGGGATAGCTGCGTCATATGCTATTTCTATTTTTAGTTTTTTGAGGAATCTCCACACTGTTTTCCATACTGGCTTCACCAGTTTGCGTTCCCACCAGGAGTGTATGAGGGTTCCCCTCTCTCCACACCCTCGCCAACATTTTTTATTTTTAGTCTTAGTGATTATAGCTATTTTAACAAGTATAAGGTGCTATTTTAGTGTAGTTTTGATTTGCATTTCCCTGATTAGTGATATTGAACATCTTTTCAGGTGTTTATTGGTCATCTGTTTATCTTCTTTGGAAAAGTGTCTGTTCATATCTTTTGCCCATTTTTTGATTGGGCTGTTTGTTTTTTTTGTTTTTCAATTGTGTGAGTTCCTTATATATTATGCAGATTAACCCCTTGTTGGAAATGTGATTTGCAAATATTTTCTCCCAATTGGTGGATTGTCTTTTTGTTTTGATCCTAGTTCTTTTGCTTGCAGAAGCTCTTTAGTCTGATGAAGTCCCATTGTTTATTTTTTCTTTTGTTTCCCTTGTCTGAGAAGACATGGTATTGGAAAAGATCCTTTTCAGTTCAATGTCATAGAGTGTACTAGCTATATTATCTTCCAGGAGTTTTATGGTTTCAGGACTTATCTTCAAGTCTTTGATCCGTTTTGAGTTTATTTTTGTGTATGGCGTGAGATGATCTACTTTAATTCTTTTGCAAATGGTTGTCCAGATTTCCCAACACCATTTAGTGAAGAGGCTATCTTTCCTCCATTGTATGTTCTTGGCACCTTTGTTGAAGATTAGCTGTCCATTGAGGTGCAGTTTTATTTCTGGGCTTTCAGTTCTGGTCCATTGATCTGTGTGCCTGTTTTTGTACCAGTACCATGCTGTTTTGATTACTATGGCTTTGTAGTACATTTTGAAGTCAGGGATTGTGATGCCTCTGGCTTTGTTCTTTTTTCTCAGGATTGCCTTAGAAATTTGGGGTCTTTGGTTGCCCTGTGTGAATTTTAGGATTCTTTGTTCTATCTTCGTGAAGAATGTCATTGGGATTCTGATTGCGATTGCATTGAATCTGTAGATTGCTTTGGGTAGTATGGACATTTTAACTATGTTTATTCTTCCAATCCATGAGCATAGAATCTCTTTCCGTCTCTTCATGTCATCATCTGTTTCTTTCAATAATGTCTTGTAGTTTTCATTGTATAAGTCCTTCACCTCCTTGGTTAAATTTTTTCCTAGATAGTTTATTCTTTTAGTTGTGATTGTAAATGGAATTATATTCTTGAGTTCTCCTTCTGTAAGTTCGTTATTACAGTATAGAAATGCAACTGACTTTTGTAAGTTGATTTTGTACTCTGCACCTTTACTCTAGTTGTTAATTATTTCTGATAGTTTTCCAATGGATTCTTTAGGGTTTTCTATATATAAGATCATGTCGTCTGCAAACAGTGAGAGTTTCGCTTCTTCACTCCCTGTTTGGTTTCCTTTTATTCCTTTCTCTTGCCGAATTGCTCTGGCCAAAACCTCCAGTACTATGCTGAATAAGAGTGGGGATAGTGGGCATCCTTGTCTTGTTGCTGTTCTCAGAGGGATGGTGTTCAGTTTTTCCCCATTGAATATTACGTTGGCTGGGGGTTTGTCATATATGGCCTTTATTATGTTGAGGCAATTTCCTTCTATCCCCATTTTGTTAAGAGTTTTTATCATAAATGGCTGTTGGATCTTGTCAAATGCTTTCTCTGCATCTGTTGAGATGATTTTGTGATTTTTATTCCTCAGTTAATGTGGTATATCACATCGATTGATTTGCAGATGTTGAACCATCCCTGTGTCCCAGGTATAAATCTCACTTGATCATGATGTATTTTCTTATTGATGTATTGCTGTATTCGTGTTGCCAATATTTTCTTGAGGATTTTTCCATCTATGTTCGTCAGCAATATTGGCCTGTAGTTTTCTTTTTTTGTGTTGTCCTTGTCAGGCTTTGGTATTACAATGATGTTGGCCTCATAGAATGTGTTAGGAAGCATTCCATCTTCCCTAATTTTTTGGAATAGCTTGAGAAGGATAGGTATTAAATCCTCTCTGAAAGTTTGGTAGAATTCTCCAGGGAAGCCTTCTGGTCCTGGGCTTTTATTTTTTGGGGATGCTTTTGATTACTGTTTCAATCTCATTACTTGTGATTGATCTATTCAGATTATCTCTTTCTTCTTGATTCAGCTTTGGGAGGTTGTAAGAGTCTAAGAATTTATCCATTTCCTCTACATTGTCTATTTTGTTGGCATATAGTTTTTTTGTAGTATTCTCTCATAATCCATTGTATTTCTGTGGTATCCATTGTTATTTTTCCTCTTTCATTTTTAATTTTATTTATCTGAGCTGTCTCTTTTTTCTTTGTAAGTCTGGCTAGAAGTTTGTCAATTTTGTTTTTCTTCTAAAAAAACCCAGCTCTTTGTTTCGTTGATCCTTTCTACTGCCTTTTTTGTTTCAATAGCGTTTATTTCTGCTCTGATTTTTATTATTTCTCTCCTTCTGACTTTGGGCTTTGTTTGTTCATCTTTTTCTAATTCAGTTAGGTATAGTTTGAGATTGCTTATTTGGGATATTTCTTGTTTGTTAAGGTGAGCCTGTATTGTGGTGAATTTCCCTCTTAATATGGCTTCTGCTGCATCTCATGAGGGTTGGTATAGTGTATTTTCATTTTCATTTGTCTCCAGATATTTTTTGATTTCTCCTTTAATTTCTTCACTGATCCGTTGTTTGTTCAGTAGCATGTTGTTTAGTCTCCACATGTTTGTCCCTTTCTCTGCTTTTTTCTTGTAATTAATTTCTAGCTTTATAGCATTGTGATTGGAAAAGATGCTTGTTATTATTTCAATCTTAAATTTATTGAGGCTTGCCTTGTTTCCCAACATATGGTCTATCCTTGAGAATGTTCCCTGCACACTTGAGAAGAATGTGTATTCTGCTGTTTTTGGATGGTGTGTTCTATATATGTCTATTAAGTCCAACTGGTCTAGCTTTTCATTTAACTCCACTGTCTTCTTGTTGATTTTCTGTCTGGATGATCTAGCCATTGATGTGAGTGGAGCATTGAGGTCTCCTACTATTATTGTGTTGCTATTACTATCTCCTTTCAGGTTTGTTAATAGTTACTTTATGTACTTTGGTGCTCCTGTGTTGGGTGCATAGATATTTATAGGTGTTGTGTCTTCTTGGTGGAATGTCCCTTTGATCATTATATACTGCCCCTCTTTGTCTCTCTTTACCTGTCTCATCTTGAAGTCTACTCTGTCTGATGTAAGTATTGTGACAACTGCTTTCTTTTGTTTGCCATTAGCTTGGAGTATCATCTTCCACCCCTTCACTCTGAGCCTATGTTTGTCATTTGAGCTGAGATGTGTTTCCTGAAGGCAGCATATTGTTAGGTCTTGTTCTTTAATCCATCTTGCCACTCTGTGTCTTTTTATTGGAGAATTCAAACCATTTACTTTTAGGATGATTATCGATATATGAGGGCTTAATGCTGCCGTTTTAAAACTAGTTTTCTGGTTCTCCTGCATTTCCTTTGTTTCTTGTCCTGTGTGTTTCAGTCTACCAATTGAGTTATGTAGTTTGTTTTTTTTTAAAGATTGGCACCTGAGCTAACATCTGTTGCCAATCTTCTTTTTTTTGTCTTCTTCTTCTTCTCCCCAAAGCCCCCCAGTACTTAGTTGTATATATTTTAGTTGTGGGTCCTTCTAGTTGTGGCGTGTGGGACACCACCTCAGCATGGCCTGATGAGCAGTGCCATGTCTGTTCCCAGGATCTGAACCACTGAAACACTGGGCCACTGAAGCAGAACTCGCGAACTTAACCACTCGGCCATTGGGCTGGCCCCTGAGTTATGTAGTTTTTTATGTTGTGCTTCTTTGTTTTCTCCTTATTTATTATTTGTGTCCCTGTTCTGATTATTTGCTTAGCGGTGATCATGAAGTTTATATTCAAAATCTCATAGATAAGATAGTCCATTTTCTGATGGCCTCTTAATTCCTTAGACTAAACTGATTCAGTCTCTTTCCTCTTTCCCTCCTAAGTGTTTTTCTCACATCTTATTCCATCTTGTGTTGTGAGTTTGTGGTTAAAATGACAAGATTATCTTTGTTTTTGGTGTTCTCTTCTTTATCTTTAATGTTTTACTTGAGTGTTTGCTAACCTCTTCTGATGTATAGCTACAATTTTTGGATTTTTTTCTACCTATTTATCTCCTTACTCCATGCATTGTAACCCCTTTCTCTCTTTTTTTTTCAGGTATTAGGGCCTTTTTGAGGATTTCTTGTAGGGGATGGGTCTTGTGGCTACGAACTCCCTTAGCATTTGTTTATCTGGGAAAGTTTTTATTTCTCCATCATATCTGAAGGATATTATCACCAGATAGAGTATTCTTGGCTGAAAGTTTTTGTCCTTCAGAGACTTCAAAGATTTGAATATGTCATTCCAGTCTGTCCTAGCCTGTAAGGCTTCTGCAGAGAAATCCGCTGAAAACCTGATAGGGGTTCCTTTGTAGGTTATTTTGTTCTGCCTTGCTGCCCTTAGTATTTTTTCTTTGTTATTCACTTTTGCCAGTTTCACTGCTATATGCCTTGCAGTAGGTCTTTTTACATTGATATATTTAGGAGATCTGATAACTTCTTCCACATGGATTTCCATTTCCTTCCCTAGATTTGGGAAGTTCTCTGCTATTATTTACTTGAGCAAGCCTTCTACTCTGTTCTCCTTCTCTTCTCCCTCTGGAATACCTATAATTCTTATGTTGCATTTCCTAATTGAGTCAGATATTTCTCGGAGACTGTTTTCATTTCTTTTTAGTCTGAGTTCTCTCTCCTCCTCTATCTGGATCATTTCCATGTCTATCCTCGATTATGTTGATTCACTCCTTTATGATGTCCTCTTGAGCATTCAGGGAATCATATTTTGTTTTATCTCATTGATTGTATCTTTCATCTCCAATATTTCCAATTGATTCTTCTTTAGTTTCAATCTCTTTTGTGAAGTAGCTCCTGAACTCGTTGAATTGTTTCTCTACATTCTCTTTTAACTCGTTGAGTTTTTTGATGATAGCTATTTTGAATTCTCTGTCATTTAGATTACATATTTCTGTGTCTTCAGGACTGATTTCTGGGTACTTGTCATTTTCTCTCTGGTCTGGAGAGTTGATATAATTTTTGATACTGCCAGAGGGCGTGGCTTTGTTCTTTCACATCCTGGTATTATTTGGTCGTAGTTACCACCTATCACCGCTGTGTGGGGGTCAAGAGCTGTGTATTCTGAGTGCTCTGTGGTCCACCAGGATCCCAGGTGCTGGGTGGGTAGGGGGGAGGGCTGCTTTCTCCTGTGAGCTCATGGGGTTTTCTCGCTCTGCCCACACTATCTGCTCTCCTGGGGTGTTGGCTTGATGAGGTCATCCCTGCATTAGCTTTCACCTCTGTAGGGGCTTTCCCCTAGGCTGCAGGGGACCTTGGGGATCTTTGATGTTCCCATGAAAGAGCATCCCCTCCCCACTTCATACCCTCTTGGAGGCTGTGTGCAGTCCTGGATCGCAGTCTTTTGGGGAGGCAACAAAGTTTTCTCTTACCCCATTCCATCTCCTCCATAGGGGGCTCCAGCCTCTCTGCCCTCTGATGTGTGGCTGCGTGGGTCTCTCAGACATCTTTTGTGTTGTGTGGATGTCCTCTGTTGAAGTATGAAGGTCTTTTTACATGGTGGAGGGGAGAGATCGTCAGGAGAACTCACTCCACCATGATGCCTACATCACTCCTCCTCAGTTATTGTTTTTTAACTCTAAAAGTTAAATCTGTACCCTGTCTTCTTTTCTAATACACAGTTAGGGCATTCATAACTCTTTAAAGAAATGTTTTAACTGCATCTCACAATGATTAGCTTTAGGCTGGACAAAAAGGTTAGATGTTAGTACCCTCAGTGAATGCTTATTGAACAGGTAAAACATTTGGTGGTGAGAGGATTAAATTTAAATGGGGCAGAATGTTCCCTATTATTCTGGTGACCTGCTTTGATTGATGATGCCTCTCATGCCATTGCTTCTTCCATAGTTTTATGGGCCTTTAGGTTTTTCTTTTGCAAATCTGCTCTGAACTTACTTTTCCTCCAAAGTATTGTCCTCGTGAACTTCCTTGAAGATGGCAGCATGTCTGTGACCGGAATTATGGGACATGCTGTGCAGGCTGTTGAAACTATGAATGAAGGAGACCACAGAGTGAGAGAGAAGCTGATGCACTTGTTCACGTCTGGGGACTGCGAGGCGTACAGCCCTGAGGATCTGGAAAAGAGAAAGAACAGCCTAAAGAAATGGCTCGAGAAGAACCACATCCCCATCACTGAACAGGGAGATTCACAAAGAACTCTCTGTGTGGCTGGGGTCCTGACTATAGACCCACCGTATGGTCCAGAAAATTGCAGCAGTTCTAATGAGATCATTCTGTCTCGTGTTCAGGATCTTATTCAAGGACATCTTGCAGCTTCCCAGTGAGAGGCCGAGAACTGTGGATGCACTGACTGAAATAAGACTTCATTTTTTTTCTTTCATAAAATGTTTTGAATGTTAAGTTCATCATATTATAGGATTTTTAAAGGCACATGAATGTGTGTGTGAGTTTTAATTCTTTGTTGTTTTGGTAAAATCAAAGATGTGGATTATTAATGATAATAAATAGGTGAACTGTGGCAAAGAGAACATCACGTACAACAAAATTAGCACCGGGACGTTAGAATAGTAAGAGTCTCTTCCTTTGATAAGGATATACTTCCATTTTTGTTAGGTAAGAAGTGTATTTGTAAAAAATGCAACATGTTAGATTCAATATAAAATGTCTTGTTATGTCCCTTGCACTAACTATATGGGTCTGTTTTAAATGTTTATCTTTTCTTTTTTTTAAGGTATAATGAAGAAATACTTTTTGAATCAGAATATATTCCTTTTTTTTTGGTTGAAACTTGAAAGTTTTGACTATCGATAAAAATCTTAACACGTAAGTCTTATAACTCTCAATAGCTTTAAAGTGAGCACTGGCTGATATCTTTGAGGAAAAAGTAAATGTGACAGGTATTCTGCTGCTGAACTCAACCCGATTCCTTTGCCTGATGGATTCAGCCCAGGCCTCTGGCTCAGGATGCTCTCTGCCTATAGTCGCTATCCCCTGGTGCAGGCTTCACTGAGGGGAGAGAATGTGGGAAGCGTGCTTCGCTACGCCTGGCCTCTCCCTGTGGAAGCCAGTCACAGGCCAGGACTCTGTATGGAGGTTCCTGGCCTAGAAAGGACCACAGATTGTTGGTTTGGGGGTCTTTTCAGGGGCATGTCTAGAGTGACACCAAGGTTCCTACATCAGATTAGACCCCACGCTCCTGACTCCTTAGGCTAGAGGTCAGCAAACTTGGGGCCCTTGGGACAAATCCAGCCTGCTGCCTCCGTTTGATAGTTTGATTGGAACACAGTCACACCTGCTGGTTCACGTAGTGTCTGTGGCTGCCTTTGAGCCATAATGGCAGAGTTGAGTATTGCGACAGAAACTGTATGGCTTCTATTTACAGAAGAATATGGCCCTTTATGAAAACGTGTGCCCTAGGAGATCCTTGAAGTAGCCAGGGGTCAGGGCAGACTTTCCAAGGCAGTTTGACCTGGACGGGCCCCTGAGGCTGCTGTAGGGTTAACCTCGCTCTCACTGCTCCCTGGTCTGTCGGCAGGAGATTGAGCTCTTTTTATCAGCTCTCCTGTATGTCCCTTGTCACCCATACAAAAAGAATCGACACCATTTGGAAGAAATCCTTCACAATATTCAGGTTTCAGGGGGTAGTTTGATAACATAGCGAAGTTACTTTCCTGCGTAGTCATCTAGTAACAGAATGCAGCCCCGTGCCTGTTGCACTTTAGCAAGCATCAGAATCGCTGGAGAGCTTGTTCAAACAGATTGCTGGGCCCTACTCCCAGTCGAGTCAGTAGGTCTGGGTTGGAGCCCAGGAATTTGCTTTTCTAACAAACTCCCAGATGATGGTGGTGCTGCCTGTCCCAGACCACACTTGCAAGAGCAGTTTAGAAACTTTAGGGGGGCAGAAAGTCCTTCCCTCACAACTTCAAAGTTTCATGATCCCAAAAGTGACCCTAGTGCACAGACTTTCTCCTTCTGGCTGTGGCTCTCCAGGCTCTCCCGTTCAAACCCCGGAATGTCTTCAGAAAGCAAATAGGGGAAGGGGAATAAGAACAAATTAAATTTAGTGTGGGAATGATTCTGACAAAATGAGTGAGGCTTTGAGAGGAGAGAAGCCACATGGGAAATTATCCCCAGGGTCAGTCGGCCTTGAGCCTTGGCTGGGGTACAGGTGCATTCGTGTTGACAGATTTATTTGCTGTCAGACTAATGAGCAGGGGACAGAGACTGTTTCTTGGCAACTGAGTCCTCTGATTGTTGAAACGATTTGCCTGCAAACAAAAGCTGAGTGCTGGGAAGGGTAAATGATGCAGCTCTGCCATGGAAACCAGCCTGCTTAGGGAGTTGCCGCAGCCAGTTCGTCAGCTGAGATTCTTCCCAGGAGTTTAACTCACCTGTTTCAAATCCCTCCTCTGGTTCCAGATTCCCAGGGGGAGATTCCTCCCCAGAGCTGACTCTGCCCGCGGCCAGGTGAAGGTGGTAGCCGGGGCAGTCTTTGAACACAGTTGGTACCTAGAATGCTCCTTTTCAAAGCAAAAGGTTGTCATGACTCACTGAGTATTTTTTGGTCCTTCTAGAGCAAAGTTTCCAACCTTTACATATTTAACGTATACAACTTGATGAGTTTGGAGGTAAGTATACATCCGTGAAACCATCAGCACAATCTATGCCATAAACAAATCTGTCACCACCAAAAATTTTCTCCTGCCTTCTCTTTTATTAATTATTATTATTATACATTGGTTTTTATTGTTCAGACAAGATTACATTAAAGGATTTTTCTTTTATTGAAAAATTATTCTGGTACTCATACATGCTTTTTACTTTTGCATATTACTTTATAATCCTTTAGAAGTTTTTACATAATTTTGGGGCTGGCCCCAGGGCCGAGTGGTTAAGTTCACGCGCTCTGCTGCAGGCAGCCCAGTGTTTCGTTGGTTCGAATCCTGGGCGCGGACATGGTACTGCTCATCAAACCACGCTGAGGCGGCGTCCCACATACCACAACTAGAAGGACCCACAACGAAGAATATACAACTATGTACTGGGGGGCTTTGGGGAGAAAAAGAAAAAAAAATCTTTTAAAAAAAAGTTTTTACATAATTTTAATCAATGTATATAGTTTTTTCTTTTTCTGGAGTTTTCATAATGTTAATATTGAAGACAATATTCTGCTGTGTTGATGAACCACAGCTTATTAAAACATTCTCCTAAATTTTGACATTTGTTGTTCTTCCTTTTACTAGCATAGATTATGTTGCGAAGAATATACCTTCATGAATACCTGTTTATGGCTGTTATCAAAGACTGTTTAAGTACCTAGAAATGAAAGTACTCTGTCAAAGAGTATGAGCACATGTAGGTTTTTCCTTGTATTTATTTTTAAATGGTTTGTGCTGCTTTACGTTGACAAGAGCAATAAGTAAGTGTGCAGTTGTCCCTTGGTATCCAGTATCTGTGGGGGATTGGTTCCAGGACCTCCTGCAGGTACCAAAATCCGAGGATGCTCAAGTCCCTTATATAAAATGGCTGTAGGATTTGCATATAACCTGCACACATTCTCTTGTATACTTTATCAAGTATATAAATTAGGTATTTATAATACCTAATACAATGTAAATACTATGTAAATAGTTCTTATACTGTATTGTTTAGGAAGTAAATGGCAAGAAAAAAGGTCTGTACATGTTCAGTACAGATGCAACCATCGTAGGCCTTTCTATCTGCGGTTGGTTGAATTGGCAGATGCAGAACCCACAGATACAGAGGGCCAGCTGTGTATACAAATGTCATCAGAGTATTTTGTTTAATTTTTGCTACTGAACATAAAATGGTGTTTTAAGGTTGCTTTAATTTGTATTTATTTATTAGCATTCTCCCCCCCCCCGCATATTTATTTCCAGTATGGGAACTGATTCGTATCTTCATTTTAAAAAAATCTTCATTTTCAAGAAATCATTTCCCCCATATTCTCATCATCTTGTCATACCTGTTTCTTTGTGTTTCTATCTAATTTTTACTAAACAGATATATCTGTTAATAAACACTGTATAGCATACATGCACTGCTTTTAGCTTATTTGACATAATTTCAGATTTACAGAAAATTTGCAAGAACAAGACAAAGAATTCCTGTATATCCTTCACCCAGCAAGTGTTAGCATTTTACCACATTTGCATTTTCTGTGTTTGTGTAGGAGTGTGTGTTCATTTTTTTTCCTTGAACTATTTGAGAGTAAATCATGGACAGAATGGAAAAATGAGGACATTCTGTTCACTACAGTACAGTGATCAAAATCAGGAAATTAACATTGTTACAGTAATTGATTTAATACATACCTTATCCATATTTCACCTATTGTCTCAATTTCCTTTATAGCAAACCAAAACAAAACAAAAAAATACGATTTTTTAAAATTTGGGTTATATATTTCATTCAGTTGTTAGGTCCCTTTGGTTTCCTTTAATCTGGACTAGTTCCTCAGTCTTTCTTTGACTTTCATGACATTGACGTTTTTAAATACAGGCCAGCTATTTTGTGGAATAACTCTCAATTTGGGTTTCTCTGATGTTTCTTTATGATTCAGTTGGGTCTGCATTTTTTGGAGGAATACCCTGGAAGCTACAGTGTGTGCTTCTTGGTACATCATGTCAGGATGTACATGTCTCAGTACGTCACATCGCATGATGTTGATTTGTCTCATTTCTAGTGATATTAGCTGTGACCACTTGGTTAAGGTGGTGTCTGTCAGGTTTCTCCACTGTAAAGTTGTCATTTTCCTTTCTGTAATTAAAAGTATCTTCACACATATTTTTACAAAGAGCTTTATTTAGTATTAACATATCAAAATTAATCCACTTTAAGTGTATAATTCAGTGATTTTTAGTACATTTATGGAGTTGTGCAGCCACCATCCTTTTTTTTTTTTTAACATCATCCCCACAAGATCCCTTATCCCATTTGCAGTCAATTCCCTTTTCTACCCTCAGCCGCAGGCAACCACCAGTCTACTTTCTGTATCCATAGATTTGATTTTTCTATGCATTTCATAGAAATGCAATCATACAATATGTGGTCTTTGTGTCTGGCTTCTTTCACTTAGCATAATGTTTTTGAAGTTCATGTTGTAGCATGTTATCAGTGGTTCCTTTTTTTTACTGAATAATATTCCATTATGAAATGCTTCATTTTGTTTATTCATTCATCAGTTGATGGATATTTGGATTGTTTCCAGTTTTTGGCCATTATGAATGATGATGCTATGAACAATTGTGACACGTCTTTGTGTGGACATATATTTTCATTTCTCTTGGGTGAAATACCTAGGAGTGGAGTTGCTGGATTATATGATAAATTTATATTTAACTTTTTAGGAAACTGTCAAACTACTTTCCAATGTGGCTGCACCATTTTACATTCCATCAGCAATGTATGTATGAGGGTTCCAGTTTCTCTGCATCCTAACCAGCATTTGTTACTGGATGTGGTTCTGTTGGTTATGAAGTAGTATCTTGTGTGTGTGGTTTTTTTTTTTTTTTTTGAAGAATATTAGCCCTGAGCTAACTGCTGCCAATCCTCCTCTTTTTGCTGAGGAAGACTGGCCCTGAGCTAACATTCGTGCCCATCTCCCTCTACTTTATATGTGGGATGCCTACCACAACATGGCTTGCCAAGCGGTGCCATGTCCGCACCCGGGATCCGAACTGGTGAACCCTGGGCCACCGAGAAGCAGAACGAGCTTGCTTAACCGCTGTGCCACTGGGCTGGCCCCTATGCACTATTTTGAATTAATTTTAGTGTATGGAGTGAGGTAAGGGTCTAAGTTCATCTTTTTGCATGAAGATATCCAATTATTCCAGTACAATTTGTTGAAAAGACTTTTCTTTCTCCATTAAACTGTCTTGAGACATTTGTTGAAAATCAGTTGATCATATATTGTGAGAGTTTATTTCTGGGCTCACAGGTGTGTGCCACTGATCTATATGTCTGGCCTTATGTTAGCAACACATTGTATTAATTACTATAGCTGTACAGTAAGATTTGATATCTATAAGTGTAAGTCCTCCAACTTTGCTTATTTTAAAGATTGTTTGACTATTCTGCCTCATTTGTATTTCCATATAAATTTTGGATGAGACTGTCAGTTTCTGAAAAAAATGCCTGTGGGATTTTGATAGGGATTATGTTGAATCTATAGATCAACTTGAGAGTTGTCATCTTAATAATATTGAGTCTTCCATTCCATGAACTAGAATGTCTCTTCATTTGTTTAGATCTTCAATTTTCTTACAACAGTGTTTTACAGTTTTCAAAGCACGTCTTATACTTCTTTTGTTAAATTTATTCTTAGGTACTTTTTCATGCTATAGTGACTGGAATTTTTTTTTTTTTTTAAAGATTTTATTTTTTCCTTTTTCTCCCCAAAGCCCCCCCCGGTACATAGTTGTGTATTCTTCGTTGTGGGTTCTTCTAGTTGTGGCATGTGGGACGCTGCCTCAGCGTGGTCTGATGAGCAGTGCCATGTCCGCGCCCAGGATTCGAACCAAGGAAACACTGGGCCGCCTGCAGCGGAGCGCGTGAACTTAACCACTCGGCCACGGGGCCAGCCCCTGGAATTGTTTTCTTAATCTTATTTTTGAATTGATTGCTAGTATATAGAAATAGTTGGTTTTTGTATATTGATCTTGTATCCCATGGCCTTGCTGAACTCATTTATTATACACACGCTTTTGAGTTCCTCTTTCTTTACTTAACAATACCCAAATACATTTTTTTTTTTTGAGGAAGATTAGCCCTGAGCTAACATCTGCCAATCCTCCTCTTTTTGCTGAGGAAGACTGGCCCTGAGCTAACATATGTGCCCATCCTCCTCCACTTTATATGTGGCACGCCTACCACAGCATGGCTTGCCAAGTGGTGCCATGTCCGCACCCGGGATCCAAACCGGTGAACCCTGGGCCGCCGATGCGGAACATGTGCACTTAACCACTGCACCACTAGGCCAGCCCCTCAAATACATTTTGAGAATGAGTAGGTCATAAATTTATTCCCTACAGCTTCTTCTTTATTAATATGCAGAAGTTGCTCACAGGGTTTAAAGAAGTACACGTAATTGTTGAATGAGAGGAGAGTGTTAAAAAGCAGCATTAAGAGACTTGGTGGAAGCCAGTAGCAGCCTTATTTTAATTTCAACATACAGGCATCCAGTCTCTGTAGAACCTTCAGAGGCTCCTGCCCGGGGTAAATTATGTTCCTAACTGAATTTATTGAAATAAAGTAAACTTTATTTCTCTGTTGTCCTGTTTCTCCTGTGTCCCTGTTTATCTTTGTATCCTCAGTTCATAGGGTGACTGGCACATAGCACCTGCTTAAAATAAGTTGGTTATATTGATATTATGAGCATAAATGTGGGAAAAATTTCTGCAACCCCAATTTGGGTCTCAAACTAGCCATGTAGCACACATTAGTTATAAACTGGACAATCGGCCTAATCTTGTTAACTAATCAGATTGCATGCTTCAATTAATCCAGTCTTAGTCATGCTTACTGTAGAAAAGGATGGTATAAAGATTTATGGGCTACAAATAATGGGGACAGCTTGAGTTTAAATGGGAAAGTGCACAGGTGAATTTCAGAGACAGAAGGGCAGCCTTAACAGAAACATCTATAATTATAGATTGTTTTGTGCTGGGTCTGTAATCAGTGGATTAGTTTCCTCCTCGTATGGGATAGTCCCTTGGTGCCCACTGTATAGCATGGCCCCTGATTTGTAAAGACATCTGTCTTCTAAAGGGCATAACACATCTTTGACATTCAGTCTGGTAATCGTACTAATAATAAAATCCTAAAAAAAATAGACTTTTTCCAGTTCAAATTATAGGAGAAGGAGCCTAGAAATTAGAGTTCCTACTTAGGCTTCTTGTTAAATTTAAACATTTTACAGTCGTATACCTATAGAAATATATACTCCCATCCTCCCTTTTTTTAACCCTATTTGTGTTTTAGCATATTGGCCAAAGTCTACTAGGCTGGACTCTGTTCAGATAACACAAAGGTAAGGTAAGTGTGTGTGTGTGTTTTAAATACTTCAATGTGGACCTAACTGTGAGAACTGGAGTTTTGCAGTGGAAAGTGTTAGCAGTGTTAGTGTCACATACAAGTTGTATCTTCAAAAAGCATGTTTTAACTTATTTTTGCATTTTCAAAATAAGTGATTTTTTAAAAAACAAAACAAAATTTAACGGTAGAAGATATTTTTGAAGTAAAGATATCCCTACCCATCTGTGCATGGCTTTTCCCCTTTGTACATATAATTTCCTCAAATTCTTAAGTGCTTTGTACTTTGGTAACAAAATGATGTCTCACAAGCTCATATGCACACAGTATATGTTTATTAGAGTTGATTTGGTAGAGATTTTGCTTTCATTAGTCCAAATATATTTACATTTTCAGAGACAACTATGGGCATCACTTTTATCTGACTAATAACTAAGCTAGACTTTGTAAGTGGTTACCTATCTCATTTTGTTCAAACAGGTTTTCTGTGCCTTGGCACTGCTGACATTTTGGACTGGATAATTTTTTGTTGGGGGCTATCTTGTACATCGTAGGATGTTTAGAAGCATCCCTTGCTTCTAACCACCAGATGCCAGGAGTGCATCCTCCCCACCCCTCCCGCCAGTTGTGACAACATCTCCAGATATTGCCAAATGTCCCCTGGTGGGCAAAACTGCCCCCAGTTGAGAACCACTGGTTTAAAACAAACAAAATCTACCTTTTCTCCTGTGAGGGAACTTCTTTATAGTGAACTTCTTTGTACATGATAAGGTCCTGTATTTATTATAGTTAATCAACCTCTGTGGACAACTAAAGTCTTATTTGAAAGGTTAACAGACACTTTTGTTAAGATACATTTGAAACCCACGGATGGAATGAGGCAAAACTTATTAAAAGGGGACTCTCAGGAAATAAGTGAGTTTTTTGGGCTAAGTTATCCTGTCTTGAATTATTGTAGAAGAAAACTGGCCATGGACAATTTCTTCTTTATAAAATAAGTTCATTCAACGTGGAAGGAAAATTAACTCCTTCAGGCAATTTCAGTAAAACCTAGGTTTGAGGAGGTAGCAGTGACTGCTTTTTCTGCATAAGGAATAATAATAATAAAACCCTCACTGTTTGAATTGCTTCTATTGAAAATGTTTATTAAATAAGGTATTCTACCATATTTAGCAATGTTGTGTTTGTAATATGTCAGGGTCATCATCCTAAACACTGATTCTCTTGTTGGCAGTTAGGGGATTGGGCTGAATTTCCAAGGCCACCCCTTGGAAGTTACTTTTTCAAACAAATCCGTCAAACTGGCTTTTGTCACCACTTGTTTCTTTCCTAAAAAGTTGAAATAGAGGTGAAAAGATCCAGTCAATTGATTCTAAGCCATCCTCCTCATAGCTATCTCACTGGGGCACTGTGTTCTAGCTTATTTACTCAGTTAGCTGGGTTAGAACTGACTCAGGAATAGACCTGGGGCTGGCAAAGAGTAGACCAAAGGACTAGACGAAATTGGGCGCAGATGGGGCAGAGCCCAAACTGTCTGTGGGAACAAGTTCATGTTTGGGTTGCAGTCCTGTATGCTTAGGAAATGTCGATTCCACTCGTTCCTGAAGGTTCATATATAGTGCACGAGTGATTCTCCCAAAGAACTCTTTGTCTGCTCTTTGATAAAACAAATTATTAAAACATCTAAGATTTTAAAGCACCTTAAGGATTAGTGATGGGCTACAAATCCTATTTAAGACCAATCTCTTTGCTATATTGTTTTGGACTTGAATTGGCAAGAAAAAAACTCTCTCCCTATTAAGGATTCATCATGGTTAATCGTTCAGTCATTGCATAGTTTCATGTTTGTGAGACTGAAAGACATGGAAGAAGGCTGTCACTCTGGAACAGTCTGAAACTATTGCTGTGACAATAAATTGTATTAAGTGTTTCTGTGTTGTTTCTGCTTGAGGCACTCTGTACTGTGAGCACTCAAATATTGACTGACACAGATTCATGATCATGATCTAACTTCTGAAAACAACGGCTCAGCTTGTGTTAATTAACTAGTTAAACATTTTAATCAAACTTTCCCCCTGCCTTTGGGGGAAAATAAGCCTAGGAATTATGCTTATTTCTAGCTTGATTTAGGAGGAAAGAGCCAGCCTATGCCTAGGCTTGTTCAAGCATAATAACGGCAGTGTGAGCATATTCGGCTGTCCTCAGGAATACATTATTTATGTGGCAACTGGGTGACACCCACAAGACACCCTCAGAGGGTGAAGCCCAAGCTCTCCAGCTCTCAGCCCAGCAACTAAGAGAACACAACACAGAGTGCGGCCCCCAGAAAGCCAGCCTGGGCTACCTCGAAAACCACACCCTTTGTCCTAATTTGCTTACATTTGCTGTATTTTAATTTTACAAAGTACTTTCACAAGGTCTTTATTTTATGGAAACCTCTTAGGGACATATTCAAACCACTGCCTAGAAAGGAAAAAGAACATTACCATATGCCTACCGATGCACAGGCTGTGTACTTTCATGGATTATTTAAACCTGCTCAGATAATAGAATGGGAGGATAAAGACCAAAGTTCATTACTTGTCAGGGAGTTTGAGTTGTAAGATTCAGATATGGAACTCAAGGAGGACCCATGACCACCTCTATAAGAATGTTTAGCTATTCTCATTTCTTGAGAACTTCCCAGTTAAACATAGTACAAAACAGTAGTGTAGACTAATTTCGTAGCAAGTACTTTATTAATATCGTTCCCTAGCTAGATTCCAGTCAAAGTAAAAGAAATATTTAAGAAACCATTTACAGAGTTCTCCCATAAAATTAACATTGTGCTGTCCATCTTGATGGGGCTTACAAATCCAGTTTCACCTTGAAATACTGTACTGCAGTGTGATCTTTAATCGCAAAGGAGTAATCCTATTCCATTTCTTATTTCATAATTTTAACGATGAGCTTAAGTTTAGCTTTTAGGGTGAGGATTTTCTTATTCAATGCCTTCAGTTAAGGCTTCCCAATCTTTTTCACATTCTGGTACATCTATGAAAGGATAGGATTTGTGCATTTGTATGTGGCTGCAAATAACCAGCCCAAGAATGACTTCCCTGAAGGGAGCAATTTCTCAGCACTCTGAAGGAAAGTTTTGTTGTTAACTACAGGCCTACCTCATTTTAGTGTGCTTCGCAGATATTATGTTTTTTTACAAGACCCTCCACCAGCAAGATGATTACGACTCGCTGAAGGATCAGATGATGGTTAGCATGTTTTAGCAATAAAGTATTTTTTAATTAAGGTATGTACATTGTTTTTTTAGACATAATGCTATTGGCACACTAATAGATTACTGTATAGTTAAAACATAACTTTTATATACACTGGAAACCAAAAAACTCGTGTGACTTGCTTTATTGCGATATTTGCTTTATCGTGGTGGCCTGGAACTGAACCTGCAGTACCTCCAAGGTCTGCCTGTACCTCTAAGCTGTCTGCTTTGCTGCAAACTTATGTTAAAAGCTGCAGGTCAGCTTGGGCAGATGGCTCTAGCTAGGGCAGCATGAGCTCTACTATAGCACCGAGAGTCAAAACTGGTTTGAAAAAACGTTAGAGGTTTAGTGCAGTTTTCTCCTTCCTTTCACCTAAGTGTCCCAGCCTAATCAGTTCTGTTATGTGAGCCAGGTTTCAATAGCAAGTCGGAACTTGAATACTGTGGGTGCTATGCATATGTATGCTTTTTATTTAAAGTGATGATGTGAATGAATGCCTTTTAAAAATACTGCTTAGAGTCTAAGCTTGTCAAGTGCACTGAAGCTTAAATACACTTGATGACAATCATTTTGGACAGTCTAGGAGGCTTCCAGAAAACTTAACTAGAACACCTTGAAAAGTGAACACCCTTCACGGAGGTGGTTTGTTGATTATTTTGAATTCTATCTATACTACGGAACCTGTAGTGACTCTCTACCTGAGGGCTAGACAAACACAAGAATATTTTTTCCACTCAGTTCTTTGGGATTTTTCCTGGCCACGCTGACAAATGTCCAGGGAATACGTAAACGTATTCATAGTCTTTCAAAATGCTAGATAGAGCCCCATTAACCTAAGTGGTTGTTGAAAATAAGCAATTCTCATGGAAGGTCATTTTTATGACTGTAAATCTGATGCTGCCATGGCAACCTTTTCTACCTCAACTGTGCCAACTCTGCTCTGAGAGGACCATTAAGATCCGCCTTTGGGTAACGTGAAATGTGGCCATTAGATCTTGGTGAGTTCATAAGAGAGTGTAAAGATTCCTAAATGGAAAACCTAGAAGAGAATGAAGACACCCACATTCTTCTGCTTTTAAGAATAAGAGTGTTATGGATAAGACCAGCTCTTATTTTAATAAGAAATAAGAGCTCATTAAGTTTGTTTTTTCAGGCTGAACTTTAATGAGTAAAAATAAAAATCCCTCACAAATCATTTACTCAGTAGCCAATAGCCTAAAATGAAATTTTAATTTTTCTTGCTCACGTGATTTTTTTTTTCCTTCTCTGTTCTGACTTCTCTCAGTCGAGCCTTTAAAAGACAGGAAAAACTGTCGGTATTTCTCCTCATGCCCCTATCTCACCCAGTAAAAAGTAGGAGAAAAATAATACATAGATTACAACAGAATTGTACCAAACATTCACCTTCATGTTATCAAGTGAATTTCAATCATTCCAAGACAGTCACAGAAAAAAAAAGACAGGCAAGCTGGTTTATAGACTGTCTCCTGTTGACACTCCAAATTGTGCTGGGAGTGCCCACTGTGTTGTTAGAAACACTCAATCTTGAAAATTTCCCTAAGGGTCTGCGGTGCCTCGGCTGACTCAGCAGTGCACGCCCTGGGCTCCTCCCGGGCCAGCCCCAGCACAGGGTGTTGTAGGTGGAGGTAGAGGGGCTGCTGTTATTTCCCAGGTGAGCAAGAAGCAGGTGAGCAGCAAGCACTCTCCTAAGGCTGGTCTTTATTGTGTGGTGACAAGTTTCACAATCATGCTGATGATCCGAGATCCTCGAGGACACGTACACAGATCTATGCTTGGGTTTTTTATCTTATCCTGGAGGAGCTGGTCAAGTTCGCAACGAAGTTCCTTTACTAATTCAGCCACCTAAAATGAAAGTTGCATTGTAAGCAGTGTTAAAAGTGCCTCTAAAATTTCTTGATGGAACTATAGGAACATTCACTCACTGTCAGCTCTGTAATACATTCAATGGGGTCAACTATAAAAAAAAAGCCGCCTCTATCACATCTCACTTAAAGAAAAGATTCATTCTGGAAGTGTGGCTTTTATGTAGTGTTCTTCATATCAAAGCTTGGTCAACTTTTACAATTTGTTCCAAGAGGAGAAGCAGGAAAATGGAGAACTTAAAATGGTGGATACTAAACAAACAAACAAACAAACAAAATCTCTCTAGCTTTGGAATACATTTTATGCTTTTGAGGTGGGAAATAGCTCCAAATGTTTTCAGGCATTTGCTTATGTTGATGTTGTAGAGGCACTGTAGATATCTTCTCAATATCTGTTTTGCCCCTCCCCCACTGTTTGGCTACCATGCAGTTTGGACCCTGATCTAAATCAAACAGGCTCATACCATGAGCCTTGCCAGGGTGAATGGCTCAAGTAATACAGGCCTTAAGAGTCCATGACATTCCTTTGGCCACCGGAATTGGTTTAGCAGAGGAGGTTTGATGGAGCTTTTAGGAAAGAAGCTTTTTGTCTCCCATTTTGGACAATATGCCACACAGATGTGAGGCCAGGAGCTCCTGGAGCCATCTTGCTACCACAAGGTCAGCCAGACTTTTGTTGTTGAGGTGTTGAATCAAACCAATCCTGCCTGACCTTCTTGACCTATCCAATATGGCAGCCACTAGTCACATGACTAATCTAATGACCACATGAAATGTGGCAGGTTCAAATTGAGATATGCTGTGAGTGTAAAATACACATCAGATTTCAAACACATAGTATGAAAAAAGAATGTAAAATATCTCAATAATTTTTTATATTGCTTACATGTTGAAATTAAAACTTTGTAGATAGGTTAAATAAAATATATTGATTAATTTCACTTATTTTTTTATTTTTTTGATGTGGCTACTAGAGAAATTAAAATTACATTGTGGCTCACATAATTCTGTTGGACTGTGCTGCTTCAGACTTTACAGTTAAATATGCCAATAAATTCCCTTTAATGTTTGAATTGGTATTTCTGCTTCTTTTTTTTTTGAGGAAGATTAGCCCTGAGCTAACTACTGCCAGTCCTCCTCTTTTTTGCTGAGGAAGCCTGGCCCTGAGCTAACATCTGTGTCCATCTTCCTCTATTTTGCATGTGGGATGCTGCCATAGCATGGCTTGATGAGAGGTGTGTAGGTCTGCACCTGGGATCCAGACCCACGAACCCTGGGCTGCTGAAGCTGAGCACACGAACTTAACCACTAAGCCACCAGGCCAGCCCCATCCTTTTTTTTTAATGGTAGTGGTAGAATCAGGGTGATTTTTATTTATTTTTGCTCATCTCTATTTTCTGATTTTTCTTTGGTAAACATATATTACTTGTATAATAATTAGGAAGTTCCAACACCTCACTCACAGCTTCTGTCCTGAACCTTTCACACCAACCCATCCTGGGCTGCCACTCCCAGTGTGCTTCCTGGAACTCTTACTAAGGCTTCACCTCTGGCCTCACTTCGGCCTCAGTCTTTCTTAGTGTCCCATTGCAGGCCCATCATTTCACTCTTAATCAGCTCTGTTGTCTTGGTCCCTGAAGGCATGCCCTATGCTTCATATTATCAAGGCCCCTCATGGCCTAGGCCTCAGACGACAGACCCATTATCCCTTACCTGATGAGAAGCAGCTGCAAAACGGATCCAACCATCATCCAAGGAGACAATGAACTCTCCTCTTTGAAGCTGCACATTCACTTGGCCTCCTCCGAACAAGACCAGCGGGTATACAGACACCATGCTGCAGTCTCGGATGAACACACGACTGGTTTTGATCTTCTCATGGTACACCAAGTAGGGGCTGTCAAAGTGTCTGACCTGGAACATAAAACCTCAGATGACAACAGAGATGTCACTGGCAACGTAAGGTGAAGTCCACCAGTCCCATGTATTTAAATACCACCTGTCCAATGACTCCCCAAATTATCTCTAACCTGTACCTTTCTCCTGAGACTTGTATGTGCAACTGCCTACTTGACATCTCCTCTTGGACATCTAATAGCATCTCAAACTTCTTGTGTTCAAAAGGAATTCTTGATTTTCCCCTCCTTGCAGTGTTCACCATCTCAGTAAATGAAATCCTCTTGACCCAGTTTCTCAAGCCCAAATTTGGGAGCCATCCTTGATTGCTCTTTTTCCCTCACTCCATCTGTATCATCACTAAGTCCTGTCAGCTCTATTTTCAAAATACATAATGAATTGACATATTCTCACCACTTCTACAGCTACTACCTTGTCCAAACCATCATCATCTCATATAGACCACTGCAAAGGCTTCCTAAGTACTCGCCCTGCTTCTATTTTTGCATCTTGATAGCAGCCACAATGATCTTTTAAAAAGATAAATCCCATTAGGGCTCACAACATCAAGGATAAAATCGCAATCCTTACCACGGCCTACAAGGTCCTATGCAACCTGACCCCTACCTGCATTTCCCAATGTATCTACCACTCTCGCCCCTAATCATCCCACGCCACTTGCACTGCCTGCCTTCTTGCATTTCCTGGAACACACCAAATATGCTCCCATCTCATGGTCTCTGCACTCATTTCCTCTGATGGAATGTTCTCTCCTTAGGTATCTGCATGGCTCACCCTTCACTTCAGTTAGGATCTGCTCAATTCCCTTCTCCTGAGAGTTCTACCCTGACTACTCCATGTAAAACAGCCCCTCTCCTGTCACTCTTAATCTTTCTTACTCTGTTTTATTTTTCCTCATAGCATTTGTCACTAACCTGAGACTGTTTACTTACTCTTGCCTGTCTTCTCCACTGGAACGTAAGCTCCCTGAGGGCAGAAAACTTGTCTGTCTAGTTCATCTGCTGTCCTCCATGGCCTACAACGGTGCCTGGCACAGAGGAGGTGCTAGTAGATAGTGAATGGATTCATGAATGATTTGGATTCACTGTATGAATGTCATGGAAAATGCAGAAGGAGGAGTGTAGCTAACTCAGGCCTCTGGTTCCTAAGTACACATGCAGCTGACAGGGCAGGTGACCTCCTGGTCCTTAAACTCTTCTGAGCTTAAGGAGATCCTTTTCATGCTTTGCTGACACTTTACTCAGTAGTTCCAGGCGGCTGACCAGGCCTAACCCCTCAAACTCTCCTCCTCCATTCCCTTTTCCTCTTTTTCTCTTTCATCTCTCCTAAAAGCTTTAGTGAGCATTTGCTTTCAGCTAGGCACCGTGCTACACATAGAGAATGTAAAAGTGAATAAAATTCAATTCCTATCTTTAGGAATGTCACAATTCCATGAAGGAGACATACCATAAACCACACAATAAGGCGATACGCCCAACATTGGACAAATCACACTATATGATGGTGGAACAGAAGTAAGGAGCAACTGAAAGGGAGAGGGACACTGGGGAAGTGATACTTAGTGGAAGCTCGAAGGATAAGTAGAAGCCTGCTAGGGAGTGAGAATGTCCTTCCAGGCACAGAGAATAGTGTGCCCTATGTCACGGCATTTGGGGACATTGTTAGTAGTCTGGTGTTGCTGGAGCATACAGAATGACAAAGGGAGGGAGCTGTGGAGGATATAGAAGAAGGGGCCAGATGTGAAGGGTCACATGATGTCTTGTAAAGATAATTCTGGCAGCCGTAATGTAAAAGGTTGGAGAGGGAAAGCACTAGAAGTAAGATTATTATAGTACGTCAGTAAGAGATAGATGTTTGAGGTTTGAACTGAGGAAGTGGCAGCGGGGATAAGAGGAGGAGGCAAATCTGAGATGTCAAAAAGGTAGAATGGCTGGGACCTGGTGACCAATTGGATTGGAGTAAGGAGAAAAGAAGCAAGTTCTGTGTAACTCCAGGGTTCCGATTTGGATGGTGCCATTCACCAGACTGGGAACACAGAAAGAGAAGAGTGAGTTGGGAGACAATGAGTTTGAGTTTTCAGCCTTTGAGTTTGAGGTGATTGGAAGGCACCCAGCTGATGATTCCCAGCAGGAGAGCTCAGAAAAAAACCCCAGGCCTGGACAGAATTTGGTCTGTGCCAGCATCTAGGTGGCAGTTAGATCCAGGATGTTGTGCTCTGGTGGTTCAGGAAGAGTATGTACGCTATAAGCAAATAAGGACTAAACACAGAGCAACTAGTTCAGGGCAAAGAAAGAGAAGCTAGTAAAGGAGATAGAGGGCGATGAGCAGAGAGAAGAAAGCGATGTTTCAGAAGCAAAAAAATACCAAAGGTAGTTTCAAGGGGAAGGGAGGTCTGCACTGTCAAATACTATGTGAGAGTCAAGTATGATAAGGACCAGGGGCTGTTCATTGGATCTGGCAACGAGGAGGTTACTTTTGATGCGTTTAGCGCAGTGGTGGAGGCAGACGCCTCACAGCAGCAGGCTCAAGGAGGAAGGAGAGCTGAGGAAGTGGGGTTGGCAAGTACAGGTCATTCCCTTCTAAGGCTTAGATTCAGTGATGCAATTAGATTATGACTTCTTAAATCACTATTGCAAAGAAACAATTTTACATCCGAAAGCAGGCTTGAGCATTATTTTATATCCAGAATTTTCTTGAAGTGGAAATAGTCTTTCCAGAAATACTCCAATTTCCAGTCTGTTTATGCTTATTCAATCTTCCCCAAGTCAGCGGTGTTGCTGGGGATAATAAGTGATGGAATAAGTTTGGCTGATTCAAGGCTCTGTGTTTCTCACCTCAGGACCTGCCATATGTAAATACAAGTATACCCTGCCACTCTGACCTGATAGTTCACTGATGAAGGATGAATGTGTACATAGCCATCATTCTTGGTGACAAACTTCAATTCATCTGATTTTGGTTGCATTCTGACAGCTCCAGTACTGGTCTTCTGAAATTTCCCTTCTGGGCTTTTTACCTAAACACAGGTATTTGTAAAAATAGATTCATATTATATACATTTCCATTGTCAGAAGTAACCCTTGGCACGAAATCGGTCTTTTTTGAAGGCCCTTGCATTTCCTCCCTCTCTTACTTAGTTTCCTTTCGAAAGCAGTATAAGCACACGTTTTTTCTTTTCTTTTCTTTTTTAACCATCAAGAAGTGTGCCTGTAGGTGTGACAGCTCTTGGTGATGATACCACGCAGCAGCCACATGGGGAGAAAATATGTTGCTATTTCCGGTCTGCACTGATTATCAGGTGCAGAGGTCCAGCTAGCAACACTGGAACAGGAATCTGCTGACCATCACTCCCAACCCCAACCCCACCCTTCCCAATGAATTTCTTTCAAAATGGTGAAAAAAAAAATATGAATAAACAGATTGCTTCATTAAAAAGAAGCTTATATACACAAACATACATATGAATTATATATATATTTTGAAAAAATAATGCTTACTGTAGAAAATAACATATTAGGAAAAAAGAAAATAAAGGTCTCCTGTAATCACAAGATTAAGAAATAATTAGCATTAATATTTGATAAATATTATTTTAGTTTTCTCTGCTAGATTTGTTTATTTACAGAAATAGAGAAAAACATAAACACATAAATAAAAATATACCTATGTATTGAAACTAATATAGGATTGTTTTCTATAAGCTACTTTTTTAGCTTAATGTATTGAGAACATTTTTCCATGTTGTTAAATATTTTCCTAAAACATAATTTTCAATGCTATATAGTACCTTGTTGTAAGGATCTATAATAATTTAACCAATAAATTCCCTATTACTGGAATTTTAGATTGTTTGTAATTATAAGCAGTGCTAGAGTGAACATTCTCCTAGTTGTATCTTCATGCACAGATGCAATTATTTTCTAAGAATAAATCTTTAGAAATTGCATTGCTATCTAGAAAGAGTGTATCAATTGATATTCCCACCAAGACTGAGAATGTTCATTTTGGGGGGCTTATGACAGCAAAAGTATTATAATTAAAAAAGATTTTGTCACATCACAATCACCCAAAGTCCATAGTTTACATTAAGGTCCACTCTTGGTCTTGTATGTTCTACGCGTCTGGGCAAATCCATAATGATGTGTACCCATCAATATAGTATCATACAGAGTATGTTCACTGCCCTCAAAATGTTCTGTGCTCTGCCTATTCATGCCCCTCAATCTCTGATTTCTTTTTACTGTCTCCATAGTTTTGTTCCAAATGATTTTTTAAAGTAAATTTCAAATGGTTTGAAAGGCATGCAAACACTAAGCAGAAAATGAGCCATAAATTAATCAGCAGATGTCAACTGAGCATTGAACAAAAAGTTAAGTGAGAAACGATTCAGTACTCTGACAAATTCAAATTCTTTCTGAGTTTGACAAGGACTGGATAATTAAAACTCAGGTAAAAGTCTGACAGTACATTCAGGTAGGGCTTCCAGAAGCAGGGGCCACAGGGGGTCCCATGGCAAAGCACTGACTTGTTTGATTTTGTTCTTATCTAATTTCAGTCCAGAGTAGGGGGCAGAAGGGAAACTGTGGAGGAATCAACTTTCTTCTTACACAAAGGGTTAGTTATGCACGGGTTGCCTGACAGAGTGACATTTACGTCCATTTTAATTTCTGGAATGTCATAATATGTCAGAAAGATTAAAGAGGCATCTCATTTTATACAATAAATGCGTTCTTGAACAATGTATCTAAACAGGTTTGGGAAATTGAAAGATTGGAAATGTATACTAAGTCTAAAAAGACTGTGTGTGTGTGTGTGTGTGTGTGTGTGTCTCTTTAAGATGATTAATGTGCATGTCTTAACTTCTATCCCTTGGCTATAAATGAAACGAGATGTGAGAAGATCCAGGAAAAACATTTTGTTACCTGCACTACATTTGGATACAGAGCAGCACACAGCATTGCTGATATCAGCTTGGGGTTCTCAGCATTTGAGTTTGCCTATGAGAGAAATACAGCATTAATCTTATAAGTAATATGGCTACCTCTGTCTGTGCCCTGGAATTTACCATAATTTAAGATTTTAAGATAGATTTCTATCTTAAGAATTTAAGACAGAAATTCATTTGATTTCTATCTTAAAACAAAAGCATCTATTTCCCATCCCTTTGCTAGAAAAATTATTTCTAAGTAAAAAATAAATCTACTGGACCATATTCACACAGGACCCACTCTAAGAAGCCCCCAGTAACTCTTTTTAGATCTCTGCAAAGCAGTTACAAAGCCAGTGTTCCTAAGGATCGGTGGAGAGAACGATTCTGGTTCATGAGATGTTTGCAATCTCCAAAAAGTACTAACTGCACTTAGAACAGAGCGGCATCAGGTTCATCTTGAAGAAGTGTTCTTCTTGTACTCATACAAAAAATTATCCTTGGCTGGAAAAAGCCTGGTCTGATTTCAGAAGACGTTATTGGAAAGTCTATTCTACCTCTTATGAACATATCAAGAACCAGTGTGAAATCTAAAAAACAAAAACAGTAGTAACAATTAAAGAAAAACCCTTCTGTTTTTATGAGTGTTAGCTGACACTTATTTGTGGAATGAAGAAAACTAAGAATGTCACTAACCCACTGCTCATAGGGCTTTAGTGAAGAAAGCCTATAAGTGTTCCTGAGTTAATATACTATTCATGTGCTAATTAAAGAGAAATAAGAACTAACTACACACTCGTTCTTTACCTCTTCTCCTGTGGTTTCCAAGATACCGTCTCCTCCTTGGGCCCTTTTCTCAATGTCCCTTGCTCTGAGTCCCTCCTTTACAAAGCCTATATCTGATAATAGTTCAGTGAATTGTCGTTTGAGGCTGGCCATTTCCTGAAAGAAGTGGGAAAAATCTTTAAGCAGGGGCATCAACGTATTAAAAGTAAGTGTAGAGTCTCACAATATTGAATGACTACAAAAATGCATTACTTCACTGGACAGTAAGGAGGCTCATATGGGTTCATCAAACAGGTATGAAGATGCCCTTGCCTGGTCATTTCCAAAAGGGCAGTTTGTACTTATACAAACCAGAAGACAGTCACACAGAAATTCATAAATTTCAGAAAACCCAAAGATCATTTTTTTAACTCTAGGTAAGGTAGGTCTGGTAGGTCTGATTTTCCTGGAAATTCTTAGGACAACAAAAAATGTAGTTTACTTTGTTTTGAACCCCAGCTCAAGGTGCTGTGACACTGCCTCGTTTCTCCCACCTGCACTTCTGCTCAGGTCCTCTTAGTTCCTTACCCGAGCCAAGAGTGGTTAGTTTTCTCTCTCAATGGACGCAGAGCACCTACCTCTGAACTTTCCCTCTTTCTCTTACCTTGCGGTCCTGCTGGCTCACACCTTTTCCTAGGAATAGGGACATTATTAAGTGGTTTAGATTTAGACACCCCTTTTTGTAGCTGAGCACAAGTGTGAGAAAGAAAAGCGCAAACCTCTTTCTCTTCTGGCTTCTGTTCAAATATAGGCTGTATATCAGACAATAGAGAAGGAGATAATGACAATCAAAGGAACCAAAAGCTAAGCAACACTACCTTGTCTCTTGATGACAACTTCAGTATTTTATCAGAATGTCTCAAGTATAGATGGATAACATGGCAAAATATAACTAGGAGCTAAATATGCCAGAGTTCTATTTTATGACAAGGTTTTAATTGATATCGTAATAAAAATAATACTACAGTCTAAGCTAGTGTTTAAAGAAAAGAGGGAACTCTGTTTGATGGACCTCATAGATCACAGCAAATTCTACTTATAACCTGAAGAAAAGGAACAAATAAATTTAGTAAGAAATATAATTTTACACTTAAAAATCTTAACGACTTAAGGAAATATTTATTACTGCACCTTACGTATAAAATACCCTTTAGACCATTAGTTCTTAACCCTGCTGCGTATTAGAATCACTTGGTGAAGCCAACAACAACGATGATAAACAGATGCCCAGGCCCCACCCCTCAAGATACACATGTAACTGGCCTGGGGCAGAATCTGGGCATTTTACTTATTTATTTTTTTAAGCCTCCTCTGGTGAATCTAATGTGCAGCCAGGGTTGAAAGTTCTCACTTTTGATGTACTTAGAATAAAGGTAGAACCTCTGTCTTCTCAAAATACCTCACAGTAGTACATCTAAAGGCAGAAGAGAATGAAGGGCAAATACTGGCATGGTTTTGAGGTCTCTACGTTTTAAATAACCAACTTCATTCATTCATGCATTTATTCAATGAAACTTTACTGAACGTCAACTGTGTGCTAACCACTGTTCTAGGCACTGGGGATACAGAGCTGAACAAAACAGACAAGGTCTCTGCTTGAGGGAGCTTCTGGGATAGAGATTTAAATAAACAAATGTCAGGTAGTGGTAAGTACAAAGCACATTAATTTTGTGTTCTACTCCAGGACATTATAAGTACAGGTCCTGAAGGACCAGTTCAACTGACCCCATGTCTTATCAAGGGAGTGATTAAGAATTGTCTTTCAGGGGCTGGCCCAGTGGCACAGTGGTTAAGTTCACACACTCTGCTTCAGTGGCCTGGGGATCGCAGGTTTGGATCCTGGGCATGGACCTACACACCGCTCATCAAGCCATGCTGTAGTGACATCCCACATAAAATAGAGGAAGATTGGCAACAGATGTTAGCTCAGGGACAACCTTCCTCACCAAAAAAAAAGAAAAGAAAAGAAGAAGAACTGTCTTTCAGAAAATTTGCAAAAGTCATGTGGCCAGAACATGTGCAGAAGAAATCTTGACTTGAAATGACTGCAGAACCAAAGATTCTCCTCCCCATGGAACCAGAGGACTAAGCCATAACCAGAACTTAAAAGTCAGACTCTTATCAGAAGCGAGGGGTCCACCATTCAGGAAGATCCGGTGTTAACATTCCTTCCCCACTTCACCATAAATGTTTAGAACCTTTCCATAAAGGCTTGACACCCACCAATCAAAACCTATCCCACCAGTGTTTCCACATGCCAGCCTGTTTTCCCAACCTCTTAAATTGCACCCCAAATCCTGAATGAGAGAGACAGATCTGAGGGTACCCGCTCCCTATTTCCCTGTAGCTCCATCTCACAGAATAAAGCTGATCTCTTTTCCCAAGAGCTGTTGCTGTAATTAATTGGCTCTTTATGTGCATCAGGTAGGAGAACCCCATTTTTGTGCAGTAACTACATCTTTTAATACGAAGATAAAGTCCTCCCCGCTCCCCAGTCTCAAAATCTTTGAGTAAAACAGATGCTTTACAAAGATGCGCACCATCATTATTCTAGCTGCTCATATGACTTTGGAAGGGGGCCTAAAATACTGTCATAACAGAGGACAGAGCCCTGTCTATTATTACACAGAGGATGATGAACCTTTCTCTTTCTTGTGTGCTCATTATTGACATAGTAGCCTCTGATGGACATAGGGAAAATTAATGAAGAAAATCTGGTTCAGTATTCCTTCTCTGGTTTTGGGGAGAGGGTAAGGTGTTTGGGGTTGGTCATAGATTGTTTGGAGAATCTGACAAAAGCCAAGATCTCTTTCTCCAGAATAATGCACACACATATAAGCACACGATTTTGCATACAACTTCAGGGGTTTATGGATCCAGGTTCAAAATGCCTGGTGTAATTACTGAAAAAATTGACTTCCAGTGAGCAGAATTCTTCAGAGCGCCTATACTCCCCAATCCTCTACATCAGTAAACACAAGTTCACCGAAGAGAGGGAAAACAGGTCAGCTGAAAGGTTCAGCACAGAAGGCCTGATGCCGTAGTTCAGGAGTCTGTTTTACACAACTGGTTAAGTTAAGCATGTTCCAGAAATAACAGTTTCAATGTCAAGGCAGGACAAGCAAGATCAAGTTGCCACACCCTCTGGGGAACTACTACAATAGAAAATGAATGAAAACAAATTGCCGCAGAAACGACTCACCTGAAGAACTCTTCCTGACAAGAAGTTTTGCCTGCAGTAATTATAACTTGCACGCATGCCTTCTTTCATACTTAGCTGCCATCCCTAAATTGTGGAGAAAATCAAAATGAATGAACTCTATCTTTAGTGCCCACTCTGGGTAATGAACCTCAGCTATTAGATTATATACTTACCTTATACGCTCGTAGAAGGGCCAGATAATCACTGTTTGCAAATGCAAACTCTAGCTTTTTCTGGTTAGCTTCCTCTTTTTTATCCCAGGGAGACACCTAAATGAAGAAAACTAGGTTTGAACAACACAGTTTATCTGAGCTTTCAAATGGCACTTTCCTATGGCTGAAACCGGGTGCCTTGGGAAGCATTTTGTGTGGAACAGAGAGTTCTCGGCGGGTGCTGATTAAACGTTATCAAGGCGGTAACCGGCAAGCTAACTTTCTTATTTGTCCCTGTGGGTCTGTCTGCCCACCCAAAATAAGCTCTACTGGGTCTTTTAGTTCCTGGTGACAAGATGTCATCGAAGAGCCACTCATTCTGAAAGCTACATCTAAAATTTTAAATTCTGTTAACTCTGTGGAATTTTTATTTTACAGATTCTTATTCGTCTTTTATACTGGAGGCTCCCCTACTCCTATACTCATAACTAATGTTTTCTTCCTATTTTTCATAACGTTTACAAGTCCTCCTTCTCCCTACAAATTTGTAAAATTAGCTAAGAACTAAGAACTCCACTGCGTCCTCCCACCCCAACACACACATGTACTAAAGACACCAGCATGAGTTGCAGTAGCTCCTCTTAGCAAGCTACTCGAAAATAAAATTCCTTCCTTTTTAGGAAGGCCAGTGGGAAAAGGATTACATTTGGGAAGTTAATATTATATTTACAGAGCCCAGCAAAGGATAGGTGTTCAGTTCTGCCTAAGGATGATATCAATATTTCTAATGAACTCTTTCTGTATTCCAATAAAAGAAAACAGTCAGTGAGAGGTTTATTTAGATAATTTGAGAAATAAGCAACGGATGTCCTGCTCACAACCATATGGACTGTATGTCCCTGAGCAAGCTATATCACCTATTCCGGTCCTTGGTTTTGTCATTTGTTGTTAAATAAGGAGGCTGAACCAAGATCGTTTTGCAGATCTGTGAGTTTACAACTCCCTGAAGTGTAACGTTAAAAGTGAAGTGATTCCATTCATCTATTCCCCTCTCTAGCTGAGATAAGCTATGGTGAAAATAAAGGCAGTGACACTCCACCCAACAACAGCAGAATATTCATTCTCCTCAAGTCCCCAGGGAATACTCTCCAGGACAGACCATATACTTGGCTGTAAAACAAAACTTAATAAGTTTTAAAGGACTGAAATAATACAAAGTATGTTCTCTGACCACAACAGAATGAAATCAGAAATCAATCATAGAAAAAGTGGGAAACTCACAGATATGTGGAAATTAAACAACACATACCTAAATTACCAATGGGTCAGAGAAGAACTCAAAAGGGAAATCAGAAAATACTTGAGATAAATGAAAATGAAGACACAACAAATCAAAACTTAGGAGATGCAGCTAAGGCAGTCCTTAGAAGAAAATTTATAGCTGTAAATGTCTACTTTAAAGAAGAAAGGTCTCAAATCAATAACCCAAACTTCCACCTTAAGACACTGGAAAAAGAGCAAACTAAACCTAAAGCAAACAGAAGGAATAAAGTAAAAAAGAGCAGAAATTAATAAAATAGAGAATAGAAAAACAACAGGGAAAACTCAGTGAAACCAAAAGCTGGTTCTCTGAAAATATCAACAAAACCGACAAACCTTTGGCTAAACTGACCAAGAAAAAAAGAAAGAAGGCTCAAATTACTAGAATCAGAAATGGAAGAGGGGACATTACTATCAACCTAAAAAGACTACAAAAAGAATACTATGAACAACTGCATGCTAATAAATTGGGTAACTTAGATGAAATGGACAAATTCCTATAAAAATACAAATATCAAAACTGACTCAAAAAGAAACAATGTATATCTATATATATTACAAATATATTATTACATATATTACATATAATATTACATATTACATATATAACAATATATGTCTGAATAGACATATAAAAAGTGAATAGACTGAATTAGTAATCAAAAAACTACCCATAAAGAAAAGCCCAGGTGGCTTCACCACTGAATTCTACCAAACATTTAAAGAAGAATTAATACCAATTCCTCACAAACTCTTCCAAAAATAGAAGAGGAGGGAACACTTCCCAAATCATTCTATGTAGCCAGCATTACTCTGATACCAAAGCTAGATAAAGACATCACAAGAAAACTACAGACTAATATCTCTTATGAATATGGACGTAAAAATCTTCAACAAAATAACAAAAAGAACAAAGTTAGAAGATTCATACTTCCTGATTTCAAAACTTAGTACAAAACTAGAGTAATCAAGACAATGTGGTACGGGCATAAACATAGACATATAACTCAATAGAACAGAATCAAGAGTCCAGAAATAAATCCATATATCTATAGTCAACTGATTTTTGACAAGGATGCCAAATTTAATGGGGAAAGAACAGTCTTTTCAACAAATGGTGCTGGAACAACTGGATAATCACATGCAAAAAAATGAAGTTGGACTCTTACCTCACACAATATACAAAAACTAACTCAAAATGAACCAAAGACCATGATATAAGAGCTAAAACTATAAAACTCTTGGGAAAAAACACAGGGATAAATCTTCACGACTTTGGATGTGGCAATGGATTCTTACCTATGACAACAAAAGCTTGAGCAACAAAAAACTAGATAAACTGCACTTCATCAATGTTAAAAACCTTTATGTTTCAAAGGACATATCAAGGAAGTGAAAAAGCAACCCACAGAATGGAAGAAAATATTTGCCAATTATAAGGGATAAGAGATTTGTATCCAGAATATATAAAGAACTTTCACAACTCAATAATGAAAAGACAACCCAATTAAAAAATGGGCAAAGAATCTGAATAGACATTTCTTGAAAGAAGATATACAAATGGCCAATAAACAAATGAAAAGATGTTTAGTATCATCAGCCATTTAGGGAAATACAAACCAAAACCATAAATTCACACCCCCTGAGGATGGCTATAATAAAGAAGTCAGGTGATATCAAGTGTTGATCGGAATGTGGAGAAACTGCAACCTTGATAAAATGCTGGTGGAATGTAATATACAACTATTCTGGAAGAGTCTGGAAGTTCGTCAAGTTAAATAGAGAGTTACCATTGACCCAGTAATTTCCCTCCTAGATATATACCCAAGACAAATGAAAACATATGTCCACATAAAAACTTGTACAAGAAGGTTTACAGCCAAAGGTGGAAACAATCCCCAATGTTCATCAGGTGCTGAATGGATAAACAAAATGTGGTATATCCATACAAAGGAATATTATTTGGCTGTAAAAGGAATGAAGTACTGATACATGCTGTAACATAGATAAACCTTAAAAGCATATGCTAAGTGTAGAAGCCAGTCACAAAACCATGTATTATATTATTTCATTAAAGTGAAATGTCCAGAAGAGGCGAATCTATGAAGACAGAAAGTAGATTAGTAGATGCCTAGGACTGGAGTGGATGAGGGGATTGGAGGGGAATAGGGGAGTGATAACTAAAGGGTTTCTTTCTTAGGTGATAAAAATGTTCCAAAGCTGACTATGGTGATGATTGCATAATACTAAAAACTATTGGATTGTATACTTTAAATGGGTGAATTATATTTTCATAAAGCTATTAAAAAAAGTGGCCCAATGTACTCATTGCCCTTTAAGATCATCAGGGGCACCTTTTGCTTGCTTGCATTTTCTTATTTTCTATAATGACCAAGCACAGCAGATACAATGAAAAGCACATTTAGATTATTTTAATAAGTTAGATCTCTAGTTCTTAATCTTTACTGGGGGCATGGATTTCTTTGAGAATCAGATAAAAGTTACAGATTTTGTGCTCTGAGAAATTCACATACAACATACTCACAGGAAAATTTTTAGGGGGCTCACATACCCCTGAGGCCCCCATGGTCCCCTTAGAGACCTACGGACTCCAGTTTAGATGAATGTTGTCTACTTACAAAAGGAGACTTAAAAGCCAAACTGGCAGCAATGGTGAGAGCTGGATCTAAACAGCGGAAGATAGACCCAAACAGCATCAGTTTGCCGATTCTCACATCCACAGGCAGAGAGGCCAAGTGATACCCTAGAGGGGTCAGTTTCTCATCTGGAGTTAATGCTCCCAAGTCTCGTAATCGTATTTTTGAGGCACGGAGAGACTCAATGTGTGGTGGTTCAATGAGTCGAGAGAACACAGATTGGAGATTATGAGTGCTAAACATCTCTAAAATTTTAATTCTGAAAAAAGAAAACCAAATCATAATTTGTCAATTTTATTTCTGGTAAGATGACATAAAGGAGTAAGCTTTTTTCTTGAATGAAAATAATTTAAAATTCCCAATATACATACTTTCATAAACCAGACAATGCTAGTTGAAATAAATTGTTTAAAAAATCTCGTCTTCTAGTTCTTCTAGCAATAAACTGCAGAAACACTTTCAGATTCTGAAACTTACTGAGATTCAGAATAAAATTCTATAAACTTTGAAAATACTTCTTTCTATAATAGGGGGTTCAAATTATGAAATGAAATTCAAATGGTCCACTTACTCTCTTTCCCACATCTGAAACTGCATGGTAATTGTTTATAAAATTAATCTGCATTGTGTCCTGCCTTGTGACAGCTCTTGAAAAGCTACTGTTTTAAATTATAAATTTAAGCAATTTTCAGAAGACAAAAATCTAGATATATAAAATTTATTTCATTTTTAATTCCTTTTTAAGCTGTCAGCCTATAAACATACAATTTTACATTTTTACTAATGTGTACATATTTGATACCTAGCTTTTTTCCATTTAGATTTTTCACTTTAAGACATGCACTGAGAATAATCCAGTTACTTAAATTTCAAATAGCGAAAGAAAAAAAGGATGAACCATGTTGGCCCACATAATTTACCTATTTCCCCACTGTTGTATATTTGAGCTGTTTTGAAATCCTATGTGCTACATATATTACATTTTCCCCTTCTCTCATCCTCCCTCATGGGTCAATCAACTTCCAAAGCTCTCTCAAATCCCTTCATTCCTCTTCATTTGCACTCTGTCTCAGTTCAAGGTATTTGCTTGCCCAAATTCTTAAGATCTGACTATGGACACTTGAAAGCAAGGACTGTCTTGTCTCCTAGAGTATCCCTAGTGCTTAGCCCAACCCTGGAAAATAGAAGGCTCTCAAAATCTACCTGCTGGATAAAAGAAGAGCTATACCATCTTTGTCCAAGTAACTTTCTCCCCTTGGGTTACTGTTAATGGGGATCCTTTCTCAGAGTAATGACTGGGTTAAAGGGTACGGATAGTTTTAGAGTGCTTATATAACACCAAGCACATTTTCAGAAAAGTTGAACCAAAGGTTCCCCGGCTTCAATAACATTGAGTTTGATCATTTGTTCACTAAATTCTATTTTATGATGTTTTTTCTTGTTTTTCATCAGGTAAATAATGGAGCTAACAAGTTTTTTTGTTCACTTTGCTCTAACTGATAATGAGGCTGTAGATTTCTCCCTGTGATGATTTAATATTGGTGTTGTCCCTAGCAGAAATTTCTCGATGAGTGAGATTACTTTCCTAACTTACAAACATATCCTAAGGCTCTATTTTAGGGCTGTCCTCTGCAATGTAAGAGATCTTCATGTGCAGAAAGTTAAAAGGAATGGTAGAGGCAACCCTGAAGAGCTCTTTCTTTGCAAATGAATGAGTTCATCCATGTCCATTCTTAGCAAAATGTCTTCTACTAAGAAAAAGAAAACAAGGAACTTAGGGTGAGAAGCATTTAGATCTTCTGGAAGCAGAATACAAAGATCAAGATGTACCTTAGACATAGCTGCTCCAATGGCACTCTTTGTATTTCCGGTAGCTGCTGCTTTAAAAGCTGGTGATTGAAGTGATGGCTAGTGAATAAATGGAAGCAGACCCCAGATGCAACACGGCCTGCTCGACCTTTTCTTTGCAGAGCATTGGCTTGAGAGACAAAAGTATCCTCTAGACTTTCCATCCCTTTGCTGGCATCATATCTATAAAGAAAAAGAAAATAAAAAAGAGTTATTCTATAAAAACATGGCCAAAAGTCTACTTAGCAAGGACAGAAGAGATGAAGCACTTCACTTCTGTAGATAAAGACACAGTATCCTGTGTGTTCTGGGATAGTTGAGTCCCTGGTGGGAGTATATAGTGCTGATTTAGATCTACTACCTACAGTTTCTTTATTCAACTCTTTTTCATTTTTATTTATTCTTGACAAATAAAAATTGTGTATATTTAAGGTGTAAAATGTGATGTTTTTATATATGTATACATTGTGAAATGATTACCAAAATCAAGCTAATTAACATATTCATCACCTTCCACACCAACTCTTTCATTCAAGCACATGCAAAGCATATGAGAAAAAGAGAGGAAAAATAATTAATTACTTCCAAAACTTTCCACCTCTGTGTGACTCTGATTTTGGTCCTGGCTATAGAATTACTCATATATTCACATATAGTTTTCAAAAACTGTTTTTCAAACAGTAATCCATGTAGCTTAATAGCGTTAGCCATTAACAGCTGTGTCCCTCTAAATGAGGCCGCTTTAGTCCCCCTCTTATATCATCAAAAGAAAATACCTCTTTTCTTTCATTTTCCCAGAATCGATGACATAGACAACATCATCAATGGTTATGGATGTCTCAGCAATGTTGGTGGAAATTATAATCTTAGTTACACCGACAGGAGGTTTTACAAACACAGCCTGCTGCTCTTCACTGGATAAAGATGAATGAAGTGGGTGAATAACACATCTGAAAGGAAATAAAAGCATATTTAATGTTGTAGCACAGGACACTGAAATTGAATTACAGTGGGTGAATTTCTATTAAAACTAACAATATGACTCCAACTATCAGCAGCCTCTCCACAACCCTGGTCCTCAGGGTCCAGCTCTTCTAAATGGGATGGTTCTTTCTGATCCTTAGAAAACATTTACTCATTTCCATGAACTAAAAACCTTGCATCAACTTGGGGAAAATTGAAGTATAATTCAGTAGTAAATAATCAAGAGGACTAAACAGTTGATATTCTGTAACGAACAAGCCTAGAGCACACTAACCAGCAAAGAATCATGTTTTCACTACCTCTAAATCCAGAGAAAGAGGCAGAGACAGTGATGTATCCTAGGAAACTTCATTCTTATGTTTCTAGGGAGTGTTCACCTGTCACATAGTTGTTCCCTTAGATATGAAGACACAACAGTATGTCTTGCTATCAAAATAGGAACTATTGGAAATTATTTTTTCTCAAAATGGTTGCATTTCTTTGTTGTTAATAACACTGGCTTCTCCCATCTCCTGTATCCGGCAACTAAAATTACATGCAATTTTGCTGAGTCACTACACTAAGTGAAGAGAAATATTTTTATTTAATGGGATGGGAAAGATTGATTTCCTGGAACAAATAGGTTTGTCTATCTCCAGCTGGCATAAACAAACATATTCTTGAGGAATGATACCAGGGTCTAAAGAGGGTGATGAACATCAAAAAGACCTTTCTGGTTATTCATTTTTGAAAATAACTGCAATAGGATACAGAAAGTAATTAACTTACCGATTACTACGTCTGTTGTTGAAAAGAGAATTCGACTGTAGCTGTTCATAAAGCATTTTGATTTCTGCCAGTCCCGGTAAAAATACAAGTATAGCACCTGAGTATATAAAAAGAATCAATCTGATAGATGAAAAAAAGGAAAAACTAATATGGATTATAAAGCTATTTTGAAATGAAAAAATATAACAATCTGAGATTTATCAGTATCAATTTCCTTTTCTTTGTAAACCCCTCAAGGATTTAAATAGATAGGTGTTTTTATACGTTTTTTGACTTAATAACTACAAAATAACTGGGATACTACTATCTTTCTAAAACAGGAAAAACTGAAGTGTGGAAAAATATACTGCCTTAAGTTATACTAGAATTATTAGCAAAATTCTTTACCTTTTTTTAGGAAGATTAGCCTTGAGCTAACTGCTGCCTCTTTTTGCTGAGGAAGACTGGCCCTGAGCTAACATCCATGCCCATCTTCCTCTTCTTTATATGTGGGACGCCTGCCACAGCATGGCTTGCCAAGTGGTACCATGTCCGCACCCGGGATCCGAACCAGTGAACCCACGGCTGCCGCAGCGGAACGTGCGAACTTAACCACTGCAAAACCGGGCTGGCCCCAGCAAAATTCTTTAAAGGTCTTTAAACATATTTCTGCAGTGTACTAGCCACCGACATTCTGTTTCTATAGGAAGAGTTATCCTTCTAATCTTCTAAGACAGGAAGACACTTCTCTCTATTAGTAAATAAAATCCATAAACATTGTACTGGAAATGAGAAAAAGAAGCTATAATTGGTTGGCCAACCTGGCAATCTAAATTCAGATATATGTTGAAGAGGCAACACATGACCTAACCATGCCATATTAACAGTATGGGCTTTTAAATTTAACATGAAAGAAAACAAGCAGTGATAACTGATTATAGTGTATTTCCATGCCACAAGCCATAGTCCCTTTCTTTTGTGCCTTATACAGAAAGGAAATTAATACCATCTTCATGCCCCTCCTTTAATCTCTGGCACCAGATCCATAATCTTTCCATTATATACCACATACTTCTACTAAAAGACTACAAAATTTGAGTGGTAAAATAATCTATACAGATGGAAAAATATTTTTTATTTATATTTTTATGTGCCTTCCGCTCTGCCCTCATGGCTTGGCCATCTGTATCAGGGATATCTTTAATATTCACAAATAAATCACTGACTCTAATCACTACATCTACTGTTTTGAATTCAGGTAATTATCTAACATTTCTTTTTGCCTGCTATGCTTGGTTTTTTTCAATAATAGTCTTTTCCTTTGGCATAAAACAAGATATTCAGTCCGGTGACAATGCATTAGCCAATACTGGCTACTTGTCAAGAGATGAGAAACAAGGCACTTCCATAATTTTACGTGGCTTACACATCTCTTTAGAAAATACCACATAATGATTAAAGCCTAGGCAGAGGAGGGCAGCCATTCCCATTTCTCTCAAGCACTGTGTAATGAACACATAATGTAATCTTTTGATCTATGATTCCACTAAATGATCACCCAACATTGGCTGGTTCTATTTGTGCAACAAATATTTACTCCATACCTAAATATTCTAGGCACCATTCTAGGGTCTGAGGAATATTGTGGTGCACAAGAAACCCTTATTCTTACGGAGCTTACATTCTATTGAAGGAGATTTATCAGTAAGCAGAACTATAATTTTGAACAGTGTTAAGTGCTATAATGAAAACCATTTTTGGATTTTATGATAAAGTAGGTGGGGGGGCAAGAAAACAGGGTGGTCAGAGAAGACTTCTCGTCAGAGAAGACATCTGACAGAAACCTGAATGATGGGAAGGATTCCGTTATGAGATCTGGGCCATTCATTCTGGGGGCAAGGGACTGCAAGTGAGGTAAGAAGGCCACTGGAACAGAAAGATGGTGCATAAGGGGAAAGTAGTGATTGCTCTGTGTAATAGTAGTGGTAGTAGTAACAGCAGTAACAATAATAATAATGATAACTGTATTATTATAGTTATAACATTATCATTATTAAGGTTAATAACTAGTGGGCATTAACTATATGTCAGCCTCTGTGCTAAAATTTACATGTGGTTTCTTTTAATCCTCAAAATAGCTTTAAGTAAGAGGATTTATTATTGTCTTCATTTTACAAACAAGGAAACTGAAGCACAGAAAGATAAGGACTTTATCCAAGGTTACAGAGTCCCTGAGTAGCAGAGCTGGGAAGTTTATCAGACTCCGAAGCCTGTTCTCTTAACCCCACTACCCTGTGGCCTCCGTGTGCAGAGTCTTCATGTGATTCAAACACTCATCACTAGACTCCCATTTAGCCAGGAACTGAGTGTTTAATATGTGGACTATCCAGGCCTTCTTTTCAGCTTTCTTCCTCTTGGACTTTGTATAGTTAACAACTTTATGCTCGGTGTGAGCAAAAAGAGTGGGTGAACCTCAAAAAGTAAAAGGTCAAATTTCCCCCTGAAAAGCCTAATAAGCAACTTTACACACAACTTTGGGAGAAAAGGTGGGGATGAGGGCGAGGGCTCCAGGAAGGGGGGTGTACCCACAGTGCCCATTATCTCAGTAAGTAAGCTCCCTTCTCTTTTGCCATCTCACACATAAATGAAGACAAGAAGAGTTACCTGGAGGGTAGGAGTGCTTTCCATCCACAATCCACTCTAACAAGGCCTCTATTAATTCAAGATTAACCTTTTCAAAATCCATGATGGACATTGTTTTGATAACTGATTTGCTAACCCCTGAAAGAAAGGTAAAAATCAGAAGGATAATTATACCTTATTGAAGACAATATGGCCTGTGAACTAGGTAACTGTCTTGATTTGATTTAATAACACAGATGTTCACATTTAATGTACTGAAATGAACTCTTTTCTTTCAGTCTCTCAGAAAATGGAGGCTCACGCTAGAAGCACTTCTTGCTTGAACAATGACCTAAAGAGCAGGCGCCTGTCCCTGCTGGAAAGGCCCAGATAAGCCACTTTGAACTTTCCTGCTTCCTTCCCCTGTTTTATCCAGCACACATTTATTGACACTTTAAGTTCTAGACATAAAATTCAAAACCAAATACATTTTAGAAACACCTTCCAGATTAAACCAAATTACGAGTCAGATCAGGTCGAAGTTCAGGTAACAATAACCGATGAAAATCAACAGAGAGACCACAGCTTTCACCAGCACCCTTACAACAGTGACTCTTAACCTTAGGTTCCTTTGAGAAAATGATAAAAGTTATGGCTCTTCCCTGAAATATATATGTGATTTTAATGGCTTCACCAACACCCCTGAAGTCTATCCATAGACTTGAGAGTTCATTGTATAGGCTTGCAAACTTTTCTTTAATTTTCAATTTGAAATCATACCAAAATAAAAAGTTACAAAATATTGATGAGTATAATTTGTATTTTACTACCTACCAATTTTTCTATAAGGAACACGTTTCTTTAATAATCAGGAAAAAATTCACTGGCAAGTCTAATAATTATAATCTAATATGTGTTGGAACTGCTATTTTTTCTAAGTTTAAGGTAGTTCTGATAAATTAAAGACAATGTAACTATGAAACAAGAGCCACGTTTTTCTTCTGGATCATGGTAGGGGGGAAAAACTAGTTATCTTTGGCATAATTATAATATTCCCCAGGAAGCACATTACCTTTATAGCGAGCCAGGAGCTGCTTAAAATCTAACTGTTGATCTGGCACTGCATCTTTCACAGAATCCTGATCCTGGAGGTGAAGGGAGAGCCTGAGGTCTTCCTCCACTTCTTCAAATGCAGTTCTGTTGTGCCTTGCTTTAAGCTTCTCCTTTGACATCTGTTTCATGGAGCGCATATATGGGCTCCCATCCGGTAACACATACCTGAGAAAGGAAGACAAAGGACTGTGTGTGTGTGTGTGGGTCTGTTGGTGAGGAACAAAAATATTCACATATTTTATATGCTTGTTCAGTAGAATGTTGCTCTGTTTCTGCCTAATTCATGTGCTATTCTTCCACATGCTATTAATCCAGTCCAGGATTCTGTTGGCTGTGCCCTATATCTGGGGAGGAACACGCTGGAATGCTTTTGGTTCTGTTTTAAGATAATTCTGGAGGCAGTGAGTTTGAAAAAGAGAATAAAGACAGGTAAACTAGTTGAAAGATGATTTCCCCAGAGATTAACATTCAATGGAAGTGGGATAGGGCCCAGAAAATAACAATTTTAACAAGCTCCCTAAGTAGCTTATTGCACACTAAAGTTTGAGAGGCACTGTTTTGGGGTTTTTAGCTTGAGAATATTGTACCATTAAATAAATACAGAATTAGGAGTGGGGCTTATTAGGAATGGAAGAAGCAGGGAGAAGGGAAAAAATTCTAAGTTGAGTTTAAGGTGCCAGACATCAAGGGTGTTTCATTCTGGAGCCCAGAGGTCAGGAATGAAGATACTGAACTGGCAGTTCTCGGCACAGAGGCTACAGCTGAAATCACATGAGTCTAAGAAAGCTAAGGAAGAGCTTAATAGTGAGAAGAAACAGTGTAAGGATAAAACCTTGGGGAATCTTTAAGGTCAAAGAGTAGGAAGAGGAAGCAGGGCTTTCAAAGGAGAGAAATCTGTTCATATCCAGTAGACATAACCATTTTCTACACAGTACTGAAATTATACAGACATCTTAACACTCACACTGTACTGCAAACTCCTTGAAGATGGAATGATGACGATAGTAATAGCTAACACTCATAAAGCATGTGCTATGTGTTCTAAGCACTTTGCAAGTATTAACGCCAAGTATTGATTAATTAATCAATCCTCATAACAACCCTGTGAAGCAGTTACCATCAACATACTCATTTTACATAGGATGAAACTGAGTCACAGAGAGATTAAGCTACTCATCAATGTTACAGCTGGTAAGTGGAGGGATTTAAATACTCACAGTCTGTCTGTAGAATCAGTACTCCTTTTTTTCATATATTTGGTCTTCCATCATTTTTTAATAGACTTAATTTTTAGAGCAGTTTTAGGTTCAGAAAAATATTGAGCAGAAGGTACAGAGATTTCCCATACACCCCCGTCCCTCACACATGCACAGCCTCCCCCATTATCAACATCCCCCACCAGAGCAGTACAATTGTTACAACTGATGAACCTACATCAACATATCATTATCCTCAAAGTCCATTAGGGTTTATATTACATTAGGGTTTATATTAAGCACTCTTAATATACAATATTGCCTGTGAATTGCAAATAATTTGTATAATAAATATTTGCTGAAAGAAAGGGGAAAATAAAATGCTCAAATAGAAAAATTAGAAGAAAAACTAACACATTTATTATCCTGGCATTCTGTTTACAAAGACTTACAGTGAATCTTAATTAATGTCTTCCTTACCTTGTCACAGCAATTGCATCTTCCAGAAAAAACTGATCAACAGGAAATGTACGACCTAGAAAATAAAATAGAAAACCCTCAGAATACCTGTTGAACTATCTTGAAATAGTTTCTATATGTAAAATTCTCTTAAAACAAAGCTTGGCATAATAAGGCACTATTTGTTCTGCCATCCTAAAAGTATCAATAAAAAAAGATTTTGATGATAAAAATTGGAAGGGATATATTCCAGTTAGTAAAGAAAACAGAAGTGTACAGGTGGAGAGAGGATCGTTTGCTAATAAGATTGTTTTTTACCTCTTTTTTTTTAACTTGTTATACCTTTCCCACCCTCTCTCCTCCCCCTGGGGTAAATATTCCACAAGTGTATTCTAGATCAAGCATATAATTTCTTCTTTAAACCTACTGTCAACATCCTCTATAACTAGATTAACAAGTACTACTACAGTAGTTCCCCTTATCCACGGGGGACATGTTCCAAGACTCCCAGAGGATGCCTGAAACCACAGATAGTACCAAGCTCTCTATAAATTCTGTTATTCTCCATACACACGTACCTACAGTAAAGTTTAATTTACAAATTAGGCACAGTATGAGATTAACGACAATAACTAATAATAAAATAGAACAATTATAACAATATACTGTAATAAAAGTTACTCTAGATCTTAGCAACCTCAGCATATGATTTTTTTTCTTTCAAGTCGAGAACTTTCACCTTTTCACTTAAAGAAAGCACTTTACAGCTTCTCTTTGGCATATCTGAATTGCCAGCATCACAACTACTCTTGCGCTTTGGGGTCATTTGGTAAGTAAAATAAGGGTCACTTGAACACAAGTACTGTGATAGTGTGACAGTCAATCTGATAACTGAGACAGCTACTAAGTGACTAAGAGGTGGAGAGTATACAGCGTGGATATATGTCCTGGGCGGACTGATTTCAGATGATTCACGTCCCGGGTGGGGACGGAGCAAGATGGTGTGAGATTTCATCACACTACTCAGAACAACATGCAATTTAAAACTTATGAATTGTTTATTTCTGGAATTTTCCATTTAATATTTTCAGATCGCAGTTGACCACGGGTAACTGAAACCACAGACAAGGGGGTACTACTATAATATTCATCAGTCAGTGCTTCCAAATTGTCCCTCTGGCAATCAGTTGCAGAAGGATAAACCAAAGCCCAAGGTGATAAACTAATCCCAAAATGAAACTGAAAGCATCAAAAGAAGACCCAGACTACCCAACTTTACTTTCTGCCAGAGTGAACCAATATCCAGAAATGTAGCAGATCCAGCAATGAACAAATATGCTACACACAGATACAACTTCCCTCTTTATGACAGATTACCAATATAAGTGCACATTTTCATGTTAAACACAATGGAATGTTAGAAATCCTAATAACAGACTTTTTTAAAAAGCACATATAAAATTTATTAATTTCATTATATGGTTACGATCTCATTTGTTACAAACCATTCACTTCTCTAGAAAGAGGTATAAATATCTATTAATTTATACCTCAAATTAACTTCAAAATAACTATATTTGCTTAATAGAACAATACATATTTAACGACACATTTTAATCACCTGGTATAGTAATAACTGGGCAGGAATTGAAATATTCTGAAAAGAGTTCAGCATTTAAAGTTGCACTCATCAGAATAACTTGAAGAGTTGGTCTCTGTAACACAATGTCCTTCAAAACCAGTAGCAAGAAATCACTAGAGGAAAGAAAAGAAAACACCTGAGGATCAAACAAATTCAATACATGAAAATTAATAACTTTGACATATTTTGAGCAAGGAATGTGTAAAACCTATGTGAAAAAATTATAACACTCATAGAAAGATGTGTCATGTTCCCAGATGTGAAGACTTAACATTATAAAGATATCAATTTTTCCCCCAAATAAGCTAAATTCATTGTAGTATCAACCAAAACATCAATAAGATTTGTCATTGCATTTGATAATTCTACTACTTGATATCTACATGTACATAAAGAGGCATATACAAAGATTTTCATTACAGCATTGCTTGTAATAGTAAAGCAACAGGAACTACCTAAATGTCCATCAACCAAGATATGGTTAATTACAACAATATTATCCCTTCTTTGGAATAATATGAGACAGATAAAAGGAATAAGGTAAAGTTCTAAACACTGACATAAAAATATCTCTAAGACATATTGTTAGTGAAAAAAATCCCATTTGTAGAACGACATGTACCGTAGAACAGCTATGTCCTAGCTGGTCTCCCTGCTTCAGCCCTGGCCTCCCTGAAATCTATTCTCAATACGGGAGACCAATAATTCTGTTCAAATGGAAATCTGATTGTGCCACTCTTTTGCTCAAAATCCTTCAATGACTTGCTGAAGTCCTCACTAACAAGGCCCTACGTGACAAGATCTGTACCCCCACCACTCATTTTCTACTGCCCTCCCTCTTATTTACTTGGCTCCAGCCATACTGTCCACCTTACTGTCCTTGAGGCATGGACCTCAGGTCCTTTGTATATGTTATTAATGTGCCTAGAATAGGCTTCTCCCAGACATTCACAGAGGTAGCTCCCTCACTTCCTTCAAGTCTTTACTCAAAAGATACCTTTCAGCCAGGTCTTACCTGGCCACCCTATTTAAAATTTCAAATGGTCCCCTCCCTTGCATTTCATATCACCTTTCCTCTTGTTAGCATGTAACATACTCTATATTTTACTTATTTATTTTGCCAATTGTTGGGCTCCCCGACTAGAAGATAAGATCTATGAGGACAGGGATTTTGATTATTTTGTTCACTACTCCAGAATCTAGAACAATGCCTGGAACATAGTAGGCACTCAGTAAATATGTGCTGACTTACTAAATGAATATATCATTTGTGTAAAAAAAAAAGGTGAGAAAACAGAAGTACCTATTTCTAACAAAGTAAACAACTATGTCAAAGTATAGAAGGACATATCACCAATCTGATCACCATAGTTATCTCTGGGGAAGGGACTAGGAATCATTTGGGAGTGTTAAAGGGGGACTTACACTTTATCTGTTTTGCTTGAACTTTTAATGAGAGCGTATTCTTGTGCTACTTAGTTCTCTTTAATTTAATGAGCTAATTTAGTTACATTTTATGACTACTTTGTTTCTCTTTTAAGGAAAAGGAAAATAGTATAATAGGCAAATTGTTAAGTAATTTATGGTACATCTATGCTTTAGAACTTCCTTATGCAATTAATAATAATTTCAAAGATAGTTTTGCTATCATGTTAACTATTAAATCAAAAGCAGCACACAAAACTATATAACCTCAACAGTGTTTGTGGACACACATCTCTCTCTACCACATCTCTCCCCTAACTCCCAATACACTCCCAGAAGAAAACAGACAAAAATTGTGGCATGGAATTAGCAATTTTATAGGGGGCAGAAATTCTTCTTCTTGCCATTTCTTTGATATTTTCTAAATGTTTTAGAATAATCATGTTGTTATCTCTATGATTAGGAAATTTATTAAAAATTTTAAACTAACACAACTGTAACTTTTCTATATTCAACCTTTAATCTTGTCTATATTTTTAGTGATCTTGGCGCCTAGATTTTACTCCTATTTTCTGCCTTTTTCACTCTGAGATAGCAAACATTCTCTACTTTTTCTTGTACAGTCACCCACCGCACAGCAATGCTTTGGTTAATAATGGACCGCATTTACAATGGTGGTCTCATAAGATTAGTACCATATAGCCCGGGTGTGTAGTAGGCTATACCACCTAGGTTTGTGTAAGTACACTCTATGATGTTTGCACAACCACGAAATTGCCTAATGATGCATTTCTCAGAACATATCCCTGTCGTTAAGCAAAGCATGACTGTAATTTGTACACTCCTTTCCCAAAGACTGCTATTTGTAAATGCTTGAATCTCCCTTCTCCAGTGTGTAGCTCATCTTTATTCAGACATGAAAATATTTTGAATTTTTAACTGTTGATATTCTATGGGTCATTAGGTCTTATAAAAATCTTTCTTTTTGAGAACACTATTGCAGCCAGGAACCAGATCCAGTGCTATGCTCCAGTTTCTCTGAGTCTGTGGAAGTATAAATGTTATGAAACCCAAACCTATTATTTATATTCAAAATTACACAGGATATAATTTCCCCTAAAATTTTATTTTGAGAACACAATCATTTAAATATCATTAATCTAATTGAAAGTTTTGATTTCTTTTTCCAAGTTGTTCAGTGATTCTATTAAAAAAATTTCTTCTTTCAAATATTCATTGGCATATTTAGCTGTAAAATGACATTATTTACCATTTATTTTTCCCCTACTGTTTTCTGGAGTCTCTACATAAAGAATATTTGCCCCTCAAAGATCCCCACTGTTTGTGGATAGTCATGTAAAATTTGTCTTCTTCTAGAAATTCTTTTTATTTTGATCTATACTTTTTATATGAAAGTCTGCCTTTCTTTAGTTTCTAATTACTTCATATTTCCTATTTCCTATAAATTAGTGTATTTATTTCATCTAACAAATAGTCTTCTGGTCACATATCTGCCCTGTTCAGTTCTTAAAAACTTTTTATCAGCAATAGCTGGGACTTCTTTTCACATTTGTTTCTTTCGCTACTAGCTATTTTCTGCTTCTTTGTCAGCCTGCCAACTTTACTTAGACTTTCTTTCTTCTTCTAAAGATATCCATTGTAGTATAGTCGTCTTTGGGAAAGCCTTGTAATTTTCATGGGATTGTTTCTTTTTTTTCCTACTTTTTTTCACTGCTCTAGAGCACGATCCACGTGACAAACTATGATTAATGCCATCTGTTTATCTGGTCCTTCCTTTTAAAATATTGAGAAGTTATAACTTAGCCCTTTAATCACTTCTAATTCCATTAAAATAAAATCCAAATGCTTTCTTATCCGTGGTGTATAAGGCCCAGGAAGTCTGGCTCCTGTTTTTTCCACCTGCTACTTTTCCCCTCATTCACCACACATCAGCTTTGCTGGCCTTCCTCCAGTTTCAGGACTCATGAAGCCCTTTCCCACTGCAGAGTCTTTGCAAATGCTGGCCTTGCTCCCATTTGTCACGTGGGACTCCTTCTCACGCTTCCGTTTTTAATTTAAATGTCATCTCTTCAGAGTTATGATCTCTGACCATTTCATGGATCCCTCCCTCCAAACACAGCACCCTACTTATTCCTTCATAGTACTTACTCCATTTGTAATTATTTATATGTTTACTTGTTCACTGTTTTTCCTACTAGACCATAAAAGATAAAGGGAACCAAATATGCTTGCTCACTACAGTATCCCCAGCAATTAACAGATTGCTTGGCACTTAATACAGGCTCAATAAATATATGAATGAATGTCAGGACTGAATGAATGACCAAATGAACAAAGAAGGAAGAACATATTCACCAATCCATCAGCTACGGTATGCATTACATCTGTTATTCCTGCTAAGTATAGTGCCTAGCTCAGTATGATGCCCAGGAGAGTGCTAAATCTCTCTTATTAGATGATGTCCATCAAATAGGATGACTCTTCCAGTGATGAACATGTGCTCTCCTAGCATTTTTAGTGTTACAGACCCTGGAGACCACAAAAGCAGTTCCTTTTCTCTAACTTAGGCCTTCTCTATGTCAAAATACCATTATTGGCCCTAAGAAACTGAATTGGAAGCAGAATAAAATTCTTTCAGCAACGTCTTCATTTTGTATGTGTGGGTATTCACTTGGAAAATCTTTGTTTTACCTTTCTTCTGTCCTCTCATGAACTTCATCAACAATGATATGGGTGATTCCTTGTAGAGCTGTATCTCCTTCTAGCCTTCTCAGCAGCACTCCTGTTGTGCAGTATAACAGTCTGGTGGCTGAGGACTTACAAGTAAAAGGGCATAGAAAGCAGTCATGAAATTTTTGAAAATAGGAAACACCTTCCTGGCAAAGCTATTTTGAATGGATAGGGATAGAGAATATTGAAAACACAGCAGTTCCATTTAATATGAAACCATACTAAATGCAGTTTTTTGGTGACAACCACAATAAAAGCTTTTCGACTTTTTATCAAAATTTTAAGTTTAAAACTGATAAAAACATTTAAAAATTATTATAAAACATAAAAACAACAGTGAGTGATGAAATCAAATCTGAATTTGGCCATTCCTTACTTGGTTAAATGGATTAAGACCCAGTTTTAAGAGCAAAACAGTACCTAATAGATCACTTCTGCCCGTAAAGAATACAAGGTCTTTATAGAGGAAATTAGTACACCCAAATAAGAGTTCTTATACCAGAACGTTTCTAAAAGGACTTCAGCCCCACTGAAGTATATATCCCAAATTGTCCATGAGTCTCCAGACCCCAAGAATTCTTTATACGTGAAAACTGTAAATTTCTGTTATCAGGGAAAAAGCAGAGCATACAAACCTTGACACTTTCTAACCGGATCTGGTATCCCACAGTCAAACCCACCCTTTCTGCTCTCTCTTTAGCAACACGTTCAGCGACAGAGATCGCAGAGATTCGTCGGGGCTGGGTACAGATGATGTTAGCCACCTTCTCAGGTGGTCCATTCAGAGAATCATCCAGAATAAACTGTGGAATCTGTGTGGTTTTCCCACATCTGCATGTCAAAACAAATAAGTCCTGAAATGAGAGTGCTAGTTCAAGCGCTAGTTAACTAAAGAAGCAATCATATGCAATGAGGGAAGTGAGAAAGCTAATTAGAATAAAAGTTGTACAGCTTTACCGATCTTCTAAACCTACCTACTGACTTAATACCTACAGCTCGTAATTCCTAGGAATTTGCGCTCAGATCAACGAGGCAGTCAAATGATAGTGTAGTATCACTTGTAAAACTGGGACTCCTAAATAAACATTAGATTAAGGTCTGTAAATGCTTCTAGTAATGAGAACTCTGTATATGAATCCTAAAGAAATAGGAGTATTAGCTAATGATTTTTAAAATACTTTATATTTTCCCCTTTGATGTGTATTGATTTGGCTAAAAGTGGACTGAAGCTAAAAAGAAAAGAAACTGGAAGACAAAGTTACTACCATACCAGTGAGTCTGGGCACACATGTAATTATTAAATTGAATACCCTTGAATACAGAACTATATTAAGCCTGCAATTTGTCCCCGCTAAATAGGTTTGGATAACATATGGAGAATGTGAAATAAACAAAATAATGGGCCCTAAGGTGTTTTCAAAAGAACAAATAAAAGCTCTCAGGAAATCAGAATAAATTTAGAAGATAAAAAGTTTTCAAGCTAAATGTTCTGGAACTACCCTTTATATTTAAAAATGAACCTTGCTAAAAGCCTTTAGCGAGGCCTTTGCCTTAAAATTGTCTCAAGGTAGAGGTGTACAACGCCTTCAAATTCCTAGATGGATTTCTGAGTTTTGTTTTTGCTTTTTGTAATTTAGCTGTTGGTTACAGAAATTGCAATATTAGCGTCTGTGAAATATTATTTAATATTTGACAGGAAAAAGCACAAATAACACCAGCTACTGGTTTTTTAAAAGTAGAACTGGTTACGATAACGAGGGTACATATATCATATTTACATGCATTACAAATAAACTGCACTCTTACCCAGTCATACCACTTATAACAAGCACCTGATGCTGGCTCAACAATTTAAGAATGGTTTCTCTTTCTTCCCAAGCAGGGAGTGATTGTCTTTCCTGCAGAATCGACTGGAACTGTCTGGAAGCCTAATATAATAAAAGATAAGGATCAGTTGGATTACTTTGAATCACCTTTCACAAAGCTCTGAATCTGGAGTCCCATAGTTAGGCCTACCCTTTCCGCTTTTTCTTTAACAATTTGTTCAGAGACAGAAATTGCAGAGCTTTGTCGGGGTCAGATGCTGATGATTTTAGTCAGAATGCTGCTCAGAGAATCAGCCAGAATAAGCTGTGGAATCTGTGTGGTTTTCCTACAGCCGAATAAACTGAAAGATTTTTTTTTTCAAAGATTGGCACCTGAGCTAAGATCTGTTGCCAATCTTCCTTTTTTTCCTTCTTCTTCTTCTCCCCAAAGCCCCCCAGTACATAGTTGTATATTCTAGTTGTAGGTCCTTCTGGTTGTGGCATGTGGGATGCTGCCTCAACACGGCCTGATGAGTGGTGCCATGTCCGTGCCCAGGATCCGAACCAGCGAAACCACAGTCCGCCGAAGCTGAGCGCGCAAATTTAACCACTCGGCCACGGGGCGGCCCCAAACTGAAAGATCTTAAGAGAAATAAATGTCTCTTGCTTAACAACTATCCAGCTCTTCCTAGCAAGAGTCTCTACACCAGCACTGTCCAATAGACTTTCTGTATGATGGAAATGTTCTATATTTGCGTTGTCCAATTTAGTAACCTCTGGCTACAGGTGGCTATTGAGCACTTGAAATGTGGCCAGTGTTACTGGGGAACTAAATTTATTTTATTTAATTTAAATTTAAATAGCTACATGCGGCTAGGGGCTACCACACTGGACAGCATAGTTCTACACGATATCAGATTTTCATCAAAATCAATAATACTAAGAGCACTCACTAAAGGGTTCTTTTTGGCCAGTCACTACATCTATGTAACTCAGTCTGACATCTAATGGCCAATGCTACAAACACTGTACTGCATGATAACATTATCGATATATTTTTGAATAATGTAAGAAATTTATACATCATTTTCTGCATATAATTTTATCATATAAATTTATCACCTCTAAACGCACTGATCAAATTGAATATGTAATTTTCGTTTCTACCACATTATTGTTTATGGTATGATTTTGTATTCATTCTGATGTTCTATGGGTATTGCACTATAGTATATGTGATAGTGTTATACTGTATCAAAAATGAGATTCATAGAACTTTAGAACTGGAAGGGCCCTTAGCATCTAATTCGATCCCCAAACTGGTTAAGCAACTCACCTTTGTCCTAGATCCAACTCTGCCCTAACAGTTCACTTATGGGTTCTTTTAAAATGATCTTCATGAGAATGGGGTAAAAACAACATAAACTTTGGAAACAGAGAGAATTAGCTTGAACCCCTGTGTTGCCACTTACTAGTTGTGTGACCTTGGGCAAGTTATTTATCCTGTGAGCCTCTGAAATGGGGTAAGAGTCCCTCCCTATCCTTCTCCCTTTCCACACTGATTTTTCTAACGTAAATCACAGTATTAATTTTTCTTTTGCTTATCAGATTGTCAACAGTATCAAAGCCACATGATTCTGAGAATATTTGGTATATATGTATATATTTCATTTTCACCAGCCATTGAATTCTTCAAAACTATGTAGAACATGCACCCAAATTTGCTGTGGCATGCAGAACTCTGACCACTCAGAGTGAAAAAGAACCAAAAGTATACTAGGCGGGGTAGCCAAAGTTTCCTAATTCCTAATCCCTTCATCCATACCTTAGGGAGGCAAGGCTAGCCGTTCTCTCAGAACACCCTACCTGTTTTATTCGGAACTGCTTGCAGATTTTAGCATTTTCAGCATGTACTGATTTTGCCTGCCAGTCATATCTTTTGGAAATCTTTTTCTTAAGGTTCACATAGCTTTCATTCTCCACTATAACTGGTGCAGGACCTTCATCCTCATCTGTCTCCTCCTCAGGTTCTGATTCTTTTTCAACTTGAAGGGGATAAAAGGAAACATTTGCGATATGGAGCCCTTTCTTTAGCAAAGGGGGAAGTCACTGTCTAACAAAGTAACAACAACAACAAAAATCATAAAACGGAGAAAAAGTTAAAGCTTGAATAAAGTAGGTTCATTCATTTCGATACTACTACTCTCACTGCTAAAGAACTTAAAATGCATCTTCAAATAAACTTTAATCAAGTATAAGTGGCTATTGTTAAATCAAATTAAAAACGAAGAGACAATCACGGCACAACTTATTAATCCAGTAGACTTTTTACATTCAAGCAATTAACTGAAAGTTTCAACTATTTGCAAGTGTTCCTAACATTCCATGACATAAAACAATCCAAATGTCTATCGAATGATGAATTGATAAACAAAATGCGATATATCCCTATAATGGCATACAGTTTAGCAATAAAAAGGAATGAGGTACTGATACATGCTGCAATATGGATGAACTGTGAAAACGTTATGCTAAGTGAAAGAAGGCAATCACAAAAAGCCACATATTGCAATTCCATTTCTATGAAATGTTCAGAATAGGCAAATCCAGGGATAGAATGTAGATTCATGACTGATGGGATTGGGGAAAGGAAGAAATGAGAAGTGACACTAACAGGTATGGGGTTTCTTTTTGGGGTGAGGAAAATGTTCTGGAATTAGATAGTGGTCATGGTTGTACAACTCTGTGAATATACTAAAAATCATTGAATTGTACACTTTCAAATGGTGAATTTTATGGTATGTAAATTATATCTCAATAAAGCTGTTACTTAAAAAAAAGTCCATGACACACAATTTGTCATTTCTTGAGGAATACATCTGAATCCTATAGGCTAGAAGCTCACACTTGGGAGTGAGTCAAGTGGCCAGTGAGTAAACCCAGCCAACTGTCCAGCATCCACATCTCAGTACAGCTTCATTGTTCTCTACTTATTGATGTTTACCTAGGAACGCTTATGAAATAATAAAAACTTGCTTCTCTGAAAGAAAGATGGCAACAAATAAGAGAGAATTCTCTGATGAACCTTGAAAAGAGGGTTTACTTGTGGTGTAAGTATCTGTACAGCAAACCTGGGTCTGGACAAAGCCAGAAGCTTGCATAAACATTCCTTTATTTGAGGATTTAAGGATTCATAAAGATAACCCTACTCTGAAGAATTCTGGGGGTCTGGTGTACTAAAAGCAGGAGGGTAAGGATAGTGGTATAGAAAGAGAAAGAACTCTAAAAACTCATTTGAAAGTAATCCCATATAAAGTATCAGAAGCAAACATCTGACCAAATGAGTTAAATGAAACACATTTTCTAGGAAGATGCTTTGAGGTTCTTCCGACCCTCAACTGCTAGAATAAACTTATCATCTATACACTTTAAATTCAGGGAGCTCAAACACAATGACAAAATTAGGCCTTACAATTAAAGTCAGGGCATAGTTCGGGGGATTCTCACGCCGTTTTGCCCATGGACTGAGGAGAATGACTTGCTTAAGATCTCTGGGAGATCCTAGACCAGCCCCGCTCTACAACACCATCCACGTGATCAATGCCTTACGTACCTTCTGGAGTTTGATTTGAACCAAAAGAATTATTTGGAATCACTGGTTTACGACAGACAGGATTATTTACTCTGGTTGCAGAGGATACTGGCAGAGGGTTCACAGGAGGAACACTGTACTTGTGATGGGTATTTGTTAGTAACTTGACTATTTCTGATTCTTCCTCTAAAAGGGTTATCAAAGAATATACAACAGGTTCTGAAGTTTCTGCAAATATCAAGGCCTTGCCATAAAGGAACTCAGAAATACGTAAACGACAAGCCAGAGGTAGATTCTCATTGGTGGAATAAAATGCCACGAGGGGAGCTTGGTAGGGGTATTTGTGATCTTTAGAAAATCGAATTTCAAGTTCATATAAAAAAGATGCATCTTCGTTGGCATTAAGATGAGAATCATCGACACTTCTTTCTGCTCTTCCAACAATTTGATTTGGGGGCACTTCATGTTTGAATTTGCATTTTGATCCAAATTTACAATTTCCTTTGAGGTAAAATTTACAGACTTCAAGTGAAGTCTCCTGCACATTTTTGGTACTTTCCTTTGGCCTGGATTTGCAGAATTTACTTGTCAAATACTCCAGTTCTAGTCCAATGGTCCAGACTCTGTTCTGAATTCTTTCTATAAATTTTTCTCCACAGATTGACTTGAGAGCAAATGCTTCTTCCTGACGCTGTTCCACACACTCATCCAAGCTTATACGGGCAACTGCCTCCGAGATCTCCACCCTCTCTCCAAACGTCTCAGAAAAACACTGGGTGAGAAGATGTTCTAGTGATGCCCCCACATCTCCATCACAAATCCTCAGGGCTGCTTGACAGCGTTCCGTGTTGAAACCATATCTGCCAAGTACGAAACAGGACAAAAAAGACTGAGTAATATCAAATCACAGAAGTGAAATTCATTTAAATACATTTATGTGAAGTTATAACTATACATAGGCAGGGTTTGTATTTTGAAAAAGCATCTCTGACAATATTAATTCCTCCTTAATCCCCTATCCTAAAAGGGAGGATATTAGGCACATCAGGCACTGCTGGAACCCACACCATAGGAAAGTACTCAAGGAGCAGGAGTTGGGTTTATAACATGACTTCAGTTTCCTTGAATTCTCCACCAACTCCCATAAATGTTGAAAGCAATCACCTGGAGAGTTTTTGCACTGCAAATGTTGAGACTGCAAATTCTGGATTATAAGGCTCCACCAGGCCTGAGCCAGCATATTCCAAAGGATCAGCGTCAGGAACAAGGGAAGCTTCTCGTCCAGCTGACCAGTACTGCTCATCATCATAATCAGGCTCGTCATCTTCCTCCTCCCCAGAAATGCCTCTTCTGGCAAAGGTAACATTTTCACATATTAGATTCTAATTTCTACTTACTTCAAAAGAAATTTAGCAAGAATGTAAGAATTTGAGAAGCCAAAGGACATAGGATCCTGACTACTATTCAGTCACTGATTTAATCTTTTATTGACCTATTAATTTATATCTTGGCAATTAACATCTATTGGGCATTTACTACACACTAGGTACTATGTTAAGTGTCTTATAAGTACTGTCTATTTTAAATCTTTCCAATAACTCTACCAGATTCTATTGGAATTTCCATTTTTCAGATGATCAACTAAAACTTAGAGAAGATTAGTAACTGTCAAAGGTTATGCAGTAAAGAGCAACGACAGATTTTAACCAAGGCAGTCTGACCCCTGAGCCTGTTTTCCTAACCATAGAAGCCTTGGCTCCTCTCTCTCTCTTCTCATTCATAAAAACCATCCCTAATTTTTGGCTCTGATGTATAACCACCCTTCCTAAACCTAAGACAGATAAGAGATTTGTAGATAGGATGGAAATTGAGCTGTTCTTGACTGACGACTCATTAATTCTGGTAAATGGAAAGAATTAACTTCTCCAATTGAAATCACAAAGCAAAAAAGCCACAAGAATAAAAATTGTTTCTCTTAGACAGATGGTGATGAGAAGTGTAATCTTAAGACTTCATCTGCTCAACTCAATATCTGCTCCCACAACAAGACTTCTACTTGTTCACTACAAGGTTTTATTTGGAAAGCTGTCAATAAATCAATTACTAAATCCATATTGGCACTGTCCTAGAAAAAAAATAAAGATGAAAAGGCAATCTGTACTACTGCTCACAGATATTGCAAAACAAACTCATTCCAAAACTGTTGCTGAATAATTATTCTTGCATTTCTCTTGGCTCACTTTCTTATACAGCCACAACAGGATCAGTAAAGATACAGAATTCCAAAGACACACAGGATGTTCACACTACCAAGAGATCTTCCTTAATGTAATAATTTACTCAAACAAAATAATTTACTCAGATCCAGCATCTGCATCTTGTTCCTGCAGGTCTCGGAGAAGAGCTTTCACTTTTTCCTGGTTCTCAGAAGTCATATGTAGTGTCTGAAGGGGCACCTTGGCTTCGGGCTTCCATTTGGGGCGTGCCTCTCCTTTTCTTATGCTACTGTTGCTAGGTCTGCAAATGACACATGGACAAAATTGCACATTTAACTGTGATCAGAACTTTTACACTCTCCTCAGAGTCCCCATATACATACAATGCGAACTGGACTGTCAAGTATCTTATGAAAGATGACAATGAATGTGAAGAGACTGTCCATTTTCTACAGTATTTTCCACACTTCATTATATTGGAACTGCTGGAAAAAAAAACCCCTGATCTGATTCTTAATCATTAAGTCTGGCTTCACTAACTCAAGAATCCTCTGAAAACAGCAATGCTATGATGACTCCCTGTGTACTAGAGGACTTTCAAGGAAATATGCTACACCCGAAAAGTATTTATTTCATACTATTTTAGGTACCCAATCTGAAAACAATCGAGAGTCTCATCTCAATTGTGAATACTAGGCCCTATATGTGAAATATTTACCTAAATTATCATTATTTCCTGATTACAAAAATAAAACAATAAATACATGAAAAGTAAAGAAGAGGAAAACAGAAGTCATCCTAATTCACATCATTCTTTTTCATATACTTTTTTATAAAATTGTACAGCATATATAATCTTTTATAATTGCTTTATTTTCTTATCAAAATAAAACTGACATTTCCCTAAAATTAAATATTCTCCTACAACATAATTTTAAATGGTTACATATACATATAGATATACGGGAATTTATTTCACCAACCTTCATCGTTGGAAATTAGATTTTCGATACTCCCCTTCAAAACGTCTTTATTCTTTGAATTCCAGAAACCGTGCTCTCTTAGTTTTCCTCTCACTTCATTAGCAACTCCTCCTCAGCCTCCTTTGTTTGATCTCCTAATCTCTCAGCTCTAAAGCCTACAGTGCCCTTGGGCTCAAAGTTCAGACCTCTTCTCTATCTATATTCTATTTCCTCCGATCTCATAGCTTTAAATAGCACTTATTCACAGAAGACTCAGACATTTACTTCTCTAGTCTCGTTCTTTTTCTTGAACTCCAGACTTATATATTAAATTGTCTATGATATCTCCACTTGGAAAGTACCTCCTAACCAGTCTTCCTGCTTCCAACACATGCCCCTGTAGTCTCTTCTCCACACAGCACCCTAAGGCAGGGCTAGAGTATGGGTGTATAGACTGTACACTGTGTAGCGTCTCCTGGCAGGGTAGGAGGGTGGGGATGAGAAGGGGATAAGGGAGGAGGGGACAGCAAGAGCTAAAATCCAGTCTATGCTCTGTTTGCCAAGCCATGCATCCTGGGGCTATAATTGCCCAAAAAAGGGGGCACCATTTTCTAATTCACATAAAGGCATATATTGAGTAGCAGCAACTCTGGCCAGAGTGACTGATGTCACACACCTTTGCCTCAAACCCTGCAACAGCTTCCCATCTTACTCAAAGCAAAAGACAAAGTCCTTATAACGGCCTATAAAGTCACACACGGTGTAGCCTCTCAGATCTATCTGCTTATCACTCTTCTTCTTACCCATCCACTCCAGCCACATGACTTCCTTGCCATTTCCTAAACTTTCCAAGCACACTCTTGCCTTAGGGACTTCCCACTTGCTGTTCCCTCTGCCTTGAATGCTCTTCCCTTAGATAGCTTCACAGCTCACTTCTTCACTTCCTTCTTGTCCCTGCTCAAATGACACATTATTAGAGAAGACTTCTCTGATCATGCTGCACAAAATAGCAACTATTTAAAAATACCAGAAATCTATTTTGGTATTTCCTATCCCCTTTTCCCTTCTTTATTTTTCTCCAAAGCACTTACCACCTGACATATTCTGTATTTGTTTATGGTCTTTATACCTCAAACCTCCTTCAATGAAGAGAAGGACAGTATTTTATTCATTGCTGTAATCCGAGTCCCTAAAACAATGCCTGGTGCACAGCAGGCACTCAGTAAATATTTGCTGAATGAAAGTCTAAGACTCTAAGAACCTATAATGTCTACGTTATCAAAAGAAGTGAGCTGCATATAACTCAGAAGTGAGGTTCTTAAATCAGCAGCTAAAGTGAAAATAAAGTTTAAAATTATTCTGGATGACTCTTTAAAAAGGTGTCAGGTTTGAGACTGATATATTACCTCTCAATATGTCCAAAATGATCCTTTTTCTTCTAGAATAGAGAAAAATGTAGATTCTTTGGTTGAATAGCTGATGACGTACTTGATTATGCTAGGGACTATGTATGAAAAACATCTATTTACATTTCACATTTCAGTGTATCAGGCTTAAACTAGAAAAAGCACTTGGAAACTGAGACTGACTGAGGGAATAGCATATTCCTCCCTCCATATCTTGCTCACCATGGGGCCCAGATTCATTTAACGGCAAGTTTAAACTACTTAAATGCTATTTGTTTTCATTTTTTTCCCTGAATGTATAAAGTTGAATTCATTTAAGTTAAAAGCATGTATGATATGTACTCTTTGACATGAGTCTTAGACGCATCTTTTCCAATACTATGTCTACTCAGACAAGGTAAACAAAAGAAAAAATAAACAAAGGGGACTTTATCAGACTAAAGAGCTTCTGCACAGCTAAGGAAACCAGGAACAAAATGAAAAGACAACCCACCAACTGGAAGAACGTATTTGCAAATCATATATCTGACAAGAGGTTAATCTCCAAAATATATAAAGAATTCACACAACCCAACAACAAAAAAACCCAAACAACCCGATCAAAAAACGGGCAGACAGAGAAAGACAAACTCTATATGATTTCACTCATATGTCGAAGATAAACACATGGACAAAGAGAACAGATAGGTGGTTACCGGGGGAAGGGGAGCAGGCACAAAGGGTGAAGGGGTGCACCTATAAGATGAATGACAAATAAAATTTCACAATGTTGGAAACTATCATAACCTCAACAAAAAAAAAAAGGGCAGAGGATATGAACAGACATTTTTCCAAAGAAGATATACAGATGGCCAATAGGCACACGAAAAGATGTTCAATCTCACTAATCATCAGGGAAATGCAAATCTAAACTACACTAAGATATCACCTTACACCCATCAGACTGGTTATAATCACCAAGACAAAAAGTAAGAAATATTGGAGAGGATGTCAAGAAAGGGGAACCATCATACACCGCTGGTGTGAATGCAAACTGGTGCAGCCACTATAGAAAACAGTATGGAGATTTCTCAAAAAATTAAAAATAGAAATACCACATGACCCATCCATCCCACTACTTGGTATTTATCCAAAGAACTTGAAATCAACAATTCAAAGAGACTTATGCACCCCTATGTTCATTGCAGCACTATTCACAATAGCCAAGATGTGGAAGCAACCCAAGTGCCCATGGACTGATGAATAGATAAAGAAGAACATTCAAACAGTATAATGACCTGGATGAGCGCCTTGATTCACTGAAGATACAGAAGTCATCACCATCATCCCAAATTCTACTCGATGCCTTTCTATTGCCGCCGCCACCACCACCACCACCACCACTGCCGCCTCCGTGAGATTTACTAGCATGACTCCTGCCTCCTCTTCCTCCTCTAGAAGACCCCTTTCCACCTCCTTTGCCTGGCTTGCCTTTTCTTCTTACTGAAGAACTCATTTTCACCTGCAAGAGAAAAAAGTAATACAGATATCATAAAATCAGACAAGTATAATATTCCTTTGTCAAAGTTATGGATATACGATAATTTAGAGAAATAAAGGAAAATGGACATTTTAAAACAGCCAATTTAAAGGAAGCATGGATAAATTGCTTCACAAAAGATTTACAAGCACATTCCCTTCAAGATTAATATTTAGTGAGTTTCTCTGACAGAGATTTCTTAACCAGGGATGTGCATCAGAAACACACAGAGAAGTTTCAAAACACACGTGCCTAGGCCCCAATCTTATATTCTGATTTAGTTAGGTCTGGTATAGGGTTTAAAAAATTCTAGTTGAAAAGAGATGTTTTCATGTATTTAATATGATTTGATAAACAAAATTTATATTTACATACATACTTTCAGAAACACAGCCCTGGCTCACAGATTTTGCCTGGGGGGAGTAAAAGTGCAGAGATTTTGTATGGGATCAAAGTTAAGTTGTTATTAGCTTAAAATAGAATATTATAACTGTATGATGTTTTTGTTGTTGTTGTTTGTTTGTGAGGAAGACTGGCCCTGAGCTAATATCTGTCGCCAATCTTCCTCTGTTTTACGTGGGATGCTGCCACAGTGTGGCTTGACAGGCAGTGCTAGATCCATGCCCTAGATCCAAACCTGCAAACCCCAGGACACCGAAGTAGACTGCATGAACTTAACCACTATGCCACTAGGTTGGCCCCGTATGATGTTTTATGTAAACCTCAAGGTAACTACAAAGCAAAAATCTATAGTAGCTACACAAAAGATAAAGGAATCAAAGTGTACCACCACAGAAAATTGTCAAATCACAAAGGAAGACAGCAAGAGAGGTAGAAAGGAACAAATCTATAAAACACCTAGGAAACAACAAAATAGTAATAGTACGCCCTTACCTATCAATAATGACTTTAAATGTAAATGGATTAAATTTTCCAATCAAAAGACAGAGTGGCTGAATGGGTAAAAAAGCAGGACCCAACTATATGCTGCCCACAACACAACTGCTCCAGCTTAAAGACATATATAGACTGAAAGTGAAGGGATGGAAAAAGATATTCCATGCAAATAGAAACCAAAAGAGAACAGGGGTAACTAGACTTACATCAGACAAAATAGACTTTTCTAGTCAAAAACTGTAACTAGAGATAAAAAAGATCATTACATAATGATAAAGGGGTCAATTCATCAAGAGGATCTAACAATTGTAAATATTTATGTACCTAACATCAGAGCACCTAAATATATAAAGCAAATATTAACATATCTGAAGAGAGAAATAGAGAGCAATACAATACTAATAGGAGACTTTAATACCCCATTTTCAACAATGAATAGATCATTCTGACAGAAAGCCAATAAGGAAACATTGGACTTGAACTGTAATTTAGACCAAATGGACCTAACAGACATATATAGAACATTCCATCCAACAGCAGCAGAAAACACACTCTTCTCAAGCACATATGGAACATTCTTCAGGACAGATCATATGTTAGGCCATAAAACAAGTCCTAACAAATTTAAGAATACTGAAATCATCTCAAAAAATTAAAAACAGAAATACCATACGATCCAGCTATCCCACTACTGGGTATTTATCGAAAGAATCTGAAATCAATGATCCAAAGAGATTTATGCACCCCTATGTTCACTGCAGCATTACTCACAATAGCCAAGATGTGGAAGCAACCCAAGTGCCCATCTATAGCTGAATGGATACAGATGATGTGGTGTATATACACACATATATACACACACACACACACACACACACACACAATGGAATACTACTCAGCCATAAAAAAAGACGAAATTGTCCCGTTTGCAACAAATGTTATGATGCTAAGCGAAATAAGTGTATAATGTTAAGTGAAGTAAGTCAGACAGAGAAAGATAAATACTGCATGATTTCACTCATATGTGGAAGACAACAAATACATGGATAAAGAGAACAGATTAGTGGTTACCAGAGGGGAAGGAGGTTGCGGGAGAGGGGGGGAAGGGTTAAAGGGGCGCATATATATGGTGATGGATAAAAATTGCACTACTGGAGGTGAACATGATGAAGTGTATTCAGGAACTGATAAACAATAATGTACTCCTGAAATTACACCATGTTATAAACCATTATAATCCCAATAAAATTACTTGGGAAAAAAAAAGAATATTGAAGTCATATCAAGCATTTTTTCTTACCACAATGGTATGAGACTGTAAATCAATAACAGAAGGAAAACTGCAAAACTCACAAATATGTGGACATTAAATAACATGCTCCTGAACAACCAATGGGTCAAAGAAGATATCAAAACAGAAATTAAAAAATATCTTGAAACAACTGAAAATGGAAACACAACATAACAAAACTTATAGGATACAGCAAAAGGAGTTCCAAGAGGGAAGTTTGTAGTGATAAATGCCTACGTTAAGAAAAAAGAAAGATCTCAAGTAAAGCTAAATTTACACCTTAAGAAACTAGAAAAAAGAACAAACTAAGCCCAAAGTCAGCAGTATGCATAATGTGAGCAAGAGAAAGATACGAGACAAAGAAAAGAGCAAAAAATGTTCAAAGAAATAATGGCAGAAGATTTCTCAAATTTACTGAAAGACAATAACCTACACATCCAGAAAGTTCAAAGGACTCCAAGTAGGAGAAACACAAAGTGATTCACAAACAGACACAATATAGTAAAAATGCGGAATGTTAAAGACAGGAGAAAATTCTGAAAGTAGTAAGAGAAAAACAACCTGTCACTTACAGGTATAACCCCAGTAAGATTAATGGCTGACTTTTTGGCAGAAATAATGGAGGCCAGAAGGCAGTGACATAATACATTCAAAGTACTCAAAGAAAAGAACTGTCAATCAAGAATCCTATATCCAGAAAAGCTATCTTTCAAGAATGAAGGTGAAATAAAAACTTTCCCAGATGAAAACAGATAATTTGTTGACAGCACACCTACTTAACAAGAAATACTAAAGGAAGTTCTTCAGGTTGAAGCAAGTGACCTTACATGGTAATTTGAACCCCCACAAAAAAATAAAGAACACCTATAAAGGTAATTACATAATTATATTTTTAAAAAGTATAAATGCATATTTTTATCCTTTACATAACCGATTTTAAAAGCAATTATATAAAATAATATGTATATGATGTAATATTGGACCTATAATATATAGAAATGTAATATATTTGCCAATAATAGCATGAAGCAAGTTGGTGGGAGCATAGTAGTATTGGGCTAAAAAAATAACTACCAATGGTAAAGTAATACTCATAACAATGTATTGCTGGGTTTGTAATATTAATAGATGTGATGTGTATAACAGTAACACCACTGAAAGGAGGGGAAAGGAATATAGCTCCAGTCCTATGCCACACAACAAGATTTCATTCAATGATGGACCACATATACAATGGTGATCCCCTAAGATTACTATCATACAGCCTAGATGCATAGTAGGTTATACCATCCAGGTTTGTGTAAGTATACTCTATGATGTTCACACAATGACGAAATCACTTAACAATGCATTTCTTAGGATGTATCCCCGTCATTAAGTGACACATGACTGTATATGAGAGTAACATTTCTATATATTCCTAAAATTGAGCTACTATAAATGTGAAGCTGATTCTGACATGTTAAAATGTAGATGATAAACCCTGGAGCAGACGCTAAACAAGAAAGCAAAAACTTAAAAAAATATAGTGAAAAAATCATTAAAGAAATTAAAATATTACATTAGAAAATATTCACTTAATGGCTGAACACAAAAGAAAGCAGTAAAGTAGGAACAGAGAAACAAAACAGACGTGAGACATATAGACAATAAAAAGTAGAATGGCAGACATAAATCCCACTATATCAATAATAACATTATATGTGAATAAATTAAACAATTCAATAAAAAAATTACCAGACTGGATAAGAAAACATGATATGACTATATGCTATTTATTTATCAATTTAAATTCAAAGATACAAATAAATGGAAAGTAAAAGGATGGAAAAAGATAAATGATGCAAACAGCTACCACAAGAAAGCTGAAGTGGCTATGTTAATATCAGACAAAATAAACTTTAAAGCAAAAAATGCTATTAGAGATAAAGAAGGACATTTCATAATGAAAAAAGGGTCAATCGATCAGGAAGATATAACAACTATAAACAAATATGCATTTAATAACAGAGCACCAAAATACATGAAACAACAACTGACAGAAATGAAGACAGAAATAAACAATGTAATAACAGTAGGAGACTTCAATAACCCACTTTCAACAATGGTAAAGAACAACTAGATGTAAGACCACCAAGGAAACAGAAGACATGAAACACAGTACAAACCAACTAGACCTAACAGACATCTATAAAACACCTTACCCAATATATATTTTTGTCATGTGGACAAGGAAAATTTTTCAGGACAGACCATATGCTACACTATAAAACAAACCTCAATAAATTAAAAAAGAGAAATAATACAAAGTATCTTTGGCAATCACAGTGAAATGAAATAAGAAATCAAAAGCAGGAAAAAATTTGGGAAACTCACAAATATGTGGAAATTAAACTAGGTCTTGACATTCTTTTCTTCAAAATCCTTCATAATTATACATATTTATTTAGGGCTTAGTTTATGTTTCTCTCTCTCCTCCTTCTCTCAGAAAGCTCTTTGAAGGCAAGGATTATGTACATTTTGATTACGAATACACCTCTAACACAGTGTCTGGCATATAGCAGGATTTATATGTATTTGTGGAATGACTGAAAGTTGAATAAATGACTAATACGAGAATGGAGATTCATTCATTTATTTATTCATTCCACAAATATTTATTGAGCACTTATTATGTGCCAGATCCTAGAGATATAACAGCAAAAAAGACAAAATTCCTGCCTCATGAAGCTTACCTTCTAGAGGGTAAGACAAACAACAAATAAACAGATATATAATATCAGTTAAGTGCTATGAAATAAAAGAAAAACTCTGAGGCTGTTATTTTAGATAGAGTGGTCAGATAAGAGTGGTCATCTCTCTGAGATCATATTTGAACAGACACCCGAACATACTGAGATAATGAGCTATGAAATTATTCGTGAAAAGAGCATTCTAAGCAGAAGCGATAATAAATGCAAAGGTGCCAAGTGCGGAACATCTTCAGTGCACTGGGCTAGATAAACGTAAGGAGTCTGGTGGGTCTGTAGTGAAGTAAGGAAAGGGTATGCGGTCAGAGAGTAGAGAGGGCCATAAAGGCCCTGGGAAGGACTTTGAATTTTATTCTAAATTTAACAGGAAGTCACCAGAGAGCTGAGGCAAAAGCTTGATATGACTGACTTATGTTTTAAAACAATTACTCTAGCTGCCATGTGAAGAATATAAAGACTGTAGAGGTGACGAGAAACCAGGAGGCCAGTTAGGAAACTACTGCAGCTGTTCAGACTAGAGAAAAAGTACAGTGAGTTGGACTAGGGTGAGAGCAAGTTGAGTTGAAAAGTGGTCATAGATTCTCAACGTACTTTAAAGGTAGATGAACTGGATGAAAGGTACGAGAAAGAAGTATCTAGAATTACTGCAATATTTTTTGGCCTAGGTTAACTGGGTGAATAGTGGTGCCATGTACTCAGAACGGGAATATTGGGGAGGAAAAGATTTGGCGTGGCGTCACAAGTTCAGACTGGATATGTTATGAGATGCCTATTAGATACTCAAATGACGATATGTAGAAGGTAGGCGGATATACAAGTCTGCACTGAGGGGAGAGGTAAGATTATTTCATTTAATCCTCTAAAACTCTTATAATTATTGCTTTCTATATTTTATAGAGGAGGAAACTAGAGTACAGATAAATTACATGACTTGTCTAATGTCACCAATTATAGAAACAAAGCCTGGAGTCAGGGTTTGAAACAATCCATTTGACTCCAAAGCTGAAATTCTTTCCATCGTATCACCCCCTATCCCCACACACCTGTACCTTTTACCGTCAATTCAAAGTTTAATGATAAGCCAGTCCCTCTTTGATTTGTGCCTGGGTCTTAATTTATAAACGTGATTGAGTGACAACATGGAGAGGTCAATGCCATTGAGAGAAAAGTTAAATGTTACTCACAGTTTCTCTAGAAAGGAGAGGCATGCCATGCCACACCAGGCCCCAGGGGGAAGCACCAGTGTTACCGAGGAGGCAGGGAGGAGCCAAGGGAAGGCGACCACAGTCTTTCTTGGGGTTTCCACCAGAAAGGTGAGGTGGGGCAGGGTAAACAGGTTAGTATTGGCTGGTTTGAATAATTCCAGCAGACTTTGGGGCACAGCGGCTGTCCCTAGTTGCCTGGTACCTGGCCTAGGATTGATCAAGGGCAGGGAACTACTGGCTTGGGTGTGAGAACTAGATAAAGGACGAGGTTGGTAGTATGGATATAAGATTGGCTGGTTTGCATATGAAAGGCATGGTCACACATGAGTTGTTAATTACCTAGCCCTGGGAAGGGCAGTTTCCTCCTGGCCAGCTAGGCCTGCAAGACGTCAAAACACCATAAAATATAGAAAAGAAAAAATATGATTAATATACTTTTCCAATCCAAATTTAAAACTCCATCATTACAAGTTTGCTCTGACTTTAGATCCTCTTAGATAAGGTCGTAAGAAAGAAGTCCAACTACCTCAAGGTCTTCTGTAAAAACAGTGGTACATACACATATACTTACAAAAATGCAGGGTCATTAAAAGCTTAATGGGAGACCAAAACAATGGGACAAAATGAATTTCGTAAAGTTGTGCATCAATAATTACCTATTATTTCTAAAATTTAGAAAAAGACAGAAAGATCAGAGCTTCATCTCAAAAACCACCCAGCCCAGGTAAGTTTGTGTAGTAAGAAATATTAGGAAAAAGCAAGAAAATATTGTGCTTTGTTTAAAAAAGAAAATAGGGGGTAGCCAACCAGACCAAGCCACAGTTAGCTTGCCTAAAGAGCCATCAACAACTTGTCTCACACCAACCCAGAAAATGTTACCTTTACAATCTGGTCTGAGATCTACTCTCAAAAGTTGAATGGAGACTTGCTGGCTGTATCCAATACGATTCTCTCCAGACGTTTTCCAGGGAACAGGAATTCGGTTGTATAAGCCACATGGATAGATTCCACTATTCTATTCCATTTAGCCTGGGAACATTCCAACTACCTTTCTTCAGCGTGGACAGAGGAAGAGTATCCTTTGTTTCACACCCAAGTTTGGCCTCCCAGACACAGACTCACCAAGCTGGGCACTGAAAGCTGACCACACACCACTCCCCTCCCAGGCAAATCTCTGACTGATCCCATATATCTAGCTCCAGGCAGATACCCAGACCTGGTACCTTTCTTCTAGCACACATCGTCCCAATCCTCTCCCCCAAATAACCACTCGAGATGGAGAGAGAGACAAGAAAGGAAGCCTGAGCCCCTCCAATCCAATCCTCTACCCCGCTCCGAGCCTGAATTCAGTTACCCCGCTTCCAGCGTGCGCGTGGGCAACCTCAGCTGCCGACCCCCATCGGGCCCGGTCCCAGGGCCTGGGATCCCGTCGGTCCAAACTCACCGGCCCCAGCTAGACAGGCTGGATCCCTCCGGCCCGGGAGGGTGCTCAGGCTCTGACCACTCCTGGAGAGGGAGGCAGTAGAAAGGTCTACACACTGACAAACAGGGCGACGCACAGAGCACGCACACGGACACACATTCCTTGTCCGCGGAAGTGGAGGCCGTACCAGGCTCGCAGCGCTGCTTCCCGGAGCGGCTGTCAGGAGGGAGCGCCCAGCGGCGAGAGGTCCCGCCAGGGCTCGGCCACCCTCACGGATCTCACCTGGGGCGGCCCCGCCGCGGCCCAGCTGCAGCTGCACAACCCAGGCGCCTTCTGATTGGCTCAGCCTCACCCCTCGGATATTCGCTTCCGGGTGAGAGGTGCGTAGTCGCCACAGCAACCGAGTCGCACTGGGCGCATAGCTAGCGTTTGGCTCCCTGCGGGTCGCAGAGCTGGCGGCCCAGGAGGAATCGCAAAGTCAAGAAAATCTCTCCAACACCTCTCTGTCATGTGAGTACCGCGTCCCAACGCCCCGAGCGGGGTAAGGCGTCTTTAAGAAAAACTCCTGTTGAGCCAGAGTTCGGCCCCTGGTAACTCCGGTGCGGCTGTGACAAATTTCCTGAGCGTCTACACTGGGGTTGGGGTGGGGGCCGGAGAGCTCTTGGCTTGGGATCAGGAGACCTGGATTCCAGCTCTGATTCGGCCGTTGATTCGCTGTCGTGACACCTTAGGCAAGTGCCAACCTCTCTGGGTTTCAGTTTCCTCTATGGCGCCAGACGATCTCCATCTCTGAGGTTCCCTTTAGCTCTAACATTCAAAGCTTCGAATGTGGAACCATTTAAGGGCAATTGAAAACGGTTCGGTTTCTTGTATGATCAAGTGCTCTGATTAAAAAGCATTTAACGATTGCTTCCCAAGTGCCATTCATTCACTAGACGTTCGGTTCCCACCAGCAAGTACTAAGCACTGAACTGGACACTAGGGTGAGACAAGAGATTTGACTGATCCGCGATCCCTGACCCAGATGAGCCAGGATCTTGATAGAAGTTTCCGGCACAAAAGCGTGATTTTAATAGGGTCCTAAGGGCTGTAGTAGGGATAGGCCCAGAGTGTTGTGGGGGCTCCTAGAGGAGTCGGGCTGAGGGGAGAGAAGAAAGGCTTTGCTCAGGTGAAAGCTCTGTTTTTCTTTGTGGCTCTTTCTGGGAAAAATTTTCAACCTTCTGTTCTAGTTCACTAATTTACTTTTCAGTTGTGTCCATTCTGTTATTCAGCCCTTCTAAGGAGTTGTATTTCACCAATTATATTATTCATTTCCTAGGTGACTCATTGGTTCTTTTTCATAACCACCTGTTCCTGCCTCAAGGATACTATACCCTCCCAGTCTCTCTGAGGATGTTACAGTATTTTAAAGTCTTCTACCTATTGTGTTATTAACTCTGTTTTCTCAAAGAGAGTGAACCGCAAGCCTTTCTCAAATGGCACCTAAATTAATTTTTAAATAAAAAATATCAGTTCTTGGGGCCAGCCCGTGGCCGAGTGGTTAAGTTCGCGCACTCGGCTTCAGCAGCCCAGGGTTTTGCTGGTTTGGATCCTGGGTGCGGACATGGCACCGCTCATCAGGCCATGTTGAGGCAGCATCCCACATGCCAAGCTAGAAGAACCCACAACTGAAATATACAACTATGTACTGGGAGGCTTTGGGGAGAAAAAGGAAAAATAAAAATCTTTAAATATATATATATATCAGTTTTTTTGCTCCACCCACAGAAATTCTGAATCCGTAGTTTAGAGTAGGGCCAACTTGCAGGTGACTCTGATGCAGGGATCATACTTTGAGTAACATTCTAGTAGACGCTATTGTCCTAGAAGTTAGAGTTTACTTATCTTCTCTACATATGAGTTTTCTTCAGTATTGGAAAAAGTTTCTAATGTTTTAATCCACTAAATGCCCCAGGGCTCTGAGACATAGATTCCTCACCCCCCACCCCCAGACCTGTGGTTTTCTTTTTCAGTTTTTTTTTTCCCCTGTGGTTTTCTTCATTTTTCACCTGGTCTGCATCCCAGTCTCATTCTGTTTGGCCCTTACCCCCGCCCCCCCCCCCGCCCCAACCCTACCCATCCTTGCTTACTATCTTTCTTTACTTTCTATTTCCTCCTACTGCCAAATCAGAGATTCTGCACTCTACCTTACCTCTTGAGACAATCCACAGATCATATAGGCTACCCAAGAGAAATAAAAATATATGTCCATACAAAAACTTACACTTGAATGTCCATAGCAGCATTATTCATAATAGCCCAAACTGGAAACAACCCAACTGTCCATCAACTGATGAATAGATAAACAAAATGTGTTCTTTCCATACAATGGACTATTCGGCCATAAAAAGAGATGAAGTACTGATACATGCTACAACATGGATGAACCGTGAAAACATTATGCTAAGTAAAAGAAGACAGTCACAAAGGACCACATATTATATGACTCCATTTCTATGAAATGTCCCGAATAGGCAAATCCATCGAGACAGAAAATAGATTAGTGGTTGCCAGGGGCTGGAGCAAGGGCTGGGAGGGAATTAAGGGAATGGAGAGAAACTGCTTATGGGTACAGGATTTCTTTTTGGGATGATTAAGATATTCTAAAATTAGCTTGTGGTAATAGTTGCACAATTCTGAATGTGTTAAAAACATTAAATTGTGTGCTTTTGAAAGGTAAGTTTTGTGGTATGTGAATTATATCTTAATAAAGCTGTTATAATAAACAGACAAATAAATGAAAATGGACCATCTAGACAAAATTATTTATTTTCCCAGGACCGTACTCTATACTATGGAAATGCCAAGTAATCATGATATGCTTGTGATCATATGAAGAGAGTCTATTTGGTTAACTCGTAAAGCACATTTGTTATAGTTCTTATGATGTAAAAATATTTATTCATGTGACTTTTCTTAAATCTTAAACAGCTGCAGAAGTGTATAAGATAAACTTTATATTTCCAAATGGAGACAAATATGGTAAGCATACATTTCAATTACTTTTTCTATACAGACTAAAATTAAATAGCTTAAGAGTGAAAAAATGAGATGGTCACATTTTATAAAACTGCTATTGGGATATTAACTCCATTAAATAAAATAGCGTAGAAAAACTAATTGGTGAACAGATTTTAGATCTAAACTCTAATGTTAAGTCTAGATAGCATGCCTTGGAAACCTATGAGATCTGTGAATCTTCCTGCCCTTGAGTCTCAGTGGTTACCAGACCTTCTAGGTCCATGGAGCTTCTCATCCGTGGCCACATTGGTTTCAGTACTAGGGAGCCAATGAGACCCATAGGGGTGCAGTTGTGATTAGGCCTGAACATTAAATACTTTATTACTTAGTCAAACAGGGTTCTCATTTATAATCTTCAGTATTTCTCTCTTGTTTAGATGGTGACTGTACACGAACATCTTCGGGAATCTTTGAGAGAAATGGAATAGGTATTCATACTACTCCTAATGGGATTGTCTACACAGGAAACTGGAAAGATGACAAGGTATTATTGTTCTTTTGAACACTGACAGTGAATAAGTAATCCTATTGATTGAATGATTCCAGGCATTTCACCATTAATCAAAAACACATATGAATAGACTATACAATAAAAATAACAAATGATTATATTTAATGTATATGAGTAATATTAAACCTATGCAGAGAGCTAATCATCATCATTGTCTTTCTCATCTCCTCTTCGCTGAGTAAACTAAACTCATTACATAATTTTCTAGTTAATCCTCATAGCAACCTCATGAGGTAGGTAACATTAATACTTCTGTTTTACAAATGAGGGAAATCAGGGTCAGGTTTCTTGCCCAGCTGGGAAGTGATGAAACAAGAATGTGTATCCAGGTCTGCTTGAGTATAAATATTTGTTCTTTAGGACATTTTTATACTGTTTCCTGGGATAGATAACTAAACTGGTTGCCCTTTAAGATTTTTGATATGGTCAAGGTACCTCAAGGACCCCTATTTTCATCATCATGGACTGCTGAGATGTTCAGGTGTCTCAGATCAGGAACATATGACTTGACAGCCTTCAAAGAGAGATATATATGAAGGAAAATGATAAAAATGTTGTCTTATTTTTGTGGAAATAAAAGGTGATATGATGATGGATTGAATAAGAACTGAGTGGTAGACATATGTGCACCCTTTTGAAGTGTTCTAGGACAACTGAAGGTTAGTTACTGAGGTCGTTTCCTTTATTACAAACAGATGAATGGTTTTGGAAGACTTGAGCATTTTTCAGGAGCAGTATATGAAGGACACTTTAAGGACAATATGTTTCATGGATTGGGGACTTATACATTCCCAACTGGGGCAAAGTACACTGGAAATTTCAATGAAAATAGGTGAGCTTAAAATAAAAAGTCACTGCAGTTCTAAAAGATTCTTTTCAGCCATGTTTGCTTAAATATTAAATTTAGTTAATGTTAAATATTCTTTTGCAATGTATTTAGTTCAAAGATGTTTATAATGTATTTTGTAAGAGTTGTTGGGTTATGTTGGGGAGGAAAATGTTGTAAGAGAGGCTAAGACCATCATGAGCCTCCAAAAGAAGATATCATTCTTGGTAATAATCTGTTAGACTTTTCATTTATTTCCTCTTGACTTCTCTAGTCTATAGAACTTTTTGCAGTCAGCTTGGAAAGGGAAAGCTTGTCACAATTACTGAGAAAATTTACACCAAAAATTACTTTTCCTTGAAATAGCTTGACAAACTTTTTAAAAAACAGCCTTGAGGCTAATTTCATAATTGTTTATTTCATTTTGACCTGATATGTGTGTACATTTTTACTAGGCTAATTTTTAAAATGTAAGCAAAATTAGTTAATTTTCGAACTGCAGAAATCTACCCACTGTTATCCTTTCTGAGCATATGCTTGTAGGAAAAATGAAAGTGAAATGAAACATGAGCACAGCATTACAAACTTAATCTTCATCCTAAATACCATGCCATGTCACCCAGAGGTTCATGTTCGTTTATAAATACCCCTTGATTATCTCCACAATTGAAAGTGCAACCTACAACCTAATTGTTATGAAGTGGTTGATGTGAATACATTTTGAGGAGGGTAGACAAGTGTTCACCTATTTTGAGTGCAAGTCTATGACAGTAATATATAAACTTTTTCCGCTGATGTTAATAAAGAGAGAAAAATCTAACCAAATGAGTTAGAGGTCCGTTTGTTTATGCAAAGTGTGTTTTCACCACTCCAAAGAGTCTAACAAAACACCAGCACAGAGCACAGTGCCTCAAACATAATTGATGGTCAGTGGATATTTGTTGAATAAATGAATGAACTAATATAAACTTTTCATTTTTTAACCGATTGTTACAGTTTTGTGTAAACTTAGCATATATGATCCTAAAGTCTTGGACGCCAAAATTGTATAATGACAATGTTCATTTGGAATAGTAATGTTTTTTGTAAGATATGAAAGCAGGATGCCAGATTTTCAATCAAACTTTGAAAGTGAAAAGATACGATTCTTCAGACATAGTACATAATATACTAGACCATCTTATATCTGGGCTATAAATTCTTGGTCTTGGTTAATGAACAAACTTATCTTTTACTATTACAGGGTGGAAGGTGAAGGACAGTATACTGATATCCAAGGACTAGAATGGTGTGGTAACTTTCATTTCACAGCTGCTCCAGGCCTGAGACTAAAGCTCCACATGTAGATATTCTGCATTAAAGCTTTAATGTGATAATTGAAGCTTTTAGTTGTAAGGAAAACTGTAAAATGTGTCATCTGAAGTAACTTCATACACTGCTTCTATATTATAATTTTGCTAATAAAGCCATCACTCACTTATGCCTTTTTGAACTTTATTTTCATTATCTTATAATTAGTTTAAAATAAATTATGTGATCCGATTGAGAGTTTGCTCATTTTAATAAATACAGCAGAATTACTCAAATCTTGGCAAAGTCAATTTCTAATCCTGTGCCTGAGTTTTGTCATCCTTAAAAAGTGTATCTGTATGTTAAAGGAGAATATCAAGAAAATGAAAAGACAATCTACAGAATGGGAGAAAATATTTGCAAATCATATATCTGATAAAGGTTTAGTTTCCAGAATATAAGAAGAACTCATATATAAATATATATAAGTAAAAAGACAATCCAATTTAAAAATGGGCAAAGGATTTGAGTAGACATTTCTTCAAAGAAGATATACAAATGTCTAATATGCAAATGAAAAGCTGCTCAACATCATCACTCTTTAGGGAAATGCAAATTAAACACAATAAAATACCACTTCACAATCATTAGGATGGCTGTATTAAAAAGAGACAGTAACAAAGTTTGGCAAGGACGTGGAGAAATTGGAAACCTCAAACACTTCTGGTGGGAATGTAAAATGGTATAAAACTATGGAAAACAGTTTCTCAAAAAGTTACACGTATAGTTATCATATTTCCCAGCAATTTCTAAGTACATACCCAAGCGAATTGACTTGTACAGGAATGCTCATATCAGCATTATTCATAACAGCCCAATGCTGGGAACAACCCAAATGTCCATCAGCTGCTGAATGGATAAAGTGTGGTATATTCACACAGTGGAATATTATTCACCTGTAAAACAGAATGAAGTACTGATACATGCTATAACATGAATGAACCTTGAAAACATTGTACTAAATAAAAGAAGCCAGTCACAAAAGTCCCCACATTGTGGGGCCTTTCTGTGAAATATCCAGAATAGGCAAATCCATAGAGATAGAAAGTAGATTAGTGGTTGCCAGGGGAGGGAGGAATTGGGAGGCATGGCGTTTCTTTTTGGGGTGGTGGGAATGCTCTTAGAATTAGTGATGATGGTTCTACAACCTCGTGGATACTAAAAGCCACTGAATTGTTCACAGTAAAAGGGCAAATTTTATGTATAGTTTGTGGATTACATCTCAATTTTTTTAAAAAGTAGATTTTTGTGTCCTCACATACTCCATGCCTGGAAAGTTCTTTACCTTTTAGATAAAATAATTCAAAGATTACCAGAACAGAACATCATGGCTACATACTAAAAATTACAATAAAGATCTGAGTGTTTTTGCTGAGACTATTTTTCCAAAACTGACAAAAAATGGCATATGTAGTAGACAGCTTCTGTCACATTTCTTCTTTCAAAATCTTGTGAAAATTTGTATTTCTCAATATATCATTTTCAAAAATTTTTCATTTTTATTTTTTGTTGTACTACTATAAATCTGAGTTGAAATGTCTTTGAAAATATTGACATAAAATGGTATTTTTGTTAGTTTCTCATAATAACAGCTTTGCATTTAATTTCAAAAGACCCTGTTTATAAGTTTTTATAACAGATTTGTTGCTTAGCATTAACTGGTATGGTTTTAGAATTAAATATTATTGTACTGGAATTTATAAGGAGAGAAATACTAGACAAGTTGAGGTACAGTGAAAGGATGTTTTCAGGAACCAGGACATATAATGCACATTCAAAACTTCTGGAAAATATAGAAAAATGTCTGCTTTACTGCAAACTAAATTTTCCCTAATATTTTTCTTCAAATTATTTAATGTAGCAAGATATATACTTTGCTTTTAAAATCTAACTTTTTATTGACATATAAGTAACTTTTCAATGCTCAGGTTTTCACTTTTCTAAATACCAAAGTCATTCCTCTTAAACAGTCTTCTTTCTTTTGCTCCTTGAAACTAAACACAGTTCAGGTATTTGATTAGTGGATGCTAGAATTTGACCTGGAGCTTATATAATTAGAAGAGACACTAGTTTTCCTCATTTAAAAGCCTAGCTAGCATATGACAGTCTCCTTTCCAGGGAAGTCAAACCTCTCTAGTGCTTCTTTTTATAACCTTTAAGTTAATTCAGCATCCAGATACGCCTTGATCTGAGGATGATATAACCACAGCAAGCAACATGGGGTAAGTGTGTGTTTTTATGTGGTTTAAGAGGCATTGAGAGGGGAAATATTTTTATAAGAGAAGAAATCCCGTTAATCCTTACTAATTTAGACTCACAATATGCTAACATTTATTTAAGGTAGACATTTAAAGAAAACTTTCTATTCAAAAGTTATAAGAATGTAATACTTGTGAAATATTCATTTTCTTGATTGGTTTTTGTATTATGTCATAATCTGCCTTTGTAGGTTGTCAACTATTGAAATGTTTGGGGACTGAAGAGTTTTGCATATTTATGTATTTAGTTGAAGCCAAATTAAATTTTGAGAGCAATCTTAAAGGATGACAGGATTCTTGATTTACAAAGCAGATAAATCCAGCATGTGTGTATATGCCTCTTTGGGATTAAGGATAAAGAATGAAAAAGATTAGGAATGGAAAGAGGTTGATTTATGCCTGTTGTAACAGAAAAGGGATAGAGGATTCTATCAGAGTTCACTCCTTTATGTACAGAAAAATATGTGCTGATTTATTACTCAGGGACATTAGTGAAACTTAATTCTAAACCTTTTGTGGGGCTTTAGGGGCATGATGAGAAGAATTGGATTTCATTTGAAAGCTTTCTATTCTTAAGCGAGAATGGGATTCTATCATAATTAGTATTGGAATTGTATGGGTTTTTATATGCTAAAAAAATAGTATTCTTAAAATAGAAAAATGTGTCTTTTTATTACCCTTTTGTCTTTTTTAATAGCTCCTTTCAATACAAAATTATACTTCTGCAAATAGTAAAGCCATTTCACTGAAGGCACTTCTGAAGGATTTAACTAAATGATCAGAAATTTATACTAGAGAAACAAATTTTTTGACACACGTTTACACTAAGTAGTTTCCATGAATTTCATTAATATCTACATTTTTGCTAATACTGTGGGCTCTGAAAACGCAATCTAACCCAGTTTGGAACCTCAGAGGCTTTTGAAAGGAAGATGATCATACTATTGTTAACTTTTAATACAAATATAAAGGTTAACAGATAAGTGCCTTGTACAAATTTCACATACATTTGGTTGATTTGATTTGGGACAGAATTGATAAGGATTCTCTTTATTCCGCCTCCTTCCTTCTCTCTTCTCTGTGTATAAGAGTGTAAATCATCATGGCAGGCCGCTAGTAAACTCCAGGCGATGGGCATACAAAGAGTCTTCCTTTCTTCCTCTCTGTCTCTCTCTCCCTCCCTCCCTTCCTTCTTTTTTCTGTAATGGCAATAGTTCTTAATCTTTTTTGGGAGTGGAGGATCACTGTAAGAATCTTTGTAAACCAGCCCACCCTCTGTGCAAAAAAATGTAAAACCACACAAAATTTTGCATACAACTTCAGGAGATTTGCAGATGGCCTGAATCCCAATCTTGGGACCTCAGGTTAGGAACTTTTGATCTTGAGGTTTAGGACTGGATTATAAATTACTCAGTATTTTTCTTCGTTTCTGGATTTTTATAAAATGTAGGAATCTTTAATAATTCCTGCTAATCTTCTCTCAAGGACAATGTCGAAGATGCTGGTTCTCCCATTGACCCCCTCCCAACACACATACACACACACACACACACACACACACACACACACAATTTACATGAGAGTGAAACACAGTTTAACCAATATCCATAGATTCAACAATCACATTACTGCTGCTTGTCCCCATGACTTGGTTAATCATTTGTGCTTTCAAGAGTGCCAGGAATCACCTCGGGAATCATGGAAGAAAAAAATCCTCGTGCTTTTATTTGTAAGATGCTTTCAGTGCCCCAAATAAGATGAATTAAACCATAAATTGCTAAATATTACAAATATTACACAGGACACTCTTCTGATTGGTAGGTTTGTGATTATTTTGTTTTCTGTTCCTGCCCTTATTGAGAAAAGAGAGGTTAGCAGATATTAACACCTGTTTAAGTCTTCCTAAAATAATCAGAAAAATTAGAAGTGGCAGCTGATCAGATGCTCAAATTTGTCCATTTGAGGAAATCTCTAGAGTTTATTCCCTGAGATTGAGGGAGTAGCTATTTAGGATTTGGGCGGTGGGGTGGCTACTTATATGCCCTTGTATGGGTCTATGCCAGCCCTTTCCACTTTTCCTCAGGCTACGCTGGCATGGTTTTAGTGAGGAACAAAGAGACAAATATTAGAAAATTGTTATGTTCTCTAGAAAGGCTCCTCCTTCTCTTAAATTTTCACCCGATTTCTAATGGAGTGTGTGAGTGGCTGGGGTGGGTAGAGATGGTGCAGAAGGGTGGATAAAGAGATAATCGGGGAGAACTGGAAGAACCTTACTGTGTAAGGGACTCTGACACCTGCTATTTACCATAACACCTGGGCAAAGGATGAACAATGGGAAGAAGGGTGCATTTCTTTGCTGAGATACTTTTCAATACTCCCCATCTCCTAGCAGTTATACAGTGCATTCCCCATTGATATCTGGGGAAAATATAAGTTAAGGCTCTGCTAAAGTTGTAGAACCAATAAAGTTCATTAGGACAGCATATTCAGCCTCCTTTTAGTTTCCCAGGTCAAATGAGTGTAGAGTACTTTCTCAAATTCTTTAATGGATCTATTCTCCACTGCTGAATCTGAGAATTATAGTCCAACTCTTTTTCTTGGGCAAAGCATATGTTTAGCTCCTCCAGTAACCTTTGAAATGTCACTTCTATCTGTGCCCTCCTTTCCTTTCTAATAGTTGCTTCCCTAATTCAGGCCATCATTACCTTTGGATTGTTAAACATGCCTACTCACTGGCCTCTTTGCAGCCGGTCTTTCCTCTACAGTGCCACAAGAGGCATCTTCTTACCGAAGATGCGTGATCTGGTTACTCCATTGCTTAAAAACTTTAGTGATTCCTTGTTCTCTCCACCACAGAGCAGGCTCCTGACAGGATATCCACGGTCCTGTATCTGTCTCCAGTCTGCCTCTCTAGGCTTCCCGCATGCTCTACCCTCAGTGCTTCCTAGGATCCCTAAGTCCACCTCTGCCTTGTAACTTTCTACTCCTGTTCCTTTGCTGATCCTCTTTTTACCATGTCTACAAATTATTCAAAGCCCAGCTGAAATCCTATCTTCTTCATGAAACTTTCTCTAACCCCTACAACTGGAACTCATCTTTTCTGAAAGTTTTAGGCACTTTATACTTTTCTTATTGCATTTGTCACAACCCATCCCATGCTGCTGTTATTCATGTGTCTCATTCTTCCTACTAGACTGTAAGCTCCTGGAAGGAGGAACAATTTTTTATATTTCTCCCAGCACCTGGCACAATGCCTTTTACAAGGTATATGCTATAAATGCTTGTTGAATTGGAATGAACTGTTTTTCCTATAATCCACAAAAAAAGCTAAAAACTTAATTTTTGCCAAAGTTTCTTTTTTCTTCCCCAATAGAGTGACACCATTTTCCAATTCCGATCTGAAGAACGCAAATGACTGTATAATATCCAAAATATGGGTGACACAAGGGAGAAAGTGTAAAAACCAGGACTGGAATGACACACTAGAGACATCTGAAGAGTGGGGAATTTGTTGTTAATAAGTAAAAAGCGCACACAGGCTCAAAGGAAATGAGAGAAATCTTTCAAGAATTAAAAATGGTTCTTGGTTCTAGACAACTTCCTAGAGGGCCAGCATATCAGTAAGGTTGGGTTCATCTGTATATGATGGAAAAACCAAAATAATAGTGGCTTAAACCATCTAGAAGTTTATTTCTCTCTTACATCAAAAAACAAAACAAAACAAAACAACCCAGAGGTAGACTACCCAGAGCTGTTAGAGCAGGTCCTTTTGTGGGGGACTCAGGTTCCTTCTATCTTGCTCATCTGCCATCCATAGTGTACCACCTCCTGGTCCAAGAAGGTTGCCAGGACTCCACCTATCTCACTGGTGTTTAGACAGCAGGAAGGAAGAATGGCAAGAAAAAGATATGTTCTCTCTTTTAAGGAGATTTCCCAGAAGTCACTCACACTGTTTCTGCTTACACCTCATGGGTAGAATCTATTCTTGTGGTTACACAAGAATATAGCTATATAGGAGAAGGCAGAAAATAATTTTTTAACTGGATTACTAAAAAAGAGGAGAATGGATACTGGGTGGCAACTAGCAGTGACTGACAGAGCTAGTATCAGGCATTACATTGCCTCTTATATTCTTTCAGGACAAAGAACAACATTATGCACAAAAAGGAATCTGTTAAGAAAAATTTTCTGTAAAGTTAAGGGGGACAAAAAAGAGCAAGCCAAGCTAGGAATAAACATAGATTTGCTTAGGATAAAGGACAGGGACCTTGACAAAATGACAAAGGTGACTAAGTTAGCCTTTGGTCCCCTCTACGGCCCACTCCAACATCCCAGCCCCTGCCCCCCAGCCTTCATCTCCCTTAACCCTCACATCTGCACAGTGAGGTGACTATTATTATTATTACTATGCCAATTGTACAGATCAAGAAACAAAAAAACCAGGAAGATTCAGAGACTTGGCCAAACTGCCCAAGAGGCTTCAGATAATGAAAAATAAATAAAAGATATAGCTGGCTTAGAACCTTCTGTACTGCTCAAAAAAAACCCATATAAATCATGCAGTGTTCTCCAAATGGGTTTGTACTTAATTTTGACTGTAGATCACCTCAATTAGCCCCTACAGAAAAATCCATTACAAACCTATTTTTCTTGTCACTTCACGTAGGTGATTTCATTTAATGTGAGATACTTAGGAAACTCTTTAGATTTGTGCCTTTCATTATTTAAGGGTCAGATGAACTGCTTTGAACTCTTCTGATTCAGGAAAGCCCCCTAAGACATGCTGGAGTATTCCAGCTATGTTTTTAAATACATAGAAATTTATTTTTATTAGTCACCCCAAAGATACAAATACTGAGGTCATTGTGCCTACTCAACACCAAATGACTGAAAAAGTAAAAGACTAGAGAAAGAAGAACTGTTATTTTTCACCTTATATATTTTTAACTATGAGAAATTTTTAACAATCAATTGCACACATAATAAAAACTTTTAGTTATGAAATTATAGGAAAAAAAGGGTAGTATAAATTACCAAGTACCTGTCATTATCAACAGCGTTTTATTTTTTATAGAACCTCTAAAGAAATCAGGAAGACTTCACACAACATGATGTGATGTCTGCTGGTGGAGCCAGGCCATGAGGTGAGTGAAAATTGTAAAGAACTACTAGTAAGAACGCACATCAACAAAGAGCTTAGTTTAAACCAATGTACTTGTACTTATTTTGTACCAGTATAGTTATAAATCGTTTTAAAGAATTTTGTAACCTTTCTTTGTTTAAAAACAAACAAATTAACATATTATGGGATTCCTTTATTAATTAGCAGTCAGCTGATAGCCACCTTATAAACCAGTCATGTTACATCAGACTTTAACTGCGTATACAAATGCTTACTCATGGTATTGAGACCAGAAAGAACAATGTTTTAATTGAGTTCTATTTTGTATGTCTTTGGGGAATTGCAAAAAAACCTTAAGAACAACAACATTTACTTTACATTCAACTGATATTCACTGAGTCTCTACTTTATGCCAGGCTTTGTGACATAGTAACTATGTGGGTTAGGTAAGGCTTATCCTCATTTTACAGTTGAGGAAACGTAGGTTTATAAAGGTTAAGTAAAGTTCCCAGGGTCACAAAACTAAATGAGTAACAGAGCCGGAATTTGGAGCTGGAATGTTTGATGCACTTAAGAAAAAACTCCCAACGTTTAAAAGATTATTTTTAAATTTCAAATCTAAAACGTGCACATTGTAATACAAACAAACTTGGTCAAGATGGAAGAGTATAAGTAGAACTTGAAAGCACATCCCACCGCTACGCCCATCCCTCTTTCCAAGCACAACCGCTGTTAGTAGTTTGGCATAAATCCTTCCATATCTTTCCTTTTGTCCAATGTACTTTTCACTGTATCATACGTCCTGTCTACTTAAAGACATCAACAACTAAAGGAGGCTAAATTACCGTCTATCTTCACTAATATAAAATCTACCTTTAAATAATAACTGAAATGCTCATTCAGCTAACATTAGGCATCCAAGTGTAGAGACACAAAGAAGGACAGAAGTCACTCTCTGTTTCCTAGGGACTCATAATCTAGTGTAGCAGTTCCTAATTTGGTTTTGAGAGAGCAGATATGGACTCCTTCGAGAGTCTAATGTGAGCTCTGACCCTTCTCTCCAGAAGAAAATGAATCTACATAAAATTTTGCCTATAATTCAGGGGATTCATGGACACCCAGAGAGTATATGGACCCCTGATCTTGTAGAGTAAGATTTTTATATTAATAATTTAACATAAATACTGTTATGGAAGTGTGGACAAGTTACTGTGGCAGCACAGAAAAGCAAGGACTTAACTCTACTGAGATATGTCACGAAAGACAGGGAAGAGTGGTAATTGCACAGAATCTTGAAGGACACAAGGAGTTGACAGCTAGCCCAGGGGAGGGAAAGGACGTCCACTGAGGAAACATTTATAAAGCCCAGAGGCTAGAAAGGACAGGGGACCACAAGACTGTCTTTGTGATAAGAGCCCAGCATGTACATGAGAGTGACTAAAGTTGGGTTTGCAGAGCTAGGTAGAGGCCAGATCATGAAGGGATTTGTCTATTGTGTTAGGACATTTGAACTTTAGGAGTCACTGAGATATAAAAAGGAGATACCATTTGATTCAGAGTTGTTGGGAGATCACTGATGAAATAATATACTATTAAAAAGATACATTGCTAAAATCAAAAGAAGTTGATTGGAAGGTCATTGCTTTTACAAAGGCGATTGGGAGAATAAAGCTCTGAAACTGCATTTGTAAGATAAAACTCAAAATTTGGGCAACACATCTGGCCCCTCACTGTGGTGAGTCCCAAGCACAATCAAGCTAGCGTCAGCCACTCAGAGTGGATCACTCACTCCCGTTTGCCACACCCGCATGCCCTCTGCTCTTCTCCAGGAACTCCTGATGGACCATTTGGTTTCCCATTGACTCTTCCACCTGCAAAGAGGAGGAAAGAGAAAGAGGGTAAAATAGATCAGGTTCTCAATTTTTCTACCCTGAGCATGTATTGCTTTTATAACTATTTTTGTAATTTAGGTTTTAAAGTAATGTAGTATAAAGCAAGGCTTACAAATAATGTCACAGCTGGTTCATTTCTATTTGGCTGTACTTAACCTAATAGACCTAACTAAAAATCCAATATTAGTTTCCACCTCCTACTCCTTGGCAGTGGCTTCACAATTAAGGTAAGACTATAAAGTCTCAAGGATGTTTCACTTGATAAATATTTATTATTTATTATTCATTTGAAATTTTACTTATCAGATGCTATAAAGGCTTTGAAGACTAAGCTTGTACGAATATTGTGTATGCAATTTTGTGTGTATGATGTATCATAAAAATTTTGTGTGTGATGTATCACAAAAATTTTTTATAACACATTTGGTGATTTAAAAGCATTTGGTCTTTCTCAAAGGGTAGTGCTCCAAAAGGTTTCTCAGTCTACATATTTAGATAGTGAACTTTGTTAAAACAAAATTTACAATTTAGGTGAAATAACATTGATTTTTTTCCAGCTTGCCTTTTCTAGCTCATTAATTTAAAACGTATATGTCTTCTTTCTATTAATATAAAGTTCTGTGTTGTTTTCTTTTTCCCCCAGCTTTACTGAGGTATAATTAACAAATAAAATTGTAAGATATTTAAAGTGTGTGATGTGATAACTTGATATATGTATACATTGTGGAAGGATCCCCTCCATCAAGTTGATTAGCACATCCATCACCTCACATGTTTACCTTTTTTTTTTTTTTTTGGTGAGAACATTTAAGTTCTGCTGTCTTAGCAAATTTCATTTATACAATACAGCCTTATCAACTATAGTCACTATGTTATACATTAGATCCTCAGACCTTATTCATCTTATAACTGAGAATTTGAACCCTTTTACCAACCTCTCCCTGTTGTTTTTTTTAGGGAAAAAAATCATTAACCATAAACATCCTCTGGAATTTAATTAAATTCAACTCAAACTTGTGTTGAGTACCCACTGCAACAAACTTTTCATGTCAGAGGAATGTGAACAAATGATATAAATGAATTTATCTTTAAAACTCAAGCTAATTTTGCATGCCTCTTTATAAAATATCTGAGCATTTAAAAATATATGATAATTTTAAAAATTACTTACCATTGAGTAAAATTACTACCATAAGGAGACGATCCATGATTGTCTCGAGGCTTGAAGTCCAGCACTCTAGTTTGATAAGAACCAGATACCTGCCAGGTAAAATGAATATGAATAAGAAATGCTCCCTGCCCTGGTGGAGCTTACAGAGTTGTGTGAGAACAGACATAGAGACTATTGCCCATAATTCCCAGCTGGGAGAGAAACTAGCAATATAGTATGAGAATGTAGCAGGAAAGTGATTGACTATGATTTGGAGGATCAGGGCAGGCTTCATAGAGTAGGAGGTGCTTGAATTGAGCCTTGAAGGATGAGAAATATTTCATTAGGTATTTGAGGAGTAGAAGATATTTGAGGCATAGAAGATGGGAGGAACAAAGGTACAAAGGCAAGTGTGTTTGATGAAATGCATGAACTGTGACCATCTACACATCTATATCATATTTATAGAACTACTATACAGTTTTACTTGAAATATTATGAAATAGAGAAAGAAATCAAGTAAGTTCAGCTAGTCCAGCCATTAGCTGTTAAAAGTAACAAACTCATTTCAACTAATGTCTAACTGGTTACAGGGACACATGGGGAACTCCACCCAGGCAGCCTCTCCGAGGTTCAGGAGAAGAGTGGCCCCAGAGGATACAGTGAGGTAATAATGATTTGCAGAGCTGATGAACTGGAGTTAGTGAGAAGGGACTCCTGAGATATAAAATTAAGGTCCCCTAGGCAGAGCTGGATCAGAAGACCTGAGGCAGGCTAAAAATCTGGCACTCATTCAAACGGATTTTCTTTCAGTACTCAACATGTGAATAGAGGAGAGGCTGATCCTTTGGTGGAAGAAAGGTGGAGGAGGAGAACTCCTAAGGGCAGTACTCCGCCTCCTGTCCAGGATCACTAGTGGTTCAGCGCTGGCCTCACACTGGCTATACTACTCAGCAAAACAAAAAACTCTACAAGAAAACCAGACCCCCTGCTCTTAGAAGGCTTTTTGGTGACCATTTGTTGCTACTCAAGACTGCGTTTAGGATAGCCCGTCACCCTCACCTCCAAACACACAAACATACAAACCATACCCTCAAGATGTTTATCAAAGCATTCCTTTCGATCACACAAGATACTTTCCTTGAGAGAGGTCCTGATATAGTTTTCTCTCTCACACATTTCCAGGGTTCTTTTAGTACCCCTGATAGATTAGCACGAGCACAGCTCCTTAAGCCAGCTCTCATCCTATTTTCAGGCCAAAAATTGACAAGCTATTGATTGTTGGGGGCTACCCACTCCCCACAACTGGGCTGAGGTGCTGCCGTGGATACAAGCTCTTGGTTCTGATTCCTGCGGTGGTAATCAGTGCCTGCATGATGTTCACCTGTGAACTAGGCACTGGGGACGGCAGAAGCAGCTTCACATATGGTCCCTACCCTTGACAGCCTTTGAATCTAGATACCTCGGCAGGATCCAACATTTACTTTTTCTTTTATCTCTGCTGATCTCAGGCTAGGCTTGCAGCTTTGCCCTAGGAAAAATTGCAAGGGATAGTCATAATCACTACCAGAGACATAATCATACCAGTGACAAAGCTAATCAGACTCTTAGGTTAAGTAAAGTCAACCAACTATTTAAATCATGGATCTGGGATTTGAATCCAGATCTTCCATACTTCAAACGCTCAGATTCTCCATCCCTACTCCCAGTTGGCACCTAGCTTGGCTCTCAGTGTTGCTCTCAATTAGCTAAAATGTTAGCTGACAACAGAGTGTGTCAAAAAAAAAAAAAATCAATCTCTCAATAGCCAAAGGAATAAAGTCATAGTGTTGGTGATAGGCAGTGAGGCTGATATATTTGGGCAAGGGGCCTGACCTGACAGCCATTTTATTCCACTTATTTATGAGGCCCACCTCACTGAGATTAAAGTGGTGTTATCAAATTCTATAATTACCGTATTTGTATAAGAAATTGGGACTCTGTCGTAAGCCATTTTATTATTTTTGTCAAAACAGAACCTTATGACTTGGTCAAGTCGTTTAACCTCTCAACCTCCTCTTTATTTGTGAAGTGACAGGGTTTGGCTGGCCAATCTCTGTGCAATCTTTCAGTTCTGATTTTTTTTCCACTACATGCTGAATCTTTAGTTTATATTGCAAGTAGTTCTCATGGGTGTGGTTTGGTTTGGTTTGGTCTTTCCAAACTAGGATATTGGTTCATTCATTTATTCAACACCTATTTATTTAGGGCCTCTTCTGTGCTAGGCCTTTTTTAGACCTTGGGGAGTGCAGAGTGAATAAAAACATCCAAGCCTTCATGAAGTGGAGGTGGCAGGCCAAGATGGTCAGTAAATAAATAAATAGAGAGCATTGTCATTTGGTGGTAAATGCTGTGCAGAAAGATATGCAAAGAAAGAGAGATGTGTGATGGAGCCTGGGTCCTGCTCATACATGCGTGCGTCACGGAAAGCCTTTCTAATCAGGTGACATTTAAGCAGAGACCAGAAGCCCTAGAACTTTCTTATCCTTCATGCATTCATGCATCCTTCAAGACCTTGAAGTGGTCAAGAGAGAGGAATGAGAGGCCCTGGTGGAGGTGCATGAGAGCTTCAGTTTCAACCTCACCTTTCCCCCTCACATCCTTTGTGTTCCAGGATTTTCGCAAATGAGTTTTTCTCACTTCTGTGATGCTAAACATACTTGTCTAACATTTTAATGACATTTCAAATGTATTGCATCTATTTGTTTACTTAATTTTTGCTAATGGGGATTATGACTATTAACAGTAAATTTAAATTTAAAAAATTATGACAACTGAATTTACAGGATTTTAAGAAGCAGGGATTTGTTTTGCATGTGAACTTTGCATCCAGATTTACAGCATTTCTCTCTTCGGCTTCACAAACCACAGGCTAGAGGAAGGACTCCAGATGAGAATATGTGGGAAGGAGTTAAAGATTCAAGGACTAGGCTGGAAATACTGCTTTCAAAGTGTTGGGTTTTGTTTCTCTAGATACATTTTGCATCTACTGGCTTATTCACTGCCTATCGCATAATTTGTTTTGGAGGCCAGGAGCAGGCCAGGAACCTGGATCCCCAAGCAGGTGAATGGCAGACACTCCAGGCTGAAGGCAGGTCCTCCAGCGTTAAAAGGAAAGAAATGGGCAAGCCCCAGGCAGTGAGGTGTCTAAGGTACATTCCAAAGTGGGTGAAGGAAGAAGAGGATTGATTTTCCCTCTAAATCCAAAACATTAGAATTGCAAACATATAACAAAGGCTAAGCCATTGCAGGCTACCTATTTTATGACCCTGTAACTCTGAAAATGCCCCTTAGGGCTGAGATAGAGCATTAAATCCCCTTGTTCCACTTTCATAGCCGGAATTTCCAGTGGCCAAATTCTTCCTCCCTTAGTCTCTGCATCCATGACTGTTGATTACCAGATTTTTAGGTAAGAGAACACTTAATCAATTCATTATTAGGTCTGATTAACAGCTAATTAATTAGAGAAGGATTATGTATTAAAAAGTTACCATTGACAGCATTTGGCAGATTTATCATCTCAGTCAACTAACTTTTCTTGAGCTTCTACTCTGTGTAAGAACATAGAATGGGCACCAGAGAGACCGAGAGATGGAAAAAATAGCCTCTCTTCTCAAGAAATTTTTAATCCTATTTAGAAAATGAGATTATTCATGTAAGATAAGATAGCAGTAGAAAATCATGGTTTGGGTTCCAATTGAGTTCTATAGATATTCCAAGAAAGGAGGAATAATTTCCTATTGGATTGAAGGCAGAAAGTTCCAGAGAGGGATTGAGCCTGAGTTAGACTTTGGGGAACTGAGTAAGGATTTGACAGTTGGAGTAGGGTGAGAAGGGGCAGACCAGGCAGCAGGGAAAGGGAGAGACAAGGTAGGAATGCAAGTGGTGACTAAGACTCAGGAGGCTGGCACATCTCCTACATACTGGAAACAAAGTTGGACAGGAAGGTGAGGGACATTGTGCAGGACTTTGAGGTTTATGTGATATTTTATTAAGAAGACAGCTGTTCAAGTTTTTGAGCAGGAGCAAGAGATGATCACAGTGATATTTAAAGCGAAATAACCTAGTAGCAGTGTAGAGGGTTGATAAACTAATTAGGATGCTCTTACAGATGTTAAGGCACAAAGCAGTCAGGGTTGAACCACAGAAGTGACAATGGAAAGGGAAGGAGGAAATTTAAGAAACTTTACAAAGCGAGACGCAGAAAGACTTCACTGTGGTGGATTGTAGGATGAGGGGAAGATCATTCTGAGGTCTTAAGCTGGTGCCAGAACTAGGGAAATCTCAAGGGGGTGGCTGGATAGGCTGAAGATGACCGATGTGATGGAAACAGGTTGACTTTGAAGTGAACACAGAACAACCAAGTGAAAATATTCATTGGAGAGAAATATAAGTGCAACTAGGGATATTCATTTAGCAGAAAAAAAAGATGAACAGCTAATTTTGTTTCTGTTCCTCAAAATAAAGACCTGACTACTAAAAAATAGCTAAAACTACATAGTGGAAGAACTAGGGGTTAGGAAATTGTGAACTGCTTAGCATAATTTGGGGTACATTTGGGGTAGATTGAACAAAAGGACGGTTATGGAAGGCTCTGGGGACTGGAGGGCTGGTGATAGAGGCCATTGGTTGCTCTCTAACCATGTTGCTGAGCAATATTTGGAGATACCCTGCTAGATCTTAGCCTCAGCCTTTCAGAGCTTCCAGGACTTTGTGAGCCTCTTCATACTAGAGATGAGGAAATGGAAGCCCAGAGAGGGCTCCTGGCTTTGCCACAGTCCCGCAGTGAGTGAGAAGTCAGGGTTGGATCTCAGTCCACTATTCTTCCCATTTCCTGACGCTGCCGGTCCGCAGATGCACTAACTTCCTGGCTCTTATGAGAATATTTCCACATAGTTCTATAGTGGGAAGCCTGATGAAAACGTTTACAGACTTCATTATCAAAATGCCAAATGGATGGCCTATAAAGAGGGCTAAGTATGTAGCACTGAAGACAGGAAAAGATGTGAGGCAGCATGTGTGCGCCCTGTTAGATCAACTTGCCTTCAGGTAAGGGAACTGTGTTCTAGTGACATCAGAGCAAGATGAAATGGGCATAATCTACACAGAGAATGATTCCTTAGAGCATGCTTATGCAGCCCTACAATAGATTTCAAGTGAGGTTGTTCAGTGTCTTTCCAAATATAAAGGTTCTGAAGAATAGGATTGCTATCCAACTCTCTGGGATGAGAGAAGTATGTAATTCAGTTTGGAAGCAGGAGGATGAAACACTTCTATTCTGTGTATTATTTACTTATTCCTCACCCAACTTGTTCCAAAAAGGAAATTGAAATAGTACAACAAGGGATTTAGGAATCAGAATATAGTTTCTTAGCAAAACCAGCCCCAGTGTGTTCTGGTCTCTTTATGGAATGTTTCTAGGCCTTTTCTCCTTGTGCCAAACTTACCAGATGTGGTAAGAAATTACTCATTGGTTGCGTTCAGTCTGCCTTAGCTCTAGGGAGGGCATGTATGAAATAGGCTGAAATTATAAATGAAAGAAACTAATGATGAATTTACATTTTTCAGTTATCAATAAAAATGTTGAATATTTCTTATATCTAGGTTACTATGCTGTTGGACGCTAGCCATAATGGGTTATAAGATGATCCTCGCCTTAGTGAGGTTAGGTGACAGTTGAGGAGAATGGCCAAGGCAGGCTGATGAAGGGTATGAGACACGAACTGCCCTTTGAAGGTTGAGCAGGACCTGGGTTGGCAGAGGGCGGCGGTTGTTAAGGTAGGGGACCTGCAGGAATGAGATCCTCAGGTAGAAAAGCATATGGCCTGTGGGTGGACTAGTTCTGTAGGGAGAATGCTGTAGTTTTGGTGGCAAAAGAATATCACTGACCTCTGTCAATGGTGCACGGGCTGTGGGCTATTTTTCTGAGATCCTAAATTTACAGCATTTGTCTATGATTTCTAGCTCCTGGAGTCTTTGTTCACTGGGAGGGAGAGAGAAAATACAGTCATTGTAAAGACTAGGTTTTACTCTATTCTCCTTCCTAACAGTTCTGAAAGTGCCAAAGGAAGATCCAAATTGGATGTCATTTTATCTGAACTATGAAAAAAATTCTCCCAGGAGAGACAGCAATAACCTGGTTTCCCCTCTCACCTAAAAAAGGCTTTGGTCACTGATGATCTATTTCACAAGGTACTACTAACTCAGTCATGTGATTCAGATCTTGTGAGTCCTGCAATTGCCACTGCTGTGGCAGGAGGAATGCCTCCTGAGGACTAGTTAAGGTTTTACCACGTTGATATACCCCCCTGTAAATCAGGGTCATCCCTAGGGCTGAAGGGAGCACTCTTTACAGCTCAGGGCTCTTTCCCTTCACCATTCTCCCTGGGGCCTCTCTTGGCTTCACTGTCTTCCCTCTCTTCCAATTAGGACTGACTTAGTGAAAATATAGCGACAGTTGCTTTATTTTCGTTTGAAGTAGGCATTTACCTTGTATTGGGGCAACACCGTGCTCTCTGCCTCTTGCATAGAGTGTCTCTGAGAGGCTCTTAACTTCCACTCAGATGAATCCAGGGAGACAGGGAAAGGTTGAAATTAAAGCAAGTCAAATCAGGATAAGAAAAGAGATAGAGCAGGCCAGCCCCAGTGGCCTAGTGGTTAAGTTTTGTGCGTTCCACTTTGGCAGCCTGGGTTCAGTTCCCAGGTACAGACCTATACCACTCATCTGTCAGTGGCCACGGTATGGTGGCAGCTCACCTACCAAAAAAAAAAAAAAAAAAGAAAGAGGAAGATTGGCAACAGATGTTAGCTTAGGCGAATCTTCCTCAGCTAAAAAAAAAAAAAAAGAACGAAAAGAGATAGGGCACATCTTCCTGACCAGACCCATAGCCCATGAAGCATTCCAGCTCACAAAATCAAGTTCTGACATATTTATTTATGCCAATCCATAAAATGAGTCAGAGGAGCCCCTGGAAGTAATATAATCTGAAACTTCTGATAAGTTTTGATGTCTTAAATGAGGCATTCTTAAATTTCAAATAAGTATCTCTAGCCAGTGGGTTGTTTCGTGTGTGATAGCATGCTGGTGTTTTTCTGATTGATGCTGACACACGGCAACTCAACCAAATTACTCTATCCTGACTGATATTATTAGGTAAGCAAAAGAAATTAAGGTGCCAGTGGAGTGGAGGTGGGAGGATCTCTGTCATTCCATACGTATTCTGACCTAAAGACCCTCTGTGTGCTCCCGAGCTACAGAATTGCCCATTCTCTGGGCTTTGCCCTCTTCTCGCTGGCTCTGGGCACTGGGAGGCTGCTGGCATGGGTGAAGCATCAGTTATCATTAGTTTTGGTGTGGGGCCATTCATTGGGAAATACTGCTCTCTCTTCATTCTTCAAGCCCAGTGATGGGCACAAGGGATATATTTCTGCCAGTGCAACTTTGCTTGATAGAATAAAATAGGATTATTTTTTCCTAACAAAAATCATCTCCAGACTAAAGTCTTTCTATATTTACTACTCATTCTTTACTGCTTATATGAAGCACATTGTGATAAAGAGCATGTTTTTCTTGTAGTCTATCAGATAAGAATTCAATTCACTTCCACAAACATTTTTTGAGCACATGCCCAGAATGGGGAAAGGAGCTGGGGATACAAAGATGAATAAAACACTGCCGCTGCTCCTGAGCTGCTCATTGTCTGGGGAGGGAACTAACGTTCAGGCAGTTAACTAAGGATGTGACCTGGTTCAGTGGAGGGGCCATCCTATTTCTAGCAACCCTCATATTTGAGAAAAGGCCAAGCAGGAGGCTGACGTGAGGACCAAGAACCATTTTCAAAATAAGATTATTTTTTATTTGGGATGTCTAGTGGCAGAGTTCTATTTTAATTCTGTAATTTATTACCTTTGCCACTTTAAATTGCTATGTACTTAAGGATGATTTAATTATACATTTTTTCGAAGTGGGTATAAAAAGTTACGTTATCACTGAGGTATCTTCATTTTAAACACTTGCATACCTATGTATTATGAAATTTGTCTTATCTCCTTATCATTTTGCTTCTAAGGGTCACACTGTACACTTTGTTTTCTGGCATTATGTTAATTAATGAATTATATTAACAGATTCATAAGCATCAAGCCATTTTTATATTCCAGAACAAACTCTATTGGTCATAGTGTTTTATTTTTGTTTCCTAATATTTTATTTAGACTATTTGTATATTTATTTAGGCTATCCTAGAGTAGATTTGGCATCAGAACCTCATAGAATGGATTTAGTGATTTACATATATCCTAGTCTCTGATGTGGATTAAGTACTATAGCTATTTTTATTTATAGAAACTTCCTGTGATATTATCCTGGGTCATTTCTTATTGGGGGGTTGGATATTTGACACCCCTTTCAATATCTCCTATAGATAGTTGTTCTAGTTGACTGTAAAGTTTTTAGAACAAAGTTCAGCAATGTATGCTTTCCTAGTAGAAAATTGTCCATTTCATCTAGCTTTAAAAATTATTGGCAATAAATTACACATAGAATTTTTAAAATAATTTTTCATAGCCTCTGAACTGGTGGTTACATCTCTCTTTTTTGTCCTACCTTGTATTCTTTCTCTGTCTCTCAATTCCCCTCTCCCTCATCTGACTTGTCAGAACTTTTATCATTTTATTAACCTTTTCAATCTGTTTTTTCAAATAGCTATCAGAGCCAACATAGGAATTAATACATTTTTAATGACAGTAAAAGTGGTTCCTTATATTATAGTGCTTTGGAATCCTGTTGCATGAAGCAGTTTACTTAAAGATAAAGAATAATAGAAAGAATAATGGTCTTAAGTGGTGCTACTTCCTGTATAGCTTTGGGTAAATAATTGTTCAGACCTAGGGTTTCCTTCTGTATAAAATGGATGGCAACATGTGCCCTGCCCACTGCACAGCGTGGCTGCAGTGATCAGGTGAGCTCATGTGTGTGAGACTGCTCTGAAAACTGTGATGTACCTACAGACAAGGTCATGAAATATGTCACTTCATGAAATATATGTTGCTTTTAGGCTGTATAGAAAAAACAAACAACCCCTCTCATAATTTTTTTAAAGCATTTTTCTACATCACAAAGATCATATAGACTCTCCTCTCTGAAAACATTTATAGGATTCGTCCTGAGAAATTATTTTAGTTTCAGGGGAAAATATTTCCTCATCACCCTCCCCCCAACATAAAAAGTTCTCATTCTACTAAATTAGAAATGTGCACTAAAGACCCATTCAATAAAGGGCACTGAAATGGAAATTAACTCAAGTCTGCTTTCAATTAATTTCAATTCCCCAAAGTGCCAAACTTTCCTTTTCTGTCACAGCAGTAATTGGAAAGTAATAGACAATCCTAAGTTTTCATGGTTTTATGCGTATATGCGTGTGGGGGGGTATACATTCTAGGTCAGTCTGGAGGAGGGTCAGGAGATTTTTGGTATTCTTTAGGCTACTATTAAGTTTATTAATATTATTGTTTGAATTAATTTCATAAAAATCTGGCTATAACTTCTTAGGTTAACATTTCAACATTCCTATTTCTCTATTGCAATAATTTTAGAACCTTTGTTTTTAAGCAGCAGAAACTGAGTTTGAAAGGAAATCCTTCCCAAAAAGCTGAAGTCTGTGAATCAGACAAGAACAGAGAAACGCTGGTTGAGGAATGGAGAGGGGGCGCGGGACCTCACCAGCCTGGTGGCTTTCTCTCTGCCCCCAAGGCAAGCTCAAAAGAGCCTGAAGGCTTCAAAGAGTACAGACTGAAACCATTGCTCTATATAAGGATCAGCCATGGCTTAGAGACTAACAGGTATTTCCTCAAAACTTAATAGTATTTTCCCAGGGGGTCTGCCAAGGCCCACATGGGGATTTTTAGAGGCACTGCTGTTGCAGAGATGGAAAGAAAGGAGGAAGGCTGGGAAGGAGTAGAAGCCATACTAACTTGATGAGAGGAATGTGGCAGCATCTAATGGTTATTTGAAGGTGGGCAGTTGTTCAAGGGCTACGAAGGGCAGAGTAAAGAATTACTATTGGGCTCAGACAGTGAGAGATTCCCATAGAAAATGAAAAAGACTACAAGTAAGATCTCAAAGGGAATGTCATAATGTAGTAAAGCTCTTTCCAGAAAAGGTCATACTACTTTCCCATGTAATCTTGTTATTCTACCTTTTAAGATGCGCCTTTCAATATATATTACTCACTAATATGATCATGCTCTTCACACTAGTAATTCTCTTCTGGAAACCTAAGCTAAGAATAAATGTCTTAAATATGAAAAAAAAAGCTATATTCCTTTTAATTCTCATCTATTATGGTGAAAAACAGAAAACTATCCTAATGTTCAATAATTGGGGAAGGGAAAGAAAACAATGACACATTTCCTCAAACAACTATTTTTCAGTGACTAAATATAATGATTGTGAAACTATTTGGAGAAAGCCAGGCGTGATAAAAGCATCTGAAAGTTCTGAAATCACAGAGACTTGGTTCCAATTCTCTCTCCCTCTGCCATTTCTTATCCATGATCTTGGGTGTATTATTGCCTTATTTTCCCAAGCCTCGATATCCTCATCTATAAAATGAGGATAATGATACGGACACAACAGGACTGATATGAGGATTCAATTAAATGTGACAATATAAATAACAACTAAGCATAGTGCTTGTTACATAGCAGCTGTTCAGTAAATGTTACTTCCCTGTCCACCATTCCCCATGTAACACATGGAAAGATGCTTGTGCTCTATCAAAAGATCTGTTGACAAACTTAAAGAAAGACATGGTTTCCAAGAAAATGCAAATTACAAAATTAAGTAGAAAACTGAAGTGGACCAATTATTTTTGAAGAAATTGAAAATTGTTTAAAGATCTGTCTACCTTTTTTAAAAAAAGGCACTAGGGCCAAATGGTTTTATAGCTATACTCTACTATATTTTAAAAAACAGATAATTTCAATTTAATTGAAATTTTTCTAGATTTTAGAAAGAGATTGAAAACTGTAATTCATTTTAAGAAGCTAGCATAAACTTAACGCCCAGAAAAGAATAAAAAACAATAAACCTTCCACAGATCAAAATCACTTATGAATATAGATGCAAAATGTCTAAATATTAACAAATAAAATCCAGCAGCGTATCAAAAGAACTATATCCTGTGACCAAGCAGATATTCCAGGAATGTAAGGATGACTCAACATCAAGGGGTCAGCATAATTCATTACAACAATGAATTAAAGGAGATGAAAGCAATTCTATCAATAGCTGCTGCAAGTTCTAATAAAATGCAACATCCATTCCTGATAAGAAAGTTTAATAAAATAAGACTAAAAAGAAATTACTTAAGTATGATATAGATTACTTACCAAAGACAGCAAATATCGTTCTAAATGACTTTAAAGCCGTTTACATTAAAATCAGAAAATGGATGATGTCCACTGTCACCATTATTAATAAACATTATCCTGGAAGCTCCAGCAAATACAATAAGTTAGGACAATGAAATAACTAGTGTAAGTATTTAAAAATAAGGATTAAAAGTCACCCAGAAAACTAAGAAATATTCATTTAAAAAAATCTTCCATAATTAATAAAGTAATTCAGTTAAAGTGGCTGAATATAAAATAAATGTACAAAAAAATAAAGAATACCAAAACCAAAATGGGAAAAATGGCATTCACAATAGCAATAAAAATTATAAAATATTTAAGAACAAATTTCACAAGAAAAGCATAGGACCTTTAAGAAAAAAACTATAAAATCTGATTGAAAGGCCTAAAACCATATCCAGACAAATGGAAAGAACTATGCTGCTCTTGGATGACAAAATTCAGTGTAAGAAAAATGCCAGTTCTTCCAAATTAATATATAAATCCTACTCAATTCCAATGAGAATCCCATTTTTTTTTTTTTTGGAATGGGAAAATTCATCTTGGAGTTCATTTATTCATATGGAAAAATAAGTGTCAGGAAAAGAAACTATATTAAAAAAAAGTTGACTTGCCTTACCAAATATTTTTAAAACATGGAAGAACATCGATAATTTGTGGTTTTGGAATGGAAATAGACAGAAAGATCAGAATGGAATAGAGAGCCCACGATAGATCTCAGTGTATATGGGAGTTTGATATGTGACAAAAATGATATTTCAATTTCATGAGGGAAAAGGATGATTTAAGTAATAACTGGTGCAGGTACAAGTGACTATCCGTGTGGAAGATAAGGAAATTGAACACCCCTCACCCCGTATACAAAACAAATTCCAGATGAATTAAACACTTAAAAATAAGAAAAACCCTAGAAGAAAATTTAGGAAAACATATATATAAAAATTTGGGGCTGCAGAGATCTTAAACCAGCTCAAGAAACCTAGAAGCAATTAAGGGAAAATATCTGACTAAATAAATTTTTAAGTGTTTCAGTAGCAAAAGTGACCACAAAGTCAAAAGACAAAAAGATAGATGGGAAAAATATTCATAATTCGTATGACAAATAAAGATCTAATATCTATTTAACAAAAGCTCTAACAGATAAGGAAAAGGCAGATGACCCAATAGAAAAATACACAAAGCAGAGGAATAGATAATTCACAGAAGAACAAATCTAAATGTCCAGTAAGTATATGTAGAGATGCTCAATAGTACCAGCAATCAGGAAGACTAACTATGAGACCCATCCAACTGGCAAGAACTAAAAAGTGTAAATATCCACTACTGGCTGGGATGCAGGACAAAAGGTACTCATGCAATATTCCTGGGTAAGTGAGAATAATTATAGCCTTTTGGGAAAGCAGCCTAATCATATCTATTAGACCCCCACATGAGTAAAAGCACCAATATGTAAGTCTCTGTGTACCAAGATGTTTGTTATGGCACTGTTTGCAGTGACAAAATAATGGGCATAAAGAGAATGCCCATTGATAAAGGAATGATTAACACAGGTCATCAAAACCATAGATATTATGCAGTCATTAAAAATTAATTTGTTGGATCTATAACCAATCTTTACCTGGAATCAAATTAACTTGGAAAGATTGCCACGATGTATTATTAAGTGAGAAAGATAAGATGCAGAGAGGTATAGTACGAACTGACAATGACAGCCCCGCTCCATATATGTACACTCTGTACATGTGTTCGTATGTGATTATGTGAGGATGGAGAAAGGAGTGGAGGAATGCCAGCAGATTGTTAACATCGGTTGGGACTGGGGAGGAACACTCATGCCCTCTGCTCAAATGGCCACAATAAAAACAACTGGAATGGTAAGGATCCATTAAAAAAAAAAAAACGTAAAATGCTTATGCTACAATATAGGTAAAAAAGTAGATACAAAATTATAGGTAGGCTCCATGAACAATCATATAAAACATCCAAGAGAAAAAAGATTGGCAGACAACACAACCAAATCATGATGGTTGTTTAAGCAGAGGCATTATAGTTATTTTTTCTCTATATTTTCCGAATTGTCTTAAATGTAGTCTTGTTGTTTTTATAATTAAAGAAACAAAATAAAGTGGCTGGCCCAGTGGTGTAGTGGATTAAGTTTGTGTACTCCTCTTCGGTGGCCTGGGGTTTGCAGGTTCAGATCCTGGGCACAGAGTGGTTACACACCACTCATCAAGCCATGCTGTTTTGGCATTCTACATACAAAATAGAAGAAGATTACCACAGATGCTGGCTCAGCAACAATCTTCCTCAAGCAAAAAGAGGAAGGTTGGCAACAGATGTTAGCTCAAGCCAATCTTCCTCACCAAAAAAAAAAAAAAGACAGAAAAAGAAATAAAATTTTCAACTTACTTTCTATTAACCACACATCTTTTTTAATGTCTTGAAATCAGTGACCATATGTACATATGTGACCTTGATGATGTCCTAGCTCTGAAAATGTGTAAATTTACATTTTAACTATGATATATGGAGGGTTTTTGGGTTTGTTTTTTAGTTAGTTGTAGATAAGATAACTGAATCCCCAAGAATTACTTATCCATAAAAATCTCTTAAAAATATAGCTTTACATATTTCAAGATTTTTCCCCCAAATAGTAACAGAAATCACTTCTAACGATAATTTTCAAAGCTATGTGGCTCTGGGCAGGTCACTTCTCTTCCCATCTGCAGCCTTCGGTGGCTTCACCTATAAATGATGGAGTTGGATGAAATAATCTTCTCAGGGCCTTTTGGCTCTAACATTACGTGATTTAATTATGTTCATTATGGAATGCATTAGATATCAAATAAATTAATAACTTGAAGGAGAAGAAAGTTTTCATCTTAGCAATGCTTATATCAGCTTTGAAAGACATTCAGATAGCTAGGGAAGATGCCCTACCTTGACATAACTTTCATGCTCATATGAAAAATGGGCAAGATTCCAAATAGCATGTGGCCTTGACCTTTATAGCCTTCATTTATAACTATGTAGCTGTTGACCAATGCTTTTTCATCCCTGTGTACCCTCCCACCCCGCCAACTTGTTATTTTGCTTTACAGACTTCAAAATGTGAATGAAAAGTTTTAATTCTACTTTCTTGAGGGATAATTTATATAGGATAAAATGCACCCAATTAAGATATATACTTTGATGAATTTTGACAAATTTATGCATCTGGATAACCACTACCACGATTAAGCAATAGAACATTTCTATCATCCTAAAAAGTTCCCAGCGCCTTTTCCCAGATAAGTCTCCACCTCCTACCCTAGGTAACTACTGATCCGCATTTTGTCACTATAGATTAGATACGTCTTGTCTAGAGCAATGAACAAAGTTTTAACTTGTGTTTTCTCAGTCTTGGGTAGTATTAATATACTATTTTGATTGTTTCAATCAGGTTACCTAGTTGCAGGCAACAGAAAACTACTTTGACTGATTTAAGCAGCAAAGAAACTTGTTCAAAGAATACAGCTCATAGAATTGCTGGGAGACTGGTGAATCAAGTTTGGGATAATGCAGCCTGCAAACAATGCCCCAAATCATATAGTACAGCTGTTCTGGTGAGGAAAGCACCCAAAGCAGCGGCTTAGTTACCTAAACTGTCTGCACCAGATCATGGTCACCACCGCTACTTTTGCTGCCACTGCTGTCTTAGGAACTCTTTCTATTTTTTAGAAAGTAGAAAGTATATCAAGTATATGTGTCTTAGCAATCCTTCTGCAACTGCTAGTGTCTATTGGAGTGGGTGCATCTGAGTGGCCTATCCTTGGTCATGCGTCCGTTATGTCTTAGCTTCAAGGGAAGCTAGGAGAACCTGGCGTTTTCAGCCTCTATAGCAGGTGGCATCTGATCAAGCCTCCTAAGGTGAGGGAATCCCCCAATCATTGGAAAAGATTAAAATTCTAGATGACGAAAAAGAGTGCCAAGGCCCACAAACTGACGGTGTTTGTTTGTTTGTTAGATTGCATTCTGAACTTGCAGCTTTGTGTCTAATGTTCACTCCAGCCAGGCCACATTTGATAAGTATCTCCTGGGTGTAAAGGAGTCTACCAGATGCTGAAAGTGGGGACGAGGTCATCAAGAAATGTGTTTTTAATGAAATAGAATAGAAACAGATGTATTGGCCTTCATACTTACTCAAGTTTTTTCTTCTTAATATAATTTCCCTAAACTATAGCCTGCTAATAAAATCAATGGGTCTAAATTAATTGTCAAAACTACCATAATTTTAACTAGTGAATTTCATACTTATTCACAAAATATTTATGTTTATTTTTTAAGCTAAATATTTACTCAATCTTTTCACTCTTCTGAAATTGCATAAACCTAAGTTGCCTCTAATAGCTGTGTTCATTCCAATTGTTTTAAGTTAACACATAAAGGAAGTCCAGTTACTTTGTCAGTTCTACCCGCTATCACTTACTCTTCATTTCGATTGACAGGTCCAGGGAAGAGGGGGTGGCCTGACTGGGGACAATGAAGATGCAATCCTGAAGAATAAGGCGGAGGAGAGAAGAAACAGGCACCATGGAAAAAACCAAGACAAAACAAGGTTAGATTTTTCCTATGTCTTTCTTCAGGGCTCAGGATTCAAGAAATGTAGGTTTTAGTCTTGTCTTGCCATTGTCTCAAAACATGATAATATGTTAACTTGACTATTCTCATTTGCTTATCATCATATAATAACCATGTAGAACATAGACTTGGTGCTGGAGAAACAGGAAATGCTATATATTGAATTTGGTTAGAGTAGTTATTTTATTTTTCTTAGCAGTAACTTTAGGACTGCCTCAGAACAACCTGCTGAATAAGGCCCAGATAGAGATTCAACCGATAGACCTCCAACACCTTCTAGGCTAGCCTAGAAACATAAGTGCTGTATCTTTTAATCTTTACCATATAGAATCAACAACACAGAAGTGGGTTCTGTTATCATTTCCAATTTACGGAAGAGAAAACAGTCATAGAGAAGTCAGGCTACAACCACAAAGTGTCCAAGTTCAATCTGGGAATCCTGGTCTCTGTTCCCAAGTTCAGGTTCTTGCCGTGATTACCATGCTGTTGGGACATAGCATAAAATGGGCTACATAATCTTTACTCAGGCTTATATGGGGAGTTTTGGTAATCTCAAACCATTTGGACTTTATAAGGCAGCCCTCGATGTGTATATGTTCTGGGCTGAGGTTATGTGTTATTTGTGAACTTACTGAGGCTGGGTCCTCTAAGGAAGGGTTTCCTATACCAGCATATCTTAGGAGAACAATATATACATCCACACAACCAAATCTTTGCAACCAGGGCTTTCATCCATAAACTCCTTGATTCACATAATGTGACATAATAGAGATGTAGCTAAATGGGTTAGCAACGAGCTGCCTGTTCTATGTGGATTTCTTCATCTTCATGGTCAAACAAGGTGGTTATGAAAGGTACATTCTAGGCCAAACATTTTTCTCGCTGGGTTGTAAATGATTTTTATAACAGACTACTTCCTTTGTGTTTGCCATATGTTTCAAAGTCTCTAGTGTTGACAATACTGTTTTCTTTCTGCCTGCATCCTTCTCAGAAACTTTCCATTGACAATTCCCTTCTATCAACCCTCTAGCTCAGGAGGACAGTGAGATTCCCTTAGCTGATCTGGGCAGTGATGGGCAGGCAGAGTTCAGAAGTTTGGCAATGATCAGAGGCAGGAGAAGTAAGGCGTATTTTCTGCAGGCCTCCTGAGAACAATAGAGTGAGGACTGACAGGTGCCTGGTGAGCAGCCTTCCTGACTCTAGACCTACCCCCGCAGGTAAACTTCAGTCAGCCCCAAGAACACGAGGGAGACCCCTCATGGGCATTCCCTTCTGGCTAATTCATGATCGTTAATCATTCAGTGTGGTTGAGAAGCTTCCCCACCATGGTAGAACATGATTTTTACTACAAGAGTTATATTAGGTAGATATGGTTTGCTCATTAGGACGTGAATATAAAATCACCTACACAAGTTTGTGTTTTGTTCTTGTCGAATCATTGGTCTCTTGTCGTGCAGGCACAGATTTAGGATCCTATATGTCCCCCTATTCCCTGCATGTGTCTGAAGAGGATAGGGACAGAATGAGCTGTGTTAATTGAAGAGAGCTTTTTCTCCCTACAGGAGAGAATGAACATATTCCGATGAATAATCCTTCCACACAGATTTACCAGGTAAAGACAAACAGATTGTTTTGAATGATCCTATATGTAATAGTGATGAGTGTCCTTTATGTGTAATTTTTTTTAGCACTCGCAAATGTTTCCACATATATCATTGCATTTGTTCACTTAACAAGACTGTGAGATAGGCAGGGCAGAGAGCACCATTCACATTGTACTTTTGAGAAAACTGATTATTGAAGCACAACTTATCCAGTTTATAAAATACAGCACCACCATGCCTACATCAGCTCCACTTTTCTTGCCTGTTGCCACCATCGCCATGGCCCTTACACCACGCAATAACATTTTCATCAGAGAGACGGAGAGAGCAAGATCTGTTTTTCTTCGTTTCCTATTTTAGCAGAAAGAATTGAGAATTGAAAGGGCGTTTCCAATGCAAATGTTCAAATATGGTGGATGAAAAAGTTTTTAAATTCCTTTAAAACAATAGGAATAATTTAATTTATAAGTAGTCTGCAAAACATTATGTAATATGTTTGCAACGAGGATCACATCAGCCTGCTTTGGTTCTCTAAATAGTATTTATTTGACTTCTACCTTTCAACTGTAAGTTTAAAGGAAATTCTGTCCTTAAAAATCATGCAAGTTTATTCTGACATAATTTGTATGTAAAAGCAGCTTGGGCTAGGGTAACCTAATCCCCACCAAGCTCCTCTCTAGAGTTAAGGCAGTATTATTTGGAATATACAAGGAAGAAAGAATTGAGAGGGCTTGGTGTGGGTTGGGAGAAATGGTGATTTCAAAGTTAGCTTAAAGCCAACTTAAAGGTTTTTAACCCTGGTAACTAGGAAAAAAAGTGGCCTCCCAAATAGAGATATGAGAATCCAGAACAGATAGTTTGGGTAACAGATGTTATTTAGGTTTGTTGAGTTTAAGTGATAATAAAGTAAAAATGACAACTAGTTCCCAGAAACAGCATGCAAGTGATCATTGCTGTGGGCCCAATTAGGGCAAGCCAGCACAGGATTATGAAAATATTTTTTAATCATGTTGCTCCTAGACCCACACCAGCAATGGGAGGGGCATAAAGGAAACAGCCTCATTTCAATTTAATGCATATTTATTGAGCAGTTACTATGTGCAAAATCTACTGCTTGGCCCAATGGGAGATGAAACAGACATTCTCATTGATTTTTAAGCATCCACAACGCAGAAAACACATACAATAAAAAGCTCATACAAGCTAGGCTGTTGGAAGGATTCCAACAGAGGCATTGATAACATTCTATGGGATATGGGGGAGGGATGAACTAATATTGGCTGCAGGGTTTGAACCAGGCTTTTAAGGACAAGGTGCTCATTTGGTAAGTGTATACGGGGAAGGGTATTTCAAGCAGAGGGACCTGCTTGAACAAAGTCCTAGAAGCAGGAGTGAGTCTTCACTCAGGGCTGATTTGATGCCTCACTTGTCCAAGACCTCCAGATGCCTTCCCTGCCCACCTCCCTCTGTTCACGTCTGACCTGTGTATGGCATTTGAATGAGTGTATCTCTTTAAACTCAGGTATGATTTAAAGTCTATTAAAATTTTTATGTAGGTCACTCCCTGAATGTTGGCTAAATATAGCTGCAGTGGGGGTGGCCTCATTCTCTTATTGTATCACAAATCCAAGTACATCTATTCACAGTGGAACAAATGAAGCAGTGCAAGTGAAGTTGGTCTATATGACCTCTGTGATGCTGTGATTATAACCCCATCCTTTGTTTTAAAAGAAAGCTTCCTAAGTCCCAGTCTGTGTGCTCCAAGCAACATTTAACCAAAAGAAGACGAAGGAGCAGAAGTAAAGAAAGAAGAAGAGGAAGAGGAAGGGGAGGAGCAGGGAGAGGTTAACTATAACAGAGCACAATCTATTCTAAAAAGGCAGAGCAGAATATGAAATCTGAAACAAAATGACATTTCAGCCATTCTCTATCTTCTTATTTTATTTTCTTGATATATACCCATCCCTACCTGACATTATAGTAAATATTAATTTGTTTGTTTTTTGATTGTCTGTCTCTTTCTCTAGAATGTAAGCTCCAAGGGCAGGGATTTAGTCAATTTTTCTCTCTATTGTATTCTCAGCACAAACTACAGCGCCTGGAATATAATACATATTCAATAAATGTTAGTTGAATGAATGAATGAGTGAATGAATATCTGCAAGACGTATATATTGCTTTGAACCAGGAGGTCTGATGCAGTCATTCAGTCTGGTGCCAAATGGTGCTTGGAAAATTGTCTGGTTCTAATAAACTCCAAAGGGGTTTAAAAGGTTAAATATAAAAAGTCAAGCCATAAAAGTTTAGAATAAGTCAATATTTATTTTGTCTCTGGATGTGAAATATCTTTCTAAGTAAAAAAGCACTGGAAGAAATCACTAAGGAAAGGGTTAGAGGGTTCATCCACATCACAATTTAAAATTTTCCCAATGTAAACATATTTTCAACAAGTTCAAAGGCATATAACAAAATCCGGAAAATTCTTACAAAAATATTACAAAGGCTTAATGATATACAAATAGTTCATGGAAATCAATAAAAAAGAGGCTTCTGAGACCTCAGTAGAATATGGGCAAAGAACACAGACAATTTACCAAAGTAAATTACAGATGGCTGATAAACAGAAGAACAGGTTGAAGCTCAAGGAAACAATGATTAAAACAAAGAGCATTATTTTTTGACCACCTAATTAACAAATAATAAAATAATTAATAATATTTAGTTCTGATGAGTGTGTGTAAATTGGTGGAAACTTTTAGGAAAATCATTGTTAAAATGCAGTAAAAGTGTTAAAATATTCATACTCCTCATTGGCTCCCTGTGCTTTGGATGGCCTTTACCTCCTTGGTAAGAATAAGGTACGGTGACCCAAATCAGGGCACAGAAGCCAAGAGGAGAATGAGCACTCGCATCTCCGAGTGCATTCCAGGTAGCATGACTGCCAGGACAGGTGAGTCAGTGTGGATGCACCGACTGATCCTTGGGTGTACTGGTTCAGTGTACTTCCTCCCTTTTGTTTGAACCCAGGTCTATTCCCTTTTTCTCTCGTCCTTTGTCCACTGTACATAGCCCTCACAAAGTCCATCCCAATCTCTTTTCCAGAGCCAGATTGTGCTCCTTCACCACTGATTATTTCATTTTGCATACGGATTTTTAAATTATGATTCCATTAACATGAGAAGTTGGGGAGAGGGTCCCACAATTAAGGCAACAGATGTAACTGCACAATTTAGTCTTAGCTCAATCCTCACACTAATGATTTGAACTCCAACTGTGTTTTTGGCTCACTTATAGCCTTAGGAATGTAAACACTGCAGCTTCTTCCATTTATATTACTAATGTTTCATATATCATGTCCAAGACATGTTTTTCTACATACACTAATTTAGAACATTACACATCATACAGTGTGTTTCCAAGAATATTCAACTATATTATTATAACTTTTCAAGCCCTCTGGTCAAATATATTTTGTATACTTATTAATTAATTGAATATATTGTCTTCCTCCAATATAGTAGATTTCTCTTTGGCTCAAATACTACCTAACATCCTTTGACTCACAGTAATTTCATATTTAGGAATTTATCCTAAGGAAATAATCTGAAACACAGGAAAAGCTTTTTAAAAAAGCATTATATGTCAGCATTATTTATGATATTGAAAAATTACAAACAACATAAATTTCCAACAAGAGTGAATGGGTAGGTAAACTCTGGCACACCCATAGGATGGAATATTATGTAGCCATTAAAAATAGACACTTGGGAAAAATTTTGAAGGCTATGGGAAGGGGTTTATAAGAATGTTAGGCAAAAAAAGGGGGGGAGCAGAATCAAAATATATCTGTAGTGTGATTTCAACCATATAAATATCTATATTTATATACACAGAACAAAACAGAAAGAAATGTGCCAAAACATTAATGGTTGTATTAAAGTAATGAGATTTGGGGGGATTCTCTTTTTTCTTTTTCTCTGTAATGGAAATAATTTAAGAAAATGAGTATGTGCTGAAAGGATCTCTAATTGAAAACTATGGGAACCACTCCTACAGTAATAGGTTTCATCATCAAAACTGCCATTGACAGTTTTCTAGAATTTGTGTGTCCTATTTGAGCCCCAGTCTCTTTTTACTGTTGAGGAATGTCTTCTAACACTAGAGAAGTTAACTCTACTAGGCCTGTGCTACATCCAGGGATCGATAAGATAAATTCCCAATACACCAGGCTTCATATCAGCTTCAATAATGCCCTGTAAGAGGGAGGTTAAGGGTCAACCTCTGCAGAGAATGTAGAGGAGTAGATTTGGGGAATTTAGTCTTGACAGTTCAAATAAACTCCTGCCCACTTTGTGTTTTAAATCATGGCATTTTCTGGGGATTAATAAAGAGGCCTAAAATTAGGAAGATGGAAGTTGTAGAAAGACCATATTTCTTCTGTAGCAAACCTGGTTTAGGGGGAAACCAGAGCAATTACCTTGGCATCCTTGCCATCATGTGCTACTTCAAAACACCTGGGTTTTTGCTCTTATAGAGCCTTTAGTCAGATGTTGTAGGAATTTGACACACCTCGTGGAAGTTTCTCAAATCTTGACATTTATGACTTTGCAGAGTTCTCAAGGCACAGGCTCAATCCCCTGCATTTGCCTCAGAGTAGCCTTCTGACCTTGATAATGGGACAGAAAGGAAGGAGAAGTCTGTGTAAGAAACAAATTGGAACTACTGGCATAATTTATGAATATTTAGTTTGAGGGATCTTTGGTGGAAAAAAAGTTGGAAGACATTGACTCAAATTCATCTTAAGAAGAGTTAAGAAGCCAGAAAAGTAAAGAAAATTGAGAAACAGAAATTAAGAGCAGGAAATAGGAAGAATTCAGACTCCTCTCCCCTATTTCTTTGAGCCTAAGATGCCCTCTGTGGTACCCTAGGCTTCGAAGTACAAGTCTTCCCTGAACCTGCCTCCAGTGGGAGCCCGCCTCCAGCGGCAGGATGGAGGGATCATAACCTCTCTAGAGCAGCTTCATGAAAAAATCAACGAGATGAGGAACGTGTTCAACTCGCTGGAGAACAAGGTAGACACCCATTTCTAATCCTTGGGGTGGGCTGTGGGCTGCCAAATAAGAAAGCTGAAGAGAGAGCAGAAAAAAGATGTTAAGTCCATGTCTTCAGAATATTTTTTATTCACAAAAGAATGGCCAGTTGGTACTGGAAAACCAGTCTGTAGCAGCTAAAGAGATTAAGAGCCCTAAGCATCTTAAAGGTGAGATGTTGTCTCAGGTGTGTGATTGTGCTCACCTGGCATCTCCTCCTTGACTGATCAGCGGTTGTGAAGCTGTTTATAAAGCAGTAGGGTTACTTCTGTGGCAGGTACCCAAGGGGATCAAAGTAAAATATGGGAAGGAGATGGGCTCATACCTCAAAATTCCCAAAGTCCCTATTTAACCTGGCTGTTAGGGAAAATTTTTGATAGTTCTTAATTTTTTGAGAGTTGGGGTTCTACAGGTAAGAAAGAGTCCTTTTCCCTAGGACCCTCCTGCTGTCTTTTGGCCCCTGGGGAAAACTCCACTCATTCACCTCAGGAAGCAGTGATAATGAAACCTATTTCTGTCGGATAGTGGTTCCCTTTTTTTTCCAAGCAGGAAACCTGAGCGAATTTTGGAGCACCTGAATGAATGTCAGATTTCCTTCCTTCAATTTTAAAACTTGCATAAATTTTGCTTTGATATTACATAGCCGTTGATTTTGTTTATTTTGCTCACAGAAGATGAATTTATATAATGAGAATTACCAGATCAAAAGTAGTTGATTTAGTGAGTTAATCCACCGTGATTGACTGAATTAGGACATGCGCTGAAATCCATTGCAGAGATTAATTAAAATAAAAAATGATTGGAATGAAAAACATTGTTCATGTTGTTTCCCAGTCTTCCAGCCCCAAACACTTGACATCTTGCTTTTTTCCTCAGAATGATCTCTTCGGTTTGTCTTATTTCTCCCTCGAAAGAAAATTTTGTGAAGCACAGTGGACCACAAAACCCTATATTTTAAAAAATATGGTATAGGAGACTAAGTCATTTTATAGTGGGAGGTGCCATTGCAAGTTGGAACCATTTGGACGAGCAGATTCCAAAAATATACATTTGACAGAATGTTTAAGAAATATACATTTGATGGAATTTTAAGGCACCTGGATTTTAATTTCCATCCCTTTAAGATAAGAATACTTGGGGGATACTTTTAATTATAGAATGAACCTACTAAAAAGTTCTGTTTTAAAGAGAGATCTGTAGTAAGAGTTCCTCTACTTAGCAGAGCATAAGATCGTAAGTGTCAAGAAAGTAATGTTATTATTATCTTATTGTTATTATTACCTAAACTTTCTGTCTGTTGAAAATACTTTTTACATTTGTTCAATAAATAAAACTGAACTTTAGAAGTGCTCCATTTTCTCCACATTTCTGTCTGTGCTTAACTTTTTTCTTTCTTTCTTTTCTTTTTTTCTTTTGCTGAGGAAGACTGGCTCTGAGCTAACATCTGTTGCCAATCTTCCTCTTTTTTGCTTGAGGAAGATTTTCCCTGAGCTAACATCTGTGGCAATCTTCTTCTAGTTTTTTTTATGTGGGATGCCACCACAGCACGGCTTGAAGAGCCGTGCATAGGTCTGCACCCGGGATCCAAACCCGCAAACCCCAGGCTGCCAAAGTGGAGTGTGCAAACTTAACCACTATGCTACCGGATCAGCCCTTTGTGCTTAACTTTTTGATTTGCAACTTAAAGGAGGAGAATTAAAATTTCTCGAACACCAAGCATGCATGGCGGCAGACACTTTACCTACATTTATTAATTTAATTGTCAAGTAGCCCTGTGAAATAGATGTTACTATAGCTATTTTATGGATGAGGAAACTGCTGCAAAGAGGTTAAAAAACTTGCCAAAGGTCTTGGTACTTGTAGGAGAGAGCTAGAATTTGTACCTTTGTACCTTATCTGACTCCAAAATTGACACCCTTTTCATGGTGTGGAAGGTGACAAGAGAAGTCCAATGTGTGCATTCCTACATGATCAGGCTTGACTGCTGAAGACAATTCATATCCCTGTGAACAACAGTGCTGAGCTCCTACCATTGTAGATATTTCTGTGCCCTCCTTATGGATTAAAGCCCACTGCCACTGAAAATGTCATTCTCTCTTTTTCCATGACATCGTCTAAGCATATATATAAAAATAAATTCTTCCCTTTCAAAGAAATTCTCAGATATGCTTAGTTATTACTCTTTTATCATTTAATTTTTTTAAGGAAAAAAAGAACTGAATTTCTTCTTCTTCTCCTAACAAGTAGGGATAATATGACCCATCCCTTCTTTCATGGAATTTGAAGAGTTACCCAATCAAGATTGTCTTTCACATGCATATGTTGCTTTTCAAGGTTTTTAAAAATCTCATTTTAATCAAAGGTGTTAGAATAAATAGCAGCTTGCAGGAATACTTGTAAACTTAATTACTTGCTTGATTTCTTGTCACTATCAAGCTTTAGCATGTGCTGTATAAAAAGGACCCTCTTTTCCCTAGATGAATGGGCCAAGGTTGTTTTAAGTTGTCCAAACTTTAGTCTACCAGTAAATGAGGTCTGTAGATTTTCAAGAGCCTGATTTCTCAAACAACAGAAAAAACCAAGGGGTCAATGGTACTACTTATAATAATTTATAGCAAGTTGAATTCACTCTTCGTGTACTGTTTAGTTGCAGGCCCTAGCCTCTGAACTCAAAACTGGTTTCACGGAAGCAATGCAAGAACTGTCAAGAATTCAACATGGAGAATATGCTTTGGAAGAGAAGGTTAAGAGCTGCAGATGTTCCATGGAAGAAAAAGTTACCGAGATGAAGAATTCATTAAACTATTTCAAGGTAGGCTCGTCTTTTGTGTCCCTGCTGAAGAGAGATTCTTGGCTTTAATATCAGAAGTAGAAAACTTCGCATTTTGCATAACAGCCAAATATCAGAATTTTCTCTTTGGCTCATTCACTAATTATCATGGAAAAACATCTATGTCATGTTTTTTTTTCTTGGATCTCTGTGTTAAAATCAGAGGCCACAATAGAAGTAAAATTTTCATCTCTCATTCATTCCACAAATACGTATTAAAAGCTTACTATGTACTAGATATTACGTTATGTTCTTTTATCCCATATACCAGATTAAATACATATCGATTCTTCTTTCCTAGGAAGAGCTGAGCAATGCCATGTCAATGATCCAGGCCATCACTTCCAAACAAGAAGAAATGCAACAGAAAATTGAACAACTTCAGCAGGAAAAGCGAAGAGAATCTCGAAAAGTGAAAGCCAAGTAAGTGTCTTACAAAAAATTTACCAAAGGCAAACCCATAAGCAATGGCTTTTATGGAGGCACAGGGAACATCTTCTCTGCTGTCGGCATAGTGCTAGCTGGCCACTGGCCCAGCATGGGATGGATGTTACAGAGCCATTAGAGTTGGTTAATACTAAAAATAGATAGAAACTGTTAAGAAAATGCACTTAATACAATAGGAAGTTAAATGAAAATGATATGCAGTGGCATGTAGAATTTGATTTCAACTGTAAAAACATGTAAAATACATCTAGAAAGATATAGTTGAAAATGGTTGTTGTAAGATACTGAAGTCGCCAGTGATTTTCTTTTTAATTAATTTTCCAAAATTTCTCTAATGCTACTATTTTACTTCTACTATTGAAAATAAATTTATGTTAAACAATATGTCAACCAGGTTGAATCAAGTAAAGTTTCAACACTAAACATATATAATCTTTATTGTTGTACATTTTTAATATTATGTGACCCTGGAGAGTGGCTTATTGTTTTCAGTGGAAGACCTGCTGCTTCCGGGTACCTTTGTGTTGCTTTGTTAAGCGAATGTCAATCATCTCAAGCAAATTGTCCCCACTGCAAACTCTGTAACGACTCTGATGATAGGGAAGTCAGTAACAGAAAAATAAGAATGTGGATATTACAATTAAAAGGTGATTTATAGGTATTTGAAATTTTTTCTCCAGCTTTGGTAATGAATTAAGATGAACCATATGAATTGTTAGTGTTTAACCATTTTTAATTTACAAAAAAAGAAATTTTGTATGGTTCAACCTAATAATTTAGAAATTTTCTTGAGTTACTCTGAGCTGACTCTCTTCTTAACCCATCAGGTATTAAGACTCTTTGTTTCTCTTCCACAGGAAAACTCAAAAAGAAGAACACACCTCACCGGCTGGGCCTCCACAAGCACAAGGCAGTCCTTTCCGTTCGATCAATATCCCTGAGCCTGTTCTTCCCAGTGAAGACTTTACCAACCTCTTGCCTTCTCAGGCCTATGAAAAAGGTACAGTTGACAAAGCATACTGAATTAGCCATGCATTTTCCCCCTTGATTCCTAAAGACATAAGAATAGTAAGAATGGGTTTACGTCCTCCATCCTCATTAGAGGAAGATGGAGTATTGCTCAGAATTTTTCCCCTTGTGTCTGGAATTTAGAAGAATCCAGAGGATCTGAGAGACTAGGAGAGTCTTCCAAATTTTAAAAGATTTTCTCTTTTGGGAAAATGCTAATCTGAGTATTCTAAATTTCAAATGGAGTAGAAATAATTTATTGCACAATAATACTATAACAACCATAGAAGAAAAATGTTAAAAAAATTATTCACTCTAATAAATCGTTTTATTTTCCACATTACTTCTCAATCCTTGTCTCTCTGCATAGACACAAAATTGTGTGTTCTGCCTTTTTTTCAGCAAAGGTTTCACTCATATGAGAAAATCATATCTGCTCTAACTGGCAGGCAGTGATGTCAGTGTCGTCTAACTCTGTCTTCCTCCTTCCCTGGAAGACCAGAGCTGGTGCTGTCTGTGGGCTGAAATAGTCACCACCACATCCCTGATCTGAGGGATGACAGAACAGATACTAGAAAATTGTTTGCAGGCAGTACTGAAGAAACTGGCTTTCCAAGGGATGTCTGTAACCATGTTCGGTCACATGTTTGCTACGTCTTTGTATCCTCAGCAATGTCAAGCAAAGCACCTTATACACAGGAGCATGAATGAAGATATTAACATCATTTAGATGAATTTTCTTCTTCTCCTTTTTTTTTGGTCACATGTAGAAAGTCTCCAAAAGAAGCTCAATGCCTTCTCAACCAATTGTAAGCTCCTCAAGGGCAGGACTGGTGCTTTCCCACCCTTATCGCTTAAGTGAGTGGAGCTCACTCATATATTCATAGACAATAAATGTGTTTTGAATAACTGAATTTAAAAATTAAGTCAAATGGCTTTTAATCAGTATTAACTTCAAAGTTTAGATTTGCTTTTTTATTTTTAGTTTTTTACCCATTTGAGTAGTTATTTTACATACTGATCAGTGCAGCCTGGGAAGACTCACTTCATCCACGTGGGGAATGGGTTCATCACAGGTGGCTCTATTTTCTTTGCTCCATGTCATGGAGAGCATGACATAAAAGGAGGATTTTGATAGGGAAGAATACAGGATGGGCTTGGAAATTAGAGGTCAGAGCAATGCCAGATCTGGGGCAGCTGAATGTGTTCACAAAATAAAAGACCATACTTTATATTTGCAAAGTGCCCAGATGGATTTAAGTTAGCTGCTTAGCGGTAACTCCTTCCTTCCCTCTTATGTAGGCATGGTTTATATAACATAGTTTATTCTACCGAGTTGCTGCAGAAATTTGGGAATAATGTTCCATAATATGACATTCTGGATACGATTGTTGGTAGGTTATGTTAAAACTCAGGGTCAAAGGACCAAACTTTCAGAAAGGGTTGGCTTACTTACAGTTAATTATAAAAGGATACAATTGTTATCTATTGCCCCAAAATTTATTAGCTTAAAATAGCAAACATTCATTATGTCACAGATTCTCTGAGTCAGGAATCTGTGCACAGCTTAGCTGGGTGCCTCAGCTCAAGCTCTCTTGAGAGGTTGCAGTCAAGGCATTGGCCATTCTGCTACCCATTCATCCTTCCTTCTATCTCTCCGTTCACCTACCCATCCATCCATCCATCCATCCATCCACCCCAGGCACTGATTTAAGGGGTGGGATATAGTTATGAACAAAACAACAAATAGCCCTGTCTTCATGGAGCCTTTGTTCTGAAGGAAGCAGACAATGAACAAGATAGATAAAATATGTGGCATGGTAGACAGTGATAAGGAGAAAAATAAGGAAATGCAGGTCTGATTTTAGAGAGGGTGCCAGGTAAAGACCTAAAGGAGGTGAGAAAGTTAGCTTATGGATACAGAGGGGAAGAAAGGAAACAGCCCGTGCCGAGGTCCTGGTGGGAACGTAATTGACATGTTCAAGGAATAGCAAGAGGACCAGTGAGGCTAAAACAGAGCGAACAAGGGGAAAAATGGGAGATGGAGTTTTAAAAAAAGAAAAGAAGCAGCAGGCAGAGGAGGGGGGCAGACATTTTAGGACCTTATGATCATTATAAGTTCTTCAGCTTTTACAAAGAAATGCGAAGCCATTGGAGAGCTAAGCAGAGGAGTGACAGGGTCTGACTCACATTTTAACATCATTTTGGCTCTTCTCATCATTACCATCCTCACCATCGTAGTTAAACAATAATTTAGCTCTTACTGCGTGCAGTTTGCAAATATTAACTGATTTAATTCTCATGGTAGTCTATGAGGTAGGTACCACTTATTACGTCTTTTTGCAAATGGGAAAATAGTGCTTGCCATACTATATTGTAATTTTCCTTTTTTTACTGCTGTCTTCCCCAGTATACTGTAAACTCTGTGAGTCTGTCCCCAGTGCCTGAATAGAACATGCTAGTCCATGTTAGTGGAATGAATACTGATTGAAAACTTTCCTTTCTTTGCAGCCCAAGATTCCCGATCCATGCATGTAGGAGATAGTAATGTGAAGGGAATGATGGGTCCCGGTAAGTGGCTCCTTGAGTTCTCTTTTCTTCTAGTAATTCCACCCTTTCCCTTCTTCTACCTTCCTTGCTCCTGCTCCCTTAGTCCCCAACCAGGCATGAAAGAACACGGGCAAGATAAAGCATTATGGTTTCTAAGATTCCAAGACGTGTGCTGGAGTAAGTCAATGACTCAGTTAAACCCAAGGAGAGAGAAGGGGTGGGGAAGGTTAAGACAAAACCAGTTTTCTTGGTTCTTTCTGGCTCATTTCAATTACCAGTGAATTAACTTTTGCTGAGAACTCACAGGTGTATGTAGCATGACTTAAATTTTCTATGGACCACATATTTTATAGTTAATTTAATTTAAAATTATTTACTTATGGGGCTGGCCCGGTGGCGCAGTGGTTCTGTTCGCACATTCCGCTTCTCAGCTGCCCGGCGTTTGCTGGTTCAGATCCTGGGTGCGGACATGGCACTGCTTGGCATGCCATGCTGTGGTAGGCGTCCCATGTATAAAGTAGAGGAAGATGGGCATGGATGTTAGCTCAGGGCCAGTCTTCCTCAGCAAAAAAGAGGAGCACTGGCAGTAGTTAGCTCAGGGCCACTGTTCCTCAAAATAAATAAATAAAATAATTTACTTAATAGACAATTCACCAGAATTTTATAAATTATTTCATCTCCCCTCTCTCCCTTCCTCCTTCCTTTCTGCAACTTACCATCATCAGGGCCGAGGAGGACAAATTTCAAAAGACAACATCATCTTTAGCACTGTTCTTCCTCCTCTTTCTGTATTTTCTTTCGTAGTGTGAAAGGAAGCACCTGAAAGGAAGCAAATATGAGGAGCCAATAGATAGTACTATAAGCTAATTATATTATTTTATAAATTTATTTTTTTTAATTCCTTATTTAGTAGACACTACATACAAAGAGTAGAGGATGTATAGACCAGAAACAGAGAAAGGCAATCCTTTGCCACTGTGAAGACTTTTAATCCTTAATTGATATATTTAATTCTCAAGAGATAGTTGTCACTAAACAGGGGTATAATATTTAAGAGTTAGTAACAAATACAATTCTTTTTTTAAGTCAGATCGTGATGGCAGGTATTATTTTTCAGGAATGAACCCAACAACTCCAGAAGCAGAAGAAAACCTTAAGTCTTGCCTCTCAGCTGATATCCAATCCAAGGGCCATCTCCCATCTGGTGTATGGAGGCAACTTAAGGATGGTAAAGAATGGGGTGAGGAATACGTCACAAAAGACCACCCAGATAAACTCAAGGAAACTAGCCAGGGCAGACACAGCTCCTTGGAAAATGTATTATGTGAAACCTCTCTAGCTGGTAAGTTCCAAGGGGGAATGGAGGCTGAAATTTTAAAGAGCAGGAAACCTAAGGGCTAGAATCCTTGCAATTTAGATTCAGTGGACATACAAGACCACCTTCTCTCTGGTTTCCTCTTCAGATGAACAAACTAAAGCCTACAGAGGTGAAGGGCCCCACTTGAGGTCACATGGCCAGCTGGGACTACCACCTTGGTTCTGGGTATCCATGACACTTAGTAATGTAGTGCTTTGGGGAAAAAAAGGCATAAGGTTGGTGGAGAAGAGGGCAGAATTTTGTGAGCCACTTATTCAGTGATGCGGAATTTTCAATATATGAATCTTGTGTCTACCACCAAAATGTCCAACACTGTGACAGGGTCTGTTCTCCCTTCCTCCATCCTTTCTTCCCTCCTTCCTTTCCTTCAAATCATCAGTCCTTACTGAACACTTACTACATGTCAAACAATGGTATTTCCCTCCAACTATTTTGTGGGCGGTAATTTTTTTTGTTTTGTTCTGTTTTTTGGTTTTTTTTTTTACAACCTTGTGAAATTTCAGTTGTACACTATCGTTAGTCATGTTGTAGGGGCACCACTCCCCCCTTTGTGCCCTCCCCCCACCCCCTCTTTCCCCTGGTAACCACCAATTAGTTCTCTTTGTCTCTGTGTTTAACTTCCACCTATGAGTGGAGTCATACAGAGTTCGTCTTTCTCTATCTGGCTTATTTCGCTTAACATAATACCTTCAAGGTCCATCCATATTGTTGTGAATGGGATGATTTTATCTTTTTTTATGGCTGAGTTGTATTCCGTTGTGTATATATATATATATATATATACCATATCTTCTTTATCCAATCATTGGTTGACGGGCATTTAGGTTGCTTCCACGTCTTGGCTATTGTAAATAATGCTGCAACGAACATAGAGGTGCATGGGACTTTTGGAATTGCTGATTTCAAGTTCTTTGGATAGATACTCGGTACTGGGATGGCTGGGTTATAAGGTAGTTCTATTTTTAATTTTTTGAGAAATCTCCATACTGTTTTCTATAGTGGCTGCACTGGTTTGCATTCCCACCAGCAGTGTATGAGAGTTCCTTTTTCTGTGGGAGGTAATTTTTTAAAATTATTTTTTATTATCAAATACATGAAAATAAACAAAAAGGTGTGTTACAAAGAACAGCAGCCACCACTTTAAATTCTTTCAACAGTTTCTTCTGGTACTTGCTCCCATGTTTTAAAAAAGTTTATCCTGCTTTTTTTTTTATCAGTACTTTATTGACGGTTAATTTATATAGACTAAAATTCACAAAGCCTTAGTTTAAGCTCATTGACTTTCTATATATGTAAACCCTCTTTTGACCACTACCCAGACCGTGATATATGCTATTTCTATTACCCTAGAATGTTCTGTCATGCAACTTTCCAGTCAATACCCACCCACAGAACCACTATTCTGACTTCTCTCACCATAAATTAGTTTTGTCTGCTCTTGAACTGGATGTAAATGGAATAATACAGTGTGTAGTCTTTTGTGTCTGGCTTCTTTCTCCCAATGTAATGTGTTATGTGTAATTCATTCAGTGGTTCTTTCCTTTTTATTAGTCACATTGAATAAATTTACCACAATTTCTTTACCCATTCTCCTGTTGATGGACATTTGGATTGTTTCCAGTTTAGAGCTATTATGAATAAAACTGCTACGAATGTTCTTGTACTAATCTTCTTTAGGATGTATGCCCTCATTTCTCTTGGGAGTATACCTAGGAGTAGAATCTTTAGGTTATAAGATAGGATTATGTTTAATTTTAAAAGAAAACATCAAGCAGCTTACAAAAGTGGTTGGAACATTTTATGTTCTCACCAGTGACGTCTGAGAGTTCCGGTTGCTTCACACCCTTCCCCGTATTTAGCATGGTCAGTCTTTAATTTGAGCCTTTCTCGTAGCGTACGGGTATCATATTGTAGTTTTAATTTGCACTTCCCTGACGACTAATGATGTTGAGCATCTTTTCATATGCTTATGGGATACATATATCTTCTTTTATGAAGCTCCTAAAAGTCCTTTGTCCAACTTTTAAATTGGGTTGTTTATCTTTTTATTGTCTGTTAGCAGGATTTCTTAATATGTTTTGAATATGAGTTCTTTGTCAGATACATGTATTAAGAATATTTTACTCCAGGGGCTGGCCTAGTGGTGCAGCGGTTAAGTGCCCACATTCCACTTCGGCGGCCTGGGGTTCACCGGCCCGGATCCTGGGTGCGGACATGGCACTGCTTGGCTAGCCATGCTGTGGTAGGCGTCCCACATATAAGGTAGAGGAAGATGGGCATGGATGTTAGCTCAGGGCCAGTCTTCCTCAGCAGAAAGAGGAGGATTGGCTGCAGATGTTAGCTCAGGGCTAATCTTCCTTAACAAAAAAAGAATATTTTACTCCAGTTTTTGGCTTGCTTTTTCACTTTCTTAATAGTCTTCTGATGAACAGAGCTTTTTAGTTTTGATGAAGTTCAATTTTGATTTGTGTGTGCTTCCAAGAAATCTTTGCTATCCAAAGGTTGTAAAGATTTTAGCTTTCACAATTAGGTCTATGACTTAATAACGGATAAATTTTGATGTGTCGTGTGAGGAAGGAGTTCAGGTTCATTTTTTTCCCCCATATAGCTGTCCAGTTGCCTCAGCACTGTTTACTGAAAAGACTTTCCTTTCCACGTTGAATTGCCTAGGGACGGTCCAGTGATCATATATGGGTGGGTCTAATTCTAGATTCTATATTCTTTTATTCCAATTAGCAGAGAATTGACATCTTGAGAGTACTGAGTCCTCCAATTGAAGAACATGGTATACGTTTCCATTTACATAGATATTTTCAAATTTTCTTAGCAATTCACAGAAAATCTATCATTTACATTCTTTTTATTTTTAAAGCATTTGTCCTAGAGACCTCTGTCACCCTACTCCATTCTGGCCCATTGCACTGCTACCATCCAAGGACTTCCCAGGCTTCCTAGAAATTCCCTTCATCTTTCTCTTATGTTAGATTCCTCTGTGTGTGTGTTTTTAAATCTTGTGTGTCCTTCCTCAGCTACTCCTTGTTTTGACGGAAACCATCATCCAGCAGCTTCTGCATACTTGCACAAATGTTGATAATTTAATTGAATAGAAAATCATTTTCCCTCATCATTTTGAAACAATTATTCCATTGTCTTCTAACTTCTAATGTGGTTATTGGAAAGTCCAATACCATTCTGATCTCCAGTCCTTTATAAGTTACCTGATTTTTCTCCCTGGTAACTTTTAGGATCTTCTCTTTATCTTTAGTGTGCTAAAGTTTCACAGTAATCTAGTGTACCTTACAATGATGTGCCTCTTTTTCATTATTTATGCAGAACACAATGGGCCTTTTCCTCTGGAAATACGTGTCCTGGTATTTTTTGTCTATTATTAATTTGATAATATCTTCTCATCCATTTTCTTTCCTTTTTCTGAAACTACTGCTAATTTGATGTCAGATTTCCTGGATTGATTTCCTCTACTGCCATCTTATTCTCTTCTATTTTTCTTCAATACATCTCTTTCTTTTTGGGGAGGGGAGAGAGGGAGGCAAGAGATTTCCTGGACTTTATCTTCTACTCTTTTATCTTTTAAAAATACCAAAAAGTTTCTTCTTCTTTTTTTGGATTATTTTGTTTTTTAAAAAAATTAGCATCTTATAATTATTAAATGCTAGAATATTTTTCTCATATCTTTTTGAGGATATAAATTATAAGATTTTAAAAAAATTTTCTTTTGTTCCTGCATTGTCTGTTTATTCAGGGTTCCCCCTCCCCATTTCAAAAAATATACGTGTATACACTTTTTCTTCTCTTTCTTTTACAGTGTAAGCTTGATTCGAATGTCTGAGGATCCATAGCTAATTACTTATATCTAAGAGAGAGGCCCTAAATAAAAACAAACCTGAAAAGTCTGTATTGGCCAAACTTATCGATATGTAGGCTTCATTATGGGCCAATCAGCCTGCAAATTAACTTTTGGATAGGTGACCTCTTTGAGTCAGTGTCTCTAGCCTTTTTCCCTTGGGCAGTTCAGCTTCTCCAGTGGAAGATGCTCCAGTCTCTTGCCTGGAGAGTATAAGTGTGGCTGCTGGCATTCTGGGACCTGCAGGGAAAGGGGCTGAGGGGAATCTCCGTGTTGAGTATGCAAGCCTTCTCTGAATCCTTTTATTTTCATTTTAGCATCTCAACTCTGACTCTGCTATGTCTGCTGTCTTTCACCCAGGTCCTAGAGAGCAGGGCTTCTCTAGTTTAATTTTTCTCATTTCCCATGGGGTGCAAATGAGGAAGCCATCTGGCATTGGAGTGGGGAACTGGAAATTCGATTGCACTTTATGTAGACTATGTCTCCTGTTTTCAGCATTGCCCCTTACTTATACTTTCTGTGGTGCCTCCAATCCTTGAGCCTTTCTGCATCTCAGCAGATGAGAACACCAAGGTCTTGTGTCCTGTACTCTGCTGAATTATTTACCATGCCTCCATCCCGTTTTCCATCTTCCAAAAACTTGCTGTCTCTTTTATTGCTTTCCACATCTTTTTATTGCTTTCTATCATTTAGGAGGGTTTTGAGAAGGAGGGGTTAACAAAAATTCCCTCTTTTGGTTTATTTTTAAAGCGAAAAGACAGACTGTGGCTCTAGAACTGCTTGAATCAGAAAGAAAATACGTCATTAACATCTCTCTGATCCTGAAGATCAAGGCAACATTCCAGGGGTCAGACGGAAAGAGGAATTCAAAAGAGAGAAGGTATCCATGTGTTCATTGCCTTTGCTTTTCAGATTGATTAATATTTAAGGTAAGTTGTTTGTTTCCACTTTGGGAATTCTGGGACCTGTGAAGAGTTCCAGAAATAGTTTTTGAAAAGAGAATAGGAAGTGACAGCAGGTAACCCCTGGCAAGTCTCAAGTTTAGATTTTCAGCAGATAAGAAAATGAGTATAGTCTCCTGGGCCTTCAGTGTCTCTGGCGTGTCTATTAAGAACCTAAAAGGAGAATAAATCCTATGGAGAGAAGGCACTGCTCTCTATTGCCATCTGCATGTCCTCTGGGGATAACGGGTGTCCTGGAGGTACAAGGGAACGGATGCAGTGGAGGTCTGAAGCACTAAGTGGCCATTAGATAAATGACACAGGGCTGATGTAACTCTGAACTTGGACCTTTCTTATGATGCGTTCAGGTGATCCCATCGTGCTGGATAACGCATGAGTCTGTGGTGTTGTGTGTGTGTGTATACCTGCGTCGTGGGGCAATGCTTCCAAAGGTCTGCAGTGTAGTGTAAGAGCATGCTAGCCTCCTGCTAGCATGAGTGACAAGTGACAAGCCTCCTCCATCTATATCCGTTCATAATATTTAGATTTTCTCTGCTTCCCTCTCTGTTGGGAGAAAGCAGGAAGGAGGAAACAATGATTCGGTGGAAAAGACTAATGTAATGAAGATGTAATAATCCAGATTAATTGAGGAAAAAGCCAATCCAAACAATGGAAAGTCTGGATTATGGACTATTATGGACAAATGTAGCATTATTACTTTAAATATTCTCTCAGGTAATATACACTGGTGGTTCACAAATTGACTCTACCTAGGGAGGCCCCTAATTGTGTTTTCCTGCTCCTTATTATCCCCCCAGTTTTACTTGGCTTTGCAGCTGTCAGAATATACCACGTTACCAAAGCACAATGCTCACCTATCTGAATGACTGAAGTGAGAAAGTATTCTCTGACAAACCCACAAGCGGCTTGACTATTTTCAAGAATTATTTTACTGCAAAACTGAGGTAAACAAAATAGAAAGTAACAACAAACAGAAAGGGTAATACAGCACAGCTAAAGATGTGAGCAATAGTGGCTCTGGACTGGGCTTCACTTTCTCTCAGTGGCCACCCAGAGTCTCGTTGGTCCTTCCTTCTCCATCTGACCACTTAATTCCTTCCCCCTTCTAGACCCCAATCCAGCTTGTCCCACCCTCCCAGATTGCCCCTTCAGCCCTCTGAGAAGTCTCTATGGCCTCTAGCTATCTTGCTGTTGCCAAACACCTGCTCAGTTTACATTATCAAGTCTAAAGCCGAGTCTACCTTTCGGTGCGGCTTTGCTCCGCATCTAAGATTCTAAGCCAGCAGCATCTCTCTCTAGTCTGTGAAAATTTAGGGACCAGGCAATGAGAGAGAAAGAGGGGATTGTTTACTCTGGATCACAGGAACCAGGTCTTGTGCTAGATACCTCATTTATAACTTCACGAAATCTTCACAAGAACCCTGTGAGTCCTACCTTATAGATGAAGAAACGAAGGTCCAGAGTTTAAAGCCTCACAGCCAATTAGTGCCAGAATTCAAACCCAGGCCTGGCTGGCCCTGTACCTTGTGCTCTTTCAACATCACACTGCTTCTCTGAGTACCTCACGGTTTCAAAGAAACCACCCTGACTAACAGTAATATGTCCAGTTTCTCAGATAAACAGAAGCAACCTTTCTGTCTCTCCCTATTTCAACACTCAGGCTTCCTCTTAATAGCCTATAAGCTTTTCCTTCAGCTCCCAGCTGATTTATCAAGTAGGGATACTGGATAGGTTCTTAGCTCACTGAAGCTCTTTTCTACCTGCTGTCACTTCCTGGTTCTCTAAGATGTTCTCTTATGATGCATTACTGAGGAAGGAGTGGAACTTTCCCCCACATCTTGAGGTTAAAAAAAATCAAAACTGCCACATAATCCTCAATGAAAGTAAGATAACAGTTATTTCTCATATTCATGATAATGCTACTCATTTAAGTTATTACAAAGCTAACCTCTTTTCTTCTCATAGAACAAGAAGAGAAAACCTTCAACTCAATACTCTTAGTACTACTATGAGGTTTCTGGTTCTGAGCATTGCGCTGTTGCCATCTTTCCACCCTTGGGTTAGATTTTCATTATCCTTCTTCACTCACCATACTTCTTTTTTCCAAGCTTTTCTGAAGCCTCTATGTGTACATTAAATAGACCAGTGGAATGAAATACAGAATGCAATGAGACCACTCCTTTTCCCTGTGGATATTTTTCCCCATGCAAAGATTAAAATAAATTTATTAACATGTACTACCTTTCCCGTTACAAACCACAAGCCTTCAGCACTTTTTTTCTCCTGTTGAGAAGTCACCTGGGGGTGAAAATAACATCCACCATGGCTACAACCTGACCCTCAAACCTGAGGTTGTCATATCTTCTCAAACCTATAAGATAAAACTTCGGGTTTTCCCTAGAAAAAAGTGAAGTGCTCAAGAGCCTCCTCTGCCCTTTTCTAGTCAGCCCTGCCTCTGGCTGAAAGAGCTGGAAGCTGCGGGGCACAGGCTGCCAGCTGAAGCCTGAGTGGATCTTGTGGGCTGTTGCTCATTTGTTGGAATATCACAGAAGTTGGAGTTCTTGGCTTTTTCTGTCTGATTCACCCAGATAGAGCCACAACCTCAGGATCAAACAGCCCTGTCTGAACGCCTGTGGGGAGGGACAAAGTCAGCTTGACAGGATTGCCAGTTAGATTTATAAACTAAACTCGGGCGCCACATGCACCAACTCAATAAGCTGTATGCTACAGATCACCACCAGGTGGCACATGTTTCATTATCGATGCCCATCAAATTTGGTTACATCCTGCTGCTGAAGCTCAGGAGTTACTTTGGCCTAAAAGTGAACTGGCAAGAGCTAAGTTATTAATTTGAAACTATAACTGGATTTTTCTTCATTGCTTTTAGTTTATTTCCCTCATTAAGTACTGTATTGTGGGAGTTGAAATTACTTTGAAGGCTTTAAAAAGAATAAACTATTTGCGTTGCCATAATTTCACCCCCAGTAGGAAACAGACAAGAAGTTGAGCACTTAATACTTTCATCATTGTCAAAAAGTTTCTTCTGGGAGTCGAGTCTGGCTCCAGGCAAAAGAATGAAATAGGTCAAGCGTGTCTATACTTCTCGACTTCTTTCTCCCTCTGCTCTCCATCTCCTGGTTCACCTCCTCCACACTCCTCCCAAATTTCAAATAATATCCTTATTAAATTAATATAAAGATTTTAAAGCCTGTTTTCAATATTTGGTATAGAAGCCACTGTAGGTCATCGCTCTTCCTGTAACTTATGTGCTTCCGCTATACTTGATGGGAGCGTTAGCCTTCTCTGACCCCACCCTGAAATCTCAAGCTATTACCCCAGTGGACAGTCCAGAAGGATGTTGATATCAGCTCTCCAACCCTGCATATACACTGGCACAGTGTAGCAGAAGGCAGATTTCTTGAAAGAAAAAAAAGAAAGGGAGGGGCTGGCCCCGTGGCCGAGTGGTTAAGTTCGCGCGCTCCGCTGCAGGTGGCCCAGTGTTTCGTTGGTTCGAATCCTGGGCGCGGACATGGCACTGCTCATCAGACCACGCTGAGGCAGCGTCCCACATGCCACAACTAGAAGAACCCACAACGAAGAATATACAACTATGTACCAGGGGGTTTTGGGGAGAAAAAGGAAAAAATAAAATCTTTAAAAAAATAAAAAAATAAAAAAAAAAAAAGAAAGGGAAAGGAGAGAAGAGGAAAGGAAAGAAAAAGAGAAGAGAGAATCCAAGACATATTACATAACCTATATGGAGAACCCATCACAAGGTCAGCTCTCACCATAGTGCCCTAACATCTTTCGGTGTCACACCAGGAATATTACTCAAAGTCATCAATAGCCTCTGGGTGGGGAGAATCTTTCACTTGTAGATATTTTGCTGGTGCAATGTTTCACTCTTTCAGCTTGATCAGCTGTGCTTTTCTCCATCAGTTTTATGGTCTTCTCCCAGTCAAACTGTGTCCTAGCCACCAGCCTGAATTCTCTCTGATCTGGACAGGGATTACTTAGATCTCCAAGCCCACTGCACTAGCCGCATGAGCTCTGATGAGGAGGCCTCTCCTCTTGTGCTTACAGATCAGCTGGCTTCACATACATGGAGACTCACGGTATAGGAGATGGAGGGGCGGAAGATAGGAGTGGAAGGAATCCTTATATCTTTTCAGAGGGGGCTGTGTACACTATTCTGGTGTTTGTGTGTCTTCTCTGAGCTGCAGCCCCAGGGGAGTCTTTGCTCTACTTGGAAAAACCTCCTCCCAAACTGGTGTCTTTGGTACTGTTCTCTACAAAGATCTGCTTGTTCAGGGTTGGCAAAACACTCTAATTAGATCCTGGGGAAATATCCAAATAAGTTCGGCTCTCCATGACAAGCAGGTCATCACTTTCATCTTTGTTAAACTTGTGATCTTGAAAGATGAGGGAACATACTTTCAATTCCCCTAAGTCATCAAGTTAGAGTTCAGATTCTTGCTGTGGCCCAACAAGACTCCAATTCCTTCTCTTTCCTCCTTCCTCATTCCTATATACCTCTGATCACCCTACCCTTCTACATCCAGTCCGCATTTTTCTTCCCCCATGATTCTCTTTCTAGCTCTCCTCTCCATCCCATCCTTCTCTGACTTCTCTCTTCCTCCCTTCACTTCTTCTGAAATAATGAGGCACATTGAGAGATAGGGGAGCAGAATATGATAATAGTAAGGGAGCTCTGTGCAACTCCAGGGAATAGCAGGCCAGGCCTAGTCTGTAGCCTCGCCAGGGAAGACTCTGTCCTTGCCCAGAATTACTCTTAGAAGCTTTCAAAAGAGAGGAGAAAAGGAACACTTTCATACTCCTACCCCCTGAGCTTTTAGTTGTCAGCTTTAAACAAATTTCCCTACTTACTTAAGTAGCAGTCTCCTATGTAGTAGCTGAGAATGACCAAGTGCTACCTTAGTGCTGTTATCTACAATACTAATTAGAATAGACAGACTATAGTGCACAAGAGAGAGTAACTTTAAAACATCAAAAAGTGGAGCTGGCCTGTGGCCGAGTGGTTGGGTTCGTGTGCTCCGCTTCGCTGGCCCAGATTTTCGCCCGTTCGGATCCTGGGCGCCGACGTGGCACCGCTCATCGGGCCATGCTGAGGCAGCGTCCCACATAGCACAACCAGAAGGACCTACAACTAGAATATACAACTATGCATTGGAAGGGGCTTTTTTTAAAAAAAAGTTTTTTCCTTCTTCTCCCCAAAGCCCCCCAGTACATAGTTGTGTATTCTAGTTGTGGGTCTTTCTAGTTGTGGCATGTGGGACGCTGCCTCAGCATGGCCCAATGAGTGGTGCCATGTCCACACCTGGGATCTGAACTGGTGAAACCCTGGCTACTGCAGCAGAGCACACAAACCCAACCACTCAGCCATGGGGCTGGCCTAATTGGGGGACTTTGGAAGAAGAAGAAGAAGAAGAAGAAGAAATAAAAAGATTGGCAATGGATGTTAGCTCAGGTGCCAATCTTAAAAAAAAAATAAAAAAAGATTTCCTTTAGAATTTCCACTGAGTGTCACATAAATGAATATACTAGTTTGGGTTGACAACATCTGTTCAAGTGATGTGCTCTTTGTTAGTTCAATACACATTTGTATAGGAGCCATCGGTAAAGGGGTCTTTTTATAGTCTGAGGATATCTGCTATGAGGTCTACAATGACAAACCTTTTTTTAAAATCCTCAATGGAAACCTGTGACTCAGAATATTTTCAATGACTGGGAAAATGGCACCTGCTGCACATAATGCTTGTAGGGCCTTTTCTTCTCTCCACCTGGTTTGTGTGATCCTCTCTCTATTCCGTTTCAAGCCTCTTCCCTGGCTCTTTACGGTACCTTGTCCAGCAGCACCTGGATCTGCTTCATGCTCTGCAGGAAAGGGTCCTGAAGTGGCCGCGCCAAGGAGTCCTTGGAGATTTATTTCTTAAGTTAACAAATGATGAGGTAAGGTTTTTTTTTAATCCTTTATAAACTTGAATTATATGCATCTGTGTGTTCCTTGTCTGCTTCTCTTAATGGAGAATCTAGAATCAGTGAATTTTAGAGTTAGAAAAACTGCTGAGATCTAGTCTAAACTTCTCATTCTACAGATAATGAAATAAATTTCAAAGAAATTAAGACTTTGCTGAAATCACCCAGCCAGCTAGATAGTTGTAGATGTGACTAGAACCCAAGTCTTCCAACTTCCAGTTCATCACTTTCCACTGTACTGTGATGGCCCAATGTATTCAATTACTGTACTATAATTGAGTATTCATGTGTGTGTGTGTGTGTATATCTGTATAAATATATTTACACACACACATATATCTATACATACATATAAAATAAGTACTTGAGAGTTTGTATATATGTATGTAGTTTCATACACAATTTCATTCCTTAGAGATTTTTAAAAATCTCTAAGCTATTTGTCTTGAATGCTTCTTGTTTTTACCTCCTTGAGAAAGGATGGATGCTAAGTTTTGAAATCTCTACAATGTTCTACAAAGAAATATGATCCAGGCTGGAAGTTTCTAACTCAATGCCTACGGGGCCAGATAGTGAAACAAATGAGTGGAAGTGAACTGAATGTCATACAGTACGGACTGCTGGAAAGTGAGCTTAAGTGGAGCATATATGCTTTTCTATAAGGAATAGCTACTCAGTTTTACCCAACTACATGCAGGAAAAAAAGGACTAGAGTTGACAGATCTTCTGATATTTTAAGAGAAGCTAGAAATCCAGAATTTTGTGTGAAATTTTCTTATTTTAAAAATATTGTGTGGACTAATTAAAATTGGTCCGCAAGCCAGATTGTTCCTGCAATCAACCTCTGTATATCAATGATTCTCAACTGTGGGTAATAATATAAAGTTTGCAAATTATTTACTTGTATAGATTAGAGTGAATGTAGGGCTATCCCTCTAATATCACTTTTACTCGTTTGTATTTACTATGCTTTCTTGGGCTGAGAATTGTTACATCTATGGGAATATAATTTCAGAAGCTGAGAACTATTTTCCTGAGGGCATTTGGATAGGCAAATATGCAATTTGTGGAAATACGCAATTAGTGAAAAAAGTTGAGAACCACGGGTCTAGACCCTATGAGGTGGGTTGGACCAAGTTCCTCATTTAGATGTAGATTGAAATTAAAAGTAATTTAAAAACAAATATGCATTTTTATTAACAATTTAAAAATACTTTTTCAACTTACATGATCCCTTCTCTCTGCCTTGGTTTATCATTTCCCTTTCTCTTGTTAAAGCTGGGCTACTAAGTTTTGGTTCCCAAGTCCTTAGGGATATCTACCTTAAAACCAAAAAGATTTTTTAAAAGCTGAATTAAAAAACCAAAAAGATATTAATAAACACATTAAATGAGTGATTAAAGTAATCTCTGCAAAGTACTACTTTTTTTTTTTTTGGTGAGGAAGATTCACTCTGAGCCAATCTTCCTCTTTTTTTGCATGAGGAAGATTAGTCCTGAGCTAACATCTGTGCCAGTCTTCCTCTATTTTGTATGTGGGTTGCTGCCACATCATGGCTTGATGAGTCGTGTAGGTCCACAGAAGGGATCTGAAACCGTGAAGCAGGGCTGTGGAAGTGGAGCCATCAGACTTAAGCACTATGTCACATGGTTGGCCCCATACTCCTTTTTTATATACATGACTCTATAAAAATATTAGTTGTTATCATGCCTATTTCCAGGTTCTTACCATGTATTTCTTGTGTTTGTTTTCAAGAATAATTTTTTGGATTATTATGTTGCCTACCTGAGGGACCTGCCGGAATGCATCTCCTTGGTTCATGTTGTTGTTCTGAAGGAGGTAAGTTAACTCTACGAGTGCACTGCCCTTTGTTTACACATCTATCTATATGATGTTGCTCATTCATGCAGGATATGCAGCACATGCACTCTGAGCTTGTCTTCCAGGCTGGAGAATGGCTTGAACAACCACTGATGCTCCTACCTGGGGTTAAAGGAACTCACTCAAGGATCAGTGCCATTGATTTCATCCTTGCCCTCCCTTACTGACCCTGTGTTCCATTCCACTGAAAGTATAGATGAAGTAAACAGGGGTTCTAAGCAAAGATCTTCAGGCTGCAGCTTGCATGCTGTATGAAGGGTTTTGTTTCATTTTAGGCTCAGACAATATGAATCTGAATATTCAACTCATATAAACTGAATATTAAACTCAAGTCATCCTGTGTCTGTCAGTTTATAAGATCATAAAGTGGCTCTAGTCATGTTGCTTTAAGTATTGCTACTGAAGTGATATATTAGATGCTCAATAAACACATACAAATATATAACAATTCTAGCTATTTTAGGTCAATAGGAAAAAACTGTATCAGCAGCCCTAAAGCCAAGAGTTCATCAAGTTTCACAAGTGGTGAGGGACTCTGTCTTATTAGCCTTCTACATCAACCTCCCACTACTGCCAACCCCGTATAACGCCTACTGTATGTCAGCAGTCAGCAACTATTTGAGAAAGGGAAAGGAAGAGAATAGAAGGGACATGGAGAAAATCCAACATGTTTCCTGCTGCCAGGCCAGCTGTTCAGTTTCTAATCATACTCCTTTGCCTACTCTCAGGGGGCTCCAATCCACCCTAGTGCTTATTAGGAAACCATTGTAATGATTACTTGCTGAAGAACCTCGATGAATTCATTCAATTCAAATACAATCTATTGAGTACCCACTTCTGTCTAGCGTGTGCTAAGATGGGGGGAGGGGCAAGGAAGGGTTAGTTTGGAAAGTTGGGTGGATTCAAAACAAGTATATGATATTCTTCCTGCTAGAGAAGTGTTGTGTCCTTGAGTATGTCCCTGAGCAAGTGGCCTCTCTGATGACATATCAATGCTTCACGACACTCTAGAGGAAGAAAACGCTCTGGGAGTTAACCTTTCCTACTCTTGTGGGGCTGACTCTGGGGTTCTGCAGCCAGAGCTGGAGGAACACTGAGGAGTGACTCTACCTTTCTTTCATTCAGGGTGATGAAGATATTAAATCTGACATCTACACACTGTTTTTTCACATAGTCCAGCGCATCCCTGAATATCTGATACATCTGCAGGTAGGCATGGCTGTGCAAGCCACCAAACCGATTTTCACACTAAACAATTGTTTTTGGCTTCCAAATGAGAAATACTGTAAAGGGTCAAAGAATCATTAATATTTCAAAGAAGCATTTAAATAATTTAGATTGTTATGATTACTCCATCCCCACCTTGTGGTATGAGCTAAAATCTCAATCTCTGAAAACTTTTGGTTCATGATGCCTGCCTTTGAAGTACAGTCTGCATTTACCAGCAGTCCACATCTCTGCTGATCCAGGATCTTTCTATAGCAGCTCCTGCTAGACTCTGAGTACCTATTCAGTCCCTTCTACCATGGTTCTACAGCCATCTAAATGCAACCCTCTGTCCCCTCCCCCCATCCCCTACCAGCATCTAAGAAATACCTAGGTAACCTGCCCACTTAACCACTATCCTGACTGCTCTCTTTTGGCTTGGGCCCAAAGGTCTACCATACATTGCTTATGTCTATGTCAGAGAAGAAGCATGAAGAAGGTGACCAGCTGGCTTCTTCACACCAGTTTCCCACAGGGCTTGTAGCACCTTGGAGGAAGTAGAGTCTAGAGAGAGGCTCATCACCCACCCACTCCCACCCCCACCAGCCCCTCTTCTTCCCACCACCCACCTGTTCTGGTTTCATTGCTGACTGACCTTCCTAAGTAATCCATTGAAAGCATCTTAGAAATGCTTGGAATTTATCTTAGGTAGAAGTGCCCAGTATCAATAATAAAAAGACTTTCAGTTGTCTGTGGCTTTAGATCTTAAAATCATTTTCTCACAATAATTATCTAATTTAATCCTTTCAACAGTCTCACAAAATAGGTATCATTACTACTATTTTTTAGATAAGGAAATGGAGAGCTAAAGAAGTTAAGTAACTTGCCCAAGTTAACACATCTAGTAGGTAAAAAAAACTAGGACTGAAACCCAGGCTTGCAAGCGATATGGTAAATAAGAGCCCTGGTTCTACTGTCTAGCTTGAGTTCAAATCCTGGCTCCACTACTCATTAGATGTGTGACCTAATGAAGATTACTTAACTTTGCTGTGCCTTAGTTTTCTTATTTGTTAAATGGAGGTAATAATTGTACCTATCTAACCAGGTTGTAGTAAACACTAAATGAGAAAATATAAAGGGATTAGTACTTGGCAATAGGAAGCACTCACTAAATGTTAGCTTTCCCAAATCCAACTAGCATGCCTGTTGCATTACAGCACAGTAGGCAATATAACAGGAGGGCCACCAGGCCAGACTTGATCATAAACATTCTCCCCTTCCAGCCTGCCTTGAATCTTGACATTCTCACCATTGGTCTGACTCCTTTGAGTTAAAAGGCATTGCTTATAGACAGTAATTGTTAGAATGACTCCATTACCTTGGAGATCTAATCAGTAGATCCTTCTAACTTTTCAGATGGAATTGTCTTACGTTCACATCCAACCCAAACAGGAGCAATAGTAACTAATATTTTCCCTTGCTGTGATGGACAAAGAGAACGGCAATTTGACCTTTTAGCTTATAATTAGATTGGCTGTATGTATTGTTGTTTTGATTAAATGGCTACCAAACTCTCACAACAGATCAAGGCAAGGTGCAGAAGAGACAAACAACTTTTCATTCTAATTATGCAATTCTGCTTCCTTTTTTCCTCCATCCAGAATGTTCTGAAGTTCACAGAGCAGGAACACCCTGACTATTACCTACTTCTGGTGTGTGTTCAGCGCCTTCGAGTATTTATCTCACACTACACCCTGCTGTTTCAATGCAATGAGGACCTGCTCATTCAGAAACGGAAAAAGCTCAAGAAGTAAGGTTCTGATGGTGCAGTCTAGAGGGCTGATCAAAGGTTTCTGAGAACAGGGATGCAGATAGCCAGCGTGGGTGGCTGTCACAAGTAACCACATTGTATGTTAAGTGGCTGAAGTGCAGTAAAGGGAGGCAGAAGAGAAGAGAGAAGGGGAGGGAAGAGAGGTGGCCAGGCTGGCTATAGGATGGAGGCCCCTATTACCTGGTGGAAAGTATTTTAGGAAAATAAGCACTTTCACTCTCATGCCTGTGCAGACCCCAGCTTAACTCAGCTTGCTAACTACCTCAACAATAGTTCAGTTTCCCTAAACTTACCAGGTTTAAAATTGCAGCATAAAGGCCAGAATGTGGTTTTCTTCAACAATTCAGCAAATATTATGGAGCACCCATTGTGTATCAGGCACCGTTCTATGCACTAAATATGCTGCAATGAACAAAACAGACAAAAATCTCTGCCACATGAAGCTTACTCTCTAGACCTGGACAGCCAGTAATAAATAAGTTAGATGGTGATAAGTGCTATGGATAAAAATAAAACAAATAAGAGGGGAGGTGGTGGTTGAACAGATTTCACCCTAAGAAGGCACAGAAAGAGCTGATTAGGAAGAATCTGGGCTTCAGAAGTAAGAGAAACAACCCATAGCAGAGCTTCCTAATGCCTTGGATTTCCTTCAACCTCATCTCAGTCCAATGAGGAAAACAGAATCATTTCTCTGGGTACTTCAAACCAGAAAAAGATGCTATCTCCCAAGCCACGGCTCCTCTAATGGAGGACATCTCCGCGTACCACCCCTTTCCCCAACTCAATTCAGCCAATTAATTGGCATCCTTACGCCTGCCCAGCATCCAGCTTGTACCCTATTATGTAAGCAACCTGGTTTGTAGAGGGCCCTGGAGAGGCAGAGAGAACTTCACAGCTGAGCTTCATCTGAGAAAATTTGTCTCTCTTTCTTGGCATAATCTGTGTGTTCAGAGAACCGATTTCCCACTGTACATCCTGAGAATTATTACTTCCATTCTGTTAGGTCATCCATGGCGAAGCTGTACAAAGGGCTGGCTTCTCAGTGTGCAAATGCCGGGCAAGATGCTTCCCCCACTGCAGGTCCTGAGGCCGTCCGTGACAGTGGGATCCACTCAGAAGAGATGCTGCAACCCTACCCTTCTACTCCCAGTTCTGGTCCTGCTGTCACGTAAGCACCTGTTGCTGTGGAAAGGGTAATAGCAATGCCCTTGTGTCCCAGGCAGTCTACCCCAGGTAGGGTAGCAGTCCAGCCTGGATTAGGAGTATGACCTACAGGACTCCTCCCTCCCTCTTGCCCCATCAGGCAGGCAAGGAGCTGATCCAATGCTTGGGTCCCAGAGGAAGGCACTAATGTTAAGGGACAGGCCTAGAGGCTGGAGGTTACTTCCAACACTTTCAACACACAGGAGCACCCTCTACCTACAGCATGAGTCTCTTTGGGTTTGGACAATGATAGAAGAGGAGAGAGTACCACAGAGAGGAAGGCATTTTACAGCCTTAAGTTGTAAAATGGTGGGAACCCCCTTAAGTTCTCTGAAAGACATAGTGGAGGGAAAAGGAATCCCAGTCAGGTGTCAGAAGTCTGGGCTCTGAGGATAAGAAACAGGTCTGAGGTGGTGCAGAGAGGACCTTCCCAATCCTCCTTGAAGCTTCCTCAGAAAAGGACTTCATAAGCTCCGTTCTTCACTTTTGACAGCTTTTCCAAAAGCTGTTCTGGGCAGTGGATGGATTTGACAGTCTTTTAAAGTCTCTGCACATAACCCTCTAGCAGACTAAACTGGATTCTCATTCAGCAAACTTCTTGACAACGTTTAGGATAAGGATTAGTCTGTTTAAATACCTGGAACTCCTTTACCTCTGAAGGATAAGGATAAAGTCAATTCAGTTGCTTTTGAAACCAGGACTTTTGGTAGGATTAAAGGAAACCCAAACTCAAAATTCCAAATCCCCACTTTACCAAATACAGGCAGTTCTCACAAAACTAATTCCTTAGACTATAATTTCTGCTTTGGGTTTTATTAAGGAAAATTTAGATGTCGTGCAAGAAGCTACTTTTCTAAAATTACAATAAAGTGAGAGGTAGGCAAGTGAGGTTACTTCAAGTTTTAATTACTACAGTTTTGAGAATGTCAATTACAATCACTGGAAGGAGCAACTGATCAAAATAAATCCTGTTTCCTCTTTCTGCTCTCATCTCTTAAAATTATGAGAACATTTATCAGTGAGAGATGAAAATGCAAATACAGTAGCAGGAAAGCAGAATGATACATAATCATTCTGAAACCTATGAGACATTAACCTTTCTATAAACAGAGCCCAGGATGATTTTCCTCCTATAAAGAAAATCCTAGAAGTCCTGTAGGGAGAGAACTCTACACAGAAAAAACACCCGTCCTGGGTAGAGAGTGGGAGAGAGGCAGGAGGTGGATATGTACTTTGTGGATCACTTCAACTCTTAAGACAATGATAAAACTTTATCTTCTTTAAGTGTAACAAGCAGAGCCAAAAAATGAAATCCCTACAGATTATACCCACACTGAACGGGCTATTATGCACTCTGTTGGGAAAACAGCTAGAAAAAACTCAACAACAATCTCCCAAGTTAAAAGAGAAGTCAAGTCAGGTCAATATTTCATTTTATTATTTCTTTTCACCTCTGTGCAACCTAATTTTCATCTTAATTTCACCAAAGAAAGATATTCAGCGTGTGTTTATATCTGTGTTCTTTATGCATTTTTGTGGTAGAATGAAATATGAATACATAAACTAGCAGAATAACCAGTTTGGGTGGGTGTATAGCAGTCCACTCACATCTGTCTGGCAACTAAATTCCAGCAGAACTGGAAAATCTCAACCAATCTGATGGGTATGCTATCCTAGTATGCTATGTTAACTATTCGTTATCCATGATTAAACAAAGAAACCCTCCATGAAACTGGGCATATCCAGAGTGAGAGCCTTTTCACATTGGTAACGTTTTTGTCAGTGGAAGTTCGAGATGACTTACACAGGCATGCTTTATAGCCACAAGTAATTTTTTAGTTATTATGAAAATTTCACACGTACACAAAAGAGTACAGTGAAGCCCATATACCATCATCCAGATTCAACAGTTAGGAAGATCATGCCACACTGACTTCATCTAGGAATTGTTTTTAAGCATGAAGATCCATGAGTCGAACAAAAGTTGTTTCCATTATTTTGCATGACTCTGCTAGGGCAAGAAAGGGAGAGAAGGGAGAAGAGAGGTGCCTTGGGGTCTTGACACGTGGTGGGGAGGATCAGAGCCTCCACATGGGGAGTGATGACTGTCCTTGGCTCACCAGTCACATCTACGCAGTGCCTCCTTGCTCAGACGGATACTTCGGACATCTGCTTTACAGATGGGTATTCTCACTCTCCCACTTGGGGGACTGGGGTGCGTGGGAACTCCTTAATCGAAGTTTGCGGGGCTTGGTAGGTAACACACGTAGGCACCTGAGAGGGACCAAGAGGAGGAGAGGAGCTGCTAGTTTTGCACCCAAGCAGTATCTGCGGGATGTTTGCTGCCCCAGCCTTGTGCTGCTGGGTGAGAGGCCTGCACTAACCGTAAGCACACCTCTTTTGTATTCTGTTTCCCCTTTAAAGACATCTGATGCCTCCAATGAAGAAAAGCCAACAACAGCAAAGCCTGATGGAGAGCATGCAGCCTGGGAAGCCCAGCGACTGGGAGATGGAGGGCAGAAAGCACGAGAGGCCGGAGAGCCTCCTGGCGCCGGCGCAGTTCTGTGCCGCCGAGCAGGACGTGAAGGCGCTCGCCGGGCCCCTGCAGGCCATCCCCGAGATGGACTTCGAGCCCTCGCCGGCCGAGCCGCCGGGCCACGTGGAGCGCTCCCTGCGCGCCCCGGCCGAGCTCCTGCCCGACGCGCGCGGCTACGTGCCCGCGGCCTACGAGGAGTTCGAGTACGGCGGCGAGATCTTCGCGCTGCCCGCGCCCTACGACGAGGAGCCCTTCCAAGCCCCGGCGCTCTTCGAGAACTGCTCGCCCGCCTCTTCCGAGTCCAGCCTGGACATCTGCTTCCTCCGGCCCGTCAGCTTCGCCATGGAAGCCGAGCGGCCCGAGCACCCGCTGCAGCCGCTGCCCAAGAGCGCCACGTCGCCGGCGAGCAGCAGCGGCGCCTACAAGCTGGAGGCGGCGGCGCAGGCGCAGGCGCACGGCAAGGCCAAGCCGCTGAGCCGCTCCCTCAAGGAGTTCCCGCGCGCGCCGCCGCCCGAGGGCGTGGCCCCGCGCCTCTACAGCACGCGCAGCAGCAGCGGCGGCCGCGCGCCACTCAAGGCCGAGCGCGCCGCGCAGCCGCACGGCCAGGCCGCTGCCGCCGCCGCCCGCGGCGCGCCCCGCACCTTCTTCCCCCAACAGAGGTCCCAAAGCGAAAAGCAGACCTATTTGGAAGTAAGGAGGGTAAAGTAAAACGAAACGCGGTCCCGCAGCGCCGGCAGCCCCGGGCCTAGATCTCCAGGGAGCAGCCTAGGCTCACCTAGCGTTGAGGGGAGCGGAGGACAGGCGCAGCTGAGGGAAAGCCCGGGTCACAGGTTTGCCCCTCAGTCGCCCTCGAGGGCGCGTGTTGGTACCCGTTCTGCAGTCGCAGGACTCAAGGGCACGCCATCCGTAGGCATGGGCGGCGGCAAAGCGATTCTAGAAAGAACAGACTCCTCCTAGGTCTGCTGACACCCTGCCCCCAGCACTCACACGGTTAGAGCGAGGGGTGCTCTCCGCTTCCCTGCCGAAGCCGGGCCGCCTCCGAGTGGAACTTCAAATTCAGAGCACGACACGCGAGGCCTAGGCGTGTTTCTCCCTCGGCCTGTTAGCGCATCTCCTTGTTTAAACGTTGAGAACGTGGCACGCTCGGCGCGCCCGCACCCTCTGCTCCCGGCCCCCGCAGCCTTGTCTGTAGATAGGGAGGAGGCAGGTTGCCCTTCTCCCGGAAATAGGGACCCCTGAGAAGTTCACCGCAGAGCTAGGTTCCTATCCGCTTGCTTTCCCTGTGATTGGGAAAAGGTGTCACGTTAATTTGCGGACTCCAGTGGGACGGAGACATCCCCAAATAGCCAAGGAAACATTAACTCAAACAACTTCTTTGGCCTCCATGTCAATGGTACTTGGGTGTCTGCAAGCTTCAGGAAATTTTAAGAGGTATTTAAATACATATCCATGAAAGGGCTAATAGATCCTGAGCAAATTCGTGATTTCTCTGCATGTGATTGGAACAGAGGCAATTTCTGATTAGGCAGGGTCACAGGATAGCTCTGACCGGTGCCACCATTCTTCCTGTTTGACATCGTTTCAGAAGTGGTGGTGAGGGTTTACAGGGCAGCTCTGTATTCGTACATCTTGAAAACGCCATCGTCTAGGACTGACTTTACCTCCACGGAGCATCACGTGCATCAAGCTCAGGGGATCCTTTGCCTAAGTGAGAAGGGGTTTTCCCAGGAATTAGGGCCCTACATTCCATCTATTCTCATTTTCAAGTGAGTGCGAACAGATTGAGGATCACTGGCTCCTTTAATTCATTCATTTTTCACCAAACACTGAGCACCTGCCTTGCACCAGGCTGTGGGCTGAGTGCTGAAGGTTCAGAGATAAATGGCACCCAGTCTCTGCCTTCCAGGACCCCTGGCTTAGTGTAGGAAGGAGACATAGAAACACAGAATGATAATCAACTGGGGGAGGGGAATTTAAACCCTCCTGGGGTGATGGTGGTCAGAGAGGTCCTCCTAGATATGTCCAATGTCTGAATTAGATTTTAAAAGCTGCCTAGAAGTTGGCTAGGTGAAGAGTGGGGTAGGGAAATGTGAAAAAAGGCTAATGGGCTTTTTAAAAAGACAGCAGGGTGATGCTTTTCCTCTTGAATATTGTGCCAGGTGGGAGTGGTAGGCATTAGGCCAGAGGAACAGGAAGGGGCTGGGTCATGGAAAGCCTTGAAGCTTCTAACCCAACTGGACTCCAGGAATCAGAGTCTCTGTCTGGTTCCTGCAAAGGGCAAAAATGCCTTTGTGTGCTCAGTTGAAGTTCCTGAGGTTCCCCAAGGTTCTCAGATTTCCTTCTGGCTCTCATTTTCAACTCTGAACTTTATAAAACTTTATTAGGCAAAATTTCTTATACAAATTGATCTTAGGTGTGTCAGAGTTTGAACGTTCATTAACAAGGGAAGTAGAAAGGGAGTCAGTGCCAAGTCAATTGGGATGGGCAGAGAGTTACATACAAAACCTTCTAACTAGTATAGTCTAAGCTGCAAAGAATGCTTTTATTTCACATATTCATAAAAATGTCTTTTTTTCGTAGTTGATATGTGAAAAATTGTGAGTTTAACAATTGCCAGGCAAACACCATTAATCAGAAATAATAAGTAATATATCTGTGAAGCAAACAATGAGTACAATATTTGTGGCTGTTTATCAGACACACCAAATAACAATAAACAATATATTAAGGACTGTTAATCAGACATATTGGACAGTAAGTTTCATCCCCTAACCATGTCAGACGTGAGTTCAGTTCAGAAGGTGACACTAAGGAGGTGTCAAACGGAGGGCAGTTAAAAGTCCCTTTCTCTTTCACTTAGTAAATTTTTCAAGCATGTGAATTTTTCAAAGTTCACATTGCTGATTTCTGGTTTTGGACAAAATTTTTCTTCCTAAAACCTCAGAAGGCATGGATTGTTGGGAGTCCTAGAGAGAGTTGGTATGCAGAGTCCAGGTGGGAAGAGGCTGTGTGTTAGTGTGGGTGTGTTTGTGTGTACGTGTGGGCATGTACATGCATGGGTGTATGTGTGCATGTCTGTACCTATATGTGTGTGTGTGTGTGAGTGTGTTTGAGGTGGGAGCAGGATAGGGGTTTTAGTTGCAAAAGATTAACCTTTGAAAAGCCCTATCATGAAAGGTGTCAGCTCTTTCCTGCTGAGACGTATAATGCTCCTTTGGTTCCATCTCCTCAAATATACTGTGTATCTTCCACCCCCACCCCTCAGAGACAGCCAAACTCTAGTCTTTAGTTCTGTCTCTAAGAGTCAGGATAGCAGACAGTATGCTGTAGTGCAGAGAGCACCTAACTGGGTGTCGAGATCTGGGTTCTAGTCCTGGCTCTGCTGCCAAATAGCTGTGTGCTTTTGGAAAATTCACTTGGTTTCTCTGTGCCTCCAGTTTTCTCATCTGTAAAAATAAGACAACATATACCTTACCTTACTCCTAAGGGTTGTTGTGAGGATCAGGCCAAATAAAATAGTTTGTGAATATGCTTTGTAAAGCATTCCAGTGCTACACAAATGCACGATATTATCAAGATCATGAGTCCACAGAAAGATTTTTCTTAAACTATTAATAGATTCAGTTCCTAAAGAGTCCCTTAAAGCCCACTTCTCTAAATGTGGTCCTTGGGCTAGTAGTGAATGCATTACCTGGGAATCTGTTATAAATGCAGAATTGGGGCTCTACCCCAGACCTCCTGAATCAAAATCTGCACTTTTTTTTCTGCTTTGTCTCCCCAAATCCCCCCTGGTACACAGTTGTATATCTTAGTTGCAGGTCCTTCTAGTTGTGAAAAATCTGCATTTTAACAAGATTCCTAGGTGATTGATACAAACAGTAAGTGCAGGTGGGCAGGAGCATACCTTAAACCACTAAGGTCTTTTGGAAACCCTAGGTTTTCAAAATCTAAGTGTACATAAGGATTACCTAGGCCTAATTCCGGAGATTCTGATTCAGAAAGTCTGGGTTGGCTCAGGGATCTACATTTTAAATAGAGGCCTCAATTGATCCTGTAGCCCCAGGACCACACTTTGAGAAACACCACACTAAGCCATCAAGATGTTGATCTCCATGGTTTAGTTATGAATCTTCGCAGAATCTCAGAGAATCTGTAGATTTGCTACTACAACTCCAAGTTAAGGTCTCAAAGTCAAACCCATGTGTTTCCTGCAAAAATTCATCCCCACTCTTTGCTTCTCTATCAGCAAGCAGTCACCTGTCCAATGCATGAAACTTTCAGGGTAGTTTTTGCTTTGACTCCCTGGGTTCTCTTTTTGGGTTCAAAATTAAGCAGCTACTTTTGATTGCTTTTAAATTTCAGTCACCTCAAAGTAAATATTTTGTTCAAAGGAAGTATAAATATATATGCATATCTATTTTATTTAGCACATCTCACATTTAAAAAGAAATTAGTTCACAAAAGATAGAGGCTTATTTTTTAACTTATTTTTATTTTACACTCCAAATATCAAGGATTAAGAATTGTAAAAAACTGGATTAAAGGCACATATGCAGGTTTGAAATATTAGTTGACATTTACTTCTAAAAAGATCTGACCTCTCAACAACTCCTTCCCTCTTTTATGTATAACATGGAGAGTTAGGGACATGAGTTTAAACTAGCATTACAATCAAGGAAACTTCTTGTTTTGTAGAAATAGAAACATACCCAAAGATGTGAAGGGACTACTACTGGTTTTCCAGCAAGACAGTATTGGTGCCAGAATAAGAAGTTAATCTCTATACTCTTTAAACAGTTGCCAACTTGCTTTATGTCCTAATCTTTAATTATTGTTATATCATAATCCTACTCTAGACTATCTTTCTTGATATGTAGAAAATCCTTCTACTCTGAGCAGAACATTATCCTCTTTCCAACTGCTGTTTCCATAATTAGCCTAGGTTTGCTTTAGTTGGAATAGGGTGCCCACCATTAGTCTTTTGGGGGGGGGAGGAAAGTGACAAGAAAGTTGTCCCACAGTCAGGATATATATTAACTTTGGGAAAGAGTAAAAAAACAACCCTCTTTTGTGTTTTCAGGAGATGCATTTAGAAGACGCCACCAGGTTCTGTCCAAAGGACGAAAGAGAAAGCGAACAAACGTCTTTCAGCGATCAAAACCCCAGGCAAGACCAGAAAGGGGGCTTTCGCAGCTCCTTCCGCAAGCTCTTTAAAAAGAAGTGAGTAGCCCTTAGACAAGACAGCATTGTAACTCATTTCCCTTTGAGCTAAGTCCTGAGGTTTTAACAGTAATAAGTATCAAGTAGCCTGGTTTCACACAACTGCTTCAAGCTCAGTGCCTGTACCCAGTAACCACGATTCCTGCCAGGTGAAGATGTTTCTCATTGTAATCTCCTAGAGTAAAAGCAAACTCAGCTCTGTCCTCTGCCTCTTCTATCTTTTAGCCCCACTTCCTTTTCCCCAGAGTCATGTGTCCTGAGAGGAGTGAGCAGAGGAGGTCCCCTGGGAACTGAGCTGATGACAATCAAATCCCTTTTAGACCGGGAGGAGTGGGATCCACTATTGGAGTTGGGTGTCATGGGCGCACCATCAGAATCTCCCCACGTGTGGAAGGTTTTCTAAGGGCATCTCAGCACTTCTGCCTATAGTTATCCCAGATGCCAGTATATATTTATTGGGACTTCTGCTAGTGTTGTCCCTGGCAGAAATAATTGAAGGGATTTGGCTTGGGCCCTGGTTAAAAATCACTTTAATGGAGTTTCCATACTCCATAGGAGATAAAAATGAGGTCTTTCCCTTCTATGGTCCTTCTAAGATTCTGAGTCCTTGTTGTTACATGAAATCACCCACCATGCATTTTGGCAAGCACTTGCCAGCACTGTCTTACAGACTGGGAGACAGTGGCCAAACCCCAGCGTGAAACATAAGGAAGAGAGAGCTGGGCATTGGCATTTGACCATAGAGGGATTCTCCAGTCCAGCCATTGCCTGCCTGAGAGACTGCTGTTTCTATCTCCAGTGGTCCTCAGGCCTGCTTCTCTCTCCCTTAGATTTTCCCTGCTAATTAGTTTTTCTTGGTAGAGGATGTTCCTGCAGTTAGTTTTAAACAGTAAGTTGTCATATTTTAGTGGATGGAAAAGTTAAACAAAGATGCTATTGCTGACTTTGGTTGCTGGTAAGTGAGGAAGCACAGGGAAATCACTTTCTCCTTAACGGTGGAGGTTATGGGCTGACTTAGATGATGGTCTTGATGGAAGTATTGGGGAAAGGCCTGAAGTGAGGACTTTTTTTTGATGGTTTGACTAATTCTTCTCCCATGAGGAGGGTGGTACTGAGATTAATGGGTCTCTGATTGTTGCTCCTTGCCTGTTGTTACTGGAAGAACGGGGAAGGGGAGGGAAGAGCAACAGTACTGTAATTAGACACAGCCCTTCTCCTCTAAGTGCCCATTCAGTTTTGCTAAGGTAGCCCCATACCTGCATGACTATTGCTACATCCCCTTTATTCAGGGGGTGAGGAGTTAAGAATTGTCCCTGTCTCTAGGATCATACACTTAGATCTTTCCTGGCCCAGTGCCTACCTCTGTCAAGTTGGCAGGGGTGGAGAGACCTGGAAGCAGGCAGCTCTCTGGCCTGACCTTGAGATTTAGGTTCCTAAATCCTTCTAAGGACTCCAAGCTCCTAAGGGCACTCTTTGAGCCTATCTTTTTTTTTTTAAACCATAGTATTCCCAAAACAAGCAGCCACTTTTTGTCCACTGCTGTTTATGACTGGGTACTGTCTGTTGGAGAGCAGTGAGCGATGGATCCACACTGGTTCTTTGGCAAATTCCCGTTTTTCAGAGAGATGTAAGAAAATGATCTGCCAGTTACCTGAGGCAGAGGGAGTGAACTTGTCCCCTCTGTATCCAGAGGGAAGAACTAGGAGCAATGGGTAAGAGGAAGAACTTTCTAAAATGCATCTGCCTCGAATTGGGAGCTGGCTGCCTCATGAGGGTGTGCATTCTCTTAAGTAGAAGGTAGATGACCTGGTCAGGGATGCTATGAAAGGGATTCTTGCATGGGATGGGAGATTGCTCAAGATAATCACCTGAGTACTTTCTAGTGCTGAGATTTGCTTTATCTGTAGTTTGACTTTGTTGTAGATGGATCTGACTAATCACATCTTTTTAACACCTGAAACAAGAAATTAATGTGGCCTTGATTTAAAGACTCACCATGTAGAAGACCAGGTTTTATCTTTCTGTAGCTCCCCACAGCCCTTGGTACAATGCTGAGGACTTGCTGTGGACTCTCCAAATTCGTGCTGGTTAATTGCTTTCAGTCCTCTTACAGCTTTTTGGTATCCTTCTTAGAGGGCCAAATGGATCCCCTTGATCCTTATCTTTTCTCATAGATCAGTCTCTCCTGCATCAATCGTATTGCCACCACCAGTTCTGACACTGCCTTTGTGTATAAAATCTGAAATGTTACATTAATGGAAGTAAAGGCGGCACCACACAGATGGCTGCTCCATCTGGCAGGCTTTCCTGGCTTTGTACATCTGGTGTAGGACTGTGAGCACCATCGGGTGATGCTTACTTATCCCCTCGTGTCCAGGGTGCCATGGTGGGCACTTTGGGGACATGGCATGGGATAAAGAAACAGCTCGAATAGCTTCTCCTGAGTATTTTCATCCAAGAACCATGGAAAGTTTGCTGCATTATGCTAAGGTAGAGAGGACGGGCAGGGAGGACCTAGTGTAGCACAGAAAAGTTAATAGCTCTTAACTTAGATGAGAACACACCATTCTTCTCATTAATTCAGCATTCCTTCTTATATGGATGTACTGTGTGAGACACTTGCATAGGAATCGTGAATGACATAGTCCCAGTCATTATGCAGGAACTTGCACTGTGAAGTCAGGCATGTGGGCAGGACAGGGAGGAATCAGAAAGAGACATTCAGCCCATTCTCCCATGTGTCGGGAGGTCAGGCTGGCAGCAAACCCTGTGACTTTAAGAAGTGGTTAATTGTGGGTACTAGAACCATCCAGAGCCTGGCCTCAAACGTCCGGTATGGACCAGTGCCAGAAAAGCTGCATGTGTCACATCTGGGGCTCGCTGCCTGCCTCCCCCACAGCCCTTTGAAGGCTCGTTCCTGTCTACACTGACACACTTTTTGTATCCATAGGGGCTTGTTTGGCTGGTGGCCCCACACACCCAGAATGCTGCTTCGGGATGAAGCTAGGCATGGAGCCAGATGCAACAGAAAACCTGGGAAAGGGTTCTCTTCCCTCTGAGACTGGGAGGGCCGAATGCTCATACCCACAAGGATTCAAAAGGGAGAGTCAAGTTGACATCATAAAAATATCCTGAAAAATGCCCAAGATGTTTGGGGAAAAGGATGCCGCTCTGATTGTTTCTATCTCAGACACATTTGTCCTGGGTAGATACCAGGTCATATGTCCCTGAAAGCTGCCCAGAATTGATCAGAATAAAGACTACATATCTTAAAGTTCGCAAATGTTGTGACTTTAAAAATTTTAAATGAGGATGCTTAGAAGCCAAGAACAGACCTAATGTGATCAGCTGATGCTAGAGTGAATCCTTATCCCCCTGCCTTTGAGCAGGATGGAAGGCAAACTATCCCATTCTAGAAGGATCTATGTGGAGGCTGTCAAAGACTTAAATCTAGACTATTCTGAAGTGTGTGGCAAATGCTACTTCATCGTTATATATAAATCTTGCACTTAGGTTAGTAAGTATTTTTGGTTGGGGTGTGGCGGGGGGAAGATGATTATGTAAGACCTTTTAGGAATAGGGAATGTAGATGCTCTCTCTTTTCATCCTCAAATTTGGGGGGAGTGAATGTTAAAGAATATGGCTTCCAAATGATTAGTTCTACTTCCTCACCTGTTCTCTTCCTCTTTAGCACTTTATAACTTAACATGCCTCAGAGTGTCTCCTTTCCAGTCATCAACCTCCCTCTACCAGTTACCTCAAAATCTCTCTATTTTCTTAATCACACACAGAGAGAGTACTTCTGCAGGGCCCCATATAATTGAATGTCAGTGAGTCATCTTCTTTTGGTGTCTTATCAGCTGTTTTGCATATGCCCAGCCTCAGCTGTGGAAAAGACCATGTAATAGAAAGCAGGACTACTAAAGAATCAATGGACAATGTTACCTTCACCTTCTTTTTTATCTCCTTAGAGCCTATCTCAAGTCCTTCTCCTATTCTTACCCACTTTGAGGTTCAATCTCATTTCCCATTTCATTTCCTATATAAGTCTAAAATTGAAGGAGATTGTTGAAGGGATAACATTTTAGATTACTTAAACCTGATTACAAAGGTTTCTCAATAGGTCATTTGAAATCAGTCACGTAGTTAAGGTCTTCAGTGTACTAGGTTCTGTCTAGCACAAAAGAAGTAAAAGAAATAGTTCCAGCCTATTAGGAGCTTACAGTCCAAATGTAAGGGTAACCTAGCTACAAGGTTTAGTATCTAGAACATAGTAAGCACTCAACAAATATATATTAAATGAATGCTCATTTGCCACCTTGTTTGTTACCAGGGCCGACTGATTTGGCCAACAGGAAGGGTGTTCCCCTGCTCCTTTACTTCTCCATGTGTATGTCTCCCAAAACTTTAAAGGTGGACAGTCTTTCCAATCAGAAAACCAAGACTTCTGAAGTCAGAGGGTGCTGCAGCCTTAGATTCCACCCCTCTTCCCTTCCCCGACTCCAAACAAACTTTCAAAGCTTATTTGTAGCAAATCTGTACTTGTATGACCTACCCAACTTGTTATTTTCTTTGTCTCTGTCAATTGAGTGGAAGGAAAGTTAGCAACAGGTCTGTTCTCTCTCCGTCAAACACTTGGATGGCTATGTGTCAGAATGTACTGGCAGCAGTTGTACACTTCCCAGCAAGTGTTTGCCTGCCTGTCCCTCTATGTCTGCTCAGATCTGCCCTGCAGTCAGCCAAAATGGCCCCAGGAGCTCAAAAGCCATTCCCGTTTAAAGAGAAAGGGAATAAAAGCAGATACACTGGCCCTTTCTCCTAGATTCTGCAGGTTATTTCCCCGTAATTTAGGTATACATTACTTCAAAGCCTAGCAGCCACACCTTTGAAAGAGTGCAAATGTTGAGGTGGCTTATACCATGTAAGCGTTATAAAGCAGTCTGTTAAAATTATCTTTAAAAGGATGAAGATGAGCTTTTAGTCACGGCTACAGTAGAATTCTGGATTTTGAAAAGGATTAGCAAGTTAGCCATTAGTTAATTAATATTTAATATCAAGAAACAGAGAAATTCACACACGTGAAGACACAGAGAAGGTGATTTGTGAGAAGAGCGGTTAAAAAAGAAAAAACTAAGCTGAGTTTGTGGACTCTGAAAACTAGACAGGGCGATTTTGGCATTTGTTTCAGAAATGGGAACGCAACTGGTGAAGATTTCTGTGGTCCTTGGGGCTGGTGGTGACATCAAAGCTTTCCCATTTCCAGGTAAACACGCAACAGTTGCATGTTGGAACCATCAAAGTATGACATGTTGGGTTTTGGAGAGATCAGATGCAGCTAAGAGGGGAAATGTGAGGTAAAGATTTTAAGTTTTGATTAACAACTTTCTGTTGAGAAACTGTCATGTGGGGGAACAATTCAAAAGAAACAACAGCCACATTCAAATCTTATTTATGACTTCCTGCCCCCAAAACTATAGGCATTCCTAGTCTTCTGGATAACAGAAGATATGAGAAAAGAATGAAATGGTTCAAAATATATCTTCCTAACATTTTGGGAACAATTTTACTAATCAAGTATCATTTGAACTGGAGGTAGGTGGGAGTTCTGAGAGTTGAGAGAAGGCCTGGAGTTTTAGGGTGGGGCATTGTGGAGGCTATTTCAAGGGAGAGTGCTAAGGGGGCTTCTGAAAAGAGGACTTTCACCCCACCCAGATATCAACTTATTAGATGACTATCCAGATGTACTGGGTTGAGAGAGAGAATAGTTTTTCCTTTATGCACTGGGATGTAGTGGAAAAGTGCTCCTTTTTGACCAGAAGTAGAAAGCATGGTGGGTAGCTATGGCTTCATCTGTGATACCAAATACCAGAGTGAAAAGTAAAAAAATCTAGTCAGTCATCAGGTTTCCAGACATCAGTATTTTAGTCTTTGTGTGGATCCAACTTCTTTCCTTGGATAATATAAAGGGATCTTTGAATTTTGCCCAATTAATTCACTAAATGATAGAGTCATAATTATCTAATAAAAACAATGAGGACTCATAGCTTACCCCTGATAGTGGAAGAACTTATCCTTCTTTTGTGGATAGTGGAAGCATGCCTGACTCTGCCTCAGCATACGGAGAACGTTTTCAGTTGTCTAGGAACTTTGGACAAAGAATTTCATGTCTAACATCACTTTCATACATCCTGCATGAGGTCTTTTGAGATTGGTTCTTAGACACTGGGCTAGTGTTACCCATTCTAGTTTAGAGTTTAAGCTAGCCAAAGGACCCCAGCCTAGCTTATCAGAGGTTATTTCCAGAAAGCCTCCTCCCTCCAGGGACTTCTGACATGAACAAACTGGAGAAGGTGCAGAGCTGGAATGGATTACCCAACTGGCTTAACCAAGATAAAGGAAGAATGCACCCTCGACTGGGGACTCAATTGGACTGATTTGAGTTGTTGACTATTGATTGGGCTTGGTTCCTTTGTGGTGGTTGAGATTATAGAATCTCCTCAATCTGATTACTGTACTAATTTCTGCATTCTACCAAATGTAGCATATATGTGTGGTTGGCTTCAATAAATCTTTCATTGAAAAATGAAAACAAGCAAAAGCAAGAGTTTGTAATGTAATGCCCAAATTCAGTAAAGGCCTTGCTAACCTTGGTTGAGAACAATGAATTCCATCCATTTAAATTTAAGGGCCTTGGTAATTTGTGGAGTAGTTCAAAAATAGGATTTCTCAAATTTTCTGAGCTTTTATTCCCCTTTTACAATGTTATTACATAGTGTCTTACACTGACATACACAGTTGTCACAATTGTCTCCATAAAGCATTAGAAAGATATTCTCTTTATGTTTGCTGCGAATCTTAGTTACACATGTGCTAAGTCATGAAATTCAGGGGAAGTAAAAATTATTCCAGATGTAAGAGGCAACTGTTTTACAAATGCAAAACAATTTGGATAGATAAAATATTTGAAAACAATTAAAACCAAATCAACCTGTACTTTATCTGTGTGCTGAGATTTTAGGTCCAGTGGATCAGAATACAGGGAAAAAACTAATGAGAGTCCCTCAATGGATCCTTCACCCACCAAACAAGATTTCTTCAGAAACCGACTTGCTCTTGCAAATGATCTTGACCAAGGAACAGCTGTGTAAAACATACTTAAAGTTGTATTGTCAAGTGGTAAGATGAGGATAAAAAACTTGTATATATCTGTGTAGGAATATATATATATATATATATATTCTGATGTATAAATCCCTAAGAAAACTAATATAAATACTTACATATGAAACTAAATCAACATACAAGACACTGAAGAGATGAAGATTAGTCTATGGTTGAGAGCTGGCTTTTTGAACCTCAACACTTGGGAAAGGGGAAATGAAGACTTTTCACAGCATTACAGAAAAACACAATAAATTTGGAGGAAAATAAATGGTTGTAAGAACAAAAACTTCCACCTTGAAGTCATTCCCCCAGTATAATATGGAGCATGTTCATATTTAACATGGATGTGAATTTTATGTTTCCTAGGCATTTAGCTCATTAATTCATCCCAGTGTTTTTAGACTAATATACACTATGTTAGGGACCAGTTCTGTCTTGCTATATATCTTCCAAAAACCCTAAGGCAATATTTAACATCCCTTAAGGCAAATGATCAAAGAACAGAATTGTATTTTATATGGTGCAAATCTGAGTTTTGGAGAAGTGCTTAAACCATGATAAAGAAGATTCAAAGACACATTGATCTCCAAATAAGAAGAGAATCTTAAGAGTAGTATTTCTCTTGTTCTATGGTTATGAAAATCAGTACAGGAAACAATAATTTCTCTAGAAACTGGGAGACCAAAGAAACATTTTCCCTCATGTGGGTTGTGCTGCAGATGGGAACAGTCCAGAGTCTGTGTTCTATAGAGCACTTAGGATTCAAAGATGCGCTAGTGATCCTGAGTGTCAACACACACTCATGATGGACTGGGGAAAAAAGCACTGATTTAGCCACATCCTCCTAAAGACACTTTCTTCAGTCTGCAAAGAAGGTGGCAACAACATTAATGCTTTAATGGCTCACTCACAGTGGTTGCTGCAAACACCAGAATGAACATTTAAGAACAGGTCAGAATGAAAACATAGAGCTGGCAGTACCTTATTTTGTTTTCCAGAAGTAAGTTGTAAAGAAACAAAGTTCTTACAGCTCAGACAGAGGAATCATTGCAATGAGGCTTGCCAGGGTATGGGGTAATAAAATGTGCTCTATTTCTACATGGATATGTCTATGATGGTCCGTATCCTTGACATACCCCAAACATCAGAATCATAATAGAAAAAAATTAGGTTTAAACAATTTGTCTCAATTCCCAGGCAGTTATTGCTGGTATATTAGGGGCATTTTGCTACTGTTCATTTAAAATCTTTGTACTCAACCTGACTTCTTTAGAAGCTGTTCCTCTAGCAATATAGCGTTCAATAAAATAGGGGAAGTTTCACTTCTAAGTGTTAGAAATTTTCTTCTACTTGTCTGATGACTAATTAGGAACTCATCTGTTAGCATTTTGAACAATAGATGTCTGGAACGCTTAAAGGATCACAGCCAAATTTTTTGAGTTTCCAATATTTAAGTTTAAGCCAAGCTTTTCATTTTCCTGAAATTAATGAACTCCTTTGAAATTAGATTTCTCTCTATTATCAGGCCAAAGAAGTTTTGGGGGCAGTGCTTGAAAGCACAATGGCAAACTGACTGGACATGGAAAGTGAAATAGAAGTCACAACCTCTGGAATAAAATATTTAAAAAACCCAATAAATTTCTTTCCTCTTCGTATTGCTTATCATAAAACTGATCAATTACTGGGAAGGTTTCAGAAATATGACACACTTCCCAAATTTTCATTTTGATAACATCCTTTGAAAAATCTTGACACTGCATATGTAGCACAGCTCAATTTAGTTATATTTTATGAAATTAAGCCTATAAAACTAGTAATAATTAATACAGCTACTCTCTGGATCTCCATCACCTGATACCTTGATTTTTCTGGTAGCTTTCTAACTGCCCCCACGTTCTCTCTGCTCCCATCAATCCTACATGTCTCTAACACATTAATATTCCCAAATATTGCTTTGTGTGAAACTGACTGTTCTTATTTGTCTACAAATTCCAAACTCCTTGACTTGACATTCAAGGCTTGCTCTCTCTCCAGTATGGCTTCAAGTTTTCTCTCTGGCTACTCTCTCCCACTTTGCAGTCCTGGTGAGCTAATGTACCTCAACTAAACTGGGCTTTTATTGTTTCCTGGCAAGCCATGCACCTTGCTCAGGCTCACTGTTGCTTCATGCCTTTTCTCTAGCCTCCTTCCTCTCTTCTAATCTTCAAGACCCAGTTTAAGCTCCCTCATCTTTCTGTGACCTCTTGTGTAACTCCAATATCTTTTGATGTATTTGTCTTGTCTTCCCAACAAGAATGTAAGACCCCCTCAAGGGCAGGAATCATGCTGTATCTTTTGTTATTCCTTTCTACCTCTAGGATAGTACATAGTAGGAGCTCAGTAAATGGTTGATGCCAACGTTATTGGTAGTGCTCTGATGGATAGAGGGCTACAGAAAATAATTTCTACTCATAATTTGACAGAGAGCTTCAGAGTTGTCACTTTACCTCCCTGCCTTTCATTTTTTTTCAAGAAAAATATCAATCACAAAGGAAATAAAATACAGTTGTCTTCAGAAGCGGTTAAAGGCACCACTGCTACTTTCAAGCATCTAGCATTAGAAAACATCTCTCCACTAAAAAAAAGTTTGCTAGTTTTCTGTGTTGTCCTGGCTCATTTCACAGTTTTTCTAGGTAGTACTGTAAATTGACAGGGGAGATCTTTAAGGATATTTATGAATGATATTTAATGTAATGTTGCATTAGGGATGAAGTTGGGGGGGGGGAAGAGCTTGGCAATTGCTACATCTGTGATCTCCAATCCTCTGGAAAAGGACAGTTTACACAGGAGACCACAGATGTCTTCTGGAAGTGTTTGGGTTGATAAGCAGAAAGAAGCACTCCACCAAAAGATGAAGTGGATGTTTTTACAACAGCTGTGGGTGGCAACAGGTCCTTTCTGCAGCCTTGCAGGGTTTGTATACAAGCCCAAGCAAGGACTGTCCTGCTTTTCTGACTCTAGAACTGGAAGCTTGGAGAACCAGGGGTTTGTGGGCCAACACTCTAGGGTTCTCTGCATCTGTTATTTTATCATATGACAAGTAGTTTAAGCTAGTCTGGGGCTTGAAATTAGAATGTCTTTGCTCGCTCAGGGAAAACGCTTTGAACAGTATTTTCTATAGCACCTCATGTCTCATTCCCTGTCTTTAAGTCCTTATTAATATGTTACCTTCTCCATGAGGGCGCTTGTAAAAATGCTGATTCCTGGGTGCTATTTCAGTCCTATTTGATTGCAGTATTTGGGCATGGTCTCCAGGAATCTGCATTTTAAATGCACGCAGGTGATTCTTTGGCCCACTGAAATTTTAGAGCCACTACCTCTTAGACCAATAAATTGAATGATCTAGTATGTAAACTTTGGCACTCAGATTCTCTCCATAGTTTAAATTTTAGGAAAGAATAAATAATTGATTATATTTACCTTGAGATACAGAAAACTCATAGTTCATCAAAACCCAAATGAATCTTTTTGAATTCTTAAATTTATCATCTGTGACCTTTACTATAATATACAATAAGACTCTGATTAAAAATGTATACATATGATCAGTGTTCTTCATAATAAACTGGTAAAATTGATTGTATATTCCAGATGATCAGCTGCATGCACTTGGAAAAAGAATAAAATGAATATCTTATATTAAGTTGCATAATAAAATTAAGTCTAGTTTTCAAACTAAACTTCCTCTTGAAATATCACCATTAATAGTTTTCTTCCTGAGCCTAAAACGGTAATGCTTTTGGGACATTTGGGATTCTGATATTCTGAAAGCTGATTTAAAGATACGAGTGCGGCACTCTCAGCATCTGAGCATCCTAATATTTATGGTATATAGGCCAGTGAGTCTCATGTGGTGGGGAGGGGTTGAGGAAAAAGGAAGGGTGAGATATAGTTTTTCAAAAACTTTAAAAAAGGTTGAGGAAAATTGATGAAGACCTATATATTTTAAGGGAGAAAAACAGAAACCAACGTGTGACACTAGACCTAAGTTTTAAACATATAGGAACATAAGGATATGATGTAGGCAATGCTGAAAATATTGTTTTGGGAAGTTGTCAAACATTCACAATAGTCAGGATTTTTGTACCTAAACCAAATAACTTCTTTTCCAAAATTTGTTGTTTTCAAAAAGCTTAGTGCATAATCTTTAATGTCATTTAAACTTGTTTCTTATCTATAAGAGATATTTTTATTCCTTCTTTTTGCCTCATTCCCTTCAGAGTTAGTAGCATTAAATGCTCTTAATTCTTAGCAGGAAGACTAAATGTGTTCCGTTTCTTCCTCATGGATATAAACCTATTCATCTGAAGGTAATGGGATCTACTGTAAAGGACCATCTGTGTTTCTACCTAAGTGGGTTTCCACTTAGCACTAGATCACATCCCCTTTCCTCATTATCACATTTTCCTTTTCGACTGGGGCAAACCCTTCAGCATACAAACATGCTTACTTCTCCAATTTTTTAAGCAAAAGAAACCTCTTGACTGTTCTATGTGTCAGTTCTCTGCTTCCTTTTATAGTAAAACTTGAAAGAGGAAAGCGCTCCAGTTCTCCCATTCTTTATCAAACTCCGTAGGCCCATACCACTCCCCTGAACAGCTCATGTCAAGATCATCAATGACTTTCACCTTGCTAAAGGAATGGTCCATTCTCAGTCATCTTACTCTCCCTATCAAATAGCATTTGACATGCTGATCACCATTTGCTGGTTCCTCCTTTCTCCTCCCTCTCCTAACGTTAGTACCCAGGACTCTCCTTTGCTTAGATTGCTTCTTTTTCCAGTCTGTACTTACTTCTTTGGTGACCTTATCCAGTCTGCTGGCTTTAAAATATGACCTTTATAAAAGTGACTCCCAATTTTATGTCTGTAGCCCAGAACTCTCTTTCAAACTCCATACTCATATTGCCAGCTGCCTCCTTGGTATCTCTCAGATGTCTAATATATTTATCGAATGTAACATGTCCAAACCTGTTTCAACTATAGCTTCCCCACCTCAGGTAATGGTAACTTTGTTCTTCCAGCTGCTCAAGTCAAAATCCTAGAAATTATCCTTGACAATTCTGTTCTTACACCCCACATCCAGACTGTCAGCAAATTGGCTGCCTTCCAAATACATGCAGACCCTGATCTCTTCTCACCACCTCCACTGCTATCACCCTGACTAAGCTCCCTTCTATTGGGCTAGCCTCCCTATTCCTACTCTTAACCCCCAATTATTCTCAACATGGCAGCCAGAGCAGTCCTGTTAAAATGTAAATTGGATCAGGTTACTTCTCTGCTTATACCCTCGAAGGGTGCTATTTCTGTCAAACAAAAGCCAAAGTTATTACATGTGATCTGGACCCCATTAAACCTCTGATGGCATCCCCTATTCTGCCCACATTCATTTCTCTCCACACACAAGTAGCCTTGCTATGGCTCAGATATACCAAGTATGCTCCTGTCTCTGGGCTTTTGAATTGGCTGTTCCTTGTGACTTTGCATATCCTTTTCCCAGACACTTGCATGCCTAATTCCTTCACCTCCTTCAGGTCTTGACTCAGATGTCACCTCCTCCATGAGACTCTGACCATCCCATTTAAATTTTACCTGCCTTGTCTCCTACATTCCCAGTCACCTTGTCCTTTTTGTTGTAACAGTTAGGACATTCTAATGTGCAATATATTTAGTTTTATAACTTATTGTCTACATATCTTCACTAGATAATTAATCCTATATTAATATGGATTTTTGTCTGTTTTGTTCATTGCTATATTCCTAACATAAGAACTGTACCTGGAACAATAAATGTTTGTTAAATGTTGAACAGTCAGACGGGCCCTTATCAAATGCTTGTAACTAAGGTCACTCAAAACCAATTTAAGTGACAGTAAACATCAAAGGAAGCTGTATAGTAAAGAATGAAATTATGGGGACTTCAGGATGAACCACCAACCCCTTAAAAAATATCTCAAAGCAGGCAAACTTTGAAAATATATCCCTCATAACTTCAGTGACCATTTATTTAAGCACCTACTCTGTGAAAGGCATTGGGCTTTACACGTATTACCCTGAAGCCTCAAAAATGTCCCAAATAGTAGATTAACCTCATGTATTGAAGAGGAACAGAGACTCAGACTATTTAAATAACTTCTCCAAAGTCACACATCTAGTAAGTCGTGGAACCAGAATGTGAATACAGATATGTGATGCCAAAGCACCTGCTTGTTATACTCCACCAGTGATTCTTCCTTTTCTTGAAGAGGCATGAAGATAGAGAAACTAGCTTCTAATAATGGGCTGTAGGTATTTTTCTTGCCTGCAATAAGAATCAAGAGTCCTAAAATGTCAGAATAGCCATAAACTGCTTTTTTGGAATTGTACTCTATCAGAGCTCTCCTTGCCTCTGGAAGCCACATGCATCTGTCTGCAGAGGCAGGCTTAGCTGTGGGTGTACCCTAGAGACTTAAGTGCCCTGAATCTGTGATGAGTTAACATGATTAAAATAAGTAAAAAAGTAAACCACTTGGTTAAAATTCCAAAGTGATGTTTCAAGAGCAAATTTAGAATCAGGTTTGACAAATATCAACATTATTTTCTTATAGCTATTAAATTGATAACCTAGAATATATTCAATAATACATACTAGGATTTCACAGTGGCCTACAAATAGAATTTGTACAAATTTATGATTTTGTCTTTAAATCAGGGGGAAAAACACCAGTGAATTTTAGCTGGTCCTGAAAGCAGTCCTCCAAATACAGGAATCAAAGTTGAGACAATGGTCTCAATCACTAACTGCCACATGATGTTGGCTAAGTCATCTCACTACTCCAAGGCCTCACTTGCTTCAATTTTTAAATAAGGGTATTGGACCTTTAAGGATTTATCAGTTTTTACATTCTGTAGTTCACCATGAATGACCTCACATTTGCATAATTCTTTACAGTGTACAACCATAAACTGTATCTTTCATGCCAAACCTACAAAGAATTGCTAAATGTCAGGCTGCCACATTCCAGCTGGTCTCAGCAAAACTTGCCTGTCAAGAAACACTAAAACTTTTTCAACGGAATACAAATGCTTAAGCCCTCTGAAACTTCATCCAGGTGACACTAGAGGTCACTAAAGTACTAATTTTCATCCCAAAGGCCTCCCACTCACTACAGTCATAGGGCTTGATACAGAAGGAAGTACTGAACTTCTTTGGTACTAACATGATACAGGAAAAAGCACCTCCAAAGCAAGACTATGATAAAGAGCAAACTATTTCCATATGGAAAGCATGAGCTAAAATGAGAATCACTAATGACATTAAAAATAATTGCCCTCTAAAATAAATGCATGCAAAAATAATAGACTTATGGGCTATATAAGGCATTTTTCTTTATTATTTTTCGGTTTATCTTAGTAATGCCAGAAAAATAACAGCCATTATTTTCACTTTAAATGCAAACCAAATACTGCTGCACACAGAGTACAAAGATAACCTACGAACATGGTTAGGTACAAAGGCCATATTAGATGTATAGACTGCACTTTGCTTTTACATCAAAGTAAGATTGACAGAGCAATTTTTTTGACAATTATCTTAGCAAATAACCGTGCTACTAAACAATGGCAAATACACACACACATATATATATATATGTACACAAACACATTTCAACTAAAGTTATACATGTCACTTTGACAAACAAAGGCTTCTTCTCTGGTGGGTTTCACCAGATATTTGCACCCCAAAGTCCCCTGCCCTGATCCCGCCCCCAAATGCTGACTTGATCTGAAGAAAAGAATTAGAGATGTTTTTAATTAAAGGCACATTTGGCAGCTACTGAAAGTGGCATGCATCTGGCACAGGTGAGCTCTCCCTAAAGCCACACTACATGTGACTTCTATCCTTTTGCATCTTGTTTCTTTGAGTGGTAGTCCAAAGTGACCCACCTTTAGCTAACTTGCTTTATTATTTTGCAGCAATTGGCTACTTAATGCACTATTTTCATTAAAGGCAAAAGGGAAATTTGCTCACAGTCGACAGAAAATGCACTTTACGGTGTCAAAAATGGAAAATAAGGCATGAAATTTACAAAACAAGTTACAAGTGCTTTTGTTGTTTAGATTTGTCATATAGACTTCATGCTTCTTTTAACTAGAGCTCAAAATATTTCATTGGCTCATGTATAAGGGATTATGAAATTATTTTAAAAGTTAGTAATGAGATGTTTCAAAAGAAAGATATTGAATAAACTAAATCATCACTTTCCCTTATAAATAAGTTTACTGCATAATTCTTTCAGTCAAACTGATATTAACCTTGTGATGTTTATTTTACTGGTAAAGATTAATGTGCAACACAACAGGACCTACACCTTTACAACAGTCATACAATATAGGTTAAAAGAATAAGTGAACCTACCCATAGCAGCAGAAATGCCAAGAAATAAATGCTTTGTTTCTTTCTAAATCTGGAGGAAAAAAAGTTTTCCTCAATATGTACAACACTAATAAATTGGGACACCCCTCCCTCCATTTTCATTATTTGTTTTGCTGAGCCACTTAAAACTCTGAATTTAAGCTGTTAGGAAAAGACAAATGATGAAATGCATGATTAAAATAAGCTAAACTTGAGAATTAAGGTCATGATCATAGATACCAACTAATTTTTTCTTTGCTTAATTTTGATTTACAAAAAAGATCATTAAGGGAGAGTTTAGAACCATAATATAGCCCCCAACTGATAGTACTTGTACATGAATACATGTACATGAATGGTACTTGTTCACTAGACTGTTCTGATTGTAGTATAATTAGTGTGGCATCCTCTGTTAAACTCAGCTCCATTAAAACATTCTTGAGTTATTAGAGCATAGTAACCTACTAAACACATAATTTGATACCCCAAAACCTTTAATTGAGCAAATTTTTAATGTTTGTATATTTACTGATAATTTATAGTCTTAAAATACATCTGGAGGACTGGGAAGAGTAAATAACCTGTCTTTGAATAAATTTAGAAACATACTTATCTTTTCCTGTTTTTAAAAGTGCTTAGATGTCAAAAGCCTGCCTTTCTATTATATTGGTTATCAGCCCACTTAAGTTAAATTTAACCTTGAAGTATTTTCTTCATTTTGTGATCCAAAGATAATGAAACATCTAAGAACATTTCCATTTCTAAAAGAAATGTTCCACATTTTGGAATGTGGTTTAGAAAAAGTCATACTGCAGTGTCTATCTTGTAATGTCCTGGGTTCAAAAGCAGAATTTTCTGGCGATGCGTTTTTCTTCTCAGCCACTTCTGGTCCCCGAATAAGTATATTTTAGTTACTACAAAGAATAAACTTGTCAGCTAGTTAATGTTTCACATGTGAAGAAGGCAAGCATACAGTTTTCTCACCTCCATTTAAGGGCATCCAATTGGAATTTTTCTAATCAGTTACCACTGCAGAAAATATTTTTACCCAAATGTCATACTTGAGAATAAAAATATCCTCTATCCACAATGCATATAAAGCTGATGCACAGTGAAGTGGTCTTCTAGAACCACCAGGGTAGAAGAATGGTTCCTTTTGGGAGCAGTGTGGTTAGAGCTCCAAATCTGAGTTTTTCCTGTTTATACAATCAGACAGGTTGAAAAGAGGTCATTACCTTACTGAAGGCTAACACACTGGCCAGAGAGATATTGAATGGGCTCCAATGTGACTTTTCTCAGGTTCTCATTTGGAGTGAAGGTGGGTAATTAAAAAGAGAGGTGATCAATAAGACACATAAAGGGAAATCCTAGGGACAATGAGGCTGGTCTAATAAGTCATGGGAGATTCTGGAATGTGTATTATGATTAATTGTAGCAGCACTAGTAAGTAGGCTTAGATAAATACTTGTTGAATGAATGATTGTAGGGACACTCTGCATACAAGAGTGGATTTGAAATTAATTTTGGGGGAGACTTTTAAAAGGAGACATTTTACAAAGGAGCAAAATGGCTACCATAAGAGGAATGGTACAGATAGATATGAAACAAAAAAGATTCAACTCTAACAAATAAATAAGAAAAGCTATGATAGGATGGATAGCTTACTGATGATGCCATCAACATTCTGGTCTTAAAGGACTATATACTGTACTATTGTGATGTACATTTAATGCTCTAATAAATATCATAGGAAATTATTAAAGTACTAGGTTTCCACCAGGATGCAGCACTTCTAAAAATGTCTCTAATGACATGGTTAACAGAACTGCTGAAATGTTGCTTCATTATTCAGAGGACACATGCAGATACCGATGAACTGATGACTCTCTAAGGATGGAATAGTGCACATTTCACAGACATCATAGCGGAGATTAATAAAACTTTTTCTCTTCAACAAGTTGCATGCATTTCAGTCACAGTATTTGTTAGACTCAGAAGATCAGTACATAGGCTTAATGAATAATCCATACTATGATATTAATGATGTAGGTAGATGTTCTATTACGAGTAGTTCTGATAGAGCAAAGACCTTAAGCAAGGTAGAATGTTTAATATAAACTTTAACAAACTGTATACACGTTGCCTAGGAAATTAAAAAACTTACAAAGTTCTGCTTAAAAGATACCCATCCTATTCTAACCAAATATTTTCCTACATGCCAAACTGCAACTTTAGATCATTCTTTAAGATGAATACATACATCTGGAACTAGAAACCAAGGCGTACCACAATACGTGCTTTTATGCTTAGTGTTTGTGTGTGTGTATGTGTGTGTGTGTGTGTGTGTTTCAACTGAAAGAAATAAGAATCAACCATTTTCTCCATATAATAATTTAATATATGCCAGCCAAACAAAGTATTTGTATCTTTATTCAATTAAATTAAAACAGACCTGCCAGGTATAATATATAACATTCACTATATACACATGATTTAGGCAATGCAAGGTAATTCTAGTTATGCTGATTACTCAACTATTAGTAAAACATGAACGGTGTCAGTGATGCCCAGCAAGTGCTCCTTTCACACTGGGTGACTGCATTTCCATAGTATGGTTAGAGGGACAGCTACGAGCCATGACATGGATTACCAGTAAACTTTTGTGGGAGAGGGGGGAAAATGACAATATAGTATAGATTAACAGTCTCCTAAATGTAAATTGTATACTTGACAATTACATTTTAAAAAAAGTTCTTCTGTCATCTTAATGACACAAAACTTCTCATTTGAAGGCAACACCACCATGTTTTGTTTGTGTAGGGAGGATGAGTGAGGAATATTCTTAAAATTGGTATAATTATTCTTAAAAAAAAAAAAGTACCTCTTTGGTGAAGCCTCGGTACCCATTCAATTCACTGTAATAATCTGTAAACAGGACTGTAGTACAGTGCTGGGCCTTGATTCCAACAAGGTCAGGTACCACAGCCTTTCCTCACAGTCCTTTGAATGATTTTTCAGAAAATATTCTAAAGTAGGACGAGTAAAAGCAAAGGAAAAAAAAGGAGGACATGAAGATCCCTGTTTAAGATATCTTTTTAAAAAGTGCATAATATTTTGAATTACAAAAACTGTCATCATGTGGGCCTGCTGGACACTAGACTGTGTTTTCCATCCCTTTAATGATAAAGATCACCTCACAAAAAGAGGACTCCTGCCTACTGGCTGGAAAAAGTCCCTTTACTTGATTTTCAGGTGCAATCAGTTGTCCAATTCCTCTAGATCAGTCTTTCCATATTCTAAATGAATACCATTTTCATTTTATAATTATGTCTAGGTTAAAATTCATTGTCTTATACTGCATCTTGAAGTAGAGTCGTTAGTGTTTGGAGTTCTCATTTTAACTCCTCAGTGCTGGCACATTCAGTGCATCCATTGCCAGCAATGGATTTGGGGCTAGGAAAATGTACATCCTGGTAGAGAGGAACTCAGGAAGAATGGGCATTCTCCAACAGTGGTGGTCCATCTCTGTGCATGGATGGGTGTGTATGCTCCCTTTTGTAAGTTTTGGGAGGGAGTTTAGGGATATGCTGAGAAGTGCTTTGTCGTGGAGGAACAGGCGGCCCAGCAATGGAATGAAGGTCCACTTCTTGTGTCAATGGTGGTGACGGCAGGTGCCTTCTCGTGCCGTGAGGAGAAGGTGTTTGAGGAGGAGGTGGTGTAAAGGGAGAAGGGCTGTTTGGGAAGAAGGCATTGCCATGGTCACTTTTTTTGCCCAAAGGGGGAGGTTGGAGATGTAGTGGTGAGCTTGAGAAAACATCAGGTGTCCTCACAGGTTCTCGTGGTGGTAATAAGGGAGGGCTCTCAGGAGGGTCTGATATAGAGGTCCGCTCTGATATTGAATAGCGTGGTGAATAGGCTTTTGATGTGGGTTGCCTAGGAGGAATTGCTGGGGGGCTGTCCAAATGCTTAGACATAATCTAACACAAATGAAAAAAAAACACATTTATTAATAATTTAATTGATGTAGTATCATGAATATATTAAGAATTAAGTTGGGGTTTTCAAACATGCTATTAGACGATCTCAGGTTTGGATCAGGGAGTTTGCCATATGTTTTAAATGGGAGGTTATGCCAATTCATTAAAAAACAAATTTTTTTCTCAATGTTAAGTTGTTACTTTATTTTTCTCAAAATTTTCTTGTTTGCTATTGCTTACCTATCACTCAATCTAACATAAGATCATTTCTGATTTAACATGTTACCTGTTAATTTTACAATTTTAAACTTAACAATATTTCATGATGTTCTGCAAAGGTCTTGACTTGTCCAGTTACTCTGTCCTCTGGACACTCTGAGAACCAGTGAATCAGTTAACAGTTGGCAAAAAAAAGAAATTTAAACAGGTGGAAAAAAATAGCTATTATGAGTCTTTAAAGTCTCTTCCAACCCAGAATTTTCATGAAAATCCCATTTAAAAGCATGTCAGATTCACTATAAAGAGCTCAGATAGGTAACATTTAGCATATGCTAAGATACAGTTTCACTTAAAATGTGCTTTCATATAAAGCTTCAGACGTCTTTCCTTCTTTCTCCATATGTGTTTTTAAAGAACTGCTTGAGACTACATTCCTCTCATTTTATAGATTAAACTTGTTTTTTCCTTGACAGTACCCATAATTTAGATTTACATGGATTTTGAAAACATACCAAAAAACTACTTTCAGAAGAAAGGGAATAAAATGACTGCATGGTAAATCCATATTTAATCTTTGTTTTAATACTATTAAGCCCAAATACTCTAAGTGTCAACCTAATCCAGTGAGAACTAGACATAAGCAATTAATTATAATGTACGTATGCTTCCAGTTTCCAGATAGCAAGATTTTCTACTTTACCTTAGATGGCGAAGATTCCGCTGGGGCAGATTCTGGTCGTCTTCGTGGAGGAACAGGAGGGGGGACAGGCACTTCATCAGTGCCTTTGGTTAAACTTATAGATGATACTGAAGCAGATCCTGTAGGAGGTTAAATTTTTTTAAAAGTTCACAGGAATGTTATTTCATCTATTAATCCTGAAAAGGCTTAGCTGGGAACTGCTTATATTTGTTAAAAGAAATGTATAGAAGTATCAAAAACAATTCAATAAACCAATACCCAATAGGATTTCCTTTATTAAAGCAAACTGCTATAAAAGCATGCAAAAATTTCTTAGCAGAATTTTCAGAAAAAAAGCTGCCTAAGATATTCTGTTATTTTGCTTCTTGAACAAAATAACATTCCCACTGTTAATCTATTATTGAAATTTTTTATTTGGGTCTGATTCTCAGATTTTTGGGAGAGACCACAAACTATTAAAAACCTTTGGAATGTTAATTTTTATTAAGCTTTTGTGATGCGCTCATTTTTTTCTCTGACTTTACCAGTGTAGAATTTCTCGGCCCTTACTAGATATTTCTTGGATTAGTTTCTGATCTTAACCAATCTCCCCAGCAATTCTCTCCAAGGATGCCAGGGGAGAGCATCTAGTGTCTAGGGGAGGGTGAGTCTCTCGTCATTTGCTTAGGTATAGGCTCTCCTTGGCGGGTAAGCAAAATCAGGTTCATCATACTCTAATCCAAAAATTTTAATTGTGATAGAGCTATTTAAGATGACTGAGGCAGCCCGGATAATAAAAACAGAAATTACACTAGAATCTAGTAAACCTGATTTAAGAAAAAGTTGATGAACTGGCACAAAAAAGGTAAATAAAGCTTCTAATTGGAACCTATCTTATAGACACTAAAGATGAGAAGGGCATAATATAGGGATATAAGTAATTACATGTTGAAAGACAGTATTTATCTAAATTGTCAACTAGTTTATGAGCACTACAAAAAAGATAAGAAAAGATACTTAATCATTCAAAATTATATTGGCCGGTTCTTGGTTTCCTTTAAGTATTGATAGCTTTTACTTTGTCAATTAAATGTTATAACAATATAGAACTTAAAGAGAGTACTTTGTGTACTGATAGTATTCAAATGAGCAACATTTTGATCACCTACCTTTTTTTCTTAAGAGACAATTAAGTTAATTTAACTTACAATTAATGTTTTCCATTGTACATATTTTGAAATCATTTGTATGAAGGAGAGGAGAAAACATTAATCTATTAGCTTAAAACTTATGGAATAGTTTGGTGAGTTGTTAGATTAAATTTCAAAGCAAATATCTACAATGGAACTTTATTTTGCTTAACAGTGATGAATATTTAGGCCATATACTTTAAGTAGTTACAATTATAATACAGTTTTTCTAAAGTCAAGTAACAGTTAGTTGCCTACAATGCCAATGCCAGGCTAAGTGTATTTTGTGGTTTAGACACTGCATGTAGCTGCCAGCATTCCCATATGCGCATGCATGCTCTTGCTTTTTTTTTCAAGTTGAGCATTAAAATATATTTAGAACTCTCTAGTTGGAAAAGAGAAATGGTTAAATGTGGAAACCACCCATATAATAATGTTCTTCTAAAAGAGAAAAACGGTTTTACAAAAAGCATGAAAAGTATCTAAGTCTAAGCAAATCATTTCTGATCAAAAGATAGCACAAGTGAAGGCCTCACTTCTAAGATGTTGCAAGCAAGGTATCAACGCTGCCAGACCCAGGAAGAATTTTAGCAGGGAAGGTTACACTTGGTTGAATTTTTAAAGCCAAAGCAAGAATTATGAGTCTTAAACCAAATATACTAACTTGGGCCATGGGGCAGTGTAACTTGGATAAAGACGGTATCGCTGCCTGTGAAAGGAAACAAGAAAAAGTAGATTTTTCTTTCATTGATATATTCAACTCATCTGTAAAAATTTATTTATGATAAAAATGTTATTTTTGTCAGTCTAGTTTTAAAGAATGGTATAACAGTCTATAGTAAAAGCTCATTACTACTTACTTTTCAGAAAAATAAAGAATTAAATTGAGTTAATGTCAGACATTGGGAATTTTGAAGATTCCTTTTAGATTCACTACTTGATGTCATAATAATTAAATGAAATGCTTTTAGGAGAAAAGTAAAATATCCTATATTTTTGGAAGACTTTTAAAAAATGTATAAACCTAATTCCAGCAAAGAATTCAGCTGGACATATAGAAATGTCATTTACTAAGGATTACTTTGAAACTTTAAACTTGTGAAATAAGTAATAAATAACAAATTTGTTATATAAATTGAAAATCAAAAGGGAACTTAACTTACTAATATTATTATATACCTGTGAAAATGTTCTTGGGACATATATTCTCATCACAAAATAACCACAACTTTGGATATTACCAAACAAGCTGGAAAGTGATATAGCTTTTTCCTCTCTATATTCTTGAACATTAAAAAAAAAAAAATCAATAAACATTTGGTGCTTAGACATTTTATAGAGGACACTCACTGATAAATTTAGAATGTCTAATTTCAGCAATGTTAATTCTTTTAAGAAAAAATGAAAATCACAAAAGCCACAGCCACCAAGAGCATTAAAGTAGAAAGACTGAGACAAAAGGCCAGATGATCTATACTGGTTCTAAATCAATAGAGTCACTTATGTCACACTGCCTCATATTACCAACATATTGAACAGAAAATATCCAAGAGACTAAAATAATCCCTATAACACTAGACTGAGGTTTTTAAAAAATTCAGGTTTTTCTTTTGTTTTTGCACCATAGGCAATCACTCAAATAATTTCGACCATTGTTTTTTCCAGCTTCTTTGGTCAGAATGAGGATAATTTTACATTCCAGGTTCAGTGGGCAAGACTACTAATTTGACTAATTTTAATACAGTGATCTTATTTCCCAGACAGCCCCAATTTCAAATAGTTTATCCCATTATCTCCTTAGAGGCTATGGTAACTAAGGGTCGCAACCTAGCTAATTCTAATAAGTTACCTTGCAGAAGATTAAAACTCATTTTTATACTTTGATATTAAATGAAGCTCTTGCTCTGTCAATGATTCTCTTCTCTATTTATTAGGCACCTAAGACATAACGGGGGTTAAGGGAGTATCCAGCTCTAGTGTTTACCTACTTATCTATTTTCCACTTTTCCTGGAAAGGAGATAAATATGCCTCAAGAACATGGTAGTATGCTCTACAATATAGGAATAAAATCAAAACACAAAGCTCATGACAGCTAGAAACTGCAGGCTTTCAGAAAGAACGATCAGACCTCTGCATACACTGAACACACACGTGCACACAGACAGACTTGGCTTTGATCATATGCATATACAGCACAGGCTTAGATTCAAGTATTTGGTAAATTTGGGGCACTTTTTCTGATTTGTCACTTTAAATGAATTGCTTGGTTTCACTGCCTGGAAAATCTCTTAGAATTATACATGTTCTAATCAAGAAATATATACTAGAAATTCTTATCAGCTAGGTACTGAACAAATTTATTGATGACTTAGGAGTGAAATCCAATTAATTAAAAAAGTAATATTAATTTGTTAAGTACAAATCCTAGACAACAGATCAGTGGTTCTCAATCTTGGTTGCACATTAGAATCCCCTGGGGAGCTTTTAAAAAATGCTGAATCCCAGGTGCCAATGCCAGTCTAATTCAAGTGTGGGCTGGGCATAGGTATTTTTTTTAAAGTTCCCCAGGGGATTATAATGTACAGTCAGCATTGAAACCACTGCTGAAGATACTCTTCAATTTATAAATGAGTCATTCTTGAAACAGGAACAACCATTTTCCTATAGAAAAAAATATATAAATCATGAATAACTTCTTAAACTCACAAAAGCCTGTTAAATGCAAATATATTTGAGATGAGAAATGAATCACCTACAGCATTCTTCTATGAAGAAAAGCCTTGCATTCCAGCTTGAAATGCTTAGAATACTTCCCCTACACTAAGGGACAGAGCTAAAACTCATATGTAGCACAGACCAGGTCAGACCTTGGTTCCCCTTTACGACCAGGCAACCTTTCAAACAGGCAACCTTTCAAACCAGAAGCTACCAAGAACACTTCATCCTCTTCCCGTTCTTGCTGTAGCAGCAGAAACAAAGCAGAGAGCTGGGTGGTCTTTCCCCTTTTCCCAGCCACTGTCATCAGCACTTAGAGGTGGATCTGGCCAGGGCAAGGTATGGAGCAGGGCTCTGAATGTGAGGGTGTATGTAGCAACACTAAGTAGGTGGCCAGTTTCTTCCCATCCCTGTCTTCACCAAAAGCTCTCCATGACCATTCTTGCCCATTCTGTGGTCATCTTTGTGTACACTTCTACAGCATTTATGTCTTCACCACTCATTTAGCATTTTGCTAAGCACTTACACATCTTCTCTGGTAAAGCTTGCAGTCTTACTGAGAGATGAAAAATAACCATAGTACAAAAAGAATGATAGCATTTAACAATGGTTAAGCATTTAACTATGAATTTCTTTGTACTAGGGTTATTTTCATCTCTCAGTAACACTTCAAGCTTTACCAGAGAAGATGTGTAAGTGCTTCGCAAGGAGTGAGATATGCAACAGATACTGGCTGAATAAATTAATTATTGGTTTTTAAAGTAAATTATCATGAAAAAAACTATAAGAAGCAAACAAATACTATTATAACTAATCAAAAATTCTAGTCAAACTTCGGTGTTTGAAAAACTTGAGCAATGGGACTTTCTTCTGCTTTCTATTGAGTGGAATATGTTCAGATAATCTAAGAATTTAGGCACAGCAGCTCTTTCCTGCCAGGCCCTGAGGGAGACACGTGGAAGTAGGTGTTCGCTCTGGTGGCAACACAGTGGGTAGAAAGTTGGGCACTCTGGTGACCGCCCCACAGCACTAGCAGATCTGTTAGCAGAAGTGGGGTCAAAAGCAGATGAGGACCTTTAATACACATAGGCTACTGAGAAGTTTTAAGTAAGGGACTAATTGAGCATACAGATGGTTTTATATTATGCTGGTTTATTTGATTTCAAAATCAGTTATTTTCAGTTTTTCTAAGAGCAAAGGAAATAGTAATACGAGTTTTCTTTATCACAAAGAAAGAGAAATTGAGAAAACCCTCAAAGCTAAGATTACAAAGTCTAACTCCTGGAACAATGGTTTCTCCACTAATCCAGCTATTTAAGCTAATATTATTCCACTGCCACATATGATAAGGCACTTATCGAGAGGACTGCATTCCAAAATGATTCCTTCTTCCACTAGTAGGGAATGTGATGGTGCTTATCTCCTGGTTTTCCACTTCTTTTATTTTTAGCTACTTCTTAAACTAAGAGAAGTAGAATTTGCAGTTGATGGTTTTCACATGATTTCAATAATTTACTTATGTGGGAATTTTTATAATATAGACCATAACCATCTGCTCTAGGAAAAAACCCTGTAAACAGTTAAATGGGTCAGAATAAATAATGATTTTAGGTCAGGTAGACAACAAAAAGTGCTGGTTTTATTTTATTACTTAATTTAGGGGATTGATGAGTTGGGTAGAATAAATGGGAATTTTTTTACCTGGTGTTTATTTGAACTTATCATCAAAAACATCCTGATAGCTTACTACATGTGTAACATGACTCCATTATCCTCAGAAGCCAAATAAAGCAAGATGTAGTAACTCTCAAAACAAATGCACTTTAGGTGGTAACAAGACAAGACAAACTACAAATGTATGTATAACAGAGGAAAAAATAAATAGGATTCTGGACCACATCTCAAAATCATATACCTCCAAAGAATAATTTTAAGTTGATTTTTGTTAAAAAGTTAGATTCTCTGAGTTGGAAGAAAGCTTAAAAATCTAGTTTGATCCTCAGAAGGCACAGTAAATGTATTTTTATAAAACCAGAAAGCTCACTAGCAGACTAGGATGAGAAACCAGGACTCTAACTCCTAGGTAAGTGCTTCTCAACCTCCTCCCCCACAGTAATGTCACATTGCCTCTCAGTATTGGATTCTTTTCTGTCAAATACTAGGGTAGAACTTGATCTGTACATTGAGCTAAAACAACCAATGGAAAGAGCATGGGAAGTGGTTGTGAGAGAGTTAAAGGTGAGTGGACTCAAGTTTTGAATTAATAACGAACACATGAAAAAAGGTTATGTGTTCTTACTAGAGCTTTCAAGTTCCACATGAAACTGATTAGGAAATTAGTGGAAGTAAGGTGATCTAGATATAAAAGGTAGCCTCTTTAAGGGGCTAGGGCTGAGCTGTGCAGTTTGGTAGCCACTAGCCACATATGGTTATTAAGCATTTGAATGTGGCTAGTCCGAAGTGAGATGCGCTGTAAGTGTAAAATGCATACTGGATTTTGAAGATTTAGAACAAAAAAGAGAATGTAAAATATCTCATTAATAAATTTTTATATTAATTTTCATATTGAAATGGCAATATTTTGCATATACTGGGTTAAATAAAATATATTAAAGTTAATTTCACCTAATTCTTTTTGCTTTTTTTATCATGGTTATAAGAACATTTAAAGTTACATGTGTGGCTCACATTATATTTCTCCTGGACAGCACTGATCTAGAGATAAGAAAAGGATGAGCAATAGTACGCAATCTGTGAAATCTGTATGGCTGGGCTTGAAAGCAGAGGCAGTTTATTAGCAGGCACCATATACCATCTGCTGGATGGCATAGACTGAGAAAGGGTTAAGGAGGAGCTTGAATTTGATGCATTGCACAATTAGAAACTACAGTTTGGTGGGAGGGGAATGGTGTACTCTGAGCAGTATTCAAATACAATAATTTTGGAGGCACTGGACTGACATTCCTTGCAGATTTTAGGAGTCATCTTTGTTTCCTCTGGATATTAAGGATGCATTTTAAATTCACCAATCAAAAACAAATGCTCAAATGAAGTTTAAATTGCCAATTTCATCACCAAGCTTTTTAGTAAAGTATAATAAATTTAAAGAGAGGTTTTCAACAGATTTTCAAAAAATTATAAGTTGGGGTTTAGAATGTTTTATATTTTTATAATAATATATATATTTTTCTTTGCTGAGGAAGATTGGCCCTGAGCTAACATCTGTTGCCAATCTTCCTCTTTTTTATATGCGGGATGCCACCACAGCATGGCTGACAAGAGGTGTAGGGCCATGCTTGGGATCTGAACCCACGAACCTGGGCCACTGAAGCAGAGTGTACTGAACTTAACCACTATGTCATGGGACCAACCTCATAATAATATCTTTTGAAATGGTCTTTGATTTGTCTACAAATATACAAAAAATAAAAAAGTTATACAGATTCCTTTTTACTTGTAGCACATATAATACTAACAATTACTTTAAAACAAAATTTTAGCACCTACTTGAGTGAAAAGGGCTCGAATGATCAGAATCAAATACGCTGCAAACATCTGTGGTACTGGAAGCACCAGAAGCAGGAGGAGGTGTTAACGGTGTTCTTGGAGAATTTGGTGCAGATGCTGTACTCTCTGTTTCACTTTCAGGGATCCTACTATAACTAATTTTCCTTGGCTCCTGCTGCAGAGGTGTGGGATGTCTCATGGTACCTGGTCTTGGGTTTGATGGACGAACACCAGGAGATTTTAGGGGATAGCTATATTTTTTTGGCTGTAGACATATCAAAAGAAACACAATACTTACCACACCATAACAGAAAGGAAAGTTTTCTATATATGCCTGGTAAAATTCAACTAATATCTAGGAAAACCATAAACCACTAATAAAGTTACATAATGATTCAAATCAAAGTGTCCAAGTTAAAGCATTAACATCCAATTTCCATAAAGCCTTGGCTATCTAAATTATTAGGGAATGTATTTCTTTAAATAACTGAGTGTTAGTCCTATAAATACCAGAGTATTTGTTATTCTAATATTTTTGGATGGAAATCTTTCCAAGATATATTGTAAATTTCTATGGCTTTTTAAACAGACTATGTTGAGCTAATTTAACCTTGCTGGGAAAGCCAGGATCATTATTAGTAATTATGATACCTTACTATGTAATACAGTGATGCCATCAGGATCATTTGAACTGTTTACAAACGTGTTAAAGTGACTGAGTTTTCATTTGTGTGTGTGTTAGTTTTATGGAATTTTCTTACAGAGTGATCATTTCTTAGTGATATCAGCATGCCTCATTGGAGCAGACTATATAGCTGTTTCCAATTGGCTGTTTTTAATTCATCTTTTAAAAAACTGTTATAGGCCTTGAGAAAATTTCTTGTGAGGTAATCACATAAGCTTTAGTTCATAGACATTATGAGATTTATCTTGGTTACTTAGAAGCCATTTATGTTTACTTCTTGATTCTTGACTTTCTTATGAATAAGAGAGATTATACTCAGATCAGTGAGGTGATGATACTGTACATAAATTTGGCCAGGCACGGGCAAGTAATAAAAAACAATGGAAACTTTATTTTCCCAAAAAAAGTATCTTTAGCCAAACCTATTATGTTTATGGCTAATGATTCATGGTTATAAGTTCTAATAAGTTATTACTTTAAAAAAGTTGTAAGTCCATGTATTTGCTATAAGTGAATTAGTATAAATTAATCAAATTTCTTGCCCTTAAAATACATTCTGAATTAACATTATCTTGTTGTAAAAAAATAAAAACTCACATATTTGCCCAATTTCTTCATCTATCATATCCAGATTTATTCAGATTAATATTAATGTTCATTTATTTGGAACCAAGTGGGATATTCCTGAACATATTTCTTAAGCACTGATTCATTACTTTTATCCATCACATGTACACTTCATCCTTGAATGCCTTTATAGAAAACTAATCTGTATAACACATATGGTAGTGATGACATCACCAGATACAGATGACAACTGCAAAATATATATAAATGTAAAAGAAACATAAATAGATGAATGCTTACAAATCTTGGGAGAGGCTTAGGATTTCGTGGTTCTATTTCTAGGGATTTGTTGAAAAGATAATCTGTAAATTCTTTTTCCATGCTATTTCCCATTGGATTCAAGTTTTCAAAGAACCTCTAAAACAAATGCAAAGAAATAAACAATTATTAATATTATTTTTAATTCAGTTTGAGAATCATGATAATAATTTAAGAAAATATTTAACATAAGAAAATTTGAATGTTTTGTTTTATTTTCCTTTTTTCCCTCTACTAAATAAACCTGCTCTTCATCAAGTGGTTTATAAACTTAATCAAAAATATGTATCCTCAAATAATTTAACTTACTTTGATATCCGATTCTACTCGTAAACAATAAGGCTGATTTTGGTACTGCTGGATCTCTCCTGTAATTTCTGCTACCTTCCTCCTTTTGCTAAAGTTTATAAGCTCTTTTCCATGCCTTTTCAGGACCTCAGGGTTGCCTTCTTCTGTTTTCAAGATATTAGTTAGATAAATTCCTAGAAGATATAATGAAATTATTTCAAGAATAAAGAAGGAAAAAGCTAGTTTTTTTCTTTCTCAGTAATTGTAGACATGTTACATTGTACCATCTCAATCACCATAACCAAAGAATCAAGGTAATGATTTCCATTCTATGAAAAAACAACAAACTAAGTAAATATCAAGAGAAAAATTTTTTGTAAGTTTCAAATTCTTGTGTGACAGACTTAAGTTTATAAATACCCAAGAAAAAGGAAGACCAAGTTTAACAAAATTAACAGATTTTTCAGGAGGAATAACCAATTTTCCATACCTCCAAATCACATGTTATTTGACGTAAGTCACGGTTTTGTTAAAGGAACTCTTTAATAACACATGTTTTTGGCAAAAGAGGAAACCATTAAATTCAGAGGGTCACATTTTCTGCTTACTCAGCTCTAGAGTCCCCACAAGAAGTTCTCATTTGTAATTCAGAGGTAGTATTGTTTGGATAGGCTTACTCATGGAAGTGTGCAAGGATGTGCAAGCCTATCAAACACAGGACTGCACATAATTTATGTATATTCTGGTCTTCAGTACTTCTAGAATTAGTGGCAACCTGGTAAGTGAGCTCTTGTTCCCCATCACTGCAGGTTGTGCACTGGATGAGGAGAATGAACAAAGTAACGGGCACTTTAGTGCTTTACACAGCGCTCTGGTGCCAGGAGCACTTTAGTTCATTTCTGTTCTACATAAAGGTTCTGGAGCCAGCTCTGCTGCTTTCTACTTGTGTGATCTCATGCCAGTTGCTTAGCCTCTCTGTGTCTTGGTTTTCTTATCTATAAAATGAGGATAGCAGGGTTGCTGTGAGAAATGAGTAAATTTATGTATAGGCTTAGAATAGGATCTGACAAAAGTAAATGATTAATTAGCATGGTTGTGATTGTTGGTGCTGTTGTTGCTATTCTTGCTCTGTTCTCTTATGCTTCTGCCTTTTCCCCTAAAGTACTGACTATGATGCTTTGGGGAAAATGTGAGTTCATTCACTGCACACACATGTACTGAGTCTGCTGTATGCCAAGCACTGCATTACATACTGCAGATACAAAGATGAACAAGAGACAGTCCCTGACCTCAAGGAACTCAAAGCTTTGAATGTGGGCTACTACAGTACAATTTGGTAAGTAATGCATAAAATGCTATGAGAGCACAAAGGAGGTGTACCTAACTCTGGCTTGAGCTGGTGGGAGTAGAAAAAGCATCATAGATGAGGTGATGCTTAAAATAAGTCTCAGAAAATGAACAAAATTTTAATGAGTAGAATAAGGTGGAAGGGTATTCTAAGCAAAGCAGCAGTGTGTCCAAAGGCTCTGTCTGTGATGAAGCTTAGAAAGCATACTTAGAGACAGCATGTTGTTTGGTATGGCTAGACCACAGGGGTTTGGTGTGTGGGGTGAAGGAAGAGTGGCAGGATGTGAGGCTAGACATAGGCAAGGGATTAGTAGTCCTAATCCCTTCCCCATCACTGCAGGTTGTGCGCTGGATGAGGAAGAGAATGAACAAAGTAACAGGCACTTTAGTTCTAATCATAGATTAGTGGTTCTAAATGCTTTTGTGGTAGAGGCATACTTTTAAATACTAGAATTTTGCGCCACATTCTTGAAAAGATTAAATGACTCAAAATCAATAGTAAACAAGTCAGCAATGAACCATGATAGACATCAATGCCTATTTGGTTCTAAAAAGTATCCAGTTATCAAGCATATTAGTTACCTGGCTATTTCTTAGCACCTAGGCCATTCTTGATTATATGTTCCTAAGACAAATTTACCGTGTGGTCTAGAATGTACAGGCTCTTTTATTTTCCATGTCTGCCTGTCAGTTGGCTCTTTTACTTGCAGCCAGTTATATTCTCCTCTACAGTAAGTTGCATGATCCACTTAGCTCAGTGTTCAGTCTGACAAACTTGTCCAAAAGAGTACACATATTTAATGGCAGCCCAAATCAACTTTCCATATTGGTCACAAATTGATGGCCCAACTGTGAAGAGTTTGTGGGTAGTAGCACCTGCACTGGGCTGTAAAGAACCTTTTGTTAAAGAGCTTAATTTTTATCCAGTAGGTAATTAGCAGACTATTAGCATCTCTGCATTCTGGAAGGATTACTCTGGCTGTACTGTGAAGCCAGATGGGTTAGGAGTTAAGACCGGAACCAGGAAGATCAGTTGACAGGAGAAAAGTAGTCCTGGTGAGATGATGAGAGCTATCTTAGGGTCTTCAGGGATGGAGTGGAGTGCATAAATATTTAAGAGGTCGACTCCATAAGAATTGATTACCTGGTTTGGGCAGAGGATGGAGCAGTAGGAAGACTCTCAGCTTTGTGCTTGGGTGATGGAATGGGTGGTGGTATAATGACTAACACTGGGAACATGGGGGATAATAAGTTACGGGATATTGTAGGTGTTAAAAGTACATTTGAATGAAGTTGTGAAAATGCTTACCAGTAGCACTTTGGGAGAGCTCAGGATAAATTTGGAAATTATTTCTGACAAATTAATGGCTAGTTAAAAGAAGAACAAATAAAGAGGTGGTGTCTAAACTTTGACCAACACTAAATCAGTAAAAAAATCAGTAAGCATCAGCTAAATCAGTAAAAAATATTTAAGCATACATCTTCAATATATATATATATAATTTTTGAATATAAAATGTAGTACAAATATATACATAGGCCTGAATATTATATACTGTTAAAGCTTATTTTTTTCAATAGATCATTTTACATACCCTACTCTGGAGTCAGCTGTTCTAGGGAGAAGGAAAGCAGAGCATCATGACACAAATAATGAAGAGGGGTGAGGTTCACCTTTTTGCTGACACCTTTCCCAACCTTTCTGGGAAAAAGTGGCTGCTCAGGGTTCTAGGTTGCCATAGCACTTTGCTCACACTTCGATTTACGGATTTCTACAACACACTATTATATTTACTACATGGTAATGTAATTTATTTTTCTACTCTTTCAAGGGAGTTTATTGAGGATGAGACTGTTTTATTTCTCTCTCTATTCTCAACACCTAGCCCTGGGCCTGACACATAGATGCATTCAACAAATGTTTCTGAATGAATGAAAGAAGCATATTATTTCCGAATAGAAGAGAAAGCATTTGGAGAATAGACCAGGATGCTAGAGACATATAGTCAATTCTAAAATGACAGGAAAACAAGAATGGAGATGAACCAAATTAAAAAAATTCTTGGAGTTAAGGGTAAGTGACTATTAAAAAATGAATACCATTCATAACCAAAAATACCGAGGAAAAAGCTAAATATCATAAATGTTCTTTCCAAATTAATTGACAGATTGTTCCAACTGTATTTTGGGGAATTACCCTTCCCCCAAATTATAAAGTTCATTCGGAAAAATAAAGAGACAGAATTAGCAAAGAAAATACCGAAGAAATATTAAAGAAGCAACTTTATTATATATGAAAACTCTATAAAGCAGAGTTTCTCAGCCTTGGTCCTGCTGACCTTTTGGACTGAATAATTCTTTGTTGTGGGGGCTGTCCTGTGCATTGTAAGATGTTAGCAACATTCCTGTCCTCTATCCACTAGATGCCTCTAGCACCTCCCAACTAGAACAATAAAAAATGTCTCTTGACATTGCTAAATGTTCCCTGGGGGACAAAAACTGCTCCCAGTTGAGAATCACTTATTATAAAGTGCCAATCATTAAAACTGGGGCATTAGTATAAGAAGTTAATAAGAAAGAGTATTTGTTAAAGAAGGAGGTACCACATATAAATGGGAATCAAGAAGAATTAATCAATAAACCTGGATCAACAAACAATTTGGTGAAGAAATAAATTTGAATATTTCATATGGTATCTAAAAGAGACTACAATTTGACAAAAGAGTTAAATATAATGTTAAAAGGCAAGTCATAAAACTAGAAGAAAATATGATTGAATATGAAATTACTAGACTGGAAGAACTTTTTAAGGTTAGAAATAATAGAAATCATAATGGGAAAGATGGACAGATTATAGAATTTAAAAATACTATATGTCAAAGAATAAAAACTAAAAGGCATATTGGTAAAATATTTGCAGCAGATATAAAAAAGGACATGGACAAGAGGGAATGCAAATATTAAACAAATGTATGAGAAAATGTTCACAGTAATCAAAGAATGAAAATGAATATAACTAATAGGTAGTAATTTTAATCTGTGAAAATAACAGAAATGAAAACATTTTTAAAAAAAGAAGTACCCAAAGTTAGAAATAATGGGATGAAATTTGCTTTGTCATACACTTCTGATGAATAAATGAGTGATAAACAAATATCTATTAATATTTAATATTATATTACATATTATATTAAAATATCAATATAAAATAAATAAATGACCATAAATACCTTTCAGAAAGTAACTTGGCAATATGTATCAAGAGTTAAAAAACTGATACCTTTTATATAATTTCTCTTCTGATTATCTATCTCAAGAAAATATTCTCAAAAACATTAAAAAAAGACATAAATATGAGGATATTCATTATAACATTATTTAGGAAAGCAAAAGGGCTGGAACCAATGTATGTGTCCATCACAGGGTAATAGTTAAATAAACTGTCATATCAACTTTATGGAATATTATGCAGCCATTACAAATGATAATTATGAAGATTAATAAAACATGACAATATATTTAAGATATGATAAGTGAAAAAAGTAAATAATAATGTATACATGTCATACAATTACAACTATATGCAATGTGTACCACAAAAATATTAGAAGTAAATACAAAAGTGGTTGGTTATAAAGCCTGAGCAAAAAAACGTGGGAAAATATGATATGTTAATTGAAGAAATATCAAGACATAACAATGTTATGTGCAGTAAAACTTAAAGCTATATGGAAAAGATATAGATGAAGAAAAGGCTGTAAGGAAATATACCACAGACTAAAAAGACTAAACGCCAGATGTGTTTTCGAGATCATAATTTTTCTAAGCATTCAGAGGAAGAATCATTAGAGATATATTCAGGCAGAAAAAAGAAACTAGTGTGAAAGAGATGTTGAAGATATGAAATACAGGGAACAAGTGATGGAATAAGAGAGAGGAACCTACAGGAAGGGAGGAGATTCAGATGGTAGATGTTTCAGTTTTAAAAGGAGGAAAAAGGCACTTCCTTCCTCTGGTGCAGAAGGGAAAGAGGGTAGTTAAAGAGCTTAAAATTTTGATGTGCTGAAGGTGTCGGCCCAAAGGCACATATGCTATGATTTTTACGCATGTGAGACTGTTTCTAAGAAACACAATTATAAATATGGATGAGTATGGCCATGCCTTTTCTGTAGAATGTTTATTAAAATAAAATGATTTCTATGAATATAGAAACACAAGTAAGCATTATATAATATAGAATGGCTGCCCAGGATGGAAATAAAAAGTAGAATGTATATATTGGGCTTGATCTTAAAAAGTCCTAACAGAGAAAAATTATAAGGGATTCAGGTGCTAAGTACTTGTTAAATAAGTATTTTCTGCTGGTATATTACACGTTTAATGAAAATCAGTGTATTGTTTTATCCCAAAACACAAAATGCAAGAAGAAATGCTCACCAAAGAAAGGCACACATGGTGGATTAATAGACCTGAGTTTTGCCAAATATTTCTTATAGTGATCTTCACTTAATTCATGAGCTTCTTCTAAAATTTTCTTTTGGCGACTTGGTATTTGCTACAAATAAAAAATATTTAGGAAGCATAAGTTTACAAAAGGGATCAGGTTTTGCCAAAAAATGACAGGCTAAGAGTAAAGTCCAAACAAAGCAGTATCGGTTTGATTCTAAGAATGATAATACTGCTTCAAAGAAACTATCTTCATGGACTCTAGCACAAACTTAAAGAAGTGCATGTGTGTGTAATCTAGTTTATCTTGTTATTCCTTACAAAATTATATAAGCATTTATTTGTACATTATATATTACAAATTAAGTGCTGAAAGCTTTTTCTTCTTCTAACTTAGGCTAGGACCTGTGAATGTATTTTAATGAGAATGCCTAATTTAAAAAGAGCAACAAATTCAATACGAAATTTAGATAATTCCATCTTTTAAACTGTTACTGAAAAGACAAGAGAGGCACTTAAAAATTAAAGATCATAATTGTTAAAATCCTGATTCTTAGAACAGGGAATGGAAGTTCATTTAAAAAACACCTGTACAAACCTACCTCAAACGTGTGGTCTAGTCTGTAAACAGGTGATGAGTTCATAGCACTAACAACCTCAAGGACGCCATTGAAGTTGTTCAGCTCTTGAAAGACTTGCAGAATCTCAATTATTCGATTCACCACAGCTACTCTTTCTTCTAAGTTTTCAGTTTCTACAATACATCTGGGAATCAAAGACAAAAGTGAATTAAAAATTTGGAGTTTTCCCAACAAAAATATGACTTAAAAAATTTAGTAAATACAATAATGTAGATTAGGGGTGGCTATAGTGTCACTATAGAGAATACATATTTAGGTAAATAGTTGGAAGCTGGAAGATAATACAATGCTTTCACAGTCAGGCATGCTGCTCTTCTGTTTTCCAGACTGGTACAGTCAATCAGTCAATCATTTTCCTACTGTATTTGATGCATCCTCTCTCAGCAATAGAATTAACTGGTGAGTCTGACATCTTGTTGAATATACACTGGTCTTTTAGATGCAGGTGTGTCAGAGGGGAATTTATTCTAGAATTCAAGCATTCTGTGCCTCTTGTTCTTCATCTAATTGCAAGATTTTAGAGATTAATGTTTAATTTCTTTGATATGTAGAAATGTACCTTAGAAATGTCTTAGAAATATCTTGATATCTTAGAAACGTAGAATTAGCTACATTTCTAGGAACAACTCCTTAGATAAGTCTGGTAATGTTAAAAAGTCAATGAAAGTATTTTACCACAATTAAGAATAAAATTTTAAAAATTACTTAGAAAGAAAAAAAAAGTCAATGAAAACAAAAGCACTTTACATTTAAATACCAAGAATCTTTGGAAAGTATATATATCCTAGTAAACAGCTAAAAAGACGTGTACTATGCTCAGGAAAAAAAGAAAATTCCTTAGTGATTATCTATTTCTAATATTTGAGAGAATTTTTATTTCTAATCACTTAGTAAAGAAAAAGACATTTTAAACTTGGTTTTCAATAAGGTAATATTAAACAGCTTATAATCTAAGAAAAAGAATACATAAATGGGAAAAATAAATATAAATCAATATTAAACATTTAAAAAAATGTAAAGTTGCAGATTGTATTACTCTCTGATGAGGCTGATCTGACACTAAGAAAACCACTGCAAAACTATCGAAATAAATTTGCCTTATTATCAAATTAAACATAACATATTTATGTGTTTAAAGCATTAGGTAGATCTCTACAAATATATCATATTCCAGCTAACTAGTTAGCTGGACATTTAAAAAGGTATAATACAAGTATAATTTATGTATGTCTTTTATTTAACTATTTCAGTTGATATTAAGTAGGTCTATAAACTGAGATCACCTGTAGAGCTTTTATAAAAACTAGGTAAGCCTGGGGTGATTTATCCATAGGTGACCCCCATTCTAATGCATACCCCTGGCCAAGAACCATTGTGACAAATGAACAAGAAGCTCTCATACTGAAAAGGCAGAAATTAGAACTTTCATACAGTGTTGGTGGGAATGCAAAATGATGTAGTCACTATGGAAAACAGTACAGAGGTTCCTCAAAAAACTGAAAATAGAACTAACATATGATCCAGCAATCCCACTTCTACATATTTATCAAAAAGTATTGAAATGAGGATCTCAAAGAGATATTAGCATTCCATTGTTCACTGCAGTGCTGTTTACAATAGCTAAGATGTGGAAACAACCTAAATGTCCATCTATGGATGAATAGGTAAAGAAAATGTGGTATATCTATTTAATGGAATATTATTCAGCCTTTAAAAAGAAGGAAATTCTGCAATATGTGACAACGTGGATGAACTTTGAGGACACTATGCTAAGTGAAATAAGCCAATCACAGATGGACAAATAATGATTCTACATATATGAGGTATCTAAAATAGTCAAGCTCATAGAAGCAACTAATAGAATGGTGTTTGCCAGGGGCTGGGCAGAGGGAAAAAGAAATGGGAAGCTGCTAATCAACATGTATAAAATTTCAGTTATGCAAGATGAATAACTTCTAGAGATCTGCTGTACAACATTATGCCTATAGATAACAATACTGTATTATACATTGAAAAAAATCTGTTAAGAGGGTAAATCTCATGTTAAGTGTTCATATCATAATTTAAAAAAAGAGAGAAAGGGAAAAGACAGGAAATAGCCTTCTTCTCAGTAATCTATTAAAAAATAGGACAGAAATGAAAGTAGCCTCTATGTCTTATCAGTTATGTTTCCTCTTTCAGACATAAGTTTTAATTATTATGATGGAAAAAGCCTTCTGCATAGTGAAGTATAATTATTTAACTAAATAATCCAGCAACGAGGAAGCAACATTTAGAGGGCAAATTCTAAAGTTTTACTTTTTAGAACCTAAGTGATAACATAAATAAAAGGAAGTCCTAATTTTAAATAACTTGGAATGCTTATTTCTCTTTAGGAATTGCTTTCAGGTCTTTATCCACATTCTAGCTCAGGTGCCAGTCATTCCCTATGTCACCGGTCTCTTGTTTTGATAATCCCAATATGATCTGTGGAAACCTCACATTACCCTTATAAAATATTAGTCAAGTAATCATATTGTATTTACTCAGAAAAAAATATGGCCAATACATAAAACTCCAATCTCTGGCCCCTACTATAAAATTGCATTGAGATTCTGGACTTCTGACATGACAGTGTAATGTCAGTCTGCTTACCCACTCCTCAGTGAAACTAGTGAAAATTTTATATCTATCTATCTATCGCCTATACAAATAGAGGCTATACCTCTAAGTTTGTATAATTACACTCTATGATGTTTGCACAAGGACGAAATCATACACACACATTTAAAGTCTCTGAAAATGGCTCTAAGGGCAAATAGCAAATGAAGAAACATCTAGTCGGGAAAATCTATAAAAATTCAGTCAGAGAGGCAAGAGTTTGTGGTATTTGAACCAAGACTTCTCCCTCCCTCCTTCCTCCCAGAGAACCTCTGAGGGGTGAAGTGGGTGGGTAGTCTACTCCAGACTGCTGCAGCCAAGAACACAGGGCTCCCTATCTATCCCCCGAGCTCCCAGCTGGAGGGCTTTCTTTCCTGGAGGAGAAGAACTTCAGCTGCCAGTTGCTGGGGTTAAGTCCTGGGTAAGTGCAGCTGAGAAATGGGGACTCCATTCTTTTGTCTAACTCCCATGTGGAACAGAGGCTCTACCTTCAATGTGGCGCATTGAGAATACTTGGAAGATAGCCCCTCCCTGGTTCCCGAGGCAGTGGTTCTATGCCAAGGGAAGCAAGCCAAGAGGACTTTGGCTGCACACATGGACACACAGACACAGACACACACACACATCCCCACCCACCCCCAACCAAGCACTCTCCAGAACAGTGAAGGTTGTGGTGAAAGGCAATTGGGAGATTCATGGATCTAATGAAGATACAGCCTAAACTGCTAGCAGACTAGTCTGCGGGAGAGAACCAGGGAATAAGACAGTTGGGAGGAGCCCTTCTAGAGTTAGAACAAATATCAGAGATCTCAGAAAGCATTCCTTCAAAGGAGTCATAATTTGATTGGATTAGTTTGTAAAGCAATTCATGCTGCCAGGAAATTGTTGAAAACAACAGAGCAATCAGCTGGCAATTAGTGGAGATTAAGAGCTGGGTGTGATGAAGAAAGGACTGAAAGAAAGTTCTACCTATACCACTGCCTCCTTAGGGTGACAGTGGGCGTACCCAAATCTGTACCTCCCAGAAGATGAACATCTCAGTTTAACATCTCAGTGAGGGGCAGCGGGATAGGTGTCACTAAAATAATCTAGCCAGTCACTAAACAAATAAACAAGCAATAACAATACCAAGCCCTGGGGGATCGGAAAGGCAGTACTCACAAATGGCTACAGTATAGTCACGTGCTGAATAATTACATTTTGGTCAACAACAGACTGCATATACCACTACAACGGTGGTCCCATAAGAACAGTACTGTATAGCCTATGTGTGTAGTAGGCCATGCCGTCTATGTTTGTGTAAGTACACTCTATGATGTTCGCACAATGACGAAATCGCCTAATGACTCATTTCTCAGAGCACATCCCCACTGTTAAGTGACAAATAGACTGTATTATCTAAAATGTCAAGTTTCCAACAGAAAGTTATGAGGCATGCAAAGAAACAGTTATGTATAACCCATACAGTGGGGAAAAAACAGGGAGAACAGTAACTGCCTCTGAGACAGACCAGATGTCAGATTTAACAGAAAAAAATTTCAAAGTACCCATTATGAATATGCTCACAGAACTACAGGAAAGCATGATTTAAAAAGAAAAGGAAGGTATGATGACAATATGCATCAAATAGAGTATCATAAAGACACAAATGACAAGAAGGAATCAAATGGAAACTCTGGAATTGAAAAGTACAATAATTAAAGTGAAAAATTTACTGGAGGGGCTCAATAGTAGATTTGAACTGGCAGAAGAAATAGTTCAGCTTGAAGATAAAGCTATCATTCAAAAATGAAGGCAAAAACAAATACTTCCCCAGATAAACAAAAACTGAGAGAATTTGTTGCTAGCAGACCTACAGTACAAGAAACACTTAAAGGAAGTTCTTCAGGCTGAAAGCAAGTGACCTCAGGTGGTAATATGAATCCATATAAAGAACACCAGTAAGGGTAATTATGTGATTATAAAAGACACCATAAATGCATACTTCTCATTTCTTCTCTTAACTGATTTTAAAAGCAATGTATAAAATAATGTGTATGTAATGTATTGTTGGGCTTATAACATATAGAAGTGTCTAATATGTGCAAAATATTGCCAGTAACTTCACGAAGGAGGTGGGTGAGAGCAAAGCTGTTAACGGGCTAAGAAAATGATGGCAAATGGTAATGCAACAGTTATAACAATGTATTTGTTAGATTTTCATCTTTAATTATATTAATATATATTACAATAATAGCACAAAAAGGGGGGACAGGGAATAGAGCTATACACGAGTAACATTTTTATATACCACTGGAATTAAGCTAGTATAAATCTGAAGCTGACCCTTTACCATGTAAGATGTATATAGTAAATCCTAAAGCAACCACTAAAAAATAATGAAAAAATCACTAATGAAGTTAAAATGCTACATTAGAAAAATATTCACTCACTGCAAAAGAAAGGAGGAATAGAGAAACAAAAAAAGATATGAGACAGAGAAACAGAATTGCAGTGAAATCCATAACATAGCTGACTGCTATGAAATGTAAGAATGTCAGTAATACTTACTTCTCAAACCACAAAGTGAGATTAGTGGTGTGCCGGATCATTTTCAGAAGATTAGGAGAATTAATTTCTTTGTCTTCTTTTGTCCACACACTTCCAACTAATTCTGATGGCTGTACAGCTCTAAAATCATCAAGACATAATTCTGCATGATATTTTTCCCCCTCTACTATATTGTTTTATTAAGTAAATAAGAGAAATAAAACTAAACTTCCATGTGAACTTTCCTCTTATACCAAAAGTTTATGAAAACAAGGTATAACAAAAAAATTATAATTATGCATCTTTTTCTATAGATTTAAAGATATTTTATGCATATACTTATTTACTTTTATCATTGCTTTATAGTAGCATTTTGCTTTGGGCAAGGTTGGAATTTCTCTAGCACTTATAAATATTATTTAACAACTAGCATGACAAAGTATTTTGGGCTAGTTCTTTTAAATAATGATATCTGTAATAATAGCCAGTCCAAATGAGGGTAATCATCATAATTCATAAATTTTTTTCCTCTAAAGGAGGGGGGAAGAAACCCTACCACAAAGAGTCTTAGAAAATAAATAAAACAGATTCTCTCCCCGCCTCCCGCTTTTTCTCCCCCAATCCCTCCAGTACATAGTTGCATATTTTTAGTTGTGGGTCCTTCTAGTTGTGGTGTATGGGACGCCGCCTCAGCATGGCCTGATGAGTGGTGCCACGTCCGTGCCCAGGATCCGAACGGGCGAAACCCTGGGCCGCCGAAGGCAGAGCGCGCAAACTTATCCACTCGGCCACGGGGTCGGCCCCCAATAAAACAGATTCTAACCCTGATTTTTGGGAATAGTATGATCTTTGTTGGAAGGAGATCTATAAATTTAGCTCCTTTTATTCATTTAGTTATTAAAAAATAGTTTGAGATTCTAAATAGTCCTCATTTAAAACTAGAAATAGACATTTTTTGAGAGAGTAGTTATATCAATATAGAAAAACCAAAAAAGGCTGTACCTGGCCATGATTTAAGTTCACAACTACAATAGCAGTAGCTAACAATTACTGAGCCCTTACTTTGTGCTGGACAATGTGCAAAGCACTGTATTAATATTGACTATTTTAAACCTCACAGCAGCCCCAGGAGTAGATACTATGATTAGCCCCATTGTACTCTTGAACAAACTAAGGGGCAGAGGGATAAAAGTTACACAAGAAGGTTAAAGTTGCCCGAGGATACCAAGCCAGCAATTGGTAAAGCCAGGATCTAAACCTAGCTTTACCAGCTAGGGGTGACTGCACACAAGGAGAGCTGTAAAACCAGACAGATCAAGGGGGATCAGGCAGCGAAAGAAGAGCCTTCTACCCATAAGGCCTTCTAGACACTTCATATACAATCTCATTTATGTCTTATTACAGTCTTGTAGGACAGAAAGCAGTATTTCATTAAAAAAATTTAGTCCTTTGAGATGATTTTTCAACTTGAATGTCAAATTACATACCGATACAGATCTGATTCAAGTAAAGTAAGTTGTCGAGCAATTTCTATTGGGTGTAAGGTGAGCAGGTCAAAAGTCTCTATGTGCCCAGGTCTGCTTATATGCCACTCAACTGTGGGAGGTGAACTCTGAAATGTAATATTATGACCTGGTCCATTGTCTCTTGCAATTTTTTTCCTTTGGATTATTTTAGTGATGGATTCGACCCATTTTTTCATTGCTTTACCTGAAATACATTTTAAATAACATTTAAATACTTTTTACTTAATATTTTATGTTTTAAAAATAGTTTAAAATCATACAAGTGATACCTGAATATATCTTTGCTATAAAAAGTTCAAATCATCAAAATAAAAAAATGGAAGTTCTCCTTTACTGTTTCCCTCTTCCCTATCCCAATCTCATTCTTCTTCGTATGGGTAACCACTGTTAACAGTTTGGTATATATTCTTCCACATCTTTTCTAAATAAAATTATAAGGTAATTTATTTGTAGAGATTGAACTTCTGTTCAAATTATTATTTTATTATCCTCCAAAGAAAGATGTATCTTACACAAATGAAATTTATAAGGATAGATGATACACATTCACTGTTAAACTAATTAACATTGCATTTTATAAACCAAACAGTGGCAGAGGAGTGATTCCTTTATTTTAGTGTGAGTTTTTAATGTGGCTTTGTTTTGTACTATGCATGAAAGTACTATTATTTAACCCTTTATTTTCTGATTCTCATTTAGAGTGTACAATGGAAACAGAAACAAGTTTGTCTAGGACATCCTTAGACCTATACAATCACAGAATCTTTAACTAGAAGGGAAACTTTGGAGATCATCAAGCCTAGCTCCTCATGTTACTGATGAGGGTACTGAAGTCTAAAGAATCAAAGTGATTTTGCCTAAAGTCATGTATCTGGTGAGTGGCAGTGTTCAGAATAGAACTCTTGTTTCTCGGCTCTCAGTTCAATATGCTTTGCTGCCTCTCTGACATATGCAGTATTCACCTAATTGTGGCCCAGTCAACCCTGATCAGTGCTGTTATAATGGTACAACAGTTCCTAATTGTCCTCTGGTACGCATACTTTCAGATAAGTGTAAAGACGACATAAGTTGGGATTTTTCTATCCAATTCCAAAAAGTAAGTTGATTTATTAAATGAAAATACATTGGGTCAACAGGGTGATTATTGAGCAATTTGTAGGTCAGAATGTTTGATGAAAATTTTTAACTTTTCCAAATGGTTATGCTGGCACTATAACACCTCTTAACAACACTGAGCAGTAATGACATCATTTGATAGTCACCATATTGGTACTTTTATTACATATAAAACTAGGCACTTAAAAAAACCATACCTCTTACTGTTCCAATAAATTCTTCCATTCGCTGCAAAAGATCTGCATCTCTTTCAAAATCATAGAAGTGGTGTTCTACCCAGTGCCGACATACATTTAATACTCTATGGCATTAACACAGAAGAATAATTGAATTACATGGGAACTCGGACATAAACGTTTATCACAATGAATGGTATAAATGACAACAGAGTAACTCTTACCAAATTAAATAATTGTATAAGTGGCTTACCACTTTCAAAACTCTATGTTAATTAAGACTTATACAATAATTTCTACAATTGCTCTTACAATTGCTCTTAACTTCACTCATTTTACTTGTTACCTCCTCCTTGCTTGGGAAAGATCCTTATTTGCTTAAACTCTGAAAAAGAAGTTCAGTAAAGACTTATTTACTTCAGTTATTTATTTAATGCTCACCGCAGTTGTACAGGCTGTATATACTCTTTTCTAAACCTTTTTAGTTCTGCACTCAAGGGTTGATCTCCATTCTCTATAGCTATGCGATCAGCTTCTGTTGGCTCAGGCTCTGGAATTTCAAACCTAACATAAAACAGAACAAACTGATAAAAATACTAATTATATCGAATTATACAAAAACTATAAACCCTTTTACTAGCCAGCATAATCAAGAGAGCACTCTAAAAAATTACTAAGGATAGATACATCAGTGAGAACAAGTGCCTTTCATTTTGGCTTGTATAATCACCCTAAATCAACTAACATACTACTTTTTAAGGGTAATGCTTGAAAAGTTGACTGCTCTTTGTTTGGGTGGCTGAACCACTTTTCTTGATTACGGTATTTGTTCATTGACAAGCTCCATTTTCCTCAATGTGTGGCATATTTGAAAAAAATCCATTCAGAACTTCTAAATCATCAAAATTTGAATTTCCAAAGCCTAAATTACATATTTTATATAGTTCTTCAACTTAAATAATTTTATAAATTTGAAATTTCACATACTGAGTTTCCATCTATTTTTGTGTTTAAATAATCAAAGCTAACATATTATTATAAAATAAATGGTCATCTAAGAGAGATTTTATCTCTTAAAAAAGTACTTACGGAACTAAAATTTAAAGTTCATTTAACACTTTTCCAACATATAAGATCTTAGCTCAATCTATTAAAAAAGAAATAAAGAATTTAAACATTTTAAGTTGACAGACCTTTCTATTATAAGACTCAGTAGTTCTTGAGGTTTACAAAAGGATCTGTATGTTGTAAGAAATGTCCGAACAAAATTGGGATCTGAGAAAACAAAGGAAAAATACTTTATTAAAATTTTTGAGTCAGAATGACTAAAACTATTAGTTACATTTCAAAAGAGATCAAATAGTCAATTTTAAAAGTCCCAAAATGTTCTGACCACATAGAGTGCTTTAGAAATTGTAATGAATTGCTAGCTTTAGTGCTTCCTAAATCAGTGGCTTCCTAAAATATTGATACTAAAATTTTACATTAACTTATTTCTTGACCTCTGCACACTCTGGCTAGCTGATCTTAAACTCATCATTGGCCACAGGAATTCGAAGGGAAGAAAGACAAAGGCAGAGCATGGAAGCAAGCTCCCACCTGCATCTTGGAGCACCACCAGTTGTTTATCTCCTTCACAAAGAGAAAGGCCACAGGAATAACTTGTTACTTTTCTCGACATCCAGACTAGTTTATCTAGGATCAATTATCTAGATTCCTTTAAAATCATGTTAACAGAACGTACAACTAGAAATTAGATCTCATAATCTTGTAGATCAAGTTAAATACAGTTTCTAAATTATTTCATTTGCTGGAGGTCTTGATTAAAACTGCTGAAAGATGCTTACAAATACCTATAAGTTATTAAAACTATTAAATGTGTGAGAATATGTTGATTTGGTTCTATTCACAACTTTCAATTCTTTTTACTTCAAGTAGTCACAATAAGGGGTCTATCATAAGAGCAGGAGTCTCCAACCCTTTCCATGAAAGGATCTACTTTCATTCGCATCTCCATGAAGTACAACAGGAGGCTGCCAGAGTGTGGTCATTTCCCCAGGCCTGCCCGACTCCTGTCTCTCCTTGACAGTATTTTCCCAAGTTGTGGAGAAAGGCTGCTGTCATCAGCACAAGACTTGGGTTGTCATCTTCTGCATAAAAAGGCAAAGAGACATCACGATGGGGCAAAAAAGTCACTTACTTCTATAACTCAGATTTCATTAAGGTCCACATTTAGTTCTAAGAGTCTTTAAAAAGAAGGAAGGGATAGTTCATTAACTTGAGTTTTTTAATGGAAGTATCCTTTTCCTACTTTACATTATGGACTGGTAAGCTCTAATTTAATGATAAATTCATTGAGAGTAGCAACTACCTTTATTTTTGTTAGGCTGCACACTGTGGATCCTTTATAAGAAGTACAATGTACTGCATTAGCATAGGATTTAGCAAGAGTCAGAATTCATTTGTTTGGACAATTTCTATTTAGGTTGATTCTGTCTGATTAAAACCACCCTAAATTTAGCCTTAAAATAATTTTAATATATTAACTGTTTCCTCTAAAAAGCAAATTCATGGATTTATCATAAAATAAAAATCTTATTTCCAATCTATTGGTATATGTGGTCATCAAGATAATGAATTGAATTAAATATCAGACAACCTTGAGTTTAAGATAATAATACTTTTTTAAGTTAAAGAAAATTTTACATAATAAAAATATATTGGTTTTAAATGCCCCTCTTTTCCCTTTAGCTTTATACCTTCTGAGGCTAGAGTGGGTTACTGATAAAAGTAATTTAAATACATACAATCCTTTAGTAATTTCCTCTCTGTTGGTATTTTATTGTTTGTCTTCAGTTACAGAGTTCCTCAAACGTTAAAGACTAATGTCTCATCCAGAAGAAAAGATTTTAAAACAGAAGGCTGTACAAGATTTTAAAACAGAGATTTATATCGGTTTCATCACAATCCTCCCTTTCAAGAATCTTCTTCCTGTTCTACAAATCTATTTGTAAGGTGAGGCAACTCAAAACACCATATGTTTAGGAAGCAAAAGCAGTGGCCATTGCAGAGATGCTGAGCTGTCACTGTTGGAGAGCCCAGACCCTTAGGACAAGAGTGTTCCAAGTATCCCTGTGCTGTGTTCCAAATTTAGGGTGACCTCTCCCTTTTTTAAAAGAAAGTTTATTTCAGTCTAAAATCAATATCCAGATCTACTTCTTCTCAAATGCCACCTATGTCAGCCTAAAAAGTTGTGGGATACCAAAGGTACCTTTAAATTGAAAAATGACAAAAGCAAGTTCTAAGTGAATTGAAGTATGTTTTAAGAAAACTGACTATTTTTAAAGGCAAACTATTTTAAAAAGCTCTTTTCATCTTAAACCACAACTTCTGGCCATTTCAGTACTTCAGGAACTGATGACAACACTGGGAAAGTCATGATGTGCCTCACTGCCCCATCAGTCAAAAAGGGCTCACATCAATTCCTGGTGCCTGGTATCTAACACTCTCAAAGAGCATCCACGTCATTTGTTCCCTATGATTTCTGTGGAGTAGGGCCAATGATGTTTTTCTCTTTCCACGTACGAGAGAAGTAACTAAGACTTATCTAAGGTCACACAGTAGAATGGCAGAGATTGAACCAGAATCTAGATTGTGTGATTCCTGATTTGGTGTTTTTTTCTACGGTATCACATAACCTCCCTGGATCAAAGGATCCCTTAAGGTTTCCACAGCTGTGAGATCTAAATATAAAGAATGAATCCCTGAGTTATATAATCACTATAGAATTTTACGTAAATGATTAATTCAGAATGTAGCTGCAAATTGTTAGTCTTGGTTAAAGGCACTAGAAAAATTAGCTGTCTAATTGTGATTCTGTAATTCTTGTTAAGCCTTCTTCTAGATGTTAGGAAGTAGCACCCTGTACCTTCCTGTACACTGTATTCAGAAGAGGAGTTTCTGAAGCTGGCGGTGAAATAAACACTCCCACAATCATAACTGTTGTACTAAATTCGAAAGTGACTCAAATTTAAGTTGTTTTTAGCTTGATTAGAAATAAGAGCAGTCTTGCCAAAAAGAAAAAACCAGCAGAAGCTAAAAATAAACCAAGGAGTTTGGCAAAGTTTAAGTACTTTAAAAAAATATCTTAAAGGTTGCATATATTCCCAAGCTTGTATTAATGTAGGCTCTATTTTCAGTCTAAAGCAGTGGAAAATTGCTAATGAATGAAAAGCTTATATTGAGAGGACATAAAATATATTTGAAATTTTACACACACAGAGTACATATTCCAGAAGCCATTTTTATTTCTATTGATTTCCCCATTCTAGTGATTATAAATATACCATGTCACTAACCACTGGAGACCTTTATCTTATTGATGATGCACATGACTAAGATAATTTGATATTTTTAAAATATCAAAACAATTTCAAAAGAAAACAAAGTATTACTTACATGTATCAGGCAATGATAAAAGCTAAGTTTTATATTGCCTCTGTTGGTTGTGGAGCAGTAGTTATCTACCTGTATTATAAACCGTTTCAGAGACAGATGGAAGGCAAGGCATAAAAATATAAAAGCCAGGGTGGTTTGATTTTAAAACATAAGTACAAACAAATATTTGTGGAGAAAATGAAAATCGACTATTTCAATATTCTCCTCTGTTTATCGCTTGTTGTAGATGTAATTCTACAAACCTCTTTCTCAAACATAGCTCCTAAAGGATTTCAATATGAACGACGACAAAAATTCCCTCTGCGGTTTTTCTTCATCATTTTAGGCAACATTCTCTTCTACTTGTCTCTCAGATCCCTGTGCTAAGATTTCCACCGTGTTCACCAGCTGCTCTGTTTCCCTCTCTCTATGTAAATACCTGGCAATCCTACTATCAAGTCCTTGCTTGTTCGCCCAGGTTATTTCAAACATGAGCTGTAGTTACTATTTTCCACTGGGCTTCTAGCTGCCTGTCTCCCTCACTCTAACACTATTCTTGACAATATTTTGTTGCACAATTTTTTGAAATCTTAGGAATTCAGAATATACTTACATTAATGTTCAGAATACAGCATATTAGATTTGATGTGATAAATTCAACCATTTTTTCTTATGTAACTATTGTGATTGACACTTGATATTTTATTTGGCAAGGTCAATGAAATTTATGAAATATTTATTACATAGAGTTATTTATGTAAAGAATACCCCTCCCCCAACCACCATAGTGAAACACTGTTAATCAGGATGTCTGTTCATGTGATAATGCTCCCTTTAATACAGCCATTCAAAAAGCTACAAGAAACAATAAGTTCCTCAACAAGGATTTATAAACAATCACTCTTGAATTCCTTAAAAAAGGAAACAGACGCTATGCTGACGCACAAACACTTAAAAAAAATCAGAGTTTAAAAATAGAACAACACTGCCCTATAGATCAAAAATTGTTCAAAAGATTTTTAAAAGGTTAAAACACCAAACTGAGTTTATAACGGACACAAATTCAAAAGAAATCTAATGCAGGTTTTTGAGGATTTTCTAAATGAGGGCATAAAATAGCAGTAAATTCCTTAAGGAAAATTATCAACTGGCTTAAGTCTTTTCAATACCATTTTCTATAAAAGAGAAGTTCACCATGCATGGCAAACACCTTTTTTCCACACTTCAAAATGAAAAGCTTTTATTTCCATATAATGTCAGTTCTGAATTATTATCTTTACCTCAAGGCCACCTCATTTCTCGAAAATAGACTATCAAACAAGATATAGCATCACCAAACATTTCTTTATCCACGTTGTTTTAAGTCTCAATAATTCATTTGTACTTTATTTCCTACAACTGTAACCGAAGTGAAATTCCTACTGTCATCTCTTCTTTATGCACATTGCTTTGTGCTTTCTTACTGGAGGTAAAGAAAGTCTCTTCATGTCCTTGCCAGCCTCAGAATGATCCCTCTAATTAGATAGTTTTCCTGACAGCATTTGGAATTAATTCCAAAGTTCTGATGCAGTTATTAGCGAATTACTATATGTCCAAAAACACTGGATCTGAGAGACAAGCTATAAATTAGATCCCACATAAGACCCTCTTGTAATCTCTTAAGCAACAGTTAAGTACTGTCTAATTCACCTAAATTTAATTTTTTCTCCCAGAAAGCTCCTTTTACAACCACCAATAGACTGATGACTGGGTTTTGTTAAAAACTAAAATTATGATGTATAATATCTAACTATATACCAAAATCTATGCATTAAAATGGAAGTTTATCTAGAGTCAGAATTTATTACCTGTTTCACTAAGAAAAAGAATTATTTCTCTATAATAATATATAGATAATATATATCTTCATAGTAGACCTGTTTTTGCCCAGAAATGAACAAGCCATTTATGTTACTAGCAATTCAAACCAAGCAAGTAATTCTATTTTTATTATTCAATAAACAAAACAAAAAATTACATTATATTCTAATAATGAAAAAAATTCACATTTTATGAGTCAGTATAACATGGTGGAAAGTATACTCTTTATTAAGAGTCAAGAAACTTAATTTCTAGGCCTCATTCTGCAATTAACTGATGTGACTTCTGGCAAATCACATAATCTTCAGGGGACTTGGTTTTTTTGTCTATAAAGTGGGGGATTGGTCATCTCATCTAACACCAGAGATCTATAGCTCTGTTTCATATATTATTGTTAAAAAACTGAGGGATCAAATTGGTTTAAGCCACAGTGAAGTCTGAATTAACTAAGGTTAAACCAGTTTTTCATGACTATGTCTGACCAACCTATAATCTAAAAAAAAAATCTGTAAATAATGCTTATTAGTTATTAAATTTTCTCATCTATTATAGCCAATGTCTTTTATTATAATTCTATACAATAAAAATATGCCAGTTAAATTTCAGCTTTTGTTTCAGCGTAAGCCACAACTTGCACTGTATGTTCTCCAGTAAAAATACCTACTAACCAAATCAAAAAAACCCAAAAGGGCAGACCAATAGTTCTTAAAACAAAGGATAACTTGACCTGTTATCATTGTAGTGAGAACTCAGTCTATTTGCACTGGAAGAGACCTTAAAAAATAACTGCTTTCATGTTTTACAAGTTCATAGATGGTCTATTAAAACACATTCTATATTGCCAGTAATACGTTCAGTGACAGAACTTACAGAAGTGCCCAAATAAGCTAATAATTAATACTAATTTGTGTGTACTGTAAATCATAACTCATGAAAGCTGCTTATGGATTCCAGTTACAACAGTAATATATTTATGACATAAGTTAAAATATTCAATTAAGCTTCAAAAGGAGATAGAAAAGAAAAATGTCAAAAAACTTAGCCAAAACACTCCTAAAACACTGGCATTTTATTCCTCAAGAAATTAATGAAAGGCATTTTTTAAAAACTTTAAGTTTTTTTAAAAAGTAAAACAATCCTGTCAATTTAAATTAAATATACTTAACTTTGCAAAGTTCTATAAATACAAAAATTTAAGTGTATTATATTAACTAGAAATAAAACCATTTAAAAATATTATTCTATTTAAAAGCTAAAAATTAATATAAATGAGAGCAACTATCAAAAGTAACTAATAAAACACCAGGACAAAAGTCCTAAGCCCACAGATTTGGCTAATATTGTGTACATTGAGGAGAGAAAACTGTCAAGACTACAGAGAAACTATCAGCTATGCTTGTTCAAGTTTTCTTTGTTTTAAAAGTATCCTCAATCAATCAGTCAAGTTTCCCAGAAAATAAATATTTAATTGTAGTTCTGCAACTGCTTATTAATAATCATAACTTAGTTTTGTGAAATACAGCAAGTAGTTTAAAGAAAATTTTTACCATTAACAATAGAGTTTTATAGAAACAATTACATTAAACATTTTGGAACTTGAGAATGTTTTCCCACTCAAATATCACTGACTTGTGATAGTAAACACTAGTAAGTGGTCTCCAGCACTTGCCACTCACATTGCTCGACAGGAAAAAAAAATACTAAAACTTCTGCCTTACAAACATAGATAAAAATAAAAGGATTAATTTTATTCTAAACAGTCTAGGAACTTAAAATAAAATGGTGAACAAAAAATGTCTTAAGAAGTAGCAAAGAAGTAAGTATTTTACAACCACAAATTTAATAAAACATTTTTGTAGTTGAATTCTAAATCTTAAACAGAATACAGAAGTTGATGAAGATCCAACTAAATAGGTAGGTCATATTAATTACTGAAAATTGTACCTCTCAAAATGGTTTTAGATGTAAAAAAGATGACAGAATAATCTATGTCTTTTTCCTGTAAAATCCTAGGCAGCTTATTTAAATTTCTTGTGCTTTGATGTATTTTTCTATTTTGGGGTCAGTAAAATGAATACAGTGATTGCAGAAGTTTCTAGGTGAAAAATCAATAGTAAAATTGGAATCTCAGACTAATTGCCTTTCACTGTATTCGCACGTTTCAGCTACTACCTGCTACTGCCAAATGGTATGTACTTAGACAGTCCAAACTGCTTTTAAAATTAGCCTATGGAAACCACGATTGTTTTGCTATGAAAAAGGCTAGCAAAAGAACTACCAATTAGAGGCCAAATAAAAACTAAAAAGAAAACAAAACACTGTCATCCCAGACACATGTGGAGATAATGAAAGAGCTTATACTTTGATATCAAGATAAAAATATTCTAACTTAATTTTACTTTTTTGCAAGGTGGCCCTAATAGTTTCCAGGCCATCAGTAGTTCTGAATGGACATTTAATAAATTGAACAGATGAACATTATCAAATGTATTCATCTTTAGCCCAGTAGATTAGTTAATGGATATCTTTAAAAGTTTAATTTAACTGGTGCCAGAACAGTTTCCAGAGAGAACTGAGAACCCATTTATAGGACTTTAAAAATTGAAGAAAAATTCTAGAAATAAGAATATATTTAAGCAAGAAGTATGGGATGGATGTTAACTTTCACATTTCACATTTAAGAATAGCATTTACGATATAAGATTTTATATGTCTTTGTAATAAAAACATTCTTTGAAAATAAGTTTACATTTATATTTACAAAGAACCTTCACATATAGTATTTTATTTCTTCTTTCCAACAACATTCTAAGGCAGCTGAGGTGATGTTCATTTTTGAGATGAAAACTAAGGTTCTGAGACTTAAGGAACTGATTGAATGAAGGTGTAAGTCCAAATTCAGTGCTCCTTCCACTCTACCATACTCTACAGTATTTTACAACTATGAAACTTGCTCCTATATAGGGAAGTTGAAGGCTGAAGAACACTGGATTATCATTTGTTACCTTATTAGAAGAAATAAAATTACTTAAAAAAATGAATCATCATATTTGTTCCTCACCTCTAAAACATTATATTTGATTCAGCCTATATAGCAATCTTCTGAGATGATCTGGACATGTTTGTCTCTAAAAATTGCCCTGCTAAAGTGAAACTGTTTTCTTAAATAACATCAGTTGTAAAAAAAAAAAAAATTGAAAACTTAAATGACTTCCAGGGTTGCTAAATTTAATAAGTTTTAGGAATGGAAATTAAGAAAAAGCAATGCTGTGTGTCTTTGTACTACCAGCATAATTTTGGTGATGGATGAATATTAAAATTTTTACTGATTTTATAATCTCAATAATGGAAAGAGAAGAAAGAAAAAAGAGGTAAAGGTATAAAAAGGTTTTTAGACTCTAATGATGATGATTTACCACTACTTTTAGTCTTGTTTCTGCCACTTTCTAACTGGGTAAATTTAGCCAATTGACTTTATTTTCTCATTTATAACTCTGGTTGTAAAGTTAAAAATTATATATATGTGAGTGTAGTATAAAAAGTATGAAATTTCAAAGAAATATAAAGTGGTGGTATTTTTAGTCAAAGGAAAATGAACTCTGATAATGCAGAGGTCTTTTGTTGTTAGTTTGCTTTCTATTTTAGGCACCATGACCTATACAGAGAAGAAAATCAGCTTGAAGCAGGAAAATAAAAGTCACAGGCAACTTCTTATTTCTTACCTGCATACATGTGGTATGTGAGCCTCTCTATAAGTTTAATAACAGTTCCTGCTTTGATAATTGGAATTCCAGCCTTGGGCTGCATGTTTTCTTCAAATATAATATTCTCTTCAGAGTCGGGCTCTGCAAATCTATAAACATCAGCACTAGGGAGCCTCATCTGCTCCTCCTTCTCCTCCTGTAGCATTGTCACATCAAGCATCCTTTCCAGTGTACTCCGGTACTGTAAAGATATCAATGCTGCCATCCAATTGTTTTTCTCTTCAGCTGACTTGGCAGAAAATATAACACTATTTTCATCTTTTAAAATTATTTCAAAAGCATGCTTGTACTCACTGGTGTCATCTTTGTCATTAATTTGTACCTTTCTCATAAAAAACTTTTCTTTAAGACGATATTCTGCGTTGCTAGCACCAGGAAGTCTTGGTTGCCCATGATTCGATTTACAGCAAATCATTAAGCCATCAAAGAGAAATATGTGTCTCTCATGTTTGGCTCCTACACGTGTAAGAGTTCCTTCCATTATAAACTCATTGCAACACTGTCCAATGTCTTTTCCCTCCCATCCATCAATATTCTTCTGAATCTCGTTCATTTTCTTGATTGCTAGTTGTTTCCCCTTCATTTGCTGACTATAAAACCGACATGCAGATTCACTGGGATAAAGGAAAAAACATTATCAGTACACAGATGACAGAGAATCTAGAACTCATGTAAATAAAGTGCAGCATAAAAGTATACTTTAAAAAGGTAGCACTGAGAACAGGTTTTCACTAATTCTCCAAATATATTAGTGTTACAAAACTGCACAATTTTGGAAACTAAAGCAACACAGTAGAGACATTTTTTTTAGTGCTCTAAAAGAATATGACAACTGACAAAATTCTAACCTGTAAATTCAATTCAGAACGATTATTTCTACCTTGGCTACTCAACATTTAGAATGACAAATATTAAAAAGTAGCCCAATATATGAAAAAGTAATTTAAGAGATTTTAAAAAATTATTTAAAAATGCTTAAGTGGACAAGACCCAAAGCTAAAAGAATATGCACATATTATAATTAGGAAACTGGAAGCAATATTATCTGAATTAGTGCCTCAAATTATATAATCCCTAAAATAAAGGACATTATTAATTTTACTTTGACAGAGTGATGATGTTGACATAAATCTACCTAATACATTTTGCTGTCTCTCTCCTTTAGCTTACCAGTTAACTCTCAGAAGCTCTTGTCTGGGAGTGTGCAAGGAAAATGCACAAATATGAAAGGTTTTTCAAACAATAACAAATTCTCTTGGCTTTGATGTCACTTCCTCTGAAAGACCAAGCTTGTCACTAAAACTATTTTCTTCATTGTTTACTCGAGGAGGAAACTGGGATCTCTGCGTTTATACCACAATATTCAGGGTGAAAAGGAGGATTATAAAAAAAGTGAAAATATTCACCTCAGTCTTCGTTTTGCAAGACTTTTAGAACATATTTTTTCCATACCACTCTGAACATTAAGCAAAGCTGTTATTGCTTGTTTCAAACATTCCTTGTCTTCTTGATCTTCACTCTTTTCTTCTAACTGCTGCAAAGTCAAAATGACAAATATGAACCAGTAGAACAGTTTTGGACAAAAACCAAAAAAAGCCCATTTTATTTAAAGATAAAGATAACTGATTCAACTCTTTCTACCAGAAAAATTTTTTTAAACGTGTCATAAAATATATTATTCTTTTTAAAAGTCCTTTTCTTCTTTATGTATTATTATCCATATTAACCTGCAACCAAGTTTTCCACATTAAAAAAAAAAAAAAAGAGTAGAAGCAGTGTTAAAAGACGTCGCACCTTGTGACAGGCAGTAATGTGTAGTATCTCGGATGTATATTACTGAAAAGAAGTGAGGAGCATAAATTATCTTTTTAACTATCATAATGCAGTACAGCTGTAGGCACATAGATGAGATATTTTGAAGTGAGGAATTTGGTCTGATTCTGACATTATTGTTGTAGGCAACGGGATGATAAGGAAGATAAATATATAGAGAAGGATGTGCTATAGTGAAGAGGAACTTGAAGACATAAAATCTAGGATCAAATTTGACTTTCCTTCTGTGTGACCCCGGGGCAAATTACTTAACTTTTCAGTCTCACTTTTCCCATGTGTCAAATGAGGCTTATAAAAAGCCTGCCCTTCCAACTTTATGGGGCGATTATTAAAAATCAAAGCACTTTGTAAATGATAATGTACAATGTAAGTGTAAGTTGCTTTCTTTGTAGTTCTACTACAGAATTAACATTAGCATCATGAACAAACTTGTCAGTATTCACGTTAAGATTTTGAGTAAAACTAGGGAAATATATATATTAATGAACCTCAAGCACATTTTCTATTAGTGGCAAATATACTATGTATGCCAGACAGAAAGTCTGTACTTAAGGAGTATTGTATCATCAATAACTACTAATTATCAATACAGTAAGGTGGCTACAATTCAAGCAAGCAAATAACTGAGGTATGAGTGACAGTAAGTGACAATAATTCAGTAACCTCCTAAATCTGTTTCTGGCTACCAAAAAGGAAAAGCTAAGAAATAACATTTTGTCAATAGAGCTTTCATGCAACATTTAAGAACACTTACTCTCTACCATAAAGGAAAAGACTTGAGAAGTAAAACCATAAAATAGTCAAAGTAATTTATAAAGGTTTACTTTTTAAAGAGCTTCATTAGTCATTAGTACTTTAAGCATTTTATGTTCTCGAGAGGTATGCCTGAAAGATCAACACATTCCTTTCTGCTTCAACTGATAAAGATTAGTTACACACACACACACACACATACACACACACACACGTGTGTACTGATGACCTGTGAAAAGTAAACATATTTTTTACTCAATGCCCCAAACCATTTTTATAAAAATAATTTATTTAAAATATCTTAATGCTCAAATATTCCAGAATAAATACTATATTGTAATGTCTACTTAGTGCTCCGCTTTTATTATCCAAATTTCTTATATCCATTATTCAAAACTCACCATAGTTTCCACTAGTACACATAATCTGTACTTTTTAGAAAAATATTCAGTCTTAATTGTATTAAGTAAAACAAAAATCTATTCAAGATAATTTCCAACATAAAAAGGGTAAAAAAATAGTTTCCAAAGAATAAGAGACCTTAAAATATATATGTTTAAAAAAAAAAAAAAAAGTTGGGCAGGCCCAGTGACACAGCAGTTAAGTTTGCGCACTCTGCTTCAGCAGCCTGGGGTTCGCTGGTTTGGATCCTGGGTGTGGACCTACTCACCGCTTACCAAGCCATGCTGTGGCAGACATCCCACATATAAAATGGAGGAAGATGGGCACAGATGTTAGCTCAGGGCCAGACTCCCTCAGCAAAAAGAAAAAGGAGGATTGGTGGCAGATGTTAGCTCAGGGCTAATCTTCCTCAAAGTATAAACCCTCAAATACCTTTTACTCATAGTATTGCTCTTCAATATGGCCAGCTAGATTAAAGAAAGTCAACGGCCAAGTGTTCATAAAGAAACATACTAGGTTTTTACTTAATGGATACTACTGGTAGGCTAAAGGCCGAACTCTGGGTACTCTCAAAGTACCTTTCCTCTCTATCATTCTAAACTACTTACCTCTCAGAAGGCAGAATTTTTGGAGACAAATAAAATGTTACCATTAACCTTATCAAGTTCAGGCTTCAAAAGCAGCAGACAATCTAATATTGAAAGCAACACTCAATAAGAAAGGGCAAAATTCTACATGGTGTAATGAAAGCACCACTAAAGAGTGAACTATTTCATTGAGTTATTTAAGAATTTTTTTTCTTTGAGGAAGATTAGTCCTGAGCTAACTACTGCCAATCCTCCTCTTTTTTGCTGAGGAAGCCTGGCCCTGAGCTAACATCTGTGCCCATCTTCCTCCACTTTATATGTGGGACACCTACCACAGCACAGCTTTTTGCCAAGCGGTGCCATGTCTGCACCCGGGATCTGCCAAAGCAGAAGGTGTGCACTAAACTGCTGTGCCACGGGGCCAGGGCCCGAGTTGTTTAAGAATTTAATCACTCAATATTCAAGTGAATACAATACAAGGCAACTTTTTAGTGTTAAAGAGTTGGCACTAACAGGTAGCAGAATATTATTGAATCCTTCATATTCTATCTTTTGATTTTTTATATTATTAATTCAGGCAAACATACCTAAAGTCATACAAAACACACAGTTCTAACAACATAAATAAAAAGAACTATGAAAGTAACAAATCTGTGTAGACGTGTTTGATTTTTCTGTTCTAAAAATGTTTCAAGTTTCCGGGTAATTTATGATTTAACTATAGCATTTCACATACAGAATATACGAGTATCTCAAAAATATTTTTAATATATTTTAAAACCACAAACCCAAACTCTATTTCAAAATCCATAAAACTTTACTGATGAAATAATTTTAAAATCTAATTTTTACTTTCATAGCATTAAGCATCTAACATTAATTTCACTGTAATAAATGACATTTCTTATATAAGCATTCTCTGCTTCTTTTACTTAACATAGCTGATTGAAACTGGGCATTGGTGCAGAATAATTCAATCTAACCACTATCAAAGGGGTGGCTTATTGTTGCTACAGAAACAAAGCAGTGACGATTAGTATGTAAACAAGACTCCACAAAGCAGCATCCTCTTACTATCAAACTGATACTCAATGCAGTACCATGCTCCTCAGGGATGCCTATTTAATAACATTGTACAACAGCAACAATTTAATTTTACAAATGCAGTTCATTTAAATAGTTAAAATAATTATCCAGTTCTGAGATGATATATTGCTGTATAGAGATTGATTTTAAACTTATCCAGAGACTCATATTCTACAGCACAATGAAAACTCATCTGGTCTATAGAGATGATAAAATTTATATTTTCTAAAGAAAGGAGCCACTTTTACCAGTGATTACTTCTTTTTTGTCCTTTAGAAATAAGTAGAAGGGGCAGTAGTCAATATGGTGTATTGCATGTCCAAAGGAGACTCTGGGAGAGAAACGGGGTTAAATTTAAGGAGCTGTGAACTGGAAAAGGATATTTACGATGGTATTCAGGAAAGGAATAACTCAAGATTGGTTTATAAATAAAGTTGTGTACCCAATGCATTTTGTATGAGTTCAACTTATTCACAAACATTTAATGGCTTCCCTTTGTTTTTAAAAAAAAAACTTGAATTCATGTTTTTATTTCTAGAAATTAATTTTCTCCAACATGAACTTATATAAAAAAAGAACTGCCATTTACTTGATAGTAGAGGCAGGCAGGACCAGAATGCGAGACTCCTGACTCTCAGGCAGTGACTTTTTCAATATGCTACCCAAAGAACCGAAATGACTTCGAAATACCTATTTAGAAAATATTCACCAAATAAAACCTATTCCATTCAAATAGGTAAGTTGCAACACACAGGGATAATAGAATATACGATCAAGAAATATACATTATAATTGCCTAAGATTTGGGACATAAAAATATTTATCTTTATCTTAAATATTATGTACATATAAAGAGCTCATCACAAAATGTGAGAACAAGAGCAAAGGTGGGGATCATGTTTCAACTTTGGAATGGTTACTTATGTGCTGTTTGATGAGACACTAAAGCAGATTACACCATGGAAAATACATGGTCAAAGAAGAAATTTACGGGCCAGCCCGGTGGCGCAGCGGTTAAGTTCACACATTCCGCTTCTCGGCACCCCAGGGTTCGCCGGGCTTGGATCCTGGGTGTGGACATGGCACTGCTTGCCATGCCATGCTGTGGTAGGTGTCCCACATATAAAAAGTAGAGGAAGATGGGCACGGATGTTAGCTCAGGGCCAGGCTTCCTTAGCAAAAAAGAGGAGGACTGGAAGTAGTTAGCTCAGGGCTAATCTTCCTCAAAAAAAAAAAGAAATTTAATTTTGTAGTCCTCTTAACAAATGTATGGAATATTATCCAAATTATTCCAGAAACCAACTGCTCCTGACTCTTTGCTGTGTCATAAAATATTCCATTAAAGGCTGAACACAAGAAAGGCAATGAAACGACAAAGGCAATGACACTCAAATTAACTATTCTTTCATGGTAGCTGCACAACTAAAAGTTATGAGTGAAGATGATGGAATTCTTAACTAAAATGAGGCTTAGATATTGTCTGCAGACTCCTCATACTCCTCCTACTCATACTACTTGTTAACTCAGGAAGTAAATTTCATAACCAGTTCCGTCCTTTCTCCCACAAAAGTTATTTTTTGAGTTAAAGTGATTTTACATATGCAGATAATTCTCTTACAGTACACAAAATTTCAACCAGTAAGTGATGTTAGTGATATTAACAAAATTTGACCTTCTTTTACTTAACCAATCTAAACTCTCATTTTCCCCTAAGATAAGCAAGCAGATGATCATTACCAAGGTTGTATATATTACATGGAATAAGTAGTATAAATTTATAGTATAATTAGTATAATTCTTCTATAATTGTAATTTAAATAAAACAATATCTTTATTAAATTAGCCAATGGTTGAAAATACAAAAATAAAATCTTAAAATATAAATTGTAACATGACTTATAATTCACTATTAGGAAATAAAAGCAAAATTCTCAAGGCTTTTTGAGGAAAGTCACAAATTTTGAGATAATTAAGTGGTCTTTTGTATACTTTTAGAAACTATTTATAATATTAATAGTAGCTGAGTGAAAAAAAAAACTCAAAAGGGCAGATCTACAGAGGAAGTCAGCCAAGTCTCAATCAGAATTAATTTTTAATAAATATTTAACCACCCCTTATTTATAAGCAATGAAAACATGATGGTGAACATGTCAAATCTGGTCCGAGCTGTTAGAGCTTAGAGTATAAGAGAAGATAAATGAATGACAAAGTACTATGATGGGGAAAATATAGGGCACTCCAGAAATACACAGCAAGAGCCTTTGACGTAATAAAGGGAGAGAGAATGACAGAGAAAGATAGCTTCCAGAAGGAAATGACTACAAGACCTGAAGGATAAGAATGGATTAACCATGGGGAAACAGAGGTACAACACAGAAGTACAATACTGAAGTACAACACTGTACAGGCAGAAGAAAAAGCATGTGTGACTTAGAGACTTTTAGGACCAGGATTGAGGAAAACTGGCTGAAGGGTAGAGCCTGATGGGTGGGAAGGATGGAGAGTGGGGAGAAGTGATGAATCAAGATGTTGGAGAAATAAATAGGGACCAAGTCATGACTGTAAGCCTTCTTAGGAACTTGAACATTAACCTGGAGCAATGGGGTTTTAGGCTAGTGACTAACATGATCAAATTTACATTTTAGAAAGATAGCTTTGGTTTGGTTATCCTGTCAAGAGCAGACTGGTGGGGAAGGGGAGATAGAAAAGGCAAAACTAAAGGGAGATTTGTGATAACCCAGATGAGATGATCGTAACCCTCACAGAGTATTGAGAGGAAATCAAGAGATGATGAACCCAAAAGAAGATCCTTGTCAAGAATGAAAAGGACTTACTTAGTGACCAAGTGGATATGATGTAGAGAATAAGGGAGAAGAGGTGAGGATTTCCAGATTTCTATTCTGAAGAACTAGATGGTAGTGGGACTACTCACTGAGAGAATGAGCACGGAAAGATAGTTTTGCTAGGGAAGAGAGCAAGTTTTGAAGAAAGTGAATTTGAGGTGCTCACACAACAAGAAGAGCGTTCAACAGACAGCTGGACAATGAATAGCTTACATTTCCCCATTTTCCTCTTTATACTCCTGTCTTCATTGAATCCCTTTAATCCAAATGAGACCAGCACAAGTTCCTGATTTTCTTCAATCGGCCAAAATTGACTTTTGGTATGACAGGTTTGTTACCTGACAGCAAAGGGTCACTGCTTTTTCTAGATTAACTTCATGAGTAAATGATGGGTTTGGGGGTAAGGGAAGAAGAAGGTGTGATGTGGTTCAGGACACGCTACCCCAAAAAATGCCATGCTGCATCTGAGTATTTTAAATTGAAAGAGTTTGAGGAAACAGCAGAAAGGAAGAAGAAGGTCAGTGACCTTCCTGCTTCTGTTTCCTCAAACTCCTTCAGCTTAAAATATTCAATATGCCAAGGCTTCTGTGTCACGTGAAACTTATATTAAATAAATTTGTATGCTTTTCTCCTGTTAATCTGTCTTTGTCTGTTTACTTTTCAGACCTAGTCAGGGACTCTAGGAGGACTGAAGAAAAAACTTTCCTCCCCTACAGGTGCTTGGGAGCTGAAGTATTAAAATACACACACACACAGTTTTTAATGGAGAACACTATGACATGTAAATTATATCTCAATAGAGCTGTTTTTAAAAAAAGTAATAATTTAACACTTTTAGCAGATGCTAAATATCTGCTCTTCAGCTTTCTGTATACCTATCAGAGTAGAATATCTTCATTCTCAAAATGGGCTTCTAATGGTTTTAGTAATCAGACTGAGGGTAAGTTCAATTTCCAATCTGAAATGTGCAGTAACCAAAAAACTCATAAGATTTTAAGGTTTTAAAAAAAGTAAATGGCAACATCTAAATATTTACAGCAACATTTTATCTATTGAGAATTCAAATATTAATTTTAAAAATACATTTAACCAAGAGAAGGGAAAACAAAAAATTTATTGTTGATTCAGTCAGTTTAAAGTTTATGATTAAAAACACTTTACACTAAGGTTTACAATTAGACATTTTATTTGGGGTTTCTTATTAATTAAAATGGGTACTTAAAATTTTATTCTAAAATTTGCAAAGTACTTAAAAGCAGAGAGAATAAAATAATACTCATATCCTTCATCCATATTGGGCAGTTCTTAAGATTTTGCTAAATTGGCTTTATTCATCCCCCTTTGTATTTTTTTGTTGCCCATACAAATGGAAAATAAAATTAATATAATCATTTAAATATATAATAGGAATTAAAACTGTCTCTGAAAAAGTTTTTCAGCATGTCCAATCAAAAGAATGATAGAGGCAGATAATGATAAAAGTATTATTTACTATTCTCTATTAGTAAACTAATTCCCAAGTTAAATATTAGAAATTCTGAAAACGTTTTAAAACAGAGAGGCACTTAATGAAAGAAAAAAATTTTACACCTTAAAAAAAAAGACTGCAACATACTGAAAGCAGCCAAAATGCTGGTGAATAGGGTTACCAAGCTCCTTTCATTTTGACTTAGAATCACTATTTTTACAGTGAGGCCAAGTTTATTTTTATTATTAGCTTTTTAAAGAAAAGGAGAAGGTCAGGTGAATTTCTAGCTAAAAAAGAAAATTTATTTGATGAAGAAGTCATTACACAACAGCAAAAAAAGAAAAACAGGGAAAGATGTTTCTAAGTATCACTGTTGTGTTTTTCAGATTAAAATAATCCTAGTTAATTGTAAAAATATTTTACAATTTCCTCTAATTGGATTAAATTTGTGTACTGTTTTTGTTTGGGAATATTTCAAACCCAAGCATGGCATCTAGGTAAGGGAAAAGACAAAAGATGATTTAAGAATAAGTAAGAGCAATTAAAAAAAAATAAATGCAACTGATTTTTAAACATGCACAATATTCAAATAATATTTTAAACAGGATCCAACTATTCCTATCTTTGAATTTATTAAAATATATTTTCTAACATTAGCAGCTCTCCCACCTACCTGAGAAACCTGAGTTGGCAACCCTTTACTGTTTCCCCTCCTACTTTGTAGACATCATAGCCATAACAAATACTGAAGAAGAGCTATTAAAATGCAAGAGCTTTCAGTAATGGTGGTGGAGTGAAGAAGTCTTGAGAACCCTCCCACAGATAAGAATTATACAATCTGGATAAAATATAAAAAATAACTATAGGCACTAGAAAACATCTAAAAGAAAGCATAAGCCAGCAGTGCAATTACTCTTGAAAAGCTGCAACTAGAAAGTGTACACTTTTGAGATGAGGGCTTTCCCCAACCTCCCATGGTGACAGTGGGCAAGAACTAGAGGAAAGGAGTAGCTTTACAGGCTAGAGATGAAAGAGAGCAGAGTTTAAGAGGAAATTTAAGGGGGAAATCTGGAAGTGAATGAACTGCAGAAGGGTTGTGACCCCAAATCTGAGAATAAACTCTACCCAGATCCCTGGCTAAACTCTCCATGGGTGGGAAGACCACAGGGAGCCTGGCAAAAAAGGAAGCAGAGACCAAAAAGGAATATACTCTTGATAGATGGAGCGGCAGTGGATGAGTTCTGCTGCTTTTCTTAAATGGAATTTATTTCCCAACTGTACACAGCTCAGGCAGCAGGAAGCTGAAGCCTTAGTGGTTTAAAGTGCCAGAGGATAGAGCCTGAGGTTGGCAGAGCAGCTGGAAATTAAGGGGGAATCTCCAGGTGTAAGGGAACCACAAAGACTGTGCCCCCAAAGCTGAACATAGTCTTTGCCCAAACACTTGTTTGACTGCCAAATCATCTAAGTGTAGGGGAGATCCAAGAGAGTCAGGCTGAAAAATCAGCATATAGAAATCCTAAAAAACCCACAACAATCCTCCACACAACAGAATCCAGAGTTGTTAACTAGTAAAAAAAACCCCAGGAAAATGTGCACATTCAGGGAAAAAGGCAGTTAATAGAAACTGACTCCAAGTGGGCCCAGATGTTGGATTTAGGAAAGACTTCAAAATGACTTTCATGATCATGTTCAAAGAATTAAAGGAAAACACGGTCTTACTGAGTGGACAGATAGGGAGTCTCTGGAAACTATAAAACAAAATCCAAATGGAAATTCTAGAATAAATAATTATAACTAACAGTTCTATTGACAGATCAATAGAAATGACCAATTTGAAGAACAAAGAGAAAAAAAGACTTAAGAACAATGAACAGTTTCAGAGATCTGTGGGACAACATAAAGTGGTTCAACATACATGTAACTTGTGTTCCAGGAGAGAAAGTGAGAGCAAAATGGCAAAAAATGCAATAATGTAACAGCAAGTTAAAATCTGAAGTATGGAGAGAAGTCTCAAACTTTAAACAGGCAATCAATCCTAAAAAATATTAGGATATCTCATGTATGAAAACAAAATACCTTTTAAAACTATCTCTCTGTTCTTATCAGAGAAAAAATTACCAAAACTATAAATGCCCCTCATAGCAAGTTGATTTAAAATTAAAAATTGGAGTAGTACAATAGTCAGCTGTTTGTTTATGATGGTTCCTGAATTATACCATCCTACGTTTAACTTTAAACATTCAACATCTGTGGTCAGATATGATACCACTCAGTGCACTGCTTTGAGCCCATGGTTTCTGGATAATAATTTCTCAATTTAGAAAGCTAGTTCAGGGGAATGGAAGCTAGACAGACCTCTTCTGGGCTCTTTTTATTATTATTATTTATTTATTTTTTTTGAGGAAGTTTAACCCTGAGCTAACATCTGCCACCAATCCTCCTCTTTTTTTGCTGAGGAAGACTGGCCCTGAGCTAACATCCATGCCCATCCTTCTCTACTTTATATGTGGGATGCCTACCACAGCATGGCTTGCCAAGTGGTACATAGGTCCGCAGCAGGGATCTGAACCGGCGAACCCCGGCCTGCCAAAGCGGAACATGTGAATTTAACCACTGAGCCACCGGGCTGGCCTCTTTTCTGGGCTTATTTTTATGATACTCAGAGAGAAGAAATGTTTTCTAAATTTCCTCTTATTGCTGGTATTAAGACATCAGCTCATGGAGAGTATAAAAAATGGCCTGAAGCATAGAACAATTAAACCAGATGCAGAACACAGAAAAAAAGTGTATAAAAAATTATCTAAAGTAGAATGATACTGTCCAGCTCCCAAACTAGAAAAGCAGCAAACCAAAGCCATTAACAATGCATACAGGATATTCGTAGTAGGGGTCTGCAGAGTGTATTTCTTTACAAAGAGCTTTTGGCAGACTATGTGAAGGCCACTAGTGGGTATTTAAAGTGTATAATGTAGAACAATGTTCATGTTTGCCTTTTCCAATTTGTTTTATGTAGCATTAAAAAAAGGGGACTACTTTGGGAGGAAAAACTACTTTCAACATTTCTCAGTTCTTGATCCTAAGTTTTCCACTCACTGCACATTCAGTTCTAAGTTGTTATCTGTAATCCTTTCCTACAATTCCTGTACTTAAGCATTTGGGGCTACAGTTTTTGTAATATTTGTGATGTTAAGGGGAAAAAGTTAAGAACTATTCTTCAAGTCAGTTTAGTACACAAAAATCTAGGAATATTAGAAAATTTCATGTTAAATTTTAACATCTAGCAAGGTCCAACCATGTGAGCACTCAGATTACAGTCTTTAGCAATCTTATTTCCTAAAATAAAGCTTGTGATCAAGATAAACACTGCACTGTTATACATATATGGGTTTAAGAAAGCCAATATACACTGGAGAGTCAGAAAAACAAAAATGAATTTTTATAATATACCAAAAACTAATTGTAATGGGTTGAACTATGTTCCCCCAAAAGATATGTTCAAGTCCTAACCCCTGGTACCTGTGAATGTGATCTCATTTGAAAATTGAGTCTTTGCAGATATAATCAAGCTGAGATGAAGTCATATTGGATTAGGATGGGCCCTACATCTTTGATTTGGGGTCTTTATAAGAGAAAGGAGAGACAGATTTGGATGCAGAGATAACAGAATAATGTGAAGCTGTGAAGAAAGTGATGTGAAGATGGAGGCAAAGATTGAAGTGATGGCATCTATAAGCCAAGGGATGCCAAGAATTGCTGGAATCCACCAGAAGCTAAGAAGAGGCAGGAAGGATTCTTCCCTAGAGCCTTTAAAGGGGGTAGGGCTCTGTCAAATCCTAATTTCGGACATCTAGTCTCCAGAACTGTGGAAGAATAAGTTTCTGTTGTTTTTAAACCACTCAGTCTGTGGTGCTTTGCTTTGGCAGCCCTCAGAAACTAATACACTAATGTACATACAACAATAGAGATTTGAACCTTTTTTTTTTTAAGGAAGATTGGCCCTGACCTAACATCTGTTGCCAATCTTCCTCTCTTTTTTTACCCCCCCCAAAGGCCCTCAGTACATAGTTGTATGTCCTAGTTGCAGGTTCTTCTAGTTCCTCTAATGTGAGATGCCTCAGCATGGGTTGATGAGCAGTGCTAGGTCTGCGCCCAGGATCCAAACTGGCGAACCCCATGCCCCTGAAGCAGAGCATGCAAACTTAATTACTGGGCCACGGGGCTGGCACCTGAACTAATTTTTTACATTGAAGGACCCTTACTCTTCCCTAGGTTATACGGACCCAGCAGACTGGCAACAGAATAGGTAATCCTCTAGGGATCTGATTGGTTCAAAATCATCCTAGATGATTTTTTTCTAATATTTGTCTGAGTATACCTTAAGGAGTTAAAATCAAGTTAACATAAAAGGTTAACATTTTTGTTGAACCGAACGCCGTACTGATTTGCTATCCTTCAAAATACTGGTCTACTTATTTACTTAGCCCCAAGAAACAACTCTAAATTTTTTAATAAAGCAAATTAAACTTCATGTAGAAAACCACATTATTGGAGCAATGTGGTTTTCAAAAGGACACGAAGTTTTTTCAATTCATAAAAATGAACTTTAATTTGAAAAAATTAATCAAAGCTTCCAAAGACTTGACTGCTAACTTTAACTTGCTGGAAAAAGAAAAGAATATTTTATTTTCAGTTTCAGTAACAATAAAGTCTTATACCATTAACAACTAAACTTTTATTTTCTGAACTTGTAAAGTTTAAGGCATTCTATGTTTCCAAAATAAATATAATTATATACAATTTACAGTTAAACTTCTTTTAAAATATAGACATTTATAGGAATTCTAAGGAAAATTTATTTTATTTTTGCCATTCATTTTATTGAATGTCTAAGTGCTAAACATTACTAAGCATGAGAATTCAGATACACAGGGCTCAGTTCCATTCTTCACGGAGCACAAAGTCTTATGACAAGGTAGACAATAAAAATGGGACAAATTCTATAAAGAAGTATAAAGAGAGAGGGAGCTCTGTAAAGGACCAGCCCAGGGAACCAAGGGAACTTGACAGAGGAACCAACATTTGAACAAACTCTTTGACAAGGAGGAATTTCTCAGATGAAAAGGTAAGGTAGACAGAAGAGGAATTCCAGGGAAATGGGAAAAAAGAAAAGGATACGGAGTGCTATACAGATCTGACATATCCAGGGCTACTACAAAATTTTTTATGGCTAACGCGTAAAGTGGGTAAACATCAAGTATTGAGAGATGAGGCTGGAGAGAGGCTAAAGAATGTACATTTTGTATTGTAGTTCACAGGGAACCAACTGCACTTTTCAAACTGGGAATTCCATGAGGTATAAAGACCATATAGGAAGTTGCTACAGCAGTCCAGGCAAGACATGCTGAGGGCGTGGACTAAGGCAGTCAGTGGAATGGAAAGAAGAGGATGGATTCTAGAATCATTTCTGGAGTCAAATCATGATGTTCTGCTAAAAAAGGAGAGAGAAGACTCAAGGGTGGCACTAAGGCTTCTGGTGAAGGGACCTGAGGCAATGAACAAAGATATGGAATATAGGAAAAAGTATAGATTTGGGCAGGCAGAGGAAGGGGGAATTCATGAGGAATGAAGGGAGTAAAATGTTGGTTTAAGATATCTGCAGGACAAGAAGAAAAGCCTCTAGTAACGACAATACTCAGTATGTATATTCTTTACCATATATGAAGTTATTTTACATACATTATCTTGGTTAAAAGAACAACCCAGTGAAATAAGCATTTCACAGATAAGGAAACCAGGGCTCAAACGGTGAACTGGCTTGTTGCAGGCCACTCAGCTGGCAGCTACCGGGCTAGGATCAGAGAAGAAACATCAGACTCCTATCTACTCTGGTGAGCTTTCAAAAGCCATTCCATGCCATAGATAAATTATGGCTAGTTTCCAATTGTCACTGATGTCTTAGCATTTTGCTGGTTCCCACTGCCCCAAGTTAATGCAATCATTGTTGAGTCCAGAATCACCAAGTCCACACTGGCATCTAGAGGAATGGCAATACCCAGAAGAAAAGAAATTTAGAACTAGTACGAATCATGCAGTTGGAAAAAATCTTAGACGCTTAGGAGTTAGAAGGTCTTTCAGTCCATCTGATGGAGGAACCCACTAGGACAGTTTCCCAAAATAACTTCCAGAAATGTGGTACATTTTAAAAGGATCCCATGGTCTAATTAATTTGAGAAATCCTGGAAAACAATTAGATTGCTTTATTGCACAATTTCACAAAAGCTTTAATATTCTAACGTCCACTGAAAATTTCTAGGAGAATAACTAAGGACACGTATTCCCTAAACATATTTGACCACTGAACATTCCCCTCCAACTTTTTTTTAGAGTATCTCATGGGATTAGCATCCCACAGAATACACTTTGAAAATACTGCTCAATGAAAATATTTACTTAAGCAACACACCAACAAATACAAATTAAAGATAAGTACAAATAGTACATTAGTGCTGAGGAAATGCAGAATAAAAGGAGTGATCACAGTCTGTGGGATTAACTAGGCAAAGTTTCCAATATATTGCTAATTTTGCAATGGAACTCAGGCAGTAATATGAACCAGGGATACACATGCTTAAACCAGGAGAAGTCTTAAATTGCTGAATGATGCACTTATAAATAAAAATTCTATTACCATGACTTAACAGTTTAAAAAATTATTAATTGCCTGTTTTGGGGGAAGTAAATAATTAATTTCTTTTATATTATTAAAATGACTAGGTTTTAAAGCCTTCTGAACCTTCATCAAAGCTTCTTATTCTTATTTATAAATTAATAACTGCTTCAAGATTTCATATGGCCTTTATCCTTCAGAATTTCATTACATTTTCAGGTAAAAATCCCATTGTTAGAGACACCCTTATGAAGAAGGATTCTATAAAAACTTATTTGCAAATATCCCATGATTATAGTTTGCCATAATGAATTCTTTGTAAAGAATGATTTTACACACCAAATGCTCCCTCTTGATTATCCTCTTAAGATAATCATCCTATATTACCAAAGACCTTAAATATTATGCTGTTTGCAGTCTACAACAGAGAGCTAAGAGCTCTGTAATTCTGACTGGTGATTAAATTCTTTTAACTCTTAATCCTTTCCCAATTCAAACAGTCTTCCTTGAGAAATCTAACTGAAGTCCAAATTACTACAATGTAAAGAGACCTGGCAGAATGGAAGGGAATGTAGGGATGGAGTTCCTCCAGTTTACTAAATTCATAAGCCTTCTACTCATTCACTGGTTCATTACAGAGACCATTTCATCATGTACTCCTGTAAACTATAAATATGATTTCTAGTAATATATTCTTCATACACAAAATTATGATACTAAACAGAATTTTTCTTTAATGAAACATTCTTTTAAAAGCTAAAGAAATAAAATAATATTAATGCATGTCTTATTTTGTCTTTATGGGGTAGTTCATTAAAGGTAAATAGAATATCTTTATTATCTCATTCATTATTTTAAATTTTTGAAAAAAATTTGATGTTTTTTAGGACATATTATCCATAATCCAAAGGAGACATCAATACATAAGATATTTAAAAGTAATTCACTTTGAGCTATGCTATTGAATTAGAATTTATACAAACTAAGGTTCCTTTTTTCCTTAGTTAATTTCAGTGAATAACAGAAAAAGGGGGGGGAAGCAATACTCTTTCCTTTCAGTCAGTGCTTCTTAAATTGAGTATTTTGAACTGTGATCAAAGGGAGAATTTTTACCATGACTATATATAGTTCACTGTTTCTAAAGTAATGATAAGCAGTTTTATAGAGAGAGTTGCAAACTTGGGCTATGAAAATTAGATAATTAAGCTTCCCCATTACTTTGGCCCATTCCCACACTGGGTCCCTTATCTAAAACCCTGAATCTGCTGAGGTCTCAAAATGGAGACTTGGATGCATAAATCCAAGGTTGTCTCCAAATCATCGGCCATGTAAACAAAAAGTAAGGGCACAGGATTAAAAAATCTGATGATTGCTTTAAAACTCTCTATTAAAACTGGAGAAAATATGCCACTCTTTTTGCAGATTCACTTACATTTGCTTCTTAACTAGAAAAAGAAAACAGATACAGACTAATGTTCATGGATGCTCACATAATAGTTCACAAATGAATTGGTAAAAAGTTGCATCACACTTCAATATTTTACAAGTTGCAGTAAGAATTTTCTTACCTTCAAAAGTTCAAAGTAATGTAGACAGTGGTAAACAGGGGCTAGAAGTAGCCTGGGTAAAACATACTGAACAGCTTCTTTGAAACCTTCGCCTATTGACTAGAAAACAAAGTGATTTAATTTTTTTTTAAGTTTACTTTTCAGATATCATATATCTTGATTTAAAAATTACTGTACCTGCAAATAGAGTGCTGCTCCAGGCTTTGATAGCTGACTAAGGAAATGATCATGAAAGCCAGGTCGTAAAATATCTCGAGCATATGATTCATATGGATCAAATGCCAGTTCCTCAGAAAATAAAGAAGGGAAAACATAAATAATTTTTCTCCAAGGTAAAACATAACTTACCACCATAAACAGAAAGATTAACTTACAACACATCTATGCCAGCACAATTATATATTTCTTTTAAAGCCTCAAAACAAAATTACATGGCTATTAATTACAATTTTAATAGAATAAATCTAATATTCTCAAGTAAGGCAGTAGACCAGTTCCTTCTGATGAGTAATGGGATCCTTATATGTTATGACATCTCTAGTAGAGTATTATCAACAAACGTCATCAAAATGGGCAGACTTTTGGTTCTTGAAAACAGAGTTTAGCCTAAACAACAAAAGAATATAGATCTCTACAACTAAGCAAAGTATAAACATTTAGAATACTAGTGCCAGACATTCATTTTCTCATGGTTATTTCTTAGTGGTAGACTTTTACTTTCACATTCGGTAAGCCAGAGAGCACAGTTTTTATATCATCTAAAATTCATTGTTACGGTTTTCACAAAACAAACAATTTAATAAAATTGCCAAAAACTTTACCATCATAAATCATTAATAAATTAAACAACTCTAATGGTTAGGTCTAAAAGAGTAGAATCTACTGTTTTTGATGATTCCTGAGGAAAAAGAGAGTAATGTCTTGATTTTAGCAGGAGGTAGGATCTCTACTCTCTTCCATCCTGTGTCCTATTCCAGGTAAGAAAAAAAAACCCTTTTGCTCTAGATTCTAGCAAGAGCTCATTTCTATGAAGGGTAATTCTAGAAAGAAGAAGAGGACATCTAGTGGAAGAGTGCAGCAGAAGGAAGTGAGGGAATGACAAAACAAATGACATTTATGTTAAGTTACCCTTAATGTTGTTTCTTAGATTGTCTTTTAAAGGAAAGATTAAATAATAACACAAGATCCAAAATCAGAAGACCTGAGTTCCGTCCTTTGTGAAATGCAATACGGTATATAAAGTTCCAAGTCATCCTGAATTCCTTGAACTGACTCCTAGTTCATTTCCTAATTTCAGTTTTTTCAATTGACTTCCCACCTAAAAATTCCTATAATAATATAACACCAGAAATTGTAGTCCATTGTAGATTTTACAAGAATGGACAATAAGGTTTCAACAATAACAACAGGAGGGAGTCAGGTATGAATAGAGTAGATGGGAAAGAGGAACAAAAATGTGATTAGATGCTTACATCTTAGGTCTCTTGAATTCTAGAAATTATCACATACAGCAAATAATGTTTGCCTTCCTCCTCTTTCAATAAACTCTTATTATAGAATTTTTATGACAACTATATACATAAAGGAAAGGCTATACAGCATAGTGGCTTAAAAGCATGCCTTTAGAGTCTGTAGAGACCCAGGTTCTAATTCCAATTGTACTACTTATTAGCCATGTCACGTTTGACAAACTACTTATTCTCTCTAAGCCAGTTTCCTCATGGAAAATGTAGATAATACCTACTTCAAGGGCTTGTTTTAGGAATTAAATGAGATATCATATATAAAGTGCTTACAATAGCATATAGCATATGCATATGCTAAGCACTGAATAAATGGCACCTAGTATTATCATTCTAAAGTAATTTATCTCAAGAGAAAAAATTGACAACTAACTGGGTGGGCATCCAAGCTGTCATCACATAGCCCATCTCTATCAGACATATAATAATTATAATAAATTATAATATGCGAGAACAAAACAAGAGCTAGAAATCTCAGAATGGCTATCAATGACAACTTATTAGACTAACTCATATATTTTAGCATCTGAAACATCCAAGGAGAGGGTTATCATTTTTCTGTCCCTATGGGTCTGAATCGTCTAGGTCCTGGACTAGATTTTCCTATTCACTTCACCCCTCCTAATCTAAATAATAATGTGCTTTTATCATATATCGAGCAGCTTACTGTGTGAAGGTGGTTATCTAAATATTTCAAGTAGGTTATTTTATTTAATTTTCACAAAGATCCTGAGTCCTATTATTGCCCTTGTTTTACATAGATATGGGGATTGAGAGATGTGAGAACAGCTGCCCACAGTCACATACAGCTAGTAAGTAGCAGAGTTTACACTGGAACACAAGTAGTCCGACCTCAGATCCAAGCCCTGTGGCCTCTTCATTGATAGGGCATTCATCGACTTTTCTTAACCTTGCTATGTAAGACAGATGATTGAGTGTCAGCTGTAAATGCCTCCCCTCTGTGGGATCCACTTTTTAAAAATGGATGAGAGATTACTTTTTCTATGTCTCATAAGATAGTAGAAACAAATGTTGACAATAACCCTATGAGGAAGGGGCAATACAGCTGAATAGTCAGCAGTTAGTATTATGACTTTAGCTAGAAACAAGAATTACGATTCCAATTTTAATGCAAATATAGGGTTTTTATGCAGATTTTTTGGGGTACATAATCAAAGTATTTACCTCTGCTAAGTCTTCAAAGCAGCTTCCTACTAATGGATGGGGACTGCCTTCATCTGTCATTTCTACAGTATCTTCTATGTGGCCCAGTAACTTTACACTAAGTTCGTGTATATCTACTATACGACTAAATATATTTTCTACATCCTGTAGGGAGGAAAAACACATTAATTCAGTTAGGTTGTATAATATAAAACAAATTTTGAGCCAATCAGTCATTTTACAATCATGAAATTTAACATGGCAGATATGTGAGAAATTTTAATTATTTACAAATATAAGACAATTCAAGAATTTCCTTTGCAATGATCTACAATTTGCAAATACATTTCTCTAGGTCAGTGGTTCTCAAACTGTTTGGTCTCAGGACTCCTTCATGTTCTTAAAAATTACTGAAGACTCCAAAAGGCTTTTGTTTATAATTGTATCTATCAATATTTACTATATTGAAAGTTAAAACCAGAAAATTTTAAAACATTTAAAAATAACAATAGCACTTTTATGAAAAGTAACTGTATTTTTCTAAAACAAACAAAAAATTTAGTGAGAAGAAAGGCACTGTTTTGTGTTTTTGCAAATCTCTAACATCTAGCTTAATAGAAGAAAGCTGCATATATATTTCTGCATTCAATCTGTTGTGATACATTGTTTTGGTTAATACATATGAAGAAGATCTAGCCTTACACAGATATATAGTTGGAAAAGGAAGGAGTATTTTAATGGTCTATTCAAATAATTGCGGATACTCTTTTCTTATTCTGTATACTTTATGGAGATATGTCACACACCATAAAATTTACCCTTTTAAAGTGTACTATTCAATGATTTTTATATATTCACAGAGCTTTTCAAACATCACCACTAGCAAACTCCAGAATATCTTCATCACCGCAAAAAGAAAGCCTGTATCCATTAGCAACACACTCCATTCTTCTCTTCCCCTCAGTCACTGGCAGCCACTAATCTTTCTATCTCTATAGATTTGCCTATTCTGGACATTGCATATAGATGGAGTGAATATCCTTTTATGATATTACACCAAAACTCAACAAATGTTAGTTTCTTGAAGGTCAGTAATAATCTGTAATCTGAAACCATATAAATTTTGTATGGTTACTTTAAAATCCATTAGTCTATTCTGAACTTCGAATGGATCCTTTACCCATGTGTGATTTTGTAGCATTACGAATTTGGTCACTTGAAAAATATTGGTCCACTGAGTTCTGCAGATATTCCAAATGTTAACACATTTCACTATACAGTATTAAAAGACCAAATCCATTTGTATCACCACCGATCATGGGAGTGGATACAAATTTTCAAAAATTCTAATTTCACTTGAAAGCTCAAATTTTATCACTGTCAACAAACACCAGTTATTTTCCTTAAAGTGACAGCTTCACTTCATTCATTTTCTTCCCCCATTTCGTTCATTTTTGAGAACAGTCTGCCAAATACACAAGTCTGAATAGTTTGTCAATCATTCTTTCAGGAAAAAGTAATGTTTCACGAAAAAAGTCGCTAGTTCACTTTGCAACTCAAACAATCCCACAGCACTTTTCCTCAAGACAACCACCACACTTCGGCATGCAGCAGAAGCACTTTATGTGTGCCTCCTGTCTGACCCAGCTCTTCTCTTACTCAGGCTTTCTTGTGGCATGCCAAGCTCTTGTTCTACCAGTAAGGACAAAGAATCCGTATAGTCCCCTTTGACCTCATTTATTCATTCTACTCTTCTATTATCTTATTTTTATTACAAATATATATGCATACAAGAATGCTCAATACAACACTTTGTGACTTCTGTACGATTTCCTTAAGGTTAGATTCCTGGAGAAAGACTTTTGTCATGGGGTTAGTATTTAAAATGTCAACAGATATTTTCTAAAAAAGAGTCCACTGGTTTACCCTCATATAAGTTGTTAAGGGGAGTAACAGTTTTGTCAAATCCTTACAACAGTGAATATTGCCAATCTTAACTTTTCGAAAAATGCTTAGATAATTGAAAAACAAGTACTAGTTTGCTGGAAACAAGAATTAGGATTCCAATTTTAATGCAAATATAATGTTCAATTACTATTTTTTTATTTGATTATCAGTGACTTTTTTTTGTGTCAAATCAACTGTGAGGCATGATTCATATCCAATAAGATATATCAGACCCCCAGCGGATGCCTGAAACCACTGATAGCCCGAACTCTCAATATACTGTTTGCCCTATACATACATACCTACAATAAAGTTCAATTTATAAATGAGGCACAGTAAGAGATTAACAACAATAACTTCTCTTTGGCATATCCGAATTGCCAGCATCACTACTCATGCGCTTTGGGGCCATTATTAAGTAAAGTAAGTGTTACTTGAACACAAGCACTGTGATACTGATATAGTCATCTGATAACTGAGAGAGCTACTAAGTGACTAACAGGTGAGTAGTGTATACAGCGTGGATACACAGGACAAAGGGATGATTCACATTCTAGGTGGGAAAGTATAAGATTTCATCATACTACTCAGAACAGAGCACAATTTAAAACTTATGAATTGTTTATTTCTGGAATTTTCCATTTAATATTTTGAGACTACAGTTGACCACAGGTAACTGAAACCACAGAAAGTGAAACCGTGGATAAAGGGTGACTACTGTACACCTATTTTTTTTCTACTTTTTTTTTTTGTGAGGAAGATTGTCGCTAAGCTAACATCTGTGACAGTCTTCCTCTATTTTGTATGTGGGATGCCACTTCAGCATGGCTTCATGAGTGGTGTTCAGGTCCACGCCTGGGATCCAAATCCATGAACCCTGGGCCACTGAAGCAGAGCACAGGAACCTAATCACTATGCCACCGTGCCAGCCCCTACTCCTTTACTTTTTAATGTTGACTCTGCCAAAAACTGAGCCCGGTCTCAGCCTTTGTAGTGAGCACTGCTTCTCTATCAGTCAACCACAGCTGTGTGGCTACAGTTCTAGGAATTACTAGAACGCAACTCCCTAAGACAATCTCAACTGTTCTCACTCAGCATTTCCCCAGTACCCAATCTTACTACTGTAAGATCACTAAGTCCCTCTCTAATTCTCAAGATTAATGGCTCCCTCCTCCGTGCTCCCAAAAATACTGTGTTCATACTTCTATTATGGTAATTACCACATTGAATTGCAATTTAATTTGAAGTTTACATCTCTGTCTTGACTAAACTTGAGGGAAGGAACTGTTTCTTGTTCATCTTTGAATCCCCATTGCCAAGTATGGCGCTTAACAAGATAGGCAGAACTGATGAAGTGTTGGTTAAATGACTCAAATGAGTAAAATTAAACAAAAATATCTTCCACCTAAACAAGAGGCTTTATTCTTTGGAGAACATGGAAGATTCTATGAATTTATTTGCACTTATACAATCAGTCTAGTTTAGATTTTGGCTTTTAATTTCTGATGATTAAGTTATTGAAACTGTTGAAGTGACTGCACTCATAGTCACTATGAATTAAATCCCACAACTTAAAAAAAAATGACAAATTAGCAATCATGAACTATACAAATTCAAATTTGAGTAGCAAGGTAAAATTCACAACACATGCAATGATATACATGTACACAATGATACTTACATTAGCTGAAAACAATTTTGAATTGGAGACAAAGGGCTCTCTAAAAACTTTTATAATTAAATTTAGTTCCCTTATGTATTGTCGAATTTCTGCCATAAATGCTTTTACCAAATCATAATAAGTTTGCTCTCCTGAGGTGGAAGGTTCTTCATCAGTTAAAGATAATATATTTATATCTTCTACATCTTGATGAAACATATCCATCAATACCTACACAGTCAGAGATAGAAACAAAAGTATAATAAAAAAGGAATTTATAGTCAAATTTGAAGTTAAGTACCCTAAGTTGTTCTTTGAATACAGTTCTTAAATGATAAAAAGCAGACACACAACTATCTCTTCTTGGATACATTGCCACCACCCCCTCCACAGCTTCTCTAAAACAGAATTCTACATCTAGTTATCACAAACTGCCTCCTTCAAATTCTCTATCGATACTAGTGTCTATCTATTTGTCTGTCTCTCTTGTTAACCTATTACTTCTAATTTATTCCCAGATCCTATCTTGGATTTCTCTCTGAATTGGTTCCCTCCGTTTCATACCCTTGCCATCACCACCTCATTCAGGGCCTCACCACCTTGTATTTGAATAACTCTTACAGCCTTCTAGTTGGCCTCTTTGCCTACATTTGTTGGAGACTAATCTAAACAACTGTTTTTTTTCCATGAATTCTACTATTATTACTCTTGCTGAAGCTTATCTTTCCCCTTCTGTGAACTTCTACATTATTATCCCTATAACACAAATAATATTTTATCTTGTATTACTTTCTGCTTGTCTCACAAATATAAGTACCCCTTCATCAACTCTGGGGATTGTTTTATACTTCTCTTTCATCTCCTCCCTGTCTGAGCACATAGTACATACTCAAAAATATTTTATCTGATTCATTTAAAAGTATCAAGTATTTTATATTCATTGAAAAATAATTTTAAAAACAAAATACTTATTCACTTAAAAATATCAAAACATTTGAAATCCTTCTTCAGATCGGGTGATTTTTACTCTATATGTTCACATTCTGAAAGAACAAATAAACACTAAAACACAATTAAGTGGATTCAGTAATCAGAAAGAATATTCCAAATCAATAAGAGTATAGGGAGAAAAAACAGAATGAAATGCCTCATCAGAAAATATTTTCTTTTCTGCAAAATCATTTTTATAAAATGAAAATACTGAGACAGTACAGTGTAATAAGAACTTTAGACTCACGCTGATCTAGAGTTCAAGTCTAGGCTTTGAAACTTCTCAGAAAATTCTAGACCAATTTCTTTCTCTCTCTCAACTTCAGTTTCCCTTTTATAAAATGTAAATAAGAACATCTACCTTAGAGGGATTTCATAAGGGCCAAATGAGATAAGTCACATAAATGCTTAACTTTCAATAAATGTTTGCTCTTAAAATTATTATAGTAAAACCATATAAGTAGTATCTAATGAAAGCTAGGTATTGAAATAAAACTCTCAAGAGTTTAGTATTTTTACATTTTCAAAAACTGTTTTCAAGTAAATCCATAACCTTCTAAGTCTTCCAATCCAAATAAAATTTTACAAAATTCACTAAGAGATTATTACTGTTATTAGCTCTACTTGTAGCAACACATAAAAGGAAAACTGCATGACGTGTTTAAACACATTTTAATACTATGTATATAATACTCTTTCTGTAAAGTGATATCCTGAGTACTTGCTATTAGGCTACTGGAAATATATCCTAACACATAATGAACAGTTTTATTCTGTCTGAATAGTAATGTTATTAGCATCCAATAAGTCATAAATAAAAATTTAAGAACAAAACATATAGAAGATCAGTATCTTACCTTATCAGCACACATTGCCACTTTAATATCTTGTTTTGTAATTTCATAATGCCGTATGTTCCGTACATAATTCCCTACCAGCTTTAAAATGTCTGCAGAAATATACTCTAATACTGCTACTATGTAAACAGAAACCTGGTGGTCAATTTTATAACCTAGGACCTCCTAAAAAATTAAAAGAAAAGCATGTTGAAAAATCATATACTATAAATTTGACGCACTGATTAAAAATAGAAAACATATACAATTTAGCTTCACTTTTACTGAGGCCTGTGATTACCAACAGTATTTAATCTTAAGCGGTTCACCAAGAATTGCTATTGGATACATATCACTATTTGAAAATGTAAACTAAGAAAAGGTAAGGCAAAATTACCTATGATCATGTAAAATATTTAAGTAGTATAGACTACTAAATAGATAAGCCCTAACCCAGGAAGGGAAGCTCAAGTTTGGGGGAAGAGGGGAAATGCTCATTGTGTTACCTAATTCAAAATACCTGGAATTAACTATGACAAAAGAGGTTTTTTCCTTTATGCAGAATAAGGGGTAATATATTATTAGTATCTGGGACTATCTACTAGCCTTATACTTTTATCCTTCTTTCCAAAGAAATCTGGACTTCCCAAAATCCTAGTGGCACATTCCTGGTATCTGAGCTGTATCTATGGAAAAAAATTCATGGTATGTCCTATTGAACAATAGCAGTTATTAAAAGCACATTAAATAGTCCTATCATTAGACTTCAAAGAAAGTATGGGCTTTTGTGGGGCTGACCAGTTCCTATAGGAAAACAAATTCTATTTTCTAAACAATCCAATTAAGGGGAAAAAAACCCAACTTTGAAATAAGAAGTTTACTTATAAGTTGGGTAGAGGCTGCATTTACCTTTAAGGATATGTAAAAACTATTAAATGTTTATAGTGATAAGGATGTATCAATAAATTGAAATGATATACACAATTAGATCATAAAACTCAAAATTTAGGGTCATTAATACAGCATGCCCATACCTCAATTTGTTAATTCTCTTAGAATATACTTCAATGTATGACTAGTAAAAATCATGAGAAGACAAATTATAAAGAAGTATACAATTACTAATAGTTTAGTAATTTCTATAACTTGCACTTATTTCCTCAGACCAGTTAGTAAGACATAGGTAGATATTTCTATTCAAACAACTCAAGTACAACATAACCTTTCCACAGTCTTACATCACCCAAGTGTTTAGCCTTAAATCTTGGAAAAGAACAAACAGATCTGGATTTCCTAAAAGTATCATGTAGAGCCCTGTGAACCTGGACTAAAAGGTAACTAAATCACCTTCTGCCTCAGTTACCTTATCTACAAACTGAGGATGATAACTTTGTTGGGTAATAAAACTTAGAGGTAATATATGCAAGCATTGGCAATTTGCTTCTATTACAGTACGTATAAAATCACTGATATCAAAACTATTAAGGTTTTAATTATAATACCTATATTTTTGATGGGAGAGTTAAATCAATAGTTCATTCATTATATTAAATAAAATAGAAAGCATTAGCAGAGGTTCTAGCAATTATTCTTTCTATTAGCTCTGGAGAAATTTTCAACTGACTACTCATTTAAATGACAAGTAGGACTGGATGGTTTTAGGTGAGCTTTAGTGAATTTTTTTCAAAGACTACAAAGAGACCTATGGCAGTCTCACAGAGGTCTCTACACACCTGATGATGTAAAGGATTAAAATCTCAAGGATTTATGGGGGCAACTGGGTCTAACAAACAAGAAAGGAGTTTTATAAACTCTCTTTGAGTTTCCAGTAAGATGAACAAAATCCACAATTATAACTTTCTTAGTTCTTTCAATTTGCTTGATTATTACTGTTGATATGAAATTACTTTAAATCATGTTGCCCAACTCATACTTTCATATTATCATACCATCCCTCCCTATGACATGAATTCCTGGAAAAATTAAAATGAGAGAATTTTAATCTTCAGTTGTTTCTGTCGTCCATAAAATATATCCTTAGTGTTTGCAAATCATGGGTTTTATTTTGCTTTTAAAAGGCAAGACGGCAGTATTCCAGCTTTACCTTTAATAAAGGATGAATTTTTTCTACTGGGAGAGATAAAGGGTTTCTTCGCTTCCTCTTTTCAATAGCTGACTGGGCATCAGCTATTGCCCACTTATCAATCGGATGAGGGAAACTTTTTTGAACACGTTCCTTGGAAAATAGGAAAATAACAACTAAGCAACAAATATATTAAATAGTGTTCTTCACTTACAATTTACTTTTAAATCAAAGAATACCGAAATCAGGCTTTTCATATATGGTATAATTTATACTACAAACACAGTTAAGAGAAAACTAACTGTCAGTGTATTAGTTTCTTAATTAGGCAATTAAGAGACTAAACATTCCTTGTATTATCTAGGGGGAAAACCATTTTGAATTTCAACCTCACTGTGATAAAGTTAATGGCAAGAATGAATAGATGCTATTTTAAACATTACTTATATAAAATTTCAGGAAACAAGACCTAAGCTTAAGAAGCCAATATCTAAATCCACTTCTCATTCATTTATCCTTACTTTCAATACCAATTACAAGCTCAAGTAGCATTTTGCACTTGAAACCCCTAAAAATTTTTTTCTTTATCTATCACACAAAGGTACTTGACTTCAAAACTGTTTAAAAATCATGGAAATCAACAATTGGTAACAACAATTTTAATACACTGTAGCTCATCATTAGAGCTTGAATCTTCCATAGGTAATTAATTTTTAACAAAATACTTTAATTTCCAGTACTTATTCAGTTAGAATTTCTATTGAAAGGGAAAGAATTCATGTTAATGCAAAAGCTGAATTTCCCTACTTTAATAAACTAATGTAATTCATCTATCCTCTCAAGTTTTTAAAATGCACTTTCAGGATACCATAATTAAAACCAGTAGAGGTCGCTATTACATAATTTTAACACACGTTATTTTAAATTGCTCGGTATTTAACCAGTATTATATAAAAATTACTAGATAAAATTAAACATCACTCATGATTATAAATCAAAATAAAAAGTTTTGTCAGTTGCTATTAAAACGGAAAATACAAAAGAGACAGCCATGTGATACTCTAGGCGGAAAAGGAACACGCTGATTCCAGGACATGTTAAGAACAGATTTATAAATTGAGAATAACCCATTCAGGTTTAATAAGTTTTCTCCTTATCTATGTTCAAGGCTAAATCAGTTGCCAAATATAAGAACTGATCATTTTAATTCTAATTAATAGAATTAGAGGTGTGTTGAAAGAAATTATTATAGTTGAAAATAGAGTTTACAAACTTTTTCAACTTGAGAAAGTTATTTGCCAGGAGACTATACCCTCATATAATAAAGGCAATACAAAAGTCCAAAATACTGGGGGAGTTTGGCAGGTGAAAAAAAAGAGGACAAGAAACAAGGAAGAAAAGGGTGAAAGGAACATCCAAAACAAAAATTTGTTTCCTTTTTCCAAATCAATACTATAGACTTGCTAATCCAAAATGACAAGTTTGGATGAGATTTAAGACTAACTTTACCATGGTTCCCAATTCAAATTTTCCCACTGATGGATTTATAACCCGTGATTAACCAAATGGGTATAACCATGGCACAAATCCTATAATGGTATGGCCCTGTGGCTTGCTAATTTTTTTTTTTTTACCTCAACTCATAGTAAATAATTAACTCTTAGTACACTTTACATTATATCCTTACACATCACAAACATACTAAACTGGAACAAAGTTTCATAAAACAAAATCTCTTGTTATATGTAATACACTGATATTTTTTATTCATTTAAAAACATGTTAGTTGGGCAATGCACTAAAGTGATTTTATGACTTAACTAATGGGTAATGACCTAGAGTCTAAAAAGCACAGGTGAATAGTGGTGATAGAAAAGTAGAGGGCCGGCCCTGTGGCTGAACGGTTAAGTTTGCACGCTCCGCTTCAGCGACCCAGGGTTTCACTGGTTCGGATCCTGGAGCGGACATGGCACTGCTCATCAAGCCATGCTGAGGCAGTGTCCCAGACAGCACAACCAGAAGGACCTGAAACTAGAATATACAACTATGTGCTGGGGAGCTTTGGGGAGAAGAAGAAGAAAGAAAAGAAGATTGGCAACAGAAGTTTGCTTAGGTGTCAATCTTTAGAGCAAAATTAAAAGATTAATAATTTCATTGGTTTGAAATGAGAAATTCCACCTTGATTAATATCTAGTGGCTTTGGGAAAAATAAAAGATATAGAGCTAGGTTTGAGATTCAGCTTTGTCTCTTATTAGCAGAACCCTGTCTTTTCCTTTACATAATAAAGGGTTCTAAATAGATAATCTTTAAGATCAATTCCAATACAAATATTCTAGGACCCATGAAAATTCCTACACATGTAGTTGAGTGCAAATCTTCAGATCCAAAGGTACTTTTGAAGTCCTATTAATAGTACTAAAGGCTTAGAATGTGTGGGAGAATTTTTGTTTGTTTGTTTAGAAAGGGAGAAAACATGGAGAAATTACTTGGGAAATCTAAATGTTAATAGAAAACTCAGAAATTACAAGGATTCTTTAGGATGTGAAGGAAAAGAAAAAAAGTTAAAGAAAAAAATGAATGGAAAAGGAAAGCAAACTTTTTAAATTTTAGGATAGGGTTCATGGAAAATAAAACGTCTAAGATAAAGGAGTCTGAGTAAAGCCTGAGACAGATGAGAAGAAAAATTTATCAGCGTCCTAAAAAATGAAAGTTGGTTAAATACAGGACACAAAGGCCAGAAAGGGAAACAGGAAAGACATTACAAATGGAAATCAGTCTAGGTAACCAAACAGAAATAAAGAACAAATATAATTATAAAAGGACAATATCTAAGAAATTAAATAAAGAATATACTTTACCAGGGACATATCACAGAAAAAAATACTACTAGGTTTTGCTTCTATTTTATAAAAAAATATTAAATATAGAAAATGAGGAGATGCAGAACAAACTAGATTGAAACAATTTTTATACACTATCTTTTAAAACTATTTTGAAAAGACAGGGCCAAATAATACATACCCCTCCTCTGCATTTCTAGAGCATTAATATATACTTCCTTATTTCACCTGAACACTGCCTGACAGATAGTAGATACTCAAATATTGGTGGCATAGATTAGTGAATACTGGTTACATCAATAAAACAAAATCCCATTCATTTGGACTATGACAGTTCACAATTTGTGATGATCTGTAGTACAATTTATTAAAACTTTTTCATTAGCATAAGCAAGATCTAGTATGTAATCCATCAGTTTACAAGCACTTTTGAAGTATCTAATTTTCCTAAAACCATAGAGCAACTAAAAATCACTTTCAGTTTTTCATTAAAACAAATCCCCTAAGGGCCAAATATTAAGCAAGAATTGACACTTACTTTGAATTATGCTTATACTATATAGTAATCAAAATGTATTCTTTAGAAAGATTAAAAATTCATATATTACACTAATTCAGACTGATCTATTTTTGAAGTACATTTTCTTATATGGTCCTCAAAATTTTTTGTTAATTTTGATGAATTATCTCTTACCTCAAAATTTATTCTGAAGGGCTTGCTAAACTCATGGCTCTTATTATTGTAAAAGAAAGTTCCATATAGGTATTAAAAATGTATTAAAGAAATAAAGAATCCTAATGAATGAAGAAAATGGAAAAATATTTCCTGATAAAAGAGTCTAAGGCACCATTATATTCATCAATTCATTCATAAATATCTCTGTATCTCTATATTCTTATCTAAATATCCTTCCAGGACTGGTATAGCAAGAAAGCTGTTCGACTATTGTTTGGAAAAGACCCAGGTTTCCATCTTTTTAATTTCTTCTACCATTCTGAGGGTTAATTGTCTATTACATAAAATAAGGAGAGTAGTAACTAATCAATAGCGTTGTTGTAAGGTATATTGTAGTAGGTTGTTGTAATGTATATAACTACTTTGAAACTACAAAGCCTATTACACAACTGATTGTTATTTCTATTACTCTCATATATTCTCTTCCAAAAAGTCCATTCATAACCCCAAAGCCAGCTCCCTGAAATATCCTATGGCTACATCTATTTTAAGCGCTCAGGTTAAGCACTTAAAAATAACAAAACAAGGCATAAGGTAAAATATCTTTGATACTTTAGAAGTGAGTATTAAAAAGCTATGAAATATCCTTTATTATTTAGAGTCTTGAGTACCTACATATTGAATACATTTGTGCAGGTGGAAGACTGAAAGACTCAGTAATTTTTGAGAATTCATGGAGATCTCCTTCAATAGTGGAAAATTATATATTAGTTTCCATATTAATTAAAAAGAGGAAATTAGATACACATAGGTATAGTAAAATGTATCCGGAAAGAGCTGAATTTGAGTTTGCAATGTTATCAAACTAGAAAATTCCTGGAATGTACCAACATCAGAACGACAAGCAAGACAAGATCTGTAACTCTTTCTAATATACTAGGCATAGGGTTGGATGCTGCAGTTTATAAACACTGTGGGAGAACCTAACTAGGATCCAAAAGAGCAACTGGAACTGTTTATGAGGAGAGTCAGGCAACCAGTTCTATTCAAGATCGACTCGGAAGCCCAATGTAATAAGTGCCTAAAGGAAATTATGAATAAAAGATATTTGACTTTATAATTCAATGGGAATACAGGATAAAAATTACTTTAAAAAATTACTTACTTTGAATTACTTAAGAAATCAGAGAGAATTACTATTCCATAGTACACAATGTTTTCTACATCCACAACTTCTGTAATTCAATGTTCCTTAATATTTCTTTGCCTCAACTGAAATCTGAATCTCCCCTGAAGATTTCTAGAGCAGGAACTGCTCTTGTCCCAAAACCCATAAGATGGTGGATTTAGCATCTTTTCCACTCTCTAAGCTGCTTCTGGAACATCACTCTTCCACTGTCTATATAAAGTCCTCCCATCATCCTATGTGACTTTATTGTCTACATTAAAGAGACATAAAATACCCTGGTCTCTTAATTCCTTGAACATCCCATCTTAGGGACCTTCACCTCTAGTCCGGCCACCACCACACACACGGGCACATCCTGCTTTGTAAATATGTTACCAAAAAAATCTTAAATTCCAACAGCTCTGTCCCTGATCCCAATCTATTCTTCTATTTCTCTCACTCAGATAGTCTAGTGTTATCAGTTCTCTGATCTTATTGGGAAATCTAATACGCTATTCCTTCCACGTTTTTCCAATCTACCTGCCCTCTCCTATGTGGCAGGATAGTTTAGTGGAATGTATACCCCAAAAGCTTAAACTTTCTGCGTTAGTGTCTTGGCTTCACTACTTATTAGCTATGACCTCGGGCAACTTATTTAACCTCTGTGTGCTTCAGTTTCCACATTTATTCATTCAACATACATTCCTGAATGCCTTCTCAGTGCCAGACATTGTTCTAGGTGCCGGGGATTCGGCAGTTAACAAGAAAAAGGTCCCTGGAGCTTACATTCTAGTAAGGGAAAAAACAGCACCATCTTCACGAGATTATTAAAAACTTTAAATGAAATATAAAACATGGAAGTGTTTAGACCAGTGCACGAAACTACTGCAAGCACTCAAATATCAGCAATTACTACATTTCACTTTTTTCCTTATCCATTTAGAGTCTCTGATGCTCTCTTTTCAGCAGTTTCTCATTGGATATGTCTATATAAGTATCCCTCAGCCCTCAGGGGAACAGAGCAGGGCCTGGGGTTGATACAGATACCTCCTCCCCAGTCACTGTGTGCTATAAAATCATTATTACATTCTATGTGTGCTGTGTCCTGAACAAGGTTGTAAAGCATTGCTTTACCAATTTCCACGACTCCCTTCCCCTACTGTTCTGCCACTGTACACCCAAGGTGAAATACCATTCAACCGAACTATTTTTTGTGTGCCCATATTTTGAGTACTGCAAAAGAAATGTCACAAAAACCCAAAGATTAGTACCATTATACACTCGAGGTCATTAAAGTCAAATGTTGCTTCATCATTACAAGAAAACTTTTATATTTCCAGCTCTATCTCCCATTTTCTAGGGTTGGTACTTCAAACCTTCTTTCTTCTCCTCTCAAACTTCTGACTCCTTCAGAACTCAATTTAGATGCCTCTTCTAAGAAGCTAACCCTAAGCCCCAAAGCCTACATTATTAGCTTGCCCCTTTTATGGTTTCCCACATACCCTTTGCTCACAGTACATCACATTATGTTATTGCCCATATACATATCTGTATCTCCACTAAACTATAAGCCCTAAAAAGACAAGGGCCATGTCATCTTTTAAGAGATCACAGAAATTCCTTCCTAGATTTTTAGACATTTCCCTCCCTTCCAATTGATGAAAAGGGGTTCATTTACTATCTAAAATGCATGTAACAACTTAAGATCAAAAGATTAACTGAAATGCTTTTGAAACAATAGCTGGCTTTAAAAAACAAAAGAAACACTTGAACATATTCCACTCTTAAAGACATGAGTATATATATCATTCTAACATCAAGTAGTTCAAAACAAAAGTTCATTTTATATTGAAAGCAAAACATGGAAGAGTGTGACAGCTAAAACATAGACAAACTACTATCATATACCCAATAGACAGTTAAAATAAAGCCAGTCTTCATTTTTTTAATACCATATATATATTTCGTGAAACCAAAAAGCAAACTCTTTCCCCCTTCACTAATATCAGAATAAACACACGGATTAGATATATATAAAGTAAATACAAGGCAAAATTTATCATACCTCTACATCTGAAGCACTTCGAGGCTGAGCTTGGCATAGCATATTTAATAACTGCAAAATTAATTCCTCAACATACTGAAGAGCATCATCACTAGACTCAAGAGTAGGATGAACTTGCCCCTGGACCTATAAACAAAAAGCAAAGTAATTAAAATGTGGGTTTGTTTCATCTAATTATACAAATAAAACAACTAATTTTTTTTTGCCTGAGGAAGATTCACCTTGAGCTAACATCCATGCCAATCTTCCTCTATTTTCTAGTATGTTAGCCACCAGCACAGCATGGCCACTAACAGAGCATAGTAGGTCCATGGCTGGGAACTGAACCTGGGCTACCAAAGCAGAGCACACTGAGCTTAACCACTAGGCCACCAGGGCTGGCCCTAGATAATTTTTCTTTTTACGTGGGTTTATACTCAGAAACATGGTCTGGCTTGCAAATACAGACTTGAATGTTATGATCCAGAAATCAGGAGTTCTCAACCTTTTCCCCAACCACATGCAACATACATACATGCTTACTAACATGCTCCTGGAGATTCAGATACCTAACTACCTAATTTCAATATTTTTTTTTCCTTAATCCATCGTTACCCTGAGGTGTAGGAATGCAGAGAGGGAGGAGGAGGATGAGCTGGGGATACAAATGTAGTTTATATGGTTTATCCTGAGAACTAGTGGTAGACTGAACATTTTATTCAACTTATTGCTTGGGCAAAATTGACCTTCTATGGGTATCTGTCCCTTGTTTAACTCCATCTTTCCTACTAAATGATAAAATCCAGGAGGGATATGTCTTATCGCACCAATCTAACTCCAGCATCTAGCACTGTGCAGGGCAGATAATACAACCTTGATAAATGTTTGTTAAACACAAAGTCACCCTGTATCAAAGGACACAAGAATGGGCACTTTGACAATTTGTGACTGTCTATGCTTTCGGAAGATAACTTGATGGTCAGTCTTTCATAAATGCCTGATAATCTTTACCTTCGTTTTCCTCAATAATTTCTTTGGAGGCACCTCAGGCCACTCGTCTCTGTAAAACTTAAATTCTAATAACCAGCATAATAGTCTTTACTTGCATCCCATTGTCACTCACCATGGGTCAAAACTGTTCCCTACTTAAAAAAATAGCGGAAAAATCAGTTCCAGATATCACATGTTTCAAAACATGCTCAACTCTCCAAAGGCTGGTAGAGCATTCATTGTATGAAAGTGCACGGTACTAACTGGCCAAGAGCATTTAGTATGGTCTGTCCTACTGCACCTCATTAGCTGAGAGGGTATGACAGCCTTAGAGCATGGGCAAATTTTTATAAACAGCGTACTATATAATGAATTTTTAAAATATATGTTAAAAGTATATAGATATGTATATATATGTACAAAAGTATTCATAATACTTACAGAAAAATATTTTAGAGGCAAATAACATTATGACAATTCAGAACTTGTGAGGAGATGTGACGAAGTATGAAGTTTAAAACAACTTATTATTTTACAGGTGAAGAAACTGAGCCTCAAAAGGCTTTTAAGTCATTTCCCCAAGCACTTTTGGTCATATTTGGTATAGCAATTACCCACCTGATTGTAACTGATCTCTTTACAAATCTCTTTACTCTATTAGATGACTGAATGGGTGTGCAGCTAAAATTATGGAAAGAGTTTGGACTGGAATCCAGAATTCGTGCTTCTCAGTTCAGTGCTTTCTTTTCACCATGTTATCACACTTCAAAATGTGTTGGTACCAAACTTTGTAAACTCACTCCTCTTCAACACTTAGCATGATTAAACTACCTTTTTCTAAAAAAAACCTGGAACTTGACAAAAGTTTTGTTTTTATACATTGAACTGCATGCCCCATTGGCTTAAACTGTCTTCTCAGATACCGTTTACCTTCATGGCTAACTTACCTTCATTTAGCAGTGAATCCTACCACCACATGGTGGGCTTTTGGTGGGGGAGCTCTCAGTCAAGTTCTTTTAAGTTTTAAACTCTTTTCTTAATATCAGTGACACAATCTATTCTACTTCTCTCATTTCTTTGTTCTTTTCCATTTTCTTGTAGATTTCCATATCTTCCTCCACTCCTCACATGTGGGTTCTGTCCTTGTCTGTCTGCTCCCTTCTACTGTTCTTTCTCTCAAGTAATCTCATTTCCTTCCACATTTTGCACTATCACCTGCATGGATGACGCCAAATCTATCTCTAGTCCTGACTTTTTTCCTGAGTTTTAGACTTATACTTCAAATTACTTGCTAGATATCTCCACATATCATACCAAAATCTCAAATTATTATAAAAAGTTGAACAAGAAAAACTATATCTCACACATAGAACTGTATCTCACAAATGAATAAATAAATACATAAATACTTATTTTAGAAAAACACAGTATAGACAGGCCCTGGTTCCACTAAGATGTAGTCCTGGAAAATGTTGCTATAATTGGGGGTTATATTCCTGTCTAAGGGTCCAGTATCACATAAACTATAGCTACAGATTTAAAAACAACAGAATTTTAGAATTAAAAAGGCCTTTAGAAGTCATTTAACTCAGTCCCTCTATTTAGCTGATGAGAAAAAGGAGATACTCACTATCTTGTAGTTAACTAGTAATGCTGTAAGTACTGAACCTGGGCCTCCTAGAATCTAGGCCAAACTCTTTCCACTAAATCCTTGACTGTCAAACCTGGAAGAATCTGGGAAGTGTCCTGGTAGTCCCATCAGTATAAGCAGTACAATTCCCATGGACTGTACTATTTATGTAGTGGGCTTCTACAAAAAACTTGGTTTGAAGCATGTTGTCATACTTTAATAAACATCGGCATGTCATAAATGCTAATACAGTACTATAAATCTTTATTATGTAAAAGGCAAATCTGTAATCATTGATTACACAAAGGAATCCCAATCTATTACATAAAATTATAAATATACTAAAAATAAGACATAAGGCTAAAATGCTAGAGATAATAAAAATTAAAATGAAAGTAATCAACAATAATTCCAATTAACTTTTAAAAGCATTAAAGCCCTTTGAGGAAGTGGGTTAGGTACCCCAAACACATTTTAGAAAGTGTTCAGGAAAGTGTAAATTGATTAGCTTAAAAAGAAACAACAAAACCAATGTTCTTTGTTTTTCAAAGAAACCCATGGAAACAACATAATTCTTCACTAATATAGCATCTCCAGCTGCTCTTCAATTTACACTTTATGCTGAAGCAACTCAAACTATTTCCAGTTTGCTCAAACATTGCAGGCAGTTTCACTCACAAGTGGTCTTCATGCCTATTATTCATTCTCTTACCCTTTCATCTACCTATTTGACTTTCAAACCCCAGATCTCACCTCATTTGGGAAGACTTCTTTGTTTCTTTCTAAGGCAGAATTAATCTTGTTCATTTAACTGATTTATTAACTCTATTAAACACCAGACCCTGTTAGGTGCTGGATATGCAGAGATGAATCAAAAATAGTTCCTGCTCCTATGGGCCTTATATTCTGCTCTGCGTTAATCCTTGTACTAGGTACCACACTTTTGTTATCAGGTTTGTTATACTGAATTATAATTACATGTTTCCTTGTCTATTTCCTCTATTGGACAGTGATGCTCCAATTGGGCAGGGCCTTGTTTATCTATTCACAGAATCATTTTCTCTTTACTTTTCACTCCAAACCCCTGACATTCAGGGAATACTCAAAGCCTCTGTGTTGTAGGGGTAAGAAGGATAAAATACTTCTTTCTTGGAATTAGGATTGAAAAAGGGTGGTGGTAAGGCTAGAGAGTCTGGTTGCACTCAGGAGATAAACCCTTAGAGCAGAAATCATTCAACATACAAAAGCAGTTAGATCTAAAATAGAAGTTTATTATATGGAATCAAATGAACTGTATATAAACACAGTGGTGAAATCTCTGGTTGAAAACAGACAAACAAGCTTGATACTGCTCGTAATTGAGGCACACAGAATTCAAATGCTGATTAAGTTTGACACCTTGTATGATACACAAAATTTGAGAAATTCAAATTCAGTTTTACTTATTAATGGTTACTAATAGCCAAGTAAAATCTATTAGCTAAATAAATCATACATAGATTTAGGCTTAAATAGAAAATAATGCATGATGCCAACTGTTGTAAGTTTCTGGACATTCAGTTTTATCATATCTTAAATCTGTCAAATTAGGATCACAAGGTTGATTCACATAAGAGACCAAGAAGTTATTTTCTTTCTTAAAAACAAAAACAATACTTCAAAACCTCTGACTGAAAAATATGGGGAATGGTAAATGTTTAAAGACAAGCAGAGCACTAATTCCTGAAATACACCGACTGTGCTCTTTATTCTTTCAAGGAAGATGCTATTAAGAGATTTCTTTAATGAGCAGACAGAGTAGTATCACATTTCCCATATAGAGAGAATAAAAACACTTCTCTTCTACGAGATAGTGTTACAGCTAAAGTATACCATTCCATCTAAATGGTAGTCAAAGATACTTAATAGATGAAATGATCCAAATTACTCAAGACTGTACAGAATAGGTTATTCTGCCAAATCTTACAACAGCCTTCAGAAGCAATCTACAGCTGACACCTACTGTGTGTGTGTGTGTGTGTGTAGGAGCAATTGGGTTTAAACTAGATGTGGGTTTTCCCTTATATGCAGTTTTTAAAAACATTATATTTTATACTGACATTTACTGACACAGAAACCTTCATATACTTCTTTAAATGTAATTACGTAATTTAAGTAAAGTAAATGCAAAACTTCACTAAAAATTAATGATAGCTATGAATAAGAATTTTATATGCTCATGACAGTACTTCTTTTAAGGTATAATCATCATATTTAATCAAAGATGCCACCCATTGAATTTTAAACCTTCCTTAAAGATTGCCTGCTTCTATCTTGACAGTTCATTTTATCTCTAGTAATTTCTAACAGATTCAGAAGCAACGTTGTTGGCTATTATTACCAGATTTTGTGGAATCTGAAAAAGCAAAGGGATTAGGTCTCTATCAATTCCTAGTTGTTTGATACTTGAGTCCTCTAAGTGTATTCAGGATCCTCTTGGGTAAACTGCCAGAAAACACTATGTTGAATTCTGATGAATCTTTAATAGCCTTTTCTAGCTAATGGCTCTCTGAAGAATTGGAAAGGCTTCTAGATTGTATTTTATCACATCTTGAGCCCAGATCAACTATTTTTATTTATAAATGTAACAGGAAAATTTGAAATAAAGCTAGTATTCTCAAACCTTACCATGTAAATAATAAAGATTTAGATTGTCAAATCTCGTTCTCAGTGTTACAACAATCGTTTAATCAATGTTTGATGTTTTAGGTGCTCATTTCCCCTCATTGTGAAATTTATCCAAAAATCAAAGCAAAACTCCTTTGTAAAAAAATTAAGAGACAAAAGTAAAACAAATCAGATAACTTAAATATTTTCCATAAATAAAATTGACTAAAAATATTTTCTCATTTCTTGGGGCCTGTTAATTAGCCTTTAGGCTCATGTATGTAACAATCTTTTTTTTTCCTGAGCTCCTCTTATTTGCTGGGAACTCAAAGACAAATGAGGACACGGCATCTGCTCTCAAAGAATTTAGCTTACAGAGGAGCTAGACATGTAAACAACTGACTTAACACAGTATGATGAGGCTAAAATGGCACTATGTTTAAGGTACAGTGATGACAAAAAAAAACAGTGACCCTTGTTGATGATGTGTGATGAGTATCAGAAGTCTTCACAAGTAAAACAAATTTGAACAGGGACATAAAGGATGAACAGGTGTGATAGGCAGCAGAGCTTTTACTAAAACAGCTGCTAGCATACAAAAAGGCATAGAGGCCAAGACCAAATGATGTGTTGGGGAAACTATAAAAGTTGGACTAAAGAGTACATGTGGGGAAAGTAGGAAAGAATAGGCTTGTATGTCAGGCTAAGAAGTTCGAAAGTAATCAGGAAAGCAGAAAATAATTGAAAGGTTTTAAACATGACACTGACATAATTAGATCTGTTTGGTCAAGAAAGGTTAAAATTAAGATGAGGTTAAAGGAAGCAAAGGAAGGATGCTGCAGGCTCTGTAAAAAGAAACGTGGAAGGCCTGAACCAAGGCAGAAACATGGGAGGTGAAAAAGAAGGGAGGAGGTAGGTTTGGAGAACCATTTTTTGGGTCAGTGGGGGTAGCAATGAGAACCACCAAATTAACCAGGACAGGAAATAGTAGAAGAGCATAATATTTTGCAGGAAAGATAATAAATTCAAGTTTAACACTTTAGTTTAAGTTTCTTGTACTATACTTAGGGAAACAAAGCTGAAATTGTTTTTCATCAAGCGGTTTTTAAATTTTTATTGTATTTTATTTTTTTGGTTCTTGAAAATTATTTGCCCTAGTAGTGTTTCAAATATTCAAGTCACACAAACAACCTAACTATTGGGTGTTTATGGTAGAGATAAACTTACTTATTAACCTATTAGCTGACATAACCACCAGAGGTAGAAAGGGCTTATTTAATAACATTTGCAAATAACTGAGTGCCAATTTTCAAGATTTTTTTTCTTTTTTACTAATGCTAAAAGATCACTGGTTACAATAAATTGTTTGAAATAGATAAAAATTATTTTAAGACCAAATTAATATTTGGTCATGTGAGCCAAATATTAACAAATTAAAAATCTGAGAACTTATGCATATTGTAGAAACAGATTTGGACTACTACATATGGCCAAAAAAACCCTAAAAGTGTATGTATAAAAATAGTAAAGATAAATTAAATTTTTTTAAATAAGAGCAATGAAAAAATGATACAGCTAACATAAAGCAAAACAACTTTCTAGGAAACATAGTTACTAAATTCTACTTCATACTATGTGAAGAAGTTTTCAATTATTGCAGGAGATATTCATGCATAGTAAATTTAGAAACATACACACATTTAACTCTTTATTCAAAACTAATTTGTAAATGACAATATAAGCCTGGAATATCTTATTACATCAGAAAGCAAGGAAGCTCTCAAAGATGAATGGGTCATAACAAAAAACCACAGGAACATCACGAAAGGGCTTCTCATTGGCAAAAAATAGGCTAATTCAAAATCTAAATCACGTGTGACACTGAAATACACTGAATTTATAAAAACCAATGAGGTCAAAATGATGTTTTTTAAAAAACTTATTGAATAGCACTGGAAATAACTGGGGCACCAATTCTTTATCCTGAAAGAATTAATATACATCCTTCTTTTCCTGTCTAAACTATACTCCGGGAAATCAAATAGCCCTAGCTGATGAGGAATTCTTCCTTATAGAAGGATTCCAGGTAACAAATGTAGAAGAAATGCAGAGTTAGAAAACCACTCATTGCTACCTGAATGACAAAAATTCAGACATTAATCACCAATAGATGAAACCATTATATGAAGAGTTATATATATGAAACTATTAAGTTACTCCCTTCCCCATGACCTCAGTCTCTAGCCATGAGAAAAATAATGGACAAACCCAAATTAAGGAGGAGTCTGCAAAAAACCTGACCAGTGCTTCTCAAGGTCATCAAGGACAAGGTAAGTCTGAGAAACCGTCACAGACCAGAGGAGGCTAGGGAGACAAGACGACTAAATGTAATGTGGTATCCCTGGTGAGATCCTGAAGCAGTGAAAAGGACACTGGGGGAAAACTGATGAAAAGTGTAAAAGGTGTCAAGCTCAGTATATAATAATATAATAATGTACTAATGTTGATTTCTTAGTTGTGACAAATGTACCACGGTGACATATGGTGTTAATAAGGGGAAACTAGGTAAGAAGTATAAAGAAATTCTCTGTATTGTCTTTGAAATTTTTTTGTAAATATAAAACTATTCCAAAGTAAACAGTTTATTTTTTAAACAGTTTATTATTTAAAACAGTTATTGTTTTAATGTGCGCTGCAGCTGAAGTAGTACTAGAAGAAAACTTAAAGCCTTAAACATTTATATTAGAAGAAAAGAAAGCACAAAAATTAACAGGTTAAGCACCCAAATCAAGAAACTGGAGCGGGTGAGGGGACAATAAAACAGCATTCCCTAAAAGAAAGAAAGAACAGGAATAATTAATAAATGAAAAACAAAGTTGATATTTTGAAAACAGTAATAAGTAAGTAAGAAAACAGCCAGGAGACTGATGAAGAAAAAAAGAAAATGCACAAATACTATTATATACAAAAAAGAGCCCATAACTACAGATATGGCAGAGTTTAAAAAGAGAAAAGAAAATTATAAAAAGTTTCAAGGCAAAACTTAGGTTAAATGAACAAATTCCTAAAAAATGTAAATTACTAAAACTGTCTCAAAAGAAAATAAAATATTCCTAGTGGTTCTCTAATCATTAAAGAAACTGCATCAAAAGTTCAAAATCTTCTCATGAAAAAGGTAATTTTATCTTCCTAGGAACAGACAATTCCAGCCTTTTATAATGCGGCATGTATAACTTTGATACTAAATCAGACCAAGACTGTAACAGGAAAGAAAAATTACTCATGGACATAGATGCAAAACAACCATAAACAAAACTAGTAAACCAAATTTAGAAATGTGTAAAAAGGATTATACACCACAATCAAGTTGAGTTTATTTCAGGAACTAAAGTTGGTTCAACATAAGAACATCTATTATTGTAATTCATCACATTACCAGATTAAAGGAGAAAAATCATCACAACAGATGCTGAAAAGTTAACAATTCATGATTCCCAACAAAGATACAAACAAAAACTCACAGTGTAGGTATAGAAGGAAATTTCCTAAACCTGACAAAGGATATAAACAAAAAGCCTACAGTAAACATACTGTAAATACTAAAAGAACTACCTTTAAAACTAGGGACAAGGATGCCTACAGCGTCTATTCAACATTTTAGTGGAGGTCAAAGTCAACAAGACAAGAAAGGATTGGAAAGAAGAAATAAAACTGTTATTATTTGGAGGTATTATAACTACCATCAGTGAAAACCCAAAAGAATATGCAGAAAAATTATTGGAATTAATAAGTAAGCTAATAAAATTGTTGAAATAATCTATAAAAGATAGTTACAAGATAAGCAACAAACAGAAAATACAATTTTTTAAAAAACAGCCTTTAAAATAACACAGATTTAGGATGCCTAGTAAAATAATCTTACAAAATAGGTACAAAACCTTTATGGGGAAAAATTTTTAAACTTTAATAAATGATATTTAAAAGACTTGAATGAAGTACCTTATTATCATAAAGATGCCAATTCTCCCATAATTTAAACATTAAGTGCAGTTCCTATTAAAACGGAAACAATATTTTTCAGAAAACTTAAGAAGTTGATCCTAAATTTATTTAGAAGAGCTAAGAATAACTAAGGCATTCCTAAAAGAAAAATCAGACAAAAAGACTTTTCCTGCCAGGTATCAACTTATTATTAAGCTATAGTAATTAACGTAGTGTGGTATTGGCACATAAATAGACGGAAAGAAAACATAATAAAGAGCTCAAAAACAGACCCCTGCATGGAAATAAAATAAAACAGAGCCAGCACTGAAGATTCATGGGTAAAGGATGGATCATTCAACATATACTTCTAGGATAATTGAAAAGTTATTCTGAATTGCACAGTGCTACAGACTGAATATTTGTATCCCCCAAAATTCATATGTTGCAATTGTGATGGTATTTGGAGGAGGTGCCTTTGGGAAGTAATTAGATCATATGGATGGAATCCTCATGAATGGGATTAAGAGTTCTTATGAAAGAGATCCCAGAGAACTTCCTGGATCCTCTAACTAAGTGAGGACACAGAGGGAAGATGGCTTTCCATGAACCACGAAGCAGGCCTTCACCAGACACCAAATCTGACAACACCTTGATCACGGACTTCCCAGCCTCCAGAACCGTTAGAAATAAATTTCTGTTGTTTATAAGCCACCTCGTCTGTGGTATTCTGTTATAGCAACTGAATGGACTAAGATACAAACCACATGCAAAAATCAATTGATGGATCAAGTACATAATTGTGATAAGCAAAAGATTTAGAAACCTTTAGAAAAAGTACAAAAGGGTAACTTTATAACTTGAGGTAGGAAAGAATTTCTATGAAGAGGCACAAAAAGTAGAAAACAAAGGAAAATCATGGAGGCCGGCCCAGTGGCCGAGTGGTTAAGTTCGCACAATCTGCTTCAGCAGCCCACGGTTTTGTTGGTTCTGGTCCTGGGTACGGACATGGCACAGCTCATTAGGTCACGCTGAGGCAGCATCCCACACAGCACAACCAGGGGGACTCACAACTAAAATATACAACTATGTACTGGGGGGCTTTGGGGAGAAGAAGAAAAAAAAGGAGAAGATTGGCAACAGATGTTAGCTCAGGTGCCAACCTTACCAAAAAAAAAAGAAAAATCACAATTCTATTTCTTAAATTAAGAACTACTGCTTTATCAAAACACCACAAAAAGTACAAAGCTAAGTCACACACTGGGAGAAAATAAATGGAACACATATAACCTATAAAGGATATATATGCAGGATAAATAAACAACTCAAGTATTAATGAAAACAAACATCCCAATTTTCTTTAAATGGGTAAAAGACATGTACAGGCATTTCACAGAACAGGAAACACAACTGTCCCATTAATATTACAAAGGTGCTCAGGTTCAACCTTATTAGTATTCAGGTAAATACAAATTAAAACTATGAAATATCATTTCACACCTTACTATTTTGACAAAAATTTAAAAGTCTGAGAATATCAAGTGTTGTTGAAGATGTGAAGAAATGGGAACTTTCATTTATTACTAGTGGAGACATAAAAGGACATAATCTGGATTAAAGTTGAGGAATACCTAGTAAAGCTGAATATATATCTATTATAGGATACAGCAATTCCACTTCTAAGTATATTATAGAAGAACTCTTACACATGTGCAACAGATGAACAAGCACAAAAATGCTAACAGTTTGAAAAGCAAAACTTGCAAAAAACTCAAAGGCCTATCAACATTAGAATGGATCAATACATTGTAATAAATTCATAAAACGAAATATTACACACCAGTGAAAATGAATTAACTAAAAGCTATGCACTAACATAAATCAAGCTCAAAAACATAATACTGGACAAAAATGTATGAACAATATGATTCCATTTATATCAAGTTCAGGAAAAGGCAAAACCAAACTATGCATTGTGTAGGAATTCACACATACATCATAAAGTGTAAAGAAATGTAAGCAGGTGATTAACCCAAAACTCAGTAAGTTGTTACCTCCAGGGGATGGGAGAGAACATGGTAGGAAAACAGTGGGGGCTTTTAAAGTATTAGAAATATTTTAATTCTTAAACCATGTGTTAGGTAGATAGATGTTTGTTTTATCATTCTTTAAACTGGACATATAAGTTTATATGCACTCTTTTAAATGTATGATATACATCAAAACTTTAAAAAAATTACAAGAATATCATGAGTAATGTATTTTTAAAAACATTTTTCTAGTTTTGGAAGTTTTAAGTATTTCCTTCAAAAAATGTTTTAAAATATAAATATATAACTTTCACAAGTAAATAAGAATATTTTTATTTTTACTTTGGATGCTGAGTATTGAGTGAAACAAATAAACTGATACAACTATAAACTTGGTCCTGGCACACAGGCATACGAGTTCTTATTTGAAAGAATTTTTTGCAATAATAGCCTAGTAATAACCAAATTAGAATATGTTGCCCGTCAATAAAGAACATTTTATTGGCAGCAGAACTAATTAACTATTTAAAAGCTTGGAAGGAAGAACTTTGATAGGCTAGCTGAAATACAATCTACAAAATAATTTTTCTATAGCTATAATGCAAGATAATGCTTGTTTGTTAGCAAAGAATGTTCATAGCTATTAAGTATTGTTTAAAAAACTTACTCAACCTTTAAGACTAATTGGAAATAGTTCTGATCATTTTATTCATAAGAGCTTCAAAAAAAACCCAAATATTCTTTTTTTTTAAAATTTCAATATTTAGAAATGAGAAACTGTGGTGAATTGTTCAAAATTAGAAAAGGACACTATACAGGGACATTAAAAAGTGCCTTAGTCTCATTTTTCTCTTCTACTTTCATTAATGAAGTAAAATCCATACTATGTTCTTTAGTCAGAATTTAATTGGTTACCTGTCTGTTTTTAACTTTTATGGAAACAATCAGTTAAAGAATATGGCAGAAACCCTAGTCTTTCATTCTGATTAATTATACAACCAATAAAATTTGGTTGCATTGTTTTTTTCAGGTAACCTCATTTTAAATTCTGAAAATGGAACCAAAATTCTTTAAAGAAAAGAGAAGAAAATCGGTGTTTAGGCATAAGTATATATACCTAAGAATAAAAGGTTCTGTAATTTTATACATAGGTTCTTTCTATTCATTATAGGAAATCCTTGATTTTTGAAATATTTGCAAATATTTAATCCATGCTATAACATTTTTTGAAACTTTCTCTGATATTTAATTGGTAAATAGCATCTGACTATTCACAAGTTTCTAAATTTCTGATTAAAAACATTTACTGAACTCTCTCCATAAGAATACTCTCCTAGATTATATAAAAATTGTATAGAAAACAATACATAATAGGGAGACACATCGGCATCATGGCAGTGTGAGTTGCTCCCTCCTTTATCTCTACTCTCTAAGTTACACCAGCCCAACAACCGAAGCTCTGCACAGCACACCAGAATGTCTGAGAGATCCATACACCTATCTATATATGTGAAGGTGCGTGGACTGGACCTTGTGGAGGTGTTGGAATCAAGGGAGCAGTAGTGGAAGCTCCTGAAACTGTTACAGTACTGGAGACCACAGGCTCCAGGAACTGCGGCAACACCCTCAATCATAGGCTCCAGGAACCATGGCAATACCTGTGAAACAGCCCCCTCCCTCAGCAGCACAATCTACAATCCTGGTCCTCCTGGTAGTGAGGGCTGCATCCAAGACCCCAATGCTCCCAGCAGCAGTGGCAGCACCTGTGATCAGAGGCTCCAGGAACTGTGGTGGCACTTATAACCCAGCCACTCTCCCTCCCCGAGCAGTGGCAGCAATGCCCACAATGTGAGGCTCCAGGAACTACAGTGGCACCTGCAACCAAAGGCTCCAGGAACCATGGCAGTGCCTGTGACCCAGGTACCCCTCATGGTGGTGACAGTGGCACCCATGACCCAAGCCCCTGCCTCCTGCAGCTGCAGCAGTGCCTGTAACCCTGGTAACTCCACCTGCAGCAGCAGCACCTGCAGACCAAACAACCCCAGCTGTGGAAGAGGTGCCTATGACCTCAGCTCCCAGCCCACACTTCCCCTCTCCCCACCACAGTGAGGGAACCTGTGACCCAGGTGACCCCAGAAGCAGTAGAGGCGGTCACCAGTGACCCCAGTGGTGATTCCCACCACCACAGCAACAGCAGCAGCAGCAGCAAGGTACCAGCAACCTTGGAGGCAAAAGCAGCAAAATGAGGACACCAATGACACCTCTGGAAGAGGCACTGGAGGGTGGAAAGTGCTGGCTCTCAAATAAAACCAGAAGCAGCTCAGAATCAAAGTAAACAATGCCTTACCTAATTAAGAAAGGTGTTCACTACTATAGATGCAGCAGCAGAGGAACAACAAGCACCATGAAAAATTACAGTTAACCTGGTATCACAAAAAGAAAATGACAATTCTCCAGAAACCAAACTTGAAGTCAAGAAAGATTGTGATCTGATAGAGAATTCAAAATAGCTGTCATGAAGAAATTCAACAAGCTACAAGAAAACTCAGAAAGACAGATCAATGAGCTCAGGAATAAAATTAATGAACAGAAGGAGTACTTCACCAAAGAGAGTGAAACTCTAAAAAAAGGACCAAATGGAAATTCTAGAGATGAAGGACTCAATAAATGAGATGAAGAATATAGTAGAAAGCACTGGAAATAGAGCAGACCATATGGAAGAGAGAATAAGCAAGCTCAAATATAGAAATCTAGAAATGATTCAGGTGGAAGATGAGAGAGAAATTAGATTCAAAAAAAAAAGAAAAATATCTATGAGAAATATCCATCTCCATTAGAAAAAGCAACATAAGGATAATGGGTACCTGACAAGGAGAAAAGGAGGAGAAGGGAGCAGAGTGCATATTTAAAGAAATAACGGCTGAAAACTTCCCAAACCTGGGGAAGGAACCGGATATACAAGTACACAAAACTAATAGAACGACTAATTATCTCAATGCAAAAAGACCTTCTCCAAGAAACATTATTTTAAAACTATTATGTCAAAAGTCAATTACAAATGAAGAATTTTAAAGGCAACCATGGAAAAAAAGACAGTAAACTACAAAGGAACTCCCTTTAGGCTATCAGCAGATTTCTCTGCAGAAACTCTACACACCAGGAGAGAGCGGAATAACATATGCAAAATATTAAACGATAAAAACTGCCAGCTAAAAATATTCTATCCAGAAAAGTTGTCCTTCAGATATGAAGGAGAAATAAAGATTTTCCAAGACAAATAGCAGCTGAGGGAGTTCACGACCACTAGACCTACCTTACAAGAAATGATGAAAGAAACTCTTCTAGAGGAAACAAAAAGGTAAAAGCACACAAAACTTTCAGTAAGGTGATAAATAGAACCAGAAAATTGCAAAGTTATTACAGAATAGAGTGCTAAAGACTTAATTATAGCATAAAGGTTAAAGGGGGGGAAGCATTAAAAATAAAACTACTATAATAGGGTAGTGAATTCAACATAAAAAGGGATTAACTTGTGACAACAAAAACATAAAAGGAGAGAAAGAAAAGGACGGAACCTGTATAGGCAAATGAAGGTACAACACTATCAGCAGAAAAAAGACTATTTTATCTATGAGATGTATCTAAACCTCATGGCAACCACAAAAGAAAAAACTAAAGCAAAGATACAAAACATTTTTTAAAAAAGTGAGAAAAACATCATACAAAACCACCAAACTAAAACAGCAGACAAAAACACAAGGGAAAAGAAACCATGGAGATGCAGAACAGCCAGAAAACAAAAGATAAAATGGCAGCAGTAAGTCTTCATATATCAATAATCACCCTGACTATATATGGATTGAACTCATCAATCAAAAGGCACAGAATGGATGAATGAATTAAAAAATAAGACCCAACTATATGCTGTCTTCAGGAGACTCATCTCAGCTCTAAAGACTTGGACTCAAAGTGAAGGGGTAGAAGGTTACGCTCCAAGCAAATAATAACCAAAAGAAAGCAGGTGTAGCCATACTTATATCAGACAAAATAGATTTCAAGCCAAAAAAGGTAAGAAAAGACAAAGATGGACATTATATAATGATAAAGGGGACAACCAATCAGGAAGACAAAATATTTATTAACATATATGCACACAACATAGGAGTGGCAAAATACATGGAGCAACTATTAACAGACCTAAAGGGAGAAAGTGACAGCAATACAGTAATAGCAGGGGACTTTAACATCCTACTTACATCAATGGATGAATCATCCAGACAAGAAGTCAACAAGGAAACATCTGCCTTAAATGACACATTAGACCAGATGGACTTTACTTACAGGGATGTCCAGTGGCAGCAGGCTGGACAGAAATGCATGCCTGCTACTGCAGGTGGGAAGGGGGCTGCTTATATAGGCAGGGGACACAAAGGCTATATGGCTTGCCAAGAGAGGCTGTCCCTGGTATGACCAGTATTCCCAGGAACAGTAGTTCACGTGGAGGGGCTCTGTGTTCCTTTAAGACATGATGTTCTTTGAGTGAGATAAGGTAGGATCCAGGCTGGCCAGGCCCTGGATCATTACAAATCCTTGCAGCTGCATGTCCTGCCCAGAAGGGAGCCAGAAGGACACATGGTTGCAGTGGGCTTGTGGGCTCTTGCTGAGCAAGCAAGGCCCAGGCTCTACAAGTGGACATGGAACATTATCAAAGTTAGACCATATGTTGGGACACAAAACAAGTCTCAATAAATTTAAGAAGACTGAAATCACATCAAACATCTTTTCCAACCTCCACAGTAGGAAACTAGAAATCAACTAGAAGAAGAAAAACCAGAAAAATCACAAATACCTGACGATTAAAAACATGATACTGCACAACTATTGGGTCAACAAAGAAATCAATGGAGAAATCAAAAAATACATGGAGACAAATAAAATGAAAATACAAAATATCAAAATCTATGGGATGCAGCAAAAGCGGTACTAAGAGGGAAGTTTATAGCAATTCAGGCCTACCTCAAGAAACAAGAAAAATCTCAAATAAACAATATAGCCTTACAGTTAAAGGAACTAGAAAAAGAAAAACAAATGAAGCCCAAAGTCAGTAAAAGGAAGGAAATAATAAAAATCAGGACAGAAATAAAGGAAATAGAGACTAAAAGGACAACAGGAAAGATCAATGATACTAAGAGATAGTTCTTTGAAAAAATAAACAAAGCTGACAAACTTTTGGCTAAACTCACAAGAAAAAAAGAGAGAAGACACAAATAAATCAGAAATGAAAGAGGAGAAGTTACAACGGATACCACAGAAATGTAAAGAATCATAGGATACTACCAACAGCTATATGCTGACAAATCAGAAAATCTAGAAGAAATGGATAAATTCTTAGAATCAGAGAACCTTCCAAGACTGAACCATGAAAAAAACAGAAAATCTCAATAGACCAATCACTAGTAAGAAGATTGGCACCATAATCAAAAACCTCCCAAAAAAACAAAAGTCCAGGACCAGACAGCTTCCCTGGTGAATTCTACCAAACACTGAAAGAAGTAAATTTAATACTTAAACTCTTCCAAAAGTTTCAAGAGGAGCAAACACCTCCTAACTCATCTTATGAGGCCAACATCACCATGACACCAAAACCAGACAAGGACAACACAGAGAAAATGACAGGCCAATATCTCTGATGAACATAGATGCAAAAATTTTCAACAAAATATTGGCAATTGATGTATTCAATTGTTGTATACAATACATTAAAAGGATCACACACCATGATCAAATGGGATTTATTCCAGGGACACATGGATGGTTCCACATCTGCAAATCAATCGTGATATACCATGTTAACAAATTAAAGGATAAAAATAATATAATCATCTCAAGAGATGCAAAGAAAGCATTTGACAAGATTCAGCATCCATTTATGGTAAAAACTCTCAATAAAATAGGTACAGGAGGGAAGTACCTCAACATAATAAAGGCCATATTTGACAAACCCACAGTTAACACCACACTCAAGAGAAAAACTGAAAACTTTTCCTCTAAGATCAGGCATAAGACAAGAATGCCTACCCTCACCATTTTTATTCAACGTAGTACTGGAAGTCCTAGCCAGAGCAATTAGGCAAGAAAAAGAAATAAAAGGCATCCAAATTAGAAAGGAAGAAGTAAAGTTCTCACTATTTGCAGACAACATCATTTTAGATATAGAAAACCCTCAAGACTCCACCAAAAAAACTATTAGAAATAATAAACAAATACAGTAAAGCTGCAGGGTACAAAAATCAATATACAGAAATTCATTGTATTTCTATATACTAACAACAAAGTATCAGAAAGAGAAATTAAGAAGACAATCCTTAACAATCTCAACAAACAGAATAAAATACCTAGGAAATAATTTAACCAAGGATGTGAAAAAGTTGTACACTGAAAACTGTAAGAAAATATTGACATTGAAAAAGACACAAAGAAATGGAAAAATATTCTGTGCTCCTGGAATGGAAGAATTACCACTGTTAAAATGTCCACATTACTGGGCTGGCCCCATGGCCTAGTGCTTAAGTTCAGCGCACTCCACTCCAGTGCCCTAGGTTTGCAGGTTTGGACACCATCATTGGTGGCCACGCTGTGGCAGCAACCCACATATAAAATAGAGGAAGAATGGCACAGATATTAGCTCAGGGCTAATCTTCCTCAAGCAAAAAAAAAAAACCCAGGAAGACTGGCAACAGATGCTAGCTCAGGGTTAATCTTCCTCATAAAAAAAAAAAAAAGTGTCCACATTACCTAAAGCAATCCATGTATTCAATGCAATCCCTATCAAAATCCCAATGGCATTTTTCACAGAAATAGAACAAAGAATCCTAGAATTTGTATGAAACCACAAAAGACCCCAAATAGCCAAAGCAATCCTGGAGAAAAAACAACAAAGCTGGAGGTATCACACTCCCTCATTTCAAGCTATGTTACAAAGTTATAGTAACCAAAACAGTATAGCACTGGCAGAAAAACAGACACAGAGATCAATGGAATAGAACTGAGAGCTGAGAAATAAACCTACACATATATGGACAACTAATTTACAACAAAGAAGCCAAGAACATACAACGGAGAAAGGAAAGTCTCTTCAATTAATGGTGCTGGGAAAACTTGACAACCATAAGCTAAAGAACAAAACTAGACCACTATCTTACACTACACACAAAAGCTAACTGAAATGGATTAAAGACTTAAATTTAAATGTAAAACCTGAAATCATAAAACTCCTAGAAGAAAACATTGGTGGTATACTCTTTGACATCAGTCTCAGCAATATCTTTTTGGGTATGTCTCCTCAGGCAAGAGAAACAAAAGCAAAAACAAACAAATGGGATTACATCAAACTAAAAAGCTTCTGCATGGCAAAGGAAACCATCAACAAAAAGAAAAGACAACCCACCAAATGAGAGAAGATATTTGCAAATCATTTATTTGATAAAGGGTTAATATCCAAAATATATAAATTCATACAGTTCAACAACAAACAACCTGATTAAAAAATGGGCAGAGGATCTGAGTAGACATTTTTCCAAAATAGACATACAGATGGCAAACAGGCACATGAAAAGATGGTCAACATCACTAATTATTAGAGAAATGCAGATCAGATAGTGAAGCTATCACTTCACACCTGTTAGAATAGTTGCTATAAAAAAGACAGGAAATAGGGGCTGGCCTCATGGCATAAAGGTTAAGTTCGAGTGCTCTGCTTCGGCAGCCTGGGGTTCACTGGTTTGGATCCCAGGTGTGGACCTACACACCGCTTACCAAGCCACACTGTGGAAGGCATCCCACATATAAAATAGATGAAGATGGGCACAGATGTTAGCTGAGGGCCAATCTTCCTCAGCAGAAAGAGGAGGATTGACAGTGGATGTTAGCTCAGGGCTAATCTTCCTCAAAAAAAGAAGACAGGAAATAACAAGTGTTGAAGAGAATGTGGAGAAGAGGGAACCCTCACGCACTGGGAATGCAAATTGGTGCAGCCATTATGGAAAATAGTATGAAGATTCCTCACAAAATTTTTAAAAATTTAAAAATTATGATCCAGCTATTCCACCTCTGGGTATTTATCTGAAGAATATGAAAACACTAACTCAAAAAGATATATACACTACTATGTTCACTGCAGCATTATTTACAATAGCCAAGATATCAAAACAACCCAAGTGCCCATCAACAGATGAATGGATAAAGAATATGTGGAATATACACAAAATGGAATACGACTTGGACATAAAAAAGATGAAATCTTTCCATTTACAACAATATGGATGGACCTTGAGAGTATTATGCTAACTGAAATAAGTCAGAGAAAGACAACTACTGTATGATTTCACTTATATGTGGAATATAAAAAACAAAACAAACGAACAAACTCATAGAGGCAGACAACAGATTGGTGGTAACCAGAGGGAATGGGGGATGGGCAGAGGGCAAAAAGGGTAAAGGGAGTCAATTCTATGGTGGTGATGGATAGAAACTATACTTTTGGTGGGGAACATGCTGTGGCATAGACAGACGTCAAATTCTAATATTGTACACCTGAAACCTATATAATGTTATAAACCAATGTTACCTCAATTTTTTAAAAAAAGTTAATAGTAAAGCTGAGGAAATGAAACACAAACAAATAGAATTATAAAATCCTTAGTTTTGGAAAGAAAAAGCCAGAAATGACTTTGTAGCCTAAATTACCACCTAAGGAGGATGTCTTACAAAATAGCTTGAAAATACAATGCATTACATCACTAAGTTGAAACGGCTGAGAAAATTAAAGTACTAAGGGTAATCAAGTCTTGTTGGACTAATTACTTAGCACAGCTGTGTGGTTTCTTTGCCCATCAGTAACTTGTTATATACTATTATCTTTTTATCATATTTTCAATACAAGTTAGGGCCAAATGAGTATAATAGTTAAACTCTTATCTGGTATAAATAAGTTGAACGGAGATACTTTCCCAAAACTGAGTTGGAAATTTTTACCCAGAAGCATCCTATTCTTAATTTTAATGTTTGCTCTAGAGAGAAATGTTAATCTATCTGAATTTGATTAATATGATGAGCTGTTTGATTTATTCTATTTTATTTATATCTAAAATGTAATATTGATAAAACTTGAAATAAAGACTTAAGCCCAAGCTATCACATTGCCAAGGGACAAGATAGGTAGTTTACAAAACAGAAATAAAAGGATATAGATATAAAGATTTTATTATACCATTGTTCATAGTGGCAAAAAAAAAAAGAAAGAAAGAAAGCAAATGTCCATCAGTAAGGGGATGTTTGAATAAATTAGGGAATATTATTGCTATGGGTTGAATTTTGTCCCCCCAAAATTTGTATGTTGAAATCCTAATTCCCAGTACTTTCAGAATGTGACTGTATTTGGAGATAGGGTCTTTAAAGAAGTAATTAAGTTCAAATGCGGTCATTAGGTGGGCCCTAATCCAATAGGACCAGTGTTCTCGTAAGAAGAGGAAATCTGGACACAGATACACACAGAGGAAAGACCATGTGAAGACACAGGGAGAAGAGAGGCATTTACAAGCCAAGCAGAGAGGCCTCAGAAATCAATCCTGCCAACACCTTGATCTCGGGCATCTTGCCTCCAGAATTGTAATGAAATAAATTTCTGTTGTTTAAGCCACCCAGTGTGTGGTACTTTGTTATGGCAGCCCTGGCAAACTATACAACTATGTGGCCATTAAAAAGAATACATTAGAGCTATGTCATTTGACAGATTTCCACAAGGTATTCTTGAGTAAGGAAAAAATTTAAAGAATAGGGAATGCTCAAAAAACCATACATACATACAGACATATATACATGTGTGTATAATGTATTATAAATATACATTTGTACATGAACATGACAACATGGAGAAAAACACGGAATAATATAACCTGGATTACTAAAATGGGTTAGAGGGTCCTGGCACGGCAGGGATGTGCATGGAAGGGAAAAAAAGGGGGGAAAGAATGAATCAACCACCTTCTGCCCCCCGCAAAATAAACTGCACTGAATACAACTGTCATATTTATTTACTTCTGTAACATTTTACATATATGTGTACATATAAAATATAAATTTAATTAAAAATTTTCATTTCAATAAGCTTTCATGATTGCTTTTCTATGTACATTAGCCATGAGAAAGTCTTTTCCCACCGAAAATAACACACAAATTCCATCATGTGTCAAGTGGCAAGTTCATATCATCTTTCATTTGTTTTCCTTTAAAAGCAGTAAGTATGACCTTCCCAAATTTTTTGTTACTTTCTGTGATAACAGAGTTCCCACCAATAAAACAAAGAACTGAGTCAAGAAAAGAATCTCTGATGGTTTTTTAGTTCTTCTTCAAGCATTTTCTTAATCTTCATACTCAAAAGTCTTCCAAATGTGGCAGAAATCCAATATCAGTGATGTCCTGACACAGATAGGAGCTCTTTATAAAATTCCCAGTTTTCCCCGCTAATGTTCCCATCCATCCTATTTTAAGTTTCAGTCCCATTCTAAGAGGCATATTTAAAGCTGAAATAGCAATTCATAATACATGTGTGTCTATTGTCTATTCTTTGGCAGTTTTCCTAAAAAAACAACAGATGGCGGTTTGTGATTTGAATATCGTTCTAATAAGATTCACCAATTGATTGCCCATAACCTCTAAACATTAGAATCTAAAATCTAGTGAATCAAAGTCATAAAAGCAGGGGGGAAAACTTGTTCAAATTCAAACTTCTCCCAACAGATCAGGTTCCTTGATATATGAATGCTAACAGTAAACTGATTTACTAGATGAACTAAATAGATTTCTCCACATTTAAAGATACTTTCCTTTCTAGAAGGTAAAATGGTCAACGTCATCTGTGAATTCCACTTGTAAATTTATCCATTTTCAGACTTTCTGAGTAAAAGAGGCTATATTCCAAATATGATACATGCACACATGCACTCATTCAACAGATATTGCACTAGATACTAGGGATATAAGATGGACATAGTCCCTGCCCTCACACAGCTTAGACGTACAGGAAAGGAACAAGACATTAAACAAATAATCACAAATATAACTACACAATAAGAGGCAGAGTAATAACGAGGTTAAATGTGGGCTAAATTGTCTAAATTCAAACCTTGGTTTTTTTCAATTATCAGGGCGTAACCCTGAGCAAATTACTTAATCTTTCTGACAATATTATGTACCAGTACGTAGTCAATGTTTACTAAATGTTAGCTGTAGCTATTACTGTTGTTCTTATTAAAGCACAGGATGCCATGAGGCTATAAAAGGGGGCGCCTAAATTAACCTAGTGGTTCTGGAAAGGAAAATTAAAGCTGAAACCTGAAGGGTGAGTAGAATTTAGGTGAAAAGTGGACTGGTGAGGTGAGATGGATAATATTCTAGACAAAGAGAATAGGACGTACATACATGAAGAGGAAAGTAAAGGAGATGAAATTAGAGAGGGTTAAGTAGGGCCAATGCACCGGCCAGATGCACCAGATGCAGATGCATTTACTAAGATGAGGAATACGATAGAGGAGCAGATTTTTTTAGTAAGTGAGAGGGGGAACAAGGTGATTAAGAGTTTAGTTCTGGACTTTATTATGCTTGAGACAGCTTTGAGACATGAAATTAGCAAACAATCAGTCTAGTATATGGGTAAACAAGTCTGGAATTGTATTTTTAATAATTTTATCATACTATGCCTCCATCTTATCAAAATAGCAAGAAGTAGTTAGATATTAAATCATTGTAAAATAAAAATCTCACAAGAAACCAAATAAAACTTCTCCTTTTTTTCTCCTAGAGACATTCCATACTATCCAGCAGAAATCAGAGGCATTTTAATGCTTTGAAGACTGTAGCCTAGTAAAGGGGTGCCCTCTTCCACCAGTTCCATGATGGCAGACAGTAAGGCTACTGGGGGTGTAACAGGAATCTTAGAATGGCTTTCCCCTAAATCTTTCTACTATTCTAGAACACGGCTGGATGTCCCTGGCAAAGAAGGGAGTCTACTGACTCAGGCTCAACTGTGACAAACACATTCTTCAAAGGGAAGCTCTAATAGTCAGTCACCTTTTACAAAAAACCTGTACTATGCACAAATGGTTGAGTACAGAGATCATTTCAAAGCAAAAGAAGAAAACAATGCCACAGAATTATAGAACTGCTTCAGATTTCCTGATAACTGGTACTAATTAGTATTTATTAAGTATCACATGTTTATACTTCATGAAAATACCTCCTTATATAGAATCAGTATATCTTAGTTTTGTAAATATTAAGCATTGTCAACATGGCAAGAACAGCAGAGCCGTCAATAAAGTCTTGTCTGCAAAATAAATCATAAGTCTTACAATTCATTTAATAACTTTACATTTTTCAGTTCACAAAACAATTAAATCAATGGGATCTTTACAACTTAAACTAGACCTGCTATTTTTTCAGAGACTGCCAACAGGGGAAAGAATAAGAGCTATAGTCAGAAGACCTACCTTGGAGGTCTGACTTTACTTATATAATCTTAGGCAAGCCATTATATCTCCTAAATCTCAAGTTTCTCACCTGAAAATAGCAATATCATTACCCATGTCCAGAGTATTCTGTGATGATCAAATGAAATCACGTATGTGAAAGGACTTTAAATGGTCAAATACTAAATAATTATGAGTAATCATTATTCACAACACCACACGCAGTGAGGTACAAAGTGTAACAACTGAACATAAAAAACATAAGATGAAGATTCTATGTACTTGGACTCATCAATCTGATTTCTCTTTAAAGATATACCAACAAAATCCAATTTATCCCACTTTGCATTTTATAATCCCATGAATCAGTGGTTCTTAACCTAAACTATGCATAACAATTACCTGAAAAGCATTTTTTTTCAATGCCGCCTTCTGAGCCCCATCCCTAGAGATTCTTATTCAGTATGCCTACAGCAGAGCCAAGGAACGTGTTTTTTTTAAATTGTGGTAAAATACACCTAAAATTTACCATTTAACCATTTTTAAGCGTACAGTTTAATGGCATTAAGTACATTCACATTGTTGTGCAACCATTACCATTATCCATCTCCAGAACTTTTTCATCATTCCAAACTGAAATTCTGTACCCATTAAGCAATAACTCTCCATTCCCTCCTCTCCCCAGCCCCTGGTAATCACTATACTACTTTTGTCTCTATGAATTTGACTATCCTACGTACCTCATATAAGTGGAATCATTTAACATTTGTCCTTTTGTGTCTGGTTTCTTTCACTTTAGCAAAATGTCTGCAAGGTTTGTCCATGTTGCAGCATATCAAATTTCATTCCTTTTTAACTGGTAACTCCTAGTAATCTATTTTAAAAAAATAGCCTATTTTTTAGAGCAGTTTTATGTTCACAGCAAAATTGAGAAGGTACAGAGACTCCCCATACACCGCCTGCCTCCACACACGCATAGCCTCCCCATTATCAACATCTCCCACCAGAGTGGTACATTTGTTACAACTGATGAATCTACACTGATAAACCATTATTACCCAAAATCTTACGTTTATATTAGAGTTCACTCTTGGTATTGCATGTTCTATGGGTTTTGACAAATGTATAATGACATGTATACACCATTATAGTATCATAGAGTAGTTTCATTGACCTAAAAATCCTCTGTACTCTATTCACTCCTCCCTCTCAACCCCTAATTTTTTTTGCTGTCCCTACAGTTTTGCCTTTTCCAGAATATCATATAGTTGGAATCACACAGTATTAGCCTTTTCAGACTGCCTTCTTTCTCTTAGTAACATGCATTTAAGCCATTCAGTATGCCTAGGGTTCCTCCACACCTTTTCATGGCTTGATAGCCCATTTCTTTTTAGCGCTGAATAATATTCCATTGTTTGGATGTATCACAGTTTATTTATCCATTCACCTACTGAAGTAAGTCTTGGTTACTTCCAAGTTTTGCCAATTATGAATAAAGTTGCTATGAAATCCACGTGCAGGCTTTTATGTGGACATAATTCCTTTGGGTGAATATCAAAGAGTGTGATCACAGGATCATATGATAAGAGTATGTTCAGTTTTGTAGGAAATCACCAAACTGTTTCCATCATTTTTTATCACCTCTAGCAATGAATGAGAGTTGTTGTTGCTCCATATCCTTGTCAGCATTTGCGGGTGTCAGTGTTCCAGATTTTGGCCATTCTAATAGGTGGATAGTGGTATCTCATTATTGTTTTATTTTACATTTCCCCAATGACATATGATGGATGTGGAGCATCTTTTTATATGCTTACTTGCCATCTGTATCTTTTTTGGTGAGGTGTCTGTTAAGATCTTTGGCTCATTTTTCAATTGAGTTGTTTTATTTTGTTGAGTTTTAAAAGTTCTTTGTATATTTTGAGTAATAGTCCTTCATCAAAAACGTCTTTTGCAAATATTTTTGCCCAGTCTGTGACGTCTTTTTATTCTCTTGACAATCTCTTCTGCAGGGCAGAAATTTTTAATTTTAATGAAAATCTAGCTAATCAGTTATTTCTTTCATTGATCATGCCTTTGGTATTGTATCTAAAAAGACATTGTTAAGATCATCTGGATTTTCTCCCACGTTACCTTCTAGGAGTTTTATAGTTTCACATTTTACATTTAGATCTGTGATTCACTTTGAGATAATTTTTGTGAAGGGTATAAAGTCTGTGTCCAGATTCATTTTCTTACATGTAGATCTCCAGTCATTCAAGTATCATTTGTTAAAGAGATTATCTTTGCTCCGTTGTATTGCCTTTGCTCCTTTGTCAAAGATCAGTTGACTATATTTATGTGGGTCTATCTCTGGGCTCTCTCTTCTGTTCCATTGATCTATTCTCTCATGAATACCACACTGTCTTGATTTCTGTAGCTTTATAGTAGGTCTTAAAGTCAGGTAGTGTCAGTACTCCAACTTTGTTCTTCAATATGGTGTTGGCTACTCTGGGTATTTTGCCTGTCCATATTAACTTTCAAACCAGTTTGTCAATATCCACAAAATAACTTACTGGGATTATGATGGGGACTGCACTGAATCTACAGGTCAAGTGGGGAAGAACTGACACTTTGACAATATTGAGTCTTCCTAGCCATGAACATAGAATATCTCCCTATTTATCTAGTTCTTCTTTTATTTCTTTCATCAGTTTTGTACTTTTCCTCATATAGATCACATATATATTTTGTTAGATTTATACCTAAGTATTTCAATTTGGGAGTGCAAATGTAAATGGTACTGTGTTTTTAATTTTAAATTCCACTTGTTCATTGCTGATATATAGGAAAGCGAGAGACTTGTATTTTAACCTTATATATTGCAACCTTGCTATAAGTGTTATTAGTTCCAGGAGTTTTCTGGTCCATTCTTTCAGATTTTCTACACAGATGACCATTACATCTGTGAACAATGACAGTTTTATTTCTTCTCTCCCAATCTGCATCTCATTTATTTCATTTTCTTGTCTTATTGCATTAGTTAGGATTTCCAGTATGACACTGAAAAGCAGTGGTGAGAGGGCACATCCTTGCCCTGTTCCTGATCTTAGTGGAAATGCTTCAAGTTTCTCACCATTAAGTTTGATGTTAGCTGTACGTTTTTTGTACATATTCTCTATCAAGTTGAGGAAGTTACCCTGTATTCCTAATTTATTGAGTTTTTATCATGAACGGGGGCTGGATTTTGTCAAATACCTTTTCTGCACCTATTGAAATGAGCACGTGATTTCTTCTCAGAAGGAAGAAGAATAGGCTTTCACCTAGCCCAGCACTGTGATAGGTTACATTAATTGATTTTTACTCATTTCTTTTTAAGGCTGAATAATATTTCACTGCATGTATATAGCCCATTTTGTTTATCCATTCATCTGGTGATGCATATTTGGGTTGTTTTTCCCTTTTGGCTATTGTGAATAGTCCTGCTATGAACATTGGTATACAAAATATCTGCTCAAGTCCCTGCTTTCAATTCTTTTGGGTGTATGCCTAGAAGTGGAATTGCTGGAACGTATGATAATTCTAGGTTTAGTTTTTTGAAGAATCACTATACTGTTTTCCACAATAGTTGTACCATTTACATTCCAGTAATGCGCAAGAGTTCCAATTTCTCCACATCCCGCCAAAACTCATTGTTTTCTGTTTTTTGATAACAGTCATCCTAATGGGTGTGAAGTAGTATCTCACTGTAGTACCAATTTGCATTTCACTAATGATTAGTGATGTTAAATGTGGTTGGTTTTCTTTTCTTTTTAGACAAACACCCTATGGGCCAGCCCCAGTGGCCTAGTGGTTAAGTTTGGCACACTCCACTTCAGCGGCCCAGGTTTGGTTCCCAGGCAGGGACCTATACCACTCGTCTGTCAGTAGCCATGCTGTGGTGGCAGCTCACATACAAAAAAGAGGAAGATTGGCAGTAGATGTTAGCTCAGGGTGAAACTTCCTCAAGGGGGGAAAAAAATACCCCAGGTGATTCTGATATTGGTGGCTGGTCAGAAGATCCCACTTTTCACAAAATACTAGGCCTACATTAGGCATCCCTCAAAGTAGGGAAGAAGTGAGCAAAAAGTTGACTCAAAAAGTAGTTTTCAACAGAAGCCAACTTGAAAGAACTCCTAATGGCCAACGCTGGAACAACTGAGCAACAAAATAAGTAACAATAGTATTGTATTATAACCCAAAGAATAAAATAAATATCCATGAGTTTCCTACTAGAGGGCAGTGACTGTATCACTATCTTTATATCCTAACATTTCCCATCCTCATGGCACTTTCAAATATTCAGTGAATTGCAATCAACGGATGTAATCCTGGCTTTTGTTTTTTGTTTTTTCTGAGATCTTAGTTTTATTCTTTTTATTGAAACAGTCTATTTACAAATACTCTGTGCATAAAGACTAAACGCAGCCTACTAAATAGCAAATAACATTACTAAAATAGTGCCTGGGGCTAGTTCAGTTCAACAAACTCTATTAAGCACATTTTAATATGCCAATCCAGGAAAATGTCTGATTCAACTTTTCTTCTCCATAACCATTCTTCTTCCTTTGGGGAGACGAGGGTACTAATTGAACTGTTATAGTATTTTATTTATAAGACTCTAGTTTGTGTACATCAGTGCCTCTCAAACTTTATCATGCATGTAAGTCAGCTAGATATCTTGTTAAAAATACAGATTATGATTTAGTAGTTCTAAGGTGGGGCATTTGGTAGTTTGATCAAGCTTTCAGGTGAGGCCAGTGCTGCTGGTCTAAGGATGTACTCTGTGCAGCAAGGGTGTACACATCCGTGTATTTTGCTAAATTTTTCAATCCTTGAGGGTAGGGTCCATGTCTTACCTCATCTTCTAGTTTCTGGTACTTGGGTAGGAGTTCAAGTATAACACTTTGAATGAGTGAATAAAATTATATATGCAACGTATTCAGCTTCTTTGATGTTTCACCTATAATGACAAATTAAGAATTCCAACTTTTCCATAGGTATAAATAATCCTGTATAAGTCCCTTAACTCCTTTCCAACTATTTTCTACTTCAGGAAATCCTAACTTCATTCATGATCAAGAAACTGAACTTAATCACAACTGGTTCATGCTCAGTGGTATATAAAAATGCTCAAAACAGGGGCCAGCCCTATGGCCAAGTGGTTAAGTTTGCACATTCCACTTCAGCAGCCCAGGGTTTCGCCAGTTCAGATCCTGGGCACAGACATGGCACTGCTCATCAGGCCGTGCTGAGGCAGTATCCCACTTAGCACAACCAGAAGGACCTTACAACTAGAATATACAACTATGTACTGGGGGGCTTTGGGAAGAAGAAGCAAAAAAAAACAAAACAAAAAAAAACGATTGACAGATCTTTAAGGAAAAAAATACTCAAAACAACAAAAAAAGTTGTCCTCTTATTCATGTCGCCCAGCCTCCCATTCATTTTCTTTGCCTTTCAGAGGTAGACTCCTCAAAGATGAACTACTCTCCATAGTAATTTTCTCTACCCACCTCCCAGGCTCTTCTCTACCTAAGTCTATCAGGGTCACCAGGGGCTGCCATTCTGTAAAGTGGCCGAGACTAAATCCCTTACCTCATCTCATGTGCCCTCTTGATAGCATGAGACTGCTGACCACTCCTACCTTCTTGAAACCCCTTCTTCATTTGACTTCCAAGGCACCACTCTCTCCTAGTGGTCCACTTCAATGGACATTCTTAGTCCTCTCTCCATCTCTGAAGTGTTGGAGTCCTCCAAAGCGCTTCTCTTCTTTATCCAACATACTCTTTCACTAAGTGATCCAGTCCATGGTTTTACCAACTATTCACTGATAATTCCCAAATTTTTCTCCCAAATCTTACCCTCTCCCCTGAACTCAGACATCCAGTCTCCTATACATCTCCACGTGAATGTCTAATAATTCCCTCAAACTTAATAAAAACTGAATTCTTGAGTTTCACTCCACCCTCAAACTGCTCCTCCTCAAATTTTTCTCATCTCAGTAAATGGCACCTCCATTTAGTCAGCACAGGCCAAAAATACAGTAGTCAACCTTGATTCATCATTTCATTCATCCCTATACATGCAACCAATCTATTTCACCTCCAAAATATATCCCAATTCTTACAACTTCTCACCACCTATACTATTAGTCAACACTACTAATCACCTCTTGGTTCCAAAATGGTCACTTTGCTTCATTCTTGCACATCAACAGTCTTCTTTCCTTCAGAGTGACCAGAATTATCTTTTTTAAACTTAAATTTGATTTTGTCCTTTACTTAAAAATCCCCTAATGGTTTACTATCACTAGACCTATAAGGTCCTAGTTGAAGTGGTCCCTCTCTACTCCCAGCCTCTCTCTTACCATTCTTCCTCACAAATGTAATAATGCTCTAGTCATACTGGTTGTCTTCATCTTTCTTGCACACACTAAGCTTGTCCTGCTTCAAGATCTTTGTACTAGCTAACCCCTCTTCTAGGATGTTCCTTCATAAGATTTTGCATGGCTGGCTCCTGAACATTCTGGTCTCTTCTCAAATGTCAGCTCCTCAAGAGGACTTCCCTGAACACTATTTTAACAGAACACCCACTTTCTTGTCTCTCAGACCCTCTTTATCTCAAACTGCTTTATTTTGCTTATTCTACTTACTCTTTTCTGAAATGACAATGGTTCTTTATTTGTCTACTTATTTCTTTGCTTTCTCCTACTAGAATTCAAGGTCCATGAAAATAGAGACTTTGTCTTATCACCTACTAGCTCTCTGGTATCTAGAATACTTGTCACTTTGTTGCTTGGTTGAATGAATAAATGAATGACTAAGAACCAAAAAAACACTAAACAGATTTTAATTAGTCAATTCAAAATTTTAAGAAATTAAAAGACATCCAAAAGTTTGATGTGAAATTAGACTTACTACAAAAATATTGCCATTAATCTCTAAAACTTCCTTGTAAGCATCAAAAAGTTCCCTTTAGACTCAGAATGCAAGACATCTACCTCTACATCCTTCTATAATTCTGTCTATTTTTTCTGAAGTACTACCAATGATAAGTTTGAAAAAAACTATCCTTGTTTATAATTTCTACCTTAAATATTAGTATCATTTTATACAATTTTCCTATACTGTAAATATTCAGATTTTCTTCTGTAGGAGAGTTAAATGTGTGCTTTTGCAGCACTAGAATGAGAACTAACCACCAAGTCTAATGCTGAGCTGTTGCCCAAAGACTCCAAACACTCCTGCTCTCCCAACACACAGGCTCCCTGCCACCCAGGCCCTTAACCTGAAATTCTGGAATCTCCCCACTCTCCACAAACTAAAGGGTTAACACCTGACAGAGTAGGGTTCCTGTTCAGACTAGTAAGACTACCGATATCAGTCATTAGATATTTTGAATATTGTCCCTGTACCACCAAATAAAAGCTGTATATGAGAAAATAGAGGAAAAAGTGTGAAAGGAATTTAAACAGCCAACTTAAAATGTTGCCTTTTTCTAGTTTTTTAGTTTACAATGACTTTATCGGCCCTATTCCTTCATTTTGGATCAGCCATCCTGGATCTAAAGCAGGAGTTTTCAACCTCAGCACTACTGACATCTTGAGCCAAATAATTCTCTTTTGTGGGGGACTACCCTGTGCACTGTAGGATGATCAGCAGCATACCTGGCCTCTAATCACTAGATGCCATTAGCACCCCCCCCCCCCACCCCCCCCGAGCCCTGCAACAGTGTGACAACCAAAAACGTCTCTAGACATTACCAAATGTCCCCTTCGGGGGCAAAATCACTACTGGTTGAGAACCACTGATCTAAAGCACATCTTACCCTACCTCTTCACAGTCTACCATGTGCAGCTGGCTTCCCTGCTCTACTATAAAACTTCTTGGATAAAAACAAAATCTCCAACACTTCCTAAGTCTCCAACCTAGCCCAGGAGACCTCTTCCTCTCTACTGCTTATACATATTCTCTTACAATAGTCCCTTCCTTGTGTTCTCACAACATGCATTCACATTGTATTTATACCTCAACTTTTAAAAATAGCCAAGTTCATCTATTTACACCTTACATATCTACTGGCAAAGAAACCATATCTTTTTGAGGTCAGAGAGGTAGGTGACATATTTAAAACTTGAAATACTTTTTAAAAAATCAAAGCGTGTGTCAACAGAAAAGACTTACTAGAAAATTTCAAATAAAACTTCTTTAAAAGCAAGATAAATTTAAATCCACTTGGAAGTTCTTAATTTGATGTAAAAATAATCTCTTCAAACTAGGCATTCAAGAAAAACTTTATCCCACTCAAATTCCACAATTAAACTTTAAAATGAAAATTACAGGGGCCGGCCCTGTGGCCGAGTGGTTAAGTTGGCATGCTCCGTTGCAGCGACCCAGGGTTTCACCAGTTTGAATCCTAGGCGCGGACATGGCACGGCTAGTCAGGCCACATTGAGGTGGCGTCCCACATGCCACAACTAGAAGGACCTGCAGCTAAGATATACAAGTATGTACCGGATGGGATTTGGGGAGATAAAGCAGGAAAAAAAAAATGAAAATTACAATTTACGTCTAAATATCAAAGTGCCATGTTATAACTTCAGAACTCTTATTAGGCAGTATTACTACTTTTGTAAAATGTAACCCTAAAAAAAAGTGGCTCTAAACATATACAAAGATATCAAAAAAGTCAATTACTACAGAAATACTTTAACTTTTAAAATAAATACATTTTAAAAACTAACATTTAACTAAAGGTTTGTTAACTCTTTTAATAACAGGAAACATACTTTATCTCTAATCTTCAATCTTGCAAGATAGGCACTGTTTTCCCCATTGTACAGATAATAAAGTGTTATCTAGGTCATTCTCTTTTTTTGAGGAAGATTAGCCCTGAGCTAACATCTGCCACCAATCTTCCTCTTTTTGCTGAGGAAGACTGGCCCTGAGCTAACATTCGTGCCCATCTTCCTCTACTTTATATGTGGGACGCCTGCCACAGCATGGCTTGACAAGTGGTGCCACGTCCGCATCCAGAATCCGAACAGGCGAACCCCGGGCCACCAAAGCAGAACGTGCGAACTTAACTGCTGCACCACTGGGCAAGGCCCTAGGCCATCTTAATATACATGAATAATTAAGAACTGGCTTAAAATCTTGATTCTTTAACTTAGTAGCTCTATGACTCTGGACAAAAAATTTAACTTCTTAGTTTTCCTACTCCATAAACTGGGGATACCACCTACATTATAATGTTATAACAAAGATTAAATAATAAATAGCAATACACTATACAGTTTTAAGAGATTATTACTATTATGTGTGTGAACGTGCCCATAAAATTTTAAGTAACACCACTATCAGTGAAGTGGTAATTGAAGTCCCTTTACTATAAATTGTATCACATACAAACACACACACACACACACACACACACACACACACATACACACACAGAGTAAGGTTTTCAAGACTATCACATCAATTAAGTGGTGGCTTAAGTGTATCTATTTCAGAAACTACTAATGCAACAACTCAGGTGTTTTTGTATTATTGTACAAATGTGTTATTTTTTAACTGAAATTTTTTTTCTTTCAATTGAGGCAGCAATCTGTTTTAACTAACTCTTGTTCCTTCTGTGGGTTGAAAAGATAGTTTTCCCTTTAACTAATTGTGTGAATATCTGTCATTCCTGGGTGCCTTCTTAATAGGACTCTGACTTTCTTTTGAGAAATTACTTCTCCCCTCTCTGCAGTCTTGGTAAAAGAGGAACTTCTCATGACCATTCCTACCATAGAAGCCAACAGGCTAGAACCTACCTCTTCCAGTTCCAGCATAGCCAGGGAGTGGGCACAGACTCTGTCCCTTAAAACATAACCAAGTAACCCAAGGAAGAAAAGACTGATTGGAGGATGGTCACAGCAGAAGCAGGGATCCAGCAGCCCTTTCCCACATGGAAGCCTGCTGCCATGAAGCCTGAAGTCCTGGAAAGAGTTCCCTTGGCTACTGCCAGTCTCTCTGTCAAGGTTGATCTCCCCCTCCATGACCCTCTAAGCAGCACCTTCCAATAAATCCCTTTTATGAACAAGCTCTTTTATTTGCAACCAAGAAACCCAAGTGATATACTAATGGGAAACAGAAAGAGAACGGTTTGTTTTTTTCAAATCTGGAAATAAACTAGATAAGGAAGGTGAATGAGTTTCTTCTTCAAGCTGACATTCAACTTTTGTACACTTTTAAGTACAATATTAAATTCCTAATCATTAAGGTATACCAATAATTATTTCCTTAAAATTGAATTTTTAAAGTATTAAGTCATTACAGATATCCAGGATACATAGAGTTATATAATGAAATATTCCTGTGTCCACTGAACTCTTAACACATAACAGGAAAAAAAAATCCCCAAATGTCTTTAACCTGTTAAATCGTAGATAGGCCTCTTCTTAAAGACTGAGTAAGAATTTGCCTTTGTTTACCTGGGGCTCCTAATCATGCAATATAATACCATAACAATCCTGTCACCTCCTTGGGGACAGGAGATGCATTTTTTTAAGCCCTGTATCCTTGGCCTACTATTCAATAAATTGGTGAATTCAGTGAAACATCTAATATCATCTGAAAATGTAATTTCCTGAAAATGTATGGTTTATAATACCTTTTAAGTGAAGAAAATTAAGTACATCAAGCAATAAAAATGTACTTTTGAAGAAAAATGAATGTTCCTGACTAATAGTTTAATTGTTTCAATGACCTAGATTTAAATTAAATCTGCCCTATCATATAAAATAATGATTGCTGTATTTGTATTACATTTTCCTGAGATAACTGATCACCTATGTGGTTCGGTCCTAATAAACTACAGTAGTGAAGACAATTTTTAGGGTTTTTGCAATGGGGAGGCACATTTATATACTCTATAGGAAATTATTAGCAATCCAAATGACTTGGTGCCACTTTCATTTCCACCAACACAGGACAGGGTCAGAGTCTGACATAAAGGTGGTGAGTAAATGTTTCTGATTGCAATGCCAATGCCAAGGATAAGCAAAAGCAATTCTACTCAGGGATTCCTATTTTAACACTCAGAGACAGAGCTATGTCCTGCTGGTAGGTTTTTACTAAATTACAATCATTTAACACAATATCTAATTTATTTGCTAAGAACTCAGAGAGAACAGCAAGCACAAAAGCCCAACACAGGAGACTGTTTAGAAGAACAAACAGCAAAAAAGTTCAGTGTGACTAGAGCAGTCAGCAGAGAGTCTGGAGGTGAGATCAGAGAGACAGGAGGAGGCCAGATCACTCAAGGACTTTGACTTTGAGTGCAATGGAGCAGCAATGATGAAAAGCCAAATGAGAAGGCCTTTAGGGCCTTTTTACAAGGGTACATTGCTACTTTTAATTCAGGGAAGAAAAAGTTCATTGGTATGGCTTCAGATTCCACCTTGTAAGTAAGAAACTACCACTTGTAGGGTCTGATGGCAAAGAAAAATATTCATGATATCTGAAAAAGTTGTTAAATATCTTTTCCCTCTCCAACTATTCATATGCATGAACCTGGATTTCCATCACACAGTTCAACTAAAACAGTGTATTACAACTGACTGAATGCAGACGCAGACAGGAGAATCCAGGTTTGTTCTATTAACTCAGACATTAAAGACATTTCCAAAAACAGAAAACAATAGCACTTGCTAAATGTTTTTTATTTCGGAAAATATAGTTATTTTAATAAAAATGTTATTGTTAACAAGTAATGAGTTTATTATTTTTAAATGCATTAAAATTTGTTTTATTTTCAAAAATATAAATTCATGGGTACAACCCACATAAACAGGGCTATTTGGGAGCCTCAATAATTTTTTAGGAGTGTAAAGGGTTCCTTTACCCAGGTTACCAAGATCAAAAGCTTGAGAATTACTGACCCACCCATCTAAGATGTCCTGGAGTAGCGTTCCCCAATCACCATTAATAACTTTGCAGGACTCCTTGTCAAGTTAACTACAGAAAATCTATTCATAGATAATTTAGTCAGCCACATACATCATCCTTGTTCCCATCAAAACCCAAACCATAAGCCTGTAAGTCTGGTGATTTTCAAAACTTTTAGGGTGGAAAGGGGAGCTCCCAAGAGAAATCGCCACTGAACCACAATATATGAAACAAATAAAAGTGAAGCCACCCTGTTTAAAGTGAGGGTGGTGTCTCCTGTCTCTAGTTCAGCCACCCCCTGATGATAAGGGCTACCATAAAGGCCCCCTAAGCCACCTCCTAGAATTACACAGAAGGCAATTTTAAAATCTTTATTTTAAACCACTGCTCAAATCTGCTGCCACAAAAGTTTCAGAAAGGTTCTGCCATTGTTTCAAAGTAATCATTTTCAACTTCACCCTTCAGTAGACACCAGATGTGCGGTATTTGCATCTATACAGAGAATCACAAAATTGTTTAAATCTCACAGGGAACTCTCAGACCCATGAGAACGTCTAAGGATTCTTGAGAAACTACTGGTAGATGGAACCTGAACTAAGGACTGGTGGATGGGTGGAGTTAATCTGAAAAGACTTCTTGGAGAGAGACACTATGGGTAAGCAAGCAGAAAAGTCTTAGCTCAGAGATGAGAGGTTCAGTTACAAAGGGCTAGGATGAAGTGTGTTTCCTAGGTTATAAGGAGGCAGTATGTGGCTCTCAAGTACCAGAGTTCTGCAGGCTACATTCAAAAGTTTGTATTTGAGACAGTGAAATAACTCCCAATTCCTGAAGCTAGAGCAGAAGTACATTTCTTACGTTACTAAGTTCGCTACTCTAGGCAAAGTCTAAAAAGTGAAAACATACCAAGCCCGAAGCCTTAATAGGAATACTTGCTTCCAAGACAAAAATTATTCCAGTTCCACATAATCTGATATTGACGTAGGATACAGCTGTGTCATTGTTCAACGAAGACAGAAAGGAGTCATTAAAAGTTTTACAGTGAAGCAGAAAAATTATTTTAGCAACATTACAGAATGGTTGGAATAGGCTATTGCCTGTATGGAAGTCTAGGCATGAGCTGAGCAAGGGCAATTAGGAAATAATTTCATAAGTCAGTCAGCAGTGCTTTCACAATCTATTTTTAGTGTTTAGTAGTATTTTCTATGCATTTTACATTCGGTGGCTGAGAAACCAGATGTTTATGTGGAGCTACCTTATTTGGCTACCCATAAAAACCCAAGGAAATCTGTATTTGAAAATCACTAAAAATATATTAGCTGAAATAAATGTTTACTTTTCTTCAAACAATAAAGAACTACCAGCAATAAATTCACTAAGAACTACTTATACCTACTAATTAGCTATGTGAACTTGGATTAAGTGATCAATTAATCTCTATCTGGGGGAGAGAGAGGAGAGACGAACTGGATGATCTGCAAAGTTCCTTTAAGTTCTAACATTCTTTGACTACTAGTTATTTTCTTAAGTTCAAGGAAATTTGTAAAGATCTGAAAGGAGACAACCAAAGATAGAAAGTACACTTCATGTATGCAGGAGTTCTGAAAGAAGCCAAACAATTTAGCGCTAGCCATGGCTAAATATTATAAGAAACTTTGTTTATGCAAATATATGGAAAATGCATGTGAAATATGGAATGTAAATCTAAATTTCATCTTTTTTATCAGGTAGAAATCCTTACTTGTCAGCATTTCTCTAACACTTCACGACAGTTCACAGAGATCACTAAAGCAGAGATCTGGGAACCAACAACATCATCATCACTTGTTAGAAATGTACATTCTTGGGCCCCACCCAAGAGCTTCTGAAACTCTGGGAGTGGGGCCCGGCAAAGTACATTTTAACAAGCTCTCCAGGTAATTCTGACGCTTGATAAAGTTAAAGAACAACTGATCTAAGGCACAAAAGCTTAAAGTTGATTCCTTAAACATTAATGATTAACCCATGATTAGAACAGCCTAAGTGCTAAACACTTTCATTTATGGAAAATTAAATGCTTATAGAAGCTTTAAATTAACTACTCTTTATTAATCACAATATTATATTTATAAGATGCTCTGATTCACATAATGGGAGAAAATATTTGCAATTCATATATCTGATAAGAAACTTGCATTCAGAATATATAGAGAACTCTTACAACTCAACAACAGAAAGACAAATAACCCAATTAACAAGCAGGCAAAGAATCTGAAAAGACATTTCTCCAAAGATTTATAAATGGCCAATAGCACATAAAAAGATGTTCAACATCATTACTTACTAGGGAAATGCAAATAAAAACTACAATGAGATATCATTTCATACCTACTAGGATGGCTAGAATTAAAAAGGTAAGTGTTGATGAGGATGAGAAATTGGAACCTCAAATACAGTCATGCACCACACAACGATGTTTCAATCAATGACAGACGTGTACACAACAATGGTCCCATAAGTCTAGTACCATATAGCCTAGGTGTGTAGTAGGCTACACCATCTGGGTTTGTGTAAGTACACTCTATGATGTTCGCCCAACGAAACTACCTAAGAACGCATTTCTCAGAACATATTCCCATCGTTAAGCAACACATGAGTTCACTGCCGGTTGGAACAGAAAATGGTGCAGTCACGTAGAAAAACAGTTTGGCAGCTCCTCAAACAATCAGACATATAGTTACCATATGCCCCAGCAATGCTACTCCAAGAGAAATGAAAATATTATGTCTGTGCAAAAACTTGGAAACAAATGTTTATCAGCAGCATTATTCTTAACAGCCAAAAGATGGAAACAACCCAAATGTCCATCTATTGATGAATGGATAAATGTGGTATATCCATACAACAGACTATTATTAGGCTATAAAAAACAAGGAAGTACTAATACATACTACAACTAGGATGAACCTTGGAAACATTTTGCTAAGTGAAAGAAGCCAGTCACAAAAACCCACATATTATATGATTCCATTTATATGAAATGTCCAGAATAGATAAATCTATAGAAACAAAGGAGATTAATGGTTACCTGGGGCTAGTGATAGCTGAAGGGTATGGGAGCTTCTTTTTGAGGTGATGAAAATGATTGACAACTGACCATGGTGATGGTTGCATAACTCTGTGAAGATACTAAAAACCACTGAATTGTATACTTCAAATAGGTGGACTGTATGATATATAAATTATATCTCAATAAAGCTCTTACCCAAAAGAAAGAGAGAAAACAAAGGAAGAAAGAAAAGAATAGAGCAGGAAAAAATAAAGAAAAATATAAATATTAGCTGCAAAAGAAGTTTCATTAGTATGCCTAAACCAACTGTTGAACAATTAAATAATATAGAAAATAATTTTATATATAGCATTATATGAATACTGACAGCATTCTGGGCACCTATGCTAACTAAGCCTGGTTTAAATTATATTTATTTAGAAATTAACTACCAAAATTTATTCCAAATGTTGAAACTTGTAACAAAGCAACATTTATACTAGGAATGTAAGGCTATTTTTTAAATACACTTTTAAAGAACCCTGGAAGTATGTCTCAACTAATTTCTTGCTTTTAATTACTAGCAGCACATAGAGAACAGGAGTGTTCAAATTATAACACAGAACTGAGGGCTTCCCCAGAGGTACTCCAAGTACCACCAGGTAAAGATGAGGAGGCAGCCTGATTCTACTTACAGCCTCTGCAAAAAAACCACTTTCTTTCTAACCTGCTAATATACTGGGTTTTCATTTATGATCCTGTTGTCTCTTTTTTTAAGTACTACTTCTATTTTTAAAAAGGGAGGGAAGCTCATTATTGAGAGGAAAGAACAAAGATTTTCAAGTCCAAAGACTAGACTATATAGATTCTGAGGAGTGAGACTGCTAGGATGGAGAAAGGGAAAGAAGAGGATGATATTTTCACTATTATTTTATACGTATCTATATTATTTTAACTACTTGAGTATCAAATACTTACTACTATTTAAAAGGAAATAAGATCCCCCAAGGAAGGTCTCAATCTTTTAAGTTCTTTTTTTAAGAAAGGAAAACCATTATGAAGATGCCCATTACCAGCATATTAAATGTTGGCCATTTAAAACTTTTATTTTTTTTAAATATAGAAATAAACTTGTATTTTTGCTGTAACCAAAGTATCCAAACTAAAACAGCTTAGTACTATGAATTGCTAAAAAGCATTACATACGAAATTCTAAGAAAGAAACCACAGAAGGAATGTTTTGGCTTATGTATGATTTTTTTGTTCCACAGTGCTGACTACATGAAAAAGTTCAGAGTTACTTAATGGTAAAACAATAAAATAAATTCTGTAAAAGTTGGATGCTTTAATCACTCTAAAAGGTAGAATTTGTTCCATATACTATAACTATTAATAAGGTATCAATAAGAGTATTATGTATTTTGCCAACTTCAAAGTTACTCAATCTAAATACTCTAAGAAGACTCTCAACAGAAGATGAAAATCAAAAAAAGCAAAAGCAAACTAGAATTGGCTTATTATACAGATCTGAAAATACTTCTCACTACTTATACTATTCCCACCTTGTAAAGTTTTAAACTACCTCAGGTAAAATGCTGACACAACACATAACTTAAAATATAGTTATAAGAAGATTCTGCTGCATGCAAGTCCTGGTAGTTTTACAGTATATATATTAAGGATTGAGATATCTGATTCCAAATGTCAAATATGGTCAATGAGATGAAAAATTCCTTTTGCTACCAAATTTTATAGAAAATATAAAGTGCCCTGGCTTAGAATGGGGGGGAGGGGATAATGGAGAAATATCATTTTTTCCTTCACTGCAGAATTTCTTTTCAAGAGTTAACATAGCTATAGCTGCCATGAGGAATTAAATAACTATCAATGTCATCTAAAAAATAGTAGTTTCATTATGAAGTAATTTTACTAATACCTTCCAAGTTATTTATATTTCAAGACCAACACAATATAACTTTCACTGGGAAAAAATTTTTTTCATAAAAAGATCATATGCAAATACAAAGCATAATTTCTAAATAGACTGGTTTGCATGCAGCTCCAGGAAAACAACACCTTACCTATATTAGAATGGCAATTAGAATGACAGCAGGTTTCTCATCAAAAACCACAGAGGTCAGAAGGAAATGGCATGTTTTTTAGGTGCTACATGAGAGCAGTTATCAACCCATATTCCTAAACCCAGTTAAAATATCGTTCTTGAATGAGGCGGAAATCAAGACAGTCTCAAATGAAATAAATTAAGAAAATTTGTTGCCAGCAGAACTACCTGAAAAGAATGGCTAAAGGAAATTGTCTAAACAGAAGGGAAAAAACTAAAAGGAAGGAACTTTAGAGCATCAGGAAGGAAGGAAGAACATGATGATAAAAAATAGGGTAAATATAATAGACTTTCCTTCTCTTGACCTTTCTAATTATGTTTGATGGTTGAAGCAAAATTGTAACATTATTTCACATGGTTCTAGATTTATGCAGAGGAAATATTAAGACAATCATATTATAAACAGAAACGAGTAAAAAGGAGGGAGGAAGGTTTCTCTACACTTCACTCTGATAAAATGACATCAACAGACTGATGTTATGTATATATAATGTAATATCTACAGCAACAACTTAAAAAGCTATACAAAGAGATACTCAAAAATACTATAAGTAAATCAAAATGGAATTCTAACAAATGCTCAAGTAATCCACAATAAGGCAGGGAAAAAAACAAAATGAAAAGCAGAACAAATAGAAATCAGTAACTAAAATGGCAGGCTTAAGCCATAACATACGAATAATTACACTGCATGAAAATGGTCTAAACATATCAATTAAAAGCAGATATTGCAGAGTGGAATAAAAAACATGACCCAACTATGTACTATCTACATGATAGGCACTTCAAATATAATGATATAAGTAGGTTGAAAGTAAAAGGACAGAAAAAGAGTTATCATGCAAGCATTAATCAAAAGAAAGCAGGGTGGCAATATTAATATCAGATAAAGTAAACTCAAAGCAAGAAAATTTACTGGAGATAGAGAGACATTATACGATAAAAGAGTCAACCCACCAAGAAGACATAGCAATCCCAAATGAGTATCCACCAAACAAGAGAGCTCCAAAATATATGAACCAAAAACTGGTAGAACTAAAAGAATATATAGACAAATCCACAGTTATAGTTGAACAATTCAACACCCTGCTCTGAACAATTACTATAACTAGACAGAAAATCACCAGAAATTTAAAAAAACTCAACACCACCATCAACCAACAAGAATTAATCAACATTTATAAAACTTTCCATATGACAAGAGAGAAATATAAATCTTTTCAAGTGCTTAAGCAACATAAAACAAGAGAGAACATATCTTGAACTACACAACAAACCTTAACAAATTTAAAAGACTTGAAATCATACAGAATATGTTCTCTAACCACAACAAAATCAAACTAGAAATCATAATAGAAAGATAACAAGAAAATCTCCAAACACTTGGAAACTAAACAACACACTTTTATCTAAATAACCTACAGATCAAAGAGGAAATCTCAAGGGAAGTTTAAATATATACATATATATAACTGAAGGAAAAGAAAAATACAACACATCAAAATTTGTGGGACATAGGTAAAACAGTGCTGGGAAGGAAACTTACAGCACATTAGAAAAGAGGAAAAGGTTCAAATCAACGATCTAAACTCCCAGCTCAATAATCTCCAAAAAGAAAAGCAAACTAAAGCAAAGCAAGAGGAAGAAAAGGAAATAATAAAGAGTAGAAATCAATGAAATTGAACACAGGAAAATAAAGACAAATCAATGAAACAGCTGGTTCTTTTAAGAGATCAAAAATTGACAAACATCTAGGAGACTGACAAAGAAAAAAGATGACAAAAATTACAATATTAGGGATAAATCAGGAATGAAACAGGGATATCTCTACAGACCCTGCAACTATAAAAGGATAGTAAGGGAACACTGAACAACTCTTCACAGACATAAAGTGACAACTTAGAAGAAATGGACTAATTTCTCAAGAAGAAAAAACAAAATACCACAACTTACCCAATATGAAATAACTTGAACAGTTCTATACTGATAAAATTAATTGAATTTATAATTCCAAAGTACCCAAAAAAGAACTGTCCAGGCCCAAGTGGTCTCAAAGAAAATTACTGCAAACTATTAAAGAAGAATTAACACGAATTCTCCACAATCTCTTCTAGAAAATAGAATTGAAAACAACACTTTCAAATTCATTTTATTAAGCTAGCATTACCCTGATACCAAAACCAAATAAAGACAATACAAAAAAGGAAAACTACAGACCAATATTCTTCATAATCATAGACACAGACATCCTTACCAAAATATTAGCAAGTGGAATTCAGCAATATGCCAACAGAATTATACACCATGACCAAGCTGAGTTTATTCTGAGAATGCAGGTCTAGATCAATATTCTAAAACTAATCAATGTAATCTACCACATTAAAAACTAAACAAAAAAAAACACATGATCATTTCCAGTGAGATAGAAAAATTATTTGACAAAACTCAACCTCTCAGAAAAACAGAAATAGAAGGGAACTTCCTCAACTTGATAAAGAGTATCTACAGAAAATCTACAGTTAACATATACATAATGGTGAAAGACTGAATGCTTTCCCTCTAAATTTGGGGGAGAAAAGACAAGTGTCCACTCTTAACATGTTTACTGAACATAGTGTTGGAAATTCTTGCCAGTGCAATATGACAACAAAAGGAAATAAAAGATGCAAATTTGGAAGGAAGAAATAAAACTGTCTCTATTTGCCAATAACATGATTATCTAGATAGAAAATGCCAAAGAATATACCAAAAAAAACAAAACACAAAAAAACAACTCCCAGAACCAATAAGTGAATTCAGTAAGGCCACAGGATACAAGGTAAACATAAAAATCAACTGTATTTTAAAATGCCCAAGGAATGGAGACTCAACAGCTCTCTATTCTACTGGTCTTCAAAATATCATACCCACATCAGTGAAGTTTTGAGCATATGCTCTCCAGCATGTTTATTGATGTTTAAATCATATTATTTTATACATATATACCATTCTAGTAAAATATTACATACATTAAAAACATACACGAAACAGAAATTTTAAAAGGAAGAAGTAAAGATGAAATAAACTTTTTTTATTTTTAAAGATTAGCACCTGAGCTGACATCTGTTGCCAATCTTCTTTTTCTTCTTCTTCTTCTTCTCCCTAAAGCCCCCCGGTACATTAGTGTATATTCTAGTTGTGGGTCCTATTGGTTGTGCTGTGTGGGACGATGCTTCAGCATGGCCTAATGAGAGGTGCCATGAACCAGTGAAGCCCTGGGCTGCCAAAGTGGAGCACACAAACTTAACCACTCAGCCACGGGGCCAGCCCCTAAGGACTGTTTTAAAATAAGTTTTATTTTATTTATCACAGAAGTATAATAATTTCGCCCTTCACAAAATATTATTGTTAAATGATATTAAAGAAAATTGAAATATCAAAATATTAATAATATTGTTAAAGAAAAGAATGATTGAAAATGCTAGGTTTTTTACATGGCTGAAGTATAATTAAAGTACAATAAATTACATGTGTTTAAACTATATAATTTGATTAGTTGTAACATACATATACCCATGAAACCATCACTACAATAAAGAAAATATATTTTCATCACCCCCCCAAAAAAATCAACTGTATTTTGATATACTAGCAATGAACATAAGCACTAAAAATAAAATAAAATAAAATAAACCAAAACACCCAAAATACTTAAATGCAAATCTAACAAAACACATACAGAACTCGTATGCTGAAAACAACACAATGCTGATGAGAGAAATCAAAGATCTAAATAAATGTAAAGACATTCTATGTTCATGGATTGGGAGACTCAACATAATAAGGATGTCAATACTCCCACCCCTTAAATTAATATATGGGTTTAACACAACTCCAACCAATATCCCAGCAAGACTTTTTTGTAGATATTGACAAGATTATTCTAAAATTCATACGAAAAAGAAAAGAAACTAGAATAGCTAAAACAATTTTAGAAAATAATAAAATGGGAGAAACTATTCTACCCAATTTCAAGACTTATTATACAGCACAGTAATGAAAATTGTGTAGTACCAGCAGAGCCAGAAATACATAAATTAATGGAACAGAATAGAAAACCCAGACAGACCCACAAAAATATGAAAAATTAATTTTTGACAAAAGTGTAAAAGCAATTCAAGGGAACAGGGACTGCCTTTCCAAAAATTGGTGCTGGAGCAACTAGACATCCATAGGCGAAAAAAATGAATCTCAACTTAAGTCTCACCCCTTATGCAAAAATAACTCAAAATGCATCATGGATTTAAACATAAAATGTAAAACTATAAAGCTCTTAGGAAAAAAACAGAAGAAAGGTTTCAGGATCCACGGGCAGGCAAAGAGTACTTACACTTGACAGCAATTCATAAAAGGAAAAGACTGATAAAGTGGACTTCATCAAAATTTAAAACTTTTGTTCTGAGAAAGACCCTGTTAAGTGGATGAAAAGACAAGCTAAGGAGTGGGACAAAATATTTCCAAATTACATACCCAACAAAGGATTAGTATCTAGAATATATAAAGAACTCTTAAAACAGAACAGTAAAAGAGAAAATAATCCAATTAGAAAATGGGCAAGAGACATGAAAAAACATTTCACACATATGAGATATGAGGTAGGCCGGCCCAGTGGCGCAGCAGTTAAGTTTGTACATTCCACTTCTCAGTGGCCCGGGGTTCGCCAGTTCGGATCCCAGGCGCAGACATGGCACCACTTGGCACGCCATGCTGTGATAGGCATCCCACATATAAAGTAGAGGAAGATGGGCATGGATGTTAGCTCAGGACTAGACTTGCTCAGCAAAAAAAAGAGGACGACTGGCAGTACTTAGCTCAGGGCTAATCTTCCTCAAGAAGAAAAAAAAAATTATAACATCACCTATCTCTATATTTAGTACTAAAATTACTCACAGTTATTGATAACCAATATGAAAGACCACAGATGTACCTGGAGATATGACGTATATACAATTTTCAATACAACAGTGTTTACAATGCAAAAAGACAGAAAATGAACTCAATGTTTCTCAGCAGGAGACTAGTTAAATCTACTATAATATAGTAATAAACAATAGCATGCAGCCATAGAAAAGAATGAGGGTGGTCTTAACTGTTATGCTCTCCAAAATATACTGAAAAAGCAGCAAAGGGGAAACAAGGGTGCAAAAGAAGATGTACCAAAAAAGAAATAATAAAACCAACAACAAGAAAAAAAAGACACACACACACACATACATACATATAGACGAGCAAGTTTCATATATATATATATATGGGAAAATCATATGTAAAATACATATCACGGAAAAAATTTCTACACAAGATACTTGTAATTGGTTGCCCCTGGATAGAGTGCAAGGAGAAGAGAGGAGAGGGGTGGGATGGAAGATTTTCATTGTACAATCTCTTGAGCTTTGAATAAGATAAAATAATTCTTTTCATTTTCTTTTTCTTGGTGAGGAAGATTGTCCTTGAGCTAACATCTGTGCCAATTTTCCTCTATTTTGTATGTGGGACGCCACCACAGCATGGCTTGAGGAGTGGTGTGTAGGTCCACACTCGGGATTCAAATCCGCAAACCCCAGACCCCTGAAGCAGAGCATGCAAACTTAACCACTATGCCACCGGGCCAGCCTCCTAAAATAATTCTTATAAAGTGTTAAAGTTTTTAATTTAAAAAAAGAAAATGGAAGCTTTTTAAATTTGCCATCATTCAATATTGAAAACTATATTAACTGAATCAAAAAAAGTAAATATGAAGGACATTTGAAAAAAAAACAAAATAAGACTTAAATGAGTTTACAAATATAATTTTATATATATATAAAACTTTATTTTCAAGAGTTTGCTATTATGGATTATTAAAAGTTGATCAGTTTAATTAGCAAACATCTAAGTGTCATAATATAAAGTAGCAACACAATTAAAAACACTTTATGTTAGCTCAGAGCTAATCTTCCTCAAAAAAAAAGAAAAGAAAGAAAAAAAGGACACTTCAGTACACAATATGACACAAAGATGTTATACAAATTTGATATTAAGTAAATTGTCAAAATGCTTATTTTAAGGTAGAAAAGACTTTTTAATAAAAATTCTTTTCACAATCATTTCAAACTTACAAACTGCTACTCCTAGACATTATTATTTCTTTGACTCTGAGAACACATTCTCATAGAAATAACGTTATATAAGTGGATATTAAATCCCCAGGATCTCAGAAAAGTCTAATGAAATTACATAATATAATCATAGTTCTACAGTAGCATCCTGAATTCTAGAAGCTGAGAGCAAAAAATTCCGTGGTTAAAAAGAAAAACAGTAAGAGCATTTATTCCCCTTACCAACAGACAGGTGGCCTCAGTCAAAATTTCCAACTACGTAAACGTCATCCTTGATACCAATGTCTCATCTTCCTCTTTAAATCTTTTGTCATGCTGTCCTAAGTGCCCCAATGCAGTACCCCCACAGAGCTCCTCAATAAATCTCTCTTGAATTTAATTGGGTTCTCCAATGGAATCAGGGTAACAGGGGTTCTGAAAGCACCTTCTGCTTATTTAGTGAAGAACTACTTGTTATCTACGAATTTTCAAAACCAAACAGTAAGATATAATTAAACCAAATACAAATTATTTTCTTGTGAAAAGTAAAGATCTTTGCCTAACTTTATAGGACAGTGGACAAATCTCAGGACACAGATCTGAGTCTTACTGTAATTATTAGCGCTATGTCCCACTGGCAACTTTCACAAAGTGTTACGGGAGTGCCCCAGCACAGAGCCAATCTGTAAAGACTGGGAGATGTTTCTGTTGATGTTATTTCATTGGTTTCTTAGCTCCTAGAGCTTTGGGAAATTTGTCAAACCACCAGCAGAACACAAGCTAAGCAGCAGAAACTTCAGGGACTACACACGTCAAAGAATACAGTCTTTGAAAAAAAATAGCTTGAGAAAGTCACTAAACAAACATACTAACACAGCCTTCAACAATCAAAAATAAATAAATAAAAATAGCAAGCCCTGGGGAAAGGGAAGAATCTGATTTCAAGAGTTACCACATTATAATATTCAAATGTCCAGTTAAAAACATACAAAACATACAAAAACGCAGGAAAGTATGACCCATTCAAGGAACAAATAAACTAACAGAATCTGTTCCTGAGGAAGCCCAGACAATAAACTAGATAAAAACTTTATGTTCAAAGACCTAAAAAAGAAAAAAGTCAACAGCGCCAAAGGGACCTGTGAGATAACATCAAACAAACCACAACATGAATTATAAGAGTCTTAGAAGGAGAAAAAAGAGAGAAAGGGACAGAAATAATATTTGAAGACATAATAGCTAAAAATGCCCCAAATTTGATGAAATACATGCATCTACAAATCCAAAAAAAGTTCAACAAAATTCAAGTAGGATAAATTCCGAGAGACTCACACCAAAACAATTATAATCACACAGTCCAAAGACAAAGACAAAGAGAGAATCTTAAAAGCAGCACGAGAAGCAAATCTTAACATACAAGAGATCCTCAATAAGATTAGCAGCTCATTTCTCATGAGAAACAATGGAGGCCAGAAAACAGTAGGATATTTAAGTGCTGAAAGAAAAACACTGTCAACCAAGAATTGCATATTTGGCAAAACTGTCCTTCAGAATGAGGTACAAATTAAGACGTCCCCAGATAAACAAAAGCTGAGGGAGTTTACTACCATTAGACCTGCCCTACAAGAAATGCTAAAGCTAATCCTTCAGGTTGAAATGAAAGAACACTAAACAGCAACTCAAAACCATATGAAGAAATAAAGATCTCCAGTAAAGGTAAATACACTGGCAAAGATAAAAGCTAGCATTATTGCATATTTGGTTTGTAACTCCATTTTGGATTTCCTATATGATTTAAAAAACAATTGCATAAAAAATAATCACAAATCCATGTTATTGGACACACAATGTATAAAGATGTAATTTGTGATGACAACCACATAAAAGGGGCAAGACTGAGTTGTACAGGAGCAGAGCTTTTGGAAGCTATTAAAGTTAAGTTGGTGTCAATTCAAACTAGATTGTTTTAAGCTTAGGATGTTAAATGTAATCCCCAAGCTAACAAAAAAGAAAATACCAAAAAAAATACACATAAAAGGAACTGAGAAGGTAATCAAAATAGTTCACTACAATAAACCAACTACACACACACAAAGAGAAGGCAGCGTGTAATGGAGGAAATGAGAGACAAAAAAATGTATAAAATGTAAAGGAAAAAAACAGCAGAATGTCAGAAGTCCTTTTTTATCAGTCATCACTTTAAATTTAATTGGATTAAACTCTCCAATCAAAGACAGAGATTAGCACAATGGAGTAAAAACCATGATCTATACAAGATTCACTTTGTACCCAAAAATACAAATAGATTCAAAGTGAAAGGACAGAATGTGATATTCCATACAAATAGTAAGCAAAAGAGAGCTACAGTAGCTATTTAGGCAAACCAGGCTTTAGGTTAAAAACTGTTACAAGAGACAATGGATATTATATGTTGATAAAAGGGTCAATTCATCAAAAAGCTAAAACAATTATAAACATATGAACAACAGAGCCCCAAAATACATAAATCAAATATTGACCAAATTAAAGGGAGAAATAAAATAGTTCTCCAATAGTTGTTAGTTCAATACACTAATTTCAATAATGGATAAAACATCTAGATAGCAGGTCAATAAGGAAATAGAGGACTTGAGCACTATAAACCAACTAGGCCTAACAGACATATATATAGAACACTTCACCCAATAACAGTATAATACACATTCTTCTCAAGTGCACACGAACATTCTCTAGGATAAACCATATGTTAGGTCAGAAAACAAAGTCTCAGTAAATTTAAAAAGACTGAAGTCATACATAGCATCCTTTCTGACCATGACAGAATTCGGTTAGAAATCAGCAACAGAGGGAAAACTGGAAAATTCACAAATATGTAGAAATAAACAATACATTCTTAAACATCCAATGGGTCAAAGAAGAAATCACAAAGGACATTAGAAAATACTCAGAGAAAATACAAAAACTTACAGGATACATCAAAGACAGTGCTCAGAGGAAAATTTATAGCTATAAATATCTATGTTAAAAAAGAAAAAAGATTTCATATCAACAGACTAACTTTACACATCAGGGTACTAAAAAAAAGAAGAAATTAAACTCAAAGCTAGGAAATAATAAAGATTAGAGATAATAGACAATAGAAAAACAATAAAGAGAATCAGTGAAACCAAAAGTTGCCTTTTTGAAAAAAATCAATACCAACAAACCTTTAATAGACTAAAAAAAAAAAAGAGAAGACATAACTAAATAAAAAATGAAACTGGGGACATAACCACCAACCTTACAGAAATAAAACCGATTATGAGAGAATACTACAAACAATTATACACCAACAAACTAGATAAACTAGAATAAATGGACAAATTCCTAGAAACACACAGACTACCTAAACTGACTCAAGAAGAAATTAAAAGTCTCAACAGATGTATAACAAGTAATGACACTGAGTCAGTAATCAAAACATTTCAACAAAGAGAAGTCCAGAACCAGATGGCTGCACAGGTGAATTCTACCAAACATCTAAAGGATTAACACCAACCCCCTTAAACTCTTCCAATAAACAGAAGAGGAAGGAACACTTCCTAACTCATTCCATGAAGCAAGCATTACCCTGATACCAAAGGCAGATAAAGACATCACAAGAAAAGAAAATTAGGACTAATTATCTTTTATGAGTATAGATGCAAAAATTCTTAACAAAATACTAATAAACTAAATCTAACAGCATATTAAAAAGATTATACACTTTAACCAAGTGGGCTTTATCCCAGGAATGCAAAAGTGGTTCAACATAATAGAAATTTTACCCATTAATAGAAAGAAGGAAAAAAACACAGATGTTCACTCAATTAACTCAGAAAAGGCACTTGACAAGACCCAACATCCTTTCATGATAAAACACTCAGAAAACTAGGAATAGAAGGGAACTTCCTCAACATGATAAAGAGCATCTATGAAAAACCCACAGTAGGGCCAGCCCAGTGTTTTCCTGGTTAATTTTGAGCACTCTGCTTCCACAGCCCATGGTTTGCAGCTTCAGATCCCAGGAGTGGACCCACACATTGCTCATCAAGCCATGCTGTGGTGGCATCCCACATAGAAAATGGAGGAAGACTGGGCACAGACGTTAGCTCAGGGACAATTTTCCTCAAGCAAAAAAGAAAAAAAAAAAGGGGAAGATTGGCAACAGACATTAGCTCAGGGTCAGTCTTCCTTACCAAAGAAAAAAGAAAGAAAGAAGAAAGAAAAACCCACAGCTAACATCATACTTAATGGTGAAAAACTGAAAGCTTCCCCCCTAAGATCAGAAACAAGAATGCCCACTTTCACCACTGTTATTCAACACTGTACTAGAAGTTCTAGCCAGAGCAATCAGACAAGGAAAAGAGAAAAAAGGAATCAAAAATGCAAAGGAAGAAGTAAAACTATTCCTATTCACAGATGACATAATCCTATATGTAGAAAAATCCCAAAGAATCCACAAGAAAGTTACGAGAGCAAATAAACTGAATTATCAAAGGTGCAGAACAAAACCAACACACAAAAGGCAGTTGTGTTTCTATAAACCTGCAATGTACAATCTGAAAAGGAAGTCAGGAATGTAATTCGATTTAGCAACTAAAAGAATAATAGCACCGGGGCTGGCCCCGTGGCCAAGTGGTTAAGTTTGCGTGCTCTGCTGCAGGCGGCCTAGTGTTTCGTTGGTTCGAATCCTGGGCGTGGACATGGCACTGCTCATCAAACCACGCTAAGGCAGTGTCGCGCATGCCACAACTAGAAGGACCCACAACGAAGAATATACAACTATGTACCGGGGGGCTTTGGGGAGAAAAAGGAAAAGAATAAAATCTTTAAAAAAAAAAAAAAAAAGAATAATAGCACCTAAAAAAATAAAATATCTAGGAATAGATTTAACCAAAGAGGTGAAGACCTGTACCCTGAAAACTACAAAACATTGCTGAAGAAAATTAAAGAAAACCTAAATAAATGGAAAGACATCTTGTGTTCATACTTAGGAATACTTAATATTAAGATGTCAATACTACCTCAAAGAATCTCCAGAATCAATGCAATCCCTACCAAAATTCCAACAGGCTCCTTTGCAGAAATGGAAATGCCAATCCTCAAATTCATATGGAATTGTAAAGGGCCCTGAATAACCAAAAGAACCATGAAAAATAAAACAAAGTCGGAGGACTCACACTTCCTAATTTCAAAACTTACTACACAATGCTACAGTAATCAAAACATGTGGTGCTCCGTAGAGATAGACACCAGACCAATGGAATAGGATTGAGTCCAGAAATAAATCTATACATCTACTGTCAACTGATTTTTGACAAAGGTTTCAAGTCCATTCAATGGAAAAAGATCAGTATCATCAACAAATGATGCTGGGAAAACTGGATTTCCACATGCAAAAGAATGAAGCTGGACACCTAACTCATACCAAATACAAAATTCAACCTAAAATAGATCAATGAAGTAAATATAAGACCTAAAACTATAGCTTCTTAGAAGAAAACATAGGGGTAAAGCTTCATGATCCTGGACTTGGCAATGGATTCGTAGATTTGACACCAAAAGCACGAAGAATGAAAGAAAGAATAGACAAATTAAACTTCATCAAAATTAAAAGCTTCTGTGCAAAGGATGTTGTCAAGAAACAGAAAAGACAGCTTTTTAGTTGGGTCCGAATGGGAGAAAATCTTTACAAATCATTTATCTGATAAGGGTCTAATATCAAGAATATATAATGTTCTCCTAAAATTCAACAACAAAAATACAAACAACCTAATTAAAAAATGAGCAACGGACTTGAACAGATATTTCTCCAAAGAAGATATACAAATAACCAACAAACACATGAAAAGATGCTCAACATCATTAGTTATTAAGGAAATACAAACCAAAAGCACAATGAGATATCACTTAACACCAACTAGGATGGCAATTTAAAAAAAAACAAACAGAAAATAGCAAGTATAGGTGAGAATGTGGAAAAACTGGAACCTTTCTGCATTGTTGGTAAGAATGTAAAATGGTATAACTGCTGTGGAAAACAGTAAGGCAGTTCCTGAAAAAGCCAAACATAGCACTACCAAAAAACCCCAGCAATTCTACTAAGTATATACCCAAAAGAACTGAAAACAGGGACTCAAACAGACACTTGTATGCATTCGTTCATTGTAGCACTATTCACAATAGCCAAAAGGTAAACAACCCAAGTATCCATCAACAGATGAATGGATAAACAAAATGTGTGTGTCCACAAATAGAATATTAATGAAATTCTAACACACACTACAACATAAGTGAATGCTGAAGACATTATGCCAAGTGAAATAAGTCAGACACAAAAGGACACATATTGTATGATTCCACTTATATGAAATATCTAGAAGAGACAAATTCATAGAGTCAGAAAGCAGATGAGAGGATACTAGAGGCTGGTGGAGGGGGAAGTGGGGAGTTACTGCTTAATGTGTAGAGTTTCTGTTTGGCGTAACAAAAAGGTTTTGGAAATAGATAATGGTGATGGTTGTACAACATTGTTAATGTAGTTATTGTCACTGAATTCTACATTTAAAATTGATTAGAATGACTTTATTTTATATATATAACCACAATAAAAAAATTAAGAAAAAAGTTATTAAACATATGTACAGAAATCAGAATCTGACTAAAATCCTTAAAGAAAACAGCTGTGAATGTAATTATCAGTAACTGCATTCCATTACAAATTACTGAGCCATACACAGAAATCAATAGACTTGCAAAAGGCTTGGATTATAAGTAAATAGAAAATGGGACTGACCTAAATAGAAAGGAAGAAGTTTGTTCTGGAATTATAAAAGAACAATTAGAATTTAAGTTAACTTATTACAAAAAGTCTCTGTTAATTAAAAACTCAACTTTTTTTTAATCTCAAGACTTATTTGTTTTATTATGTGATTTATTGTTAACCCTGAACCAAACTACTTTCTTTTTTTTTTTCTGCTTTTTCTCCTCAAATCCCCCCAGCACATAGTTGAAAATTTTAGTTGTGGGCCCTTCTAGTTGTAGCATGTGGGACACTCCCTCAGTGTGGCCTGATGGGCAGTACCATGTCTGCACCCAGGATCTGAACCAGCGAAACCCTGGGCTGCTAAAGTGAAGCACACAAACTTAACCACTCAGCCACTGGGCCCGTCCCCAAACTACTTTCTATAGACCAGGATCAATCCCATTTGCAACCGGGATGCTTTAACACGTGTAGGCAGATTACAGATTTTTTTTTTATCACCAGATATAAGTTTCATAAAACCTACAATTATGTTTTATTTTTTTAACTGTATATCCATAATGCTTGCCATACAATAAGTACTCAACAAATTTAGTAAATAAAACCAAACCAGTCAAAATCAGCAAGAAAGTATCATTAAAGAAACCCTTTTAGGGGCTGGCCCTGTGGCCGAGTGGTTAAGTTCGCGCGCTCTGCTGCAGGCGGCCCAGTGTTTCATTGGTTCGAATCCTGGGCACGGACATGGCACTGCTCATCAAACCACGCTGAGGCAGCGTCCCACATGCCACAACTAGAAGGACCCACAAGGAAGAATATACAACTATGTACTGGGGGGCTTTGGGGAGAAAAAGGAAAAAAATAAAATCTTTAAAAAAAAAAAAGAAACCCTTTTAAAGAAGGTTTGAGGATCATGATGGAGTAAGCTTTTCAAGTAATCTTTCCCCTCTAATATACAATGAGAAAAACATTCATATTCCAACAGAGGACATCCAAACACAACACAAAAACCATCAGAGAGATCCACGCAGCCATATGACGGAGGGCAGAGAGGCTGGAGCCCCCCTCAGAGGAGGTGAAATGGAGTAAGAGAAAACTTCGCTCCCTCCCCTTATAGACTGTGATCCGGGACTGTGGGAGGCCTCCGAGGGGGAGGGAACGGGGGAGGGGATGTTCGTTTGTGGGAACATCAAGTACTCCCTAGGGCCCTTGCAGCCTAGAGGGAAGCAGCCATCTATGGGGGCGAAAGCTTTCACAGGGGGTGACCTTATCAAGCCAACACTGCAGGAGAGCAGATAGCAAGAGCAGAGGGAGAAAACCCGGAGAGCACGCAGGAGAAAGCACACCTCCACACAGTGGCTCAGCACAGCTCCAGCCCCTGGGATTTCAGCTGAAGGCAGAAGGTTCAGAATACAAGGCTGTTGACCCCTACCCAGTGGTAATAGGCAGTATCTGTGAGCAAATAACACCAGGATGTGAAAGAACAGAACCACTCCCTCTAGCAAGATCAAACATTATATTAGATCTCCATACCAGAGAGAAAATGACAAGTACCCAGAAATCAGTCAAGAGACCACAGAAACATGTAATCTAAATGACAAAGAATTCAAAACAGCTATCATCAAAAAATGCAATGAGGTTAAAGAGAAAATAGAGAAACAATTCAACAAGTTCAGGAGCTAACTGACAAGAGATTGAAACTATAAATAGGACTCAATCAGAAATATTAGAGATGAAAGACACAATAGAAGAAATAAAACAAAATATGGATTCCCTGAACACTCAAGTGGACACCATAGAGGAGCATATCAGCATAATCCAAGAGAGACATGCTGAAATGCTCCACATAGAGGAGGAGAGAGAATTAAAACTAAAAATAAATAAAGAAATTAGGAAATGCAACACAAGAATTATAGGTATTCCAGAAGAAGAAGAGAAGGAGAATGGAGTAGAAAGCTTGTTCAAAGTAATAATAACAGAGAACTCCCCAAACCTAGGGAAGGAAATCCAGGTGGAAAAGGCTGCCAGATCTCCTAAATATGTTAATGTAAAAAGACCTACTGCAAGGCATATAGTAGTGAAACTGCCAAAAGTGAATGACAAAGAAAGAATACTAAGGGTAGCAAGGCAGAAAAAAATAATCTACAGAGGAACCCCCATCAGGCTTTCAACAGATTTCTCTGCAGAAACCTTACAGGCTAGGAGAGACTGGAATGACATATTCAAATCATTGAAGGACAAAAACTTTCAGCCAACAATAGTCTATCCAGCAAAAATATCCTTCAGATATGATGGAGAAATAAAAACTTTCCCAGACAAACATAAGCTAAGGGAATTTGTAGCCAGGAGAACTCTCCTATAAGAAATCCTCACAAAGGACCTCATACTTGGAAAAAAAAAAGGGAGAGAGGTGTTAAAAAGCATGGAGTAAGGAGATAAACAGGTAAACAGAATCAGAGCAGGACAGCAAATACTCAAGTATAGTATTAAAGACAAGAGGAAGGAAAATACCAAAAACAAAAATAATGTTGTCATGTTAATCACAAACTCATAACACAAGATGGAATAAGATGTGAGAAAAACAACTTAGGAGGGGAAGAGGAAAGGGACTGAATCGGTTTAGTCTAAGAAAATTAGAGGCCATCAGAAAAGGGACCATCTTATCCACAAGATTTTGAATACAAACCTCAGGGTAGCCACTACACAAAAAAGGAGAACAGAGACACAAATAATAAATAAGGAGAAAACAAAGAAACACAGCATAAAAAACTACATAAGTCAATTGGCAGACCAAAATACACAGGATGAGAAACAAAGGAAAGACAAAACCAGAAAACAAGTGATAAAATGGCAGCATTAAGCCCTCAATATCGATAATCATCCTAAATGTGAATGGATTGAATTCTCCAATAAAAAGACACAGAGTGGCAAGATGGATTAAAGAACAAGAGCCAACAATATGCTGCCTCCAGGAAACACATCTCAGCTCCAATGACAAAGAGAGGTTCAGAGTGAAGGGATGGAAGATGATACTCCAAGCTAATGGCAAAGAAAAGAAAGCAGGTGTCACAATACTTATATCAGACAAAGTAGACTTCAAGATAAGACAGGTAAAGAGACAAAGAGGGGCAATATATAATGATCAAAGGGACACTCCATGGGGCCGGCCCTGTGGCCGAGTGGTTGAGTTCACACTCTCTGCTTCGGCAGCCCAGGGTTTCACCAGTTCAAATCCTGGGTGCAGACATGGCACTGCTCACGAAGCCATGCTGAGGCGGCATCCCCCATGCCACAACTAGAAGGACCCACAACTAAAAATACACAACTTTGTACTGGGGGGCTTTGGGAGAAAAAGGAAAAATAAAATCTTTAAAAAAACAAACAACAAAAAAAGGGACACTCCAGCAAGACGACCTAACACTTACAAATATCTATGCACCCAACACAGGAGCACCAAAGTACATAAAGCAACTATAACAAACCTAAAAGGAGATATTAATAACAACACAAATAATAGTAGGGGGCCTCAACACTCCACTCACATGAATGGCTAGATCATCCAGACAGAAAATCAACAAGGAAACAGTGGAATTAAATGAAAATTTAACCAGCTGGACTTAATACACATACATAGAACTATCCATCCAAAAACAGCAGAATACACATTCTTCTCAAGTGGACATGGAACATTCTCAAGAACAGACCATATGTTGGGAAACAAGGCAAGCCTCAAAAATTTAAGATTGAAATAATAACAGGCATCTTTTCCCATCACAATGCTATAAAGCTAGAAGTTAATTACAAGAAAAAAGTGGAGAAAGGGACTAACACGTGGAGACTAAACAAGACGCTACTGAACAACCAATGGATCACTGAAGAAATTAAAGGAGAAATCAAAAAATATCTGGAGACAAATGAAAACGTACCATACCAACTCATATGGGATGCAGCAAAAGCCATATTAAGAGGAAAATTCATCACAATACAGGCTCACCTTAACAAACAAGAAAAGTCTCAAATAAGCAATCTCAAACCATACCTAACTGAATTAGAAAAAGAAGAAGAAACAAAGCCCAAAGTCAGCAGGAGAGAAATAATAAAAATCAGAGCAGAAATAAATGCTACTGAAACAAAAAAGGCAGTAGAAAGGATCAATGAAACAAAGAGCTGGTTCTTTGAGAAGATAAATAAAATTGACAAACCCCTAGCCAGACTTACAAAGAAAAAGAGAGACACAGGTCAGATAAATAAAATTAGAATTTAAGAGGAGAAATAACAATGGATATCACAGAAATACAATGGATTGTAGGAGAATACTACAAAAAACTATATGCCAAGAAAATGGACAATCTAGAGGAAATGGATAAATTCTTAGACTCTTACAACCTCCCAAAGCTGAATCAAGAAGAAAGAGAGAATCTGAATAGACCAATCACAAGTAATGAGATTGAAACAGTAATCAAAAGCATCCCCAAAAAATAAAAGCCCAGGACCAGAAGGCTTCCCTGGAGAATTCTACCAAACTTTCAGAGAGGATCTAACACTCATCCTTCTCAAGCTATTCCAAAAAATTAGGGAAGATGGAATGCTTCCTAACACATTTTATGAGGCCACCATCATTGTGATACCAAAGCCTGACAAGGACAACACAAAAAAGGAAAACTACAGGCCAATCTCACTGATGAACATAGATGCAAAAATCCTCAAGAAAATATTGGCAACCCGAATACAGCAATACATCAAAAAGAAAATACATCATGATCAAGTGGGATTTATACCAGGGACACAGGGATGGTTCAACATCTGCAAATCAATCGATGTGATACATCACATTAACAAAATGAGGAATAAAAACCACATGATCATCTCAACAGATGCAGAGAAAGCATCTGACAAGATCCCAACAGCCATTTATGATAAAAACTCTTAACAAAATGGGCATAGAAGGAAATTGCCTCAACGTAATAAAGGCGATACATGACAAACCCCCAGCTAACATCATACTCAATGGGGAAAAACTTCACGCCATCCCTCTGAGAACAGGAACAAGACAAGGATGCCCACTATCACCACTCTTATTCAACATAGTACTGGAGGTTTTGGCCAGAGCAATTTGGCAAGAGAAAGGAATAAAAGGAAGCCAAATAGGGAGTGAAGAAGTGAAACTCTCACTGTTTGCAGACGACGTGATCTTATATATAGAAAACCCCAAAGAATCCATTGGAAAACTATTAGAAATAATTAACAACTACAGTAAAGGTGCAGAGTACAAAATCAATTTACAAAAATCAGTTGCATTTCTATACTGTAATAATGAACTTAAGGAGAACTCAAGAATACAATTCCATTTACAACCGCAATGAAAAGAATAAAGTGTCTAGAAATAAATTTAACCAAGGAGGTGAAGGACTTATACAATGAAAACTATAAGACATTATTGAAAGAAATAGATGGTGACATGAAGAGACGGAAAGAGATTCCATGCACATGGATTGGAAGAATAAACATAGTTAAAATGTCCATACTACCCAAAGCAATCTACAGATTCAATGCAATCCCCATCAGAATTCCAATGACATTCTTCACGGAAACAGAGCAAAGAATACTAAAATTCATATGGGGCAACAAAAGACCTGGAATTGCTAAGGCAATCCTGAGAAAAAAGAATAAAGCTGGAGGCATCACAATCCCTGACTTCAAAATGTACTACAAAGCCATAGTGATCAAAACAGTATGATACTGGTACAAAAACAGGCACACAGATCAATGGAACAGAACTGAAAGCCCAGAAATAAAACCACACATATATGAACAGCTAATCTTCAACAAAGGCGTCAAAAACATACAATGGAGAAAAGACAGTCTCTTCAACAAATGGTGTTAGGAAAACTGGACAGCCACACGCAAAAGAATGAAAATAGACCATTATCTCACGCCATACACAAAAATAAACTCAAAATGGATCAAAACTTGAAGATAAGTCCTGAAACCATAAAACTCCTGGAAGATAATATAGGTAGTACACTCTTTGACACAGAACTGAAAAAGATCTTTTTGAATACCATGTCTTCTCAGACACGGGGAACAAAAGAAAAATTAAACAAGCGGGAGTTCATCACACTTAAGAGCTTCTGCAAGGCAAGAGAAACTAGGATCAAAACCAAACAACAATCCAACAATTGGGAGAAAATATTTTCAAATCATATACCCTATAAGGGATTAATCTCATAACATATAAGGAACTCACACAACTCAACAACAAAAAAACAAAGAGCCTGATCAAAAAATGGGCAGAGGATACAAGCAGACATTTTTCCCAGGAAGATATAGAGATGGCCAACAAACAGATGAAAAGATGTTCAACATCACTAACGATCAGGGAAATGCAAATCAAAACTACACTAAGATACCACCTTACGCCTGTTAAAATGGCTATAATCACTAAGACTAAAAATAACAAATGTTGGAGAGGGTGTGGAGAGAAGGGAACCCTCACACACTGCTGGTGGGAACACAAACTGGTGCAGCCACTATGGAAAACGGTATGGAGATTCCTCAAAAAACTAAAAATAGAACTACCAAATGACCCAGCTATCCCACTACTGGGTATCTACCCAAACAATTGAAATCAACAATCCAAAGTAACATATGCACCCCTATGTTCATTGCAGCACTATTCACAATAGCCAAGACATGGAAACAATCCAAGTGCCCATCAACTGACTGGATAAAGATGTGGTGTGTGTGTGTGTATATATATATATATATATATACACACACACACACACACACACACACACACACAATGGAATACTACTCAGTCATAAAAAAGACAAATTCATCCCATTTGCAACAACATGGATGAACCTGGAGGGAATTATGCTTAGCGAAATAAGACAGACTGAGAAAGACAAACATCAGATGATTTCACTCATATGTGGAATATAATAAGCACATGGACAAAGAAAACAGTTCAGTGGTTACCAGGAGATGGGGTGGTGCAGGGTGAGCACAGGGGGTGAGGGGGGAGCACCTATGTGAGGACAGACAAGAAATAACGTACAACTGAAATTTCACAATGATGAAAACTATTATGAACTCAAATAAAAAAAAAAAAAATGAAGGGTTTGATTTAGGTGGCAGGCCGGTGGCCAAGTGGCTGAGTTCACATGCTCACTTCGGCAGCCTGGGGTTCAGCAGCTTGGATCCTAGGCACAGACCTAGCACCACTCATCAAGCCACGGTGAGGCGGCATCCCACATGGAAGAACTAGAAGGACTTACAGCTAGAATATACAACTATGTACTGGGGCTTTGAGGAGGAAAAACAAAAGGGAAGATTGGCAAAAGGTGTCGGCTGAGGGCCAATCTCTCCTCATCAAAAAAAAAAAAAAGAGAGAAGGGTTTGATTTAAAGAAAACCAAAATTCATCTTCCTGTTATAGTTTAAAAATATCTCTGTTTAAAATAATATCTGAGTAATTCAGGGTCCATAAAACCAAAACTTTAAATTACTTCTTTTCTCTACTGTATACCCCCATACCCAACTCCAAAGAGAGGTTACCAGAATTTGACTTTATGAGGAATTTCTTTTACTGATTTGTGTTTGTCTGCCTCTGAGGTAGCCCAGCCTAGAAAGGAAAGCCAACAAGCAGTCATCTTCATGGCGGGATAGCTGGACTACCCAGGGTACTGTTGAATTGCCTGAAGTGTTCCTGGGTCACTAGTTTATATAGTAATAATATGGGTTTCATTTGCATTGTTTTCTTTTGTCTTTACTGTTTTACTTGTGGTTTTGTACATAAAGGTTTAACTATGAAACAAATGAATATGAAATGCAAACTTTAATAACTACTAAAGCAAACTTTGTACTATTAATATAAATGATAATTAAGTTTTGACTTTTAGAACTCACCCTAATATATCTTTTTTTAAGGGATTTAGGGGGAACAAATTACCCACTTTTAAGTGGGGGAAGACTGTAATTCAATTAACCCGAATTAGGCAACTTACAGCCACAGAGGTGACCCTGGCAGGCTATGAGAATGAGCCTCTCAGACCTCTAACTACAGGGAACATTAACTGAGGGCCTCAGCTGCTGCACTCTGAAATCCATCACCGTGTTTGTGAAGAGGCCACGCTTCTCACTGGCTGCTCCCTGTCAGTGACTGAGCAGGACAGGCATACTAAGACAGGCCTATTCCTGGGATGTGAGAAATTCTTGTGATGGGCAACTTTCACTCAAGGACTCGGTGAACTTTCCTTAGAACTACACTGCATTGTAAGATGCTTTCACCCAAAGTTCCTTCCTTCCTTACCTCTTTCCTTCACTTGGAGTCAGACTTGCATCACAGTCTGACACTCTCCCTGCCTCCTTCCTCATTTTCTCTCACAAGCACTTCTCCTGAAAAATGTCTTGCATGCTTAATCTCATATTGGCATCTGCTTCTCCCTGAAGCAATACACGTTTTTTAAAAATCTAGCCATTTTAAACAAATTTTTTTTTTAAAGATTGGCACCTGAGCTAACAACTGTTGCCAATCTTCTTTTTTTTTCTGCTTTTTCTCCCCAAATCCCCCAAGTACATACATAGCTGTATATCTTAGTTGTGGGTCCTTCTAGTTGCCGCCTCAGCATGGCCTTATGAGCGGTGCCATGTCCACATCCAGGATCCGAACTGGCGAAACCCTGGGCCGCTGAAGCAGAGTGCACGAAATTAACCACTCGGCTACAGGCCGGCCCCTAAACAAATTATTTCTAAAATATAGCATATGCTTCCCTATTTGCTAAAATAGAATACACTGAACATGACAATCCCAATGACTTTTGACTGGTGAAGATCCCAACTAAGACCTAGCTAACTCATTAGTAGTACATTCTTGAGGGAAGAGACTCAGAACTACATGCAATTCAACAAACATGTACTGAGCACCTGCTATACTTGAGAAATATGCTAAGCATTATAGGGAACACAAAGGTGAGGAGGACTCTATTTTTGCCCTAGAGTAATTCCCAATACATATAGAGGAGGAGCAAAGCCACAGATACAAACAAACATTAAAGGGCAGAACATCATTAAGTGCTAAAACTGAGGTATAAAGTACTAAGGAAATTAAGAGATTCATTCTACTTAGGAGATGCAGTTGTAGTAGAAAGGCTTTTAGAGGAGATGGCAATTGAAGTGTACTTTGAAAGACATTTCTCAGGGCCTTCAGGTTGTACCTGCCTGTAGTTACTGAGGATAGTCCAACAAAGAAGCCTGCCATGCCTGCCATACTTGGCTACCCGCAAAGTGTAAATCCCTCCTATCACAATCCTCTCATACCCTCTCATTCCCAGTGTATTGATGGTTTCCTAGTTCCCCTCCAAACGAGCTCCTCTCCCAGGATTCCTCTTTCATCACCATCATCACTTAGACCCCCTAAACCAGAAACCTGAGAATTTGACTTTTCTTTCTCACTATCCTTTCAATGACCAAACTACCTCTAAATTTCTCTGAAATCTGTCCACTTTTCTCTATCCCCACAGCTACTACCCTAGTCAAGACTACCTCATCCCTTCCATGAATTGCTGTAAATATCTCCTAACTGGCCTTTGTTGCCTACAGTTCTGCTGCCATTTAATCCATGCTCCACAGAGCAGACAGTGATCCTTCAAAATTCCTATCTAATTGTCAATACCCTACTTAAAATCCTTCAGTGGTTCTCTACTGCTCACAAGATAACAGGCAATAATTTGGCTCAGAAGATCTGGCCCCACACTCCAGACTCCAGTTACTCAGAAATCCTAAGATGCTGAGCTCCTCTTGGACTCCAAGCAATCAGAAATCCTTGGAACACACTTCCTCCTTATCCTCACCTGGTTAACTCCCACTTCCATTTAAAATGTCGCGTCTATAGACAAGACATAAAGTACAACTGAAATTTCACAATGATGTAAACTATTATGAACTCAATAAAAAAATAAATGAATAAATAAAATGAAATAAACTGTCACTTCTATCACTCCCAAATATAAACACACAAGGATAGTCTCCTGGGGCTGGCCCCGTGGCCGAGTGGTTAAGTTCGCGTGCTCCACTGCAGGCAGCCCAGTGTTTCATTGGTTCGAATCCTGGGCGCGGACATGGCACTGCTCATCAAACCACGCTGAGGCAGCGTCCCACATGCCACAACTAGAAGGACCCACAAAGAAGAATACACAACTATGTACCGGGGGGCTTTGGGGAGAAAAAGGAAAAAATAAAATCTTTAAAAAAAAAAAGGATAGTCTCCTAGCTTCCTATTGCCACTCCAAGACCATTACTTCTCAGCCTTTTCCTTTATGGTCTATGCTATATTTCCACTAACTACTGCCTTTAAAATTCTTACTTTTTTAATGCAGCAGAACCATTTTTTAAAATGTAATCCTATGCAGAGCCCCAATACATAAAAGGGCTGAGCTTCTCAGCTTAAAGCAAGGGGTTTCAAAACCCTTTCATTGAGCCTTTCTCTCCTTCCTAAGGCACTTCTTCCTAAAATCTAAGGTGTAGGACAATTAGAACACCATTGTACTTGTATTATACTGCCTACTCAAAGGATGCAACCCAGTACAGTGGAAAGAGTTGTCTTTGAAGGTAGACAAGCTTAGGTTCAAATCCTGATTCTAGCAACTTGCTTCGCTGAGGATCCATTTCCTCAGCTGTAAAACTCAGCTATAAAAATTACCACCTTGAAAAGTCAATGGGTGGAACAGAGATAAGTAATGTAAAGTCCCAAGCCCATAGTGCTTAGAATACTGGCCATAGCAGGAACTCAACAAAATACTAACTGCTATGGTTTACCCAGGAAATGTAAGGTTTTAACATTCAAAAATCAATCAATGGAACTTATCATATTGACAAAAGAAAGGAGAAAAACCTTATGATCATTTTAACAGACAGAAAAATCTTTTTACAAATTCAATACCCATTTATGATTTTAAAAAACCCAAAAACACTCAGAAAAACTAAAAATGGAGGGGGGAATCCTCAATCTGATTAAAGGCATCAATAAAAACTAACAGCTAACATCACACTTAACGGTGAATTAAGATATGCATTTCCCTTAAGAAAGGGAACAAGATAAGGATGACTACTCTCACTATTTTGATTCAACATTGTAATGGAGGCCCTAGCCAATAAAATAAAGCAAGAAAAAGAAATAAATATCAGATTGTCTCTATTTGCAGATGACATAATTATGTAGAAAATTCTATGCTACAAAACAACTACTAGCAAGATCAAAGGATACAAGATCAATATAGAAAAATCAGTTGCATGCTTATAATACTTGGAGCAAACAACTGAAAAATAAAATTTTAAAACAATTTACAATAGTATCATAAAACAAAATATTAAAGATTAAACTTAAACAAAGACACATAAGATTTCTACACTGCAAACTACAAAATGTTGCTGAGAGAAATTAAAAAGTCTAAATAAATGGAGAGATATACTGTGTTCATGGATCCAAAGATTTAATATTATTAAGACATCAATTCACCCTAGTGATCCATAGATTCAATACAATCACAATCAAAATCTCACAAGAATTTTGGGGTAGAAATTGACGGCTGATCCAAAATTTATATTGAAATGTAAAATCTAGAAACACTAAAACAATATTTTAAAAGAAGAACAAAATTAGAGAACTTACACTACTTAACTTCAAAACTTACTCTAAATCTACAGTAATTAATAGCACAGTACTTGTGTAAAGATAAACAAATAGATCAATGGAATAGAATGGAGGGCCTAGAAATATATATATAAATATATTTATAATGTGTATTACATATTTAAATATGTATATTTATATAATATATACTATATATATTCATTTAATTTGCACAAAATCATCAACACAATCCAACAGGGAAAGAAAAGTCAACAAATATTTCTGAAATAACTAGATATTAGCATAAAAAAAGAATCTCAATTCCTACCTTATGTCATACACAACAATTAATTTGGAATGAACCATAAATTATGTAAAAGCTAAAATCATTAATCTTTTAGAAAACAGCATTAGGAGAATATCTTCATGACTTGGTGGCAAGCAAGGGGTTCTTGGACACAGAGCGCAATATAACCTTAAAAGAAAAAAAACCTGATAAATTTGACTCCATCAGTATTAAAAACTTCCGCTCATCAAAAAAACACCACTGCGGGGGCTGGCCCCACAGCCCGGTAGTTAAGCTCAGATGCTCTGTTTCAGCAGCCCAGAGTTTCGCCAGTTCAGACCCTAGCCGCAGACACAGCACCACTCATCCGGCCATGGTGAGGTGGCGTCCCACATGCCACAACTAGGACCCACAACTGGAATATACAACAATGTACTGGGGGGCTTTGGAGAGAAGGACAAATAAATAATTAAATAAAATCTTACAGGGGAAAAAAAACACTAGGAAAATGAATAGAGAAGCCACAGGCTAGAAGAACATATTTAGGCAGACTGCCCAAAAGAAGATATACAAATTGCCAATAAGAACATGAAAAAGTGCTCAATATCATTAGACATCAGGATAATGCAAATTAAAACCACACTGAGATACCATCATAATGACTAAAATTAAAGACTAATAAACGAAATATTGCAAGGATGTGGAGCACCTGGAACTCTCATACATTGTTGATGGGAATGTAAAATGGTACAACCACTTTGGTAAAAGGTCTAGCAGTTTCTTATAAAACTAAACAGATACTGACTCTATTAGCCATTTCTCCTGGCATTCACCCAAGAGAAATGAAAACATATGTCTACAAAAAGATCTGGGTAAGAACATTCATGGCAGCTTTATTCCCAATAGCCCCAAACTGGAAACATCCCAGGTATCCATCCACTTCATAAACAAACTCTGACATATTCATATGATAGAAAAAAGGACTGAATTCTTGATAAACACAACCTCAAAAGCCTTACCAAAAATATGTAGTGTATGATTCTATTTATATGATGTTCTAAAATAGATAAGATTAATCTATGGTAGGATGACAAAAGATCAGAACACAGGTTGCTTCTGGGAAATGGGGGCAGGGACTGACTGAGAAGGCGCAGGAGGGAAATTTCAGGAGTGACAATAGTGTTTGGTATCTTTGTAGATGTTTGGGTATTATGCATTTGTCCAAACTCATTAAATGGTACAATTAACACTGGTGTATTCTACTGTACATAAATTTTACCTACAAAAGGAAAAAGAACCATAAACAAATACTGAACTCTAGTTAATGATATGCATGCTGAAGTGTTTAGCGGTAAAGTGTACAGATGTCTGCAACTTACTCTGAAATGCATCAAAACATAAGATGGATTGGTGGATGGATGGAGGGATAGATAGGCATGTGATAAAGACAGTAAAATGTTAATTATATAATCTAGGTGATGAGTATATTGGTGTTTACTGTACAATTCTTTCAACTTCTATGTTTATTCGAAATTTTTCATAAAAGAATGTTGGGTAAAAAACTTGATCACAAGAAAAAAAAATTCTAAAATGAAGTGCAAAGTTTTTTCCTATTCCACCTACAGCTGTAATAAAAAAATGCATTATGGTGAGCAGGGAGCAGCTGCCACTTGTATTATTTGGTTAAAGCATCCTTACCACTGTTATTTCTGGACCTCCCTGCCACTGCAGTCTTCCTCTCCACTACAACACATACCATAATCCTTGTGGACTTCATCATTCAATACACCAACTTCAGAGCTCCTAATTGTCTCTTCTCCTTCATCTCTGGAATCTTAAAACTCCAAAACATAATTATCATCATCTCTAATCATAATCTGCTATTTGCTCCCATTACCCCCCTCTTCCAATTCATCAAGATTTCTAATCCATGGAGCTTTCATTGATACCTCCATTACCTCTCTTATAGCTTTACTTCCTCTCTATCACCTGAAATATCCCTAGCCTCCTAGTTTCTACCAAAATCACCTGCAACCATCTTCTCAACCCATTTACCTGAATTGATGAGTGCTGCTGGAGGAAAATTTGACAACCACCAGACCAATGAATGCTACTCCAAATTTATGGTCCTCACACTTAGCACTGCTCAGTAATTCCTCTCTAATTCACTGGTTGGCTCCTTCTCCACACTTCACAGCAGCAATTCCAAAACTTTATCACTCCTCTTAACTCCTTACTCATTGCTCTTTCCTCATTCTTTGTAAAAGGATCTTGCCTTTCATTTCATCATGAAAATAGAGGCTACCTAGCATGAACTCCCTGCTCCCCCAACCTACAACCCATCTTTATCTCTTTCCCTCCTGTTTAGAAAAAAGGGTGTCATCACCCCTGCCAGAGGTAGCATAACACAGTGTTTAAAAATGCAGATTCTGTAACCAAATTGCCCTTTCCAAACCTCAGTTCTCTCTATTCTAAAATGGAGGCAATAATACATAGTATCCTGTGAGAATTAGAGAACACATGAGGCACTTAAAATAGTACCCGGCAAACAGTTCAAGGCAAATCCCATTGCTTGTGTTCCTGAGCTCCTCTCTCTTCCTTCTTCAGCATCTTCACCAGCATTCTCTACCACTTACTTCCCCAAAGGCTCCTAACTCACACGAGTTTCTATCACCTTTAAATAAAAAACAAAAGTGCCTCCCCAACCTTGAATCCCCTTGCCACAGCAAAAGGGATCCTCTTTACCCCTCACCTTTCCAAGCTTCTAGAAAAAATATTCTTAAAAAAAAGTCATCTGTCCTCACTATTTTTTCCGATGCCTTTCAATCTTCTACTCACACTGAAACTGCCTGGACATAAGTGACCCCTTAGCTGTCAAATCTAACACTTTCAGACACCTTATTTGACTTTTCTGTAGCCTGATATGGTTAATGACTCTTTTCTCGAAACTCCTTCGTTTCCCAGCTTCTCAGACACTAAGGTCTCATTCTTTCTACCTGATTCCTTCCTTCTTAATCTCCTTTACTCAGTCCTTTCCCTCTGCTCTCCCCTACACATGACATTGTCCATTATCTTCCCCCAGTTCTGATGCCAGCCCTATTTCAGTTTTACCTCTAATCATTTTCAGTGGGTGGCCTCATCCACCTTTTTTAACACCTTCATTGAGGTACAACTAACAAAATAAATTGCACATATCTGAGCTGCACAATCTGTTAAATTTTAACAAATATATACAACCCTGAAACTATCAGCACAATCAAGACAAATGAACATAAAAACCTCCCCACTAAAACAACTATTGACCTGCTTTTTGTCACTATAGATCAGTTTGCATTTTCCAGAATTTTATGTAAATAGAATTATACAGAATATACTCTTTTTTTGGTCTGGTTTCTTTCACTCAGCTTAATTATTTTGAGATTCAGCCATGTTGTTATGCATATCAAGAGTTTATTCCTTTTTATTGCTGAGCACTACTCCATTGTACGGTTTTATCACAATTTATTTATTCATTCGCCTGTTGATGGACATTTGGGTAGTTTCCAATTTTTTGCTGAACAGAGCCGCTACCAACATTTATGTATAAGTCTTTGTATGGATATAGGCTTCATCTATTCTAACGGCTTTACTTACACACCTAGAAGGCACAAATCTGCTTTGCCAGATACTAACAACCAATTTGCCAGTTTGACAAGTCTACCTGGATAACCCAAAAGGACTTCTAAATTAACATGTCCAAAACTCATCTTATTACGCCACTCTGTTCACCCTAACAGCTTCTTCTCCCTGTATTCTCTATCCTAAAACCAGAAACTTAAGACTCTTGCTACTCTCTTACTACTTCCCCCAATTATTCAGTGAGTTACTAGGTTCTGTCAATTTTGCCTTTTAAACATCTCTCAAATAAAATCCATTCCCACAATTCCGTCCTATCTGATGCACCCTTAATTCAAATGCATATCATCTCTTAGCTGGACTAGCCTTCTAACTTTTCTCCTTACCCAAAGTCTCATTCTTCTCCAATCCATTTTCTATTATATGGCCCAAGTGAATTTTCTAAATTCAAATCTGACGTTACTCTACTTAAAATTCCTCAATGACTTCTATGCCCTCAAGATAAAATTCAAACTCCTTAGTTTAAAACACAAAACATTCTCTATAATCCACTTTCCTCTCCAAAATCATCCTCTGCCACTTTCCATCATGTTCTAACTTAGTCATTTCTGGATGATGTCACTTACCTTTTTATCCTTACTGCCAAGGGCAATACTTGGTCTGCTGTAGGCATGATATATTTGTGCAATACATAAGACAGGACTTAAACTGATAGATGCAGTGAGATACTCTGGGCATATTCAGGACAAGTAGTAGTTCAGTCTGGCTGAAGCATGAAGAATATGAAAGATTATGGTAGGCAGTCCAGTCAGAAAAGCAGGATGAAGCCAGATCATTGATCACCATCAATTCCATGCCAAAGATTGTGCACTTCACCCTATGCCCTCAAAAGACACCAAGAGTTCTGAACAAGAGTGTGACATGTTCAGAAGTGTACCATAACCTCTGAAATTCGAAAAACAGGCAAAGGAGAGGTGAGGGACAGCAAAGTCAGTTAAGAGGTTATCACAGCAGTCTGGGAAAGGAGACTCAGAGTATTTGGAGTAGGAGGGAATAGATGAGAACATGTCAAAGGGGAATAAATCTATAGGTTGCGTCTGGGTGTAGGTAGTAATGCAAAAGAGAGAAGTCCAAGATGACACCAAAGTTTTGAACCAGTCAAATAAAATAATAAAGCCATTAATTAAGAGGAAAAATGTTTAAATGCTGCATGGAGGGGACGGAGGTGATGGTTTTAGTTTGGGTACTCCCTCACCCATTCGTTCAAACTTAAGTGCCTACTAGGTGTCAGGCACTGTATCAACGGAGGGTAAAATACCATCCCTGTTCTCTAGGACCATCCAATCTGGTTGGGGAGGGGAGAGGACAAGTAAGTAGGAACTTAAAAATCATTGTTAAGTGCTAGGCTAGCGAGCTAAAAGAAAATGAAAAAAGACTCTCCAACTCAGCCCTGAGGATTTGAGAAAAGATCTGAGGTCGAATGAGTCTAAAAGGGTAAGTAGTGTCAGACCAGGCAAAGGGCAGTCCGGGTGAAGAGAAGAGTGTGTCCAAAGAGCCTCAGGTAAGATAACACAAGTTGGGCACAACTGCTAATAGTGCAGTAAGTCCAAAAGAAGAGTTGAGATATGGAGATAGCCACATGAAATGTCTGGCAGGCAGGTGAAAATGCACGTTTTGAGCTACCAAGAGCAGATATGAAATATATTTTCAATCTTGTCTTAGGTGGCTTAGAATTATCATTAGTGGATATTTTAAATAAGAATTTCTACTTAGCTGGACTGTGTACACTTCCACCTCCTCCCATCACTTTTACTGGCACACAAGGGTATCTCTACTTAAAGTCAAAGCTAGGTTACGTAAATAAGAAAGAGGACTGGTGGGGACTGTGGTAAATTGGAGATACGTGCCATGTCTAAAGAGGACAGTCATTTACTCAGCTCCAGCAGTTTACTGCCTTGCTTGAATGCAGGCCCAATGTGGAGAGATCTTCCTATTCTTCAAGAAAAGCTGAAAATTCAGATTTTATTTAATATTTCCCACTTTTAAATTACTGGCAACTAATTACATTAAAAACAAAACAAACTGTGCTAGCCAAACAAAATGCTTCTGTGGATAGATTTCAGCAAGGGCCACCAGTGTGGCAGAGTTACATCTAGTCTTTCCACTACTTCATAGGACCCTCAACTGATGGGTATTTTCATGGTTACTCTGGGATAGAAGTTGCCTGCTTCTAAGCAAAATACCCCCAAACTGGTGGTGTTTTATGAGTTCTTTTGTATGTTTTCAAAAATTTTTCTATCTCCTCTCCACCTCAGTCAGGATACCTGCTTCTAGCATCACTGAGACCTCCTACTCCCCTTCTATTACAAGCTAAGATATCAAAGATGTCAAGCTTGCAGGTAAAGCAAAGTAAATAGTGTGAGAGCCTGACGGGATTACTAAAGAATAAAGTATACAAGGTATATGGCATCTCTCTGGTTTTCTTAGAAAACAATATCACAGAGATGTTTGTGACTACTCAGACACTTGAGGGAAAAAGTCAGTAACTTATACGTGAAATATATGACCAATTTCTGCTAACAAACCAAATAGTTTCCACTGTAAGATACCAAGAGGGAGAGGGGGAGAACAGGGCAAAAGGGAAAGTAAAAGTTGCTGGCTTTTGAGAAATATCAGACACCTTTTAAGACAGTTTTCAAAAGCATAAATGTTCAGAACAAAAGGTACACCATAATCTCAACTCTCAGTAGAAGTAAATACATTTTAACCAGATAACATGAAACATTGTTTGAGGAACGAGAAATTTGCATGTGGAAACACTATTAAAAGACTAAAGCAATCCTATACATATATAGAAAAAGTAAGAGGGAAACAAAAAAATACTCCGGTTGTTTTTATGTTCATTCAAACCACCAGTTTCTGAATTGTCACAATGTTGCTTTAGAAGCTTTTGAAATGTAGCAACATTTCCTAATTATACTTAAACATTTCGAAGTACACATCATAAGGTATATAACTTTAGATAACAATGTGGCAAACTTGAAGAAACAGAGATAGGTTAAAAATTTTAATCAACAAACCAAATAACAGTATCAAGATTTTCGGAGAAAGAAAAGAAAGGAAGGAAGGAAACAGTGGCATGTGCACCCACCCCGGTTAATCGGAGGAGTGAGGGAATTCAGAGGAATGAAGAGTGATTACCGAGGGCGAGCAAAGCAGGCCCTGTTCCCGCTGGCAGGCGAGCACTGCAATTACTTAGAACAAGCATTACAGCCAGAGCCTTCTCGAGCCCACTAAAAGGAGCAGACTGGACACCTAAACCAGAGGTTGACAGCGGCTTCGGGGGGAGATCGAGAAGGCGGAAAAGTGGCCTGCTTTGACCTCCACTGAAAACTGAGGGTCCTCCAACTCCTGTCTCTGAATCAGGGGAGAACACTAACCTCTCAAGGGCTGATTATTCGGACACACTCTCCCTGGCCGCCTGCGGCCTTCCCCCACATCGGGTGACAGCGAGCGCGGGGGAGCCTCGCAGGGGGCGCCGTCCTTTCGGGGAGGCGGTGAGACCGAGAAGAAAGACGGCCCTGCGCGCGCCCCGCCTCCCAGCCCGGCCCGGCGCGGCCCGGCCCGGCGCCCTCGCAGGGGCTGCAGCCGGCCAGCGGGCTCCCGCGCGCTCCTCACCTTTTTCAGCGCCGGCACCAGCAGCCCCCGCCACTTGGGCGCGTTCTCCTCGCTGAAAAACTCGTACGGCAGCTGCTGCGCCTGCATGGTGCCCCCGAGGCGCCTCTGGGCGGGGAGAGGGGCGGCGGCGGCCGGGCCAGGGAGCCGCGAGAGGGCGAGCTCGCAGCACGGAACAGGGCCGCGGCCCCGCCGGACGGCCCGGCCCCCTCGGGGCGCCGCGCGGCCGGGCTAGCCCTGGAAAGGGGGCTGCGGGGCGAGGCCCGCGCCCGGCCACCCACCCGACACGGGCACCAGCCGCGGAGAGCGAACACAGCCCGGAGGCGGCGGCGGCGGCATCCCGCACCACCGCCCCGGGGCCGGGCCCCCCCAACCCTCCCCGGCTCGCCGGCGCCGCCCCGGACTGCCCTCCGCCGCGGCCGCCGCCCGCCGGGGTTGCGCTCCCGAGCCGGGCCTGGCCCCGCGGCGGAGCCGGCGGCTGGGGGAGGGCGTGTGGAGAGACGCTGCGGCCGCGGCGCACGCTCCGCGCAGCGGGGACCCCGAGGCGCGAGCGACCCTGGGCCGGGAGGAGCTGGGGCCGGGGTCTGGCGGGGGAGGGGAAGGGCCCGAGGTCGTTGCTGGGGAATCGGGCTGCCCCGAGGTGCCGCCGCGGCCGCCGCCGCCGCCGCCGGTGTAGCGCTGGAGCTTCCTACTAGCGAACTGAACCTGCTCGCTACTGAGCATGCGCCGCCGGGCAGGGCCGGTTCGCTCCGGGTTTTCCGGCTCCCCAGCGAAGGAGGAGGGAAGCGCGAGGGAGGGAGGGCGTCCCGCCGGGCTGTGGCTGCGCCCCCCAGGGCTGCAGGGGAGGAGCGAACGGGCCCCGAGAAGTCGAGCCCGGGGCTGAGTGGGGCCTGCGAGGTAGGGGATGAGGGGGCGGGGTGAGAGCTACGGTAAAGCGGCCCCCATTGTGTGGTTGGGCCGCGAGGGATCCCACCCCTCTCTTGGAGTCCCTAGACCTTTCGCTTCGGAAAGGGGTGTGTATTTGTGTACTTTGTTCCCGAACGCGAAGATAAGGACTGCCCAGAGCGTGCAATGTATAGTAAACAGACTGGACAAAAGATAGGTGCCTTTCTCACGAAACCTACTGCTCAATATTTGTTGGATGATGGAAGTGATTACGTTTCCAATCGGTCTTTGCACACAACGAAGAATAAAATGTGTACGTGTAGTATTGATTGTGTGTGTGTGTGTGTGTGTGTGTGTGTGTTGGATTCAATATGTTCAGCTTTCAAACCCACTTAAGTACGAACTCCAATAACCACCTACCTCCAGTGGGAATTGAGACCGCTTCTGCAGCTCCCAGATCCCAGAACACTTTACTCATGCCCCTCTCGCATCATTTAGTTTATCATGTTTTGTATCTTTCCTGGCTCTTTCAACCAGATAAACTCCTGAAAGGCATATATTTCCCACCAGGGGCTCTACACAGAATAAGCATTCGGTGAATGTGTGTGGAATGCTAAAGGAGCAATATCTATAAATTGTTCCTACATCCCAGGGGTGGAGGTGTTTGTTTATGACAGTGGCAATGTGTGGCTGGCCCCTTATGGTTTACCATTAAGCACTTTTTTAAACATAATCTCATTTAATCCTCATAGGAAGCCTGTTTTCATTTCACAGATGAGAAGACAGGTTAGAGAACTAGCCTGGATTGAAGGTGACATTGTACTCTGCTATTCCAGAGAATAATAACCAGGATCACATAGATGAGAAAATGTTTAAGCAGTGGTTCTTAATCTCTGCAAAACCCCTTTAAGAATCTCATAAGTCTTAGGTCCTTTCCTGTAAAAATGTACACATACGATTTACATTTTAAAATTCTCCACGCTTTCAAAGTGTTCAGAATGACATTTTGAAAATCATCCATAAAGCCTCTTGGTAAGAAGAGCCACAGCTTCCAGAGGAGATGGGGATAGGAGAAGGGGTCCAGGTAAACATGTCAGCCATCTTCAAATATCTAAAGGACTGTGACATAGAAAACCCATATATGATATGGTTTGTGTGGTTCTAAACTATTGAACTAAGTCAAGCTTCTGCCCCAAATTATTCCTTGGCTTCCCATTGTTCTTAGTGTACCTTTCAAACTACTTAACATGGCCCACAGCCTGTATCTGACTCCTGTTTACATTCTCAACCTTTTCTCACCATTCTCAACCCTGGCTTACCACCCTGCAGTCACACAGGCCTTTTGTCTATTCCTAGAAAACACCAACCTCTTTCCTGCCTCAGGGGCTTTGATCTTCCCTCAGCCTGGAACTCACTCTGCTCCTAGCTGTTCACATGGCTGGTTATAAACGTCATCACCTCCAAGAGGCCTTCTCTGATCGCACTAAGTAGCTCCCGCCTATTCGTTTCTATCATGAGCCTTGGCTTATTTCCTTGCTAGCACAAATCACAGCCTATTTTTTTAGTTCTTGGTCGCCCCCCACTTGAATGTCCAGATCAACAATCCTATGTGTTCGCTCTAGTTCATCATTGTATCCCTAGGACCTACAGTACTTGGCACACAGTAGGCGCTTAATAAATATTTTTGAAGGAATGAAAGTTGAATGGAAGAAACTTTCAGGAATACCTAATCAGAGTTGTCCCAGGAAATCGGTGACCTTCAGAGGTGTGCAAGTAAAAACCCTACATTCACTCACTCGGGATGTCCGGAAGGGTTAAGAGTTTGGACTTGATGACCTCCAAGGTCCCCTTCAACTCCGAGTCTCTGATGTGACTGCAGAAGTAAACAAGCCCCAGAAACACGGATTACAGGCTGGGTTGGGCATGCTTAGCAGCCGGGACAGGTTTTCACTAGTATCTACGTTTTAGCCGCAGACTGAGAGCAGGCAGCTGGAGGGAAATTGCAGCGAAGAGACTCGGCGCTTCCCAGCTCAGAGACCTAAGGGGCGTGGTGCTGACCTCGGAGCCGCTAAGGTCAGGGTGCAATCGAGCTCCTCTGCACCGTTTTCTTATATCTCTTGGGACAAATCAAAACACCTATGGGAGTGCAGCGAGAGAACACAACCGTGGCAGACTCAGAAACACGCTACTAAAAACGTGAAAGCGCCCGGGGCCTCGCAGCGTTGACTGCAGACTACTGCCCCGTGGCGCAGGCGTAGAAGTTCTGTTCGCGCCCCTCCTCAGCCCTAACGAGCCGTAAGCCAGAGCGGATGTGACGCACGGGGACGCGTCCAGGCGGACTAGCCGAGGCCCGAGATGGGCATGTCCAGGCGGGCTAGCCGAGTTCCGAGCGCGTCGCGTCCGAACCCAGACAGCGGGGAAGGGGGAGGGGAGGGCGTCGGTTGGCGCGCCCCCTGCAGGCGGGAGTGAGGCACTCCACTCTCTTGCCCTCTCCGCAGCCCGCAGCAGTCACAGGTTTCCTTCCCTCGCTGCAGCCCGGATCATCCTCCTTAACCAAACTTCAGATCTAGTTAGTCTGCTATTCAAGAGCCTCGTCTGCCATCCCAGGATGAAGTCCAAAGTTCTTTGCTTGGTGTTCATGTCCTTACACAATCGGGCCACTACTTACCTTTCCAGCTATATCTCTCACTCAAAATGAACTGCTAATGCCTCCTATAAACCCATCATTTCTGTCTTTGTTTCCTACATATGCTTTTCCGTCTCCCTGGAATGCCGGTAACCATTCTTCTCCAATCCCACCCGCCACAGCTTCGCCTCACCTCCCATATCCACGCTCACCATGGAACTCTTATCCACGCTGTCGCCCCCGGCTCAAATGCCTCCTTCTCTCTGAAGTCTTTCTCAGGCCCCATTCAGGATTTCTTCCCTTAAACTTCCAGAGCCCAACTGGCATAAGGAACAGCAGTTTCAGCCATTAGCAAAGTTAAGGTCCTCTCTCTTCCAGCAGCATATCTTCCCTTCTCCTCACCCTGTCTGTCTTCCCAATCCCTACTTTCAATTCCACTTCTCCAAATGGTATGTCCCCAAAAAGCTCACAAGAGAAAATAGTGGCTGATAAAACCATTGGATACCTACCCCTTAGCACCTTGGGTTAATACTTGGATTCCCTCCCTCTCCTTTTTTTAAAAAGAATATTTTTTATTTAGTTAATTTTTGAGGTAACACTGGTTTATAACATTATATAAATATCAGATGTACATCATTATATTTCGACTTCTATGTAGACTACATCGTGTTCACCACCCAAAGTCTGATTGCCATCTGTCACCACACACGTGCCCTTTTACCCCTTCCTTTCGTCTTCCCCCCTTCCTCCTCCTCTGGTAACTACCAATCTATTTTCTGTGTCTACATGTTTGTTTGTTGTTTTTGTTTTATCTTCCACATGAGTGAAATCATATGGTATTTGATTCTCTCCATCTGACTTATTTTGCTTAGCTTAATGCCCTCAAGGTCCATCCATGTTGTCATGAATGGCAAGATTTCATCTTTTTTATGGCTGAGTATATATACATATATATCCCATCTTTATCCATTCATTCGTTGATGGGCTTTTAGGTTGTTTCCTAGTCTTGACTATTGTGAATAATGCTGCAGTGAACATAGGGGTACATATATCTTTTTGAATTAGTGTTTTTGTGTTCTTTGGATAAATACCCAGAAGTGGAATAGCTGGATCGTATGGTATTTCTATTCTTAATTTTTTGAGGAATCGCCATACTGTTTTCCATCATGGCTGCACCCATTTATATTCCCACCAGTAGTGCATGAGGGTTCCCTTTTCTCCACATCCTCTCCAACACTTGGTGTTCCTTGTCTTTTAATAATAGTCATTTTGACCAGCATGAGGTGATATCTCATTGTGGTTTTGATTTGCATTTCCCTAATAATTAGTGATGTTAAAAATCTTTTCATGTGCCTGTTGGCCGTGTGTATCTCTTCTTTGGGAAAATATCTGTTCCCTCTCCCTCTCTCTCTCTTTCTCTCTTTCTTGATTTGTGACACAGCAGTCATTATAGATAAACGGGGAAAGGATATACTGTTCAATAAATGAAATATGGCCAATTGATAAATATATATAGAAAAAATGAAATTAGATCCTGTACAAAACAATCCTACATGGATGAAAGACTTAAATGTAAAGAACAAAATTATGAAATTATGAGAAGAAAATGAAAAATATCTTTGTGAGCTCAAAGTAGGAAAAGATTTCTTAAATAAAACACAAAACACACAAACCATAATGGAAAAGTTTGATAAACTTGACTTCATTAAAATAAAGAACTTCTGTAAATCAAAATATGTCACCAAAAAAGTGAAAGGACAAACCATTAAGAGGAGGAAGTAGTTGCAACTCACATAACCAAAAAAGAATTCATATCCAGAACAGGTAGTTTACTTTAGAGGAAATAATAATGGTTAGATGTTCACCTCATTAGTAATCAGGGAAATGAAATTAAAAACACAATGAAATACTACTTCATGCCCATTGAATTGGCAAAAATTTAGAAGTTCGAACAATACTAAGCTTTGGCAATGATTTAAAACAACTGAAATTCTCATCCTCTGCTATGGGAAAATAAATGAGTACAACCACTTTAGATAACCATTTTTTTCTTAAGATTGGCACCTGAGCTAAAATCTGTTGCCAACCTTATTTTTTCCTTTTTTCTTTTCTCCTTCTTCTCCCCAAAGCCCCCCAGTACCTAGTTGTATATTCCAGCTGTAGGTCCTTGTGATTGTGCTATGTGGGACGCCGCCTCAGCATGGCTTGATGAGCAGTGCCATGTTCACACCCAGGATCCAGACTGGTGAAACCCTGGGTCACCGAAGTGGAGCGCATGAACCTAACCACTCGGCACAGGCCAGCCCCACTATTTGTCTTTTCTTAAAAGGTAAACATGAGCTTGTCCTATATAAACTAGCATAGATGTATTCCCATAGCATATATGTACCAGAGAAAGTTCCTCACTGCATTGTTTGTAATCACATAAACGGTTAGAATGGGTAAACAAATTGTGGAATACTATAGAGCAGCAAAAATGAATGAACTACAGTTTACACATTTCTATAGACTTAACATTTATGTTTCACCCAAAATTCATATGTTACCTCCTAATCGCCAGTGTAATGGTATTTGGAAGTGGCTTTGGGGGAGGTTATTAGACAACGAGGATGGAGCCCTCATGAATGGGAATAGTGCCAATATAAAAGAGACCCCAGAGAGATCCTTCACCCCTTCCACCACGTGAAGACACAGAGAGAAGACAATCATCTATGAACTAGGCAGCAGGCTCTCATCAGACACGGAATCTGCTGGCACCTTGATCTTGGGCTTTCCAGTCTCTAGAACTGTGAGAAATAAATTTCTGTTCTTTATAAGCCACCCAGTCTATGGTATTTTGTTATAACAGCCCAAACAAACTAAGACACACATAAACATAGATGAATCTTTAAAAAATAACACTGAGCAAGACGCAGAAAACTACCTGCTATATGATTCATTATATAAACTGATAAAAACAAGTAGAACTGAATTGTGTGTTATTTATTGTGATGAACAACCTCCAAGATGGTCCAATGAGTCTTGCCCTCCTAGTATTCCTGCCCTGGTATAGACACCACTCCCACATTGAATAGACAATCCTGTTCAATAGTCAATCTGCAAAATAGGATTTCGCAGAAATTATGTGTGTGGTTTCTGAGACTGAGTCTTAAAAGGCATTGTGACTTTAGTCTCTCTGTCTCTTGGACCTCTTATTCTGAGAGAAGCCACTGCCATGTTGTGAGGACACTCAAGCTACCCTATGGAGAAGCCCACACAGAGGAACTGAGGCCTCCTGACTTTAGCCATGTGAGTGAATCGTCTTGGAAATAGATCCCCCATCCCAGTCAAGCCTTCAGATGACTGTAATCTGGTTAAGATCTTGATTGCAACCTCTTCAGAGTTTCTGAGCCAGAATCACTCAGATAATCCATTTCTAAATCCCTGACTCTCAGAAAATGTGAGATAATAAATATGTGTTGTTTTAAGCCACTAAGTTTTGGGGTAATATGTTATGCAACACTAGAAAACTAATATTTTGGGGCCAGCCCTGTTGCCTAGTGGTTAAGTTCGGCATGTTCTGCTTCAGCAGCCCAGGTTCAGTTCCCAGGTGTGGACCTACACCGTTCGTCTGCAGCCATGCTGTGGCAGTGACCCACATACAAAATAGAGGAAGATTGGTACAGATGTTAGCCCAGGGCGAATCTTCCTCAAGCAAAAAGAGGAAGATTGGCAATGGATGTTAGCTTAGGGTGAATCTTCCTCAGAAGAAAAAAAAAATCTTAAAAAACAAAAGAAAGCAAATATTTTTATGGATATGTACATAAGTGGTAAAATTACAACAAAATATTATTGGGGGAGGCCAGCCCTGTGGCCAAGTGCTTAAGTTTGTGTGCTCCGCTTCTGCGGCCCAGGGTTTTGCCGGTTCAGATCCTGGGTGCGGACATGGCACCACTCATCAGGCCATGCTGAGGCGGTGTCCCACATGCCACAACTAGAAGGACCCACAACTGAAATGTGCTGGGGGACTTTAGGGAGAAGAAGAAGGAAAAAAAAAAGATTGGCAACAGATGTTAGCTCAAGTGCCAATTTCTAAAAAAAAATTATACCAAAATATTAAATTAATACCAAATTCATAATAGTGGTTATGGAGGGTGTATGGATATGGAGAGATCTTTAAGATATGTTAATTGTAGGAACAAATAGTGTAGAACAGCATTTGCAGTTGAGGAGGTTTTATGCAAGGATCTATTGAGATGCTGGTAATGTTCTATTTCTAACCTGAGTAGTAGGTATACAGCTGTTTGTCTTATTATTTTAAAATTTCAACACATATGCTCTTCTTTGTATGCATAATATGTTACAAACACACACTACACAGAAAAGGAGGAGTGATGGCTATGATGGGCCAATATATAGAGAGCAAAGCAGATTCATAGGCAATTCTGAACAGGACTGTGACTGTCTCAGAAAGGCATGTCAGAGAGAAAAATCTACCTGCTCTTAATTATAGATCAGAGCTGGAAGAAGCTAGAAGTAAACACAAGGAGACAACAGTCTAAAGACAAACCATGTGAAGCACCAGTTTCCCTTTTCTCCTCCTCTCCCCAACAACCAAAGGCTGACATTTCCAAAGCTTCTCAATCTCGGACACTAAGGGTGAGACAGACAACTGATGAGTGAAAATGAGAGCAACATTTTGGTTTGAACTCAGGTCACCCAACTCAAGTCCTTCATTGATCTTTGCTGCCTCAAGCAAATTACTTAATATCCATAATAAGAACTTGTATAATTTGTGTCCAGAGAAAGTAACCTCATCAGTCAAGAACCCGTTGTATAAGGAGTTCAATACCTGAATATAAGGAACCATGATGTGCAATTCAAAGACACTCAAAGGTTAATTTAAAAATAATTTGGCGTTTAAAATTTCAAATAAGTAATATATTCACATGATTCAAAAAGTGTCTTTTGGGGCTGGCCCCGTGGCCGAGTGGTTAAGTTCTCGCGCTCCGCTGCAGGCGGCCCAGTGTTTCATTGGTTCGAATCCTGGGCGCGGACATGGTACTGCTCATCAAACCACGCTGAGGCAGCATCCCACATGCCACAACTAGAAGGACCCACAACCAAGAATATATATCTATGTACCGGGGGGCTTTGGGGAGAAAAAGGAAAAAAATAAAAAATCTTAAAAAAAAAGAAGTGTCTTTTTTCACCCTGCACACCAGCTATAGTACTTCTACCCTATTTCCTAACAGGTAACAATTTTTATTACTTTTTTATATATTCCTTCAGTTTCTTGATACAAACACAAGCAAACACAAATATAATTTTTAACAGAAAAGTGTCAAAACAGTACAAAGATTCTCATATACCTTTCATGCAGATTCACCAATTTTTAACATTTTGCCACATTTTCTATATCATTTTCTCTCTCTCTCTGCTCTATCCTTGTCTCTCCATAAACACATATATACATACAAATATGCATATATGCATATAATTTTTCTTCATAATTACTTGAGAGCAACTTGTACACATTATCCCTGTTTACCCCAAAGATTTCAGTGAGTCAGTGTTCATTTCCTAAGAACACGGACTTTCATTTACATAACCACAGTAAAATTATTAAATTCAGAAAGCTAACATTGATATAATACTATCATCTTATCTACAGACCATATTCAAATTTCACCAATTGTCCCAACAATGTTCTTTACAGAGGTTGTTTTTCCTGGTCTAGGATCATATATTGCTTTAGTTTTCTTGTCTCTTTAGTCTCCTTTAATCTAGAACAATCTCTCATTCTTTCTTTGTTTTTCATGGTATTGACATTTCTTAAGATGACAGGCCATTTTGTCTTATAATGTCCCTCAGTTTGGGTTTGTCTGAAGTTCTACCATGATAAGACTCAGGTTTTGCATTTTTGGGCACATAAGTGATGTGTCCTGAATGTGTCACATCAGAGGGGACATAATGACAGTTTACCCCATCATTAGTGATGCCAGCTTTGATTTCTTAGTTAAGGAGGAGTCCACCAAATTTATCCAGTGTAAAGTTATTTTTCCCTTTGTTGTTAATTAGTAACTTGTTCAAATACATGTTGTTTTTAAAAACAGCTTTATTGTGATATAATTCACATACTGTACAATTCACCCATTTAAAGTGTTCCATTATTTTTAAGTATAGTCACAGAATTGTGCAACCATCACCACAACCAATTTTGGGATATTTTCATCATCCCAAAAAGAAACTTCATATCCATGAGTAGTCATTCTTCATTTCTCCCCAACCTCTACCCCCACTCCTCCAGGCAACCAATAATCTATTTTCAGCCTCCATAGATTTGCCTATTCCAGATAGTTCGTATAAATGGAATCATACAATATGTGGTCTTTTGTGACCGGCTTCTTTCACTTAGTATAATGCTTTCAAGGTTCTTTCATGCTACAGCATGTATCAGTATTTCATTTCTTTTCATTGTCAAATAGTATTCCATTGTATGGATATACTACATTCTGTTTATCCATTCATCAGTTGATGAACATTTGGGTTATTTCCACTTTTGGTCTATACTGAATAACACTACAATAAACATTCATGTGCAAGTTTTTGTGTAGACATATATTTTCATTTCTCCTGGGTATGTATCCAGGAGTGGAATTACTGGATCATATAGTGACCCTATGTTTAATCTTTTGACAAATAGCCAGACTGTTTTCTGAAGTGGTTGCATCATTTTACATTTCAACCAGCAATGTATGAGGGTTACAGTTTTTCCATATCCTCACCAACACTTGTATTGTCTTTTTTATTACAGCCATCCTAGTGGCTATGAAGTAGTATGTCATTGTGGGTTTTGATTTGCATTTCCCTGATTCCTAATGCTGTTGAGTATCTTTTCATGTGCTTATAGGCCATTTGTATATCTTCTTTGGAGGAATGTCAGTTCAGATCCTCTGCTTGTTCTTTATTGGGTTGTCTTTTTATTATTGATTTTTAAGTGTTCTCTCTATATTCTGGATACAAGTTCCTTATCAGATACATGATTTACAAATATTTTCTCCCATTCTCTGGGATGTCTTTTTACTTTCTTAATGTTTCTTTGAAGAACAAAAGTTTTTAATTTGATTAGGTCTAATTTATCTATTTTTGTTGTTGCTGCTTGTACTTTTAGTGTCATATCTAAGAAGTCTTTGCCTAACCTAAGGTCATGGAGATTTATCCCTATATTTTCTCCTAAGAGTTTTTTTAGCTTCAGTTCTTATATTTAGGTCTATGATCCATTTTGAGTTAATTTTTGTGTATGGTTTAAAGAAGGAGTCCAATTTCATTCTTTTGCAGATGGATATCTAGTTGCCCCAACACTATTTATGGAAAAGACTATTCTTTTTGCGTTGAATTGTCTTAACATCATTATTAAAAATTTATTGACTATAAATGTCAGGGTTTATTTCTGGACTCTGAGTCCTATTCCATTGATCTATATGTCTACCCTTTTGCCAATACTACACAGTCTTGATTACTGTGATTGATAGTAAGTCTTGAAATAAGGGAGTGTGAGTCCTTCAACTTCGTTCCTCTTTTCAAGATGGTTTTGGCTATTCTTAGTCCCTTACACTTCTATATCAATATCATGATCAGCTTGTCAATTTCTACAAAAAAAGGGGCAGCTTAATTTTTTTTTTTTTTTTAAATCCAACAAAGTTTAATAACATGTATACGTGGGAGACACCCAGGAAAACTGAGTAACTCACCAAAATGGCAGAAACCACCACCTTAAATACTATCTTCAGCTAAGGACGAAGGAGGATGTTGGGGGTAGTGGTTTGGGACTTCAAAAGGGAGAAAGTGATTTACAGGGAGATGAAAAGGTAACTGTTTGATAAACAAATGTTTGCTGGGTCATCTATAGACAGCTTGACCCAAGAGAGAACTTTGATAAAAATGGGCCTCGCAAGATTCTTTCCAGTCTAACATACCTAGATGTTATGGTGATAGCTCCTTCCTGGGAGAAGCCTTTTAACTTAAAACTCTTTTAGGTAGTTAGAGAGAAGGTCAAAGTTTCTTTCTGAGTTTTTTGTTCTTAAAGATAATCAAGCCAGAGAGACACATTTTGGGGTGGCAAATTCTGATTCCTCACACTATTCCTCTGAGACCCGCTCAGGACTTTGCTCTTAATCCTCTCAGTCTTCCCTCAGGTCAGGAAAACTTTTTCTACCCTTCGGGAAATCCTTTCCTCTTTTGATTTGTTATATTTTCCTCAGAGGCAATCCTGTCTGCCTCAGAGGCACTAGCATTATCTCTTAATGGGTTTAAGTTCTTGGAACCACAAATGCCAGGAGATTCAAGGGCAGCTTAAATTTTGATAGGGATTACATGGAATCTACAGATTGATGTGGTGAGTATTGCCATCTTAACAATATTAACGCTTCTGATTCACAGACATGTACTGTTTTTCTATTTACATAGGTCGTCTTTAATTTCTTTCAATAATGTTTTGTAGTTTTCACAGCATAAGTTTTGCACTTCTCTTGTTAAATGTATTTGTAAGTATTTTATTCTTTTTTGATCCTATTGTAGATGGTTGTTTTCTTACTATCATTGTCAGATTATTCATTGGTAGTATATAGAAATACAATTGATTTTTGTATACTTATCTTGTATCTTGCAACACTGCTAAACTCATTTACTAGGTCTAAAGATGTATACTCTTACATTCCTGTTTTATTAATAAATTTCAACAAACTCTGTTTTGCATCTCTTTTCTACACTTGATAATTTATGTTAAAGTTTTTCCAAATCCATACATGGAGAGTATGCTCACATTTTTGTAGTTACATAGAATTTTATTACATGGATGTACAATAACTAATTTGTGTGTGTGTGAGGAAGACTGTCCCTGAGCTAACATCTGTGCCAGTCTCCCTCCACTTTTTTATATGTGGCACACCACCACAGCATGGCTTGATGAATAGTGTGTAAGTCCTCGCCCGGGATCCGAACCTGTGAACCCTGGGCTGCTGAAGTGGAGCGTGCAAACTTAACCACTACACCACCAGGCCAGCATCTACAATAATTAATTTTATCAGTCCTCTTGTGAGGGACAACTGTTTTTTTTTCTAATCTTCTATTACAAACAATGCTGCAATAAACAAAATTATTTTGTTTGCATTCAAATATATTTAAGGATAAATTCCTTGAAGTGGGATTCTTGGGTCAATGCAATTTTGATAAATATTGACAAACTGGAGGACTAATTATTTAATGTTCATAATGTATTTTAGGATGCTCATTAGGAGTGGTGTTGTCATAATAAACCAAAGAAGAAAATTTTAGTTACCTAATAGTGACTATTTCTATTATATTAGTGTCTATAAGAACTCTAAAACAGTGTTTTGAGTTTCTCTGAAGTCATACCACATGCCTTGAAGTGTTAATATCTTATGAACTATATAGGACAATTGATCTTTTTTTACACTATTGACTTAACTCCATGTTCATTCTGTAAAGCATTTAGCTTAATTGCAACAGATAAACTTACTCCACAATAAATCTGCTGTCAATTCTTTGGATATTAGGACTGTTACCCCACTGAGAACTCAGATTATCTGCCAGACTAGTATAATTACTCTAGATTTTGTTAGGTAAACACACATGACCTACAAAATGCCTGTTTTCTTCCAAGTGTAGAAAGCAAGTGATAGAACTAGTTTGGCCCACTGTTCAGTTAGCGTTTCCTAAAAACTGAAGCTGTTTATAGGTTTGACATCCTTATCACTTTTTTAATTGAGGTTATGATAGTTTACAACATTGTGAAATTTCAGTTGTACGTTATTATTTGTCAGTCATCTTATAGGTGTACCCCTTCACCCTTTGTGCCCACCCCTGACCCGCCTTTCCCCAGGTAACCACTAATCTGTTCTTTTTGTCCCTGTGTTTGTTTATCTTTCACATATGAGTGGAATCATACAGAGTTTGTCTTTCTCTATCTGGCTTATTTCACTTAACATAATACCCTCAAGGTCCATCCATGTTGTTGTGAATGGGACAATTTTTATCATTTTTTATGGCTGAGTAGTATTCCATCGTATATATACACACACCATATCTTCTTCATCCAGTCGTCATTTGATGGGCACCTAGCTTGCTTCCATGTCTTGGCTATTGTGAATAATGAGCAATGAACATAGGGGTACATGAGTCTCATTATTTTTTAAAAATAAGAAATTATAAGAAAGCAGCACATAATTTGTTTTGTATGTAACACTGATGCTAACTTGTTGTGGCAGACATAGAGATACTGTGTGGCTCAGATGCCCCTTCAAGAAAGGACTCATTGCTCAACAACAAGGATTGTGCAGTTAGCTGACAGGCTCCGGCTGTTAACTCCTTCAAGTCCCTTCAGCTTTTGAGCCAAGGTCATACTTTTCTTGAGGTGGCCCCAATCAATGACTCGATAAGGTGGTAGAACAAAAGACTGGCCATTTCCAGCTAATGCACCACTCCTGTAATGGGCAATCTTGGCTCTGGAGCTCTGCATTGGGATGGCTGGGATGTTGGCAGATCCTCGCTGTGGTCCGATATCTCCTCTGCCTAGTCCTGTTTCCTCCTTTTTCCTTTCACAGGTGTTAGTCCTCAGTATGCCTTTTGTACTCTTAAGTTCATCTCAGTTTCTGCTTCCCAGCAGACCTGGTGGATACATTTGTATGAATATTGTTTTATAGGGTATCAAGCAATATTTTTAATCATGATGCATCCATATAATCACATCAAATTCACTGATTACCTCAGTGATAGATAGAAATACAACTATAATTTTCCAACTGATTCCTCACTCATAATATGTACAGAAATTGATATAGCTCTGAATCTCTAAATAAAGAGGTTACACTTTATCCTAATTTTGGTTATATTCCTTAAAGAGAGTTTACTTATGATAAATACAGCTAAAGCATCCAAACTTCATCAGATTTATTCTTCTTTGACTGTTTCTGACAGAGACAATCTCATCATTATTTGGCCAATAAACTACCATCAGTTCTAGAAAAGAAAGAGAAAGAAAACAAATACAAAAACAAAATAACATATCCCATCATCCCTTGTGCAACAGCTCGTTTCCCTAAATCTTTGAAAATTGGTTATACATTCACGGTTTATGAAAAGAACGCCAGGAGCACAGTTTCATGAGGGTTATATTAAAAGTTTCTTTTCCTATGGCAGAAACATTGCTGCTTCAGAATTGTTTTCCTCTTAACTTCCTTTGTCTAAAAATGCAAACGTTTGCCTTCGTTTATGGGGTGTAGAGTTTTTGTTTTCTTAACTCTAACATAGAAGTTAAAACAAAAACAACAAAACCTTGCGATGGAAAACAACAGTAACAGCCAAAGAAGAATTGAATTTTAATTTGCTCAGCTGATCAGGCAAAAATAGGTTTTCGTATTACTGAGACTGCCGTGAGACCAGCTCTCATGAAGTATTTTGTTATAATATTCCTTTTAGTTGTTTACTGATTTTAGTTGGGAGAATGGGGAACATATTCTGAAGGTGAAACAGAGGGGAAAAAGACTGAAATGGAACCTGTGTGCTGAATAAGTCTAGTGCGTTTCTTGTAAGTTTATTCCTGGTTCTTGTTGACTTTCGTTGTCATTTGGAATAGGACTTTAAAATTACATGTCTACCTGATTTTTATTGGGTTAAAGAAAAAGCATTGTTTTTTTTAATACATAGTTGTCTTTTTTTAATTTTTAAAATTTTTTTAAGATTTTATTTTCCTTTTTCTCCCAAAGCACCCCGGTACATAGTTGTGTATTTCCAGTTGTGGGTCCTTCCAGTTGCGGCATGTGGGATGCTGCCTCTGCATGGCTCAATGAGCAGTGCCATGCCTGCACCCAGGACTCTAACCAGCGAAACCCAGAGCCGCCCCCGAAGCAGAGCATGCAAACTTAACTACTTGGCCATGGGGCCAGCCCCTGTATAGCTGTCTTAAATCTTGCCACTTTATTTAATTCTTTCATCAGCTCTAACAGTTTTCTTTTTAAAATACGATGCCTTTGATTCTCTACATTTACAATAATTTTATTATGCAAACCATGACGATTTTGCCTCCAGCCTTTTCATAAAAGTGGGAGGCGCGAGATCTAGGCAACTCGTGGACCCCATAACCACTCTGCGTTGACCAAAATTGGGAATGCTGCCACCACTGATGTTGAAAGCTGCTGAATCAAGAAGTCTTCTGCCAAATTAATAAGCTGCTGCTAGAGCGGCTGGCTCCAGAACCATGCCACTTCTGCCACAGTCTACACCAACAAGGCAGATGCCCTGCACACTGCCTCTCTCCACAGATGACTCAGTTCCAAATCGAAGTCTCACATAAGTGCTGCTGTTTGGTGGGACCCAAATCACATCTCGAGCCTTAGCTACAAGAGAGCCTTGGAAATGGAGTTTTTTAGCGTCCATCTGTACACTCATTCTAGAGCATGCCAATATGCAACATCTGCCGCAGTATTCTTTAGCACATCTAGAAAGTTTCCTTCTATTCCTTTTTTGAATTGTGACTAAAGACACATAACATAAAATTTACCGTTTATGATTTTTATGTTTACAGTTCAGTCCTGTTAAGTATATTCACGTTATTGTGCAACCAGTCTCCAAAACTCTTTTCATCTTGCAAAACTGAAACTCTCTACTCATTAAACAACAACTCCCTATTTCCTCCTTTCCCCCAGCCCCTGGTAACCACCCTTCTACTTTCTGTTTCTATAAATTTGACTTCTCTAGATACCTCGTATAAGTGGAATCATACAAATTAAGTATTTCCCTTTTTGTGATTAACTTGTTTCTCTTAGCATAATGTCCTCAAGTTTCATCCATGTTTTACCATGTATCAGAATTTCCTTCCTTTATAAGGCTGAATAATATTCCATTGTATGTATACACCACATTTTGTTTATTCATTAATCTGTCGATGGACACGAGTTCCTTCTACCTCTTGGCTACTGTAAATAATGCTACTGTGAACATACTCTCTTTGACACCCTGCTTTTAACTATTTTGGATATACACCTATCCTTCTATTTCTTTTGGTCTAAGTGCTTTAAAAAGAAAAGGGCTGCTGCATTTTATCAAACAATTTTTCAGTATCTGTAGCAGATTATCTATTTTTTTTAAGATGCCACAACTTTATCTCCCATCCCACATACTTGACACTTTTTCCATTGAGTTGTGGAGTTTGTATCCTCTCTTTGAACCTGGGAAGATCTCTGTGACTGCCTGGACAAAGAGAATACAGCAGAAGTGATATTATGTTACTTCCAAGGCTGGATCATAAAAATGCCATGCACTTCCAGCTTCTTCTCTTGGGATGCTCACTCTTGGAACCCACCAGTCATTGCTATGAGAAAGCTCAGATTAACCCATGGAGAAAGCACCAGGAGAGGCTATGTATAAATTTTCCATCTGACAGCCCAGCTGGGGTCCCAGCCAACAGCCCGCATCAAGTGCCAAACAAATGAGCGATGATGCTTCCAGATGATTCTATCCCTCAGTCATCAAGTCACCCCAGCCTCTGAGACTCCCCAGTGAGGCTCTGGACATTGTGGAGCAAAGATAAATGGTCCCTGCTGTTCTCTGTTCTGAACACTGACCCTGAGAATCCATGAGTGCAATAAAATGGTTGTTTTATGCCACAAGTTTTGGGGTGGTTTGTCACACAGCGGTAGATAACTGATACCATATCTAATGATATGATCATTTGGTTATTCTTCTTTCATCTTTTGATGTAATATTTAAGCACTCATGTATTCCTAGAATAAACTGTCCTTACTCATATTATATTATTCTGTTAATAAACTTCTGGATTTCATTTGTTAAATGTAATGGAGATTAACAATTATTACTTTAAAACAAAATCAGTCTCCTGCAGTCTATACAGAGACTGAAATAATAGTGATGTACATCTGAAATTTACACAATGTTGCAAACCAATATGATCCCAATAAAATAATTTTTATAGAACTTTTTCTTAACTGCTCCTGCCGCCTAAGGGGGAAGGTAACAATTTATATCAGAAGTGGAATAGATAGCTGTACTGCTCTTTTCCACTCTCAGAGAAGTCTCCTACTGTCTTTTCTTCTCTCCTTATTTAGCTTAAATTTGATGATTACCACTCTGATTGTTCCCTTGAAAATACTTTCCATTTCTTTGCCTCTCTCCCTATACCACACTGGCCTCGCAAAAAGTCCAGCCTCAGTTAACCCCATCCATGCACTAGTTCTGTGCCTGCACATGTGCACTTGAGACTGTACAATTGTACAACTTGGTGTCACCTGAATTTCATGATCAGAAGCCTCAAGAGGGCACTCAGTATCACCCAAAAGTCTACTGAATCTCTGATAAACTCTACCTATCAATCTTCAGAAGACTAATTTACACCTTTTCCTCTTTTCTTTACTCCTTATTTCTCCCACCCATTTCCACCTCCCTTTTGTTCCTGATCTTGACCTTTACTTTATTAAGAAAATGTAGGGCAGACCCCACGGCCTAGTGGTTAAGTTCAGCATGCTAGGCTTTGGCAGCCCGGGTTCAGTTCACAGGTGTGAACATATACCACTTTTCGGTGGCCAAGGTGTGATGGCGACCCACATGCAAAACAGAGGAAGACTGCCAGAGGTATTAGCTCAGGGCAAATCTTCCTCAAGCAAAAAGAGGAAAATTGGCAAGAGATGTTAGCTCAGGGACAAGCTTCCTCAAAAAAAAAAAAGGAAAGAAAGAAAACTTACTTTTTTTTTTTTAAGAAGATTAGCCCTGAGCTAACTACTGCCAATCCTCCTCTTTTTGCTGAAGATGACTGGCCCTGAGCTAACATCCATGCCCATCTTCCTCTACTTTATACGTGGGACACCTACCACAGCATGGGTTTTGCCAAACGGTGCCATGTCCACACCCAGCATCTGAACCGGTGAACCCCGGGCCACCAAGAAGCAGAGCCTGAGAACTTAACCGCTGCGCCACCAGGCCGGCCCCAAGAAAGAAAATTTAAACAATCAACCTGGAGTTCCCTCGTCCTGCCATATCCTTCTCCTTCATTCTTAATGCAAAGACCCCGCCCTATCACCCCGTGCTGCTGCTCTCGAAGAACTGGTTTGGCTGTGGGCAAAGGAAACTAACATTTTTTGAGCATTTCCAACATTCCAGGTACCTTACTTATATTTTAGTTTATGAAGCAGGTGTTAGTTTTCCCATTTTTCTGAGGAGAAAACTGAGGCTCAGCGAGTTTAGGCCCTCTGCTCTACATCCCCCAGTGCAAATCTGTTGGCTGACTCGAAGGCCGATGCTTGCTTCCCTCCATCCCAGCGTCTCCCGTGCCAAGGACTGTACGTACGCTGCTGTTTCACATTTATCTTTTTGAAAAATAAGACTGTTCAAGATAGGAACGTTCCAACAGCTTTATTCTTTAATCTTTTGAAGGACACTAGTGTGTAAGGCTATTGTCAGGTCCAGCTGGGCTGATGGCAGGCTGTGACTTGAAGAGGTCCCCTTGCTCAATCCCATTCTTGTTCTTCAGCATTTTCTTTTTAGGAGGTAAATATGATCATTAGTCACTATTCAACTCCTACCTTTAAAGGTTAGTACTAGAAAAATGAATCCTTGGCCTAAGTAGGTGAAACCAAAACCATATTACTATGTTTGTGATATATGCATGTACCATTCTATATTTGGGCACCCTACATGCTCTAAAAAATGAAGCCGGCACTGAGTCCCACAAAAATGAAACCCATGCTAAGTTAATTAAACATGATATAACAGCATCAGAAGGGCAACAAAAGGCTATTTTCTACAATTTTACAATTCTTTTCAATTTTCAAATATTAAGATATTTTCTTAAAGCCAAATAAATGTATGGTTAAGTGCACTTTGAAATATCTTTAATTATGCATTTCTGTTGTACATAATTATCATGGGATGCAAGTGAGCCAAGGACTGGACACACTTACCCCCTGGGTACTCACTCTGGCAAGTCTGACTTCGGCTTTCACTCTAAAGGCAGTATCCCAACTACAGCTTGGCAATTCCAAGGCACCTTGGAAATTAGAGCTATGGAGCAGGATACTGTAGACCAAGAAGAGTAGGTCACAGCCCTTTAAAGCTTTGCTTGGCCTTTCTTTCCAAGCTCTGTAACCCATCGCTATGATAGAGAGTGACAAAAGGGTATCTTGCTGGGGTAGGAGAGTGTGAAGTAGGGCGAGGAGGAGGCAATACTGATTGAGGCATGGGCTAAAAATATATGAAAATGTTTAGCCCAGAACTGCATAATTTCAGCCTGGTAGGTTTTGCTAAAAGTGATATGAGAATCCACTTGCAACATAAAGAAAAATGAAAGCAAGCCTGGTTTCTCTGAGTCATCGTCTTCCTCCCCACCTGACAGACAGGCTCCGCTTTCAAGCTGCCCCGAGCTTCACTCCACCCATCCCGGCCACTTGGCTGCCTCTACTATCTATCCCCTCTTCCTTACCCAAGTCTCACTTCCCAAGTTCTTCCCTTGCCTAATTCCAAACTCTTATTTCCTCAGAGATTCTAATTTCACCGAACTTACATTTGCTCTGACATGTAATCTTATTTTTGCCCATCCAGTCTCCTTTTCCCTTCCAGGGAAAGCTTCCAGCGAGAGCTTTCCTTTGGGGAACCACCCTTCTTCCATTGCATGCTCAAGATGACTGCCTTCTCCTGGCCAAGAGGATTTTTATTGGTGAAATTCATGGAAAAAGGCAAGGGCTAGAGAAGTGGGCTTTGAGGCACCCTTCAAATTATGCCTGTTGTAGCTCCAGCTCCATTCACTCCTCAGCACAGTCTCAAGACTGGAAGGGAGAGTCTGCGAAGGAGACGAGCCTGTGACTTGTCTAAACCGCACTGAGTATAAACTAGCTGCCTTTTACAGATAGTCAGTAGTGAGGAAACGTAGATTTTCTGATAGAGTCTTCCTTAATCTACTTCATTATCACACAAAATTTTACAAGAGTGGTTTGTGGTTTTACGTCTCACAAGAAAGTAATACGTGGTTCAAAAGAACTGAGTTAATTAATTTCTTTCTGCAGAGTCAAGTGATTCCTAGCCCCCATATAAAGCAGAGTGGCTGCAGCAACATTGACTTTTTAAACTTGTCTTAAAACATTTCTTTCACATTCTTTTAAATTCTGTATTGCCAAGATTCTAAGACAACTGTCTTTCTTAGAAAAAGAAATCCCTGATACAGTGTTATAAAAATAATTTCCGCTAGAGGCTGTGTCTCCGTATTGCTATTTTCTGATTTCAAAGCTGCAGGATGCAGTAATTTCTTCCAGTCTAATTTCTTAAGGCTTTGTAACCCTCTGCCATTAGGCCCATGGAAAACACTTAGTTCAAAATCCTAATTTTATAAGTAAAGAGATAAGGCCTATAATTTTGTAAGTAAAGTCAAGTACTTGTCTGAGGTCAAACAAGTATGTTAACAACAGAAACAAAAGTAGAACTCCTGATCCTAAAGAGCTCTTAAAGTTTAGATGTGATCTTGCCTGGCATTTCAGGGAAGGTCTGGCTTCTTCAGATCCCTAGGTTCCAGGACCAGGTATCAACATGAACAGTACCTGAACTTCGTCAGAAAAAGGTATTAGTAATTTCTACCACTCTGACTCACTTTCCTTTTTTCTTTTTCCTTTTAAATGTTTATTTTCAATAACCCTTGTTTGTGTGAATAACCTGCTCCTCAACAACCCATCACCGGATTGTTTCCCTCAGCAGTTCTCAAGTGTGATCCCGAAACAGGGTCAAATGGGAGCTTGATAGAAAAGACAACTCTCAGGTCCCGCTGCACACCTGCTAAATTTTGGTGGAGGGCATCTAGTAATCGGTGCTTTAACAAGCCTCTAGGTGATTCTGATGCACAGTGACTTTCAAGAACTACTGATTTAGATGATCTTTGCTTGAGTTAATTATAACACTGGGGTTGCAATATGGCGAATTTCCATCGAACGTTTATTAGCTGGCATTCTTCTTCCTTTTCTTTTTTCTTGAGATATAATTGACATATAACATCGTGTAAGTTTAAGGTGTACAACATGTTGACTTGATACTTTTACATATTGCATATGATTACCATCATTGTGTTAGTTAACATCTCCATCATGTCACAAAATTATCATTTCTTTCTGAGTAAGAACATTTGAGATCTACTGTTTTAGCAACTTCGAAGTACGTAATATAGTATTGTTGACTATAATCCCACAATGCTGTGCATTAGATCTCCAGACACACTCATCTTCTAACTGCAAATTTGTACCCTTTGACCAACATCTCCCCAATTCCCTTGCCCCCAGCCCCTGGTAACCACCATTTGACTCTGTTTCTACAAGTTCAGCTTTTTTACGATCCACGTGTAAGGGTTATCACATGCATTTGTCTTTCTCTGTCTGACATCTCACTTAGCATAATGCCCTCAAAGTCCATCTATGTTGTCACAGATAGAAGGTTTCTTTCTTTCTCATGACTGAATGATATTCTATTGTATGTATATACCACATCTTCTTTATCCATTGATGGTGATACCGACCCTGATATCAGTTTCCCCACATTAAACCCAGCATATATGGGGTTAAAACGAAAACACTCATTCCTTGCTTACTCTCTGGCTTCCTGGCTCCAGAATCCGCTATCCTCCATGGAGACAGACACCATCAAGGACAAGCACCTGGACCATCTCCTCCCCACAAAGAGATGCGGGCTGGTGGGAAAGCTGCTGACCAGCAAGGTCAAGGGCTCGCTCCTCTCTGCAAATAGTCTCAAGGCCAAAGACAGGGTGGTGGGAAAGCTCCGACCAGCAAGGCCATATGCTCCCCCTCCGCTACCTAAAACCCCAAATAAAAACCCTTCCTTTTAGCTTTTCGGGGAGTTTGGGATTTCAGTGTTAGCTGCCCTCTCTCCTTGCTCAACGCTGTGCAAAAATAAAGTTCCTACTTTCTTCCACCACCCCCGGTGTCAGAGATTGGCTTGCTGCACAACGGGTGAGCCAACTCACTTCAGGTTCTGTAACAATGGACACTTAGGTTGTTTCCATATCTTGGCTCTTGTGAATCATGCTGCAATAAACATTCGAGTGTAGATATATTTTCAATATCCTCTTCTCATTTCCTGCAGATATATACCCAGAAGTGGGATTGCTGGCATATGATAGTTCTATTTTTAATTTTTTGAGGAAACTCCATACTGTTTTCCATTGTGACTGAACCAATTTACATTCCCACCAACAGGGCGCACACGTTCCCTTTACTCCACATCCCCGCCAACACTTGTTAGCTCTCATTTTTTTGATAGCCATTCTAATGGGTGTGAGGTGATATCTCACCACGGTTTTGATTTGCATTTTCCTGATGGTTAGAGATGCTGAGCATCTTTTCATGTACCTGCTGGCCATTTGTATGTCTTCTTTGGAAAAATGCAGCTCCTCTGCCCATTTTTTAATCAGATTGTTTTTTTCCTATTGAGTTGTACGAGTTCTTTATACATTTTGGATACTAATCCCTTATCTGATATATGGTTTGCAAATATTTTCTCCCATTCCATAGGTTGCCTTTTCATTTGGTTGATCATTTAGCTGGTATTCTTCTAGACAGAAAACCTTCCCTTTGCTTTACCCTATCTTTCTCCCTCTTCTCTCCTCCTTCCCTCATCACCATGGATTTACAGATTTTGGAAATTCAGTGTGCTAAAATCAGTTACAGTCACCATTCTTTTTGATGTCTAAATAGCTCTTCATTTAACTGATGGAATCCTCCTCAAGCTCTTTCTGTGTTCTTTCCATCTGGCTCCAGGAGTTATTAAGAGCATCCTTGCTATGTGACACAAGAAGACTCGGTGATTCTCGACTATATATTTGCCTGCTTTTATATTGACTCGAGGGCAGGAACAAAGGCTGTTACTTAACATTTACTTGAAGGGACTTGATATCTAAATAATGTTCTACACAATAAATGTATTCAAGCAAGGTAAATGAATTCGACCATTATTTTGGAAAGGGCAAAAGGCTGTTCAAAATTACATTGAAATCCCTGTGATTCTTAGACTAGGATGGTTCAGAATAGGTGTAAATTGTAGTGTTTTGTTATGACTTTAGGCTAAGTAATTTGACTCAGACGTCTGATCCTTAATCAACTAAAAGAGATACCGATTCATAACAGACAAGAGCATGCTAGAGATAGTAAAATGAGATATTTGGTTGCAGTCTTTAAATTGTATAGTTTTTAGGATCTGTGTAATACAACACATACACAGCTAATTAAAATATCTCAATGCTTATCAGAGTAACCTAAACATAAAATTAATTTGCAAATTTAATATGGCTATTTAAAATAATTAATATTTTAATGCTTCATAGTAACCTAAACATAAAAATTAACTTGCAGAGACAATAAAACTTTACCCTTATTAAATGATTACGGTGAGCCAGGCACTGTACCAGGTGCTTAACATGTATTAACTCATTTATTGCTTCCAAAATCCCTGTAAGGTAGGTGCTTTTATTATTCCTGTCTTACAGGTGAGTAAACTGAGGCAGAGAAAAGTTTAGTGTCTTACCCCAGGTCACACAGCTAAGCAGTGGTAAGCAGCCCATTCTCTCAACCACCACACTGTAATGCTTTTCTACATTTGCACTAGTAAATATAATTAACTAAAGAGCTTGCTCTATGATTAACATTATTTAGTTTCACAATATTTTCAGGAAGAGAACAGAAGCAGTGGGATTCTGTGGCAAGAGCCCAGGAATTTTGAATGTCGAGACTTGCATGTGAGTTCCAACTAAAGCTCATGTACGACCTTGGGCAAAAACTGTTCTGAGCTTCAGTTTCTTCATCTATAAAATAAATCTAATAATAACTTCACTCCTTACCTCATAGTCATGAGTATTAGATAGTATAATGGGTGGGAAAGTGCTTTGTAAATTGAGTTAGACACATAATCTTAACAATACAAAAAAAATCTTGTTTTTCTATTTATAAAAGGAGCTCACATCTTGGTTTTAAATATTCTAGATCCTTAAACTATTTCTCTTACAGTTTATTTATGACTGAATTTTTCAAAGTGGCAATTTTCTTTTTCTTTTCCCCCAGAATTATTTGACTTCCCATCCTGGACTTATTAAAATTTTATTATATCATTATGCAAACATAGTTTCTTTTACACACTTCTCCCAGGGGCAAATTTTAACATCTTGTCATGCTTCAATTTTATCTGCAATATAAAAGCACCATAATCTGCTGCTTTGTGGCTCATGCATTTGTGTTTTGCATATTTCATACAAGAAAAAAGGGAAAAAAAGAGAAGTCTGCCAGATGGGATTCTCTTTCCAGGCAGAGAAGAACTAGAAAAAATTTGCATGACCACCATCTCTTCTGTAGACAAAGGATACTTGTGTTCAGGACTGGCAATTGGTCGCAGAGTGACAAACCCATGCGGGAATTCCTGAGGCAGCCCTAGGTTTACAATCCGAGTTTCTTAAATATTCCCAAGATGCAATTATTTCCAAATTTAATCAACCCCCAGAAAATAGCTAATTAAAAATAATCATATAAAACAGCAGGCCCTTTCTCCAAAATTAAACACACTCTTTCTTTTACTGGCTGTTTAGACAAGTCTTGCAAAAGCCCAGCCACCTGTTCTGCAAGGGGAGAAGAGGTGCTAGAGTTCCTAGGAGGTGACTGTTCTTGGCAGCCACCTCCACCCAGTCCTTCCTGGAATCTGTCATTGTCAGCTTCTGCTAAGATATGACTTTGTACGTGGTGGGGAAAGATAGGCAAGGAATTTTTTTTTTTTACTTCTCTTTGTATCCCTTTCCCATACTCTTGTTTATATTCTTTAAATGACACAATTACATTAAAGCTCCTAAAATAGTGTATGGCACGGAGAAGGGGTCCAACAAATGTGATCCTCCCTGCTCGTCTCTTTGCCTGCCTGCCTCCCTGCAGCCTGGCTGCACCATTTCCCCGCTCTGCCTTCTACCCAGGAAGTTGGGTGTGGTTCCCAGCAGGTCTGGTTGGGATTTACATTTAGTTTGCATTGATGATTTAATCCATCCTTTGGGCTTTTTTCAGTTGAAAACCTAGCAGAATACTTTTCTGACCAAATTTATTTTTCTTGAAATTAAAACCTCACTGAACAGGGGCCGGCCCGGTGCCGCAGCAGTTGAGTGCACATGTTGCACTTCCGCGGCCCGGGGTCCACCGGTTCGGATCGTGGTGCGGACAAGGCACCGCTTGGCACGGCATGCTGTGGTAGGCGTCCCACATATAAAGTAGAGGAAGATGGGCACGGATGTTAGCTCAGGGCCAGTCTTCCTCAGCGAAAAGAGGAGGATTGGCAGTAGTTAGCTCAGGGCTAATCTTCCTTAAAAAAAACAAACAAAAAAACACATCACTGAACAGAATGTCACAGAGTAAAACTAGTATGTCGAGGAGTATTTTCCTAAAATCAGGAAATTCTAAAGAATTCGTGGACCATAAGGGAGATACTTGGGAAAGCAATACTTTGGAGTTGAGATTAATGTTTTTCTCCAGTTCAGTTTCTTTCCTGATGAATGTTAACTTATCTTACTAGCTAGAGCAAACAAACAGAAAACGAGAAACAATGAGAAAATATTTTAAGTTTTTGAGTTGTGCATTTTTCATGTTGACATCCACTTAGCAGTGAAGAGATGAGCTCTGGCTACTTAGGAAAACCTAAATTCTTTTTTTAAAGGTTTTATTTTTTTCCTTTTTCTCCCCAAAGCCCCTCAGTACATAGCTGTATTATATTCTTCATTGTGGGTCCTTCTAGTTGTGGCACGCCACCTCAGCATGGCTTGATGAGCAGTGCCATGTCCGCACCCAGGGTTTGAACCAACGAAACACTGGGTCGCCTGCAGCAGAGCACGCGAACCTAACCACTCGGCCACGGGGCCAGCCCCAGGAAAACCTAAATTCTTAAAGCAACATTTTATTGCACCATTTTATTTTGTAATGTCCTGCAGCTCTGTTTTTAAATTTTTAATTAAATTATTTTAATTAGATTTTTTCATCATATTGTTGTCTGTTTTATCTTTAATTGACATATACTTTACTCAAAACACAGATACTAGGTGTGCAATTCTGTGAGTTTTGGCAATTATATACACCTGTGTAACCCCAATCAAGATATAAAACATTTTCATCATTCCAGAAAGTTCCCTTGTGCTCATTTCCAATCAATCTTACTCATTCCGGCCTAACTCCAAGTAAATACTGTTCTGATTTCTATCACTATAGATTAGAGAGATACACTTGTTTTGAACTTATGCAAATAGAATTGTTGGTGCCACTCATGTAAACAGTAATCTTTACTATACATATTAGAGATTTTCTTCTTATTAACTTTTAAATCAGGATATAGAGTGTTGCTCCTGTCTCTGATGTATAGCCAATAAAACAAAAGATTAACAGGAACCAAGGACAGATGTCTGCCCTGCTGAAGAACAGATAGCTGCCCCACCCAGAGACCCAGATGCCTCCCCTACCTGGAGACCAGCCCCCTGTATAACTGGCCTGTAATCTTTGTTCTGTGAGATGGTTCTTTTGGACATTAGTCTGCCATCTTCCCCCTTGCTAGCAAACTGTAATAAAACCCTTTCTCGCCTACCACCTTGCCTCTTGACTATTGGCATGTCTTGTGGTGGGCAGATGACCTCCCTTGGGAGGTAACAGAATCAAGAACTATGTACTCTTTCTTTAGGTCTTGATTCTTTTGCTCAAAATAATGTCATCAAGATGGCAAGTCTCTCAACCATGTTGTTGCATGTATCAGTAGTTTGTTATTTTTTTGTGCTTTTTTGTTGCGGTAAAATATACACAAAATTTACCATTTAACCATTTTTAAGTCTACAATTCAATGGCATCAAGTACATTCACAGTGTTGTGCAACCATCACCACTATCCATTTCCAGAACTTCTTCAATACCCCAAACTGAAACTTAGTACTCATTAAACAATGACTCACTATTCCTCCTTCCTCTAGCCCCCTGGTAACCACTATTATATTTTCTGTCTCCATGAATTTGACTATTCTAGGTATGATTTAAGTGAATAATACAATATTTGTCATTTTGTTTCTTGATTCTTTTACTTAGCATAATGTTTTCAAGATTCATCCACATTGTAGTATGTGTTAGAATCTCATTCCTCGTTAAGGCTGAATAATATTCCGTTATATGTATAGACCACATTTTGTTTATCCATTTATCTGTTGATGGACATTTGGGTGGTTTCTACCTTTTGGCTATTGTGAATAATGCTCCTATGAACATTGGTGTACAAGTATTTGTTTGAATCCATGTTTTCACTTCTTTTGGGTATATTTCTAGGATTGGAATTGCTGTATCATATGGTAATTCTATGGTCAACTTTTTGAGGAATCATGAAACTGTTTTCCATAGCAGTTGCACCATTTTACATTCTCACCAGCAATGCATGAGAGTTCCAGTTTCTCAACATTCTAGCTAATACTTGTCATTTTGCTTCTTTTTTTTTTTTATAATAGCCATCATAATGGGTGTGAAATGGCATCTCGTTGTGGTTTTGATCTGCATTTCCCTAATGGCTAATGATGTTAAGTATCTTCCTGTACTGGTATTTGCTATCCAGCTTTCTTAACTTTTACCTACATCTCTCCAATCTCTCTGTAAGAGTGATTTAAGATAGTATATAATCTAAATATATAATGTAAACTACAAATTTTTAATTTTTACAGAGGAAGTCAATTTGAAAATATTTTAGAGGGATTGACATTTATTATTTTTGTTTCACTGTTGCCAAGAAAGGGCCTAATTACCAAAGTCAGAAGAAGGAGAGAAATAATAAAAATCAGAGCAGAAATAAATGCTATTGAAACAAAAAAGGCAGTAGAAAGGATCAATGAAACAAAGAGCTGGTTCTTTGAGAAGATAAATAAAATTGACAAACCCCTAGCCAGACTTACAAAGGAAAAAAGAGAGAAAGCTCAAATAAACAAAATCAGAAATGAAAGAGGAGAAATAAAAACAGACTCCACAGAAATACAACGGATTATAAGAGAATACTATGAAAAATTATATGCCAACAAAATGGATAACCTTTAGGTAATGGATAAATTCTTAGACTCTTACAACCTCCCAAGGCTAAGTCAAGAAGAAACAGACAATCTGAATAGACAACTCACAAGGAAAGAGATTGAAACAGTAATCAAAAGCATCCCAAAGAATAAAAGCCCAGGACCAGATGGCTTTCCTGGGGAATTCTATCAAACTTTCAGAGGGGATTTAATACTCATCCTTTTCAAGCTATTCCAAAAAATTAGGAGGGATGGGACACTTCCTAACACATTCTACAAGGCCAACATTACTCTGATACCAAAGCCCGACAAGGACAACACAAAAAAGGAGAACTACAGGCCAATATTGCTGATGAACATAGATGCAAAAATCCTCAACAAAATACTGGCAATCTGAATTCAGCAATACATCAAAAGGATCATACAGCACGATCAAGTGGGATTCACACCAGGGACACAGGGATAGTTCAACATCCTCAAATCAATCAACATGATACACCACATCAACAAATTGAGCAATAAAAACCATATGATCATTTCAATTGATGCAGAGAAAGCATTTGACAAGATCCAACAGCCATTTATGATTAAAAAAAAAACTCTTAAAATGGGGATTGAAGGAAATTATCTCAACATAATAAAGGCCATATATGACAAACCCACAGCCAACATCATACTTAATGGCAAAAACTGAACGCCATCCCCCTGAGAACAGGAACAAGACAAGGATGCCCACTGTCACCACTCTTATTCAACATAGTACTGGAGGTTTTGACCAGAGCAATTAGGCAAGAGAAAGGAATAAAAGGAATCCAAATAGGGAGTGAAGAAGTGAAACTCTCGCTGTTTGCAGACGACATGATCTTATATATGGAAAACCCCCAAAAATCCATTGGAAAACTGATAGAGATAATTAACAACTACAGTAAAGTTGCAGGGTACAGAATCAACTTACAAAAATCAGTTGCTTTTCTATACTCCAATGACGAATTTACAGAAAGAGAACTCAAGAATATAATTCCATTTGCAATCGCAACTAAAAGAATAAAGTACCTAGGAATAAATTTAACCAAAGAGGTGAAGGACTTATACAATGAAAACGATAAGACATTACTGAGAGAAATTGATAATGACTTAAAGAGATGGAAAGAGATTCCTTGCTCATGGATTGGAAGAATAAACATAGTTAAAATGTCCATACTACCCAAAGCAATCTACAGATTCAATGCAATCCCAAACAGAATCCCAATGACGTTCTTCATGAAAATAGAGCAAAGAATACTAAAATTCATATGGGGCAACAAAAGACCCAGAATTGCTAAGGCAATCCTGAGAAAAAAGAACAAAGCTGGCGGTATCACAATCTCTGACTTCAAAATGTACTACAAAGTCATAGTGACCAAAATGGCATGGTACTGGTACAAAAACAGGCACACAGATCAATGGAAAAGAACTAAAAGCCCAGAAATAAAGCCACACATCTACCAACAGCTAATCTTCGACAAAGGTGCCAAGAACATACAATGGAGAAAAGATAGTCTCTTCAACAAATGGTGTTGGGAAAACTGGACAGCTACATGCAAAAGAATGAAGGTAGACCACTATCTCATGCCATACACAAAAATAATCTCAAAATGGATCAAAGACTTGAAGATACATCCTGAAACTATAAAACTCCTGGAAGATAATATTGGTAGTACACTCTTTGACATTGAACTAAAAAGGATCTTTTCAAATACCATGTCCTCTTAGACAAGGGAAACAAAAGAAAAAATAAACAAGTGGGAATTCATCAGACTAAAGAGCTTCTGCAAGGCAAAAGAAACTAGTATCAAAACAAAGAGACAACCCACCAATTGGGAGAAAATATTTGCAAATCATATATCTGACAAGGGGTTAATCTCCATAATATATAAGGAACTCACACAGCTGAACAATAAGAAAGCAAACAACTCAATCAAAAAGTGGGCAGAGGAGATAATAGACATTTTTCCAAAGAAGATATACAGATGGCCAATAAACACATGAAAAGATGCTCAATGTCACTAATCATCAGGGAAATGCAAATCAAAACTACACTAAGATACCACCTTATGCCTGTTAAAATGGCTACAATCACTAAGACTAAAAATAACAAACGTTGGAGAGGGTGTGGAGAGAAGGGAACCCTCACACACTGCTGGTGGGAATGCAAACTGGTGCAGCCACTATGGAAAACAGTATGGAGATTCCTCAAAAAACTAAAAATAGAACTACCATATGACCCAGCTATCCCACTACTGGGTATCCACCCAAACAATCTGAAATCGACAATCCAAAGTAACATATGCACCCCTATGTTCATTGCAGCGCTATTCACAATAGGCAAGACACGGAAGCAACCTAAGTGCCCATCGACCAATGAGTGGATAAAGAAGATGTGGTATATATATACAATGGAATACTACTCAGTGAGAAAAAAAGACAAATTCACCCCATTTGCAATAACATGGAAGGACCTAGAGGGAATTATGCTAAGTGAAATAAGCCAGACTGAGAAAAACAAACACCAGACGATTTCACTCATATGTGGAATATAAACAAGTACTGGGACAGAGAACAGTTGAGTGGTTACCAGGGGAAGGGGGTGGGGGGTGGGCACAGGAGGTGAAGGGGAGCACTTATGTGGTGACAGTCAAGAAATAATGTACAACTGAAATCTCACATTGATGTAAACTATTATGAACTAAATCAAAAATAAATAAAATAAAATACTGTTAATATAGAAAAAAAAGAAAGAAAGGGCCTAATTAATTCTACCATGTCCTATCACATCATTTTATAAATGAAAAGACAGTTTTTTAAAAAGAAGAAAGAATAATGCCAAAATAAAGGAAAGCCTTTTGAATTAATTTGGCTTTAAGCAAAACTCATTTTATTGTCCATATTTTTCTCATTCTTGCTGTGGTCCAGAAAACCCAGCTGGTTTTGAGATTCACTGGTCTGGAGCAGCCATCTCCAAAGGGAGAAACATGCACCCAGGGGGTGCACAAGATCTCATGAAGAGAAAATATCCGAACTTGTATTCATTTTTTATCTGGAAAATAAGAAAGAAATGAAGCCTTCTGCTATTGAGCACACAGGCCAATGCTGGCCCCCTCACTCAGCCACATTGAGAGAAGAGGGCTCCAAACCATGGGTGGTTTGACAGTGGGACTTCCACTTATTCTTTGGCTTTTAGCATGTTAGAGCACTTGTGGAATGTTGTAGCCTAAGTAAGCCTACTTAAGTGGATTTAGTGGAACATTTATAATACTCCGTAATGAGGGGGAGGTGTGGGGAACACCTCTTTCTTTTTCTTTTTTTTTGAGGAAGATTAGCCCTGAGCTAACATCTGTGCCCATCTTCCTCTATTTTATGTGGGACTCCTGCCACAGCATGGCTTGACAAGCGGTGCGTAGATCTGCACTGAGGATCCGAACTGGTGACCCTCGGGCCACCGAAGCAAAACAGGCAAACTTAACCACTGCACCACTGGGCCAGCCCCCTAAGATTAGCCCTGAGCTAACATCTGCCACCACTCCTCCTCTTTTTGCTGAGGAAGACTGGCTCTGAGCTAACATCCATGCTTATCTTCCTCTACTTTTTACGTGGGATGCCTGCCACGTTGAAAAAAACTGAACATAGAACCAGATCTTTGTTTCAACACAAAGTGATAAATGAAAAATTTCAATTGTGACATATTCAATGATAATGCTTTCACTAATTATATTGTTATCATTAATAATTATATTTTTAGTAAGAGCAAACTTTTTGTACCAAGAATAACTAAAATAAATATTTTCTAGGGCATATGTTTTTTTTTTTTTTTTTATAAATATTGGTTTTGGTTGTGGTTATTTTTTTTTTTTTTTTTTAAGATTTTTTTTTTTTATTTTTTTCCTTTTTCTCCCCAAAGCCCCCCGGTACATAGTTGTGTATTCTTCATTGTGGGTTCCTCCAGCTGTGGCATGTGGGACGCTGCCTCAGCGTGGTTTGATGAGCAGTGCCATGTCCGCGCCCAGGACTCGAACCAACGAAACACTGGGCCACCTGCAGTGGAGCGCGCGAACTTAACCACTCGGCCACGGGGCCAGCCCCTAGGGCATATGTTTTAACTGAATGGAATATGTATACTATTTATAAGTTAATAAATATAGATATGTTAGGAGTACATGCTCAAAACTTTTTTAACTCAGTATATCCAAAATATTATTTTAACATGTAATTGGTAAAAGTTATTAATAAGATATTTTACATTCTCTTTTTTTTTTTTACTAAGTCTTTGAAATCCAGTGTGTGTTTCACACTTAAGCACATTTTCATTAGGACCAGCGCATCTCGAGGGCCCACACCGTGGCCATTGCAGTGGACAGCACAGCTCTGGAGAGTCTAGCTTTAGCTAGAATTCACTTCCTTGTTTTCAATGCCGTTCCTAACTTCGGCTGTTTCATTCTGGACTAGGCTGTTGAACACAGGCAAGTGTAGTATATTTCTCCGGCAATCTTTCAAAACAAACAACAAAAATCAGGAAGAAACCATCTGTCAAGAACAGTGTATGCCTAGTTCTCTGTGGGTTTATTGGAAATAGTCTAGAGTTTTTGGACCTTTGCGTCTAGAATTCCTTATCTACTCCTTTACCAGGTAGAATCTATTCTGGGGAAGTCTTAATATAGGTTCAATAACTCCTCTGTCTACCCTTCTCCAAAATAGGATTTTAGCTAAATGTTTTTAACCAGAATTGTGGTATTTTAGCCAACAATTCTATTGATGTGTCTGGATTTTATCAAGTGTGTGGCAGGTACTTCTTTTAACACTTAATCACTCAAAATTCATTGTGCTTGCTTAATCTTATATATAGTACTTAAACAATGCAGATACAATCTAATGTAGCCTTATTCTCACACCTCATGAAAATGTAGTAGATAATGTCTAAGACAGGCAATTATTAAACTAATTTCTATAAATGTAACTCAGCAAACAAAGGCCTTAGATAAGAACTTGCCTTGAAATTAGCCAAAAGAGGAACAGGGCTGCAGATGTTGATGCAAATTGGCTTGGTTGATGCAAACGCAAGCTACAGGTGAATCATTCCTATCTGTTTATTAGGCCCGGAAGGGCAGTAGAAGATTTTTAGCTCCTGGTTTTACTTTTGTCTACGAGATTGGTTATTTTTAAGCAAAAATTATAGAAGATTGGTTGTTATGGGGTCAGTTGTGCCTTTTAGAGCTCTGTGAGAATACCAAGGTCACCTGGACCAGTCTCTCTCATTTTAGAGATGAAGAAACCAAGGTCCCAGGGGTTGGGCTGGGCTGATACCCAGGTCTTTTGACTCCCTGCCCAGTGTTTTTTCTATTAAGCCACTGAAGGACACAAATAAGCAACACTCAAAAGAAAACATACAAGTGTCAAAAACACGTATAAAAAGCTTATCGTAATTAAAGGATGCAAATTAAAACCAGAAGATACCATTTTCAGTTAAAAAATTGGCAGATACAAAATTATAACGAGCTTGTTTTTTTATTTTTTATGTGAGATTTTTGGGAAATAGGCACTTAAGTATTCAGCTGGCTGATGCCTGAAATTTCACAAATAGTGATCTACTCCTTTGGCTTAAAGTTTTATCTGTTAAACACGAGAAAAGAAGTAAAACGTTATGCTTCACTAATCTTACTAACCTCAGGAAGAATGAGTGCTTTGGCTTCTTTCCTGAGAATGGGTTTCGTTAGGGCAAAGGGAGAAAGCAAAATGGCGATAGGTTCTTAAGAGTGTGAAGGTGTTTATGTGCAAAAGTTCAGGAGACAGAGGCAAATGGCTTTTCTCCCAGTTTACTGATGACTGGCTCTGATAATAATTTAAGTCCATGATGGGATAGGTTCAGGATGTTAGAGTCACTTGAAGAAAAACTTTCAGAAAAAAATTTTTGATCTTTTTTTCTTATATTCTTCATAGTTGGCATTTTGGTTTGGAGTTCATTTGGTAAACATTCTTTCTTTTGCCTTTTTAATTGAATTTACGGAGAGGTTCTGTTTCTTAGAGATGGTCCTTGAAGCTGGAGATGAATGTTCAAGTCATCACTTCTGAAGTCCCTTCCTTACACAAGACCTGTAAAAGGAAGACTCTTGCAGGCTCAAGACGGTGCTGCTAAATACTGGGTACCTTCCGTCCACCCAAGTGGCAAAAGTGGGAAAGCAATAAGGCTCATATCTTAATTCCTTTGGATTAATGATCCTTGATTAACATCTTTATACAAACCTTGCCTCATTCCAAAGCAGGTCTGAGGCAGCATGAACTACCGTTACATTCAACCCAGGGCTCTTACTTGCAGAGGAGAGATTGCCAAAGAACCAGGGGATTTGTAGGTTTTTGTTTGTTTGTTTAGATTCTTGCATTATCTTATTTCATAGTAAAATAAGCCAACTAAATTTATTATCATAAGCAATTTTATATTTGCATAATATTTTATAATTTACAGAGGACTTTGAAATCCTGTTTCATCTGACTTTCCCAACAATCTTGCGAGCTAAGGAGGGAAGAGTCTTATCAGTTTGCAAATAAGGAAACTAAAAATGAGAGACTTCTAATGTCAAGGTTACTAAGTGGCAGGTAGAACTGAGATTTAAATGCAGGCCTCCTGATTCCAAGCCCTCGTTCCTTCCATTCTACCACATTGCCTCTCAATAAAAGCCAAGGAAAAAAATCATCCATCATTCCAATTAGGATGATGAATCCCCATCAACATCATTGCTTGAAACAAAACCCCTTTAAAGTTTTCCTCAGTTCTTTCCGAGATTCCATAAGCTGCTGCCTCAGGCAAGTCCCTGAACAAGTATCTCCTGTAATCATCTGCTCTGGTCAAGCGGCCACTCTCAAGCAGCCACTCTACCCCTTTGCTATCACTGACCCCTTGTTGAACTCACCACTCCACTGGCATCACTTGGTCTCTGCTGTCACCACGGTAGCAGAGAAAGTTGGCTGTTCATCAAGATCTAAACACCCTCTTTGCCACAGAAAAGAGATGTGGTTGGGACATGCCTGCTCAGCCAGAGGGCGCATGGCCTCCCGTGCTCCTAGGTGTGCTGACTAAGCTCTAACCAGGGGAACTTGAGTAAGGGTGATGTGCTAAAGTTCCGCATCTCTTACCTAAGAGGAAATTCCTGGCACTGGACTTTCCCTCTTCTTTCCTTTTGGCTTAAATGGTGATGACTAGACTGACCTTGGAAGGTACACGTCAAGGGTGGCGGGACACCCATCAACATGGGTCCCTAAGTGTCTGTGTGGAGCAGAGATGCTCGCTAATCAGGAGTTCTCACATAGGACTGTTATGTGACAGAGAAGTCAACGTCTATGTGGTTTGAACTGCTGGACTTTGGAGTCTTATTACAGATGTTTAGTTTTTTACTCCAATATCATCACTTTAGCTATTACCCCTTGACTGTTCTTTCCTTGGCTGCTCCATCACATCTATATGAAAGCTCTTTAATTTCTCACTGTATATCAATACCAGGCTATAATTTTAAATGAGACATTATAGAAAATTTGGGGACAAAGGAAGGAAATCACTCTGAGGCAGCAGCTTAGCAGATAGGTCTTTTGTGTCCACCAGCCCTACCTCACTTGCTTTATTGCTGGCCTGCTTCACCCCAACTAGGGCTTCTACCCTGCTATGCAAGCACTTTGGGCCTTTCTTTATTTGATGTAAGGATGGTCAAGAGTGGGAATATCAATTTCCCTTGAAATACTATTCCCAAGCACAGAGGGAAAAAAGCCAACAGCAGACAATGTGATGTCAGTATATTTCTCAATGTCTGAGTTATTTGGTCATAAATAACACTACATATGAGGCCCCAAGAACCCATGTTAGCCTAAATCACATTCAGTCTATTTCTTTTTCAGGCTCTCTCCACTAAGAGTTCAAAACACCCTGAGATCCAATCTCACTTCAAGTTACCTTGTTACACTTTGCTTTGAAATTTTCCGTTTTCTGAATTCTGAAAATATTTATTTCCATTTTTAGGATAATGAAATACACCCAGAACGACTTAGAGATAACTATGCAAATCCCTTGTGTTCTGTTTTTTGGGAGTTATCACACTTCTTTTGGCTCAAATCCTACCCCAGATCAAGAAACTCATCCATCACTCTACTACACCCCTTTAAGCACTCTGGACTTAAGTTCTAAATGGATAAACAAATTTAATAATATTTTAATTCATGTTTAATAAAATTGAAGGGTAATACCATCAGAAATGGGCGATCATATCACTTTCCTTCCTAGATGGAGAAATCACCTTAGGAGATAATCCTGAGGGCTGTTTCGCTGCTTTCTGCTAACAGTGGACTCATTTACATAATCTGCCAAGGAGAGAGAATTCAGGTCTGCTGAGGATAGGCTGATCCTAGAAAGAGAAGGGGCCCCGCCACATATCAGACCCTTTTCCTGACTTCACTCATTGGATGCTTTACTCCTCTTCAGAAAAAGAGTGGGTGAGCAAGGTGGAAGAAAGGGTGGAAGCTCATTCCCAACACTCTGAAAAGATTGAAGGTGCTACTTTATGGGTAAAAATGGAACCCAGGGAGAGGAAGAAAATGGTTTCTCAAATATTGGGTATTTCCCCCTTTTCTCTTTCATACGAGGTTGTGCTCTCCAAGCAAAGATATTAATAGACTCCAGGCTTTTTCCTTAAGTAGCTTCAAAGAAACCTGAAATGGCAAAGAGAACTGGAGGGAAAGCCACAGCAGATGAGCGATTTCAACAGGTCTGTGGAAGGCTAAATGATGAAATGCGGGAAGAGTTACAGACAAAGGGATGCAGCTCTGGAGAAAGCTGACATGCCTTGAAGAACCTGGGAGAGATGGCTTGGAAATGCTAGGTACAAAGAGGAAGTAAGATAGGGAGCTGAAAATAGTGTAGTAATTCCCATCTGCACGGGAACAATCAGCCAAGCCCACCCTCCCCCCTCACACCGCACACACAACACCTGGCAGAAAGTGTTTATTTCCCCCACCCAACCCCCAACACAAAAGAGAGGGTTCTCTCTAACGGATGATCTTATAATTATAGAACAAAGCCCCACGTGTTGGCATTTAGGAACTCCAGCCCGTTCCTCTTCTGCTTCCCCCCAAGGGAAGCAGTTAGTCGACAAGCTTTGCTCATATGTACAGATTTATGAGGAAAACTCAAGACAGAAGAGGCCATGATAGAAACAAACGACCTTAGAGGAAAGTAAAAAAGATGGAAAATATGCCAGAAACGTTCAGAGACACAGAGGATCAACCCAAGCGGCCCAACACTCAAATCTTGTGTTACAAAAAGAAAGAATAGATTCAGCATTCAGCATTGTAAGAACCTCAATTCACCATTGTAAAAACCCTGAAAACGGAAGATAAAGAGTGCTAAAAACTTTGAGAGAATGGAGAAAATGAACTAACAAACTAAAGCAAAAACAGGTAATCTATAAAGAAATGAGAAACAAATTGAGCTCCGATTTCTTGTCAGCATGACTGGGTGCTAGAATACTAAGGACCAGTGTCTTTCAAATTATGAGGGAACAGTATTTCCAGTTCAGAATTCTGTGCACACCCAAGCTATCCATCAAACGAGAGCAAAAGACTTTTTTTTTTTGGACAAGTAACATTTAGGAAAAAAGGAAACGTGATCATCCTATTTACTTCGATGCAGCAGTGAACAGCGCTATATAGTCATCCACGGTTCTGCTAGGACCACCCCACCTTCAGTGGTCACCCTCTCTGCAGCAGGTATGGTGGATTAAAATTGCCACAAACTTTCCCTTCCCACCCTCTCTTTTCCTTTCCCTCCTTTCTTTCAGTTAAAAAGTATTTATTGCAGGTGGCCAGCAGCGTCAGGACTGAGGACGCAGCTGAAGAGGATTTGAAGGGCTCCTCATCTCGTTCAGAGTCCAAGTTCAAGTTCTCACAGTGGTCCACACAGGCCTGACATGACTGGCTGTTGTTTTTGAACTCTTAGAATTGCTCTGTAGAGAAGCAGGGCAAACAAGTCTAATTACAGAACACTGTAAATGCTATCAACCTTGACGATGCAAATTACAGCAGACGGAAGTAAGCAGGTAGAAAGAGGGGAGGTGATGGTGCGATAATGTCTCCCACCTTATGAACTTAGTTGATTGATTTTAAGAAGTGTAAGTATACTGAAGGTATAAAGGTATCCAACAGAGGAACTAAATAAGGCTGTATCATCTATCTGGAGGGGAAGGAAGGTGGGAATGAGGGGTAAAAGTGATCACAATCTTCAATCAACAAAGAAAAACAAAGTAATAAAAAACATTTAGTTTAATATCAATACTTCATGGAGAGAGAAAGGCTCTGAGATTACAGGTGCAGAGAGAGGCCCAGCTGCCCCCGAGTCCCACCCCAACCCAGCCTTCCAGCCAGATGTGAGAGGGAAGCCATCTGGATGTTTCAGCCCCACCACGATCTGACTGCAGCTGCGTGAGATACCCCAGATGAGACCAGAAGAAATAATCATCCTGCCAAGCTCCAGCTTACCCACAGAATTGAGAGATAATAAAATGGCGGTTGTTTTCAGGCATTATGTTTTGGGGTGGTTTGTTAGGCAGCAAAAGATAACTGAAACAGGCATGTTTAATCTTCTGCCAGAAGTCACCCACTTCCTGCTCAGGTTCCAGAATATCAATCCCAAAATTCCAAGAACCAAAGAGAGTGAGGGGGTGAGGCGGGGAGATAGGACAGAGAGGAGAAAGAAGACAGTAAGATTTACGGTTGCTACACGGGGTGAGACCCCCGTGATAAGGGAGTCAAAGGACTTTTATACTCATGAATGTCAAAACTCAAGTTTGGTTTTTTGTGTGCCACTGCTATAAATACCCCACCTTTATCTTCTCATTTTCTTCCAATCTTTGGTAAAGATTACTACCCACAAATTGCTTTATATGAGTAGAATTTTGGTAAAAATTAAGGAGCTGAATTCATGGCAGGACACATTCCTAGGGAAAACTTCAGAACTCCAAGGAGAAGGCTTATTCACTCCCTTCCCTGTAGGTGGACTTTACTTGGGCTTGGCCCAGTGATGCTCCTGGGGCATCAGACTGTGAGCAGATGACCCGCATCTCCCCTGAACAGAAGATTCTAGAGGCATGGCAAGTTTCCACCAGGCCTTTTGTCCCTGTGCCCTCTGCCATGAGAAGGGCATATCCCCTATAGGAGCTGCTCCATTAGCCTGGGTCCCTGAAGGAGAGGACACATGGACCCATTCTCGAACCACAGCCTGGGGCAGGGCTGAAGGAGCCAAACCACAGCCACTGAACTGTAACAAAAGCAGGAAATAAATATTTGTTGTTGTAAACTACTAAGATTTTGAGATTGTTATGCAGCATAAGCTAGTGAAAGTCAACTAATAAAGTCCAAACTCTGAAACCTTCCAGAGGGGAGGAAAGAAATCTGGTAACTTACAAAGGGACCCAAGTCAGACAACATCATACTTGAGATCAGCAACCCCAGGTTTTAGAAGGAAATGGAGCCCTGACTTCAAAGATGTGAGAGAAAATTCTTCTGACTCTAAAATCTGTAACTGATAAAACTATGCAGATATACTCATATATGCAAGGACTTGGAAAGTTTGCCATCCATGTGCTCCTCATGAAACCAAACATATATATATCTGTATATACAATTTGTTTGGAATATATATATTCCATTATACTTTATCCTACCAAAATGAAAAGAAAAAAAATTCTTTCCCGTTAGTGAAGGTATAGGGAGATGCAATGGTACAGGGAAATATGTAAGTTCATTCATTTCTAGAGAATTTAGAAAAACGTGAAAAATTCTAAAGATGTTCCCACCTTTTGATCCCGCATTTTCATTTGCAGTAGTTTATTTGAAGAAAACTAGCGTGACTGTGGGCAAAGATTTAGCTACTAAGATGTGGCATGAAGCATGATGAATAATAGTGATAATTGGAAACAGCCTATTGTACATACGAGGCAGGCATTAACCAACTATGATGTCAAAACTTTTAAAAATTATCCCTTTAAAATAAATCATGAGTATCTTACAAAATTTTTTGAAAAGATACAAAAGTCGGGGCCAGCCCCATGGCTGAGTGGTTAAGTTCACGTGCTCTGCTTTGGCAGCCCAGGGGTTCGCCGGTTCAAATCCTAGGCGCGGATATGGCACCGGTTTCAAGCCATGCTGAGGCGGCATCCCACATGCCATAACTAGAAGGACCCACAACTAAAAATACACAACTATGTACCAGGGGGCTTTGGGAGAAAAAGGAAAAATAAAATCTTTAAAAAAAAAAAGATACAAAAGTCTATTCAGTAAAAAATAAACCTTTTTCTAGTCCCATCCATCCTCCAGCCACTGAGTTTCCTCCTTGAAGGCAACTGATGCCACTTTCCCTTTCAATCCTTCTGGAGACATTCTCTCCCTAAATTTGTACATATACAGCTATACATTTTTTTCTTTCTTTTGTGGTAGCATACTACCCACATTGCTCTGCCCTTGGCTTTTTACACTTAATTCTTCTTAAAGACTGGTTAGTATGAGCACATGGAGAGCTACTTCATTCTTTTCAACAACCACAGAGTATTCGTTTGATGAGTATCTCTTAACTTTTCTAGCTATTTTGAGAAGACGACACTTGTGGAAGATTTGTAGAAAAACATTTAATAACATGGAGAGATGTTCATGATTGATTAAGTGAAAAAAATTAAAGCAGCAGATTACAAGTGATTGAAAGCTCTGTTAGTCTACAAGTCTACAAATAGGCTATTTCAATTGCTTAGGACACACGGACACAGATTCACATGAAAGCTTGGCATTTGCCATTACAAATTCCTGGAATGATACAACCACTGTCCCCTTTGTCCTAGCGAGTTGGCTCTTGTAACCAGGGAAACATGATCTAAAGAATTATTGAGGAGATAGTCCAGCTAAAGATAACAAACAGGGTTATATTGTTCCCTGGTACTTACTGATCTTTGTGTGTGTCTGTGTGTCTGTGTGTGGTTTTATGACGTTGACAATCAGCGATTGGTTCTCATCTGCACTGTGTTGGTTTTTGAAAGTGGTGACGGGTACAGAGGTAACGAACATACAGAGCTTGTGTGGTGAATCTTCATCCTCATTGCGTTTTCTGGACAACTGTATGTGGATACTGAATGGGACATTCCTTATTTATTAGGCCTAGACAGCTTTGCTGAGCCTGTTTCAATGAGTATACCTGGGCTTCCCACCTTCTTCATGGCAAATTTCTGGATCTCTTTGACTGTCTGAGGGTCACCCTTCTTGAGCCCACTCCATGATGCACTTGTGGTTGTTGATGGTGTATTCTCCGGTCACTATCTCATTGACAGCAGAACACTCTCCTTCTTCTTGCCACCCTTCCTTGCGGGATCCATTCTGCTGGGCCTACATTGGAAAGGCTTGGTGATCTTTACGCACTTTTTTTCCTACCATGCTCACTTGTGATGTCAGCCACCACCATGGCAGGAGCAGCCAACCCCAGAATTTCCTGCTGCTTGAAGTCAACCCACGAGTGAACTTCACCACCACCTCCTTTGCTTGCTAACAATTGAGTTAGAAATATATTGCAGGCATGGGCTAATCAATAAGAGGTCTTTCAGTCCTTCAGAAGTTATAAAACCAACCCTAATAGGAAAACTGTTGGGGGCCAGCCCGTGGCTGAGTGGTTAAGTTTGCGTGCTCCTCTTCGGTGGCCCAGGGTTTCGCCAGTTCAGATCCCAGACACCGACATGGCACCACTCGTCAGGCCACGCTGAGGTGGCATCTCACATAGCACAACCAGAGGGACCTACAACTAGAATATACAAGTATGTACCAGGGGTCCTTGGGGAGAAGAAGAAGGAGGAAAAAAGATTGGCAACAGATGTTAGCTCAGGGCCAATCTTTAACAAAAAAACCGTTGGAGTCCCTGGGATCAGGCCCTAGCAATCAGTCTGCCCTGCCCCAGCTGACTTTCCCTTCTGGCCTCCCTCTGGCTGGACGCTGGACCCTCACTGGGAAGCGATGACAAGAAAGAAGAGACAGGTTCAGACCCTGATCGTTTGAAAAGCCTGCCGTAGCTAGAACCTTATGTCTGCTCTCCACACATGGTGTTCGTATTGAAAACAAACATTTTGTCTTTTAAACTAAACTTTTTACTTTGGAATAATTCTACACTTACAGAAAAGTTGCAAAGATACTACTAGACATTTCCTGTTACCCTTACCCAGTTTCTCCTAACGTTAACATCTTACATTACCATGGTACATTTGTTAAAACTCAGAAACCAATGTTGTTGTATTACTATTAACTAAATTCCAGATTTTATTTGGGTTTCACCAGTTTTTCCATAAATGTCCTTTCCCTCTTCCAGTATTTAATCTGGGATCCCACACTGCATTTAGTCGTCGTGTCCCCTTAATCTCCTCTGCTCTGTGATAGTTTCTTAGTCTTTCCTTGTCTTTCATGATCTTGATAGTTTTGAGGAGTTCTGGTCAAATATTTTGTAGACTGTCCCTCGATTTGGGTTTGTCTTATGTTTTTTCTCACGATTATACTGGGATTATGGGTTGTAGGAAGAATACCAGAGGTGAAATACCCTTCCGCTCACACCAGATCAGGGGCATGACATCAACATGACTGACAGCTGGTGATGTTAACTTAGGTCTTATGGGTAGGCACGGTCTGTCAGCTTTCTCCACTCTAAAGTCATGATTTTTTCCCTTTCCATACTCTATTCCTTGGAAGACAGTCCTGAGTCCAACCCACACTCAGAGGGAGGGCCACTGAGCTCCACCTCTTGGAGGGAATAGTACCTACATATATTATTGGGAATTCTTCTGTAAGGAGGGTTTGTTCTTTATTTATTTATGTAATTGTTTATTTATATACAAATATCTTTTAAATTAAAAGCAATAAATACTCTTGTTTAAGTAAAAGGGGTTGGGTCATTACTTATGCTTTTAGCAAAGTTGACCATCCTCCGTTTCAGGGACTAGAGACCCCTCTAAAGAATCCCAGTAGGTACAAGAACGGGGACACTCAAAAAATACAATTTAGAGGGCTGGCCCCGTGGCTGAGTGGTTAAGTTCACGTGCTCTGCTTCTGCGGCCCAAGGTTTCGCCGGTTCAGATCCTGGGTGCGGACATGGCACCACTCATCAGGCCTGGCTGAGGAGGTGTCCCATGTGCCATTACTAGAAGGACCCACAACTAAAATAAACAACTATGTACCGGGGGGCTTTGGGGAGAAAAAGGAAAAATAAAATCTTAAAAAAAAAATAAGCAAAAGACAGTTTAATCTCAGCTCTGCTGCATATTAGCTATATTACCTAGGGCAAATTTCTTAATCTCTCTACTCAGTTTTCCTTTTTTTAAAAATGGAGATATTGAAAACTAACAATACTATTTTGTAGAGGCATAAGGATTCAATGAGGTAATTTATGTTAGACACATAGCATAGGGTCTAACAAACAGTTAATGCTTAATAAATATTAGCTGTTATTTATTACTCACATGGTTTAATTTTAGTAAATTAAAAAGTATATAGGTACATATGCATATGAGTACATCTACATACATACGCAATAGAGAATCAGCAGTTGATGATATCATTAGTGACTTTTATTTTGTTCTCTTTGCTTATTTGTACATTCTAAGTTTTCTATAGTGAACATTTATCATTTTTCTAGTAGAAAAAATAATAAAAGTTAGTTTCCAGATTAATAACACCTGGCACTGCTGGAAGTGTGGAAAATGACCACCATCTCCTACCACTGCTGGGAAGAAAGCTTGGGGAATCTTTTGTGAAGAATGTCGAGGCAGTGAGTGTCAGACGCGTTAGCATTTGGCAGACCCTCTGACTCAGCAATTGCATTTCTAGCTACTTATCCAGATGAAAATACTGTACAGTATGCATGTGGGCACAAAGATTTATCCATACAAATGTTCAGTGCACCAATTATAAGAGCAAAAACTGTAATAACTGAATCCTGTATATGGATTATGGTCCTGTGTAGACAAAATATGATTTTGTAGAAGAGTGCTTAGTGAAAAATTTTAAATGTTCACAATACATTTAAGTGACAAAGGGCAGTTACAAAAATTATGGCCAGTATAATTTTATTTTCATAAAAGAGACATACGCTCACATACAGAAAATGGCTGTTTAAAAAAATATATCTAAATGGCAACATTTATTTCTGGGTAGTTGGAGCATGAGTGACTTCCTATTTTCTTATTTGGGTTTATCTGTTTTTTCCAGATTGCCTACAGGAAACCTATAGTATTTTTGGAAGTAGAAAAAGCCAATGCCATTTTTAACATGCTTATAGAGAATTTGGAAAATACAAAAAATTATATAGAAGAACATAAAGTTAGTTACAATTCTACCACTTAGGATTAACCATTATTAACAATTTGTTGTATTTTCTTTCAGTCTTTTATATGAGTTTGTGTATAATCTTTGCCACTCCCTACTTTTACCCAATTTGGGTAATACCATGTGTAATGTCTTGTATTTTGCTTTTGTTTCACTTAACATTATATCATGAATATCTCCTTAAGTCTTGAATACTTTAAAAAATAACATAAAACTGGGGCCGACCCCATGGCTGAGTGGCTAAAGTTCCATGTGCTCTGCTTCGGTGGCCCGGGTTCAAGGGTTTGGATCCTGGGCATGGACATGTTCCACTCATCAGCCATGCTGGGGAGGCATCCCACATACAGTGTAGAGGAAGACTGGCACAAAGCAAAAAAAAAAAAGAGAGAGAGAGAGAGAGGAAGATTGACAATGGATGTTAGCTCAGCATGAATCTTCCTCACCAAAAAAAAAAGAAAGAAAAAAAAACCCATAAAAAATGGGGCAGATGTGCAGGAACTGATGTATAAAGACTCATTACAGGGTGAACAAAGCAAGTTGCAAGGCAGTATCATAGGAAGATCATATAAAATATTCACTCAGCACTTAATTTTGCTTCTCTCTTAAGAGGAGGAATTGTGGGTAAATATCTGGGGATTTAAAATTTTAAAATAATGTTTATATTGTTATTATCTATGTAATCAGAAAAATAATAGATTCTAAAATAAATAAAAACCCAATTTTTAAGGACTGTACAATATTCTACTACACCCTAAAATTCTCCTGTTTTTGGACATTTAGATTTGTTTCTACCTTTTCATTACTATAAATAATGATAATGCTAGAATGAATATCTTTGTTTTCAAATCTTTTTCTGAGCTCATTGTATTCTATGATAAATTTGAGGAAGGGGCATTCCTAGATCAATTTGTATGTACTAATCTTAACACATTTTGCTTGAAATGTATGCTTGTATCCTAATGTATGCTTGCATATAAAGAGCAACAGATTTAACTTTCTATTTCTTAATAGAAATGAAGAGGACCCCTTAGTTTATGGCTTCTAATTTAGTCAGGAGAATTTCTCATGGGAAAAATGTGTTCTCTTTGGAAATCTATTCCAGAGTCTTATTTGAAAACAATTTCTCAAGTCCAGTAGAAGGTTTGAAACCTGGCCTAATACTCTACAACAGAGAAATAGAGGCAAGAGATCAATATTCTTGATTCATTAAGCTAATATGATGGGGGTCAATTCACTGGCGATAATTCTAATATGGAATTGAGAAGAGAGACTATAAATGATAAAAGTAAACATTTAAAAAGTCATTAATCCTGGTTTTATCCTCTATCCTATTTTAAAAAAATAAATATAGACTTGCTATTTTTTAAAATTTTATTGAGCTCATAATAGTTTATAACATTGTGAAATTTCAGTTGTACATTATTATTTCTCAGTCACCATATATATGTGCCCTTTCAACCCTTGTGCCCATCCCCCAGCCCCCATCCCCTCTGGTAACCACTAATCTATTCTCTTTGTCTGTGTGTTAATGTGTCTTCCCCATATGAGTGAAATCATATGGTGTTTGTCTTTCTCTGTCTGGCTTATTTCACGTAACATAACACCCTCAAGGTCCATCCACGTTGTTGCGAATAGAACAATTTTGTCTTTTTTTATGGCTGAGTAGTATTCCATTGTGTGTGTGTGTGTGTGTGTGTGTGTGTGTGTGTGTGTATCTCTCACATCTTCTTTATCCAGTCATCAGTCAATGGAAACTTGGGTTGCTTCCACCTCTTGGCTATGGTGAATAACACTGCAACGAACATAGGGGTGAATAAGTCTCTTTGAATTATTGATTTCAAGTTCTTTGGATAAATACCCAGTAGTGGGATGGCTGAGTTGTATGGATTTCTTTTTCTAATTTTTTCAGAGATCTCTAGACTGTTTTCCATAGTGGCTGCACCAGTTTGCATTCCCACCAGCAGTGTATGAGGGTTCTCTCTTCTCCACAGCCTTTCCAACATTTGTTATTTTTTGTTGGTGATTATAGCGATTCTAGTGGGTGTAAGGTGATATCTTAGTGTAGTTTTGATTTGCATTTCCCTGATGATTAGTGATGTTGAACACCTTTTCATGTGTCTATTGCCCATCTATATATCTTCTTTGGAAAAATGTCTGTTCAGATCCTCTGCCCATTTATTGATTGGGTGGTTTGTTTTTTTTGTTATTGAGTTGTGTGAGTTCTTTCTCTATTTTGGAGATTAACCCCTTGTCAGATATATATGATTTGCAAGTTTTTTTCCAAGTTGGTGGATTGTCTTTTTGTTTTGCTCCTGGTTTCCTTTGCCTTGTAGAAGCTCTTTAGTCTGATGAAGTCCAACTTTTTTTTTTCCTTGTGTTTCCCTCATCTGAGTAGACATGGTATTCGAAAAGATCCTTCTAAGACTGATGTCAAAGAGTGTGCTGCCTATATTTTCTTCTAGGAGTTTTATGGTTTCAGGTCTTGCCTTCACGTCTTTGATCCATTTTGAGTTTATTTTTGTGTATGGCATGAGATAGTGGTCTACCTTCATTCTTTTGCATGTGACTGTCCAGTTTTCCCAACACCACTCATTGAAGAGAATTTCCTTTCTCCATTGTATGTTCTTAGCTCCTCTGTCAAAGATTACCTGTCCATAGATGTGTGGTTTTATTTCTGGGCGTTCAATTTTGTTCCATTGATCTATGTGTCTGTTTTTTGTACCAGTACCATACTGTTTTGATTACTGTAGCTTTGTAGTATATTTTGAAGTCAGGGATTGTGACACCTCCAGCTTTGTTCTTTTTTCTCAGGATTGCTTTAGCTATTCAGGGTCTTTTGTTGCCCCATATGAATTTTAGGATTCTTTGTTCTATTTCTATGAAGAATGTCATTGGGATTCTGATTGTGATTGCGTTGAATCTGTAGATTGCTTTAGGTAGTATGGACATTTTAACTATGTTTATTCTTCCAATCCATGTGCATGGAATATCATTTCATTTCTTTATGTCATCCTTGATTTCTTTCAATAGTATCTTACACTTTTCATTGTACAGGTCTTTCACTTCCTTGGTTAAATTTATTCATAGATATTTTATTCTTTTTGTTGTGATTGTAAATTGGATTGTATTCTTGAGTTCTCTGTTAGTTCATTATTAGACTATAAAAATGCAACTGATTTTTGTAACTTGATTTTGTACCCTGCAACTTTGCTGTAGTTGTTGATTATTTCTAATAGCTTTCCGATGGATTCTTTAGGGTTTTCTATATATAGAATCATGTCATCTGCAGACAGTGAGAGTTTTACTTCTTCATTGCCTATTTGGATTCCTTTTATTTCTTTTTCTTGCCTAATTTCTCTGGCCCCAAACTCCAGTACTATGTTAAATAAGAGTGGTGAGAGTGGGCACCCTTATCTTGTTCCTTTTCTCAGAGGGACGGCTTTCAGTTTATCTCTGTTGAGTATGATGTTGGCTATGGGTTTGTCATATATGGCCTTTATTATGTTGAGATACTTTCCTTCTACACATATTTCATTGAGAGTTTTTTTTAAATTCATAAATAGATGTTGGATCTTGTCAAATGCTTTCTCTGCATCTATTGAGATGGTCATGTGGGTTTTTTTTTAAAGATTGGCACCTGAGCTAACATCTGTTGCCAATTTCCTCCTCCTCCTCCCCCTTCTCCTCTTCCTCCCCCTTCTCCCCCTCGTCCCCTTCTCCTCCTCCTCCTCCTGCCCCCCTCCTCAAAGACCCTCAGTACATAGTTGTATATTCTAGTTGTAGGTACTTCTGTTTCTGCTGTGTGGGATGCTGCCTTAGCATGACTTGATGAGCAATACCGTGTCCATGCCCAGGATCTGAACCGGGGAAACCCTGGGCTGCTGGAGCAGAGTGCATGAACTTAATGACTCAGCCAGGGGGCCAGCCCCGATCATGTAGTTTTTATTCTTCATTTTGTTAATGTTGTGTATCACATTGATTGATTTGCACATGTTGAACCATCTCTGTGTCCCTGGTGTAAATGCCACTTCATTGTGGTGTATGATATTTTTAGTGTATTGCTGTATTCAGTTTGCCAATATTTTGTTGACGATTTTTGCATCTATGTTCATCAGCAATATTGGCCTGTAATTTTCCTTCTTTGTGTTGTCCTTGTCTCACATTGGAATCAGGGTGATGTTGGCCTCATAGAATGTTAGGGAGTGTTCTGTCTTCCTCAATTTTTTGGAATAGCTTGAAGAGGATAGGTATTAAATATTCTCTGAATATTTGGTAGAATTCTCCAAAGAAGCCATCTGGTCCTGGACTTTTTTTTGAGGGGGGGGGGGAGGTATTTTATTATTGTTTCAATCTCTTTACTTGTGATTGGTCTGTTCAGATTCTCTATTTCTTCTGGATTCACTTTTGGAGGGTTGTATGAGTCTAAGGATTTATCCATTTCTTCTAGGTTATTCAATTTGTGGGCATGTAGTTTTTCATAGTATTCTCTTATAATCCTTTGTATTTCTGTGGTATACATTGTAATTTCTCCTTTTTCATTTCTAATTTTATTTATTTGAGCCTTCTCTCTTTTTTCTTAGTGAGTCTGCCTTAGGGTTTGTCAATTTTGTTTATCTTCTCAAAGAACCAGCTCTTTCTTTCATTGATCCTTTCAACTGTTTTTTTTTTGGTTTCTATTTCATTTATTTCTGCTCTAATTTTTATTATTTCCCTCCTTTTTCTGACTTTGGGCTTTGTTTGTTCTTTTTCTGTTAGGTGTAGTTTAAGATTACTTGAGATTTTTCTTGTTTGTTAAGGTGGGCCTGAATTGCTATGAATTTCCCTCTTACGACCACTTTTGCTGCATCGCATATGAGTTGGTATGGTGTATTTTCATCTTCATTTGTCTCCAGATATTTTTTGATTCTCCTTTAATTTCTTCAGTGATCCATTTGTTGTTCAGTAGCATGTTGTTTAGTCTCCACATGTTTGTCACTTTCCCAGCTTTTTTTCTGAAGTTGATTTCTAGTTTCAGAGTATTATTGTTGGAAAAGATTGTTGATGTGATCTCAGTCTTCTTAAATTTATTGAGGCTTCCCTGTTTCCCAACATATGGTCTATGCTTGAGAATGTTCCATGTGCACTTGACTTCTCAAGTGCATTCTCAATGTGTATTCTGCTATTTTTGGATGGAGTGTTCTATAGATATCTATTAAGTCAATCTGGTCTCGTTTTTCATTTAAATCCACTATTTCCTTGTTGACTTTCTGTCTAGATGATTTATCCATTGATGTAAGTGGGGTGTTAAGGTCCCCTACTTTTATTGTGTTGTTGTAAATATCTCATTTTAGGTTTGTTAATAGTTGCTTTATGTACTTTGGTGCTTCTGTGTTAGGTGCATATATAAGTGTTATATCTTCTTGGTGGAATATCCTTTTTATCATTATATACAGCCCATCTTTGTCTCTCATTACCTTTTTTATCTTGAGGTCTACTTTGTCTGATATAAGTATTGTAACATCTGCTTTTTTTTGTTTGCCATTAGCTTGGAGTATCATCTTCCATGCATTCACTCTGAGCCTGTGTTTGCCTTTAGAGCTGAGCTGTGTTTCCTGGAGGCAGCATATTTTTGGGTCTTATTTTTATTTTTTTGAGGAAGATTAGCCCTGAGCTAACATCTGCTGCCAATCCTCCTCTTTTTGCTGAGGAAGACTGGCCCTGAGCTAACATCTGTGCCCATCTTCCTCTACTTTATATGTGGGATGCCTACCACAACATGGCTTGCCAAGTGGTGTCATGTCCACACCTGGGATCCGAACTGGTGAACCCCCTGCCACTGAAGTGGAACATGCAAATTTAACTGCTGCACCACCAGGACGGCCCCTTTGGGTCTTATTTTTTAATCCATCCAGCCACTCTGTGTCTTCTGATTGGAGAATTCCATTCATTTACATTTAGAGTGATTATTGAAATATGTGGGCTTAATGCTGCCATTTTGTCACTCATTTTCTGGTTCTTCTACATTTCCCTTATTTCTCGTCCTGTGTATTTCAGACTACCAATTCTGTTTGGTAGTTCTCTATGATGGTTTTCTTAGTTTTCTCTTTATTTATCATTGGTGTCTCTGTTCTGATTGTTCCTTTAGTGGTTACCATAAGGTTTGTAGAAAAAAACTTGCAGATGAGAGAGTCCATTTTCTGATAGCCTTGTATTTCCTTAGATTAAGCCAATTCCATCCCCTCCTCTTCCCCTTCTAAGTAATTATTGTCACAACTTATTCCATTGTGAGTTTGTGGTTAAAATGATGAGATTATATTTATTTTTGATGTTTTCCTTCCCTTTATCTTTAATGTTATAATTGTTTGCTAATCTGTTTTGATACTGTGCTGCAATCTTCTGATTTTGTCTACCTATTTATCTCCTTGCTCAAGACTTTATAACTCCTTTCTTGTGTTTTCTCCCCCCAGGTATGAGAACCTTCTTGAGCATTTCTTGTGTGCATGTGTGTGTGTTTGTGTGTGTGTGGGGGGGGGGTCTTGTGGCAATGATCTCCCTTAGCTTTTGTTTATCTGGAAAAGTTTTTATTTCTACATTGTATCTGAAGTATATTTTCACTGGATAGAGTATTCTTGGCTGAAAGTTTTTGTCTTTCAGAATTTTGAATATATCATTCCACCCTCTCCTAGCCTGTAAGGTTTCTTCTGAAAAATCTGCTGAAAGTCTGATAAGGGTTCCTTTGTAAGTTATTTTCTTTCGCCTTGCTGCCCTTAATATTTTTTCTTTGTCCTTGACTTTTGCCAGCTTTACTACTATATGCCTTGCAGTAGGTCTTTTTACATTGATATAAATAGGTGTTCTATTGGCTTCTTTCACTTGTATTTCCAGCTCTGTCCCCAGTTTGGGAAGTTCTCAGCTATTATTTCTTTGAACAAGCTTTCTGCTCCATTCTCCTTCTCTTCTCCCTCTTGAATACCTATAATCCTAATGTTGCATTTCCTAATTAAGTCAGACATTTCTCAGAGAATTTCTCCATTTCTTTTTAGTCTTAATTCTCGCTCCTCCTCCATCTGAAGAATTTCTATATTTCTGTCCTCCAGATTGCCATTTCTCTCCTCTATAATACCATCTATATTATTCAGGGACACCAGATTTTTCTTTATTTTATCCATTGTGTTTTTCATCTCCAACATTTCTGATTGGTTTTCTTTATAGTTTCAATCTCTTTTGTGAGGAATTCCCTCTGTTCATTAATTTTGTTCCTAATTTCACTAAACCGTCTATCTGTATTTTCTTGTAACTTGTTGAGTTTTTCTATGATAACTATTTTGAATACTCTGTCATTTAGATTATAATTTTCTGTGCTTTCAGGATTGATTTCTGGGTGCTTGTCATTTTCCTTCTGGTCTGGAGTATTAATATATTTCTTCATATTGTTTGATGGCATGGATTTGTGCCTCCGCATAGTAATAGTATCTGGTCGTAGCTTCCACCTGCTGCCACTGGGCGGGGGTCAAGAGCTGCGTATTCTGAGCCCACCTCAAGCCACAGCTTGCTGTCTCACAGCTGCTGCTTTTCTATCATTTGCATGGAGGCTCTGGCCAACCTGCTGAGCTAGAGCCCTGTGTTGGGGCAGGGGTGCTTTCTTTCATGTGCATGATCCTTGAGGCATTCTTGTTCTGCTCTCACTATCTCCTCTCCTGGTGTGCTGGCTTAATGAAGACACCCCTGAAATAGCTTAGCCACCTCTGTGTGGGACTTTCCCACAGTCTATGTGGGAACTTGGAGAGTGAAGGTGTTCCCATGGAGGGCTGCCTCTCACCCCTCTCCTCTTGGAGCCATGCAGGATCCCGTGCTCAGGGCCACTGCCATTCGGGAGGGACAGGAGATTCCCTTACCTCCTTCCACTTCCTCCAGGGTATCCAGCAACTCCACCTTCAGATGTATGGGCGCATGGATCTCTCAGATGTCTTTTCTGTCATGTGAATGTCCTTTGTTGGTTTATGAACGTCCTTTTCATTGTATCTTAACGGGGAAAGTCTAAGGGAAGAGCTCACTCCACCATGATGTTGACATCACTTAGCCTTGCTATTTTTAAAAAAATAAATTTTATTGGAATATAATTCATATACCATAGAATTCACCCTTTTAAAGTATACAATTTGATGGGTATTAGTATATTTACAGATTGTACAAGTGTCATCACTATATAATTTTAGAATCTTTCCATCATCCTTGTTTTAGAAGTTAACTTCTCATTTTATTTCATTTATTATACACAGAAGCTGCCTCAAAATTCATTATCAAATAAGGCAAGGAAGAGATACAAATAGTTAAAAAAGCAAATATGGTTTTGACCACTTAGTTAATCCATGTTTAACACTTCTTTGGGTCCTTTAACTTTTTCAAGGCCTTGATTTTCTTATCTTTAAAATTAGAAGCTGGGTATGATCTCACAAAGGACTCCCTGATTTAAATTCTATCTTTTTATGTAGCATTCAGGTAGTTGTTCACATTTCATGATCATTTCAACACCGTCACTTCGGTTAGAGCCAGGACTTGCATATACATACAGAAAAGGAATATGCAGACAGCTTCAATTACCATGTGATGAGATGTACATGCAGAGAGACCAAACACCTTGTTATAGTTTGGGGCTAGCCATTTAGCTCAGGACACGACATTTCTACATAATTATTTTAATTAAGGTTGACCTTAGAGAAATTACACATGTCAGGATGTAAGAATTTAGTAAAAACTGAAAATGCCCCAAAGCAAGGGACTTGGATGCAGACAATTAAGGCTTATCACCTTTAAATGCAAAAATAAGTGATAAGTTTGGTGCAAGTTTTCTGAAATTTTTAAAGCCAGCTCTCCAACTTCCTGGCTACCTTTCTGAACCTGAGATTTCTTACTTGTAAATTGCAGCTAACAATACCTGCTTCCTATGGTGTTTGGGAGAGTTTATGAGAAAGTAGATTTAAAGCATCCAGTACCATGCCTGACATCTGATAAGGGCTTAATGTAGTCCCCTTGGACCACTTAATCTACCGAGAACATAAAGACCATCAGAAAAGAGGTAATAATACATATATGTAAATACATAATATATGCATAAATTAGTGAAATTAAGGATGAATTGAAAAAGTCATAATTTGCCTCCAACATGATAGCTACTTTATATTTAGAATATCAATTTAAAATATTTCTTTTGTTTTTACTACATAAGGATTGAGATATCTATCATTATTTAATGCTTCTCTCTAGCTTTGATCCTGTCAAATTTGCCAAAATATTCAACTGCATTGGCCATTATTGCTCCCTTACAGGTTTAGAAATTCTGAAAGTGAAACAAAAAAACCCAACAAAAAACACTTCGTAAATTTGTGCAAGATAAGGTAACTGGTGGTTAGCAAGTTGAGATAAAATAAAAACACTGTAAATAATGTTCTGGGATTTTACAGACTGAGAGTGCTGGAAAATCTCCTGGCAGTGTTGCTAGATGTTGTATTCTTGGGATCCTGGCCAAGCGTTTACTTTAATCCTTAAGAATTGTGCAATTTGAAAATTGAAGTTTCAATTTCAATTGTACTTAATAGCTATCCTCTCAGCTATGTGTATTCTTCTTTGTCGATGTTATTGATTAAAGGGCATGTTGTTCACTTATTGGTCAAGAATGGTATTCTTCCTCTTCAGAGTGGCGTTCAGCTCATCTATTTATGGTATGCCATCATCTGTGGCAACAGGGAGTTTAAAGTGCTTATGAAGGTAAAACAAAACAAAATAACAGCAATAACAAAACAAAAACCAAGCCCAGTACTGAATATCATAAACCATCCAATACTTCGTATATATATCTTTGGTTTTCTTACAAAATGAAAGCTAGACTCTTGCAAAGCAACAGCACCCCAGGGATTTTGCATTTGCCACCATGGAGTCAGCTCTCTGCAGCAGACAAGATGGAGAAAGGAGATCTCAGAGCAGATCAAGAAGGTGGAAGGACACAGGACTAGTTCCTTCCTTGTGAAGGACATAGAGCATGATCCCTAGCTAGGCCCATTCTCTGTCCTCATCTCTCCATTCCATCTGTGTCAGACTTCACAAAAGGAGGGTGGGAGTGTTCACAGGAAAAGGACAAGAGATAGATGACAGCTGTTTATGTCATTTCACAAAATATCTTAGCTGGAAGGATCCTTGAAAACATTGAGTTTGAGATTGAGGGGCTCGAGAGGAAAGGGAACATACTCAAGACAGTGCAGTCAGTAGCAGAGTTGGCTCTAGGACCCAGCCAAGGTATTTCTACTTCCCCACCCTGCTTTGATGCATGTTCTTGGTAAGAAATGATGGCCGTGGATGGCACTGGTACATTTTCAAAGTAGACATGGTTTGCTGTAGGCATAGTTCCGCCTCCCTTTCTCACCCCTTGTGGTGCCTTCCACGCTCAATCCCTAAAGAAAGACCCAATGCTCTCATGTTGCCCTCCAGCCACCCAGCAATTCCCCCCCAACCCCAGCCCACACCTCCATTTCCTCAGCATACTGATCACAAACAGTTCTTAGGAAAGCTATTCCTTTAAACAAACTCACATAAAAATTCTAACTGGTATTTTATCTCCCTAATAGCTTCTAAGTAGGATTACTTTGGAACTCAGATGAATTTCTAAATGTTAAATATCTAAGACAGAAGGAGGAAGGGATTTTTATCACTTCTAAGCCAGTGAACCTGTGGGGCAGAATTAGTCATGGTCTTGCTCTATTTCAAGTCATAAAGGGCTCAGGATACAGGGAAAGGCAAGCTGGTGAGTGGTAGAGCAAGGGGAAGAGGGCCTTTGTTCTACGTTGGAAGAACTGTGAGCTGTCCAGGTGTTAACCCAACAGAGCTCTCTGGAGTTTGGGGCAATAGTAGTAGCCCCAGTAGCCCTGGAGTCTGGGTTGCATTTGGATTCTGGATTTGAAAGTGGAAGAGGTGACTTCCAATGGATCCCTTGAAGCCAATTAATAGCTAAGAATCCATGATTTAGAGGGAACATTTGATGGAGTCAATTTTGGTGAGGGATTTTTTTTCCAAATGGCATTACATTTAAGGAATAACACAGTGTACAACATCCAAAGAGATGTCAATCTCTAAAACAAATATATTTTAGGGATTTATTAAAATTCAATCTAAGAGTATTTTCAAATTTAGTTTATATAAGATAGTGCTGGTGTTTTACAGGGGGTTCTTATATTAGACAAGATTAAATACAGGATGATTTTCTCTGACCTGAAAATTGCGGGTAGTAGGAGGAGATTAGCAAATCTAGGAGGAAGGAAATTGGATAATGAAGCAGGTCTCCGTCAGAGCAGAGAGTGGAGTGATGAGTATTTGGTGAAGGAAGAAACTAATGACATAGGCTAGGGATTCAAATCCAAGAAAGGATATGTGCAGCTAGAGAGGAGGATAACTAGGAAAGAAGAAGGAAGGAATGGTGGAAAGGAGATCTTGAGACGGGGACTGTTGCATGGCAAGTGACAAATACCAATTCTTCCTCTAGCTAGCACTTCTGACAATTCTCCTTTCCTTTTTTCTCTCACTGCAAGTGTTTCTCAAAGATTAGGACAGACTTTTCTTCTCACTTGCAGCACTTCCTGTCTCAGGAATAAAAATTGTTCATATGATTTCAGTTGCCAAAACACACAGATTAAGACTTGTGTGAACAGACATTTTTCCAAAGAAGACAGACAGATGGCCAATAGGCACATGAAAAGATTCAACATCACTAATTTTTAGGGATATGCAAATCAAAACCAAAATGAGGTATCACCTCATACCTGTTAGAAGGGCTATTATAAAAAAGACAGGAAATAACAAGTATTGGAGTTGATGTGGATAAAAGGGAACCCTTGTACATTGCTGGTGGGAATGTAAATTGGTGCAGCCACTATGGAAAACAGTATGGAGATTCCTCAAAAATTTAAGAATAGAACTACCATATGATTCAGTTTTCTACTTCTGGGTATTTTTTCGAAGAATACAAAAATATTAATTTGAAAAGATATATGCACCTCTATGTTCATCACAGCATTATTTACAATAGCCAAGATATAGAAACAACCAAAGTATTCATCAATGGATGAATGGATACAGAAGATGTGGTATATATATATACAACAGAATACTACTCAGCCATTAAAAAAAATGAAATCTTGCTATTTGTGACAACATGGATGGATCTTGAGGGTATTATGCTAAGTGAAATAAGTCAGAGGAGGAAAGACAAATATCGTGTGATTTCACTCATCTGTGGAATCTAAACAAACAAACAAATGAAAACCAAACTCATAGATACAGAGAACAGATTGGTGGTTACCAGAGAAGAAGGGGGTTGGGGGTTGGGAAAAATGGGTGAAGGGGGTCAATTGTATAGTGACGGAAGGTAACTAGACTTTTGGTGGTAATCACTTTGTAGTGCATGCAGATATTGAATTATAATGTTGTATACCTGAAACTTATATAATGTCATATATCAATTTTACCTCAAAAAAAAATTTTTTTTAAAAATTAGGACTTGCGTCTCTAGCCTAGATCTCTTCTTTTTTCTCTAGTTTAATTTTCTATAGCTAATGACCCTGGACTGTTTCACGAACATAATATTAAATTTTGTGTGTGTATATTCCCATATCTAAAATGCTTTTTCTTCAAAATTTAGTTGTATCTCCCCAGCCAACTCTTTTATCTGTGAAGATTCCAATCCCTCAGAAAATGTCTTGGAGTCATGGTCAGATTATTCCATGATCTTGGTGTTGGTATCTTCTTTAAGTTTTCTGGTGAGGTTTTAAATTTGTGCCTTTCTGGTTAACCCTATTAGGGTATTTCTTCTTGGTGGCTACATATTCCATTGAGGGTTCATTTTCTTCTGTTTCTGCCTAGTACTTGATAGCGTTTGCTAGACAATAAGCAAATGTTTTAAATAGTGCCAATGTACTAAATTGATATAAGAAAAACTGAACTTTTGTTTTGCTGAGGAAGATTCTCCTGTTGCCAATCTTCTTCTTTTTTGCTTGAGGAAGATTCACCCTGAGCCAACATCCATGTGAGTCTTCCTCTATTTTTGTACGTGGGTCACTGCCACAGCATGGCCACTGACAAATGGTGTAGGTCCACGCCCAGGGTCCAAACCTATGAACTTGGGCCGCTGAAGTAGAGTGTGTGTACTTAAACACTAGGCTACAGGGCTGGCTCCAAAAAAACTGGACATTTTTGTTTGCTGGAAGCTAAGAGCCTTTTCATGATGAAAATGCAAAAGCCACCAAATGGAAGATATGACCAGTTGAGTAGGATGAGGTCTCACACTTCTTTGGGAGCAAACATGGCAACTACTATATTTAAAAAATTCTACGGCTTTCTTTCAAGGGATCATCTATTAACTGTAGAAGTCAATATATTAAAAAAGTTCTAGAGGGTAATAAAAATAATACTTATACAGCTCTTTATGTTAGAAAGCATATTAACATAATTGTTTTATTTAATACTTTTAACAACCTCAGGTGTTAAAATTCTCATTTTAGGTAGGTGTCATTATTCTCATCCTAGAGTTGAAGACACTGATGATCAAAGATCATAACCTGTAAGTGGCAAAGCCAAAATCTGACCCCTGGTGTGTCTTTCCAGTTGACAGAGAAAGAGGTAAAGTGTGAAAAGACAACGGCACCAGTTGTCCTGAATTCTCAAAAGGGCTAGAGACCCTTTGGTTGTGAGAAGAAGCTCATTTAGCGTGATTAGATTAGTCTTTTCTCTAAGAGCACAGGAGATGATCACTAGCTGAGGTTTGGTGAACAGGAGGATGAGTGAGGAGCACTGGTTAAAAAACACCCATCAAGACCCAAACTGACTGTTTTTTGGGCAAAAGGTAGAAAACTAATGGCCTGGCACCTATCCAGTTATTTAACACTGTTGTGAATATTTTTCTTACAAAAAGAAGGAAATTTCTTCCTAGGTTACTGTGAAGTAATCACGTAATTTCTAGCAAGAATGGGTTCATATAGTTGGTAAGATACAAGGTCTAGACCATTTCTTCGCTGTGGTGCTTTAGACTTCCATCACAGGGTGGTTACATGTGTTTTATTAGAAAATGATTTCCCTCTTGGAAGTATAGCAGCCTTGACTAAGATAAATGAGATCCAAGGACAGAGGCCAATGGGTAGCAGGGAAGAATGATGTTCAGATTCCCTAGTGTGTATTTTCAGTTCTAGGTTAAATAACATCAGACCCTACGCCTTACTTTAAATATGCATATAGTTTGAGAATATGCTGCTCAACTCTAATGGTATGCAATTTAAAAACATACTCTGTTTCAGCTATCTCCTGCTGCATAACAAATCATCCCAAAATGCAGTGGCTGAAAACAACGCTTTATTATTTCTCAGAATTTTGTGAGTTGATTGTGCTCAGCTGGGCAGTTATCCTGTTCTACTTGATGCTGGCAGGGGACACTCATTTGGCAACATTCAGCTGGTGGCTGCACTGAGTTGGAAGGTCCAAGAAGGTGTTACACACATGACTGGCCCCTTGGTGCTCCTCCAGCAGCCTCTTTCTCTCCAAGTGGTATCTTATCATCTAGTAGTCTAGTCCAAGCTTCTTTACAGCATGGTGGCTGGCTCCCCCAGAGAGAGAAAGCAGAAGCAGCCAGGACTTTCAAGAGCCACGTCCAGAAATGGCACAGTCGCACCTCTGCTGCATCTGAGGAAGCCACAGGACACTGGGCGAGGAGGGAGGGAGACTTCACCTCTCGATAAGAGGAGTGGCAAAGTGTCATTGTAAAAGTGATGCAGGATGGAGGAAACTGTAGCAGTCACTCACCAGTAGAAATAATCAACTATACTCTTTCAAACATAAGCACCATTAAAAATTATGAAAGCAGGGGCTGGCCCCGTGGCCGAGTGGTTAAGCTCACACGCTCTGCTTTGGCGGCCCAGGGTTTCGCTGGTTCAGATCCTGGGCGCGGACATGGCACCGCTCATCAGGCCACACTGAGGCGGCGTCCCACATGCCACAGCTAGAAGGACCCACAACTGAAAATACAAAACTCTGTACTGGGGGGCTTTGGGGAGAAGAAAGAAAAATAAAAACAATTAAAAAAAATCTTAAAAATTACAAAAGCAGAAAGGTTAGCTCAAAAGAAAATAAAAGAACTGAAGCATATTTAAAGTGACCTCACTCATTATTTTACTTACTGTTTTTCCCTCATTCGTTATTTTACTTATTGTTTTTCTCTTTCTATCATTAGTCTAAGTCTGGTCTTGAGCCTTTTTACCTTTTTAAACCTACAACAGACTCTATTGTGATAGCCTGGAGTTTAAGTATTATAAAGGGCAGAGAAATATTTTGATGAATTGAAAGAAAAGGAATCTTACAGCCTCAAAGTTGTAAAGATATTCTCAGGGATAAACTGCTAGCCAGTCAAGCTGAAAAAGATTTTGTTGGTTTTTCCATTTGTAAAAATTGCCAACCCAAGGCACAAAAAAGAATAGTTTGCCATGTCAGCTGTTCAGATGTCCCAACTGATAGGAAATGAAATAACAAGTTCTGGAAGTTATATATGAAGATGACAGTTTTTCTCACTTAAACACAAAGTAATGGATAATGAACTAATAGCCGAGTTGAACAGAAATTAGGAGACGAAAATATTTCTTATTTTTATTAAAATAAGCTAAGAACATTAAGTTATACGCACAAATATAAAGTCACCAGAGTATTTAATCCCATACTTAGGTTTTCTAAATATCCTAAGCTAAATTTAAAAAATATTATGTATATTTAACATAATACAACTAAAATCGCTATGTAGTGAATTGTTTCTAGTATAAATTGCCAGTATGCTAATTATCAAATGCTAATCAAAATATAGCTGTAATTTCACGTGATTTTAAATAGACCTGCTTCTATACAGATATGTTCTAAAATCCTAAGTAGACACAGCATCTTCAATGTGACAATATTTAGGGAGGTGGTCAGTGACTAGTGTTCACAACAGAAAAGAAAAAGTTTAACTTTAGAAATACAAGTCGTTTATATGCCTGTTAAGTAGGATAACCAATTCTCAGTTTAAGTAAATTATGAATTAAATACAAGGTTAACTGGGCCTGACTCCCTGCTACTGAAATATAAAAAGTGTACAATTCAGATATATTTGTAGAATTCCATTAAGTTATCATTTACTGAAACTGCTAAAAGTTTTATTGAAGTTAGAAATGTACTGAATGTTCTTTGCCTTAATGGATATCTTAAATTAGTATTTCACAGCATATGTGTCATTTCCAAGTTAATTAGAGTTAGATTAAAACGTCAAAGAATGATTACATATTACTTTGCATTTTGAAAGCACACCTGTTTTATTTACATTAATTAAAACTCTAGTGATAATTAGCTTTAAAATCCACTTTCGTTTATAAAATTTAACCTCTGTTAGGTGGTTGTCTGTAAACTATTATTGACTTGATACAACTAGCAGGGGGTAGTTGTGTGTGCTTGTGTCCATGTGAAAGCAAGGAAGAAGAGAGAGAGAAAACGAGAGACAGAGATCTCCAGGCTCCTGGCTAGATCATAACCACCAAAATTCATCTTGGTATTGTTAATCAATCTGAGAAAGCATCTTCTAGTGGGAGTTATGTCCAGGACACAAACACCATGTACTACAGAGAATCACGCAAGTTTAGAGCTGAGGGGGAGCCTTAGAAATCATCTAGCTTATCTACTGTCTTATTTTACAAATGAGAAAATGAAGGCAGAGAAAATTACACGTTGTAACAAGGCTACACAGAGAATTGCAAGCCTTGTTGAGTTAGTGATTTTAATAGAAAACAAACATACACACACATGCCCAGAACGTTACTTTAGCTTATGAGTGGCATTTTATCTCTATGTCTTAACTATATGCATTAAAAATCTGTATACATGTGATTCAGCTAATACCTTACACTAACTCTCCGGTTTTTTCAAGATTTTACTGTTTTTCGTATTTTAGGATCATTCCTCTTCTGGTAGTATGTTTTAATTAAAAAAAACTTTTTTTAAATAATTCTGTGCCATTCAAGTTATTCTAAAACCAGAATTGGAAATCATTGGTGGTGACAAATGACTAAGAAAGTGCCATCTTTTTGAAAAATTGTAATTCTATGGCAAGTAAGCTAAAGAACCATAAAACATTTTCAGAATTGAAAAATTTGTCAAAATAATGTATTCATTTTCTTATGCCTTGTAGTTTAGGAAATCTGCACGAGCAATGAAGAACAGTGATATGACTAACCTAGAAGAGGGGAGATGTTCTCTGCATACCTCTCATCCCCTGCCTGAGAGCTTTGTTTTTACCCTTTACTCAATCATCTCCCTAATCCAAAGCATTCAAAAGCCTCTTGAACACAACTTTTTAATGATTCAGTCTAGTTAAAATAAGCTTCAAAGCCAGCGCTGGTGAGACCAGTCCCAGGCAAGCCAGAAACTAGGGGAGACACATGGTTACAGAATCACGTGGGCTTCTGTCGAGAGCCTGGGTCAAGACTATTTGCTAAGTTTTACAAAAGTCATTACATAACGTGGGTCCTAGACACTGAAGTGCAACTGTCTTCCATGTGGCTGAGAAACGCAAGGGGATCTGCAGTACAGAGGTGGGAACTATGCACTCGAAAGAGAAAAGAGTTGCGGTTTGAGATCTGTGCGCCTGAGTGACTGAGGCGGCAGCACTCCATGGCCTGGGTCCCCAAGGGAAAGTTAAGTATGCCAATGTCATCAGAAGATTCTTTTCCTTTGTGGTAATATGGCAGCAGAACACTTTTCTAAGCATTAGATGCCTTCTCCTCTCCCCTCCCCGGTGATACCTAACTGGTGGATTTAAGGGAAAAAATTGAGAGAGAAATGCTGGTTTGAATTGATTCTTAAATGTAAGCAAAAATAAGGGAAGAGAGTCACGCTGCCAAAAACTCCATCATTGTTTGAAGCACATTTACAAAATGGATAATGGAGTCTTGGGCTGTCATCTTAATTTCTGTATGTGTGTGTGTATTATATACATAATATATAATTTTGGAGAGCTGGGGCAGCATGAGTGGTTTGGCAATAAGAAGCCTTAAGTGATAAAAACACTATGAAAGCTAAAAAGAAATCTAAAAGGTGCCTTTTATCTTTTGCTTCTCATTTTCCTTGCACCTGTGGTATCATCTTATCAAAAATGCAAGAAATATACAATTCTGAAGAGGGATATTCTTGATAATAAGATGAAAATAAAAAGACCCTAGCAGCTTATATTCACCCCAAGAATGTTAAATGGCAAAATAAGCCCACTTAAAATGTCCTTCCAGTGAGTAAGGATCTGCTGTGTAGATGTCGTAATTCCTTAGTAAAGAGATGCTCCCAAGTAACTAAATGCGATTCTCTGCAAGTTTACACAGCCATGTTTGTAAGTCCAATAGACTTTCAGAGATGGGCATAAGGTGTTACCGTGTTTTCTTATAACAATTTATGTTTGGTGTCCTGGTGCTAGATACAAAGAATTTCTGGAATTATGCATATTTGCAAAATTTGACAACATTTAGGTGAGAATGCCAGACCCAGGAGCAGACAAGAGTTAATGAAAAAATCTTAATATTTATTAACAGGAACATCATTATTTTGTGCCTTTATGCCAGACAGTGATAGACAGCCCCCGTGCTATTATTTTACACAAGTTCCCTGTTAGCAAACTAAAAGTACTTTCAGACATTCTGCATCATTCTTAGATGTCTGGGATAAAAGGCATCTACTATGATGCTTCAAAGCTTATCATTATAAATACATATTTATACATATGTATATATGTATGTGTGTATGTCAAGTTTACTTGGAAAATAGCCCAATGTAAATTCGGCTCACCTACTAAGGTGTTTTGTTTGCTTCTTTTTTTGGTAAGAGGCACAAAATGAAGTTAACTGAAAGATAATCTTCCTGCTCTCAGAAGTGTTTACAAACCTGACCTGATCATGATGCACAAGTTTAGGGCTGCACAAGTTTATAGAGGCTATGGATGCAAATGTTTAGAAGAGAGTGTTGACGATGAACAATTTGGAAAACACACCCAGGAGGACAGGTTTAGGTACTGAGATGATTTTGCCAGGAGGGGAAAAGGGAGATAAAGAACCATGATGTAATAGAAAACAGCATTAGAGTCAGCAGTCAATTATCCTAGGGCATTACGTCATGAGGATGGTGATTTCTTATAGTTCACTCACTATTTGCTATGCAAATGTATGGAATTTTTCCAGCTAGCTTTAAAAATAGAATCGTCAATGTCTCATGAGACAGAGAAAGTAGAGTCTGCCCTAGAATCAAGGGATAAATCTAGACGACATTTCAAGATTCCCTTCCCACACCAATATAAAAACACGGAATACAATACCAGCACTGCTCAACAGACCTGGTTACAGTAAGAGTGAATTAAAATGCAGAAACATAACGTCATTCCTTACGCAAACAATAGCTAGGCAAGCTATCAGATATTGTTCTACAACATTATGTGGTCAGCTGTAGCAAGATGATATATGCAAATCTTTTTCATAAATCAAAGTATAAGCCCACAAATTCTCAATATAAATTGCCTCAAGAGGGGCTGCTCTGATGAAATTGAAAATGTCTCCTCCATATGTACAGTTTGAGACTTTATAACATTTAAAGAAAATGTTCTAAAAGATAAAGTTGGCATATAAAAAGCACGGGCAGAGGAATCAGTAATGATCAGAGCAAAACAATTCTAGAAGGCATCTTAATTTTCATATGGCTCATTTGCATTTGAAACCCTGAGAATTCCTATCTCTCTTGTACAAAAATGTGTACATATTAAATTACTTTCCACTTGAAAGAACATATTCCTAAATGTTTGGAAGATGATCAAATTTTAACTGGAGGACTTGTTTTCTTCCATCAGGTGTGGGGGAGATGTGGCTTCCTGGTATGAGAGGCAACAGTTGATTCTAATAGTAGAACAAGACAAAAATAAGAAAGTAAATTGAAAACAATTCCTATTTGTACAGTTTGATTTAAAGGAGGTAAAACAAAAAGGATGTAGATGGTACAAAGATGTCAAAAGACATCAATTTTAAAATTAAGCAGGGTTACCTTACCAAAAAGTTGTGATCCTCTGATACTTAAAAATTAGCTTCTATTACTTATTCTCAAATTCTCATAGATGTACTATGAATTATCTTAATACACTCATTTCTGAGTAGGTAGTGTTTAAAAGATGCCCACCAGCTATTAAACAATAATTCCAAGAGTTTATATTCATTCTACCCATCTCAAATTCTTAGGTATTAATCTGAGGATATTGGCAGAACGGCAAAGATTGAAAACCTCTATACTATCAATTTTAAACAGTATTTAGTCTTAAGGAAATTGTTGGTCATCCACTCAGAGATCTAGAAGCAGAGATCTAGGTAGAAATTTGGACTCACAAAGGGAAACCACTCTGAATGAAAAGATCTTTCTGAATTTTTAGTTTATTTTCTCATATGGTAGAATGTCTAGAAAAGAGGTGTGTGCTCGGAAAGAAAATCAGAACTTGAAAGACATCCCTGTCCTCCTCTCGGCCTTCCTCTCCGGGGACTTCACCTGCTGGAGGAAAGTGTTCAGGCATGGTCTTGTGGGGGTGCCCTGGTGGGGCACCACACAGAGGTGGACAGGACGCAGTTGACTAAGGACAGATAACATGACATAATCTTTGGAAATGAGATTATCTAGGTGCATGTTGCTCTTGTGTTTCTTTTCCTTCTGCTGTCTTGGGTCTTTGGGAAGCCCTTCTGTGAAATCCCTGATCTGTATCAGCTGGGCTGCAAAGTATTAAGGAAAGAGTGGGAAGCCACGAACTGGAGACTTACTGGGAGAGCAGCACCCCCACGGACCTCTAGGAGAGTGTGGTGGAAAGGGACTGGGGGACCAAGAGGCAGGGTGGAACGGGGCTGCTGTTCACTCCTCCAGCCAAAGTCAGAGAAGCTGGTGAGATGTTGTTAAGGGGACAGAGTTTTTACACATGATCCACACTGTATTTCAAATTGCTGCCTTAGCCTTATCTTAGGCTTAGAACAAAGCCTAATCTTTTGGTTATTTAAGTATACTGTATTGGGCTTGACTTGCAAACATGTAATTTTTAACAGTTAAAGGTAAAATGGCCTATGTAATAAAAACTGAAATACCCAGAGATTTTGGATACACAGAAATCATCTTAACATTTCAACTTATTGATTAATTTGATCTTTCTCTCCCAACAAACATCTATTTTAACTATCAAAAGGTTGAAAAAGAGGACTGCTTTCTTCCTTTATGGTAGACATGCTAAGGAGAAGATAAATGACCACAAAGTAGATCAAAGGTGCAGGATTAAGCAAACACAAAATGGGACGATTGTCAGTCTGATAAATTGAAAATTATCATCTTGGCTTATTAATAAGCAATACTCATCTATTTACTTGAATGTTTATTAAGTACCTTCTGTGTATTAGACACGGTTTTAGGTGCAGGGATACAAGATGAGAAAAAAACCCTCAAACCAAAACAAACCTACTTCCATTGAACTTATATTTTAACTTCAAAGTTTTCACAAATCAAGTAAAGGGTAGTCACCTAATAAACTGCAGAATCAATGTTGGTCATAGTCATCATATTATTCTGCAATATCGGCACATTTTAGAATAGGATATGGTTCCCACTTATCTGAGTTTCATGTCTTAATATCTGGCCAGAGCTTGTCCTTGGTTTTGAGGAGAAGCCTAGGAAAGGCAGACTTAGGTGCTTTTCACATGGGTGAAAAGACAGAAGGTCAAGTTTCCTTTATTGTGCGTCTGGAGGCTACGGAGGGGCAGTGGGATTCCTCGGTAGTGCCGGTCAAGCTCAGTCCTGTTGTAATCAGAATTGTATTGTGTGAAGTTGTATTTTGGGTACATGATCTGGCAGATGGGATAGCCAATCAGTGTAGCAAGAAATCATACGATAATTTGATTCAAGTGTATTCAGAAAAAGATTTTTGCAACAATCTGGATATTTTCATAGTTTTATGGTTTTATTATATCAATCATCAATATTTATTAAGATAAACAAATACAGCTAAACCAGTGCAAAGAAGAGGTCTTGGTGTCCACCTAGTCTCACTTTGAAAGGTAGAAAAAGGAAAAAAAGAATCATTTTTATATCACTTTAACTTTTGAACCGAGGTACCTGCTGATGTCTTCTGTTTCTTCCTGCATTACGTGCTTTTCTTTTAATTTGGTCCTCTCGAAAAGAATCAAAGTAGGGGATCTCCAGGAGTTGGGCACAGGTTAATCTGTCATCTGGATTCATCTTCAGACATTCCTTTGGAAGAAGAGAAAAGCAAACAAGATATTAAAAGAGGGGCCTCTTGTTACCGTGCCCCAAAACTGAATAATAACTTGTTAGAGCAAATATGAGTTTAGAAAATCTTCAAGTTTGTATATTATCAAGTACTTGGAACTAGTTAATAACTGGATTGCTTTTCTTTTGCCACTCCAAAGTGTTTTGAGGGTGAAACTGAACATTCAATGACTCTGAAAGGGGCTTCAAGTGGATCAGGTATGTGCATCAATGACATCTCTCCATTACTTGTCAAAGCAAACAGTTTGTAGGACTCTTCCAAGTGATCCTGGGACCAGCGACCTCAGCTTACCTGGGAACGCGTTAGAGATGCAAATTCCTGGGTCCAACCCCAGACCTGATGAATCAAAAGCACTGGGGGTGGAGCCCAGCAATCTGTGTCCCAATCTGTATATCCCAATCTGGGAAAATTGGAATATATATTCATATAAGAATAATTAGAGGCAAAAAGTAAAAGGGGGCATTATGACTCTTTATATTAGAGGCTATTAGAAGCCTCTAGCTCTGTCTCTGAGAGTGGGGAGCAGCAGTTGTGCAGTATTGACACAAAGATTTTCTCCAAGAAGCCCTGATAATTTTTGACCAGAGAATGGGGCTTTTCCCACAAAGAAAGACAGATTACAATACATAAAGAATTAGAGCAGACTTAGTACACCAGCACAAGAGATCTGAAATTTCTTGCCTTATGATTGTGAGAAGTTCATCAACATAACAGACTCTGTTTGAGGCATTCAGGTGTCCAGATAATTGCATTGCCTGGGCTGCCCTGTAGTGTCTGTTCCTCCCTAATCCCAGCTGATCTCAGATCTCTCAGATCCCTGGGAACAAACACTGACTGCCCCTAAGCCATCTCACCTGCCCTTCAGAGAGGTGTCCAATGGGTCCTGTTCTTCAAGAAACAACCCTGCTCAGCATAGACTCAACTGTCCTTCCACAGCTACCACCTGCTCCAAGCAGATCATCCCCCCACACACACACACAATTAATGATCTGTGCCATAATTAAATCTAGCTGCTATTGGGAATCCATCTTCTCAAACCCTAACGCTGTCAGGACTACAACCAGGACACAAAGACTATTTCGAATACACACTGCGGTAGTCTCCACTTCTTCACCACTTCATTCTGGCTTCCGCCTCTATCGTTCCACTTAAGTGGTTCTTGCTATTCACACCTCTGACTTCTACTTCCATATCCTTAAATCCCGTAGGTATTTTGATATCTCATCTCAACAGTGTTAGATACTACTGACCACGTCCTCCTTCTTGAAACTCTCCACTTGGCTTCTCTCAGGCCTCACTTTCCTTCCTCCTACCTCCTGGCCACTCCTTTTCAAACCAGCCTTTGCTAGTTTACCTTCTTCTCCACAATGGTTGGGTAGAATTCTTCAAGGCTTGGTCTAGGTTCCCCTTTCTTCTCATCTGTTCTAAGTTTCTAGTTAATCTTACTGATACTCAATGGCTTCAATTATCAAGGTTTACCAGAGACTTCCACACATATATTTCTGGTCCAGACCTCTTCTTTGAGCTCCAGACCCACATATGCATTGGCCTACTTAACATCTCTTCTTTGTCTTAAGGTCATTCTTATGGATTGAACTGTGTTCCCCCAAAATATATGTCAAAGTCCTAACCCCCAGAACCTCATAATATGACCACATTTGGAAACAGCATCTTTGCAGATATACTTAGTTAAGATGAGGTCATACTGGTGGGCCCTACTCCAATATGACTGGTGTCCTTATAAAAAGAGGGAAGATAATGCAGACAGACACACAGAGAGAATACCATGTGAAGACAGAGGCAGAGACAGGAGCTCTGCTGCCACAAGCCCGAGAACGCCTCGGGCTACCAGAAGCTGGAAGAGGCCAGGAAGGATCCTCTCCTAAAAGCTCCAGAGAGAACACGGCCCTGCCAACACCTTAATTTCACACTTCTAGTCTCCAGAATTGTGAGAACAAATTTCTGTTTTTTATTTTGACATTTGATTATGCCAGCGCCAGTAACTGACACAGACAGCTCATCTGTGCCACCCTCCTCTACTTCACTCCCCAGACCTAAATCATAACTAAATTTTTTTTACTTCCAAATATATCTTGAATTCATTCAACTCCTTGTTTGGGTTTCCAACATATTGAAACCTAGTCTATCATTAAATACCTATGGGTTTTTATTTTGAAGAGCATTTTTAGATTCTAGGAAGAGTCTGCTTATGCTGAGCTGCTCCTTGGGGCCTGCGCTGGAACAATGTCCTGCTTGATTAGTTTTAAGAGCACTGGGATGAACTGGATGGAATTGAGGCTTCTGAGTCCTCGACTGCCTGGATCAATAACTTTCTAGACAGCGAGAGGCTGATGAATTCTCAGAGCTGCTCCCTGATCAGAATCCTTCTAACCTGGGAAAAGTTTTTAAGATGGTGGATGAGAAATTGGAACTGCGAAGTCCAAGTAAGGATCCTTTTCTTGAAACTTCAGATTTCACAGAAAGCCCTTTATTACAATTTCCAAGAGTCTACAATCTTCTTCTTGATGACCAGATTAAAACGTAAATTTCTAATCTTTTTTTTTTCTTTAAACATTGGCCTTGAGCTAACATCTGTTGCCAATCTTATTTTTTCTTCTCCCCAAAGCCCTCCAGTACATAGTTGTATATTCCAGTTGTGGGTCCCTCTATTTCTGTTCTGTGGGATGCCGCCTCGGTATGGCTTGATGAGCGGTGTTAGGTCTGTGCCCAGGATCCAAACTGGCAAAACCCTGGGCTGCCAAAGTGGAGTGTGCGAACTTAACCGCTCGGCCATGGGGCTGGCCCCTGATGACCAGATAAAACTGATACAGTGATAGGATGATATGTCTATGAAGACAAATGAGTAATAAAAAATAAATACTGTGCCCGTTGTCTCATTTGAAACCCAATGAAGAGAAAAAAAAATCTGCCATAGATTGGCACTGCATGCCACCACTATCCTTAGCACTGTCCTTGGATAGCACTTCACCCACTTGAGCAGTTCTCTGCTTAGATTATGGCCCAGGCCCATGGGATAACACCTGTTATGGTAGCTATCTGGTATTTATTTGTCATTAGGGATGTCTCAATTGCAATTAGTGAAAGAAAGCCTCCCTTCATCTAACATGGGGCAGGAGTCTAGAAGACAGCGAGAGGCCCATGGAAGAGCACAGTCCTTGATGCGCTGAGAGAATTCTTGGGTTTGAGGTCAAACATTATAAGTCTAAACCAAGTAGTTGAGTGAAAAAACTAGCTTCATCCAGAACCTTGGGCAGGCCAACAGGGCACTTCACCTTTGGAGATGAGGACAGGGAGTTTGTCCTATACCTTGGAGTTTTCGTGCCCTTGAGTTGCCTTCCAGGAAGTTTCTTCTCTGGTTAGTTGGAGGAGTAACCAGAGGAAGCCTTGGCCTCTACCTGAGAATGGATTGGACTTGCAGTACTTGAAATACACCTCCCTCCCTGCCCCGTCCCCTGAGGTTTTACTAAATTGAACGGTTCAGAACAACCTGTCCAGAATAAGACTCGGGAACAGGACTTTCAGGCAGGGCCTGCAGAGTGCTGGGTTAAGGCAGGTCAGAGCAGCGAGACAGACAGAAGGCAGCTGAGGTCCAGTGGAGCAGTGGTAAGGGCAGCCTGAGAGCTCAGAGGCGTCAGCCTCCCAGTCTCAGGAGGACTCAGACTGAAGGAATCCAGAACCCTGAAGAGCACCTTGGCAGTGACCAGCACTAGTACAAAGGCTGGTCTACAAAGTTGACTCAGGGTCATCTAGGGTCCACCTTCTAGATCAGATGGGTTTTAAACTGGGATGCTTATCATTAACACCTAAGGGGATGTCTAAAGATACAACTTCCAAGGTCCTGTTCACAGAGATTCTGCTTCTATAAATCTGAGGTTAGATACTAGAATGTATCTTTAAAAAATTCACAGGTCATAGGGGCCAGCCTGGTGGCACAGCAGTTAAGTTTGCATGTTCTGCTTTGGTGGCCTGGGGTTCGCTGGTTCAGATCCCGGATGCAGAACTGCACACCGCTTGTCAAGCCATGCTGTGGCAGGCATCCCACATATAAAGTAGAGGAAGATGGGCACAGATGTTAGCTCAGGGCCAGTCTTCCTCAGCAAAAAGAGAAAGATTGGTGACAGATGTTAGCTCAGGACTAATCTTCCTCAAAAACAAAACAAAACAAAACAAAACAAACAACTCCCAGGTGATTCTGATGAGAAGTTTGGAAACTACTGCTATAGACAGAACTTCATTGATTATTAAAGATAGATACCCTTACTGATATCTTCATCCCTATCTCCCTAAGGATTTTCAGTATCCACACTGGATGGAAGAGTCAAACCTTCTAGCATGGTCTCAGTTGGCCAAGCACAAATGGCAGACTGGTAATAGGTGAGTTTCTTCTGCTGTTTATTAGAATTTGTCCTTTGTTTGACTATCTCGTTGGGGCCTGGTACAGGGGCTATATCTACTGTCTGCATGGCTCTGACTTTCCCTGGTCTTCTAATTTTTAAAACAATAATTTAAAATTTAACCCAATATATGTAAAATGTTATCAGTTCAACATGTAATTAATATTTTAAAAGTTACTAATGAAATATTTTACAGTCTTTTTCATAGTAATTTTCATAGAAATCTAGTACATCTTAATTCTAATTAGCCATGTTTCAAGTGCTTAATAGTAGCATGTAGCTAGTGGCTACCACATTGGATAGAACAGTTCTAGACCTTCAAACTTAAGGAGTACGTTCCTCCTTATAAATTTCCATAGTCCGAATACACTGACTTAGTCAAATTTCCTAATGAATGCAAAACAAGTAATAGCGTTCATCATAGCAAACTCTAATTATACTTTTGTATTCTACTAATTTTAATGGATATGCTAGAATGATTACTGCTTAAATCACTAATGTTCCTTTAACTGTAACTATTTTACAGTTGTTTATCATTTTCAATAGCTATATCCTATCTTGGAATTATTTGATCTATTGCCCACCCCTCCCTGAGTTACTAGCTTCAATCATTACAATTTGCAGTCAATAATGGTTATAATTCATTCTTAAGTACCTTCATAAAATTCAAAGCCAGAGGATGAGCATCTGAGAACTTTTCTTCAAGAGTTTCCTAGAAAACAAAATAAAGAATTTCAATGTCACATAACAACAGAGTAACATATATTTTTAATATATTAGTAATAAGAACACTTTGGAGAAAGACTTCCTAGTAGGTTAGATAATTCCTTTTAAAGATTTTAAAAATCATAGTTTTATATAATATTACACTATAGTTAAAGGTTTGAAAGACAAAAACTGGAGTTATTTTCTTAACTTCACAATGTCTTGAAATTGATGCTTAATAACGTGGGTTCCAAATGTCTCCTTCTGAAATCCTACAACAGTACTATCATGTGTGCCCGGCCTACTTATAGAGATGCTTTGAGTATTAATGAAAATATATAACTATATGTGTAAGAGCACTACAGAAAGCAATAGAATGATAAACACAAAGTTCAGAACAGTAATGAAGGCAGAGGATGGGATTGAGGAGGGGTACATGGAGAGGGGGAAGCTTCAAAGACAATGGCAATATTCTTCCTTAACTCAGCAGCAGGTACATGTGAATCTGTTGTATTTTATTCTTTAAATTGAACATTGTATATAAATACTCTTGTAATTCAACCTCTAGCCTTGTAATTCAACTTTTAATCTTTTATTATATTTGTTAAAAGTTTTAATAAATATAATATTTTAACAAATATAATAAAAAAGAAATCCAGTATATAAATCAAGGTATTATACGAATTAATCAATTTAAAATAAGCAGAGTGTCTAGAGATAGTTGGGACCATCTGAACCTCCGATTGTTCACATGTGCCCTAAATCGTGATCTGACTTTATAGGCTTTCCCCATCCCTCCACCACTCTGGCTCCAACACAGCCTAAGGGTGGACACACGCCTCTCCTGACAGTGCTTTTATTCTATAGGCAGAATCTAGACCATATCGAGCTTTAAAGATCACAGTCCAAACCTGGGTAACAAAGACAGGAAATCAATGTCTACAGAAAGTAAGGGGTCAAGTGGTCATTGATACATTCCCAAAGAAAGGTGAAGACCTCAGCAAGCACACAGAGGTGATCACTGTGGTTTGGAGTTTTGATTTGAACACAGTGAGGACCATTTTGTAGAATGACCTTCCATGTGAAAATATACGTTGTGAAGAAATGGTTTTTATTGATTTGAGCTTTGTTTCACAGGTGAAAAAAATAGAGAATGCATTTTTTTCAAAATAAAGAAGACTACAGTGAGTACTATTTATGAGAAAATTATTTCAGGGAAAGGTACTCAAGTGTTTTGAGTAAAAGGATCAAAGTATTTATGTATGGAACTAAATATACTTTCATTTCAAATTTAACATTAAGTTAATCTTTGAATAGATAGAGGAAGTAAACTTTTAAAGTATTTTCCTGGTTCATTTTATGTCATTTTTATATAGTTTCTTCAATCTGTGTCAGTGTGTCATAAGGAAAACATGAACCAAAAGCACAATATTAACATAGAAATGACTACCCCTTTAAAGAAAGTAACAACACAAATAATAAAACATCTAAAATCGAGCAGTTTACCATGTCTTCTGGTTCAGGAATACTGATGCCATGGAAAAATTGGTTACTTTTAAAGATAGATTGATGTCTTGGGATTAGTTTTCCTGTAAAATACAAACCACGTTAACTCATGATAAATTTAGTAAAAAGAATACAGTCTTTAAATGGTTAACTTCTGAGGTCCAGATGTGAAAGAAATACTGAGCCTGGTCATTCCCTCCAGACTTGGGAGGAGTGGGTCACTGCGAAAACGTGCCTTTTTTGACAGCTCAGTTCTCCCATGCAACTCTCTTGGCCACATGTGGCTTAGTCTGCCATTCAGCCTCCACCAAAAAAGGAGGTAAGAAAATGGTCCTGAGGCCTTTACACACATGATCTCATGTAAGCTCACAACCATCTCACAATAGTTGCTATTTTTCATTTCCACTGTACCGATGAGGAGACTGAGACCCAGGGATTTAACAACCTGTCTAAGGTCACACGGTTATTAAGTGATGGACCCAGGATTTGAACTTAAATCTGTCTATCATCTGCCTAACGTAAATTTCCTTCTAGGAAATCAATCAAACAATACGCACTTAAGGTGTGGCCTGTAGTGCTACTCTACCCCACATTTTTCATGCTGCAGAATTCTCCAGAAGAATGGGTTAGAACCAAACAGGGAACTGCATCCGATTAGACGGCAATAGTTCCCTTGCCCAGCAGCCATGGAGAGCTGTGGGAAGGACTTAACAAGCCTCATCTGTGTGTAGATGTATCACTTTCTTTGCATCTATGCTGCTGGAGTAACGCTGCTGCCAAGCTTTTGGGTTATATTCCCTTCCAACAAGGCGGAAGTAGACAACTGCTGAGGAGGCTGACTGACACAGGATGAAAGCTCATGAAAGAGAGGCTGAGTCCCATTCTTATTCTGCACATAACTGGTTGTATGACTTTAGGCCAGTCATGGAAGCTCCCTGAGCTTGTTTCCTCATGTGTAAAAGAGGCACAATGAAACTGTTATAATGTCCTTAATCGGCTTTTCTTAAGACCGAAGGAGATGTGTGTGAAAGTAATTCGTAAATTCTTAAGTACTACACAAAGGAGCAGAGTTGAGGAGTTGTAAGAGAGACTGTACAGCTTGCAAAACCTAAAATATTTACCAACTGGTCCTTTATAGAAAAAGTTTGCTGATATCTGGTCTAGAGTAAACGAGGAAAACCCCTCTTTTATGTGGTCAGAAATTGCACTTGATCAAATATCTCTTAGCTAGCTCTATGCAGCTGACTCACACCTTATCACTATCTTAGCCCAATACGGAAAGTAAATGTACAGTTTATTCCAAGGCTAATTGACTTGACTCGGAAGGCATCTGAAAACTCCTCACTGAGAGGAGTTACGGCTCTACAGATTGAGAAAAGGGTTGGGCTTTGGCATCAACCTGAATAGCACTTTGGAGAAGCAAGAAAGCTCTTGTTCATTACAATGACATGCTATTACATAACAATTTAGCAACTCTGTAAGCAATAAAATGCAATTCATACCCAGTGTTCTGATTATCAGATAAAGTTGGTCCACATCTGATTTCCCAGGCCAGAGTGGCTGGCCTGTCAGGAGCTCTGCAAAAACACAACCAGTAGCCCACACGTCTACTGAAGAGCCATACTGAGTATCTCCCACAAGAAGTTCAGGAGCTCGGTACCATCTTGTAGCGACATAATCAGTGTAGGCATCTCCTGGAACTGCAAATATGTCAATCAGATCAGGTGGATCACATTCTCCCAACATACGAACTACTTTCAGGAGGAGGACAGGCATTTAGGCAAGTTTCAATAACTCTCAGAGGCCACGATACTCCTAACAGTTAATGCAGTGAGGCACTAATCAAGTCAACAGTTACACTGTGCACTTGATAGTCAATTCAACTTCCAAAGGTCCCTTAGCTAGTTAACATCTATATAATCCAAACAGAGGAGGAGGGTAATGAGAATTTTTGTGGTGTAACTTCAAGTCTAAACCAAATTTCAAATGTGTTGTCAAGTCACCTGTGTCTGGGTCTATCAGGATACCAATTATGTACACACCCACCTTGCAATGTGTATCTTGTTAATACATGTTTTTGCCTGCTGCACAGTTCTAGATTCAGGGAGAAATAATTATTTGTCCCCTTTTCCCTTTAGTTCCTCCCTGTCTGGGATGATTTGCTTTTTCTCAGCACTGTCTCTGAACCCTCTCTTTAATTTTCACTTTACTTTTCTAGTCTCACCAGCTCCATGAAATTTTTTACAACCACTCTAGCCTACATTAATATCTCCCTCCAGGGAACCGTGTGCACCTTCTCTTTAGTACTTTATTGCCAATCATCTTGCAATATTCTTTGTTTCTTTTACTTTAGATTACAAGTGCATGAAGAGCAGAAATGCATATTATAATTCTTTTCCTCTCCGATGAGGCAAAGCACACTAATGTGACATCCAATAAATTCTACTTGGATGGTGTGGAGTTGAAGTGTGAACTAATGTACTGACTAAAAGGTTAAAGTGAGATTTTCATTTTTGAATAATAACAATATAACATTTAGCATATGTTCAACATCTAAAGTAAGATTTTAACTATATCATTTCATAATCATCTCAATTGGATAAGTTAGTAAAATATTGCTACTTACTCAGAATTCGTGCAAACCCAAAGTCACAGATCTTGATTATTCCTTGCTTAGTTATTAGAATATTTTCAGGTTTTACATCTCTGTGAATACACTGTAAGATAATGTTTGATTATTTTTCTGAGCCGTCAAAATGACAAAGCATAATGAACATTAACTACTAGTTAAATGATAAACATAGCCTGTGAGATAAAAACAAATATGGTTTTCCTTCATTTTTCTAAAAGAGCTTAAATTGGCAATTTTTCACTTGTAAATCTTATCATACCAAGAGCAAAAAATCAAAATGTTGCTATGGTAGTGAAGAAGTTATAATTATTGGATATGAAAACTGTTTTTTTTAGAGAAAAGAGTATCATACAATTATTTCTTTCACTTTTTATTGGGCCCTATTTAAACTGTAAGAGGTAAAACTCTGAATGAGATTAGACCCAGAGTACCCCTAATAACGCTTGCCACCCAAGAATCACAATTCGGTTGAATAAGTACTGTAGATTTGAGAAACTGGAAAAACATTTGAATGACAACAGAAAACAAAACTCACTTAACACTAGAATCACCATGTTATTTATCATCCAAATCAGGATGTGTGAAAGGGAGCTCTATTAACAATTATGCCAGGACAACAGGCACAAACCACAACTGTCCTGAGTAAGCTGGGATGGATGGTCACCTACTTATCAAGAGATACCAAAGCTTTTGGCCACATGGGATAAGTGTCACTTCTATTTCCTCAACAGTGAGCTACTGGAATGATTAGCAGCCCTCCTGAGAGAGGACCACACAATGCTGTCGGAGTCCCTCCCGGGACAGCAGGACACCACTGTGAGGCATTCTCACCTCAGAGAAGCTCCCATTGGCCTTCTATACGTAGAGACCTTACAGTTTGCTGCATCATCCAAATGACCCTGAATGAAGCAGATGCTCCCTGCCTGACATGAGAGGGCTATGCTGGGGGCGTGGATGAAGGCAGGCCAAGTGAGCTTCAGTCACTGTTATTCCAGAAATGGCGATTCCATTTTGTTGAGGCCCCAGGAGAAAACAACTCAGGCCCTATCTTCAGAACTTTAGCTTTCCAGTTTATCCTCCCTCCAAACAAGCAAATAGATAAAAACGATGTAGCTCCTCTTCAACAACTCGGCCCTTGCAGAGCTCAGTACTTTTCAAAGCCCTTTTGCATGAATTAGCTCATCCTCGCAGAATCCTGTGATCGCAGGTGGTCACTGACAGTCTCTGGAGAAGCGTCACAATAATCAGCTCCCGCCTCATGTCTCTGCTGTGCTGTCAGTCCCTTTAAGTATTCCTGTCAAATTGACCATTCTGAAATAATTTTTCTTTGCTTCTATAATAGCTCTCTAGGAAGAGAAAATGTTGAACCCTAAATTCATTTCAGGTCACAAAATTGGCACTGGTAATAGAAGCTTGTTTCTATGTAGTATCAATTACTGTCAACTGTTTTATAATTTGTATGACCAGCAGTTAGAACCCTTTTTAGGCCTCTTCAAAGTGCAAAGGCCTTAGATATTAAATTTTAAAAATACATTGTTGTAATATAAACCAGCAAAGTTTTATCCTATCTTTTAGGCAACACATTTATGAAACTATAATTATTATAAACACTGAGTCTCCTCACTTATAATAGTTGGTGATTTAATAAGAGCAGATTATATCCCTCGAATGAGTTTGCATCAAATTCTATAATTTCTGGATTTTGGTGGCATTACCAAGTAAATGGACTTACATTGATACCCGTCTATTGGCCTATTTAAATATGTTTTTTGGATCTAATGCAAATCCATGTGAAATTTACAGCAACTTATTTTCCAAACAAAAAACACAAAGTTAAGTGAAGTACTGATGTGTCCCAAAGAAACAGAAAAACATATTGGTGTAGGTGCAGGTAAGAGGACCTACTAATAAAGAGGGATGGGATATTGAAGAAAGAAAGAGTAAAAAAATCACTGGAACGGTAAGAAACAGAGCATGGAGGGCAGAGGACACTCAGACACACAGCATTCACTTTCTCCACTGCAAAGCCACACCCAGTGCAAATTCTGCAGTGCCTCTTGCAATCACCTTATTTTCCACCAAAGAACAAGAAACTTGCAAGTCAGTGTAACAGGAGAATTTTAATAAACTTCGGTTCTAAACACAGCCTTTAGCAAATATTGCTCAAGTTGCGTTATTGTGGCTGAGGTACAATCTCATTTTTACTGGCTCACAAGCCAGCAAGAAGAGGTATTCATGGCATTTTAAACCTGACCTTTAACTTTAAGAATCATCTCTGGAAACTTCCACACTAGAAATTCCTTCCTATATAGACTGACTGAACAATAGTTTTCCATTATGTGAGAAATGGATACTCTTTGAGCTTTATAAATGGATACTCATGAGAGAAGGAAGAGACCTCCTTCTTGACAACCGGAACATTAATATCCACAAGGTGAAGATGGATTTGCAGCCTGACACACTCCTATCTTGGAGGTCACTGTAGTTTTGTCATTTTGAGATGAAGTTCTTTTTCTCTAATCAATACATCAAATATATAAAAATCGATCGTGACAATGCTAAATGGGTCACTTTAATTACCTCACTTTGCAATCTTATAGGGCAAAAAAGAACAGAATGAGTAGGTATTAAGTCCAGTGCTTCTCAAAATTTAATGGTGGTGCAAATCACCTGGAGATATTGTTAAAATGCAGATACTGATCAGTAGATCTGGAATGGGCCTGAGAGTCTGCGTTTCTAGCGCACTCCCAGGTGATCTCTATGAACCACACTTCGAGTAGCAAGGTCTTAATCCCTTTCTACTTTAACCTTCCTTGTCTTGGTTAGGATTGCCACCCTGGATGTAAGGTAGTCATGATCTGCACAGGCTGAAAGCTGTGAATCTTCAGCAGCAGCATTGGGTCAGATTGCTCTTTCTAGTCTTTGAGAGTATCGTGAGGGTTCCTTTAAAAATAAGGAGAGTATAAACGTTTTAGATGTACTATTGGAATAGCTTATATATGATTTAGATTTTTTTCCTTTGCATGCATTTTAGTTAATAGATAAAATAAAAAGACACATACACAAAGGCTTACCATAGCATAAGAAAATGAGATAACCAGAGTTCAGAAGTGGTTTCCATGTTAAAAGAGGGAAGTTTGTCTGAAAAATTATCCATTTTTTAGTAGAGGTCATAGATTATCAATAGGAGGTTTTCAATATTTTAAATTTTTTTTTTTCCTCTTTTCAAATCCCCTGGTACATAGCTGTATATCCTAGTTGTGAGTGCCTCTGGTTATGCTATGTGGGACACTGCCTCAGCATGGCCCGGCGAGCAGTGCCATGTCCACACCCGGGATCTGAACTGGCCAAACCCCGTGCCGCCAAAGCGGAGTGCACAAACTTAACCACTTGGCCATGGGGCCAGCCCCGGTTTTCAATATTTTAAAGCATAAGGTACAGAATGTGTTGCTGCAAGCAGAGAAATGGTGCCGTTGCATTGAGCTACAATAATGTTTGGGTCTGCTGGAAATACTGTCACAATCAGGTAGGCAGGTAGGTTGATTGATTCATTTATTCATTCATGCAGTTATTCAATAAATATTTATTGAGCATCTTTTTATAAAAATATCTATGTTAGGCATTGAAGAGATACAAAGATAAGTAAACCACGGACATTGCATTCAGGTTATAATGTAGTGCACAGGAAAGTGTCTGCTTATATACGGATAAAGTACAAATGCTTACGGTAAACAGAATTTTTAAAAAATCATTTTAACTACTCATAAACCTCCTGCAGCACCCTTAGGTGAATTTTAATACCTCCCATAGCATGGTGGAAAGCAACAGAGACGTGAATCCAATTCAGCATCATGTTTAGTAAGCATTTGAAAGCACAATTTGCATGATGAAAAACAGGTTTATATATCTTGTGAACAATAGCCCTCTATATTGTATTAATAGAAAATAAAAGTTTCTGATTTATACTAACAAAAACTTCACTGCCTTTCTTAAAACTAAAGGAAGCTTCTCCTAAGTATTGAAATTTAGTTCCATGACCTTGCATTCTTTCTCAGCAATCCTAGACTACTATGATAGACATTCTGCTGGCATCAAAATCGACCATATGGTGGTCTGTCTCCTTGCCTCAGCACTGCCTCTGTGTAGGCACCAACTCAAAAGGTCTAGAGTTATTTTTTTTAAACTATTATTATAGCACAAGAACCCAGGAGCCAATTTAGAGAAGCTCCCACCAGCCTAAGATGGGACAATTTGCTCATCAGAGAGAAAACTGATCGCAAAGGATTGAAATGCATCAGATAATATAAAATCTGTAAGTTTACAATGATGTCCTACACCCCTGAAAAACCCTTCATTGTTCACTCTTAGAGGTTACTAAGAAACCAACTCATCACTCTGAGTACTGAGATATTTATCTTACTGTATTTTACAGTAGGCAGAGTCCATGAGATTCTTATCCATAGAATTACAATTAATAAATATGGAAGGAATAACAGAATTAGAAAACCACCATCTTTTAACCCTAATGAAATACTAGATATAGGCAATAATCATCTATGGATGCTAAAACCATCAAGTGAAAAGGTTGACAAAGAAATTGATAATGGAGGGGATCAAACTAATACCTCCTGAACCTGCTAATCTATTTTAAGATTATTAAAAGTGGGACAACTAGCCATTATATGCCTCATGATGTTGACGCAATAGGTGTATAGCACTATACATGAAGAATTCTTGTCTAAAGAACTGAACCTGAATATGGTCAAGCCTCTGGATATAAATATCGATTTATAGGAAATACGTGTGAAAGAACAAGTTAAATTTCACACAGGAAGCAATCAGCCGAAATGATTTCTATAACATAGTAGTATTCAAAGTGTGGTTCTTGGACCAGCAGCTTCAGTATCAGCTGGGAAAATGTTAGAAATGCAAATTTTCAGGCCCTACCCCAGACCTATGGAATCAGAAACTGGGGGTGGGGCCCAGCAAACTGTGTCTTAACAAGATCTCCAGGGCATTTTGATGCATGCTCAAGTTTGAGAACCATGGCTCTAAAAAATTAATGATGGAAAAATCATTTAAAAAGGTAGAGGGAGGAAGACTGTTATAGAATAAAAGACTTAAGAGACATAAAAACAAAATAAAACCAAACGCCAATGGTGGATTACACTACCCATATCCTGAAAACTTATTCTCACCCAATTTAAAAATAATCATACGAATCATTAGTACTGCGGCAAAAAGAAACATTAAGTTTATCCAAGCTTTTAATTCATACGGAATAGTAATTTGATTCTTACAGAAATTGGAAAGGGCCGTGAATGGCTTTTCCTCATCTTCTGTAACTTCCTTTTGTTTTGCTCTTCTTGTTCTTACTTTGTTCTTACTTGTTCTTGTTCTTACCTCCAGCTTTAGCTCTACATAGATCTCTGAGCGTTTTAGAAGAGTCATCATGAAGAAATAAACAAATATATTAGAAAATGTTACTTACATTATGTTTATGACAGAAATTAAGAGCTTGAAGTGTTTGCCATAATACGCTTTTGATCACTCCATCAGCAACTCTGGGGAGAAAAAAAAAAGGAGATGAAAACTCCTAGGATAGGTTTTCAAGAGTGGGCTGGGAATAGAATTGGAATGGGTGGGGCTTGTCATGGCCAACGTGCACAGTGCAAGGGGTGTCTTGGAAATATTTTTAAAGAATGTTTTAAAGAAAATTGCTTTACTATTTTTTCATTATGGTTATATAATCTTCTCTAGTAATTTGAAAATTTTACAACTATAAAAATGACACATACTTATCACAGAAATTCAAACAATATAGAAGAATAAAGGAGTAAAGTGTTGACTCAAACCTTGCTACCCCAAAACAACCGCGGTAACTTACAACGGCTGTCCTTTCAGGCATCTCTGTTTCTGTCTCTCTCTGCATTTACTTTTTAACTTTGTTAAATAAGTACATTTATATGGTTCAAAATTTTAAAAGTATATCCATGAAGAATTCTCTCTTACGCCTGCCTAATCATCCATTTTATCCTCTGAAACTTCCCCCGCCTCTTTTAGAAACATTTCATGCGTGGAGGTACAAATACTAATGTGTTTACATACATTTTAGTGCCTGTAGAAGATCTCATTATATGGATGTATCATAATTTACTGAGTCCCCACTGATGAACAGTTAGGTTGACCCAACTTTTATTTCTAGAAACAATGCTTTAATGAATATCTGTCATCATCCATCTTATTGCAGTTGTGCAATTATCTTTTTAGGGTAAGTTCTAGAAGTGGGATTTCTGGGACCAACAATAGGCACATGTTATATATATATATATATATTTTTTTTTTTTTTTTTTTGAGGAAGACTCGCCCTGAGCTAACATCTGCCAATCCTCCTCCTTTTGCTGAGGAAGACTGGCCCTAAGCTAACATCCACGCCCATCTTCCTCTACTTTATATGTGGGACGCCTACCACAGCATGGCTTGCCAAGCAGTGCCATGTCCGCAACCGGGATCCGAACTGGCGAACCCCGGGCACCCAAAGTGGAACGTGCGCACTTAACCTCTGCGCCACTGGACCAGTCCCCACATGTTACATTTTGATCCTGCAGGTATGAACTTCAGGTAGATCTGAGACTTGGTTTTGCAAGGAAAAAAGGCATACTTGAAGACCGACCTTCAATTCATACAACTCATGTTGGCGGTAAACACTCAAGTGCTAGAGTTGTTTTGTAACAGTTACTTACACAGCCCGGGGTGGCCAGGGAGAACAAAGGTCCCACGAGAATGGGAGGCTGGGAGCTTCTTGTCCTTGTAGAATCCTCACTCCAGGTGGAAAATACAGAAAAGTATTTTCCATTGGGCAATTGGGGATCTGGGTAACATATTCTGTCTGGGAGTTTCTACTTTGTGGAACCATCTCTATAAATTACAGCAATTACATTCCTTTTAATGTTTTTGTTGATGTCTTTCCATTGCTCATATCACTGTCCCCTAATGACACCTGCATATTTACTATTTACCTCCTGCCAAACTACCCTCTCTAAGGAAGGTTATAGCCACTTACACTCCCACCACACATCTGTGCATTAAAGTCCCTGTCTCCTCATCATCTTGCCAACACTCAGTTTTGCCAATGTTATGTTTGCCAATCTTGGTTAAAATAAAAAGAGATCTCGTTTTGGTTTTCATTTGCATTGCATTAATGATTAGTGACTTTAATTTTCACAGGATTATTGGACATTACATTTCTTCTTTTGTGTATTTCCTGCTCATGCCCTTTACCACTTTTTTGACTGGTCTGTTTATTCTTTTTAAAATTTACTTATGAAGACTCAATGTATATCAGTCTACACATAGACTGCAAAAATTTTTCTCAGTGTATTGTTTGTTTTTCAACACTATTCATAGAGATTGGGTTGTTGGTTTGCATATTTTCAAAAATCCGAAACACAAGAGTTCTTTTATTAAATGTCTATTGTAAGGATTTTTTTAATTAAAAAATTTTAAATTATCTAATATTCCAAACATGCTTATCACTCTGTTTTAACATTTGATCAAGTTTGGATATTTAGATCACTTTTTAAAAACTGAACTGATCATGCAGATGTAGTTGGTCTTACAGAGCAGTGGGATGACCTATGTCTGACTCTGGTATGGTGCTAGGACAAGACATCCCCATGTGAGGTTGGGGACTATGCCGAGAAACAGCAACAAGTACATGAAGGTGTTTTTTCCAGAGCGGTTTCTCAGTCTCAGATCACAATCAGGGTGGCATGCTCTTGGCATCAGTGGTCTGGCAGCAGCCCTTTAACTCCAGCTCTTCTAAGTGTTAATATTGTGAAAGTACCTAACGCTCAGCATTAAATCTCTTTCCGCTTGCAATGTCTAGAGTGGTTTCTATTTCCTACACTGAGTTCTGATATAACTTTATCCTTCTCCCCTCTTTATCTAGAACCAAACCTGAGACAACATTGTTTAACCGTTTCTTATAAAAGGCACAAAGAAGAGTATGGCCACTTTGAGCCCTATGAGATAGGGTTCAAATCCCAGCTGTGCTGCTTCCCAGTTTTATAACCTTGGGCCAGCATCTGTGCCTTCAGTTCTCCTCATGTGTAAAAATGGAATACCCCATAAGTTGGTTGAGGAGTCTATCCTTTAAGAGTCTGGGTTTTGATATCTGCATAGGTTCAGGAGGTGAGGGTCTGAGATCAGATGAGGCCAGCAGATGGGACTGAGACCCTGTACAAAGCAAAAAGAGCCCCTACAGAATAGCAAGAGGTCCTGAGGTGAGACAGAATGGGAGTGTGGGAAAAACAATAAGGAGGCCAGTGCAGCAGAAGCATGAGTGAAGAAGGCGAGGCTGGCAGGGGCCAAACCACGGAGGGCCTTATTCTCCTTCATAAGAAATGTGGATTTTACTCTAAATACAAAGGCAAGTTATTGAAAGGACTCAAGAAGACAAGACACAATATGAAGAATGGATCTGGGGGCAAAGTGGATACAGGGAGATTGATTAGGAGGCTAATTTAACGATCCAGGTGAGATTTGGTGATTCAGATTAGGGCGGTAGTGGTGGAGGGAAGGGAAATGGATTTGTCTTTGGGAGGCCCCAGCTAGAGTAACACATGGCCCTATTCGTGAAGAAACAAGGCGAGGTGGATCTAAGTACTCCAAGTACGGGGACCAAGTACTGGAACTGGGAAACCAGGTAGGGGTAAGGGTTCAGAAACTGGCAGAACCCTGGTTGCTAGTGTTAATAACGTGGAATCAGGCATGAGGTAATGTCAGAGGAAAGTCCTGAGCTATTGCTGTGGAAGAGGAGTGTTTAACGGCATCTCACAGGGAGTGTCATGGCTCAACACAAAACAGAATCCTTAGTCAGCTCAGATTCCAAGAAGGCAAATTCCACCTTAGGCAAAACAAAGTTTATATACAAAATAACAACTACAAACAAATACCACTGATCTTACAAAGAGCAGATAATTATCAAAGAGAATACAGATTCACACAGTGCTCCTTCCAGAAAGAGCATTGCAACATTATTTGGCCACAGGCAGCATTTTTCAAAGCATTTTGGAGTGAAATAAAACCTGTAGAAATCTACTGACACTTAATGTTTAAATATTATACTTTCAGTGAGCCCAAAAACAAACACTGAAAGTAATAATGAAGGCCTAAAAGCAGAAACTAGACGTCATAGTTCAAGATTGAATGGGTCAGTAAGGGTAACACCATCAGGCAATTCAGACTGGATTGCTCAGAGACTGCTCTCTTAGCCGCTCAGGGGAATCTTGAGGCCAACTTCAGAACTCACTGTCTTTGTTTCAGTTTGTTTTATAATTTAATATGGAAAACTTGATTTCATTATCGTTACTCAGGATGAATTGAGTCCTTTTCAGTAAATCTTGGCTATCTTAGAAGAAAATCCCACCTTGTTACCACGGCCTACCCTTAATGATTTCACTTCCAGGAACCTCCCACCTTTATCTCCTCCACAGCCCCACAGACAGCCACTGTAGCCCATCAATTTCTGCTGTTCCCTGACTAGCTGGGCTTGATTATACCTCCAAACCTTTGTATTTATTGTTCCTCCTACTGCCCTCCCTAGGCATTCTCTAATTTCTCAGCGTGCTTTATTTTTCTTCAGAGACTTGTAACTCTGCAAGGACTTTATCTTGTCCATTATTGAAGCTCCAGGGCCTAGAACAGTCCTTGGTACCTAATAGGTGCTCAACTAAGCTCATTTCTCTGGCACTCTCAGAAATTTTAGAAACGAATATCCTGTAATAAATACCTTTCTGGTTAAACTAGCTAGAGTGAATTCTGTTGTTGAATCCTGACCAATTTAGAATATGATACCAGAAGTGGATGTGGGAAACCAACTCAAGGCCTTGGGAATCTAGGATTGGCTATCTGGTTTAGTTGCATCTGAAGGCAGGAGGATATAATTACCATTAGTGGCTGGAACACTGGTAGAAGGGGACCCAGTTATGAAACAAGTATTTAAATAACCACCTGTAGTCATCTGGAATAAAGTGCCTCTTCAAGGCAAAGCTTTGCCGGGCTGAAGGTGATAGAACAATATGGGAACATATGGGAAAGTAACAAAAGAAAAATGGGGTGGGCTGGCTGATTCTCACTTCACTGGAAAAATTAAAGAAAAAAAGGACAGGTTTAGGGCTTTAATATCTTGGTTCAAGGCACAGTTAGGAAACCAGGAATTTCAATGGTTGCTCTAAAAGAACCCCTTATTTCCTGTATTTGTAGGACTCACTTTATGGACCCAGTGGGATCACCATGAGATGACTGAAAAATCCGATACTGAGAATAATCCTGCAGCGTGCTAAATGACAATATGGACTGAATTTATGTGAGGTTAGTTAATTTCTCAGTTAATTAACTGAGAAAGAGATATACTTCCGTTATTGAAATGTGACATTTGGGAGTATTCATATAACTGGGAGCACCCCAACTTCCCATCAAATGTCCCTTCTCGTGCGAGGTAGCCCCCAAACTTGTTTGATGAGGCTGGTTTTGCCTTGTTGAGGACCCTTAGTGATCTCACTTGTAGCTGCATTGCAGGAGAATGCCAATACTTCTCCAGGCTCTTCTCCCTACCACCTCTCAAGGTCTCCAAACCTTAATTAAAGTCAGATCCCAGAATGTCCCAGGGAGCCCACTACAAAGTCAAACAGAGGAAAAGAAGATTTACACAGCACAAATAACTATAAAATTTTGCTAATTTATAAATGGGGAATGTATGTGGCAATTGATTACATAGGTGTAGGCCCAGAGAGGAAGAAACACGATTTTAGGTTGGGCTGATTATAACATATGGGCAGACTTATTAGAGACTCTGGTTTCAACAGACTACCTGAAGCAGCTAGGAGGGATTCCAGTTGATTGCTGGATTGACTGATTGAAAACTGGACTAAATGGTTGCCTATGCCTAAGGAAGCTGAAATGCCAGAAATTCATTAGTGAAATAAGGAGGAAGAAATCCAAAGACTTGAGAAGATAGGAGTGTTGGAGGGGATTTATCATATGCAACATGCTCATCTACTTCCCAATTATGTCTCCCAAAAGTATTTAATGGTAGCAGTAATCTATGCTCTTCCCCAAATATGCAGTATCACTTTCAGCTTTCTATTTTGGTAAAGAAGCAGTGTGCCAGACGCTCTACTAGGCTCCTCCTACCACAATAGCTTCCATCCATTCCTTGGATCAGAGCCAACTGGCTCTTCTTCCCTTTGCTAGTGTATCTATTTCAACTATCCCATTAGGAAATGGCAAAATAACCCCAAGGATGGATTCGGGGACCTACTAGGACTACCATGAAATGAATTCAAGTCAAAATTTCATTTGCCACCTGACTCTCATTAAACTTTCCATTCCCCCCCCCCCCGCCCCCCACCAAAATGGTGAACCACAGTGGCTTTCAAGGTCACTGGTGATTGGCTTTACTTCAGGGCATTGTTCAGTAATTCCTGAAAGATTGCGTAGTTCTCTTTTCCCAGTGCACAATTGTCCTGGTAAATGGCCACCAGTTATATTGGGGTATGCTAAGAGGAAGAATTAAGTACATACACGTGATGTTATTTTGTAGGGCTATTCCTCCAGGATAACTGTCTCCACTTTATTGGTGAGGCCCTGGGTCTGTGAACTGGCTATTGTGGAGACTCAAGCTGGGTGACTCAAGTCACTAGTTTATAGAACAAATAGAACCTTAGGGATCTGCCCCTCTGTTTTGGTTTGAGAGGACTTATGGTCAGATTAAACCATTCTGATCATCACTGTGGCCCTGTTGCCTATTATAGTAACTTCTGGAAGTGAAGTACTGCTACTTAGCTTCTGTCATCTGGGGATCCCATCATCCCCACTGAAATCAGGCAGCCATTTCAAAGGAAGGATCTCCCTGCTTCATCACCTTGGACATAAGTACTCTGTTGCTGTTGAGAACACAGATGCGCCCCTCACTGATGAATTTCTTAATACTCATGATTCACTGCCATCCCTCCACCAACCCACACCCACAGCCTTCTGGAAAATTTGCTATGATTGGTTAACTGAGAAAGAAATTCAAACCCTTTGTCTGTCAATTATACCAGAACTTTACTACTGAAAAAATCAGGTTAGTCCCAATTTTTCTGTTGTTAATGAAGTGTTGAACATTCTTATGTATAACTTTTTGTACCTATCTGATTATTTCCTTAATATAAATTTCTCTAAATGGAATTTCTTGGTCAAAGGAGAAAAACAGTTTACAAGGTTTACTGTCAAATTGCCCTCCTAATTGTACACTCTCTCCAGCTGTGAATGAGAGTGTCTGATTTCCTGACTTTAACAATACTGTGTATATTGATTTTTGAAAAATCTTTGGCCATTTGATAGGTGAGAGATGTTACCTTATTTTAAAATGTTGAATGCCTTGGATTAATGGAGAAGATAAACATTTTTTCACAGGCGTATTGGTCATTTTCCCTCTCTTTTTATGATTTGCTTTTCATATCCACTGGATGTAATTTCTTTAAGGTTAGGCGACCTTTTTTGTATGTTTTGTTCACTGCTGTATCCTTAGCACCTAGCCTAGTACAGCAGTAGGAGTTTACTAAATTTTTTTTGAATGAATATATTCTCTAGCTGGGTGCTAATCTCTTTTAAAAATTTGGTTTGCAAAATCTGCATATGTAGATATGATATTAATTCTTCATTTGGCAAATAATTTACCCAATTTGCCACTTTTTTAGTTTTATTTATGGTACTTTTTGTCAAAGGGAATCTCTAAAACTAGTATGATTTAATATTTGGCAAATTCCCTTTCATCTTTTTAAACAACTTACTGATTTAGTCTAATTTTTTCAAGTTAAAAAAAAATCCCATTGGCATTCTGATTAGATTTTTGTGCAATAGGTAAATAAATCAGAGAGGGGGCATCTTTGTAATTACGACTATTTCCATCTAGAAATATATGTTTATTTAAACAGAATCCTTTATGTAGCTCAGTTAAGTTTTGTATTTGCCTTTACATAGAGTCTGAACAATTTTTTTTAACGTTTTTTTTTGGTGGGGAAGATTGGTCCTGAGCTAACATCTGTTGCCAATCCTCCTCTTTTTGCTTGACAAAGATTGTTACTGAGCTAACACCTGTGCCAATATTCCTCTATTTTTTTGTACATGGTACACCACCACAGCATGGCTTGACGAGTGGTGCATAGGCGGAGACCCAGGATCCAAACCTGCAAACCCCAGGCTGCCAAAGCAGACTGCAAGAACTTAACCACTGCACCACTGGACTGGCCCCATCTTGTTATCTTTATTCCTAAACTTTTTTGTTCTTGTGGATATTTGAATGGGATCCTCTCCACTAGATTATCTAAAGTGCTGATTGATACAATACAGAAACTGTTAATTTTTGTTCGTGGAATTTGGAGTGCTATAGTCATTATACTGAATTCCACTAGTTTTAATAACTCTTTAGGCAATTCTCTTAGATTTTGTAGAATAATATCATGCATATAACAACAATTTAATCTCGTTTCCAAAAGTTATATATTCTATTTCTTCTTCTTATTACATTGCATTGGCCAGAGCTCTCAAAACAATGTTACATTATAGTGCTGACAACTGACGTCCTTGTCTTGTTTCTCACTTTAATGGTGGTTCCTTTAGTGTTGAGTATAAAATTAGATGTTGATTTGAAGAGCTTTTTGTGTGTAGGTGTGGGTTTTAAGAAAGTATTTTAGGGGCTGGCCCTGTGGCCGAGTGGTTAAGTTCACGCGCTCCGCTGCAGGCAGTCCAGTGTTTTGTTGGTTCGAATCCTGGGCACGGACATGGCACTGCTCATCAAACCACACTGAGGCAGCGTCCCACATGCCACAACTAGAAGGACCCACAACAAAGAATATACAACTATGTACCGGGGGGCTTTGGGGAGAAAAAGGAAAAAAATAAAATCTAAAAAAAAAAAAAGAAAGTATTTTAGTCCTAGATTGCTAAGGTTTTTTTTTTTTTTTTTTTTAATAATCAGAAAAGGATGTTGAGGGGGCCGGCCCATGGCCCAGCGGTTAAGTTTGTGTACTCTGCTTCAGCAGCCCAGAGTTTTGCCAGTTTGGATCCTGGGTGCAGACATGGCACCCCTCATCAAGCCATGCTGAGGTAGCATCCCACATACCACAACTAGGAGGTATAGAATAATAATACACAACTATGTACCAGGGGGCTTCGGGGGGGAAAAGGAAAAATAAAATCTTTAACAAAAAAGAAAAGGATGTTGAATTTATCAACCACCTTTACAAATTTTATCAACTGTATGTATATTTTTCTCCTTTAAGCTATTAATGAATTATATGAATAGCTTTCCTAACACTGAACCATGGTTCTTTCCTTGAATTCAGACAATCCAATATATAATTTAGCCTCAAAATGAATTGTGATGTATATTTGCAGTAGATTTGTCTTCCTAATTATTATCACTATAGGATAATATTCGTTCACCCTTTGAGCACATCCGAACTGAGATCGGAGAGGGGTGGTCAGTAGATGCATCTGGGCAGAAAGGGGAACCGTGGCTCAGATCTGAAATATGCCATAGTTAATCCCACATATAATGAAACTGGGAACTGGCCAAACACAGCTTTAGTTTCTAGATTACTTACCCATTTGGGTTTCTTTCCAGCTCATTTAAAAGTGTGTGATCGCAGTATTCAAAAACTAAGTGCATTTTCCTTTTTCTCCTGAACACCTCAATGAGGTTTACGAGGTTTGGGTGTTTTAATTGCTGCAAAGGAATTGAAATACAAAGTTTGGTGATTTGTTTCTCGTAATAGCTTCTCCCTAGATCCCTTACAATTTTAAGAACAGAAGGTCTTGCTTATCATTCTCTATGCACCTTGTGTGGAGAATTTTATTACAGTTACTCACAAGAGAAACTATTCTTAGTAAGAATCATAGAATCTTAAAGTTGAAAGAAAAACTTAAGAATTCATCTAATGTACCCACAATAGATGGTAGCTAAGCTGCCGAACCTCTCTGGAGATAGCAAATAAAGTACACAACCTAAAATATAAGCACTACAGCCAAACATACGCTACGCATTTTGTGGAAATTCTGAACATCCAAGTCGTAAAATAACCTGAATAAAAAATTGAGGAAATGGAATTTCTGAGTAAAAGGCTATAAAAAATCATCAATACCCATTTAGCTTACATATTACCATGGACTGAATGTAAATGTCAGCTGGAGTCAAACCCAGTCTGGATTTTCGTGTTGGCTCTCAGAAATACGAGAACCCAGTCCCCAATTCTGATTAAACTGCCTATTCTAGGAGTCCCCACAGTGAGTCTGTTTTTAATTTTTTTTTATCATATGTTTAGCTCCGTTCTTTGATCTGGTTGTTCTCTCTTATGCTTAGGTGTTTTATGTGTTAAGTTCTATTCCTAAAGTGAAGCACTTCACAAGGCAGGCTCTGTTTAATGTTGTAAACCAAAGGAAAAAGCTTGATTATGTAAGATGACCCATCAGTAGAGCAACTATATAATTTATCATCCAAACCAGGGCAACGAGCATACGCCAGGGCTGTCCCAGGCAAACTGGCACATATGGTCACCGTGACTACAGTCACGGTGACCATATCATTTTGCACACAAACCAGGACACTTTTGAAAGAGGTTGCTAACCAGCCTGGACACTGGGACAAAAGGTATAACAAGGCCATCTGATCACTTCTACTTATAACTCATCTCCCTGTTGTTTTCCCAGTAGAGTAGATAAATCAATTTTCCAAACCCTATTCCATTTACTCAGAAAGCTATATATAGAGAGAACACAGTAGTCTGTATATAGTGGAAACTCAAGAAATATTTTGCAGGCCCAGTAGAGAGTCTTAAGCACAGGGGCTTATATAGCATCCTCTATCTCAGTATCTGTAAGCACGGCTTGACCAAAAAAATAGAACCAACAAAGTCACCGTGCGACTATGTGTCTGCTGCTCAACAGTTTGGGAAAAAGGAATCCATTACACATTGAAAATATGCCCAGAGCACCAAACCAACATGCTTACTATGTGCTCTGTTGCCTAAAAAAAGCAGGAGGGCAAACAGTGGAGGAATCAGGTCCCACAGGTAAGCCAGCTGCTCTGTGCTGCAGCAAACACTGCAGAATGGAAGCGAAATGGCATCTCTACCAGGAGAGTAAGGGGTGCACAGATACCATAGCTGGATGAAACGTCAAGGTTTAACCTGGTCAAATCTGTCTTTGGGTGGATCAGCAATTTATCTCCCCTTTGCAAGTGAAATGAACTTACCCAGAAAAACAGTGACGTGTCTAAAGTAAAGCAGGCAGCAAGGAGGGGGAAAATCACATCACGTTTCAGTAAGGGGAAGACGCGAGGAAGGTAAGGCAGAAGGAAGGAATCTGTCCAGGGCATGCATGGGTCTAACATACCTAAAGCAGGAAAGACGTTCGTTCTCAGAGCCATCACCAGAGAACAAAGTGCGTTGGAATCTGGCTACTTTTTACCTTAAAGTTCATTCTCAAATTGGGGCACTTGTAACCCAGGAGGTACTACCTGAGCATTAACTTTACTTGAAGACTTGGAGTGAGGCGGGGCATAAAAAGCACTATGTTATTAGAAAACAACCCATTGCCCGGTTCAGAGACACCGTGGAGCTTAGCTCTGTGGCGGGCTTGCGTCTCATCAGCGCTCTCTGCTGGCCAAGAGGTAACAGTGAACCGTTTTGTTCTCATGATGGATGTGCTCTTGAAAACTCCATGTATATCAAATTATAGTTTAAACAAAACACTAGAACTTATTAGTTGAGGAAACCTGCTACAAATAATACTTGAAAAGGACAGACAATATTATAATTATCTTCCATTAAAAACTGGATTTCTGGGGGGCTGGCCCCGTGGCCGAGTGGTTAAGTTCGCGCGCTCCACTGCAGGCGGCCCAGTGTTTCGTTGGTTCGAATCCTGGGCGCGGACATGGCACTGCTCATCAAACCACGCTGAGGCAGCGTCCCACATGCCACAACTAGAAGGACCCACAACGAAGAATATACAACTATGTACCAGGGGGCTTTGGGGAGAAAAAGGAAAAAAATAAAATCTTTAAAAAAAAAAAACCTGGATTTCTGGGGTTCTCCTAAAAACAGATGACATATGTCAAAAGCAAAGGTCAGCTGTGAGTTCTTGAGGAAATCAGAGTTACGCAAAATGTAGTCCACGAACCAGCAGCTTCTGCGCCATCTGTGAGTCTGCTAGAAATGCAGACTCTCAGCCCCACCCTAGACCTCTGACTCAGAATCTCCATTTCAAAAAGGTCCCCATGGGATTCCGGCGAATATTAATATTTGAGAAGCACGTCCGTCCCACAACTCAGGTTCCTCTCTGATGAAATAAGGGTGCTAGATGAGAAGCATCTCTAAGGTCTCTCATGGCTCTAAAACTGTAAGATTTTTAGGATAGAAAAAAATTTACATTGAGAACTTCGGATTCTTACGTGTCAAATTCTATCACAGCAAAAACAGCTATAATGAAAGCTTTGTGCAAATGTGTATACACAGCAGGGGTGACAGTCAATAAGTCTAAGAACCCGTGGAGTGCATGCAGGACCAGTCCACACTGATGCCTACGGGGCACTGGCGCAGTTCCGTGGGCCCCTGCGTGCCAAGAAATGCTCTTTTAGTTCCCGGTGAGGGGGGTGGGGGTGAGGAGGCCAGGGTTGGGGAGAGAGATGAGGGGACTTCAGTGGATATTTACCAACCAGATTGGAAGTACTTCAATATTTTAACAATCTACAGCTGTAGTCATAATGTAAGCTAAACATCAGAGTGGCCAAAGTCCAAAGTGATGATCAATTTATTTCCAAAGTTGCTGACACAAAGGAATTTAAGTCTAATGAAAAGAAATAAATCACTTTAAAATTCTTTGTAGAGCCAGCCCTGATGGCCTAGTGGTTAAACTTTGGTGCGTGCCACTTTGGCGGCCTGGGTTTGGTTCCTGGTGCGGAACCACGCCACCAGCCTGTCAGTAACCGTGCTGTGGCGGCTGCTCACATAGAGGAACTAGCAAGACTTACAACTAGAATATAAAACTATGTACTGAGGCTTTGGGCAGGGAAAAAAAAAAGAGAGAGGAAGATTGGCAACAGATGTTAGCTCAGGGCAAACATGTCCAAGCAAAAAAACAGTCAGAAAAAAAAAATTCCCTGTAATTTTGGCACACATATTTTACCCAATACCAGGATATTACAGATATATTGAGAAAGTTAACCTACCTTCAACATACGTATTTCTCTTAGTGCTATTTTCTTAACAACAGGATCATCTTCAGATTCCACAAATTTTTTAATAGCTACCACTTGTCCAGAGGTTTTGTTTCTACATTTGAACACGACCCCATAAGACCCTTCTCCAATCTTAGCAAGTTTTTCATACTTTTCCATTACAGTTGAAGTGACTTAAATTACTGTATTGATTGCCTTGCAGTACAATGTTGCACCTGGAAAATAAGATGACTCAGCTTAATCAAGTTATCAAAGACAATGTTTTCATAGCTTACGATATAAAACCAATTTGCCCAGGTTGCCACAGATTTATTTCCATCAATTAATTTTAAATGCACTTAAAAATATTTGGATGTTACTTTCTTAGTTTAGTTCAGTCCTATGCAGTTCTCCCAGATACAGCAAAGATTTCATGTATTATTTCCTATACTGGGTCTGTGTTTACTTCAGTTGAATTAAAAGAATTCGTGGAAAGGAACCTTATCCAATCTATTGTTTTCATTATCCTCAAGTAAATGACTAAAATGTGATGCTGTAAAATCCGGTTGAATTGTTTATCTTTTCTCCCCTAATCCATCTAAACACTGCAGACTCAGAAGCATTGAGAACAAGACATAGTACAAATGCTATACTTCCACCTGGTGGAGAGAAGAAACAGGGAATGTGGGCAGTTGAACGAAGCAGCCATTAAAAACAGCAATAAGAAAATCTTTATAGAGCATCATTTATTGCTCCTAGCTTTTATACATATAAAGGAACAGATCCTTAAATTCTTAACTCCCAAAGAAGATAATGATAAAGCACCAAAAAGAAGGCAGATTTCTCTAATTCTTCACGAATGCTTTCACATCCATAGTGTGATTTTTATGGAAATAGTGGGTTTAATCTTGCTGTCTTCCATCACCCATTCATGAATTTTGTGGTGACTGGATTACATGTTGCACAACAAATAAGGCCAACATAAATCAATCTAGGGATTAAAAATATAAAAATTCTAATTAGCCTCAAAAATTCCACCCCACTTTATCCAACAGAATCTTATAGTGTAATCCAATAGTAATCTAATCTATAATTAATATAATCGAACACTTAATAACATTGTTCTATGCAAATTACATATAATCTGCACAAATAGTCTATGAAATGGGTGTTATTTCTATGCACTTATACAGATGAGAATACTGAGGCACAGTGAAGTTAGGATGGAACCAGAACCCAGGCAGTCAGGTTCCAGAGAGCACCATTTGAATCATTACACTCTACTGCCTTTTGGTTAATTCAAAAGAATGCACAATTTGGGGCTGGCCCAGTGGCATAATGGTTAAGTTCTGTGCGCTCTGCTTCAGCAGTCAGGGTTCATGGGTTTGGATCCCAGGTGCAGACCTACACCACACATCAGCCATGCTGTGGTGGTGGTCCACATATAAAGTAGAGGAAGACTGGCACAGATGTTAGCTCACAGCTAATCTTCCTCAAGAGAAAAAAAAAGAGGAGGATTAGGGACAGATATTAGCTCAGGGCAAATATTCCTCAGCAAAAAAACAAAAAAAAAGAATGCACAACTTGAAAAACTACTTTACCTAGGTCTTAGTATTAATAAAATGTCAAGTGAAAGAGTTGATTACATTTAAAATTTCTCATGTTTCAAATGAGTACACCTTTTTTTACTTCACTAATATTCAGTGTTTTCCATCTACAGATTATCTCGATGGAGAAAGAAGTCATCCACTCTCACTTCCCACCATAAAAATACACAACTGGGGAAAGTGTTTACCTGGGTAAACGACTACCCACACTATTTTACAACGCTATATACGTAGATTTTGTAGATTCTATTTTCTCTCATTAAAGAAAACTTAAGCATACACACTCAAGTAACACGTGCATTTTTACGTAAGTATCATTATCTTAAAGGTATTTAGATATAAGCATGCATACATTTGTTCTTTAGCTTAGTAATAGGTGACTGGGAAGAGGACAAAAGAAACTAGGGATTTGCTTTAGAAAGTTATTGGTATAGAACTTTGTAGGTTTATGAATTTAACCTATTTGATAAGCACTATGGTTACTGAGGGAAATTATGAATATTCCAAAAAAGATTACTTATGAAGTTTTACTCTATGTGTTTTTTTATTTCCCTCTAGGTAGGTGATTTGATATGTTGATCTATAATTTTCCTTTTTCTCAACACATTCAATCATGACTGATTCTCACACTAATATTTAGATCTCTCTGTCACATCAACCAAACTGCTGAATACAATAAAATAAAGCACCAGAGAGGAGTACTTTTCCAGTTAACCTTTCAGTATTATCTGTTTTCTAAAGCCCTCATATGTTCATGGAAGATGAATCTGAGTATGCAGACAGGAGTTAGAACAAGGTGGGAATTCCAGAAAGGAATTTATGACTCTAATTCCCTCTTACTAGAACTCTATCAGAGTTTATAGAAGCAGTAATTCCTAATCTCTTACCTGAGGTCCAGAGCAACTCTCTAACTGCTTGATGAACATCTCAACACAAATGGACAGAATGATCTCAAAATCAGTATGTTCTAAGCCAAATGCCTTCTTCCTTATCCCCCACCCCTACTCAAAGTTCACAAACCTGCTCCACATTACACCCAAATGGCTTGTCAAGACATGTACGGTGGAGAACTTGGGGGTAGCCAAGAGCAATGGAGGCTGCCTAAATCTAATCTCTCTTCACTCATCTTTCAAAAAGCTAAAGAAATCAAACAGAACAATGAAACCACATAAATCTAATGCCTTCAACATCACAGAAAGACAGAGGAATCTACAAAGTTAAGTAGAAAAGTAAACCCCAAATTCTGGAGGAGATATCTCTTAAGCTCCCACTATAAGCCTTTGCAGAGAGCAAAGATAGGAGTGGGGTGGGATCTAGAAAAACTGTAAAGAGGAAAGAAGAGAAAAAGAAGAACCTAAGATAGACTTAAAATCACCTCTCAGAAGAGAAAATACATTATAAGTGCAAAAATACTGAAAGTGTCCCAGTAGATCTGAGCATTCACTACAGGGAAAGGACTTAAAAATACGTGGGTATTGAGGAGGAATCAGTCACTACTCTTGGGGAAGAGACAGGTAAGAGGGAAGAGACAGGCTTAAGGAAGAGGCTTATCCAGTTTCTGTTAGAGACTGGATAGTGAAGGGAAAAAGAGGCAAGAGTGGTAAATTTGCAATCTTGCAAGACAAAAGAAAATCCCACCACAGAAGGTCATGCAAACTCTCCCTTCACCACTAAGAAAAGAAAAGGCTATCCATCAATGAAACTGCACTTTGATACAGTGACAGAGATGGTTCTCTTGAACTAGGATGATAGACCATGACTACAGGCTGAAACCTGCCAAGAAATAAAACAGAGGAGAGCAGTCTCCTTGCAAAGCTATTATTGGAAGAAACTAGAAATGAGAAAGAAAACATTTTGGCTGATAAAAATCATTCCGAAAAAACCTAGCCATGAAGCAAACTGATTTAAATATTGTCTAACAATCATTTGGAGATAGAAAGAGTCACTTTGAATCAGAAATTCAAATAATAAGACCAGAAGTTGATGAAAAAAGAGGAAAAATAAGATGATAGTTGATTGAACTCACGAAAAGAAATAGAAGAGAAAGACAAAATCATCTTCAGAAATAAAGATTAAATAACAAGATGCCAATGGGAGAATAGATTCAAATGAAAGTTTAATAAGAGGAATTAAAGAAAGGCAGAACAGCAATTAAGAAATAAAAATGAGGGGAAAAAAGGGAAGAGAGTTTAGAGAGAAAATGGTTGACATGGAAGACAGACAAAGAAGATTCAACATATGTATAATTAGAGTCCCTGAAGAAGAAAACAAAACAATGAATAGAACCAATATTTGAAACTATAATCCAAGAAAAATTCCTGCAAACAAAATAAGATCTGAATATACATATTGAAAGGGCCCATCAGGTAGTTGGGAAAACTGACCCAGAACAATCAACTCAGAGACGTATTTGAATAAAACTATCAAAGATAAAGAAAATGCTCTCATAGTCTCCAGGCATAACAACTTCAGTGGAAGAGAATTCGAGTGACATCAAACTTAGCAAGAGCAACATACAATGCAAAGTGAAAATACAGCAGTATTTTGAAGAAATTCAAGGGAAGAAAGTGAAAACCAAAGATTTTACACTTTTCCAAGCTGTCCTTCAAGTATCAAAGTTATAAACAGTTTAAAACATGCAAGAACTCCAGGAATATTGTATTCATGAGCCCTTCTCAAAGACTCTAAAAGAGGAAAACGTTCACCCAGCAAAAGAGTTGACTGGGAAAACTTCAGCAAAAGGTTTTATGGTGAGCATTTAATATATTTAACTAAAGACTAAAACAAAGGTGGAGACGAGTAGAGGAATAATACCTAAATGTTATGTTTTGATAATGTAGAAAGTAAAGCAACTAAAAATATGTTAAGAGAACGGAGAAAGAGGAAAGCAGAATAGGCTCATTGATAACTGCATAGGTGGGAGTGAAAAATACCATTAAAAAAACTGACAAACCAGAGAATAAAAGGTTAAATAGAAAACAGGGACTAAGCACATTAAAGAAAAGTATGAGTCTAAAGGTAACTAATTGAACAAAACCACAAACTTTCCTAAACACCAAGAGAAATTTAAAAAAAATCAAACATACTACATAGAGAAAGAAACAGGAAATTTAACATTATACACATAAAAATTATAAAACAATATGACAAAATAAAGACCAATATCAGTTATATCAATAAATAGGAATGGGCTTAACTCATTTATTAAATGAGAAAGATGTTCAATTTTCTCACAAAACAAGATCCAACTATAAGCTATATGCAAGAGACACATCTCTAAGGTAAAGTGGTTCAAATATGTTAAAAATAAAAAGATGGGTAAAGGTATATAGGACAAATGGAAACAATAAGAAAGGACTTTGTAATCCTGGAATTAGACAAAGTAGATTAAAGCTACAAAAAGCATTAAATATGACAAATGGGAAGAGTGTTTAATGCTAAAAGCCACAAGTCACAATAAAGATATAATAGCCCCAAATAACACAGTAATTACTTTAATAAAGCAGAAACTTTAAGACATGCAAGGAGACATGCATAGAAACACATTAATAATGACACACTTAAACACACCACTCTCAGTAAAAGACATGGCCAGTGAACTAAACATACGTAACTAAACAATGTACCCAGTAAGGTAAATCTTTAGGAGAAATAGATATTGAATTTTACACTCTGATAATCTAGAATCTACCTTCTTCTCAAGCATACATGGAATATTCACAAAAACTGATTACATACGAGGTCACAAAGAAAGCATCAGGAAGTTTCAAAAAGTAGAAATATTATAAATAACATTCTGATCACAAACTGTGAAATTAGAACAAAATTTAAAAACATAAAATAAAAAAGAGCTTCTACTTAGGAATTAAAAAAGCCTTCCATTAAACACCTTATGAGCAAAGAGGGAAATACAAGTGAACGGAATTTAAAAAGATAAGACACTGAAAACACTACATATCAAAACCCATGAGACACATTTAGAGCAGTGGTTCTCAACTAGGGGGTGGGGGCGAGCTGGCCCTCAGGGGAATTTTTCAATGTCTGAAGGCATTTTTGATTGTTAGGAGTTATGTAGAGGACAAGGACGCTGCTAAACATCCCTCAATGCACAGGACAGACCTCCACACTAAGGAATTATCTGATCCAAAATGTCAATAATGCCATGGTTGAGATACCCTGACATAAAGCAGTAAGTAAAAGAAAAGCCATGGGGCTGGCCCCATGCCCAAGTGGTTAAGTTCGTGCACTCTGCTTCAATGGCCTGGGATTCGCCAGTTTGTATCCTAGGCACAGACCTAGCACTGCTCACCAGGCCAGGCTGTGGCAGCATCCCACACAGAAGAGCTAGAATGAACTACAACTAGGATATACAACTATGTACTGGGACTTTGGGGAGAAAAAAAAAAGAGAAAGATTAGCAACAGATGTTAGCTCAGGGCCAATCTTCCCCACCCAAAAAACCATTAAAAAAAAAAAGAAAAGAAAAAGAAAAGTCAGAGATGAAAACAAATTTGTAGAATAAAAGATAAAAGAGCAAAAATAAACAACTTAAATGCAAAATTTAAAAATCTAGAAAAAGAACAAAATAAATCAAAAGAAAGCACAAGAAAGGAAACAATAAAATTGAAGCAGAAATTAATAAAGAAGAGAATACAAAAAACAGGTCTAATTAATAAACCCAAATCATGACGCCTTGAAAAATTTAAAATAGACAAATCATTAACTCAATCAAAGATAAAAGGAGAAAGAAATATGCAAAATAAGAAATGGCAAGAAGGAATAACCATCAACACAGAAAAATTTCTTTTTTTTAATCATGAGACTACTTTGCAGGCATCTATGAAAATGAATTTGAAAACTCAGATTAAATGGATAATTCCCTAGAAATATAGAGTTTACCCAACTAGAGACTGAAAATTTAGACTGGTTTCTATATAAGAAATGGAGAAAGTTATTCTTTTAAAAATTACCAGAAAAAAGCACCAGGGGTCAGACTTTGTCTATGGTAAAGAGGTTGGCAAATCTGCTTCCTAAAACACAAGTATAAGACTAGGCAAAATTGTAAAACAAAAACAAAAAACCACAACAATTTTAGGGCTGTGGAAATCAACCAAAGGCAAAAAACTTAACTGAGAAGTATTTATTTATGAAAGGTGCTAGAACTCCACTTGAGAACACGGGAGTCTGTGACTGCTGCCACCCTTCCTCTACCCCTGCACTCCAGCTCAATGGGTGTAGCAGTATTACCAGTGAAGACCGGCCATGAACCAGCAGCCTTACTCCCAGGCGGGATATGTATGATATGGCTCAGAGGCTGAAAGCTTGTGACAATATTGTCAGTAAACTTCTTACAAATTCAGGACAAAACAAATGGGAAAAAACTTCCAGCTCTGCAAGCTTGAGAACGTGGTTCCAGTTGGGGTGAGCTGTAGACTATTTAGAAATTTATGGGGAGATCCTGGAAATGAAAGAACCATAGAAGGACTAGATTAGCTTCCCGCACATCTCTGGCTAACTGGAAAACTAGGCGCATGCATGAGGAAGGCCTGAGAAGGCCTAGAGGAAAGTTGAAGCTGAAGTAGATTTGAAAACTGACTGAATTTTGAATGTACTCTCCAACCCACACACTGATCCCCTGGAAAAGGGTGAAAGACTTATGGCTACAGGTGCTTGAGTACTACCACGGCCCAAATTATTGGTGACCACTAAACTATGCAGGTAGTGGTGACTTCTAGAAAGCCAGGCTAACCGCCCCCCCAAAAAACTGAACAGAGGCATCAGCAGCCACACACTTGGAGGGAGCCAGATTCTGGAATAAAGGCAGATTGGAAAAACAAAAACCAACCCTTTAATTAAAAAACCCTCAGGGGAGAAAATCAGAATTCAGAAGTGCTATATTATCTAAAATGTCCAGTTTTCAATAAAAAATTTATGAGACATGATAAGAAAAAGGAAAGTGTGATTGATACTCAGGAAAAATAATAAAGTTAATAAAAATGGATTCTGAGGGGCCAGCCTGGTGGCGTAGTGGTTAAGATCGTGCGCTCTACTTCTGCAGCCTGGTAATCACAGGTTCAGATCCCGGGTGCGGACCTAGCACCACTGGTCAAGCCATGCTGTGGCGGTGTCCCACATGAAATAGAGGAAGATTGGCACAGATGTTAGCTCAGTGACAATCTTTGTCACACACACACACACAAAAAAAGGATTCTGAGTGGATCCAGGTGTTGGATTTAGTTGACAATGACTTCAAAGCAGCTATTATAAATATGTTCAAATAATTAAAGCAAATTATAATTTAAAGAGAAGAAAATATGAGGACAATGACTCACTAAATAGAGAATCTCAACAGACAAATGAAAAGGACAAGGAAAAACCAAATGGAAATTTTAAAAGTCAAAAAATACAATTGAAATGAAAAATCCACGGGATGGACTCAACAGCAGATTTGAGGTGGCAGAAGAAAGAATCACTAAATCTCAAGATAGATTAATAGAAAATGACCAATATGAGAGAGAGAAAAAAAAGACTGAAGATGAACAGAGGCTCAGAGACCTGTGGAACAAAATAAATAGGACCAACATTTATGTAATGAGGTTCCCAGAAAGAGATGAGTGAGAGAAAGGGGCAGAAAAAAATATCTGAATAAATAATGGGTAAAAACTTTCCAAATTTAATGGAAAACAATCTACAGATTCAAGATGCTGAATAAATTCCAAGTAGGATGAATGCAAAGAGATCCATATCTAGACGCATCACAGCCAACCTACTGAAAACCAAAGACAAAGAAAACATCTTGAAAACAGTGAAAGTGAACTATTCACATACAAAGGAATAACAAGAAGCTCAATGACTGACTCCTCTTCAGAAAAACAACAGTAAAAAATCAATAAAACAAAAAATTGATTCTTTAAAAAGACTAACAAAATTGATAAACCTTTAGCTAGACTAAGAAAAAAAGAGACAAAGATTACCAAATCAGGAGCACCTTTCAGAAGTTAAAAAGATTAAAAGAGAATATTATGAACAACTTTATGCAATCAAATTTGACAATTTGGTTAACAAATACCTAAAAAGACACAAAATACCAAACTGACTCAAGTAGAAATAGAAAATCTGATTATACTCATAACAAATAAAGAAATTGAATTAGTAATTAAAAATCTACCCACAAAGAAAAGCCCAGGCTCAGATGGCTTCACAGGCAAATTCTACCAAACACTCAAAGAAGAATGAACACCAATCCTTCACAAACTGTTCTAAAAATAGAAGAGGAGGGAACATTCTCCAACTCATTCTATAAGGCCAATATTACCCTGTTACAAAGTCAGACAAAGAAATCACAAGAAAGGGGCTGGCCCCGGGGCCGAGTGGTTAAGTTTGTGCTCTCTGCTTTGGTGGCCCAGAGTTTCACAGGTTTGGATCCTGAGAGTGGACCTAGCACCGCTCATCAGGCCATGCTGTATGACGGACTCACAACTAGATTATACAACTATGTACTGAGGGGCTCTGGGGAGAAGAAGAGAAAAAAAAAAAAAAAGAAGAAGATTGGCAACAGATGTTGGCTCAGGGTGAATCTTCCTCAGGAAAACCCCCACAAAACTACTCGAACTAATGAACAAATTTGCAATGTAGTAGGATTCAGAGTCAACATACGATAATAAATCGTATTTCTAGATACTGGCAACAAGCAATTTTAAAATGAAATTTAAAAAATTCCATTCACAATAACATCAAAGAATAAAATATTTAGGAATAAATTTAACAAGTGAAGTTCAAGACTATACACTGAAAATTAAAACATTGCTGAGAGAAATTAAAGAAGTTCTAAGTAAAAGGAGAGAAATGCATGGTCATGGATTGGAAAATTCAATAAGATGTCAGTTCTCCATAAATTCATCTATACATTAAATTCAATCCCTATAAAAATCCCAACAGGCTTTTTTGGGGTAGAGATTGACAAGATGAACCTAAGATTTATATAGAAATGCAGAGGACCCAGAACAGCCAAAACAACTTGGAATAAGAACAAACTTGGAAGACCTACATTACCTGACTTCAAATTTTACCATAAAGTATAAATTTTACTATATATATATATTATATATATAAAATATATATGTAATATTTACTATAAAGTATAAATTAAGAAAATGTGTTTTGGCATAAGGATAGACATATATATATATATCAGTGGAACAGAACAGAGAGTCAAGAAATAAACCCTTTTATTTATGGTCAATTGATTTTGACAATGATGCCAAGGCAATTCAGTGAGGAAAGAATATTAAAGACTATTCTTTTAAACAAACAATGCCAGGACAATTGGATCTCCACACGCAAGAAAACAAAAATAAAAACAAAAAACTCAGATAGCCACCTCATACAATATATCAAAATGGGTCACAGACCAAAATTTTAAGAGGTAAAATGATATAACTTCTAGAAAAAAACATAGGAGAAAAATCTCTGTAACTTCAGTTAGGCAAAGATTTCTAAGATATGACACCAAAAGCATGATCCATAAAAGAAAAAATTGATAAAATGGAACTCATCAAAGTTGAAATCTTTTGCTCTTCAAAAAAAATTATTCATTTAAGAAAATGAAAAGACAAGCCACAGACTGAAGAAAATATTAGCAAATCATACATCTGATAAAAGATTTATATCCAGAATACATAAAGCACTTTAATAACTCAATAGGAAATCAGTCAACCCAATTTAAAAATGGACAAAAGATGTGAATAGACATTTCACCAAAGATACACAAATGTCTAATAAGCACATGAAAGGATGCTATTAGTTACTAGGGAAATGTAAACTAAAAGCACAGTAGGACACCACCACAAACCCACCAGAACAGCTAAAATCCGCAAGCCTGACAATACCAAGTACTGATAAAGGTATGTAAAAACTGGACTTCTTCACTCATTAATGGTGGGAATGTAAAATGGCACAGCCCCACTGGAAAACAATTTGGCAATGTCTTAAAAGTTAAACATAAATTTAACATAAAAGTTAAAGACAAACATAAACAGCAATTCCGTTCTTTAGTATCCACCCAAGAAAAATAAACAAATATGTCTATGCAAGGACATGCATGCAAATATTCATAGTACGATTATTCATAAGAGCTCCAAACTGAAAACAACCCAAATGTCCATCAACCGATGAATGAAAATCCATGCAACGAAATACTATTCAGTAATAAAAAGAAACGAACTGCTGATACATACCACGATGTGATGGCATTAAAAAAAATACAAACAAAACCAAAAACATAGGGTATGTGAAAGAAGCCAGAGGAAAAAAAACCCAAATAATGTATGATTCCATTTACATGAAATTTCTAGAAAAGGCAAATGAGCCACTGAGGACACAGCATCTCCTCTGCAGCATTCTTGCCAAAAATGCAAAACTTGAATCTAACCATGAGAAAACAGTAGACAGAGCCAAGTTGAGGGGCATTCTACAAATAACTGTCCTGTCTTCTTAAAAAAAAGTCAAGATCATGAAAGACAAAGGTCAAAGAACTGTTCTAGATTGAAGGAGATGAAAGGGACATGAAAACACAATGTAATGTGTGATCCTGAATTGGATCCTGGAATGGGGAAAAAAATAACTATAAAGAATACTACTGAGAAACATACATATTGACTATGGATTAGATATTAAGTTTCCTGATTTTGGTAATCTGTACGGTGGTTATGTAAGAAAACGTCCTACTTCTTAGGAAATAAACACTCAACTATTTAAGGGCAAAGGGACATGATGTCTGCAATTTACTTTCAAATTTACAGAAAAATTAAGATGCATATATAAAGAGACAGAAAAGAAATGATAAAACAAATGGAGCAAAATGTAAACAATTAACGCAGATGGAGGGGAGTTCACTGTATTATTTTTGCAAGTTTGAAATTATTATATCAAAATAGAGCTATTTAAAAAATCCATATATAGGGGGTTAAAGTGTCTTAACTCCTTTTTCTCTGCGTATCTACTGCCATTACACCAAAAACATCTCTGTCAAACATTAACATAATCAGATATCATCCTTCCTCAAAAATTTCTTAGGGTCTTTAATGCCACAGAGTGAAGTTCAAACAGTAGTATGATATTTACAGTCCTTTGCACCCTGCTCCCAGTGTACCCTTCCCACATTGCTTCTCAGTTTCTACCCCCAACACTTTCAAGTCTGTAGGTCTGACCCCGAAATCCTGTCTGTCTTGCGCAGTTCAGCTCAAACGTCTTTTCTGCTTAGCTTCCCCGAATCCCCAAAGGCAAGCCGTTTCTCTGCGGCACACACTGCGTTAACAACTCGCCCCCCGCTTTTTGACACATGATTGATTACACGTGACTGGCATTATTAGCCCATTGTCTGCTCAACCTGTCAAAGTCCTACCATAATTTTATTATCTAAACTTTCCACTAAACACAATAAGATAACTTTCTTACTCAAAGGCAATAATTCCATTTTGATTATTAATACAGTACCAGGCAGGAAATCAAGATTAAACAGTGATATAGCTATTGGCAGGGAATAAATACAATTAGCTGAAAATATCTTTCATAGTCATTAGTGACCTTCAATCTGAAGTTATATACTTCTTGGCTCCAGGGCCACCTGACTTCAGAATTTACCAAATATTTGACTGCTAAGCGAAAGTTCTGTCTATGAAGGCAAAAACAGGTATAGACTTGGACCCTCTGGTGAATACAGACAGACAGACAGACAGATACATACATGAGTGGATCATTCAATTCTCTGAAAAATTTCTATTTAATTTCCTTAGTCTTAAGGATTTACAAAAGAATGCACACGGAAACAGAGAAAACACTTGGAGGCAGATTATTTTCCACGAGTGTATCACAAAGCAGGTCCTCAGGGCTCAAGCAAGCCTAAGGAAAACACTGAGAGAAGGAAACAGTCAAGAAAGGGAGAGAAAACGGGGTGAAAAAGCACATTAATTTCCTAATCTAAAAGTTTCTAGGAAACTCGTGTAAACAGTGGCATTAGCAATAAGGGGGCAAGGAGACCTTTTCAATACCAGACCACACCAGTTACGGATTCCACAGGCTAAAAGTCACAATGTGCTATGTAGTTTTTATTGTTTCCAATGCAACCAAACATGTATTTATATTTAATAAAACTGACCAGGAGAACGAGCTATAAAACCATTCTGCATCAGTCTTATAAACATAATACTGAATTACAGAGCTTCAAAAGTACACACACCTGTTTATAAACTTGTCTTGGTGATAGCACGACTGGATTAATTTAAAATATCCCCAGGAAACTAGAAGACCATATAATTTACACAATCCAAGCAACTAATTTTGCTTAAAAACATCACATGTTCTGTATACACACAACAGATCCGGAAGTTGGGCATAATCCACTTTATTTCCAGGCTTCTATTCTCGACCCTTCATTTAATGACAGGCCAGCTCCGCGGCCACACATGGGTCTCCCAAAGGGCGGATGCGCCCCTTGCTCCCTCCTCTGCCACCGCCGCAGCCCCTCCCGCCCGCTGCTCCCCCGCCGCCGCCCCTCTCCCGGGGGCCGCGCCCCCTCAGCCCCTAGGGAGCCGCACCGGGTGCCTCGTGTGGCCGCGGGAGCCACATGACGCCTCTAGACCCTCGGCCTCCCTCCTGCCTGTTCCTCCAAAGGCCACTGAAGGGGAAGGCAGCCCGGTCCCCTTCTCTCAGGGAACTTTCCTTTATCTGGGAGCCTCCCTCCAGGCTCCACTGCTCTCCCCATCATTCCCCGCGCCGACCCCAGCCCACCCAGTCCCTCCCCGCCAGCGGCACTTACGGCGCCGACCCGGGCGACCGTGACGCAGCCGCGAGCAGCCCCCACTCCGGCGCGCGTCGCTCTGCTCAGGCAGCCAGCGGCGCAGCAACTCGCGCGCGCTCCCGCCGCGCCGTCGCCCGGGCAACCGGACGCTCAGGCCAAGCGGGGCAGGGCTGCTTCCGGAGCGCGTGTCCCCGGCCGCGCCGCCCGCCAAGCCCGCAGTCCCCGGCCCATGGTCTCACTGGACGACCTTAGGGCCGAGCCCGTAACGTCAGAGTGGCAGCAGTTTCTCCTCTGAGAACCCAAGATGCCCTGAAGAAGGCGCGCAGGAAACAATTGAACTACTTTCCCATTACCACTGTGATTATACTAAGTCCTGTTTCTTTCCAAGACCTCAAGAGCGCTAAAATTAAGCGCACGTAAACAAACGTTGAAATTAGGCCGTTTCCCTGGCTGGGTGGAGACCTTCGGACCTTTGTTAGATCCTCTCTTACTAGTCATTACTGTCTAGTCCTGCTTTGTTGTCCAACTAGCTCTTCAGCGAACTTCTGTAGGCTTTCCCGTGACAAGCAGCTACCAGCTGGAGTACATCGCTGCCATTTTCATAATTCAGCAAACATTGTGCTAGTATCTGGGATGGATTAAGAACTAGAGACATGTTTGTCACCCAGTGGGGAAGCAAGTCAAGCAAACTGTGATGAGTGCCATATGGCGGTAAATGTATTAACACTGGAAAAAATAATTTTTGCCAAAGCTTACTTTTCTTGTTCCCAAGACTAACTTAAAAATACAAACTATATGTTGTTAATGAGAACATGCATACTTTTATTTAACATCAATAAAATGCTCCCTCCCCATCATGCCCAGATTTAGAATGTCCATACTCCCATCTTCCCTCAGAGATGACTCGCCTGTCTCGTGTCTTCAATTCTCCATTTCCTTCGTTTAGAAATCTGCTCTAGTCTCCTCCCATTTTTAGAAAACAAACCAGAAACAACCTTTATCTCCTTCTCCTTCAAGACCAAACATACTCCCAAGAAACTCAAATCTAAACTCACTTCCACACATTTCTGTATCATTTCTGCCCTCATCACGCTAAAAAATTTTCTCGACAAGAATACAAGTGATCACCTTATCTATAAACCCAACGGCCTATTCTCATCCTCATGTATTTGATCTCTGCAGTTTCCGGAAGTGTTGACTACTAGAGCTACTTCTCTCATTAAGCAGCTCTTCACCATCAGGCCCATTCTTGTTTTCAGGCTTCATGCCCGTTGCTCCGCTCCACAGCCCCTGAGCTCAGCTGTTTCCCGTCACTATTCCTGGAACACCCGGCATTTTTACATATGTCTTAGTCTAGCCTACAGCTCCCTGCCCTGATTTTTTTTCCTGCACTTGCTAAACTCTTCATCAACACTAAGGCTTTCCTTTTCCCAAAGTAGAATTAGGCACAGCCTTTTGTACCTTCTTTACATTTATCTTTACTCGTGCAAGTGTGCTCCTTGACTACTGGGGAATAATGCCTTTTCCGTCTTTTCGCCCGTGCCAGTAAAGTGCGTGGATACATTGTAAATGATCAATACATGTTGGTTAAATAATTCTCTCACAAAAGTAAAGAAAAGGAAATCTTTGTAATTTTTTTTATTTTTTAAAGATTGGCACCTGAGCTAACAACTGTTGCCAATCGTTTTTTTTTCTTGCTTTTTCTCCCCAAATCCCCCCAGTACATAGTTGCATATTTTTTTTAGTTGTGGGTCCTTCTAGCGTGGCACGTGGTCCGCCTCCTCAGCGTAGCCTGACAAGCATGCTACTACCGCACTCAGGATCCGAACCAGCGAAACCCTGGGCGGCTGAGGCGGGAGCGCTAACTTAACCACTGGGCCCGGGCCGCCCCTGTAATGAGTTTTGACTAGACTTATTTAGTAAGCTTTAACTATAAAGTTAATTTTATGCAAGTCCTTCTATTCTTATACAAAACACTTTGAAATGGAAAATGCTTTTTGGCAAAGCAAAATATTAAGACAGGAAGTTAATTTCTCTTGTTGCAAGAGACGAAGTCAGAATTTGAAATCCAACTGCTGAAGAAAATAAATCCAACTTCTGGGGGAAAAATCTAAAGTGTCTTTAGGAGGGCAGTGGAGATACTGCATGTGTTCTGTGTAATACAGAGTTTAGCATAGTAGTTAAGAGTATTCTGTTGAACCCAGTGCCTAGGTTCAAATCCTAGTTTTATTTCCGGGCAAGTTATTTAACCTTTGTGTGCCTCAGTCACTTCACCTGTAAAGTGGCATTAACACTACCTACCTCACTGGCCTGTTCCGGGACTTCACTGGAAGAATCTCTGTAAAGCATGTACAATAGCACCTGGTACACAGATACAAACATTGAGCACTTACTGTTATTATTATATTCTCTCAAGTAATACTCTTAGTGTTTACCCATTATTTTGTATAGCACACACTTTCATCTTCTAGTAATGGTGAAAACTGATAATGTCCTTATTTCCAGGTCTTTACTGAAATGGGCAACACACTTGCAAGCTGAATGATGACAACAGGCCCAGAAAACAATCTCATTCTTCTCAACACCAGTGTTAAGAAACTAGGTAAGATAGATGGCTTGAAATTCAATGGAGATGAACTAGTGTTTCCGACAGGTGAGTGGCTCTCTTCCTTTGAGTGAATAAAGCTCTGTAATCAAGTTACTGGGTGGAGGATCAAAATCTGCATTTTCTGTCATTCTTGTTTCTGAGGCATGTGATCCATGGGCCACACTCAGAACCACTGATTTAAATTCAGTGTCGACCAGTGGTTCCCATGCAGGGCTGCACATCAGCATCATTTGTACAACTTTATAAAAAACACACATTACTGGGCCTCCCCCAAAGGCTGATTCAGGGGGTATTTTAAAAAAGCCCACGGTAACACACAACCAGTTATATACTTTATTTTCTGGAAATACTCCTAAGTGCTAGACAGTTAAATGTGATGGTTAAATTTCCTTTGAGATGTGACCCTTTATATAATTTATAGGACTTGGAAACTAGAAAAAGTATGGCAGCCCAGTAAAAGGATCAACAATCTTGTCCATAAATACCAAGAACAGAATCTTGATTTCTTAAAAATGTTTTCTATGAGTCTGGTTTTCAACAAATTGATGATAATGTTATACTAGTAAAGATGTGTGTTTTTTTAAGAGTGATCTTTTTTTTTTTTCCAGGGCAAGATTCGTCCTGAGCTAACATCTGTTGCCAACCTTTTGGTTTTTTCTCCCCGAAGTCCCAGCGCATGTTTGTATATCCCAGTTCCAAGCCCTTCTAGTTCTTCTATGTGAGCTTTTACCACAGCACGGCAAGTGACAGACGGGTGGTACGATTCTCCAACCAGGAAATGAACCCAGGCCCCGGAAGCAGTGAGAGCACCGAACTTTAACCACTAGACCATCAGTGCTGGCTCAAAGATGTATTTTTAAAACAGTCATTAATACTAAGATTACCCCCAATGTATTGTTTGGAAAAGTGACAAATGGACACAACTGCTATGATTCTTAACATCTATAAGATTTAGAAGTCACTTTTTTTTTTGGTGAGGAAGATTGGCCCTAACATCTGTGCCAATCTTCTTCTACTTTGTATGTGGGATGCCGCCATAGCATGGCTTGACAAGCAGTGCACAGGTCTGTGCCTGGGATCGAAACCCATGAACCTGGGCCGCCAAAGCAGAGTGTGCAAACTTTAATACTATACCACCAGGAAAGCCCACAGAAGTAACTTTCTAGATAAGGAAACTGTTCTAGAGTCAAGTAAATTATCTAAGGTCACAATGACAGGCAGTGACATTAACAAGAGTAGAAATGGTGCCTGTTGACCCCTAATCCAGTTCTTCCCACCTAATCTTTCCCTTCCTTACCTCCAGCACTGCATTCCCCAACACTCTCTCTTCCTTTCTCTAACCCAGGAGTTGGCAAACTTTTTCTAGAAAGGGTCAGATGGTAAATATTTTAGGCTCTGTGGACTATAAACTCTTCTCACAACCACTCAACTCTGACACTGTAGCACAAAAGCAGCCACAGACAACATGTAAATGAATACATGGTGCAGTGTTCCAATAAAACTTTATTTACAAAATAGGCGATAAGAAGGACTGGGCTGAGGAATGTAGTTTGCTGACCTCTGCTCTAACCAAAGACTATGAATGTTTCATTGACATTTCTGATCTGGAAGACTTCCTGATCATTGAAGAGTCTACAAAAGATGCCCTTTTCTCAATGCGGGAACATACTCCTTTATAAAACTGAGATGACAGATCAAATAAAAATATCATGATCTGAGGCACCAGAATGAGTATTTAAGGATTTGATGCAGAATAATTAAAGATTTTTTCTCTTTAATATATTTTAGTCTTACTATACACAGACTAAGCCAGACGACAAGCCGCTATACAACAACATGTTAAAAAATATGTTTATTTTACACTATGTACAATCAGGAACATATTTAAAAGCATTATCAATTAAAATAAATGAAGACCATAAATCACAATTTAGTTTGTTCTTAGTGTATATACTCACATTAAAATATAAAGAACGTATACCAAAAAAGAGTTCAAAGTGTGCATTTTGCTAAAACTTGGTATATACATATTCCATTGGAAAAAAGCAATCAAAAATGACTTTAACCAAAACTAAGTTCCTGTGATGTGTAGTAACCATTATATTGTTTATATGAGGTAGTAACTAAATTATTTTGGCCATGTGTTAATAATCTAAATCAAAAGAAATATGAAAATGATCATAAAGTAAGGCCAACAAAAGTAAAAATTCCACTAGAAATCTGAACCACTTCACTCTCTGGAATGTTACGGTTCTTCCATGTGATTATATGAAATGCTTAGTGCGGACTCTTTAATAATGCTAGTTTCTTCTTTGTGCATACTGTAATTCAGACAAGCACTGCAGAGTTACATCACGGTACCGCCATTCTGAGATTCAAAATGTTTTCAAAGGTATTGTTTTTAAGCACAAACAAGCAATCTTACAGGATTCTGCTTAGATATAAAAAGACCAGTTACTACAACAGGTGGTTAATTGATTTTTTTCACATAGAAAACAATCCAAATACATTTAAAAAAGATGTTGCGGAGCCAAATGCATATTGACAACGTCACAGCTTACTTTTGTGACTCAATACATCACATAGCAACACTCTGTGCAAATATCAACGCCAGTGGACTTGCACTAAATAAACAAGATTATAAAATGATTACAGCCTCCATTACAAATATCAACACCAGTGGACTTGCACTAAATAAACAAGATTATAAAATGATTACAGCCTCCATTACAATGTTAAAAGTTACAAGATTTATATTCATATTACTAAATTACATATAATAAAAATACAATAGTGTTAAAGGTACAGTTTCATTGCCAGCATCCCATTTTGTAATATAGCCACACCCAAGAATATACTAAAGAATTCTTAAAATATTAACCCCAACTGCATTTTCATCAACATTTACACCTGTACAGATAAGACACTTACTTGTACATCTCATAAAAGTACATTATCTACATAAATTCTTAGTGTATGTCTTCAGCAATATGAAGTTTCACAGAAAAATACTGCCTATATGTACAAAGATTACATAACAATGAATTAAGCACTTGTGTGGTTCAATATGCTAAATATATCCATACCACTTAAAACAAAAATTTTCCCCATCTTGTCTCATGCCACAATAAATTACAAGTAACTGAAGCCAGCTCACTGCAGCTTTTGTACAGCTTCAAGCATCCATCAGTGTTGCAGTGGTAGTGTTCTCTCTTTCTATAGGTAACTGTTCTCAGTAACTGTTTTCATGACCTGCCAGGATGTATAAATTGCTATTTGCTGTGGGGTTATCAGTTGGCCTGCTTTCCAAAACCACGACCCTAAAAGTAATAAACAAATAAAAAAACATAAAACAAAGTTATTCGTGAAAACAAATGTTAACAAAAAAATTTTCCATTGATTTTTCACTATATGCCTCTATAAAGGCTGCTTATTTGATTTGTGGGCAGAATTCATTTGCAAATCGCTATGATTAAAAAGCCCTTTCCAGCTCTGGGGAGTAATTTTGCTGCCTGCCGCCCCCTCCCATCTGTAAGTCAGTGTTGTTCTAAGGGTAAGAGGGGGAAAACCTGTATTAAGAATAATTTGGGGGAACTTAATTCTTCTTCTTTTTTTTTTTTTGAGGAAGATTAGCCCTGAGTTAACTACTGCCAATCTTCCTCTTTTTGCTGAGGAAGACTGGCCCTGAGCTAACATCTATGCCCATCTTCCTTTATTTTATACGTGGCACGGCTTCCACAGCATGGCTTTTGCCAAGCGGTGCCATGTCCACACCTGGGATTGGAACCAGCGAACCCTGGGATGCTGAGAAGCAGAACCTGTGAACTTAAGCGCTGCACCACTGGGCTGGCCCTGGGAACTTAATTCTTATTAGAAATTCTACAAACAATCTAGTTGAAGAATCAGAAAGTAAATCAGAATAGAACTCAAAAATCCTATTTGGCACTACAACCACAAAGTTTTCTGTTTGTTAGCATATGGTATTTCCTCTTTCTTGTGCTGTAAATCATATTTTTAGATAGTATGTTTAATGCAAAATTGACAAATCTATATATTCCTGTTACTTGGAAGATCAGGCACATTCTCAAAGGCTTTATAACTTTCTGACTTGTGAAAACATAGTGTGAAAAATATAATGTTGAATATATAAGTGTAGAAATTTCGATTCACTTGAAAAAGAAACCAGTTTCATGCTAGATTTATAAAACACAATTAGTATTTAGTACAACCCCTTTTCATACCTGTCAGATCCAAGCAGTCTGAAAATTCTTGTGCTATCTGAAATTTCTTGTGTTACCTGTTCAATTAAAATATAGATTTAACTTCTGAAATTAAAGGCACGAAATTTTACATGGGCATTTAATTTATGACTCTATAGAAAAGAAACATAATTCCTAAAATGGAAATATTGATCCCTGCATGACTGTTAATTTGTTAAGCCAGCACACAGGTGCATCAATTTGTTAGTTTAGGAAAAATGTGGCTAATTTTGAACTAATAATAAAATATGAGAGAAGGAAAACCATTTACTTGTTAAATTATAGACCTCAAGGGAAAAATTTCAAAGCAAAGCACCTAGTCCATTTTATTTATCAGAAATCTTTTGTCTGTTATGTTAACGCCCATAGCAAGGCTATTGCAGCAGTAAACCACTTAGATTTGGTCCTTTTACTTAAAAGGCTGCAGTGTGCTATGATGGGACAAACTTGTGACTTGAATTTGAATCCCAGTTCTCCCACTTACGCTCCAGCTGTGACACTGCACAAGGTATGTCGTTTGCTGGAAACAGTTTTGCCTTCTGCAAAATGGGACAGAAAATATCTAGCTTGCAGTAGTATCTTGCAGTGTTCTTGTAAGTATCAGTGGGTATAAGGCCTAGCTAAGGAAGCGCTCAATAGATAATTCTCTTTCCCATTTCTTCCTCAGTTTCCTGAAATAATATTTTCTGATGGCATATATCCTTCAAGAAGTCCTCAGTGTGACCAATTACCAGTTGGGGAGTTAAGAAAAAGTCTACAGGAGAAAGAAACCTACTGTTTATTGCTTACTGAATGTAAAACATTCCAATTTATAATGGCAGTAACTTCTCCCCAAAATTTGGTAGGCTTAAAAAACAATTTGATTTTGAAACTAGATTTATTCCATCGGTACCTCTATAATTAGCTATTCTGGAAACATCAGTGATTCTTAACTTCTTTAGTAACCCAGCACACCTGAAGGATACAATGTGCTCACTTCAGTAACTGTGGCTCATCACATCTGACCCTCACTATTTCTTGGGGTTTGTCTACTAGAAGGACATGACATTTTTAGAGGGGGTTTGTCTACTAGAAGGACATGACATTTTTAGAGGGGCTGTATTCAGTAAGGGCAGCCTGCGTAGTCTGAAAAAGACCCTGAACAATCACGTGATTTTTGGGGGGGAACTTTTCTTTCTTTTTTAAATCACTCTCTTGTATCCTGCCTACAATGCCTTTCTTTCTCTGCCTAGTGTTTATTAGCTGTTGACTGTTCTATCTCCCTGCTTGATTCCCTCAGGTGAGTTTAAAACATCTTCCTGAGAAGTGAGCTCTGGTGTGGGAATTACTACTGGAAACATATTAGTAACAACCCTACTAAATACTACCATAGGCCAGGCATTATGCCAAGCACAGTACATGCTTCCTGTCATTTAATCTTAACAACCCTATGAAGTAAGTGCTATTTTGTTATCCTCAATTCACAGATGAAAAAATATAAACAGAAGTTAAATGGTATGCCAAGGTCACACAGTTAGTAAGAGCAGAGCTGAGCCTTGAACGCAGCTCTCTCTACTCTGGAACCCATGCTCACGATCACTCTGCTGTCCTGTTTACTCTGTGAGAAGAAATGCTCTGAGCCTAATGAATGACAGTTTAGCACACAAATGCACTATTTTCTTGCTTGAGGCACACAAGGTTCTCCTTTCCCTCCAACGCTCAAGTAAAACTTACACTATTGAGACTGGCCTGCGGTTACTGAAACAATTTTTGATGGTTTTACTTGCCTATAATATTCTAGGGGGCAAGTACCATGTCTTGTTTGTGTTTATAACCCGGCACTTTCTGGTGTAAATGTAAAACTAAATCGAATATGTCACATGACTTGGAGTTAAATTATTCCTGGAGTTAAATTAAGGCAGGAAGGACTCAGGAGATACAGCTAAAGGTTAATAAAAAGGAATAAGGTTAATAAAAGTGAAGGGAAAAGGGGCAAAGAATCTTATAAATGTTAAGTGAATAAGGGTAACAGAAATAGGAGGCAAGGTGGCTTCAAAAGAAATGTAGCACCCTTTAATTATCGCCTGCATTGGTCATTATTTCTGAAATATAAAGTAGAAAAGGTGCCTCAAAACAGAGAGAGCCAGCATCAGCACTCTTGTTCCAGGTGACGGTCTGGGAAAGTTGAAAGAAAATCATAGTTGGCTCACTTTTAGCAGTATTAGGAAGCTCTTTTGATGAATACAAGGGTGATTATCTGGAAGTACATAAAATACACACTGAAGTTGTTTGAGTGAAAGGAGAGAGAGAGGTGGCTATAATGTGCTATCAATTTTACCACTAGATTGAATATAGTAAATACTGATAAAGTCAGCAAATCAAGCATTCCTTGTAGCAATTAGGAATTTTCCAAAGTTAAAGAAAACTGTCTGATGTGAAATTTGATAATGTTTCATGACTATTTAATGGACATATAATTTTTACAAGATTACTTACCTCATTAGATCTGAAACTTCTACCTTGCATTCCATGTTTCCAGAAAGCTAGCACACTGTCTTGGAGGCAAACTAGCAGGCAAGAACAGCTCAGTTACTGTTAATAGCACAAAAGTTCAACTGATAAGGATCATTTCATCCCTCTTTCTACCTTGCATAGCAATATTTCAATTAATAACTAATGTCAACCATTCCATATTTACATGGCATCTTTACCTTAAAAAAATACTAGATAGAACTTATTCATCTTTTTGGCAAGAAAAAAGAAAATTCACTGAGAATTTTTTTGTTATAAAAATTTTTGTTTTGATGAAATGACAATATTTTAAAATAAAATATTGCAATCATATAAAAAATAAGAGAATAGCATCAAAACACATATGTATCTACCATTCAACTCAAATTCTCACCTTCTGCCATATTTGCTTTTTGTTTTAAATAAAAACAAAAACAGCCCGCATCCCTCTATACCCCTCTTCCAGTTCCACTCCAGCCCCTCCTTCCTCCCTGACATAACCTACAAATTTGGTATTTCTCATTCTTATGCATGTTTTTACTGTTACTACACAGTAAGTTTACATTAGCAGTATAAACTTTATATTGAACATTTTCCAACTTTCATACATTTGGTATGATGAACATTTAAATCACTTCTAGCTTTTCTTATTACAAACAATCCTCCAATAAACATTCTTGTATCTCTTCTTGAATACATAAGTAAAATTTTCCCTGGGATAGATACATAGAAATAGAATGACTGGGACACAAGTATATGTACCTTCTAAAAATTTGAGTTTTGCTTTTTATATTTACATATTTAATATATATTTTTGTGTGTATTCAGTGAGGAAGACATCTAATTTTGTTTCCTGCAGATAACTAATTGTATCAACATCATCTGTTGAATAGTCCATCATTTCCTCACTGACATATAATACTATAAATTTCTGTTTACATGTAGGTCTATTTCTGGGCCTTCCCTTCTGTTCCGCTCTTCTATTTATTTATCCCTGTGCTGATCCCACACTGTCTGAATCACTATGGCTTTATGGTAAGTTTCAATATGGAGTTGGCCAAGCAGCTATCAAAACTTATTTTACTATTCTTGGCCTTTGGCTCTTTCATATGAATTTTAAGATCAGCTTATCAAGTGGCACAAAACACCTTACTGGGATTTTTATTGTAAATGCACTGAATTAATTTGTGAAGAATTGATATCTTTCTCAAATTCAGTCTTTTTATCTATGGACATGGTGTAGTTATTCGTTTGTTCAAAACTTTTTTTATATTTCTAAATAACAATTTGGAATTTCCTAGATAATGATCTTAAACATACTTTGATTGTATTTATGCCTACATATTTTATTGCCATGTCAATGAGATCTTTTTCCTATTAAAAATTTCATAGATGATTACTGGCATATAGGAAAGCTATTCATTTGTGTTACTCATATCTAGAAACTCTGAATTCTCTTATTGGTTCTAGGAGTTTACTTACAGAGTTGTATATTCTATGTAGATAATCGTACCATTAGCAATTTTTCTTTCTCATCGTGATAGTTCCCTTTTCTTGTTCTCCACATTAATGGGAATTAGTTTGACTATTAAATAGGATATTTTTAATAGGCTTTGCTAGGTGAAGAACATTTCCTTCTATTCCTAATTTGCTAAAAAGTTTTTTTCTTTAAATCATGAACGACTTGGATTTTATTGAATGCCTTTTGTGCATCTACTGAAGAGTTGTATGACTTTTTGCTTTAAATCTTTAATGTGGTATATTACATAAATAAATTTTCTGATGCTGAATATCCTTGCTTTCCTGGGACAAAGCCTACTATTTGATGATGTGGCATTCTACTTGCTAGTACTGTATTTAGATTTTTCAAAATCTATTTTAATGAGATTGGATAATTTTGTCTTCTATAGTAATCTTGTTTGATTTTAGTATCAGTGTTCAACACTGATTTGTTCAGCATTTCTTCTCTCTCTACAATTGGAAACAGTTTGTATTGGATAGGGATTATCCCTTCTTTTAAGGGTGGAAAAAAAATCACCTATATGTATACACCCCAAGGCCATACGCAGGGGGAAGTCTTGATTAGTAGGCACCTCAAACAAAGGCCTGGCTCTGGGTCCCCAACTCATGTGGGGCACTTTTAGTCTGCTTTATCACTCAGGAGCCCAGCAAATCTGTTGGCTTCAGTCCTGCATACAACTTCCAGTTTCTGTTGTTCAACTTGTTTTTGTTGACCCTGGCTATGTGTTTTTAAGCACGGATTCCATTTTAACATCTTGAGCCAATGTCCCTCAAAACTGACTTATTTGCTATCATCAGCATTTGCTTGTTGGGAGAGAGGCATTCTAGTTGGAGGAAAGAGTAAAAATAGAACCAGGAGTGAGTGAAATGAACTATCTGCCTGTGGCCCTACCCTCTGCCAACATATATACGTAAATATCCTTTAATAATAAAGGACACCTGAAAAACCCTGTGTATAAATACTAAATTAATTGTCATTTATTTTCCTCAGCACTATCTCATTTATGACCATTTCACCTTATTTTTCCTGCATGTAATCATTTTAGAATACTGGTTGTGTAAAAAATCCTTTTTTCAGAAAAAACCCTTGTTAAGCACAATGTAAGAATGGCAAGGAAATTCCATATCCTTAAAACACTATGGTCAGCAGCTAAAACAGCGAAAATACAATGGAGTACATTAAGTACTAAATTTAAAGTACTCATAGGGAAACTCTACAGGAGTCTGGAGGAAATAGAAATTCATAACTATGCTATGAAAAATGGTATTTAATTTTTTTAAAAAAATCAAATGTCTAAGGAAGATAACATTATTTACAGACTACACCAAAAAGACTTTAAACTATTTTAGATAATATGTAAAAGTGAAGACTGATATTGACCTCATACTCATTATATCCTATAGTTTAAAAAATGAGTCTTTAGTAATATATTTTTATAATTTTGAATTACCGGATAAATTACTTTAAGCAGCTCATAATGCAATCAAACAAGAAATACAAAACCAACTTACCTATTGATTCAATCTGGAAATCAAAGGTGAGTTCTGATGACAATTTTCTGCTTGATTTTAATCTTCCCTGGAGATTTACTATTTTTATACAACCTAGGGAGAAAAAAATTCACTCAAAAACTAAGATAAAAGAATTCTTATTAAAATAAGATGTTTATAAATAAAAACTTACAGTCCAAGCATACAAGAATGGTATCTCTCTCCAGTTGGGTTACATGAGTAACACTTGTCTGTGGGGTATCTGTAACACAAAGAAACTCAATAAACCTACAGAAAAAAGTAACATTTAGAGCATAGAGACATTTAAAAAAAAAGAACTCTCAACATCATTGATTTGAAATGGAGAAAAATTTTTAGCTATACATACACAGCGGTTGAACCAGGCTGCTTGGGTTCAAACTCTGACGCAAGTGCTAAACTATGTGGGTGCTCAACAGAGTGTTAGCTATTGTCATTACTATTGGTGATGTCATTATTTTTATTCATATGTGAAGTCAGAACTCTAATCTTCTATATCATGGTTACGACTGATTTCTAATTTTAAGCTCAGAAGGCGAGGGACTCTGCTTTGTATATCACTATATGGTAGTGCCTAGGCACATGCAATAAATATTCACTGAATGAATGAATGAGAGTCACACAAATTACTTTGAGTGCAAATGAGTTAAAAAATATTGAAGCATTTTGAGAACTGTGAAGTACTATCAAAATGCAGAGGCATTATTTTTAATAGTTTATCAAAAGTTCTTACAAACTGAAATGTTTAAATGACTTGATTTTCCATGAAGTGAAAAGTAGGATATCCCAAGCTTTGTATGAACATCAAAACTGAAATTGCTGAGCTATGGGCGTTTATTTCTGGTCTTACATTTCCTGGAGAGTGGGTCTGATGTGTAGTCTACCCTGCCTGTTTTCTACTTCCCATAGTATTCAGAACCTTAGGATATCCAAGGACTGCCGTATTTTAGACCTTCAAATATATTTTAGACCTGGTACTTCTGTAACTAACGAGGGTTGTTAGAACGATACAGAATAGGCCTTCGGCAAATCAGGCCAACTAGATCGTTGCAGCTCTCACACACCTGATGAAAATTAAGAATCTGAACACGTCAATACAATCTACCTCGGATTAAGAGGCCAGTCTAGCATGACTATATAGAAAGCCAGGAAAATGAGGTTTTATCAATTGCTTGTAACAATTAGTTCCTGAACATCGGAATTATCTACAGATTTTTAAAAAATACCGATGCCTAGCTGCCACTCCTACATATTCTTATTTAATTGGGTATGTGTGTGCCAAGTGAAGTAACACGGGTTTTAAAACCTTACCAAATGGATTCTAATGTGCAGCAGAGTTCAGGAAACCATTGGCGTATAATTTCATCTGATGCAAAACCCTAACCATACTTTCTCACTTTACCTTTGTCTCATCATCTCAAAACTAGAGGAATTATATCTGTTGTATTTAATTCTTAGTAATAAGGAATTACAGTAAGAAAATATAATCAAAGGTTCCTTGGAAGGAAGGTACCCACAGCTGTACAAAATTCTTTTTTTTTTTTTGAGGAAGATTAACCCTGAGCTAACTACTGCCAATCCTCCTCTTTTTGCTGAGGAAGACTGGCCCTGAGCTAACATCCATGCCCATCTTCCTCTACTTTATATGTGGGACGCCTACCACAGCATGGCTTTTGCCAAGCGGTGCCATGTCCACACCCGGGATCTGAACCAGCAAATGGTGGGCAGCTGAGAAGCAGAATGTGTGAACTTAACCGATGCACCACCACCGGGCTGCCCCCACCCCCAACAAAATTCTTTTGTCAGGAAATGAGGCCCATCATTCAACAATCAGTAAGAAAAGAATTTAAAATGCTTGGGAGAAGTAAGACATTAACTAAAATTTACTGACAAAATATTAATCAACCAAGAATCCCTTCCTGTTAAACAGAGAGGAAGAGATTAGAAAGCAGGAGTGTACCCGCTGTATGAAAGGGAAGATGGGCGTTTAAGGGAGAATTTGGTAGAGAGAATTAGGGGGAGCCAAAGAGAAACTATGTAATGTTGCCAACGGCTGGCCATGTTTTCCTTCAAAAACGTCTTCTTAAAGGAAAGCTGTTTCAAGTTTCCTGGGTCTCAGCAAGCCATGTAATTGTCTCTAGGCTTTTGTGAATGTGTTTGTGATAATTTTTTTTTCAATGCCAAGAAACCTCAGTCTCTTAATCTCTGTCCTTTTCTGGCCATTCTTCCAAGCTTCCAACAAACTCCTGACTAATCAGTATTTTTTGGCAAATTGGTTCCTTTACATTTCTCTAAGTAGCCAAAGACTCTGACAAAGGGTCTCTGTAATACTTTTAAGAATTAGCTTCTAAAACGGCCATTGTCTGTTTTAGAGCAAAACGTTGTACAACATTATTTTTAAAGAGAAAAGAGCAAAAGGAGCTTCAAAACTAACATGGTGCTTTAAAAATAAAGATAAAAAGACCTTTAAGGTCATGTTTTTTGAAGTGTGAAAATTCAATCAGATTTATTTACCATGAAACTCAAATTTTACCAATGTGTACTGATTGCAGCAGCACAACCAAAGGTTTCAAACTATAATCAAATTTCTGTAAAAAGCTCATTAATTGGAGATAATATTTCCTAAGATACTAGCTATGAAAGAAGAATCTGCTAGGCAACTGGGCAATGTAGACCAAGATTTAAGGAAGCAGATTACATGAAAGGGTTACTTTCAAGCAACCTCAAATACTTCAAAAGTAGCTGTTCACTTACAATTTGTATTGTAAGTACAAGCCATTAAAAAATTTATTAAAGTTACTGGGTAGCACCTGTGTATCAACTACAAGCATATACTGGAAAATAAACTATACTTAACGCAGCTTTTCCTTTTATTTAAATCAGCTTTTCTATTAGCCTGAGGTGTGTGTATATGTGTGGTTCTCAAAGTGTGGTCCCTGTATCAACATCATCAACATCACCTGGGAACTCACAGAAATGAAAACTCTCAGGCCCCACTCCGCATCTCTTGAATGAAAAACTCCGGGGGTGGGGCCCAGCAACGTGTTTTATCAAGCCTCCAGGTGATTCAAACGCATACTCAAGTTTGGGAATCACTGGTATGTTTTAAATGTGTTAAACAAATTAGCTACTTTAAAGCAAGTCACCTTCTATTTTTCTAGTTTAATAAGTTCTTCAAGATTTTTATGCACTATTTTTGCCTAATGAGAGATATAGTAAATTTATTACTTATAAAACCAGTATATGTATTGGCCTTAATGATTCAATAAAAATCACAAACCTGATTCTGTAAACCATGAAGAGGTAGAGTTTGGATTGACTGTTTCAAATCGAACCACTTGGTTGAAGTCTCTCCCTCTACTGACACCAACACAAACTAAAGGGTACTCCTGCTCAGGAACTACCAGCATTTCAAACATTCTAAGTGGACACGGTATAGGAAAATCTATGTGCTGGAGAAAGAAACAAAAATATATTAAACAAAGGAAAACAAAAGCCAAATAATTTCATAAGCACACTATCAAGAATTTTTAGTTTTATGAAAATATATAAAATAGCTCTCTACTGTTAGGATTGTTTCTTGTCACAGAAACTCAAGGTATGCAGAAAAATCCAAATTATGTAGAATCTTTTCACCTAACCTTTCTTTTCAGAGTTGGAAACTGAGACCCAGAAACTGGATGACTGACCCAGGGTCATCTGAGCAAACATGGATGAGAAAATGAAAATGCTAATTAGCAAGATACTCCTAAGTGTGGACAGAAAAAAACCCACAATAAGAAATTTAGCCCCATATCTTGAGTGATTCTGTTTAATAAATTAACTTGGTTATGCAATGTTTTAATTTTACCTATCTTTAAAATTTTTATATTGCTACAAAGAGACTAAATAAATTTATACTTTGAAAGTTTGGAAAAATAGATGGAAAACACTAACTTCATTAGTAATCGGGGAATAAAACCACGAGACTATACATACCCACTAGAGTGGCTGAAATTGAAAAAGAACAGTAACAAGCGTTACCCAGAGAGGAGCAAATGAATGCTCCTACACTGATGGTGGGACTATAAATTGGTACGACCACATTGGTTAATTACATTATCTATTAATGTTGAAGATGTGCATCCCTTAGGACCTTGCAGTAACACTCCTAGTTATATATTCCAGAGAACATGAGTACACGCATGCACAGGAGACATGAAAAAACCTTCACAAGCTGCATTGTTCAGAATAACAAAATAACTGGAAGTTACCCAAATGCCTATCAACAGTAGAATGGATAAAATTATGGCAACTTCACACAATGGAGAATTATAGGGCAATGAAAATGAACAAACTATAGCTATATCCAATAACTACACAAATGTAATGTTGCACAAAAGCAGCCAGACACAAACGAATATATACTTTATGATTCCACTTACATGCTGTTAAAAATCAGGTAAAATTAATTCTAACGTTTAGGAGTGCATGCTTATATAGTAAAAATGGAAAATAAGGGAGCTGACTTGTAGGGAGTGCCACGGGAGTTCTGAGGTGCTAGCAATGTTCTTCACAATGAAAAAGGTGGTTTTTCAAAAAATATTGGTCTTACACATATTTTACTAAATCCACTCTTAATATATTTTATATTTTTGCTGTTGTTTTTTTAAAGATTGGCACCTGAGTTAACAACTGTTGCCAATCTTTTTTTTTCTTTTTCTGCTTTTTCTCCCCAAATCTCCTCAATACATAGTTGTATGTTTCAGTTGTAGGTCCTTCTAGTTGCGGCATGTGGGACGCCGCCTCAGTGAGGCCTGATGAGCGGTGCCATGTCCGCGTCCAGGATCTGAACTAGGGAAACTCTGGGCCGCCAAAGTGGAGCACGCGAACTTAACCACTCGGCCACGGGGCCAGCTCCTTTTGTTTTTCTTATAAATGGGCTGTGTTTTCATTATATTTCCAAAGTGGCTATTGCTAGTATTTAACAAAGCTACTGAATTTGATTTATTTTTTAAATCTGGCAACTTGCTGTAAACTGTAAAGAAAATAAATTCTAGAAAAAATAAACAGGTAAAATGGGGCTACCATAAATACTAACTAGTCTTAAAGTGTTAAAAGATACAATGTGATCCTTGTGGCTGGAAGGTGAAGCTCTGTGTGCACCTGTTGCTCCCATATTCCTTCCTTTGACTCTCGGAGGGCCTTGATCCCACAGGCATATGGAGACAGATGTAGACATTCCTTCATCAATACTCTCTAACCCCCTCTCTAGGAGCTTTCCCATTACCTGGGGGATATGCTGTGGATAAAATCTGTCATATTTTTAATTAGGTAAAACATTTTAAATAAGTCTCTTTGAAATTTGGTTAGAGCAGTAAAACAGAAAGAGAATAATGCTTCTGTTTAATCTTTTTTGTCAGCAAAAAAGAAAACCAACAGGTTTTCAATACTTCTACTTAGCTTCCAATAATAACTAAGCAATGTGTATAAATGATTAACAGAAGAGGCTGACCTTCTAACAGTTTTAAATCCAGCTGCTATTGTTGATGGTCCTTGAGGCAGTGACTATTCCTTGTCTCCCTAGTTAAACAGCACTGTGCCTGGTTTGTAATAAATACATAAATGTTTGCTGGGAAGGTCTTTAATTTATAACTTTTATTCATGAAAATGTAGTCTAATGAAGCAAAAATTTTATCAGAAATGTCATTGAGAGAAAGGAAGAATACAGAAAACATAAGAAAGTTTTTGAACACATTACTGTGTAGTATAGAAATATCATAAATACTAACTGAAATAATGTCAAATATAGAAACAAAATATACACATAGAATGGTGAAGCAGAGAGCGAAAAGAGTTGGGTTAAGATTGAGGGAGGTGCATAAGGGCCTATAGCTCAGGGAGTTTAAGTTGGAAGAGTGAGAAGTCTTGAAGGAGACCTGCAAGTGGAATTGTACTGTAAGTCTAACATCTTAGAATACTGGCAATAGGCCTCATTAGTCAAGGCCAAGCTCCCTGGTACCAGTCACCTGGAAAAGAGAAGACATGGATAGGGAAATTTTAAGCTTCCAATGTCTTCAATGTATATATTCTCTCCTGCATGCTCTTAATACGAAAAATTCCTTTAATAGAGAAAAGGGTCTTTTATTACATATTAGGATAAGTGGTTTAGCATATCAGATAAAATTCATTCATACTAAGGTTTAATCAGACTATCAGTATCTATGAACTGATACAATGAAACTTTTTCCTTTTGCTAGAGGTTAGGAATGAAAGGAATAGGAAAGACATCTAAAAGAGACGAAGGAGGAAAAGGAAAGAAGAAGATGGAGAAGAAAACGGACACAGAAAAGTCAAACTACGTCCACTTTACCACTCCAACTAGGATAAGGCATGCTTTTGTCAAACAGGCAAAAACAAAGAAGAGCTGAGAACAAAATAGTTTTCGCCATAAAGTGGGCTGTATCCACTAGCTCTGCTTTAGACAATTTATAAGGCTATTTTCCCTCAACTTTTAAAAACATTTTTCTAATTCAAAAGAAATTTTTATTTATTTATATTGAGGTCACGCTGGTTTACAACATTATATACATTTCAGGTGTATACCACTATGTTTTGACTTCTGTACAGACTACATTGTTTTCACCACCAAAAGTCTAGCTGCCTTCTGTCACTGTACAAATGTCCCTCTTTACCAAACCTTTTACCCTCTCCAACCCTATTTTTAGATCAGCTTTTGGTTTAAAGAATTTTTGTTTTAGTGAATTTATTTGTGGAAATACTACCTTAATGTGTTTCAAATTCTTAAAAGTATTTTTTCATTTCTTTAGCTAGTTAATTTTGAGGTTAATATGATGTGAAAATGGAAAATAAATTCCTTAGTCATTTATAAAATTTTAAATAACAGGAAGTCAATGCTTTAAACATCTTAATTCTATATTATAAAATTTAGGAAGAATTCCACTCCAATTATATTCCGACCTCAATTTCTATGGAGATACCAAATGCTCATGAAATAAGACTACTTAATCTATATAAAATAGCAAAGAAAACAGCTTTAAAAAATGTATTTGCTATTTCCTTGTTGTGACTGAGCCTGCACTTCACACATTTCACGTTAGTTTTTCCTCAAAATTTAAGTTACAGCTGAGTAATATTAAATACTTTAAATAATATTCATTAATTACAGATTCTAGAGAAACTGAGGCACAAAAAAACCATCCATGCGAAGGCCTGGGCAAATTAATAGGTAGGCATAGAACCAAATGAAGAATTTCCCCTCATTATGGTTTACTCCTTGTCCTCTTAGGGAAAACACCAACCTGCACGTTGCTCCTCTGCTGTGATGGAACAGGTCAGCAAGAGAATATATTTGAGGAACACTTTACTGCTCTTCCAGCTCCTACTGCCAAATCTCTAACTATTTCTCTAGTCTCTTTCAGAACTTTTATCAGGCCAACTGAGTTCCTTACAATAGGGCAGATTTTCACTACCCTGCCACATAATCCAAAATCATTAAATTGAGAATTAACTGAAAACATGTTTTTTTTTTCCTTTTGAAAGAACAGGACAATCGACTTAATTAAGCTTTTATACTAATAATGATGTAGGTTGACTTTCATGCTTACCTTAATTAACATAAATTTCTGCATTGGTTCAACCCATTCTAAAAGAACAATGCTAGTCTGAAGCGCCCCACATAGGTATTTATGGCCTGTGTAAGGATTTCTCACTGTCAAGGCAAAAAAGTATACATAAGTTCTCTTATAATACAAAGTCCTCACAATAACAGTTCCATGCTCCAAAAACAAACAAAATCTGGCTGCCAGTTCAATTTCTTAATTAGACTGCAGACTGAAAAAGAAATATTCCCTCACCACTTGCAGGGTTTTTGTTTGTACGCACAGATAAAATTGCTGGTTGTAACGGGGTTGCAGGTGGGAAGAAGGACTTCAGCAGGGAGACTAGTTGAGGTAGCAAGATCCGGAAGGAAGGGTCCAAGGTTTGGGGAGAAACTTCAGACTGACAAGCTACAGCACGTTAGGGACAGGTGATTCAGGCTGCTTTTGGCAGGAACGTTCAGAGGCAATAATGCTCTGGTTCTCACAACATCAAGACATTGATCAAATCTCAAAATTCAGGTTTACAAATAACAAAACTGAACTGCCTCAGTTTTTTTAAGGGAAGGAAAGGAAACTATTTTTAGTTTTTGCTATATGCAAATAAAACAGCTAGTTGTTCTGGGGCTGGGGGAGGAATTGAATCGAGTGTATGTGAACAGGGAAACTATAATCTTTACATCACAAACACAAGGTTTCACATATTAAAGGCATGAAATTACATGCCAAATGAGTAAATGCAGTCTATAAGCCATTACTAAGCAGAATGGTGAGCAAGAACTAACAGGCCCCTTGGAGAACACGGTCTGATAAAGTGCTGTAATAAAAAGTCATTCTACTTTCTCTATTTAGCCAGTTAACAAATTATTTGCAAAACAACTGTTATGATCAAGGTACTAATTAGGTTTAGTTTACAAGGAGATAGAATGGCCAAGATATTTGTTTTACTTAAGGGGAAAAAATAAACTATTACCAGCAGAATGTCCTGGAGTAATAACTGTTTTACATTAGAGTTAAAAAGGAGCTTCAGGGTTTTCTTATCCACTCTGCAAAAGCAGGAGAGCTACATGTTATTGGACAGTTTACTTACCAACACAACACTTCTGACACCACTTGGTTTCAGGGATTTTTGCTGATACAGCAAATTTCCTAAGTGTAAATGAAAATAAATATATGATACATGTAGGCAAAGTTAGTATATGATAATGGTGCTGTTAGAGATCAGTGGAGAAAGGATGAGTTGTTATAAATTGGTACTGACATAATAGGTCATCTATTAAAAATAATTAGAATAAATTGGATCTCTTCTTCATCCCTCCTCCAATCAATTCCAGATTGGTTAAGGATTTAAATAGGAAAAAACTCTATATAATATTTAGATTGTAGATGAATATTACTTGTGATTTCTTTTTTTTTTTTTTTTTTTAAGATTTTATTTTTTCCTTTTTCTCCCCAAAGCCCTTCCGGTACATAGTTGTATATTCTTCGATGTGGGTCCTTCTAGTTGTGGCATGTGGGACGCTGCCTCAGCGTGGTTTGATGAGCAGTGTCATGTCCACGCCCAGGATTCGAACCAACGAAACACTGGGCCACCTGCAGCGGAGCGCGCGAACTTAACCGCTCGGCCACGGGGCCAGCCCCTACTTGTGATTTCTTTTAAAAATGCAAAACCCCACAAATTATACAGGAAAATACTGATGAACATTGATATTTTTTCTCTGATGCATCCCTAGCACCTCAAACTACAGGTGGCATTCACTTTGTTGAAAGAGTTTGTTGAATGCATTAGTAACTTCGGTTTGCCTAAAATTATCATTGACGAAGTGAAAAGATAAGCCACAAATTGGGAAAAGATATTTTTAGCACATATAATAAATTTAAGGTATATAAAAAGTTGTCTTAACACTGAAACAATTTGTAGGAACTTTTCATTTAGACATTTTCTCAACTCAGGGAAAGCAGGATGCAGATTTTCTGCAAAGGTGCTTTAGGGGTTCCACAAACATCTGATTCAGATTTAATATGTAAAAATCCATTTTAAATTATTTTTTAAAACTATGATTAAAAAATACACATATACTCAAATATCTTTTATAAATGAAAGTTAATATAATGGAGACTGTTCCATTATAGTGCACCAAGTTGTGCAAACCTCATATTAAACTTCTTCTGTACACATATTTAAACTTCTTTTAAATGTGTAAATGTGCCACAGATTAGAACACTATTCTGCACTGGTAGTTAAAAAAAAAAATCATAGTTGTGCTTTGCTGGCAACATAAAATTGTAAAGCATGTGTGATGCTCAACATAATTCCAAACAACCTCAGAAGAATCTTCTTGATGGATGTTCTTGTCACTGTACAAGTGGCAGCTGAGAAATAACCAAGCGTATAACATCAAGGTATTGTAATTTTAGCTTTTAGTATGTTTTATATGCTTATGTTTACATTTACAAAAACTTATAATAATTCTAGGTTTTAACATTCTAACGTTTACTGAGTCCTTACTTTACGTTCTGCATTTCGCATGTTCTGTGTCATTTAGTCCCTCCAATAATGCCATGAGGTAGGTCATAGCATAGAAACTTGAGGCTTAGATTTAGTAATTCCCTCAAGGTCATATAGTTAGCAATTTAGGGAAAAATACTCTAATTCAGTGTCTTAGTGTGTCTGACTGCAATGTTCATAGCAATTCAACTTTGAAAAAATAATCTACTACTCTTCATTATGATTCGGGTCAGTTTAATTGAAGGGTATTCTGAATTTGCAAGGTAAGCGGTTAAATACTGTTACTACCTGGAAGTACTTACCTGTGTGAATTAGAATATTTCTGATACTATTTAAACAATAATACAGAATATTTTTGATACTACTTAAACAGTGATACAGAAACTAGTCTGATGCTGAGGCACTCAATGACTACAATGCAATCAAGAATATCTTGATTTCAAATTTCTGCTTAAAGTACCTTATTGTTCCCCTTGACTAACTTCATATTAGGAAAAGTTTTACATTTCAATTCATAAATTAGATTAATAATTATAAAACTGCCCCTTTCATATACATTGCAATTTCACACAGCTTAAAACAAAACAAAAATTCCCCATACTCTTGCAAACTGCTTGAATCAAAGTGCTTTTTAAGTTTTTAAAAATCTGAACCAAGCTCCTGATAGATTTCCACTGGCAACAAGTTTAATGTTCCTGGTCCACACTTGTGAACTTGTCGCCTGGCTTCCAAAGTTAACTTAGGGGTTAAGTTACTGAATCAGTCAAAACTCAGGAAGACTGACTGTCAGTTCTGAAAGATCATAAAAGAAGAATACTACATAGACAAGAAAAATCACTATTAAGTAGAGCTTAGAGTTAACAATAACAGAACTATTCAAAACTGAGTTGCGGGCAGCATACTGAAATGTTATAAAAATTTATTTTCTATAGTAATCTAAATAATTACATTAACTTTAGTCATGATTTTACAAAAAGGCAATAAAATTTATTTACCAGTACCCAATTAACTGGAATCCTAAGTCAACCAACATTCTCAATGTATTTAATGTAGGATATTTTAGGATTTGCTACAGACACAGTTCAATTTATCATGCCTAATAATGATGACAATAGGTCTACTTATTGAAAGCCTATTAGGTACCAGAGACCACTTTTCATACATAATTTATCCTTTTAAAAACGACTCTGCAGGACAGCTATACTGGTTCCATTGTACAGATGAATACGTTGGAGACGTTGTATAACTTATCCAAGGTCCCAGACCCAGTAAGTGAACAATGCAGGATTTAATTTCAAGTCTATCTGGATTCCAAAGCCTGACTTTACTAAAGAAGATATGTAATATGGTAGAATGTGTACCTATCTTTATAATGAGAACCACAAGGCATTACAAGATGCTCAGTCAAAGGAAGTTTAATTTGTGCTCACTATATGGTGGAAGAAATGGTACTAATACATATATAAAATATCATCATGCAAAAAAGGTTTTCAGATTTCCTGCTAATAAATGAGAGAATTCAAAGTAGATTTTTACAGTAGTTGATTTCTAGATAACAAAACTGAAGAAAGTAGGAAGGATACACTGGTACGTGCTACTGACCCTAAAGATTGACTGTAACAAAATATCTGAAATAATAGCTTAGAGGTAAAATACTCTTACGAGGTAAAAATTTTACTATATGGAAACTCCTTAGAGGAAGAGGTAATACTCAATTTTGTCTCATCTATATACTAGGATACTTTTTGTATATTTGGTATATTCAGTAAAATTCTGAAGAACTGAATACAGCTAAAAACAAATAAGCTACAAAGTCTCTATTCTGAGAGAAAAAAAAAATGAATGCATTAAAGTTTATGTGCCTTACATTCCTTGGGGGCTCTTCACTTGTATCTTATATATACTTTTAAAGCTTGGTGGTCAGTTTCCACGCCCCCAAGAATTTAGGATTTGCAAGTGAGAGAGCTGCATGAAGATTTGCTATAAGTAGGAGAAGAGCAGCAGCACAAAATGGCAGCTGGGAGAAAAAAGAAGGACAGAGAAACTATATGAGAAGAAAGAAAGTCCCAACCCCATTCTTGGGGCAACACCCCTAACTCCACTACAAATATGAGAGTACAGGATAATAAATCAAGTTCATAATCACAACTCCGAGTCATCATGAAAAGATCCAACGAAACTCAAAGTAATCTATTTCAAGAAGACAGAAAAGCATGCAGTATATGTTTAAATGATTTTCATCAAAAAGGTTAATTTTTAAAAAGGTTTTGTGCACAAAGCAGTAAATCTTAGCTATACTGTAAACTCAGAAATTGAGAACAACAGATTTTCAAGGTACATGAAAGCTAAGGTTCTACATTAGCTGCTTTATAATTAATACTGTAAAAGAAGAATGGCTATATCATAGTTTTTGTAAAATATAATTTATATCAGACTCAGAAGACCTTTTAGTCAAGAAACGAGGTCCAATATAATAACCAAAAGAGAGCGTACAATTAAAAATCCCTGAAAGTAGAAAAGCAAAATCCCTCAATTTCTAAATAATTATTGTCTAATGTAAAAACCTTTAATAAATAATTTTGATTTTCTGAGTTTAGAAACTGTACTTTGAGAAAAACAGATTTTATTAAAATTAACACAAATATGTCAAAAGCAATACAAGTGATGAAAAATTACTAGCACATTGCAGAAGAAATTAGTTTAACCTTGTGGAAAAACAGAATTAAAAATTCAGAAAGAAAATGTTTGATGTAATTGGAAAATATAAAGTAAAAAAATCTTAGAAGAATGTGATAAATAAGCACTTGTGAAAACAGTATTTCTTACAATGTTTCATTTCACATGACTTCTACTAACCCCAACTGAGTGCTTTTTCACTTTCTTTAGTGTAACTATTTATTAGAGTGAATTATTAACATAATATCTCTAAGGATGAAAACATAATTAAATGTAATTACCGTGGCAGTATTCTGTCAGGGAGTTTGTGTGCTGGAATAGCAACAGGTAACTTCTGCATTTGTCTTGCATAATCAAAAAGCCCTGGTAAATTATGGGAATAAAGCTGAGAAGCTTTACCTGTAGAAAAAAATAAATATGACATAAAAGCTAATAACATAAACAGGAACAATCGTAAGGGTTTTAAAAACTAAAAGACTTACCAGATATTGATAGTAAGCAATTGTTCATTACATACAACCACGTACACCTTCGGGGGAATAGCTGATAAAAAAAGCACAAAGTTTACAAGGGATAATAGGTAACAGCAATGCAAATATGTACATATTTACCATATAAGCTGTCATATCAGTAGGCCAGTTCTTAAAAAAGAAACATATTTTTATAGAAATTCATTTTATAAGGCATTTAAAACAAGATGATATGCATATGCATTTATATTGGAAGAAAAAATAAATTAGCAATTTAATTTCATTATCTAAGTCTCAATATGATATGATTAGCTCAAGTCTCCCTTACAGTAAGGACTATGTAATCCGAAACCATGCAGGGAAAAAGAACATTTTTAAACAATGTCTAGTCCTCTATTTTGGTTCTGGGGTTAAATAATTAACACTCTCCTGCGTGCTTCTCAAAAAACGTTCTTATCTAAGTATACGGACATGCATGGTTTTGGAGCATGACAGAAAAAAGGATCATGGTGTAGTGGGACATAGGCTACGGAAACACTAGGTATAGAGAAAAAAGAGGTGGGAGAGAAAATGATGCAAACTTATAAACCATAAAGGACACATATATGGAATTTATTACTGAAATCTACTACCTAAGAATGAGAGGCATCCCTGGAAGCCTGAAAGTGATCAGTATTTAGGGCAAAGAAAAGGGAATTTCATGGAACACAGTCCATGTATTTTGAATGGAAAAAAGAACTGCTGTCATTAAGACATTTCATAATAAATATCAGTGGTTCTCAAGGTGGTGCTTGCACGAGCATCATCAGCACTACCTGGGCATTTGTTAGAAATGCAAATTCTTGGACTTCACCCCAGACTTACTGAAGTAGAAGTTCTGAAGGTGGGCCCAGCAATCTATGTTTTAACCATCCCTCCAGGTGATTCTGACGCATACTGAAGTTGGAGAACCACTGATGAATATAATTAAAGCATTCTGATTTAACAAGCTTGTTGCTGGGTTTGCTTTGGCAATTCCTACTAAGTTACTCTAAGATACACTGGGATGGGGTTAGGGAATGGAGAGAATAAACTGATGAATGATGAAACAAATCAATAGGCCTCTAAGGACATGACTTTATTAAAGCACAAAGTCACAATAATGGTCCTGAATAATTAAAAGAGAAGAGGTAATATTAAAAGAGGGAGAAACAAAGTAAAATCCATTTTAAATAAAACTTGATTGTTTCATTTATTTGCAAAATATATTCACATAAAATACCCAATTTCTCCAAACAAGTAAAATGTGGCATTATCATATAGTTTTTAATTTTGGAAACATGCCTACAGCTGTGTCTCAGACTGACAGGACATAAACAAACATTTCCTACTTTATGCGCTTCATAAAACATTCACAACAGAATCGGAAATTGATTGGCTACATTGAGAAAATTAGGCAGAGAAACGGGCAATGACTTGTTTCAAGCCACACAGCAGTACGTGTTACCAAAGTAGCAAGAAACTGATTTTCAGTGTTGGACTGGGTTTATTTCCATAAAAATAAATACTTAAAAAGTACTTCTCTAGTACCAAAGCTTCTCTAGTACCATGGTTTATTATGAGATTATATATTTGTAAATATAAGTGAGTTACCTTAATACAAGCATATATAAAGCCCAGAGCAAGACACAAATTCCTGTCATTTTTTTTCAATTGAGGTAACACTGGTTTATAACATTATATACATTTCAGGTGACATCATTATATTTCGACTTCTGTACAGACTACATCATGTTCACCACCTAAAGTCTAGTTGTCATCCGTCATCATACAGATGTGCCGCTTTACCTCTTTTGCTCTCCCTTCATCCCCCTATTCCTTTCATATTATCAACATAGGGACAGCGAAAAAGTATTTATGCAAGGTTTTATTAAGTGTTGGATTTCACTTCAGATTTACATTTTTAACCACATTTAATAAAACTCTAAAGCTTTTCTAGATTCTAATGTCTGCTTCCTTTAGCAAAGTAGGCTCTGGGTGAAATAATCAATGTAATAAAGGCATATAGTAGTTAAGAAGAGTAGGTTCTACACTTTGCCTAGTCACATACCTGCCTTTGCTTTCTCACTGACTCTGTGACCTTGGGTAATTTACTTCATCTCTGTGTCTCAGTGTTCTTACCTGTAAGCTGGCGCACCAGTACCTAACAGAGCTGTTGTGGTGATTAGACAAGATACTCCCATAAAGTGCTTAGAAGACTGGTATGCGCTGAGTACTCAAATGTCAGCCACACATAATAAAAGCAGACAAAAATTTAAAGTCAAGACCCTGTTTTCTTTCTCACCTTTCAGCATCTTCCCCTATCTAGCAGACTCATGCACCCAGTTTCTTTCCCCTAGAGTACAGAGAAAACCAACCTAACAATCAATTTCACAGTAAAATGAAAAAATTTAGGATCTCACATCTACTCATTCTCTACTCTTATAGGTTTTCTCTGGGAGGGAAAATGTTTCACTTTGAAGGCATGTTTAGCTAAGAAAATATTACTCTAGTAGTGTAATTCCAAATGCTGGAGCACCTAAGAAGGGGAGTTACTGCAGACAGGGGCTGCCTGGGGTTGATGGTACCTTCACTTAAGAATCCCTTAAGTGAGAGGTTGATAAATGCTTACCCCACCCATGCACGAAGTTTGTCTTGTTCCTTACAATTAATATTGTTACCAGTAATATAATTTTTAGATATTTCATTATATCCAAGAAAAATATTACACTTTTGAATTATTTACTATTATAAATAATGAGACCTTTTTCTTTTTTCCCTAGTTCTTATGTATTTTTCAGCCACTTCTCTGTATAGCTCTTCGAGATTAAAAGATTTATAGCATATCATACAGCTTAGGATCTTGTCTGAAAATCTGATTAAAAAGAAGTTGTGATGAGAAAAGATAATGTTTGGTTATGAAGAAATTATCATTACCTACGGGATTTTATCTCCATTTTATTTGTAATCAATTTATATTGATAATGGAGAATTAGTTAGACACCCTGCAGGCACCTAAAACTCTGTGTGACCAAACCGAATGCATCCATCATCATTGCCTTCAAACCGACTTCTCCTTCTGTATACTACACCCTGCCTACTGGTACTGTCATTCACCTGGTCACTCAAGTTGGAAACCTGAAGTCAACCTAGACTTCTCCTTAACCTCCATGTTGAAGTGGTCATTCAATTTGGCCAATGCCAGCTCTTTAATCTTTCTCTAGCTCCAGAGTTTCTCTGTAGGAGCAATCCAGGTGGGAGAGGCAGCGTGGTGAAGTAGTTAAGGACATGGACTCTGGAGCCAGCTTGCCTGGGTTCATATCCCAGCTCAGCCATCTAAAGCTGTGGGATCTTTGAAAAGTTACTAATCCTTTCTATGCCTCAGATTTCTCATCTGAAATGAGAATAATGGTAGCTACTTCTGATAGATGTTGTGAAGATTAAATAAGTTAATATATATAAAGCATTTAAAAACAGTGTCTGGCACATAATAAGCTTTATACAGGTAACAGCTATTAATATCATCATCATTATCAGTTTTGCAGGTAGTTTAGCATTCTTGGCCTCTGGGTAATAAATGCCAAAAGCTTGCCCCAGCCATTGCAACAACCAAAAATGTCCCCATACAATTCCAAACCCCATTTTTTCCTCTCTGTCCTCTCCACTTCTGCCCTCACTCTATACTTTACCCTTTGACCATATCTCTAGTCTCATCTCTCACCATACTGCAAACAGATATTTCTAAAACATCGATCTGATCTTCAGCACGTCACACAAAACTCTGGAGTTTGGCACCTGCTTATCCATCCAGTTCCATTTACTGTTACTATTCTACACTCATTCTATGCTCCAAATTGTCCATTCATGGTTCCTCATACTTGTCATGCTGTTTCACAATTCCATGGCTTCATATTTTCCCTCCTTCTGTCTCTCTGGCAACCTCCAACTCATCGTCACTTACAGTCCATCTCAAATGTCTCTCCTTCTCCTCTGCCCACAGGAGGAGCTGGTGACTCCTGCCTCTGTGGCCAACCGTTGTACTCATTCCTAGTGTGACATCTAACTCTGAGTGTTGAAGTTATTGGTTTATGTATCTGTCTCCTCTCTTACACTATGAGCTCCTCAAGGGTAAGGACTAGTCCTATGAATGTGTCTCCAGTACCTGGTAAATAGAACATGCTCCATGAAGGTTTTACGAATAAAAAGGCAGCAACTCACAGAATTGAAACTTATTTCTTCTTTAATGTCTACGTATAATAAAATTTAAAAAAGGAAAATATAAAATAACATACCTGTTCCATTGATGTTTCATGAAGTTCATTAAGATTCAAGGTATAAATCCCTTCTTCAGCACCAAATATCAAGTATTGATCTGAAATAAAGTAATCCACTGATTTTGATATATAAAATACTTTAAAAAAGGACTTAGGTAGTCTAAAATACCGTAAGTATGCGTTATATGAAAAAAATTACTGTGATTTATAAGCAGTAAATACTTATTTTTAATTTTAATGCACATAAGTGGTTCGACACGCTAGCCTAATGGATTGAGTTATAAGTAAATATCAACCTCAAAGCAGTGAAGACAACTTTTATGTAAAAGACGTTTTGAAGAGTGGCATGCTGGGACTCCTCATTCATCAGAAGGTGCTAAGGACTGGTTGAGAATCTGCAGCTTCTTTTCTAAGCCCCCTTAAGTGAGGATCATGTGCAAACAACATACAGAATGCAAATCAAGAGCAGCTGATACAGTTGCAAAATATTTTTGGCAGACGGGCCATTATTATAAGCACTAACATCAAAAAACCAGGATCTGACTACTGCCTATTAAAAAAAGTTAACTAAAACTTGGATAACCTGCTATGGTACTCAATATTTCTAGAAGACACTACAAGTTTGGCCATGGTCCTGTTTGACCTGTTTTTATGATAATATAAAACAAGAGGTCAAGAACTTCTTCATAGTAAACTGAAGTATGCTGAAACAACTTAGAATGCCAAGAGCATTCCCACACTGCCCAGCATTTAGGATTAGTGCTGGTGGATTAATGGCATAAGCTCTGTGGTCAGATAGAATGGAACTGGGTTCAAACTGCAGCTCTATCACCAACTGGCTGTGAAACAATGAACCTCTCTAAGCGTCATTTTCCCTACCTGTGAAATAAAAGCGCCTTGGATTTGTGGAAGGTCTAGTAAGAATCCATAGGTGTGTGGATGTTTGTATACATCTCTATGTGTATCTTACAGAGAGAGAGATTAAGATACAGATACACAGTGAGAAGACGCAGACAGTCTTTAGGTAGTGCCTAATGACAACTATTCTTACTATGATCTCTTTAAAGATGAGAGATCCTCTCAAGTGGTCACTAGACCCTGGGCCCTCAGTAGTTAAATTCCTTTAGCAATGGCTGTGTCTAAAACACAAAGATATTGAATGATTGTGCAGCAGCAAAAGAAACTTTTTCGGAGAAAATCAGGGTGGCATAGAGTATATGGTTTCATTATATTGATATGGTGACTACACAGTGAAATTTTAATGTTATGTGTCATCCCAAACACTAATAATAACAGAGAAATACATTAATCTTAAAAATTTTGTAAAAATTTAACAAGATTTTTTCAGAAAGATACTCAGAAAATGAATAAAATCTAACACTTTCGTGGCCTCAGTTTAAAAAATAATCAAAAAGATAACAGACAGTAACATACAGTATTACCTCTCGTATCTGGGTTTATCCATGATGTTGCACAGTGAATTTTCAAGGGACATCCATTAAAAACCTTTGAAAAACATGCACCCATCTGGTAAAAGCAAAGAAGAACCAAATAGATGTATCAAGTCATAGCTATTTCCCTTATAGTGGTACCACAAAGGTTCCAGGCACAATAACAAGTGTCATCTCGTACAAGATTTTACATAAAATAAAGAGTCATTTTGTTTTTCCTATCTCCTCAAATACACAGTTTATTATAACCAATTCTACCCAATAATCTGTTTACAGAAGTATCATGTGCATGTCCCAAATCAAGAGCAATATAACATTCCCAGGTAAGAAGGAAACCATAATCTCCATACAGGTGAAAAATCTTATTTGGTTTCATGAGACTATAAATGGTATTAATCAACAGATTTACTATTACACAGTGAAAAAGTCATGGTTGATTTGAAATTCATATATGTACTTTGATCTCAAAACATAAAGAACCATTTTTTAAAAAAAATGAGCAACCTGTTTTCTTTGACATTAATATTTATTTATCAAGCCCATTTAAAAATCTTTCAGATAATAAATACCTTATAATGAAATATAGTATTACTCATTTGAACCTTTTTTTTGATCTTCAAAGAGTAAAATGTTAATTTTGAAATCATTGTTCAGGTTAGGATAAATAAATACAAGAAAGCTTACTCATTTAATCACTTTTACTACCAACAACTTGGGGGAAAAATACAAAAATATTTGGTCAGAAGAACAGCACTGTGCATAATTTTATAGCAGGAATGTTTTCTTCACAAACACAAAGATAACACTAAGAGAGAACATGTCACTAGTTGGCTATAATGGATTAAATAATATTAAGAAAAAATAATCAAAATAATAAATCTTAAGATTTCCTTTTATTCATAGAAACTTACCAACCAGTATTTTTAAGATTTTAGTATCAAAAAAAGAATAATTATAGCCTGGTAATACTGCCACATAGTAGGAGACTAATAAAAAAACGTTTTTATAGGGGCCAGCCTGGTGGTGGAGTGGGTAACTTGGTGCACTCTGCTTCAGTGGCCCAGGGTTTGCAGGTTTGGATCCCAGGGGCAGACCTAGCACCATTCATTCCTGCTAGTTGAGCTCGCTGTGGCAGCATCCCACACAAAATAGAGGAAGATTGCCACAGATGTTAGTTCAGGGACAATCTTCCTCCAAAAAAAAAAAGTTTTTATGGTGTAGGGCAGAAATTGTGTCACTTAACTAATCCTAATAACTACCTTTTAAGATAGCTACTAAAATTCATACGTTACAGTATTGCCAAATCCCTAAAAATCCAAATGACAATGAGGTACAGAACAATTAAACCAGTCCCAACTTTAAGCTAATTTGTATAGTCAGTCCTACCTGGCATTCCACAGTTATCAGCAATTCCCTGTCAACTGCATACCTGACGTAAGAGTTTTATCTTGTAGCCAAATACAAGTCTTATCCCTATTATATATATATCCCTGCTAGACTTGGGAGCCCTTTACATTCAAAACATTATTATTTTGTAAGATAAGGTCTAATCACTTAGATCTTTATACTAATTAAAAAGTAAAAAGGCTAAAAAGTAGAGTTGGGAGGTTTAAAAACTGGAAACTATGGACATCCTCTAAACCAGTGTTACATAAGGTTTTATAGATTTGTAGCAGTGAAAATGTAGTTCTATTCATACTAACCTACAATTATATTAACAATTTTAATCCTAAGAAAGACCTGAGGGTCTAATTAAAAAAAACAAAAAACAACAGACTATAACACAGGACATCTAAGCTCTAGCTCTAGGTCTGGCTAGAGTTGGGTGGAGTTTTGTGATCCTGGTGACTCAGACTTTGGATTTCAGTTTTACTCAGGGGCGAAAAAAAGTGTTTGGGCCAGATGCTCCTTCACTGTTCCTTCCAGTTCTAAAATTCTGTTTCTGGTAATTGACAAAACGTTAGAAAAAATGTGTCATATCTCCATTTTGTACTTCCCATTATATTCGTGTGCCTTTTTTAACATTTCTTCAAAAATAGTTGCAAATAACATATTAACAAACTTCAGAATAAAGGAGCTTTAAAATGTATAATTTATCATCATTTTATTTTGAAAAGATACTTTTTGGATGTAATTAATAAATATTTAAACGAGCAATCAGATTTTTTTCCAATAATAATGGAGGTTCTTTCAAAAAGGCAAAAAATCTAACCAAAGATACACATTCAAGCAATTGTTTGTCACTGTATATTAGTTTGAAAACAACCTATTTGATATTTATACTTACATGCACTTTAGGTGTTGGGGGTAGACCATTACTAATAGGCTTCTAGAAAAAGAACAAATGCATTTTTACACCACTTCTGTTACTGTTTGATATAACAATAGTGCATTTCAAACACATGTATTGGAATAAAATACATGAATACATTCTCTTTATAAAAACAAAACATTACAGATAAGGCTAAAGTTCTCTATGATCCTTCCACAGTTCACTTATTCCTAGTACTTGCCCCACAAAAAACCGGTTTGGTATGTACTCTTTCAAACCTTTCTTTATGTAATTATATGTACTCACGCATTTGTGCATCCTTCCAGATCTTTCTGTATATATTTACATACATGTCTCTGGAGAAAATACTGTTTCTGTGTGTGTTTTAGAACGTAAATAGTAACGCACGGTTTATTGACTTTTTCTCTGTCTTAACTAACATTGGGTCTCAGGCAGCATTTGATATCAGTACATATAGATCTGGTTCATTTAACTGCAGCACAGTATGAATACAACACACTTTGTTTAGCCATTCCCTAATTGTTATTGAATAGCTAGGTTATCTTCAATTTTTTACTATAACAACAATGTGGAAATGATCACCCTTACATACACCTTATGCGTGAATGGTTCTTTTAGGGTATACTGTGAGAAGTGAAACTACTGGAACATGGGGGCTTTGTACCATTTACATTTTGGTGGATACTGACTGCCAAACTGCCTTTCAGAGTGCCCATATCACATCACACCCACCAGCAGCAAGGTATGAGAGTCCTGGTTCCTTACAGTCTCACAGACAATCCATTGTTGTCAAACTGATTAGTAAAAAACGTTTTCCCATTAATTTGCATGCCTCTGACTGCTAGGAAGGTTGAGAATCCTTTTAAAAAATGTTTACTGGTTATCAGTACTTCTGTGAATTGTCTTTTCCCATTTTTTTTACTGAGCTATCTTTTTCTTATCTATTTGTTGGAGTTCTTTATATAATCTAGATTTGAATTCTTTATATGTTACATATATAACAAATATTTTCTCCTAGTCTACAGATTATCTTAACCTTGTTTACAATGATTTTGTCAATTGAAGTTTTAAATTTTGATGGATTCAAATATATTAATCATTGATCAGAGCACACTGATAATTATAAAGAGAGCAAAAACAGCACATTAGCTCACCTAAAATATTCCCAAGAATATCAGATATTTTTTCCAAGGGGCTACATTCCTGGGGTATAGGACTTGTCCCCTGGAGAGGGGATCTCCTTAGGAGAGACTATACTTTAAACATAAATGTTATAAAAGTCTAGATTTCTTTTGAGGCTAATCTTAGTAATAACATTTTAAGGAATGATATCACAATCTTTTCTCAATCTGATATAAATCTGAATTATTTAAATGATGCAACAAAAATTAGTTAAAAAGCTGTTAAGTGATTTCACATATATGATAAAAATGAAATATTCTGTGTAGTATTGCTTATATGAGTAACCATTAGACACTTCTAAAATTAAGATTACATGAATTTTACTTTGTAGATATGCTTATGAGAATGTACATCCTATTATTACCACCAACTTCTGATAATTTTTTTCCCATTTTGCAAATAATTTACATATTTATTTTTATTTTGATGTCCTTAAATTATCTTATATATTTTAGCAAAACATCATTTTTAATTGGGGAGCTCTGAATGTTATAAGTATCAGATTTAACTTAAATACTGACAGAATTGGCTGTAAATAATTTCAAGAAGCTGCACAAATTGTACCCATGTTTCAATATACCACGGATACTGTTTATCCTAGGATACAATCATGGACATTATTTATTTCAGAATTGTTGAGACTGTTAGTTTAAGTTCTAGCTCTTTATCCTAATGAAACAAGGTAATAGAAAAAGTGGCTTAAAAATTCACACGTAAGGGGCTGGCCCCGTGGCCGAGTGGTTAGGTTCGCGCGCTCTGCTGCAGGCGGCCCAGTGTTTCGTTGGTTCGAATCCTGGGCGCGGACATGGCACTGCTCATCAGACCACGCTCAGGCGGCGTCCCACATGCCACAACTGGAAGAACGTACAACGGAGAATACACAACTATGTACCGGGGGGCTTTGGGGAGAAAAAGGAAAAAATAAAATCTTAAAAAAAAAAAAAAAAAAAAAAAAAAAAATTCACACGTAAAAAAACGTATACCTCTCTCAAAGGTTATTATACTGTGTTGCAGAGTCATTAAGGTGCATTTTTGTACTACTGCATTGGTAGGGCTGTCAAATTTTAAACTGATTAAAGCAAGAAGGCACTGATCAGTTAGACTAACCTTTATAAAAACCATTCCTGAAGGACATTTTACACTCTTGTTAAAAATGTCCCAAATTTCACAAATTACAATGGATAATCCTATTCAAATGCCTTAATTGAATTACAAAAAACAGTATGTAATACTATATAGTGAAGTCTTAAAAAACAGTTAAAGAGATATAATACAAAAGCCTCTAGCAATGTGCTTACTGCAAAAAACCATAGCTACATGCACATGAACATATTAAATGTACTAGAAATTTCTATAAAAATAACAAATATTGCTATACACAAAAACTTCAAAAAAATACTATCTCATTCCATGATCTCATCGGCATCTGCTAAATTGGAGATTTTAAGGATTTTTTGTTGTTTTAAGTTCTATGATGACAGATAAATGTCTTCCGATGATGAAGAGTAAATTCTTTACAAATGTTAAAAAGTTTTAATCTCCCTGATAAATACTATTTATGTTTTAATAGTTATAGTGTTTTACCTAATATTACCTAATATTTATAACAGAAATAGCTCCTAAGGCTAATTTCATCTTTCCTGAAGTGATATCTTATATCTACTAGAAAATAATCTTAATTTTGCCTCTTTGTTAGCTATTTTCTTTGAGTAAGAGTAGAAACATCATAAATTGTGTAATCTACAGTTAGAAATTTGTTCTGGGATACAAGCTCTAGCTTTCCTTATCTGTCCATGTCCTTCTTTCCATAACTTCTTGAAATTTTTTTCATAACTTAGGAACTCTTAAGAATCAATTCTTATCAACGAGAATAAGCATAGCTCTTTTCTGAACAATCACATGAATACTAAGTGTTTACCTGTATACAAAAGGTCACATTTTATAACACACTATATGACAAATAGGCCTAATTTGAACAGAAAGCCATCATTTCAAGTTTATCATAACAAAGTTATCTTTTTTCAAGACGATCTATTATCATTATAATTAATACACTAAAATACCAATATACTAATTGTAAAACATATAATTGTTATATTTTCACTAACCATAACTGCAAAACTAAATTATAACTGAAAAAGTTAATAGTGAAAATTGCAAAATTTAATAGTGAAAAAGGAAACAAATACAAGTAGAGCTTACGAATACAAATACCTACTGGTACATCTTTCTTTTCTTTCCTTGAAAGGTTTGTGCCTCTGTGTTCATTCTGTTGTTGATATAATGAACCATCTCGTTCACCATTTAACTGAAAGGAATTCACTCCATTTCCTTCAATAAGATATGTTTAAATATATTAAAAAAAGGATTAATTTTTACCAAAATTTTCATTCAGAAAATTATCAAGTAGGAAAGGAAAATATTATCTCTGAGACAATTTCAGCTTCATTTGGGACCACCCAATCAGAATATTAAGTCTTATATATGTGTCTTCTATGTCTCTATTTCTGGCATATAGGCAATTTTAAATTCAGGTTGTATCTAAGTACATATATTTGTGTTAAAAAGACAACAAAGCAATATTGAATACGTAACTACTTTCAGGAAAGGGCAATTTATAGTATATTATCCAAAAAACTTTAGTTGCTCTTTTTAAAACTGCTTCCTTTGCATAAAACACAAGAAATTTTACAGTATTAAAACAGCATCTTCTAGTACTAATTCAGAGGCAAATATGTAGCAAATAGTGACAATGATTTTTCTAAAAACGATTAAACAAAATAAAATAAAGGGGTTAGATAAAGTACCCTCTTTTTTTTCTAAAACAGAAGTAGCCTAGAACCAAAAGGCATTTTCCTTGTTTGTTCAGAGTTTAATTTCTTTTGTTCCACACTACAGATAAATGATGAATTGAGAATAAACAATTCTCCAAAAGAGGGAAGGCTAGATATGAAAGGAGAGACAAAGGGGCAAAATATCCCAGGCTGAGTCATACGTAATCCTGTCATAAAAACACTTCAAACCATGAGGCAAAGAGTAGAGAACATCTCCATGGCCACTGCTTTCCTTCTCCTCTCCTCAAAGGAACTTCAAATAATCTCTTGAGACAAAGATTCCCTCCACTGTTTTCAGACAGTATGAAAACCTGGCAACACACTTATTTTACCCCGGCTCCCCCCTTTACCTAAAGCAACAGGCTTTTGTGGAGGTAATCTGGGAGGTGGTGGTCTAGGTGGCACCTGGGATGGTTTTGCTGGGCTCTCTGACATGGGACATCTCTTGATTGTTCCCTGATTATCATCCTCAGCAGAATGAGTTTCTTGTGGTATGAATATGGACTTAGGCTAAAATAATACAGAAAAGGAGACCAATGATTAAACATGAAATTATTCACTTTTCATTAAACACGAAAAATATTAAATGTCTTTTCTGAAGTAAATATTATATATCAGAAGCTCTCAAATGGTGTTTATTAGCTGAGTTTCAAGGTTATTCAACTATCTGATACAGATTATCTTAAAATACATCCTAAAAAATGCACATAAAAATGTTTTCTCAGGAAAAAAAGGCCTCTTTCTATTAATTCCTCACATGCCTTCTCACATAGGCATGCCAAATAAATATCTTCTGGTCTTTCTAATCTCCAGTTTAAATGAGTCTCTTTTTATTTTAAACATTCAGGCTAACCAAAGTTCAGCTCCCAAGAAGGCTAACCCAAACTGTCTCATTTAGAACACTCAATGTCCTTTATGTTCATGCTTCATCTTTCAGACTGGGGACAGAAGATACCGATTAAAATTTCATAATATTGGAGAATACTAACACAGCAATATGGGATGCCTGAGAAACATTCTGTGCAGACAAGGGAAAAACCTCCAGTCAGCTGAAGGTTTGGAGAACTTACAGATTCTTATAAATGTGTCCCTTACTAGGAAGACTGCTTAGAACTTCTCTCTCTGGAATTCAGATCTCTATGCTTCCACTGATGCAAAACTAAACAAGCAAGCACTGTATTCTTTACCTGTGAATCATGATTTTCGCAAAAGTATCAAATGAAAACAAAACATAGTAATACACTGGATGCCAACACTGGCAGACTCCAATTCTCATTTGTAACTCTTGATTTCAAACCTTTTAACAGCTCATTTTATAAACAGTTCATTTTATAAGTAAAATTTGCTATGCATATTAACTTATAAATTTGTATTACCACTACTATATTAACTTGTTTTACCTTTAAAAAACCCCATCAGTTGGGATCACTTTACTATGTTATGATGCTTTTGTCTGATAAAAGGATTTTGTTGCTAAAAAAGTTTTGAAAATTACTGTCCTATTTTGTATATTTAAGTACCTTCTGAAAATTAAATACTTGTGATGATTAATCACTATCCTTTACCTATTCTCAGGAAATCTGTTACCAGAAGATTGTAGATTTTGAGGACAAAACCTTATTAAAAAAAAGGGGCCGGCACCGTGGCCGAGTGGTTAAGTTCTCGCGCTCCACTACAGCGGCCCAGGGTTTTGCTGGTTCGGATCCTGGGTGCGGACATGGCACCACTCATCAGGCCACGGTGAGGCGGTGTCCCACGTGTCACAACTAGAAGTACTCACAACTCAAATATACAACTATGTACTGGGGGGATTTGGGGAGAAAAAGCAGAAAGAAAAAGAAAGAAAGAGAGAAAGAAAGAAAAAAGAAGATTGGCAACAGTTGTTAGCTCAAGGTGCCAATCTTTAAAAAAAAAAAAAAGAGTCTTCTAACACAGGTGAAATAATACTAACCCATTAGTATAATCATTTTCATGTACAAATTTCTAGAACTTATTATTTAGAATAAACACTAAATGACAAGTTAGATAATTTAAAAAAGATAAAAATAATCCCAATCATCTACCTATATCAGGGTTAGTACCTTTTTCATGATTTTTCTTTGTGGATCCCAAGTGAAGATAAGCTACAGAGTAATTGTTAATACAGTATTAAAGTAGCAGAACAATCACACACACACACACACACACACACACACATTCCAATTAAAAAACAAATCTGCCTACCTTTGGTGGCAAAGGAGGTGGAACTTTTGCTTTCATGGTTGAACTACAAAAACATATAAGTTTAGAATTAGAACTCTTCATTTTACAAATGAATCATTACCTAAAATATAAGTAAGTTTTCAAGGATACAGAAAAAAACTTGCATAAGCAAGTCCCTTTTTATAATTATGAGTTTTCCAAAAAATCTGTGAAATGTTCAAGTTATGATAGAATAAAGTATTATTTAGAAATAATTGAATAGATATGCTTTCTTGGTTTCAAATACTATACAGTAATTAAAACTGGAAAGATGACGACAATTCCAGTTTATATCATTTGAAAGGTAACTAATATAAAAACATAAGCAACAACTGGTTTAAAGAAAAATAGCAAAATAATACAGCATAAAAATCTATCACAATGCAAGCTTCATTTTTACTATTGTTAGATATGAAATATCTCTAATGAAGCTCATCAAAAGCTACAAACATGCTCTATGAAATTATAGGCAGAATTTATTTGATTGAAGCTAAGGTTCATTATGACTCAGGATCAGAGTTTTAACAGCACAAAAAAGTAAGATGATCAAGCATAAACTCTAAGATAAGGAAACTGAGGCCAGAGAGGTTAAGTAACCTGATCCAAGTTCACAAGAGTAGTGAGGCAGAAAGAAAGCCTCTGTCTCCAACTACTAGTCAGGTGCTCTTCTCCCTCTACCACGAAACTGCATCTTTCTTTTAAAAAAATAAACAAAGCAAAAAACCCTAAAAGGATTAAATATCAATGCTTACATAAGTGAAAATATTCCCCCTTTAAAAATACATTTATATCCAAAGTATGTTTATTTGAAACATATCAGATGAAATTTAACCAACCACAAAATGAATCTCTTTGTAGTTGCAGTAATAATTACAGCAGCTACCAATTATTGACAGATTTATAACATTATTTATTAATTTGTTTTTTTCAAAGTTCTTTGTTATCAACTAGAGCTATGGACTGAATTGTGTCCATCCAAAATTCGTATGCTGGAGTTCTAAACCTCAATATGATTCCATCTGGACAAAGGGCTTTCAGGGGGTAATTAAGGTAAATAAGGGTGGGGTCCTGATCCAATAGAATTGGTGGCTTTATAAGGGGAAGAGATCTCTCTCTCTCTCTGTGCACACACCAAGAAAAGGTCAAGCGAGGACAGCAAGAAGGCAACTTCTCTACAAGCGAAGAAAAGGGCCCTCATCAGGAACTGAGATCGACAGGCACCTTATCTTGGATATCCTAGCCTCCAGAACTATGACAAATTTCTGTTGTTCAAGCCACTCAGTCTACGCTATTTTATGACAGCCCAAGCTAAGAGACATTTTGGAGTCAAGAAGTGGAGTGCTGCTGTTAACAATATCTAACAACACAGAAGTAGTTTTGGAACTGGGTAATGGGTAGAGGCTGGAAGAATTCTGAGGTGTGTGCTAGAAAGATAGACATTAAGAGTGATTCTGGTGAGTGGTCAGAAAGAAAAGAGGAGAGCTGGTGAGAAAGTTTCCATCTTCTTGTAGAATACATAAATAATCATCAACAGAATGTTGGCAGCAATATGGACATTAAAGATCATTCTGGTGAGGTCTTCGACAGAAATGATAAACATGTTATTGGGAACTGGAAGAAATGTGATCTTGTTATAAAGTGGCAGAGAACTTGGCTGAATTGTGTTCATATTCATATTCTATTGTTTTGTGGAAGGTAAAACCTGTGAGTGATGAAATTGGTTATTTAGCTGAGGAGATTTCTAAGCAAAGTACTGAAGGAGCAGCTTGGATCTTTCTGACTGCTTATAGCAAAATGAGAGAAGACAGATAAGTTGAAGAAGGAATTGTTAAACAAAAGGAACCAGAACTTGAAATCTGAAAATTTTTCAGCCTATCCATATTATCTCAGAAACAGCATGAGAAAGCATGTTCTGAAGAGAACACCAAGAGTGTGGCTGGACTATCACTCAATAAAGAACTTACGGGACTATACCAGCACAAATACTGGCAGTCTGAACTGAAGGGGATGGAGACAAGACAAAATGAAGGAAGGCTGCTGGACTCCTTGGATTTGAAAAGACAGGATGACAGAGCTATCTAAACATGCACTATTCTTCCCTAAGAAGGAAAAACTATCCTGAAGGTGATCCAGAGATCATCAGATCTAAATCAGATTAATTTAGATGATACTGAGAGGAGTCTTTGGACTTTAGAGTTGATGCTGGAATGAATTAAGACTTTCAGGGCTGGTGGGATGGAATGATTGTACTTCAGATGTGTCAAGGACATGAATTTTGGAGGACCAGAAACACAATGCTATGTGTCCCCTCAAAATTCATATGTTGAAGACCTAACTCCAATGTGACTGTATTTGTGAAGACAGTGCTTTGGGGAGGTAATTAAGGTTAACTGAGGTCATAAGAGTGAGGTCCCAAACGGATAGGATTGGTGACCTTATAAGACAAGGGAGAGACGTTTCTCTCTCTGTATGCATGCAATGAAGACACAGGGAGAGGGTAGCCATCTGAAGCTGGACGAGAGCTCTCACCAGGAACTAAATTGGCCAGCAGCTTGAGCTTGGACTTTCCAGCCTCCAGAACTGTGAGAAATAAATTCCGCTGTTTAAGCCACCAGTCTATGTTATTTTGTTAATGATATCTGAACTAATACAACTAGAATAGAGAAAAGGAAAGAAACTGTGGTACGACCCGTGACACTATATTACTAATAATATTAAAATCACTGTTAATACTAAGCTGTCAGATTTATGAAATCAGGTCAAATGACACTTTTTCTTTTACCAAAAACAGAACTAGAACTTACTGTTTAGATTCATCATCATCCCCTTCATCATCTTCTAAATGTGCCACATGCCCTCTAAAGATAAGAAGGATAATTTCATTGTTACTAAATGGACTTCACCAAAACGGCTTAAGAAGAAATTTTAGAAAATACAGGAAGGGCTACTGCAAGAAAGAATTTTATTTCTATATCTTTACAGGATTCAGAATTAAAACGACAAAACAATCTTAGGCTACATGACAGAGAAGGGGGCAAACAGACTTTACTCATCTGTGACATAAAGTATTCTAAGCTTAATTAAAAACTAAAATTACCGCTGATGTAACTCTTCTTCTACAGACTTCAGAAGACTCCTTAAAAAAAAAGTGAACAAATAAGCAAAGGAATACCAACTATATATTTTCATCACTTTAACCTTACCCACAATTTTTAAATTATTCTTTAGCATTTTCTAAAAATTTGGCACAACTATAATCTCTATATCATAAAACATCGAGTTACATTTAATGAGATATCTCTATTTTCTGTTGCTGATGTCTTTATACATGTATTTTAAATGAACAAAATAAATCCTAATGTTTATTGAGAAATACCAATTCAAACAGAGGACAACCCACCATGAAATGTCACAATAGGACTGACAAAACAATAATTGCAGGGTCATAGTCAGGGGCTTCCAGGCTTCAAATCTTACCCGGAATATTCTACCTGACACCTGAAATTATATTTTCTTTTTCTTAAAATAAGGAAGGTGACACAATTTAAAAAAACACCATGCTCTCAGGCAATCCTACAAAATGAAACTCAACATGTTGGATCTCTCTGCAAAAGCATGCATGCATGTGATGTGAATACATGAATGTAGTAGCACTTTGCTTTCACAGAAGACACTCACTTACCTGAAGTATCTGTTCTCCAGTGGTGTACTGGCAAACACATTTACACTTTTGGGAGACTAAGCCTGTATCAGACCAGGTGTGAGGATTTTATCATTAGGAGCAATTTATAAAACTCTGATATTCAGGAATGTAAGAGAGAACTCATGGCATTCCTGAAGTTCCCTTACTTCTTTTCACTGCAAGTTCATGCAGCATACCTCCTATATTACACTCTTCAAGCATTAAAAACTCAATAGCCTTCTTAAAGCTAAGAGGATAGACAGAAATATGGTTACTGATAGATGACTGAGGTAAAAGTGACGCAGCAGAAAATCTCCTCTCCTCAAAAGTTAAGGTAGTACCTTGTAAGCATTTTTCTCTCCTATGTATTGGAAAAAACTGCCCACAGAATCATCAAAACATAAAACCAGAGAAACTGAAAGACACAGTTAGCTAGTATAAACAATTAATACAATAGACTTTAACCATCAAATATTTTAATTAGGACAGCTTAATAATAAACTAAGTATTAAAAAAGGATGAAGTTCTAAACCTGCAGTGGTAAATGACATGGGAAAACCATAAACTAATTGAAAACCCTATTTTGCAGACAAAGAAAACTGACTCCTTCAGTCAAATGCATTATCTTATCCACAAAGCTCTTCAGCGGCCAGCTCTAGAAAGGCAGAGCTTCTGCCTAGAGGCAGTGGAGCAAAATGATGACAGGTTGTGAAGCAAGGAAAGCATGAATCTGAATCTTGCCTCTGCCACTGTAAGGTGATGTGGCCTTAGATAAGTTACTTTGATATCCCAATGCTTCAGTTTCCACATCTGTAAAATGGGAATTACAACAGTACCTATGTCAAAGTGCTTATCTGAAGATATAGTTAATTAATATAAATAAAATACTTAGAATAGTAATTTAAAACATGGTAAGTACTCAATTAGTGTTGTCTTTATTATTATTGATGATGCAACATTTCTTTAGCAATTCTCAAAGTGCGGTCTGAGGATCTTGGGGGGGGGGGCCCTTAGTCTCCTGTAGATGGTCTGCAAAGTCAAAACTATTTTCATTTATCTTTTCCCCTCTTATTCTTTCACTGAGAATGAAACTTTGGAGTTTTCTGGAGACTACAAGATGCATGATATCTCAACAGATTAGTAGCAGACATGAGAATCTGTCTTCTATTAAGCCAGATATTAAGGAGATTTGTAAAAAATATAAAACAATGCCACTCTTCCTACTAATATTATTTTGTTTCAGGAAAAAATAGCTATTCTTCATAAAAAATATTATTAGTAGGCCTCAGCAAAAAGTTTGTTGTATTACAGTGACATATATAAAGCCTCTTACTACAATTATTTGCTGTTTCTAAGTCTCATGACAGGAATCAGGTAGTGTTACAAGGAAGGCACCATAAAGAAGTGGCATCTGAATCGGTCCTTAACGATGAGGAATTTTTTTAATACACAAAAAAATGTTATTTATGATAACATATAATGAGTATACTACTATTTTAAATAAATTAATATTTTGAAAAGTTTTCAGTTTAAATTTCCATTACTATTATAAATATTGATAGTTATACCCATATAAGCAAAAGCTCAATGGAATCCTCAATAATTTTTAAGACTGTCAAGGGATGCTGAGACCAAAAATTTAACAAGAGTTGTTTTAAACTATTTTACCAAATTAAACATAATATCTCTGAACTGTACAGTGGGCTTTTACATCATTTTAGAAGATGTGAAGAAAACTTTTTCTTAAGCATATGACAATAATTTTTGAAGCATTCCTTTTTCTAGTAGAGATTAGAATTTGAAAATAATTAAGAGGAGAATTTAAAATATAGTTTATTTTCAGTTACCATATTTAATTGGACTTATATGGCACTTCACTTTTTAAAAAAGAATCTTCCTGGGAATGCTAGGTTCTCTTAAGAATAAGAGAACATGAAAAAGCAGCTACCTACGGCTAGGGACTCATATATATTTTTTACTCATTTACTTGTAAATCTCCTACCATGTAAGATATTTTGTTAATAAAGTTACAGAATTCGTGAAGTCAATGAAAAGTAGGATATATGATTTGCTTTTCAGGCTTTATAAAAGAGAAAATGAAACATGGCTAAATTTGCTAAAAGGTTGATTTAGAGTAAATACTGTATCTTGAGAGCACTGGAGAAAAAAAATGTGATACTGATTTAATCACCAAGATTGAGTGCCATACAACAACGTCACTACTCACTAGTCCACTTCGATTCTTCTGTTATGGAATTTTCAGAAAATAATGAACAAAACAAAAATGATGCCCTGAGATACTGAATTATTAAGTCAATCTAAAATGATTAGGAAATTTGGATGAAAAAGTTAAAAATGGAACAACATGCAAACACAGATTTAACTAATGAAATGAAGAAACTGTTACGGAGAAAAGTAAAAAACCACTGCCAAAATAGTTACATATTCAAATTAGCTAAGGAATTCAGGTTGCTGGTTACTAAAATCTTTCAAAATTGCCTAATTGGCTCAAGACAATCTGTAAGTACTGCTTTGATTATGTTTGAAAACAAAACAAAAAAACTCCCTATTTCTTTAAAACCAAAGAGCAGTTTTATTCACTCATCTTCACTTGTTCTTACAATCAACAATTACTTACTGAGTAAATACTACAAATAAGAGCAACTAGTAAGTATGTACTAAGCCCTAAATGTGCTAAATGCTTTACAGTGATGATTCCATTTTGCCTCAGCACCCTATGAGGCAGGTACTATTTTAATCCCCCTTTTACCAGAGAAAATTGAGGTAACTTTCTCAGTCATGTAGCTTACAGGACAGTTCTGACTCCAGATCTGGCATTTACTGCTACTGCCCTCAGTTGTGCCAGGAACTGTGTAAATCAATTTACTCTTTTCACCATTATTTAAATCTTCAGAAGAGAATTTATGTTTAGAATTTTTGCTTTACATTAGTACATTAGTAACAAAATTAGAAATAATCGGGTTTTTTTTGGAAGATTAGCCCTGAGCTAACATCTGTGCCCATCTTCCTCTATTTTATATGTGGGATGCCTACCACAGCATGGCTTGATAAGCAGTGGGTAGGTCTGTGCCTGGGATCCAAACTGGCAAACCCCAGGATGCTGAAGTGGAGAGTGTGAAGTTAACTGCTAGGCCACTGGGCTGGCCCGCAAATTTTCTTTTAAAAATATTATTTTGTTGGTTTTAAATGGTCATAAAAGTTGGTCTCAATAATAACAGAATTCAAGGAAAAGAAAACAACCCAGTAAGTCAAAATACACATGCATTCTATTTAAAACACCCAAAACTATCTTAGATAATTCCTGTATGGTCTGGAATAGGTAGAAACCCATAAATGGAAATCTGTCTGCCTGATCACCTATGGAGAAAGCAGGAAATCCTGTGAGTTTTAAAACACTGCCTAGTCACGAGAATAAAGCAGACATATCAGTACAATAAGAGAAGTGCTACATCCATGCTCATGTCACATGTATGTATATACCTGTACACAAAACACAGCCAAAGGTCAAACTTTTGGCCAACCTACCTTGCCAGTGATTCGTTATATAGAATACAGTTCCTTAAGCAGGGATCCAATTAATCAAAAAACGAAGGTTGGGCAAATTATTAACATTTTACCTAGCCAAAGTAACTATATACTATGAAAATGTCTAACAATCAGAAATCAGACAATGGGAATTAAGGAATCTGGAAAAACATTTAGTGATGGGCCTTATCTTTTTGTATTTTTACAAGTAAATAATTTAAAAATATACTTAAAATGAACCAAAAAAAGTAAATGAAATATTTTCCCAAATTATCCAGCCTCTTAAAATATACCAAAATTTACTAACAAGGTCCTTAAAACTAGTGACCTCAAATTTAGACAAAATAACATAAAAAACACTTCAGAATTTTTTATTTGCTAACCTACCATGAGACAAACCTTCCTTTGCTGTCCATCCACAAATTAGGACAAACTATAAATAGCAAATGGTTACTCTTTATATAAAATTTCATTTTTATACTAGGGAAATTTTACACTTGTTTTCCATTTTAGGAAACATAAATAAGGTTAATAATAATTTTAAAAACCCAATTCATAGTATTAACTGAAGTTTGGCTTAAATCAAAACTAACACATTTCTTTAGGTTGTTGTTCAAAGTCTTTTCTGTGTTGAGAAAACAGAGTATATTTAAATTAAACGTTCAGTTTATAAAAAAAGAAGAGAGCCATGATTTTGCATTATTATCTCTAAATCTGAGCTACTTGTCTTCAGTCACCATTTCTCAACTGCTTAAAATACGAGTGTGTACATATGTCTGAACTCTCTAATGTAACAAATTGTATTTTGAAATTTTAAGTTGTTCTGATTATTAAAATAATATCTACCGTGCTAGAAGATTTTGGCAATTCAAATAATATTTTCTTATAAATTTAGCTTTTACAAAGATAATTTATCTTTTAAAATAAATTATCTTTTATCCATAAACTCAGGAAATGAGAATCTACAGGGAACAGCAGAGTCCTGTCCCCACATCTTGCTAACTCAGGCCTATGAACAACTTAAGTTGTGACACCTTGTAAGCTGCCTTTTCACCACTGTGCTCTAACAGCTGGACAGTGCCTGGTGTAGAGTAGGTCTTGAATAACTGTTGGATTTATTTCTTGCATGAACTGAAAAGTTTTAAGATTTTAGACACATTTTACCCACTATCTACTTTTTAAAAGACTCTCAACAGCTAAAAAGTTAAGATAAAGATTTCTAAACAGTATGAAATATTTCCAGCTGTTTTCAGAGGCCAACACACCTGGGAGATGTACCAAGCAAGTTTTGTAAGGTTAACTTTACAAAATAAAAGAAATAAATTGCTGAAACATATATTTATCTTCAGTTGTAATGTACTTGGTATTTTCTAACAAGTAAGGTCTACAAAGCAGCTTGATAAAAAAAATTTAAGGTGATGTCCCCATTATGACAACCATTGACTAGATGATTAGCAAGACAGCAATGAAAAAAGTTAAAAGCATATTATAAAATATATCTACCAGACTAATACAATTTACTACCAAAAATATTAAAACACAATATGTTAAGGCAACTTAATTATTCTTGAATTTAATTTTAAAAGAACTTTACTTACTTGTTTGCACCTAAAAAGTAACTACCTTGGTGTCCTTGTCCATATTCTAGTTGTAGATCCTAATAGTATAAAATAAAATATTTAGCAAAGTAGTAGTATATCACAAATCACGATAAGCTAATATACATTATTTTTAAAGAGAAACCCCAGACTGCAAATAAATCTGTATTGCTGTATGGTCTTAAAAAGAAGGCATGGTAGGACTTCCAACAATAAAAGATTTCATAAGTTTATAGTCCAGATTTATGTATTTTATTATTTAAGTTCAGTATTTTTCTGGGAACTCATTTGAGTAATATATGCAAGTTTCAATTATGATTATTAATATGGTAATTAACATTTGTAAAAATCAGTTTTTACAAAGAAAAAAGCTTAACTAAAGGTATTCATTCTCAAGCTATAATGAAGCAAAAATGCTTACAGAAGAGAAAAAGCAACAAAAATCTTGGTTTGACTTTGTATATAAGATCTGCAATAATTATGCACATATTTCCATAAATATTTAAGGAAATATATATTTCATTTCACACTCACATATTTCTACTACTTCTTCACAGGTAATAATAATTTTTTAAAGATATAAAAGAGTGCTCTTTTTAAGTAAATTATACACGTGAACTTTAACAAGATTGTAAACTGCATTTACAGAATTTTAACAATTTTTTAAAGAGTTAAGTAGCAAAATTTTAAATGAATATTGAGGCAGCTCCTCAACTATTTAAACACTTCCACTGAATGCTGCAGGTTGTGGAGTTAAAAACTGAAATTTAAAGGGATGAATAATATATGTGCTTGACTCAAACTCCTTGAGAAAAAAATATGCTTTCCAAAAACCACGGAAAATACAAAGTTTCCTTTTCTCCCCTTAAAACCACTCTATTTCAAGCATATTTTAACAATAAAGGGGGAATATTTAACATTTTAAATTAATTTTATTTTCATTATAGTGCACTTACAGTGCTTTCTAATTTTACAATATATTGTCAAATGCATGCAAATTATTAATTAGAACTCAACGCAGAAGTCACCTCCTTGGAGCAGCCTTCCAAGACTGTCCAGGAAGATAGTTGCAACCTTATGCATGGCTCCACAGCATTTAACATAGTCCTCCTCTAGCATTTACACTGCATTTTCATTAATTTATTTACAAGTCTATAAAAATGGTACTCAGGCTGTGAGCTCCTCAAACAAAGAGAAATTGCTTAAATCCATCTTTCTTCCCCACAAGCCCAAGGTCTGGCACAGTACCTGGCACACACTAACTAGGCCCTAAATACATGATTGTTCAAATGCCATTTGTTTATTTTCTTGTAAAGAGCTAACTAACACTTCAGCCTCATTAAGGTACACAAAGACAATTCTAGATCACAAAAATACTAAGCCTAGGAATATCAGGATCCTAAGCAATACATTACACTTAAGTGAAAAGCACTTTAACATTTAATGACTCCAAGACCTGTCAAAAAAATATCTAATGAAAATCAAAATCAAAATCATGGTTTGTAGACAATAGTCAAATTTTGTCTTCTTCAATATTTGTGTTCTTTCCTGCATAATAATAAATGTTCTTACGAGTGACAGAAAAGAATACATGATAAACAAAAAAGATTAGTAGACTGTTATACTGGTACCACATGAAATTCTAATGAAAAAGGACACCTGTTCTCTTTAATTGATAATGATAATTTAGGGTGAAATCACTGTTATCATAAGACTGCCACAAAATTATTATGCTGCACAATTTAAGGGGTCATGACTTTACATGGGAACATTTAAATTTTGGTATTCAGTAAAGAGAAGTACTAATCTCAATGAACACGCTTCTAAATTCCAGTTTGTTTTCTTCAGCTAGAGATAAATGGGCCCTCTACCAGACCAGTAACCTCTTTAGCCAATATAATCTCTTAAATTTTTAATCAAATGATAGCTTTCAAAAGCATACATTTGCGCAGAGTGGCCATTGCTTCTGTTACATAAACACAGATGTGTTGTAAGACTGGCCAGCTCATCTGATACCTGACAATTACCAGGTTGAAGATAATAATTTAAAAAAAAATCAAATGAGATCAGCAGTGCACTTAGGAAGGTAAGAGAAGAGTCTAAAATACCTAATGTAGTATTTTCATAGAAAATTGAGCATACGTTCACATACAGAATAACATTCAGGCCAGGGAGAAACTGCAGATAGACTGAAGTTTGATGATTAAACATGCCATGTGTCAAGCCCTACCAAGAAAGCTAAAATTGAAAGGGGCTCATTCTTTACTAATTCTTTTTCTGTAAATCAAGCTATGCTTTAGCAACCATGAACAAAAACAATGTGCTCAGGCATGTCATCAAGTAAAAGACTTACACTAAATCCTTCTAAGTATCTAAATCTTTTTAAACTCAACTATTATTTGCCAAGCACCTATTATATGGCAAGAATTCAGACGGTAAATCAGACAAAAAAAATGACAAGAAATAAAAGGAAGAAAAGTGAAACCTGGGCAAAGTCAGCAGTTATGTTTTTCAAAACGGACTTGGAAAAAAAAATGTTACCAATACTATGCTTGGAGAAGCACTCAAAATAACCCTAGATGATGGTATCACATGGCCATCCTTTATAAGCTAAATAAGAATACATTTGAACATGCAGGACAGATTAAAAAAAAATTAGTAGCCTAAGTCAGGCATCAACTTATTAATGAATGAGAGTGTTTAAAGTCGAATAAGTAACAACATGGACTGAAAACATGCAACAGCCTCATATAGATTCAACCTGAACACACAAACAAAAATTTAAGATGGTCACCCTAACTCAATTAAAATATCTCTCTGGGTCAGAAAGTCCTAACTTTAGTGACTTAGCAAAAGGGGGAGTATTTGTAAACCAAGCATAGAGTGTCCAGGAAACACGGTGCCAGAAAGAGCTGAGAAAGAACAAAAGATGTAACACAGAACAGTAGAAAAGGAAAGTAGAAGATCAAGAACATCTTATTAGTTTTTTTCTTAAACCCCTCGGGAGATTACAAAGTCTATACCTGATGAGAATACAGCAGGAAGTCAATAGAATTGATACAGTTGGCTACAAAAACACAAAAGAAAAAATACTTCAGCAATATATTTTAATGAAGAAAAAACAGAAAAGAAGTTTTTCCTCTTTAAAAATTGAGAAAATTATGGCACTTATAAAGTTGTTAGGCGATACCTTTAAATGGTAGATAATTTATAGAAATTTTAAAAAGGGACTGAATCCTGGATAATTCAAAAAAGGTTTTTTTATTTCTTAAAAAGTCAGAAAAGCAAGTGGGATCAGAACACTAACTGATGAAGCAGTATTCAGACTACTAAAAGCAGAAGACTTAAGGGGACTCAAACTGAATAACGACTTTTGTACAGCAAGCTTGGAAAGGAGTATCAGCAGGTTAGGTCTGACATTCTAGAAAATGTCCTACCATTGCACAATCGTGAAATGAGTTCTCCCTAGAAAGTGTCTTCACAAACATTAGGGAAGAAAAGTGACCACATAACATAAACTTTATTAACAGTTAATAGTTTAACAGATTTAAAATAAACAAAGTTGGCGTTTACTGTTTCTTTTTCACAATAAATGTAATTTTATAGACTCTATTCAATTTTGACCTAATTCAGGGGTAATCTTCAAGTACTTACGTTTACGGATAATGATCAATTGGATGTATCTTTGTGACATGTTTTCAATTATAATTTAAATACTGTATTCTCACTTTTTCAGGTATAAGTTTCTTCAGAGCAATGATTATGTTACTACTTATGTTCTTCCATAGCAATTAACATAGTGTTTTCCATATAATTAACTTTCAACATATTTTTCACTGGTGTATGGGCCAAAATATCTAGTAAAACTAGGCAAATTAGAAAAAAATTAACATCAGCTGAACAGATGCGTAATATAATCTTTTAATCTAAAGATAGGCGTCTTGTAGATCAGATAAACCCATTTTTATGGTTAGAGGCAAAACTCTTACTATTTAATTATTGCATTACAGCTAAGCTTTTTGCTTTTGTTTTCTTGTAATTCAAGCATCTTTCAAAATTGAAAGACCTTTTTACTCACTAACAATCCTAAAAATCAAGCTCTGTTCTTCTGATTTCACTATATTATGATTATCTAGTTTTATTAAAAAATCGATTTATTGTAGTAATAAAAATTGAGGTGTAATATTCTACATTTATTTACTAAATCATAAAATGAATACACTTAGCACTTAAAACAACGAGAAATCACTGATGACATGCAACTTGCAGGTAGGTAGTTCTTTAAGGCAGTAAATGTTTCTTCTGGGTCCCAAAAGATTTACGGCTGTCATCTTGGTGCCAACTACCAACTAAGATGACAGACATTTCGGGTTCATCAGGTTTCTAGTGGCCAAGAAGAAGTATTTGTAACAGCTAAAATCTTGTTCTCAGCGCCAAGGTTTTAGGACTGATGAAATTAGGGACTGAAATAACTATGGACACTTCACGACATCTGGATGGCTGTTATTAAACACACACAACACACACAAACCAGAAAGTAATAAATGTTGATGAGGATGTGGAGAAATTGGAACTCTTGTGTATTGCTGGTGGGAACTGTAAATGATGCAGCTGCTATGGAAAAGAGTATGCTAGTTCTCTAAAAGATTAAATATAGAATTACTATATGATCCAGCAATTCCACTTCTAGTTATATGCCCACAAGAACTGAAAGCAGAGACTCAACAGATATTTCTACATCCATGTTCATGGCAGTATTATTCACAACAGTCAAAAGGTGGAAGCAACTCAAGTGTCCATTGATGGATGAATGGATAAACAAAATGTGGCATATATAAAAAATGGAACATTACTTATTCTTAAAAAGGAAATTGTGACACATGCTACAACACAGATGAATCTTGATGTTACGACCTTATGCTAAATGAAGTGAGCCAGTCACAAAATGATAAATATTGTTATGATTCCACTTACATGAGGTTCCTAGAGTACAGAAAAATTCAGAAACAATAAATAGAATGGAGGTTGACAGAGGCTAAGGGAAAGGGGGAATGGGACTTATTCTTTAATGGGCAAAAAGTTGCCGTTCAGGAAAATGAAAACGTTCTGGAGATGGATAGTGGTAATGGCTGCACAACAGTATGAATGTACTTAACGCCCTAGACTGTACACTTAAAAATGGTTACAGTGGTAAATTTTACATTGCGTATATTTTACCATAATAAGAAAAATAACTATGAAACATATAGTTGATTAAAAAAAGAAAGAGCACAAGCGTGAGCCCAGTATTAGTGGAAAAAAAACATTGACAATTTTGGGTAGAGGCAATGCAGCATAGTGGTTTAGGTTTGAATTCCTGAGCCAGGCTGCTTAGGTCAAATTCGATCCGTGCTATTCTTTTGCTGGGTGGTAAGACCAATTTCAGCTTCTTTGCACCTTAAGTCCCCTCATTTGTAAAACAAAGATGATAAGTTAATACATTTAAAGTGTTTAGAGTAATGCCTGATACATAAAAATGTCTAGATAAGTGTTTGCTTTTATTATCATTAGAAGTGAGCTTTTTAAGGCTGATTTTATAAATGGTAAGATCTGCCAAATATTTCATTCATCCCTCTTCTGCTAGAACTATTCATAAGTTGATTGTCCCTAAAGCTTCTGTCACAAGACCCCCTTACCAACTGTTCCCCCCATCACAAGAAACTCCTGATTATTGGGATTGAGGGGAGAAGTTCTAGGGAACAGAGTCATGATAACTTATTCACGTTACTAGGCAAGTTCCACATACGGTACAGAAAAGAGTATTTGTAACTCTTAATGTATTAGGCTTCAGGTTTTGTTGTTGTGTTTTCTAGAGAATATTAACAAGTAACAGAGTCAATTTAAACTTTTGATTCTGTGGTCCTTTATTTCCAATACAAATTTCATTAACTGTCATTCTAACCTACATACGTCTAATTCTGAAGAAATTTTCAGTCCAGAAATCACTGATAGCGTTTTCTTCAGACAGTCCATCTCTCTTGCCCCCTCAGACACTTAATTCTCAATCTTTGAACTTTCTGGCCTCTCTGGGCCATTTGATGCATCTTTCTTTTGTGACAGCGCATCTATTGACTCTTCCAGCTTTTCACCTGCTTTTTCCCTGCCTCCAATGTTGGCTCTACCTTGGACTGCAAGACACAGGCATCACCCATTGTGGTAACCAGTTTTCTGCACTTTCTTTCTTCAAACCTAACTGGGGAACACACGCAAGTTCATGGTTTCATCAAACATTTCCTCTTGGATGACTTCAATCTTCTTCTTCTGAGCTAATCCCGTAATTCCAGTAGTAGCATGACTATTTCATAATTTCAGCTCTTTATCTGCCCTCTCTCCAAATTGTGGTCTGTGCCAATGACTATTCCCACATTAATTCCCATGAAACACAGTAGGCATCTGTCCATTCTCTTTGTGAAGAATCTATAATGGTTCCTACACAATACTGAAATCAGTCTTAGTCCCTCCCAGAAGCCAGATAAGCCATATTAACCTCAAAGTTTCTCTCCTCTGATTTCCATAGTACCTACTATATGTTAGCCTCTCCTCACCAACAGTCATCATCTGGCAAAATTTTGGCAACTCACTATATATTTTGTGGTATGGCCAAGAGTTTATTATATGTGCAAGTATTTTTTGCCCATCAAAAAAAAAGCAATTTCCCTAAAAGAGAAATTATGTCTAAAATCTCTTCTATGTTCTACAAATGTTATAGGACATAGATTCAAGAATTTATATAAAGAATCACTTAAACCAACCCAGAATAGAGAGATACATCATTAAGGCAGAGAGGAAGCAAAGAGAAGGAAAATTCCACTGAAAAGGAAGAGAAGTAGAATCTAAGAGTAAATATGGAGTCAACCTGGGGCCCTGGCCAGCTATAGAAAGAACCATTTAATATCTACTGGGGTTAATTTCCCATCTTTTCTTACCTAATGGTAAGACAGCCTTAATATTTATAACTTTAAGGAGGCTTTATAATCCAAATTTTGGCATGAGAAAACTGGATATAAAGTTAAAATTTCATCTGAGACTAGTTTCACTGTTAATTAGGGGTAAATTACTTTTTAAAATTATATATATATAATATATGTAATATATATAAAGTTTTATATTTACGAATGGATATGTCTATATGGATGGTTTCCAGTTCATGAAACAAGTCACCTTATTAAAACTGGACATTTTTATAGGGAAATGTAATTTGTAAAAAAAACCCCACATACTTGACTGAGAAAATGAAATGTTTTTCATAAAAAAGGAACACTTTTATTTTTTATTATGATATCCTAATATATTTGAGTAGATATATTTATTTAACTTGTTATGGAAAAAAGATTGCTATTCTCCTTAATATATGGAAGCTTGTTAAAAGGTAGGAACTTATAAAACAATGCTTAAACTGGTTCATTAAAATTGGACAAAATGTTCGATAAAAAAAACCAATTAAGACTAAAACAATGCTGACAAAGAAAATCAGAAGATGAGAAATACCAGATTAGATCTTGCAGTGTAGTATATTTCTTCTGAACTGTCCAAAAAACCATCACTGTCGGGCTGTTTAGCAGAGACCAAGAAACCCAAGTTATTTACACTTAGACTAAAAGCCACAAATTCACAAAGGGAAACTTTCACAAGTGAAGTAAGTCCGCCTAACATAATTTTATTAAGGCAAATGCAAAGTCAAATCATATTAAGGAGCTTCTAAAAAAGCAACATTCAACAACTTTGCTCTAAAAAGCAGTTACTAAATTAGTATAGAATTTAAACACATGCAATGCCAACTTAAAAAAAGAAAGAAAATAAACTGCCTTAACAAAATGCAATTGGCATTTATAAACATCACGACTACTTTTTCTTCTTAACCTTCTTCATCCTCTGCATAAATATCATGCATAAGTGTTAAGGTATGATCATTTTAAGAAATTATCTTTAAGATTCCTTTCCTCCATGCTGGTATACTGAAGTAGAATAACTCCCTAAGTTAAAGGCTAAAGACTCTCTTTGTATGCCTTTATTAGTCAAGTGGGTTAAAATTAGCATTAAATTTAAGAAGTTCCCACTTCAGTCCTTAGTACTTATTAAGTTACTGTCTTCTTATTATTAAATAGAAAAAATAAATAAAGCATATAATCTGGAGCTCTGGTAATTTCATTAAGATTAATTTTAAGTCTCATTTTTTATTCTTCCATAGAACATTAACATCTTCAATACTTTCAAAGCATTTTGCCTCTAAGAGTGCATTTAATCATATTATCATATATCTGGAAAGGAGAATATAAAACATTAACAAAAAAGAATCATGAAAAGAACATTTATACAGCTAACAAGCCTTAAAAGAATGACAAACTTGATCTACTATGTATGCCTAATCTCTCCTGAGTTTCAGTACTCCAAACAGATTTGACTCTAGCCTGATGTTCAGAAAACTGGCTTACACTCTTAAAAGGCTGCCCATAAATTTAGTGAGAAGACGTTTCACTGGTCCAACATTCTAGTTTAAAATTGTGGCATTTATCCTAATACACGCATACACAAAAAGCTTCTCAAAAACTGAAAAACAAAAATGAAAAAAATTAAAGGGCCAGCATTAGAAACATATAATCAGAATGGTAAAACTAGTAAGTTTCTTCTAAAATAATTTTGAAAATATTCAATCTCAGCAACACAGATTTATTTCTGAATTTTGAAATTACTTACCTTTTTATTTCTCCAAATGCTTTTGAAAATATTAATAACTAGCTTTTTTAGTCAGTACCAATACATTACAGACTAATTACAACATTTATTTTCAGTGTTAACATTCTAAGACTACACTACTTACAAGTTCATGATGTGGTTCTGTCTCCTTCCTTAAGGGTGGATCAAATTTTATTTGTCCAACTAAAAAAGAAAAACAGTGAAGCCATGGTCTGTTTCTATATTCTTAACGATGTAATAATTTTAAAAGTTACTCCATGGCAAAATACATTTAATTTTACCAAATCTATCATACACTGATCGCAATCCAAAGATTTAAACAAACAATCTGTTAGGTGGAAAAAGCCCAAGAAAGCCTAAACTGTTGAAGCTTAAATCTTTTAATCATAGGCCTTTTCGATAGTAAAAAAGAAGATGATTGGCAAAGTTACGCATTATGTTACAGTCAGGATCTAACTTGCTACTTCATTGTGATCCAGCATAAAATAGAGAATCTTAACCCAGGACTTAGGTAGACAGACAGCAATTGAGGAAGGGTACTTTTGGAAGCCAGCTGCAAGATGGCCTCTAATATTCCTGCCTCCTGGTGTTCATAAACTTGTGTAGGCCCTTCCTATATCCCCAGCGTTGGTCTGAGACTAAATGAACATGGCAGAGTGACAGCACAGCAATTCCAAGATAAGGCTTCTGTCTTGGGCTCTCCCTACTGGATCACTTGCTCTGGAGGAAGTCTGTTGTGAGCAGCCCTAAGGAGAGGCTATGTGGTACTGAAGCCTCAGGCTAACAGTTTTGTGAGTAACCCTGGAAGCAAATCCTCCAGCCTCATCAAGCCTTCAGATGACTGCAGGTCCAGCAGACACACTGACTAACTACACAACAGACCCTGAGCTAGAATCACCCAGATAAGTTGTCCTGGATTCCTGATCCTTAGAATATGTGTGAGATAGTACGTGTTTATTGTTTTAGGCTGCTAAATTTTGGAGTAATTTGTTATATCACAATAGATAATTAATGCACTTCCATTGCTAAAGTATAAACTAGCCAGAACTGTGCTACATTCACCTTTTTCCTTCCTACTCTAATGAAGTGAATATGCTTCACTTCCTTTACCTTTAATTTCTATCTCTCATTATCATTATCTGCTTTTATAACCTGGGTACAGCATTCACGACCACTGAGATAAAAGCAGAGGCACAAATATAAAACATTAAAAAGAAAAAAAACAGAGAGTCACAAATATATTACAGTTTGACTAGTAAAAGCTTCAGACAAAAAGTAATTCTCAATCAAGGTAGGGAAATGAGTGAGATTTCAAAGTATAATCACTTTTATAATCGTTCTGATTTTAGCTGAGTATGTATGATTTATTGTGAATGTTCATACCAATTAAAGAGACCATGAAATCTGAATATTTAGCAATAGCAAGTAAAAAACGTTGAGAAACACAGCCCTATAAGATGTCCAGTTGTGTGTGAATGTGTATACGCTTTACAGCTGTTATGGACTAGATAAATTTTGGCCCTTAGGGATAAGTAGACTCTTCAATAATGGGTTCCTCATATCTGTTCACATATGATCACACATCAAAGATTACAACATAACTTTTAGTAAGGTATTAAAACTAATATACACTTCACCTTGATTGAGGCCTATTGTATGGCTCTTACCTATGCTTGTCATCAAATAGCAAAATTAAATCTGTAATAAAGTTACATGAGGACAGTTTTGTGTATCTATCTGCCTTGTATTATTGTCACCTGTCAACATGCCTGATTCCCCGACCAGAATATATAATCCTTGAATATGCCTGATTCCCCAACCAGACTGTGCAATCCTTGAGCGCAAGGGTGCAGGGATGTTGTCTTAGACTAACTTTCATAACAAGGATAGAATCCTAATTGTAGCAGGTATTCAGCACCCTGTACTCTTGGACAGAGTACTACTCTGTACTCCCTGGGAATGCATTTCCAGAAAGTGAGGCCATATAGCAAAATCCCTAGGGAGATTTGCTCTTCACACCTCACACTGGTATCACTCTTCTGTTCTCTTTAAAATCCCTAAAGTTATGACAAACTTCTGCCATAGGATCTTTCTGCTACTGTTCAAGTAATCATTGGTCAATCATCCCAAGAGGCAGTGCTGCTTATGATGTTCTTAATAACGTCAAAAACTCCTACTTATCTGTAATTGTTTATTGATCTTGATTTCTGTTTCCTCTACCATCTCCCTGAATGCGTATCAAGCCACACAACATAAATTTATATTTTAATATCCAGATGAAAACTCCTCCTTAGCTTCTTTGAAACAGCTCCAACATTATTCACTTGCTGACCCTTTATTAGCCTTTATGGGTCAAAACTGATCCGACTATGGCAGACAAGAAGAGCCCCAGAATTATTCCTTCTTAAACCAAGTCTTTGCTTCTCATATTTAACTGAAGGCAGAGGGGACTTCCTAAAAAGGAAAGAGTAATACCCCTTTTGCAAATGAGTCAGCTTTTACATACATGTTGCCTAAACACCATTTAGTTTAATAAAGAGAAAACTTTGGTTGCATGGAGAGACACCACGTAATTGTAAACATAAAACATTATCAAGAGGAACCAACATATACAACTACTAACATAAATTATTTTTCCAAAGCCTGTCTTTATAGTCAATAGCATTACTGAGTACTCTATATATCACATTTCACATGAAGTCAAAAAACATCCTAAGAAAGCAGATTTCAGAACACTGCATAAGATTTAAAAGCTTCAAATATCAGACTCACAAATTACTAAAAGTGGTGGTTTTAATCCTGTTGCTACCTCCACATACTAGAGGGATATGACATCCTTCTTACTGGCAAAAAGGGGAGGAGGGACAATGTCCATCATTCATCACCTGCTCCCACCAAAAGGACGGCATATCAGAATTTCAGAAAAATTTGGGTACAGAAATCTAGTTTCAAATAGCATATACATGCATATGCAGTTAGGAGTTTAGAATCACTGATATAAATTAGTAAAGAACAATCCAGAAATAACTGCACTTTGCAATAAAGGGCCTAATAAAGTAATTTTTTAATAGAATCGGATAACAAGATAGAAAATACCTTAAATTAGATTTAATAGTGCTAAATCAACTACAAAGACACCTCTAATCACCTTTTGTATTATTAAAGAAATGATAAAGACACCTGGTAATTACTTTTTGTATATTAAAAAAATATAATGGGAACTGCTCACGTTTTAAGGTTGTCATTTTCAGAAAAATACTTTTGTGGGGAAATTAGCAAATTTAAATCATGTGGCTTCAGACAGAGCCTTGAAGGTAATTTTATATGGTTACACAACTAATTGTTGGCCAAGAAAGTACCAAATCCCAGTCCTGGGCTTTTTGTACAATGCATCTTTCTAGAGCTTCTTCCTTTCAAGAGCATTTCCAGGTAGCACCAGCACAAAACTTTGCCCAAGAAGTTAATATACAGGATATGGTCCAGCCAAAATTTCAAAGGAAGGTTCACAAAGGACTTCTTCCAATGTAAAGGCCACACAAGTGTGCTGAGGTAGTTTCTGAAATGGGGCAGTTTGTGAAAGACCACTGGGCTGGAAGTTGCGAGATCCAAAGCATGCCGTTAACTTTGTGTATGACCCCATCCCAAAGACAAATCTATTCATCTCTGTATTTGTTTTTTGTTTTCTATTAAATGGTGATAGTGCCTACTCCTTCTTACCTCACTTAGCTTTTAAGATGAAGACACATTATCTTAATCAAAGTATGAAATGTATTATTATCATCATTACTAATTTAGCCAAAAATTGGGAACAGTTTTCTTAACAGTAGTTATGTTAAGTTACCACATTACCTAATTTCACTAAAGTCATTTTGGATTTTAGGTCTCTCAGGATACATCTTTAACTCACAGAAAACTGTTATCATAAGCCTATCTATTGCACTAAATTAGCATTCTAAGTCATATAGAATTAATGCTTCCAAGAAGGAAAGAAAAGTTAAGGCACTATTATTCCAGAGATTCCTGTTGGCAGATTACAGTTATCAGTGATGAGTTGACTACTGGATCCCGTGTGAATGAACGGTCTGTCTCAGTGGGCCAATAACCTGGCTGTCCATAAGAACTATGTGAAGAGGTATTTTACCGGGTAGATTTCTGAGTCAACCCAACACCTACTGAATCAGGATCTATGGAAAAGGGGGACCTGAGAATCCATTTTTAAAGGCTCTCAGGTTACTGATATGCTAAGCTAGTTTGCAGACTTTTACCTTTCCTTGCTACTCAGAGTGTAGTCCTTGGATGATCAGCATCTACATAACCTGGGAACTTGTTAGAAGTAAAGAACTTCAGGCCACACCTTAGATCTACAGAATCAGAGACGGCATTTTAACAAGCTCTCCAGGTGACTTATATGCACTTATAAGTTTCAGAAGCACTGCTTTGATTACTTCTATTCTGCCTATTCCAGGAATTTTACTCCTCCTCCCAAACAATAACAACCTAAATACAACTGCCACCTCCCACCACCAAAAATTCTCCACGAATAAGGAAAATGAAATTCTGTCTGTCTTAACTAAACTTTACCCTTAAAAGGGTTAAGAAAAACTACTTGGGAGAAAATGAAGCAAATATAATTGCAACTAAATTAAATCTTATTTTTCATTGTTAAATTATGAACTATGTAAAGCATAAACTTACAGTTTATCTCTGAGCGTGTTTTTTCTTCTCTCACATTTCTACTTGTTGAGTGAATTCTATGTGGTACGGCAACAAGAGGCTAGGAAAGAACAACAGCAATGATATGTGGCATTTGATAATCAAGTCACAGTGTGGCCCACAAAATTACCCAAATATGAAAGAAATACTTCATTTTATGTAAAAATGGAAACAAAATAAAACAACTTTGTGAATATTAAAAAAAAAGGCAACCACAATAGCAGCTCAAACTATGAAGTGAAAATATAAATATCTTCATTACTTACTTAACAGAAATCACCATTTGCACTAGAGAGAGTACTTCTAGGACATTAAATACATGCAAAATCAAATATAAGTAATAATATATTCTGCTTACTTGTAAATACAATATTGGACTTGTCTAGATCTATTTTACAAGGAAGCAACAAGTACATTAAATATTTTCAATCTACTCTTACATCAGCAAATTCGGAAAGGAAAGGAAAGATGGTGTAAAGACTACATTTACATCTACCATCTAATGATTACGAAGCTCAGCTCAGATGCCCTTTCTTTTAAGGTTTATTCATCAACTTACATATATTTTTTGAAATAAGAGTCAATATACATATTCTATAGATATTAAAAATATTCAATATATAAAATGTTTAATATATGTATTCTCTCTATATACTCTCATTTTTCTCTGTAAATGCAATGCATACTAGTCATGGAAACCTGCTATGATGAGTTTATAATTACTCTAATAAATGATATTTAGAGGTCATATTTCACCCTTTAGAATGGAAATAAACTAAAGACTTCACTGAATTTTCCTTTCACATGTACTGAATCAGATGGTTGTATAAGAAAGTAATATTTTTTCAAAAGCCAATGTTGAAAATGACCTATTTCATATTTGAGAGAAAGGGATACCACAAGATTCTGTTAAATGAGGCCAGGGTCATGCAAGATGCCCATCCGGGAAATCAAGGCAGGCAGTAGCATGTTATTAGGCACAATCCACTGTGATGCTAAAGAATTAAGTTTTCTAATAATGGAAAATTTCACTCAACTTCTCTTGAAAGGATATTACATTTACTAGAATTTCAAATAAGCAGATTCTGAAATAGCTCCTGTCTGAACTTGCAAAGTTGGAACTCTAAAAGGACGTCCCTCAGCATCATTTAATTTCACAAAGGCTATGTAGATAGTCTCAAAAATTAAAACTTAAGCTTTAATTTCTAAAAATGAACACTCTCGTTTTTCTCTACAAATGTAATGCATACTATTCATGGAAACCTACTATGATGAATTTGTAATTATTCTGATAAATGATATTTAGAGAAGTGAGGATGAATTAAAAATCATTTTAATAAACAAGATTTAAAGAAATAAACCATTCACAGTGATGGATGATTCCCAAAGTTTTTAAAAAATAATCCTTTATATGCCTTAACACTGAAATAATTTTTATTACTTCTTGAAAAGAACAAAACCCTACCCTTATAAATCATTTAATGTTTGTCCTTGTTACTACAATTTAAAAGTTCTAAGATTAATGTATTATTAAATAATACAAATACAAATAATAGATCCTTTGCAATGGGAGCTAGATGAGAATGCAAGTTTGTATGGAATGAAGGAAAGAAATAGACAATATGACAAACACTAACATAAGCCAGTGGTTCTCAACCAGGGCCAATTTTGTCTATGGAGACATCTGGCAACGTCTGGAGACATTAGTAGTTATCACAACCGGGGATCAAAAGATGCTACTGGCAACTAATGGGTAGAGGCCAGTGATGCTGCTAAACATCCTACAATGTCCAGGGTAGTCCCTCAAAACAAAGAATTGTCTGGCCCAAAATATCAATAGTGTTAAGTTTGAGAAATCCTGATGTAGGAGAAAAAAAGGCACTCAGTTTCATCTCATTGGTCAAGGATTGGCAAACTATGGCCCATGGCCAATTCTCACTGAAGTCTGTTTTTGTAAATAGCATTTTATTTATTGGCACATAGCCATACCCATTCATATATTATCTATGGCTGCCTTCCCTCTCCAATGGCAGAGTTAAGTATGACAGAAATGATGTGGTCCACAAAGTCAAATATACTTACTATCTGTTTTTTTACGGAAAAAGTTTGCCAACCCCAGCTCTAGGTCAATGATCTCAGACAAATGGGTTCTAACACTTCTTTAACATTATCAAATTTATTTTCAGGTCCTCAGCTTTTCCAAGCATACATACTCAAGCTAAAAGTAATACATTTTTACCACAACCACAAAGAAAAAAAATTTCATAATTTTCTCTCTTAAAATTGCTAGAAATTTTGGGAATATGGAAAGTAAAACTTTATTAATTTTTTCATCATTCCATGTGTTTTCACAATGTTAAAGAAAGGTAACTGCTGATAATAATAAAAATTCAAGTAAAATATCTTATCAAACTTCCTTTAAAAGTCTGAATCAATATTCTAAATGTTTTATAGCATAAATATCATGTTGTAAGTTATTATTTAACATAAGAAGAATCCATTAATCTACTAGATAATGGACAAGAAAATAACTAAATTAACTGAAAGAGTGAACAATCACACACTTGATGTGCTCTTAATCAGACGTAAGCTTGCCGTGATTACACTCATTTTAGCATGAATCTTACATACTTAAAAGGATAAAGACTATATTAAACATTTCTAAGATTTATGAAAGATGATATTTTAAACATATAGATATGGAGGCTAGCTATCATTTAAAATACATCTTGATGAGTTTCTAAAAAAGTCCCAAAAGCTTTAATCATTATTTTTATTTTTAGTTTTTTAATCTTTGGCAAACTTCTTTCCAACAACGTCAGTTCTTTCATAACACCATCTCTGATTTCCCTAACAAAAACTGGCTGTTCTTTGTTCTCCTCACTCCTCAAACTGGGAGCTTCTCAAGATGAGAAATATATTTTATCCAAAGCAAGCTCCAAACAAATGTTCTCTGAGTTGAATATAAATAAATAAATAACTATTCAGAATGGAATACTTCAATAATTCAATAGCTGTTCAACAGCTGCAGCTACCTTTCAGTGTTGCAGAGGGTAAAACTGTAATTAAAAAAAACCTGCCTCAACTCCTTATATCAAAAAGGGTAAGAGATAAAATGAAATGAAATAATGCTAAAGGCATTAATGATTTATGATCTTTTTACTTAGTAAACAGAAATTTTTTCCCCCTTTACGTTTTTTCTTAGAGGAGCAGACCTCTATTTTCTTTCCCCTTATTTAATTAAAATCATTCTATGCGTATTGCCAATTTCAGAGAAGAATATTCTGAGGAGTGAGTGGAGTGGGGATGAGTTCTCTTTACTGTTAATTCATGGACATTCTTTCAACCTTATGGAGTAAAAGAGGCCCTGCTTCTGCATCTCCACCCTGTACACGCTAAGGTTTCACTTTAAGAGGCGATGCCAGCATCTATTTCATGGACCAAACAGGGTTTTGTTTCTGTGTATGAAATGCTACCTTTGAAGTAAAATGTAATTCATAAATATCTGAGCCCAAGTTCTTAGATTCAATAAGGCAGATCAAGAACAGGACCCAAGTTAACTATTCTCAGTAGAGGCACACCTCAGAAAATTAAGCAAAACAATAAAAACACTCTTTTTTCCCTTGTATAATTATAAGGTCAGTAATACTCTACATTTCTTTATGTTTCCAAACTCCCTTCTAGACCTTTAACAAAAGGACAGATAGCTTATTTAATCAAAGCTGCATAAAGATGGCAGGCTAGAACAAAGGTGAATAGATAGAAAGGTTCTCTCTGGCAATCTGTGCCCATCTTTCTGATGGCTGAGAGCTATCATCAATGAAATTTACAACATTTTAAGCACCTTCCGTAAAGCCAGTCAAGTTCAAGGCTATCCAGCTCAGATACGGCCCAATAATAGAATTCTGCCATGTTACATATACTGAGTTTACCCTAAGTCCCACAACTACCAGCTGAGCTAGGAACGTTAAATATGCCAAGAGAAGTGAAGCTTCCATTAATATCAATGCTTCCATCACATTAGAGTTATTTTCTTCTCTAACAACTACACTGGCTCATTTTTAAACATTTCCATAGCAGACAATTAGCGTTTTAGTCACCAACAAAGTCAATCCTATACTTTCTACTAACCACTAATAATTCATGAAGTATTGTACAAAGATCCTTTTTGAGAAGAAAACTGAATAGAAATTTTGAGTATATTCTAACATCTTGTTTAGGTGCTTCTCATTTGTGTTCTCTTTTAAAGTGGATGATTTATTTGGCAACTTCATCTAAAATGACTACTGTAAAATAACTATGGTAATTTCAAAAAGTGAATTAGATTATTCTGCCTTTGCCATTTTCAGACAATAGTCATTTGTAAATAGCCAATAAGAAAAATCCAGTACGTGACTTTCCTAGGAGAGACAAAGTCAGAGGTAACTGTTCCCTCAAGAGGTTTTTATTTAAACTAGTTTTATTTAAACTAGACTCAGAACTATAAAAAAACTCATTTTGAGATGTACAGATACACACACAAACATACATATATGTTATATATACCAGTAGTTGGTAAAAACAGTTCCTACCTCAGGATCATCATCATCAAAATCATGGTAAGTGGAATGATCTGGATTATTCACTTTATCCAACAGTTCGATTGCCAAAGACCGGGTCAAAGGTTGTGTGACAAACGGATGCTATAAAAATAAAATAATACAGTAGAGAACACTGACTGAATATAATTGAAAATAATATAGTACAGAAATCTGATTGAATGACATTTTAACTTTTGAAAAAAAGACATTTCAGAGCAAAAATAATACCTGTAGTAACTTTTCAGCAGTAGGTCTTTTTTTTGGATTTTTGGTAAGTGCCATTTTCACAAAATGATGAAAACTATTTGACCTAAGAAATTTTGAAAATTAGACTTTTAAATTTCAATTCTCTTTTTACTCATGACTATAAAAGTAAATAACACAAAAATACTTACCATTTCATTTTATCCTTTAGTTTAGGAGGCTGAAAATTGCTTTTTGTCATTAGAAACAATGCTCTGAAAAATCGACAACAAATCATCACACACATTTTAAGATTTCATATTTTAATATATAATGTAAATTCTGTTACTATTATTCCCAAATAAGGTAAAGCAAGACTAAGAATATTATTTGTTCATGAGATAATACACAATATTAGGGGAAACCCCTCAATTTCAGCATAGGACTCTTCAACTATGACACACTGACCTCATCGGGTGTAAGTCAAACATAGGCGGCTGAAGCTCAGCAAGTTCTATGGCAGTGATTCCCACTGCCCAGAGGTCACAGAGCTGATTGTACCCCCCTTTCCTCTCAACGGCTGCGACTTCTGGAGCCATCCTAAAGGAAACATTCCAGAAAAGAAAAACCTTCTGTTTATTGTATTTTCCTTCATCTTCCCACCAGAGGCACATGGAACTATCAACTATCTAAGTTGAGGCCTACTTAGGCTTTGATATCTGTAAAATAACTATGTAGTATTTAAAGGCCCCTCTTTCCCAAAATCTCAACATCTCATAAGACCCTCCATCCCAAGCCTCTACTGGTGATTCTTTTGTTACTTACGTTCTTACTATAAAGGTTTATAAAAATTTACAATTATAATAGAGCAACATGTCCCAAATTTGGCCACATCCTTCTCTCCTCCCTACATGCAAAATTCTATAGAGAAATGACATCTTACAATAAATAATCTAAAATTTTTAGTTCTACCTCCTTACAACAATAAACTGTAATCTGGCTTCTGACTGTTTTCACTTGACCAAAACTATTTATTGGGCATCAATAATCTTCATTTAGTACTTAACTCCTGTTTACTATAAGCTTAATTGGCATTTTTTTCATTTTTACTGTAATGGTGGGAAAGTTGTAAAATTGAGTGTCTGCTTTATAAAAATACATTTACTCAGAAGAAAGTTACCCAAATTCGATAATTTTTGTTTCCTTTAACTTTGCTACAGTCTCATTCTAATTATACTTCTATAAACTTGTATTTGATTGATTTAAATGATTATATTAATTTACAAATATAAAAATGTCCAAATGCTAAACAATAGTTTTAAAAATAACAGATAAACATCTCAACTCTTACATATCAAAAGAATGATTTAAATAGGTAGCCTTACAAATACACACTTGTGTTCTGATATGACTTCGGGAAAGCCAAGTCAGTAAAGTTAAAGAAAAAAAAATCCTTCCAACTTTCAAAATACTTGATCTTAAAAGCTTTTTAATCTTAAAGTAGCTTTAAAGTAGCTTTAAAGTAACTCTTATAAATATTCAAGTTATAAGAATAGTGCATTTTCTTATGTCAGTTTTCACTTTATTGATGGCTAGATTCCAGCTGGCTGGTGGAAATGCCCTAGTAGTGTCTGAAAGTGCATAAAGGTGACACGCTCTTAACCAGCGCACACATTAACTGATGTTCTCCATTCCTCTATAAAAATATGAGTGAAAGATTCCAGCTAGTGCCCTTCTATTCTTGCCAGTTAAGTTGTATGCTTATCACAGTCAATTAAGTTCATCGCTGAACCTCTTTATATTTGCTGCCATTTAATACATAATTTAATTGTTATGAAAACTGATTTATTAAGAAGATAAAATAGTAAATTGTTATGAAAATTAAAGTGAATGCTTTAGAAAAACCTTTTAAAGACAAAACCAAAAAACTCTGGCAAATTAGGTAAGAACATGACAGCTGTAAAAGACAAAGGTGGCCATGTCACTTGTAGGACTTTTGGGGAGAAGCAAAACTACAGAGACAGAAATCAGATCAGGTGTTGCTAGAGGCTAGGGACGGGGGAGAAAATTTACTAAAGGGAACAAAAGGAAACTTTTTGGGGGATGGAAATTTCTCAACATTCAGAGAACTGTACACCTAATAAGGCTAAATTTAAACTTCAATAAACCTGACCAAAAAAAAAAATTAACGTGCTTTGTAGGTCTTAGTTCTCACTGAACTTCAGAGAAACACAAACCGGGAAATGTAGTTAATGCACTATGGACTATGGGTATGGTTTACACTACTAAGACAGAACTCTAATTAGTGACCCACTCAAAGAAAAGGCCTTGGTCCTCTATCAAAAGACTGGCGAATAAACGGACACTCACGTGCCTTAAGTTGAAATAAAATGTTTAAGGTACACATGTATTAATTTTAAGATTTTCCAATTCAACAGACTTTTTTGATTAACTAAATAACTGCCAATCTTAGTCACTTTGGATGAGAGAGATTCCATTCTATTCTATATTCCTAGAGTTTAGGTGGGAAAGACAGGATACTAGAAAGAGAGTTGAAGAGTGAGAGTGTTCCAAAAATTGACTTTGCCTAATTCACAATTTCACATGCTCCCAAGATATTTCCTACAATCTTATAAGAGGAATGACATTAGTTTGTAATCTCTGAAGCTGAAGTTGGAGATGAGTTATCATCAGCAAACATTTATGAAGTACGTGTACAGAATCATGCTAGACCCTGTAGAGTCAATGAGCAAGTTCCTCCAGATGTTTAAAATCAAACTGAGGAAACAGACTATCTAAAAATAGTAACACTTCTTCAAGCCTATTCCTCTCAGAAATCAACACAAAACCAGAAGGAGAACAAAACAGAGAAATATAAACACACCATCTTTGAAAAATCCAGGAGACAAATTTGGATTGAAAATGGAAGACTAGTAAATGACAGCAAACAGGAGGAAGGATAAAGCTGTGTGTGTGCAAAGGAAAAGAACAATAACTAGCAAGTGCTGATTAGCACCAAAGAATGCCCAAAAGGCTGAAAAGTTAGAGTTGCAAACTTACAAAAAGTAGGGTTGAGGTTTGGGCTCAAAGTGTGAAGTCTAAATGACGAATAGTTAGTCTCCTAGATTTCTCCACTCATCCATTAAGGTCCAGCAATTGTTCCTTCCCCATCCCCAATGGTTGAGGATCAAGAGAAACTGACCAAGAGAGGCTTCAGACTCAAGAATACCAGGAACAAAGGAGGACAGGGGGTGGCGGCACAGAAGTCTGGGTCTAAAATAATGAGTTCCCCAGCTTCCATTACTTGCTTGGTTCTAGAACACTAAAAATCAGGTTTACACACTACCTCCCATGCACACGGAACTACGAACTTCACAATCAGCTTTTGTGCCTTGCTCTCCAATGTGAACCAGAAGATAAGGATTACTAGATATCTGAGGGACACCTGCATCATGAGAGCATGAGTCGCTGAGCAAATCTTATAGAAAGTCCAAAAAGATGTTTAAAAAGTGAAAGAAAATTAATGGATTAATCCAAGTGGTCCAAGATATAACTAATGAGCTCCAGAAAAAGAGAGCAGGAAAAAAGTACAGCAAAGATATTATCAAAGAAATAATACAAGACTATTTCCCAGAACTGAAAGACATAAATCTCTTGATTAAAAAGTACAAATGCCAAGTACAACGAATAAAAGTAAAACGACAAAAAAACCAAAAATATTCTGGGTACATCATCATGAAATAGCAAACCCCCAAGAATGATTCCAGCAGGGAAGGGTTACATTCAAGGATCATGCATCCTAATAACATTACACTTCTCATTGGCATCAGAGAAAAGAAGACACTGGAGTAATACCTCAAAAATTCCAATCTAGATTTCTCCATTCATGCAAATTATTAATCAAGTGTGAAACTAGACATGCAATATCTCAAAAATTTTACTCCTCAAATTTCTTCGGAAGTTACCAAAACATGTGAGAGGAAGTAAATCATGAAAGAAGACTTGGATTCCAGGAAATGAATTCCCAAGCTGAAAAAAGAATCCCCAGGGCGGGGCCGGCCTGGTAGTGCAGCAGTTAAGTGTGCAAGTTCTGCTCCGGAGGCCCAGGGTTCGCCGGTTGGGATCCTGGGTGTGGACATGGCACCGCTTGGCATGCCATGCTGTGGTAGGCATCCCACATATAAAGTAGAGGAAGATGGGTATAGATGCTAGCTCAGGGCCAGTCTTCCTCAAAAAAAAAAAAACACCCCAGGGTGAAGCTATGCAGAAAGACGTAGAAAATAAACAATTCAGATCGGAATAGGAGGGAAGAGCACTCCACGAAGGATTATTATAAGACAAAAACAAATTAAAACAAAGCAAAAACGAACAAAAATCAGGACTAATAGAAAATCTGATAGGCTTTATGGCGTGGAAAATTATACAGAGGCATCTTTCAGAATTGTAAAATGTGGGAAGGTATGGAAGTCTTAGCCAGGGGATAAAAAAAACCTAAGCAAATTAAAAATGAAGAAATTATTAAATATAGAGAAAAAAATTGCAGTAGCAAATATAATAATAGTACGATAATTGACTCAGCAAGTAAACCGAAAGGATAAGAAGATTAGAAGATGAATGAAGAGAGCTAAAATCTTCACCTACCATAACAAAGTCTATAAATAATAATAGCGCTAGAGACGGCAGAAGACACTAGAAGAGTTTCTATAAGCCCTTTTAGCACTATCTGACTTTTTAAATGCACATCTGTTTGATAAAGATAAATCAATTTAAAAAGAGGTATATATCATCTCCTAAATATGAAAATGAGTCATCCAGATTAGTGCCATCCCACTGCTGATGAGGCGGACCAGAGGGCGTCAGGGGAGTGAGCAGCAGCAGTTAAGCTGAAGGCACGTTAAGGATTCCAGTGGGCTGTTATTTCAAAGTAACGATGTGAATAAAATCGTCTATGCCTGTCCACCACCATATTTATAGTGACTAACATCTGACACATAGTTAAGTGTCCAAAAACATTTCTTGAATAAATAAATGAGTGAATAGGATAGTTCTTATAGAATGGCCAAAAAATACCTAGCAGACAAATATTGTTAGAAAGGAAGGTCTGTGGAGGCCACTAGTAAAACTTAAGGTTAATAAGGCAGACAGAGGCCAGACCATGGAAGACTCCACATGCCAAGAAATCCGTATTTGATCTTGAGTACAATCAAGATATATCAAAAAGTTCTGAGCAAAGGGGTTCTGTGAATAATGTAATGTTGAACGATTAGTCAGAATATGAACTGGAGATGGGGGTGAAGACAGACAGATATAAAGATATCTGTTAAAATACATGTGAAATGTGTAGGAGCAAAAGTTGGGGTTTTCCAGTAAAGCTGGAACTATATCAGGGTTCCCAAAAGCCTTAACAATCTTTAAAGCCTGTCCCACTTAATGAATATTAACATGATAGAATATTCTGTGGCTGTGTAATCCACCTACAAATGTACATGCCTAAATTACTTAATCTGTTGATGATTTTCTTAATCTGTTTTGGTCCTAAAAATTTTGACCAGTCTATTTTTCATAAATGCTGTGTTCAATAATTATAGAGAAACAAAACATTAAATTATCAATTACCAATATGGTGTACCAATGAAAGACTTCCGTTTGGCAATTGTAGCTGTTATCTGTGCAGATACTCCAAAATCAGCTATTAGAAAAATGAGAAACATTTGAAAAGAAAACTGAGACAAAATAAAATTACTTAAGGCAAGATGAGAAGAAACGTTTAATAATTATTTTCATTAAACTAATTTCACAGAAGTATGAGATATTCTCAAACATCACATTAAAATTTTAACTTTAATGGACTAGCATTAAAATATCACAAAGTAGTCAGTGTGTCTCATAGTCAACCAGATTCCCACTTCTCCCCACAAGAATCAAATGACAACGAAAGTCAAAATCAAATAATTTTGACAGGAAAGAGACAGCTGAGAGCATCTTACCCACCAGACTTAATAACATTCTAATTTCTAATTCCCAGGATCTGAAAGTCAAGGAATATCACTGGAAAGGAGATGAAGGAGGAACATTTCCATTCACTCCCTGCCACACCCATGATGACTGACATCAAATAAACCTAAGTCTATTAGTAACTCTACGTGACTTGAAAAGACATCCAACTGGAATATTCCCCCAAATCTTACTTTAGCTATACATTCTAATATCGATAACAATCATTAACAGGAAATTTATTTTTACATAGGATTTGTTGCTATTCTTTAAATACATTGAGTTCTAATGTTTTCTAGTTTATTAATGATGATTTCTAAATCCTATCAACTAAGACATAAATAGCAGGTCTTTGAGTAAGACACAAAATATTAAACTGCTCATAGAAACTATCCACTAAGCCATCAATAGTTAGGTAACTGCTTTTCCCATATTTAGAGGTGGCTTAGGAAAATTTTATTATATGTTAATTATTAGATACATAATTTAAAATCTGATTAGTCCTATTGTAGGCTATAGTTCAAAATAGTTTTATTCATATTTTTAAAAGGTAAATATATATTTTGAATTATCTTACAGTAACATATAGCTCAGAATAACTGTTTCATATTTGTTATTAAATACTTCATTTAATACCTAACAGACATGACTTTGTTTATAAAACTACAATGTTGTACATGCTTCCTGTCTTAAACTTTCAAATTAAGTTATTGTTTAGGTTTGAACTCTATTTTAATCATAACTTGACAACCAAAAGTTACAAAGTAAAAGTTACACTTTGAAATAAAGCAAGATTCAGCATCTAAGCTACGTTTTTACATAAGTAATACTGTATTTTATTTTAAAAGCTTATGTAAAAGAATTCAGGATTTTTGGCAGTATTGATTTTTTGGCTTTTGTTTACCTTGTTTTTTGGTTACAAGGTAATTTTGTAGAGATTTCTTACTAGAAGGCACATTCCTGGGGTCAGATGTGAAAGAACTGCCAAAGAAGTTATTATTATTATGAAAAATATTCACATTAATATGAAAGATATTATTTCACTATATCTTTATGACAAATCTGTCATATATGAAGGGTAGACTTTATCCCCATTTAAGAAAAAAGGAAACAGATACAGAAAGGTTACACATGCCTCACAATGAGATTTCCACCTAAAAATACATAGATGGGAGGGGAAACCTAGTCCTACAAAGGAAGATACAAACTTACTATGCTTTGGAATAAATTTGCACAAGTGAGAAAATTTTAATTTACTTACCCAATTTCACATGACCATTATCCGTTAATAGAATGTTGGCTCCCTTCAAAGTGAGAACATTTTAGTTAAAGTAATAAACATTTCATCATTCAGCACATATAACAGATTAAATACACATATTTAAAATCATCACAAGTGGCAGCCTTAGACCTAGAAATACTTCAAGAATGATCAATTAAAACGTTAAATTTACTGTTCACTTTTTAGGCAATATGCCTATCCTTATAAATCTTCTACCTTACAAAAAGCTGCTATTCACATAATATGAATGTTGCTATGAAAGTGGTAATATAAACTAATCTAGTTTTCATCTAAATGTTTTCTTACTGATCAAACACTGTCATTACACTAAAAAAAATACCTTACAATGGTATTTTGAACTCCTTGTATTACATTTTAAACTTATTGCTATTTCCTGTTCAAAAAAACAAAACAAATCTCCCTTTCTAGGAAGTCATCCTCAGTTGAACCAGTACTGATGTGTAAGACTGAACCTTGCTGCTTAGTACACGAGGCTATCTGTCAGTATATAAACAACTAACCACAGGCCCACAGAATTAAAATGTCACCTCTCTTCATGACCCTTCTGCATAAAAGTAGCATCTTAGCCACTTCTGCTTCTTGATCTAAGCTCAAAGATGATAATTACTTCATCTTCAGTAAGCTCAAAGCCTTTGGAAGAGGGTAGAAATCTACCCTCTACTGTCTCTCAAAGGCCCTATAGGCTTTGTTTGTTTTGGTTTCTTGCCTTTTCTGCAACTTGTAAATGAGCAAGCAAAAGTGAGTCACCTCTTAGTCTAGGGTGCCTTCAATCATTTAAGTATAGTCATAGGAGAAAAAATATGAGAAACTCCTTCCCAGCCAAGACAGAGGGAGAAATAACAGAAAACTGCTCCCCTGATACCACTGCAGCTCTATGAAATAAGGGGAGAAATGAAAAAAAGGAGAGAAGAGACCAGAGCAGAGATTTTAACTTGATCTAGGTCCTGGCTACCTAGACTTCTACTACAGTCTTTAGTTTGGTGTTTACCCAGCTGCAGATTAATTTTCCTAAACTACAGCTTATATCACATCACTGCACCTATGGCCTTCCAATGCTTCCTTCCATTCATCTATGCACCTCTCTCTCCCTGAGAGACTACTAACAACCAGGTGCTATTTTAAGCTCTGAGGTTACAGTAATGAGTAAGAGTAAGTGCCAGCTCTCATGGAGTTTATATCCAACTAGGACAAAAATAAAATCTAGGGGTCGGCCCCATAGCCGAGTGGTTAAACTCGTGCGCTCCACTTCGGCGGCCCAGGGCTTTGCAGGTTCAGATCCTGGGCAGGGACATGGCATGGCTCATCTGTAGCCGCCCCTGACACAGGAAGGGTTAATAATCACTGGAAAAAGCTTGCCAACAAACTGTGACCCGGAGGTGAGAAGGCCGGTTAGCCAATGACGGGTAAGACCTCCAGGGGGAGGCAACCTAAGACAGGCGGCGGCTGACCTGGGGCACAGATGGAGAAACGATATCGATATCGGGAGCAGGAGGGACTGTTGCCTAAGAGACCTTGTCTGCTCTGAGATAAAAATATACGAGCACAGCAATAACATGATAATATCAAAACAGACGCCAAGGGAGGGCTCCTTGAGAAATCACTAAGAATTCTTGGCATTCGCTAATTACTTCATCCAGAACACCTGTGTATGTTTAACAGATGTAAACTATGTATATATTGAAATACTGGTTATAATAAACTCAGAGTGGCCATCAGCCCTCTCCGCATCTATCCTGATGTGTACATTGGATTGCGACACCGACATCATCAAGCCATGCTGAGGCGATGTCCCACATGCCACAACAACTAGAAGGACCCACAACTAAAATATACAACTATGTACTGACAGGATTTGGGGAGAAAAAGCAAAAAAAAAGAAGATTTGCAACAGTTGTCAGCTCAGGTGCCAATGTTTAAAATAAATAAATATATCTAAAAATGAATATACACACATGAATGAATAAAGAAATGATTCAAAGGCAGGTAGAGATAAGCACTCTGAAGACAAATGAAGCAGGAAGGGAGGGGCCTCTCTAAGGCAACGATATTTGAGCAGAGATCTGGATGAAGTGAGGGTGCAGAGCAATGCCAAAATCTGGAAGGAGAACATTCTAGGAAGAGAGAACAGCAAATGCAAGGTCCTGGGGCCAGAATGAGCTCATTGTAATGCAAGTTTAGTGGAACACCAAGGAACACCAAGTTTAGAATGGCTGGAACAGAATGAGTAAAACGGAGTGGAGTATGAGCTGAGGTCAGAGAGAAAAAGCAGAGGCTAGATCATGCATAACCTTGCAGGCCATGGTAAAAACATCTGGATTTTACACTGAGTATGAGAGAAGCCAATGATAGCTTATAAACAGGAGAATGAAAAGATCTAATTTTAAAAGATCACTTTGGTTGCAAGGTGGAGAAGTGACTACAGAACCACTCAAAAACGGGAACAGGAGACCAGTTAGGAAGGTATTACGGAAGTCAGGAGAGATATAACATACTAGTGTCTTAGACAAGGGTAGAAATAGTGGTGATGGTCAGAATCTTCCCAATAGGCCTACACTCTGAAGTCTGGCATGCAAGTCCTTGCATACTAAAGCACCAAACCACACAGCCAACCCCATTTCTTACGGTTCTCACACATTCTCTTTTGTTCAGTAATATGGTGCAACTTTTATGCTCCCTAAAATGACCTCTGTATCTTTGCTCACATTGTCCTCTCTGCTTGGAAGGCACTCCAACCTCCATTTCTGACAAAAATCTATCAGTATTTCCAAGATCATCTAAGAGCCAATGACACAGAACCCTTCTTGATTTACTCATGTTCTCATGATCTCTTCTACCTTTAAATTCCAAAGCAGAGGATCTCAGCACGTGATCTGAGAGCCCACTGAAATTTCATGCAAAATTTGAAGGCAGGTACATAAGGGCATTTTCTAACGAGAGAGTCCCATGGCTTTCAGCAGACTCAGAGTACACGATCCAAAAAAAAGTTTAGAACCTCTATGCTAGAGAAAACTTCAGAAAGCAAAAAGGAGAGAGAAGTAGGAGAAAAGATGAACGAGAAAGAAAGAAAAAGAAAAATAAATGAAAGGAGAAAAATATCTAAGTTGGAGAGATGGCAGTATCTTTAGAAATAACCAATAACCTCAGCAGTCCTGCCACAGCACCTGGTTTACCAGAGCTAGAGCCAGCCTGTCCAGTGTACCTGCCCTCCTCTGCCAGTTAAATGAAAGACCATCAGAAAATGTCAAGGTTTATCCATTTTGATATACTATTAATGATAGTTCTTTAAGGTTGCCAAAGTTTACTAAAGATTCAAAGCATGAAACTTTCTAAAAACTGTATCTTGATGGAAACTATGGACCTAAGTTCCATTTTACAAATAAATAAATACAAATATGTCAAAATGGGTTACTAAAACATTAATCTACAATTGTACACTTTAAAAAAGGGTGAATTTTATAGTATGTGAATTGTATCTCAATAAAGTGGCTATAACAAAATTAATGAAATCCTTAAAAGTATTACTAAATTGCATTATAGTAACATATTTCAGATAAAAAATTCACCAAATAGAACAATCAAGACAATTTTGCTCAACAGTTTGATCAGAGTATTTAAAAATGGAGAGAGGGAGATTAGGTTAAACACATGATGCATACCTTTATATCTCTGTGCATTTTTCCTTTACTGTGAAGGTAGTATAATCCCTGGAGTTTCAAAAAACAGAAAAATTAACAAGACTTTCCTACAGAGCACACTTTGAGATCTAAAGTGATCAACTGAGTAATATTCTCTGTTTTTTATTTACACATTACAGAAAGTCTAGTGGTGATCATTAATTTATTTTACTGAAATATCCTAAAAGACAAAAGAATCAAGAAAACGAAAAAGGCACTCTCAGCTGGAACCACTACTTTTCCTAAGACAAATAATTTTCACTAAACTCGGCAAATAGTTTGAAATAACTTTTAAAAAGTATGTATCCAATTAGTATCAGAATGAGTTTCAATTCCCCTAAGAGTGCTTAGTGTTCAAGCCTTTCTTTGGTATTAAGAGGAATATAAAAATATAAAATAACAAATTCATAGCGCTTTAATTTTAGGAGGCCATATGATCACACTGAAGCTTTAAAGTGTTTACTAGCAAACATAATTTGAATTTATTACACAAACAATTAAAATGCATTAAAATTTAAGAGTTTACCAAACTATTTAATCCTTACTTTATTTAAGAAGTAATGCACAATAATTAAACATTTAGTTTAATAAAGAATGTTACTTCTTAATTAGCATTGGTTTTACCTGTAGTGTTTCTCTGCTAACATATGCAATTTGCAGTTCTGATAGAGGTCCCGTTACTGTAAGAGAAGAAAATTAATATTAATAAAATTAGTTAAAGCATGTTTTTTAACAGTGATAAAGTTTTATAAGTTCCACTAAGCAACAGACTTAATATACCTAAACAATTTTACTAAAATGTAGGTTCCATGAGGACAGGGCTTTTAAAAATCTGATTTATTCACTGTTGTATCCCCAGTGTTTACAACACTACCTGACATGGAAAAGCTGCTCAATTAACGTTTATGAAATAAAGACCAAAATAGTCACTGAAATTAATTATATTTTCATTTTTACACCTCACTGATCAATATTACCTCTTGAATGTTACAAGAAAGCAAGCATGGCCCAGAGGTTTAGCTACTTTTTATTAAAGCTTTTTTAAAATTGATGTGTAAGATATATGATGCTTAGTTTAAAAATCAGTATTTTTTTCGCTAAAATTACTAGCTTTATAGCTATAAAATTAGTATGTGTTCACTATAAAAAGTTCCAGTCAATAGAGAAGTTCAGAAAGCAAAGGTTTCTTCCTTATCCAAAGTTTTACTCAATAATAAGCAATATCAATAGCTTAGCTTATAATCTATCAGATGATTTTATGCAGAGATATTTTATATAATGTATGTGTGTATATAGCACACACATATAAACATAAAAGGAATCATATTACACATAAAATTCTGAAACTTCTCTTTGTCACTTATCATGGACATTTTTCTACATCAATATAGATAGCTTAATCATATCATAATATTTACTCTGTGTGTATCTATCTATCGACTACGAAAGACATTTAAATAGTTTTCTTTTTTTCACTATTAAATCACTTTAGAGTAAAACAGTACATTAGGCAGGAGAGACTATTCTAGAAACTGAATTAAATTCCAATGCTGGAATCTTGCTAGACATTTACATCTCACGTTTACCGAAACACAAGGTTTGTAAAAATGTTTAGTTCAGAGTACTTGTGGTATTTCACAATTGTGAAAGCAAGAAATCTACTTCACTTAGATTCTTTTGAGGACAAGGCTGAGTTTAAATGTCTGAACGATATAACTAATTTCTGTGGCTTGTAAGCCCACTCTCATTCAGTAAGATAGGCCTTGAGATCTCTGTTTCAACAATATGGCAAACAAGATAACTTGAAAATAACACCTAGAAATGACAGAAAAAAAATTTAAAATAATCTTTTAAATGCCTAGCTAAGCTCATAAACAGTAAGAGACTTTCCTAGGAGCCAAAAACACAAAGGGAAATGAAAAACAGAATGGTAAAAATGTGCAATATTCTAGCTGTCTCGTAGGGAAGGCCAATCTTGTTAAGCCAGGGCTTTAGTTTTATCTCGTACATGAGAACAGAAACAAAGACCACAGGTCTGCAGAGGAGGAGTGAAAACAAACACCGACATAAAGCCAGAACCCTCAAAGGGCTACATCCTCATTAGAAGAGCAGACAAGTACAAGGAGAGGACTAGGGGTTTTGTGTGTCATGGCCTGGGATCTGGATAGGGAAAATGTCTCCTCTTAGAACGTCACCACAGTCCTCTTCACTCAGGGTTAGGGTTCAAATAAATATTGGAAACAATGGGGTCACTAGGGTCCCAGAAAAGAAAAACGAACACTGTGGAAGGCCACACTCTCAAAAGCCATACGGAATTCCCACTGAAGATAATCTCAAAATTCAAAAGTATAAAATAAATGAGAAAACAATTCACCATAAATGATATAATAGAATGTGGAAAGTTGTTAAAGGACAAATTAAACAGAAAGAAAAATGTCTCATGGAAAATAGAGGGGAAAATCTACTATGTTGGAAAAATAAAAGGTTCTGTTAGTTCTTTAAAGAAAAAGTAAACAAAAGGAGAGGAGAAGGAGCTCATGAAAAAAATGTAAATTCAAAATGTGCCTCCCTTACTGCCCCTGTGGTAGTTTAAAATATGTCCACAAATTCTTTGACACTTCCCCCTCAAAAGCTGGAACTTAATTCTCTTTCTGAGGGTGGGCTGGACAGAAATGACTTTCTTCTAAAGAACAAAATATGGTGGAAATGACAGTAAGCAACTTCTGAGACTACATCATAAAAGGTTTGTGGCTTCCTCCTTGCTCTCTGGGATCACTTGCTCTGGGGGAAGCCAAGTGCCATAGGGTGTAGATACTCAAGCTGTCCCAGGGCGAGACCTACGTGGCAAAGAACTGACACCTCCTGCCAACAGCCATCAAGGACTGAAGCCTTCTGCCAACAACCATGTAAGTGAACCATCTTGAAAGCAAATTCTCTAACACTAATCAAGCCTTCAGATGACTGCAGTCGCAGCCAACAGCTTGACTGCAACCTCATAAGAAACCCTGAACTACAATCACTTAATTAAGCCATTCTTGATCCTCAGAAACTGTAAGACAATAAACAGTTGTTGTTTGAAGCTGCCAAATTTTGGGATTATTTGTTATACAGCAATAGATAACAGTTCCCCCTTTTAAAAGATTTAAATGAAAAAAAATCATATGGATTAAGAGATGGAATTAAGGGCAGTAAAACAAAATACAAAAATTGGCTTAATGACGGGGGCTGGACTGGCGGCGCAGCGGTTAAGTTTGCACATTCCGCTTCTCAGCGGCCCAGGGTTCATCAGTTTGGATCCTGGGCGCGGATACGGCACTGCTTGGCAAAAGCCATGCTGTGGTAGGCCTCCCATGTATAAAGTGCAGGAAGATGAACATGGCTGTTAGGCTCAGGGCCAGTCTTCCTCAGCAAAAAGAGGGGGATTGGCAGTAATTAGCTCAGGGTTAACCTTCCTCAAAAACAAACAAACCAAAAAATTGGCTTAATGATACTTTAGAAATAAGTGGAAATAACAGAAAAAAAACAGGCTTTACCCAAAAAAGAGTAAGTTCTTTGCAAAATTTGCATGACAGATCAAAACATGGTTTGTATACATTTGCAAAAAACAGACAAAATCCCCACCAGTATTAGGGATATTAGAAAAGAAGGTAGGCCCCATAGAATGACAATGTGATGAAAGATAGAGAAAGAGACACACAGGAAGAAATGAAGGCATATGTCTTACACAGCTGTGCAAACAGACAGCACTGTACACTAGCCAAAGAGCAGTACACAGCACCATGAGGAGGTCATCTGGTCAGAACTTAGGTGCAGTCAAGAGTGAATACAGGGGCCGGCCCGGTGGTGCAGCAGTTAAGTTCGCATGTTCCGCTTCGGCAGCCCGGGGTTCGCTGGTTTGGATCCCGGGTGCGGACATGGCACTGCTTGGCAAGTCATGCTGTGGCAGGCATCCCACATATAAAGTAGAGGAAGATGGGCACGGATGTTAGCTTAGGGCCAGTCTTCCTCACCAATAAAAGAAATCTCATACGTGTCACACCTTCATGTCACTCTACTGTTGTTTCATTTCCAAGAATGCACTTCTTCCTCTTCTTTCTACCCAAAGTTTACCTATCCTTTAAAGACCAATTTAAAGCCCACTTTCTTCATTAGCCTTCTAAAACAATTCCAGAAAATCTATCATTTCCTTTTACCTGTTCCAACTGTAGTTAGCAGTACACATTAAAATGTCAATCTTTATGTTAAGTAAAATCTTTACCAATAAGATATAGTGAAGTGAAACGGAAACAGTAAAAACTCCTATCCAAATAGTCCTTTGAAACATCTGCTTTATTACAATCAGCCCCTAACATCACTTAAGAGGCCTCAAACTAGAAAATACGAGCCCAAGTTCTATATGAAAAAATGAGAAAAATTTTCCAAAATATTTTTTCAGAAAATGGACATCATGAATTGTTAAGACATTATTTCACTCTACATTAATCAAAAGCACACCTCCAGTAAAAGAATAAACTACTTTGCAGTTTGTGACAATAATTCATTAATAGAACCAGAACAGGAAAGCAAGAGAAAGACAGTAAACAGTGTTTATTTTACTTTACAAATCTCTCTTGTATATGCCACTGAGATTCCAATGAAAAATGTTTTAATAATTTCTTAACTCCCCAGAATCTGGCATCTAAGAGAATAAACATTTTATTGATGCTTCTTGAATATATGAGAGCAAAATCGATTATCTTTGTATTAACACTACTCATGTATCAAGTGGATCTTCTTTTTGGCTTGGTGTTAGCCATTAAGGCCTTTGCATGTTTTCTACAAGTCTGAGTTTGAAATTTCGAACTAAAATATATCTAATATGCCTTCTTTAGAATTAGCAAATAATTCACCTGCATATAATTTTCCAACTTATAAAGCAAATGCTCCATTCTCATCCATATATATCTTAAATACCTTTATGTATCCAAATAACATAATGATAAAATATACTTTCCTCAAAACATCAATATTTTAACACAATAACTATATTTTAAGAAATTCTGCTTAATCTCTATAAAATATAACTTTGGTCTTACCATGATAGATATCCTGTAAAGAACCACCTCCACAAAACTCCATGCAAATCCAAAGTTTATCTCGCCTACAAAGAGAAAATAAGCATGTATCACATTTTCATGATTAAAATTGAGGTAACTATTTACAGGTTGTATGCTGTAACCTTGAAAAACCACATAATGCAATACGCTATCTAAGAAAAAAGCTAGTTAATCTGTATGAGCAAATGAGTTACTTAATATAATGCGTTACTATAACTCCATCCATGATTTTAACCCTTAAAATACATCACTTGTAGGATATAAAGACGTCATCAGGTACATTCAAATAAGAGAAAATTTCCCTTTAGTTAAAAACTTTCCCTCCCCCAGTTACCCAGCTACCCCAAGACATTATGAAAGTTAAGTGTTCATCAAAAGGCTCACAGCAAAACTTCCGTAGAAGACTCATCGCAGAACGGCAGTACATCTGGAAGTTCTCTCACTTGGATAGCATTCTTATTAACAAAACAAAGTGTAAACTTTACCCTCTTCTCTAGATTCAACACAGATTTTCCAAAATAAGCCCTGTTAAAATTTATCACTTGTCTTTAGATAGCATCTCTCTCACATACACACTCTAAGATACCATAATCAAGTGACAAGAGAAATAATTAGAAAAGATTTAATAGTTTACTCCTTTGTTCATTCTTTTGTTCAATCATTCATTACTTCATCTCAAAAAGGACCAGGAAATGCAATATTCTCAGGGGGCAGAGATGGAATAGAAAGTCTTTGAACTTAGTAAGCTTACTGTAACACAGAAGAAAGATTCTGCATTAACAATATGTCTTTCTCACCACTGCCTTCACAGTGCCTAGAAAAATATCCAGCAAATGAACATTTGTTCCATAAATGAATGAATGAATGCATGAATGACTGAAAGAATAAACAAATAAATTAGATAAAGGGTCAGCAAACTATGGTCAGTGGACCTAATCTAGCCTGTTGCTGGATTTTGCACAGCCTAGGAACTAAGAATGGTTTTTATGTTTTTAAATAGTTTGGGGAAAGAAATCAAAAGACGAACAGTATTTCTTGACAAATGAAAACCATATCAAATTTAAATTTCAGTGTCCATATAAAGTTTTCTTAGAACACAGTTACACTCATTCATTTATGTATTATCCGTGGCTGCTTTTGTATTAAAACAGCAGAGTTGAGTAGCCACACACAAAGCCCACCAAACCTACAATATTTACTATAAGGTCCCTTACAGAGAAGGTTTACTAACCCCTGGATTAGCTAATAATTTGATTAGTGTATAATCCAGGCATGGACAAAGTCCTGTGAGAACCCGGAGGTAAGAATACGTAGGAAAATCAAGGGAAGTTTTTAGGGAGGAGATAACATTTGAGTTGGGTCTTGAAGCTAAAGTAGGAATTCACCACGGAGAGACAGGGAAGGGGTCGAAGCAAAAGACTGAAAATTTGAAAGAAGATGCCACATTTGAGACTATGAGTGATTTAGTTGAGTTTGAACACAAGCTACCTGAAGGGACAATGGTAGGAAATGAAGCTAGAATAGGCTGGGGTCACACTGTAAAACAATGCTTGGTTTGTAGACTCCGCAGTTTAGCTACTTTCATCTGGATGGTCTCCATTTGTCAGTGTCTCTTAAAATGCAGCACCCAGAATCAAGTACTATTCTGAGTGTTGCATGAACAGTGTATTAAAAAGTGAAGTTGTTCTCAGGAGTGGATCACATACAGTGGTGGTGAGATAACCAGACTTGAGAGATGAGCTGACTTGGATGGGTGCAAGGGACCATACAGCATACATACAACAAGGAAACACAAAATCTCAGACTGTGAAGGTGAGCTAACTTGGAGTACAGAATAAAAAAGTACCATGATTCTACAGGCAAAGCTGAAGGTAGTGAAGCCCAGAAGAAGAAATTTGAAGCCAATCAGGATCTAAAATTCATAGCTGGTCCACATACCAATGAAACTGAGGCATGACAGCTGATGGTAAAGTATGAGCTAGCTGCCCCGTGGCCTGGTTTTCAGACCTCTCAGAATGGATGTCTAGGGCTGGCAGACGTGTGATCTTATACAAGATGATGAAGTCACTTATCACTGGAGATTCCCACCCAGGGAGAAGTCTAAATCTCCCAGAGAATCTAACAATTATTTCCCTTATTTGAACACTGTATTAATTTGGCTAAAGACTATCTGCAGTTTCTTAGCAACTGCATTAAACTGCTGATTTACAGTTTGAAGTTAACCAAAACCTCTGCATCTTTTTAATGGAAAAGATGGTCAGATGTGCTTTCTCTCCAGCTCTTTATCTGTATAACTGGTTCACTGAAACTATGCATAGAACTTTGTCCTTATTTGTTAAATCTCATTCTTTAAAAAAATAAGGTAGTTTTGACTCACATCCCTTTGTTTCTAACATATAACTTATTAGCTCTCTGTTTTACTTTAAAATACTTCAGCATAGACAGTATGACACAGATTTCTAATTGGAAATATACTGCCCCCAACCAGGCTCCAGAAGTGGCTGGTTGGAAAGACCCTAATCAGTCTACCTTCCAGAGGTAGCTATCATAAGGGCTTTTCTTATAAGCTATTGTGACCTGCACTAATGAGCTTAAGGAATGTTAGAAATAATTTTTTTCCATTGGTGACATGAATGGTGCTCCAACTATGTAGATTACTTATAATTACCATTTGGCACCTCTCTCTCTGCCTTTGCCTAAACTGAGGAATAAGACTCTGGCAGTCCATCAACCAATGTTCTTTGGAATAATGCTTAGGCTCCAAATTGATACGTGTAATTCCAGATTCCACAGCCTGATCTCTCCAGGTGAGCTGGATCCTTCCCTTTGCAGTGGTTCTCAAAGTGCAGTCTGGGAGCCCCTGAGGGTCCTGAGATCCTTTAAGAGGGTCAGCAAGGTAAAGCCATTTTCATAATAACTCTAAGAAATTACTTGTCATTTGCCTTTTCTTTCTCTCAAGAGAATACAGTGGAGTTTTCCAGAGGCTACATGATATCATTCCTCTGACAGCTACTAGAATAAGTGCTTATGTATTACTGTGTTTCAAAATGTCCTAAGATGGTAAATATCAATAGATTAACCCATTTAAAAAGCTCTCTGGGGTACCCAATAATTTAAGAGTGTAGAATAAAACAGGTTTTAAGACCAAAATGTTTGAGAATCACTGTTCTAAAATATTTTCACATGTGCTGCACGTGAATCTTTCATATAGAACACCTGTCCCAAGTGCTTACAGAACACGCAGTGGGGAATTCACACATCTTACGAAAACTGGTTGAATGTCGTTGTTTTGGGGTCTGCTTAGGATAAAATGAAATAACATGCAAACTGCTTAGTAAAGGACCTGGAACACAGCACGATAAATGTAAGCTGTTTTCTACCCATTTTGTTATAATTTATCTTGTAGTGTACTTATCTAAGTAACCTCAAATTCCTTCTGGAGCTTGGAGAAAGTGTAAATAATGTTGACTTTTTTTTTTTTTAAGAAAAATAATAGAAGAGAGATGGGATTGGTCTGACATGGCTTCTTACCATAGTCATACTAATCACCACTTCTTTCTTGTAAGTGCTCACTAATTATGTGATTAATAATTTATCCTAGATGTTTCCTGGGGACTGATGAATGCCATCAAATTTAATAGTCTGTATTTTCTCAAAATCACCTTTCCCTTTCCTTTGCAAATTGGTCACTGCTGATCACTTTGGATACCTTTCCTGTTTGCCTCAAGACACTCACTTATAGTGGGTGACAATCACATTTGCTAAATTTTCAGTATAATGAGATATAATTTATATAAATCTCAACGCTTAGATTCATTTAAAGTGTCTAGCTACTCTATAATTACCTACTCACCTATCTTATGCTTCAATTCCTTCTTTATAATGCTTTTCCTACACTTTCCAATTTGAAAACAATTCTCCTTGATAGAGAAAATAGACACAGGAAATGAGTTCTCTGCTTTCTTATATATTTCAATACTACATCATCTTCTACTTGAAGCTGTTCTATCCCCCTCTTCCACCTTGCTTAAAAACACAATTTTCTATTCATTCTATGTGAAATGGCATTCCAACCTACAGACAAAAAAAAAAATCAGGAATAAATATATATTAATACTTTACTTTTTAAGATATCTAAAATACTTTACCTTTATCACATTCTATTTAATTAAGCCTGGTATTATCAAAAAAGCTTGAGTTTACTAGAAAAATAATTTCCATCTGTTCCATGAATGTCTCTCTTGCAATGATAAATCTGCATTTGTTTTTGGTCATTCACCAAGCCATCTGCCTAATAGGAAAGGACTTGAGTCAATCAGCCCATTTTAGGCAGGCCAATAAATTATAAAATCTTTGTCCCTGGGGATCTGAATTGAAATAAAATTAACCACTGAGGTAAATATTCAATGTACCACTATTAATTCCCTGACACAACAAATCCTTAGAATTTCTTTCTTCTTATTCTGTAAAATTACCTTACTATCTTACAGGGAATAGAAAAAAAGTAGGAAGGGAAAAAGTTCACTATTTTCATCTTCTAGTTCAATGTTTACCAGGGCATACAGAAACTAGCATTCCAATAACTATTTCACTAAACTGGAAATCTTATAATTTCTAAAATACATTTTCTTTGCTTGAGGAAGATTAGCCCTGAGCTAACATCTACGCCAATCTTCCTCTGCTTTATATGTGGGTTGTCACCATGGCATGGCTGACAAGTGGTGTAGGTCCACATCTGGGATCCAAACTTGCGAACCTGGGCCGCTGAAGCAGAGCGTGCCGAACTTAACCACTACGCCATGGGGCCGGCGCCTGTAACACAATTTTTAATCCTCCCACACTTTGTAACACTTCACAGACTTAAAACTGATTGAACAAACTAATATAATCACTTATATATTTTGCCCAAATATAACATGATTTTAAAAAGTAAAATAAAATTTAAGCAAGATCACCAAGAATCAGCAGCTATAGAACGTCTGCTAGAAACTGGCACACCAAGTCATTCTCCCTGGGACAGGATGGCTAGCTATGCCCCACATGCAGTGCTCCGACCCCTGTACTTCACTGTGGGTTATCATGCTGACCAAAGCACTTGCCAATGGCTACTCCACTATATTCAGCAAAATAATTCAACTTTAACCTCACTATCAATGTGGAAAATAAAAAATTCAAAAACTGCTAGATGTTTTAATAGAAGATAATTTATTTAATGTGAGTTGAATTTAAGATGTTTTGGTTCATTTTTAAACAGATATGCAAAAACTACTGCATTCCAAAAAGTTATAGGTAACCTCTCCATCTGCTTCCCTTTTAACAAGGAGAGGGCGGCTCTGGACTCGGGGGGATACAACGTGACCTCTCTCTCTAGAATTATACCTGGCACTAGTTCAGCAAATTTTCTAGAGAATGGGTCACTGAACAGTAATCCTATGTGAAGGATGCTTCCAGAAAGAAACGACCGTACAGCTAAATCAGTTTTAGGGGTGCCACTTACTAGTCTTCTCTTGGAAATTAATGCCACTGGTATATTAAAGGCTCTGAGAAATCCTGCAGTAAGCAAGAGGAGGGGGAACAAAATGAAAGGAGGGAGGGGAGGGAGGAGGCGTTGGAGAGGAAGGAAAAGGTGGGGAGAGGAGGAGGAAAAGAAGAAAGAGGGGGAGAAGGGGGATGGAGAAAGACAGGAAAGGGAGAAGGGGGAGGAGGAAGAAGGGGAAAAAGAAGAAGGAGCAGAGGGGAGAGGGAGGATGAGGAAGAGGAAGAAATAAAACTTCTCTAATTCTGTTCAGTTCACTATTCCTCAAATTATTTTTTCCATAGACCCTTTTTTCTTTCAAATCACACTATCAGCATCCCTTAAACGAATGTTCTACAGAAAACATCCTAGCAATTCTAGTATGAGATTGTATCTCTTAAGGTGGTTCCACTAAATTTTCTGCTTAGTATTCTTAACTGGGGGTCCTTGCCCCCCCAAGGAACATGGGCAATGTCTGGAGACATTTTTGGTTGTCACAACTAGGAAGATGCCACTGGCACGTAGAAGCGGCCAGGCACATTGCTAACCCACCTCCAGGGCATTTGAAGTAACTACTGTTACTACTATTGCTACTGCATTTGAAGGAAATGAATGTAGTTTGAATTAGGGTAAACAGAAAACTAAAAGCAAAAGAGGAACATTAGTGAAAAACAGGTGAAATCTGGATGAAGGATCTTAGTTTAGCTAACAGTATTGTACCAATGTTAATTTCTTAGTTTTGACAAATGGACCACGGTTACATAAGATGTTCACATTAGGGAGAGCTGAGTGAAGGGTATTCAGAGAACTCTCCATACTGTCTTTGCAACTTTTATGTAAATCTAACATATCCCAAGATTAAAAGTTCCTTTTTTTTTAAGAGTGGCTAGGTATAAAATTAAAGTGACTTAACTGTAATCTTTATTTTCATAGTGTGAACATTCAAAAAGGTATTTCCTGTGGTTTCCCTCCCAGCCCTGTCTCTGGCTCTAAAAAAAATTTCTGTTTCTATATAATTTAAGAGATTACCATCTCTTTCCTGGATTGCTGTAATAAACTTAACTGAACTCCTTGTATTAATCCCTACACCCCAAGTCCATCCCAGACAGAATACACTCCCCTCTGTGTCAACAAGTATGCTCAATACCTACAGGTCCTAATGAAGGCATACAAGGTTCCCTTTTTGCCTACATCTTCACAGCCTTACCCACTGCAACTATACCCTTTTCCCCTCAAGCTCTGAGACTATTAGTTGTGTCCTGAATACTTCATGATTTTTCATGCATGCATTCTCTTTGCCAGAAATTATGACTTTCTACACACATACACACACTATCGTAAACGTCTACTAATCCTTTAGCACCCAATATTTAGAAAATGCATCATTCATAGAGCTTTCTCTGATGCCCTTACTTTGACAAAATTAGATCTCTACAACCTTTATCACTTTGTGTCTTACACAGAAATCATTAATGCACCTAATGCACTAATGCATATTACACGGCAATTATCTGTTCATGTCTATTTCTTCTATTAGATTATAAACTCCTTAAAGGCAAGGACTACGTGTTATCTATCTTTACATCTTCAGCACTCTATACATCCTAAAAAATAATGTAAGAACACTTTGTAAAGGATGGTGATTTACAAATATGTTATTATTATGAGATAAATTATGCTCATCTAAACTAGTACTCTGGATTTCAAAGGTTTAAAACATCTGATCTAAATAAAACTGTTTTTACTGTATAGATCTGATCTTCTACTGGCTCATCTTCTGAGGGGCATTTGTTGTTATGCCACCTAAGCTTGAAGAGTTTAAACTGGAGAGAAATGTCTCAATTTTCTTAATTTATTCTTAAAGGACATGCTGGGCTAATGAATGCTTAGAAGGAACCTCAAATTAAAATTATTCTTTGCTTAAAAGAAGCAACAGTTAAGCTCTACTGGAAATAAAGAACAGCTCTATGATGATTTCAATCTGTTGCTTTATAAATATACACACACAAATACACAGATAAAAATATACACCAAACCAGGATTATTTACTTTAAATTTTAAACTTCCAGGAAAAACTTTTGTCTATCCAGTTCTTGTTGTACAGTATGTGTAATTAGGCACTTCATAAACATAGACTTTTAAAGATACAGAGGGGCAGAGTAGGGAAGGCCCTGTTAAGAAGAATGCTAGGTATTCTGTTTTACAGGCACTCAATCTCAGTATTTCTACAGGAAGCAAGCACAGCTACCCTGTTATAAATTAGGCTTCTGAACTTAACTATATGCTGGTCATCTATTCAGTAGATTCAGAAGCTAAGCCTGATTCTCTGAGAGGAACATTTATTAATAGTCAAAGGACATTAACTCAGTTTCCTCAAATTTTTGTCTAAATTTGTTATACCATGCTATAACGGCAACAAGACAGAAGGAAGAAAGTCGCTAAGAACAGTATATATTTTAGGAGGGTTGTATCAAGTTAAAACAAACAAGTTCCTTGCCTTTTGTAAAATCATTCAGTAAGGAAAAAGAATGCAAGAAACCATGTTCCCTTTGAGATTAAATCTGGCTTCCCAGGCTAAGTAATATAGTATACCAAAAAAACAGCCGACTAGGTATCTGCAGAGCCGGAATTAAGTCCCAGCGCCAACAATGAGTAGAAGGATAACCTAAAGAAGTCAGTTATCTAGCACTCCATTTTCTCATCCATAACAAAGAGTGGGCTAAGTGACGAGATCTCTCAGTCCCCTCCAGCTCTAACACCCTACAAGTCTAACCATTAGTATTCCATACTCCAAATTTGGCTGAGTCTGGACTTTAATTAAGGAATAAGGGAAGAATCTCTATAGAAGAAAAGAGCTAGAGAAAAAGGATTAATTGCTGTTTTATACTACACTACCACTTGCTTTCATATCACTTTCATCAGCTACACCAGTTACATGATAAAATCATCTACTTAAACCAGTATTTCCTATTTTAGATCACACAACTCCAAAACATAGCTCTACTGAAAAAAATGACTCTAATTTGCCTGTTTTATTTTGGTTTCTGGGCAATTTTGCCCTTTAAATTCTTATATTTGGATTAAAATAAAAGTACTCTTTAAAGAAATTCATCAAGCTATACATAAAACGAATTTGTGCACTTTTCTATATGTATGCTATTGCTTCAATATAAAAAGTTTACTTTTAAAAAAGGATATTCAAAACACAGTCAGAATACATATCTCCTGAAATCGAAAACTAAATATAATTTTTGTTAAGCACAACCTCCAACTGGCTCTCTTGGAGGATACCTAGAAGGGAAGGTTAATGGGTGTCTTACTAGGCAGTTGTGGTAATCTGCCTCAAGCGACAGCCAAAACTTATCAACAAAAATGGATACAAACCCAAGAAGAATTCTGCACTTCCATGGGTAACAAGATCAAACATTTTGCTGCCTAACCTGTATGGGAAGGCTCTTGCCTAAGTAATCCAGAAGGTCAAAGGTCCAGTTTAGTGTGTGTCTGTCTGTTTTTTAAAGGAGGAGGGGCATTGGTAGTCTATTTGGTCAGCTCTTTGGGCAAGGAAGTTAAAAAGGTTAAGTCAAAAATGTGATCCATGAGCACAGTATCATGGAAAGAACTAGAACCCTACTGTCAGTAACTTGAAATGTGACTGTAAACTAAATACTTGATGTTAAACTCTCTCAAGCATCTTACTTATAAAATGGACATATCACCTAACATGGAGTAATACTGCTAACAGTGTTGTTGAAAACATCAAATGAAACAGTAACATGATGGTACTTAAGCATTTATTATGTTCTAAGCTCTGTTCTTAACACTTTACATGTATTTACCCATTATCCTTGTAGCTATCCCCATCATATTATATCTATTATTATTATCCCTATTTTATAGATGAAGAAACACACAAATGCATGGAGTGGTTAAGTAATTTGCTGTAAGTCAACACAGTTAATAAGCGATGGAGTCAGAACTCAACCAACCCAAACAATCTGACTCTAGAACTCAAGCTCTTAACTATTAAACATACCACTGTATCTGTGGCAAAAATGTCACGCTCATTTCACCATACCAAGGTTGCCATATAAATGGATGAGGCTATCCTGGAATAACAAGTTACGCTTTGGATGGTCCTACAGTTCTAGAAGACTCAAGCATGTCTGAGAAGTACTCTTAGATCAAAGGAAAACACAAAAACTCTTTAAAAGATCTGTTTGCCCTTGGGTGGGAAAAACTTTGTAATGCTTCTCCTAACTGAGTCTAAGTAGGTTATTTTGTTAGGACCAATAACAGTAAAACACATTGTTTTGAAGTGATGATTTTAATGTATGGGCAGTAATCAATTACTTGTATCATAAACTTAACTGATTTAAGAGATTGTTTCTTTAAGCTGATCCAGTAGCTACTTGTACTGGGTCTGTCCATAAAATATAAATTGATGCAGAATCTGTCTGTGTTAGGTTGCTGTTTGAACCACTTACCATTAAAGTAGTTTGAAATTGGTTGTTAAAGAACCCATTGTAATAGTCTGACCCACTAACTATCCAGGTAATAGTCATTGACCTGGAGGTAGTACCTGTCCCTATGTGAACTAAGGTCTCCAATAAACCCACCCTTCGACCTCAATGAAGGTCGAGCAATCAAAGCTGTCCAAAAGTGGTTAGAATCAAGAAGAGCTGGTCTGATTATCTTTTCACAAGCTGGAAAGAAGAGAGGGCAGAAGTGCCCAGTCTTTTCCATTTGTTGTGCCAACATCAGAAGAGGAAAGGTGTTTTGTACTTGGATTGCATTAAGAATGGGAGCTGAGGGGCCAGCTTGGTGGCATAGTGGTTAAGTTCACGTGCTCCACTTCAGCGGCCTGTGGTTCGCAGGTTTGGATCTCAGGCGTGGACCTACACACTGCTCACCAAGCCATGCTGTGGCAGCATCCCACATATGAAATAGAGGAAGATCGGCACAGACGTTAGCTCAAAGCCAATCTTCCTCAAGCAAACAGAGGAAGACTGGCAACAGATGTTAGCTCAGGGCCAGTCTTCCTCACACCCAAAAAATGGAAGCTGCAATAAGTTACATCCTTATATACCCTACACTATATCAGAACTCAGAAGAATTTTTTTAATACATGAGAATGTATTCTCCAATCCTCCCTTTGGAAGGAACTTTAAAAAACAACCAGGTCACAGTGTTCAACTCACAATTACATATAGAAGTAAATGCACAAACATGATTTGACCTTGAGGGCATTCCCTATGAAATATGACCTGGGGAACCAGGCTTGGTTCTACCAAACCAAAAGAAGGGACAGCAAATTCACAATCTTTCTAAGTTCACTTCAGGACCTGGGAAAATAAGAAGTTAGTGAAATAATTATAGTTCCTAGTCCTTTGGACAAAATGAAGGGAAGGGATGATGCAGTATTTTGAGGCTAGAAACACAAAAGAAAAAAAACGTTCTAACAAAAACATAACAGCAAGAGAGGCTCCTGACTTTCCAAATTCATCCAAGTCTAGAAGAAAGGGGAACAGAATGGCATATTCAAATGTCTAGTCTACCACAGGAAGACTAACCATAAAAGTCAGTTTTCACTTGTCAGCTTCCTCACTGAAACCACATCCGATTCCCAAAAGCACAACAGACAAAGCACAGACTATGATACTGGTTACAGAATTAACATAAACAGATCATAAATAAAAATTCCATTCATATGAAAATATCCTATCTTCAAAGCATGAAGAAAACTACAAAACAGTATTAGAGCTAACTTTATTTTGTTAAATGTGTTAGGTGATAGAAATCATTATTGTTTTTCAAAAGGGAAACAAACAATGTACCTGAGATAGCTTCCAAAATAAGCAACAATATTTGGATGTTTACAGTCTTTCATCATAATAATTTCTTGCTGCACAACTGCAAAGTCTTCTCCTAGAATAAAAAAACAAGTATGTTGAATATTTAGTAGGTAAGTTTCAAAATATCAATTTGTTTCAAAACATAATAATGTTACTGATATTACTTATAATGACAATTTCAGTCCTCTCTTGACAGAAAGCAAAGTACAGTGATTAAAGGCATGACCTTTGGTCCCAGACTTCTGGATTCAAATCCCAACTCTGTCCTTTACTAAGCTGTGTAAACTTGGGCAAATTACTTGACTTCTCTGTGACAATTTCTGTCTCTAAAATAGAGATAAAAATAATAATAACCTAACTCATAGGGCTGTTGGAACGGTTAAATGGACTAATATATGTAAAATGCTTAGAACAGTGCCTGGCACAGAGTAAGCCCTATAAAAAGCATTTGCTATTATTATTATTATACCTTGGATAGATATAATCATCATATAATCCACTAAAAAACATACACTACTTTTTCCTTTATTATCAAATAACATTTAATATAATTTTAACACAAAGAAGTAATTCTTTGTTAAGTTAGGGCAGGAACCTTTAAATAGCAAGCGTGTCAAATGTACCTCCACTGGCTCTTCACAGAGCCGAGAGGCCCATATTCTAGCAGTACTGGGTTACCAGATGGCCCATAAACGCAGGCTTATCCTTTGTCGAGTGCCTTGTTCCAACTGTGTTGAGATGCAGAAAGACTGTATTTAAGCCTGGTCAGACTCTTAGCAAATAATCTCTCCTTCTACTCCTTCCCTGCCCGAATTCTTCAAACCAAGATCTGGCAATACCATAGCAGTATCACATGCTATGGCTCCTGAATGAACACTTATCATAGAGAGAAGGAGAACTGCAGTGAATGTAAATGTGGTGAACCAGAGATGATGCAGACAGGGAACAAACGGAAGTGCTTACATTCAAATTAAAGTAGCTTTGTATTAATAATTCAGTTTTTAAAGCATTATATACTATAAATAGTGTGATTAAATGTATATTAGTAGCCAAGTAAAAAATAGAAAGTTTCCCAAATTACTGTTCAAATCATAGTATGAGGTCGTTATGGCAAGCCCTGACAGTTCTGGGCATTTTCCTATTGTAAATATAACGGAGATGTGACGTAGTCAACCATGAACCACCTGAACCCAAAATCAAAACCCACCTACTGCCCCAGTTACACGGGAGGAAGTAAGGGAGAAGAGATAGTTTGTCAGATTCTTAATTTCTGCAATGAAGTGAGTACAAAATCAAAGATCTCCAAAGAGAGAACAGGACACTTTTATGACTACAAAATTTTAGAAGAAAATCACTGCACTAGAATCCTCCTCTGAGCTCATTTCGACTCATTAAGAATTACTGATTTTCAGTATATTAAGAAAAATCCAAGTTAGAATTAATAAAGCCACAATGAGACTAATACCAATTTTCAGGGATATACTAAATTCTTTGAAAGTTCTAAATTTTGCTTTTCACTTGCCTCTCATTTATACTTTTACCCAATTTGGTGAAAGGGCTGCATGAAATCAAAGTTGATCTAGTCAGAGTAAACTCTAGGACTTCAGTTTGAGGGTTAGAGGACAGCAGCTCTCTTTTTAGGGGTAGCCCTGTGGGTTGTTAGGAGTCATCACGCAACCTCAAAGGGAGCCAGGTTTAGGATAAAGTTGATCTGCAAAAACATCGAGGAGAAATAGCAAAAGAAGGGGAAGAGGACAGGCACGTGACGATGGAATTTAGCTACTACACAAGCCTTGCCTGCCTCTGTAATTTTCAGATATACCTGTACATGACCATTAAATTCCCTGTAATGTTTAAGTTACCTTGAGTTGTGGTTTCTGTTACTCACAACTATAAGCATCACAACTTCTGCAGTGATCTTTGCACGTATCACAGCCCTTATGACACTGACCAATGTCTGCATGTCTCTGTGCTCACTATTGTTCTCTAGGACAGGATTATGCCTTAATCATCTTTGAATCCTAGCACCTAACATGTGATTAATAAATCTGTTGCCTGAACGAATCTATGAGACCACATAATTCTTCTACATGATGACTCTAAATCAGGCATATCTGCTTTTGGTTTTATTTCATCCAGTTATGAGAACATTTTACACAATTAATTGCTTATTTCTACTCCTGTGCTTTCTACTAAAACCTATGAATGCTTTTGTCTTCAACTACTTCTTCCCTATTGAAATGCTGTTGATCCAAAGTGCATCCTTTTTTTCCTATTAAGTCATCTCCACAAGATTATGAGAATGGCCAAATTAAATTCAACATTTTTGTGGGAAAAAATCCAAAGAAAAAATCCACAACTTGATTTTAAAATGTAACTGAAAAAGATAGATTTAGGTAGGAAAAAAGAAAGCAGAGTTAAATACATTAATAATCCAAAGAAGCTTAATAGTAGATTTAAAGGACTTCCGTCAAAGCTCAAAAGAAACAGAGAAATATATTCCAAAGAATAAACTAATAAGCTTCTCCCTTTTCCCTCGCCAAAATCCCAGCACACTTCACTGGACACTGCAGAGCACGATGGTTAGATTAGATAATCTCTAAAAATTCTTTGCAATCCTGAGAGTCTAGGATTTTTTGATAAAAATTTTAGACATCAAAATGAAGACACCTTCTAGAAGATGGTGAAAAACAAACAGAAAAGCCTAACTGAGAAAAACAGACAAGACTACAAGTAGAGCAGATTATGAAGAAACCAAGTAAACAGACAGAAAAATACAAACTAATACACGCAAAATTCTCACACGTATTAAATGTTCAGTAAATGTTAACTGTTTGTAGTAGGCTGAATAACAGCCCCCAAAGGTACAATATCCAGGTCCTAATCCCGAAATCTCTGTATGTGACCTGATATGGCAAAAGGGGCTTTGTAGATGTGATTAAATTAAGGATCCTGAGACAGGAAGATTATCCTGAATTATCTGGGAAGGCTCTAAATACAATCACAAGTGTCCTTATAAGAGGGGGCCAGAGGGAGACGACTATAAGAAGGCAAGAAGAAAGATGCTACACTGCTGACTTTGATGATGAACGAAGGGGCCAAGAATTAAGGAATGCAGCTCTAGAAGCCAGAAAAGGCAAGGAAACAGATTCTCCCTTAGAATCTCCAGAGGGAGTACAGCCCCGCTGGCACCTTGATCTTGACCCAGTGAAACTCCATTTGGACTTCTGAATTCCAGAACTTTTAAGAAAATAAATTTGTGCTGTTTCAAGCCACCAAGTTTGTGGTGAATTGTTACAGCAGCCATAGGAAACTAATAAGCTATTATTATCAATATTATTACTATTGTAGCAGAGCTGACTACCCATTCACAAATAATCTGTGCTCTCTCTTCCAAAGTATGGACGTTATTGGTGGGAGGCAATTATCCAGTCGAAGACAACATCTCCCAGTCAATGTGAATATTAATGTGCCCAAGAGACTAGTTCTTATCAATGAAATGCAAGCAAAAATCATGTGTCCTTTTCTCTTTCCTTCCCCATCAGCAGGCTACATAACACTGTGAGGCCCGAGAAAATGCAAGAAGTCTGGGTCCCTGAGTCACTAAAAGGGAAAAAGTCATCCAACAACTTGAGCAACTGCACTGAACTATTACATAAACTTGAAATAAAATTTTATTATGTTAAGTCACTGATATGTTTTAGTTTAGTTATTACAGTAGTTATCATTATCCTAAGCCAATGTAAGTATTACCATCCATTTACGAAAAAGGTTTTCCAAATTGTAGTAGGTACTTCACAAATGTTTTACTGGATTAACAAATAAGAGACTCGGTTCCTCTATTTAATAGATAAAGAATAGAGACAATGAACAAGATTATAGGCATTTCTCTCTATTTGGTATACAATGCTTTCCTGGAAATAGCTATATTTAGTGAAATGTGTGAGAGCAAAAGAGGAAACCTGAATGTTATGGGAGTGGGTCTTTCCCTGAAAACTAGAGTTAGAATCCCTCATACCTCCTTGCCATTTAGATACAAACTGACAATCATCATATTTCCAACATTTCATAAAATTTTTTACTTTTTCTTTGACAAAATAATACATAATCTTAAATCGAACGGATATCCAACTGACTGCCTTTTTGGTATGCCGAGTATTTTCACTGGTGTAAAGACCTACTCTTCTTATCATTAACATAAGCATTTTGAATTAACAAACTATCCACTCATTTTTTTAATAAAATGAGCAAAAATTCAATAAAATAATTATATAAACACTGTTTTCAGATAAATATGGTGAAGCAGTCAAAATAGAACTATTGGCTGGGAGGTAGTACTACCATCTTGGTCTGCTGAACAGTTTACGTATCTAAGTCCAAGTTACTGTCTGAAGGCAGATGACACGTGTCTGCACATTTAAGGGAAATAGAGGTGATACAAAAATTAAACAGGGAAAACTTAAGGATTATCTGTACTGGGAGGTGAACCAACAGACCAGTAGGTTCATGTCTTCAGGGAACCAAATCTTGGTCTATTTGTAAACTGGGTATCCTCTGTTTCCTTAGTTCTGTCCCCCATGAAGTAAACATGAGTTTACAAGTCACCATTCTCAATTATCCCTTGTTTTCTTACTTTGTTCCTTTGTTTTCTTAATTTTCCTTTAGTCATCTTTCTCTCTTCTAAATGTTGAACATCTTCATGACCCTTATAATCTGACATGGTTTTCCAGAAGTGTCTAGACAAATGTTATTATAATGAAATAATTCTTTGCAGTATCAATAGTTATTTAACATGGTAACTAACAACAGAGCAGATCAGAATTAAACGTACTTTTTAATTATCATTTTTAAAGATTTTAAAAGCAAGTTAACTATAGATATGATTTACCCTCTAGCTTACAACTCTGTTAGTGTGTGAGTGTACTTTTGTGTATATATATAGTATTTGTGAAAATATCTAATGCTTTAATTTTGATAAAGATGATTATTCTTAGGATGTTCTCTCTTGAGAAGACATTCAACAACAGCCATACATTGAATAGCTAATATGATATAAAGGAGAACATACTAGAAACTATGGGTAGAGTTCCAGAAATGAACAAGACTTTCCTTGACTGTAAGAAACTTACTGGGGACATAAAATGTGTATAATCATAACTATAATAGCTTAAAGTCAAACCTTAAATAATTCCCTTATTTCTATAACATTAAATCTATACTTTGCTACTGGAATTACCATATCTAGTATAGTGTCATGATTAAGGATATGCACTTTGGAATCAAAATATCGAACTACGAAACTTGGTTTCACAACTTTCTGCTTGTATGATCTTGGGCAAAATGGTTTTCTCTCTCCTTCTCTGAGGTCAGGTTCATTATGAAATGGAGATAACAGATGCCCTCTTAAGGTTATTGTAAGGATGAGGTAAAAGAATACTTGTCAAGTACTTAGAACAAGGCCTCACACATACTGTTCACTAACTACTACCTCCTATTATTATCATCCAGTATGATCTGTTATTTGTAATTCTACATTATTTCTCCTACTGTTCTCCCCCTTAATGCTATTTCAGCCACACTGGCCTCCCTGCTTTTCCTCGAATACCATAAACAAGCTCCTGACCAGAGTCTTTGCACTTTCTATTCGGGCTAACTAATGTGCTCTTTTCCACCCCCCGCTAGGCTTGCTTTCCCAACCTCCTTCAGGGCTCTATTCAAACGCTGCCTTTAAGCTGAGAGGTTCTCTGATACCTCTACAAAAAAACAGCAATCCAGGGGCCGACCCTACGGCTAAGTGGTTAAGTTGGCACGCTCTGCTTCAGCAGCCCAGGGTTTTGCTGGTTCAGATCCTGGGCAAAGACATGGGACCGCTCATCAGGCCACAGTGAGGCAGTGTCCCATATGCCACAACTAGAAGGACCCACAACTAAGATATATACAACTATGTACTGGGGGGATTTGGGGAGAAAAAGCAGAAAAAAAAAAGAAGATTGGCAACAGTCATTAGCTCAGGCACCAATCTTTAAAAAAAAAACCAAACAAAAAAGCCCCAGCAATCCACAATCACAACTCCAGGACATCCGTACTCTGTTTTATTTTTCTCCATAGCACTTATCACATCTAACATACTACATGTTTACTTATTCACTGTCCGTCTCCAACACAAAACAGACATTTAACATGAACAAGTTAATGAATTATTCTAGAAGTACTAAGCAATTGAAACCTACAAGAGAAAAAAATAGGTTACTATAAATAGTAGAAATACAAAATTCTCACTTTTTATAACATACATGATTGTGTTCCTGGAAAGCAAGCTAACAAAAACCAATTGAAAAAACAATCAGAAACAATTTTAAAAATCCTTAAGTTAACAAATTACAATAGATACATCAAATTAAAGTATACATCTAAGGATAAGCTTTAAAACGTGTAAGCCATACACAAAGTGTTTTGGGAGATAAAAGACCTGAAAAAATAGAAGAACTGAATAGAGGAATTTACTACAGTAAAGATGATAATTGTCTCATGAATTAAACCCTGAATTAATGTAATTCCAATCAAAATACCAACTGAACTTTTTTCAAACATAAAAAAATATATCATTAAATTCACCTGGAAAAAAAAAGTGGGAATATTTCTTTAACAGATATTACTTTAAAATAAGTAGCTCTTATATAAAAATTGATATACCCAGAAGAATTCTCATCTTTTTTATTTTTTGTCTATCTTAGATCATGTTAAATGTCCTATGGCCAGAGAGACAAGAAAAAGAAATAAAAAGCATCCAAATCAGAAAAGAAGTGGTAAAATTATCTCTGTTTGCAGATGACATGATCTTATACGTAGAAAACCCTAAAGATTCCACAAGAAAACTGTTAGAACTAATAAACGAATTTAGCAAAGTTGCACGATACAAGATCAACATAAAAAAATCAGTTTTGTTTGTATACCAGGCAATGAACAGCCCAAAAAGGAAATTAAGAAAATCTCAATTACAATCTCACCAAAAAGAATAAAATACTTAGGAATAAAGTTAACCAAGGAGGTGAAAGATTTGTACACTAAAAACTGCAAAATACTGCTGAAAGAAATTAAAGAAGACATAAATGAATAGAAAAGCACTCCACATTCATGAATTGGAAGACTGAATATTGCTAGTGTCCATGCTACCCAAAGTCATATGGAACCACCACAAAGGACCCCAAATAGCCAAAACAGCCTTGAGAAAGAACAACAAAGCAGGAGACCTCACATTTCTTGATTTCAAAACATATTACAAAGCCATAGTAAGCAAAATAGTGTGGTACTAGCATAAAGACAGACAGAGACCAATGGAACAGAATAAGAGAGCACAGAAATAAACCCACACATACGTGATTAACTGATTTTCAACAAGGGTGCCAAGAATACACAATGGGGAAAGAACAGTCTCTTTAACAAATGGTGCTGGGAAAACGGGATATCCACATGCAGAAAAATGAAACTGAGCCTTTTTCTCTTACACCATACACAAAAATCAACTTATGATGGAGTAAAGATTTAAACTCGAGACCTGAAACTATAAAACTCCTACAAGAAGACACAAGGGGAAATCTTTATAACATTGGTCTTGGCAATGACTTCTTGGATGTGACACACACACAAAACACACAACAAAGGCAAAATAGACAAGTGAGACTACATCAACCTAAAAAGCTTCTACACAGCAAAGAAAATAATCAACAACAGAGTAAAAAGGCAACCTATGGAATGGGAGGAAATATTTGCAAATCATTTATCTGATAAGGGGTTAATAACCAAAATACATAAGAAACTCCTACAACTCAACACTAAAAAAACAAATAACGAAGAAACAAAACAAAAAGCCCTGATTAAAGAAAATGAGCAAAGGGCTTGAACAGACATTTTTCCAAAGATGACGTACAAATGGCAGCCCACAGGTATATGAAATGATGTTCAACATCACTAATCAGGGAAATGCAAATCAAAACCACAATGAGGTATCAACTCACACCTGTTAGGATGGCCATTATCACAAAAACAGAAAATAACAAGCATTGAGGAGGATGTGGAGAAACTGGAACACTTGTATACTGTTGGTGGGGCTATAAAATGGTGTAGCTGCTACAGAAAACAGAGTGGAAGTTTCCCAAAAATTAAAAATAGAACTAATACCATATGATCCAGCAATCCCACTTCTAATGAAACCAGGATCTCAAAGAGCTATCTGCACTCCCATGTTCACTGCAGCATAATGCACAATAGCTAAGAGGTAGAAACAACCTAAAAGTCCACTGAGGGACGATGGATGAACGGATAAAGAAAATGTGGTATATACATACAATGAAGTATTATTCAACCACACAAAAGAAGGAAATCTTGTGATTATGCAACAACATGGATGAACCTGAGGACATTACGCTAAGTGAAATAAGCCAGTCACAGAAGGACAAATACTACCTGATTCCACTTATGTAAGGTATCCAAGCAGTTAAACTCACAGAAACGAAGTAAAATGGTACTTGCCAGGAGCTGAGGGGAGGGAGAAATGGGAAGTTTCTGTTCAATAGGTATAGAGTTTCAATCATGTAAGATTAAAAAGTACCCTGTTAACAGGGTAGATCTAATGTTATGTGTTTTTCACCACAGACATACACACACACACACACACACACACACACACAAGGTTCAATGGCCAGAGAGCAAAATTTAAACTTAGACTGTGGGAAACAAGGTTTCTCATGGTCATGTTATGGGTACTTTGCTCATAAATCATCCTGCTTCCATTATATTTTAAACACAGAGAAGTGGGATTGTCCATCTATGCTACATGCAAGTGTTTTAATTATAAGGCCATTTTTAACTTACTTTCTAATTGTATATGAGGTACCATTCAAAATACATAATTTATAAACTCCATTCATATTATAGAAACAACAAATGGAATTATCAGTATTTCAGTAATTCATGGTTCACTTCTCAGACCTGTGACTCTCTTAAACAAGCTGTCAATTACTGTCTCAAACTACCAGAGTACCAGGAAATATTGAAATCCAATTACTAAAACTACCAGGGTACCATGAAATCCAATGGATAATTTTAAAAAGATGATAAATTGGCTTTGAGTAAATACAATATACAGTTATAAAATATTTTTTGGAAAACCACAGAATCTGTAGTTTTAGTTTTTGGACACAATTTTTGTTTTTTGGAGAAATACTCAAACCACAATTATTACCACACAAAAATATAAAGGAAGTATCTAATAATCCTACTGACTTCTAGATATTTCAATATAAAAGTTAACTATAATAGCAATATATAAGGATTCAAAATAAAGAAAATGACTCCTCAAATATTTCATCCGATGAAAATAACTTATAGCTTATTTACTTGTTTGACCATCTTTTAGAAAGTGTTCCTGATTAACAATTCTTAAGATAAGTATCGCTTACATTTGCATAAATTGTTAGGAATCAACTCTTGGGTTCAACAGGATCAAGAAGAAATTCCCTTGGTGAAACAAAACAGTTTTAAAGATTAAAAGATCCTGAGTGGTATACCAAAATAGCTTCTGTCAGACGATTAAGTTTAATTTTTGGTTTCAAGAAAACATGATTCCCACTCCCCAAAAAACTCCTACTCTAATGGAGTGTCTCTCAACCTTGTTTTCCTAATGGCCTCTCTCCATGAAATTTTAATGCCACAGATATTGTGCATATCTGTTTAGGTACTGTATGTATATCTGCGCTTTAGACGTAAAGAGTAACATTTTTCACCCCCAAAGAACCACATTCCCCTCCCTTCTCATTTTAAAGGTCTATTTGAAACATTCCCCAATGTGAACAGATGGTCTTCAAGTAGTGAGGGAAGAATGGCTTAACCTGAGATTCTCTCCTTTTCTCTTACTTGAATCTAGCTTTTCTTTTGAGAGCCAAGTTTACCAATGTAGCTCCAATGGAAGATCCAACATAAGGCAGGTACTCATAACTCAGAAGTAAATTTCCAGTACCAGTCCTCCGGATTATACCCCCCTACTCTGTTAAAAATTGTGGCAGCATACTGAGAGTTCCTTTATGTAAAGTAGGCTTGCAGTAGGCTAAAAAAACGTTTTTGGAGTCAGAAAAGAAAGAGGAAAAATAAAGCATGGTATAGATTTTAAACCAGGTGAAGAAGACAAGGGGTAAAAATTTTTCTATCTTTATCATGCTTACCAACAAGAACCATAGTCTATTGTGTAGGGATAGTTTTAACTGCAAGACGCTTCAAGCTCTCTGATGTTCTAGTTCTCTCTCCCAAGACTTGATTTAAAAATAAAGTTTTCTAGTGGCTCCTGATCTGTTCTTGAGGCTAAGCAGGCATAAATAACAGCTAAATAAAACTTCTGAAAATACCAGTGCCTAAAATCAAAACAGTAAAGCAACTATTCTCCCATAAACTCCATTTTCACATACACTGCACCTCTCCCTTATCCCTTGTAACCTATCAGTCATGTTTTAAGTCCTATTCTTCCACACTAAAATCTCATGCAGTCATACCTGCCTTCCATGCTACTCAAGTGTGGAAGCTGTAATAGTAATAGGTCCTCTGAGCCCCAGGGTTTCTCTTCTCCAATATGTCCTATGTATACTGACCATGTTGCTAACCTGTGGAAAAAACAAATCCCGAAGTCTAAATCTTTGGGCTAGTATTTACAGTTCTCCATGAACTATCATCAATCTGCTTTGCTCATCTTATTTCCTACTACGCCCAAACTGAGCATATCACTCTAGTCAAACGAAACTATTTCCCCAAAAGGCCTAGTACGTCAGCACCACCTCTGCTTTCTTCACACTATCCTCATATGAAATATCCTCCGTTCTCCCATACTGCTGGCAAAATCTTAGGCAGCTAAGGCTCAGCTGAACTGTTCCATTCTTAATTACACCAAGTGAAACGAACCTCACGACCTTTATGGAACCCACCAAATGAATCAGGATATATTAGTTACTCCTTCCTATTAGCATCCTTTCACAAGGCACCTTGCCTACATATTCCCTATCTAAAGCGCTTAATAGAGTAAACAGAGAGTCAAAGCCAGCTATTCAATGACCTGTGAGTTAATTAAGTTCCTCCAGTCACAGCCACCACCACTCCTTATCGCCAGTACCACAACTCATATACTATACACACGCTTTGCTCAACAGGCAAATCCCTGTAGTTAGGCTGCTGCCTACATAAACACTCTAGTTGGTTTTCACATTGGATAACAATCTCCTTGAAGGCAGGAACACGTCTTTGTATCCTCTGTTCTAACTAAACTGAGTGCTAAATAAATATTCATGAAGCTAATTCACTGAACAGACACACATGGTTGGGAATGAGGAAGAAACTGCAGGTATATTAAATAAAAGTCATTGTTATTTGCTTATTTTTGAGCATTACTTTTCAGTATGTAAATATCCAATCTGTCCAGTATAGTCAGCCTCAAGCCCATAATATGGCTCCCATATATTAAAGAGTGCCTAAACAATCCATGACTAACCTTTGAAAAGTAATTATTGTAAGTGATGTAACAATGACTCTCTTCACAATGGCAATAAACACATGGCAGCACTGAATAAACAAGTGGAGGTAAGGGATCCACTAAAGCACTCAAGGGAGACAGGAAAAGGAGCCAGATAAATAGTTGCCCTGAAGTCTTGTCAGTCTATGATGAAACATAAAAGTAGAGAAAGTACCTCTCCTACACTCAGGACAAAAAAAACTAATGTCAAAAGCTGACAGGAAAGAAGATTCATTAAATGTGAGATTCATGAAAAAATAGAATGAGGTCTTACTGGTACCTTCTCACACTTTTAAAATTTTGCCCCACAATTTAATTAATGTTGCTCTCATGGAAACAGAATATAATAGCCTATTTTTTTTACTATGAATTTCTCTGCTCATCAACCTCAGTATTTTTCAGTATTTGTGTTAGAAAAGGAATGAGCTTTCCCATTTAGAAGGAATGAGTTTCTTCCATGTATTGCTCCCTAATTAATCAGTGTTATCTGCATTTATATTCTACTTTAATAACTACTGCCACAAACATCACCACAAATGAGTAATTATAAGTAACTTTAACACTGTTTTGTTCTTTTGCTGAGGAAGATTAGCCCTGAGCTAACATCTGTGCCAGTCTTTCCCTGTTTTATATGTGGGTCGCTGCCACAACATGGCTGACGAGTGGTGTAGGTCTGCAGCCGGGATCTGAACCTGTGAACCCAGGCTGCCTAAGTGGAACGTGCTGAACTTAACCACTATGCCATGGGGCTGCCCCCTTAAATATTATTTTTTTAGTGTGAAAAACTAAAGAATAATGGGTCAAGAATCAGATCCATAAATAAGATGTGTAACTCTGGTCAAATTATAAATGCTGTGCTTATTTTTCTGCAATATGAAATGTGAGAATTAGGGTTAAGAGAGTGTTCAAACAGTACTTTGCTGCACAGGTATTTTCTATGACAAGTTTTGAAAGTTGTAAAACATCTGACAACTATTGAGATAGATTACCTACACAGTTCCCTATGGCTCTAAAATTCTGATTTTAAAACACAAAAAGAAAAAAAGATTCAAGAGACCCATAATGTAGATATACCACCTTATAAGAACTTAAAAATGAAACCTGAAAGCACATGAGTTCTGTTTTACTAGTGAGTTTTGTTTTACTAGCAATTTCTGCCACAAGCTCTCATCTTGATCCATTTTTAATTTTCTTTCAAAGTAGGTCTCAAGAGTTGGCGGTGCGCTAGCCCAATCCGCCTAAAGACCAGAGGAAAAAAACCTGTCGCCTAACAAACTCAGGTTTACTGACCCACTGCAATGAGGAAGACCACACACCAGAGGAACCTGGGCCATCTCACAAAACAGAGGAAAAGATAAGAGTTATTTTAAGATTTTGGGAAGAGTGGCGTTTAAACGTAATTTATATGAAGCAGGGTTTTGATAGGCTTGCAGCAAAGCAGAGCTGTGGGTAAAGGGGTCTCCTTTGGGACTGGACTGCAAACTGAACCCAAGGTCCTCTTTCCTTAGGAAGTACAAAGATAGATGTGGATGCTGTGTCCAGAAATCCCTTATCTGAAGTTGTGTATCCTGGCTGTAAGACTGCTTCTCTATGTTGAAATGACTTAGATTCTCCAGGCAAGAGTGGGATATTTTATTCTTACTGATATAAAACAGCCATGCATCGCTTAACCATGGGAATACATTCTGAAAATGCATTGTTAGGTGATGTCATCATCATGTGAACATCATAGAATGTACTGAAGAGGGAACAAAATTTGCCACCCAGAAAAGTGTTTGTTCAACATGAGGATTATTTTAGGCTGATTATTTTTAAGAAACAAAACTCAAAGTTTTTCTTGTTATCTCCCCCGTAACTGCCTAAAAGAATTCAGATAAAAAAAATCTGTCTCAGGAAGTGAGCTATCACCTCAGCATGACATGAACTAGGTGGTAGACAGAGAGGAACCTAGAAGAGCCTGTCTGCTGAGCTCCCCTCTGTGTTCTTCTGTTTCTGTGTGGCCAAAAAACCCTTATTTTCCAAACATTTGCTCCTTTTTTCCTACCTGTGAACTGCCTTCCTTCCCTTTGAAGTCCCTGACTCTTCTCACCCCCAACATCTTTTGTATTTAGCTGAAGATGGTATTTAAGGTGAGGGCTTTGGCCATTTTGGCAAGTTACTCAGTTTTCCTGGGATTTTCCCAAGCATACATGTTATCAAACTTTTGTTTTCCTCCTGTTAATGTGTCCCATGTCAATTTAATTCTTAGACCAGCCAGAAGAACCTAGAAGGGTAAAGGAAAATTTCTTCCTCCCCTACAGTACTTATACAAATGTACATGGTATTGCCTACTATATACCTAGGCTATACGGTACTAATCTTACAGTATTGCGGCCATATATGCAGTCCATCACTGATGGTAACGTTGTTATGTGGCACATGACTGCACATACAGACAAGTTTCTGACAGTCTATGACTTTTGGGATCAAAGTTTCTCAGTGAGTAAGCATTAGCCGCAGTCACACAAAGACAGAGTTTGCTACAACACTTTACAACTACACCATTCTTGGGAGAAATATTGTTCAAGGCTCCATCTGTGCCTCTTATTCCCGCCTGATAAAAAGCCAACTAGATTTTGACTTTCCCCATTAGTTACCTGAGATTCCTGTCTCCGTTTTATGTCAGAGTATGAATAACAGGTTGCTAATTAAACTGATTACATCATACTCTTCCGAAAGGAGTTTATTTGCTGGTTTATCTTTTAGTTTGTTTATTATGCATCAATTTCTCCACAAAAGATATCCAATTTGGGGAGATATACTGGTTTTGAAGAAACACTTATATCTTACCCCAATGAAGCTCATTTATTCATTTAATGTGCAAAAAATCACTTAGCTTGCTAAGTGGTGGTTCTACCACCAAAGATTTTTCATTTACTAGTTCAAAAAAATCTGTGTATTTCTTTAAATAAACATTCAGCTGAACCTAATAACACAGAACGTTTCCACACCACAGCTAACTCCTGAGAGTGGTGAAAAGGCAGGTTTCAGGTCTTAGCTCTCCACTCACTACAGCAAGTTAGTCAACTCTCAGTGCTTCTGTTTCCTTATCTGTAAAAACAGGAACAATAACATAAGGATTAGCAAGCCAACAAACTTAAAGCACTTAGAACAGGGCCTGACACAAATTAAGTTTGAATAAATGTTAGCTATTTATTAGCAAAAAATGTCATGGTTTAAACCAAACCCATCTCTGAGATATCCCTAAGATATCATCTTAGTCTCCGTGTCTTCCCTTGTTAATTTGATTTCTCCACTAAATATTTACTGAGGGTCTGCTAGGTATCAGGAAATCTATCAGGCACTGGTAAGCTTATGGTAAAGAAAATGGATACGAAGTTTGCCTTCACAGAAATCATGGTCTAGTGAAGACTTCAGCACCAACACATTCTTACCAACAGCTCTAATTTTTTTCTACTAGAAACATGCCTGTGTTACTGAGGAAAAGTTGCCAACCTTCTCAAAGAATTGCTATTATCAGACAGTGAGTTCCTTTATGACGAGGACCATGTCTTGTTGCTGATAATTCTAGTGCCTAACTAGAAAGGGTCTTAACAATGTAATAGTCAATAAATATTAGTGGCATTTCCCTAATTCTTATTTCTATAATTTATATTTTTCCACATTGTATTTTAACGTAGATGTAAACATTTAAAATGTATTTCTTCCCCCTTCTCTCCATACACACACACGCACAGCAAAAAAGGTATTATTATAAGTCAACAGTGTATCTTACAACTAGAGTGACCAACCTTGTCTATTTGCCCAGGACTGAGAGATTTCCTGGGACATGGCACTTTCAGTACTAAAACAGGGAACACCCCATGCAAAATGAGATGAGCTTGTCACTGTCTTGCAGCTGATGGTGTTGGAAAAATGAGTATGATTACACATTAAAAAATAAAACCAAGGGGGCCAGCCCAGTGCCATAGTGGTTAAGTTCACATGCTCCACTTCAGCAGCCCAGGGTTCGTGGGTTTGGATCCCGGGCGCAGACCTAGCACTGTTCATCAAGCCACACTGCGGCGGCATCCCACATAAAATAGAGGAAGATTGGCACAGATATTAGCTCAGGGCTAATCTTCCTCACCAAAAAAAAAAAAAAAAAAAAGATAACCAAAACTTTACAACTTCACAAGTTTTGACCTCACAAACCAAAAAACAACATGCTGCAAACCTACACCATGGCCACCAGCCTAACACCAATCCTTTCTCCTCTGATATCCATCCTGAGCCTCCCTGCTTGGTCTCCCTTCCTCCTATGTCCCTCCAAGTTGCTGGTTACAGGATTTAGGCCATCTTAGACTCAGGTTTCCCAAACGATAGTACTGTTAATTACTTTTCTTCTCCACTCATCCTTTTTTTGGCTCTCAACTCATACCATGCTCCTCTTTTCACCTATATTTTATCTCTCACAACTCCTTAAGGAGACTTCATTCTCCTCAGTTCCAAACATTATCTTTAACCCCTTTTCTACGCTTGCATTTTCCTCAACTCTTTCCTAGTTACCATGGGAAAAGTTCTTTTTCCCTTTTCTCTGCTAAGTTAAAGAACTAGTTGTCCTAGTAGCCCCAGTAGTAGTATTAGTTACACATCTATAATCAGTGAGAGCCCAAATCTCTATTTTTAGTTATTTTTAAATTGCTGTTTTAAGTATTAATATAGCAATAAGTATTACTTCCTAGTAAGTATTAATATTTCAACAAGTGTTTTTTAACAGCTTTAATGAGACATAATTTACCCAAGTGAAGTGTACAACTCAACGGTTTTAATATACTTACAGGATTGTACAACCACCACCACCATCACTTTTAGAACATTTTCAAGCTCATTAGCAGTCACTCTCCATTCCCATCATTCCTCACCCCAGCCCTAGATAACCACTAACATACATTCTGTCCATTCAAATTTATCCATTCTGGTCATTTCATATAAATGGAATCATACCATTTGTGGTCCACTGTGACTAGCTTCTTTCATTTAGCATAGTTTTCAAGGTTCATCCACACTGTACACGTATCAGTACTTAATTCCTTTTCTTTTTGCTGAATAATATTCCACCATATGAATGTATCCCATTTTATTTATCCATTCATCATCTGATGAATATTTGGGTTGTTCCCACTTTTTGGCTATTATGAATAATGCTGCTTTGAACACTGATGTACAAGCTTTTGTGTAAATCTATGTTCTCATTTCTCTTATGTATATACCTAGGAGTAGAAATGTTAGGTCATATGGTAACTCGCTGTTTAACAATTTTGAGGAATTGCTAAACTATTTTCCAAAGCAGCTGTTACCATTTTACGTTACTACCAGCAATGTCTGAGGTTTCCAATCACTCCATGATCTAACCAACACTTGTTATTGTCTTTTTTATTATAGACATCCCAGTTGGTATGAAGTAGTATCTCACTGTTTTACATTTTCAGTAACTAATGAAGCTGACATCTGTTGAACACGAGCCCATGGGTCATTTGTATTCTTCTTTGGAAGAATGTCTTTCAAATTCTTTGCCCATTTTTAAGTTGGATCGTCTCTCTTTTTTTTAAGTTGAAACAGTTTCTTTATATATTCTGGATACAGCCCCTTATCAGATATATAATTTATAAACATTTTCTCCCACTCGGTACACTGTCTTTTCACTTTGTTATTGGTTGTCTCCAGAACAAGAGTTCTTTATTTTTACATAATCTATCTAGTTTTTCTTCTGTCATTTATACTTTTGCTGTCATATCTAAGAAAGCCTAGCCTAACTCAAGGTTGCAAAGATTTATTCCTATGTTTCTTTCTAAGAGTTTTTACAGTTTCAGCTCTTACATTGAGATGTATTGACTCATCTGGAGTTAATTTCTGTGTATGATGTGAGGTAGGGGTTCAACTTCACTATTTTGCATGGGGATATCCAGTTGTCCCAGCACCATTCATTAAAAAAACTCTTCTTTCATTGACTTGTCTTGGCACTGTTTTCAAAAATCAAGTGACCATAAACGTAAGGATTAAATTCTGGACTCTCAATTCTATTCCATTCGTCTACATGTCTATCCTTATGCCAATACTCCTACACTATCTTGACTACTCTAGCTTTGCAGTAACTTATTTTTTTTTTTAAGATTGGCACCTGAGCTAACAACTGTTGCCAATCTTTTCTTCTTCTTCTTCTCCTCCTCCTCAAAGCCCCCTACTACCTAGTTGTATATTCTAGTTGTGAGTGCCTCTGGTTGTGCTATGTGGGACGCTGCCCCAGTATGGCCTGACAAGTGATGCCATATCCGTGCCCAGGATCCAAACTGGTGAAACCCCGGGCTGCTGAAGAGGAGCACGCAAACTTAAACACTCAGCCACGGGGCCAGTGCCCTGCAGTACCTTTTGAAATGGGACAGTGTAAGTCCTTCAATTTCATTGTTCTTTTTCAAGATTCTTTTAGAGAGATTCTGGATCTCTTGTATTTCTACATGAATTTCAAGATCAGAATTGGTCAATTTCTGCCAAAAAGCAAGCAGAGATTTTGATAGAAATTGTGTTGAATCTGTGTATCAATTTTGAGAGTATTCCCATCTTAACAATATTCAGTCTTCCAATCTATGAATACGGAATGTCTTCCTACTTATTTAGATCTTCACTTCTTTCTTTCAACGTTTTGTAGTTTTCAGTTTACGAGTCTTGTGTTTCTTTTGTTAAATTTATACCTAATTATTTTAATCTATTTGATGTTATTGTAATTAGAATTATTTTCCTAATTTCATTTTTGGAATTACTTGTATATAGTACAACTATTTGTACTATAAATTTGTACAAATATTTGTAAAAATACAATTGATTTTTGTATATTGGTCTTGTATCATGCAATCTTGTTGAACTTATCAGTTCTAATAGTTTTTTAGTGGATTCCTTAGGGCTTTCTACATACAAGTTCATATTACTTGCAAACAGAGATATTTTATTTCTTCCTTTACAATCTAGATGCCTCTCATTTTTTTCTTGCCTAACTGTCCTAGGAACATTTACAGTGATGAATAGATATGGTGAGAATGTACTTCTTTGTCTTGTCCCTGATATTAAGGGAAAGCCATCTTGTCTTTCCATCATTACGTATGACGGCCAGCTGTGGATGTTTTGTACATGCACTCAATCAGGTTGAGAAAGTTCTTCCTATTCCTAGTTTGCTAAGCATTCTTATCATGAGAGGGTTTTAGATTCTGTCAATTGCTTTTCTGCATCTATTGAGAATTTTTGTCCTTTATCCTATTAATATGGTGTATTATAGTAACTGATTTCTGAATGTTAAACCAATGTATGCATTCGTGGGATAAAGCCCACTTGGTCATGGTGTATAATCTTTTTTATATGTTGCTGGATGTGGTTTGCTATGATTTTGTTGAGGATTTTTTCCACCTATATTCATTAGATTGGTCTGTAGTTTCCCTGTGAAGTCTCTATCTGATTTTGGTATCAGAGTAATACTGACCTCATGGAACGAGTGGGGAAGGAAGTGTTCCTTCCTCTTTTCTTTTTGGAAAGGGTCTGTGAAGGACTGCTATTAATTCTTACTTAAACATTTGGTAGAATTCACCAGTGACACCATTTGTTCCTGGCCTTTTCTCTGTGGAAAGTTTTTTGACTATTAATTCAATCTCTTTACTTGTTTTGGGTTTATTTAGATTTTCTATTTCCTCTTGAGTAAGTTTTGGTGATGTGTCTTCCTAGGAATTTGTCCATTCCATCTATGTATCTAATTTGTTAGCATTCAGTTGTTCATAGCATTTTTTTTTTTTACTGTAAAATCAGTAGTAATGTCCCCCCTTTCATTCCTGATTTTAGTAATTTTAGTCTTCTCTTTTTTTCTTGGTTGGACTATAAAGATTTGCCAATTTTGTTGATCTTTTCAAAGAACAAACTTTCAGTTTCATGATTTTTCTCTGTTGTTGTTCTCTGCTCTATTTATTGCCACTCTAATCTCTAACATTTATAATTTCCTTACTTACGTTTGTCTTGGATTTAACTTGCTCTTTCCTATTTACTTATTGGTTTAAATTTCTTAAGGTGGAAGGTTAGGTTATTGATTTGAAATTTTCTTTTTTAATACAGGCATTGACAGCTATATTTCCCTCTAAGTACTGCTTTAGCTGCATACCATAAGTTTTGATATGTTGTATTTTCGTTTTCATTCCTCTCAAAGTACTTCCTAATTTCCCTCATGATTTCTCCTTTGAGGCACTGGTGAATTAGGAGAGAGCTGTTTAATTTCCAAATATTTGTGAATTTCCCAAATTTCCTTGTGTCATAATTTCTAATTTAATGCTATTCTTGAAGAACATACTTCACAGGATTTTAATTCTTTTAAATTTATTGAGGCATGTTTTATGGCCTTGCACATGGTTTATCCTGGAGAATGCTCTATGTGTACTTAAGAAGAATATTTATTCTGCTAATGTAGGGTGAGTATTCTATAGATGTCTGTTAAGTCTAGTTGGTTTGTAGTATTTCTATTTCCTTGTTGATCTTCTGCCTAGTTGTTCTATCAATTATTGAGAGTGGAGTATTAAAGTTTCCAACCATTATTGTTTACCTGTCTTTTTCTCCCTTAAATTGTCAGTTTTTGCTTCATATATTCTGGGGATTTGTTGTTAAGTTTAAGCATTGTTTTCCACTCTTTTTCATAACAATATACAGAATTTACATTGTGGGCTATTTTTTTTCAGATTCCACATATAAGTGATACTATCCAGTATTTGTCTTTCTCTGTCTAGCTTATTCTCTTAGCATAATGCCCTCAAGGTCCATCCATGTTGTCACAAATGGCAGGATTTCCTTCTTTCTTGTGGCTGGATAATATTGCATTGAATATACATACACGTCTTCTTTATCAATTTATCTGCTGATGGACACTTAAGTCATTTCCATGTCTTGGCTATTGTGAAAGCTGCTGCAATAAACACGGAAGTGCAGGTATCTCTTTGATATCCTGCTTTCATATCCTGTGGATACATATAGAACTGGTTTTCCTGGATCATACGGTAGTTCTATTTTAATTTTTTGAGGAACCTCCATATTGTTTTTCATAGTAGCTGCACTATGAGAATTTACATTCCCACCAACAGTTCACACAGGTTCTCTTTTCTCCAAATCCTCACAGACACTTCTTATCTCTTGTCTTTTTTATGATAAAAAACTAAAAACCTTCTGCACAGCAAAGGAAATCATCAACAAAATGAAACAGCAACCTACAGAAGGGGAGAAAATATTTGCAAACCATATATCTGATAAGGAGTTACTATCCAAAATATATAAATAACTCACACAAGTCAATGGCAAAAAAAATCTGATTACAAAAATGGGCAGAGGAATTGAACAGATGTTTTTCCAAACAAGACATATAAATTCCCCACAGGTACATGAAAAGGTGCTCAATATCACTAATGATCAGAGAAATGCAAATCAAAACCACAATGAAATATTACCTCATCTGTTAGAATGGCTGTAGTCAAAAAGACAAGAGGTAACAAACGTGGGCTAATATTTTATTGTGAAGACCTCTGGGACTACAATGTCATTTTAACATCGAGAAAACGTAAGCTTTGTTAGAAGCAGTAGTCTTAAAAGGAAACTGGACTTTCTTCTATACTGGGATATTATGCGGATGCAATAAACATAAAATTTGTGTTAGCGGTATTTCAAGTAAAATACCAGGAGTCATAGGTTTGCATTACACATTGGAATCAAGAAGACTTTATGCAAGAGGATGAAATTATGGAGTGACGTATCTGGGTACTGCTTTTCTCCTTTCTATAAAGGTACTTCTACCTCTCATTAAACATTTGTCTTCGTATTTCTGGGGTTTTTTTTCACTCACTTTTTGAGTAAGGCTAAAGATAAATTATGAATACACGGTTGTTATCCTCTGAGACTTTGGGAAAAAGGTAACGTGAATGTATAATTAACAGAACAGGAAATTCACTGAGCAGTTTTTAAAATAAAGACAAGTTTACCTACCTTGGAATAGTACCTTGTCTAATCCCCTTAATGCTAATTTCCCCCAACTTTAATTTCTAGAGGAAAGACCTTTTAACAGGTAAAAATGGATAACATTATTTTCAGGTGATGTTGTAATGAAAGTTCTTGAATAGTGACATTGCTACGTTAATAGGCATAATAAAAAATGGTTGATTTCTACCTTCACTTAGGCACTAATGCGGTACAACAGTTCTATCACTGGTAACTTAGTCAGTTTCTTTGTCTATTCCCTACAACAGCTCTTAAAACAACAATAAAAAGCCATTTCCATTATTCTTCAGGTATCCTACCTACCCACCTCTGCTTCACTTTCAGCTGAAGACCTAGCTTCCTCCATTTGACAAAAAGGAGGCCCTGTTGTAAAGATCTTCTCTTACTATCTTCTCCTCAACCTTAAAGCTAAACTGTATTTGTGCCAAACCTCGGCCCTTTACAGATATACGATCCCAAAAAAGGTACTCTCCTCCTTTTCAGAAGAGGCACCTCCTGATCCTGTCTCCTTCCAAGCCCTCTTAGAACCTTGCTCCATCATTTCTATTTTCTCTTTGATACCTTTATTCTCTCCACCACCACTCACATTTCCTTTCAGCCAAGAAACAGGATCAAATTTACTTCAATGTAAACACTTTGCCTTAACCTTGCTTCTCCCCTAATTAAACCAGTCCCCCTACTGCTTTTCACAGCCAAATTTCCCCAAAGAATAGTCTGAGCTTTGTTTCATTTCCTTACTTTCATTCATTCCTTAACCCATTACAATTTATTTTTCACCCCGTGACTCTGCTGAAATTACTCTTGCAAAGGTCCATGTTGTTCTAAGACCCAAATCAAAGGCCCCTTATCAATTCTCATTCTACTTGACAATTCAGCAGCATTTAATACTAGCGACCCTTTCTTTTTCAAACTCTCCAACTACAACTACTACTGAACACGAATGATTTCCAAGTCCCTGCCTCTAGCCAAGACCTCTCCCCTGAGCTCCAGATCTGTAGATCAAATTGACAACTGTACATATCTACACAAACAATCTCTAAACACCTCATAATCAACATCTCAAACGAACGGAAATACATTCTCTCTCTTCATTCTACCTCCTAAATATCTCTCAAGTCCAGCCCCACTATAACTACCTTTGTTCAAATCATCTTGCTAATCCTCAAATTGCCTTTTGGAGCAGACTACTGTTTGTGACTCCAACATCCATTCTCGCCTTCTTCTTGGATACAGAGCCTCCTAGCTAAAGACCACATTTCCCAGCCTCTCTGGCAGTTGTATGGCCATGTAAGTAAGTTCTCAGCAACAGAAAATGAGCAGAACTGGTGTGTGACTTCCAATCTCACTTGCTTCAAAGAAAAGGTGCTGGCCTTAAAATACCTCCGTCTCTCCTCTTGCAAACTAAACATAGACACACCAATGACCTAGCCTCACAAAAGCAGGTGGATGAGTTCTCTATACTGACGGCATAAAATGGAAGGAAAATGAACCCTTGAATGACCTCATGGAATAGAACTGAACAACCAACTTGGGCTTACCTCAGAACCGTTACATAAGAGAGAAATAAATGTCTATCTTGTTTAGGTCATTTTATTTTGTTGTTGTTATAGCAGTTAACCTGAACCATAATGTTAAAATATCTGGGGCTGTGAATCATAGAAGGTTATTAGGAAGAAGACTAATATTTAGCTTATGTTTTAAAAGATAACTGGAAGTAATGTGGCAGATGTATTGATATGTGGGTTAATACTGGAAACAGGGAGACTGTTAAGACGTATATTGAGAAAGGCAGTAGGGTTCCGGTTAACCGCTGTAACAACAACAAAAGTCAACAAAAGTCGAGTGAATATTAAATATATACACACACATAAACAGTGGGAGTGGGCAAGCCTTTCGAAGCATAAAGAAAAATATTGATAGATTTAGCTACATAATAACTGAAAACTTATCTACATCCAAAAGTCATATGGAAATTTTAAAGGCATACCAGAAAAAAATTACAACTTATTAAAAAAAGGATTAAAATCCCTAATAGAAAAAGAGCTTTTAAGAAAAGTCTAATACAAGATAAATATCTCAATAGAAAAATGGGCATCCTTTGATCTCAAGGGCCATCAAGAAACTTCTCTCCATCCTCAAGCTCTTCTCTAGGTTCCCTTCACTTTTATGTTGTAACTAAAACCTGGCTGTCCCCCAAGGACTCTGCTTCCTCTTTAGTATATTCCACATACTGCAGGACCTAGAAATGGGGTAGATAGCCTTCTCCATCCTCGCTGTTGCTTCCAAATACCTCTCCTTTCTCCTTCAAAAACCCAGCCTCTCCTGAAGTGCTTGCCATCACAATGTATCACCTCTTACCCTTCCTTGCAGCTGCAGTTCTGGAATTCTTAGCCATTCCCCCTCACATACTGATACTACAAGGCATCTGCCTCATTCTCTCCTCCAACAGTTCTTTTGTGCATCATTTTCGGTGACCTCAACATCCTCTCAAATGATCTATCAAAACACCCCAACCTCTTGAATACCTGACCTGCTCCGCAACAATCATCACCACTTCAGGTCACATGGGCATGCATTAAATGTTGTCACCTTTCATAAATGCATCATCTTTAAAATCTCTATTTCAAGTAATTCATTCAGATCATCCAATCTTTCCAGGTAACTGACTAATTCTCCCCCTACACCAATTTTCCTATCTCAGAGGAATGATCTCATTGACCTTAACAATTTTTACTATCCACCCCACCTTCCTGTCCTTACTTTCCTTCTTACTCAGCCCAGATTCCATGTACCCGCACTATAACCACTCCCTTACAAACACTTTAACTCTCAAAACCCCTCTCTCTCCATTATACTTGCCAAGCAGAACTATAACAATGATAAATCCCAGCTATCCTTTTCCCACACCTGTACCTGAGCAATAGCTACATACTAGACTCACTTTACACTTACAGTTTCCAATTTTAATGGGTCACTTATCAATGCCAGACAATCCTACTGCACTTATCCCACTATATATATAATTTTCCCACTTTCCACAATACATATCACCGTCCAATCTCCAAAACTATTTCACATGCTTTATCTCATTGCTAACTCTCCAATACACCCTCCAACTTTGACTCTGGGCTAATAACCATGTCCTATAGTTAAAAAAGGAAAATGGGTACAATCAGATAAGAACCCATCTTCCATCAGTTCCACCAACCTACCTGCATACATACTCATCGTCTGCCTTATCTCTTCTTAAACTGAATCAATTCTCCTTGCTCTTCGACTTTACCTTGGATCCCATCACTTTTCATTTTCTCAGACTTTATTCCTGGAGTTATCTGCATTATCTTTTCCAACATCAGTTTCTTCTCTACCGGTTCATTCCCACTGGCACAAAACATAACTTAGTATCATACATCCTAGAAAAACCCTCCAAAGGTCCTGCTCCAGCTGATGCCCCATTTCTCTGCTATGCATTTCAGCAAAAGGTTTTGAGAGGAGACTCTTTCTTGTTATCTGCAATTCCTTTCCTCCCATTATTTCCTTAACTAGCTCAGCTGTCCACTGATCTGACGTTATCAAAGTCACCAAAGTCAATGCTCAATTCTCAATCCTCGTCGTACTCTACATCTCTCAGCATCATCTGACACAGTTTATATCTCCCTCCTTCCTGAAAGACTTTATTCTATGGGCTTCCATAACAAACCACTCAGCAGGTATTTTCCTATCTAATTGGCTCCTCGTAAAGTTGTCTTTGCTGGGTTCTCCTCCTTCAGCAGACCTCTAATATTGGAATCACCCAGGGTTCTAACCTCAACCATCCTCCTCTTCTCTGTGTCTTCTTTCTCCCCAAATTACCTCATCTACTCCCACAGCTTTAAGTACTACCTATCCACTGATGACTCTCAAATTTGTATCTCTAACCTAACTTCTCCCAGGGCTCTAGATGCATATGTCAAACTGCCTATTCAACATCTCCAACTGGACATGTAACAGACATCTAAAACATACATACATTATTATATTTTAGTTCATGAAATTACTTATTTACATGTTTACTGTCTCTCTCAAATAAAATAGAAGCTTCTTCAGGGTACGAGTCTTCCTTATTTACCACTATTTGCCCAACACCTAGACCAATGCCTGGCAAATAGTAGACAATGAATAAATATTTATTAAATGACTGACATGAACAAGTTTTCACAAAATAAGTCCAAAAAATATATGGGGGAAAAAAGATACTGAATTGCTAGAAGACAAAGAAATGTTAATTAATTAGCAATAAGATACCAATTTTTGCTTAATAGAAAAGATTATTATAATGATACCCTTTATGGGCAAAGATATGGGGGGGGGGGAAACCTTGGAAATTTCAGGGAAAATCTTCCTAGCATATATCTAAACTCTTAAAAATGTACATATCCTCTGACCAGATAGGAATTTTTCATAACCAAATAACCATGTGTACAAGGACAAAAGATATCCTTGTGGGTATATGGTAATGTTGTTTGTAACTGTGAAAACTTGCTTTAAAATTATTAGGGACAGATGAAATAACTGTCATTTATATAATTGAATACTATGCTGCCAACTAAAAAATGGTGGTACAGAAATATTAACATGGAAAAATATTCATAAAATGCTTTTCATATGAAAAGTAGATGTACAAAATAAACCCATTACACATTGCTAAAATACTCATATACATGTGTTTCTATCTGTGGTAGGCCATGGCCAGGCCTGCTACAGCTCTGAAGACATAGTAAGAAATGGAACACAAAAGTACAGAATGGTGTCACAACAAACAATCGCCTTTTTTAATAGCAGTTACACCACTTGCTGAGTATTGATGACATCCCTCCCCAAGCCTGATGGTATAAATATGGCTGACAGATTACACACTGCACTGACCACCAGTTTGGGTTACCTCTGTGAGGACCTGGAGAAGCACTGGAGAGCTGTACCCATCCACATGCATCCTTATCTTAGTCATCCTTTGCAATGCTTGTTTTCTGGGTCAGCAGTAAGAAAGCAAATTAAGCTGATCCCTAATTAGTATATTCTTGCCTATCTTTGAACTCTGATCACCCCTTTGTGGTCTGCATAGTTAAGTACGTGTGTCTGTGTGTATATATGTGTGTGGGCGTTTGTACATACACACACAAAAAAATCTGGAGAAAATCAAGAGTTGACAGTGTTTACAAAAGTGGTAGAATGATGACTGATGTTTAGTTTCCTCTTTTTGTTTAGCTGTATTTTTTACACTTATTACAATGACCAAACTGTCCTTGCAATTTAAGTTTAAAAAAATGTTATAAACCGATGGTTAATCAAAAGACAATTGAGAAAAGCAGCTATAAGTTAAAGCCACATGAAGAAGGTTAGAAGCCCCAGTGAGATACTCAGACTAACTTTATATTTAAATAAATAATTTTGTCCAAATGTCTAAATAAGTTTTCATTTAGCTTCAGGTTCAAACTGGATATCAGTTGTAAAAAAAGAAACAAAACAACAAACTTTGCATGCAAATTCTTAAAATTCATCACGTTACACTTGACTATTTCAGATTTAGGTGTTGTTTTTCAAAAAGTGAAAGACTGGTCATCAGAATTCTCTTTTAGAAAAATGTGAACATAACACCACCATGAAGTTGTCCCCTGCACCACATTTCAAATCAAACCTTAATTTTACTAATCCTCTAGAGCTAACTACCAATTCCCAGAACACATTAAATGAGACTACAGGGAGGCAAGCAGCAAAATCCATACTGAAGGAAAAATTCTACAGAACAAATAACCAAGTTTCTTCAACAAAAAACTAAGGAAAAAGATAAAAGAGATGAAGCAGGAACTTACAGATAAAAAAGAAATTCGAGGAGGCAGGACCAAGACAGCGGAGTGAGTGGTCTTCTTTGTCTCTCCCCCTTCGAATCCACAACTAATTGGACATTCACCGATTAACAAAGGATATCCAGATAGCATCTCGAGATGCCTAAGAGTCTCGTGCTACTACACATCTGAAGGTGGACGGACTTCCCCGCCGGGAGGAGGTGGAAATAGGTGAAAACTCTCTGACTCCCGACCCCCAACCCCCCGACAGCCTAGTTCCTGCGGGAGGCTCTCTTCCAGCGGACTCCCCCATAGCATCGCCACACAGCAAGGGCAGGAGTGTGCACTCACCAGCAGAGTGACAGTGGAAACAGGTGACAACAGCCCCACCCAAGCCCCCTGCGATTACACCTAAGCCCAGGGGGAATCCCCAGGGTCCCGCACTGAGCGACAGGGAAGGCCTCCGCTCACCATTAGCAGGGAGGCCACGCCCAGAATCCAGGACAAAGGGAAACTCCCAGTGGGTGGATCCCCTGGCACGGCACAAGACCACAAGCTGCCGCTGGGCTCACGGTCTCCGGCACATGGATCAGTGCAAGGGTCGCCCGGACTTCCCGTAGATGTGCTTGGGGACACGGTTGGAGCTCCAGCGCCTGGCTCCGCGGCACGGGGGAAGGCCCCAGGGTCCCGCACCTCCCTGGCAGGGAAAACCTCTGCTTGCCATTAGCAGGGAGGCCACGCCCAGAATCCACGACAAAGGGAAGCTCCCGTTGGGCGGATTCCTCGGCATGGCACCAGACCATAAGCTACTGCTGGGCTCACGGTCTCCGGTGCACAGGTGAGTGCAGGGAGCGCCCGGACTTCCCGTAGACATGCTTGGGGACATGGTTGGAGCTCCAGGGTCCCGCACCTCCCTGGCAGGGAAAGCCTCTGCTTGCCATTAGCAGGGAGGCCACGCCCAGAATCCAGGACAAAGGGAAGCTCCCGTTGGGCGGATTCCTCGGCATGGCACCAGACCATAAGCTACTGCTGGGCTCACGGTCTCTGGAGCACGGGTCGGTGCAGGGGGTGCCCAGACTTCCGGTGGATGCGCTTGGGGACTGGGTGGAGCTCCAACACCCGGCTCCGTGGCCCTGGGGGAAGCTCCAGGGTCCTGCACCCCCCAGCAGGGAGGGCCTCTGCTCATCATTGGCAGGGAGGCCCTTCCCAGCATTCAGAACATCAGGAAGCTCCCTAGAGCAGAATTCCCCACAAGGCAGCAGCTTGCAAGCCACCGCCAGGCCACGGACTCTGGCCGTGTCCCAGACGAGGCAAGGGGCTCCCAGAGATCCCGTGAGAGTGGAGTGGGGCAGAGTGGGGCTCCGGTGAAACGGCTATGTAGCCCAGGGGGGAACTCCAGGGTCCTACAGCAGCCTCAGTGAAAGCCTCTGCACAGCACTAGTGGAGAGGTCCCGACTGGCAATCGCAAGGCGGGAAGGCCCTGGGGCAAAAGTAGCACAGCTAGGCGAGCTAATGACAGACTGCAGGAGATACCCATAGCTCTGCTGGGACCTATAGTAGACAAGTGTGATCTTGTGGGCTCTGTTAGGGCCAAAGCGCCGATTATAGGTGATCCTGCTCCTGGCTGCTGGGAAAGCCCACAACTCTGCTGCAGACGACAAGGAGGGAGCATGTCTAAGTGGGCTGCAACAGTAGGCACCAGCAGCCTGAGGCCCCCTTGCAATTGCTCCCACAACTGACGAGGGACCCTACAGGACCACTGTGACTACGAGGAGGGGTCCAGGTCCAGTCAGTAACAGCTGACGGGGTTTCTGGTTAGTGCAGTCTAAACAGCTGACCCCCGGCCACACCAGTCGCAACAAGTGGAAGCAGCGACTAAACTCTATCTCTATGTGGAGGCACAAATCCACGCCATCAAGCAGTATGAAAAAATATATTAAATCTCCAGAACAAAAGGAAAATGATAAGCACCCAGAAAACAATCCCAAAGACAATGAAATCTACAACCTAAATGACGATGATTTCAAAACTGCCATTATTAACAAACTCAACGAGTTAAAAGAGAATTCATATAGACAACTCAATGAGTTCAGGAGCTATGTCACAAAAGAGCTTGACACTATAAAGAAGAACCAACTAGAAATACTGGAGATGAAGAACACAATGGAGGAGATTAAGAAAATTCTGGACTCTGTGAACAGTAGGGTCGATAATATGGAGGACAGAATTAGCAATTTGGAGGATAGGAATATAGAAATGCTGCAGACAGAGGAGGAGAGAGAACAAAGACTAAAAAGAAATGAAGAAACTCTTCGAGAATTATCCAACTTAATTAGGAGATGCAACATAAGGATTATAGGTATACCAGCGAGAGAAGAGAAGGACAATGGGGCAGAAGGCCTGTTCAAAGAAATACTAGCTGAGAACTTTCCAAACTTGGGAAGAGAGATGGAACTCCATGTGACAGAAGCCAACAGATCTCCAAACTTTATTAGTGCAAGAAGACCAACCCCAAGGCATATAGTAGTGAAACTAGCAAAAGTCAACGACAAAGAGAAAATACTAAGGGCAGCCATGCAGAAGAAAATAACTTACAAAGGAAACCCCATAAGACTATCAGCAGATTTCTCAGGAGAGACCTTACAGGCTAGAAGAGATTGGAATGAAATATTCAAAACTCTGAAGGACAAAAACCTGCAGCCAAGAATACTCTAGCCAGCGAAAATATCCTTCAAATACGATGGAGAAATAAAAACTTTCCCAGATAAACAAAAGTTAAGGGAGTTCATCGCCACAAAACCTCCTCTTCAAGAAATGCTCAGGAAGAACCTCATTCCTGAAAAATCAAACAAAGGAAAGGGGTTACAAAATCCAGAACAAAGGAGATAAGCAGAAGGACCATAACACAAAGTAACAGCTCTCCAACAGGACAAAATGCAAAAGAACTGGAAAACAAGTGATAAAATGGCAACAGTAGGCCCCCACCTTTCAATAATCACTCTAAACGTGAATGGATTGAACTCTCCAATCAAAAGACACAGAGTGGCAGGATGGATCAAAGAATAAGATCCAACAATATGATGCCTCCAGTAAACACACCTCAGCCCCAAAGACAAACACAGACTGAAAGTGAAGGGATGGAAGACAATACTCCAAGCTAATAATGAACAAAAGAAAGCAGTTGTTGCCATACTTATATCAGACAAAGTAGACTTCAAAGCAAAACAGATAAAGAAAGGCAAAGAGGGGCAGTATATAATGATAAAAGGGACACTCCACCAAGATGACATAACATTTATAAATATATACGCACCTAACACAGGAGCACCAAAATTCATAAAGAAACTATTAACAAAACTAAAAGGAGACATCAACAGCAATACAATAGTAGTAGGGGACCTCAACACCCCATTAACACCAATGGACTGATCATCCAGACAGAAAACCAACAAGGAAATTGTAGAATTAAATGAAAAATTAGATCAGAGGGACCTAATAGATATATATAGGACACTGCATCCAAAAACAGCAGGTTACACATTCTTCTCAAGCACGCATGGAACATTCTCAAGGATAGACCATATCTTGGGAAACAAAGCAAGCATCAATAAGTTCAAGAGGGGTGAAATAATATTAAGCATCTTTTCTGATCACAATGCTATGAAACTAGAAATTAACTACAAGAATAAAGCTGGGAAAGGGCCAAAAATGTGGAGACTAAACAACATGCTACTGAACAAACAATGGATTATTAAAGAAATTAAAGAAGAAATCAAATATTATCTGGAGACAAATGAAAATGAAAACACACCGTACCAAATTATTTGGGACGCAGCAAAGGCAGTCCTAAGAGGGAAATCATTGCAATACAGGCTCACCTCAATAAGCAAGAAAAATCTTACATAAACAACCGTAAACGACACCTAACGGAATTAGAAAAAGAGGAACAAACAAAGCCCAAAGTCAGTAGAAGGAGGGAAATAATAAAAATTAGAGCAGAAATAAATGATATTGAAGCAAAAAAGACAGTAGAAAGGATCAATGAAACAAAGAGTGGTTCTTCAAAAAAATTAACAAAATTGACAAACCCTTAGCCAGACTCACTAAAAAAAAAAGAGAAGTCTCAAATAAATAAAATTAGAAATCAGAGAGGAGAAATCACAACAGAAACCGAAGAAATACAAAGCATCATAAGAGAATATTATGAAAAACTATATGCCAACAAATTGAACAACCTAGAAGAAATGGATAAATTCCTAGACTCATACAACCTACCCAAACTGAATCAGGAAGAAATGGAGAATCTGAATAGACCAATCACAAGTAAAGAAATAGAAACAGTAATCAAAAACCTCCCCAAAAATAAGAGTCCACAACCAGATGGCTTCTCTGGAGAATTCTACCAAACATTCAAAGAACATTTAATACCTATCCTTCTCAAACTATTCCAGAAAATAGAGGAAGGTGGAACACTCCCCAATACATTCTATGAAGCCAACATCACCCTGATCCCCAAACCTGACAAGGACAACACAAAGAAGGAAAACTACAGGCCAATATCACTGATGAACATAGATGCAAAAATCCTCAACAAAATTTTGGCAAACCGAATACAGCAATACATCAAAAAGATCATACACCATGATCAAGTGGGATTTATACCAGGGACACAGGGATGGTTCAACATCCGCAAGTCAATCAACATGATTCACTACATTAACAAAACGATAAACAAAAACCACATGATCATCTCAATAGATGCAGAGAAAGCATTCGACAAGATCCAACATCCATTTATGATAAAAACCCTCAATAAAATAGGTATAGAAGGAAAGTACCTCAACATAATAAAGGCCATATATGACAAACCCACAGCCAACATCATACTCAACAGACAAAAACTGAAACCCATCCCTCTCAGAACAGGAACAAGATAAGGGTGCCCACTTTCACCACTCTTATTCAACATAGTACTGGAGGTTTTGGCCAGAGCTATTCGGCAGGAAAAAGACATAAAAGGAATCCAAATAGGCAACGAAGAAGTAAAACTCTCGTTGTTTGCAGACGACATGATCTTATATATAGAAAACCCCAAAGAATCCACAGAAAAACTATCAGAAACAATCAACAACTACAGCAAAGTTGCAGGGTATAAAATCAACATACATAAATCAGTAGCATTTCTATATGCTAACAATGAACTAACAGAAAAAGATCTCAAGAACTCAATCCCATTCACGATCACAACAAAAAGAATAAAATACCTTGGGATAAATTTAACCAAGGAAGTGAAAGATCTATACAACGAAAACTACAAGACCTTCTTGAAAGAAATCGATGACGACATAAAGAGATGGAAAGACATTCCACGCACATGGATTGGAAGAATAAACATAGTTAAAATGTCCATACTACCTAAAGCAATCTACAGATTCAACGTTATCCTAATCAGAATTCCAATGTCATTCTTTACAGAAATGGAACAAAGAATCCTAAATTCATATGGGGCAACAAAAGACCCCAAATTGCCAAAGCAATCCTGAGAAAGAAGAACAAAGCTGGAGGCATCACAATCCCTGACTTCAAAACATACTACAAAGCTACAGTAATCAAAACAGCATGGTACTGGTACAAAAACAGGTGCACAGGTCAATGGAACAGAATTGAAAGCCCAGAAATAAAACCACACATCTATGGACAGCTAATCTTTGACAAAGGAGCTGAGGGCCTACAATGGAGGAAAGAAAGTCTCTTCAACAAATGGTGCTGGGAAAACTGGACAGCCACATGTAAAAGAATGAAAATCGACCATTCTTTTTCACCATTTACTAAAATAAACTCAAAATGGATCAAAGACCTAAAGATTAGGCCTGAAACGGTAAGTCTTCTAGAAGAGAATATCGGCAGTACACTCTTTGACATCAGCTTCAAAAGAATCTTTTCGGACACCATAACCCCTCACACGAGGGAAACAATAGAAAGAATAAACAAATGGGACTTCATCAGACTAAAGAGCTTCTTCAAGGCAAGGGAAAACAGGATTGAAACAAAAAAACAGCCCACTAATTGGGAAAAAATATTCACAAGTTATTTATCTGACAAAGGGTTAATCTCCATAATATAGAAAGAACTCACACAATTCAACAATAAAAAATCAAACAACCCAATTACAAAATGGGCAGGGGACATGAACAGACATTTCTCCAAAGAAGATATACAGATGGCCAATAGACACATGAAAAGATGCTCATCATCACTAATCATCAGGGACATGCAAATCAAAACTACACTAAGATATCACCTTACACCTGTTAGAATGGCAAAAATTTCCAAAACCAAGAGTGACAAATGTTGGAGAGGCTGTGGAGAAAAGGGAACCCTCAAACACTGTTGGTGGGAATGCAAAATGGTGCAGCCACTATGGAAAACAGTATGGAGATTCCTCAAAAAGTTAAGAATAGAAATACCTTATGACCCAGCCATCCCACTACTGGGTATCTACCCTAAGAACCTGAAATCAACAATTCCAAAAGTTCCATGCACCCCTATGTTCATCGCAGCGTTATTCACAATAGCCAAGTCATGGAACCAACCTAAGTGCCCAGCAACTGATGACTGGATAAAGAAGATGTGGTATATATATATATATATATATACAATGGAATACTACTCAGCCATAAAAAAGGACAAAGTCATCCCATTCACAACAACATGGACAGACCTTGAGAGTATTACCTTGAGTGAAATAAGCCAGACAGAGAAAGACGAACTCTGGATGACTCCACTCATAGGTGGTAGTTAACATATGGACAAAGAGAACTGATCAGTGGTTGCCAGGGGAAAGGGGGGGTGGGGGGAGGGCACTAGGGGTGAAGTGGTGTACCTACAACATGACTAATAATGATGTACAACTGTAATTTCACAAGGATGTTAACTTTCATAACCTTAATAAAAAAAAAGTACCATAAAAAAAAAAGAAATTCGAGACACATCAACTAATTGCAATGTGTGGACTTTATTTATTATTAAGAAGCTACTATTAATATTGTTAAGAGATGATAGTGGGATTGTGCTTATTTTTTTTATAACTTTATTAAAGCATATTTCAAAATCATGGAATTCATCCATATCAAATGGACAATTCAATGATTTTTTTAGTAAATTTACCAAGTTGTATAACCATCACTATAAATCAGTTTTAGAATATTTCCATTATCCCAATAAGATCCCCCATGTCCATTAACTGTTAATCCACCCCTGCCCCCCCCAACACAGCTGCCACTAATCCACTTTCTGACTCTACAGATTTGTCTTTTCTGAAGATCTCACATAAATGGAATCATACAATATGTAGTCTCTAGTGTCTGGCTCCTTTCACTCAGCATGGTTTTTAGGTTCATTTATGTCAAAGCATGTATCAGTAGTTTATTTCTTTTTTATTGCTAAATAGTATTCATTGTATGGGCATATTTTATCTATTCATTTACAAGTTGATGGACAATTAGGGTGTTTCCAACATCAAGCTATTATGAATAATGCTGATATGAACATTTTTCTGTGAAAACTGTTGCATTGGTAGATACAGAAGAGTGGAATTGCTGGGTCATTACAGCAAATTTATGTCTAACTTTTTAAGAAACTGTCAAATTGTTTTCCAAAGTGGATGCACTATTTTACATTCCCACCAGCAGTGTCTGCGGGTTCCTGCTTGTGGTTACATTTTGTGTTCTTATTCTTTAACCATACATGATGAAATATTAAGGGCTGAAATGATATGATATTTTGGATCTGATTCAAAATTATCAATAGGAAGAAGGAGGGTAGTGGGTATAGATGAAACAAGGTTGGTCATATCTTGATAACTGTACAGAAGGTAGTAGTAATAACAGCTACTTACTACTTACTCTGTGCCAGGCACTACTTTAAGTGATTTCGATACATTAGCTCATTTAATCCCTACAACAATCTTAAGAGGAAACTACTATTATTATCCTCATTTTAGAGATGAGAAAAGAGATCCAGAAAGCTTAAGCAGTGTAGTCAAGCCAGGACTAGAATCAAAGTAGCTTCAGAGAATGTGCTCTTAACCACTGAAACCATACACTTCAAGCTCACCAACAAGTAAACATTTCTCACAGGATATAAGCAAATTAAAACAAAGAAATTAAATACAAAAATTCAGGTTTCTTCTATGAAAATCTAAGTAGGGAAGCCAATCTTAGCTAAATTTAAGTGTACAGCACATATATGGTAATAGCCCCTGTTATCTCTGGGTAAAATATAAATGATTTTTCTTTTCTCTTTTTATTTAATTGTGTTCTCTACTTTTACTACAATGATCAATATATGTATGGCAGGGTTCAAGATTAACAGTATAACAATGTGAACACTTCATTAATCAGAAAACAAATGACTTAATGAACAATAAGGTTTTTCAAGTTCCTTTTTTTTTGAGGAAGATTATCCCTGAGCTAACATTTGTGCCCATCTTCCTCTATTTTACATGTGGGATGCCTGCAACAGCATGGCTTGACAGGCAGTGTGTAGGTCTGCACCCAGGATGGGAACCGGCAAACCCTGGGCCACCAAAGTGGAGCGTGCGAACTTAACCACTACACCACCGGGTAGGCTCCATCAAGTTCCTAATTTTTTAAAGGAAATTTTAAGATGTACTGAAAGAGTACTACGTACCAGGCCTGAAGTTCAGTGCTATGGACACAAATTTGATTAAAAGAAAGGCAATTCTAGAATGACAATATAGCTCTGTAAGTGCTATAACACAGCTATTCTTGCAGAGGAGTCACCTGATCAGACCAGGAATCAAGGAAGGCTTCCTGAAAGAGATGGCACTAAACTAATTTGAGGGAATAATGTACGTACAAACTACTTCTAATTAGAGATTATTTCATCAAGTAACACAGCCACTTCTAAATGGTTAAAAATGAAAGCCCTGCTTCAAACGCCAAATGTTAAATTTTCCTTTATCTCAGATTTCACCAATTTCAAATATCCCACTTAAGTTTCTTGTAAACTAAAGATAAGAGACTCAGAGAAAAGAAAAAAATTTTAGACTATGCAAAATCTGTAAATATGTATAACTGAGAAAGTTTTTTTAATTCATTATATCTCAGTGTGATTTGATCACAGTCAACATATCTTTCAAATTTCACCTCAATGGCACTTCTAAAAAGTCTACCGATAATCCAAATCAGGGGTGGGCAAACAACAGCAGCAGGTGGCCTGGTTTGCTAAGAGTAGTTTTTTAGCTAATAATGCTCTTCCATTTTAAGAAGGAGGAAGGCGAGAGAGAGGGAGAACTGTATACAAAATCCACATGTGGTTTACAAGGCCTAAAATATTTCACTACCTGACCTTTTACAGAAAAAGTTGCCCACCCTTAAAAAAAAAATTGCTGAGCGAACTTCTGCTCATACCGAAGCTAAAACTTGTTTCACCAATAAATTCACAGAATCAGTTTGCAGTGGAAGAAGCCATCAGCAAGGCACTATCCTTGCTCTAGAACTCAGTCTAGACACTAGAACAATTACTTGCCTATGGTGGGAGGGAGAAATAGAGGGAAGGGCTTTTAAAGAGAAGATTTAAAAAAAAAAAGAGAGAATGTAGCTAGCTCAGAAAGATGAGGGGTTTGCAGGGGGTGGAGGGAATTCAGGCATAGAATACAACTGAAGCAGACCAAAAATATGGAGTAGTCCTAGGGGCTTTCCAATAAGCTGCTCAAGTTGGAAAGTAACCATTATGATATTAACGACCCATGAAATGTGAGAGTTAGGTGTATTGAGAAAACTGAGACTCAGAGAACTGAAGTTACTCGCCTGAGTTTACAGAGCAAGAGAGTGGGACACAAGGAACTGGACTATAACCACCCAAATCTCAGTTTAGTTCTTTCCACTGTATCAAACTGCCCTCTCTCCACAGGACAATATTAACCTGGAAATATACCACTCTCAATTTGTGACAAATTAGCTTGAGTTCAGAGGGAACAAATTCTCTTCAGGAGGTGCCCCCTCTTTCCCAATTACTAGTCATTTTTCAGGGAAGTATTGAGCAGGGTGTCTACAGGTCTTAAAGAGGTAGAGGAAAGAGTAGACACCAGTTCTTTCTCAGAAGATGCTGGGAACAACAAGACCAAACATCATACAAGCCTTAAAACTATCCAGTGGCTTACAGCAATAAGGAACATCAAATTTCAATTAATTTACCTGGTTCCAATTTTATTACTTTAATTGCTGCCAATTCACCAGTGTTAACATTCCGCGCCTAAAAAAGAAGAAAAGATAATTGTGAAAAAAGTTTTCATAAAAAAACTTTGTCATTTTAGCTTACTGTTTATTTCCAATTATACGAAAATATTTTTAAAGCAAGAACTACTAAAGTGATTTGCATTTATAAAACAAACAGTATATGCTTCATAATGAATTTCAACATTACTGTATAAATTTAATAATGGTGATAATTATAATAGTTAATACACACACAGACCTAAGTATGTGGCAGGCACTATTCAAGTGTTTTTATATTAATTCATTTAATCCTCACAACAATCTTAGGTGGTAGGTACTAATATTGTTCCCCATGTTGCAGATGAGGAAACTGAAGCTCAGAGAAGTTAAAGAACTTGCCAAGGCCATTAGCCAGTAAGCAACAGTGCTGGGATTCTAACCCAAGCCGTCTGAATCCAAAGTCTGAGCTTTTAAGCATTATACTCTATTGCCATTTATTCAAAACCTGGTTAAAATTTTCAATTGATTAGCCTTAAACTTTTAAATTTAAAAACCTCAGAATATGAAAAGCTAATACAATTACATAACTATAAAAACAGCCCTCCTGCATCTGTTTAAATACACCTGATGGTACAATCAAGTAATTGCAGTTCAATAAAAACCAAATACATTTTTACAAGCTACATATTAAAAATAAAAATCACTTAAAAAAATCAATCCATAGGGCTGGCTCAGTGGTGCAGTGGTTAAGTGCGCACATTCTGCTTCGGTGGCCCAGGGTTCGCCAGTTTGGATCCCGGGTGTGGACATGGCACCGTTTGTCAAGCCATGCTGTGGTAAGCAGCCCACATATAAAACAGAGGAAGATGGGTACGGATGTTAGCTCAGGGCCAGCCTTCCTCAGTAAAAAAAGGAGGATTGGGAGCAGATGTTAGATCAGGGCTAATCTTCCTCAAAAAAAAAAAAAAAAACCAATCCATAATATTAGATTGCTGGTATTACAACTGTAATTATGTATAAATAAGCAGAAACTGTCAATCTGTACAAAAATGGTAATAATTCTTTGTCAATTTAAAGTGTTTTATACTTCAATCAGAACTTTCAAAATATTTTAAACTGTTATAACTGTTTATAATATTTAAACTATTAACTAAAACTTAATAATTTTTGTATCAACCAATGAAGACCAATTGATGCAATTTCCTGATCAGAAAAAGATTCATTTGTGTCACCAGAATTATTCTTAGTTGCAACATGCTCTTATTAAAATAGACTGCTGAAGACAAGTGAATCACTCACAAGGGATAATAAGAGCATTCACAGGGGAATTCTTCTAAGAATACTGAGGCATTAAAAATATCAGCCAAGGATCTAGGAAGGTAGATATGGCACACAGTCATTGCTGAAACATAATATTTAACTCAAAGAAGAACAAAAGTATCAAATGATCTCCCCATACAAATTAAAAAAAAATTAAAAAGAAATTTGCAAGGAAAACTCATTTCTCCTGAAAAAACCCCCATAACTAATGAATACGTATGATGCCAACTTATTACAGGCGGTATAAAACAGATTTGAACAGTTATTTCAAACTAAACTTAATTTCCATTAAATGAGACAGATATTTCAAATAGGGATAGATATTTATTCCTTTCCCTAGGATGAGAAGATACACATATATGATGAAATAGAAATAAAATCAAGACATCATTCTGGGCACATTTTGTAAAGGGAGGCAGAGTGTACCTGTAAAATACCAAGGTATGTCACATCAATGTTAGTCACAAATTCTCTCAAACACTGTCACAACTACTTGCCTTTCCTAACACTTTGATCTTTTCTATTAGGCTCCTCCTTGATACTTACTCTGTTCTTTAACCTGCATCTTTTTTTAACACTTCTCCATATAAAATAAGACAAGATGCTAGTCCAATTCTCAATTAAAAATCCTGCCATGGTTTTGTTTTCTGTTTATTGAAAAGCAATTCAGAGTAAGCATGATTTCACTATGGAAGAGCAGAGAAAACATGAACTCATAGAAAGCTGGGATGATTATTTTTATAGCAGAAATTTTGTTCCCAACTGACCACAAGAGGGCTCACTCTCTATAGACAACACAAGTTACACCGAGTCCAAAATGGCTGCTGTACACAATGTACTCTTCTAAAAATAGATTTACTAATAGTTAACACCAGCACATATTTAACAAAAGACTTGTGACACTTACTAAGTAGTTTACTTAAGTCAATATTTACTATAGGCTTGACTTATGAATACAATTTTTCAAAATTAAAATCAATCCAGAATTTTCTAAAGGTTAACAAGAGTTTTTAAATTATGACTCTTTAGAGTCATTAAGAAAACAAGACAGCTAAAATGATTACTGTTCTTTTGCCTTGTGAAATATTTTCCAATATGTAACATTTGACAGGATTAGGACAATTCATAAAAAGAAAGGAAGATTAAAAAAATCCTCAGGAAACGAATTTCTGAGGTTTTCCACATCAAAATCCATGTTTATTAATGAATAGGTCTTTAAAGTATTATGGTTCATCAAGAATCTTGGTCTTCTGGCTAAAATAAATCACATTTTCCTGTCTCTAAATTTACAATGGTCAAAGGTACATACTGAGGTAAATTTTAAAATGAATATCTCTATTATTGTGTAACTGCTACTGTTTTTCTCAATCACCTAGAGGAATTTATTAGAAAAAAATGAGAGTATGGTAAGTATTTTAAAATATTGCCATATATAAAGTTAAAAATTTCTAATTCAGCATCAGTAAACATACAATCTCCAGACTTGCTCAGAGCAGAAAACTGAGGCTAAATATTCTAAGCACCCAGACCTCGTCTTCTGCCACATCACTGATTTACCACTGTTCTTCACACGCCCTGAAAGTGATGTTCAGTTCACGGAGTTCTTGAGTTTAAAACTCTTCAGGAGCATACATCATTGCTTTAAAGACAAAAATTCAAGTTCCTTATCAGAGAACTTAAATTTTTTACTAAATAGAATACTTTTTATAACAGCTTTATTGGGATAAAATTCACATACCATAAAGTTCACCCCTGTAATGTGTAAATGGTAGTGATATTTAGTATATTCACAGTGATGTAACCATTACTACTATCTAATTCTGGAGCATTTTCATCACTCCAAAAAGAAACCCCAGACCCATTAGCAGTCACTCCCTATTCCTCCCAGTCCCTGTCAACTACTGGTCTACTTTTTGTCTCTATGGATTTGACTCTTCTGTATCTTTCATATAAATAGGATCATACAATATACAGTCCTTTGTAACTGGCTTCTTTCACCAAGCATAACATTTTCAGGCTCATTCATGTTGTGGCATGTATTGGTACCTTATTCCTTTTATTGCTGAATAATACTCCATTATATGGAAATATCACATTTTGTTTATCCATTTATCAGTTGAAGGATATACGGGTTGTTTCCACTTTTTGGCTATTACGATTAATGTTTCTATAAATAATAGTGTACAGATTTTTGTGTGGACCTATGTTTTCAATTCGCTCGGATACAGAACTAAGAGTGGATATGGTGAATCATATGGTAACTCTACTTTTAACTTTTTTTGTTGTTTTTGTTGAGGAAGAGTCACCCTGAGCTAATACCTGTGCCAATCTTCCTCTATTTTGTATGTGGGTCACCGCCACAGCATGGCTGATGAGTGGTATAGGTCTGTGCCCAGGATCCGAACCTGTAAACCCAGGCCACTAAAGTGGAGCGCACTGAACGTTACCACTATGTCACGGGGCCAGCCCCTATGTTTAACTTTTTGAAGAACTGTCAAACTGTTTCCCAAAATGGCTGCACCATTTTGCGTTATCACCAGCAACATGTGAGGGTTCCAATTTCTCCACAGCCTTGCTAATATTTGTTATTGCCTGTCTTTTTTATTTTAGCTATCCTAGTGGGTGTGAAGTGGTATCTCATTGTGGTTTCACTTGCAATTCACTAAGAACTAAGGACGTTGAGTATATTTGCACATGCTTATTGGCCATTTGAATATTTTCTTTGGAGAAACGGCTGTTCAATTCTTTGCCCATTTTTAATTGTGTCGTCTTTTTATTGTCAGTTTGTAAGAGTTTATAGATCCTGATTTAAGTCTCTTACCAACTACATGATTTGCAAACATTTAATCCCATTCTGTGAGTTGTCTTCATTTTCTCTTTGAAGCACAAGTTTTGTGGGGTTTTTTTGAGGAAGATTAGCCTTGAGCTAACATCTGCTGCCAATCATCCTCTTTTTTCTGAGGAAGACTGGCCCTGAGCTAACATCTGTGCCCATCTTCCTCTACTTTATATGTGGGATGCCTGCCACAGCATGGCTTGCCAAGCGGTGCCATGTCCATACCCGGGATCTGAACTGGCAAACCCCAGGCTGTCCAAGCCGAACATGCAAACTTAACCAGTGTGCCACTGGGCAGGCCCCAAAGCACAGGTTTTTAATACTGATGGAATCCAACTTATCTATTTTTCGTTGTTTGTGCTTTTGATATTGTAGCTAAAAAACCATTGCCTAACCCAAAGTCAAAGACTTTTTTCCTACGTTTTCTTCTAAGAGTTTTATAGTTTTAGCTCTTCCATTTAGGTCTATGATCAATTTTTAGTGAATTTTTGTATGGGGTCAGGTGGGACTTCAATCTCATTCTTTGCAGGTGGATATCCAGTTGTCAAATACAGCATCTTAACCATAAAACCCTTTACTATCTGGTCCTTGTTTGTCCTTCCAGTTACTCCCTAATTTGCACTTTATGTTCTAGCCAAATTAAACAACTTGCCATTCCCCAGTGCTATCTGCACTTTTGCCCTTTGGCACATACTGTCTGGACAAATGCTTGCTCCAACTCCCTCCTCTGGTCTAATTCCTTGACATTCTTTAAAACTCAGCTTAGATTATCACTTCCCACAAGCCTTTTTCTTGACTCCTATTCTGATTTAGGCATCCCCCTCACACACTCCCATAGACCCTGGGTGACCTTTCTCAAATGAGAGTGGGTCTGGTAAGGAAAATCTTGCAGATCTAGAACTGATCCCAGTTTAGGGGGCTCTTGGAAACTATTATGTTTCAAAGCTATCCCAGAATTCAGCTTGGTTCTGTCAGCCTTTTAGAGGCCATTCATATTAAAATTGGTTTGGCAAAGGATTTTTCTGAGATGATTTCGGATTGCTGAGTTACCACCAACAATCAGAAAAGTATTCCTTGAGTATGAGTGGTAGTAAATAACATGATCAAGAAGCAATCCTTAAGAGACAAAAAAAAAAGTGCTAGGTACTATATATAAAGTGAATTGGAGACAGTCATTATCAATAAAAAATCTGACCATCTATTACCAAGCACCATGGGGTATTCCAAGCTTACTATTTAGAAGGGGGCATCCAATGTGAATATGAAGAAAGATTCTTAAATTCAAAGTTTAGTCCTGGGTCTACCAATAACAAGTCTCTACCAGTAACCTGGCTCTCCCACTAACAGTGTCTCGTCCCCAATTCTCTCCCTCCAATTTAAAAAAGCAATGAAGTAAAAGACGATTTCTAAGGTTCCTTCTAATTCTAAAGTCAATGTTTAAATCAAATAATTTAAGTCTAAATTAACAGATTCCAAATATGACCCAGCTGGCTGGTTATGTAAGAATCATATGAGGAATTTAAAAACAAAACCAAACAACAAGAAAACACCACCACTGATTGTGAATCAATAGATTTAGGACAGAACCCAGGAATCTGTATTTAAAGCTACTGAGGGACTTCTGATGCTCAGTCAGGTTTCAGAACCTGGTCTAAGGTACTGTGACATTTGAGCAAAATATAAATACCAAATTCTAAGTCTGAAAGGGGTGTTACAGAGATGGCTTTATGAAGGAGATACCATTTAAGCAGAGGTTTGAGAGATGGGCTGGATTACAACAAACGCAGAAGAGGGATGGGAAAGAGGGCACAGAAAGAAAAGCATGAGCAAAGGCACAGAGACAGAAAACACAGGCTATTTTAAATGTACCAGGCAGGCCAAACCTCAGGGTGCCTCCCATATAATACCCTCTTTCGGCGGGAAATGGCTAACCCACAGCCCCTGCTGAAAGAATCATTTTGTTAGCTTTTCCACAGTTCCTTGGACTAGGTATGAGCCTACCACAAGAACAACCAATTTATAGGAAGACTGACAGTGAGGGTGACATACATCCTGGTTTGCCTAGGACACTACCAGTTTATACCTATTGTCCTACCAGAATTAAGAGTGCCCAATTTCACTCCCAAATTTACAATTAAATTTAATCTAATTTGAATGATAAATTATAAGGTCACTCCACCAATAAACCTTGAGCTGACTTGAAAAAAGGAAATAGGCCAATCAGATTCTTTAAAATAGGGGTCAGAAAACATGCCTGTTTTCATAAATCAAGTTTATTAGCCATGTTTGTTTAAATATTGTCTATGGCTGCTTTCACAATACATTTGGTAGTGCTAAAGAGTTGAGCTGGAGACCATATGGCACACAAATCCTGAAGTATTTACCGTCTGGCCCTTTACGAGAAAAAGTGGCTGACCCCGCCTCTAGTACAGCACTGTCCAAAAGAACTTTCTGCATTGATGGAAATGTTCTATATCTGCACTGTCCAATACAGTAGCCCCACGCCACATTAAGCTATTGGTCAATTGAAATGTGGCTAGTACAAGTGAAGAATTTAATTTTATTTCATTATTTGTGTATTCAATAAAATACTTAAATTTGGAGAGGGTTAAAAAAATTTTTAATTGAGGTATAACTGACATAGCATTGTATTTGTTTTAAGTGTACAACATAATGATTTGATATATGGATATATTGCAAAATGATTACCATAAGTTAAGATCCATCACCACACATAGTTAATTTTTTTCCTTGTGATCAGAACTTTTAAGATCTATTCTCTTAGCATCTTTCAAATATATGGTACAGTACTAACTGTAGTCACCATGCTGTACATTACATCCCCAAGACTTATTTAGACTATAAATGGAAAAAACCGACTTTTAAAAATAAAGTTCCAGTAGTTTTAACACATGTGCAGACTGTGTAACCACCACCTCCATCCGGAAACAGAAAAATTTCATCACTGCAAAAACTCCCCCTGGAAGTTCTTTTCTCCCCTCACCCCAACCCCTGGCAACTACTGATTTGTTCTTTACCATTGTAGTTTTGTCTTTTCAAGAATTTCATATAAATTAACTCATTCATTATATAACTTGTTGAGACTGTCTTCTTTTACCAAGTTGCTGTATGTATCATTAGTTTGCTTCTTTTTACAGTTGAGTAGTATTCCACTGTACGGACATACCACAGTTTATCCACTACCAGTGAAAGGATGAATCAACTGTTTTCAGTTTCTGGTGAGTATTAATCAAGCTGCTGTAAACATTTGCATACACATTACTAAAATACCCAGGAGCGGGGATGGGTCATGTGGTAGGTGTACGTTTAACTTTATAAGAAATCATCACAACTCCTTCTAGAATGGCTGTATACTGGTCACTTCCACCAGGAACATATGAGAGTTCCAGTTCCACATCCTTGCAGTAGTTGGTGCCATACTTTTTAATTCAGTCATTCTAACAGGTTTATAATGGTATCTCACAGTGGTTTTAGTTTGCATTTCCCTAATGGTTAATGATACTGAACATCTATTCATGTGCTTATTAGCCATGCTTTGCTGACATGTCTTCTAGACTTTTGTCTATGTTTTAATTGGGATAATTTTCTTATTGAGTTTTGAGAGTTCTTTATATATTCTAGACAGAAGTTTTTTGTCAGGCCGATGATTTGCACATGTTTTCTTCCAGTCCATGGCTTGTCTTTTCATTCTCTTAATAGTGTTTTTTGCAGAGTGTTATGGACTGAACTGCATGCCCCCCAAATTTGCATATTTAAGTCCTAACCCCCTCCCACCCCACACCTTAGAATGTGACTGTATTTGGAGACAGGGCTTTTAAAGAGGTAATTAAGGTTAAACGAAGCCATATGGGTAGGCCCTAATCAAATACGACTAGCATACTTATAGAAAGAGGAAGAGACACCAGAGATGCACACACAGAGAAAAGGCGATGTGAGAACACAGCAAGAAGGTGACAACTTACAATCCAAGGAAAGAGGGCTCAGGAGAAACCAACCCTACCAGCACCTTCATCTTGGACTTCCCATCTCCAGAACTGCAAAATACCAAAATTTTTATTGTTTAAGCCACCTACTCTGTGGTATTTTGATTTTGTTACAGCAGCCCTAGCAAACTAAGATATAGAGCAACAAGTTTTTGCTTTTGATAAAGTCCAATTTATCAACTGTTTCCTTTTATGAACTGTGTTTTTGGTGTCATGTCTAAGACCTTTTTGCTTATTAACCCCATGTCATAAAACTTTTTTCCTATGTTATCTTCCAAAAGAACAAGTTTTACATTTAGATTTATGAACATTTTGAGTTAATTTTTGTTTAAGGTGTGACGTTTAAGTCAAGGTCCTTTTTTTTTTTTTTTGCATGTATATGTTGAACTGGTCTAATATTATTTGTTGAAAAGACTATCTTTCCTTCTTTGAATTACCTTTCACCTTCTCAAAATCAATTGGCTATATTGTATGGGTCTATTTCTAGATTCTATATTGATCCACTGATCTTGTGTCTATCCCTTACTAATACTACATACAATCTTGCTTACTACAGCTTTATAGTAAGTCTTAAAAAATAGGTATTGGGGGGCTGGCCCCTTGGCCAACTGGTTAAGTTCGCGCGCTCCGCTGCAAGCAGCCCAGTGTTTCATTGGTTCGAATCCTGGGTGCGGACATGGCACTGCTCATCAAACCACGCTGAGGCAGCGTCCCACATGCCACAACTAGAAGACCCACAACGAAGAATATATAACTATGTACCTGGGGGCTTTGGGAAGAAAAAGGAAAAAAATAAAATCTTAAAAAAAAAAAATAGGTATTGGGATTCCTCCAACTTTTTCTTTTTCAAAGTTGCTTTAGCTATTCTAAGATCTCTGCCTTTCCATATAAATTTTAGAACCAGCTTGTCTATACTTATTTTAAAAAATTCTGCTGGGATAATGATTAGAATTATATTAAATCTATAGATCAATTTGGGGAGAACTGACATCTTTACTACTACAGAGAGTCTTCCAATCCATGAAGGCTACTACTCTCTACTTAGGTTTCCTTTGGTATTTTTATCAGTGTTTCATAGTTATCAGCATACAGATCCTATACATTATTTTAATTTTGACTTTAATAGCCATGTGTGACAACTGTATTAGATATCACAGCTCTAAAATAATTTGAATTTGAAAATACTGAGAAATAGTACTACCACGCAACGTAACTCAGTGTGAAAACAACGCTATAAAATTGTGCCAGTGTCTTAGCAAGCAGAACCCAGGACAAAGCAAAGTTTTGAAGAAACAGAAAAGATACAACAAGGAGACAGTCAATAAAGGGCAGAGAACAGAACAAATGCACAGGGGAGAAAAATAAGAGAACATGAGAAAGGAAGAGATCTCCAAAGCTGCCTGAGCTCCTGACAACTTTCCAGTTCCATATCACATCTATCTTTACAATAGCTTGTCTTTTCTTGAATTAACTTGAAAGGATCTTTGTTTCTTGAAAGCAGATTAATTAAAGATCTAAATTTCCTATATGATGTTAATTAAAAAAAAAAGAAAGAAAAAAACAGACTGAGACTATCATACTAACTTGAAAAAATGCACTTAATAGCTAACGACTGAACAAAGACGTGGAAAATAATCTGCGAATGATAAAAGGCAATATACCAATAAGTTATATTTCAAAGTTTAATTTTTAAGTTGTTTGGAATTCAAATGGACTTGTTCCATATCAACACTTTTAAATAGTAATTGGTAGACCACAAATGTCAATTTTACTAATAATATGGATAAAACTTAACAGTGGCATTGAGTTTGGGCTAGGATAAGGGACTAGGTAATCAAATTCCAACTTCCCACTATGGAAGCAATAGCAAGAGCACCTCTACCCCAATGGTGCTCAAACTCCAATGTGTACAAAAAATCACCTAAGGTTTTGCTTTTGGAAATATGTTAGGCGACATATAAAAATCCTTCCTATTACAAATACCTAGATATGGCAGATAAGATACAACAAAAACTCTTTTAAATGCACTGCTGAACTCACAAGTAAAGAAATCCAGAGGAGGCAAAAACAACGAGAAAATAGTAATTAGCTCAAAAAATATCTGCTGAACACATTTAAACTGAACAAAATCAGAGTGGTAAGCAAGAGCTAAAGCCATGACCTTAGCTTAAACTTGGAATCTAGGGACCGGAATGTTGATTTTTATTAGATGTGATGAAAGCTGGAATTGAGACTGCATAAAACCGGCAATGCCCTTGAAAGGCCACCCCGCTCCGTGAACAGGAGGTGAGGGCTGGTGTCTGTCCACGACAAAGAAAGCAAATGAAAACCAACTGTTCAAATCAGGCCTTCACTGGAATGGGGTCACCTGAAAATTCCTAATTACAAGTCTGTTCTTAAAGTATAAATTTACACTTCTTGCAAGGACCAGGAGCCTCAAGCCAAGAATTTAAGCTGTTTCTGGGTTGATGGTAAGAAAAAACACCTGTGAAAAACAGAAGCAAATTCTCTATAGTAAAGCACACCATCAACCTTTGCCCCAGGAGATTCCTAAATATTAGTATTAGCCAAATATGAGATTAAAACAAAATTATCAAACTGAAAGGAAACAAACCACCACAACAGCAAAAGCTATGGACAACAGCTTAAGAAGTTCAAATTTTGGAATTAACAGACATATAATATAAAATTACAGTTATGTATGTTTTAAAAGTTTATGGAATTGAAAGAAGGTACTAAACACACAGGCCAGAAACAAGAAGCTAACAAAAATGACTTCCCAGACAGGAAAAAAAGAACCTTATAGAATTTCTGGAAATAAAAAACATAATCTTTGAAATTAAAAACCTAATTGGAGCAGAGAGACAGAATTAGTAAACCAATGACAGATCTGAAACAGCAAGGAGAAACAAAGAGAAGATATGAAAGAGACTAAGAGAAATTCTAAAATCATCTCATCTCATAAAATCATCTCATGAAAAAGAGATTAGCATACATCTAATTAAAGTTTCAGAAAGAAAGAAAACAGAAAAAATGGAGAAGCCATATTTTAAGAGAGAGTGACTCAACTTTTTCCAGAAAGGATATAAGACCTCAGATTCAGAAGATATAACAAGTACCAAGGAGGATAAAGAAAAAAGAAACCCCCACATCCAGACACATCATATCAAACTGCAAAATACTAAAGACAAAGGGGTGATCTTTAAAATCATCTGAGAAAAGGAGTCATTATCTACAAAGGAATAACAATTAGACTTCTCAGAGAAACAACAAACGTCAGAAGAACTGAAGAATAATACTGTGCTGAAAGACATTTAAGTCAATCTAGAATTATATTCCCAGGTAAAACACTGTTTGAGAAATAGGACAAAATAAACCTTTTTTTTGCAAAAACTGAGAGTTTACCCACCAAAAGGTGAGCAGTACATTCTTCAAAAGCTAAATTTCAGGATAAAAAACATGACTCAGAAGGAAAGTCTAAAATGCAAGGAGGGCTAAAAATCAAATAAATTGGCAATCATCGGTTGACATAAACACACACTGATGACTGTAGAAAGAAATAATAATGTCTAATTTATGCAACTTTTTAAAAGCTAGAACTCAAATTCTAAACAAAATGGCATGTAACAGGGAGGTATGATTTACATTAAAGTGCTCTAGGGCCAGCCCGGTGGCGTAGCAGTTAAATTCACATGTTCCACTTCAGCAGCCTTGGGTTCGCTGGTTCGGATCCCGGGTGCAGACATACGCACCACTTATCAAACCATGCTGTGGCAGGTGTCCCACATATAAAGTAGAGGAAGATGGGCATGGATGTTAGCTCAGGTTCAATCTTCCTCAGCAAAAAGAGGAGGATTAGGGGCAGATGTTAGCTCAGGGCTGATCTTCCTCAAAAAAATAAAAAAGTGCTCTAAGGACCTTGTATTGTTTGGGAAGTATGCAGAGTTAATGAGTAATTTGAGGTGTGGGGTTAGACATAAGTATTAAATTATTAAGAGTAACTTCTAGAACAATAAAAGTACTATCAGCAATGATGTGTAATTGAGGAGGACAGTAGGCCCCATAAGGTAGAAAGGAGGTGTTTGGAAATGTATGAGGGCATTCTGGGTCGCAGCAATAACTGGGGATGATAACTGAATTTGGTAGGTAGAAGCCAAGGACTTTAAATGTCCTGCTGTGCCTGCAAGCACCACACAGTGACAGTCCTGGCCAAAATGCCAACAGCACCTACACTGTATATACCTACCAAAAATAGAATTTCAACAATATGGAAATTAAACAATGTAATAAAAATCACCTGTAAATGTGCTTTAACTCACAGATTCTTGGGCTCCACATAGATTCGGAATCAATAAGTCTGAGGTGAGACTCAGGAACCTAGGATTTTAATAAGGACGCAGGTGATTGTGATGCAACAATCAAGCAATAACACTTTGAGAAACACTGAAGCCTAATGAGGGTGAGGTGGTAGATTAATTGGGTTTCAGAGACTCCCATTACAGGGAGAGGCTCTGGAGCAAGAGCCGGCCAGTACTGAGGAGAAATCTAGCAGCAGGGAGCAGGTGGTGGCTAAAGTTCACATGCACATACTACTAGGTGTCCCCAAATCAGAAACCACAGATTAGAAGGGAAAGCATTTTTCTAAGATTAATAACAACATAAGTAAAACAGTGCTTTCTCATTAAATAAATTGCTTTTTCTTTTAAATATTGGAAATGAAAACATAATAGAATGGTTCAGGACACCATCAATAAAATAATTTAATCCACAACCTACAAATGAAGCATATGTAAAACAGATGGTAGGAAGGTCTGTCTTCCAAAGTCCTGGCCACACTCTGACCTACATCCCTTTAGTAAATGCCCTTCATTCACCAATTCCTAATATCTGGGATGTGACTGCTGAGGAGCAGCAGAAAGTATTTCTGAAAAATGTTAAATACATTTAGCAAAAAAAAAAAAGAGTTCCTTGGTTAAATATTGAAAATAATACATAGTATATTCTCTTCCTAGAGATTAACAATGCCTAACAGCACATGAAAAGAATCTGAAGATTCTACAGTAAGGAAATCTATTAGCTTTTGTTTGACTCCACATTACCCACCATAATTTGATTAAGGAACTCCCAATTCCTCCCCGTCTTTATTAGCAAATTTAAGACTTAGAAAAATATATTCCTTTAAGTAAATGTTCTTTATTCACTGCTGCATCCTTGGCACCTAGGACAGTGTCTGGAACACAACAGGCATTCAAAAAATGTTTGCTGAGGGGCTGGCCCTGTGGCCAAGTGGTTAAGTTCGCAAACTCTGCTGCCGGTGGCCCAGTGCTTCGTCAGTTCGAATCCTGGGCGTGGACATGGCACTGCTCATCAAACCACACTGAGGCAGTGTCCCACATGCCACAACTAGAAGGACCCACAACGAAGAATACACAACTATGTACCGGGGGGCTTTGGGGAGAAAAAGGAAAAAAATAAAATCTTTAAAAAAAAAAAGTTTGCTGAATGAGTAATTAAAATCAGTTGCATGCTGGTAAACGTTTAAAAATCAGCTTGGGGGATAAGGGCAGAGCAAGCCTTCATTGGTATATTTCAGCACTGTAAACACTCCCACCATGGTGGATCACAAGCTACCAACTTGACATCTCTGAGCAGAGTTGAGATGAGATGTTCATAATCTCACAAACATAAAACAGCTCCAGGACATCAGTGATTAAAAATGCTAAAATGTAGTTTATTTTATGCAAATACAGAGTAACACCTCATTAACTACTATCCCTGAGGAACTAAGAGTTTTCCAGATAACGGGATAAATGTCAAGTGTTAAATATTTAGTTCAAAGAAGAAGGTGCCGCATAATGACATTTTGGTCAACGATGAACCACATATATGATGGTGGTCCCATTAGACTAGTATCATATAGCTTAGGGGTGTAGTTGGCTTTACTACCCAGGTTTGTCTAAGTGCTGTAGGGGAGGAAAAATTTTCCTCTACCCTTCTAGGTTCCTCTGGCTGGTCTAAGTTTAAAATTGACATGAGATAGAGTGACAGGAGAAAAACCCAAGTTTAATAACACGTATACACAGGAGAAACCCAGGGAAATCAAATAACTTGCCAAAATGGCTGAAGCTCTCACCTTAATACCATTCTCTATTAAAGAAAAAAGAAGATGCTGGGGGTAGGGAGAGGCAGAGACTCCAAAGGGAAGGAAGGCAATTCACAGGTAGGTGAAAATGAGCAAATACTTGGAAAACAAGTGTTTGGCTACACAGAAACAGAAGAACACAGAGGGGAGCCCAACAAACAGGTTTTTCTAAGATCCTCCCTGTCTACTGCCTAGTTCACATTACACTAAGTTGAGAGCTCACTTCCTGAGGCAGTTTTTTTGTCTGAATTCTTTTAGGCAGTTAAGGGAGACGTAACATGAAAAACTTTCTGAGTCTTCTGTTTGTTAAAAATAATCAGCCGAGGGGTCGGCCCAGTGGTGTAGTGGTTAAATCTGCGTGCTACACTTAGGCATTCCAGGGTTCGAAGGTTCAGATCCCCAGTGTGGACCTACACACTGCTCACCAAGCCATGCTATGGCAGCATCCCACATACAAAATAGAGGAAGACTGGCACAGATTTTAGCTCAGGGACAATCTTCCTCAAGCAAAATGAGGAAGATTGGCAACAGATCTTAGGGCCAATCTTCCTCACTAAAAAAACCAAGAATAATCGGCCTAAAGTAATTCTCACATTAAAGAGACACATCTTACAGTGGCAAATTTTGTTCCCGTTCAGCATACTCTATGATGTTTGTACAATGAAATTGCCTAACCACGCATTTCTCAGAAGGTACCCCACCACTAAGTGATGTATCTCTGTGTTTATTAAGTGTGTGGTACAAAATTTAGCATTTTTTGTTAACTCAGTACTGTCAGTTATCTATAAACTATCATAAAGTGATGCTCTTAAAGGCGACTGAGGTATGTAAAGCTCTTTGCCCCTTTACTAAATCTTGGGTTCTTAACCTGGGGCCCAAGGATGGACTTCAGGGAACCCAAGAAACCCCAGCCACTAAATGAAAATTGATACATGTTTATGCATCTTTCTGGGAAGAAAGTCTACAGCTTCCATCAGATATCTCAAAGCGTCCATAACCCAAAGGTTAAGAACCACTTCTCCAAACAAATCCAACTGTTCCACTTGTTTAATTTGAGGGGTTTTGGTTTCTCCCTCCCTCTCAGCAGGTTGTCACTGGTTATTTCTTATTCAGTGTGCTGCTTAGGAAACACCACTTCCTTCTAATTTGCTCTATGTGGGCTTGTTAGAAAATGTGTTATAATTAAATCACTGAGGGATTCACCCATGAAAATAGTGAATAAAAAAATAAAACCATGAAAGCTGATGGGTGGCATGTATTATGTCAAATAAACTGAATATTTATTTATGCAGATAATTCATGGTCCAGATTAATTATATTAAAAAAGACACACAAAAGATTCTGCCCAATAAAATCTTTGTCTTACCAGAAGCTTTTTGTTTATTTTTAAATACATTTATTTAAGATAATTTCTATCTTACAAAGGAATATACCTTTCAAACACATGGTCATGAAACTTAGCACCTATCCATTTGAGAACCCCATTTTGTATGTAGTAATCAGAATCTATTCATGAAAAAAAAGCTATGTAACAGCAAACTTCTGGGGTGAGTGAACAAATTACTGGAAGATTTGCCTGCATTTGAGGGCTGGATTTATATCTTTTATTAAAATCAGTCATGTGAAAAGGACATACATACGCTTTTTCATGACAGAAAATTCCAAACTTAAATATATTTATCAAATAGACTAACAGCTTCATCAAATCTATGACTATTACTTTCACAAGCATTGCTAGTAATGATATTAGAAACATTTTGTTATAAAACCATAGAAAAATTGTTCTATTATCCCTCCTTTCACTAAAATTCCACCTATTATTACAGAAGAATGACCAATATGAACACTACTTTTTTCACGTTTCTCCACTGTCACCAACACACTTCAACAGCATCTCATTTACTTCTGTTACTGCTGGGCTTCTACTTCAATTACATTATGGTAATCTCAGAGGATAAACTGAAGGAGGGGCCAGCGGAAGTGCAACAACCTCTAAGGACATATTATATTAGAGAGGCCGGAAATGATGACCGCCTGAACTAAAATAATTTAATGGGAATGAATAGAAATGGTTAAAATTCCACTTTATTCCACGTTTTCCAGTTTGTGGCTATCCAAAGCCAAAATTAACAAAAATCACATTATATTTGCTTAAGTGATTACATCCAGGAATAAACAGCTATGATTCCTGCTGTACTTTCAATCCAGAGTTGTCCAAAACAGTCCTCAAACGAAGGGATATAATGGAGCAGGGCCACTCCTCTCCAATAAAGCTGGACCTGAACTCACTCAGGCTGCCAAGTATCAAGACAGAATATCCTCAAACAAGTTATGAAAAAGCTTAGCCAGATGGACCAGAAAAAGAAATGTAAGAGCGGATTACGGAAAAAAAGAAGACCAGTTCAGAAAATAAGACAGAGAGAATGTAGTTATAAGGCCAAAGACAAGACTAAACAGAGACAGGCATGGCCGTGGCTAGACACCCAGATCACTGACGATAACTGAAACTGACCCCAGAGGTGATGCATATTATTTTCAGGTACTATATTTTGGTGGATATCTTGTCGTTTCCCATGATAATCTCACATAGGTCTTTAAGCGCTGAAGTAAGGAAATCAGACAATGAGTTTCTATCACCCTTGATCAGTGTTAAATCTTCCTTCCAAAGTCTCTTGAATCTGGCCTGGAAAGAGATCTTCCTGTGAGTCAGATGGAATCAGAATCCATTAAACTGCTGAGGTAATCATTCTCTAATTATTCTCCCAGAAACAGGAATCTCACAATGTGAAGCAAACATTTATGAACTTACAATTCTAGTCTTGTTAGAAATCTATTCTTTTAAATTAGGAAAATGAGCATTTTACAGAAAATAAAAATTAAAGGACAAAAAGTAAAATACTTCCCCTTTATTTTTGTTTCTTTGTCCTTTAATCCCAGGGGCAAACTAGAATAACCCCTTTAGAAACCTTTATTCCATTGAAATAAACCAACAGGCAGGCAAGATGGTGCATGTATGCAAGCAAACATAAGCACACACAGCAATATAGCACAGTGGTTATGAGGATGTTCAGCTCCATCATTTATTATGGATACACACATTAAAATATATTTATTAGCTTGTACGACACTGAGCAAGTTCTTTAACCTCCATGGGCCAGTTTCCTCACCTATAAAATGGAGATAATAAATGAGGTAAAGTACCTCATTGTAGTTGTGAGGATTAAATTAGGCAGTGCTTGTAAAGCACTTAGAACACTAAAGGCAGATATTAAGAGCTCACTAAGTATCGACTATTATTCTATTATTAATCAAACCCACACCTAAACGCATAAAATTTCATGTTAAAATTGCAGTAAGGTAAATAACGTTTATTCTCTTCATTGCAACGTTCTATGTTTCCTAAATATGATCAGATAAGCAAAAAATCTTATTTTAAAATTTAAGCAATTTCAACGTGTATCTAAGATCAAAGACAGAGGGTGGGATTTTTGTACCTTTTGTTTCCCACTGTCTTAACTCAGTAAAGCGACCCTCAAAATTTGGATAAACTGGGAAAATACTGAGAAATCTACATGAATCTGCTTAAAATGGACTATACTATGCATGTTTAGGAAAAACAGCAATTTCAATTTCTGTAAAAAAGCATTTAATATCAAGTAGGAACTTCACAGTTGTGTCTAGTAAGATGATGTTTACGCAAACCAAATTCAGTAGTCCCCCCTTACCTGAGTTTTCGCTTTCCGTAGTTTCAGTTACCCGTATACCAAAAATATTAAATGGAAAATCCCAGAAATAAACAATTCATAAGTTTTAAATTGTGTGTTGTTCTGAGTAGCATGACGAAACCTCACGGTGTCCCACTCCGTCCCAACCCAGGACATGAATCACCCCTTTGTCCAGTGTATCCACGCAGTATACGTTACCTGACCGTTAGTCACTTAGTGGCGTCTGGGTTATCAGATCGACTGTTGTCTTATCACAGTGCTTTTGTTTAAGTAACACTTATTTTACTTAAAGGCCCCAAAGGGCAAGAGCAGTGAGTTGACAATTCGGATATGCCAAAGAGAAGTCATAAAGTGCTTCCTTTAAGTGAAAAGTTCTTGACTTTAACAAGGAAAGAAAAAAAATCATATGCTGAGGTTGCTAAGATCTATAGTAACTTTTATTATCGTATACTGTTATAATTGTCTGATTTTATTAGTTGTTGTTGTTAATCTCTTACGGTGCCTAATTTATAAATTAGACTTTATCAAAGGTGTGTGTGTACAGGAAAAAACAGGGTTCAGTACTATCCACAGTTTCAGGCATCCACTAGGGGTCTCGGAATGCATCCCCCACACCTAAGGGGGACTACTATAATCATTATACAAAGTAAAAAACCATCTTTTAAAATAATCTGTTTTAGAAATATAAATTTACATGAAGCTGTTACCCAACAGTAGAGATTGGTACAGTTAATTGTATCAATTAATTATGAACTTGGTCTGATTATGCTGGCATGGTATACCCTAAATCAACATTTAAGGACTTATCTGAAAGGTTAGGAAAAGGGTAGCAAAGCAAGTAAGTATTTTATCTCAAATTGTGCATGACAGAAACACACTATCATAGTGATCATCCAATAATATCTCAGTTACTAGAAAAGACTTCCTGAAAATCTGAGCAAATGAAATAGCTCCAAAAGCATGATTTTTAAAAAAAGATTTGTTTGGCATTAGTAAAGTGTACTTGAAGCAGCCAGCAACAATGAAATGACTGAGAATTAAGAAACCTAAGCGGCGAACCTGGTGGCACAGTGGTTAAACTCATACATTCCGCTTCGGCGGCCCAGGGTGCACCAGTTTGGATCCCAGGTGTGGACCTACACACCACTTGTCAAGCCACGCTGTGGTAGGCATCCCACATATAAAGTAGAGGAAGATGGGCATGGATGTTGGCTCAGGGCCAGTCTTCCTCAGCAAAAGAGGAGGATTGGTGGCAGATGTTAGCTCAGGGCTAATCTTCCTTAAAGAAAAAAAAAAGAAAGAAAGAAAAAGAAATCTAAGATCATAACCTGATGTACTATGATCATGTGTTTCCATTTTGATTGGCCACTGAGATCTACAGAAGGTTAGATGCTCCACACAAAAGCTGAAAAGCAGAGGAAAGGAAGCAAATAAAGTGGGAGTGTTGGTAAGCAACTAAAAGAGAACAGAGTGGCAAAGAGAAAAAGTAGGAGGCAGTGACAGCCAGGGATGACATCACAGGAAATAACTCAGAGGGCAGTTTGGTCAAAGCCTTGCTGTATTAACGCAGTGAGCCTAAAACATCATATGTTCACAAAGAGCCTAAAAGAACTAAGGGCATGTCATCCCATTACTCAAATTGCGAATTTTCTCTAGAAAATATGCAAAGAGCATTCTGAAATACATCTGGAAGTGAAAATGTGTGATTAACCAAGGAAAATTTTTCAAAGATTAATGAAGAGGATAAATTGCTGTACCAAGTATCAAAACATACTAAAAAGACAGAGTAATTAGAAAAGTGTTTTTCAGGCACAGGAACAGACAAATAGATCAATGGAACAAAACAGAGTCCAAGTTTAAAATATGATAAAAGACAGCAATTTAAATCAGTGGTGAAAAGACACTTTTACAACAAGTGTTAATTTAGTTGGGGAAAAAAATAAGTTAGTCTTATCTCATGCTATACACAAAAATAAATTCAGATGTTCTAAGACTTAAATTGCAAAAAGAATTATTGAAATACTAGAAGAAAAAATAGTGCATTGTGATAAGCATGGAGTGAGGAACTCTCAAACATAATACGAACCCAAAAGTCACAGCAAAAAACAGCAACATATCTGACCACATAGAAATTAAGGATTCTACATTGCAAAATAAATAAGTAGAAAATGGACAAAGGATGATACTAAATAGCAATTTATAGAACAGAAATAATAAGTCTGATAAAGAATCATCCTCAGTAAAAATCAAAGAATGAAATACATATTTTGGCAAAACTCAAATTAATGACATGAATGAATTGAAAAAATATGAGGAAAATGGACATACATATTCACGACAGGTATATACTGGAACAATAATTTTTAAAGGAACAATTTTTAGTATCACCATTTTAAAATACATACCCTTTGACCTACTAATTCCACTTCTAACAATCTGTTTCACAAATATTCTAAAAAATGTACAAAGATATGTATATATGAATGTTTGCTGTGGCAATATTTATAATAAAACCAAAAAGAATCTAAATGACCGTTATTAGGAAAATGATCAAAGAAAATTATGGTAAATTCATACTATGAACTACTATAGGAATTAGAGCCTTACGTACTAACATAATGAAATTTCCATAACATGGTATCAAATTAGAAGAACAAGTTGCATAATGGTATAGTAGTAAAAATAACAAAACTACATGTATGAGTACGCAGCATATAGTCACATACAGAGTTCACATACGTATAGAAAAGCTCCAAAAATGTATATATACCAGTGAACAGTGGTTAGATATAGGTACTAGGGAAGTAGGAGGTGCAAGGAAGAGACTCTCTCTTGTTTTAGTAAAATACGATTTTTAAAAAAGCATGATTAGGAACAAAAAAAGAAAAGTGTAAAAAAGTTGTGCTAATAACTTTAAAAAGCACCACAACAATCTAGATACAACATAAAGAATTGCACACAAGAAACTGAGGATGTGATTCATCTATAATTTAAGCTAAATTGTTCAAAGTATTGGCAGATTCTCAATCTCTGAAGGCTTTAAGCAGTACCATATCATGCACAGAGCCAAATAAAAGCACACAGATTTCAGTTTTATGGTTTTCCATGAAAACATAAGAGAATGTCCCTAAGACTTCTCATTGAAAACGCATAGATTTATATGAAGAAATGCAGCTTTGCTAAACCATATGTGTTTTTCAGTAAGTAATTCTGGCATTTCAAAGTAAGCATATTTAAAGACTAAACATTATAAGGCAAACAACAACTCATGAGATTGACAGAAGAATTATGTTACTTTGTGAGAGCCTCATTTCAGATCATAGTGTATATCTCTTCAACAGTTTTGCAATGTTGTTACCAGGCTCTTTCAGTGATTTTTGCCAACTTTCACTCTAGTAAGAAATCCTAGTGTGAAGCAGATGAAAACCAGCAATCTCTTATTGTGTTAATATCACAGGGGTTCAAAAAGTATAATCTATCTTTGATGTCTGCAAAATATTCTATAACCTTCAAAATGTATCATATTTGCTAACTACCTAGAACAAGCTAATAATGCTTGAACAAGGTGTTTTTTGTTCCTAAAAGGTTTTGAGGGCGGTAATCTTTAATAAAATATTAGTATATTTTTAGCACCCTAACACAACAGGATATTAGTTTTAAATAACTTCACAGCTTTCCTACAATGAAATGTTCTGTCCCTGATTCAACATATGAACTATGGTACTGTGCTCAGAAGATAACGATGATGGCAATGATACCACACCAGCAATAAAAGAAAAGAATTGCCTTACACTGAGCACCTACTATGTGCCAGAAGCTTTACATATAAAGCTCATTTATTCCACAATGACTCTATGACATAGGCATTATTATTATATCTATTTTATAGATGATGTAACTGGCACTCAGAGAAGTTAACAAATTTGAACCCAGTCTGTCTTGATTCCAAAAAGCTATGCTCTTAATCACCAATACCAGGATGTTCTTACACCTAACCAGGCATGTTATTCAAAAAATACTATTTGAAAATGAATATTCATTATGCAGACACCATATACACTTTCAATTCCCTTATATAAAATTAAAAATTCAACTGTGAATTTCACTTGTGTCTAGATTTCATTTTTCAGGAAAACATTAGAAAAATCTTAAAAATTCACCAATTGCTTCACTTAACAAATACTGAAAGCCAGGCACTGTGCAAGATGTTCTTTATAATGAGCTCTTGGGGGAAGATAATCTAATGCGGAAGAAAAAGAAATACAGGACTTGGAAATTGTGATATGGTGCTGTGAGAACACGTGGGAGAGGTTCTTCTTTAGATAATAAAGTCAGGGAAGGATTCTCTGGTGATACAATTGTGATCTGATATTACATGTAAAATATGTGTTTTTTGAACAAGATTTTGGGCCTCTGAAGGACAAATAAAAATAACAAATCTTTTTATTTCCTAACTCTTAATAATCTGAAGCAAAAATAGTCCCATGATAGCAACTGGAAATCTAACATTCGAGTGAGTGTTAAGAACAGATATAATACTAATAGTTCAGACATACTCTGAATGAAAATAAACAGCTTTCTAGCACTCAAATATCCAGTTTTTTAAAAAAAGATGGATGCCATTGTTTGCATTCAAGAAATAACACCAACTCATAATGAAATACTAATATCATAATGTGCAATAAACCCACCAGCAAGGGGCTCTCAATGTGTGAAAAATACCACAGAAATTACAAGTGGAAACTGAGAGCTTGCTGTTGACATATCTCAAACAAGTACATAAAGAGCGGATTTCACCAAACAACCTACACACACACACACATTTTTAATTCATTATAGTTTTAAACAGGCTACAGCAAGTAGCTTTTGCCATTACCTGATTATACTGGCTTTTGTTTACTTTTGTCAATCAATACATACAGTCAACCATCAGATTTTCATTAAATACATTGTATCAAAAAGGAGAATGAAATGCCTCTGAAACTATTCTCTTGTACAATAGAGAAATTATGTTATTTGACTTAACTAGGCTACACTATTAGCTTCCTTTCTCACTATTAAAAGCCATCCAATTTGTTTTTAACAGTATACTGTCTACATTTTTTAAGGATGAATGTAATTTCCCAAATATAAGGACACTCCTTTTATGCTACTTGTCCATTATCATTTACTACTGTGACGTAAGAAGACTGTGTTTACTAAAATCTATTGGGACATTCTACACTTACTTCTCAATATCTCACCTTTCTCATACTCATCATACAAAGAATCAGAGACCCAAACATGCTACATTACAAAGGGTTCTGGAAAACACTTTATCAAATAATTCTTCCCATTTGTTTAGTTAAAAAAAAAGAGAGAAAGAGGAGCCAGCTCACTGGTGTAGCAGTTAAGTTCACACGCTCTGCTTTGGTGGCTTGGGGTTTGCAGGTTCAGATCCTGAGTGCGGACCTATGCACCGCTCAGCAAGCCATGCTGTGGCAGCGTCCCACATAGAAAGTGGAGGAAGACTGGCACAGACGTTAGCTCAGGGCCAATCTTCCCCAAGCAAAAAGAGGAAGATTGGCAAGCGATGTTAGCTCAGGGCCAATCTTCCTCATCAAAAAAAAAAAAAAAAAAAAAAGAGAGAGATAGCGAGAGAGAGAGGAGGGACTGAGATCTCAAATACTCTTCAAAATATTTTCTGATATATATGCTTTATTTAAAACCTGAAAAGTTAAGTATCCATAAGGCTAGAGCTGTTTAAAAACCTCAGGATGATAGATACTGTGCTTACTATGTAAAATGTATGTATATTTTACTATTAAAATATCAGAAAGGGGCTGGCCCAGTGGCGCAGCAGTTAAGTTCACACATTCCACTTCTTGGCGGCCCCGGGTTCACCGGTTTGGATCCCGGAGGCAGACATGGTACCGCTTGGCATGCCAAGCTGTGGTAGGCGTCCCACATATAAAGTAGAGGAAGATGGGCACGCATGTTAGCTCAGGGCCAGTCTTCCTCAGCAAAAAGAGGAGGACTGGCCGTAGTTAGCTCAGGGCTAATCTTCCTCAAAAAAATAAAATATAAAATAAAATAAATAAAATAAAATATCAGAAAAACCGGGAAAGGAACTGCAAGTATTTTTATACTAAGAGAGTCTCCTTGGGTAAAATAAGAGAAAAGACAATTCAGTTTATGTTTCTGAACTTCTATGAATATTTTTTACTCAAGACAATATGCTTCAGCTTCAAGCCCCATATTTTTAATAGATCAGGATAAAGCACTTTTCATAAAACAACTTTAGCAAAAATACTACTCCAGAAACAGTGCCTTCTCTTCATTTCTTATAAGAGACCATTCTTACTATCTGAGGTAAACAGATCTCTATTTCTAAAATGTAAAATATCAGAAATCTCTTAAACTAGGGCCTACCAATGCAAAGTCTTGGTCAGCCACAATGTAAATCTGCCTTGAAACACTTAAATTAGTGAAGCCTTGAGACCTCCTATACTTGCTATTTGCAAAAAGACAAAAAAAATCACAAGAACTGTATTACACTCGATGAATCTTCTGATATAGTACTAAATTATTCAAAAACAAATGTACTGACTCAGTTATTGGACTTAACTAAGCTGCATCACATACCAGTAAATGTCTAGATGTCATATCACCCTTAACACATTCACCAAGGAAAAACTTTGAAATCTCAAGTCGAAGAAACAAATGATTCCTTTTCAACTTGCTAGGGTTCATCATGCTATATACCTACACTGAGAAAAATGCACAGTGGAATAAGGTCTCTCAACCAAGACTGTAGTACCTCCTACCCCCCCCCCAAAAAAAACCTACACAGTACCTACCAACTCTTTCAAATGGGCTTTAAAACAATATTAAAAACTACTGACCACAAACAGAGAATTCAGTAAGATGGTAAGTTATAAAATGAATATATAGAAATGAATAGCCTTCATATATACATAAAACAGAAGATTTAAAGGAAGAAAAAAATCTCATTTGTTCCAACAATACAATAAGATATTCGTACAATTTCACTTAACCAGAAATGTGTACCTTATGAAGAAAACTTTAAAAATGAAAATAGAATTGAATGAAGAGAAAGCTATAATCATGTTCTTGGTCATCATAAAGGTGTTAATTCTTCTTAAGGTAAACACAAAGCCAGTAAAAATACCAACTTGTTTTTCCTCCAGGAACTAGACAGGCTGATTCTCTAAAGACCTTATTGAAAAATAAACAAGTAATAATTACCAAGAAAACTCTGAAAAAGAACAGCAATGAAAAAACAGCTCTAATAGTATTAAAGCATATTTTATAAAGCCCCAAGGGTTAAAATAGTGTAGAAGTGGCAAATGAACAGAGAGACCAATGCGACAAACCACAAAGTTAAGAAGTGGACCCATGTAAAGAATTTCTAGACATAAAGAAAACAATTTGATAGAAAAATGGACAAAGTACATTTATGAAAAATACAAATACCCCTTAAACATATAAGATCCTTAACCTAATTCATTAAAAAATACACTGAGATAGCACTTCTCAAGCAGAGGCAAAATCTGATCAGAGCTTGCTTGTCAAGCTGTGGGGAAACAGGCGCTCCAAGGGCCCTCAAACACTGCTGATGGAAAAGTAAAATGTACAACCCTTACAGGAAGGGAATACAATAATATCTATCAAAATTACAGACGCATCTACCTTCTCACCTGGCAAACACATTTCCAGGAATCTAAACAAGACACCAACACACATATGAAATAACACATGGACAAGGTTATTCACTATGAAATTGTTTATAATAGCAAAATATTGAACACCTTCAAGTGCCTGGCAACAGGGGATAGGTTAAGTGAACTACGGTATATACACACAACTGAATACTATGCAGTCAAAAAAATAAAACAAAATAAGGAAGATCTTTATGGACTGATATGGAGAGAGTGCTCCAAAGTATAAAAATGAAAAACAAAATACAAGGTGAACGGGGCTGGCCCCGTGGCCGAGTGGTTAAGTTCGTGCGCTCCGCTGCAGGCAGCCCAGTGTTTCGTTGGTTTGAATCCCAGGCACGGACATGGCACTGCTCATCAAACCACGCTGAGGCAGCGTCCCACATGCCACAACTAGAGGGACCCACAACGAAGAATATACAACTATGTACTGGGGGGCTTTGGGGAGAAAAAGGAAAAAATAAAATCTTTAAAAAAATTAATAAAAAATAATAGTAAGGTGAAGAATAGCAGTATATATGACCTTCTGAGTAAAAGGAGGAGGAAATAATATCTATATTTGAATTAGCTATTTACATAAAGAAAGTCTGGAAGAATAGATAGAAATCAGTAAATATAACTACATGTAATGGATTAGGGAGAATAAGTAGATGGACATAGGCAGGAGCAAGACTTCTCAGGGTGCACATTTTTAACACAGCATTTTGATTTTTGAACCATGTAAATCAATACATTCTCTATTCAAAAAACTATGTTAATTAAATTTGAAATACAAAGATGAAAAGAAATTGGTGAGTTGGTTAACATATAATTTTTCAAATTATAAATTTCCAAAAAAATTTATTGGACCAAAGTGTAAGCCTTTCCTCTGAGTGATATTTAAAGGAATAACTAAATTATAACAATACTAATTATTGTATAAAACATTAATATCACAAATGTAATCACGCTTGTCTATAGGCTCATCATCAAATCACATCAAATTTCAAAGCAATCTATTAAAACTAGAGAACGTCTTGCACTTTGGCAACTTATGTACTATGTAGCAAAAAGCACACTGTTCACCTTGCTCAAGATATGGTTGCGCTTTCTATGTTAATAAGAAGTCAGCAAGAATAGTAAACACTTGTGAAAGGCAGTAAATACTTCTGACAATGTAGATAAAGGTTTTAACAGCCAGCTCAATGCAGGTCAGGCTGGGATTGTGCTAACCCTGGAAGGCTTGAAGCTAGCAGCAGCCTTCAACCCAGTCAAGGAATGAAAGCATAAGAGGAAAGGCCACGCCAATATCTGCCACACTCTCTTCTCCCTAATAGAACAAAAAAGGACATGGGAACCATCTTGATTCCATCTTTGGGGTGGCTGGAAGTTCTGCTTAGGAAGAGAAGAAAGAAAAGTCTACATTTAGCACCTCCCTAACATAAGTGAAAGCAGCTCATTTTTAAAGTATTTTAGGAACTTCATTAGTTAAATGAAAGGTAGGACAAAAGGTCTATAATTCTGGTAAAGGCTGCCCCAGCTGCCTACAAGCAGGGTCAGATAAGCCTGGCAATGACTTCTAGAGAATCAGAACCTCAGTCACAGCAACAGCAGTGAGAGAAACCTGAGTACTTACATAGAAACTGTGCCAAAAAGTTAAGGGCTCCTGTGACAAGCACACGTCTTACTGTTTATTACAGGCAGGAGACTGCTCTAAGTAGGATCTTTGTTCTCATATCTAAGATCTCGCTGGGTAAATAATATTTATATGGGGGAGGGTTTAATCTGATAAAAGAGGTATTTTATATTTCTGGGAATGCTTAAAGGCATGCTCACACAAAAAAAAGCTGGTGAGTTTAAAAACAAGAATCCAATCCTGTGGCAACATAAGCAGACAATTTACTCAGACCTCTCCCTAAACTCAAGACCTACGTAACTAGACAATCCAACTGTCCCCCATATACCTCAAATTCAACCCCTGCCCCACCAAAACCCTGCTATCCCTCAGGGTAATCACTGCACAAAAGCATCCAACTCTCCAAGCCAGAATCCTATTACCCAACCCCTTAACCCTTCCCTGACACTCCACACCTCTCCATTCACAGAATGAGGAGTGTCTGTTGAATCCTTCTACTTCTGTTTCCAGTCCTAGTGCCCCAGAGTTCCAGCCACCATCATCTCTTCTCTGGAATACCGTAACAGCCTCCAACCTGGACTGTCTTGACTTTTACCATCCATGCATCTAGGCTCCCGCTTTTATTAGCGTTAAGTTGCTCATAATACTCCCCTAGGAGTTTTTAAATATCTGCTATATTGGTAGGTATGCCCTCTTTTTGTTCCTAATAATAATTAATAAGTAGGGGCCAGCCCAGTGGTCAAGTGGTTAAGTTCGTTCGCTCTACTTTGGCAGCCCAGGGTTTCACCGGTTTGGATCCCAGGCACAGACATGGCACCGCTCATCAGGCCGTGCCGAGGTGGCATCCCACATGCCACAACTAGAAGGACCTGCAACTAGAATACACAACCATGTACTGGGGGTGCTTTGAGGAGAAGAAAAAAAAAAAGTGACAAGAGATATTAGCTCAAGTGCCAATCTTTAAGAAATAATAAGTAAATATTTATGTCTTCTCTTTTCTCATGTGATCTTGCCAGAACCTTGTGTCTCTGTTACTTACCTTTTCAAATATCCAGCTTAAGATTTTATTCATCAGCTCTTTTGTTTTTTCTATTTAATTCCTACTCCTCCTTTTTATTTCATTTCTTCTAGTGCCTACGAGTTTACACTGCTCTTTTTCTAATTCCTTGGGGCAAATAATCATTTTATTTTTTGTTCTTTCTTGTTTTTTACTAAATGAATGCACAACTGTAAAGTACGACTGCAAGTCCTGCTTTACCTACATCTATAGTCTTGATAACTTTCCATCGACATAAATACTGTGTAATTTTCATTGTAATTTCCCCTTTAATAAGTAAGACAGTGGTTCTTAGCTTCCAAAAGTATGGCGCCTTCCCAAGACAGAGTAGCCAGGACCAGTTTTAACCCTTCCCCTGAAAAAACTAAAAAAATAAACAAAATATTAAGCAATGGTTTTTAGACACTGCACATCAAGCAGTACACTGAAGTGATTCCTGAAAATAGAAAAACAAAGCCCTACGGAGCTCTACAACTATCCCAGCTTACAGCCTACAGAAAATTCCAGGCCTCAGTGCAGGGAGGGGGATCCAGATGGAGTCTGAGGGTCTCCCTGAGTTGAGGAGAGGGAGCTGGCAACAGAAGAAAACCAAGGCAGCTAGAATTCACAGGACAGAGTACCAGAGACGAGAGAACTGCACACAGAGAACGCGTCAGAGATCTGCTGAGAGTCCATCTCCATCTCAAGTTTTCAGCTCAGTACTGATCCCCACATGCATGAGAGGCCTAGAACCAGAAGGAGGAGAGACGACAACTTCTAAAATACATTAGGGGCCAGGCATAGTTCATGTTCCCACCAGCTAGAGTAGAAAACCCTCATAATTTAAGAGGCAATGGGTAAGAGTACTCAGAAGGATATTACCTCAGTATTGGGAAAAATTTGGCCCTAAGCTAGAGGCTGCTCTGTTTCCACCTAATAAGCTTAAAACAAACCTCAAAAGGATCTGTTTCCTAACTAACTTCACTGCACCACAGAACAAAGCTCAAGAATACTAACAAGAATATAAAAATATCCAGCACTCAAAGTAAAATTCACAATGTCTATAATCCAACAAAAATCAAGGAGCATGTAAAGAAGTTGGAAAATGCAAGCCATAAAATGAGAAGGAAAATCAATGAACACAAACAGAGACAAAAATAGAATTGGTAGACCAGGACATTAAAATAGTAACTATTTTATTAGGACAATAAAACAAAGGACAAAAAATAATAAAAATATCATAAATATATTCCATATGTTCAAAAAAGTAAAGGTTGAGCAAGTTAAGCAGAAACAATAGGAAAAAGACCCAAATCGTGCTAATAAATGAAAACTAAAGTAATTGAAATAAAAAACACACTGGATATGGGCTGGCCCAGTTGCTAGTGGTTAAGTCTGCATACTCTGCTTCAGTGGCCTGGCGTTCACAGGTCTGAATCCCAGGCACAGACCTAGCACCGCTTGTCAAGCCACATTGTGGTGGCATCCCACATAAAATAGAGGAAGGATGGCACAAGATCTTAACTCAGTGACAATCTTGCTCAAGCAAAAAAAAAAAAACCAACAACAACAAACGCACACACACCACTGGGTAGGATAACAACAGATTAGACACCACAACGAAAAGATTAATGAACTTGATAAAATAACAATTATAAACTATGCAAAATGAAATAGAGAAAAAAGAATGGGATAAAATGAACATGAGTATCAGTTAGCTGTGGGACAACTTCAAGGAGCCTAATAAACAAGTAACCAGAAAATTTTTTTGATTTAATGGTCAAAATTTTTCCAAATTTGATGAAAACTATAAACCCACAGATCCAAGAAGCTTTAATGAACTCCCACCACAAGCAAAATGCAAAAAGACATTAAAGCACATCATAATCAAATTGCTTATAAAGAGAAAAACACTAAAAGCAAGAGGGGGAAAAAAAGACACATTAGTATGGAGGAACAAAGATAAGAATAAAAGACTTCTGTTTAGAAACAATGCAAGACAGAATACAGTGAAACAACATGTTAAAGTACTAAAGCAAAAAGGAAAAGTCAACCTTGAATTATACACCTGATTTAAAAAAATATCTTTCAAAATGAAGGCAAAATAAAGCCTTTTTTACACATACAAAAGTGGAGAAAATTCATCACTATCAGACTGTACTACAAGAGATACTAAAGGAAATCTTTTAAATAGAAGGAAAATAATACCTGACAAAAATATGTATTGCTACAACAGACTAAAGAGCACCAGAAACAATAAATATAAAATATTTCTTTTCTTCAAGTATCTTTGAAAGATAAATGATTAAAACAAAAATAATAACAGCATATTGTGGGGCTTATAACATGTACAAGTAAAATGTACGACAACAGCACAGAGGACAGAAGGGGATGAATGGAGGTATCCTGCTGTTAGGTCCTTACGGTACATAAGAAGTGGTATAAAATTTCTTGAAAGTGGACAGTGATAAATTAAAGACGTAGACTATAAGCCCTAAAGCAACCACTAAAAATATAAAAGAGAGGTATAGTTAACAAATGAATAAATGAGATAAAAATGGAATCATAAAAAAATACTCAATTCAAAAGAAGGTAGAAAAAGAGGAAAAGGGAAACAAAGAACAGATGGAATGAATGGAAAACAAAGAGCAAGATGATAGACTTAAACCAAACCATATCAATAACATTTAACGTAAATGGCCTAGACACCCCCGTTTAAATGGGAGATATTGTAAGACTGGATTAAAGAATAAAAAAGAAGCAAGTCCCAACTATATGCTGCCTATAAAAAACACATATTAAAAATAAAAACACAGATTAAAAAGGAAAAGGAAAAAGATGCAACATGATACACTAATCAAAAGAAAGCTAGAGTAGCTATATTAATACTAGACAAAGCAGACTTCAGAATAAAGAATATAACCAGGGATAAAAGTAGTTATTTCGTAATGATAAAAGGGTCAATTAATGTATTAAGAGGGCACAACATCCTAAATGTTTATACACTGAAAAAGAGAGCTTCAAAATACATAAAAGCAAAACCTGCTAGAATGGCAAGGTGAAACAGCAAAGTCCACGTGTATAGTCAGAGACTTCAACCTTCTCTCAGTAACTGATACAAGGAGAAAGAAAATCTGTAAATACAGAAGACTTGAACATCACCATCAACTTGATTTGACATTTATAAAGCACTCCACTCAAAAAGTGCACAATACATATTCTTTTCCGGGGCACACAGAATATTTGCCATGATAAATCATATTCTCAGCCATAAAAGATACCTGAAAAAAAAAAAGATACCTGAAAAAATTCGAAAGAATTCAAATCACATAAAAAGTATGTCCTCTTACCAAAATGGAATTACATTAGAAATCAATAACAGACCAATCTCTGGAAAATCCTCAAATATTTGGAAACTAAATAACACACTTCTAAATAACCAATGTATCAAAGAAGAAATCAATAAGGAAATTAGAAAGTACTTTTAAATGAATGAAAATGAAAACAAAACATCAAAATTAGTGAGATGCAGCTCAAATATTACATAGAAGGGAACTTACAGCACCAAATCCCCATATTAGAACAGAAAGAAAGAAAGGAAGGAAAACAGGAAGATAGAAACACCTTCAGCTTCCACCCTAAGAAACTAAATACAGTAGAGCAAATGAAACCCCAAATAAGCAAAAGAAAGAAAATAAGATGAGAGAGGAAGTCGGTTAAACAGAACAGAAAAACAATAAAGAAAAATCAATGAACCCAAAATTTTGTTGAGAAGATCAATAAAATTGAAGTCCCGTTATCTCTGAGAAGATAAACCTCTAAACAGACTGATCAGGAAAAAAGAGAGAGAAGACACAAATTTACCACTACCAGGAAGGAGAGAGATGACATCATTAAAGATTCTACAGATATTAAAAGGATGAGGGAATATTCTGAATAATTTTATGCCATTAAATTTCAACCTGGATGAAATAAATAAATTCCGTGAAAGATACAAACTACCAAAGTTTATTACAGAAGAAATGGATAACCTAAATAGAAATGGATAACCTAAATAGCCTTATATCTACAAAAGAAACTCAATCTGTAGTTTAAAAATATCCCACATAGAAGCCTCTAGGCCCTGATGGCTTCACTGGTAAATTCTACCAAACACTGAAGGAAGAAATAATACCAATGCTAACAAACTCTTCCAGAAAACTGAAGAGAATACTTAATGGCCACCTGGGGCTAAGGTGAGAACACGAACTGAGATCAAAGGCACATAAAGGAACTTTAGGGGTGATGGAAGCCTCCTAAATTAGATTGTAGAGATGGTTGCACAACTGTATAAATTTATTAGAATTCAAACTGTAATACAAGCCTGGGTAATTTTTATGGTTTGTAAAATATACCTCAACAAAGCTGGAAAAACTATTTTAAAAAATACTTAGGGAAGAAATCATAAGAGATAACCTTAGTGACCTTGAGTTTGGCAAATATTTCTTAAATACAAAAGAAAAAGACCATAAGAACCATGAATGAATAAACAAATTGTGTTTTATCCCTACAATGGAACACTACTCAGCAATAAAAAAGAATAAACTATCAATACACAGAAACAACATGGATGAATCTCACGATGATTAAGTAAAAGAAGACAGACAAAATAGTACATACTGTACGACTGATTCCACGTATATAAAATTCAAGAACAGTCAAAGTAATTTAAGCTGACAAAGCAGATCAGTGGTTGCCTTGGGACTACTTAAGGGTAAGAAAGAAGACTATATGGAGGCACAAAGAAACTTTTGAGGATTATGGATATGTTTATTATTTTGATTGCTGTGATGGTTTCACACGTATACACGTATGTCAAAACTTAAATCAATTTAAATACATGCAGTTTATTATATGTCAATTACACCTTCATAAAGCATTTTTTAAAGGGGAAAAAACCTTAAAGGTCATTTCCACACTGTAACTTTTCTTGACATTCTCAAGTAGACACTGTAGTCATACCACATCACAGAACTTAAAAAATGCTTCTAAAATAAAGTCACACTATGCTTATTTGTATATCGGTCTCCCCTGTTGAGGCTGTGAGTTCCTGGACTGTCTTATTTATATTTTTATACTTGGGACCCAGCAGAATAGTGCTTATACATAATAAGTGCTCGATACATGTATGATTAATTGAATTTCTGTTTAAGTTTTAAAAATCAAATGCAGAGGAGCCGGTCCACTGGCACAGCAGTTAAGTTCTACTTCGGCGGCGCAGGGTGCACCAGTTCGGATCCTGGGTGCAGACCTACGCACGACTTGGCACGCCATGCTGTGGCAGGTGTCCCACCTATAAAGTAGAGGAAGATGGGCACGGATGTTAGCTCAGGGCCAGTCTTCCTCAGCAAAAAGAGGAGGAGTGGTGGCAGATGTTAGCTCAGGGCTAATCTTCCTCAAAAAAAAAAAAAAAGAACAAATTGTTTAAAAATCAAATGCAGATCTATGGACAGCTAATCTTTGACAAAGGAGCTGAGGGCATACAATGGAGAAAAGAAAGTCTTTTCAACAAATGGTGCTGGGGAAACTGGAAAGCCACATGTAAAAGAATGAAAATTGACCATTCTTTTTCACCATTCACCAAAATAAACTCAAAATGGATCAAAGACCTAAAGGTGAGATCTGAAACCATAAGGCTTCTAGACAAAAATGTAGGCAGTACACTCTTTGACATCAGTATTAAAAGGATCTTTTCGGACACCATGTCTTCTCAGACAAGGGAGACAATAGAAAGAATAAACAAATGGGACTTCATCAGACTAAAGAGCTTCTTCAAGGCAAAGGAAAACAAGATTGAAACAAAAAACAACCCACTAACTGTGAAAAAATATTTGCAAGTAATAATCTGACAAAGGCTTAATATCCATAATATATAAACAACTCACACAACTCAACAACAAAAAAAATCAAACAAGCCAATCAAAAAATGGGCAGGAGACATGAACAGACATTTCTCCAAAGAAGATACATGGATGGCCAATAGGCACATCAAAAGACGTTCATCATTGCTGTGCATCAGGGAAATGCAAATCAAAACTACTCTAAGATAGCACCTTACATCCATTAGAATGACAAAAATAACTAAAACAAATAGTAACAAATGTTGGAGAGGTTGTGGAGAAAAAGGAACCCTCATACACTGCTGGTGGGAGTGCAAACTGGTGTGGCCACTATGGAAAACAGTGTGGAGAGTCCTCAAAAAATTAAAAATAAAACTACCATATGATCCAGCCATCCCACTACTGGGTATTTATCCAAAGAACCTGAAATCAGCAATTCCAAAAGTCCCATGCACCTCTATGTTCATTGCAGCATTATTTACAATAGCTAAGACGTGGAAGCAACCTAAGTGCCCATCAACAGATGACTGGATAAAGAAGATGTGGTATATGTATACAATGGAATACTACTCAGCCATAAAAAAGAACAAAATCGTCCCATTTGCAAAGAACATGGACGGACCTTGAGGGAATTATGTTAAGTGAAATAAGCCAGATAGAGAAGGACAATCTCTGTATGACTCCACTCATATGAGGAATTTAAACGTGTGGACAACGAGAAGAGATTAGTGGCTACCAGGGGAATGGTGGGGTGGGGGGTGGGCACAAAGGGTGAAGTGGTGCACCTACAACACGACTGACAGACAATAATGTACAAGTGAAATTTCACCAGATTGTAACTATCATTAACTCAATAAAAAAAAAGAAAAAAAATCAAATGCAGAGTCTTGAGTAAATGAAACTGAAGATTTGAAAATAGGTTCTGTATAGGAATATGAAAGGGAGTCAAAGATGAATACCGCTGAACCTTAATAAAGATCCACTTGAAGCTGGATTAGATGTTTCATTATAAACGCTTAGCCAGTTTGTGAATTTCTCCAGAAAAATTTAGTGCGCAGAGAGCAGAAATTAGAAGAAAAAATAAAACACAGTAGATACTGAGATAAACAGAGTTACAAACTGAAGATACAGTAATTTAACACTATGGATAGAAACAGACTAAAAGGAATTATCCAAATTCTATATGCAACCATTGGTTATGTTAAGAGTCTGGATAAATGCCTATTTACCTAGTAAATGTAAAGAAAGACCTCTGATTTCACAGGCACTAAGATAAGAACAGTGTGGTTAGGGGGAAGAAATAGCTTTAAGAGGGTCAGTAGAGCTTAAGCAGATAGTTTCTAAGTGCTAATTCCAACAATGCACTGAAAATGGCAGAAAGGTATTTCTATTGTCACTTTGAAAGTCACTTTGAAAAACTTCCCTCCACAAACCTGAAACAAAATGCTGCATACGCTTATGTCCAATGCTCAACTTTCCAATACTCTTTTAAGTTTTTCTGATTATATCAGAGAACGAACTTTGGCTAATCTCTTTTTGGTTTCTATTAAACCCAGGTGTGGGTAGAAGGACACAGTAATTTAGAATATTGGAGGAGAGGCTGCTAATGTGTCTTTTAACAGGGAGGCTGATGTCCAGTTCAGGAACAGGTCACTGAATTACTTAAGTACAAGAGGCAGAAGAACCCTAGATGGACTGACTGGCAGGATATACTACAAATAGCCAGAATCAAGAATTTTGAGTTCCCCGTATTCATCCAACAACCTACACCCATTGTAATAATTTAAGACAGAATTCATAATTCTAGAAAATTAAGAGTAATATAATCATAATAAAGCAACTAATAATATTGAAAAAAAATCTTAGAACTTTTTGTAAAGCTTTGTTTCTATACAAATTTTGGTTTGGTGCCCACACATTATAATTAACAAACTCTACTGAAAATCATTATAGTCATTTAGCTGTAATAGCCAAAAATCTCATTACACGATTTTGGAACAAACACAGTGTGTGAAGAAAAACAGAATTTGTCTTCAAGAGACAAACGTTAATTTACTTATAATGAAAATGATATTTAAAGGATTATTTTTTTAAAAGGCCTCTGACTGGCTAAAGATCATAAATAGTAATTCTAATAATATGAAACATAAAAACCTTTTTTTAACTTTTGAAAAGCCTTCTAACTTCTCACAAATGAAACATTCTTACTCTAGCAATTAAACCAAAATGCACAGAATAGCCACTTGAAATACATAAAAGGCTGTGTAGTAGAACATTAAAGGTTCACATCATATCATATCATATCATAGTCATTGATACTGATGTTCTAACACTGCTTTTCCATATTATTTCTTCATTCAAATGAAATATGTCCACACTATCTAATCCAGAGGCATTAAACAAACCTTTTAGAAATAATAAAATTGTGTTTAAAACAAAAGATTTTGATGTCATTATACTGTTTGACTTAAGTTGTAAGTAAACGGATAGAACCCAATGTCCTCTTAAACACAGGAAAGTAATTAAAGAGTAATTTTTTAAAGCAAGATACTCTCCATATAGTTTTACGCTTTAAGCTGAGAGTGGATTTCCTGAGAGGACTAGGAAATGAACATCTGAGAAGAAAGTCATCTTGACCTCTATTTTTAGCTAAAGCTGTTATTTGAGATTCAATTTGAAAGCAGAGTACAGAGATAGCCAGTAAGTTTGACTCCCTTACTTCTGGTGTAAATGCAAATGTTTTGCCTACATTTTTCCTACTTAAGTTATACTATAAAGTTGTGGTGAATATTGCAGATTGAGTGTACCAATTTACATTCTCTTTCTAAAAAGTCACTCCATTTCACTACGTGAGAATGAGGAAAGAGAATGGTGTATGATTTCACTGTCTCATTCAGTTATTAAACATTTATTGGGAGTCAAATATACATGCCAGGTATGGCGCTGGGTGTTGGGACACAAAGCTATGGTTAGCTTATGCTTAATGTCATTGTTATATGGTAAAACTATAACGTTAGAATTCTGAAAGTCCGTTCCTCTGGAAGACCACGTGGACTGGTGAGAAAGTGGATAGGAATTAGCGAACTTTTATCTGCCGAGGGCTTCGTCATCCATCCAGTTCTGGGTAAGTCAAGTATCTCTGATCTACACGGGAACACAGAAGTCTTCCAGAGACGAAAAAACAATTTTAAGGAAAAGAACAACCAGGATTACTAGCACTGAAAAAATCTGAAGGTCTCTTGATAGGGAAATGTAATGCCTTCAGATTCCAGTAAAAGTTACTGGCTAACTTCCATGATGGCTAATAGGAGGAGTTTTAAATGCTTGACAACAATGAATGCCTTATGGCGCTTCAGAGTTCAAAAGTACTTTCACGTTATTTCATTTTAATTTTCCTGACCTTACAATTTTAACTGGGAAGGAACTGAGTGAGGGTAAACCAGGTTTTTGGCAGTAGGCTAGCCTTGCATTTCCCAAAGTGTGTTCTGTGGAATTGGGATATTACAGTCATTAGCTAAAAAAATATAAATAAATTTGTTTAGGTTTATAATCAATTAATTTAGGAAAATAACTGATCAAAGTTAAAAAGTACATCTATTAGAAGACTTTGCTCAGTCTTCAATATGCTACTATATAATGTGAATCTCCAAGTGGACGAGGGAATAGCAGCATTTCCCAAACTCATTTGATCACAGAATCCTTTAGTCAAGGATCACTTTAAGGATCTAATGTTTCAGAAAACAAACTTTTTGGGAAACGGTACTAATGTACTGAACAAGATAAAAAAAGTCATGTCAGAGGAGAATATACTTCCAGAGGCAAAATCAACTGACAGCCAAAAGGTCAAGAACCTGGAAAAAAAAGACAACAAAATAGCTCTAGAAGAGGCCAAAATGTCCACCATACCTAGCTTCAGTCACTGCCACATCCCCTCAGCTATACACTGAACAGCTACTTGTGCAATTAATGTCTTCCTCCAAAACATTTACTGAGCTTCTGCTGTGTTCCAGGGACTATTCTAGAAACTGGAGATGTAACAATGAATAGGAGAGAGAAGGTCCCTGGTTCCACAAAGCTGATACTCCAGTTGGGGGAAACAAAGATGAGAAAGTATCAGATTGATCAGTGCTATGTAGGAGGAACACCAAACAAAAACTTGGATAACGTGACAGACAGAACATGATTGAGCAAACTGATATTAAAATAAACAAATAAATAAAACCCTAGAAACACCTAGCTTTCCTAAATAGTCAGGAATAAAGTATCAAATTTGCATAACAATAAAGAACAGGAGCAAATACTATTACAATAATAGCTAATATTTATGGAGTACTTAGTATGTGCAGGGTACTGTACTGAGATTTAAATGATTTATTATTTAAACATCACAATAACCTTTTGAGGTAAGTACTAGTAATCACTTTCATCTTATAAATGAATATGAGGCATAGAGAAGTTAAATTTGGTGTCCAAGGTCAAAAGCTAAAAAAACTGGTAGAGCTTAAATTCAAATCCGGCAATCTAGTTCAAGAGGATTAAATTCCTATTTGCCCATCTGACCAACTAGTGTCTACTTGGCAGAAACTAAACTGCCATTTCAAAAATTTTTAAGATTTCTTGCATATTCTCATTGTCTAACATGTAACTAACTTCTGTCTACCTCTTGGAAGTTATCAACAGGGATACCCAACAAAGGATTATATGGGGTTTTTCTCAGCAAAAGTAGAAACTGCATCCAGATGTTTAGTTTCACCCATGATATAAATAAATTAATCAAAGAGCATGCAGTGGCAGTGAAAGAGCCAGGGTAAACTCAGATCAGAAGAAAATGACGAGAGAAACCAAGTTCTAACACAAATTAAAGAGGACTAACAAAAGAAAACAACAGCCCTGAACAGAGGGATGGTTCAACATCCGCAAATCAATCAACGTGATACACCACATCAACAAACTGAGGAATAAAAACCACATGATCATCTCAATAGATGCAGAGAAGGCATCTGACAAGATCCAACAGCCATTTATGATAAAAACTCTGAACAAAATGGGCATAGAAGGAAACTACCTCAACATAATAAAGGCCATATACGACAAACCCATAGCCAACATCATACTCAATGGGCAAAAACTGAACGCCATCCCCCTGAAAACAGGAACGAGACAAGGATGCCCTCTATCACCACTCTTATTTAACATAATACTGGAGGTCCTGGCCAGAGCAATCAGGCAAGAAAAAGGAATAAAAGAGGGGCTGGCCCCGTGGCCGAGTGGTTAAGTTCGCGCGCTCCGCTGCAGGCGGCCCAGTGTTTCGTTGGTTCGAATCCTGGGCGCGGACATGGCACTGCTCATCAAACCACGCTGAGGCAGCGTCCCACATGCCACAACTAGAAGGACCCACAACAAAGAATATACAACTATGTACCGGGGGGCTTTGGGGAGAAAAAGGAAAAAAAAAATAAAATCTTTAAACACCTTGCCTTTAAAAAAAAAGAAAAAAGAAAAAGGAATAAAAGGAATCCAAATAGGGAGGGAAGAAGTGAAACTCTCACTGTTTGCAGACGACATGATCTTATATATAGAAAACCCCAAAGAATCCATTGGAAAACTGTTAGAAGTAATCAACAACTACAGCAAAGTTGCAGGGTATAAAATCAATTTGCATAAATCAGTAGCATTTCTATACTCCAGTAATGAACCAACAGAAAAAGAACTCAAGAATACAATACCATTCACAATCGCAACAAAAAGAATAAAATACCTTGGGGTAAATTTAACTAAGGAAGTGAAGGACCTATATAATGAAAATTATATTGGATGACGACATAAGGAGATGGAAAGACATTCCATGTACATGGATTGGAAGAATAAACATAGTTAAAATGTCCATACTACCTAAAGCAATCTACAGATTCAACGCCATCCCAATCAGAATCCCAATGACATTCTTTACAGAATTAGAACAAAGAATCCTAAAATTCATATGGGGCAACAAAAGACCCAGAATTTCTAAAGCAATCCTGAGAAAAAAGAACAAAACGGGAGGCATCACAATCCCTGACTTCAAAACATACTACAAAGCTACAGTAATCAAAACAGCATGGTACTGGTACAAAAACAGGTGCACAGGTCAATGGAACAGAATTGAAAGCCCAGAAATAAAACCACACATCTATGGACAGCTTATCTTTGACAAAGGAGCTGAGGGCATACAATGGAGAAAAGAAAGTCTTTTCAACAAATGGTGCTGAGAAAACTGGAAAGCCACATGTAAAAGAATGAAAATTGACCATTCTTTCTCACCATTCACCAAAATAAACTCAAAATGGATCAAAGACCTAAAGGTGAGACCTGAAACCATAAGGCTTCTGGAAGAAAATGTAGGCAGTACACTCTTTGACATCAGTATTAAAAGGATCTTTTCGGACACCATGCCTTATCAGACAAGGGAAACAACAGAAAGAATAAACAAATGGGACTTCATCAGACTAAAGAGCTTCTTCAAGGCAAATGAAAACAGGATTGAAACAAAAAAACAACCCACTAACTGGGAAAAAATATTTGCAAGTCATATATCTGACAAAGGCTTAATATCCTTAATATATAAAGAACTCACACAACTCAACAACAAAACATCAAACAACCCAATCAAAAAATGGGCTGGAGACATGAACAGACATTTCTCCAAAGAAGATACATGGATGGCCAATAGGCACATGAAAAGATGCTCATCATCACTGATCATCAGGGAAATGCAAATCAAAACTACACTAAGATATCACCTTACACCCGTTAGAATGACAAAAATATCTAAAACTAATAGCAACAAATGTTGGAGAGGTTGCGGAGAAAAAGGAACCCTCATACACTGCTGGTGGGAATGCAAACTGGTGCAGCCACTATGGAAAACAGTATGGAGATTCCTCAAAAAATTAAAAATAGAACTACCATACGATCCAGCCATCCCAGTACTGGGTATTTATCCAAAGAGCTTGAAGTCAGCAATCCCAAAAGTCCTATGCACCCCAATGTTTACTGCAGCACTGTTTACAATAGCCAAGACGTGGAAGCAACCTAAGTGCCCATCAACAGACGAATGGATAAAGAAGATGTGGTACATATATACAATGGAATACTACTCAGCTGCAAAACAGAACAAAATCATTCCATTTGCAATAACATGGATGTACCTTGAGAGAATTATGTTAAGTGAAATAAGCCAGTGAGAGAAGGATAATCTGTGTATGACTCCACTCATATGAGGAATTTAAAACTATGGACCAAGAACAGTTTAGTGGAAACCAGGGGAAAGGTGGGGTGGGGGGTGGGCACAAAGGGTGAAGTGGTGCACCTACAACATGACTGACAAACATTAACGTACAACTGAAATTTCACAGGATTGTAACCTATCAATAACTCAATTAAAAAACAAAAAAAGAAAGAAAACAATAGCCCTGAGTGGTTAAGTACCTGACCCACAGTCATTTATCTAAGTAATGAGGGAGCAAGCAGCAGGTCCAAGATTCTCCTCAAGGTCTCTCCACCATTATCCTCATGCCCTGAGGATGGGGACCAGATCAGGGCAGAAGTCTGGAAATCCAGTACAGCCTAGAAGACAGACTGGATACGAAGTCAGTGGTCAGATACCGGTATTGGTGAGAAAAAAAGGACACCCACAAAATATCGAAAACCAGAGAGTAGCAGCCAAAAACGGGTCATAGCCAGTCACTACAAAGACTGGGATTAACTGTCAGAATCCATTTGCTGTGCGTGGAACAGCAAATATGGTAAAGGTGCAGATTCCAAGAACAGGGACTACGTGGAAGAAAACGCAATCAGAAAAAGTCATCAGAAAGGCAAGACCAGGTAGAGGTAGGTGCATGATGCCACCACACAAAGGAGTCTGCTCACAGTTGTCTTTCTCAGAGCTACCAGGAGAGTTCTTGGACTACAAGACATCCAGGATTCACTTCATATGTGCCCACTAAGAAGTTCCTGAGAAAGCCCAGTTTTAGCCCACTTTGCCACTCTTTGGGGGGTTGGGGGAGAGTTTAGGTTCTTGCTTCTTACAGAGAATATACAAGATTCTGACATATTCCCAAAGTACCGTATACCCCTCACTATCAGTCTCTACACCTTTAAGTAATGGTACACACAGTTATTCAGAGATTCCCATTACAACATTCCCAAGGTGACCCTAAAAGAAGAGTTGCTCAAGGATCATCTGCTGGCTGAACAACGTGATTATCATGGTAAGCATTAAAACATTCTGCCAGGGGCCAGCTGTGGCACAGTGACTAAGTCTGGCATGCTCCACTTCGGTGGCCCAGGTTCACGGGCTCAGAGCCTGGGTGTAGACCTACACCACTCATCAAGCCATGCTGTGGCAGTGACCCACATACAAAATAGGGGAAGACTGGCAACAGATGTTAGCTCAGAGCGAATCTTCCTCACCAGAAAAAAAAAAAAAACAAAACCATTCTGCCACAGTTAAACGTGATTTTGTGCCTCTCTGTCTTGATACTTTTAACACCATGTTCCTAATCTTTACAGAAACAGCCAAGTCTGGAAACCAGAAACATACCCACCAACCTCTCCATCAAAAGCCAAAGATGAGGGGCCGGCTCCACAGCCAAGTGGTTAAGTTCGCATGCTCCGCTTCAGCGGTGCGGGGATTCACCAGTTTGGATCCTGGGCATGGACACGGCACCGCTCATCAGGTCATGTTGAGGTGGCATCCCACACGCCAAAACTAGAAGGACTCACAACTAAAAAAAATATATACAACTATGCACTGGGGGGATTTGGGGAGAAAAAGCAGGAAAAAAAAAAAAAGAAGATTGGCAACCGTTGTTAGCTCAGGTGCCAATCTTTGAAAACAAACAAAATAAAAAAACCAAAAGAAGCCAAAGATGAGGGGCATGCCAGTGGCAGAGTGGTTAAGTTTGTGCACTCTGCTTCAGTAGCCCAGGGTTCTTGGATTTGGATGTTAGCTCAGGGCCAATCTTCCTCACCACAAAAAAAAAAGGGGGGGGGGCAAAGACACGAAGCACAGAAAGGTGCCAATCTTCCCTAAAGATTAATGCTCCCAAGATGGAGGGAAAAAATCCTGCTCTTAAAGTTAATACCTTACTGCCAAATCCTAATGTGTGGGAATTTTAGAATTTCATATTAAAATCTTCTATTAAATAGTTTTTAGATATCATTCTGGGGGAAAAAAGAGGTGAGCAACAATTCAAAAACACCTTAACTTATAGTAATATTAGGCCAATTTTTCAGAGTAAGTTTTCTTAAGAAACTGTTTCAGTAATGTTTCTGAGAAATTGCCCCACATCCCACCTCCACTGCCACCTGCTTGCAGATCTCCATTTCCTACCCTGCCTACTGCACCTCAATTCTTTTAAGAGTTTGTACCAATCTAATACACATTGAACCTTGTAAAAAAAGCCAAATATTATGTAAATGGTAATTCACTACATAAATGGTAATTCATTTATCCAAAGTTAAACCACCAAATTCACAGAGAATCATAACTGCTCTCACCAACAATTTTCCCAAGAACTAGGAAGTTCAAGAGGCTAAAAGCAATTCTATAAGCCAGGTGCAACAGCCTACAACTTGGGTATGGTTCACAACCAGATTTTCTTCTGTAAAACAACAGCCTATACTTGTAAAGTCCAGACTCCTCCTAGGCGAGGTGCTTTTTAAAAGTTACAATTCTCTAACAGTTCTAAATATAGACCATCATTTTGAAAGCATGTAGCCCAACTGCACAAGGATCAGAATTAATGATTAAAGTTTCCTTCAAATTTTCTATGCTAACTGTGACTTTGCTTAAGCAACAGGAGAAATTTAACATGCTCCACACTAAAGAACTGGGAATTTCCAGTGCACAAAAAAAGATCTCTTCCCTTTGCATCTACTGGTAGACAAGTAATAAATAGAATCTAGCTTCAACTTAATTATGACTTAGTTGAAACAGGTTTAAGGGCTTAAATGCCCTTAAAACTGAGAAGGAGAAAAGGAGACAGCTAGTAAAGAGGAGAAAGGAAAATGGAATTACAGTGAAAACAAGGCAATTATGTGCATTATTTCAAAGAGGAATAAGCAATCTAAATCACACTCTGATAGTTTCTAATGGTTTTTGTGTCTCTCCAATCCTTATAAGTTACCAATGATAGAGTGTAATAGTTACCTTTGGCATCCACTGATAACAGTTAATATAAAAACAGAATTATAGGGCCAGCCCTGTGGGTGAGTGGTTAACTTCGCACTCTGCTTTGGGAGCCCAGGGTTTCGTGGGTTCAGATCCTGGGTGCGGACCTGGCACTGCTCGTCAGGCCACGCTGGGGCGGTGTCCCACATAGCACAACTAGAAGGACACACAACTAAAATATACATACGTGTTGGGGAGATTAGGGAGAAAAAAAAAAAACAATTATAAATCAACATCTGGAAGAATAAATTCCATCTATCCACTATCTTGTCTCTGATTTTGATTCAAATGTAAGTCCAACTAGTTGTACAACTCACTGAATTGTATACTTTAAATGGGTGACTTGTACGGTACATGAATTGTATCTCAATCAAACTGTCAAAAAAATGTTAAGTCAGATGCTGGGGGGGGTGGGGGGGGGGCGGGCAATGACGACTACAGTGTTTGAAAATAAAGCTCCAGAATAACTAAGCTTTTCTATATAAGCTGACCAATGAAACCAAATGCTAAACAGGCACTGCTGAAACAGAATACATTAGATGTTTCTGGCATGTTAATAAAGAAACCCCTTCAACTGATCTGGTTCTTGACTTGATCCACAGCCAGCTAAACCCCTTTGCTAAGTGCAGTTCTGACCCACTCCTTTCCCCTCCGTGCAAGACACATATGTGAAGAAGGTGAGAACCACATGCTTCTACTGAAGGAAAAATAATCTTCTGGCAATCACGGTGGGGTGGTTTAGGGGGAAAAAAAAGCTGTCCATGTTTTACTCCAGAACATTTTCAAAAGCATAAACTACTTACCTCAGAAGCAATCTCCTCAATTAACCAGAAGAAAACAAAGCTCCTTTAGTAAGCCTACAATTCCATTTCCGCATGGTTGCCTTTTTAAAGAAATTCACTCTTTCTAACTACTGTCCCCTCTCACGTCTAGGGGATACTCTGGGGACTTTTCTGATATCACTGAAACACTTTCAACCCTCCTTCCTCAGCAAAAAATAATTCTTTTCTAAAAACTAGAAAGCAGCATGACAGATGTATAACCCCGTGTTTTCACACACCTACTTTTGGCAGTGCAGCCGAAAGCATGGAGTCCACAGGCTGGCTGACTGGGTTCAATGCTGCTCTGCCTTTTACTGGCTGGGAACCCTTAGGCAAATCACTAAAGCTCTCTGTGCCGCTCTACTTCCATCTGTAAAATAGGGATAATTAAAGTTCCTACACCATAGCATGGATCAAGACTAAAAGTGGTTCTTACATGTAAAACTTCATAGAAAAATGTTTAGCATATGGTGTATAATTATTATTATTTCAAGGAATAAATGAGCAACTTTTAAAAAGTATGAGAAGAGTCTGGTTTTAAAACTTGTAAAATAGAGTTATGACAACTCCTATAAAGCTATTCAGATATACTAAGACTGAGTAAATATGTAAATGGATGGCAGATGGTGGGAGCCAGGTTTCTCACTACTGGAGAAGGAGGTTACAGATAAGCAATGGGGGAAGGTTAGAATGAATCACACACTGGATTACATTCAGAGATACCAGTATAAACTTATGTTTAGCATAAAATGGATAGTTAGATACAAAAATAATTATAGATACGTACGTATAGATGGGTTAGTAATATATATATCGACACACATTTATACATTTCCTAGCTCCATCTATTGAGAGGGCCTAGAAGTAATGACACACCAGTAACAATGAGCACACTCAAAGCCCATATCTTGGTCTCTTATACTATTCTCCTATAAAAGGAACCAGGGATCCTTGGAGAAATGGCTGACTACAAGGGGCAGGGAATATACACGAGCCTGAGACATCTTACACTGCCAGAAAGTAAGGAAATGTTAAAAACAAAATGATGGGGACAAATCAAAGGGACACAGGAGACAACTCAAAAGAGCTTCCAATGGCTAAACTGGAACAATTTAAGCAATCTGAGTACTGGATTATAACCTAGAGTATAAAATAAATATCCATAAATCCATAGTGATATTAAAAAACTGAAGGGCAAAGACACAAACCTCCATACAGGATTCCAAGTAGTTTATGTAGCTACTCCCTCCCTCAAAAAGATGAAGCTTAACTCTTCTCTTCCTAAGTATGGGCTGTGTTTAGTGATTTGCTTTCAGAGAGCACAATATGGAAAGGTGAGGAAAAGTGACTTCACAACGGAGGAATGCAGAAACATTACCACGGCCAGCTGATCAAGGTTAACAGCACTAGTGATAAGTCATGCTAATAGCATGGACACTTCATCCTCCCCAAAATCCAGAACCCAAGCTAACCGTGAGAAAGACACTGGACAAATTAAGAAACACACTACTAAATACTTATCAGCACTCCTCAAAACTGTTAAGGTCATCAAAAACAAACAAAGTTTGTGAAACTGTCAGAGACCAGACAATCTGCTTAAAGAGACATGATGAGAAAACGGCATGTGGTATCCTGTATGGGATCCTGGCACAGAAAACAGACATTGGGGAAAACAAGTCAAATCCAAATGAAACTGTGGAGTTTAGTTGACGGTGATGTACCAATGTGGTTCCTTAGTTGTGACACAGATACCATGGCAATGTAAGATGTTACCAAAAGGAGAAACTGGGTGAGGGATACACAGAAACTCTCTACTATCTTTGTGACTGTTTATAAATCTAAAAATAGTCTAAAATAAAGTTTTTTAAAAACAAAGTTCATTTTTTAAAATCTTAATTGAAGAATTAAACGGTAAACAATTTAAATAATTTTTTAAATGTCGTAAGTTTAAAAAGAAGAGTTTAAATCTTGGCCAAATAAACAAAGAGGTATCTGTCTCCCAAAATAGCTGATTCTATCAGGTAAATGAATAATTTCTGCAAACAATGTTTCTTAAAAAAACTAGATCCCTTTACTGCCATATAAAATAAGGTTGGTTTTCAGACTTTTCTAAAACCCACTAAAATAAGTTAAATTATATTTTAGAAGTACTTTGTCTCAAAATCTTATAAAACATAGTCGGATTTAAATTTCACACCTTTTATATGATCACTTCTTATAAAAGCCGTATCGCTATGTTATAGAAATGTTCTTTAAATTTTAATTCAAATTTTGCATTATAACATGATAGAAATAGCTGAAGAAATCTCAACACAAACAATTCAAACCTACTGTAAAAATAGCAACTCTGCCCAGTAATTAACAGAAACCTTCAATTTTGGTTTTTGAAAGAAAAAGAAAAGTTTGTCAAACCTCATGTAACCACAGTTTACTGAAGGAAAAAAATAGTGTTCCAAATCAAAACATCTTACATGATTAGGAGACTCCAGTAGTGTTAGTGAATCACTGTAACAGCACTAACCAGAATCATGAGACCCCAAAAGAAAAATGTCAACACAACTATGAAATAAAACATGACAATGACTGACTTATTACTGTTCAAACTTAAAGACATTCAAAAAAATAAGCATTAACTGTGTGTGTGGCCTGTTTCTGCAAAAGGCTTTGTAGTCTCTACTCAACCCCCTTTGAAGGTTTGAGGTTTGAGCTTTTACTGAAGGGAGAAAGGGAGTGAACACCACTGAAGACGGATGCAGCAAGGAATACAGAAGGGAAAGATGAACAAGTCTTAACGACATTGTCCATTGGGGTTTCCTATCACTTGGCACCTTCGATGCTTTCTTCCTTCCATCAACTTTGTCACCTCCTAAGAATGACATAGAAGGAGAGGAGTGTGAAGCTTCCCACATAGGGACAGTGGGAGATCATAAGTCATCTAGACCTGAGGCACTGAAAGCAATACAGAAACTCAAAAAAGAATTTTAAGGATGCACAGGTGTTGAAAGAGAACTCTGATAACAATTGTGGGTAATCTCTCACTATCTCTATTTACTCCATTATTCTTATCTGTTTCAACTAGAAAATATTCAGTAACTCGTAATACCAAACCTTTTCCTAAAGACCATAACTTTCACATACATATGTACTTACAGCATTGGTCTTTTATATCATATTTCATTCATTCACTCAAATATCATACCTCAAAAGAAAGACTGAAGCCATGAATCTTGAATTCCTTGAATCCCTCGGATATTAAAAGTGAGGAGGAAGTTAGATAAGAGCTCTTCTTCCTTTGAAAACTTAGGGCTAAAGAAGTCTCTTCTCTTGGCTCCCATCTTTGAAGAATTCTTGTTCTCATGTGCTCTTTCTTTCTTTACTGTATCTCCCCACAAGTCCCTTCAAACCTTCTAGTCTACCACTTGGGGTGTTGGGAGGTGGGGATGGCGAGGGGAATGGGACATCTTTCTATTTAAATATATTATCTTAACGTCCAAAATCCAATCCCATATCTTGCTTTACTTAAGTTTCCCATCTCTCCAGGCCATCTATGCCCAACATTTCCCCTGTCATTAATGTAATTCACATCATTACTATTCACTCCTAGACTGGAACGCCATCTTCCAGAGAATCTGAAATACCATGCTGAGGATTAACTGTCCACCCTATATCACATCCACTTATCCCCCACAGGACTAAGAAGTGGTTCTGCCATCAAGTAGCTCACTATCTACACTTCTGTTCAAACATCTTCAATGGTTCCCTTATTTCTATCATATTTAATTTATGTCCTGGAGAGTTTTTCAAGACATAGTTTGGTCTCACCTACCTCTCTACAGCAAAACATAGTGGCTACAAAGCATGGGCTCTGGAGTTAAGACTGCCTGAATTAAAATCCAGGTTTCACCACTTACTAGGTGTATGACTGGGCCTACTCTTGATCTTTCTTTTTGTGTCTCAGTTTCTACATCTGTAAAATGGAAATAATAACCTTATAAGGCTGTGAGGTTTAAAATGAGAATCTGTAAAGTGCTTACATAAAACCACACCCAGTACAGAATAAGTACTCCATAAATACTATTTGCTTCTAGTACAATTATTGTTGTTATTAATATACACTATTTCCCATTATTCTCCAATACAAATCATTTGATGTAGTTTGACGTATTTCCTACATGATCCCTTCTTGGTTATTCCTTCCCCTATCACGTCTTCATTCTGCAATATTCACCTCAACTACAATGCCATTCCACTTCACCTATTTAAATCTAAACCATATTTTAAGGCTCAGTTTTCACTGTTTCTTTTTAAAAGCCTTTCCTATTTGGCCATGGACTGCAATCATTTTCTGATCTTTTGAACTTTTATCAAGAATCACATAATTCAATACATAATCACAAAATGTTCCATATTACTTACTGCTGTAATTAAATTACTCAGCACTATCCCCACATCTAGTCTGCCACCTCCTCGAGAAGAGGGATCACATCCTCTGCATCAGCCATGGTACAAAGCTCAGCATAGACACTCATAAATAGTCCTAAGGAACACACTATGAGAAGGACAGGAATGGTACATTACTAGAAGGAAGCAGCAGGATCAAACTCCTCAACAACAGACTACAGAAGATGTCACCACCTCCTCTTACTTTCTGAATCACCTGTAATCAGGATTCTTTGCTAACTACTCCAACCACTCCAGAAAATGGCTCTACAGACAGCAAGTACGTCCTCCTAACTAGACTCAATGGTATCCCTAGTCCTCTGCTGTATCTGACTCCAAACTATGATTTTTTAAAAACCTCAATCCGTGTTTGAACAGAGTTACAGAGGGAAGACGACGTAAAGACACCGGGAGGAGGCAGCCATGTATAAGCCACGGAGAGAGGACTCAGAACAAACTAACCCTGCTGACACCTTGATCTCGGACTTCTGGTCTCTAGAATTATGAGAAAATAAATTTCTGTTGTTTAAGCCACTAGCCTGTGATACTTCGTTATGGCAGCCCTAGCAAATTAATACAGGAACCCAGAGATAAACGTACACAAATACAGTCAACTTATCTTTGACAAAGGAGCAAAGACAATTAAATTGAAAAAGGATGCTTTTTTTCAACAAATGGAATTGGAATAACTGTACATCCTCATGCAAAAAAAATGAATCTAGGCACAGACTTACACCTCTCACAAAAATTAACTCTAGTGGATGATAGACCTAAATGAAAAATGAAAAACTATAAAAGTTCTAGAAGTTAAGAAAAAATCTAGGTGACCTTGGTTTGGGTTTGGCAGTAAGTTTTTTAGATATAACACCAAAGGGACAATCAACGAAAAATTGTTAGCTGATAAGCTGGACTTCATTAAATTAAAACTTCTGCTCTGCTAAAGATACTGCTAAGAGAACGAAATGACAAGCCACAAATTGGGAGAAAATATTTTCAAAACACATATCTAATAAAGGACTTGTATCCAAAATATACAAAAAACTTCTTAAAACTCAACAATAAGAAGAAAATCCAATTTTTAAAGGGACAAAGATTTAAACAGACACCTCACCAACTAAGATATACAAACGGTAAATACATATATGAAAAGATGCTCAACATTGTATGTCACTAGGGAATTGCAAATGAAAATGAGATACTAATACACACCTATTAGGATGACCAAAATCCAAAACACTGACAACACCACATACTCGTGAGGATGCAGAGCAACACAAACACGATTCAAGCTGGTGGAAATGCAAAATGTACAGCCACCCTGGAACACAGTTCTGCAGTTTCTTACAAAGCCAAAAATTGTCTTACTGAACAATCTAGCAATTGCACTCCTTGCTATTTACCCAAATGAGCTGAAAAGTTATGTCCACACAAAGACCTGCATGCGGATGTTTACAGCAGCTTTATTCATAATTGCCAAAACTTGGAAGCAACTAAGATGCCCTTCAATACGAGAATGACATATAAACTGTGTACAACCATTCACTGGAATATTATTTAGTAATAAAACAACAAATGCGCTATCAAGCCACAAAAAGACACAGAGGAACCTTAAAGGAATACAGCTAAGCGAAAGAAGCCAGTCTGAAAAGGCTACATACTGTATGATTCCAACTATATGACCTGCTAGAAAAGGCAAAAACTAAGGAGACAGTAAAAAGATAAGTTCTTGCCAGAGGTGGAGTAGGGGGTAGTGAGAGCACAAAGGCGGAGCTTAGAGAATTTTTTGGGCAATGAAAACATTTGTATGATACCATCATGATGGATACATTTGTCTAAATCCATAGAATGTCCAATACCAAGAGTGAACCCTAATGGAAACTACAAACTTTAGTTAATAATAATGTATCAATATTGCTTCATCAATTATAACAAATGTGTCACATCAATGCAAGATGCTAATAATGGGAAACTGTAATGGTGTCTGGAGTGGGCCTTTGGGAGATCATCAGGGTTAGACGAGGTCATGATAGGATTAGCGCACTTATAACAAGAGACACTAGAGCGCTTGCTTGCTCTCGCACTGCCATCTGAGCATACAGATGAGAAGGTGGTGATCTACAAACTAGGAAAAGAGTCTTCACCAGAAACCAACGATGCTGGCACACCTTGATCTTTAGAACTGTAGTTTCCAGAACTGTGAGAAAGTAAATTTCTGTTGTTTAAGCCACACAGTCTATGGTATTTTGTTTGGGCAGCCTACCTAACACAGAATCCAACTGACCAAATCTGAAATAGTTTGAGCATCAAAATAAATGACAGTGATGACTCAGAACCCAACGAATAAAATAAGAATCCATTAAGTCCAAAAATAAATAGAGAAGTAAAAGCTCTTCCTCACAAGAGAATGTAAACCAATAAATCTGAAGAAATTAATGGAGTTAGAAAACCACAATTTATGCAACCATCATGGTAATAATTCAAGTAAAAATCATCCACAGATGTTAAAACTAATGGGTACAAGTTAGATGAGGAAGGAGATATTATATAATCTCAAAGTATCTCCCCACAAATTACTCCGAAAGAAGCCTGACAGATCCATGTTAGCCAAACGATCAAAGCTAACATTAATAATGGGACAAATCAACATCACGTGCCTCCTCATATGAGTCACTGAGAACACATCACTTATATACATTTCTGCCCAAAACGTGTAACCTGAATTTAACAAAAGGAAACACCAGATACACCAAAAATTGCATTCTAAAAATAAATGATGTGTACTCTTCAAAAAGTCAGTGTCTAGAAAAACAAAGAACGGCCGAAAAACTCTTCCAGATTAAAAGAGACTGAAGAGTCTTAGAAACTAAAAGCAATGTATGATCCTGGACGAGCTTCTGGACTAGGGGACAAAATGCTATTATGGACATTACTAGGACCACTGGCAGAAATGTGAATAAGGTTTATAGATAATAATATTGTATTACTATTAAAATCTCCTGATTATGATAACTATAACGTGGTTTTATTTAAGTGAATACAGTCATGTGCCTCATAATGACGTTTCGGTCAACGAAAGGCCACATATATGATGGTGGTCCCATAAGATTAGTACCATATAGCCCAGGTGTGTAGTAGGCTATACTATCTAGGTTTGTGTAAGTGCACTCTGTGATGTTCACACGCAACGAAATCACCTAACGATGCATTTCTCAAAATGTATCCCCACTGTTAAGCAACACATGACTGTTTATTTTGAGAAATACACATTGAAGTGTTTATGGGTAAAGAAGCATGATGTCTGTAACTTACTCTTAAATGGTTAAAAAATAATAATAATAATAATAATAATAATATGCAGAGGGAGAGAGGGAGGAAGGAAGCAAAAGAAAATCTACCAAATAATGGTCACCAGGAAGAAGAAAACTGAACTCAGAATGAAGGAATAAGATGGCAAGAAACAATGGTGAGCAAAGAAATTGAAAACACATTTGGGTAAATGTAAAAGAGCACTGACTGTATAAAACAATGATAAACACTTATCTGGGAGATATAAAAATAACGTAGAACCAAAATAAGAGACAACAACAACACAAAACAGGAAGGCAGTAACTGAAATTAAGCATTCTAAAGTCCATGTACTGACCAGAAAGAGAAGAGAGAGATATCCATTAACTTTATTATGCGTGTTGAAATTTTAAGGTAACCACCAAAAGTATAAAAATAAAACATATAACTTTTAACTCAATGGGGGGAATAAAACTCACTGAACACCATCCAAATAGCAAGTTAGAAAGACAAGATTGGCCCTAATGAATTTGGAAACAGTATACTGTAAATCAAATGAGCTCATGTTCTTCAGTTGGAATTCCTGTGTCTGTATCTTGGATATCTGAAACATTATCTATCACATTTCCCAATATGGACCCTTACTTTAGTGAAAATGGTTGTCTGTTACCTCTTTGCTTACTTTGGTCCCACAGCAGTATTTTTATCCACATCTACTCTTTTGGAATGGCTTCCCTCACGAGTTCCCGACAAACGTAAACCCAACATTTCTTAAGCTCCTCTGGGAAGTCTTTATCAGATAAACTCCAACTCATCTTCCCCTTAAATTGAATTTCTATAGTATTTACAACATGTTATTGCTCTTTTAATTATTAAAATACTGCCTTAGAAATGTTCTATAGATGTTCCATTTAGGCATATTTTGTTTCCTCGATCAGAGCATAAGCTCCTCAAAATCAGAAAGAAATTCTTCAGGATTTCCTAAACAATCTAGCACAGTCGTTTATTTTTCACTTAAGGATGAAGCAAACTTTAAGTTATTTTTCTTTAATAAGCTCAAAAAATATGAATTTTGCAAAATATGCACGTGTAAACATACATCTCACATAAAAATTAATCAGGTTTCTAAAGATTTTGTTCTAATCTTTAGATAAGAAAACTAAAGTGGATAACTTCTTAAATAGTCATTTCCCGTTTCCTTTTCTTTTCACTTTGCCAATTTTAAAAGGAATCCATATGCTCAGGGCTAAAAATGTACAAGGTTAAGTCAAAGAAGTCAGAAACCGCTAGTACAGTGAGGATTTTAATAAAAACTGAAAATGTGGCTCACATTCCAATTACTGCACCACTTTGAAGAAAGATCACATAATAGTTATCTTTTACTACAATACTAGTAGAAAAAGCTAGGGATAAAACTTATAAATTAAAAAGAAAAAAAAGCAAAACATTGATGAGGTAAATTAAAGAAGATCTAAATAAACAAGGAGAAATACCGTATTCGTAGATCAATTCGAAAACTCAATGCTGTTAAGATCTCAATTTTCCACAAATTGAGGTGCAGATCCCACGAAATTCCAAGAAAATCCCAGCAGGCTATGTATGTGATAAAATGTCATAAAATTTCACACAAAGACAGGAAAAAAACGGTGCATGCAAAAAGTGGTGAAATCTACAGTCTATTTAATTACAACCTCCTGGTTTTGATAATGCATTATAGTTATACAAAGATGTCACCATGGGGAGAAGCTGGGTGTTGGATACATGAGACCTCTTTCTGCAACTTCCTATGAGATTAAAATTATTTCAAAATAAAAAGTTAAAACAAAATTTCAGCAGACTTATTTATATAACTTGAAAAGCTGATTCTAAAATTTACATGGAAAAAGCGAAGGACCTAGAATAGATAGAATAATTTTGAAAAAGTAGAACAAAGTTGGGAGACACTCACCACCCGATTTCAAAACTTTATAAGGCTACACCAAGGCAGTGAGGTACTGTGAAAGTACAGCCATACAGCTCAAGTGAATAAAAGAGAGTCCAGAATATACTCACACATGTATTGTCAATTGATTTTCATCAAAGGTGCCAAGGCGATTCATTTATATGAAGTTCTAGAAGAGCTTTCATAGCGATAGCACTTAGAACAGTGATTCATCGGGGAGGAGAGTGTGCAACTGACTGGGAAGGGACACAAGGGAACTTTCTGAGGTTAAGGAAAAGCTCTAAGGGCGAGGGTTATACACCTGTAGATACGTCAAAACTCAGCTAACTGAAACAGAGAAGATCTATGCATTTCACTGTAAGCAAGCTATAATTTAATTTAAAAAATATACGACAGCATACAAGTGTTGTAAAATATTTGTCGACAAAAAACTGGAAGAAAATACATCAAAATAAGTATTTATCTCTTGGGAGTTAGATTATCGATCATTTTAATTGTTTTAAAAATGTATATGTCATAATCAGAGTAAAACAAGAAACATTTAAAAAAGTTATACCAGAATAAAAATGCCTAGCTCATATTCTAGTGTTCCACTCACTAATTTCTTCTATCAATTACCCTCCAAATCTGTAGCATTTTTCTTCAACAGGAGGATTTATCTTTGCACGTCCTCCTGGTAATCCTTCGGTAAGAATTAGGAGAAAGGAAATGACCCTTAACAGCTTCTATCAGTCCTAAAGACACTGCTTAAAAACTGTCATTCTCCATAGAAAAATGAAAAAGAGTCATTATTAGTGGTTCTTTACAGTAACCACAGCAAGAAAATAATGAAATCTCTTCATTTTCTAATAAAACATCCAAACTTCATCACAGCTCCCCCTTCTCAACTTTACTGTCCTTGTAACTGATATCATTCTCCCACTATTAATTTATTCAAATATTTATGAAGTGTCTATTACCTGCTCCTCAATCAGGCTTAAAATTGTGAAGTCTTTGAATCATCTCTCTCCCCTCCCAACATTTCTCCACAAAGCCCTGTCAAACGCTTCTCCAAGATGCTTCTCATCTGTTTCTCCCTTTCCATTCTTTACCTCTATTTGCCTTGTCTGGCCCATCACCCATATAATCTTCTAGCACAATTCTGTGAATCCCTGGGGATACCAGGGATTCTTTTATGAGGGTCTGAAAGGTCCAAACTATTTTCATAATAATATAAAATATTATTTGTTCCCTTTTACTGTGTTGACATTTGCACTAATAGTGCAAAAGCCAACGGTGGTAAAACTGCTAGTGACTTCAGCACAAATCAAGGTAACAGACCCACAATGTACTAGTCACTGTATTCTTCACTGCCATGCACTCATAGGAGAAAAACCAAAAAATGCCAGTTTTACTTAAGAATGCCCTCCTTGAAGCGTAAACATCATTAATTTTACTAAATCTTGACCCTCGAACATGTCACTTTAATATTCTATTGATGGAATGCAGAAAGCGCTTCTGCTGCATATTAAAGCATAACAGTTGTCTCAAAGAACAGCACGTGGGATTGTGACTTTCACTTCATGAACCACAAAACACCATTTTAACTTCAAAGAACTGACCAACTGTGATTATTGGTGCTTAAATATTTGACATTTCCTTGAAAATGAACTAAATGAATTTGTCACTTTAATGAAAAAACCAACAGTATTTGTTGTAAGTGATGCATTTAGTACTTTCAAAAAGAAATTTGAATTTTGGAAAACTATCTACCATCAAAACTTTTAAGACCTTTTTCATGAGATGAGTGGCGATTTTCGACATTGTATAACAAAATATGGCAACTTCAGGAAGATCTGGGTAAGTCAATGATTTTCCAAATGACCAAAGCACGATATTAAAAAAAGCATGCAAGGGTAAAGAAGATCCATTTTAAGTCCGAGAGAGATCAATAATTAGCATTTTAACAGACCTGTAGAAAGGTTAACTGATATGATCTTAGATTCCACATTGCAACTAACTTTTAAAAAGTGACAAAAAGTCAAGCTGTGAAGTATCAAGAAAAATATCCACAATTATCTGAAAAGGCTATTAAAATATTCTTTTTCCAAATACATACATGTGAGAGACCAGATTTTCTTCATATATGTCAATAAAACAAAATATCCCAATAGATTGAATAAAGACAGAAATGAGAATTTGGTGTCTTCTATTTAACCAGACATTAAAGAGATTTGCAAAATGTACACAACGATGTAATTCTCACTAAATTTTTTGTTTGGAAAATATAGTCATTTTTCATAAAAATATCATTTACGTTAACATGTAATAGGTTTATTATTCTTTTTAATAAATTGATATTTTAAAAAAATTCTCAGGTATAATTGCTGATATAGGCAATAGCAATAGATATAACTAACACAAACAACTTTGGGGTTCTCAATAATTTTTAAGAGCATAAAGTGGTTCTGAAACCAAAACGTTTGAGAACTGTGGATTCTACTTAGCAGATATTTTTGTCCTTCCTCTCTGATCCATTCTCATTATGATTGCCAGAATAATCCTGAGCACTTTCAACATTATCACTCCTTGTAAAAAAGCCTTTAGAGCTCCTAACATCCTACTACCTCTAAACTGGCTTTCAAGAAGTTTATAAATTGGTTTTACCTTATCTAGCAAATCTCACTTCATGCTCTCCAACACAGCCTTCCACGTTAATTAATCCTCTCTTCTAGTCTCCAAGCCTTTACCCAGGTAGTTACGCTCACCTGGAACGCCCCTCCTCCACAGTCTATTCCCTCCTCCAAGCTACCTAACTAAACTTCACTCTCCCTTAGGGGCCAGAGGGCGAAAAGGACAGCATCTTGAATGCCAGGCTTAGAAGTCTGTACTTTAGTCTTTAGGCAACGAAGAGAAGATTCTCTGAGCAGGGGAAGGTGGATAATTTATACAGAAAGAACTTTCTTACCATCTCAAACTTCTAAAAAGAGTTTAAACAAACAAAATAAAAGTCTTGTTTGAATATTCCTAAATGGTCAAATCAAAATTCTTCAACAGAGTTTAAGGACTAAGGTAGGCAATACATTGCCACATGAGAAATCCAAACCTATAATCTCAGGTCAAGGCAGCCAAAACTCTCAAACGTGGCATCTTCCAGAACAAAAAAAGACTGTAAAAAACAAAGCTGAAGCAGAAAACGGACACAGTTTCATCTCTCGAATCTAAGGCGTTTTGGTATTGGTAAACCAAATACGTAAAAACCAAATTTAATCGTATTTTCAAAAAAAACAAAATAAAAGCAGTATGCAATAGCTATATATTTCCATCAGTCAGTCACTCAAGGTCTTTAGTTTAAAACAACAAAGTATCTGCATATGCATATAATAGTGCAGAAGACACTCACATTAAGCCTACTGATTTAGTTTAGGGCTAAGAATAATCCACAATGCTTAATTCATTCTGTAGCCATTACTGCCAGAGCTCTAGGTCAAGCCCAATGCCACATCCTCTGTAAAACCTGATTTCTCCCAACTAGAAACAATGATCTCCTTCCTCGAAACTCACGCAGCACATAGTTTGTTCCTCTCGTGTCAGTAAATTCATTCATTCCACAAATATTTATTGAGAGTCTAATATGTGTCAGGCACTCTTCTAGGCTCTGGGGACATAGCGGAACAAAACAAAACCACCGGCTTCCTGGATTCACACTCTGTGGGGAGAGAAAGGCAATAAACAAATAAATATAAGGTGACACACACCATAACAAAAATCAGGAAGACTAAGGATCAGAGCTGAATTTTCTATGAAGCTAACAAAACTTAAAGATCAGGCCCCCCTTCCTTGCATGGGCCTCTCACTGAGTGTTCAAAGTTACTGGGACCTGTAGAATGTTGTAGGTGGGGAGGAACAGCCAGGCTGCTAACAGGAAACATTTTATGAGAGCATTGCTGATTAAATGCCTAGAGATCTCAGAAGACAAGGACCCGACTCTAAGGTTACAGCATTGTGTTGGGACATCTTTTCTCATTCTAAATATATACTCCCTTTCACACCAAATTTTTTATTCTAATTTATTTTTCTTAATGAGTGCCCCCAAAACTGTATAAACTTCAGGGCCTACAAAAATCGGGATCTACCCTGGTAAAGACAAAAAGTGAGGGTGGGGGTGCTGTTTTTTAGAAGGTCGTAAGGAATGGATGCACTAAAAGGAGTCACCTCAGCTGAGATCAGAGGGAAATGAAGAAGGAAACCTTACAGCTATTGGGGGAGGGGAGAATTCAGGCACAAACAGCAAGTGCAAAAACCCTGAGGCAGAACCATGAGGAGCAGGGTAGGTGAGGAGGACAGTAGCAGAAGAAATATATAGTAATAAATAATACTAGGTACTAACAGCAATGAACAATTACTGAGTATTATGGGTCAGACACCATTCTAAAAACTTTTCTAAGCATCTCCATTTTCCAACTGAGGAAACTGAGGCACTGAGAGAAAGATTAAGTAATTGGCTAGGGAGTGGTGAAACTAGGCAGTCAGACTACAGCACCCAGCTCTAAAATCACTATGCTATACTACAGAGAGGTCAGTGGTCCACGTTATGGAGTGTCTAGATAAATTCTCAGTCAGTAAGAGATTTAGCACACTAGATAAGAGGAAATTGACAAGGTTTTGATCTCAAACTATGAGAGCTAAAACTAGGTACACATTTTATGTCCCTGTAAATACCAAGTACCAAGTCTCATCATTTTTGTTACTCCACCCACAGACCCTAACACATTCCCTCTCATATTAGAGTTATTCAAGGTAGGATGGCTGCTTAATGTACTCTCTAGAGAGAGCTACCAACTATTCATTCTCAACACAAAATAATGCATTAGATGTTCCTTCACAAGTAAATATATAGACAGATCAAATCTTGGAAGTAAGTACCTCCTTTAGGGAATCATATCCATATCAAAGTCAGATAACCTGTTTCTTTGTTTCTTTCTTCCTTTTTAATTTTATTTATTTATTTTTTTTGCTGAGGAAGATTTGCCCTAACATCTGTTGTCAATCTTCCTCTATTTTGTATGTGAGTCACTGCCACAGCACGGCTGCCAATGAGTGGTGTTGGTCCACACCTGGGAAGTGAACCCAGGCCCCCAAAGTGGAGCTGCCAAACTTAACAAGTAGGCCACTGGGGCTAGCCCTCTCAGTTTTTTTAAAGCACTCTGGAGAAATTATCCCACAATCTGTACCTATGTCACTTTCCATCTCAAACAACCAGTAATGCTGGGAATTTCTCCCATAATTTATCTTAAATATTCAAACGAACTTTCTGAAGTTTAGGACCATTTCCCTGGTCCCTCTAGACTTTGTCCTCCATAGAAGTAAAAATGAGCATAACTCCAGATAAACATAAACATGTTTTATTTTCCTTCAGCTGTTCTTTTCTAACTGTTAAAGGTCTTCATGTCCCTCATCGGAGGTGATGTTTCAAAACTGAGGTCTCTTTTAAAGGTTCTTATAAATCTTGAGTGTTATGAAAGAATTAAGTGTTTGAGAATATTAATCAGAACACTTTGAAAGATGCAGAGTTAGAAATAAGCCAACACATTAATCCACTAAAACTTGAACATACAAATTAATTTCCTGATTTTACTGCTCAATCTTCACTTTTTCTCCAGTCAGCTTTCATAAGAGACTCCACGTCTGTTTGCAAAGACGACCAAGTAAATGAATGCTACTGTGTGAGGCCTCTGCTTCACAGGGAATGGCTTCCAAACATACATAAATAAAATCAGTATCAACAGTTCCAAAGCACATTCTCCAAGACACTATTTTAAGGACAAGTAATAGGCTCCTCTCTAGCAACAACAAAAAAATCAGGACATGGAGACTTTTAAGAGTAGGAATAACACAAATTAAACTGGAAAAATGCCTGAGAAGACAGCACAATGCATGTGAAAACCTTATTAAGGTCGATAATATGACCTGGTATAGAACTACCTAATTTCTTCAAAAAAACTTTTTCAAATGACAAACCTATAGATCATTCATTCTTTTGGGGGGGATCATGGACCTCTTTGAAAACGTAATAAATGCTATAAGCCATCTCTCCACAAAAACACTCACACCAAAAAAAAAACCCACTCATACATACAACATTAAGCCTACTAATTTCAGAGGGCTTCACGGGCCTCCTGAGGCCGAACCACAGAGCTCTCTCTGGCTGTCAAGTCCCAGGTCCCTAGGCAATCCCTGCTACAGATACTTCATCTGACGGAAAGATAAAGCCCACAGTTACAGAACATTTAAAAGTAAGTATGACTTTTTTTAAACTATATTTTCATATACTTTGAGACAGCACAGAGGAACTGTATATTCGCATTTTTTGCCCTAGAAAAAATATAAACTTACTTGTTGAGTAAAATTCAAGTCATTTATTTAACACCACAAGCAGAAGGGCATGTGATCGTAATAATACCTTCACAACAACACAGCTCAGAGAGACTAAATGATTTTACAAGGCCACATAGCTAATAAATTCCAGATCTTCCACATTCTAGTTCAGTGCTTTTTAACTAAGCCATGCCACCTTAAATATAATAAGCATATTACTACATTGGGTAGGATACAATTTTCAAAATTAAAAATCCCTTAAAACACCAGCCTTCTAAGAATGACTATAAAGAGTTAGGCCTCTAACTTCTTTATTTAATCTGATCACTCCATTTTTAGCACTTAAACGCTCACAAATTAAGGAGAAAATTATATATACTGGCTTTTAAAAACAAAAACCCTCTAATGCACTCCTCTTTAATCAACACAACTTGTATAAATAAGAAAAATCAAAAATTGCAAAGCAAATACAAAAAATGTTATCTTTATAGCATGAACATGATTACAGAAAAAAATACATATAGTTTAAGCTGTGGGTTATTTAGCAAGCAGAAGATCTGATGCCAAAAACCACACAGAGTTTCTCTGCTTTGGGTTCCTGGTATTTGAAGAGTCTGGCAGGCAAGGATCAAGCATCCATTATCTGATGTCCACTTGGCTGACTCTACAAAAACAATGAGGCCTGGCTGTACAGCAAGAGTTAGAGATTCCAACTACTACTTACAGATCCACTCTAACTCAGAGGGCTACAACTCAAATGGTGAATTAAGTGTGTGCCTCAGTTTCTCCACTGGAAATGTGATAATACATTATCAGCCTATATTCTGTCTTTAGACAAGCAGTACTGCCTACTGGTTAAGAACGCAGTCTCAAAAGCTAACTGGTCTGAATTTTGGCTTTGCCATCTACCAACGTTAGCAAGTTACTACAACCTCCCTATGCCTCAGTTTCTTCAATTGCAAAATGGAGTTAACAACAGCATCTATTTCATAGGCTTGTTGTGAGGAATAAGTAAGTTAATATACAGAAAAATCTCAGAGCAGCGCCTAGCAAGTAATAAGAATTCTATAAATGTTGGCTTTTATTATTGTTATTTTAAACAGATGACAAGATTAATCAACTTATACCTGTATTGCACTTAGATGTCCGTAGGAAATTACAGGCCTCAGTTTTTTTACTTTTTAATCATGTGGCTTAACTACCAACTGTTGTTTTCTAAATATAGTAAATACATGGCCGATTATTCTTGTAAAGAACTGAAAACTTACCGTAGACACTGCCACCTATGACTCATACATTAGCAAAGTTTTAGCTAACTTTTCATCTGAATAGAACTAAACCCCCTTAACCATTTCTAAGTTACTTGGATCTCTTCAAGTTTTACAATCATCCCAATTCCAAAACACAATAATGGTTATTCTTATCCAAACTACTGCAACGGACTCCTAACAACTCTTCCCCTCCAAGCTCCACTCCCCACACTGCAGAAGGGAGATCTTTCAAAAATCCAACTCTAACTGCACTACCCTATTTAAAACCCTGCAATGGCTCCCCACTGGCCTAAGAAGTCAGACTTCCTTACAAGACCTGAGGCTTGCACCATGCAGGGCCATCCTCCCTCTCTGGCTGTTCAAGCCATACAGGGACTCTTTCCAATCCTTACCCTATTCCGTCAGCCCTCAGAGCATTCAGAGATTGTGCTCCCCCTCTCTGGCATAATCCCCTCTCCTCACCGCCTCTGACTCCCCGAAGGAGATCAGGTCCTCCTGTTACACGCTCTCATAACCCTAATCCCAATCCTCTCTTCTCCTGTGCAGCACAAAATAAAACTGCAATAAAATATTTAAATGGCTTTTTAATACTGTCCAAAAAAAACATAAACTCCAACTAAGACTGGGGAACATGTCTATCTTTTACTGCTACAACCCAGTTGCTTTGATGCTCAGTACCTTATACATAGTAGGTGTGCACAACACATTTGTATTGTCTATGGGGAATGATAAGTGATAGAAAGCAAGTCATCCACAAAATAAGACTAATGCAAAATACCAGCTGCACCGTATGAAATGTCTAAGTTATCATGTGCATTACACTAGAATAAAAGTAAACACCTATTGCTAAAAGGTGGACAAAATGAGGTTAAGACTAAACTTTCCAAAGTAAAATTAAGTTTCTTTGTGCATCCTCAGGTGTTACGTGAAACAGGAGGTCCACTTCAGTTACCAGGAAGAAGATACACAACTAAATCAAGACCGCTGCCACATTTGGCACTATCCTCCTCTCTTCTTGGCAGCCTCTGCCAGGCCAAGAGTTGAGCTGGCCAGGGAAGAGTGATTTATCTCCCACATTTAGAAGTGGTCCCTCTACAACAGGAATGCTGTACTAATGGACTTTGAATTCTAACCTTGTCAAACCAGTACCGTTCATAAGTATTCAATTCACTTCAAAAAAAAAAAAAAAAAGCTGAATCCTGCCTATCACTAACAAAATCAAGTTTAGTAAGGCATCACAGTCCAAGCCGACCTGGAGAAAATAAAGCTGGTGTTTCCTCCAAAAAAAAAAAAAAAAGCTAACTAGATGTTTTACAAAAGAAAGTTATTGTTCGGAAAAGTAAAAGAAACAGGCATGGGCATGCTAAGAGGCTAAAGGCTGAGGGACTGTCGATGTTGACTGCCCAGGGTAATAACCTCCACCGGGACTGGCGGGTAGCAGCTCCCCGCCGACAGCAGACAATCCCAGGTCCGTGTGAAGCATGCGGGTTTGACACACGCCAAACCCCTGCTGTCTGGCTCGTCGCACTGCCCCTACCAAGGCAACAAACGCCCAGACCGGCTCTGCGCTATGATCCGGGGGGCCCGCTCCCGTTCCGCCCTCGCCTGGCAAGGCGCGTCCAGGGCAGGGCGCAGGTAAGGACTCGGAGGACTCGGGGTCAAACATTTGGCCCTTTGTTCGCTCCGCGGCGGCGGGGCCATGGGCGCCCGCTCCTCCTCCTCCCCCACCGCCGCCGGCGCCGCGGCCCCCGCCGACAGGCAGCTCGCACTCCGACGCCGGCCCGGCGGCGCCCCCGGCCCTGCCGCTGCGGGTCGGGACCCTGCGGCCTCGGCGGCGCGCGGCCCTCCGCCTTTACCTTGTAGACGTCGCCGTAGGTGCCGCTGCCGATGCGCTGAATCAGCTCGAAGTCCTCCTGCGGGTTCCGGCGGGACAGATCAAACCCGGGGTTCATGGCGGGCCCCGGGTGCCCCCCGCCTCCCTCCCGGGCAGGGAGGGGGGGCGCTCAGGGGACCACACGGAGAGTGGGAGCCGCGGCCGGCCCCCGGCTCCCCCGGCGGTCACAATCGCCCGGCTCCACGCTGCGGCCGCTGCCGCCGCTTCCCTCACGCCGCCGCCGCCGCCGCGGACGACGACGACCGGCCTCAACCGTCCCCGCCCCCCGCAGCCCGCCGCCGCGCCGAACCCCGGTCACACCCACAGGGCGAGGAGAACGCTCGCAGCCCCTCGCTCCGGCTGAAACTCCAACATGGCTTCCGCCTGCGCCGCTCCTCCCCCTCCCCTTACTCCGGCTCCTCCACCCTCCTCCCCCTTTTCCCGGCGCCCGCCCGACTGCGCAGCCGCGATCCCGGAGGGAGCGCTCCCTCTCCGCGCGCGGCCGGCTCTGTGCGCGCTCCCGCTCCGCGCGCCTCCCCAGCGGGGTCTGGCGGCCCGGGGATGCCTGACCCCGGCCGCCGCGGCTTCCCCGGCAGCAGACCTGCGCCCGACCGCAGCCGAGCGATGCCAGAAAAGGTTTGGATGCCCCAGGGACCGCGGGAGAGACAGGCAGACAGTAGCTCCTATTTGTCTCTGATTCCCCTAACGACAAAGTTTGACGTCGCCGTATCAGGTCTCGATCCTAAGCAAGTAGTATAGTTTTAAATTGCAAGACAACCAATGTCCCAAACTTTTTATTTTTGAGAAGCCGCTACACATAGGACACAGCCGAGTACCGCAGACTTTCTGGGATTGCGGGGAAGGGGTCGCCCTGTGTCAGCTCGGGCCCTTGGTGTTGGCCTGCTAGGTTGCACCCCCTTTTGCACAAGAGGACAGGCCAGGAACGGCAGTCAGGTAGGCATGTGGAGTGGGTAGGGCGAAGGAAGCTCTGGAGGAAAAACATGCCGAACAGCCGCCAGGAAGCCCGCGTGGAGGGCGTGGGAGGCAGGCAGAGCACAGAACTAAACCAGAGATTGACCTTCCTGGATTATCAAAGACCCGGGCGGGGACTGTGCAAGCTGTCAAGCAACTTTCCAAAGGAGAGGTGGCTGAGGGTTGAGGGTGGAGCGTGGACAAGATCCATTCCTGCACCTGGAATGTACACATGTGATGATCCGGAAGCTCTTTAGCTTCTCTACCCAAAGCCCTACCCCACTTAAGACCCATATTGTGAGCATTACATCGGACCTGTGTGGACACCAGCTCCAACTGTTAATACTTCCCAGGAAAGCATGTGGGTGTGGAGGGTTAATTTCCTGTTCTCAATAAACTGCCCACTAGGCATTTCCCACATCTTTAATCAAGTAGGTGATGGCCACTTTGGCAATACCACTTTGGAGTTTTGCTTCAGAAATGCTTTCCTAATATCCTTAGGCACCACACCTTCTGACCACTAATATTCCCTAATGCCTGGTGGCACCTAAGAAACTAGGTCTTACCAAACCGGTTAAGGATAAGATAAGTGTAATCAAACAGTAATCAGGCAACTACTTACTGTTAACTGCCTCATACATTTTTATCTTTTCAATACTTTTGCTTATAGTAAGATTACATATGTATTAAATTCTCAAAGAAGTGGTTTGCTCTGAGTGTCTGTTGATTAAAAGATATTGGAAAATGACCATCTCTTCACCAATACAAGAAGCGTTTCAATTGTCTAAACTTTAATTATTTTAAAGCATCAGTAATATGAGTGTATCACGTGAATTACTGCCATATGAGTGAGTGCCTTTCATTGGATTTCGTCTAGATGGATCTACCTTAAGACTGTGGTATCTTGAGAATTAAACTCCTGGCTGTAAATGTGGTTCCATGGATAAGGACCCTGCTTTCCTTGTTTAAGGTACTTGCCGTGGGCCCAGAGGGCAGACCTTCCTTTAGCTTGTCCACATTTGGAGAAATGTTTGGCCTCTTTAAACCAAACATGAGGATAATTAGCCCAGGATTCAGATAAGCAGACTTAAGAAACTATCCCAAGTAGGAACCAGCTCTGCTCTCCTTCTCTGCCTCTTTGATGCCAGAAAGCCAAATTCTCAGGATTGAATGCTACACAAGAAGGGTCTAATGATTTCACTGTTTTGTTTGCTAGGATTATCATCTGTGCAGATAACTGCATTTGCATCGCTAATAGATTTCTTTCAAAGGGAAAAGACATTTCAGTAGGGCTGAAACAGTTTAAAGTTTTGTTTGTTCCATTTTGGCAGGGCCAAGCTAGTCCTTTTGAAAAGAGAGATTTTCATGTAAGGGTCTGATTTGCTGTTTGGGTTACAACATAAATAAAAGGGCTTTTGCAATTAACTGCTCACAAAAATAAAATATTTTGTTCCTTGTAATATATACATACAGCCAAATCCGATGTCTTTTTTTTTTATTCTAACACTGCTCAACTTTGCTAGAAGTAACACTGATGATCACACTTTCTTTGAATCAGAGAAATAGCTTCCCTCTTCTATGATTAGAAGCATCCTTAGAAGTCAACTAATGTTTTCAATTCAAGACTGCTTCTACAGCCTCTCTCCTGGATCTACTCCTGCTCAAATACCTTCGGTGAAAGGGAACTCACCGCTTCCAAAGCAACCTGCCTCATTAGGAGATAGTGCCGGTGAAGGATCATAATAACAATAATAGAAAAAATAATGGTATCTAACATTCCCAAGTACGTACAAGGTGCCAGGAACTGAGCCAAGTACTTTCCATGTAGTATCTCATTTAATTCTCACAACTTGATGACGTGGGTATTATTATCTCCATTTTTTGAGACACAGACAGATCAAACTGCTCAAGGTAACAGCTGAAATTTGAACAGAGGTAGTATGACACAGAAGCCAGACTCTTAGCCACTAGTCTATACTCTGCTTTATATGGACTTTTTAAAATTTCTCTTATCCTAAGCCAAAATCTGCCTCCCTGTAGTGCATTTAGAGCCAGTGATTATTAGATTCTAGTGATGTAGAATAGAGAGAAGAAAAGCTACAGTGCCTGCCCTCAAGTAGTTTGCAGTCTCACAAGACTGTGAGATGCACAGAGGAGGGGCATTCATGCAAACAGGAAGATATAGGAATGATGCTAAAGCTAAATCTCGAAGAATGCATTGGAGTTAGCCAGACAAATGAGAGGGAGGTGGTATACTTCAGGCTGGCCACTTAGCCCCAGCCCTTTAAAGCACCCACTCATGGAAGCATCACATGATAGGAGCACAGCAAGGCTAAGATGGGCAGTAGTAGTTGCCAGCATATCCAGAACACCCTTCTGTTAGCCTCTCCCTTATGGGTCTGTGGTCTAGGGATTCTTTGGTCTCTGCATGAGCTTTCAGTTTCACCCTGGAGACCTCTTGTCTAATAACACATTGGATCCACTTCTTTGGCTTACTGACCTCCTAAAAACCACTCACATTTTCAGTATACCAGCAGCTCTGGGAAAGTAATACTGAGCAAGCCTTAGCTCAAAAAAGACTCCCTACATCTAGGCCATCCACCAGGGGAGGAGAAGCAGACCCAGACACTATATGTGAAACAACACGGCAGAATGTTCCAGTAGATTATATAGCCTAACCTAGTGTAGCTCTGAGCCAGGCTGCCTGCGTTCAAATCTTGTCTCTTTCTGTTTACTGAATGACCTTGGGAAGTTATTTCAATCTGGAGCTGTTATGAAGAGTCAAAAAGAAAATACATGTAAAAAGTCAGTGGTACCTGGCACCACAGTAAGCCCACAAAGTATTAATTACTATTATTTTGAATATATTTTAGATGTTTTAAAAGGTGACAGTCATGGGGATGGGAATGGAAATATGATTTAGGAAGCAATTGCAGTAACGTTTATAAGAGACCCTGAACTAATGCCAGGCATGCTGAGGATGAAAAGAAGGGAAAGAACCCAAGAGATAATTGGAAGATGAAATAGACAGATTTGGGGTGGGGGGGGTGAGGAAGCAAGCAGAGAGACATGGGTGACATGCAGGCTTCTGGCTTAGACAATTGGGAGTGTCCCAAAAAGGTGATAGCATTTGCCTTAATAACAGGAACTGGGATTATTTGGGGGAGGTTTTAGCACTGGATCAAAGTAGATGATTCTGTGTGTGTCTGTTAAGTTTTGAGGTGTTCAACTGGAAATGTAAAATTAGTGATAAAATGTAGGGTTGACGCTTAGAAAAGATTTCAGGGGTAGTTTTTCAATGTGGGGAATTATAGTTCAGAAATGTTTATTGAGCATCTATCAGGTGCCAAACACTATATTGAGTTCTGGCAATACAATAGGCATGGTTCCTGAACTCAAGTTGGGGATACAAGTTCTCAGATAACTCCTCTATAGTGAGACAAATACTGGGGTGCAAGGATGCAGAGCCGGAAGGAGATATTAGTTGCTGCTTGGGCTAATAATTTGGCTCTTTTTCAAACCAATATATATTTTAACAGTTTCTTTAAACCAATATCTTTAAAAGCAGGTACTCGACATTTATTTACAGATGAGATGGAGCTCTGCATGGGGGTGGGTGGAGCTAGAGGTCATCAGATGTCAGCTCTCAGCTTCCACTCTTTTATTCTGAGCAATTCAGCTTTGCTCCCAGATTTGCATACCTCCCAGCACAGTGTTTCTCAGTGGAGGTTTTATTAGCATTTTGGGTAGGACAATTCTTCTATGTGTGGGCCTGTCCCTATGCATTATAACTTCCCTGCCACCCACGTCAATACTGCTCCCAGCCATACTGACATCAACAACAAAAATGGCCACACCTATTTTCGAATGCATAGAGTTGGGCTGGGGTTGGGGTGGTGGTGGTGGTGGCTGGATTGAGAATGTTTGCCTATCATGTTCCTTGGGAGGACTATCACCCACGCTAATCTATTTGTCCTAGTATTTCTTTCTGTCTCATATAGTATATTCCCTGAGAGAAGTCCTGATATATAAAATATTGTCCGTATCACATTCGTAATATTTAGCACCCAAGTGATATTTCACTGCCCTCTGTAGATTGACAACCAAGATTCCACCTGACCTTTTTCGCGTAGTTCCTGGGATCACATAGGAGGGAACTGAATCTGGTCTTTGCAGGTTATGGAAGTCTTCACAGAGGAAGCAGCCTCTAAGCTGAGACTTAAAAGACAAGTAGATTATTACCCGGGCAAGAAGGTATACTCCATACCAAGGGTAGACAGGTTACATTCAAAGAAATGAAGGTAGTTCTGTTTGAGGTGAATAACAAATGAGACTAGCATGGGAAGCAGGGACCCGTCCATTAAGGAGCATGTAAATTGTGTTAAGTAATTTGGATTTTTTATTGAGAACAAAGGGGAGCTATTGATGGATTTTCAGCACAGGAGTAGCATGATCTTATTTGTGCCTTAGAAATATCCTACTAGCTGCTGGTGGAGAATGAATTGGAGGCAGGTGGCAAGACTGGAGACGAGATGGGAAAATAGTTAGGAGACCCTTGCAGTAGTCAGGTGAGAGAAAATGATGGCCTGAATTAACATATAGGGCCAGTATCAACGTTCAGTGATGGTGGTATTTGAAATTGTGAGTTGAGATGAATTCTCTTCAGGAAAGTATGGAATAGGCAGAAAATGGGTCCCTAGAGAACCCCAACATTTAGAGTGTGAGCAAAGGAAGAGAATCCAGCAAAGGAAGCTATGAAGGTGGGACCCAATATGATATGTGGAAATGGAATGCTGTGGCAGCCATAGGAATGTACCACTTGGGACTCCCTTCAAGGAAGCACCTGCTATGAAAAGTGTAATCAACTGAAGCCTCCAGCCACCATGCCTTTGGGATCCATCACAGCATTCATGCAGAGGTCTCGCTTTCCCTCCTCAGAGGCTCCCAGCCAATGACTGAGCACAGCCAGCCATTCCTGCTGGTGCAGTTTCCTCTACTGGGCTGTCTTTGTTCTGGGGCTCCCTGTTGGTCTGACTGAGCCTTCCTCAGAGCTCTCCTGCATGCTGAAGCTTTTCCTACCCAGGCTTCCCTTCTTTCCTTCCCTTCACAGGTATTAAGACATGCATTGCAGTCTGAGACTCTTCCCTCCTACTCCTGCTCCTTGTCCTCCATAGCCTTCACAGGTGTTTCCACACACAAGTATCTTGCACTTCCAATTCAATTTTACCATCTGCTGAAGTAGGACAATTGATATCAATGAAGCAAAGAAGGAAGGAATTTTAAGAAGAGAGTGATCAACAGTGTTAAATGCCAAAGAGAGACTGAGGAGGAGGGAGACAGAAAAGTGTCAACAGATTTGTCATTAAGGAGGTCAGTGCTGACCTAACTACTGAAGTCATAGTCCCTCTTCTGCTATTGTCTCCTCTTAATTATATTCTCCCAGATGCTCTTCAACTTTTCTCATACGTCATGATCTTCATATATCTCAACCAGACCCACTCAAATGGACACATTTAATTTAGTATCTTTCTAAACTCTAGCACTAAGAATTGAATTCAGTATTCCAAATGCAGTGTGGCCAGTGTTAATTATGGAGAGATTATAACTACCTATTATCTAAACACTATATCATAGCCCGAACTTTGATTCAGTTTCTTTTTTTTGCTTTTTTATTTTTTTAAATATTTTTTGAGGAAGATTAGCCCTGAGCGAACTACTGCCAATCCTCCTCTTTTTGCTGAGGAAGACTGGCCCTGAGCTAACATCCATGCCCATCTTCCTCTACTTTATACGTGGGAGGCCTACCACGTATAAAAAGCATGGCTTTTGCCAAGCGGTGCCATGTCAGCACCCAGGATCTGAACCAGTGAAAGCTGGGCCACCGAGAAGCAGAATGTGTGCACTTAACTGCTGCGCCACCGGGCCAGCCCCATGATTCAGTTTCTTATAGACACAACAAACTCAGGGCCGCTGTACTGCCCAACTCCAGGGGATGCTGTTCAGATTATAATTTATAATTATATAATCCTCACCTCTGACCTGGCATCTGGGTCCTGATCAAGAAACTATCTCCAAAAATAAATTTGCTCCCTTCTCAATCAGATCATCAGAGGTGTTCTTGAGCCCACATTGCCTTAAAGAGTCAGGGACAAGAAACCTGGTCTCATACATCCTACTGTAAAGTTCCTGCCCTGCCAACAGTTTATTGCATCAGATATCAGCTTCTCATCAACCAGCAGATATAACACCACCACCAACAAAACAGAGCACAGAGGACCTCTACTCAATATTGCTTCCTGGTGAGATCTTGCAAAGACAAATGAGTTAGACAAGAACCTAGGACCTTGTCTAGATGGACAGGAACCTCCAAATTTCTTGAGAAACCAGGATTTCAAAGAGGTGCTCTTTGGCCTGCACTGTGGATAACTGATAGCTTTTTAGACTCAACTAATCCTCGAGGGGTTCAGGTTATGTGAAAAATAGACAACAAAATATTGAAGGATTGCAAGGAAGTGAAGGCTGGGTAAGAGAGAGATTGAGAGATGCCGAGATAATCTTAGTGATGAAACTCCTGCTTATATTCATTTTTTTTCCCATGGTAGATTACAGCATAGTGTTTCCTGATTCACTTTCATATAATATCCAATCTAAAATTCCTCTTAGATGTCCCCAGTTAAAGGATATTGCCCTGTAGCCTAGTTCTCAAATATGAGGTGAAGCCACTATTGGCCCAGACTGAGTTGGCCCAGAACAAATGTGGTTACATACACTGTGTTTCCAGAGTAGATTACTGGGCAGAGTGTTATCCTGCTGGCCTTTTCTTTAGAAGCTTTATTGTGGTTACTATTACTCCCTTGGAGCACTCCAACCCCGACTCCTGACAAAACCTGTAGAAAAACAATCTGCTCATAAGTCTAGAAAGTTCATCTCTTTGCAAAAAAAAGTTCCACTAATTTGGTTTAAACATAGACTGGAGTTTTTCTTGATCAAAATAGACAGAAAATAGACATAAATTTAAATAATGTGCCAGGATTTTCCCATTATTCCTTACCCCCTGCTCATAGCTCAAGGCGAATGTGAAGGTAACTCATTTCTCAAACTGACCCAGATCTCTGCCTCAGAAAACAGATCCATCTGCTGGATCAAGGCATGCCTCTTCTCAGTATTAAAGCCAAAACTTCAGCCTGGAATCCGATCATCTGGGTTACTTAAAGATGCTTTTTTTAAAAAAATATTTAAATTAGGACTCATCTGGTAGTATGAACTTTCCCAGCTGAGCATCTGATACCATCAGAATAGTTTAAACATGTGTTGATGGAATAATTTGTTCTCATCCGTAAAAGGAACAAAAGGAAGGAAACTCATGAAAATTTCCCCGCTGCTTTGTGTGTTATTTACAAAGGGCTAAGCAACTATATGAAATTTGTGAATAGCCCTTTTCAGGTATAAGTGTGGGGCCCCTACAGGCAGTCTCTCCCTGTCTCAACATCAAAACTGTTAACTGAGCACCAATATCTGAAAATATTTGCATGAATTTTTAATACCTGAAAATATAACGCTTTTACATTGCTGATGCCAATATTTAGGGTTTACCTCTCACCTCAGGAGAGCTCTCTCTGGTCATTCCAAATAAACCCAAAACAACATCTGTGGAAATCTGAGTCTGTTTTCTGCTACATGGTGCAGTCTCTTAATTACCCTCTCTGACCCCATTCTCTTCCTCTTCTGATAATACCACACCTGGCCAATAAACATGCTTCTTAAAATGCCAACAATGGAAATATGGAAGTCCTGAGGGGAAGCTAAATTTGGAACGAATGTGAGTTCACTTTTAGGCATATTGAGTTTGAGGAGATGAAAGGGCATTAAGGAGAAGCCGTTGCAAAGATAGTGACAGATCTAGAAAGTACAAGAGGGAATTAGATCATGATGTGTAAATTTGAGTCATACACATAAAGACAGTGGAGTCGCGAGATCTCTCAGTGAGAGTCTGAGAGTATAGAGCAATGATGAGCAACCTTTTTTTTTTTTTTTAAAAAGGGCCACTTAAAAGAAACATAATGTTTATGGACCTCGTTTTTTAAACATCCAAACTGAAAATAATGTTACTGACTTCCATAACAAGAATTTATGCTGTGGGATGATTTATGAAGATATGAATATCCATTCTTCCCCCAGCAGTGTTTTCCAGCCCGTTGTTGCTTGATCTATTTGTGATGTGGAATTTAAGGAAAGGATAGTGGAGACATGAGTTGAGAAGTGAGAAGAGAAGGGGAATAATCTAGTCAGAGAGCTAAGTCAAACTTTAAGGTGTTGGAAGAAAGGGAGAAGGGAGAAAATAACCAAAAGCTCAAAAAACTGGGTCCTGGAGAAAGAGTTTGGGGCTTTATGTTTGAGGGCTAGAAAGAACAGAATGGAATTCAAGGGTGACTCTGTAACCGTAAATCAGATTCCTCTTTGATGCTTCTTGAGAGCTGCAAGTGAAGATTGGAATACCATTTTAAAATTACTCTGTATCTTTACATGTGATCCTGAGCAGAGTCTGAGGTATGTGGGACCCCAGGATTTATTAGGGTTACAAGGAAAATGCCAGTGAGAAATTTGGTAATGCTTTTGAACCACTTAAATGTTATCTGGTCATAGCTGAGAAGTCACGACACAGAAGCACTTTCAAACCTTTTATAACTTAATTTGCATTGCTTTTTAGAGTTGATAAATGTTTTCACATTTATATTTCATTTTATCGTTGGAATGACTCCTTGAATTATTATCATCCATAATTTACAGATGGGGAAATTGAAGCTTAGAGGAGTGAAAGCCAGAAACAGATCAGGGTTTATAATTAGTTTCAGTCAATTTAACGTCTACTGAGCCTTGATTACTGAGTTTCAGGTTGTACTAGATACTGGCGCTGCAAAAATGAATAAAACGTGCACCCAGTCATCAACCACTACACCAGTTGGTTCTTTGCTCTTCCTCAGTTCTCTCCTAGAAGTTTGATATTCCCCCTTAGCTTGGGCTAGGCTGGTTCGTAGTGAGATCCAACACTGAGCATCACCTACACAGACAGATAGTTTACAGGAAGAATTGACTCCAGGGTACTCTGGCAGTTCCATGACTATGATGTAGTCATTAGAGTTGCAAAGTTAAGGAAGATGTGGGAGCTCTTGTGCACTACTGGCAGGAGAATAAATTGGTACAACCACATTGGAAGGCAATTTTGAAATATCTATTAAAGCTAAAAATGTCCTTACAATCTAACAAGTCCACTTCTCCATATATACCTGAGAAACTCCCTTAAATGCATAAGGAGACATGTAAATGAATGTTCATTGAAGCATTGTCTGTAACACGATAGGAATTGGAGGCAGCTTAAGTGTTCATCAACCTGAGAATGGATAAGTAAATTGTTGTATGATCACACAATTGAATACTATATCATAGTTAAAATAAATGAATTAGAACTAGAACTAAGAATATGCATAAATCTCAAATAATAGAATATCGAGTGAAAAAAGCGGCAAAAAATACATAAAGTATGCTACTGTTTACATTAAGTTTAAACATATGAAATAATACTACGTATTTCCATGTGTGATGAACATTTAAAAATATTCCTGGTAATGATAAACTCCAGTTTCAGGATAGTTGTTACTTCTGCTAAAGAAGGATAATGATAGAGTATGCAGAAGACTTTAGCCAAATCTGTATTGTTCCCCCCGTCCCCGCAAAAAAAAATAGGGAAAGGATCTGAAGCAAATATGACAAAGAGTAAATATTTGACAAAGCTGGGTGAGGAAGACGAAAGAGTTTGTTATATTATTCTCTATACTCTGTATACCTGAAATATTTCATTTAAAAGTATATATGGGCTTTGGACCCTGGAATTCTGGGATTTTCTTGTGTTTTTTTCTTTATACAGAATTGCCTTTTTTTTTCCTTTTCCAATGTTGAAGGTCCATCCATTCTTTGATATCTAGCTCAAGTCTCACTATCTTATTGAGAATTTCTTTAACAATCTTGTCAGTCCATTCTAGGCTCTCCCTTTTCCAAACCATGATATGTCTATAAAGTTTTTGTGTACACTATGTTTGTATGACCAGACTTCTTTCCTATTGTTGTTTAAATATGTATTGCCTTGCATTAATATTTGACTTTACACAAGCCTTGTTTCTCCAATTATGTTGTAAGAGCCTTAAGAGCAGGGACAATGTCTTAAACTTCTTTAATTCTTCCCCAGTGCCCAGTGGAGCCTAACCAGATACTTATTAAAGAAAAGTGATATATAAACCAATAATTATAATTCTTCCTACAAAATCTTTACATAGAAACTTGAAAATACTAGTTTGAGCTACATTTGCTTTTATTTTCCCAGGGAGAGAATACTAATGAGCTGTGAAATGACCAAAAATCAGGCAGCAGAAGGGAAAAGAAGAAATAACGGGTTTGTATATTACACATTCTGGATAATCAGCTCTTGAATGATTAAATGTGGAAGATCTCTTATGGGAAAAAGCAGATTTAAAAAATTCATTTTATGACTATGGAATTGTTTTATACATCATTTCCAGTTTTCAGATGGTCCTAGGCCAGACTTATAAATTATTTTGGAAAAATGTTTCCTCTTATGATGTATTACATAAGCACACACAGATATACCTTGTTATTGTTCTGCATTCAGTATTTAGTGGACTAAACATGGGAATAGTGGTCCAGGGAAACTAAGGAACAAAAGATATTCCACCTGTGAAATCAGGAGAGGGTTTTGGAGGAAAACAAATTATTTTGACTTCAGTTTACCCTTAGTTCATCTTGTAAAAAGTGCTTAGTGCTTGAGGCAACCACCTTACCTGAAACCTCAGAGTGAAAGGTTGGTCTATACCAGTCCAGGATGAAAGCTAAAGAGCACAGGTCTGGACTCCGTTGTCTCTCCTCAGAATGGAAAGTTGGGTGTCATGGAATGAGATAAATTTAGGAATCAGTATGGTTACTTTTTGTAAAAGCAGTTACTACTATGGTCTATTTCAAAAGTAGCACCATTTTGTCCCTGGAGAGTTTCCTAATGGACCTTTATAATGTCTTATTAAACCAGGCCACTACCTTATGGTTCTTTGGCCTAAGTGCTACAACACTCAAAATACAGTTCCCTAAATTAAACCTTACCTACATCTGTATTTATGGCTGCATTTTTTTTCTTGCTTTTTCTCCCCAAATTCCCCCAGTACATAGTTGTGTATTTTTTTAGTTGTGGGTCCTTCTAGTTGTGGCATGTGGGACGCTGCCTCAGCATGGCCTGACAAGCAGTGCCATGTCCGTGCCCAGGATCCGAACCAGCGAAACCGTGAGCCGCCGAAGCGGAGCATGTGAACTTAACTACTCAGCCACGGGTCCAGCCCTTATGATTGCATTTTTAACTCCACAGTTTACCTCAGGAGGTTATATCTCTGAAATTATTACCCCCCTCTCTGTCTCTATGTCATTTGTGTCCTGGCAAAGAAAACCAAAGACACAAAAATATCTTGCCGTTTGGTAAGAGATCATATATTCTCTCATTTTCACCTCATTTGTGGTGTTAGTGTTGAAACAAAGCCCTAAAGCAAAGTAACCAAAGTATTCCTATAGTAATGATAAGCATTATGATTGATCTCTGTAATTTTTCCTTTCTCTAAATAAGGAGAAGCAAGAAAAATGCTGTTATACAGAAAAAATATATAACGAATATATTGGGTTCTCAAAGTTCCCTAAAGGATAAGTGTTTGTAACTTGGAATTAATTTTCCATGGAAATAGTATGATTAATTATCGTAAGATTCTAAGTCAAGGCCACAAAACCCAAATAATATTAGTAGGAGTGGCAGAATAAGTTGATTAAGAAATAATGTTTTGTTCTGTGATCTATGAGCTTATTATGGAAATATGAGAAGTATTTTTCCCTTCTCCTCTCTAGAGGGAAAGTTAAGATGTGGTGATTTTCTAAAGCCTCAGGAAAGCAGAAAACTCAATTACCTGGAAGGGGAAGGGCTCTGAGAAAATGACTTCATAAGAATTTGGATCTCTTGAACCCAGAAGGAAGAGAGAACCAGACAAGTGTCAGTTTCCATAAATGATGAAGAACCTGTGTCCACTCCCAAATAACAGATCAGAGTGGTATAGACCTCTCACAGGGATGCCAGCAAGGATATCTTGTCTAAGAAGTAGTAAAAGTGTTAATTTATACTAAGGTGAAACAAGTCAAGGGTGCATGTTGTAAACTCTAGGGTTGCTATTAAGAGAAGAGTAAAAATATGTATAAACCATATAATGTATGAATAGTAAAAGAGAGACAACATAATAATAATAAATAAAACACTCAGGGTCCGGCTCCGTGGCCGAGTGGTTAAGTTTGCGCGCTCCGCTGCGGCAGCCTAGGGTTCGGATCCTGGGCGCGGACATGGCACCGCTCATGGGACCATGTTGAGGCTGCGTCCCACATCCCACAACTAGAAGGACCGGCAACTAAGATATACAACTCTGTACTGGGGGGTTTGGGGAGATAAAGCAGGAAAAAAAAAAAGATTGGCAACAGGTGTTAGCCCAGGTGCCAATCTTTAAAAAAAAAAAAGAAAACACTCAATTCAGCCAAAGGAAGGCAGGAAAGAAGATAAAAAGGAACAAGCAATAAGTGAGATAAATAGAAAACAGAATAGTAAGATGTTAGCTATATACCCAAATATGTCATTAATTACCATAAATATAAATGGAATGATATTTTACTAAAAAGCAAGGATTGTCATACTGGTTTGAAAAGTTTATGTGCTTTTACAAAAGATATGAGAGTTATAATCTAAAATTACAACACGGAAAGTTAAAAGTAAAAGAATAGAAAGACATTTTATGCAAACACTAACCCACAGAAAGCTGGTATAGCTAAACAATGACATATAAAGTAGACTTTAAGGAAAGAAGCATTATTAGAAATAAAGTGTGATATTTCACAATAATAAAAATATTAACCCAAGGGAAGCTATAACAATTCTAATTTTGTACACAACTAACAATATGCTACAAAATACATAACGCAAAAACAATTGCTGAAACTGCAGGGAAATAAGCGTCTTTAACACATCTCTCAGTAACGGCTAGAACAAGGAGACAAACATTAGTAAGGACGCAACATTTAAACAACATAACTAACAAAATTGACTTAATTATACATATGGAATATTTCGCTCAACAATTGCAGAATTCATTTTCATTTCATGTGAACATGAACCATTTACTAAAAGTGATGGTAACTTGGGCCATAAAGCAAACTTCACCATATTTTTAAAAATTTAAATCGTATAGAGTATGTTCTTTGAGTAGAGGGTAATTAAGCTAATATTCAACAATTTTTTGAAAACTACAAAATTCCCAAACACATAGACGTTAAGCAATGCATATCTAAATAATCTATCAGTCAAAGAAAAAAATCACAATGGAAATTAGAAAATATTTAGAACTGAATCACATAAAAATAAGACACATCAAAATTTTTCAGATGGAGGTAGGGTCAGCCCCATTGTGTAGTGGTTAACTTCAGCCCACTCCACTTCAGCGGCCTGGGTTTGCAGGTTTGAATCCTGGGCACAGACCTACACCACTAGTCAGCCATGCTGTGGCAGTGACCCACATATAAAGTGGAGGAAGATAGGAACAGATGTTTGCTCAGGGCTAATCTTCCTCAGCAAAAAAAATTAAAAAAATAAAAAAAATAATCAGATACAGGTAAAATTATGTTTAATGGGAAATTTATAATCTTAAGGGCTGAAATTTATAGCTCTAAATAATAATTACATAAATATCCATCTCAAGCACTTAGAAAAATCAAACTGGAGGAAAGTATAAAAAAGGTAATGGTAAACTGAAGATAAAAATATTAGTGAAAAAAATGTACAGTACAGAAGAGTCACTGAAAAGAATAATAAAACTGATAAATCTCTAGCAGGACTGATCACACATGCAAAATAGAAACAAAAACAAACAAAAAGAGTACCTATTATCTCTATCAGGCTTGAAAAAAGAAACATCACTATGGATCCTTACAGACATTACAAAGTTGAAAATGTTTTAGACAACTTAATGTCAATAAGTATGAAAATTTAGATGGAATGGGAGATTTCTAGAACAAACCAACTTGCAAAAAGTGACACCAAAGAAACAGAAAACAAAATAGTCCTATATGTACTAAAGAAACTGAATAGTGACCAAAAATCATCATACAATAAATCTCCAGATTCTGAGGATGCCAGTAAATTCCTCCACACAATTAAGGAGAAAATAACACCAGTCTTGTACAAACTCAGAGAATAGAAAAAGAAAATACCAACTCGTTTTATGAGGCCGATAGAATGTTGATCACCAAATCTGAGGTCATTACAGGAAAGGAAAATTACAGACCAGTCTCTCTCTTATCAGAGATGAAAAAAAATCTAAATTAAATATCAGCAAAACAAATTCAGTAATATATAAAATGTGTGTTTGTTTCGAGCATTGAAGATTGGTTTAACATTAATATTAATATAATAGGTTAACAGAATAAAAGACAATGTATATGATCATCCTTATAGATACAGAAAAGGAGTTTGATAAAATTCAACATCCATTCATGATTTAAAGCTCTTAGCAAGCTAGGAATTTCTTCTTTTTTTTGGTAGTCTTTTGTTTTGAAATAGTTTTAGACTTACAGAAGAGTTGCAAAACAGGAAAGAACTCCTGTATGTCCTTCACCAAGATTCTATGATTGTTTCCATTTTGTCACATTTATCAATTTCATTCTATCTATATTATTTTTCTGAACCATTTAAGAGTAAGTTGTAATATAATATACAGACCTTATTAAATCTCACCAATTGTCCTAATACTATCTTTTATAATTAAAAAAAGAAAAAGTAGGGGCCAGCCCGGTGGTGTAGTGGTTAAGTTCACATGATCCGCTTCAATTGCCTGGGGTTTGCAGGTTCGGATCCCAGGCGCAGGCCTAGCACCTCTCATCAAGCCATGCTGTGGCAGCATCCCATATAAAGTGGAAGAAGATTGGCACAGATGTTAGTTAGCTCAGGGCCAATCTTCCTCACAGAAAAAAAGGATTTTTTCTGGTCCAGGATCACACATTGTGTTAGTTATTATGTCACTTTAGTCTTTTAAAGTCCAAAATAGTTCATTATCTTTACTTTTTATTTTATGACCATGACACTTGAAGAGTACAAGCTTGTTATTATGTAGAATATACCACTATTGGGTTTAATTAATGTTTCCTCATGAATAGATTCAGATAATGCATTTTTGGCAGGAATATCACAGAAATGATAGTGTATCTGCATCAGTGTATTACATCAGGATCCCCATGGTGTTGATTTGTCCCATTACTGGTAATGTTGACTTTAATCACCTAGTCAAAGTGATGTCTGTCAGGTTCCTCTATTGTAAAATTACTGTTTTCCCTATATAATTAAAAGTATTTTGTGTGGAGATATTTTGAGACTATGTGAATATCCTGTTTTTCACTAAATTTTCACCCACTAATTTTTAACACCTTTTGATGATTCTTTCCTGAATTAATAATTACTATGATGATAGAAAAATGATGATTTCCTAATCCATTCTTCCTTATATATTTGTTAGAATTCTAGTATAAAGGAGAGCTTTTCTTTCCCTCTTTCTATCTACCCATCTATTTGTCTATCTACAAGTTTATTTAATCTTTTAAAATTCATATTCATGTTAACTCATGGATTTTTATTTTATTCAATGCGTTGTCACTTGTTACTATTAGTACATCTTTTGATGTTCAAATTGTCCCAGGTTTGATGAGTTGAAGTCCCTTCAAGCTGGTTCCTGAGTCCTTTTGATCATTTTTTGGAGTATTTCCTCACTCTCTGGGACAAGAAGATATTCCAGGATCTCATACTTTCCCTGCCCCAAGTGTATAATCAGCCTTTTTCCCAAGGAGCTCTGATTCTTTTTGTTGGAGAATGATATTAAATAATATTTAGAAACCAAGATTTAGGTGATGGGTGTGCTCATTACTCTTGTGATGTCAATGGACAGAGTTAGGAAATACATATGTATATAAATACATAGACATTTATATACACAGACATATTTATATTTATATTCATATCTATATATAAAACCATACTTCTATATGATATCTCCCATTCCAATACAATATCACAGTGTTCATCCTAGTTTTCCACATTCCCATATTTTGAAACTCCCTTTTCTGGCAGTGAGAGACCTGGGTCCTATCTTAATCTCTAAAAACACCTCTAGCAAGTATTATCTCTCATGGTGAATAATAATAGCTTTTCTCCTGAGATTAGGCATGAGATATGAGTGCCTATTGTTATTATTTCTATTCAACATTATACTAGAGATCCTATCCAGTAAAATAAGACAAGAAAAAATAGTAACAATGTTAAGAATTAAAACTTATTATATGACACAGCATGCATCTGTGGACAAATTATTAAAATAAGACATGGAATAAAATATTTGTGATCTATATATGGCAAATATTTCTTAAATAGGACCCAAAATCATGAAATATAAAAGAAAAAATTGATAAATTAGACTTCCTGTAAATAAAAAAAATTTGCTCTTCATAAGTCACTGTTATGAAAATGAGAACTCAAACCACAGACTGGAAGAAAATATTTGTATAACATATGCCTGATAAAGGACTTGTATCAAGAATACATTAAGAATTCTCACAATGCAACAGAGACTCAAAATAAAAACTCAATTTATAAAATGGGCAAAAAAGATTTGAATAGATATTTCATGAATGACAATAAGCACGTAAAATGATCCTCAACATCACTCGTCATCAAGGAAATGGAAATTAAAACCATAATGAGATACCATTACACACCCACTAGAAGGGTTAACATTAACAACCCTGACAGTACCAAGTGTTGGTAAAGATGTGGAGCAACTGAAATGCTCATATATTTCTGGTAGGAATGCAAATGATATAGTCACTTTGGAAAACTTTGACAATTTCATACAAAGTTAAACATACACTTACCATAGGGCCCAGCAATCACACTCCTAGATACCTACCTAAGAGAAATGAAAACATGTATATGCAAACACATGTACTTGAATGTTCATTACAGCTTTATTCATAATGGCCAAAAACTGGAAACAACAAAATGTCCATCAACAGGTGAATGGATAAACAAATTGTGGTATATTTACACAATGGAATACTATACAGCAATAAAAAACCCAATGAATTACTGATACAGGAAATGACATGGATGGAATTTCAAAAGCTTTATGCTCAGTGAAAGAAGCCAGACACAAAAAGCCAGACACAAAAGACTATTTCCTGAATGGTTCCATTATATGAAATTATAGAAAAGACAAAGGTATCATGACAGAACACATATCAGTATTGCCAGTGGTCAAGAAGTGGGAGAAGGAAATTGATTTCAAAGGACAAAGAGGAACTTTTTGGGGTATGGGAAAGATTCTATATCATGATTATGATGATGGTTACATTATAGAATACATTTGTAAAATTCATAGAATTGTACTCTTAAAATTGGTGAGTTTCATTATATGAAAATTGTATCTCAATAAAGCTGACCCCCAAAAGTTTTTCAAAGACTGGAACAGGTACAAAAAAGAGAATATCCAAATGTCCAATAAACACATGAAAAAGCACAAATTAACATCGGAAGATGTGAAACAACTGGAACACTTCTATGCTGCTGGTGAGAATATAAATTGGCACACCACTTTGGAAAACTGCTTGGCAATTTCTAAGAAAGCTGAATATGTTAATAACCTATGACCCAGCAATTTCAGTCCTATTTGTAGTAGCCAAAATTTGGAAACAACCCAATGTCCGTTGATAGTAGAAGAGATAAATTATGTATATCTGTACAATGCAATACTACACAGAATGAGAATGAATGAACTACTGCTACACATGGATGAAACTTATAAACATAATATTGAGTGAAAGAAACCGTACAGAAAAGGGCATGTTTATTTAAAGTTCAAAAACAGAAGAGATTAAGTTATGGTGCTAGAAATTCAGATTGTAGTTATCTGACAGAAGGTTATAATTGGGTGGGAGCATAAGAGGGCTTTTAGAATGCCAATAGTCCTCCTTAATCTTCATACTGATTACGTGGGTGTGTTCACTTTGTGAAAATTCATTGAGATTCTACCCTTATGATTTGTGCCGTTTTATTTATGCATGTTATATTCAATAAAAGATTTATTTAAAAATTTATAATCACATGAATACTTGTAGAACAGTCGTAACACAGCACAATTTATAACTAAGTAAACTGTATTCATCTGAATTTTCCCAGCCTGAGAATATCTTACAAATGGAAATCCAAACAGACAAAACAGAAAATTACTTGTAGCACAAAAGCACCTTTCACTTTACAAAGCAACATATCAAATGCATGAAAGAAACAAAGATAACACCATGGCAGATCCATTTTTCAATTTTGTAAATTTATCCTAAGGAAAGAAAGAACTCAACAGAAGCACAAAACTTGCTGTGAAAATGTTCGTTTTAAACATTATGTCTGCTAGCAAAACACTAAAATCAACTCAAATAGCCAACCATTGGATCAAGATTTAATAAATTGTGGATACACCAGTAAAGATAATAACATACATTAAAAATGAATAGACTTTGTAAAAACACTAAAAGTTTTTGCAGGTATAACGTTAGGTAGAAAAATCGAAACGTAAGGTGATATGTATACCATGATTCTGTAAAAAGTAAACAATTCATGTAAAAGTAAACCAATAGGTAATATGAAAAAAACACCTGTTGTGTGGGAGTGATACATTTATGGACTTTTTTTTTTTTTGAGAGGGTCAACTCTTCCCCTCCCTCATGAATATTCTTTATTATTATTTGGATCAGGGTTCTTTTGTTGCAAGCAACAGAAACTAATTTAAATAAAAAAGATTTATGGAGCCATATAGGAGTAACTTACAGAATCAAAGGAATTACTGAATACCCAAGAGGACAGAAGAGAAACCAGGAAGGTTACAGAGATCTTAGAAACAAAAGTTCCCTAACCAACTCTCTAGGATCCTGCCTCCTGATGGCTGTTTTTAAATACCTTCCATCCATCCTTATGTGCCTCTACTCAAGATTCAAATTATTGGAAGAGAGTATTTATTTATCCAAAGAACATGAAAACAATCATTTGAAAAGATATATGCACCCTTATGTTCATTGCAACATTATCCACAATAGCCAAGACTGGGAAGCAACACAAGTGCCTATCAGTGGATGAATCGATAAAGAAGATGTGGTATATATATATATACACTGGAATACTACTCAGCCATAAAAAAGATGAAATCATGCCATTTGTGACAACATGGATGGACCTTGAGGGTATTATGCTAAGTGAAATCAGTCAGACAGAGAGAGACAAATATTATATGGTTTCACTCATATGTGGAAGATAAACAAACAAACATATAGGTAGGGAGAACACATTAGTGGTTACCAGAGGGAAGGAGAGTGGGGAGAGGGTGAAAGGGGTAAAGGGGCATGTATGTATGGTGACCAATGGAAACTAGACTTTTGGTGATGAACACGATGCAGTCTATACAGAAGCCAAAATATAATGATGTATACCTGAAAATTTACATAATGTTATAAACCAATGTGACCTTAATTAAAAAAATATATAGTGGAAGAGAAAATCTGATCATTCTAGCCTGAGTCAGGTATCCACTTTGTCCTTTGATTGGCAACCACATCAGAACAACCTGGAGCCAGGGAAAGGTACTTCCCTAAGGGAGCGGGTAGTGTTACCAGAAGAACAGGGAGAAGGGTGCTGGGTGGACCAAAACAACAGTTCCATGAAATCTTACATCGTCTTTTCAATAAATTAGAATATTACTACTTTTTTCTTATATTAAATGAAAATATGCTTTATTGTAGAAAATTTGCAAAATTCAGAAAAGAGTAAAGTAAGAGTAATGAAAAAGTAAGCATCCTTCATCCCATTATCCATTACCCTGTATTAATTATCTATTGCTGCATAATAAATTACTCTTGAAACTAGAGTGACTAGAGACAGAAAGTAGATTAGTGGTTGCCTAGGGCTGGGGGGGTGAGGGGGGGCGGGATGGAGGGACTGAGTGATGATAGCTAAAGAGCACAGGATTTCTTTTTAAGGTTCTAAAATTGGATTGTGGTGATGGTTGCACAACTCTGAATGTACTAAAACCAGTGAAACTTGAATGGGTGAATGTTATTGTATGTGAATTATATCTGAGTAAAGCTATATTAAAAAATATTAGGGTAACCAACTATCCCAGTTTGCCCAGGACTTACCTTGTTTTAGCATTGAAAGTCTCATATTCCAGAAAACCCTTCAGTTCTGGTGAAATCTGGACAGTTGATCATCCTACTCAAAATTTAGCAGCTTAAAACAATAAACGTTTGTTATCTCACAGCTTCTCTAGATCAAGAATCCAGGAGGAGCTTCACTGAGTGGCTCCAGCTCAGGGTCTCTCATAGGTTGCAGTCAGGATGTCAGCTGGGGCTACAGTCGTCTGAAGGCTTGCTTCAGGCTGCAGGATTTTCTTCCAAGCTTACTCGTGGTTTTAGCAGGAGGTCTCAATGCCTTGCCATGTGGGTCTCTATGGAGTACACTCCTGACATGGCAGCTGGCTTTCCCCAAGAGCCTGTGATCTGAGAGAAAGACTAACATGGATGCTGTAGAGTCTTTTATAACCTAATCTTGAAAGTTGCACATCATCACTTCTGCCATATTCTACTGGTCATACAGATAACTCTGGAACGATGTGAGAGGGAACTACACAAGGATGTGAATACCAGGAAGCAAGAATCACTGGACTATCCTGGAGGCTGGCCCCCACAAACTATAATCCCACCTCTAACGCTATCAGCATTTTACTAACGTTTTGCTGATTTTTAAATTAAAATGTACCCGTTGTGGAACATATGAACAATTTAAGAGTACAGTATAATAGAAAAACATGTTATGATGAATACCTTTGTACATAAATTTTACTTCTATCTCTGATTAGACAGGATAAATTTCTAGGTGTGCAATTATTAGGGCACGTGGTTTCAGCATCTTAAGACTTGTTAATATTCCCCAAATGCTTTTCTGATACTTGCAGTGTACTAGAGTGCCCGTTCACCTTACCCTTGCTCACTTCAAATATTATTGTTGGTAACTGTAAATTTCTAGGTGAAAAATTGTACTTCTTTGTTTCAGAGCCCTTTTTAATAGTAAGGTTGAACATTTTCCCATGTTTAGTGGCCATTGCTAACAAATAAGCATGTAACAGGCCATAAATCCTTTCCAGCTATAGTCATGCATTCATTTAATGTTTATTGAGTGCCTACTTTAAGAACAGGGAAGTGTCCCTGCTCCCAAGATGCTCACATTCAAGTGTGTGTGTTGGACAAGGAAGTTCAATACATTCTAATCCGAAGACGTATTTCAAAAGCACAGTCAAGAAACCAATGGGTTGCTAATGGAGACGGCAAATCCTTTTCTCTTGCTGGAGCATCAAGTACAGAGGTGGGGGATAAGGAAATGTTAAGAGAATCAGACCAGACAAGGGAGCTCAGATCAAATTTTGTTGGCCTTCTCAGCCCTGTTAAGAAGGTTAGACCTTATTACTGAGGGCAAGAGGAAAACAGAGAAGAGTTTTAAACATGGGAATGAGATGATCAGATCTGTGTTTTTGGAAACTCCCTTTGGCTAAAGTGTGGAGAAAAAGATGGAGAGGGGTAATAATGGAGGTGGATGGCCAGGTAGAAAACAGCTGTGGTCCAGGAAAGAGATGAGGCTGGCCTGATCACAGGGAGTGGCAGGAAGGAGACTGAGAAGTGTCTTAGGTTTAAACAGCATCCCTTTTCCCAGCCTAGATCTCTGAGAAAATTAAGTAATAACAAAGGATTAGCATACGAACTCTAAAACATGCTGTTTATTGCTGGAAAAAAGCTAAGGTGGAGGTCTTAGCTTAGTGTGAGAGCCAAATGAGATGCTAGTAAATCCCTAGATTAGAAAAAGCCCTCTGAGGTGAATGTTGTCATGTGCCACCTGGATCCCTCTTCAGAAATAAAGGACTTACTCCCTTGGCTGCTGGGAATGCTGCTAGTACCCTCAGCTAGCAGCCCTCTTTAAGCATGGCCTTGGCTAAAGAGAACCACTAGCCCAAAATCATGTCCTCTTCCTGGGGTGGCAGGCATCCAGTGACTGATCAGAGTGGGAAGTAAAGGCTTGGTCCCCAAGCCCCAATGTGAGATAACTTTGAAAGGTCATCCCAGCTTTGGAGCTCCCCAAGGTCAGCTGAGGACCTGATGGAGACTGAATCTCAGCTCAACTTCTCCAAATTTTCCTCCCTTCTCTTCCCTTCCTGTTCCTACCCTTCCCAGACTCTTTTCCCTTCCCTTCCTCCTCTTTTTCTTCCTTTCCTTTCCTCTCCTCTCCCTTTCACAGCTGTTGATGCTAAGAGTACTCCCTAGGAAACCTCCTGCACACTAACATGGTTCTCAGAATCTGCTTCCCAGGGAACCCAACCTGTGACACCCTCTGGGTGATGCTACACCTGGAAGATTAGAATGTGTGCCCCCCTGTAGCTAGCAGCCAAGAGGATGAAGGGTGCCTCAGAACTAACATGCCTAGTTTGTCCTTTCCAAATGTACAATTCATGAGGTACTCCACCTTCCCTGAGATAGAGTAGTTAAATGCATGGACAGATGCCAGCAGTTACACTAGCTATATTTCTTCAACAACGTAGGAAACACTGGGACAACATTGAGTGATGTCAAGGAGATAGAATCAGGAGGAATTAATGTATTGAAGGTAGGTGAGGAAAAATAGGGTCAGTCAAGAATTACTTCTAGCTTTCTTACTTGGGAAGCTGAGTGGATGGTAGTACCATTTACTGAGATAAAATCAAAAACAAGTTTGGAGGAAAATGTGAGTTCAGTCTGAGGTGCCTTAGGATGTCAAAGCAGAGTTGTTCATTAGGTAATTAAAGATATAAATCTGGAGTTGAGGAGCATGACCTGGAGTAGAGATATAAATGTGTGTACTCATCAGCATATACCTAGTAATGATGAGGATCCCACCAGGCTGACAGAGAAATAATTTAGGGAATAGAAGTAAATTTATTTTTTTAAAAACCCAACAACCTCTCATTAGTATTTTCAGGGATTTGAGAAGATATTACCTACTTAAAACAAGAGCAAGGATACTATAAAAACAATGAGCCAGAATATGAGAAGTCTTGGATATGAAAGTATGATTGGCGAAATAAAAAAATTCACTGGAAGAATTAGAAGATAGAGATGATAAAATATCCCAGAAAGTAGAATGTGAGAGAAAAAGTGAGAGACATAAAGGATAATTCCAAAAGATCCAACAGTATCTTTATGTAGATCCTGTCCTGGTTCCTTTTTTTATTAGTATTCATCCTTGGATGAGTTTCTAAACCAGCTTTAGCATGAAGTTCATATAAGCAAAGACCAGGGGTTTTGTGTTAGACTGGAGGAAAAGATCCAGCAGAGGAGAAGAGAGGGAGGGGGAGGTGAAGAAGGAGATAACTGATGGAGCACTCTCCCTGAGAGGACTAAGCCATACTGGGGGGATTCAAAGCTCTGGTGCAGGGGCTTGCCTTTCTTTGTGAAGAGAAGACACCTCTTCTTCATGCAGAGTAGAGAACATGTGTGCAGGTACAGATAATGTCATGGTTGCTGTCTTAGTCCATTTGGGTTGCTATAGCAGAATACCCTAGACTAGGTGGATGATAAACAACAGAAATTTATTTCTCATAGTTCTGTAGGCTGGGAAATCCAAGATCAAGGTGCTGACACATTCAGGGTCTGGTGAGGGCCTGCTTCCTGGCCATCTTCTTGCTGTGTCCTCACATGGGGGAAGGAGGGAGGGAACTCTCTGGGGCCTCTTTTGTAAGGGCACTAATCCCAGTCATGATGGCTCCACCTCCCAAAGGCCGCATCTCCAAATACCATCACATTGGGGATTAGGTTTCAGCTTATGAATTTTGGGGAGACACAAACATTTAGTCTATAGCAGGTGAGGTGATTGGAAATGGAGTTTTTTTCTGACGGTTTCTGTTTTCTCTATGGAGTATGGGCACTGTCATCTGTTGCGGCTTACTGGGTGAGTGCCGAGGTAGAGGCGTTATGTGGGTAGGGAACTCTGAGGAGTATGGCGATTTTTTTTTTGAAATAGGGTGAAAAACAAAAAAGCTGCATAGGGAAACAAGAAATGATTCCCAGCGTCCTCTGAGGGCGCAGGTGAGTTATAGGCCAACACCAGTGGATGGCTAAGAGTAGATTTTGACAATTGGAGCCGAAATGAGGAAGCCCCAAAAAAAGAGGAGGTCAGCTAGTCTCATAATGAAAAGGCACCTAGGTTCTTCTGAGAAGAGAGTTGTATAGATGAAAAATAGAAAAACATCCTCCTATGAGTCATAGGCCTCCTTTTCATCAGCTCCCTGGTCTTGCTTCTTTTCCTTTGATGTTTACAAAGGGACATGTGGTGATAAAGGGGAGAGGTGGAGGGTACAATGAACCAAGGATGTGGGAGAAGGAAAGGCAGGAGGAAGAGGGTCAAGAGCCTAAAGGAGGGAAGGAACAGCACGCACCCAGCCTGGAGGAAACAGTCGGGGGAAAGGGCTTCCTGGAGCTCACTTCACGGATCACCCGTCTGTCACAGAAACTCCCCGATGAGATCAGACCCTTGGGTGTCTTCACTGCTCTACCCTCAGCATCTAGAACAAGAGCCTGGCACAGCACAGGAGCCAGGGAAACATTTGGTGAGTGAATGAAGTCCTGTAGTGCAGTCACCGGCTTTCAATTGGCTAAGCACATAGAAGTCTCCTTTTTTTTTTTCCTCTCCTTTACAAAAAGTTTTCAAACAGCTTTGAGCCTGCTGGGGCATTTTCAAAAGACAAATAGTCCTACTGCTGCTCCAAGGACCCACCGCCCACCTTCCAATCAGAACTGCCTCTCTCTGTTCTTGTTGGAAAGGGAGGCACAGCTTGCTTTGCAAGAAACTTGCATAGGAAATGGTGCAATCTGGGCTGTTTTTCATCCTTTTCAACCTCATTTCCTAAATTAAAGAAGGAGAAATGTAAGGAATCTTAGGAATATGAAACTTCTCTGGAATGATCTTTATTGAGCTGTGCTTGGAACCAGCTGAAATCCTGAAGGGCTGTCAAGGCAGCCAAGAAGAAAAGAAAATGAAAAATAACTTAAACAATCCTAGCCAAACTTTGAAAAACATATCTAGAGCAGCCGCTATTTTTTCCTTCCCAGAATGGTTTGCCTTTCCCCTACTTTAGTAATTGTTATGGGATTGTTTTAGATCATTTTGGGATGGGAGAGGAGAAGGAGGAGGGAATCCAGTGTTTAGCAAGTAGCATGATGTGGTTAGTTGTACCTTGTAAGCTTTATAATTTGCACAGCTGTGTTATACATGCTGACTTCCTCTCCTTTTAGGATGCCCCTGCCTGGTAAGTTAGGTTTTTATTCACGGCATTTTTTTAGGATGTTGTTCGCAGCATTTGGGTCCCCCTTCCGGATTCAATCTATCTTTGAGGTCTATGGATCATCTCTCCAGGGCTTCATCAATGAGGCAAAGGGCCATTTTGTCTGCCCTACAATTACCCAAGAAAGATGCAAAAAAAACTGCATATAGTCTGCCAGATGGACAAGGAACATTTGACTGCACTAAAAAATTTCCAGCAATGGTATCCCCAGCTTGCCCATTTGCTTCGAGCACTGCACAAAGTCAACAAGCATTTCCCCTGAAATCTCCACCTCCCCAACTGCCAAACTGGCTTGGCTGGTTACCAGAGGCACTGAGAGGATGGGAGGAGGGAGCCTATAGTGTGAAGATTTGCTTGCACCCTCGTTCTCACCCCATTGTGAGGTAACTGCTCCAAAACTGAGCTCCATGTGAGAAAGGAAGTGAAACTGATTTGCCCATGGTCTGTCTGGGTGAAGGTTGACCCAGGACTGAAGCACAGAACTGCTGTGGCCCGGGCTGGCCTGGGGCATGCTGGCCTGAGTCATGGCTTCCCAGGAATGCAGCTAGTTTGGAATGTAGTGCAGGGGCCCAGATGCCTGACACGGAGCAGGACTTTAGAAAGGGGAAGATCTTTTCCTAAACACAGGGAAGACCTACATTCGTAAAGCAACAAGGGATCTTTAAAAAAAAAATCCACATGTGACAGGTAAATGAATTTTTCTTTCTACCCCTCCTCCCACCTCCGTTTCAGATTTCTACTTAGGGCAAACACTAATTTCAATTTGGAATGTATCTTTTCATTTTTTCAGATCTTTAAATGTCTATATTATTTATCCATATATTATACATTATACAGATATTATGTATTTCTATACACACACACGCACATACAGATTTAGAGAGAGAGAAAGGGAATTTTGCTTTGACCTAAATGGTATCATATAATGTGGATTGTTCACCAACTTGCTCTTTTAAAAAAATATTTAGCCATGTCTCTGGACACTGGAGATTTTTCTCTGTCAGTGTGTTCTATCTAATTCTTTTTAACTGCTGTGTGCTCTTACATAACTCACATACATTACCGTTTAACTGCCCCTCTTTTGATCATTTAGGTTGCTCTAAGTTTTTGCTACACACATAGTACTTCAGTGAACTACCCTGTACCTACTTCCTTTTTTGCACATATGCAAATATTTCTCTAGGATGAATACCAAGGTGTGAGATTGCTGAGTCAAAAGAGAGATGCATCTTAAGTTGGAAGGATTACTGCCCAATTTGTTCTCCAAAAAGACTTGACCAGTTTATATTCCCAGCAATGGTATAAGAAAGCATCTCTTTTCCAACACTCTTGCCAACACTTGATATCAATCTTTCTTATTTATTGTCAGCCAATCAAATGTGTGAAAAGTTGTTTTTATTTGCATTTCCCCTGAAACTGGTGAGACTGAGCATCTTTCCAAATGTTTATTTGTCATTCACGTTTCCTCTTTTGTGAATTGCCTGTTCAGATTCTTCATCCATTTTTCTATTTTGTTTGTCTTTTTCTTGAGGACATTTAAGAGCAACTCCTTTGCCATATATGTTACAGTGTTCTCACCCAGTTTATTACTGGAATTTTAATCTCATTTATAGTTTCCTTTGTTGAACAGATTTAAAGTTTTGATAAAGTAAAATTTATTAATATTTTTCAATCCTTTTCTTTATGGCTTTTGCATTTTGTGTATTGTTTCAGAGCTTTCCTATCCTCAAGGTCATATACGTTGTCTCCTATATATTTTCTCTTAATAGTTTGATGATATTTTGTTTTTTCACCTAAATTCATCTGGAATTTACTTTAATAAATCATGTGAGGTAAAAAAACTAACAATTTTTTTTCTACTAATAGCCAATTGTCTCAACACTATTTATTGAAGAGGCCATTCTTTCCCTGTTGTTTTGAAATACTATCTTTATAATATACTAAATTCCTATATACATGGGCTCATTTCTGGGCTCTCTATATTCTTTTCCATCTAGCTATCAATTCTTGTTCTATTGGAAATGTATTGCATTTATGGACAATTTGGGAACAATTTTTTTTTAAGGATATATATATTTTTTTAAGATTGGTACCTGAGCTATCATCTGTTGCCAATCTTCTTTTTTTCTTCTTCTTCTTCTCCACAAATCCCCTCAGTACATAGTTGTATATTCTAGTTGTAGGTCCTTCTGATTGTGCTATGTGGAATGCCACCTCAGCGTGGCTTGAAGAGCAATGCTATGTCTGCACCCGGGATTCAAACCTGCGAAACCCTGGGCTGCCAAAGCGGAGCACGTGAACTTAACCACTCAGCCATGGGGCTGGCGCCAGGAATACTTTTTTTTGGAGAGGAAGATTGACCCTGAGCTAACAGTTGTTGACTGTCTTCATCTTTTTTTTTCTCCCCAAAGCCCCAGTTCATAGTTGTATATCCTGGTTGTAAGTCCTTCTAGTTCTTCTATGTGGGATGCTGCCACGGTATGGCTTGCTGAGTAGTGCATAGGTTGGTGCCCAGGATCCAAACCAGCGAACCCCGGGCTGCTGAAGCAGAGTGTGAGAACTTAACCACTATGCCACCGGGCCAGCCCAAGGGACAATTGTTATCTTGAAAACATTAAGTCCTCCTATTCCTAGATCATTGTCTAGGTTTTATGGCTTTTTCTTGTAATTTTTGCTCATATCTTATTCGTTTTCTGGAGTGGCTAGTTTCTAATTTTTATTGCTATTGTGAATGGAATCTGTTTTTTTCTTCTTATCACACTTTCTATTTTTAAAATGATTGGTGTATTGACTTTTTTTGCGTGTTGACCTTGCATCATTGGTTCTAATCGTTTTTCAGTTGATTTTCTTGGAGTTTCTAGGTAGCTGATGGTGTTATCCTGAAATATAAACAGCCATGTCTCTTCATTTCTGTTTCGTCATGACTTTTTCAGGTATGAATAACAGAAACCTAATTCAAACTAACCTAGCCAAAAAAGGAAACTTATAGGCTCACTTAACTGATTAGAAGCCCATATGGCTGGATCCAGGGTATCGAACAATATCATTAGATCTTGGTCTTGCTTTCTCTGTCTCTCCAGTGTACTTCTCTCTTGGCTCCATTTCCAGGCAGGATTTCCTTGTGTCATGACAAGATGGCTGCCAGAAACTCCAGGCTTACATCCTATTCTCTCAGCAATACCCACAGGAAGAGAACTTCTTTTTTAGTGTTGCTATCTGAAAAAGTCCCAGGATTGGTTTTGATTCACTGATTTGGTCACATGCTCATCTCTGAACCAATAGTTTTAGTCAGGGGTTTAGAACATGCATACAGACAGAGAGTGAGACTGGTTCCCTAAGGAAAATTGGAGAGCTGTTGTCAGAAGGGGAAATGGATTCTGGATAGACAAGATACAAGAGCTGTCTACTCCACCATATTTAAACCTCTTTCAAAATTTCAATATTTAAACCTCTGATTTCTTTTATTTGGTCTTATAACCTTCCTCTCCATTTTTTGTCTGGTGTGAATTCTTTTTCAAGTCGTTGCTTCTATTTTTGGCACTCTTTTTAGCATTACTTTCCTCCCTCCTTTCCACCCTCCGTCCTTCCCTCCCTTCTTTCCTATGTCCCTTCAGACTCGGTCTGCCCTGTCTGGTCGTTTTGTGGCTATCCATCTAGTTTCTGGGACTTCCAGGCCAGACCTTGGTCTTACTCTCTAGTATTGTAGATCCAATCCCTTTTCCAGGGTCAAATTCTGGCTATAAGACTGTGTCTGATTCTTCCACCCTCCCTAGGTATGTAGATTTATATAAGGCTGTAGCCCTAGGCAGCTCCTGTCCAGGGGATAGCCCTATCTCAGTGCTTGATTTCAAGCGAGTTTTCTGCCTCACATGGGGGATGTTTAGCCTCTAATACCATGCTTGAGTCTAGCTCTTGAATGTCTCTGTTTGCTTTTGGCAGAATCCAGGAGGTCTACAGCTTCAGGCCACTTACCATATTGTTTCTGTTCCACTTCTGGGCTACAGAGGTGTTTTTGAGTGTAAACATGTCTGACATTTCTCCCATTTTGTATTTCATCTATCACTATCATTTTGGATTAGAGTGGTTCTCAAAGCATCCTCTTGGTTATAAATCCACTTCCATTTGCTCTCTACTGTTTATAATCTAGCTTCCTCTCCCACCTTCCTCTTGGAAACTGCTCTCTCCGAGGTCACCCTTGTTATTTCCGCATCACCAAATTAAACAGTTTTTTCCTTCAGTCCCCATTTCCTTTCACTCCTCTGCAACATCCAACAATGTTGTCCATTCTTCCTTTTACCTCTCTCTCCCTTTGGCTAAAATGATGCTCCACTGTCCTGGTTCACTACCTCTTCTGACTCCTCTTTTTTTTTTTTAGCTACTTTCTCTTCCTTCTCCCATTTTGTAACTATAGACATCCCACAAGGCCGAGGCCTTTGCACTGTGGTTTTACCCTCTCTTTCCTCTAATCTTACACATTCTCATGTCTTCAGTAATCTCTAAAATGAATCTTATCTTTATCCCAGGACTTTTCCCCCTGAGTTTTATAGCTATAAATCTGCTTGTGGTATGTTCCACTTGATATCCTGCTGTTCCATCAAATTTCCCCCCTTTTTGAACCTCCTAAATCCCATCATTTGGACCATTTTTCTCCTAGTTTCGAAGGCTCAAAAATCATACTCATCCTGATTTCTCCTATTTTCTCCAGAGCCAGTTAATTCCACATGCTCTTCATCCTCTTTCCTTGAGTTCCTCTTTCTTGCCATTGCACTGTTCACACACCTGCTGTGATCCCTTATCATTCCTCTTTTAGACCATTTCAGAGTTTTCCCAGTGAAGCAAGATAGTTAAATGTGGCAATATTTTGATGTGTTTGTGTCAAAATTTGTGATTTGGACCCCTTCAAAAAAATCTTAACATAAATATTCATAGCTTTCTTCTCTCTTCCACCCTCTCTGCTGCTAAGGAGGAAGGATCCTTTATTGTTCGGGCAAAACACCAAGACTGACATGTCGTGCTGATCTGAGTAATGAATTGGTCCAGAAAGGCTAAATTGTTCTATTAGAAAGAGCAAGAAGCTATTCAAAAGAAAAGAATTTATTCGAGCTGAGACTTACAGCATGAGTAGGAACTATTTTAGCAACCCAGGGAAGAGAGGCTTGTATTCCGTATAGAGGGAGAAGCATGAACAAAACAGAAGCAACATACAACATGGTGCCTGTGAGTGTGTGTGTGTGGTGGGATCTACAAAGAGTCACTGGGAGCCAGACAGAGGGGAGATATGAGGCTGGACAGAAAAGCTTTATAAACCAAGTTAAGGACTATCATTTGGGCATCGTGGAAGTGTTAGAAGTCGGAGTGGAGTCACAAGACCACATTTGGGACGAGATTTCTAGCTTTGGATGGCATCTTTCACCAAGCAGGACTCTAGGGAGCCGAGGGATGGGTATGGGTTGGGGTTCTGATGAGATTGTGACTGTCGCCCTGTGCTGCTTCTTTCGAACTGCTTATGATACCCAGAACTGCTGAACCAAGGAGTCTCCATGTGGAAGGAGTGCAAGGGCAGCCCTCAGAAAGGGGGCTCTTGAGGTAGTCAGAATATGTTTGCCAGGTGGGGAGGCTGAATCAAAGTTTAGACTAGAGGAGCCAGCATCATAGCCAGAAAGATGACTGCAAGAGTGATCACATCTAAAAGGGGTTTCGTAGATGAACAGGAGAACATGAGTCAAGCTGAGATCTCAGCCTCCTCATTACCCTGCTCCCCTCCCTGTGAAATTCTTGTTGGTCCTTCGGGACTCATCTGAAGTGCTAGCTTCTCTCTGAAGTTTTTCCTTTAGCCTTCGACTGGAAGGTCTCTCTTTCACTTTAGAAACTCTATAATTTGTGGTTTACAAATATTTTATAGCTCCGTATTCCCCCTTATGGGTAAAATCTCTAAAGATTGTCTTGCTTATCTTTGTATCTCCTCCATCAGCTGAGACTCTGTTCTGTATACACTCTCTACTGAATAAATAATAATCGAACTAAATATGCACTTTCACAGGAAAAGTACATCCTAAAGGATTTAATAAATATGAACCTTAAATAATGAAGTATTTCAAGGAATTTGACTATTTCAAAGCTCCATCCATACAAAGCCTGAATAATTCATGCAAATATTTGAAGAAAAGAACAAAAGCTTAACTAATAATTCAATACACTGTACTTTATTTTGGTCTGTAAAAGAAGATCTTGTGCTTAGTTTTGGTGGTAAGCTCAGCTCCAGAAGCTTTGAAATGTAGATTAGATTAATTACATCACAATTATGTTTGAAAATTGAAAAGAAGCATTTTCCAAAAGGCAAATTCCACATAGATGGCTTTTCAAAGAAAGTGTCATTTGGAAAGAAACCGAATCACACCATGAAATATGTGGCATTTCTTTCAGTTTCCACTCTCTTCTATACTAGTGGTAGGCTCATGTGATATGTAGAAAGGCGCTTAATCAAATTTAGCTTGACTTCTCAAGTTAAGAAAATGTATATGAAGTATTTCTGAGATAAGAAGAGGCACATTCTTTTTATAGCACACAGACCTCCTATGCTGCTGCATTTGTCTTATTTCCTTATTTGAAAATTTGGCTTTGTTTATAAAATCTACAAATTGCTATTCATTTAGAACAGGACTGGAATAGCCCGAAACCCTGTGGAGCTGAATCGTATTTTAGAGTGCTGATTCTCATTTTCTCTCCAATAAAGAACACAGCACCGTTATTTGTGTTTATCTTATAGTACACACACTCAGGATTACTTACCTGGGATGGGACCCGAGTGCTGGTGCAAGGCTTCTGTTTACTTAACTGTGTGATGTTGAGCAAGTCACTTAACCCTTGAGGTAAAATGAGGGGTCTGTTGCCTAAAACACCATGATTCTGTAGTTTAAGTATAATCAACACAAATATTTGATGATCTCTTTGAAATTTTTTTTAAAATGCTAGTGGCTATAATGAATATGTATCACTTAGCCCTGAGTCATATTTTTGAAATAATCTAAGACAGGGAGAGAGGGTTGGGAGGTCCCTACCTTTATATGAATTTTATATAGGATATGTTTGCCTTAGTTAGCACATGCTGAGTGTTAGGAGTCTATGGATGCTACCAGAATTAGAGGAGATGGAGGTAAGGATAATGGAATTTTCTTTCTTTCTTTTTTGTGAGGAAGATTGGCCCTGAGCTAACATCTGTTACCAACTTTCTTTCTTTTTTTAAAATTTTTTCTTCTTTTCCCCAAAGCCCCCCAGTACATAGTTGTATATTTTAGTTATGGGTCCTTCCAGTTGTGGCACGTGGGATGTCGCCTCAGCATGGCCTGACGAGTGGTGCCATGTCCAGGCCCAGGATCTGAACTGGTGAAAACCCTGGGCCGCCGAAGCAGAATGCACGAACTTAACCACTTGTCCATGGGCCCGGCCCCAGTCTTCCTCTTTTTGCTGGAGGAAGATTGTCGATGAGCTAACATCTATGCCAATCTTCCTCTACTTTATGTGGGACGCCGCCACAGTGTGGCTTGACCAGCGGTTCTAGGTCTGTGTCCGGGATGGGAACCTGTGAACCCCAGGCTGCTGAAGCAGAGCATTCAAACTTACCCACTACACCACCAGGCAGCCCAGGATAATGGAATTTTCTTAATTGAAAAATTTAAAAAAATAAGAGCAAAACAGAGATGAGTTTCTAATTTTATTGCAAATAACTTGCGGAACTGAAAATGATTAAATGGTCACACATTTCTACAGTAATAAGCACTATGCTAAAGGATCAGTTACAACACAGTAGTTTACTAACATTAAAAAGAGTATCATTTTTAAGAGCTCGTTTTAAGGGTTGTAGGTTTTTAAATCAATTTGCTTATTGTTTCTTTTTTTTTTTAAAGATTTTATTTTTTATTTTTCCCTTTTCTCCCAAAGCGTCCCCGTACATAGTTGTGTATTTTTAGTTGTGGGTCTTTCCAGTTGTGGCATGTGGGACCCCACCTCAGTGTGCCTTGATAAGCAGTGCCCTGTCCGTGCCCAGGATTCGAACTGGTGAAACCCTGGGCTGCCAAAGCAGAGCACGTGAACTTAACCACTGAGCCACAGGGCCAGCCCCTGTTTCTTGTTTCTTAGTTTGTCTTTTCTTCTGAGAAACTTTCTCTCAGAGGTTTATGTGGGAAATATATGTGATCACCTTTGTGATGTGTTAAAATTGAAAGAAAATTTAACTTTACTAAGAAAAATCATACTAGATGCAGAAATGGACATTCAAAGAACCATATACTAGATGCACATTAGATATAATATATAAATATTATTTTTATAATGATTTTTAAAATTTGAATTTTTAAGATACAGATTTTTTTATTGTAACTAAGAGAAATAAGAGCAATGTATTTGTGATGGAATTTAAGTCATATGCATATATTTATATGTGTACATCTACATATGGATGCCTATATATAATTATAAGCTATATATTATGTATATATAGTACACAAATGCCCGTATATAATTATATGCTATATATTATGTATATATAGTACACAGACACCTATATGTGTTGAAATTCGTGTCTATTCTTAGATAGAAAATGCTATATTAAAAATATCTAGCATTTCAGTTAACTCTGAAAAAATCACATTGTTTCCTGGCTTTCTTTGTTACTTCCTGTTGGTCTAATGGCAATGATTCATTATAGTGTACTACATACAGTTTCCAGTATCACATGACAAATTTAAACGGATATGTAAGAAATCTGAAACACTATTCTTACTTTAAAAATGTAAAACTTCAACAAAAGCCTATTCATCAGAAAATTTGATGTCACTGAACAGTAAATGCTTTCATTTCAATAATGTTAAGGTGCCAATAGAATTGATCTTCAGTGAAAAAATGTGATTGAATTTTACCTCCTGGATTGTTTTATAGCTCATTTGTAAAAACAAACAAAAACCTTTTTCACCAGTTTGTTGTCTGTGCAAATAGGTTGCTTTCATTATATGTGAGGAAATATGTTTTCATATTATTAGGCTTATTTGATACAGGTACTCATTATAAAGTTGGAAAAACAAAAAGTCCCCAGTGATTAACAAAGGGGAAAAGAGTTGAGAGAAATACAAACACAAAAGACAAGTATTTTTGAGTTACCAGCCCTCTAATGAGGGTGGCAGAATTAGATGAACAAACATTTCAAGAAAGAAGGTCTCAACAAAGTTTAATCTCCTAATTTAATGGTAATTAAAGGAAATTAGTGGCAGTCAAGAGTGAGGAAATTTCTACAGTTGTATCATGAAAGAATAAGTAGAATTTTGCTAGAGAAGCTGCTATTGTTTTTTGAAATAACGAGTTAAGAACCAAGCAGTAAAGTAGGAGAGTAACAATTGCCTGGTAAACAGAATTCAATATACGTAAACTACCCTTGCTGTAGGTAGAAAATTTGTTTGATTTTATTTCCACAAGTCACGTCAAGAACCCCTACCAATGAAGTGAGTTGCGTCTTCGGGCTCAACATTCATTATCTGAATAATACTCCTGGGGCAGGTAATAATCTCCATTTGGGGCTGGAAACATTTGCATTAGAAATCAATCTATTTCTAAATGTTGTATTTGATTTTACATGATCTTTATCTTTTTCCATTGAAATTTGGTGTTTTTTTCAATGACAAGTTGATATTCCAATAATACTATAATAACATAAAATACAATCCTGTGGTTCTAACTGACCTTGGCCAAGTTTCAGAACTATAAATGATAAACCAAGAGGCTAGGGCCTAGATGAATGGTTCTCTTTCCCAAAGGGTTAAGGGGCTCTGAGAGTCCTAATAGATTTGCTTCAGAGGTATTCTAGACATTCTTCTCCTTTTGCTTGGCTCATTTCCTCCTTGATAATACTCTATTTCCTTTCTCTTCCTCTTCACTCTGTTACTTAACTTAGCCCCCAAATATAGTGTAGCCCACCTAAACCACTGCTTCCAGCGAATATACTCATCGTGAGAGAACTGAAGATTTGGGGGCATATGTGTTACTTATGTTCCTGTGAATTCTTTGCTTCCCACACCACTTCTGATATAATAAGCTTTCATATTTGGCACCAGATTTTCTTGCTACCTTTCTGACATTGGAACATCAGCCTGTCTCATTCTTTTTGAATTAAGATTCAAAAAGATTAAGCCATAATGCAGTTTTAAAACAATACACACTGTATTTACTTATTGTTCTTGACCCTTGGTTTAATAATGGGGAGTCTTAGAAGACAATAAACCTCTTTTACTCTTTCAAATATGGTGCAATAGATTGAATGTTTGTTTCCCCTCAAATTCATTTGTTAAACCTAATTCCCACGGGCTAGTATTCAGAGATGGGGACTTTGGGAGGTGATTAGGTCTTGAGGGTCGAACCATCATGACTGGAATTAGTGCCCTTATAAGAGACCCCAGAGAGCTCTCTTGTCCCTTCCGCTGTGTGAGAACAGGGGAGAAGACTGCCAGCTGTGAACCAGGAAGTGGGCTCTCACCAGACACTGAATATGCTGGTGCCTTGATCTTGGACTTCCTAACCTCCAAAATGGTGAGAAATAAATTTCCATTGTTTATAACCCACCCAATCTGTGGTATTCTGTTATAGCAGCCCAAATGGACTAAGGCATATGGCGACCTTGTCTGGGCATCTCTGGGGTGTAGTGAATCAGGGCAATTCTGATTCCCTTCTTTTCCCCACTACCCATCCCATTCCCCTACCTGGCAGAGAGGGATCTTGGCTGCTTGGATGCCATACACAAATGGGGAGCTGCACCAGCTGATTCCAGATCATCCCCACCCCAGTCCCTTTAGATCCTAAAGCCAGGATTTGGCTCCCCCCGACCCCGGCAAGCTTGTGTAATTCCACCGATATTAATATGCTGGTTAGGAGTTGTAATGGAGGGTGATTTGACTGTGGACCTTGATGGATTTAGAATCTTTTCCAAATATTCAATCAGGCCTCACTGACCACCTTTATTTTCTTCCTTTTTCAAAGGAAGAAAATGAAGCAGGTAATTGAGGATAAATTCCTTATGTGTGACAATCTGGGAATCCTGTGACACTGCCAAGAAGAGACCAGGGATCCCTCCGCCAGGAAATTTGACAGAAATGAATTTTTGTTATCTCTTTGATGTTCATCCCCATAATTCTTATTTGCTTTTATAACTTCTGTCTTTCACCTTCATTTCAGATGAGGAAATTGAAACCCTAATAAATGTTAAGTAGCTTAAGAGCAGGACTCACAGAGCAAATTAGAGGCCCAAGAAGGAGTCTCCATTCTTATCTGTTTATACTTTTTCCTAACAATTCCCACCTGCTGCTTTCCTGTGTCGATACATGGTTAACACAGAAAGACAAGGACTGTGGCAGATTCTGGTTTTTTGGTACCATACACTTTCTTCATATTAATGCTATTAATCATCTCATTACTGTCAAAGTGATTTAAGTCCTGGTGTGATCAGCATCACCTGAAAGTCAGTGCATTTATTAAGTACCTTCTGCATGCAATGCAGTGTATTAGGTTCTGTTTGGGGAAACGGAAAGAAAAAGTTATGGCCCCTGACATATAGTATCTTATACCCTAGTTAGGAAACCAAACGCACAGAAAATGATGTTAAAAATCTCTATATGGCAATGTTTCCTTCATCTCATCAGCAAGATGAAACTGTTTTCCTTTTTAATGGTCTCGCCATAATGCTTTTCCACGGCATTCCCTTTACAGCCAGAGACCCTCTTAATATGACCCTTCAAAATGAGCTCTGTTTTGCTCTCAAAATAGAGTTGAATAAAAATCCGTTTCTCCCACATTTCCCTGGCATATGTTTGCAGTCCACTTAGCAACTTATTTGTGTTTCTTTTACACGTGACAGTCCTTTGGGAGGTAGAAACCAGGTTTTTGTTGGTAGACATTATGGGCTCTTTTGAGCCAGACTTGACTGTATGGTTGGCTGGATTCCCACTGGCGTGTCTCATGGTGGGGTCTCAAACACACCCGTTCTCTGGCCGCTTCAGTGTGAGGACCTCCAGGCAGCCTGAGGTTCCTTCCTCCTCCCATGGCTGCTTCCTACAGCTCTTCGTGGCTGGATGGGGCCAGCCCGCAGTAAGGACATTCCATTGGGCTGCACGGTAGGCATGGTTAGCTGCTCACATTGGGATTCTGCCCCTTGGGAAGTTTTTCCCTTCATGGGCTAGAGAGGTAAGAGGAGTCAGTATTGCTCCTCCCTGGCAAGAAAACTGGCCCACTGTTTTTTTCCCCCTTCTTGGCTCACTTTTGACTCTTTGAATCTGCTCTCTGGTGGGTGAAGGAAGATAGCTCTGTTGGCTGCTTCGGTCTGGGGCCTCCTTAGCGAGGGCCAGTCTGGGGCAGCAGCCCAGATGGTGCTGTACCTGGTAGGGGACACACTCCCGGCTTTTTTCTGCTTCCCTCTGGCCGGTGCATCTTTCCCTTTTAAAGTATATTATAAAAGAAAAGCAAAAAAATGAAAGAGAAAGTGAGAGATGGAGAGAAAAAAAGAGATAGAGATGGGAGAGGGGGAAGTGGAGGAAAGGAGAGTGAAAAAATTAATTTTTGCTTTTCTGCGGAATTGGTATCTTCCTTGCTTTGTCTCTCTCCCTCCCAAGGTGGCTTCCGTTTGCCCTCTCTGATTCAGTAGGTCAGGGGTGGGGCCTGCGATTCTCATTTCTAACAAGCTCCCGGGTGATGCCAATGCTATTGGTCCTCAAACCACACTGTCAGTAGCAAGGGTCTTGAGGAGTAATGAATCAAATACGGTACCAGTTTCTTAACCATTCCTCACATAATAATATCTGACACTCATAGAGCACTTAATATGTGCCTGACGCTATTTTAAGTGCTTTGCATGTATCAACTCATTTAATGCTCAGAATGTGCCCTGTGAGATGTGCACTATTATTAGCCCCACTTTATGGATGGGAAAACCAAGACACAGGTTCATTCCTTTACCAAGTATCACAAAGTAAGTGGTAGAGCTGGGATTCAAGCTCAGTCTGGCTCCAGAGTCTGTGTTTAGCCCCATTCCTATTCCAACAATTTACAAACTTATCACCCTCTTCTAGACATACTTTCAGTTTTCAATATTTGCCCTTTAAAGTGTAGAGCCCAGTTTGAAAATAATGTTCCCGAGATGTGAGTGACCAGCTGTGAAGATCATTGTGATTTTGATTCACCATTGTATTAGCCAACGGTCAACTTGTGCCTTCTGTAAATTTGATAATTAGAGCCAGTTCTCAAGGATTGGCTGTAGGATCCCAAGGCAGCTGTGGTTTTGGTTGTTTTTTTTTTTCTTTTTTTTTTGATAAGTAGAGGCAGCAAAGGGCAGCTGAGGGTGACAGCTCTAGCTAATCGCTGAGGCAGCAAGAGAAACAGCTCCAAGACAAACACTTTGCTCATTGTGTAGCCGGAGGGGAGAGATCAAAGCTGGACAGGCTGAGCCAGGCCGAGGTGAGGGGTGAAATACGTTGAGTGGCTGAGCAGGTTGGTGGCTGGTCAGGGCAGAAAGCAAAGTGGAGAGCCTGAGGCAAACTGGAATCTTATAAATGAGCCAAGTCTGGATCAAGGAAGCCAGAGAGTCATTCATTCATTCAATAAACATTAATTCACAACCTACCATGTGCCAGCCACCATGCTAGTGATACAGTGACAAATAAGACAGAACTGGTCTCTGCCCTTGGGGAATTCTAATTCTTGTGAGGAGACTGACAAGACCAAACCAAACCAAACAAGAAGTCAAACAAATAAACCAGCGCAGGCTGTAATGAATGTCCTGAAGGAAAACAAGGGGCAGAGATGGTGAAACCAAGGGGCACCCTGCTTTAGGTAGCATAGTCAGGGAAGACCTTCAGCTGAGACCTAAAATCAGAGAAGTTAGGCATATGGAGAGGGCATTTAAGAACCAGCTTCGCACAAGCCCAAGCGTGGGAAAGAACTTGGTGTAGAAGAGAGAACCCGGCAGGATCTCAGGAATCCACAGTCATCCATTGAGAATGGTACAAATAGACATGAAGAATAAATCTGAGAGTGACTGATATGAAATGCTTTGACAGGCCAGTCAATTCTCACCTGGAGTATTATGTTGAATCCTTGACATGTCAGAGGGACAAGGCTCGTGGGTAATTTGGCTGCCATCGCCTCTGAAATCGGGAAGTATTTTGGGCAGGGCTTGGTACCTTTGGTTTGGGCTTTTTTGGATTTAACGGCCCATCTCTGAGCTGTGAAGATCTCTCTGAGGTTCTATCGATCCTTATGAAGAACCTGCGTCTAGGTTATTGTGACAAAGGGCTAGTCCAAGAGCAAAGGCTGGGCGTAGGGCCTGTGCTCCAAGAGGAAACAGCCCCCATCGCGGAGAAGTCAGGGCACGCCGTCCATCCAATCCTTCTCCAAGCTCTCAGTCTGGCAGCCGTGTCACAAAGGAAAGGAGCTGGGTCTAGATGCCTCGTTTTGGTGAACCGTTAGTGGTTCCTAGTGATCGATCAGCATATTTTCTAATGCTCCCCAATGACCCATTAGGTGATTTTTGTAGAGTTTTCTAGAGAGGAAAATGTAGTTCAGCGATCTATAGTTTCCAGAATCTATCCTTTTCCACCCTTTTGAGAATCAGAACATTTGCCTTAGCCAAGGCCCTCGTCAGTTCTCACCTGGATTACTGTATTGGTGCCTTCCAACTGGTTTCTCTGAGTCTAGTCTCTCCCACCTCCAGCCTGTCACCCACAGAGCTTTCAGAGAGATCTAGCTAAAATTCACATTGCATCTATCTCTATCTTTAGCTTAAAGTGGTTCCTCATTACTGTTAATCAATCTAAACTCCTTTTGTAGGCATTTGATGCCTTTCACCATCTCACCTTTGCCTAAATTGCCACTCTTATCTCCTGCCACATCCCCCTATTCTGAGTTACAGTCATACCAAGCTACTTGCTCTTGACTGAAATAACCATGTTCTCATATTGCTTCTCTGCCTTTTCATTTGGGGTCCCTACTTGCTTCTTCCCTCAACTAATTCCTAGTAATCCTTTAGAATTTAGTTTAACCCTCACCTCCTGCAGGATGCCTTCCTTGATTTCCCTAGCAGGATTAAGTGCTTTTATCTGCTCCTGTAACATATTATACACGGCTCTATTACAATAGTTAGTCTTTAACTCCTTTTCTGCCTTCCCTACAAAGCCTTGAGCTTTTGAAGGCTGAGATGGTATCCTTCAGTGCTCAACAGCGCCCTGCACAGAATAGCTTCAAGAAAGGCTGACAGAATGGTTTCATTTGCACTTCCCACTTTCTGGCTTTACTCTAGTTTTCCATGATTTCTTGCAGATTATAAAGATCGAGGTTAATTCCTACATCATCTGTACTCTCCATCTCTACCTCCTCCTTTAGGGAGTGGGGGGAAACAATTTGCTTAGGCTTAGGTCTAGAGACATATTTCTACCTCATTTATCAGACTTGTGAAAATCTCTGATGAGAATTTTTTTATTATCCGTGGTTTACTCTAAGTGCTCATATCTTGCTATGATTTAGGACGCACATTATAGACTTTTAGACCTAGAAAGGTCTTTAGAATGATCAGATTCAATATTTCAGTCTAAAGATAAGGAGGTGAAGGTTCATAAAAAGGTTAAGTGAATACTCTAAAATCACCTACTGGTTAGCGGCAGAGTGAGCCCTTCGAACTAGGTCCCCATCCTCCCAGCCCTGGCTTCTCTGCCCTAAATATGGCCACTCCTCAGATCTTCATTCTATTTCAGTGTCAGAGACCCAATATGGATTTGACCTGGGTTCAACTAATTTACAAAAGTAAGTTTTGATTTTGCTTCTGGAACTAGTAATTTAGTCGTTAGCAAATGAATTAACAGTAAACTTTCCCATTTGGAGGCATGCTACACTGTGAGCCCCTTTCTTAAAAATTCTGAGGGGATGTGAAAAGAAGAAAAAACCCAATAATGCATAAATAAGTCTTGAACAGATCATCAGTCCTGCACTGGTCTCTCAGGAGCTCCTTCTTCCTACGACAAGCTGTTCGCAGCAGAGTAGTCAGTGAGCACTGGCACTTTCCTTTATAATACCAAGACGTTTGCTTCGTCTTCTTTAAGGATGTTCTAGAAGGGGAGTGGGAAAGTTACACTGTAAATGTTTTCTTCCCCAGAAACAAATAAGTTTCTTTACTAGTAAAACTGGAGAATGACATGTGCAGTTCAGTAATTTTTTACTTTAAAATTTTTGACTATTAGATTTGGTTAATAACACTGGGGACTAATATTATAAAGATTAGCACATCTTTCATTTTATTATAGAATCTGTCAAATATAGAGAATAGTATAGAGAATAATACAACCAAAAATCATGTATCTACCACCCAGCTCAGTCATATAATAAAATTTTGCCATATTTGCTCCAGATTTCTCTTTCTTCTTCCCGCCCCTTCCCTCTCTCCCTTCTTTCTTTCCTCTTCTCTCCCTTCCTCCTTCCAAATTAAAATCTTACACATGTAATTAAAGCCCCTGTAACAGCCAGTCCCTTTCCTCTCTTCATCCACAGAAGTAACACCTATCCTGAATTTCGAGTTTTAATTTGTGTGCATTTTTTATACTTATACTATTTATGTATCCATAAACAATATATAGTATGGATTTGCCTGTTTTCCATCTTATTAAGTGATATATTCTACGCTTTCTTCTCAACTTCTTACTCCACAGGTATTAATACACATCTTCTAGTTCATTTACACTGCTATATGGTATTCCATTGCATAAAAAAAACACAGCTCATCTATGGTCTTACTGATGGATCTTTAAATTGTTTCCATTAATTTTTTTTTTTGCAAACAATGCGAGAGTAAACATTCTTGTTCATGTCTCCTTATGAGAGTTAGAAACCTAAGCGTGGCATCACTGGGTTGCATCAGAAGTATTTTGAAGAGAATTCTCATATTGATAGTAAAACAATCTGATTACTTACTTAAGAGAAAAACTTAAGTGCTAGAAGAAACAGAATGTCAGGAATAGGAAGTAAAATAGTATGGAATAGTAGGTGAATTAGTTATAGAAGCCTTTTTTTTAAAATTAGTTCATCTTTTGATTAAAAAATGTGGGTTGAACGTACAAGTAAATTGAACAATGACTGAAAGTCACAGATTTTCATCTACATTTAAGATACTACCCTTTGTGTCATTGCTTCCATGAGGCCTTCTAGAATTTTCTTTTATTGTCTGTGAAGTGGACTACTTCCTCCTTTGGGCCCTCATTCTATCTGCCTCTGTTAAAGGATACATTGCACAATATATTTGCTATAGTTTGTTTATATGTCTCTCTTAATAGGCTGAACGTTGAGGGCGGAGTTCTTGTCTTGTATCCCCAGCATGGTGCACAGTCAGTAGTTAACATTGTTTGAGGAATGGATGAAAGGTCCAAATCATGGAAGATCCTTTAGACTTAGCAATAGATTTACAATGACCAGAGACTTTAGTGAAAGTTAGCTTCAAGGTATGGAAAAGGAAGTTTTATCTTTTTATCTTCAATTGACCTAAAAAAAAGAAAGTTTCATGTAAAAGCTGATAAAAATGTAATAAAGCAGAGAAATCATTCAGAATTTGACTGTGGACATTTGCAATGTATGATTGGTATGTAACAGTATACACGTAATTTTAGAAAAAGTTTAATTTTACAAATCGCCAAGAAATCACCTGTGAAATAATATCTATTCTCATTTAGGGATTTAATTCTTTATCAACCATTAGGATTTTCAATTCCTTTTATTCTTATAATCTGGGATATGAGGATTTTGTCTTGTTGGGATGGCTGATTAAACAAAATAATTCTTCTAAAGTGCTTAGCACAATGTTTGGCCAATAGTAAGAACTGAATAAACTTTAGCTTGACTATTGTTAGCTGATTCCTCTCATTTATATCACCTGCTTCTTGGTGTATATTCGAGGGAGCTCCCATCTCTCTATTTGGAGTAGTGCATTAGTAAAGCTGCCTGCTCAGAAAAAGAAAGGCATCTAAATATTAATACCTTAAAATTGAGCTCATAATGGGAAATTCTTAACTATTTTGTGAATTGGGTATAAGAAATATAAGGGGATTATCTATTATAACATATTTTTCAGAACGTAGAAATGTCATTAGACTATTATAAGAATGCTTTCTCCTATAACAAGAATTGCTTATTATGAATAATATATCACATACATGAAAGAAGGCGGTGGCTAGTTTCGTTTCCCCAAAACACCTTTTCAATGGTAAGTTTGAGGCAGCTGTGGTTTGCCAAAGTCTAAACCAGTGAGGTCCACAATAAGTAGTATATGTTTACATTTTGACTCACGATGCCTGTCAGGCTTGAGTCATAGGGGAACAAGTAATATTACTCAGACTTCATTGTTTAATCTTCCATTTATCTGTTTTCCAAGTTTGTTTCAGTGTGTGGGAAGGTTTCTTTTTGATTACAACATGTAGTCCTGATTTCTGCAATTTATCTTCGTTTGCCATTTTGAGATGGCTATGAAAATCCTATGATAAGCTTCTTATTTCCCAAATCTGTACACGTAAGCCTCATTTTGTTGGATTCATCCTAAATACATTTTGAAATCACATCAGCACTTTCAGATCAGCAAGTTACTTCTTAATAAATTACTGTCTTAATGTTAGATGCTATTTTAAATACATGAAAGAGAGCAGTTTCCAAATGCGTGGACCCACGCACAGGGCATAGTAAACTGGAGCATTTAATTCAATGAAGCTTCTAAATTTTTATTATGCTGTCACTGGAAATTTGAATAACTAGCTGTAAATGAGTTCTATTCGTACAAAAGTAATTTTCTAAATCCAATTGTCTCTATTTCAAAATATAGTTCTAGTTCCTGGGCAAAACTGGAAATGGAGTGGCCCTGTCTCCATAGCTAAAAATAAATTAGAAGGTTGCAGCAATAAACTGAACCCATAGACAAAGGGGAAAAAATACTTTTGAACCCTGTTTGTTGTTTTTTTTTCCTGAACTGATCAGTTTATTTGCTCACCTAATTTTGTCTAGTCATTAGAAAGTCAATTCTCCATTCTAGAATTTCTTCCACTCAAGTAAACAATATTGATGCATATAATTTGGATTTTTAAAAATCCCTCTAAGAAACATCTGGATATATGCCTTAAATATATCTGTCCTCATTTAGGTCACAGAAATTTATTGGAAGAGAAACCAATCAAAGATAATAATAACAACATTATCATTTTTTGAATATCTCCTATGTGACAAAGCTGTATAACACACTTTAATCTTTATAGCAAATTTGTCGGATGACTGCCACTATTCAAATTCTAGATATGAGGAAATTTCTGCTCAGATTGGTTAGGTAACATGCCCAAGTTTGCACAGCTGGCAAGTATGAAGGCTGGTATTAAAATCCCAGCCATCTGGGGGTAGCGCCCGAGAACCCTTCCTCTTTCCTCCACAAAATACGGTTGCTGCAGAAAGGTGTCATTTTATGATCCCTTTGATAGTCTTGATTTTTCAGAAAAGCTACAACGTGGATTAAATTGTGATAATGATACATCCAATAAGAATGCAATTGCACTTTCCTTAATAGTTCCTTTTTCTGTCATCTGGTTTTCTTTCTCCACTTGGGATATTTGCAGAATTATACTGTTAACCGTCTAACTTTTCCTCTGTTCTCACTCCCCTCCTGTTCCCACACATTGTTAACATAAAATAATTTCCTTTCAAATTATGTAACCAAGTTTATAACTCACATAGAGAATTATCGCATAGTACAACTTATTAACTTAAATGATGGCCACATTTTTTTTCACCTTTTATTTTTATTTTTTTAATTTTATTGAGGTCATATTGGTTTACAACACTGTGTAATTTGAGGTGTACATTATTATATATCAGTTTCTGTGTAGACTGCGTCATGCTCACCACCAATAGTCTAGTTTTTATCCGTCACCATACATATGTGCCCCTTTAGCCCTGTCGCCCACCCTCACCAACATCCTCTCTGGTAACCACTAATCTGTTCTCTTTATCCATGTGTTTGTTACCTTCCACAAATGAGTGAAATCATGGGGTGTTTGTCTTTCTCTGGCTTATTTTGCTTAACATAATACCGTCAAGGTCCATCCATGTTGTTGCAAATGGGACAATTTTGTCTTTTTTTCTGGCTGAGTAGTATTCCAGTGTATATATTTACCACATCTTCTTTATCTATTCATCAGTTGATGGGCACTTGGGTTGCTTCCACATCTTGGCTATTGTGAATAATGTTGCAGTGAACCATAGGGGTGCATAAGTCTCTTTGGATTGTTGATTTCATGTACTTTGGATAAATACCCATCAGTGGAATAGCTGAATTGTATGGTATTTCTATTTTTTTAATTTTTTGAGAAATCTCCATACTATTTTCCATAGTGATGGCCACATTTTTTCAAGATTCACCAGTTCTGAAGTTATTTGCCAATAAAACACATTTCTCAATGGTTTGGTGAGATGAAGTGCGAAATTACTCAGAGAATGAATAGCAGTTACTGCAGGTCCTGTTTGCCAATCTGTCCAGCTGTTCACTGAAATTTCCAACGACTTGAGAGAATTCAGCCAGAATGGTCCCCCAAAAATCTGCATTGTGACTTTATCTATTGATGAGCCAGACTACAAATGCTGTGAGCAGATCCAACAGAGGTCCAGGTGGCACCCAAACAGGAATTCACAAAGTAATCTCAGATGCACAGTAGCTATATATCCTATGCTAGCTACCACGAATGGGCTGGTGTCTAAGCGCCAGAAACGGGGCTGAGAACTGAATGTGTGATATTTCATTTACTCTTCTTTGGCCAGTTTGCACAGTAGTTAACAACGTGCACACAGAGCCAAACTACTATGAGTCTGCGTCCTCGGACAAGCAATGGAAACTGTGTTTCAATTTCTACATCTGTAGAATAATACTTCACAGCACTGAAGTGAGAAATGAGTTAAATTACACAATACCCTTTGAATAGTACTGGTCCTGGAGACAGCACTCAATATATGTTGGCCATTAATTCTCCTAATGACCTTATGAGGTACATACTATTATGATCATCATTTACAGTTTAGGAAATTGAGGCTTAGAGGTGGCATATGGCAGAGGCAGACTTTGAAAATAGGTCCAGTTGACGTCAGAACCTGTGCTCCTTCTCACTGTGCTGTTCCACCTCTCAGTACAAGATACAGAGTGGACAGAAGAACCTACGGTGTGAGCTCGAGGCCAAGGCCTCCCGCTACTGTGTGACACACGCCCCCAGGTGACTTCCTGAGGGGAGTGAATCCTTGCTGAGGGGCAGGGCCAGAACTCCGGGGCTTTCTCCATCCAGATGGGAATGGGAATGATGCAAACCACCTCAGTGAAGGTTTCACCACAGCCAGGTGACTCCTTTGGTGGTGATGAAAGTGTACAAAGGAAATACAGGAGCAGGGGAACCTTCACACAACTCCAACCCTTCCTGCCTCTCAGAACAGTCATATCCCCTGGCACAAATGGGCTACAGAAATCCGTATTCACTCACACACAGCCTCAGAGAAAACCACACAGCAGACCTTTCTGTCTGTTGGATGATAATTAAAATTACTGAGCTGCTACGGTGTGTCTTCTCGAAAAGTCTTATGAATTAGGTGTGATTATTCCATTTAAGAAATAAGGAAATTAAGGCTCAGAGGAATTAGGTGAATTGCCCAAGATTATTACTCAGTTTGTAAATGGACAACTAGGATTCAAACATTTCTCTACATCTTAATCCAAACCCATGTTCCTCTCACTGTTCAGGGATGATTCCTTTGGTTTGGGGATGTTACAAAATCGTTATATCTCCTGATTGTTTTTGTTGCTGTTGCTATCTTTTGACCATCTCGTTTTTTGTTACCGATTTTATCTAAGAGCAAGAACATGCTAGGGAAGTCTTGCGTAGCAGTTGAAATTGAATGTTCTAATTTAAGAGATTGCATTACTGGATTATTTGTGAATTATTTCAACATACTGTGTGTTTCTACCTCCTACTACCTCATGTTTTGATATCTGATTATTAGAATCTTTGTAGGGGTTCCTAAACACATTCACTTATGGGAAAGTATTAGTTAAAATTGCTCCAGGCAGACATTTGTGTTCTCATAGCCTTTCCATAGAGGTAAAGAAGTAACTTTTGGGTTCATGAAGATGTACACTGCAAAGGTTTTCTTAAAGTTCTCTGCAAGGTGTAGATAATTTCACAAGCAAAATAATAAGCCAACATAGTAGCAAAATTAAGAATGGTCATTGGTTTTGCTATTTGAAGCTCACAGCAAATTGTCCATTTTTATACCACAAAGCCTATGGGACAGTCAGAGGACTTGAACTGCCACCCCTGTCACTCCTCAGTGCCACTGAAGGATCTGAAGCTTCATAAATCTAGTCCTCCACCCACCTAGCTCTGACCCTCCCTTCCTATAGGTAATGACTATGTTGCCTGTAGTGGGTGTTTACTAAATACTTTAATATGATCTCATCAATGTGACAATCCACAAGCGTGTTCTGAGAACTTTTTATATATAGGGTACACTGTGAAATGCAGCGACAGCCCATGGTTCAGATCCTGGCCCTTGTACATATGGTAACATAAAGGGCATGCAGCACATCCATATTGAAACACAAGTGGTAACTTCTCCTTTAATGTCAAAATAGCTTTACTTTCCTCTAGTAGCAAGGATGGCTAATACTGTCTTGCTTTTATTTCCATAAATACACGTATATATTTATGTATACATATATAACACGTATAGCACATTTTGAAATTTGAAAGCATTGATTCCCATAACCAGTCTAAATGAGAAAGAAATTACATAACCACCAATCTCTGCCAACCCTCTCTCCAGTGACCGCCCCTCACCTCGAATTTCGTGTAAATAGCAAACACTCTGTAATATTTTATCTACAGAAAACTCCTGAGTTGCAGGAGTAGTAACTGTATTTGATTATTTTTTTCACTCGAGAAGTTTTAAAATGCTTTTATGCTCTAAAAAGAAAAAGAAAAAAATCTGGAAGAATTTATCTCTGTCATAACATCGTTCATAAAAAGCGATTTTAGGATGAAGACTTCTCCTTGAGCAAGAAAGGCGGCTGGTTTTAGCGTTCAGCTCTCACTTTCATTAAACAGAGTTGTCGTTTTAGACCCAAGCTTTCCCTGGAGACGGCGATTCCACTAGGGGAAGCAATATGTGAAGTTATTGCAAGAAAGTTTTTGTGTGAAATTATGATCTTGCCAGAGATGTCATATGTTTTAGTAAACTTTCTTCCCAAGAGCTAGGAAAACTTCCCAAGCCCCAGATATATACAACTGGAACGCTGTTCAGAAGTCAGTAGCATGGGCCAAAGGGAGAGACTGAATTTTACACACTCCATTTGTTTCTGGAGATAAAGCCTCTCTTCTATTTTCTTCAGGGTGAAAGTCCAATTCACTTTGAAAATTGTAAAGCCTTATTCCATTGAAAAAAAAGGATTATGATTTCTGTCACTATTACTATTTGTACCATAATAAATTTACCTAAGGAAAGTGATAGCCTCTACTGGATTCCTTCAAGAGCTCCCTAAGGAATAAAAGCATACAGCTGACATCCTCTGTTCTGCATTTTCCTTCCCAGCCCTTCGGTGTTGTGAGCTATCTACCAGAATGCTGTTGATTAGCAACTGCGCACGTACGCAGTGCAACAGTAATTAATGTCCCCCATGTTGACTCTCGGGAGCTGGAATACCGTGAAGTACCCTTCAGGAATATCAAGGAGAAATTAAATTATGCTCAATTCAGTTCTGAGAGCAATTTTACTAGTGGTTTCAAACACACCTATAGGGATGTTCTGAAGTTGGTCCTACCAGCTTGGGAGAGCCGATTGTTAAATACCAAGGAATTGTGCAAGCCAGTTGTTAAACCTTTGAAATTGGGCCATAGTGGGAATATTTATATCAGAAGTGGCATCTGCTAAAAATCAGGGCATTTTTTTCCCCCAGACAACTGGTTTATCAGTACACCATTGTCTATACCTTTGAAACTGCATAATCCAACTCATACCCATTAGCCAGGACTCATGCTGGACAACAGTTTACTGACGAGTCTTGCTAGGTTGAAAAGCCAGGTAATGCCTGTCTTAGTTCCCTATGGCTGCTGTACAACAAACGTGCTGGCTTAAAACAATTGAAATTGATTCTCTCACAGTTCTGGGGGCCAGAAGTTCAAGCTCAGAATCACTGATCGAATTGAAGGTGCTGGCAGGACTGTGATCCCTCCAGAGGCTCCAGGAGAGAATTTGTTCCTTGCATCTTCCAGCTTCTGGTGGCTGCTGGCATTCCTTGGTTTGTGGCTTCATCACTCCAATCTTCAAGGCCAGTTCAAGGCCAGCACTTTGAATTTCTCCCTGTTCTATCTTCGCTTTGTCTTGTGTACATGAGTGAAAACTTCCTCTCTCTTGTAAGGACACTGGTGATTGCACTTAGGGCCCACCCGGATAATCTAGGATAATCTTCTCCTCTCAAGATCTTTAACTTAATCTCACCTACAAAGACTAATTCTTCAAATAAAGTAATATTTATAGGTCCCAGGGATTAGGACCTGGTATTTTTGGGCGGTTTCAGCCTACCACATCGCCATCTCAGCAGCCTGTTATACACACAGATAAATTGCACTTGTATAACATCCTTAACAAACTAGTCTTAACAATAAAGAGCAAAATCTTAATGATAATAATAATGGCAGTTCTTCATTACTGAGTACTTCCATGTACCAGACAAAGTGTGCAGCGTATGGTAATCTCTTCATCTCATTATTATTCATTCACAAATCAGGAAGTGTGTACTCAAATGTCATAAGTTCTCTTTTTGGAGCACAAGAATCTAAGCAGATATAGCATGTTGCATGTGTCCTGCTTCCCTCCAACCTCCACCTCACAAAGCAATTTTCTGGGGCTCTTCATAAAGCTGCTCCAGGGGATCCCATTTTATGGAGCCTGCTTTTCCTATCCTACTTCCATAGTTTCCACCCTCGTCCCTCCGTTACTCTTAGTGAGCTTATCTCCAACATCAATACAGGACTTGAATAAGGGGACTATGGAAAATATATCTATTGGCTGGGATTGACCTCTCAGGTATGTACCATCCCTGCCCAGCAAATGGAAGGCTCTCCAAGGTTGGTTCCTGGGTGAAACCATAACTGGCAATAGCATCTCTCGAGAGGTGGTTGGGAGAGGGCAATGAAGCATCCCGTGGGTGATATGCCTGAAATTCTCTATCCTGTTGTCCTTGGAGAGGCTGCTTTCCAGTTGTCCTGTCCTGATATGCCCCTACAGCTCACCGTCTCACTTCTACAACTTGTACCAGAGGAAGGCAAGGAGAAGGAAGCAACATTTGGCGACTGATCACCCTGTGTCAGGCTCTGTGCTCGGAGCTTTACTTATTCGGTTAAGGATGGCATAAAATCCAGGAATATTTTCTTGTGTTATTCTGTGTAGCTGCAATTAATAATCTGGTAGAACTGCTTTAGAGATGTGATAAAATAAGTCAATTGGGTTTCGGTGGCACATCTATTTCTCCGTTAAAATATAATTTTCAGTTGTGAATAAAAGCTTGTCGAATCTGGCCTACATAGTATCCCACATTTGTTTTATGAAGAAATTGAGGTCGGGTTTGCTTAGGTTTAGAAACGCTCCATAGGCTCTGTGAGATTTTGTGTACAAGCAGAAAATGGATTCCCAGAAACCGGACAAAGTCAACAGGAGCAGATCAAGAGCAGCGTTGGGGAAGGTGATTTGGGCTGCACTACTCTGGCTGAAAATTACCTCATCTCCCAGAGCCTCAGTTTCTTTTTCTGTAACATGGTGATAATTTCTACCTTCCAGGATTTGGGGAAGGATTGAAAATGAATTAAGGCATATAAAATGCCTAGTATATACTAAGTACTCAATTAGTGGTAGCTGTCATTGTCAATATGAGTAGTTCAAAGTGAGTAAAGACACTAACAGTGAGTTTCAGTCACATGAAAAATGCAAGTAATGCCTTCCATTCTTCGCTTTCCACTTCTGCAGTGCAATAAGGACATTACCTTTTTCTTTTCTGGGGAAGATTCTCTGATCATGCCGAGTCCCTGACCTTTCCCTCCTGCAGAGCCTGTGAGCTCCATGTTTTAGAGTAACCACCACCACTGGAAATAGCCTTTGCTTTGTTCACATGCTTTTGTCTATACTGCAAGAACTTCAGCTGCTTGAGAGCAAGGAGGACATCTTATTTCTGAATCTTTACTAAGTGGCATAGTTCCTAGAACATGAAAGGGGCACCAACCGCTCTGACTGAATTGAACTTTAATAAAGTTTCAACTTTTTGAAATGGAAACAAAAAAGAACAGATTGAATATTTATTCTAATCCAGTCTTCTCTCATGGGAAAGGAGATCGATGCCATTGGGATGCTTTTCACATTCCTTCCTAACCCTTGTTTACTTTGGCTTTTGTTCGGCTTTGGGACGGAGAGAGGCAATGCTCAACTTTTGTGATTTTTAGACCCCCTCTGAAAGACTAATTACTAATGTACTCAATTTTGGTTTTTATTTCATAATTTTGTGAGTCAGACAGGGGGGAATTTTGGTTTAATTTAATGGGAAGTAACTTTAGCCTACTGTCAACACTACAAGCTAATATTTGAGGGCATTGAACTAAGTCCTTTATATGCTTTTTTTTTTTTTTCTTGCTGAGGAAGATTTGACTGAGCTGACATCTCTGCCGGTCTTCCTCTATTTTGTATGTGGATTGCTGCCACAGCATGGCAATTGAACCAAACCTGAGTTACTGAAGTGGACATGCCAAACTTAACCAGGCCAGCCCCTGCATAATCTTATTTAATCCTTTCCACAACTCTATGGAGTAGGTCTACTTTACAGCTAAAGAAACTGAGGCACAGAGAGTAACTAGATCAGAGTTGTGGTAGGGCTAGGATTGAACTAGACTAAGGTCTAGGGTAGAACCTAGACTGAACTGTTTTCTTAAGCTGAGTTAGAGAAACGATTCTGAGAAACAGAAGGTAATTCAGCCTTTCACTAAATGCTAATTGAACTCTGCCTTAGCTTGGGCTGCTGTACCAAAATACCATCACTGGGTGGCTTACACAACGGACATTTATTTCTCACCCTTCTGGAGGCTGGGAAGTCTGAGATCAAGGTGCCAGCAGATTCGGTTCCTGATGAAGACCCACTTCCTGGCTTCCCTGTGTGCTCACATGGCCTTTCCTCAGTGAAGGCATGTGGAGAGAGAGCTCTCTCTGCCTTCCTCTTCGTATAAGGGCTGTAATCCCCAAATAAGGGCCCACACTCCTGACCTCATCTAAACTTAATCTCTTCCTAAAGGCCCCGTCTCCAAATATTATCACTTTGAAGGTTAGTGCTTCAATATATGACTTTGCAGCAGGACACAAACATTCAGCCCATAACAAATACTAACTAGAATTCTCTGGAATGTACTAGACTAAGCTCTAAAAAGAAAAAAAAAAGAAAGAAAACAGTACAGGCGGGCCTGGACTAGGGTGAGGCAAATGAGGGATGTAGGGCACAGCATTCAAGGAGGCACCCACCCTCAGGTGCCACCCTGCCCTTGAATGACCCTGTGACTCCCTGAACCGGTGCCTTGCTTGCCTCCCCCCAGAGTCCCAGTCCTGCAGCCCTGTCCTTTGCTCTTGGGGAACTCAGAGTCAAGCCAGGGCCCAGTAACAATATGGGGGTCAGATCAGGAGAGAGAAACCACATAGTGACTTAAACAGGGAAAGTTTAACATAAAGAATTATTAGCCAGCAATCTATTGTTTAGAAACCCATGAGGGCACAGAGGGAGAGAATATGACAAATGAAGCCAATGAGTTTTGACCTTCAGGATAAGAGCGAGGACTTTGTTTTTTCCCTTTGGGCTGTGCCTGAGTGAGCATGACTTGCCCTATTTATTAGGCAACATTAGACTCCACAGCGTTTCCTTTCAGATCACCCCAGGCATTTAGGCTATTTAAAAAATCTAAATAACGTCTCAGTCAAACTAACATTCCGAGAGAGAAATGTTTTAATCTGTCTTTTCCCAGAACGGCCTTTAGGTCTGGGAGGGAGTGCAAACGGGCTGGGTGATGGTCAATATATTTGGAGATTTATGGGAACCCAGAGGTTTTGGCACAGGTACAGATAAGTCTCAAAGACAAATTAAATATAATTTGATATCACATAAACCACACAGTAGAATTTGAATGCAGGTCAAATCGCAACAGCTGTTTGTTATCTCTCATTTAAACTACAATAACAGGATGGCTTAAACAAATTCCCTGCTTTTCTCGAACTTTCAAAGTATTTAATATTTGCATGATGATTAATCTCCAGCTCCAGAGGAAATTCCCAAAGGAAGAGACAACATAGAAGCATTTTAAACTGCAACCACATGGAAAAGAGAAAAGAGGGAGCGTGTCAAATCTTTGGTTTTGGAGCCTACTGTCTCAGGAGAATTCTAAATAACGATGGTCATCCTGTTGAATATTAAACCGAGGATTGGACGGCTGAGAGAACACAATCCCAAACATGTGGACAATATGTACTAACTAGGCCAAAGGTACAGCTCCAATTAAGGAATGATACCACATCCCATATTAATAGAGAAGTAGATCTTGAATATTCATAAAGAAAGTTTTATTTTATGCTTTGAGAGGGCTAAATCCTTATTCTCAGAACCCTAGAATACACCCTACCAGCAAAAGCTCTGAGTTATTTCCCTTTTTTTTCCTGCAGTATTCTCCTTTTTTATGGATAGTCTTCAACGGGCTGTTTATTTGCTGTGATTTCAGAGGCTCACGGAAGCTTTTGCTGAGGGAGGGGCTGCAGGCTTGAAGTTCACTCTTAGGCCTCAGGATTTGACCTGTAAAATTAAGACATCAGCTAGATCGATGGCTTTCAACCTGGCTGCATTTGAGAATTACCTAGGGAAGTTTAAAAATAACACCCAAGCCTAGATGCCCCCAGCCCCCGCTCTCAGACTGCTTAAATCAGGATTACGGCAGGCGGACCCAGAACTGGAGTATTTTTAAAAAACCTTCCCAAGTGAGGCCATTGTGCAGCCAGGTTTTAGAGCCACTTGCAGCTTGAATACACGACGATACTGATACCTCTGTGATGAACAACCTTGTGGATAAACCTTTGTGCACATTTAGAAACTTCTTCCTGTTAGGATAAACTCTCCTGGGGAGTCAGCCATGTGTGAATATTTGGATGCATTTGGATGAAGTCTAAATGACAGTACCCAAAAATGAACACAACTATGTTAGGGTACAAGGATAAAGGGAATTTTTCTTTAAAATTTCTAAAATATTATATTATTTTTATAACAAAAAAACCACTAATTACTAAACACTCCCTCGTCTTTCCCTTTTTGCACTTTTGAGTTTGAGGCTATTTTCAGAAAGCTGTTGATGTCTGATCTCTGAAAGTGATAAAAGCATCTGTGTTATTTGGTCAGAGCTGGGTTTCTCAAATGACTTTCTGTCTCTCTGCTCTGAAAGGGTATTTCATGAAAGAAGTTGAAAATTCTATGTGGGTATGCACATTCTCATTGTTGAGGGCCTGATATAAAGCGGTCATTCAATGGGTATTCAGTGATAATGACTAAACAGTCAATGGGTATTCAATGATTATGACTAAACATATCTCATGACACTATTCTGAAACCCAGTGCTACATGCATAGTTCATGGATCACACTCATCAACCATGGCCGTCATAAATATTCATCTAACATCTGTCTTCATTAGGTGGTTATTAACCTGTTTAAGATATTTGTGGAGAAAATGAAAGTGATAAATTCTATCTATATTTACTGTTATTTGAAAGGCTAATTTATTTTGAGTACTCTGATAAAAATCCTTTAATAAAGAGAAGTTTCTTTTAGAAATAGACTTCTTTTAGAAATAGACTGTTTTCAAGCTAATAATCTTATACAAAGAAAATTTATGAGGGGCTGGCCCTGTGGCCGAGTGGTTAAGTTCATGTGCTCTGCCTGGGCAGCACAGGGCTTCACTGGTTCGTATCCTAGGCACGGACCTAGCACCACTCATCAGGCCATGCTGAGGCGGCATGCCACGTACCACAACTAGAAGGACCCACAACTAAAATATATACAACTACGTACTGGGGGGCTTTGAGGAGAAGAAGGAAAAATAAAATCTTTTTTTTTAAAAAAAAGAAAGTTTATGAATGTTTTGCTTGTTAAATGGACATTAGCCAAATGATAGACTATGTAAATAGTCCAATTCAGAGAAGGATAATATAAAGCACTGCTCTTAAAAGGTTAAATTGAGGCCTTCTCTACTAATAGTGCTTTGGGGTCATTTGTCCAATGATTCATTCCCACCCTCACCTGTTGTTGCCTGAGGTTGGTAAATAGTCTGTGAATAGAATAGAGCAGGGATGGGCAAACTTTTCCTTTAAAGGACCAAATAGTATGTATTTTAGGCTTTACTATTCAATTCTGGTGTTGTAGCACTAAAACAGACACAGATAACACGTAAATGAATGGATGTGCCTGTGTTCCAAAAAATATTTATTTAAAAAAGCAGGTGGCAGACTGATTGGGTTTACAGGCCATAGATTGCTCACTCCTGGAATAGACCAAATCCCCCAACAGAGTGTCAAACTGGCTCTCAGGTTGCGGTGGAAGGATATAAACCAGGATCGGGAATTCTAACTAGCCCCAGAGAAGGCAATGGGTGTTGGGGTTCTATATGAGCAGAGGCCCACTATGATAGAAAAAGTCATGCCAATGCATTAATAAGAGCGGTAATAGCAATGGCTAATGTTTACAGAGGACTTGCAATGTAAGTTGTGTTAAACACTTTACGTATAATCTTTATAATCTCATGTAATCTTCATAATAACTTTGAGGTAGGTATTATTACATTCCCATTTTATAGATGAGGAAATTGAGAGGTTAGTAAATTTCCCAGTGACCTAGAGCTAGTAAATGGCACAGCCGAGAAGTGAACTGAGATAGTCTGGCTTTAGAGCCTGCTCCTCTAACAACAATGCATTACTGCCTCCTGCCAGGAGACAGAGCCAAGTCCAAAGTCATCATAGCTGGGCGGGAATAGAAGACTCTCTGCATAGGTACTCTAGTCTCTATTCAGGTTCTGTGGGCTCACCATGCTGCAGATGGACCAAGAACAGTGCCCTGGGGTATATACTGTGGGGAGACCATTTTCCATGGGTCTCTAAAGTTTCTGCCTATCTTCAAGCAGAAGCGTTGACAACCTTTTGTTCAGGACTATCTCTACAAGGATGTTTATGTATTGAACAGCCTTAGCAGATAGAGATAGTGTCTCCCTCTGGAGCAGAGGGAAGGTTTGTTTGCTGTACTTTATAATAAAGACAATGCCTTCCTCTGGGGTGAAGTTAGGCAAGTTTGCTTGCAGCCCATTATAAAAGATTGGGGTTCTTCAGCTGTGATGGAAAACGCACAATGTGTGCAGTGTCTATCTGGGCTACCCTATGTCACCCCTTAGGACTTGGGGGCAAGAGGAACTGACTTGAATGTGAATCTTGTGTTGTTTTGCTGTGCTGAGTCTACTAAAGTCCTTTCTCTGTGGCCCAGGAGTCTTGTGTCTTCTGCCAGAATCCATGAATCTATGGCAGACTAACTTGTTATTGTGTGAGCAGGGTAAAATATAAACCTTTCACCATTCTTGACATACGCAAGAGGCACAATGGGTTTTGATGGCTGGTCTGAGGTGGTAGGCTGTCCACTCTTGGCTTGGCTTTGTGCCCTTTTTAATTATTGATGAATGTGGGCCACGCTATGGTCTGAATGTTTGTGTCCCCCCCAAATTTGTATGTTGAAATCTTACCCCCAAGGTGATGAGATTACCAAGTGAGGTCTTTGGGAGGTGATTAGGTCGTGAGGGCAGAACCCTCATGAATGAGATTAGTGCTCTTATATAAGAGGCCTCAGTGAAAAGATGGCCCTGTAGAAGCGGGATCTCACAAGACGCTGAACCTGCCAGCTCCTGATCTTGGAGTTCTTAGCCTCCAGAACTATGAGAAATAAATTTCTATTATTTATAAGCTACCCAGTGTATGGTATTTGTGTTATAGCAGCCTGAGTGGACCAAGACAGGCCAGAAGGCCTGGACTGAAGCCAGAGAGAGGCAAGCCTCTGTATGCACCTGTAGCTCTTGATTACATAACAGCAGAGTGCTATGGTCCTCTGAGAAGTTCTAAAACTGGCCACAAGGAGTTAAAGATGGGCCGTTGATTCATTGGAATGATTTCAATGAACCATAGCTGTAACATAAATATTACATTCCAGCAACCTACTATAGTGGTTCCCAAATCTAGCTGCTCATCAGAATCACATGGTAATATTAAAATAACAACAATGAAACAACAGATTCCTGAGCACCGCCTCATGTGTAATGAATCAGAATATCTGGGGGTGAGGCTCAGAAATCAGCAGTTTACAAAGTTTTCCCAGATCATTTAGATGCAGTCACTCCTTGCACTGTTCTCATGACAAGGATTGAATTCTATCATGGACAAGTCTTTCTGCTTCTCTGTACCTAAGTTTCTTCATTTGTTACACAAATAGGTAAACTCTAGAACTGTGTTGTCCGATGAGGTAGCAATCAGCCAGATGTGGTTATTTAAAATAAAATTAATCAAAATTAAATAAAATTTAGAATTCAGTTCCTCAGTTGCATTAGCCACATTTCAACTATTTAATAGGCACATGTGGTTAGTGGTTATAGTATCATATAGTGTAGGTACAGAACCTTGCCATTATCACAGAAAGTTCTATTGATAGAGCTGCTCTAGAATATCTTATACCAGAAAAGAAGGAAACTATCTAAGACTGCTGGACTTGTACCAAAAAGATTTAGGAGCCAACATGAATAGGTTTCCATTGACCAAAGGAGGGATAATTCGAGCACCGATTAGGATTATAACTGTCATGAATTGAAGTACATTAAATATATTTTAATCATGAGTTCATAATAATACTAAAATAAAATTTAGAGGATGCTAGGGAACCAAGTCATTATTTGAAAACTGGAAAATAAACGGTTATCCGACATTTAATCAGTACTTTCATAAAGGAAAGCTGGATAAGTGCTTGAGACAGAACTGAGATGTACATCAGAAGGCCCATTCGCAGGTCCCACAGGACTGAGCACCTGTTGCCCTTTGCTATGGTTAATTGAATAACATGTTCTTGTACTGGTTTTTTTTTCCTTTCCTCTTTCACTCCCCTTATCCCACACTCCCGTCCTCTGGGATTTCCAAGTAAATTTTGGTGTGCAAACTTTTGTCTCAGGCTCTGCTTTTGGGTGAAACCCAGGCTAGGACAACATTCTAGTTCAAATTGTTGAAAGACAATCTAATCCCACCTGGCAGATAGACTTGGTTGCTTGGTTATGACTCTATTATCCTGTCCAATCTCCTGTGAGGGGCTCTCTCTTCCAGAGATGTAGCTGGGACTTCTTAAAGTAGAAGAGGTAGAAGGGAGAGATGGTTGTGTGAGGCAAAATTGATTAATATGTCCAGTCTAGAGCCTTGCTACTGCGAGAGTGACCTGCTGACCAGCAGCATCAGTACCACCTGGGAGCTTGTTAGAACTGGGGACTCTCAGGTCCCAGCCAGATCTACTGAAGGTAAATCTGATTTTTAACAAGATTACCTAGGTGATTTGCACGTACATTAAAGTTAAAAACTCTACTCTTGAGGGAGTAATAATTATCCAGTTCAGGGATATTTTTACAAGAGATAAGATGTTGAATCCAAAGGTCAACAGGAAGCACATACAGGGGAAGGAGAGAACATATATGGGGGGCTGGAAAAGGAAAGTAGGACGAATCTATGTGAAAACACTTTAAATCCATAATAGGAAAAACACTCTTACCTAGGTCATTATACCCTGCACCATAAACCTCAAAAAATGTTCAAGTGGGAAGATAAAACAACCCTCCAAATCGGTAGAAAACAATGTCTCCATGTCATTGTAGACACAGAGCAGGTTCTTATTGAACAACTGTTAACTATTGAACCCAAGACTTGTGTTAGGGGTGGGAGAAGTGTGTTCGTGGGGAGGGCAGAACCAATCTTGGCAATCCACCACTTCCCTCGAGGCACTCTGGGCTTGGCCATTACCTCCCCAAGCTTCTAACATTGTTCCTCCTCAGTTCACTGCCCCCTCTCTCATGTAAAAACTCAGTTACAGGCATGGTGTACTGGTAAATGTTTAAGAACTGGCTCTCCAGAGACAAATATAAAGCTCTGATTTGTAGTGTTTGCCAATATCCGTAGTATAAGTAATCCCGCAGTGGCTGATTGTGAGCTGCCAATGTAGCTGTACTGAACATGGAGCTGGGAGGTGGTACGAACTGGCTCCAGCCATTGGAAATAAGTGGAAGAAAGGGCAAGGAGGAAAACAAAGAGTTGAAAGGACACTATAGTGTGGTTTATAGCCTTCCCAGAAGTGAGGGAAGGAAAATTAAGTTGATGAAGCCCTGGAGTACTTCCTTTAACTTCTAGTACCATGATTCAGAAACATAGCTATCTACTTCTTCAAGTCAAAAGGGCTTGCCTTGTCTCCTTGGCTCTATGCTGCAGATTTGGCCACCTCATCCAACCTATGGCTATGTCTTAGCTTCAACTTTATTGAGAACATCCTTATGTTGTAGCTCTAAAAGAACCAGAAACTCAACTGGAGAAAAGGTTTTAGGACAGCCAGAGTGACTTGTATTCTATATTTACTAAAGCTTCTTCCTTAAACATTATCGAGGCTCTGGAATGCTCACATCCACCCTTCAAGAACACAACACACCCCATTCTCCCCTGCCTGAGTGTAGTCCTAATGACTCCTACCCAGCTTCCTCAGGTGTTACACACCCTGCTTCTCTGGCCAGAGTTCAAGCCCTCACCTGGTTTCCTTGGACGTCATCCAAGAACTACATGCCTGTCTTTCCTGGCAGGTCTCCAGCTGGCACACGCCTTCCTTCCCTTGGGGATATTAGCAGATAATGCATATCTAACTTGCTGTAGGCACTGGCAGGCGGCTTAGACCTGTCCCCCTGCCCACAAGCACTGCCTTGGGCTCAGTGTTGGTTCTCTAAGGCATGATCCAGGAACCCTATTTCCTCTGGGCTCCTCCCAAGCTGCATAACTGTTGATTTCTGTTTGGTGAAGCTCTAGGCCAGCTGAACCACTCTCTCCTAACCTTTACTCACCAAGCAGACACTTGAATTTCCCATAACTGCTCTGGTTGCTCACCTTTTTTGCTTTTTCTTAGAAAACATCTAGTGCTAGGAATCCAGCTTACAGACAGCTTACAACTTACATGAAAAATAATTTTTTGTAACTTTCTCTTCAGTGTCTAATCTAATCAATGATGACTTTCAGGAAAGAAACACTTTTCCTGGCATGTTAAAGGTGTTCACGTTTGCAGTCCTAATATCTGCTTGAAATGTAATCGTTTGTTTCAACCTCTCCCCAGATGAACGCACTTTCATTTTTAGATTTATGGTTTGATTTTTGTTTCTTCTAAAATAGAGACGGAAGTAGCAGAAGTTCCTTTATCTCTACCTGTCAGAGCTGGGACCTCTTCTCTGAGGATTACTTCTTTGCCAGCCCCCCAAAGCAGACACTGGTTGGATTTATTCCTTTTAATTCACATTCTCTCTCCATAATATACTCGCCTCTGAGCACATAAACACATCACCACCGCTTCTTACAAAGTCAACGCCAGCTTACATGATTAAGAACAGTCTACGCTGACAGAAGCGCTCCGGGTGGCTCAGCCAGCTCACCACAGCTTCCATGTCTTTCTAGGTTGGTGAAGGCACTGCGGCCAGAGGCTGGTGTGTCCTTCCTGCCAGCTGAGAACCTTACTCCACCCTTTGAGTGTTCCATTCAGAATGAAGGCCAAAGGTTTCCAGACTAAAAAATGCCTTTAATTCAAGCCCAAGTTATGCAGGAAGGAGTCTCAGCTTCTGCTGCCAGGCCTGAGAGGCTGACCAAGCTGGAGCATCCTTGACCTTTCTTCTTTCTCCCAGATGTCCAATGGACTTATGTCCAATTTGTCTTCTAACGCTCCACAGAGAGTTTCATTCTGCAAGGCCTCTGGCGAGTTTGGAAGGCTGCCAATCTGGACACAAAAATGGAAGTGCCTGAGGAGAGAGATTCTTCCAAAGTTCTTGGTTGTCAGAGAGATGAACATCATCAAATGACTGAAAGAAAAGATGAAAGGGATCAACAGTGTAAGCAGTTGTGAGATTATACTGTCTAAATAACTGAGCTCAGGATGAGGCAAGAGCCATAGCAGAGAAAATCCTGCACTGGAATTGCTAGCATTCTGAGCAGGGCTTCAGGGAACTTATCAGAGAAGGCCAACTTGAATGGGCACTAATGAGTTGATGACTCAAATCCAGGAACGAGTAAGACTGTAGCAACCAAAGCCAGATGGAGGTGGGATGCTATGCAATTGTTAACAGGCTTTGGGCCACAGGATGAGACTGGCTGACCCCTGCCCAGTGAGCAAATGATCAGATATTTAGCTAAAATATGCACTGTGAATATGCCCAGAAGAATTCTTAGTGCATGGACTCAGACCTGCTAGCTCTATGTTTTATTAAAGCCCTTCTTGGGATGAAGGACTATGCTAGATGTGGGCAGATTTTAAAAATTCATAGATCGGGCCTACCTGAGTCTCGTATGTTGTAGGTACTCAGGAAATGGTTTACTGATTACAATGTAATAGGGCTCATCCCCTGTCATGGGGGACAACGGCCATGGTCCTTAAAGAGTGGGTGATAATGACAGATGTTCAGAATGTCCCACAGTGGTATGTAGCGCCCAGTCCACAGATGGGCTGCCCTTCTGCTTGGATGGGGCTTCATCTGTTTATTCCAAAATGGTAAATGCTGGGTGTTCTCTTAACTTTAGAAGGGGTAAGATAGCACAGGGCATTAATACAAGTCTTGAATTCAGGCTGAGCGTGTCAGATGGGGGCATTAACATATATCTTGAAAAGAGGAAAGTAGCCTTTCCCTCATCCTCCTCACTTCCAACAATATCTTTCCAAATGTTCTCTATTGTTTTGCTCCGTACAGTTAGGTCTTACTCTGTTTGCCTTATAAGGGATTTCAGGGTTTCAAGCACTCTCGCCATAGGAAGTTTTTCCTGCTGTTCTGCCTGAGTTGCCTTCTGCTTAATTTTAGTTCATTATGTCTGTGAAGACAGGGAGCACTTTATGGGGCAAAAGGCCCAATCATCGTGGGAAGAATGAATCATTCCAAGAACAGTGAGATGGACTGGAAGGCGAAGGCGGCTGAGGGGCAGGAAGCTGGGGGTGGATGGTTTATTGAGAACAGCACCAAAACAGTCTGTCTTCTCTCTCCCTTACTCCCACTAGGGGGTGCCCAGCATCCCAGAATAATCACAAATACTAGGAAGTTGAGGTTTGAGGGGGCATCTCCTAATCTAAGGGCACTGGATGACCCAGGTTTCCTGCATCTCTGCCTTGATTTGACAAGAGATGAGGGGGGGAAGACGGGGGAGGGTATGGAGAGGAATCTCAGATCAGTAAGTACACAAATGCTCTTTAAGCATTTGAGGATTCTTAATCCATGGAAACTTCTGGTGATATCCTGGGTTCTCTAGGACCCACTGGTCTTAAAGTCAGTGACTGGAGTAATTGTGGAACAGAAAAGTTCCCCTGGGCCTTGCAGAGGTGGCAGCATGATATTTTACTCCTGGAGGTCAAGAAGTTGTGGGGGGCGGGGATAAGAAATGAGCACAGCTGAGGAATTGGTGGGTGATTAGGGACACAGTAAAGATCAAGAATGAGGTGAGATTCCGAATTAGAGTGGGTAACAGGTGTGCATGAACCTCAGGGAGAGGTGCGGGTATTCTCAGGGTCTCAAAACATCTAGGGCTTCAGAATGGCCACAGCAAAACCTTCAGTTATGAATAGTTTTGTGGAAAGAACATGGAACTTGGACCTTGACAGGCAGGAGTTCAAATTTCAGCTCAAGCATTCAATAGCTATGTGACCTTGGGAACTTGGGCAAGTTATTCAATCTCTTTGATCCCCAATTCTCTCCTCTTCAAAATGAGACTAATGATGCCAGGGTTAGTTGAGAATGTAAAAGATAATGCATATAAAGTACTAAGTAAATCTGTTCTTCTCTCTTTCCCTTTTTCCTATTTGGAAGTGACTGTGGGCAAAGAAAGGAGATGGATCTACTGCTGCAGTTCTTGTACCCCAAGACTTTGGATACTGCCACTGCAGCCCTGGGCCAGGAGGGTCCTCTTTGGTTTCTGGAGTTTTCTGCAGGCAGAACTTCAGCGAGCATTCAGGGCATACTAGAGAACTCCTGCCGCTCTGACTCTTCAGACCAGCCCCTATACTTTGCAGGCTTTTGGGCCATAATTTAGAAGGCAGCCCCCAGCTAAATTTTTAGAGGTCACCATCTGGTCCCGAGGCCTTCAGTCTTGGAGAATGAAGTTGTCTTGTCCACAGTCACACAGGGTGCCAAAGTCTGGCCTAGAATCCAGGTGCAATGCTTTCTCCTGTATTACCAGTTAATTCATGCTAACGTGACAATGACTCAAAATTCTTTTCAGCACAGTTTTCCAAAATATGGGCCATAGACCACCTGTACCAGCATCTGCAGGTGGGCTTGTTAAAAATGCAGATTCCTGGCTCCCTGCCAGACCCGTGCAATCAGACTTTCTGATGCTTAAAAGCAACAGCTTACGAAGTTAGCAGTCCCAAGTTAACATGCGTACAGGGGAACATCAGCCTCGGTCTGCCAGAGTACTCTTGCGAGGGAAAGGTGGGGTGCTTGGGCAGACTTCTTAGTGCTTTGAAAATCAAACCCTGCAGGTATTTCTGACTCTGCCTATTTCTGGAGCCAGCTCTGTCCCTAGTTACTGACTTACTTCCCGTGGAACTTCCTAAATGTGGTTGGAACCGGAGGAGACAGTGCGATTCGGAAAGGTTAGTTTGCTTCACTCCTGAGCCACAGTAACAGCCTGGCCTCCTGTCAAGGCTCTGCGGTGGCAGTGGGAGGAAGGGTATTGGTTTTTGTTTCTGGGGATCAGGCGGCACCAGGATAAAGGCTGATCACCGGCTGTCACTTCCTTTGCATTGACAGAGCACTTGCTGCCAGGCTAGCTGTACTTAGACTGAGGGTTGGGGCACAAACATCCCTTCTTTAAAGCTGTGGACTCTGATCTCTCAGTTGATAGAGAGATGGGCTCTGGATGTGGGAACAGACTCCCCAAGCTTCCTCCTGACAGCAAGGGCTACATGAGCTGGCTTTACAAAAGGAACTTGTGACCATGGGTCACTCTCTAGAGAGACAAACTTATTCAGACTTAGAGAAACAGCAGTGACAGCAGCCTCTGCATTAAGTTTTGACTGGCTCCTGCAGCCCTTGGAGTAAGTGAGTTCATCTCGGCCTCTGGGGTGTCTCTGCACTGCAGAACTACAGGAGGTGTACAGGGCATACTGGGGGCTGCAGAGAGATCTTGTAAGAAGGATCCACATCAGCTTCAAAGTACTCAAAATGAGCATAAAAATGCTACCGGGAAGACAGTTGTTGCCGCCTTAAATGTTTTTGTGGGAAATAAATATTAGTGAAATAAAACAAAGCAGGTCATTATTGTGTGGCACACGTCACTGTCCTGTGCACCTAACCCGCCTGCTGGCTGACTCCAGGAGGTCGGAGGTGGGGACATACGGAGCTGGTGTCAGCCTTCTTCCTTCAAAGGGGCTACAGCCCTGAATGGAGTGTTGAGTGAAGAGCGCCCCCTGTAAAGCATCATTTTCACCTTCCCCAATCTATTCTTTCCCTTTTTGTTTTCTAGGAACAAGAGGATTCATCTGACTCAACTGGAGGTGGCTCCCTTCCCTAATTTATTGTTCCATTCTTAAGGCTTCCCCCCTACCGAGCTCAGTGTGAGCAGACTGGAGCACGGGAGGATGCAACCACCAGAGAGGCAAATTCACGGATGCAGAGCTGCCCCTCCGCTGGGTCCGAGGCAAAGAAAAATCCCAACCACGTTCTTGTCATTTACTGGGTTTTGTTGAACCTGGAAAGGAAGCAAATTCCAAAGGCAGGAAATGACCCAGAGACCATTACAATATGGGAAAAGCCAAGCTGTGCTTCCGTCACTTTGTTTCAAGCTATTCTAATCTATGTCCCAGGAAGCCTAACCCATTACCAGATGGAGATCTGTTTTCAGACGCCTCTTGGCATCTGCCACTCCCGGCTGGTGACATTTGCACATTTCAGGAGGCAAACCTGTCCCCACATCTTCAAACTTCCGGAGAGGTGCAGCCCCAGGAAAGTCCTTGGGTCTCTGGCTGACAGCACCAACCATCTGATGCGCTTCATCTGTAGCTGGACTGCTGCTGGCCTCCAGCCTAGAACGCTAGCACACGGAGTCTCGTCTCGAAGATTTGCAGAATCTGAAATCAAAATGCCCCATGCTGCCAGAAAAGGCTGGCTCCCTTGCCTGCTTCCTAATCCCTTCTCACCAGGCTTTCCTAAAGAAACCCGATGAGTCAGGAAGGAAGAAAATGTGTCTGAGGGAGATGTAGGCGTGGGCTGCTCTCTCATTGCTTCTGAAAATTTCCTCCTGTTGCACGGTGCCCGTAATGGTTACAGATTCGGTCGTACTTCTTGTCTGTTTCTCCCTCTATCAGCTGTCACTTTGAGAGACCCTGCATTTACCACTCATGAAATTAGCTCTGCAAAAGCAGGAGGTCCTAGATGAGGAATTAGTCACTGTCGCCAAGAAGTTTTGACTTCACTTTTATCCCCAGGAGCAGGGCAAGAAAAAACTCCCACCTCTCTACGCAGAAGGAGCCATCATTCAGCTGCTTTGTTCCGGCCTGGGGGCCTGTACTTTTCCTAGGCTTTTAATTTTTACTGAACGCCATCCATCAGCCTTCCCACTGAAGGCTGTGTGCCAGTTGGATTCTAAGCACAGCGAGGTGGCTTCTGGGATGCCTGCTCCAAACAGGTATCCTGCTAACCCCCCAAGGTATTCGGAAAGGAGCTGTAGTTGAATGACTAATATGCCTAACTCTTTCAACACTTTCAAAATATTAAATGGATTAAAGTATAAAGAATCCAATATATTTGTTGACATCTGGCTTATAGAAGAGCTCCAGGAAGAAAGAAGGGGGAAGTTCCACATCAGGCCCGGGAAAATGGGAGCAGCGGTGGAGGGCACCGCTCATCTGCAGTCTGGCAGCCGGTACCTGTTCTGCAGGGCAAAACCGCTCTGTGCCACTATCCAAAATTGTGTGCTATTTATTATAAAAGAGGTTTTAAAAAACAAGTTCTGATGAGCTCGGAATTATCCCTGGAGAGGGAATATCATCTCCATTACAAGACAGTAGCTTAATATCAGAGGCAGTTTGTGTGAACTGCATGTAGCTGGTAGGAAACAGTAGATAAAATAAGCTTGGAGATCTTCATAGAAAGGGAGGGAGGTTAGAGAGAGAGAAAGAGAGTCTTTTTTGTCGTCGTTAGGAAGAGACAATCTTGCAGGGGATTTAAGAGATATGTGCGTCTCTCTCCCACCCTCTTTCCTCTGCTTATGGAAAATGAGCCAGGAACAAGCTGGACACAGGAGATAGATGGAGGCCTTCTCTCCAACTGTTGACACCAGCCAAACAGGATAAATAGTTCATATTGTAATGATGACAATGATAATGATGAAGAGAAAGCATTGACCCAGATGAAAAAAAGTTTTGATTTTAAGCTCTGCTTAAGCCCTGAAGTCCTGCTGTCAGAGCCACTTACATGATCCGAGGGACTTTTGACTACAAAGACGGGAATTTAAGGTGAGTGAAATAAGTACAATTGAACAGAAAAATCAGGATTAAATTAAGATGTGATTAAGAATGGTTAAAAATTAGTGAAAAAGTTACCAAATTATTCCTATTTTTATACTGTTTTCAATCTTGATCTAATTGTCTGTATAGAAAAACAACATAGTTAAAAACTTTATTCTTACTTAAACATGTAACAGAGCGAAGGATTTTGTTATGCTCCCTGGAGGTGCATATTTGGGATGCCCGGCCATTGGGGGCCTTCCAGTCTGCTACAGCCTTCACCGCAGACAAAGAACAGAGGAGGGAACACACAGCTTCTCGAGTGCCAGCAGTGAAAGGTCAGAGTTACAACATGACAGGAAATGTTACATTCTGCTTAACCCCAGGCCTCACAGAGGTAGTTGCTAGACACTTAAAGTGGGTGATTTTATTTTGCAAATGAGAGAAGAGAATCAAAAATGGGAAAAGAAGAGACCCATGAGTCCCGAACTGTGTGCTTGGTGCCCAGGGCACCACAGCAAACTCACAGGGGCACCGCGGCATATGTTCAATGTCGAGGAACACGTGTGAGGCTTGACATCTGTTGGACACCAGGTGAACTACTCGGTCAAGATAGTTCACAGTTTCAACATTAGGTTGCACTCCATTCCTTCCTAAGGCATCTTATCTTTGAGAAGCTGGGTCTTGAGTGGTTGTTATAAAATGCAAGTACCAAGTGAAAATCAGTGTGGAACAGTGTGGTGGTGGTGGTGTCTATACAGGTTCCAAGGCTTGAGAAGATGTTCAGTGCCCAGTTGTCATTTATGTATACTATTTTTTTCAAACAGCTAAGTTGCTGGGACCTAACTACTGTATAAATGGTATTTCTTTTAGGTTTTTCTTTTGGCCCATGGGCTCTGTGAAAACATTCCTGAGACACAAAGGTGCTGTGAATTGAGAAAGTTTGAGAACCTCTAGATTAGAGGAGTACCAACTGTATCCAATGGGCAAAGGTGAATTTTAATGGCCTAGACTCATTGGTAAGAATAAAAAATGGTTCTATCCTCCTTTCCTCATACCAGCCAGGGCACTGTTCCCAGTATTTTCCTCTCTTCCCACATTAAATGAGCATTCATAGGCTGAATGTTTTTTTATCAATGCAACTATTTGGTAGACTATTAAAACTTATCCGATACAATGCTTCTTAAACTATCTCCAGTGAAGGGTGTTTTATTTTTATTTATTTTTTTCGTTTCCAATCCGTCATGGACTACATGATGGTTAATTTTATATATTAATTTGGCTTGGCCACAGCGCCCAGATATTTGGTCAAACTTTGTTGTGGATGTTTCTGTGAAGGTGTTTTTTTTGGATGAGATTAACATTTAAATCAGTAGACTTTGAGTAAAGCAGATTATCTCTACAATGTGGGCCGGCCTTATTCAGTCAGTTGAAGGTCTTAGTAGAACAAGACTGAATTCCCATGAGCAAGAAGGAATTCTGCCAGCAGACTGCCTTTGGACTGCAATGCTCCCCTGAAATAAATCTCTCTCTCTATATGTGTACACAAACACACCCATCCTCTTGGTTCTGTTTCTATGGAGAACTCTGACGAATACAGATTGATACTTTTTAAAAGTGCAATAAAAATAGGAAAAAGGTCATATGCTTAAATATTGAGGAAATGTTAAATTGTTATAAAAGTCTCTAAATGCTTGCTTTCAGTTTCCATGTTTAGTTTGTCTAATTGGTAATAAACAGTTTGTGGAACACACTGAATAGAACTGGTCTCATAAAAAATGTAAATATATACATAATGCACACATATCTATATACACATGTAGTTATTTACTTTTTATTTTGAACTAATTTTATTTATTTTGAACTAATCTTAAATTTACCGAAAAGTTGCGAGACTAGTACAGAAATTTCCTGTATATTCCCTCATCCACCTTCCTCGATTTTAATATTTATATAACCATAGTACAATTTTTAAAACTAAGACACCAACATTGATACAAAACTCTTAACTAAACTACAGAGCTTGTTGAAATTTCATCAGATATCTTTTAAATAGTAAAGTCACAGCTCTAGGATGCACAACTGTAGTAGATAGTGGGCCAGAAAATTTTTGCAGAATGGGTTGAGAATGTTTCTTTATTTTGTTTGTAGATTAGCCAGTCAGAACTGGACAAGTTGGATCGTAATTGTGGATTGTTCTGTAGAAGAATATACAAACCACAAACCTCAACTGAAAGCGTCTCACATGTATTGACTAAGCCAAGGCTGCAACTCCTAAGCCTGCCTGTCTATCATTACTGCCAGGAATAACAAATTCTTTCGTATCTAGAAAGATTAGTTACTTAATGAGAAAATGTAAGAAAAGTGATGCTTGGATGTGAATCTGAAACGTCACGCCAAGTCACCCTTTCTCATCTCTTTTGTGAAGTCTTTTATGACTTTTCACAGGTAGACCCCACTGCAATGGCTTTTGGTTCCCCTACTGTAGTGACTAGACAGATTTCGGTTTTGGCACCTGTAACACTTTATTGCTGTAATTTGTGTGGGTGCCTCCTAAACTGCGACAACTCATGGGCACGGCTCTGTCTTATTCATCTTGGTATCTCAGTGCCTGGCATAATGCCTTAGGCGTAGCAGACATGCAATACATGCTCGCTGAAGGAATGAATGAATGAATTGAACACACAGTATGTTCACATCAACATTTTTTTTTCCCTACTTGATCTTGTTTGGGAAAGAGCCCATAATTTGAAGTTATTCCAATGAATAAGACAATGCCACATGTATATTAAAAAGGAAAGGTTTTCAAGGACCTTGTGTTTAAGAAACAGGCTTCGAATGCCAGGTGTGACTTAAAAGCTGAATAAAGAACGCCACTTTTACAAATAGCACAAGCGTTGGATGCTGACTCACTTTCTTCAGTAGATGTGTTGTGCTCCTTGGGTAATTTTATCCACCTTAGTAAAATCTGCTTTCTCCCTAGGCTGTTGTGTTCTTTTGAGTTATCATTACTATTCAGCATTTCTATAGCGTGTGTTTTCAAAGTGTTGTGTTTCTCATTCTTGATGAGCGAGGCAGACGATAGGTAGTGAAAGGGGGTTTAATCTAGTCTTACATGTAGCTGGTATTCAGTAAATTTTTGTTGACTGATTCATCACTGAACTCAATTGGAGCTAGACTGGTGCAAACTTATGGGAAGAGAGCTGCCCCCACTTTTACATGGAGGAGGTGTGGGGAGTGGGGGCCAGGGGGCAGGAGTACAAATGTTGGAGAGGGGAGGAAGTGGGAATTCCTCTCAGATGGGAGTGGAACAGCCTTGTGAATCTCTGACTTACGTTGGCAATCCTCAGGGCGCTCTGGAGTTATAGACACATCACGTTTATTCGCCCTGTGAAGGAGTAGATCCTTGGGTATTGGAGCTGCTGTTTCTTAGGAACAAATCATTTAGTGACTGCTTTCGTGTATCTGGTGATCAGTCTTTGGTATTCTATTTATTTCACCTGATTAAAAAACTGGGAAAAATAAGGTAATGAGAAAAATTTATAGAAACTCAGAACATGAAAGCTGAATAATGATATGTCCTCTTAGCAGTTGTTGCAATTATGGTAGGGTGACAAGGGACAAGGAAACTGTTGATCCTAAGGCTCCCTAGTGCCAAAGACAGACTGAGCATACCATTAAGAAATGGAGAGGGGAAGAGATTGACCTCCTATTTCTTGGAGGAGATTTCACCTCCTCCTAGAAGCTCTGCTCAGTGGCTTGCTCTGGTTCTGTCAATTGAGAGATGAGAAGGGTTTTGACAGTGGGGGTTGGGGTCATTGGCTTAAAAAATAATTTATTAGGTATCTGGTATCTACTCAGAAAATCCTCCCTCCTGTTTTGTTTTTCTTTTATTAGCAAATGACATTTATGTACTTTGGTTTTACTGAGCTATGACCACAAATATTTGTCTGGAACACAACATGGAAAAAAGGAAAGTTGACAAGATAAAAATACAAACCTTTCCCAGCAGTTGGGTTGACTGGGGGAAGTATGGAAATGCTCAGAGAACATGCTGCCATAAATTCAACCACCTATCAATCATGGGCCTGGCAGGCCAGGCTCGCCTGGGGCCATACGTGAAGGCCACCAGGGATGTAAAAGAACCAGGCTGGAGCTCTCAGCAAGGCAGATTTCTCTCGTCTTGGGTAGAAGCTCAGATCCTGACGCCACAGAGTGTTATGAGGATTAAGTGAGATAACGTCTGCAAAGGTGACTGACACAGAGCCTGGCGCCAAGCAGATGCTCAAGACAAAGTGGATTTCCTTCTCTGCTGTGACTTCATAAGGCCTCGGAGTGGGTTTCTGAAGACACTGTGTCTCAGATGATGGCTTCATGCCATGCGGGTATTCTACACTTTAGAAAACACTGAAAAGTTGGACCCATGCAAACTCCAAATTCTTCCATTCTGGTTGAGTTGAGCCATGGCTAGGTATGCAGCTCAGTTTCCTCATTTGCAGTGTGTTATGCTTCTGGGAAATAATCTTGTGACATGAATGAGGAAATATACCTGATATCATTTCCTCAGAAAATGATTGATCCGGATTTCAGCTCAGGAGAGATCCATCTGTGAGAACTCCCACCCAAAGGGGCTGCTACTATTTCTGTTTTGGGCAAGGACTCAATCTCTGAGATACCTGAGCTAGGATTTCTTCAGTAATACTTTACCGAAATCTCACAAATGTTTTGCTTGTAACCCTAAACCAGGGAGCAACATGAAGCCTTGACCCCTACTGCTTCACTCTCCACCAGAATTGTCATAACATCAACAGAGTTCCTGCCATTTGTGACCACCTTATGACCAGGCAATTCTACTTGCCTTATCTCCTTGGCCAAAAGGCAAGTCTCCTGGCCATGTATCCTTTTCAGTCCCTTGTCCCTAGATGTTGCTGCACGCTCTCTCATTATGCTTTCATTTGCAACCTCCTCTCAACTGGATTCTTCCTGTCAGCTTTAAAGCATACTTAAGACTCCCGTTGGGAGTCTTACCGAACCCTACATTCTCCTCAAACTATCACATTCTCTTCTTCTAGAAGAATGTTTATACTTGACTCTGTTTGTTCACCTCCCACTCAGTCCTCAGGTCACTGTCAGGTTCACTCTTTCCCCATCAATCCAATCAAACAGTCTGTGCTAAGGTCGTTCATCTTCCTTGACCTCTCAGCAGTAGTCTACAGTGTTGACCACCCCTCCTCCTGGAAACACTGTCTTTTCTTGGCTTCAGTGACACAGGACTCTCATGGTTTCCTCTGACAGCTAATTTACTCTCTCTTTTGCAGCCTTATCTATTCTTCCCAGGTCAATAAATATTGAAATACCCAAGGCTCAATCCTGGACACTCTTCTCTTCTTATTCTATATTTTATTGATGCCAAAAATGTTTCCCCAGCCTACATCGCTGCTCTGAGCAATAGGCCCACATATCCAACTTAACACTTATCATCTCCACTTGGAAGCCTCACAGGCATCTAGAATATAGCACACGCAAAAGCAAGCTCTTGATCTTTGCCTCAACTCTCTTCAGTGCTCTCTATCTCACTGAAGGGTTAAACGCTCCAGCACTTGGAGTCTCCATCACCCTTCCCTCTGCTTTACCATTCACATTCAGTTTTGCCTTCTAATCCTCTCTGGAATCCATGCTCTTCTCCCTACTTCCATTCCAGCTATCCTACTCTAGGCTACCGTCTTCTCTTACCTGGATTGCTGTGAAAGCCTCCTCACTGGCCTATCTGCAGCCATTTTTGTCTCTGCCTTCCACGGTGTATCCAGAGTGATTTCTTCATCTGATCTTCATGTTCCCCCACCCCGCCTAAAAATGTTTAAAATACTTGAATGCCTTCCCATTGTTTTGGGATACACTATTCCTTAACATGACCACAAGGCCCCGCACCTATCCACCTTCATCTCAAACCTTGCTTCGCCGTGCTCCCTGCAATCCAGCCACTCTGTCCTTCTTTCAGTTCCTTTTACTTGCTATGCTGCCTCTCACCAATTGCTTTTTGCCCAGAATGCTCTTCCCCCTCTTCGTCTTGTAACTTCCACCCTCTCTTCAAATCTCAGCTCTGTCATGGCTTGCTCAGGGATGTCTTCCCTGACGTCTGTGACCAGGGCAAATCTCTACCAGATGGCCCTGGGTACTTCTCTTTCACAGCTCTAACTTTATATTTACTGGTGTGACTATTTGGTTAAAATAAATTTGCCACTGACAGTAAAGTCCACTAGGGTAAGGACTGTACCTGATTTTCTGTGCCTAGAACCAGCACAGTGGCTTGTACATACGTACTAGGTGCCCAGTAAATACAGTTGTTGAATGAACGAATGAATAAATGAATGAATGAACACAGACTTTTGTTTTCTGTAATTCCTCTGGCTCCGCCTTCTCCTGGCCATTTCACGCCTGCCCTATCCTTTGTCTAGTCATTGGGACTTCCAATCATGGGTTTGGTTTATATGTCTAGTGCCACTGCTGGGCCTACTTCCTATTATTGGTAATGAAACCCATGAGGTTCCACATAGCCTTTGGGGACTTCCTCCTTTGTAATATATTTAGCTCTCCTGCAGTGATTTTGTTATTATCAGGATTCTGTTCAGGATATCAGGCTTGGGTAATAAGTACCTGTGGTCCTCACCTGGAACAATAAGATCATGGAATTGAAGGGAACCCTTACTAATTATTTAGGCTAATTTCCCAAGCAAAGCAGAAACCCTTTCCATACCACTCCTGACAGATAATAACAGCTCATATTTATTGAGCATAGATCGATTATTGTTTTAAGAATGTTTATAAACCCGTTTAGTACTTAGCAAATGTATGGGTAAGTGCAGTTACCACCATGCACCTTTCATAGATGGAAACATCATGGAGTTGCTCTCTAAGGTCATATGAGGAGGAAGTGGCACAGTCAAGATTTGAACCCAGGCAGTTTGGCGGACCCAGAGCCTTTGACCCCTGTGCCGTGCTGTGCCACCTCTGTACTTAGCCAACGTCTACATGGACATTCCGAGGGATAGGTGCTCACTCCACTGGGAGCTGGAGACTGAGCCCAAAGTTGTCTTCTGCAACTTCAAGCCATTTTTCCTAGTTCTAGCCTCTAAAACTATACAGAATAGCCTGCTCCAACTTCCGTAGATAATCATTCAAATATTTTCAAATATTAAGAGTAGTTTTTTCTGTTCATAAAAATAGCATATGCTCATTGTAGAAAATTTGGAAAATTCAGAAGAGTATAAAGAAAATAAGAATCCTTGATAAGTAAGGAGGAAATAAATGTTAACTGCCAAGAATATATTGGCTTTTTGTTGTTGTTTTTAATGTCTCTGTTTCATTAAGGGCTCATATAAAACCTGTGGCCAACCAAAACACCTAGTTCTCTGTTACACGACCTTCCATCAAGGCAGATTTTTTCCTTTATGTAAAATCCTAGGGGCTGGCCATGTGGCCAAGTGGTTAAGCTTGCACGTTCCGCTTTGGCGGCCTAGGGTTTCACCGGTTCAGATCCTGGGAGCGGACACGGTACCGCTCATCAGGTCACGCTGATGCGGCATCCCACATGCCACGACTAGAAGGACCCACAACTAAAAATACACAACTATGTACTGGGGGGATTTTGGGAGAAAAAGAAAAAAAACCTTTAAAATCCTAAATGTAAAATTTTACATTTATCCCTTATAAACTATATATTGTTTGTTTTGATTCTCTCCTCCATCCTACTGAAACTTTTTTCTTTTTGATGAGGAAGACTGGTCCTGAGCTAACATCTGTGCCAATCTTCCTCCACTTTGTGTGTGGGACGCTGCCCCAGCATGGCAACGAGCATGTCTAGGTCCGTGCCTGGGATCTGAACCTGTGAACCCTGGGCCACCAAAGCCGAGAATGCGAACCCTACCACTGTGCCACTTGGCCGGCCCTGCAACTGAAACTTTTTGAGTCTAGATTTTGCTATCTAATATGGTAGCCTTCCAGCTTTATATACTGTGTGATTTTGATAACTGGACTTTCTAAATCTTTATTCCAGACGTTCATAAAATGCTGGGCAGGAGAGAGACCTGTGATACACTCTTAGGGCCTTCCCTCTAGGTTCACATAAGTCTATTCATTAACCATTTAGTATGGTTGCTGAAGAAAATACAAATCCATATAATTGCATTTTCATTGAACCCACATTGTTTTTCACCTCGTCTATGACAATTTCATGACTTAAATACATTGCTAAAATTCAGGTAAGTTTCATCTATGGCATTTCTTAACTTTACTGATGAAGTAATCCTAAAAAGAAAAGAATGTCATTTATCTTTTTTTTTTTTAGTGAAACTAGGCTGTCTCTGAATGATCACTTCTTATTTCCAAGTGCTCACAAATCATCATCTAAGTACTTTATTCTAGAACTTTCCTGGAAATCGCTGCATGGCAATCTGTGACTTCAGACTTTTCACTGCAGATGAAGTAGCTATGTGTAGACAAACTGGCCCTGACCAATATTTAGTGGGGCTGAAGAAGTGATCCCACGGGTATATATTGTCTTGTTGTTTCTACTTCAGGAGATCAGCTTCCTGTCAACATACAGGAAACTGGGAAGCTGCAGTCTAATAATATAGCCACTGACAGGAAGATTGTTGTTTAGATTGCTCCTCTAGATTTCTCAATTGAATAATGTGGCTGAAGGATGACTGCTTCTTATTTTATTTATGACTTTGGATCAGCTACAAGGCTGCCTGACTTTATGTAGCAGACGTGCTGCTGCACTGCTACATAGAAATTCTTTTTCTGTAAGTCAAGTTCGATCTAGAATGTACTGCTATGGGAGTTTACTTTTTAAGGCCATCTTGTGGTGAGACATTTTATAAAGTCAAGATTCTTCAGTGATTTATCTGTTTGGATTTTAAAAATCAGGGTTGCTTAAAGCAAGGCAAAATTATACTGTGTATTTTTTACTTTTAGAAAGAGTAGGATAACATCATTCTTTGTGACTGTCCCCCTGAGCAGATAAGATTGGGATGATGTTGGCACTGCCGGGCAGCCAGCTGACGGGCCAAACTAGAGCCTGCACCCTCTGCTACATTCTCACCTCGCAGTTCTCTGGGGCACCCTGACTGATGCAAGCCTGCTTCTTTTGATTCCCCTGATTGATCTTTTTCTCATTTTCCAACTGTCTCCATCAGTAACTCAAAGAGAATTCTATTGATTCATCTTCTCTGAGAGCCCTCCTGTCACTCAGCTGGCAGGGGGCTGGGCCGGTGGGTGGCTCACTGGTGAGGTCTCAGTCACACACCTATGTTCTTCACTCGCTTGGGTTGGAGCTGTGTGAAGGCCAGAATGTCGGCTTATTCACCTCTACGTCTCCAGAGGACTAGCCGGGGCCTCCCAGGATGCAGGTCTTTACCGACACATTCATTGATTCAATGGTGATTTCCAAATTTATGGGAACCAACTGCAGCTGATACCATGGGGCACACACCATTGCCACCAAGGGGACCACGATGACTTGGACTGGCTTCCTGGTTCCTGAGAGTTCCCTCCCCTGAGCTGCTGCAACATTCTGTGACTCTGAGGCTCACTAGCCCTTAACCAAGACTTCCTTCCTTTGCTACTGTGTATGCATGCATATATATATATATATATATATATATATATATATATAATTTATATACATGAATAGTCTGTCTGAGTTTCTGTGTTTAATATGTCTCCAGGTCAGGTACTGTGCCTTAATCCTAATCCCAACCCCTAATCCTAATCCTAACCCCTAACTTTAATCTTGACCTTGATCCTACCCCTAAGTCTGAAATCCCGTAGTCTAGCAAAGATCCTTACTCATATTCAGTCTTCAATAAATTTTTTCTTTTTATTATGAATATTACTATGATCATGACATAATTAGGATAATCAGAAACTGAAACAACCATACGTTTTCTATATTGTATTTTTCAATGAGAATTACAGTTTAGAATGAACATCCCCTGGCAATAAAAGAGCCAGAAGATTAAAATACCTTCAGTATAAATTTTAGTGTTTAGTTTGTAACTCAGTATCTTGTTGTTATGACAATTAATCTGTATGGAGGAGCTAAGCTAACCTTATCAGTTAATTGGGGTAGCCAACTGATCAAGACCTCACCATTTGGCAACAAAGAGTGTTTACTCTAGAGTGTGTTCTCTTTCTAGCTTCTATCTTTTCATCACCCCGATTTCGTAGGATAATTTTACAGACAACTTAAAACAAAATAAAATAAATGAATCAATTAATTTAAACAGAACCACTTAATACCCCACCTTTACTTTCAGGATCGGCTACATAATTTATGGGGCAAAGTGAAAATGTGGGGCTCCTCGTTATTGAGAATTTCAAAATGGTGACAGCAGAGCACTAAACCAAGTGCACACCCATGAAGCCGGCCCTGCTTACTTTACAAATGGGCGAACTGAGGTCCAGGACAGTAGAGCAAGATGCTACCAGCCCACAGCTGGTAAGTGCTGGAGAAGCAGCTAGCAGCCGGATCACTGGACATTTGGTAACTGCTCTCTCCGCTTGGCTTCCTGTTCCGGGCTTCTCCCACTGCCCAGCGTCCCCACAGTGGGACAGCGGGGGCACACCATGGGCGCTGTGAACTGAATGCTCTGCTCTGACCTCTTTAGTTGTTCCAACCCTTAGCCTGCTTTCTTTCCTAACTCTACACCTGAGCTTATTTGCATCCATCTTCTCCTCATTGTCAGCATGACCTCTTCCACTGGTTTTCGTGAAAACTCAGGAGATCTGTGAGGTGCTGGTGGAAAGAAAGCAAATCAGGGACAATTTTGCAGATTGCTTGGCTCTCCTCTGCTCTCAGTAACAGAAAGGATGTATTCCGTCACGCTGTTTCTCCTCCCGTCCCAAGTCCCAGCGTCTGCTACCTCCTAAGCGCGAGCCTAAATGTCTTTGCTAAGACAGCTTCAGGATAGGCTCCCGAGTCTGCTGGAGACTAGTAAAGAGAGGGTAAGAAATTCCATTCTGAGAATTTTTCAAATGGAAAATATCATTACTTCAATCCCTAGGAAATCAATTTCCAATCTCCTGTTCTACCTTAATTCATCCCCATCTTGAATTAACTATGTCTGATGTTTGCTAGAATTCCATGGCATTGAGAATATGATAAAGAATTCTATTTCCTTCTTTCTCCCCATAGGGACTCCACAGTCAGTGACTGGAGGAAATTCAGATCCCTTTCTTGTACCAAACTCCCCCACGCTGGAGACATTGCATTAACTTCAGAATGTGGCCAAGCCAGTCCCTTGCAGAAGGAGGCGCCTCTGCTCTGAGCTGGGCATCTATGCTGACCCAGGCTTGCGTCTAGCCCACAGCCTGGTTTTTGAGTTTATTAGTGAAATTCAAGCAAGCTTGAAGAAACTCTTGATTCAATAAAAAGAAGAATAACTAGTTTGGGGCTGGCCTGGTGGCTCAGTGGTTAAGTTCACACATTCCGCTTCTCGGTGGCCCGGGGTTCTCTGGTTCGGATCCCAGATGTGGACACAGCGGCGCCACTTGGCACACCATGCTGTGGTAGGCGTCCCACATATAAAGCAGAGGAAGATGGGCATGGATGTTAGCTCAGGGCCAGTCTTCCTTAGCAAAAAGAGGAGGATTGGCAGTAGTTAGCTCAGGCTAATCCTCAAAAAAAAAAAAAAAAAAAAAAAAAAGGATAGCTAGTTTTTAAAAAGAGGAGAGAAAGAGGGGAAAGGAATTTCAGATTATCCCTACATAACAGATAGGCATGTTCAGAGAGATTTTAAAATAATCTAATTAAAATTATTTATATAATTTCACATTCCTTTGCCCCGCTCCCCTGAACCTTTAGAAGAGACTCAAAGTCCAAGCCAAAGCCATCAGTTTGATTCTGGCTCTACACGGTCGACAGGCAGCATTCCTGAGAGTCCTCTTTGCTGTCAGTGAGCACTCTACTCTGTCAGCTGGGAAATGCCCAGCAAATGGAAAGCACAGTGGGGTCCCTAAAGAATCTCTCTATGAGACGATAGATGAAATAAAGACACAGAGGCATAAGAACACTTTAATAAAGATATAAAACAAGCTACTAAGGACCAAATGCAAAATACAGATACACTTCTTGTGGCAAGGAGAAGCAGAATGAAAGGCTCAGGTCACTTAACCAGGGAGGGCTTCTTGTAGGAGACACCGTTCAAAGCAGAGTTTTGAAGGTGGTCTGGGGGAAGGGAGGTGCCAAGGGAAACGGAGGGAGGGCAATCCCCCTGGGAGCTGAGATGCTTATCTAGTCAACAAATCTGCTTTCCCCCTTAATTACTGTATTTTATCCATCACATGTATTTTTGCTCTGGTCTAAATGACTCAGTCTGCTCTGTCTGCATAGACCTGACCCCTCAGTTGATTTTGCAGGTATTCATAGTTACACTATAAAGTGCCTTAAAAAAAATGCAAGCAAACAAACATAGAGTGTCAATGTATAATCCTATTTTTCCTATTTTCTGGATAAAAATGCCAAGATGTGAACTATGCTGCCTCCTTTTAGTAAGTACTCATTTCTGACAGAAAAGCAGGAGGCTTAATTTACCCCTAAGGCAATTTAAAAAACTCTGTTGACAGTTAATTCACTTCCAACCCTGGTCCCCAAATAGTTTTTTGGTTTCTCATTTGAGTCCTCATTTTAAAAGTTGTATCCTTTCTCAGGACCGGCCCGGTGGTGCAGTGGTTAAGTTCACATGTTCCACTTCAGCGTCCTGGGGTTCGCCAGTTCCAATCCCGGTGTGGACATAGCACTGCTTGGCACGCCATGCTGTAGTAGGCATCCCACACATGAAAAGTAGAGGAAGATGGGCATGGATGTTAGCTCAGGGCCAGTCTTCCTCAGCAAAAAGAGGAGGATTGGTAGCAGTTAGCTCAGGGCTAATCTTCCTCAAAAACAAAAAAAGTTGTATCTTTTCTGATTCATGGCTGTGTAGACATTTAGTTAATCTGGATAAAAGTAACACTTCCTTCTAAAGGGAAATATACTTTGTTCTCTCTGGAAATATTTTACGTGGAAAAGAGTTATAGATTACTTCTTATAAATGTGGGCAAATTACATATGCATTCTGTGTATGTCTCAATCAGCACCTCCCTATAGTTCAGGAAAAAACTTCGTGTGTCTATTGACACAGACATCAATTAAAGCAGGAATTTAGATCCCCATTCACAAGATTATACATCACTGAGTTTCACAAATCTGATCGACTAAGGGAGTGGAGGAGACCTCCTTTTGCTTCATGGAATCTGATTGCTCCTGCTCCAAATCGTCTTTCCAAGAGGATTCAAAAGTTGGTTTCAAACAGCCATCAGAATGATTCCCCCCTTTCTTAAGGAACTCATTAGAAAATAAAACCAGATATAATTAACAAACAAACAAACCTATCTGCCTGCTGTTCTGACTTGTTATAATAAGTGTTATTTCTACTTACAAACAGTTTCCTGTCAGCATCCTGCTGTTTCTTTAATAAGACTTCTGCATTGGGAAGAAAAGAGCTCTGCATTAAAATTAAGCCTTGACTTGTCGTCACTTTCTTCCTGCTCATCTGCTTTCAGATACAGTTTGCTTGTGGTTGAAAGGAACTAAAACGTCAAAACCATTGCTAAGAGAGAGAGGAGAGACCTCTCTGCTCCTTAAGTTGGCTGAAGGAAGGGGCTGCCATTGGACACACAATAAACACCCTCTCTCCTCACTGCTGGGTTCCGGCGGCCCCTGTGGCCACCAGAGTTTGGGAAAACCTATTCAGATTCCTGGGGTTGGTTTCCTAGCTGGATGATGATGTTCTAGAGCCTTGAGCAGGTTCCAGAAGCTCATGTGAGCGGAGAGATCCAGAGAGGACTTTGACGGCAAAGCTGACCTGTGGGTTTGGTGGGAATAGGAGGCTGAATGAAAATAATTGGGGAGTTGCTGAGGTTGCACATACAGCAGCAGAGATAATGCTATGTGATCAAATGGAGGGGATTATGGTTTTTCTTCTTTGGGTTTTTTAAAATTTGGGAACATTTCAAACATATACAACAGAAGGTAAAGTAGAATAATGAACTCCCATTGACCCATCACCCATTTTCAGTCATGAGGTACTCATGCCTCGTTTAACTGACACCCCCACCAATTCCCCTTCCTGTATTATTTTTGAAGCAAATTCAAGACATTATATCATTTCATCTATAAACATTTTAGGTTGTATCTCGAAAAAATAAAGACTCTTTTAAAAAATATAACCGTGATACCATTAGGACACCTAAAAGTAATTAATAGTTAATTCCTTCATATAATCAAATATCCAGTGTTTAAATTTCCAGTTGTCTCATAAATAAATTTTTTAAACTTTGATCAAGATTCAAATAAGTCTTGTGTGAAATGTTTATTAAGTCTTTCTCTCTTTTTAAAATAAACTGTTTGTTTTGGAATTACTGTAGATTTACAGAGAAGTTTCAACATAATACAGAGAAGTATTATCCTGCGTACCCTTCACCCAGTTTCCCCTCATGGTAACCTCTTTTGTAACCACGGTGTATTTGTCAAAACTAAGAGAATAACACTGCTACATTACTGCTAACTAACCCACAGGCTTTATGGAGATTTCACCAGAGTTTCCCCAAATGCCCTTTTTCTGTTCCAGGATCCAATCCAGTAGACCACAATACTTTCAGTCGTCATGATTCCTTAGACTCCTCTGATTTCTAACAGTTTCTCAATCTTGTTTTTCATGACTTTGACATTGATCAGGTATTTTGTAGAAAGTCCCTTAGTTTGGAATTGTTTGATATTTTCTCATGATCGGACCAGGGTTATGGGTTTTGGGAAAGAATACCACAGAGGTAAAGTGTCCTTGTCATGGGCTTTATATCAGGAGCAGCATATCAATATGACTCTAAGTTGCTTTAAATCTCTTTAATCCATCTCTCTCTCTCCCTCTCTTTTTTTCCCACTGCAAATGAATTGTTGAAGAATCTCTAGGTTTGGGGTTTTGTTGCTGTTTCTTATTTTCAGCATATGGAGGCTGTGGCCACTTTTTAGGCTGAGTGACAGGGGCCTCGGCTCCAAGCTCACGCTGCCTTCCAAGCAGTTGCCGTCTCAGTAATTCCTGCTCACTTGCATCCCCTAATATCGCAAGACAGTTAAGGAAAAGTCTAGGTTACACTGCAGACTGCACGGCAGCCTTTGATTTTACGTAGATGCTGGCGAGAAGGTCTGAGAAAAAGACATCTTTAACAGGAAATACATTTAAAAAAATTCTTTGAAAGCTGGTTTCTGCGTCATTGAAGGGTTTAGATAGGAACGCACGTGCACAGACACTCCTCTCCCCCCGATGAAGAGGTATACAAATATGTTATTGCTATTAGACACAGAAGAAATACACCAAGCCTTCAGAGAATCTATATAAACGGACCCCAGGCTACACTGGGGATGATTTAAATCTTCTGGCTGACGTTGGCTCTGGCTGACCAGAGTTCTCAAGTTTTCAGATGGCAGGATGCTAGCAAAGTGAAGAAGCAAATAACAATTGTCTCTCTTGAACACAGTGGGGAAGATTGAGATTAGCCCTGAGCTAACATCTGTGCCACTCTTCCTCTATTTTGTATGTGGGATGCCACCACAGCATGGCTTAATGAGCAGCGTGTCCGTCCGTGCCCAGTATCCAAAACAGAGAACCCTGGGCTCCCAAACCCCAGGCTGCTGAAGTGGAGTGAGCAGACTTAACCACTATGCCGCCAGGCCGGCCCCCATGGTGCTTTACATTTTACTGTGTGTCTTTGCCTGTGTTATTCAATGTCGTTGTGATATACTTGCAGGTAAAGTGGGAATATTGCCTTTCCCCAGTTAGGGAAACTGAGAGGGCTGAGGGAGCTCCTATGACTTGGTCACATGGCTAATTAGGGATGGAAATGGGATTAGAAAACAGGTGTCCTTCCTTTGCATGCTTTTGTCAGATACGTTCAGACTAATGTCATCCAGGATCAACTTTTGAGGACTTTTTGATTTGATACTAAACATCTCAGGATGAATGATTAAAATTAGAATTTAAAGTTATAGCCCCAAGTTTCTCATAGTGAACAGTCCAAATGTTGATTTTGAGCACCAGATTTGTGTTCTAAATGCAGTTTTGTGTTGCTATATTGATAGACGGTGGAGGGGAGACACATCCCATTCTTCCCTGGCTAATGAGGTTCAGGGAGCAGCTCTGATCCTCTTAGCACAGGGTCATGGTCAGAAAGACCAACAGCCCACAATGTCTCTTTATGATTGGTTATAGGAGGTGCTCTTAGGTTCCAAGCTTCCCCAAGGTGGGATCACACTAGAGCCCATATAGCTTGGCTTCCTGGGAGCAGAATGGTACTTCTGAATCCAACTCTTGGTAGTTCACATTGGGCTCCCATCATAAATGCGAAAGGATTAATTGCAAAGCATAGAATGCGGGGGGATGGTCAGATAGAGGAGTGATACACCAGCGTCCTCCTGGGAGAAAGCCCAGCACTTAACCACATCTTAACATCTCAGATATAATTTCTACCTCTGGAAATGAGGATGCTGACACCAGAGCGCTGTTGGAATGGGGGCCCTGTGTTAATAGAGGAGTGACTATAATGTGGGTGAAAAGCTCAGGCTAAGGAGGGTGCCTTTGCGTATATCTTTAGTTTCACAAGTGGGAATTGGTTGCACTTTTGTCTTGCTTGGTCCATGGGCAGTGCAGTTTAATGATGCTTCACACTGAGTGTGCCTAAGTTGTGGTAAGGTATTTCAGGAAAACTCTAGTTGGACTTCTGGATTATTGGACCATTAATATTTTTAATGGTGACAATAAATGCTGGAGGAACATCCGTCTCAGCAAGGGTTTTCAAGAGGCGGTGTAATAATGACGCGTGCAGAGTCGTGGGTGGTAGGGCCTCCAGGCTCTTGCTCTGCCCCTGGCTGGCTCTGTGTCCTTGATCTTGCCACTTAACCTCACTTTCCATGTGCCAGTGGAATGTGCAGATAAAACTCTCCTTGACCTGCCTAACAGGTATGTTTTGAAAAACAGCCGATTGGGAGTAGAGAAGGTGGGGAAAGTTTGAAAGGAAGACAAAAGGAAAAGAAATTACATTTTGGAAAGAGAAATTACTTAATAACAAGCAATGACAGAATGCCTGCACATTAGAGTTTTGCAGTCAGAGTGAAGATTTATCTGGCATCTTGGATTTGTTTTTTTTAGCGAGCAGAGGCTATCCGGGGGAGTAGAGAGAAAGGAGAAAAGAGAAAGAAATTTGAAATGCCAAGAATAATCTATGTAGAGGTCTCTCCCCAAAATTCTACTGATTTACAATCTTCCTACTTATATAAAAAAGATCTTTCTATTATGATTGTTCACACCATGTCTGTTTTCCACATTGTTTCAGAGTTTGAGCTTCCTTCTCCCACTGCTTTCCCCCAGGGATTGTCTAAAGCTCAAAAAGCAAGACCGTTTAAACTGTTGGTCCTCTGAGGCCTTAGAACAATGAATGACCTAATTTTTTCCACAAGTCCTATTACCTAGCCTGGGTGTCTCTGGCTTATCTTGGGTGTCTTGGGTGTCCCTGGGTGTTTACTGGCTTATCTTGACGACCTTATGGAACACCGTGCCTAAGAATAACCTGGTGTTTTAAAAACAAATAGACTAAGTCCTGTGTGAACCTCCCACAAAGGGCATTTCTACTTCCCTCTTGGAAGCTTGAGCTTGGATCAGAGTCATTAGTATTATTTGGGGGTCACCTGTTGAGTTTAGCTTCCCCTCTGGCCCTTTTTGTCAGGATCTTGCTTCCTCTAACCTTTTCCCAGTTCTGAAGAACACCTGGGTTGTGGCAAAATGTGCCACCCTGGAGAATGCGGCCAGAGAATGTTGCTCTCCCTTTAGATCCAAGTACTGAAGCTTCTGGCTGTAGGAAGAGAATCACTAACCTCATGGCAACCAGAGGGGCCAAAGTTACCCCTACCTCTCAGAGACCAAATCCAGATCTCTTTGGGCTCAGGGGTTAACACATCAGCAGTGACAAATTGAAATGGCAAGCAATAGGATATATTGGAGTATATGAGGAAGCCATTTGGAATTAACCTAATTCGGCCCGACTTTGCTTTTTCCAAAAGGGCCTGACTGTGGCCATTGAGCATGCATTGTATATCTGCTTAGACATTTTGAGATAAAGGTGCAACTTCCCTCCCCCTCCCAACGTTGGCATCTCTTTAAAGATTAAGCATCTTTCCTTAGGCTGGGAACTGATTGCAGCGCTCATCTGTGACTGCCCAGCTGGAGGCAATAGACCTGCCACCCTGCGGGGTTCAAGACAGCAGACCTATCTGCCGTTTCCATTAATCGCTGTGCCGACAGAGCAGCCTCGTGACTATTGTAAAATGGACATTTCAATCATATGTGAAACATCCTCTTTGAGGGTATATAACCACCCTGTATACCCCCACTTCTTTGGAGTGCTCTATTCCTTTGTGGAAAGACTCTCCCAGGTTATAATCCTCAGATTTCAGCTCAGAATAGACTCACCCAAATTGTCATTTATAGATTGGTTATGGATTATTTTCATTGACAGCAGTGTCTTAACAACTGCCCCCTCTCTGTGCCTTGCTCTATTGCTCTCGAGGATGCTCTCTCTGACTAGTCCTGGCTTGTCCTACTGGTGGGGGAGCCAATGTGAAGATTGGGTAAACTTACTTGATCATAATTCTGCCACTAGATAAAGGTCTGTGTCTGCTCCTACCCATCACCTTAGTTATCTTTATTCCTAGCCCTCGGCAGGGCTCATGCCCACTGCCAGGGCACTTTGCATGGATGGTTCAACTTTATAGAAGATTCAGTGGTGACATCTTAAATCCATCTTGAACTGGTCTTACCAATTCCCTCTCAGTTATACACTTGCTAAGGAAGTGGCGTGGCGTGAAAAGAGAACACAGGATGGGGAATCAAAAGGGGGGTTCTACTCTCAGCTCTACCACCTGCTTAATGACCTGGGAAATGCCCTTTAAATTCTGAGGATATTATTTTTCATGCTTGTAAATTGAGGGGATTACACTAAGATGCTCTCTAAAGGCCTATACCATAATAAATATAAAATTGATTTGGCATAAAAGGCTAACAACTTGTAGCATTCAGGTCATATGCTGTATATTTACGTGTATAAGTACAAATAAGTCTGAGAAAAAAAGAAATTGATAACAGAAACTTTTTATCTAACTGTTCTCACCTCTGTTAAAGCATAGAAATCATTGATTTTTAATGGGGTTTTGCCCCTTAATATAAGATAAGGAAGGAAAACTCCTCCCGTGTTGGCCTTCTGGGTTTAGGTTTCTGAAGACCACCAATGGCCATTTTATCACCTATAAGTGACATCAAGTCTGCAAACCACTTGCTCCAACCATGGTCATTCATAAGGGGTTGGCTATTATGAAACAGTAATGGCGATTTACTGAAATCCTTTCTCTCTGAAAATTAGTTATGCAAAACTGTTATTTATTTATGAGTTTAAGGTAGAAAAGGAGATGGAAATACTGCCTTAAACCAGACGGAGTGTAAGATTTCCTTTCATCAGTGGCCCCTTGCAGGCTATGCATTCAGCCTCTGGGGCAAAGGCAGGCAATTGTGTTAAATCATGCAAAACAGAATGGCAGCTTGGTGAGGCACACAAAATGGATTGAAAGCAGAGAACTACTTATTTGTCAGTAGCATCCCAGACCTAAAGGCTGCAATGATAAAGAATAAAGATTAACTCTTATAATATGCTCCCCTCCTTTAAAAAAAAATCTTTTTACAAGAAGCACAACACACGAATTCCAGTTTTTTACAATTTTGCAATTAGTATTAACTCATTAGTACGGCATGAGTGAGTTTGGAATTTTCAGTTCAACAATCATGCAGTTGCATGAGGATCTTTATAAACCTTCTGTAAGTTCACCAACATGTTCACGATTGCCCTCTTTTTTGCTTTAATTAGAAAACTGGATTGCAAATCAGAACAAGCACATAAAATTGACTTTGTCTCTCTTACTAATTTGGTCACCTGGAACAAGTTGCTTAATCTGTTTGGCCCTCAGTTTTGGTAACACCAGTTACAAGCTTACATCTGTAAAAATGTCCACGCTATACCATTAAGTGGGAAAAGCAGATAATAAACGATTTATTTATGCATGAGTCAGCTTTGCTACAGAAACAATGACCCCCAAATCTCAGTGGCTTATAATAATACTGTATTCCTCTTTTATATATACGTTAATGGCTACAGTCAGCTGCATTTCAGTTCCTTGTGTCTTCTTATTCTGGGACTCAAGCTGAAGAAACAGTCTCCTACTCGTGGTAGAGGGAAAAAGCAAGATAGCTCACAGAAACACACAATGGCTCTAAAATTTCTGTTCAGCCACGGTGTGTGTTACATCCACTCACAGGCCATTTGCCAAGGCAAGCAACATGTTGGGCATGATCATGGGTTGGGTATATATGTTCTTCCCACAGAAGGTACTGCAAGTTATTTGGCAACTGATTAATTGCTTACAGGAATTATTTCTCCTACAGGGAATGGGAATAAATAGTTGGGAACAAGACTACAATATCTTTATCTGTAAATGTAGATATGCACAGAAAAAAGTGTGAAATGTTATTCATTAAAATATTCTTGGGCCAATAGAATTGAAAACATATGTTCACATAAAATCTTGTACTTGAATGTTCGTAGCAGCATTATTCATAATAGCCTAAAAGTACAAACGATCCAAATATTCATCCATGAAAGATAATGGATTAAAAAATGTAGTATATCCATACAGTGGAATGTTGTTCAGGCATAAAAAAGAATGAAGTACTGTTACATGCTACAATGTGGATGAACCCTGAACACATTATGCTAAGTGAAAGAATCCAGTCACAAAAGACCACATCTTGTATGATTCCATTTAAATGAAATGTCGAGAATAGGGAAGTCCACAGGGACGGAAAGTAGATTAGTAGTTGCAAAGGACGGAGGCGCGAGGGGATGGGAAGTAACTGCTAGTAGATACGGGGGTTTCTTGGGCATAATGAAAAAGTTCTGGAACTAGATAATGGTGATGGTTGCACAACCTCGTGTATATACTAAAAACCTCAATTGTTCACTTTAAAAGGATGAATTTTATGGTGTGTGAACTATATCTCAATTTGAAAAAATTCACAGAAGTTATTGGATGGTGAGATTGTAGATAATTTTCACTTCTTCATGTGTACATTCCTATACTGCCTGAATATTTTATAACGAGAAAACCTTATTTTATATTCAGCGAAAAAGAATGAAGACATTCTGATTAGGAAAACACAAAAATATCAGCTGCACAAAATAAAGTCCCCTTGAACTTTCATTAGGATGCAATTCATGCATCCTAATCTCAAGTACTTGTAAGTTTAAAATGTGACCCATCCTTCAGTTAAGCACTTAAAACAAATTCATCACCTTTCTCTATAATTAACCTGGAGAGGTACAATAGCAGTGATGGAATTATGTAAAATCAAGAAAAAGTGAAAATGGGATTAATAAGGGTTGTTCGTGGTCAACGCCAATCTACCTCATAGGGAAAAAGTGTTTTCCAAAGGGTCAGAGTCAGTCAGTAGCACAAGGATCTCCACATTCTGGCTCCTTCATTGGGGAGAAATCAAAACAACAGCTTCATTTCTTGGTTCTACCATCAGAAAAATAAACTTAATTAAGTCTTTTGGCGAAGGGTCCCATTTTGCTTATGACTGAACATGAGAGCTAATATCCTAGCCAGGAAATGATTTTTTCAAAACAGAGATCCGAGGGTAAGAGGGTTCCAGAGAAGTGATATGGAGACCAGGTCCAGCATCTTGAAGCTGACATCGGAGTGTAGGATATCTTTCAGCAGGTGAGGGGCTGGTGAGTCTGAGAGAGTGAGCTGCATTCAGAGTCCAGAGATTTAGACCGCGCTGAAGGCCACAGATGCAACTCAACATCTCGCCTACCCACTGAACAGGAATTCCTCCCTGGACCCAGAAAGTTCAGTTGACCCCTCTGCATTCAAAGTTGGCTTGAGAATCAGTGGCAGTGTCTCTTCCCTAGGCTGTCCTTCTCAATGATAAAGGAGGTGAATGAGCAGTAACCAAAGAACCACAAGAACTCCAACAGCCCAGCAGGCATGAAATATATCCTATGGAACAGGCAAGGCCTCTGCCCACCAGAGATTTATAGTAAAATATGGCGGATGAGAGAGGCCAACACGTAATCAGTGGAAAACTAGTGCTGGGAAGAGCTGTACTTAGATGTAGGTGTGTACCAGCAATATTTCTAGAAAGGCCACAGCTTAGGTTCTTTACAAATAGCATACCATAAACGTAATCAGCCCAAACATTGCTGTTAGTCACAGTTTTGATCTGAAAGGTCAAAGGGAACTTAAAAAAAACCCCAAAAAAACCAACCATGTGACTTAGAATTTTGTTAAGTGTTCTCTGGCCAGGAGCAGTCATACACAACACAGTGATGGAGCCTATTACTCAGGATTTATTATTTGAAAAAAGAAAGTGCAAAGAAGTTATTCTCCTTACCACTCTGGCAGGAAAATACAAGGTCTCGCTGTGCCCTCCCTAAAGCAACTTCCTGAAGAACAAAAACAGGACCACAAACAGCACTGCGCCTCAGACAGTTTTTACCCGGCATTCCCCATAACATTATGCTAATGCTAATCTGCAACACAGATTACATTAGCAAGGGGTAACAAGAAGCAATCAACATTTACAGAGTGTGTTTTCTCCTTAGCCTTGCCTGACACTGAGCCCCAGAGGGTGCGTAGACCTCTGGGTCTAACATTAGAGATGGCAGGCGGGCACTGAATGCGATGCTTGATTGCCAAGGCTCTGCTAATAAGCGCTGATACTGCTCTGTATGAAATCTGTCTCTTCTATTGGGTAGAAGGTACACGTCTTGGATTGAGATACTAATCTGCGAAAGGGTGGCTTCCACAGCTGGGGGAGTGCATGCTGATTTTATTCAAGCACTTGAACTGTGGGTTCTCAGTAAATACATATTTTTAAGTGATGAATGAATGAATGAAATAGTACTAGGGCATGTTGATTTAGTCAGAGTTCTCTAGAGAAACAACCAATAGAATGCCTGTGTGTATACATATATATATACATATGTAAATAGACATACACACATACATATATAAACATTACAATAGATATATACATGCATGTGTGTGTGTATATATATACATATTTACACATATATTTGTATATGTATATATATGAATTGGCTCACACAATTACGGAGGCTAAGAAGTCCGGACTCTAGAGAGCTGATGGTATAGTTCCGCTCCATGTCTGAGGCCCTGGGAAGCTAGAGAACTGATGGTGTAAGTTCCAGTCCAAGGCTGAGTCTGAAGGCAGGAGAAGATCAACGTCTCACCTCAAAGACAGGGAGAGAGAGAAAATTTGATTTTACTCAGTGTTTCATTCTATTCAGGCCTTCAATGGATTGGGTGAGGCCCACCACACTGGGGAGGGCAACCTGCTTTATCCAGTCTACTGATTCAAATGTTAGTCTCGTCTGGAAACATCCTCATAAACACACCCAGAGATAACATGTAACTGAATATCTGGGCACCCTGTGGCTCGTTTAAATCAAGACATAAAATTAACCATTACAGGGGCTGGCCTGGTGGCATGGTAGTTAAGTTTGCGCACTCTGCTTCGGTGGCCTGGGGTTCATGGGTTTGGATCTTGGGTGTGTGGACCTGCATAGCGTTCATCAAGCCATGCTATGGAGGCATCCCACATACAAAATAGAGGAAGATTAGGGCTGGCCCGGTAGCACAGCAGTTAAGGTGCACGTTCTGCTTCAGCGGCTCAGGGTTCGCTGGTTCGGCTCCCGGGTGCAGACATGGCCCCACTTGGCACGCCATGCTGTGGTAGGCATCCCACGTATAAAGTAGAGGAAGACGGGCACGGATGTTAGCTCAGGGCCAGTCTTCCTAGCAAAAAGAGGAGGATTGACAGCAGTTAGCTCAGGGCTAATCTTCCTAACACAACAACAACAATAAAAACAAAATAGAGGGAGTTTGGCAACAGATGTTAGCTCAGGGCCAATCTTCCTCACCAAAAAATAAAAATAAAAAATAAATTAACCATTACACCCATATTCTCCAAATCCCCTGCCCACCCCACCCCTACTGTAGGACAGGTTATATGAACCAATCACCCTTTTCCTGATTTCTTTTGTAATGAATGACATATATTTGTAAGGCTAAAGTAAACTGTGTGGTTTGTGGCTGCAGATCAGAATTTTTGAGGCATAAAGCTGATTGGCACAGAAAGAGTGAATCTGTGATTTCTGACAGCATTCAGTGCCTGCCGGATACACTTGATTAGTTGGTACTGTGCTCCCTTAATCTTCAGCCACCCTTTAATACTTGGATAACCAAACTTTCATCCGAGTGTGAGGTGCTGGGACTAACACAGAGGACAGGCAAGGCGCGAAGTCCAAGCAGGCAGACTAGCTCAGAGAGCATAGAGGCAGGCTGAGCACAGGCTGGGGTGAACATGGAACATCTCAGCTAGAATTTTCATTTGGAATCACCTGAGAAGCCTTTAAAACTACCCTCTGGGGCTGGCCCCATGGCTGAGTGGTAAAGTGTGCACGCTCCGCTTTTGTGGCTCAGAGTTTCACCAGTTGAGATCCTGGGCACGAACCTAGCACTGCTCATCAAGCCATGCTGAGGTAGCGTCCCACATGGCACAACCAGAAGGACCTACAACTAGAATATACAACTATGTACTGGGGGAGCTTTGGAGAGAAAAACAAAACAAAACAAACAAAACAAAAAACTACCCATGGCTGAGCCTTTCTGTTGACTAATTAAATCCCATTAAGTTAGAATCTCTAGGGAGGTGGGAAATGGTGGAGCCAAAGTGCAGGTATTTTTGAATGTTTCTCAGATGATCCTGAAGTGCAGCCTGGATCGAGAACCCCTGTTCTGGGCTGTCTACTCAGTTCTTTATTGGAATAGAGTGAGGTGGATTCTACTCATGAAAACCAATTCAGTGGAGAACAGCAATTCCCAAACATGTCTGCACGTCGGAATCCTCTGGGCAGCTTCAAAGCCCACCCGTGCCTGGGTTCCACCCCAGAAGTTGTGACTGAACAGGTCTAGGGTGTAGTCTGGACTTTGGAATTTTAAAAAGATCCCTGAGAAATGCATAATTTCTAGGCCCACTCCAGACCTATAGAATCAGAATTTGCATTAAAAAATGTTTTAAATTGTGGTAAGAAAATGCACACAACACAAAATTTACAATCTGAACCATTTTAAGTGTACAGCTCAGTAGTGTTCAGTACATTCACGCTGTTGTGTAACTAATCTCCAGAACTTTTTCCATTTTGCAAAACTAAAACTATACCCATTAAACGACTTCCCATTCTCCTTTTCCCCGCAGCCCCTGGTAACCACCATTCTACTTTTCTTCTCCAGGAATTTGACTATTCCTCATATATGTGGAATCATACAGTATTTGTATTTCTGTGACTGGCTCATTTTTCTTAGTATAAAGTCCTCAAGGTTCATCCACGGTTGTAACATATGTAGGAATTTTCTTCCTTTTCAAGGCTGAATAATCGTCCGTTGTATGTATATACTACGGCTCGTTTATCCATTCATTTGTTGATAGGCATTTGGGTTGCTTCCACCTCTTGGCTATTGTGAATAGTGCTACTATGAACAGGGGTAGCAAAACATCTTGTTGAAAGCCTGCTTTCAATTCTTTTGAGTGTATCCAGAAGTAAACTTGCTGGATCATATGGTAGCTCTATTTTTAATTTTTGAGGACCCACTATACTGTTTTCCATAGTGGCTGCACAATTTTACATTCCCTGCAACAGTACATAAGGGTTTCAACTTCTATCCTTGTCAACACTTGTTATTTTCTGTTTTTGTTTTCTGATAGTAGCTATCCTAAAGGGTGTAAGGTGCAGAATTGCATTTTAGCCAGATCTGCAGGTGATCATGTTTGGTTACCATTTGAGAAGCTGCCTTACTGCCCAGGCTGGTTCTCAGGCTGGCTCATTGCCTCCCTCACTATGTGTTCTCCTATATTTTGTAGCATTGACTATGGTGTTGTGTTCTCAATGTTTATTTGGCTTTCCAGTTTTCTACAAATAACCATTATGGTTTGAACATATTCAACCTCTGCTCTTTGCACTGTTGTTCATTGGCAACTATGGTGAAAATTGCCTTCTGAGCTCAGATACAGAGGATTTTAATCCGGGGGGAAGCTGAGTCCTGCTCCTGAAGTCGCATGTCATCCAATCTCTACAAGGACGCAGAATAAAAAGAAACAGCCCTAGTAGCCCAAAGTAATGGAAAGGAAGCCCAATCTTTACCTTATGAAGGCCCAACAATATGAAAAGGAATCAAGACCAGAACACCCAGCAGCATTTCTTGAAACCCTTTCATCTTCCTCTCCAATTCCCTCCAATTTCACAGTGCTCTGGAGCCTCTAATACCCTTCCTCTTCCATCTCTCTTTCCTTCCTCTCTCCTACTCTTCTCTCTCCCTCTACTTATTGGTACGTGTACTTGGTCTCTCCTCATAAGCAGATCCCCTCCTCAGGTCTTTATCTTTTCATTCTCCAGGACTGCATCTGCAAAGTCTTGGAACTGTCTGGGAAAGCTGCATACTTCTCTGAGGGCTAGGGAGGGGCAGGTGGGGAGAGAAAAATGGCATTTTCCATATTGGAGGGCGGGGGTAGGGAAGGGTAGGTTAGGCGGAATTCTTATGTATTAATGGCTAGCTTGCATGTTTGCCTCTGTACTGGGTTGTGAATTTGTCGAGGACTCCTTGTCTTACCCTAGATGTGTCTTCCATCATAGTCCAGTTTCTGATCCATGGTGAGTATTGAGATATGCATGACAGCTGACTTCTTGTTGACCTATCTAGGTATAGGGGAGGAGCAAAATTCTTTTTCCTTCTACCTTTCTAGGTTCTCTGACTGGGGATCTGCAAATTAGACTGACAAAACACAGATTAACAAGAGAAAAACAAACAGAAGTTTATTAACTTATGTGCATTGTCTTATACATGGGAGCACTCAGAGCTGAGTAACTCAAAGAAGGGGTTAGAACTTGTGCTTGTATAACATTTTAACAGAAGAACAATATGATTTTAGAGAAGTGACAAGAAAATGAAAGGGCCTTTGAGTTTCTAGGGGGGCAAATTGTGGGAAGGTAAATATATAGGGGAACTGATGAAAGATAAGGGCTGGTTAGTAACGTTTGTTGTGTAGATTCCTCTGGTCCTATCTCCAGGCTGATAAGGGTCTAGAGTTGTCTCCACTGATTAATTTCTATCTTTCCTTGGGGAGGGGCACCTTGACAAATTTGTATCCTGCTTTTAGGCAAAAGTGGAAGGGTAGAGAACTTTTCTTGTATCTGCTTCTTCTCAATTGTCTTTAGTTCAAAACAAACGATGTGCCAAAGAGGTATATTTTGGGGTGCTGTATTCTGCTATCTTCACAGATAACCTAGGGTCCAAACGCTCATTATGCTGCCAGCACTGAAAAAGTGTCCCATGATGCTCAGGTTACAGCATCACTTGGATTCACTCCCTTCTTCTGTGATGCACAGAAACAAAGCTTCTCAAGGGCCTCAGTTGCTCTTGTAGCCTCTAGCATGTAGCTGACATTCTCCACAAGACTCCTTGATGGAGGTGATATTTTGAAAATCTGGAAACCAGCAGGTCCCTTTGGAAGTGATATTTCACTGCTGGCTTCTCATCTATAAAATCAATGCTTGTTTCTGACCCAGAGCTGGGTACAGATCTTGTCTCTTATTCATAAACAGTATACTCTCTAAATTGATTCATCACTCTGCAGCCCGGCTTCTGATGACAGATGGCAGCTTTTCCTTGCCTTTCCTGCTTTTGAACGTGGACATTAATCTGTGGACTAAACATTATGGAAAGTGCACTGACTGCCTCCACAGCACACGTGTGACCTTCCCCTGTGGTCCTCAGGCATGCTGGACCTCGGAAAGAACGTTAATATTCATCAACAGAGTAAGCTGTAAATATCACACTGTTTGCTTAACTTGTAACATTAATCTTTCTGTGGCTCCAGGCATAAAATAATAAGGAAAATACCACAACTTACTACAGGAAGTCAGTGGGCTGATAAGATGGATGCTGCTTTGTTTCAAAATTGTGCCAAGTTTATGTTGATAAAGTGAGTTTCTTCTGGGAATATAAAAAATAGGGCCTATGGTTCTAATCCTATGTGACTCCCACTTTGTCTTAGATTTACATAAAACAGGAAATTGGCCCAATATGGCCTCATTCATCTTCATAAGTCCTCTACTGATGGAATTTATAGTAAGGGTGGCATCATTATTCTTCCACTACTGAGGTCTAGAGAGCTCAAACTTTCAGTCAAAGTAGCAAATTCTGTATTGGTTCCAGAACCAAGAGAAAAGGAATAGGTCTGTGCCTATTTCTACCTTTAAAAAAAAAACCTAAAAAATTGCTGTTGTATGGTGGGGATGAGGACTTTTTGTTAATCAAAAGTAGTTGAGTCTCACAAACTGAATCTATTCAGGGCTGTTGGTTAGAATTGACTTGTGAGTCCCATGTAACAACTGGTCAATTCAGCCTAACCACCACTTTGATGGATTTTTTTTAAAAACTTAGAATGTTTGATTGATCTGCTAAATTGACTACATGTGGACCAGCAGCATGTGGACTGTTAAGAATTAAGATAGTCTTTCTAATAGCCTTTGAGAAAAATAATGACTCTAAATTCTCATTCTTGGGCATTTATTAAACAGGAAAGGTCCAAATATCCCCAAATTCTTCTTTCCACATCCACTGACTATGGTATGAGTTTTGACGTGGTCCATATTTCTGTTAGGAATTTTGTTTAGCTGTTAGTGCATGACACCTGAAGTAATAATACTTATGATAGAAGTTCATTTTCCTCAAATACACGAGAAGCATAGAGAACTGATGTAGCTCAGAGGCAGGACAGGAAGGTGCTGTCTCTGCCAGGTGAAAGCAAATTGCTTCCGGTATTTTGGGCTTATTAGGATAGAGAAAAAGGCATTTGTAGACATAATAATTGCATACTAGGTGTCCAGAGCTGTGTCAATTTGCTCCAGTACAGACAGCTTTAGGATGGATAGCCGCAACAGAAGTTACTGATTAAGATTTTGATAATCCACTCTCATGCTCTAAGATCCATCTGCTCACCACACGTGTTAAGCAGATGAGTTAAACGGGGATGTAATAGAAATCACTACTTCTTCACTTTTCTTTGATGATGACACTAATTTCCAGAATTCTTTTAAAAATATAGCATTGCTTCTTGTTTACTGTGTTGTTAGGAAGGGGGAGTCCCAATAGTGCTTACTTTGGGTCAGGAAGCCAATTCAAGGATTCTTCTATTTACTGGATTTTCCCATTCAAACTGTAGTTCAGGAACTGGGGCAAATAACCAGAGGATGGATTAACAGAAACTTTGTGCCCCCCACGAGATGGACTTGGACTCAAACTCCATTTATCACTGGATCCCCATAGATAAGTGTCTGCTCTGACTGTGTGTTTTGGGAAACGGTGAGATTCTGGGTCCCTGAGAATTAGCACAAATTCAAGGTCTTGTCCAATAATTTGTGAGAGGTATAGGTATTGACTTTTCTCTGGTACACAATTACTTGGAAAATGCATGCAAGTACTTTTGGTGAAGGGGGAGTGGGAGATTTTCATAGGTCTTAGGATATACTCCTGCAAGGTTTCTCCCTTTCATTCCCTGAATGAGAGTCTGGATATTGGAAAATAAGTCATGCCTCTCCAGTGATGATTTAAGTCAGGTATGATGATTTAAGTGCAGGTTCACAAGGCCTAGAATTCTTTCAATTATGTGGATCAAGTACACCCTTCATAGGCTGCCCATCTAGTTCAGTTTTAGAAGCTCCATGGTCAACTAGCCACACCCAAAAGATCCCTACAAGTCAAATCATTCTGCTATTATAATAACCACATCCACTGTTTCTGGCAGTTAAATTCTACTATTTAGCGTCTGCCCTTCTGGGCACCCATCTACCCTGCTGAAATCAGGGAACTAATTTCAATAGCAGTATCTCCCACCTTCATCTGTAGAGCTAGAAGAAATTCAACAAAGTACTCTTCCAGGTTTCTGGTTCTCTCTTTATCAATGTTTTCCTCAATGCCTTAGAAAAGGGAGTGTTCTCTAGGCTTAGTTTGGGTGTATGTTAGATGTTGTGTGTTCTCTAGGCTTAGTTTGGGTGTATGTTAGATGTTGTATGTGGTAAATCCATCCCAACATTCTTATCTCTCCAAGTCTCTGGAGTCTTAGCATCTCAGCTTCCTTCAGCAATAGGCCACAGTAGAATCCAGGTTTGAATCAACCAACTAAGCTAATGACTGGCTCAAGATAAGTAGAACAAATCCAGAATCTCTGGTTAGCGTATCCATGCCGATAATTTGACCCACAAAATTTTGTTTCTGGTAGAATATCCAATATATTCTCCAAGTTTGCCCCAATATTAATTTTAGCAAAACCTTGCAATTCTTTTGGCATGTGAATCTTTTCCTTCCATGTTTGACTTTTTAAATTGGGCCTTATGGACATGATGGATCTGGAACTAGTTATAAATCTGAAGGGAATGAAGTGTCATGGGTGTAAGGCATGAGGAGAACTAGAATTCCCGTATGAGATAACTGTCTCAGAAGAGTCGTTCTAAGGTCTTCCAGCGGGACCAGATGAGCATCTTCAGACAGGGGAGGAGGGAGAGCTGCCTTTGGTAAGGGAGGTCCAGTGGGGTTTGAGGGTGCTCAGAGTCATCGAGATCCTTTCAAATGCCCTCATTCCAATTCTTGTGGTCCCCTCCTTACCAAATAATGCCCCCACTTTCATGTAAGATGTCTAGTGAGGACATGAATTCAACTTACATTGATATTCAGTAACTGGCCAGATATGACTCTGCATTTACTTTTTGGCCATGATAGTCCTGTGACTATAAGAGAGAAAAAATTATTTTAGGAGTGAATTTACTCTGGTTACTTTAAGCAGAAAGGAATTTATGAAAGGAAAAAGAGCTTAAGGAATCCTTACAAAGGTTGAAGAAACATAGTCTAGGAAAGCTTTCAGAAATAACCCCAGTGTGCACTTCCACATTCCAAAATGACCTTCCAAGGGAGCTACAAGCATCTGCTGTGATCAGGAAGCCACCACACTGCTAGTTCTAGTCCATTGTAGAAATAAGAATGCCTCATGCCCTGCCTCTTCCCTATATGACTTGGTTCTGAATCAGCCTCTTGTGGGTGCATCTGATCGGTGGAATATCAATCACCCTAGGCACTCTAGCAGAAAGGACTGGGAAATACAATTTTTTATTTGTTATTAAGAAGGCAGGATCTACATAGCAAGGAACTATCAAAATGTTAAGAAGGTCTTCACAATATTTTTGGACCTCTGATAAAGAGGCTGGAAAGGGGAAAAGCTATAGAAATTTACTTCTTGAGTTGGGTGGTCCACAAGTATTCATTATTTTCTCATACTTTATAATGAGTACATATGTGTATTAGTCTGGGTTCTCTAGAGAAACAGACCAATAGGATCTATCTATCTAACAAGACATTTACTATCAGGAATTGGCTCATGCGATCATGGAGGCTGACAGATCCCAAGATCTGCAGTTGGCAAGCTGGAGACCCAGGAGAGCCGATGGAAGAGTTCTAGTCTGAGTCTGAAGGCAGAAGACTGCTGTTCCAGCTCAAAGACTATCAGGCAGAGAGAAAGAATTCTTTTTCACTAAGGCTTTTATTCTATTCAGGCCTTTAAGAGGCCCGTCCATAATGGGGAGGGCAATCTGCTTTATTCTGTCTGCTGATTCAAATGCTAATCTCATCCAGAAGCACCCTCACGGACAAAGCCAGAAATATTGTTTAACCTAATATCTGGGTACCTCTTCATCCAGTCAAATTGACACGTCAAACTAACCATCACGGTATGTTACCTACTTTTTATGTATCTATCAAGTAATACGTTTTTTCATCTGAGATACAAAAAAAGATTTTGGGGCAACTATGAATGACTGATGTCTACTACAAAATATAATCCCTTTATTTAAGATTTTGATTGAGTTTAAGTGCAAATGCCTGTGGAAGGAGTAGTTCTTTAAGTTGCTAGTAGTCATTTGTATCTTGTTTTGAAGGAGAATGAGTGGGTTGTTGAACGGAGTTTGGAGAGAAAGAGAATTTAATCTAGGTATTTGAGGGATGGGGGGTGAGTGGGTGAGAGCACCACTTAGGAATAAAGGGAGAAAGAATGGGAGTTTGAGGGCTCTATGACAGATTTCTGCTATTTCACATTTTGGTTGGAACTGCTCTAACTCCAAGCACCTGCCTGAGATGTTTTTCCTTTTTATTTTTTCACATTAAGGGATAGTGAAATTTTCAGGTGCCTGATACATAATTCCCAATTTGTTATGTATCTATCAACATGCTCAGTTTTCATTTTTTAATATACATGGCAGGACTCTGAATTAACACCCACTCCACCAACCTCTCTTTGTGGTTCTCTGGGTGTTTGTTCATACAGTTTGTGAGCACAGGTTGGGCTATATACTTCATTATCTGCTGCTGTTTATTTCAATCCCGGATCAAAGGAGCCAAGGAGCAGAAATTGCACAAGGGAACTTTCTTCAAACCTAAAGTTTATGAATAATGCATGACTCTCTCTGACTCATCAAAAGCAATGGTAAACAAACCCAAACAGTTGGCCACCCCTCAGCAATCCAGACAGTGGCCCACCCCTCACAAACTGTGAACGGCAATATTTGAAGGTAGCAATGGAAATCAGTGGTGCTGGTTTATCTTTAGCATCACCCATATGTTTACTGGCACAGTTAAACCGGAGAAGTGACTGAGCACAAGCAAAGAGAAAAAGGTGTCCCAGCTACCAAGGTATCCAGAGTTGGTGGAAATGGAAGATGTTACTAGGATCATTCCTCACCCCACCCCACATAGATGCTCCTTCCCTGATCTTTTTCCAGTTAATAAATTAGAAGCAACACCAGCTTTGTAGTCAAACAGTCCTGGGTTCAAATCCTCCCTCTGCTCCTTCTGAGCTGTACGTCCTTGGGCAAGTTACTTAACTTTTCTTCTTTCGTTTTAGTTTCTTATCATCTTTCACTTTGGTCTCCATTCAGTAAAAGGGATAGTAACAATGCTTATCTCTAAACACTCAGGGCTCTTAATCATAAGCCACAGAAGCTGACAGTACCTGATTAAGCAGAAAGGATATTGGGTAGCTCACAAAGCAATTGGGAGGGCAAGGGGAGCAGGCTTGAGGCTAAGCTTCTGGGGTCAAGGCCTGAAACTATGCTGCAGAAGTGACCCAATAAGGAAGCTGCTGACCCTTCTTTCCCTCCCAGAGCATGGATTGGCTGCCAGGAACTCACTCTCCTACAACTCTGCCAGCACCCATACTTCTGGGCCAGGAACTGATCTTACAACAACTAGTACCCCAGAAAACTGGATGCATCTGCCAGCACCCTTGTCAGCAAATGGGTCCCAGGCATCGCCTCCTTCCTCTGGTTCATCATTTCTGATTAAACTGTTGCCTGGGTACAATTGAGTGGCAGATCCTAGGCTTCATGGTTGTGTTCTAGCTGCCAAGGTTTCTGGGGAAGCGAATTTTCTGACTTCAGGGAGGCAGAACTCAGAAGGCAGGGAACTCCCCAAACACAGCAAAATGCACAAAAGGGGAGAGACAACCAGAAAACATGACATACATTATCTCTCAAGGAGTCATGAAAACTGAGTGAGCATGTCAAATGTTTGGTGTGCTTCTGGAGTTCAATAATTTTTTGTTTCCTTTTCTTCTTTCTTTATCAGAAATAGCCATTTGCTCTTTGGGTTCACCCCCAGGCTGGTTTCTACCTAGGCAGGATTTGTAAATAAAGAGGAATGGAGCCTTGGATCCAGGATGAGGCATACTTGGAAGAGTTTCTACTTCCTAGTGCCATTCCTCGGATGGTCTGACCCATGGGACTTGCTTACTCCTTCCAGTTATGTTTGACCTTTTGATTCCTATACCCTTTGCTTGCTCATGACCATGGCAACCCACTGACACTCTCCACCCCACCCCTCATTTTGTCCCAATCTCTTCGTCTCTTGGCTCTTAGACTTGTAGTTTGTAATAAATCCTGATACCAATTGGATTTTCTTCTTGCCCTGACTTCTCCTTACAAAGCATTCTCATATATTGCGTAATCATTGAAGGAAAACTTCTAAGAAATATTTGGTTCTATCTTTTAAAAAAATTCTTTTAGATTTATGAAATAACTTTCCCATCTCTAATGAAATGGAAGTGAAGAAAATCTGAAGTGGAGATAGAAAAAGACAAAAGTAACAGTTAGAGAATAGTTTCCTTATCACTTACCCCAGGCTTCTACTCCTGTCCCTAAGAAGTAATTACCAGAGGGGAGAAGAAAACCAAAACAATTTTCTCTAAGAAATAAGCTAGTGTCTTTCTTACTGATAAATGTCCCCCAAACCCTCTTAAGACAGATTCTGCTTTCTCTTTCATGCAACTACTCTTGCTAAGTTGCCAAACTTCTTCTCAACTAAAACAAAGGGCAGCATTCTCAACATTAGCAGCCTGATATCTAGCTGGTGGGACTCTGGGCTAACAGAATGCCTTGAGGAGTTGGAGAGAGAGCAGTATGATCCTGTTGACTATCTCGGCTCAGGGAGCCAGGAATTATTTGTCCATGATTATTTATTCAAATTGTCCTGCTGTCTCTCAACTTCATTTGACAGTCCGGGAAATGTTCTGCTCTATTGGCTGGAAATATCTTCAGAAGTCCTTAGGCTTGTCTGTATCCTGGGATGTGATCTAGAGAAATACACACAAGCAGATACGAAAGATGATTTTCCTCAATGCGCTATTTTACATCATGGATCTCCCATAGAGAGCTGAGAGTTCCACTAGAGAATGTTGCAAACAGTTATTAGATTTTTCTTGCTCAATAGCACACATCAAAATAAGGTATTACCAGAGAAAGACTGAGGACATCAGACCAAAAAGAGTTAGCGTATCTTTAAGAAAAATCTCTGAGTGTGGCCCCATCCATAGGCAGTGGTGAGAGAACTGGACCTAGATAGAGTCAGACCACTTTGAATCTCAGCTTTGCTACTTTTAGAAGAGCATTTTGGCTAAGACATTGGTTCCACTGTTATATAATTTCTTTGTTTTACAAAAGTGAAGGGCATTAAAGTGCAAATATATCAGAATCCCTTTCTAGAATCTAAAGTAACTAAGATTCATTAGTTTCTTGGTCATAAAGGCCCTGAAAAATTGAGACAGAGAGAGAGAACTCCAAAGAAGAAACATGGTGCTGGAAGGATCTAGAGCATAACACCACGGAAGCGGCAATTTTAGCTAGGGCATCCGGGTTGTGGTGTCCTGTTAACCATGGGGCAGCAGGAGGTAAGTAGGATAGCCAAAATCACGGCAGGGTACTCAAAGAGAAATGGAGAGAACTTCTCAGGCAGACTCTATCTACTACTAAATTTTGCCTACACTTTGCCCTGCTTAACATACTTAGTTAAGCAGCAGGAGAAACAGTAGTGGCAGATCAGAAAAAGTGTACTATTGACGGGGATGGGAATGAACAACAGGTGTGTTCCTAGTGATTTTATGCTAGAGGTATTCATATCCACAGCCCTGGTGAGGAAGGAGATCCCAGACTAGCTGCCAAATTTCATCATGGGCATATGGACCTTATTCTTTCAGGTTCGGTGATCTTGGTCCAGCTGCAAGAGTAACTTGTGTGTGAACTGGCAACAGAAACAAGTAAAGCCATTGGATGAGGACCAAGTGGATGGCAAACTTTCTGTCTCTTTATACATGTCTGGTGTTTGGAGGGTTGGTCTGGTTAATTTTGGCAAGTTTGTCTGCTGCGCTCCTAAACCCAGCTTCTAGGGGCTCGAGGCAACTGTCCCATTCATCTTGTCCTGGGTCTGTCACTGATGACGAGTTCTAAGAACAAGCTAAGACTCATCAGAACCTCAATGCTGTGTTGAGAGTACAGGCAAAATATTTTCCTTATTTCATTGTCATAGAATAGAATGGAAGAACAGGCACGAGCTCTTTAACTCACCAAGTCCAGGAGAAGGCTCATGTCCAAAAAGGCACTATGGTCTGCCCAAGACCAACCGAAAGAGTGTTTGGTCGAAGTGGAAACTTTCTAAAAAGAAATTAACAATTACCAGTGGGCATGGTTATTACCTCTCACCATCAGGTGGAGTTTTTGCAGTAAACTGTTATTATTAAAAAAGGAACGAATATCTTCCACATGCTTCAGAGTTTAGCCCAGTGTCTGAGCAAACATTATATTGCTAATACGCAATTTTACGTAAATTATGGCAGGAAGGCACTTATTTTACCAGTTTTTGCAGCACTAGATTTCGGAGGAATACCATTTTGTTTTAGAGGGACAGTGATGGCTGTTCATGTGCAGCAAATTCTTGGGCCCTGAAATATCGCTCTGTGCTTCCTGACTGTCTTTCTAGGCTGCCTATGACTCACAGTATAAGAATCCGTCAGTTATTCTGAAAGCGGCTGGCTAGCTGTATTTTTTCTTCTGTCTTTCTATTTCTATCTCTCATACAGTGTCACTTCTCTGGTTTGAAGCTTTCTTTTCTATTAGGGTGTCCCATTCTGTGGGCCCCTGGCATGCCTTTTTGCCTGGAGCAGTTCAGTTGTTTCTCTCCACCCTCAGCTAGGACGGGGCCTTGAGGGAAAATGAACTGGGGCCAGCCTGCACCCTGGCCGTGGCTATGTTTTATTGGCTAAGCTTTTGCTTTTTTCCTCTAGATAAAGTCCATCACGGTTCATCTTTACTTTTCAGTTTTTCTTTTCTCACTAAAGATCCATTTTGAGAGGCGGTCCTTTTAACCAGGAAGAGATAGTTCTCTGGCAAATCAGTCTTCTCATTGTTGACGAAAGAGACGAGAGCCTTCCTTTCCCGCTTTCTCAGGGTTCTCCCTTCCCAGCAGAAGCTGGCCACCTTCATGCAGAGAACTTGATTGGCACTCAGGAGACATTCATTCACACATTCCGTAAATACTTAGCGAGGGTCTGCCTTAAGTAAGGTGACAAACTGCCCAGTTTACCTGGGACTGTCCTGGTTTTAGAACTGTAAGTGCTGTGTCTCAGGAAACCCTTCAGTTTTGGGAAAACTCAGACCGCTGGTCACCCTAACGGGAAGCTGAGCACTGTCTCGGGGCTGGGCATGTAACTAACCACCAGCTTCTCAGGTACTCAGTGAAGCTGAGAGGTTTCAGATTCTTTTCTCACTGAGAAAGCATGATGTGGTGGAAAGGGCCCTTAGCTAGACCTGGGGACCCTGGGCTCTGGTCCCAGTATGACTGCTAGAGAGGCAGGGGCTCAGGGGCAGTCCACTGAACTTCCAGTTTCTACTTCTGAAGAGCGGAGAAGTTGGATTTGATGTTCTTTGACTCTTCTACAACCCAGATTCTATAATTTTATTTCTAAAGCAATGTGATAAACCAATTCTCACAAACTAGTATTCCTAGATAAGAGGGAGTAGGTAAGAAGGTTTTGTTGACACTTGCTGATGATACTAACATTTTTAAGGTCCTTATTCTGTGCCCGACACATCCCTTATTTTACTTCATCCTCACAATTTTTGACGTAGATGCTTTCTTTACTTTCATCTACAGTTGAGAAACTCAAGGTCTAGAGAGGGTTTAAATAACTTGCCCCAAATCATGCAGAAAGTTACAGATTAAAGATTGGAACCCAGAAGGTCCCACTTCCAAGTCCAAACTTGAACTGTCGCTGTCACTGGCTAGAGATATGTTAACTGTAAAAATGAACAGGCTAGTTGTTTCCCCTCAAAGAACTGGGAAAAGGAAACAGTGACTATTTGCAGTGCGATCTTTGCATTCTGGGCTGCTAGAGGTTATAGCCCTTAAAAAAAAAGCATGGTGGGGCCGGCCCCGTGGCGTAGTGGTTAAGTTTGCATGCTCCACTTCAGTGGCCTGGGATTTGGAAGTTCGGATCCTGGGTGTGAACCTACACACTGCTCATCAAGCCATGCTGTGGTGGCATCCCACACACAAAATAGAGGAAGATTGGCACAGATGTTAGCTCACTGACAGTCTTTCTCAAGCAAAAAGAGGAGGATTGTCAACAGATGATAGCTCAGGGCCAATCTTCATCACCAAAAAAAAAAAAAAGAAAAAAGAAAAAAAGAGCACGGTATTTGAGAAATTAGTGTTTTTAGCTTGTAGCAAGGCCCCTCCCTGCTCTTTAAGACTAGCCAAAGGATGGCTGAACCAACTGAGAATTAGAGCATCCTCCACCCCCAACTCCTCCTTTCCTATTTTTGGAAGCTTTAGGATATTTCCACTCCCTGCAGGATCTGTGAAGCCCTTTAGGCCCTGTTAGCAAGGCTCAGAGGGTCACTGTCAACTGCTCCCACTGCTCTTACTGTTGATCTCAAAAAGAATTCCGTTTAGATCTGGCTTGCCTAAAAGTGTGTTTGTGGGGGCAGAAATGTAGGAAAATTCTTGCCAGGCATAAGTTCTTCTCTTTCTTTAGAAGGGATAATGTGAAATACAAACAAAATAAGGCTATGGGGTCACATTCACAGCAGCTGGCAGAGTTTCACTTAATTAAACTACTGTGATTGCTTTATTCATACATTTCACTTGCTCCATTCCCCTCCTCTCTGACTCCTTATAAGGGCAATGCTGTTTCATGGTGGGAGAAAGGAAATGCTGTTAGTCTTTAAGATTAACATTAATTAACAACATTTATTTTATGGAAACTGCCGACATGAATGTATGCAAAAGTAGATTTATATTCTGAGCCTGTGACTGCTTTGGACTGAAGTGTTAAAGGGAACTAACAGTTCCTAGGAGCTCACCATCATTTGCTCTAATTCCCCAGTGAGCAGTGAAACACCAGTGCCAGGGGCAGGAAATGGAAACAGGGCCGAAGCTGTGGCCAATTGAGCAGCCAGCCACCAGCATGATCATTCTAAAACCCAGGTCTGATCCACTTTCTCTCCTGCTGCAAAACCTGAGGCAGGTCTCCTGCCTGCTGGGTCAAGGTGAAGCTCCTCAGCCTGGCAATGAAAATATTTCACAATCTGGCTCCATCTCTCTCCAGCCTGTCTCCGCACGCCCCTCGCTACATGCCCGATGCTCCAAGCACAAGCTGCCTCCACCTGCCATCATTCTTTTCACACCTCTGTGATGTTTTCAAAAATGATTCCTTTTACTTTTAATGCTTGCCACATCCTGGAAGGTGTGGAATTCCTCTCATCCTTTAAGTTGAAGCTCAAAGCTTGCCTCTTCCATGAAGCCTGTCTGGACTCCCCCTGGTAGAGTTAGTCTCTCCTTCCCTTGCACACCCATATTATTTTTCACATTTTTATCAGAGCATTTATCACAACACATTGTAATTTTTCTTGACATGGCTGTCTCCCTCCTTAGACTGTGTCTTATTGATCCTTGTTATCCCCTTCCAATTTTAGAGTCTGGTGACAGAGTCTCCCTATCACATAGGGAGTACTTAAGTGCTTATTGAATGAGTACATTATGGCTGTTATGATCTACCAATTAATATTTGTTGTCTATTTACTATGTGCAAAATATCATGTAGGTGCTATATACGCACGCATATTGAGAGAGAGATAAAAATCTGAATGATATGGGTCACAGTCCTTCAAGAAACACAAAATTCTGAGTGAGACAAAGAACGAAAAAGCAAAGCAAAACAAATATTCAGAGATACATGGACACGATTATGAGAGCTTCGAGCAGAGGGAGTTGTGTTGGGGTGGGGATGGGAAGGTGTCATCACAGAATTGGTGGCATATGAAAGGATTGTGATAGTTACAGCAATAGTGGAGGAGTATCCAGGCTGAGGAAACAGTATCAAGAGAGGCATGAGGATAAGGACATAGTAATTTCCCTGGAACAAAAGGGCCTGAGAGTTCTGGTCTTACCTTAATTAGGGAGACTACACATTTTTTAAAAATCTGAAATAAATCCCATTAATATGAATAAATGCATTTTCCCTAGTTGCCTATATTTGCATCCTCTAAGCAGGAGTGGTGATTAATCATCTCCAAATTGCTCAAGGATATGAAGCAGGGTGCTCATTAGTCTTTAGCAGCAGGAAATGCTTGTTGCAAATAAACTATTTACAATTTACTTTGTGAGCATCACTTCTGTTGGGACTAGGCAGCAGATAACAATAATAGTAGGTGTTAGCCCAGTCTTAACGGAAACACAAAGAAAATGTTCATAAAGTGGAAGCCATTTCTTGTTGCAAGCAAAGGTTTAATGGGCTTGGCTACAGTTGTAGAGACTTTCGAAATATAGTCAGAAAACAAAGTTGGCTAGTGCTTTACACTACAACTGTACTTGTATTTTTCTTTTTATTTCTTTTTTTCTTTTTTTGTGAGGAAGATCAGCCCTGAGCTAACATCTGTGCCAGTCTTCCACTATTTTGTATGTGGGATGCCTCCATAGCATGGCTGATGAGTGGAGTTGGTCCACACCCGGGATCTGAACCCAGGAGACAAAGCGGAGCACGCAGAACTTTAACTCGGCCATGGGACTGGCCCCTACATTGCAATTGTATTTTTAAAATAAAAAGAAATAAATCAAAAATTTATTCTGCCCTTAGCGTTCCTTTATAAAAACAAAAATTTTAAAATCAGATACAAATTCTATAAAAGAACCAATCAGAAACTGTGTGTGGTCACTTTCTAATTTTAGGATGCAAGCCTTTTAATTTGCCAAGTTTATGTAATACGTGGCAGCAGTGAGCAGTTTACAGATAGAAATTATAGTTTATACTGAAAAGCTTTAAACTTTACTCAGGGATCCACCATTATCAACAATATTTAAGAAGTTCCTTGTTGTCATAATGTGGTTGCTATTAAAGCAATATTATATAAACATACTTCCCGCATTCTAGGTGTTACCATATTAGTCTCTGTTGGGTTCATGTAGGCAAGGACTTGCAGATATCAGAATAAAGATAACCAGCCAACAATGATCTCTTGCATTTCCTCCTTCCTCTTTACAGGTAAACATACCTTCATATTCATTCTTTCAATTTTTTATAAACTGGTGAAGTAAATAGAACAGGAAAAATGATCTCACTTTACAGATGAGGAAACCAAAAGAGGAAATGATAAATAAATTGCTCACATAGAACTGGTTATTGCCACGGAAAGAACCAGAACTCTTGCCTTCTGATGTCTTGTCCATTGCTACACTGTGGTGTTCATGAATAAATTTACTTCATGTAGTGTTGTAGAGATGGAGAGCAAGAGTAAGTATCTGATTGCCATGGAGATGAATATAAAGAAGATGACAGGTCCATGATAGATGGAAATGCCTCAGAGGAAGACTTCACCTCATCTCTAAGGGGGAAGCCCACTAAAATTGATATGCCTGATGCTCCTGTAACAGGCGTGTTCCCACTAAAATTTGGATTTAAAATCTTCAAGTCCTTCATAGGAAACCAAATAGCATCACATAGCCAAGGAAGTTGACAATAACAACAATAATTCATAATGAATATTTGTAGAGTGCTTCATCTATTCCAGTACTGTGTTAAGAGCTTTATACTCACCATGTCCTTTAAGAACAACCCTATGAGGAAGGCACTGTTTTTGTGTTGTTGTTGTATCATGTCGTGTTGTGTTACCAGAGAGCTGAGAACTGAACCCAAGCAGCCTTCCTCCAAAGCCCACATGTTTCTGCTACATTATTCCAACTCCTACTCATCAACTGTAATGTCTGTGGGATGAGGAAATGGAAAATGTGCAGGAGTAGGGGTTGAACCTGACCCTGAAGATTGAGTTCAAGTGTTAGGTAACCTCTGAGAGGGCAGAGCTCACAGGGGAAGCCCTCAGTCACAGGAACCCGGAACTAACTCCCAAAGCTGTGTCTCAACCAATAAATCTGTTAGCAGGCAAGTCAAGGGCAACAGAGCATCAAGGACCAAACGGGTTCTAGTGTTTCCCCACCTCTGTCTCTCTCTTGTTCTTCGGAAGTTTATTTGTGCTTTTTTAGCTCCATTTCAGGGGTAATTTTCTAGATCTTGATATGGCTGCAAGTAGAATTAGGTTTCCATCCTCCTGAATGTTTAACGTGTTTTCTGACTCTTAGAAGACTCCAGCTTCTGATGAGACAAAGAAAATCTTCCTTAACCATGGGTGCAATGGACGGTTTGTGTCTCTCCAAAATTCATATGTTGAAACCCTAATCCCAATGTGATGGTATTCAAAGGTGGGGACTTTGGGAGGTGACTAGGTCATGAAGGTGGAGCCCTCAGGAATGGGATTAGTGCCCTTATAAAAAGAGACCAAAAAGCTAGCTAGCTCTCTTTTATGTCATGCAAGGATACAAAGAGAAGTCAGAAGTCTGCAACCTGGAAGAGGCCCTTACCAGGACCCAACTAGAGTGGCACCCTTACCTCAGACTTTCAGCCTCCAAAATTGTGAGAGAGAAGTTTCGGTTGTTGGTAAGGCGTCCAGTCTATGGTATTTTGTTACAGCAGTCTCAACTGACTAAGACAATGGGATATGGAAAGCCTTCCTTCTCACTGGGAAGTGCTTTCTCTCATCCTCATGTCCTGCTTCTGCTTCCAAAGCTTAGGTGAGAGGCAAAGCCGAGCTGTCCTCCTGAGAACCCATCATTTACTCTCTACGGACCTGACCCGTTCCTAGTGAATCTCAAAAGAAATGCTATGCAGCAGCCCTTTGAAATGAAGTGCTTTTCTATTGAACCAGAAAATAATCACATCCTCCCATTTACTCTTTAGGGTACAAATTGATCTGACTTGATTTGTCAGAGAGCCAGAACTGCAGGCAAATAGACGCCGGAGAAATCAACCAATCTTTTAAGCCAACAGTAATTGTTCCTCCTGTCGGCTGGCTAAATGACTTGTATCTGGAGGAGATGCTCAGAATGAATCAGAATGCCTGAGGTGACAGAAACGCAGAGCATCCCACAGTGGGGTCTCTCAGAGTAAGTGTTTCTTCGTGTCTTACAAGGGTTTGGTTTCATGTTTCCCCCTCTTTCCCTCTTATCCTGTCTCCCGGGGCTGGTGTGGTCCAGCAGAAACCAAAGACGCTGCAAGCACATTACAGTGAGGAAAAGAGCTTGCGTGGGGATGAGAAGAGATGAGCATTAGCATTTAATCTGAGGGTGTGCTTATTTGTACCTCAGTCATTAATAAACCCAGGAAGTTCCCATAGAATAGGCACCACGGAGTGGGGAGGGGACGGGGGTGAAGTCTTTTTGCTGGTGAGCTGTCTGTTATTTTTAAATATAAAAAAAGAAAATAGTTTAAATATGCAAGAAAATTGCAAAGAAGAATATCATTGATACTCATGTACCAACTCCCCAGATTTAAGAGTTGCCATTTTGCCGTATTAACATTGGTTTCCCTCCTTCCCCCACTCCCCTCTTTCCTTTCTTTCTTTCTTGGAAGTAAAATGTTGCAGTATAGCTAAATCTTTATATTTCCAACCCACGGTTTTATTCCTTTCTCTTTCTTTCCAGAGAGAACCACTATGACAGCATTAGAATTTATCATTCTTGTTCATTAAAATCTAGGTATATATGCAGAAAGAAAATGCAATACTCTTTGGGGGTGGGCTTTTTAATATTAACCCTTTTGGGATATTCTATCTGTGTCCTTTTAAAACTTTTTTACATTTGACCTTATGTTGTGATTTATCTCTGTTGATACCAACAGATCTAGTTCAATTATTGTAACGGATGCATTGTATTGCATTGTATGAATAGCTCCAAATTTATTTCACTCTACTCTGTTGATAAACATCTTTTTCCCTACCACAAACAATGCTGCAATACGTATTCTTGTTAAGATCTCCTCAGGCTCATGCATGAAGTTTTCTCTTGAGGGTATATACCTAAGAGTGAATTGCTAGGTTCGAGGTAAGCTTTTCTTCAATTTTGCTAACTATTACCAAATTGTTAAATTATGTACTTAAAAATAGTTTACATAGCATTCCCCTAATGGTTAGAGTAAAAAGGAATAAGCTGAAGGAAACCAAGAGCAACAAGATATAACAAAAAACTAGTCGAATCAGGCAAATTGTGTTTATTTCCTGTAACCTGATCCATGATATTTATAGTTGTATTTCCCTTCTTGAAATAAGAATATAATGCAATCTGTATCCTCCTTCAGGTAAAATAGTGCCTGGACTAGCATCTCTATATTATTCTACATAAATAGACAAAAGACAAGCAGCTGGATGAAAGGTTCCAAGTTATTCCTCTGAGTTCCAAACTTTCATTCTGTAGCTTTATCTTCAAACTTAGTTGAAATATATACTCTGGCTGGGAAATTAGTTTTTTTTTGCACATAACCTAAAACGCCTGGAGAAGATGAGCTCTTGAAAAAGGAAGAATGTACAAAGCACCTGGATGATATCAGAACATCTGGTGCGGGCCGTGGGCACCTCTGACCATCGTGAAGAGAAACTGGAAAGGTCTTTGTTCCATTGTGTAACCAGCCTGTGAGTACACACTTGGACACATTCACACTGGTGCTCCAGGTAGATCTCTATCTGCTCATACTGGACCGCCCCCACCTTCCCCCAGAGGCCCCCTAGTTATTTTAAGGGCATCCCGCAAGGTGTGGGCATATCACATGTGCTCAGAAACAGGTCTGCTCCTGGTAGGCTTTGGCTTCTTTGTCAGGGGCCCTTATCCGTGTGTGGGGTGACTGGGCTCTCAGTGAGAGTGGGACCCCACTACGCACATCCATAGTCTTTTCTTCTTAGGAAGCCCAAGCTGCTGTGTACGCACGGCAGGGTTGGGGCAGGGTGAGGAAGGGGAGAGTGATCCTGGAGCCAAGCTGTTTCCTGGGTTCTAACGCGGTGACTGTGTGCCTAGATTTCCTCACGGTCTTCCTTCAGATTCTGGCATAATTCTTTTCTTTGAGATTCAAAATTAGTCCTTTGCCATGGGTTTGAGGTCAAGGGAGGGGAAAATATTACTCCCCCCTCACCATTGTCATCCTGCTTTTCCTCTTCTCCTCCCAGGCATCCCACATCAGCATTTGCCCAAGTTTGTCCAATCTAAATGCAAAAGCCCCCAGCTTTGTACTTCCTGGCAGTGGGGAGATGTGACCCAACTCTAGTACCTTCGAGCTTATTTAAAAACCTGCTGTAGTTCAAGTAAGACATCCTGTTACAACAGAGCCACCAAAGATGGGGGGAGGCCCTTGGGAGGCCGTTCATTGTTTTCCTCATGGCAGATCAGCAATGAAAGCACATGCAGAAACCAGCCTTGTTATGAATGGAGAACAGAACTGTCCAAATTCAAAAGAAAAAGCTTGATGGGGCTTAATCAACTCCCTGCCCCCCAACACTTCTTAAAACACAGAAAAATGTTTGAAGAGTCTCTAGATGTTTAGTTCATCATCCTATCTATTTTAGTTATGTACTTTTGTATAACAAACCACCTCAAAATGTAATGACTTAAAACTCAGCGATTTATTATTTCTCACAATTTTGTGGGTTGGCCGAATGGTTACCCTGCTTTTTTCACCTGGAAATAATAGGTGGCCATATTAAACTCAGGGGGAGTCCAAGAAGACCTCATTCAGGGTCTGGCAGATGGTACTGGCTGTTGGCTGGGGAGCCTCATCCTCCTCCATTCAGCCTTTTATCCTAGTTGGCCAAACTAGTTCCTTACATGGAGGTCTCAGGGCAGCCTTTTAAGAGGGAGGAAGCTGTGAGCCCTCTTGAGGGCTGGGTTCTGGAACTCATAGGACAGCACTTGTACCACACTTGATTGATAAAAACAAGTCACAGGGCCAGCCCAGATTCAAGGTGGAGAAACAGACTCCACCCCTTGATGGGAGTTGTTGCAAAATATCGTGGCCACATTTTCCAATCTACTCCTCCACTTGATCCTTGCTGTAGCATCTGTGATATTGTTCGGCTGGAACAAGACTAATGAAGGGGTCCTTATTCTTTCTCGAAGCAACCTGCTTCTGTAGACCACCCACAGCCTTCTCCGTTTAGTGGAACACCCCTTTGGTTCAAGGTAAACATCAGGGTCCCATGCTTCCTTATTCAGCACTGGGGAAGTGAAATCTTTAGGGGGATGAGTAAAAGAAAATTTACATTTAGGACACATAGATGGAGTAACATTCTTTCTAAGTTCTTTTTGAGGTAGGTATGCCTTTTGCAGGAGGCAACCCCATTCTGAGGGGCTCAATTGAGCCAGTGTGGGGCTGAGCAGAAAAACCAATGAGCTGATTTGGCCTGTGTCTGGCTTAGACTTTAAGGGAGAAGGAGAAAGGGGGCCCTTGAGGTTTCCATGCTGTTCAGCTTGGTTCACTAGAGTAAGGGAGCAGATAAGTTAGTTGGGGAGAAAGCCCTAGTCAGGAATAATGTGTACCCAGGGTTACGTATCTCAGAAAATTAAGTATCGTCATGAGTAGCTGGATGGTATGAAGATCCAGAGGAGGCAAGAAGATGCTCATAGTTTTGGTCTATGTTGCCTTGTTATGCATAGTGTATTCATTGGATCATCATGAGCATCTTGGGCCCACCACAGGAACTACTGAATCAGAATCTGCATTTTAGCAAGATCACCAAGTAACTCTTATGCTTATTAAAGTTTAAGAAGCATTAGCCTGGAAAGCCTTCCTGCTACTGTTAAATTATACCCCATCTGAGGCCCCACATAATGTTGGCCTTACTTCCAATATAGAACTATGCTTGGAGCCACCCTAGACTTTCTGGACATAGAGAGGGCTCAGCCTCACTGTCTGTGGGCACCCACAGTCTATGGCCCTTTTCTCTAAGCAGGGGTTCTTAACTACTTTTTAAAACAATTTTATTGAGATATAATTCACATACCATACAATTCACCCATTTCAAAGGTTTATAATATATTCACAGATATGTGTAACCACCACAGTCAATTTTAGAACATTTTCATCACCTCAGGAAGAAACCTTGTATCCTTTAACTATCATCCCCCATCTTTCTATCTTGCACCCTCCCATCCCTGCCTTAAGTAACCACTAATCTACTTTCCATCTCTATAGACTTACCTGTTCTGGACTGTCAGATAAATGGAATCATACTGTATGTGGTTCTTAACTATTTTTGCATCATGGACACCCATTGAAACTCTAATGGAAGCCATGAACCCTCTCCCTAGAATGTCCATGCACAAGTATATTCACCCAGAACTTCATAAAATTTCATGAATCCTTTGAAGCCTTGGTCTAGAGAGCTGACATGAAGAACTCATGCTCTGTGTCCAGTCAAAATGGGCAGGTCCTAACTGGTTTGAGCACCACTGGCAGAAGGGATGGGACCATGCAGGGACAGGTCACATAGGGTTATCACCGCCCCAAGGTGGAAAATGACCAAAGTAAAAAGCAAAGGACAAGCACCAAGTGTTTACAGATCTGAAGAAACTGTGTTTATAACACATAGTTTGCCAAGGAGGGGATGATAGTGAACAGATGTGTCATTTTCAATTATTCCTAAAGATGTTAATTATGCAAATGCAATCTCTGATTAGGGTTCTAAAAAAAGAACCCCATATATTATGGGGTGTTGGATGCGCACAATCAAGCATGCTTGCTGACTGTTCCTCCAGGCAATCACTGCTGGTGGCAGACTCATCACCTGGGGCTCTTGTTTTCGGTGTGTCACCGTGAGAGCCGGAGAGGCGTTCTGTGGGGCACTTTCCAACTGCAGAATGTTAACGCTGGAGGTGATCTTTGAGATCATAGAGTACAGCTCTGTCCTTGTACAAAGGCAGAAACTGAGGCCCAGAGAAATTATGTGACTTGTCACCAGCAGAGCGAGGATAAGAGCTCATATCTTTTATATCATCGATTCAATTTCCTTGCCTTATTGCATCAAGAGGACATAAGTCAACTATCAATTTTCTAGTCAGGGTCTACTTTAAATCTATGTGGAGTAGGAGCCAAGGGGATGATGTGAACAAAATATCTCCCCAACCCCTTCAGGGTATGCATGTGAATATGTGTGTGGGGAAGGGAAAAGCAAGTACCTAGAATAACACGGGATTATATTCTGAGCTGTGCTGTTCAACAGAGTAGCCACTAGTCATCTGTGGCTATTTAAGTTAAAATTAAATAAAATGAAAAATTTAGTGGCAATAGTCACATTTCCAATGCTCAGTAGCTATTGTGGCTGGTGGCTACCATACGGGACAGTGCAGAACATTTCCACTAGTACAGAGAGTCCTATTGGACAGGGCTCTCTAGAGTCTGGAGCCAGATTTTCTGAATCTGAATCCCAGTTCTATTACTTAGAGTATTATTATAGCGCTTGAGTGCATTATTTAACGTTTCCAAACCTCAGTTTCCTCATCTGTAAAATGAGCATAAGCACAATATCTGCCTCATTGATTTGCTCTGAGGATTATGAATGTAAATGAAAGAATGTGTGTCAAGCGCTTAGCAGAAGAAACTTATATTTATTAAGCACTAAATAAATGTTATTATTACCATTACTAAGCATCTCAGCATCTTGCTTAAGACTGTGTGGTCTCTTCTAATTTAAATGATACAACTTGTTCCTTGGAGGTAAAGGAATTGCCTGCCCAGGGCACTAGGAGCCCAAGAAGCCTAAGTCCTGGTTGGGTTACAGAGGAAGGAGGTCAGGAACATGCAGATGGAGGTTGGGAGAGATTGGGGGCTGGGAAGGTGATCAGGGTCCTGAGAACAAGAAGACAAAGTGGAGTGAGTTGTGAGAAGTGATGGAGGGCAGTGAAGATCACCCCACTTCACAAATTTGTCAAGGGCTGGCCCGACAAGCACCACGTGTGGCAGAGACGTGGCTCTATCATCTATCTAACAGCTTGCTGCTGTTTAAGGACTCCTCGCTCTTCACGTCCATTGTACTAACTGCTCACCTGCTTGACCACAAGAGGGAGGCAAGGGAAAGAAGAGAACGAACGCCTAAAAGTCCAGCTGGGTCTTTGCTGGCAGCTCTGGTCAAAGGTTTGCTGTGGAGGAAGCTGAAGTTCCCGATGAAAACACAACTGCTTTTCACACAAGCTCACAGGTCTTAGCTGTATTTTCCTTGAACCCATTACCTCACTAGGGAGGATCCTTCTTGAAGGCTGCATGTTATTCAGAAAGCCATACATCACAGCCTCTCAGGAGGGCTGGGACAATTTTCACACCCGGCTAGAGGCTGTGCCAACCTCCCAGAAATCCCCCAAAAATGGGTTCACAAGCACAGAGCACAGAAGGTGTGAGTGAAGTGGAGAGAGGTGGCAGTTATCCTGGTAATTTAGCCACATGGCCTGCCACTCCACAATATCAATTGCACTGCCAGGGCTCATAAAGCATTGTGTTAGGCAGTGGGAGAAGGTATTAAAAAATAATTCTCTTTGCCCTAGGGGAATTTCCATGTAATTCAGGAGCTAGAGAGCCAAGGGACAGAAGGGGCTTAGGGTGGCAGAGGGGAAAGAACACTGCAAGAGGATCTGCAGATGTATTTTATTCTCTAGTCTGCCATTAATTAATAGCGTGACTTTGGACCAGTTATTGCAGTTCTCTGGGTCTCCTCATTGTCATCGTGAATAAATTTAAGCTGAGGGACTGGGTGATTTTAAAGTTCTCCATTTCTAGGACTCTGAGATTCTAATTCAGATGTGGGGATGTGAATATCTATGCCACGGAGGAAAATTCTTCCTCTAGGGTTGTCAGATTTATCAAATAAAAGTATAGGATGCCCAGTTTCATTTGAATTTCAGATAAACAATGAATAATTTTTTAGTGAATGTACCATGCAATATTTGGGACATAATTATACTACAAGATTATTTGTTGTTTATCTGAAATCCAAATTTAACTGGGAATTCTGTATTTTGTTTGACGACCTCTGCCTTCCATGAAACATGTCTGCCCCTCTCACCATGTGTGGAGGGCATTTCTGCGTCTCTCCACCCTCTTACTGGGGCCTCCAGATTAATCTGATTGGTCAGAATCTGCAACATTCCTGGGCCACATGTGACTGACAGGGATAACTGTGTCTAAGGTAAGGCCTTCAGCTTCCATTTTGGCTTTCACTGCCTGGACACAGGAGCTGAGGGCTCTCTTCCCCTCCCTCTCTCTTGAGAGAGCCCCCTGTGCAGGGCTGGTCATGGGAAAGAAGTCTTTTGTCCTGCTGCCCATTGCAGACCTCATCCATTCCATCAACTGAGCGAGTGAACTTGCAGTCAGTTCTGAGGACCCATTCAGTAGGCATGCCTGAGTGCTCAGGCCCCAAGGTATAGATTTGGGGAGGGAGCAGAGGACTCATTTGTCCTAAAGTTTAATCTTATTTCTGCAATCTAGCTTTTATTGGTGAGCTCTGCATTTTGGGGATTATTGGATGCTTGCTGGCCTAGGAATAAGCTAATACTTTCGTTCCTACTGGGCCAGTGCATTTTTGTGTTTTCTTGTTTGACCTGGAAGGAAGGAGCTTTGAGACTTAGGTCCCAAGCCTCTTATATCACTATTGTCTCTACAGATCAGACTCGTTGGGCCATCTAGATCGGCCTCATTGATTATAAAACAGAAAAAAGAAGTGAATGGCATGTGATGTCATTAGGCTGCAGCTGGAGGAAAGGATCAGGTAGAGGTCATCCTGGGTCATGTCTTATTTACTTACAGAGATGATCTGGGAACTTTATGTTGTAAATAACTGCTTGCTGTACTACAGGTTATGCCGCCCTGAAATTTTGAGTTACAGACTTTTACAATGAGATAGTTATTGGAAGATACCTCTTGGGATCTTTGGCCAGTGGATGCTGTCATCATAGTCATTCAGATTTTCGTAGCTCAGGCTCATATTTCCTGCCTGGACCTTTGCCACACACAGCCTTGTAACTCCATGCCTCCTATACTTGGCTTTCCTAAACACAGATCTGATTATGTCACTGTGCTGCCTAAAAGCTTACCGTTTCTTACAGAAGCAAGTCCAGACTCCCTAGCATGGTACACAAAGCCTTCCCAGGCTGAAATTACACTCTTTGCATTTCAGCTTTTCTCCTGGTACCACCTTCTCTGCTCCCAGGCACTCCAGGTTGTAGCCCAAATAAAGCGTTAGCTGTCTCCTAAACATTCTCCTTCTCATCTCCAAACCTTTGCACATGTTGGTCCTTCTGTTTCTAATGCCCTTCCTCTTCTCTCTCTTGTGAATGTTTTGAGAATTAACTCAAGCGTCAGCTCTCCGAAGCTTCTTGAATTCCCCTCTCCCCAGCTGAGTGACTGCTCCCTTCCTCTGTGCCCTTGGCCTCTGCCATACTGCACTGTAACCATTGGGCAGGGTGTCTATTTCTCTCTCTCATCTAGGAGCTCCATGAGGGCAAACATCTTGTGTCATTCATCTTTGTGGCCCCTCTCTGATGTCACATGCTTCTCCTATTTCCCCTCTTACAGTGACTGGCGTAGCAGGTGCATTCAATAAATGATTGTTGCATGCGTGGGGACAATAGAATGTGGCCCAGATAACTGATATTTAAATTGTTTTAATGTTGTGATGTATATGAAGTGTCAGACCAAATAAATCTTCAGGGTGGAAATGCCTGCATTGAAATGTTAGTGTAGCAACATACTGCAGCCCATAAAAACCCAATAGATACTGCGATTTAAGTGAAGAATATTAAATCTTTATCTCAAGGCACAAATCAGAATACAGCCACAGCATGAGACACTTATAATAGGCTAACATTAGCATTAGTATTAGCTTTCAGTAATCTTTCCTTCTTTTGGGTAGAGAATGCCTATTTTGGTATCAAACCACATCTCATCAACATATACTTTATGACTGATGACTTATGGGTTTTTTTTTTCTTTGCCATGTAAGATTCAATGGATCAGCAAAATATCTCTGTTGGCAAGTACTTTGTGAGAGGCAGTGAGACTGATCACAGGGATAAAGGATATTTGTTTGGTGCCTAAGTGAAATCTAGAGTGACACCTCTTCTAACACTTTATTTCCTTTAATACACATTGGGCATTGAATTTAGCTCTCAAAGTCTAAAGATCTCAAGGGGAAAAAACCCACAAAGCCAGAAGCACTCTAGAAAAAGAACATTGAACTTGGAGTCAAATTCCAGTCCCAGCTCTACTACTAACTAGATGGGTGATCCTGGGAAGTCACACAACCTCTAAGGGCCTCAGTTTCCCCATCTTTATATCAAGGGGATTCTACTAGTGACCTCTGAAGATATTTCTCTGCTCTGTCATTTGGATCCTGTGTGCTCCTCTGCAGGGACAGACTGACTGTGCTAAGCTTCAGGGGTCTTTGCTTTCATGGTCATCCTTCCAAAAGCCCTGGGAGGAGCCCCATCAATTTCTTTTCCGTGCTCACATATTTTTGTAAAGTTTCAAGAGTAAGACATTTTATCTGAGATTAGTTAGGACAGCTATCTCTTTCTACTCCCTCTCTCCCTTTATTACAATTCCCCAGGTGTGGGTGAACTTGAAGTGGCTGCAGGCATATTTAGGATTCAGATAAAGGGAAATTGAGTTGGGGTCATGTTGATTTTGAGTTTAAGGATATATCTTTATGTCGTTTATAGTTACCTCTGTGCGGAGTTACACTGTTAGCCATTCTAGTGGAGGTATGACTTCCAGGACTATTTCTGTTATCCACTGTACTGGCTCACTCACGGTTGTGGCGTGAAGGTGCAAGGCCACATATGTGACATGGAATGAACTTATCCTACAACGCTTGGCACAGGAAGCATGTGGGGAGTGGGAGAGACAAGATTTGAAATGTACAGAGCCAGAAACTAGTCTGTGGAAAATTCTCCCAATCATCAGACATGTAAAGTTGTAAATGGAGGATTCATTTCTTCATGATGCCTAAACAAAATGGAAATGTTCTTCCATCGGGAATATACTCAGTAATACACAATATACAATTAAAAACACACTGTTTTCTCTTTTTTTGATTGTAAGTGCTCAAAATAGAATTTACCAGAATGCCTGTGTTTGTAGGGACAAAACCTTTTAATAGAACTATAAGCAGTAAGTCGGCGATGTTGCAGGTTTTACGCATCTCAAAACAAGTCTTAGCGTATCTGAATGTCTTGTCTAGATAAATTCTGCTGGTTTCAGATGAAACAGCATGCAATATTAACACAATGCTTTAGAAAGGCCTGAAGAAATAAGGGTTCTACTGACAGAACTCCTATCTTCATTACTAAGGCAATAGATGTGGTATAAGGGTCATTTGATTATGTTATTATGTAGCTCAATATATTGTAGGCGCAATTTTAAAACATATTTGACTTGCTCTTGTGCCTTCCTTAATTTCAGGTTAATTTAGTGTCTATTTTCAGAATGGTTGATATACTACAATTCACATATGAAAGAAGGTGTATCCTACTAGAAACTGAAGATCTAAACTAAAAGGAAGAAGACTAACAGAAACTTCAATGTCGAAATGTTGAAAACTCTCCCTTTATCACAACAGAAGCTAAAACCTCTGATGGTCAAAATCGTAGATATAAGAAACAGGATAATGATAGCAAAGAAAATAGAGATAAAACGATAACAGAAGAAGGAAATTTATGTGAATTGGGACACTCCTGGAGAAGGACAGAAGAGCAGAAGGAAGAAGGAAGTCATGGTCTGCATAAGGTCATGGACCACAGAAAGGCTAATGGGTGTCATTGTGTCAAAGGGTTTTTGAAACTAGCCACTGCACAAGAAATCTGAAATGCCGTAACTCTTATAGCTTGTGGATGAAGGAAAGTGAATAGAGCTTAACCCAAATCTGACAAAACTCTACAAATTTTACATGACATTGTCACAAGTTGGAAGTTGAAAAAAACTTTTATAAATTATCAATAATAAAAAACCAAATTTCTAGTAGACTGAATTATCTTTCTCATCTCTCTGTAGAAAGATTATAGAAAAAATTATTTATCATATAAAGAGACAGCTAAAAATTTAGAAAAATGTTACAGAATTGTGTTAGGCAGCTCAATAGTGAATACATTTTGTCATTGTTTTTTCCTGGATTTTGTGATGGTGGTGGTATTTTTCAGCTTTTAGAAATTCGTATTTTGTAATTTATTTGCTATATTTATGGTTTCTTACTTCATTATAAGAATTACAATGAAGTAAATACAAATATTCAATGCACACTCAATTTTTGTTTGTAATTTTGTATTCCCTTTTGGTAAAAAGGGCTTTCCAAATTATATAAGCTTTAGGCCCCTCAAAAGCCAGGTCTGTGCCCCTCATCTGACTGCATCCTTTATACAGCAGTGTTTCCTCAAAACTTAATGTGCATTTGAATCCCCTGGGTACCTTACTGAAATGCAGCTTCTGAGATTCTGCATTTCTTACAACCTCTCAGCTGATGCCTACACTGCTGGTCCAGGGACCCTACTTTGAGAATCAAAGATCTAGAACAATGGTTCTTATCTGGCTAGGCATTGGAATCACTTGTGATGTTCTTGGAAAACACAGATGCCCAGGCCTCACCCCTGAGGATTCTTACTCAGAATGTCTGGAACGGGGCCCTATAGTTGCCTTTTTTTAAGAAAAACTCCATAAGTAGGGAAAGTGGCCCTTTCATACGCTGTTGATGGGAGTTCAAATTGATGCAACGAACTTGAAGGTAGATTTGGCAATACCTTCCTGGAAGAAAAAGAAAAGAAGCCAGCTGGCAAGGCAGTCTGGGAAAGGCAGTTTACAGATTTCCACCCCAGGGTCACAAAGCAAAGTGAAGGAGGATGGGCTTTGGCTGAGAGACAATAGATATATGACTGGCACAGGGGACATTCTCTGTGACCCAGCACTTCCACTTCCAGGAATTTATGCTGGTAATATTTACATGTATCAAGATACACGTATAAGATTGTTCAGTTCCATATTATTTGTAGCAAGGAAAAGCTGACAGCAACCTACATGTCCCTCAATAACTTATACAAGGTATAGAGTATCTTTATAATGGATTAACAATAGCTAACCTTAATTAAACAATGACAATGTGCTGGATATTGTGCTAAGTTATTTACAAGTATTAACTAAATTAGTCTTCACAACTATCATGTTTCCACTTTACAGATGATGGAATTTATGTGTATGGACATGGAAAGCTGTCCGGGGACATAGTAGGCAAAAAGCAAGTAGCAGAACGTTCTGTATAATGTATTATGCATTACCATTACAATGCACTAGCAACAAAAAGTAATGTATTCGATTCTGATGCGCACTCCTCAGTAGATAACTACTGACTAGAGATGAAAGGACATTCAGTTACATCAAACAAGCTGTTTTCATGCAATTTGGTTAACTGGTCACACTTTCAGAAGAAGACAAAGTAAAAATGATTAGGTTTATTTGAGGGCTTAGAGTATTCTATCAGTCAATGGTCAAATGGATGGTCATTCTGAATGATCTCAGCACTAGGGATGATGGGAAGAACTGACCCATAGATATTCCCATATCTCGTTTCTCTTAGGACACACACTAGGGAGAAATACTCCAGTGCAGTTTGTCTGGGCTTTTCAATTGGTCCAACTCTTTGCGTTATGCTATTTCGCCTTAGTGACTCCATTCCTCTCTCACTTTTAGTCCACAGTAAGGCTTTGTCTTGTTTCTAAATATATATTTTTCAACACTGTATTATGGGAATTTTTGAACATACAGCAAATATAAAAGAAATTTACAGGGAATACTCATATATCCATCATTGAGATTGTACAGCTAACGTTTTACTGGACGTGCTTTATCGCATATCTATTTATCTTGCTACGCATCTATCGATCCACCTCATTTTAGGGCTGTGTTTCAAAGGAAGTTGCTGACACCAGTCAGTACACGTTCCCCTAAATACTTCAGTATGCATATCAATAGCTATAGTTTAATATTTATTTATTGTTCTTTTTCTTTTCTTTGAGGTAAAATTTACACACAAGGAAATGCACAAGGCTTAAGTGTACCATTTGATGAGTTTTAACTAATACCTACATCTGCTTGACTCAAACCTCTATCTAGAGAGAACTTTACCATACCTGAGAGTCCCCTCATGCCCCTTTCCTGGGCACTTCCCCACCTCCACACCAATCCCCCTCAGGCAACTACTTCTCTGACTTTTTTTTCCACCATAGATATCTGTTCTAGAACCTCATATAAATGGAATGATATGAAGTTCCATTCATGATGATACACAATATGTCTTTTGTGTAACACTTCTTTCACTCAGCATGACGTTTCTGCAATTCATCCATGTTATTGCTTGTAGTAATAGTTTACTCCTTCTTGTTATTCAGTAGTATAACATTGCATAAATAGAGCACAGTCTATTTTCCTATTAATGGATACCTAAGATTTTTCTGATTTTTGGTGATTACAAGGGAACCTTCTCTGAATATTCTTGTACAACTATTTTTGTGGACATTCATTGTTATTTCTCTTGGAAAAATACCTAGCAGTGGAATTACTTGGTCATAAAGGATACATATGTTTAGTTTTGTAAGAAACTGTCAGAACCTTTCCCAAGTGATTGGACCATTTCTCACTTCCAGTAATGGTGTATAAGAGTTCCAGTTCCTCCACACCCTCTCCAACATTTGGTTGTTGTCAGTCTTTTCAATTTTAGCTATTCTGGTGGGTGCGTAGCGGTTATCTCATTGTGGTTTAATTTGAATTTCTTTGACTGTGTGTGCGTGTGTACACATATGTAATAGAGTTTAAATAATTTATTCTGAAATAATTTCAAAGTTTCTAGAAGAATACCAAGAACTCCAGTATTCCTGTCACCATATTTTCCAGTTGTTAATATTTTATTCCTTTTGCTCTATTACCTATTCTGTTTGTACTTATACCCATTATCACTAGTCTTTTTTCTCAACCTTTTGAGTGCAAGCTGAAAATATGATGTGACATCACCCCCACACACTCCAGTATGTATTTCCCCAAAACAAGGACAGTTTCCTACAGAACCAGCATATAACCCTCTGTATCAGATTATTGACATTGGTATAATACTGTCCAGTCCACAAACCCCATTCAGGTTTTCCCAACTATCCCCCAAATCCCTCTTTTTCTTTTGTGTTCCAGGATACTATCCAAGAATATGTGCTGCATTTAGTTGTCATGTCTCTTCAGACTCCTTCAACCTTGTGCAGCTCCTCTGTCTACCCCTGTCTCTCGTGTGTTTGACGGTTTTGAAGAGCACAGTTCTTTCATTCTGAAGGATGGCCTCCCACCCGCGTCTGTCTGATGTTTGTTTCCTCATGGTCATACTGAGGTTATGCATTCTTGGCAGTAATTCTACAGAAATGATGCTTCGTTCTTCCCAATGCGTCACCAGTAGGTCCATGTTCTCAGCTCTTCCAACCACTGGTGAAGCTAACCTTGATTCTTGACCATGTTGTTGGCTGCCAGGTCTCTCCACTTAAATTCAATATTTTGGCTTTTGATTTGTGTTTTATGGGGACATTTTCTGGGATTAGTCAATATTCTGTTTCTCATCAAACTTCCAACTACTGGGCTTAGCATCCTTTGATTGAATCAACCACCTTTATGAAGGTTGCCAAATGATGAGTGTCTATTTCCATCATTTCTTCCATTTTTATTGGTTGGCAATCTACTGTAAGCAAGCATTTCTTCTCCCTCAATCATTCATTCACTTATTTATATCAATATGGATACATGGATTCCAATTAACGGGTTGTAGTCCATTACTATTGTTATTTTTTCATGCTTTTCTGCCCCAGATTTAACCCTTTCAAGCTGGCTCCCGTGTCCTTTTGGCATATCCCCATCGTTCACTGAGCATTTCCTTATTTTCTGACATAAGGGGGTGTTTCAGATTCAACTTCTACTTTTCCTGTTGCAGCCCTGGAATCAGCCATTTTCCCAAGGATCTCTGGTTACTTTTAAGAAAGGATAGTATTTAGAAATCAATATTTGGGCACTAAATACTTTAATTGCTACTGGGCTGTCACTGCTTTTATACCCTCTCACTCAATGGAGAGAGACAGGAAATCTATATATGTATACAGTTACGCATCGCTTGGCGATGGAGACACATTTTGAGAAATGCCTCGTTAGGTGATTTTGTCATTGTGTGAACATCATAGAGTGCACTTACACAAACCTAGATGGTATAGCCTACTAAACACCTAGGCTATATGGTACTAATCTTACGGTGTGTGTGGTTCATCATTGACCAAAACATCCTTATGTGGTGCATGACTGTATATGTATATATTTGTACAAACAGATACATCTATAACTATTTCTGTATCTATCTGTGTGTATGTGTATATTTACACACACATAATAATAAAAGCATAAGTTCATGAACTTATATATTATATTATATATAATATATATTATATTATATATATTGTGTTATATGTGTGTATACCTATGTAAATATATTGATACCTCAATTTCAATCCAATACCTCAGGGTTCTTTCTGGAAGAAAGAACCATTTCAATGTTTATAAATAGTTTCTCTGGCAATGAGAATTTTGGCTCCTATTATTCTCAATATATTTACTTATTTGATCAATCTCCTAATCATACCAGCTGTCTCTTCCTCCCGCCACCTCCACATCCCACCTCCTCTTTGCCCTGTCTCACCCCCTCCTTGCCCTGCATCGTTGGTCTCGGGGGCTTCCTGACCGTGCCTCCGCATGGCTTTCTAACCCCCCTGACCTCCCTTTGACTTCAGCAGCTGTGCTGACTTTTCCCTGCTGGGAATGGAAGTAAAGGGCGCATGTAACACATTTTAGTGGTAAGAAACCAAAATGAACAAAACCAACCCTTTGTTCCATTTGCAGTGGTTCTATTTCCTGGCTCCTGTTCCTGAATTTTTACAAAGAAAAGCACTCAGTCTTAAAAAAAAGCAAAATATTGAGTGTAGCAAGTTACAGTTTTATTTAAGGTCCCAAATAAAAGAGTTCTTCACAGGCTATTAGAATTATAACCTGTGCCTGGTGTGGAATTAGCTCAAAGCCGTCACGATATTGCCCAGCAGGGGCTCGTGCTGCTCTGTAGCAAGTGAACACGCTCCTGGCCTGCACGGGGGTTAATCAATAATAAGTATTAGCAGAAGCCTCTATTGGCAGAACTGCTGGCTGTCCTTTGGTGGGCACAGCGGGGGAGGATCCCAGCCAGCGGTACCAGTCCTCTGGCCTCGGTGTTCACCCGTCTCAGCTGTGACAAGCCTGCAGGCACCAATGTCAGGCTTTTAACCCCTGACTTGAGCTTCACGGGGGCTTTCTCATCAGAGCCTTTGCCTTTCACTTTAGGGGAGAAGTATTGCAATAGTTGGTTTCACGTTTCTTAAGTCAGAGAAATAATCTGGCTTTTGGAAAACCATCGGATAGCACTCTCTGGAAATTGCAGGAGGTAGGCACACCTTGAGTGCACTGAGCACCATGCAGGCTCTGGCACTTTCGTTTCTGATTTTGGGTTTGCTTACTCTTCTGCTGTATTTCCTGCACTCACCAGGAAGCACAGATTCTTAGCTTAGTATGGATCAGATTGTGTAAAACTCGCTGCTCTCTGGGTCTGCCTTTATCTCTGGCCATACACACCAGGGAATCCACTTAATCATCTCTGAAATATGCCTCATTTGCAGGCTTAAGGCAGCCCCTGACCTAAGACAAGGCTGGCAAGTTTGTTTCAATACATATCCCAGATCTAATTAATTGTTGCCGTAGGCCTGAGAGAGCTGTATGGTAAAGGACTTCGAGGACTCATCAAGGCTCAATAAGGAACAGTGCTGTAATTGACTAGTGATGTCTGCCATGAGCATGGAATGAGGGAATGGGACAAATGGACACCATATTTGCTATTTCTATCCTAGGATTTAACCTCATTTTCCTGTAGAAGATAGGTAAGACAGTTTTGCCTAAGGTAGTTACTAATTATATTAATTTCAAAACTGCCTGATTGGTAGTATTGCTTGTTTATTGTCCTTATTTATTTTAATAATATTTTGGCACATGTGTGTTCCCTAACTAACGACAAGAAAAGAAAGGGAGAAAAGATGAATATTTATTCAGTATCTACTAATCATCAGTTACTTCTTTTAGGAGCTTTATTAAATATATCTCACTATATATTCAAAACAACCCTATAAAATCAGAATATTACTTCTCTTCTTAAAATAATAAAGAAATGAAGCCTCAGAGAAGTAAAATATTTGCTTAAACTATAGTAGAAAATTTCAAATCCAAGGATGATACTCATCCTGATATACCTGAGCAGTGGTTCTCTATCTGGGAGCATGTTAGAATCTCCTGGGAAGATTTTAAAAACATTTGAAAATAACTGATGACCATATCTCATGCTAGATCAATTACATCAGAATCTCTGGGCAGGAGCAGCTCAGGCATAGGAATGGCTTAAAAAATTCCCCAGGGTGGCTTGGCCGCAGCCAAGTCGTTAAAGTTCTGCACACTCTGCTTCAGCAGTCTGGGGTTTGCAGGTTAGGATCCCTGGTGCAGACCTGCTCCACTCACCAGCCATGCTGTGGTGGCGACCCACATATAAAATGGAGAGGAAGATTGGCACAGATGTTAGCTCAGGGCTAATCTTCCTCAGCAAAAAAAATATCCCCAGGGCATTCTAACCCTTAGCCAGAGGTGAGAGCCACTGCACCAAGAGGGTAGGGAGCAGGATAATTAACATCTACAGAATGCCTACTCTGAGCCTAGCTTTTTCTCTTTTCCCCATATTCTATCTAATTTAATTCTCATACAATTCCTTAAAAGAAGCATTGTTAACCCCATTTTACCTGTGAAGGAAGCTGAGCCTCAGAAAATGTAAGGAAATGCCCAAGATCTTGCAGTAGAACTGGGATGTGATGCAAATCTCTTTGCTTCCCAAGCACTTGCTCTTCCATGGCAGCATGCTTCTTCCATTCGGTTTCTGAGCCCAGGCTCCACCCTTAACCTTAGTGTTGAGTGCATCTGGATTCTACAGCTTTCCCCCAAATCTGACTCTAATCTGTCATTTTTTTCCTTGTCTTGGTTCTCTAGCTCCAGCAGGAAGCTCCATTCATAGTCTTAGCGTTTGGTTTCATGATAGAGAAATGCAAGAGTCACTCCCTGCAGCTACGCCGCGGCTTCTATCCTGTGGGCTTTGGGCAGCTCAGGGTGAGGCTGTTTCTGGAGCCTGGGGTCTACACAGTGACCATGCCTCTGAAGAATTTCCATGTCTAGGATACATAAGTTTGCAGTCTCCCCTTTCATCCTCACGCAGTTCAAAAAGGTACGGAGGAGTTGTGGCCTGACTTCCTAATCCTATGAGTTGGTGGCACCTGTGTTCCTGCTTTGTCTGTTTTGATGTCACAATGATTTCAGCTCCTTTGGTCGGAATCACAAGTTTCCATGAGATAACTGAGTAAACCATGAAAACCTTAGAGTTGGAATGGACTTCTAACCTGATTTAGTTCCAATGCCTGCCTAAGGCAAAAACACCCTCTCTAGCACCATTGTCAGAAACGAATGCAGACTCTGTTTAAATGCTTCCCAGGGAACCACACGGTGCCATTAATTGGCACCATGTTAGGCAGCCCTGGCAGCTCAGAAACTGTTTTAAAATCAAGGTTATATGTTGTTCTCTATAATTTTCAAGTTCCTCAGCTGATTGATTTTCCTCAATCTATCAAAGACTGATTTCTATAAAGTTGATCCATCAACCAAGTAGTTTATGCAAATTAGGGTGGACAAAGCAAGGTGAGTTCCAGGCAAAATTATTAGGAATGGTCTCCAGTGGAGTTTATTTTCAGTGTCCTTAATCGTGCTGCCTTCCTTTGGGGACAGCCCTCTTACCCCCTCCACTCACTTTTCTTCCTCTGTCAGAATTCCTACTGTCAGAAAAACTCAGCCACTATCAGGTGTAAGTGACTGATAAAACATAATTGTCCCCTCCTAAGAGCATTTACAGTTTATTAAGGGTGAAGCCTTGAAAGGTTTGGCGTAAAGGAGCAAATTCGACATGAATCTTAGCCATCAGGCAGCTTGAGGGAGGCTTGGGGTAGGGGAACATAGCTTCCCAGCGATTCTATCACCTCACGCGGGGGCACCTGGCTCACCAAGGTGACTCTGGCTCCACGTCTTCACCTGGGGGCTGCTTCCTGGCCTAATGATGCTCTCCGCTGTGTGAACACTGGTGGTCCCGTGGGAAGATGGAATGGAGATAGGGAGGTTAGGGACCTGTGTTATTTGAGGTTTAAGTGCAATAGAAAGTGGCCAGTTGGCTAAAATTAAAGCCCTGTAGGATTTGAACAGCCACCGTGGGTTTGATGGATGATCTGTTTTAATTCTCTTCTCAAAGATGGCACCTCCAACAGGGCAAGTCTCTACTCACCTGCTCCCGCTGCCAAAACAGGAGTCAGCGATCATTTGGAGGGAAGTTTTCCTCAGAACCATCAGCTGTGTCTCTTGATGCAGGGTGGAGACATTCCTTGAAAGGATTTCTGTTCAAAAGAGACAAGGTCTCAGCCTGCCTTCCTTTCAGAGATGAAAATATCACAGCCTGTGGTGGTTGAAGGCGCCGTGGAAACTAAACTCCTTAGCCCCGAGGAGCAGGGGTGGGCTGCTTATTTATTTATTTACTGAGAAACCTGTCCAAATACTGCGTTTTAGGAACTGGTGAAAAACACTCATGAAAATACGAACACCAGAGACATAAAAGAGCCTTTGAAACTAGGACAGACTTTCATTAGAGCCTACCTGGATTCTGTGGGCGAGGCGGTTTGTGTGCCCGACCCTCTCATCCTCACAAATCAATTTTTAAACTTGGTTTAGACTCTGGGAAGCAGTGAAATTGGGGATTTCAAATGAGCCTCTCAGTCCAGATGTGTCCATAATAGAAACCACTGGGCAGTGGGGCATAATTAACTATCTTTCCTTCACTGAGACCACAGAATGGCATTAATTTTGCCAACTGGGCTTGACATGAATTGGCTAGAATGTCTGAGTAGATTTCCAGCTGCTGCTCATGTAGCTCTGGCTTCCAGCAGTATTTGCATTCCAAATAAAACGAGGCCTGAAATAGATGTGCGATACGTGTTCGAAGCTATTTTTAATCAATGATCACTTGGTTTGCTGTGAAAGATTATCAGCAGGTCACAATCCATTTCGGATTTTGCTGTGTCCTACAGAACTGATCTAGACACGCAGCGGCTTCAGCTTCCCCTGCAGTCCCTGTGTTTCATCAGCTCTGTGGATGAAGGGGAGGAGGGGACCTGAGTGGACACGGCAGCACAGATGTGTTCACAGTTACAAGTGCCAGAGCTGGAGGGCCATTTACTTGGGCTAAGGTCTTGTTTAAGTTTGCCCTGGTCCCACAGAGAAACTTTGTGGAGCGTCAGAAGCCTGAGGATTCTGTCCGCTGAACATCCATCCTGAAACTCACCATGTAACTGTCCAGTAGGCCAATCAATTTCAATTCATGGGAGAACTCAGAGAGAAATGTTTATTTCTCGTATGGTAACCCCCATCTAGCTGTGGGGATGCTGTGAGCAGTGCACATTTCTTTTATAGACAGTTTCTTCTTGCAAGCTTAAGATTTCTGTAGGGATGGCTGCCAATATCATCTACTGGTTGTTGTTGCTGTTGTTTTTTTTTTTAAATAATAGCACCTTACATTTATTTAGCATGCTTACTGTTTGCAAGCAAATCTATAATCTCATTTGCAAAAGGCATTTACATAGTATGAATACTTAAATACTTACAACTGCATATTAATTTTGTTTAGCAGCCTATGCTAACATTATTTCCCCTCCTCTATTTCTCCCTTCTCTTCTTCTGAAATGTGTTTTCCTTTTTGATCCAGCTCTTCTAACATTTTTCTCACACATGCTTTGGCAACTGTATTTCAATTAATCCCCAGGACCATTACTTTTAGTGCTTTATCTCACGACTTAAAAAAAAATAACCCACCTGTCTTTTACCCATAATATTCATTTTGCCCTCATTTTCTGTACTTCCCAAATATTAACTTATAGTTTCCAAAACCATTTTCCCATGGTTTATTTAGAATTCAATTGTGGCTTTGTCTTTTTTCAAAATAGTTCTCTTAAGTACATTTCTTTTCTATTCTTGAATTTTATAAGGATTGATCTGTCCATCTGTCAAGAATACTGGATTGTCAGGTACTTGGAGGAAGTGGGTAGGAGCCTGGAGATGAACCTGGATCTCACATCCACTTAAAAAACACCATGGGTAGGGTGACCAACTGTCTCAGTTGCCTGAGACTGTCCCGGTTTTAGCACCGAATACCCCACATCCTGGGAAAACTCTCAGTCCTGGGAAAACTGGGATGGTTGATAATCCTAACTCCTGGGGTGACCTCTGTAAGAAAAGGAGAAAATGCAGCTGACCAAGAAGGCAGAGATTTGCTGCCTCCACTTCCTTGGTTGCATCCTTAGGGGATTGAAGAGCACCCTCTACCTCCTTGGTGTATGTAGGGGCTGTTTTGCCATCAATTCTTCCTTTGTTTTTCCTAATCTCACCTCTTCTTTTATCTTCTCTATCACTTAGCCCCATCGTTTAGAAATTCTGCCACTGCTTTTTGACCATAGCAGCCTGACAGATCCCTGGATGTAAACAATGGAGAATTAAGTAAGCAAATATCAGTTCAGGGGATGCGGAGGAGGGCTGGGGAATTGGGGGGAGGAGGCAGGTACAGTGCATACGCTGAATACATGAAGTCTCAGATCTAAGCTTATTTTAGTTAATAACTTGTTATGTGATATATTCCGTATTCTTACAAACATTTAAAGAGCTTAAAAATGTCTTCAGTGAGAAATCCACCACCAATCTCTGTTTTGAATGGAAACAAACTTCGCTCAATATTTCTTTATACATACTCTGCTGACTTTTCCATTTGAGATTACCAGCCTTTATTCTCCACTCTGCTCTTGAACTCTAGAAGTATTTTTATATATACCCTTTTTTGCTTAAAAAACAACAAAAAAATTTCAATCAGAGTTCACACTTCTAGTCAGTCTTTTAATATACGCTGGGAGAATTTGATATTTGCTTTTCCATTGTTGTTATTTTCTGCCTTATTAATACCAAAGTATTAAAATTAAAATCAATTCTTTATTTATCTTGCCTCTTTCATTCAGATTTATTGTACTGCTACAGATTAGGGGGCCATTTTCTAACTTCTTCCTGATGGTCCATGTGGTAGCCAGCCCCCAAGATGGCCCTAATGATCCCCGCTCCTGGTATTCATGCCCTTGTGTACCTTCTCCCACATTAAATAAGGCTGATACACGTAACCACTAGGATATTTCAGGAATGATGCTGTGTGACTTCTGATACTAGATCATAGAAGACATTATGGGTGCCATCTTGCTCTCTTTGTCTTTACTGAAAAATCACTTGATCTGAGGGAAGCTAGCCACCACGTGGTGAGAACTGAAGCAATCCATGGAGAGGCCCACAGGAGGAACTGAGGCGTCCTGCCAATAGTCAGCATTATCTCTGTGAACCATCTTAGAAGCAGAGTCTCCAGTCCCGTCAAGCCTTCAGGTGACTGCAGCCTCAGCTGACATCTTGACTGAAACCTCTAGAATCAGAACTACCCGATTAAGCTACTCCCAAGTTCTTGACCCACAGAAACTATGTGAGATAATAAATGTTTATTGTTGTTTCAAGCCACTAAGTTACGCAGCAATACGTAAAGAATGCAGTCCATACAGCTTAACAGAGTTTTTCTTAAACCAGAGGGACTTCACTCTACATTAATGCAATTAATGGAAAATATTTTTAACACCAGAAACTACACAATTAACCTTATCCATTTTCCATGACACCTTCCAAATCCTTCCCAAATTTACTTTCTCTCCTTCTTGTTTTCTTTATTTCCCATTTTTTTCTGCCCATTATCCCCTCCACAGCATACGAGATAAAGTTTTATCGTCTTTCTACACCTTTTCATCTTTAATACTATTATACTGTGTTTTTGATTTTAGTTTAATATCTTTATATTTATTCCATTGACTTTAACCAAATTTGTTTCTTCTACTATTGAAGTAACATACGCTTGTTGTAGACATTTGAATAATACAGAAAAAGTAGAAGGAAGAAAAATTGTCTCCCATGGTCCTTTTACCCAGTGACAATTAGTTCCATCATTCAAGAAATAATTAGTGAACATCTACAATGTGCTGGAAACTGTGGCCGTTATTATTAACAAGACAAGGTACCTGTTCTCAAGCAGCTTATAGTCTAGAAAGGGGTATAGACAAGTAAGCAGAAAACTACAACACAATGTTATCAGTGGAAAATAGAGTCCTTTTGGAACACACAGAAGGGCTCAGTTTGGAGGTTCCTTGAAAGCCTTTTAGAATAAATGACCATTAGACTCACCTTCCTTGAGGAAACAAAAGCATCATAAGAGACACCTTTATCTCCCCATCAGCAAATCTAAACATCTATCAGCACTGTCCTCCGCCTTCCATCCCGGTACAGTGGGAGAAGTGTCTCCACGCTGCTGATGGACTTCACTTCTGCAGTGATCACTCTCTGCTGGATCATTCAGATCAGCATACAAGCATACTCTAGAATAGTTAAGAACCCTCCTATGACACCATATCTTCTAGCTAGTGCTACACTTCTCTGCTCTACTTCATAGTGAACTGCATGAGTCATCTTCACTTACTTTTTCATTTCCTCTCCTTTGATTCTCTCTTCAACTAATTTTACTACTCTATTGAAACTCTTCTTATCAAGATAACTGACCAAAGGGTAAGTGTTAACTTTCCCAGTACTGATCCCGTCCAACCTGGTTATCCAGGAAAGGAGTTGACCTCCATTAAAGCCAACCATAGCCAACTGTCTAAGTGGTCAACCACAAGAGTTAGACTTCAGCTTCCTTACTGTGCCAGGGGAAGGGCTGCTTCTCCCTTAAATAACAAATGCTGAACTGGAAGAATAAGACCAGAGCCAAGGTTCTGAAAAGCATACCACTTTCGTATCCCAGATTATGCAGGGTGAGAGCCCTTCAGCCCAATGGTTGTGGTCCATCTCCTGGAATCTGATGTCCAGTCCTGCTAGATCTCTGTGCATTGCAACCGGCTATCACCACGTCTACTCCTCCTCCTATATATTTGTTTCCCTCTGTGAGTGCTGCTCTAGTACGGAAACCAACAAACCCATGTTCCCAGGCTCGATGACCATTTCTTCATCCTCTTGTCATTCAGCCTCTAAGCAGCATTCAACACAGTTGTCTTCCCTTTTGTACATACACTGTTTTTTCGCTTGGCTTCTGTGACATGAGCGTCTGCAGGTTATCCTCCCATCTTGCCAGGTGCTTCTTCTTAGTCTCCCTTGCTACTCCCTCATTCTCCACCAGAACTCTAAATGTTGGAAGTTACTATTTAGAATTCTGCTGTCTTCTCTGGTTGTACTTGCTCCCTAGAAAATCCCATCCTATCTTTTGTTTGCATGCCAATTACGTTTCATATACATAATATAATATTTTTGATATGGCATATTCTCTACCTGAAAAATCAAGATGTTTAACAACAACAATAATTCAATGAATTCTTAAAAGAAATTAATACTATTATATACATATGATGACTTTCAAATTTCTATCTTCTGCCTTGAAGTTGCTATTTAACTACGAACTGTAGATCCAACTGTTTTCTTGACGTTTCCAACTGGATGTCTAATTGAGATCTCAAAATGAGCATGGCTGAAACACGTTGATTCTCTATCCTTTCATACCATTTATTACTTTCCCCAGGATTTTCTCAGGAAATTCTCCTCATGTTCCTCCCATTGAATCTATGACCAGCTCCCATCAGTTCTTCCTTATAATACATCCAAAATCTGCCCACTTCTCTCATTCTCTCATGCCAGCCTGATTCCAGACATGATCATCTCCTGTCTAAATGACTACTGTAGTTTCCTAACTGGTCCCCCTGTGTCTTGCCCACTCTCTCCCTAATCAATATTTTCTCTACCCAGTATCCATAACAATATTTTAAAAGCGTAAATCTTACCACTTCATTCCCTCCTCTGTTTAAAACCCTTCAATTGTTAAAAACCTTTGATTCCATGGCTCTTGTCTATCTCTCTGGCTTAATTTCACAGCACACTCCCTTGTGCCTACTGGACTCCAGCCTCAGGGGCTGATTTGGTGTCCTCCTAGATGTCGGGCTTGCCTCAGGGACTTTGTATCTGCTCTCCCCTCAGCCCAGAGTCACTGTTTGCATGACTGGCTCATTCAGGTGAGTCAGGTCATTCAGGTCTCAGCTAAAAAGTCATTTCCTTGAAAGGCCTTCTAAGACCATCTAGCAAATAAAGAAGTACTTTCCTCCACTTGCTCTCCCTCCCTGCAAACTTTTCACTCTCTACGCCCTTATCCCAATTTATTTTCTTCTTTGCGCGCTCATGTCACTATTGAAAAATATCTTGCCTGGAAAGCAGTCTAGCATAGCAGGTAAGAGCCTGGGCTAGGAAGCCAAATTTCTTGCGTTTGAAACCAACTCCTCCACTATTAACTTTGCATAAGGTTTCTAACTGCACTGTGCCTCAGTTTCCTCATCTGTTAAATTGAGTTCATTGGCTATTGTGAGGATTAAGTGGACTATAACATGTAAAGTGCTTAGAATACACCCGGCATATAGTCAGGGTTCGCTGAATGTTAGCTATTATTATGTTGTTCATCTTCCTCCACTAGAATATACACTTTGTGGGAGCAAGTTTTGGCTGAATGTTATCCGTTTGCTCCTCCAGATCCACGCTCTTCCCTTCTTCACGCTGCTCACTGACCAGGCCGACTGGCTACTATTATGGGCTACATCAACAGTCCTTGCCTCTGGCTTCAGGTTGGGTTTTGCTAATGTGAAGCATGGGCAGGAGATTGGCGGGAGGCGGGAGAGTGAGTTGGGGAATGTATTCCTCTGGCTCCCTCCCTGAGAGGCCATATCGGGATGGCCATGTCCTTGACTAAAGTCACAGGTCCTGTCAGATGGCCTCTCCACAAGCCATCTCTTGGTTCTCTACTCCCTCCCTTTGCCCCTTCAGGCCCAATGGTGTCCACTGTGACTATCCCTTGTCATCCCCTTACACCCTGCCCACTTCTTAAATTATCCCTGTGTTAAACTTCCCTCAAATTACCCAATGTGAGTGTGCCATCTGTTTTCCACCGGGAGCTTCATGATACAGGGAGCTAGTCTGACTTGTTCACCATTTTCTCCCAGAGTCCTGCCATAAAGGAGAAGCTCAGTAAACTTCTGTGGCATGAATGGAATCAACGAATGGATACACAAACAAGGAATCTGAGATCTGAAGGACGAGAAGGTGTTAGCCTGGGCAGTAAGGTGGAGAAAAGTGTGCCAAAAAGGAACAGAATGGCTTGGCATAGAGAGAAAGCAGCATTTTGAGTAACAAAGAAATTAATTTTGTCTCGGTTGTGAGATTGTGAGAGTAACAAGTGAGGCCGAAGAGGAGAAAAGGGCCAGGCTCTGGTGGCCCTTTTCTGTGGTAAGGACAGGGACCTTTTCCTGAGGGCAGTGAGGAAGGAAAGTTATGTGGCTGCATGTGTAATTTTTTACAAAAATTACAAAGCTGTGGTACAAATTTTTCTAGAAGCCCATTGTTTTTATAATAAATGTATTAAAGCAAATTGAAAATCACAGAACTGTATAAAGACAAAAATATAAGTCACCTGGAGTTCCAAAACCAAGTGATAGTCTCTGTGTGGTTTACCAAATAGCAACCATCCCAACAGCTAACTTTGACTGAGTGCCTACTAAGTGCCAGACGCTATTCTAGGTGCTTTATGTTTAATAACCCATTTCGTCCTCATGGCAGCCCTGTGAGGCAGATGCTTTCATGGTCCCCGTGTTACAGATGAAGCCACTGAGGCTCAGAGAGGACCAGTTTCTTCTCCAAAGCACATGACTGCTAAGGGATTGAACAATGATTCCAGACAACTGGACACCCTGTCCCATTTCTTACAACAATATCCTGTTATAGTGGACTTTAAAAACCTAGTTAAGGGGCCAAATTTTCTGTACTAATATTTGGCACTGAAATATAGTTCTAGCTGGAAGATGACATGCAAAGTATTAGGGTTGCTTGGTATTAAGTTTTAAAATATAGAAATTCTTCAGATTTCTCATCAACGAAAGTAATTTTATTGTTCTATATGACTCTGTCTTTGGGGAAAGAAAAACCTTTTAGTTAGTAATTTTCCCAGCCCATGGACAGTTTAGACACTGGTAATAAACAAACAAACTGACCAACACAGAACGACATCAACTCTTGTTTTTAACTTTTTATTTTGAAATAGACTTACAGAAGAGCTACAAAAATAGTTGAGAGATTTTCCATAGACTTTTCACCCAACTTCCCCTAATGCTAACGTCTTACATGACCATGACACAATGATCATAACTAAAAAATTGACATTGACACAATGCTATTAACTAAACTGCAGACTTTATTCAGATTTCATCAGTTTTCCCACAAATGTCCCTTTCTGGCCCAGGAGCCAGGCACGATCTCATTGCAGTTAGTCTTCTCCAGCATGGACAGTTCCTCAGCCTTTCTTCGTCTTCCATGGTTTTGACACTTTTGAAGAGTCTGAACAGCTGTTTTGGAGAATGTCCCTCAGTTTGGGTTTGCCTGATGTCTTCTCATGAGTAGATTGCGATCAAGCATTTTGGGAGGATGCTATAGGTGTTATCTACACTTCTGAGTGCATCATATTGGTGGATACATCAGTCAATGTATGTTATTGTTAGTGATATTAACCTTGATCACTTGCTTAGGGTGGTGTCTGCCAGGTTTCTCTACTAGACAGCTACTATTTTTCCCATTGCAATTAATACGTATTTTGTGGACTGTATTTTGAGACCAGGTAAATATCCTCTTTCTCTTCAAACTTTCACCCACTAATTTGAGCATTCATCAGTGTATCTCGCCTGCAGCAATGATTACTGTAATGTTCTGATGGTGATTTTCTTTTTTTGTTTTTAAAGATTGGCACCTGAGCTACCATCTGTTGCCAATCTTTCTCTTTTTCCTTTTTTCTTCTTCTCCCCAAAGCCCCCCAGTATGTAGTTGTATATGCTAGTTGTAGGTCCTTCTAGTTCTGCTATGTGGGACGCCGCCTCAGCACAGCTTGAGGAGCGGTGCCATGTCCGTGCCCAGGATCCAAACTGGGGAAACCCTGGGCCGTTGAAGCAGAGCGTGAGAACTTAACCACTTGGCCATGGGGCCGGCCCATGATTTTCTATTTCTCTCATTCCTTCTATCTTTCTTAATTGGAATTCTCCTCTAAAGAAGACTTGTCACTTTTCTGTTTACTTGTTTGTTTCTATCAGTATGGACTTGTGGATATTTATTTTATTCTTTGGGTTATAATCCCCATCACCATTATTTATTTTGTTACATAACTTGATCCAGCTTTGGCTACTGGGAGCTCTTTTAGATTGGCTCTTAGGTCCTTCTGACATACCCATATTTTGTGTTTGAGCACTTCCCTATTTCTGGTGCCAAAAGATGCTTCACCAACTATGTTTCTTTTTTAATTATTAGACTGTATTCTTCAGAGCAATTTTAAGTTTACAAAAAAATGTGAGCAAAAAGTATGGAGTTCCCAGATACCCCCTCAGTTTCCCCTATTATTAACATCTTGCATTGATATGGGATATTTGTTACATTATTATTAACTAAAGTCCATGGTTTAAATTAGGGTTCACTCTTTATGTTGTACAGTTCTATAGATTTTGACAAATCCATAATGTCACATATCTACAATTACAGTAGCATCCAGAAGAGTTTCACTGCCTCGTGGAATAAATATAAATTCCCTGTGCTCCATCTATTCATTCCTTCTCCCTGCCCCAAACCTCTGGCAACCACTCATTTTTTTACTGTCTCTGTAGATTTGTCTTTTCCAGAATGTAATATAGTTACATTCTGCAGTATGGAATCATGCAGCATGTAGCCTTTTCAGACTGGCTTTTTCACTTAGCCATAGGTATTTAAGGTTCTTCCATGTCTTATCAAGACTTCATAGCTGATTTCTTTTTATTTCTGTGTAATATTCCATTATATGGATGTACCACAGTTTGTTTATCCATTCACCTACCAAAGGATATCTTGGGTGCTTCCAAGTTTTGGCAATTATGAATAAAGCTGCTATAAACATTCGTGTGCAGGTTTTTGTAGGACATGTTTTCAACTCAGTTGGGTAAATACCTAAGGAGTGTGATTGCTGGATCATATGGTGAGACGGCATTTAACTTTGTAAGAAACTACCAAGCTGTCTCCCAAAGTGGCGTTCCCACTGGCGGCGAAGGAGAGTTCTCGTTGCTTCACGTCCTTGTCAGCATTTGATGTCAGTATTTTGGATTTTGGTCATCCTAGTAGCTATGTACTTACTGTTTAGTTTAACTGGTCAAATCCAATAAGATATCTGAATCCAATATCTGAAATATATAATGAAGGCTGTGATTTGACCATCAGAATTCTTGGAATTGGGAAAGGAGCCAAAGCAGAAGAAAAGATGAAAAGAAAGAGGGACCAAGTCTCACTCGGGGATGGCGAACTCTACCTAAAAGCACAAATAAAACTTAATTCCCCAATCTAGGGTCGAACCTGGGGAAAGGAAGTACAGCAGTATTTTTTAGTGTCTGGACGTTTCCTCTCTTAGTGTCTTAATTTTGGTGGAATTTTTCTTCAAGTACATTTTTCAAAAAAGATAAATGGACAGTATGTTTTCTGATCCCGTGAATATTGGGAATGTCCTCAAGCATAGAAGCAAGTACGTTGGAGTGATGGAACATTTGTTGTTCCTTTCTGCTCAATGTCCTGTTTTTTTTTATTAAGGAGCATTTATTCCCCCAACCCATGTATTTTTGGTGCAATTATCACTTCAGAGTAGATGCACACCTAGACCTGGTTAATTGTGATAACCTGTCAGTAACGACTTATGCTTATAAGAAGAGTGGGTTTACAATCCAAACAGGGTGAGTAGGGGCCCTTGAGTTAAATTACGTGTATGGATTACGAGCTGTATGGATGTAGGATTGGGCTGCCAGTGATCGTCTTTCTTGTCATGTGAATAGAGCCCATCTATGGCAAGAAAGAATGAGGCCAACGTAAAATGAAACAAACAAACAGAACCAGGCAGATCTGAGAGGTGGAGACAGAGAGCGAGCGAGCTAGCGAGTGCTGGAGGGAAGAGAATGAGAAAGTGAGAGTGGGTCCAGGTGAATTGTTTAAAATCTTTGATCCAGCTGTGCTTGAAGTCTTACTCCAGGACTTTCCAGGCAAACAAACCCCATAAATTTTCTCTGTTTTTCTTCAGATAGTTTGAGTTGGTTTTCTGTGCTTTACAGCTGAAAAAAAGCAGAGCATTGGTAGCAGGACTAGGCCGTTGCTAGAGGCAGACTCCACAGTGAGGATTTGGTGGAGTCTAAGTGTGCCACAGGATGGAGAGGACCCCCATCCCAAGGGCAGCCAAGTTGACAATCTGTGTTACATTGTTCTGAAACACACGGCTAAAGGGTCACGTGTTGTTTCTTTGAACTCAGACCAGGTGCCTGCTGAGACTGAAGCTTTAGAGCAGTTGTCAGAATTTCAGGATGTTGTCTGCTTTTTGCATGTCTTTCAAGAAAAGAAAAAGCTTCAGTGTAAATTGGTCCCTGTGAAAGCAGGAAGGAAATAACGTGTAACTTTGTTAAGAGATGCCTTCTCCCATTTGGATGCGAGCAGTAGTCTGAGACTGCTGTGGTGCAGACAGTCACGCCCCTCATGGAACTCAGAAGCCTGTATCCCTGCCTCAACCTGAAGTTCCTGTTGGCAGAGGTTGGGCGGTGGCAGACACAGTAGGGGATATGACTGGGACTCAGGAAGAATCGGAGAAATCCTGGAGCCTCATCCTTTAAACCTCTCCCCGAACTGTCCTGCTGAGCGCTTGCTGGTGGTGAAGGGAACAATTCTTTCCCTAGTAAACAGTCACCCAGTGGGTTCCGCCTGGGCACAGCCCTGATTAGTTCTGCCCTACACCTCGGCCTGAGTCATTTAGGAGTCTGTTTGGCTGAGGGTTAAGACCTGCTGCTAAGGGACAGGTATGCAAAAGCAGCTCGTCTATAACCAAGGACATGTCAAGACAAGATTTCTGGTTTTCACTGACGGAAGAAGGCTCAACCAGTAGATGACTAGGGTTTTAAAAGTACTGAATTGCCAGAGAAATGACAACCCAGGGGAGCTTGGGATCACTAGGTTTCTAAGGCAATCCCCAGGCGCTTGTAAAAACACCAAACATAAGAGGGATGCTAAAGGACAGGACCTTCAGAAGGATTTTTGCTCTGCATTCATTTTAGGCACAGCCTTGAAGAATAATGACTTTGGGTGATTTGTGTACAGAGCAAAGCCTGGGGCAGTCAGATTGGTTCCACTGTCAAGATGTCAATCCTTGCTACTTTATTCTGCAGGGTATGGTACATGTTGTGGTGTATGTCATTTCACCCTTTCTGAATGGAGTTTTAATTGATGATATCCTGTTTTCCCTCCTCGACTGTGTAACAGAAGTGTAGGAGATCATTACATCGACCATTTAAACTGCAGGTTGTTGGATCACGAGGAACCATATCTGGAAGTCAGAGATGTGTGCATCACCCAGAGATCCTGGACATAAAGATGGGTTGGTAACTGGATGTGATTCTGGATTGTCTCTCTTTGGAGTCAGTGTGATTTCAGTTATACCTTAGTTGGACAAACATTAGGTGGAGGCTCTTCTGAGATTATATGTGCAGAAATGTGTGTGAGTATGTGTTAAGCAGGCATGGGAGAAACGTCATTGATATCTGCTCTTATTGTCTGTCCACTCTTTTTTCTGTGAAGGAACTGCTTCTCTCTTCTATCCCCTCTCCTTAGGTTCTTGTGAGATTCTTAATCACAGGATATTCCCTGGCTGCAGGAGCCATGAATGACCCAGGCCTAACCAATAGTGGACCAACCCCTCATTCATGTGACTGGACATGATCTGAGTACAAGCAACTGAGGTATTTTCATGATGTCATAAATCTCATGGATGCATAAATCTCATGAATCATGAGCTAAAACAATATGGGCATGGAATTGTTTCCTTGGCCATGTTTCCCAGCATAGGGAAAGCTTGTACTTAGAACGGGAGAGAATGAAGCCAGTATTGAAAGAAATGCAGAAAGAAGATGAAGCAAGAGATGATAGGGTTGATGGTGGGAAGGAAGAGAGAGAGGGAGAATGACATAATTTGAGCCCCTGGCTCCAGCTGTTATGATAACTGCCTCAAGCTATCTTGGAAGTTCTGTGAGCCAATATATTCATTTATTTCTTATGCTAGTTTGAAGTGGGTTTGCTCTCAGTTGCAACTTAAAAAAGTCCTAAAAGGTGACATAAAATCTCAAATTACAACTTTTGCCCCTCAAAATTCTGTACACTCTGCTTAATTCTTTTCCAACATCTAATAATACGAAGGAGAAGTCTGAGATCAGTCTGACTTTCCCCCTTTATTATGCAACTTATTATTCCTGTCTGGAGGCTTGAAGAGCTTTTTCTTTAAAATCATATTAAAACCTCTTCCAAGAATGCACTTAGTTGTGGGATAAATCCTTTTTCCACTGAAACATTGTGGGTTCCTTAAATCTGGATAATTGAGACTTTTTCCAATTTATGATTTTTTGTAATTGTGTCATTGATTATAGTTTCCATTCGACTTTCTTTGGTTTCTTTTACCTAGAATTCATAGGTTGGCTCTTTATAAGTTGAGGGAGGTGGGAAATAACAGTATTCTGACAGCCTTAAAAAGCAGCAGCTAGCCAATAAAGGTCAGCCCTTTGGTTTCTGGGTTGAGTCAGATCTTGCATTCTTATTCCAGGGAGCCAGATGGTTTGGGAGAAATGAAAGGTCTTTGTACCTTTTTTCAGGTGGACAGTCTTTCTATTCAGGCAACATAACACAAGGGTTTTCCAACTGCCCTCCTCAGCACAGTTCCATCAGTATGGTGGCTAATGAAAATGTCAGTTTTCAGCGTGGTGTGTTTTTGTCCACCCTCCTGCCCCATATTCATGGATATTTTAAGAGAAATCTTAGAGAGACTGTGTCAGATGCCATTTGAAGTTGGAAGTCTTTGCTGACTTAAGAGTCAGCTTCTATCACGTACTTTGTGTTTTCAACACTCACTTATTTAACTCAATTCACAAACCAGCATTATTGAGCATCTTTTACACGCCAGATCCCATGGTTGGCTAGGCTGTAAAGTTGAATAAGACACTATTCCTGTTCTTAAAGAACTAGCAATCTGGTGGTTAGGTAGATGTGTACAACAACCAGCTTGTAAGCCTATGATATACACAGTGCTCTGGGAACAATTTGGGGAAGGCTTCATGGGGGAGGTGACAGACATTTGTATGGAGCTTTGTAGAATCAATAGGAGCTTACCAAATTGGTGGAAAAGTGGCATTGCTGTGTTGTTCTGTCATCAATGGCTTGTGTCATTTTAATGGGTGTGATAGGGCTCTGCCTGCGTATTGATATTTCTTTTCAAAATTTTACTCCACCGTTTTTAAATTTTACAAGTGTTTACAACTGACAAACGTTGGGATTCAATGGGCAGCTTTGCCTCTGTCTTTGTCAGTTTAATGTCTCTTTCTTTCTCTTCACTGCACATGGGGATGCTGTGTTCTTATACATTTTAATTGCTTATCTATTGCAAAATATATGTAATTTTGAAGAGAAAGTAATGATTTATATGGCAGCGAACATGAGAGATTAAAGGGATAATCTAGTCTAACCTCCCCACTTCCACTCCCATGTTCCAGTTGTTAAGGTCACACAGCTAAGTAGGACCAGAGCAGGAATAATAATGACGATGATGAAGACTGAATATTTTCTGGCAATTTTCACAAACATCCTTGCATTTAATGTTCACAAAGATCTGCTGAGCCTCATTTTGTTATTATACCCTGTTTACCAGTGAGGAGATTAAATTTTAGAAATGTCAAGGTATTTGTTTAAAAGTATTATATTAAGTCTCTAGACTTTCATTCCACTACTTTCTTTATTACCCAATGAAACCTCACTTGTTTTTGTTTGTTTAAATGAATTCTAGTCAAAAATACTTTCCAAACTAGGATTATCTTTTAAAAAAAATTATGATGCACAAATGATGTCTAGCACCAATGTCTGTTTCCTGTATTTCTTATAATCGGTATCACAACTAATATTTCCCGTCCTTCTCAATGTCACACTGCTTTGTATTATTGTCTAGTTTGTGTTTTTGTGATTTGTGTTGTCTGAGCAAAAAGCCTTATGCTTGCTCAAAATCTACTAAATTTCTTTCGCACCCCTCTTTGTGACTTCTCTTAAGTTCACCAAACTGTCAGCTCCTTCCCATGGCAGACTGCCAGATTGCATAGATCATGCCTTTGGCTGTTCTTGTGAGCCACTGCAGCAGAATTTTTGCAAAGATCTTGTAAACAGTTGTGTTACAACATCAGCGGCCTCTGCCACTAAAGCCTTTCTCCTCTTCCTTTTAAACTGGCGCCCGGCCCCTTGTTTTATGGGGCAGACCCTTTCACCTGTCTTCCACGTGCATCCAGGCTTTTCTCACGGAGTTGATGGGAGTCGACCCTGAACTTTTCACAGTCAAAGGCACTTCTCCTCTTGCTCCCTAAATCCCTTGTTCCTTTAGTTTCCGTTAGGATCCCTGATGGGAGTGGTGTAACGTTGAACACCAGTCATGTCAGAGTCCTGTCTTCAAATCCTGGCCCTGCCACTTTCTGGTTGGGTCATCTGGGGCAAACTTTTCCAACTTCATCTGCAAAATAGGATCCCATCGCACATTTCTAGCTGGCAGAACTGAGAAGATGGAATTAGATGAGAAAGTAAAATGCCTAGAATAGTGCCAGATACATATGTTTACCCCAAAAAAGTTGATTTCCATTTTTATTATTCCTGTAAATAATTCTTTCTTTGGTTGAAGTTTATCTTTGTTGTCATGTTAACCTTTTAGTCATATGTCATAAACTCACCAATGCCTTCTCTCTCTCTTTTTTTTTAAAGATTGGCACCTGAGCTAACAACTGTTGCCAATCTTCTTTTTTTTCCTGCTTTTTCTGCCCAAATTCCTCCAGTATATAGTTGCACATATATATCTTTTTAGTTGTGGTCCTTCTAGTTGTGGGATGTGGGACACCACCTCAACATGGCCTGACGAGGGGTGCCATGTCCGTGGCCAGGATCGGAACTGGTGAAACCCTGGGCCACTGAAGTGGAGCGTGCAAACTTAACCACTCAGCCACAGGGCTGGCCCCACCTGCTCTCTTTTGAAACATTCTAAGTCAGTTGTTTTGTTTTTACCTGTACTCCGTATTTCTTGAGCATCTGGATCCAGCTCTCTTTTTAATCATTTTGCTTCATTTTTTTCCTAGGAGGTTTAGTGCCTACACTCTCTGGCATGTTTACATTGGAGCAAATGGTCCCTCTGGGTCATTCCTCTGAAATTTTTAGTCACTTCATAGTCTCACAGTAGTTTGCTAATCCCAAATGCAATCTGATAAACCAGTTGCCAAGACGTCAATTTTAGTTAAGACAGTGGAAAAATTGGTATCTATCACTTTACGGTGATATGTTCTGGTAGTTCTGTTGGCTCATTTCCCATTTTTTCCCAAGATCTTAGAAAATGCATTCGTATAAATATTCTTCAATTCTGTATTATTCGTATTAACTTCATAGACTATCATGGATTATTTCCAATCCCATCCCCTTTAGCTGATCCTCTTGCAATTCTGACACTTCTTTTTATACTCAGGAAATTCACCATTTAACAAATATTTATTCATAACAGCAACCATAAACAAATGCTAGGATTCAGGGACACAAAGATAAATAAAAGATTGTCCATCCTTCAAGGAACTCATGATAGGTAAGTTGTCTCTTCCTTATTTCTTTAAAAGATATTCATATCCTTTTATTTTTATAATCATTAAACTTGGCTTCTTACAGAAATGAGTATATTGTCCTACATCCTTGGAATAATCCTCACCATAGGATTATCCTAAGGCCTATATTAAGGTGAAAAAAATGAGGTTATATGGTCCCCAAAAGAAGTGGTTTGTGGTTTGGGTATAATTTGCTTAATATTTCCCTGTGTCTATGTTGAAAAGACTTCTTGTTTCAAGTTAAAAACACTATGGCTATAAATGAGAGTAGACTATTTATTTCACATTTGGCTGCCATAATTGATATAGATTGTCTGTTCCAGAAACATACAGCCAGAAGTGAGTCAACAGTTAAATGGAACAGAAATGAGAAAAAAAAAGTCTTAAGAAATCTTCGAAGGCAGTAGTAGCCCCCATCTGGAATCTTCCCCTCTTCTGCAAGAGATTTTGCAGTTAATTAGAGTGCAGTGGGACCGGAGGGAGCTCTGGTCTGCATGGTACAAGTTGACAGTAACTCCAAGTCTGCCCCACGCTCATCTATTTCCCTTATTGGCCTTTGAGTTAGAACATGGAAGGACCTCATCAAAAGATATATGTTTAGTCACAGAATTTTATTGCTGTAAGGATCTTACCAATCATTATACCACAGAGGTTCCCAAGCCTTGCCAAGAGTTGGAACTCCTTTTCAACTTCAACATTTCCTGGATTCCCATTCGGTAGAACTTAAACTTACAGCATCCATAGATGGAGAAGGTGTATGCCAACATGAATTCACAATCATTTACATGAATGTAAACTCTATTAATCAGAACAGCAGTTACATATATTTGAAATGAATAACTATACTTATATGCGTGAGACTTGTCATTGATTTAATCTGTAGCCTACTAGATGTACACATGGATTTGGAGTCTCCCAGGAGCCTGCATCTTGGAACCATTGATCTAACCTAATCTCTTGTTTTTTTTTTTTGTTTTTTTTTTGTTTTTTTTAAAGATTTTTATTATTTCCTTTTTCTCCCCAAAGCCCCCCGGTACATAGTTGTATATTCTTCGTTGTGGGTTCTTCTAGTTATGGCATGTGGGACACCGCCTCAGCGTGGTCTGATGAGCAGTGCCATGTCCGTGCCCAGGATTCGAACCAACGAAACACTGGGCTGCCTGCAGCGGAGCGCGCGAACCTAACCACTCGGCCACGGGGCCAGCCCCCCTAATCTCTTGTTTTAACAGATGAAGATAAATGTGGTTCATGGATATTAAGTGACTTTCCAAGGACAGAACTAGCTGGTGGCAGAGTCCAGGTCATTGACATCTTTTCCACTGTACCACAGATGTCTTAAACTTTCCTGAAATTATTCATCCAGATCAGCAGAGAGAAATATCATAAATAAGTTAGCTCAGAGGAATCTATAATGTGTGTACTACACATGGGAGGACATGCTCCTATATTTAATTAAAAAATTACCTTTCAGTTAATCATATTGTATATAGAATTCTTGCAAAACTTTTCCCACTTGACAACATATCTTGAGGGTTGCAAAGGGGTAGAGACCTATGTTAAGTACTTTTCAAGCCATAGAGTAAACTTGGAAAATATTGAATTTCTGGCCACAGATAATAGCCCCCAAAAAAGCTGAGCAGTTTTTTAGAACCTTAAAGATTATGGATTTTTGACAATGCACAGGCGCAAAAGTCAGCAAGAATGGACATCCTCAACTTCTGCCAAGTCAGGAGAAGCAGTCTGGCTGCTGAGTTGAGAAAGGAAATGAGAAAAATCACCAGCCAAATAATACATTATAATATTGGCAGACATAGGAGGAGGAGTGTGTCAAAGATATTAAAAAGCCATTCAGCGTTAGAATGACTCGATTCAGCTGGGGAAAGATGAAAAGAACAATTGGTATTTCTTGGATATTTTTTAATGTTTAGATACAGGAGGGTGTCTCAAGAGTAGCCAGGTCTGCAGCTGAAGGTTTGTCTGAGTGACTGATATGAGGTGAAAGATGCTGACCTGAATGCTGTTGAAATCTCTGCTCTCCCTGGATAACCCACGTCTGCCAGTACTGCATTGGCTTAGAAAACTGCAAGGGTTCAACAGGTCAGCTTTAGGCCTGTCTTGATCTGAATGACCCTGGGGAGTCTAGGTTTATTCTGATTCCCATGAAAATTTGGGTCATTTTGGGGGAAATCTTGCATGGTCCAATCATATCTTTTGTGTGGATATAGTAATAATGAAGTTTCTTCAGTTATTTCCAACAGTGTCTTAAGAATCAAGGCTGTTTATTTAGATGTTATGTGTGTCTATTTTCCATAGATAGTGGAACTATCTTGTGAATAAAGTTTGCCATCTTCATCTCAACCAAATGACTTGACACTACGAGTTTCATAGTCAATCTTAGGGATTGTAGAGTCAAATATGAGCAAATCCATTCCCACTACCGGAAGATGTAACTCACTCTCTGTTGTCTTTGGGGACAGCATATCTGAGTCTTAGAGAAGCAAAGAGTAGATATAATTGGTGTTGACAGAAAAGCTGTACAAACAGATCACAATTAATTATGTAGCCCCTGTAGTTGAATATAGTAAAACTGGGGACCAGGGAATGTTGCTTTGCATCCATGTTCTTCTATCCTCTCGTTCCCAAAACCCTTAGGCATGGTAGGGAGGGAACAAATGGTGTTTGCCATGGAGCAGAAATCCTTTCTCTTCCCATTAACTCTCCCGTTAGAGCTGTAGTGCTGGCAGCGGTCCTGAGAAGGGCTCTGAAAAGTGGGCTGGTTAGCAGGAGCATTTTCACTGCAGGCAGATTCGGTTGCCTTGGTGAAGTCCACACGCATCTGAAGAGTGGCTCATCTGTTTCCGGCTGAGGATCACTTGTGCTCACCCGGGCGTGGCCCCCACGAGAAACCTGGGAGTCTGGCAAGCTGGTACCAGCTGAACTGTGAACCTTTTAAGAAAAAGCAAATAAAACAGACAATTTTATTCACTACAATTCCAGTAGGACTAATTCTTGGAGAAAAAGCAGTCTGAGAAGACTTTTCAGAGTCGGGGGCCGGGGGCAGGCATGGCAAGTTGAGAAGGAGGAAGGCAAAGGGAGAGTGGAACCAAGCAGCGAGGGGACTGGCGAAAGTGGGTAAGAGAGTCCTAGCAGTTGCCTTGGTGGAAAGAGTTGTCTAAAGAAGATTGTAAGAATGTGTAGAACCTCTCATCCGGCTCCTTTAAGAAAATCACAATAAGTAACTATGTTCTGCTCTTTTCAGTGTGGCAGCCAGTAGCCATGTGTGGCTATTACCTGGTCCGAATTGAGATGTGCTGTATGTGTAATATGCACACTGGATTCTAAAGACTTAGGATGAAAAAGAAAATGCAAATCATTGATAATTTTTTTACATTGAATACTCATTGAAATTGATAACATTTTTAATCTATTGGGTTAGATAAAGTATATCACTAAGATTAATTTTACCTGTTTGTTTTTACTTTTTAAAAAATGCAGCTACTAGAAAATTTAAATTATCTATGTGGCTCACATTGTATTTCTGTTGGACGGCACTGACCTACCTCATTCTTCAAAGCTTCTGAAGTTAGATTTGTGTTTATTTCGGATGGGTGTTGGTGTTACTGCAGGGTTGTACAAGCAAACACTCACATCCATGTCTATTGATCGCCAAAATGGAAAGGAGGGCCAGACTTGATATATGTCAGGCTCCAAAAGGAGCTTTGTCAGTTGTCTCAGGTAAGTCTGTGTGTGTGCTGAGACCTACAGACATTTAGAAAGATTCAGAATCCGAGAAACATCCAGGAGAAATGGTGCCTTATTTAAATATATCAAAAGGAGACCAAGTTTTCCTACAAGAATGGAACTGATGTTCACAGAGAAAACTCACAGGCAAGGATCAGAAACAAAGGCGATGCTCGAGTGAGGATCAGAGAGAGGACGGAGTCTTCTCTGTGAGTGTAACTACGTGTCATGCAGTAAGAATGCCTGAGAGGGAGGAGAAAGAGGAAAAGAAGAAAGGAAGGAGGAAAAAGGAGGAGAAGGAAGGAAATAGACAGAACTGAATTGAGAAAAATAGCCGGGTAAGACTAGACATGGTTCACGTGGTTTCTAATAGATCTTGTGAGTCTGAAACAGCTTGAGAAATGATTTCTCTATGGAACAGAAATCCTCTGTAAAATCACCACAAGCTAAAGAAAAGCACAGATTTCCCAAATGTTCAGGAGCAGCAGGCTTTTGAGTTTACTTATCTGAGAAATGACTTTGAGGCTGCCCTAATTCTTTGTTAAGACAAGACTGGGGAGGAAGGAGCATTTGCACAAGTGATGAGGGAGAATGGCTCCCGGGGTCCTCAAGGTCTGTAATGCTTCCCATGGATGCTTCCCCTCTTCTCTATAGAAGGTCAGGGTGGCCTGTTTGAGGGAGTCTCTGGCCACCTCCCTGGCATGGTCTTATTAGGTAGCATTGTACATAGCTCAATTATCCAGAGCACAGTTGGGCCCTTCAAGCAACCGGAATAGCATCCTTCACTTAACTTTATGGCAAGAAAAGACTCATTCCAAAGAGTGAGTAGAAACACGTAAAACCTTTCAAGAGAGTTCAGCCTGTGTTCTGGGTCTGAACAAATTCAGTCCTATTTCTTATCCCGTAACTCCTGTGTCTATGGAACTGGGCAATGAAAATGAATGTTCTAAATAATGACCTGAGGTGCTGCAAAGGTCTGAAGTGCCTCACAAATCATCAAAGAAAGATTAAATTATGTCCCATACTTATCAAAGCCGAAAAGGGAACTAATAATGTATTTTACAAACAGTTGCTCCAGGAGCTGAAACTGAAAACATGACAGTGTTTAACCCCAATTTAATAGAAAAATTCACAAGAAGGCCCCACTCCTAAAGCTTTCCAGTTAACTGAGGGTTCTTTTGCATATTGAGAATGGGTATGAAAAGCTGTTATGTATTAGGTTTTCTTTGAGGCAGACCTCCTGAATGGAATCAGCATTTTAACCACATCTCCAGGGGATTCCTAGGCACACTGAAGTGGAGAAGCCCTGGCCTGGGGGACTGATCTATCTGTTAGAGATGGAGGCACCCCCTTTCCATGAACAGGCCCTCCAGGGACCACAGCTAATGCTTATTTTATGTTCTAGGCACTCTGCTAAGAACCTCACATGACTTATCTCACTTTAGTCCTTCAACAGTCCTATGGAGGCTGTATAAAAATTACTCCCAATTCACAGATAAGGAAACTGAGATACAAAACCATTAAGCAATTTGCCCAAACTCATGCACACAAAGTTGTTGAACCAGGGTTCACATTTGGTTGCCACTTCTTAGTACAGGACACTATTCAGTCTTTCTTACTCAGGCTTTGGGTCATCTACAAGACGGGCAGATGTGGAGTTCTGTGGGTCCTACCCCTGTGTTTTTTCTTTATCCTTTCCAGAAACCCTGGAATTTCCTGCTTGAAATTCCCACGGAATCTAGGTGGTGGAATGACTTCCAAAAGTTAATGGCATAATCCTGGGCGCAGTGCAGCCTTTCTGACATTCCACATTATATTTTATAATAAAAAAATACCAAAAAGCAAAACTGAGACCGTCATATTTATCTGAAATCCCATCTTTCAGACATAATACGTGTTAAGTTTGGAGGTTTACTCTTAAATGACTCAAAATAGCTCAACTAAAGGGGACTTATTTAAAAGTAGGGAGAGGAGGCAAACAGTGACACCCCTCCTTCCACCCATGAAAGTCTCACGAAGCACATATTCTCTCTTTCTTGTTTGCTATTCCTCTCCTTTCTGCAGACAAGCCTCTCTCTGCTTACTCGTACTCTTCCACTTGCAGGTGAATGAAAATGGCCACTCCAGCCCCGATTCAACAATAGTCTTCAGTTCACATATCAACAATTGTGTGAGTATGGTCTTTGTGTCTCTTATTTTCGATTCTCCAGTCAGAGAATTCTAGGCTATTAATTGGTTCCTCAGGTTAATCAGCCAAAGTTAAGTTTTTATTAAAACGGGGCCAAGAAGGTCATCCCTTTGGGTAGGGATTGTGGGTGGGGGTAACTCCAAATATGGATTGTGGACTGGGCAACCACCCTTAAATGTGTCTATTACCATTTTGTGCATGTGTGTGTGAGGAAGATTGGCCCTGAGCTAACCTCCATGCCAAACTCCCTCTATTTTGTGTATGGGATGCCACCACAGCATGGCTTGATAAGTGGTGTATATGTCCTTGCCTGGGATCCGAACCTGCGAACCCCAAACTACCAAAACAGAGCACACAAACTTCACTATGCCACCGGGCTAGCCCCTATTACAATTTTTTAATATAAATATGAGGTCATACCTCTTTTATCTATTTTTTGCCCTTCGTATTTTGCCAACATACTTCCCTGTCTATAGATATTACGGTCCCTCGTTACTTTGAGTGATAGTGTAATATCCATTGTTTGCTCTGCCTCAGTTGGCTCAACTGTTTGCTACTGCTGGCTATTCTTTCCTCCAGGTATTTGCCAGTATGGTCAATGCTGCTACAGCAACCTTGTCATAAATCTTTGTGTCCAGTTTAAATTATTTTTTTAGGATAAATTCTTAAAAAGCAAAATAGCTAGGTTAAGAAGTATGAACATTTTAAAGCTCTAGAAATACGTACTATCTTACCTTCCAGAAAAGCTTCACCAGTTCCTACTCCTACGAGCAGTGAAGTGAGCCTTCCTCCACCCTCACCAGCACTGGCGATTATTCTTTTTTGTCTTTGCCAATTTGATAGGCAAATACTGAGCTCATCGTTCCTTTAATCTGTGTTCTTACTGAGGGAGAACAATTTTTCATACATTCATGGGTTTTTTGTATTTCTTATTTTGCACCACACTTCTTTTTAAAAGCTCAACTGTACTTTACACAGGAAGAAGATTTCAGCAGTTGTCATTGGTTGATCTGCTTGGTCCTTACTCCAGTTGCAACTTGTGGCCTCCTTTATTTGATTACCTCCCCTAAAGATAAACGGACATTAATGTTTCTCCCTTAGGATAATATTATTTGACTCTTAAAACAATATGTAAAGCTAGCCTTTAGTTTGTTACATATCATTGTCCCATCAACCCTTTATGGGGATGTACTAAGGGAGGTGAATTGATCTTCCAAGCTATGTGATGTGCCTGAGACCAGAATACCCAGCTAGGTTGGAATGGTGGGACTGGGGTGAAGGAAGAATGTAAGAGACGTCAAGTTCGTCTACTCCTAAAGTAGTTGCAGTTCTTAAAAGAAGAGAGATTTTCTTACCACTGTGATCTCTAAGGAGGGCAAGAGAAATCTGTATGGGAAGTTGACTCTTTGTCTTCATTTCTTGTTTTATATCTAGCATTGAAAGGAAGGACTCGTATCTCCATTAAAGTTGAAGAGAGGGTAATATTGACTCTCCTCACAATTACTTCCTGAGACTTAGATATGATTCAGGATAGAACACTCCCGAAATATTAGATTGAGGAGAGAGTAAGCTCATTGAGAATCATAGGCCAAGACATTTTGAGGAATGCAGGATGGTGGAGCTTGGCTGCACAGCTCAGAGATGTCCTTCTGTATAGGCAGTAGCCTCTGTGGTTTGGTTCAACAGGGTTTCTTAAGCTTCCCTCATGATAAACATCACTTGATCCATTTGCTACAAATAGACATTCCCAGGCTCCTTCTGAGACCCACTGATTCGGACTCTTCAGGCAAGGTCTGATGATTGTACTATCAGGGAAGTTTGGAAAACACCAATTTTAAAAGGTCTGTGGGAAGGCCTCTTGTAGGAGACAGCTTTTAGGCTATCCAGCCAGCCTATAAGATACCCACCAATACAACTCCTTACCTGTAGGTAGGACCCTAGCATTCATGTTTGAGCTATGTCACCCTCATGTCCCTGGCCATGAAGGGAGCCAAGTTGTACCAGACAGATTATCTGTTGGCAAATTTAAAAAATCACCGACACTTTACTGGAACCTTTATGTTGAAGATCAATTGAAGTTAATGCATCTTCTATTTTAAAAATGCAAATTCTTCTGAAAAGAGTGAGGCTATCAAACACTCATAATTTAATACAAATTACTTCAACTGGATTGCTGCAAAGTGAGAGAATAGGAGTATTATTTGTAGGGCAAAGGGTGAGGAGTGGGCAAAGAAGGTGACGTGGGGATGGACAGACTAGACGAAGAGTCACAGTAATGGTTTTACAGACCCACAGGAGAGCATGAAGACTGGACATGGTCATTTCTATCTGGTTTTTACACGTTTTCTCTTTGCGATAGTGAGAGTGCAAGTATTTCCAACTTAGGTGGATCCGTCCACCATTTGTGACACAGTGTGGATGTCAGATGGCATTTAGGACCTGTCAGGTTCAGTTTTTGTTGCTGTGAAAAATAGCTGGTTAAGAGTTTTGAATTGAAGCCTAAAAACGTGAATGGGCTATTTGAAGATACCTCAATGTTTTCAATAGAGTTGACTCAGCTACATTTGACTACAGATCTTCGTCAACTTGTGGTGGGGTTACATCCTGATAAACCCATTGTAAACTGACAATATCATAAGTTGAAAATGCATTTAATACACCTAACCTACCGAACAACATAGGTTAGCCTAGCCTACCTTAAACGTGCTCAGAATACTTAACGTTAGCCTATAGTTGGGCAAAATCATCTAACACAAAGCCTATTTTATAATAGAGTGTTGAATGTCTCATGGAATGTATTGAATACTGTACTGAAAGTGAGAAACAGAATACTTATATGGGTATACCAACAGCTGTAAGTGTATCGGTTGTTTACCCTTGTGATCTCGTGGCTGACTGGGGGCTATATAGCTCACTGGGCTGCCCAGCATCATGAGAAAGTATCCTACTGTATATTGCTAGCCCAGGAAAAGGTCAAAATCCAAAATTCAAAGTACAGTTTCTACTGAATGCATATTGCTTTCGCATCATTGTGAAGTCGAAAATTTATAAATCGAACCATCAGAAGTCAAGAATCATCTGTAGTCAACTCATTGCACAATTAATTATGTTTACCTCTTGCTCATCACACAGGCAAGACAAATTCTTCCTCAGCAGAGATTTGACAATGGGTCCCTAACTCTTAAGGCTGGGTGCATGTATCTCTTCTGAGTTTCTTGGTCCATTTTTCCCTCTTGTTCATATTTAAAAGGCTTATGGACTCCCTCAGGAAGTTGTCTCGTGTTCCATTATGATCTCAATTTCTAGACTTTCCTATGGAGTCAGTAAGTTGTTAAAAGCTCACCTTTTGCTTCCTGAAGTTTCTCTTTTGTTTTCTGAATGTTTAGTCCTCTTGGAATTTCACTCTAAGGTTCCCAGAAAGCCAAAAGTGTGAACTTACTCTAGGCAGTTTGATGTAATTAAAATTTATCTGATGGTCTTGGTGATACATTTGGAAAAAGAGTATCTGAGGACTGGTCCTGGAAGTCCAATCCTAGATCCCTGGCTGAGTTCACAGAAAAACACATTGCAAGGAGGACACATCTGATCTCTTGGAGCCAAAAAGCCCCTGAGGCTGTATTCTGCCCGAGAATGGCTGGCTGTGGCCCCCTGGTGCTGGTTCTTTACCTGTGGGCTGGGAAGGCAGATGAGAGTGAAGCTTAAAAAATCTGTGCTTTCTTAGTACCTTCTTAACGTGGGGTATAACATAATGCGGCAAGTTGCATGTATAATAAATTCCTTTTTATTAACTCACGTAGGTTTTGGGGTACTTTGCAAATATGAACTCCCAACTCTCACTACATCTGTGCATTATTTCTCTCCTTTATGACTGGGCAAACAGCGGCACAAAGAGATGCAAGGACTTGTCCGAGATCACCAAGTTAGTGAAATCAGTAGAGCTAAGAGAGTGATTGTCCCTTACTGCACCCCTTGCCCAGCCAGTCCACCCTCACACCTTGTCTTCCATCACAGCTGCCGTTCACAGCTCCCTAGGAATAGGGAAATTTGAATGCAGATGAAGGAAAAAGAAATTGTTTCAGTCCAGTGTCCTCTTAATATTAATCCAAACCTGTGCTGTTGGGTTAGCAGCACCCATGTGATTTAATATAATCATGATTAAACTAATTCTAAAGAAAACGTATATGTACAGTACACTAAAACTAATGCATACTTGGGGAGGAAACTGCCGACTCAAGTGAAATATACATTTATTTCAACCACATGAACCGTAGTGGTTGCTACTTGTTTCTTTCTGTTCACTCAGGGATTAAATTGAGTTTAAGCAGCCCGGAACAGTTTGATGACTCCTGCTTTCAGCCATGGAAGCTGCCAGGTGTCCTGCCTCTAGAATCTGACACCCTATCGGCGAGGATAACAATCCACACTGAGATCCTTTGGCTCTTTTTAGGCCCATCTACAGACTGATTTATGGTAGCATTGGCAGTGACATGAGAAATAAATCTGAATGATGCAGAGCTGAGAGCATGAGCTTTGGAGACAAATGGTCTGAGGTTTGAATTCTGCCATTCAGTAATGGTGTGATTGGGAGCTCCCTGAGGGTTATCTTTCAGGTGAGGATTAAACAGCATATGATAGGTGGGTAATAATCATAGTACTAAAAATGACAATTATTAAAGCAGCTACCATTAAATGAGTGCTTACTACACACCAACCACTGTGCTAAGTGATCTCACTTAATCTTTACAATAACAGTAGGAGATGATTACTGCTAATAAATGTATACTTAGTGTCAGTTGCTTTCTTTCTCGGCTAGGTGCTGGTTACATGCAGACGTTGTACTAGGTGCTGGTGATTCAAGGTCTGATAGGTCATGATCCCTTCTCTCAAGGAGTTCTCGTTTTCCTGGGGAGGTGGGGAAGAAGACAAAGGAAATACAACATGACAAGGGCTATCTGGGGTATGATGGGAGCAAATAGGGAGGAGAATATAAAACACCCTGGGAGTCAGGGAAGGCTGAGTCCTCCAGACTGTGCGATCAGAGAGGTTGCTGAACTGCTAGAGGTCATGGGCTTCTGAGTTCAAGTCCAGTGCCCTCTACTGATCCCTGTTTCCTGGATGGGCATTGTCACCAAGACAGGGCTCTGGAAAGCTTCTTCCCAAGGAAAGGATTACTTAAGAAAAAAAAGCAAACCCCAAACATGTTTTATCGTGAAAATTTTCAAATTCACAAAAATAGAGAGACTAGAATAGACCCCTTGGCCTATCCTCAGATTCAACAATTATCAGCATTTTCCCGCATCAGCTATGTGAAAGGACACTTTTAATGGAAGTGATTCTGTAGCAGGCTCTGCTGGTGATTCCAAAGAAACTGAATAGATCCCACGTCCATCTCCCCTTGTCCTATGTCCAAAGGGTGAATCCTCTCCCTTCCTTCCGTTGTGAAGACATTCCTTGATTCTAACAGAGGAGCGAGTGTGGAGTCTGTGATCCAAGAGTAAAATGGCCCCCACGTATGCTGGAGTAGCATCTCTTTTTAAATTAAAGAAAGCCTTACTATTGCTGTAATCAGATTTGCATATAAGTCTTCCTTCCTTTCTTTTTTTTTTTTCACATCAATCATAATGCCCGCTTTGGTGAACAATGCCTTAATCATCATGTGGTCTGCATAGTATGGACATCTTTAACAAATCGATTGGACACAATGGGCATCTTAGTTAAGATGCTGGACCTCATCAGGTAACTGTTGTCACCCGCATCTATTACTTGGCAATCATCTGGTGAAAGATAGATCTGATTGTGAAAATAGGTTTGGACTTTGTCTTTTTTTTTTTTTCCCTTTTCTTCTGTCAGCCGTGGTCCCAGGAAAGGAGTCTGTGTCAGGCAGCATGCCCTGAGTGGTGATTTTGAAGTCTAAGCATTTTGAGTGCTTAGGCTACTAACCCATGGAATTTATTTCATGGTGCATTTTTTTTAATTATTACAAAAGGATTGATTGAGCTTATGAAACAAGAGTAAGTCATTTCTGGAAGGGAAATCCTTTTTAGCATTCAGTAAAGAGACCTACTGAAGTTTGCCAAAGTTAGAATAGGGCTGCTCTTGTTAAGGAGGAGGTGATGGGGCACAGGAGAAAGCATTTTGGATTGTCACACGGAGTCTCAGATTCAAGGCCCAGCCTCTGCTTTTGACGAGCCAGGTATTTGGCAAGGCACGCACACCTCTGAGTCTCAGTTACCTTGCTTATAAAATATGCAAGATCCTTTTAGTCTCTGACATTTTGTGATTATTTAAGAGGGTTTGATACAGTGTGGTGGTTAAAAGCAGGGTCTTTTGGAATCAGGTAAAGGATTTCAGGGTTTCAGGCTTATGTCAGCGGCTTGTTAGCTGTGTGATCTTGAAAAACTCAACCTTTCTGGTCTCCATTTTTGTCATCCGTAAGACAGGTACAATAGTTACAGCTACAGCCCACACTTCCTAGAAGATTAAATGTACTGTGTTTAGTATAGTATCTGGTGCATTTAAACTCTCAATAAACGGGAGCTATTATTATGTGTCCTTGTTGTCCTTTATACCATATTCTACCTAAATAACCAGAGATCCAGGAAGAAAAACAAAGCCCTCAACAAAATTTTACAGAAACACGAAGCAAAATCCTTCTTCCCAGTTCGCACTATTTTCACAAACATGTTGCTCTGATACAGTGCTGGCGTACGGGGAGAAAAGACATGCTATTAGCTCGTGGCCAGGTCTGTGCTCCATTCCTAATTTCATTCATTTAAACAACCGACCAGCATTCACTGAATGCCTTCTAGGTTCTTGACATTCTACTGGCCTCCAGGTTGAAACGGCAAATGTGACATCTTTTTTGCTATTACGGGGCTTACAGAAGAGAGGGCGCAAGTAGACTGAACCAATGTTGTCACATTACCTTGTTCACGGGTCTTTCTTTCCTCGTGCTTTATGGAAAGCCTTTCAGATTTGGAACTCAGAGGCTGGTGCCAGTTTTTAAGGTTGCCCTAAAGTCGAATTTCTCTGGGAGCTTCTTTGGTTCAGATGTGTCACTGCTTCTGTTCTCAGTCCACACAACCTCAGATTTTCCTTAAAAAGAGCTTATTTGGAAGAATATTTGTTTTGTTTTGTTTTTTTGAGGAAGATTAGCCCTGAGCTAACTGCTGCCAATCCTCCTTTTTTCGCTAAGGAAGCCTGGCCCTGAGCTCACATCCATACCCATCTTCCTCTACTTTATATGTGGGACGCCTACCACAGCATGGCGTGCCAAGTGGTGCCATGTCCGCACCCGGGATCCGAACCGGCGAACCCTGGGCCGCTGAAGTAGAAAGTGCGCACTTAACCGCTGCGCCACTGGGCCGGCCCCAAGGAAGAATATTTGAAACAAACTGGGAAAACGTGTGGCTGTTTGTACAGTTATTTGAAACAAGCAAGCAGCAAACAAAACAAGAAGAAGGAGTAGCTTTGTTCCACTTTAAAAAATAGTAAACTTAGTTAACTTACCCTGAGTCCTCACTACATGCCAGGCAGTGCTCTAAGTTCTGTGTGTGTAATAATTCATTAATCCTCATAACAGCCCTGTTAAGCAGCTTCTATAATAATGCCTGTTTGGCTGGTGAGAAAACCAAGGGACAGATAGGTTGAGTAATTTGCTGGTCAGACAACTAGTACATGGCTGAATTGAGATTTAATCTCTTGCAGTCTGACCCCAGAACCAGGCTCGTAACCAGTAGCTTCTGGATGGCACAGGATACTCATAATAATTTTCTATTGTCTTATTAAATATTGAACTCAAAAAAATTAAATCACTGCAGATTGCAAATATGATTCAAACTTTTATTAAATGTCAGAATATCGAATCTTTGGATGCATTTTACTTCTGGGCAATTATCCAGGTTTGAAGCATGTATTTAAGAATTTGCTGCTGTGATTATTGTATTGACTTATAGTCAAATCAGATCAGATTACACAGTGAGGAAAATTAAATTACTGACACACTTTTGGGCGGACGCCTTTGGATCTTGGTGTGCGAGTTCAGATGTTCTGCCATGGGCCTTCTCCCAGCCTGGGTATTTCCTTTGAACTACCTGCTCCATTGAAAGAGTTGTCATTTAACTTGGAACTTGTGAGTTCTGAAAAGGAAATTTATTCTTTTTCCTTTGGCAAAGTACACGCCCAGCATAAATAAATGCTCTTGGTTTGTGAGTAAATTTATAGCTACCATCATAACCATTTTCTGTTTCGTTTGGAAAATCTAAAATTGCTAATGACTCCACCATTTTTCCTTCCTAAAAGTTCTCCCAAACGTAATTCTTTTGTGGAAATATAAGATCATTTTCTTTCTGTCTTACTATACTGTACATAGTCATCCTTTAAGACTGCATCTCCACATCCCTTGCTTCTTGAACTCATCTTTCTTCTTCTGACTTTGTCCTCCCTAACCCCTTAAAGCTGGATTTAAAATGGTCCCATTTCCAACCTCATACCTACCTCAGTCCAAAATCAATCCTGGTAGACAGTGTATTAGCCTTACCTTTGGAATTAGTTTACATTCCCAGCCTGGGTGTCCAGCAACATGGCCACAAATGCTGGCCGCCAGTGTTGGCCCTGAGCCCTTCCCCACTGCCCGATACTGACCTGCAACCTCCTGCCTGACATCCCAGCTGACCCTGCCTTAAGAATCTCTTGCTACTGTGTTCGTCCCTTTGGGCTGAAGCTCCACGGATCCACAAACTCTGAACTTCGCCTGACCTCACTATGCCCTTTAATAATTGTGCCTTGAGACTGAGTCTGACTCTCTCTATGCCCAGAGCCTAGGGCAAAGTGTAAGCGGGAATGTTGAGCTGAATGCTCTGTTGCCCATGGGCGCAGTTACACAGGAGTGAGTCCCAAATAAGGGCTCTAGTGGCCATGATGCTCATGATTCTAGAAAAGCAGTTTAAGCATCACCAAATGAGGAAGGAGAAGAAATGCCATGAGCCTAGAGCTGAAGGGGTGCGTTACTATACAAAGGAACAGTTGGACAGAGGTGCCCAGGTTGAAACTCGGGCTGAAGTGAACGGTTGGCGAGCACAGCGGGCAGGGAGGGATCCAGTAGGGAGGACGGTGGTGGGAGGAGGGAACCTTGCAGGGACCTCTTTGCATGCCGGAGAGTGTGCTTCTGTCAGACTGGACTCAGGACCTTCAAGTTTGCAGCTGGCCTGGCTTGTACTTTGGTTCACGATGCCCGTTCCTGCCTGCCCTTTGCTGTGAAGGCCCCAGCAAGTGTCTTGCCTCCCTGAGTCTGGGCTCTGTTTCATTTTCAGTTTAATAGAATTGATGTTACTCACCGCTCCCAGGACACATGGCATTGCTCTGTTTGGCTCTGGCCCTGATTTCAACAGAAGGGGAAAAGAAAAGAGGACTGCCAATAAGGCCATTTCCTTCAACTCTAAGTCCCACTGTGCCTCCTGCTTCTTATGAGTGACAAGCCTGAAGGATTCTGAGTAGAATTTTTGAATTAAAATATTTTATGTTGGGGACTGGCCCCGTGGCCGAGTGGTTAAGTTTGCGTGCTCCGCTGCAGGTGGCCCAGTGTTTCGTTAGTTTGAATCCTGGGCGCCGACATGGCACAGCTCATCAAACCATGCTGAGGCAGCGTCCCATGTGCCACAAGTAGAAGGAGCCACAACGAAGAATATACAACTATGTACCAGGGGGCTTTGGGGAGAAAAAGGAAAAAATAAAATCTTAAAAAAAAAAATATTTTATGTTGTCTATCATAGAACGTAAACAGTGAAGGGAAAAGATGGTCTAATTAAAGTCAGCAAGTGTTTATCAAATATCTAGTATTTATCAGCATTACTTACATCCCTAACCTTGTTATAAAAGGCACAGTCAAAAGTAATATAAAATGTGGTTCCAGACTTCAAGGGCGTGCCCAGAAGTCACTACGACTTAAAATCATAGAATGCACATAGAAATGTGGCTAATATTGCGATATGGGTTGTGGATTTAGATGTATCATGACTCAAATTATGACGACCGAAAAGAAGTCACACAGAAAACCTTTGTTTTCATCTTACTTTCCAGCACTAGTCTTTAAAAGAATTCTAACTTTAAGCTCTAAAGTTCTATGAATGGTTATTGTTATAACTAATGATAAAATCACACGCACACAAGTGTGCATATGCACACAGACTTCTACCTTGCATTGCTAACAAATCGGATCAGCTGTAAAGCTGCTAGGGTGGCCAATGAATGGCTACTGACTAGCTGGGTGATCAGTCCATACATTGTTTGGCAAATCAGATCAAGCCACAAAAAAGTAGCTTCAGATAAAGTGAACGATTTAACATAATTTGCTTTCTCATAGTGAGAGGTTCTATTTAATTTTCACACCCTTGTTGTCTGATGTCCTTTCATGAAATACAGTTGTCTACTTCTCAAAACTTCCCTGCTGGTGAAAGATACGCTTTTTTTTTTTTTTTTTTTTTTTTGGTGAGGAAGACTGGCCCTGAGCTAACATCTGTTGTCAATCTACCTCTTTTTTGCTTGAGGAAGATTGTGGTAGAGCTAACATCTTTGGCAATCTTCTTCTATTTTATGTGTGTGGGACACTGCCACAGCATGGCTTGATGGGTGGTGCATAGGTCCATACCCAGGATCTGAACCTGCGAACCCCTGGCTGCTGAAGAAGAGTGTGTGAACTTAACCACTGTGCCACTGGGCTGGCCTCAAGATATGCATTTATTTTTTTAATACATTCTTAATTTCTGGTCTGTAGGAATAAACTGTGCCTCTGGGAAAGAAATGCATTGCATGGATACACTTTATAAAGGTAAACACAGAAGCATTCTGCTTTCTGTTAATTAATGATAGCGATGTCAAGTTTTTATAGGAAACCAGTTTTGCTTTTGAACACCAGAGAGATCTTTGAGCATAAGAAATATTTCAATTTAGGAAAACTATAGCACAGCCAAAAGTCCAAATGTAACAGGCGAATTACGGTTGGTTTAGAAAATTGGGTGCAATAAGAATTGGTCCATGAATGTTCAGTAAATACAACTGGACTCCTGAAAATATTTTCTTGAAGCTAAAGACAACTCTGAAAGTTGGGATTTGTTCCAGCATTTTCCCAGGAGTTGGAGTTCAGATGCATAGGCTGGGACCATAGGAGGCTGGAGTTGTGAGCAGCCCACTGGGTAGCGCCATGCCTTGGGCGTGCCAATGCCTTGCTGGCTGATGATGGATTGATAGTCCCTGTCTCCAAATGGAGGCTGACTTTGACCTTTTTGCAGAATGGGAGTTTCAGCCTCCTCTTGTTTTTATTCATTAGGAAGTTATTTATGAGTGCTCACTAACGGCGACATGACCTCCTTGATATATTTAAAGCAACCCTAGGCTGGTGTTCTCAAAGGTTTCATTGTACACACAGATGCTTCAAGTCAGCAGGAACTTGGAGTTTGACAGGGTGAGAGGCAAACGATGTGAGGGCTGAGTCATTCTGCAGAGCATGCCAGATAACCCCTCTTATGCAACCGGTTCTATTCTAGTGCCATTACCAACTCTGCACCATCCAGACTGCATCTGCCTTGGGCTTGTGCACAGTTGTCTGCTTGAAGATGTAGTTGGTGATAAAGGAATGATGAAAGTCAGTACAGTTACTGAAAGTGAAAACACAAAAGTCTAGGTTCTCTGAGCGTTCCCAAATGTGTCTGCCCTTTGCCTTCCAGGAATCAGTCCTACAGAGATATTCAAACAAGTGTCCATTAATATATACACAATAAAGTTAATTATAGCATCATGTAGTATTAGAATGACAAACTAGAAACAACCTAAATGGGAGGATGGCCGTAAATCAGGATATAGTTATGCAACGGAATATTATGTAGCTGTGAAAAACAGCCAGTCAGCTTTATATGGATAAGGATGTCCACCATAGGTTGCTGAGGAGAAAACATAAATGGCATATATATATATATATATATATATAAAATATCCCATTTCTGTATTTTAAAAACCTGCATGTATGTAACGGTGCTGCCTTTGGGCACCAGAGTTGGAGGAAGTGAGGGAGAAATCATCACTCTGCCTCTCTGCATTTCTGTATTATTGGAAAGTTGGCAATGAACATGTATTACTTCTGTAACTAAAAATATATTTTAAAAAGGAGATTAAATAATTTAAAAGCTCTTCAGTCAAGATTCCCAGAGTAATCTTGGGATTATACAGTAGCCAAAAAGAATAAATCCATAATTACAAACAGAGCGTCTACGGTAGCTCTAGGGTATGGGACGAAGCATTTCACCCGAGTGTATTTCTAGGAGGCGTGTTCTGTCCTCCGAGAGAAGGGAGGACGGTAAGTCCGAGCTGTTTATTGCTCTGGCCTCTTTGTTCTATCAGTTTGATGATACTATTACTAACACACATTATTCATTTCCTATTTTACAGTTTACAAAGCACTTTTCACGTCTGGAATGATACTCACAACAGAGCTCCGAAGCTCTACTATTATCTACTATTATCCTCATTTTCAGAAAAAGCAATTGAGGTTTAGGGAAGTTAGCTGATGTGCTCTAAATCACACGACTAGTTAGGGCGGACCTCCAGGAGGAGTCAGATAGGGATTCTATCCCCAGTTAGCCGTTAATTCTAGATAAATCACCGTTTTTCTAGGTCTCAGGTTCCTCAACCATAAAACTGGGATGGGGAAGTCTTCTAAGTATGATAGTATACAGTTTTTTAAATGAAACTGTGTAGATACTCCTTAACCCACACGCCCCCCTCCCAATTAACTTTGGGACAATTCCATGGATGTGTTTAAAGATACTTATCCTTTCTATTAGTTTATTTAGGTGTAAGGTAAAGGCTGTATATTTATGCAGAGTTTTAAAGGACGAATTATTGCAGACTGGTGGAAGGGACCCAAGGCGATATGGTCGCATCATGCCTGCCGTGTGCCTCCTTCCCACTTGGCACTGATGAGAACCCAGGAAGCTCCTGGACAACGTGGATGTGTACTAACTCAGGTGGCCATCGCCCACCACGGATGAATTATAGTTCTTCTTTCCGGGCCTTGGAGATTTCAGCTGCTTACATAAGGATTCCACTTGAATTAGAGTAGAGAGATGGTTTTATACAGATCTAGTTGGTACCTGGTAGCTCTAAATAAATATTTGCTAAATAACTGAATTTACAGCATGGATATTTGGCAATGGGTCAGAGTAAAAGAAATGGGCTTTTATTATGACTGAACTGTTGGCTCAGTCTTGTTAGTACCATCTCCCAAACATGTGAATCCTAACTGTTCACTAATCAACACAATTTTCATGAGCCTAAACCCATAGGGCTGTGTTTTGAGATGAAGGTTTTGTTTTTATTCTGGTATGGTGAGGCCAATAGCTCAAGAGATGATTGCCATTGAAAAGGTTGTTACTCACAGTTCCCAAGGGGATGGGCTACACTATGCCATGAGTTGGGGGGCATTTGGGGAAGCACCACCATCAATCAGGAGGCAGAGGGAGCAGGGGGAAAACATAGGCAAGAGCACTCATTGAGTTTCCACGGGAAGAAACAGGTGAGGCAGGGTAAACAAGCTTAGGATTGGCTAGTCTGAATAATCCCAGCAGGTTCTGGGGTATAGGGGCTGTCTCTAGTTGTCTGGTACCTGGCCCCAGGGTGATTAGGACAGGGGATAGTGGCTCAGCATGTGAAAGCCCAGTAAAGGAGGTGGTTTGGTCATGGCTTTGGATTGGTTGGTTTGCACGTAAAAGGTAGTCTGCCATGTGAGTCCTTCACTATCTCTAGGAATTGATCATCCCTGGGAGGGGCAGTCTCTCAAGGGTCAACAAGGCCCCGGATGTCAAAGCATCAAAATAAAAAGACATGCTTGATACAGGCTGATATGAATTAGATTAGCCTTAAAAGGAAGCAAAGCATTGGCAAGCAGGAGTGCTAATAAAAATTGGCTATATAACCCATCACTCTGTATAACACTATGTGTAGTAACACATTACACTTTCATGCAGATCACTGGTTTGGCATTAGTAAGTATGGGAAAGGCTTATATGTGTTTTTTCCTTCCAAGACTACTAGATTGTCATTTGAGATATTTTATTTCTTCAGTTTTCCTGCAATTAAGCTATACAATTACCAGGTGGCAGTGGGTTCTTTATGGTGGATTTTTAGCCCCTCCCACTCCTTCCCTCCATCCATATATTTGCACACATATATCAACTCATCTGTCAAGTTGAGAGGTAGTATATATTTACAAATGTGTGTGAATGAATGCAAGTTGATATATACACACACCTTGCATTATCTACCTTTTATCAAGGTACAGGAAGGCAAAACATGAACCTTAATATAAGTACCATGGAATTTCAACAAAAGTGCATCTTAAAGTTGAAAAAGATTTATCACATTATTGCCCCTCCAAGCCCCAACACCTGCCTCTTCCCTTGTCTAGTTAGGAAGAAAAGGTCCTTGAAAAATACAAATAAGTACAAATAAGCACACAGCTTTCATTTTTTCAGGAATGACTTACGTAAACACATCATCAGGATCAATAGATTTGTTTCCTGTAACTTGAGTACCCTTAAGAAAATTGACATCAAAAATTAGCCCACGTATGTTATTGAACATTGGTCTTGTTTTTACAGTGAATCATGAGTGCCATTGACTCTGTTCTCTTCTACATGAGCCCATCTGGGTGAGCACGCCCTCCTGAACACCAGTGAGGCATGGCGAGCCATGGGCTGCCGCTAATGCTTTGTTCTCAGGCCGCTTCCACAGAGCACCAGGGGGTCAAACTTCTTTTTGGCCTATGTGCTGAGGATTTCCTTCCATGTAGGATTGTTTTTTTCCTTGAGGAAGACTGGCCCTGAGCTAACATCTGTGCCAATCATCCTCTATTTTGTGTGGGATGCTGCCACCACGTGGCTTGGCAAGTGGTGCTAGGTCTGTGCCTGGGATCCGAACCTGCAAACTCTGGGCCGCCGAAGCAGAGCATGTGAACTTAACCACTATGCCACTGGGCCGGCCCCTACAAACACCATTTTTTAATATGTATACCCATTTGCTGGTTCAGCCAGAGAAGCAACTGGTCTCTGGGCCAGAAGCTCTCTCTGCTGGAGGGGTCCAACTTAACCTTTTAGACCACTAATTTCTTTCTTTCATGACCTCATTCATGGCTGCACAACCTCCCTTTCTCCAAGCCCCTACTCAGAGCACTCAAAATGGTGCTAATTAAGCCCATGTAGCCAAACTTCTAATAGCTAACTAATATACTTTTTTCTTATCATAACACCATTAACAAGGGAAATAAGCCCCAGTTCAGCTTCAGTGGAACCCTCTGTGGTCTGTGCCTAAACCCCAACTGTGTTCTTAACACCTTTCACTTTTATGGCACTAAGAATTTAAACATTCTTCAGTTTCTCCTTCCTTTTTAAGTTTTTCTTCATTTTTTGTTTTTGGTTCTTTCTCCATAAAATATTCATGACCTGTCCACATTCCCCTGGATTTATTAACTTAGCTCCTTTTATTTCTACTAGTTAACCTTGATGTCTTTCCTTCCTCCTGTACAATAAATTCCTCTTCTGGATCAATACTGCTCACTCAGTATGCACCTGCCTGATAAGTGAGTCTCAAAAAACGTGGGTCGTTTTTCAGAGTCCATACTCAGAGTCCAAAGGCAACCTCTAGGGTTTTGATAACTTGGTTCAGGCGATTAGGACAATAGCTACCTGGGCTTCATTCTGTTAAATGCTAGGTAGAAATCCATTCTGATTGAATTCAAAGTGAAGTTGAAAGGAAAAAAAACATTCCCAGCTGTTTGATACAGGAAACAGCTCATGGTTCAGCATAAATCTGAAGACTCACCAAATGCATCTTTCCTGTGACTGTAACAGACACAATCATTTGCACTCAGGCTTCTCTGTTGCTCTCTGGAGCATCTACCACAATCATTCTCAAGCATTTGCTAGTCCTGGATGGCAGATAGAGCAGCACCTTGGGTGAGGGAATGAGTGCTCAGCTGAAATAAATGCCGGAAGAAAATGAACGCCTGGAGCTCAGGAGGATTAGCTCAGACATTCACTTTCTAGCGGGTAGGAATTTTAATTGTCACGTCTTTTGGAATTCAGTAGATCCTTGGAGATCAAAGAGGGAACACAGTCAGGGAGGAGGGGAAGTAGCAGCCAACTGTGGGCTACCTGTCTGAAAAAGGAAGCAGTTAACCACTGTATTAGTTTCCAGGTGCTGCTATAACCATCCCTTTAAGGACTTCAAACAAGATAATTCATTACCTTACCATTCTGTAGGTCGGAAGTCCAAAATTAGTCTCCCTGGGCTAAAGCCGAGGCATCAGCAGGGCTTCATTCCTTTCTAGAAGCTCTGAGGGAGAATCTGTTTCCTTGCCTTTTCCAGCTTCCAGAGGCTTCCTGCATTCCTTGGCTTGTGGCTACTTCCTCTATCTTCAAAGCCATCAACAGTGCATCTCTCTAATCCTTTTTCTATTGTACACCTCTCTCTGTCCACAGCCAGGAAAGGTTCTCTGGTTTTAAGAATACATGCAATTAGATTGGACCCACCTGGATAATCCAGGATACTCTTCCCCATTTCAAGATCCTCACCACATCTGCAAAGTCCCTTTTGCCATCTAAGGTAACATAGTGATAGGTTTGGGGAGGAAGGAGAAGAATTATTCTGTCCTACCACAACCACAAAGTTGATGTCCTCACTGAGATAGAAAAAGAAAGCCTCTACCTTTAGCCCTAACTTTTTTGTCTCCCTCAGATCTTATGGGATATCCATAGATTTTTTTTAAAAAATCTTCTATTTGACATTAAATCATTCTATGACAAATGAAATTTTCTTATGGACAAGCAACAATGTTGTTAATGATATCATAATTTTTCTTTATTCAAATTATCACTTTAATTTCAGTTTTAGGGGTAACTTTGGCCTCTCTTTCTTTATGTCTCTACTTCAAACATACATGAGATTTCTCTGCCTTAAAAAGAACTTTAATGTTCCTGACCTCTCTAGCTGTAGAATGATTCCTCTCCCTTGTGGACTGCCAAAGTTCTCCAAAAATTAATCAACATCTGTTATTTCCCGCCCCGCCTCACTTTCTATTCATCTCTCAGACCCCAGAAGTTTGGTTCCTGCCTTAACATCTCTATTGACACTGACTCACTGAAGGCCCCAGGGATCATGTCACTGAGGCCCTTTCTCTTCTATCAGCTGCTGGATGTTGCTGCAATTCTCAATACCATTAACTAGGCCCTTCTTGAAACTCCCCATCCCCAGCTTGTGTGGCTCTCTTGATTCGACATGCTGCCAGACTCTGGCTCCACTTCGTTCACCTAGCCCTTGCCTCCAGACATGGTCTTAGCTCTTCTCTTTTATACTGACTCCCACAGACTTCTCAGCATAATTACCTCTAGGTGGATACCTGCCAAATATACTTTTCTAACTGTGTAATGGACATTTCTATACAGATATCCTTCTGTCCTCTCACACTTAAGTGGCCAGAGCTTAAATCTCCAAATCTGTTCTCCCTCTTGATTTATTTATAAAATTGCTTATATAAAGACTGTTTATTCATTTTAGTCAATAAATTCATCACTGTCCTAGTCATCTTGGCTTGAATCTCCAGCATTTGTGTCTGACTGTTTTTTCCCCTTTGGTTGACCTATTCACTATTTTTATTCATTATGTTTCTGGCATCTCTTCCTTAACACCCAGGCCTGGGTGATCTGAAGTCTTTCTCCGCATTTACTTCACCACCACTGCTAGATTATTCCCTAATCTCTCTTCCTCCATCATGTCATTCTTCTCTTCTTCATTGCCTAAGATCTAGTGTTGTTTGAACCCTTTACGGTCTGAATCTAATCAATATTTCCAAATTTATCCTCCATTCTAGCAGGACCAGGATGCCCACTGTCCTGTGAACATAACTTGTTCCTTACTATCTCTGGGTTCACATCGTTTTCCATTCCTGAAATTTCCTCATTCTCTTCCTCTCCACCAATTTACTCTCCTAGATCTTTCAAAGCTCGAGTCCCAGTTTCCTCTTCAATAATTCTTTGGCCATCTGTATTTATAAGATTTCTCCTTCCTCTGAACACACTAACATTTGCTGGGAGTATTGTAGATCAGCAGAGAACGTCCATAAAGTCCAATCATCCACCCATCCATCTTCCTGCAACTGTCACCATGTCCTCAATTCTTTCCACTGTTACCATGGATGAACTCTGCCTGCACCGACCTACGGCAACCTCTCCACTGGTCTACCAGATCCCTTCCCTCTTGCCCATTCGCTGACTTGGCTCCAGCAAGTCTGCTGCTCTTTTCTGTATCAATTTCTCTATCCCTCCTGGATCGCTTCCATCACTGTACAAGCATGCTGTTATCTTCTCATCTGCAATAAAACAAACAAATCCTCTCTTAATCCCACTTCTGCCTCTAGCTATTATCCATTTTTTTCTCCTTCTCTGTACGGCAAAACTCTTTGAAAAAGTGTTCTATACCCACTGCTCTAAATCTCTCTTCCCATTCTCTCTTGAATGCATTCCGATGAGGCTTACATCCCCAACACTGTGCTGAAAATGCTCTTATTAAGGTCACCAAAGACCTCCACTTCGCTAAATCCAATACTCAATTCTCATTTCTCATGTTGCTTGACCAGTCAGAAACTTTGAGACCTTGATGACTCTCTCCTATTTGAAACACTTCGTTCACCTGGCCTCCTGGATTCCTCACTCTCCTAGTTCTCTGGCATTCGCCCTCGGGCTGGTTCCTACTCACCTCCTAGACCTCAACTTTAGCAGTTTTCCATTTCTCAGTCCTTGGCTCTCTTCTATTTTCTATCAACACTCACTCCCTGGGTGACATCATCCAGTTTCATGGTTTAAAGTACCATCCATACGTGGATCTTGTTGGCTCCCAAATTTATATCTTTAGCCTGAACCCCTCCCCTGAGCTCACTCAGCAATTGCTCACTCAGCACCTCCACTTAGAAATCTAACAGGCATCTCACACTTAGTGCCCTCCAAGCTGAGGTCCTCTTATTGTCTCTACTCCAACCTGCACTTTCCATAGCCTTCCCTGTGTCCATTGATGACAACTCCACCCAGTCCCTTTCTTTCTCTCTCACCACACGATGCATGCATCAGCAAATCCTGTTGGCTCTACTTTCAATATTTATTCAGAATACACCCACTTCTTGCCATTCTACTGTTATCCTCCAGCCTAAAACACTGTCTTCTCTCTATAATGATACAAATAACAAGAGTGCAGGCCCTGGAGTCACACTATGCAGGCTTCAATCCTGGCTCTGCCACTGACTAAGAGTACGACCCTGGGCAAGTTATTTACCCTCTCTGTGCTTCAGTTTCCTCATTTATGAAATGGGGATAATAACAATTGTTATAAGGATGAAATAAGAAAAACATATAGAGTACTTAGAACAGTGCCTGGCAAATAGTATGTGGTCAACAAATGTTAGCTACATATTGTTATTCTATAAATATATAAAAGTTCAATGACAAAAGTGGAAAGTAGTAGGCAAGAAGAAATTGTCATTCTTCTAAGCATAAGCCATCCAAATCTTTAAATACCCAAACCCACACTGAACAGGGCTGGGGATTTACTGTTCCAACCCGCTCTGACCTGTGCCTACTGCTTGGTATGTTGCTTATTTTGCATAGCTTTTACCTATAGATTTATAGAATAACAGTGGGCAGCTAACATTTCTTGATCATGTACTATTTGCTATTGTCACCTCTTTTTCCTTTGTCTTGAGAGTCATTTCTATAGCTCTTCTTCTCCAAACCTCTTTTCACTTCCCTGGAACCTCAGAGAGCCTTAGTCCTGATCATGGCTATGTCCTGGGTTGACCTCCCCCTTTCAGGGTTCCATAGCTAGTTTGCTGTTGTTGCCAGCAAATAGAACATTTAAAAGGGTGCTCTATAAACCCAATTAGCAGTACTGCCATGAGAGCCATTTTAAGTTCTCATTTTATTGATACAAAGAACCTGAGCTTCTTGGCAAAAGTGGTTGATATAGAATGGAAAAGGGTAAACTGCTGAGTGAGAATGGAAAAAGCAAGTAATTAAAACTACACCCGCAAAATTCACGACCAAAAGAGCCAGACAGCTTTTGGAAAAGGAAATTGAGAAATTGAAGAATTTCCCTTAATATCCAGAAAATAGCCTTTTAAAGTTGGGATTAAACTTCAATGTTTAAAACTTCAGGGATCCCTTTCAGCTAAATATGAGGATTCTTATGAGAGAATCCCTTCCTGTTGTGGTTTTGTTTCAGCGGGATTCTTAAGGGCACACGGTGACCCAGCTGGAAAATACTAAGAGACATCTCCCCCGCTGTCAATCCCCTCCCTGACTTGCCATTCACATAGTCCAAGGCTCTTGGTCACATACAGATTGTAGACACCAAATAAATTAGGCAGATGGAACTCATACATCAAAGCCACCTACATGGATTCCTTTTTGGCCATTGGTGCGTTTCCTCTCTCTCTTTTTTAATCAGCCCCATAAATCTGACCCTGACAAGGTCCTACCTCTCCATACCAATAGTTGGAGATGAGATGGTAATTTGTCCTCAAGCTTTCATTTGCTTCTCCACTTGAGTGACCGTCAGTGCCACATGGCACCCATTCATTACGGGGGCTCAGGTGCGGCTGCGGAGAGGTGTGTGCCAAGTCCTGCCAAACTGGTTACTCTTTCCAAAAGAACAGGATGTTTCTCCAAGCACTGTGCACATCAGATGATTACACTCTACTGTGCCTGATGAAATCCTGGCATGCTGTAGAGAACATAATACATTGTTATATATTCTTCAGAGTATCTGATTCATAAGAGCTATTCATGTACTGGCTAAGGATCACCTGGACTCAAATAATTTTTCAAGAGTTTTATCCAAATCAAGAATTGAAGATAAAAACAGAGTTGTCCAGGGTGCTGACCTTACTCTCTGAAGTCGAGGCAAATGCCTATGGACCTGAGTTGAATTCATCATCTTCAAGCATATGACTCAATATTTGTCTCCTGGTCTTGGAAATGCGAATCTGGAATGTTGACCTAGTTCATGTGGGCTAAGTTTGGATTTCTCATCATTCGTGGAGATCTGCCTTCTGGCTTCTAGCAGCTGCATCTTGGCTAAGTCTTAGATCCTTCCTGAGTCTTTGCCATTTTCTTCCTGCCTTTCTTAGAAAGAGTCTGTCTCTTTTTTCATATATAAATTATTTTATTGAGATCATATTGGCTTATAATATTGTGTAAATTTCAGGTATACATTATTATATTTCAGTTTCTGTGTAGACTGCATCATGTTCATCACTAATAAGCCTAGTTTTTTGTGGATTTTTTTGGTGAGGAAGATTTGCCCTGAGCTAACATCCACTGCCAATCTTCCCCTTTTTTTGCTTGAGGAAGATTAGCTGTGAGCCAACATCTGTGCCATTCCTCCTCCACTTTGCATGTAGGATGCCTCCACAACACGGCTGATGAGTTGAGTAGGTCTGTGCCCAGGATCCAAACCCACAAACCCGGGCCGCTGAAGTGCAGCATGCGCAGAACCTTAACCATTCAGCCACAGGGCCGGACCTAATAGTCTAGTTTTTATCCATCACAATATATATGTGCCCCTTTACTCCTTTTGCTCTCCCCCTAACCCCTTTCCCTCTGGTAACCACCAATCTGTTCTCCTTATCTATGTGTTTGTTTAACTTCCACATATGAATGAAATCATATAGTATTTGTCTTTCTCTATCTGACTTACTTCGCTTAGCAGTATACCCTCAAGGTCCATCCATGTTGTTGCAAATGGCATGATTTTGTATTTTTTTATGGCTGTGTAGCATTCCATTGCATATATGTACCACATCTTCTTTGTCCATTCATCCATTGATGAGCGCTTGGGTTGCTTCCACGTCTTGGCTATTGTGAATAATGCTGCAGTGGACATAGGGGTGCATATATCTTTTTGAAGTGTTGATTTCACGTGCTTTGGATAAATTTCCAGTAGTAGAATAGCTAGATCATATGGTATTTCTATTTTTAATTTTTTGAGAACTCTCCATACTGTTTGCCATAGTGGCTGCACCAGTTTGTATTCCCACCAGCAGTGTATGAGGGTTCCCTTTTCTTCACATCCTCTCTAACCTTTGTTATTTCTTGTCTAGTTAATTAAAGCCATTCTGATGGGTGTGAGGTGATATCTCATTGTAGTTTTGATTTGAATTTCCCTAATAATTAGTGATGTTGAATATCTTTTCACGTGCCTTTTGGCCATCTGTGTATCTTCTTTGGAAAAATGTACGTTCATATCCTCTGCCCATTTTTTCATTGGGTTGTTCATTTTTTTGTTGTTGAGTTATACGAGTTCATTATGTATTTTGGAAATTAACCCCTTGTAGGACATATGATTTGCAAATTTTTTCCCCAGCTGGTGAGTTGTCTTTTTGTTTTGTTGGTGGTTTCCTTTGCTGTGCAGAAGCTTTTTAGTCTGATGTTTTCCCATTTGTTTAGTTTTTCTTTTGTTTTCCTTGCCTGAGTAGACACGGTATTCAAAAAGATACTGCTGAGATCGATGTCAAAGAGTGTACTACCTATGTTTTCTTCCGGGAGCTTTATGGTTTCAGGTCTTACATTCAAGTCTTTCATCCATTTTGAGTTAATTTTTGTGTATGGTGTAAGATAATGGTCTACTTTCCTTCTTTTGCACATAGCTGTCCAGTTTCCCAAAGCAATTTATTGAAGAGACTTTCTCCATTGTATGTTCTTGGCTCCTGTGTCGAAGATTAGCTGTCCATAGATGTATAGTTTTATTTCTGGGCTCTCAATTCTGTTCCATTGATCTGTGTGTCTGTTTATCTGCCAGTACCATGCCGTTTTGATTACTATAGCTTTGTAGTATATTTTGAATTCACAGAGTGTCATACCTCCAACTTTGTTCTTTTTTCTTGGGATTGCTTTGGCTATTTGGGGTCTTTTGTTGTTCCATATAAATTTTAAGATTCTTTTCTCTATTTCTGTGAAGAATATCATTGAGATTCTAATTGGGATTGCATTAAATCTGTAGATTGCTTTAGGTAATATGGACATTTTAGCTATGTTTATTCTTCCTATCCATGAGCAAGGAATATCCTTCCATTTCCTTGTCTCTTCTTTGGTGTCTTTCAATAATGTCCTATAGTTTTCAGAGTGTAGGTGTTTCACCTCCTTGGTTAAATTTATTCCTAGGTATTCTGTTCTTTTTGTTGCAACTGTAATTGGGATTCTGTTCTTGATTTCTCTTTCTGCAAGTTCGTTATTGGTGTATAGAAATGTAACTGATTTTTGTACATTGATTTTGTATGCTGCAACTTTATGTATTTGTTTATTATTTCGAATAGCTATTCGATGCTATCTCTTTTCCTCTTCTCATCCAGACACCGTCCACACCTGGCTCAATATCCGCTTGTCCGCTCGGGGCTTTCCCAGCCCCCTGCATGGGGAGAGCAAGGTCCAGGCACTCCCTATCTTCCCCTAACATGAATTGTACCCATAAAATGCAGTAGCTATGGGTATTCATCTTCTACAGAGGTCTTTCTATCTAGTCCACTTAAAGACCTGGAGAAATGGAGATACCTGATTGTACTCTGGCAGCTTATTTCGGCTATTCACAAAACAGCAATTAACCCCTTTTATGGGCTCATAACTGAATAGCCTATTGAAAGAGCATACTGTTGTCTTGCACTTTTGAATGCCCATCAGTCTACCCATACTGGAGATGATTTACGTTTTTAGGAGCCTATGGTATGCCTCTGTGCTTTTCATTAGGACACAATCCTTGGGAGAGCAACGTTCTGTACTACATCTAGGATCATGGCCTACAAATGTGAACAGTCACCGAATATCATTGTTGGAGATGATAAATAACAACAATACAACAGCTGCCATGTATATATGGAGCGCTTACTAAACGTCACCTTTCACATTCACCATGTTGCTAACTGCTTCATATTCACTATGTGTTCGATTCTCATAGCAACCCTAAGGATATTATTACTCTGATCCCCATTTCACAGATGAGAAAACAGAGGCTTGGAGAGATTAAGTAAATCCCTCTTTCTCACAAAAAATCACACTAGAATTTGAACTCAAGTCTCTCTGACTCCACATCTCAGACTCTATATTGTCCTGTCACCATGTCATCATAGCATATTATTAGACTCCCTTGTCTTGACTTTGTGGACACGCATTTTCTTCATTTCCCTCCTGCTTTCCTTCCATAGTCTCCTTTGTGGCACCGGGTCCTCCAGTGGAGCTTTGCGTGCTCGAGTGCCTCACAGCCTGCATTGACCTGAACCTCTTAGTTTTTCCAGCTACACTTTTTCCTAAGCAATCTCATCTAGTCTCGTGAATTTAAAGATCAACGTACATGTCACACCTACATGCTGACATCTCTAAAATGCAAATCTTCATTCCAGACTGCTTCCCTTACTCTCAGTTTCATACATCCAACTGGGATTTCTAAATGGCATCTCAAACTTAACAAGTCCAAAACAGAGTTTTTGCTTCTCCCCCAAGAATGTACTCCATCTCAGTACATGATACCACCAATCGAACACTCAAACCAGAAATATAGGCATGCTTCTTGATTTCTCCTTTCCCTCATCTGTACTCACGGTAATTTTGTGACTTCAATGTCTCTCCACTTCTGTTTCCACTGATGTCTCTTTTGTCTAAACTACTAATATCCTTCATCCGGACTATTGCAATAGCCTCTTGACTGGTTTCCCTGCTTTCACACTTACCACCTCCAGCCCCAATTCATTTTTCACATAGTCATCTGAGCGATATTTCAAACATGAATCAACTCCAGGCCCTCCTCTGCTTAAAACTCTTCAAAGATTTTCTTGTGACTGAAGTCCAAACTCTGTAGGACAGCCTTCAAGACCATGTATGATCTGGCCATTGACTAACTCTGAAACTGAATCTGGTACCACTTGCTGCCTCATTCACTTCTCTAGTGATACAAAGCTCTTTCATGCCACAGGACTTTTGCATTGGCTCTTCCCTCTGCCTGGAATGCTCTCTCCCTGGCCCATGGGAGCTCAATAAATGTTAATTGAACAAATAAGAATAGTAGATTGCCACTCCTCCTTGAATAATATAAATAATAAGTAATATGAACAAAAATCATGTCATTAATAACAGCCATTTGTATTTATGATATTTAAATTATATGCACTTAATAGAATTAGGCTATGGGTTTTCGGAAGCATGTTTATATTTTTTACGTGGATGGAGTAGGGAGGAGAAGGGAGTGGGGATGAGAGTGGAATTACCATATTCAGCATGTGGTAATCATGAATCATTAATCCTGGGAGTAGATGATATCACTGTTTTTCAGAACTTAGGTCATTTGGAGAGGTCAATTAACTGGCTAAGGGTGGGCAGGTGGGAAGCAGTGGGTCTAGAATTCACAGTGGTCTGACCCCAGCACCCAGGTGTGGTCCCCAGATCCTGACCCTTGGAGCGGACACAAGTGAGAGAGGAGGTCCAAAGGTAAGAAAAAGGGGGCACACCTGGAAACACTGGCTTTTGTTCCCACGGGCAGCATTGCAGGCTGCTGTGAATCGGAGAGACTGGATGACTCTGCTTTGGTTGTCAAACATGGCCTGAAGGAGCTAACGGAGACCCCAACTTCAAAACCCAGTATCTGTGCACACAGACGAGGTGGGGGACACAGTTAGGTATGGCAATTAACGAGCTGCCATCTGCTGAAACATCACACCCTGAGTGGGACTTAACATGGTTATGGGGTTCTTTGAACGTGTTTTTTTTTTTCCACCATATGTGCTTAAAGGCTCCAAAAAGGAAACAGCTTAATCCAGGAATGTGAAAAAGAATGGTGACATTCTGTGGTGTGTCAGTGAAATGAGAAACTTATCAGGCACCATCTATTTCAGGGGTTTTGTGGTATTTTATGGTTCCAGGCTTCTAGTTAGTGACAAAATGGCACTGCCAAGATGACTTACCACATGCGTGGGGTAGAGAAGAGCACTGTGGTAGGCGCTACTTCTAAAATTTACTTTTGGCTTTGCCCTGGACTAAGTTGACACACATACAGAAAATATCCCTTTTCTTCCAAAGCCTAACTGAATTAGCATCTCTTCTACTTTGCTTACTCATATTCTTTCCAGTGGAAACTAATCTCTCTGTACTAGGTTTTCCTGTTGCATTTTATTTGAGCTTCTGTGATAGCCCTCATCCCAGGCCACCTCTCTTTGTAGCCTCTTGCATTTCTATCTCCCTCCTCCACTAACCTGGAGCTCTCTGAGAGCACAGGCCATTTTTTTTTTCCCATCTTTTCATAATCCAGTAGGAACTAGCGTAATAACTTACTTTGGAGGTGCTCAATATATGTTGTTGAATTAAAATAAAATTGTTTCAGGAAAACAATTTAGAATGATGACCTTAACATAAGATACCTCAATTATTTTCAGAAATGACATATCGGAGATCAACAACATCATTGACTACATCTTCACATTAAATGCTAAAAAAAGGATCTGATATTACCAAGAAAAAAAAATCCCCTCTCTTTATGAAAGCCAGTGCATGGTTTTGGTTAAATTGCGTAGTCTAAAGTCTGCGGAATCCAAATGTTGGAAATGAGGAGGGATATTGCTTTTGGTCTCAGCACTGGCGCAAAAAGGTGAAAGCCTTTTAGAATATTCATGGGTGGCAATGGTTAGCTTAGCATAGGTATGTCAATACATCACTGCCACAGCTCTGTGATAATTAGAGATCTTTGTGTATGTGTGTGTATGTGTGCACAGACTTTTTTATAAGGAAATATTTATTTAAGAACTTCCTGACTATAAAGAGAAATACAATGAATGTCATAAAGCACCTAGATGGTGTGGTAAGTGTGTTTGGAGAAGGCAAAAGTATTTTGTTTCCTAAATCTTTAAACATGGCCAACACATCAGCTGGGAGGTTTAAATGCTGTGGGAATACTGATGGTAACAAAGAAGGACTCTAGAGTAACATAGCGGATAATTCTCTCCAACCTAGAAAGGAGAGTTGGAAACTGAAGGATGACATAATCAAAGTAACATTTGAGGACGGTGCATTTGGCAACAGTATCCTGAATAACTGAGGCAGGGTTGCTCCTGGAATCATGGGGCCAAGGAGAAAGATGTATTAATAGTCCAGGTGAGGTGACAGAGGCATAGTGATAGGAAGTGGTAAAATATAGAGGAACGATCAGCTGTAAAAAACAGTTTAAAGGGAAAATTTCTATGACTCTGTGAGTGTGATAGATAATTCTAAAATATTGAGTTTTAGTGACTTGAATGACTTACCACCAGAGAGAAAGAAGTGGGGAGGGGAAGCTGGACCATAGGGAAATATAAGAGTTTACTTTTGGACATGTTGAGTTCAGTAATACAGTCAGACTTGGGGCTGGCTTGGTGGCCAAGTGGTTTAAGTTCCACTCGTTCTGCTTCGGCATCCGGGGTTCATGGGTTTGGGTCCCGGGTGCAGGCCTACTCCACTCATCAGCCATGCTGTGGAGGCATCCCACATACAAAGTAGAGGAAGACGAAGTAGAAGAAGACTGGCACAGATGTTAGCTCAGGGCCAATCTTCCTCAAGCAAAAAAAGAAGAGGATTAGCAACGGGTGTTAGCTCAGGGTGAGTCTTCTTCCTCCTCCCCCCCCAAAAAAGAGAGGAAAAATAATACAGTAAAGACAACCAGGTGGAAATTCTCTGGCTTAATCTGTGTCATTTTAGGCCATTGTTTTTCTTCAAGGGATGCACTGGGAATATCAGATCTGGAGATGGCAAAGAGAAATTTAAGACAAGTGTAGAGCGAGCCAAATTTGAAAACGCTGAGGTCACAGCACAGCCACAGCTGGGACATGCCGCATTTTCTGGTTGGATATTTGATCTCGCATCACGTTGACTGCCTGCCAGGCTCAATGCCTTCATCCATTGACTGTGTTCTGGCTTAGACTCCTGCTTCTACTCATCCACAAGTATTTAGCTTGTAGTCAGGCATTAGAACATGTCAACTTCAGGATTTGAAAATGTAGAAAAAAAATTCTTATTTTATGGTGGCCCCAAATATTGAAGCCTCCGAATTTGTGAAGTAGACATATAAATCAAAGAGTTATGTTCTGACTGGAACGCCAATATCTCTGATCTAATCATCTTGGTAAAGTTTAAGCCATCCTTTGAGAACTAACTCAAAAGTTGCTGACTCTAAGTGGCCTGCCTGACTCCCCCAGGCAGTTAAGTCTTTTCTTGTCCATCTTCTCACAACACTTTATTCTTGTTTCTGCTTGAGCATGGAGAACCGTCTACGTGGCTGTCTCTTGCCACTAGACTGGGAGCATCTTGAACATGGGAACCATTTACTCCTTTTGGTATTTCCCACTCCCCTAACAGAGTGAGGATTAGTGGGTGATATTTCATTGTTGGAAATATCCAAAAGAGAAATTTTCAGAACATGGATGGAGCAGTGTGCAGTGGCGGTGGCAAAGCCTGCATACACATCATATGTCACATCCCCGCTGATCCCGTTAACGCTGCACCAGCAGAGGCAGCACTGTCATTACATGCTGCTGGCCCATATTTGTAATGTGTGACATTTTTTATGAAATACTGTCAAGGGTAATCCATCATATAGTAACCTTTGGATTATATGCTGAGACTGGTCTTAAACATAGACATAAATGAACTTCAAGGATAATGCTATTTTCTAAGAAGGGTCTAATCAAAGAGTTCTTGGCTAGGAAAATGAGCCAGAACATTATGTTCTTTTAAGTTAAACAGAAGTGCCTAAAAAAGAAGTGTCCTTCTGTCTACTCCAGTTGGGGATGGGGTTCTCGTGTGAAGATAATCAGGTGACTCTGAAATGCGGCGGAATATTTATTTCTTGTTGAATGTCACTGTTTGAAAAGAGAGTGAGGACTTGCTGAGGGTTTGACCACCCTTGTGACTTGAGAGGTTTGTAATCTCACTTTATCTCAAGAGGCACTTTTTAAAATAAAAGGACACATGACAACTTGAGTAAATTTCAGATGTCAACTGTGGGCTTACAGTTAAAGATATTCTCTCTGTGTACCCACAAAGATCTAGGATTTTACATGTATTTTAGAATATAAATAAAGGAAAGCTTCTAAGTCTCATCATTTTTGTATAAATCCAGATAAGATTCCTTTGATGAGCTTAGTGTTTCCTGTTAAGGAAGGCTTATAGGTGAAAGGACCGCTAAAATTATAATTCTTTGTCTTCCTTAATTAGACTAGAGCTCGCCATAGATCTTGCTCAAGCTATGAGAAAATCCAAGCAGTAATTCACCTTGTCAGGTCAGCAGAAATGGGCACCGGGTCTGATATGACTGACAGGTTTGCTTAAGTGATCTATCCGTGACCTGAACGGCTCATCGGAACAGTCTCCATCGGAAATGTACCCTCTGAGGATGCTGAGCACAAACAGCAACGAAAATAAATCCCAGCAAGATTCTTATCCAACCCTTACAGATGTCATTTTAGAGGAAATACATAAATCACCTTAATACCAATTGATGTGGGGCACTAATTAATAAGTCCCATTAAATCGTGGAGTAATGACATCTAGTATCTAATGAATGCCTCATAATCTCTTGATCATTAAAATTTCATAGCATAAGAACACAAGAATTGGCATCCCTGGGCTCAGGCAGCATGGTTTTCTGTCTCTGACATGGCCCCAAGGGCATTAAGTGGCACAAGGGTACTGCACCTCTGTTGTAAGACTCTACAACACAAGCAGTTAACTCTTTCAGTACCTTGGGTCCTAACATTCTCTCATTTTAGAAAATGTGAATCTGCCCACCATTCTCAGAACTAACCGCCGCGAGTGCTGAGTGCCCTGGAAGAACAGAGGGAGGTGAGATGTTGACTTTGTCGTGGAGCGTTGCTTTGTCGTTGACTCTCCCAGCCCATGCAGGAAACTTGCACAGGAGAAAATCATTACTCTGATTTATTACTGGGGGTTTCCTTTATTCAAAGGCAATAATCACCTTACAGAGCAGGTGCCATTGCAAGGGTTTATTGATCCTCTGCTCTTCTAGATATTCCAGAAGGTCGTCACTCTGGCGGGAGACGGAGGTGGCCAACGAAAAAGAAGTCCATGTCCCAGCAGGCTGAAGTGAAGTAGGAGAAAATCTCTGGCCGTGGGTCCATCAGTGACACTCTGCGTCTTTTCTTTCAGAAGAGGGGCTAGAGCAGACAGAACGCTTAGAGGTTGCAATGGGCAAGAGAGCGGGAAGGAAAGCGACGACAGAGAGCTGCCAGGGAGTCTAAGAGGCTGCATCCTTCAGGCGGCGCGAGAAAGGGTCTTCAGCTCCAGATCAAGATTCCGAAGAGTTAAATATTACTGCGCAGCCCGACCTGGATGGGATTTGCTTCTGGGTACAAAACGGGACACTGATCAAAATCAACTTGGACAAGTGGCAAGACTGAGTCTGATGATTGTGGATGTCTTTTAAGGTCGTTGGAGGGGAGAGGATGGGAGGCGGTGTGCTCAGGGGTAGGTGGAGGGAAGCATCAAATCCAGGGATATAAAGGGACACGGAGCCGGGAAACAGAGGACAAAATGCGTGGGGAAAGAGAGAGAGGAAGAGTTGAAGAAAAGTAAGGGGAAAGTAGGGACAGGGTTAAGGGGAGAGAGGAGGATAAGAGAGAAGTGAGGGCGGCTAGGAGGGATTAAAAAGGGAAAGGGGATCGCCGGAGAGAAGGGCGGACGGCTGGCTCGGGAGGTGGGGAGGCGGCGAGGGGAGCGAGCGGGCGGGGGGCGCAGAGAGCGGCGAGGGGGCTGGAGAGGAGGAGGAGGAGGGCAAGAAAGTGCGGGAGGCGCGGGGGCGGGCGCGGGGGCGGGCGCGGGGGCTGCGGGCCGGGGAGGGGGCGAGGGCAGTAGGAAGGAGAGCTCAGGCGGGGGAGAGCGAGCGAGCGGGCCGGGAGCCGAGGGCGGGGAGGCCGCGGGAGGGAGGTGGGGGGCAGGTGGGCGAGCGCGGGAGGGAGCGCGGAGAGCCGAGGCCAAGTGCATTGTGTCTGGCGGCGCGCGCGAGCCCACCGGCGGCTGCGGCGGGGCGGGAGCCATGGAGCCGCGGGCGCTCGTCACGGCGCTCAGCCTCGGCCTCAGCCTCTGCTCCCTGGGGCTGCTCGTCACGGCCATCTTCACCGACCACTGGTACGAGACCGACCCCCGGCGCCACAAGGAGAGCTGCGAGCGCAGCCGCGCCGGCGCCGACCCCCCGGACCAGAAGAACCGCCTGATGCCGCTGTCGCACCTGCCGCTGCGGGACGCGCCCCCGCTGGGGCGCCGCCTGCTCCCGGGCGGCCCCGGGCGCGCAGACCCCGAGTCCTGGCGCTCGCTGCTGGGGCTCGGCGGGCTGGACGCCGAGTGCGGCCGGCCGCTCTTCGCCACCTACTCGGGCCTCTGGAGGAAGTGCTACTTCCTGGGCATCGACCGGGACATCGACACCCTCATCCTGAAAGGTGAGCGGCGGGCGCGCCCTGCGTCCCGGGAGCCCGCGCGGGGAGCGCAGCCCGCGGCTTCCCCGGGGCGCGCCGGTCCCCGCGTCCACCTCCCCGCCGCGTCCCCGCGCTCCGCTCCCCCGCACATGCTTTCATCCTTCCCCGCCGCCTCCGTTCCTGACCCCTCTGCCTTTCTTCTTCCCGTCCTTCCCTTCTCTCTCGCTCTTCTTTCTTTCCGTGACTGTCTTCTTTCTTTCCATGACTCTCTTCTTTGCTCCTCATCCTGCTCTTCCCTTTCCCCCTTCCTTCGAGTCTGTGCTTTAGCCCCCCTCGCCTCTGTCTCCTCCTTTTCTCGTCGTCTTTTACTCTCCTCTCGTCCTTTGCTATCTTTGTACACCTGCCAGATTTGGAGTGCATGTGTGCACGCTCCCCACGAGGGCAACAGTCAAAAAGAGCTGACCTTTCCCGGTCGGGCTCCTTCCCTCAAGTTGTGCTTTCCTTTTAGAAATACCTTTGGAAGAAAAGTGATGCAAACCTCAGAAGGGGGGAAAGGATTTTTTTCTTGTATTGTGTTAATGTCGGTAGCATTACACTGATGTGGTCATCCTAGCCTGGCAGGCTAATCGGGAGCTAAGGAGGCCCGAGGAACCTTTCTCCAAACCCCCGAAGTGCAGGGTTCCTGTGGATTAGACCTCAGAGACCGTTAAGTCTTTGGTGGAGGCAGCTGGAGGCAGATAAAACATCTGCTTCCTTTCCCCCTGCCTGATGAGTGGGCACCCCGTCTCCAGTGTCTAGGCACACCGGGGTGAGGGAGGAGAGAAGCTGCATCACCCCTTTCAAGTGGAGCTTTCTGGATTTGAGCATGGAGTCTCTGCAAAATCACTCTCATGTCTGAAATGCCTTTAAGGTTGTTTTTGTTGTTTTGTTGTTTGGCACTGAGTTGTAGCGCATCGATTTGCTCTTCTAAAATCTATGCAACACCTGGCTTCCACGCATGTAATCAGATAGTTTCAGGATTTCTTTTTTGTAATCTCATTCATGTAAAAATACTCGGTGTGACAATACTATTGGTGAAGATTCTTTCCAACTTTAAGAGCTTGACCCTAATATAAATTCTTTTTTCTGAGATGAAAAAATAAATCTTCTTTCCCTTGGACTCATTATTGCAAAAAAAAGACAAAGTCTAAAATCAGTACATTTTAATATTTAGTAGCCATTCAGGAAAGCACATGAACAGACTCGTGTCAGTTTGGAATGGAATTGCATAGAAAGGAGGGGGTTAGGAACGGTTTGGCCTTCAGAGTCGTGTTAGTTGGCATATTCTTCATTTCTCAAACGTGTCAACTTCCTCCTTCCCGTGGCTAGCTCAGCTGGGGACTGCCATCTGAGGTCTGTCTGTGCCTGGAATGACTCCAGCGCTTTTGGGGGAAGCAGATACAGGAAACCTTCCTTTGGGAAGCACACCTTTTTCTTTCCTCTCTTAACTCGCATCCAAATCTCATTTCTCCTCATGAAGATGCTGCATAATTAATTCTGATAGTAGCATAGTACATGAACAAACTGTAAAAGCTGAATTTGGAGGCTCAGTTACGGAATGCTCATTTAGGCAAGGCAATTTTGAAAGCTAAGCAGTGTAGTCTGTCTTTGAAAATGATGGAGCTGCATTTCCTTACACTCTTTCTGTGCCTAGAGTATGTGATTGCATGTAAATTGGATAGAGAGTAATACCTGCAACACCAGGGCATAGTCCAACCCAACAGCAGGAGAGGGACCCCCACAGGACACTGCACATTCCCCCACCTCTGCAAGGGCCCTGGCTTGTTGAGGTGCACAGCTCCTGGGCAGTCTGGAATTGAATAATTTTAGAGGTGGAAAGGGACATCATTGAATCCAACCTCCCACCCATTGTTCAAACTCCCTCCTGCAACCTCTCTGACAAATGGCCGTCCAGCCCAGTACTTCCAGGGGACAGAACTTGTATACTACTTAAAAGAATTATATTTTTCTAGTTGTGAATGCATGTTGAGATTAAAATAATCTTAGATTTGTAATATGGGTGGTGTTTAGCTATTCCTTTGTGCAGAACACTAAAGAGTTCTAGATAGTAATCAGAAGACGTGGGCTCCATTGCTGGCCCTGCCGCCAAATTGCAGTGTATCCCCAGACAAGTGTCCAGGCCTCCTTGGTGTTCGGTTTTCTTGTGTATAGTATTGGGAAGGCTGACTATTCTTTAGGGAATTTTCTAGTTCTAAAATCTGCCATTGTTATAATAATAACAATGTAAATTTAGCTTCTTGGGAAGTTAATGAGCTGACATTATTAAGACGTGGAGCGTGGAAAAAATGACAGACGTCTGTACATTATAGGATCATAATTTGTTGTTTGGGAGATGGCCAAAAATGCCTCAAGCACTTTCACCATTGCTACTAACTTCCCTTGGACTAGTTACATAGCCCTTCTGGATCTCAGTTTCATCATCTGTGAAATGAACAGTTTTAAAATTCTTTGATTCTATGAATAATTTGAGAAAGGAAAATGTCACCAACATTTTCCTTTCTCAAACAGATGATTTTGGCACCCATATTAGGGAAACATTATTACCTCTGTGTTGGCATCTGGCATTAGTGGCTGTGGCACGAATTTCTTAAATGAGCCATAGAAATTGACATCACATCTTATATAAAAATTTGGATAGCTAGGGTCCCAAGTGGCAGTCTTACTTTCTTCTCTGAATTACCTTGTTTCTGAGTCCTAACATTTAGGAATTTTAGTGATAGGAAATGAAGAAGAGTAGATTCAGATGGGAGCGTGAGGAGGGGTAGGATGGGGCCACAAGAACTACCTGGCATATCCGTTGAGCTTTTGAGAGAAAAAGAGGTCAGCCTTTCTTCATGTGGGCTTGGAGGGCAAAGCTAGGTGGTGGGTGAAAGTTGCAGAGAGGAAAATATAGAGTTGGTAATATGGAAAACATTTTTCCAGTTGGAATTGTTTGCATTTCCTGTTACTGGAGGCCAGGCAAGTATTTCTGTGAGATGTCGAGGGAATAGAAACATACAATGTGGACAGAGATCGGTTTAGAAATGAAATGTATAGATGCTGTCTTGTTAATCTACTTAAGAGAAGTCACATGACTCAGAAAAGCATTGGTCTCAAGGGGACAGGTATCTGGCAAAATCATCACGTTCTGATTGTCACCGTTTCATTATGATTCTAGTTCACTTCTAGCCCAAAGTGACCCTAGAAGGTCTAAATTGGACCTCCAACCAGGACCTTCAATAAGGATGGAGGTAAAGTTGTTGATAAACCGATTAAGAACCAAGACTAGAACTCTATGCTACTCTACCAGGCTGACAAAGGGCCACTCACCAATATAGTATGAATACAGTTGTTTCTCCAGCAGCAAGTTCTCTTGACCGCTATATTGACCAATCCACGTTTCACTAGCTTGCCTGCTGGGATAACATGGGAACTTACAAATGCTTTAGAGATAGTAGGTTCACACTCTATTTCCGTGGTTTACGATCCAATGCCACAAATACCCATTGAAAGCCTGTTATGTGCAAGGTAACATTAGGAAGATTTCATCTACACCTGCAGGGGTTCTTTTGTGTTTGAGTTGGTCAGTTGACTCTAAATTATTCTTCCATTGTATGCCCCTTTTTCAGCTTACTTTCTGTTTTTTTTTTTTTGGATGAGGAAGATTGGCCCCAAGCTAACATCTATGCCAGTCTTCCTCCATGTTGTGTGTGGGATGCCACCATAATATGGCTTGATGAGTGGTGTGTAAGTCCGTACCCAGGATCCAAACCCGTGAACCCCAGGCTGCTGAAGCAGAGCTTGCAAACTTAATCACTACACCACTGAGCCAGCCCCTTGTAGCTAACTTTTGATACTAAGGAAGCTTTGCTGGTCAAAGTAAGGACTGTCTCTGCTAAGTATACAAATGAAGTTGTCTTCCACCCAGCAATAACAGGGCTAGAATAGTTGAGGGAGCCTTGTGGTAGGAACTTGAGAGAATGGATTTAAAGGGTAGGGCCTCAGGCCACGCCCTGTGCCACTGGAAATTTGACTGTTTGAAAGAAGCCTTTATATGTAAAAAATCACAGAAAGGCAGTAAGGCAGGTGGGTGTGGCATGGATTATATAAAGAGCCTAGGAAATGAGCTTCATTCATTCATTCATTCATTCATCCATCCGGTTATTTGCTCAACAAATATATATTGAGTGACAGATAGTGTTCTGGGTGTAGAAGATATAGGGTGAACAAAATGGATAAAAATGCCTGCCTTCATAGAGTTTATTCCAAGTCGTGGGCTTATTTTCTAGTAGGTTATACAGTACCTACTCATCGTAGGTTATGGGAAGGCCGTAGCACTGCTAGTAAGTGACAGAAAATACAGAGCGGTGATGGAGTGCTGTATTCTTTAGGGGTCACCCAGCCACTCTGTTCCAAGTGCAATTCTTATGTTTAAACTCCTGGATGAACAGTAAAAGAGGAGGACGGATGGAGGGAGACTCAGTTGGAAACATATAATGCTTCTTTCAGTTCCTGAAAACACTGATTTTAATAAATAAACATTGATGAGACTTGTGAATACATTATGTAGAACTTTGGAGAAATTAATTTTGAATAGGAATTAGTCATTGAAATCACATTAAAAGTTCCAACAGTTCTTACTAGCTTTAACTTTAATTTAAAAATGTTTGTAATTAAAATTTTTCATTAAAAGCAATTAACATTACTTTTCAAATATATGTACCTTGTTTACATAAATCAGATTCTAATATTATATAGTGCCTGCAATAAACAAAGGGAAATTAATGTTGTAGTGTTTCATTTTTATGAAATTAGAAATGATAGAATTTCAAAAATGCGAAGATTATAACTCTGTATGCATAATGTTAACTTGTATAAATCATTTGGGATTGAATTCTTGAAACTTGAAATAAAACATCTCCTTGTGGTTTCAGAAGCATTTTTCCTCTAATGAGATAAACAGAGATATCAAAGACAGTGGGACATAAATACTTTGTCGTTTTGTTCTCTGCAAGAAAAAGAAAGTAAGAAAATTGGTAGGAATTCATTGGGACTGCTCTTCACTCTGCTAATGATTTATCTGTTTCCCCTGTTGCTTATTTTCCATGAAATTAATAGTCTGTACAGGACCCACCAAGTTCTACCTGACACAGAAATAGATTGATGATTTTCTTCTGCTCGTTTGTAGACCAAAGTATCATTTGTGTTAGAATAATTATCTCCCAAGAGCAGATATATCTAGGCAAGCTGAGAAGCTAGCGCTGTTTTTCCTCCCTGACCCATTAGGGTTCACATCTTGTTCTCAGACCTTCTCTTGGACCAGAAGATGCTGCTGGTAAAGAGATTCCTCAGTTTTGGGGGTGCTGGGGATATCATTAAGACTTCCTTTTTCTTTCTGTACTTCTCCAGCCAAGTGGTCTCTGAAATTGTTTTGAGCATCAATCTAGATAATTTATTTTTATTCATTTTTAAATTATGTGCATGAACTGTACTACCATATACGTCATAAAACACAGACAAAAGCGAATTTAGAAGGGATGTGGTAATGAAGAGATATAATTAGAAGTTCAACTGTTTTTACCCCACATTCCAAAGGATTGCTTGTGTACCCCCTGGCGTGTACATACTCCACTTTGAAGATTGTTTCTCTCACTGCTCATTAGCAGAGCCTAGTTTCTTATCTGGGCAGAGGAAGGAATGATTTTTCCTATCATGGCTGAAATTTATGGTGGGTCTCCCAGTGCACTGTTGTATCGCACACATTCATCTTGCACGGGGGAGAGAAGAAGATGCATTTAATTTCTGTATCATTTCTGACATTAGGCACAGTATTAAACGAACCCTTTTTGATTAAACAACTGCCAGCTCACACAACACATCTCTTAAGGACTAGATTCGTGGCTTTGGCCCACAGTGTGCTGAGGCTGAACATACTCAAGTGTGCTAACTGTGTTTCAACACGTTCTCTCGCTAAGACTCCTGAAGGTTATCTTGAACAAAAATTAAATTCTTATTTGTCACTCTGCTATCAGAGAAAGATACTTGCTTCTGTTCTTTCCATCTGCACACTGGAATTGTCTTTTAAAAGTAATTTATAAGCACAAAAGTGGATGGTGCTTTCAGTGGCTTGTGATCAAAATCGCTTGAATCAATGACATTTGTATCCACCGTGTCTCATGGATAATATTTAACAATGGCCTTGAAGGGAAAAAGAGAAGAGTTTTTGCTATGTCATGGAAAGTTCACATCCAATTATACCCAAGTCACTGTGATTTTTTCCTCATCTACTGATTTTTCTTCTTCAAAGCTCAAAAAAGAGCCCTCAAACCCCATCAGGCAGACTACTCATAATTGCAAGCGTTCTTGATCGCCGTAGAAGATAAGCTTTTGTTGGGGGAGCATCTGGACGTTACATTCTGTTGAGGGAGTAACTGAGACTCCCGGTGTCAATGCTAAGTGCGAGCCCTCGAGGAGGGGGAACACTGAAGGAATTTAGGCAGATCACAGGGTTTTTCCCAACAGTTAACAAGAATGAACTCTCCTTTCATCTGTGATACACCTGCAGTGCAGTGTACCCCAGATTGTTGACCTGTGACCTCTGCCAAGCAAACCATGACCTCGGATTGGCTCTCCTCTTATTCCCTGAGCCCATCTTTCTGTGTCCACATCTTTCAGGAAGATTCCACTGTCCTTTGATACTCAATTGTGTAAACATCTAGGACCCATTTTCTTGTATTATTTGCTGGTTAAGAGAATAAAAATAATCAGATTTGGTCATCCCCTTCACTTCCCGCCCCCTTGCAAAAGCAGCTGGTGAAATGGAAGGAAAAAGTTGAAAACAACCAAACTGGAGGGTTGGCAAATAACACAAATAGCAAACGTGTCTCCTTTGGTGTAAAACATTAGCTCAATAGTTTGGGACAATTCAGATAAGATCATTTTAATCACGTAGATTTGCTTTAGTTTTAAAACGTTTGTTTTTTCTATATTTACTATTTTTTTTAAAAAACCACATCATTGATATTGTCTGAAGCTTTGCACACTAGTTGTCAAGATTTCTATCAAAATAAAGGCATTTGTAAGTAACAAATGGACTTTATTTCCAAAACCTGGTAAAATTTATGCGAGTTTATTTTTTTGCTTTCTTATAGTGTTTCCCCATGGTTAAAAGCGATTGCGGTGATTAATCTGTTTTATTGCCAGTTTTAACTAAAAGGATGTAAGTGAACTTCTTGGAGCGTGAGAGAGCCAGCATCGACAGTCATGAAGCTGACAGCCTTTGTTTGCTTCAGAGTAACGGCAACTACATGCTGCACTCCATCTTTCTTGTAACTCAGCCAGATAAGCTGATTGCAGACCAAACAATAATGTCCTGGGGACACCCATCAGGGAAGGCATTAGCAAGTGAAAAAAGGGGAACAGTGCAAACCATATTTCAGTTTCTGTTATCTTGAGTTACTGAGGACACACTGAGTTATTTTCTATAACTTGCTGGATGTCCCCCAGTGTTTAGGCTTTTTAATATTTTGTTCATGGGTAAAAATCAATCAACTCATTTCTCCTCTAAGGACCTAAAGGATATAATATGTTCACTTTTGGTTTCTCCAAGTTGTTTGATACTCTACAGGCAGACAGGGGAGAGATTCCAGAAATATAAGAGGGAAATTCGGAATGTATAGAAAATTCTAGAAGGTGTAATTGTCCCAACACAGCAGATCACCAACTGCAAATTAACACTGATGCTTCCATGTGTCATGCCAATAAGCACTGACTTGCAGGCTTAGGGTCTATAATAGTGGAACAGTCAGGGTGGAGGGAGTGGGAGTGTGGGTGGGAGGCTGTATTTGGCTTGGATCTCTTTTGTCTACATTTTAAGGAATTTTTATTTGGTGTAGGGGATGTGAGCATTTGCTTCACTCAACAGTCAGTCATAAATGTTACTGAGTGTTGGAAAAGAAATGCTTTCGAAAATAAGAGGCTGCTTAGTGAAAAACATGGATCCTGTGTCCTCCTTGTCCTGTGGGGTGTAGCTTTCCCTAACTACACCCGGAGTGGTGAGGAAGGGGGTCAGAGTAGGCGACTGGGGCTATTGGTTAATTTGAGTTTGAATGCCGTTTCTTAAGTTCTCAAGCTTTTCAAAACTGCTTGCAGTCGTGTTTACAGCTGTCGTGGAATTTTAAGCATGTGCATGCTGTTAAATGGTACTAGAAGTTATCCTGAAAAGCAGCAGAATTGATCGCTTGTCATATGATTGAAAAATTATGAAACTGATCATCAGAGTGACAATTTGACGTAGCAGAAGATAACCTGTAGGGGGGAGGAAACCAAAAATCTAGTGGCCAATGGGGATAATTGAGTGTAGGCTAATTGGAGCTCAGTATTTGTTTTATGGCCACTGACACTTGAGTCACTTACTCCAGGTGATTTAATCCTGAGCATCTAACATAGTTTACGGAAACTTTGGTGCTGAGACAATGGAAGTACTGGTTGAAGGAAGCTAAAACTCACAAGAACTAGAAAAGTAAAGAGGCTGAACTATAAAGAGTGACAGAGAAAATGACAGTGACTGCTAACATGAACGTTTCTGAAAAACAGTCTTTTTGTTCAGGTGTTTGAAACAACAAAACAAAAGACACGAGGAGACCTTTTACTATTGAGCGGTAAAAGATAAAATCCAGCAGAAGATGTCTGTTGAAGAAGCATCAAAATCGTGTTATATTTCCTTCCTTTCTTCTCAAGGGTTCCCTTTTCTTTCTGAAAGAAACTCAAATTGCTAGAAGGAAAACGGGTGAGCACATGCAGAATCAAAGGTGCACTGAGTTGAAAGGAACTTTGAGAGCGACCCTCACCCGGTTTGTTTACTGCGATGCTGGGGAACCATGCCAGTGATAGATGATCGTCCCTTATGCTGGGAACGCCTGTCAGTTACATGCAATTCCTAGCATTCCAGCTCTAACTCCCTCCTTTTCTCTCTGAAAGTATATTATCAGAATGCCTGTGACGGAGGGGATGTTGTTAGCATAATCTCAAATCAGTTTTAATTTCTAAAACAGAGTCTGTCCTTTGGACAGGGGAGGCCCTTCGATCTTATATAGAAAAGGCTTAGAGACAGCAGTCTGGTCAGCCCTGGGAAGGGATGCTTTATCCAGATTGTGTGTTTTACCGGGTGGGGGTTGTATGAGGAGCTGATGGATATTGTGAGCGTGGGTGCTTCAGGCCCCCAAAGTCGTCCCCAGGCACCATCATTGATTTGGAAATTGGGAACCGTATAAATAACTCATTACCTGTTAATCTTCTAAACCAGTCCCAACACACCTGATTTGGGAAAGTTAAAAAAAAATGACAGGAGAAATCATAAAAGGTCACAGTTTTGTATGCCCTTGAAATGTGACAGAGCTATTGCGATAAATATGTCTGAGCGCCCCTGAGAGGCATGAAACAGAGTTGTTCCCTATTTTCTAAACCGCACGTACAGAGGATTCTCAGTAATACTTGATTTTGCCATGGGAGAAATTGAGTGGTTCTTACTAATGGGCCCCAGATTTTCATTTTGGACATTTGTGGCATGGGTATTTTCTAGAGTATGTTTTTATTTCTAAATCGTCACATAGTTCTTATTTCAGCACTCTTCCAGTTCTATTTGCAGGTTAAAATGGCAGACCTATTTTTTTTTTCCTGGCCCAGAATTCTCCCATATATGTAGTTTTCTGGAATTGTTTTTATTTCTGAAAGGTCAGGTACAGCAGCATTTCTGATTAGGTATGAAACAAGATAATTTGGGTTGTGGGTCTAATTTTTTTAAATGGAATGAATAAAGTGCTTGACAAACACTTATCCACTCGCATAGATTGGTTTATCAGTTAAGGATCTTTTAGTTCCAAATAAGAAAACACCCGAATAAAAATGGCTTAACCTACAAGGAAGATGTATTATCTCCCATAACAAGAAGTCTGGAGGAAGTTGGTGCCCAGGCCAGTCAATTAAAGATGCCACGCTGTTGGGCTTTAGTGGTTCCAACATGGATGATTTTGCCTTCAGACTTGTCCCTTGCCGGTCACACCAGTGCTGTGAGTCACTTCCTCACACAGCCACAGTTCAAAGGCTATGAAGCAGGAGAGAGGCCATGCCCCTTTTTTGTAAACCACTCTTAGAATAAATGTAATTTTTCAGAAGTTTCCTGGCAGACTTCCCACAGGTCTCATTGGTCAGAATTAGGTCACATGGCCATTTCTAAACCAATCCCTGGCAAGTGGAGTGGGATTATCATGATTCCCTTAGACCAATCAAGCTTCCGCCCTGGTACTGGGCAAGGGCACCGTCTTCCCAGGAAGCACTTGGCTGCCTGACACCTGAGCAAAATCTGGCTTCTGTTAGCTAAGGAGGCGTGGCTGTTGTCTACACAATCACAGTGCCTGCTGCAGCAGGGAAATCCAAATGGCAGTCCCATCCTGCTTGTGGTCATCCCATAGGGAGAACAGAACTGAGAGGAGAACCCAGATTTCCTGCCAGCTCTTCCACATTTACCAAGTTCTCTCTCTACATCCTGCCCTGATGGGCACAGGGGAAGAAAAATATCATTTTCCCTCGCTCCTCCTAGGTTCTTAGGCTGGGGCCCTGTAAATCAGACTGACAAAAGACAGATTAACAAGAGAAAACCAAACAGTAGTTTATTAACATGTGCATCATCGTGCATATACATGGGAGCCCTCAGAGATGTGTATCTCAAAGTGGTGGTTAGAACTTGGGCTTATATAACATCTTAACAAAAGAACCATAAATTCTTAGAGAAGTGACAAGACAAAGGAAAAGGATTTTGAGTTTCTAGATCTGACAGATTATGGGAAGGCAATTATATGGGGAGACTCATGGTAGCTAAGGGCTAGTTTGAGCAAAGGTTTTTTACGTAGATTCTCTGGTACCGTCTCTGGGCTGAGAAGGGACTAGAGCTATCTCCAGTGATTAACTTCCGTCCTTCCTGGTAGAGCTGGGAAGGAGGGGGACACCTTTCCAAATTTTTGTCCTGCTTTTAGACAGATAGGAGAAGGGCAGAGAGCTTTTCTTGCATCTACTGCTTTTCAGCTCAAAATAATCCCTATGCCAAAGTGGCATATTTTGGGGTAGCATATTCTGCTTCCCTTTGTGGGCATATGGAAGTGCCTGAAAGGCCTGTGATTTGCTTTTTGAAGAGATGTTTGTGACTCTTTAATCTCTAGTAACCAAGAGACTTCATGGTTGGTTTTAAGGAGGCTTCTTTATAATTGTACTTTGAAAAATGGAGTGCAAAATGTTAAAAATTGTGCATTTTAGGGGATATCGATGTGCTCTAGGATCTGATAGTGCAGTTGCTATAAGTTTAATACACACTAGATTGATGAGGTGAGTGTTGTTACAAAGCTGGAAGGCCACCTGAGGAAGACGTTGCTTGTCAGGGTGTCATTCTGTGTTTGGAGGAGTGAGATGGAATGAGAGTGTGTCAAAATGAACCTCAATCATCTCGCCAGGAATGTTCCAGTCAGACCACTCCAGGGCACTTCACATTTCCTGATGGAATCGCTGTGCTCCTCTTGGATCTCTCATTTGAAACCAAGAGGCCTATTTATTAAAGCTTGATCCCTCTTTGGAGGAGGAATTACAAGGCAAGAAAACAATCTGAACTATTGCAGATGGGCTGAGCTAGCAGGATTTTAGCACAGAAGCCTCAGAAGATGGTGTAGAGCCACAAGGTATGTGGGAGGACATATATTTGGACCACCAGATTGCATGCCAATTTGTAGGCTCAAAAAGAAAAAAAGCAAGCGAGGAGGCAGGAAAGAAGGGAAAGGAGGAAGGAGCAAATGAGCAACGATTTGGTGGTCTTTGGGGAACCATCTCTATGGGATCTTATTTCTTTAAATATCTATTAGGTACATTTCTCTTTCTCAAATACAATCTTATCATGTCTTTCCTTTGATTAAAAACCACTGTCTGATGGATTCCTCAATAGTTTTAACATAGAATTACCAAATGATCTAGCAATTCCACTCCTAGAAATGTACCCCAAAAAATGGAAAATGAGGACTCAAACAAAAACTTGTACATGAATGTTCCTAGCAGTGCACTTCACATTAGCCAAAGGTGGATACAACCCAAATGTCCATCAGCTGATGAATGGATAAACGAAATGTGCTGTATCTACATAATGGAGCATTATTTAGCCATAAAAAGCAATGATGTACCAATACATGCTACCACACGGATGAACCGTGAAAACGTTATGCTAAGTGGAAGAAGCCAGACATAACAGGCAACGTATTGTGTGATTCCATCTGTATGAAATGTCCAGAATAAGCCAATCCATAGAGACAGAAATCAAGGAGGAGGGAATGGGGAGTGATGGCTCCAAGGGTACAGGGTTTACTCTTGAGTTAATGAAAATGTTCTGGAAATAGGTAGTGGGAATGGTTGCACATGTACTAAATGAAACTGAATTGTACACTTCAAAATGATGAACATAGTAAAAAAGAAAAAAACAAAACAAAACAAAAATCTCTGATGGTTTTCCACTGCTCACAGCTACAAGTCGAAGCTTCTTAGCAGGTTGCGAAAAAGCCTTCACTGTGTGGGTCTTACTACCCATCTGGTTCTATACTCAGCCACTTCTCTGAAATCTAGGGTCAGGCTATGCCAGACCGTTTGCTATTCCCTCAATACTTAACGCGCTTCACTCTGTGCCATTGCTATCCTGTTTCTCTGGCCTGAAATACAGTCCCCTCTTGTCCACCTGGGCGCTCTTCCTTGAAAGCTTACTGCCATTGTTATTTCCTCTCTAGATTTCCTTCACTCTCCCCTGAACCTCTCATTCCCTGCAGAATTAATTGCTTTATTAGCTGTGGCCCCAGTGTGCTTTATACGTACCTCTCTCACAGTACTTTCTACATTGCATTGTGCTTTGTTTCCTTGTGCATTTTACCCTCTTCTTTAAGGCCAGAGACAGACGCCACCCAGCTCAGGGTCTGGCACACGGCGATCTTCCCATAGAATGGCTGTCGAATAAACTGCACTGGATTGATTCAAACCACAGTCATATCTGGTCCATTCTCTTCTCACCCACTCCACTGTTTTTCTTTCAATTCAAGGACAGGGAGAAAAAGAGAATTATTCTCAGTTTTGGAGAACTAGGATGCTAATAATTCAAAGAAGACAAAGGACTTGGCGTTTAAAAAAAAGGAGTAATAGTAGTAGATATAAAAAAAACCCCACCACATTTATGGTTGCTTTTATTTTGGAAGTATTCAAAAAATCAGTGTAAAATTCACAAAATGCTTCTTTATGGGGGATTTGCCTCATGAAATGTTCCTAATCCTCAACTAAAGGATTATATTATTATTGAGGTTTTCTTGTCTTTCTGCTTATCTCCGTGGGAAGTCTGTACCTTCCAGGAACTGTTCCTTTGTCTCTGTTCTCTCACAGGACCTGAGAGGGTGGTTTTCAAACACCAGGAACTCAGTGCATAGGTGGTGTTTTGCCAAGTTCATTCCAAGTATTTCCTTGTACAGTTTTGGCTTATTGAATATTCTTTTTTTTCAATAAAACTGTTGCAAGTCCAGTGGCCTACTTCCTTTTCCCAGAAAGCAGAGTTGCTGGAAGGAGTTGCTGAAAGAGTCTCGCTTGTGGCCTGCATCTGGCTCTTACCTGAGCTGTCTGTGTCAGGCCTGTCACGAGAGGAGCCCTTGCAGGCTGAAAAAGCCCAGAGTCTCACGTGGGGTACAGGAGCACTCTTCGCACTCTTCAAGCACAGAGAGCTCTCTAAGAGGATGCTGGCTTTGCTGGCATTCTGAAGTGATCTCCCTCTCAGCAAGTTTATTTTGCAGTTTATTGAGGTGACGGGAGTCAGGAGACTTGGGGCATCCTCTTCACGCTGCTATTAACTAGCTGTGTAACCTTGGGCAAGTCACCTCACCTCTCCAGATCGTCGTTTTCTCATTGGTAAATACAAAGGTTGGATCAGTGTAACCTGTTGGGTCTCTGGCAGCATTAACTGCCTGTAATTATAGGATGCCCAGAAAACAGCAGCTTAATTAACTCAGCAAAGTCTAAGGCCAGAAAAAGGTCAGTTCTCTCTAGAAGCAGGTATGCATTAGGACAATCCAAGTTTGAGAGCCTTTTCCTGTTTTCAATTGTTTCCCCCCAAGTCTAATTTTCGTTTTCATTTCCTGAGGGTTTCACAGGAGAAGCAGAACTTTCTGTATTGTTCCAGGAATTGTCTTCTGTGGGAGTAATGTTTGCCATTTGGTTGGAAGGACTCAACTGTATAATTTTTTTCTCTCTAGATGACGTCATAAGGAGTTGGAAATAAATTATATCTGGTTTGAGGAACCAGTTAGAGTCTATAATAGAGAGCAAAAAAGGAGGACCCTTTAGAAAATTGCAGAGTATAATTTAAATTTTGCCTTACTTGCTCATTTTAAGTTTTTTTGAAGAAGTTTTGAAAAGATTTTGAGGAAAGAAAAATATGGTATACTTTTTTTTTGTTACTATAGGAAAAAATTCTAGGTTTATTCCTTCTTTGCTTCATGAGAGTATTTAATACTCACAATCCACGTGAAGTCAAAGAGAAGTCCTCAATTATGTTATGCTTCATTTTGTTCAAAAGTTTTAGAGATGTACTTTATGAATTTAATAATCCACTGTATTAAATACCTGGAAGTTATATTTGATCATTTTAATATACTTCATATTATGAATCCTGATTATTCATTTCAGATTCTTTTTTTCCCCCCCCTCAAATCATATTTTAGGTGGCTATGCCACGTATTGTAATTGGCATAATAATTTCACTGAAAGCCCTATTCAGACAATTTGAGCATGACATAATTGCTTTGACCTCAGATTTCCTCCTTAAGGTAGAGAGAAGGAAATGCTCAGGTCAACTTCTTTAGTCCTCCATGGCAAGGATTACAATGGCAGATCCACTGCTCAACTTCTGATGCTTGATGGGATCAGTGGCTTTTGCTTAAATCATTCCACACAAAGCAGAGATTTGCTAGACAAGACAATCATCTTCATCGTCCCCATCATTGTCAGGCTGATTCTTACTGAGAGACCAGAGTGTGACTTCCAGAAGACAGACTGGACGTGGTCTAAGGTATTGTGGTCTTTTGGTCTCTTGATTTGGGAATATATTTCTTAGGAAGTTTCTTCATTCTTTTGAGATTTCGTTTGTTTGTTTCCCTTTATAAACAGTAACACTAGGAAGGGTTTTACAAAATCCGTGGGAGATTATGAGCCAGGAAACTGAAATTAGTCTGTGGTAGCCATATGGCCAGGAGTACGGTACTCAGGGAATATACGATAAAGCACCTTAAATGTACACAGCAAATTCCTGCCACACAACTCAGAGTCGTTTTTACCAGGAGAAAAAGGAGACAGTTCCCTGACTGTGTGGTTGGAACTGCTGGAAATTACCGTTTGTAGACAGAGGGGTGTGTGCCCGTGTGGGAGTCTGGGGAGATGAGGAACCTCGGGAACCAGGAGCTACAGGCCTGGGCCTGGCTCTCTCTGCTACCGGTGGGACCTCAGGAAGTTATTTAAACCTCTCTAGACTTCTCTTTCTTATTTTTAAAGTGAAGAGTCAGACTTCATGATTTCTAAGAAATTTTCCAAATTATTCCATTTTATGATTTACTTAGAGTGTTGGGAAGTAAAGGGTGAGTTTTCCAGTTAGCTATGACCTACCTTTCTGTGCATCAAAACTTTTTATCTAACTGAAGGGATATATTTATTCAGGGCATTATGTACATCTCGTCCTTCTGAAACAGAGAGCACGAAATTCAAGTTTTGTTAGTGACTCTGTTATCGTCGTGTACTGTGACCTAATACCTAGGCACCCTTAGGGAATATAGAGATGTGTGAAACTATGTGCCTCAAAACTTAATGACACTGTCTACTACCCTTTAAGAAAAAGATTGTGCTTGTTCTGATTTTTTTTCTTGCTTGCTGCTTTTCTAAACATCACTTGCTTTTGCGTCTGTTGTCTGCTTCAGACAGCTACTCTGTCCCTTTTTGTATTCTACTTTGCTGCTTCTAATGGGCTAGGAACAGAGGGCCATAGATGAAGCAAGTTGGAATTAGGTCTGAAGTTAGGGGAGGTAGTCTCTAGGTGGGGTTTCAGGAGGTGCTCTGTGAGTAAAGACCTTGGGACTTGATTGTCCCTGCCTCAGGCCTTGGGGTGTTCTTCTGTGTTGCAATAAGTGAGCCTTAGATAAGTACTGTGTATAGTCCTTCCTATTTATGGAATGATGTAAAGTTTGTGACCATCCTTCCTAGAGGAGAAAATGAAGATGAGAGCCAGGCAGGAATGCCATAGCCCAAGGGACTACAAGAGGGCTCAGAAGTAGAAAGGGGTCACTGGGAGGGCGGAGGGGCGGGTCTGTGAGAGTGTCCAGATGATTGACAGTCACAGCCAGGTCTCATTTGTAGAGCATCCCACACAGTCGTCCTCTTCACTGCCTCTGCTTGCCAGCCATTCTCTGCCGTGACAGCCCATTACTGCCTCCTTTAAATAAAGCGGATGCAGGAGATTGGCAGTGGCAGGATTGAATTAGGACCCATGGACGCTGAACTTCTAGTTACTTGTTATTCTGTGGCTCCTCAGGACCACTCACAGTAGGTTAAGAAAGTGTAAATTGGTTATTCATTTTCTGTGTATTTACATGTAAATGCACTTTATTAGCTTGCAAAATACAGTATCTGTCCATTTCAGCATAAATTTGGACACTGACTAATTTGCGCTTGTTTAATCTGCAAGCCTGGCAGTTTGGGTTAGCCTCCTACCTCCTGCATGCTCCCTCCCTCAGGTCTCACCTCGCCCGACCAACAAAGCCAAGAATGTTATTTTAGGCTGTAGGAGCCATATTAAAAAATGCCCCTGGGTTTCTCTCAGCTTTTCTGAAGTTTTAAAATACGTAAAAATAAGCGTCATAGAGGTCAGTCTCCTGTGGGGCTCTTTGCTGTGTTTTCTGGGTACACTCCTGAGGGTGATGGGGAGGTGTGGGGAAAAAGCCACGAGATGATCAATAATTAGAGAAACACACTGTATCTACCATCCCGTTTAGCATGGGAGTGAAGTGTGCCACGATTGTGTACCACTTGTGTTAGCATTTTCCTCTCTTAACACCATCAGCATGGGTGAGGATGGGCACAGTGTGGAAGCAACTTCTGCTTTCTTCCCCCTCATGCTGGCCCCTCCTCACTTCTAGAAAAATACCATCCTCATCGAGCTCAGGATTCTGAAATTACAGTCCCTGTGGCAGAGTGGCCAGAGGCCTGATTTATCCGAGGCTTCGGATTGACTTCTTTATTGATTCGGGCTGATAATCATGCAGTCTGTTGGGCTGTTTCTAATTATTTTGGCTATCTTAATTATTGGATTGTGCATGATCTGTTCTGTTCAAATAATTTCTCAGCAAAAAGAATTGAACCAGCTGAGGTGTGCATGCACTTACCTGCTTCCTACCTGCTCCTGCCTCGAGCCCTTTGTGTCATGTTAAATGAATCATTTTGCTTCCCTGTTTTTCATTTTCCTCTCTGTGAACACAGGGAGATGATGTTTATCTTGTGGCTTAAGATTTAGGGTCACTAAATCTCAGGCACTAGCAAAATGTAAATTGTTGCTATCAGTTTGATAGGGCCATTCATGCTGACTTCATGTAGTCTAAATCTTTATTTTTTTCTAATTATGAACTTTCATAAACACATACTTATTGTAGAAAACGCAGAAAACTGCAAAGAAGACAAAAGTCATCTAGAACCCTGCCACTTAGTTATATAACCTGTTAAAATTTGATTTATTTTCATCCAGTCTTTATGCAAATATATACAGAAGCACATATTTGAGATAATACCATATATACTGCTTTGTATCCAGGATTAAGCCACAAGAATTTTTCAATTTTAATCATTTTTAATATCTGCATAGTATTTTAACGTGTGGATGCATAGCCTTCTAGTCAACTGATCTTTCAGACTCCCATATCTCCTCATATCCCTTTTTTTGTCCAACTGACAGAATCATCTATCTAGAATAAAACTTGATGCTATCGCTTCCTTGCTTAAACCCTTCTGTGGCTCCTGATAACTTGCTGGCTGGAGCCTTGCAGTGGGGGGAGGTGCCCTTCCTGCCTGGTCTCTTCCAACCTGCCCCCTCAGTACTTTATTTCTCATCATTCTCCATCTCACACTTTTTCTCCAGCAATACGGAACCTCCTGTCCTTTAGTCCCTGTAACCACTCCTTCCCTCTACACCTTAGCTTTTGCTGTTCTTCCATCTGGAATGCCCACTCCTTCCCCTAACACCACCAACCCCATGCCCCTTGACCTGGCTGACTCTGAATCAATTTTCAGATTCACTCCAGTGGGGCTTTTCTGACCTCCCATCACTGGGAACCAGTCTCTGCTGGTGGTTTTGCCTGGCCTGCTTGTATCTCCATTGCTTAAATGCCTGCTGGCCCCTCCAATCTGTTCTCCATGCTGGGGCAAAAGTGAAGTTTTTTTTTTTGTTTTTTGTTTTGGTGAGGAAGACTGGCCCTGAGTTAACATCTGTTTCCAATCCCCCTCTTTTTTGCTTGAGGAAGATTGTTGCTGAGCTAAAATCTTTGGCAATCTTCCTCTATTTTTTGTATGTGGGACATCACCGCAGCCTGATCTGATGAGCAGTGTGTAGGTTGGTACCTGGGATCCAAACCCCCAAACCCCGGGCCACCGAAGCAGAGCGTGCAAACCCAACCACTATGCCACCAGGCCATCCCCAAGAGTAGCGTTTTATGCTTGTTTGTTTTAAAAAACCAATTCTGATCCCGTCTTCTCTTAGTTTACAGTCTGCAGTGACTTCCACTGAGGCTCATGATAGAGACCAAGTCTCAACCCCGCTTTCAGGCCCTCCATGGTCTAGCCCTCACTTTCCTCCCTAGCAACATCTTCCCTGACACCCCATTACCCTCTGCACCCCTGTACTCCACCCCTTTCTCTTCAAATCCACGTACATGCCTTCCTCCAGCCCCACGAGGATAATCCTTGTGCTGGATAATCCATGAGCTTGGACTGCCTCCACCTTCCCCTCGCAGCTCCGGCACCCTGTTCTAGGGGCTCGGAGCACTGTGTGCTTCTCCTTTGTGTCAGTCGTAATTTGACATCTGTTTGTGCTGTTATTTCAGTAATGCCAGTGTCCTTCTCTAGACTTTAAGCTCTCTGAGGGTAGGGCCTGTGTTCATTTTCATTCAGGTTATAGGTTTATTAAGGGAAAATCACAAGTCCAATAGCTGAAGTTAGACAAGCTCTTCAGCAAATCGGGCTGGATAAGACCAGCTCTGTGAGATGTGACCAAGTGGGGCAAAGCAGGAAGTGTGGATTAAAGGGTGATCGTGCATAAAGAGTGCCTGGGCTCGAACACTCCCTGCTTACCCTATGAAATCAATATTATCAGCCTCATTTTACGGATTAGCTAAAACTCAGAGAATTTCATAAAGATAGCAGGTTGCAGGGCCACAATTTAAGGTTAGGCCAGCCTCCAGGATAGGGAGGCCATGCGGAGTGAGGACATGCTGGTGCAGGCTGTCTATTAGGGAGGGAGGGACCTCCTGGTGCGCGGTTGTAGAGCCCCGCATGTTTGTTTGCGTGTCTCAGGATGCATGTGGCAGCTGGCTGGCGTAAACCAGCGAGGCAGCGAAGTGGTGCAGCCAGAAGCAGGGAGCGCCACAGAGGCTGGTCTCGTCCCTGCCTATTTGTGCATCTGGTAATTCGTGGCGCTCCCGGGACCTTGTGCATTGCCCTAACAAGTGGCAGCAGCTGCTGCCTAGGGTGCCAGGGTCCTCAGGGTGCACTGTCCTGAGCCCTGAGCAGGAAGTCACCAGGTGTGCAGAGTTCCAAAACCTGAGGTACTTCTGAGCCCTGCGAGGAAACGGAGGTGGCCTTTGTGCTTCTAGTCCAGGGCTTTGTAAGTTACCCCCGAGGAGGCTGAGGACTGCGGGAAGCCCTGAAACAGTGGATATCTAGCCCCAGGCTTTGAAAACCAAACAAAGGCAAAACAGGAGTCTCTGGTAAAAGAGAATAATCCATAAAGGATGTTGCCAGAGAGTTTAAAAAAGTGTCTTCAGAATTTTCTTAAATTAGGTTTTTCTTTTAATTACCTAGTTATCCTTCAGAACCTTGGAACAGTCCCATTCCTTATCAACATATTCCTAGTCAATTATGCACAGGCTCAGGCTTAAGGCGCCGAGGGTGATGCTTAAGTACAAGGCAGCTGGAAGTTTTTCCCCTTGGGTTGAGGGGAGTGAGAGGAATGCTAATGAGCTGCAGCTCTGGGCTGAGCTGGCGCCTGAGGGGAGAAGCCTCGCTGAACCGGGCCTGGGGGCGGGGTGGGGAGCAGATGAGAGGGGCGGCTGGGGCAGAGCTGCTGACCCACAAGGTGAATGGAGGCTCGGTGTTAACCTTTGATTTTTGCGATTCTGATAACTCTGCCTACCCATCGGATCTTGGCGCTGTATCCCCAAATAGCTGACTTAAGTGATGCTTAGCAAAACTGCCTATTGGAACTTTAGTTTTTCCTGCCTGGTCCTCTGTGTCGTTCATGCTGCTTCATTAAGGCTGGAAACATTTTGTGGGCATGTTTTGATGTGATGTGGGCTGAAATGTGGCAAGGGGTGTGTGTGTGTGTGTGTGTGTGTGTGTGTTCTAAGATGCCATGAGAAGGGTAGTAAGGTACAGCTCTGGACTACATGCAAGATATCTCGTCCTCTCCTTGTCCTCCTACAAGGACTGTTAGGATGAGGTGTGATATGCACAGGTGGTAAACAGAAAGAATTACAGCTCTCCTTTACACTGTCATTGAAACTGGACCAGAAGTACATTTGTATTTCAGGCTCAAGCACCTGATGGTTATTTTGACTGTTTGAACTATGCGGGTAGGTGGTTGAGTTCTGGTAGGAGGAAGAATGGAGACGTCAGTGTAGAGTGTGCAGCTGTGGGCGTGGGCCCTCTTTCCCCCCACACACAGAGAGATTCCCATCTGGGGACCTCAGCTGCACTCCGTCAAGGGGGAGGTTTTTCCCTCCATCTTCACTTTAGGAGTTGAATCCCCCCCCCCCCACTCTCATCCTGGGGTCCTTCGTATCTGCAGCTCTGGGGTTACAGAGAGGTGGAATCTCCTCCCTTCTCGGCCCTCCTTCCCCTCCCACCCTTCCTGTACCTCTCCCCAGCCCCTCCACTGCCCCTTCTCCTGTTTTTCCTCAGCCCCACGCAGGGGTGTAGGCACCTGGAAACCTGCCAGGCAAGCCCGGGGAGAAATCTTTGCATGCAGAGCTTTGGACAGTGGTTTCCTCCAGCCTTTGTTTCTGCTTCCTTGTGGGTAAAGGGCAGCGTGAGGGCCGAGGGAATGGGAATACACAAGTTAATATTATGCTACAAGCAATGCCACACAGCAGTCCGTACCTGCCTGCTTTGTCCTTGTCCATGTCAGAGGCCTAATTAGGCATGATCAGATGTAGTCACAGTGATTCTCATCTGGCAAAGTCTGTTAAGATAGCTAAGAACTGGTTTGTGAAGTAGATGCCAATTCAGTGCCAGCTCTGTCAATCTTTAGCCGTGGGACTTCAGGCAATTATTTAACTTCTCTGAGCCTCAGTTTCCCCCTCTGTAAAACAGAGGTAATATAGAACCTATCTCATGGGGCGATGTGAGTAAAGCTCTCAGCACAGAGCCTGGCATATAGCAAGCCCTCAGTAAATTATCATCACTATTTAGTTATCTGGCCATAGGCATGCTGCTTAAGCTCTGTGTGCCTTGTTCTCCTTATTTGCAAAAGAGACAGAATGTCTGCCTTATGTGACTTACAGGGATGTGTGAGAAGGCGCTTTGAGTACGGCGTAACAGCTATATAATAAATAAAAGCATGATTATCATTTGCCTATAACGACACGAAAGCAATTCTGGTGGTCTCGAAAGTGTGCTTATCTGGCTGCAGATTTCTGTCGTGATTTAGAGATGCCCGTTGAGCTGTTGGAGGAACTAGAGCACATGGGAAATAGTGGTAAAGGCTGCCAAGACAGAGGGCCCTGCCCTGACTGTCATCTTCCTGCCCCAAATGGCTTTGGGATTTGGCTTCTTCCTGCCATCAAGTTCTTGCCCCTGGAAGGTGACAAGTGCCATCCTCGGCTCTTCTTGGAGGGAATTCTTGATAATTCATCCAATTTGGAGATTTTATTGCTCCTTCACTTCCTGTCTCTGGTACCTACCAGGCCACCTGACTATGAGAGGCTGGGCTAAAAGGAAGTGAAATTCAGACTTGTCTGTTTTGCCTCATCATCGCTTGGCCTGATCATTACTTAGAAAAAGTTGAAAATATTGTTTAAAATTACTTTCTGTTGTTTTTTGAAATTGATTTCAGTAACTTTTCAAAGCCTAGGAGTACAACTCTATCAGTTCTCGAGCCAGCAATAGAACAGGCTCTCTCTTCAGATCCTGAAGGCTGGCTTTAAAGGGGCTCCTGGTTTCCATTTATCTCGATATGTATCTTTGACACGTCCTGTCATAAATCCAGCAGCCCATCTGGTGAAGGGGACACAAGCACATTGTTCATGGTAACAAATATGTTTGAATTTTTTCACAGTCTGAGCAGAGCTGTTGCCCTTGTCTATATTTTCATAAATTAGCCATACCGAACGTTGCTCTCCTGACTCCATATACTGTAGCAGTTAGTCAATTCAGCTTGATCCAGGGCTCATTTTCAGAAAGGAAACAACTTTTGAAAGTGTAGCTCAACGAGAAGGATTCTATCAAGTCACCTGGAAGAGGCCAAGAGTGTGTTGTTTTTAAGGATAATTTTTGTGCTGGAACACTGCCAACCCATTCTAGAATGGGCAGGCTTTCTCCAGTCAGTTGCTCTTTTCTGAGTATTTGAGAAGTTGCTAAAGCCATCAGTATTCGTAGGTCATCAAGTGGCAAGTGGGAGAGTGCTCTCTCTCTCTCTTTCCCTCCCCCTCTCTCTCCCTCCGTCCCTCTTTCCCTCCCCCCCTCTCTCCCTCCCCTCTCCTCATTTCAGAGTTAGGGTTTAGTTACACTTTACTAGTTCTTAGTTTTTGTGGAACCATATTCTAGATTCAGAAAGTAGGCCCTCCATCTAAAAGGCACTTCCGAAGAAAGAATAAATGATAAAGTGATTGACTTTTGATGGCAAAGGACAGTGATTGATACTTGACCACTAGTTTTTTCCCAAATGCTGGAGATGAGAATGAAATTACAAGCACTGCGGTCCCTCAGGTCAGCACTCACACTTTTCTCTTTTTTTTTTTTTTTTGTGAGGAAGATTAGCCCTGAGCTAACATCCACTGCCAATCCTCCTCTTTTTGCTGAGGAAGATTGGCCCTGAGTAACATCTGTGCCCATCTTCCTCTATTTTATATGTGGGACACTGCCACAGCATAGCTTGATAAACGGTGCATATGTCTACACCCAGGATCCAAACTGGCGAACCCTGGGCTGCCGAAGCACAGTGTGCAAACTTAACTACACCACCCGGCCAGCCCCAGGACTCACACTTTTCTCATCCTGCTTATAAAGGGGATGGAGGTAGAGGGGTAGATAGACACTGTCCTTTATTAAGCATCACCTATGAGCTGGGCACTGTTAGGACACTTGATATATATGATCTCATTCCATCCTCATGACAATTCCGTGAGACTGTATTACCTCTATTTTACAAATGAGGAAATGGAGGCTCAGAGCAGTTGAGTTTATTGCTGTAAGTCACACAACTGGTTCCAGAGCCAATATTCTAGTTTACACTCTTGCATGCTGCTTCATATACACACATATTAAATGCAGAACAAAAACCCATATTCCCAAGTTTCTCCTAGTATTTGGGAGTACATAGGCTTAACCTTCTGATTTAAAAAAATTTTGTTCCTTGATGTCCACACTAGTTGAAAAAGCTGTGGAGACCAGAAAGGAAAGAAGGCTTAGGTTTGCTTCCCACCCTGACTGGATGCCTTCCTGAATCCAGGAGATTCTAACCAGGTGTGTATTAACAACAGCTTCAGACCTGTGTACTGTTAAGACAGCTGTTGTTCAGACTTATCGAACTCTCTGAGGTCAGCATGTTCTGACCAGAGCGAGAGTAAGGAGCAGCAACTGAGGCCTGTCCCAGTAACACGGTATCCCCTGTGGGAAGGAAAATACCACAGTGCATTGCGGCCGCACATCCACTGAGTTGATGGCTGTATGTATTCGGTTTCACAGGAGATGGGCTCAGGGAGTGAGGTATGGGAGGGGTGTCGGTCTTGCCTGTGTCTGCCTTCTCTCCAGTGGCATGACCATGTACCCTTTCCCACACTGGCACCTCTGAGACGGAGAAAAAGGAATAGGAGCCGGGTCCACATTGTGGTTCTGCCGTCTCCTGCTGGAGAGAGAAGGTAAATGGAAGGAGAAGAGGAGAAGGGGAGGGAGGTGAGGCAGAGAGTGCTCAGCTGGGCTGAAATCCCCCATAAGCCACATAAAATCCCATGTGCTCTTTGGCCCCCGATCGTGAATCCCCCACCCACCAGCTACGCTACTGACTGTGCCGGGGTGCTTCTGAGAAACTGAAAACCCCTAGTTTTGAAGTTGTAAATATTTTATTACTTTTTATTGTAGATGCAACATAGTAACTAAATTAAAGGAAATTTAAATTTTAATTCTGCAAACCAGTGACCTCCAAAATCCCAACACAACAAGTTTCCACCTTTGCCCAGGATCATGCCTGTCTGAACAGTTATTTCTGGTTTGCTCTACTGTCACTTTTTTTAAAAAATTTTTTTCTTTTAAAGCTTTTATTTTTTCCTTTTTCTCCCCAAAGCCCCCCGGTACATAGTTGTATATTCTTCGTTGTGGATCCTTCTAGTTGTGGCATGTGGGATCTGACTCAGCGTGGTTTGATGAGCAGTGCCATGTCCGCGCCCAGGATTCGAACCAACGAAACGCTGGGCCGCCTGCAGCCGAGCGCGAGAATTTAACCGCTTGGCCATGGAGCCAGTCCCCTACTGTCACTTTTTTTTAAAACTTCCTGTGGCAATGTTTCCTATCTCTGCAATAAGTTGAATCTGTCACTTTGTAACCCTCCCTTTTTGGCCCCTAGAGAGCATGTATTTACAGTTCAAGGAACTCACCTGAGCTCACACTAATAATACTATATATAAGCGTTTCATTCAGTTCTCCTCTGAGATAGGTGGGCTGTCACTGTCTATACATATATTACAGCTGAGTAAACTGGTGCCCAGAGAGGTTCAGCAACTGGCCAAGAGCACACAGCTGGTAAGTGGTGAAGCTAGAATGCAAACCCAGGCTGTCTTGCTCCAAAGAGAACACAGAGTGAACTAAGATATAATTCCACACTACTGAGAAGATGATTCTTCATTGGTAATATGAAACAATTATAGCAGAACATGACAGTATGTTGTGGAGAGAGTATCTGAAACAAAGAATAACTTTCACACTTTTCAGGCACTTCCTGTTTCAAACATGTGCTCTCAGTTGCTTTTATTTTCATTGGAATCTTATTCACCTTCTTCTGGAAATCTCTGTCCAGTACAATAGCCACCAGCCACCTGTGTCTGTTGAGCACTTGAAATGAGACTTGTCCAAAAGGAGATGTGCTGTAAGTGGAAAGCACACACCAGATTTTGAAGACTTAATATGGAAAAAAGTATATCAAGTATTAATAATCTTCAAAATATTGATTGCATGTTAAATTGTAATATAGTAAATTAATAGTAACTGTTTATTTTTATAGTGTGACTGTTAGAAAATTTAAAATTGTATACAGTCATGTGCTGAATAATGATATTTTCATCAAGGACAGATGGCATGTACAGTGATGGTCCCATGAGATTAGTACCTATAGCCTAAGTGTATAGTAAGCTATACCATCTTGGTTTGTGTTTGTGTAAGTACTGTAGGGCGGGGGGGGGGTGGGGGAAGAAATTTTCCTCTACCCTTCTAGGTTCTTCTGGCTGGTCTAAGAATTAAATTGACATGGACAGATTAATAGGAGAAAAACAAACAACAGTTTAATAGTGTGTATACATGGGAGAAACCCAGGAAAACCGACCATCTCCCCAAAATGGCTGAAGCCCTCACCGTAAATACCATCCTCAGCTAAAGACAAAAGAAGGTTTTGGAGGTGGGGAGAGTCGCTTCAAAGAGAAGGAAGGCAATTCACATGTAGGTGAAAAGGAGCAAACGGTTGGAAAACAAGTGTTTGGCCACACAGAAACAGAAGTACACAGAGGGGAGCCCAACAAACAGGCTCTTCTAGGTTCCTCTCTGTCTACCACCTAGCTCATGTCATGCTGAGGTGACAGCTTGCTTCCTGAGACAGGGTTTTTTTAATCTGAATTCTTTTAGGCAGGTAAGGGGGAGGTAGCAAGAAAAACTTTGTGTCTTTTGTTTCTTAAAAATAATCAGCCTAAACTAATCCTCATGTTAGGGAGACGTATTTTGGGGTGGCAAATTTTGTTCCCCTTCAGTATGCTCTACAGTGTTCACATAACTATGAAATCACCTAATGATGCATTTCTCAGAACAGGTCCCCATCATTAAGTGACACATGACTGTATGCGACTTACATTATGTTTCTACTGGACAGCACCACTCTTGGCTTTACTAACTTCCTACTTCTCTCCTTTAAATTCTGGAGACTTGCCATTGGGTTTGCCCTCAGGGGCTTGATCTTTAGGCCTGGTTTTGGCCATTTGAGGCTTCAAAGTCAGCATTAAGCCAATAAACTTACTGTACTTGTTTGATTTATCTAAATGGGGGCTGTTCATACCCATTAAAGGAGGTGACGAGGAAAACATTTCCTTTTGTCTGCTTAGCACCTGATTCCCTCTGAAATTAAATCTCTCTGACAAGAACATGGCAGCCACCCTGCCCTGTGACCCCACGACTGATCTTTCCTTTGAAACTGGCATGTGTGCAGGCAGAGCTGGTAGGAAAGAGTTCTTTATTTTTCTGCCTATGGGCCTGTTATGGAATTCCTAGTGGCCTTTGAAATGTTTTAGGAAACAAAGCAGAGTGTTCACTATCCTTTCATCTGCTGGAGAACTTGAAGCATCGATTATACCGCGTTGTCAGCAACTGTTGCTGACATATCTCTTAAACATCACGGACCCAGAAAGAAGTCACAGCCTCAGCTCTTAAGGAACTTGGGACGTTCAGAGGGAGGCAGAGTTTCCCGTATGTTAGGAAATGACTAGTAATCCAGAGCCAAATTGTGTGGCTCAGCCTCTAACTTCAAAATAAAGCCAGAGAAGGGAGTGGGCCGCGTGGGCTCTGGTGTGTGGGAAGGCGTTTCGAGTGAAGTCGGTGGGCCTGGGGGGCCAAGGAGGTTTTCATTATCTTAAGGTGAAGGCTGCAGGTTTAGGAAGAAATGGGCACGACACTGCCAGGGGCCAACGTTAAAGCTATTTAATAAACAATTATGTAGCACTATTATGTGCCAGGCACTGTATTTTTAAAATAAGTATGTAATTCTAAAATAAATGCTTAATTGCATTATGGCAAAGAAAACTGTGTCCCACTTATAGTAATAATTTAAAGAATCTATTGAGTTCCTGGTACTGTAAAAGACAGGTGGATATAGCAAAAGTCTTAAAGGTTTTCATATTCCACATTACAGATGGGCAGCTGAGGCTCCAGAGGCCCCACGGCAGGTTTGTCTGCCACTGGCAGGCAGGGGGCGCTGGACGGTGGAGAGAGCAGAGGCGAGGAGGCCAGTTACCAATCTTCAGGAGTGAAGGGTTGGGAGTCTTGCACTGAGGTGGTGAGGATGGAGAGGAAACCCGAGAGCCGTTCGTTGGGCCATTGTTCAGGCAGCTGTTTCATGTCTGTTTCTCTCCGTATACTCGGGCTAATCTGTGATGCCCATTTAGGACACAGACTCCACAGTGGCAATGGTTCTATACAATGAACGCGAGCAGGGCTGAGAGATAACTCATAATCAAATGCTGACATTTATTGAGTGACTGGAGTGGGCCACATCCAATGCTTAGTCCTTGAATTACCTCTTCCATTCTTCACAGTGACCCCATAGGGTGTCTGCCGTTATTCCCCCTCTTTTACAGGTGAGAGAACTGAGGCTCAGAGAGGTTAAATAATTTGCCCACAGTCACACAGCTGGAATTCAAATCCAAGTCTGTCTGACTATGAGGCCTTTAGCCATCAGGTATACTCCCTCATTGTTGACTGGGAGTTAGGACTTTTTACAGCATGTTCTGCTGTTTCTCACATTTCTCTCTCGTTTAACCTAGAGTATGGGTTTCTATGACTTAGCTTGGAATTTGGTTCATCTCTCTAAGCATCAGAAACAACAGAAATTCACCAGACCATAAGCCTCATTCCTAACCCCTGTGCAGCATATTTATATATCTTATTGTATGATTTATATTGTCTTTAAAGCGGCTCTACTTGGCCCTTTAAGAAGCTAATTAATCACTAAATATAAACCACAACTTGTTCTTTCCAGCCCTCTGCGTGTTTCTTCCCCCCATTGTGTGATGCCATCTGGTGCTATGAGCTCATGCTTTTTGTGTTCCTTTTCAGAGAGCCAGATTCATTGCTCTCTAAACCCAGAAAAGCCAGTTAACTTCACAGTTTACATGCATGGCTTTGAAAAAATTTGAATCTGATGCCTCCTTGTGGATTTTCACAGTATCACTCTTTAACATAATAGTGCATGGAACTTTTGTCTGTAACCCCCGCTAGTATATATACTTGCCTTTTTATCAAAAGGACATAATTTGTCTTTGCAAGCCATCAAGCAACTACAGGTCTTTTCCTATGTGAGTTTTGTCAGGTTTCATTTTGTCAGTTTTATGTGTATGCTGCAGGAAGCCAGACCTTAACAATATATTTTCCTCTTCGAATCTATTTGATTTTCTGCTATGACAGTGGAACAAGTGTTTAAGAACAGGGAAATAAAACGGCTAATGGCAGGCCTCTGACACTGCGACTGATCTGTCCTTCATTCCCACTTTCTCTCTGATTCTGCGTGAAGCCTCTAATCATCTTCCGAGGGAACAGAGCATGGGGGCTGGAGAAGATTTTCTTGCAAATTCAGCTCAGATGCTCTGGGCTCACCACCAGACTCCCGGTCACTGGGATCTTTGAGTAGTGCTTATCACTGTCTGGTCCAGACTTTGTCACTCTCCCAACCTCCTTTCTCTTCTCATTTCAGAGTTCTTGGCAGTTTAAATTTAGCCTCGGGGATTAGTGGGGAAGGAAAGGTAATTTGGTGATGTGTGCACAGCTTACCTCATTGCTGGCACATGCCAGACTCCCCTGGGGAAGCGGGAGAGCCCTGGGCCAGCTGCCCGCCTCCTTCTGCTACTCTCCATGCCCACTGGGAGCATGCCTGTTCCCAGCTCGGGGCAGAGGAGATGGGCCCTGAGAATATTTGCAATGAGGTGAGAGGAAGCACACATTTCCTTAGCACAGGAGTTGTTGTAGGTCTGGCCCCTCTGGGTCTGAGAGAACAGTTTCTCCCCAGTCCACACCCCAGTGCCAACGTTAACTAGCTTCTGTGAGATGCAGGTAGGATGAGGCCATTGACTCAGCTGTGGAGCTAGTCTAATCTCCAAATAACATGTACTGAAAAGTATGGATAATATACAGACAGAAGCCTCGATTAGATATATGCTTTGTTTCCACAAGAGTATATTGGTACTAACCTGAAAAAATTTATTTTTCACTTCAGATTGACAGTCCATTTAATAGCTACAGTTCCAACCACTCACAGAATTAAGATACATTTCTAAAAGATTAAGGATTTCTAACTTTCCTGATTGAGTAGTACACAAAAGTGATGTAACGGCGTATACGTTAAAGCTTGGTTACTACTTTGCCCTGTGTCCTTGGGCTAGTTGCTTAACCTCCCTGAGCTTCAGATATTTCTACCTACTTAATGGTGCTGATATTACCTATTTTATATCTAGCTCGTAGAGTTGTTGATGAGCGTCAAATGGATTTTGTCAAATGGTTTTTCTGTGTCTATGAGATGATCATGTGGTTTCTGTGCTTTATTCTATTACTAAGGTATCCTACATTAATTGATTTTCATATGTTGAACCAATCTTTCGTTCCTGGCATAAATCTCACTTTTTATGTATTGCCAAATTCAGTTTGCTAGTATTTTGTTGAAGATTTTTGCATACATATTCATAAGGAATATTTTGTGGTATTCTTTTCTTGTGATGTCTTTGTTTTTTCTATCAGGGTAATACTGGTCTCATACAATGATTTGGGAATTGTTCCCTCCTCTTCTATTGTTTTATTTTGAAAGTTTATGAAAGATTGTTAATTCTTCTTTTAACATTTGGTAAAATTCACCAGTGAAACCATCTGGTCCTGGACTTTTCTTTGTAGGAACTTTTTTATTAAGTTAATTACTAACTCAATCTCTTTACTTGTTATAGATCTATTCTATTTCTTCTTTACTCAGTCTTGATAGTTTATGTGTTTCTAGAAATTTGCCCTTTTATCTGTATTATCTAATTTGTTGGCGTCAGCCCCATGGGATAATGGTTAAGTTTGGTGTGCTCCACTTCGACGGCCCAGATTTGTGGGTTCGGATCCTGGGTTTGGACCTACAGCACTCGTCAGCCATGCTTTGGTGGCAACCCACATAGAAAATAGAGGAAGATTGGCACAAATGTGCTGAGGGCTAATCTTTCTTGGCAAAAATAATAATAATAATTTGTTGGCATATAACTTTTTCACAGTATTCTCTTATACTATATTTTATTTCTGTAAGATCATTAGTAATGTCTCCTGTTTAATTCCTGATTTTAGTAACTTGAGTCTTCTTTCTTTTCATCTTGGACAATCTAGCTAAAGATTTATCAGTTTTATTAATCTTTTCAAAGAACCAATTTTTAGTTTTATTTATTGTCTCTATTTTTTTATTCTCTATTTCATTTCCACTGTAATTATATAATTTCTTTCTTTCTGTTTTGAGTTTAGTTTGTTCTTCTTTTTCTAGTTTCTCGCGGAGGAAAGTTAGGTCATTGATTTTAGAACTTCTTTATTAAGGTAGGCACTTGCAGCTATAAATTTCCCTCGAAGCACTGCTTTAGCTGCATCCCATAAGTTTGAGTACATTGTGATTTTGTTTTCATTAATCTCAAAGTGTTTTTAAATTTCCCTTGTGATTTCTTCTTTGACCTTTTGACTGTTTAGGAGTGTATTACTTAATTTCTACAAATTTGTGAATTTCCCAAATTTCCTTCTGTTATTGATTTCTGATTTTATGGTATTGTGTTCAGAGAACATACTTTGTATGACTTTAATACTTTTAAATCTGTTGAGATTTAAAAAATTGCCTAACATGGTCTATGCTGAAGAATGTTCTAGGTGCACTCAACAAGGATGTGTGTTCTGCTGCTGTTGGGTGCAGTGTTCTGTTGATATCTCTGTTGTCTAGTTGGTTTATAGCGTTGTTCAAGTCTTCTGTTTCCTTGCTGATTCGTCCATCTGTTCTACCATTATTGAAAGTGGAGTATTGAAATTTCCAACTATTATTTTTGAGTTGTCTATTTCTCCCTTCAATTCTGTTAGTTTTTGCTTCGAGTAGTTTGGGGCTCTGTTGGTAAGTGCACATATGTTTGTAGTTGTTATATCTTCTTAATGGATTGACCTTTTATCGTTATAAAATGTCTTTCTTTGCCTCTAGTAACAAGTTTTGTTTTAAAGTCTGTTTTGTCTGATACTAGTATAGCCATTCCATCTCTCTTTTGGTGACTGTTTGCATGGTATATCTTTTTCCATCTTCCTTCCAACCTATTTGTGTCTGTCTCTTGTGGACATCGTACAGTTGGATCTTGTTGTTTTATTTATAATGCCAATCTCTGCCTTTTGATTGGTGTGTTTGATCTATTGTAGTTCCTGATAAGGTAGGATTTATGTCTGCCATTTTGCACGGTGTTTTCTATATGCCTTATGTCTTTTTTGTTCCTCCATTCTTCCTTTATTATCTTTTCTTTGGGGTTAAATAGATGTTTTTCTAATGAGGTTTTTAATTCCCTTTTCATTTCATTTCCTACATATATACTTTGTTTGTTTGTTATTTTCTTAGTGGTTGCCCTGTGGATTACAACAAACATCTTAATTTATAGCAATTAAATCTGAATTAATACCAACTGACTTTCATTAGTATATAAAAACATTGCTCCTATAAGCTCCATTCCCTGTCTTCTCCTTTGAACTGTTATTGTTGTTCGTACAAATTAAATTGTATGCCCATCAATGCAGACTTATAATTATTGCTTTATGCTTTCAGTCCTTTAAATCAGACAAGAGGAAAAAAGTTACAAACAATAAAATACATTTATGTTATCTTTTATGTTTACCTATGTCATGACCTTTACAAATGTTTTTTCTTTCTTTATGTAGATTCAGTTACTGTCCTTTAGTAAAGGGAGACATTTTCTTTTTGGCATTTCTCGTAGGGCTGGTCTGCTAGTGACAAATTTTCTGTTTTTGTTTAACTGGGAATGTCTTAATTTTTTTTCATTTCTGAAGGGTGACTTTGCTGCATATAGAATTCTTGTTTGAGAATCCTTCATTCAGTGCTTTGAATATGTCAGTCCTCTCCCTTCTGATGAGAAAGCAGCTTCTAATCTTTTGAGAACTCCTTGTATGTGATAAATTGCTTTTTTCTTGCTGCTTATAATATTCTCTATCTTTGGCTTTCACTACTTTGATTACTATGTGTCTGGGTGTGGATTTTTTGAGTTTCTCCTATTTGTAGTTCATAAAACTTCTTTGATGTGTAGATTCATGTTTTTCATCAAATTTCGGAAATTTCTGGTGATTATTTCTTCAAATATTCTTTTTGCCTCCCTTTCTTTCTTTTACTTTTTGGGGCTCCCATTATGCCCCAGAATTACTATTATTGGACTGATTGATGATATATCACAGGTCTCTGAGGCTCCGTTCATTTTCTTCATACTTTTTCCTTAATTTTCTCAGATTGGATAATCTCAATTGACCTATCTTCAAGTTTGCTGATTCTTTCTTCTGCCTGCTCAACATCCTCTTGAGCTCCTCTAGTGAAGTTTTTATTTCAGTTATTCTACTTTTTAATGCCAGAATTTCTATTTGTTTTTTTCTTTGAGTGATTTTTTTCTTTTCATACTTTCCATCTCCTTACTGGTATTCTCTATTTGATGAGACATCATTCTCATACTTGCCTTTCGTTCCTTGGACATGATTTCCTTCAGTTCTTTGAAGATATTTAAAACAGCTGATTTAAAGGCTTTGTCATGTGAGTCCAGTGTCTGGGCTTCCTCAGGGACAGTTTCTATTGACTGGCTTTTTTTCCTCATGTATGGGCTATATGTTCTTGTTTCTTTGTATGTTTTGTACTTTTCTTGTTGAAAACTGAGCATTTAAAATTATATAATGTAGCAACTCTGGAAATTAGATTCTTCTTCCTCCCTAGAGTTTGTTATTGTTTTAATGTTGTTGCTGTTTGTTTCTTTAGTGACTTTCTGAACTAATTCTGTACAGTCTGTATTCTTTGTCATATGTGGCCCCTGAAGTCTCTGCTTGGCTAGCTTAGTGGGAAGCTAATGATTGGATAAAAGTCTCCTTAACTGCCTGGAACCAGTAAGTCCCCCAGTCTTTGCTGATCGATTCAGTGTGTGTATTTGGACATAACTTCAACTCTGCTTTAGTTTTTACTTCCTGCTTACACAGAGCCTCAAGGTCAGCCTGAGGTTGAATATCTAGTGGAACGATAGTTTTGAATAATACAAATGTAAGCTCTTAATACATTTGCAGGGGCCAGCTGAGCAGTTAAGTTCACGCGCTCCGCTTTGGCGATCTTGGGTTTGCCAGTTTGGATGCTGAGCGTGGACCTACACACCACTCATCAAGCCATGCTGTGGTGGCATCCCACATAGAAGGACTAGATGACTTACGACTGGGATATACAACCATGTGCTGGGGCTTTGGGGAGAAAAAAAATAAAAGGATGATTGGCAACAGATGTTAGTTCAGGGCAATCTTCCTCACAAAAAAATTAAAAATAATAAACAAATAAATAAATAAAAATAAAAAATAATAAAAATAAAATAACTAGTAAAGATCTACTTAAAAAAATACATTTGCAGTTTGTTTTCTATTGTTCTTCTCGTACCCAGATTGTTTGCTCTTTTTAAGCACAAGAATTTTCTGACTTATAAACACCTAACTTAGACATAAACACCTAACGTATATGCCTTAGCCCTCACAGTCACTGCCACAGGTTGAAAGAACAAAGAGGAAAATAAAAGAGTTTTGAGCTTTTAGGGAATCTGTGGTTTCATAAGAAAAAAAAAAAAACCTTCTGAAGAGCAGAGAGAGTCTTGGGCAGGGTTTGTGAAAGTGAGATGCAAGGACTGCCTGCCTCAGAATTATTTGGGATGTCTGTTAAAATTCAGGTTCCTGGATCCATCCAAAATCTTTTGATTCAGAATATCTTGGGTGGGGTCCAGGAATCTACATTTTGAACTAGCTCCCCAGGTGATTGATTCTTAATGCACAATGACATCTGAGAAACTCTTTAGGGAAGATGATACTGTGGGTGCCTTCACGTCAGGGAGTGACTGACGCATGACACGAACTATGCTCAAATAGTAATCTCCCCCTTTCGATGCCTGATTTTTTTTAAAAAATCACTTTATTTTTATGCTTACTTAAATTCCACCAGTTAGAGGTTTATTTGCATCTATGAGGGTATTTTTTTAATAGCTGCCAGAGTTAAAGGATCAACATTCACTCATATCTCTTTAAAAATTAATCAGATCACGTTGCATTTATCCGAACAACTGACCAAGATGATTTGTAATGAAAGAAGGAGGTTTTGTTGTGTTTTAATTTGAAGGAAAGGTAGATACTTTCATGGGATTGAGAAGACTTTAGAGGAAAAATAGGCCTATATTAATTTATGCAATAAAAGCGTGGGTTGGGAGGGTGGGTAGGAGAAGGGACAAGATAGATCAATGGGTACATTTGCCCATTTCAAAATATTATGCGTAGAGCTGGCCATGCAACCAGAAAAGGGAGGATGTGTTTTTCTTTCTCCTTTCTACTTTCTATATTACCTTTTCTCCTGGGACCCAGAATTCAGGTTAGTAAAATTCATATGAAGGAATGACGTCAGCTGCCCTGGGGTTAAATAGGCTTCTGGGTTGTCTGGAGACCCAGTCACCACCTAAGCCACCATGTAGAAGGTTGTCTTTATGGAAAAATGTCTTCTGGTTTCCAAATAACACACTTCCTAATAAACTTTTTGGTGCAACCCATTTGAAAGTTCAAATGGGTTGGGTCAAACTCAGACGTGTAATTTATCTGTGTTAACTTAAAATTCCAAGCTGATTTCTCCCAATCGTCTGTATGCTTTTAGGCCATTTCTCCTTGAGGAGTTTGGCGTTTAGTTAATACAAACTCAATGTTCAAAAATTGAGGGGACTTTAGATCCTTATCAAATTTAATACGTTCAAAATTGAAACATGGTTTTAAAAATTATTTCATGATTTGGTTTTTACTGCTCTGACTTGCCTCTATTAATGAGAGTAATCAAGAGATTCCTATCCCTTCCCCCCATTCAACCCATGTTAGGATATGTTATCCTGCCCTAGGTCCCCAGAATTCTGTCACAAATGCACAGACTAGTAAGTCGCATTTCTTGTTTCCTTCAAGGTATTGCGCAGCGATGCACGGCTATCAAGTACCACTTTTCTCAGCCAATCCGCTTACGAAACATTCCTTTCAATTTAACCAAGACAATACAGCAAGATGAATGGCATCTGCTTCGTGAGTATTTCTGGGAAAGGGTCAGAGAGGAAATGGTGTCTTTCTGAACAAAAAGTATCCCCACCAGCCCTCTCGGGTTTGGACTGAAAGTTACTGTGCTGATTATATGTGGGCCTCTGGGCCCAATCCAACGTGGTCAGAGACTCAGAGATGCATTTCGCCGTGCTGGGTCACGACTTGTTTACAGAGCCAATGTGTGAAAATTGGGCATGAGGCTTTGTGAGAGTGCAGCGTGTGTGCCCCTCCTGGTGGCATCTGCACTCAAGTGGCCTCCTGAGTTTTCTTTAGCAAGTCATTGGTAAGAGGATCTGCTCTGCCGCTTGTCTTATTTTGTTTATACAACATTCATTTTAACTACTGTGTCTATCTCAGACCTTGGTATTTCTGCTAAAACATCTTATGAGTGTGCATCATAATTTTCTCAGAGCGTGTTTGTTACCTCCACATCTCGATGTCAGGAACTACTCTTTTTCACTGTTAGGAAAATGTGAAACTCTAGAAAGGATCATGCAACGTGACGCTAAAGAGGGCTGATATTTACCTGAAAACTGTTGATCCCTGCTGCCTGGTGATAGATAACTCAGGAAAGCAAAAAACTAGACCAGATTCTTTTCAGCGTTTATCCTAATCAGAGGTTGACATTGTCATTTTCCAATGAAATAAGCCGCAAGGACTTCAGCAATCTTTTTGGTGACCAACGCCACTGCAGAAAGCCAAGCAGGGTCTTGTTTTGTGAGTGTCTCTGCAGGTCAAAAGGCTCTGTTTTGAATCTCAAACACGCAAATGGAAGCTCTTATGATATTGCCACAGCAGTGGTATAATACTATAAATATTATGATTGGCAAATTTAGGACTTGGAAAGTCATTGGCTCAAATGCGGTTTATTTCTTAATAGTGTAAATTCCTGAAAATTCTTTCTTGCTGGCTGATCTTAATGATCGTTTCTCCGCAGATCAGAGTTAGAGTCTTAAGTATTCTTGAATCTGAATTCTTTATGAGCATGCTTCGAGTTCGTTGCCTTAATCATCTGTCTAGAAAGCCCCATGATCACTGGTTTTAGTCAGGTGAGAAAAGATCACCACGATCCTGAAAAGCCACTCATCTCTTGCTCTGAGTATGTACCCTGTTACTGCCCAGCAAGACAGTATGTGAGCGTTCTCCTCTTAATCCTTGTTGAGGTTCACATGGAAAGACACTTTTAGCAGTCTCATGCGTGGCTCCTTCTAAGAAAGTCACGCTTGGAGATCTGTACCATGTTTACTAGATAATCTTAACATGTCTGGTACTAATGTGAATCCCGTGTGGATTATATCTGAACCTTATGCCTTTTAATGGTCATAGAAAATAGAACTATTGCTTAAGCCACTGGGAATTTAGGAGGTTGTCAGCTAATAGTGGCTGAACTGTTATTACATTTCTTCTCCTGCTCAGATGTGGATGTCCCAAAACGACTTATACCCTTAACATTAAACTCAGCCCCTTTAAATTGTCGCTGCCCCTGAGCCCTCGCTCTGTGGTGTCTACACTTCCTCTTCTGGGCAGCGATGCCCTGCTTTAATTTAGATGCCTTGAGCTGGAAATGAGAAATCCTTTTAAAAGAAAGGGATGGTCCATGTGTGACTACGAACAAGACTGGCAGCTGCTATAATCCACCCTCTAACCCTGTAGGCAGCACCCCCAAGATGCCCAGGAGCCAAGCGAACATCTGACTGGCACTTCCACCTTAGCAGGCCGCCCTCATTTCAAACAGTGGGGCATGCCCCTTGTCTTGGCTCTGTGTGTGCACAGGTGTGCCTGATCCACATGCACTTGCCCAGACCTATTGACTGGCCTCAGGGGCAGCAGACCTATATTGGGGGTTTCTTGTTTTATGAAGGATCACAGAAATTTAGCTAACAATTTTTAAAATCAGCTTTGTTCAAAAAAAAAAAAAAAAGGAAGGAAGGAAAGAGAAAGAAGAACTAATAGAAGGAGAGTGGGCAATGGGAGTACTCCTTCAGGGTAGCACCCGGGGTGGAAGGATGTCCAGGTACAGGTAGTCGGTCCGTCTCTTGGTTTTGCCTAGAAGGTGGGGGAGGGGCTGGGTTTCCGGCCCAGTGATCACAACTCTGTTTTTGTGATAGACCAAACCTGACAGTTGTGTGTACAGTGGACACTTGACCCGTGGGAACAGACCCTCCTCAACCTGGGGAAACGGGGATTGGGCTGTGGGGCCTTTGTTTAAGGGGAGAGGACGTTTATGAGCGGATGTCGCATATGTGCACTTTGGGCCCTGTTTCAGTCCCCACAATTGCCTTCACTTTCTCAAATCCTTTTTGAAAATAGGCAGGCATAGATGTGGATAATAAATAAAATAATTGGCATCCGTGATGCTCAGGTAAAACCTTGTTTCACTGTAGCTCACTTTTTAGTCTTTTTCTCCAAAGCCAGATTAATTAGAGCCACTACAGTGGTGGCAACTTACATTTCTATTGCTCATTTAAGGATAATAAGGATATTTCTGAAACCCACTTCACTCTCAGTTTACTAAGTAACTTGCTATCATTACCTGAGTTTACCCTGGCATGGTCCTCTGCTCTATTCTCTGCTTGGTGTAGACGCTTCCATGGACTTAGAGAGGGCAGACTCTGACCCCTCCGTGTGTTACACCCCACCTGTCCTCTTATGAAACAGGACAGGTGGCCAAGAATTCCCTGAACCGCCTGGGCTCTGCAGGCCTAAGCCTGCCCGTGAAACTTACTAATTTGCACAGTGTATACAAAGCTTTCATTCTCTCATTTTCAATGACTCTCCTGCTTCAGCTTCTTCTGAATGTGTGTTTGTGTTCTGAGATCAGACTTAAGAAGACTCACGGCCGGCTTCCTGGGCATGGCTGTGGCCGTCCTGCTCTGCGGCTGCGTTGTGGCCACGGTCAGCTTCTTCTGGGAGGAAAGTTTGACCCAGCACGTGGCCGGGCTCCTTTTCCTCATGACAGGTACGGGGGCCCAACGCCTCAGACTCTCCTCCCCCCGGCAGGAGGGGAGGCTGCTCTGTGTTCAGCTGGCTTCACTCCGTTCTCTCTCTCTGTTAATTTTGTTTTCACTTGTGAGAAAAGCAGCCAGAAGGTCATTTGGCTTTGGTGGGTAATACAGAATTTAAAGAAAACAGCAATGGTAAAAATGCAGCCCTTACTTCTCTATTGTGGCCTCTTAGGTTAGATGGAAATATCTTGGGTTTCATCTCCATATGAGCCAGCTCTGTTTTTTCTGTCTCATTCTTTCATACCGTGCCCATAATCCTGACCTGGATTCTTGGCAAACATGGGCCACTGCTTATCAGGAGGCCTTGAGGAGAGAGAGGGTAATGCGTCAGCACAAGCCCTCCCCAGCCCCTCAGGCTGAAAGTCAACTCAAAGTACATCTCTTAATGATGGTGTCACTGGTGTCATTTTTATACACAAAACATTCATTCATTTCATCCCACAGGTTTTTTTTTTTTTTTTTGGTGAGGAAGATTTGCCCTGAGCTAACATTCATTGCCAATGGTCCTCCCTTTTTTTTTCCCCCTGAGGAAGATTAGCCATGAGCTAACATCCGTGCCAGTCTTCCTCTACTTTGTATGTGGGATGCCTCTACAGCATGACTGATAAGTGAAGTAGGTCCTCACCTGGGATCCAAACCCGTGAACCTGGGCCGCCGAAGCAGAGTGTGTGGAACTTTAACCACTCAGCCACAGGGCTGGCCCCTCCACAGATATTTTTTGAGGACTTACTATGTAGCAGGCACTGCTCTAGGGACTAGAGACGCAATGAAGAGGGCAGACAAAAATCCTCCATTTTTGTTGTGGGGAGGCATAAACGATAAGTTGTGATGGTGACAAAAGCTGTAGGAAAATAAATCTGGGCCGCCGAAGTGGAGTGCGGGAACTTAACCACTACCCCACCGGGATGGCCCGTGGGTTAGTGTATATTGAGCCATAGAAAGAAGACCAGGGTGGCTGGAAGGCAGGGGAGGAAAGGAGAGTGTCATGTGAGGTGGGAGAAGCAAGCAGTGTCTCGGGTTTTAATCTGAGGGTGATGGAAGCCACCAGAAGGTTTTAAGCAGAAGAGTGACTCGATCTTAAAGCAGGAGATTGGAAGAGGGTGTGTGGAGACGTGACCGTGGTCTTTTTGGTTAGCAGGTGAAGGATATTTTTGTCTGAAAAGAAATCAGGAGCTGAGCTGACAGCTAACACTGACTCAAGGTAGTTGCAGGAAAGAAATCCTTCCTTCTTTCTGCTCGTTCACAAAAAATTAGTGTATTAGTGATTAATGAATGCCAAATTAAAAGTTCCGTAAAGTACACTCAGTATCAGAACTACTGTTACTCTAGACATGTAGCCATTTAAAAAAATTTTTTTATTTATTTATGTATTTTGAGGAAGATTAGCCCTGAGCTAACATCTGCTGCTAATCCTCCTCTTTTTGCTGAGGAAGACTGGCCTTAAGCTAACATCCATGCCCATCTTCCTGTATTTTATATGTGGGACGCCTACTACAGCAAGGCTTGCCAAACGGTGCCATGTCTGCACCTGGGATCCAAACTGGTGAACCCCGGGCCACTGAAGTGGAAGGTGCGAACTTAACCACTGCACCACCGGGCTGGCCCTGACATGTAGCCATTTTAAATAGCCTTATTTCCATTCCCTGGAGTTCTTTGCTCAGGTGGCCATGACAGGATTTTCTAGCACTTATCACTGTAATGGGTCTCCTACTCAGGCCCGTGTTAACTGGAGGCCCCAGAACCACTCTGTGGCTGACACCGTTTTCTGTCTGTCTGTCTTTCAGGTCTGACAGGTAGGTGGCGCTTTGCTTTCTGGTGAGGTCAGCCAAACCGTGGCCTAAGAAACCCAATTCACTGGCAGGGGCCCTTCCTTCTAACTCCCACCTGCCCCTTTCCTGCTCCATGAGGTGGTGTTGTAACTGGGAATGATCTGGAATGTGGATCATCATTGTGAGCATCCTGACGGACCATTCCGAAGTCCCATGGCCTCTGAAGAGTTGTGAGCTGAAAACCAACTTAGGTTTTCCAGATTTGGGTGACTACACAGTGGCTGCCAGGACTGTAGCTAAAATTCTAGTTCCTGAGGTTTTAGAGTAGGATTTGAGCCCTTAAGACCAGCCATCCAGCGCCTGCCTAAGGGATTTATTTAAAATCCAAATTATAGAATGAGTGGGCGAGGGTGGCAAAGAATCAGAGGCCTGTGCTTCTCAGAGGATTTCTTTAAGCCTCTGCTGGGGCTCAATGCTCATTAAAAATCTCCCCCATTTTCTCCCATCCCTTTATTACTTGAGCCCCTATTTTGCTGACTCTTGTCCCCATATACATCAAAGAAGTGCAGATTCACTTCCCCCCAACCCTGCAAAGGCCCCACATCACATCCCCTTGTCAGGAAAGTGAGAGAAGCTCTGGATCCAATAGAAACCCCAGTAGTAATAGTTTTTAAAGGACAGTTTTAATATGAGTAAGGCATGAATAATTTAGGATGCTCTTAGCATATAAAATAATCGTTAGCATTAAAATAAATCACAGGGCCATAAAAGCCAGAGCTGGTAGTGTTCCTTGGGAGGTCGAGGGGCTGGTTTGGTTGTGGAGGAAAGGAGAGTGGAGTTCAGCTGTGGGTTGGCTGGAGGAGAGCGAGGAAGAGTCTGCTCAGCCACTTCCCCCTTTTCCTGCTCAGCCCTTGTTTCTGATCCTTACGTGGACCGTACCTCCGGGCCAGACTGGCTCAGGGGTCCTCAGGGTTTGTCTCAAAAGCCCTGTGCAATTGTTAAGCAAAGATAAAACAAGTAAAGCAATAGCCGTAATAATAAAAACTCACAACAGCCAAAACACCACCCCAAACTTATAAACTTGACGTTTGATAACCAGTCCTGAAGAACTAACAGACACAACATAAGATTGCTTTGCTTTTGGTTGGCCAAACAACATTTTTGGAATAAAGGGAAATCCACTTATAGATCCTGCCACCTGAAAAATGAGTTTGCGTAAATATTTTCTTTATTCTGGACCAAATCTTGCCTATGTGTTGGAAGTAAGGAAGGAAAGAGGGAAGGAAGGATGGAAAGAAAGAAAAGAGAGGAAGGAAGGGAAAAAAGGAAAAAAGGAAGAGAAAGGAAAAAAGGAAGGAAGAAACAAAAAAATTGGACCATTATCACATGGAAAGTATTTAGTCTTCTGGGCTTCCACTGAGCATCATACCATAAACATTCCCCATGTTTCCACATTGTTCTCGACTCACTTTTTTTTTGAGGAAGATTAGCCCTGAGCTAACATCTGCTGCCAATCTTCCTCTTTTTTGCTGAGGAAGACTGGCCCTGAGCTAACATCCGTGCCCATCCTCCTCTACTTTATATGTGGGACTCCTGCCACAGCATGGCTTGACAAGTGGTGCGTAGGTCTGTACCTGGGATCCGAATAAGTGAACCCTGGGCCCTGCTGAAGCGGAACATGCTAACTTAACTGCTGTGCCACTGGGCCGGCCCCTCTGCTTAGTTTTCAATAGCTTTGTGTGTGTGTGTGTGAGGAATATTGGTCCTGAGCTAGTATCTGTTGCCAATCTCCCTCGTTTTTTTTGACCTCCCCAAAGTCCCAGTACACAGTTGTATATCCTAGTTGCAGGTCATTCTAGTTCTTCTATGTGGTATGCTGCCATAGTGTGGTTTGATGAGCAGTGCGCAGGTCCATCCCCAGGATCTGAACCAGCGAACCGTGGGCCACCAAAGCAGAGTGCACGAACTTAACCACTTGGCGACAAGGCTGGCCCCTTAATTGCTTTCAATCGCTCCATGTTTTTCCATGGAGTGGATATGCTGTTTTGTGTTCATCTGTTCCCTTCCTGTGGGGTTTAGGGAGGCTTGTTTTATTTTTGCTACTACAGATAATGCCTTTACATTTCCTCTGTAAACACCGAGATAACTATGTTAATCCATCGCAAGAGATAAATTAGCTGTTGGACCTTCACATGTAGTACCAGGAGATGAGAGCAAACAAGGGTTAAAGGAATTGATTTTAATTAAGCAGAAATGTCTTCAGCAGCCCTAGTCAGCGTCACTCCCACAGAGTTTTGATGCTAAACTTAGCCCCATCTAATGCGCTGGCATCTTCATTCTCCGCCTGAACTTATTAGCCAAACCTTCAATGAAGAACATCAGTGCTGTGACAGTTTGAGATGTTAAAATGGAAACTTTGAAACAGTCTTTCTCCTTCTGCCTTATTGCATGCAGATAGTTCTTGATTACCCACGTGTGGAACAGCCGTGCTGCCGACTGTCAATTCTCATCACTTCTCATCGGGAGTCAGGTTCTCAACTCCTTCCTCCTCCTTGGGGTCTCTCAAGGGCTCCTCCAGAAGGGCCAGGGGCAGGCATCACATTCCCCAGGGGCCCCAGATGTAGCATGTGTTTTCATGGCCTGTGAGGTTACACACAGAGGGTCACAGAGGCGTAGACAGAGGACTGAGGGGATAAGACACTCATCTCCCAGCTGTGAGCCGCTGCCCATTGCTGGACCACACTACTTTCAGGGCGCTGTGAATGAGTATTCCCATCAACATTAAATGATGCATTCTATTAGATTGCCATAGTGATACAGTGATAATGATTATAATTTGTTATAAATATTTGAAAGGGTTAATTTATTCAATGCAAACGTTTTTAAATACAATTTCTATGTCTTTGTTGTAGAGTTTGTATACACTGGGAGTCTCAAAAATTGGATAAAGCTTGGGCCTCCCCTGAGGGTGGCCTCACTGCTCACTGGATCCACTCCCCTTCCCAGGCTGTGCCCTGAGCGGCCACTGCCCATGAGGCAGGGCCTTCCAGCGGGCTTTGTGACAGCAGATAAAGAAGGGATAGAGCCTAGACAGCCCCAGCAAAGCCCAGGGACAGTTCACACCTGTGCTTTTTATGCATTCCTTTGCTTCACTGTGTTCAAATTAAAAAAGACTCCACTATAGTAGATGTATTAGATTATCTAAGTTATCCATTGATTATGACTTAAACCCTTGGGGTCAGGTGTGTTTTGGAATTCAGGATTTTTAAGTTTTATTTTAGAAAGGTAGTATGGTACATATATGTTCTATCATCTAACACCCTCAGCCGGGGCTGAAATCAAATACATTAACATTTCTGCAGCAAAACATATGAATATTCATACTAAGCAGGATCTATAAAGACTATAAATAACCCATGTCACATCAGGTCAGCTTTGCCATTAATGAGATTGCTGCGATCTTTCAGAAGAAGATTGGAGGTTTTCTGGATTTGATCATTGCAGCTTGTGGATCCTTTATTTTTTTTTTTTAAGTTTTGTCTGTCTCTATTTGTCCCCCCTCCAGTCATTTAGTTGACAACTTAGGAATGGCTTTTTGAGCAATCTGTGTGAAAGGTAGCATGAGGCATTTTTTTTCTGGAATTGCAAAGAGACCGAAATGAGGGGCAGGCCATTTTTTGAAGGAGTGAAAAAAAAAAAATCAATGTTTGTGCCTTTGGGTGTTGCAGTCACGTTATTTATCAAGCAGGCTAACCAGGGTGAAGCAGCCTCCACTCCTTTCAGCCTTTTAAGCACATCAAAGGAGGATGGTCAAAAGAGCGGGCCCAGTTACCCTAATTACATCTCACCAGCTGGCTATAGGCACCAGGAACACTTTGGGGAAGGAAATTAGTTAGATGATCTGGGATGGCAGCATAAATTTACTTCTGTCCTGATCCACAAGTATCCCTTCCAGCCCTGTAATTCTGTGATATCTTGGTATCTTCTAATTAAGAATATTGGCAGAAAACCTTTTAATATTTTATAAGAAAAGTAGTGGCATACAGGGCTTTTCAGAACCAGTAGTTATTCACTCTTTGGAAGATGCTACCAGCAATAGCCGGGACCCATCTTGGGACTCAGCAAGCTCTTCCCTTGTGCCACCAGCTGGGCTGGAGAGTGTCAGTGGTACCACAGGTAACTTCTGCCTGGACAGGGGAGAAGCGAAAGGGAAGGGAAAACCTGAGAGAAGAATGGAGGAGAGGCAACCTCTCTCGTGGGTTTTTAGGAAGGACCATTAGATTTTGAACTTTTTGACTGCAGCGTTGCTACCTGATTTATCTTCTCATATCCTGTTCCATACCTTGCATTAACTAGATGCTACGGACAAAAATGCAGCATTCTCTGAAAGAGCTTGCTATGTAGGTTAGTCCTGCATGGGGCACTTTGGCATGAACTTGTTCTGAGGTTGGTAGAGCTCAGTGCATCGCAGAGCTTGATTTTGTCCAGCAGGTTTTGTTGACTCCATGTGCTCCGCTCTGTTAGACGCTGTGAAGAACTTATGGGAAGTGTAGAAGGTCTCCACTACCTTTCCCTGAGATGCGTGCTGGAAAGTGGAGTGGAAAGAACTCCTGGGGTTCTTGACCACGTTGACGTCAAACCATTGATGGCTGTGACCAACAGGGAGTCATTAAACTAAACTGTCTCTAAGATAATCAGAGCTGGATCTGGGACATAGTAGATGCTTGATAAAGAATTCTTGAATAACTGATTAAATAACATCTAAAATAGTAAAACCTTGCTTAGACCTATAAAAGGGATAGAAATATACTTCGTAATTGACTACACACACACACACACACTCACACACATGATGTTATGGGCTCAATTGTGTGTCCCCAAAATTCTTATGTTGACGTTCTAACCCCTAGTACCTCAGAATGTGACTGTATTTGGAGAGAGGGTCTTTATAGTGGTAATTCAGTTAAAATGAGGTCATTAGGATGGGCCGTAATCCTATACTATGACTGGTGTCCTGGTAAGAGGAGGAAATTTGGACATAGACAGTTACAGAGGGAAGACTGTGTGAAGGCACAGGGAGAAGACAGCCATCCACGCCAAGGAGAGAGGCCTTGGAAGAAATCCACCCCACCAGCAGTTTGATCTCAGACTTCCAGCCTCCAGAATTGTGAGAAAATAAATTTCTGTTGTGTCGGCCACTTAGTCTGTGGTACTTTGCTGTGGCAGCCCGAGCAAACCAATACGCATGGGTACTGTAAGACGAGTATATGGAACTAAAATAGAAGTCCACCACATCAAAGCTGACCGAAGACTGAGAATCCAGCCACAACAAAGATGTTTTCATCATTTAAACAACACTTTTTCTTGGTGTCTTCAAAGTTAGAAGGTTCTTTTTTCCTTTTAAAAATATCTTGAATGGGTTAGAACTCTTTTACAAAAGCTTGTTGGAAACATTGCCAAGAGTGCTTTATCTCCTCTCAGGACATTTCCCTGTAATCATCAGAAACAGTCCTGCTCATCCCACAAATAATAGCTGTGGCAGCTGGATGCTTGCAAACGTTCTTAGGGATGCGAGGGTCTGAAGAGGAGGAACTCGGAGATATGCTCTTTTGTCAATCTTTGCTCTTCTCTTCTTCAGAACAACTTCAGGAGCATCTCGGAAGGAGGAAAACTGTCCCGAAGGGCCTGTGGGGGCCTTTGTGGGAAGCGGGAGGGGCAGACAGAGGCATATCTGTGGGCTCCTAGGAACCCTCCCCACCATTCTCAGCTGCGTGAGGAAAGGCTGCAGAAAATAAAGCAGGTTTTCATCCAGGTTTGATGAGCGCCCTATTCCAAAAAGAACTTAAGTGGCACAGAGATGCGTATAATATTTCATGATAAAATAAATACAAATAAGTCTAAAAATAAGACAAAGGAGCAATCAGGTTTGCAAGTCAAGATGGATCCAAGAGTGAGAGCAGCAGCAAATAGCATGATGTGAAGTCCCCAACTTCTGCTCACCGTGGACCACTGATTTAGCGTTAGGGCGTTTCAGCTCCCTGGCAACTTAGTCAAAGAAAGAAATCCTGTTAGTGACATCATTCACAGTGTCCATGAGGTACCCACAAAGCAAGTGCCCTGGGAAAGCACAACTGTTCATGACAGCAAGGGCAGAGAAAATCATCCTCTTGGTTAAGTCCTCAGGTTAGATTGTTTTCTATAATCCTTGTGTATTCAGTGTGAACTGGTGGTGTTATGCTAAAATTCATTTCACCCAAAATAATTTTATGGAGTTGGCAGGGGAGAGGTGATAATAAAATCAATGTTTAGTGTAAAATCAAAGGGAGTATATAAAGAAAGAAAAATCCATGACATTCTATATTTTATTTAGTTGCATAATACTGAGTACTAGATTCATTAGGAAGTTTGGGGAAATGTTCTTGCTCTATGCCTTACTTTGGAATAACAGAATCACAGAAATTTGATGCTATAAGGGACTTCAGTAACCAGGTCCCCCAGTTTTTTTTCCTAGATAAACTAAGAAGGTTCAGAGATGTTAGGTAATTTCAAGGTCACGCAGTGATTCGTAGTAGATCTGGGGACCAGAATACACATTTCCTGCATCCCAGCCCAATGCATTTGGACATCAAAGAATGCTTAAAAGTCCAAGCTTGAACTCCAGCTTTCAGAGGTTGCTAAAACCACATTACTGGTAAAAAGCCTTGCTTTTAGGCATTCAGCTGTGTGCAGTTAAATGCAGAGTAGAGTTTTTTGTCCTGTGAACAGGTCATTGTTCCATTATATTTTACCTGTTGATACTCCAGAGATCAATTTTTTCTAACCGCCTTCTTGTTCTGTCACCAGCATTCGTTAGAAGGACCTTGTTTTATATTAAACGTTGTCTTTGCTTTGATGCCAGAGAAAACATTCATGGAGATATAAGAAAATTTGCTCTTCGCAAGGTTTGAAAGCAGCAGAGTATTCTTTTTTGACTGGTCCACTCCTTTATGAAAAAATTATTTCCATCATGTTCTTTCTTTGGAGAACTCATTGTGGTATGTTTCCCGTAGTAATCTGGAGCAAGGAATCGGAAGCTAAGATTTTATCCTTTTTAGAATAACAGAATCACTTTAGAGTTTAAAAACAGAATTAAGCAGAGTGGGAAATACCAAATTATCTCAGATCAAGTGTCCTTTTAATTTAAAACATTTCTTTTCTAAATGCTCATTTGGAAAAGGATTCAGGCAATGTGCCCTTATGTGATTTGAGTGCAGGCAGACTCCTAGTGCTTAAAAATGGCATTAAGGTGATCTTTATTTCCTCTCAACAGCTGTCTGCTCTGAGTTTGTTTTTCTGCTAGTGTTTCTGACCCCAAAAGCTCTATTTAAAAAAGGGGGTTGGGGGGTCTGGCCCGCTGGCGTATTGGTTAAGTTCACACGTTCCGCTTCGGTAGCCCAGGGTTCGCTGGTTTGGATCCCGGGTGCGGACATGGCACCGCTTGGCAAGCCATGCTGTGGTAGGCGTCCCACATATAAAGTAGAGGAAGATGGGCACGGATGTTAGCTCAGGGCCAGTCTTCCTCAGCAAAAAGAGGAGGATTAGCAGCAGATGTTAGCTCAGGGCTAATCTTTCCCAAATCTGTGTCTCTGTTTCCCATGGAGATGCTGAATATTTCCCCAAGATTCCCAAAGCAATTTTCCAGCAAGTGGATGTAACCTCCACTGTACACAGGGGTAAACTGAAATATGAAGAAGAGATGTGTAGGACTCGGAACTGAGCTGGACATTCTGATACTTCACTGGGTGCCAGTTTCTGTTTCCATTACCCACCGTCAGCTCAGCAGCCGCCTCATTCTGATCCCATGCCCATTCAAAAGAAGCATCCTTGGGGGTCCGTTGTGGTGGAACGGAAGCATCTGCATCCTCGGTGCATCACTTGAACACTAAAAATCCTGTGTTTTGGACTTTTGAAGCACTTCTATCAGTCTTGATTTGTGTTCTGGAAGGACAATTGTACATACATGCGTTGATATAAAAAAGTAAAGTTTTGGCTCTGTTCATTTTCCTTGTGTCACCCAAATATTCCCTACATTCTGAGTGGTTGAAGTGTATGATCTGCTTACTCAGCTGTTTTACATCAATTCCAGCTTTCCAGATTTAATTTATATTATTTAAAAGCTTTTATTCATTCATTTAAAAAAAAAAAAAACCCAAAAAACCCCACAACGATTTGTTGAGGCCCTAGAATGTGCCAGGCTCTGTGCCTTAAAAAATGATTTAACACTTGTAAAAATTCATTTAAAATATTATTTACAGGCAACATGGTAAACACTAATGATGGTAGTAATTGAAAAAGAAAGCAGACTTTGTATGATGATTGCAACTTTACAAAAATGTGTCAAATCAGGTATAGAACAAAGGGAAATGAAAACTCTTTTGCATTACATTTGAGTGATTACAGAAGATTTTTTTCCCTTAAAGTAATTAGAATTTTTATTAAGCTGTTTTTAAGAATAAAAAACAAAAATAAATTCAAGTATACATACCACTCAAGCAAGATAATTCTGAATAATTCAGGTTACCAGCACTTTCCCCTGTCTGTCTCTTTCACTCCCATATGTCCAGTAACTAATGTACGGTCTGGCACATAAAGGTTTTGCCAATGTTTGTTGAATGAAGTAATTCAAGTGAAACAATTATAGATCCTTTATTAATTTGGAGGGATCGCCTCATCAGTTGATCTGATTTTCACAAAGGCCTGTCTGGCATTTGCCTTGTAGCAGGCAAAACAGTAACTGATCATTCTGCTCTCTTTGTGTTATTTATAGGGATATTTTGCACCATTTCCCTCTGCACTTACGCTGCCAGCATCTCCTATGATTTGAACCGGCTCCCGAAGCTAATTTATAGCCTGCCTGATGATGTGGAACATGGCTACAGCTGGTCCATCTTTTGCGCCTGGTGCAGTTTAGGCTTTATTGTGGCAGCTGGAGGTCTCTGCATCGCCTATCCATTTATTAGCCGGACCAAGATTGCACATCTAAAGTCTGGCAGGGACTCCACGGTATGACTGCCCACCCTCAAGTTCACTGCTCGGTGACCCGTCCACAGTGCGGACAACTCCTGAGGGGCACGGAGCAGAGTCTGCGTCAGGATCCCAAGCACAAAATGGTCTTTCACATTCCAGCCTGTTGCCTGCCAGCCCTTTCTGGATGACTGATATGAAATCATGCAAAACCTCCATACCTTTCTAAGGACAAGCCTACTGTGGATTCAAGTGCTTTAATGACTATTTATGCTTTGACTGTGAGAAATAGGGAGCAGTGCCATGGGACATTTCCAGGTTTAGAAAAAGAGGAAACAGCAATGGAAAAATTTGTATGATTGCCATTTATTTCGGAAAGTTTGTATATAACAATTACCTGAGAGTCGTTTCTATTTGCAAAAGGATTCGTAACAAAGCAAGTATAATTTTCTTGTCATTGGACCATGCTTGTTAAATTTTAATGCAGCACCTTCAGCACTTGTCCTAATGGTGTCTTCTTGGGTCAGCACCAAATATTGGTGCATTATTTGTGGATGTTCCTTGTCACAGGAAGATTCTTCTTCTGTTGCCTTATTTATTTTTTTTAATTGAAGTCTCTTCTCTGTCTTTGTGTGGGAATCAAAATCATAAGGAAAACAGATGAACCGTGTAAGAGCTACTCTGTGACACTATGCAGTATTGTTTGAAGTCCTCTCTGTTGTTCAACCTCTGTCTCTTTATGTTAACTGGATTTCTGCAATAAACGGCTGCCCCCTTGTTAATCTGGCTTTGTTTTCCTGGCTTTCAGCTGTGGCAACAGGCCTCCCTAGCCATATGGACAGGGGAGAGCTGTTGTTTTCATAAGACTCTTATTAAGCCTTACGAAGTGCATCATTTCCACTGGGTTGGTCATTATTATTTATCTTTTGTAGCAACCACACACTTGATAGTGACAAAAGATGCCATCTTCAAACTTCTTTTAAGACCTTACCATAGTATTTTAAATTTTCTTCTCTCTCTCTCTCTCTCTCTCTCTCTCTCTCCCTTTATCATTGGCCTGGTACTTGGGGAGCGAAAAGGATACCTTGTCCTTGGCCCTCCCAGGCCCGTAGGTTTCAGCCTTGGCTGAATCATCCGGTGAATTTTTGAGTGGTACCTAGAATGGGCCACACCTCAGAACGATTGACTCAGAACTGCGTCTTGGCCCAGACTTGAGTATTTTTGATAAAACATCTCAGATAGTTCTGATGTGGAGGTGGGATTCAGAGCCACTGAACTGGGCCAGAGCTGCAGTTGTCTCCTGAGCAGCTAACATTTATTTAGTACTCACTGTGTGCAAGCAACTGAGCTTTGTCTTTTCTGGCTATAATTTCATTTAATCCTCTTGAAAGCTTATGAGGTAGGTATTATTATTCCATTTTATGATAAGGAAGCTGAGGCTCAGACTGAACGTTTGCTTTATTTTTTTCTCAATCCTTTTCCTATGTGTGGGTCTAGGACAAAAATTAAAATCCTCCCATTGTGTTTTCTTATCTTTAAATGGAAAGGTGGGCACTGGCTAACTTCTAAGCTTTTCCTTTTAACGCCAACATTATCCTGTATTCTACACACAATGTGTGATAAAGATGCTCTTTAAAATAGAGGAAGATACCGTATCTCGAAGTGAGACACCATTTCAGATTTCATAAAAGATACTTTTTTTCTTCTTTATAAAAACTGATTTGGTACTTATAAAAGGATAATGATAATGTACCCCCTCAAAATAAAGCCTGATTTCCGAGTGACAGTTCCACATATTGTCATGGAAGCCTTTTGGAAGACTTTAGATGATGCCAGTGACCACACAAGCCCTTGCCGAAGCCTGTGTGTATTTTCCCTGGCAATCTCTCAGGCTTTTTTAATAAACCTGTCCCTCGGGATGAGATCAGAGACATATAGAAATGGGCAGTTATTTTCATTTATTGCTTATGTGGGAAATTCTCAAAGCTGGAGAGCTGTTTCTTTGAAGTCTTCTTTAAAGATCCTCATGGAAGATGTCAAGACTCTTGAACATTTATATTCCAACCACCAAAGCAGTGTCTGAGCGAGTGACTTTTGAAGTTTCTGAGAAGCTTCCTAGGAGTTTGAGGTGAGAATGGAAGAAAGCCCAGGAATGACAGGAGGTTGAAGGGTTCAGGCAGCAGAAAGATTTGCCCAGAAGCAAGGGGAGTTCCTTTGGGATTCAAACGTGTGCTGGCGGGAAGAGAGCCTCCCCACCCTCCAGCCCAAGGGAGCGCAGAGCGAGGAGCGAGGAGCGAGCGCCCAAGCTTCCTTGCTTTCTATTGACTGTCATGAAACTGTGAGCAAGTGGTGCTAAAGTTGGGCATTTGACCCCTAGTCCTTGGGCTTCTCTTAGGGGTGTGTTCTTAATTGGCTGGTGAATGAAGAATGATTGAAATGGCCACGCAGTACTGCATGGGGCAGAATAACTTATTGAGACCATTGGTTTGTTCTCTCTGTCCCACTTCTGCTTGCATGCCTGTAGCCAGACAGTATTTCTTTGCCTCGGGGATTTTTTGCAGGGCAGAAAGCAGAGGTGCATGAGCTCATGGAAGTGAGGATGCAATGAGTCCAGAAGGGAGGACAGGTCAGAGGACTGACTTTGTGGGCTAGAAGTGCCTCAGGGCATCCTGGAGACCGGAAAGAGAAAAGGATGGCGAGCTCGTGGTTAGCTGGGCCCACACAGCCTGAAGGTGTCAGGACCTCGGAGAGGGTGGCTGCGTGGGGCAGCCGGGCATAATGGGGCCATTGGTACAATGGCTTTCAGAGCAGCAGAACCAATGGCTGGGAGGAACCTAGCCTTGGAATAATGAGCTTCTCAGTGGTAGCATTCTAACCCTTGAAAGGCCCAGGGACATTGGCATAGCTGTGTGTGTCTGTCTCCAATAAAGACTGAAGTCACATTCTCCCCAGTCCTGTAAGATAAGGCTTTTTGAATAGAAAGTAAGTGGATTTACAGAACACCCGGGGTTGTATACTAAGAATCATGTCCCTTTGCCATATATAGATGACAATTACAAAGAAATAGGGCTTTATTCAAACCTTGATGAGATAACCACAGACCCCACAGGCTCCTCCTTTTGACATTGTTGTCCTTGGTGTATTTGCAGTGTTAGAACCATTGCTACCCACTCCGGGGAACTCTACCCCTCCTTTGGAGAACCATGGACCCGTGATAGTCAGGAGTCCAGGATGTAGGAAACTTCCATAGAAAGTAATTTCTCCATAAAAGTCATTATATATTCTACAAATATGTTTTGAATGCCTACTATATGACAGACACTATTCTGGGCACTTGGGGAACATCAGTGAAGCAAAACATATAAAGGTTCTTGCCCTTGTGAAGCGTATTCTAGTAAAACGCAGTAAAGTACAAGTAAAAAATCAGTTACCCTTTCAAGCCCGAAACGATTTCATAAATCCAGAATTAAAGTAGCTCAATATAGTTATTAAAATGTTTCTTTTGAATTACGTTTACATTGGCTGTGCATTTCACTTCGTATCATTCTTATTCGGATCTATCCTCAGTAACATAAAAAGTATATTATTAACTTTTTGGCGGGGCGGGGTTGCCTCTCGAAGATTTCTCGTTTGAAACTTAAATCTGAGAACGATAAAGGTGTATTGCACAGGCAAGCTTCAGTTACCTGAGCTAAGGAGACTGGGTTCCTGAGTTCCTAAGGTTATCTGAGCTAAGGATGAAGAGGAATCTGGGATCTGAGAGACTCAGGGGGCCACAAGGTCAAAATAAACTACCCAGTGCAGACCTGTGCAGACTTTTCCTTGTGTCTCAGCTTCAACACAATGCTCCTGGAAGCCTGCCTTGAGCATGCTACACTGCCCTACCCTTCTCCTGACTGGTTACACTGTGCTTGCCCATCACCCCTAACTGCATCATAGCCTCTTGTAAGATGTCAGCTGTGTCTTGTTTGTGTTTTGTCTCCAGGGCTTAAGCCTGGAACACAGTAGGTACTCACAAATCTTTGTGGAATAAATGCATGAATTCCGAGTCCCAAAGATAAACTCTCATCTTCCCTGTACAGAACTGACTCCCTTAGCACCAATTTTAGGGAGCCCATAAAAAACATATATAGTGTTATAATAGGCTAAATGGAATGAGAATATAGCTTGGCAAGCAAGTAAGCCTCATTAGAATAATTAAAGGGGCTATTAACCCAAACTAGCCCAGATAAAACTTGAAATGTGTTATGAACTAAGTACTATGGAACATTTATTTGATGGCTCAAACAGTATTAAGGCAGTAACCTCAATATGATTCTACACCTCAATTTAAAGCTTTCCCATTTATGTGCGGGTATGTTTTAAATCTCTAATTGGAATTCTGAAAAGAATGCTTCAAAAATGACTTCGTTTGAATGCAAATAGCTATACTGACCAAAAACCTTTTTAAATTGCATTATTTGAATTTCTCTGGGGCCTTGTCCTTTGACCAGAAGGAGAGGAAATTCTCCTTGCTGCAGGACAAGCACAATTGCTTGACGATGCTCAGGGCATCCCATTGCATACTGGGAACATGGCTATCCAACATATTTCCTCTCCAATACAAAACCTATATTTTGCCAGCCTTCAAAGCAAGATTTTGAATTGTTCTAAAACCTATTAGAATATGTCTTCTTGTAGCTTCCATAAGAGGAAAACAATTTAGGTGGCTCTAAAATTAGATACTTTTCTATCTTTATTTCCTATTTTTTCTCCCCATCAGCATGTCCTGTAAAATACTGCCTGCTACGTGTAAGGCCTTGGGCTGTGCATGGGCCTCTCTCAGGTCCTCTCTGCAGATGGGAATTGACAGAAGACCGTGGGGCTTGAGTGGTGAGAGCAAGGGGGCAGTGGTGCAGGCAAGATTGCCAAGATAGGCAGAGCCTTGTTGGCTGCCGTAAGGAGGCTGGGTTTTATTGTGGCAATGGAAAGCAATGAAAGGGTTTAAAGAAGGACAATGATGTGATCTGATTTCCACTTTAAGAATATCAGTGTTGCCGCTGGATGGAGAATGGATTAGAAGAAGCCAAGACTGAAGGTGGAGAAGCCGGTTGAGGAGGAGGGCGTTACAGGAGTCCAGGAGACGTGATGGTGGCCTGGACCAAGAGGGTGGCAATGAAGATGGAGAGAAGTGGGCAGACATATTTTAGAGATAGAGTTGAAAAGACTTGCTGGTAAATTGGATGGAAGGGGGAAAAAAGAAGGGACATTATCAAAGATGACAACTAAGCAATTTTTAGAGTTGTTATTTTCTGAGGAAATTATGGTCCTTGTATCAAAAAAGAGATAGCATAATTTGAAAAAAAAGAGAAAAAGAAAAAAAATACTAAATTTCACGGTAAATCCAGTGTCACTTAGGACGGCTTTATCTTTAACTGAGTGGAACCCAAGATTGAAAAGCTGTAGTTGAGGGGCCGGCCCTATGGCCGAATGGTTAAGTTTGTGCTCTCCTCTTTGGGGGCCCAGGGTTTCACTGGTTCGGATCCTGGGCGCGGACTTAGCACTGCTCATCGAGCTATGCTGAGGCGGCATCCTACATAGCACAACCAGAAGGACTCACAACTAGAATGAATAACCATGTACTGGAGCTTCGGGGAGAAGAAGAAGAAGAAAAAGAAGATTGGCAACAGGTGTTAGCTCAGGTGCCAATCTTTAAAAAAAAAAAAAGAAAAGCTGTAGTTGAGAATATGGTCCAATGACCCCAGTGCACTTTCTCTTTAATTGATCCTGCTGCCAGCCTCTTCCTCTTTGGTTTTTAGTTGTTCTCCAGAAGCTACCTACACCAGGGTTGGCAAATAGGATTTAGTTTGAATGTGAACTTGATCAATTTGTGATGACTGGGGAGATTTCTGTCCAGCCACAAGGGGAAAGGATGTAGTGATTGTGAGTGAATAGGAAAGGCAGGTATCACACACTGGCTACCCCCAGCTTCAATCACACCCAATAGACTATTGGCCTGTTTTTTTTAAGCCCCCATCATATCTTAGGGCTGGCCTTGCTGACATTCACGAAGTACACAGACCACTGCCCCATGATCTGCTCCTTTTGGATGGCCAAGACTCTGATGATGTCACTGCCTTGAGTGAGTTGTTGTAAGGATGGATGAACTAACTACCCTCAGACTCTTTAGGACACATTCTAAATCTACATAGGACCTTAGAGGTACATTCCCTCAAATCTGCATAGATGTGGAGTGACACACTCTGGGAATTCTGGAAAGTACAGGGAAGGCTTGCTAGAGCAGGGTTCATGGAGGCGTCATTAGCTCCTGACGAGAAGAGTCTAGGACTCCATTGATTAGGCTGCTAGAACACAACAGATCCCTCACAATCACAGACAGATGTCAAGTTCAGGACGTTTAATTCTTGAATCGTAAAACACCTTTTGTTTTTACCCTCACTTCTTTGCCTGTCAGTCAAGTTGACTGATGAGCACATGCATACTTGCTTTAGAAACTTGGCCATGCCTGAACTGAACTTCACTCAGCTGTGGCTTCAGTGGGCTTCAAACTCATTCCCCACACATAAAACACGTCACATCTCATCATACCAGTTGGAGCTGTTAAGTATGAAAACACAGAAGGAACCCAATGCCTTTTGCATAAATTGCTGAGGTTTTCTTACTTCTCCCTAAGCCCTGGTTTTCCATTTACTAGTTTCGGACTTTAGTGGGTGCTCAAAAAAACACTTCTCTCTTTCAAAGCACTTGATTCTAAGAAGATGGTGCTGGAGTCCCATTCCTGTCAATTCCTAGGTCTCCTTCCTCCTTGTAAGTGTTGCATATAAATAAGAAGTGGAAAAGAAAGCTCTGATTCTCGCGTCCTCTCCTGTTCTGTCTCTTGGCCTTGATGATACTGACTCAGGGTTTCCTCGGGGACCGTTCCAGGCCATGCTCTTTACAAACCTTATCTTGCTTTTATAACCCCTACTTTATGGTTGGAGAAACTAAGGCTCATAGTGGTGGAATAACCTTCCCTAAGGTACTAAGTGGTAGAGCCAAGGTCTGGATTCTGGCCCGCTCACTCCCAAGTTGTTGCTCTTTCCACTTTCCCATACAGCATCCACATCACCTACTCGAGACCGAGCACAAATATCAACAGTGCATTTTTAACCACATCTGAACTTATTTCTCAAAATTTTATACATCTAGATAGATTCACATTCCCCTGCATTTTTCATGGTTCTCCTTGGAAGCGCTGCTCTGCAGTTTTTAATCAAGCTATATTTCTAAACCCAAGCATACGTTGCCCTTTGTAATTCTGTAAAGAATGCCAAATCTATTTTTATAAGCACAGAACCTCTCCTTACATGAGTGACCTTTGGGAGACCCTGTCCTCTGCAGTAGCCTAAAGGTATGACAGCAATTTTAATTACCTTCTTGACACTCCCCAACCCCAGAACATTTTGAGAAATTCCCGTGTCACCAGGGCAGCTCAAAGATTAATATTTAAGTGGCTAGGTTCACCTTACTTTGTCCCGTGAAAGCATTCCTGATGACTTTTTAAAAATTATTAAATGAAAGCAATTATTTGAAAAAGAAGGCTATATAGCTTTGTGGTTAGAGATGGGATAGGAACTCACAGACTCATGAATTTCAGTCCTTGTGTTGTGACTGTCTTCATGTGTGGCCCTGAAAGTCAATCATCTCTCCCAAACCTCTGCAGACAGTTACGAGCTAACATGCTTTCCAGGGACATTGGCAATAACTACCCATTAAGAAGCCCATGAAATACTCTGAGCCCCACTATAAACTTTTTATTTTCTTTATCCAAGTTGAAAGTGAACAAATTTAAGAAACACAGCATGTAAATTACACAATGAAATAAAGCCATTTGATGTTGAGTCGATACAAGGACATCATCCAAGTTTTTTATTACACATGAAGGCGAGCACTTCATTTTACATTTTTTCTTCAAGAGTTTGGTCGCCGTGCAGTGGTTTCAAAACAAAACAAAACAAAACCTCAGGACAGCCTTGGGAGGTCTGTGGAGGCTCTGTCATTCCTGTTGGCAATAAAGGAAACCGAGACCCTAAGCATTAGCCCAAGATCTCTCAGCAGACTCTGGCAGGGTGTCTAACTTCCCAACAAATGAGCTAACTAGGTTTTGAGGTCAGTACATCTGAGTAAGTATCTGTATTCCTGCAAATATGTCGATGGACCATTGGCCTCTGCTTTATATGCCTCTGCTGTGACTACAGTAAATCGCTATCATGCCAACATGTTTCTCAAATAAAATGGACTTGGGAATTGGAACTAAACCAACTGTGAAAGGTAATCTGGGGGAGACAACACAAGTGATTAATGTGGTATTGATTCAAAGGATGAGCCAGCTCTTAAACAAAGAATTTTCCAAATAAGGTAACAGTTTAAAGAGTGTTCACAGGAGTAGGGAATAAAAGAACTGGAGTGAAGGTGAGGGAAGAATGAGGGTGAGCTGGAGTGAGGCGGGCTGAGGGGCAGAGAGCCACGTGGAACCATGTGGACTGGGACATGTGGATGCCTCCTTCTCACAAGCTTGTCAAAAAAATACCAGTTACTGTGGGGAGCCAGAAAAGTGAAGAATGCAACTGGTTAAGATGAAATTTAGTACAATTTTATTATTTTTTAAAGCAATCAGCTTGTGGGTCTGTGATACGCCTACATAATCAAGAAGGGTGTCACAGAAAATGTCAAGCTTTTACCTAGTAACGATTGAGCAGCTTGTTTGGTGCTGCGTGATTCCATACATTCCACAGTCACAAAAGAAAAAAAAGTCTTTCTTCAGGGAATAACAGCTGAAAATGTTTTCTTTTTTCCCTTGTGATATTGGAATGCATGGATTTGGTCAAAGCAAGGGGGAATTTGGTCTAGCATCTAGGTCTTTCTGGCTCTGTTTACTTGGTTGTCAGATGACTAGGAAAAGTAACTTGCATGTGGTCATTCACTTATCAGATCTATACGGAGTGCCTGGTGTGTGCCAGAGACTGACTCAAGTGCAGGGGATAATCAGTGAGCACGTCAACAAAGCCACTCCCCTCAGGAGGCAGACAATAAGCTAGCATGTCATGTGTGCTGGTGGTAGGTACTATGAAGCGAAATAGAGATGGCTAGGAGAACAGTGTGAAGGGTAAGGTGATGGGTCTTTTAGATAGGGAGGCCAGGGACAGCCTTGCTAATAAGGGGACGTTTGAGCAGAGAGGTTGAGTAACGCAGGTATGTGGGGAAATGTCCAGAGAGAGGCAGCAGCAAGTACAACGGCCTGAGCTTTGCACATTCCAGGGTCAGTAAGGGGGTGGAATGAGAGGGAGAGTGTTAGAGATGAAGTTGGAGGGGTACCAGTGGCCAGGTCAAGACTTTGGGTTTTATTCTGAGTAAAATGCAAAGTCATTGGAGGGTTTTGAGCTGGAGAATGATATAATCTGACACATAAAAACAGAAACAAAAAACGTTTGTCCGAGTGAATTAATTTTCCTTGGCTCCCATGTTAATACCCAGAGGCCGGTACTGGGCATTTGGGGCCCCCTGGCAGAATACATGGTTAATATACCCACTCTTCCAGGCTGGACTCAACCTCAGATAGTGTCAAGGGCAGGAGTTACAAGGGGCAGCTGGAAGGATGACTGCGAAGTGGTAGAAATAATGCGTAGGAGAGATGGAGGCAGGTAGGGAGGGACCCAGAGTAAGTGGTCTCATTTGTTACACCCTTGAAAAGGCAGTTACTTGCTGAAGGGACTTGATGAAAACTGACCATATTAAATGATTGTGACATTCAGATGGCAAATTATACTTCAAATCTCCTGATTCTCTTGAACATAATAACTTCATGGAATTTAACTAGAAGGCAAAGCTGAGCTCTTCATGTACTTAGGCATGTTTTCAGCTGTCTTTAAACTCCTCAGAAATCCATTACTTTTCACTCTCACATGTTTTCCTGGACTCTTTCATCTCTCTCTCTCTGGCAAGCTCTTTCAGAGAGTGGTTTCCTCTTTCCATCTCCAGAGGTCAATCCTCACAAAACCACGGACTCTTGGCGGTGCCCTCCCACTCCCTGCTCATGCTGAAGTATTTTATGGGACTTTTTTCCCTGGCTCCTGTTAGTTGTTTAGAGTGGATTCTGTTGATTGCAACAGGGAACAGTGTCCCCACCACACTGGTTACTGAAAGCACACTCCTGTCACACAGACACTACCTATGTCATTCTCGGGGGCGTGTCGCATATGTTTTGCATTTTCCCTTTTGCCAAATGTGGCACAGAGTGTGGCACATGAGAATAGTATTTCTTGAACTAAATTATACTGCTACGTTGTTTAGCAGAAAAAGAGTTTATTAAAAAATATATTAAAGTGTTCAAGAGGGTCAGAAAATTAGCCTGGGTGGATATTTGCCAGGAACACCATCCAAACCACATGACGGGATTGTTGCCACAATGACCCATTGCAGCCTCTGCTAGGCACCCACACTGCAGCTTGCACCATAGACGTTGGACTGTGAATGCTGCCCTCTGTCCCTGCTGACCCCTGAGGCCAGATGCTTCTGTTGCCACCCTTCCAGAAAGTGGGTTCCATTATGGTGCCTGCTTAATTAGACGTGATGTGGTAACGGGTATCCCTCCCACTTTCACATTAGTCCCTTTATTCTGACTTTGGGAGCAAGAGCGCCATGTATTGGTTGCTGCTTCATAACACACACAGCATCCCGTAGGGAGACGTCTCACCCTTTCAAGGAATTCTCCCTCTGCTGGCACAATAATTGAGTGGTCAATAGGCTGCTCCACTATGCCATAACGCCTTCTGTTTCAGGTGATGGGGTACATGGTAAGACTAGAAATCCTTTGAGCCTAGGTCTGTTGTCTCACTCACATCACTGTAACTGAACTCTGCTGAAAAGCACTGTTGCATGGAAATAAATGCAAGTGAATAAGGCAATTTGCTAAGTCCACGAAAGGCGGTGCTGGCCCGGAGAGTCCAAATCCAGAATGAGCAGTTATTCCAGTGATATGAATTATTGCCCTCTCCACAAGGGAAGGGTCTCTTCTACCATTCTCTTCCTGGATGTGGTATTATAACAAGTCTCAGGGTTGGTCACTGCTGCTGAAAATTAATCAGCAGTGGCAATAGGCACATCAGCCTTGGTGAGGAGAAGTCCTTGTTGGGCCAATGGATTATCTCTAGCCCTCAAACTATGGCCACTTTGTTCATGAGGCCATTGAGCAAGGGTGGCTGGGTAAAGGGGGAGACTGACATCTACAGGGCACAGGTCAGGCAATCATCCACCTGCATACTTAGAAGCTTCTCCACAGTGGGAACTCTTGATCATGTTAGCGGGACACATTCTCCCACATCGGGCCTGTTTTGAGATGTCCATCCACATTGCTCTTCCCCAGGCCTCCTTTCAAGTTGCTGATCATCCTTTAAACCTGGTAGCCACTGCCCACAACACAGTGAGCATCTGCCTCTTAGGCCACCTCTCCCTCCAGGCAAAGTGTACAATGTGGATCACTTCAAGTTCTGCTCCCTGGGAGGATTTCCTTTCCCCACTGTCCCTCAGCTCCAGGCGGGGCTGAAATAGCCCAGCAGTTAAGTTCCAGCAGGTGCCAGCAAAACTTGCAGAGCCATCTGTAAACCAGATATGATTTTTTTCCTTGGCCAACTGCTCTTTGGGAATTCCCCAGGGGACCATGGTCGTGAGGGAGGCCAGCAGCGTGGCAGGCAGGAGTCACTCGACAAGATGAGATACTGACTGCTCCTGCAGCTCATGAGGATCGCCAGCCACGTGGCGCACAGTGCTAATATCTACCACTCCGCCTAATGAGGGTGTGCTGCTGGGTTGGGCCCACTGAACTTTTGGCCTGGATGATCAAATCACTCCCAGTTCAAGATGGGCAGTTAGGTCACATGGTCACCTAGTGTTCTCTGGCCAGGCCCTCAATAGCAAGCCAAGAGTTTTTGTTTCTTCCCCCCTTTTTCTTCTCCCCCAAGTCCCCCAGTACGTAGTTGTATATTCTAGTTGTGAGTTTCTCTGGTTGTGCTATGCGGGACGCCCAGGATCCGAACCAGTGAAACCCTGGGGTGCTGAACTTAACCACTTGGCCATGGGGCCGGCCCCCAAGAGTTTCTCTCTAAAAGGAGAATAATTACTTGCATGAGAGCTTGGTTTTGCTCCAAAAGCTAAGAAGCTGCAGCTGTATTCCCCCTATTAGGACTTTCTGTGGGCTGCATGCTGCATCCAGGTTGGCCACAGACACTCTGAGCCCATTAGATCTCCTGGGTCATAAGGGCACAAATGCAGAACTGCTTACAGTGCTTACTGCTTACAGTGGGCCAGTTGGAGAGCCCTCTCTTACCCAGGGCTCCATCAGAGCAGCAAACCCAAAGGTGACGTGGGTTGCCTTCAGATGCCAAAGAATTCCATCAAGCGTCTGGGCCTCTTTCTCCTTGGTGGCTGCAGGGGCTTCTAAGAGCTGCAGTTCTTACAAAGATATGATAGTGCTTTTGTTTGGCCATTTTGGTAGGAAGGGGGAACCTAAGGAGTATGTGACCTTGGCCCTCCAGTCATAAACACCCCTACTCCATGGGTCTGAAAGCCATTGTGGGGATTCTGCAATTGCTGAGGGTAGCTATTCCAACTATCGACTCAGGAACTGGGGAGATTACCACATAGTTTTTCACTGAGAAAACTGAAGCAATCAGAAGACAACTTGCACAGTCTACCATCACCACATCCGCCCACCTTCCAGCATCTGCTCCCACTTACAGTCTGTTCTCCGACAATGCATGTTTCTGTAATGGGCATTCACTCAAATATGGCTAAGTAGGGGGATGATGTCACTATAATGTGGAAATCAGGTCGGTTTGTAAGTGATTTCTTTCCCCTCCAGCACATTAATATTTTGTGCCACTAGATAAGAGCAGCTGAATGTGAAGGACACCAATGGAATGAGCGGACTGAGCAAGCTGCAGGAGAATCAGGCTCTTCACAGGATGTCCAGTCACTGCACCTTCTCCTTGGGTCCAGTTTGACCGCAGGTTCTGTCTTGCAAGTCCTTGTTGTGTAACTCAGTAGCTTCTACCCTTCCTTCTACCAAATTCTATCAAGCTGTCTTTGCCCTTTTTCTGGAAAGGTGAAATCCTTAACTTACTGATGTATTTATTTATTAGGAATACACTTTTTGAACTATGTTGTTTTTGTTAGTGCATGGGTTGCAAAGTTGGATAGGTTTGGAATGATCTGCCCCAAACCTAATTTTTCCATAAATTGTGTTATTTTTAGTGCATGAATTTGAGAATGACACAATTTCCAGGGGCACATTTATCATGTTATTGCAGAAATGCTTGTTTGCTGCCTTCCCACTCGTAACCATGGAGAAATTCTTCATGCTCTTATCTAAAGCTAAGTCCTCCACGTGTGGACTGCATTCCATCCCCTCATTCAAGGACACTGGTCCAGCATTTATCCCCTTTTCCCTACACCTCAACCGTTTTTTGCCTTTCCTGGAACATTCTCTTCAACATAAAAAACATGCTGCTACTTCTCCTATCTTAAAAAAAATTCGTTGTCTCAATTCCACATCCCCTACCAACCTACTACCTCCATTTTTTGCTCCCTTTTCAGCAAAACTAGTTCAAAGAGTTGTCTATACTCACTACCTCCAGCTCGTTTCCTGTTTTCTCTTTAGCCTAGTCCAGTCTGGTTTTGCTCCTTCTCCACCCCACCAAAACTCCATTAGCAGGGTCACTGATGACCTCATGGCCAAGGCCAAAACTCAATCTCCAGTCTTTATCTCACTTGGCCGGTCAGCAGCATTTAACAGTTGCCCACTCCTCCCTCCTCCATACCCTTTGTTCATCTGCCTTCCGGCAGACCACTTGAGGGTTTCCTCCTGCCTCCCTGTTAGCTCCTTCTCAGTCTCCCTTGAGGATTCCTCTTCTTCTCCTGACCTCTCAGTGTTGAGGAAGCCAGGGCTCAGTCCTGCTCCTCTTTCTTTCTCTCCTACATTCAGTCCTTTGGTGATCCCAAAGGATCACAGTTTCATGGCACCTACATGCTGAAAATTCCCAAATTTCTATCTCCAGAGCACGCCTTCTTCTTCAACTGTAGACTCATATTCAATTGCCTGCTCAACAGCTCTTGGATGTATACTGCACATTTCAAAATTAGCAAGTCTAAAACTGAACTTCTGCTATCTCCCACCCCACCTGCCCCTCCTGCAGCCTTTCCCCATCAGTTGACGGAAACTCCACTGTTCCAAGTGCTTGGCCAAAAATTTTGTAGTCATTCCTGCCTCCTCTCCGTTATCACACCATTCATCAAAGACATCAGCAGATCCTGCTGGTTCTACTTTAAAAGTATATCCAGAATCCAGCTGCCTCTTACCTCCTCTACTGCTACTGCCCTGGGACAAGCTACCATTTTCTCTTGCCTAGATAACTGCAAAATCTCCCAACTGCTCTCTCTACTTCCACCTTTGCCTCCCTATAATGGATTCACAATACAGCAGTCACAGTGATTCTGTAAAATGTTAGAACTGCCACCTGTTCAAAACTCTCTAGGGGTTTTGAAAGTCAAAGTCCTCACATTAGTCATCAAGGCCTGTATGATCTAACCTGCCACTCTTTAACCTCTCATTCTCCCCCTCGCTCACTCTACTCCAGCCACATCTGCCTCTCTGCTCTCAAACACATCAGGCACTCTCTTGCCTCAGGGCCTTTGCAACTGGCTCTTCCATCTGTCTGGAACACTATTCGATGTCCTTTAAATATCTGCTCAAATTTCACATTCTCAGGGAGACCCGCCCCCCATCCTCCTGTACTCCCCATCATTGTATGCTGCCTTACCCCCCAACACTTATCACCTCCTAACTCATCAATTACTTATTATGTCTACTATTTCTTATCTGTCTCCTCCACTAGAGCGTTTAAGTTCTAAGGGTTAGGGATCTTTGTTTGGTTCGCTGATGTGCTTCATGGGCCGAGAACAGTGCCTTGGCAGATAGTAGGTACCCAGTAAATATTTGTTGTTTGACGATGTAGTAGGCCCAGGTCCCACCGGGCTTACTGTGAGGTGCTCTCAGGTAAAAATTCCACTTATCACCTGTGCCCCACTAGCCCCACTCTGACCAGTGGACCTTGATACTGGGCCTTGGGTACATGCCACACCCTAGCTAGAAAACAAGTTTTCTGCTTCTACTTCAGAGAGGTGGGATTCACAAGGTGAGAAATTTCCCAAACATGGAAAGATTGTTCAAATCGTACTAAAGTAGCCAAAAGCTAAGCCACTACATTAGGCTACTGAAAAAAATGAAATCGTATTTTCTTCAACTTCCTGTTGCTTCTTCTCAAGCAGTGAACACAAGGAATGCATTTAATTTAAATAAGCCTGAGTGAAAATTCATTAAAGCTTTTAGAAAAAAGCAAACTTTATTTTCCATCATGTTGGAGGATACTGGCTTAATTTATATTGTTGTTATTCCCATTGTTGTTTTGCATAATGTGGGATGCACAAAATGTACTGCAAATAAAAAGTAATTTCTTTCCAATGGAGGAGAAAATTACAGGTTCAAAAAGTCAAGTTTAATATCCAAAGAAGTAACATATAAAAGTTTCTACATTTTGAAAAGCTGATAGTTAAAATAGTGATACCCACGTTGTGATGATTACAATTCACTTTATGCGAACCTCTGAGAACATCTGTTTTGAAATTGAAGCTTCTGCTCAGAAACAGTGCAGGCAGAGCAGAACTTTTTACATTTTGACAGAATACAAAGTTGAAGAGAACTTTAAGTATTGATTCATTGTTCTTTGTCAGAAACATGAAGCCCTTTAGAGTCTAAACCAGAAACTCTGACTGAGAGCCTTTGTCCCAACTCCAGCCTTCAGTGGACTCTGTTTACTGGAACTCTGTGGCACGATCAAGATGCTTGAGACAACCAGCTTCTATTGCCGTCCAGCTGACGCACGAGGACTTGAACCTGGCCTATGGTGGCAAGCTTGCGCTAGTCCAGAGGAGTGTGACTTCTTATATTTACAGATGCATGCACCTGTTTTTCCAAGGCTAATGCTGTAGCATTCTACTGGCACTAAAGAACCAAACGGTGGCATTTGGTCTAAGCATCCCTGGTGACTGGCTTCGAATGAAGATGACGCTGTCTCTGACATGCCAGGTTTTTCTTCAGGATTCAAACACTTTTCACTTCCTGGTTCACCTGTGTGGCTGCCCTGGGATCTCGAAGGGCTGCTGCTCTCTTCACAGTCTTTAAGGCGCCTGTGGTGATCTTCGCTGAGCAAGAGCACAACGGTCCCGCCAACGTGAAGCACTCTGTGACAAAAAATGATAATTGGTATGAGTATTTCTTTCTTTTTGGACAACAAACAATCCCACTTTATTTAAAATATTTGGTGTTTTTAATTAGAAATTTAATTTTGTCTATTTAAATACAAGGATTTTGATAATTAGGTGGTATCTTCCATAATGCATATTTATTATAGTAATTATGGAATCACTAGTACAAATCTGCTGTAATTATCTATTTTTACTCTACTTAAAAGGCAAGCCTCAAAATAATTTGTAGTCACATTTTAATGATTGTACACAGGAAAAGGCAAACGGAAGAATCCTAAAGGATCAGCATATATTAACGGCAGTAGGCTGATGGCAGAAGAAAGTCACCAGGAAGGAGCGAAGATATGAACAAAAGAATGGCAGAAGGAAAGATGAGAAAATGAAGGGAAACCTTGAAATGTCAGCTTGTTGAATTCATTTACTTAATCATTTGACCAAAGTCTGTACAGCACCCACGTGGAAAAGGTGACAAACGACATACTGTCCTCCGAGTGCTAAAGAGATTACTGAACAGTGGGAGAGAGAGGAAAGTAAAGAGTTAAAGAGTGTGGCAAGCGCCGTGGGAACACATTAGGGGGGGTCCCAAAGCCAGGCACAAGGCAGTGGAGAAAATCCCTGGAGGATGAGATCACCTACCGTGTGCATTAAGGACAAGCATGAGTGAGCCAGGCCAAGTGGGAGCTAGGGGCTGGAGCAAGGGAGGGAGCTGGAGCAGAGAAAGCAGCAAACAGGAAGACGAGAAGAGGGGGAGGCACTGAAAGTACTTCAGCACCAGGGTGAATCAGAGGGTGGTGGGAGGAAAAGAGTTCTGTTTGGAACGTGCGGAGGTGCCTAAGGAACACAGCAGTGTGGATTCCAACAGACAGCTGGATACACAGCCTGGAGGTAACGAGAAAGACCAGGCGTGAGGTAGAGATTTCAGAGTTTTCAATAGTAAATGGTAGACAGAGCCATAATGGTGGATGAGATCATCTGCGGTGGCAGCATGGAGTGAGAAGAGAAAAAGGGCCAAGGAACAGAGACTTAACACTTAAGGAAGGACGGAGGAGGAGGAGCCCATGAAACACATCCTGAGAGAAAATCTGGACAACAGTGACGTCATGGAAGCCAAAGGAATAGTTTCAAGAAGCGCATCGTCTCAACAGTGTCAAATGCTACAGGACGAACAAGTGATTAAGATGATAAGAAGTCATTAGTGAACCTGGGGACAGCAATCTTAGTTAAGGGAGCAGCAAATGCTGGTCTGCTCGAATTGAGGGGGGACTGGAAGGTAGGAAGCAGAGATGTCAAGTGTAGACTATTCTTTGAAGAATTTCGGTTGTACAGGTAAGGAAACAGGACGAGACCTAGAGGACCAAGAGTTCTCCCCAACGCCCAGCGAAGATGTCAGGATGTTGAGTAGCTTCCCCTCATTGAAACAAGCAGCAAATCTAGACAAGTCTGTCTCCAAACTACATCACTTCATTCCATCCTCATATCCTGCCAGCACCATCTCGACATCTCCCGACAGGTCTCCTTTCCATTCCGTCGCTCCTCCCACTCTCCCTTCCCACTTTCCACCTAGGAGACAAATGTAAATTCCTCTCTTCCGTTAGACTTCAAATAAATATAAACTCCTCCGTGACCTGAGTCACCCACCTTTCGCAATGCGCTGCCTGCTTGCTCCCCTTTGCTCACTATGGTCTGAACACACTGACCCTCCCTCAGCTGCTGGAACTCAGCAAGCTGCTCCTTGTCTTTGACGGCCGGCCTTGCTGTTCACTCTGCGCTTAACACTCATCCTCTGAGTGCCTTCTCCTCACTCACATCCCAGAGTTCAAACACCATCTCCTTGGAGAGGCCTTCCCTGACTATCTAAGGCAGCCACTGCGTCTCTCTCAGTCACTCTCTAGCCAAATATCCTGTTGGATTTCTTTCATGGTATCACTCATGATCTGAAACCATCCTGTTTATGTATTAACCATCTGTCTTCCCAGGCTGGAATGCAAGCCCCACACGGGCAGGGGTCTTGTCCTAGTCACAACTCTATCTCCAGTGCCTAGTACAGTGTGTGTTATACGAAGACCTCCAAAAGTGTCTGGGGAAGGAAGACTGAATCTGGAAAGAACCAGGAGATGCATAGTTTGAAGATAAGAAGGAGAAGGGGCAGAGTACGATCTTTGAGGAGGTAGGAACTCAGAGCATAAATCCTGGCGAGAGGAGAGAAACCTCTTCCACTGAGAAAGGAGGGTTTGGGATGAGGACAGATGTGGCTGTGTACCATCGGACAGAAACAAGAAATATCTCTAAACATATAAAAGAAAACATACACAAAATAATAAATGAGATATAACTTTTTACCTACCCTATTAAAAACAAAAAGACTGTCATACTCAGGATGGCAAGACTGTGAGAAAATGAGCACTCCTGAGACGGAATTGATGTAACTTTTTTGAGACAGTAGTTTAGCAATAACATATCGAAAATATGAAATGTGCATAACCTTTGACCCAGCAATCTCACTTGCAGGAAATTACCCTAAGAAGACATAACAGTAGAAGTAGTAGAATGATAGTGACAACAATGGTGATGACACTAATATTTTTCGAGCACTTATTATATGCCAGGCACTGTTTTAAATGCTTTCTATTACATACCATATAATCCTCAGAATTATCCTTTCAAGTATGTCCTGTTGGCATCACCATTTTGCAGATGAAGAAACTGAGGCATGGTGGTTTTAAGTAACCTGGTCATATAGTAAGTTTGAAAACTGATGCTCGGAGCATTGTTCTTTATTAAAATGAAAAACTTGGAATTATCTAAATGCTCCTCCATAGGTACTGGTTACACAATGGTATACACACAGAACGTAATACCCTGGCGACTACTGAAAACTATAATGCACATCATAACAACTTATCAGAAAGGAGATTCAGGACATATCGCCGAGTGAAAAAAGCAGGTTACAGTACAATAAATTAAGGATGATCTTATTTATGTAAAATTAAAAACATCTATTCGTATATATGTATACGAAACGATGCATAGCAGGACATTTACCAATTTACTTATTGCAAATCGTAAATGATGGAGAAAATAAGAAAGTAAAAATCACTTGGAATCCTGCTATTCAGAGGTGAATATTTTTGATAAATGTCTTTCTAGGCATCTTTCCATGTTCATATACACATAATTTCTTACTAAGAGAGCTACTGAGCAATTATAAAAAAAACATTTCCCAAATTGTATTCCTCTGAATACTAGTGTAGTATGAGATATTACTTTTTGTAAAAAAAAAAAATTCTGTGGTCAGTAAGTTGGGGAAGCTCTGTATCAATTAACGTAAAAGAGATTCTCTTCTGCAAGTAAACCTGCAAGACAAGGGCTAGGTGATACAAAGAGTTACAAGTCATTCGGCCTTGGAACACATCAGGCCTTAACCTTCTACGACCAATCTCTGTTCCAAGCAGTCTGGTGTATCCATGTTCCTTGAATGTGCCTTTTGAAGTGTTTACTTAAGAAAAACTTATTGAATGTCTGTATAAAACAGGGTGTGGTCTCCTTTTTTACTCCTTTCAAATTCCTAAATTTCACTGAAATCTTGCTTCTTCCATGAATCCATCTCAAGCCTCTTGGGCACGCAGTGACTCTTCCTTCAAACTGAGCAGGCTGAATTTCTAATTTTGCTCACATGTTTTACATGGTTATATTTGAGAGCAAAGCTCAAATATTATACTTCTCTGAATTCCTCACAATGCTCTGTCCATGTGACATGGTTATTGCTGAAATAAATTAAAGGAGGCAATAATTGAGCTGAGAGTGCCCAGCTCGTGCCACCAGAGCAATCATGTGTCTGACAATCTTTAATTCTGACTGCATATTCTTTCTTGAAGAATCCAGTTCTGTATGACATACAGGACCAACTATTTTCATTGCCTGTTAAGAACAGGTTGACTGACCTCTTGTATTTTCTCTTATTTTTATTAACACAATTCCCCTTCCTTCCATTTTCTATGTACAGTCTTTATTCATAAACTATCAGCAGAAAAGTTATTCGTACATAGATATATTTATATATATATATATCCCACCCACTTCCCAAAAGGATCTGAAGTTGACACTCAAACACCAGGTAAGAGCTAACAGTTCCTGAGCACTTTCTAGAGGCCGAGCACTGTTCACAGAGCTTTAAATCCACTGACTCTTCAGAACAATGCTATGAGGTAGCTACTGTTATTTAAAGAGGAGGCACAGAGTGGTTAGGCGATTGGCCTCTGACTGAAGAACTGCTAGGGAACAGAACCCAGACTAGCAGCCAGGTGCTCTGGCTCTGAAGCCTGCACTCTGCAGTGCTGAATTATGCTACAACGCCTGCAGAAAACCCCAAACCATGACAAGTCACGAGTCACACCATAAAGGCTGCGGGCAGGTGGCAAAGAAGCTTGGTCACAGGAGAAGCTCCTTATGTCCAAATACGTACACTTTCAATTGATCCTACTGAGGCACTTTGAATTATGTAGGAAATCTTGACTATCTTCCTGATTCTCAGGTAAACATGTAAATTTACTGCCACAATGTAAGGGCAGTCATATCTATTACTGCCTCATTTTCAATTACCTAGAACAAAAAGCAAAACCAGCCTAGAGAAAGTCAGGCTAGCGCTGGAAGGGCTGTCTAATCACAATACTGCCCTCCACTGACTGTGGTGATGTCTCAAATACGCAGCGTTAGATCGTCAGTTAGGGTGAGCCATTATCTCTGGCAAGTTCCAGCTTAAGTGTAAGTCACTGCTCACACAATTAGTATCTCACCATGTGTAGAGCTGGCAAATTACCTCGCTAGGTGCAAAGGCTGTGCTTATTAACCCTGGCTGCACAACGGAATCACCTTGGGAGCAGTTAAGAGATGCTGACGCCCAGGTTCTACCCCAGACCAATTAAATCAGAGCCTCGGAGGGGAGGGGTGGAGAACAGGCATCGGTGTTTCTTGAAAGCTCCTACAATGATCTTAATATGAAGTCAGGGTTGTAAAATCTGCTTGAGGGGAATGTGTTGTCAGGCAGGAGGGAGTACAGGAACTCAGGGAACATCTGAATTACAGATGCTGCCCAGAAAGAGAGATCCAGGTAACACACCAAGAGTTACGTCACTGTGTAACAGGGGCAGCTGCTTAGAAATAAGATAACCCATAAAGAAGCCTGGAGGACTGAGCTCGCCAGATGGAGGTGAGGCGGCTCCTAGTGAAGCTTAGGCTTCATGTCAATCTCTAATTTTCCTTACAGCATGTCAGCAGTGACACTGAATTTTCCCCATCCAAAGCACATGGCTCACTTTTTCATTTGCTGGCACACTATTTATATCCAGGCTGTTGAACATTTATGTTGTCCTGCTCTATCAAATGCCCAGCTGAGACAATTTAATATGAATTGACCTCTTATTCATCCCCATTATTCCTCTACGTTATTCTAAGTTCTCTCCTTTATCAACTTAAATGATCACAAAAATACAGATCCAGGCCTCACTGAACCTCTCAAAGAAATACTTTCACTGAATTATATTCCCTGAGGTCGACCTAAGAAAGTCATAATATGAAAACACTTCTGCATTTTCATTTCACAGTCAATAATGAAGACGTCCATCTGTGTTACTGAGCGTTCCTTATGTGAATTCTGTGCTCTTGTTTGGCAGCTGCAGGATCTTGAAAAAGTTAATCTTTCTGGGTCCCAGTTTCTTATCTGCAAAGTGTTGGGGACTGACATGTAGGAGGCAGGGTTTTGTGAGGATTAGAAGTAAATATGTAAATTACCCAGCTCAGCGACTGAAATATAGGTCACTATTTCATACATTCAAATTTCAGGCAAAATGAAAAGCTAGTATTTTTTCTGAATAAAATTTAAGAGTGTAAGATGATATGGATTAACTATTTCAATTATGAACTTCTGATTTGAAACCTTAGAAAATTAAGCCAAAAAAATTCCGGGAAATTACTAAAATGCAATCTAATCTTAACTGAAAAGCTATGATATATTTTGGTTAAACGCCCAATAGCTAAAAAAATTATGGAAATAAATTCAACAACTTACCTTTCCATTTCTTGTAGAATGCTTTTGATGTCTTTTCCTAACTTAAACTTTTTCCCAAATGGAATGTCAGAAATAATAATATCGACACTTTCTGAAGGCAACGGCAATTCTGAAATAGAGAAATCAGAGAATCCTATTACAGAAAGTTCAAATATTTACAACCAAAATATGAGAAAACTGAAGTACACAGGATTATTTTTGCATATTAAATTTCTAAGGAATTACAAGATCCTGAAAGGCTCTGGGAATCACTAAAGATAAATGATACAGTTATCGTATTTTGTTCTTTGAAAATTAGCTTTTCAGGTATGATAAAATATGACAAAAATTAAGCAGAATTTTAAAGTAACCAGAAAATTCAATCCTCTAAACATATTACATGAACAGATAGTTGCCAGATCCAAGAAGAAATATATTAAGTTGTCTAGAAAAATCTTTAACCCAATCAGAATAACTTTCATTTCCCTATTCAGAGTTATACACGAATGGTGCATGTGTCGATCTATTTGTTTCATCGTTTTCACTGTATTTTTAAAGGGGGCCCAAAAGGTTGAGAATATCTACTGAAGTCCCAGGACTAGAGAAAAGGTTAATCAATCAATCATCAACAAAATGATTATCACTAAAAAAAATTAAATACAGTGTTCGATTATTAAATCTAAATTTCTTTCTTATCTTTACATTCTCAGAAATCAGATTATAAGATAATACTCCCATCTTCACTTTTACATTTTCTGAGCACACTGTCACTTTCTACCTATTTTTCTTCCACCCGTCATTCATCTCAATTAAGTTGGATATTCACAAAGTAGAAGGTGTCCCAATTTTGATTTTGAATAGCATCTAATTCTGTAGAAACGCAATAAAATTTAAATAATCTTTACTATTCTAAATACTAGATAAATTTTTGTTGGCAGGAAATTTAAAAACAAAACATAAGTCCTGTTATCTGGGAAAGTCTAATGAACACTTGCTAGATCTCTTCTAGTGCTAACCTTCACTTGAAATTTGTAGAAGGAAGAGAAGGTTAGAAAAAAAAGTAACAGGATATTCTTTTAGAGCTAGGCAGGAATTCTTTTTTTCCAAGTCACGTTTTAACTTCACGAACTTAATTTTAGGGCGTTGATATAGGACACATCTATTTGAATACCATAACTATACTTTTTGCAAAACTACTGAAGATAATGAACAGACAAGGAAGGCAATCCTGGTTATCAAATGTTTCACACATGATGAACTATGTGTAATTTACTCGAGTTGGAGCTCAAGTCTGTCTTTTGCCTTCATACACACACACACACACACACACACACACACAAATTAGCTGTCCAACAGGTTTGGTAACATTTTTCTTCTTCTTCTGGCCAGTGTCTATTTTTATTTGCAACTTTCCTACGCTGTAGTTGCTAAACTGCTTTAAATCATTTTAGAAGTTGAAGGAGTAGACTTCACCCAGATAAATTTTCAGAAGAGTTCTAGAACGGAACAGCATCATCTTCCAATAGAATAATCTAAGCTTTTGTTGATGTGGCTGAGAGCAGGCTCTGTGTCAAACAGCTTGCATTTGGCTCTGCCACTTACTAGCGGTGGAACTTTCAGAAGTTCTTGCTTCATTTCCTTATCTGTAAAATGAGATTAAGAGGATCTATCTCAGAAGATAACCAGTAAGGTAATTTATGGAAAGCATTTAGAACAGTGCCTGGCACCTAGTGAGCACTGACTAACTGCTAGCTATTGTTGGGGTTATTATTTGCACTGTCCTCTCTGATGTGTATAGGGAGAGGATGGCCAGGCGGTGACCAGTGGGCCAGAATCCTTCAAACAAGCCCTGGAGAACACAGCATTTCTTCCTCACGGCTCCTCAAAAGCCAGGCAGGGCAACTACTTCCAGGTGGGCCTCTTTACCCTCCTTTCCTCTAGCAGCGGTTCTCAAAGTGTGGTCCCCAGTCCAGCAGCATCAGTATCACCTGGGAACTACAAATGCAAATTCTCAGCCCTCCCTGACCCCCCAAACCTACTATTTAGTGTGTATCAGAAATAACTGAAAGGCTTGGTAAAACACCGATTCTTGGCCCCATCTCCAGAGTTTCTAACGCAGAAACTCCTAAAGCCAAGAGCACCTGACCCGTAAGTTCACTACACAGCAAAATCTTCTAAATTATTAAATGCTTTGAGCTGCCTGTAAACAAAGAGTTTGCTTGCAACCAAGGAGATAAAATTCTGAAATAGAAATGTAGCTCAAAACAAACAAGTAAGAATCATCTCTTTTTTACATCTCTGCAGGATGATTCAAGAACATGAAAAATTTTAAAACACTTGTGTGTCTGAAAAGAGCTGGCCTATTTCTCCCTCCTTCCAGGAGAAAAATGGGTGAGAATTGCTTAAAACTCAGGATACTGGCCCTAAGATATTTTCTTCCAATAGGTTTTAAGGGCCTTCCGGATACTTCTTTATGCATATATTTAGACAAAAGACTAAGTAAATCGAGGACTTTGATAAAATTGGGCACACCCTTCTTCCTATTTTCTTTCCTTGTATTTTCTGCTGTTTGAACATTCTTTCCATTGTCAGGTTAATAACATTCACACTCTGCCATGTAACTGTAATAATCCCTATAGTGGTTTAAAATTATTGTATATTTAAGTTGATTTAGGCCTCACGACCAGCCACTCTGCCTTCGCTTTCTCCATTCCTCAGGTGATTCATCTCTTAAATGTCTGGATTTTATTAATTTTTCCGCCAAAAGGGCTTATTAGTGAAATGTGTACTGAACTATTTTCTATTTGAAATTGTCCCTGTACTAAAATGACACCTCGGTCGGGCACAGTATTTTTGGGTCACACTTGGCCTCAGCAGCCTTGTAAATAGCCACAGTTTTATTGGCTATTGCTCTATAACTTTCTGCTTCTTTCCACTGGGCCAGATTTTGAAGTTTATTGCATTAGATTATGCCCTTTCCTTGTTTGGTTGCTGCTGGTGAATTTTTTTCCTTTTATTTTTACTATTCTGATTCTCATTTCACTAAGTGCAGGAGAATGCAAATCCTTCAGTGACGTTTCAATCTGTCATCTCAGTCCAGAAGTCCATAATTCATCTCAAATATGCTAAATGTCGTTTGGTATCTGGATCCTGTCACCATTTAATTTATAGTCCAAACAGGAACATTTTTGAAAACAAGGGCGTCAGAAATAAAATTATATATTTTTTGAAATATTGTCTAACAAATTAATTATTATGGTGGACCTAAAACTAATATATCTGTGCACACTGGAGTTTTTTTTTCTTTTAAAAAAACCACTTTTAAAATATTATTTTAACCTTAAAACTAACAAGTGAAATAATTACTTGTAGCTTGTATTCATATACTGATCAGTTTCTTGGATGTATCCATCTCTAATCCCATGACATCACTGGAATTTTTTGGAAGAATGTATTTTTTTAATGTGGACTTTTAAATTTTTTCCTAAATTGCCTGCAATATTCTTTAAAGTTTTGTTTTTATGGTTAATGAACTTCTCTGTAGACTATAATATTTTTATTTGAGAAAACACTTTCTCTACAGGAGCTAAAGTAACAGTAGAGCCCAGAGCAAATTCTGCTAAATGGAGGATGCTCTCAATTCTGTTTCTTTCACAGGGAAGAGTAAATATTTCAGCCCTCCAGGTCACAGCCTCTCCATTCACAGTGTCTCTGACAAACATTTTCACAACACAAAACTCAAACAGTTCATCTCTATTCTTCTTTGTTTTACCAAATTTAGAGGCTGCAAAATTGAAGCCCTTCTCAACTTCATTCCATTCCACACTAGAATGTATATTTATCCAATTACAATAAAGAAAGCCATCAGAAGATTCTTCCCATAAGATATCCTAAGTATATTTACAGAACTTCAGAATTAAATCTTGTGCATTACTGAGCTCTCACTGTTTTAATTTGTTCATTTCTTCCTTAGTGTTTTTGGGGATAGATTATAACATCCTCCTATTGCCAGTTTTGTTTTTAATAGCTGCAATTCATCAAAAATTTTAAAAACTTAAGTTATTTGGCACTCCATTTGTTGAATCCTTTGATTATGGATTTCCAATGGGTTTTGGAAAAAGATGCAACCACGATTAGGCAACTAGTTTATTTATAAAAAGCTTATAGCACAATTGTACCTTTGGCTGATTTACAAGTAATTCTTCAAAGGCTTAAACATTTTTAAACCCAACTGATGACGTACAAGCAAATAAAGTGTGTACTGTCACGCTGAGTATTTTTTGCATTCAACCATCTTTATCACAAATAGTTTGCAGTTCAGTTACTCTGTATATTTTTAAAATTGTTTCAAAGTCTGTTATGTTGATAATTTAAGTTTCTGTTTCAATTACAGAACATCACGCTTGTTTGGAGGTAATTATGAATTATGTGGGTACCCTGTCAAATTCCAAGTACATTTCTGCTTCATAGGTTTCTCTATTTATAAGAATGTTAATTTTTACCATGATGCTGTGGTCCACCAAATAAAACATAAACAGACACATGTGCAGTGCTGAGCACATTTACAGGAGCATTCACAATAATGAAAGATGTTTCATCTTTGACAGAAAAAACATCCTAAATTTCCAAGAACTGGTGGGGAGAAAAGCTAAACCAGTAGTAGAATTGAGTTAACTGATTTTCTTTTTGAAGCATCTGACAACACTGATACAAAACTGGCAACACTTAACTCTGCAAAGGTCTTTTGCTAATGGAGCTAACGTATTACTGGCTACAGCTTCATTTTGTTCATGTACATAAGAAAACTTGGAATTGAAAATACACGAAGTTAATTTAAAGAGTAGTCATTTCATCTAAATGAAAAGTCATGCTTCACAGAGTGATATTTAAATGCATTTTCTTCGGCTGCATGTGATAAACAGTTGGCTTCAGGCTTAGTCTCCCTAAAATAACTACTAAGTTTTGAAGTAAATGCTAGATGCTTCTATAATCAGATCTCTTTCATTTGGTCAGTGAAATCACCACAGCCCTCATAGTGGATGGTAAATGTCAACAAACTTACTCAAGTTATGTGTTCATTATCAGCTTTCTTGAGAAATGGAAATTCTGTATTTACTTTTTCACTAAATATGCTCTTTTAAAAACTTACTGCTGCTGAGTTTATAGTCATGTGTCACATAACGACATTTTGGTCAACGACGGACCACGTATACAATTGTGGGACCATAAGACTGACACCATATAGCCTAGTGTGTAGTAGGCTATAGCATGTAGGTTTGTGTAAGCACAGGGTGTGACGTTCTCAGGACGATGTCACCCAGCAATGCATTTCTCAGAATGTATCCCCGTTGTTAAGCAGCGCGTGACGGTATTACAGAGTAGCAGTGTCACCAAACAACAAAACAGGATCTCTGCCACACAATGAATGATAAAGCCATTGCAGCAAAAACACTCAACTCTCTGTGGTAGGCTTCTTAACCCCACACACACATTTCACACACACTTCAACCATCATTTCCCACATTGCCTTCTGATTCCCCAAACGGGCAGCCAGGCAGCTTCATGAATCTTGTGGAATATGGTATGCGCCACAAGACACCTGGCTGGTACACCAGGGGCTGGGCCAGGTCAGCAGGGGCAGAACGGGTAGTAGAGGAAAACTCACTCTAATATGAAATAAAATGCAACCACCACATTATGGGGAGTTTATGGGTGTACTGGAAAATGCATGCCCTACTCCTACAAGGGTAGAAGTGAGTGACACCTGAGAACAAAGCAGAGTTGTACCAAAAATGTTCATATAACTCTTACACTGAAGTAATATATGACAGGCTGTACAATGTCTAATTGGAAGGAATGAAAACATTCCCCATTTTTTTACCTGTCTATAATTTTGTGATTTTAATTAATCATACATGTGTTTCTTTTGCTCAAATCTGTATATATTACAGCTCTCCATCTTACACTAAGAAGGTAAATACATCCGCAGATTTTTTCAAAAAGCCTAACCAATGACCAATTATTTCTTAAGATAGCCTGTAACATAATATTCATTTGGTTCCAAATTTTCTTTTATTTATTTATTTATTTTTAAGATTTTATTTTTCCTTTTTCTTCCCAAAGCCCTCCGGTACATAGTTGTTTACTTTTTTGAGTTGTGGGTCCTTCTAGTTGTGGCATGTGGGATGCCACCTCAGCATGGCTTGATGAGTGCTGCCGTGTCCCTGCCCAGGATTTGAACCGGCGAAACCCTGGGGCCGCTGAAGCAGAGCGTGCGAACTTAACCACTGGGCCACGGGGCCGGCCCCTCCAAATTTTCATAATGATTAAAACTTAGGAATAAACACATGCCCTTTTTGCACGTTAAAGGAGTACCTCCTTTTCTGCTAGTAGAGGGTTATAAAATAAAGTGAATGTTACTAAAAAAGTAGGAAAGAATAAAGTCATTAAGGCATACAAAGAGAATGAAGATAGTAATTTTGCAGAAAGATAAATCATGATGAGAGTATTACTAACATCCTAGACCTTTCCAGGCTTACAGAGGTCTTTAATTCCTGCTCTGCATTAGCCACTGTACTCTACGTGGTTATGTAAATCCTCACTATAGCCCTATGAAGTAGGTATTATCTTCATATTATAAATGAGAAAATACAGAGAGGTCCAGTATTTTGCTGAAGACCACGCAGTGAAGAAACAATGGTGGAGCCTGGCTCTACACTCGGCCTGTTTGACTCTGAAGTCCACACATGCTCTTACTATACTGAAAAGGTGTGCACCTGCCAACATTCAACAAGGGGTTCCGGGCTCTCAACATTCTAAACTCTATTTATGATGAAAGCTTTTAAAGGTAAAATCAAATTAATGAAGAAAATAAACACTTGTATCTAGCTACAATGTCCACCTCCAAAGCAGAGATGTACAATGAAGGGCTAATTATTAAACAGTTAATATAGGCCCCTATGTACGCAAGATATATAGATCCCCCTAGACTGAATTTTAATATTAAAAGGTTGTGATGCTGAAACAATTTAAAATAGACATCGTATTCTTTCCTCTGGAAAGTTATCCTGAAAATAATTAATTCATAAAAGAAAAATCTACAAATGACATAATGTGAAAAATGTTTTATCTCACTAGTAATTAAAGGTAAATTTTAAAAACTTACCAAATTTGTAAAGAGTTTTAAAAACTGTAATAAAATGATAACATCAATCTCAACAAAGGTTTAGGGAAATTGCACTCATGGCCACTGCTGGTCCGGGGGCATCTATTACAACCTCTTTTCTCAGGCACTTTGCCTCCCATTACCAGGAGTGCTGCCTCACCACCTGTGCACTGGGTCTCACCTCTTCTCGGGGCCGTGAGTGTATCAGATGAGCAATACTCTCTCTCCTGCATTGTCAAGTTTCTCATTTTTATCTGATCATTCTCTTGAGCATACAAATACGTGGCACTTTTAAAAAAAAAGTAAATTCGATTTTCTATCTTCAAAAGATCCCTGCTTGATCCCCAATCTCCTCCCTTTCAATACTGTCCCATTTCTCTACTCCCCTTACCAGCCGAACCATTTAAGAGAATGATCGAAACCAAGTGTCTTTAAGTTCTCTCTTCCTATTCTCTCCGGAACCCACTCAGGCAGGCCTTTGCTCCTGCTGCTCAAGGAAATGGCCCTTGACTTCTGCAACTGCCAGGCCTCATTTCACTTCACTAACTGGCAGCATTTGACATGGCTGATCATTATTTTTTGGGCTCTTTCCCACTTATTCTCTTATATCATTGCCTGTTCCTTTACTAGAGCCTCACCTTCCGGAACTCTAAGCATCTCATCCTCAGGCCTCTTTCCTTTCTCTATTTTACTCATTCCCTAGGTGATCTCATGGATTTAAATGTTATCTATACTGGTGACGCCCAAACTGTATTGAGCTACTGACTTGACGTCATCTCCACGTGGTGTCTGACAATCATGTGAAACTTCACAGGTCCCAACCTCTAACTTGTGCCCCCTGTAGCTTTCCCCAGCTCAGTACATGGCAACTCCACCCTCTAGCTGCTCAAGGCAGAAAGCTTAGAGTCATTCTTGTTCTTTCTCTCACTTGCCACATTCAATCCAACAGCAAATCCTGCTGACTCCATCTTCAAGAGGATGTACATCTGACCTCTTCTCGACACCTCCATGAACACCACTTTGGCCCACACCACCACCACCATCTTTACCTGGATTACTGCAACAGTCTTCTAACTAGTCTCTTTGTCTCCATCCTTCCCCTACTACTGTCTGTTCTTAACATGACAGAGGGATCCTTTCAAAAACTAGGATTTATTTGGTGCCATGGAGAACCTTCTTTTCTTTTAAATATTTAAAAAAAAAAAATTGAGCACTTTTGTTTGTTTTTAAAGTGAAATCTTACAGAAAATATCCCCCAAATGCAAACAAATAAAAGTGAGTTGGCAGTGCGGCAGGTGTGTGAAGGCCAGGTCAGCACTTCCTTCCTTAGGCCTCCAAGGCACTGTGGACACTGCAAAGGGTTTGAAAAAACACTGCTCCGGAACAACTGATGAAGCCATTCCAGTTTTGTTTCTTTTTTTTTTTTTTTTTTTTGAGGAATATTAGCCCTGAGCTAACATCTGCCAGTTCTCCTCTTTTTGCTGAGGAAGACTGGCCCTGAGCTAACATCCCCGCCCGTCTTCCTCTACTTTATACGTGGGACTCCTACCACAGCATGGCTTGACACGTGGTGCCACATCCGCACCTGGGATCCGAACTGGCGAACCCCGGGCCCCAAAAGCAGAACATGGGAACTTTGCTGCTGCGATACTGGACTGGCCCCCATTGAAGTTTTCTTGAAGGTCCCCCAAAAATAGCTTTCATAAAGAAATTAGGGTTAATAAAAGCTTCATTTTAGTGTAACCACCCGTTTCCTCCAGAAACTTCTGTTTTATGCACAGAATCCTATTAAAAACTTTGACAGAAAGGTTGACAAAATAGTCATTGGCAGCAAACTGTGAGATCTCAATCAACAATCAATTTCTTCTTTGGGGCCGCTTTATTATGCTCTTACACAGAAGTTATCCTAACACTCTCTTCTTGTTCATAACTCGTCTCTACCACTTTTCCACTACTATAAAGTTTTTTTAAACAATATTTTGTTTCTCCAGATTACAGGTTCACTACTGGGACCTCTCTACTACCTAGTGACACTGTGTCAAGAGAATACGATTTTCTTAGCTGGGAATTAAATGTGCTCATTTTTAAGGGAGAAAAGTGTACTAGGGGAAAGGAAAAGAAGGAAGGAATGTGGGGCTTCTCTCAAACAGTCTGAGTCCCCTGGCCCTTAGGGAAGTATTATTTTGATTGGACTCCAGACTTGACTCCTCACCATGTTTGTCACTGCTGATTTCCTATCAGTTAACGGGGGAACAGTTTCCCTCAACTTCACAGGGTGACCAACGGTCCTGGTGTGCCCCAGACTTGGCTGGTTTTGGCATTGAAAGTACTGGTTTAGCAAACTGGGATGGCCAATTACCTGCCTCCTACATATCACAGGAATCCTGCCCAATGTGAGGCAGGGAAGGCAAGATAATTCAAAACATTTCATACAGTTTATCTGAAAGATGTCCAAAGAGCCTTTACCAGTATTATTATACTGTTCTCTTTATTTTCTGCTTATATTAAGTGATCCCTGGTTATGATATGAGAAATGGTTCAGATGCTACAAACACAACTGAAAAAGCCATGCTTTTGGGGCCGGCCCCGTGGCTGAGTGGTTAAGTTTGCACACTCCACTTTGGTGGCCCAGGGTTTCACTGGTTTGGATCCTGGGTGCGGACATGGCGCCACTCGTCAGGCCATGCTGAGGTGGCATCCCACATGCCACAACTAGAAGGACCCACAACTAAAAATACAACTATGTACTGGGGGGATTTGGGGAGAAAAAGCAGGGAAAAAAAAAGAAGAAGATTGGCAACGGTTGTTAGCTCAGGTGCCAATCTTAAAAAAAAAAAAAGGCATGCTTTTACTTAAATGCTTAGGGAAACTTTATAAATATTGTTTTTGATCATGAGTCTTTTGAAAAATAAAAAAGTTACAAGATTGGAAGTAAACTTAGTATTAGCCTCACAGATACATTACAGGGTATACAATTCAACCTTTATACACAGAAAGCGAGTCATGTTTTGTATTATGATTCTAAATATAGTGACATAATGTTCATTTTTCCAAGTGTTTACATTTTAATATCTTACCTACAACAGAGACTTTAAGTAACTCCACTTTATCCTCAAGGCCGGCAGCTTTCAGATTGTCACGCGAACCGAGCAACTGCGAGTCGCTGACATCAGCACCTACATAATACACATCCTATGAGGAAAGAAGTTCATATTTTAAGTATAAATAAAACAATCAGATATTTTATGTAGTTAGGAAAACCTACTTACACTTTCTCAAATGATGAAAATGAAATTAATTGATTTGTTAATTTGGGTTAAAACAAGTTTACTGTATTTCTTTAAAATGATACTTAACAGCAAAGTTTAAAAATTTTGTCAAAACTTTAAAATCTGTCAATAATATTTTACAATTAACAACATCTAAGAAATTAAGGGATTTCTATAATCTAGGTCATGACTAATTACTGGAATTCTGTTATGTTTTCCTAAATTTATCACAGTATCACAAATAACATAGCAATTTAACCCTTTATAATCTACTTTGACTATAGTAAATAGCAATTCATATAATTAAAAATAATAATCCCCAAATAGACAATCTATAAGTAAATAATTGGTAAGTGAATATATACACACACACACACATACATACTGATTAAAGTGAATGTACTGCTTGGTTGACCAAACTTTACAACTTACTGGCCATTCTTTAGCGGCTTCCAGAAGTATTGTTCCAAGTCCACACATTGGATCTAACACAAATGCACCAGCCTATAGGTAGAAATATTGATTTGGTATTAAGTCTATTGTAATACATACTATAAAAAAAACCCTAAAACTTGAAGAATCACTATTTCAAGAGTAAAGATTCCTTTTTACACTTTATTAGGAATTTCAGGTAGTTAAAGCCCTAAGGCAGGTGCATGCTTGGCACGTGTAGAGGTTAGGCAGGAGACCAGTGTGGTCAAAGCACAGTGAGCGAGGGGGAAAATGTGGTGATTACGGCATAGAGGTAACTGGGCGATTCCATCAAGACGGGCTGGGTTATGCTGCATGTCATAACAATCCCAGTCTGAGAGGTTTAAAATACCACAGAGCTCATGCTACATGCCCAGAGCAGGGCACCTGGGGCTTCAGCTCCTCACTCTGATGAAGCAGTCACCATCTGGTGCACCGCCACTACTGTGGCAGAGGGAAAGAAAGCATGACGAATTACGCACTGGCTCTTAAAGGTGCCATCTGGAAGTGACACGCATCACTTCCAGCAACATTTAAGAGACTAAAGCATGTCAGTCACAGGACACACCCAATTTCAAGGGACCAGGAAAGTGTAATCCTATGTACACCTTGGAGGAGAACAGGAAATTTGGAGAAAAAAACCAATGACTCCCATTATGGGGGTCACATCATGTCAGATTGGGTAGGTGCTGTAAGCATTCTGGTTATATTCCAAAGCATAGGAAACTATTGGAGGGTTTTGAGCAGAGGAGTAACATGACATTACATTTCAAAGATCATTCTGGCTGCTCTGCTGAGAATGGGCCACAGAAGAGTAAGAGTATTAACAGGAGGGCTAATTAGGCAATCCAGGCAGAGATGATGGTGCTTGAATAAAGAGTGCAAGTGGTGAGAAGTGGTTGGATTCTGGGTGTATTTTAAAGGTGGAGCCAACAGGATGGATCGGGTGTGGAATGTTAAAGAATGGCAACAATCTGAAATGACTAAAATTTATTTATTTATTTTTTTTGGTAAGGAAGATTGGCCCTGAGCTAACATCTGTTGGCAATTTTCCTCTTTCCGCTTGAGGAAGATTGTTGCTGAGCTAAAGTCTGTCCCAATCTTCCTCAATTTTGTATGTGGGATGGTGCCACAAAATGGCTTGATGAGTGGTGTGTAGGTCCACACCTGGGATCTGAACTCACAAACCTGGGGCCACCAAAGCAGAGGCTGTGAACCCAACCACTACACCACTGGGCTGGCCCTGAAATGACTAAAGCTTCTGACCTGAGCAACTGGAAGAAGAGAGCTGCCTGTTATTGAGATGGGAAGCCCTGGGGAGGAGAAGCTTCAATGGAGACAAGAGTATCGTTCTGGACATGTAATTTTGAGATACCTCTCAGGCCAAGTATGTCAAGTGAGTCATTGGACACATGGGTCTGGAGTTCAAGGGAGAGGTTCAGGCTACAGATATAAATTTGGGAACAGTGAGAGTTAGTAAGTTTATAAATGGTATTTAAAGCGTTAAAACTGGATGCGCCATTTAGGAAACAAGAGAAGTTACAAAAGGAAAGTCTACAGGTTGGACACCAGTGATCTCCTAAGTAGAGACGTTCGGTAGATGGAGATTCAGCAATGCACACTGACAGCAGCACACTGATGCAGGAGGAGAGCCTAGAGGGATGCTCCGGAAACAAAGGGGACAAAGCCACTTCAAGGAGGAGACTGGCGACAGTGTCAAAGAGCTAACAGGTTAGGTAAGACGAGCAGTTTCAGTGGATCGTTGGTGGTGACAGCCTGACAGAAGTGGGCACAAGAGAGAATGAGAAGAGCAGAGACCTCAAATATGGACAACTAGTTTTAAGAGTTTTTCTGCATAGGGAAGAAGAGGGAGGGGGTGGCAGCTGAAGGAGTACGTGGGTTCAGAAAACGGCTATTCTTTGCAAGATATTACAGCAAGTGTACATGCTGACGGGAATGGCTCAGTAGAGAGAAAAGTCCTTAAGTAGGCAAGAGGGAATGGAATCCAGTACACAAGTAATGGAGTGAAATAAGGACACTTACTGTAATGACAATAAGGCAAAGTATGTGGACACAGATTCCAAAATGTTGGTAGATTTGGTGAGGAGAGCATGCTGAGTTCTCTTCTGATTCCAATATTTAAGTCAAATAAGAAGCGAGAGTTAAAAGTGTGGGCAAGGAAATGACTATAACTATAGAACATAACATCTAAGCTGTGAAGGAGGGATGAGGATGGGTGTGAGTAACGGACGGTGGTAGGGTCAAATGACTGGAGGTCTCGTGGGGTTAAAGAATTGGTTTAGGGTGCAGGAGGAAGTGAGTAGGAAAGACACGGAGGTTAAGAGCAGGATTCTGGAAACTGAGATTTTTGGATGGTATACCCTTCTGGGTATGATAAGGTCTAGATGTCACAAGGCAGCTCATTAGAGGTAGGGCAGCCAGGACACTAAGGGATCGGGTTACAGAGAGGATACTGAGATCATGAAGAATTAGGAGAGGAATAATGGCCTGGACTCCTCCGGGAATGACAGGGAGGGATCTGTATTGGACTGGGATAATCAAATGGCATCTGTTTCAAAGGCACAGGGAGGTTTGGGGCAGAAGGAGCAATGAGGAGCAAGCAGGACACCTACCCCACCTCAGGCCCAGCAGTCCCTTGATATGTCTACAGAGGAAGCAGAGCGCTCAGTGTGCAGGCAGGTTTCAGTCAGAGCCAGAGGGTACCTAACAGAAAGAAACACAATGCCCTTAAGGAGAGAGACGGTCCCCGGCACTAAATTCTAAGGAGAGCATCATATGAATCCCCCGTGAAGGGGCAGTTAAGTAACAAAAAGAACCATGATTTAAATGGCATTTTATTTAAAATTAGTGGTATGAGAATTTTTATTAAGATCTTAAAATGTGCCAAACCTGTGCTCTCCCTCCCCCATGGTCCATGTTCAGTGAGGTAATCTGGCTTAAATATCTTTAAAGGTCTTTATTTTACCATAAGACCTTTTCTAGCCGTGGCATTTGTGTACACAGGCAGAAGTAGAGAAGTCTTGCTGGATGCTTATAATAACAACTAAGATTTACAGAACTCAATTTCCCTACTTGTTAAGATATGTAGGAAGGAGAACAGTTTATAGCAAACATGAAAAATATCTAACATCCGCAGGCTTAAATTTCATTTTTAGAGGCATTGCCCTACCCAAGGTTGAGCTGTCAGGACCGCCATGGGTCCCCAGCCCCAAAGAGGGGACTGAATCAAGGCTGGATACTGGGATCACGTGCATCGCGGGCCATCACTCCATTCCTCCAAAAGGACTCTGCTGGGCTCCTTCTTCCTGTGTTAAGCAACCTCCCTGCTGGTGGGCACATTCACCCCGGGTCCTCGCAGGACAAACTGACAGTAAGGAAAAATTTTATCAAGCATTATCTTTGGACATTTTTGATCATTTACTTCCTAGTTTTCTGAAAAATGAACGTTTATAGCAAGATAAAGGTAACATTTCAAATTTGTAGGTGGTTATATAAATTTATATTTAAATATAAACTGTGGTGAAATCACTGGCAGTTTGGAAAAAATAAACTGTAAACATACCTATCTTTCCTTATACTAAAAGAAATTTAGACTGAAGATTTAAATCAAATAAAAAAGCCAATCATGGACTGTGGGGCATGTTAATCTGAAGGTAGCTCTCTTCTCTTCTCTCAGCTTCCAGCTATTTACGTCCCCTGAGCCGAGTGATGCTCAGACCTAGAGGCAACTGGTGCTGAGAGAAGCCCTGGGCTCTGATGGGTCCCGGAAGAAGGAACTGGTATGGGGCCTCCTTGCCAGGGGCTGAGTAGGTGATTAGAAAACAGCACTGGAGCGCAGGGCCGAGGAGTATCCTTGGGACCGGGGAAGAATTGTCTTCAGAGATCCATGGGCCTGCAGGAAGACCAGTGAATAGAAAGGTTTTCACCAAGTGTCCCGGCATGGCGACAGCTTCTCCTATACTGCTATGCCCAGTGGTACCAGAGATCATTTGCCTTTTACCATTTATAGGATTCTGGCCATTTAAAATACTTTAATAACCACACTTGAGTCCCAGTGACCCAACAAAGAAAAATAATGGCACATCTAAGGGGAGGGGGTCCCTCAGGAGCTAAAGAATAAATAGGCAAAGCAATCAGAACACACATCCAGCGAAATAAACAGTTGAATAAAAGACGTTTACAGCTCCTACGGATGCTCAAATGTAGCACACAACATTGTCCAAAGCTAAAACACCACAATTAAGTTAAAAATTTTAATAAAGTTAAAGTAGAGCGTCTCTCTATGACTCTTGTTATAGCTTAGAAGAGAATGCTCAAGAATAACTCAAGATGCAGAGCCAAAACATAGAGATGGAAACCACGTGGGAAAGGAGAAGCCACGTGGCGACAGATCCAGGAAGCTGAACATGTTTACAACATGAATTTCAGAATCAGAAAAAAGAAAGTAGTTTAAGGTTAAAGTCACTAAAGCAAAACAGTTGAGGCAATAATAAATAAATAATGAAAGAATGAGTCCCTGAGCTAGAGAAATAATAATTTTTATAGTTATTATATATTCCAAACAATAATTACTATAATTACTATCTCTATAGCAACAATTAATACTTATATATTTTCTATATGCCAGTCACTGTTCTAATCACTTGATAAATGCTAATTCACGTAATCCTTACATGACCCTATAAGATATTATTCTTTTCATCTTGCAAATGAGAAACTGTGGCACGGAGATGTTAAGTATCTTGCCCAAAGTTTCCTTGGAGCCAGAACTAGAACCCAGGCTCACCGAGTTCTGGGTTGGAGAGAAAAGACACATACATAAGTATATCCTGGTAATATTCTTGAACGTCAGAAGATTCAAGAGAAAAGTCTTATAAGCTTCCAAGGAAAGAGAACAAGGTAGCTAGAAAGGAAGGGAAAAATCATACCAGCATGGACTGCTCACCTATAACAGCAGAAGCTACAAGACAAGGGAATCACATCCATAGATTTCTGAGAGAAAAGGACTGCAACTCAAGAATCTTATACCCAGCCAAGACGGGTATACACAGGATGAAAGGAAGAAATTTAAGGCCATACTGGAATTCAGATAGTATATTATTCAAATACTACCACATTTGAGGAAAATGTCTAAGAAAAGACTTTAACCAAGCAAAATGTGAACCAGAACAGAAACCTAAAACAGGGAAAGATCAAGTGAAGAACAATGGCCAGCAGTGACACACCCTACAATCTCTCTGTGTTTATACAGAAATGTGGGTTTGTTAGACAATTATATCTTAATGATTAAGGACAGGCTGTGTAATGTAAGTGCTAAATAAGAACTTCTGAAACAGAAGGGACAGATTTTAAGGGGAATTCCGATATACAATAAATACTTTAGTTCAATCTAGTAGTTGGAGGTTGGGAAGGGAAGGGGTAAAAATGTTTCAAAGGTCTCATTGTAGGCAGGAGTAAAGGTGGGGCAGGAGAAGAGAAAAAAGCATTCTACGGGCCTCATGATAGGGAAGAGGGGAAGATCAGAGTGTTCTTTCATTTTGACAGAGGAAAGAGCTGATACCTTGTTTTAAAGTAATAGTAGAGGCTATTTAATTAAGAGAGTTGGAAAAGGGAACTATTAATGGCATAGAACAATAAAGTAAAATCTCCAACCTCAGGGAGGATTATGATGTAACTTGATCAAACTAGCAGAAAAAGACTAACTGTAAGAAGTTAAACAGGAGAAATACAATCAAGTGGGTCTGTCGTAATACTGAAGTCTCTCATCAAAAGACAGAGACCATCAGAGTGGGATAAAAACAGCTGTGTGGTTGTAAAAAAAACGGAAAACAAAGTTGAAAATAAAGCAGGGTCAAAGAAATATTAGGCAAATGCAAAGAAAAAGAGTGAAAATATTAATAAGACAATGAAATTTAAGTTTACACTCACTAATCAAGATAAAGACAACTTTATGTAATAATAAAAAGGCACAATTCATGATGAAGCAACAGCAGTCATAAATGTGCATATATATCAAACTACATAGCAACCAAATAAGGCAACAACTAATAAAAATGCAAAAACTTTAAAATATGTAACAATGAGATTTGAAAATATTTCTTTCAGAATTGAGCAGTAAAAGATCACATAAGTAAAGATATAGAGGACAATTCTTGACTAGAGAATAAAATTATTTTCTTTTGTCCACGGAACATCTACAAAAATTGATCAAGATCTTGGTCACAGAAAAAAAACCCTTAAATTTTAAGAAGTAGAGGTTTTACAGGCCACATGATTAGGATACAAAAAATTAGAAATAATAAAATGTTGCCACCTTTTGACTCAGCTTTTTCATAGCCAAAACACTCTTAAAAGTTCAACAATACATAAAAGCACATCACTGCAGCAGTTCCCGAGTGTAACGGCAACAATAAAAACAACAAAAAAGAGGGGGAAAAAAACAATGAAAGAAAAAGAGAAAAGAAAGGAAGAGAAAGCAAGCAAGCAAGCTGTCCACCGATAAAAGACTGTGTGAGTTACCTATGGAAAGGACCTTGCTATCTGAAGACATTTTCCTTACCTTAATTTCGGCGAGAGAGGCCATTGCCCACGCTATGGTAGACCTCAGTCCTGCTGTCCTGATGTAAGCTCTGCTGGCTAAAGGAACCCTGTGAAGAAAAGAGCCTGATGAAATACCCACTATTACTGCATGTCAAAGGAGAACATGGCCTAAATACAAATGATTAAGCTGTCCACATCTGTGAATCATTTTAACATGTTCATACAACAGTCACGGAAGTGTTCCCTAAGTTAGAGAGTATTTAACCTTAGTACAAAAACACCTTCTCTAATTGGCACCTTGTTCATCAGCCAGTGCAGTATTTCAGAAAGGTAAATTTTTTAGGTAACTGAAATTTAACTCTTATGTGTTTAACCTATAAAAATTTAATCACCCCAGAGAGAAATCTTTCTAAAGTGTTTACACAGAATTCCCATACGGAATTGACCTTTCTTGCTGATCCACAGTCATTAAGAACATATCGTTTTGTGACACAGATGTATTATGGCAAGTAGGGCTGAATGAATGCTAACTCTTAAAACATGTTTTCTATAAGAAGTCCTTTTTGTAAGTTGCTTTTTGCTCATTTGCATCTTTCTCAAGAGATGAAATGAAGCATGACATTGCATTGTCTAAAATAATTTACTGAGTGAAGGGCTGAAGCAGGGTCTCCCACATTAGTTCGCTGGTCTCTGTGACACATCACTTCATACTTTATCCTCCATCTCATCACTGCTACTATCAGTGTTTCCAGATTTGACAGAAATGTCCAAAATATTTCTTCTATGTTCCCAATGCAATGAACAAGCATTTCCCTGGAAATTTCAATGCACTTTTCTATTTCATTTAAATAATTTGTTGGTAAGATATGAAGATATGATTTCAAGAATTAGTGCTTGGCTGTTTTGGGAGTAGGCTTGTTCCAAAACCACTAAGAGGGCTCTTCTACGAACGTTACACAAAGCCACAGATTCTCCAAACACTTTCTTTCATCATTTTGTTTCTGATCTTTCTTTGACCTTAAGTTATCCTGTTCTGCATGTATTTATTGTAAGCCTCTTAAAATGTTATAATTAGATGAGGTATCTCTTCCAAATAAAACAGTATAAAGGTAGATTAATTGTTATAATGAGGAAGCTCTGCATGGTAAACCCATGCAAATTTGTTTAACAATTCACACTGTAAATAGTACTATATCCATAGATTTAGAATTTGGGATATAAACTTCAAGGGTGGAAACACTAAAATATTTTTATCAACAAATCTTGCTTCTATAGGCTAGGCTCAGCAATAGTCTTGCTACAAAACACATTAGTTAAAACCAGAATTGAGAGATTATTTTTCACTCTGGATACCAAAAAAGAGAGACTTGATATAGAAAACTCTCTTTGTCCAAATCTATTGCAAAGTGGTTTTCTAAGCACCAGGGATTTATGTAGAAACTTTGAAAGTTCTGACAATTATGTATATATTTTTACTAATAGAGGTTTTATTTTATGAGAGCCAATCCTATTAAGATGTGACAAAAGTGAGTGTGTTCTTATTTTGCATACATCTGGGCAAACTGATCTGCTATTACTTCAACAAAAGGGCTTCAGTAGGGGCCCAGCCTGGTGGCGTAGTGGTTAAGTTCGTGCACTCCACTCGGCAGCCCAGGGTTCACAGGCTCAGATCCTGGGCTCAGACCTACACACTACTCATGAAGCCATGCTGTGGTGGCGTCCCACATGCAAAATAGGGGAAGACTGGCACAGACGTTAGCTCAGCGACAAAAAAAAGGGCGGGGGCTCAATATAATTAAATTATTCAGGGGAAGAAAGTATTCAGAAATAAACTCCTAGAAAATAAAAATAATTCTCTGCTTCCATAGAATCTGGCTAATGTGTTTACTTAGATTTTATTTGGTTTTCACCTAATACAAAAATGTGGGTTTTGATCCTCCATATATATATGTGTTTCTTCTTTACTCTCTTACACACCATCTATCACCAAGATGAAGACACTCTCATCTACATCTCTAGCCTAGACCTGTCACTCAAATCCTACATCTTTATCTCCAAAAGTGTATTTATAGGACACCTTTGACCTGGAGGTGATCTATCTACTGCGAATTCAATAGCCGTAAACTGAGCACACTCTCCTTTCCCTGCATTTCACATCTTGACACATTTCCTCATCTTCCTGGGCCACTTACCATCTATATATTGCGCGTCCTAATCTACATCTCCAGCCTACACTTGTCACCTGAACACAGAGCTGTAACTTAAATACCTACTTGGACATTTTTCACTGAATACACTACTTTCTTGCCCTACATTTCGTATCTCAGTGACTGACACCAGTATCTACCAGTTGCCAAATCAGATATCTGGAAGTTATTCTAGGCTCTTTACTTTTTCTTGAATTGATGGCCTTCTTTTTTGTTACTCCCAATTTTGCCTTAGTTCAGCTCCTCATCATTCATTGCCTGAACTATTATAAATGAATTTAAACCTCCTTTTTCTTTTTAATTCTCTTTCATTTTAAAATATAATTTCCTTGCTAATTTTTCAAAATCATAAATCTGATCACATCACTCTTCTGCTTCAAATCCTTACTGATTTTATTTTTTTGCTGAGGAAGATTCGCCCTGAGCTAACATCTGTTGCCAAACCTCCCCTATTTCGTATGTGAATTGCCATCAGAGCATGGCCACTGACAGACAAGTGGTGTAGGTCGGCGCCCAGGAACTGAATCCGGGCCATGAAAGTTGAGCACAGCCAAACTTAACCACTAGGCCACTGGGGCTGATGCTCTTACTGCTTTAAGAATAAAATCCAATCCATGGCTTATAAGACACTTCAAGACTTGTTTCTAATCGTTCTGTCTCATTTTCTACCACCCCCCCAATGCATTGCCTGTCCCATCTATACTGAAACTACTTGCTATCCACCACATAAATCAAGCTTCTTCACACCTCCATGCCTGTGCACATGCAATTCCTTGCTAGTAAGATCCTTTCCATCTCTTGTCCACTTGAGAACCCTTGCTTATTATTCTCCTTTTAAGTGATACATTAAGCGATTCTCCTCTATGTTCTTTTGCTCACCTGTCCTCCATCAGAGTTAGGTCCGCTTTTCTAACTCTAGTCAAGCATTTATCACCGATATGTTCTACCACCAGACTGAATTCTTTGAACTTAATAACCATTTTTGAACTTTGGATCTCCGGTATAATGCTTAGCATACAGTAAGTCCTCACTAGATGTCTCAACTGAAGTTAACTGAATGGATTAAACTTAGTAAACGCTTCTGTCTTTCTCTCCCTACCTGCTGATCTGTTTAAAAAACAAAGCAGTTGAGGGGCTGGCCCCGTGGCGTAGTAGTTAGGTTTAAGCACTCTGCTTCAGTGGCCCAGAGTTCTCAGGTTCAGATCCTGGGCACAGACCTAGCACCGCTCATCAAGCTGTGCTGTGGCAGCATCCCATATAAAATAAAAGGAGACTGGCACAGATGTTAGCTCAGCGACAATCTTCCTCAAGCAAAAAGAGGAGGATTGGCAAGAGATGTTAGCTCAGGGCTAATCTTCCTCACAAAAAAACCCAAAAAACAAAACAATTGAAATTTATCAGCTCTCTCATTTCTACATGGGTTATCTCATTTAATCCCAACCACAAATCTCTGAAGTAGGTACTACTGTTGTCCTGACTTTACAGCAGAGGGATGTGATAATTTGCCCACACTTGTGGAGTTCATCTGTGAAGGCAGAATTGAAGTGCACAGTTCTTGTCCGCTATGCTATGCTGTCCTCGGTGATGTGTCAGTGTGCACAGCTGCACACAGGTAATGTCCTATGGAGCTACTGATATCCAAATGGTTCCTGACTGCAAAGAAAGCAGAGCTCTATTACAAATGATGTCTTTAGGAACTACCAAGATACAAATTTTTATGTCCCCTCAAACTGCATGGCTGCTCTATTCTCTGTTTTATCCCTTCTGACTTTCTTCTCTCGTCAGGGTCACCAGGTGGCAGTTTCTGATCTCCACTCTCACTTCCCTTCCGCTGCCATCTGCTATTCTTCATACGCCCTCCTTTCCTCACACACCAGCGAACTGTTCTCTTTAACCAACACACATCATTGAGACTGATTCCTTCCTTTCCTGAGAATGTCAAACCCACTAGTCATGGAGCATCTAATACAGTCTTCTTATTTTCAGCCACTGCTCATTCAGGGTCTGAGTCTTAATTTTTATATCGATACCTTTTAATTGTAAACTTTTAGGTACATATTACCAGTTATTATTTGAGATGTCATAAACACGACTTCTTGAGTGTGTCTGGCAAGCACTCAAAAAATTTTAAATAAAATTTAACCCCTTTTAAAGATATTTATATAAGAATGTATACATATATACTTGTTAAGTTAATAACCAAAGAGCATGAAATTTGGCATTTTTATATATAATTAACAGTTAAACACTAGTTCCTTTATTTGGTGCTAAGAAGCTAAATACATTCGTGCTACACTAAGTCAACCCTGCTCAGGATACAACATTTCTCCTAAGTCAGTATTCTAGAGACTTACGCTAACCCTTTTAGAGGCCAAAGTGTTAAAAAAAATGTTTAACTACTTTAAGAATTCTTCTAAAAAGATATTTCATATTTTACGTTTTACTAGTCTTTCTTACCCTTCTCTTGGTGACCATCAATAACTATACTAGGTTGAAGTGTGACCATCTTTCAGTTACCCCCACGTTTCCTGCCAACTATTATGGAATTTTAAAAAGCCAAATAGGCAAAATTGTTCAAATTAAAGGCAATCAGTTTTACAAACATTCTGCAGTGGTCAGGGCCTGGGGCTTCAAGTAGGGGAGGCTGGATGCCCTGTGAGAGAAGATGTAAGACAGTGGGTTAGGTTTGGTCTCCGAGAACTTGGAAGGTATTGGGGGATGTAGGGGCCAAGGGAAAGCAACAGCGTATTACGACGTGATGACCTCATGGGTGTGAAAGTGACAAGAAATATTTAGCACATGAATTTTGTAATCTAGAGGCTGATGGAACACACAGCAAGAACTCAATCATCCACATTTCTTAACAGCTACAATGTTCTCAGCACTGTGGTAATCAACTGCCGTACGGCACCATCTGATAAAAGCTATCACAATAACCTTAAATGTTCTTTTCTACATCCTGAGTCAGGCTGGCACATGCATAAATGTGATCTTAGGGCAAATGGGGTATTCCCATAGGACTTTTATGATTTTAAAAACATTCTCTTCCTGGAATCAGCTACAAAAGGGTATCTAAATCACTTTATACTATGCAAATAGGGCTATGCATATAAAATGTCTTGAAGATGCCAACAATTTTTATATGATCCCAAGGAACTGAAAATCACTATTTTCATCCAACCAGCTCTTTCTTCCCAATGCATCTAGAAAAGTACCTGGTGTACGATATGCATTAATAAGTATTTTTGAATAAGGAAATAAATCATTTGCATTTATTATTATTATAGTACCCAGCATAACTAGGGAGATACCCGAAGAAAATTTTTAAAACTGGAAATATTCTCCTACAGTAACAGAATAATGGTAATAAAATTTGGGGAATATTCAAGGTAAATTTTAAAGAACTGTGCTGTATTTTCTATTTCAATTAAAACTCCAAGATGCCAATAGACTAAAAATTTTAGTTCAAATATGGGCCTGTGAAAATCATTTAATAGAAATGATTAGGTATAATTTTCAGTATGAATCATGTAATCAGTAGATTATTGTGATCAAATCTTTCACAGCTCTAACTGGTTAGATTCAATCAGACCCACTAAGCTCCATGACAACACTTCCCTGGTTCAAAGAACTCAAACGCTTTACCTTTAGCCTCCTGTTATATCAGTGTTTCATACTATAAATAAAAAGCATAAAGTTCTTAATTTTACAAACTCTCCTAAGGGACAAACCTGAACTCAGAATACAATAACTACCTGAACACTGGAATTCCCACCACAGAGTAAACGTCATTTAGATGTATAAATATCTGAAAGAAAAAATACGGAAGTTAGAATGGAATAGGAAATGCAGGACCAAATTATCGACAACCTGGAAACTTCCATTTTGAACCTATATCACCTATATTTTAATAAGAAATTCTAAGGCCTTATTTGTCATATCTGGAAAAATGTTCCATAATATTTTTTTCTTGAGCAGAGGTGAAGTAAATTTTAAGTGCATTTCATAGAAAAATTCTGAGGTCAATTTGGTATACAAGTTATAAGGAGAATCATGTTATGAGCTCAAGAGCAACTTTCTTCCTGGAGATTCTCTAATTATCATCACTGGATCAGATTTTCAGCATTCTGGGTTAGAGAAGGCTTCCTACATTCTACCCAAATTCTAACTTCTAGCGAGCCTTGGGGCCACAAAAGGCCATCACAGGTCAGAAAAAACCTTCTTCAGGTCAAATATATGGTAGCAAGGGGACCTCTTCTCTCTCTCCTCTCTACAGGTGAGCTTCTTCCTTTCTATCACCTGTCTTCTGTTAGGCCATAAGGAGGATTTCAACGTCTCAAGATATAATTAGTAGCCCACCTAAATCTTAAAAGTTAAAATCTTACTATTGTAGTATGAAAAGGTTTATGGAATATTCTAATTCTGCCGTTTGACTTCAGGAACATCTGCTTCTCGATACTTTCAACCTAAGGTTATTTTTAATATATGTAGTTAATCAGAATTATTCCAATACTGATAAATTTTCATCAAGAAAGAATGATCTGGAATGAACTCCATTTAGTCAATTTAATTCCTTGATCATCACACAGCTAAAGTTTTTTTTTTTTTTTTTTGAGGAAGATTAGCCCCGAGCTAACATCTGCCACCAATCCTCCTCTTTTTGCTGAGGAAGATTGGCCCTGAGCTAACATCTGTCCCCATCTTCCTCTACTTTATATGTGGGATGCCTGCCACAATATGGCTTGACAGCTGTGTGTAGGCCCAGGATCCAAACCAGTGAACCCCAGGCTGCCAAAGCAGAGTGCGTGAACTGAACCGCTATGCCACAGGGCTGGCCTCTCCAATTTTTTATATTATTCATCTTAGCAAAATTATTTATTGGCATTAATTCTCTTTTTAAAATTTAGAAAAGATATGATACACTAATATTTTTATACATCAAATGTTATTAAGAATAGCTTCTCCCCCTATAAAATTTTTTCTATAATTCTGCAGAACAAAAATGTTAAGATTTGATTCTTCTGTCAATTTTGGTCATAAATTTTACTATGTGTGATTTTAGTTTTGTCAACTTTGTGTTGATTATTTCTACCAAGAATAGCTATTATTACTTGCATTAAGTGGCTAATAGGAATTAAATTAGCTATATTTGTTTATGAGCTAAACTATGAGAAAACTGTAATTCTGACAGTGAGATGCAGTCATGGGGCGATGGTGAGGAGGAGACCAGGAGGGGAGAAGATGGGAGAAGTGGACAGGAAGAGACGAGGGAAGACACCCTCAGGTCAAAACACTTTTGGGGTCAAAATGTTTTTCATGACAGCAGTAAAGGAAATATACCAGGCATTACTTTCGAAAAGTGAAAAATAGCATATAAAAAATTAAAAAATAAAACAACACAAAATGTTCTGATTTGGCGAGCTATTACTCCATTTAAAGCTACATAACAATAAATTTATGAATTAACGAATCAGGGAAATGACTACCCGTCAAATTTACGAGATGTTTTTCACAAAATAGTGGAGAACATTTTCTACAGCTAGGATTTGTTTCCCCATGTTAAGTGTTTTCCTTTGTTCTAATTAAAACTAGCGCAACCTCATTAAATTAATTTTGAAAACAGAGAAAAAGAAAAACATGATCCCACAACCCTAACAAAGTCATACTAACACACTACTGAATTTTGTGCAGGACTTTTTGCTTTCTATTCTTTTTTTTTTAAACATTAGCTAGAATTTCTGATTATAGAGACTTGTTACGTAGCATAGTGATTGCCGAGGACATCTCTGCAACCTTATAACAAATGGACTAAACAATTCCATTCCAAAACGTCTTATTTGGATAAGACATTTTCATAGTGAAAACTACTAGCAAATTATCTGCACTACTCTACTGCTAGAGAAGACAGACCATGGATCCATGCAGGCACACTTTTTAAAACTCTAAAGCAAAATGGAAAAGTACAAGAAGACTAGTTGACATTGTCTTTAAAGAATTAGGTTATAAGCATGTAAAATAAAACGAACATTCAGTACCTCCAAATTTGGATTCCTCAAATCTGCTTTCCATCCAAACTGTTTCATAAGTGCAATTCCAATTACTCTTCCTATCTCCTGGAAAAGCAGCAAGTTACAGAAAAGATAAGAATACTAAAAATACAAATTTTAAGTATAAATGTAAGCAAAAACTAACAAAGCCTGCAGGAAAATCAAGTCAGACTATCTGATGGTAATTTAGGGCTGCAATATCAGAATATTACACTAAAGCATTTTCTATTCAAGACAATAAGGTTGCATTTTACCTCTTCCACCCCCCACCACATTCTATGGCATTAACATCTACTCATGTGTAATCTCTATTCCTGTAATTTTGATACATGAAATAACCAGATCATGACCCGGATAAATATGGTCATTCTGGGTTTTAGGATATAGAGGCAAGCTGAAATATTAAGTCTTTTAATTACCATAATCCTGTATGTTTAAAAATTACCAGATCAGTAGCATAAGACTCAAACTTTAGGGTCTGTCTCATCTCAAGGTTGGCCAAAGGACCAGACCTATGCCCTTTGTATCACTGAACTTTGTAAGGGTCAACCGACAAGCTGTTTTGAAGTTTCTAGATAGTGGGGACTTTGCATTTGAGTTATCTGCAGTCTGGGTCCTGGTGACAGTCATCTTGCAGGGCCTGGTACAGAGTAAACACTCAGTAAACAGAATTGAAGAGAAATCCAAAAAGCTTAGGACCATATTAGGATTTCCAGATGTAAAGGATATCTGTGAGTTTAAGGGAACATTTAGGGAGAAAGAAAAAGGAGGTCACTACATGGAATGGCATCCTATTCCTCTTAAGGATCTGAGGTGAAGTCAGAAAACGCATGTTTAAAGAGATTTAATTATAAGAGATTAGGCCTAGTTATCCGCCTGGGCCTAGTTATCTCTTCTGTGAAAGGTGTTTATCTCATTTTAAATTTAAAGAGTAAATAATTCTGTTAGAAAATTCTGTAGAAAACCCCCACTTTGGAGGTACGCGTACCTGTGCAGTGAAGGTCTTTGCAACAGCCCCACTACAGCGGCAAGAAACTCGGAAAGTCAAGTCGCCCTGGTCATGAGCAACCACCGCTTTTGCTACATCGTTCTCAGATTCTTCCTCTTGAACTTCTTCTCTTTCAGTGATAACATCTCCTTGCTCCAGTATTTCTTCTTCCATTTGTTTTTCCAGTTGGCATTCCCTGTTCTCTTGTATCTCTGTTTTTGATTTCTTAGCAATGATGATGTCATTCTCTCCCATGTTTCTTTTCAGTGGGTTAGCATCTCTTTGAGACAGTTTTTCCTTTTTTGCATCAAGTTCAAGAAGATTTTTCCATATTGAAATGGCATTCAACCAACTCTCAGGATCATCACTTATCAGTCTTTGCATTTCATTACACATTCTTCCTAAAAAAATAAAATCTCAGTTTATCCTATATAGAAGCTTTAAAGACAGTCTATTACATTTATCACCTCCCAATTCCATTACTTTATTTCTTTAAAATAAGTTTTGTAAACTCACTACATGAATGGTGACTTCATTTTCATCCGGAATTCATAGTTTAACATAAGAATATTGTGCAGAACAAAGTTCATTTTTAGATTCCATATTTAACATCAAAATTATTTTAAAATTCCCACAGAATTATCATATACTTTAGCAAGATCATTCGTCCTATGATAATACATATATCTCTTCAATATATGCATAAACCTAGAGTGTGTATCGATCCTTGAAATAATGCTGATCTTGCCTATAAAAATAAAGTTTAAAAAAACAGAATAAATTGCAAAACACAGAACTCAGAAACAGAGCAACTAAATCTTGGGACCATTTGAGACCGTAACATATTAGCATACATAATAAATGAGTTTCCATAAAGTAACACTTCAGATACACAACCCATTCATAACTTACGGACTGCCAGCATGCTCAATAAAATGTAATCTTTTCTTTCTATTTTTTTTTGAGGAAGATTAGCCCTGAGCTAACATCTGCTGCCAATCCTCCTCTTTTTTGCTGAGGAAGATTAGCCCTGAGCTAACATCTGCTGCCAATCCTCCTCTATTTTATATGTGGGACGCCTGCCACAGCATGACTTGACAAGCAGTGCGTAGGTCCACACCTGGGGTCCAAACCTGCAAACCCCAGGCCACCAAAGTGGAACGCGTAAACTTAACCGCTGCGCCACTGGGCTGGCCCTGAATGTAATCTTTCCTTGATGAACAAAGGTCATCACGATGACCCAAGAGTAATCACTGTAGCTCTCTAAGATGAGGGTGTATGGAATACTGGGATGACATTGTATTGACCCCCACAGTATAAAACATTAGGATTTGTTTTAAAACCATTTTTCTGCCCTGTCTTGATTTCTTGCCAGTTGTATCTTTCCTGACACAGCTTATTATAGATTATATGATGACATGATCTCTGGTGCACATTTAGCAATCAAAATGAAGTTTAAGGCAATGTTTAGTCCAGCAGCGTCTGACCCTTTTTTGTTGCTTTTATCAAGATCCTTAAACTATGTTAGCAGCATATTTATAAATTTAGGGAGTAGAAAGGAAATCTCTTAAGGTCCCTTTAACTCTGATGCTTTTTATAAAGCATGAATATAAATTTATTCCAAATATTTAAAGTCCCCCAAACAGGAAATTTTATTATGTAGTATTTTTCCAATTATATCATTCATCAGTTAAAATTTACAAGGTGGCAATTTTTACCAATTTATTAAAACAACGCATTGACTTATCACATGCTCCGAAAACTAAAGAAATGCAACTGCCCATGCATGTCTCTAGAGAAGGTCTGTGATCATAATGCTCAGGGAAGAAATGTGACTTAGGACACTGAAATCTCAGAAGACAGGCAGCAGATTGCAAAGAGAAGAGACACAATCAGGTTACAATATGCAGGAAAAATACATAATTAATGATCCCATAGGTATGAATGAATCTTAAAAATGTGAAATAGCTACATAACAATTACCAAGCAGAAAACTTCAGAGTACAATATATTATGTGGGTAAAAGCAATAGGTATACACCATACCTTTACTTACAGAAGAAACATCAAATGGAAACTGCTTTTTAATTAGCAAAAATAATCTTTCTGCAGATTTTAACTTTTTCAGCCTATTCAAGTCAGGACAGGTGGTGAAAAAAACTTTTCCTGAAATATATTCAACCTAGAGATAGAAAAAATAGCTATTAATGGAGTCCAGTGTCAGAGAAACAATCACTTCCCTTTTGCCCCCTCAATTAAAACACAGCATCTAGATTAACAGTAATAAAAATGATCATTTCTGAAGTATCTACCAGCTGTGAGACACTGTACTAGGTACTCAGAATACATTTTTTCCCTTCATCCTTATAACAACTCTCTAAGGTAGATTTTATCCTCCCCATTTTACAAATTAGGAAACTGAGGCTTCAGTGGGTTAAATAGTTTGTATGAAGTCACACAGTCAGTGACCAAGAGTATACTCTTCCTATGTTATGTCACCTTTTGTAAAGTGTGTGTGTGCGTGCAAATGCACACATATACTACTAGAAAAAGAGAACACAAAATAGTAATTACCAAATTTCACACACTATTTAAAAGTGGACAAAAGAAAGGTATAATGGATAGGACAAATCAGGTGTCTAGCCCCAGGTTAACATACTCAGCAGGTATTTATTAAACACCTTCCTTGTGTTCTACCAAGGGGCAGACATATGAATAATAATGTAATAGACATACACTGACATACAAATTAAAATGTAAAATTTATAAGCCAATAACTTGAATTAAACCCAGAAGCAAACCAAAAAGTTAACAGAAGAAATGCATTGATAATCTCTAAGTACAGTAAGTAGGACTGAATATGGAAGCCATCATTAGAAAGGTCTCTATAAGATTCGGGAAGAGGGATTCTAACAAAAGAACAAAGAGCAAGACGCAGAGGTGAGAGTGACCACCTGGCTGAAGTACAGTGTAAGTTAGCATGCCAACATTTGCTGTGTTATGCTGACTGCGCGTCAGATGGACAAATGGTGTAGTTCAGGCCAGCTTGATAAACGGTCATGAAATTTGCAGTACCACAGATGGTAACAGTCAGCCATTACAGACTTTTGATTAAACCTGTGACAGCACTGAATTAGCTGGCAAAAAAATGACTCAGGAAGAGGTAGTGAGTGTAGAATGTGATGCTGGAGGGAGAAGTAGATTACTGAGGTGGAAATAGTGAGACACTTGGCTGTGGGAGCTGGAAAACGGACAGAATCAAGAAATATGCATCCAACAGAAAGAGGCTTTGGAGACAGGATGGACATGTGGTAAGAGTGAGAGAAGAAAGGAGAACTAAGAGCACTGACTCATAGTCTAATGAGGTACGGCAAACGTTGCCCAATATCAATGAATGCTCAACCTTTTCAGGTCAACCCAACCCCGTGCACCTGTTCAGGATGGACATGGATTCAACCCAAGTTCAGGATGGATATGGATTGTCCTAGAATTCTCCTTTCGGCAGTGGTCACGGGCTGACTAACATGTTTCTAAGTCATCTCTTAGAACTGAGGCAACAGGGAATTTGGGGTATCCCATGTGTTTAGGAAGCTTCCATTCCATGGGAACTTGAACTCCAGGTGTTTTGGGTTCTTTTGATCTGGCATGGTCCAATTAAGCTTTGGGGATGGTTATTTCTGGGGTTACCTCTCTAGCCTGATGAAGAAGAACCTCTGCCGAGGAAGTCTTAGGTTGACACCAATCAAAATCTTGACACTTCCGGTTATAAGATGTACAAGTTCTGGGGATCTAATGTACAGCATGGTGATTACAACTAATACTACTATATTACATACTTGAAAGTTGCTAAGACAGTAGATCTTAAAGTGTTCTCAGCACAGAAATGTAATGGCAATTACGTGAAGAATGGGAGTGTTAGCTAATGCCATAGTGGTAATCATTCTGCAATAGATAAACGTATCAAATCAACGTGCTGTATACCTTAAACTTACATAATATATGTCAATTACACCTCATTAAAGCTGGAAAAATAAATAAATAAAAATAAAACTCAAATAGCTTAGGTACCAGCAATGCAGCTGACCAAGAGAGACAGAGGAAGTAGGGAATGCAAAGAATGTTTAGGAACCAATATTTAAGGGGATAATGAAGTAACTAAAATAAGAACTTGTGGTTTCTAGAATTTATTTCTTTCTCATTACAAAGGTGACAGTTTCCCACTAAAGTCAAAACTAAATACATACCTCAAATGCTTAGAACTTAAAAACAAAGTTTCAAAAAGTAAATTTTTAAAAATTTAGACTTTATGTCACTTAAAATAAAAATATAGCTGATATTGAAGCCATCACAAAACAAGTTAACAGACATGAAATACTTTGCCAAGATTCCAGGGGAACTGAAATAAATGTTTCACTGAAACTGTATGGTTTTAAGATTCAAGTCCTATAAATAAACTGATGCAAACATCCAGACCACTGATTTTAATTTAAGTAGTCAATGATCTAACATTAATTTATAGTTATTTAACTGTGCAAAGATCTTTTCTCAGTTATTTGAATACCAAAGGAAACATTTTATACAATGAGCTTCCTCTAAAAATATCATCTTCCTTTGGAGGAGGGAGGAGAAGAAAAAAGACTGAAAATCAAGTCGGTTAAGAGGACTTAAAAGGTTAATTTAATTGGGGTGTCAAATCATAAGAATAACATGTGTTGAGGCATTAAAATGCTAAATACACTCTCAAAACAAAAGCAACATTATTTTCTTTATTTAAAAATTAGGGCCAGCCTGGTGGCGCAGCAGTTAAGTGCACATGTTCTGCTTTGGCAGCCCCGGGGTTCGCTGGTTCGGATCCCGGGTGCAGACATGGCACCGCCTGGCAAGCCATAGCTGTGGTAGGCATGCCACATATAAAGTAGAGGAAGATGGGCACGGATGTGAGCTCAGGGCCAGTCTTCCTCAGCAAAAAGAGGAGGATTGGCAGCAGTTAGCTCAGGGCTAATCTTCCTCAAAAAATAAACAAACAAACAAATAAATAAAAATTAACATAAGGCCTACATTCCTTTTATAAGTAATAAGCATGTAATCAGAAGTTTACCAAATTGTAAAACAGTCACTATAAAAAAAATCAAATACTCATATATATGAAAGCACTTTTAACAGTTTATTCTTTGTGAAGATAAGGTATTATATCTTACATCAGTAGGGAGAATGAATTTGGAAGCTTATAATCTCAAAAACAGCTGAAGCTAGTGTCACTGTTTCTCTTTAGTTTATTGCTTATAATAGATCATATTCAATTTCAATACTTAGGGGAAATGTGGCGTTTTAGAATATTTCATCCCAGTATTTGTTACTTGAAAATTCATTTATATATATAATTTGGGTTTTTTTTCCCATTTGGAACTAAATCATAACTAAATGTCTAAAACCAGCTGGTTTTAGGTCTAACACTTCTGAAGATGAAGTAACAGCCTTTATTAAAATAAAAACAGCTCTGTCATCAGCTAGCATATCTAAGCAATTAGCATTTTAGCTTTTCATTTAAAATTCAGGGATTCAAGTCTAACACTAAGATTAAAAGTTTAAGTGTAGGCACAAACGTATAATAATACAGGGAGATACCAAAGTTCCAATTCTACAAATGCCATTTCGTTTCAGAATTAATTTTAAAGTGCTAAGTGAAGAGTTGAGGTGGTGTGCGAGCTTTTTTGGTTCACTTTAGAAGACAGAACTAAAAAACATTTAACTTAATTTTTAAAAAGGCATTCAATCTGCAAGGAATGCAGAGAACCTTCAAAAAAAATCAGCCACAATCATCCTATTAAATGAAATTACTATGAAATAACTTGACTATCTGCTTAGCTCTACCCCTTAGCCTCCAGCATCATGACCGCATTAAAAAATTAAAAACTGGTTGGCTTATCAGGACTTGGGTTAATAGTCTTTGCTATGTGAGTTTATAAAGACTGATTAATCAATTCATAGGGCCTTTCTGGCCAGCTGGCATTAAAGACACCTCTACTATATTTAATTTATGTTAAAAATAACTGTTCCTACTATTATTGTTATAATAAATCATACTATTTAACACATTAAACGTTGTTATAAAGTAAAGCTTAATTTTTCCCAATATATTTCATTAAAGTAGTCTAAGTAAAAAACATATAATGTATGTATATAAAATATATCACATATATAAAAAAATATATATTTGCAAAATAAAATTAAATATTTTACAATACCCAGGAAACGATCAAGAAGTTTGCCCCACAACCAGGAGGAAAAAAAAACCAAACCTGTATCTAGACCAAGCTCTAGATACAACTTACAAGATTCCAACTTACAGGAAACACAGAGGACAGAGGAACCTGTTAAACGACACCATGGAGGCACAACCGGCAACACCTAGACCAGGGGAAGCCCCAGCAGTGCCGTGCAACAACGTGCTGTGACGACGAAAATCTTCCACAACCTGTGCTCTCCCACACAGTCACCGCCAGCACACGCGGCTTCTGAGAAGTGGAAATGTGACTGATGCGAGGGAGAAAGTGAAGTTTTAATTTTATTTAATTTTAATTAAAACAGCCACTTTGGCTGATGATCCTGTTGGACAGCACAGCTCTAGACTAGGGGTCAGAAAACTAGGCCTGGTGAGCTAAGAATGGTTTTTACATTTTAAAGGGATGTAAAAACGAACGATAACACAAAGAACGTGTGACAGAAACCACAAAATGATCCACATGTGTGATCCACAAAGTATGAAATATTTATTATCTGGCCTTTTACAGAAAAAGTTAGCCAACCCTCGCTCTACACCATGGGACAACAATCCAGCTTCTTTAACAAATTGCAAGGGGAAAAAAAGATGGAGGGGAAATGTATAGATTGAAAGAGACTTAAAAAAAGTGAAACTGACTTATAAGAATATCAGCCAATCACAACATGTGGACCTTACCTCAATCCTGATTCAAACATACAAACTTAAAAACAAAAGTTAAATTTGTGAGACAAGTGAAATTTGAACACTGACTAGATATTTGACAATAAGGAATTATTAATTTTTAGATGTGATAATGATATTGTGGTTTACCTTTTTTTAAAAAAGAGCCCTTATATGTACTCTCTCTTTTATACTATAATACATGTATCGTGCTATAAAAGAGTTCTTACGGATATACAGGCAAATATTTACAGATGAAGTGACATCTGGGATTTGCTTCGAAATAACATGGGGTGGGGAGTGGGAGGGCTGCGAAGGGAGCAGAATTCACCATGGCTGATCGTTATTGTGTACGTGAGATTCATCATACTGTTCTGTCTACTTTTGCGTATGTTTGAAATTCTCCATGGAAAAACCTAAACAGAATACACAGGACATGTCCTACGGCAAGCTGTGAGTTGGAGGAAGCACCTACATCAGTCACCTGGTGCGGGGGAGAGAGGTTGCAAGTCAAAATATCCACAGCCCTATTGAAAGAAAAGCTTTTGGGGACGGCAACCAGGGATATGCATTTTCAACCAGCTCCCTAGATGATTCTTATGTTCACCAAAATTGGAAAAACAACTCATGAGAGCAGTGATTACTTTGTAAAAGTAAATAATCGCTTCTGAATTAATTTGTTTTGTAAATTCAGATTTTACAATATTAATTTTGTTGAAGTGAACCAAAGGTTCTAAAAAACTCTCTTGTCATCGCAAGAATGATTTTAAGTATTCCTGTGCAACTCCTTCTTTGGGGACATTTATTGAGCACCTACTATTTGCCAGACACCATGACACACGTGCTATCGATCTTCATCTCAGGATTGCACTAATCCTTTAAAGTGGGTATTATCATCTCTATTTCATATCCAAGGAAAGTGAGGCTCAGAAATTTGAGTAATTTGTCCAAATTTAAAAATCTGTTATAGGAAGATAGAAGGTTTGAACACACGTCTTTTGACTCTAAAGCCCACATACACTCTTCACCACGCTGTTACAGAAATAAGCTACATCCAATGTTCCAGGGCAGTTTTCCCTGGGGATTTAGCGCAGCTGTAAAGCACACGAGCTTCGAAGCAAGAAAGATTCAGACCCAAGTCCCAGCTCCATTTACCATCAGCTTTCTCTTTCTTTGTAAAATGGAAGTAAAAACGACGTACCACATGGGATTCTTTTGAGGATTAAATCATGTCATGTACACAAAGCATCTGATGCACTTCAAGTGCTTAATAAATGTTAGATGCTGTCATCATTATTTCAGGATTGCCTTAACTTTGAGAGTTTATATAAGTGGAACTGGGATGGAATTTCAGAGGTTATTTGTTCAGATCCCATTTCCAGGCATATCTAGCCTTAAAACATACACAATCAAAATATGGAAATTCCCAAATCTCTTGGCATTTAATTCCTCCCATTGCCAAGAAGTTTTTCCCTATAATTAATCGAAATTTTCTGCTGTGATTAAAATCCCCGCCCCCCCCAATCTCATTTCATGTTTAGAGAAGATGGAGAACAAGCAGAGAAGGTCTTTCTTCTTTCTAATAATCCAAAACACTCAGACCGGGTCAAACTTTCTATTTTTCATACCAAGAACTCTAAGTTAACATTAAAAAAAAAATCAGTGCAGTGTGATGTCATGGCCACACAGTGGTCTCAGAACTGGAGCCAGGTGCCGGCCTGCCCAGGTTGATCATGATTATCTACTCATGCCTGATTTCACAGACAGCTTGGGTTCGAATCTCAGCTCTGCCATTTTCTGGTTAGGTGAGTTGAATAATTTATTGGCCTTACCTGTGCTTCATTTTCCTTTTCTGTTAAACGTGGAGTCTACCTTATAGGGCTGTCGTGGAAATTAAGCAAGTGAACGCAGAGTAAGGACCTGAGAACATATGCCTGACACATATTAAACGCTCAATGTCTGCAGTTATAATAATGTCGTTTTATTAGATTAGCTATATTCAACACTCTATTAAAATCTGCGGCCCAAACCACAAGTGGCAGGTAGTCTAATAAGACTGATGTCATTCTTTACCCGCTCCATCCTCCTCTCCCCTCACCTCGTCGTTGCAGAAACTCCTTTTGTGGGTTCCAACACTGTAATAACTGTGGGAGTGGAGTGGTCAATTTCACTTAGCAAGCTCTCCTTTTCCTAAAACATCATTCACGCTGCCATATACACCCCATCAAGATATTGGTCACTTTTACTGTTACGGTTTTTCCTCTGCTTTCAGGAAACCAGCTCAGCATGTTCTAGAACCTAAACTTATGTTTAAAACCGTGTTCATGTCATTGAAATTAACAACAAATACCGGCAACTGTTAACTTCCTCCGGAAGTTGGACTACGGGGCCTCCAAGAGTATATTATTTTTCTAGCTACTATTTACTGTGTGTTTAGGTGTACTTACCCACCCCATACCATTTAATCCTCACAACAATCCTATGGAGTAAATACAACCCTTGTCAGGAAACTGACAAGAGTCAAGTAACTGAACCCTAAGATTCCATCTGCAATTAAAGGATGGAGAGAGGATTCCAAGTCCGATAGTTCTAATTATAGGCACTATCAAATACTTTCTTTCAAAGAATCTAGGAAATAACTTGCCTCAACTTCCCTTTTAAAAACACTTCAGCCGTGACACACGTGCAGTAATAGATACGTGGGGAACAACGACCGACGGTTCTTTCCAGCAGCGCTTTCCACCTGCCGGCAGAACTCCGAGCGGGGGGCGCGGCCGCGCGCTCGGGCTAGGGGCTCTCCCGGTGCCGGGCAGGGGCAGGGGCAGAGGCGGGGGCGCGGCCGGGACGCCCTCCTCCCCGCCCGGGCGCGCGGCGAGGCCGACTCACCTGCGTGGCCGCCAGCCGCGCCCGCACCTCCCGCATCACGAAGGGCTCCAGACCGCGGCCCGCGGTGCAGAAGAAGCGGGCGCCCGCTGCAGGCCCAGAGCCTGCATCTCTCGGTACCGCCGCCATGGCGGCTCGGGCGCGGCCCCGCGGCTCGGGGTCACGTGGCCTCGGGCGCGCGTGGCGCGTTCCCGCGCTCGCGGAGGCGGCGCGCAGGGGCCGGAGGGCGGGCGGGGCCGAAGGCGAGCGCCGGCAGGGAGAACCGAGAGGGTCGGGTACCCTGGGAGGGGCCCTTGTGGGTCTCTGTGGTTAACTGCTGGGAACCTCCTTGATTAGGCGTGTGGAATTACTTAGAATGACAGGTGGAAGGGATATAATTGGAGTATATGATTGTGATATATAAAAGGGGTTTATAATATCATCTAATCCATCTGCCTTATTTTTCAGGTTGAGGAAATTGGTGCCTGGAGAGGCCAAGGGTCAGCGAGTTAGTGGCACAGCTGAGGCAGGCGCCTAGACTTCCTAATTAATATCTAGTATAATGAACTTTCTTCTATTCCTCCCCACTACTCTCCTCATGTAAGGGGCCCTGTCTTCACCAAGAATTGGGGCCAAACTGGGAATCCCCAGGACCAAGAGCAGAAATTCCCACTCTCCAACAAAATGTTTTTATGTTTGTGAAAGAGGTCACAGTTCTTGCACTGCTTAGTTAACCATTAAGATAATGAATGCACCCCATCCAGCTTGGGCCATCTGATTTGATTGTCTCAACCATATTTGAAGGGATTTTTTTTTTTAACTCTGAATTTTAAATTGGCAATGAAAATATTACTTGAGAAAAATAGAATCCGTGTTACAAAATGATCAGCATTCAATTGCTCTGTATATATTGAAACAGATGTATAGAAACAAGGAAATGAATGACTCTCTGGCAGGTGCCTTCCATGTGCTTCACAAGGTGATCCCAAGGTGAATAAGAGGATACCCCTTCCCTTCCTTCCCACCCCCTCCCCAGCTCATGATCTAGAGGGACAGTATCATGAAAACTCTTATGGAGGCAGATAACATGAGCTTTTCAAAGGTTCAGTCCTAAGACTTCTTTCATGTTGGTGAATTCTTTTCTGTTTTTGCCTCCAGACTTATGTTGTCATTCTCTTGGCAGTTGCCGTAGGTCACTCCAACTTCTGTATACCTTGGAGTTTCTGACTCTCAGGTCTGTCTGGGGAGACCCATGAGACCTCCTTAGTACTTCCTGCATTCTGTACCCGAGATGGTAAGCACGCAGACATAATGTGTCCCACTCAGTTCAACAAATACTGGACACCTACTCTCTGCCAGATACCACACTAAGTCTTGAGGATACAAAGATGAGTGAGCAAGGGTCTGGACTTCAAGGGGCTTCGAGGATGGTGATATTGATTTAGTGGAGATGTACCAAGATGCTGTGGCAGCACAAAGAGGTGGCAGGGAGAGCTTCCTGCAGAGAATCCTTCCTGAGCCAAGTGTTGAAGGATGTTGTAGGGGAGGAACCCCCTCTACTCACTCTGGGTCCTTCTGGCCAGATAATGAATTAAATTCCTATGAGACAGAATTACAAAAGAAAATTAAACAAAGCTTTGTAACATGTATACATGCGAGAGGCTCAGGCAAACTGAGTACCTTGCCAAAATGGCAGAAGCTCTCAGCTTAAATACCACCCTCAGCCAAAGACAAAGGAGGATGTTGGGGGTGGGGAGAGTCAGTTATGGGAGATTACCAGAAAAGCACAGTAAACAAGAATAAGATTATTATGCAGATGTAAGTCCTTGCCGTCTGCCTTGATAAGAGTTTCTAGAGATAAGGTCATCCCTCCTTCTTCCTGGTACCGAGAGGGAGACACCTTTATAGATGGAGATTTCCTTTATAAATGTAAATATCTCTTAACAAAGGGTCACTTCTACTTCTTAGAGTTTCTCTCCTGTCTATGGCCGAGTGGTTAAGTTCACATGCTCTACTTCAGTGGCCCTGGGTTTTGCCAGTTGGAATCCATCCTAGGCGTGGATATAGCACCACTCATCAGGCCATGTTGAGGTGGTATCCCACAGGCCACAGCTAGAAGGACCCACAACTAAAATATACAACTATGTACTGGGGGGGGTTGGGGGAGAAAAAGAAAAACAAAAACATTAAAAAAAAAGTAAGCAGCCCAAAATAATCCTCATGCCAAAGAGACGTATCTTGGGGTGGCCAATTCCAGTCCCCCACTATGTGAAAGAGTTAAATGACTCATTCGGGGTGAGGCATGGGGGGCGGGTGTAGTAATGGTGCAGCATTTCAGATAGAAGGAGCAGTAGATGCAATTGCGTGTGTGTGTGTGTGTGTGTGTGTGTGTGTCTCACAGGAAGGCCACAACAGCAGTTGGATGTTATTAGGGCATAAATTATATGAGTTGAGAAGCCAATAGAGATAAAGGTAGAGAAGTGGGTAGGGCCCAGGTATGGCAGTGCTCCCCAAGGCAGATGGGGAGCCTAGGGCTGGCCAGCAACATGCTCTCCTGGACAGAACCACTGCTGAGCTGGAGCTGCAGTCCTGCAGAGCCAATCTTCCCTTAAATTCGCCCCATTCCCTTCCTCTGTTGTCTTTCTCCCTCCAAGAGCCTTTGGTCAGCAAGGTCAGGGGCTTCTCTTGTTCCAGTTGGGGGGTCAAGTGCATGTGCTCCCCTTTGGGCCGTGCTGCAACACAGGACTTCCACCAGTGGGTTTCACACAATGCTTGAGATGAGGTGAAATAGGTGGAGCTCTGCCTTTGGGAGAAAATAATTGGTTTTCTGAGAGGAGAGTTGCCTGCAATTTTCTCCCCACTGCTCAAATACTCTTTTCCCCCATCATTTCTGCTTCTCTTTAAAAAATGTCTCCTCTGGAAGAGAACCATTGATCCTTAAAGATGGTTAGTATATCCAGCTGAGTTTTGCTGTTTGAATATTGCTTATTCAACGTGTAGGAAGTTAGAAGTCAGCAGGAGCAATTTTGAACAGATACACTTTTAAGTGGGGTGTTTTAGGAATTTAGGGCAAGATCATTTCCTTTAAGACCTCTCCCTATTTTGGTGCGAGTGGGAATTACTTTAGTTCTTAAAAGTGCTTGATGTATATACTTAGATATTAAAATGCAAATACTTTAGATTATGAGATCCTTGAGGATGAAATGACCTCATCCATCTGGGCACCTGCAGAGAGCACACTGGCTTGGGTGTGGTAGGCTTTCAGTAAATGTGTGCTGCATTGAATGTCGTGTAACTAAATGGAAGGCCACTCACTAAAGAATTCCCGTCAGCTAGGAGGGATTACTATAACCCCCATATCAGGAGGGGCCTTTGTGAGTGAGATATGGGGATAAGGGTAGAGTAGTGAGGCCAAAGGAGGACATTAAGGAGATAGGAGGACCCCAAAGATAAACTTCTTCACAACTTTGCCTGCCACCTCCCTGCTTCCTCATCCATCCCTCTGTCCTCCCCACACGCTTTATAAATAATGTTTCTTAACCCAGAATACTCAGAATTACCGGGGGAGTCTTTGCAGTATGTCATGCTTGCCATCCCCCTCTCCCTTGTATTCGGGCACAGTCGAGTGGGGTCAGTGGGAGCCATGGCCCCTTCTCCCCGGAAGATTAGGAACCATTGCTGTATACCAGCTGGTTCGACTGCTGACCTCGCCAAGGTGCCCACTCCTTCCCTCCTCCCAGGCCTTTGCTCATACTGGAACCCTCTTCTCTTCCATTTCTTTTCTTTAAGGCTAAGCTGGAATGCCACATCTTCCGTGATGTTGTCTCCTGCCTTTCTTGCACCCTTTTACTTATGTAATATTTTATACTTTTATCATTTATTTGTTCATAAATATTTATCGAGTCCACGGCAGTGTGTTAGTTAATATGGCAAGGTCCCAGCCTTTGAGAAACTTTGAATTTAATGGAAGTTCATGGTGATGGTGCTGAATTGGTGAGAGTGACATGCAAAGGATGACAATACAGTGTGACATATGGGAAGGAGAAGAAAGCAACTGGGGCTGGCATATAGTAGGCACTTAATAAATAAGATTATTATTAAACAATTGGAGTCAAGTGGGCGTTTGTGATGCTTTTGTTTCTCATCTTCCTTTGAGCACCTTTGCCAAGTTGGCCATTCTCTGCCTTCTGAGACCCGCCTCCCCAAGGTAGATACACAGTTTGTAAGCACTGTGGAGTATGGTGAACTCTTGCTTACACAACCCAGTACAATAACTTGTAATGGGTAGGATTTTATAAATTTTTTAGAATTCGATAGAATTGTGGCACTGTGGTAAAACCACAGATGCAGACACAGAAGTCTGTCAGACACACACATTCCAACCAAGTCAGTGCAGATTATGAAAGAAAGAATCAACATATTTTTATGGCTGCAACTGCAAAAGCAATTTGGGAAAAAGGTATTTGTCACATACTGATCGTTTAAGCCACTTATACGCACACAGTAATCACCTTGAATGATGCTTCTTTGAATATACAGTCAGAAAGAGAGAAAATTTAGCAGAAAATTATGGCATTGTGTATGTAAATACTGCCTTTAAAACATTATTTATTCATTAGTGTTTATATCGCTGTACTTTTAATGTAGCATCAAAATTCAAAAGATGCAATCTCTATGCTTTTATCTAGACAGACAATTCTTTTATATGTATTATCTGGCTTTAGTTATTCAGTGTATGAAATTATTATTTTGATGTACAAATAGAGTCTAGCATATCCAGTGCTTTTCCGGGAAATGTGCCATATATTTAATGCATATTTCAAAACACTAGGGTATTTGATGTGATTTTATTTGTTTAAATATATTTGAGCCCATAAAACTGTATTTATATCTAATTGACTCTTATAACATCCCAGTTGGAAGAGAGTACGGAAATTATTTCTTCGATATATGTGCTGACTGAACGAATGACTGAATCTACAATTTTCTTCAATTTACTTGAATGAACTATATTGCCTAAATAAAATAAAGCCATTTTCTTCTTGCAGTTATGTTCACCTCACTCAGACTGTTGTTTTAATATTCCTTTTCTCTTGTTGCATTTGTGTGTATATTTACTATGAATTATTTTCCTTTAGAGTTTTGCTATTACCTATCTTTCCATTTCTTAGTCCAAAGAAAGCTCCAGAAATGTCTAAAACTAGCTGGGAGACCTATATTTTGATATTTCCGCCTTTAATTTTACTGTAAGTCTTACTCCTTTCTAGTAGATGGTCATGTGGAAAGTGGTTACAAAATGGAGTCCCAAACGTCAAGTTCACCTAAAATGGAGCCCAGAGGCCATTAGGGAAGTGGGGCTTCTGCATGACTCTGTCCAGGTGGAACGTAACTTTTGAACTGTGTTTCATGGCTATCATCCCGACCTTCTTCCAGGAAATATGTTTCTCCCATAGATAAGAACTTTCTGCCTGAGAGATGGCCTTAGCGACGAATTGCACGTGTAGTCAAGAAGTAACAGTTGTTGCCAGCACCAGTCACCAATCTTGTAAAACAACCTGTGTAACTTTGCCGGAATTTCTCTCTTTTTGCCCTTATAAACCCTTGCCTCTTGTTCTCCTCAGAGCACATTTGAGTTTCTACTTGAATCTGTGTCTCCTGAATTGCAATTCCTAAGACCTCAAATAAATGTTTTCTATTTTCTTACAGTTTATACCTCTTATTCATTGACAGTTACTTATTTTTCCTGTTTTATCAGTGGGAATTGAAATAAATCACCTTAAAACTCAATAGATGTAGTCTGAAAATAAACAAAACCAACCAAGAAACAGATTTTATTTTCTCAGGAACATAGACAGAGTGCCCTGTTTTAATGTGAATGGTATTTGGCAGAACAGAACCTCAAGAGATTATTAGAATGTTGGCTTAACTCATTCAACTTTTCTCCCATTGTTGGCATGAAGAGCTGAGAGTGGACTGTGGAACAAGCAAACTTACTTTATTATGTATTCAGCTCTTTCTATTTTTCTTTTTGTTGAAGGGTGATAATTCTTTGCTGCCCATGGATATTTTGTGCTGTTTTGAAAAATAGATTTTAGCACCCTTGAGAAGTTCTTTCTGATATATAGCCACACATAATCAGGCTTGTCTTCCAACAACTTTCTTTTAAAAAGTTTGAAATTTAACAATTAAGGACATACTATTTACATTTAATCCTATAAGTTTTTATAGTGGTATGAATTACTTGGCTAAGCAGAAAAGCAATAATGATAAAAAATAAAAGCCTGCTACCTGCCACATGAGCTTAGGCAATCATTTGGTTATTTCATAAAATACCTTCAGAATAGGACATAATGCCAGAAACTATTTGGTACTATTTGAGATTCTAGATCACAGACAGATGATAATATTTGTATCTTCAATCTTTACATGTTGCTTTATTGCTGTGTCACTCTGATCATCTTAAATGATACAGATCTTCTGAGTCATAAATTTCAAAATGTAAATGTGGCCAGGTTGGGAAAACATGGTTTTAAAAGCTGACCTCAGAATTCATCATAAGTACAAACTAGTATTTGTTTAAGAAAATTCCTTGATGGAGTTCAGTGAATCTCTAAGTCACCGACCAGAGAAATACAGAGATAATTAAACTGTTCTGCATAAGAATTCAACAGGAGGTAGGGAATATCGTGAGGGGGAAGGATCAGATGAGGAAAGGAGACGTGTGGGACAGCAGTGTGGGACACCGAGGCCAGTGGGGATAGGCAGCCAGTGAGAGATTGCCTGTGGTGTGGTAGCTGAAGAACCTCTAAGAAGGATGTCCCATTCTCAACTTAAATTTGCTTCTGGTGCTGCCATGTTAAATCCTCTCCAGTGACCCAAATTTTCAGTAAAACAAATAGACAAAACACAGCTTTTTGCCTCAGGTATGTTAAGATTCAAAGTATCAGGGTACTGTAATATGGAAAAGGGGCAGCACTGTCTACCTGGATTGTGGACGTCTTTGATCTGAATAAATTCAGAGGAAGCAGGAACTCAGAGCAGAGTTGGCAAGGGAAACCTAAGTGTGTGGGTCTCTTACCAGGGAATGCATGGAGGGGGTGCTGGGTCATCACTGACATAGGAGGGGGATGCAGGCCAGTTTCAAAAGAAGGTAATCCAGTTGACAGCTGGGTTCAGCTGAATTTATCCCTCATCTGGAACAGTAGATTTTGTATAAACTAAGTGTCTAATATTTAAGTACTTATTTCTTATTGTTGACAGGTGTAGACATTGCAATCTTGGGGCAACCCCGGGTAGGTTAACTAATGGGGATTATAATCAGGGGTTAGTTTCTCTTTCTGCTGTTTCCTTACTAGTGTATAGACATGCAACTGATTTTTGTAAGTTGATTTTGTACCCTGCAACTTTGCTGTAGTTGTTGATTATTCCTAATAGTTTTCTGGTGGATTCTTTAGGGTTTTCTATATATAGAATCATGTCATCCTCAAACAGTGGGAGTTTTACTTCTTCCTTTCCAATTTGGATACCAGCAGTTTTGTGAGTTCCCAAAGAAACCCCTCCAACCATGGATGCAAAGAGGAAGGAAAGAGACAGATAGAGAAATTAGTCTCTCCTAAGAGTTTTCCTCCAATTTTACCTTGACTAATTGCTTGTTATTTATAAAAATCATGTACATACATTATTAATTTTTATGTAAAGCATTTAGAAAGATTTTTAAAAATTACTTTTGAGACAATGGTAGAAGACTAGCTATTGAAAGAAATACAAGATCTCCATAGACTGGAGCTTGAATATTATTGATGTTTAATTATTACCAACTAAATATAAAGGATCTTGTTTGGAGTCCAGTGTGGAAAATTCTTCACTAGCTACCCCTTGGCTTATTTTTTTTAAAGTCTTTTTTAATGTACTTGGGAGGGGGGTGGGGAGGCTAGGGAATAGAGCAAACACTGAAAACCAAGGAGAAGGCTGTTCTTTCGTAAAAATATCCATGAAAAGGGGCATAGCTTCACCGTTAGCCAAACTGCAGCAGTGTCTAGGAAGCCTCGTGTTCTCCTTAGGGCAACTGATAATCTTAAGATTTTGCTCACTAAAAAAAATTATGCAGAACAGACAGAAGTCTCTGGAGGTCAGGACCCTCAAGAGACTTCTTGAAGTCTAGGCTTGAAGTGGTGTATGCTGATTGATGTTTTATGGCTGTGTGGTTTCAGCCAGGTTTAATTTTATGACATAAGAGGGGGAAAAAATGTTTTGTTTGGACTTCTTTGTGTTCTGTTTCCCCCCCTGAGTTATTACGATGGCTTTCTGGTCTGAAATTTTATGTCACCAAATGAAAACTGTTTATTTTACCCAGGCTTCAACATCTGACAGAGGCAAATCGTCCAATCTTACATCCTGGATTAAGTGTAAACAGGAGCGTGATAAGATACAACCTGAGGAACAAATTTAAAAAATAGTAATCATCACTGGAAACAGTTTTTTATAAGCTTTTTCCTGTTTATTCCACTTGATTGCATTAACACTAGTGTTGCCTGCAGAAGTGAGATTTTCGTGATGTGACGTTACTTTTTTTTTTTACTGTTCAACAAATATTTCAGTAAATCAATGTCAGAAAGAAATCTGCATCAAATTCTAAGTTGCCTGGTGTTGCTTCTATGATTTTGAAAATCAACACAGCTATGTATTTTGTGCATAGTTAAGCCTAATTCAATAAAAATATTTAGAAACCAAAGACAATCTTTCTCCTATATACCTGAGGAAAAGGCAGATTAGTCGATAGAGAGTTAATGAACTCATTCTAATTCCTTTGGAGTTGATGGTATAATTTATTTACATGTAAGTTTTAATTCAACCAGTTCAACATTTGACAGGAACAATGATACAACTCAAGCTATTAATTTTTTAGAGTTTATTTGGGGGCTATTTTTAAATAACGGTCTGAATGAAAATGACCATTTGTGATAAATTTTTGAAAGGCTTGAAGAGATAGAGCAAGCAAGCTGCTCTATGAGGATTTACAGGCACAAGAGAAAAAAAGACTTAAAAATAAATGAATTTACAGGATTCCAGTGATCACTTAGGAGAGCCCCACATTTTGCAGAAAGGATCTCAGAGCACATGAAACCCGTGATACACAATGTCAGCCATAAGTCAAATGCTCCTATTTGTATAAATGATAATATTCCCAGTGAGAGATTTCCCATAAGAGATTCATAATCTTGTAAGAAACTTCATCTAAAATGAGGAATGTACTCTAATCTTCCTTCCCAGGCTTCCTTTGTTACAGAGATTATGGTTATTCTTTGAAGGAACATTCAAATTAAAACTTTTATCTGGAGATATATAAAGTTAAACTTTCCCCCCAAGCATCATTAATTACATATTCCGGGTCCGAGTTCTGCTCTTAAACCAGATCTGTGAGTCATGAGCTTTGCCAGTTGTTCTTGCTCTGCCTTTATTTCTGATGCCTGTTTGATAAGGAACGGATCCCCTAAATTTTGGCGAAGCTTTGTTTCTCTTGAAGTCTGATGACCCTGTCTTCTATCTCTCTTCAGCCCTGATCGGAATGATATATAGCCTTTTGACCTACAGCATCATGGTTAGAGTTAGAGTTAAGAGAAAATATCCCTTGCACTTCTATTCTTAAAACTGATTTCCTTTCAGAGAGGACCTTGGTGCTAACATCTTGCTTTCTACAGTATTGATCATAAAAACATCTCGGCCCTGACCATCATTTATGACAGTCGTTAGTAGGAGATATCCACAGAACTGAATAAAAGATAGCCTTCTAAACTTGGATTTCCTTATGTTTCGAGTCCGTTCTCCCTTTAGTGCATACATTAGGCTCTCTTCCCACCTTCTCCCCACAAGGCTTTTGCTTCTAAACTTGGGTGTTCTTAGTGAATGAGAGAATAGTGGATAGCAGCAAGCTGTCCTCTTAAAAGATGGCTGGTTCAGCTGCTACAAGAGGAAAAAGATTTTTAAAAAAACTTAAAGTAATCTCATAGTACATTGTTTCTGGAATCATGGTGGTTTCCTAATTATCAATTGAGTGGTATCCCACTTACCAGTAGGTTGAAAACTTCCTACGTGCTAGGAACTATGCTAAGGCCTTTCATTTATATCATCTCACTGATTATTCCCAATAACTCTATGATTAGGTGGGTACTATCATTAGCTTCATCTTACAGACTAGAAAATCACAGCAGAGTGGTTAAATGACTTCCCCAAAGACACACACTGCTAAGGGGCAGAGCTGAGACTGGAATTCTTACTGTTTGACCTCAATGCCCAGGCTTCTATCTTCTATACTTCACTCCTTCTCTTTCAAGGGATGTGCAGTGGATGCTCCAAGTAACTGTGCAGTAAATGCTTATTAAAAATTTGTTGAGGGGCCGGCCACACGGTGTAGTGGTTAAATTCAGTCTGTTCTGCTTCAGGGAGCCCGTTCGTGGGTTCGGATCCCGGGCGTGGAACTACACCACTTGTCAGCCATGCTGTAGCAGCGACCCAGATATTAAGTGGAGGAGAATTAGCACAGATGTCAGTTCAGGGCTAATCTTCCTCAGCACACACACACACACACACACACACACACACACACAAGTTGTTGACTAATATTCACAGTTGCACGGAGACATTTTACTAATCTATTCCCCTATGCCCATTTAAATTAGCACTGAAGATCTGTGCACTTGACTGTCATATTCAAATGCATTTTCTTAAGGCACTGATTTTCATCTTATTTACCTGGTCCTTATGTTGTTTCATTCTCTAATATTGTGGTTGGGGTTATATTTTGGACAGCTGTGTTACTGTGCAAGGAGGGTAGAATTAGAGCTTTCCAGTAATGAATTTGATGCCGTGTTTGGGAGCTGTGTGGACCGTCTTCTCGGGGTATAAAATGCTCTATATATCAGTGGTTGAGCTGGCGAATTTTGTTGTCTTCTATAGCAGGTCCTGACAAACTTTCCTTAAAGTACAAATAGTAAATATTTTAGGCTTCACAAACCGTACAGTCTCTGTCATAACTACTCAGCTTGGCTGTAGTAATGCAAAAACAGCCATAGACAATATGTAAATGAAAGCATGTAGCTGTCTTCCGATAAAATTTTATTTACAAAAATCGGCAGCCTGCCTCCAAGCCATGACTTGCTGACCCATGTTTTATTACTTGTTTATTTATCTACCTGATCTATCAGTTTCTGTAGGATGTAGTAATATTTTCGAATAAACTCATGATGTATTCTTGATTTATCTCCTTAGAAACCTCTCAGTTGTTACTTTATAATTTAGAATAGTAGCAGAAAATAGAGGTTGAGAATGTGAACTCTGAGACAGTCTGAGCATGTCCTTGTGTACATCTTTTAACCCTCTGTGCCTCAGCGTCCTCCTCTGTAAAATAGGGAATTATATTTATCCCATAGGGTTGTTGAGGATTAAATGAGTTTATACATGTAAAGCTCTTACAACAGAGCTTGGAATATCATAAGCACCAAATGAAGGTGAACTATTATTATTTGACATGTTGTTAGGTACATTTAGAGCTATAATCATTATACTGTTTTTGTTTATAGTCTTTTGATCTATATATAATATTCATATTTTTCCCTGCTATTTTTGGCCTTGAATTCACTTTTAGCTGACATTAAAATTGTTTCTCTGGCTTTCTTTTCGTTCATACTTGCCTATTACATCTTTTTGCTTCCTTTCATTTTCGGTTTTTCTATATTTAAGTGTGTCTCTGTGGACAACTTATTTTTTTATTTTTTACTTTTTAATTTTTATTTTTTTCGGATGTACATCATATTTCGAATTCTGGATACATTACATCATGTTCACCACCCGAACGCTAATTATAGTGCATCCCCTCACATGTGACCCTAATCACCCCTTTTGCCCTCTCCCCTCCCCCCTTCCCCAATGGTAACCACCAGTCTAATCTCCAATGCTATGTGTTGTTTTTTTTTTTTTGTCATTTTTATCTTCTACTTATGAGTGAAATCATACGGTATTTGACTTTCTCCCTCTGACTTATTTCACTCAGCATAATACCCTCAAGGTCCATCCATGTTGTCACAAATGGCTGGATTTCGTCATTTCTTATGGCTGAGTAGCAGTCCATCATGTATAAATACCACATCTTCTTTATCCATTCGTCCCTTGATGGGCACCTAAGTTGCTTCCAAGTCTTGGCTATTGTGTATAATGCCGCAATGAACATAGGGGTGCAAGTATCTTTATGCCTCTGTGTTTTCAAGTTCTTTGGATAAATACCCAGCAGTGGAATAGCTGGATCATATGGTAGATCTATCCTTAATTTTCTGAGGCTACTCCATACTGCTTTCCATAGTGGCTGCACCAGTTTGCACTGCCACCAGCAGTGAACAAGGGTTCCCTTCTCTCCACACCCTCTCCAACATTTGTCATTTCCTGTCTTGTTAATTATAGCCATTCTGACCGCAGTGAGTTGATACCTCATTGTAGTTTTGATTTGCATTTCCCTGATAGCTAATGACGCTGAGCATCTTTTCATATGCCTGTTGGCCATCTGTATTTCTTCTTTGAAGAAATCTCTGTTCAGATCTTTTGCCCATTTTCTAATTGGATTGTTGGTTTTTTTGTTGTTGAGCTGTATGGGTTCTTTGCATATTTTGGATATTAACCCCTTAACTGATATGTGGTTTGCAAATATCTTCTCCCAATTGTTAGGTTGTCATTTCGTTTTGTTGATGGTTTCCTTTGCTCTGCAGAAACTTTTTAGTTTAATGAAGTCCTATTTGTTCATTTTTTTCTTTTGTTTCCCTTGCCCGGTCAGACATGGAACTTGAAAATATGCTGCTCAGACCAATGTCATAGTGCGTACTGCCTATGTTTTCTTCTAGAAGTCTCATGGTTTCGGGTCTTACATTCAAGTCTTTAATCCATTTTGAGTTGATTTTTGTGCATGGTGTAAGGGAATGGTCTACTTTCATTCTTTTGCATGTGGCTGTCCAGTTTTTTCAACACAGTTTATTGAAGAGACTCTCCTTTCTCCATCGTATGCTCTTGGCTCCCTTGTCGAATATTAGCTGTCCATAAACGTGTGGGTTTACTTCTGGGCTCTCAATTTTGTTCCATTGATCTGTGTGTCTGTTTTTGTGCCAGTACCATGCTGTTTTGGTTACTATGGCTTTGTAGTATAATTTGAAATCGAGGAGTGTGACACCTCCAGCTTTGTTCTTTTTTCTCAGGAATCCTTTGGCTATTTGGGGTCTTTTGTTGTTCCATTGGAAAACTTATTTTTGTATCTTATTTTTTGTTTGTTTTACAGCCAGTCTTATACTCTATTTTTTTTATTGGTTAGTGTAAACATTTATGTTTAATTATTGTTATATTTAGAATTGTTGAGACCATCTAATTCATATTATCTCTTTATCATACTTTCATTTGATTAATTTATTTCTCCTCTCCTTCCTTCCAATGAATAAATCAAATATTCTTATGCTGGTTAGACGGTTGTATATTTTTTATCTTTATTTATCTGGTGGTTACCTAAAACTTATTAAGACCTACTCTTATGGTTAATTTCCCTTTCACAGTTCTTGATTTTATCGCTATCTATATCTTCCCCTTGAAGACTGAACTCTGAGTCAGACTGCCTGAATTTGCAGGTTGGTGCTGCCTCCTACTGGCTGTGCATCCTTGTACAGGTTTCTTAACCTGTCTGTGGCTCAGTTCCTCATCTGTAAAATGGAGTCTCCCTTATCTCTTACTACAACCTCTACTTCTCTCTTTCCTAAATAAAGGCCACTTACTATCATCCCATCTTATTTCTGGATTATTAAGTATGTTAATTTTTTTGCCCTTGCTTTTTTAGACAAAGTAAACTTTACTGAACTATTCACTCACTCTAAATTCCTTTATAACTGGCTTTATTTTTTTCTTCCTATTAGAATACTTTTTCTAAGAATGTTTTTACAGCAGGTCTCTGTGTGGTGCACCTTCTGAGGATCGGCATACCAAGAATATTCTTCTCGCCTTCTTATATTTAAATGAGATTTACTGGACATAAAATTTTAAGTTTAATGTTCTTTTTGGAAACACTTTAAAAACATTTTTCCATTGTCTCTAGTGTAACTGTTGAGAAGACTAATAATCTGAATTTTATTCTTTGTAGCTGGATTACTCTTTTTTCCTAGAAGCTTTTAGAATTTTCTATTAGACTTTGAAGTCCTTTAGTTTCCACCTATTGAGGTCTAGATTTTGGATTTTCTTTTCTTTCTCTCTTCTGTTTGGCCCTTGACACCCACCGTGCTTTCTTTTTTTTTTTTTAAAGATTTTATTTTTTCCTTTTTCTCCCCAAAGCCCCCCAGTACATAGTTGTATATTCTTCGTTGTGGGTCCTTCTAGTTGTAGCATGTGGGATGCTGCCTCAGCGTGGTTTGATGAGCAGTGCCATGTCCGTGCCCAGGATTCGAACCAACGAAACACTGGGCCGCCTGCAGCGGAGCGCACAGACTTAACCACTCGGCCACAGGGCCAGCCCCCCACCGTGCTTTCTTAATCTGAGTTCTTTCATCTTTAATTCTGGGAAACTGTCAGTTGTTAATTCTTCAGATATTTACTTCCTTTTGTTTACTCTCCCATTATACTATCATGTAGATGGTGACACTCTATTTCCGTATCTCTTATATATATCCATAATATCCCACATATATTCCATCTGTTAATCCATCCCTGAATCTTTCTGGGATGGTTCCTTGACTTGGTCGTCCAGCTCATTAAATTAGTTCTACACTCCATCCATACTGTCTTTCGTGGTTCTTCATTGGTTCTTCTTTAAAATTCTTGTTTCTGCATCATGTAACGAATATTTGATCTTATGCTTACTTTAAATTCTTAATCTGCTTCTTCCATTAATTCAGCTTTGTTTGCTATATGTCATGTTTCTTATCTTTTGTTTTATAGCACTTACATTCTTCAAATGCCATTTTTCCTTCTGAGCTTATATTCTCCCCGGGGGTATTTGCTACCCTGACTTTTAATGAGTATCCAGGGAGAGGAGACGGAAGCTCAGACCTCCTAGGGTCCGTAAACCTCCTGGGGAGACTGCTGTCTCCTCCCCACTCAAGGTCGTAACCACCTTTCAGATCTCCAGGGGTCTCTTAGGGGTTTTATATTAGCCTGTGAAATGCTTGTGATTCCTTCTTGGTTGTTTTTTGTTTTGTTTTGCTTGTTTTTTCTCTTTTTGATTTCGCTTCTTTAGAGTTGGGTTCAGGAGAAGGAGCTAGCAGTCTGGGCTAGCTCAGTGTCCTGCCACAGCGTACATTCATTATAACATTGCCACTTCTCAAACCGGATCAGTGTCTGAAAAGGACGGTGTCTACCATCACTCCTTCCCAAATTTCAGTAATTTTAATAATCTCTACCTAGCACTATACAATTGACTTGGCCGTCCCAATCGCTGTCTCTGGAGACTGCTGACACGAAGAGAATGATGCGTCTGTAGCAGGCAGACGTGGCTCCACTTTTCTTTTCTCCATGGGCCCAAAAGGGCCAATATTCTATTTTCAAGGGTATAATTTATGTATTTGAATGATGATTCTCTGGTTCTACCTCTAATAATCCTCACCAGACTTGATTTATTAAGACGGGAAAGTCACATCATAAAATTTATGTTATTTTAATAAAAAGTTTAAATTGAATTTTACTTTCATTGATCTCTACAAAGTCAAGCAATTCACTTCAGCGTTATAAATCCTGCCCCTACACCAGATCCGTCCAGCAGTGCTGATGAAGAGCAAAGCTCTTTCTGTTCTTTCCGTTTCCATGCAACGTCCTACTTCTGTAAGCCTTCTTTGGGGAGGTTTTGCCTGCAAGTTTGTCAGAGCATCATACCAGCCTGTGGCGCTCATGTAATATTTATCTTCCCAGAGGAAAAAAAAAAATTAGATGTAAGCTGCAGGTTAAATTAATTTAGGTTTTTTAATTCAAGAAATTCCTGGTAAGGTTCTGAATGATAGTTAATTTAGTCAATAAAAAAGAGTTTGTATTAAGTCCTGAAATTAATTACCGAGAAGGCGTGTAAAATCTTTCTCTGGGGGGGGTCTTTGAATATAGGATTATTTTTATCTTTCGGAGGTGGCTAGCTTAGGGGTATTTTTAAAGGTGCAAGGATTGAGATGATATATTTTCTAACTCTATTTGAGCCCTTTGAGTGAAATAGCTCTGTAATTTTAGCTGAAAAATGTACGCTTTTAAAAAGTGCTTTGGTGCAACTGACATTTTTCAGGGGGATGTAGGGAAAGACAGACACACAGCTTTGAAGGAATCATATTTCATCTGAAATTTTGTATTAAGCAATTCTTCTTCCCTATCTCTCCCAATCATTTATATTGGCTCTTATTGCTCTTTATCTTTGCCCTAATAACTCCTGGAAATATTTGAGGCATTTTCTTTACCCCTCCCTAACCTTGGTGTAGGTTTTAAAACTTTCTGAAGATTTACCTTGTAGATATACTCATTTTCTCCCTTCCTAACCTCTCCTTTTCAGAACCCTCAAACAAATACGTGACAGTGGTCTAGACCAGAACAATAAATATTTCCATGAGAGTTGCTTGAATTTTCCTTAGCTTTACCAATCGTTGTAATATTCTTGACCTCTCTCTGCCCCCTCACACATTCCTTTTAGGAGAAAAGTGAATTATTTGCCTGGTAAACTTGGGAACAGGAAGGGGACGTGCAGAGCCCAAACTCTTCCCCTCCTCTTTTCTCATGGGACCCAGCTTGCCCCAAAGAGGGACGCATTTTGTTCTGTTCCTCTGTGCTTTAAAATTTACAGGGCAGCTTGCCTCCATCTGTGTCCAGGAGAGACTGGTGATTGTACCAGCACTTTCTGTGACTGGGTGAGGAAGGCTTCTAATACTGAGGTTCTGTCTACTTACTGAAATTACTGAGTGTTTAGATTTAAATCTACCATCTTATTTTGTGTCTTCTATTTGTCCCACTCATTCTTTCTTTTTTTTTTTTTTTGAGGAAGATTAGCCCTGAGCTAACTGCTGCCAATTCTCCTCTTTTTGCTGAGGAAGACTGGCTCTGAGCTAATATCCCTGCCCATCTTCCTCTACTTTGTACGTGGGATGCCTACCACAGCATGGCTTTTGCCAAGTGGTGCCATGTCTGCACCTGGGATCTGAACCGGCAAACCCCGGGTCACTGAAGCAGAACATGTGCACTTAACCGCTGTGCCACTGGGCCAGCCCCTCATTCTTTATTTCTTTTTCTTCCCTCCTTTGGGATTTAGTTATAATACCATCTTTAAAAAATCTGTTATTTTCGAAATTATATATTTTATTTTATTCTTTTAGAGTTCATCTTCAAAATTAAAAGATGCATTTATAATCATCAAAAATATTCATTAATAATTTGTGAAAGTCTAAGGTAACCAAGATTTTTACCCTTTTCACAGATAATACGAGAACCTTAGAATAGTTTAACTCCATTTATTACCCTCCTAACTACTGTGGTATTGTTTCCAGGTAATTTTGTTATAAACACTTTAAATGTCATGAGACGTTATTTTTATTTTATACAGCATATTGATATTCTTTCATATTTACTCATTATTTGCCATCTTATCATCCTGTATTCTTTGCTGCATTTCGGATTTTCCACCTCACATCATTTTTCTTTTGCATGAAGTATATTCTTTAGAATTTCCTTTAACGTGGGTCCTTCAGTGATAACTTAGTATTTTTTCTAATCTGAAAATGTTAGTATTTTGTCTTCATTTTTGAAAGATATTTTCACTGGATATGGAATTCTAGATTGGTATTACCCACCCTACCCTCGTTGTCCTGACATCCTCCTACATATTGAAATTATTCCAACGTTTCCTGGCTTCCATTGTTGTTCTCGTGAAGTCAACTATAATTCTAACTTTGGATCCTTTGAAGTTCTTTTTACTCTGGCTGCTTTTAAGATTTCTTCTGGGGCCTGCCCTGTGGCTGAGTGGTTAAGTTCGTGAGCTCTGCTTTGGTAGCCCAGGGTTTCACCAGTTTGAATCCTGGGCGCAGACATGGCACTGCTCATCAGGCCATGCTGAGGCGGCGTCCCACATGCCACAACTGGAAGGACCCATAACTAAAAATACACAACTATGTACCAGGGGGCTTCAGGAGAAAAAGGAAGAATTCTTTAAAAATCTTTAAAAAAAATTTCTTCTTAGTCTTTGTTTTCTGCCTTTTTGATATGATGTATCAAGGTGTGGATTTCTTTTATGAATCCTACTTGGGATTTATTTGTCTTCTTGAATTTGTGTAGTAATGCCTTTCATCAGTCTTCAAATATTCTAGCTACTCTCTTTTTCAGATATTACCTCTGACACATTCTCTCTTCTTCTCCTGGGACTCCAACAAAACATTTGTTATACACTCTAAACATATCCTCTAAGTATTGTTAAAATTAATAAAGAAAACTTTGACTAAAATTGGAGTTGAGAGGGCCTGTAGAGGGAGCTCTCATGCTCTACCACTCATCATTACTTACCCAAACAGGAAGATGTCAATTACAGGCCATTAGGAAGAAGCATCAATTACTGACCCAAAGGAAGAGATGTACTCCCAAACAGGAGGTACCACTACTTAACCACTCCCTTCTTGCCCAGCAACAGGTCCAACCAATGGAAAACACCACAGCTCAGCCAATGAGAAACCATCATCACCTGAACTTTGACTTTCCTCCATGAACTTTTGTTTTTTCCTTGCTGATATCTTCCTTTCCTTGTCCACTCTCCTTACTATAAAATGTAGTTTGACCCTTTGGAATATCTCTGTTTGCCAGATGAGATGCTAACTCATGAATTGTTTAATATAACCAATTAGATCTTCAAATTTACTCCATTGGATTTTGTTTTTTAATAGTATCTTTCCTTCTTTTCTGAATTTTCTGTACTATATTCTGGATAGTTTAACTTGTCTTTCAATTGACTAATTTTCTCTGTGTCTAATTTATTATTCAAACCATCTGTTGAGTTCTTAATTTTAGGAGTTGTATTTTTCAGTTCTAGAATTTTACCTTTTTTCCTTTAGTTTTCTTGGTTATTTTTTATTATTTTCAGTTTCCTACCTAAAATTTCAGTCTTGGCTTTTATTTCTTTAAACATAATGAGGACAATATTTTTTTTTTCGTTTTGCTCTTTTTGGTAGTCTGTGTCTGATAATTTAAATACATCATATATTTGTGGGTCATTTCTTTATTTATTGTTTACATTGTTTTTGGCTTAGGGTGTTTATTTCCTTGTGTGCTTGGTTATCTTTACATTTGTGCTGGACATTGTGTTTAGAAGTTATTTGGGGGGGCTGGACCCATGGCCTAATGGTTAAGTTCCACTTCAGTGGCCTGGGTTCGGTTCCTGGGCATGGACTACTCATTGGCGGCCATGCTGTGGTGGCGACTCACATACAAAATAGAGGAAGATTGGCACAGATGTTAGCTCAGGGCAAATCTTCCTCAAGCAAAAAGAGGGAGATTAGCAACAGATATTTGCTTAGGGCATATCTTCCTCAGCATAAAAACAAAACAAGATATTTGGGAAAATTTTTTGATGCCTAGGATAACAGTGTTCTCTCCCAGAGAGGACTTTCATTTGGTTCTGCTAGGTGTTTGGGAGTGCTACCATTCTGAGACCTTCTTAATTTTGGTTCAAAGCTTGAGATTCCTGGACATTCAGAAGGTGGGAGGCTAGACTACAAATCCCTGCTATGGCTGATTTATTTTCAGTTCACCCCTACCCTAAGGGCATGCTTTTCCTAACTCTAGTTGAAAGTGGTAATTAATTTATCAGCGTCCCATCTCTTGGCAGTGTCCGGCTTTGATTTCTGTCTTCTTGGCCTCAATGCAGATGCATTTCATAATTTCTTTTCCATCTTAGGGAACTGTCTTTGGAAAAAATGTAGCTTTGAGTGGCTGGGTTTACCTTTCTTGGGTCTTGTCTTCTAGTCTTGGCCTAGCAAGACCTCACTACTTTGTGAACTTTTCGTTATTGTTCTTGTTCAGCCTTCTTAGTTGTCCTCAGTGAGAGGGTTAGTTGAAATTACCTCATCTGTTGTTTCTCTTTTCTATGAGAACTCCCTGCCTACAGAGATCAGGAACTTTGGTCTGCTTTTCACCATGACCTTAGCTTAGGAGTAAAGACCCTAGTGAAGCCAACACCACTTCTGCCATATGCTTCTTAAATTGTATTTGTCAATCGATTGTCTGATTAAATATGATGAACCTTTTTTTTTTTTTGAGGAAGATTAGCTCTGAGCTAACATCTGCTGCCAATCCTCCTCTTTTTTGCAGAGGAAGACTGGCCCTGAGCTGACATCTATGTCCATCTTCCTCTACTTTATACATGGGATGCCTACTACAGCATGGTTTGCCAAGTGGTGCCAAGTCTACATCTGGCATCTGAATTGGCGAACCCCAGGCTGCCAAAGCGGAATGTGCGAACTTAACCATCCACCTCCAGGCTGGCCCCAATGATGAACTATTTGGGACTTCTCTGTGATACAGCCTAATCTATTTTTCTCTCAGTGTTTGTTTTGGAAATGAAAATAAGTTTCTCAGACTAGGTAAGTCCTCACGTGCCATGCTGTTAGCATGGATTTTTGTAATAAAGTTGACAGAGAGTCATTTAAAGATTTTAGAAGCCGAGGAAGGAAAAGAAGAGGCCCAGTAAGATATGGTAAGATACTTATTGAATTTATCAAGCAAGAGATCACTTGCTACCTGGGCAAGAGTAATTACTGGTGAGGTGGCACGAAGAATGAATGGGAGCTGAGGGAACAGAGTTAGCCAGTGTAACATGTTTTATAAAAAGATTATAAAGGAAAGAAGAGAAGTAGGACAATAGTTATGAGGGGTCATGGGAGCAAAAGATGATATAAAGATGGAAGAGATGAACATATTTCTATGCTCAGAACAAAGAGCTAGTAGGAAAGGAGAGGTTGAGGATAAAAGAGATAACTGATAGTGTTATTAAGTTAATCAATTTTCAGATGATGATGATCCACTCCCCATCGGATCAAGAGTAGAGGTGAATTGATCCTCTGACCAGATTTTGAACACGTCTTCCACTGCGTTTGTTTGCTTCAGGTTTAGGAGCCTTTAGGATTCAGTCTGAGTGTCAGCTGTTAGTAAGCCTTCTTATATACTCCGAAGATAAGCTGGACAGCCTCCTGCGTATCCATCGCACTGTGGGCATTCTCCATTGAATCCTATCATAGGTTTATATATCCTTTACCCTCACCAGAATCTGAGGTCCTTGCAGTCAGGACTTTCGTCTTTGTAGTCCCATGATAATAGCCACTCAGTAGTTTATTGAGTGAATGACTGACATCCCTTTTGTATTTGTACACACAGCTCAAAAGGATGGATCGTGAATGACATTTTTTCAATTTCCCTGTGGTTCAAAGCTTTTTTTTTTCCTTCTTCTTCTTCCCAAAGCCCCCCAGTACATAGTTATATATTCTAGTGGTAGGTGCTTCTACTTCTGCTATGTGGGATACCACCTCAGCATGGCCTGATGATTGGTGCCATGTTGGCGCCCGGGATCTGAACCAGCAAAACCCCGGGCTGCTGAAGCAGAGCATGCAAACTCAAACACTTGGCCATGGGGCTGGCCCTGGTTTAAAGCTTTTTAATGTCTTTTTGGACCCAACTATCAGGGACGTAAATGGCAGCCCAGGAGTGATTTATCAACTGGTTTGTACTTTCATTTAGATTTCACTTGTGGTAATGTATCTTTTGGGGTCTCTGATCTTGATGTAACTGCATGCGTGAAGCAATGAATTTAGCATCTTATACAAAACACGTTTTTTCTAGCATTGAAAATTGTTGCTTTAACTTATGGTAGGAATAAAATGACACCTCATTTCCAATTTTATTTTTAAGACAGTAAAGCAAATCTATAAAATTTTAAAAGTATTTATTTTTTGAATTGATAATACCTTCCCATTGTTTAAAATTCAAGAGAGACAAAGTGTATACAATGATTCTCCTTCGCACCTCATCTCCAGCTGCCCAGTACCCATCCCCCAGACAACAGCTGTGTGTGTGTGTGTGCTTCCAGAGATATTTTATGCATCCCCAATCATATATATATATTCTTTATCCCATTTTTACACAAATGATGGCTTGCTTTACATATTGTATTGCACCTTGCTCTTTTTACTTGATACTGTGTTTCAACAATAACAAGACACATTTTCTCTTTCATATTTCAGCACCCTCAGTTATGATGAGGCTTACACTCAATGGCGTCTTACAACCATCATCAGTGAGCAGTAGCCGTGGTGCAGTCGTCACCGTTGGTGCATGCATGGAGCAGACAACTGCAGCTCCTTGAGGCTTCGTTAACAGACCACTGAAAGACCACTTTGAAAGAAAAGTGATTTCCGGTTTATGTCTGAAACCCTTCCAATTCCTTCTTCTAGTAAAAATTAAGAAGGTTCCAGTATCAAAACTGACATAGCATGTGTCAACATTTTTGAAGATGATCTTTGAGATAGCGGTGGAGTCCAGAGGATGACATCCCATGGGGAAATATGAATTTCTGTAACTCAGAGTCTAAACGTGATTCAGAGTAGTTGGACTCTGAATGTGAAGAAGTTTTAGGAATCTCTTAATGAATTGATTGCACTTTTCCTTTGTATGTATTCATAATGGTGATAAATAATAAAATTCTATTAAAGAGTCTGAAAAGGAGCTCTCAGTTTAAAATGAAAATTATAGCTGAGAAGAAAACATGTCATAGTTTGAGAACTTTGTTATATTTTGTTTTGAATCAGCTGCATAGTACTTCACTGGATAAACAAGCAATAATTTATTTAACTGGTCTATTGATGATCATTTAGATTGTTGCAATTTTTTTTTTTTTTTTTTTGCAAACAATGCTTCAGTGAATGACCTTGAACACGGATCATGGGGCTAGTAGATTTGTAGGATAAATTCCTAGAAGTAGGACTTTTATGTGCATTTAAAATTTGATAGATCTTCATAATCAGCTTCTGAAGATGTGTTTGGATGTTTTTTCCTTGGAGCTTGTCTCAGATTTACAGATTAACTTGGAGCAGAGTATTACCATCATTACTGATGTTGATTTTTCATATTTTCTATTTATCTTTTACTTCTTTTACAAGTAGTCTTTTTCTTGATATATATTATGTATTTATATCTTTTTGCTGCTATTGAAAATGGAATCTTTTCTTCTAGTAAAACTTCTAGCTGGTTGAATGTTTCAAATCTGTCTTCTTCAAACTTCATTGAACAAAACATACATTACGTTAATTTAAAATTTGTTCAAGATCATAAAATCCCCTTGGAGAAAAAAAGCTTAGTTAATAACAGAGGGACATCTTCCAAATTTCTTAGAGGAAAATAGTGCTTTATTTTAATTTTATTTTTTTGCTGAGGAATATTAACCCTCAGCTAACATCTGTGCCTGTCTTCCACTATTTTGTATTTGGGTTGCTGCCACAGCGTGGCGCCTGACAAGTGATGTACGTCTGTGCCTGGGACTAGACCCAGGCCGCTGAAGCAGAGTGCACCAAACTTAACCACTAGGCCATGCGCTGGCCTGGAAAACGTTTTATTGGTACCATGAAAAATGTATAACTGTAGTAAGGTAATAGCGCATTTATCTGGGTCACTTTCTGCCTAGGGAACAATGAACAGATTTGGATGTCTGTGCTACTCCTATACTTGAATTCATGTTCAATGATGTTGTGGCTGAGTGTAACGCTTGTAACACTCCTACTGGGGAACCAAGGACCATTATTCTGTTGAATGTTCAAACTACCTGGACATTGGGTATCATCCAGGTCATTTGGTAACTAATACTCATACTTTACATCTAATACTTCTTGAGGAGTCTTTGGCAAGTAAAATGTTCAATTCCATTAAGAAGATTTGCAAAGACTTCTTAATCTAGATTCCTCCCCTCCTACCCTCCCATTCATATTATCATTAGAAAAGGGTGTTTTCCAGCTCTAATATAAATCCATTTGAAAGGCTACATGCTATTATATTGGAGATATGCCATCTTTATCCTCCTACTTTATCAGGTGAAGTCTGCAAACTTTTTGTAAAGAGAAGCTACTTTTCTTCGCTATGAAATTGTATTCTGTACCAATATGTGCTTCATTAACAATGTCAAACATAAAGTGAAATTTTCAATTATGAAAGCATCAGTAATTCATGCCATCAATGGATTTAAAGTAGCATATGTATTTGTCCAAATAATGTTTATTAGACTTTTTTAATCCAAAATATATAAAGAATAAAGCAAAAATGGCTTACAATCTTACCATTCTGGTAACCATTATAATGTTTAAAAAACAAAGTAATACATGTGTGTGCTTAAAAGATTTAAGCAATCCAAAGAGGAATGAAATGAAAAGTAAAACTTTTCTTTCTTTTTACAGTAGAAAGATTCTTTTTCCTAGACTCTTTTTCCAAATTAAACTACAGTGAACATATTCTTAGGTATCATTTCTCCAAAAATATTTTTGCAGATATACATACTCAAAATTTTGCATGTGTATGCATACATACAAACACTGACCTCTTTTTATAAAGGAAATGACACAAAATAAATCACATTATACACAATATTTTGTTCCTTACATATTTTACTTACATCTTTAGTTCTCTTCATGTGAATATATGAAAGATCTAGTTCATTCTTTATGGGCTTTGAACATATGGGCATATGGACAGCTATTAGTGGACATTTAGATTAAGACCAGGGTCGTGGGCTTTTTTTTATTTTAAACAATGCTGCAATAAACATTCTTACTATGATTTGGAACACTTCTGAGAGTATATCTGTAGATTAGAGCAGGCAGTGTGCCTGGAGATTAATACCATGGATTCCGGTGCCAGATCGCCTGGAGTTTGAATTCATTATTTGCTCCTGGTTAACTACGTGGCCTTGGGCAAGTTATTCAACCTCTCTATGCTTTACTTTCCTCCTTGTCAGATGAGCCTGAGGATAGTTCATACCTGAGTTGGTGTGAGGATCAATATATATGAACAGCTTGGGATGGTGCTTGGCATATAGTAAACAGTCAATAAGAACTAGCTATTATTATTGTTATTATTATGGTAAAATTTATGTTACATACATGGTAAAAGCCATTCTCAGAGAAAAGAAGAGTTTAAAATGAAGGGAAAGAAGGGAGAGGGAGGAGGAAGAGAAAATAATGAAGAATAGAAAGAAAAGAAAGAAGAGGCAGGAGACGAAATAGAGGTTAGAAAGAAAATGCTGGAGAAGGAAGAGGATGAGAGTGAAAGGGGAGAGGAAGGATGGGAGAGGAGGGCAATGGAACTGAGGATGAAAGCGATGATGCAAGGTTTGGAGAATAATTGAAACTCACACTGACAGGTTGAGGACTTCCTTGATTATTATGATTATTACTTTGGAGCCAGGTGCAGGGGGCTGAGTGAATCTCACCCCTCAGTTCAGGGCACAAGTCCTTGCAAGTCCCCTTTCTCTTTTGTTTGCTTGTTTAAGTACGCATTCATTCTCTTGTATCCCCAATCCCAACTCCATTCACCTCTTCACCCCACAAACAACCATTCTAAAGTGTTTGTCTACGTTCTAGCAAGTTGTGTTTTCTTGTTTTGTATGTATTTTTAATTTACAAAAATGGTTTTGTATTCTATATCTCACTCAGTTTTTTTTGCTTTCCCTTAATTCCTTACTTTCAAAGTCGATGTATGTTTCTGGATGCACATGTGTACTTCATGGGACTCCAGGATATTCTCCCAGTTGCCCCCAACACCTCCCACCATCAAATAATGCTCAATTAATAGCTTCTTATGTGTCCTCTTAAAGACTTCCATGAGATTTTTTTTGGTATGTGTAACAAAGAGCAAAACTGATGGGCCATAGATTCTGCATTTGCTAATTTGACTGAGGACTGCAAGGTTGCATTTTAGCGTGGCTGCTCCTTTTCTACTTCCACCAGCAGTGCAGGGGGATTCATATGTAGTCATGCCTCTGCCAGCATTCAACATAGCCTAGTATTCTCTTTTTTTCATTTAATGTGTTTTACTATTTCTCTCACTTGCATTTTCTTGAATACTACTGAATTTGAATTTTTTCATGTTTGTCATCTTTTTATTTCCCCTCTCTAAATTACTTTTTCACGTCCTTTCCCATTTTTCTATTGAGAGTCACTCTGTTTTGTTTTTTCCAATTGATTTGCAGTAGTTCCTTTCATATTCTAGCTATTAATCTTTTATTGGTGTTAAAAATTGCAATCACCTCCTTCCATTCAGTCATTCATCTGCTATAAACGGTTGAGGGTATTCTTCCCTCATGGTCTGTGTCGCCTCCTGGTCACAAAGATATTCTACCCCCACCTTCCATTAACTGTATGTTTTTTCCTTTCACACTGAGTCCTTGATTCATCTGGTATCCATATTTGCATGTGATGTCAGGTGACGATCCAGTCTGTTTGTTCTTCACTGTGAACCACTTTTCCTAATACCCGCTATTAAGCAATTTATTCCATCATCATTGAATTGTGGTATCATCTTTATCATATTTTAAGTTTGTGTGTGTGTTTACATGTGATTGAGAGAGAGAGAGAGAGAGACAAAGAAAGAAGTAAGTGATGCTGTTAACCTGTAAAATCAGAGGTAAGTGGTGGGGTAAAAGACTATCTTAGTTCCAGGGTAGACAGACGAAATTTATGCTTACTTCACCGCTCACTGACTCTTACAACCCTCCAGTGACTGGTCATGATTTAGGGAATAATTGGGGAAGTTTTCGTGGCCGTTTTTAAAGTTTTGAGCCACAAACGAGTTAGACTGGTCTATATACCCATCTCATATTTATTTCTCTTTCCTCAAACAGGTTGATTAACTGGAAGAGGACATAACTGATTCAGAAGACGTACAAGTTAGTTTAGAAATAGGCAGAGGCTGGACCGTTCTCACTTCCGACGTTGTAGTCGGTGGTGTAGGCGGTAGTGTGTGGGGACATCTCAGGGCAGCAAGAATTGCTTCTTGCTTTTCTGCAGAGTAGAGGAGGGGTGGTGTATTTTTTCCTATTACTGATGTAACAAATTACCGCAAACTTAGTGGCTTAAACAACACTAATTTATTACTTTCAGTTCTGGAGGTTAGAAGTTCGAAATGGGTCTCCCTGGGCTAAAATCATGGCTGTATTCCTTTCTGGAAGCTCTAGGGGAGAATCCACTTTTTGCCTTTTCCAGCTTCTAGAGGTCGCCCGCATCCCTTGGCTTCTACTCTTCCTCCATCTTCACAGGCAGCAACGGCCGGTCAACCCCTTACATCACATCACTCTGACTCTGACTCTTCTGCCGCCTGTCTCCACTCTTAAAGATACTTGTGATTAAATCGGACCCACCTGGATAATCCAGGATACTCTTCCTATTTCAAGGTCAGGTGATGAGCAGCCTCAATTCCATCTGCAACCTTGATTTCCCCTTCCCAAGTAACATATTCACAGGTTGTCCTAATTCTGGGGATTAGGACATGGACATCTTTAGGGGGCTGGGCGCTTATTCTGCCTACCATAGGTGGGAAGCCTGAGGCGGTCTGTATGCCCCTTAGTTTGGCACAGCTGGAATGACACCTGCAGGCAGTAGTTTCATTGAGAAAGTTGTCTAGGTGGGTGGGCTAAATGGCAGTTTCATAGAGCCCTGCGAAGTGTGGAGAAAGTAGCCATGAGTTCCCAGTCCTGCCAGGAGAGGACAGAGATGCAGAAAGAACCAAGAGTTCAGACAGGCCTGGGCTCAAGAGGACGAGGTTCTAGAGGTGAGGTCTTCAGAAGAACCAGTGGGGCCAGCTATGCCTCAGCCAGCACCAGCCTCCACAACCAGGGATCGTGCTAGACCAGCCTTCCTGTGAGGGCTGTGTGTGAAGCACGGGCCCACTCATCACATGAGCGTGTACAAGTCCGACCTGCACCCAGGCTCCATCTTGGAAAGGAGGATGGGGAGGGGTTAGAAATCTGGGATCATTGAGCATTGCCCAGAAGAGACTGAGTTAGACTACAGTTAGGCTTCAGTTTAAAATTATAAATATTTCTTCCACCATCATAGGAAATAGGGGTCTAGAGAAAGATGAAATTGATTTTGCACAGTGTGTATATTTTCTTCCCCATTCTCCAATATATATAGCAAGCTCTCCCTGGGTGAGTGTATATGTTTTTTGCTTAGATTGGACTTTTCTTTGGTGTGGGCTTGAAGTTGTATTTGACTGGTGAGCAAGCTCTTTGTACTTAGTAAGTGCATTTGAGGGAGGGTGAGGCTTTGCGATGCTCCTTCTGAATCGCTCCCTGAAGCCCCCGCTGTGGCAACAGGTTGTGATCAATCTGGCAGCTAACACTATCTTTCAGCATGCGGCTGTCCTGTCCCATTATTACTGGCATATGTAAATTAGTTTCTTCTATTCATTTTCAAGTTTAATTAATTGCCTCAATAGTATTTGTTGCAGCTATGTTCCCAACACTTACCCTGCCGCCTCCAGGCCCAGGATCCAACCTGTCATGTGTCTCTAGTCTCTGTTAATCTAGAAAATGTCCTGAACTTTCATTGTCTTCGTCATTTTTTATAGTGACACTTTTGAGGAGTCTAGATAATTATTTGGTAGAATGTACCTCAACTTAGACTTGCCTGAAATTTCCTGATATATTTCTGATATATCATTTTCCTGATATATTTCTGGCAGGAAACCACTGAAGTACTTAAAACGTATCCCGTAAGGAGGCATATGATGCCCTTTTATTTTGGAGATATTGTTCAGTTTCTACAGTATTGTAGATATTAGCTTTGATTTCTTAGTTAAGATGGTATAAATATAAAGTAGCAATTTTCTCCTTTCATTTAACAAGTCATTTGTGGAAAGATAATTTGAGATGAGGTAAATATCCTGTCTGTCTTCAAACTTTCACCCATGACAGCGATACAGATCATCTCACCCATTCTAGAGGCATATTTTTGCTGTACATCAATATTTCAGGAATTTGTTCCAAAAAGCCAGTTTATTTTTAACATAACAACTTGGAGTTAAAATAATTGGGAGTTCACAGTGGAAAATCTATTTATTTCATACCTCTGGCAATGGCTTGATTGTGAAACATACATTGTTTTTTAAAGTTCTGTGCCTAGTACTCCAATCCAGTAAGATGTTGGTTTGAAAATGAAACTGTTTCAGCTGATAACTTTGCATTCTCTGGTGAGATTTATGTTGCAATTTAAGCAGTTGCCTAAAATGAAATAGAATATGAAATTATTTTAAAAGTGCAGATGGCAAAACTAGTGTCAGACCAAAACCTCTTGAAAATGAAGTATTTTTGTCTTTTAATAAGGCATAAAGGAGTGGAGCTATAAAACATTAGATACAGTAAATTCCGGCCATTATGATTAATGTTATGGGTTAATCATAGAATACTAAATATCTCATCAAACATCCTCATTTTTACGTGAGAAAATGGTCAGATATTAATGTTGAAAAATTGCTAATGTATTGAAAGCTAATTCTTGTTTTTCTTTTTTCCTTTCTTCCTCCTTTTTCTTTCTACTAACATGCACCTCTTCTTACATTTAGTGTTATAGAGTACGTTCAACAGTGTGAAGCTTATTCTAGGAACTATGGAGTAACCCTGTAGTGGACCATCTGCTGGGGGGAGACCTTGGTTCTCCATGACCAGGTCTGGGACACAGAAGAAAGCTCAGCTAACTGTGATGGGGGAGGAGAGGGCATTTGGACCTCACCCAGAAGAGATAATGAAGGATGGATAGGAGTTTGTTAGGTGGAAACAGTGGGATCAGTGGAAGGGCTTACCTAGCAGAGGGAACAGCATGTGCAAAGTGAAAGGACAATGGGAAAGGCGTTACATTGGGGATGTTTATGTGGTGCAAGATAGGCACGGTGAGCACTTACTTGGTGTGAAAGTAGTTTCTTCTGTAAAGTGTTCTATTTAATGAGAAAAATAGTTCAAAACGCATCATGGTACTTTGAACAAAATAAAATCCTTAAGAAGAAAATTTGACTTCTAAGATATCTGGGTTCAGGTTGAGTGTAGTGATTTCATGAAGATTTATCAAACTACTTTTCAATGTGCCTTAGAACCATTTCCCCAGCTGCAGATAGAGGATTTGGTTGTGTCATAAAATATGAGACAGAGAACCTTCACAAATCTGGTTGGGGGAAAGCTGGGACCTCAGCATGTGGGGAAAACGAGATGTTGGAACTGAGTGGAACTAGAGATTCAGGCTAGGGCTTCAAGAAGAAAGGGCCAGAAGTCCAGTAAACGTCATGCTCATAGAATGGTGACTGACTTAACATGCATCTCATTCTCACCTCAGGGATATCTATATGTAAGTGAGGCGTGGCAGTACTGGTTTTCTACTTTTCATTATCTAGTGACTGTATTATTGCAACAAACTCTTAATTGGCTTCCCATTTTCAGAATCTTTCTCCTCCAGGCTATTCTAAAGCAGTTCTTCTTAAACTTTATCTGGGCGTCTTGTCAACATGCAGATTCTGATTCCATAGGTCTAGAGTGGGGCCTGAGAGTCTGTATTTCTAATAAGCTGATGATAGATGCTGATGCTGCTGGTCTGGGAACCACACTTTGAGTAGCAAAGTCTACACAATATTGTTAGGTTAATCTTCTTGCTACCAAAATTCTTATCTTATTCCTTGCTCAAAATCCTTCTATGACTCTCAAAAGCCTACGCTTACTAACAAAAATATCTTCATCTTAGTATATATACCCCCATAGTATGGCTCCAACCCCCCTTTCCATTTATGTCTCTCAATCTCCTACTTATTTCTATGCTTTGGCTAACCTTATAAGGTTCCCTCATCTTTCGTTTACCTGGAAAGATGTTGGACTCCCTCTGTGAATCACATCTCTCTTATTTGTCTTTTTTTGCATTCCCTATTCTATAAACTTCATAGTCTGCCTTTGCTTACAGTTATATACTTTTCTTATCTTTGCCCTTGGATTTTAGGTTCTTGGCAGCTGAATTTATGTCTTGTTCACTTTTGAATCCCTGTAACATCTAATTATGTGTTATCTATTGACATTTATGGAATTGAATCTTTCAAAATCATCATGCACATCAATTATAACACTTTGCTGCAAGCTAAAAATGCTGCCAGCAGTTAATATATTATTTAGACTATTTACTTTATAATTGGTATCCTGCTTGCTTTCCTTCATTTGTAGTTACCATTTACCAGCGTGTTTCGGCGTGTACCTGATGCTTCTAATTTACTCTCTTAAGTTATTAAATGAAAGAATTTTAATTTACCTATAATTCTAAGCCCTTCTCTGACCAACTGGCTTCTCTTAAATAGTAAAGTACAAGTGTTTTTATGGTAGTTAACCCTTTTTCACTTCTTTTCTTGGTTACTATCTGTGTTGTGGATAATTGAAGTTGCCAGAAGTCAAGCTTTTTTTTTTTTAACATTGCATAATAAATGCTTGTACAAATGTGCTGAATAACAACCGTGACATTTTTCTTTACAGCTCAATAGTCTTTGATTAAATTCTGCAAATGTTAATTGGATGCCTACTACACACAAGCCACTGTGGGTGATACAAAAATGTGTAACACACAGTGCCTGCCAAATGGGAACTTTCATTCTGTGCAACCACTTGGAGAAGCTCCTAGAACTCCTCTCTTTTCTATTTCCTTCGTGTAGGGGTGAAAGGTAGACAGTAACAGATGGAACTTCTCATTTTATTCAGCTCGCAGTTTTGATAATCACCAAATGTGATAATTCTATTGTACATTATAAATTGTTTCACTGCATCCAAGTCTTATTAAACTATGACTGACTCATTTTACACAGGTGGTAGCATTGTATAATAGGCCACCATATGAACATGCAAATTTGGCTAAAAGATTGTATTTACATGTGGTGTTCATTTTGTTGTTGTTGTTAACTGCTAGGTACATTTAGACCTTTTAATTAATTATTTATTTTTTTAATTGTGGTATAATTGACCTATAACATTATATTAGTTTCAGATGTACAACATGATGATTCGATATTTATATATATTGAGAAATGATCACCAAAATAAGTCTAGTTAACATCTGTCACCATACAAAGTTACAAAAATTTTTTTCTTGTGATGAGAACTTTTAAGATTTACTCTCTTAGCAACTTTCAAACATGCAATATAGTATTACTAACTATAGTCACCATGCTGCACATTACATTTCCATGTTTTTTTAATGTTGAAAAAAAATTTTTAAAGCCAGTCAAAGTTACTGAATCCTTTAAAGAAATGTATTGGTCTAACCTCAAGGCATGAGACAGTGAGTTAAAATTAATGCTTTGAAATCATCCTACTCCTCACAGAACGTGAGGCTATAGATGTCAACTACACCTCTTAGATTTAAAGTGACCGAAAATCAACTCTTGACTCCTGCACGTCCCAACCTGTTTCTCCAGTCATCTTTCCAATCTCAGGAAACACTATCTCCAGTCTTCTCTTTCCACAGGCCAGAAATACTGGTGTCACCTAATCCCATAACCAATCCAATCGTAAATGCTATTGGCACTAACTTCAGATATGAGGCTGTGACCCCAGGCAGGTGAGTAAGAACGGCCACATTACCTCTCATTCTTTAAATGCCATGGTGTGCCTCTCACATCACTTTGCTGAGGATGAGAAACTTGAGGTCAGTCGCTGGGGTTCTCCTCCTGAATCTTCATGGATATGGGAAGGCTCTCCTATGCAGAGCAATGGATTCGGCCAGGCCCTTGGGTTCTGTGATCCGCGTGGCTGTCGTGCATGTGCCCGCTATGCAAGCCCTCGTCGTTTCTGTTTCTCTGCTGGACTTGGGCACCGTCTTCTTTGCTGAGACTGGGAGGCTTTATTTCTGTTCATGCCTTTTTCCAATTTATTATTTAATTATTCATTTTGTTTTCATTTATTATTTATTTTGTCTTTAGATCTTGCACTCACCTGGAATTCGTGCATGCCTCTGTGTATGCGTAAGGTCTGCAGTAAGAATATAAGTTTATAATCCTTTTAGATATCCAATTGCCTGATCACCGTTTATTGACAATCAATCCGTTCTTTTCAGACAGGGAATACAACCTGTTACAAAGACTAGATTGATGAAGGAAGAAAGTCAATTTCTGGTACGAATAAAGGCTACAAATGTTAGGCAAGTTAAAGAAAGGCTAGAAAAAGAAAAGAAGAGACTGCAGGCAGACTTAAGAGATATAAACAGACTGAACTAGAATCCAAAGAAAAACACCATAAATGGAATCAAGGTGACGTTGAAAAATTGGGGACAATATTTTCTACTTATATGATAAAGGGTTAATTTTCTTAATATACAAAAAGATTATTCCAATTAATATAAAAAAGATAAATAATTTAATAGAAAAATAAGCAAGGAGCTTGAACAAGTAAAAACAAATTCAACATGAAATAAAAATATATAAACATTTTGTTCAGTAGAAATCATACAAATGTATCTTTTAGCAATGAGACGCTATTTTTCACATACCAAAATGGCAAGGTTAAAAAAGTGATAAAACTCAAATTGCTTTGTGAAAATATTCCTCAGAGGAATGTAAATTGGTACGATCTCTTAGATGGTCAATTTGGCAATATATTTAAAAACTTAAAATATGCATGTTGTTTTACCCAGAAATTATACTTTCAGGAACTTTTTTCTAAGAAAACAATCAAAATGTGCACAAAGATTTGCATAGTGTTATTTACAAGGAGAACTACCTTAATAATTGTGGGAATTAAAAAAAAAATACAACTACATAGAGAACATTGCGGTGGCATGAAATTTCATGACATGGGGAAATGTCCACACGTGTATGTTGAAATGATCTGCTTGTGAAACAAGTTGTGTACCAATGATATTTTTATAAAAGAGAGTAGGGAGAAATTAGAAACTACCAGCATTAGTAAACTGGGTTTAAAACATCTGTGCAAGCCTTTGATGCTGCCTCAAAAGTGGTAGGTCATGATACAACAAGCTACAAAAGAGCTGAATGCATGGATCCTTGTGCTTTGTTCATGCGTGTCTCCCATACCTGGTGGTGTGATTTCAGTGCAAGGAGAAAACACAGTGGGACCTCAGCCATGTATGTCCCTGACAAACACCCCTCCCCACAAGTCAGATCTTTGGTGAAGCCAAAAGTTTACCATTAAAGTTAACTCCCATGAAAGTCATCATAGTGTCAGAGTTCATGCCTTTGTTCAGTATGAAATAAACATTTGGGGAACATTTTTGCTTCTTTCCCTCATGGCCCCAAGTATGTGGGGCTTTCCTCCTTCCCTCCACTGTGATTGAAACTCTAACACTGAATTGCCATAAACCCACAGCTACTGTTCTCTATCCCAGAAATAAGCCAAGTGCTTTCAGAAGCAAAGTGTCTGAGACTGTAATTATAGGAAGGGTAATCACTTAGGCTAAGTAAGCAACTAGAGAAAAATCTCAGGGAATCTGAAAATCAGGATTCCCCCACCCCCTTCCACTGGGGTAGCGGAGAGGTGACCGCAGCTGTGTGGAAAGCGTCTAATTTTGGTGGTTTGGCTGTCAGATTGTGTTTAATAAACCAAGCACCTTCCACCCACTGTTCTTTCCCTCGTGACAGCAACTGCAGCCACAAAAGGGCAGGAGAGGGACTGGTCCCGAAGGGAAAAGAAATTTAAAAATACCCATAGTTGCTCAGAACCAGATGTCGTTTTCCAAACTCTTTTGCTCACAGGGAAAGTAAGACTATTGAAGCAAGTTGTATTTGTGCCACAAGATGCCACCCTTCCCTTGAAAAGAAGAGACTAACTAAATAAAATGCAAGCATTCTATGAGTCCATCTCTCTTACGTTTATATCAACGAGCTTCATCTTGGATGAAGGAAAAGCAGTTGTATTTTGTTCTGTAACATTTTGGTACAAAGAAAATAGTTCCTTGTTAGCAATTTCCAAAACTCTTTTAAACTGCTACAGAAACATCACTCTTTCATCTTATCTGACAATGGATTAAGATTTTGCCGGCAAGCTTTATGACTTTGAGTTCTTGGTGTTAGCCTGGCTTTTGATGTACAGTTGAGCTGTTACAAAAGGCCACAAAATAACATATTGTCACTCTCCACAATTGTAAGCTTCCAATTTCTCCAAGAGAGATGTTTATACCTCTTGTCTGTGGAACCAAAAAATGGATAGGGGATTTGTTTTTGATAGTTTGACGGGTTACTTCTAGGAAAACCCACAATCCTCTCCACATCCACCAGTACACGGTCGCCTGAATGCAAAGTTGAAGGCTGCCATAGCAAAAAATTACTGGCTTGTGAAATGGAAATCTGTGTGATTCATAATCAAATATTCTTTATCTTCTTAGCTAAAATCAATACATATGTATTTATCATAATCCTTGAATTCATCTTTGAGTCGTGCTGAAAGCAGAATATTAAGAATTGCGTATGTTGCCCTAGTCTTTTGCCTTTTGCTCAAAATGAACCTCCTATTCCGAGGAAATCATTAGGCTGCTGTCAATGGTCAGTCTTCAATCACATTTTTGCATTAATGAGAAAAAGGGAAAAATCTTAATTATTCTTCCTAAAGGGAGGTCCTGAAGTAGATGTGACCTTGAATAGCTTACTTACCCTGTTGGCACCTCCATTTTTATTTGTAAAACGAGACATCATACTGGCTGCTCTATAAGTTGTCTGCTACACTTTTGAGGAGATTTTTATGATATTCCCTTATTAAAAATTCAGATAGCCAGTCTACTGGCATGGTTGGTAAAGGAAAACACTGGGAATTTGAAGGGATACCAATTCCTATGATCCTATTTCCACAAACCATTCTGTCTCCTGGAGCAAGGCGTTAGTAGCATTGCTATAAAAAGCTTGTTTGCATAAGGATATACTGATTTTTATGGTCTGTATCATGAAAATATTTTATATTTTATTTTCTCTATTTGAATTTTTGTCATGGAGAGGAATCCGAAAAGTCAAAGTGCCTGTTACTCCTCATCTGGGAAAAGCAGCTCGAAGGTTTATTTCTGTATACAACTTCTGTGGTTTGTGCCATGTTTGTAGGGTGAACTGTTTCTGGCCACGCTAAGGATCAACGTTTAAGTCAAAGGCATCCTAAGATGAGTTGGTTGTCGTAGAAGCCTGGTGTGAAATTCAACCCAATATGGGGAACTCCACATTGATAGTGACAAGCCAAGCCCCGCATATCTTCTCTCTATCAGGACATAAATGAGAAGAAGATTGGTCATTAGAGTTTAAATGATCTTTTCCTTCCAAACACTAACCTTTTCTTCCAGTTCTCCATTAGAACTGTTATCTTAGAAGAAACAGGAGTAGGGTTGCCAGATAAAATACAGGACATCCAGTTACATTTGAATTTCAGATAAAAAATAAACCTTTTTTTGTATAAGTATGTCCTAAGATTGCATGCATATTATATTAAAAATTAAACTATTATATTAAACTATATTTTACACTAAAAATTAGTTGTTTTTAAATCTGAAATCAAAATTTAAGTTGTGTACTGCATTTTTATTTGCTAAATGCAGCCTTAACTAGGACCCAAAGGAAATGTGAAGACACTGAGATGGTTTACATGCTGCACACATCCTCACAAAGAATAGCAGCAGTAAACCCCCATCCCCTAAAATGATATAATCTTTTATCAAGTAAAAATTGCCTAGTGCATCGATTTGGATTTCCCAGTATATTCATATGTGTATATATTTCTTTCAGAGTTTAAGATTTATGATTTTGTAGTTTGCCTTTTCATTTAATATATACAATGTTCTTATATCTTTTTTTTTTTTTTTGGTGAGGAAGATTGGCCCTGAGCTAACGTCTGTGGCAATCTTCCTCTATTTTGTATGTGGGATGCCACCACACCATGGCTTGATGAGTGGTGTGTAGGTCTGTGCCTGGGATCTGAACCAGCAAACCCCGGGCTGCCAAAGCAGAGTGCACAAGCTTAACCACTACACCACCAGGCCGGCCCCTGTATCTACATTTTAAACTATGATACAATTTTATGTTATAGATAAATTATTTAACATTTCTTTATTGTTAAATACTTAGGTTACATCCCTTTTTTTCTTCCATGAATGTTACAGCAGCTTCTTTTTGCACATAGTACTCACTTTTTGTTAAACAGTTTTTTTCTAAAATAAATTCCTAGCAGTGAGATTAGTGGGTCCCCAGGGATTGAGCAGTTAAATTATGCCTGAATAATCACGCTCAGGTTTCCTTTTGCATCCCATGTTAAAAGGGTACAAATTGGGAAAGGTAGGAGAAATGCACCTGGGTAGAATTTTATGTCTTACTAGTTCTGCAAGTGGACATCCCTTTGCAAGAATATTTCAAGTTTCTGAGAGGAAGGCATTTCTGTTTTTAACACCAGTAGTAAAACAACAGGCTTGGAAGTGGTTTTGTAAAAATTCAGTGGAACATGAAATAGTTTAGGAAACTATAACTTTGCTCTGTCGTCTGTTTCTTACCAGTATGCCGCCAGGCTTCTCTGATCATCTCGAGCGGCCTCGTAACTGCCCCTGGACTGACGTGATTGCTTCTTAAACATGTTTTCTGTGGCTACGTTATCAGAGCAAGCTGCAGTGTGCATCTGTTCATAAACTAATCGTGCACGTCTCCCTCAATGTGTTGGAGATCAGAAATAGGTTTGACAAAACTGCTTCTACAACAAGCTGCTCCAAGTGATAAACCCATACCCAACTGATTTAACAATCTTACCCAGAAAGGAAAAGGAAACACACAACAAACCAGGCAGGAGTATTTTCTTTTAAGCCAAAAAGAGACAAGAGAGGAGTTGGGGAAAGACAAATATAAGGTGAGGAGCCCAGGAGGGTATGATTATAATTTGCTTTCCTTTTTTTTTTTTTTTTTCCTTTTTCTCCCCAAAGCCCCCCAGTACATAGTTGTATATTCTTCGTTGTGGGTCCTTCTAGTTGTGGCATGTGGGACGCTGCCTCAGCGTGGTCTGACGAGCAGTGCCATGTCCACACCCAGGATTCGAACCAACGAAACACTGGGCCGCTTGCAGCGGAGCACGTGAACTTAACCACTCAACCACGGGGCCAGCCCCTAATTTGCTTTCCTTTTTGACCCTGATATCATTTAAAGTGATTTAACATCAAGCAAACAAGATAAAATTAAATAAAATACATAGAGATAGAAAGACTCCAAGCTAGGTTTTCTCTAGGTGCTTTGGCCAGTTAACTTCAGCTTTATCCAGTTAGAATTCAGGCACCGTCTGGAGCTATGCTGCTATTTATAGCTCCCCAGGCAAGCTCATAGGCAGATAGCTTAGGCCTTGCTGGGAATACTGTGCTGTAAGAAGTGAAGCTTTCAAGGGAACTGTGAGTTTAAGTTCACGATGCAACAGTATTTCAGTAGAGAGCAATAATGGGAAGGATAGAGTTCAGCAAAAGTCCTTCTAGGTGCTAACTGTCTTCTTTAGTGCCCAAGCTTGGTCCTCTCCCTTCCCAACCACACTGTAGCTGGGAGTTCTCTTAGCATTTACCAAATTGTTTCCAGTGGGAACACTGGTAGCTCATCAAGTTGGTAATAGCTGATCTCCAAAAGTGAGGTGAAATGAGCTCGGGAAAGTTACTTGCTATGTTCTCCTCCCTTGAAGATCCTTGATGACCATTAAAACAGTCAAGGCTCTGAGGAACTTGCAGTAGAAAAACCTCTTTAACTTACAACTTCCCAAACTTATAACTAAGGCAACCATAGTTACACAACCCTGATGAACATATCAAGGAATACCATGTTCTAATAACATGGTATTGTTCTCTACTAATTGTTCTAAAGAACAATTTATGCAAGACACTGAGTTTAATATGTCTCAATATAAGCAAAGGGAGTACAGAAAGGGTTGGTTGGAGACCCTTTCAGACTAGTGTTTGATGTGTATTGTAGCCTTGTAGCTTGTGCTACCCACTCAAAACTTCTCTATATCTGCTGAATCACTTGGATGAGTCATCTCTCATTTTCTTCAGAGATGTGAGATTCTGGGCAGGAAAATAAAGAGGGGGAAAGATTGCCCAGGTTTTATATTAATCTGCCAATATAGTTAAACCCTATGGCTCTGGAACAGAAGGAAGAGTAGGGAAGTGAGCTGGCTGTAAATATAATTTAGCAGAGCAGGATTTTATCTACTAAATCATGACTTCTGAACAAAAGAACAAGACAGAAAACCACACAAAATCATGAACGTTGAGAAAAATGTGGTTAGAGGAGGAATGTTTAATTGACTAAGAGGACTCCAAATTGAACTGACCTGTGGGAGCAGAAGACTAGCATGGAAGGATGAAATTGGGTTCTATGGGAGATGATGCACAGCAGAGAAGGAAGCCGCCCAGTGAAGGTGGCGGTGAATTATTTTCATGTGTAATTGCAGTGAAATGAGTTGGAAATGATATGTATATTTCAGATGGCTGACACCAACGTTCGGACTGTGGAGTAAAAAAGAACAGCTTATGTCTTCTAAGAATGAATAAACTTGTTATTTGATTAAATGAAAAAATATTGATTGCCTATCATATGTAACATAGTAAAAGGAAATTTTAGGATATATAATACAAATCCTGCTTTCAAGAAAGGAATACTATAAATATTTAAGTAAGAAAATAAAATAAGTACATACAAATAACATATAAGGCAGAATACTATGCGATTAGCAATGTGATTAGAACTGAGTTTTGGAATATTAATCTACCAGTAGTATCCAGAATGGGTTGGACTACAGATAGTGGAGGTAAGGAGACCAGAGAATGGATAAAAGTCTTGATTTTCAAAATGGGAACTAAATCAGGGAGTTAGCAAACTTTTTCTGTAAAGGGTCGTATAGGGAATATTTTTGGCTTTGCATGCCATATGGTCTCTGTAGTGTGCAAGCAGCCACAGGCAATATGTAAATGGATGTGGCTATTATTTTCCAATAAAACTTTATTTATAAAAACAGGTGACAGGCCTGACTTGGTCCACAGGCAGTAGTTTTCTAATTCTTGAGTTAAATAAAAGAAGCTTAAAGTCAACTGCTGATGAAAATATAAAAATCTATTACTATATCATAAAGATATAACAAATGTGATCTTTAGAAACATTAATGAACAAATCAGGGATTACCAATCCTATTTAAAATAAGAGTTATTCGGATTTCCATATCCAAAATGGTAAACTAAGTTGTTACTGACCAATTCTTTCACTGAAAAAAACTAGAAAAGCTGAGAGTGTGTGTGTGTGTGTGTGTGTGTGTGTGTTTATGTATGCGTGTACATCAGAGAGCTACCAAGGCAGTAAGGACTTGTGGGGTTTAAAATACAGAGAAAATTAAAATACATGGCAACAATAGCACAAAAAGACAGAAGGGGTAAATGGAATTAATATGTTCAAAGATCCTGGCACTGTTCAGCAATTGGGAAAACAAGGAATTTAAATTAGGTTTTAATAAAACTAGGGTGCGTTTGTAATTTCTTTAGTTATGATTACAAGAATAGTAAAAGAATGTATTGTATAGCTGGGAAGCTAATGGAGGGGAAAATGGAGTGATAAAATACTTCTTAATCAAGAACAGAGCAAGAAAATGAAAAAAATGAAATATAGAACAAGTGCAACCAAAAGAAAAAAAAGTAAACGATAGATTTAAACTCAAACGTACAGTAATTATATCAAATGTAAATGCACTAAATATACTAGAAGATAAAGGTTTCTGACTGGATTAAAAACAAAATTAAAAAACAAAAATTATTTTTTCCGGTAATTTTATTGAGATCATAAAGGTTTATAACATTGTGTAATTTCGGGTGTACGTTATTATTTATCATTTTCTGAATAGACTTCACCATGCTCACCACCAGCAGTCTAATTTTTGTCCATCACCATACATATGTGGTCCTTTACCCCTTTCAGCCACCCCTCAATCACTTTCCCCTCTGGTAACCGCTAATCTGTTCTCTTTATCTGTGTATTTGTTATCTTCCACATATGAATGAAATCATGAAGTATTTGTCTTTCTCTGTCTGGCTTATTTTGCTTAACATCATACCCTCAAGGTCCATCTATGTTGTTGCAAATGGGATGATTAAAAAAAAGGGTGCTTCAAAATACTGTTTAGTCTCACATATCAACAAAATATCCTAGACAAAATGTGTACAAATATAATCTAATAGAAATAAATAATAAAACAGAAAAAAAACAAAAAACAAAATTTTAAACAAAATGAAAAAATAAAATACGTTGTTCACAAGAGATTCACCTTGAATATGAGGCTACAGAAACATTCAAACTAAAAGGGTGTAACAAGTCTATTTTAAACAGAGAATACATTGGTGGTTGCAGGGGTGTGGGAATTGGGTGAAGATGATCAAAGGGTTCAAATTCCTAATTATAAGATAAATAAGTTCTGGCAAGGTAATGGACAGCACGGTGACTAGACCTTCTTAAAACTGAAAAGAACTATGAGAAGAGGCCATCTGTAGTGGCTCTCCCAACTGTAAAAGTGGGTCCCTTAAAGAATCATACTCCAAGTAGTTAGACCCACATGAAGTGACAATATCAAATGAATTTGGGCTTTTGAGTAAATCTGGTAGAAATATAACCAGACTTTTGAGTAAGCATCCTCAAATTCTTTGCCTTCTTTTGGCAATATTTTCCTTTAATTTTTCCATAAAAAGGGGGGAGGGCAGCATTCATTGCTTATTTTCCCACGAAGGCCAAACTTACCACCTTGTCACTTCCGGCTCAGCAGGACAGAGGACCACCACTGAGGCTGGCCACAGGAGCAAGCGGGGCAACTGGGCAGATCTTTGCATCCCTTTTTCATGCCTATGCCGTAATGAACCCAGGTTGGTTTGATTTTGCTTGGCTGTTGTTAACATAAACATTATAGTGTATGCATAGGAAAATGAATGTGCACAACTTTTGAGGAAAGACAGAGAAAAAAGCAGGGATGACTGTAGGCGGCCATAATGTTAAAAGATTGTGGTCAAAGCTCCAATACCACAGGGCACTTCAGGCAGTCTTGCTGCAGGTACCCAGACATCGAGAAAATACCTGACTACCATCCCATGGGTGGAGAATAAATTGACCCCAAAGGAGCCAGAAGTGGACATTAGATGACATGCAGGCTTCAGGCAGCCTGTAAACTTCCCAAAACGAGCAAGAAGAGTTGTGGGCACACAACAAGAATACCCGCCTATGTCACAAGGGGCAGGCACTTGGTGAGGAAGTAAATGTGAATTTTTGTTTTGAGTGTGATAATTTTCTTCTCATACTTGGACTTAGAATGGATCCTCTTCTATATGGCAGTAATGGAAAAGTTTAAAATTTGGCATTACTCGGGCCGGCCCCATGGCGCAGTGATTAAGTTCGCACGTGCCGCTTCTCAGCAGCCCGGGATTCGCCGGTTCGGATCCTGGTGCGGACATGGCACCGCTTGGCACGCCATGCTGTGGCTGGCGTCCCACATAGAAAGCAAAGGAAGATGGGCACAGATGTTAGCTCAGGGCCAGGCTTCCTCAGCAAAAAAGAGGAGGACTGGCAGTAGTTAGCTCAGGGCTAATCTTCCTCAAAAAAAAAATAAAATAAAATAAAAAATAAAATAAAATTTGGCATTACTATTAGCTAGAATCTGTGCCTCATGTCCTTTATCTGGAGCCATGGAGCCAACAGGCTGAGCTCCCATCAGGGTGTGACTCACATTTCATGAGGAATTTTGTACTTTATACATCGTTCGTACATATAATTTCATATACGGGGTAGGTGGGGTTGTTTAACTTCTTAACAACTTGATTCTCCTACTGTAGAAAGCACTAGAAAAGAATTATATTTACATGTGCAGAGGCTACTTAAGAATCTGTTAAGTACACATTAACTATTTTGAGTTCTTGAGGCATCTGCTTTGGGAAAATTCAGAGTAGAAATGTGGAGATGAGGTACTCAAAGTTAGTCTAGTTAGGCTGAACAGTTGTTTAATATGCTTCTCGGCGTGGTGGTTTGCTATTAGAAAAAAGTGAAAAAACTCAGTAGTAATTTACCTGTTATATCTGAATGTAGGCTTAAGGATCCGTAATTGCATGAATTGTATTTGAAGCTGGGTGCGATGTTCATACAGACACTTTATACAGTAAAAGTTATAAATGTAGTATCTTGAGAGAAACAATCGGTCTATTTATTTCCACAAAAGTTAGAAGATTTTAGGATAGTTTTGGAGGGCATGAAAAGGTAAATCATAGAGATGAGGTTTACTTCTAAGCATTGTATTGAGAACTTTGAGATTAAGGCAACATTTTCCCTTCCCTCTGTTCTTTGTGTTGTCTTCTTGTGGTCCAGCTCATGCTTTCATGATAATGTAAATAGCTTCTTCTCCTCTCCATGTCAACTAGGACTGGATGTAAAATTTGGATTAATAACCAAGCTTACAAATTACTGAACGTGTACCAAGTCCCTTTGGTTTATTTTGTAAGGTCAATGTTCCCATTATTTTGTAATTGGATTTTTTATTAGGTAACCTTTACAGTTGTCTTAAGCCTAACATATAGATTGTCCTTAGTCACTGGAAAGGTTTGATGGGTCATTTGAGGATAGAGGCAATTCTGTGCTCCAGAGATCTACTTTGACGTCCACGTTTTCTTGATTTTTCCAAGGGATGAAAATTAGTCAGGTACTGAAGACTAAGCTCAATAACTTCATCTGGGTACTAAAAGTAATTTATATTTCTTGTATTTCCTCTGCTCACACATTTTTCTGAGATAATGTGACCTTCACGGTATGTGGTTGGGGAGGCATGGTTTTCATCTGAAATCTATGGTTCCTTAAAAAAGTAATAGAATCCCCTGTACATTTTGGAGACTAGTTTGAAAGTCAATATTAGGAAACTCAGGGTTTTTCCTGATCCTAATTCTCAAATGTGCCCCACTGTTTTGTTGGAAAGGTAAGTGGAGGATGTTTGGGGCTAAGATCCCCAAACACCTGAGTTTCAATTCGCCAGCAGAGAATTACGGGTTCTTTTCTGAACTGCTAGCAGATGCTCCCTTGCATATGGAAATAACCTGGTGCTGAGGGAAGTCAGCACACCTGTGTCTTCCCTCAGAGAACTGAAGATTTGGACTGTGAACTGGGTGGTGTTTTAGAGACTAGAGTCCCTAATCCAGTGCTAAGAGGTCCTGAACAAGTTCTGTTGAAGAGCTGCGTCTTGGAAGACACAACTGTTGAGAGAGGGCTCCGGAGAACCCTTCTGGGGGCTCTGAAACACCCATACTGTGGAATCCCACCCCTCAGCAGGAGGCCAGGAGCCATGAAGGTCAGAGGACTCCGGGCTGACAAGGTGCTGCCTCTGAGAGCTGCTGCTAGGTCTACCTGCCAGACTGGGGATTTCCTTGAGAAAGGCCTTCGTCCCAATTGTCCGCCTAAGACTTGTGGGAAGGGCACAAATTGTTGAGTGAATTGTACTAGTCATCAAGGAGGAAGAATAGCAATTATCTCCTAAAATATTTGGAGGATTTGAGATGTAAAAATTTTGGCAGGGACTTGAGCCAATTACAGTGTCCTTTAGATTTTTGGCTGTGTGAATGTAACATTGGGAGAAAGGATTTTCCACAAAAGGTGCTTATTTCTAAAAAGGGTGACACATATGTTTCTCTCTTCTTTTTAGTTGAGTTTGAAAAAGCTCTGAAGGCATTACTTCTGTGTTGTGCTTAAGAGGCCCACACACACGCGTGTGTGTGTGTGTGTGTGTGTGTGTGTGTGTGAGCTTCTTTTGGGTGTTCCTGAAGCTTCTCTAATGCTGCCTTTCCCAGGATCTGTTCACAGAGCCTGCAGTGAAGGTTTTAATGCAGGTAATCAAGAAACTCTCGTTTACAGCCAGAATCAAACGGTCTTGCCACAAGCACAGCCAACAAAATAGCACACTGCTGGCAGGAGACAGTCATTGCTCTAACATCTTTGGGGCTGCCAAAAATGAAAGCACTGCAGTAAAACTGCTGTCCCAAGCAACAAAATTCAACTTTAGACCTAAACTATTTTACAAGGCACCTGTTCAATGAGAGCCTGCATTAGGGGAGGTGGCTCATGGTGATAAATGACTCAGCTCGATCATTTCATAATCGCCTATCTCTTTTTCTCCTCATGTGGATTATACTTGTCTGTCTACCCCGTGCTGTTCCCCCTTGCTCCTTACCCCCTCAGGCATCCTTCATCAGCATTTTCTGGACCGCTCTTTCTTGCCTGTTTTCAACCTCTCCATGGAAATGTTCTCTTCCTGTATACCTTTCTTATAGTGTCTTAATAGATGGTTTGAATTCTTACTAAGAATTTAAGATACATCAGGGAATTTTTTCAGGGTCCATTTATTTATGCTAGTCATGAAATCTGATAATACACCCATTTTTGACTCATAGTTATATAACTGTTTCATTGTAATGCAGCTAGCGATTGCACAGAGAAGTTAAATAATAGACATATAGGATTTCAGTGATAAGAGGGTATTTAATTTTGTAGTTTTATTAATTTATTTATGTTAATTGATCCATTTAATTGTTCAACAGATACGTATTGTGCATATAACGTGTGAAAAGTGAGATTTGGTTTCTGCCCTTACGGACCTTTTAGTCTAATGGGAAAGCAGGCAATACTCAAACAATCACAAAATAAATGAAAAATTACCACTGTGATAATACTATGAGTATGTGTTATATGGAGAATTAACATGGGAGGTGAGAGAACGCTTCTCTGAGTGAGTGAAACTTGAGAGGAGGTCTGATGACAGACTAGATGTTGACTGGAGGACAGGCAGTGTGGGAGCTGGGGAACAGCATGTGCAAAGCCCTGTGGTGTTGGGGAGTATGGCACATTCAAGGAACTGAAAGAAGGACTTGTGATAAGAGTTCAGAGAGCAGTGCTGGATTTCCAAGCAGCTAGAGAGTCACTGAAATATTTTAGGAGGAAGGGTGACATGATCAGATTTGCGTTGCTAAAAGAATATTGATTAGATGGGCAGGTGATTAGAGGAGCAAGAGCCGATGGAGGATTCTCACAGTAGTCCTGATGAGACTGAAGGTAGCTTGGGTAGTGGTGGCGTGGTGGAGATGGAGAGAGGTGAGCAGAAATGAAAGGTATACATTTAATAAAACGTGGCAATAGATTGGACATAAGAGGAGATGGTGATGTTAGGCATGGGTTTTAGACTTCTGGCCAGCTCCAGTGGATGGATGAGGAACAATAAGAGAGAGCCAAGTTCATGGTGGAAGACCACAAGTTAGTTTCTTGTTGGACTGAGGTATTACCGGGGTGATTGAGGTATAGATGTCAGAAAGACAGTTGAATTTACATATCTGGAACTCTAGAAAAGGTCTAGGATAGAGTTATAAATGAGGGAACCAAAGCTCCAAGAAATTCTTGCTCAAAGCCACACAGCTATTAGGCGGTAGAGCCAAGATTAAATTGGGTCTTTTTTGCTTCTTGATTAATCATGTCTTTAATGCTACAAAGGGAAAAAGACACATGCAGTTAGGTGAGCCTACCAGTTATGCATCGTCCCCTTCCCCTGCCTCAGTGATGCTACTGTTGATGAAAAGGCAAAGCTAAATATCAGAAAAAAATAGCAAATTCATGCTTTCTCTTTAATTTTATTTGCATTGTGAGATTTAAGAGTTACGTTCACATTTCAATTTTATATTTCCGTTATGTCTAAATATAACAACTTGCCAACAGATTGGATTTGATTGCTCCTGAGAACCAAAGGTATTGCGCTATGCATTAATGTAAAAAGGTGGAAAGTGATTGTGATGTCTTGTCAGGTTTTTAAAAGAGAAAACAAAAATGTGGATATCTTTGAAAGATTCCATATTTAAGTCTCGCTGTGGTCTCTGTTTTAGAAGCCATAGAAGGAAGTAGTCCAGGGGGAAAACTGAGGGAGGGCCACAACTGGCATTAGGATAGCACAGGGACTATCGGAAAAGCCTCTTGTTTGTGGATAGCGTAATGAACAGGGGCAAACGTGCCCCTCCTTTAACTTGGCGTGTGTGTTCTGAGTGAGAGCAGGGTATAGAGGAGCACTGAGCTGTTAAATGCAGGCGCTTCCCATTATTCTCATTTCCTGGTGCATGTGCGCAGAACAGCATTTTTAAATGTTAATGATACTATTAATTCCCAAACTCTATTTTCAAATACAAAATCATCTATTCTTCTGCAAGGTTGAAACCTGACTTTCCATTATGTGGCATAAAAATGTCTCAACTCTTTGATTTGTTTTGCAAGGGAAAGATGATTTAAATGTTCTTCAGTGTCCTTTCTCTTGTCTCAAAGATGCTCAAGGGGTTTTTAATCCTAAAATTTCCATTTCAATTAAGTCTGAAGCTGCATATAGAAGACTGCTGGCAAGTCCTCCCTTCCCTCATCTTCCACCTGGCTCCTCCCTTCCGCAGCCCTTACTCCATGTGTCTGTGGGACTAGCCAGGCTAAGTGGCGTTATAGCCTCATAGAGTATTTTCTTCTGTGTTCCCATTGTTTTGCTAGGACTTACTTGTTGACCACCTGTTGAAGTGAGCTTTGAATGAAAAGACTGTGATGTCATTTCAATGTACGGAGTACATCAATACAGTATGTTTTGAGGGCCATAAGAAACCCTTTAATCAATACTCCCAAATATCCTCCTCCTGGGTTCTAGCACAGTGCTCCAAAGCCCTCCGTTAATTACTGAGTTAAAGCCTTGAAGTGCACGCCTAAGATATGACTATCTTCCTGGGAGGACTCAGATGTAGGAAAAGGTAAGTAAGGTGTTATATGACATTGCACATGCTGAGTGCTCTAATAGGTGATTATGAGTGAATCCATTAAGTATTCTGGTTGATGTTCTGTGCAACGTTATTATCATGTCTAGATATGTTACTTCATGGTAAAATAGTAGGACATAGTGACGCGAGCTTGGCAAGCTGAGGAGTCGAAAGAAAGATTTCTTGGATTCTCAAGGACTGGTAGTAGTGCTCCTTTATTCAGAGACTAGCATGGAATGGCATGGGGACAGGACCCATAGGCAGTGAAGAGCTGCAATGGGTTGAGAATTAGGGCTAAACTTATAAGGCATAGGTATGTGAGTTATTTCTTTACAAGGCAAAGGAAAGATTATGTAAAAATGTCATTAAAATGGTATCAGTGCAGGTGGAGTCTGGTTACTGGGTGGTTCTGTAACTTTGGATACGAATCAGGTCAAATCAGGTCAGGACGTCATATACTTCCTGGAGGATGATATAGATCGGTATGTAGGGCAGGACACCTTGGACTTCTCTCCCTGGGGCAGCCTTGATCCTCGTCAATAGGACTAGAACTTGGAGGTGTTTCAGGCTGCCATGTATGGTTGTGCAGTTTGTACACTGTGCAAACAAACATTGCACGCTGTGTTAAAGGGATGGGTGGTTGCCATGCTCCCTCCTCTCATAGCAATAACAGAAAGGAGATCCCACCACTCTTAGGGAGGATGGTAGGATGAACAGATCACAGAGATAGAACTACTCCACACCTATTTTATTTTCATTTCTTACAGTGAGGAGAATGCTTTTCAAATTGGGAAAGTCAGAACAATCAAGCATAAATGTTAGGTAAGGAGATAGATAATATATAGTTTTGAAAACTGAGTTCAAGTTTACTGACCAAGGTAAAAAGGAATTTATCCATACAATCTCAGAATATGTCAGTGCTTTTTGTACAGTCACTGAGAAGAGGAAAGGTGCCAGAATAATGATGATGTACAAACCTCTCTCTAATGACCAAAGAGTGGAAAATAGTAGGTTTGGGGAGCTGTGTGAATGGGGAGCAGGTAGTGAGCAAGCTGGTGACTTCATTGGCCAAAGTTCGAAGTCTTTGTTCCAGAGGTGGATGGCTTTCAAGTAGTTTTCTTCCTGGGTTCAATGTTTCCTTTTTCCTCCTTTTCTGGGGTGGAGGGCTAAGTTCCTTCAGGCACTCTGGTGCTTTCAGTCTCCTGATATCCAGGCTAAGAGCACTCCTCTTTCCCTTAAGCATATTTGCTTATTTTAAAAAAGAATTTTCTGCGTTTTCTCCTGAGGGCAAATGCACATTGGTGGCAAGCTACCTCTCATCCTTGAGAAGGGAGACAGGCCTGATGGGCGAATTCCTGCAAGGTCAGCACCCCTCTCTGTATTGTCTTTGTTGAATCTGAGTTGGGGGTTTCTCAGGCTTTGTTGTGAAGCACCCCAGTTCCGTCTGCAGTAGCAGGGTCACATTTTCTCCTGCCTCGTGTTTCCCTGACATTCTGATTCTAAGTGCTTTCCGTCCTCAAGATTGCTCTGCTTTCTCTCTTCTGATGGTTGACTTCCTTGTTTTTAGTGCTGGGATGGGATATTCTTTTAAAATTATGGTTTCCGTCATTTCAGAAGATCTGGGCGAGGAAGAAGAGTGTTAAAGGATAATTTTCAAAAACACAAAATCACGATTTGTACACAAATATAAAATGAAAACATGCTGCGGATTTTTATTTAACTCATTAACTAATGACAGAACCACTATCTATTAAAACTGATTCAAAAGAATCCAAAGAACAGACACATATATAGGTAATTGGGAATGCTGAGATGAATTTGCTAATAGATACAAAACTGGTCAAAATCCACTGGACAATAAAAAGTCTGGTTTGGAAATGTGTCATGTCAGGTTTTTCCATAGAGGGGATATCAATTTCACCTCCACTGCATAAATTTCTCTTACATTTTTTTGGGCACAAATCATTTGATCTGCAATTGGTTCTTTTTGTACCTTACAGAGTTATAAAATAACTCAATACAATGGAAGGCAGATAAAACTGGAAGGCTGCACTAGACAGAACACTCAGTCATCTTTGTTTCAAAGTTTTTCACATTTTTCTCCTGACACTTCATCCATGAAGTTGCCACTCCTCTTTCTCCCATTTCCATCAAGCTTTTGTTGCCCCTCCTCCTGTGATAGTAAAGACTCTTTTCAAGGTTAACAGTAATCTTTGTGTTTCTGTATCTAACAGATGCTCCAAGGGACTCAGCTAAGTTAAACCCTGGGCAGCATTTGATACAGTTGATCATTTTCACCTCTTGAGACACTGTCTTCCCTTCACTGGCTGCTTCTTCTCGGTCCCCTTCCTAGATCCTCTTCTTCTTTCAACATCTAAGCAGTGGAGAACCCCAAGACTCAGTTTTGGGCTTCTCATTTCCATATATACTTGCTGTCTTGGTAACTTCATCTGCCCCCAGGACCTTAAATGTTCTCTGTGGACTAAGTATTCCAAAATTTTTGTCTCCAGCCTTAGCATCTCTTCTGAACTCCAGTTTGTATCACACTGCCTGCTTGCATCTCTGCGGAAATTTCTTAATAAATTCAAAACTGAACTCTTGGGCTTTCCTTCTCCTGACATGCTCTCCGTTCCGTCTTTTCTATCTCAGGAAATGGCTATTCCATCGCTCCTGCTGCTGAGGCCACAAAACTTGGAGGCACCTTTGATTCTATTTCTTCTCTCTATCCCACTTCTACTTCTTAAGCAAATCCTTTGGGTTGTATCTTCAAAGTATCGGTTTTTCATTATTTCTACCAAATCTTTATTTTGGGTGTCCAAGTGCCCAGCTAAAATTTGGAGGCACTATTACCATGGAAGAAAAAGAAAAATTGGATTGAGTGACAGCCAGAAGGTTCTGATATAGTCTACCTGTGTGATCACCAAGTATCTGTGCACATTCTTCTTCCTGTGTACGGAGTACAGCCTCGAGGTGGACAGTCGCAAGTCCCATTCAACCTCAAGGTCAGGATCTCTGCGTGGTACAAACTCCTTCCCATAGTCCCAGATGTGGCTCTTCGTGATCCAGCAATCCATAAACTAAAGCACAAGCTCTCTGCCTCCAAATAGTACAGTGTAAAATGGTGGAGTAGAAACATAGTAACTGCAATGTAAACTCCTCTTTAGAAGAGGGGAGAATGGGAAACACGTCACGGGCACTGGTCCACAGCGATTACCGAGTCTTGCTGGGTATGAATAGTGAAGATTCCTTTCCATGGCAGTAGTGTAGGCTGCTAGATTAGCTCACCTCCAGCCCCTGGTTCTGCTTTCTGGGAAGAGCTCCCTTACCATTTGTCCTCTGTGACCCTGGCTCTGTGCTTGACTAGAATCTTCCCGATTGAATCTGAGATCTTTAGATGGGATGCATTTCTTGGGGCTCCATAGTTTACAAAGATTGCTTTATGCTGATGCCAATTTGGGGGCCAGAGTGGCTCTAAGCTGGCTTTACCCCCTTAGGCTTTTATAGGCTAGGCTTACGGTTCTTTGGCTATAAAATTCTCAAGCTAGCTCAGTACATTTCTAGGCAATTCCCTGTGCAAGTATCCATAGCCAAGGTCTTGTCTAGACATAATTTTAAGGTTGAAGTTGCTAGAGTTTTCCTTCCTGGACCCTGTGCTGTTCTCTTTCAATTTAATGTTGCCTCTCTGGAGGCTGTATGAAACAGTGGGCTTGGGCGGAAGGCAAGACTCTTAATGTGGTCTCTAACAGCAGAATTTTATGACCTTTAAGTGACCTTTGTATACCACAGTATCATTGATCTCTTGTTCAGGCTGCGGCTTTGAAGCCTGGTTATCATTGTTTCAGTCTGGGATATAAAAGCAGTTGGCTTTTCAGTCCTGCGAGGCTCCAAATTGCAGCAGAAAGAACATTGTCCTTGGCGTCTAACTTTCCATCTCAGCTTGCAGACTGGTGAGCTCTAGGCTGAGTTTCTCTCTTTCATAGTCAAGAAGCACAAATTACAACATCCTGATTTTTTTCCTACCATTTCCCTGAGTGCTTCAGCCTTGGGCAGCACATCGTCTCCTGTGGTAGAGTAGGAGACAGAATAATCATATATTTTGCCACCTCCAAACAAGAATACCAGCTCTCTATCCTATTATATCTGTGTCCTTGTCACTCTCCCCCAGTAGCCGGCACTAAGTCAATGCCATTTATTCTAGGTTTGATTCCAGGCAGCCCACAACTTCCAGGCATAAAATTGTGTATCAGTTAAGATTAGGTTCAGCTGGGAATAATAGAAAACTCTCCCAAATACCAGAGATTTAAACAAGATGGAAACTTCTTTCTCTCTCGTGGGAAAGTCTGGGGATTAGCAGTCAAGAGTTGCTGTGGTGGCTCAGCCCACAAAGCCCTCAGGGATCCAGGCTCCTTCCTGTTCACTGACATACTGTCCCTAGGGCATGGTCCTTGTCCTTGTGTGCTCCAGCCATCACATCCACAGCCCAAGGAGCTAGAAAGAGGGAGGGACAAGGAAGGAAAGAGGCAAAGGATGCATACCAGCTAAAGTTCCTGGATGTTACATGATGCTTCCATTTGCATTTTTTTAGCCAGAATTTAATCATATGGGTATGCTAGCTGCAAGGGAGGCTGAGCAACGAGAGAAGGATGCATATTGAAAAGCATCTCTACCATGGCAGCCTGTTCAATCAACACCAGCTAGCTTCTACACTCTCTATGGCAGCTCCTTTCTTATTGCAATATTAAAGGGACTTCCCCCCCCCCAGCTTTATTGAGGTATGATTGACAAATAAAAAAATGACTATATTTAAGGTGTACAATGTGGTGTTTTGGTATAGTATACCTGGTATAATGATTCTAAAGTGAATTTCCACCGTGAATCAATGACATTGTACGTTACAGTGGAAGTTAAAATAGCTGGGAATTCAGCTTCCAAAGCTCCATGGTCAGAGCTTTCAATGTTAACATAAGAAAATAGAAAGAAAAATTTTACTACTGGTTTTCTCATTTGTCAGCAACTTTTCTTGGCAGGAACCCCACCCAAAACTCATCATCATGAAAAATAACTTGTTCCAAATCATGTCATTAGTTAATGTGAGAACCAGCACTAACACTTGATTCTTTCAGTGCCTAAACTAACTCTCTTTCTGCTGTATCATTATGTAAATAACGTATTTATGCATAGAGACACAGATTTGAAAGACTGCATTTTCAAACTGGTAGGTAAATCACGGAATATTGTCCTGCAAGGAATTAATAAATATGCCATAAAAAAGGGAGTATTGTACTCAAATTTGAGAAGAATTGGTTGCTCAAAGAAAGCTGGGATTTTTCGTCACAGGACTTCTCAAGGCCTTTAATATACTAATGTGCACTGTGAATCTTTAAGACAGATTTATATTGTAAATTTCTTTGACCACTTAACACTTTATTTCACCCTACACCCTAGTAATATCACCCAGAAAAGTTCGTCATGGAGCACTTGTTGGGAAATGCTCACATATTTCAGGAGCAATGACTTCACAATGCTGGACACTTGGAGCCTGCAAAGAATAAAAGAGCCCCTTATCCCAATACCATGCAATCTGATTGGAGAAAGAAACCATGATTACATGAAAAATGAAATTAAATTACATGAATTCGGGGTGGCCCAGTGATTAAATTCACATGTTCCGCTTTGGGGGCCCAGGGTTCGCTGGTTCAGATTCCAGGTGCGGACCTACATGCTGCTTGGCAAGCCATGCTGTGGCAGGCATCCCACATATAAAAGTAGAGGAAGATGGACACAGCTGTTAGCTCAGGGCCAGTCTTCCTCAGCAAAAAGAGGAGGATTGGTAGCAGATGTTAGCTCATGGCTGATCTTCCTCAAAAAAAAAAAAAATTACATGAATTCACGTAACATTTAACAATTATCTAATTAATGCCTACTGTATGACGTTTACTATTCCAGGCTCTGGGGATAAAACTGAACAATACAACTGAGATCCTTTTCCTCACAGAGTTGACTTTTAAGTGAATCATATAGCAAGTCAAGGCTAGTCTCCTTTTTGGTCAATACTCATCAAATGAATAGAGTCATTCTCAATCTGTGGACCATACAGCCTCACGGCTGCAGAATTATATAGGATTCTTGAATGACTTTATATGTATACCAAGTATTGTCTGCAGACTAAATAAATAGACCAAAGTATAATCATTGTTGAGTCTGCATCATGGTTTAATTTTAAATAGATGTTACTTGGATAGTTGAAGGGCACTGTAATAGATAGGAGATGTAGAATCATTGAAGAGGGGATCTAATAATGGCACTTGGTTTGGAGGTTAGAACCAGTAATTGGTTTGTTTTTGCTATAGGGTTATATAGGGAAAAAGTGGATAGACTTTCCTTTCATGCTTCATTGGCATAGCAGGCCATGCAGGTCTCTTTTCCTCTCCATTAGGGTCACAGGTCTAATGGCAGCTTTATCGATATTGGCCCCACAACTCGTTTCTTTTTAAGCAGTTGCAAAATAATCTATGAAAGAGAAAATGGGCTGGAGTCAGCCTTTCTTCACCCCTAAGCTGAGCGCTGCATCTCTGCCTTGACCCTCTACCACGATGCAGACTCCCAATTAGGGCTCATCGGCAGACTTGAGGGAATGCAAGGGTGACGCAAGATGTTGGTGTCCTCATGCAGAGACTAGCAGTGATGATGTGACATTCACTCTGACACTGGCATCATGCAGACCCGCTCTGCACTTATATCAGTACTACCTGGGGTGACAACAGCAGATCAGGTCTTAACTAGTAGCGGGTACAGTCTGCTGGTTACTGTCCAATTTCCATTCTAGACTTCCATTTTAAGAAAAAATGCTTGACAAATGCTCTGCTTGAGAAACTTTGGTTTTGTGGCATGCTAGCTTTTATGTTAGGAAGGCTGATATACAAACACCCTCCTAGGGAATCATGTGTGCTCTGCTATCAGATAATAGTGTTTATTGAGCATGTGACATGTGCCTAGATATAGGATACTGAGAGGGACTCATGTGTGTTGGAGAGCACTCATTCTCAAAAATAGATTGCAGAGTCAAGGCTAAGGCATGGACCACTGGCAGAGTATACAGGTCAGTGTACGGCCACGTGATAATGTATGGTAGAGATGGAATGGAGCAGGAGTTCAAAGTGAGAAGACGTTAGCAGGTTGAGAGATTCACGGTTCGTAAAAGAAGTAGAATTGAAAGGTAGATAGGATTCAAGCATATCATCTGTTTCCTTTTCTATTATTCGAGTCCCTGAATCTCCATTTCTTGTGGCTGCACATTCCTTGTAGCTGGAGAGGACCAGGAAAATACTCTTATATTGCTATTGATGATATTCAGCTCATTTTTGTGGCCAAGATTCTGTTCTCCTAATCAGGATATTTTGGGTCAGGAAGGTCGGAAAACAGATCGATCGCTTCTGATGGTTCCCAATGACTGACAAAGGACCCCTGCAGTCCAGTGACTGAGCATGAGGGTACTTCAATAATAATGCCCCAGAAACTCCCAAGTTACTTTTATGAGGAAGTTGGAGAATATGTATAGATGTGGCACAGAAAGTGTCACAATACAACACAAATGTAGAATGCACTTTTAGCTACATTCCTGCAGAAGGCAATGCTTCCATTGCTCCTGCAATGTCACAGAGCTCAGACAGATCTTGGAATTTCCGTGAAGCCGCTTTGCAGACACCGGGCTCCGAGTGTGGAGGCAGACAGGGAGAGCTGCAGCGTTTTGCAGTCTCCCAGGGTCAATGATAGAAGCCTGCAGATGATCTGTGAGAGTGAGAAAGATTCTGAAGCAAGACCATTCAGGGAAAGAACAATGGTGGAGAGCCACACGGAGGTGGAACAAAGACCCCCACGAGTGTTCCCTTAGCCACGGCAGTCGAAGGTTATTACCACTTGCTAAACCCTATATGTTGTTACATACAAATATCTATAGTAAATTGCTTATAATGTTTATTGGCAAATGTGAATTCGGTCATCCTGACAATTCCTTTTATCTTCATAAACTCCTGAAGTTAAAGATACTCCCTCTCGGTATTATTACTCTATATAAATACATGGGAAGTTTGATAGCAGACATGAACCCCCAGTGAAGGCAGAACCAGATGGTCAGCACCCCCAAATATTTCTGTTTGAGTGTGTTACATCTTTCACATCTCTAGCAAGGAAGATTTAATTCCAAACTTCTTTCCCTGTTTATGATGGAAAAAATTTGAAACCAGAGGCAACACAACATTTAAAATGTTTATTCTAGGATAGCGCTTTCAAAAGTTATCTCAGAAAGGAAATGAATCAAGAGAGATTTTGTGATTCATTTAACAAAACAATAGGGGTGATGAAAATAGCTCTGAAACGATAGAGTCTTCAGGAAGTGCAGTTCCAAAGCGAGGAAGCTGCAGCCCAACTGTTTAATGACTTTGACTTACCAGTGCATCCAGCTCTCAGGAAGGGGCTGGAGGCTGGTTGGAAGCGCTGCTCTCATTTTCAGAAATCCTGTTGGTTGATGATGGAAACTACTAATATGAGCCTGAACATTCTGGATAATGAATATTACATAAGGAGTGGGAGAAATATTGCAAAGAACGCTGTGAGAACAGAAGAAATTAAGCAGTATTGAATCCCTCGGCTAAGACGCTGTGCCTGGGAAAAAAATATCATGCTATCCTTGTAAGAGATTGACTTGTTTTATTTTTTAAAACAAGTAGATTATTTAAACAAGTTTTAAAACAAATAGACTGTTTTAATCAACTTGTAGATTTTAATCAGCTTTACTTAGGCTGTAAAGTAAAACAAACAAATGATCAAAGGCAACACATTCAACATTTGATTATTCTCACCAGATACTCTTTGTATTCTTTCATAATTGTCAGCAGTAATTCAAGCATGTCTTATTAAATCGAGCTAATGTATTGTTGTAATGAATTCTTATGCATGTGACTCTTGGCCACACTCTTGCTTTTACTGTCTCGAGCCAGACATGGCGGGCAGGTTTCATTTGTTGGGTCAGCACCAATTGATTGGAGTGAGTTGACTATGCTGTATGTTGAGAAGTATTCTGAGGGTATTTCTGAGCTAAGGAGGTAAGAGAAGAATGTGATTAATTCGTGGTGTTTGACATGGATTTGAAGGGAATGGTGATAGAGGTGGCTGCCATGTTTTTACTGTTTTTAGAATTTTAAGTCCTCAGCTAGAAACCCAGAAATTATCTCCAGTGGATCCTTAGTAATCTGACAATGCAATATTTGTTGAATTAAGTAGATACTCAACTTCCCCATGGAATCATCGGGGGTATTTCCCAGGTGTGGGTTGTTCAAACGACTTCCCAGAGAAACATTTCTCTATTCAACACTTTTGGAACTTAAATCCTAAACACTGACTCCACAATGATGTAATCTGAGAAATGAAGAAAGACTTTTGCTAAAATTGGCTCTGTGTGTTCAAGGCACTCCATTCTTTTTTTCCCCAATGAAGGATAACATACTTAAAAAGAAAAAATTTAAATCAATCATGTACTAAAAATCTGAGTAAACGTTTCCTGGACAAGATCTGAATCAGAAACACCAAGCGGTGATGGGGCTGAAGCCACAGACCAGCTGGAATCTGGGACCGGATGCATGCTTGGTGGCTGGAAGTTTGGTTCCTCTGGGCTGATAGTATTAAAATTGCTCCTTACGAGACGGGGAAATAGAGTCAGGCTGAGCATTTGAAACCAGGGTCCTGGTGGGACTTTACTTCTTGTTAAAGGAAGCTGGGAAGAAAAATCTGCTGCTGACCAATGCCTGGAAAGTGACCCAGATCCAGACTGTCAACTGAGAATTGAAGCAAAGGGCTCCCTAGATGGGTGTCTGCTATATTCCTAATCCCATTCTAGGGTTGTAACGCACATCCACCAATTTGTTGTTTTTGTTGTTAGTGCCGTGAGTCAATTCTGACTCCTAGCTACATGTAGCCCCAGTAGGACAACCGACAGATGGATGGCGTGGTTCCCTGCCACACTGCAGCAGTGAGAGTGCCCAACCTTAACCACTGGATCACCAGGGCTGGCCTAATCCACCAGTACTGACTTAATCTGATCTGAGAGTAAAGTAACCATAAAACCTCTGGACAGGAAGGGGTGGAGGAGAGGAAGAGAAAGAAAAATGACTTCAACACAAAAATAAGCTTGTAACCAAAATCCCAAAGAGAGACATGAGAAAGACAGCCAATACAATCGATAGTGGGAAGATGAAAAAGAGGAATTCAACCCGGTTGAAATAAAAATAATAAAGCTATTTTAAAAGCTATCTTTTAAGAACTCGTTAGCAGTTTAGCAGTATGTCAAGGATCCTCAAGGAGACGGATGAGGCATAATAACATTTATTTTTCTTTAACAAAATAAACAGTAAATTCTTAAATAAAACACAGAGATGTGAACCAATATTAGGTAGATGTAAAAATAAATCAATATTAATCTTGGAAATAAAATTGTAGGTCACTGACCTAATGAAGGAGAACATTAGTAAGTTATAATACAGAAGAATTCACCCAGAAAGCACATTTTGAAGATTTGAAAAAAACAGTTAAGAGATATAGAAGATAGATTGACAGGCTCCAGTCTGCATCTTATAGGAGTTCCCAAGGAATGGGATAAAGAAAATAAAAGAAATATTTGAAAGCTTATGGCTAGGATTTTTCCACAACTTAAGAAAGATAAAGCTTCGCAGATTAAATTTAAAACAAGTAAGTATTATTACTTACTGAAGAATAAAGGAAAACCTTAAGAACAAAATTTAGTTCCCAGAGAGCAAAGTCAGCTTTCTTACAAAAAACGACAATTAGACCAATGGCAAAGATCTTGTCAGTAACAGAAGACACTGAAATAAACTGAGAAAATAATATCGCCAAAGTTCCAAGGGCAAAGAATTGTAAATTTAGAATCGTATACCCTAAATTATTATACAAATAAAAACATTTTAGTAATACAAGTACTAAGAGTTTACCACTGACGGGTCTACGCTAAAAAAAAAATATTAAAAGAACTAAAGGCAAAAGTAAATCCAGAAGGAAGGTGTAGGATGCACGAAATGATGGGGAACACAAACAGAATAAAATGTCAATAAATTTTAACTACTGACTGTAAAACTAATTAAATTTGCTTTGTACACACAAAGAATGTAGAAAGTAAACTGTTTGTAAAAATAATGAGATGGAGCTATGTTTAAAGGGTGATTCAAGCATTTTAAAGTCTTTGTCTCGTCCAGGAGGAGGATAGAGCTACTGAATAAACTTAGAATTTAGAAAACAAACTAAAACTATTTAGTAGACCTTTATGTTTTTTAAGGACATAAAATAATATTCAATTAAATGGAAAGTTACAAAATGTACATAGAGGAGATCACTCAATATCTTATATCAACACTCTCAATTAACATATGAATTAAATGCATTTCCAATTAAATAAAAACTGAGCCTTTTTGGGGGAACCTTGATAATTCATTTTTAAAATTCATACGGATGATTAAATGTCCAGAATAACCAATAATTTTGAAGTAGAGTAAGATGAGTACATTTCTCCTATCAGATATCTAAACTTTTTATAAAGTTATAGTTACTTAGACAATGTGGTATTTACCTATGGAAAGGCAAATAGAACAATTAAATGAAATAGAGAAACGCAAAACAGCCAACATATTAAAAAAAAGACAAGTTGGTTTATGACGGAGGTAGTATTCTAAGGCACTGAGGAAAGAATGGGTTATTTAGTAAACAGTGCTGATTATCCAAATGGAAAAAAGTTAAACCAATTTGTTTTTTTGGTTGTTGTTATTGTCATTTTGAGGAAGATTAGCCCTGAGCTCACATCTGTGCCCATCTTGCTCTCCTTTATATGTGGGGTGCCTGCCACAGCATGGCTTGCCAAACAGTGCGTAGGTCCACACCTGGGATCCGAACTGCGGAACCGTGGGCCGCCAAAGTGGAACGTGTGAACTTAACTGCTGCACCACCAGGCTGGCCCCTAAACTAATTTCTTGTTTTAACCACTTATAAAAAATAATCCACATGGATTAATGATTTGTACGTTAAAAACGGAATTTTAAAACTTTTAGAAGAAAACAGAGGAAACTGTCTTCGTAAGTTTAGGAATAGGAAAAGACTTCTCAAGATGCCAAAAAGCAATGAAGGAAAATATTGCTAAATTTGACTTCATCAAAAACATTTTCTGTACAGAAAACCACAAATAAATTGAAAATATGTTGCAGATTGACGAAGGACTAGTATCTAGAATACGTAAATAGCTTACAGAAATCAATGAGCATAGAACCAACAATTCAATATAAAAATAAGTAAAGAATATGACTGCACAATTCACAAAAAGTAAACCTGAATGGACAATAAACACACGAAAAAGCGCTCAATCTCTTTTGTTTGCCGTTGGCTTGGAGTATCGTCTTCCATCCCTTCACTCTAAGCTGTGGCTGTCTTTGGAGCTGAGATGTGTTTCCTGGAGGCAGCATATAGTTGAGTCCTGTTCCTTAATCCATCCTGCCACTCTATGTCTTTTGATTGGAGAATTCAATGCATTTAGGTCTAGAACGATTATTGACATATAAGGGTTTAATACTGCTGTCTTATCACCCATTTTCCAGTTCTGCATTTCCTTTGTTTCTCGTCCCATGTATTTCAGACTACCAATTTGATAAGGTAGTTTTCTATGATGGTTTTCTTCATTTTCCCCTTGTTTATCATATACGTCTCTGTTCTAATTGTTTGTTCAGTGGTTACATTTAGGTAAAAAGTGCTCAATCTCAGTAGTGGTGAAGGATAAGCAAATCAAAGCAAAGTGAAACACCATTTCATAGGATTGGCAAACATTTAATAACTCTGAAAATACCAAGTGTTGGCAAGGATAGATAGTAATGGGGACTCCCATACATTGCTAGTGGGAGTATAAATCGGATCAACCACTTTGATGACTTACGTGGCGATAGTTAATAAAGTTTAAGATATGCCAGCTCACTAATTCCACTTTGAGTTATGTATATACACCCTAGAGAAATTTTGCATGTGTATTTAAAGGGACACACATAATCATTTTAATTAAAGCCCTGTTTGTAACCAAGAAATGTTGTAAACAACCAAAATGTCCATCAATGGGACATGGAAAAATAAATCATGGAATAAGGATCCATGGGAATACTACACTATAGGTGGATGAACCAGGACCACATTTATGAATATGGATACTTAAACATATAATATTGAGTGAAAAAGCAAGTGGCAGAGTGTTATATACAGTAGGAGAGCATCTATTTAAAGCTGAAACACCCATGACCATACTATGTTATTTGTGAGCACAGGCGCATATAGAAGGTAGCAGTGTAGTAGTGTGAGAACACGCATGGGGATGAATCCCATTAATCTCAGGACTGTGATTGCCTCTGGGTAGGAAGAAAGCAAATGGGATCGAAGTGGAGTTAGTAGAGGGCTCCAACAATTTCTGCAATATTTTATTTCTTAAAACAAAATAAAACACAACAAAGAAACAGCACAATATTTGAAGCACATGGGGAAAAACGTCAACATTTGTTCCTGTGGGGTCCTGTGCCTGCATTGTTCTTTATACTTTCCCGTAAGTTGGAAATATTTCAGACGTACAAGTTATTAGTAGAGAATAAAAACCAAATCTCTGAATTCCCATGTTAGCAGTGGAATGGAGTTTGGCGGGCTGTTCCCAAACAGATATGACATGACATGATATGATATGAAACAGATATGATATGATGTGACATGACAGATATGATATGACATGATAATTTTCCAGGGATAGTCATGAATCTACTATCTTTTTAAAGAAAAAGAATCAGCCCAGGGCAGGTATTGGCAGAGTATCCAGGGCTATCATGGACTTATTCTCCTTTGCCCTCCCACCTCCCAATACAGAAAAAGGTGACTCTCAATTGTACTGGTAGCCCCAGAAAAAGAACATTGCACAACTTGACGTTGCCTTGTGTGTGTCTTTACCCTTGGCACTTTGTGCCTATTCAGATTTTTGCATCAGCATCCATCCCCCTATCAAGTTATTTGCATTTTCTTTATATTTTTTGTCATTTTCTAAAAAAAATTTTGTGTTCTTTGGTACTTGGAATCTGTGACTAAGGATATAATTTTTGCCATTTTGGGGGAAAATGTTTGCTAAAATGTTTTGCTCATGATTAATATTAATATTAATGTTCCCACAAATATTTATAGATTTATGTATAGAATGGGTATTTTAAACATTTTTAGAAGTATGCTTTTCTCATATTCTAAGAGTTCAGGTTCTGTTAAAACTACGTGTTTAAATATTTTTAAAAGTTATCAATCAAGTATTTTTTACTTTTTTTTTTTTTTGAGGAAGATTAGCCCTGAGCTAACTAACATCCGCTGCCAATCCTCCTCTTTTTGCTGAGGAAGACTGGCCCTGAGCTAACATCCGTGCCCATCTTCCTCTACTTTATATGTGGGACACCTACCACAGCATGGCTTGCCACGCCATGCTATGTCTGCACCTGGGATCCAAACCGGAGAATCCTGGGCCACTGAAGCACAACGTGTGAATTTAACCACTGGGCCACCAGGCTGGCCCCTTTTTTACATTTTTAGTAGACACTAAGTGGATAAATGAAATCAGCTTCCTCACTTTAATATACCTGAATGTGGAGTGTGCATTGTAGAAGGTAGTATAAGATTGTGCAAGTGTCTTCAGAAACTTGGAGAAGTAATTTCCACGCTGGCTGTTGAAATTGGGTGTGCACTTGCTTCTCACCCCACTAGGTGGCGCTGCTGAGAGCCAGCTCTCCCGGCGGCTCCTCTGAATGGGGCTCCACGGAAGCTCGAGAAAATCATATCTTTGCTGGGTGAATAGTACTGAGAAGTAAATGTTTTAAAAAGAAACTAAGGAGATATAAGAACTTCATCTTAATATTTCAGGCAAGAAGCTGTGGAACTGAAAGGTTTTGATCTTCATCAAAAAGCATTACATCCTTGGTCAAGTGGGTTACATATTTTTTCGTCCTTCAGGAACAACACAGATAGATAACCCCCATTTTTTAAATTAAAAAAAATAATTTTTTTATCAAAAGGTAAATCAGTGTTTTCTCTGATGCGTGATTAATTAAGGGCTGCTGATATAGTAAATGTAATAATTACTATGTACGTGTAGGGCTTTCAGATACTTCGTCTCATATGACTCATCATAAGCCTGTGATGGTGGTAAACGCATCATTTTCAAGATGAGGAAATGAGGTTCAGAGATAGAAAAATATTCATTCTCTCATTCAAATAACTGTTCAGTTGCTTTGCCTTGTCGCATCTGGTTTGCAGCCCATCTGACCCAAAGTCAGGTGAACCCAGACTGATGAAGATAAAGGTGATTTTGGAAGAAGGGAGTCATTGCACACTTTTTTTTGGCCTCAGACTTGGGAGAGGGAAGTGTTTCATTTTGCCTGGTTTGGACCAGGATGGCTTCTCTCCCTGCCAAGTCCTCAGGTGCTGGATGGAAGTGCCAAGTGTTGGGCTGGACCCGAGTGGGGAGAGGCCAGGAAATGACAGCTCTTGGGAAGTGCTTTACCTCTCACAGCCCGCTGAGGGGCAAGTTAGCACCTGCCTGTCCTTGCTCTGTGTTGGGACAGACACACTCAAAGTTTACAAGTGGGAATAGGTGGGCCCGTAATCCCCTGCTCCAGCGATAGCTTTAATGGATAGCAGTCTTTGAAGGCCCTCCTGTCACAAGTGAAATAGTTCAACGTTCCCAGGACAAAGCTGGTTCTTTAGCACAAAGGACTGGCTTTACCAGTGGACAGAGTAGGGGCTTTCCTCTATGGGGCTATTGGCTGGATGACTAACAGGATCCTTCACTTGAATATAATACATTTTTAAAAATCTCATTTTTAGAGATTCACTTCCTTTCCGTTAAAAATAATGGGGTAAGAACCGTGTCTCTCAACCCCTGTTTCCATCTGGCTTGTCTGCCTTGTGGTACGGCAAGTGGAAAACGATGAACTTTCTTTCCCAGACTGCCTTGGAGCAGGGCTTTGGATAGGATTCGGGTTCCACCAGTTGGTCACACTTGAAGGAGACAAATTCAGAAATGAGTTGGAAAGGAAAAGGAGAGCGGGGCTGTTGCAGGAGGCATCTATTTTGCTCATGAGGGTCCAGCAGGTGTGGTATCGCTCCAGGGCCAACAGCTGTAAAGGGGCCTCCTGGTCCCCATATCAGAGCTGGCACAGGTGACCTGGGAGCCAGCAGCTGGGACAGCATCTTCCTAATTCCAGATTCCTGACTGTGGTGGAGGTAGGAGTTCCACTTTGGGTCAGTTTTCAGTGGTGTTTTGGGAGTCAGGCCCAGCCTGGACCCTGCTCCTTTAGGCATTTCAATAATTTTGTGAGCACCCAATCACCTGTATTAAATATTTCTTTTCCCCAAACATGGCCATAGTGATTTTATTCGCAACCGAATCCAGCAGCTGTGCTTCAAAAATCTTGTAATCTTTTGGCTCAATAGGTTTCATCCTTCACAATTGCTGTGATTGTGCACAAAAGCAGTAGGAATTTTTATGGGGTGAAAGAGAGAAACAGGGTGACATGGTGAAGGGCATGCGAGCTTTGGAGGCAGAACGCCTGGTTTTCACACCCGCTGTGCCACTTAATAGTTGTGGGTCCTTGAGCCAACTTCTTTCTCTCTGTGCTTTAGTTTCTTCTTACAAAATGGGAACAAAACTATATACCTTTCAGGGATGCTACGAGAATTAAATAATATGGAAATATATGAAAAGCACCTTCTATGTAGCAGGCACTCAATAGATATTAGACATAATTATAAATAACTACACATAATGTATGTGAATATATAAGGTGAAGATATGAAAGACAGCAAAATGAGTGAGTGTGCGTGTGTGTGTGTGTGTGTCGGAGGTAGAGGTGGGAATGGTGAGCGACCACATGAATACTTACAGAGGCATCAGGAAAGGAATGAAAACGTTTCAAAAGGGCTGGTGAGAGGCCATTGCAGTCCAACTTTGTTGCCTTACAGACCAATTTGTTACTAAGGTGACATACTTCTCATCCACAGAAATGTTCCCTAATACCTTACACATAATTAATTAGCTTTCATGCAGTTGTGAGTATGGACTCGATTCAAATCGTGGTTGCAATCCTTACTTGCTCTATGACCACAGGCAAGTTCTGGACCTTCCTTTGCTGCAGTTTGTTCATCAGTAAAATGGGCATAAAAATAAGACCTACCTCATTGGATTTTTTGAAGTTTAAATGAGTTAATACACATGAATCATTTAGACTGGTGCCTGGTACAGGGTAAGTACTCAATAAAATGACTACTGTTCTTATTGATTAATTATAATTTGTCATCATGGAGTCAGCATGTATATGTGCATATGCATAACATTGTATATATGTGCTCTTGGTACATATGTGTGCGCACACATGATTATACTTGAATTTACGTGCACACATGCACTTTAGGTATGTGTGTGTTATATATACATGTATTGGCCGTGTGCCGTATGATGCATGTGCTCGTGTTTGCATGCATGCATTAGTGCTTGTATAGGGGTGTGTCTGTTGTACATACTTGTGTGTAGATGTGCCTGGGTACGTGTGTGTATATGTGAATGTGTGGATGTTTGTGTATATCTTAGGTATCTCCAGACATACGTTCACATGTGTATGTGCAAGAGTTGCTGTGTGTGGCTGTCTGGGATGTGCAGTACATAACCTCGAGAAGGCCATTTGCATTATGGTCTGTATGAATGCACAGCCACGTGTGTGTGTGTGTGTGTGACTTGCATAAGTGGGAGACCAAGTAAAGGCACCACTAGAGGGCGCGATTTCCCCCTTTTTACGTTGAAATGCAAGCGATCTAGGTTTTCTCTCTCCTTCCCACCCTACTGGAAAGAAAGGAAAAAAACAAGATAAAACTATATTTTGTGCAATATATATTTGCCTAAACTACTTTATGCCTGGTTTGGTTTAATGGGTTTTACCTTTATTGTTTGTCATTGTTTGAATCCAGCACAGCTGGTTTGGCAATCTAAGGAACATTAACACTTTGGAAAGCACACATGAGCCCTAAAGTAATCTTGGATTAAGCCATTCCAGAAATCTTGGCAAGAACATTTCCTGGCAGTTCAGGGAAGCTATGGGCCTTCAGGATGTAGGACCAAATATCACCCAGAACTCCACTTCTCATTTGCCAAATTCAGTTTTCATAAAACCATAGGCTTTTAGATGAGGCTGCCACTTTGGGCAGAGATTTAGGTGTTCTCAATCTTTTATCTGACTCCACACTCATCATATGTGTGATACAGTCTTATCAGTAACATCTCCCAGTTGAGAATCACTAATTTAGGGCAGCAACTTTTTAAATGAATGACTGTCGCCAAGGCTTGGAGTAAAGGAATTTTCCCACCGTCACACAGCCAGGTGGGAGCAGAGCGGGACCTGAGTCTAGAGGTCTTAGCTCCCAGTTGAGCTGCACATTTATATTTGTTTTTATTTCTAGCTTGATTACTGCTAAGTTTTCAGGCAAGGATTCTAGTCTGGTGCTCCTAGAAGCATTCTCCCAGGGACAGGCAGTATAAATACTCAAGTCCTTATACTTGTATTTATAGGTTCTCTATTCAGTAGAGAGATGGGAGTGTGCAGAACCAAGAAGAGTGGACTGAATTTTCCTAGCCCTCAGATTCCTTATCCTGCCATCTTCTTAGCTTTGGAGATAATTCCTGCAGTTGAATCCTGACATTAAAGAGAAGAAGCCTCTATAAAAAACACGCGTTGGGGCTGGCCCAGTGGCTTAGTGGTTAAGTTTGTGTGCTCCGCTTTGGAAGCCTGGGGTTTGCAGGTTTGGATCCCGGGTGCAGACCTAGCACCACTCGTCGAGCCGTGCTGTAGCGGCATCCCATACAAAGTGGAAGAACTTTGGCACAGATGTTAGCTCAGGGCCAATCTTCTTCACACACACAAAAAACCCAAAAAACTCAGACCAAACAAACAAGTAAACAAAAAACATGTGTTGAGTGGGGTTTAAGTGGTTCCTAACTAACCTCTCTCAGCTTCTGGATAAAGTACCCCAGAAGACATTAAAAAATATGAGGAATATGACTGACAGTTAACCCATCGCCACAAACTACAGGGCTGAAGAACTGGGTTGAACAACACAATGAGCAGCCCACCTGTGCTTCGAAATGGGCTAAGACAGCCTTCCTAAGGGTAGGTAGAAAGTGCCCTTTGTACCCATTCCACGTGAACTACCTGCACCTGAAATGCAAGATCTGTATCAACCAGAAAACTATACTTCCATCTCCTTTACTGCATGGCTGATGTATTAATAATTGAATGTTACCACAATACAATCTCCTCTCTTGCTTTCATTGCAACACCTCCATTCAGAGATCGGGACCTCCATGGGCAGGAAATGGTGGTGGGGAACTTGCTGGAGTACATGATATCCTCCCTGGGGCTGATCCCACAAGTGCTGGGCTGAAGGCAGGCGTGGAGAGATTTACTCCATCTGTTCAACACGCCAGAGAAGCAGCCAGTCAGAGTTGGGGAAGATGTCACAGAAGCCTGGCAGGCCTGCTCTTGAGGAAAGTGCATTCAAGACAGGAAACTGGTCTGAATTGTGCACAGCAACCTATGAATTTGAGACGGGATTTTAAATAAGGATGAAATGGAACAGAGAGTTGGGTCAAGGACATTCCAAACTCCTGGTCTCTTGGCAAATGCAGGTCTGGATAGATAGCTTCTCATTTGAGTTTTAATAAAAATAGAATAAAAAATCCCCAACAAGAATATGTTTCCTATGAGACAGAACTTTCTGCAAAATAAGTGAGAAGATTCATCATCCTGAAATTCAGAGCAAGAGCAGACATTAAAATTATTTACTGTAGGGAGCACAGGGAAAATTTAGCTGCCTCAATAAAAAGCTAGAAGACACGGTATCTATGAAACAAAAGCAGAAAACTAAGAGGGGAGAAAAACCAGAGATGTAATCAGGGCAACTGGTTTAATAGGAAAGGATGAAAAAATTAAAAATGAAGCGGAACTTAAATTCTCATCAGAAGCAGTAATGAGAAGAAAGGACATTACTAAACACCAAATCGATGATGTAGAAGGCAACAGAGCAGCTCTCTCAGAATCCAGAGGAAAACGATAGAGAGTAAATGATGAAAGATAAAGTGATATTCTATACATATGTGTATCAGACGATATATACCTGTACATCCGTATATGTGTATGTGCATATATGTACAGATATATGGATATGGACACACATGTTTATTTATAGAGTAGGAAACCAACTTAATCATTGTACATGTTCCCAAGGAGGTACTAGAACATTCCAAATGGAAGCAATAAGTAACAATATATTTAAACTTAAATTTTCCAGAGTTGAAAAAAGATTTGAACAGGCTGATTGAAAACCTCTATATTGTCAGAATCATTGAAAAGTGACCTTGATGAGGATCAAGGCTGCCCCAGGGGGAGAAGCCCAAGGTGTCCTGCCCTATATCGATCTATATCATCCTCCGGGAAGCATAGGACATCCTGACCTGATCTGACCTGATTTGTATCCAAAGACGTAGGACCACCCGACAACCAGACCCCACCTGCACTGATACCATTTTAACGATTTTTTTTCATGATCTTTCCTTTGTCTTGTAAAGAAATAACTCACATATCTATGCCTTATAAATTTAGCTCTAACCCTCAACCCATTGCAGCTCTTCACTGCCCATGGGTCCTGTCCCCATGCTGCAGCTCTTTGCTGCCCGTGGGTCCTATCTCCATGCTACTCCATGCTATTCCCTGAATAAAGGAGCACTACTTCCAGATCTTGAGAGTCCAAGAAATCTTTCCTTTGACTCCTCAGCTCACTGAACCCGCATCAACCTGACTCAGAGTCAAATTTTTGAATTGCAAGGATACAGGAATAATGCTCGCATATGTCTAAAGAGTGAAAAGAGAGATTGCGTAAAAAGAATGAATCAGCGTGGTCTCTGACGTCTCTGCTGTAACAAGTGTCAGAAAACAATGGAAGCCAAGTATCTAGCATCTTGAGGAAAGACTCCAGCTCAGGCATTCTGTGATTACTTCTCCACCTTTTTCTGGAGTTCTCTGTCTCCTTGGCTCCTCTCCCAGAGCAGAGTCTGAGTGTGAGACACCATTGTTTGTAGTGGTGCCCAGCACAGAACCTTACATGGCAGGCTTTCTAGAGATGTTTGACTGGCTGGAAAAAGGAAGGGATAGTGTCCTTGGGTCAGGTACAGAGCCCTCAGATTTGGACAGCTGCGGCAAGCGGCAGGGCTGTGGCTCCCCACTGTAGATGTCCATTTGGATTTGACATGTTTGTGGGGTGGGAATATGACGCCCTTGCCCATGACAATGCTTTTCAATCATGGATACTTCTCAGAATCATCCCCCTGCTTAAAACATTTTAGTGGCATCAGTTGTTCTTGGCAGAAAGACAATGAGCTTAGCAGAAGTCCATGTCATTGCAAACCAGACCCCGCGTGATCTAGCTCCCACCTACCTCCCCAAACTGTCTGCACCATTTGCTCCCTCACTCTCTGCCTGCTGCCATGCTGGCCTTCTTAGAGTTTCTGGAACGCATGTGCTGGCTCTTGCTTGTGTGAGCTCCCTCTGCCTGGAAGCTTTCACCCTGCCTCTCTCCCTGGAGAACTCTCCCTTCCGCTCGGGCTGCTCTGTCCAGGTCAGTTCTTGTAATCACCTCCGTTCCTCTCATCACAGCTGTAATGCTACATTTCTTTCTGTCATTAGTTGATTAGCACTTATCTCCTTAATAATATCTAAGGTCCATAAGGACAGTCTGTGTGGGTTTTACCCATCATTTTATCCCCAGCACCTAGCATAAGTCTGGCCTAGAGTCAGTCCTTTATGATTATTTGCTGAATAAATGGACCTCTGACCAAGTTTTGAGATCTGATTCCATTATTCACTACCTGTGATACCTTGAGGTCCTCACTTTGCCTCCATGAAACTGGTTTTCTTTACCAGTCAAGTGGGAACTGTCTACTTGACAGCATCGTTCTGGGAAATGAACTAGGCAATGGAGGTGAAGTTATTTTGTAGACTACAACGCAATCTACAAGTGTAAATTGCTTTTTTGATTCTGTTGATTTATTATTATTCTGAAACAGAAGTAATCAAGGCTTATAAAGGGAAAAAATCCATTGTTGGCCTAAAAGGGAGACTTCTTCTTCTTTTCTGTTCTCTTCCTGCATTCAGTGTTTCCGCTCATTGTTCTATCAAAGCCTGCATTAAGTAAAGGACTTGACACAAAGCATTCGCATCATAATGTTAATTTAAACACTGGGGATATTTGCATTTTAAATTTGATCTCTGATTGAAGAACAGAAGGCTTTGTCTATTTTTAAATAAATGTCAAACATCAGTGAGGAGACAGAGACTGAGCCCCTGGGAGTGGGCAGTCAAGCCCACTCCATCCAGACCTGCCTCGCCATCTCCTGCCTGCCGCTGAGCCCGGGTGCCATTTCCATCAGTGTCCTCTCCATCGCTGAAGTGAGTTCCTCCTGGCCAGTGATTCTGCTGTCTTCAAGAACTCCACCATCTTTACTTACTTCAGTTCCGAATTCTCCCTAGAACGCAGTGTTTTGTTGATTTGAGAATTTTGGGGAATGTTGTGATTGTTTCTGGGGAAATTGGGGGCAGTTTGGAATTTTGACAAACAAGTACTACCCAGGGGGTGTTTCAGCAGCGGCCCTGCCTCGCCCTCGCTCAGTCCAGCAGCCTCCAAAGTTTCTGGAGGACTAGAGAAGAGAACAGCCTTTTTCGGGGCATTGGGTCCCGGGATGCAAAGAATTAGGAAACAGGTGACAGTGATAAGTGAGGGAAGGACAGATTGTCACTGCTCTTTCAGGCTCTACTGGGAGAAAATGAACTTTTGGAGTGGTTATTGTTGACATATTGGTTGCCACTAATCAACCATAAGTGCCTGTGATAATTTTCTTGGAATAAATTCTATGATGGGAGGCATTGTAGGGCATGCACAGGAATATACTTCATAATCTCTGACTTCAAGGACTTTACAACTTAGTGGTAGCGATGAGACATACACACAAGAAATTAAATGATAACACAAACAAGTATAAGCCCCCAAAGAGTTGGAAGGACAGCAAGTGCTATGGGAGACTAGGGGAGGAAGAACCTACTGTGGGCGGGGTGGTCAGAAGTATATGGTTAAAATGTATGAAGTTGAAGTTCAGCTACTTTCCACTGTCTGGAATCCTTCAGTGGTCCATCAACCCCCTGTGGACTGGGTGGTCAGAACTTGATCATGGGAGTGAAGGGGGCTTAGTACAACTTGGAAGCATGACTAAGGGTAAATAGTATTCAAGTAGATGGTGAAGGAGCAGGTGGTGGGGAGAGACCACTTCAAGTGGGCAAAACAAGGCCCACCTAGGTTTCTAAATTCTGATATAATTAACTCCCTGTTACCTCAGGGCTTGCCCCTAACGGTGGTAATGGAGCACAGGGGAAGTTCTTAAATGATGGCAACTGCTGGCCCAGCCTAATAGCCTACACATGAGAGAGATTACAACTGCCAGTCTCACCAGTTCACAGGTGAGGACATGGAAGAATGAGTGGGAAGGAGGAGTCAAGGCCTTGGTGATTTCCACCTCCACGTGGTCTGGACCACATTCTTCCCCAGAAGTGTTGCTTCCCTCTGCATATCGCAGTCTGCCATAACTGGAGAAAAGGAGAACACAGCAGATCAGGTTAATCACCTGGAAGAGTGGGAAATCCAAATTCACTCCAGCCCATGCAAGCTAGGTAACCGCACCAGTCAGACCTGTTGGGGATCCAGGTGATGCGGGGTCGGTGAGCCGAGGAGTCGAAAGAAAGATTTCTTAGACTCTCAAGATCTGGCAGTAGTGCTCTTTTATTTAGAGAATAGTGTGGAATAGCATGGGGACAGGACCCATGGGCAGGCAGAGCTGGTGTGTGGGGACAAGACCCACGGGCAGTCAGAGCTCCTGCTGCTGCTTCTGCATGGGGACAGGACCCATGGGCAGTCAGAGCTCCTGCTGCTGCCGCGAGCCGAGGGCTAGGGCCAATTTTATAAGGCATGGGTACGTGACTTATCCTTACTGGAGAAAAGAAAAGATGATGTAAAAAGTCATTAAATGATTTCAGTGCAGATGGGGTCCGGTCATTGTGCGGTCATATAACTTTAGATACAAATCTGGCCATATAGATCGGCATGTAGGTGAGGATGCCCTGGGCTTCTCTCCCTGGGGCAGCCCTAATTCAGACCATAAAAAAAGTCCACTGGGTCATATAGTTTGGCATGTAGGCCATGTCACCTTGGGCTTCTCTGGCTGGGGCAGCCTTAATCCACATCACAGGGACCAGCCTGCACATGGATGTGTGGCAACCAGAGAGGTGAGCATGCTCAGTTTGACTGTGGGAGTCATTTACTGCCCCGAGCTGGTTCTTTGGCACTGCTCTGCAGCTTCCAGCCAAATGATAGCAGTGCTCCAACAAGGGGCCTGGCTGTGCTGTCCTGACATATGGATCTTCCCTACCTGCCTCACACAGGCTCAGAGCTTGTAATCACAGTGCTTCAGGGTCATAAAGTGCCTGTCATGCCTTCCATTATGAACCTGGCGGCTCCCTGGAAGGCTGCAGTATATCTCCACCAGCGCTAAGTGCACAGGAACACCATCCGTTCCAGAGTAGCTTTGCTTCTAAACGATGCAAATTGATTAAAGGTCCATTTAGTCACAGGTGGAAGGGAATAAATGGCCACTGAAGGATTCCAGATAAGGAAAAGTAGCTGAACTTCAGTGACGAAAGAGTATCAGATATGCGGGGGGAAATTCTCCTTTGTGATCCAGCTGACAGCACTCCACTTGGCTAATTAGCTTCCTTCATAGCTATGGGGGGCAGTCCTGGTTCCAGGAAGCATGTGGGCAATCGCCATTAGCGCTGAATTGGTGGGCCTTCCCTGGGAGGAGGACATGATCTTGGCATTACGATCTCAGTTGCCTCTCTCTTTCTTTTCATTGATTTGCATTGCTTTGATTGTTAATGAGGTTGAGAATTTCTATTTTTATTTTATTTTTTTTGATGTAAGAACACTTAGAATGATCTACCCACTTAGCAAATTTTGAAATTCACAATCAGTATTGTTAACAATAGGCACTATGTTGTACTATGCATGTCTAGCAAATATCTAGAACTTATTCCTCTTGCGTAACTGAAACTTTATACCCATTAAACGGCTCCCCTTTTCCTCCTCCCCCTAGTCCCTGGTAGCTGCCATTCTATTTTCTATTTCTACGAATTTGACTACTTCATAAGTGGAATTATATAGTATTTGTCTTTTTGTGACTGGCTTATTTCACTTAACATAATGTCCTCAAGTTTCATCTATGTGACAGGATTTCCTCCTCTTTAAAGGATGAGTAGTCTTATATACCACATTTTGCTTATTCATCTGTCGATGGACATTTGGGTAGCTTCTACCTCTCGGCTGTCGTGGATAGTGCTGCTATGAACATGAGTGTGCAAATATCTCTTGGAGATGCTGCTTTCAATTCTTTTGGATGTATAGCCAGAAATGTGATTGCTAGAGAACAAGTGTGGGTGAGGAGGTGGAGAATTTGGAACCCTTGCACACTGTTGTTGGGAATATAAAATGGTATAGCCACTATGGAAAACACAAATGGAGTCTCCTAAAAAAAATTAAAAATAGAGCTATCATGGGATCTCAATTCTCTTTAACACGGCAGCATACAGACAGTTCTATGTGTTTTCTTACTGATTTTTTGTTGAGCTAGATGCTTCTTTGATTAATGAAGATAGAAAAAGCCTAACATATTTAATTGAGCAAGCATAAATAGGGAACTTAGGAAGATTTGAAAATATAGAGATTAGTGCTTGCTACCAAGAAGAACAGAATTCTAACACTGCAAATAAAGAGCAAACCTTATTCTTAACTTCTCTGCTCAGACTAAACTTCAAGGGAATAACTACAGGCACACGCAAAGAAACGGCTGTAAGTTGTTTGTTGTAATATTTATAAGGGTTCCAAATTATAAACACCAAATTATCAAATGATACAGAATTTCTTAAATTATGGTGTATCCACTAAAAGGACCACTGTACTGTCATTAAAAACAACATGGTGGATTAGAAATATTTAAGGGCATAAGTATTCACGACTATATCCTTCAGCGAAAAAAGCAGGTCTAAAACGGTGTACCATTGATTCTATTGGAGGATCTATTTGGAAGGTGTTACCAGTTACAGAAGTATGTTCCCTACCCACCACACAAGAGGGGCCAAATAAAAACTGGAACACCAGGCTTATGGCAAGGAAAGCATTTTTATTTCAGATGATAATCAGCCGGGAGATGAGAGTGATCCCTCAAATTCGTCTTGTCTCCCTGAAAGATGGGGGGCAAGGGGTTTTTAAAAGTTGCAAGGAATGTGTCTGCTTATTGGGGGCGTGGTGGTGGAGAGGCAGTGGCCTTGTTGGTCGGAGCTTTGCCACTAGCCTGTGTTCGGCCTTGGAAGGCTGCTTACAGAGAGGAGGATGATAAGGGAATTTGCAGGTGGGTGACCTTGGCTGTTTGTCTCCATGGTGGATAGTGGATTCTGGAGCCAGGAAGCCAGGGAGTAAGCAGGGAATGAGTGCTTTGGTTTTAACCCCATATATGATGGGTTTAATGTAGAGGAACAGATACCAGGGCTGGTGTCAATTGTATTCACAAAAATATCAATAGTGGTCAAGACAGCTGTGTTACATAACTCCCGTTGTATTCTGTGAGAAACATGGCTCTGGAGCTGTGCGATGCAGTGGTTCTAAGTGGTTATTTTTGGGTTGTGGGATTACAAATGTCTTCTATTTGTCCTGTATTGCTTACTATATTTTCTTTTCTTTATTTTTTTTACAAGATACATGATTTTATTTTTTTCTTATAAAAATTATAAAATGTGGCAAATGAAGGGAGTTTTCCCTGAACCCAGGCACTAGGAACAGCATCATAAAACCAGAGATATCACGCTTTTCCCACCATACTGTGAAGGAAGGGAGGTGCTCAAACTTCAGTGTCCCCTGGAAGGCTTGTTAAACCACAGATTGCTGGCCCCACTCCCAGAGTTTCTGATTTAGTAGGTTTGGGGTGGGTCTAGAGATTGTGCAGTTCTGAAAAGGCCCTGCTGTTTCGGCTGCTGGTCCCAAGGCTGCATTTTGAGGACCACTGAAAAGAAGTGTGACCTGGTGGAAAAGGGCCCAGGTACAATGAGTCTCGGCTCTGTTTTGGAATTTTTGTGGTGACAGTGTTTTGGAGGCCTCAGTTCTGAACTCCAGCCCTCCATAAGACCTTCCCTTCCCACTGCCAGCCACGGGGACCCCTTCGCCCTGCACGGTAAATTCACACAAGGCGGAGACTTGACTTCCAACTTCTTTTCCAGGCTCAGGACTAGAGAAACATAATAGATATCTAAAAGCTCTTTTTGACTGATTTGTTCATTTTTGTGCCTTGGTTTCTTTCTCTATAAAATGGTGGTAATACAATAATTCTTTATTGCAGGTCATACATGAGAAATAGAATATGCTTCAGATAGTTTGATAAGGTTTGTCTGGAAAAGCATTGCAAGTTTCTGGTGCATTAGAAAGGCAAAAAATTTTTACCTTTATGTATACAACCACTTCTACTGAGTTATGTAAATTGACTGTTTAATCTCCAAAAGAGTTCAAATGAGGCCTTGGACAAGTGGAGTGCTGTGGTACTTAAATTTACGGGATATTTTATCTAAGATTTGTCTTAGGAAGATTTGCATACATTATGCGCTTTGATATTTGTCAACATACCAACACTGACCCTTATAGTCATCTTTTGGACAAAAGCATTCATGGAGCCTTCAGGATGGATTACCAAGGTGAGAATTGTTCTCCTTTCTTTGGAGATATGAAATAAAGGGTACATAGCAATTGTGTTAGGATGGTTTGAAGGCCCTAATGATGGCACTTTATTGATTTGCTTTTCTAAAACACTCTGCTGTTTTAAAGTGCTTGCAAATTGTCTCATTTTCTCAACCAAATGAGGTAGGCTGGTCGTATGTTATTTGTGCCTATTTTTATGGATCAAGAAATTGAGACCTGAAGTGGTGAAGTGACTCGCGTAAGCCCGCGCTTGCCTTCCATAGGAGGCGAGCTGGGATTTCAACCCAGGTGTTTCCAGTCTGGGGTTTTTCCTCCAAACACGTGCTACTTCTTCTTAATCTGTTGGTGACTTCTTATTGTTTTGAGTCTCCTAGGGGAGTAGGAAGGACAAAGTGTTACCTACTCAGAAAGCTGGACCCTAGACTTTCTTCACAACTGTGCTGGTAGCACCGCAGACACAGCATTTCCTGTGCTAGTCATAATTTTTACAAAAGGGATAACTACTTTTTATTCTGTTGCTTGAAAGACAAAGTTGGCAACATCATAGAACTGTGGAATAGGGCATAATTATATAATTATTAATAGAAACAATCATCCAGTGAAATCATTTCAACCATTAGACTAGAAACAGCCTACTGCTTTCTAATTCTGATGAGAAGGGATTTTACATTTAGAAAAAAGGTCTTTTAATTTCATTCCTTGGCACTCTCCTCTCCCCATAAAATCTGCATCTTAAGAGCTGGTATGATTTCCTGGCAGGAGAGCTGTAAAACCAAGGCCAAGTGTTCAGCTGGAGATGGAGGGATGGGGGGCAGCCCAGGGCCGTTCAGATTCTGTGGAGTCATAGTTTACAAAAAGTACGTGTCTCAACCTCGGGTAGTCGCAAAAGCTGAGGGAGGCAGCTCCTTGGAGAACAGTCAGTTTTCAAGATCACTTTGACAGGAGGGGCCTTGACAACTCTGCAAAACATGTCTGGAGGATGCATGCGTGCTGGGTGCCTCGGGAGAGAAATGCTTCACGGCAGACGCTTTTACCTTCTTTGAGTCTTGAGAAAAACTGGAGAAATAGAAAGCCTTTCATCTTAGGGTCCCCACAGGCTTGATGTTCAAATGCCAGGAATTAAGTCCTGAAGCTAAGATCAGAAAGGTCCACAGTGACCTACAGCAAACAGCTTTCAGCCCATGCTGGCACCCCAAGGCCATCGACGGGGTCACATCCCCAGCCAGTTTGCTGCATACACAAAAGGAGTCCAAATGGTGTTGCCAAATCCTTTCCTCCGTGGAGAAGGCTCTGTGAGGCTTGAGGCTCAGTCAGTGGCTGAGGACTTTATCAAATAAAAACAAATCTGGACTTAGGTAAGGAGAAACTTTATTCAAATAACTATTGCAATAGGGAGAACACTCAGATCTACAAGCATCTGAAAATCAAACAGGAAAAGGCTTCTCTTTTTCAGGGAGGGGGAGGCAGGGCTAGCAGAAACTTTTGAGGGGAAATCGGGCAAGTGAGTAGGGCGGACGACAGCGGGATGGGGTTTGATGGGAAATGTTTCTCGCTGTAGTCGCCGGTCCCCGGGATGAGCTGGTCAGGCGGACGTTCTGTATCTTAGTGCTTGCTCAGGCTTGAGGCAAGTCAAAGTTCAGGGCCTGTGGGAGGAGAGAAGCCTGCCTAAAGTTTGGTTGGGTGAAGTCAGTGGGTAACTAACGGGTAGCTGTGAGCACTTGGTCAACTTCAAGTTCTCTGGACAGCCATCGTGGAACGTAACTCCACAGCCATTTCTGAACGTGGGTCCCAAGACTGGCTGTACCAGAGGCTTATCAGAAACACAGATTCCATGATTCCACCCTTGGGAATCTGTACTTAACAAGCTTCTCTTCTGATGCATACCTAAATTTGGGGAAAAAATTGTGTCATGAACAATAGATTTAACCAGAAGACCTGGTTTATAGCAGTGGATCTGCGGCTTACTAGCTCGATAAATCACTTCCTTCCACTTAGCTTCAGTCTCCTTATCTATGAAACGAGGCTGCCACTGTCTACTTCAAGTGGTCGCTGTGAGGATTATATGATGCTCATGTGAAGCTTCCAACAGGAAAAAGGCAAGAAAATTTTAAGCACTGAGTTCTTCCCATAGGATAATAACCTCCAATCTGTTGCTGATTTTTGTTGGTTAGGTTTTTGTTTGCTTCTGTGTGAAAAAAAAAAAAAGTTTCCCATCTCTCTCAGCGAGTAGGCCCAGACCCATTGCCTCCAGCTGTGAACAGCTGTCCACTTAACTTGCTGTAGGAAAATCATTTTGTACGTGGACTGCAATAGGGAAAAGACTGGGAATCGGAACTGGGTAGGCTTCTGAGATTTTGATCTGGGGTGGAGACAAGAGTGGAATCAATCTTCAGGTACCTGCTCCAGTGTCCTAGAAACTCTACACTTTTTTTCTGTGTGTAGGATCATAGGTAAATCCAGGGCTTACCTAGTTAGAAGGACTATGTACTCAGAGCCATAATTTCTCCTGGACACAGAACGGGCTGGGTACTATAACCTTGGCGGTAGGATAATGGAACTAATGCCCTTTAGGAAATATTTTTTTGATGGTGGTTTTAGTCTTCATATTGGTTTTTGTTTTTGGATCGTGAAATTGTTTCATAAAGAGGAAGCACAAAGACCTAATGTCGTGGCAGGAACTTTGCTGCTTGGGGATCTGACCACAGCACTTTTCACCACTGATTTTACCTGAAGTCCAGACTTTCGCCAAGCCTCCTGTGACTGTGGGAAAAGGGGCACAACACTCAGGAAGTGATGGGAGCACATGTTTTCCTGACCTTGACAGTGTGAATGCGTCTGGTATGTGTCCTTCTTTCCTCCTTTTCTCTGTCCCCTTCTTCCTCCTTCTCCCTCTCCTTCCCCTCCCTACCAATCCTTTTTTGGTGCCAGCCCTGTGCTAGATAGATAGTGTATTAGATGCTAGACTACAAAGATAAATAAATCACAGTGCCTACTTTCTAGGAACTTAAAGTCTTGGTCAAATTCATTAACTTCATTAAGATATTATCCTTAGCGATGAGTAGGGAGGATCTTATTACAGGTTCAGATGAGGTATTGCATGCAAATTGCTGAGGATTATAAAGTGCTTTACAGGAACAAAAGTATTTATATTACTAATGAGGCCCACAGCTCATAGCAGCAGTATTCATAACAGCCAAAATGTGGAAACAACCCAAATGTGCATTGACTAATGAGTGGATAGACAAAATGTGATATATCCATACCATGGAATATTATTCAGCAATGAAAAAGAATGAAGTACTGATACAACATGGATGCATGTAAAATGCTATGCTAAGTAGAAGAAGTCAGAGGTAAAAGGTCACAGATTACCTGATTTCGTTTATATGAAACATTCGGATTAGGTAAATCCATAGAGACAGAGAGTAGACTAGTGGTTGCTAGAGGGAGAGGGGAATGAGGAGTGGCTACTTAATGGGTTTAGGGTTTCCTTTTACAGTGATGAAAGTGTTTTGGAATTAGATAGAGGTGGTAATAGCACAACGCTGGGAATGTTCTAAACAGCCCTGAATTGTATGCTTTAAAATAGTCGATTCATTTTACTTTGTGTGAATTTTACCTCTTTAAAAAAAAAGGAAAAAGGGCACTGAGACTGTTTGTTCTTTAGGATCCTGAACATCTGTGACAGCATGTGACCTACCATTGCTCTTAGCGAGGGAAGCGCTGGGTAAAGGCTATGGGAGTTCCTCGTCCACAGGAGAGTCGGGTTTCACCGGAGAGGCCTGTGTTATAGTCTGAGGAAAAAATGTTCCCCTTGCCTTGCGCTCCTGGAGCCAGTCTCTATTTCAGAGAATGGCTTTCTTTAAAGAGCCTAGGGAACCCATTTTTGTTAACAAAGTTCATCATCCTTTCAGGGGCTTGGGAGTTAACTTGGCATCAGCGTCTTTACTTCTCACATTTTAGCATTTTTTGTCTTGGGTTGTTTACTAGGTGAATTATTCCCTGTTAAGGTGAAAATAGCCTCCTTAATTTCATCTCTGATATGCTGTATCACTATTTCTTTACTCTGCTTTGTGGATCAGGAGGCAAGTCTCCAAAGAGCAAACATAATTTAATGGACTCTCAACCCGAGACTCCGTTGAGGTGAAAAATTGGCATAACCATCTGCTGAATGACGACTAATTAATTATCTCCGAAGACACGCACATGCTCCCAGAGTCCTCCGGGGTCTAAAAGCTTCATCTGGAATACAGATGCCTATTAGGAAAACCCCCCTCCCTGCTTGGTCTCCATGATCAAACCTTATTTTTAACACTTTGGAAGGAACACATTCAGTCTTTGTATATATGGTTCATTGTCTGCTCTCCAGGTAGCTGATTATGTTTTTCTGGAATTTTCCTTTTCTCTTGAAGTTCTTTTTAAAAACTCTAACATCTAATTTCTGTGTTTTTGTCTTAAAAGATTTCTTTTGACTAGGAAAAAAGTATCCGGTATCTACTGGACTTCTGGCTAGTTGAAGAATTCATGGGTAGCATGTATCATATCAGAGAGGCTTCTAGTTATTTCCAAAGAAGTAGAAATGGAGGTAAAATGCTGATTTGTTCTCTATGTAACTTAAATAAATCTCAGAGTCTCATGTGGCCCACTATATGTTGCTAGTGCATTAGGGAAATAGCAGTCTAAATTCAGAAGACTTGAAGAATAATGTCTTTTTTTTTTTTAACCATAAGTTTCTTTAGAAATGTAATATAGGTTTTTTATGCAGCATTCGACACAGAAAAGTCTTCCTAAAAATTAGCAATCTTCCTTTCTCTGTGGTTTCCAATTCATGGTCACTGCTGAAAACTGCTCCCCTCTCTGGTAAGCTTTCACTGCAGCGCTGTCCCCAGTCCTGCCCTTCAGCTTCTCCTGCATTGTGACCTCATATCACTGTCCTCTTCTCTGAAGCCTCTATTCCCTGTAAGGACCCTCTCCTTGAGTGCAGCTCCCTAGGAAGTAGAAGGCGTGTGCCTCTACCTGTGCCCATGGTGCAGGCCTGTCCTCGACCCCATCACTAGGCTGGCTCCCCAGGCAGTTAGAACTGGCCCGCAGAGCGCGCATTTACATTTGGGACCTGAAGTTCCTGGTGAGTAGGGCTGGAGGATTAGAGCTCCTTGTTTCTATTTCACCCTCTTATTTACACAGCAGCTGAGAATTCTTTAGGGAGAATAGTGGGGAGGCAAAAAAAGAACTGCACTCGAGACTAGAGTTGTGGAAGGCAGTGCAGCGTGGAAATCAAGAGCAGAGGTACCAGAGTCAGGCAGGTTGGATTTGGGTCCTTCATTCATTAGCTGTGTGACCTTTGCAAAATTCATGCCCTTAACCACCAGAGTTCTCGTCAAAATTGGTCAGATGATAGGCTGTGTCTTGTAGGGGTGCCCCGGACCTCACAGAGCAGAGGGCCCCATCTTCTGACCTGATCTGTGTGGCTTGCTCCTGAGTCTTGCCCTTGGGGAAATTGCTTCAAGCGTTCCCTTCCTCAGGGGTTGGGGGCCTGGAGAGCTAGGTGTTGTCCAGTCTGGTGGGCTGCAGAAAGTCCAGTACCCAAGCAGGGAGGTTCTGTTGCTCTTCCCTGCTTCACTGTTCAGGCCTGATGGGGGTGGGTTTTTTCATTCTACCCCTAGTAATAAACAGGTGGGCTGGAGTATGAGACCTGCCTTTTGCTTTGTTAGTAACTTTGTCACGTCTCCCTGTTTTAGTTTTGTTTCTCTTTAGTGATTATCTATGTGACCATCAAGTGAAGAAAGATATCACTGGTGTCAGCTAAGAAGTGGAGAGCTAATGCATTAAGCTTCATTCTGCAGCCAGTTGAGGGGGATGGCAAGCCCAAGGAATAAAGAATGCAGTGGTGGCGCTAAAGAAGAAGCGGAATTCTGCTGAGTCATTGGAACTTGCTTCAGAGAAAGAGAGCTCGAGATGCCAGACTGGGCCCTAGAGGGAGAAGGGCCTGTGTTTGATTTTTGGATGACAAGTGTGACCAAGACTAGCTGTATAACTTCCAGGACCCAGAGCAATATCAATGCAGGGCCCCCTTTTTAAAAATTAAGCATTTCAAGACAGCAACAACAAAGCATGAAACCAAGCATGGGACCCTGCAGGGTGTGGGGCCCTTTGTGACTCAGCAAGTTGCACACCCACAAAGACTGTCCTGAGGGTGGCTAAGGTGACCCTCACATGTGCTCTCACTGTGGCACGTCCCCTGCTGTGCCACGGCACGCACTGTGGCACTTCACATACTGTGTTTTGATAGCAGCAGTTCTCGTCTGCAAGGTTGATGAGGAGGAACCAGCAAGGATGTGCCAGTAAGGAAGCTAGCACTAGAGTGTAGAGAGGGAGGGAGTCTGACGGAGGTCGCTGGGCCTCACCACCACGCGCTCTCCTCTCCTGCAGCTCCAGCCGTGAGTTGGGACAAGCGACGGAGGTTCTCCGATGCACAGGAAGTCTTGTTTAAACTCCCAGGACTTTAGTTTCCTTCAGATTCCAGCAAATATTTTAATCATAAGTTCTAATAAAAGGATACTGACTCTAAGGCTGGGGGGAAGATGAAATGAAATCACAAGAAATCAAAAATGTATCTTTGTCTTTTGAAAGCAGAAAGGTAATATTGGAGTGGGAGAAATAAATAAAAACAGGGTTCACAAATAGGATTTGATTTTTAAACAGAACATTTCTTAATATCTTCCAAGCAGATGTCTTCCAGGGAAACAAGCTGTTGTTGAAGGATGGGGTGTTAGTATTGTCAGATCGATTGCTTAGCAAGACTTAACCTGAGAAATTTCATTTTCATGATGATTAGTGAACAACATGCTCTGTTCTTCTGGCTTCATTAATCCAGTAGAGTGTAGTCTGAAGAGAAGTTTTCTTCTAGAAATTTTGTTTTATCTACATTAAAGAGAAGAGAATATTAAAGATCTGTATTTTTACAATTTTTGCACAGATTGGTTTAACAAAGTGAATATCACATGCAAGGATTCTTTAGTTTATGAGAAAAGAATAACGTGTACCAGGGTTAACGATCTCAGGACACCATGTGATGAGCTTCCATTAGAGTCTGACTTTTTGTTTGTTTTTGTGTTTTTGATTTGAACTTTCACCTGTGGCGCCCTTATACCTGCTGAGCACAATGATGAAGAAAAAGTATCTGGAATGCTGTCAAGGAATCATACAATTTCAAGTTTTCTTCTGAGTCCGTGTACTTTGGAATACACAATTCACTTTGCCCTCTAACCTTTCCTAAAGCAAATCTAAAAGAGGATGTAATTAATGTTATTTGAGTGGTCTCCTGGTGAGCGGTCTACCTACTTGTAGAAGATGTTAGTGTTAGTGCCTACCTGCCACACGAGAGGGGCCAAATAAATACTGGAATGCCAGGCTTAGGGCAAGGAAAGGGTTTTTATTTTAGATAATATCAGCCAGGAGATGAGAGTGAACCCTCAAATTCGTCTCCTCTCTTATCTCCCCAAAAGATGGGAGGCCAGAGGTTTTAAAGGTTTGTGAGGAATACGGCTGCTTGTAGAGAGGGAGGAAGACAGTGGCCAGGCTGGAAGCTTTCCCACCAGCCTGCGTTCAGCCTCGGGATGCTGCTTATGGGAAGGAGGAGGAGATGATAAGGAATCCAGGTGGCTGTCCTTGGCTGATCTGTCTCCATAGGATAGTAGATTCTGGAGCCAGGGAGCCAGGCAGTAAGCAGGGAAAGAGTGCTTTGGTTTTAACCTCATATACGCCGGGTTTGATGTAGGAGAACTGATATCAGGGCTGGCATCATAAGGAAACTAGACCTTAAAAAATGTCCCATGGAATCAAGGTGCTGTTTGTTTTTAAATTCTTCTATGACATTATTAATACTAAAAATATGTACTAAGAATATTTCAGATTATGACCCAAATGATAAAACTTTGAGTTTCTCCTCTGATGTAAAGTATGCTCGAACAAGAATGACCATAATCAGCTATTACTTATTCTCTAAGGTAGAATAAAATTGGATGAGGACAAGCTGAATTACAGACAGTGCCAAGAGGCCTTCTGAGGATTTGCTAGGAATAGTGAAAGGCAAAGAAAGGACATAGAGAAAACATTAGAAATACAGATCTATTAAAATGTACAGAGAAATATTGCCCTCCATCTAATGGTCTGAGCAAGTCCTTCCCAGTGTCATTGAGAACCTGAGGTTCAGGCAGCACGTTCTAAGGGAGAACAGAAATGAGAGCTTTGTATATTGAAGGTGGATGCTCCATTTTCCTATACCCTGGAAGGTCCTGGGAGGCATTGAGAGGATTTGCCCATTTCTATTGATAAACCAGCTTCATTAGGCCCCACCAACAGGAGGGGATAAACTATGAATGTTTCTGTTTCCAAGAAAAGAGATTTTTGTAGAGAACGCCAAAATTGTAAATGCAGAGTATGACCCAGGGGCGAAACGTGTTTGTTTTAAATAAACAGGCCTTTTCAGAGTTTGGCCAGCTTCCCAAAGGGATTTGGCATTTGTTTTCTTTTTACAGTCATCAAGTTATGACTTTCTAGGGTAGAACTAGTTGAAATCTTTAATATTGTGGGAGAAATATTCTTTTTGCTTTATGTAACATATACTAAGATATGTTATAGAAAGGGTAAGGCAAGTGGAATTCATCTGAGCCCCATATAAATGAGGTCGTAGATTAAAGAAAGATAGAACACGTGGCTTAGGATGGCCACTGCCCCTTCTTCAGGCTAACCACGCCTCATGGGCAGTATGCTAAGTGTAGTGAAATAGAGAAATGAGTTCAAAACCGAGTTCTACTGGCGGTAGTGCAACTCTAAGTGTCACCATCACCATCACGATTAGCATCATCATTGCAGCTATCTTTGGGATTCACGCGTCAGTCGCTGAGCTAAGCAATTTACATACATTATCTAAGTCTTCCTAATTCTATGAGGAAGGGATTATTATTACTATATTATAAATAAGAAATTGAGGATCAGTGAAGTTAAGTAACTTGCTTTAGACCACAAGGTGAATAAAAGCCGGAACCAGGCTGTAATTCATGGTTGTTTCCCAAATCTACACAGCCTCTGATGTCTTGAGGGCTTCTGAAATCAAAGTTCACTCATTTAGAATCAAAGCTCACTCTAGGCCAAATAGGATAGAAGCCACACTTAAACTTAGTTGGAGAATGGAGTATACATTGGTTGTTTTGGCCTCTAGCATCTACTTCTTCTTATGAAAATTATACCCTGATAGTCCATTGGGGAAACCATCTTTCCTCCCACTCTTAGTCTATGTGTTTCAAGGGAAGTTGGGTCCATACTTGATTTTAGGGATGAAGCATACGCCCTAGGCATCCTATCTCCCTAACCCAAGTGGTTGGATAAGAGATGGGCATCTGACCCAGGTCAGGCCAATTGGAAGCAATGAGATTCAATCCTGGCACACTGGTTTGTGCCATCATTAAAGCAGACTCACTCTCCTGCCAGATTTGAAATTGGAAGTATGTAGGCTAGAAATGCTGCAGCCTCTTCTAGTCCCAGGGTGAAAGCCTATCTGAGGACAGAACCAACGCTGAAGAAGGCAGAGAGATGGAAGGAGAGAAATTGGGTCCTGGTCACATCAGTTAAACCCTGCTCAAAGCTGTACCTGAAACCAGTATGCTGGACTTTCCAGTTTCCTTGGGTTGTGTTTTCTTCACTTGCAAAAAGTGTTCTAACTCAGATTCCCAAGGTAATTAGATTGGTGATGATCTGTCCCCAACTGTCCCTCTGCAATCCTCCTTTTGCTCCTGATACTGGTACCCTACACTCTCAATTCTTTCTTCTTTGGGTAGCTTCACTCATCACTACTTTGTCCCCTTTCAGTATCTCAGCCAAAGTATCAATAGGCCTTTGTCCACTGTTCTTAATGTGGATGTGTTCTTTCCTTTCTCTCTTTCATCTTTCTTCTGGGTCAGGCAGGTAAGAGGATTTCCTAATTGTTCTTGGAAATGTATCCTACCTACTTCTCTTCTTCAAGGTTGCATTCAACTTTGTGTGCTGGTTAAATTTTCTCCAAAGCAAAACCAAGCAAAGTGACTGCAGGAAAGTTCTTTCTTTTATTGTAAGGAGATCCAGGGTTCCTGGAGGGCCACAGACTCTGTAACAGAGAGATGGGTTTATTTATTCATCCACCAAATATTTACGGGCATCTGCATTGCACCGGGTGCTATTCCAGGAACTTCCCTCGTGGAGTTTATATTCCAGTGGGGGAGATGGTGAAGGGACATGTGTTCGAGGAGAAGTGTGTCCCAGGCAGAAGGAATGGCAGTTATAAATGTCCCTGTGTATAATATTCTTTGAAACTATTCTCAAGGCCAAGTTCAATTTAATGCAGTTACTGAAAGCAGCATGTTGTGAAAAGATGTGTAAGAAGCAGTAGATTGTTACTCATCAAGCTGTGAGGTAATTCTTACCAGAGCCTACCAACTTATTAAAAAATAAAGTTGATCACAGGAGGCAACACGTTGTGTGGCAGGAGTCATTGACAGGACTCAGGAAATCCTGGATGGAGGCCCAGTGAGGCCATTAATGTAAGAATAGTAGACTTTATTTAATTTTCGAATCAGTTTTATGATCTATGAAGTGAAGATAATAATTTGCTCTGCCAACCTTTCTAGCTGTTCTGAAGATTAAAAGGAGACCTCCATCTATGTGGGAAGTATTGCTGCTATCGGAATGTTTTCATATACAATCATCCCCTGCATAACGATGTTTCCGTCGGTTATGGACTGAATATATGACGGCGGTTCCATAAGATTAGTGCCATATAGTCCAGTTGTGTAGTGGGCCATACCATCTAGGTTCATATAAGTACATTCTATGATGTTTGCACAGTGAGGAAATTGCCTAATGACACATTTCTTAGAATGTATCCTGTTATTAAGCAACACATGACTGTAATTATAGACAGAGAAGTGGAGAGAGAGAGACTGAGAAGGAGAAAGATTGCTTCTTGGTTCCTGATCACCTTCTGTCCCTGTTTCTAGTCCCTCCTGTGGCCCAACCACTCTTCTTGCCCTTTGGGCTCTATGAGACAGCCCTAGGTCCTTCGGGTAAAATTTCCCTCTTGTTTAAGCTAGTCTGAGTAGGCTTCAGTTCCTTGTTTTTTTTTAAAAAAAAAGTCTCAGGAGAGGAGAGAATCCTGGGATGTGGATGTAAGAGTTGTATTAAATCCTAGATTTAAATATAAAAATTGCCCTTATAGCCTCTTGACAGATAGTGCTTTGGCTTCTGATTGGATACTTCTAGTGATGGAAAGCTCACTATGACCTGAGGAGGTCTATTCTATTGTCAAACGGTTATCTTAATTGTCTGAACTTTCGTATATTCACGCAAAGTTATTCCCCTGTATTTCCTACCACTGCTTATGCTCTGACATAGAGTAGTACAGACTAATGCCTTTTCTTCAGGATGGATCTCCAACTCTTGGTGAAAGTTGTCATGATTGTCATTTCTCTTGTACTGGGGGAAAAACAAATATATAATATGTATAAAATATATATAATAGTTTAGACTGGAGCAACCTCATTGGTAAGGAATCTGGATTATTCTTTCAATTGGTGTTTGGTTAGCTTTATATGCAGATTTGTTACCAACCTGGTTGCCCACTCTGGACCATTCTGGCACATCAATCAATGTCCTTCTAAAACATGGTCTCTAGAATTTAGCACAATGTTCCAGATGTGTGGGAACCAGTAGAACTGTTGAATTTCATCATTTCAACAATATTCCTGTCATTTAGCCACATAAGACTACAAGATCTTTTCAAGGCTATGTGATAGTCTATGGTTCTTGGTTATCATTGAGCAACATTTTAACTGTGGAGTGGTAGAATTCACCAAAGTTTAATTCATTTTTAACTAGATTGATTGGTATGCAAAAAACATACTTAAATAGTTGGCAGCTATGTTTATATGAACTGTTTATATGAACTATCTTTTAGCAGGTGAGTCAAAATTGGTAATATGTTATTCTTAGTAAACCCTCTACATAGCTTTGGATAGCCAAAGAAATGGAGCTTTGGGGGCCGGCCCAGTGGCGTAGTGGTTATGTTCACATGCTCTGCTCTGGTGGCCCTCACAGGTTTGGATCCCCAGCACAGACCAAGCACCGCTAGTCAAGCCATACTGTGGAGGCATCCCACACAAAAAAGAGGAAGATTGGCAACAGAGGTTAGCTCAGGGCCAATCTTCCTCACAAAAAAAAAAAAAAAAAGAAAAGGAAAGAAAAAAGAAATGGAACTTTGGAGGTATCCTATCCAGCAGTTCTTCCAGTGTTTGGGCTTGGCCCATCTAACTCTTGGCTTTCCCTTTTCTGATGCACTGTATGTTTTACTACTAAATCTTATTAAAAATATTGTTTTGGCCTGTCAGGATCAGGTCATCAAGAGGGATTTCTTTCTCCCCCACTTCTTTCTTTCTTTTAGCAGGGAAAAGTCCAAATTGAAGCTTACCTTCCAGGTCCTTCACAACACGTTCGTTTTCAGTCTTCCCTCCAGAGGCTCACCTGCACCCTCTGGTCCAGTCAAATTGCTTAACCCTCTGTGCCCTGGATTTTCTCACCTTTGTGTTTTGATTGGCACCATGAAATACTTCCCCTTTTTATTCTGCCAATCACTGTCCTATTCATCTTTGAAAACATGATTTGATCCCTCTCTGTGAAGCCTTCCCAGGTCTTTCTGATCTACAGTAATTCCTGTGACTTTGTATTCTAATAGCATTTAGTTTACCCCACGCACAGAACAAGGGATCACACTCTGCTTTATAAAATCTCTTGTGATGGTATATTGAACATTTATTAATCTCTTGTATTATTGTATTTCCCATTTTCTCTCCTATCTCCCCAATAAAGCTGAAAAATGCAAACATTCGAATAAAAAAGATGGCGGGCAGAAACCTCACGGGATCTGAAGTGCTTTTGAGAACTCTCCACAAAGTGCTCTGTACTCGGGGGCTTGAAAAGAAACTGTCAACAGTTGATCCTTTCTTAAAGCTCCTAACCCAGGGAGTGCTTAGGGAGAAAGAAATAAGCACATTTCAATAAAGTTAGGATTTAGTGTGTTTTCAGACACAGAATGTAGGAAGAATCAATATTTCTTAGATCTTTTAATAATGTTTTCTGAAAGGAAAAAAAAACTAGGGCCAATAGTAACATAGTACCATCACTAACATTTCGTTTCTTATGATTTAAAAAGTAATGCCATCCTCATGCCTTAAAATTCATGAGCACACCCATTAGGAACACTTAACTCTGGGCTTCCCACCAAAGATGACTGACTTAAAGTGACACACATCTGGTTTGTTACTTTCTTTTGTTCATTTCCATGTTAAGTTCTGAATCCACACACATCTAATTCTCCTCATTTTAACATCCGCTTTACAGTCTAACTATAGAGATTTACTCTGTGTATTTGTTAAATTATAGGAGATTATCAATGCAGGGTGAATGTGAACTAATGCGAATGCCAAACCGCAAAGGAAAATCTTAGAATTTTATGTTCAGTTTATTGGCCTTTGGGGCATGCCACTAAAGGTCCTAAATTTCAATGATTTGCAATAAATTAGACATATGGTTTGAACTTTCAGGTGTATCTGAACTTTTTTTTCCATCAAGTAAGTTTGATTTTGAAGATAGTTCTAGAAAATGAATTTCTGTCTTTCTCCAAGGATTGCTTAAGAAGGAAAGAAATACTTAGGGCTGCTTTTCTACTAAAGTTCTCATCACCTGCAAAAAGAACTGACTGTATGTTTTGATACTGTTTTTCTGAACTACTTCGCCCCTGTTTTCCACAGGAGTTTGGGCTGGGCCTGGACTTATCACTAATCCTTAAATTCTAAGCACTCATATGCCAGGGTTTGAGGTCAAGATGTTTTGGTAAAATGTCTTTGACAAATTATTTTCAGTCTACAAATGATGTTTCTGTATTTAAGGAACTGTCATTGGAATGGAATGAAATTTGGCTTTACTACTTGGCTCTAGTTGGAAGTCTGCTGTGGGGTTGGCTAGTTGGCCACTGCCTTGGTGTCTGATGGAGGGCAACAGTGGAGGGAATCAGACATCCTTTCCTAGTGACTCTTCAAGTCATCTCCTAGATGTTCTCTGAGGGACTGCTTTCCTTCTAGGACAGTCTTGGGGGTTAAGGGCTACTCTGAGGTGGACCTGAGATTCTGGCGAAAACTGGCCTTCTTGCAAGATGGCTGTGTTTGAAGCTATGTCCTTGGCCTGGCCTCTTGGGGCTGCTCATTTTGAGGTGCACTGACTGGCCAAGGCTACCTACAACTCACAAACTTTTATGCTTTCTTAAATATGCTTTAATACTAACATGTATTCGATAAACTGCAAGTACCTATACAGATAATTTTTTTTTTTTTGAGGAAGATTAGCCCTGAGCTAACATCTGCTGCCAATCCTCCTCTTTTTGCTGAGGAAGACTGGCCCTGAGCTAACATCTGCACTTAACCACTGCACCACTGGGCCAGGCCTTATACAGATACTTTTTTATTAACATGTTGGGTCTTCACAACACTTATAAGCTAGATAGGGAAGGAATTCCATGCCCCATGTCACAGCTAAGGAAAGTCACTTGGTCAAGGTCACATAAGTAGTAAGGGGCAGAGTTTGATGTCAAAGAGGGTTTCCTAGCACTCTTGATATTTTAGGGTGGAGAATTCTTCATGGTGGTGGACTATCTTGTGCATTGTCGGATGTTTGGCAGCATCCCTGGCTTCCACCCACTAGATGCCAGTTGTAAACTGCCCTCTGCTCCAAGTTGTAACAACCAAAAATGTCTCTAGATGTTGCCACCTGTCTTCTGGGGGCAAAATTGCCCCCAGTTGGGAATCACTGTGTTACCAAATGCAGACGCAGGTTCATTTGCCTGCCACACAATAGGGGCCAAAAGGTCAAAAACCTGAAACGCCAGGCTTGTGGCAAGGAAAGGGGCCTTTATTATCGAAAGGCATCCAGATGAGGAGATGGGGGTTAAAACTCAGATACCCCTCCCCCAAGGGAAAAAGATAGGAGTTTTTATACGGAGTTTTAGGTAGGGGAGGGGGAGCGTGTGGCCTTGCTGGCTGGCCCCTTCCCACAAGTCTGCTTGTGGCCTGGAAGACTGAATTTCTTTTCCCTTGACTGTCTGGACTTTTCTGGTTAGTTTCCATCTTCAGCTTGTGTTTGGCCTTGTGAGGCTGAATCTTGATGTTTGGACCTTGAATTCCTGGGAAAGACAGCTCACTCATATACTAAGGAGGGACAGAAAGACCTGGTTAGTTTGAAACAACAGTTGGCTATGCCTAGTATGCACAACTGCAGTTAGCGAAGCTTATCTCAAAGTGTTTGCTTGAGGGAAGATTTTTTGACTTCTTCCTTCTTGGTTTCAACTGATCTAATATTTCCCACTTTAAATCTAGGTGTCTTTTACACTACTGGAGAAGTCCTACATTGTTTAGTCTCATGTAGTGCAATATTCATATAATTAGAGCCTTTTACAATTAGGAGGAACCTTACGTATCATGAAAATTGTCCTTATTAAAGTGAGGAAAATGACACTCAGACTTTCAGCAAACCCTTCCTTGATCTCTCTGTAAGAATTAACGTCCGTTACCCATTTCCCATAAGGGTGGTAAAGTAGGACCCCAAGCTGCTTTCTACAGCCCAGCAATTGTTCATGGAATGTTCAATTTAATCCCCATTTAATTGCATGTGCAGGGAATGTTTCATTGCACAATGTGTTCTCCTACGTAAAGTGTCATGTTCGCCTTAAAGAAGTTAACAATCCATCAACTCAATAAAATAACCGAGAATATATGGCCTAGATACCTGTAATATTTTAGGCTACATTTGATATACAAGGGATGCGTAAGATGTGGTTCAATTGATTTTAAACACTTATCGTGCATCCATTATGTGCAAGACCCTGAGCCAGGAGCCAAAATGAATTATGTAACATCTGCCCTCCAAGGACTAGAATCCTCTCCAGACATCAATGGGATACCATTAAATCATATTGTTAGAAGGATGGGAGCATGTGCTAGAAGCTTGAATGTGAGGGACTTGGTGAGCAGGGGGTTAAAAAAAAATCAGATTTCAAAGTAACATGAAAATATGAAAGAAAAATTAAGTAAATCATAATTCCATGCAAATTAGCAAATGGATTTTGATGTTTTAGATAATGTAATTCAAAGCGTTTGATTGTAATTGAGTCCCATGTATTATTTCTTTTTTCCCCAAGCTTTGAAATATAAATGACATGTAACATTGTGTAAGTACAACATGTTGATTGGATACACTTATACTGCAAGACGATTACCACCACAGCATCAGCTAACACCTGCAGCACATTATATAATTACCATTTCTTTGTCACGTGTATTTTTTTCTTAAAGCTGCATCTTTGTTTATCAAGTGTGGCAAATCACGTACATAATGCCTCAAACAGTGATAAGATTTACAGCCTGCCTATGGAGTTTTGTTTTTCCATTGTCAGTCTCCTTTAGAATATTTTTTTTGGGAAAAAACCAATAGCAGCCAGACCTTTTGGGATAGAGAAAGACTAGCCTGAACTAAACTCTTAATAAAGTCAGTGATTTTTATGAGGTATCAAGACTTTTTCTGGGAGCTGTGCCCATAGGGAAGTTGGAAGGAAGGAAATCATATCTGAAAGCATATTATCAAGTACATTTTGTCTCCCACATGTAAGTGAGGTTTGTATAGAAAAGGGAGCGCCATAAAAGGAATAGATTGGCTAAGGGTAGATTTTTATTCAAAACATTTATTTTTTTCAGTGAGTTATAAAATTGCAGAAAATTACAAAACAAAAACCTGAGCCATGACGAAGTCACATATTTGATTGGACTGAGCTTACTCTGTGGGTTGTGTGCTCATCTTGTCTAAAACTGGGAGATACAAGAGAGGAATCCTGGGGCTATGAGAAGGGGTTAGGAGAATTAGCATTTGTTAAGCATTGATTATGTTTTAGATAATTTAATGTAGGTTAAATAACTTATGATTTCATGAAAACTTTCTGAACCTGGTGGTAGCTCCATTTTACAGGAGAGAACTCAGAAAAACTCAGAGAAGCCACATAATTTATGACTGGAATTGACCCTGGGTCTGTCTCATGCTAAAGCCTGTTCTCATTCCTGTAAGAGTTGAGTCATCAGTTTCAGCTTTGTGTGTCCTAGTTATAGTGTGAATATTATAAGAGTTTATGCCTAGGAGATGCCTACTTGGTTATATCAGTCCCTTTTATCCCCTTCCTTTGCTGCTTCCAGAATAGGCTGGGATCTCCAATGGGCCAGTCACAGGCCAGGGGCAGGTGGGAGACGGACAGCGGGAGATTTGGAATCAGCTGTTTTCAACTGTCAGCTCTGTAGTCACTTAGTAGCTCTGTGACTTTGGACAAGTTTCTTAACTTCTCTCAGCTTTAGTTTCTTTAATTGTAAACGCTAAGCAATAATATATCTTCCAGGGTTGTCATGTGGATTAACTGGGGTATGTAAAGCACATGGCCGCAGTGCCTGGCATTGAATAATTGTCCAGTCACTGACAGCTACTGATACTGTTAGAGGTTGGGGAGGGAGAAGAGACTCGTCATTCTGGCTCTCCATTCCTCCCCAGAGTGGCACTTCAATCTCTTTAGCTTTCTCCACCTTGATTTTTCATTTTCTCTGTAAGTTGTAGCTCTGGAATAGTCTAACTATTTCTGAGGAATTCTTACCTCCTGGCAAATTTAATGGCATCTGGTGTCATTGGAGGTTTTCTATGACACGCAACTTGAAAGAGACTATGAGAAGGGAACTACTTGAAAACAAACTAGAATCAACGGAAAATACATTACTCTGACTCCTAGTAGGCAAGAGAAAACAGGCCGTTACCCTGGGTAGTTAACTTGGTTTATGGTGAGCTAATTTCTGAAAAGTGTCACTGCCGTCAGTGACCAATGGGTCCCCACTGGATCGTGAGTGTCAGTCAACATCAGAGAGCTCCAGATTGTTTTTCCCTAAAGGTTTCAGTGCCTCCCTGAGATAAACATAAACACTAATAAACCTGGATCTTGTTCGTATGCGAGGACTACAGAGTAAATATCACCATTCCCACTCTGGGCGGAGAACTCAAGAAGAGGAAATAAATCTCCCAAGGTCACTCACACTTAGTGCCATCTTGTCATCCTTAAAGCCTGTCATCCTCGCTGCCCTCCTGAGAGGCTCAACCCTCCCCATAAATAGCAGCCCCATAAACATCCGGAACGAAGAGACGGAGCCGAGATTAACGCAGCAGGCCAGCAGGTCTCTTGTCCCCCAAATGCACTGAGCTTCTTCAGTCAACCCCAGGGGGCATCCCAGGGTTGGGGCGTGATGGAGGTCCATGTCTCCATCAGATAATGAAACAATGACTAGAGGGCTTATAACCAAGGGAAAGAGGGTGTTAACTGGGCCAGGAAATTTTCTCTAGTTTAATCTGAATTACTTAGTGTTAAAATCTATTCCCCAAATCTTATTCCAAAAGAGGAAAACGTGAAGACTCCTGGAGGAGTCAGGGTGAAACAGGAGGAGAGCATGGGCTCGGAGCCAAACTGCCAGATTCAGGTATGGGCCCCACCCCCTGCGAAGTGAGGGCCTTGGAGCAAGGGACTTCTGCTCCCTAAGACTCAATTTCCTCACCTGTAAAATAAGCCTATAGCCCCGGACCCATCCCCATCTCTGAGTCCTGCCCATTCTTTAAAGTTCGGGTCTGCTGCCATCCCATCCAGGAAGACTTTTCCTGAGTTTCCGTCCTCGGCCATCTGCCCATGCTCTCTCTCTTCTGTCCACTCTTTGGCACTTCTTCCACATCATAATTATAAATGGATTTTAATCCAGTAAAAAGGAATCAGACCTCTGAGAATGAAAGGCTGAGTCTTTTACTCTTTTGCCCAATGCCTTAAGTAGAATGCCTTCAAAAGCTGTTAACTGAATAAAAGAAAGCTAAAACAAAAACTGAGCAGTTACAGTGTACCAGGCACTGGGAAAAATGCTTTATGTGGATCATCTCATTTAATCCCTACCAAGCTTTGTGAAGGGGACACAACAGTTTTTGACATTTTTAGATGAGTAAACCTCATTTTATGGAGGTTAAGCCACACTGTTTTTAAGTCCTAGGATTCAAACCAAACTGGTCTTAACCGAACTGGTGAATATTAGGAAACAAGGGTTAAGATTTATATAGCACTTCTTGTATACCAAGCACTGGTCTAGGCATTTACCTATATCCACTCATATAATCCTCACAACTATCCCACAAGGTATATAGTGTTATTATACCCATTTCATGGATGAGAAAAATAAAGGCACAGAGTTTAAGAAATCTTCCTAGGATCACATAGCAAGGAAGAGTAAAGCTGGGATTCATATTTAGGCAAACTATTGTTTTATTTTCAATTAAAGTCCCTATACCTGGATATGTGCTTCTTCTGGTGGCTTCTTAGGGAAGAAAACAGATACTGAGGCTTGTTGAGGTCAAATGGGATGGCTTCATTGTTTACTACTATGGTGTTTGAAAAATTAGTCCCCCTCTACTTTCTAAAGTATAATTTCCTACATTCTATTCCGAAAACTTAAAACAGCATAAAAACACTCCAATCCACGAATCTTCAGCAGTGTTCAAATTTTTGTGAAAGCTGTGAAGATTATGAAACCAAATCAAAAACCAAATTCTTCTGAACAGAGCTTGTTCTTATTCCTTGTCTCCACAAATGTGAGAAATTTTTGGTGGTTCTCTCCTCCTTTCTTCCAGGGCGGTTGTTAGATGGTTAAAAGAAACTCTGACAAAATAACAAATCAACCATTCCTACTTAATATCCTACTTTAACCCCTCTCAGGATTCCAGTCTCCCAAATGGAAACTTAAATGATTCTCAAAGGCTCAGGTGGGCTCCTTTCCTATGGCTAAACTGGGGGGCCATGGTTGGGCAGAGCATGCAGGTTTTATGGTTAGCAACCTTGATGACTGACCTTGGACAACTTCTCTGCATTTAAATTTCGTAGTCTGTAATATGGTTAACAAGGTGGCCTCCCTCTTAGCCCTTCTGGTAAGGCTGTAATTTGAATATTGAGTTCAGGTTCAGGTTACATTTATGGTATTATAATTGTCACTGATGTAAGTGCTACGAAGAAGAGTTTGTCTCCTAGAAAGCAGAATATAAAATATGGTCATTCGGCCTAGAAAGGGAGGTCAAGAGAGACTTCCCGCCTCATCATCTCCTCTGTCTTCGTTGGTGTCCATCCACTTGTCTCAGTCTGCCCTTCCTCTCTATGTGGATGTTCTGTTTGGTTTCTCTTTTTCTGGACAGTGCCTCTCAAACCATCTACCTTATTTTACTTCATTCATTAAAGCTCACAGCCCTTATCTCTACTCCCAGCTCAGACTCCCAAACACCACGGGAAGAAAGTTCCAGTCCCAGCTTCTCAGGAAAGGGGAAACTGGACTCTCTCCACTCCCACAGTACTTTTTATCACACTATTTGGCAGAGTTCCTAACCAGAGGAAAATTATTAATAATCTGTTTATCCTCAAATACTGCATTAGCTGTACAAACACCTTCACATGCCTGAGTCTTGTCTACATAAAGCTTTTGGTGAATTCAGTGCAAAAACCAGCTTGACCTTTCATTTTACATTGGTTCAACAAGATATCTTACCAAATGGACTGCATCAGCAGGTTTCATGTGTGAGTACACAGAACGTCAGAACCCAGCAGGTAATATTTAGACATGAAGCTGAGTGCACTTTTTCTGATTGTGGTGAAAAACACATAATGCACAATTTACCATGTTAACCATTTTTAACTACAGTTCAGTAGTGTTCTGTATATTCACATTGTTCTCCAGAACTTCTTAATCTTGCAAAACTGAAATTCTTCACCAATTAAACAAAGATTCTTCTTTTTCCCCTCCCTCCAGCCCTTGGCAACCACCTTCCTGCTTTCTGTTTCTATGAATTTGACTACTTTCTTTTTTCTTTTTTTTCCTTTTTTTTGCTGAGGAAGATTCGCCCTGAGCTAACATCTGTTGCCAATCTTCCTCATTTTTCTTTTTGCTTGAGGAAGATTAGCCCTGAGCTAATATCTGTGCCAATCTTTCTTCACTTTATATGTGGGTCACCACCACAGCATGGCTAATGAGTGGTGTAGGTCTGTGCCTGGCATCTGACCCTGTGAGTCCAGGCTGCCAAAGTGGAGCATGCTGAACTTAACCACACGCCACAGGGCTGGCCGCAAATTTGACTACTGTAGGTACCTCATATAGGTGGAATCATAAAGTCTTTTTGTGACTGGCTTCTTTCATTTACCGTTAGGTCCTCAAGCTTCATCCATATTGTAGCATGTAATCAGATTTCCTTCCTTTTCAAGGCTGAATAATATCCCATTCTATGTATATTCGGCAATTTGTTAATCCATTCATTTATCGATGGATGTTTGGGTTGCTTTCATTTCTTGGCTCTTTGAATAGTGCTGCTGTGAACATGGGAGTGCAAATCTCTCTTCAAGACCCTGCTTTGAATTATTTTGGATAAATTGTCAGAAGTGGGGTTGCTGGATCATATGGTAGTTCTATTTTTGACTTCTTGAGGACTTTCTATACTCTTTCCCTAGTGGTTATACCAATTTACATTCCCACTAACAGTGCACAAGGGTTCCCTTTTCTCCACATTCTCACCAGCGTTTATTATCTCTTGTCTTTTTGATAATAGACATCTTAATAGATGTGAAGTGATCTCTCTGTTTTTTATCTTGAGAAGAATGAAACTATAGTTGTGGGAAATTTCATCTTCATTATTAAAAGCATTGATAATCTATCCTGGGAGATATGTCACATATTAGAGAGACTATCTCTTCCTATCTTCTAGGATCCTCTAATCTAATAAAAGAATGATCTAGATATCCTCACTACCTCCATAAACTGCATTTACCCTTTTGATTACATTTGATATAAAAATTATATTATTATGTAAATAAATAGAAACTCCTAAAATTTGCATGTTTAGGCAGAGTGAATTTTAGAAAAGAGTTATTTCTTTTCCAATAGGTCAGCGTGAGAAAATATAGATTGTGATAGCTTTTTGAAAAACATTAGTGAAAAGCCTAGTGAATTGGTGGAGTGGGACAGGGGACAGATGGCTGGAACAGGGACCAGGATGGGGATGCAACTCCAGGGCGAGATGTGCCAGAGGAGCTGGTGTGAGGAGCTGAAGAAAGAAAGGAAATAAAGAGTCAAGTTATGAGGTAAAGGGCTTTGGGAACCCATTACCTTGTCCACATCTCCAATTCAGTGGGAAGCTGCCATAGGCCTTAAGGTGTTGGTGAAGGGAAAAACTCCTCTTCAACCTAAATGTTGAGGATTGGTCAAGGAAGTCACCGGCAGTTCATTGACTGTGTGATGCACGGCTGAGAGATGGTGATCACCTCATGTGTGGATCCTACTATAGGACAGGAAGGGACAGGATGAGCAGGGGGTGTCTGCATGTTCTTTTTATATTTGACCTTAACAATGCCTTCACCTTGGCTCTCTCATATTTTTGTCCTTTTTTGTTTGCAGAGTCTCTGTCACAGCAAATAGAATAATTGTTCAAGAATATCAGCCTCTGTTCTGCTGTTTTTCGATAGGAATGGTAATGTTTCACCTTTAACTCCCTCCATTCTGATGTTAGCATTGTAAATGCCCCTGTGATTTTTGCCTTATGATTTTTAACTCTTTGGCTATAATTTTTTTGATGCTTATGTATGCTTATTTTCAGAAATGACCTCTTTCACCCTTTTAAACTTGGCCTTTGGGAGGAAGAGCAGGTTTGATTTTGATTTAATGACACTAAATTTTTTCAAGAAAGTCTTAGTTATGTAGCCAAGAGGTTTTCTTCCATTGCCTCACTGCTTATAGTCCTTTCAATTTTACCTTTCATGTAACAGTATGGTTTTATTTCATTTCTTTCCATTTCCTGTGGAAGGCTGACAATGAGCCTTAACCAGATTCAACAGCCCATTTTATCCTTATCATTGTTTAAGATGTTAGAATTTAATCAAAGCCGCACTTCAGGAGAATTGCCAATATCCTGAACACGAAAATCTCCTATTGATATTTATTGGGGTTTAGGAAGGAATTGATAAGTAGCACCCCTCTCTTCTGTTTTGTATTTTTAACTTATTGAAAAAAATTATACAGGAGTTAAGAAATGAAGTGGGTTCCAGAATAAGCCTTGACCTGTAGCTAATTGGCTTTCCTAATTTATTCCCTACTCCCCCAGTTGAAATTGATGTGACTTCTCACAAGGTCTGTTTCTATCTCTTGCAGCTACTTTTCTCCTCACCTCGAGGACTTCCGGTTTCCCCTTCTTGACTGACAGAAACTGCCCCTACACTTCCTTCTGCCCCAGGTGGTATTTGCCCTCCTCCTCTAGGGCAAAACTGAAGGGTTGCGGGGAAAGAAACAATTACCAAGAAGGACAAATATGCTAGGAGGTATTTGAAAACTATTCCTATTGTGCACACAAATGCAAATGTCATTTGGTCATAATTCTGTCCCTATTCCATGCCCACCACCTCTAACTCCAGACTTGCTTTCCCAGAACAGATGGTGCCTATTCTTTTTCAGAAATGACCTCATTTGCCCTCTTAGGCTTAGTTTTTGCTTGGGAGGAAGAAAAGAAGCCATCAGCCTATGGGATCTTCAGAGGGTCCACAGCAGAGTTCCACCGAGTCACAGGCTGGGCGTCCGGGGCTGGAGGATGCTCGCGGAGAACACAGATGATGTTTCTGGGAGCAGGATGAAGCACTGCCATCAGCGAAGCTAGAAGTGTAGGTTTTTGAGAAGGTCTAATTACAAGATTTTGATAAGTTCTATAACTCCACACATGGAGGCAGAAAACTAAATAACTAACTTAGTTAAGAAAGACAGGAGAAAAATTCTGTTTTTATCTCAAGCACAGCTTGTTCACACCCTCCTAATACTCATCGAGTGTAATGATGTTTATTTCATCTCTTTTGAGAAAAAGACAAAATGGAGAAACTATGGCTATTAAATATTACTAAGATCCGTGTGCTTTCTTCCAGATAGAGGAAATTCATATATGGCAACAACTGAAACAAGTCACTTTAGGAATTCACGGAAGAATCTCTTCAAAAATTTTGCCAGCTGCTGGCCGGTGCTGTTGTCGAAGTCCAGAGCCTGATCTGCCTCAGGCCGGGTAGTGGAGTCAGGCTTAGCTGAGTCATGATCATCTGTCTGAGACAGTCACTCCCTAGTAGGCATCTAACTATGCACACTCTACCCCTTTCTCTTTGGTACTCCCTTGAGTACACAGGCAAAGTGTTGAGCTTGGGGCGGCAATCCTGAACACAACCTGGTGTTGGGGGCCAGCAGGGAAGGGGTGGGTGGAAGAGGATTCTAAAAGAGGGATTGTAGGTTCCACTGCCCATGGTGCCAGGCAGGAAACCTAAGTAATCAGGTATCTAAAAATAAAACAAGAAAATTTTCTATCTCACCACAATGTTTTCACCTGTCACAGGAGTAACACTTTTAAAATATATTAGTTTGCTTTCCTCTTTTTCCTTTATGAATACAAGCTCTCAAGCTCAGCCTCCCCCAGGCAACCATCTATAGGGGTTGGGAGGGCTGGGGAACATTGATTACAGAAATGCTGAGGGAAGAGCACGGACATACTCAGATTTTGATATTCAAAATCAGATTATTCAGCAAGACAGTAATGGGCTTGCAAGCCATGATATGGTATTGAGAAAGCATGTTCCAGTTCCCTTCATCTTCCCTTAAGAATATCAACAAATAAGGCTGGATGATCAACAAAGAAGCAGAGTCCCCGCAGGAGTGAGGAAGATGCCCAGTCTGTTCCTGCCAGCCTGGCCCCTCTGACAGGGGGAGAGGATAGGACGTAGGAGAATTAAGAGAACCCTCCTCCGTTTGCTGGTCTTGTAAGAACATGTACAGAGTAGAGATAAGAAGGGAGAAGGGAGATGGCCAGAATTGTGCTGCCCATGTTTCCTTCTCCTGGGTTAGGCTTGAGAAACAGGTGTGTTGGGTAAATGAGGCTGATGCCAGAGAGAAGGAGCTAACCGTTTCTTGCTTCTCTGGAGCACAGCTGTAGGAAAGCATACTGAGCGGTCAGCACAGAGAAGCTGGCAGTGGAGCTTTCCTGAGTTGCCCCAATTCCTCTGTCAGGGAGTCACTGAATTGAGAGCCAGTGGAACTGTTAAGGGGGTTGATACAGCAGTGTGCAGTGACCCTCAGCTGAGGATGTGGTCAGTGGCTCGTGGGCCTGCAGCCCGTGGAAGCCAAACTATGATGAGTCAGCACAGGAGCACCATCTGAGCCAGAAGAACGAGCCTGGGTCATACCAACTTCAGCAGGGAAGGCCAGCAGAGCCCAGCGGCACCCAGGCAGACAAGGGCCATTGTTCCGGAGGCCAGCTCAGGCCGACCAATGCAGACAGAGCCCCAGTTCAGGATTAGGGGGGGCTCCCAATGTCCCCAAGGACTCACATACCTGACCCCCTGCACACCTGGATACCAAGCTGGAGAGACGCAGGGGCAGGCAGAGGTAACCTGGGACTCTGGGCATTTTCTTAGACTGAACACTGTTTTAAGGGATGATTTAAATTATTGAATCAGATTCTATCTAAAGTGGACTGAGAAGTTAGAGACTTGAAAGAAAGATGACACCAATCATAGACTAAATGATTTGTCTACCTTGCACATCTGAATTGTGTGAGTTATATTTTTTGACCCTGTTATACGTATATGCAGATAGGAAGAATCTGGTCCTTTCTCTAAGAAGTCAGCAAAATTTTTAATTAGGGGAATTACATGAACGTTTCAAGCCAGGTGACTGTCATTTGGAAAATTATCTCTTCTACTTAGTATACAAAATGGTGCAAGCCAACCATGAAATATTGCAGCCCTTTTTAAGGCCAGCCAACAATTCTTTGCTCACTTAATAATATATCTGTATAATTCTTCACAGTTTATAAAACACTTTCATATGAGAAATCTCATTTTATCCCCTTCCTGGTAGGGATCTTATGAGCCAGACTAGGATGTTTATTTTATAGAGAGTCAGTAGGGCAGAGCACTAGCCTAAGGGATCAAATTTAGTGAAGAGCGTAGCTGGTACTTAACCTGACTTCTGGTTCCAGGTCTAGCTTCAGCCCCATGGCCTCTTCTCAGCTTCCTCTCATCCACTTCTAGTCTAGTGGCACATACAGAGACAGAAAAGTGTTGATACAAGGTGATAAGGATTTTGAATAGTGGCAATCACAGGGTTGTGAGGTGTGGTGGGGGAGCATGTGAAGAGGTTGAGCCAATAAAGGATAGTTGACCAAAGAACAGCCTGAGGCTTCCAGTCAGGCTGAATGTATATCCTGGTAAACTGATGGTCCTGTAAGAGATGGGTCCTGTTAATTCAAAAGATACTACTTGTTTCGCATCTATTAATCACTTTTAAAAATCCCTTTTCAGAATCCTCAGGTTGCTGAGGGCTGAGAAGTGCTCTTAAACCTTGAGTTCAGTTTGGCTCTGTACAACAGAGGAGACCAGGGCTGCTGCGGCAGGTCCTTCTCTTCTATGCTTGGGTCCTGACCTTAGAGAACTGTGAAAATGTGTCAAGTATGAAAACAGGAGATATGTAAGTGGAAACTGTAGCATCTGTGAGAGTTGACTCAATCCAATGAACAAGACCAGTGTAAGTCTTTTAGAAGATAGATCAAGGAAGCATTCAGGAGAATGTCTGGATTGAGACATAAAAGACAAGTGGGAATTTGGCAAATAAATGTAGTTGGGTGGATGGGTGGTGATTCCAGGTAGAAGAAATAAGATGTGCAAAGGACAAGAAGTGAGAGGGAAAAAATTAACATTCATATGACTGTAAGTTGGCTAGTTTGGTTGGACCATAGCTTGTAAGAAGCTGAGAATGATGTATTTGGAGATATAAATGGCAGATTGAAAAGAACCTTGATGTCTTGTTAACCATTAAAGACATTAATATGGGAAGAATCCACTCCTCCACAAAATGTGCTGGGCACAAGGATTTTACAGGATATTCAAAGCACAAATAGACCCTGCTGCATCTAAGTTTTTCCAGAACACAGTAAAAGAAGGAAAGCTTCCTGAATCACTGTACAGGGACAGATTAAGTTTGATATAAAGCCAGACAAAGACACTACAAAAATAAAATTACAAGGCCATTTCTTTCATGCACATAGATATGAAAGTCTTAATATATTACACAAATACCTTTTCTTAATGTGTCCTGACTAGATACAGTTTATCTCAGGAGAAGAGTGATTCAGCATCAGAAAATGTATTAGTTTACCATACTTACAGATAAAGACAAAAATATCTGAGCTTTCCTATTTGCTATGCTTTTTCTTCTTTTAAAAAATTATGCCTTTTTGGATAGGCTTGAAAGTTGAGCCTTCATCTTTATTCTGCTGGTTACTCCTAAATTACTGAAAGGCATATTTACACCTGTTTCTCGCATCAATTTATAAAGTGCATCTGTACTTCTGCCTGCCGCCCGCTTCTTCCATCCCAAATAAGGAAAGGACAGCAGTAGACTCTCCTGTCCCTGTTGTCTCTTCCTGCCCCATCTCCATGTCCTCAGTTCTTTTGATAGTATATTAAGATCCCTCCCTCCCCAGATTGTTAACCATACATTTTCTTCTTCGTTGTCCTCCTCCTCCTCCTCTTCGTCTGTCATCCCTGTCTCCTTCTGTCTTCTCCTTCTGCCCCCTGCTTTCTCCGTCAATCTCTTCTGTCTTCAAACTCTTCTCATCTGCAATTCCACGTCTGTCTTTAGCTCTGGGAAAAATCTCATTAGTCATTTCTTCAAATAATTTCTCCCCCTTCCCTTACTTTTGCTTTTGTGGACACTTCTACTTCTGTTCTTTATATCTTTTATCCTTTTCTTTTTCTCTACCTATATCCTTCCTGATATTTTCTGGGAGAGTTCCTCAACTCAATCTTTCAGCTCGCTAATTTGCTATTTAACTTTGTCCACTCTGCTGTTAATTTCTTCTATTGAGTTTTCATTTCAATGCAATAGCTTTCATATCCAATATGTCATGTCAAATTGTTTTTCTTAATCTATCTCATCCCTGCTTTATGTGTTCCACATTGATTTTGCTTATTTTATATTACATTCTGTCAGTTCCGTATATTTGTTAGACTTGTTTGAAATGCCTGTTCCATTAGTTTCCTTCATATATAGGTTTGTTCTACTGGTTGTACTTGAGCCTCATAGATAGTCCCATTTGGCCTGATCACCTTGCGTCATGCTGCTCAGGACTATGGCCCCATAGGCTGGGCCAGCATCCCACTCTACTGTGAGTTTTCACAGTCTCCAGAACTGTGGGAAATAAACGTCTTGTTGTTTAAGCCACACAGTTTATGGTACTTTGTTAAAGCAGCCTGAGCAGGTTAAGACAGGCACTAAGAAATTCAAACGGAGTCTTCATGTTCTGGGTGGATAATTCCCTTGAGAAGACATTTTCCTGCTGGGCACATGGTCTGGCAGGAATGATTAGGGCATGGCTAATTTAATGTGAAGTTCTTTTGTGTTAGAAAAATTTTTTAAAAAAATCATTGCTTTGTTAATTTCCAGAAAAGAGTCATTTGTAGGGTGGAATGTACAGCGTTAGTGCAGTTACAGAAAATAAATACGTGAAACCAAAAAGTAAGCCAAAGCTAATATTTTTCAAAAGATGAGGAAACAAAGACTTTAAGCTTTCTGAAGCAGAAAAAATTATTTATGGATATTAAAATGTAAATTCCTGAAAAATCTCTATCTCCAGCTCCAGCTCTTTATCAAATAGCTTGAGGAAAAACACATCATTTTTCATTCTGCCACTACTTTCACTTCATAGCCTGTCAGTCTCATCAACTAAACTGAGACAAATTCTCCCGAAAACCATTAGGAGCCCAAAGTCAACATTTGGTGCCGTCATCATCCTCTCTGTCCTCCTCGGCTAATTGTCAGATTCATTTTCAACTAAGCCATGGATGATCATTTTAGTGCAAACTCTCCTCAATTGCACCAAAGAGGAAAACAAGACAAACAAATTCAGTACAAGGGTTAGCTACAGCAAGCATAATGCTATCAGCTCTTTTCTGTCAATTTTAATGTCGCCCTTGTCTTTTTTCCCCTAAAAATCTCCTTTTTCTAATTTACGCTTCACTTCTTATTACGTTATATTCTTCTCTTTCCCTATAGATCCCTTTTGTAGTACCCCCACTGGTGCAGATTTACTTTCTATTAATTTCAGGAAGCATTATTTAAAATATTAGTGTGCTTAGGCTGAGTGAAGAGATAGAAGGGAATAATGGTTTTTATACTAAATACCATTGTGTGTGTATGTATAAAATAAGGTTAGTAATTAGATGCTCAGTGGATACCTATATTAAAATCTGGAAAGGCCAGAACTGCACATATAGTCATGAAAATAAATATCTGCAATTTGAATTTGAGTGGTAACTTTAAAATGTTTACTTGTTTGCATATTTTTCTTCCTTAAGAGAGCAACCTTGTCTTACTCGTCTTCATATCATAGAATCTAGGAGAGTTCCTAACACCTAGGAGAGGTTCAGTAGTATTTTTTAAATGAATTAATGAATGAAGATGTGGACTTAATCTACAATATCATGGATAACCATGATCTGCCATAGTCTATCCTTGTGACATTATTGTATAAGGTAAGAAAATAGACTTTGACATCAGATAGCTTTGAGCTTAAATCTTGAGATTTCAATATACTAGGTGTATTATTTATCAGTTGATTCGTAACAAATTTTCCAAATCTTAGTGGCTTAAAACAATATTTATTATTTCACGGTTTCTGTGGATCAGGAGTCCTGGTACAGTTTTGGATCCTCAGTCTTAGGGTTTCTGATAAACTGCAACAAAGGTGTCAGTCTGGGCTGCAGTCATCTCAAGATTCAACTGGGGGTAGATTTGACTTCTAAACTCACTCAGGTGGTTGTTGGGAAGATTCAGTCCTTGTGGGCTGTTGGATTGAGGGCCTCAGTTTCTTGCTGGCTCTCAGCCAAAAGCCACCTTCAGTCCCACGTGACATGGGACTCTCCGTGGGGCAGCTCACATCACGGCACCTGGCTTTAACGGAGTGAGCAAGCTAGGAGAACTGTAGAGTGCCAGCAGGTCAGAGGTCACAGTCTTTGGTAACCTAATCTCAGAGGTAACATCCCATCCCTTTTGCTGTATTCTATTTGCTGGAAATCAGCCACTAGTAAATAAGAATACCAGAAGGCAGGGATCACAGGGGGCCATTTTAGAAGGCTGCCTACCTCAATAGCCACGTGACCTTGGTAACTTGCTGACACTGTTTTGCTCAGTCTCCTCATTTTAAAAACAAGAATACTAATAGAACCTACCTATTTAGGCTGTTGGGATAAAATAATGAGAATGTGCACCTCCGGGGCTTAGCAATGTGCTCAACTCACAGCAAAAGTCAGTGTCTGCTATTATCACCATGACTTTTTAGTTATGTCTCCTCTTCTGTATGTAGATTCCTTGTTTGAGAAGTAAATGAGCAGCTCTGAATTCCTTGTAAGCCCTAGGAACCTATTGATTTTCTAGCCCTGGACTCGATAGATTTCATTTTCAACAGTCTAACATTTTTTGGACTCAACATTAGTGTTTTTTTTCTCACCCTTAAAATAGCTCATTTTGATCACATTTTAAAAGGCTGTTATACCTGAGGGAGCTCTCCTATTACTATTATTTGGAGCAAATGAAACACTGTGGTGGGGCCTGCCCTAACAGTCACAAGATGTCTTATGAATTCTAGTCCCCCTTCTGCTAGTTGAGAGACTGTAAACAAGTCTTTTAACATCTCTCAGCCTCAGTTCATTTAAACCAGGGGAGGGTGGGTGAGTTGACTGGATGACCTCTAGTGTCCCTTCTGGTTTTAAAAGTCTTTAGGCCTAATTTCCATATGCTGCCTCTATTGGTTTTTAATTTTTCTTTCCATGTATTTCATACATATTTTACTTAGGGCCATTTTTATGAGGTTACTTTTCAGGCATTTTTTTTAGAACATTGTCAATTCCAAGAAGAATATAGGGTTGATATGAGTATAGTTATAACTTTAGGAAGAGCTATTAAAATAAGAAGAAAAATTAATGTGAGAATCAGTAAATCTTCAGGATATGCTTACAGAAGCTGTTTCTATAAAATCAAAGAAATACGAAGTCAGGTCATTTTATCTGTATACACCAGGGGAAAAATTACTCCTAATTGAAGGAAAAGTTTTTGGGGTGTTTGGATTGACTGAAATCCAAAGCTAAACAAAAAAAAAATTTCCTATAATAGTCCAAGTCATTGGACCAAGTCATTTCCTGAAGTCTCACTTATGCCTTCTTAGAAATAGCTCTAGACATATACAAGTTGCCACAGTAAGATGAGGAAACTGGAATTAAAAAAAAACCAGACTTTGTACATCCAAAGAGTTTCAATCTCTTCCAGTCATTTCTGTAGGATGCTGTTATAGTTTCAGCATCTTTGAAATTCCTTTTCTGAAGCTCCCTGCAGAATCTGAGGTGAATGGCTTTGAACATGCTCATTGATGAAAGCTCTCTGTTGTTCATTTCCTGAAATCGAATCCATACTCAAAGAAATATCATTAAAAGCAAGCACAGTGGACTGAGTGATCCAGCTGGGTAATACTCTCTAGCGTATAGAACAAGGGACAACAGGAGAGTGGTTTTCTCTTGTATTTAAAACCAGCTCCAAAGGTAGTTCAAAAGGTAACTCCTCAAATTGTTTAGAATAAGGAATCCACGCTGAAGAAAAACTTGCATGCCGTTTGCTACGTTTTGCAAAAATACCAGTCTCACAGTTTGTATGAAGTTTACTTGATTTGAACCTGAACCATCTTGATAGTTGATTCAAATTCTGTTTCTGCCACTTAGGAACTGTGTGACATTAGGAAAGATACTTGGTATTCCTGAACTTCATTTTCACTTAAAATATGGAATAATATGTCACAGAGATGTGATGATTATTAAATGAGGAGGTATGTGACCATATCTCAGAAACTCTAATGGGTAATCCCCAGGATACTTATCAATAGTAATGATGTTATTTTATGCATAATTTCTTATCTAGATCTAATGAAATCACTAAACTAATAAGATACGTCATATTTCAAAGATGATGACAGGAATAATAATAGTGACATTTTCAGAATACTTCCTGTCAGGCACCATGCTACGCTCTTATTTAATCATGCTTAACTTAACTGTCATGAGCGCACTCTGAGTTTCCATTTCACAGCTGAGAAAACTAAGGTTTCGAGAGTTTAATTTTGCCCAAATTATAGAAGTAGCAAGTGACAGAGCTGAGATTCTGGATCCAGATCCAGAGGACCCTCAAATCGATTTTTTTTTTTCTGCTTTATCTCCCCAACCCCCCCCCCCCCCCCGTACACAGTTGTATATCTTAGTTGCATGTCCTTCTAGTTCTGGGATGTGGGACGCCGCCTCAACGTGGCCTGACGAGCGGTGCCATGTCCGCGCCCAGGATCAGAACCCTGGGCCACCACAGCGGAGCGCGCAAACTTAACCACTCGGCCACAGAACCGGCCCTCAAACTGATTCTTTTAAGCCTTATGCTAAACTGCTCCCACTTCTGGCACCGAATATGAAGAGACAAGGAATGCACAAGCCTTTCTGGTTATATTACACCAGTAATTTGCAAACTTGGCTGCAAATGAGAATTACCTGGGATGTTTTAGAAAAAAAAAAATCCCACAGTCCAGGACACACTTGGAACCTATTAAATCAAATTCCAGCTCTTAGCAGTAAAAAAAAACTTTCAGGTGATTCCAACATGCAGCCAACTTTGAGACTCTGTGTGCTAAACGGTCAGCCCCTGAGTTCAACTAGCAGGGTGATTAAGACTTTGGCTTAGAAGTAAGACGATTCTAGTTCCTGTTTGGCGGCTTACCAGTTGTGTGATTGTGGATAGCTTACCTCATTTCTCTAAACTTTGAAAATGACACAACATCATATATTTGTGGTGAAAATGAAATAACCCATGAAATGTTCCCAGCCTACTGCCTGGAATACAGGTCGCGCCCGGTAGTGGTCCTGCTTCATATCTCTTGTTCGTGCTCTGTAGAGATTTTTGGTTGCTTCATGAAATCTTTAAGCACACATTCTTCTGTCCCTGGATCGAAGTAGGAGGCTTATTGGGCCCTAAAGGCTCTTTCAAATAATTAATTTTATGCCATTTTTAAAGGGTAGCATGAGACTTGTATTTATGTAAGAGATTGACAATATTTAGCAACAGAAGCAATAAATTACTTATCCTGGGAGTAAGTCAGGCCACTTAGCAATGAGAACAGTTACTTGATACATTGATATTGGTGTTCTGGAAATGACCATTTACATGCTTTAATAGACAGGTTCTTTATGCAGATGTTGCCCTTTCCCCCATAACTTGTTTACTTTCCTCACAGAGGTGTAGGCAGCGGGATTGTTTGAATTAGTCTTTTAAGTGAGTGTTTAATGGCGATGAGTAATTGCTTGCAGCTGTGTCTATCTGTAGGGATTTGTTTTTCTTTAAGTAGGGGACAAGATAATTTGCCAAACAACTTTGGGAAGTGTTGTCTTGGTTGTCCCCATATACCTGAGGGTTGACTTTGCCTCTTGAATTAAAAAGCCACTGAAGCTTCCCGCCCCCCACAAGACACCATGGTAGCGGGGGGGCCAAGCAGCCAATTTTATCTTCGGAGAGTTTTTTTCCCCCTTCAATAAAAAAAGCAATCAGTATGGTTTCATTTTGAGTGAAGATTATGAACACGGGGAGTTGATAGTCTTTCCGGGGTGGAGGATAGCGATTTCAAGGGATGGGGCCCCTTCAACTTTACATCTAAAATGTCTTTGAAGATGAGGTAGCTGGAGGTGATATAGCTTGCAAATATAGACGTGGCCTGAGGAACGCTGGGATAGGTGAGCCACTGGAAGTCTGCTGTGACAATTTGGGGAAGAGTCTCTCCATCATCTTCAGATTTTATTGGAAGTTCTCAAAATACCAATATGCAAAACCAATTCCACTGCCTGCTAATTGTAAGGCAAACCATGATGTGCATCCTCCAAAGGCAGCAATGAAGTGACTGGCACAAAATGCTGGCAGATGAGGATTCATTCCTATTAGTGCCGATGGATTTACAGAGAGATGAGGATTCACTCCTATGTAGCTATCCCCTGTTCTAATCTCCTTTGTGGCTTGGCAGAGCCATAGCTAACCTGGGAACAGAAAAAGGCAACAATGGCTCCTTAAGAATGTAGTACTCTGGCCACATTAACCTCAAACATGTTTCTATTTCCTGCCCTGATGAAGGCTGGATATTGAACTGCCAGCTCTGCTGAAAGTAGGCTTTGGGACCTTCCACTTAGAAACAGGATTTTCTAGAGAACTTATCTACAAGGACCTTGTAGGGGAAAGAACCGAATTGGCAGCAAAAAATGGGGTTTAAGGGCCACAGCTCTGCCATTTCCTAGCTTTGTGATCTTGGATAATCCACTTAACTGTTCCAGCCTCAAATGTATAAAGTGGGGGATGATATTTTCCTGTGTCAGCATTATTTTGAGGATGAAACTAGTCTTCAGTAGTTTGAAAAAACCACATACTGTAAAGTGCTGAACAAATGTGAACGTTTTGCTTATCCAGTTTTCTGGCTTATGCATGGCAAGCAAATAAAATGTGAGTGGGCAAAAGGAGTTTTAATTAGAAATTTTTTCTCTTGGGTGGTGGCTCACTTCTCTACCCTCTAAAACGTGGTCAACCTGGCCTTAAGTCTTCTTAAGAGTAAGCCATCAGTGCCAACACACATCCCAATTGATGTTCTCCCCCACACGGTGGGCTTGCCTTAGCGAGGTGGTATAGCATCACAGTAGAAGGGCACAGCTGAGTTTAGGTGTCTGGGTTCAAGTGCTTGTAGGGCCACTTACGAGCTTTGTGACCTTGACCTGTCTCTTGTTTCCTCGTAGGGTACTTGTAGGATTAAATGATATATCCCATGTAAAGTATTAAACAGTGATTAGAATACAGTAAATGTTGGTTATTATTTCAAAGAATTACTTAAAGATAGATATGGTCCATGATCCTATCTTGGTAACTAAATTGCAAAGGAAAGGTCTGCACTCATTTCATAGTTTTCATATTCTTCGGAACAACATTTCACCTATAATTTGAGTTTCTCCGGCATGTGTAAACTGGTGCCTACTTATACCTAATAATAGATATAACTTATTGAGCACTTATTATATGCCAGGAATCGTACATGCATTTTCCCCCTCCCGCTTTGAGGTAGGCATTATTTTTATTCCCATTTTTACAGAAGAGGCATCCAAAGCATCATAAAATCAAGTGACTTGACCAAGATCCTTAACCAGTGGCAGGGCTGGATCTAAAGCTGTGTCTAAGCTCCTCCAGAATGTGTGCCCTCCATGCCACGTGACTCCCTGAATATCCTCGTCCCCCAAGGAGGCAGGATCATCCTTTCTTCCTTATATGGCAATTGAAACCTCTGGACTCATCTTATGGCATAGGTGTGTTCCTGGAGTTGTGGGCAAATAAATTGTTTTTGTAAATCAAATCACGTGCCAAATTTATAAGGAATGTCAATATTTAAACAGATATTTAAAAGAAATTCTGTCTTGAATTTTTTGATAAATATAATTTAGATGTTACTCCAAGTGAGGCTTCAGTATAGTCATAATAGCTAACCTACTAGCTAATGCTGCTGTTCTAACGTGCTGTCCATGATCCCAAAGAGCAGATTAGTTTTTAGCAAAAAGAAAAGTGATTCTTTTGTGAAGTTCCTTTTGATGAACAGGCAGGTTCAGCTCTGTCAAGCCAGCTACCTGTTCCAGCCACTAGAGGGCAGTATTGGCATTGGAATGACGTTCAGATGTTTACAGTTCTTCAAATTGAGAAAGCTGTGCGTGAAACGCAGATATTGCTAAATTTACAGTATATAAAATGATTTGATGAAACAATTTGATATGACAAGAGACACCACGTCATCGTGATTGGATTCTGCTGTGTTATTGGCAACATACATCCTGAAGGGGATTCTTAATATCCTGTGCCTGTGGGTGGTGGGGGTGGTGACTTCAGGCCCCAAGTCAACCGTGTGCCTTTTGGGACTAAAATCTGTCCCTCTCACCTTTCTACCTCAACCCCTGCTTCCTTTTTCCATTTGCAAATTGTAGGCGTGCTGGAAGTTCCCCGTGTGAATTAGCTTCTCTTTCCTTCAGACTGCAACCACGATCACCTCGGAAGTTGATTCCTCACTTAATAAGCCTCTGGAGGAATTCAACTCTCGTCACAGATGTCATCTTGCTTATCCTTGTTAGCCTGCTGTGAGGTATGTGGGGACAGCTGTCCTAATGCCCTTTTACGTAGATGGGAAGATGAAGTCCTTGAGCTTTCTTGTCTCCCTCCTGTTTGGCTGTGGAGCAGGAGCTGGATAAGGGGGTGCATTTTGTTCAATTCAAAGTTAATTGAGTGATTTCCAGTGCTTAGCGGTGTCTTCCTGGGTGTGTGGTCTTCCTTACTTAGCTCTCCGTCCACCATGTTACAGAACTGCGGTAGTGGCTGAGCATCCGGGACAAGATATTTAAAAGAGTATTTTATTCAAGAAATAAAATTTTGAACAATGAAAAATATTTGTTCATGTTATCTCATGAAACAGGCCACCCTATTTTTTTAATTAAAATTTTTATTTTGAGATTGTAGGTCTCAAGATTGTAGGTTTTCATGCAGCTGTAAGAAATAATTCAGAGATCCACATACCCTTTACCCATTTTACCCCGATAGTAACATTCTGAAAAACCACAGCACAATATCGCCACTAAGATATTGACATTGATACAGTCAAGATACAGAACATTTCCATCACAAGGATTCTTCATGTTGCCCTTTTATAGCCACATCCACTTCCCTCCCCCTTCCACTCCCTGCTTATCTCCTGGCAACTACTAGTCCGTTCAACATTTTTATGATTTTTGTCATTTCAAGGATGGTAACTAAATAGAATTATACAGCATGTAACCTTTGGGGATTGGCTCTTTGCACTTGGCAGATTCCACTGGAAAGTTAAGTTGTGTCTATCAGTAGCTTATTCCTTTTTATTGCCGAGTGGTGTTCCATGGTATAGGTATACCACCGTTTAACCATTTACTTGTTGAAGGGCATCTGTGTTGTTTCCAGTTTGGGCTATTATGAATAAAGCTGCTGTGAACATTCGTGTGAGGTTTTTGTGTGTGCATAAGTTTGTATCTCTATGGGAGAAATGTCCAGGAGGGCAATTGCTGGGTTTTATGGTGATTTCATATTCAGATTTTAAAGAAGCTGCCAAACTGTTTTCTAGAGCGACTACACCATTTGACAATCCCCCCGGGAAAGGGTGAGTGATCAGTTTCTCTTCATTCTCATGAGCATTTGGTATTGTCACTATTTTTCATTTTAGTTATTCTGATAAGTATGTAGTTGTATCTATTTACATCTTCTTTGATTTCTTGTCATTACCATTGTGTAGTTTTCAGCATACATGGCTTGTCATGTTTTGTTAGATTTACACCTTTGCGTTTTTTTGTTGTTGAACAATAGTAAATGGTATTGTATTTTAACCTTCAGTGTCCAAGTGTTCAATGCTAGTATATAGGAATGTAATAGATTTTTATGTGTTTATCTCATGTTCTGTGACTTTGCAGACTCACTTAGTTCTAGGAGTTTGTTCGTTTTTTTTTTTTTTTTTGTCAATGTCTTGGAATTTTCCACATAAACAATTGTGTTATCTGCAGTCAGGAACAATTTATTTCTTCCTTTCCCATCTGTATGCCTTTTGATTTCTTTTTCTTGCTTTATTGCACTGGCTAGAACTTCCACTACAATCATGGATAGGAGTGGTGAGAGCACACAACCTTGCCTTGTTCCTGAACTCAGCATTCAGTCATTCACCACTAAGTATAACGTTAGCTGTGGAGATTTTGTAGATGCTCTTGACCAATTTGAGGAAGTTCTCCCTCCTTAGAGGTTTTGTTTTTGTTTTTTGTGTGTGTGTGTGTTTTACCGAGGAAGATTAGCCCTGAGCTAACATCTGCCAATCCTCCTCTTTTTGCTGAGGAAGACTGGCGCAGGGCTAACATCCGTGCCTATCTTCCTCTACTTTATATGTAGGATGCCTACCACAGCATGACTTGCCAAGTGGTGCCATGTCCGCACCCAGGATCTGAACCGGTGAACCACGGGCCACTGAAGCAGAACTTGTACACTTAACCGCTGCACCACCAGGCTGGCCCCTGTTTTTGTTTTAAATCATGATTGAGTGTTGAATTTTGTTGAATGCATTTTCCACATTAATTGATAGAATTATGGTATTTTTCCTTTTAGCCTGTTAATATAGTGGATTATATTGATTGATTGACTATCAAATATTGGACCAGGCTTGTATCCCTAGAATAAATCCCACTTGGTTGTGGTGTATAATTTTTTTTTTTAAAGATTGTCACCTGAGCCAACATCTGTAGCCAATCTTCATTTTTTCTTCTTCTTCTTCTCTCCAAAGCCCCCAGTACATAGTTATATATTCTAGCTGTAGGTCCTTCTGCTATTGCTATGTGGGATGCTGCCTCAGCATGGCTTGATGAGCGGTGCATGTCTGTACCCAGGACCAGAACCAGCAAAACCCTGGGCCACTGAAGCAGAGCACGTGAACTTAACACTCGGCCACAGGACCAGCCCCTAAATTTTTTTAAAATTGAGATATAATTAATGTATAATTCTTTTTATGTATTACTGAATTCTATTTGCTATTATTTTGTTGCGGACTTTTTGCATCTATATTCATGAGAATATTGGCCTCCAGTTTTCTTTCTTTCTTTCTTTTTAATACTGTTTTGTCTTGTTTTGATATCAGGGCAATCCTAACTTCATAAAATGAATTGAGAATCTCTCCTATTCTATTTTCTAGAAGAGATTATGTAGAATTGATGCTATTTTTTCTTTAAATGTTTTGTAGAATTGCCCATTGAAACCATCTTGTCCTGGTGAATTCTGGGAGTTCTAAAATTAAAGCTCAGTATCTTTTAGGGTTATTCAAGTTTTGTATTTCATATTAACTGAGTTGTGGTCATTTGTGTCTTTGAGGAATTGGTCCATTTCTTCCAAGTTGTTAAATTTATGTGTGCAGAGGTGTTCCTGGAATTCCCTCATAAACTCTTTTGAGTCTGCTGGGTCCATAGTGATAGCACCTATTTCATTCCTGATGTTAGTAATTTTTTTCTTCTTTCTTTGTTAAACCTCATACAAGACTGACAATTTTACCAATCTTTTCAAAGAATCAGCTTTTTGTTTCATTGATTTTGCAGTTGTTTTTCTTTCGATTTCATTGATTTTGTTCTTTATTGCCTTCCAGCTGCTTGCTTTCAGTTCATTTTGCTCTTTTTTAGGTTCTTGAGGCAACAGCTTAGATTATTGATTTGAGACTTTTCCTCTTTTCTAACATATGCATTTAATGCTATAAATTTTCATCTTATCATTGTTTTAGCTTTGTCCCACAAATTTTTATATGTTGTATTTTCATTTTCATTCAGTTGATGTATTTTTTAGTTTCCTTTGAGACTTCCTCTTTGACTCATGGATTATTTAGAAGTGTGTCTCATCTTCAAGTGTTTGGAGATTTTTCTGTTACCTTCTTATTATTGATTTTCAGTTTGATTTCATTGTGGTTAGTGACTATATGATTTCAATTCTTTTAAATTTGTTGAGGTTTGTTTTATGGCCCAGGATATGGCTATCTTGATAGATGTTCTGTGGGTGCTTGAAAAGAATGTGTATTCTGCTGTTTTTGGGTGGAGTGTTCTGTAAATGTGCATTAGATCCTGTTGGTTGATGGTGTTATTGAGTTCTTCTATATCCTTTTTGTTTTTCTGAGTACTGTCAATATTAAAATATTAAGAGAGGGATGTTGAAGTCTCTAAGAATAATTGTGGATTTTCTATTTTTTTCTCCCAGTCTATCAGTTTTTGCTTCACATATTTTCAGTTCTATTTTTAGATGCATACATATATAGGATTCCAATGTGTTTTTTGTGATTTTCCCTTTTATCATTATATAGCTCTTTTTGTTTCAGGTAATTTTCTTTGCTCCGAAGTCTTTGTTGGTGCTGTAAAGTCAATTCTGACCCCCGGCAACACTCTGTTCATCAGGGCAGAACTCTGCCTGGTCTTTTTGTGCCATCCTCTCATCTTATGCTATATTAGACAATGGTCCACTGCGATTCAAGGGTTTTCATGGTCAGTTTTTTTTTGGAATTGGGTGGCCAGGTCCTTCTTCTTAATCTAGAAGCTCTGCTGAAGCCTATCCACCATGGGTGACCCTGCTGGTATTTGAAATACCAGCGGCATAGCTTTCAGTATTACAGCAACATGCAGCTGCCACAGTATGACAACCTACAGATGGGTGATATGGTTCCCTGACCAGGAAATGATCTCAGGCTGCAGGAGTGAGGGCGCCAAATTTTAACCACTGGACCACTGGTGCTGACTCTCTGAAGTCAACTTATCTGATACTTATATAGCTATTCCTGCTTTCTTTTGATTAATAATTGCGTATTTTTATCTTTTTACTTGCAACCTGCCTATATTGTTACAAAGTGAATTTTTTGTAGATAGCATATATTTGGATCATTTTTAAAAATCCACTCTGCCAGTCTCTGTCTTTTAATGGATGCATTTAGACCATTTACATTAAATATAATTTTTTAGATATTGTATTAGGGCTTAAATCTGCCATTTTATTTTGTTACTGTCTGTTCTTTCTGTTTTTGGTTTTTGTTTTCTTTTTCCTTCCTTTCTGTGGGTTTCTTGACAACTTTTCAGAATTTTGAATTATATGTAGTATTTTTGAGTGTCTGTCTTCTCTCCTTCCAGAGTCTTCTAATGCTTGTTTTGCATACACTGTGCAGGGATTTCAGTCGTATTTAGTGGAAGAAATAGGGAACAGTATGTCTACTCCATCTTCCTGGAAGTAGAAGTCTGACTCTCTTTTTATTAACAGCTTTATCGAGATATGATTCACATGTCATATAATTCAACCATTTACAGTGTACAATTCAATGGCTTTTAGTATATTCACAGAATTATGCAATCATTACCAAAATGCATTTTAGAACCTCTTTCTCACTCCAAAAGGAAACCCTATACCCCTTAGCCATTACCCCTTCGCCTCTCCCAACCCGACCCTAGGCAACCATGAATCTACCTTTTATTTCTACAGATTTTCCTGTTCCATGCATTTCTTATAGATGGAATCATATAATACGTAGTCCTTTGCAACTGACTTCTTTCACTTAATATAATGTTTTCAAGGTTTATCCCTGATGTAGCATGTATAAGCATTTCACTTTTTATTGCCAAATAATATTCTATTGTATGGATATACTACCACCCCACTTTAAAAAAATCATTTTTTCTGTAATCGTATTTTAACTAAAACTTGCCAAAACAAAAATACAAATGTTAAAAAATTATACTTGAGAAAGTATAAATTTTTGTTTTAGTAACAAGACCAAATGCTCCAATTAAATTATAGTTACCTATAACTTGCTCCTTCTGATGCATTTTTCTTTGTATTGTCTGTCATATTTATCTAATATATGAATAACTTTCTGATTGTAATTGGCTCACAGTCCAGTTGGAAGGATTGACATTCAGTGTGATTTCTTCTTTGATTGGGATAAGCATCTGGTGCTATGAGAAGACGGAGTAGGGAAACCAAACCTGGGTGGCTTCCCAAGGCGATGTCAGCTACGAGCCATGTTATTTGAAAGTATGTGAATTATCCAGAGGAGAAGAAAGATGGATGGGGAGAGAATTCTAGGGAACATGTTCAGAGTCACAAAGGAAAAGAGAACATGGTGAGTTTGGAGGTTGCTTTTTCTATATTGTCTGTCTTCTAGTCAATAAACAGTTGAAAGAATTTACTTGTTTCACAAGTATTTATTGGGTACTCCATATGTCTGACACTGCACTAAACTCTACGGATGATAATGAAAATTAAAAGACGTGGGTTTAGACGTTAAGAACTGATGCTATGTCCCTTTTGTAAGAAAGAAAGGTGAAGTAATACAGAGAATATTGGGCTGTCAACAAGAGACCAGGGATCTATTTCTCCTCGCTCTTCTATTACCCGTGTGACGTTGGGCAAGCAACTGAACCTTTAAGGATGATGTTCTGCAATATAAGGGAGTAACTGAGTTCAGAGGAAAAAGAGATAAGTTTGGTCTGAGAAGAATTTATGGAAGAGGCCGGATTTGAGTTAGGCCTTGAAAGTTATGCTAGGCTAACTACATCAATGAGTAGGCTGCCTGCTCATTGATGTTCTCTTCTTCCCCCTGCAGGACAAGGTAAGCAAACGTGGATGAAAACTCTCCAGGGGGAGAATTATTAGGTGAAGACCAAGTGGGCACTGCTCCTAGCCAGTATTTGCCTGCACACATCGCTGGGCCTGCTTCACGTCGCTCCAGTACTCGTCTCCCGTCTCTCTCCAAGGATGGCCTCCTCTTACTCACCTGCTTTGCATATTCTAAAAATTCTTTGAGACTTGTCTCAGTGTCTTCCTCCTCTGGAGATGAGCTTCTGAACCTTTACATTCTTAGAACTTTTATTTATGATACTCATATAGCTCACGTAACACTTATCTTACATTGCCCTGTTCTTTCTTAACATTCTAATTATATTTCAAGCTCCTGGAGGGCACAGACCATATTTTCTATCTACCAAATCCCTGGGAGGGATTTAAAAGATCACTTAGAAAGGTGGTCCCTTAGCTGATTATCCATATCTTTTGGGAGCTTTTTAAAGATATGAATTCTCAGGTCCCATCTTATATGTAATGAAGCAGATGTTGTGTGTGTGTTTGTCTTTGTTTGCTGAGGGCAGCGTCAGGTAGAGGGATGTGAAAAGAAGCTATGTTTTTGGTTTTTTGGGGTTTTTTTGGAGGAAGATTAGCTCTGAGCTAACATCTGCTGCCAATCCCCCTCTTTTTGCTGAGGAAGACTGGCCCTGAGATAACATCTGTGCCCATCTTCCTCTATTTTATGAGGGACGCCAACCACAGCATGGCTTGACAAGCGGTGCATGGGTCCACACCCAGGATCTGAACCAGCGAACCCCAGGCCGCCGAAGCAGAACGTGTGAACTTATCCGCTGCGCCACCAGGCTGGACCCCTATGTTTTTGTTTTTTGTTCTACAAGACTTACTGTCTACAAAATATAGCGCCTCCTACTGTAAGTACGTGGCACCTATTATACAGAGCTTACTTCCTTGTTCTTCATTCAACATAGGACCCTGAAGTTTCCAACGCTTTTCCATGACCCTGATTCAAATTCAGAAAAGAGGGATAATTCTGTGCTCTTAGAACGGACAGCAAGCCCAGCTCAGTGCTATGTCATTCTCCTGCAGACTTGCCTGCCTATAGTCTTGGAGTTGTGCTCTGATGAGTCTCCAGGAGTCTGCTCTGTAGGTCACGGGCTGGAGAACCGGGCTCCTGGATTTCACTCTCTTCTTTCTATATGGAAGTTTAGGAGGACTACAGTAGGCCTGGAGACTCAGTTTATTATACTGCACATCCAAAATGTGCTTTGCTAAATAAATCTGATAAAGCATATAGTTAGAAAAGATAATGTCCAACTAAAAATATCCACCTAAAAGAAATAACTTTTTTTTTTTCTGCTGAAATCTAAGGCATAATTTCAGCATTTGGTGTCAGGAGTTACTCAGAAAATACAAGTCAAACTTTTATAAAGAAGGATTTTTATTCCTTTGTAAATCTAGTGGAAAATTAATCATACAAAATATGATGGTGCCAAGAAAGCATTTGCAAGAGCGCAGATGCATGAATATGAAACATTACATTTTCCAGGCAGTGTGTTTCCTTATCGGAGCAGACTCCTCATGACTAAAGTGATCGTTACTCAACAGTGATGGGTGACAAAGACTCACATTTTCCTATGTTTTAATCATTTCTTTGGAACTGACTGTGGAAGCAGGAAATGCAGGGAAAATGCCTCCTGGCTTTGCAGTGCAAGTTGCACAGTAAGCGGGATGCGAGGGTCTCTCCCTCCTCCAGCTTTAGGGCAGTGTCTATGTGGACTGAACCGAATGCTGAGATATTCGGCATTCTGCATTCCAACTATCTGATGAAGTCAATTGTCACACCAATTAGGATGCTTTGGTGCCATGTGAGAGGAGCAAGGAACAAAAGCTCCAGAGGCTTTGTCTGCTTCAGACCGTTTAGGATGGACCAAATTCATATGGTACCCTGGAAGCTCAGTTCCAGAGCACAGCCGGACGTGGCACACCTCCAGTGGGAGCAGCTCATGTGGCATTTCAGTGGCTTATGCCCCCAAACAGCCACTGCAACTTGTTTCCCTGAGAGATTTAGTCAACTGTTATCTTCTAAGGCATACTGATTTTTAACGTATATGGTAGTTTTCATTATCATAAACTGTCCTTGTTCCATACTGTTCTTTTTTCTTTTTTAAAGCATCTCATTTTTTTTCATTAAAAAAATATTTTTACTTTTTTGAAATATTCCATTGGGATCAATTCACAATTTGGTTCACCACGCATTTTTTTATGCATATAAAATTTTACTGATCATAGCTTTTGCCATTGTGATTTTTTCCACCTTTGAGATAATTGATATATAACATTGTGCAAATTGAAGATGTACAATGTGTGGACTTGATACACTTATATATTGCAAAATGATTACCAGCATAGCATTAGCTAACACTTCCATCATGTCATATAATTATCATTTCTTTTTTGAGGTGAAAACATTTAAGATCTACTCTCTTAACAACTTTCAAGTATATGATACAGTATTAACTATAATCGTCATGCTGTCTATTAGATCCCCAGAATTTATTCTTCTTATAACTGGAACTTTGAACCCTTTGACCAACATCTCTCCGTTTTCCCCAGCCCCAGAAACCACAACTCTACTCTGTTTCTGTGAGTTTGGCTTTTTCACGTTCCACATATAAGACCACACAATATTTGTAATTATCTGGCTTATTTCACTAGCATAATATGCTCCAGATCCATCCATTGTTGTTGTAAATGACAGGATTTCCTGCTTTCTCATGGCTGAATAATATTCCACTGCATGTGTATACCACATTTTCTTTATCCATTCGTCTGTTGACAGACTCTTGGTTTGTTTCCGCATCTTGGCTATTGTTAATAATGCTGCAGTGAACATGGAGGTCAGATATCTCTCCAAGATCCTGTTTTCATTTCCTTTGGATGTATACCCAGGAGTGGGATTGATGATCATATGGTAGTTCTATTTTTAATTTTTGGAGGAACTGCCATACTGTTTTCCATAATGGCTGTACCAGTTTACATTCCTGCCAACAGTGTACAAAGGTTCCCTTTTCTCCACATCCTCACCAACATTTATCTTTTGACTTTTGGATGATAGCCACTCTAATAAGTGTGAAGTAATTTCTCATTGTCATTTTGATTTGCATTTCTCTGATGATTAGTGATGTTAAATACTTTTTTATATACCTGTTGGCCATTTGTATGTCTTCTTTGGAAAAATGTCTACTCAGTTCCTCTGTCCACTGTCTAATTGGATTGTTTGTGTCTTTGCTATTTAGTTGTATGAATTCTTTACACATTTTGGATATTAACCCTTTATCGGATACATGATTTGCATTTTCTCCCATTACGGAGGTTGCCTTTTCATTTTGTAGACTCTTTATTTTGCTGTGCAAAAGTTATTTAGTTTGATGTAGTCCAACTTATTGATTTTTGCTTTTGTTGTGCTTTTGGTGTTATATCCAGAAAATCGTTGCAAATGTCAAAAGCAGTTTCCCTATGTTGTCTTATAGGAATTTTATGGTTTCAGGTCTTATGTTTAAGTCTTTAATTCATTTCAAGTTAATTTTTGAGAGTGGTATACAGTAGGGGTCCAATTTCTTCTGCATATGGTTTCCAGTTTTCCCTATACCATTTATTGAAGAGACTATCATTTTGCCATTGAGTATTCTTGGCTCTCATGTCAGCTCTTAGTTGCCTATGTGTGTCCATGGACAGGTTTCTTGATGGAGTTCCTGATGCAGTTAGTCCCCTTCATGGCCTCTGAGAGACATATCTGCCACTCTTCCAGTCCCTACTCCCCCAGTCATGTAACTCACAATTCATTACTCTGGATGGGGCAAGAGAGAAAATAACTGCTTTGGCAGCATCCTACATAGCTGCAGAACCCTGTTACTCACACACTCCCCCTTTTCCTTGAAGGAGAAATCATGGGCAAGGGAAGATCTCTCTTGACTCTAAGCTGTGCGGCCTTGAAGGAGAGGTGGTGTAGGTAAGGTCAAGCTGTTCTTCTGACCTACTCTAATGCATCCAAACTCATATTTGTTTTGCTCCATGTGCTGTAACTTCTCCTCTGGAAACCTGGACTTCCACAAAGGCTCTCTTATTCACCAGTGAGTATCTAAAACAGTATTTTCCAGGGGCTCCTGGACCACAGCTGAGAGGGGCTGAAACCAGTCATGGACTGCTGCAAGGTCCACAGCTGAGACTGAGTTCTGTCTGCCTGTCATCTGATTTGTGGGTGAGTGAGACTCCTCCTGGGCCACTTGGCATATGGTACTGGATCCCACAGCTTCCTCATAGGCACTTTTGTCTCTGGGTGGATACTATGTTTGGGGGGATTTTCTTAGGGGGAGGGGTAGGGACAAAAACAAGGGACATCTTATGCTGCCGTGATGCCAATATCCTGATATCACCTCCAAGCACCTCATTTTTGTAATGTTTTAAAAAATCTTATCTCTTAGAGCATAATAATTAATACTTCCTTTCAAATATTCTCTTCTCTGCACTATCTCTGCCTCTTTTGTATCTTTTCCTGTTTGTTTTGGTCTTGCCTTCATTTTAGAGGCATTTCTTACATATCTCGTGATCCTTGGCTGTGCATTTTGAGAGTGGGGCATTGAAATGGTCTTTGGAAAGTCTCCTGTGAACGTGGGGCTTGCTGACTTTTGTGATCAAGTGTGACCTAGATATTTCATTGTGGAGGGATGGGTGCAAAATATCAATATATTTATCTTTCTCTTGAGTTGTAATTTTCCCTAGGGAGAATTCTCCAGTCCCATAGCTAAGGAGCATGTGCCCGGCTGCTTTGCCTCTTGGGAGTTGGGAAAAGAACTAGAGATTTCACATTCAGCATGTGGATTTGCACTGAATTCCCATGACCTCAGAGGCACTTGGTACTTCCAAGGAATTCCTAAGCCTAAGGAATTTGGCCTGCCTTTTGAAATGAGTTCACTGTAATTTGAGTGGCGTTGGGAAGAAGTGAAGGTATATGCATGTTCAAGTTGTTGTGTTTAGTTGGAAGCCCAAGTTTGATACTCAAATTTATGGAAAATTCAATCAACATAGTTTGTGTAAAAGGGCTTTAGACATAAGCAGCATATGCAGTTTGATCAGCAACTCATCTCTGGCACCAAAGAAATTTAAGGTTGTAAAGGGTTAGGGCTCAGAGAGATGAATGGCTTCGAAGGCCTCTGGCCATGGCTAGGTGGTGATGAGTTTTCAAAATGCACTAAGGATATAATTTTGGATATGAAAGACTTTGAGGACATTGCCCCTCTTTGTGGTATGCAGGGTCTTGGGTTTATTTCAACCTGTGTTGTCTCCAAATTATTTTGTCTTCAGCTTTCCAAGGACTGACCTCCTTAGAGTTGCTGAGGCAATCGATACTTCATACTTCTCAAAGCCCCTTCACATACAGTTGGCTTTCAGGGTTGTTTTGTTTTTTTTTTTAATTATGAAAGATAAATGTGTAATATACACATTTACTGTTACTGTCACAATATACAAATTTTCACAAATAGCAAATTGGTTATATATGAGCCTGATGTGACAGTCCCTAACAATGAGGTGGCTAGAAGTCGAAAAAGCTCACTTTAGAGCTTTAAGAAGAGCAGCTACTTAACCAGAGATTTATCATCATTTATTCTGGGACCATCATCCCTTCATCCCATGGGCCTTTAGCTGAACACAGAGTAAAGTTTCCTTTCTGGATTTCAAAAGGGTTGAGACTTCCTGGTCCCAAAGAGCAAAACTGTTAGACCTTATAATCTAAAAGTATGGCTTTACAGCAGACAAAATTGCATCTCAGAGGATTATTTCCTTTAGAACATGCCTCTTCTCTATGCATAGATTTGGATGTCTCTGTAGCAATGTAGTCTTGTCTTTGCTCTGGGTAAGTCCATGTGTATTTGTTTAAGCCGCCGCCAGTAGGAGAGTAGAAGCTGAGACCTGCCGTGGCTGGAAACATGTGCAGACAGGATTTTCACCTCATGTGGCCTCAGTCTGATGTAGCTCAATATAAACTAGACTGTCGAGGTCCCAAAACCTCACATTAAAGAGTGAATATCTGGACCTGGGAATTAACCTGCATGGATTCTTGTGTATTTATGGGACCACTCTAAAGAAGACCATAGAGCAAGACCTACCTTGGGGGTTTTCCCTTGAAAAGGAGAGGCAGGTGTGAAGTCATGGAATGAGCCCTGGGAAGTGAGGCATCAACTCCTTTCTTTCTCTAGGCTTTGGCATTAGGAACTTGTTTCACTGAAAACCAGGATACATTCAAGGACATTCTGCTAGGGTATATGTATTCATAAATAGGTTCCTAAAATGTGGGCTGGATGAGAGAGGTGTGGATCTCTTGAACTTAGCCTTGGGTCTTGGCTTATAGGTTTTGGGGACACCATATCTAAAAGTGGTTTCAATTTTACTGCTTTATTTCCTTTTCTTCGATCCCTCTATTATCCCTCAAACAGCAATATAATCTTGTTGACTTGATCTCTGTTATAACTGGGACTTACAGAAACATCTGCACTCAGGCTTCAGATGAAGGGGTCTAAGGGAGAGGAATGGCCTGATGAGAACCTCCAAGGAGGTGGCAAGAGGTCATATATACTGGAGAAAGCCATGGTCCACAGAGAGATGCCTGGAGCCAAGTGACTGGCTCAGGTGGCAGGTGACAATCTAGATGGATTTGAAGAACATACAAGCATTTCCCAGGGAGTTCAGAATACTTGGCAAAGGAACCTTGATGAAGACCTAACTTATCCAGTCAAATGGGATAAGGATCTCAGATAATTTGGAGATCGGGGATTCACAAGAGATAAGGACTGTGCTGGCTACATTGATAAACAAATTACTTTGTAGTTCTCATCCCCTCTTTAGCTTTTTTTTTTATATAAAATTTGCTTTATTCTTTTAAAGTCCTCCTAAACCCTAACTAAGCGCAGATGTGAATTACAATTCTTAATGACTTCCTTTTTCCCTTCTCTTCTCAATGAGATCCTCACAAATGGGTTTTTTTCCCTTTTGTGTCTAGTCTGCTCCCACTCATGTACTCTGTCACCAAACTGAAACCCTCCACGCATGGTTTGAAGTTCTCTAGCACCCTTGAAGAGGCTGCTGCTCCTTCTTTCTCATCCCCACTCCCATTTCCTCATGTAAAACATTCCATGTGCTATCTCTACTTTTCTCTAATTCTTGTTGAAAATTTTAAAGATTCTTCAGGAAGTCCCCACAAGCTCCGGTAACCCTGTGACTTTCGTGGTGTGCTCACATGGTGCGCACACATGTATCTGCCGCGTCTCTGGGCAGGTGCCTTTACTGTTCTCTGCTTGTCAGAGTGTTTACATTTACTCAGGGCTTTTGCTGCTAGCACTTCATCTCTATGCTTAGGGGAGCAAAAAGCAGCTCATCTTTCAAAAACACCTGAGGAAACCCAGCCTCATCACTCCATTCCCTTTCTGTGGTCATCAACCTTCTTCCTAATTGTTCTTGACATATAATTCTCCTGGCTTTCCTTATTGCTTTTGATCTGTTTCTCATTTTCAAATCTCCTGCTCCTAAAGCAGCGCCCAGCATATAGTAGGCGCTCAACAAATGTTTGGGGAATGAATGAAGGAATGAAACTGAAATGAACCAGAACTTAGTCCCAATTCTGAATTCTCAAGAAAGAAGGTGGGCCGAAAAAAGTTTCAGAATAGATCCGCGTTCTCTAGCACTCTCCATCTTTGTAAATTTTATTCGGCAGCCTCCCATCCTCAAGACTTCTGTGCTGTCGCTAGTGTCATAACGTGGTTCTTCAAAGCCCGCCTCTTTAATCTAGCAGAGGGCGTGGTGATGGAGCAGTCGCTCTCTGCCGGGCATGGTGTAGTTGCTTTACAGGTATTATGAGTTCAGTTCCTACAGTAGACTCATGAGGTGGTTGATATCATTCCCACTTTAGAAATGAGGAAGCTGAAGTACAGAAAGGTTAAAACCTTAGCCAAGGTTCCTCATCTGGGAATCTTAGGATCCAGGATTTGAACGTAGCTAAAGCCAGCATCCATGTCCTTCACAGATAAACTATCATCTCTCCCTGCCCCAGCTTCCAGAACACTCTTGCGTTCCTCTCTGTCCTTCAGAAAGCCCCCTATTCCCTTAGTGTTAGCATTTAGGAAAACTATCTGATTTATGTAATGAGGAAGCACTCATGAATAACTTACGGTTTTGTTTTTAATATTTAGGATGTGATGTTGGCATCCTAAGCATTGTGATGCTTTTTGTTCTGTGACTGTGGTCTGATGATAGTTTACTGTTTTATGGTACTCGACACTTACAAACATTACCATATTTATACATATTTCTTATTAAAAAGACAGTTTTTATAGAGACTGTTATGTTTGTCGTCTCTTCTGCACTCGCCACACCCCATCACCTCTGCATTTTTCAAGCACCTTTTAAGAGTCTGTCACTATGTTAGACACTGGGATTGCAAAGATTCTCAAAGATGTATGTTCGTATCCCTCCCCAGTTTAAATCTCTTCAATATTTTTTCATTTTCTTAGAATAAAATGCAAATACCTAAGCCTGACTTGAAAACCCTTCATGATCTGGCTCCTCCCTCCCTCCCCCCATTTCATCTCTTCCTTGTTCTCTACTCCCTACCTGCCCCCTGCCCATCCCCAATAAGTGAACTCTCCTGAACTTCTTTCAATGCCTTTACCCTTGCTGGGTTTAACATATATCGTTTCTTCTGCCTGGAACACTATCCTCCCCATGGTTTAAACTTGACTTTGAGTTTTCAGCTTGGATATTACTCTCTGCAGGAAGCTTTTCTAACCCCCAGAGTCTGGGGTAGGGGACCCTTCTCACCGCTTCCGCATACCCTGCGCTTCCCTGATTGTACGTGGGCAGGGGTCTGCTTTCCCTTTTCCCACCATTTTATGCCTCAGCTAGCACAGTGCCATTCCAGGCAGAGACATGGCAACGCTGTGGTGAGAGGCACAGAAGGGGATCCATGTTTGAGAAACTGCAGGCAATTTTTATTTTGGCTTTTTTTTTTTAATTTAAATCAGAGGGAAGCATTACATTTCCTTCCAAATAACTATTAGTATTAGCTTCATCTGTCTTGCTATAGTTTCTTTGTCTTTCCTTTTCTGGAAGGACTGCAATTCAGCCCTTATTCTTCTCTCTTCTTTGAGCTCAGAGTATACTAAAATCCTCTAGAAAGCAGAGAGAATTGGCTACAGGAAACCTCTTATTTTTGGCAAAACTCACTGCTTTATCACACATTTTGGAAGCTTCTTGCCGACTTCAAAATCCCTTTGTTGACAGTTATGTGTTCCCTAAAAGAAACAGGGAGTTGCCCTGGAATTTCTTGGATTAATCACAGGGGGAGCAAAGCCACCACTGAGGTTCTTGTATGTGTTTGCATGGAGGTTCCAGCTGTTCTAGAAGCCACCAGCTGATCCCTGTCTTGGCCTGGTTGTCAGGGGCAGGGGTGGGGGCTGGGGGGTGAGTGGGTGGAGGGAGGAGTCTGAATTCCAGGCAAGGGATGGGGTCCTTGGGGTTGATTATCTGTTCCCAGCATTGCTTTTCTGGTGGAAAAGGAGAAAAGGAACCATTTGTTTTCTTTGCCTTCTCTACAACTGGTCTAGAAATGTTTGATTTGACTTCATGAGAAATGCAACAACAAACAGTCATGTCCTTGAGCCACTCTTCTTACCGCTGAGTTCCTGGGCATCATAAGAATACTACCTATGCACATCACAGAAGGCATGAGATCTGCTTTGTTGGGAATTTTCTTTAATTGCAAACCTAAATTTCATATATGCTCAGCCTTTCTGGCTTGACACTTACGTTCAACCTAAAAACATAAAAATCGAGAAAGTATTGTTTTTCAGTCTGTCACTTCTCATGACTCAGCTGTTAGAATTCTGGGCAAGAGAGAGAAATCCCAATGGTGTAGTGGGGGACTGTTATGGTAACGAGAAGAGGAAATACTGTGTAGTGACTGTCAAATGTCATCTGCTTAACATTCGATCTGGTTCGTGTTTATAGCAGGACAAAGGTGGAGCTATAGAGAAAAGAAGTGCCAGTCAAAAGAATAGCTTCTCTCCCTAGCTTGCTTCCAGAGCAATCCTTAGAACTCCAACTTTGATTTCTGCCTGCCTCTACCTTACATTGTCCACCAAGTCTAGGAGTGGGCGGTGCATCTCTTCTCCTTGCTGTAGTTGTCAACTGTTCCTCCATCTCAAGGTGGGCATGGACTTGCTACTCCCCTTCTCCAGAGCTCCTCATCACAGCTCCCTCTCCTGCTTCCTGCCTGCTGCAATTACCATTTACTGCAGTCACCGTAGTTATACTGAGCCTAAAGACCATGGCTGCTCTCCACATGGAATCTGCCCAATAATGAAGCCAACAGACAAAGGTGGAGCTTAGAGTCGAAAATATAGATAGTCATGATTATATTGTTTGGATCCCCACATCCAGCCATTTCTGAAGTCAGCTCTACCTTTTAGATCACTATGCTTATACCAGCTTTAATGACAGTTTTGACAATTTTGCTGTTTTGACAATTTAGCCATTTCAAAGGATATTAGTCTTCAAATCCTGGCTAATAAAGGTCCCAACACATTGTTCCGGCACTGTTGTCATAAAAACCCCTGACTCCTTTCCTAGAAGATGATATACACTTATCTCTTGATAGTCCCACATGGCCCATGATAGTGGTGGCAACAAAAAAATTCTCTGTTTTCAGCTCTTAAGCTCTTCTTTTTTTCCTACTAGCTTTACTATTGGGCAGATTCCATGTGGCATCAATGAAGGCCACTAGAAACTCAAGACTCACATCCTCCCAGCTTCAGTGCTCCAACAGAAAGGAAGTATTCTTTCTTATAGAACTGATAGAAAGGTCCTGGAGAGGATCCTGACTATCTTGTCTCCAATCAAAGACTAATTTTTGAAATAATCATGATAATTAGGGGAAAGGGAACTTCTGATGGCCAGGCCTGATCTCATGCCCATCCTTGGGGGTGAAGATGGGGTCAGAACTATCAGAACAGGAAAGATGAGTTCTAAGGATGGTGAAGAATAAAGAGATTGTGAGGGTATGTCTCCATTTGTTTACCACAGGGCTATTCCTTGCCTTAATTTTGGGCACTGGACCAGGCCCCTGGGAAGTTTATGAAGACTCCCTTGCTTCTGGGAAGAGTGGGTTGTATCTTCCCCTCTCTAGGAGCCTTGCTGCCTACCTGACAAGTGTCTCTGTCCTGGTATGAATACTATGGCTGCACCTGCCAATTGTTTTCTATCCTATCCTGGTTTCCTTAGAAATCAGAGCCTGAGGCAGAGGCTTACATGGTACTTCTTTATTAAAGAGTACAATCCCAGGGAACAGGAGGGAAGGAAAATGGAAATGAGTCAGTAAAGGTGGGAAAGCTAATACAAAGGTGCTGTAAGCCTGCCACTACTTGGTGTCAAGAGCAACTGAGAGCTCAATCTTGCAGGATCATCTTCTCAGATTATGTAAATGACCGATTTGCAAGAAGGTCTGTCCAAGGGAGGAAGGGAGAAGAATTTATCCACTGGCTCCTGTCTGCCCTGGTCAAAAGTTAACCCCTTGGGTGTTAATTTACCTGAACTTCTTGGCTATGCATATGTGGGCTTTGCATCGTATCCCATCTCAGTATCAACAGGAAACCCTGAGCAGGAGGTAAGAAGTACTTGGTGCAGTTATGAGGAGAAGCATTATATTTGGCTCCTGTATTACAAAATGGTACTCTCTCTGGGAGGGAGGCACAGGTCCAATCAGTCATAGACTCCTTCAAAGTGATGGGCAAGTGCAAACTCTGAAAAGACTTGGACAAGAGAGTTAATGAAACAAATCACAGTTGCTACTGTTACAGCTAGTCCCAAGTCCCTAGTTGATATTTATCATCTCCCTCCCCCGTCATCTGGTCTAAATTTTCCCCTACCTGTAGCCAACACTTTAGTGGGTCTTGGATGCTTCCCCAGGAAGATGACCCAAACCTTCATCCCTGAGGGCTCTATGCCTTGTTTATGTCAGGCTGTGATTGCTTCAGTTGTCTGTTTACTGTTATTACTGAGCAGAGAAGCATCAAGGAATGCCCCAGGAAATCCCCTGCTTCTTGACTTACTCCTCCCTTCATCTATTGTGTAACAGCTACCCTAGCTCTTCATGGCAGTCAGGATTGATCACTTTTACCAACACTCTTCTTTGTCCAATAGCATGAGGAAGTCTGTGACCTTTGGTATTACAGCAAAGAGTTCGATGGAACCCTTGTACTCCTTAATGGAAAAATTCATTCCTTACACTGCTCACTCCTTTCCCACTTCCACCCAAAATTAGAAAATAGGATGAGAAACAGAGATTTCACAGTGGGTCACTGGGAGCAATGATGAGAGGAGCCAATCCTATTTCTACTCCTTGGTTCCTGAACCTCCATATTCTATGTACTGGAGACACAGCACCATTGGTTACATAAATATACCACATTCTAGAGAAGAGAGCCTTAACCACATAAGGGTTATCCTCAATTTGATATCTTAGCTGAGCCTTTAATAGGCTATTCACTGTCTTGTTATGTTGACTAATTTTGGGTGATAAGCAGTTGATCATATGGTCGTGAACCTATTATTGAGTGTTCTTGATGAGAAATTGGTCCCTTGATCCAAGGCAATGTTATACGGGATGTCGTGTCAATAGAACAGACATTCTATATGTCATTTGATGGTGACACTGGCAGAGGCACTGTGGCAGAGAAGACAAACCCATACCCAGAGTAGATATGAATTCTGGTTGGGATAAATTATGTCCTCCAAAGTGGAATGACTCCGATATAATTAACCCGCCACCCAACAGTTGGCTGGTCCCCTCCAGAATGGTATTATGAGGGCTCAGTAGCACTAGTTTTTACTCCTGGCAGGTTGTACATTCAGTAGTAGTAGAACTAGATCAGCCTTGCTGAGAGGGAGTCCACGCTGTGGGGTCTTTGCATAGCCTCCATTCACACCTCCATGATCACTATGGCTAGCATGAGGTGGCCAAGGAGACAGCCTGGCAGATATCCACAGGATGAGTCATTGCAATCCATTTGGGTTTTGGAGAGTTTCCTCTGTGCTGAATGCTCTCTGGAGGACAATGTGAGACATAAAACTTCCACAGATTTTGCTCATGCTTATATGTCCATTCTTTGTCTCTTTCACATTCTTTTCTCCCAATCTTCTAATCTGTTCCTTCCAGGTCCCTGACCAACCAACCAACCAATCCATTCACCATTGCCCAGGATTCCTTGTACGTCTATACCTCAGATCATCTCTCTCTCCATACAAAGTGAATGATAAAATGTACTGCTCACAACTGTGCTCACTAAGACCTTCTTAACCACCTAAACTTGATGGCTCTCCCTGAGGGAGGCTGAAATTCCAGGAAGCAAGAGTGCAAGAAAGGGGGAATGAAGCAAGAAAGGCAGGAAATCTAACATGATGGTGCATCACTGAACTGGTATCAAGTACGATTGGCCCTATAAACCACCATTTCTTAGGACAGTCTGTTTAGGGAGGAGGGGAGAAGCCTTTGTACAGTGGTCTGAGTTTCACCTCAAGTGTTAATTCTTATGTACTTTTGGGTTGCATGTGTGTGGGTTCCAATAGGATCCTATGGGGTCTCGCTTTTCCATATCAACAGGGAAACCTTGGGGTAGGAGGCAAGAGGGAATGTGATATGGGTATGTAATGAGATGCTCTTGGGTTGTGTCCCTGTGAAGTTGGTCAGATTTCCCCCAGAGTTGGTAGCCACTGTAGCCACTAAGGTTGGGACAAGTGGACAAATACCTTGGGAAAAGGTGAATATGAGGGGATATGACAGGGTGTGTAGGAAGTGTCTGATCCATTTTCCCTCCTTATGGAAACCATGAGTGCAGAATGATGGTATACTCACCAAAATATTTCATACAACTTCCATGGTTCCCCAAAACACCTCCGTGAAGTAGGCAGGTGCTACTTATTGAGCATATATATAGCGAATTAGTCCTGGTTGGTTTTTTCTCTCCAGGAGTTTGAAGTCAGTTATATCCTCATTTGACAGATGGGAAAATGAAACGAAAAGAAATGGTGATTTTCTCCAAGGCATTCAACCAGAACGTGGCAAAGCTAGACCCATTAACAACATTTTATGATTTCTATTCCAAGTAAACTGTACTGCCTATACCAGTTATTGGAGTATTAAAACACCAAATGACTGGCAAGCACAGAGTCATGGTGCACTGCAGAACTTCAAGACTGAACAATGCTTCATAGTACATGAGTTTTGTACGTTCTTCTGTGACAATACCACATTATAGAAGGTAGATTTAGTGACATTTTTATACTACCCTTGCAGCAGGCATGAAAGGACTGACAAATTTATTGTCCAAGAGCATTTATCCTTCTGGTTGCAGAAACAAAAATACTAATTGTAATATCTTTAGAAAATAGTTATACCAAAAATACAAACAAAGCAAATAACACTGTATGTAATCTTTTTGACTTTAATATGTTGTGACTATCTTCCCATATCATTTGTTATTTTACTACATCTTTATTTGAATGACTTTATAGGATTCCATTATATGGTTATAGCATAATGTATTTAACCAATTTTTTATTGTTGGACATTAATTTGTCCAGTTTTTCAGTATTAAAAGCAACTTCATTAAATAGCCATTGAGATAAATTTTGTGAAATCCATGATATATTTTATTAAGGTCACATTGGTTTCTAACATTGTATGAATTTCAGGTGCACATCATTATATTTCATGCTTTTTTAAAAATAATAACTTCTTCATCATGAAATTCCTGATTCAAGAAGTATGGAATTTGATGCATATGCATATCAGCATATGAGAGCACCCATTTCCTCACTCCCTTGTCAACCCTGGGTATTATAATTTTTAAATATTTGCCCACGTGATAGGAGAAAAATATAAACCCTCATTTAAATGGCTGCAAGGAAAGCTTTCTTTTCCTAAAAGATACCAGGAATTCTAATCTGAACACAGAGTTAACATGTTTATCTGACACTTATGAATATTATCATGGTAAAGTTTTTCAAAAATGGCCACAATTGTCCCGCTCCCCATATCCGACTTTTGCAATGTGATTTTGCGGTATGCCCCACCAAGAGGGGGAGTCTATTTCCTCACCCCTTGAATCTGGGCTGGATTTGTGTTGCTTTGCTAACTGACCCCCATACACAGAGGGAATAGAGAGACGGAAGAGAGAGGCAGACCACTCCAGACTGGTAGGTAGCAGGTTAAATAAGCAAGGGAACTTACATATGATGCTTGGTCTTGAGTGGCCGCAAGATGAGTAGATCTCTGTGCTGGCTGCCAGAATCTTAAAAATTTATACAGAGGCCTTAAACAGTGCTCAGTCACGCATTTGGTCCAGATGGTGTCAACAAGACCTTACTCTCCCAAGGCTGCATCCTTGAAATGGCTGCTAGTATGGGAATAGTAGGCAGGACTTACATTCCAAGGACAAGGGAGTGGGGTGAGAAGCCTCTGATTGCCCAGGTCAACCAGTGGTCATGTCCTTTCAATGACCTCCAAAGCAACTTGTGATTTGCTTTGACCATAGAACGCAGCAAAAATGGTTTGCTGTTTCTGAACCTAGGCCCCAAGAGGCTTTGCTCATTTCTATTGGCTCTCTGGGAACCACGATGTGAATAAGCCCAGGCTGCCTACTGGATGATGAGAGATACATGGCCCAGGTACTCCATCCCCCCAGCAGCTGTCTGGTAGCTGACTTGTAGTTGAGCGCAAAGGTGTGAGTCCAGTGGAGATCAGAAGAACCACTCAGGTAAGCACAGTCTAAGTTGCTGACCCTTAGATCATGAGAAAAATAATGATTTTTGCTTTACGTTCCTACATTTGGGGATAGTTGGTTACTCAACAAAAGTTAACTGAAATACCTATGATGCTATTTTTGTGGAGAAGATACATTTATATTTAATGAAAAATAGGAAAAATGTCATTTCAGTGACAGATATCACATCGGCAAAAGCCCAGTGTTATAATTTATAAAGTGATAAAACTGAAACTATAAAGTCACAATCCCCGCTGGTTATTAGGCATTTATGAATCTATTTCCCCGGTAAATATCCTCTGGAATTATTTTAGGCAGGCAATTCTGAGAGACTGTGTAGTTGAATAGAAAGAATCCCTTGACTGAGAATATGATATATAGGGTTTGGTTTTAATTCTGCAACTAGAAAGCCATGTGAGTGGAGACAAGGTGCTTCATCTCTGTGGGCCTCATGTTTTACAACTGCAAAATAAAGGACTCGTAATAACAATAACAATAGCTAAGATTTCTTGACTGCTTATTATGTGACAGTCACTATTCTACGGACTTTCACGCATTGTCTAACTTACGGTTGTGCTTCAAACTTCTCGACTGTTAAAGATATAATAGTACCTTGTTTGTTGTGAGGATTAAATGGCCCTAAATTGTCTCTGGGGTTTAATGATCCTAACAGTCTAATACTAATCAATATTTTCTTTATAAAGTAATACAGTTAAACTCAATACTTTTTATTTGTTTTTATTTGCCAAATTTTTAGATAATTATGAAGTAGGTTTTTTTTCTTTTTTTTTAAGGAGGTCTTTACTTCATTCACTGGGGATCTTTTGGGACTGAATTTCTCAAGCAAATGTCAATAAATCTTATGCATTTAAGGGAAGACATAAAGATGAATAGTGTATCAGCAGTATGGGGATACAGTATGTTTTCTGCATGTGGATAGCCTTAAGGTCTAGGCCAGCACTAGGCTGAGCTTTGAGAACAGTCAAAAATTTCATGGAAAAGCTGCGAAAGTCATACAAATGGCAAAAAATTAACTATTTTGAGTGACTTTTATATCAACAGATGCCAACATGGGGCAATTTTGCGTCCATCAAAGGCAGACTGTTAACTGGTGGGCTTGCAGAACACAAAAGCAGAATGAACTGTAAGGGAAAAACCTGATTTCTGTTAAAGTTAGGAACTTCTCTTTATCAACAGACACTATTTAGAGAGTGATAAGGCAAATCACAGAGTGGGAGAAGGTAGAAGGTATTTGCACTACTTACACAAATATTCAGAACACATAGAAAACTCCCCCATGTCCATAAGAAAAAGATGTGTGAATAGAAAAATGGGCAAAAGACTTGAATAGGCACTTACAGAAACAAATATCCAAAATGCCAGTAAACATATGAAAAAGTACTCAAAGTCATCATTTCTCAGGGAAATTACATTAAATCACAATAACCTGAATGGCTAAATGAAAAAAACAGACAATACCAGATGTTTGCAAAGATGTAGGGTAATTGGAGTTCTCACACACTGATGGGAGAGTAAATTGGAACAATGCCTTTAGAAAATTTCCGCATCTGCTAAAGGTGACGGTGTATACATCCTCTCAGCCAGTTATTTTACTCCTAGTTGTATACTCAACAGGAAGTGCGTACATTATGTTCACCGAAGGACAGGTACAAGGATGTTTATTATTACTATTTGTAATAGAGCAAAACTGGAAAGAATCAAATTCCATCAAAAGTGGATAAATAGTGGTATATTCATACAATAGAATACCATATAGTAATAAAAAAATAAACTGCTGCATGCAACAACATGTTGAATCTCATCAACGTCATGCTGAGTAAGAGAAAGAAGGCACAAAAGATTATATACTGCATGATTCCATATATAGTGCTCAAAAGTAGGCAAAACTAATCTATGGTGTTCAAAGTCAAGAGAATGATTATTTTGGGGAGGTGGGTAATGAGTGAGAAAAGAGAATGTTTATCTTAGGGATTTTAATAATTGGGAGAAGGCATGGAGGGGCTTCTGAGATGCTAGAAATGTTCTATTTCTTGGTTTAAATGTGCATTATACAGGTGTTCACTCTGAATATTTATTGAGCTGTTTATGACTCGTGTACTTTTCTGTATTTTTATTATACTTCAGTAGATGAGTTTGTTTTGTAAAAAAAAAATGAATCTAGCCTGGGAGCTGATAGAGAGCTTCCCATAGAGCAGCCGTGGAGAGTTGTAGATAACAATGGCTGCTCGATGTAGCAAAAGCAGAGCGTGCTGTTTCATGAGGAGAGCCAGCATGTTGGCACTCAGTACTACATCTTGAGTGGTCATAGGAGCGAGCGACCCAGAAGAGGCTAGGTCCAGGCACTTTGGCTCTGGTTGATGGTGCAGCATATAAGCAAAGATCACAACCAGGAGGTCCACGGGACTGTGGAAGTGACAGTGGGTAAATCTTGTGAATTCAGAGAGCAACAGTGAGGTCAGAATTAGCAAATAGCAAAGGAGCAGGCAAATTGGACTGACATCCAAATGGCCAGAGCAAATAAAAGGGTATTAATAGGAATACAGATTTATACATAGGCAGGTGTTCATGTCCCACCAAACAGGTGGTGATCAGGGCTCAGAGACAGTGCGTCCTTACATATAGATAGACGGCATGCAACTCTCAGGCTGCGGCTTGCCTGCTGATCGAAGGATGACAACTGTTAGGTGAGAAGTTTCCATCTTGGCGAGGACAAGGCTATTTTGCTTCTTAAAGTGAGGGCAAGACCCACTAGAGAACTGGTGGTTGAAGCACAGAAAAAGGGTGAGAACTCAGTTCTAACGGTTGTGGTGATTCAGAAGGAAGGATCGTTATTTCTCATCATTCTGTTAGTTGCAAGGGAAAACTTACTGCTGTGTGGGTGCTGTGCAAGATAATTAGAAGCGAAACCATATAGTTGGAAGATGTCCTACCTTAGCTGCTACAGTGTCTAGTATAAGAACAAACAACAGTTGGTCTTCAAATGCAAATCGTGATATGGCGTGAGTCCATCTCACTAAGCATGAACCAGGCATGTGTTAGGAAGTGGCGAGTAAAATACTAATGCTTAAATAATACCTCATTTTATGCAGCACTATTATCTTTTCAGAGAACTTTCACAAATATCCCATCTGAAACTCAAAACATCCTTGAGGGAGGCAGGCCTGTATTCCTACCCACTTAAACAGACGAGTCAGCTGGGCCCCAGAGGAAAACGTGATCTCTCTCGGGGGCGTATAGCTCAGGAGCTCAGACATCACTTTCCTTGTGCGATGAGTTTCCGGCTAAGCGGTGATACATGCTGGCCAGGAGATGCTAACTGAAAGTGGCATGGGATAGTGAGGAAAGAGGTTTTCTTTAGTTTAGGAAGTGTCACATGTAGCTGATGCAGGACTTAGAAATGGAAGGCTGACACGTAGACTCAACTATTTTTTTGTTGTTAAAGTTTTGTTTTCTAGGAACAAGAAACACTTGGGTCTCCCGGATTCCAAAGACTGGCTCATGTCTCCATTGTGAAGACCTCAGAGCCCTTTGTTGGAAACTCATCATAGAGGATAGTGCTTCTCAGACTTTCGTGTGCAAAGTAATCACCTGGGGGGAGGGGTGTGCATTAAAATGCATATTATTATTCATTAGTTCTGGCGTGAGGACCAAGATCTGCATTTCTAACATGTTCCCAGCTGGTGCCGCGTGTCCCTGGACTACACACGCAATAATAAGGGCAGAACATGTTCTTGTGGTCATTGTGGACTGAGAGCCTTAGTGTGGAGTCTTAGGGACTAAGACTTATAGAAATTGGCCTCATTGTCTGTCAAGAAATAGTCCATGTAAAGCTACATTTAGGAAAATCTTTCTGAGTTCTGGATCCACTATAAAAAATGTTTGGAAAATTTGATTTTACCGTCTTTTCCCCTGTTTCATAGGAAATAGAATTTATGAATCTGGGCGCTTAACTCATTCATCCATTCATTCATGGAGAGTGCCTACTATGCAGCAACTACAATTCTAGACACTGGGCATATAGCAGAGAACAAAATGGAAAACATCTTGCCCTCGTGATGTTTATAGTTTAGTAGGGGTGGAGAGAAGGGGTTAGTCAGACAAAAAGTGAATAATGTGTAGGATGGTTATAAGTGATACAGAGGAAAATATTTTTTAAAAAAGCAGAGAAGGCAGAGAAGGTAGAGGGTGTGGAGCTGCAGTTTTAAATACAGCCCTCATTGAGAAAAGGATTTTGGGGCAAAGACAAGAAGGAGGTAAGAAAGGGAGTTGTGGGGATATCTGGGGAAGGGGGGACATTCCAGGCAGAGGGACCCACAAATACAAAAGCCCTGAGATGAGCAAGCCTGGCGTGTTTACGGAAGATCAAAAAGGTTGATGTCATTGGAGGGGGCAGCAGGGGACAGTGGTGAGATGAAGATGGGAAGAAAAGGGGGGCAGCTTAGACATAGCCTCATAGGCCACTTTATGGACTTTGGCTTTTAGTCTGAGTAATATGGGATGTCATTGAACGGTTTTAGAATTGTTCTAGCACCTGACTAAAATCTGTAGAGGATGAAGGGAGAAGCCATGAGATCACATAGGGGGATATTTGTCACCCAGGTGAGAGATGAGGGTCTCCTGGGCCATGGTGGTTGCTGGGCTAGTGATGAGAAGTGGTCAGATATATTGAGATAGACATGTTTCCCGGTTTGGTGGGAAACTAGAATTTATTAATCAGGGTGCTTGACTCATGAAACTCCTGGCAGTTGGTTGACAGTTATGAAGACTTTTTTTTTTTTTTTTAAAGTATACCACCTCACTTTGTCTCTGCTGCTGGATTATCACTTCTTTATCATTTAAAAAAACTGTGAAATGTTGGAAGCAATGGTATTTGAGGTTAACCTTCACCAATACAGACTTCAAAACAATTTAGCAGCTTGTATTCCATTTTTAAGTTTTATATCACAGATGGGTGTCTTTCCATTAAAAAATAAATCAGGAGTGGCAGCAATTGTCAATGTTATTTTTCTTCTCATAATCCTAACTCAAGTATTAAAGATAGAAACTCTGCAGAGAATTCACTATGCCAGGGATGGCAAATATGTAACGAATATTGTCACTCTACCACTTTCTCACCAATGGCAGATATTGCTAAATGATCACGGCATTCTTTTTCACTGAGCCCTTATGGAGGGTTGGAATCTTTATCAAAACAACCACAAATAGATTAGAGTTGGCATGAGTTAAAACCTATTTGCCAATACTGTGTGTAATCGCTCTTCCTGACAGCTTAATCGGATTGGACAGGAAACCGTACTGCGTGGTGGTGCAGCTGGAGCCAGGCTGCATCTTTGTCTTGTCAAATCCTGTCTCCATCACTTGCTAGCTCTTTGACCCTGAACTAGTGACTTAACGTTTCTAAGCCTCAGTCTCCTCTTCTATAAAATGGGGAAAATAATAATACTACCTATCTTATAGGCAGCTAGGAGAATTAAAATAATATATGTAAAGTGCTTAATACAAGCCCTCACCCGATTCATTTAAACACTTACTAAACCTCAAACGTTATTTAAATTAGAGTTTAATAGACCGATTTCTTGAGGACAAAAAATTTAGAGAAATATCCTGGCTTTGCCACCTTATCCTTTTTCATTTTATTTTTTTGTTTTTAGCTTGCAAGCATGCCCATATCTTCTCCAGGAAAGGAAACCTTCCTTGCAAACAATTCCCTAGCCCACCCAGGTATTATTGGACCCCCTCATTCTCCTCTGGGTTTGGGATTGGGTGGGGTTCAGTGTCCAGGGGCAGGAGAGCTGGTAGACACATGGTGTAGCGAGAAACCCGTGGCTAGAGGAAGGATTTTGGTCTTGCAGGCCTGACTTTTCCATTTCAAGTTGGATTTGCATGTGGACATTAGGTACAATTAATAAGGGCTAGTCAGCTATTACCTCCCTTGAGTTTCATCTTTAGTCTTCCTACGATTGGAATAAACTTCTTTCTGCTGAGTTGAAGGGGGCTGCTAAGTACCAGGGCTCAAAGGATTTTGATGAAGATCCTTACAGGAGTATTATCATCAAAATTACCATTCCATTTATTGAATACAAATCTTTTCAAAGACATATTGTATATATATTAGCTTGATTCTTAGAACAACCTCATTAGATAAACTTAAGGGCCTTTATTTTGACTTTCTGGCCATAGAAAGGTATTTTCTGCTGTGGGGCAGTAATATTTCACTGGGGCTCACTATGGCCCAGATCTTGCATGAATCACAAACACATACACAGGAGCTGTACTTGCCTTTCTTCTGCCAATGACAGACAGCAATAATTGATTAAGGGATTTTCTTTTTCCTACTGCAACTGAATGTACTTAAAAATCCTGCCAGGGAGACACAACTAGGGGGTGGGAGAGGGCATGCAAATAAAACCTTTGTCAGCTTTGGCCTAAACCAAACACTTCTTTTTGGATTCATTCCACCAAGATTTTATTCCGGCTTCTATTCTTGAACAGAAGTCTGCTTTTAGTCTAATTCTTGCTGGTTTTTAAGGCATTCTAACCTTTTTTCTTGGTTACTCTCAAGATTTTGTTTTTTTGCATTTGTTTTCGGTTTTCTGCAATTTCACTATGTAGAGTCTAGTTGTGGGTTCAGTGGTATTTATTCCTGGGCTCACTTTGACTCCTGAATCTTAGGATTTATGTCTTTTTTCCATTCTAGGCCATGGTCAGCCATTACTTCCTTGTAATTGGCTCTCATCTATTCGCTCCTTTTAAATGTAAATTAGAGTTAGTCATTTCTCTTCCATGTCTTTTAACTTTCTTTTTACATTTTCCAACTCTTTATTTCTGTTTCATTATGGATACCCTCAGATCTATGTTCTAGATCATTAAGTCTGTCTTAAACTGCTTAATTTGTCATTAATCTGTCTGGTTTTTAATTTCAATGCCTATATATTTTTCACTTTGAGACAAATTAGTGATTTGTTTAATTTTCCCTTTGTAAAAATATAATGTCTTGTTCTCTGCTTAGGCTTCTGACTTTCCTTTTTATTTCTTTAATAGCATTTGTATTTTCTTTAATATTGCATCATAATAGCTGAAGTTCTACCACTGAATTTCATTGTAGCCCCACTCTTGAATTTTATTATCCATTCTTTTTTACGGCATCTTATTCTTTCCCTAGGACTTTGATTCTTCTATTAATACTTTTAAATACACCTTTTTTTTTTTTTAGTATTTTCTTTCAGTTTGTCGTACTAGCAGCCAAAACTTTTGGAATACTTTGAAATATTGTCTCTAGCTCACAGTGGATTGTTTCCTTGTGTATTTTGCTATTTTAGATCACAGTCTGGATTTATAGATGGAAAGCCATAACTCAGTTTGAGGCCAGAACTCTCCAGAGCAGTTTTTGCATGTACTCTTGACAAGCATTGTAGGGATATATTGAGTCTGAAACTAATTTCTGTTAGTTTGTTGATTTAGAAACTCTGAGGCAATATAAACTTGAATTACAAATCCAAAGGAGGTGCAGGCCTGGGTTTTAAACTCTTTTTTTTTTCCTTCTTCTTCTCCCCAAGGCCCCCCAGTACATAGTTGTCTATTTTTAGTTGTGGGTCCTTCTAGTTGTGCTACGTGGGACACCGCCTCAGCACAGCCTGATGAGTGGTGCCATGTCCGCACCCAGCATCTGAACCGGTGAAACTCTGGGCTACTGAAGCAGAGTGTGCAAACTTAACCACTCAGCCACGGGGCCAGAAGAAGGAGAAAAGAAGATTGGTGACAGATGTTAGCTCAGGTGCCAATCTTTAAAAAAAATACAAAAAAGAAAGTTTCTTATGTTTTATCTAGCATTTGTAGGTGTTTGTAGTGGGGAGGGGCTCCAGTTGGCTAATTCTGCTATCATTCCAAAACCAGAAGCTCTTCCTCATCATGTGTTTATTTAGCACTAGTTAATACTAGACACTGACTTTAGTACTGGGGATACACAGACATATGACACAGTCCCTGCTCACAAGAGAATGGTCTACTGGGGGAAGTAGCTGTGTGGTTTTTGGATAATACAGTGTAACTGGTACAGAGCGATACATATATAATCCTTTTGAAATGAAATAGGGCCACCAAAGCTGTGGCTGAGGTCAGGTCAGAGAAGGCTTCCTGGAAGAACAGATACCTAATCTGAACCTGAAGTGTGAATAGAGCAAACCAGGGAAAGGTGAGGGATGAGGGAGGAAAGTTCATGGTAGATTTGAGACAAGTGCAAGCAGGTCAGAACTATTGGAGGGTAGAATTCCAGAAACCAACAACATCTCATTGCTAGACTTGGCATATTTCTGATTATTGATTAAGCTCTCTTAATATCTTGCTCAGAAGACTAGGGCAACGTCATACAGATAAAACCTTCTAGTTACAGGAAAGGGATGGTTCCTCAGGACAGTCAAGTCCTCTGGAAAGCAGATGCCAAGAAAGGGAAGTAAAAGGTTTATTGGGGGGAGATGCCTATAAGAGACAAAAGAGAGAGAGAATACGAGAAGTCAGGGATAGACTTCAGTGTGAAATGCAGGTCTCACACTTGTAAAAGGAGAGGGGGAAAGAAGGAAGATTGGGTGGGAAGAGCCTTAGAATGTGCTGCAATTCTGAGAAAATATTTGCCAAACTAAGGGGAACTCTAGTGAATTTCCCATGGAAGAGTCTGTGTTGGGCAGAAATGGCGAGGCCCGTAGAAGATTCTGTGTTGACTGGTATCCCTGCTCAGTCGTTAGCATGGGCTGCTGGTAAGAGAATAGCCTTGGCTCAGATGCTGCAGCAGATCCCAAAGATCTAACCCCCCCCACCCCCCCACCCCTTGTGGCAGGTTCTGTCTTGAACCTTCATGGCTACCACAACTCCACTGGAAATCTCATAAACTGGCCTTCTGGTGCATATATGAGTCTCATGTGAATCTAATTACTGTGTGCCTATCAGTAAGAAACTGTTAATTTCTGAGTCTCTAATACCTAGGTCTGTAAGATTGTGGATAAGAACCACATCATGAGAGATATATAATGTCCAGTAGGCCTCAGGCCTCTTGACATCTTTTCAACCTGCCTGATTTTGGCAAAAACCTTTGTCTCATTGTGCATCATCTGCCTGCCTTTTTCATCCTAAATTCAGTCTTTTGCGCTACGTTGTGCTTCCTACCTGGTGAATCAGACATTATTTTCACTCCAAGTGCACTTGTTGGCCCGTCTTCATCCACACTGCAGAAGGCTGAAAATCAGACTACTGGAAAACTTTGAGAAGAATTACCTATGAAGAGATTTGAGCTATTTTAGGAAGAGCTACATCAATATCAAAAAGATACTAGCCGATTACCATCATAGCCTTCCTAACGGGAAATTTTTAATTGCTGAGGGGTTTCTTAACTTATGTCCTGGAAAACTCGGTCACATAATTTGAACCTTTGAAATTACGTGCTGTTTTAAAAGTTCTTTGCGAGAATGAGTGAATCATTGAGAATGAGTCATGTACATTCCCTTTGTACAGTAAATACCTCATCAAGACTTAAGTTCACACCCATCTGTCCTTGAAATTCTTGGGGTAAAAAGGCAAGGGAATGTGTCTCTGCTTTTAAGGTCTTCCCTTTTTTTCCTTGTTCTAGGGCACTCTGAGTGAATGGGCTTAACAGAGAACCTGCTTGGGTCATACTCATCTCGATAATTCTGTCGCCTGTGTACAGAACATCACCTTCTGACATTTTCTGTCCCCGGAACAATTCAGTTCCTTACATTGCAGAAGAACGTTCGAGAGTGGCAATGGCAAGGTTTTTTTTTTCTTTCTTTCTCCCACAGAGAATGTTAGCTTTATCAAACTGCATTAAATATTCCTTGCCTTCACTTGGACTCAAGTGGTATATTCTTGAGAAACGTGATATTTTTAAAGCAAGTGATTTAGATGTGAATCAAAACCACATCTTTCTTGGGAACTGAGTCAAGCTGTCAAGTACCTAAGCAAGTAAGTTCAAGGAAAATATATCTATAGTTTCTGTGCGAGAGGATGGTAAGGTGGAAAAGGAATTATATGAAAGGATACTGAGAAAATAAGGTCAGAGAAATTGCTCCTTCTTAAAGCTTTCCTTTCATGCTAAAGAAATGGACCTGGAACTGCAAAAAGGTCTTGTAAAATTACGTGACATTTTCACTTACAGTTAAATGCTGGAGACTTTCCTGAGGAGTTAATGCATTTGTGGTTGAGGGTCCACTTAGGAATTTAATTTAAGACCTTGTGTCTACCATGGCACAAACAGTCTAACTCCAGACAAACTTCCCCATGCATTTCTTCCCTGTTGACATCCCAAAGTGTTCTATAATTACACCCCACCTATCTTTCCAAGCCTCCTGGGCACATCTCTGAATTGAAATTAGTGTATATGAGTGTTGACACCTATGTGAGAGAAACATTCTATGGCATCTAATTAAATAAAACTAATAAACAAACATGCAGAAATCAAAGAACATAATAAAACAGACAGTAAGGCCACCGGTGCCTGCACCTCACGATGTATGCATATGCAGATTAGGTCTGTAACCCAGCTAAATGTTAACTGCTCTTGCTGTATAATTGTTCTGCTCCAAGTGTTTATATAATTACTCCATTCTTTTCTTGGAGTGTTTTGGTTAGATAATTCAACTAAATGTTAAGACATCAAATGAATAAATGGAACTGCAATTGACTGGGGATGATGCCAGCGCTGAGTATCATTATTAAGGTTATAGGTTCTAGCAAAGACTGGATTAAATGCTGATTATATCTAAATAGCCCAGTGGGAATGTTATTAAAAGGTCTTTGGAAAGTCTTTTTTTTTTTTTTTTTAAAGATTTTATTTTTCCTTTTTCTCCCCAAAGCCCCCCAGTACATAGTTGTATATTCTTCTTTGTGGGTCCTTCTAGTTGTGGCATGTGGGACGCTGCCTCAGCGTGGTCTGATGAGCAGTGCCATGTCCGCGCCCAGGATTTGAACCAACGAAACACTGGGCCGCCTGAAGCGGAGTGCGCGAACTTAACCACTCGGCCACGGGGCCAGCCTGGAAAGTCTTTTTTTTTTTGACATGTGGTAACTCTTGGTACTTTTAATGATGCTCTTTCCGAATGGGTTTCTCAGTGTGAAAGGGATATTACCTTGAATTTAAGACTTTTTCCTGGGGGAGGTGGGAGAGAAGGAGAGACAGAGTTGGTATTTTGCCACTAATTTAGTTTAAGGAAAAGAAGATAGCAGCCACATAGTTTTAGAATAATATTTACATAGCAAAATAAGTTGAAGATATGTTTATCTGATTAATTTTGTCAGTGATAGAGGATAAGCTTCACCCAAACAAGAGATGACTGGGAAAATTTCAGCCAAAGGATTTTGCTGAAAATCCTAAAACTCAAGTGAGAATTTCAGTATGTAAATGTAGATATAAGAATAAAAAAGGTGGGGATGAGGGTGGACGTCTAAAGGACAAATGTTTTATCTTGTGACAAAGTGGAAATAATGCAGCTGAAAAGTGGGAGGGAAAAGGAGAGGAAAGAAGAAAATAGAATAAGCGTATTGGTTGTTGTATAAGCAGCGGGTAGGAGTTAAAGGATAGTAACAGAAACTGATAAACCAGATGGTCAAAGGCAAAATCAAACCAACCAACCAAAAAAACCCAGGATCAGAGGCATTAAAAAAGTCGAAGTTCAATGGTAATCACCAGAACAAAAATACAAACATTTCTAAACACCAAAAATATTTCTAAATTAAAGAACAGAGAATACGTATATCATAGAGAAAAAAATAACAAATACAACAAAATGCATATAATTATAAATATTTTGCCACAATTGAGACTTAAGATATCAGTCATATCAGTAAGTGTGATTAGATTTAATTCATGTACTGAAAGAAAAGACATTCAATCTGGCTCATAAAATACTAACTGTATATACACTGTACACAAGAAATAGTCCTGCATCAAAGTGATTTTGAAAGGCTAAAAATAAACGGGTGAACAAAGCACATCAGGCAAATGGAAAAATAAACTAGGGGTAGTAATCCTGATTAGACAAAATAGAATCCAAGCAAAAAGCAAACATGAAAAGAAGGACATTTTGTTTTCCAATGTTTTTTACCATAGTAAAATACATATAACATAAAATTTAGCATCTTAATTGTTAAGTGTACAGCTCCGTGGTATTAAGTACATTCATATTGTGCAGCCATCACCACCTTCCATCTCCAGAACATTTTCGTCTTGCAAAACTGAAACTTTGTACCTGTTAAAGCAAAACTCCCATTCCCACCCCACCTTTCGGCCCCTGGCAACCACCATTTTACTTTCTTTCTCTATGAATTTGACCAATCTAGGTACCTCATATAAGTGGAATCATACAGTACTTGTCTTTTTGTGATGGGCTTATTTCACTTAGCATAATGTCCTCAATGTTCGTATTGTAGTGTGTGTCAGGATTTCCTTCCTTTTTAAGGTCAATATTCCATTGCGTGTATACACCACATTTGGCATATCCATTCCTCCTTTGATGGACATTTGGGCTGCTTCCACCTTTTAGCTATTGTGAATAATGCTGCTATGAACATGGATGAACAAATACCTGTTTGGGTACTCTTAGCGTACAAAGACCCCTGAGAAGGGAGCTTTCTGATGGGAAAGTCACAATTCGCAATGTAGATATATGCTATGAATACTTATGCATAATAACATAGCAACGACCTTTATAAATACAAACTACAGGAGATGCAAGGAAACATAGAGGGAATCACACTAATTTAGGAGTCATTGATACTGCAATCTTAATACAGGATAGACAAAGTGGACAAAAAATAAGGAGATGGAAGATCTAAACAACATGATCAATACAGAAGATCTTATGAATAAATATCAAACTCTATACCTTGACAATAGAGAGTACATCATTTTCTTTGGGCCTTATACAACATGCACCCAATTTGATTGTACATAACTTCACACACATGTGCATATACACACACACACAGTAACTTCAGTGGTATGATGGTAAATATATAACAAGCAGTTCTCTGGGGGAAACAAGCCCTGATTTGTAGCATTTGCTGATTTCTCTGATGTAAATCCTCCTATGGCTGATTTGAAGTTACCAATGTGTTGTCACCGAACAAGGAGTTGGGAAGATATATATATACAATTGGCTTTCATAAGCCAGTACAAGTCAGCTCCAGCACGCCACTAAGATTCATAAAGGAGAAATATCAACAAATGATACTCTATGAGAACAAAGCAATAAAACTAGAAATTACCAATGAAAAACAAAAATAGAAATACTCTTTCATTAAACAACTCAGGTATGAAAGGGGAAATACAAAATGACTTGACACTATAGAGTTAAAAATTAAGACTAAAATCTCTCTATCAGAATCTATGGGATACATTTTAAGCTGTTGTCAAATGAAAATTCATGGTACTAAACACTTTTACCAGTAAAAATGAAATTGTGAAAGTAAATTCTTAGCTCAGAAAATCAGTAAGAGAATAGCAAAGTAAAAACAAGGAAATCATAAGGATAAAGGCAGAAGTTAATGAGGTAAAGAATAGGAAAAAAGCAGACAGTCAATAAATACAAAATTGTGTTTTTTAAAAAATTAACAAAACTAGCTGACTTGATCAAGAACAAAGTGGGAAAGCACATATATACAAAATAAAATTTTACAAGGGGCAAATAACTACTGAAACAGAAGAAATTTTCAAACTACGAATTGACCTCTACTTCACAGACTTCTATGTAAACAAATTTGAAAATCTAGATGATATGGATAATTTCTAGGAAAATAAGAGAGTACCAGAATGGATCCAATTAGAGTTAGAAAGTGTAAACAAATCAATTTCCACAGTAGAACTAGAGAAAGTTATTAAGGAATAATCCCACAAAAAAAAGACCAGGCTCAGATGTTTTCATGGGAAAATTAGGAGTAAACCTTCAAAGATCAACCAGTCTTAATGATTTGTAAATTGTTCCAGAACTTTGAAAACAAAGGAAAATTTCCTAACTTCTTTTATGAAGCAAATATAATATTGATATTTAATCCTGGTAAATACACTACAAAAGAGGGAAATTACAGACAAATATTATTTATGAATCTTGATGCAGAAATAATAGCAAACAAAATTCAATACCACATTAAGAAAGTAATACCCTATAATCTTGTGGGATTTATTCTGTGGTTGGCTTAATATGAGGAAATCCATTAATATTACATAGCATATTAATAGCTCTAAGGGAGATATCTTGTGATTATTTCCATAGATGTTGATAAAGCTATTGATGAAATTCAACTTTAATTCATGATAAAAGCATTCAAGAAAAAATGAATTGAGGGGTACTTTCCTAATACGATGAAAGAGATATTAGTTAGCCCCAACAACAATATCTTAGTAGTGGGGAAACACTAGTGAATTTCTACTAAGATCGGGAGTGGATGGCATGGATGCCACTATATTCTCTAAACTCAACATTTTGCTAGAGGTATTAGCCAATGCATTAGAAGAGAGAAGTCAATTGAAGAATAAGAATGGATAAGAAAGAAGTAACACTATCTCTATTTGCATATCGTGTCATACTACGTTTGACAAACTCAAGAGAATTACAAATACAAATAACTCAAACACATCATTATAAAAATGATGTCAGTTCTTCTTGTTAATTTATAAATTTAGCACAATAATAAAATGGAAATAAGCTTCTTTATAGGATTTTACAAATTGATACTGAAATTCTTATAGAAAACCAAATATAGAATAATAACCAGGGAAATACTGAAAAAGAAAAGTTATAAGGGTGGACTAACCCTGTCGGATATTAAAACATAGCATACAGCTTCTATAGTTAATGAGGTACTGGAGCTTAAATAGACAAATCGACCAGTGGAATAGAAAAGAAACTCAGTAATAGATCAAAGTTCATATGGAAATTCAGTGTATGATAAAAGGCAAAGATGGACTTATTAACAAAGGAAGCTTGGAGAACCTGGTAGCCACTTGGAAAGAGATAGTTAGATTCATACTTCACACTATACACAAAATTAAAATGCATCAAAGTTCTAAATGTAACAAAATCTTTCAGTACTATAAGAAAACATGAGTGAATTCCTCTTTAATCTTGGTGTAGGAAAAGGCTTTCTAATCATGCCTCAAAATCTATAGGTGGTAAAAGAAAAGAATGATAACTTGGACTACATAAAAGAAAACGTTTATGCATGTCAAAAAAGACCATCATTGAAAAATTGGGAGAGAATATTTGCAACATATATTACAGACGAAGGCCAAATATTTCTTATATATAAAGAAACCTTAAACATTGAGGAACAAAGGACCAAAAACCCAACAGAAAAGTGGGAAAGAGACATGATCAGATAATTCACAAATTAACATGTAAAAATGGCCCTTAAACATATTTACATCCAAAAATTAAAGAAATGCAAATTGATAGAACTACTGAGATACCATTTCTCATCTCTAAGATTGTTGAAAATTAAAAACCATTTACAACATATTCTGTGGGCGAGGCTGGGCGGAAACAGTTACTCTTGTGATAGCCACTTGAAATGCAAACTGGCACAACCTTTCGTAAACGTTATTTGGGAATACCTAACAAAGCTACATATGTGCTTCCCTTTTGACCCAGCCGTCTCACTTCTAGGAATCTACCCTGAAGATGCATCAACAGTATGGAACTACAAATGCGCCAAGTTTATTATTTGTAATTGGAAATATTGGAAAAACTCTGCCTCTCCAGAGTAGAGTGAGTGAGTTAACTACGGTCCCTCCATCAGTGGAGTTCTGTGCAGTGGTCAAAAGAATGAGGAAGGTCTCTGTAAACTGAGCTGGAGTGATTTTCCAGGATATATTGGTTAAGTAAAAAAAGCAAAGTATGAAAAACAACTGTAATATAGTATCCTTCATGTAGGTAAGAAAGAAATATGGAAAAAATATTTGTATCTGTTCATTTGTGTAAATACAGGAAGGTTAAATCAGAAGCTAATGACAGGCTCAATTTAAAACTGATGTCCTGAACCGTGGCTAAGATTTCTATTCTCCCCCGTCCCCGGAAGTAAGAACACTTAACATGAGATCTACCCTCTTAACAAAATTTTAAGTGCACTATACAGTATTATTATCTGTAGGCACTATGTTGCAGAGCAGATCTCTAGAACTTATTCGTCTTGCATAACTGGAACCTTATAACTGTTGAAAAATAACTCCCCATTTCCCCGTCCCCCCAGGCCCTGGGAACTACCATTCTATTCTCTGGGTCTATGACTTCAACTGTTGTATCTGGCCAATAAGTTTAGCTTTCTGTCAGATACTAAGTTCTCAAGGGTAAGGTTTAGAATAACTCATTCAACTGCCTTTTGAGGGGATAGTTCTATTTGTTAGTCTGTTAAGTATTTGATAGACAGATCTTCCAATTCTTAAAATCAGTGCAAATGAGGAAAAGAGATTGTAGATTGATGCAAAACCCTGATGACTTCCCCCCTGGAGCCAATGCAGTATGTAGCTTCAGTTACCTATAAACAAGGCTCCCTGTCACTTTTGGGGCCCTCAATCCTGCCGTTTTCATATTAGGGCCTAAGGAAGCTTGTTCTGAGACTCTTATGGTTAAAGGTTAGCAGCTCTGACAGCTCCTTGATAGAAAGGAGCATCGCCACTGTCTAGTGGATTATGATCAAGGGTCTGTGGAAAAGCAAATAAAATCAGTCTCATTATTAGAATTTGGGCCATGTCTTACCTAGGGAAATAGTAAGACAAAGGCAGAAATAAGAATAAGAGCTGAGAGATGGAAATTCTAGTACATTATAGCTTATCTGTGTTTATATATCCTATCAGTCGGAATAGGAAAAAAATAACACTTTAGAAGGCAGTCACTTACGGGGAAAGAAGAGGGGATTAGCAGTAGACAGGCTCAAATTTAAATCCTGATTCAGGTACTTCTGAGATGTAACCTTTGCAAACATCTTCACTTCTCTGAGTCTCAGGTTCTTTATCTGTAAGGCAGGGAGAAGGTCACCCCCTTTGTTGAACTATCGTGAGAATTGGAGATTGTGTCTCTGGCATATTCTAAGTCTATGTCAGTGCTAGGTCATTCCCTCCAATTCTTATCCCATAGTTTTGTATCTTTACATTCGTTTCTGTATTACTTTTTTCTCTCTTGTTTCAGTTTCCATTCAACTTCTCAGCTGCTTAATTACAGGGATTCCCCACAGTTGACGCTGCCTTTCTTGCTTGTTTTTTCTTCCATAGAGATCTTCTCTGTCCACAGTTTTAATTATGGTTTTCTTTCCTGGAGAGAAAATAATATCAGTTATAAGAACTGCTTATATTGATTAATACCAGAGAAGAATATTGCAAAACTTCATTGATTTCCAACTTATGGATTACTTAATCTCACTATTGAAGGACTCCTATGTATAAGGTATTACATATGGAGACTAAAAATTATGAATGAGACCTATACTTTTGAAGGAGTCTGGTTGTAAACCAATAAAAAATAAAAGAATAATAATAATAAAGAGTATATAATAAATTTTATTATAAAAATTAAATAATTTTAAATTAAAAAATAAATTTTAAATAATAAAAGCAGAGTTACACAGGTGGAATAGAGATGCATAGACTATGCTATGCAGCATGAAAAGAGAGAGTCATTAATTATGACCAGGGAAATCTTTGCAAAGAAGGTGCATTTAGAGTTAGTCTTCAAGAAAAAGAAGAATTTCAGGAGGAAAATCACTTGAGAAATTATTTGGTGTTTCACTTAGTCTTAGTCAAAGCATACAACAGGGGGAGAGCAGAGATCGAAGAGATCTAAGTAAGCTATATTATGTTCCTCATTTTAATCTTTCTGTTAGGCGGAAAATTGTTATGGGGCAAAGAGTTGTGAGAAAAGGCATTTTTTCCCCACTGAGTCATTTACAAGAAGTCATAGAAAGAACCAATATCAGGAAATTAGCTCTTCTTTTATTGAGACTAGCTAAGGACTTGGTTTAAGGGAAACCACTCATTAGAGAGATAAGGGAAGTAATCTCAATTATGATCATCTCGCATCTTGCTATGTGGAAATAGCAGAGCACTGAAGCCTAGCTGTAGACAGGAGACCGATGCCTAGAACCTTGATGTGACTTTGATGGAAACAGAACATGAACCTGGAAATGCTATTGGAGGGAGACACAAGTCTAAGTTGCACTGTTTTGGCTTAAGCTTGTAAAGTGATTGCCCTATTGAGCAATATCGGAATTCATGTCAGTAATCAATCAGTTGATTTGACTACTTTGTCTGTAATTTATCAATTTGTATGCTGCTTCGAACAAAATAGTTGTGCAGGTTGTATTTGTGGAGTGAAGAGCATGACCTCCAGGATCAGGAAGTCTGGACTCACAGCTGCGTGACTTGGGAACACCAGCTGCTTCATGAATAGAATGGACCAACATTAATTCTTACTAGGTTTGGTGAGGAGATCAAAGTTTCAAATACAGATGAACACAGTTTAAAACTGTTTAGGACTGTCAATCACGTCAGTTACTGTCTGAGGGCACAATATTAAATGATCCAATAAGTTAACAGACATATGACGGAGTTTACCACATCACAGGAAAGCGGGGATTGTTCTCATTCTGTGAGAAAACTAGAAAGTTGTTCCTGAATTCTTAACTTGGATGGTTTAGATGATAGCTGTATATTGTGACTCTGTATCCTTTAAAACAGTGTTTTTCAAATTGTAGGTTTCAATCCATTATTGGGCCTTGGCATCAATTTAGAGTTGTAACTAGGATTTTTTTCCCTTATGAAACAGAAAAGATAAAATAGAATAAAAAATATCCAACGGTATCTCATGTAGTTAGTGTACAAACTTTTTAATGAGAAACTTGTTTTGTGCCTGTATACACAGACACACACACACACACACACACTCACACTTTAACAAGTACTAGTTAGAAATGTCAAATGTATTTCTTAAAATGGCTTGCAGTCAACATTTTAAAAACTTTGCTCTAGACTGTCAATGACGAAATACACTCTCAAATCTTTTATCTCCTTCTCTTACATTTCTCATAAGCCTTACTTTCTACATTCTCAAATTGTCAACTGGACATTTCCTGGATCGTGTAGCTTTCGTCTCAAATCAATATTCCTAAAATTGACCACTTTCTACTTGCAAACCATTTTATTCTACTAAAATTTCCATATCTATTTTTTCGCTATACTCCCAGTTGCTCTTGGTCAAATACTCAGTAATTTTCAATTCTTGCTTCTCTCTTAACTCTCCTCCTCATCTTTGATCAGTGCAGGTAAAGAGGGTATGGAACTAGCATTAAGTACCTGACATTTATCAGGCGCCACGCCACATGTTTTATAAATGTTGCTTCACGTAATTTTCGCAATACCCTCATAATGAAACAAGGCTCAAAAAGGTTGAGTAATTAGGGTCACACAGATTGTATTTATGTAGAAAAGCTCTTTCAGCTCTGTCAGCTTAGACCTATCTGACTCCAAATACTAATGCTCATTATTACATCTTGTCACCTTCCCAAATGCACTCTCTTTAAAATTATTTCTACAGCAGTTCAGAGTGTTGTTAGAGCCGTTACAGTGCAGAATAATAATCACTACATAATCTTGGGTTGCTATCAGGACCCATATTGCTGGAAAGGACTTCAGAGCTCTGAACTGTTATTTTATAAAAGACATAATGAAGACAGAAAGGTTAAATGACTTGACTGAAACCATAGGCTAACTCTTGGCAGAAAGTCGGCCAGAATTCAGGTCTTGACTTTAGTATAGTGCTTTTCTCATCTCTTTTACTAGCCTCAGGAACTAGAACAAAGGGTGAAAAGGCAAAAAACAGGTTCTATAGGGCAAAGAATTCTTGAACACCCCGAGGTGTCAGAGTCTTTAGATGATTATTGATTCTTTATCAAATCCTTAGGATCAGAAATCCTTTGAGATTTTCTTCTGAATCATAATGGGTCAATATACTTCTAGAAGCCCTTTATTGGCTAATGCCGTGTGCATTGTTCAAATGGAATTCTTTCAAGGAAAGATAATAAAGTTGTTAAGAGGGAGGCAGAAATCCTATTCCTGGGCTTTTGAGTATTAGTGAAACAGACTCCCTGAGTCTTGTCTTCCCTTCTGGGCTCCAGCTGGCCAAGGAAGGGTGGGGTTTAAGTCAAGCTTGGGGTTGTAGAAGCAGCAGGTGAGTTTTATATGCCTGCTCTTCTTCCTTCCATTTCATCTCTTTATACTCAGTTATCCCAACCTTGGTTCCCTGACTCATTCGTTCATCTGAGCTTTTGGTAGATCCATTATGGTCTTTATGATGTTTTGAATTTGGCTCAGTTCAAGATAACGTTTCCTTCACCCCCATTTCCCTCTCATCCGCCATACGACCACTTTCACATTCCTGGAAATGTGCTTTGCATTTACTTTCTTCACTGAGAATTAGGAGGTTCTTAATTCATATTTCTGGCAGTTTTTCAGGCAATACTTGGTAAGGAGGGCACAGTGGTTAAACAATCTCTTTAATATTGGGCTTCCAGTGTTCTTGAAATAGAAGTGCTATATCAAAAGTGGAATCTTCGACTATGTTCTCTTTATGACAGAAATCACTTTAAAATGCAAAAGAGTATTGGATTATTGGTGAACTTACCTAAATTTTTAGATTAAAGCCATACACTATAAAGAGATGATTTTAGTAAACACTGTCCTATATAAGATCAGCCTAAGATAAAAGTGTAGTTCTTTTGTTCATTGTGGTTTAAAACCATTGATCACTTCAGAAGAATAGACCACTAGATATATGAGACTGTGAATTATTTTATTTGTCAGATGAGAGGTCCCTTTAGTATGCTGAAGTCAATATTTATTTGTTTGTTTTTATTTAGAAGGAAAATAAATTCCAAAATAAATGGAGAAGCTAAACCCCCTCCACATTGCGTGTGTCATGGTCTTTCCTACCTTTGTGGTTCTATTTGTGCCAATTCCTTCCACCTCCCATCTGGAATTCCCACCTAGCCAGCTCCTCTTCTGTAAATTCTACCCACTTCAACAGTTTCTTAAGCTGCCAGAGAGTCCTTGTCGATAAGCCAGAAGTCCTATGAGAAGGACTTCTGAATCATTGTGGATTAGTATGCCTCTAAAAGCCCTTCTTTACTGGTCAAATGCTGTGTGAGTTATTTGAATGCAATTCCGTCAAGAAAAGAGAAGAAAATTGTTAAAATTTCCGGCTGCACCAGGAACATCTATTTTACTGCACCAGCCCACACAACAGCCCAGCATTCTCAGAACCGTTACACTTACGTCCACACAGTTTAGTAGTTAATTTTTCTCTAATTGTTTTGAATATTATTTTTTGTATTCACATCCAGAGAAAAATCAATATATATTTATTAAGCGTCCCCTGTGTAAGGCACTGCTTAGCACTGGGGGAGATTTTGTTAAATGGAGAAATTCTCACTGACCTCAAATCACTGACCCATCCATTCATTAGACACTCATTTATTGAGCATGTTTTGTGGGATAGGCCCTGTGTTAGGTTTTGGGGATAGTGCCTTAATCAAAAAGTCACTCCTCTGTAATCAACAGGAAACCTGACCAACAGGTGCTTAAACTAGGGGTCTGTAAGCTTTCTGTAAAAAGCCAGAGAGTAACTATTTAGGGCTTTTCCATAAGGTCTTTACTGTAAGTACTCGACTCAGCCATATCAGAGCAGCCAGAGACAATATGTAGTGAATGCACATAACTACATTCCAATAAACTTTTATCTACAAAAATAGGAAGTGAGTGGGTTTGGGCCCAGTTTGCTGGTTTGAACAGATAGGATTTTATTATTTTCATTTAGTAAGATACTCAAAGATAGCTACTGGTGGGTTAGAGGCTCAATCACATTAGTTCCACTGTCCCTGAAATTTTCTTGGCTTTTCCCTTATAGGTGCAGGATGACTCTTGTCCTCCGGCTATTATGATGGCACTCAAGGTAGAAATAACAGGGAAAGGAAAAGGGCTTGTTCACTGAAGAATATTGTGTTTTAATAGATGTCCTCACAGCAGAATTTCTTTCATGTCTCGTGGGCCATACCCTTAGCTACAAGGCTGGCAACACGAGAATTTGACTTCCCAATCTTTATTGTGAAATGTGGCAAGGGAGAGGGGATTGCAAAGGGCTTTGGGGGAAGCGAGTGTCTACTACAAATATAATGGTCAGGATAATTCTTGTTTTTAGGGAGCTAAGAATTTGGTGGGAGACATGAACATCATTTGTAGAGATGACTCTACAAATATGATGTGCAATGAGAAGAGCCAGCATAGAGTACTATAGAAGCAGACAGAAAGGACATGGCATAGCCTATGTGGGGGTTAGGTTTTGGAGTATATTAGGGAAGCCACATCTAATTTGAGTTGTCAAGGAGAAGAGGGGGGTGGCATATGGATAAAAGTATTAAGTGCCATAATGTGAAAAAAAGGAACTAGAAACATTCAAAGAGAAAAGGGCTCAGGTGGGGTCTCCTGGATAATTTTGTAGTTTTACTTGAAAATTTCTCAGACTATTAATGGATTAAGATGATGGAGGAAGAGTGTTTTCAGGTGGTGGAGTAGAGTGAGCTGAGCTACAGAAGGGGAAAAGGAAGTGTGGTGGACACATAGGCCTAGCTCTTCCTGGTACACCAGGAGTCAGTCCTCCATTTGGAGGGCATGGCCAGTAATTGCGAAAGGGGACAGAGCAGTGCACGGCTGTTACATGACATGCCATTCCAGCAGACCACGGATGCTGGCTCTGGCTCCAGGCAGGGGAGGCACAGTCACAAAACGTAGTCACTTTGGTGCATATTTGAGACACTGAGGTCAGTAAAGCCAAGGAGTGAATTATACAGTCAGGTAGCATGGGAAGCAGAAATCCAAACAAGGTTAAAGCTAAGAGTGGATACAGTACGAGGGTACCCATTACAGGCAGGGATGGGGCAGCTTCCAAGCTGCTTCAGTCCAGAGCCCAGATTGATACTTTAATCCATAGGCTCCTTCCCAATTTGTTCAAACAAACATTTTTCTTTTATAATAATAAAAGTAATATATGCCCATTATGGGATATTAAGGAAATACTAGAAGAAAATAAAGATAGCAAAAATGATAGTTTGCAGACACAAACAATTATGATGTCTTTTTTTACACAATTGTATGCAGATTTTGTCTATAATTATTTTTTTATCCAACATAAACATTTTCCTTGATATTCAAAACTCTTTATAAGCAAAATTGTTAATGATTATATAGTATTTCATTGGTCAAATGTCCCATAACTTATTTAACTATTCCCCTAATGTTGAATATTATTTTCATATTTTCACTAGTTAACATATAAGACGTCAATAAATATCTTAAAATGTACATTTGTATTTATATTTCTGTGGTAGTTTAAAAACATGGCCCCTAAATTCTTTGATAATTCTCTTATCTAGGGGTGGGTTCTAGGTCCTTCCCTTTAAATCATGGGTAGAAGGGACACTAGGCCAGTTTCTGGACCTAAGCCTTAAGAAACTGGAAGAATTCACTTCCTGTCTCTTGGAACCCAGTCTTCATGCTGTGAGGAAGCCCAAGCAGCCTGTGGAAGGGCCCATCTGGAGAAACCCACATGGAGAAGAACATCTGAGGATGTGAAAGTAGGATCTTGAAAAAGAGAATTTCCCAATGCTGCTACTCATCCTACAGTGTTCAAGGTAATCTACAAAGTAAATTCCTGCCTAAAATAAATTTCCTTCAGCCCCCTGAGCAGCTCCTGTAAGAGGATTTTCCTCCATGAGAGTAGATACACTATCTGCAGCTGGCCATCCATCCTGTATGTCTGTCCACAGATGCCCAAGAGGGACACCCATCCCAGCTCCCAGCTGGCCCTAGTTTACCAGCCTTGGAAGTGAATCTTCCTGCCCCACTTGCCCCAATTGATGCTGCATGGAGCGGAGATGAGCCTTCCTTGCAGAGCCCTGCCCAAATCACGCATTTGTGAGCTGAATATGGTTGCTATTGTTTTAAGCAACTAAGTTTTGGAGATTTATTACACGGCAGTAAAAAACCAGAACAATTTCTGATTGTCTTCTTAGAATAGATTCCTAGAAAAGGAGAGACTGTGTAAAAGAATGAGTATTTTGAAGGCTCTTGATACATACCGCCTTGCAGACCTCTGGAAAGGTTGTGTCAATTTCCACTCCCATCATCAGTGTAGGAGACTGTTTCACTACATGCTTGACAGCATTGAATATTATATTAAAAATCACTTACTTTTCATTTTTGAATCCTAACTTGTGTATCAGTGTATTTCTAGTAACTATTTACTTTTGTATGAACGGCGTAATTTTCTTTTTAGTACAAGAAATCTTTTTGATTTGTCCTTTAATAAAAGACCACTATCCTTTTATCATATTTCTGGCACGTGATTCTTATTTTTATTCCTCTCCATGAAAGAGCAAGCAGAGAAGATAATCCATACAGAATGACCAGAGGTAATACCCGAAGATCCCACAGAGACAGTCAGATTCACAAAACAAATCAGTCTGTAGCTATCACATGTGTAGGGGCAGGCAGCTGTAAGTTGCTTTCCAGAGGCCACCGCTTGTGGCTGTGATTGCATCACCAGGGAAGGGCTAGTTCCTCTGGGGATTATCAACAAGTAAAACGCTACTGAAAACACAGATGAGAAAAGCACAACATTGCCCAAGTCTATGGATTGATAATACCTATAATAACAGATTATCACTTCTATCATACACTTCTCTATATAACAGCCTATCTCTAGGAAGCAAATACTAGCTTCATATTCAGGAATCTGCATTTTAATGGACTTCTCTGATAATACGTTGAATGAGAGTTGACAACTCAAGCATTTATTTAAATTTCATGTTTCTTAAAAATTATAAACTGAGAGTGTAAATTTAAAATTCTCAAAGAGGAGAAGAAAATTATTCATTTCCATCACCAGGACACATTGCTATTAACATTTTGGTAAATTTGTCTTTTTTTTCTAAGCATTTTTAACGTTTGAATTCTTTCTCTGTAAACAAATATGTATCCTGAGCTTCTCACTTAATATTAAATGAAAGCACTTTCCTTTGTTATTCAAAAGTATTCATAAACATTTTAATAACTACATAGGATAATACTGTATACTCAATTACTCTTTTTATAGCATATTTAGCTTTTCTCCATTTTTCTCACTGTTGCAGGTAATTTTGTACTGAACATCTTTGTGCTTTTTCCACATTTATTATTACTCTCTAGGTTAATTCCAAGAGGTGAATGTATAGGCTCAAAGCATATGAACTTTGTCTCGCTGTGCATTTGGACAAATATAAGTATTTACTTTTTCAGAAAGAAAACTTTGCTGTCTTCCATATGTTTAGTTTTGCCTGGCTGGTTCAATTTCTGGTTTAGGCTTAAGGGTTTTAGGTTGCTGTGTCATTGCCAGCCCCAGACCTTTAGTAGGAAGGCAGGAAGAGGGTTGAACATGGCGGTGGCCCAGAGGATGGGTTTCAGACGAACAGGGAAGTGTAGAAAATTGCAAGTGTTGAGGCAGAGATTAAATCACCCTCGGACTATTTGGCTTCTCAAGGGATGTGGAGCTGGGAGTTTATTTAATGACCTCCCAAAGCTTCCTTATACGGGCAGTGATTTAGCTGGATTGTTCTCTTAACATATGGACTCTCCAGAAGTAACAAGGATTCTGCAGAAGACAGACACAAATGTGCCCGCAGACCTTTTTGGCAAGATAATCAGCCCATGCAGCGCCAGGCCTGCCAGACTCGTGCTGATGTATTGGAAGCCCTGCGTCCCTCTTGGGCGTCTGTGGGCAGACGTACAGGATGGATGGCCAGCCGCAGATAGTGTATCTATCCTCATGGAGGAAAATCCTCTTACAGGAGCTGCTGAGGGGGCTGGAGGAAATTTATTTTAGGCAGGAATTCATTTTGTAAATTACATTGAACATTGTAGGATTAGTAGCAGAATTTGGGAATTCTCTTTTTCGAGGTCCTACGCTGTTTGGCAGAAATTTTTCTTTATTCTAATACTTCTAGCTATTCTCAGTCTTCACTGTGAACCAGAATCATGCATGAAGCTCACTAAAATGCATACTCTCAGGCCTTACCCCTAGGGACTCTGGTTCAGTAGGCAGGAGTTGGGGCCCAGGTTCTGCCCTCTTTGAGTGATGCTGATGCAGGTGCTTGTTTGACTTCAGCTAGAGAAACACTGACCTGGGGGCTGGGAGGGACAGTCAGGCGCATCAGCCAAATCCCGCTTCTAGGAAAGTGTGGCCCCAGCTGCTGGGAGTGCTGTCAGCAGACAACCTTCAGCTCTCAGCCCCTTCAGAGAAGAGGCAGAAAGCCACATCCCATGTTCCACATCTGGTGACCCATCCAGGTGGGAGTAACAAAAGCCCAGCCAACTCAGATCATTGTGGGTCCATCTGATGGGCCATTTTAGCTCCAGAGGGCCCCCATGGGGTCAACTGTGGCTGCAGGTCTTGCCTCACATATCAACTTTTCTCTTGCCCCAATCCTGCTTCTTTTCCCCACATTCCACCCAAGTTGATCCTGAGGGTACTTTCCAATACATTTCCTGTGTGTTAAATTCTGTTTCAGAGTTGACTTCCCAGAGAACCTACTGTTAACAGGAGCTCACCCAGGCTCTGCAGTCATGTGAATCAAAAGAATGGGACAGAAGAGGAGAGAGATGATTGGGACACCCTCCATTCCATTGCAAGCTCATCCACCCACCTCCCCCTGCCCCAACTGCCACCAGTTTGCCATCTGCACATTACACATCTTCTTCATTGCCTTCTGCAACCTTCTCGCCTTTTCATTACCCAAGGTTTATTCTTGGTTCATTGACTTATAGTTCAACAAATATTTGTTAAATAGATTTTAATTTTAATCAGATTTTCCCTAGTTTGAAAATATTACGATGTGGAAGAAATATGGAACACACAATGAGATTTGTTCCAAGATTGCCTTCTCTCTGGAGAGATCATGGTTTATAAATCTCTCTCTGTCTCTGAATTTGTGATATGAATCACAAAGTGCACTGTTACAAGGTTTACTTGAGTTTATTTGTTAATGCTTTTCTTTGCTCCATTTTCCATTCATCCACCCTCCCTACTCTCTCCAGCTACCATCCATCATCCAAGATGCAAGATAGAACAATGACTAAGAGCAGAGACTTCAGTGTCAAACTAACCTGAAATACATACTAAAAACTCAATAATAATTGAGATATTTATATAGCACTTATTGTATACCATATACTGTTGATTTAATTCTCACATAATCCTATGAAGTAGATACTATCATTAACCCCACACAACAGATGAGGGAAATGAGGCACAGGGAGATTAAATAACTTATAGTTCACATAACTGGTAAGTGGCAGAGTTGAGATTCAAACCCACTTGTCTAAAATTGTAAGCTATCAAATAAAATATCATTGATAATTTGTTACTAACAATTATTGTGGAATCACCATACTGTTGTTAATACATGGAAAGCAGCTACCATTTTTTCTTATCAAACATCTCCCAGTGCTCTGAAAACATTCCTAATTTGGAAAATCAATGATGGAGGTCCGGTATAGCAATATCCATTTGTCATTGAACATGCCACGCTTAGCTTATTTCCAGGACTGTTGGGCATGGGGTGATGTTTCAATGGGCTTCATTCACATTATCCAAATTATTATGGTTGTCATTCCAAGGACACACACAATTAGTTTTTTACAGAACTATCTGTTTCTCCAAAGCTCCATCCTTTTTGACACAGGTTGCTTTCTGCAGACTATCTGTAATTGGTCTCCTATCCAACATCTAAACATTCCTAGGAAATTAATGATGGATTGGAGTTCCAGCAATGCTTATAACGAAAACAGACTTTAAAACTCTTTAGATGGCTGCTTTTGGTTTATGTTTTCGTTCTCTTAGCCCACGTCCTTATTTACACCGGGCCTGGAAAAAAGGGGAAACGCCAAATTCTGAAGCAAAACTTTGGAAATGAGACAAATTCCAGCTGCTTCAGCAAAAGGAAGCAGCTGTATGCGAGCAAAGTAAATGATAAAAACTGGATTACCCTCCCCTGATGAAGACCAAAAGAGCTTCAAGATGTTTGGGACAAAAATGGAATTATTTCTTTGATTTTAATTTCAGTTTAGCTTAAGGCATCCTCTGAAATGCAGATATTTTAACTTTAATTGTCCTCCCACAGAACCAGGATGAAATAGTCTTTTGAAAAAGTGTGTGACCTTTAAAAGAGTGTGGAGAGAAGAGAAGATGAAGGAAAGCACTGGACAGTTTTCCTCTTTGCCTCAGAAGTGAAAAAACGATTTCTGTATCTTATCACTAAGTGCTGGAATCATCATCATCATCATCATCATCATCATCATCACAATTAACAACTACCAATTACTGAAGGGCTACTATGTGCCAGCACTGGGATATGCAGATTATCTCTCTTTCTACATCCATGACGGCAGATCAACACCTCTAACATCTGACCCGATATTGCTCAGTATGATTCTTTGCTTTCTTTCTATTGAATCTGTCATAGTCACCAGTTAATTTTCAGTTAATCAGTTTTATTCAAGTGTTAATTTATTCATCCATTTATTAAAGAATTGTTGAGCATCTAATACAAGCTAGTCACTGTGCGAGGTGCTCCCAGCCCAGTGGGGGAGATGGACTTATTCACCAAGAATCACAGTGCAGTGAGAGACACGCATTAAGTGGGTGCTCTCTGAAAGACGAAGCGGTCATTGCTGCTTAGGAGAAGATTTCATGGGGGTCAAGGGTGCCTCCTGGGAGAGGAGGACAAGGAGATGCTGACTTGTTGTTGAATGAGCAGAAGTTTTCTAGCTTTTGTCTAGAGCTTGTTTCTCCTCCTGTGTTCCAGGCCTTGAACATTGCTCAGATGTGTTACGGGGTATCTGCCCAGCCCATGCCCACAGTGGTAGGTCACATTTGTACGACATGTCTCCACCTCCTCGCTGTAGTTGATTGGACTAAGGATGAATCTCTCACCTTAGCTGCACCAGTAAAATTCTCCCTTTTTTAGGCTCTTAATTAAGAGACAGAGGCTATGATTGGGGAGGAGAGCACTCTGGAGCTAAAAGATCAGGAATAATTTCAGACTAACTTTCGTTTCTGCCTGCATGAATTGCTATTGTTAAGATGGGCCTCGGGATATTGTAGCCAGACCCGAAAAATTGGCAAATAATTAATCATAGGGTGCTAAGATAATGAGTATGGGATTTGGTGGGAGGAGTGAAGAAAATTGGAAGCCACTTTAGAAGGTGTGGTTAGGGAAGTCCTCTCTGATGTGTGGCATTTCAGTTGGGATCTGAAAGAAGAGAAAGAATGGGAGTATCAAAGAGTGAGGGCAAATGCAATCCAGGCAGGGGCAGCAGCAGGGGCTGGAGGAGTGAGTGAGGAGGATGGAAACATCAGCCAGAGGATACCAGGACTTATCGGCATTTGGTATTTTATTCTAGATGCAACCGGGGCCACTAGTGAGTTTCAGGCAGAGCATTGACACTATCTGATTTAAGTAGTATTAATTCATTTCAAGCTCTCAGTAAATGATCTAACAGTGGACATTTCTAGCACGTGGAATAGGCTAGCAGGATCAAGCTATTACGCTATATGTGTCTACTGGCTTCACATCGCCCAATATGGCCCTTTGTGGGACCTCACCTATTACCTAGTTACCCAGAATTCAGTGGCATAGGAAATTAATGATAATCATGATAGGAATATTTATAAATCTCTTCTTATGTGCCAGGGTGTAAATATTTTTAATATAACTAATTTTGTTTAATCCTTACGTATTAGGTCAACTATTAATGGATGGTAGGAGATTGATATTACCACCAAGTAAAGAGATGTTTTATAATTGGTCTAAGCTTGCAGACTGTAAGTGGTAGAGCTGGGGTCCAAGTTCAGGTTGTTCTGACTCTAAAGGCAGAATATTTAACCACTTTTTAAAATCTTGTCTCCTGTTCTGTTAGAGCTGACTGGGACCTCTGAGCTGAATCAAGTCTGACACTCTCATTTTAGAAGTGAAGCGGTCACGGCCAAGTGTTAGTGGTCTGGGCAAGGTCACACAGCAGCTAGTTGGTGGCAGAGACTTGTTCAAGACCCTGTACTTATCAGTCCTCACAGACAGCATTGAACTGCATGTGCCCCGGTATTCCACGTACTGGTGCTAGTTCCTAACATTTTGTCATAAGACTCTTTGGTTTTGTGACACTTACAAGCGAGATAGCCCACTCATGCCTTATTGGCAGAACAAGATTACTTCCTTGAAGAATTAAGAAGGGAAAATGACTGTGGGAGGGAGTTCAGACAGCACGCTATGTAAAGGTAGCTCAAAATCCTGTGGTCCTTCACACGTCTAAAGCAATAGACAAAAAGTGAAAGGCTTCCTACAGAAATGAACATCTGCATGCTTTGGGTTAATCTGCATTTTATTCCAGCAAGTAAACACCTGATAAAGTCACAATCTCGTTTCTCCCACTTGCTTTTCCCATCTGTGAATACCCATCAGGGATGATTTATTTTTAATGCTATCTAGCTCTTAGCCTTCATCTTCCTGTGACAGAGAGGTTAATCATGAGCACCAGAATGACACTGGGTGGTCGTTCCCAAAGTGTGTTCCTGGAACACCAGATCTGAAATATGTTAATAGGCAATATGTGAAGAAGGGGTTCTGTGGCCAAATGGGTTTGGGCAAGGCCAAGCTTATTGAGTTAGATTATTTTTACTGTAAGAAACCTCAGGGTCTTTAATATGTACTGTGAATATCAAAGACAGGAGCACGGTGTGTAGCATTTTCCAAATATATTTGACCATAGAAACCTTCTCTCAGGGTTTCCACTAAAACTTACAGAACTGTAAGTGCCGTCCAATCTCTGCCCTAATTCTTAGGTGCTTAACCTGCTAGAGTCAGGCTTGCTCCACAGAAATAAAGCCTGCTCCAAGCATAACAGTGAGATTCCCTGTCCCTGGTACTCTTAAACAGTTTCTTAGCCTTTCTTTATCTCCCAGCTTTTTTCTCCTCATTTTTTCCTCCTTTTTAGCATCAGCACACAGCAAAAAAAAAAAAACCTAAAAAATTTAAAAATGTAAATTGGTGTAGAGGTGGAGAAATATATAGTCTGGGTAATATAATTTCAGAGACACAGAAAAGGTACCTCTGCTCAAAAATGTCTATGTTTCTTCTTAGCCCATTACTTGACTTGAATTATATAAGTAGAGTTTTGACTTTATTAGTACTGCCTTCGAAAAATATCTGCCAGGCATTGATAGCATCTGGTGAATAAGATTTTCTAATTCTCTAATTGGTTTCCCTGGAAAGGTTTTAGAGACGGGGCTTTGAGAGGGTAGGAATTTTTTCTTTTTTCTTTTTTCGTGAGGAAGATTGGCCCTGAGCTAACATTTGTTGCTAATTTTCCTCTTTTTGTTTGAGGAAGATTGTCGCTGAGCTAACATCTGTGCCAATCTTCCTCTATGTCTGGGGCTGCTGTCACAGTGTGGCTTGACAAGCGGTGCTAGGTCCGCGCCCAGGATTCAAACCCGTGAACCCTGGGCTGCAGAATATGCATACTTAACCACCACACCACCAGGCCGGCCCAAGAGGGTGAGAATTTTGATGAGGGTTGCTGAAGGCTGTTGCACCCTCCTTCTAGAATCCTCTAGCCCAGTCTCTTACTTGTCAACCCTACGCTTCCTTGGTCACGGTACTCCTTATCCCTCAGTCCATATTGCTTTGATTCTGGAAACTCCCATAGTGTGTAGGAGGGGTCTACACACTCTGGCATTTCATGAGTGTTGAACACGGCAGATAAATCTGCATATAAACTCACTCAGCATTTTGGCCTTTTAGGTTAACTTGAATGGTAAAATTAGAAAATCAGTGTATTTTGATACAACCTAATTTTATGTGATACTTAGAAGTGGCTGGAATCATGGTTAAAAAGATGCAGTTGAACATTGTACCCCACTCTGGGGTCTTCAGGATGCTTTTAGGTGGCTAACAGCTACCTAGCTATTAAATGGACATTTGACTCCATGTGAGCTTCCTGGCTTCTGGCCCCACTACACCTCGATCAAGAAGAAGGAGGGAAGGGTAGAGGGCTGAAAAAGGCTAAGTGTGTAGCGGGGTAGGAGACTGAGGAAGTAGCTATCCTATCTCATGGAGACACTGAATCTCATTACTGGCAGGGAACTTTACAGTGAGTTTCTGTTTCTGATTTAGAGATGAATCAAAAGGACCAGAAGAATAAATGACCTGCTTATAGACACTCATCAGAGTTTGGACCAGGGGTCAAGCCTAGTGCTCTGTTTTGGTAGACCACACCTACAGGCTGGGTGACATCAAGAGGATGGTGGAGCCAGGAGAAAATGTAGGCAGAGTGGCCTCTACCCTCCACCACCACCATTCTTCCACTGGCTCCTTCAGCTGTCCGTTCTCTCACATTTTTCCTCCCTTTTCTGTTTGTTATAGAACCAGCCCCTATTCTCCTTCTAGCTATGTCTTTTGCTTTGCTTTTTTTCTCACTTTTTTCTTCACTCTTTCTTACATTCCTTTCTCATTCCATAATTTTAGCTCATTTCTCTCCTATACCTTGCATATTTTTTCCCAAGGTGTCAATTCCTACAACTCCAACCAATTTGCTTCTTGCTCCTTGGTTCTGTTCAAAGCAAAGGGCCATACATCTGAGCACTGCACAACTCCAGGGATGCAAGTCACAGAAACCTCAATATGACCAATGCAGTCCTCTGGTCCCATCCCCAATCGAGAACTTGATTCATATGCCATAAAATGGGGGGAAAATTAATGAACTTCCATTAGCTATGACAACTGCCCTCTAAGAAGAGAGGAGCCTGTTTGGTTCTACTGAAGAGTTTGTTGGATTTGGTAAATGAAGGAAAACTGAGACAGAGTTTTGCTGTCTTCTCTTGGGAGAGTTGAATGACTTTGCACAACTGAAGGAGAGGAATTTGGAGTTCCTGAAGAAGAGGGTGAGATGACATAGAGGTTAGACAAGAAAAAAGAAGCCAGAAGGATAGGGTGAAGCTGGTCTCATTGGAGCAGCCAGTGAAAATTCCCCAAGATGAGGTGACCAAAAGATGTTTTAAGAACAGGGATGCATAAAAATTATGTAACACCCTCTTCTGTCTCCCCCCAAATCTTCAGTTCATTGAATTACAATCATACATGCTTTGGGGATACGTTTGATTGATTGAAAATTGCTTATAAGGCTAAGTTTGACATTTGGGGACATTCTGTGCTGAGCAGAGAAAGCAAGCACATGAGAAATAGAAGTCTGGAGCAGAGATGACCATGAGAATGAGGCTGCCCAGGAATCTGAAGGAAAGTTTGGAGGGAGGGCAGATGTTTTGGACTTTTACCAGGCATGGAACAGGGATTGGAGCTGATTTTATCTACATCTCAAGGGGCCAGGATTCCTTGGCCAACATCTGGTTTACACATATATGATTAGAACAGTGATGGGTTTCCCTGGGTCCAAATTATAACCACATAGCATCTGCTTCTCATAAGCTGCTAACAGAGAAGGTCAAATAAGCTCTTATCCAAGGACAATGGCATGTTTACTTTTCATTTAGAAAGAAGGTCTTAGAAAAAATCAAATGGATAAACTTGTTAATACAGCAAATGTGAAAAACCTGAGAAGAGTCTCTTAATTCAAGAGCACATTGCCAGCTGGCACATTGCAGTTGCCTGAAGACTTAGAGAAGGGCTGGCCTGGGAGAAAGATTAGAAGCCATTTCCACTCATAACTGAGCTGGGTTGCCAGGTAGGAAAAGTGTTGACTTCCACAATGGGAAGACACTTTTCCTAATGAAATAAAATAGGATTTTTATTTTCTTCTGGAATTGACCCAAATGGCTCTGTACTCACCATAAACCATCATTACCCCCTTTCTGATTAAAATAAAACAAGTGTTGGAATGCTGACTTGGGCTGGGGCGCTGGCAAGCTGGACTCAGTGGTCCTCAGTTTCTGCCAATTCAGAGCAATGAAAAAGTTTCCAGCAAAGAGGTCATCTTTAAATAAAAATGCCTACCATTAGGAAGCATTTATGTACCAGGCACTCTGCTAAGTAAATGCATCACATGCATTATTTAATTACATTTAATTCTCACCACAGATATTATTTGTAGCTGGTGGAAGTCCTGTGGTTGCCCCACTTGAGCAAATATTGGCTTTTAGGCCTTTGGAAATGACTGAAAGCAATCTGTCACCATTAATGTTGATTGATTAAATATCAATTTAATTTTTACTGCAGTGTCCCAGCTCAGAGAACAAATCAAATGCAGCATCTTTTATAGCTGGTGAGCTGCAAGGGTTTGTTTTTAAAAACATGGGCTACTTTATTGATTACTTCTTAGGTCCTTGAGACACATCTGAGGAAATAGGAAAAAGAAAACCGAGTACAAAGACAAAGCCGGGAAACTTGGGCTATGTCACCTTGGATAAATTAATAATATTTCTTAGTCTCAGATTTCTTATCTTTAAAATAAAGGATTCTAAATCTGAAATCTTTTTTGACCCCTACAGCTGAATACCTATGATTCTACATTTTAAAGCCCTGGGAGCTATTACTGTCTCTTTCATGCTGATTTGCCTAATTCCTGACCTTGTCACTTATAAACAGGGGATCAAGTGTGGATTGAATCATTCAGCTGAGGACCAGAACACCTGATGTCCCTGAAACCAGTCCAGCAGTTGTTTGCTTCTGTTCCTCTCTGTTCTCAATTGGAAATGGAAACTGTCTCCATGTTTTCTAAGTGACCATAAATAGGATAGACTCAATCTCACCAAGTTCCATAGAACAGAGTCTATGTAAACAGGAACCAGAGGTAAGAAGTCCTAAACATATTGTTGCAGAAAAGCAAGTTACAGAGTATGTACAGTGTACCATCATTTGTGTGATGTGTAACAATTTTATGCATGTGGCTATGTGTATGTGTCTATGCTATAAATGCATAAAAATGATTAGAGATAGTGGTCAAAGAGGATTTAAGGCTTATCTATAATATTTACATCTTTTTCTTACAGGAGGAAGTTATTTTTATTTGAATATTTAAAAGCAATAAAACTACACTGTAATTTTTGTTGATGGTACAATGATTTGCCATCCTTAGATATAAACTACATTATTAAGTCTCTAAGAATGGGCCAGAAGAAGTCAGCTACCTACATGAAGAGATCTGGCTGGTGTTTGCATGGTGAGAACAGGAGTGGGTGTTGGAAGCGTGTTGTAAGATGAGCAGTGTGATATAGAGAAATGATACAGGTACATATTGTTGTGTTTTGGGGACTTGAGTGACAACCTCTTTTTTGTTCTGTTTCTTGGCTTGTCTTCTGAGGATTTGGTGTAGGTCGTTTTGGAATGTGGGGCTTGGCGGGACTCTTGAGCAACTTCTTGGGGTTACTGAAATCATCTCAACCCTGTCAGATTAGAGGGTCTCCCCTACTCTCCTTCCCCTGAGAGCTGTGGCTGCCTCCTGAGTCTGTACAGCAAAACTCCAAAGGTTAGTGGATTCTGTAGACATGGCAGTCTAAATAACAGTAAAGGGAACTCCTCAATGTCTCCAGATTGAACTTTAAGGGAAATGATATTACCTTGAGGAAAGAGGTGAGAATACATTTTTCTTGAGAGAACGGGAAGATGATGTGGTAGCTGTGAAGCTGAATACAGACATGGGTGTGTGTTGGATGTTGGAGGAATACTATACTCCTCATTGCTATTTATTTAGGTTTTATAGCAATTAATAGCTAAACATTTTGCAAAAACTTTCTATATTTATTATTTCATTTTATCCTCACCCAATATTAAGGAGAGGACTCTGGAGCTCAGAGAAATGAAGTGATTTGCCAAAGGATATGCCAACTGGACTTCTCTCCCATCTCACCCCATCACCAGCCTGTGATACCCAGCTCTGTGGCAGACAGAGGGCTCAGAGGGCGCGGCCTGGTGATAGAGCTGCCTGCATTGGGATATGATGTCTAAGGGAAGAAAGATACAAATAGCCCTCTGTACCCTGCTGGCCATATTCTTGATCCACAAGAAATGGCGAATATTACTATTACATAGTGCTCCAATTATTTGAATTTCTGAAAACAATGAAGGACAAGTCTCCTGACTTTGGTAAGTTTCTCTGACGTGGTTCTGCAAAGTCTCTCCCTCTTTCCTATCATCTTCCCTACATTTCCCCTGTATCACCTTCCTTTTGTTTTCAGTACCTTGATGAGCATGATTTACGTTTTACACACAGCTTGCTACCACCAGAGACCAGTTTTTGAGTCGCCCAAATAGTTTGGAGTCCCTGACAAAGACTGAAAGCTTTGGCCTTAGCTGTTCCAGGAGGCAGTGGTGTGCATCTGAATAAACTTGGCTTAATCACGGAGAGTCGTGGTTGGCGCAGTTTATCAGTGACATAACATCAAATAAATAAATGACTCCTGGAAAACAGCTCATTCTAAAGCCAGCTGCTTTATCGCTGAGCTCTGATTTCACGGTGATTAATGAGAATATGCTCCCTCATCTTTGGAGATCAGAACAGCTTCTCAAAGCCCTTTCCCTCCCAGCACTGTCTTTGCCGTTAATCTATAGGACTCAAGATGGTTCCATTTCATGAATGCTCCTTGGTTTGGGAAACCACTGACCCGCATGAATAAATAGGACAGAAAACTTTCTCCTGCTGAGAGAGTGTGGCTTCAGGAGAACACTGGTCATGATTTCCCCCAGGAATGCCTCATAGACTAGCTCTCTGAGGTGCTCTTAAAGGAATTCTCAGGTACTGACGAGGGGAGACATTTCTCTCAAGAAGGGTTCCAGCTTTTCTACATCACTGAGGCCTAAACTCCATGTTCTTTGGGTTTAGACTTTGAGTGTTTCTCTGGGCTTGGTCCTGTCATGTTTTCTCTTTATTATGACCCAAAGAATGTATTCTCAAATAAAAGGTTCAAACAACACAGAAGTATACAGAGCAAAACATGGAAGTCCCTCTCCTATCTCCGTCCCCATTTTCATTTCCTACTCCACAGGTAGCCACCATCAGCATTGTGTACACATCTCCCAGGCCTTCATTAATATGTTGACAGACAGGCATAGATCCACACTCCTCCTATCTATGCTACTTATTTTGTAGGAATGTGATCATTCTGAATGTGGTATTCAGCAATATATTCAATAATACTCCGATTTTTTAAAATTATGAAGTATTTCAGGCACATAGAAATTGTAGACAATAATAAAATAAATATCTACGTATCTACCACCTCAGCTTTGTGACTAGTTACATTTTGCCTTATTTGCTTCATATATTTTAGTGAAGTTACACATTAGAGATGTATATTGATGCTCCCTCTATACCTTTCCTTTATCCCTTCCCTCCTTCAAAGTAATGTCTATTCTTTGGTGCTTATTCATCCCCAATGCATGATTTTATGCTTTTACTAAATATGGTATTTTTTTGAGATATAATTGACATATAATATTATCTTAGTTTTAGGTGTACAACATAATGATTCAATATTTGTATACTCTGCAAAATAATCACCACAATAAGTCTAGTTACATCCATCACCATATATGGTTACAAATATTTTTTCTTGGGATGAGAACTTCTAAGATCTACTGTCTTAGCAACTCTCAAATATGCAATACAGTATTATTAACTATTGTCACTATGCTGCACATTACATCCCCATGACTATTTATTTCATAACTGGAAGTTTGTACATTTTGACCCTTTTCACCCATTTTGCCCACTCCCCCAACCCCCCGCCTCTGGCAACCACCAATCTGTTCCTGGTATCTATGAGTTTGTTTTTTTTGTTTTTTCATTTCCACATATAAGCGAGATCATATAGTATTTGTTTCTCTCTTATTTTACTTAGCTTAATGCCCTCAAGGTCCATCCATGTTGTTGTAAATAGCAAGATTTCATTCTTCTTTATGGCCTAATAACATTCCATTATATATATTACATATACACATATATCTCATATACATTATATAAATATATCATGTTTCTTTGTCCATTTGTCCATTGATGGACACTTACGTTGTTTCCATAGCTTGGCTACTATAAATAATGCTGCAATGAGCATAGGGGTGCATATACCTTTTCTAGTTAGTGTCTTAAATTTTTTTTGGATAAATACCCAGAAGTGAAATTGCTGGATCACATGGTAGTTCTACTTTTAATTTTTTGAGGAAACTCCATTCTGTTTTCCATAGTGGCTACACCAGTTTACATTGCTACCAACAGTCACAAGTGTTCTCTTTCTCCACATCCTGGCTAACACTGGTTATTTCTTATCTTTTTGATAATAGCCATTCTAACAGGTGTGAGGTGATAATCTCATTGTGGTTTTGATTTGCATTTGCCTAATGATTAGTGATGTTGAGCATCTTTTCATGTACCTGTGGGCTATCTGTATGTCTTCTTTGGAAAAATGTCTATTCAGATCTTCTGCCCATTTTTAAATCAGATCATTTGGTTTTTTGCTATTGAGTTGTATAAGTTCTATATCTTTTGGATATTAACCCTTTATCAGATACATGGTTTGCAAATATTTTCTCCCATGCAGTAGGCTGCCTTTTCATTTTGTTGATGGTTTCTTTTGTCGTGCAGAAGCTTTTTAGTTTGATGTAGTCACACTTGTTTATTTTTGTTTTTGTTGCCTTTACTTTTGGTGTCAGATTCAAAAAATCATCACCAAGACCAGTGTCAAGGAGCTTACCGTTTATATTTTCTTCTAGGAGTTTTATGATTTCGAGTCTTACATTCAAGCCTTTAATCCATTTTGAGTTAAATTTTGCTTATGGTCGAAGAGAGTGGTCCAGTTTCGTTCTTTTGCATGTGGCTGTCCAGTTTTCTTAACACCATTTATTGAAGAGACTGTCCTTTCCCCATTGTATATTCTTGGCTTCTTTGTCGTAAATGAATTAAGCACATATGTGTGGGTTTATTTCTTGACTCTCTATTCTGTTCCATTGATCTATGTGTCTCTTTTTTTGTTTTTTGGGTTTTTTTGAGGAAGATTCGCCCTGAGCTAACATCTGTTGCTAATCCTCCTCTTTTTTTGCTTGAGGAAGATTAGCCTTGAGCTAACATCTGTGTCAGTTTTCCTCTGCTTTGTATGTAGGATGCCTCCACAGCATGGCTGATGAGTGGAGTATGTCCGCACCTGGGATCCAAACCTGTGGACTCTGGGTTGCCAAAGTGGAGCACATGGAGCTTTAACCACTCGGCCATGGGGCTGGCCCCGTATATATCTGTTTTAATGCCAATACCATACTGTTTTGATTACTATAGCTTTGTATTATAGTTTGAAATCAGGGAACATCATGCCTCCAGCTTTGTTCTTCTTCTCAAGATTGCTTTGGCTATTTAGGGTCTTTTGTGGTTCCATATAAATTTTAGGGTTGTTTGTTATATTTCTGTGAAAAATGCCATTGGAATTTTGATAGGGATTGTATTGAATTTGTAGATCGTTTTGGGTAGGATGGACATTTTAATAATATTAATTCTTCCAATCCATTAGCATGGAATATCTTTCCATTTTTCTGTGTCTTATTCAATCTCTTCTTTCATTAATGTCTTACAGTTTTCAGTGTACAGATCTTTTGCCTCCTTGGTTAAATTTACTCCTAGGTATTTTATTCTTTTTTATGCGATTGTAAGTGGGTTTGTTTTCCTAATTTCTCTTTCTGCTAGTTCATTATTAGTGTATAGAAATGCGACAGAATTTGTATATTGATTTTGTATCCTGCCTCTTTACTGAATTCATTTATTAGTTCTTACAGTTTTCTGATGGAGTCTTTATGGTTTTCTATATATAATATGTCATCTGAAAATAGTTACAGTTTTACTTCTCCCTTTCCAATTTGGATGGCTTTTATTTCTTTTTCTTGCCTCATTGCTCTGTCTAGGACTTCCAATACTGTATTGACCAGAAGAAAGCTCGGAGAAGGTAAAAGGGCAGGGAGAGGGTGAAGATCATGGAGGGTCTTATAAGACGTAAGGACGTTTGGCTTTTACTGTGAGGGAGATGGCAAGTTCTTTTACTTCCATTTCTATCAGGATCCCTTTAGCTGCTGTGTTGAGAAGTCTGCAGGGGCTAGGATAGAAGCAGACCAGTTAGGAGGCTGTTTCAGGAATCCCAGTATGAAATGATGGTGGCTTAGCCAAGGTGTGTACTTTATCTCACTTATTTCTCACAGAACCCTTTAAGGTTAATATTATGCCCACTTACCAGTGAGGAGTTGAGGCTCAGAGAGGGTTAGTCAGCTCTTTATCTAACCTTTGTCACACAGCCTGTTCACAACAGAACAGGACTTGAACCTGAGTCTGACTTTAACTACTTTGCTATATTCCAGAAATAGTTCAGAAACAGTTTACACTTAAACAAAGCTGTTTTGCCCAATTTAAAACCCCAAATGCTAACAAAGGATCTTACAATGGACTAGATTATTTGAACCTGGAATTTTTGTAGAGAATGTCAGCTATAGTATTTCAGCTCTCAGATATTCATATCTACATAAGGAAGAGGTATTATTTACAGGAAAGCTGATCCCAAAGCATACGAAAGACACTAGTAGAATTGTGGCAGCTGCAGTTGTCTGCAGACCGAGACCTCAGGGTACCCTGTGACTACATGACACTAATTAGAGTCATTGAGGAGCATTTGTTCTTTTCTGTTGACTACACTCACACTCTTAGGAAGGATGATGACAATTTGTTGCCCTCCAGGTTCAATTTTTGTAATTGCCTATTGAAGGTAATTGCTAGCATAATGTTTAATCAATAGGTTATAAACAAGATTTTGTGTTTTAGAATTTCAAAGGCTTCTACAAATCTAGGGAGCCAAGGATACGTGGTACATGGGGCAGTGTGTTCTTTAGCTGTGGAAGTCATGTGGTGTCATAAGATTTAAAGCAGGAGGGAAACTCAAAATTACTTAGTGTGCTACCTTTATTTTATAAAGAAAAAACTGAGGCAAAAGAGACTGTTGCAAGTTATTCATTGATCCAGAACTGAGCAAAGATGTTCTGAGAGTTACATTAAGGAAAAAGTCTCCAGACATCAGACAGCCATGTCTCTCTCACTGTTTGGCTCTGTGACCTTGGCAATGTTACTTAACCTTCCTAAGCCTCAGTTTCTCCGCTAGTGAAAGCTGGATAATAACTGCCTTGCAGAGTAGTTGGGAGAAATATGTCAAACGCTCCCGGGCAGTGTCTGGCACAAGATAAGTGCTAGCTATAATTTGTATTCTTTTTTTGGGTTCAACACTCTTTTCATGTCTACTTTCTAAATTACTGACATCTAAGTCTAAATCCAAGCCAAATTTTAAGCCTCATCCACACTGACAAATAAAGCAGCTTTGACCCATCTAGATACTTCATTCAGATACGTATTTTAGGTGCATAACTATGAAATGATGTATTTTATGAAGGGCCTAGGGCTCCAAGGAAAAGGAAAAAGGTGGCTAGCATTGATTAGATTTTAGAGCATTCCAGTGGAGGAAATAAAAGGATAATGGCTTTTTTTCATAAAGAAATTATATGGTTTCCCATTTTCAAGGGCCTGTAATCTCACCCAGCAAGGATCTTTTGCCTCAGTGCTGCGAGTATTTGGAGCATCTTATTCTTTCTAGATGGGTTTTCAGTGTGCTGTAGGGCATCTGATTGCAACGAGGTAGACCAGACACATTTCCTTTGGGTGCTAAAATGAGACGTTATCGAACTCATGGGTTTGAAGTACACTTATCAACACTTCACAATAAAAATGACTTTTTGTTGTTTTAACATCTGCCTTCAGAACTACTATTCACCAGAACAAAACATAATGGTGACAGTGGAGGATGCCTTTGAATGATCTGTTGAGAGCACACAGTGCTGTTGGAGGAAGGCTGATGAATACTTAGGAGGCAGAACATTTCGTCTTCTCTCCTTTTTAAAAGAAAGATGCTGTTGAGCGAAGTCAGCTAGAGCACAGCTAAAGCCTCAGTAGGTATTCCTTGGTGGGGATGCTATGGTTTAAGTGCAAGAGACAGCTTTCTGGATTTAATTTTCACAGAGTTCCTGAGGCTCTTAGGTACTGATACACTTTAACTAAACCCCCAAGAAATACCTGATAAACCAAGAGGTTGACATATTGATTTACAGAGGGACGAATGCCTCTCCAGTGACTGGAGTAATGTGTTCAGTATCCAGGATATCTTTTTGATGCCATGGTATTTGGCACACCAAATTAATGATCATAAAGTTGCTTTGAAATCATGGCGTCAGAAGACAGGCAAGCAAATTGTCCTGAAAAAGATGATATCCAAATTTTAGAGCAGCTTAATGAATGATGACCCATACCTGTTCTATAGTAGATAAGACATTGCTACTGACTGGAAAGTACTTACTAAGGGATTCATTCAGGAAACCTCTATGCAGGCCTCTCAACTTCTTTAACACAATCTTTCTTCAGACAAGTTACAGGAACAAGGATTCCTTTATCACTTCCACTAATTACTGGAAGGCTATGCTGATCTTGTGTGTTTCCCAATTTTTTATCAGCAGTGTGTTTGCAAACCGCTTCTGAATCATGCATTGAAGCTTCATAGTTTCCTTCTCCAGGGATGACTTTATCTCTAGATTTTAAGAACCAGTATTTACTATGGACTATGACACTGTCTGCTTGGCCCTAAATATGAGTCCTACATTTGGATATCATTGTGACATTAGTGGGCCTTTGCAGTTACATGCTTGGAGACCTAAACACCGAAAGCAGGAGAAAGGAGGTAGTGAGGACACATGGGCTTTAAGTGAAATAAACTGAAGTAACTGTTATTTTATTAATTACCAGTCATGCTTAAAACTAATAAATATTCTGCACATCCTCCCTTTGAGGACTACTGTACCATGCAGGTTTCAAAAACTAGTGAAGAGCTGTCAAATGGGAGTTAGGCAAAGAAAAGCAAAATTCATCCCTGATGAAACCTGGTTGTGATGGGCATTTTCTACTCTTTGTTCTAAAACAAGGTTATGACCACATTAGGAGAGCAAAACCATTTCGTTGATTTGATGTGCCATGTTTTGTTTGTTTTATAACAAAATAATAATTTGTATTTTGTTTTGTTTAAAATATCATGCAAAAAATCAGACCTTGGGAACATTCACTCAATGGCTGCTTCACTGGCATCGCCTGGACCTCATTCCAGGATGGGCTGACTGTCATAAATTGTCAGTGTCACCCAGTGTCACACATTGTGACTCATCTTTCCACAGTGAAGAGCAGAGAAGCCAATAAGATGCAGTGGAGGCGGCTTTCTAGTTCATATGTGGGAATGCCTTTTTTGCCTCTCCAAGTGGTTCTACAGTAATTCTGTTGGCTGATTTCAGTGACACCTGGCAACGGGTAGGGGACTCAAGTGTTTAAATAGGACTTTGTTTACCAATTGATGAATCTCATTTTTCACTCTTTTCCCAGGATTAATCTTGACATTCTATTCCTTTGCTCTCCTTATTTATCTCCATCTCGGGTTGTGAATTAAGGCTAGTAAGGAGGAGGAAAGAGACAAACCCTGAACTCTGTGGTGCCTATTTCACCCTATTCCTTACTCATAGTAATTGAGGGTCTTGCTCCTGGTTTATTGGAATGAGTAACAGCCCCGTTGGGTACTTTTAGGCTTGTATGGACACAGCACAGCCATGATTTTGGAGGAATGTGACCACTTTAATTCCCCTTTCTTCCCAGCTTGAACGCTAAATTATATAGCATTGTGAACATTTGTTGCATTCAATTTTTGATGCCAAATGCATTTTCTTAGGTATGGGTAAATCTGCCTGAAGAATTTGTGTTTTATTAAAGAATGACAATTCAATGAAAGATTTTCAGCTGCTCAATTCTGCAAAAGGGCCAGTGATGAGTATTTAAAGTGTTAGTAACCAAGCAGCTCGGAAATATAAGAGGACTTTTGCGTTCACTTCCGTCTTTTTATTCTTGTGAGCATTTTCCTTTCAGGAGGATTGAGAAGGATTCATCTTTTAACATAATTTAATATGTTGAGACCTAATTGAAAATAAGGAAGTGAATATTGTTTTCTCATTGAACTCTGTCCTGCGTAGCATGTGAGGAATATATATCGATGACGACAGTTCGAAAGCTGCTATGCAGGCATAAATTCTACCTCTTTTACCCTTTGTCTGACAGAAGCCACTCAAATCCTAGGCATATATTTTCTCACCCTGCACCAACATTTTTGCCTCAGAAATCATAGTTTTATGTAAAATATGGCCAAGTAGCAGCTCTCTGTAACAGTCCACATTGTCACGTAACGGAGACAAACGGCTTTATTGTGGCTCCTCACACAAGGTACAGGTGGGGACTGCAGAAACAAGAAGGTTTATAGCCTCTCTCCCACCCACTCCATTCTCTCCTGCCAATTCTGTGCCTGTTTCCACTCAGTGCTCCCCGCCATTTCCCTCCATTCTACTGTGGTTGATGGAGTTTCTATATCTGAGAAGCTGGATACGTGGGTAAGGAAAGAGGTGAGGTGAAGAATCTGCGTTATGGAAGATGGGGTAAAGGTTGATGAGAAGCCCCTTCAGGCATTCCTTCATGATACAGAACTAGGAAGGCCTTTCCACTGTGTACTGGAAAGTAGGGATCTTAGTGTAATATTTACCAAGAAATGCCCTGATTTCTTCAAGTAAACCCCATTCATTAGCTGTGGTTTGGCAAGGTTGATTTGTGCAGCAATAAATTCCTTCTCAGAAATTTCCCCTGAAACATGTGTGTTGCCCTCTGGACAAGAAGGGCCTAATGTTTCGGTATTTAAAGTCCTGAAGGCTGACGGAAACTTTGCGGCCCTTCTCTGCAGTATTTCTGCTGTTCATGGCTGCATAGGAATCTACTGGAATCGACATGCTCTTTTCCCTCTTACCCTCTCATTCACTGCCCTTAAGCTAGGAGACAGCAGGAGAGTGAACGTCCAGATAGAATTTGTATGTATTTGTTATATTCTCTCAGTGTAATCAAATTGATTCTCCTTAAATGCCTGCATAACAGCAGCAAACACACTTTTCCCAGAGCTCCCAGTTGGCTGTAGCGATGGCATGCTTTTTCCAAGGAATCTCTGCAAATTATACTTATCAGTGTGCCCACCTGTGGTCCTACTGACCAGGGAAGCGTTTTATTCTTGTGTTGTCTGACAGTGTTGCTAGAACTTCCCCACCACTGCCAATCGCATGAGTTCTTTTCTGCTTCCTTCAACCTATTTTCACTTGCTTATTGGCTTTCTCCCAGAAAGGACTTCTCAGCCTGGCTTTTTAAAGATTTCTCTTCTATTTTTCTTGACCTATTCTTCCTCTCTCTATGCCACCACTACCCAGTCTTTCTGCCAAGGCAGCTTCATTTCCTGCCTCCCTTCCTCCTTCACCTTGTTATTCGGTCAGTCCCGCAGATCAATCAACCAGCATAAGGATGATAATAGTAAAAATAACAACAGCAGCAACAGCAACAACCACTATTCCCAGCTCCCTTCCTGAGTACCTACTATGTGTCGGTTCCCCTCTTTGCAAAACTCATAGCAAAGAAGTCTCTTAAAAAGAAGGTAGGTATCATGATTCCTATTTTACAGATGAGGAAGATAAAACCTAGAGATGTTAACTACTATCACTAAGTAACATTGTGCTCTTTAGCAGACTTGAGATTCAAACCCATCACCCCAACCCTGAGCCTACACTTCTTCCACTGCACTGTGCTGACAAGAAAAGCTGTGTATAGTCACAGGAAGTGACAATTTAGTTCATCTTTTCTTGAGCTCTTGGCATAGTCCTCTTAAGAAGAAACACCTAGTAGTGTAATAGCTGGATCTATGGTATTTCTATTTTTAGTTTTTTGAGAAATCTCCATACTGTTTTCCATAGTGGCTGCACCAGTTGCATTCCCACCAGCAGTGGATGAGGGTTCCCTTATCTCCACATTCTCTCCAACACTTGTTATTTCTTGTCTTGTTGATTATAGCCATTTTGATGAGTGTGAGGTGATATCTCATTGTAGTTTTGATTTGCATTTTCCTAATAATTAGTGATGTTGAACATCCTTTCATGTGCTCGTTGGCCATCTGTATATCTTCTTTGGAAAAATGTCTATTCAGATCCTCTGCCCGTTTTTTGATCAGGTTGTTCATTTTTGTTGCTGTTGTATGAGTTTTTATACACTTTGGAAATTAATCCCTTGTCGGATATATGATATGCAAGTATTTTCTCCCAGTTGGTAGCTTGTCTTTTCATTTTGTTGATGGTTTCCTTTCCTTTGCAGAAGTTTTTTAATCTGATGTAGTCTCATTTGTTGATTTTTCTTTTGTTTCCCTTGCCTGAGTAGACATGGTATTCAAAAAGATGCTGCTAAGACCAATGTCAAAGAGTGTACAGCCTATATTTTCTTCTAAGAGTTTTATGGTTTCAGGTCTTACATTCAAATCTTTAACCCATTTTAAGTTAATTTTTGTGTACAGTGTAGGATAACAGACTATTTTCATATAGAAAGAGTTTCCTTAGGTTTTATGGTGCCGAACTCAACCCTTACACACACGTTACTCAGTACCCTTGTGAGATTCATTTTTGGGATCAGGGCTGGCTGAGATCAGCTTTTAAGAATAAGAAGGACTAGGGGCCGGCCCCGTAGCCAAGTGGTTAAGTTCGCATGTTCCTCTTTGGCAGCCTGAAGTTTGCTGGTTCGGATCCTGGGTGCAGACCTACACACTGCTCATCAAGCCATGCTGTGGCAGCGTCCCACGTAGAGGAACCTGAATGACTTACAACTAGGATATACAACTATCTACCGGGGCTTTGGGGAGAAAAAAGAAAAAAAAGAATGAGAAGGACTAATAGAAAGACAAACAGGAACTCAAAGGGGACTGAAGGCAGAGATTCACACTTCTGCTTAGACAGCACTAAGTGTAAAAGACCTCTGAGAAAGGGAAGCTTGGTCAAGCAGCACACTTCCACTGGCTGAGAATGACAGGAACTCTAGGAAGTCTGCAAAGAGGCACACACGCAGGGGACATTCTGGAAAACAAATGTCATCAGCTAATCTCCAGTACTTTGTGAGAAAGAGGATGCCCAAGCTTGATAACAAGCACAGTCTGTTCTCCTTGGTAGTTATATTTCTTACTGTAAAGTAATGTGTTGGCTTTCTGACGCGTAAGTTTCATTTTTCCTTCCATGGCCTAGATAAAGCAGTATTTGATGATGCCTTGAAGATGATCTTGATTTGTAGCTGTGACAGAATACCCCCTGGGAAGCAGCTGGCCTTCCTGTCAGCACAGTGGTACAGGGCTCTAACTGATAAGGTTAAAGCTTATTGATGATACATTTAGCCTCAGGTATGAAAATGTCAGGATAATTAGTATTCGAAGATGACAAGTTTTCCCTTTTTACTAATGAGACTGAAAGAACACTAAAAAGGCTTTTTGTGAAGGGAAAATTAGAAATAATTAGGAGAACTTACATAACAATGCAACAGGTCAGTAATCTTGATCATTTAAACCCTGAAATTTTGTTACTATTTCATTTTGTTGGTCTCAGTCATCGTCACCATCATCAGATTTATCAAGAAATACTCATTGTGAACTTGCTTTTTGCAAAGTGTATGCTAAGTACTAGTATACAGAGAAGTACAAACATACCCCCTGCCATCATGGACTTTATACTGCGAGGGGACAGGCCTTGTGGACTGTGACCATAACATATTGGGACTGCTTTTTGAATGACTTGGGGACTCAGTCTCTTTTATACCCATTTTATCATAATTCTTCAAAGATGACTCCCATTTTTCTGTGATCAAGCTTGATGAATCCATCATACCTATTTCCTTCCTACTGTAAGATATTTTGGTGTCTACATATTTCTCATCTTAGAGGAATGGTGGCAGTTAGAAAGGATGGAGAGGTGATATTTATGAAAGGAGAAATGTTGTGCAAAATCTATAAAGAGGGAGAAATAATATTTTTTAAAATTATTTGAAGAATATTGATACTAGCTCGTTAGAGGGGGACCCAGTAAAACAGCTCTGGTGGGGCGCTTGGGGTGATTATTACTTCAGTTATTACTCATCTACCTGATCGTTCCCAAGACTATGATGGTCTAATCAAAACAAAAGGAAAAAATCTCGTCATTCCTCTGCACAGAAGTCTGAAATTGCTACTCATTGCCTGCTAAATCTGGAAAACATAATGTTAAGAGGAAAAAAATGCGAGTTGCAGAAGTGATATTCACAGTAGGGTGCTATTTATATATTTTAAAAAACCATTAAAACAATACTATATATGATTATGAATTACATATATGTGGTAAAAAAGTGTCATGTATGAGAATGATAAACAGCAAATTCAGGAGCAGATTTAGCTATGGGGATGGGGAAGGAGGGTAATGCAAATGAGAAAGGTTTTATATGTGTTTCTAATATTTTATTTCTCAAGTTAGTGGGTGAGTGCACAGATGGCTCATTATATTATTCTCCTAATTTGGGGGGTAAAATTCATTTTTTAAAAGTTTCTTTTAAAAAGAAGAGTGAGAATTAGAGAGAATGTGCTATTTTAATGCAGATATTAAATCTTTGCTTGAGACAGTGTTATTTCATTTTTCTTCCTCTCTACTAGGGGTTCATGTGAGAAAACACCAAACCCAGTTTATGTGAGTCAGAGCAGGCAGCTCTGGAGAGTCTGTTAGCTTCCCGTCAGGCTCTAATCAAGGATGGTTGGCCAGCCCAGTGTTACTTCTGGACAGCAGTTCCGTACGCTCATGTTGACTGCCCTCTTCAGTATTGACTTTGCACCTGCCCCTCCCAGGGAGATTTACTTTGTTTGGCTGGGAAACTGCAGTGGGGCTCAAAAGCATTTCTTACTGATAGAACTTTGAGCTGCTAAACCCATCCCTAGGCTTGGAAATTCTTCCCTTTGATGGTGGATCAAATGTGAGAAGGCCCCGAGCTGGTGCTCTGTAAATTGAAGAGTGTGGCTGACATCTTTTCCAGTGAGACTTTTCATTTGGAGCAATTTCTGAGTGTTATTACTTGTGGATGTGTGACTGACCAACTTGTTTAAAACTGATGGCTTTAATTTGATTTTCTTTCCCCATTTGCCTAAAAGCACAATTTGAGTCATTCCTATTTTCTCCAGGCTTTTGCTAGTTATGAGAAGCAGGTTCAGTCTTGAGACACAAGTAAAATCTTGAAGAAACTGTCTGCATTACAGTAAATATTAAAGAAGTGGAGAAATTGTCATCTGTGGATGGTGTAGTTGGATGTACAAAGGGAAAATTTTGAAGAAATGAGCTGAGAAAGGTAAGGAGTGTTGAAGCAAACTTCACAGGCCACACACTTGTCATGTGGGGCACAGGTAATCTATGTCAATTTACAAGTGACTCCATCAAATTTTGTTTAATAGACATATTAACCTCCAACAACGAAATTTTTGTATTAACTGAGAAAAGTTTGGTTTCCTTAGCACACAATAATATATATATGTTCATATGTGTGTATAGGTGAGTATATCTATCAACCAACTATCTTTCTATCATATCTTTTTAAAAGTCTAAACCAACTTATTTTACATGTTACAAAGATTGGAATCTAAAGCACAAGTGCTATTGTGTCATGCAAAGTTTCTGCCACTGTTACAGTGGAAGAGCCATCCCCCTTCTCAAGTTTTCATACATAGAAAGTAACTGCTACTCTTCTGCCCTAACGTGGAAAAGAATGGAGGAATGCACATGGTCTCTCCTCAGCCCTCACTGCACTCCTCAGGGGGACTGGGGGACATATGGTCGGTGAGTGTGGACGATGAATGGATTGGGCATGCAGGGTTCAGCCTTGCCCGGGTACCTCTTGGAAGGACCAGTTCTCCACAGCTCTTCTTTGATCATAACTGTGATGAGCTTTCTAAGTAGGTCCTGTCCCTACAAGGGGTGGGGGAAAGCTTCCTTTGGTGTGGCAAAGAACGACTTAGATTAGGAAGCTTAACTCTGGCCATAGGTCAAGCCAAACTCTTTAGTTTACCCTTGTCAGGAATGATTCTGTCATTTTCATTGTCATTTGTCCAATTCCTACGTCTTATCAAATGAGGTCAAACTCATAATGAGGAGAAAGATGTGATTAATGATTATTCCCAACTCTGATGACTTCCATGTGGTTCTTGTGTGTGTGAATATGTGTGAGGTAGGGAAGGGCTGTGGCAGGATCCTGGGTTCTTTCCTGGACTAAACATTGGAAAATAGTCTACGTTCTCTATATCTAAAAATCTCTTCTCTGTATCAGGGTTTCTCATCCTCAGCACCACTGACGTTTTGGGATCTATAATGCTTTGTTATGAAGGGTGGCCTGTGCATTGTAGGAAATTAGCAGCATCTCTGGCCTTTGTCTACTACATGCCAGTAGCATCTCTCCAGTGATGATACCCAAAAATGTCTCCAGACATTGCCCAATGTCCCCTCTGGGGGCGAACTCACTCCATGTTGAGAAGCACCGCTCCCTGTAAAACCCAATGCTTGTTTTCTTATTTTTTGTAAGCTGATCAAATGGAGAACAGCTTTCTTTAAAATCTAAGAAACTTGTACCAATATAAATTGGCATTCTACACACTTCTCCTTATTTTTTATACCAGAATTGAGTCAAGAGTACCAGATTCTAGTTCTGGCTCTGCCATAAAAAAAAAGCTGTGTGATCTTAGCTAATTTACCCCCAAACTCCCTAGGTTTAATTTTTCTCATACATAAATTAGCATAGCTTAAGTTATGCAATAGATTTCTCCTGGTTCTTATATTCTATTATTCCAGATTTGGACATACACTTATACTTTCAAAAAGAGCTGGTTTTATAACCTTTGACCCTTTAATTATACTTCAAGTAATTTATTCTAAAGAAATACATATTTATATAAAGTTTTGCATACAACTATGCTCATTGCATTGCTGTTTGTAATGTCAAATAATTGGAAATAGCTCCAATGCTTATCTTTACATAGTTAGGTAAATAAATCGTGGAACATCCATGCCATATAATACCACTGAGCTATTGTAAAGAATAAGGTTGGGAAATATGCATATATATAATATATATAAATATAAATGTGAAAAGATGCATATACATACATTGATAAGTAGGAAATAAAATATTTGAAACGACATATATTTCAATCCTATATATATTTACAAAATTGTCTCTATGGAAACACATGAGTAGAAAAAATATTGAGGCTTATACACTAAATTGTTGATATTTGAGAGGGGTGGGTTATGAATGACTTTCTTTTTCTACATTACATGTTTCTGTAGTGTCCAAAATGTTAACTTTTTTAAAGAAGAAAATAGATAAAATAAGCTATTTTTAAAAGGAATGCATATTTCCCCTCATACTAGACTCAAGTGGGTAAAAATGTGATTTTATCTAGCTCATTGTTCTCAACTGGAGGCAGTTTTGCCCCCCAGGAGACATCTGGCAATGTCTGGAGGCGTTTTTAGTTGTTACAACCAGAGGGAGGAGGATGTGATTGGCATGCAGTGGGTAGGGGCCAGGGATGCTGATAAACACCCTACGTAGGACAGGCCCCCACAACAAAGAGTTATCCGGCCCAAACGTCAATAGCGCCGAGGTTGAGAAACCCTGACCTCAGCCATTTGATCAAGAACAGCTGATAAAATGTACTGATTGCGATGACACGCTTGTTTGAAGAAATTGCCTTTAAAATCTTCAAGGAATGTTATAGTTAAGCCTGACAGATGCTTCGTTAGATATCATATTCCTCATCCTATTACCTTTGTCTTGGAATATTAAGGATATTATAAAGACTGCTCCATCCAGTTATACCAAGAGTTTTATTTTCTCTCATATTTTTTGAACTTTTTTATTCTTTACATTCTCTCCTTGAAAATCATGGCTACAATGAATTACTTATACTTTCAGGCACTGGCTCAACGATGTCATGAAAGTGCCATGTTCTTTCCATCTTTAGAATCTGCTGTTCTCCATGTTGGCTGCATCCTCAGCCTTGTCTCAAGATGGCTGCGGCAGTTCTGGGTGCCGTAAACAGAGAAACATCGGGAGGAAGAAGAGAGAAAGACTTTTTCTGACCCTTTGTCATAGGAGCTTCTTAGGGGAGTTGCTCTCACTTCTCATTGGCCAGAACTGGGTCACGTGCATATTCACTGCCTTAGTTACTGGCAGTGATAATAACTTTAGATTTATCACACACACCCTGGAGCTGTCGGGGAGTGAGGATTGGCCAGCTTCCCCTAAGGCTCCTGCCTGTGGGTAGAGAGGATAGATATATGAACAAAATTTGGATTCTGTTAAGAAAGAAAAAGGAACACTGGCTATCCAGCAGGCAACTCACAATGTCTGCTTCGCAAGAGCATCCCAGTATGCTCCGGAGTAGGTCAATGACTGTCCATTCAAGGGTAACTCAGTCCTGATTAAGTTGAGCTAGTTCTGGTTCATAAACTCCTTGAGAACAGGGATAGAGATTTGTTCATAAATTTATTAATTATTTATGCCTCGACTGCTTTCAAAGAGGACTTGAAATGACTTACAACAAAGATGTGTACAATAAAATGCTTAAAACCATAGTAACATAACTAGAATCATGTTATGAAAGGGTGGGAATGAGATTCTTTTTTATTTTTTCCTTCCATATCACCTAGCTTAGAACATTGCACATTTAAAAAATGCTTAAGAATAAATATTTTTAAAATGGCCATCCCCACCCTTGGCTGGGAGCATACATTTTATGAAATACCAAGAGAATCATTTCATAATTGCAGCCAGTGCTTCCCTGAGGAAAAGCATCAGAGTTACTTATCAGGCTAAGGTTGAGCAGATTTTTCATGCTAAGGGCAGACAGTACAAATGATGATTGACCTTGCCATTGGCAGCCACAGATGGATGGATTGTTGTCCTTACGCTGATCTTTTCAGTGAGGCACTCTCAGCAGCAAAAAAAACTATCTAGACAGCAGCATCTACAAAACTCCAGGATCAAAAATATGTGTGTGTAGATTGATGTGTATACTGGTTTCTCTCTGTTATCTGTATATCCAAGATTTTCTGGGAAATCCTTCCCACTAGCTGAACTGTAACTTAAGACATCCAACATTTCCTTCCGTGTTCTCTTCTCCCAACCCCACCACCCAGGAAAGAGTAAACACATTTACTTCCTTGAGTGATGAGGCTTAATGTTCTCTTCATTGGTGTTTGGATTTAAGTAATAGCAAAGCCTTCAGTCAAAGACAACTCTCCAATGGTGAGATTCCAGGCACTGGGAGTTCTACTTCCGGTCATGGCGAACTAGGTCATTTGGGCAGAACTTCCCACTTGAAATAGTGGAAGAGCTTGATCAAATATGGAAAACATCTATTCTAAGGCTTAAGAAAGTAGCAAGACAGTGACAATTTATGGATTAAAGATCTGGGAGAAACCCAAAGAGGTGTGGCTGGCCTTTGGGGTTGCTTTCTCTTAGGGGTTTCTACCATTTCTGCAAGAGGAAATTCAAAGCCTGAGAAGCTTAAGCTGAGCTTTGACAAGCTTTCAGGGCTGGTGGGACAAACAGTAGAGTTAAGGGTTTACCAAGGAGGGAGCTCTGCCAAACCCCTCAGGTTTTTGGGTTGGGACCCCGAAGGTGCACTCCTCAGGAGTAGGGGTAAATTGGGAATAGAGAGATTTTGAATTGTGTCAGCTGCAATTGAATTGTGTTGACCTGGAATTGTGACTGCCCCTACCCTAGATCCAGAAGCAAATTTAAAATGCGTTAGGAGGAAGATACCACATTGCAGAGCCTCAAATTGTCACCATGTTTTTCATATAATATGAGGAAACAAGAATTTGTGACCACAAATCAAAAGAAGCAAGAGACAAAGGAACCAGACCCACAGGGGACCCAGGTAATGGAGTTCTTAGAACTGGACTTAAAAGTAACTATGCTAATACTTTCAAGAAAATAAAAGGCCAGACTAAAAGAATATGACAAAACAATATTTGAACAGATAATGGTGTGGAATTTTCCAAAAGTGACAAATACCTTCAAGCCAGAGATACACACCCGAAGCAGGACTAGTACAAACAAAACAAGGTAATCGAGAGAAAAATAGACTACAAATAATAAATTTAAGAAATCTGAAAGAAGCCAAATGGGGTGGGGGTGGAGAGAGAGAGAGAGAGAACACAGAACAGATGGGACTAGTACAAAGTAAACAGTAATATGGTAGTTTAAACTCAGATACATAAGTAATTACACTTAAAGTAAACACGCTAAAAATATTCCAATTTAAAGATAAAGATTGCCAGACTGGATTTAAAAAAACAAAACCCAACTATATGATGCTTATGAGAAACATGTCTTAAATATAAGGGTACAGAATTTCAGACACTAGGGAGCTCAGTAAGGCAGGGTTTGGGGTAGAAAGCTGTACTCAGTCGCCTGAAGTAATTGCGATACAAAGCTGCCTCTTCTACCTGTTGGACTGGGTCTGCAGCTGGAAGCTGACATGAGCACACCGAGTAAGCACTGGCTGATTTATCAGACATTTGTACCCCAGACTGTATTATGAGTTTTAGCAAGTATAGATTAAAGATCTCCCATCTTTTCATGATGAGATACAAGTTTTTGATTTTTTCTGCAGCTTAAGTCATTGGATAATATGCAAGAATGGAAGTAGAAGCAGGAGGGATTTTTCTCCTCCCTTATTGAAATCTCTTAAAGCAGTGGACTGAACTTTGAGCAGTCAGGCAGACTGGGAATTTGCCAGGGGAGCTGGCTATGCCTTTTGAGGTTGCAACAGACAGTGAAATGCTTGGGCATCTTTTGGTGATGGGCGTTGATTGGAAGGGTAGATGAAGAAGTGAGAAAACATAGATCATCTCAATAGCCAGGTATGAGAGTGAAGTGGACCCGGATTCAGTACCACTTGGGGTGCATAAGGGGTCACCTGATCTTCTCCTCAGGAGCCTTTCTCCAGACTTTTAGATATGTGTCTTCTTAATCCCTGCCATTGAGAAAACCCCTAGTTATTGGAGGATATGGGAAGCAATTCAATTGCCTTATAATTGCTATTAATAATTAAAAGTAGCCTTTGAGATTTACTTTAGTAGTCATTACTGTGATCTCGTCAGCCATACAGTTTGATGTCATTAATGCTTTATAATCATTATAATAATTGTCCATGGTATTACCATTAGCATAATTATTTTTATCATGATAAGGCATTGACATTCCCACTGCACACTACTGCCTGTTTTGTGTGCTTGGGGATAGAGGGCATGAGAGGAAAGGCAGCTTGGGTTTTAATAGGGCTTCCCCTCTCTCCAGTTCCAGCTCATCTATGCTTCAGTTTTAATTAAGTTATGCTTTCATGTCAGCGAATACTCCATTAGTTTATTAAAACAATAAGGTTAATTCATTTGGGGATTCTTTTAAATTGCAGTTGCTGGTCTTGGAATCCAAGACCATTTTGAACAAAAGGAAATCACATATTTTTGTGTTCTTAGGAGGTGAGGTGACTCACTGGCTCTGTACCATCTTCCCACACCTCCAGTATTTACCAGAGCCCAGCCCTCCTTGTAAGCTTGTTGAATTGAATCTAAAGGTCAAGTGTCTGAAAGAAGGAGCCTTGAAACACTATGTTAATTTCATCCATGCCACTAAATTCTATCCCTAATGCACTAATGTACCATTTAAAGGAAACCTTCAGAGAATCTTGTGTAATAGAACAGATTATTTTAGTAATTCAAATAAACCCTCCACTCCTTCATTCAACCCATAATTTATATACAGATTTGGGGTTGAAATCTCATAAATTAGATTTCCCTAAAGTGGGGAGCACTTTTTTTTTTTAAAGATTTTTTTTATTTTTTCCTTTTTTTTTTCTCCCCAAAAGCCCCCCGGTACATAGTTGTGTATTCTTCGTTGTGGGTTCCTCTAGTTGTGGCATGTGGGACGCTGCCTCAGTGTGGTCTGACGAGCAGTGCCATGTCCGCGCCCAGGATTCGAACCGACGAAACACTGGGCCGCCTGCAGCGGAGTGCGCGAACTTAACCACTCGGCCACGGGGCCAGCCCCAAGTGGGGAGCACTTTTAACTTGAAATGTTGCCTAACAGATGATCCTCTCCTTCAGGTCATTTACTTCTTACATTTATCGATATTTTGGCAAAGGATCATGTATTTGGAAGCTGAATAAAAATGGAGCATGTAGAGCTAGTCTTTTTATTTGCTAGATACTGAGATCCAATAAATCAAGAGAAAATTATTCTTGACAATCAGTGAAGGTAAACTAGTTGACTTACACTATCTGCATTGAACTCAGCATAATTGCCCAACTTTTTTGCCCTAGACACCCACAGGGGACCTGAAGTTTCATGTATGCATGGGTCAATGAGGAATACCATTTTCCCAAAGCCAGCTATTTGTGAGAGAAAAGACAAACCACATTAAATTTCATTCTCTCCACGCCTGCTCTGATGGTCCTTCAGGCCTTGGCAGTGTAGGTCAGCGCCCGCTAAGATGCCATGGCATGGGCTGGGTAGAGTCATGCATAATTTTGTATGATTTTTGTATGATTCCGCTTAATTCTACTAGTTTACCTGCCATCAAATCTGTCTATGTGTATACTTAAGTCTTCATTATCATCTTCAAACTGGATCTTCCTTTCTCCCTAAACTATATGACCTATTAAAAATCAGTTAAATTCAATAAGCATTTATGAGGTCTCTATTATGCAAATAATTGTGCCTAGAGATGGAAAAGTACAACATAAACATTTTTTTTCTTTTCTTTCCTTCTTTCTTCCTGTTTTGTGTGTGTGTGTGTGTGTGTGTGAGGACGATTGGCCCTGAGCTAACATCTGTTGTTAGTCTTCCTCTTTCTGCTTGAGGAAGATTGTCACTGAGCTAACATTTGTGCCAACCTTCCTCTACTTTGTATATGGGACACCACCACAGCATGGCTTGATGAGCTATGTGTATGTCCACTCCTGAGATCTGAACCCATGAACTCTGGGCCACCAAAGTGGAGCATGCAAACTTAACCACTATGCCACTGGGCCATCCCCATAACGTAAACATTTTTAAGATTTGTCACTTTCCTTTACTGAACCATTGAACTTCCCATTCACAAAAACAAAAAAGGAGGAAAGAATTAGACCTGTAAAAGGATTCTTTAACAAAAGGATCCCGTCTTTCATACTCTATGTCCCTCCAGTGAGGAAAGAATGATATTCTCAAACTGGCTTTATCCTGGAAGTCAAAAGGGGAATGATATCAGCACTTTACCATAGGGTATTCCTCCCAAGGCTGTCTGTCACATCTGCTAGAGTAGCCAGAGCTGTCAGAACAGGACTCTATAGGAAATGAGTATATTATAGAAAGAAACTTTTTTTTTTAAAGAAGACGATGAATCTAATGGCCACTGGTAGGGTCAGACCAAGTCAGATGGAGAGGCAAAACTGTGGTGCTGTGAAATCTAAGGTGGTGAATTTTTGAGAAGACATTCCACGAGAAGAAAAGATTGTGCTTCCTGAGGCAGTCTTGGGGCGGAAGCGCAGTAGACTTGCAGGAGGGTTGAGTTCGATTTTTGGCTCTACTGTTTAAGAACTCTGGGAGCCTTAATCTCTTCCGCTATAAAGTGGGGGTAATAATGCATGCCTAAGAGGGTTATCAGAGATTAGGAATAATATGTGTAAAGTGCCTAGCACAGAAATAGTCCCAAATAATAATGAGGATGACGATGACTATTGTTGCTATCAGCATGAAAACTGCTGAGAAGCTGACAGCAGCACATCTGACTCCCATGGATTTGTGCTTGCCCTTTCCTGGAATTTAAATTGGACTTTCCCCGCAGGCGCAGTTGACTACTTATCACAGATAATCTCATTCCACTTCCCATTCCCAAGTTCCCCATGACTTATTCACACTAGCTTTGCCCATCATAATGTTATGTTTGGAATATAACCAATTCCACAGTCTTAAAAGTTGAAAGTTCATTTCATTAACAAATATTTATTGAGGCTCTACTATGTGCTGGGTGTTGGCAACTCAATAAAAAGTAAAAATATGACTTGGGCTCTGCTCTTTTGGCACTTATAGCCTGGTAGAGGGAAAAGGCACCAATAATCGTCAAAGTCAATATAAAAATATAACCATAATAATTGCTATAAGTGTTGCTATGAAAGTTAATACAGTCAGGGGATGGGAGCTGGGATCTAGAGAAAGGGAAGTTATAAATTACCAGATATTTTCAAATTATTTGGGTACAATAGAATGTCTGACATCGGTTACTGTTTGGCGTGGTAATACGCAGAAGGAAAGGTAACATGTGTTCACTAAACATCATTCTCTTAACAACTGCTTGTAACATCCTCTGCTCTGTCAACTCCTAAGTAGACTTTTCTGAGTAAAACCTCTAGATGTTAAGAATTAGTTACCAGTCCACTATCAATGTAGATCTTTCTCCTCAATTCTGTGGGGAATCAGAGGACAGACTTGCATTACTCTTGTTTCTAGGTTCTAACAAAGTATGGACCAAGGGCTGCTGCTTTCATTAAGGGAAGTTCTAACAGCTACACTTCCTCCATGATGCTCACTGGCTTTAACTGAGGTAGCTTGGGAAAAGTGCAAAATTACCTTAATTTCTTCCACTTTAGTAAACCTAGCAAAGATGTTTAGCATTGGAAATTGTTTCAAAGGGCTTAGCTCTCTGATTCCTTCACTTAATATTGTCAACATGATTTCTGGTGTTGACAGGCTTGCCTTTATGTCCCTTCTAGTTTATGAGAGCTCTTTTTTCTGCCTCTTTGTTTCCTTCCCCAGCACTTGCAGTGTCTTTTTATGCACAAGTGAGGCTCCTTCAAGAGCCTTCTACTAAAAAATCAGCAAAAGAGGGAGTGAATATCCTTTGGCTTCTTTTAAACCCATGAAATTTTCAGATCCACAGCTCTAGACGAGAAAAGCTAAGTTGGTCAAATGCTAGCAGGCAGCCCACTTCAACTCCTCACTGGCAGAGATTTTTGTTTTGTTCAGTAGTATATCACAGCATCTCGAAGAGTTCCTTTTATATGGTAGGCACTCAGTAAGTATTTATTGAATGAATTATTAACAAATAAACAACAAATTTGACTTGACCATATGCTCATTGGCAAGTTTCACTTCTTTCTTTTGAGACAGTGAAGATAGTTCTCAAAATATAAGGCAACACAGAAATTGCCTCTTCTCTGTCTCAGCTACATCCTGTTTTACCCGTTCACCTTCTTTGTTGATCTTTGTGTTTGAATCATGTCAGACTTTCCATTGTCCTTGGTTGCTTTACCAACTCACTCCCAATTTTCTCATTACCCTCTAATTTCTCAAATTGAGCTGAAGCTGGGCAGCATTTCAGGCTGGTTTGACTGAGCTAGAAGCTAGAAGGTATTGGCTCGTAAATATCATGTTGCGAGCAATGGTGAAGGAGGCAGGAAGGTGCATAATGAGGATGCCACTGTCTGGTGAAAACTAGTCAGTCAGTGCCTTAGAAGACAGCTCTAGTTAAGGTTCAAGAGAAGCCACTGCTGTTAGTGTAATTACCATCAATGAAAGTGGCAACTCCCGTGGTGAATCAGGCCTTGTTTCCCAGAATAGCTGAGATTCTAATTGATAACACACAGAGAACACAAGCAAATCGGGAAGGAAAGAAGGCTATTAATTTTAAGTATAAACTACATTAAACAAAAATGAAGAGAAGAAAAATGAGTCTTAAGAGAAAGAAAGAACCCTGTGGTCAGAATCAGCTTCTTCCTTTTATGGGTAATTTATTATATGTTAGGGTTGTGCTAAGTGTTTTACATGCATTATCTCGTGTAATCCTTTACCAGTGCTGTGGCACAGGAGTATTGGGTGTCCCTTCAATTGATAAGGAAACTGAGGCTTAGAGAGTTTAAGAAGTGGACAATGAAACCAGGCAACCTAACTTAAAAACCCCAAATTTTAGCCGCTCTGCTATGCTGGGTAACTTATCTGGGTACCAGTCACAGCTACAGTAGTACTTTCCTCTCAGTCATTTCTTGTTTCTCATTGAGGATGATGTACTTGCAAATATTTTTTGTTCTCTCAAATTCATAGTTGCCTTTGGGTTTCACCTAAAACTAGATCAAACTAGATATTTGGGCAAAAGAAGTATAAGGGCATTTTTGCTAATTAACTTTGACTACCTTCCTCTTAATAATTTTGGGTAGAAAAAATAGTACTAAATTTAGAGGAAGGATAACTGGGTTTGAATGTAAACAGAGGCACTAGGGTATTGCATATGAAAATATCTTGAATGGTGCCTGGCACATAATGAGTAGGCTCATCCTTAAGTGTAAATATCACACAAAACAAAAAACACCTCAAATTTCTTTTCTTCCACACCCATCTCTCGGAAGGAGAAATAGGAGGTAAAACTAGGAGAAGATGGAATTAGTGATAGGAGCAGGAAGGAAGAGAAGAGAAACCAGGAGAACATATGTCCAAAGACATATGGCTCCTTCGGATGGGAGCCCACCAACCTTCCATCCCCTCCTCACCCACTGCCCGCCCCAACTCCTGTCTCCAGTCTAGACATACACATGAATGAAACATGAATCCCTGTCTTCACCTAGAAATACTCAGATTTAATTGTAAACTACACTCCAGATGAGGGGGATGCTGAGGACAGTCCCGCGTTTGTACTTCCCCGTTGATTGGGTCCTGCACACTCAAGAGGAAGAGTGAAAAGAGGGCTGACTGGAGGAACTGAGGGACCAGAAGAGAAGAGAAACTTGGCTGACTTTTCCTTCGGTAAGATCAGTCCTAAATTAATCCCATGTTTCAAATGCAGTGAGGGATGAGAAGCATTTTCTGGAAGTTTCAAATGCCACCAAGTGCTTGTGACTCTTTTCTGGGTGTTTAAAAAGGCCATGAAAATCATGTTCACCTTTATTTGGCAAATATCTATGAGGTAATAATGAGCTAGTGTACATGTGGAAGCAAAAATTACGGACTTGTGTCTGACTCCAAAGTCCAAGCTGTTATGGACTCTCCACTCAGCCCCCTTCCTTGCTTTCAGGATGCCAAGCTGAAAGACTTGAGCTACACGCTAGTCATGGGGCAGAGGGACAGGGCTATTAACAGTGCCAGGTGTGGTAGTCAATGCCTTCAGAGATGTAGACGATGAAGTCCTGTGTACTTCAGATTGCTCAGCATGCTCAGATTAATGTTCTGGTTTACTGAGAGGTACTAGCTGCCCACAGATGGACTGCCAATTTTTGAAGAAGGATACTACAATTAAACAAACTTAATTCAATTTTTTGTTGATGATAGCACTTGAGGATCATGCAATTAGTGCTTCTGTCTCATTATTATGAATATAAATTCTCTTCATACCAGCAAATTGTGGAAGCAATGGCTCATGGAGAGCTCATATTGAGAGAATGTCAATGAGCCAGTATTTACTCTCTCTGAGGGTAACTAAGCATTGTGGAGATACTTCTGGTGGCAAAGGATGTGACTATTCTAGAGAGGATGGGCAGGGGAAGTGAATCCTCTTTTAATGTACACCATCTACCATCGTTGAAATGGTGCCCACTTGAAATGATTTGTAAACTAACAGCATTGACTTTAGCCATCTGTGCTTCTGGGTACTATGACTGGTTATAAAGAATATCCACTATCACCACACTACACTATTTGTGCTGCAAATAGTGATTCAAAGGTCTGGTTCTGAATCTCTGCTGGTGCCGGCTCATTTAAGGGAGCATTCAAGTTTTCACTATAGCTATGGTGAATTAAAATCTAATTGAATTCTGTAAGCATGTCTAACACACAGGCATGTTAGTGTGTCTAATGTCAATAAGGCTCTACACTAGGTGATGCAGGAGTGCAGGGGTGCAGAGGTAAAGGATGAAGGTTGGTGGTTGGTGATCCAAGGGTTCCTGATTAGGAATTCTCTTAATCTGGTTCAGCAAAGCTCTCAGCAGAGCCCACTGCATTACAGATGGATGTGAACAAGGTTGTGATTGTAAAAGTGTTGACTTTCCCTCCGTCTTAGTTCACATTCCCCTCAAAGCAGACCCTTCCAGGAGTAGTTTATTTTGGAAGTGAGCCCAGAAAGCACAACCGAGGAACAGAGGAGGTGAGAGAGGGAAGGGAGAAGAGCCGATACAAGGTGTGTTGATGAGCAGTTGGGCCGTTGGGGTGGATCCCACTGGGACTCTTGGAGGTACTACGTGTTATCTATGCCAGAATTGTCCTACCAGAGGATGGGGAGTTGAGACATTTACTGACTCCCAGACCCCATCAGTTGGGGATTGGCCCTGGTGTCATCAACTCCACAGCACTTCCTGGTGCACTGAGCAGCCTCTCCGGGTACTTGAGAAAGCCTTCTAACAGAGAAGAGGGAAGTGGGAGCTGTCAGCAGGCTGGAAACCATCTACCCCAGTTGCTGGTGAACTCACCTCAGCCTACGGGGTTGTTGTTTATTTATTATAACAGTTACATGTGCTCACTACAGAACATTTGGAAAATAGAGAAGATAAAATTTCATAATCTCACTTCTCAGAGATAACCACTGTCATTATTCTGGTGTATTTCCTACCAAAACTTGGTTTTTCATAGTGTGTGTGTGCACACGCGCATGTGTATTCTATACATATATCTTGGTGGGGTTTTGCTTTGTTTTGTTTGAAATTTTACTTTGTGCTTTTTCTTGCTGTTTCTCCACCATTCAGAGCAGCTCAATCCTTAGTATTTACCTGCCTCAGGGAGTTTCGAAGAACTGGAAGTAGATGGTATGTGAGGTTAGTGCATCTTCCTGTGTTTTGTAAATACCTAAGAATGTTGCAGAGATTATTCTAGAGGAAAAGGGGAAATCAGAGAGGTCCTGTGTCTTAGTCAGTTCGGGCTGCTGTAACAGAATACCATACACTGAATGACTTATAAAGTACAGAAATTTCTCATAGTTCTGGAGGCTGGATGTCTGATGAGGATGCCAGCATGGTCGAGTTCTGGTGAAGGCTGTCTTTCAGGGTGCAAACTGCTGACCTTCAGTGTCCTCATGTGGCGGAGAGCAGATAGCTCTCTTGGGTCTCTTTTTGTAACGCCATTCATAAGAGCTCTATCCTTATGACCTATTCACCTCCCAAAGGCCCTGCCTCTAAATACATCACATTGGGGGTTAGGATTTAACATATGAATTTTGGGGGGGGGACACAGATGTTCAATCTTAGCACCCTGACAGTAGCAAGAGAGAAGAAAGAGAGTAAACTCAAGGTTGAAGGGAGGCTGGAGGCCTGAGACTCTTGGGTGTATCAGGGCCCCTTCCAGTCTGTGGCTGTACCCCGGATAGGTGACCAGAGCTTAGAAGGGTAGCTCCTTGATGCTTCAGAAAGACTAGATCTGAGGCACAGGGGCTCTCAGCTTGGCCACTGTTGCCAGGACCCCACGTGAGGCACAGAAGAAGCAGATCCACCTTTCCAAAGGTCTTGAGGCTGCTAGGGTGGTGGCATTTGGGGACAGAGTAAACGACCAGTGCAGACCAATGATGACTGATGACCTAGGTGGAATCCCTGATGCTTGGCTCTACATAATGCTCTGAGACTTTTCCAGAACCCTACGGAGGGGGACTGCCAGAAGTGACTGATGTGAATTATCCCAGTGCCTCTGTGGATGGGGCTTATAATTGGCTTTAGTTTGATTAAGAAATAAACAAAGCAAAGCAAGGATTTAAATTCTAGATTTCTGTTGTTTCCTTCTTTCTTCTCCATGGCCTCCTTGGCGTCTGGCTCCTGAGTCCAATCTACTGTCTCTGATAGATTCACATTAACCCAGATATGCAACTCTTCCATCATTTTCCTCAAAAAATAAAAATCACTTATTCTGTTTCGTTTGATCAACTTTACTAAAGACTTGGGGTCACAGGGAGAGATCACGTTATCCATCAGTCTCCTCCTCCGGTGTCTCCCCTCTGCCCTTGTAGCAAGAGTTGGCCTCCTATGGCTACACCTGCTCTTTAGGCTGGTGTTTATTCCAATTTGGTCTGTTCTGATTGCTTGTTAAATGTATTCTCTGCTCTTGATCATCCTTCTAAGAAGCAAAACAAATTTCTCTCCATTTCATTACAAGTTACTAATGACCTTTTGGAGCTTGATCATGCCTTGGGAATCTCATATTCTTCCACAATTTCCTTAAGGAAAATATTCTTGAAGATACAGACAGTGCTTTTCCTAAAAGGCATTCTGTTAAGTAAACTTACGTGTTATATATAAAACAGCCTCTTCAAGAATTTTCAAGTTCCGTGATCGAGAGCATTATGGCAGAGACACCAAATCCCATTTCATTTTTCTCCTCTTGGGCGCTCAGGGAGATAGTCTCTGGCCTCCCTGGTAGTTAGGCTGTGGTTATGTGATTAGTCTGAGCTATAAGCCATGAGCAGAAATGACACGTGTCATTTCCAGGCTGAAGTATTTACAAGCCAGTGTACAGCTCTCCAGCTCTCTTCCCCTGCCACAGCAACTGTGGAAGCTGTGTTGAGAAGGTACAGCTAAAAAATGGAAGCAACCTGGACCACCTGGTCACCTTCTGAAGCAATTGCCCTGGAGAATCGCCTGAGTGAATTGGACTTTGTGGTCTAATTGGGAAAGAAAGAAACTGCTATTTTAGGCCACTAAGATTTGGGGGTTATTTCGTACCTATAGCGTATCCTAAATTAATGGTTAAGCCTTAGTCTGATTAGCATGACCCACTCTGGAGTCAGGCTTACCAGGTTTCATTCCATGGCCTACCACTTTCTAGCTGTTGGACCTTAAAAAAATTACTTAATCTTATTAAGCCTCAGTTTCTTCATCTCTGTAACAGTACCTTCCTTACAGAGTTGCAAGGAGACAACCAACATGATGTTTATAAAATATTGTCTGACACATAATGAATGTTCACAAAGCAATAGCTTTTTTGATAATAATTATGCACAATGAAGATTTAAAACTGAAACAAAATTATTAGCACAAACATATACATATTCCCAAGCAATTTCGACGTCCATGTTTTTTGTTTACATTTAGAAACAATTGCTCCTCTAAGCAAATAGCCTTGGGAAAGTTGTTTGTTGAGTCAATATGTTTACTTTCTGAGGGCAGTAATCAAATGAGTGAGCCTGAGTTTCTCACATTTGTTGCCACAGACTTACCTGTAGCACTATTTTATAAATATTTTAATCTTTTGCAACCATGATTGTATCTCTTTATCATTCCTAAGCTAACATATTTTTGCTCCTTTTTCTCTCTAGGTCTGACTTGTTTTTTCACCAGCTCATCTTTTTATGAACAGATGGCTGGTCGTGCCTTCTTCATGTGAGCGCGCATGGCAGGCAGTCCCTCCCCAGCTCTGTCCACCTACCTGTTCCTGTGCTGTTAGAAGGGTGATGGGGAGGGGAGAAGGGTGCTGAGCAGTGAGACAAGGGGCTTCCCGGCTTTAATGCCCAGGAGGCTAGAAGTTTGGTGGTGACCTTAGCAAAGGGAAGGAGACCACGAGCTGGTTTTGTGTCTAGTGTGTGAGTGTGCGCTCTAGAGAACGGGATTGCAGGCAGGTCAGCACAGAGCAGATTTGTGAAGAAGTTTGTGGTGCTGGCACAAAATTAAGGTGGAGACATCCTGTGGCCTTTTGGAAATGCAAAATTTGAATTTTGGGAAGAGTTAGCTTCTGTGTGTAGGAGTTACTTACTTTAGAAGGAAAGTTAAAAGCAAAGGGATAGAGAGTAGGACAAAAAAGATTCCTTACCTTAAGGGATGAAAGGAAGAATAGGACCCAATGAAGAGGATAGAGAGGAGGGGCATCGTAAGAGGACATTGCTCTGAAAGCTAAGGAGGGAAAAGTTCCAAGGAGAGTGTCTGGCATGCAGACACGAAATAATTAATTATTAAAATGAGTGGATGGAAGGGCATTCAACCATGTTAACTGGTACAGGCTACTCAAGGAGAAGGCAATTGAATCAGCCTCTATTTTATATCCTTTTGTGTTTGTTTGTTTGTTTTCTTGTTTGTTTGGTGGTTTTGCCCCACTTAGTTCTAATTTATTTTACCTTGCTGCCCTAACCCATTTTAGAACAATGTAAGATAGTTGTAAATAAAAGCATTTTTTCCTAAGCAATTCTAAATTAGCAGGATTTGAAAAAAATAAAATATTTACTATTCTAACCTTACCAGGAGATTTCTACCCAAAAGAACAGTGTTACAAAGCTCTGACTAAGCACATTGTCATAGGGACTGTACCCCAGATGCATTTGGATAACGGTCATGTTTATAAAAATAGATTTTCATTCATAAAATGTTTTGATGTAATTTCTATTCCAATGAATGATATAATACAATTACATAAGGGTCTATATTTAATGCAACGTTAGGAGAAGATGAGTGTTGCTAACAAGGGATAGTAGCGGTGACTTCTATATATGTAATTATAAATCTCCATACAGAGCATTTCTGCGGCAATCAAGGAGATGTGACTGCTTATCAAGAGCCTGACAATTTTCCTTCCTACATATTGAAGAAGCTAAGGTTTTGCTTTGGGCTGCTGCCAGTCCCAAATCTTTCCAACTCTCCACTCCATAAGCTGCCACTGCTGCCTTACCTTTCACTTAAAATGAAGACCTTGCCTCCTGCCGAGGCTGTGGGCTCAGCCATTTCCATTCACTGAGGCACACAGGTGGCAGCTCCAGCAGGACAGCCGCTAAAGGCTGCAAAAAGTGCAGCTCCATGACTGGAGGCTGTGGCCATCTATCTCCAGCTGGGGGCACTGAGCATTTTACTGCCAGAGGCCAGCATCTCTTTCTGAAGGTTTTTCGCTCCTTTGGCAGCAAGACCAAGGAGGTGGGGAGAATTGATAGTGAGCATGGGGTGGGAGAGGAGGGGTTGGACTCTGGGAGGAGAGTCTCACCACACCCACAGAACCTCTAAGCATGAAGCTGTTCTCCTTGACTTGGCTGTTCCCGTTGATCTCTGACGTAAACAGCAGGAAGAGGGGATGGAGAGCTCAAATGAGGCAGTGCGTTTTCCTTTGACAGCAGGACTGCATCTCTATGCCATGTTATGTTTGTAGAGTCCTGTTGACAGATATCAGCTTAAATAAATGACTCTTTCTAATTCAACATCTGAGTCAATGCTAATGCAAACAGATACGGTTGAGTGAGTGAAGGAGGTAGGGGGAAGTTAAAAAGAATTTTATAAATCTTCAAGGTATGTATTTCATTTCATTTTTCCCCATTTTGGGGGTAAAAAGTAGATAATATGAAGGAAAACTACCCCAAATGAAAGAAACGTGTTTGAATTATTGCTAGTGACAAACCATTCAAGTTTCAGAAATTTGGATTCCTTAGGCCTTGCTTTTTAGGGTCTTCCCATGTTTTGGAGTTCATTTATAGCTGACATCATAATTTCATTCATATTTAATAGATAAGAATTTTATTTTAAAAACCAAAATTACAAGTAAATATTGTATAGCTAAGTGATTCAAGCTATAAGGTCCCAGAGTTCTTTAGTAATGGGGCTTTGAATGTGATAACTGAGCAGTCCCTGTTACTATTTAATTTACAAAAATTTCTTGGTTTTGGCAGTCACTTACACATTCATTTCACCCCTCTGTACTTAGTAAATAGCTGTTCAGTTTTCACGTAGTATTTTTGGAACTAATAAACTAATGTTATTACCTTGATGGATGTGCTGTTTCACTTTTAATCTATGTGACTTGTTGCGGTGGCCTAACTGAAAACCTATAATTACCATGTTATTTAATTTGGCAAATGACTCTCTTATTACCTTTGACAGGAATTGTGTCTTCTCCAGGACATTTCACCTGAATTTCTTTTCTGACCTGTTCTCTGTGGACCTTTTGTTGGCTATCACACCTGTCACTTCATATTTGGTCTACATTTTTTTTCAAGCTTTGTGTACTCTTCTTTAAATAAAAAGTATTAAATAAATTTAGAGTTTTCATGAGTAAGCACAGCCCCACTTATCAATGTGAAAGAAGAAGAACAAGATGGACTGGAATCTCTCTGTGTTATCTAGGATAGACTTGGGATCCCAAAGAATTTGAGTTAAATATCAGCTCCTTTTGGTTATATCTTCCAGATTTTTGGATATTTTTTCTTCTATTGCACCTTTCTTTTCAATTTTATTCTGCACCACTGTTAATCCCTGTGAATTCTGATAACAGAGTTGGTTATATATGATTATATAAGATAATCCAAATGGTTAATATTATAGAAAGAATATATTTTGCGTTGGAATGTAATTTTGTGCTTAAATTTGAATTTCTGTATCTGAAATTCTGAGAATTCTCAGCATTTCCTCACAAATAATGATGTCACCAACACAGAAGAATGCTAGGAAACAGCGCGGGTCTCCTGTCTCACCATTCCTCCTCAGTACCTCCGTTCTCTCTCGTCTGCACTGAGAGTAGGTTGTACTATTTTCAGAAGTAATGCATAGAACCAGCGCAAGTCCTAAGTGGTCTGTACTCATCTTCCTTATGCCCCCATCCCCATTCCAACTCAACTTTTCCCTGGAATAGGGGAGAATATTAAATGCTGTTTCTTGAAAATCATGACTGATGGGATAAAGGCTTTATAGAAAATATAACAATCAGATTCCTGATTACAAGCAAACTGTCTCAACAAAAAGGACACTTGCCAGCAAATTCTGGGAGGGAGTCCCTCAAGTCGGGGAGACTCAAGATCCAAGACTGGCAAGGGGACAGGAAACCAAGGGAGTCCTGAGGTGGAACAGCCAGATAGCCCGCTGGGATCCCACTATAAAGCCTCTTTGGTCTAAGTGCCACTGCTCTTTCACCACTTCTGATCCATTTAACCTCTCAGTTTCCTCCTGCCTTGCTAACAGTCGCTCAAGATTTCAAGTCCCAGAAGTAAGCATCCCATTGACTGACCATAGGTCCTATAAGCTTCCACGGGAGGAACCTGTAGGAACAGATGGGTGATACAAATTACCCTTCCACAAGCCTCCAAAGAGTGAGGTGTTCTCCCCAAAGAAAGATTAGTGCTGACTGGAAGGGATATAGTGGGATGCGAGACAGTCACAATAAGTAAGTTAATAAATACCTGATAAATCACTGCTGTATCAATTAAGAATAAAGACAGGATTATCTTCAAGAGCAAAAGTCTAGCAAATAGTACTTGAGGAAAACATCTAAACTGTGCACACAGATGGTCTTATGGCCAGCAGCCCAGTAAACGGATTCCTCCTTCAGGGCTGGCGCAACTCAGGGCTGAGCCCAAACTGCAGTCAAGGCAGGTGGAGAGGCACCTTACCCGCCCCTACATGCAGGGTATCTAGATCTCAGCTCACCCCTTTGAATGACCCACCCCACTGCCCCTGGGATTGGACAAAGAGGCAAGGAGCCTCTTGCTCCATTTCAAAGTCCCAAGGTCTCTGTGGCAAGCCACAGATGAACCCTGTGAGATCTGGCTTCCTACCATTGCACTGTCTTGCTTCACCTCACTATTAATCTTGAGCATCTTCCAAAAGACAGTTCTTTCTGGACTTCTGTGCTTTCCACCAGAACTAGATTAAGGGGCATGTCAGAATTCTTGGAAATGTTGGAAATGTGGGGCTAGTTAACTCAGATTTCCTTAAAGGAAATGCAAATTTGCCCCACTTCAGCTAGGACCCCCAGATAATAACCTTCAGTGAAAACATTTTAAAAATATTTATATATGTATATTTTTCATTTCTCTGTGCCTACACATTATATCCATTAGCCTTAAGATCAGCCAGCTGGCACCTTGTGTCTTAGTTGGCTAGAAAAACTGAACAATGCATGGAAGTGTTCCATGTACTGAAAATGAGTGATTTATTATTTAAAATTCAAATATTTTAATATGCTCTCTAAGAAATCATCTGGTTTAGAAAATCATGAAGGAAAGCTGAAGAGTATAGAGGAGGACAACCATAGACAAACAGGAAATTTTTCTGACATGAAAGGAAGGAAAATAAATAATAAAGGAAAATAAATAAATAAAGGAAGGAAAATAACTTGCTTATTTTGAGCAAGTCTCTAATGATGATTCAGGAAATGGACGAAGGGCCTTCAATCTTGTCTACTCTAGTCACTGTGGCATTGTCTAAGCCATGGTGATTCTGTGAAGTCTGGCGATTCTCTGTTTCCCTACGTGCCCATGTGGAATGGGATTGTTTCTAGGTCTGAAAACTCTGGTGCTGAGGTCCTCTCCCAGGGCACACCTGGCCATCCCGTCATCCACGTTCACAGGTGAGTAAAATGTTGCTGGTGGACTCTTGGACCCACAGACCTTCCTCTCCACCCTCCAAGCTCTGAAAAGCTGTTAGTCTGGAGGAAATCCCCCTATCTTCATGTCTCCCTTCAATCCTCTTTCTCTTTCAATCTTCCACATCACCTGGCAAAACCTCTACAATGGATTTAGCCTTGTAGAAACAAAATCTAGGAAGGATTGGGTTGTGTAGCTAACACTACTTCCTGTCATTCCACGTCTGTCTTAAGGCAGGAAGCAGTGAACCCACAAACAGGGTAGCAGACAGCCTATAACCCCTGGCTCCCTTAAGATGTCCGCATCCTAGTCCCTGGAGCCTGTGAACTGCAGAACTGTCAGGTGATAAATTTGTATTGTGTTGTCACTAAGTTTGTGGTAATCCGTTACGGTAGCAATAGGAAAATAGTAAACAACCCATATATTTTCTTTCCGCGTTTGGAGCCATCTGAGAAATGAGACACAGGAGACAGAGGATGGAGATAAAAAGCGTTAGCTTTACTACTGAGGAAGGTGATTTGAGAAAGCGGCTCTTTATTTGTGTTCACTGTGGACTTCCTAATACTTTACCCCTGAGTTAGAAAGTCTTATGCGGCCAGCCACTGGCAGCACTCCACTAACTCATTCTCCAGGAACCTACTCCAGGGAGCTTTCCCCTTGGCAGGGAGCAGATAAAGTGCACGTGCTGAGGACAGAAAGAACCAAAGCAGGAGGAAACTTAGAAGCCACTAAGCCAAGCACACTCTGTCACTTCTCCCAAGCTCACCAATTAGACATGTCACTCTCCCTTGGGGAGGGGAGAGTAAAGGAGCCAGGAATGCCGGAAGTGTTCTATCAGAGGTCCCTCAATAAAGGACATGAGGTCAGGGAGCCAGAAGTCTCTTGTCCAGTACCTGGTACCTGCCTTAATTGGTGAGGAGAAGGAGAAAATAGAGGGAGAAACTTTCTATCTCAAAAACTGTCCTTCTACATGCTTAACGCATGTAATAACTTTCCATATTTTGAACTTAAAAATGTAATTTTCATCAATAGAAAATCATATTTCCCCTAATCTGTTTAAATAAACATTGAACAAATATTTAAAGAATATTTGAAAGGGCATTTGAGGGGCCGGCTCCGTGGCCGAGTGGTTAAGTTCGCGCGCTCCGCTGCAGGCGGCCCAGGGTTCGGATCCTGGACGTGGACATGGCACCGCTCGTCAGGCCACGTTGAGGCAGCGTCCCACATCCCACAACTAGAAGGACCTGCAACTAAGATGTACAACTATGTACCGGGGCAGGGGCGGGGGCGCGTTTGGGAAATAAAGCAGAAAAAAAAAAAAAAATTAGCAACAGTTACTAGCCCAGGTGCCAGTCCTTAAAAAAAAAAAAAAGGAAGATTGGCAACAGTTGTTAGCCTAGGTGCCAATCTTGGAAAAAAAAAAAAGGGCATCAAATCGTCTTTCTCCAAACAGCATGTCTCAGTCTGTCCCTGCTTTTATACTTTGCCTTTTCTTTAGTTTTTTTGTGCTTTCTCTCCCCTGATGTAATCCTCCAGTCTGGTTTCTCTCCTTGTCCCCTTCCATTTGCCATTTAGAACTCTTGTTCAATGATTATATCTTGACGCTATTCATTTAATCCTCCCTACACCTCCTGGTTGTAGCAGAAACCTGGGTCCCACCTCAGGATGCTCCTTCCCCTGTGGCTCAGTCCACTACATCCTGCAGCTGATCTCAGGCTCCGAGATTGCAGGGGGTGACTTTCATTCCCTAAGCCTTCCAGATCAGGATTCTGCCACCTTGCTTCTTTGAGGTTCATAAGTTTTGGTTCCATCACCCTCTAATCTCTCCTTCTTGCTATTATCTACTGACCACCCAGCCCCTCCTCCTCATTGAGTGTTCAATCCTGATCATGGTTTGCCTTTGTTTCTAAGGTCCAGTCATCATCTGGGGTGATTTTCACGCACTATGTCTCTAAGTTTCTTTCTCTCCAAGGATTTCTTCCTCCAATTAATGTCACCCTTACCCAGCAACAGTCTAGAGCCTGTCATCAGCCAAAACTGTTCCAAAATCATAATTCAGACTCGTCGCACCGAGCTTGATGACTCAGTTGTTCTCATGACACCTCTTACTCCACCACATCAGGACTTCTCATTTCATTGACTCCTGTACCTTCTGCCTTCTCTCAATCTTATCCAGCTCATGTGCAGTAGTCTATCCTTTCAACTACTCTCTTTTAGTAACCTAACCTCCCATGCCTGTGTTCATTACACTCACCTGGAGAAACTCCAAACCCTGCATGAATGGAACCACTCACTTTTTCCGTGTGCTTGTATCTGATCTGTTGGATATTTCTTGAGAAAATCACAATTTTATACAGATTGACACTGCTGTAAATTCATGGTCATAATCCCAATCTGAGTGTTCACTACTAGCCAGCAATCTTTCAGTTCACTCTCTCATTTCAAACTGTCCCCAAGCTGTCTCCAAACTTCCAAACCAAATATGTCCTCCTTCAATTAAGCTGATAGATCTGGCTCTTCTTTCATGCAGAAGACAGATGTGATCAGGCAGGAAATTCCAGTGCTACTAAATTCACAAATTTAAATGATATCTTCCACCTTACCTCCTGCGGCAATAGAAATTCCTCTTGTAAAAGTCCACTTCCTACATTCTGTTTTCAAATCCACACCTTCCTCATTTCCCAGGAGGTTATCCTTTTGTTAAATTCCTCCAAATTCCAGGAGCTTTAATGTCTCCAAACCTACTGAGTCATTTCAATCAGCTTTTAACCCTTCTCAAATTTCTTCCATTTGAAAAAAAATAAAAGCAAGTAGCTGGAGTAGGGATGAGAGTGAGAATCCAGTACAATTTACCAAATCTTTGGGTGGTGGTGACCTTTGGAAGGGTGCCTGGGTATCCCGTATGGCGCATCTTTCATAGTATAGTTTTTACCTGGAACTCCCTTACTGGGGTAAGAACCTCCAATTTTTTTAAACCTGGACCAAATCCTATCTTGGTTGCCTGTTTTACCTCATGTTCCCTTCCAGCTACTTCATAAAGCAGTCCTCAGTGACTATCTCTAATTTCCAATCTCACATTCACTTTTCCACTTACCATGATGTGGTTCTATCCCTGCCACTGCATCACAGCTGTGTTCACCAAGGCAACCAATGACTGTCATATTGTTAAATATATTGGACAGTTTTCAATCCTTAACTTATTTGCCCTCATGGAAACAGGTGTCATCATTGACCACTCCTCCTCAAAACTCCACTTATTCTGGCTTCTCTGGGTAGTCCTTGTCAGATTCCTTTATCCACTCTTCCTCTAAGTAGCCTGTAAATGTTGGAAGTCCTTAGGGCTCTATTTTTCACTTTCTATACTCTTCCTAGGCATCTCATCTACTTTCATGGTTTCACTGATTAACTAAATACATTCCCACCCCCAGTCAAGCCCAGCCACTTGTGTACAATTTCTTATTTGACTTTTCCACTGGGATATTTCAACACACCTTAAAATCTTTTGGAAGCGTGTTCAAGACTAAACTTGTCAACACCTCTCACAAACTTGCTTATCCTTTAGGTTTTTTTTTAAAATTGCATTTCTATAAATAGCTCAAGATGAAGACTTGGCACATATCCTTGAATCCTATTTCTCCCTGCCTACCTGACAGCCACATTATCACTAAATCTTAGGGAAGATCTCTCCACTTCTGTCCCTATGGCTAGCATCTTAATCCATGCCCCCTTACTTCTCATCTGGACTATATTAATCTCCTTTCCAATCTTCCTACCATTTATTTATTTATTTATTTATTTATTTATTTGCTGCTACATCCTTCATGCCTAAAGAAGTATTTGACACCAGTAGTTGTACAATATATATTTAGCGAGTGAATGAAGTTAGTTATTCGTTCTTGTTTTTCTCAAATTCAATCTTGTCTACAGCTAAAATATTCTTTGAAAATACAAGATTGATTATATTATTCCCCTATTGTTATAGCTAAAATGCCTTCGATAGCATATATTTGCTCCTAAAATTAGATCCAAATCTTGGCTAAGCAACCCTTTCTTTGCCTCTGCCCACCTTTCCAATCTCGTTGCATCCTGCTCCCATTTAGCCCCTTGGCTGTCTACTGGGCATCTTTCAGTTCCTTGCTCTCCAAGAGTTTTAAACATGTTCTTTCCTACAGCACTCTTCACCACGCTCTTCTCTCTTGTTGACTCCTATTTGTTCTTCGTGTTTGCTACTAGCTGTTCCTTCCTCAGACAAGCCTAATCTGACCTCCAGGTGACTTTCCCCATTATACGCTTCCAGAGCACTCTCTGCTGCACATTTCATAGTACTTTTCACACCTTTAAAAATGTATGTAGCGCCTGTATTTCACACTAGCATGAAAGCTAGGACTCCTGTTCATCACAATTTCCCCAGCACATAAAGTAAAAATCTTTGCTGAATGAAAAGATGAATGAATAAAACAAGTATTCATCAATATGAGTAATTCACACCCTCCTACCCCATTTAGTTGACTGCATATTCCTTTTGTTGCTCTTCCTTCTCTCTCTTCAATTTCTGTTTTTATTTTGCCAGTCTAAAGCATTTGAGATAAGCTGAGGTGGACACAGGAGTTGGAGATGTGATGTCTGTTTTCTTGTTAGCAACCAAGATCATTTTGATTCCTTGTAAGTCCTCTGCTGGGACTGACTTTTCTAAACTTGGACATAATCAGATCTGGAGGACCCTTGAACCTGCGCAGTGATTTGTAATGCAAAGCCTCTTCTCTCCCTTTGTATGTGATTGGCAAAGTAAGGGTTACTTTTTGAAAAGTATACTTGATAAGTCCATCCATTTTGAATGTGGTTTAGATTAAATCATTTCCTGAGGGTTTCATTTTTATTGTTGGTTTCATTGGCAATTGGCAAGGTTGTCCTTATATTCAACTATGTAAAAACAGTTCTAAAGAAATTGGCTCCAAAGGCCATTTTAATATTTTTCTTATGGGAGGAAATTATTGGCCACATTTAACAAATCAACATCTCTACTTAATGTACATCTCCAGTGTTAACTTTGGAGCGTTTTAAAGAATAGAAACCAGAAAAATCTCTCAAGTGTGATCTATAGAGCTCCTCTTAGCCTCTTCGAAATGACGCGGATGGGGGGTATTGCAAAGAGAGAAATAGAAAAGAAAGTGTAGAAGGATAAAGAGAATATTTTTCTTTATATTTTTGTTAGCTTGCCAAACATGTTAACCTGACATTCTAAATCTACCTTCAAAATATCGTGGGACTTTACCGGTAGATGGGTTTTCAGAAAAGTTTGGATATTGGAGGCAGTGGAGGGACTGATAAATCTTTCCATGAGACTTCAGGCTGACCATAGAGAAGTTTAGAGCTTATTTCCAAGGCTAGAGATCAGTTCTGATGATTCAGGGGAATCATCTATGAGCAGATTTCCCCCCAAATAGCTATGTCATGAGCTATCACAGTGCCAGGAATTTTGCAATTATTTATTTCTCTAGGCTTCAGAGATTGTATACTTAGGAGTCTTCTGTGAAAATGCAATTTTTTCCTTTGAGGTCTCAGGCACACACACCCCCCACTTACCAGTTAGGAACACTAATTAATCAAATACCTATCCTTAAGGGAAAGAAACACAGGGAAGGGCATTCTGATGGGTGAGATCAGCAATGGTTCTTTGGATGCAAGAAAAATAAAGTTATCTTTATTAATAATAACTTATTGGATGGACACTGGTGGTGCTCAGCGTCAGAGGAAGAGGCAGCCAATCAGGCCTTAAAAAGGGCAGATCTGAGAGCTTAAGCAAGATGATTACCTCCTCATGCCTCTATTTCCTCACTTGGAGACTTGGAGGTAAATATAGTGCTACCTTCGTGAAGTTGTTATAAGGCTTGTGAAATGCTTAGAACAGTGCCTGGCACTTAGAGCTCAATAAAAGTTATCTCTTAGCCTGAATGCAGAAAATTCTCAGGGGCTGCCAATGGAAAGACTCCGGGTAATGGAGAAATGATGGTGGCTTGGGCTGGGGAGATAGTGGTGGATGTGATGAGAAATAATCAAACTCTGGAGTTCTATAGAAGGTAGAATGCCAACTGTATTTGCTAATGGATTAGATGAGAAGTGTGTGAAAAACAGAGAAATCAGGAATGATGTCATGGTTTTGGACCAGAGCAAATGGAAAATTGTAAGTTGCCATTTATTGAGATGGAGAAGATTGGGGTAGATAAAGAGTCTGTTTTTAGACATGCTAAGTTTAAGATGCCTGTGAGACTTCTAAGGCTGGATGTCAAGGTCAGCTGGATACAAGAGTCTAGTGCTAAGTAGAGAGGCCCAGGCCTGAGTGGTAAATATAAAACAAGAAGAATACATGTGGAAGCTAAAATAATTATTTCCCAGCTACTTGCAAAAGTGTAGCTGATCTTAATGAATTTCCTCTGACATTACTCATTCTATATTCTTTTTGTCTCTAACCAAAGCTTCAACTGACGCAGTTTTTTTGTCTAATGAGGTAATCCAAACCTTTATTCCAGAGATTTCTGGGACTTTGGTAACTGTCTGTAGTACATTTGCTGGAGTCCTCCATTAGCATTTCCTATTGGACATCGTAGATCAAAGTGGTACCAAGAGGATCCTCCTGGTTGGACAGACCTTGTGCAAAATGGGGCCACATGAAAGTACTTGGAGGGAAGAAGCGCCAGGAGTGGGAAAATGGTGAAGAAGATGAAGAGGGAATGTTCCAAATTCAGGCTTTATTTGCTCTACTGATCACTACTCAGTGTGTTTCTCCAGGGAACTGAAACCGTCACAGACCGCACCCAGCATCATTTTCCTCTCCCCAGCCCTCGCTCAGTGGGAGACTCAGCTGAGGGAACTGCAGGTAGACTTTCCTCAGCCTTCTTCACTTTAGCACACAAGGTCAAAGTGGGTTGCACTTGGACTCTTCTGCTATTAATTTTCATTACCCAAACAGTCATTAAATGAAACTCAGCCCAGGTTTTTTTCTGTTCAGTTTTTATTACCACCACCTGACTAATTATTAAAAAGCAAGCAAGCATCAATTAGCTCCAGACACATACACGACAATTACGCTGGGGAGACATGATGGGGTTGAACAACACATCCCCTGGGGTGCATAGCAATCTGGCAGAGACCAGAGCTCTGTGCATAAGCAACAAATGCGTCTAACTGACTTCCTGGGAAATGAGGTCCTCATGTCAAAACATCTGGGTATAATTTTCTGGGCATTTAAACAACTCTCTGGCTCTGGAGAGGCATAGAGTAGGCCCTGGCCTGCATCTTGACTGGATTTAAACCACTCCCTGGCTCTTTATCCTTACTCCCTTCTACTCTTTGCCACAGATGCTCTTCTCTTTAGCTCTTGGTCAAACCCACCTGCTATGGCTTGAAGCGATGGGCTTTTCTCCCCACATGTTATCACCCAGTCTTCAACCACACTGAATTTCTAGCCATTCCATGGAAAGGACAGAAGGGTCAGATTAGGCACTTTACTTGTGTCCTGTACCCTTTGTTTTGCTGAAAATGTGCACTTATCCTTCAGCTCCTGGCCTAAATGTCATTGACTTAACGTGGCTTTTCCTGACTGCCTCCAAGCAGTTAGCTGTTTTGTACTCCATTTTCCCACCTCCTATCTCTGGAATAGTACTTAACAGATTCACACTGTAATTTAACTGCTCACACATATGTCTTTTCGACTAGCATGGGAGCTGCTTGAGTTTAGGGAATGTCTGGCTCTGATTTTGAGGTCTAAGATCCCAGTTCATGAGCTATTCAGCGAAATTTTGTAGCATTAATGAATTGATTTTTCTTGCTCAACTAAAATAATTAGGTTAGAAAATATGGCAAATTTTTACTCAATGGTTGATATTATTTTCCTGTCATTAATTGCCCACTAATAAGAAATATTGGTAGATTTTCTATCCTCTCCAGGTTTGCATCTGTAATACGATAGAGTTCTCTTTGGGTCAGTGGACCATCAGCATCACCTTGAAGGCTTGATGAGAATGCAGATTCCTGAGTCCTACTTCAGACTACAGAAGCAAATGCTTAGAAAGTAGGGACTGGGATTCAAAAAGTTCCCTCAGTGAGTCTTACAGACCCATAAGTTTGAAAGCCACTGTGGTAGAAAGAAGAAGGCAGAGGGAGAGAAGATGTTCCTTCATAAATGCAGCCAGGAGGCACTATGGTATAAAACCATTAGAGGCCAGAAATTACTGAGGGGGGTGAAACTGTACCCCATCCTGTGATAGAAGAGGGGACCCCTTTTATCCTCAACCTCTCTCACCTGCATTATATTCTCCTTTCAACCCTGGTGCACTGCACATATCCTCAGGGCTATATGCTTCATGACATTTTTCATGAGTGCCCCTAATAAAGTTATACTTCTGGGATTTCTCGGGGAGTAACCCAAAGCAGCTTTCTAGAAAAAAAACCGTTTCTTTCAAGTCTTCAATTTTGTCTTAAATATTCATGTTGATTATGCATTCTACTCTATAATACATATATTTGTTTTAAAATAAAGATAATTTTTTAAAGCACTAACTACTGAATAAAATGTAAGCTTCAGGAGGTTGTACCTGTTGGTCCTTTGCCATAACTGCAGAGCTACCATTTTCTCCATTTGAGAAGATATCATCTTAAAATATCAGTGGATAAGGATTCTGGTAGGAGGAAAAATAGAATTACAAAACTACTGTAGCTATAGGCAGAAAAAAAATAATGATCTACTGATTGCCTCAATTGTCTTTGGAATCAGATAGAACTAATTTACTGGCCATACAATCTTGGGCAAATGACATTACCTCTCTGAACCTCTGGTCTTTTCCCATAAAGTGAAAATAAACTACCAACCTTTCAGCAATGGTGATAAGGGATAGAGATAATGACTGTAAAACCAATGGTCCATAGTGGGATCTCAAAAATAGCAGCTTTTGATCTTCCAGCCATGACAGAATGACTGGTACCTAACTAGCTTTCCCACTGTAAATAATCTGAAAACAATTGTTCCCACATATTTAACAATAGGTAGCAGAGGACTGTGGATCTTGAGAAAAGGAAAACAAACAAGGTGAGCAATGCAGTCAGCCGAGCTTACTGCCTGGAGGCAATTTCTGGACTGTGTGTAGAGAGAGGGAACCCAAGTAGAGGAAAGTGGTCTTGCTGAACTGAGAACTCTCAGAGGTCAGGGTTTGGAGGGACTAAGGTGGCTATAATTTTTGGTGCACAATACTATAGAGAAGGAAGCTATCTAGAGAAAAAAAGCATAGAAATCTGCATAAGGATTCCCTCTGTTCCCGGACTGTGGATAAATACAAATCTACACATGCGGAGGTGAAACTCCATGAGGCCAGGCAAAGAACAACTCCTAGGGAAAAGAATGAATTACCAAGGAGCTCTAAGCTGAGTAATTCCAAGAGTCCATGATAAATGCATTACAACAAAGTTTTATTACAATCCTCAAAAGGATTTGATAATCTAGTAAACTAACTGGCTGCCAGAACAAAGACTAGCATTCTTTAAAGGAAGAAAACAAAATCTAGACCCTCACAATGTAACATTCACTATGTCTAGCATCCAATCATAAATTATTAGATGAGCGAAGAAACAGGAAAATGTGACCCACAACCAGGAGAAAAATCAGCCAATACGAACAGATCCAGAAATGGCAGAGATGATCGCATTATCAAATGAGGATTTTAAAAGAGCTGTTACGAACATGAGCAAAGAATCAGTGAGCTGTGGACTAATACCCAGCAGTCATACATACTTAAAATTGGAGTCTTAGAAGCAGGGGACAGCAAACTATTTGAAGCAATTATGGCTGGAAAAATTCCAGATATAATGAAAAATATCAATGCAAATCATGTGTAACTTCTAGCCACACCACATCACCTGTTTTTCTTGTAAATAACATTCATTTATGACCAACAGGCCAGGATAAAGATATAATGAGAAGCTCATAATAAAGTATAAAGAGCAAATTTGTTCAGCTGAATATTGAGGACAGTTGCGTTTAAAAGAGCAAAACAGGAGCGCCAGGCAGACAGTCTTACAGGTGACCACTAAAACAACTTATGTCTTAATTGCTGTTGATAGTAATGTCATCCTTGGATGAGCACTTTTCACTTAGAAGCAGAGTTTTGTTTGGGATGCTTTAACTCACAACGAAGAAGTGAAGTTAATTTTAGATTCATTTTTGGATTGCTCATCCAGCTAAGAGAAGAGGAAAGGAGATAAGAATTGAGAGGGGGAATCTGTCCAGTCCCAAGATGTATCCAAGCTAGCTTGGGCTTTCCTTGGTGGAGAAAAGTGAAAAAAAGGTGGAGAAAGTAAGAAACCTAAGAGTATTTTCATGAAGATTGGAGACGATCTTCCTAATTCTTATCTGCTGCTTTGGGTCAGGAGAAGGCAATATTGTAATAGAAGACAATGGCTGCTGAGCCCAACTGAATCATTGTACCATGATGTCATTATTATGGGTTCAATACTCAGCTGGACAAATTAGCTCTTATACTTTATTATGAGCTGTTCGTTACACATTTACTCTGGCCTGTTGGCCATAAATGAATGGTACTGGTTATAAGAAAAATAGGCAATATAGTGTGGATAGAACAGCAAAATCTGTGAAATATAAATGACAGGGCATACTAACCTTTGCTGAAAAACAAAACCAACATCAGAAAACAAAGAAAGAGGGCAGGTCTGCTGGCGTAGCAGTTAAGTTCACGCACTCTGCTTCAGCAGCCTGGGGATCGCTGGATCAGACGCCAGGCATGAACCCAAGTACTGTTCATCAAGCCATGCTGTGGCAGGCGTCCCACGTATAAAATAGAGGAAGATGGGCACAGATGTTAGGTCAGGGTCAATCTTCCTCAGCAAAAAGAGGAGGATTGGCCGTGGATGTTAGCTCAGGGCTAATCTTCCTCAAAAAACAAAACAAAACAAAACAAGGCAAGCCAATACTTATGGAGAATTATGCTTGTTAAAATATACTATTCACAAGAGCCAGGAGACGGAAGCAACCCAAATGTCCATCAGCAGACAAACGAATAACCAGAAGTGTTTTAGACATACAACGGTTATTATTCAACCTTAAAAAGGAAGGAAATCCTATCACAAGCTACAATGTGGATGACCTTGAAGACATTACACTAAGTGAAATAAATGTCACAAAATGTCGAATATTATGTAATTGACTTACATAAGGTAACTAAAGTAGGCAAATTCATAAAAACAAAGTGGAATGTTCATTACCAGGGACTAGGGGAAGGGGGAGTTGATAAAAAAGTTCTGGAGATCTGTTTCACAATAACGTGAATATACTTAATGCTGCTGAACTGTACACTTCAAAATGGCTATGATGGTAATTTTGTATTAGGTGTTTTTTACTGTAATAAAAAACCGTAAGTGTACAAGTGTGTACAAAATTCACTTAAAACTTACAACAACCCTGTGAAGATAGACATTATTAAACCACTTTGAAAGTGCGGAAATTAGGTTCAGAGAAATAAAGTGATTTTCCCAAAGTCACCCAGCTATGTTCATAGCACAGTAAAGATTTAAACTCAGCCATCTGATTCCAAAGCCAAGGCCTCTCCTATTCATTTTGCTCCATGAGAGTGGACAAGCTGGCCACTGCAGTGTTCGGCCGCTCAGAGTCCCCACGCCACGATGAAGTGCTCCTTCCTTGAATTCCTTTGTATGTATCCAGTTTTCTGCTTCTCCTTTAAAGACATCTTCTTTATTCATCTCATCTGGGAGTGATTTTGCAGGCTTGTGGATTTTTAAACTTGATAATATCTTCAAGCATGTAGTTCAGAGGTTTCCACCTCTGTTTCATGTGATTTGGATGACATGGTAAGTGGGGGCTCCACTCAGTGTTTCCTGGAAATGATCGGTTTTTACTTATTTAATATACTGGAATTCTATTGTTAAGATTTCATTTACAAAAAGGAAAAAGGGTGCTGTGTCTAGGAAATGATTCTATTCCAATCACTCATCTATGCTGAGACTGAGGCCCGGAGTGACTTACCAGGGGAGCAGCTAGTGAGTGGTAAGGCCAAGATGAGAAGTCAGATCTCTTTCAAAATTTCTACTTTAGTTTGCTGCTCTCTGGGACTCTGTTTGCTAAACTCTTGTGGCCGTTTGGCCACAAATGTGGCCCTATCTCATTCTTTTTGTCCCGGTTTTGGTGTATGTGTTTTATTTCTCTTTCTAAAGTATAACATCTTTGAGGGCATGTCACTCGTTTTGGTATCTGCCATTGTCTGAGTTGGGATACCATGCTTGCATATTAATTCATTCCCCACTGCAGTTGTTTGAAATATGCCTACCAATTACATGAATAAATACAGCAGTTATGGATTTCAAACCCATGCAGACATTAACCTTGATCTCCTGTTGTGTTTTTCATGGGCAACAAATACAAGGAAGCCCTGAAGCCCAGTTTCAAAAGCAGAGAATTTTTAGAGAAGTTTCATTGTTAAAACGTATAATATAATTGGAATATGTTCTCATGGTGACAATGAAACTTTGCTGCTTGTCTGCATGGCTCTCGGTGAAAGCAGATGGAGATAAGTGAAAGATGAGGACTCTGGGAAATCAGTGACAGAGGGCTCAGGGTCGGGAGCGCTGCAGCTGCGTTTTGGGTGTGTTCCACCTGGCAAATACCTTTTCGAGTGTTTCAGGTTCAGTGAACTCAGAATGTATTTTGCTAACTGCCTTTTCCATTCGCTTCTCAACCCCCTGTGAACTTAAGTGGCAATTTAATCCATCTGCTTCATATTCATTTACACTTATCTAAATGTTATTTGGAGAGAAAGAAATCTGAGAACTCTCTCTTTTAGATTTAGTTAATATAGCTTGCTTTTCAATTCCAGAAAGGAGAAGCATAAACAAATAAACACCGGGATCTTTTAGTCTAATTCATAACATAGGAGCCGTCTCTTGTAGCCATAGGCAATATTGTGACATAAGCATCTAATTTTTAGTATCTCTGTGTCTCCTACTTCACCATCATTTACCTTCTTTTGGTGTCCCCTTACATGCCCTGCTGTCCTAAAGTAGTCCTCCAACCTCATGATCCCCTAACACAGATCCCCATAATTTTGTAACTCCTGCTTTACTCACTGGCTGACTGTTCAACTGATAAGGGAATTCATGCTAAGATGTTCCTGGAAAATACTAGGATGAAACTAGCAATAACTAAACTTTATTGAAAGTTTACTACATGTCAGCAACTGGATTAGTTTATTATAATCTCATAACCATCCTGGAAGGAGGTAGTATTGTTATCCTCATTTGAAAGATGGAAGACGCAGAGAGGTTGAGTGACTTGCCCTTGGTCATACTGCTTGCACATTGCAGAGTAGAAACTGACACTCAGACCATCTAACTTCATGGCGGGCACTTGGCACTCTTAAGCCCCTATGCTCCCTGCCTCTTTTTGACTTACCACCTTCTCGAAGCATTTGCATTTAAGTGGCACTTCCTAGGACACCTTAATCTTAAAGAATGAATCTGAAGGTTCTGAAGAGGAACACGCATTGGGAGCTACAAAACAAGCCCTCAGGACTCTTGAACCATAAAAGCTGAGTGAATGGGTGAGGGAATTACTCCACTTTCATCTGAGGCTGACTCATAGGATGCAAAGATACAAAACTATTTTTCTTTGTGCGTATCCAGATATAACGCTACTTGTTTCAAAAATCTGTCCTGGTAATTTCAATGTAGACAGCAAACATTAATTAATTAAAAATGTGCCCTGGATTTCCCAGGCAGCTTGAGGCTCAGCAGCCTGAATTTGCTTTCCCTCCAACCTCCCCAGGACATTACTAACCCCCTCCTCTCTCCCCCTCAACATGATTATCTCAGTGTTGAGCTTCTCAAAGTGTGGTCTTCAGACCAGCCGCACCAGGGAACTTGATAAAAATAAAAATTCTTGGGCTCTGCCCCAGACCTACTGAATCAGAAACGCTGGGGTTGTAAATCTGTGCTTTAATCAGTCCTCCAGGTGATTCTGATCTACACCCAAGTTTGCAAACCACTGTCTCTATGGAAGGAGTCAATAAAGTGGAATATGGATCCTTATTAACCACACTCTGTGCTAAGAATAGTGGATAAACCAGAATACGGCTAGGTCTGGCTCCATTGGCAGCAAACATCCTTTGAAATGCAAAACATCAGATATAAGAGTCCAGGAGGAGACGTTAGAAATCTAAATGAGGAGGCAGAAAAAGCTTCAACAGCAATAAAGTACAAAGGACTGAAATCTCCACAGAGTCCTTATGGAACAGAGCAAGTCTGACATCTGACTCCAGTTACCCAAGGTCGGGAGGAGAGGCCCAAGAGGAGGTGGTATATGGTGGGAAAAGGCACCTGGGCTGACATAACAATGTACTGCAAGCTGGGGGGCTTAAACAACAGAATTTACCGTCCCACAGTTCTGGAGGCTAGAGATCTGAAATCAAGGTGTCACCAGGGACGAGTTCCCTCTGAAGGCACTAGGGAATGAACTGTTCCATGCTCTCTCTTAGCTTCTGCTAGCCTCGGGTGTTCCTTGGCTTCTAGATGCATGACTCGAATCCCTTGCTGGCACATGGCATTCTCCCCATGTCTTTATGTCGTCTTCCCTCTGTGCATTGTCTGTCTCTGTCCAAATTTCCCCCTTTTTATAAGAACATTAGTCATATTGGATTAGGGTCCCCTCTAATGTCCTGTTTTAAGTTGATTACCTCTATAACAACTCTTTCCAAATAAGGTCACATTCTGAGGTAGTAGGGTTAAGACTTAAACATGTCTTCTTCGGGGAACACAATTCAACCCTAAAAGTGCCTAGGGGGGAAAACATGGAATCAAGACAGGAGAAGGGCCCGGGGGAGTAGAGTGTGGTCCTTTGGTGGACGTAGCTCATAGAACAAGAGACAGTGGCTCCCCAAAACATGCACCTTTGGAGGTTTAGTGACCCTTTCTGTGCTTTTTTTCTGCCACACTTTAGATGTGGCCCTTTCTGGATCAGCCCCACTCCAGGCACAGATTCCCCCTTCCAACAATTGGCCGTACAGTGGAGTAGAGAGAACACTACATTACGGACAAAGGCTGTGAAGTGTATACTTTGCTCTCTGAGTATCAGTTTTTCATCTGTAGAAGCAAAATAATAATAATACCTATCTTACCTCCTGAGATATTATAGAATTTATCTGTTGAATTGGAAGTTTTGCTTATGGTAAACTCCATAAACTCTGTAAAGAACTCAATCACATGGAAGTACCAACGACTGATAACAGCTGAATGAGTTCCATCCTCCTCACTCCACAGGGGATTTTTAACGGATATTGAAGTTTTATACTAAAACATGCTATATGGTGTGGGCATGGGTGGGCGTAACAGGGCTGCTTCTTTAGAGTGCAAATTTTCCCACCTGCTTCTGGAACTCCAGAGAAGCTGTGGAGGGTTAATCAAGTTGTAGAGTGGGTTGCTAGAAGAGTGACATCTGCTACCTCACTGATGTGTCCTTACTGCTGAGGCTTCTACCTTTCTGACAGCCTTTGGCATGGAGATTGACTTTACACCCTACCAAAAGAGTGTCAACAATTGCTCCAGAGAAAACGGTGAATCATGAGCCGTGACAGACTCACTCTGAGAAGATAACAATCCTAGTCTCTGTTCTTCATCAAGGAATTTCTCTGAATTTCACTGTGTCTCCTCCGGAGTGACAGTCAGCTCTCACAATGAACTGCCTCTTCTTTTATAGGCCAAGCCTCCTCAATGCCTTTCTCTTTGTAGGCTTTAGCTATTGCATTTTCTCTAGCGTCTTAGATCTTACTCCAGTAGCTATGGTCCCACTTGGGAGGGGCATGATTTTGCTGCTTCCAAAATTCCAAGCTTCGTTGACAAGGCAGTCATTTCTCAGTGCCAGTCAGCCAGCCTGAGCCCACACCCAGATCTCTGTGAGGCCAATGATGCGGGGTCAGTGAGCTGAAGAAACGAAAGAAAGATTTCTTGGACTCTCGGGGTCTGGCAGTAGTGCTCTTTTATTTAGAGAATAGTATAGAATAGCATGGGGACACGACCCATGGGCAGTAAACAGCTGCTCCAATGTGTTGAGGGTTAAGGCTAAATTTATAAGGCCTGGGTACGTGACTTATTTTTACTAGACAAAGAAAAGATGATGTAAAAAGTCATTAAATGGTTTCAGTGCAGATGGGGTCTGGTTATTGTGTGGTCGTATAACTTTAGATGTGAATCTGGTCATATAGATCGGCATGTAGGCGAGGATGCCCTGGGCTTCTCTCCCTGGGGCAGCCTTAATCCACACCATGAAATCCATCGGGTCATATAGATCATACAGGCCAGGTAACCTTGGGCTTCTCCACCTGGGGCAGCCTTGATCCACATCAACCAATAGTTGTCCCCATGCCTTCCAGCAGCCATTTCTTCCTTACTGCTGCTCCCTGCACCATTTCCCTCCCATCTTTTTCTCAGCTTGTTTTCAACCTGTAAGGTGGAGCTGATACTACTGACCTTTGGGGTCGTCCATGGCAAGTGAGGGTGTAGCTGTTTTTTAATAGGAGACACAGCAGGGGAATAGCATCTGACTTTGGAATCCAGAGTTTGAATCTTAACTTAGCTACTTGGTAGCCGTGTAACTTAAGATACTTAACTCCTCTGACCCGAAATTCCTAATCTTTAAAATGAAAAACAGTATCTACTTCATGAAGTTATTGTGATAATTAAGAGAAATAATGTAAAAGTAAAATGTACATGCAAAATCACTCACATGGTGTTCTATACTAATTTGGTGATGTCTATTTAAAGCCAGCCTTGGCCACAGCTAGTGCAGTCGTCAGTTGCATTTCAGTTGAAGTCTGGTCCTTATCTTATTTACAATAGGACTGTTATGATCACCAGCCCAAAGCTAAGACACCAGATGCTGAAAGAGCTCTTGTCCCCAGCCCTGCACCAGTCAAAACAAAGGCTCGGGCTGCTATTTTGCTTGAGAGGTGTCACTAACCCCTGCAACTCCAACCAGCCTCTTTCTTTGTGAAGGTCATCTTCAAATGACCTACAGATCTAGAGGCTGCCCCTGGCCATGCCGTCATTAGCCAGTTCTAGCTGTTGACTCCTTGTTTGAAACTCTATTCTGGAAAGGCCCAGATCTCCAGGATGAAGACAAAGGCAAGGATAGGAATTTGAGTGACAGGAGGACACCACAGAGTGAGCATCTGCATTCCCTCAGTGCTGTTTTCTAGCCATGAGGCAGTCTTAGGCTGCATGAAGCTAGCCAAGATAGAGAAATATGACTTATTGTTGCCATGACTTCTACCACAAACAGCAGAAACAGCAGGCCTCTAGTACTAAGGGTCTGTCTCTCTTATGGCGAGAAAGTTAACCCCTTTCTATAATCTGGGTTTGCAAACTTCTCTGAGAACTGCTTCCCCAGAACTGCCTCCAAAATGGAGCAAATTGGAATGTGTGCCATTCTGCCCCCTCATTCCTGTGTTTTTCATTTGTATGCACCTTTTCCTATTTAAATCAAATTAGCATACAGTGAATGCATGATGGCCAGGGGAGTGTGTGCATAGCAAAGCCTTCACGGGGCCTCAACCCTCCTCAGTTTGATTTACTCAGCATTCTTGATTATCCTCACTATTGTGGTTAAACTGGTTTATAATTCTGCCATTTTTCTCTTCCCTTCTCAAGACGTGCTATGCAGTTTCTTCTGAATTTCCTAATTAACTCAATTTCTGCTAGCTAAATTTGATATCTTTCTTGTTCCTTTGTACCATAGATTACCCTTCTGGTCAATCTTTCCTCTTGATATTGGCATATAACACAGTTTCTCCGTTAATCACAGGCAAATGAGAAGGGCAATAAGTTTCACTTCAGGCAACAAGGACAGCCTGGGGTTGGCTCCTAGCATCACAGTCTTATTGGGCATCATGAGGGGACAAGAAGGTAGGAGGGAATTAAGATCACCTGTGTCATACAAGGAACTGGAAGGCAGGGGGACTATATTATCTTCTGCTGGAAAACCTCTCAATTATCACTTAAGGGCTAAAAACCAGAGCCTTTTTCCACTTATGGAGCTATATTTACTAGCACACAGGGTAGGGTTGATATGGCATCCTGAGAATTCTAAAGGCAAAGCTTTTGTGTTTGTGTGTGTTTATGTATGTAGTGGGGGTGTGAGTCGAGGTATGATAGCAAGAATTTGAAGTCAACCTTTTGCTTTAATTCATTCATAAAGAATGGCTTTTACTGGGTTATGCCTCTACCTGGCATCATGATGTGCCTACCCACCTCACAGAGCTAATATGGTCAAGCCTATATTTGGATTGTGAATAATCAACAATCTCCAAAGGATGCCAGTGCTGCCATCTTCCTTCTTTTCCCTCTTTGTCATCCATTTGGCATTTTGACAAAATCGCAGCTGTCCTTCCTCTGCCAAGCGCTGTTTGGCTCAGACAAGTAGCTTTGATTTTACATCTACCAGGAGAAGAAATTGAGAAGAACTTTAGTAGTGGTCCCCAGAATTGTATGTTACAGGTCAGAAGAATCGATTGACACTTAGAAGCTCAAATATGGCTCCCGATTCCCTGCTACTCTTCCACACCCATCTCAACTTATCCCATCCTTCACAACAGACCTCGAACAAAGGAGTGTCTACAAGTACTCAAGAACAAATTGTGAATCATCAGTTGTGACAGATACACTCTGAGGAACTGACAATCCTATTCTCCGTTCTCTTTTTTCCTCTAGGGATTTCTCTGAATTAAAGGTTCTGGTCTAATCTGTGGAAGAGACACAAATGAGGGCCCTCTCACTTACCATGTTACATGATTACATGCAAGAGGAAAGTAATTTCTCTGAGACAATTATTTGTAAAAAAGATGATAATATCTATAAACCGGGTGGTTATCATGATGAAATCAGATAGCGAACATAAATACTAAGCAGAGTGCCTGGGCACTTGGCACTCAAAATACAGGTTCTCATCCCACCTTCCCTGAGTGGGAATCACTTAGTGTTCAGGAGCAACTCACACCCAGGTGCTGGGGATGACCTGGAGACCACGTGCATAAAATACAGGGATAATGGGAACTCTCACCCTTCCCACCTCCTCCCACAGTCCCCCATTCCTGATTTCCTTTATAAAGAGGGTTCCAGTGCTAAGAGATAGTGTTCAACAGCCATATTAGTCTAAGGATAATGAACAGATATCTTTGAAGGGGGTGGAACATTAAAGGTTAAGTCAAATGAAACCACTCATTTTAGGAAATGTGCCATGTGACAAAGTAAAACCATGCCACACAGATAGGGAAGAGACTGTGGCAGAGGGATGGGGGACCTCCTCTCCTTGTAGACTCTGCTTCTGTGTCAGAACTGCTCTTCTCAGGATGTATATTGCACATTACAGCATCCACCAATTCCAGGAAGGGCTGTTAGAAATCATGTCCCTAGAGGAATTTACTGTAAGAAGGAGCAAGTGCCACTTGCCAGATAAATGGCTTTACTCATCTCCCCATAGGGAGATCTTTTATACTGAAGAGTCCTTTCTTGGGAGAATCCCTTCTCAGGTTTCTAGAATTCCCAGGGCCATTGAAAGCCCGTAACCTACTTTTACCTTGGCTCTGCGATTGCTCAGTGGCTGAAAGGAAGAGGAATCAAATTTAGAAATGTCTGAAAGGAAATCCAGATGCAGGCTATTATTAGATGAGAGGCAAGCTGAGGTTGTATCAGCTGCTGAGGTACTATCAATTATAATTGGATTTAGGACAGGATCTTAAATAAGAGCATGGACCTAAGTCCGTGAGAGCAGTGGGAATAATAAGCTTTCAAAACTTCCACTCTGCAGAAGCCAAGGCCACAACCATGGCTTATATATAACAGGTCTCGTTTCATATAATAAAAGAAACAAAAATGTATTTTTAGGAAAGGACAGGAAACTAGGAAGAAAATAAAGTTAATTGTGTTTCGGGGACTATCAATATTTCAAATAATTCTGTAAGAAGGGAAAAAAAAATCAAAGAATGTAGAAGAATGGAGTTTGGGAAGAACTCTCCAGCTTAGGAACCCACAGAGTTCACGGCTACCCAAATTTCTCCACCTGGCATTTAAATCTTTTATCCACTGGTCTACTTTAGCTGTCCAACCTTGCTGGATTTTAGTGATCCAGTTCCCAACTCCTCCCTTGACAGATGCAAAAACTGATAACCAGAGATTTTAAGGGATGGCCTACTCTTACACAGCTGGTTGATATTAGAGTTGACAAGAGAAGTAAAATCTCCTACAAAAATGTATTTCAATATATACAAAAATCTTTCATTAAACAGTATATTTCTACATGTAAGTGAGCGTATGTGTGTGTATGTTCATTCCTGGGTAATGACTATGGTTGATTTCTATTTTCTTCTTTCGTTTGTCTTTATTTTCCTCACTCTACTTATAAGACTGTTGGTTGATTTGAATAAAAAGGGAAGTTTAATAGCTTATTTGACTGGGAAGCTGAGGGACACTATCTCAGCGACAGGCGGAACAAGGGGCTCAAAGAAGGGTGCTCTCCTTCATTAGATTTTGTGACCTGTTTTACTCTGAGTGTTAGTCTCTTTCCTACCCACAGAAGATGAGCTTTCTCCACATGGCCAGGAAACATGGACAATGGCAACACCAGTCTTGGTTATTTCCACTCTGTAACTCTAGGAGAAAGAGAGTTTCTCCAGAGAATTCTCGTGGATCGTTGTGACCTAGGTAAATTCATAACTGCTTTCAGGAGAGGGGGACACTCTCACAGACACAACTGAGTCATGTACCTCTCCTGTTGCTGAGGGCACAACTCCATGGTAGACACCCCTGACACTACTTTATGGAGTGGAGGAAGAGTTAGTCCACAGAAGAAAGGAAACCAAACAACATGTTTGCTATGACATATGTTACTTTTTCAGTAAAAAAGAAAGAAAGAAAGAAAGAATATAGTTATTTTAAGGGAAAAATCTTCTGACTTTTCTGGTCTCTTCCCGTCATCCTATAGAGCCTCTCTTTCCTGTCTTCACTACTTTCTACTCCTACCACATTTGCTCCTGTCACTGTGATGTTGCTGGGATTTCCCTTTTTGGTTGAAATGAGCGTGGGGCCCAAGTGGAGACCTGGGTTCTAGTCCAACCTCTGCCATTAACCACTTGGCGTGAGTCTTGCCTTAACACCGTCTCCTTGGGCCGTGGTTCTTTTAAGTACATGAGTTGGGGAGGGACTCAAACGACTAATATACAGGCATAAGTATGAGGAGACTCCAAATAAGGTGTCTCCAATTTTCCCAACGGAAAGTACCACAGGCATGCAAAACGAGTTTATTCAATTATAACGAGTAAACTTTTCAGGATGCAACTAAATGTCAGAATATATTTATTTTTAACTTAGTTTATAGGCATATTAAAATAGCATATTTTATAAAGCAATAAGTATTCATATAGTACTTTTCTACCCTCAGATTTCATAAACAATTTTATTTAAACACATAAAATATTCAGTGTTAGCATCACCATCAATAAAGCCACTTTTGAATCATCTGACAGTTTTCCAGCGTACGCCGTCTTCAGTTCCATCTAAGTTTTTTGAGACGTAGTTCCTTTTGAATCTGTGTATGATGCTTTCACTGGCATTTATTATCCCTTGTCACAAATATTCATTCAAAAAACATTAGTATACTTGATTTCCATTTCTTTTGTGAGTGTGTTTCTGACAGTCAAGGCATAACTTATTAATATGTTGATTTTTCAAATGATCTTTAAAAGGCTTGTTTACAATGGCATCTGGCACTCAAATTATGAGCTCGTACCCCAGGAAAAATTACTACCTCTTTTTATTAGATTTCTTTTTTCCCTGTTTTCCACAACCTAATTCTCCACATGACCTTTATAAACATCCAAACTAACATTGATTGTGGGCATTTCAGGCTAAGGTGTTTAATCCAAAAAGATACTTTATTATTCCAAATAAAGTTATATAGATGGTGCCCCCTTTTTTTCGTGACTTTTGAAAGATGTGGATAAAGTGACTCCCTCTTTACTGAGGGGAAATTTTGGGAAAAAACTCTCACCTTAATATTAGAGTCAGAAAGGGAGGGAAGAGGAACAGTTGGCTAAAGCCAACAGTAGAGGAGAGGCAAGGAGGATGCCCGAGGAGTCGTGGTGGAGAATTAACTTTAGGTGACCTGCCTGCTGCCCTGGTACAAAGGCAGATATGTGGGCTGTGTTGAGCCACAGAAACCTAGGAGGGACCACTGCACCTAGAAGGATAGTTCTTGTCATGAGTTAAAGGAAATGGAAGAGGGGGTAGGTTTGAGAAGGATTTCTCTGCCTGGAGGGAGAGCCAGAAGAGAAACAAGTCCCCTGTTCCTGTTGCACCTCCATTTTCTTCAGTTGTAACATGTTGCAAGTCCTTTCTCTAGGGCACTTGCTATTCATGCAATGCCATATTTCAAATCTGAAACAGTCTGAAAACTGTTGATGACTATACCTGGGAAAAACTGAAGTAGACGAATTGTGAATACAAGGAATATGATGAATAATCTCCCTCATTTTCTGAGAGACGGTATGGAATTGCTTCCTGGATGTGGGGGTGAGACGTGATCATCCTGAAAGTTAAGACCATTAAATTCATGTTGTATTTAATATAAAATCAGAAAACAATGAGCGGCATTTGTCTTGGTTAATTTGCACAAGCAAGGAAAGCACTTCTGTGACACCTCTGTCAGATGACGTATTAGTTATACAAGTAAGCTAGTGTTTTTGAAAACAGTATTTCAGGGACCTAAATGAATAAAATAAACAATAACAATATTTGTTGATGAAGCATTTTCATGAACATTTCATTTGATCACGCAAACCTCAAGTAGGCAAGCATGACCATAATTCCTGTTTGGTGGATGAACACAAAACAGAGCTGTGGCGTGACTAAGTGCTTAAATCTACCTAGGTGAGGAGAGCCTGAACAATATTAGACTGGCCGTGATGCTCCCTCTCATGCTGCGAGTTCTGAAATCATCATATAGCCTGGCATTCAACCCAGGGCTGCAGCAACACTTTCCCCACCTCCTTTGCCTGGCAAAGTCTAGGCGGTCTAGCTGCTGGGCAGAATCCCGACTCTGCTTGAGGGAAAAATGCCCAGATTACCGTAAGACTCATACAGATAGATACTTTGTTTTAGGATTTCTTTGTTTTGCTGCTATTGTTTTAGTGAGACCCGGATGTGGCACATTTCGAATAGGACAAAAGGTTACAGTGAAAAATATCTTTTTGTCTTGTGTACTCTTGACTCTTAATCTTCCAGTTCCAGTCCCGAGAGGCAACGCTCAAACCACTCTCTTGGGAATGCTTCCAGAGAAATTCTCTCTCCGAGCACCTCATTGTTTATCCTTCCTGCCAATATTTTTTAACACAATTGGTAACATATTGAATTCTGCACCTTCTAATATCTCTTGGCGGTTGTTCCAGAGGTTGTTACACAAAAATCAACCTTATTCTTTATAGGGGCTACTTAGTATTCCATTGAAGGGATATGACATCATTTATTTATGGACATTTATGTTTCATAAACAATGCCGAGTTTGATCAGTCTGTGTACATAAGTGAAATCATCCTGCAGAAAAAATATCTACAGTGTAAACACTGTATCAAAAAGTCCATGAATTTAAAATTTGGAAGACATTACCAAATCGTCATTCAGAGATAGTAGGCTAAGTTGCTCTTGTACTAGTTACAAATGAGAGTACCCGTTTCCCCTCGTCAATGCTGTATATTACCAAACTTTCGATCATGGCCAAATTACTGGGTGAAAATTTACAGTTTTGATTTGTATTTCATATATTGAGAGTCAGCATATCTGAAGATCTGTTTCACAACAATGTGAATATATTTTAAACTACTGAACTGTACACTTAAAAATGGTTAAGATGGTAAAAAAAGGAATCAGTATAAATTCATGTATTTTAATATACCCTATTTGTGTTGTTTGTTCCTGTCCTCTGTCCATTTTTCTGTTAGCTTGATGCTTTTTTCCTTATTGGTTTTTAAGAGCTCTTTTTATACTAAGGAAAACAGTCCTTTGCAATCTGCTGCAAATATTTTCCCCAGTTTTTAATTTTTATGCGATTTATGGGTTTTTTTCCACATAGCTTTAGAAATGTTGCATGTGTAACTCAAGATACCAATTTATTAAAGACATCTAGTCTTTCCATCTTAGAAAATAGTTTCTTTAAAAAAAATTTTTAGTTTTCCTTATTCTCCCCAAAGCCCCCCAGTACATAATTGTATGTTTTAGTTGTGGGTCCTTCTAGTTGTGGCATGTGGGACACTGCCTCAGCGTGGCCTGATGAGCAGTGCTAGGTCTGAGGTCTGTGCCCAGGATCTGAACCAGTGAAACCCTGGGCAGCTGAAGCGGAGCACGCGAACTTAACCACTCAGCCACGTGGCCAGCTTCTGAAAATAATTTTTTCTTTTATGATTATTTACAGGGATTTTTTAGTGTTTTAATTATACTTTCATTTAAATCCTTAATTCATACAAAATATTTTTGTTGTAAGGAGTAGGGCAAGAATGTAACATTTTTCTGAGATAAATGTACAGTTGTTCCACTGTGTTCTATTAAATAATCCAGTTTTTCCTCCACTGAGTTAGAATGCCACCAAATTTCCACTGTAATTGAGTCTATTTCTGGACTCTCAATTCTCTTCAATTTATCAGTCTCTCTGTTTGTTTACAAGTCCCAAACTGTCTTTATTACTGTGATTTTACAATACACCTTGATTACTTAGAAATTTAACATTTACTTTTATGTTTTACTACTAAGTTATTAAATGTTTTACTTCTGATTAAGAAAAACTAAAACGGAGGCTAGAATTTGAATATACCCCTAAGCCAACCACCCATAGCCTTGTAACCAAAACTTCAAACTGTCCCGATTTTCCTGAAATGCTGACTCTGACCTTATGCAAAAAAGCTTTCTTCATTGTCAGCATGACCTTGCAGCTTCCTAACCAATCAGCTACAAGCAAGTAACCTTCTTCAGTACCACTGCCCTAAAAGGAATTTAGGTTTCTAGTAACCTACCACAATGGAAACAACCTACCTCCTCATCCGAACTCATTACTGAGCTGTCACTGCTGAGAGCAGAACTTCCTACACTTTGGATTTTGAAGTTTCCCTGTTCACCAATACTTTGCTTCTCAATAAATAAAACATTCATATTAAGTAAAACTCTCTGAATTTTCTTTTGACACTATTATCTGGGAAGAGCTATCTCTTCAACTACTATTAACTTTTTAAATATCCTGAACTACTCTATTCTACATTTTTCTTGTAAATGTATTATCTACTGACTCTCCTCTTGCCCTGAAAAACTGTGGTGTTTGTATTGGGATAATATTATAGTCATAGATAAGTTAAGAAGAATTAACATTGTTATTGAGCATTCCTATATGAGAATAGGGTGTTTACATTTATTCAAATCTTCTATTAGATCCCCTTATAACTCTAACTTTTCAAAACTTTTATTTATTTATTTATTTATTTATTTATTTTTAAGATTGGCACTTGAGCTAACAACTGTTGCCAATCTTTTTTTTTCTGCTTTTTCTCCCAAATCCCCCCAGTACATAGTTGTATACTTTAGTTGTGGGTCCTTCTAGTTGTGGCATGTGGGACACTGCCTCAACGTGGCCTGATGAGCAGTGCCATGTCCACACTCGGGATCTGAACCAGTGAAGCCCTGGGCCGCCGAAGTGGAGCGCGCTAACTTAACCACTCGGCCACTGGGCCGACCCCTTTAAAAACTTTTAATTAAAATATAGCACACATAGAGAAAAGTATAATGAGCATAAATGTATCACTACATTAACATACCTGCATAACTATTACCAGGTCAATAAGCAGAACATTACCAGCATCCCAAATGTTTCCGTGATATCTCCTCCCAATTACCACTCCTCATCTTCCTCCAAAATAATCACCGTCTTGACTTCTGGCCTTAAAATTTTTTGCTTCTTCTTGAACTTCACATAAATGAAATTGTACAGAACATATTCTTTTATGTCTGGCTTCTTTTACTCAACCTTATGTTGGTGAGATTCATCAAATGATTGTGAATAGCTGTAGTTTGTCCATTTTCATTTCTATATTGTACCCATTGCATAAATATACCACCATTTATTGAAGCATTCTATTATCACACACTGGAATTTTTTCAGTTTGGGTTATTAATATACACATATAAATGTTTTGGTTAATATTTCACACATTTCTGTTGAGTGCTGAGGAGTGAAATTGCTGGGCCATATGATACATGTATTTATAAATTTAATAGATGATGCTCGATGATTTTCCAAAATGATTGAAGTAGTTTACACTCCCACCAAAAGTGCATGAGTGCCAATTACTCATGTTCTTGCCAACACTTGACGTTGTCTGTCTTTTTAATTTTAGCCGTTTTGGTGGGTCACGTGGTGGTATTACTCTGTGTTTTAATATGTGGTTTTTCTGGTTCCAAAAGTGGTTCAGTGCCTTTTGTGTTGTGTGTGTTTGTTTTGGGCCACTTGGATAGCCTATCTTACAACTGCTTATTGTACTCTCTTGTCCATTTTTCTATTAAAATCTTTCATTTTTATGTTTCCGTATAGAAGTTATTGGAGTTTTTAAAGGTATTACGTATGTTTCTTAAGATTATTCCTATGTTTTTAAACTGGCATTCCAAATGAGGTATATTTTACTATTACATTTTCTTTTTTATTTTTTTTTAAGATTTTATTTTTCCTTTTTCTCCCCAAAGCCCCCCCAGTACATAGTTGTATATTCTTAGTTGGGGGTCCTTCTAGTTGTGACATGTGGGATGCTGCCTCAGTGTGGCCTGATGAGCAGTGTCATGTCCGCGCCCAGGATCCAAACCAGTGAAACCCTGGGCTGCTGAAGTGGAGCTCATGGACTTAACCACTCAGCCACAGGGCCGGCCCCACTATTACATTTTCTAATGCTTTTTGCCAGAGTACCTTTGGATTCTTCTAGGGGGGAACAAGACTCCTTAAATCTTTTTTCTTTGATAGTTCCATTAATGTCAAAATCTACTTTCATTTTGCTATCTTCAGTTCACAATAGGAAACTCTTATAGGTAGTAACTGACATTTATCTTGCTCAAGGCTTAACCTCTTAATGCTGTTCTCATCTGGGCTGTTGCTTTGACATGAATACTGGTCAATATTCACTTTTAAGAGTTATGTTAATGCTGGCTTACTTGCTGATTCTGCCATAATGAAATGTTCAACCCTCAAACCCAAAGGCCTCCAATTACAGAACTAAGGTCACTTCAGAACTCTCTTGGAATTACACACTGTAGGCTCTGGGATGAATTCATTCCTTAGCAGAGAAAACACAGTTCTCTTGGATCCATAATTTGGTGCTGAGTGAAGGATTTTGCTTATTTGTGAATTCTGTTCTCACCTTCGAACTCAGTTTCTACAACAGTGTTCTGACCATCAAAACCCGCGTAGTGCATCACAGTATTCAGCTGGGTCCCTGTCTTGCTCACTTAGACTTTAGTTTCTGCCTAGGCTTTTTATCAGATGCCCCAATTTCTCTGAAACTGAGGATTTCCTTTGACCCCCATTAGTCATCCAGGATAGGACAATGATTCCTAACCTGTGTGCCCACTGTTGGTTGCCAAATGCTGGGTGTCTTGGACATCTTAGTTTGCTGCTGTTGTATTTTCTTAATGTCATACTCTACCCACTTGTTTAGCTCAGTGAAACTCAATGGTTCTCAACACTGTGCCTTAAAATATCTTGGGGGATAAGGTTGCCAGATATAATAAGGACTCCCAGTTAAATTTGAATTTCACAGAAACAAAAAGTAATTTTTAGTATAAGTATGTCCCATATAATATTTGGAGCATACTTATACTAAAAATTTATTTGTTCTTTCTCTGAAATTTAAATTTAACTGGGCATCTTGTATTTTTATTTGTAGAACCTGGCAACTCCACTTGAGAAAGTTTTGAAAAATACTTGTACTTCAGCTCCACCACCTACCCTCACATGTAAAGATGTTGATTTAGCTGGTCTGTTGTGGGTTCTAAGCCAACTATTTATATTAAATGCTTCCCCGATGCTATTACTGTGTGGCCAAAGTTAAGACCACTGCTCTAATAGCTTGAGACTAAAATCTTCCCCATAACCTGATCTACCTCAGTGGTCTCATCTAATCTTTAGACTTGATTGTTCCTGGGCTTTCCATCGATCCATCCAACCAGCCATTCGCTCATTCAATACATGAGTGCCAACCCTAGGTCAAGCATATGGCTATTGAATCTTTGGGTTAGTTTCCAGAACATCCGTATGAGTAAATATGGCAATTTAGTAAAATTAGCCCCCAGAAGAAGTCAAGAAAGATTTCTATACTCTGACATATAAGGAAAAAAAACTCAATCACGTCTTCCAGGGGTTCTAAAACGTTCTAACTCATCTTTAATTCCATTTAATCAATTACATAAAGACAATAGTTGACTTAATGTTTCTAATTATAAGTAGATCAAAAGGAAATGCCCTATCCTGGTCATAGTAGAGTTAGTCCTAAGTTCTTATAGGCAGTCTTTGATGCAAGTAATTACCCTTAAAGCACTTCACCAATTAAACACATTATTCCTAAGAGATTCTCATATGCAGCATGTAAGTGATCATTTGTCATCTTGGCAGTTGGAGGAAAGTAATCCCAACTTTGAACAATGACTTGCTCTCTCGTGCCTACCATGAATATAGTGCTACAATGTCACTACAGTGGAATGAAGAGGACAACATACAAATTTCTTTGGCTGATTAGTGACCCTGCATCTTTCTCAGGGGCTCTTCAAAGATTTCTGTAGTATTTCCCCCAAAAACATACTTCATGAATTTTATGGTCACAATATAAATGTTCTTTCACCTTCTGACCTGTTGCTATAAAAATATTGAAGGAACTATAAAAGAATTCATAAGAACTTTGTCAAGTATGCTATGATGCAATGTCAGCTTCAACGTAATTTTCTGCAATTAAATAGCTGGTTTCCCTCTGAAAAAGATTTATATGGATTTTAGAAAACTTTATGCATTTCAGCTTAGAAAACTGGATGCATTTCAGTCTTCTGGAATGTAATGGTTTATCAAGCATAAGTGCTTGTGGTTATAAACCTAATTTCCCGCTTTTCATTTTTTTCCCTTGTGGGTATGTTAAGCCTGATTTATGATATTTTGATGTGTGGAACTTTTTAAAAAATAGACCCATAATGTAAGGATTATTTTTATTCTGCCCATATCAGAGGCCTGGTTCTGTAATTATGCAACTTTCTGAAATAGCACTGTTTTTTGCATACATACAATAACAACAATGAACCCATAGATTCATTAAGACTACCAAAGGGTAAGAGGTTGTTGCTATTGGTGGAGTTATACAACACGAAACTATTAATATAACACAAAAAACTCCACGAGGAGGAGAACAGAAGAGAGAATTTCAGAAGCAAGCTTCTTTATGGCTGTTACCACTTACATCCAGTTGAACATCTGGATTTTTCCAGAATTGAGCCCCTGTCCTGACACCCGTGTGGGAGTGAGTGCAGCACGGTGGGTGGGTGTGCAGCCTCTGGAGTCAGACTGGTCCTCGTGCTGGCTGTGCATTGATTAGCCATGTAAGCCTAATGCCTCAGGGACCTCTTTAACTCTCAAGTTTTTTCTCTTGAAATATGGGGATGAAAATACCAGACTCATAGGGGAATTGTTCTTATGAGAGTTGAATGAGGTAATATATGCTAAGTGCCTAGCAGTGGCTGGTACTAGTAAGTGAACTATTGATATTATTACTGTTTACAATATAGTAAGAAAGCAGAAGTTCTGGAGTACTTTAGCAGGCATCACCAATTGCATCAGTACTTTAACCCACCAATTTTCCTTCCTTATTCCACCCCCGCTTTTCTCATTTTACATTAAAATGAGTCCCTTCAGTCCCTACCTATTGTCTCTTCCTAATTGTGCCTCAGTGGCTTCTCTTCTTCTCTGTTTCTCTCTATTTTTTTTAAACATAGAGTAAGAGTCAAGTCATTCTTCACTCTGGACTGTGCTCTCTAGCGATGCTCTCTCTTCACTATGGCAGCAATGAGAGTATGGGACATTTACATGGCACTCACTCTGTGCCAGGCACTCTCTAAGGACTTTGGGTATACTAACTTATTTCATCTTTATAACAACTCCGTAAGTGCTATTATCCTCCTCATTTACTGATGAGGAAACTGAGGCCCAAAGTAAATAATTTACCCATGATCACACAGCTTAGCAGAGCCAGGATTTGAACTCCAGGGGTCTGGCTCTGGAATTTATGTTCTCAACCATTACTCGATAGTGCCCCTCTGGACGACTATTAGGAGTTAGGCAGTTGCAACACAGCGACACTTAGACTCACAGGATTCACCCCACACAGTGAGAACACAGGCATAGCGATTTTTCAAAAGTCACAGCAGGTCAAACACTAGTGCTTCCATGACTGCAAACCATGTTGCTCCATCTCAGGCTTCCTCTGACTCAAAACGAAGTGCTCCAGTTGACTGGTCTTAAAGGGTCTAATATTTGCATATCGTTTTTTTCTGTTCCACCCTTCACCAATTCTAAAAGGCTCTGATATTGTCTTTGTTCTTCTTGTAGCCAGTGTGGGTGTGTGTGTTCTAGTCGTTTTTTGATAACTGGATGTTTTTTGACATCTGGGCTTTGTTTCAGATCATCTTCAGAAAGATGAGGGCACTCTGGTAATTTGTTTCTATTGAATTCGAGGAAGGATCCTTCGAGGAAGGATGTTTGAGAGAAATCGCTACGTTCTGATTTGTCAACAGAGGGAGATTAGTTAGGAATTTTGAGTTAATCTTTCCCTCAGAATTTATGGAATTCTGGCTTAGTAGGAAGCCTCACTAATGTGTGAGGGATGAAGTTTCAGTCACGAAAATACAGATTTTCTGTAATCAATAACAGCAGGAACCATGATTTTTGCCTCATTTCTTAAAGCACTATTCCCAAACACGAGTGCCCTGAGATTAATCAAGGACAAGATTTTTTCGTTTGCATCTGTAGGTTCTGGCTTCTTTAGGGCTCAGATTTACATACCCTTGGAATTTGTTGGCTGGAATTTAAAACAGATGGCCACATGCTTTTTTCCCTCTAGGAAACTTGCTTGGTTATTTGTCCTCTAGTTCTCATGGTAACCAAAGAAGGTTGTTAACATTTTTTTTTCTCAGAAAGTAAAATCAGCAGAGCCGTCAGGACAGGTGCAGCTGTTTGCTGAGGGCCTGACCTTTTGTTGTATTTTCTGGCTTGTGGATTCTTATTACACCTGTGCCTTGTTTTTAGTGACATATAGCAAGAAAAAGAACCCAGAATGAAACCTTTGTTGCAGAGAGCCTATTTAATAATTTTCCGTGCTATAAAAAAAATAAAAATTTCCCTGCAACATCAGATCTTTGGTAATGAAGGCCAAGTTTGTCGCCAAGTTTGTCCTTTCAATAGGTGGCATATGCCTGGGACCATAGTAGATAACCTTCACATGTTGCAGATTTGTCATCTCAGAATTTCTGGAAGTACTTCGTGGCATTTTCTTTTCAGCCAGTAGATGAGATATGGAAGCAAAGTCACCTAAAAAGGATCTGGCTAAGGTGCCAACCAAGGACTGAATGTGAACTTTCACTAATTGTGTATTTGCAGTGTGTCCACCACGATTCCTTGAAATGGGATGACGTTTCATATGCCACTGAATGGCTGGGCACAGATCCCGGGAAGAGCTACTATTACTGCTACATATGGAAGCGTGTACAGTTGCAGGATCCTGGGAGTCTACAAGTAAACATGCTCAATTATTGGGGTCTAAAGAAAAGAAAAATCAAGAGTTTACTGGCAAATCGCTGGATCTGGTTATATCGTCTTCCCCTGTCTGGGTGACTACATGGTATTAAGCCAATAAGCACAGAGACTAGGCACAGCTGGAGAATTACAGCTTTTTACAGTTGATGAAAATACAGCTGCAGATCAATGGAACAAGATTGAGAGCCCAGAAGTAAACCCACACGTTTATGGACAGCTAATATTCGACAAGGGAGCCAAGAGCATACGATGGAGAAAGGAGAGTCTCTTCAATAAATGGTGTTGGGAAAACTGGACAGCCACATGCAAAAGAATGAAAGTAGACCATTCTCTTACACCATGCACAAAAATCAACTCAAAATGGATTAAAGACTTGAATGTAAGACCCGAAACCATGAGACTTCTAGAAGAAAACATAGGCAGTACGCTCTATGACATTGGTCTGAGTAGCATATTTTCAAGTCCCATGTCTGACTGGGCAAGGGAAACAAAAGAAAAAATGAACAAATGGGACTACATCAAACTGAAAAGTTTCTGCAGAGCAAAGGAAACCATCAAGAAAACGAAAAGACAACCTAACAATTGGGAGAAGATATTTGCAAACCACATATCAGATAAGGGGTTAATATCCAAAATATACAAAGAACTCATACAGCTCAGCAACAAAAAAACCAACAATCCCATTAGAAAATGGGCAAAAGATCTGAACAGAGATTTCTCCAAAGAAGATATACAGATGGCCAACAGGCATATGAAAAGATGCTCAACATCATTAGCTACCAGGGAAATGCAAATCAAAACTACAATGAGGTATCACCTCACTCCAGTCAGAATGGCTATAATTAACAAGACAGGAAACAAGAAATGTTGGAGAGGGTGTGGAGAGAAGGGAACCCTTGTTCACTACTGGTGGCGGTGCAAACTGGTGCAGCCACTATGGAAAGCAGTTTGGAGTAGCCTCAGAAAATTAAGGATAGATCTACCATATGATCCAGCTATTCCACTGCTGGGTATTTATCCAAAGAACTTGAAAACACAGAGGCATAAAGATACTTGCACCCCTATGTTCATCACGGCATTATACACAATAGCCAAGACATGGAAGCAACCTAGGTGCCCATCAAGGGACAAATGGATAAAGAAGATGTGGTATTTATACATGATGGACTACTACTCAGCCATAAGAAATGACGAAATCCGGCCATTTGTGACAACATGGATGGACCTTGAGGGTATTATGCTGAGTGCAATAAGTCAGAGGGAGAAAGTCAAATACCATATGATCTCACTCATAAGTAGAAGATAAAAACGACAAAAAAAAAACCAAAACACATAGCATTGGAGATTGGACTGGTGGTTACCATTGGGGAAGTGGGGAGGGGAGGGGGCAAAAGGGGTGATTAGGGTCACATGTGAGGGGATGCACTATAATTAGTGTTCAGGTGGTGACCATGATGTGATGTATCCTGAATTTTAAATATGATGTACATCTGAAAAAAATAAGAATTAAAATAAAAAAAGAAAGAAAAAGAAAATACAGCTGCAAAGTAGCTAGTGTTATGGACAATCTTAGAACAAAATGGGCATTTGCAGTAAGAGACAATTCCTAGTGTACTTGAGCCCATCTTTGGACTGGTAATTTTTCCCATTCATGGATTATCTACCACAGTCATGCTTTTTTCTGTTGTTGCTCTGGATAGTCTTGTCACTTGCTTTGTTAAAAGAAAAGAATCATGTTGTAAATTTGTGAGTGAAATTAGATATATTTTTGTTCCAAAAGCAGATGTGTACAGGTAAGGCAGGCCAAAACAGCCAGAAATAAATATATCTGGTCGCCATTGTTGTCTGAAATACTGAAAGTGATGTTGGATGAGTTGTTTCCAAGGTGACTTTGATGAGGCATGAAAAACTTATTTTGTGTGCTTTCCTTGCGTGTGGGGGATATTAGCTAAAGCCTCTTCACTCATATGACATTCTATATAATCTTTTGTCACAATTTTTAAGATCTAGGATAATGACGATGCAAGATTGTTACTATGGAGTTGTACATTAAATCTGGATGGAATTTTCTTTTAAAGATTTTATTTTTTCTTTTTCTCCCCCCAGTACATAGTTGTGTATTTTTAGTTGTGGGTTCTTCTAGTTGTGGCACTTGGGATGCCACCTCAGCATGGCCTGATGAGCAGTGCCATGTCCGCGCCCAGGATCCAAACCGGCGAAACCCTGGGTTGCCGAAACGGACCGTGTGAACTTAAGCACTCAGCCACGGGGCTGGCCCCCTGGCTGGAATTTTTTGACTAACCCGGTGATCAGAGTGATTGCATAGGTTGTATATATTGGTGGACATTGCTGTCATTTTCTGTCATCTTGGGAGTTTGCTCAGTCCAAGTAGATACTTTAAGGTTGATAAAGAGGCAGGATAACACAATGATCATACGCTTAAGCTTTGGAGTCAGACAGACTTGAACTCAAATTCTGGTTCCTCCACTTAGTAGCTGCATGATTTTGGACAAGTACATAACTTTTCTTAGCTTCAGGTTCTCATGCGTAAAAAGGGACAGAAATTATACTCCTTTCAGAAGTTTTCTGTGAGTATTTAGGATACAATCCAAGTAAAGTGCTTAGTACATTGCCTGGTTGGTATCAAGCACTCAATAAATGTTATCTAAAGCTACTACAGTGAAGAGAGTCAGAATTTAGCTCATTTGGTCTTTTCATCTTTCAGCGTGGAAGATGTTGCTGGTGTTAAAAAAAATTTATTCAGGCACTTGTAAAATTTATTCAGGTGGTAGGGAAGACTCTATTCAAGAAGGGGACTATTGCAATGGGGTTTCACCGTAGGGGAGAGAGACTGAGCTCAACTCTGAATAGAATGAGAACTAGTGTGGGTTATAACCAGTACCCAGGTGGGGGTCAGCGGATGGAAAATTACTAAGAGGAAACATCAAGGCTAGGTGGATTTTTGCGAGACTGACTCATCAGGACTTCTGCTGAAGGTAGGCCAGGGTCATACGATTTCAAGGATGGGGGGATTTTCCCTAAACTGACCCAGCAGGATTTTTGGTAAAAGTGGACTAAGCTGGCCGAGAACAGAGCCCAAGGTCAGGGCCTAGTCAAGAAGAGGTCTCAGAGGAGCCTGACTCAAGTTTGATCAAGGGGATTTTGTCACTTGTATAAGGGAGATAAATATTATATAGGACATAAATACCAACAAACATTTGTTGAGTGCCTTATGAATATTAGGCTCTGTGCAAATCACTTAATAAATGTTCATTATTTCATTCAACCCCTACAACAATCCTAGAGTAGATACTATTGGTCTCATTTTACACCCATGGAAATTGAGGTTCAGAATGGTCAAGGGATTTTCACAAGATTATCCAGGTAGACTGACAAAGCTGGAATCTGAATCCAGAGTTTCCTGACTCCACAAACCAGCATTGGTGGGCACTGCTCCATCTTGTATATGCGTGGCTGCATGGATGGATCTAATCTCACCTCCAGTGCTCAGCAAATATTTACAGTGAATGAATGAATGAATATCTATGAGAACAGCAAGTTACAATTGTTTTCAACAGGTTCAGAGGAGTTATAAATTCTGCAAAAATTAATTTGTGATACCAAAGTCAAGGCAGAGACCATTCTTCAGTCTCATTATCCTAAGCGCCATAATGGCGGGAACCAAAAGGTTTTATAGGGGCATCTTCTTGAATAAGAAAAATAAAAATGTGGTGGGACATGTGAATCTGGCTGTGAGTATGTTTGCACATACAAGCACTTAAAACAAGTGGCAAACAGACATAGTACATATAAGGAAATCTATCATTGAGAAAACATCCTGAGTGCATTGCCTTCTGTGGTATCCTGTGGATAAATATTTATTCTTTCTTCAGCCATTTTTCTCCTTTTTTACAGAATTCCTTGATCACCCACAGGGGTACCATCTTAGAAAATGTGATCTGATGTTGCATTTTGTGCAACCTAAAGGACAATATTTTAAAACAGACATGATATACAAATTGTAAGAGGGAATATTTAAATGTTTCTTCCAGAGTTAGAGTGAAATCCCTTAAACTGAGTTTTAATTTCTTTTTAAATTTGACTTTAAGACCATAATTCTGTGAGTGATAGTTGCATTTTCTGGGGCCAAGTTTACTGTATTTTAATCCAAGACTCTTCTGTGGATAATTTCTGTCTTTAATAATCTTATCTTTAATAACATAGGGGAAACAAAATAATTTCTTCATTCTGTGAAAGTCACAAAAGAATGGCTTAGGGTGGGTTCAGAAACCCTCACAAGGGGATATAGGTTTGTGACTACTCTGGTTCTCGAGATTCTCCCAATATTTGGTATAGAGCCGGATTCATAGTAGATACTCAAGAAATATTTGTTGGACGAACAGATGAGTTTTTGCCATAGCTAAAACGTCCCTGAGCCCGGACTGGACTGTGGCAGGGGGAAGCTTTGATTTTCTTTTGTTGGGTTAGTTAATGAAGTCACACTGATGATACATAAAAGTCGATAAAAAAATGAATGACGAATTTACAAACATTTATATTTAAGTGTTAGGAAATATGGTAAGATTAGGAAAACAGTTAGGACAATGATTTGTACAGAGTTGACTAGTTCAGGCAATGAACACTTCACGAATTACAGTTTAACAAGTTAAACATCACATGACACAAACACATATGACAGACAGTGCTTCTGATTTTGATATTAACATACCATCAATTATACACCTGGGAAATATTGCCAGTTCAGTTTTGAGTTAGGAAATATATAATTTTTTGATAGGACATTTCAAATTACAACATATCTCAGGCAGCATGCAGGAAAAGTCATTTATTGTACATTTGTTAGCACACACCTTGAAACAAGCTTCCAGTTTTTGGTAGTTAAATGAAGAATATAGAAACCATTGAACTGATAGTATGGTTGAAACCAGCAATTGTATTGACTGAGAGAGAGCATTTCTGGTAAAAATAAAACTCTCTGAATTGATTCATTAGGAAAGTGCACAGTGATCATAAACTCAATTCTTTAAAAATGGTTTTTCACAATTAATTCTCATTTATTGGTGATACAGCAGCTGCAGGAAATCTGAATTCTGAGAGCTGGTTGTACATAACAGCAGGAATTTATTCTTTTGTGGGCTCACATGATTACAACAACGATGCTTAGCATTTGAAATCACATATTATAACAACGGCGCTATACAAACATCACAAATATTTGGTGTTTCAGAGTCTTAACAAATATTATGCTGTGGTTATTTCACAAAGAGACTAGATTAACAGGCAGTGTAAATCACATATATCTTAAGATTTTAAAAATACATTTTATACAATAGATTTCTAATTTCTTCACTAGCATTTAATTTTGGTGGTTTCATTTTTTGTCTCATACTTAGAGTCTTTAAAGAAACTATGAATATCTGGCTCATGCCAAGAAAGTCAATAGGATTGATGTTTCCCCACAGGAATATGGCTGAGTGTACATTGAATCACGGAGTCAATAAAGCAACATCTAACTTATAACAGATTATATTGAAAATTCAAATAAAATATATTTTAAAAGACAGCAGTTTGAACAAAACTACAGGAATCAAAAATTTTATTTACAAAATAGTTGGATACATTTTTTAAATGGCTAGTTCTTGCTAACTGCACAAATTAAATATCCTTGGTGCACCTAGCCTGTTCACCATCTATGCAGCATTGTTAGACCTCTGAGTTAACTTACATGAGATGGTTAGGTGGGAGAATTAGATGGCAATCTCCATCCACTCGAGGTGCTTGAAAGGGAATGGTTTAATGCCTTCCATGTTAGACAAGATCTGTCATTAATATCGGTGCCCTTAATTCAAAAAGATTAGCTGAAATTGCCAAATGTAATTTAGTGCAGTATAAGAATTATAGGAAAGACTGATAAATTTACCATTGGATCTTGGAATTCTAATCCAGTACTATGCATTTGATCCAAGTCATTATACCTTTCATTTCCAAGGCATCTGTATATTACATTGACTTAAAAAATATTTTCCTTGGTCCTTAGAAATACAAAATATTGATTTTTAAAAGATAGAGGATGATAAGGTGAGCATTTCTTATAATCACATTCATAATAAAAGAAGTTAATCTACATTTTACAGATCATTAAACAATGGTCTTTGGCAGAAGACATTATAAATAACTTCCTCCACTGTTCACATTTCAGGTCGGCCATTTTCCTTTTTGATGACATCAGGTGTATTGTCACTTATTCACTACTATAAGTTAAAAGGAAAACACCACAGATATAAAAATATTTACGTTTACCACATATTCTTTTTGAAAGTTAAATTCAAAGTGTATTGATTCATTGATACTACAGAAGATATTTTACACAGGCATTTCTAACAGTGTTGCTTAAGATCATAATTTTAGCAATATGGCCAGCAAAGAGGGTATGAGTACCTTTATTCCCCACAAAATATTATCACTGAAATACACTGAAAGAATCCACTGGAATCTTTTTGATTATTATACATTGTGTTTCCCACAAAATGAGTAATATATGATGCATGTACCTTTATATATATGTGTGTGCGTGTGTGGTTGTGTGTGTGTACTCAAAATGGCAAGTCTTAGAGACTACATTCATTGGCATGAAAGAATAAAAATGGAAATATCAGTGAAGTATCCAAATGTATTACTGACATACCACTACTCCGGAATTTCAAAGCATAGTGAAGTTATTTAAAAAAATAGTTTTAGACATGTGAACACTTCAGGATCAACTAGAGGAACATGAGGATTGCTTACTTCATTTTTCAAGGTAAGATCTCATCTCCATTTTTGCCTTTCTCCTTTTCACTCTCCCTTTCTCTGTCTTTGAAGGTTATTTGCGATGGGCCCTTTAACTTGTGCATACAGGGTGTGAACAGGCTGGTCTTTTGTTTTTTGTCCCATGCGGGGAATTCATGATCACCTCTCAGGAAGAGGGGGTTTCTGGCACAATGATCTGTCACCCTTTGTTTATGGCTTGCCTGTTGTGCTGGCTCAGAATGAGTTCAGTTTACTATCAAACATAGCCACCAAGCTTATTCAGTGTGTAAAAATTACCATCGTAACCATCAAAGACGAGAAAGAAGTTTTAAATTTGTTCCCTACTGGAATCCTTCCCCTTGCCTGCCCCTCATAGAACACCCCAGTGGCACAGAGCAGTGTTTTGTGCATATATACAGTATGTACAACATGCTAGTTCCTTCCTTTGCCCTTGTCTAGGAAGCTACAAATGTCTCTGCAGTCTGAGCTTCCTGCTGTCTACAAAAGTCAATGGATGAAACCCAGGGAAATCCCCGTTGTAATAACAGTTGTGCCAATGATTATTATTATGGCTTATTAGAATAGTGTTGAATTGCACCACTGACCTATGAAAAATCACCATGAAGAGCACTGAAAGGCAAAGCTGTTGGGAGATGAAAACAAATGACCTATTACCTTGTCAAGTCAAGGCCTTTTTAATGTACCACATAAGTAAGGGTCTCTAGAGTTTGGACCTTTTTTTCCTAAGCTTTCTGACAGAAATTTTAAACCTAGGTTTGTTTCAAGATTTCAAGGCTTAAACCAGTAACACAAACCATGGATGTGGACAAAGGCAAGCCATCACTGTAGCTTCGTCTTGGGCTTAAGGGTGTAAAAAACTGCTGTGGACTATAAAGGTCTGGAAGGAGGTCAAGGCTCTGGATCTGAGTGAATCCCAGTCAATCTGATCCAGCCCCTCCCGCTGCAAAGGTGTATTTCCCATCACCAAAGCGCCTTGACATTGGTGATTATTCTAAGAAGGATCTTCTTATGAGGCTTTAACTTTGAGTAAAAGACAGAATATGCAAACCGAGATGGACACAGAGGGAGGAGCGCTGGGCTTTAGCTGGGGCTATCTGGTGATCAGGTGTGAGAGAGAGGATTAGAACAATGGGGAAGAGCCAATGAGAAAATGCTCTTGGAGACAGACAATGGACAATGCTCAAGCTTTGACCGGCAACAGGAGAGTAACACAGATTTTAGAGAAGCATATAGAACACATGATACATCAGTTATTCTTTTTCAGTAATTCCTGAATATCTTATAAGCCATTCCAAAATATCTTATAAGTTTGGCTCCTTCTCAGGGAGGTTGGAGGGACACTTATAGAGTTTTTCTCCAGAATATGATTGTAGAGCTTCTACTTTAGGCTTTCTTCATATACTTTGATTACTTTTCTAGATCAAAAGGAAGGACCAAAATACAGATGGGTGTTTTAAGTACCTATAAATGTGATATTTTCAGGTTAGATTTTAGGAAACATATACACATGTGCACACACACATAACCCACAATCTTAAGTACATTTTCATAAGACTCTGGTTCTGTACCAATTCAAATGAGCCTAGAAAGGAGCTCCCAGGGGTCTTGGGATGATATTTACATTGTCTGTGGTTTCAAGGTTTTATGAGCCACATGAGTCTTTGAAACTACCTTCTAAAACCAAAATTCACTCATAACCAGTAGTCGTTTAGGCTCAGTCCACACCCACTCTTTAAACCACTAGACTGTGTAGCTCACCACTGTTACATGACGGTTTAGCATGAAGGCAAATGGCCAGAGCTAATCAATTAAGAGAAAGGTGTCCAAAGTCATTCTCTAGGCCCTGGGCTGTCAGGGAAAGCAGATTAGCTGTTGGTTTTTTAAAAGAACTGGAAAAGCTGATTAGAAATCTCTCTGATTGAAGAGCCTGCCAGAAGCTCAGTTATCCCAGTAAAGAATATTTGTAAGGATTAATTTTCTTTCAAATATTTTAAGTCCAAATGGCGGACCTTTTTGTCCATATCTCAGAATGTATTGGGCCTAGATGGAATCTACCATTTAAGTTTTTTGTGTGTGAGAAAGCAGAGTTAAACAGTGAGTGACATTAACTTTTCTTGACCACTCAGAGCGCTGTTTAGTACTTCTCAAACTTGACCATGTATCAGAATCATCCCAAAGGCTTGTTAAAACCCACATTGCTGGGCCCACTCCCAGAATTTCTGGTTCACAGGTCTGGGCTGGGGTCTCAGGTGGGACTAAGGAATTTGTGTATCTAACAAATTCCAAAGTTGCTGCTGAGGCTGCTTTGTCAGAGCCCAAATGTTAAGAATCACTGTAATAGCTTGTTCTAAAACAATCTATAGTTACCTAAATCGCCTTAATTGTGCTCCCAGGACAAAGCTTTTTCCTGGGAATGTGAAGGTCAATATTAGATTTTTTTCTCCCCAGACATTCTTATAATTTAGGTCAGGGACAGATTTCACTTGGTGCTGGTTTAATTATAGAGAATCTAGAGGTTCAGAAGTTTAAGCACCTTATCAGCATATGCAGCAAAACTGTACATAAAATATGACTCAGACTCATGCTCTAACCTATGACCTTCCTCTGAACGGAATATGATTTTTCTATATAGTTAAACTTGAGTCCCTAAAAGGCTATTTGTGGGAGATTCTACAGCATCTCTTCCGAGGGTATTATTTCAGTAATAGCATTAAATTTCTCTCTTGCCACACGGGTGATATTTTCCCTATTACCTCAGAATGATTAGCATGATAACAGCTAAGTTTGTTCATTTCTTCAGTGAACACAAAGGTTTGTTGACTTTTCTAGTAAAATTATTTTTAAAGTATATCAAATGCAAGGACCTATTTAAAGGAGTAAAGAGAGAGCAAGAACATCAAGAGGCAATCCATGAAATTCAGCTGATGAGGCATTAGGTGAACAAACTGTCAGGACATGTAGTTAGAGATTGCAGTTTGTTTGACTGACAGGTGGACTTGGGTCAATTCAAGAGGCTGGATTGGCACAAGGAGTTGAGAAAGAAGAGACGCGAGTTCGTGTGAATGAGCAGCAGCCTATGCAGAAGGAAGGCTCAGTCTATTCATGGGTTCTCTGCCTTAAACCAAGCACCTTCTGCTGATTGACAGAGCTACCAGAATGGCTTAAGGCAGTCATCTCCAGAAAATGCTTATGGTGCAGATTTGTTTAAAAAAAGACAGAAAAACCTACCTTTCCAATTTAGGATTTCCTAATCAACTGTGAAATGGGGGTCAAACTCCTCATGAGGGACTTGTCAAAATATAAAAATACGATGCCTACTGCAACTGAATAGCAGCTCTATATAAAGATTTATAATGAGAGAAGGAAAACTAATTTTATCCCTAGGACTAAGTCATAGAAATTACTATAGTTATAATAAAAATATTATCTATTTTAATTTTCTGCCTCCATAGTGAGGCTCACAAGATCACTTTATCTGTTGCAATGTCGGGAATTTTGTTTACCTTTCCCCCTGACAAATTGGGCTTTGTGGCTTAGTGCTAATAAAACTGGAATATATTACTGCTATGATGTTGAAATGGTTTTGCCATTTCCGATGACATTCTAACTGGGATTCCTTCAAGAGAAAGCTTACATTTATTCCACTAAAACATTTTTTGTTTATATAAGCAGAGTTCACCATGATTGCTGTTTTTTCTTTCTATCTTTTCCCCACGGCAATGTCTACATCCTCTTGCTGTATTTTCTCCAACTCTGTTCAATTTCAGATTGCTAATGAGGCATTTGGATTGTGGCAAACCTGATGATTGCTAGGGGTGGGATTTAAGTCTTTTTGTAAAATCTTTTCGAGTAGTCATTTTCTCCATAACAAGGGAGGCATTTAAGATGTCGAATCTGCAGCACATGTAACTCTTTTTTTATCTTCTTTTAGGATACCTGTATCTTTTAATATTTTTCTGCCTGCTCGGTGTGCATCCTGTTTATAATCACACACTTTGGTATAAAATTACTGCTGTCAGTCTCTTCCTCCTAAAAGGTTGTCATTAAGTACAAAGAATGAACAATGGCACTATCGTGGGAAACTGTGTGAACTTAAAGTTCACGTTTAGAAGAATAGTGGATTTAGTCTTAGGAAAGTCACTAATATGGAATCCACTGTAAACTTGTTAAATTTTCTGTTGTACACATCCCCCAAAGGGAGAAACTTTTCATTCCCCTTAGGGATGGGACTTTTTTTTTTTTCAGCAATGCACAAAGAATTATTTCAGAATAAGTCTTTAAATTCCTGTCAGACTTCACGTGGTTTTATTGGCTTGACACTTGCACTGGTAATCAAGTAGTATGAGGAGCAAGTGATTCACAAGGTCAAGCACCTTCGACCCATACCCACTGGCTGATAACAGGGAACCACGGATCATGGAGTGCTTGATGTGTTCTGGAAAATCAAGCTAAAGGTAAAGTTCCTCCATTTAATGAGGGGGAAATTCAAGTCCAGAGAGAGCTAAAGATTCATAAGCCTCTAAAACAATTAAGTACTAATTTTCAAAAGAGGCAAGCCTTTGGGTCTCCTCTCTGGTGACTGATTTTAAAAGGAAGAGAAAACTGTGTACTCAGACATGGGGACTGAGGTCTTCTCTTCTAGTTGGCTGTTTAACGGTGACAGCTGGAGCTGTAATTCACTGAACTAGAACCAGATGCCTCAAAGTCGAAAGGGCAACAGGAAGAGTTAAGAAAATCTGGTGATACATTAGTATCAACATCCAATAGAAAAAAAAAATTAGCAACAAGAAGACAAATGAACTTTGTTATAAGTTATTCCCAACTCAAAATGTTAAATGAAAGACCACACGTCAACCTCACACAGGGTTTGGCTCATTGTAGAGTTTGAATCTGTTAGTCGAGTCTGAATCCATTTATCTCATTGGTGAAAGACAATGGGAAATTAAGAAAATTAGTATTTCTATGTCTATTAAAGCAAAACTCCTTGATAGGTTTCAGAACGACCCCCATTAAGGAGTCTCAAGTTGATAAAATGTCTCTAGACCAAAATGGAAGGTTAATTTAATTAGAGTGCCATAACTGGACTCTTCCTGACTAAATTCAAGGCTAGTGTTAATTTTCTTGAAATTATTTTGTCTTGAATTCTTCATACCAACTTAGGGTGCCTAGTACAATACTTGCATGAAATAAATGCTTGATGTTTATGGAATTGTATAATTGAAAAAATATAATAGACTGACATTTGAGTTAAAAATTGCTCCACTGCCGTTACTGTATAGATATTTTTGAAAAGTTTTAACTGAATGTAAAGTGAGTCGATGATCCTGGAAGACAGACTTGCTGCCAAATTGACTAATTTTCTGCCCTCTTTGGTTTAACCTCTTTCTGATTCTTTTTCCTCGTCATTTGCCAGTTATATTTGTCTAGCTCCAGTTCCAGATCTGAATTTGAGTTGATGAGCACCATCCAAATACTTTCTGCATCTCTCAATCCTTGTTGATTTGTGGGGACTGGACAGGAAGATAAAGTGACATTTAAGATCCTGGCGTCAAAGCAATTTCTGACTAGATTAAGAGTTGGAAATATTTCCTCAAATCATTTTCTTGGGTTGCAGTCACTTTAAAAAAGCCGTTTGGTGAGTGCATTGTTAACATGGAGACAATCAGAATGGTCTGTGCTTTTCTACAAATCTGGATCAACCACTGAGGCACCTGTCAGATTTTCCTTTTCTCTTTTATATTACAAGCTCTGCAATGGCTGTTTCTCTTTGGAGAATTAGGAAATAAAAGGCAGTGTGTGGAGCTATGTCAGTATCCTCCCACAGGATGAGTATGGGGAAATATTCCACTGGGAACCATGACAGGTAAAAACTTATAAGGAAGAGCAAAACATCAAGAGAGCCTGTCAAAAGCCCTGCCCTCCTCTATAACCCAGCTGCCTGTGCTGAACCTTCTCCATTGTTTTCAAAGGTTATTAAATATCTTGTCTGTTGCTCTAGAGGGATCGAAATGAATTCTGGTTTCTTCACAAAACAAACCCAGTCTTTGGGTAAAGTCATAATAATACTACCCATGTTTCTGGTATTGGTTAGTGAAAGCTTCAAGCTTGAAGAGGTATGAGTTAATTCTAAACAGTGAGAAAGCAATCATTATTTTCATTTCACTAATGAAATGACTTCTAGAGTTGGAGTGTTCAGAGTATTAGCTGGGAAGAAAAAAATGCAAGTTTAGACTCCTCCAAGTTTAGATTCCTCACTAGGTCCAATCCACTTGGCTATGCTGTTTTCTCAGTGTTTTTAAAAATGGATTCCATGGCAACCAGATTGAAAAGACGGGTTCACTCGTCATGCAAGCAACAAGCATGGATTGAGCTGCGTGACTGGAAAGGTTTGAGTCAAACAAAACAGCCTGGCTCAGAGCAGAAGGGAATCACTGGAGGTAATATCGCATCAAGTGAAAAGAAGTACCCTGGCATAGTGCTGATGTTCGCAGACCATATCCACCATGGGGGTGAGCAAGGGTAGCTGTGTGACTTGAGGACTAGGGTTGGCTTCATCTATATCCTGACCCCATCTAGTAACTGGTGTTGTGATTACGACATTAGCTGTGATCTGTCTCCCCTGCCCGACTGCTCGTTTGCCTCTGACACTGTACGAATAAGATGGGCAATAGTTGGGCACTCATGTTACTAAATCCCATGTTTCAATAATTAACATACATTTTCTTCTAGCTTTGCAAAAATGCAACCTTTGCTTCAGATTTGGCATTTAAAAGCATCTCTCTTTGTTTCGTGTTTAACAATTTAAAGGTGATAAACAGATTTAGTCCATTTTGAAAGGGAGGACAACTCTTCCTTTTGGATTCCTCTCACCATCTGCAGTTGGTTCTGAAAGATGTGCTGAGAAATTAAGAGTCAGAAGCAGGAAAAGGAGGCATAGAAGCAGAGCCACTGGTGGCACCTACTTCTCACAGCTTCTTTGGGTGCTAGACTTCTTTCTCAACAAAATGAAACCAGTTATTGGGAAAATTCCCAATCCATTTTGATGAGAAAGATACTCGCTATTTTTAAAAAACAAATCTATGCTGAATCTGTGAGAACAGCCTGAGAATACCAAGAATATTTTAAGCCTTATGCATACATTTACCATAGCATCAACTGTCTCAACGAAGATTCAGCGTCAAATTTCCTGTAGGACCACTGATGGCAGCAACCAACTTGCTCTTCTTAGTGTTTTAGATAGAAACTTCAAAGACAATATTTTCTTGCAAATTGTAACAATAATAGTTGTAGCTAACAAAAATGACTTTCAGTTTTTGCATAGTGTTATCCTTTGCTTAGATCCAATACCACAAAATTTTGTTGAAATAACAATAAGATTAAGTCCTAAGAGTAAGTGTCCCAAATGGGGTCCAATATGTGATGAAGCAGTTGGTTAATAGGTTCCAATGACTTGGCATCCGTATCACTGCCCCCCTCAGGACCCACTCCTCACCCTGACAGGACTCCTTGGAGAAACCTTAGGTACCAATTGGTCGAAAGGGCTAGTTTGCCTGTTAGCAAGATCTTGGAGGGAAAATGCTAGGGACAACACAACCAGTATATACGAAAGTTGACAGTTGGTTAGTGAGAACATCTAGGCTAAATTACAGCCAGTGGAGGACCTACATGGTGGTAGAAGATTAAGTATTTGTGGCAGACTGGGTGGGAGTCCCATTCCTTTTCTCCCAACATGCCAGGACACTTTTCTAGAAAATGTTGACTGATGTATGGGAGCCCACCGACTCAGTGCTGTGTTTCCAGGGAAAATATGAAATCTCATCCTTTTAAAACCCCCAGGATTTAACCTAGATGAGGATATCTTTTTCAAGAGCTTTTGTAACACCCCCTAAAAGGCCTAGGGTAACTGGAAAAGTCAGAAAGGAGCCCTAATTGATCATTCAAACTTTCTATCAGAAATCCTTCCTAAAGGAAGGGACTAAATGAATTTCTTTCTTTTAAAAATCTACTTATGTTTTCAGAAGGCTACATATAATTAAAAGTATCCTAAGCAGTTTTCAAACAACTTTAAATTTGCATATTTAGCTAGAAAGGAAAAAAAAATCAGGAATGGGCTTCCTTCCATCTCTCTCCCTTTTTTCCATTTATAAAAGAGATCTGATAAAAAAGAACGCTAACCTGACATGGGCTTTTAGGATAATTTTAGACATTCAGAAATGCAATTCAAGTTATTTGACACATGATCTATTTTTGTATTTATGTATGTATCTCCATGCTCTAAGGAGAGATGGGACCGAGGGGGTTTAATGCTGAAACCATGTCTGATTCTCATAGAAATAATCTTCAAACTAGCATTTCCAACCTTTTTTTTTGTTTGCTTTTACACTGGTTGAAATGGCAACTTTTGGTAGAAAGAAGATTGAAAACAACATTTCTATTTGCTGTGCATGTAAAGGCCAGTGTTTCAGAAGCCTTTGAACTATTGGCCAGTCTGTCTGGGCTTTATTGTTTACTTGGGTTGGCCTCAAGCTCTATATCCCATCTGATGTATTGATTATCTTAAATATTAATTCTAAAATGTAAATAACAACATTAAAATGGAATCAGGCTTCTATAAATGAAATTGTGAAATTATTAAATTGTGAAATTTAGAAACTTCATGGCTTAAAAAAGGGAGAAGAGGGAAATTATCGAAGCCATTTTTATGAGACACCCACACAGATCCAGGGTATTCCACAAAATAAAGCAATAATATGGAAAAGTGTGCCAAAAGCACACTTTTTTTGGTTGGCAAAGCCAAAAGTTATGTATGCCTAACTTTGTTTTCATATGAAGACTGAGAATACAAGTTTAAATTGTACTGTTGTTTCTGGAGATTGGGAATCTATCTTCCTTAAGGATAATGACTTTCAAATACCTTAGACAAGGTTACTCTGTGATGAAATCTTACCTAATACACTTTTATTATATACTTGTCTCATTTTTAAATATGTTCTTGTCAACAACATAGATAATTCTCACCTAAGTCATTATTTTAGCCATATTACTCAATTATCTGAGATCATTAGAATGTAAAATTTTTCAAGATTTCTTCCCTGGAGTATTTTTCAAAGTTTAGTGTTAAGATGAGTATAAAAGATAGAGAAAGGTACCTATAGAGAAAATTATTTTTCTGAAAACTACCCATCTGGATCATATCACTTTTATCTTGAATATTTATATAATTTAGTTTATTCTTTTTTTAGGAGAAATATTTTGAAAAGTGGTGATGTATTTGGTTATTTAATAGAATCATTCTTTCCACTTGGAAAGAATGGGATCTTCACATTAGAGAATGGGTCATTGTAAGTCTGCAATCACATTTTTAGGAAAGATCTCCTTAGAGAACTTATCTATTGTCCTTCTGTGTGGCTTCAAGGGGTCTGATAAAAAGTTCTGTGAATTACGAGTGGGTTATTTCAACTTGCAAATGTAAGGAAAAGCTCTTTGAAAATCTCTGGGTCAGATCCTTCTGGATGAATAAACAATTTCCAGTATAGAGGGCTACACAATAATTCCAGTAAATTGATTCTTCCCTTTCCCTTCAATATACTCTTGGATTTGGCTAGGTAGATCTGTCTTTGCAGTCAACAAATTAGGAGGGCTGGGCTGGGCATTAACTATCAAAACTGACTCCGTAACATTGAAGATAGCTAATTACTCTTTTTGGTATATTTGGTTATTGAGAATTTTCCTACCACTTTCATATCAGGAATACAATACCCACACAAAGGCATTTGACCTACCCACTCGTATTCCTTGGAGGCATGAAAGCTGTATGTTTTTCTATGGTTTATATACTTTACCTTTGTAGAAACTTTCATGGGAGTTGGGTGTGCGTGTGTTAGGGGGGATCCTTATTCCTGATCCATAACTACATATATTGATAGGATACAAAGCTAGATAGGTGGGCACTGAAGCATGAAAAATGGGATCCAAAAAGGAATAAAATCAATAATACTGCTGTAGTGTGTAGCTGTAGGGCATAATCTGTCAGAAACATTTATAGAGATACAATACTATGATTTAATGACTGTTTTCTAGGTGGAATATCATTATATTTTATTTTTCTGATGATAAATTCACTTTCAGAAAAACATGCCCAGAGCACTTTTATCATAAGGCTTTTCCCCGTTGCTGAGGGGTAACAGTGAGCATTACTACTCCCTATGATGGGAGTAGTGACGGAAGAACTACAAAAGTTGGAATTAAGGAAAATAAAGGTTAAGATTGCATATTCCCGAGGGGATACCTCTTCGGATCTTGGAAAAATGCTAGGACAGCATGATTCTAAAGATTTTGAGCAGGTGGCAAGCAGCTGTGAAGTACTGCCTTGATTACAGAGAGCCAAGGTGATTCCAGGCAAGTAAGTGTTCCTGTAAAAATAGTTTTAACTACGAAATCATGCTGCTTTTGGAAGTCATGTTCTTTCCTACAAATAGATAAATCAAAATAATAATTTATACAATGACCACTGATTTAAATGTCCTTTAGGAGATAAAATCAGAGGACCTTTGACAAAACTGAAAATTGGTAGAGCCTCTGAGGGTATCTTTTTGGATACCTTGGCAGACAAAGAAAAAGTCACAGAAAGCTAGATACTCACCATTTCTTGTGGCTGGAAAGCTGAAGCACTCTCTCTCTTGGGAGTACCACCTCTCAGTGATAAGACATTGTCTACTTTAGAAGACGATTAACCATGGCCTGATTAAGCTCCAAAAATGAAATATCTGACTACTACAATGGTTTCCCCTTCCTGTGTTATCCTTGTAGATGGAATACCATCAGGACTGCCCAACACTTGAAATGTGCTGGGTGGAAGATAATGAATGTTGCTACAAGTGATAAGAATGTAACGGTTGAAAAGAAGAGCAAAAATGCAATCTATTAACACAAATCTGTAGGTAGATCTGAACGAAAGCTAATGAATCCACTCCTAACAGCACCTTTCTTTTTCTGTAAGATAAATATGATTTTGTATGTCTCTTTGACATAATGCACTCACATGTTTATTGATTGAAATGCTTAATTTTACCAACAGCTGGAATGCCTCGGCCAAGTGAAGTGATTACTCCAACAAAAGCCAAATGCCAGTTGTAGGTCAGTGGAGATCCAATGTTGTACATTGCCAAATGTTCTTGAAGTTATGAAACTATACTCAAGACACTCTGGATGCAACTGCTCAAGATCAGAGACCAAAAACTAGAATCAAAAAGAGAGACTTCACATCTTGAGCCAGGAAACACTGAAAGAAGTCTTAAAGGAGCCAATTTACATTCTTGAGAAGGTGAAGTTTTGTCACTATTCATGAATGGAGGACTTCATCATCTACGAAAAGAAATTTGTTATTTTTCTAATTGCTTCCACAAAGTTCTCAGATGTATGCCGAGCAAACCAGTCAATCTCACTTTATTGCGACAGGTTAGGACCAGGGGTCCTGGGCTGTGGAATCAACAATGAAGCAAGCCCCACTGGAAAACACAGTGTAGACTAGACGGTGAGCATTATTAATAGTGAGACCACTGCGGGAAGGGGCTGCACCAGGGCTCCCATTGTGGATGAGGCCACCCATCAGAATATCTGCGGGGTTGTTTAAAACAGCATGTTTTATCATTTTTTTAACTTGAAAAGTAAAAAGAAAAAACTTAGTCTGTTTATGCTATGAACCACAGAAAGCGAAGCTCTACAAAATCTTCACTGGTAGAAGACTTGAATCAGAATCTTTGAAAGAAATAAAATTAGCTTATAAGAGGTTGTGTATTATTGGGCCACAGAATTTTTCTGAAGGGCTGTTAAATTACCAAGGCTACTCTAGGCATTGAATCACTCGTTTTGCTGTGTAATGTTTATTGAGACTGATTGATTTGATGCAATACTCATGCTAAAAAAGTGCCAGATGTGTAACTATTTATGGGTTCATGTTCTTGGATGCATAAAGGATGTAGATAAAGTGGTACTAAAAGATGTAAAAAACAATTAGTGAAATGGAGAAATGTCCAACATTTATCTCAACACCATCAGATTGACAATCTTCTGACACTGTGCTTTTTTGGGACATTAAAAAGGAAATATTGCATGACCGAAGGGTTGACATTTGCAAGAGCTGAATACTGGGTATCTATTGTCTTTCTTTTGGATGAGGAGACCAATTGCACAATAATACCTTTTTGGTCTTTATTTCTTCAAAACATGAAAACGAAAAATGAAGTAGATGACAATGAGAAGAGAGAAAACATTTCGTACAGAATATGCTGTATCGCTAGTGATTAAGTCAGAAACAATTAGAAACTTTATTTGTCTGTGTCAATAATGTGTACCATTTATAAGGAACAGCACAATTAGTGCACTTCTCCCCTAAAGCTGTGCACAATACACACAAAATAAAATAATCAAACAAAATGAAATAATTTTACACAACTATAATTATTAACAACAACCCTGAACATCCAGAATCATTTTTTCGCTATAACATGAAAATTTAAAAAGCAAACAAACCAAAAAGCTTTGAAATTGAAACTGACCAATGGCAAGAATTTCTTAAAAGTCCTCTGTGGAAATCTGCTATGGGATTATTGACATTCTAAATACGGCTAAAAATGAGCACAAAATCTTTCTAATGTTTGAACCACTCACATCCCTTGACTATATTTACTTGGTGTTTCTAGGCTAGCTTTCCACTTAGTAAATCTTCAAAGAAAAGAGAGATGGGTTAGAATGTGCCCTCAAAGGAGTTAGGCCACCAGGGTGCTGGGCCATGACAAGTCAAGGGTGAGTCTCCAGGACATCTGAGGAATTGTAGAGGTGTGGGGCATAGAAAAGTACTATTATCCAACAAGATAAAAACTGAGATTGATTGGGCCTTCTCAGTGATCTGGATCATCAACATGAGTACCTTTCTTGGTTTAACATGGGGAGATGTACATATCTGCAAGACGGGCCAAGGACACAGAGGATGATTTTCCTAACCTGTACTTTATACTCTCTTCGTTAAAGACAACCTTAGATATTTGGACAATTGTATCTGTACAATTTCAATGTGTTTATGTTAAAAGTTTCATAATTGTGTTCTTCCTTGCAAGATAAACTGTTTCCATGTGGCTGTGTTAACTTCTACTCATGGAAATAGCAATCACATTGACTGTGAACCCCTGAGGGCAGGGATCTGAGCTGTCTTGGTCATGGTTAAGTCCCCAAGAGTAGCACAGTATTGAGTGGGTAACCAGCATTTAATTATTCATTCAGTCACTAAATGTTTATTAAATGATGAATGATCATGATTACTGAGTGGAAGAAGAGAAAATCACTCTCAACAGCTTTTATTTTTTAAGTATCTTTGAATCAACACAGAGGGCCAGGGTTGTCTCCAGCCTGGGATTCTTCATAGATAGAGAAATCTCTGAGAGAGGATCAAAGTCATTCCATTTTTCCTCATTGGTGGATTTACTAATTTGGAATGTTGGGTTTATCCACGCTCTTTGGTATTTTGAAATGGAAAGAGCCATTCCTTTCCAGGGTTAAAAACCTCCTAGGGCAGTCTTCCTAGGAGGCACTAGTCCTCTCATTTAATTGCTTACTTCTTAGCCATACGCGGAGAAGACGCACTTGTAAAGGCCCATTGGTCACCCGGCTTCCTTCCTACTCAGGAACTGCAGATACAATCAGAGGCGTCTGGACGGTGAAAGAAACAGGGCTCAAAATAGCCTTTAACATAAAAAAATAAAACGAACAAACCAGCACTATCTACCATCTGTGCCAGACAGAGCAGATGTGAAATAAATACTTTGGGGGCAGGGGTGTTGTGAAAATGGAAGCTCTAAAAACCCAGGCACGTCTAACGCATCCATTTCTCTACAACGCCTTTCTCCCTGGCCTTCCTGAACCAACAGGTGATTTTTAGAGGCCTCTGATGTGTCCCACATGGCTAATTTTCCATGAAGATACTTTATAGTTTGCCTGCTGTCCTCTCAATAGCTTTAACTTCTCGCATGACAGTTATTGCTTAGAAATGAATGTGCCGATCCATGAACAATAAGCCATTTTCTCCTTTTACCCCTAGTAATAATCAAACTCAATAACAACACAAAAGTTACAACTCAGGTGAAAAGGAAACTCACTGATGTCTTCAATGTCCAATCAACATTGCTGAATGGGAGAACAGTATACGCTATACTCTACTATATACAGATACGCTTCGTTTTGTTTTATTTGTTTTTCATCCATGCACTGTGTAACAGGTATCACAACAATATTCCCAAACAGGCACATGAAAAAGGAGCAAATAGTCATGACTGGAACAGGATTTTGCAAGCCATGGATGCTTTTGAAAATAAAACTGATGGAAGATTCCAGGCAACAGCAACATGGGACTGGAACACATACTGATGCAAATGGAAAAGGATGATGTGCTTTTGGAATGGGGTTATTCTTCCTGTTTGCATGAAGGATGGTGGGCAGGAGAAGGAGGCTTGGGATGGGGGATCTAGGGAGTTCGTTGGGCTGGAACATCAGAATAAGGACCTTGCTAATCACAGTCCAGAGCTAAAGAGAGAAGAAAGAAAGGATTTTGCACGTTCCTGGGAATCTAGGCATGTTATTCCTGTACCTGTTGAACAAGAGTGTCAGGCACCATATCTTTAAATATCAGACTGTATCTAGAACCATCACTTTGCTTGGCCTGTTCGAGCTCCCATGCTTCTTCTTAGAGGCAGCTTCCTCTCTGCTCACGTTCCAGAGATAAGCATGAAGTTTAGTAATATGGTCAAGACATGCTTCTTTCTTCTTCCATGCTTATATCCTTTCTTAATCCATAATAATTTTTAAAGTATTTGGGGGAGGAGAGAGTAATCTTAATGATTTAAATTTTTACCACAAAACCATTTGCATTTAGATTGGTCATCATCTCCCACGAGAGAAGCAAAAATCTCGATCCTCCCAAGAGAAGAAAATAAAATAAAATAAAAGCCAAACGTCAACCACCTCCCCATCCCCCACCGAAAACAAGAAAAACAAAACAAATCAAAGACTTAAGGATTTATGAACGTGGAGAGAACACAGCCCTCTAGGCTGAGCTGCAAAGATGGCCCTGCCTCCATGCCTTGTTCAACGTGACGATGCCCCTGGGAATGGGAGGTGATGGTCTCTCACTTCGGCCCTAGTACAGAGTATGCTCTTGAAGCTGGAATCCATCAGCAGGTAAGTGAACATGACAAATGTCAGTTTCCTCTGTTCGTTATCCATAATTTTTTATGTATATATATTCATATATATATAAATTTACTATATCTGATTGTTCCTTTAGAAGCCTTTTATGTGGCAGTAGGCCTCCAGGGAGGAGAAGAAAATGTACAAGAGCCACAGGAGCACAAAGAGGCAGGATGTGAGGAGCTTGGCAGTCCGGGGCCCACCCAGCTCACCTCCGATTTCTGGCCTCCGCCGATACAGCAGCACCCCCACATTGATGAAAGCAAAAATGGTGAAGAGAGTGACAGAGAAAGCTAGTGTGCCAGGGGACACTTTGAACTGTTCCCCGTTGGCCGCGTGGTAGATGGCAGCAATGGACCAGGCCACGCCGATTCCCAGGAAGACGTTCACTGCGTTGCTGCCCGTGACGTTACCTATGGATGCATCTGCGTACTGGTCCTGGGTGGCTGCCACTTTGCTTGCAAATGTATCTGTGGAGGAAGAAGACAAAGGCAATGACGCTTAGTTAAGCTTTATAAAGATGTCTGTGGACTGCTGGAAGCTTCAGCTGTGTACTCTAGAATCAAACCGCTGACGGAAACCCAGAGACGAGGGGGGACTCCATGTTCTCTTGCGTCCCAGTTGTGTGGTCAGAACAAGAGGATCTAGGTATCAGGACTCAAGGGCTCAGGGCTGGCTGCGTTACAGGTGATCCTGGTCAAATTCTTTACCCACAGATACCACAGTTCTTTGTAATATCGAGCTTGTGGGGCAGCATTTTTGAGACTGATTGTGTGGGGTCCTTCTTAAGAGTGAATATTACAAGGCTCCATCCAGCTATGCTGGATCATAACCACCAGGGCCCAGGAATCTGTTTTAACAACATGCCAGGAGATTCGAGGTCACTAAAGTTTAAGAACGGTTGCTGGAGGCTATTACTAAAAGATGCTGTATCGTCAGCTCCAGTTTATAGATAAGGAAGTTAAGGTGTCAGGAAGTATTTCCAAAGACTCAAGAGCAAGTCAATAGCGGAAGTGAAATGAATTGAACTATAATAATAGCTGGCATTTGCCGTGAGCCTTTGTGAATAGAAAGCAGATTCACCTATATTACTGCAATTCTATGAGGCGAGGAAACTTGATAGGTGAGGATTCTAGGCTTAGAGATGAGGAGCAAAGGGTGCTACATCACAGAACAAGGAAGAAGCCACCTTTGGGCTTGAGCTCGGCCTCCTGCCTTCCAGGCAAATGCTTGTTCATTGTGCCATCTCACTTCTCCCTGTGCCCTGAGTACCAATGAGCATCCTCACAGCTCTTTTATTTTATTTCTCCTTTTTCTCCCAAAGACCCCCAGTACATAGTTGTGGGTCCTTCTAGTTGTGGCATGTGGGATGCTGCCTCAGCATGGCTTCATGAGCGGTGCCATGTCCGTTCCCAAGATCCGAACCGGTGAAACCTTGGGTGGCCAAAGCAGAGTGCACGAACCTAACCACTCGGCCTTGGGGCCAGGCCATCCTCACAGCACTTCGTTCACCAGTCATCCTGAATGCATCCTTTTCTGAAGATAGGAAAATCACGGTCCATACAGGGCGTAGGACAAGAGTGACTGATTCTTCTTGATGAGTAGAGCATAGGGATTTAAGAGCACATTTGAGTCAAAAGGTTTCAAATCCTGCCTTCACAACTGAATGTGTGACCCCAGGCAGATTATTTCATTTCTCTGAGCTTCAATTTCCTAGTCTGTGAAATAAGGATAGTATCCCTCACCTCAGAGTGCCATTAAGTTATACGTTATATGAAAAATGTTTGTTTCCTGGTACAAGGTAAGAGTAGCTCTTTGTTGTTTTGCAAAGAACTGGTTAGATCAGTTTATTAAAAGTTGAGGCAGGATCTGAAATAGCTCCCTTTATTAAGCATGTAAACAGAACTTGCAAGATATTCCATTTCTTTCCTATACAATTGCCTAGTTACTGATAGCAAAGTCCTTTCAGCTGCCTTTGCAACACACCCTGCATCATAGGTTTATAGTAGATGTCAGTAACTGTCAAATTGAACTCATGTTTGCAGAGCTGGTAATGGCAGATATGATATCAGTACAAGGCATCATGTCGTGAGCTCTAGTCTTCTTGTGGCCCTTGCCATGCTCTGAGCATGCATGTGGTTGTATGATAGCTGGACTACTTTCTCCACTCTAGTGCTATTCTGTTGCCACCATCTTTCTTCAGTAAATCTCCAATGGGGACCATACATGAAGCATGTAAGTTTCTATCAGCCTGTAGATTCTCATGCTTTACAATGGGAGAGAAGGTTATTTAGTCTCCTCAGAGGCCACTGGATCTACAGGACCACATTCTTTCTGAAAGGGAACTGATTAACCTTGAGGAGCCATCTCATTGATTCTGACCTCTGTCTGTGATGGAAAGCAGGTTTTACTTACTATTTTATAAAGAGGCAAACCCTGCTTACTCTGTACTATACATTACATGTATATTTTCATTCAACCCTCTTATTAGCCTTATGGAGATATTATTCCTCATTTACAATTTGTGAAACTGTGACATTGTGATATTATGCCTCTCGGATGGGCTGTTGGTCAATAAAACAAGGAGTTTTAAAGCAAATGTTTGATTTCAGAGCCCGTTCTCAGTCCACACCACAGTACCCCTACCAGGGAGGCTGAAGTTTTCCTTTCCTCTTAGTCCATTTTGGGTTGTCCCATTCCTTCCCCTTAGAAACTTTGCAGCAGGTTCTCGTGGAATGCTCTTTCCTTGATCAGTGAGAGTGAAGACTGAAGGAGGTGGAGGCGGTTTGCTCCCACCCTCCTGGATCTGGGCTCTTTGTGCGTTCATGATCACACAGTGCAGCCCAATCAGGACTATCACAGAGGCTGGTGAGGAAAAGCCAAGCAAGACACAACTTAATGGTCTCTTGCACTTCATTGTTAGGAGTTATTAGGATCTGCTGTAGCAGCAGTCTCAAAAAATTGAAGTCATTTTGCTTTTATTTTTCAAGGACAGAGAGCTGAGCAAGGAAAGTAAAGGAACAGACTCCAAGGCAGGAGAAAGTTTTCAGCTCCGCCACCACCAAGGAGCACCTGAGATGTTATTCTGTCCTGACATGGCTACTGGTGCCGACTGGTGGGGAACAGATGGCCACATAAGGCGGGGCCGTCGGGTGGGGGCATCCCCTCCGCATGCTGCAGGGGCAGGTGACCTGGCGCTGTTCCACAGTACACAGCTGCTTACCTCCCCTGGCACATGGTGCATGCACACCGGACTTCCTGGGTGCCCCATCTCCACTCAGAAACCCTGGACTTTCCAGATGGCACCTCTGCCACTGTACCAGAAAGGAATGAGGCATAAGATCCAAGATTCCTGGGCCTGGGGACCCTGAACCAGCCAAACCAGTCCTTCTGCCTGAAACGGAGGGCACACCTGGGTCCACAGGGATTTCCTCTCTCTCAAGCCATTTTTAAGTAGCCTATTAATGTGAATATCACAGGACAATTCTTCTTATAATAATAGGTTTTTGTTTGCAAATGCCTTTCTCTGGATTCCCCCAAAATTAGTAGCCAAAGTAACTAGCTTGTTAGATAAATGAAACATGTTTTGGGCCTCTTCGAGTCTGGTGGGTTTTATTTACCTGGGTTATACATCAGCCCTTTTGTCTGTTTTCAATTCAAAAACTATGCAAAATCGAAACCGTAGAAACACATGCAAATCCAAACCATTAACCTTTGCTCCAACAGAGACAACTCTGTTTTCCAAATGAAGTGTAATGGAATCTCCCCAAATTGCTTCTAGCATTGCTTTGCTGCTTGGTGCATAGAGCCACACACCACACACCATATGCTGGGCACTGCCAAGCCCTACCCTGAGCGCTAAGCCCATAACCTGCTTATGGCTGAACAAGGCAAACGCCATTCAAATGCCATTCCCCAAAGTAAAACCAGAGAAAGAACTACTGCGGCGGTCTCGGAAGGGTTGTAATCATCTGCAGAACTTGGCCCATCAAATACAAACACATCTGAACCAGATTTGCAGTGTGATTGGCACCAGCTAAGTCATGTTGATAATAACATATATATATATGTTTTCCTACATATATACTTCGGGCTAGGTTTCTAATAGGAGTTTTTGCTTTTAACTCCCACCTTGAATCCTAATACATTTTAGATTAGTTGTACAGTCTTAGACTTTTGGTCCTGCCTCCTTGGTACCTATCACTATAAATCAATGACAGGGAAGATTTGTTTGGGAGGCAGTGTGGCTGGAATTAAACCACACATCACAGAGTCAGGACATAACTGTTCTCTGCAGACCTGTCTCGAGTTCACTGTACATAACTGTGGCCAAATTATCCAGCCAATATGCAGGAATAGGTCAACATACTCCCCTTTCCTCCAGAAATTATTTTTTTACTTGAGTTTCTCAGACTTCATGGCTACTGATAGACGAAGCCCTACACGTATCTTCCATAAGAGGGCTAGTTCTTACAGGCCTGCAGCTCACACGTAGGCCTGCAGATTATCTAGAGCAATGGTTTCACCCCAAAGGACTTCTCTTCTTCTTGACTCAGCATACTTTGGGGGCCAGCCATTCAGCTCTCAAGTGGTTTGTGCTCGGGAACCGGCACTGACAGTGATTTTAACTGGAGTCCAGCCTGCTTATGGAGCCAGGTTGCCTCCCCCAGCACCTGTGAATTATGACATGAGAGACAGCCCAGGGGCCACACAATTCTTGGTGTAGAAGCGAGAGAAGCCTTCTCAAGGAGACACTCTCGGCTCTTCTAACTATCTCTGTTCTTGGGCAAGACATTTCACCTTTTTAGGTTCTGTTTTCCTCATCTAAAATGAAGTGTTTAGACTAGAAGGTCCCTAAGATGCTCCCTAACTTTACTGAGCTTAGAATACCTCAAAACACTAAACTCACATATACGATTTTGGGGTGATTTTTCTTCTTTGTAGGAGTTTGTACATGACCACCCTTCTTCATCAGAACTGACTAAGGATAAAAAATGTCTTCTCATTTTAAAGAATAAAGGACCTAAATGAAGTACTTGAAGATCCTAGGAAGAAAGCTCTCTAGAACTGAAGATATTGCCACTGATCAAATTTTTGGCAATATTTATGAAATTAAACCACACAGCAGAGTCATTGACCTTTTAAAAATAGATAAGAAATGTTGGCAAAATTATTTGCTTCAAATCACGTTGATCAGCCGTCCATTTAAATGAGTGAAGCCTTGGAATAAATGGCGGCGGCGGCGACGGCGTTTCAAATACTGTGTGTGATGTGAGCCAAGTTTGTGCATCACTGGCACTGGAGATACTGGGAGGGCCTGGTTAAAAAAAACAGGTTTGGGCCTCCACCCTCAACCCACTTCATCAGACTCTCTGAAGAAAAGACAGAAATATGCATTTTAACAAGTGCCTTTGGTTGTCCTTTTTTACACCAAGGTTGAGAACCACAGCTGTAAGGCACAGAAATGGAAGCTATTGCTCCAAGCGCCCACAGTCTGGGGTCTTGGCTGGGAGGAATAGATGTTTGAGTTTCAGGGAAGCAGCTAAACGGGGAGAAGAAAGGAGCAACCGATTTCTTAGAGAAAGTGATGCCCTCAGATCTAGTGGTCATCTGCTCATAAAACAGCTTGGGTGGGCCTGATAGAGGGGCTAGGACTGCTTAACCATGAAGTCCTCCCACTCTCACATTATACTCTGCTCTTAATTTTTTTAAACCCTCTTCCAGCATGGCTACTATGAAAGGCCAAGGCACGGGGGAAGTTTACTTAAATTAGTTGAATTCTGGCTCCTCCACTTGCTGCGTGAGAAGCTTACCCACTTGGCAGGATTTTGAAGGAAAGGAGTTAATGTGAACAGCACTCAGAATGGGGCCTAGCAGTTAATGAGTGCTCAATAGTATTAGCTATTATTAAAACACAACAGAGCCGGATCCCAAGAGAACCCACAAGTGGTCAGGAATTCTGATTTGATGTAATGATTCTAAATTTGGGGGGAGTTATAACACCTTTTAAAGACATATTAACTTTATGGTCCTTTGCATTTAAAAATGTGACAGAGCATAAAATTATTCTTAAAAATCAAAGAGAGTCTTATTTTATTTTGAAAATTCCATATACCCTAAGTCATAAAAAGACATTAGAGATCTTCTGGTGTAAGCCCCTAATCTTACCAGTGGCTTAAAAGCTGGTGTCTTTGTATAATGCATATATTCCTCTCTCTCTATTCTTTGCACTTTTTATCTTGATCTTTTAGAATTCAAATGGAAATATTGTTTACTTATGTACTAATTTTTCGACTGCCACTGAGGACCATAAACAAGACTGTCTTTAGTTGTGATATTTATTTAGCCAAGTAAATACGAAAACCACACTCCCTCACTTAGATACACACGCTTACTTCACTGGTTCATATGGAAAGAATCCTTATTTGGCTTCCAAGTGAAGTTTAAGAGATCAGAGAATTACTGATGTTTGATTGATTAATGACCAGTTAGGAGAGAAATTATAAAAACTGAAAAAGGGAAAAACACTTAAAATTTCTGCCCATAAAAGTTGTCCCTGAAGTGAAAAAGAAATGGAGACAGTGACATGACCTATTTTTAGAAGAGAAGAAAACAGAGGTAAACAAAAAGTTCAAGAGGACTCATGTTGGCAGATCAGAACACCTGCTTCTACTCATTTTTATCCCCAGCTGCAAAGCAGATTCACCAGGGCGACTTTTGAAAAATATCAACTTGCTAGCCCTATCCTGAGTTTCTGCTTCATTGGTCAGGGATGCGGCCTCAGCACTGGTACTTTTGAAAGCTCCTCCGACCAGATAGAGATCCCCTAACTGACTGCTCAGAGCCCTTGCTTCATTATCCGTCTAAGGACGACGGCACCTCCCCAGATTAGCCGAGATAATGTATGGAACAGGTCTGACATGGAGATCAACAAACAACCACCATTTTTCTTATCAAATAACAAATTATTTTCATTTTGCTATGTTAACTTGAATGCTTGCACTTTGTACAGTTACCCCTGGGACTTAGTTTTCTTATTACGTATCTGAAATCCTGGTATATTTTAAGTTCAAAGGAAGAGATTAATTCTAATTAAAAGAGAAAAATAATAGGGGTTTATTTTTCAGGGAGCACAGGGCAGAGAAGAGAATGAACACAACCAACAGTGCTATTTAATCTGTTTTCCAAATTGTAATTTGACGCATGTTCTCAAAACAAATTGATAATACTCCTTTCTTACACACCCAGAATGGGATTATTTTTCAGAATAATGTATTTTTCAGAATAATGTACATGACATATAAGATAGGATCCAAGGTTCCCCTTCTTTGTTCAAACCCCTAGCTTCATGGGGTTTGCCAAAATTTTCTAAAACCCCTGGTTCTAATTTTTCGATGGTAATAAAAACGCTTTGGGCCTTTCAGAGAATTCTGATGTTTTATCTGAGCTGAGGCTTATTCTATTCAATTGCTCAGTCACTTGTTCCTCCTCCCACTCTTGGTCCTAAAAGGAGCGCTACACCAACTAGCGGGGTGTGGAGCAAGAAAGCCATGTTCTTACCCGGATTAACATGGCTCTGGAGTGGATCAGATTTTATATGCTTGGGTAGGTTTGGTACCTTCACTTTGGGAGTCTTGCTTGTTTACTTCCCCAAATAAAAAGATTTATGCAAATTATAGTGGTGGAAGTTCCAGTGTTTACCTGGTCAAGTAAGAGGTATACGGTTGACCGACTTGAGATAAGTCTCCTGGCTCTGGTCAACCTGGTGAATTGGCAGCTGGATGGTGACGACCATGGCAACTCGGTTGGTTCATGTGAATTAATGGTTCTGCTTGGCATCAAGATACTTAGTAAGTTGAGGCCACCATGAGTGGCTAATTTGGTCATCTGAGTTTGTGTTATCTGTGGAGAACCACTATTGTTACTGAATAATACTAGTCCTAATCACTGTGGCCTGCATAATGTATCTAATTATGGTAGTAAGGAGCTTAAGCTATGGAGTAAGACCTGGTCCCAGTCCCATTTGCCATGTGCTGGCTGTGTGACCTTGGGATAACCAACCTCTCTAAGTTTCCGATACCTCATCTATAAAAGAGGGAAAATACAAGTCCTCATTTATATGGCTGTTCAGATGATTAAAAGAAGTAATACAAAAAGGCTTAGCATGGTGTCTGGAAATCAGTAGGTGTACAAAAAAATGTTACCTATTATTATATTTCAGAAATCTTTGTTCTGGTAATAACAAAGGAAAGGATGATATTAAAATATTATGGTTTCTTTCAGCCAGGTGACTTATGGTTAATAAATCTTATGTAGGATTATGGGAAAATGTGGTTCTGTCCTCGTTGTCCAGAAATGATGGTGGTGATGAAGACAACAACAATAGTTAACATTTATAAAGCTTCCTAGCTGAGGCACTATATATGGATCCTCATTTAATCCACAAAAAAACCCTATTGGGTAGGTATTATCCCCATTTTATGGATGAGAAAACTGAAGCCCAGGGTACAGGAAATGTGCCCAAAGTTATATAGCTAGTAAGAGGTGAAGCTAGGATTCAGACCAAAGGGATGTGACCCTAGCTGGAGTGCATGTTCTTAACCACAAGTCCATGGGGTGTTGACAAGGCCTAGATCGCTGACACATCTTAAATTTGAAAATGAACCAAGTGTTCAAAGAAAATGTACAGAAACTTCACCATGTTCAACTCTGACTATAACTACGCGATGTTAAAACAGCTGATCATCTGAAAGAAAATGAATTGTTCTATATAGAAACATTAGCCTGACTCTTTTAGCAAAATATTATTTTTATATTATATATTATATATTTATATATAATTTATTTTTATATTTATTTATATTATATATAATATATTATATATAATATAAAGTATTTATATTATATAATATATATATAAATATATTTTATATAATATAAAATATTATATTGGCATGAATCAAACAGATTATGAAGGGGTTATTTTTATGGAAGACTCCTCATTCTTTTAGAACAATATTAGACATTACTGACAAAGTAATATTTTTGACTCCTTAAGTTCTTGGCTTCTCCTAGTATTACTTTTATACTGTTGTTATAGTATACAAAAATGGGTTTGAATGAACCTACTTTCAAAATAACACCAAGTTTTTGACACTCTTCATTTTGAGTCATAATTTTCTTACTTTTATAATGACCTTTATTTTAATAATACCAAGTCCATGAGGGTAAAAAATTGGTAAGATTTAGTCAAGCAACATTTTGAACAGGAAAAAAGGAAGGGCAGATTTAGAGCTAAAACAAATAGCTGACTGTCATTTTCCCAAGCCAATTGGTTTCTTATTAGATGGATACAACTGAAATTTACTTCTTGCCTCAAAAACAGTCCAGGGCTGCCCTGCATGAAGCAGTGTCCTCCAGCTCCCTTGTCCTTCTTCCCAATAATCTTCCTCTTTCTCTGTCTTAACCCTCCTTGCATTTGAAGCCTGGTTCTTTCTTCTATGCTTTGTTCTATTTCTGGAACATCCATCTCCTATCTGAATCTTCTCAAATCCTCTTCCTCCTCTTCTCAAGTCCTACTTCAGAGATAGTAAAGCCGTAGGTGCCCCCAAGTCTCTCTAGAACTAGATTTAGCTGAGGAGGATCTGATAGAAAAACTTGGAGATAAAGTAAGAAAATAGAAACCCTCACTTTCACCTCCAGGCAGACTTAATGAGTTACAAAGGAACTTCCCTGTCAGCTGGCTCTATTGGGGTGATTCTAAGTCTATGGATCTCAATACACTGAGGACACCCGACATGTGCCTTTGCCCTGTGGATATTTACCTAGTATTTATTCCACACAGACATTCTGGTTTTGAAGGGATTGCTTTGTGCGTTATAAGTTCAGGAAAAGGTGTACACTATTGAAAGCAGGCAAATGGAGGCAACTCAATAAACTGAAAAGGTCACTGCATACAACTGCAACCCAGCAGGTGACACTTGAGGGCAGGTGAGACTTGAGGAGATTCTGGAAAGTTCTGATAACTCTCCCATTTCTGCTTCCTCCTTCCCTTGACTTGGTGTAAAATTTCCCCATTAGCTCATTCCTACGGATTAATCATGTGGTGCGAAAAGGCATATGCGTCTACCAAAAGTCTTACAAACCCACAAAATCTTTGGTGCAGCAATTCTCCTTCTGAGGATTTAGAAGTAATTTTACAAGTGTGAAAGTTTATATATAGGGATGGTCAGTGCAGAGTTTTTATGTTCGAGAAAAATTAGAAACAATTGTCCATCATTTTTGGTAAAATAAGTTGAAACATCATGTCACATAATCCTGTGCAACCATAAAAATCATGTAAAGGGACATTAGCTAACAAAGAAAAATGTTCATGACCTACTGTGAAGTGAAAAAGCAGTTATGTAACTATGCCTAGTATGAGTCCATTAAAAACTGTGGGTAAATATTTGATGTCTTTATTTAGACATTTTTGTGCAATTTATTTAAATATCCCAGGATTTTAAAATTTGAAAGACAGATACAAGAATGCAAATGGATGGTGGGATTGCATGATTTCTTTTTTACTCTTTGCTTATTAATATTTCTTATTTTATTTACAAAGAGAATGTATTATTTATTACTTGTGTTATTAAAATGCTAGTAAATATATTTTAGAAAATAGTCTCATCTAAATAATAGGGTCTTTCTGGGAAGGGATAGAGGCTTGATTTCTAGCCTTTTCTGGTCTCTTTAGTATTCACAGCTAGGGTACTTGGATCCTTAGATGGAAGGCATCAGACTACTACATACAGAGCAGGTATGTGGAGGTGAGGAGCAGGGAGTAGAAGAGATGAAGAGGACATTTCCTAGTTATCAGGGCCTTGCCTGGAGTCCTGAGTCAGGAAGGTGCCCAGGACAGGCCATAAAGTGGAACAAGAATCCTAAAAAAACAAACCTTACCCGCTATAAAAGTTTTCCCAGGACTCCTGTGAAGGGAAGAGAGTGTGTCTTAGTTTCCTTCTAACCACTCCTGTCAAGCAATGACGGACTATAGAGCAAGGCTGAAATCCTCTCTCTTAATTTCGTATTTTGTGTCACAGCAACATTATATTTTATTTAGGAACAGTAATATTTTATTGACTTCAACCCACAAAATTGCTTTGCATATTCACTAGACCTGACAAATACTTTCTACAAGCTTGTTGAGAGATTTGTATCCTTGAGATATCCGGGAAGGGCTATAATACCTAAGTCTTTCATCATTTGTGCTTGGGCTCTTCCTAGAGATGTAATTTGTAAGGCAAAGACCAGAAGATAAGGTGTAGGGCTCTATCCAAGCTGCAAAGAACATGTGATGAGGCTGAACTCTAAAGTTTTGTCCTTGTCTCTCCCCCAGGTACCTTCTACAGCTCTTAGTAGATACTTCATAAAGGTCTTTTGATACATATCTCTTACATTTACAAGATCTTATAATTTTCAGAGCACTTTCATAGATGTTATACTATTTGCTCTTCTTGACAACTCTAAGGTTGGGGGGAAGAGCTACCCTCGGCCCCATTTTTCAGGGGCAGAAACTGAAGTTCCCTAGGGGTAAGATGGAATGTGAATGCAGGAGGCAGGGTTAGAATCCACATTCTGTGACTCTTGGTGCCCGGGTCCTCATGCAGCAGCCTCATTGGGAAAAGAAAGGGTACTGAGGAAAAAAACCCAGGGCACTGAGGTGCTGTCTGGTAAGAACAGATGTGGAGCGTACTAGCTGCCAGAGAGAGAAAGAAAACACCGAATAATTCAAAGGTCTTATTTGAAGTGGGAGTCCAAGAAAAGTAACACTTTTTCATAGTTTCTAAGATTAGGACTGACTGGGTAAGTCTGTGAGAGGAGAACCAGGTTTGAATGGTTAGGTAATTTGCCAACGATTGGTGGTGCAGAGTCATACCACCCTATTAAATGCCTTCTGCACACATATACATACTCTTGATTCCAAGAACTTGTTTTATCTTCTTAACAACGTTCATCCTTATTGCTATCTGAATTTTATCATATTTTTGTTATCTGTCTTCTCCCACTGGAGTGTGAACTTCATGGGATTAAACAGAACATCTGTCTTGTTGATCCCTCTAACTCCATCATGTAGAACAGGGCCTGGTACTTAGTGGTGCTCACTAAATATTTACAGAATAAACGAAAAGGAATGCAGAATGTCTCTGAAGTCTGTGCCTTGACACTGTATCTTACTGCTTCCTTTGGTTTAATTTTTCCAAAATGGTATTAATCTCCTTTTTAAGGCCTAATAACTAGTGGAGAGGGAAGACCACCTGAATATTTGAGGATCTAGAATGCCGCATTGCCCCAGGCACTCAGTCTGGGCTTCCTAGTTCGCTGTTGGCTTCATCTCTCAGAACATATTTTTTTATTTTGAATATTACTTGTCACTAATATTCCACGGTAGACTCAGCTCAGGTACAGAAGCTGTAGAAGACAGGGCTTAATTCAGACTCTCAGGACAAGAATACTCGATACAGCAGAGCCTACTGCTGTCAGGGTCTTCTACGTGGTTTTCCCGTTTTCTCCAAAAATGTGGAATTCTCGAAGCACAGAGGAAGGTTCAGGCAGCACCAGGAACCACTTCTAACACAGCCTCACGCTGCGTGCTGAGCCCCTCTGAGCAGCCTGAGCTGTGGTCCCCTAGTTTGACAAGTGAGTTTGAGGGATCTGGTTTGCCTTATTGCAGCCATCTAAAGCATCACCGTACGCAGAATCCTTCAGAGAAGGATGTTTTCACGATTCTTTTGCACAGTTGTCGTTATTTGCTGTTTTGCAATTGTAACTCAGGAATGAAAAGGTATAATTAGTCCTCTGCTGGGCCTGTGTGTAGACCCCAGTGCGGATCATTTTAGTTTGGAACTACAGCAAGTCCTGCTTGTTGTCTCAACCCACGATTTTTTACAGTGATAACCTAATAATAGCTTGCAATTGATGGAGGATCATGCCAAAAAGCGCCCTGGGCTCCAGAGGGCAGGACAGGGAGGAAGAAAACAAACACAACACATAATTTCCTGACTGTAAATAATAAAACCAAAATAAGCTATTTTCTCCTTGTGCACAAAATATAGGATTTATATGGGCTGAGATAAACAAAAGTTATCAAATATGGTCACCAACAGATTTGGTGTTTCTGGATCATGTGCCAGAAAAGGTGGCTGAACAATGTAAGGCATTTTATGGATTTAAATCTTTTTCTGGAATAAAGCGGAGTATAAACAAGTAATATACAGCTTACGTTTCATCCCCGGAAAAGGCAGGATGTGAGGTCTGTGTGCTGAGGGGCAATGATGGCATTCCAGCTGGCATTGTGCATAAATGCCAAGCCCCATGATTTCATATCTATAATATGCACCATCCCCAACAGATATTAAAATTCTTTTATAATCACATGTAAGATTTGCCTTTTAAATTGAGTTAGCATTTTATTTGCCCTCTCTTCTAAAAATACCAATGGGCCTTAAATTCATTTTGTTGCTCATGCAGTGCCCCTAAAATGGCAATTAAGTTATGTTTTTTTATAGCCACATTTTTAAATTTTGAATTTAGTAACAATGCGTCATTCTTTGAGTAGGGAGATCCATGCACGAGCCTCTGTTCAATAGGCCTTGTTCTCTACTCTCTTCCTAATGGTTTCCATGGATTTGTATTGATCCAAGGGCCAACACCAACATCTACAGGGTGACACACTGGGGCCATGGATGAGAGCAAGAAGCTGAACTTATGAGAGTTGCCTTCTTAGCACTGTCAATGGACTGAATTGGCCAAGGAACACCCCAAGATTCATAGTGCTAATTCTTCTTCTTTTTTTTTTTTGCTGAGGAAGATTCACCCCGAGCTAACATCCGTTGTCAATCTTCTGTTTGCTCGAGGGAGATTCACCCTGAGCTAACGTCTATCTGTGCCAATCTGCCTCTATTTTGTATGTGGGTTGCCACCGCAGCGTGGCCACCAATGAGTGGTGTAGGTCCATGCCTGGGAACCAAACCCAGGCTGCTGAAGCAGAGCATGCCAAACTTAACCACTAAGCCACGGGGCTGGCCTGTGTCATAGTGCTAATTCTAAGTACCGTTGTATGATGTTTACCCCCTGTAATCCCTAATATGTGAATCAAGCTTACTGCTGGGGGGATGGTAGTAGGATTGTTTTAAAAGGTGCACAAATCCATATATGCACAAAACAATGAAAACCCAAAATATCTCACAATTGTAGTTTGCAAATGTCTGTAGAGATTTTGTGATGAATAAAATAAAAATTATTTTAAAATCTTACACAATCCATAGTAAATCCCCACATTATGTAATACTAAAGTACAATTACTATCATGTAGAGAATCCATGACATTTTTATGTTAAAATTGGTGCTTGTGAAATATTGAGAAAAGACAAATCTGTAGAGTCAAAAGTACATTAGGGATGCCTGGGGCTGGAGGCAGAAATGGGGATCACCTGTAAGTGGCCACGAGGCATCTTATTGGGATGATGGAACGTTCTAGGGTAATGGTTGCAAGACACAGTAAATCTTAAGAATCAGTGAATTGTATACTTCAAGTGGGTGAATTTTATGGTATGTAGATTATGCCTCAACAAAGTTGCTGAAAAATGCAGGCTGAGACTTGAATTTGAAAGAAAAAGCCAAAACAGTGGTCTTTGAAGTTATTCATTTTCATTACCTTATTTTCAAATGTGCAAAGGGAGAAATGAAAGTCATCACCTCGACATTATTTACAAGTCACTCATTAGAGACCCACACTCTAGTTAATCCTCATGGAGCAAAAAGGCCTCAAGCTTTCACTATACTTGATGCTTACTCCCTGTGGAATACACCTTAAGACTGAAAAGAAGAGGGAAGTGATATTCATTTACAGCACACATTCATAATGTCAACTCTTCAAACACAAAACACACATACAAACACATAAGCACATGCATATGCACGCACACACACAGACGTACAGCATGATGTTTCTGCCAAGCGTCCTTGGTTTGGCTGACCTAGAGTTTCTAAGAAGGCCCAGAGAAGACTAGGATGAAATATTTTTAGCTCCCTTCCTTTACACTGTAACTTTTATAGGACTGATTATAGCTGGCTGGTGGGGGATTGGAACACTAATCCTAAAACTCTGCAGAGCTTCAGATTAGGTATGACACGTGCTGAGGACCTTACCTCAATACTTCAATACTTAAAAGTATTGAAGACCAACTCTTCTTTTGAGCAGGAAGAATAAAGTATGCAAATAGTTTCAAAATGGATCTTTTCCAAGTTTCTACCAACTGCTTTCGGGCCTGTTGCATACAGTCTACCCCATAGAGTTTTTTAGTTTAGGATAACAGGCAATTCTTGTGCCGTTTATGGGGCAAATCTTGTAAACTCTGGTGTCTGGCCTTCATTTTGCTCTGTCCTCGTAAATTTCTGCTTTCATAGGCTTCCTTAACTCTAATGACATCACTTATTCTTGGGAAAGTGTGCTGGAAAGTACAGGGCATTTTACCTCCAGACAGCTCCTCACTGGCGTGAGGTTAAGATAAGGTCCTGTGGAAAGCCAGTTGAGTGATTATGGCTGCCCAGTGCTGTTCCTCTGGCCATGACCCTGGGTGGCTTTACCTCCTGGCCTGACTACAGATCAGAGCGCCTGTTTTCAGCAGTCCTGATCTTTCTTGGCGGCAAAGAAAGTGACTGCTTATTAAGGTATTTGCATCAACAGATGAATGAATAAAGATGTGGTATACATCTATATATAATAGAATACTACTCAGCCAGAAAAAAAAAATGAAATCTTGCCATTTGCAACAACATGGATGGACCTTGAGGGTATTATGCTAAGCAAAACAAGTCAGAAGGAGAAAGACATAGCCACTGTGAAATCTTGGCTCAGAGTAAAGTAATTCTCTTTTCATTTCCACTTAAGCTGATGTGAAATGTCAATCACCCAATTAAAAATGTATACACACAAGAGCTATGGCACTTCCTCTTCAACCTGTGGCTGTCTGAGTGGAAATGCCAATGTTCAGAGGGTAAAGCTCATGGACAGCCAGTGAAATTACAGAAAACATGAGTGCATTGGGAGATGTCCACTCATCAGAATTCCTTACATGGGATAATAATGAAAATAGGCTGAGAAATTTCTAGATTTTCTATTTTTCCATTGCTGTGCTATAGCTGAGCTAAATACTCCAGGTGGTCTAAACACTTTTATCAGTATTGAAGGAGAAGGGAAAAGAGATCTAACATTTTTTTGAGTGTCAACTATATGCTAGGCCCTGCGCTGGATACTTGATAAAGGCGCTCTCATGTAATCCTCACTACAATCTGTGAGGTAGATTTTCATGTCCGCATTATTTAGATTAAGGAACTAAGGCTGATAAGAGTAAAGCAATTTGCCTCTGGGGGTGTGATACATCTAACAAGTGGGGGTGGGTGAGTTTGAATTCAGGTCTACCCCACTCTACAGCTCACGTTCTTTTATACTCCCTGGTACCTATTCATTAACACTGCACTGAAAGATGATTTTGTGTAATTTTTCTGAGATGGAGCTGTTAACCAGTTAATCTCTCTGTGAGCCCATCAAGGAGAATATCAAAGCTATCTGAAGCAGGATGGGAGGAGGGGAAACGATTCAGTCAATTTGATTCTATTCTCCAAGGGAGATCAGACGACTGAGGGAAGTCAGGATGACTGGGTACAATGTCCCCTGAGAGGAGTGTTTGTTTTGGGTGGGGTGTTGCTCTGTTCCCTTCTAACCCTGTCTCTGGGGTGAAGTAAGGGGTAGACTGAGTGTGTGCACTGATAGATGCCTTGGCCAGTAACCTCCAGTGACTCTGCTCCCAGACTCCTACTTCTGCTCGGAGACCTAGAAGACTGGAACTTGATTTCAAACTTGATCACCAGTAAATCTTTGCAGAACATGACTCCTGGGAGAGTGTTCCCAGCATGCCCTTCCTGGGTCCCACTGATCTGTACCTGGGTAGCCACATATCACAGGCAGCTTTGGTGTAGGTCCAGAATGAACACATCTCCTGTGATCACTTCCATTAGCAGCACATGGCTGTGCTGATGAGGATTATCTTGGCATTGTGTTTTTTGCCAGCTAGGTTAGAGCTGAACACGTTTAAAAGATTTTCTAGTTGCCTTAGTGTTCAAATTTTTACATGTACGAAATGCTAAGAGTTTATAGGTACAGAAATAGGTCTTTATTCATTTCTGAAATTTTCGAAGCATGGACTCTACCAGGTATTTTCCATGCCAAAGGAAATAATGATAGCGTCTGACCTCAAGGGGCTTGAATATAACCCCACTGTTGTATGCTTTATTTTATTTTATTTATTAATTTCTTTAAAAAAATTTTAATTGTAAAATGCACATAAAATTTACCATCATAACCATTTCAAAGTGTATAGTTCAGTAGTCTTAAGTATGTTCATATTGTTATGCAACCAATCTCTAGAAGTTTTCATCTTGAAAAACTCTGTCCCAATTAAACAAAAAACTCCCCTCTTTCCCCTCTCCCAGAGCCTCAGACAACCACCATTCTACCTTCTGTTTCTATGAGTGTGACTACTCACACCTCATACTCATGTCTCATATGAGTGAAATCATAGGGTATTTGTCTCTTTGTGACTGGCATATTTCACGTAGCATAGTGTCCTCCAGGTTCATCTATGGTGTAGCATGTGTCAGAGTTTCCTTCCTTTTTAAGGCTGAATAATATTCCATGATATGTATATGTCCCCTTTTCTTTATCCATTCATCTATTGATGGGCATTTGAGTTGCTTCCACTTTTTGACTATTCTGAGTAATGCTGCTATGAAATGAATGTCCCAATATCCGCTTTCAATTCTTTTGGATATATATCCCAAAGTGGGATTGCTGGATCACATGGTAATTCTATTTTTAATTCTTTGGGGACCCGCCATTTGAGATGCTATTCTTTGCCACATGAGTCTAGATTTGGGAGGAAAGAGGATGTTCTGCTCAGCCAAGTTTTTCCGGCTGCTTGGCAGGTAGAATCCTGTACAAGTAGAACTTTGGGGATATATCAAATTGTCAGAGCCCTTAGAATCCAACATTTTCTTTTTTAAAAACTTTATAGTCAATAAACAACCTATTGACGTAGATTTGGTTTCCTAAGTAGTCTTCCCTACCGCTAACGGTATGAGCTGACCTATGGATTCTATGATTCTAGTTATATTATTCTATTACTCCAGTTAATTTAGCATTTTCAATGATCCACCTAAATTAATAAATAAGCCCTCTCTTTTTATCAGTGTCTCCTGTAGGTTTGATTACTGCAAATCAGTCCCCAGAACCATTCATCCTGCCATGAATTGGCAAAATTGAGTTTGTGTATTTTCAAATTGAGGATCACGGTAGGAATATGAACTGAAAAATTTGTCTTCTTAATTCAGTCTTAACTGCAAAGTCTCTACTTCCTAAGTCTGAGCATTCTTCTATTAATCTGATCCAACATGTGCATCATCCACATTCTGATGACTCCCGAATTTATATCACTAGCCTGGATCTCTTCTCCCACTGTTGCTTTAAAAGTAGAAAACACTAAAAGTGAGGCAAAGAGAGAAATGAGTAATTTCCAAAAAATTGTACAATATAAAGGAAAGAGTGTATGCAATGCTTACTTTAAAAATAAATCCAAGGTGGAATGATAGAGTGATTAAGTACCAGAATATAAAAAAAGAGAGAGAATATGGATTCCACAATTTACCATCAATATAAACTGGGAAAATACAGGCAAATCATTTATTCTCTATGAGCCTTAATTTTCTCACATAACTGACAATACTGGTGCTCACTCTCCTACACACTGTAAAGTGGCCTTTAGACAGAGCCACCATTATATACACCCATGGATATGTATATATATCCTGTATGTTTCCAGGGTGTCATTTAGATTATGGTGACCCTTCGAGATTGCAGTATACAAGCTGTGCAACCATTCAAGTTACTTTGGGACCCACTGAGAAATAAAGCAGCAGGATATAATAAATTGTAATATACTTGTCACTTAACTATACTAGTTAATATATTAGTTTTAAGAGTACTTAGAAGTCAGGAAATTAAAAACTGAAAAATGTAAACTATGAACAGCTAATAATTTTTTTGTTGCAAAAACAAATAATATAATGTTTTCTAGCACAGTGCCAAACAGATACAAAACTCTCATTTTCAAGAGAAGAGTCTAAGGGACAAAAAAAAAAAAACATTGGGAGGAGGCAAAATCACTTCACATTTAATGATATAACCTAAAGAAAATAAGAGATAATGTATGTACAATGCTTATGCATAGCACGCCATGGAGCTATGTGGCAAATTTAAAATACTTTCCTTGTTCATAAAATTTTTCCCATTCACTCTCATTTTCTGATGGTTTCTATTCCTTTTGACATTTTGAGAGATGACCTCAGTGTAAATAATGATAATTACTTCCTGCATTTTATACCAATTTTCAGTTGATGAAGTGCTCTGTGATCCATATTACTTAATCCTCTTTAAATTGCCATGTTTTATTATGCCTATTTCACAGGCAAGAAAACTGAGGCTGAGTTAAGCAACTGATCCAGCCACAGAGTGAGTAATGGGTAGAAGTCTGGTTTCCTCAATTCAGTTCTAAAGCTCTTGCGATTACATCCCCTTGGTGCATATTCATTAACGCTGCACTAAGAGAACAAAGAGAACAGCCAGTGTGACTAGTTTTACATCAAATTCTTCCTATGGTATCTTGAAATCAAAGTGATATAACTTAAAAATGACATACATTTTTTTCTAAAGTAAGGTTTTACTTCTTAAACAAGTTTTACATAAAAAATAGGGGGAAACCCCCTAAAATCACAGATTTCCTTTCTCTTCATACCCTAAAATCTCTAGAGTGAAATAATTCCTACTTGACAGAATTCAAAGGCTATTCAAAACACCAGAAGCCAACAGGAAAGCTGCCAATGCTAGAGGCTAAGGAACAGCCTAGAATATCTAATTTTTAAGCTGTTCTGGCCTCAGGATAAAGAGCCAATAAAGGAAAAATAAAGGAGGCAGTAGGCAAGCTTCAAGCACAGCCCAATCAAGATGGATGGAGAAAGAGCTAGGTAGCACTTAGTGAGGTAAAAATATTCCTAACTTGGGGGACGACCCTGTGGCCTAGTGGTTAAGTTCAGTGCTCTCTGATTTGGCGGGCCAGGTTCAGTTCCCAGGCATGGACCTACACCACTCGCTGGCAGCCATGCTATGGCAGTGACCCACAAACAAAATAGAGGAAGACTTGCACAGATGTTAGCTCAGGGCAAATCTTCCTCAGTGGGGAAAAAAAAAATTCCTAACTCATCAACATCTAAGAGTCTTCTCTGTAATTAAAGCAGAATGCTTACTTCTATTTGATTCCAATAGGAGCAAGACATGAAAAGAAAATCCATATTTGGTATATAGGCTGGAATGTCTTGTCCCAATATACCCAAGTTTTACCCAAGTAAATAATTGTAAGGTAAAAGAATATGCAATTACAGGCGGCCCTAGTACAAAAACGTCTGGGTTACAAATGTTCCTTTTTACACTTTTTTGTCTTGAATTTTGAGCCTGTTTTCCTGTAGAAACAATGCGATATAACATGCTTATGGACCCACGTCAGCTATTGCAAAATGCCTACTTAGCACTCCACAGAGTACACCTAAAATTTTAAAAGTACTGGCCTGAGTTCTGGGTCTCAGAAGCAGCAAGCACAGCAGAGAAAAGAATGAAGAAGAGACACAAAAATAAGATTGTGCTCCTCATCCCAGTTCCCACCGTAGCCAAAATTAGGACAGAGGAACAAACGCTTCTATTCTGAGACCCCAGGGCTCGTAAGTTTACTTTCGCCCCTTATGACCATAATATATTACTCAGATATATTGATTTCCTCAAAAATAAGCCACACTACAGAATTATCTCCTGTTCATCTCCCTCAATCATAGCTTTAACTCTTAGCTGTCGCTAGAAGGTGTGAGGCAGAAAGCAATCTGATGGAACCAACTCATACTAATGTGTAAATGACTGATTTCTACATCATTTATATACACAACACACACAAACACATGCACACATACAGTTGCATTATTTATGTGTCAGCTAGGCATCATTCTAGGAGCCGGGGATACAATAGAGAGAGAGAGAAAAAGGGCAAGGTTTCTACTCCCATGAAGCTTACATATCACTGAGGAGGGCTAGCCAATTATAACATTCAAAAATAAGTAAACCAAAAAGTCCAGAAAGTAATAAATACTCTACAGAAAATAGGGTGCTATAATGCAGAAGAACTGGTTGACCACTTCACATTGCATGGTTAGGAAAGTGACATTTGAGATGAGATATAATTGAAGACAAAGAGCCGGTCTTGTGTAAATGAAGAGCAAAAGCATTTTAGACAGCTAGTGCCACCCTGAGAAAGGAATGACCTTGGTGCAGGGAAGACAGTAAAAAGGCCAGTGGGGCTGAAGACCAGTGGGCAAAGAGGAATCCAGAACGGAAAGACAGGCAGGGGCCTAATCACTTAGGTCTTTGTCAGCCAGAGTGATGCTTTTGAAGTTTATCCTAAGTGAAAGAGGAAGCTGCTGGAAGAGTGTAAGCCGTAATGTGGTCTGATTTACAGCTGAAAACAATCCCTAACAGAAGCGAGGAGACAGATAGGAGGTTACTGCAGAGGTCTGAGCGGGATAGAACAGTGCCTTGACTAGGAAGGTGGTGGTAGAGAGAGAGCTAAGTGGGTCCAATGGAGATACACTCTAGAGGAAAGATCTGCAGGAATTATAAATGGATTGACTCTGGGGATGAGGAGAAAGGAATCAAGGACACCTGGGGTGGATGATGATACTGCTGTCCTGAGAAACGCAAGATCTGGCAAGAACAGGTTCAGCTGAAGGATAAGGTGGTTAGGCAGTGGACAGCCACAGTCCTACTTTGGACACGGTAATTTTGAGCTGCAATTTTCCCACCCAGCGTTGACACAGGCAAGGCAGTTGGTATGTGAATGGAGAGCTCAGGAGAAAGTCCAGGCTGGCGATTGACATTTGGTAATCGTTGGCATATTGCTTTAAGCCATGGAAACTGATGTGATGGTCTAAGGAGTGGGCATGGACCAAGAAGAGAAGAGGGCTGGAGACCAGGCTCTGGCTCACTCAACACTTAGAGGTGGGAAGAGACTGTTCGGAAAGTCCCCTCTTCTCCAGACAGGCAGAAGAGTGATTCTGGAAAAGAAGGCCCTTCCTCTACCAACAGGTATGGTCTTTAAGCTCTCATCGACATACCTAAGGCTGAGGGGCAGTGAAGACCCTCAGGAGTCCTTCTCTCCCAGTAGATTATAACGACCATTTGTTACCAGTTCATATGAGGAAGAAGCTCTGCCTCACCTGGAAAGTCATAAGCTCTTTTTTCCATAAATTTTGAAGAATATGGTAAAAAAAAAATACTTTTAATGAGATATATAGATATCTAGAGGATGAGTAGCATAAGTTTTCAATGCCTGTCAGGCCATCACAATCTAAGAGTCTCACCTAGAAAGAAGCAGCACACCTCAGACACTAGCCAGAAGCCTTTCTACTTTAGGAAAAGTGTCAAGACATCAGCCCAGAGAAAAAGCTGGGCCCCAGGGCAATGCCGATTAAGGCTAGGCTACAAGTGAAGAGAATTCCTTTTCTTTTTTCTTCTTCTGCCTGTAGCAACCCGGCTTCGTCATCTGGGAACAAAAACATCTTTTCTTTTTTTTTTTTTGAGGAGTCAGGAGATATAACAAATCACTGCTCTGAATCATCAGAGTTGAAGAATAAAGTCAAATATGATGTTCGTTCAGCATCTTGTTCAATTTGCACAACTTTTTGGCCAGGGGAGAAATGTCTGTTTATATACATACGATTATCTGAGATTACCTGTGAATATATTGTTTGGGGAGCGTGCTGCACAGTTAATATCGCAGCAAATTACAAGAATTCTCCCAAAAACAGAGCAAAGAAATGTGTTTCCCAGTAGGAAGAATTTATGGCAGTGCAAGGAGACCATTTTGACAACTAAGATTCCGCTGTGTTCTCCCCGACAGGCTCTCTTACCTCTTGATGCCCCTGGGTTCTGAACCGATTTTAAGTGGCAGAACACAAGACTCCGCCAAACACTAAGGTTTAATCCACATTTCATGTTATGGGAAAAAAAAATTAATCATATGGCTGCCATACTTTTCAAAAGAGTTTATTAATACAAGAGATGCACAGAGCCATTTGGGAAGATGGGTATATAGAAAAAGAAGCCAGGTATTGAGATGAGGAGTTGGAAAATTAAAAAATCACATTTTTAGAAAAAAGGAATTGATATAGGAAAACCATTTTTTTTGTCCTTTTGAAAGCAAGAGATAGATTTGGTAGGACCAACTGCTGACTTTCCAGAAAGGCAGGCTGATTTTCAGTAACTGTCATGAGAGACCTAATTTTGCCTTCATTAACATAATTTGCACATACTGTCCTCAAGGGTTAAACCATGGCCAACAGCGTGTGCCAACTTGGGCACCATTTGTTGCAGTGATTCAAGCCTTAGGGAAAGTAGACCCTAAAACATATTTTCCTACAATAACCTCAAGAGAGAGCGAAGGATAACGCTCTCTAAACAAAGCAACTTGAAATATGAATATTTAAAGTTTTTCCTCCTGCTTGATACATTTCTGGTCATTTTTGGAACAAATTCAAAATAAATGTGGAGCTGCTAGAACACAGCTGGGGTTGAGAGCCAGTCTGCTCTCCTCTGAGGATGAGCAGTCAGCTGGCAGGCTTTGCACAGCCCTGCTCACTAAGGCAGGAGTAAGCATACTCTCAATCCCCTGGCTCCTCCATTAATTCAGGTGGACACCAAAACCATGCTGGGCCCCTTGATTAGGACTCCCAAAGGGTCGAGCAGTTGGAAAACACCATGTGCTACGGCTGACCAGTATAAATCTGGACAATTCATCCCTGGCTACTTAAGGATGAAGTGTATAGATTTATGCTGGTCAGATCATCCTTAGCTATTCAACATAAATAATAATCACAAACGCTGCTTTTTTATTGAATTCCTTCTATGTCCCAGATGCTTTAACTGGGTGCATAATTTATAGATATTTTCTCCAGTTCTTTCCACAATTCCTCAAGTTAAGTCTGGTTATTCCTGTTTTATGAATAAAGAAACCAACGCTCAGAGAGGTTAAGACACTTACCCAGTCACTGAGACTATGAAGGTCTGAGGGCAGAACAGCTGGTGAATTGCAGCGAAGAGATACACATGATTTAAACTATCCTTGTTTTCAGGCTCAGAACTAAAAGCCTAGGTTGCCAACGATGGCAAGTGTTAGAAGAACTCACAGCGTTTATATCAAGGCTGTGGCCGATGTGGAAAGCGGACAAGTCCTGCCTTTCCCCAAGCCCACTGTAATGCTTGTCATTGACCTGCTATTTGGTAGAGAATGTGAGTCTCGTGGCTCAGTTAAAGGCTGTACATCTGTGCAAATGTCAACTAGTACTAGGGAGTAGGTCCAGAGCTTCAGTGACAATAAGCTCTGATGGGCACCAGAATCACCTGTGAGCTTAAAACACTTGTTTATGGGGCCTTCCTCTAGATCTTCTGATTCCAGAGGTTGGTGATGGGTTGCAGGCACTTGCATTTTTTCAACAAGCTCCAGGGTAATTTTGATGTCCACCAAAGTTTGAGAATTATTATTGTCAATGTCACATTTGGGAGGATGATATCTTAGAAGTCTGAGCAGACATAATGAACTACAGTTGTAAGTTGGAAGAAAAGTCAGCTTACAAGGAATGCACGAAGGAATGTCGACGAAATGTGCACCTGGCCTGCTCACTTTGGTCAGGATTGCTTTTTCCTTGTCCTGATCAATGTCTGCTTCTTTTTACTTATACCCATTAATACTTGGGTCAAGAAAATATTGTATCAGGTCTTCAGTAAGTATTTATTTTAGTAACCCAACGAATACAGAGTTTTATGGAAACCATCCAAACTTTACTAAATATATAAAAGACAGAAATGTTGTTCTTAAAGACAATTCCGTAATTTTGTTTTATGTTTTTGAAAGTGCTAATTGTAATGGGAAGCTGATCTATCAATCTATCCGTCAAACCAAACTGCTCTCTCCATGCAGGTCATGCAGTCCCTCTGGGAGGACGTTCCTGTCATCATGATGATACTCACCAGCCTTCTAACCTTGCAAAATGCCAAGACAATGTTCTGGCAGTGCTATCATTTATATCTCTAGGCTCTCATCTTTCATAGGCCTAGTTTGTAATCATGCTCCTTGAAATTGTAGGAAAGAAGAGGCTACGAAGGCAAATGGGCTTCCACTTCTGGGGGAATCATCTATGAATGTATTCTCTACCTGGTACTGAAGTTCCAAGTGCGACGAACACCACTGCAGTCACAGAATCTTTCAGGCCAATGGTGCAGCCGAAGTGGGAAGCCAGGTCTCCAATGAAAGCTGTCAGTACGCCAATCATGAGGATGGAGACAATGAAACATGCCCAGCCATTCCAGTATTCTGTAGGGGGCACGAAGGCGAAGAGAACCTTCCAGAACACAGTCAGAAAGTGCATCACATAATCGAAACAGGAGGGCAGCTTCTCCTCCCCACATTCATCGTCATCATCATCTTCCCCTAAAGAGAAAGGAATGAAGCACATTTCATCACAACCCATGCTTCCTCTCTCCCACTCCTTCCTTCCTAGGCCTGTCATCCCTCCCCTCTGAGTGATCAGGAGGCCAGTAGAGGTGGGTGAAATTTGAGGTTTTCTAAGAGTCAATCATAATTAACCAATTAATTATTAACATACTGACATGCCCCCTTACTGTGGCTCATGGGTCAATGGCAAAAAGTTTACCCCCCCTCCATCAATTTCTAGTTATTTGCAATCAATACACTCTTTCCACTCTCTTATCACCTCCAGTGAGATTTGTCATTTCAGAGAAATGAAAATGATTTCTTCCAAAGGGCTGAAAAGCCTTGTGCCAGGCTCAGAAAGAAGCCTTCTTGATGAAAGATAACTATGACAGAGTTCTTCTACCTGGGTTCTTTCCTTCCAGCTGGGAGTCCAGCTCTGGGGATGGTCATATAATCACCTACAGAACAATGTTCAAACAGGGCCCTCAATCACAGCTCTGAGTGCTGCATATTTCTCCAGCTTCATCTCCTGCAATGACTTCAAACTCAAACTTCATCCTAGTTAAATGGAAGTATTTGCATTTTTTCAAACCATATGTACTTTCTCCTACTTTTGTCCTTTAGAAGTAAACGTTCTTGGCATGTCCTAATCTCTCCCTCCTTATCTCTCTGCACTCATCCCTTTAAAACTCACTTCCTGTGTGAAACCTTCTCTGACCCCCTCACCCTCCAGCCAGTGCTGGGACTCCTTCTCAAAGCTTCCACAGCTCCCCAACTCTTGGAACACTAGAGGAGTGGTTCTCAAAGGGTGATCCTGAACCAGCAGCATCAGCATCATCAGGGAACTTGTTAGAAATGCAAATTCCTGGTTCCAATGAATCAGAAACTAGGGGGGTGGCACGGGGTGGAGGGGGTGGCACAGCAGTCTGTGTTTGAACAACCCCTCCAGGTGATTCTCATGCATGCTCAATTAGATTGTGCCTGTTCACTTTCCTCTCTTCTCCAGTTGACTGTGTGCTCTTCAAGAGCAGGAATTTGTTCATTTTTGTTTTGCTAGTGTTTGATCCTATCTCCAGCATGAGGAATAAGCTGGCTAAGTGCTTGTTAAATGAACGCATGCATGCATGAATTTCCATTGACTTTATATAACTATTTAATTACACAATATATACACATATCACAATTCTGCCAATTACATCCTACTATCAACGTACAAAGAAATGCAGAATGCTTACTACTTAAAGGCATCAGGATATCAATACCAGTATTCTAACACAGAGATTTCATTTATAATGTGATACAATTCCCATTCACAGATTTTAAAGTGGGGATATTGAATGTCCACTCTTCTTGAAGGGGTGGCAAATATATATTCACGTGCTTTGTTGCCATTTTGGAAGGAAGAATTTCTCCTTGAGGACTTTGTCCACCGCTCTCAGCACCCCCACCTTGTTACCAGAGACCTACTGTCCTTCAGCTGATGCAGCTGGCAGCAGGTGAGGCTAGCAACCTTTCCAGCTGACTCCACGACCTGACACTGCCAGCACGGAGCAAATGCGGGAGCTCTTCAGGAGACACTCTGTGGTGAGACCATCTGGTGCAGATCACGACTGGGAAACCCACTTGAAGCAGAGGAGGTTTGAGGGAAAAGCGCCTCTCACAAAAGATGAAAAGAAGAAAGTCTGATTTTGTCACCTGCCCTCTTACAGGAAGAGAGAAGAGGCAATGGCCTAGTCTTCAAGAGCACATGGGCAGAATTAGTATGTGAACAGTCTTCGGGGATCTGTGGAGAAATCAGCCTCACCTTTGAGGCTTCAGAAGGTCTCCAACAACCGGCTGGGAGGAAGCCCCCAGCAGATGAATGGGGTCCCCTACAGAGACCAACTAGGAGGGAGCTTGTGTCAGGGCAGCTGATGGAAAACTGTGTGACAGGCTAGAGTGAAAAAGCATTGCTGACGGTGTTAAAGTTATTAAACAAGGAGGCCTTAGATTGGGTAGGCTCTGATGCCTTGGTAGCCTACGTAAGCAATCAAAACCTAACCCAGAGTCAATGACTGTAAATACACGTGGGTCTAAGAAAGCTGAATTTAAGAACAACCAATCACAAACAGCCACCTAGGCTTTCCCATATAAGGTGACCACTTAAGCTACAGCCAATTTCCTTGCTTCGCTTCCACTTCCACCTCTGCTCTGTCAAAGTGTCCCCTCCCTCCCCCACCCAGCCCACCCCCATTCGCCCCCCCCCCCTCCCCCCGACTCCGGCACCCTGCCAGGTCCTGTTGGTGGAGAGCTCCTAAACCACTTTTGGTTTGGATCTACCCCATCTGAATCCATGTTTGCTCAAACAAACTCTTGAAAATTTTAATGTGCCTCAGTTCCCTGTTAACAAGTTTCCTACAAGGTTACTACATATTTCTTATATCGTCCTTGCCTGAAAGCAGATGCTTTTAAATAAAAGCCCATGTTATGGGCTCAACTGTGTCTCCCCCAAATTCATATGTCAAAACCCTGAGCCCTAGTACCTCAGAATGTGACTGTATTTGGAAACAAGGCCTTTAAAGAGATGCTTAAGTTAAAATGAAGCTGTTAGGGTGGGCCCTAATTCAATCTGACTGGTGTGCTTATAAGAAGAGAAAATCGGGACACCCAGGGAGACAGCAGGGATGCGCACACGTGGAGGAAAGACCAAGTGAGGACACAGTAAGAAAGCGGCCCTCCCTTCTCCCAAGTCAAGGAGAGAGGCCTCTGGAGAAACCAAACCGCCAGCACCTTGGTCTGGGACTTCTATCCTCCAGAACTGTGAGAACATTAATTTCTATTGTTTATGCCATTCAGTCTCTGGTATTTGTTTATGGCAGCACTCGCAAACGGCAAACGAATGCAGCACCCCTTTGGCAGTCATAACACTGATATGTGGGAACAGCCACTCCCTGTTTCTCTTACTCATTCCTTTCTTGTCTCCTTATCCACTTCTTATTTTTTTCCTTCTTTCACTTTTCTTCCCATTTCCCTTTTGGCTCCAGGTAGAACTCACTCTGTCAGCTGCAATTTTCAGGGCTTATGTGAGGGAGGGAGGAAGAAGAGAACCATCTTAATTGTTTCTCTGTCTCCTCTTCTCCCCCATTCCCTATTCCAAGGGGGGGAGGGGTTGCACAAACCCCAAGAAAGCTCAGAAAAAGAGCTAGACTTTCTAGTTATATTTATTTTGTAGCTGATTCTTTTCAATTTCTATATTTGTGTACATTTTATAATTTCAAAGGGTATATGATTCAAACAGTTTGGAAAACACTGAATTTTAATCAATCATTCACAGAAACAGATTATTCTGCCTTTTAACTCTGCAAAATTACTTAATTTGCGGTGTCTAAGTCTCATATTTGTGAAGATGAACAAGAAAACAAATAATGAAACTTCTCAAAAGAAATGACACTCATAAATTGAGAGTAGACATTATATTTGTCTTCAAGATGGAAATAATAATACCTTTCCCATGAGAGATGTGCAGGGGAATAATTAGATCATTTCTGCAAAGTGTTTGAGAATATTTCAAAAGAATGATTACCATGGTAGGTATCATTATTTTCCTCCACTTAGAATTGTTGCTGTGTTTGCCATCATTATTTCATTGCTTAGCCCACACGCTGGGTCCTAAGGTTACATTCTAGGCTTTTAGAAACAATTTAATCTTGCCCTCTGGAATTAAGTTGGTGACCTAGAAGTGTACAATGCAAAAAGTGTGTGTGTGTGTAAGAGAGAGAGAGAGAGAGACAGACAGGCAGACAGACATTTCCTTCTGTAGGCTTCCAGCATTATAAGGAATCTTAAATATTTTAATGCTTAAGTCTGGAATGGAAGGCCCATCTGTTTTACTGCATTTGAAAGTAGAAGTGGCTTCCCATCCTTTTTCCTGGGATCTCACTGCTCTTTACAAATTTTAATCTCCAACTCAGATGTCATTTAAATAATAAAAATGACCACTGACTGCCATGCATGATACACAATTACCCAGTCTTGGAGAAGGACAAAGAAATATTATGTTCATCCATCACCATCTGGACTATACTTAAAGTCTGTTCCCTGTGAAGAGCAGTGGAGCATTTAAAAAAACCACCTGGGAGCATCTTTTATGTGACGGCAAACATGACAGTAATCTGCTGGTTCTGTACATTTGCCAGCTTGGGGTTACTGGAGGCTATGGAATTCTTTTGAGTCTCTCCTCTGCATTAACAAAGAAACAAGCAGTTTGGTGCATTTCCTTTTATAGGATCCCAAGCAAAGGATCCTCTTATCTCAGAATCCTTCTTTTCAGCTTTATGGATTCCACTAATGGAAAGATAACAAACAAGCTGTATTCGATTAATTGTTCCCATGGCCTTTTAAATGGTTTCCTTGATACGTGTTGGACTTCCTAAATATAACTGCAAAAACAGCCAAGTCATTAAAACCACAGATAATGGAGAGAGTATCACTTCAACTATTGATATAATGGTACTTGCACTGACCCTGCTCTGTAGCATGAGAACAAGGACATCATCAGAACAACTGATCACGAAAGGGAACCCCTGGGCTTGGCAGCTGCAGACAACACAGCGTCTGAACTAAACCAGGTATTAGTTTATATCCCTCCAGACGTGCTCAGGGTTTGGCCCTGGGGAGAGCTTTGAGAACCAGAAAAAGAGGCTGCTGGGGTGTAGTGGACACTTGGGTCGGAAGACTTGTCAGTTTCTGGTTCTAGCTTATTTGGGGGTAAACACTTGACCTTCCTGAGCCTCAGTGCCTCATCTGTTAAATGACTTTCCTAACTCCCACATCACAATGGTGAGGCCCAGCAGAGGAAATGTCGCAGTCCTTGGCAAAACTGTAAACCCCTTTACAGACAGATGTGCCATATGCCATCACTGGTACTTGTCAGAAGGAAGGCGGTAAATCAATACAACTTGAGTATCCTGATTTCACAGAATCTATATTCTGTTTGAATGAGCCATTATCATTACAGCTTCCCCGAGCTGCTTGATTTTAATAAAAGAAAGAAGAAAGGAACAGAGGGAGAGAATACGATGGGGTGTCTACCAAGTGACAGGCACTGAGCTAAATTTTTTTTACATACCTGACCTTATTTAATCCTTACAATAACACTGTGAGGTAGGCATTATTACTCTCATTGTACATATCAAGACCTGAAGTTCAGAGAATGTAAGTGACTTTCTAAAATAATCACACAGTTGGTAAGTGGCTGAGTCAGGATTTGATCTCACAGCCCAGGGAACATCTTACTATACATGATGTCTTGCTGAAGCAGGGTGAGGAGCAGTGCTATATAAATACAATGCTTAGTGCTATAGGCAATGTTGCCTTTTTGTAGGAATGTGAAAACACCGATGCACTGTCAGCAATGTTTGTATTCTAATTTATTTTCTAGATATGATTTATTTTCTACATATATTTTTGGCAGAGTCAACGGTATGCTCTTTCTCAAGCCCTTAGGGATCAACTAAACACAGGAAACAAGACAATAAATAAAGGGAGGGCATCATGGTTATGACCACTTTGGAATCTCTACTTCAGAGAGATTTAGAGTTCTCATTTCCATTTCTATTTATCAGAGGTCAACCATCTAGTTTGGAATCAAACATCATGGTTTGCATCTAGCTCTTCAGTCTACAATTTGGGAAATTGGCCTACATCATCACAAGTCTGTAACAGAAAGCAGTTTGGGGAATGTATGCTGCTATCAATTTGAGGAAGTGTCTGACTTTTGATTCCTTCTAGGTATTCATTTGCCTATAATTAGTCCATTTTTATTTTGCAAGAGTATTCTCCAACTATGGGAATAATGAACATGATCAGAAAGCTTTCCAGGAGCATGACAAGATGGCTCTACGATGACATCTGTGGCCAACCACACAGCCATCTGTACGATCTCTTGAGCCCAAGAAGTGTTACTCAGCAGCCCTGTGTAACAGACAATGAATAACTAAGCTACATCACTATAGTGGTTTTCTACATTCTACACACACTGTTTTTGGCATAATTTTGTTCTGGAATTTCATTCCTTTTTTTCCAAGTGGGGTTGATTTGATTTTGTGTCTCTTTAGTTTCTAACCACAAAGATTTGTTGCCTTCAAACAAATTAACAAGCTAATTTGACTGAATGGGCTCTCTCCTCCATAACTGTCACTTTCTTTTTGCAACCTGAAAAATGGTAATTACAGAGCAAGTTCTCCTCTTCCGTTGTACATTTCCACTTCTCTTTGCTTTCAAAGGTTCTGACAGCATCATAAAATGTTTAAGATGAAAGACCTTAGCAAACAGCGAATTTACCCCTTCTCATTTGAAGAGACAAAACTGAGAACTGCGATTCAATTGATGAAATTTTATTCTCTTGCTCTCTCATATCCGTGTGTGTGTGTGTGTGTGTTTGACATATAAGGGCTTGAGCTAAACTCAGTGGTTTTTACTCGCTCCCTCTACACTACTTACAAGCCAGAGGCAGCTATGGGTCATTCTGCCCCATGGGACCAGTGCTAGTTTCCACTCATCTTGGGGGGTTAGGGACAGGTATCTGTGACAGTACCGAAGGGATGCTAGGAGGCAACTCCTTCTCTGCAAATAACTTTCAACCCTGTCTGGAACAAATGAACCCTTGGGTGACATTTTCCACAAAAAACAGTATGCTTACCAGCTTAGGCCATTATGGACCTTGCTAGGATGGTTAACACAGCATAAGACATATCTAATGTGACAGAAATATTTCTCAGCAAACATAGCTACTGTCAAAATGAATAACAGATCCACTAAGGAATTCTACCTCCATGCAAGTTGGGTTATTAGCAAAATGAATCGGTTTAAAGCTGAAAATCGACAGCTCAGCCTCTCTCTTTCAAGAATTCCTCTATGTGAACTGAGTGTTCCAAATGATCAGAGATTGACATAATTAGGTGGGTGTGTTTTTGCACCAAGCTTTGTTTGTGAAAAATAACTCCACGTCAGGCTAAGAATCTTAAAATTCAGAGTGTCCTCTTACCCTTATTGATGGTAGGTTGAACAGAATTCCAGGCTCCTGCAATAGAGAAGCATATTGCCTGCAGACTCGAACATCTAAGAAATAAGCCCTCAACAAGTAGAACTGATACTCAGCCAGTGTGGATACCTCCTGCTAGTTTAGATGGTTTAGTTACGTTGGGTATTACGTGGGCACAGATTCTAAGACTGGCCTGAGGGCTCTGATAACACTTTGTAAATAGCAGCAGCTGCGGCTGAATTAGCCTCCTGGAGTGTGGGAAGCTGAGCCTTGGAGGAACTGCTCGGGCAGCAATAATCCTGTAATTTTCAACAACAACAAAAAAATCAGTATTATGTCCTAGGAAAATGTTGAAATTTTTATAAAGGATGGATGTGTATCAAAGGCTGCCCTACATGCAGAGAGACACAAGGACTGTCCAGATTCTCTGAAGACGCTGCAGTGATTAAGCAGGAATTCAGGTCCACTTACTGAGGGCTACCTTTATACACACGGGCAAATACATACATCCTACTTAATCTTCCTCCTCTCAGCAATCTGCTAAAGTAGGGATTATTTTCTCCATTTTAAAGGTGAAGAAACCAAGGCTCAGAACGTTTAAGTAACTTGCTTGTGAGATCTAAAACTCTTTCCACCACTTCACTGAAAATACTTGACCCACTGTTTCCAGAGAGAAAAATTTCTGTGTTTTGTCCAGCAAAAATCCATTCTGATGAAATCTAAGCTTATCTGGCATTGTTTTATGAAAAGTGCAATTGGGCAACAACTACCCTCCTTAAAATAACCCTCTGCATATGGCACCATATATAAAATAATGAATGCTCCTTCGGGGAAAGAATGGATGGCTCTACTCCCTTTCTTCTTCCTAAAAAGTCTTGTTTTCCTTTCATCTTTGGGGTAGCACTCTGTGTAGCAAATAGGTAGGACTCTAGTTAGCTCTTCAGCAATGACATCTTCCCCCCCATCCCTCATCCCCCCATGACTTCTCTCCTGGTCTCGGGATCCCTGGAAGGGGCTTTGTTCTGATCATGGGGTTTATAAGTTGATTTGCTGGCAAAGTGGAGATATAAGTTGAGTGTCTAAGATTCTAATCATGGCCTCAGTTTGCACAATATGAAGTGATTGCAATTACTCAGGGCACCCCTCATTGGCTCAGCCTTGTTTCCTTCTCTCTGTTATGATTTTCAATGAGACCCAGTAAATTCAGCCCTCCACTGACAACAAAGAGGCTCCGATGATTTAATGTTCTTGAGCACCTCACAGACTCTCCATGTGCTTCACTTTCTTCTCCTGGAAATTGAGGATAGCCATTACCAACCTTATCTTTGGTGCTGTGAAAAGATAAATGAGATTTTAAAGAGAAACTATAATCTTACATGTAGTAAAATCAGTTTTGATGGGAGAATTAGCTCATTAGTGGAATTCAGGTGGAACATCTCCAGTCCCTCACTGCTTATAAACACTCTTTTTAGAGGGGAGGCTGGCTAAGGTGGGTGTTGACAGTCAAGTTTGTCTGACTGCCAGTGGCTTTTTTTTTTTTGTGGTGAGGAAGATTGGCTCTGAGCTAACATCTGAGGCAACAGGTAACATCAGGGGACAGGCATGGCATAAGGGCTAAGGTACTGGTTCCACAAATGCCAACTTTAAAAGAGAAATGAGAGCAATGCTGTATGGTAGCAAGCACCTTGGATTCTAAAACAGGCTCTGTGTGACCTGGGATGAAATTTTTTCTCTCTCTGGTCTCAGCTTCTTGTTTATCAAAAACCGGGAAGGTTGGAATAGCTGATCAGTAAGCTCCTTTTTGGGTCCCTACCAGGATTCTGGTCCAAGACGCTCTAACAGGACATAAGACACAACATCCAGCCGGACACAACAAGGCAAAGGCAAGGCAGGAGAGACGTGTGGGGGTGGGGCGGGGGTTGTGTCAAAGCCTGTTGGTTCAGGCAAGTGGCTTTTGATGGCAGGAGGCAAAATGACAAGGTCTTTACCAAGAGAGCAGGCTGTGAACAGCAAGAATTAATGCTGCAAGTCACTTTTATGAGGCTCCTCTCTGCCTTGGGGGGGGCTCTGTGTGGTGGGGAAGTGGCTCCGTTTTCACCTCCCTCCACCTCTTTGGATTATGCTGAAACGTATCCCCCACTGAAAACAGTGTGTAAAGGCTCCCGCCTGGGGATGAAAAGCCCCCCATGCCCTGTGCGTTGATTTGTCAGCAACCGCTAAAACTGTATTCACATCACTGAAGCTGATGCCAGCAAAAGAGCTCCTGGATCCAGTGATGGCGCATTGTTTGCAGACCTGGGCTGCTGCCTCTCCAGACAAAAGCCGCATTAGAGACGTGACTTCAGGCTTACAAATAAGAGTGCTGAATCATTCTGGAGACTTCAACACTGTGTTTTCCTCAAGATTTTGTAATAAGTAATTTAAGAGAGAAACAGCCTAACAAGCCAATATTCTTTTCAGAAATATCAGCTAAAGCATATCCAGGGGCCAGAAAATAATTGCTTCTTTCTCCCGCCCTCTTGTAGCCTCACCCTGTGTAGCTGGCCTGCCTCGTTCTGAAACTGGGAGTTGAAGCTACTGATTCAACATCTTACCCTGCCACCACTGACATTTTTAAGCTGATGGATATCCTACATTTGCTTGGCCTACCTATCAATATGGCCCTAGACGTTCTCCCATAAACAGTTTCCTCTCTGGAACTTACTGTCATCCTTTTTCTTACTCATGCCCTCCGCTTTTCCTCTTTCTCAGTTAGGATCATGACTAGCAGCCAAATAACACTAAAATTCCACTAAGAAAATTGGCAGAAAATGCTATTTTAATACAGACTTGCATATCCAATTTGCACATGCAAAAATATATTTTATACGGACAAATACATGCTTATGTGTATCCCCATGTCCTGTGTATATGTATTTATTATATATGAATTAAATATGTCTGAAACTCTCTTTGAAATGTGGCATATGTGTATGTGAGAGTACATACATATTTATATAGATTTTTTTCTAGGTCAGATATGGCAGTATGATGTAGTGAAAACAAGTTTTTAATCTAGTTATGATGCCAGCCTTGATATCAGTCCCCCTACATCAAACCCAGCATATATGGGGTTAAAAGCAAATCACTCTTTCCCTGGCTCCCTGGCTCCAGAATCTAGTATCCTATGGAGTCAGATCAGCCAAGGACAGCCACCTGGATTCCTTATCATCTCCTCCTCCATAAAAGCAGCATCCCAAGGCCAAAGGCAGGCTGGTGGGAAAGCTCTGACCAGCAAGGCCACTGACTAACCCCCACTGCCCTCTCTACAAGCAGCTACATTCCTCAAAAACCTTTAACCCCTCTGGCCTCCCATCTTTTGGGGAAATGAAAAGAGATGAGACAAATTTGAGGGCTCACTCTTGTCTCCTGGCTGATATCATCTGAAATGAAAACCCTTTCCTTGCCATAAGCCTGGTGTTCCAGTTTTTATTTGGCCCCTCTTGTGTGGTGGGTAGGGAATCTATGTTTGTAGGCACTAACAGTTATATGTAGACTGGAAAACATTGATTCACACACAAATTCATTCATTCTTTATTCAACAAATACTTGCCAAACACAGTCCTAGGTGCTAGAGAAATAGTGGTAAACAGGACAGATTTGCCGTTGTTTAAAAATAAAAGGATTCTAACTTGGACTTTTCCTACTTCTAAGAGGACTTGAGCTGTACCTCTTAATAGATCTGTACCTATGAATAGAACACAAGATGCTCTAAGATAAAATAGGACAAAAAATGTCTAAAGAAAGCAGAAATAAAAGATGCTTTCAGACACCTCGGTTGAGTGAATTTTGAACACTAGGGGGAAAAATTGACTAGCCTTTCTGATGGCCAAAGCAAATGAAAAAACACTGAATTATATAGTTATGATTTTCTAATTGCAGAGATGATGAAAATTAATTTGCTGGGAAGATAAAACTTCTTTAAAGTAGGAGTTTATAATGTTTTCTTGAAATACAGTAAGTGACATCATGAATGAGTAACTCTAAGGAAAGATAAAATAAAGCTTTTCAAATATCATACTTTAAAGGTAAAAGTTAAAATTGTAACTAAATTACAATCCACTGAGGGCCATTTTGAAAGGTGCTCTGATAAGAAGTTAAAGAAGCTTTTTTCCTGATATCTAATTCAAAGCGAGGAAGAGCAGCTACTGAATTTAGTTAATGTGACCATTAGACAGTGTGTCTTAAGTGTTAGATGTCTTAAATGAGCTTTGGCCAAGTTGGTGCAATTACTCAATTTATCTAACCTGTACTGTAAGGTAGATGTTCCATTTGATTAAAACCGGAGGCCTACATTTCAAACAGCAGTACCATGGAAAGCAAGTTGACATTTATTGCTGAAATGGAAGCGTCTTTTAGAGGACCTTTGAGTATTTCCATGTTCCAAAGACAGAGGCCATCTATTCCAATCCTCTAATTTCACAGGTGAGGTTAGAGGAATTGTCTAGAGCTACACAGTTAGTTGGTGGTTCTTTGACCATTTGAACTCAAGTCTCCAGAGAAGCCAGAGATTCCAACATATAATTTTTTACAATTAAAAGCTTTATATGTCATCCATGTTATATGCACTCTCTATCACAAAGAATGTGAACATTTTAGCTGTGTAGTGGAGAAAGGAATGAGAGCAAAGTTGGATGACAGCAGTATTGTTCACATCTGCTAAAGTTTAAAACAATTGCTATTCCTATTAGTTCAAGTGTGCCAGTGATTCTAAGCATGCAAACCCTACCTAACTAGTCACACCATGAATAACTAATCATACCACAGGGAAACAGCAGGAGCTTGGAGAAAAGGATGGGCATTGATTCTGTTTTGTTTCAGAAGATTTGACATAATTTCTAGCAGCAGACATAAATACAATTCCAAGATCACAAAAAGAATTTGGAAGTCCCTCTGGGTTCCTCATGACTGGATTAAACTTGGACCTTTATAGGAAATGCAGTGACCGATCCTGTCCACTTTCCACAATCGCTGTTCTTTCTGATCCTTCTGCACCCCTGTCCAACACGCGCATGCTCGCTTCCAAATCCCCAACTTCACCATGTGTAACTGAGAGGAAAAGAGTCATCAACTCAGCCCTTTTGTCTTGCATTAACTCATTTGAAATCCGGCCACTTAAGACCCAAATTAAATTGGTAGGAGGGACACCTAGGCTTGCTCTAAAAGCTTAGGGGCTTTGGATTCACAAAGATGAGGTTTCATAGTCTAGCTGGCCGCTTGCTAGTTGTATGACCCCAACTAAACACATTATATAACCACTCCGGGCCTCAAGATTCTCAATTGTAAACTTAGGACAAAAAATACTTACCTCAGGGTATAGCTGTGAAGAACAGAAATAATACATATAAAGCATTGGCCATGTAATAGACAGCCAATTCATGGTAACATTTTTTAAGCAGAAAGTGAGCCAAAAATTCATACATAGGTTTCTGACAGACTTTCTTTAAGGCAGTTATACCTCCTATGTCTCATGAAACCAGGATCCTTTTTCATGAACCCCCGTCAGCTTACATTTTTAGATAAAGGATAATTAAGAATGTTTATAGTCACACAAGAAACAGAGCAAAATGAAAACCCTCAATCCCTAACACCCTCTTCCCACAGCTTTTTTTCCGATTGTCTTATAGTCACACTGAGGCTGTGTCAAACGTGACCTGGCAGGATCTTTTTCTATCCTTAAATGGGATTTTCACGTGACCCAGGGTTAGCACATTAAGTACGAGAGTGCCTCCAAAGTAATGATGTTCAAAAATAAAGGAGATGCTAGAAAGATTCCTGCTTAGCCCAGATTGCATGGCAATCCCTTGAAACTCATTTGAGGTGCCATTTTTATTATTTATTATTTAGGACTTCTAGAGTGGATCAGTCTTCAGGTTGACAGGATTTTCAAGTGAACTACTGTCCAGAGGCAACACTGAGTTGAAGATTTTTGCTATTAAATAATTCAATTTAATTGAAAGCACTTTTTACTCCATATAGCTTGCATGGATGAAGGACTGATGACAGAGCATCCCCCAAACTGAACTAGTCTCCACGGTGGTTTGGGAGGCTGGAGAGACCACGCCCTCTCCATGTCTTTATTTAGCTGATGTCAGGTCTCTGATTGTAACCTACTGTGAAGCTTAGTGAGTGTGGACAGGCCAGCCACATTTACCAGCCCGGCCTTCAACTGTAGAGGATTCCACAGGCATTTCCGAGCACCAGGTATGGAACAGAAAGAAAATTAGGCACTTTCAAATCATCATCTCACTTAGTTTCTTTGAGGCTACAATTTGAAGACTATCCTCTCCTCCCTTTCCTTCTAGGAGAATAGACGTGGACTGTGTGCTGAATATTTAATTAGGTGAGCCAGGTAGTTGGGAAGAGTATCCTCTTCCATTGCCAAAATCAAGTGGTCCATGACTCATAATGCCATCAGGCATACTGTAGAGCTATGAGCCATGAACAGAGCTCCCAAATTTCAGTATTGGATGGTATTTTAGAACTCGCCGAGTCCAACCCTCTCATTCTACTGATGATGAAATTCAAATTGGAAAGGTTAAATATTTTGTCAGGGTTACACAGTTGGTAAGAGACAGAATCAAGGCTACAAAGAGACTTCTTTTTTCTTTTTTTTTTTTTTTTTGCCACTTTCGAGTGTTCCTTCATTATGAGAATGCCAATAGATACTACGCTTGATACATAAAATCTATGTCAAAAGTAAAAGAATTTCAGAAAAAGCCTTAGTGCTGGACACTTAAAATTATCAGGTAAAAAGGAGGGCAGTGTGTTGACTTTCTTGAAAGAATGTCACAAATTACTAGGCAGGAGAAGCCTATGTTTGCGCCTAGGAAAAGAAACACTTCCCTTTGTTCTTCAGGGAATTGACTGGCCTTCTCCCTAAGGGACTATGAACTAGGCTTAAGGAGACTTAAGAAACAGAAAGGAAAGAACCTTCATATTTCAAGCTGCAGCTCAATTATCCAAATGAATAGATACAAGCTATATAAGGGGCATGTGCATGTCTCTGTGTATGTGTGTTCTGTGTATCTGCCCACATGCGTTTGTGTGTATGTCTCTGAGTGCTCACGTGTGTTTACGCACATGCATATCTGTGTATTACTGTATATGAGTATACGCGTGTTCTATGTGTGTGTCTACACGTGTGCTTGTGTGTGTGTCTGTGTGTGCATATTCAGGCCCCAGGTACAGCACGTGAGTGCCCTCTTCACACTGGAGAGAATCCTGGGCTCCTCTGTGCCCCAGCACTACCATTTAGCAGCTTTGCTTCTTGAGCAGGTTACACTGTTTTTCTGAATCTGTTTTCTGATCTATAAAATGGCACATATAATACTGTAAAGCAAAAGGACAAGCAGTGTTTTTAGTCACTTAGCCATTTTAGTCATTAAACTGAATTGACTGCAACTCCACAAAATTTGGTTATATTTTATTGTAGAATATTCAAGATGATTTGCCTCCCAAACAACCAAGTGTGGTATCCAAATGCATAGACAGTCCTCATGAAGATATGTATCACCTGGATTAATCCTCACAGCAACTCCAGGAGTGAGGAGCCGTTATCTCCACTTTATAGACGAGGGAACTGGGATTTAGAGGTGAAGTAATCTGCCCACAGTCGCCCAGGGAGTTTTTGGAGGTCTGGGACACAAACCCAATCCGACTCCAAAGCCAGGCTTGCAATCACTCTCTCCTTCACCTCACCATGGCCCAAGGCTGTTGTGAAGAACAACAATGTAATGGTTGTGGAATTGGCCTTGGCATATTGCTTCTCTTTACTCCACTAATGTTTGCCCTTGTAGGGCAGCAGAAGTTGCTACCCCAAAGTGTGTCTCTTTGGCTTAATTATTTTTAAGAAAAAAAGACTCTGAAAGAAACTTTGACTTTCCCCCTAACTGCTTAAAAGGATTGAAGATAGAAGGCCTGTTTCAGGAAAGAGCTATCACCACCGGATAACTATAGTATGAACTAGGTGTGGGACAGGGAGGAGCCTGGCGAGGTCCACTTGATCAAAGTCCTCTCCAAGTCTCATTGTCTTTGCAAGGTACGGCAAACATTTGTTGACCAAACATTTGCTTTTCCATCTCCACGTGAATTGCCTTCCTCCCCTTTAAATTCCAAAACAACCACCGCCAACATCCTCCTTTGTCTTTAGCTGAAGATGGTATTTAAGGCTTCAGCCATTTTAGCGAGTTACTCAGTTTTCCTGGGTTTCTCCCATGTATACACGTTATTAAATTTGTTTGATTTTCTCCTGTTATTCTGTCTCATGTCAATGTCTTAGGCCAGTCAAGAACCTAGAGGGTGGAGGAATATTTCTTCCTCTCCTACGCCCTCTTCTATGACATGTCTGTTTCTCCCTTGTATCCCAGCTGGTACACGGTTTCTTAAAGCCAACCCTCCATTCTGTCCCAGTGGAGACACTAGGAAGAAGGAGGCACTGGGGGAAACTCAAACTGGACATACAGTGAATGCCAGCTTCACTTGGACGTGCACCTGCTGACACATCTTAAAAGCACCTGATGGTACCAGATTTGTCTTGCAAGTTTCTGACAGCCACATAACTGCGGCATGCCACTGCTCCTGGTATTCTCCCCAGGAAATGACAGAAGGAGAACCGCTGGGACATGACTGTTAAATCCCTTCCTAATCTCTGGAGTCTTATAAGTCCTTTAACTCTTCAAACATTGAACCAAAGAACTCGGCTCACAGAAACATTATGGTCACAGGAGGCCTAGGGACTGTGCTATTCAGAAAAAGAAGGGGAGCAAAAATGCTGCCAGGGGATTACCTTGAAACTGGTTTAAATATAATCAGTGGGCAACAGAAGCAAAGTCCTATTTACAAAATTATTATTTTTGTTTAGCAAGATATATAGACTCAATTTTGCACAGAAAATTGCATAGGAAAAAGCCTCTCAGTAGAGCCATTTAAAAGCAATTTAGTATTTTTAATAAGGCAAATCTTTCTGATTCTCAACTATTTAGCCATGAAATCTTAAAATCCAATAAAGTCTGTTTTCAATAAATGCTCCTTTACAAATTTTATTGTCCACTTAACAACCTAAGAACGTTAACATTCTTTAGACACTTAAATTTAATCATAATGACAATTATTGAGCTTTCTAAATGCCCTTTGTGTAACATGTAATTTAGTGCTTATAAAATATGGGTTTGCTTTTTTGACATTTTGTCTCAAAATTGTAAATAAGGTCAATTTACCCAGCAGCCTTCAAATTTCTAACCAATTTTGTCTTATTCCCAAACAGTCATTTAGAAACATAAAACACAATATATTGCGTGACAAATAAGAATACTTGAGAGGTTTCGCATTTCATTCATTAACAGTTCTTCGAAGGATTTGGGCAGGAGTTAGTCCCATCACGAGAGTGCTCAAACCATGGCGGAGGAGAGGTGACAAGGCCAGTGTCACTCAATGAGCCAGAGGTGGGGAGCAATTTTCCTCAAAATAAAATTTCTCTCTCTCTTAAGGGCAGTGGACAGTACATTTGGACTAGCTCCAGGCTCTCAGCTACATTCCAAAGCCATGTGGCTGTGCAGAGGCTCAGATTCTTCCTCTAGAAGCTAAAGATGATCATAATACCTACCTCATGGGATTTTGAGAGGATTTAATTCAGCATAATATATGAAAGTATTTGCAAACTCCAAATCTTCCTCTTTAAAGGAAGTATTAGCATCTTTATAGTTGTATCTCTGTACACCTGTTCTGGCCAGGATCAAATATACAACACTGGCCTTGTTTGCAGCATAATCTCTCTCATTGTTTAAAACCACCCTTTTCCATTGTCATAGACTGGTCATCAAATGTTTACCCTGGTCCCTGAGAGTTACCAAAATGTGTGAACAAACCAACACAAAACCAGTCTACTGCTAGAAAAGCAAATTCGGCATTGATGTGTCTATTGATGGTGTCTTCTTGGCCACCATCCGATGCAGCCCCTACACACACACATCCTGTCTCCCCTCACAGCTTTGTTATTCTCCATGATAAGTTTACCATCATACATATACCTTATTTTACTTATTTTATTTATTTGCTGTGTCCTCCATTAAAATGTAAGCTCTACTCAGGCAGGAATATTTGTCTGTTTCATTCACTGTCATATCCCTCAAACCAAAAATAATGATTAACATATAGAAAAATGAATGAATAATGTCCAGCACATGACCATTATAGAAATTCTCATGTATCTGCAGCCAAAGGAAACCTGGAAACTATTTGGAATGGCTCATTAAGGTTTACATTGCTTTTAATGTTTCAGTTCAGCTATGTCAAAGCCCATAAAACAATTCAGTTATTTTTCATATTTTCTACTATTGGCCTTGTCAACAGTTTCTTATTCAAGCTATCTTTGTCCTTTCTGTTTTTCTCTCTGTGAAGAGGGAGTATAGCTCATGCCTGAGATACTAACCTGGGATTTATAGAAAAATATATGCTATAATGAGGGAGTATTATAGACTAAATGTTTGTGTCTGCACCCCCCACCCCCTAATTCATGTGTTGAAACCTAATCCCCAATATGATAGTATTTGGAGGTAGGGCCTTTGGAAGGGGCTTTGCACTCATGAATGATATTAGTGCCCATATAAACGAGACCCTAAAGAGCTCTCTTGCTCCCTTCCCCATATGAGGATGCAGCAAGAAGACAGCCATTTATGAACCAGGAAGCAGGCTCTCACCAGACACCAAATCTGCCAGTGCCTTGATCTTGACCTTCCCAGCCTCCAGAACTGTGAGAAATAAATTTCTGTTGTTTATAAGCCACCTCGTCCATGGTATTTTGTAATGGCAGTCCGGAGAGACTAAGACCGGGAATTTCCCCCTTCCTCTGTTTGAACTTACGTGTAAATCCCAAATCTACTCTCCTAAGCACTTACCCACCATTTAATGTTCGTAAATTTCCATTGTATACTCAATTGCAAGAAACCAAAGTGTGACTATAAACAGCACTACTAATAAACAGGCACAAAAATTGTTACCACCCTCTGTTCCCACAGCACATGGGAGATCTGTCAAATTCTTCTGCGGCAGATTGGAAAGAGGGGGTTGTGTTAGAAGTCATGGCCCAACTGCTAGTGACGCTGTTTCCATATTTTACAGTGGGAATCACTATTTAGAAGACTCTAGCTTTGTTCATTAGCTGCAACAGCAGAAGATGAGCCTGTGGGGACCTTTAAAGGGAAAGAACGAGTGGAGCTGGAGCAGAAGAACCGGAAAAAAAAAATCCCACGATAGTGTTGCTTCCATAAATCTGTAAGAGGGACTTTCCACTATCTTTATACAATCGCACAGAGACTGGATGAGGTTTGACAATGCAGGAAAGGGACACTTCTTTCTAAATTTAATGCCCTCCGGTCTCTGGCTCCTTGACTTTGAAAAACCACTTCATTTTGTAGGATTTTTCCTAAATAAAGCTCTACTTTGCTCACACAGGAAGAGACAGAATGTGATTCTATTTTCACTTCCAGACCTCGTGCAAACACTTATTTGTTAGACGTTGTTGAAGAGAGTGTAAAATGATGCAGATGGCAGTGGTAAAGTGTCTTACTGTCATCCTGTCCCACCTATGATTTTGCTGTTTCCTTTGCGACCTTCACTTGGCCACTTCTCCTCCTTTCAGGGAATTTTCCAGACAAAGCCTGTGATCGGCTTTCTACAAGTTAGAGACACAAAAGGCTTTAAACTTATCATGTCTATTTCCAGAAAGAAACACACAATGTAGATGGAGAAGAATGCCACGTTTGAAGACATTTGCTTCATCTGGACAGTCTAAACGCGTCTCCAAAATGCGCATATATGCTACAAATACATTTATTTCTCTTACTCACCTAAGTTCTTTGGTGCTTTAACACAAAACAAGTGCTCACAGTAGGAAAAGTAAGCTCGGCTTGGGCCGTTATAATTTAGAACATGCAGAGAAAGGCACTCACCAGCACTGACAGTGATAGCTTCAATAAACTGCTCTCTCCAGCTGTTTGTCCCAACCACAAGGGCTAGGTTTGTCTTCTTAATAAGTTTGTCCACCGTACTCTAGAAAGGTTGAAAAGAATAAGATAATAACTGCTGGGTTGGTTAAGGCCTCGGGAAATCTAAGACCTAGTTGATTTTGAAACCCCAGAATTATATAAAGGGTAGCAGATGTTAGGCTCAGAACAACAGTATTGACATCAAACACTGTTATGTTTATGCAAACAAGCATAGTCCTTACTTGGAAACATTCTGAAGTGGAAACTTCATTGCAAATATAAGCCTCCCTCACCGCCTAATGGCCAACAGAGAATGGCCTCAGTGTTTAGAATAGCAGATGTTGCAAAAGCCCATCCTTTCCCCTCGAAAACCTTATGAACTTGTTTGTCTACTGGCTTCATTTATATGTGCTGTCTGCAACTGAAGTAATATATTCCCTGCTCAGCATTACATATCTGTGAACAACCAGAAGTGGCATATAGATTAGGAAACTAAAAACTGTTATTATTGGACTTTTGTCCAATGCAGCCAGACAGCAAAGCCTCAAAGATTGCTGCTGCATGATCATCAATAAATCGATTTTTCTTTGGCTACTGATATTGTCAGCCTGGTGGCTGTTAAGAGAATTCACTCTTACCCTATTCCGGCTGCAAACAAGACAGGACAAGACAAGAACAAGTCAATTTGTGTGGTGTAGGGCACGGGGCAATTTACCTTGCACTGAATTTCCCCCTGCTTTGCTAGCACTGAGCCTCTTCTTTTTATTTTTCTTTAGACCTTTTTTAAGCACTTGGTTTTGTACAATTAGCACTCTCTGGCTTTCTAAATGTCAGTTAATGTAACAACAGGAGCAGCCAAGCATTCACAAGAAAACTAAGTAAGCAGATGCACCCAAAGCACTACCACAAATCATAGCAACTACAGGAAGAAGGGTCACTTCTGGGACACGAGGCTACTCTTCCCAGAGAAGCCACCACATCGACTAGTCTACCACACGGCCACACTTACTGTCAGAGCATCCTCGAATTCCCACTAATTGCAAAGGGGCAGAAAAGACGTATTATTTGTCTTAGGTCAAAATCTGTACCGGTTTAACACAATGTACCTGAATTGACTATGGTTTGAGAGAGAGAGAGAGAGCACATTATCAGCTAACTGGGAGAAAGGAAAATGTGATCTGAGGGGACTGTACAGAAGGCCAAAGCTAAATCAGAACGTCACGTGTGTTAGTTCAATAAGAGTCATTTGACTTGACTTGAAACATTGAGATGATAATAAATATGAAAGGGCCCATCTCCAACTGGCCCACTCTGTACTTTCAACATCAGGCTTTGCCAGATTGATTGTTCTTACGGTGGTGACCTTCCAGCCTCTAGCCTTGTGTCTAGAACTGCTAGTGCCCCTGATAATAGCTGTGACAGTCACTGCTCCTGGCCACCATAACTCGAAGCACATGACAAACATCTGTCTTTTCTCTCTTGACTCAGCCGCATCTCATCAAGCACTCTGACTGTTTTGGCTGATGCTAATTCAATGTTCTGTGTAGAATGTCACAAGAAACGACCTTGATTTTTCCTAAATGCAACAGAAACTTGGGGCAGGTCTTTCCAAAGGGGCACCTCTCTGTTCTGAAGCCAAGGCAAAGAATCTCATCGTCTGGGAGACAAACAGTCGAACAGATAAAGAGCTGTAACAGTTGAATACAAACTTTATTCAAGAAATATCTCTAAAGAACAAAGATTTAAGATAAACTAAACTTAAAATTTATATGTGTATATATGTGTGTGTGTGTGTGTGTGTGTGTATGATAAAGCCAGGGTAGATTGTAAACTTTAGTTCATGTTAATCCTGGGGGACTCTGGGATTAAGAGATTGTTACAACCTCACCCTCAGCAACAGGTATTAGGAAAGCCAAGCCCTTAGTCACCACATAGTAAACAAGTACCCAGTGGGCAAAGCAGAGTGGGACATGGTGAGGTGTCACCCAGATTTGGGTCTTTAATGCGGTTCTCAGAGTTCTGCACAAGTTCTTTAAAATAGCTGGAAAACAAATGTCTTAAAAGAATAATATAATATCCAAATTGATTCTGGAGGGCACTTCAGAAACATGGCCCCAAGGTACCCTGTAGTGCTAACAGTAACTGTACTGATGAACTTTGAGGAGATGCGAGGGAACAGTGTATAGAAGCTATGCTAGGGAGATAAGCACCCCGAACAAATGCACTTACGTAAAGAGACTTGGGGGACTGTCAAACGTTCAGATCATTGGAGAAGTTACCAGAGAGAGATTTGGACCCAAGAAAGCTTTGCTACCTGGAAGACTGTGACGTGCTGTACCCAACCCAATGCTTCCTAAAGGAACTTACTGTGATTGCTTTTCCTAGTCATGGGTGCATGGAAGGGGAAGGTTAGCGGTTGTCCTAGAAGAGAGAATACACAGCTATTCCCCATGAGAGCCCTGGGAGGGGTAGAGGGCAAGTTTGTACAGACATGCCAAGCTGTAGAACTTCTGATGCAGAATGCGGCACCAGGCCCTCTGACTCCAGGCGAAAAAAGGATGCGTGAGGAAGAGTGAGGATGGACGCATCTGGACAGATTGGTCCATAGAAATAGACAATCTGAGATGTCTATACCTCTGGAACGACAGGGAACTTTTGCATGTGCTAGTCACGGGTGTGCGGTGAGCCAGGTTCCGGATGAAACAACAGGTGGGCTCTGATGGCTGGGGTCTGCCTAGAAAGCACTGATCCCAGGGTTTACCTCTGCTTTTTCCTTCCATGGAATGAGTGAAAGAAGAATTAACAGATAGACTCACAGGAGCCTAAAGGGGAAAATTTAATTGCATTTTTATCTTTTAAAAATACACTTCAACTGCAAAGACATTTTTCTTTCCACCTGTCTCCTTTCAGGTACCTCAATTTATGAACTAAATCAAAAAAAAATTAACGGGCCCAGCTAAAGGAAAAGAGGCCACTACTATGAGAGATCCAGATAAAATACTGAGGCTTCTCAGTTGGTGGCCTGATTCTCCCTTTTGGAATTCTCCTTTTGATTTTCCAAACAAGAGCAGATTCTACTTTTGAAAAATAAGGAAGGGAAATATTTTTGTGCTCTGGGTTTATACTTCTGGAGAGCCAGAGAAAGGATGCTCCTTTCCCGCTACAGAACTAAGGTGGCTCTACTGGGGTCTTCTCAGAAATTAGCACCATGTGAGTGAGATAGGATGGGAGGTGGGATATGGACAGAGGGAGCAGCTAAGAATGGACAGGAAGTTTCACCTCAAAGTCCTGAGCTTACCCTACGGCCCATTTGTTTAACTTCTGAAAAACGACTTTCATTATCTAGAAAATTGGAAATCCAATTTTATCAGCTCAATTATAAACTCTCTGGTTCCAGGCATTATACCTTCAATATGTTGACAGTATGAAAATGTCCTAGGATCTTAAGAGGATGACTAAATATAAATAGAGTTTGTTAATGTGATGTACCAGAGGAAGAGCTTACCACCCCCTCTCCAATATAAAAGCCTCCTGATTTTCAGCACTGTGAATGCTGAAAATGTTGCTTCTAACAGATTGATAAGCTTTTTCAAATAGAGCTTGGTTTCTTCCACACATGGCAATCTCTTGGAATCCACCTTTGCTTCTTCCCTGCTCTCCCCTCAGAGAAAGCCCTCCCTTGGGGGCACCTCTGATCCTGTGCAAGGACGGATGCCAACCCCCGGATCCTGGTTCTGATGCTGTTTGGTTTGCAGGACCTCTTGGTCCCCTACTAACTGTCTAATTCCAATTCTCCTCCAGAGGCCTCTCAATTAATGAGCCAGTTGCTGAAATTACATCGGCCTCTCTTTCCAGATGGATCTTACAATATAGGCCAAGGCTATGAATAGTCTTGGTCCTGAGATGGGCCTGGCCTCCCCAGTGAGTGGTGTTGGTGAGCATACCTTGAATTCATAGGATTCTTCAATGATCACTTCCAGCTTAGTGTGTTCTCCCAGAATGGGGCGCCCCATTTCTGCAATGCGCCTCTCCTCTTCCTCTTTGCTGGTCAGTGGCTGCTTGTCATCATATTCATCTGTGGAAGGGAAGGGCAAGAAAGTGAGCAGGGGGCTCAATTTTATTTGAAAATCCCTGGATCCTGTTAGAAGAAAACCAAGAAGGAAGTCCTAATGACCTCCTAAAGGTCCCTTGGGTGAGATTATAATGCTGGAGGAGACACTTGGCATATCAGGCAGCACATCACTGTGATAGCAACTTACAGGGGCACATCACTGGGAAAGACTCTGCCTGCACATTGTCTATGCTGAGGGAATCACCCAGCTGTCCCCTGTGACGCTGACTCATCTGGCTGTTTGTACACATTCCTTTAGCATGTGACCAAAGGGAAACACAATTAAAAGTGCTAGACTCAAGGGATGAAGGAATCTGGCCGCCTCCTCTCCACTTTCTAGAGGCAACAGGAAATGCCCTAGGGCCAAAGAAATGTGGAAGGGAAATTCTGATCTTAGCCTCTCACTGGCCAAGAGCCCCTGTTGCAGGTTAAAAAGCAAAACATCCATTCCATGTTTCAGTAAGATGCCTGGGCTCCAGGGCTTCCTCTCTCTGCTGCAAAGCTGAGATGTGTTAGGAAGACCTATGTCACTCTTAAAGCCTGTCAATCTTAAAGCAAACTAGGAGGGCAAGGGTGAGGCCTTTGGGAGTTAGTACTACTCACCAAATGAGCACGATTATTTCCAGAACCACCATGTTGCTTACACTCCGGGAGACGCTAGCGGGTCCTGAGAAAATGTTAATGGACTTGAGAGTCCATTCATGAGGGGAAGCTCACAGTGGGTTCCTCTCTGCGTGAAGGTCACTAGGATAAATCCCAGACTGAAAAGGCCATGTGCATGTGAAGGACAAATGCTGCTCCTGTAATCACTCAGCCTTCATGCCCAGGATGCTGGAACAACTCAGACCACTTCCCCTTAGAGGCAAGTTGAATGAACCTCATCGCTAAGGAAACAGAATTGGTGGTATAGAAAGACCTCAGCCCTGATGCCCTTGCTAGAACTTTCCAGGCAAACTGTCTGCAGCAGGAGTCTGTTGACTGAGGAAACATCAGAAATGGAGGGACTTACAGCCCAAGCTTCTTGTCTTTTGCATTTAGGCATCAGCTTCTGCAGAAGTCCACACCCCCTATTCCCTTCAAAGACAGATGATTCCCTCTGCTGAGGGACCCTGCTGTGGTGGCCCCATGTGATGTTCTAGCAAATGTTCCAGAGAACTGGTTCCTAGGCCATTCGTTCACTGCTAGGACACAGAGCAGATGGGCTAGAGGCACTGCTGGCATTTCATAGACCAAGTGTCAAAACCAACCAAAGGCAAAAGCAGAATGCAGCATGTCAATTAATTCTTTACTATGTATTCAATAGTGTCTTTGTAAAAGGATATTTCAGAATCTGCTTTCCTATCCCCAGTGATTACAGGGCCCCAAAGAAATTAGATAAAGACTAAAAATAAGTGATTTGGGGTTGTCCAGAAACTGTTGATTATTAGCAGATGCAAAGGAGAGGTGCAAGGAGATTAATTTAACTGTAAAAGTGGTAATATTTTTTAAAGTAGGCTTGGGAAGTCATGACTCAAGGGAAGGCAAAAAAAAGGTTCTGATTGGCATGCCCAAGATTTGTCCTTGAAACCATGTGTGTGTGGTCGAGGGAGTGGGCTGAGATCTGTGAAGTCCAATTTACCCGGTGCTCAAATCAATCCTAGTTTGAGTCCCACTGCTTTCTGATCCCTGACCCCAGGATAATGTTATTGGTAGTTTTCATAGTAGCAGCTTATGTCAGTCTCTTTTTTCAAAACCTAGGCTGAACATGCTTGTCTTGGAGACTTACATCAAATAAGAATTATTTTTCCAGAGAAGAACTATCACAACTTGGCTTTTTATTTGAATTGCAAAGTCATCGGGGGAGAATATTTATTATGGCCCCATTTTCTGTAGCTTACTTATAAATAATAAGGTGCTTTTAACGGGATTCAAGGAAATTTAGGTAGAAAAATAGAGAAATTCCAAAAGAAAGTTGATACAGTGGCAGCATTTAATGCTGCATTTCACAAAAAGAAATTTTTTGGAACATGGTATTAAATAAATGGACGTGGTAGTAAATGAAATCGAGTCACACAGTGATTCAAGTGAAAAGGTTATTCCCTTTTTAATCATCCTTCAGTCCTTGTGATCAAGAAGAAATGCTTAGTTTGGTGCTGTTATGTCTGTAACTAGTGCCTGACATTTGGGTTTCTATCAGTTAAGAAGCAGAAAACAGTTCTGAGGCATCAAGCATTTGACTATTTCTAGCTAGAATTTAATAACTATTTTTCCCATTCTAAAATTTTTTTTATCTTATTTTCTATTTATGACAAATGATACTAGTTTTCTATTTGCGTTAGTAACAAAGTTTCCTTTTAAAAATAATCTAGTGAAGTAAAAACATGAGGCAATTTCAAAAAATTACACTAAGTAGATAATAGTATAGTTGGTATGCAGTCAGAGCAAATATTGTAAAGGAGGTATGAGAATGACCAAAATTTAGGAAATACTGTCTTAGATTTCATACAAACTTAGAGAAATACAGGGCGCATTGTTTCTAACACTTCCTACACTCTTGCTCCAAACCCGACTTGAAATTAATGCAAACTTTCATCTCATTGTCTACCCTCTGGAAAGGCTTCCCTATTTCCCTCTAGCTAAATCCTACTTATCTTTCAAAATCCCACCTCTTCTTGCAGAAATATCCCCCGATTGATGTATTTAGGAATGACCACTCTAACCTTAAATTCATTCTTTAATACTCGGTGTGTGTATTGAACAGGGACTCATCTAATACGCTATTTTTTAATTTTTAAATTGCCTTTACATTCAAACATCCAGCATGTAAACTTACCAAGATAGAACAATATGTCCCATTGCTCTTCGAACTGTCCTCACATCCCCCAGAGCCTATTACAACGTATGATACGTAGAAGGTGCTCAACAGATATTTGTTGTATGACTCTCCAACTCACTGTTAGAAAAGCCTCTTAATTGTTCTATGCATATGAAGACCATTTGTTCATTTAAAACATGTCTTTGCACTCCTACAATACGTCAGCACACTGAACCCTTTTCCCACCTCCGGGTCCCTCTTCACCCCCCGCCCCTCTGGAAATGGGGTCTGAGTGTCTAGTGGGAAGCAAGGCATATAGATGGGACAACTTCTGGTACAGCAATTTAAGGGCTGAGGAACCATGGTGGGGGGACCACACCTGAAGGAGTCAGGGAAGGCTTCAGGAAAGAGGAGATATTTGAAATTGGCCTTGAAGCATGTATTGCATGTATCGAAGCTTGCCAGGTGAAGGTGGTGGTGAGAATGGCTGGGAGGTGCCAGAGTAAGGAGGGGCATTCCAGACAGAGAGAAGTAAAAGCACAAAGGCATAGTGTCATGGAAGGGTCAGGGCTATTTTCACTTAATAAATGTCATCAACATTTAAGAGAGAATTACATGTACCTGAGAGAAGGCAGTTGGCTAAATCCAATTATCGCTCTACAAGGATACTGATAAATTTGCATTTATGGTCCAGATTTTCGACACAGGCAAAGAAGAGAGCTGAGTGTATTTTTTAAAAAGTGTCTTCTATTTAGATACTTTTTATTGAATCAGAAAAAAGTTTAACAGCATTTTTCAAAATCATCTATTCTGTTTGTTTCCTTTTCACTTTGAGTACTGGATCATTTTACTATGCTCAAGTCAGGTTCATTTCCTTACTTATGTAGAGTGATAACCTGTTGTGGTTTTAGTTTTGCTTCTCAGAGAAAATTAATTCTCTCTCTCTCTGTATATGTATATAGACGTGTATACTTTCTAAACTCACCATATTTCATTGAGAAGTTGATAATAAATGACATAACATCATGGTCTTAACCAATCAACACAACTTAAAGATCAAATGCATAATCAATAGCCACTGTTAAAATCAGTATTGACAGGTCATAAAACAATCCTGTAATAAAATCACCAGAAGGGAACGGACTCCCATCTCCCGAGCAATTGATTTTGCAAATGACAAAGGCTAATAGGTACCTGGGATCTGGGAAATGCAGAATTATGAAAAAGCTGCTGTTAACCCTTTCTGGCTCAGGTTGCATTTTGAAGCAGCATCACTGTAAGAGGTGAAGGGCTGAGACTGGGAATCCCTATTTGAAAACATGCCCTGCATGGAGATCTGTGCCGGAGGAGCTACTGTTGATAGTCTTTAATGCATTTGCAATTTTTAATCTTAACAAACAATGCAGAACTTGGAAAGGGGTACAAGGCCAGCGGTGGGACAATTTGCTCAGGGTTATTTTACTCCTTCACTCAGATCTATGCTGACAAGTCTGAAAGCAGAGATCTCTTGACAGTTTTCAGCACCTGGCTGGCCTCTCTGAATAGAGCCTAAGGGGACTGGTACTTTTATTTCCATAAGGAATATTCTAGAACAACTTGCAGTCAGGGCTGGGTATGATGATTATTGAATGGGGATGTGGGAGGTGAGGATGAAGAAAGTCATCCTGGGGCAGGCAGAAATGTTTCTACCTCTACGCCCAGTGATGGGCGATGGTGATTACTGAAGAGTGAACATCTCCGTCCCCATCCAGAGACTTAGAGCAAGGGGATGCTGCACGGGCTCTACCTCGACAGTAGATCTGGGATAGCTGTGTAATCCTCTAGTCGCCCATCAATGTTCCTCTCTGGAGAAACCCCACAGATGTATGATCAGCTGTGCAGATATGGCTAACATCGTGTTGTCTGGAGGCAGGAAAGACAGACTCTGGGAAGAAATACAGCTTGCTTTTAAAGAAACTTCATTAGACTTGGAATGAAAGACATATTTTGAGAAGTGATATTGGCAAGAAATCTGCAATATATTGAACTTAAGAGGGAGAAGCCATTGGGATCAATCTTCTCGGTAGGTCCCTGCAGCTCTCTCTACCACGCCTCCTGTCCTGCGCTGACGTGGTTGTGTTTTGCTGCTCATCCACCATACTCCCAGCTGCAGAGAAACCACTGCATTATTCAGCAATGTTTTAGAGGAGAGAGGGGCTAAACTGTGTCACCTTAATGTCTAAAGACCTAAAGAACACTTGAAGGCAGTTAATTTCAAGTTAATTAAACTGTGACTTTCAAGGACCATGATGAAATGAGTACCTGCAATGGTGATTACAGTAGAGGGAATCGGATGTTCTCTAGCATGAACTTTCCTGAAGACAGGTTGGCCTAGCAAGAGGACAGGCAGAAAATCAGCAGAATGGATTGCACTGGTTTGTAGAAGAGTTTTGTGGAATTAGTAAATGAAACATCACACCCAGATGCACATATCACAAGCAATGTTAGTTTGGAGACTGAGTGGTCATAGGTCACTCCTATGTAGGTCGCAGAAGTGAGCAGGTAAAAGGGGCAAGTCTTCTACTAGCCAAACCAGATAATGTGAATGAACCACACACTCCACAGTAGGGGGTATAGCCAGATTCTTGCAGGTGTCTGAAATGGAATATCCAAGGCCTTCAAATTACTGCTTCCAGAGGCATCATGAAACAATGGAAAGCACTTGATGTAATGACACGTAGCCTGGTTCTGAAGCCTATTGATACCAACAACATAGCCTTGAGCAGGCCCTTTCCCAAGTTTTCCCATATGTAAAATGAGGATGATAGTACCTTTCTGTCCCCATCACAGGTTTGTTTGAGGGTCAGTACCATAACATCTGGGAACATCCTTATTTATTACCCGGGCAGTCTGAATGGGAGAATGTTGCATACACTGGCAGGCTTTGCAAAGGTACGTCATGCTCACAGCAACTATTTGGATTACCTAGGCCTAGGGTTTTCAGTAAATTACTGGTTCAATTGACTGCCAGATCCACCCACTGTTGGCTTCTACCAAGAGCTACCCAGAACTGACCTGGGAATCACGAGACTGGGACTCAGTGCCAGCTCTGCCATATGCTTGCCATCTAAACTCGGGTAAGGCATTTCTCTTCTCTGAGACTCAATTTTTCTCAACTGTGAAAGAAAACGGAACTTGAAGGGGATTTCTTCCTCTAACCTATGCACTGGTGTGAGTAAAGTGTTCTTAATTGTCAGAATTTCCATAGTTTGCCTTCCTTAAAAAAACCATGTGCTTTATTAAAACTATTACGTGATAAGCATAATATGATTGGAACAGTAACTTTTAAAGAGGTATATTGACGGTTATATACTTTCAATTAATTAAAAGTATTTCCTGTTTGGGAAATTCCTCTCTTTTCCACATTGAGCCAGAATTCTTACTTTTTTAAAAAAAAATCCAAATTAATATGGTCTTGCTTCCCCCTTTTGGAGTCCCTCCAGTTTTCATTTGACTGGAATTCATACTGATGGCATTTATGAGACACAACTGGGCTTCGGATTGAGAAGACGTTAAGAGGCAGGTGGGAATGAAGGGGGTTGGGAGGCAGCAAAAAAAGTGCCGAGGTTAGAACAGTCATCACATGGCCTTGGACTTGAAGTCAGAATCCAGGTTCTGAGTCCTGGATGGGTGATTTGCGGTAGATTGATCAATCTCCTTGAGCCTTCATTTCCTCTCCTATAGTGAGAACAATATCATCTTATTCCATAAAGTTGAGGATTAAATCATAAAATGAATAAGAAATGCTTTATAAACTCTCATTAACGGGCTATAATGTATGGGGGCTATTAATGTTATGTGCCTCACGGGTGAAGGGGGAATGAGATCATAGGCCCAAACAAGGGCTTTTCAGTGAGGCAAGGACTAGGAACAACAGGTAAAGATTTGCAAATTCCAAAAGCACCTCCAGCACGTACTGTCCACCACTAATGATATCTCGCAAATATAGGTATCGGGCTGTGGGCCAAGTGACTTTTTCAATTTCCATATATTTAGATTTTCACACTCAGCTGCACCACATAAAAGCTGCAGGCAAAGTCCAAGGCTAGATTAATTCTCTCTGCTGCCCCTGTATCTCAAAGCCTTGACTTCAAAGCCTCAAATCGACTTCAAAGAACAGCTCTTTAGGGTTTACAGCTGCTTTTCACCGGGTAAACCTAAGTTTTAGAACTTGCCCCAGGGGCATCTACAGAGAGTGGATCTTAGACTTTCTGGCCTGGTTTAGGAGAAGAAGGTCACGTAAAGTGAGAGGAGCAGGCCAACGTAGAGATTTCCAGAGAGTTTTGGAAAATTCTCTTGTTCTAACTGCATCCATTTCAAGTCTTGGGAAGAAACGGTATCAATAGAAAAACTGTTATTTCAGATTAAAGTTTCTGCCATAAATTCTATAACTTAATGAAATACATGAAATGATAGAAACCTTTGGAAAAAGTGGGTCTTTCCTCTTGGATGCAAGATGTGTCCAAGGCAGGAAACATTGGACATGACTGGACAGATATTCTAGAACTTAAATGAACAATTCCTGAGAAACGAAAACTAGGATCTCATTACATAGATACTGAAAAGGAAGATGCTTCATATGATATGGAAGGAAGGCCCTAAAAGCAAAATTCTGACGTATTCAATGATAAAGAAAATATGCAGATATCCAAACACATCAACACAGTTTAACGTGGCATTCTACAGCCAAAGATTTTTAGTAAAGATCTCATTATCAGTCTGCATAAGGCTGAATGTGCTGCTAGATACTATACTCTTTCTACAATGCTTGACTTTTTCTTAAAACTACTTCAAGGAAGCCATGAAGACTGGCGTGCCAAATTTCTACCTTCCTCCAGTCTCACAAGGATAACGAACTTATGGGTGATAGAATCAGAATATTTCCAAGAAGACTTCGATGAGTTAAAATGATGAGATGAGAAAAAGAAGATAAAAGTTTTAAAAGTACATGTAAATTTCTGCGCTTGGATTCAAAAACAGCATCTCAGGCAGTGCAGAATTGGGGAAACTAGATCTGGGAGCTTCAGATGAATCAGATTTAAGAAATCCTCTATGAGGATGTGTCCTGCTTCACAGTTTCATCCTTTTCAATTTCTATGTCTCTGAGAGTCCCCGAATCATTTTGTCATTAAAGGCTGTGTCTGGAGAGAAGCAGTGGAGGACAACAGCCCATGTGAAATTGCTGACACACCGAAAGCTCCACTTTGGACAGAATCCTATTGGAATTACTTGATCATGAGTTTACGCTAACAGTGGCTGAAATTAACCCCAACTCCCACCATAGCATTTTCAAAATTAGAATTTGGGGAAATATTTCCTTTGTAATTTTTGTTCTGCTATCTGATTTCAGAAAAAAATATTTAGAATATTGATATCTGCACAATATATTAGAAAATGCCATGGCCATCAGGATGGCCTTCACAGGTACCTTCGACTTGCAGCTTCAGACAAATCAGATCTACCATTTGATATTTATCTCCCTCTCAAAATCTGCATAGATCATTCTGAAAGGGTGAGAAAATATTTAGGGTCAAAAGAGAGGATGCTGTAAGGAAATATCTTCCTTCTGTAAATAGCTTTAGAGTTGCGCTGAATAAGGCAATTGACACAGGCTGGGGTACCATTCTGAATTTAAGGGTTTGAAACTTTTTGATTGGCATTTTGAGTTTTTATAGAGCACTTTGTAATGTACTTCAAGTGGCAGAAATATTACTCATTAGCATGTTAAGAATGCTGAAACTTAAGTCCCCAAAGAGGGGCTCAGACAGAAGTGGGGAAATGAGGGGACTGCTTCTGTCCTATCCCAGCAGGGCCTTATGTATTATCAGGATCCTGAGGTTGGGCCGCGGAGCACTCTGGGATGTCAACTCCTATGTTTCCTTGAGGTCAGCATTGTCTTACTTATTCTGATACTCTCGGGAACATCGAGCAGAGTGCATTCCACATCATCACTGCTATGTGAACGTTTGTAAATTGACCAGTGTCAAAATGTTAATAATTACAAGTTCTCCATAAAAACTTGCTTATAAATAAACACAACGCACGCACATTGTTAATGGGTAAAATGTTAAACGTGTAAAATTAGCAAGAGCACACCATGTGCCACAGCTAAATGTTAACACAGGTTACATAAGATGGGGTTTTGGTTTGAGTTTTAAACCAAATCATTGTAGGGGGAAAATGAGGAACATTAAAAAAAATTGTCTTACCATACAAGTATTTTCCTTCATTAAAAGCAAATAAAAATGAGAAATGATTTTTAAAAATATAAACAACATATGGTGAGAACAGACAGTAAAAAATAAAATTTGATGTCATTAGACTTTAAAAATTCCTACCTGTTATTGTGAAGCCACCTAAAAAAGAAAAAACACAAGATGTTACAATTTATTTAACTTAGACTCTAAATAACAAATACCAGTGACATTAGACTGCCTGACAGCCCATCCAAGGTACAAAAACTTGCCAAATTATATTTACAATTAAGAAAAATCTGAAAACATCTGTTCATGATTTAATCACGAATCATTCTTTTAAGATTATGGGATTTAGTGCACAAATTTAGTTCTTGCGCATACCTCAAAAATCACTGATTTTTTAAAAGGTTATACTAAGCTAAAAATGGAATATAAACCATCTGACCTTAATAAAATGAGGCCAATGGCCCTAAACAACAATCTTGCTAGTAAATCAATAGAACTAAAAGTCAGAAAGCTACTGTACCACCTGACAGAAATGGAAAATAACCTAGAACAATGGAAAGGAAATGCAAGAAATGAAATGCTTACCAAGCTCATTCAATAACAGGGCTGTGAAGGAAACAGACAAAGACAAACACAGAATAAGAGACCAGATGAATAATGAAAGTAAGAGGAATATCAGCAGAAAGAAATCCAGGCAGATCTGATTACAGTGGTAGGGAGCCACTGCTAAAAAGTTGGTGCACCCTAAGAAAATGTGGCTTTGGGAATATTTCCAAATAAACAATTCCAACACTAATTTCTGTAAACGTGTGTGATTGATTATATATATATATATATACACACAATTCACTTTGTATATTATTTTGGACATTTAATAAGACATTTCTACTATATGTTTGTACACAGTGTATATATCTAGTTTTCCAAATATAGTAGAAACATTTTATGAAGTTAATCCTAAATTTTATTTGAGTGAGTCTCCCTCATTAAATATTGCCTGGGAGTTAGTTAATTTAACATATGGAAGTCTTAAATCATTCAGTATCTCAGATATTGTACCCTTTAGTCAATGAAAACAGTTTAAACATCTTGGGAAATTCCATTTTGGCCGCCCTGCCTGGAAGGAGATTTTGGCCCAAGGTACAGCCCTCTCTCTGGAGGTTCTATTTGCATGATATTTTGGCCATCCAGAAATGCTTATGTTGTTTAAATGCTCAAAACTTGAGTTCCAGGAATTAGCGCTTCTTTGTGCGTCCTTATCTATGACTTCTGCACATTACAATTGGACACACTGAATGCTTCTTGTAGACACATAATTCCATGGAAACTGACAAGGCGGGGCGGTAGGGGGGACATACATAATTTGTCTTTCAGTTTATGTACTTTAAACCTAGACTACACTGTGACACTTTATTTTGGTGAAAACTACCTGGCTAAACGTATTAAACAAATTACTTCTGTAGTTGTAGATGGGAATTTTACAATTACTTTTTCAGGCCCAAGTTTTCCCTCGAATGGTAGTGGCATTATACGATACTTTCTAAAACAAGTCAGTAATTTTATTTATAGTGACAACAATCCACTTGGCGGGTGTGAAACCGGATAGTGCTATCAAAGAATTTTAATTTGCTTTTACATGAGGGCATATTTTACTAAAAAGACAATTGAAAGAGCTGTATCCAAGATGCTCTTCCTTTAGATAAAAGACAGTTCTTTGGAAGAATACATTTAGAAGTAAGTATTTTTTCCTGTATGTTAATGAGGCATTTTTGATCCCATCTTTACAAGAAATCAGTACAATTTTCGAAGTGTCTTTTCCTTCCACCTACTGCCTATGGAGCATATTAAATAGGATGCACTGAAATGGGTCCTCAGTGCTCCTTTCTCCATCATTCCAAAGGCTCCTGTTACCATTTTGAACATGATTAAATCAGGGACATATACTTTTTAATTTTTCTGATGGACTTTGAGCCCAGTGAGTTCTTACAAATGTGGGATTAACTTCCCCGAAATGTTGGGTCCGTAGAGGAATTAGTCCTATATATCTGATTTTTTTCCTTATGTGTAAAAGTATAAACTTCTTGCAAAATGGTCAATCTAGTTATCTCCTAGACTGCTCTCATCAATTGTTTATATACAGTTAATAGCTATTAATATGTAGTATGCTCATTTTACATATGTAATTAAATGAATAGGATTCCTTTTAAAATGGCTACTATTAGAGGATAAATATAGGAAACCCTTGTAATAATTCAGAATAAAAAATTATTTTTCAAGCTGATATAAAATTCCTATCCTTCCTTATCAAATATAGGCCACATAAAATAGATACAAAATTAAAGAAAGCAAGGAAATGGGCTTCTTTGTTCAAATATTTTCTAAAAACGTAAGTACACATGAAGCAAAAAGAACTACTTATCAGGCTACTGCTGTTTATTTTTTCCTTTTACTGTATCTGTTAGAGATGTGTCAGTTCTAGAAGGATCAAAAGATTTTGGAGCATAAGGCTGCATAGGTCTTAAGCAAAGTCTAAATTCTTATTGAAGGACCATATCTTTCCTGCTACAGAAAACTGATATGACTGGTTTCATACATATGGTCCCTTTTAAACGTCATATTTGATGATATGAAAAATATTATGCCAAAATGAAGACTAGAATATCGATAACACTTACTCTTTAAGGATCTTTGTTCTTATTAATTTTATCTTTTTTGAAAACTGGGTTCTCTAAAGAAGCCTAATTATTGAATTCTTCTGAAATTTCCTATTAGCTGCCATTAGACTCACCTACCATGACTCATAGGTATTAAGTAGTCTTTATCACTAACATATTAGGGGTGACAATAGTTGGAACCAAATATTAGAATGATCCTGGAGTAGGGGAAAAGTAAACACATAAATCATTCTTTTATGTCATCACTTCTGAATTACAGAAATCTCTTCCAGTATTTAATAAATCTGGTTTCCATCAAGGTTAGTTGACATTTCCCGAAGAAAACGCGCAGGGCTCGGTGCACTTGTGAATTAGGGAAGGGGAATGAAACTGCTAAAGCTCCAAAGGAAACGGAAGTAAAGTACTTGGAAGCCGAGGAAGAGGAGAGAGTTAAGTGTGAGAGTAGGGAGACACAGAGAGAGAAGAGTACAATTTCTCGCTGGTATGTCTTTGTATACTCTCACACCTTTCATTCCTCTTCTTATCCATTTTGGTTCCTCAAGCACAAGGGAGAAACTGCACTCTTTCTCATATTCCTCACGGTCAAATATTCTAATGGTAATGATCTTCCTGTGGGAACACAAGACAAAGGCAAAACAAATGGTTGGAGTCACACGCTCATGCTAGGTGTTCACCAAGCTGAATGTTACTGTGATGTTATGGAAGGAGAACTGGAAACACATGGACCTCCCAAAGTATGTAAAAGGGCATCTTGGGCACTCTTAGCTGCCCCTCTTTAAGTTTTCTTTGCTAATTTATCACTTGCACAAATTCTTCCTGCTTCAATGAGCAGTCAGGAGGTAAATCATATTAGGAAGAGAGATCAGAAAGTCGGCTTCATTTTGGCGAAGCAAGCATCAGCACCAACTTTCCCAGATACAGAGGCTTGATGGACTGCACTGAAAATTAATATCTCAGACCTATAATGTGCAGAGTGGCCAAAATTGGCTGATGGAAGTACAGACCGGGCCCACTGTGACCCCGGGTGAGATTTATGCCCTGTTACATAGGTGGAGGGATGTGTGTGCTGTAAGTCATGTTCTGAAGAGTGCAGGCATCCAGGGGTGGCGCAGGCCAGCAGAAGCTGTTGGGCTCAGCCCTGGAGCAGCTCCCCCACCTTTCTTCTCACTCATCTCCACCAGGCAGGGCTCTCCAATCTCAAGGAAGAAGGTCTTGTTTTTCTCATACTCCTCATCATCAATTACCTTGACTGATATTGTTTTGCTGAAACAGAGAAGAATAGAAATTGACGAACAAGGGGAAGCGGAAAGAAAAGAGAAGGAACATAGAGAAGAGGAAAGCAAGGTTAATGAGCTGCACTTCCAGACAAACGGCAACTGAGAAACTTCTGTACCATGAGCATCTTCTTCCAGAATGGGTGTGGGATAGGTCTGAAAGATTGGAGAGGTCACCCAATGCATAACTCCCCTTCCCAGGGCCACAGAATTATTTTAGGCAAAACACAGCACTCAGTACTAATACGTTTATCATCATGATGAGAAGGAAAAGCAGAAAAACATAGATCACAATAATAACAGAAATATATATTTATTTAGTAAGTGCCTTAACCGTAGGATTGTCTGAGCTGTGCCTTGGAATTCATTCCTTTAGAACAAATCAGTAAATGACATCAAAACATTAATAGAGGTTACCTCGATAAATAGGTTTGTGGGTCATTTTTTTTGGCCTTCATTCTGCTTTATTGTATTTCCAAACATGATATTTTTATCACAAAATTTTACTAAAATAATAAATGTGCAAGAGAATCACAAAATAGAAGTCTTTTATCTTAGCCCAACCAATATCCTAGAATTAGACTCTCATTCATGTTAGTCAGATTTTCTACCTAGAGCACAAGGGGAAGTCACTCATGTTTTGCTTGTCTTTCTAAAGATGGAAGCTGAAAGCTCCCAAGAGCTGTTTTGAAAGGTGGGGAGTGGAGAGTCACGATGTTATAGTTATTTTCATCTCTCCCAAAGCCGAGTTTTAACTTTGACAAAATATACCATTTACACTACTTTTAAACTCCACTCATACACCAAGGCATTTTATTAAGAATTTTTCCTGTAATCCATCCTTAGCACCTCTTGCCTTGGTCCTCCGGTTGTGAGTAACTGACAGGCAGGTAGGACAAATGCAAATATTATGAAAATCTCAACTTCCCAGAAGCCTTGATGACTCTGAAAATAAATCTAATGTTGCCTTCTAATTAATAAGGGCTTAATCACTTCATGTATTACAACTTAGAGCCTCCTAAACATTTGTCTGTCCTTGAAAATTTTTTTTTCAGTAACATTGGCCAAGAACATTTCCGACTTGTTTTTGAAACAATGAGTTTATATAGACACACAGTTATAATGTCATGGACCTTATTTAGTTTTGGTGGAATTTTCTAGTTCTTCTGGAAGGAAACTAGTTTATAATCTGTTTTTTAAAAACTTATTGATCGAATTCATCAAGTTTCATTTAGACCTCTGCATGCCAAAGAACATCAGTTTTATTTCATAGTTTGAAGGAGAATAAAGAAAGAAGTTGTTTTTAATTCTCTGAATTTTCCATCCCCTAATGCTAAATGCTTTAGTCTTGCTTTCTTGGGTTAGCATTGTAGAAGCAAGATCAGATGATGGCTTCTGGTCCTTTGTAGCCCCACAACCTACTTTCTGCTCCTCAGCTAAAGAACATCCTTGCATGATGCTCACAACCCAATTTCTCATTACTAGGGAGTTGGAGCTATTGACAATGCCTTTTCTATCTCAGCTCTGTCCTCAAAGACTGAAATACTGAGGCTGGATGAGAGCTGTAAATGACTAAAACAATAATCTTTTTCCTAGAGTAGATATTTACAAAACTACCAACAGTGTGGCAAAGTTCAACTACACGTATACAGTGAATGGTTCTTGTCTAACTTCTAGAACTATTTTCTGGAATTCACCTATTTACTTAGCATATATTAAAAAAATCATCCTGCCCTGACTAAGCCAGAATATCTGATCATCCCTTAATATCCAAAAAACACAAAATATTAGAGAAAGCACAAGGAGACGTAAGAAATGATAATACATGTGCTTTTTATTTCAGGCATGAATTCGATGTTATAAGTGAGATTAGATTTACTCTACAAAAACCTGCCAAACGTCTATCCTCTTGGTCATCAAACTTCGGCCTTTGAGGTATTAATTTCCATCTTACTGCTTTGTAATCATAAACTATAGCTGTACATCTACACTAAAGCATTCAGCATCATAAGACCAAGTATGGGAAAGTGTTGACAGGCATTAGAAGGGCCACGCTACCATCTTCTGGACCTGATTACCCAACATGCATTATCAAGGCACTTCATGGTAAGGTACGTTAAACTGGATGTTACGTTGCAATGCTCTTGCTTATGTTACTTAGAAACATTTGACTTTATCTTTCTCCATCTTGCACTCCCAACCCATCCTGCATCTCATCAAGGATTTTATTAGATTGCAGAAATAGAGAAAGCACAGTGAAGATGGTTGGAGTAGCCTTGCTAATAAGGTGAGCGTTTGTTGAGGAAAGGCTACCAGTTTCATTCCCAAAGGGGAGCATGACCACTTATTTACAAATAAATAGAAGCAATCAAATAACATCTTCTTTCTTATCCTTGATGAACTTAATCCTTTATTGCTGCAACAGCTTTATTCTCTATACTTGGAGCAGCTGATGAGTGTCAGAAGTATAGGGCCCCACACAAACAGTTTGTATAATAAAATAAGCACTTAAAATTTATCATTACAGTATCACTATTAACTAGGATCATAATCCTTAGAAAACATTTCATTCTTTGATCATTGTGACACTGGAAAATCAAAGATGAAGAGAAAACAAACAGGAAGTGCCTGGCAAAGACACCTAAAATAGATGGGATTTGCATAATGGCGTATTATTTCAAAATCATTGATAATACAATCAATAGTGCCCCTGACAGGAGGAGCTATTCAGTCATACAATGATTTTGCTCCTCTTGCCCAGCAAAGCTATTAATAGAAAATTTGGTTATTAAAAGACATTTCAATCAATTTAAAGAGGCAGGATGAAGTCAATCCTTATGAATTAGCCTGTCTGAATCAAGAGAGGCAAAAATCAGAAGGCAGTGGCAATATTCACCTTTTGCTTCGGAACAGAACTATTTCTACCCCTGGCAGAGGTAGCGAAGGTGAAATTAACCCATCTAATTTTTAAAGGAACATATCCTTGGGATGTATTTTGCTTACTTGGCAAAGCCTAAAGCACAAAGGGACTGTCACCACTTCTTCCACCACTTCTTCTTCTGTTACACGAGATGAGGTTGATTTGGTGAAGACTCCAGTTACACTAGCCTAATAATCTGCAGAAGGATACCTCTGTTCCTCGCAGTTCTGCAGTGGAAATATAATCCCAAGGACTCAAGGGACCTTAAAGGTGCTCCAGTGTGCCCCCATTGCCACACCAATCCCATATTCACAGGGCTTTTGCTCTGTCCCAAGGACTCCCACTCCCTGAGAACACAGATTCATGTTAGTGGTTCTTTTGTTCTATTTACCGGTGGGAAGCAATCAAATAGCTGTTGTTATTTCTTTAAATGGACAGGTTAACCAAAAACAAGACTGGAACAGTGGGGTAGACACAGTCTTTCATCCAGTGACAACTCTTGCACTGCTACTGCACTGATAAGGAACAAATAGAACAACTGATGTCTTGCAATTTTCAACTACCATAATTATTATGAAGAACGTAAGGAAAACTCCTCATTTGTTTTTTTTACATCTCTCTAAAGCTGAACAGTGTACTATAAAATTACGTTTTCTGGAAATGAGCAAAGCAGTTACAAATCTTATGATAACAGTAAGTAACTTTTCAATATGGCCAAAATTTTAATGAAAATACATTTTGGTTCAATTTCTAGAAAAAAAAAGGCTTTGGGTAAGAAAGATCAATTTATTTAGTGGAAAAATATAGGTCATTCCTTCTGATTTTTGCAGTGTCTTTCCTTTGATGATACTAAGCCAACATCTATACTTCTCAGTATCTCTCATCTGACTGGTCTCAAAAGACCCAAGCGCATTCTAACAAGGAGTTCTTATATCAGGTGGTGACTCAGGCAGACAACGAAAAGGAAAGACAGAGCTGGCTTTAATAGTGGGAGCTAAAAAAGAAAATCTCTTCAAAATATATTCCAGTCTCTCATCATTAAGCCAAAGTAGTAACACAGTCCCTTTTTCCAATTTCACCCTCAGTTTGTCCTTCTGTGGTTTCTTTGCCCTAAGACTGCCTTTGATGTTGGGTGAAGTGAGAAATAGACAAGTTGGAGGATTAAGAGAACAGATTTTCCTTTCTAAATCCTCGTGCAAAAGATTTCAGTGAGGATTTCACATATTTAGATACTGCAATGGCTTTTAGAATTTATTTTATTTTTTAAAAAGATTTAACCTCTCTTTAGGCATACTCAGAGGTCAATGGACTGATGGGCACTTTGCATTTCTTAATTCACTTATCTTCACAACAGCCCTAGAAGTAACTTCCACTACTCAGAATTTACAGAGGAGACAATGACTCAGAGAAGTTAAGTAACTTCCAAGGTCACAAAGTGAGATTCCTGTGACTGGCTCTAAAGACCAATATCATTCAATTATGTGACCCACAAGTTCTCTTATTCATTCAACTGTGCAGTATTTTTATGACCACTTTAAAGGATCTGGATCATTATTTTAAATTAATATAGAGGTTTATTGTTTTATCTTTTACGTTAACAAAGACTGCCTATATGAACAATGACAGAATTTCAATTCTATTTTTAAAAGGAACGCAGAACATATTATATTTGATAATGGCTGTCTTAAAAAGTCAAATCCTTGAGGAGATAAAGGTCCTCTTAGGATTAAAGGAAAAGTGCCATGGACATTAGAGGCTCCCCAACTCTGAGGACTTTGAGGAACCCGGTCAGCAGCCTCCACCTCACAGGGGGCCTGGAGAACAGCAGAATCTCAGGGCCCACCCCACACCCACAAAATCAGGTCTGCATTTTAACAAGAACCCAGATGACAGCTATGCATGTTAAAGTTTGAGAGGCGCTCATCCAGAGAGGACAATGGGTTCTTTCATTAAGTTGGATAATAAATTAAGAGGCTGATGATAGTTTGGTTTGTGTTTTGGGACTGTCTGCATATTACAATCACATGTGGGGCTTTGAAAACTCTAGAGGCCTGGGCGAGACCCACTCCAGATCAGCGACATCAAACTCCGGTTGTGCAGCACCAGCATGAATAGTTTTTAAAAGTTTTTCAGGTGATTCTAATACGCAGCTGGAGCTAGGAACTGGCTAATGGAGAGCCAGAATGTAAGGCCTGATGTTTAAAAGAACATCTTAAATGGAGAATAGATAGAATTGTGAGGAAGTTGGAGTCAAAACCAAATTTTAGATTTAATTAGCAATCTAGGTTGAAACCCAGGAGAAACATTTTGCCTTGTCCTTCCCTGGTGTTCTTTTCTGGTTTATACAGAGAACTTAAAGTTGTTGCTTTCTCCTATTAGGCAATGCTGGTCTCTGACCTCGATAGCACAGGTGAGGAAAGGCCCTTAGCATTCAGGTGGCAGAGTGATTTCCTTCTAACAAAGTGATGAGAACTCTGGTGAGAGGTTTTTACACAACAGAAGGTCTATTTGGAGAGTAGAAGAATTAAGGGTTTCAATTGCCACAGAAGACAGTAATGCCTCATGTTCTCCTGAGAGAGCTTCTGAAACCTGTCAGTGAAACGCCATGTCCTTGGAACTGGAAACCTTGCACGTGGAAGCCACCACACTCAGACTCAAGAAAGAAGTGACCCAGGACTGACCACAGATGATGCGAAAAGATTTGGCAACTTCTCTGACCACAGTGATGTGATCAGGCAAGGCAACTTTGAAATGTAACCCCCAGTATACCTGATCTTAAAAGCTTCAGGACAAACTCCTATTACTCAAAAAGACAAACCAACTTAAAAATGGGCAAAGGATCTGAATAGATGCTTATCCAAAGGTAAACAAATGGCCAATAAGTACATGGAAAGATGCTCAAGATCATCAGTAATCAGGAAATGCAAATCAAAACCACAATGAGATATCAATTGACATCTACTAGGACAGCTATAATCAAAAAGACAGATAATAACAAGTGTTGTGGAGAATGTAGAATTGAAGCTCTCTTACACTGCTGGTGAGAATGTAAAATGATGTAGCAGCTTTGGAAAAGTCTAGCAGTTTCTCAAAAGTTTAAAAATAAGAGTTACCATATGACCCAGTAATTCCACTTCTAGGTATATACCCAAGAGGTTTAAAAACATATGTCCACACAAAAACTTGTACATGAATGTTTATAGCAACATTACTCAGAATGGCCAAAAGTGGGAACAACCTAACTGTCCATCAACTGATGAGAGGATAAACAAAATGTGGTATATCCATACAATGAAATATTATTCAGCAATAAAAAGGAATGGAACTCTGATACATGCTACTGAAGAGTAGCACAATATGTCACCCCAAAATATGGCATTTTGTTATACTGATTATTTTGAGCTGCAGGCATTTGAAAAACAGCAAAACAGCAAATGCATGGAGAGGCTTTCTCTGAGCTCCTCCTATCTGCATACAGACAGATCTCTGAAAAGGATCTCAATTGCATAGATCCCCTCCTGGGGAATTTCATCAACCAGGAAGACTGACTCTTCTCACAGGAGAGGAGACAAGAAGTTCACACCACACCCAGACAACCTTTGTCACAATCTGTCATATCTCCCATCTGTTCTTCTTAGGGCCCATTCGTCTTCCCTAACAATCATTTACTCTCCTCCAAGAGACTTACATCCCCCTCCCCTTTCCCTAATAAGAGGGTATTTAAGCCTACGTTTAAGCTGCCTCAGAGAATGACTCATTTTTCTCTGGATATCTCCCATGGACACATGAGGTAAACATTTTAACAAACTTCTGTTTGTTTTTCTCTTGTTAATCTGTCTTTTATTACATGGTCTCAGCCAAACTCTGACGGGCAGATGGAAAATTATTTTTCCTCTCCTACACTACGATATGGATGAACGTTGAAAACAAGGTGAAAGAAGCCAGTGACAAAAGACCACATATTGTACGATTCCATTTATATGAAAAGTCCAGAATAGGCAAATCCACAGAAACAGAAAATTAGTGGTTGCCTAGGGCTGGAGGTTGGGGAGTAAATAGGGAGTGCCTGCTAATGGGTAAGGGATTTCATTTTGGGGAGTTGAAAATGTTCTAAAATTGATTGTAGCGATGGTTGCACAATTCTGGGAATATACCAAAACCCATTGAATTGCATATTTTAAACGGATGATTTCTATGGTATATGAATTATATCTCAACAAAGCTGTTATTTAAAAAGATAAAGTTCAGGATAAATCATAGTCTAGAAAAGACTGTTTTCTTGGATCAGAAAATGTGAGAATTTTGGGGTTTTCAGTAAGGAGCTTCAAATTTTATTAGTACTGCCAAACAGAAAACTGGGCTGCTGCATACCATGAGACAGTGAGAACCATTTGCATCAAAGCTAAGTGCCATCACTGTGTCTATCAGCTCCACTACTCTCCATCCATCCCTTTCCACAGGCTTCCCACAGAATGCTACCTGCCTCCTCCAGGATCAAGGGCTATTGATGTTGTGCTTTGACATGCTAAGCATTTCTGGTGGCTGTTACCTCAGGCCAGCTTCCTTGGCTGGTTTCTTTTCCCCAAAGCATAAAGTATGAAAATGTCAGAAGCACCATTTCCTTCGTGGCCTTTATTTTAAAAGGAAAGTATAATCTTAGCTTATGCCTGCTGCCCTTGCAAAGTCAACAGCTCTCTTCACATCACCTCGGGCATTATTCAGTGCCCTTGTTGGCATTGATTTCTCTACCTACAAGGAAAGATATGCTTGCTATGGGTTGCCTTCGTATCACTTGGTTTAAATTCCTGGCCCATTTTAAGTTTTTTTCCTTCGATTTGGGTCCCTTGGAGATTTGGAGTTAGGGAAACAAAGGGGCAGTCAGAGAAGACCCAGGCATATATTCTCCTCATTTTCCATAAGTGACCCAAATCAACTCCCCCATCTAATTAACATTCCAAATAGAATAAGAACGGATTGCTATTCATATGATTTCTAATAATATTTTTACGTTTTTAGATTATTGGTAAAAATATTTGCTCAAAGTCCCATGCTAAGGTGGTCACGGAACAGAGACTAGATCATGCCTTAAATGTATCATTTCCTTTGTTGAAGTGTCAAGAGCTCCAAACTGGGACTCAAATATCCGGGTTCATATCTTGACTCAGCACTTTCTCGGTGAGGTATTTGGGCCAATTCTGGCATCTTTATAAACATCAATGTTATCATCTATCAAATGGGGATGATAAAACTCACTTCACAGCAAGTGTGATGTTCACAGTGTTGTGATGGTCAAATGATGGGTGACATCATTCATCAACTGTGGATTAATAAAACTGAAGAGGTTGTTGCAAAGATCAAATAACATAATGCATGCGAAATCATTTTGCAAAGGACTATAAAATGTCAGGAACAGTTGTTATTATTAGTAGAAAAGCAGTGGTTTACTTTGTGGTTCTTAATTGCCCTTTTACCCAGTGGCCAAAATTGGCAGTTGGCAGATAGTGGTGGTGGGGGGACGGGAGGGGGGTCAGGTCACAAAATACCGGATGAAGTAATGGGCAGTATCCTCAAATTCACTCCCATATGTAGCTTGGGATCACATCCCATATAATGGGGTATCCAAGTCAGAATCCTAAACTCAAAGAAGCCAAGGGCACAAGAGCTACTGTTTAGCTTCCCAGCCTGGTTCTGCCAGGTCCCCCCTCACCACATTAGCTGGATACACAAGAGGGGACTGAAGTCAGACTTTTCCTGGAGCTACTGCTGTGAAGCAGAGCCTGACAAACAGGGATGGTGCTATTCTGTAATTTAAATAGACTCCAAAGATGAGAGTTGCTAAAGTAGCTAAACAAAGTAATTCTCTAGGAGCCCTTGTCATCCACACAGTGCTTTCTCTGCATTATCAAGTGGTAACTGAAATCACTGCTTCAAACAGGGCAAGGGGCAGGGACAGCTGAAATCTCGGGGGAACCAGGGGAGTTTCACAGAGCGAGTGAGGGTTTTCCAACACAATCTTGCCCTATCTTATTTTTCTCTGCTTACTTTTGAAACTGAATGGCAATCAATTCATTTTTTTTCAAACGCAAAATAGGAACAAATGTAATTCTTTTTTGGTCTCTCTCCTTCCAGCAATCAAATTGTTAGCCTTAGTCTCAAAAAAAAAAAAAACCAATGAGCTCTCTTCCTGTCCGTAGAAGAAATGCTGGTTGACCACTTAAAAGAGATACTGCAGGGATCCTAGAGTTATTGTTCCCATAAATAATATGCTGGGAATTCTAGTATCCCCCAGGTTCTGTGCTATTCTCGCAGGCTATGCAAAAACCTCATGAGTAAAGTTTACTAAGAGAAAATGATATGGATGTATTAAAAAGTGACCATAATTTTGTGATATATAAAATGTATACCTTACCCCTGCCTCCCTCCTCTGCAGTCAATAAACTTCAGTCTTCGGGAGGGTAAAGTAATTAGAATCTTGGGTTTGTTACCTAAATGAGCATGCTGAGACAATTTGTCAGTTCAGTGTAAAATAAAGTGGATCAAGCATTGATTGAAAGACATCAAAGATTGTCTTTCAAAGATTCAATCAACAATCAGAAAGATTGCTGAAAGACATCAAAATAGATCTTGGTCTAGACGTTTTTCATTGTTTCATAATACTGGCTTTGTGCAAATTCCCTGAGAGGCACTTTTAACAAAATGATAGAGGATTCTCATCTTAAAACTGATTCCTTAACCTGTTAGACTACATATTTATCTATGATCTGAGATCTTCACTGTACTTCTGGAGGGGAGTGGGAAAGGTCCAGATTCTCTAGTAAAAGTTGTTTTAACAAATGCTCCAAAGTTGAGGATAATGCTAAGTACTTTGTGGCATTGAGAATCTTTTCTACAAACTGAACACATAAACATCTTTGGTTTAGTTTTAGAAACATTTATCAGTTCTCTATTTGCCCCTGCTCTTTATAAGAATTTGGAATTAACTGAAATTGATGCTACTGAATTTCAAAGAAACTGTTGGTTTCCCACCCTTCTCAAAAGCCGTCTTCATCTTGAAAACTTTAAACATTCCTGGGGTGTCATTAGACTCTTTCCAGCGATTATTTCTACCTTTGGTCCTTCCTCCTTTGTCAAGATTCTTTCTTCAAAGTAGAGTTTCCCCGGAAAACAATGGAAAGATTTCACTCCTAGAATGTTACAGGACAGCAGCTAGAATATGCTGAAAGCAGCTCTGTCAGAAGGAGGCCAGCTTTAAAAACAGAACATCAGGAAGTAAAGCCAGGCTTTCTTAAGTTTTTCTATTCTTATTCTCTTTCACTTTTCTTTCCTTTCTTCCCTCCCTTTCTCCAGAGCCACAAAATATACAATGGCAAATCAATCCTTCTCTGTAGGCATTCATACAAAACACTCAAAAAGTCACGATACCAGATATTTTCTTGAACATAGCTAAAATAGATTAATAATTAGTGAATGGATGCTGATTTTTAAATTTCACCCTTCTGTTCCATGTCTAATACTTTATTGTTATTTTACATTAGATTAAGCAATCAATCCTTATGTCTTCATATATATATTCTATAAATATGTTTGGATTTTAGATTTGCATTTCACAATGGAGGCCTATGGTTTACAAGAATAAATAAATAAGTAATCATATCTATTGACTACTTCCGCAGGCAGGGGGTTTAAGGTTGGAAAGGCAGGTTGGGCTCAGGTTTATCTTAAAGGTGTCATGTGAAAAGCTCTCGGGGAAGTCAATTAAGCTACCTGACAATTTATTTCCATAAACAACATAATTATTAAGGCTAATCAGATCTCCGTGCCCATGGCTCTAAGTGCTTTCACAGAAACCACTGGTGGCATAAAGTGACCCACTAAAATGTTTTCTTAGGAAGGGGACTCAGGTTGCAGAATTCTCGCTCCACCATTTACTACCTGCACCTGTGTGAATTACTTGCTCTTTCTAAGGCTGGAGCTCCTGCTCTGTGAATTCCTTATAATAATGCTATTTATCTCATCGGATTGCTGTGAGCAGTAATCGTGATAATACAGATAAAAGGCTCAACACAGAGTCTGGCTCATATTAAGTACTAAATAAATATTAGCTATTTCTATTATGACCACGAGCAATATTGTGTCCCGTAAGAACTGGGACTCTTGGGAGTGAACTGCCTGTAACTCATGCAAATGAATGAATCTAAGCCTTAGTTTCCTCATCTGTAAAAAGGGAATAATTTTATATCTGCATCATGAGGTTGTTGAGGGGATTACATGGGAAAACAGAACAGGACCTGGCACACAGTAAGCTCTTGATAAGCGATGGTTATGATGATGATTATTATTGCAGAGTGACTCTGAGGTAAAGTATGTCAGTAAGGCTCATTTACTGAGATCAAGGGGTAGGTTAACAGAAATGGATAATACAGGTGTTTTTGAAAATCAGATTTTCAGTGTCGATCTCTGGCTTTTGCCTCCCCTGATAACCTAGACAAAGCTAGACTGGATTCTGAACACACTCTGTCCCGGTGTATGTGAAGCATCATAAGGTGGGAGGGTGGACACTCGTTTGTATTAGCAACTTTGTATTTCATGGGTTCTTTTTCATGAAATACAACTAAAATAATATGAATTGCTTTCAGATAACTTGTGTTCTTTTTCTTAAAGTGTTTTTCTTGCTTTATTAAAGTAATACTTGTTCATTGTTGACAATTTGACACACGCAGAAATGAAGAAAAAGAAAGAAAAATTACCCATAAGCCCGCCACTAGAGATCACCATTCAACATTTTTAAATGTTTGCTTTTACCTTTTAGAACATACGATTGCATCATTTGGACCATATTATACGTGTATGTATGTGTGCATGTGTGTGTGTGTATAAATAAAATTTGGTGGTGTGATTTTTCACTTAACATTATATTTTAAACATTCCCCATGATGTAAGAAAATTTTTTAAAAACTCTCCTTTAAAATGGCACAAGATGTTCCATGAAATGTCTTTATGATAATATAATTAACTATATCTTTATGGATGGATTGTGGGCCATTTTTTTTCTCTCTACTGTCCCTATCTAAACAGACTGATCTGTAACTTATGTGGGGAGATAAATGAAACAAAATATTATGAACTTCTGGTGTTTTTCTATAGATGAGCTACTTGGGATCTGAGTTCTTAGAGGTGAATGTTTATTTTCTCTACGAAACTCTTCGCATGCTTGGGCCCCACACCCCAGACTCCTAATTTCGGTGGTAGCCTTCCTCTTCTCCTTCTTCGATTGGTGTTTATCGAAGTTCTTGTCTGAATTCTGCCCAATGGAAAATTTATATGTCGATTCTTCAAAGAAGAAATTCTCTCCTTGGTCATTACTAACCTTTGGCTAGTTTTGCTGGAAAATTTTTCAGGAATCATCTGCCAATGTTGTTTCCCTAGAAGGCCATTCTGGCTACCTCGCTAAGCTTCTCTTGATTCTGCAACAAATAATTCCTCATGCTAAATCACTCGAAAATACCAATAATTAGTGCCATGCTGCTTACTAATCACTCATTCCCATGTTTGTCATCAAGATAGCATTAGTCATTTTCCATTCAAATCCAGCCCTTGCCTTCCCAAACACTCCACTCTCCAGTCTAGAAGCACAGTCTCTCAACCCTCCATCATAGAAATTTCCCTGTTCACCTCTCATTATACAGATGAGCAAACTGAGATTCACCGAAATTAGCCACATCCCCAAAGACAGTGGATGCCAGAATCAGGATTAAAACTCATCTCCAAACTGTAAATCCACATTTGGTATTTGTTTACGCTGCCATTTTCCTAGTGTTTTTCTTCTCTGGTGCTGTTGAAATCCAACTCACCACTCTTCAAACAAAACCTTTCCTTTCCCCCTCTCTTTTTAATTAAGTAAAGACTGATGCTAATAACAGAAGGAAATGAATGATTTTCTTTGGTAACTCATTGCTTTTTCATCATTGTCCATCATGCTGATGGATGCTTTACAAATTAAGTGGACCATACAATGGAAACATGGACTTCCTTTGGTAAGGATGGCTGTATAGAATCATGACCTGGTGAGTCTCTGACCTGGAAAGAATCTATGACCTCTACAGAAACACTGAATGAAGAATAAATAAAAACAAAACCATAGTCTTATTAGTATCCCCATGTCTTCTGGACATCACATTTAGCAGTTGTCTGTCTTTGCATTTTTCTCTTCTTCTTTCCTTCTTTGACTAGAGTCCTGGTGCACCCCTCTCAACCGCTAGATGAAGAACCTGATGATCTGTCTGCACTGAGGTGGGAATGGTCAATAATTGTGTGTAATTTTTTCCACTTAGAAAATATGCTTCCAATTTTAAAGAGATTCCATTTTCTCAATTCAAAGGGAGTAATTAGGGAAAGAATTGGCTTTGCAGCAACGTGGCAAGCCTGTAAGCGCTCTCGGTAGTGTGCCTATATATGATAAAAACATTTCCTGAGGGTCTAATCACAAACAGATAAAACTGATATAAATTATGAATCAAAAATTCTTATCAGCAAAATATCAAGGGGCTCAATATGCCCCCTTTCTGCTGCTGCTTTCCACTCTCTGCAAAACACAATGATCGCTGACTGTGGACTCTCCCTGGACTTTCCAGTGCTGCGCTTAGATGTATGTTTACATCTTTTCCAGGGATTCCACTTGGTTTAAAACTGTAGCAAACAGTCATCATTTTGGAGGTCATATTCTTAACGGAGGGCACCTAAGGCACTCTATAGGTAATCATCACAAGAGAAAATTAGCAAGAAGGCAATTTAGCTTCTTATTGATACCAGCAATTTAAAGCTAAAATCAAAATGAACCAAAACCAGAATGGAGTTTATTGGATTTGAATTGAAAATGTTTTGCTTTTTTTCTCTTTTATGTTTCTTGTTTGTAATGGAAGTTTTCCCCAGTCAGACCTTATAGAACCAGAGCAGGTTTACAGAATGCAAGTAATGACATTGTTTAACAAAATTGAACCACTAGACCAAACACAGTGAGAAAGTACTTGGTGAGCAATTCTTGGATTAATTACAGGGCTTCTGATGAGCTGCATTTAAAGTGCACATTGATTGTAGGGGATAATCTGTAAGTAGGCTTACAAAATTTTTTTTTTTATTTTTTAATTTGGTATGGATCATATGTGGTTCACAGTTAGTGCTCAAAAAGCAAATCCTCACCATTACTTCAGCTTTTGACCCAGATGTAATCTTCTTACGGGGAAAGGTTATTGTTTTTAGGATTTGTGCTATTTTACAAATTCTCTAGACGTCTGCACTTTTGTTCAGAAAATCATGTAGGTAGAGGGGCCATATGAAATCTAGATTTGCATTTGCAATACAGATTTATGGCTGATAGCTGTAAATAGAGTTATAAATATGTATAAATATGTAAGTATATTTATATAAATATGATAGCTTTCAGCATGACCTTGGACAAGTCACTTTCTCTCTCCAAATTTCAATTCTATCAAAGGTAAAATGAGAACTCCACAGGGTTGACATGAAAAACAAATGAAATTATGCATATGAAAGACCTTTAAGCATTTTCCAATGTAAGGTCCTTTTATTATTATTATCTAACTTAATCTTCTCATTTTGCAACTGAGCAAACTTACATCTCTTGATTCCAAGAATCTTTCCAATAAAATTTTCTCACCTCCACTCTAAAATATGTATAGTGTATTAATCTTAATATTCCAATATTCATTTTTGAAAATAAGAGTTTACTCTGTGAACAGAAAGGCAAGAACATCTGACAGCTATCCACCATCTCCTTTCAGAGTTATATTTTATGTTTACATAACTAAAATTTAGAAATTACAGTGGCAGATACAACTGACTGCTAGAACATGAACTAATATTTTATTAAACATTTATTAAGATACTGTCCTATTGGATTTTAACACTTCTATTAACTTTGATCATGTAGAATCAGATTTAATTATATTGATTCCAATATATGGTCCATTTAATAAAATGGAGAAACAAGGGAAAAATAAGAATGAACCTCAAGGACAGATCTAAGTATCCTGAATAAATCCTACTAATTCAGTAGAAATAAGAATTTTTCAGTTCTTTGTGGTATTCAGACCAGAAAACTCTTACAAGGTTATCTACGGATTTCCCCCTCTATATGAACTTGCTGTCTTGGTGTAACATACATAGGTCCTGAATACCTTTTCTACTGAGTTATCTTTGTATTTCTAGAATAATTAAAATCCTCTTTATAGTTTTAACTAAATTTCTTTCAGGAATTCAGGCTTCTGGTTATAGACATTCAAAGATTAGTGAGACTGGTGGTAGAATTGAAGAGAATCCACAAAAACACAGTTCTAGGTCTGCAGAGCCTAGAAAGTCTTTTGGCAAAGCCATCTGTACCCAACAGTACCCATGTCACCAAGGACCAGGACACCACTAGGTATTTTGTGTGCATTCCCCATGACAATGAGCACAGTGCCGACACACGGTATTTGCTTAATCGACATTTGTGATTGACACGGCTATTCTCACTGTCACAAATTTGTACTTGAGTTTGCGTTGATCCATCAAGATCTCTTAGATTTCTCAGTAAAAAGCAGCTCATATATTTTTTAGATGAAAAGATAGGCTTCTTAGTGTAGATTTGGCCATGAAAGTGAGAAAAAGGAGCAATGTGTAGTGATCCAAGCTCATGACTTGGACCTCATCGGGAAAGGCCAAATGAACTTATCAGGCACACTTCAGATTCCTACAGCATGATATTTTGTCCAGACTTTCCACAAACCTTTACTGAGTATCCAACTATGTGTCAGGACCATGTTAGGTGTCAGGGATAAAAAGAGGAATATGAATTCACAGCTTAGAGGTGTGACGTGCATGTAAACCAAAGATCACACACCTCATGTAAACCAGAGATTACATACCTCCATGTGTGCTGACTATAAGTATGGGCTCTGTGCTGTGGGCTCAGAGAGTGGGGAAGTTCACAAATGGCAGGAATAATTGGGCACGGTCTTGAAGAAAAAGTAAAATTTTGCCAGGCAGAAATGTATTTAAGGCTCAAAGACAAAAAAGGAAAAAATACTTGGTGCAAATATCGGAGAAAAGAAATGGCATGACGTGAAAAAGTGTCAAGTTCTGTCTCGGTTGTGTTTATGGTGTGAATGTATGTGGTAGAGGGTTAAGGAGAGATGAGTCAAGGAGAGGAGCTTGGGATCAAGGGAAATGCTAAGTCATGTGGGCACAATTTTGTAATAAAAAGCCAGTGGGCCTTTTTGATTATGGATGGCCATGATCGATTTTGACCTTCAGGACAATCAATACAACTCTGGGATAAAGCTTGTTTGTAGAAGAATAGAAACAAAGTGAAGGAGAGGACCAGGGAAGCAGCCATGGAGAAAATGCTGTCTCCTGGACTGGCAGAGCCGAAGTCCCTGCCAGAATATTCAGCCAGGTTCCCCTCCCGCAGCATATTTTGAGAAAGCATTTGGCCCCCAGCCTCCAGTCTAGAACTACCAAAGCTGAAGAAATAGAGAGAAATTGCTTTATTGCCTTAATTTCTTTTCTGCAACTTTTCCTTCGTGTAAACATATCTGTGGGTTAGAGAAAACAAATTGAAATTCCATGAAACACTCTCTCGGAGCTCCTCCTTTTGTCTGCAACGATTAACTTTTTGTAGCAAGATGGGGGTAGTAAAATACAAATTCTGCTGGAGAAAACATCATCAGATTGTAAAACTGACCTGATTTTCATGAACAGAACATCTAATTATCTACCATCAATTCAGATCTGAGCACATTATTTCATTTTATTTTTATCACCTGTGAGTGGTTTCGGCAAGCTTTATGAGAAAATGATATCTAGATATTTACATTAAGTTTTTAAATGAAAATATCAAAAACTGAAGTCTCAGGTTAATGAATTATAAGGAAAGTTGCTATCACATTACATTATCTTATACAGTATTGGCAGGGTTGGCGAGAGAATGATGTAATGAAATGGTAATTTACAGGTTGGGATGTGGGAAAGGGTAAAAAGGATATCATTCCTGATACAGTGAGCAGTCACTAAGAAAAGTGATCGTTAGGTTACTCAGCAGGCAATGTGTGTGTGGGTTTGTGGGAGTGTGTGTGCGCGCACATGCCCAATGCTCAGAGAGAGAGATGGAGAAAAATAGAGAGTGAGAGAGAGCGCATAGAAAGAATAAAGTGTCTTGAGGTCTATGACAAGAAATAGTAATTTACTATGGGAGGCAGCTGAGATCTAAACAGATTGAAGCCATAAATAAAATGACGCCAGCTCCTTTGTTCTTCTTTGTGTTAGGCAGATGGGAGCAGTCAGAAGTTGAAGGAAAAGAGATGACAAGGGTTCAGCAGTTGGTGTTATGTCCGAGGGCCAGGCCTGATTCATCACAGTGGGATGAAACAGACTAGAAGATGAGACTGGAGCTCGACCTGCTCGCTGTACTAGAGTTGGGGACTGGATATCAGAGAGGCTGTACAAAGTCACCAAAGGTGGAGAGGAGGAGGTCCATTCCAAAGAAGTGAAACACAACACCCAGAAAGTAAGGAAATATACAGTAGATAGAAGCCACAGTAAACCACTGGGTGGGATGGACAAGAAAGCAGGGAGCTGAGCGACGTGGAATTGAGGATAAAGCATGCCAAGAGCATAAAGGGCTGCATACAGTATCAGGCAGCAGAACACTGTCTTCACCTGGGAGAGGGACCAATTCTCCAGGGAAACTGATCACAGGAATCACATGCCTTCATTTAGGATGCACTGATGTCCTGAAATCAAGACAGGAAAGCAGAACCCGGATAGGAAACCTAACCTGATTTTCAGATAGATTTCAGAAATCTAGCAGTTTATGGCTTTTTTCCTGAGTGCCTGGAAGAATATCTAGGATGCACAGCAATTCCACAGTGTTTCGTAAATGACAGACCAGACTATTAGAACTGGAGAACAGGTCAGAATCTGATGATTAACAAGCTTATTGTGATACTAAGGCCCAGAGGGCCTGGCCACTGCTTCTGAAATCCCTCCTACTTAAGGTCAGGGTCGGATGGGGCTGCAAAAGCTGTCTGGGGTTGTGGAGAACCAGAAGAAAGAGATAAAGCTGAGAAAGAATTTGGAGAAAAAATTGCAGCCACCACAATGCTTTTTCCTTGCACTCTTACAACCTGCTTCCTCCCAAATCTCTTCTGTATGGTTATATCTTTCTTTATGATTATCTATAACCATTAGATATTTGAGTGAATGGTGTTTCCAACGGTCTAAGTATGGGAGACAGTTAACATAATAATATGGGAGGTTAAGGAATTTTGTAGGGAGAAGATAAACTCTGGTCTAGATATATTTAATCCAAGCCACGATGGGAAATGGCTTAAAGAATGTAGAGAATATGGGTCTACAGTGAAGATGACATGTCTAGATGAGAGGTCTTTGTATATTTGTCATGCATATTGAGATGGAAATTGGAGCCATTCATGTGAGCTGACAGACTGTCCTCCAAAGGAGTGACCTTAGAAGAAAAAGCCAAGGAATGTGGAACGCAATACTGCAATATCTCTGGTAACAGTACAAAAAAGCAGGGAGAGAGAGAGAAGAAAGAGAAGGAGAAAAAAGAGGGAGGAAGAGGAGGAGGAGGAGGAAGGGAGGAAGGGAATGTAGGGGAGAGAGGGGGAAAGAGAGAGACAGAGAGACAGAAAGACATTGAGAGAGACATACACACACCAAGGCAGTAGTTATGGGAAGGCTGCAGGGTCATAGTTTGGGCCAAGAGGAGACTATTGGAAATAAAGCCAAAGAGCTGATTTATTTAGTGATTTCTAAGAGGGATAAGGACAGATTTTGAGATAGTAATGTTGGTGGTGGTGCACTCAAAGAGTTTTAACACAAAAGAGGAATTGAATGAGATGGCATATTGTAGAGGCAGTTATGGTGAAGGGTGACTTTCCACAGGAAGTGTCTGGAGAAAATTTAAGCATGGATTAAAACTTTAGAAATGGATTCCTAGTGAAAACCAGACTCATGACATCTTGAGAAATCAGATTCTGAACTTCTGAGGTCCTGGTTTATGGAAGGAACACAATATTAGACCAGTGGGTCCTCAGATCCAGCTGACTGCCAGAATTTCCTGCAAAGCTTTAAAAACAAACATATCCATTCCTTGTCCTTACCATAGAATCAGAACCTCTGGATGTGTAGGTGAAGGGTGAGCAGGGGGAATCTATAGCATTAAAAAGCTTCCCTAATAATTCCAAGGCAATGATCCATCAATTACTATTAGGAAAATATTTTACTAGACCTGCTCATATCCCCAGGTCAAGAGGCTCAACAACAACTATCATTAAGAGAGGAGCCATCTTTCATATCTCTCTCACTTCCCACATTTAAACAGCTCACGAAATTTATTCTTTTCCATAACTCTTCCTTATATTGACCAGGTATCATATCGCCTACTGTTCAGGGTAAAAGAAAAAGGTGGTTCTTTATGGCCTTTGTGGATTCTGCCCACTGTAATGTAATAGGTAAATGTTCCATCAAGTTTATACTCAGTACATTGATTAGTGGTAAAAATCCATTTATTATCTCATAGAATTACTAAGTCTGTAAAGCATTCTGTAAAGGGGATATTCTTTATGGTAGATAGATTTGTTCTGCAACCTGTATAACTGTCCATTAGAAGATCTCATGGAAATGCTACTGTACATATCACATACATCAGTGGCTGCAAGTAAAATGAAGTCTGGCATTTATTACCGTGGAACTGGACCAGGTTTATCTGGAGCTACTCCATGCAAAGTCACTTCCCCCAGTTCCCATTTGGGGGCCAGAGGAAATCATTTTCAGTGCATTGCAATAGTGATATCCTACCTGACTAATTTAGCATTTACTGAGGGATCCACTTTCCATGCACACAGGTAGCTGTGCTATTTTCTCTGGGCCCAGAAATTATTGACAGAAGTGACAGCTGGCACCTTGGGATGGAGCTATAATTTTATAGTGCAGTGTCTAAGGCTGGAAATGGAACTAGTAAACCACAAATGCCAATGACATCATAAAGAAAAATGTTTCCTAGGAAGTACTTGCCAGTTTCAGAGCAATCAATTATCCTCTAACCTACACACTGACTTTTATGAATAAAACAGCCCAGGAAATGCATTTAATTAAGCAGTTACGATAAAATGAGTTGCTTTTCCCTTTAGCAAGAGACCTCTCTTTCATACACTCCTCTGCCTTGTGCCTTCACTCTCTGGTGAGTATGTTCTTGGTTTCACTTCCATTTCCCAAACTCTTTCATAAACAAGGACTGTCAACAAATATTGAGTGTTCTTAGAATGGGAGAGAACTGAGTATTCAGAGTGAAACTGAACTCTTTCCTGTTGGAAATTTTCTTGTCTTGCTACATCTTTTGGAACCAAGAGAGTGGTGTTATCTCTGAGGTTCAAGATTGGATCTATTGCCAAAGTTCCAGGAGAGAACGACTGCCCAGAATGCTCCTTGGGATGCCGTTTTCTTTGGAGAGGAAGCAGTGCCTCTTGCCTGCATCTTCAGTTCTCGCAGCTGCCTAGGGTGCCAAACTGAACATAGTTCAGAAGGACCCCCCGTGAGTGCCCGTCAGAAGTGGCCAGTTGGGGAGCAGCAGAGGACCACCAGACTTAGGTCAGCTCCAAACTTCTGAAATGATGAAATTATATAACTAAAATTATTTCTTCCTTAAATAATTGAAAAAGTCATTGTGTATACACTAACTTCTCAAATTCTTACCAAAATGAATTTGTGGTAGTTTAAATGAAAGATATGGATACAATGGAACCATGTAAGCATGGGTAAAATGTAGAAATTAGAAGTAGAGGCATTGGTGGTAGGTATGATAATGGTAGCAAAATACTGCCTCACTTGGGAAACACCTGTGTTTGAAATGGAGCAGTAGTCACAGGCACGCCAGCTTAATTGACTGGACATTCTTTCAGGGAACGCTACTAACCAGAGGTCTACTTACATTTTACTAGACTAGAAAATGATACGTAAATATCAACATTATATATTATATTGTATGATCTCAGAGATGCCCAAAACGCCTGGTGACATATTTAACTCATATAATTTCTATAAAATATTTCAAATGTTGTTAATTTCCTTTGGTATGAGAAAATTATTTACTGATTTTTTAAAAAAGAGTGAATGTAGGGGCCAGCCTGGTGGCGTAGTGGTCAAGTTCGTTCATTCTGCTTCGGCGGCCTGGGGTTTGCAGGTTCAGATCCTGGATGTGGACCTACACACCACTCATCAAGCCATGCTGTGGTGGCATCCTATAAACAAAGTAGAGGAAGACTGGCATGGATGTTAGCTCAGGAACCATCTTTCTCAAGCAAAAAGAACAAGATTAGCGACAGATGTTAGCTCAGATCCAATTTTCCTCACCAAAAAAAAGGTGAGTTTAATAAAACCAACCCAGAGTGTAAATACAGAATGCAACCCACGGTGAAAAACAAATTGCATAGTAATATGGAAAATAAGGAGAATAAAACCCAAAGTCGAGACCTTGGTATTTGATCTACTCTCCTGCTAAATGGAAAGCATATTTGGAAACATGTTAATGAGAACTCTGGCATGAGACTGGGGAGGCTTCCTCTTCAAGGCACTAACTACCGTGAAGAGTGACTCTATAATTGTTCCCAGGTCCTCACTACTGTGACAAAAATCCACATCAACTCAAGCGTCCATCTTTTTTGCTACGGATATGGGCTTGAAGGGACTTCTCTGTGCTCGATGCTCTGAGTTTCCAGAGGGATTACACAGCTTTATGAAAAGTCAGTTGAAGGAAAATAAAATCAGAGGAGTTGAACTGGGCTCTGTCATAGAGCCCATAACGTGATTCTCTATTATAAGTTTCTTGATGGAAGGAATTCTATTTTAAAATTCTTTTGTAATGCACTTAATAAATATAGAAATTGGCTGCTAATATAATGGAAAATTGTTCAATTTTGAGACTCTAAAAATTAACATGATCTCATTTCAAACTGGGGACTAAAACATTTCCATATTTTTAGTCATCTGATTTAGGGTATTTGATGAGACCTACTCAGAATCCTGGAAAACAGAGGAATTAAACACAGTCATGTGCTGCATAATATTTCTGTCAATGATGGACCACATATAGGATGGTGGTCCCATAAGATTATAATGGAGCCAAAACATTCCTATCACCCAGTGATGTTGTAGCCATTCTAATGTCACAGGTTTTCATTAGAAGAGAGAAGTGTTCATGGTGCATTATCTGCTTAGGAGAAAATCTATGATGAAAAAAGGGAAACAAACCAAGCAAACCACCATGGACGTACTTCTGAAAAGGGTGACACTTCCTCAAGAAGAGCCTCAGGCAGGTCTTTTAGGAGGTATCCCAGAAGAGGGCATTGTTATCATAGGAGACGACAGCTCCATGTGTGTTATTGCCCCGAAGACTTCCCAATGGGACAGGGTGGAAGACAGTGATATTGATGATCCTGACCCTGTGTAGGACTAGGCTAATGTGTATATTTGTGTCTTTGTTTTTAGCAAAAAAGTGTAAAAAGTAAAAAAAAAAAAAATTTAAAGCAAAAGTAGAAGAAAAGCTTTTAGAATAAGGATTAAAGAAAGAAAATATTTTTTACTGTACCTCTTCTATGTTTAGAAATGTTTAGATACACAAATACTCACCACTGTGTTACAACTGCCTACAGTATTCAGTACAGTAACATGCTGTATTAGGAGCAATAGGCTATACCCTATATCCTGGGTGCGCAGAAGGCTGTAGCATCCAGGTTTGTGTAAGTACACTCTACGATGTTTGCCCAATGATGAAATTGCCTAACGACATATTTCTCAGAAAGCATCCCCGTCATTAAGTGATGAATGACTGCAACATAATTTGCGTTATACAGCTCTACTGCAGTGGGGAAATGTAAACTACTCATTTTGGGAACCCCAACTGCATTAACGTTGGATCACTTGTTTGCTTAGGATGGAGCTGGGGGTGCAGGGGCTGACCGTTCTCCTGAAGCAGCACTTTGACCAACACGTGATACTCTTAACCCATCATGGTCACACTACAGAGAACAGACCTCCATAAAGATCATAAGGATAGTCTGTCTGTACTATATCACAGGCGATCAAGATGCTGGCACCCAATAGGATGTATTTTTTAAGGGATAAATACTACTAAAGAATCGTGATTAAACAGCAAAAGAAGGTTTTAATGATTATGCATTATTCTTTGTATTTTCTGGACTATATGAACTAGGATTCTGGAGGCAAGCAGAGCAAATTCTCCTATACTATTTGCCAGGAAACTATGTCCTCAAAAGTCTTCTCATTTAGAAAAACACAACTATAAAAATTCGGCCCCATAGTTTGTGCATTTTGACACAGGTTGCTGATTCTACATGGTAATCGATCATTTGGAAATTGACAGGACTTACATTAGCCGCTTGTTCTTAGTTTCAGTCTTAACAGGGGAACCAGGAGAGGAATAAAGCATTACTCATCAGTGGCCGTATTTGGCAAAGCCAGGTCTCTCTCCTCCATTATTATCATTCATCCTGATAGAGCTGTGACACAGACCAGATGTCATTCCAATGTTAAAATTACATTGTTTTCATAACAAAGTCAGCTTACATCACTCTTAAACAGATCACACTAATGTTCCTCTGTATACTGTCATGGAGAGGGTGAGCTCGATCTTTCCAGAGGACTTGCCAAGCACAAACTACAGGAGGAGTTAAGATTTTCTGAGGGCACTCACTAGCTGGCTCACAGCCTACATCTCCAGATCCCTTTGTAGCATATTTCAAGTCACTGCAATATAAAATACCTTTTCTAGTGATATCTTTGATTCCTGGAGGAAATTACATGTATTTGTTCTTGTTGTAGGTAGAAGGCCAAAGATTTCATTGGCTAGAGCTCTTTCCTTGTCTGTTTTCTTTGTCCTTCCTTCTTGGGCCCTGGTGATCTTGAATTAATTTATGGTCCACTGCTTAAGAGTATCACATGAACTATCTTTCCCATTTAACATTTGGAATTTGGAAAATAACAATTCCAAATCCAGGCTCCGAATCCGTATGGACTCAGCACATGTAAACCATAATTTTGGAAGCTTAGTTCTCCTCTCTGCCTTATCTCTGCTGCAGTCCCACATTGGACAAAACAACCCACTTAGATATTTACATATGATAAAACCAAAGACTATGAGCAAGATTAGTAAAACAAGCTAAAATGTTTAATATGATGAGGAATGCTAACATATATTTCCTCACAACACTCCTCCCTCTTGTTTTATTCTGTCCTTTTTTCTGCCCTTTAAGCAAAAAAACAAAACAAAACCAGACTCAAAGTAAAGGGAGAGTATAAATTATAAAACCAAAATATCCAGAAACGTTATTCCATTCTTGAATGGAGACTCCATTCCCTCAAAAATAAAAAGTGAAAAATTATCCATAAATAATACACTTCTCCTTCAAAATTACGAGGACATGTAGATAAACGCCTCCATTGCTTCTCATGGGTCTCAGTCTAGAAGTTTTGTGGGTTTTGCTTTTCAGTTTCTTGACTTAGTCAAGATGTGATAGGCTGGGATATATTCGGTGTTTCCTACTCATTCAGTGCTCTTGGCTTTGCAACCAAAACAAAACTGAATTTGCCGATTTACTTTTTTGTGGTAAATCTGAGATTATCTATTCCTCAAAGCCAGAGATTTAAGGCAGGTATTTTATTTCGGGGAGAACTGCAAATAAAGCTTGATCTAAATGATCAGCCTCAGCAAAAGCATCCCCAGTGGAGAACCACTGATCTAGATGGAAGGCACAGCCACGTTTCCGCATTCCCTGAATGGCTGCATGATACTTCACTGAGCTTGGCTGTGGAAATTCAAACTGAGAGCTTCCTGGATATTCTGGTTTGAGGAAACTTCTGCTGATATGCGTCATGTAAACCAAAGGTTTATACAATCTGGAACATGGAAAGCTGGTTGGTCATAGGAAGTGCTGAACAGTTTGTTTATAAGAGTGTGTGTGTTTGTGTGTGTGTGTGTGTGTGTGCATGTCCCAGACCTTTTCCTGCTATGTTATCCTTAGAGGATGAGTTTCCAGAGATTAGTTCAGCACCATGCAAAGAGCAAGGGATGGACATGAATCCAACATTGTTAAATCAGGTCAAAGTGTTTAAAGTTCGCATTGAGATCTGACTGTTCTATTTACTTTTTCACGCTATTCCCCCACCTCAGATGTCCTTCTTCCATGTCTTTAAATGTCCAAAGCCTACTCAATCCTGTAAGATCCAGCTATAAGGCCACTTACTCCAGAAAGCCATCTATGATCCATCACTCAGATTACCTCTTTCTTTTCTGAATTTACCATCACACTTTTTCTGTAAATTTACATGGCATATATCACTTTCTGATTTGCATGGTGATTTTGTTCTTGCCTGATCACCAATCCTGGGCTATAGACACTTTGAGAACAAAATCTCTGTCTGCTTCAACTTTGCATTTCTGAAGAGAAGGGAAAGCAATCAAGAAATATTTATTGAATCAGAATATATAATGATTGTATTTAATACATTTTATTATAAATTAAACATATTATACATTTATATTAATTTTAATTATATTAATTTAGTATATATTTTACAATATTGACATATTATGTGAATTTTAAATTATATTATATATACGAATTTTTTTCTTCAGGGCCAATACCATTCTCTCTACTCTAGAAAACCATTTTCAGAAAGCACTGAGACTCAGAAAATAACACTAGCAAGGTTTAGATGTACACTAGAGGGGCTGGCCCGCTGGCATATCAGTTAAGTTCACATGCTCCACTTTGGCGCCCTGGGGTTGGCTGGTTCAGATCCTGGGTGTGGACGTAGCACCGCTTATCAAGCCATGCTGTGGTAGGCATCCCATGTATAAAATATGGAGGAAGATGAGCACAGATGTTAGCTCAGGGCCATTCTTCCTCAGCAAAAAGAGGAGGATTGGCAGTGGATGTTAGCTCAGGACTAACCTTCCTCAAAAACAAAAAAAAGGACACTAGAGCTAAACTATGGACACGCATGCAAGCAGGGAGAGGCTCACTTCATGGCATCAGTGAAGCCATGGCCATGGACAGCCAATATGTCACTTCATTAAAAAGTCACTGTTCATGAATTGCAATTACCCTTTGGTTTGAAAGCATGTGTTCATGACTAAGAAATTGTCTCTAGGCCCAGACAGAGTATCTTGCTGGCTTTCCCAGAGGAAGCTAATGCCAACCAGAATGGCATCTACGTAAGCAACTTTAGGCATGCTTTAAAAAGTGCCCTCGTGATGAGCCACGCGAGCTGACATGCTATGTTAAGGAACTCAGTGCTCCTACAGCCACGCTGTGCTTGGAGCCCACTCAGACAATAACGTGGGATTGTTGCTTTTATGCCAGCTGCTCACATTCAATCAAACAAAGGGATAACTTGAGGCAGCCTTCCCTCATTCTCACTAATTGGGTGATGTTAGCACTGCTTTGCTCAGGCCCCCTTAAGCATGTTTACTTCCATTCCTTCCAAATGTCACTTACTAGGAACTCTGCATTCCTGATCCTGGAAGTAATAAAGCTAGAGACATAAGTTTCATTAGCAAATGGAAAGAGGCTCAAAGTATATCCAGAGACAAACAAATTAAAGGCCAGAGAAGATTGGGGTAGTTTACAGCTAAAGAATTTCATTGTAATATATTTAGAAATCAGGTATTCTGTTCCCCCATAACATGGCTCTACTGCTGGCTCGTTCCATTTACCAGGTTTGGTTGCCAGCAAAACCTAAATAGAAAGTGTTCCACATCCATGAGCTATTCCCCAATCACTGGACTGAAAAAATGCCGTTCCACAGTCTGCCTACTGCTAAAGTGTCCATTCATTGCCCAAGAGAGCCGCAAGAATAGCCCAGAGGAGTCCTAGCCAAAAATTCATAATTACAACATATGGAGAAAACCAACAGAATAATAGATGGAAAAAGATTAACAAATTCAGTGCTACTAATGGGAGAGTTTCCTTTAATCTAAGTTTCTACATTCTAACACTGTAAGGGTTAAAAACAATTTTACAAACCAAGTTAACAGAGGAAGGAAAAAAAAATGTGGAAAGATCTCTGTGTTCTTTAGATGACATTTGAAACAAGCTTACATGCTGTTAAAAACCATTTGTTGCTGTTGCTATTCAGGCAATATGCTTGAAGGTCTGTGCAGACACCACCTTAAATTTCAGATACACTGTTCCCTTTTAAGATTGGTTTAGACGGCTACTTACTTTATAAGAATTGGGGAATTATTCCAGGTGCAACACTTATAGAAAACCCTAAGGTCTGAAAATTCCTATAAGCCTATAAGGGCATTTTAAATTTATCATTTTTCCCACGATCCTTTAAGAAAATTAACTACAGGTTTTCAGATTATTTTTCCATCCCAGTTAAGGGTAAACACAATAACAACTACATACCTTAGTTTTCAGCAGAAGTAACTACACATTTTTGCCCTTCACTGAAGGGAAAACAACCATATGGACCTTGTTCTTAGCCAGCACCCCATTAGCTAATTAAATGACAAACCCAACCAGCGAGAGCCCACGGCTTAGCCCCATTCTAATGACTGGATCCCTTTGGCAGAGCTAATGGTGTCTTGTTTCAGAGCCGACTAGAGAAGTTTGCCTCAGTTTGAACGGGTTAGACAGTGCAGTAGAAATACAATGCAAGCCACATATACATATTTTTAAAAGTCAAAAGAAAAGGCAAAATTCATTTTAATAACATATTTTAGATGTCCAATATAGACAAAACACTATCATCTTAACATGTAATTAAAATAAAATTTGTTAATGAGATATTTTATGTATTTTTTCCCTACTAATTCGTTGAAATCTGGTATGTATTTTACAATTACAACACCTCTTCCTATGGATTAGCCACATTTCAATTATTTCATAGCCACGTGGGGCTGGAGGCTAGTGTATTGGACAGCGCGGGATTGAGAGGTGATGCTGGTCACTCCATTTTCTTTCCACTGTTCATACTTCTAGTCTTTTGTAAGAATTTAGTACTTCCCTTTTCATATTAGCAGGACATATAGCCGTCATAATGGTGAATTAACCGAAAGATAAAAGAATAACAGCCAGCCTGCTCCCGATTAAGGAAAACTATCTCTACTAAAAAACACATAATTTTTTTAGATCTAAAAAGTGCTGGGGGCAGAATAAGGCCCAACCCTTCAGCCTGTCCACCCATTTGTGAAGTAAGTGATTACAGAATGCTACAAGCACCTTAAGGCATAATGTGAAAGTTTGAGTCTGAATATGTCTTCTCCAAAATTTTGCCAACTTTCTGCTTCACTTGTGCTGTGTGCAAATGGCCCACGGGGACAATGATCATATTTTCCTACCTAGAAATAGGGAAAGATGATCTGACAAAGGAATGAATTGTGCTTGCATAATTTGTTGACATAAAAATTTTCATTAAGACGTGGAAATAAAATATACTTCATGAAAGGATTTGATTTGAAAAAATAAAATTATAGAAAATCATGTTGTTTTCAGAGAATTTGTCAAACTTAAGGGGAATAAATAACTAGGGTTCTCCCTTGCAATGATAATGGGACAAACAAAGGGATTGGGGCTATGAAGAACCAAGAAAGAGTCAATTAGATCGCATCCTCACCTAATTTCTGAAATGCCAGTGTGAGCATGCCTGGGTTATTACAAATATCAGAGTTGTGGAAAATTATTGAATTGTAGTCTTAAAATCAGAGTATCTGCCACTTTCTTCAAAACCTACTTCTGAAATCAAAAGATGTCACTTCTCACCTTGCGACATTTATTTTAATCTGTCCTGAATGTAATTATTTGATCAAGCTATTGTCACAAAATCCAGTTAACTCAAAGAGTGATCACATTATTCACCCCTTACTCATTCCTTGATTTCAGTGCTTATTAATGCAAGTTTCAGGCAGCCAAGATGAAGGATAATCTTAAGGATTCTTACATCCTTTTGATTTTAGGAATTGTTTCCTACCTGATGTTATAAAAATCGGTCTCAAAATGAGAATATGATAACATTGCAGTTCATCATAATGATATAGCTAGGCTTCAGAAATTCAGAGAAGGCTGAAGGCTTTAATAAAACTTAAAAATAAGACTCATCAAATGACCCAAACACTTCCTTTGATTATCCTAAAAGGCAATTATCAAAGGAACAAGCATTAGAACCAGTAGAACGAGTATTAGGGCTTGCAGCAAAACGTTGGAGACAGAAGTGGAGCACTCTTTCACCCCTGGGAACCAAATGGTTGAAAGGAGGTCTGAAGGAAGTGGAGAGTCAGACACGTCCCTGAAGCAGGACTCTAAAGGAAGTTAGCACTAGCTAACTGCAGTCTTCTTAAGAGCATGGCATCAATGGTTTTTCATTTTTCCATGGATTTGTTTAAGAGGCACTGCATCAGCAATACTCATGATGGCACAAAATGTGAATTCACGTGGGAAAACAGGAGCATTGATGATTCTGAACGGCAGTGTGATGCAGAAGAGCCAAATTCTGAAAGGAAGAAGTTTTAACATAACCAATTTCTTTTTCAAATATATTTTCCTTATGTATGAAAAAGAATGAGATAAGATAGAGTGGGAGGTGGGTGAGATGCCTGAAGGGAGTCAAAATCTACAAACTTCCAGGTATGAAATAAATAAATCATGGGGAGGTAATGTACAGCATCGCGACTATTGTTAATAATTCTGTATTGCATATTCGAAAGTTGCCAAGAGAGTAGATCTTTCTCATCACAAGAAAAAAAATTCTGTAACTATGTATGGTGACAGATGTTAACTAGACTTAGTGTGCTGACCATTTCACAATGTGTACAAATATTGAATCATTATGTTGTATACCTGAAACTAACACAATGTTGTATGTTAATTATACCTTAGTAAAAAGAAAATGATATAAGGGGTCTCCCAGTGGCGTAGTCCTTAAGTGTGCACGCTCTGCTTTGGTGGCCTGGAGTTCGCAGTTTCTGATCCTGGGTGCAGATCTAGCACTGCTTGTCAAGCCACACTGTGGCGGCATCCCACATAAAATAGAGGAAGACTGCCACAGATGTTAGCTCAGTGACAATCTTCCTCAAGCAAAAAGAGGAAGATTGGCAACAGATGTTAGCTTGGGCCAATCTTCTCACAAAAAAAAAAAAAAGAAGATAGATAGAAATTTATTTAATTAAGACTAAAAATGTCTCTTTCACTGAGTATAAAACAAAATTTTTAGGTGATAAGAAAGTACTGTGTCATAGTTACTTGTGGGCATTGCTTCTTGCTACTGGTACATAAAATAATGACATGCACAATCAATGCTGTCTTATGTTCATTTAAAGATGATATTGACTTCTATACATCTTTTATTTCCCAAGGCCTTTTTGTTCAAATGATATGTCCCATCCAATGGGAGCCATCTTCAACTGGCAAGCTGCTTTCCCATCCCTTCGTGTGTATGATTTCATACTTTTATGCAAAGAATGCCCTTAGAGAGAGGGGGGAGATGTTTCTCCCTGAATGGTCGCATCTGCAACTTTCTCATTTTTCTTACACAAATGATGGGATTCTACTTCTTGAATAGGCTCGACAGAAATCATGATTGTAGTTTCTTAAGCCAAAACGAATGATCCAAGGTAAGACAAAAGAACTTTTTATCTTAGTCTCTCATTTAATTACTTGAAATGACTTTTAAATATAAAATAAATTTATTTATACATTTAACAAATCCACTTTACTAAAAAGATGAAGATAACAAGAAATGATTGCTCAAGAAAATATGAGGCACAAGGTCCTCATCTCATAGATGCTAGTTCCAAGTTTCTAAATCAGAAGATGGGAATCACGCCCTCTGGAATGTTCAGTCTCATCATCCACAGGGCCAGCCAGCCCTAGGAAATGTGTTACATTGGTAAAATGTAACCTGTCTTCTCCATTGTTAGAATTGCTGGGGTGCTGCTCTTCGGAGCTCCTAGTAGGTACAACTGATTTTATTTGGAGAGCTTCCTAACAGAAGGCCCTAAAATATGTGCTAGGTGTCTTTTCAAAATATGCTGCAGGGGGCCAGCCCTGTGGCCAAGTGGTTAAGTTTGTGCCCTCTGCTTCGGTGGCCCAGGGTTTGCTGGTTCAGATCCTGGGTGCAGACCTACAAACCGCTCAGCAAGCCATGCTGTGGAGGTGTCCCACATAGAAGAACTAGAATGACCTACAACTAGGATATACAACTAGGTACTGGGGCTTCGGGGAGAAAAAAAAGAGGAAGATTGGCAACAGATGTTAGCTCAGGGCCAATCTTCCTCACCAAAAAAAATAGTGCTGCAGCTCGTTGAAATTGGCCAGGTTGAAGTAACCTCAAGGCTTATGAACCAGACCTCCTTCATAGCCACATCACTGGAAGGACTTCCTCTCTCCCTGTAATCCAAGCTATCCAAGAGAACTGTTATAAATGTGCATATCCACCTTTAGTACTCACAGCCAAGGAAAGAGATGAGAACTCTGAAGGAACAAGGGAGGGGTAGGAACAAGAAAAGATAGTAGTAGTGTCGAGCTTGTAGAAAGAACTCAAGTTATGTCTTGGGCCAGTGGTTATTGAAGCAAATTCATAAAGTTTGTCTTCTAGGCCTCTTATGTTCTAGATATATACCTCTTTCCCTACTCAGGTTTCTAAATACCCACCTCCTCTCTTCCTTGTCAAATCTTTTTTGCAAGAATAGCTCTAAATCTCACTTACACACATGACAGGTAACTGCTTAAATTTCTCCTAGGCATCACTAGGCACTTGCACATCAATGGAGAATGTACATCAAATGAAGACTCTTTGAGTAATAGCCTTTCAAGTACCACTGAGCAGAAAAGGCAGGGAATGGAGAGAGATCCTTGGCCCTTTGTATCAGAGAGAGTGGCAGCACTTCTGGGAAAGGAATAGGAACCCCTTTTTTTCTAGGCATCATCCTGGGGTTTTGGTTACTATACTTGGAAATAAAATTATACAGAGGGCAAGTTTTCTCTGTGGCACATCAATCAATCAACTCTGCTTAGAATCCTATAAGCAGGAAAGAGTGGACAAATTTGGACACGGGAGGGATCCTCAGAGCAGTTGCCTCCTCTAACCCAATGGAAAGCAAAGAAGAGGTGAAACGAGAACCTGGAGGGCAACGAGGGTCTTTTTCCCCCTTCTCCTCTCAGATATCCACTTAGGAGTAATTTTTCTTTAAAACATTCAGAACTCTGAGCACTAAATGAATGCTTACTTTTGAGGGGAAAAGAATCAGAGAATGTCAAATTTGGGAGGCCTTTGAAATTATTTAGTCCAGAGATGAATGCTTCCCTTCTCCCTTCCCACACCCACACAGATATCATTCATTTACCAATTATTACAAACACCAATTATGACAGAGACTGTTCTCGTAGCTGGATATAGATCAGTGAAACAAAAGAGGGAAAAAAATCCTTGCCTTCTCCATGAGGTGACAGAGATGTATACCATACAGATAATAAGGAATTAAAATATATAGTATGCTGGAAGTGATATGGAAAAAATAAAGGAGAGTTAGGGAGATGAGGAGTGCTAGGGTAGGGGGGTGGCAGTTGTCATTGTAAAAAGGATGGTCAAGGTAGGCCTTATTGAGGATGTGGCATTTAAGAAAAGACTTCAGAGAAATGAAGGAATCAGCCATCCAGATTTTCTGGTGGGAGGCAGAGGTGAAGACGGTGCAGCCCGTACACATATGTCCTAAGGCAGGAGCATATTTACCTGTCTTGTTTATGGTTTAAGGAAGTTATTGTTCCTGGAGAAAAAATGATCCAGGAGGAAAGGTGAGAGGTAAGAGTGGAGTGGAGGGCAGATGGTGGGTGGCGTGGCCAGATCACTTGGGATATAAGACTCTAGGAAGAATTTTGGTTCTGAGTGAAATGTGGAGCAATGTTTTGAGCAGAGAAGGGATATAATTTGACTTAAGCTTTAAAGGACACTCTGGCAACTCTGTAGAGAATGTATTGTAGAAATAACAGTGGGAGCCAGGAGGTTACTGTAGTTCCAGGTAAAAGATGAGGGTGCCTCAGACGGAAGACGAACATTTAGGAAGGCAGAGTGTGTAGCCATAGATGCTAGCAGACGGGCGGAAGTGGTGGTGTGTGTCTGTAGAAATCCTGTTCTGATGGCTTCTCTTTTCTCAGAGAAATAGGAAGCAAGATTATCAGCTAGGAGTGAGGACAAAGGAAAGGAGGCACTGGACATTTGAGTAGAGAGAAGGCTTGATTGAAATAGGAAGGATAGTGGGAGAGGGAACTGGGCTAGGGAAATACAGATTAATTGACAGCATCATCAAGTGCTTACCACTCAATATTGCCTTCGTTTCCATGGGTATCAAAATCTTTCTCTACTCAGAGCTCCAGGCAGCCCTACTGATTGATCTGAGTTGGCAAATGACAGAACGTGTATTTGTCAGTTCTGATCTAATCTAACCTACTCCTTTGGCAAACTGAGGTCCAAACAGCGTCTTTTAAACTTCCATCTTTGAGGACACCTTGAATTACCAATTACCAAAGCTCTAGTAACGAAAAGGATTAGAATGCCTATCAAAATATCATGTACCCAGAGGGCCTGATAACGAAGGCTCTTAGGAATTTATGCTATAGGACAAGAGTGCCAAGCGCTGCAGCTGAGGTTATGAAACGTGAGCTCTGTTAATGCAGCAGGAAGAAGACACCCACTCACTGGATTTCCACTCTACATTTAGTCCTTTGCATTCCTGCTCAAGGTTCTATCTTCCGCACATACTGGCTTCACTTTTCAAAAGGTTCCAGAGAGATCAGCCAGGGTTTGCCTTTTGAATAGAATGGCATGACTTCCAAACAGGACCCAACAGAATCACATCTGATTTCAAGAATTTGAGGAGATAATAAAGAACGTGTCAGTCACTACTGAACATGGTGTGTGTATGCTTGCTTCTGCAATTTAAAGGTGAAAAAAAAGTCCATTAAGTCATCTTTAAAGGGCTCTTGCTGTAAAATGAAAGTTGGAGAAGGGGTGAATCTGAAATGTAAATGACTTTCCTGCTTCACCAACAACTTAGTATTATCTAATAGATGTTGAGTCATCAAAACATGTATTGTCATTTCTGTACACACACTGGGAATGGGTTTGTGACCTTTAGAACTCCCCACTCTTATAAATTGCTTCTCACCATCTCCCTCTCCACTCTCCTTCCCACTCAGTTTACTTCATGGAAGCCTCGTTTACCTTTCCACTCCTTCCTCTCTCTTACCTGATCTTAGTGTGCTCATAATTCTGTCCTTTTCGTCATGCACAGTTTCTCAGAATGGACAAGTTTATAAGGCACCATTAACACCATGAGACCACAAGCAATTATAAACAGGTGGCCAGGGCTGGCTCACACATGACAGAGTCCTTGTCAGATTCCATCAAGACCCTCATTTTTGACTGATATATCGCCTTTGGAAAAATCAGGCCATTCTTATGCAGATGCTTTCTTTGTCTTTCCAGTCTAGAAATAATTGTTATGTCGAGTTCAATAATAAAGTGAATAGCTGCCATTGGCTGAGGACCTACTAGGGTATAGAGCTAGTAGGAATCTCTCTCAGCATCTCATAACCACCATGCCAACCTTGTCCCTTTTCACTTTTTTTATTTCGGATACTCATTAGATGTGAAATAAACATTTTTAATAATTTGGGGACTTTGAAATTCAGTTTTTGACACCTTGTGTTTCATTTTGAAAAGCCAATGGGACCTATAGTTGAGTTTTTCCAATAGACAACTAACACTGTGGGCCTGAAGTTTAAAACAAGGATCGGGATTAAAGATATAGAAGGGAAAATCATCAATGCTGATGAGATGAGAGTCATAGGAATAGGTTTTCCAAAAGAAAGAGATCCTTGGACACACAAGAAGTGGCTGACAGCAACATCTTGGGAGATTTTCATATTTAGGTAGTGGGAAGAGAAAGACAACCCATAAACGGATCCAGGAAGGGCAATGGGAAAAGCTAAGCAGCAGACTTCTGAAAGTGTTATGGAAATCAAAGGAATAGCTCTTTAAGGTATTTCAAATGATCCATGTTATAGGGGTCAAAAAAGAACTCCCACAGATTTGGAACTTGAAAAAAATCAGTCCCGAAGTGGGTGGATTCAGCAAAGTTGTGGGTGAAAAGCCAGGTTCCAAGAGACTAATGATCTTCTTATTTCATGGGTGTGCACAGAATCTTGGAGATAAGTGGAGGAGCATTCGTCTTAGAAAGAAGGAGAAATGATTTTTCTAAAAGAGGGAAGAGCAGAGTCACACATGAGTAAAACCTTAAAAACATAAAAAGTGATGCATGAATAAAATATAGAAGACTACATAATACCATGATTCCACACTTAAAATTTGATGAACAAAATGTAAAGCAGAAATAAAAGGAATTTTGGGTGAATTCATAATATATTCTCCAGTACACTGCATTTGTCTTAGTTTTTATAATCTATAGCATTTTGCATAATTTAAATGAGCAATGAAGAAGAGGAAGAGGAGAAAAAGAAAGAATTTCAATATGGCCTGAGAGATGGTAGAGGAGAGGACATAATTTTGGCAACCTAAGTGAAGATACTAAGTGATGGTTTCTTTTTCTGTTGACTATCTGATGCTTCTCTAAGAGCTAGACAGACAAGATGTAGTATCTTGAAGGCATCATGAGCACCTCATGGAAGCAAGGAAGGAGCACTAGAAAGTGAAGAATTTCTGGCTCCTTTCTTTCCTCCAGGAAACGTTAAATTTCTCAAATTCTTGGGCAAAGTGGCTTGGACTCAGAGCTCCTCTTTATGCAACAGTGCTGTCTTCTTCCAGCAACCACATGCAGAACTTGGTTGGAGAGTCCTATGGATGGATCCATAAATTTGGGACAACAAAGTGTATGTGTAGAGGTGGGGTTGGGGGTGGGCAAGACGGGTGAGGCTAAGTTAAGGCTAGCAGCTGCCTACAGGCAACTCAATAGAAAACTCCTGTCTGATTTGTAGAAGTGACATCATCATTAACTGCAGATCAATACTGACCAGAATTTAAGAACTCAATGGTGATGTGCCAGCTTTAAATCTTTATAATCTAAAGTAGGTAACCAAGTTTACTCTTCCCTATAGGCTATCCCATTTGACTTCAGAAACGACAGCATATTCTCATTTCAGATTTTCAGCCTCAAATTTCAGTTCCTGGTGATATAAGCACGCATAGATAATTTGCTGGGAAGATCACAAAGTGACTCAGGAATGAAACCTACCATTGAAGGTTAAAGATGCCTGTTTAGAACTGCATTCCTTGCTCCCTACCCTATCCCACCCCTCTACACATAGCCCAGGGAAATAGCCCTTTCTAGACAGAATGTGTTTGACCAGTAGATGGAGTAAGTGGTTTCCAGAATCTCATACCTGCTAGTTAATGCTTTAGTCTTTCAAAAAGGGACAAAACCATCACCAACTAAGTATTGAGCTTAATGTGCAAATGCAGCTGGTGAATGTCATGAATGATACGGATGGCTCTTGCCTGAAGTGTTTCGTAAGAGAGGATGCAGTTATTCACAGACATATGAACAAATGAGTAGAGGCACTAGCAGTAGGCAAGCAGTAGGACACACAGTAAACTTGGAGTGCTCAAAGTCCCTTCATTTCTTCACAATTTTGCTTAACACCAGCCCAGCATCTGGGAAACAAACTTAAGTGTGATTTTTTCCCCCTCCATCTTAACATTTTTCAAAAGTGATCTTTTGACTCTGTGGTTTGATGGGAGGGTGGGATGGGGGAAAGTCCACTTTGCAGCTGGTACGCCGGGAAAGAGAGCTGCCTCAACTCTCTCAGGCTGCCAAACCTTTCTTTTGGCAGAGGCACTGGGGATATTACAGTGGGGATAATTTATTGCCCTTGCTTTGGGTGTTCCAGATTTGCGAGCTGTGGCTAATTTCCAGAGACAGCAGGGCAATAAACTCTGCTTCCCTAAAAGAAAAACAGTAACCGCACCGCCTTTCAATTAAATAGGCCATGGAAAATGAACAGCCACAGATAACCATGGATATTCAGAAATCCTCAGAAAGGCTGAGTGTGGCAGCCAGTGCTGGGAATAATGACTGTGTGGCTGGAGAAGCCTGGTTTGTTGGGTATTAGGAATCGGCATATGCATCTCCTTCTACATCTATCTCTGTATGTTTTCATGTGTGAACATGCACACACATGGACACGTGAACTCTCACGTGTTCAAGACCACAACACACATGCTGAGATGCTGAGAGGAATCATAGCCTCTTCAGCTATGAACCAGGTGAAGTTTGTCTCACTGCCTCTGGAGTCTGCTTTTCCCAACTCCTTCTTCACTCTCCAGGTGCCCTCATGGTGTGTTCTTGATGATCCAAGGTCCCTTGGAGCAGGAACCAAATAGCACTTCCCTCCTGACCAGAGAGCCATGTTGGGGAGTTGTTCTCAACTCTCCCTAAATACATCTGCTATCTTGTATGCTTTCCAGGCTAGGTGTTCAGGAGCTGTTTAGCAAATCATCTATTTGTCCATTATGTGAACTCATATAATGGATCAGTAATTTATAGGAGATTTCCAGGCCAAGATTCAAAAGGAGTAACAGATGCTGGGCATTTTGAGCAGGCAATTAGTAGGTAAAAGGAGGAATATTTGAGCGCTGAGAGTCTCATCCCAAGTGGGAAGCCACCCTCAGGTGCTCCTACTGCTTTTGTGGTCCAGGATCACACCTCTGCTTCTATGGACATCCCAAGTACCTGTCCATTACAGAATCCAGAGCAGGATCACACTCGGTACCTCTAACTTCAGAGAAAGCAGCTCCAGTGCTGTGAAGTTTGTGAGACAGAAGAACTCAGAGGTCAGCTACAAGTTCATTGTTTCTCTTTTCTCTCCAGTTCACACAGGGCAGGCTGCTAACAGTTTTTGTCCCCTGATTTTTGCTTCTACGGATATGTTAATGATTTTATAGGATCAATTCCTGTGGAGCAGAGGACTAGCTAGGGTCAGTCTCTCCTTTCAAATTCAGGAACACTAAAGTCAGGCAGGATCTTACAAGTTTTGTGATGCACTAGAAATATTTTCCTCATTTTTTCATGCTAATTCCTCTGAGCATTTCAATAGTTTCCCTTCCTGGCCTTGCTAAAGTATTTAGAAGAGCATGGCACACAAAAAGAGCTCACTATATCTTAGCTCTATTTTTATCCTATCATTGCTGAAGCTATCTTCCTTAAAACCTATTCCAATCATATCTCACAGGTCCCAGCTCCAAAACCAATGGAGAGACCCTTTCGTCATTCATGATCCTCCCAAACTCCTCTGCCCTGCTCTGATAGCTGACAAGGTAACCTGCATTTAGGTATTAATGGGTGACAGTGGGTTGACATACAGGCTTTCCCTAGCGGGTGTTATTTCTTGACCTGAACCTCTCCTTTGGGCTTCAGCTTCTATCAGACCCCTCCCCTGTCCTGTACGGTTTCTCAGGTGCTTCTCTCTCCTGCCCTCTAGTTTTTTCTGTTTAGGTAAGTAGAGGTCACCTTTGGGTGTTCTTCTGAGCTCAGAGGATTCCCACTCTAGAGCAAACTGTGGTCCCAACCTCTACCCTAGAAGCCAAATTAAATAGAACCACAAGGTAAGGCTTTGCTAAAATTATCCCAGCTGTCAATCTGTGAAACCACTAGTTTGAAGATTTTAATCACAACATTGACACACATAATGCTAATTTCCTACAGTTATGTAACTTAACTGGTAAGCCCATCTAAGTTATACCTGCATGGCAACAGAACTGGGGTTAAAAAGTCAAAGACATTGTTAAGTAACCATACACTGAATATGTATGTTACCTAACAGTGAAATTTCTGTATCCTGCAATAAACAAACATGTGGGGAATGGGTTACATGAAGGCATGCCTTCTTATCCAAGCCTACAGGACCAACCTTAAGAGGAAGGGAACAATTAATTCGTCTCAGTAAGGTAGTGAAGGAACACAGCCTTCAGAATGTCATGGGAGATTATATTTCAACTACTTACAGTTAACTTGCAAATCTATTTCACTCTGGCATTGCTAATGAAAGTTTCAATTAATAACCATTTTGGATCTAAATTTCTGTCAGTATTTCTCCCCTCTGCTGCCTTTTAGGATGCCTGGATTACTAAGCTTATAGTAAAAAAAAAAGTCTATTTCCTGTTGCTCACTGTGTTTTGCTTTGATAAACTCATTACAAATTGTGTGTAATTACTGCATTCTGCATAAAAGAATGGCAATAAATTAGGCATAGCCTTTTTGAAGAAAATATTAGCAGCTAGAAGGACTGTTTCGGAATGACAGCAAATTTGCTATGACCAAGTAGATTAAAATGACCATTATACATTTTTATCTATTGAATTCTATGTATATAAAGCAAAAGAAGAAAGAGGAAGCATGCTCTAGGCCCCAACCTATGAATTTTTCTGATTTTACGGACGATTACATTTATCTAGGGCCTATAATGCTTATAAAAGATGAAAACACTCTTCGGGGAGGAAAAACCAATTAACTTCCCTGCTGGCAGAGATTGGTAACCTTGTTTCTTCTGTCTTAGATTTCAGCAGGACACCCCCATCTTTGGATGAAAAATGCTGACTGATGTGTTCTGGGAATTTTGGCTCACCCCGAGGCTAATGAGCACAGTGTCCTGGACGCATGCCCAGCTTTTGTGGCAGGGAGTTACCCCGAGCGCTTTTTTTAACTTACACTAAAGTTTTGACTTAGAAAGTAAAATCTGCCAGTGCATCAGAGGAAACTGGGCTTTCCTTCTATAATCATCAAAATCAAATCCTATTTCCACCTGCAACGCTCGACTGGCCTCCTTGGTCTGATAATCACCATAGTCATAAAAATCTTTACTGGAGACGTAAGAAGGGAAGAATGCGTGGAGGACTCTCCTAGTTTTGGGGAACCCAATCTATGTGCACCCCTTTCAGTGGGGATGCAGGAGAGGGGTTCAGTTGTAGATGAATCCTAAGGGGTGTGTGTGCACAAAGGGGAAACAGCAGAGAACGAGGAGAAAGGGAGAGTGAAGAAGAGCAGCTCTCACTTGACCTTGTAAGGTTTCTTGCATGGTATTAAAATTCAGAAACTGGCTGAGGCTTACAAGGAGTAATCATGGCGATTGCCTCATCCCCTACTGTCAGCACATGGCAAAGTTTGCTATGGATAGGCTAGCAGGGAATTCTTTCCAAACATTTCAAAATATTGGTAATGTTTTCTTCAATTTCTCATCAACCCTTAAGAGATCATTGGGGACATTAGACATTCTCCGTCCAATTCAATGTTGGTAAAGTATTCCAAAGCAGAAGAAATAGAAATGGGGTTGAAATATACCCTTGTAGTCTCCTTCAATGATGCCTTCAGACATATAACAAAACTTATCAACAGGTTTTAAAAGACCTCAAATACCACAATTACAATGTATTTTTCCCCTTTCAGCCTTTCATTCTAATAAGTTGGTAGTCTGTCTAACAAGTAAAGAGAAAAAAACCAAACGACTCTAAAATCATTTCGGCTTATAGCAATGTTTTTATTAAGTTTTAGAAATAGTCATAAAGGAGTCAAATCAGTATCCTGATTAGCATTACTAAGTCCAAAAGCGAGATGTGATTACTATTCAGTTTCCCATCCATGAGATGAATTGAAAAATGTGATTTAGTTTTAGTAGAGCTCTCCAACAGTAGGATGATTTTTTTTAATGGATATATATTTCTGTCAAACTTTAGTTAGGCAGAATTTGACTGAAATTGCACCAAGTAAATAAGATTATTTGTACCTTGTCTGAGAAATTCAAATCACTATTTCTTATGTTTCATTTTTGTCATCTTAGGCAAATGAGGCCAAAGTTTCTGGGCTCTTCTTGTATCTTTGAACCTGTGGCCTTGCAAATAGCTAGCAATGAGCCTGAGAAAGACCATAATTGGGGTTACGACTTAGTAAGTTTTTCTTTGAAGAAAAACGAGAAATAAAGACAAAGGAAGAGGAAAAAGACAAAGGCAGAAGAAGGAAGAAAACAGTGGTGGGAAGAATAAAATGGAAAGAAGGGAGGTAAGAGAGAAGCGAGGTTAAGGAGGAGAAAAAATAACTTTAGTCATCAGGCTTCCATGGGAGTGCCAGCTCTGACAGCTGATACGTCTCTAACTTGGCTTTTCACCCCCTGAGCGAGGGAAGAACAGCACTCTTTGTAAAGCAGATCACTAGTGAGTCAGGCTTAAATTTGATCCCTAGCTGTCACCATTTGGGTGCTTCTTGGGAAGGTCCTAAGCCAGGCATCCCATTAGGCATGGGTCTTCAGCATTTGGTCCGCCACTTGCCAACCAGCTAGCCAGCTGACCTGGAGACTGGTTTAATCTCGCAACTCTTGTTTATTTTCCTGGCAAAGCAGTACCTTCATTAAGAAAAAGGCACTCAGCTATTAATTTCTGCTAACTCTTAACCTGGCCAATGAAATATAAGCATGTGCAATTTTCTGGCTATTTTAGGGCTTGGATATGGGGGCGGTTAAAACTCTCTGCTTGGCTTAAAGCTCTCTGCATTCATCTCGCTCTTCCCAGTTCTGTCTTCTTTGTTCCTCCTTTTCCTGACAGGCTGCCTGATGGTTACAAGAATAGTGAAGCATTGTAACAGGCTCAGACTGGATGAAGGGGAGAAAGAGCTCAGGAACAGACCCTTCTTAAAAGTTAAAAAAATATATAACATTTTCTTAAGAGCATGTCTGAGTGCTCTTAAGCATTAGTCATTGCTATTTCCTAGAGGAAAAATTAAACCTCTCTTGTACCCTTGTGTACCTTCTCTCTCTCCCTCTAGGTTTTGGAAATAACTGGTGAAAAAAAGACCTACTTGCAACTAGTGTCTGCTGCTGTATTGATCAGACTACCAAATCACGATATCTTATGTGCTAAATGTCGGTTCCAGGAAAGCAAGCAACAAGCAATGGGTTATATATACAAAGCATTAAATATCTAAGTCATTTCAATTAAGTGAATATTTTTATGACAAGAACAGCTTTTTCCCTAATCTCTTGGATTGTCAGTATATCAGAAATGAGTATATGCTAATTTATAATAGGAGAAGTGGGGGAGGATGAACAAGAAGTTTGCCCTGTCTCTGTAACTACCAGAGACAAAGCAGGAAGGAGCCTCCAAGAATCAGAGTCAGTCTTGGCCCAGAAATTACACAGGGAGCCACCTTAGTGGTATGGGCCTGGCATAGCTTAGCTATAAATACATCCACCACAAAGATGTTACAAGGCCTGGAATTTTCACTTTGTAGGGACTCATACATGATATTATTTGGTAGGGAAATGATAGCCTAATGAGATGGAGTAACTTTAACTGGTCACTTAGCACCTTACTCTTTTAACTGAACAGCAAAGTAATAGGCTTAGAATGAGATGAGACTGTCTCCTAGAGGCTGCTTGGGGCCCTGGGGAGGTTTGAAAGAATTGAGACTCTATTAACGTGAGGTTTCAAAAGAGAGTCAGGGAAGCCAAAGATGTACAGATGTAAATCTCTGTTGCTCTTACAGATTTGCTGGGAATCAGATCTTCCTAAAAGCACCTAATTAACTTCACTATTTAGAACTGGAAGATACCAAGGGCTATAACTCCATCACTTTATGAGAAAGGAAGCAGAGTCCAATGGAGGTATCAAAGAAGTCACAGAATATTATATAAGACAGTCATCTGCCACAGAACGGATGTTTCAGTCAACAAAGGACTGCATACATGATGGTGGTCCCATAAGATTAGTACCATATAGCTGCTATAGTAGGCTATAGCAGCTAGGTTTGTGTAAGTACCTCTATGATGTTCGCACAATGAAGAAATTGCCTAATGATGCATTTCTCAGAATATTTCCCTGTCGTTAAGCGATGCGTGACTGTGTGTGCTTGGCAGCATGCTAAGTGGTTTGAGGTTCACGTACCTCAGCTAATCCAATGATTACCAGCTATGGCCGTGCATGTCAGTCACCCATGGAAATGAAAAAACACATAGTTGCCTATGTGTTCCAACCCACTACCCACTAGAGAATCAGATTCCTTAGGCTTTGGGTTAGAGCTAGGTAAGCGTCATTTTTTGAAAGCTACACAAATGATTCTGAGTCACTTCAGGGTTAAGAACTATTTGTTTAATTCTCCGTATTCTCAGAGAATTTAATTCTCTGCTGCTTATGGAGACGTTCTCACAATTCTGTGAATTGGGGCAGGAATATTACCCCATCTTCTCCAGAAGATGAAAGTGAAGCTCATGTTTGACCGACTTCGGGGGACTAGAACTTGGGTCCATAATTTCTGGTTCCTTGGTTTTTCCATTTAACACAACAGCTTCCCTGGAGGGTTGAAGTCTTAGGTTTTGAGCATATAACTGTAGGACTTGCAACTGCATTCCACTTTATCCTCTGAGTGATTGTTCTAAGACACACTAGGAATATATTTGTTGGCAGCAAGGAATATACAGAAAAGAACACGGGAATTTGCATTGCAGTGGTTTTAATTTGGGTGAGTTGTATGACTATGAGCATGCCACCTTGCTGAGCCTCAGTTTCCTCATTTGTACAGTGGGAATGGTAAACAATATTTCAATTGCATTTTAATATTAAATGAGAAAAAATATATAAAGTAGTTAAAATAGTGCCTGGACACAGTCAACAAGTAGTAGTTCTTTCTGCCACATTTATGACTACTAATACTTTTCTCTTGGCCAGACAATGGCATTGGTGCCATTCCTCTCTTCTTTCCCTCTTTCTTTAAACAAAAGAATATGGTGATTGGGAGGAAGGCACTAGAGGGAGGATAGTGTCAAAGATGTAATGAATCCTGCAGAATCTCTCTTACGCTCATTGGAGGACACAGAATTTCTACAGAAGGGGCTCAATGTTAAAATCAGGTCGGAAAAGGGGACGTATCTTGAAGCTGCATATATTTGCCTACGCCTATCAAACCCTTTATATTTTCTTAGATGGTGTTTCAGTGGGGGTTGGGGTGGCTGATGGAGACAGGGATGGGGAGATGAAAGCCCTTCCCAAAGATGCCTGTTGGTGACACCACTCCCTAAGCATCACACTTTACCTTGGCCTCACTTGAATAAACAGATTTGTTTGGCGTAATTCTATGAGCTGCTAGACATAGACAAGTATGTTTATCACTTGAATGCTGAGCTTCAGTGTTAGAGTTGCTCTATTTATACCTCGCTGTGTAGACAATCCTGATGCTTTTACATAATTGGTGAGCTCCACTAGCTTAGCAAACAAGTAAATAAGATGATAAACAATACTTTCTTTTCCATACAGATTTATGATGAATTCACAAGTCAGCTTCACTTCCAATTATTCTAGCTAACTTACCCGTTTTAAATTACATGCAATGATAGTTGGCTTCATTATTTTCCCCTTTAAAAGTTGGGCCTTGACATGACAGCAACCTTACAAGCACAGGGAAGCCTGCTGGGTGTTATACAGGGCTAGGGATGGCAAATTGGGGTGGTTCACTCTCACCACATAATTACTCAAACTTATCCTTGCTGAGTCTATTCAACTCTTCTGTAGTTAATGCTCCACGGCTCAAGAGAAGATGGAGTTTTGGAAGCATGATACACCGTCTGTATCGTCTGTACTGCAAACTTCTGTGATTTCAAGGGTCTGCTTTGTGGTCCATAAGAAAGAGAAATGGAGGCTTGCAAAATCATAGACTGCATGCGGTAACCCCACAACTGCTCAGATACAGGGAAGGCCTAGAATCCTAAGGCACTTGAGAATAATCTGGTTTCTGTTTACAGACCTTGCCTCTGGATCCTTCCTCCACAGTGGAGTCAGCTACAGACACGTAGGATTCTGGAAAGGGCCTGGATTCTCCTACCCTACCCTCCTCCACTCTGGGAGCAGAGGAGAACCAACAGTGTAGGTATTAGATTGACTTGCATTTTGTTTCCTTCTGAGATGCAGTGGAAGCATCCTTGACTAATGTGTCCTCACCTCACTTGAATGTCCATAAGAGTAGCAAATGCAGGCGTCTAATTAATGAATGATCTAAAGGATTATTTGGTAGCTTTTAGTATAATCCTGAAGTTAGTTAACAGAAGTGTCATTAATGAGCATCTATTAATAGAAGGCAACGGAAGTAACACAGCTAATGGAATGGCTAGGAGGTATAATAAAACATGGACAAAAGAAACCTAATACTGGTCTGTCTCAGAGTGTCTCTCTTGAGAAACGTAGAGCTATAAAATGATCACAGCTAAGAGAAATTTTAACAACTGGGACATTGCTTGGTGGGACTCACCATTGAGTTTTAAGTGAGGTAGTGGACTGCTGTGCTTTGAGACCCTCTTTCTCCATAGGACCTTTCTTGATTATTCTGACCAGGTGTCAAAAGTTCTCGTCTCTTCTCTGAACTCATAACATAAAGAGGAGGCTACGCCTTTTAATGCAACACCAGAGTTTGCACTTCTTTATGGTTCTTTGTTTTATGGGTGTCAGTACAGACTCCTCAGCAAAATTATTAGAAAACAGGACCCTATCTATAACAGGGTGTTTCTTTTCCTTCTCACCAACTGCAGGTCGGGGTTGAGCGAGTACTATACTGAGATCTCAGAGTGTTTTGTTTCCTTTTTTACATCCTAATCGTACCATTTGCAAGTAACAATTAACTCATCCCCTCCACGAGGTTCTTTGGAATCTGGGATTGCGTCTTTCATCTCTGATTCCCTACTCCGCAGCTCTAGGCTCTCCACAATGCCCGGCAGCGCTGAGTATTGTGACCAAGGAGACAGTTGTGTTGTATAGACTCAGCTTGTTCCTGCGTCTTAGGAAACTCAGAGAACAATGAGCAGCTCCCTGCCTTCAAGAGGCTTAGAGCCGAGAAATGATTTTTGCTTACATTTACACACACAGAATTGAGATTGTGCTGGTGAATGAATTCCCCCAAGGGGAAATGTAATTAGCATATTTGTAATATGTGCTTAAAATTACTTTTCTCTTTCCCAATGTAATCATTTCTTTAATTAAAAAAACAATTAGCTTTGATCACTGCCCTTAGTAAATAAAATTGTTGACAAAGCCCTGTTTCCTACTGTGAAATACAGAATTTAGGTAAGCCAGTCATTCTTCACAGAGTTTCATCTCAGTATAAAAGACACCCAAGCTTTGGCATCATACAAGTAGTATCCTTCTTCCTTCCTGCAGGAGATATTAGTTTTAACTATGCCAAACAAGAACCAAATATGCCTACACGAGAATTCACATACATAAAGCAGCAAGATGGAGTTAGCTTTAGCTTTTAGAGACTCACGACGATGTGGAAAGGCTGAGGAAAATGCTGCCGTCTACACTGGCATGACACTGGAATTACAGCCAACTGGAGGCAGCTGCAGCTGCCTGAGAAACAAAGCTGGGGAATTCGACAGCAGAAGCAAACGGCTGCAGCCCAGATCCTGGAGTGTCAAAAGCCCTGCTGTGGGGCCTGGCATAGGCAGTAGCGGGTTGGCATCACTGAACTTCGCTTAATGAAAAGACCCCTGGTCTTCATCGTGGGCCAACTCCATTATGGCCATGTTCTAGTCCTCACTAAAGGTTTGGGTGGCGGGGAGCTTTTCACATGCAGATAGCTGTTGCCATCTAAGTAAAAAGTAGAAACGGTGGGTGTGGCTAGAAATGGTTTAAAACGAACCTGTTTTGAGGCACAAACCGTCAAGTATCTAGACTTTGTCACAAACCATAGGGGGTGGGAGGGTGGAATCAAGCTACACTTATGGTTACAGACATTACTTGTTAAATATTTTGATTACTTGAAAGGTGCTCACTTTTCAGTTCTTCTTGCAAATAATATATTTTGCTAAATAGTTTCTCTTTTATTAGCTATAAGGAAGAGAAAGCAATTGTTCTTTTCACATATTCAAGCCATCATTGGTTGAAAGGCTACCATATGCCAGTCGTGATTAATTTCATACTGGTTATACATAATGCTAAAACGTTCACATGCTAATAATTGTATTTCTTTTTATACATAATTTAATAACCACAACCATAAAGCTGAACTAATTTCTACCTTTCATTTTGACTGTGTCGTAAAAAAGCTGTATACCTGGCTGCTGTTCAAATATAAACTGAATTTATTCCACGTGCAATTAACAGGGATAAAACTTGAGCAGAAGGGGCCAATTAGAGATAGCAAATGACCTCTGACCCCACTAAGTTATACGAATACTATTTTCATAATTACAATTATAAAAAATAGAAAAATAGGAATGCCACTTCAACACAAATATATTTTCCCATAAATATAGATATTCATATTTAAGAACACAAATTACACAACTTGGAAACTAATTAAACAGAGAAAACACTTCAAAAAATCAATTGTCAGAGAAACACCTTAATTCTTTTCAAAGCTGACAGAACTTGTCCTTGCATTAATCTCTCTTTTGTATTTTCTATGCAGCCACAAAACTTCATCCGTTAAGTCAGTCAAGAGTTGATATTATTTGCAAGACTCTCAACTGACACATCTCCCAAACAAATACTTATAACTCCTTGTTTCAGCCCTGCACCACTGTTGCTCATGTGCTTCATTTCCCCGTCCTTGCCTAGAAAGGGGCACTGTGATCCTCTGAGCATAACCCGATGACAATCTTTTCTAAATATGCTCTGGAAACAGCCTGGCAACACTTGTGTTGTGTGTCATACTCATTATCTTTTGCCCCATTGTATTCTGTGTTTGATTCCTTCAGGAGCAGTTATTCAGGTGTAAAAGGCAGTATTAGGAAAAAACATGTAGGTTGAAGCTGTATATAATGCACATCTAAGAGAGTCTAGCTGCTAATGGCTATGACATCAGTCCCAAAAGCCAGGTAAGTTCCTATCTTATTTGATGGACTTAGAGACCAGCTAAACCAAAAGTCTTATTATTCAGATTTGGAACTGAGGTCTAGAAAGATGAATTGATTTGTTACAAGTTCCAGAGTTGGCACCCAAGCTCTGGCTACGATGTATCTCTAGAGCCCCAGTTTGGAGCTTTTCCCTAGACTCTGGGCCTAAAGGCAAGCCATTGTACTACAAGAAGAGTATTGGCTCATCAGGAGCTCTAGCCAGTCCAGCAACATTATGAGTTCCTCCAAAGACGCACCTTTCACTAGCTTTGCCTTGTGTCTCCCTGTTCTTCTATATACAAATCCTCAGCTCCAAAGGAAGCCCGTGCGCTTCTGCCTTCTCACTGTTAAGACTTTGTGCCTTTCCCACTTCTTAGGATGCCCTGGCCCTCATCACCTCATTCTAATTCTATTAATGAACATTCCAGGCTTTTATGCTAACAGCTCACACATTACATCTCAAGTTAAACAAGAAGCACTATTTATATCCACAATGTAAAACAAAATAAACACATGCCCTCACCTGTTTTACAATCTTAGTTCAACAAGTGAGACAATTATAACTTTTTGTCTCGACTTTTACTTGATCACTAAAAGGATGTACATGCTAGGCAGGAGCACACGATGAATGGTTCAGTGAATGTGAAATGTTTATGTGCTATCAATTTTCCCTTACAATGATAATTAATTGAATGTTGTTTAGAATTAATGATCATATATAGATACTTAATATAAATTTAATGCAAATTTTGTATGTAAATCAAGTTCTGCTCTTTACCGTATTTACTTTATAGCCTATAAGAACAAGAGCTAAATGTACTTTCATAAACAAATGAAAAGGATGGCTCTGTTTGCTCTCCCTTTAGAAGGGCCCCTTTGTCTTTTGGTGAAAGCTTACTTCACATGGCAGTGAGCACATGCAGATATGTGCTGCCATTTATGTGGGCAGCAGAAACGGTGAGTGTGGCTAGAAGCAGTTGAAAACAAACTTGTTTTGATGCACAAGTTGTCAAATGCTCAAACGATATCACCAAACCAAGAGGGAGGATAGAAATAAAACTTGACTTTTAATGATCTGCCACCTCTCTCAAACCTTGCTTAATTCTCTGAACTGGACCCACTGCTGCTTGCTAAAATCTTCCTGGGCTGCTTTGTCTTAGGACACAAGATAAGGAATACTCAGTGTTTCCAGAAGAGGAGAAAATGCCACTTACACAAGAGAGGTATACTGATTCTTGGCACAATTTTTTTCTGAACTGAAAAAGGTGGCACGACAAATATAAAGCAAAAATGGAGTAAAATTTTGAAGAGTCTAATATATGTATACATGTAAGAAATGGAAAATATCCATTACTCTTTCGGCATTAATATCTAATTTTGGAGGGTGTACATAATATATATCTATAGATCTTTACGGTTGCTCAGGATTCTAAATCTTCCCATTTTCATAGGTGACATTTTGGAGGGATGGCTATCTGTTTCTTTCAAAAGTCCTTATTTTCACCCCTTCTTTTTTTTCTCCTTGATTTAAGGTCAAATACTCATTCTTTTCTTCCAGGACTCACTTCCAATGGGTTTTCCCCTCTATTGTGAATCTGGTGCTCTCACCTTTCTCTTAAAATTAATTTTCTGCAGAGCTTCTTACACTGATCTCCTCCCCTGAACTGTGGGCAATTATATTCTCTCATCTCTTTCACATAAATCTCACTTGGAAGACAAACCCCTCAGGGTAAACTGCTGTTGGGTGTGTGCATTTCTCATCCAGAGCCAGCAACACCTATATCAACAGCATCCACCTTCACCACCAACTGTGAAAGCAACTTACTTTTGAGAACCTATTTTCTTTTTTCAGCATTGCTGTTTGAATGTGATTCCAGCCCAGGACAGTGTCACTGGAGCCAGGCCTGGCTGTCGCTAACTCTGGCCTTGGATGCCTGTAATGCAGGTGGCGCTGGACTAGGGACTGGAGGGATGGTCAATAGGAGTAACATGAAGTTCATGTGATGAAGAAGCTTATAACCTAATAGAATAAGGCTGTGTCCTAAGACAGGGCAGGCCAGGAAACTGATAGTAGGCAATGGTTCCAGTTCAAAGAGTAAAGCGAGGCTTGAGAGAGATGGCAGGTCATTAAAGTTCAAGGTAGACAAAGGGTCAGAAGCTAGCTAGGAGTTTGTGGAAGCGGAAACCCTGAGGAGACCTTCGACATCACCTGAAAGACTATTTGCACTCTGCCTTCTTTTGAACTCTCAACTCTGTTTGAGCACCTAAGTCATAGGAATGTAATGGAAAGCAGAGGAAATGAGCGGGCATATAGGTAGGCGTGTCCTCTTTTGGTTGGCACATAGATGCTCTAACTAAAGACAGATTGTGCTATTTTAAGAGAGATGGAGCATTTGAATGTGGTACCAGTGACTGTTTTTTTTTTTCAGTCTCCAACTTTTCTTCATGGAATGACAAGGTTTATATAGCCAGGGTGATGTTGCATTTAGACAGCATCTATCTACGCAAATAGACTGGAGATTTGTAGAATAGGATTTCAAAAAGGAGATTTAATCCATATCCTCAAATTGAATGGCCTTTTTAGAAGCAGTCCTAATAACCTTCTGTTACTGTCCAACTTTCTCCTCTATTTCTTACTGGCAATACCCCCTAAGTAAGAGCTGTGCAGTAAGTTTTCTAAATTCCTTAAGTCTGTATTTTCTATGAAGTTAAGTACGAGTTTTTATCACATAAAATAATTCAAGTATTATTCAAAGATTTTCTTTTATGAATGTCTTTTATGAAATTTTTTTTTCTTCTGGAGGAAATTAATGTATATCATTATGTATAGAAGCTATTCTCTCATAAGAGTAACAACGTAGGTACTTAGATGTTATTTGCAATGAAATTTACCTTTACAGTGATAATTGCAGTAACCTTTTAAATGAACATACGCATTCACCAGAACTCGCACCTGTCATTGTTGCCATGGAAACAGCTCCAAAACATAAGATACGATTCTATTATTGAGACCGTATAGTTTCCCAAATGAATTCTAATGAAATTATAGCAGAAAAAAAAAGAAGAATTTGATGGAGGCTCCTAAATTATTTAGTGAAGTTTGCAACTAAAATCGACTAAAACCACAAAGCAGTAACTTTCATCTGAAAAGGAAACAACAGTCAGTAAATGTCAAGCATACAAAATGGAACACAAAGGAGGTTTCTTTAAAGATAAGAGAAGCACCCAAATGCTAGCTCTTTAATGGTTATCTTTAACACGGCCCTTTTTCAATCACTGTTCTTATTGCTGGTTGAAGCATATTTGAGCATTAGCTGTCTGGGTGGTGCATACTGAGGTCACTGAGTTTTCTGAAGATTTTTCCTAGTTTTGGTCATCTTTGGGCTTTCTATTGTTATAAGGTAAACAAATTTAGAGCTACAATGTTTTCAGAGCCAAGAGACCTAAAGAACATCTATTCCAACCTCTTACTTTACAGCTGAGGGAAACGAGGCTTTAAAAAAGTAAGTCATAGGTGCTGGCCTGGTGGCCTAGAGACAAAGTTAACGTGCTCCACTTCAGCAGCCTGGGGTTTGCAGGTTTGAATCCCAGGTGCGGACCTAGCTCTGATAGTCAAGCCATGCTTTGGCGACATCCCACATAAAATAGAGGAAGATTGGTACAGATGCTAGCTCAGCGACAATCTTCCTCAAGCAAAAAGAGGAAGACTGGCAACCGATCTTAGCTCAGGACCAGTCTTCCTAAGCAAAAAAAAAAAAAAAAAAATTAATAAAATAAATAAAAAGATAAGTGATTTGTCCATGGTACAAAAGTTCATGTGGCTGGACTAGAACTCAGGTCCCTGACTCTCCTCCCTGCACATAATCACTGTGATGCCTTGTAAATTACAGCCCTCCTCTCTCCTAGTTAAAGCTGGTGCATTCTTTCATGAAGGGAGGAAGTCAAGTTCTGAATTTCAATATCTGGACTTCTGTTGCTCACTTATGTCTTCAAAGGGGCTAGTCCAATTTGCTAAATGAAATAAAATTTTAACTTCTCCCCTACAGTATGTATCTCCTCACTAAATAAACTGATTGCACGGGGATTACTACTTCGTACCTTGGAAACCGAACTAATGCCTTAGTGTAATAAAAGAAGGGAAAGTTTTCTCGATTTGTAATCATTGCTTCACCTCTTCTGTACTCTGATGTCATGCGAATCAAATGTCCCAGGCTCATAATAAAGCCAACTGTGAAACCAGTGGTTACCTCCAAGTCAAGAGCCTGGGAAACCCATCGATGGGGCTTAACTTCAAGGTATCTAATGGTGGTTGGGGCTCCAGGATATTATTTTGAGCACATAGTTATGGCATTACGCTCGGGAAAGAAAGCCCTCATGGTCATAAATTATGACTGGGAAATGGGTACTCCCAGAGACAGAGTATTTATGTAACTCTTGTTAAGGGTTGATGGTGCAGCAGGCTCTGAGCCGAGCCTCTGGCAGAGCCGAGGACTCCCCAGGCTCGAGGAGGCCCCTGAGACGCTGTGTCATCCAGTGATGATGGGTGGAAAATACTCTTACTGTTCAAGATGTGATTGTTTTGGCTTCCTCTGGGTTAAGCTTTTGGCACTTGAACTGGACCCAATGTAACACCACAGCTGGGAAATGACATTATTTGGATTGGTTAAGAGGCGTTTTGAATTGAACTCCACTGTAGTATTAGAGAAGGAAAAAAAATCCTCAATATTCAGCAAATCCCAGAGGAGCCATCTCTCTATCGTTCACATGTTTGTACACGAATGTGAATTATACACACTTTTTCGTATAAATATACAGATATATAAGATATACAAAGTTATATAAATCCACATTACTAGAATAATTCAGTCCATAAATATTTACTGAGCACTTACTAAGTACCTGGCATGCTGTTTCAGTAATGTTTATATGTATACACATACACACATACCACATGTGTGTCGCTCTTAAAATGACACACATTTTAAAAATGAATTCCTTCCACTCAGGTATGAAAAGACATTCAATGAGTAAAGCATGGGGAGCAGTAGGCTGTCATAAATATTAGTTCCCCTTACACCTCTTTTCTGGCATCCCCCAGCTTTGAGATATAAATAACCTTTCTGTCCTTCCAAATTCTGCAAACCATCCTTAACATGGTAGAAAAGGAAGGGTGTACAGGTGGTCCATTTTAGGCCCAATTCAGAGCCTGTGACACTGACACTCATGTTGAACCCTCTACTTTTTTCTTTTTTTCTTTCTTTTTTTTTTTTTTTGGTGAGGAAGATTGGCCCTGAGCTAACATCTGTGCCAATCTTCCTCTATTTTTTGTATGTGGGATGCCACCACGGCATGGCTTGATGAGTCATATGTAGGTCTGTGCCCGGGATCCCAACTCATGAACCGTGGACTGCTGAAGCGGAGTACACAAACTTAACCACTATGCCACCGGGCTGGCCCCTGAACCCTCTACTTTTAAAGAAGGACCCCACAGACTCCAAGAGTGACTCGTCATCTTCCATATCTAGTAAGGATTGGGAGCTTTTTCATAATAAACATCTGCAGATTTGTCCAAATCCAGTGAGACTAGACAAATAGATAGATGAAGGTATTTTTTTTCCAATTATAAAATGAATATATTTATGTTGTTGAATATTTGGAATAAAAAATATAAAAAATAAAATGGAAAAGTATAATTCTACAAATAAAGCAATACCTCACTCAATAGTTTGGTCTCTTTCCTATGGCTTGCCATTGATGTTGGGGCAGACTCCCAAGAAATAAACATAATGGGACTATGATGTTTCAGTTTTGACAACATACATTGTTATATATAGCAGCGATGCCTTATCATTTCCTTAAGCAGTGAAAAAGACCAGTAGTGTGTGTGCCTGTGTGTGTAGATTAGAGAGAGAGAGAGAAGGTATAGGAGCATATTTAGGAGAAATGAGTCTACTAGAATTTCCCTGCAAGCGAGAACTGAAAACATCAAATATGTTTAAGTAGGCCTGTCTAGTTCTTTGTAAATATCATTTTAGAAAACAAATGAAAACATGAGGGTTAAAAGTCTACATTTCTTTTCAAATTTGCAAATAAAGCTTACTTCATCAATGGGGAAATTGTTTTGTGTAATTTGTAATCTCGTTATCATCCTGGATCGTCCCTGTCATGCTGCCTATGTTTATGAAGCTTCTCCCTGTGGCATGTGCTCTGAGCAGAAAAAGGGTATAATTATAAAGCTCCATCCACTAACAAGAACAATGGTTGTACCCAGCAGCTCGACTCTCCCTTTGTGAAGCTCCACACTGGAAACAGAATGGTGTAAATACCGTTTTGAATGTCAAAGGCCTAAAAATGTTAGAAAAACAGCTGCCACTGGTTCTTTGCATGAGACACTGCTTTCAACATTTACTCAGGGTATCACTTTATCCATCCTGTCAGGAGCCAACCAAGGGCCAGAGATTTTAAGATATGGGGCTTACAATGACTCTATAATAGCAGGAGACAAAGAGGCATCAACCATACCTTGTCTTTCAGGACTTTCTAGGCTGGCTTAGAAAAAAGAGGCTAAATTTGTGCCTTTTTTTTCTTTTTAAGATTTTATTTTTTTCCTTTTTCTCCCCAAAGCCCCCCGGTACATAGTTGTATATTCTTCGTTGTGGGTCCTTCTAGTTGTGGCATGTGGGACCCTGCCTCAGCGTGGTTTGATGAGCAGTGCCACGTCCGCGCCCAGGATTCGAACCAATGAAACACTGGGCCACCTGCTGCGCACGAACTTAACCACTCGGCCACAGGGCCAGCCCCTAAATTTGTGCCTTTGGGCAAAGTTATCTAGACTGGAAAGAGAAAGTTGAAATGGAGAGTCCATCTCTTGCCATCTTCATTTTTATAAAAGCAAAGCTAATGAGGCTCTGCTCTTTATTCCACAGTTGTTAAGATTATTTTCCTAAATCTGGGATCTTTGAAGAGATGTATAATGTAATTATGACAAATCCTTCATTTATTACACCAACAAACATGGATACAGGTGCCTACTAACTGTCAGTAAGAGCAGGACTAGTGACATTGAAGACTCGTTTCACGGCCCTTAGTTTCCACGTAAAGTGACTATGATGTTTTGGATACTAAGGAAGTCCCTCCATCTTTACACTAAGCTAATTCAGTACTTACTGGAATTATTTTCAACTCATGAAAAGAAAGTGGAAAAACTTCTCAAGTCTAAATCCAATATTAGAAAAGTATTGACATCGTGGCTTTAGGATTGGTTTTACCTGTTTTAGACTAAGCCCATTCAAATGGAGCCTGTCGCCCCTAACCTCACTCTAGGAAGATGAACAAAGGAATGCAACATGCCATCAGCACTACGTATATTTTTTGAAGGGTGTTGTATCTCTTCTTTGTGATGGATTGGCCCGTGCGCTCAAAAACACATTCACAGGGGATCCCAACTCTACCGCACATTTATAGTTAATGCATTTTTTTCCCCCTGACAGATCAAAAATATTCAAGTGGTGGATGAATTCCATGTGAAGGCTCCAGCACCTCCCTCTGATGAGTCTAAGTGCTCGATAAACAAACATATTTCTAAAACCTTGAGAGGAACACTTGGATCAGGAGCAATGTTAAGAGGGAAGCAGGTAGAATGGGGACAGCCTGCAGGCAGATTGCGACACTTCTGAGTAATGACTGAATGCAGAGGGTTCTAGAGTGGGAGGGCCAACTCCACATCAGCAGCCCCCCTTCTCAGATATGAAAAATGAACATGTGAGCAATTTAATGGAAAGTGCTGTGAAAACGCAGCTGCAAGCATTACATTCCAGCTAGATTGCTTCCTCTAAGCTTTCCTATGTAGAAATTTTGAAGCCTTCCAGACCGTCTCCCCAGGGGGTTAGAAAGTAAGTAGCTGCCGGGCTCTGGGATTCAGCAATGGGAGGTGGATCAGGAAAGAGCCAACGCAAAGGAAGAGGACCCCAGGCTAACCACCATCATTGACTGAGCCCCAACTATGTGAGGGTCTTGTTCTGAGCATTTCAGGTCTATTATCTCTTTAAATTTGCCAACGACGCTAAGGTAATGACAGTCTTTCCTGCCAACCTATGAAGCCCAGGCTGGGAGTTGTCCAATGACTTTTCCTGTATAATCTCGCCCTAAGGGAAGACGTTACTCTGATTTTTCCACCTCATGTTTTTCCCTGGCAATTGCTGTGAGAGAATGTTGTTTTTGGAGTTGAGGAGGCAAGTGTTGTGCGTGATATGAAAAACCAAAAAAAAAAAAATTCTGACACCAAGTGCTAGTCAATTTCAGCCTGTCGATGAACGATCAGGGCGTTTTCCTACTGCTGGATAATTCTAAACGAACAGCGTCTACCTCAATTTTCAGTTAGGCTTTTGCTCTTTGTGGAGTGCCACCCCAGCCGGCCTCAGGGAAATCAGCAGAGAGTATCAGTGCATTGTGGAGCAGCCACAGGGGGGCGCTCCTGAAATCCAGAGGCTTCTTCCTACCAGAGAAAGAATTGCTGGAGTCCCGTGGGTTTGTTGAACAAAAGGAAGGAATGTCTGGAGGATAAGACTGATACATTCACTCTCTGGAAAAGGTCTGGTGTATATATTTGCCAAGTGATAAGGAATCTAGTAAATCAAAGACCATTGGACAATTTACAGTGTTCAAAGGTAGCTTCCTGGCTCTTGAAAGAGGTATATAAATGGCTGTGTTAAAAATGGGCAACCAATATAACTGAGCAACCTGAAATTGGCTAGGATACACACCATATGTTATGGTCATAAAAAAAATCACAAAAAAGAGAAATTCAGTATAAATTAAGAATCATTCCCACTGGAACTGACACAGTCTTATGGAAGTGGCACACAGAAGAGGGTTGGAATTCTACCCTTTGAGCTATTCTATGCACAGCTCTCTCTCCCCGACATGACCCTCTTCTCTTTAGTTTGGAGGGTCTATGCCTGATACCTCTGATACTGCTTTCCAACTCCCACCACATACTACATGGTCACGTTAAGTGTCTGTGAATTAAGAAGTATGTTCAAGCCATTTTTTTCCTTGTGACAAAATTCATGGTCAAAGGCCAAAGGTCCACCTGGGAAGAATGATGTGCAAATCTGAAGTGGAGCAGTGGGATTTTCTCAGAACAGGGAGGACAATTTGGCAAGCGTGGAATCTGAGAAGATAAAATTTCCTCATGTTCTGACTTTATTGTGTACACACGTTTGCTTCTGCCTGGAAAAGAACCATGAATGCACAGGACCCACTTGAACCACCTAATTTAGCAAAAGAACCCCAACCAAACCAGACATGTCCTTGCATTAATATTTTCATTTTACTTATAAAGTTGACTCTCTTAAAAATTAATCACTCCTTCCCCACACTATTTGCTGGTCTCTTGTGATGCATATTGTGATAAACACAAGCAAAAAGTTTTAAAATCATGCCAAATATCCCTACTTAGACATCATGTCCAGGTTCTAAGCTACAATGATATTTTATATATTATTATATTATGTAATATAATTATATATAGTTATGCATTGTGCCATAGAGATGTTGAATGCTTTATATGTATTACCTTATTTTATTTCACAAAATCTATTTCATGGATGAGGAAATTGACATTTTTGGAGGTCAAGCAACTTGTCCAAGATTACACAGTTAGTAAGTAATCGAGCCGGGACTCCACAGGTCATCTTAGCAGCCTAAGATGTTAATCATTAGGCCATATGACCTATTTTGGATTAGTTTACAAAATAGCTATTCATTTAACCTCTCTTCTTTTAAGAGTTTTAGTAGGTTTTGAGTGCTTCTTTTCCTGGGTAAGCAATTCTTAATTTTTAAGCTGTGTGTGCACACAAGTTCAAATGAAGAGAAAAAAAACCCACGAGCTCCAGATAGAGACTTTGTAATTTCAGTTTTTGGTTACGGGTGGTTACACCTCCGCTACAAGCACATGATGCTCATCCATCCAGACCTTGCTTTAGACATACATTCTGAACAGGTGAAATCTGAAATATGCAGACTGTGGTCTTGACTCCAGCTAAGAATGCCTGTTTTTATTGGGTTTACCCTGTAATCATACTTTTGGCCAGAGTCAAACAGGGCAACAAAATTTTTCTCCTTGGGTTTTACTCAGTATGGGTTATTGTAAATGCTTCCAACCAGTCTTTAAGACAGACTTTGTTCATTGTAGTTCTTCTTTGTGTTTCGTTCCAGAGCCTCAGATAACAGCAGCATGGCCCAGACATTGGGCCAGTCAGTCGGCTCAGGAGCGGACCCCTCTGCACCTTCCCTTTTTACTCAAGATCTGCCAGCTGAGTATGTTTCCGACACTGCCCTCCAAACAGACCTTTCATGAGGAAAAGTCACGCTGCTTCATTTGTTTCTGAAGGTGGATGGTTAACGCATATGCTTTCACCCCAAGGCTGTTCACGGGAGGCTTGCCTTCTCTTGAAGATATAATTTTTAAAATTATGACTATTTGTTCATGGGCTTCCATATGACACCTCAGAAGAAATTTTTAAATTTGTTTTTAATTCTATCACTTTAAAGGAAAATGGTCAGACATGACTAGAGCTATGCAAACACAAATCAGCGGCCAGGGCCTGGCAACATTTGCATTCTAATAGATTTCTGTTAAAAAAAAAAGTGAGCATTTTCCATTATTGCTTCAGATTCTTCCATTTTTCCTCACACTTTCTGAAACGTAATATCTGAAGGGTGGGAAACAGTTATTTTAGTGTGAAAAGACGCTGGAGTGGAAAGGCCAAGGGTGTTTCCTATGGACTACTGGTGGAGGAGAATTTGGCCATCTTCCTGGGCAGAACTGCGGAGTTGGTACCTTAGAATCGACTCGTAACTGTTAAGGCTTCGAGCTCTGGTGACTTTTCCAAACACAGGGCACTGGCTTTCTGAAGCCAGGAATGGAGTGGCCCACTGCCCCCAGAGAGCATAACAGGCGCAGGCGAGGCGCACTGCTTAACTCAGGCTCACCATGGTCCTAACCACCAGGTTGGGCCAAATCCAGATGGACCTTGTTTCACTTCATTTGCCAGGTGATTGGAAATGCTTAATCTCAGAATATGGAAGAAGCCTGACCAAAGCAACTTTAGAACACAAACAAAGGTGAGTGTGTGTGTGTGTGTGTGTGCGCGCGCGCAGAGATGGGTGTAAGGCCTAGATTTTACTAATGTGATTATTTTAAAAAAGTCTCCCATATGCTCGAGTACCAGATGGTGCTACAAAAATGAAGGAAAAAAGACTCAGGGCATATATGTCACATTAGTTGTATTGGCCTACATCCAAATGATAAACATTTTAATCACTCCAGCTTATAGCTCTCTTTTAAATTTTTTGTTCATATGTTAATAGAAAAATGCAAATTTTACACATAGAATTCTAATAAAAATGCATGAATAACAGGATTTTACAAGGGAAAAGAAACTTAGAGATTATCTCCTCCAGCCCTCATCTTAAAGGTGAGATCAAGAATTAAACCAAATTGCAGAGAAGTTGAGTGACTTGCTAAAGGTCTAACACGTAATTAATGGTAGAATTGTGATTAGAATACAGGTTCTCTGACTTCATGTTCAATGCTATTTCCACCGTCCCCTGGAATAGACTCAGAGGCAAAAATAAACTTATCTCAGCTATGCCCAATTCTCAATAAAATGTTGCAACAACATTTTGTAAGTGCATGTCCCCTGATCTCAAACTTGATAGAAAGTCGTGATTCTGAGTCCCTCAAAAAAAATCACTTGATTTTTTTAATCTTAGTTCTATATCAAATCAAAAATATTTACAGAATTTTTAGAAAAACACATTCCAAAGGATGGATAAATAACAATTTCGAAATTTTTAATGACATTAAGGCATACTGAGAGAACTGAATGTTCCAGATTGTGACTAAAAATAAAGTACCAATTATAAGGTGCATTTTTCCACAGTCATTTGAAATTGATTTTAAGGTTTCCCTATTGAGGTCTTATTGGGGGCAATAATAAATATGTCATTTTTTTCCCTAGGTTTAACAACATATATTCAAATCTCCCTTGAGTGATATATAGTTTGGGCATAAATGGACTGGCATTTGTAACCAAATGAAGACTGAGGTGGGACTATTGGCTATTGATAGAGAAGATCTGGATATAATCTTGAGCACTTTAGGCATTTCTGGTTTTGAAGGGATTGTATTATCTGTCTATTCATTGTAAAGTAACATTTTGGCCATAAGCAATTTCAAAACAAACAAATCTACACCCCGTGATGTCTTTTACTTTGATTGCATATCACCAGGGGCAAAATAGACTTTTATTTCTAGGAACATTTGGTGAGAACAGGATGACTAGCACAGTCGAAGATGTGATCAGCCTGCCAATTATGACAGTACTGTGTCCTTGGGTCCTTTGTGTCCTGCTACAATACCTTCCAGGAAATCAATGCAAGATGAAAACCACCTTTCACAAAACTTCATTTCTCTGGAGATGGAATTATGGGTCCTTCCACTTTTCTTCATGATCTTCTAAGCAGATGAATTTTTTAAAATAAAATAACGACTGTCGAAGGAGACCAAACTAAGAGCTGCACCACCATGCTGAAAACTTAAGCAGATCAATTCATTTGGTCTTGTACCTCTCAGGGCTGGCATTAGCTCATTAGAAATGTCTCTATTATGACATCTATCAAATGGAAAATAGGCTTATTGATCTGGAAACGCCCCTGTACTCTTAAGAGTAAATACTCTCAAAACATTTTGAAATAAACAGAACACGGGTTTCAAAAATTTTAAGTACCTTTACTTGGGATAAATGCTAAAATCAAAACAATGTGTCCTGTTACATCAGTGGTTTTCAAAATTCAGTCTTGGTACTGTCCATTTGCATAATTCACCCCATTCCATATTTTCTTAACCCTTACTGCTTCTCAAGTGGGTGGAAAGGCCTGGGCCCTACCCTGCCAGTCTCCAGCAAGGCAGTGAGAGAGAGAGGAGGTATTTTGCTTCTCTCCATTCCTACCCTATTGAGAAATACTATTCTAGATGATTCCTCCAAAAATATTCAGGCTTTTAAAAATGGCTTTAAAATTTTTTTATGTAAAGTCAGTGTTAATATTACCATTGTTTTGAATAAGTGCAACACCTTTCTCACATTGTCGGTGAAGCCGGTTACCTGAGGGTTATTGTAGATATTAAACCAATTTGCTGTTTTACTTGAAGGGTGACTCAGGGGTCTCAAGGATTTGTGAGCATGTTTTCCAGAAGAAAGAGAATGCCTTCGGAGGTTGCAATCACCCAATGGCGGTGGCAGGCCCTCAGCAGCCCTTGAAGTCCAGAAGTCAGATTGTCCAGGGGCTTATTGGGAGGGACCCCTTTGTTTCGCCAAAGGTCCTCCTGCAAAGCCCCTTAGCTCTATAAAACCCCCACTTTTTGTTCTTGGAGAGGCAGATTTGAGGGAACCCAGGCTCCCATCTACTCATTTTGGCCAATTCAAATAAATCTTTCTCCATCTCCAAGTACTGATGTCTCAGTGTTTGACGTGGTGCATGTCGGGCACACAAACTTGAGATTGAGAGGTTTGGTATGATAGGTAGTAAAAACTGCCAAAGAATCATTTAAACACTGAGAGTATTGACAAACTATAATGTCTTATGTGGGTCAAAAGGCTTCACAGTCTAATAATCTATCCAGACCTTATTTAAGACAAGGAAGGGTGGTAACTCTACTGGAAATGACTCATTGATGTTCATCTTGTAGATTTTAGTTGGGGGAAGAAAAACGTATTTTGATAAGTAGCAATAGTTGTTTCAAAGAAAGGTGCTGAGGCTATGTTAAGAAGTAAATATCCAAATCAACTGATCTAGTTATCTATTCTCAAAACCTTTGGGTGTGTGTGTGATATTTTTTAAGTAATTCAAACCAAGCCATTGTTCTGTATCCTGATTTAACGACTTATGAAACAATTCCTTAGCTAAAGTTGTTAAAAGGACATTATGATGAATATTAAAACGTCTTAGCAGAATAAAAATTGGGAACACAGAGAATTGTTTCTTAAGTATTACTTTATTATTTTGGGAGAGGAAATTTAATATAGTGTTAAGAAAATAGGATTTGGAATTAGGCTGAGTTAACCTTTTTGCTTTATCACTATGTGACAATTTACTTATCATCTTTGAGGTTCAGTTTCTTAATCTGGAAAATGGGTATAATATATGCATTACAAAGAGATTATAAGTACTAACTGGAGAAAACAATCTAAGACCTTAGCAAATAATAGGTACTCAACATTGCCATTGTCATTAAGTCACTGATTATTAACTGGCACTTTAAACAAAAATGATCTGGGCAAATTTTCAACATACGCACGCCCTGGTTCCATACAGGAGAATCTAAGTCTAGAGTGGGACTTATGCATGTAAAGCTCCCCAGGTAATTCTGATGCGCACCTCTGGTTAAGAATGACCTGTCCAGTTAATTTTAATCTTACAATAGACATTTTTATGGATTACCGTTTGGTCATCATTGCTCAGTGACCTGCTACTGAAGAAACTTCTAGTCAAGAGTGTCAATATGGTTCAAGTCTCTCTATGGCCCACATTTAATTTGGGTTTTGAGGAAAGACAAATGTGCTGTTTGCCCAGAGTACTTCAGAACAATATAGCTGAAATAAGTATATTTGTATGCCAAAAAGTGCCCATGGTTGCTCAGTAATTCCACTGATTGGTTCACAGAACAAAGGGAGAGAAGAGTTGGATGCCCACTCAGGGTTTATAGTTTTCTCTCTACTTCATGGTCCCTGGCCCCCTCAAGCCATCACATGAAGGCATCAGGTGCAAGAGTGTGCAGAGATCTTCAGAACTACTGAAATTACTGGGAAGAGTTAAATATTATCAAGTTTTAATGAAGAAGAAATGTTTTATTCATTAATAATTTTGAAGTTTTTTTTTTTTTAAGAACCCTCTAAAATATTGGATGTCTGAATGGGATACTGCTAAAATACTGGGGAGTGAAAATGATTCTCTTTTTAAAACTTAAAAAAAAATCTCAGTAGAAAAACTCAGTGTGTGAGGTAGATAAGATTCAGACAAAGGGAAAACCAAACCTGCTAGTCAGAGATACAAAAAATATCAACTTCTACCTCATGTTGCCAAGGAGACTGTGTAAACAGACTTAAACACAGAGAAGTGGCTGGCGGGCAATGAGGCTAATGTGGAAAACCTCTTCATTGTTGTGTGGCATGCTTCTTTTCAGAAGGGCAGGAAGAGGTGGCAGGCAGGGAGGGAGAAAAACAAGAATAGAAAAGCCTTTCTTCCAAAGAGGGCCATCCGAGTCTCTGAGAGATGAACTTGGCCGACCCAGGCCGACAGCTTAGTAAACCACTTGGAAACAAAGCTTGGAAGTTCTTTGCATTGTCTCATGATTCCCTTAATACTTTACCCCCTGTACTTGGCTACGCTGTGTGAGGAAGTAGTCCCACAGGGGACCTTTTCATTCAGACATTCAACCAATGTTTACTTTGTGCTTCCAGGCAGGTGCGATGCCTGCCTGACAGGAGCCACCATTTAGTAAGTAAATATACACACAGTAAGTCTCATATGACTTACATCTCTTTACTCTTTGAGAAGTGTATCTAATCCAAACATATATCCAAATGCAATTATTTCCCCTTCATTAGCTTCCTTCATTCAATACCTATGGGGCATTGTAGATAAATGCATTCGAGTTACAAGTAACCTCATTCCTTAATATATGTATAGTGCATGGTACAGAAAAATGCTCTCATTCTAAGCATCAGTGAGAAAAATTTTGTGTTTTTACACCATTATATATGCAGTAGGATTACAAATCTGTAAAACTCCTGAGCAAACAATAATTAAGTAAACAGTTAATGGCCGTTAATGACGGATGTGAAAATTATGGATTATCGTTTTTTTCCTTCTTTTAATTTTCATCTCTCAGTGTGTTATAATGTGCCTGTAAGACTACTCATCCAAAGAGAATTTATCATTTATTAACGTGAATCTAGTCTCAGCTGTTGAACTTTGCCGTTTATTCTTTTACAGAGTTTGAGACAAGAAAGATTAAGTTTGACAAAACCAAGATATAAAACAGCTCTTTCTACATCTGTAAGTTTGTTTGCAAGTTTTTTAAAAAAAGAAAATGCCTTTTTTAATGTGTGTCTTCAAACCTGTCATCACAGAAGTTGCATGTTTTGAACGGGGATAAAATAAGATTGCAAACCAGCTCTTATTTTATTGGAAAGTTTCCACTTAATCAGAAGCCAAATGTTAGCATTCGTTCACACATTAAAAGGAAAAAGAGTTCTTTCTAATTGCTAAGTCATCAATAGATTGAAAATAGAAATGCGATTGGGGTCTTAAGTCATTTCCCCACATTGTAAGGGTCAAAAAGAACACCACTTTGTAAGAAGGCAGCCAACACTCAGTGCTCAGAGTTGGCACGTTGAATTAATAACACACCCTTTTTCTAGCAAACTGCTCCCAACTTCACTTGTTAAACATGCTTTTGTCTTTGTAGGCTATTATAATGTTGCATCATACAGACAGCCTCTTCAGAATGGTGATCAGAAAACATGCAGCTAAATGCAGCAAAGAGTTACCATCTTGAACTCTCAAAAATATGACTTTCTTTGTAGAAATGTGTTAAGAATTTTCTTGCTTTTTAATTTCAAATTTCCCTCCAGAAAACTGTCAGTTTTAACCTACAAGATACACACTCCCAGGTAATGCCACCCGAATGCGATCTAGTAGGTCTATATAGTTGGTAAATTTATCAGACCCACCAAATTCTCAGGAGATTGTGGATTTCTGCCAGCGTATTTGTTGCTGTTCATTTTCACAAGATTGACAGGCTCATTATGTTAATATTGACATCTCCACTTGAGAGCTCATACTGTGCAATTGTAATTTTGCATATGTTAATGAGGAGACAATTATATCAAAAGAGTGAACATTTGGACTGACGTGCAAGGCACCATTTAATTATAAGAACAGTATGGGATTGAGGCCTGTCATTGACTTTGCCTTTTCTTCCATCTTGTCTCTTTCCAACTTCCATTTCTTCCTTAGATTCCCTCCCTCTGTGCTTTGTTTCTCCTCTTTCCTTTCTTCCTTCCTTCTCAGTAAATGACAGATCTTTTCTTTTTATTTTTTGATGCCATCTCACTATAGCTGCACTTGAAACAAGAATTCTTTCCTCCTAGTTGTTGGTTAACATCTGCAAATGTGAGAGAATTTTAACATTACAAACAACAAGGAATTTGAAATAAACTGAAATGAAACAGTGTCTCTTCTCTCCCCCACCTCCATGGGGGAAATGATGATATCCTCACCATCTGCACCCTTGCAGGCTGTAAGTGGGCAGAAAACCAACTGGAGATGCAACCCGTGGCAGGGATCCAGATCCTCAGCTTCTGGGAGGTCCCAGAAGCTCACAATGCCTCCCAGCTATTGGACTATCTCTCGTCACTTACAATCAAAGGGAAAATGTTAAACATTTTTCCAAGCTATTCTTGTATAGAGAGGATCTTCACTACAAAAGGAGGCTAATGTGGAGTAGGGGATAGTGTTCTGGACTGAGCGTTCCTTGGGGACTGAGGTTCCTTGGGGTCCTCCCTTTGCAATTACGGGATATTGGGTCTGTCACTTCACCTCTCTGGGGTTTGTTTTTCTCATTTCTAAAGTGAGAGCTTCCAGCTTTAAAATTCTATGACTCTGTTATGGAAAATAAGTGCAGAATTAAGAGAAAAATGAAAATAGTATAGGATGTCTCCCTTGCCTTGGTTGACAAGCTATCTTAAGAGTAGACTATCACTGTGCTCCCGAAACATGTCTATGAGACAAGACTTGTGGCAGAAAAGTAAGCAAAATGACATACTCTTCCCATCAATTAGTTGAGCAAATGTGATTATTCTGAGCCCAAGAGAGTTCTGCTAAAAAGATGGAAGCAATTACTCCATTTGGTGGCCTCACTGGCATCACCCTTGTGCCCATGTGTGTATCAGAACTGAAATTAGGGCCATGGTATAGTCATTCCAGTTTGCAAACTGGAAGAGCAGGGCTGACAGGCCCTCCGAGCTGTTTCTGGTGCTATTCTGAAACTCTGAAATCCAACAGAAGCCATGGATTGGTAACCATGATGGGATACTGACATGGCAATATTTGTATGAAAAGCCACCTTGTGACCTTGTAAGAAATTTCTAAAACCATAAGACAACATTTTTATTTGATTCCTAAAATGAACATCCAATGAAATCGGTCCCTCCCACTCTTAACTGAATGTCATGTCAACGCAGTTTTAAGGACACTTCACAAATTCTATGTAAGAAGCCAGGAAAGATATGGAATATAAAATCAATTTTTGGGTCGGCCGCTTGGGCTCTAATAGGGTTATTCTAATATGTTTTAAAACTAAGGCTCATTGGGCAAGAAATACTTTCATAAATTCAAGAATGTTACGATAGCTATGATATGGCCCTATTACACATGTTACAAAAGTGTATGTATTTATATGACAAAAATGCCAAAATGAATGTAGAAGACAATCCTCTTTTCAAATGTTCCATAATGGAAGTAATTCTGTCTTTACCATCTAGAGTGTTCTATTGGCTATGTTTAATATTCTTGTTTCCTCTGTATTAAATTATACGTTTCCTTTTGGGCACATTTTTGCTCTATAAATGGGGTTGGTAGGTTTTTTGTTTTTGACATCACACATCACTTCCTGATGCTTAGGCCAGGCAGTCAAGGGAAAGCAAAAAGTCTGTAGAGAAGTCGTAAGACTTGTTCTCAGTTCTAAGCTGTGCTTTCCCGAGACCATACCCCAGGCCTACTAGATGCCTGAGGCCAAAGGCACTTCTTGCATGCATAGGGTTGGGCATGTTGGGTCTACCCCTCCGACCTGCCATCTGGGACCAGACAGCCAGTCTCACCTCATATTGGTGCCTTTCCCTCTCTGCAGCTGTGGTTGACAGTGGGGCAGTGAGGGGGGGAATGTTGCTGCAATTTAGAACAGCAGGTGAGCCCTTCTGAAGTCCAGACCCAGAATTGCTGTAGCTCCAACTGCCAAAACATGGGACTAAGTCCATCAAGAAAAAAATACATATACATTTATATATATACTATATTTGTGTATATATTTACATATACACATACATATGTATATATACACACATATACATTCATAATTCTCAGCCCGAATCTTAAGTTTGCTATAAGGTTTTCAGTTGTGTTTTAGCTAAAGGAATGGTGAAAATTACTTGGAAGTCTTAGCTCATTTTAAATGAACTCCAGTGTACTATGGAGACTTCCTAATACACCTGCACGCTTCCATACATTTCAGAAAACCTGTTTAGATAGACCATAGAGGAGTATCTTCTAAACAAGTTCTCAACGTGCAGCTCATAAACAGATGAGGACATTTGACTCACTAGATCCTATTCACTCGCCATCAGCTACTGGTGGAAAATTAGATAAGCCAAAATCAGAGGAAACCTAAGCAATGATGATGAAACCCTTGTAAAACATTTAATGATAATTATGGAAATGAACTCTTTACCACCCTCTCTGTGACCTTTTCTTCTTTTTTTGACCCTCCCCACAGGCAGCCTAGTTTATGGCAGGAACATCACATCAGTGAGGTCCCACAGAAAGGAAAATGATTACAGAGATAGCCACTATTTCCAAGGGCATATCAGATCATGGCAAAGCACATTATGTCAACACTCCCCCTGCGACAATCCAGTTTTTACTGGAGTTAATTAAAGCAATTAATTCCCTTCCCTTTCAAAGCAGGGTGATTACATAAATAGATAATTTTCCAATCCTTACCCATAAGGCAAGAGATTTCTCTGTGCTTCCCTCAGTGTGTCAAAGAAGCTAACTGAACTAAATTATCCTTTTTCTTTATATAACTTTTCAGAAATTCTCCACCAACTTTTTCTGCTTTGTTTTCCTATCTGGTCAGATGGCAGAACCACAACCACACCTCCACGTGGACACAGGACTCCAAGGTTAATTAAGCCCTTCACACAGCAAACATTGGTGATGCCCAATCTGTAACCCCAGTGACAGGAGTAGAGAGGAGGGCAGGAGAATGGCGAGTGCACACTCTGACAGTCACCGCTGAGTTTTCCTCTATAACAATTTACCAGTGTGGGTGATGCTGACAATAATTAGGCAAATAGAATGCCAAACAATTGTAAGAAAAGCTGTCAAACATTGTGTGTTATTATCCCCTGCACAGGCCTGTGATTTATCATCACAGAAAAAGCACATTTAAAAAAAAAATCTCTAAACAGTGACATTTTGTTCAAATTACAACCCCCAGCTTTCCTGACTGCCTGTAGACTGACATCTCCAATGCTGGATGTAATGTGCAGCCATTTGTCCCCTCAGTAATCGAGCAGGTCTCTGGGGTGGGTTCTAGCCACTGTCAGGGAGAGCTGGTGTGCCAAGAGCAGGAAGAAAGAACCTTTCAATGCATGGGAAACTACTTGCCTTCTGACGTCAAAATGAAATAAAATAACCGACATCCATATTTCTTTCTTAGATCCTTAGGGTCAGAAGGGTCCTAAAACTTGAAATATGATTTCTGCTCCAAGGCTCCTACCCGTCACCTCTTTGTCCTTCTCCACCCAAGACCCTGTTTGTATTTCTGGACTTGGTTAAAGTGTTTTTTAAGGGCTTTGATGTTTTCAATATAAAATCAAATTTCTTGATGATGTCCCCAATGGCTGTAATTGAACCAGAAAGAAAAAGAAATGGAAACAATACTTTTCTAATTCAATTTCTTTAGAGTTTGGCACAGTTCTATGGATAGATTCTTATAAATTGAGAGAAGTACTGCAAGGAAACCTCCTTTCAGAGATGCTGATCCAATGAGACAGATGTAAGGTGTTAATATTATTACTTTGTAGAAAGTCCACAGGCAGTCTCTAACTTAGATGTCTGGCTTGCTAAGTGTTGAAGTGGACCCTGGAGGTCACACAATCTCCCTTTTCAAATAATGAGAGATATCCTGTTTATGATATTCCTGGCTGATGTTCTGAGCTGGAATGCTTCCAAAGATGGTGATGAGATAGCCTTTCCATTACAAACACCTGGCTGCTAAAAGAACTAAGATTTGGATCTTTAATTTCTTCAACAGTCCCTCCCACTCCTGTCCCAACATCAAGATCCACTTAACAGTAAGAGCTCTTAGCCTCCAGATATTGCCTCGTTTGCATAGCCATTTCTTTCTATTTTGTTATAAGAGCTCCTTCCCACTTCTTTGTTCACCTTCTTCTCAATCTTTACACTCACAAGAGAACCTTGTCTTCTCATAATCCTCTTTTGTTAGAGTTTGGAGAGTCATGGAACATCATCAGTATAATAAATCTTCATTTTATTTAGGTAGATTTTGATTTTTAGACAGAGACAATAGTCATTTTACTCGAAATATGGCAAATCCTGTAGGTTAACACACCCAGTAAATGAGCTATAATTTATCCTTTATCATGTATTCAATTCAAGGCATTCGATACCTCCATGCTGACTGCTAGCTGCCCAGGGACCCTCTTACTAGATTAAGCCCAAGTGGATGGCACTTAGGACCCTTTGCAACCATCTTTCCTACCAAAATGTATGGGTCCTACATCTCAGACCTAAGAAAGTTGATAGTGAATTCAATGGACTAACCTAAACTGGGGTGTTAACAGCTTATATCTGAACACTCTGATGAACTGCAACCCAATTAACATCTACACATTAACAGTGACTCCTTTCCTTAGCCCAAGAAAGTGAACAGAGGTTTGAGTTTCTGTTCCCTCCCCCTTGCTCTCTCTCATTCTTCTTTCCAGACAAATGTGAATTATCCCTCAAAACCTGCTTATCTAACTCTGGAAGCTGTTTCTCGAAGGCAAACCATAAGGGAGGACCAGGTAAGGGATGTGCAGAGCTCACTGAAAACCTATCTCAGCTCCAGAATGAACAACTCAAAGGCCCACAGCATGTGGAAGACAAGTCTGTGGTGTCAACTTTGAAGATAAAGGATAGCTTCTTGACCAACCTCACCCTTTTGTCCCATGGGCTTCTAACCTACTCTGACCTGGGGTGATCACAAACAAAAGCCTTAGCAATAAAGACCAAACAAAGGACCTTCCTCTTAGAAGTATTCTCTCTTGCCAAAGGTGATGACTGAATAAATTCAAAGATATTTAAATTTACATCAGTTATACTCACAGTCAGTGGAGGAAAGGTAATATGAATTCAAAGTTCCAAGAAAGCAGATATTGAAATGATAAATTTGGGTTCCTTTCAAGGGGTGACATGGTCTACTGAAATATTATCTTTCTTACCTGAGATAAGAAGATTTTGCTTGTTTCTGTTTCTTTTATTTAGATCTCCCACATATAACCACAATCTCTGAAACAAAGTGGCTCATTTTACACATCTGGACCCTTTCAGGCAAGAAAGCTAGGATACAGTTTTCTCTCCCTCATCATCAGACTAAGTGTATGTGGCAAACATTTCAGAATCCAAAGTATTTACAGGAACTTTTCATCTTGCTTCTCTCCACAAATTAAAAAGGGTGGAATTATGGCATGTAGCCGCAACTTGGAATACAGTTTACTGAAGAGGCAGGACAGAAGAAAGATGGAAGGACTCCTATCAATTTGTCTTTACAATCTAAATATGTTGAGCATATGAAGATTGCAACAGAACCAGGTCACAATGACTCCTGCTGTGCTTTGGGAAATCTTGGTAGTGACGATCTTCTGTAGTAGAAAGGTAGGCCATTCTATCACACTAACTGGAAGGTCAATCTGGGGCCTACTCACTGTGTGTGTCAAAATCAATTATCCACAAGTCCCTGTGGAGCCTCTCTTCTGTAGGAAACAGGGGAAGCCCAGGCCATCAGTATTCTGCGCACACACTAACAGCTTGTGCTTGCAGAAGCAATCATTCTTCAGCTCCTTTCAGATTCTATTTATTGGTTATTTTCCCTCTTGGCTGAAAAGGTTTCTCCCTCATACTAAGCAGAGGCACCAATCTAACAGAATGTATTAGACACTGCTCTATTGGTGTTTTGCTGGGGTTCTAGTGGGGTTGAAATGCTCAAACAAAATATTATGAAAGTTTTAGGGCATTTTGGGTAACTTCAATCCCAAGGTCTCACTTGGCTGACTTGATGTCCTGCTCTCAGAGATTTAGGCAATGCCAATTTGAGACGGGGGTCTAGCAGACCCTGAAAATGAGGCAGCTTTTACATCAGCCACTTGAGGAAGATCCTATGCTATTCTGGATGTTAAGATACTACGCCTTCATTTGTGTGCAGTTGTGATTAAATAATTTAAGGAGGAAAATGTGGGAGTGGGCACTGCAAAACAATGCAACTCAGTCTTTGTATTGGGTTTTTCAGGAAGTACAAATGTTTTCCTCTCATGTTTCCTGCCTTAGGCAAAGAGAAAATGATCATGGGGTGGATATAAAGGATTTGGGGTACGTAAGAGCAAGTCATTCCTTTATTACTCTTATCAAAGTTTACAATTTTGTCTTCCTTTGTGTAGTGTCTGTTTAGTGCTCGCTCCACAAATAAATTTTAAGCTCCATGAAGACAGGGAATATGTCTGCTCTGTTCATTATATTGCCAATTCCTACATAGTTCTTGGCACACTGCAAGAAAAAGCAAATGAATACTTTGTCTCCTTTAAACCAATGGTTCCCATTCTTCTCCAAGTGAAAAGTTAATATGGATTTTCTTGGGGCTTGATGATGACCAAAGCCAGGTGTGAAATGAAGAAGATTAGCTGGAGAACATGGTCTTTGATCTACTGGGAATTCCAGCAATATCTGACTTGGATATTGAATGAGTAAAATTCGAATGTTTCCTAGTACACTTTGGTGTAACTGGTCTATAAACCATTTTAAGCCATAAAATAGAAACACTGTCTTTTTTAAAGACAAAAACATAATAGCATCCATTTATTCATGCAAGAAATGCTTTCTGAGCCCCTACATTGTGCCAGGAACTGTTCTGGATTCACGGTGAATATGGCAGAGGGTTGCTCATGGAGCTTTCACTCTCGTAATGCATACACGATTGGAACGGTGGGCATGAAGTCAAAATAGCAGTTCTAGGCCAAATTGCTCTAAACAAATGACGTGATACCATGAAAGACTCTCTAAAATTTTGATCATACTTAGTTCTCTTGCCACCTCTCTCACCAATTAAGTTGGGAAAGGAAGAGGTGTTTCTAGATGCACACAATGAAGTAGGAAAAGAGGTACCCATGGATCAGCACAGTAACATTTGTCCTAGAAAACGGTCCTCCTGTGATTCCCAAGAATGTAAGGTATTTAAGCATTGAAACGACTTCATGACATGGCCATGCCAACTCTAAAGTGGTTCCATACTGTAAACGTCCCTTTAATGAATGAGCTAAATTTGGACAACCTACAGAGCAGGGCCAAAACATAGGTTGGGGGAGTCAGTTGACAAAAATAATTAAGTCATGGCTCCTCTACTTGCTGGTTGATACATGAGAAAGTTACTTAACCTTTCTAAGCATCAGTTTCATCTGTGGAGCAGTGATAATAATACCTAGGTTATAGGGTTGTTGTGAATACAAAATAAAATAATACAGTGCATGGTTAGCCGGGTAAGTGACACATCATAGCAGCTGAATAAATATTCAACAGAACACACATTTCATTAATGACTATTAATCACAACACTCAAAGGACAACAGTATATATAATTTTCAGGTAAGAAAATCGAGGCTTAAAGGGGTAGAACACTAATACTTTCAGTTCTTCTGGGCACAGGAGACGATCACATTTCACCTTCCCCTTGAAGTTAGATGTGGCCATGTGACTTGCTTTGGCTAATGAAGTGTATGTCAGAAAGGCATTGTTGCTTTCCAGTGGACGCCTTTAAAGGGCCATCTTCCATTCCCTGCGCCACCACAAACAGTGATGTTCCAGAAGGAAGATTGTCCAGTATCCTGTGTCCTGAAGCGAGGACAATGTAGAACAGAGTCCCCTCCTGCTGACGAAGGACATGCAGCAGGAGCAGGAAAGAAATCTTTGTTGTTTTAAGCCATTGAGATTTTTGGAGTTGTCTGTAGCAAAACCTGGTTTATCCTAACTTGCTCAAGATTAAAAACTATTCAGATCTAGGATTCAAACACAGGTCTCGTGATATTAAGGCCAGTGCTTCTTGTACCACCTTATTTATCCTCACTACTTATTAGAAATAAAACACTCAGCAGATGCCACTTCTTCAGAAGAAAATTGACTTTCCTGTTGCTCTCATCCTTGACTTGGAAAAAAATTAATTTTTTTCCACAGACTTAGAAAGAAAATTCTCTGAGCAAAGGTCAATGGCAGGGAACTAAAAAGTTGGAGAGAGGTGGGCAGGTAATAAAACTGGTCAAAAAGATCCATTAGTTTTGCAGAATTCTTTATTTCCCACAGGTTCACGACCTGAAAATTACATGGAATGAAGGCAGGCCCTTATCAAAGCCTGCAACACTGTAGCTACAAAATCAATTTTTAAATGATTTATATGATGTTCTTCAGGACCAAAGGCAGTAATTCATTCCCCATGTGGCACTCAAGCTGCAGCTTAGATGTTAAAAAATGATTAATTTTTATTTGCAGCATGCCTCCCCTTGTACATTACTGGAAACAAGATTTCAGAGCATGACATTTCTATAGCGTGAAATTATTTACTGAGAGAAATCCCAAGCAAAAAGAAAAAAAATCTACTAAAGCCACAGATCTCAACATACACTGAAATAACCACTGTAAAAACTTTTCAAGGCCAAATCTTGCAATCTATTCAGTTCAACACATTTAACATAAAAGGATCAAATTAATTTCCCAAAAGGAACCATTCTTATAGCAAATCATAGTCACCACTAACTTCAACAATAAGAGGATAAATAATTTAGAATTCCTATTTGTTCCCCTAGAAGACTGAGTTCAAATAGTTTCTAGAATTTGGTGCACACAGATTATTACAACTTAATTTGAAATAGATGTGCCTTTAAAAAAATTGCTATAAGAATCTCTTCTGGGTCACTAGGTGCAGGTATTTCTTTCTTTCAAAACTGCAGAACTATGTTGCTAGGCTTCCTACTCTTCAGTTTGCCAGTCTGAGCCCAATATGTCCATCACTATCTGAGGACCCCAGCTATGGCAAGGTTCACATTTTTCTCATCAACCATACTATCCTGAAACACCTAGCCCAGAGCCCACAAAAATCTGATAATGAGGGGTTACTTTGCATTTCCTTCATACCTTATGATCTCTAGAGTTGGAGTAAAGACCTTGAATAGCAAGGAGGGGAGAGTAGGAACTACTGTGAGACCATTAGAAAGAAGTCTCTTCACGGCTTCCAGACATTAGAAAGCAGAAGGCTATGGAGAATGGTGCCTGCCATTTCATCTGCTGTTTTCTAGGACAAAATTTCCCAAGGGAACAGTTAGGAGAAGCCAGCCTGGTCAATGACCAGCTCCGTACTAGAGACCATTCACAGACTTGTGTACAATTTGTACCACATCCTTCTCCTCGGATCACTGCTCACTTTCTCCTCATTGGGCTAATGATATTGGTTAAGCTGCATGTTGATGCTTATGGATCACTACTTCCTGCGTCATTAAGCATGGCCATCGCCCTCAAGTGGGCTGTGAATGAAATTAGTACTCTGCTTCTACTCTCACTAACTTGGATTTTTTAAAAGGCATGGCTAGCTCATCAGTAAATGTCTTGAACTGGTATGATCCAGGATAAAATATCCTGTCAATACAGGTTATTTGTTAAGCCCTCTGGAAGTAAAAGATATACAACCAAAAGGCAGAGGCTGAGGGCTTTTCTTCCTGCTTGTAATTTGTTTTGTGGATGGGGTTCATCACTTACCAGCAAACTTTGGGAAGCTGGGTTCATTAGGTTTACTGGGCAAAAAGGTGGGCAAAGTTGTTTAAAATAGAGTAGAAAAAAAGAGAGAACACTTCTACCACCGTTGATATTCAAATACTTTCATTAACTGGAATATAAACCAGGAAAACAAAGGAGCAAGGGCTTTGCTGCGTATTAAAAAGATCCCAGATCCTTCCCTTGCAGGAGGAAGACTATGTTTGCATGAGTCACCTAGATGAGTCTTATGTCTCCAGATAACTTCAGCCGTAACCCTTACCATTTGTAAGTAACAAAAGTAAAGGGATGCAGGCCGGGAGAATATATAGACTGATATCCTAGAAACTATTTTACTTAATAAGTCAGCTCATAACACATATCAATGACCAATGTTTTCATTAACATTTTCCTGGCATACCACTATTCTGCGTACTGTGCTTTTCTTCATCTTGAGTCCTGTAGTTGCCTCTAAGAATACCAGTCTAGAGAAAGACACTAAGTACTTAACACGCAGTCTTGTAATTGCCTGCTTGCCCCCACTCAGTTGTAAGCTCTGTGAAAGCAGGAAACATGTATGATGATGGTCTATCCCAGCAGCCATTGCAGGACCTGGTGTAGAAGGCATTCAGCAACAATTTGTTGGATAAATGAATGAGAAAAAAATGATAGAATCTGTCACTTATTAAGCACGTACCATGGGTCAAAGGGTGCTAGGCATTTCACTAATCATATCTGAATTCTCATGACAACTCTATAAGGTAGATATTATTTTCTCATACTATAGAAGAAGAAAAAGCTTTAGTGAGTTTCAGGGGTGTGTCTGGCACACAGGGAACTGTTCTGCAACAACTCCTTGCTCTGTGACAATCAGGGCTCTTCCGGCATGTTTTCCTGAGAGTCTTCTGTGTCCTGGCAGCAGGATGGCCTAAGGGAGACTCGTTAATGACAGCTCACCTTTCCTGTTGGGCACTTATCTCTTGGTCAATGGGATGGGAGGGAGAAGAAAAACACAATTATTGAATTGAGGTGGGTGTTCTGCATATTTTATCACATTTAATCCTGAAAGCAAACTTATCATGCTGACATTAGCAGTCTTATGATCAAATGAGTCATCAAAAGTTAGGAGAGATGACATGACTTTTCCCAAACTCTACTCCATAGTGCACGGGTATGGGTGCTAAAGATGACGGCTCCTGGGCCCTGCCCCAGACTCACTAAGTGGAATTCCTGAAAATAGGGCCCCGGAATCTCCAGTTTTAGCAACTCACTAGATAGTTCTAACGCAAACTAAAGTTTAAGAAGTGCTGCACTATGTCCAGCTGCCTCTAAATGCACATTCTCGGGGCAAGAAATTTTTCATGCACTTGCACAATACTAGGAGCCAGAGGAAGTCCAAATGGAAGAAATGTCCCCTTAGCAAGCATGAGAGTTGCATTTGCAGTTCAGAATATGGGGAATGCCTTGGTACCCTCCATTAATGTTAATGAGACTCATGTGGCTGATTCTCTATATTCCATGCTGAAAAGTGTTCCCTTTAGAACCAGGAGAGGCTATATTTAATCAAACCATCTGGATTCCTATGCACATGGATAAGGGCAGAAAATAGGTCACAGTTGGTAAGCTACTCTCTGGAAACTATTCTATTGTATCAGCAAACTCCAAAGTCCTGAGAAGGCTCTTGCTCTCCTGCCTCCCCCAGTGAGTGACAGCCCCAGAGGTAAGAGAGGTCAGAGAAAGTCCAAAATTTAAGGAAAAAGTTTCAATAGCAAGAAAACACATAAAGCAAACCGTACTCAAAAGACAGTGTGGAATAAACTTGTTAGAAGCTATTAATCTCCCCAAATAACACATTGCTACACCAAAGTTACCTCACTTGCAGTTTAGAGAGCAGCACGAAATTACGAAACACAATTTAGGGAGCATAAGCACTCCAAAAATGAACTCATGATGTCCAACAGGTTTACAGACACTCAAGCTCCTATGAAAACCATGAGGATGATGGGCTTTTGGGGCCTAGGAGAGTCAGGAACCTGGTGTAGAAAGAGTAGTGAACATTCATAAGGCTTCGAGAGCTCAACTCTATTACTGACTATTCTTATTATAGAAGAGAAGTTATAGAATCGTATGAAGAATTTTAAAGCAAGAAGAGGACTTATTGAGCTCAGTGTAGATACGAACCTCGGTCAAGTCTTGGAACAGGAAGCCACTGATTACAATGGAGCATGAGGGCTGGGGGATTCTGGGCTCAGCAGAATTTACAGGTTGTTACTCCCCATCACCACATTGCCAAAGTTCAGCTACTTCCCCTGGCTCATTTTGACTGTAGCTGCTTGTAAAGCACCAAGTAAGTAATATAGAAAGGCAAAGAACTGAAGTCTCCCAGGGCACGTGGCAGGGAGGATGAATGGCACATCTTACACCATCTGCCTTTTGGTATGTTTGAGAGCCTGAGAGCTCTCTAATTAATTAAGATATCATCAAAGTCCCTAGTCTAGAGTAGGCAACAGCACAAAACCCACATGATAAATGATCAGGAGGTCCTCAAGCTACGTAAGTCACTCTATCTTTGAGGCATAGGGAAGGGTGCAGAGCCCCAGGATTACCACCATTGTGTTGATAGGGAAATTCAAGAGTCCAATTTTTTATGCCAGGATATTTTCACTTTCTCTGTCATAGAGCAGGAACCTTCTAACTCTAGCTTCAGGTCCAAGGTAGTGCCAGGAGCTCTAAAAAGGGAGATGCCATAGGAGGTTGTATTAAGTTTCTATTGCTGCTGTAACAAATTCCCAAAATTTAGTGGCTTAAAACAATACAAATCTATTTTCTTATAGTTCTTTAGGTCAGAAGTTCTAGACAGGTCTCACTAGGCCAAAATCACCTTCTGGAGGTTTTAAGGGAGAAACTGTTCTGTTGCCTTTTCCACTTTCCAGAGGTCACCCACGTTCTTTGGCTCATGGCCCCTTCCTCTATCTTCAAAGCAGCAATGTTGTGTCTCTGACCACTCTTCTGTAGTTACAGCTGTCTCTGACAACAGACAGGAAAGGTTCTCTGCTTTTAAGGACCCCTGTGATTATACTGGACCCACTGGAAAATCCAAGATAACTTCACCATGTCAAGGCGCTTAACTTAATCACATCTGCCAAGTCCCCTTTGCCAAGTCAGGTAACTTATTCTCAGGTTCTGGAAATTTGGACAAGGACATATTTATGTGTGTGTGGACCTTATTCTGCCTAACACACAGGGTAGAAGGTGTCAGGAGGGAGGTTCCCAGAGGATCAAAGTCTCCTAGATAAGAAGCTAGCTGGAGGAGGAAGTGGGGCTTCAGGTCACTGCTTTCCTTCCAGAACCCTTTAAGGAGTTGAGACTGGCTTTCTGAAGTACCCTTTCTTTTTATCACCTTGACGGCCCCATATCATTCTGGTCCATTGCCTCTCATCTGGATTATACTTATTCCTTGCTCATTGATCCCTTCTGGCCCTATACCCCAAACCACCCTGCCCCAGGCTTATTCTTTGCATAGCAGCCAGAGTTATCCTTAAAAACACAGTCAGGTTAGGTCACTCCCATGTTCACATCTCTTTAATGCCTTTCCTCACACTCAGGAAAGGATCCTCAAGGCCCTTGCCATGGCAGGCAGAGCCCTACATGGCTTGGCCAGGACTGGTCTCTGATTTGCCCTCACTTTCCTCTCCCAGGTCACTGGACTCCAGCTGCTTTTTAACTGTTCTTTAAGCTCCCCCAGCCAACTCTCATCTTGGCTCCTGTTGCCCCTTTTGCCTGGAGGAGTTGACTCCAGATCTAGGCACGGTTTGTTTCTCCTTATTTCCAGACCCAGATGAAATAACATCTCCTCAGGGAACGTCTCTGACCACCCTCACTAAAATACCAATCCCTTCCTTCACTCTCTATCCCTCTAACTGAATGTATTTATTTATTTTTCATGTTCCTAACCACTACCTGACATTACATGTGTTTGCTTGTTTTCCTTGTTGAGAATTTGTCTCTGCCACTAAAATGTAGAAGATTCCTGAGGGCAGGGAAATCCCAGTGAGCCAAGAACAGTGCCTTACACATTAGAGCTATTCATATGTTTGTTGAATGAATGAATTCACCACAAATTTCTTGACCACCAATAACGTGAAGAACACTGTGACATAGCAGTGAAAAAGACTGACATGGTCTGCCCTTTTCCCTCAAAGTGTCCCACTGATTGACTGGTTTTTCTATCCAGAGTCAATCTTTACTGAGGAGCAAAGTTTATTTTTTAATACGCATTTCCATCTCAAGGCCCTCCCTTCTTCGCATTCATTCTTTTATTCATTCATCCAATCAACACATACTTATTGAGCATCTAACCTAGATCCATAATAGGTCACTGTCCCTGATACAAGAACGTCATCAGTTTGGGAGGTTTCTTGTGTTGGTGGCCATGATGAGAAGCAGGTAAGGGGCAGAAAGCTTCAATCTGTACTTCTATGGTCCTCTCCCTCTTGTAATCCTACAGACTCCTCTTTTTCATACAAATTCATTTGCATACAAAGAGGAAAATATCTTGAAGTCATAAGAGAGGCTCCCTAGATAAGCAAAGGATTTCAGTGAGGTATGCATCAAGAGACATGGCCCCAGCACCAACAATACAGAGACTGTGTTGTGTAGATTGAGTCAAATCACTGCACCTCTGCAGATCCTGCCATATGGATCTAGAAAGTCACACTGGTTTAGCACTGGCCAAGTCAGAATGGGCATGCTATTCTAATTTCTAGCCCAGCCTAGGTGGCAGTGCACCATGCAATGCCCTTCTAATATTTTCCCCCTCTTGTCCATCATTGTGCTTGCAATTCAATGTTTTCCTTAAAGAACATATGCTAAATAAATGGTTCTAAATTAGCCTGAGCTAATTTCTACCTTGAGCTCACTCCGCTACCACAGCCTACGGCAAATCAGATAGGGAGCACTGACACATGCCCTGTGTGTACTACAAGATATGTCAGGCAGAGTTAGTTTGGGCTCTGTGTGGGAAGATGCACACATTCCAAACGCTCAGTAATTAAGAGCTATACGGAGATGTTTCCTAGGAACGGATGAGCCAAGAAGAAGCTACACAAGGCACAGAAATCCTAGTCCTGCTCACTGATTTGTCGGCAAGAAAGCTTGATGTCAGAAATTTTATTTGAAGTATAAGCAATAGGGGGAGCCCCAAAGTACTTTACAGGCTATCCAAAATTAGACATTATTTATTAGCTCTAATAAGGGCTAACAAGGGCTAACCATAACTCTATATTTTGAATGTGAGGCTTAGTAATCAGTAATTAACTAAATAAGGTTGTTAAAGGACACCATAGCATTTCTAGGTCAGTGTGAACTTTTCCTCTCTCTGGTTTAATGCCTCAAGATGGGGTGAAATTCCTGAGAAGTCAGTCACTCAGGCACTCTGGCACAGCAGAAGAGAAGGAGGAAGAAATAGTTACTATGCCATGTTCCTCTCTTCCTTTTAGCTCAGCTGGGCTGACAGTGTTCTGTCACCAGAGCACAGAGAGATGGTCCTACTTCCCCGGGGGGCTCTGTGTCTCCCAGGATTGCTGGGTGTTGTACTCAGGCAAGGGGCTGTGCACCTCTTTCATGGCCCCGCCCTTCAGCCTCTCTGTCCCCTTGTAAAGAAGGGGCTACACCGCTGTTTTTTAGATCAGTAGTCACATTTGCTCATTTCTTTTGCTGAATAGTCTGGGGTGAGAGGACCCCAGGAAGATGTGGGGCAGTCCTTCTGGATGGAATAGACTGGACACTGCTTTCCCAGCTGTTTGCCTCTTGGGATGACATTCACCTGTTTGCCTTTAACCAAGGTTTGAAACCCGGGGCACAGCATTGTATCATGTTTATAGCCCCATCTATATGCATTGATTTATCCAAATTTGCTCAGTGTGTAAATAAACACATAATTTCTAGGTTTAAAAATAAACTAAGAACAGTAAAGCGAGGCTGTCCAGCCCATTACTGAAGGGCCATGGAAACTGTGCCCCAAGACCTTCCAACCACAGCCAGGCGAAAAGGCATGGGGTGGGGTTATCTGGAAAATGGGAATGCCAGAGAGACTGCTCAACTATGTGTGTGTGGGTGGGGTATGATTAGGAGATGTGAAACTCTCTTATCACTTGACATAAATGCTCATTAATAGATATTTTGCAAAATATTAGGTAATGATACCTGCATATCAGCGGGCTTCTATGTATGCTGTAGGAAATCTAGATATAGGAATTCTTGTTATTTTCATTGGAAGACTAATTTCATTGCTGACAGTAAATCAAAATGCTACATGGATGTCTCAATAAATATAAATAACTAAAAGTTATATATCCCCATAGAAGAAGAACAGCAAACACTTATAAAAACCCAAAGTGCTCCTATATATAATGTGGTTGCTTTGAATGGAGACTGGCTCATCAGAAGGTCCCTCTGTAAATGGAGCTGTGTTGTGCATCAACCATTTGGTTTTTCCCTTATATTAAATTGAGGCTACATATACATATGAAATTATAATGGCACAAAGTGCCTGTTTTCCACAGTCAGTAGGGAAACTATGAAAATATGAATTCATTCCTTTCTCTTCTGCAAAAGTGCATCAAATTTGAAGCATTTTTATTTAATATACAAAGATTAATCCAATTAGTATCCAAATATTTGACAAATCGGTAAAATTTTAAATATTACCTTATTTTAAACGAATGGAGGAGGAAATATATACTTGTGTTTTACAATTAGAGCACTTTAAAATTGAGTCGAAACTATTGTACGACAGGTTTTGTTTGTTTGTTTTACTGAGGAAGGTTCACCCTGAGCTAACATCTGTTGCCAATCTTCCTCTATTTTGTATATGGGTTGCCGCCACAGCATGGCCACCAACAAGTGGTGTAGGTCCACACCTGGGAACTGAACCCAGGCTGCTGAAGTGGAGCGCACTGCACTTAACCACTAAGCCAAGCGACTGGCCCCTGTATAACAGTTTTTATTATCCTGGAACAACCAACAGTGGAATAAATAGAAGACTAAAGAATCTGTCCACACCATTGCAGTTAAGTCGCTCATTCTGATGACGAGGCCATGAGACGCAAATCATTATTATCTGAAGAAAAGAGAGAATTGTTTTATGTTAAGGATCCAGAGTTAGCTGTTGGCTACAAATGCCACTCAAACTTTAAATAAGTGCACAAGTTTTTGCAAATGAACCACTCTGCTACCTATGGAGAAAATTCTTAAAGTTCATTTCCAAAAGCAATATATTCTATGTTGCTTGGGGTAGAGCCTGCTTTCATCTGCAGTAGCAGGTTGTCTGGAAGGAGAACTGGACTTAAAGCCCGAAGGCCTGCGTTCGAGGCCTTTCTCTTTCACTTGGCCTTTATCTAAGCTTGAGTAAGCCACAGGCCCCTGTAGCCTGATTTCCCCTGGCTTTAAAATGAAGATAAGGATCCTAGCCCTGTCTAACTCAAAGGGCTGCTGTGAGGATCACATGGGATAATTATGTGAAAGGTGCTTTGTAAGCTGAGAAATACTAGAAATACTCTAATAAGGCAGGGTACCCGGCAGTCCAGAGTCAAGTCTGAACGCTGGGAGGTCAGCCTGGGTGGATGTTCGGGGAGTGGGATGGGGAGGGACTCACTACCTTCTCTGCATACTGGTTATCTCACTCCAGGTGTGGGGGCTGAATCCCCCTCGGGCTGGATCCCTGAACACATCCCAGGACAGTTGGACTCTGAAAGACTCATTAGCCACAGCTCCTGTAATCCATCACGAGAGCAGACTGAGCACCGAGGATGTTTATCTTCTAATTTGCAAACAGATCTATGCAGCTAATTGTAAAAATCAAACACGTGAAATCTTCTGGTCTAAGTTTTGCCAGTTTAATGACTTCATATTGGCAAATTTGGCAAATATTTGGAAAGTTTGAGTTTGGGAGCTAATTAACAGTTGCGTTCCCTTCACTTCATGTTCTCCCACCTATTATGGAGCCAGAGCAAGAAGAGTAAGAAGAGATCAATCTGACTTGCCGCCTCATCTTCATGGCCACACTTTATGACTATGTATTCCTTAAACGGATGTCTTTATGTGGGAAGTTGGTTAAGTTGTTTCAGTACGTGGTAAAGACTGAGGAAACAGCACTGAGATTATGTTCCCATTCAAATCTCTAAGGCTTAATGAGAACAATGGGTGAAAACAAAAGAGCCTTCAACAGATTTGATGCATTTTCCTCATTTCAGAGAATGTTTATTCCTCAGGCATTCTCCTCTGGCCAACAGAGGAAAGATGCCCAGCTCATTCTTTCTTCATGGAGACTGTGGTTTAAAAAGACAGAGATGCTCAGCTAGCAAAGGAGTCTAGCAGTTTCTACTTATATCAAGGCCAGCAAATTAGATGATGTAAAATATTCAAGGAGGGGTGTGGTGAAGGACAGAACGTTTCTTTCTCTGTCTTATTCAGTGTGTTGAGAGTTCCAGGAACCTACTACTTCTTTAATCCTTCAAAATGCATTTTAGAGAGGCCATTGTTTTTACTGGACATCTTTATTCCAGACTGCAAGAATTTTTTATTCCTCTGCTTTGTTTACATCTATACCAGGTATTTCCCATGGTTAAAATGATTCACATCAGAGGATTTATTCTGAACACTGACAATACCCAATTTAGATTGGGAGTCACGGGGAAAGCTTGACCATTTGTGGTGGTTCAGCTTAGAAAGGTTACTTTCAGTTAAATGATCGAGGTGAGAAAGTCCAAGTAGAAGGACAGTGAGAGCCTACCCGGCAACCTAAAGTTATTCAACTAAAAATAACATCATATGTAAATTAAAAATCAGTGAGGGAATCCTGCTACATGCACATCACCATGATAAAGTACAGGGATAGAGGAAGAGGAAGTTAATACAACAAAAATATATATAGTTGAAGCTGATAATAACAATAACACATATTACCATATTCTGCTTCTACCACTCGTTAGCTTTGCTATTCTGACAAGTTACTTATCCTTCCTGTGCCTCGTTTTCTCATCTTTAAAATAGGGGTAGTAATAGAAGCTACCTTATAAGGCAGTCATAAAAATTAAATGAAATCATCACTGCAAAGTATGTAGCACTATGTCTGAAAGATTGTAAACACTCACCAAATATTCATCATAGTAAAATTGATAATACTTATCATTTGACTACGAATAAATAAAAAACTCAGAACAAGAATGAGAACAATAATAAGCATGTATATAGTTTGTTTAGTATGTAGTGACCACTGTCCTAAATACGTATAAGCATACTATCTATTAACGTATTTCATTCTAACAGCAACTTCATACGGTAGATATGTTATTATCCCTATTGTACAGACAGGAAAACCAAGACACAGAAAAGCAAAGCAACTTACTTAACTCTACATGATGGAGCTAGGATTGGGCCATGCAATCTGCAAGTATCGCTCAGTGTTTCCTGAAGTGATTTAACAAATTTTTGTTTTCTTAATCTTGTTTATGACATCATTGGTTTCTGTGCAAAAATACATCACTGCATTTTTAAAATAGGCAATGGTTCTTTTATAGCAGCCATTACCTCTATAATTTATTTACTTGTAGCTCTAAAAATAAAGGCACCACAAAATGATGATATGGGGAAGTTAGAGTCATTTTGCGTATTATTCATTCACACATGCAAAAAAAAAAGTATCTAATGCCAAATGTTGGCAAAGAAATATACTTCAGTGTTAGAGACTGAGATGTAGAGATCAAGGTATTTTGATCTCTCTTCCATTTTTTTTAGGAGGCACACACTGATGGAATGTCTGGACTTATGACAAGGTGGCCCTTTGTCTCTTTTCTTTCCGCATATCTACCTCCTGTTCTATCACTAATGCCTATACAAGAAAACAGAACCCCCCACTTGACATCTGAGCTCTAAAAAATTTTGTACAATTTAATCAATATTCCTTTTTTACAGCTTTTTTCCTCCTTTTTATTTTGTAATGATTTCCCCTAAATTTTTTGACTTGTCTTCAAAGCCCAGATGCTTAAATATTGGTTGCTCTGGGTCTTAATGGTTACTCCAGAGCCATGGAATTTTAAACTTGATCTCTGACTTTTAAGACGTGACAGCTTGATTATTTTACAAGGCCAAAGCCCTGAATCAAGTCTGTAATTTCAAGTATCGAAATAGTTTTCCCATTGATGTAGACATTTTGAAATGTGTGGTCCACAGCTATTTACAAGCGGTTTACAGCTGTTGTGTCTTTGTGCCCGAGATCTTGGAGAGTCCAGGAGCTGATCCTCCTGGGACTGCTATTCATTTCACTCTCATTTGAGACAGCTTTTCCTTCAACTAGCAATTTTCTGGCTCCCTTATACTACACTGAAGCCCATGGCATTTAGGCATTCACAGGGTACTTGGACAATTTTGCAATGATCTATAATCCAGGTTTTTAAAACAAGAGACTTATTCAAATGCTGGTGAACAGAAAATGACTCTTGAATAAAAAAGCAAGTACCAGAACGGAGAAAAAATTACTCAAACTAGGATCAAGGGTAGACAATTTCGTTAGTATAAAGAGAAGTGATTAATAAAGTGTCAATTTCGCGCACTGTGACATCTGAAACTCAATGGAACAATTCCTATTGCTGTCATTGAAGAACAAAGCAAGACTCTTTAGGGCAAACCAACCAACTTTTACACACATGAACATGATTTTGGAGGTGCTATACCTGATTCCATGTTTGATAGGGCCTGACACCTCTCTTCCCAACTGTGCACTGGAAATCCTATTCCAGTCCTTCCTTTAAGGGAAGTCATTATATCAGCCCTGAAAATGGATCAACCTAAAGCACACTGGTACACAAAGTAAAATCAGTAACCAGGGCGAAAAATGGATACATTCTGTTTTTTGGCTCTAATGTGCCTCCAACCCATAGACAAAATCTCCAGCTCTTGACCCTCCCATTTTTTGCATTTGTTATTTAGTTTTGGACTGTTTATTGTTCAACCCTCCTACATTAATATTTTGTTCCTTACTTTCTGTATCTATAAAATGCTAATAATATCATAGGATTGTTACATGTTAAATTCATTCATATTTGTAAAATGTTAGAATTATGTCAGGCACAGAGAAAGCACTATATAAATGTTGGATTTTTTAAAAAGTTCCATGCCTCTTTTCCATTCTGATAAAAAAAATTCCAATTAATATACAACTGCATCTATATGTAGTAGACTACCTATATGATCTCTATATATCTATATGATACTTAGAATCGTGGGAGCCACTTTTCTTTAAGAATAAGGCATTTCTGAATTGCGAGCTATGGTGAGCACTGAATGCCATATTGAGAAGTTAGATGAGGACAACAAAGAATTGAAAACCCTAGCCTTTTAGATAGTAGTTGCAGCTTTTTAGGATTATCTCTGGGTCATGTAAATTGCAAAACCAGATGTGAACGTTGACAATGAAAGCTTGACTGAAATATGACTGTCTGCTATTATAAAAGAATTTAATGATAATAAAACCTGAGGAAATAAACATTAGAAAATAGCAGGTTATTTTCTCTTCCTTAAAAGTCCTGAAATTTAATTTCACCATTCATAGTCACAGGATAAAACATCTGTTCTAATGGAAAAATAACAAAAATTTATTTCTGAGAAGCCCCACAGAGAATTTTTCACATGAGTACATGGAAATATGTATTCCATTTTTAGATAACCACTCTTTCTTGATGTAAAAAAGTTGCGGGTCAAAACATACAAATATCACTTTTGCTTTTAATCATGAAACTCTGATAAGCCCAAAAGTTGCAACACCATCACGCTTAATTAACTCATTCATTTATTCATTCTTTCCTTTTGACAACAGAATGACATCAGATACTGGGAATGCTGAAAGAAAAAATTGAATCCCTGCCTTCAGGAGTTCCCTCTTTAGCCAGGAAGTCAAACACCAAAGAATTAGAAGATGATGTGATTGCTCTGTAACAGAGATAAATACAAGAGTGAATTGAGAAGAGACAATGAATCCAGGACAGCAGTGTCAGTAAAAGCTCCTAAGAAGAGGTGACATGCGAAGAGTGTCTTTGAAGGCACTGTAAAAACAGCCAGGCAAAGGTCCTTTAGGCAGGAGGAATGTTTTGTGCAAAAGCAGAGATGGGTGAAAATGCATTTGCAATTTCTCAGATAGAATTAATCAATCTCAGATACAGCGCTTCAGCATGTTGTCTTTATTTCTGTTAGCATGAATATTATGTGTATTTTTATTGATCTGCATGCTCGTCTCCCTCAGGAGACAGTAACTCCCAGAAGCAGGCCGATCCATCTTTCTGCCTCCTGTTTGGTCTTGCACTTGTAACTTGCCCACGTAGGTTTGATGGAATGAACGAATGAGTTACGGTGAGATTTCACAAAAATCACACGTGAAATATATATTTCACCAAAACACTTACTGACTCACTCATCAACAGGGGAAACCCTTTGGTTTTTGTAAACATGACCCAATTCCCAGGGACAGGACAGGAGAGTCTTCTAGTCTTTCCAAAGAATCTCATCCCCAACATTTTTGCGGTCATGTGGAAAAAGGGTCTGGGAAATGTGCTCTTAGATGGCATGGCTGGAATGAGGAATGGGAATTGTTTTGCCTTCTACACAGTTTCTGAAAAAGGCAATAAGAATAAAAAAAGCATCAGTGTTGGTCAGCATTCTCAGTGCCTGAGTTGAAAGGTGCTATAAACAGGGAAAAGTCTCATAGGCCATTTCTACTTAGGCCTCTTGCCAAGAACAGCTACAGAGTGGTAAGTCAAATCAGCCAGGGCTTGGGAGCTCTGTCTGGTGACTCCGGAATCCCAACTAGCATCTGTGAAAGTCACTCCGAGGAGACAGCCACCTCCCCCAGCACCGCTCAGGGCCCCAGCCAGGTCCAACAGGAAAAGAGGCTCATTTAAGAGCATGAGTAGGGCTCTGCTCTCTTTAGGCAACTTACAAACGAAAGCCTTAAGTATATGGAGCTGGGAATTTCTGGAAAGGAGAAGGCCCATCATCTAAAACTGATTTCTTTTTGCATAAGTAGAGAAGAGGGCAGTGATTAGTCTGACACCAGTTCTCAGGGGAATTTCTGTAAGCCGAATCAGTTAATGACAGATATTAAGGGCACATGTTCCTGATCCTTAGGAACTGATTCTTCATCCTGGAGCTTTGGAGGCTTTGTCTTTGCTTGAATCTTGGGTGGAATAAAGCCCTCCTGGATTCATCCTAATCTAATACTCAAAATTGGTGATTCACAAGAGTCTGTTTATTCTTCTAAATAAGTGTGATAACGGCAGATTAGCTCCTGGCTTCTAACCCTCAGTCCAGCCCCCCCAGTACAAGAGTAGAGCTTTCTGGCTGGGGCTGCTACATCAGCTTCAGCCTTTTCTCCTTTCAACAACAAAATAGTAAAATGCCACTTTTTCTGTTTTTTCTCTTTCCTTCTTCTTCTAGGGCGTTTACCTTCCTTACCTAATTCAGAGGCATGCTGGGAAATTTCACCAAATCTGAGAAGAAAATGTTGTAGAAATCCTCAAGACTGGAGTAGTAGTAGGGAGTAATTTCGGATCCAGGATAAGCTCTGCTAATCAGCTTTCTCACCCCAAGTACAAAACACAATAAAACTAACGAACATTCGGGAGGAAAAAAGAACAAGTGTTATAGTTACCCAATGACATCTCTTTTCACACTCAGCAGAGGGTCAAGACTCCATCTTCTGCATCTCTATGCTAGCCAGAACACTGAGCACCATACTGTGAGCAAGCAGAATGCTTACTGAAATGCAAGAGATGTCTAGTTTTGAAGTTTGCATATGTACATTGTTCATGCACACACAGATTGCTAATTTATTATTATTACCCAAGATTAAAAATATAAATGGAAACAGAAAGACTTTGCTCTCAAGAGATCTTCCTTCCCCCAAATGCAATGCTAGGTGACATGCATCTGTCTCATTTTCTCACACTTCTTTGCTCGATTTGGTCTAATACCAAAAGAAAAACATGCCATAGCTTTTGGAGGAAAGGATGAGATCCTGTTCTTGCTGGAATTACTTGCCAGGAATTTTAAAAAGGATCATCATCTTCTCTGTGTGCAGTCCTGCCCAGTAACAGAGAACAGTTATTACAAGTATCCAGACACTGGCTGCAAGGGGAACTTGACCTCGGATCCAGTCTAAGTCCAATAGATGCATCATATCGGCCCTCCTGCATGCCCGAGCCCTCACGAATCTTGAAAATCCTGGAGTTAGCCTTATCTTTGGTCCATACAGTGCAAAAACCCAATTGGTCCTGCCTCGTTAAAGGTTCTTCCTGGAAGGATCTGGTTTTCATTAGTTTTCTCTCTTGTTCACTCATTCTCAAAAAAGCCTTGATTCTTTATCAAGCCACTCGTTTTACTTTATTAAGTGAACTATTCTACTAGATCTCAAGACAATCTAGGAGCCTTTAGGGTTGCAACATGATATCAGAACAACTGGCCCACTCAGTGGAACAAAACAAAATATAAAATCCACAAATTTTAAACTCATTTTTCTTTTTTTTCCCCAAATGGGAGGAAGAGGACATGAAAGTAAAGATACAGTAAAGCAAATGTCTCCACTGATTTCATAACTTCTCCTCCAGTTGGACTGGTGTCCTGGTAAGAGCTGGGTGCTATTATTATTTGTGATTTTTTGATAAACCTGAAGAACAAGTTAAACAAGTGGTAAAATGTGGATCTCTGACAGGCAATGGCTTCTCAAAGAGAATAACAAACAGTGATTTGGCGAGTGTTGTTATCTGGAGAGTTACATGGTTCATCAGGGACCACTTAAAAGGTGCTTGTGCAGAGCCTCCCTCTCAAAGACACCTACGCGAGAGCCATCAGCTCCAACGACACCAAGGAAGATTTACGTCTTCCCAACACAGTCTTTGTAACAGCCCTTTCCAAAATCACGAAGAAAACACACACAAAGGCAAAGCACGAAGAGCGAAAACAGTGTTGCTTGATTATCTCTTGCAGCCAGTCCTCGAAAACATCAGAGCAGAGCTCCCACGCCCTTTCTCTGGGCTTCCCTTCAGCTGTCCTTTGTGCCACATGCAAAGCAACACCATCTCTAGAAGAATCTGAACACCCCTGTATATCCTTCACAGCCTTCCCAACCACAGACACTGAAGGTGGGATAGGGTCAGACTTTCATTGAGAAGGAAGGCTTTGAGAATAGAGAGCTGTGATCAGGCAGAAGGAAAATAATTGGAAAAGTCAGTGGTTTGGCATTTTATTTATCCCCTCCCCCCATTTTTTTTTTTTTTCTTCTTTCTGAAACGCAAAGCTGTATGGCCGTTCACCCAGGGATTTTGGCAGAGTCCAGGAAAAGCAGGCTTGTAATTGTTCGTGTAATTCTAGTGGTTTAAGAGAAGTGGTGGTTTTGGCCATAATATAGAATGTCTCTGCAAATATGTAGCCCAGACCCTCAGGATTTCGAAAACAAATTTCTCCTCTGTATGAAGTTCTACACATGAATCTTATTGTCTCCAATTTTTCCAAAAGCTTTCAATGAAAAAAAAATTTTTTAACAAAATTTTAACACTGGTTTTTTTTGGTTGTTATGCCGAATGGTTGCCTTGCAAACAACTTATGCCGAATGGTTGCCTTGCAAACAACTGCTCACCAATGATAAGTGCTGCCTTATGCAGCTGAGCAGGAGAGGAGCTCCCTGCCCTTCTTTGGGAGATAAATGGGGTTGATCCTTGTAGCCCTGGGAAGGAGCAAGCTTCCTGTTCATATGGATGGCTGGCTATGCGGGCAGGTTCTCAAGGCCTTCCTCAGATCTCACTCACATGCCTTTTGATACTCTAGTTATCTAGAACCAGAGAATGTCAGAGTTGAAAACATGATTATAAGCCTTCTAAGACATAGAGTACAACCTCTCACAAATTCATCTGTGCAAAATGGCCAACCAGACTCGAGGACCAGGGAGATGGCAGAATTTTTTCCTTCAAGAGACATTTATTAAGCCCTTCTCAACAATCCTGTGAATTGGCTATCAGCGTCCCCATTCTACAGATGGAGAAATGGAAGCTCAAGATGATCACAGGTAGTAAGAGACGAAACGGGATCTTGAGCCCAGGTCTGATTTCAAAACCTGTATTGTTTAAGCACTACAATCTAGATCTGATAGACATTCTCTGTAACTACTTCATAACTATAGAAGGAAGGTTGTATGTAATGATAGACTCATGTTTTCAGTAATACTGTGTAAAAGAATATCACCATAGACTATGAGACTGAGTTGGGAAGCCAGCTTCTAGGTTTTTCTTTTTTTTTTTTTTTTAACAGATCTCCTACTCTTTCATAGTCTTTGTCTCTTTCAAATAAAATAACAACTGGTTTAAAAACAAAGCACTGTTTTACGTCACCCACCAATGCTGAATGTGACTCATCTAAAGCTAAACCCAGGGAATGACAACAGGAGTGGCCCACTCTCACAGACAGAGAGGGAGATTGCAGTGTTGGCACACAAGGTAATTTGGCTCTTCCTCTGAGCCTTGGATGCCAACTTAAACAATCACTCTCGGTTAAACAAAGTATCAGTGTTTTGCTCGTACAAGGTAAGGGCACTTACACTGCTTTTGATCTTGTTCATTTCTCTTCACAAGACATTGACAATGTGGTTTTTACAACAAAACTTGTTACTCCAATTAATTGAGACAGAAATGAAATTCAGTCCATGGGTCCCTGGGTATCAAAAAAGGATGAAAGTTTTAAATTTCCATTTGGCTTCTCTTCACGGTGTTTAATAACAGAAGATTTTGCCTGAAGTCCTTTACGTGATCTTCTGATGGGAGACTAACTGCCAAAATAGCGTTTGAGACATAAGTAATATTGCAAAACATCCCTAAGAGAAAAATGTTAGAACCGGAAGAAGTGCTCTCAAAGAGCCAGAGTTCGGAACTCTGTGCTGGTTCCCTGTGCTGCTCACTGCTCAATACCCAGTGTTGAGAAAAGTGTCTGGCACGTAGTAGACAATAGTAGATAAGAGATGTCTGTTCAATGAGTGAGTGGAATCCTCTACTATGGTGCCTTCTGCAGCTTCTAGAGGTAGACTCTTTCATTTTTTTTTATTCCATTTTATCTTCAGAAGGAGGAGGTTTCATTATAGAAGTAATCCCAGATCACAGGAGAGCATCTTCTGTTGATTTATTTCTGATCTAAGCTTCTACACTGTAGTCTAAGCAGCAAACTCATACCAGGATACAAAAGAGAGCCGGCATCTCCTCTAGTTTGCCATTGCCTCATGTGCCTTATTTTGAGAGGTAACTTGCTGGAAATATGTTTATGTTAAGACAACTACGTGAGCTTTCTTTAAAATGAAATCATTGATTATAGAAGAGGGTTTTGTGACTCCTGGATCAGCCTTCGATGGTCAGAAGAGGAAGGACTTGGCTGTACCTTAATGACTGGTCTGTAAGATGGAAAGTTTACTTTCTAAGGCAGCTGGCCTAAGGTGCCAATCTAATGAACTTTGTACCAGGCAACTTATACTGGTATCTCTGTTCCACTGATGACTCTGATGACTCTGTTCCACTCACCTAAGATGGACAATAATGATCACATACACTCATTCAGAACCATTCTTAAAGTAACTTTCAGCTGAAACCAAGCACCATGGACCTACCATATGGAACTTGGAGCAACTGATGATTCCAGTGCTCTATGGATCATGCTGTCTTCTAAGTTACATGTGTTTAATTGGTCTGACCAAAGTTATGAGTCAACCAGCTCTGCACATGTGTTCTTCCCTGAACTTTCACCTTAGACACAGTGAGGTGGATGCCATCAAGGGCAGGCTGGAATCATGCCTTCAGAACGTTCTGAGTGCAATTTGGAGTCAGATTTTAAAAAGTGACTTCCTAGGGTCCTTGAGTAATGTCTGCTCTCTTTCAGAGGAGTAACAGGTCATCAAGGTTCCCCCTCTATTTCCTAGAAGGCATTTAAAACAATTTGGAGCTTAATAAGTGATATTTTCTGAACTTCCAAATCTTGTTTTTCCGGTAGAGAATATTTAAAAGAATATAAGACTCACCATGTTACCAGTCTGTCAGTAAATATTTATTGAATGATACAACCTTGAGACAAAAGTAAAGTATCAAGCGGTGTTGTGTTGTCTGGTTGAGTAGAAAAGACAAACACAAATATAATAATTACAGAGCAATACAAGCCAGTCTAGGTGTAGGATTAAGTGGTTGGTTGAGATGTCAATGAGTGGAGAGTACATAAAACAGTTGTGTTTCCAAAATGTGTTTGTAAGTTGGCAGCAGCCTATATATGTTCTCAGAGAAATAATGAGAGCTAGGCACTCAGAAAAGCTTACATTATCCATAAAGCCTCTGAACCATAAACTTAAGAATACAAATTCATGATGTTTTATTGCTCTAAGAGGAACAATATCTGGGATGCCATGGATATACCCACCCAGGAGCTCCCGGCAGAGGGTAATCCCTTTCCTGATTCTCTGAGCCAATCAGGCAGGTGAAAGGTTGTATGGTTGCATGCATGTGTGTGTGTGTGTGTGCGCATGTGGGCAAGGACAAGGGGTTCTTAGCTCCAACTCACTATATCTATGTGACAGGGTCATGAAGGCTGGAGTGAGGGAAAGAGGAGGATGAGGGATGGAGACTTGAAGGATGGGAAACTGGAATAGAGGCTCTGCAGGGTGTGACAATGAAGAGCCGTCCTGGCAAGGAGGGGGGGTGATGCAAGTTTGTCTCCCCTCCTCCTGCCGGCTGTACATTAACTTTCTGTGTTATTCTGAGCCAGGCACTTTCTTCCTCTATATGAAGACAGAATAGCATCATGGTAAAGAGTAAACTGCTGTTTCTCTAACTCCTGGCTAGTTCTAGAGGGCAAAGAGGAAGAATGGAAACAGAAGGCAGTTTTTCCTTTGTCTCACTGTTCCACTCTGCCTCGCCAAGAGACACCGACCCCACTCTGCCTCACCAAGCCGCAGGTCTTATGGTTCCTACAGGGATTCTAGAAAGGGGAGGAGCACACACAAGGGTATAAAACTTCAATGGGCGGCAGCCTGAAGCAACAAGGAAGAGAAAAAGAAGTGGATTTTATTGTGAAATCAGTTCCCTGTCATTTGACATAGAAAGCACTTCTGCTTTCCCCTTCCGCTGTCCTCAGCCCCACCGCCCCCTGCAGACTCTCTGCAAACCATATGTGCTGCTTCAGGCAAGGTGCTCTGTTCTGGTAATAAACCTGCCATGGGGTTTGGATTCATGACAGTGTTTTCAAGAATTTTCATCTAAAAAACAAATAAATACACCCCTGGAAAATAGTTCCTAGGGCTTCACACACAAAATGAACTTCTCATCTGCTTTGTTTTTATTTAACAGAATCACATTTTAGGAAAGCTAATCATTTGTCATTAAAAAGTCCGACACAGAGATAAGGGTTTCAAAAATAGCCTTCAAAGGGAATGCACATTCAGCTGAAGAAAAAGAGAAACGACAGAAGTTTCATTGAGGAGGTTCTGCCTTCAGTGGGACTCATTAGCATATGTTCTTGATGACCATGACTTGGCCAAAATTCTCCCCGACCTCCTGGCCCCCACCCACCCCCACTTCTACCACAGCTGAAACACCCTAGCCGGGGACAACTTCCAAGTGAGTATAACTCGTGCTGTGCAGGAGCCGGCTCATCCTGGCTGTTGACAATCAATTGTGCGTATCTCTTCCCAATTCTACGTTCAACCAATTCATGTTGGTAGCTTGAAATCGTCAATGGTGGAAGTACTTACAGCGTGGGAATAGACAAACACTACAAATCAGGACTTTTCTTTGAGAAGGGACAGTTTACCGGCATGCCACTGGGTTTTCAGAGAACCTCAAAAAGTACTTTACTTCTAAGACAGGTCTGCTAAATGACCATATATTTTGGCTAGAGAATATTATAGTACATTCTATAAAAACACAGTTTAAGAGCTACTTTTAATGCTCAAATACAATGGTTCTTTTTTCACCGAAATGTATTATAAAGTCATAAGCAATATCATTTTTCCCCTTCGAAGAAAGTATAGGGATGTAAGCTATAAAATAACAAAAAAAACAGGCAGATTAATCAAGTCCTGATTTTCAAAGAATAATTGCTTTGATAAAGTCTGATGAAAAATATTGTTAAATGATTTGTAATAATGTTTCTGGCTAGAAAATTTATGGTTTATGTTACAGTGCAAAGGGAAAATTTTTCTCATTTCAAGTTACAAACATAATTTCACATTTAGGGGCAGTGAGGGACCCCAAAAGAACCTCTAACAACTTTCTTGCCAGCTTGCTTTAAAGCCTTGAATGCCTTATTTGCAGTCTATCTTTGGCATTCAGCTACTGGCTCCAGACAACCTCATTAAAATACACATTGATTCCCTGGAAAGGTAACATGGAAATAAATGATTATCAAAAATATATATATTTTATCCAATTAGTGGAGAGAGATGGGGTGTGAGGGAACAGGTAGAGAGCAAACATATTGTCATAGGTAGTTGGACCTAGGAGAAGTCCTGAGCAAGTCTGCTATTGGAGGAGTAAGAGGTCTGGAATAGCAAATTTGAGACAATATAAGGACACTTGCAGGGAATTTGAGAGCAGGAGAATTTCTGTCCATGATTTGGTCTCAAGTCTGTGAGCTGGACAGTCAGCTTCACTAAATCAAGAACTCTGTATCTTCCTCATTGCTGTGCCTTGATGGCACATGGATCATATTAAAGTTCAATAAATATCTGCTGAATAAATAAGGAATGTGGTATGAAAGGTAACAAAATTACCATTTTTTAAAAGTTTTTCTGTGTTTTTATCTTAGTTTAGAATGCAGGTGAGATAACACAGTTTTGGGCAAATTCTATATCTTCTACTTGACCCATATATAGCATCAATTCTCACCTAGCGTGGAGATAACACCAGATTGAAACTCACGTTCTTTCCACAATGATTACTTCATCCCCTCCTATAGATGAGGCAGCCAAGCCGACAAATTGTCAAAAAAAAGGAGACTGTGGCAGCATCAGGACCAGATTTACAACAACGTGTTTCCTGGGATAACTTGCTGATTTCTCATTATCCAGGTTCCCTGTCCTAGGAGTCATTGTTAGAGGCTCAAAAATAAGAGAATTACAGCAAAGGGAAATTGGGTCTCTAAAACACAACCTTGCATGTTTTCTTGAAATCAGAAAACAAAGACTATTTTAGTTGCTATAGGTAATTTTCTGTTTTAGTCATCAGGATTTGAAGGACTTTAAAGATCCCATTATGAGCAATGACTTTTCCTCTTTTTTCATAGATAGCCTAAAGTAGCCCATGTCAGTATCTCGTTGTCTTCATATTTGACACACAGCAGTTAAAAAAAACCCAAAATGTTTCAAGCAACTTACTTAGACGCCAATTGACTTGTCAGCAACTTTGACATTTTCCCCATAGTTTGCACCCATGACAGAAATTTGTAACCACTGGGCATATTTTCTAGATATAAAAATTCAATGTAATGTACAGCAGGCAAAGTTTATGCTGACTAAACATCTGTGTTCTTGAGTATCAGAAGTGTTTTCTCAAACAAACTTGCCAACCTACAACTTAAAGCCACAGATGAAACAAAGGGAAGGTGTGTCCGAAGGGTTGAACCAGTGGCTTTAAGAGTTTATGATTCCATGGCTTTATATCTGAGTGGCTTACTATGTTCAACAAAATTTAAAAGATGAAAACAAAGTCCATACATTATCAATAGGAAGGTAAATTTACCGGCTGAAATTCTCAAAGTTACGTGGACCCTAAACTGGGAGTCTCCTGATAAAACCCAAGGCGCCACTATCATGATGTCACTCATTTGTAGATCAGTCACGGGGATATTTTTTCTCAAAAAGGCAGGAAAATGGGGAACACTTCTCCAAACGGCATCCTGGGGATCCGCATTTTGAAAAGGCCTCATGGTGCCTCTGCCCCCTCTCACTTCAGAGCAGAACTGTTTCAGTTGCCTCTGAAAGAACCACATGACCTCAAATATTTAAAGAATAACTGCTCATGTCCCTCAAAAAGCCCTTTGTCATTTTATGTTAACATATTTTACCCACTGGATTTTTCAGGTAATGTAAAAGTTTTTATATTTTCATGAAACAAGCTAAAATGGATTCACTCCATTTTTACTATGAAGTTGAAGTCATACGCAGTCACGACAATACACTGATTATTGGAAAAAGGACCTTCAGCTCTTTCACCACCCAGCAGCTCCCTTTTAAATTCTTACAAGTTGCAAATCGTTAGGAACACCTGTACAACCAACATATGTCAGAGATCTAATATCGCCTTAACTTCTAGCACTACATGATTAGCTGTAGAATTATTAATTTTTATTATTTTTATTGTAATTTATAATTATATAATAATAAATAGAATAGTTTATAATTATTAATTTTATTTTTAGTCTTTACATGTACATGGTGAGTTAAATATAAACCACATAAGGAGTTCTACATGTGATATAGTGGAAAGAAATCAAGATAACAGGGAAGAAAAACTAAGCCATGAGACCAATATACAGAGTTTTCTCTTTCTATGACTCACATGTTCTCATCAGGGCAAGGACAAAAGAAAGTACCTTTTTTTTCAGGACCTTGCTACCTATGATGTTAATACATACTACAGGAGTCTTCAAATGCCTACTGCCGAACAGTCAGACTACCTGTCCATCTTTTCTCTCATTTTTATTTCCCCTGCATCACAATGCAATGGCCTTCTAAAGGATTCGGCAACAAAACTGCCAAATAACCAGGGAATCTCACATGGGGCTTTGGGCTTTGTCTCCAGTGCCTGAGCCGGATTTGGGGTCATGAGCTGTGGAACAGCTGCCCCCAGAGACACCCCTCTAGGAGGACCCAGGGTCACTTGCCACAATTTACATGATTATCCATCATGGGACAAATCTAGCCCAGGAAAGCTCATTTCAGAATATAACATGGTGTGGATTGAAGACCTACTAGAGAGAAGCACACCCAGAGAAATGATTGTGATCTTTTAAATCAATAAAATCTTGGAAGCCTTCTGTAACTTGACTTCAGAAAATAATGGTTCCCGGGGCCGGCCCCGTGGCTGAGTGGTTGGGTTGGTGCGCTCTGCTTCAGCAGCCCAGGGTTTCGCTGGTTCGGATCCTGGGTGCGGACATGGCACCGCTCATCAGGCCATGCTGGGCAGCGTCCCACATGCCACAACTAGAGGGACTCACAACTAAAAATATACAACTGTGTACCCGGGGGCTTTGGGGAGAAAAAGGAAAAATAAAATCTTTTAAAAACAATAAAATAAAATAATGGTTCCCTTCTCAACATACCACTGTACTTTTTGATTTGTCTTTTGTTAAGTCATTCTGAGGAAAGGGCCAGACTAGGGGATTTTAGACCTTGAACAGTGCTAACAGGGGATAAAAAGAATGTTCTGTTATCTTGCCTATTATCCTACCAAACTCAGTAATAAGAGCATCTATTCCTTCATCCAGTGGACTTTCACGAAGCATAGAGAGAATAGGCATTTAGAAATTCATCCTTAACTGACGTTAAGAGACCATAAATCATGTTAGAGGAGGGCCCATGTACTTCTCCATCTTAATTCTGGGTTACTGTCCCTTCATTTTGTTCCAGTGGCCTTCTTTCCCTTCTTTGAGTAGATCACATTTTTTTCCTGCCACAGGATCCTTGCACATGCTGTTTCTTCTCTCTGGAATGCTTCTACTGCTCATTTACCCGAATCTTGCTTGCACTTCAGGTTTCTATCTAAATGCTACTTCCTTATCAAGGAATTGGCCTGACCATTTAATCTAAGTCAGGTCTCCCTTTTCAATCTTTCATTGAATCCTTTAATTTTTTATAGCGTTTTTTTCACACTCTGCATTTACACTTTTGGTTTGTTTGTCTCTTTTCTTATTTCTGCATATCCTACTGGCATGAAAGGCTCATAAAGGCAGGGAACATGTATGTTAACATACAGCAGGAATTAAATTAATATTTACCACATCAAAGAATTTAAAAAAATAAGTGGATGAATGGAGTCTCTGAAGAAAACTGACAGCCATAATCATGGATTTTAAATAAAGTTGTACTGAAGTTACTGTGTTCAATTAATAAACTTTAATCTAACCTTTTTTAGAGTTTGTACATAAGCCAGTGGAAGTTTCAGTCATTTATATTATAAAATCACATTTTTCTCAATAGAAGCCTATCCTCTAGGTGAAAGTTAAACACTTCTCTCTTCCTCTAATATCAGAGACTTTTTTTAATTTTTTTTTAATTTTTTAATTTTTTTTTAAAGATTTTATTTTTTCCTTTTTCTCCCCAAAGCCCCCCAGTACATAGTTGTGTATTCTTCGTTGTGGGTTCTTCTAGTTGTGGCATGTGGGACGCTGCCTCAGCGTGGTCTGACGAGCAGTGCCATGTCCGCGCCCAGGATTCGAACTAACGAAACACTGGGCCGCCTGCAGCGGAGCGCGCGAACTTAACCACTCGGCCACGGGGCCAGCCCCTAATATCAGAGACTTTTTATAGGGCTTTGTAAGTGCAGGAAAAATCACTGTATTGATGCTAAGTGAAGGGCAGAGAAAGCAATTCTATTAAGCTTTTGACCTCGTTTCTCTCTAGTTTCTTCAAGGCAATTGAAAAGCGGCTACTCTACGGCTCTCCAGTCAGAGGCATATAGAAGGAGTAGGCCTAATTGGCTTGTCCATGGTATACTCGCTTACATAATTTTCAGTCATCAAAAAGAAAAAATAAGTCAAACTCTTGATGTTATTGAATCAGTTGCAAAACAAGGTATCCAGATGTTACTTTGGAAACAGCATTGATTGGTACAGAGTTCAAGGTGTTTTTGATTAGTATATGAAGGTTTATATGGCAGGTTTAGTAAGTTTTGTGTATAGAAAAAGTTGGGATCAATAGAATCCATGACAACCTGCTTAATGTTTTAAATAAAGCCCTGGATGGTAAGAGGGAAACCAACCAGAATTTGTTGCTCATTCACCTCCAACTACAATGAGATATCTTTATGGTCAAAATGAGCAAGGAGATTATTTATGTATACCTTTTAATCCAGCAATTCTAGTTCAAAGAGTTTATCTTAGAGATAGTTTCACAAGTCCATAAAAATTCTTAACGTAGCATTTTTGTTGAAAAAACAAAACAAAAAAAGCCCCCCAAAAACCTGGAAACAACATAAATGTCCATCAATATGGGATTTTTTTCCTGACATTATATTGTTTGCCATCTGCCAGAAATTGTTCTAAGAATTTTTCACATACTCAGTTAACATTCATAACAACAGCAATCTTCAGTTATTGTCCCCACTTTAAAGAAGAGGCAAAGTAGCTGTGTGAGGCCACAGATATATTAAGTGGTCAAGCTAGGGTTTGAATCCAAGCAAGAATTTTTTTTTTTCGCCCTGAGAAAGATTTGCCCTGAGCTAACATGTGTGCCAATCTCCCTCTATTTTGTATGTGAGTCACCACCACAGCATGGCTGCTGACAAGTGGTGTAGGTCTGCGCCTGGGAACCAAACCTGGGCTGCCAAAGCAGAGCATACTAACTTAACCACTAGGCCACCAGGTCAGCCCCAACAAAATCCAATTTTATATAGTCTATATTCACATGTACGTATATTCTATATGTACTAAATGTATAGTCCTGAGATGACTTCCATTAAGGAAAAAAACAATAGACGGTAAGTTAGACTATGTTAAGTTCTGAACCATCCCCAAATTTCCTTAGTCACACAGTATATACATGAGAAACCTGAGGACTACAATGAATCCATAAAGATAACAAAATTACTTAACAAACAATGGATTTAAAAGGAACATACTGAATATAAAAATCATAATGGAAGCTGTAGTGATTTGGTGTATACTGTAGTCATTCTTAAAGGATTCATGTATTTTTTTAAAAAAAATATCTACCTATAAAAAATGACTAAAGAAACAAGAAAATTCTTTGTCCAGATAGTCATTTTATTTATTTAGTGTTACGCTATGAAATTCTTCTAAGTGATGAATGATACAAGGCAGGATTAGGGTCCATCACACGAAAATGTGGTACAAAAAACACCTGTGAATCATGGCACGTTCACACTGAATTTTGATAAGTCCTATATAGTGATGATGTGATCAAAAGATATTAATCCTATAAATTAAATTAAATTTAATAAGCTCCTGTTAACAGAAGGACTTTACTCTCAGTCCATCCACAAACAATCTACATTTAGAATACATTCTATCTAAAGACACAGCTATCATTAAGCCTTAAAGGCACAATTCCTCTCTCCTGCCACTTCTCCAATAGCTCACTCTTGTGAGCAGGAGACAAAGGGAAAAGAGAGGGTGTGCCTGAGGGAAGGAGGCTGCTGGTGGTAAAGAAAGGCATTCCTAGTGTGCAAGCGCCATATTGAGAATCTGAGAACTGCCTATACTGCCTATGAGAACTTGTTACTGCTCTTGGGCTTTGGCTAAATAACCTAATAATTTACTCAGTTTTGCAAAGAAATAAGGAACAGCCCTCAATCCACTCTCATTAATCTGTTTAGTCAGATCTGATTTGCATTGTACATTAGTACTCCCTCCATGGCAACTGAAGAATATTAAAAGTGATGCTAGAAAAAAAATTACCAGAAAGTGCTTCAGGCATTTTTTTTTCTTAACTAGGTGAGTCCAAAGGCAGAATGACTAGGTCCCCAAATTTCTAGGAATGACATCTCCTGTTGAGAGCAACCTCAAATATGCGCATGCTACAGCCCAACTTCTAAGAAGAAATTCTAGTTGTTTCATGAGAGTAAAGATACCAGCCAAGCAACAGCAGTAAACTGATTTCTTTTTTATGAGGATGTTATGCCTCATTTAGGAGATCTATTAAACTTCAGTTAAAATGAGACTTTGCTACCTTCTATGGCTTTAAGAAACATTGTCCTATTTTTCCATATTAACCATATGGGTGCGAAAAACTAGCTAGTGGTCCCTTCTAACGCTGTTAACTAAATGACTTTCAATAAGCGGACATTTGAAATTTCAACTGACTGCTAAATTACATGCTTTCTATAAACAAATGCACGCTAATGAATGGAAACACTAGGAGTAGCTACTATGTACTTAAAACATCCTTCATTTCTTCTGCAAATGTATTGAAACAAAATACTGAATATAAACGATTCATTATCTAATGCAAAAAATTGAAACTGTTGCTTTAAGGCAAGCAGAAAAAAGTAAACATGTGCCTCTCTATAGAATACCTTTAAGGAATAAGGTAAGTCATGGAGAACTGGGCAAAATTGACGTTCCTAAAGCCAACATTTTCACTTGTAATAAACCCACCCCTTAGTATACATTCATAGTGCAATTTCCTAAATTCTACTTCTGATTCTTTTTTATTTCTCATTTTACCAAGTAAAACTAAATTAAAGACAAAACTGCTAAAAACATTCAATGGAAATAAAACAGTTAAGTCACTTTAATTCATTGTATTTGTTGTCAAGCTAGATAGCTCCATGCCGTGTTTTATATTTATTCATGTTAATTTTCCTTATTTTTGACTCATTTTCCATCCTGCAGGAATTGTTTGTTGATACTGAAACTGTCACATAATGTCTTTGCTCTGTCTCCTTCCTTTCTGTTGTCATCAAGTTCATTAACCACCCTGTATCTTCACCCAAGGAGTTGACAAAGCATCGGATGGACCTCTCTAAGGACTGTTCCATGCCACTCCACTAGAGACTCCCTCGAAGCCAGGCTGACATCAAGCACCACTTTTTGGTATGACTGTTACTTAACATTTGCGTAATCCAGCCCTCCTTGACCTCATACTTCTCCAGCTTAATCATGTGACCGTGATGAAAGTTTTTTTTAAATGTCTTGCTGAACTGAAGGCACATGATTCTTGTAGTATTCTCCTGGTCTTACCACCAGAACTATGTCAAAAGATACAGAAACAGATGGGGCCAGCCCAGTGGCATAGCGGTTAAGTTCTCATGATCTGCTTCGGCGCCAAGGGTTTGCGGGTTTGGATCCTGGGTGCAGACCTAAACACTGCTCATCAAGCCACGCTGTAGCAGTACCCCACATATAAGACAGAAGAAGACTGGCACAGGTGTTAGCTCAGGGATAATGTTCCTCACCAAAAAAAACAATATAAAAATAGAAAGTGGATTCCTGGAGGGCAGACACTGTATCCTATCCATCGCTGAATTTCAAGTTTTAGACCCAGCAACTGCATGACATATATTAGATGGTCAATAATTATTTATCGGGAGAGTCTCAGGTTCTTGAAGAAGTTGATTTGTGGACCTAGCTATGCTACTTCCTTGCTGTGTGACTTTTAGTCTTTAAGAAGCTTGGTTCTAAATCTGAAACAAAGAAGTACTAAAAATTCTAAGCTCTTTTTCAGGTATAAAATTCTACCTAAAGTGACCACTCCTTACCTTGTAACAAAGTGGGTTGATGACCCATTTCCCTGACTCTCCATAGTTGTCTGAGAGAAATTTAAAATATATATTTTTAGTATGTCAATATGTCCTGAGATAAAAAACAATGTTTTGTCTCCATATTGTATAAAGCAAATATTTAATCACATATCTAAGAACTCAATACGATGCCAATCATCGGTAAGCTTGGATTTTTCATCCAACTGTCTAACATATGTAAATAGGAACTCAGAAACCCCTAAAACACTTTACTGGAAGTCAGGTGATCTTGGCATCAGTAGATTGACAATTCCTGGGAATGAGTAAACCTTTAATGACTCATCTTCAATCAGTCCTCCCAAAAGAGGGGGCTACCATCTTACTACGTTAAACTGAAGAATTCTGTGCACAACTAAGAGAAAGATGTATGATTTAAGTGTGAGCTTCATACAGACTGGGAGAATTATAAAACAAATATTCTAAATAACTCTAGCGTCTCTCTTTACTATGGCTAATTAGTGTGTGGGTGATAGAAATGGGGCACACACATCAAACACAAATTGACTTTGTCCAGCAAATTGCTTCCATCTGCCTCCTACTGGGAGTCACACTGATTTCTTGGCTATTTTCGTCCCATAAGTGGATCTGGTTATAGGGTTGGAAAACTGGGTATGCTGTGTTTTCAGCAGCTTTAGTTTAATGGGGTTTATGAATGAAATATGCCATTTTTATTACAAAGAGCAATTTACTAAGAGATTTTCTTCGTGGGGGAGGAATGAGGCATATGGGTAATGAATGGAGGTGTTAATTTCAGGGGAAAAAACAACATACACAGACAATATTCACCAACAGTTTGCTGTCCCTCAACTGATGAATTAATTTAATCTTTTTAGATTAGTTGTAGATAAGTTCTACTATTTACTATATTTTGAAAGAAATTAAAAGGCAATGGTTTCAATATTGTGGTCAACATTCGTTAACTTGTAAAATGGTAATAACTTACATACTCTGGAGCATCATTGTAAGGATGATGTGAGAGACAGCATAGAAAAGCATGCTGAATACTATAAAAGCTTATATAAATGTTAAATATAATTGTAGAGTACTATTATTGATGGTGAAATAAAATAGATGTTCATTTATTTAGAATTGAGAAATGTTTCTCAAGAACACTCAAAATTAATGATTGACGTTTACAGCAGCTACTCAGTTGGTCCATACTCTGCCCTGGGCCTCATCCCTCCTGCCTCCTGTCTCCCCTCCCTGGCCACATACAGGCAATAAAGAGGGTGGCAATGAAGCTGGATCCACTGGGGGCAGAGGTGTAGGCTACTCAAAGAGTAAGAAAAAACCAAGGTTCCAGACTCTTAATTCTCCAGCAAGGCAGTTATTTGGGGCATCTCTCACCAAGTGACCTGGATTGGAGGCTGGCAGCATTGCACAAAGCACCTCTCTGGGTGACGGAGTCATGTGAGGTTGTTGTCTGCACCTACCAGCTAATGTTTCTGTGGCTCTGTGTCACAAACAATTTGTTTCTACATCTTCTGCCATCAAGATCCTGGGAAAGACGTCCATACTCATTATCCATGAAAGGAGCTGATTGCCTAAATGATTTGCCTGTTTTCTACAGAGTGCGGAAAAAAAGATTAAAGATACTTTTAGCCACAAGATTACACTGTCAGCAGTCAGACTCTTCTCCTTTCCTTCTCTGTCTTTTCCTCATTCTCTAATAGAAATTGTAGATAAACTCATTTCCTGCTTGGATTGTTCATCTTGAATTCAAGAGCCCTGGAATATCTGTTAATCCTGTTCTAAAACTGGATGTGACATGAGGAAGGGAAGGGAGATGTAAAAAAGTGACACCTTGTTGGCTCACTTCTCAGGAAGGGGCACTGCAGAGGTAGATTGGAAACATTTGGACTTGTAAGCATGATGATCCAGGGAATCTGGGGACTGGCTTCTTGCCTGCATCCTCTCTCATCGTCAATTCCATCGCTCTATATTGCACCTGCAAGAGCTTCCCATCTGCCTCTGCCCAGCGTCCTCCAAAGTGGAAATGCAGTTGGGTGGAAGAAGGTTTTAGCACGGTAAGCCCTAGGCTACGTTCCATGCACACAAGAAAAATAAACTGAGTGACTTGCTGAGGAGTAGACCTTTCTCCATACTAATCAGTTTTAGGGAAGTGGTGACAAAGTAGTGGCAAAATCGCCGGAAGAATTTCCCTGTGGGCATCTCTGAGCCTCCTGAACTCGTGCCCTTCATGCACACATAGACACCTCCATCTCAATCCTGGCCCCTGGGAAAGGACACAATCACATAGCACCAATACTTCCAAAGGGGAAAGGCATAACACCTACTACTTGCTTTGGTGACAGACATGTTAAGTACTATCTCAGTTTATCCTCAGAGCAATCCTTTGAAGTCATTATTGTTATTACACCTATTTTACACATGAGATAACAGGCTTAGAGAGGTCACATAACTAGAGAAGATCACGCAACTAATAAATTGTGGAGCTAGAATTTCCATCCAGCCCTCGATGATGCCAAAGCCTTTATGTTTCATTGCTTTAGAAAGTTGGGTGCTTAAAATCTAGAATGTTCTATCCCATAGAAAAGACATTGCACATTTCCTATTTGTTTCCTCAGCTCGTTCGTGATAAAGTTTTATTTCAGCTCCTCAAGATAAGGCTGAAACACGATGTGCACAGTAGACCAGAATTCCTCTGAGTCCCACTGTGCCTCTGTGAGCACAGGAATTCTCTGGAGTTCAAACCTCAGACATAAACTGTGAGCTGCAGCCCCCTGAGCTTTGAATTTGGCCACTGCCTAGAAATTGAGCTCAGACTTGGGACCAGAAGCCCATCTTCCTGATCTCTAGGAGGGACTGTGGTAGAAGGACAAGTGATGGCTCCCCAGAAGCAAAGTGGGCTGAGTAGCCTGCTCAGGGCAAGGCTCAAGACAGTCAGCAGCCTTCTGAGAACGTACTCCAGCCTCAACAGTGCTTGGTCTTTATTTGGCCTTACGGAGACTCTTCTTGCTGATGATCTTAAAGAGCCACATGGAGAAGTATTTAATCAAACATGTAGACCGAAGAACTGGGAAGGGGTTACCAACATGTGTCTCACACTGGTAGATTAAGGCAACTCTTAATATTCTTAACTCTTACCATTCAAAAAAATTGATATTTAGTGATCTTTTTTGAGGACAGGAATTTTTCAAGGTGAAGAGAAATACGACATCATGATCGGGCCCTACAATGTTGTAGGAACAGAAAGAGGAAGGAGGTCAAGGAAGTTCGTATTGCTGGCAGTCAGGTGGTCCAGCTTTGCGTCCTGTTTCTTGCACTAACTAACTTCATGACCTTGGACAGTAACAACAACAATAAAAATAGTGATAACAACTTTTGTTCACTGAATTGTATGTGTTGAGAATTTGCTAAGTGCTTTATACGTACTATTTCATTTAGGATTTAGAACAACCCTATGAACTAGGTGTTATAAGTACGCTCTTAGAGATAGAGAAACTAAGGGGAGAGGAGTTGATATACCTTGCCCAAGGCCACAAAGCTAGTTAGTACCTAAGCTGGTAGTAGAACATAAATATGAATCCAACACTCAAACTTATAATCTTTAGACTACTTTGCTTCAAAGTGTCAGTTTCCTTAGCCATAAAATTCTGAACTTGCGTCACAGGATCTGCAAAGTGCTTGCCAGCCTAGCTCTGGGAGTCCACGGAGATCTAAAGACCTATAAGAAGTAAAACCCATGAGGCATTTTCTAGCACCAGCAAAACCAACTGAATCTGTATGCAGTCACTACACCCTACCAGAACTGGATTTATTTTTGACAAGTGGCTGTTTCCAGAAGTACAATTCTCAGATGACCAGATGATGCTATGTTCATTCAATTTAAAAACTTTGCACCATTCCTGGTTTTATAATCCCATCCCCCCAACAGCAGGAAAGAGTCCCCAAAAGGAGGAAATTTTACCTCAAGGAGCATTATCTGCTTAGCTGCAAACATATTCATCACATTCAGAGGCTAATCAGTGGCCAGAGTGCTCACGGGGCCAACACTGGGTGAGGAGGGTGGAAGAGGAGGTATCGTTTAGGTACCCACTGATATCTTTGCTATACACTGGACTGCATGGGCAGAGTAGACTCAGTTCTGGCAAGCACAGCCCATGCCAAGGACAAAAGACTGCACTAAGTCCACTTTGCCTTTCTTAGACCATCTCAAGTTTGGGAGAGCTCTAGGTATCTCGTTGCCTACATTCCTGTGTGCTTTTGAAGGTGCTGGAGGAAGAGAAAAGCATATATGGCAATGAATTGACTTGCGAGGCCTAGTCATAATCTGAAATTAAGGTACGCACGCAATGCAGAAGTATAATTTGCTATAAAAACATAGAGGAATCATTGATGAGTTGCCAAAAGCTAATTTGGGGCAGCGAAAGGAAGACTTGTTAACTCTACTAAGGGATACGAGTCTCCATCTAACCACACAGTCTGGGCAGCTGACAAGTCTCCTTCATCTTCCAGACCAAGTGAAATGGTCCAGGCCATGGTTAGGCTGTGAGGGGAGCCCCAAACAACAAGATGTCGTTTAGCAAGATAGCTTGGTTAAGTCAACCTCTCCTTAAAAAAGGGCTCCAGTGTCTTCTGAACAAACGTAAAATAACAGAAGCACAATATCAAAGTTCTTTAATATCTCTCATAAACTTTAATAATGCCACAATGTTCAAACACAATGGTAGTATTTTGACCACAGGCAAATACGGAAGTGGTGCTAGGAAACCTGACAAATGCTACCAGAACACACCCCTCAGAGATTTCCTTCGTCTAGTTCATATTTGACCTTTTGCTCAAATTTTTAGTCCATTTGATCCTTCATGAAGGAAATAAGGAGGATGTTGGAATAGTAATTTTCAATATCCAGATTCCAGACATATCAGCCTGCTACAGACAGAACTCAAATCCAAGGCATTCCTGGAATCCCCATGTTAATTACCACATTATCAAGTCCTGGAAGGACTGTGAGCTATTGTATAAGGATTCTGAGTAACTCGATTCCCCTAATGAACTCGAGCCACCCAGACAATGGAATGAACTGCCTGTTGCCAGTCTGGGCTGCTGCCTCTCACCCCCACAGTCTCGGAGCCTTGGCCTCTCCTGGGTTTGGCACATGGCCTGTCCTTTCCCACTGTCAGCCTCCTTGGCGTTGCTTGGCAGTCTTCATCTTCCACACGGACAGCCCAGAGTCTGGTCCCGCCCCTTTCCTTGACCCAGCTGCTGCCACTTGTGCTGCAGTGTCTGTTCATTCATCACCACCACTGCCTTCTATTCTCTTGGTACTGCACTGTTCTGCCTGGGTTACCAGCTGAGGCTCTGAGATCCCCAACTCCAGCTGTTTTCTGCACCACAGCCATGCTCACATAGACCTTGTGCTCCAGTGATGAATCCAGGAGGAATTCCGTTGCTCATTGCTGCCAGGTGAACTTGGACTTCTGCTTTTGAGCTTCTTCAGCCTACTCACCCTACCCATTTAACTCTAAAACCCTTTTGATCAATGCTTCTCAACTTTAATGTGCATTTGAATCAACTGAGGGTTGGTTAAAATGCAGATTATGACTCAGCAGGTCTGGAGTGGGGCTTGAGATTCTGCATTTCTTACAGCTTCCCAGGTCATAGCAATTTGCTGGTCAGGATCACGTTTGAATGGCAAAGCTCTAGGAAAGGGGCTCTGTCCTATTCATCTTTGCACTCCTGGAATTTCAACCTTATTATCACTGCCACCGCTTAGGGAGACCTTTCTCATATGCGATAGTAGAGATACCAAGGTGATTATGACACAACCTCTGCCCTCAAGGACGCATAGTCTGGGGCAGAGTTTCTCAACCTCAGCACTATTGACATTTTGGGCTGATAATTCTTTGTTGCGGGGCTGCCCTGTGAATTATGTTTAGCAGCATCCCTGGCCTCTAGGCACTATATATCAATAGCATCTCTACCCACTAGATATCAGTACAACCCAGCTGTGAAAACAAAACTTGTCTCAAGGATTGTCAAACGTCCTCTGGGGGGCAAAACTGTCCCTAGATGAGAACCACTGGTCTGGGGGGGGGCGACAGACAAGTAAATTAATACAGGCATACCTCAGAGATACTGTGGGTTCGGTTCCTGACCACCACAAGAAAGTGAGTCATAGGAATTTTTTGGTCTCCCAGTGCATATAAAAGTTCTGTTTACACTATACTGTAGTCTAGGAAGTATGCAATAACATTCCGTCTAAAAAAAAAATAACCCTGTACATCCCTTAATTTAAAAATACTCTATTTCTAAAAACTGCTAACCATCATCTGAGCCTTCAGCGAGTCGTAATCTTTTTGCTCAATGTTGATGGCTGCTGACTGATCAAGGTGGTGGCTGCTGAAGGTTGGGGTGGCTAGTTCTTGAACTAAGACAAAAATGAACTTTGCTGCATCAGTCGACTCTTCCTGTCACAAACGATTTCTCTGTAGCATGCGATGCTGTTTGAAAACATTTTACCCACTGTAGAACTTCTTTCAAAATTAGAATTGATCCTCTCAAACCCTGCTGCTGCTTTAGCAATGAAGTTTATGTCATATTCTAAATCCTTTGTTGTCATTTCAACAATCTTCACAACATCTTCACCAGGAATAGATTCCATCTCAAGAAACCACTTTGTTTGCTCAACTATAAGAAGCAATTCATCCATTAAAGTTTTATCATGAGATTGCAGCAATTCAGTCACATCTTCAAGCGCCACTTCTAATTCTAGTTCTCCTGCTATTTCTACCACATCTGCAGTTACTTCCTCCACTGAAGTCTTGAACGCCTCAAAGGCATCCATGAGGGTTGGAATCAACTTCTTCCAAACTCCTATTAATGTCAACATTTTGACCTCTCCCTATGAATCACAAATGTTCTTAATGGCATCTCGAATGGTGGATCCTTTCCACAAGGCTTTCAATTTACTTTGCCCAGAAGCATCAGAGGAATCACTATCTATGGCAGCTACAGCCTTAGGAAATGTATTTCTTAAACAGTAAGACTTGAAAGTCAAAATCACTCCTTAATCCACGGGCTGCAAATTGGATGTTACATCAGCAGGCATGAAAACAACATTCATCTCATTGTACATCTCCATCAGAGCTCTTGGGTGATCAGGGGCATTGTCAATGAGCAGTAATATTTTGAAAGAAACCTTTTCTGAGTAGTAGGTCTCAACAGTAGGCTTAAAATATTCAGTAAACCATGTTGTAAACAGATGAGCTGTTATCCAGGCTTTGTTCTTCCATTTACACAGCACAGGCAGAGTAGATATAGCATAATTCTTAAAAGCCCTAGGATTTCAGAACAGTAAATGACCAGTGGCTTCAAATGAAAGTCACCAGCTGCATTAGCTCCTACCAAGATAGTCAGCCTGTCCTTTGATGCTTTGAAGCCAGGCACTGACTTCTCCTCTCTAGCTATGAAAGTCTTAGATGGCATCTTCTTCCAATATAAGGCTGTTTTGTCTACACTGAAAATCTGCTGTTTAGCATAGCTACTTTCAGCAATTATCTGAGCTAGATCTTCTGGATAACTTGCTGCAGCTTCTACATCAGCACTTGCTGCTTCACCTTGTACTTTTATGTTATGGCGATGGCTTTCCTTAAACCTTGTGAACCAACCTCTGCCAGCTTCAAACTTTTCTTCTGCAGCTTCCTCACCTCTCTCAGCCTTCATAGAATTGAAGAGAGTTAGGGCCTTGTTTTGGATGAAGCTTTGGCTTAAGGGAATGACGTGGCTGCTTTGATCTTCTATCCAGACCACTAAAACTTCCTCCATCTCAGCAATAAGGATGTTCCACTTGTTATCATTTGTGTGTTCACTAGAGTAGCACTTTTAATTTACTTCAAGAACTTTTCCTTTGCACTCACAACTTGGCTAACTGTTGGGCATGTAAGAGCCCAGCTTGTGGCCTATCCTGGCTTTTGACGCACCTTCCTCACTAAGCTTAATCATGTCTAGCTTTTGATTTAAAGTCAGAGACGTGAGACTCTTCCTTTCACTTGAACACTTAGAGGCCATTGTAGGGTTATTAATTGGCCGAATTTCAATATTGTTGTGTCTCAGGGAACAGGGCATCTCCCCAGGCGAGGGAGAGAGAGAGGGAAATGGCCAGTCAGTGGAGCAGTCAGAATACACACATTTATCAATTAAGTTCACCATCTCATATGGGCATGGCTCATGCTGCCTCAAAACAATTACAATAGTAACAGCAAAGATCACTGATCATAGATCACCTAACAAATAAAATAATAATGAAAATTTTTGAAATATTGCGAAAATTACCAAGATGTGACACAGAGACACGAAGTGAGCAAATGCTGTTGGAAAAACAGTGCCAAGAGACTTGCTCGACTCAGGGTTGCCACAAACCTTCAATCTGTGAAAAACGCAGTACCTTTGAAGAGCGATAAAGCAATGCACAATAAAAGGAGGGATGCCTCTAACTGAAATGATGGATGAAGTTACAGAGCTGTGTACACACTATTCAGGAAAAGGGGTTACTAGCATTTCAGAATGTGTGATGAGCATCTGGCACATAGTAAGTCTTCAAGTAAAGCTCGTTAGATAAACAAATGAACTGCTGATGTCCTCATGTTCCCTGGTAACTACAGCAATTTACCTTTCTGGCCTCGTCTAGTGGAAACCAGACTTGCACATTCCAAAGACAAACATCTAACTACTTCACCGACATAATGAATTTCCATGGATATATTTACCAGGTGCATTACAAGGGAAGAAAGCAAACTCATCTTTCAGAGTAATTCAGATGGATTATAGATATTTGTAAGAAAATGAGACTGCTGCAATAATAAACAACTGTTTTCTAAAAGGAAAGTTTAGAAAACTGCTTTTTTGGCATTATTATGCACACTCATATTAGAAAATGACAAAAAGGAATGTGTGTGCATATATCTCTAAATGAATTCAAGCAGATTCAAGCATTTTGTAGACTGGCTCACCTTAATGCGTGCTCTTAAGCAGCTGTGTCTTTTCCACTACAGGTTTTGTGAGGATGAACACATCTCTAAGGCACTGTCTATTATGAGATGCTCATGCTCCTACACAGATGCATGACATCTGACCACACATAAATAGGATGGCAAGCCAGAGAACAGATAAGCTTGGGGAACCTGAGTAAGAGGGAAGCCAGGGAGGGCCCACATTTACCGAATGGAGGAGATGAGGAACAGAGCTGTGGAGTTGTGGTCGTAGCGTCAGATGGTAGAGCAAAGATAAATAATGTCAGCATTTGGACTCATATAATGAGGTTGCAAGTTGAAGATGTTTGGGTTATTTATCTTAATATAGACGCAGGAATAGAGAAGAGTATGAGTGTGAAGCAGAACAATAAGTCTATAACTGGAGAGTACAGAGGTGCAAGGGCATCTGAGGACAAACAAAAAGAAGAGGAATGGAGAAGGGGGGTGCATAGCATGGAACATTCCAGTGCAAACTTTTAGACACGTACTTGGTAGATGTTATTATCCCTTAATATTTTGTAAATGGAAGCCAAAAATAGGCCCACGGGGGAAGTTCTTGGAAATATATACCTATCGGACTGGAATACCCACAGCTGCCAAAGGAAAGTGTGACACTTGGTCCCATTGCCAAAGTCAGCAAGCCTTTGCCCAAATAACGGCAAACCTTTCCTTTCAGAATAAAGTTTCTTCATTTAAGCCCCAATGTCAATTCCTGCACAAGAGTGGAAATCAGCAGATCTGAAGGTGAGCCAGACCCCATGGCTAGTTGGCTACATGAAAAAACATTTTTGCTCCAATTTTCCTATCTGGAGAATGGGGAAGTTAATATTTTCCACCAACCTATGCTGAAGGAATATTGTGATGAGTCAGAAGACAAATCACTAATTTTTTGTTTAATGAAGAGTGTTGCATTTACTGTAGTAAAGGCTTCTTCTGTTTCAGTTCATAAATTGAAAAAATCATGATATAAATAATTCAAACTAAGAAAACCAAAAACCCTCGGACAACACTCCCTTTTGGTTTTAGTATTAGAAATGGGCTCGAGGGGTCTAGTCTCTTTCACGGGCAGCCAAAGCTCCTGGTACCTGAGGGGTCTAGTTAGCCTGAGGGGTCTAGTTAGTAAGTTAGTCTCCTTTGTTCACAAAAAGGAAACAAATCCACAAATGTCAATTTAGGACTATTGTCCCATGTTCTATCTAATTTGTGCCTTTCAGTAGCATGGGATAACAGCAAAGGCTCTGGAACCCTCCAGAGGGGAAAATGGGTAGTTAGTACAGTAGTATTAGCTGCCACTGGCAGCACTGGGTTGTGACAATGCAACATCCTGAGCAACCAACTCTGAAGACAGTTGCCAGTTCTGTCTCATTAACAGCAAGAAAAAACCGCGAAGAGATTCAGCAAAAAGAAATAATAAAATGAAATAAAACAATACAAATCAAAACAAACACTACTCAAGAGAGTTTTGCTTCTCAAGCCTAAGAAACCTATTTGGGTCCAATATACAGACTATTAGAGAATTGCTGGTCCCTACTAAAGCATGGGAGTTGCTCTTCTTTTGCGGCACCTGCCTTCTGCTAGTTTCTGAATAGAAAGTGCCTCACGATTTGTTGCAGTGAGATTATCTTAATAATTCTTTCCGTGTGAAAGGAGCAGTAAATCTGACCGGAATGATAGCAATCTAACAGAATAGCAGCATGGCATGCCAACTACAGCCTCAAGATCTGGATTCTCAAGCAATCACTACTTTGCTGTATCACCTTGGGCAAGTCTGTACCTCATGTTAGTTTCTTCTTGCGCAAAGTGACAAGACTGAGCTAGACAACTCTCAGACCTGTAGGAAGAGACACAGAGGGTGGAGTGGAAGTCACAGTATATGTTGATGCAACATGTGATGGAAACCAGTAACTCCTCAGATTGAGTGGACCTGGGTCATCTCTGCTGAGCAGTAAATGAGAATCAGCAGCTTGGTTTTATTCTTTTGTTTGTTTGTTTTTGTTTTTTGGGTTTTTTTGTTTTTGTTTTCTGAGGAAGATTAGCCCTGAACTAACATCTCCCGCCAATCCTCCTCTCTTTTTTTGCTGAGGAAGACTGGCCCTGAGGTAATATACACGCCCATCTTCCTCTTCTTTATATGTGGGACACCTACCACAGCATGGTTTGACAAGCTGTGTGTAGGTCTGCACCTGGGATCCAAACCAGCGAACCCTGGGCTGCCGAAGCAGAATGTGCAAACTTAACTGCTGCGCCACTGGGCTGGCCCTGAGAAGAAGCAGATTGGGAAGTAATGCTGTAAAGCTCTGAGCCCAGGACTTCCGGGAATCATAGCTAATAATCTAGTGCTGTACTTCCCTCAGTAAGAAGAAGGAATTTCTCTTTTGGAGAAAAATCAAAACAAAATAAAAACAAACCCCTAAAGGTGTGCTGGGCTCACAATTCTTTCCGACAGCGGTTTAGTCCTGCCAGGCAGGTGGGAGCCAAGTAGACGCCACAGAGACGAGACAGTGGGCTGATTAGCTCCACTGGGAGTGCTGCGTAGGGTAAAGCTTTGTCATCCCATCTCTTTGAAGAGGCATTCTCTGGAGACCTTTAAAAATAGGACACGCTCTCAGCAGGCAAGATGACAGGAAATGAATCTGCCTGGGGGAAGTGGATAGAGAAGACAGCCTTCCAAATATTTGGGGCACTGGGTCCTGTGGACAGTTGGACTCCAAAGCAAATGGAGATATTGAAATTATGTTTATTCAACCTGAAACTCCTAGACACAGTGAAATATCCAGTTGAATCAACTATTTTGCAGGGGAAAGGAAAAAACCTCCGCTAGTGAAATCAAACTTGTTTTTGTTATTGTTGATGTTTCTTTATTATTATTATTGATGTATTTTTACTGAATTTAGCTTTCAAGGGGCCAGATACCAAAGTTACAGTGCTTCAGGCAAAATCTCATTTCTTTCCTATTTACCTTCTTAGTCAAGGTGCATTTTTAATGTTTTGGACAAGAACTACCTTTTCAACACAGGAAGAAAGTTTGTGGGGATTTGCTGCAGCTCCCGCTGTGCTCCACAGTGATCAAAAGAAGCTCCTCCCTAGGGAGAAGGGCTCCAGGTGCTGGACGGCGCACACATAAAAAGCACCTGTGATTTTGGCTGTACCCGTTTGGTCCCAACCACCTCCCTAAAACTGGTTATTGACATATTCCTGTGTCTAAGCAATTCATATTGTGTAAAGAAATGATAACCTGAATATTTTACTTACTCAACAAATACTTTTCATTGAGATGTAATTTACATACCATAAGATTTACCCTGTTAAAGTGTATAATTCAGTGGTTTCTAGTATATTCACAAGGTGTGTAACCATCACCATTCCCTAATTCCAGAACATTTTAATCACCCAAAAAAGAAACCTTGTACCAATTACCAGTCACCCCTAATTTCCCCCTCCCCCAGCCCCTGGCAATCACTAACCTACTTGCTGTCTTTATGTATTGGCCTATTCTGGATATTTCATATAAATGGCATCATACAACATGTGGCCTTTTGTGGCTGGCTTCTTTCACTCGGCATAATGTTTTCTAGTTCCTAAGGCAGCATGTGTCAGCACTAATCTTTTAAGCAATTATGATGTAAAAGACAGCTAGGTATTAAAGTTTTTCTCTTCTTCCAGAGGTATAGAGTTGGAGCAGACTCAACTCACCTTCATGACCTACTCTGGATGTCACGGTCGCAGGCAGTATATTTATAGTGCAGACCAAGGGTTACCATCACCAAAAGTAGCTGGGTTAACCCAATGGGACATGGCAAATTTTACAGAACATAAGCAAGAGACAGGACATAACTGGGGATTGAGGAGAGAAAATACAAGATAAAGGAAGTGTCCAAAGGGCACAGTTAAGATCTGAGTACTGGGGGAGAGACCAAGTAAGAGAGAAAGAGCAGTGAGCAAGACAAGGTCAGTGGCCAGGGATGTAGGCCAAGCAGCCACGGATCTAAGTATCTGGGTCTATAGCAGCAGCCCTGACTAAGGGCATGGGCTCCAGAGTTCTCTGCCACAGAACCACAGAATATCTGCACTGGAGCTGTCTTCCGCAACTCCATCACTTTAAAGGTAAACATTCTGAGCCCCAGAGAGGCTAAGAAATCTCCCCAAGCTCACAAACCTTAGGGATTACCTCCTTAGTCTCCTTCCCCTCAGTAGGATACATTTTCCACAATATCTTACTGCCATAGTCCCAACAGCTGGATTTGGCGACACGTCAGTGTCAAAATGCAGGTCAGGTGGCATATACTCACACACCCTCATGCTATGCAAGAGTCAGCTGAAGGTCTGAAGATATTTTTACATTAGCTCAAAAAGAAAAATTTGGTGTCCTTTGATCTAATCCCTGTTGGTTAATTGTTTAAACATATGGGGTTCCTTTATATTTTAAATAAGTTTCATAAATTAGTATCAATCTATAGGTTTAGAAACTGAAAGAAATGAATGAAGTTCCCTAAAAGGTCAGCCAGTGGAAAAGGCCTAATTCTGTACTGTGATTAGAACAGTCATGTCCAGAATATGCACATAAATTTCATGGAATAACCACTAAAGAGTGTTTACTGTTCAACAGCATTGTAAAATTAACAGATCAAAAGGCATGATTCCCAGAGCACTTTGCCGTTTAAAATTCAGAGCTGTGGCTTTTTAATCAATTTCTGCTGGAATCACGTTACAGAGGAAATGTTTGTTCCTTCAGAAAAATAAAAAGGAAATTAAAAATAAACACACCTTAACAGCTTTGAGATGGGTTAAAATTTTCTTGGTACATTCATATAACAAAACAATTGAAGGCATTAAATGGTGGTATAGATGTAGGTTTACTGACATGGAGAGTCTGACAACTTGCTAAGAGAATAAAGATCACAGAAGAATATTTACAGATTGATGTCTATACATCTTATAAAAAATATATATATATAAATTTATATTTGAGTATATATAGAAAGAAAACATCTGGAGGGACATCCATAAAATATGGAGAATTATATCCCCAAGTTGTGGAATTATAAGAGGATTTAGTTTTTGTTTTGTTTGTTTTATTGTTCTCTTATCTTTATCTTCTAATATTTATGAAATGAACACGCATTACTTTATAATTAAAAATGTTAAAAACAGACTTCGTTTTGAAGATTGTGATTGTAAGACCGGTTCCTTATTTGTTCTACAAAAATATCTTTTGGAATCCATGACAAAGTAAGACGAAGTTGTCCTTACCATCTTCAGAAACTCAGGAAGTACTCAATTATTCTGCATCAAAAATGAATCAATACAAAGGGAAGCTTACGAAAGGAAACAAACACGTGGGGTCTTGACCTACTCTCCATCCTCCCTGCCTGCTTCTATGCCCTTGAGTCTCAAAGAGGTACAGCTCCTTTTCACTCCTTTTGATTTCTTAAATCAGCATCTTCTGTCTAGGTGAAACAAAAAATTTGTGCTTTAGGATTTATCTTCAAGCTTTATGCTGTCTACTTGATATAGGAAACAGGCAAGTCACCTCCACCTTATTGCAATGTTTACAGGAGCATCTTTTCAGTGGGCACATTTGCTGAGCTTGTTTTCACCCACCTCTACCTCACAGGAAAGTCCTCTTAATAGGGCACTTTGAATCACCCTATTTGCTTATTCATGAGGTTGAAAGCTACAAGAATAGATCATGTTTATGTTACAAGGGATCAAACTACCAGGGTCATCATGATAAACAATCATGAGAGGCATCAGTTTCACCATAGATTATATTAATGGTTTTGTCTAGAGGTGTATGGTGCACATCCTCTAAAAGTGGTCCAGGAGAGAGAGAGATTCTCCTTAGTCTCCTATAAATTTCACAAGTACTTTAAAAGATGTACTTCTAATTTCAAAACCAATGGAAATTCATTGCTTCATTGAAAAATACAAGATGGGATTGGATACCAAGCTGATCACATAAATAAAATCAGAAGTTCTTACTTGTAGATCTGGAATCATGGATTGTCACACATAGTGTAAGACTTTATCAATTGTAGCAAAGGCAGGTTAGTTTTCTATCTTACAATGTTTAACAATTATTCTCATGTTCTCAAGGTCTATTGCTCCAGTTTTTAACAGCTTTATTCAGGTACTATTAACATACAATAAACTGAACATATTTAAAGTGTTCAATTTCACAAATTTCATAAGTTTTGAAACACGTATCTGTGAAACTACTGCCACAATCAAGATAATGGACAATCCACCACCTCCAAAAGTTTCCTCGTACACCTATTTGTTTCCTCCTCAACCAACCACTGATCTTTGTGTCACTATAGATTAGTTTGAATTTCCAACAGTTTTACAAAAATGGAATGATCCATTAGGTACTTTGGGGGGGGGGTGAGTCTGGCTTCTTTCATTCAGCATAATTATTTTCAGAGTCAACCATGTTGTTTCATGTATAAATAGCAAATTTTTTAAAATTTCCGAACAATTTTGTAGTGTGTGGATATACCACAATTTGTCTACTCATTCACTTGTTAATAGACATCTGGGTTGTTTGCAAATGTACAAGTCTTAGTATAGACAGATGCTTTATTTTCTCTTGGGTAAATACCAAAGAGTAGAATGACTGGATTAAGTGGTAGGTGTATGTTTAGCTTCTTAAGAAACTATCTCCTAATGTGATTATACCATTTTACATTCCAGCCAGCAATGTAGGGGAGTCCTAAGCCCTCCATGTACTCACAAATATTTGGTATGGTCTTCTTAATTGTAGCCATTCTATTCGGTACACAGCGATTTTTCATTGTGGTTATAATTTGCCTTTCCTTAGTGACTAATGATATTGAGCATCTTTTCATGTTTGTTACCTGTATATTTTTTTTTTAGTGAAATATCTGCTCAAATCTTTTCTCAATTTTTATGGTATATTTTCTTAATTGTTGAATTGTGAGCATTCTTTATGTATTCTGCATAGAAGCCTTTCGTTAGAGAAATATTTGCCAGTATTTTCTTTTAGTCTGGCTTATTTTTCGTTCACTGAATAATGTCTTTTGAAGAGTAGAAGGTTCATATTTTATCAGCTTTTTTCTTTAACAGATCATGTTTTCAGTGACCTAAGAAATGTTTGCCTAACCTAAGGTTTCAAAGATTTTCTTCAAAAAGTTTTATAGTTTATGATCCATGTTGAATTAATTTTTGCAATATAAGTGACGTATAGATTAAAATTCCTTTTTTTCTGTGCTTATGGGTATCTAATATTTCTAGCAATATTTGTTCCTCATTGACTTGCCTTTGCATTTTGTTTTTTAAAAAATTGTTCATATACATGTGGATCTATTTCTAAACTCTTCACTTTGTTTGATTGATCTTTTTATTTTTATTCCACTACCATACTATCTTGACTACCGTAGTTATAAAATAAGTCTTGAAATCAGGTCGTGTTATGCCCCCAATTTTGTTCTTCTTTTTCAAAGTTGTTTTAACTATTCTAGGTTCTTCATATGTCCAAACGAACTTTAGAAAGAACCTGACAATTTCTACCAAAAAAAGGAAAGTCTACCAGGATTTTCATTGGGATTATGTTGAATCTCTAGACCAATTTGGAAATAATTAATATCTTAAAAATGCTGAGTCTTCATGAAAGGTACATCTCTCCATTTACTTAGGTTTCCTTTAATTTCTCTCAGCAAAATTGTATAGTTTTCAGTGTATAGGTCTTGCCTATACAGATTTATCCCTCAGTATTTCATATTTTTGATGATATTGTAAATGGTATTATTTCTCTAATACCAATTTACATTTATTGCTAGTATATAGAAATACAATTAATTTTTGCATATTGATCTTGTACCCTGCAAACTTGTTAAACTCCCTTCCTAGTTTTAGCAGTTTTATGTTTGTAGATTCCATTGGATTTTCAGTACAGACAAGCATGTTGTCTGTGAATACAGAGAGTTTTACTTCTGTCTTTCCAATATTTCCCCTTTATTGCACTGGCTAGAATCTCCAGTATAACACTGAATAAACTTGGTGAGATCAGATGTCCTTGTCTTGTTCCTGATCTTAGAGGAAACGCATTCAGTCTTTCACTGTGAAGTGAGACGTTAGTTTCACATTTCTCATGTATGTCCTTTATTAGGCTGAAGAACTTCCCTTCTATTTCTAGTTTTTCTGAGAGTTTTTATTAGGAATGGATGCTGGATTTAGTCATCGCTTTTTCCACATCTATTGAGATGACCATATGTTCTTCCTTTTTTAGTTTGTTAATATGATGCTCTTCAGCATAATGATATGGTTACTACTTTATTATTTTTGCTGCTGTTAAATTCCAAAACAGAGCAATTTTCTGAATAAGCAGAAGGTTAGTCAAGGTTACTGCCTCCATGACATTAGATTGGACTGAGCGAAATAAAATAGTTATTTTTATAAAAAATAACTATTTTCTTTTCTAAGAATGCTCTTTTGAATTTCAATTGTTTAAATCTTTTACAACTGCCTTTCTGTCTACATTTTCCAAATCCAGCTGGGCTGGTTCTGAACTAGCATTAGAAAAGGAAAAAAGTGCACTGAATTTTAAAGTTGATATGTAACTTAAAATGTGGCCTCAAATCATGATCTCTACCTGAAGAATTGGTTAAAATAGATAAAGACAAATAAATATGAATCACATCTTTAATGGCACTCTCTTATCCAAAATAAACCTTCTGGAACACTTATCTAACGTCTTTTCATGAAACTAGAGTAGCAATCATCTTAGAAAACGATTTTCCAGTAACGGAGTCCCAGAGATATGAATTTATCTAAGTTTTACCTTGGTTCTATGTAGCCTTTGGCACGTGGTTACAATACATTAAGAAACAAAAGGGGGGAATACTGAAAAGCTTCTTCCAATGAGAACATTTGTCACTGGGCTGTATCAAGAAATGAACCTGGGCATGCCACCAAGATAAGTAATTGCACAGGCCTCAGACCAATTTAAATTGTGTACTACAGACCTTCTATGTAGAAAGAAGTTTGTAGGTTTTGTATTCAATTGGTACGTAGAAAAAACATCATATGAAAGTGCTTTGTTCTCTAAGCAGGACCTGAGTTTCTATCGTTAAGACAACCTCTGTGGGTACCTAGAACAACTTGACATGGAAGGCATGATGAAAAGGCAAGTGCTGGTTTATGCTGATCATGGTCAATTCTGCAATTTAAGGGCGTAAAGAGATCGAGAAGTAGACTTGCCACTTGGGTGCTAGGAAAAAAGTAATTTGCTAAAAGGAACACCACTTGAATAAGTTTAGATACCTCTGCAAAGCAACGTATTCACTTCATTGGAAAAAACCTGGAGAAATTCAAAGGGCTTAAAGGATTAGAAGGATTTTTTTCTATTAATTTGAGCACTCTGTATGAATACAGAATTTGATTAAATACTAATAAATGTTTTACATAAAAAATCTGCTTAGTTTATTATAAATATTAAAATTAGGAGTATATTTCTCTGTTCAAGAATGATAAAAATTTAGGGGCTGGCCCCATGGCTGAGTGGTTAAGTTCGTGCCTTCCACTTCAGCAGCCCAGAGTTTAGCTAGTTCAGATCCTGGGCATGGACCTAGCACCACTCATCAAGCCATGTTGAGGTGGCGTCCCACACAGAAGAACTAGAAGGACATACAACTATGTACTGGGGGCTTTTGGGGAGAAGAAGAAAAAAATGCTAAGATAAAATGATAAAAATTTAGCTGAGATCATGAGTTTTCACAACAAAACGATTTTCCATTCTCAAAGTTTGTTTCTCTTTTAAAATAGCTATAAGCATGAATTCAAGAACATCAGCTTGTAAAGAAAATTTTTCCACCATTTTTAACGGCTAAATATCATTTCCAAATTAATTTATGACAAAAAGTCTGAATTGTTACATAGGTCATATGGGATTTACAAGTATAATAATATAATGTCCATAATACTCAATATATTCAGTTTACAAACTTAAAGTTCCAGGAGTACATATATCCATTTAAACGTTCACTGATATTCAACTGTTTAATTAGAATGGAACACCTGTTGATCTCAGATTGTACTTTTACAGAATTATAGAGGCCAACATTTTACCCAAGTGGTCATTAATTCAGAAAAAGTTCTTTTTGATTAAATTACCAGTTGGACTGATATTCTCATAAACTGACTGGTTATTGCTTACGTATAGGCCAAGGCTGACTGAGACATTATATGGATGTCAATGTAGTCAAGACTATTAATAATGAAATCATCAAAAGGGTCAAATAAAATGATTCTGAAATCAATATGCAACTTCAGATTAACATAAAGAGGAGATGCAACTCATTAAATCAACTTATTCCACTCAATTCTTTGGGAAGAAGTATGCTTTCCTTTTAATTTGGCAAGGAATCTTTATAACCTGCATGCTTCCATATACCATTGCTAAAACACTTGTGAATTTCAATGAGTTTAGTCACTCTGAGCAAAAACTCAGAGTCAAAGAAAACGTGGATGCGCCACAAACACTTTTGCGTAAACAAATATAAAATAAATTTAGAAAACAAAAGACTAGGCTACCTTATCAGGAATATTAGAAAAAGTAAACCTGGTTGATTTGGTCATTATGATCTTCTAGGGACTGAATTATATTTTTCTCAGAATCTGCTCCCAGCATCTTCCAAAACATTTATGAATGGAGATGCACTGGGTAGAACAGGTCCACTTGTAATTCTAAAGCTACCGAGTCTTGAGGCCCTCAGAGCCTTCCATGTAACAGATGAGGTTTAAAAATCACCAAATTTGAGATTACTGACTTCTGCCCCCACCCTGCTTCTTTACCAGTCATTATTTGGGTATTTGAATGCAGTCTTGGGAAGTATTGTAATAGCATATAGGTTTCTTTTTTCAGATTTTCTCACTGTAATTCAATGAAAAACCTGGATAACCCTGCTTAAAACTATTTTGGTGAAAACTGAATCATAAAGATAACCAGCATGGGGAAAGATAGCATAACTGCACTGTGATAAATGACTTTGTAGGCCCAGTGACAATGACAGATTCTCAGGACACTATTTGTCGGCATTTTGTCACAAAGTGCCAGTGTGATCTTCCGTTAAAAAGCTTCCATCCACTGCACACACAAGGTTTGTGTGTAAATTCACATTCCAAAGTATTTCCTGCACCTTAAAATATAACCCTCAGTGATGTGCACCAGTGTGCCACAAAGACGTAGCCATACGAAAGAAGGGAGTATGTGTCAGAGCTAGAAATAGATGAATAAACAAAACAATCCCTATGGTGCAAGATCTCTCATTTTATTGGTCAGAGAGACACACAATCAGTGTAACTGTGTGAAGTGAGAACTTTCAGGGGAGAGTCAGGAGAAGGCTTCCCAGAGAGGACGGCATTGAAGTTGTACTGGAAAAATGAAATGGTGTTTGCCAGGCAGATAATTCAGAAGTCACTGATATTTGATTTTAAGATGTATTTCTATACTACCTTTGAATAACAGTAGATCTAAAATTAGAATTTGAGCAATATTATATTGATGTGTAATAGCCGTTAAGGCAAACTGCCTGTTCTGTATACCACTTCTTCCACTAAACTATTAGTACACTTTTAGGCATGGTATTTAACGTTCCTGGGCCTCAGTTTCTTCATCTGCAAAATGGGGATAATAACAGTACCTAACGTACAGTGACATTGGCAGGATTCAATGGCAGAGACATTTAAAGTGTTTAGTACAGTGGCTGGTACCTAGTAAGCACTCAACAAATGTTAACTATTATTGTGATTATTAACATTCTCCTCATCTTACAGGTGATAAAATAAAGCCATAGTGCCCTCATTTCCTAACCTGTAAAATACGGTTGATAGAAGTATTTACTTTCAAGTGCTGCTGTAGAATAAGGATTTGAAGCTAGGTAGTTTGAGGCCAGAGCCTGTGGGCAGGACGGCCACACTCTAACAAGTTCTCCACACATCTGGCTGCCCCAGCATCACGGACACATCTGCTCTGATGTGATGTGCTGAGAGCTGACAACCTCTGAGAACCTCAACTGGACTTTGCCTCTGCAGGTGCTTCCCATATTAGCTCATTAGATTGCAAAACAGTTTTTAATTCTTATTTTTTAAATTCTAGGCTGCCCTGTAATTTTATTAACATTTGAGTAGGTTTTGTTAGGCTGTGGGGTGGAGAACAAGAAATGGGGCACCCAGGCTTCATACAAGAGAGACTTTTCCCCTTTGTCACATCCTTAGAGATCCCTACAGACAACTTCAAAGAGCTTCCTTAGCTTAACGAGGGGTCCCTAGGAGCAGGTCAACAGCCCCATTTAATGAAATTGTTCCCAGAGAAGGAGTGGAAAAACAGAATGAAGTGCCTTCACAGGCTCTTCAAAAATCTCTTCAAAAACAAGGCTCCAGAATGACCTGATGGTCCTATTAGATATAGATTGCAGGGCCCCACCTCCAGAGTTCCCGATTCAGTAGGTTTGGGATGGGGTCTGGAGTTTGCCTTTCTAGCAAGTTCTCCCATCAAGAAGACAATTCACAAGGAAGAGGAAGCTACTACAAAATAAACACAGTCATATATTAGGCCAGTGCCAATTCCCCTCCTGCAGATTGTACCTGATAGCATTCTTAGGCAATCCTCTCCTCTGCTGCTTCTCAGATCTTCTCTGAGCAGATTTCCAAATGGGCATCTTGCTTTACATGCAGGGCCCTACATGGCTGCCATCCAGAACACCTCCCTGTCCCATTTTGTTTTCTCTTTATATATTATACCCACTAGGGGGTCCAGCATCTCAGCGCGGCCAACATCTAATTTCAGTCTCATGATGATAAGTGAAAACAACCAGGTTTCAGGGCCTTTGCTATCCCTGAAACTCACTACATCCCTCTTCCTCTGTCTTATGTTATCCCTGCCTGACCCATTTATTTATTTATGCTTCTTTCCACTCAAATAGAAGCTCCATGAGGGCAGAGAATTTGTTTATTTTGTTCACTGGCTTGCAGTAAGTGTTCAAAAATTTGGTTACACTAGCAACATTCATTATTAGTAGTATCAGTAACATCAAAAATAAATTCTCCCAGAATTAAGTTTGTAAGTTATTTAAAAGCTGAGCTTCAGTGAAGCTATCTTTGGCAAAGACAAGGCTAATCTTCCTGATTCAAGCTGAGATACTGTTTTCTAACGTCTCTGGTTCAACTTCCTTCTGATATTTATTCCAGGCTGGAGACAGATAATATCCATCAGTTCTCAGATTGATGTAAGGCAGTAGTAATAAAATAAGCTACCTACATCATGTAATCATATTAGTTTTATGATTCATATTTTTCTGAGTTAGGAAAAATAGCTATTTTGGTTTAGGCTGGAGTAGAATTCTGACTCATGTCAACAAATCACTGACAAACCAGGCACTGATATAAATAAAAAACAGAAAGCAGCTTTTATTAGAGAAAACCTACCACAACTCTACATAACCATTGGTTAATCGCAGGTTAATGCAATATCCTCTAAAACAAAAATACACATGGCTATATGCCAACAATTAAAAAACAAAATATGTGATTAGAATGATAGGAATATTTCTTTAAAATGTTATTCTGCATTGTGCTTTTTCAAAGATAGAAGCTATTGAAAAATGAAATAAGCTTAATTTATAACTTAAATATAAAATTCCTCAAACCCTATAAGTCTATTACTTTAAGTGGGCCTTATTCAAGAGAACTGTCTTCATCTGAAAATCATGGCAGCATGTAAACAAGACAGTAAATTGTGATATTTTCTCAATTTTTTAAAATTGTATTTTATTTTCATTACATTGGAAAATTGATGATGGTGTTTGCTTCACTCCTTGCTGTGGTGTCTGAAGCTCTGTGACGTCATTGCTGTGGGGATTCAGTGTACAATGACGGTGCAGATTTCTGGTGGGTCAGGGTTGAGAACAACAAGAGGCCAGACCAGGGTTTCGTTGGAAAGGAGCAGCTAAATATGGATCCATGGGAACGAGTGCTGTCACGAGGAAAACCTAATTATTTTTCTTTCTTTACATCTTAAGCAGGCCAAGTAAACTTGCTGGAACTGGGCTAAGTTTTGAAGGGAGGAAAAAAAAAACCAAAAGCATCAACAAGTGACTTGCAAATTCTGGTGTGCATCAGAATTTCCTGGAGAAATGATTCAAAATATGATTATCTTAGCCTCACCTCCAGACTACCTAATCAGAGACTCTCATGGAGGGGGCTGGCAATCTGTATTTTTAAAAATCCATTCCAGGTGATTCTGGGACTTAGCACAATGTGAGAGCTGGTGGCTTAGACTTCACACTTATGCACCAAGGACTGTATTAAATCATTTCCATGTACTGCATTAGCTAATTTACTAACCTTCGCTACAATTCTATGAGGCAAGTATTATTATTACTCCCATTTTGCAGAGAAGGAAACCAAGACTTGGTACCATTCCCAAGGTCACATGACCAATAAGTGAAGAAGCTAGAAACATCTGGCGGCAAATCTCACACCATTAACCACTACACAAAACTGCCTCCAACCACACAGAGTATATGCCGCATGTAAATGCAGACCATTGCTGTCTAAGTAAAACCTAGAGATAGTTATGACAGTTCGTCCAAAAATAATGCTAACATTTTTATTTCCTGAGTGTAACTGATGAGGAAACAAATATGTACATATTAGAATTCAGTCTTCAGGACTCTTGTAATTACGTTAGGATTGATCAGACCCAAGCCCGTCATATCAAGTGCCTTCTGTGTACAGCACATGGGAAGATAATTTTTTGGAAGTTGTTCTTTTTCTCCTCAACATTTTAATGAGATGTTTGAACATAAAATTGCTGCCTGGGGTAAGGAATTCCTATAGATGTTATAGTCAGTAGAACCTGAAACTGATTCTATGGATCTGTCACTACTATAAAAGCACTTACCAGGAAGCTTTCCAGCTTCCAGGATGCTGAAAAAATGCTGAGCTGAGTAGGTAATACAGGCAGACTCAAGGAGAAGGCCTTTAATTCCTGGCACATTCCTGTTTACAGGAGGGTATGAGAATGGCTTCATTTCACAACAGAGAGAAATCGAACTGAAAAACTATTTTACGAGACTCATGCAATTACATTGAGAATTTCCAGCTTCCTAAGTGGAACAGTTAGCAGGTGCTCGTGAAGCCTCAAGCAGCTCATACCATTTGGAAAAAGACACAAATTGCTCAGCATTGACTGTATTTAATTTTGCTTTACTTCACTCTGCTCAGAGGCAGCTGGACTAAGGGAGCCACTGGGCCTCACTTCACATCATCGGGCTTTTATTCCCCTCTCTTCTGCAGCGTGGACCTTTACAGGTGCTATTCAATTAATTCTTGGAGCTTCCTCTGCTACCTGGTTGATCCAGCTTTGGCAGTATTGATCATCCTCTAGGGCGTATGTTCTTGATAGGAGATGTTCAATACATGTTTCCCGAACAAAGAATTAAATAAATGAAAGAATGTATGCCTCACTAAGCAGCCCGTGCCATAAGGCCAGGTGTGAGCAGTTCTGCCTGTCATAAAGCTCCTCGTGTTAGGCAGAAATCTCCTTCATTCAACCTTCCTCCGCTAGCCACCTTTCTGCCTTTCTGGAACTACAAACAATTCCGCCCAAGCACAACTCCTTTAATGCCTGAAAGAAGTTATTATCATCTCCTAAATCCACTTCTTCCACGTTCATGTCAATTGTTTCTTTTATCATATGACTTCTAGATATTTCACAATTTTGATCATCTTTCTCTGGAGAGAGTTTGTCCATGTCCCTATTAAAAAGTCGCAATAAGAACTGAACCCAGTAGTCCTAATGGGAGCTGAACATTGCACTTATCTCTGTATCTTGAACTTTCTTCTCCTTAACACTTGTGCCCCCTCCAAAAGTAGTACGTTTTATGAACATAGATTTCAAGAGTTTACAAAGCACATTAGTTGAGCAATGGCTTGCAACTAACTAAAATAGCCTATTATTTTTCCTAGATGTTGCACTTTAAAACATAGGTAGTAAATATAAGTTTTTGAACACCCACCCTGTGCCACATACTATGAGGTGCACTTAACACACGTGAAGATAAGGGTGTAACAGAACCAACAAGCGGAGTCTTAGGACCTCGGAAGAACTTCCTCTGTTATTTGTGGTCATCGTCATCATCATCACCAATCACCATCATCTTCATATCATCTAGGTCACAGCCTGTATAGTTGTAGGTGTTTTTTATTTTTAACTTAAGAGCCACACAATACATTTGTATATATACACATATTTATTCAGTTTATTCCAGAAAAACATTGAAGAATTATTCTGTTACTCAATACAAATTTAACAAACATCTAATTCTTCATCAAAACACTGATTAAAATATTGGCCAGGCTGAAAAGGGAACAACTTTATCCTCCAACATTACACCATTTTCCATACCACTGTCCCACTTCTGTACTTAGTTGGCTGGTCCACTTTACCTGGAATTAGCTGATGGCTTTCTGAACATAGTCTGCTTTCTTGGACTTTCTTGAACATAGAATCTGCTTTCATGTATGTTTCAAGCTATAGATAACCCTAATAAAATCCACATCAAACTACAGTTTGATGTTAAAAATGAAAAAAAATGGGATCTTCCCAAGTTCAGAAATTTATTAAATAATAAGGAAATCACTTTCAGCTGAGCAATATTAGGTCTCTTTAAACTCTTAGCATTTCCTCTTTCAATCACTTTGATGTGTGTTTCATTGTTGAGGAGAGTGAGGAATGGCTTGATCTTAAATGGATTATGTGACATTGGAGATCATACTTAAAAAGGACATTTTCCTCTATTTTCAATATTTTTTAAACTTGATCTTTTAAGAGTCTCCTCAAAAGAGCATTTGGTGAACTAATGAAAATACATTAAAATTAAATGTGGCTGACCTCTTCCCTCTCTGTGCCCTCAGAACATTCTATCAGTCACTGCTCAGAACAAAATTAGCCAATTTGGCAGCTAGTCATCAACAGCTTTTATCCCTTCATTCTCATAGCCTGTCCCCTTGGACTTCCCATTCTACTCACGCAGGTGGAGGGACTGCAAGTGAGAAAAGAGTCATGCACACCAAAGATGAAAGGCCGTAAAATCCCCGATCAGAGAGCTGGAAACCCTGTGTTATATTTGGCTCCATATGTGTTTCAAGGTCATACACTTATTTATGGTTCCACTATCTCAATTTCTTCATCTACAAATTAAAGGAGATGTGAAACTTGATCTTTTCCAAAGTCCCAATATATATCTCTTTCTCTCAAACAAATTCAACAGCTGGATTTTTCCCTTTCAAATAATAAATTTAATATTGCACAGAAAACATCTGCTAAGGGATGTCATCAATTTTTCTGATATTTTGGTGTATGGTTTGCACAAGTCAATTACCCAAGGCATTCATGACCACCATGACCATTTATATCAGTTCTAACTGAGACTATGTTAGTCAGAAAAGAAAATGAGCCTCAAGATTGATATGCTCAGGAAAAAAGAGACCCAAAAGCTCTTACTAAGGCATGGGGGTCTATGGGTTGTTATCTTCCATGTCGTGAATCACTTGAGATACTGGTACGTAAAGTATTTTCTTCTCATTTCATCAAGTCACAAGCATTTATTAAGCTTCTACTGTCTGCTTCGACTAAGGAATCCTGTCACTCATTAGCCGCCTTAGGATTTGCTGCTGAATCTCTATGAAAATGGAAAGGCCCATGCATGATGTCTGCCACTAGAGCTGATATAACATTTATTCATAAAATTGACATCTTCTTAAGCAGTAATTACAGTTCTTTGACTTTTTCTTTCTCCTGTAACACTTCACCAAATAAGCTTAAAAAAAGATTGTATCAGTAATGATTTCAAGAAGGCTGCTCTGTGGCTTTGCCTAATATAAGAACAGGAGTTTTTGGGTTTCCCTGGTTCATCATGTAAGCTTCTTCAATCAGAGAACTATTCTATTCATCTTCTTTTTTAATTTCAAGGAACTATCCCAAAGTAGGTATTGGTAATCCATAAATGTTTGTTGAAGGGTAAGGAAGCCATAATTTTCTCATATTTAATGCCTTTTCAAGTTGCCATTAAGCCATGTTTGAACAATATCAATTTAATCAATGTAGTATGTAATAATAACAAAGATGATTATATAAGTGCCACTTATATACCACCTTCCATGCATCACGTATTGGATAATATATATATTACTATACACATATATATGTATATGTGTGTGTGTATATATATAAATATATATATATAAAATCTCATTTAATCCTTAGAATAACTCTTTATGGTAGGTTTTATAATCCATATTTGAAGATAAATAAATTGAGACATATTTAGCACTGTTCAAGAAAGAAGAGTCATATTCCATTCCATTACTACGAAATTTAGTCCAAGAATTTTTATAACTTAAAACTCATTTGATTAAATAACAGCTAAAGTTAGCTAATGACAGACAGTTCAAAGGTTATTAGCAGAAAAGAGGAACATTTACAGAAATAGTCTTAATTCTTTGTAAATCAACATAGCATAGCTAGCTATAATAACTTCTTTCCCAAGAGCTTCTACTGTTTTTATCATAGACAAATCACAAAGCTGACAATCACTTTTCTTGAAAAGCTATAAAGACTGACATCCATAGTGCAGCATCTACTTCATAAATAATCACCTTGATTTTTATCTATATTTCCTTTTCATCATTTGAAATACAAACAGAAGGAACGTAAGACTTTAATTGCCTCCCATAAGAAACTGCTGCCCATAAAAAACTCAAAGATCTTGCAAATAAAATTGTCATTTCTGAGTCTCCAATTATTTTTTTCACATTTTTTTTTTTACAAAGGTCAATTTCCTTAGCTAAAAATAACTGAGTGATTAATCTATTCGACATAAAACAAGTCTGGATTTCTGGCTTACTTGCCTGTCATAATCTTCTTTTTAAAATCCCCAATTGAAAATTCTATTAACACCCATTCCACAAATATTTGTAAGGCAAAATTCAAGTACCAGGAAGCAGCAGAATGTAAAATTAACAGAGTGGCATTATAAATGAGCATATGACCAAAACAGCTGCAACTCGGTGATTATCTGTCCCATTGCTGTTTTCGGAGGGGGAAATACAACAAAAACAAACTCTCCTATCCAAGCAACCTCCAGGAGTGTTGAACTAGACTCTAAATGCATTTCAGGGACTTAGAAATACTCCAGAATGTTTAAGTGATCTGAAATGATATCAGAAAGTTAGACCTCTTATCAAGGTGCTTATTTTGTTCTTGAAGGAGTATGAGAAAATTATGAGAGAGGGGATTCTAGTTTCATGAGTTTACTTTTTTTAAAGATTTATTAGAATAAAAAGAAGTCTGTAAAAATATTTGGCTCATCTCCATGCAGACTTAACTTACAAAGAGAGTTACCATATAATTTATATTCCAAATTGGGACACTTGGAATAAGAAGAAGGGGTACTATTAATGATCACAATACTTATACACCAAGATCGTCTTGTGAAAACTGGGACATGGAGTCACATTATTTACAAATAAACATACAAAAAAGAAATGGAGCTATCCTAAACAGGAATCCACAGGATTGAAATTATGATGAGCTTAAAAGAATCAGTAAAGCACTTTTAACTTTTCAACAGACCCTGGATTGAAAGTAAAGAGGTGGCATTAATTGATACTATAAGTGAAAAGGTAAGAAGGGCTGATATTTTTAAAGGGAGGAAATGTCTAAAAAAATCAAGGAAGAGGAATGGGAATTGCATCTGTTTTTGAACAGACAACCACAAAATAGGGTTCAAAGTTACGATGAGGCCATTTCAGAGAAGGATTATTTAAATCTCCTCTTGTACACTTAAATAGGACCAAGCATTCTACTTTTTTTCCTTCTAACTCTGGAGAAGTGTTCTTTCTCTTTGGTCACGATAAGGGGAAATGTCATAAATTCCTGTTCTAAATATGATTCAAAGTAAAGTAGCTCATTCATTTTTAACAAGGTTTTAGTCTCTACAAGGTGGCCATTTTGTCACCCGCTGGAGAGAATTAGGTTATTGGATATTTCCCTCCCTCCCTTCTTCCCCCGCCAATTCCTTCTTCTTTCTTTCCTCTTTCCTCAATCTCTCTCTTTCTCTCTGTGTCTCTCTGTGTGTATCTCTCTCTCTCCCTCTCTTTCTTTTAATTAGAATCATAAACGTCTCAGATCTGAAGTTTATCAGGAACATACTACTTCTGATTACTCACAATAGCTGTATCCTGCCAAGTTCTTGGTTTAACCGGAAATGTCATAGCACCGTAACTTGTTATAAAAGCACATCCATAGCATCTTCTGATGCAGCAGCTATTTTCAGGTGAGGGTTGACACTACCTCACCTCCTGTTGTTCGAGGACAGAATGGCTACACAGATGATGTGGGAGAGATGTGGCCCACAGTTTGTGCCACCATCTTTAGTCCCTGCTTATTTCCTTTCGAAATTCCCTCCAGATCCTGACAGTGTGCTCACACACTGCTCCCGCTATGCTTCCACATCCTTTCTTTAGTCCTAAGAAATCCCCAACACATCCCTCCCCACTCTTTCCTTAATAAATAATGACCCAATTTATTTATGTAAAGGTCTGCTTTCCCCCTACAAACTCTGTAGAGAAAAACTGCAATCAATTCTTTTATAGAGAAAAAAAATTTATATTTTCTGTTTTATGGCCAGAAAAACACAGCCAGTTTACTTGTAAGGCTCTGGGCTGATGCTCAACAACTTAAGGAAAACACAACTCTGCCTCTTCCAGTAAGTGCAATGAAAAACACTTGACGTTTTGAGGTAGGTCAGAAAGAGAATGATTTTTGAGAGAACTGTCAAAGCCCTGGAACTAGGGAGGAGTCCTGGTCCAGCCCAAGGATACTGCTTTTCCCTTTCAAACCAGTAGGGCAGATCAATAATTTGACAAATGGTATACCTGAGGATGGCGAGGCATAATGACTACCTTCTTGGGAAATCCATTCATCAATTTATGAGCAACTCAAGCAGATAATAAGGTTGAACCCATTTACTATTTCATTATTATATATTATAATATTTTATATATATTTTATATTATAAAAATGCCATTAAAAAATCCTGGCTCAATTCCTTTCAAATCCAGTCTTGGAAGCTGAGTCAATCTAATAGGTGTTTGATTTATGAAAAATAAGCACCTCTTCACTTTGATATCTCTGTAAGTTTCACTGTCCTTAATAAACTACCTAGAATGGTTAAAAAGGTAAGATGCACATTAATGTCTGTGTTAGGGCACCCTACTGGGCCTGCATAATGTCAAAAGGCATGGGCTACCTTCCTCAATAGCCCGACAGGGAAAGTCTGCAACTCTGAACTGTCCAGAGACAATTCACAAGCAGAGGTACCACACCTTCTGTCAGCAGTTGAGCAATTTTTGTGGTATTGGAATCGAGGATCATTTGTTCTGCAATTTCCAGGCAGGCCTAGGTAGCAGAGTGATAAAATCTACTCATCTACACCAGCCTTTTCAAACTCAGAGCTGGGCACCTTAACATGGTAGTAAAGGCTAAATGGTGCCTGGAGGGCACATCCTATAGTTTCCGGAGGAGCCTACGCACTCACTTCCCCTTCCTACTACCAATATTCTGTTTGCTCCACTATTTGGTACTTTGTCTTTGCCTGAGATGCTGAACCCCCACTTCTGCTATGGTAGACTCTGTAATTCCAGAGAGCAGGTCTCTTTCTTGCCAAGACCACCTCAGTATATTCATTAGAGGAAAGATCAAAAATGGTCATGGCTTTTGAAAATACAGTGCTTCCATCTTCAAGGCTCCACTGAGCAGCAGGGAAGAGATAAAAAAAGTGAATAAAGAGAACATCAGAGAGAGGCAAACACACTTATCTTGGAGTTAAAACTCTGTCTTCTCTGCCCTTGGTCTTTTCTTGTATCTTCCTATTTCTTTCACCGCCCACTCATTTGCTTCTCCCACCCCTCTTCTTGGATTTCCACCCTCATAACTCTCTTCTTCTTTTTTCTTTCTCTTTTGACGCTAGAACTGCCAACACTTAAAGGACAAGATGGTCTCCTTGTCCAAAATTATGAGCTGAAACAAATTGGTAGTGGACCAACAGTGATGCTCACCGCCATGGGCAACTGATGGATCCTGACAGCCTGGTAATCACTGGTATATTTAAAGAGAACACCTTTTAGCCACTTCCAGAAGGACTTGTACTTTAAGTGTTGCCTTAATCAAATCTATTTGATCTATTTGGGTTAACAATGCACACTTAAAGATGACTGTCTGGAAACAAGAGAAGGGTCCTGATCAGAGTGCAGAAGTATTGACCCCATATCTGAAGTCATTAATAGAAAGCTCTAACAGCCTAAGTAACTTTCCAAGTTTACTGCACAGTATTAAGTTCTTCACAGGAAACAGAACATTGCTTTTATGTAAGATGACACAAAAATAATATAACATTATAGCAAATTTTAAAAAGAAGCCACTTGCAATTCTCTCTCTCTCTGATTTAAATCTTCTAGCATTTTCCATATGGACATTTTATACATTTGAAACCACACTGCACAAATAATTTGGGGCCCTGATTTTTTTTATATATAATAATAACATTTCTAAGTTGGTAAATAGTCTTCATAATTTTTAAAAGTTGTATGATTCCATTGAATGAAATATTCATACAATTCATATAAACACTTCACTATCACAATACTGGACCTTTGAATTGTTTTGAATAAACTCTGGCAAGTATGTTTGTGCATACGACATTTTCACATTTCACATTATTCTTGTAGAGTATAGTCCCAGAAGAGGTATTAATGTGTCAAAGGAGGTAACCATTTTATGACATCTAATACATATTACCAAATTTCACATCATAGGTTTAAAAAACAAATTTCAAGTACCTTCTTTGTACAAAGCATTTTGCTAGGCTTTGAGGCAGAAATGAATGAGCTTAAAATATAGTCTCTGCCCTGAAAATCATACAATTCAGCTGGGAGAAGTAAGACACACATGTGTGAAAAGAGAACTAACTATATCAACTATAGGGATTCAGAGAAGAAAGAACAAGATCATATTCAGCAGGAGTGGGTGAAGAGTTAGACTTTTGATTGAGTCTTAGGACATTCAGAGGTTTGGATGAGTTAAGATGGGGGGATATCCAGGCTGGTACACAGTGCAATAAGAAAGGAAGTTAAGCAACCCCCGGAACTCCCTGTGCCTCAAAAGCACCATGTGAGTGAATTTAACTCATTAGCCTGATCCACACAGATTGCAAACTCCCCAAGGGGAGTTCCATTACGAGTAAGAGTTGTTCATCCTCATCCTTGAAACTTTCTCTTCCCTGTCACATTTGATGTGATACTAAAAAAGGTTTACTTTCCCTGCCTCTAATCTCCTTCTTTCTTTTCAATTCCTCTCCCTCCAATAACCTGTTTATAGAAGGCATTTCTCAAAGTTCTCTTCCAATCCTTTTCTTTCTTCATATTCTTTCCGTAGGTAACTTCACTTGATCTGCGGGTTCTAGCCATTACTTCTCGTTGCTAACTCCGCAATCTATTTGTAGCTCTCAGTTCTCCATTTTGGTCTGATATGTACATTTCCATCTGCCACTCACAGCATTTGAAATCCAGCAAGTCCAAAATTAAACTCTTTCTACATTTTCCAGATCATTTGAAAGCATCACAGTTCAGGGCACATCATTTTTGATGTCTCTTTCATCCTCATAGTTCACATTCAACCAAGCTTCCAAACATGGACCCAGCTTCACAGTGAATTCCAATTTCCTCCTATTGTAGGTATCAAAATCTCTTACCTAGACTATTGCAAGGGCTCCTATCTGATCTGCTTGCCTCTAGCCTCATCCCCTTCAATCTATGCTCTACACCGTTACAAGGTATCTTCCTAAAAGCATAGAGTAGACTGTATCACTTGTCCACCCAAGGCCTTCCAGTAGATTTAGTCAGCAGGCAGAGTCAAATCCAAACACATTAATGTGTCTCTCCTGGTCCTTTTGGACCCAATCTACTTCTCTAATTACATTTCCTCACACTACAACCATCTACACACACACTCCTTGGACTATTTAAAATTCACTGAAAACAGACATGGACTTTCACCCAGGTGAACCTTTTCTTCTTCAGTTTCTTTCAAATGGAATACACTCCCATGCTCTGGCCTACTGAAATCTTATACAATCTTTTGGTCCAACAAATATTATCATTTCCAAAAAGCCTTCCCAGACTTATGTTTCCTCAGTTTGAACTCCTGTATTCTATAGCACAGAGTACTTAATTTACACTTCTGTCTGCATGATTGAATATTCCCTTTCTGAAGGCCAAGTCCAGAAATTCAATAAATACAAGCGTGTTTAAATTTATTAATCTCTCGGGCCAAAGGCTGAGCTTCCTCTTGCTGCTTGATAAATGGCTATTAGAAGATTGCCAGCTAAACCTAAAAGTCTTCAAGAAGATGTTCTGTAGAATCCTCATCCAACAGGTCTGGTGAGGAGGAGAAGAAAGGGTAAAAGGATCGGCAAAGTTATCAAGGATTTTTCTTTCCAATAAGCTTTAAGACATATCTTCAAAATGGGGTCAAGAACTCTAACTGCTTGTTATAATGCATTCTTTAGCAAGAATGGGGCATTGCAAATTCAAGTTCTTGTGGTAAGCTCTTTTGTCCCCATCCTAGGCCCTTGCCAGGTTTAAAGTGAGAGCTTTAAGTTCAGAAGACTCCTTGGCTGCAAGCATTCCACAATCCCATATTATTCCATGTGATGCTGACTGGTGTCCTAGCATACTGTGGGATGTCCTGGTCTCCACATAAATCTGAGGTGGGATGGAGGGCAGAGAGAGGAAGGGAATTTACAACCAATGCTTCAGCTTTATTTGTCACTTACCCTGGGAAAGTACTAAGCTAAGAAGAAGGGAAAAGAGAAAGTCAAGCTATTTAAAGAGCGGCAGTTAAAACATCAGAAACATAAACTAATGTTTCTAAATAAAAAAGGGTGTGGAACATGAGTCTCTTTTAAAGTAGATGCCATATCTTAAGAAAACGGGATTTTATTTGATATTTTTGAATGGACCATACAGCCCTGTTTATTAGGACTCAGGGTTATTCCCAAGACCTATTTCTGACTTCCTGGGTTCATGACATTAGGCGGCACTGTATTTTTTCCATTTGCGTAGTAGAGGCAGGATAATGATAGTATCTACTTTTGCCTAAAGTGACACTGTGAGACTGGTGAAAGAAACGCATTAAAATGATGAGGATAAATGGTCATGTCTCATTAAGACCGGTTCTCCCTGTGATTCTTCAGGCTAAATTCCCATGGAATTGAGTTTTACTTGTTCAAAAACTACACACGTTGTTGGATTAAATGTATGAAAAGAATAAAACAACCAGTGAAGAATAAAGGGAATCTCTAAGGGTGACCACATTTGATAAATTAAAATGAAATAAAAAACTAGAAAATAGAAGAGTGACATCTGATACTTTCCCTGAATTAACAAATCAGCCAGTTATTCCAACCTGGTACGGGCACACCAATAGGTGACAATCCCAAAGAGAAAAGGTTGTTTGTACACAAGATGCCTCATACTCTTCGTCTGTTGCTTATATGTGCAAAGGTGAATGCAGAAATAATCATGATTTCACCAATTACTAGCTCAGGAAAGAAAAAAAGATGGAAACGTATTCCTTTTTTTGCACTGTTTAGTAATAACTGATCAAGATTCAGTAAAATAAGGCATTCTGGACAAATGGCAGAATTCACTCATTTTGAATCTAACGAATCTACTTGTTAAATATAGGCCTGTAACTATAGATAAATATCTGATCTAACACTATCAAGTTACCTGCATATCAGAGCCACATAAAAAATAGAATGGATAAAATTGTCTACGGATAATCATAAATCATTTCTTTTTCCAAGTGAAATACAGTGCTTGTTATACAGTTTGAAGTAGTACATGTACAGGCTAGGAGCATCAGCTTTGCAGGTCCACAGACAAGGGTTCAAATCCCGGCTGTGCCAAGCACTTACCAGCTCTGTGATCTCAGGAAATTTACCTAAGCTCTTTACATCTATGTCAGTTTCCTCTTTTGGAAAACAAAGGTAATAATATCTCTTACGGGACTGTTGCAAGAATTAATTGAGGGAATGCCATACGTCATGCTAAGCTTAGTGTCTAACATATGATACATTCTCAATAAATGTGGCTTTTTATTAATATTATTAGTAGTAGTAAGGCTGAAAAATTGAACAGCTAGACAGTGCTTCTAACGTCAATTTCTACAAGATATTCATAGAATACTCTAGTTCAAACCGACACACACACACAATGAAAATACTTCCTCCAGTGCCCAACCGTGCTTGGTATTTCTGATTCACTGCCAATAGCCCATTTTGACACATACACGACCCTATAGTAAAGAATGCCCAGGAGAATCAGAAAATGTCCCTGATATTAGTGGAATTTCATGTGAGTTAACTCCACTGAATGGAATGGGCTTTGTATAGAACCTTATCAATTATTTTCCTTTGTAATGGTTTTTCTAATTAGAGATTTGCTGAAGGATTTCTGTAGTGACTTGACAACACTACAAGCATTTTATTTCTAAATCTTTTTATGTCTTTCTAAAGGTCATGGGCTGGGTCTGTGTAATTCTCTTTGCAGCACCACAAGCATTTGGCTGCTTAGCAAATGCTTTTTGAGGATGGTAAAGAGCTCTGTTTTTCATTAAGTGGCTTTGAACTTTGGCACCGCAAGTCCTGACTCTGGATTTACCCTTTACTTCACCACACAATTCAGTTCAAACAGCAAAGTGCTTATCCCCTCTCTCTACTACATGTGTGGCGGGGGAGGTGTTTCCCCTTGTGACTTCTTGTGTCTTTATCAAGCGAGTCCATTTTAACGCAAGGATTCCCTGTTCCCTAAACTTCCTTATTCTGACCTTTCTCTTAACCTTATGCTTCAGCACTACACTACGTGGTGATGCTAGGGGGAAAAAAAGACCAGCGAGTCAAAAATGGGGTAGAAACAGAATTCTCTACCACCTTCCAGAAAAGAAAAGAGTTGGCTTAAATCCAAAGGTCAAATATACGCAGGTTTGCTTATGGAAAAGAAAGGTCAAACCTGCTTACGGCTTCTGAAGTGAGTTTATAACCCCAGATTACCAAAATTAACCATCCAGTGAATCATTCTGATATTTCCATGAGTAAAGTTAGATTGATTAACTTTTCCAGGGTTCTGTTATCAGATAAACAAAGCAATATATTTTGCATAAAGACTTCCCACCAAAATAGCATAGTGGAGCACAAGAAGCTTAAAAGACGCCCTCCGGGGCCACTCAAGGGTTTTTACAGACAGAAAAAGCAAATTAGCCACTTGAATTTACTTTTCGGCACAATACTATACAAGCCAAAACAAATGTACAGCCTTCTTTCCTCACTTGCCTTTTTTAATGCTTCTAAATTATGTTAGAGTTTTAGGACTTCCAATTGGATTAAAGTTTGGCAAAGTAGGATCATAAATAGTGAAAAAAAACCTCAACAAAAATGCTTGCTGCGTTCAGTAAAAAGTCTCTTTCACACCAGAATTTCATTCATCAGGATAGTGAGGCAACCAACGTTATGGAGAAGAATCTCATCTTTTTATTCAAGACTCAGGCCTCCCATTGAGCTGATTCTGCTTTGCAATGGAAAACATACATTTTCTATCACCCTTACTGTTTCAATAGTATGAAGAAGAATGAATAAAACAATTTTGATTTTTTTTTCAGGAAGATTAGCCCTGAGCTAACTACTGCCAATCCTCTTCTTTTTGCTGAGGAAGACTGGCCCTGAGCTAACATCCGTGCCCATCTTCCTCTACTTTATATGTGGGACGCCTACCACATCATGGCTTTTTGCCAAGCAGTGCCATGTCCACACCCGGGATCTTAACCAGCAAACCCCGGGCCACTGAGAAGTGGAACATGCGCACTTAATTGCTGTACCACCGGGCCAGCCCAAAACAATTTTGATTTTTAGGGCCTCCTTAACTTAGTATTATTTTAGCATATAATCAGTTTCGTCTATTAGCTTGGAGTCACTAATCATCATATTATAAATATATCTATATGCATAAGACTGGATACCCCATTTTGTTGTGTCATCGTTAACATATACACAGAAACACAGAACATTAGAGTCAGTTAAAAGGAGCCTTTGAGATTATCCAGCTGCTTATTTCAGAAGCAGATAAAATGAGGTTCTGAGAGTTTAGTCATTTCTCCCAGAAAAATTTGTGTCTGATTCCTCCCCACCCCCCAGAGTTCCAGTCCAATGTGATGCTGTGGACGGAAAAAAGTAGAGCTACCATGTACTGAATATTGTAGTAGGTTTTTCATGCCTTTTAGCCCATTCAAATACTCAACAATTTACTATCAGAGGTATCACCATTTCAGTTTTATATATAGCTGTCTTAAGTATAGCTTACGGTCACAGATCTGGACAATGACAACATTTTTTACTGACTGCACATATTTATGACATAATACCAGAAAATGAAATTTATGAATGCAATTTAGGTTATAATAGACAATATATATGCCATAACATTCTTAAAAGCTGATTTTATTAGTACCAATAACAAAAGCATTATCTGCATTATCTGTGACTCTACCATGGGGAAAGAAGGGTAAGTTCCACAAGGCACTCAAATGGCAAGAATCATTCTAAGAACGATGCCCTTAAAATGTCCTGAAAAATGTTTTTATTTGGCCATTAATATGAATACCCAAAGTTGAGGGCTACAATGACAAAATTCTCAAACCACTGATCAAATGATGTGCTATTTTCAGGCAGGTAACATAATAGCAAAGAGAAAAGGTATCTAATTTGTGTCTGGGACATTTAAAATAAACATAATGAGAAAGAAAGGCTGAAGCAGTCCTTCAGTCATATAGGTCTCTCATTCTGAGTCCCAAACTAATCCCTCAACCTGCTGGGGTGGGGGTAGAGGGTGGAAAGACACTTCACGCCATTCTGCCACTGTCCTTGTCTCCCCCGACCTCTACCGAGGCCTCCAGTAAAATCTGCTCATCCTGGGGCTGGCCTGGGTTCACCAGTTCAGATCCCAGGCATGGACCTACACCACTCATCAGCCATGCTGTGGTGACAATCCACATATAAAATGGAGGAAGATTGGCACAGGTGTTAGCTCAGGGCTAATCTTCCTCAAGCAAAAAGAAGAGGAAGACTGGTAACATATGTTAGCTTAGGACTAATCTCCCTCAGGAAACAAAAAAATTGCACATCCCTCTTATAGCCAAAAAGCCAAAAACCCTATTCATATCAACTCCTGGATCTTAACTTCTAGGGGGCACCAGCTCTCCAGTTTTGTAAACAGCCATATTCCAAATCCCAAATGAGTTTCCAGCTAAGATAGACAGATAGACAGATAGGTAGATAGGTAGATATAGATATAATATAGATATGTAATATCTACATATTCATCCTCCTGCTGGTAGCTTTCATTCCTATGATCTCAGAAATTTAAATGTTGCAAAGACAAAATAAATACACATATGCCCAGAAAGCTTAGCAATATGTTCATATATCTTTTAAATTTCCTAAAATATCAAAGCACAAATAACCACTGAAAGAAGTAACATTTACTGCATATTCGATTTCGTTCAAATTCAGCTATGGCTTCATTTGAAAAACACACTTCCTGTACTTAAGCAAAAGTAGTTGGTCTATAACTGTGATTAAATTTACATTGTGCTGTCAAGTTAAATCTGTGAAGAATACTGTCTATAAACAGGAAAATAAGGATAGGAATGACTGACATTAAACTAACTTCTTTTAAAAAGTATAACAAGCATAGCTTGCTTTCTCTTACTCGTATTTTGTAAAAATCATGTAGACAATGCAAAAGTATCTTCTCTCCAGGGTCTGGCCCAGTGGCATAATGGTTAAGTTCATGCAATTCAGCAGCCCTGGGATCACAGGTTCGGATCCCCGGCATGGACCTACATGCCACTCATCAAGCCATGCTGTGGTGGCACCCCATATCAAAAAAAGGAAGATTGGCAATGGATGTTAGCTCAGGGCCAATCTTCCTAACTGAAAAAAAAAAGCATCTTCTCTCCAAACTTAAAACTATGACAGCCCTAAAAGAACAAGAATGGTTATTTTTCATGGACCTCAGAGCCAGGCCAGGAATAGCTTTTTAGTACAAACTACATGGCTCACAGAATGATAAGTATTTCGAAATAAGGTGATCCTTTTCTTAATAGGACATAAGCGTGTTTGAGGCTCTGCCTTTTTCATGATTAGCTGGCTCTGTGTGAATATAGACTCTTTGGAAACCTAACTTTATTGGTATAACTGGAATGGGTCTATGAAAAAAAGTCAAGGAAAAGATAAATGAGTGAAGTTTGGAAAACACTACTAGTTGCTACATGAACCAATTGCTTGAGAATGAGCAGGGAGAAAGGAAAAGTTCCATAGGAAGGGTGATGTTAGAGCTAGCTCTCAAAAAAATTGGGATTTACAAGTCAGAAGATAGGGCAGTGCATTTCCCTAAAATATCATATCACGGTCACAAACTAAATCGCTGCCTATGGTTAAGGGCAAATGACTAGTCTCTAAGATTCTCCAGTCTGCTCCAATCTCAAGGATGCCTTTTGCCTTCCTAGGACCACTTTGAGTGGAACCTCAAAGACATGTGAGCTTCTTGAGTACAGCAATGATCACAATGCATTGTAATCACCTATTTACACGACTCCTCCACTTGAAGGCAGGGGACACACTTATATCACACTGCACCAGTGTCTGATGTATTTTACACATTCAAATGACTAAACAAATCAATGAATGAATGAGGATTTAACCAAGACAGTAAAGGCTTTGCAGGGCCCATTTCTACCTGCAGTTTGTAATGATGTTCACTAAGAAAAGCTCAGAATGCCCCATATTATAGACAGTTCTGAGCACCCCTGAGAGGTCTAAACTAGTCCAGAGGGTTCCTCAGAGCCCCAGATAAATCTTGTTTAACCAAACTTCTCTTCTCTGAAAAATAACTTCACATCCCTTAGGGAGCTTATCTAAACTGACCCTTTCCACTGGGACTCCTCCAGCTAGCGGTCTGGGCTCCATTTCTGGAGATGGTATCATAGATATGGGTTGTTAGGTTCAAACTGGTTCACCACCAAAACAGGCAGAAGCCTCTGTGTCCTGCCAGTATGTTCCATTTTAGGATAACTTAGTATTTTTATTCCTGCTTCCTATTTAAATGAAAAATGAAAAAAAAAAAATGAAGTCCATAGAAAGATCATGGGCTTTGGTGTCTGAGATCTGAATCTGAATCTTGGTTCTGTCACTTTCTGTTTGACCCTGGCTGAGGTAACTCCCCAAGCCTTGGTTTCCTTTCCTGGAAATGAGGATAATAGTGTTTACTCCATAGTGGGGAGTGAGCATCAAATATGACACACCTGACATAGTGCACAAAATAGGTATTCAGTGAACAGTTGTCTTAAAGATGCCTAAGAAGACATGAACTTTTTGTAACGCACAGAAGCCAATTCATTTTTCTCAAAATGGCTGGAAACAAGGCAAATGTTGCTTCTATTTAAATTTAAGCATGATAATTGTGTTAGCTACTTAATTAATGTACTGGGCATATTTTCCAGCTGCTGCTTATCTTGAAAAATATAAAAGAAATTTTCTTTTCTCTTTACTTTAAGAAGGGGGAAGAAAGGAAATAAGTTCACTGTCTCAGATGATATTTTGAGATTTATACCTGAATTGTGATATTTTCTTAGGAATGATTTTCCAGGAAAGAATGCGTCATCATAAACAGTAGTTTTGTTTTGTAAATATCATAACGCTGCCCCCGGCAACTGATTCATACAGACCAGTTTTATTTTCTTGCCTTATGACTCTGAATTCTCTAAGCTTTAAGAAAGTACTTGACTCAAAAAAGAGCTCATCGAGGAAGTCAGGTAAAAAGGCAAGGAAAACAACAAACTACTCACTTCCATCCAGGCCATCCTCAATAACGCAACAGTAGTTAGTAGCCTCAAATAGTAGGCACTCAGTGATATTATTCAGTGTGGATTAACCTCTTACTTTTCTCTTTCCATAGATAATTTTCCCATAGGCTCCTAGACATTTTCCCCTTGCTTTCCACCCAATTTATTTTTCTTGTTTGTTATATTCCTGTATTCCTATTTATGCCTCTAGGAAAATATGAAATGATTCTTCCTTATTCATGGAGAAATATACCATCCTGATGATTCTAGGAAGTCTCCTTATTTCAATTATTGAAAGTTTTCCAAAATACTGCATAAACATTAAATTCCTTTATGCTTTTTCACCTGTGAGTTCTATCTATCATTTGATATTCCTAAACCGTCTAAATTAGATCTATCTTACTGGTATTCGGCTCAAAAAATCACGTTTGATTAAGAGGTGTAACTGTAGAGGAGAGGTCCCTGAGGCACAGAGAGGGAAAGTCACTTGAACAAGATCACCCAGCTCATATGAACTTAGGAAATATGGGGATCTGGAAGCTGTGTTCTGTCTTAACCTTCTTCCTCTCTCTCTCTCTTTGATTCTTCAATGAGGCTAAAATTCAGCCAGGGATAATCTTAGTGGGACAGCATCTGGTAATTTCCCAGAAGACAGAGACATTTGAAGATTTCCAATAGGAGAAGCATCGCCATGCTGCCTGTAAGACAAATCTTGACAAACACAAAAATAACATTGGCACCTACTAACCTGTAAACACAAACAAACAAGAGCATGTGTGTGTGTGAAAGCCAGCCTTCTATGAACTGGATAATATGAAATGAACACCAGCTATTCTGAGAGCACTGAGCCTGCTGACAAAGATTCCTCTGGGATGGAATGCAGCACAAGCAAAGCTCCCGGCCCACAAACCGTGGTCTTTGATTCTATGACTGCTTTGTAAACTTCCGCATATGGCATCAGACTCTATCAAAAGCACTCAGTAAACATATGTGAATGATCACTGAGAAACAAAACTAACAAGTCTGTAGGCATATTTCCATCAATAAGTCGTTTTCATCCCCAAACTAGTGATGATTCTTACTTTGAAATTAGATGGTGAATGTCTTCAGTAATTCAATATTCTGCTTTTCAAAATTGCCTAATAGGTCCTGAAACATTGTACTACATACGGTACAGAAATTCAATAAAATGCTAGGTCAACTACACACAGCTGTAACAAAATATTTGAACACAATATGCTATCTATTATAAATATAAGTAAACATGAATATAAAAATAGTTGAAATGATAAACAGGAATTAGAATTTACGTTATAAATTAACACATGATCTTTTGACAGAACTAGCTCTAAGCCAGAGATGATGAACTTTCCTGGAAAGAAAAATGTTGGCTGCAGATAACAGACTGCTCTTGTGCTCCCAAGGCAAAGAAAATAAGATGCCCCACAGCACGGATCACACAAACACAGAATCTGCCCGAATTTCAAGAACTAAGGTGATTTCTATTAGTAAACAAATGCCCACTATTTGTCTCCAGCATCTTCTTTCATGTTTCTTAGTTTAGTTCTTAGTAAGCATGGAAATAATAGGTTACTCATTCCTAAGATACCATTATCTCCAGCAGGCTGTACATGCTTCATGTCCGATCAGAGTATCCTGTTTAAAGACGGCCAGTGATCAGATAAAGGTAATGTGCATCCTCTCTTACATTTCAGCTCGATAGCACCAGCAGTGCTGCGAGTTCCTCTCAAGCCCTGGCAATCCAGTTACAGAGAAGTTGAGGGTTCTCTAAAGCCAAGCAGAGCCAGAATTCACTCCAACATTTTGTATAAACTTGGTTTTAGAAACATGTATTTTACCATTTTCACTATACCAGATTGTGAAAAGAAAATAACTGAAGTATTAAGTAAATGTAATAAGTTTTGTACATGTATGAAAAACTGTCCAGTATATATAGTTAAGTGAATATTGTAGGTAATGAAATAGAATGCAATTTATGATACCATTTTGCCATTTTGTATATAACACACGAATGTTTAGCACATGTATGGGAAAATTTTGACTACTACTCAATTATTAGCAATGAATTGGGGTAAAGGAGTACGAGTTTGGTATTGCGGAATACTTTCAATTTTTAAGATGTATCTCAATAGATGGATGGATAGATGGATGGATAGACACAAAGACAGATGTTACTATGTAATTAGAAAAATCATGAACACACATCATTGTGCAGAAAATAATCAAGATACAATCTATCCTACTGTATACTAATCATGTCTACTTTCACAAATTCAGTTGAAAATGCTAAGCCAATAAAGAGGTATATATTTTATTGCCTCATGGCTTTTCAGAGCTTTTAATGGGCACTATGAATGTGTATTGAGAATAAATAGTCATATGAAGCAGAAGAGAAATGCTCACATGCAGAGCATAGGGCCTCCCAGTGCTCACTGTAGCCTGTACCCCTGGTAAGTTTTGGTCAATTTGCTTTTAAGTCAAGACATATTAGGTACTCTTTGGATATTTGAAATAGTGGCCTGTGATTTTGATCAACATGTACCACTGACAGCCACAAGGATCATGTCCATTTCAAATGCCCTGTCTCATTTCTGTGGGTTGATTGGTCAAGTTGGTCAAAAAAGGAGTTGGAAGACCAGGTTTTCCAAACACAGCCCCCTTTCTCCTCTTTGAGAACCCCAGGTTTAGGGTTAGGGTTTTTGCTATGTACTCCTCTAACCAACAGGAGGGTCCCACAGTGCTCAACGTTTTCAGAGATTAATTCCTAAGTCTGGCCTTGGCTAATCAATTTCTTGCTGCACTGCAAGTTCAGTGTGAGAATAGGGAAAATGCAAACTCATCATGCAAGTCAGACTTATAAGAGTGAAGAGTAGGAAGTCTGAAGGAGTTCTTTCAGGGACAATGAGAAGGCAAAGCCCCTCTGGCTGCCCAGCACACACTGGAGAGCTATGCTTGACTTTTCGTTCTTTTCACTTAAGGCTTTGGTTCCTGCACAAATAAAAATTCTCTTGAGAAAGTTCACTTTTTGAGCTATTACCAGTCATTTTATAACCTATCATGAATTGTTTTATGTGATCCTTAAGGGGGAAAGCACTTGAAGGAGCTGATGGCCAAGAGTAGAAAGGGGTGGAGTGGTGTGAAGGAGAGGTAATTTGCCCTATTTCTTTGTTCCGTGTAGTATTAGCTTTGCTTTGTATGTTTCCTGGTCCTTTGTGCCTATTTTTTCACATATAGAAAAGTGAGATCGAACCACTCCTTGGTTTCCTGAAACAGGGTAAGTCATCTTCAGGAAGGAGCTCAAAGAGAACTAGCAAGCACTCTTCCCAAGTTAGCTTGGTTTTCAAATGCACGTTGGATAAATAGATCAATAAATCAAACAAGCAAATGGTAAGGGGGAAACTGCTGCCTTCTTACTGGTACTGACTATGCTTCTAATTAGAAGCACAGCACTCTTGGATTACTCTGGAGTCTAAATCAAGTAACTGAGTTGGAAGCTCCAGGCATTTTTGCAGGTTACTTTATAAAGTGAAGGAGAGTTCCTTCTATGACTTTGCTAATTTCACAAGGTCCTTCCTTTGCTTACCTTCTATGAACTAAGGATGTTTTCTTTGTTAAAAGTAACAAAAATGTTTTAGTGTTTTCAAAACATAAAACAAATCAAGTAATTGTGACTTGGAGGTCTCATGAGATTCCAGGAAATATCAACACGCAGTTAAAATATCATACTTCTGGACCTGGATTCTAGCACTAGGTTTTGCCACATATTACCATCACACCTTTGGGAAAGTTTCTTAACTTCTCTGAGCTTCTCTTTTTTTATGTGTAAAATATGATTAATATCCCTTACTTCTCAAGATTGTTTTTAAGATTATATAAGTGTGTGTGAATGTACTCTTTTAAACTATAAGGTTCTGTTAAAAATGTTTTTATTAATATTGATTTTATGCATGACTTCCATTTCTGACATCCACAGGGCAACAGTAACAGTGGATCAAATCCTGCTGCATGGACCATCAGGGTAGAGCGTAATTCTTATCCTTAAGGTAGATCTACCTTTAAGGGAATCTTTCTAAAATTATGTATCCTATCTGCCTGAAGTATGGACACTGTTTATGACATTAAGGAAAAATAGTTATAACCTTAGAAAAAGGCAAAAAAGTACTAAGTAGCATGTCCTTTCAGTATCATATGGGGACACAGACCTAGCCAAGGGCTATTTAATAATTTAGGGAAAGTGCATTTTGTTTGATTCACTTTGTTTATTATTGATGAAAGATCCAAGACTTAGAGAAGTTTCATGTTAACCCGGAGAATTTTATCTGATAGAGACACAAATAATTTCTGTCTGGTAGAAAAGATAATCCCAAAGGCTGCAGTTTCGTGTCTGTAAATATTAACCACTTAGGTATCCAACCCAGCAATCTGACTCTAACATTTACTAAATGGCCTATACATACTCGGCTCTTTAAACTGGCCTTATCATCTGACTGAATCTCTAACTAATAAATAAGTTGAATAAATTCTTTGACACACGTTCATGTTATGTATGTAAGTCACATTTTTAATTTTTTAAATATCTTAACTGTGGCAAAGAAATTTTGTTGTTCTGGAGGTTATTACAGTGGGATTTGGTAGCTGGGGGAGTATATTCTGATAGTGGAAAAAACTGTCATAGCATACGAATGGGAAGAGAGAGGGATAAATAACTAGTTGGGAAAAAAGACTTTCTGGAAAACTTTGTTAACAATTTTAAAACTTGCTTTCTCTCTCTATTTCTCCTGGGGGCCAAACATATGGTTTATGGTGACAAGTAAGTCAGGGAACTTACTTTAAAAAGTGTCTCCTTCTGACTAATAACTGGAATGTACGCTGTTACAATTGTACTCAATAATTCTAAATTCTCACAGAATAAAATTCAGCGTGCATTACCATTCACTTATACTTTATATCTCAGATGATGGAGACCCACAGAGTTTAGGGGGTTACTAAAAAGATGGATGGTGGAAAATACGAACAGTATTCAGTATACTTGACACTATGCTAAACGTATTAACCACTTTAAGATTTACACTCAGACGAAACGTGTCCACAGAGGTCCTCACTGCATACAATAAGAGATGGTAAGCATGACTCCAGTCATATCCTGAAATATCTGCAGAAGCTTGGATTTTCAGGACTTAAGCTTTCAAGACTTCATTTTAATTGAGTAACGAGGATATTGAGCTAAATCAATTTTCTCTTTCTCTGTAGGATGTTATGTACAAAAATGGAAGGCAAAATATTTGTGATTCAGTGTAAAACTTGGGAAACACCTACTTAAAAAGAGGCAGAGTAAAAGAGACCCTCTGAAGAGTTCTGTTGCAAATAAGCCTTTTAAATTCTAATTCTGCACTTCCTCAATCTGTTTGGCCCCAGGAAAACCCCCTTCTGCCCCATCTCTTCTTGTTCCTCACCTATGAACATATCTAGGAACATCATCCATGAACTAAAAACTCAAGTTTTAAGTAACACTTTAGAAAATTCTGAACTAATCATCTCTGAGGTCACTTGAAATTCTAACTAGTATAATAACTTACTTAAAATTTATACAGCACTTACTGCCTGCCAGGAACTGTCCTATTCACTTAACAAATATCAACCCATTCAGATCAGTTGAAGATGCTGATGGTGTCTTCAATGGACACCATCAATGGCACGTCAAAGGACATGCAAGGCCTGTGTCAGCCTTGCCTGTCCCAGGGCCCAGAAGAGTAAATGCCTGCATGTGCAAAATTGTTCAGGTAATGAAGCAGAGGTGGATAGAATTAAAAAGCAAAACAAGCGAAGATTATTATAAATGAAACACTTATGGACATACCATAAGTTCTGTAGTTGTGCTTATTACCGACTAAGGATAAATATGTTCATGCAGAGTGAGGAAAAATATGAATGGAAAATATAGTTTGAAAACTGCTTTGAGAAATATGATGTCTAGTTTCTAAACCGCTACACTTGTCATTTGGAATCAAAGAAAAATTCTAAGCTTCTGCTAATGATGGAATGCGTCTCAGCAATATTCTTTTCCATATTTATTATGAAAATATTAGTGACTAAAACATACAAAACCATTCAATAATGAATTAAGGGTCAGCTACACCCCAGTACCTGGGTCAGACACAGGGATAGAGGTGCCAAGAAGCTCAGGATCTTATAAGGAAGACAGGCTGTATCCAGTGGCAATCTAGTGAATCAGGAATATGGTAGGAAGCAGAGGGAGAGATGGTCAAAAAGGGCTTCCAGGGAAACTGACTTAGGCCTTAAAGAAGTCATTTTGTGAGGAAGAAGGGGTCAGCTGAGGGAATGGTGCAAAAAATAAACTACACTAGAGTTAATTGAAATATCAAGATGTTAGCAACAGAGGATCAAGATCAACTCCCTCTCCCTAGGACGATTCAAAGACACAGGCTCTGCTGATTCCACAAGCTGTCTGTCTGGGATTTTTCGCAAGATTCTTTGAAGGTGCCAAGGACCGAGTGTATGCCAACATGGATGAGGAAGGATTCACTGGAGAGAGAGATTCAGTGCAAACTTGTAAAGAATTTATATCCAATCTTCCCCCTTTCCCCCAATGACACAAAAAGAAAGAGACAAGAAATACATCACCCCAGGTGTGAACTACAAACATGCCATAGTGCTTTTGGCTCTGAAAAAGTTCACCTTTGAGTAAGACACCCAGATCCACTATTTATTTTAATATAAACTATTAGAGAGAAAAATATCTGGGAGAAATGCAATCAAAGAAGCATCTACGGAGAGTAAGCAATGTGATGAAGCAATATTTAAATGCCATAAGAAAAAAAAATCATAAAACCTCACGTCTCCTAGTGGCCCTAGTCTTGGCCAATCTAGCCCAATGTACACAAATTTAAAATCTGGAGGTTGGGCCTGCCAGGAAGCTCTTGGGTTAGACTTGGGCATGCATCTAGAAACACGTAGTTTCCCAGAGTGATCCCAAGAATTCTTGACCCTGATTCTCAAAACTGAGCATTGAGCACAGTCATAAGCATGTGAGATCCCAGGGCATGTATATATTCTTCCCCACCCAATCTCTCTTGCTCTGACATCCACATTATGAAGCAATCAGCACAGATGGAGACAAGCAAACTGTTGAGAGCTCTTCAGTATTTTGTTTGTCTGTTTGTTTTCAAAAAGGGGCACGATGTTATAAGCCATGGATTTTCAAATTTGATAACTGGTTTAACTTGAGTAGTCCAAGCTTGAAATGCCAAGCTTTTCCAATCTTGTTTGCTCCTCCAGAGTCAAGACACTCTCTGAGCTGTGTGGTAGATACTCATGTTTCATGGTGGTGAGTGCGAAGAGTAGACATTTTAACACTCCATCTCCTTTGGTCACAATCCATAGATTGTGGGTCCTGCTCCTCTTCTGAGATCCCTTACTTCTTACCACATGCTTTGAAAGGCATCACTACACCCAAACCTCATCAATAACCACATACATATTATAAAAATAAACATTCTTGAAAATGTTAGAGGTGCTTCGTAAACTACATTTCCACTTATCTGCAAAGGAAAGTGGAGTGTGATGCGGAAGAAAACATGCTTATATCTTAGTTATGCAGGAAAGCAGTCAGAAGATTCCTGTGAGCTCAAGAAGAATGTCAGAGAAGAAAATCCACACAGTTCAGAACATGGAAGATGATATCTTTCAACTCTGAGATAGACAGGGCCACCGATTTATTCCTAGCATTGTTAGTCAATGAATAAAAGAAAGGAAGAAAGCAAATTTGTGTCTGAATAACCCCAACTCTGAACTAACATGCTTTACAATGACCAGAAAATCTGCATTTTGAAAACTTCTCTTTTTCCTGTAGGTTTCCAAGTGTACTCTTCAGAACTAACAAGAGCCGGCTTAAGACTTAGAATCTGGGGCTGGCCCCGTGGCCGAGTGGTTAAGTTCACGTGCTCCGTTTTGGCGGCCCAGGGTTTCGCTGGTTCGGATCCTGGGCGCAGACATGGCACTGCTCATCAGGCCACGCTGAGGCAGTGTCCCGCAAAGCACAACCAGAGGCATCTCAACTAGAATACACAACTATGTGCTGGGGAGCCCAGGGGGGGCGCGGGGAGAGGAGGAGGAGGAGGGGGAGGGGGAGGAGGAGGAGAAGGAGAAGGAAGAAGAAGGAGAAGAAAGAAGGAGGAGAAGAAAGAAGGAGGAGAAGAAAGAAGGAGGAGAAGAAAGAAGGAGGAGAAGAAAGAAGGAGGAGGAGGAGGAGAAGAAGACTGGCAACATATGTTAGCTCAGGTGTCGATCTTTAAAAAACAAAAAAAAGACTTTGTTCATTTCTCAGGAAGCCTGGCTATTCATCCCTACATTTGGGGTTGTTTTAGTCCCCCTGTATTGCAAACAGTAAGTAATTGATGGAGTGAGGGACCAGAGGGCCGAGACTTTCCTTTACCAAGCTGTTCTTCTGCTAGAGTTGTGATGGGCAGTTTCATGCCGTTACCATGAGAAAATGCACTGTACTCCATACTAAAGTGGATCGGCCTCGCTGGGAACTTGTTAGAAATATAAACTCTAGGGCTCTACCCTAGATGACTGAGACTCTCTGGGATGAGGGCCCAACACTCAGTGTTGAAACTTGCTCTGCTTTGTGATCAGAGCATCATTCCTCCCAGGGCCACAGCCTGCCACCACAGTTGCTGTGACCCTTTCTGGGAAAGAGAGCAAGCTGGAGTCAATGTTTTATTCACTTCCACCAGAGCTCTTGCTATAATGGAATTTACAAGTCTGGCCTTTCCAGTGCAGTCCTCAAAATGGAATGCAGGAAGGGAAAGAAGTCTGAGTGCCAAACAGAGAAGAATGACCTGTACAGCTAAACTGTTTTGTCTGCATCTTGTCTAAAGGCACCAAAATTTACAGAGAATAAACTAAGGGAAGAAAAAAAAATCTTGGAGCTCAATGATCTTTCAAGTTTTGAGTAATTTTTAAAGTGAGCAATAATCCAAGCATATTTCAGCCAGCATCTGTGTTCCACTAAGTGTCAGTCTGGCTTTTACTCCCTTGAGTAATTAGCCCACATACAAGCAGATTAAGAGATGGAGAAAAAGCTTATTTCATTTTCTATTTCCCACATCTCCTTTCATATATACATCAAGGTACAGCATGTGACAGGAAAACTTCTGCAGAATCAAGACAATAGATAGCATTTGAGCTAGAATTTGGGTAGTTTTCCATGCCTGGGTTCAAATTTTGGCTCTGCTACTTACTGGCTATTTGAAATGTGGCAACTAGCTTACCCTCTGTAGGACTCACTCATTCAATGATTTATGCATTCAGCAATTATGTTAGAGTGCCTATTATGTACCAAAAATTGTTACCAATATTGCATACATGGTGAACAAGAATGATACTCAGATCTCATAGAACAAACTTTCTAGAGGAAGATAAAAAACAATCAAATAATAAATATGTATATAAAACCATGTCAATTCCATGAAGAAAAATAAAGCTGGGTAGAGGAGATAAAAAATGGTTGATGGTGAAGGTGTTATTTTAAACACAATGGGTAGTAAAACCCTCTTTGATATATTTGAGCAGAGAGCTGAATAAAATGAGAGATATGAGGCTATCTGGGGAAAGAACTTTCCAGAAGGAATAGCAAGTGCAAAAGTCCTCAGGCAGAAATGAGGGTGGAGTGGTTGGAACACCAAGAAGGCCAGTGTGATCAAGAGGCATAAGAGGAAGAGAGCAGAGCTACATGAGGTCTGTAGCCAATGGGATGGATTTGTGTGTGTGTGTGATAAGTACCCTTAAAATAAGATCCACCTTCTCAGTAAAGCTTTAAATATATAGTACGGTATTGTAAACTCTAGGCATCATGCTATACAGTAAATATCTAGGACCTATTCATCTTTCAAAATTAAAACTTGGCACCCTTGGGGTCGGCCCGGTGGCGTAGTGGTTAAGTTCACACACTCTACTTTGGTGGCCTGGGGTTCACTGGTTCGGATCCTGGGCACGGACCTACACACTGCTCATCAAGCCATGCTGTGGCAGCATCTCACAGAGGAGAACTAGAAGGACTTACAACTAGGATATGCAACTATGTACTGGGGCTTTGGGAAGAAAAAAAAAAAAGGAGGAAGATTGGCAACAGATATTAGCTCAGGGCCAATCTTCCTCACACACAAAAAAAGATTAATAACTTCACATTGTAAATAAATCAATTTAAACAAATAAATAAACAAACAAAAATTTGGTACCCTTTTACTAATTCCTCCCCCTTTCACTCTCCTCTCAGCCCTTGGAAACCACCATTCTACTCTCTGTTTCTGTGACTTTATTTTGGATTCCTCATATACGTAGTATCATGTAGTATTTGTCCTCTGTCTGGCTTATTTTTTTTGAATGTGATAGGAATATATTGGAGGTATTTAAACAGGAGAATGTTAGGATCTGGCTTAGACTTTAAAGGATCATTCCAGCCGCTGTGCAAGAATTCACCGTGGAACTGACAGAAGGAATGGATCATGGGCAAGAAAAAAAATCTGGGAGACTGGAGAGAGATGAATGTGGCTTGTGGAGGTGATGAGAGATAGATAGATAGGACACTTTTTGAAGGAGGAGATAATCAATTTACTGATGAAAAGAATCAAGGATGACTGCTAGGGTTTTGCTCTGAACAACTGGGTAAATGGAAATGATATTGAGTGAAATCAGGAACCCAGAGAGAGGAATGGATTTGGGTGAGGAAAGGAGTGTAAATCAAGAGTTGCTTAGGTGGGTTAAATTTGAGACCTCTATTTCCTAATCTTTAAGTTTATAGTAGACACCTCATAGAGTGTGTAGACCATTAAACTGACATAACTCATGTGAATGACTTAGCACGGTGTAAGGCATATAAGAAACACTCAGTAAATCAATAGTAAGGATAGTTGTAGTATCTCAGTCCTTCAGGGGAAATTGAGTGTAGTTATTTTTCTCAGGCTGGAAGAAGATCATTTAAGAATCACGTTGCAGGCCGGCCCCGTAGCCGAGTGGTTAAGTTCGCACTGCGCTCTGGCGGCCCGGGGTTTCGCTGGTTCGGATCCTGGACAAGGAAATGGCACTGCTCATCAGGCCATGTTGAGGCGGCGTCCCATGTACCACAACTAGAAGGACCCACAACTAAAATATACAACTATATACTGGGGGGATTTGGGGAGAAAAAGCAGGAAAAAAAAAGATTGGCAACAGTTGTTAGCTCAGGTGTCAATATTAAAAAAAAAAAAGAATCACGCTGCTAGGTGTTGAGTTTGCAGTAAACAGTAAACCAGTGCCACCTCAGCACTTCTTAGGGTGAAGAAACCACACTTCGCTTCTTCTAACCTATAAACTTACCACATAAAAGGCAAAATCTCTTTGAGAATCTCATATGCCACTCTACACTACACATATGCCCGCCCCCTACAGAGCCTTCGCATCTACTATCAAAGAAACCAGCATGGAACAACAAGGAGAACCAAGCTTCAGATTCAGACAACTTGAGTTCAATGCTTAGCTTCACCTCTTGCTATATATGTGACATCAAAGAGGTTACTTAGTGAACCTCTCTAACCCTAAATTTTCTTATCTGTAAATGGGCATAACACCCACATCACAGAGCTCTTGGGAAGATTCAGTGTGAAAATATATAATTTTCCTTTAGTGATACTAAGATTTCCTCTTCACTATATATAACATTTATTGGCTTTAATGAAACTCTATACTAATGATTTTCTTTTTTTTTTTTTTTTGAGGAAGATTAGCCCTGACCTAACTGCTGCCAATCCTCTTCCTTTTACTAAGGAAGACTGGCCCTGAGCTAACATCCGTGCCCATCTTCCTCTACTTTATATGTGGGACACCTACCACAGCATGGCGTGCCAAGCGGTGCCATGTCCACACCAGGGATCTGAACTGCAAACCCCAGGCCACTGAGAAGTGGAACGTGTGAACTTAACCACTGTGCCACTGGGCCGGCCCCTATACTAATGATTCTTAAATGAAAGGAATAAATATGGTATAAACTTGTTTCACTATCACACAGGGAAGTCTGAATGACTGAGGCTATGTCTTCATCCTATATGCAGTCTCAGCATTGTGTCCAGCCCTTGAGTGGCAGATTCTTCCCCTCACACAAACAAACAGCATTCTGGGTATGGCTGAACTATTACTCTAAAGTGGCATGACATTCATCTTATATACGTATTATAATTTTAAGCATAACATACCTTTTATTATACAAAACTGAAAGATGCTATAAATTACAAAGGCACAAAAACTTAACTAATCTCTGGGTAACGAGTATAAACTGCTATTTATTGAGTATCTGTAATGAGCCAGACACTCTGGTAGCCACTTTACATAAATTATCTCTGATCCTCAAAATAATCTTGTAAGGAAGATATCAGTACTGTTGCCATTTTATAGATGATGAAAATGGGACTTCAAGAGGTATGTGACCTGTTACAGGGCCTGGGGCTATTATGTGACATTGCTGAAAGGCAAGTGCAGGTCAATCTGAACCTCACAGCACATCCTTATTCCAGTGACTATAATGCACAGGATTAAACATTCATCTAAGTAATATTTAATACACAAAGAAAATTTAGACAATCTTAAGTAAAGCACTATAACTGGATTTTGTCTGAGAATGGAACCTCCCTTTGTACTCGGTATCATATTTTACGACATTTGTGTGTCAGTTACTTTCATCAGGGGCCAATGATGGAGAATATGAACATAGTGTTTGCAAAGAGAAGTCCTAAAGGAGGGGAAGATCCATCAGTCACAGAGGCTCCATCACAGCACTTCCTCTTCCACAGTGACTTCCTGGGCTGCCCAGGACTTGTCTTCTGAGATGGCTTCAGTGTCCTAATTCCAAATCTAGTGTCCGTTCTTCGGGATGCACTAGTTCGGAGTAGACTGACCTAGTGAATACTGCATTCAACAAAGACCCAGAAAATTTACACTTGGGTCCAGCTCCCACCCAGGACAGACCAAGCCCTCACAAACAACTCTCCGCGTACACTAAAATCTGCCCCTTTCTTGTTAAACGTAAGAAAGCCAGGGCAGGGATGCTGGGAGCTTTGACGGAGACAGTGAGGAACTCTATCAACTACAGTTAATGAGTTAGCTTTCCCGAGGATTTGAGATTGTGGCAATTTGGAATGAAAGAGTCATGCCAACAAATCCAAGGGACCCTCCAATGGTGATAAGGTAATGTATAGCAAACACAAATTAAGGGGTTTTCAGAGATCTCTCCCATACAGTACAAAACAGATGTATGTATACTCTTAAAGAATTCAAGTCTTATTCAAAAGAAGCAAAAAGCCAACACAGAGACAATGGAAAGGTTTTAAAATGAGCATTGCTTATATCAGTCTAACTAATAACTACAGCTAGCAATTGTGACAAGTCATTCCTTTAGAAGTAAGCAGGTAAGTGGTTTGTATTTGCCTAGTTTACTTGTTCATTGTTTTTTTGTTAAATTTACTCACAGGAATCCAGAAAAGAAATTTTCAGTTGTGTTGGAGTTTGGAGCCAATGCATCCTGTGAACAATTCAACTTAAGAACGCACTCAATTAGGGAATTAAAGTAGCAGAAGGTAAATTTAGCCTAGAATATTAAGATTATTATCTCTGAAATAACATTCTCCAAAGCTAAGAATAATCCATTATGTTTACTGTGGCGTGTCAGAGTTCAATGAAGGTCTCAAATGGCTACATTATTCTATCCCATTCTGTTCCTTCCATTGGAGAATGGATGTTTCTATTCTTTATCCAAAGGCCATCTCTTTCTATAATCTCTGGGAATTCAAAGAAGCCTGTGACTCATTACAGAACTCATTACAAAAATGGGTGTGGAAGCTAATTTCCTAGAGATTATGAAGACTATAGCACACAATTTTGGTCTCTGAAATCTGCGTATAATTTTCGTTCTGGGCAAAGCACGGCTGAAGCGACCTTACCGAGGTAGTCACATTTTAGTTAGAAAACAATTAATTTTTCCATACAATTTGACTGCTTTAAGAAGTAGAGTGTTGCTTTAAATTAACACCAGGCTTCCAAGTTAGTAAAAATAGGCATTGATGTGTGTTGCATCCAGGTGAGCTAATCCCCATTGTCCGGTCACGTCCATACCAAGTAAGAGTGTCCAAGTCTTTGTGGCTTATCTGGCCTATCTCTGAGAAACGAGGGAGGGTGTTAAAAGCTGGCAGGGTGTAAAGCTCATTTACGGAAGGTTCACGCCCCACGTTGTTTTAAGTCCTTATCTTTACCTTCCTGAAGGGGTGGAGATCTCATAGCCCTGCTTTTGTGTTCAACTTTTGACTTACTCCTGGTTCCTCTAAACTTTCTATCACCAATTAAGAAGTTATTTGGGAAGAGAGGGGTGTAAATCTTTCTCAGTACTGAATAAAAAAAACTTTTTTTTGATGAGAATTCTTTGAGGAAACATTCTCCTGCCGGCTCAAATCCTCCCTTCCTCAAATACGTGCTTGTTCTCAAACGGCTACGTCTCTGAGTCTCCTTGGGGGCCAATGTTTGACAGCTAAAGAAAAGATGAAGCAAAGAAAGCACTCCTCCTGCTAGATCCCTTCCTTGGGGCCCCAATCCTTCTCCTGGTCACTCAACCATGAAAACCTGGGCTCAACGGAAACTCTCCCCTGTTCTTCACAGGCTCTCCAGGGCCTGTTGATTTTCATGAAGGAAAATGGCCCAAACCTATTATTAAACAATTTCTACCCTCATCTCCCTCCTCTCATGTCTCATTATAACATCACGAACACATGGAGTTCAACATTCTAATACTATGGGTAAAAAACGTTCTCTGTGAACAGTGAAAAGAACCTCCAGCTGTGGTCAACTTTGGGGATGTTATAATCCTAGGCCTGAGAACCAGGAAGCAAAGCAGTCTATTTCTCCCTTAATGCTGCCCACAGGCCCTTCTGCTTCCTCTCCCAAAGCCCCCTCCACTATGGAGACTTTTGTCCCATTTTCATTTCCCCAATTGGTCCCTGAGGGTGATAAACGGCACTATTACAGTTGCCACCCTGCACGTGTACACCCTTCAATACAGTTAAAGCCTTTGGAAGGGAAGGAGACACCATAACAGGAGCTACTTCCTCATGGCCCCGGACTCTCTTTCTCACTCAGAGAAGGGAAAGGGAATTAGACATTTAACAGGTGTATCATCTTACTGACGCGGCACACAGTTACTAAGTGGTTGAACAACTAAAAACAACACCCAATTGAAAAACTTTATCCATAAGTTATTTCATTCTTGCATAGATATTTTTACAGGATAGAGTCCCAGAAATGGGGTTGCTAGGCCAAAGGACAAATGCATCTGTAATTCTGCTAATTACTTCCAGATCTCCCTCCATCAGGGTTAGAGCACTTCGCACTTTCCCTAGAAATGCACGAATGCTTGTTTGCTCTCAGCTTTGCAAGGCAGTGGAATGTCAAACTGCTGAATTTTTGCTAGTCTTACGAATGAGAAATATTTTCTCAGCGCAGTTTGATTGTACATTCTTATGAGTGAGATTATCATATGTTTCAGGGCCATTTGTATTCTCCCTTAAATTTCCGTATGTGGCAGAAGGCATTTGGTAATACAAAGCACCGTGTCTTTACTTTCAAGTAACACCCCAAGGGCAGCCCACACATCTGCTAGATATAAGGCCAATGCTGCTTACACATGTTCTAGAACTGAGTGAGGATGGATGCGACATATGTCAAAGGAGCAAAGGGACCTAGAAAACTTCATGCTCACAGTCCGTCTTTGGTTGTCGGTTTGGCAGAAGCTGAATGAAGCATGTGAAGGTGACTCTCCAGAGCATACTATGGAGGGATTGTTTACTCAGTAAATTTACATTCCATGCTATTTTGCAATCTTGCCTGGATGATTTGTCTTCTCCTTTTTCTAAAATGTAGTATTCGCAGTTCTATAAGCTGTGTGAATCTTAAGAAAGAGAGAGAAGGAGAAAGAGGAAGGAAGGAGAGAAGGAGGGAAGGAAGGAAGAAAATATCAAGAAAAACTTCTCGGCGGCCGGCCCCTTGGCCTAGTGGTTAAGTTCCGTGTGCTCTGCCCCAGTGGCCTGGGTTTGGTTCCCAAGCACAGACCTACACTACTTGTCGGCAGCCACACTGTGGCAGCAACCCACATATAAAACACTGAAAAACTGGCACAGATGTTAGCTCAGAGTGAATCTTCCTCAGCAAAAAAAAAAAAAAAAAGCTTCTCACATCTGATCATCAATGTGGTTTACAGAACTTCATTTCTAGACACACCTCATCATACACAAGTGTGACTGCAGTTTATTTTTGACAAACACATGGAATGTTGAGGGCCCTGATGGCACACCTCTCCCCTTCACACTGCCTCCAGAAATAACCCTAGAAAACGCTAAGATTAAACAAGTAGCATGGCAGAGAAGGGCTTCTTAAAGATGGTTACACATAATAAAATTTCTATTAAGTATGAATAAGCACTTCTTGAAAAAAGTGTCCTGTTATCAAATATATGTGAGAAGTGCAGGATTAAATAAAGATACTCAAGCTCTTTTACTGTGAGATCTCTCAAAGCTTTTGAGATAAGGAAGACTTAAAGCAATCAGTATCTCCCATCACAATTTGGCTACAGAATCTTCTTCTCAGAAAAAAAAAAATCAAGGGTCTAGTCTTTGCAGTAGTGTTGGAAATTAGTGGTGTGAGGAGAAGAGCACCTAAGTGGCTGATCCAGATGAGTTTGAGTTCTGACAACACTATGTCTGTTCTCGGTCCCAGGGCCTCTCAGGTGACTCATGTCTAAAGCAGGGTATTCTACAAGGTCACTTTCAGTTCTCACTGCCTTTGACGTGGGACGCGCCACAGAAGAGAGCCTGGTGGCAGCAAGTGACTTCCTCGGTCCATCTCATGGGGACTATCAGAAAGGTGTGAGAGCCAAACTTCTGTAATGCCATGAGAAACAGCCTCACAAGACACCGTGGAGACCTTGACACTAATCACCATTCTTTCTTACAGGCAGAGCCTGTCCTCTTCTTATTGATTGTCTGGAACTTACCTATCTGGGTAGCAGTTTACCCTGGGGTCAGGTCACCAAGTTGGTCAGAATCCAGCTTCACTTTAATTTGCAGCGCACACACACCTGTCCCCTGATCCAGCTCAGTATTTAAATGTCAATATAAACTCACTGGTAGTCCCAATCCTTCTGTTTCTTTGGCATTTGCTTTTCCTGATATTTTATGCCATTTTATTACAATAGAGATTCTGATCTTCAGTGTCACTAAATTATCAAAATTGTCACGGGTTCTACAAATCTGTGAAATGGGGTTTGTTGGAAAAGCTTGATGCTCTGCTTGGCTTCTTCTCTCCTTCAGTCATAAACACGTGCCGAGCCTACAATAGGCCAGGCACCCTTCCTTCTACGGATAGCCAACGTTACACTTATACTATGGCGTGCCTGCCTCCTCCCTTAACCTCCACCACCTCAGTATCTGCTGCAGTGACTGCCACACGGCAAACACTCAGAGTGATGCTGATTGAGTGAACCAAGGTGGGAAGAAGAAACAATACTTGTTTTCAAAGATCACATAAAATCTAGTTCAGTCTCTCCAAGTCACTTTAAAAATCCAATAACACGTTTATGATATCTTAAATACAAATTGTATGAATACCTCTTAAATATATAAATATTTTTGGATTATGAAGACATTTTCAAATTTACCTTCCAAAGTTAGTCTGAACAGTGTTAAAATAATTTGATGTTGGTCTCAAGCTCAGCCACGGGCCTTTATAGAGAAGGGCCCCAAGGTGAGGCAGACTAAAACACAGCTAAGAGAGACTTTCCTCTGTCTCAATCCACCTGCTTCTTCAGGCTGTCAACTCTCTCTCTTCCACCTTCTGCCTGCCTTGTTAATACGCCGAGAAACCAAGATGAGACGACAGCAGTCAGACTTCTAGTTTAATTACAGAAACACAAACCTTACATCTCCTTAAGCCTCAATTATATTAAAAAAAAGACAAAAGGTGTATGCCATGTCTTCTCTGCTTCTCATCACCAACCGTCTTGCCTGACTGTAAACAGGGACACTCCACAAGTTTTCAGAGTATAATTACAACGCAGCAGTCAGTCTGCCACTTACGTCTGCAGCACACGCAATGAGAACTTTATGAGTGTGGGTATGTCGGGGTAGGGGGCCTGTAAAAGAGAGAATTCCAGCTCCATCCAAGCAAACAAGCTGGAGAGTGTATTTGTCAAGATAAACACATGCCCTTGAAATGACATTCTAAAAGATATTTAAATATATTTAAAGAAAGGATGCAAACAGTAATATGTCTGTGCTCAATGTAGAAGCAACGTCCTCACATATAAAATGCCAGCTGCATCACTGAATGCTAGTCAGAGATCCCACCTCCTGGCTTAGGTGGCCTTCCTTTGGCGCATATCATTCTTCTTAAGGAAAGCCCTGTTGATGGCTTCTCTCTCCCCTTTCCCTGCCTTCTCTGTCCCCTGACTTTACGAAGACTTAAGCTGCTACGAAGCCAGATCTTTGTTTCTGAGTTGTGTGGTTCCTCTCTGCTGCCAGATATTTTATCCTGATGTGTTTGTATAAAAGGGAATAAAAGGAAATCCATCATAAAATTATTTTTGCTCAGTGAAGGCCAAAAACTGCATGCAACTGAAGGGGAAAAAAAAAAGAAAAAAGAGGGGAGGCTGATGGTGACCTAGCCCTCATCCCTGCTATGAAAGGGGAAACTGGAGGAAGGCCGAGCAGACCATCCATCCACTCATCCTCTCATTCATTCAAGCAACATTCAGGAACTATCTGAGGTTTTTCCACCATTCCTCAAATGCATATACTTTTTAAAATTAAAATCTGGGCAGAGGATTAAAAAAAAAAATTCCACATGGTGCCTACATTTAAATACATCCTAAAAAATATGGTGGCAAAACCTGTAGTCCCCGACAGAGCATAATTTCACAGACATCCCAATAGCTAAAGAGTAGAACTAAAGTTTTAGGTACTTGGGAATATCAAAGGCAATGCAGAGATCAGAAATTCCCCAAATTTTGGTTTTCTTCTTCATTGCAGCATCAAGGAAGGAACAAGGAATTTGGACTAAGAAAATCCTGAGTTTAAGAACCAGCCCTGTCTCATCCTACTTATTCTCTTTATTTTATGGAGCTGAACTGAGGATCAAATAAGTGAATTCATGCAACAACCACTTGGTTCATGCATTTATTCATACATTCATTCATTCATTCCACAACCCCTACAATGACCCAGATATTGCGCGAGGTGCAGTAGGAATACAAGGGTAAGAAAAAACAGACAGGGTCCATACTCTCGTGAGGCTCTCAGTCTATTAGGCAGCAATTTGCTGATAAAATAACTACACAAATGAATTTATGATGACAAATTAAAAGTGTGAGCTCTGATGGAGGGGCATGCTTCTCCAAGCTTGACAAAGGAACCAACATAGACAGGGACACTGGGGCAGGTCTCACTGAGGGAGACACTATACCTAAGAGGTAAATGAGAACTGGGTGATGGGATGGGGATGGTTGCGGTTGGCACAGCATATGGAGAAGTCTCAGAACAGGAGAGAGCACAGTGATGAGGAGCAACTGAAAGAAGGTCAGTGTGGCTGTGAAGTTGAAAATGGGCATGAGAGACGTGAAAGGGCAGCTCAAGGTATGGATGGAGCATCCAGCACACAAAGAGCTACTCTGAAATGAAGTAGGCTGCAAACGTAAAATTGGATTTTTAAGACCTAGCATTTAAAAAATGCAAAATATCTCAATAACTTTGTATATTGGTTACACAGTGAAATAATACTATTTTGGATACACTGGGTTAAAGAAACCATATTATTAGAATTAATTTCAACTTTTTTTTTTTTTTTTTACTTTTTTAAGATGACTACTAGAAAAGTTCCAGTTACATACATGGCTCGCATCATATTGTTATTGGACAGTGCTGGTTGTACATGCAGAGCTGGACAAGGCTTTTATCCTTAGCACAGTGGGAAGCACTGGAAGGCTTTAAGTAGTGGGATGATGGGATCATTTCAGCTTCTGGGTGGAGAACAGATCAAAAGGCAGCTAGAGGGGATGTGGAAAATCAGCTATGTACTGCATTAGACCAGGCAAAGAGCTTCATCACAGCTTGGCTTACGGTCAAGACGTGGAGAGGTTCGAGAGATATTTAGGAGAAAAATATCAACAGGCCCTAGTAGTAAATTGGATATGGTATTAAGAACCTCCAAGGGGCAGAAGTTCAGCTGAGAATACAAAGATATATATATGGAAACATAAACTGTAACATCGTGAGTCCTATGCTAAAGAAAGGAACTCAGGGCAGTGGGAAGACACAGAGAAAAACAAGACTGTGCTTTCCATCAAGACAACACCGCTCCTGCTGCTTCTGTTGTACACTGGGCTTCCTTAAAAATCAGATTCCAACAGCACGTCAAGAAACTGCATTTTGGTTGGAACATTAAATATCTTTTAATCAGAGTTGAACTTAAATCAACAGACACATAATGAGTATCGACTGTGTGCAAGAGGCTGTGAAAGGGCGCTCTTTCTTGAGGAGGAAGGAAAGGAGAAGTACCATTTATCCAGTGCTCACTACCTTCTGTCAGGAGCTTTATATATTTGACTCATTCAATCCTCCCAAGAAATGTATGAGGTCATATTATTATCCCATTTTAGAGGTAAGTAAAATGGGCTCAAAGAGATTAACAAATTGACTGAAGCTCCATGAAGACAGGGACCAGTTTGACGTCAGTCCCCATTATATCCCTAATGCCCTACACACTGCTTAGCACACACTAAATGCTCAATAAATACAGCAGAATGATGAATAAAGGTTATACAGCTCATAAGAAGGAAAACCAAGTTTCAACCCTGCAGTATCCTGACTCAAGCACATGGTATCAAAGTTGGAACTTAAAAAAAAATAGAATTGGAGCTAGCTTATATATTTATACATGGTTAAGTAAACCGGCTTTTATGTAAGAGTTCTTTATGACAGATAATCATCCACACTTTGTTGAGTAATAAGAATCGTTAACACTTCCTGAAAACTTACTGTGTGCCAGATGCTGTTCTAAGCATTTTACTTGTCTTATCTTATTTATGCCTCATTCTCAGCAAGCCTCTGGGGTAGGTACTGTTCTTTTTCTCATTTTATAAACTGGGAAACTGAGGCACAAAGAGTTTCAGCCACTTGCCTCCAAGTCACAAGGCTGTAAAGGCCTGAAACCCAGGGAACCTAACTGAAGAGTCTACGCCACTCTTCACCACCATGAGACTGAGCCCATTGCTCCACGGGACCCTAGTTTTTACGAAGATCTTCCAGGATTAGGTCAAAGTCTGCCATTCTGCCATTGGTCCAGCACCCTCTCCTGGGGCCACAAAGAATGATAGTTCATCAGGGTACCTCCTCATGAACCTAGGAAATCATTCAAGGCTAAATAGTGAGACAGACTCTTGGAGACTCAGAGAAAAATGAGAATGAAAAGAGCCTGTAGATCTTAGTGCATCTCATTCAGTGCAAAGAGTACATTTATCCTGGGTCTTAAAATGTCCACTGGCAGGAAGCTATCATTTGTCTCCGATGACATGAGATAGAGCAGAGAAAAGAGGTAAAGCAAGGGGCTTGGAAAGATGATTTCCCAACAGTGGAAACCATCCCAATGGGGAGTTAACAGCAAATTCAAGAGACCCTTGATCACTAATGGAGCTTAATAGTTAAGATACCCTCTAAGAACACTGGGCATTAAGTGCTTGCGAGCAGTTCAGATAATGAACTGGATGGTTATGACCAGCCATCCAGGCATTTTATATGTGCCATTTATCTCAAGTGTCAAATTACAAATTGATTCTGTGATGTATAAGAGGATTTAGTGCTCTGATTTGGAAAATCTGTTGGGCAAATATGGGCCTAATGTGAACATTTCACTTCTTTCAACGCTTTAAAATTGTCATGCACATTACTAGAGTCCCTAAAGGAATCAGTTTTTGTTTTTTTTTAAGAAATAGTCTTACCGTAAAAATTTTAGAATAATATTCAGTACCTGGCAGTTTGATGTAAAGGAATTCCATTTAGTAGTCCATCAAGATGGTTTGAAGTACCATCAAGACCTCATTATAAGGTGGTCATTATAAGCAATTTTATAATTGCTTGTCTAATTGTTTGTCTCTTCCCCTAGACTAATAACTCCAGGAGAGCAAATCCTGCCCTTCTTTTCATTTATTTTATTTAATCCCTCTTTTTTATAACTGCATCTCTAGCATCTAGTACAACGCCTGGCATTTAAAAGGCACTGAACACATAGCGAATGAATAAATAAAACTACTTTTGTATGTCATATTACATGCTGTCCGTAAGTTAATGGTCTTCGAAGACATTATTATAATAGTGTTCTACAATAGTACACTTCACAAGGTTCTCTGATGACCTTTATAAATCTACTATCATTCAGACAAAAATTCTTAAGACCAGAAAATGAAGGCTGGTAATAAGGATTGGGTAAGGATGAAGAAGTTAGTAGGGAAAAGGGTAAAAGGAAGTATTTATTTGAGAATGTGAGAAAAGAAGAAATAAAAAAGACACTCAACAATACTTGATCAGATAAGTCTCGTTTGAAGAGAAAAGATTAGAAATTGATATACTGGGCAGAGAGGAGTTATTCATTCCTTTGTTTTCTATCTTGTAACACAAAACAAAGAGTATGTTGCTTTTTACCTTGAAATTCACCTAAGAAAAGATACTTTGAAACACATACAGCTTTTTCTTTGAAAATTGCTTTGTTTTTTTAAACACTATATCCTATATCAGTTTTTTTTGTGTGTGTGTGTTAGCAGAAATATCCAACTTGATTTCATTCAAACTTAAATCAGCTTTCAAGGGTAATTGGTATGGAATATACTGGAATTGGTCCTACAAGATGGAAAGAGGCTAAAATGATGACTAGTGGAACCCTTGCTCAGTTTCACATTGCTCCTAGGTAAAATGAAAGCCAGACAAAACCAATGACGGGCAAACTTGTTCAAGCGGGAAATTTTAAAGATAGTTAAAAATAAAAATTCTTCTAGTTCTTTGTGTTTCTTACGGGTTCTTTCTCATAAGAGATCAAATTACTTGGAAATTTGGATTAACTTCACAATGTAAGTAATGTGCTTTATGTTACTTTTAAGCTTTATGAGACATATCCACTATGTATCTTCCAACCTTATACCTAATATGGGAACAGTGACCACTTCTATCTAGATGTCCCACGGGTATCTGAAGCTAAATGGCTCACACACCAAACCAACCTAACAGGTCCCCACAGACCTCCTGTTCACCCTGTATTTTCTATCTTGATGAATGGACATTATACTCAAGGCGGAAATTTTGGAATCCTGTTTATTTCCAGGTCTTCCTCCTGCTTGCTTCTTTCATCTGCCTGTATCCTGTCTGACACCAAGTTTTATCAGTTTTCTTCTCCACATATGCTTTAAATCCATGTCCACCTTTCCACTCCCATTGCCATTCTCTGTAAAATTTAAATAATTTTCTAAAACTGATTTCTTTTCTGCCAGTTGGCCTCTATCTCTAAAAAGCCCTCCACATTATGTCATAATTATCTTTATAAAATAAATGCCTGGTCATGTCACTTTCCTGCTTAAAAATATGTGTAAGTCTCTGTTGCTGGAGTTTGTCACAACTCCATAGAACAGCATTATCCGAGTTCTTCCCAGGCTGGCCCCCATCCATCTTTCCATGCTCATCTCCTCTCCACCTTGCAATTTATCTTGAACAGGTGTCTCCCCAGACCACCTAAGTCTGTAAGTAAAAACAGATCCACACCAGCAGGAACCAACAGTATTTCTATAGCTCTATTTTTATGTAACCTGAAGGAATGGCAACCCCTTCAAAATGCTCATAGCCAGTTCTTGGAGATCCCAAAGGGAAATAACTTTTCTTCCCAAATGAACTATCATCCGATTTGATAACATTTTCATCACATTCAACATCAGTTACATATTACCTCATGAAAATTATCACCTAGAAAAACAATGATGAATGAATGTTTAAAGGATTGGTTCTAAATGAGTAGCAATTCCATAGTCTTGCTTAGAATGGTGTCTGTCAATTCTCGGATGCAATTCCCTTTTATAACAAATATTTTATAACACTCTTCTTCATTATCCTGACATGAAATTCCTAGATAATTAAATTTATGTAAATCTCTAATTAAATACAAAGATGCATGTATAACGCCCAGATCTATTATAAATGAAAAGTTAAGATATTAATTTATAATGAAATATTATGTATTTAAATATGTAATTGTTCAATAATAATTACGTTAGATAGCCAGATGGTTATCTTATAAAGAATAAGTTTGCATGTAAGAGAAAAGATCAGAAGCCATTCTGTCTAAACGATACTGGAAAACTAAAAACATATATATTGTTGAGTCCCAGAAAAAGAAAAGGAAAAACCAAAACAAAAGCCAGTGTTAGGATAAGTAATGACAGACTGGATTTATGTGTATATGAAAATGGAAAGAGGTAAATAATCTTAGTTGAAAGTAGAAATAAAATGTCCAAGACAAATTATCAACTATCAAAGTGAAGAAAGGAAGAAAGGACTATCATTGTACTACCAATCATTTTATAATACATAGGAATAAGGTAAGAAAATAAAAAATATTTTGGGCCAGCCTGGTGGTGTAGTGGTTAAGTTTGCATGCTCCACTTCAGGTGGCCTGGGGCTCACAGGGTGGGATCCCAGGTGCAGACCTAGCGCCGCTCGTCAAGCCATGCTGTGGTGGCATCCCACATAAGATGGAGGAAGACTGGCACAGATGTTAGCTCAGCGACAATCTTCCTCAAGCAAAAAGATGAAGATTGGCAACAGATGTTAGCTCAGTGCCAATCTTCTTCACACACACACACAAAATAAAAAAAATATATATATTTTAAATGCTTTATAACATTTAATTATTAATAATATACTATGGTAATAAAATTACATATTTGCGTGTGACAGTTATAACTGCAGATCAGTATAGACATGTTGGTTTAGTTACTCAAATACCACAAGTGGTGTTGCCTTGGTGATGTGATTTTCCAAAATTGTGAACAATTTTGGGTAAAGTTCTAGTTCTAAACCAAGTAAAGTACAACCTTCCTTTGACTTACATCACAGCTGCCTTCCTTAAACATTCAGTATATAATAAAACATTGCGAAAACTACTTTGGTTTTTTGTAGAAGTTGAGTTCTATGCTCTGATAATTATAAACTGAATTTTTACTCATGTGGATTTCTGGGAGACACTCAGTGACATAGAACTCAGGGAAATTTTTTGTTAATTGAGACTGTCTCACGCAATGCAGTTTATCCAACATCCTAGCCCCCACCAAGAAATTCTCATTCTGCTCCCTAGTATTCACTAGGACAACTATAACAGGCCTCCACGAATATCCAAAATCGACTCCCCTCCCCCGGAGGTACTGCTTTCCTTCAGGACTACCGCTTACGACTCTTCTGTATCAATTTGTACAGCTGATCTAGGGGAATGAGATAGGTTTTACGGGTGAAAGTTGGTATTAGATGAATGTTATAATCATACTGCTCCATGTAAATAAAACTCAGAGCCACAAAGCCCTACTTTCAGTCAATAAGACAAGCCATACATTCAACATACTTTCTTTTTTGAACTTAGAGCTTACTGACAAAAGGATGAGAAATAATTGATGGTAAAGGCTGTCTCCTTGCCCTTTTCCTGCCCAACTTAAAGATCCACTAAAAAATGATGATGATGCAGATGATGATGACGATGACAGCAACTAACACTTACTTAAGCACTTATCTTGTGCCATACAAAACTAAGTGCTTTAATTGCACATATGCTACACAACAGCCCTCTGAGCTCGTCTTTGAGGTCCTTGTGAAGATTAGAGATGATCCATGAGAAATAACCTGGCATAACATCTGGCATGTGGTAAGTGATTATAAAACAAATATTATCATTGCATCTCAAACCACCCTGAAGGAGTAACTCAAAAAAGCATGTGTTACTGTCACATCAGTTGTTCAGTAGTTATTTATTCATACCATGGACAATACATTTAAAATATGCATGGAAACAAGCCCACCAGAGCAAGAGATTTCCTTTAGATCTGCACCTGTCTGGCAGGTAATAATACATGGGCTTGGCTTAGATTATTTATTAGGACTGCGCCTAGTGCAGCAAATGCAGCTTTGTGTTTGAGCCCTGAGTTGTAACATTCATTGTTTTTTAAGGTTGATGGATCCTGGACAGTCGTATTATTTCCCTGTTTAGTAGGGCAAGAAATTTTCCAAGGGAGATTTTTCTTTTTTGGTAGCATTTACATGTGTGCCTGTGAGTTTGAGGAGAAAAAAGCACAATATAAGTGCTTTAAAAAATAACTAATCAGAATTACCCTGGATTTTTTCACCTTGTTACCTCTGCACCCACAGCACCAAAGATAGTTTTTCTAAGAGTAGCTTTTATTCATCTCTCAATAAGATAGTAAAAATGTGCAACTGCCTGATAATACAGTTTGCTCTTCGTATAGCATACTTTTCAGATTTAATAAAAACAATTAAAACATATTAGTTGATATTATTCTTCTCAATGATCAATAGATGAATTAAATGATGGAAACATGGAGAAACAAAACAATTTAGAAAAAATAGCTCCAATATCATGGGGTCTTAAACATTATCAAATTTCAAACTCATTGAAATTGTCCAATTACTAAGAGGGTTTTTTTAGGGCAATATGTTTTATAGGTTCATTAAAAACAAATAAAATAAGCTGGAAAATATAGTAAGTACAACTGAAATAATTAGAGCCTTTCCATCTAAATAGCTCACAATCTAATAAAATTGAATAACCTTTTTTGTTCTCTACGTAAACAATTATTTTGCTCCATTCATGTGTATGTCCACTAAATATTTCAATTCAATTTCCTGTCCTCAGGTACTTAGATTACTTTCGTTTGGCAGATGACAAATGTACTCGTTGCTCTTACTACTACCCCCATTCATTTACAAATATACAATGGGAAAAATAAATGTAAAAATTGAAATGAAAAGCCATCCTCAGATTTTCCTTTCCTCTGTCCATCAAAGGGAACCGTGCCCTCCAAGAAAGACCCTGGTTGTCAGCCTGTTTTTTGTGTTATTTTTATGGGGAGAATTAAGAGGAAGGAATGAGGAGATGAGGATAAGGAGCAATGGATGCAACACTTTAACATTTTTAATTGTTTTTTTATCAAGAGAAGAAAGGGAGCAGCTTCAGGGTGTGTGCTGATAACAGATGGGAGAAGAAAAGGGAGATTTCACGTTTACTGGTAGCGCACTTGTCTCTTTCATCAGGGAATCAACTGAGGGACTTGAGTTATTTGATGGCATTACTGTATTGCATGGTATGTATTCTTTTAAGCCTGACACCACTCTGGGACTGGTCCACAGTAGCCATGTTCTTAATGTTATTTATGATACTTTCCCATTTTTAGAGTGTATTTAAATGCTTTCCCTTATCTGAACCTCAGAAAACCACCAGGTAGGCAGGGAAGGTATTATAATCCTATTGTATAAATCACTAAACCAAAAAGATGAAAATGGGACAAGAATTCAGACTTTCTAGCACCCTAGTTGGTGGGCCTTCAATCAGCTATATATTAATATATCATATTTTGATACTTTAATGTGGATTTGCTTCAGAGTTATGTCGTTATAAATTCAAACATCAAAACAACCTGTGGAAAATAAAATCAATGATTTATGTGTTTACAATTATGTGTCTAAATATTTGACATTCATACATAACAGAGAAATTATTAACTGTTCATTTCACTTTTCATCTAGATATATGTGGCCAAATACTATTTTTCTACTCTGGGACTTAATCACACCATTCAAGAATCCCCACAGTGAGGAGACTCTGAGTCGCCTTTGGAAGATCTCTTCAGGAATATTCCATCTTAGGCAGAAGGCACAGGTCAGGTTTCCCATTTAGCTGATGACCTGTGTATACCTATATTTAAATACACAAACATTTGCATTGAACTTGAGAGTCTAAAAATTGCTTTACTATATTTTTAAAAGATAAATTTTGGAGCCAGAAAACCAGGGCTTCATTCTTCCCCAGTACATTACAAGCTCACTAAAAACTGGTAACGGATATGCCTCCTTCATCTCTCTATTTCTTATTTATAAAATGAGGACAGTAAGAGTCCCTGCCCCATAAGGGCCTTGTTAAATGGGCTAGTAGACACACAAACATAGAGCAACTTATAGTGAGCACTCAGTCCATGTTAACTTTTAGTTTTGTTAATATTACAGTTGCCAGTGCTTCTTAAAGTAGTTCTGGCACACAGTAGTCACAAAATAAACGTTTATGGGGTGCATGTTCAATGAGTCTTGGTTTTGCCAATGTGTGATCTGGGGGGAAGTTATTTCATGAGAAAAATAAGCATCTAAAACCAACAATAATGAAAACTGCTTCCCAAGGCTGTTATGAAGATCAAATGGAGTAATATACATCAGAAATGCTTTATAAATTATAAAGTGTGGAATAAATGTTAATTACCATGTTTATTCTCTAATTTCACCCTCACAAACACACTGTTCAGCAGATGTGATTATCTTCATTTTATAGATGAGGCACAGCTTAAAGAGGATTATGTAACTTGCTCAAGGTCATTTAGATGACATGTAGGAATATCAGACCAAAACAGAGTTCTTTTTTGTGCTTCTAATTCCAGTATCTTTTCCATTATTTCATAACTGCTCCATACACAGCTATGATCTCTCTGTAACATTATTTCTGTGTATTGCTATGTTTGTTTTTTTTTAAATGGCATTTGATAATCTTGATGAAAATGTAGTTTACATTTTAGAGATATTTTGTCATTGCCAAGGCATAAAAAAAGTGGGTGGCAGCAATCCAATGACAGTAATTAACAAGTTTAATCAGTCTAAAGTCCTCTTAAGAGTGTTAGGTTACATATACTAAAACTAAACATCTTAAAATTCCACCCCAGATTAATCTTTGGCATCTAATTTTTAAGGGTTTGAAGGTGGGGTTGTTAAAAAAGGAGAGATGAATGACTGTGGTTCTGGGTGACTTCATAGGGATTTTCCACAAAACCAAACTGGTAGAATTGTAAGGTCTCCTTAGAGAGCCCAGTCCCCTGCCAGCATGCTGGTTCCCAAAGACAAGCTTTCACACGGCAACAGCTCATGCCAACTCTTGCTTAATCGAGCAGACGGCACCACGTAGGATCAACAGGCCCAGCTCTCTCACCTGTGCTGGCCTCTGAAGTGCTACTTCTGGTCTTCTTGCTCCTCCTCCTAGTCTCTGTCTCCATTTATTTCCTGGACATCAAATGTTGAGGCTATAGTGCAGAATCGGCTTCTATGTCTCCCAGCCAACTTGGAAGTTCCTGACATTGGCCCTGGCTTTACCTTCTCTGACACTGTAACTATCCTAATATCCAACTCTGACCTTTGGCTTTGCCCTGTGCCTCCATGGTACCCACGTGTCCCCTTTTCCCCTACTGACTTACCTCCAAGTTGTGGCTGCTTGACATAGCAATTCAGCTCTGTTTCTGCCCCCACTCTGCTGATTTCTGATAAATGTTGGTAAATCACTTCTTCCAATGGAAACACAATTTACCAAACTGTTCAGTCAGTCTTATCCTGTTGAACACCAACCACCCACTCTCAAGTGAGACATATATGTGCATGTGTTATCAGTCTGTGCTACTCTGCCATAATTGCTCACCGTCTCATCTAGGTGCCTCTAGGCTGTCAATGACACCTGAACATTCAAGTCCTGTGTCTGCCCAATACAAAGTGTAGGGAGATGATGAGATCTAAGGATCTGGATACATCGCTTCTGTTAAAATGCAGTCTTGTGTTAACATTAGCTTTGTTCATGGACACATTACACCATGGACTCACATGAAGCTTGAAGGCAACAAAAAGCTCCACACTCTTTCATAGGAACTGGTGCCAGGCCAGGTCTCCCACATCCTCATTATGAACTTCGTAGTTTTTTAAACTGAAATTCAAGTCTTTATATTTATCCCAAATTCTTTCTATAATCTACTTAATATTAGTTAAACATTACTCAATTAATATAATATCCATTATATTAATACAATCATAATTATATAATTATAATTTTAATAATTAATTGTAATTAATATATAATTAATATTAATATTCTGGCTTTGAATTTTATTGGGAAGAAGTGGGATCTGCTAGTTCCAGGATAATTCTTTTCTTTTATTAAAACTGAGAAACATCTTCTATTATTACTGTTCTTACCACCCTCATGTTGTCAACATCTAAGATGTGTTGTTTCCTCCCCATCTGCAACCTCTGCAATGCTCAGAGATAGAACAAGTACATGACAGCCATTAGCTGAGGACGTAGAGAATTACACTGGGAACAGAAGCATCAGCACATAATCTCTTAATTGGTAATAGGCTTGAGCTTCAACAGCTCCACTCTAAGAAAAACTGGATAGTTTTATCAATGCTAACTTCAGAAGTTTTGTCTTGTTTTTCAGCCATCAGTTGTCTTGGGACATTTCACTGCACTCCACTCAAACCTCAGTTGTTTAAGAAATGCTTACTGGGTCATGGATTAGCCAGCCCCAAGGACCCTGTTCTTCTATCATCTATGGCTGTCAGCCATTTCAATATGTGTTAGCACCAGTACCATGGAGTACGTAGGAAACAAAATTCTGGCAAGTCCATTTAGATTCTCTTTAGCAGCTCTTCTAAATGCCTTTCTGGTTAAATTGCTGAGCCATTGGCTGGAGCCAATCTTGGGAATCATCTGTGAGTTAAGCCTGGCAGCCAATTTTGCGAGCTGAATATCATGAGAAGGAATTATACTTTACTACTGCTGGGGTAGAAAGAAACGAAACAAAAACTGGTTAGAAACAATGAAGAAATAATTCCAAATTTCCCCTTTGGTTTGATAGCTTTGTGATATTTAAGGGTAAAGATTTATGAAATAAAGACCAGGAATATTTAAAGAAGTTGAGATAACCTTAAAAACTTATGTGATGCTGTTAGTCTTAGAAAACACGTCATAGAGAGATATGGCATTCCAATAGCTGCACAATTATAAATTCTAGATATCAATTCTGGGCAACAGATTCAACAAAAATAGAATACATATTAAAAACAAGGGAAAGGATTTCTTTTCTCTTTGCTTGTCACTGAGTGACTGTACAGGCAAGAGTGATAACCCTTTCAGAGTTCCTTCTAGAACCATAGTATGGGATGGTGAGCTCTTAGGGCTCAGACATTTTTCTAGAAGTTAAACAGAGGACAGGACACCAGATCTCTAGGAAATCAATTTACATTTCCAGCCTTCCCTCCAGGGCACCCTCCCCTCAACTGCTTGTATCAAAAAGGCTCTCAAATGTCTCTTTTCTCTTTTCCCCTTCATTTCACCTCCAACTTGTGTATTGGCCTCACTGGCCTAGTGTTGCTTTTAAAGTGACTTTGCTTTTTCCTGTATAATTAACAGCCTAATCTATTCTTGAGCCTAACACAATTTTCTAGTGAAAATTTTACTTCCTATCTATCTTATTAGATGGACTTGTCCTTCTTCCTAAAATGGTATTTAACTCTAATAATGAATTACAAAACGTTAAATTTACAAAGTACACTAAGTCAATAAATATGTTACAATGAAAGCAAAGAAAGCCTCTATTGTATTCTTGGGTCAGTCTCTTAAGAAATTAATACCAACTCTAGGGTTACAATTTAAAAAGCACTTTCATATTTGTATTTTTATTTAATATGACAACCATATTATTAACAATATTATTAATACCTCATTACTATTATCATCTCCATTTCACATATAAAGAAAACGAAGGTCAGAGAAGTTAAGTAACTTGGGATATTGTGAAATTTAACTCCAAAGCTCATAATTCTAAACTCAGTGGATTTTATTTAGTTCTTTACTTAGCACACTAGTAGTTCTCTGAAACCACACCTTAGACTTCCATACTAGAAGGACCACCTAAATTGCATTTTCCAACTTGGGAGACCTATGGCTCTCTGCCCTCCTCTGACATCTAAGCTGCAGAAAGATTTTTTTTAATGGGGCAATAAGTAGAAGGGATCTCTTTTTGCAAAATTGTGCCCAAGGTTCAAGGATTCTTAAATACTAGCGGCCCCTTGCCCCACCTGTACGATTCCAGTTCACTTCAGGGTCTTCACACAAGAACCCAGATTTCAAGTGTAAACTTGCATTTTCCTTCCAGTCTAGGTGTCAGCCTTTGATAATGTGGAAGAATCTCAAATGCAATTTCTTCCTCCTTGTCTTTCACATAAATATCACAACTTTAGAAATAGGGTGGGATTTGGGGATCAAAAACAAAGGGAAAAAAGAGGTTGTTAGACACAGGCCCAGGGCAGCCTGGTCAACAATCATGGACCTGACTGGGAACATCACATATAGTTTCCAATGATTCTGAACACGGGCTCTGGTGTTCAATTTTACCAAGCCTCAGTCTCCTGACTCATAAAGGAAAGATGGAAATAATATCTTCTACCTTTTAGGGTTTCTGTGAAGATGAAATGAGATAATGAAAGTAAAGCACGATGCATCCTAACTTGCACAGAGTAAATGCTCAATAAATCCTAGCTCCTTCTATGATTATGGGATTTTATCTGATTCTGGAGACAGAACAAATGGAAATAAATATATTTAAAGAGAGAAGATGAAAGAAAGAAAGGTTAAACTATATTTTTTTGGAATAGGGTACGCAAAATTGTCTCTGTGAGGAGTTGACCCTGTTCTGTGGAAACGCCGTCTCTGGCAGGCAGATTCTGAGCATGTGACATCGCCGGTTCCTCCGTTGCTGTAGCAGCAGCACTGCAGCCAGACAACACAGTTTTACAACAGAACGAGGTCCAGAGCCGGTCTCCTGGGCAGGCACTGAGAACCAAAAGCAGGGCTCTATTCGTACATGCAATCGGCATGCGATGTCCGACTCATTTCTTCATTTATAAGCATTGTTTATTCTCTTCAGAGCAAATTAAATGCTTTTCCAAGGCATGGCTGCAAAAGCCAGGTAATTTAAAAAGAAGAAAATTACGATAAGCCCCTCTTAATGCAGGAAGGATTAGACAGCTTGCTACCAGTAATCGAGAAATATTTACAATAATCACATTCAACTCCAGACTTTCATCTATGAATCTAAACAGAAAACTTTAATCCTACAGACTGTAAGCTGATGCCATGGCTATATATGGTCACAGAACTCCTAAGGGGAAGAAAAAGGAAAAGATGGAGGGAAAAAACTCAGATGCCATGTCGCTTATAATTTGTGTATATGTTCTACCTCAGGGATCTGTTAACCTTGGCAAAATGTACAAGTAAGATTCATTAATCAGCTTTACTCAAGTACATGTAACACTTTCCATTTTGAGAAGCCGCGAACTCCCCTCCCTTGGGAAATCTCTGTTTATCGTGCCAAAGCATTTTCTTCACAGGTGAAACTGCCTGACAAACAGCAACGTCAGCTGGCTTCCATATTCTGTGGGTTTCACGGTCCCAGATGGGGCAAGAGAGATTAATTTTTCTTGTGGCCGACTTTTAAGAGTGCTCTCTCTCCTCTTTTTTTTTTATTCCTTTCTCTCTACCTCTTTTGGCCTTTAGGTCAGAAAGCACATTTCTTGAAAGTGTTCAAATATTCTTGGAAACGACAACATTTTCCCGCATTCTTTCTAGGTTGACGACACTTCCAGAATAAGTTTGGGTTTTAGGGAATCTTGTTGAAGACACTTCCTTCCCAGTAGTTAATGAGCCATTGTTTATAGGATAATATGTTGTTGTTTCATTCGTTTCCCCAGTGTAACAATGGAAAGTCATTATCTCTGGTTCTGATCTTAACATAGGAAGGGATAGCCAATTGACTCACCTACTAGTGAATGGAAGGGAAACCCCAGGTGGTTTATGGGGCAAAGTGTTGAGGGAAAAGAAAAGTGGAAGGATGTTAAAGGGAAAAAAAGAATTCTTACAAAATACCCGCATCAGCCTTACAGTTCCCACTGAAACTTACTAAACCAACTTGGAAAAAAATTAAACTATGTCATGAAATATAAACTGAAGAAGTCTAGAAATGTCAAAATGCTTATTATCATCAACAGTATTATGATTTTTTTTGCTTTGAAAGATATCTCTCTAAAAAGCTGTTATTAGTAGATTTTGTGTTGCTGCAATATTAAGATTAATGTTAAGAATTAATATTAAGAATGAGTTCATAAAAGGGTGAATGCCAATTGCAAAACTAAATTTCTCTCAGCATATGTGACTCTGTCCCTTTACTAAGGTACGAAGTCGTCTTGAATGATTACACCCACTTTCCACCCACAGGTCCTCTGCTGGGTATCTCAGCAAAAGCGTGGCTCTTCAAAAACAGACAACCACAGTCACGATGAAATCTTCCAGTCTCAAAATTTACTGTCTATAATTCAACGCAATATGAATAACGTCCTAAATAACCAATAATGAAGTAATAGTCACCCTTCTTCCCTCCCCCTAAAATGACTCCAAGACTAGTTTATAATTTGAGGGAAAGACTAAGATCTCTCCCGTATCTATTTTAAGCTAGGTATTTCTCAGGTTGTTTTAAACACATTACCCTATTTAGCTTGCCCAAGAACCCATTAGAATAGCTATTAATATATCTAATTTACAGATAAGGAAATGAATACTCCGAAAACTTGAGTAACAACCAAAATTGCTCAGTAGGATCTGAAGCCCAGCAGTCTCATTTCTTCTGCCCACAAACAAACCAACCAATAGGTAAACAAAACAGGATAAAGATCAATGGAAAGTGGCGTGGGGGTGCTGGATTTCATTGCATGCGTCCCCAGCCTCCATTCCCCCAATCTTTGCTATCTGTGCCCTCTATCTCCTAACAGTGCCCCTAAAGCAGTAGTTTTTGGTGTTCTCCTTCCTCGATCTTCAAATGAGTAAGTATCAGACGGACTCGGACGCAATTGGATTGAGTCAATAAATTCATGTCATTGTCCCAAGAAATCTCAGAGAGGTATTGTCTGCTTACAGATACAGTCCTCGCCTGACCCAGGGTGAAACACAGGGCACAAGGAAGTAAAAGTCTGAACTTATCTACCCTAAGGGCACCCACAAGTTCACTGAGGATTCAAGACAAACATCCAGAAATAGTATTAAGTGACAGAAAAGCTCTTTAAATGCCAAAAATCATGTAGACAATAAGGAAAGGGCTCAGGTGAATAGGAAACTTTACAGAAAGAATGGAATGAATGGTAGAATTCAGACATAGAAAAGGCTTAAGGCTATTTTGGTGTGTGTGTGTGTGTGTGTGTGAATAATTTAGAATTACAGACTGTAAATTTTGTACAAGGGAGTCTAGATGACAACAAGGGAGATTAATTTGGCTATGCATAGGCTAGCAGAGGAGAGAGCTGGGCAAAGAAACCATTTAGAATGTTATGACCCAAATCCAGCCTTACTGGTGATAAGGTGAACCAAGACGCTGCTAGAAAAAACAAGTAAATCATCTTCCCAGCCTGACTCATACACAGGATCCTTGTGGAAACCCATCACCACACATTATGATGGTAAATCAGTTTCCTTTGCTTTGTGAATGACTGAAGATGACATATGTTTAAGGAGGTACTTTGTGTTTTAGAGTTGAGGCACTGAAAATAGAGACTAGCCATTTTAAAAAGAACCATCATTATCTTTTAAAAAGGAGCCCCTTGCATTTTCCTCTTCTTATTTACCAGATCTAGCGTCATCAGTATAATGGAGAAAGGTAATTCCAGAGCAATAAATCTTCCATGGAAAGTGCTCTACCTCTGGCTGTTTGATAATGAATGTAATCAGTCGGGAGAACAGCCCTGTCATTACGGATTAATCACCAAAGCCTCTGTTTTGGTAAGTTAATTGATGCTGTATGCAGCTGAAGGTGGTCACAAGACACACTTGATATTTTGAAGAAATTTAGAGATCGAAGGAATGCTCAATCAGTTAATTAATAACCACAAAACACAGCAAACAAACAAAAAAAGGGAAAAGTCTGGAGAGTTAGAGAACAGCAGATACTCATATATCACTACACGTGGCTTTAATGAATTCAAGACAGAATTGAGTCAACATATTGATAACATTTTCCTTCCTGTTGGTTTGTTTTGTTTCTTTTTCAGTCCAAATAGGGAATTTTAAGACTTCTAATTTTTTTTTTTTTTTGGAACAGGTAGATTCACCCTAACATCTGTTGCCAATCTTCCTCCTTCTTTCTTCCTTTCCCCCTAGCCCCAAAGCTCCAGTACATAGTTGTGTATAGTTGTAAGTTCTTCTGGTTCTTCTGTGTGAGCCACCACCACAGTATGGCTACTGACAGACAAGTGGTGTGGTTCTGCACCCAGGAACCAAACCTGGGCCACCGAAGCAAAGCACACTGAACTTTAATCACTAGGCAATCAGAGCTAGCTCAAGACTTTTACTTTTAAAATTTTAAGAAGTTTAAATGGAGTCTGGAACAGAGGGATTTTGCTAACTAATAAATTTACAATAGATCCACTCAGTACAATGCAGTTCATTTTTCAAAGAGATCTCTTAATTGGATAATTTTAGAAGAATTTTATATGCTCTATTTTCAAGATGGTATCAAATACTATAACATTCTCATTAAACTTCCATGTAGAACATATGACTCCAGGATCATTACCACAGAGAGAATTAAACAAAATTGGTTAAAAGTTTTCTAATCAATCATTCTCTAAAAGGTCTTATAGGTTTTAGACTAGGTGAGCTCCATCCCTTAAGAAACTGAAGCAGCTGAAAGAGTCAGCAACTCTGTGGAGCCAGGTGTTTAGGTCTGTAGGTTGACTCCTTCAGCAAGATATTCAGAACTCTCAATAAAGAGGCAGACTTTCCAACGTAAACATTTCCCCAGGGCACATTTTTTCCAACATCATTATCATACTATTTTTAAGTTTTACTAATTTATGATTTAACTTTTAACCTAGCCTTTTAATATTTCTTGGCACCCTCAAGCATGTGACAATGCACAATGTAAGCATCCTAATGATTTATTTCTTATGTAAACTGACCTAAGCCAATTTGCTCCTCAATATTTTTGTAAATATTCATGGTCACCTGGGATTAGAGGTAGATGGTAGCTATGGTCTCTTCTCCTACAATTTCACTATCAAGTGGTCTTTTCCGTGAAAGCAAATTCAGACTAAATTCTGCTAACCCTTAAACATTTGTTTATGAGCAGGTACAAAGACAGGCATTGCAAACTCAGGGAAGTCCCATGCTGTTGACGCTCTGACATGTGCCTCACAAGAAATGCTCCTGCTGAGGCAAACATAACCATCTGAGAGCAGGACCAGGCCACCATATGGTCAAGTCGGGCAGCAGAGCCTCCATAAAATGGGAGACATTGGACCAATGATGCTCTTGACCATGAGTCCTAACTGCTTCAAAGGTGTTGGGCAGTGGGGCTAGCAGGTTTTATACATCCTTAACGCAGGCACACCAGAGCCCACAAAATCTCTCTGGCCAATCAAATACTCTGAATACTTCTCATTTCCAAAATAGAAAGTTATTTCTCCTATCTCATGATAATTACCAAATTCTCTATTATGGTATAATAGGTAGAATTCTAAGATGACCTCCAATGACCTGTGACTATATATAATCCCCTTCTCTTGGGCATAAGAAGTACATAGAACTTGCTTCTAACCAATAGACTATGGCAAAGGTGATGCGATGCCACTCCCAAGACTAGGTTACATTATATGACAAAAGTAAGAGACTGTGCAAAGGTACTAAAGGTCCCTAATCATTTGACTTACAGTTAATCAAAAGAGAGGTTTTCTTGGGTGGGTCTGATCTAATCAGGAAAGCTTTTTAAAAGAAGGTCCAGGCCTTCACTGAAAGAAGACATCCAAAGAGATTCTCCTGCTGGCCTTGAATAAGCAAGCCACCATGAGTCTACGGATGCAAGCAAATGAATTCTGTCAACAACCACGTGAGCTTTGGAGAAGACCCCAAGTATCGGATAAGAACCTAGCCTTCCTTGGCCATCACTTTGCTTGCAGGCTTGTGAGACCCTGAGCAGACGGCCCACTTAAACTCTGCGTGGTCTTCTAACCCATGAAAACTGAGGTAATAAATGTATGTTGTTTTAAACCACTATGTTTCTGGTAATTTGTTATGCAACAACAGAAAACTACTATCTGTGGATTATGATAAAGATATTTGAAGTGCTTTAAGCACCACTTCTGAGATGGATGCTTCAGATGCTCACTAACAGTCCTGGTGCACAGCTCGAAATGAATCAACACACACATGCACCTCATTGTTTATTCTTAGGTATATTTAAGCAAATTTCCACATAGACAAAATACTCTGTTCCCCATACCTGGCCTTTGGGCTCTAGGAACTGCATTACAGAGTAAGGGCTGGAAGCATCCACAGATCCTGGGTAGTCCTCTCCCTGCCGCTCCAATCAGCTCTACTTTTACCACCCTCTGCCTACTATAGATAACAAAGTGGAGGCCCAGAAAGTTCCTGCGACTTCCTCAAGGCCATTCAGTTGAAGACTAAGGCTGAAGCCTCATGTTTTCAAAGACTCACAAGCAACTGAAACATTTTCTACTCCACTCTGCTATAACCTTTCTCCTTGCCTTAAACTCAATTCCTACCTTAAACTCAATTTCAGTTCACAGGCTTTGTAGAAAATGATCCTGTATCCCTTGGCACCATTCACTTGTTCATCAAATATTTATGAAGCACCTACTATGTGCCAATCATTGTTCTAGGAACTGGTAATAAAGCAGTGAACAGATGAGACGAAAGTCTCTGTCCTCATAGAGCTTACATTCTGGCGAAAGGGAAATAGACAATGATCAGAATATGTAGTATATTTGATGCTGATGAGTGCTAAGGGGAAAGGCAGCACAGGGAAGACAAGGGCGCTATAATTTTCTGTAGAGACTCAGGGAGACCTCTTGGAGAAAGTGAATGTTTGAGTAATGGCCTGCAGGGGAAAAGCAAACCAAGCAAACTAAGAGGATATTTAGAAGAAGAGTGCTCAGGCAGAAGGAAGAACAAAAGCAAAGGCCCTGTCTGGTAGAGACTCGGCATTAGAAGGCCTAGAAAAAGTGAAGGAGGGTGGTTGGTGGGAGCAGGGTAAGCGACGGGGAGACTGTGTCTGAGAGGCAGCAGCAGACCATGTTTGGGGAGATTGTACTCTGATGAGGCAGGAAGCCAGGGGAGGGTTTTGAGCAGAGGAGTTTCCAGGAAAATCAGCATCCTTTCTTGGGAGTTTTAAATTGGAACCAAGTCAGAGTGTTCACACAGCTCAAAATGGTTTCTACCCATCCTGTGACAGAAGGAGCAGAGTCCTGTTTGCAGAGAAAGAGGAATGAGTCAGATATGTGGGGAAAAGCTGAAGTCAGAGGCTGGGAGAGAAGTCAGCCCATTCACACTCCTGTTCCTGTTAAATTCTTCTCCTGGCCCAGCTCACTCACTGTCCCCTTTAAAAGGGCCTGGCCGCTCACTCCGCTGAGGCTGAGCTCAAATGTCACCTCCTCAGAGAGGCCATCGCTGACCAGCACTTTGTAAAACTCTATCCTCTTATCCTGCTTTGTCTTCAAAGCATTTATCACCATGTGACATTACATCATTTCTTTATTTGCCGTTTGTCCCCAGGACCAGAATGGATGCTCCATGAGGGCAGGATCTCTGTTCATCTTTCTCATTGCTCTACCTCCAGCTTCTAGAATAGTGTCTGGCTCATCATAGATGCTGTTTTAATATTTCTTTGAGGGAGTAAATGAATAAATGCAAATGCCTAGATACTCCATTGTTATTTACTCCAATACTAGTGGGTCCTCTACTTGGAGGGCTTGTTAAAACATGGATGGCTGAACCCTCTCTCCAGAATTTCTGATTCAGGGTTGAGGTCCCAGGTGATGCTGATGCTGATGCTCCATGGGCCACACTTTGATAACTACTGTTTTATATCTAGTTAGCTTCTGTGACTATCAAGAAGTTTTAGCTAAGAGAGATGACTTGAATTCTTTTTGAAAAAAGTCTATTGAGGGGCCAGACCAGTGGTGTAGTGGTTAAGTTCGCTTGCTCTGCTTTGGCGCCCTGGGTTTACGGGTTGGGATCCCAGCCACGGACGTACACATTGCTCATCAAGCCATGCTGAGATGGTGTCCCACATGCAAAATAGAGGAAGATGGGCACAGATGTTAGCTCAGGGACAATCTTCCTCAGCAAAAAAAAAAAAAAAAAAAAAAAAAAAAATTTAAGTTCTCAGGCTAAATTTAATATAAAACACATACTCACCATAAAAGCTTAAAAGCTCACTTCAGTATTTTGCCAATATGGAGCTATTAAGAAAGAACTCCAGTAGATCTAATATTGTTTGAGATGTGAACATTAATAAAGCATTTAAAATCTGGTTTATGTAACTCGATACCACACACCAGCACTTTGTGGCACTATAATTGCATCATCACGTCCACAATGAGTGTCATCCAAAATTGCATATTAATACTCTCAAGTCGCATAGCATTTTGCAGTTTACAAAGCACTCTTTGTTGTTCCATGTCAATAGCAATACTGAGAGGTAAGCTAGACAAATATTCTTGTACTCATTTTCCATTTAACAAAGCTGAGGCTGGGAGAGGTCAAGACCCGCAGGCCATGCTGAGAGGTAGTAGGAGTTAGACTCAATTATATGTCAAGGATGCCAGGTCCTCGCCTCCACAGCCTAGTTAGAAAACACCCTGGAAAAAGAATAATCAATCACAAGAAGGGCTACGGAATGTCATGAGTGTAGGCATTAATGTGCGACGGATGTGTGACTTATTCAATCTCTTCACGATACTCTATAGTCTTCCCAAAGAAGTTTGACAAGGAAAAACAACTTAGCTGTGCTATCCCACTTTTTCTTCTTAACCAAGGGCTATAAGACAAATGTTTAGATAATTCTTTGATCTGTTGCTCAAAGTTTGACGGAAATCATCGCTAATTTTTCCACACGAGTGGGTTCTGCCAGCTGCACTTGAAGCATGCTTTATTGTCCTAATAAAGAAAACTAAAGTAACTCTTGGCAAATGATGAGTGTCTTAATTATTTTATTGCTACACTTATTAGGATTTCAACGATTATACTTAATAGAATTTCCTAAGTAATCAGGGTCCACACTGGATCTGAGTGGGTTTTTCACAAATTCAGAAAAGTAGAAATTACTTCCTAATCTGGTTATCCCCAGATCTGGCCTTTCTACTAAAATAAGGGTCACCAGGTGTCCTACTTCTTTAGGGAATGTGCTACTTTTTAACAAATCACCCTGTGTATCTGACCCAAAGTAGGGCAGTAAAAATGCCTCTTTTTCTGTGACATGACAGATTCTTTTCCTTCCTCAGCTTTGACTCACTGAGTTTCTACACCTTTCAATGTTTGAGTTTAAAGTTTTTCTCAGCGGGTCCCATGACCTCTATGTTTCCTATAAGAGAATGTGACCGCAGAGAGGAAATTTTCCACCAAGCACGCTAGCCGAGTTCTCTAGGTTGTATATGCACGTCAACAACCTCGGCGATTGCTCTCGACCTCAGAATCAGGGCTCGGCTGTGCTCTGCTGTAACGCCAGTCCTGCCTGAAATGGTCCATTGCATGATGAATGCTCAAATGTTACCTCCTCCAGGAAGCCTTTCCCAATCCATCACATCCTTACCCACCCACACACATGCCTGGCTGGAACTAACTGTTCCATTTCTCTGTCCTTCTATATCAACTCCTTTTATACTTCTCTTCAAGTGATAATATCAGGCTGCCTAGTATCTTAGAGGCTCCTGTGGGAGAAATTTCATGGCTACTTTTTCTTACCTATCTCCAAGAATTTGTGAACCTTCAACCCATATATCTAGTAGATTTCACCCTCTTCAGTTTGGCAAAATGCTATTCATTTTTCAAAATTCAGGTCAAATGTCTTCTCCTGGGCCCCATTCTTCCTGTTTCCATACAGTTAGGCTAACCTTCTTTCCCCATCACAGACACTTACACATCCCTCTACTGTAGCACTTAATACCATATCATAATTATTTATTTACATATTTGTCTTCTTCACTAGACTGTGACTTCATCAAGATAGGCTAAACCCAATGGCCTTCCACAGAGCCCAGCACATAGTAGGTACTCAGCAGACTTGACAGCAGAAGCTCTCCTAACCAATCTCTGCTTGATGATGAACTTGATGACGAACTTCATGCTATCCATGGCACATTAAGCCCTTGCACCTCCTAGATTATTCCCAGGTATGTCTGGATGGTGGAATTGGTAATGGCACAGGTACCAAGAGTCAGTTTGTTTACTCCCAAACCTATTTATGCCACTTTTGTTACTGTAACTACAGAATTGATTAAATATTATATGAACTAATGAAATGTGACACTTATAACCAAGCAGAATGTTTTGCAAATACTCAACTAAGACTAGTTTCTTCTTTAATTGTCTAATTTTACCGCAAGAAAATGGTAAAAGATTGGGAAACAATCTGGATGACCTCTGCAATTAGATTGCCTTGCAACTATCTTTAAAGAAACTGAAACTGAAAATTGTACATTATGGTTGTGGTTTAAGCAAAAAGGAAAACACAGAATTACAATCAGTGGATCCTTACTTAAAAACAATCTTTATTTTGTTAAAATATTAGAGAATGAAAGTACATTTTTATACGTTTTAGCTAAAATAAAATGTCTATTTCTTGTAAACATTTAAAATTCCTGCTCTAATTGATATTTTGACTAACTAACTACCAACCATCCTATTTTATGCCCTTCTTCATTGACTCATTCATTTGCTCATTTGAATATTTGATGAATACTATACTTTATTTGCTTTTATATTATCTAATGCACAATCTATGTGTCTTACGGTTATAAGGATGTTGACATACGGGTGTGGGATACAGTGCTCAGCAAATTAGAGGTACCCAATGATTGAATAATTAATTAATGTAAACCTGTTATTCCTTACTGCAATTCTGTTTTTAAAAACGTGTCTTCTGGGGCCAGCCCCATGGCCGAGGGGTTAAGTTCGCACTCCGCTTCTGCGGCCCACGGTTTCACTGGTTCAGATCCTGGGCGCAGCCATGGCACCACTCATCAAGCCATGCTGAGGTGGCGTCCCACATGCCACAACTAGAAGGACCCACAACTAAAAATATACAACTATGTACCAGGGGGCTTTGGGGAGAAAAACAGAAAAATAAAATCTTAAAAAGAAAAATGTGTCTTCTTCTGACACATCCTTTTACTCAAGTAAAAATGGAGTTGATACATTGCACAAGGGAGAAGGTGGGAAGAAACAAGCTTTTCATGAACTGCTGAAGTGTTCAAAGTTCAATATTTTTTTCCACATTTTTGCAAAGCTAATTGAAACCAGATACATAACTTTGTAGCCAGTCTACCTAAGAGGGGTTGATTGCTTCTTCATGGTTGGTTGTGACTCTCAGTGCCATTTATCTGCAGAAAGGGCACCATAGAACGTGTAGCTGTATTTTCACAACACAATTAGCTGTGCTCATTATGCTGAATGAGACTGTACCAGCAGGATATTAACTCAGGGTACTTAAGAATTAGTTGAGACTGATGGGCCACTAACTAGGGGAATCTCTCACCCTAATTAATCAATTCAGCCACCCTGACGTATGTGTATAGATGAAAGCACAATCCTAGAAGGGTTTCAGATTGATATCTTCAAATCGTGACTGAAAACTACGTGACCCTTTTCCAAAGAAAGTCACTGTAAAATATGTTCCCTGTTAGGCCAGATAAATAAATGTGTGTTACTGACGAGTGGAGCCTCTTGGAAATCATAATAACTTGCTTTAGGAATTGCTATTATAGACATTGATTAGAACATCACATTTGAGAGTGCAATTAAATGCATAAAAGTGCTTAAACTCGAAGTGCCAGAAAATACAGAAGCCATTTGGAAATGTTTTATGGATCATATTAATAAGTGTGTCCCCAGTAAACATAAAATACATCTTGGTAGTTGCATAATATGTTCCTGCTGTATACTTCACAGAAGATGACATTTGTCTCAGCAGTTATCTTAACTCATTCCCCTGTAATGCAAAAAATGTCTGATGACAGAGAAAATACTGAAAAGCTTCTCTTTCAATACAGACTTCAGGTTCCAGACTAGAAGCAGGGTCTACTTAAAATTATAGGCTCATTTACTGATAGGAGTGGGCAAAACAAATCACTCCACACATCTCAGCAACACGATGTAATATCCTGAGTAGTTCGGGTCACCCTGGTAAATGTTCTTGTGAAACCCATCGCTTTCTGAAAACTTTTGCTGAACATTTTCCTTTTCTAAATTTGTTTTATTCAGAATCTTGGGCCAAATCAAACGATAACTCAAAGTGAACATCCTCTTATATACATATTATATAATATATTTATTTCATGCTAATTTTTATATTTTTGTATGTATTTTTGCTAAATATATGTGCATGTATACATATATGACTCTATGTGTGTGTTTGTGTGTGTGTGTATGTGTAAATAATGTTTCCATGTTGAGGAAGCCTTACCTAAAATATTCCTATTTCATATTTGATCCTGTTGGTAGGATTATTCCACAGAGAGACCATATTGACAATTTATGGAGATCAATAATTGGCTAGTGTAGAGAGGATTTTCTTCCCCTTTATGTTTTAGTTGCCCAAGGGAGTGACCCAAATCCCTTATCCCCAGTCCTCTAGTGAATGCCCTCTGTACTAAGAGTGTGATTTGAACATCCAATTCCTAACCCCTTTGGTGGCAATCTTAGACCATAAACTCACAATATTTCCTGTGTACAATCTAACCTAAGCTTCCAGTGTTTTCTCACCCTGATAGATCCAACAGACATTTTAAAATATTTATCATTAAGTATAAGTTGTAGCGAATGAAATGGCTATAGTACGGTTGGGACTAAACATGGTCACAAACACTTCTGTGAGTTACCAAAAATCACAAGTCTACACTTAGACTACTTTTACGACTCACCTAAAAAACTTATTTCCCCATGCCCTCCAACTTAAGAAACAGCCAAAATTCCCCTGGTGCTATTCCTTTCCTAACCCCCACGTCAGTTTGTGGGTCTCATAACTAAGTATAGGAGAGCAAAGAAGAGGAGTTGAAATTATGAGAAATTGTTTTCACATAAATTTTTATTATAGAAACAAAAAATTGGGGGAATATAGCAAAGTATAGTGAAGAAAATTAGTTACAATAATCCAGTCTCCCCAAAATCACCACAGCTGATAACCTGGTTACTTTCTTCCAATTTTTTTCTTTGTTTTTTGAGTGGCACCTGAGCTAACTTCTGTTGCCAATCTTTTTTTTTCTTCTTCTTCTTCTCCCCAACCCCCCCCCCCCCAGTACATAGTCGTATATTCTGGTTGCAGGTCCTTCTGGTTGCACTGTGTGGGACGCCGCCTCAGAATGGCCTGATGAGCAGTGCCATGTCCACACCCAGGATCTGAACCAGTGAAAACCTGGGCTGCTGAAGCAGAGCGCACGAACTTAAGTTCTCGGCCATGGGGCTGGCACCACTTTCTTCCAATTTATAGACACATGTACAAAAAAAATAATTTGATATTCTACCAGTTAACAACATGTCATGAACATTTTCCCCTCATCATTTAAAATTCCTCAAAATCATGCTTTTCAATGACTACATAATACTCCATTATATGGACATAACATAACTTACTGTTAGGCATTAGTAAGGGAAGAAACAGTTTTCTGGCAGATCTGGATTACAAAGCCTAGAGCCTAGTCATTGTAAGAAAGTGAGAGCATTCGTAGAAAGTTTAATATTTTCAGATGCTGTTTAAGTGACAGATGCAGCTCTCTTTTCCTGTTTTCTTCATTGGTCTTCCTTAAAGGGAAGCTTCTGTTCATCTTTCAACTCTCTCTTGGCTTAGAATCATTTAATTATTCAACGCTTTTTTAAAGTTTTAAATTGTGAACAAGGTGTGATCTTAAATGGGGCTGATTCACCTCAGGTCCAAAACCTCTGGTAATTTCTCACATACTGCCTGCTAATTATTCTAAATAGTTACAGAAGCATAATTATGATCCCAGTGGCTCTCCAGGTGTGGTCTCTGGACCAGCAATATCAGAGTTACCTGAGAATTTGCTAGAATGCCAATCCTTGGGAACATTCCAGATTTACTAAATCATAAACTGTGGGGATTAGACTCAGCAATTTATGTTTTAATAAACTTCCAAGTGACCTTGATGCCTGCTCAAGCATTATGCTAGAGACAGAGCACACTGCTGAGGGAAGCCATTACACATAAGCATAAACCCACCTAGGCACCCATCAATTCTTTTAACAGTCTGATGCATAACATTTATCCCAGCAACATTTTGATATTACTGGTCTGCATTGACCTTAATCTGGACACTTCAGTGTGATCACTCCAAATGAGCTTCATAACAAAATGAGAAGTAAATTTCTTCAAAAATCTCTAAGCAATTTGATGGAAGTTTTATCTTACCCTAGTGTTTCTGTTCTCAGGTGGAAATGCCTGAAGGGGCAAGCAGTAAATATGGAAGCTACCAAATTGCTCTTTGTGGATTTATCTTGAGGCAGGTCTAGCACACTGTGGAGGTGTTTCTAGACAGATTATTGACAAAAGAGACCATTTTATGGAAGCTGTTTTTATTTCCTTTTGATTTTTTCTAACTTGAAAAACACTCAAGGAGTGTTCCTCTACTAATCTTTCCTGTCAAGGGATCTAGTCCCCTTTAAAATACATGTGTATATATTATAATACATACTTTAAAACTAATATATATATAATATTATGTTTAAATAACTCCATTTTGGGGGGAAGTCTGCTTTGAGGAAAAGCAGTGCTTTTATTATTAAGAAAGGGGTGGTGCTAGAGTAACATTAGGGGATTTGAATAAACAGGAATACGCACCCTTTTGAAAAAGCAGAGTGGAAAACTAGAAATACTTTTTGGAAGCTCTGATTTCCTATTTTAAGAAAACCCATTTGTTCTGGCTAATGGTAAACCAGGAGCATACAGCCTAATTTCTCTCTCCCCGCTCCATGCGGGGTAGTCATGGAGCCACAAGGAATTTGACACTAACCATAAAAGCTTCTCCTGTAAATCTCCCCAGATTTATGAGAGCATTATGCCTCGTATGCTTTTTCTTTCCCAGAGTCTTTACTTCAAAGTCTTCTGGGACTACAAGGGCCGCTCAGCCATCATCCTTCCAGCTCACTGCAGAACTCTCAGTCCCAGACCCTAGGATTACAGAACCTTGGAGGAAATTTCGGGGGCAGTGAAACCAAATGCCCTCACTTGCCAGCTGATAAAATGAAGTCAGGTATCCACACCACACCGTAACAAAGCGCCAGGGCTTCCCATGTCCAGGCAAAGCCTGCAGCCTCCTGTCACCAGTCTCCATCACTGTCAATATCTTTCTAGTGACTAACTGTCCTTACCACTGAGATGATTTTAGATAGAGCTGAACTAAGGTATCCAGGATCAAGTTCAACATTATTTCTTCTCGTTCAGTCCTCAAATGGAGATAGCAAAATGCTGGTTGCCTTCTCTAAAAGAAATAAATCTATGTACCTAAAGATCTTTTATCATAACTTTTATCACAGAATTTCAGATAAGAAGAAATCTGAAGAGGTCACCTTATCTACCCTTGCAACTGGGCATTACTACACAGAGAATCAACAGCTAGAAATGTCCTTTAGTACTACAGATTTCCAAGAATGGAAGAGACACCTTGGTAAATTTAGGACACATAAGTGTTTGGGCTCATTTAGTGATGAAAGAAGGAAAATGAAATCACTCTATGCATCTAGGTAACACTGTATCCTGGGTATCTTGACATAACAAGCCGGCATCAATTGTTGTAGGTAAGTGCTAATTGCTGAAGAGCTACCAAATTTGTTTTGTGCTTTTGCTAAAACATCTTTGAAACTTCCAAAACTTTCCAAGATTTTCTCTACCCTGTCTACCTCCTTCACGTTCCCTCTTGTTTATTGGTAATGAATTGCTGATGATCAAAGTATTAGAGGAAAAGACAAGAAAACAAACAAGAGGACAAGGGAAATATCATTGTTATGATTTATGGAGCAAAGGAGAGTTTTTGGCATTAATGTTTACAAATATGGGGACAGATTACACTAGTCATCTCTGGGTTCACTTAGTCTTACTCTACCTGGAGTTAAACACTTATGGTTTGTAGCTTGTGAGAAACCTAAAGGTTATAGTGTGCTGGCATACACATATACTTTTGGTGGCATGAGTCAGTAGATCAAAGAGGGGTAGGAGAGCTATATTGTCAGATCAGTGCCAGTACTGACTGAATTTTATTGGTCTTTCATCTTTAGCCCAGATATGTAAACTCATTCAAATTTTTTAAAAATATGTAAACTGTCTAACCTTTTACAACACTGGATAACTCTTTTTATAGAATTATTAAATGTCAAGAACAAAGTCGCAATATCCCAAACACAAAAGTTGGCATCACCTCTATTCTTTCTGAAAATTCAACAAATGTGATGATGAGAACACACTTCCAACCTCACAGCTCTGTATTATTTAGCTGGAGAAAGCCCAACAACCAGCCAAGAGTATTCTATTTTTCTTTGGGGTCATTTTTAAAGCATATACATTAAGGAACCTAGCAATCTTTGCTTGTGGTAACTTTAACTGATATTGTAATATAACAAAATCTCACAGATAAAATTTATAAGATGACATTTACAGGATCAAAGGAAGGATTTCTATGCTCCAGTGTTTATCTTTCCTCTTTTAGCTCACTAGTTTTTCAGTCCATAAAAACCATCTGCACTCCCATTTGCAGTAAAACATTATTACATTCTTTTCTTATTTCCATTGTGAAGTCTTAATTCTGGGTATATAAGAGTATATACTGTTATATAAATATACTCAATAAATATGTATTAGCCATCCACGATACACTCCTTATAGTCTTATGAAAGAGCGTAGCAGAAATTGATGATAAAATGAAATCTGTCATTTGCTTTGTTACAATTATCTCTATTGCAGAAGATAAGAAAAAACCACAAAGCCTCTTAATACACATATTAAGAGTATATGAGTATATACATTTTTATATACTCTAATTTAAGTAATCTCTTTCCAATTCCATATAAACCCTTATGAAGATGCTCCCAGCAAAAACAATGAGGGAGATAACTGTGTACTGTAAAATAATAAAGATTTGGAATATTATCCCTGTGTTCTTTGATTTGTCAAAATTCACCTTGTAACATAATTGGAAAAATCAGTGGGAAAATCAGTGATTTTATTTATATAAGAGGCTCTGTCACCAGATGAACTAATGTAACCCAAGTGGGCTAAATCACTGATAGCCATCACCCCATCAACCAAAAAACTAAAAAGTTCAGCATTCCTACTTACACATATTGCCCTTGGTGTGGCAATGGGTTACTTTAGATATCTCAAGCCCTGAGAACACAACTAGGTTACTTTAAACCAGTGATTCTAAACCAGTGGCAATTTGCCCTCTAGGTGACGTGTGGCAATGTCTAGAGATTTTTCATTGTCACAATTTGGGGGGTGCTTCTGGCATCTAGAGAGTAGGGCCCAGGAATGCTGCAAAATATCCCAGAATGCACAGGAAAGCCCCCACAACAAAGAACTATCTGGACTAAAAGGTCAACAGTACTCATGTGGAGAAAGCCTGCCCCAAACATTAAGAACTAGACACCCAATGCAGTCGCAACATGTTACGCAAATCCCTACATTCTAGTGGATGAGGGCCAAGGACAGCCATGTGAGGGAGAGCAATTTGTTCCCATTTAGGTGTTTATGCCCACTCAACTAATAAGATGTTTGCCTGATCTAATGTGGATTTATCAGGGCAGTGAAATTTAACTATTATAGTTAAAATATAGTGTGCAGGCTTTTGGGTTTTTTTCTTATTTTTTGCAACAGAGATAATTATAACAAAGCAAATGATAGATTTAATTTTATCACAAGTTTCTGCTACACTCTTTGATAAGATTATAAGGAGCATATCATGGATGTCTAATACATATTTACTGATCTGTGAGAAAAAAAAGTCTGTGAACCGACTTCTGCTCTCCTCCTTTCTAGAGAACTGTGATTGCATTTTCCCTCTTTTTCTAACATGTATAGAGCACCTGTTGCCATAGCAATCACTGATTTAGCACAACATGTTTTTTCCTCCTTCTTTTAAAAAATTAGTTTCCATTCCTGCCAAGAAGGAACATATTAATCTACCCATTATGCTAGCTTAGGGAAGTTGAAGGCCATAGAAGTTGCCATTGACACGAAGATTCCCAGAAAGTCAACTGTTAGTATCTTTCATGCCAAGAACTCTACCCCAGTCCCAGAAAGGAAATACGGCACTGAAATAAAAGATTCTGAAGGAGGTAGGGCCTCTCTCCTTTTCCACAAAGTTTCCTATCAGGGTGTGAAACCTCAGACTCCCTGGTAAAATATCATGTCTGCCTCAACAAACTGACTCTCCTCCTGGATACAGCTTTAAAAGGTCGTTGATGTCCAGAAAACAGGCACTAACTAGACAATGCTTTTCAAGACAAATTTACCTTAATCTACTTACCTCTGAGGGTAGGGCCAAAACAACAACAGTATTGAAAACAAATAAACGAAAACTCCTTTGAGGTGATTGATATAAGAAGCAGCAAAACCTTGTTGAAGAAAGCAAAAGGAACTGTTCAATTCTGGATAAAACAAAAAGTCCTGCTTGGGTGTCCTGACTGACTACATTCTTTCTAGTACTAGGTTAAATTGAATCTTCAATCTGATCCAGCCTTGCTCTTCAGACCAGGAAATCCCTATAAACAGACATCCAGAACTGTGTCCAGGCTTGTCTTATGACTTAGGTTTGTGATAATCTAGACTTTTATAACTGATACTCCAAACTGGGAAGGCCAGATTCTCCCGAATTTCTCAAGTCAAATCCACTGGCTGTTCTGTCTGTGGTGTTCCGTAAATCTGTCCAACCGCTAATGGGAAATACCACCTACTTGCGTCAGAGCATTCGAGTCAGAAGAAGAAAGAGCAGAGGTTGACTATAGGCTCCCATTCTGACCTATTTACTGCTCTCAGATTGAAGAAAGAAAGTGGGGGAAAGAAAAACAGAAGTGGAACTGAAGGATTTTCAATTTTCTGAAATGTCAGCTCATCATCAGAGTGATGACAACTCAAAATTAAGACACAGGAAAGGAAATATTAAAGATGGAGAGTTCAAGCTGTTTCTTATCCAAAGTTTATGGAATGGGAACCCAGCTTACATAGGAGTCTCAATGCAGGAAAGACCCACTGTAAATGAGAACAGACAAGGAAGAAGACCATTCCTTTTTACTAATAGCATGCACGGAGAATGAACACACACTCTCATTTAAATAGAATCTTATAACTGTCCATATTGTTCTATCCATAAATTCAGCATAGTTCCTATTGTTTTACACTAGAAACAAACACCTGGCCCTGTATTTCCTTTTAACATCATGGAAACGGGCAAGTGTTTAAACGGAAGAAAGATAATACTTCCTGAAATCTTGGATGTTTTGCTGAAAACACTCTTAAGGGAATGCACTTCTGTTAGAAAAACAAAAACATTTGATAAAATGTTTTTAAAGGAATTAGTCTTTAAGCGAAAATGTGAGAGATCATGTAATTGGGAGCAAATATGCTTTCAATTGCACTATGACCACTCTTCTGCTTTAGATTCTCAGCTTACAGACAAAGCATTCCTTAATTAGGCAGCAACTCGGGGGGCATCACCTTCCATCTAGATGTCAGTTATTCATTCATTCATGAATCTCTAAGGTTATATGAATCTATGGATGGTCTGCAAACTACTTATAGCTCAGACTTCAATTCTGTTGCCAGTAATAACAATAATAATAATAATAATATGACCATTCTATTTGAGAAGTCTAAAGCAAATTTAAGATCATTAGAAAGTGATGACAGAAATTTGAAAGCAACAGATTACAAAACAAGACCATACGAAAGGATAACAGGCAATGTAACACCTTTTCAATTATGCACACAGCCTGGAAAAAACAGTTGACTACGAAAAAGTGTGATGAGAAATACCTAAATAAGTCATTAAATTTTTCTCTTTCTTAAAAAGAGAAAAAACTATTGGCATAAATGAGCTTTTATCTCTGTTAAGTAGCATCCTTTTAGGCACCATCATCTCTAAAAACTAAGTGAAACACAGGAAGAGAAATAAAAGAAACAAGCCAGAAAAACTATAGGTTGCTGCGTTGACAACAACTAATCCAGGGACGATGACTTGACTTTCTGGGTGGGTCCTCTAGCCAGTCTACAGGGACTTACATCTCAGGACGGCGATGGGCAGGTGTGCTTTCTCAGTCTGCATAAGATTTGACAGGTTCTAAGCAGGAAGACCAGGGTTTAAATCTGCAATTTCTATGGCCCTGGAAAAAGAATGTCTTGATGTCACTTCCTTAATTGAAAATGGTGATGAGCATGTCTCAGTTCTCCACGTAGGGATTGGGTCAGCGAGTTTCAATGAATACAAGAAAACTGAACTGCTGTTTTATGGATTAAATAAAAATAAACACATAGTGCTTAAAGCAATTGATGGTCTAGCTTATGAACATCAGGCCAGATTTCTCAGTTGATAAAAACAAGTATTATGGACAATAAAATTCAAGATCAGTTCCAACAAGGATTAACTGGCTTGTCTTACTCCATATTCAAAGGCCATCTCAAACAAGTTTCCCATTGCTTACAATGAGGACAAAGGATGACAACTAGTCACAAATCTGCTCTCACTGGTGGAAAAATCAATGCAAGGAGCATCGTCCACCGATCATGGGCATGAGCACTGTCTATACACCTGAAAGTTTTCATCTTCTCATTATTATACATCTGGATGCATTTGCTGAGCCTGACCATTCCAGATGAGACTTCTCAACACTGGCTGCACATGACAACACTTACATAGCTCCACAAACATGTCAATGCTCAGGCCCCACCCTGAGAAAAGTGAAACAAAGCTTTCGAAACAGAAAGGATTCTCACCTTGATGACCATCCTGTGAATCAATAGAAACAGAGATTGAGGGTCAAAGGAAAATATTGTCTTTCTCCCCTGGGAATTGCTAGCATTTGCACATATCTCTGCATGACCCAGGGTCCTTTTTTTTTTTTTTTTGGTGAGAAAGATTGGCCGTGAGCTAACATCTATGCCAATCCTCCTCTGCTTTATGTGTGGCATGCCGACACAGCATGGCTGGATGAAAGGTGCAGGACTGCGCCTGGGATCTGAACCCACAAACCCCAGGCTGCCGAAGAAGAGCATGCCGAACTTAGCCACTACACCACTGGGCAGCCCCTAGAGCACTTTCTTAAAGTGGGACAGAGTGTGCTCTGAATCTAGACTTGACACTGAATTTATTAGTAGGGTAGCTGCTGCCTTTTGGAGAATGACCCATGGGACGCTGAACTTACACATTAAACAGCTGAGCCGATGGATGCTTCAACTGCCAGGCAAATAACAGAATGGGGAGACCCTCTGTTCATCTGACACTGGTGCCAGCTGGGAAAAACAGCAATTTTTTTCTGCAATCACTGAAAGAAAATAATTTAGCAACACCAAAAACCTTTTAGCTCTTAAAATATGGAGACTCTTTTTCTTTTCCAGCTTATTTTCAATCTGATTCCAGGCTCAAGAGAAGCACAACACATGCCTTGGTGCCTTTTTCTAGTCCTGATCTGCTTTTTCAATTCCTCTGACTGATCTGGCCTCTAATCTGGCTGGCTTTCCGGAGAAGTCTACCAGCACTATCGGCAGAGTGGCCTTCTGAGCTGTTGTTAACAAATGCATCATATCTAGATCGTTTCCCCATCATATGCCATGTAACTGTCTTGTTTCTGGTTCCTGGAGGTATATTGGTTTTTCTACTATATGCTGTTAAATTTTAAATAACATAGAAAACTACAATAGCAATACAGGTTCATTGTAAAATATATACGATGAACAGAAAAAAGGGAATACCCATTATAATACCACCAAAGGTTAATGACCATTAACACAATTTCCGAACAGCTTTCCTATGTAGAAATTTTTGTTTTTAAAAAAACACAACCACAGAATACTCGATATTGTACAATCTTCCTTTTCCATGAAACAAAATATATGAATATCTTTTTGTCAATAATTATTCATTTAGAATACGATTTTTAATGGTTGTACAGTATTTCCTTGTAATCTACATAGCCACCTCCATACTGATAAATATTTAGTTGTTTTGAACATTCTGCTGTCATAACTATGCTGCGATGAGACTTGTAACTCTTCAACTGCTCCTACACCATCATGATTGACAGATGATGACCCACCTTCCCAGTCCTGGGAAGAAGCAACAGATGCTGATGTTTACAAAGCCTGTCACTGTGGCTTATCAAGAAACAGCCCAATATGTATTAATGTCATATCCGAATGCCTTGAAAGAAAGAAGTGTTGCTGTCGTATTGTCACTATTTCTTCGCTATAGGCACTGATGCTGCCTAATGACTTAAGTTATTAATTTATTCTGTGTTCTTTTTAAAAAATTTATAACACATATTTATCCTGTGACTAGGTTTCGGGTAGGGTGGGGTGGGAATGTGTTGCAGTGGGTCCTGTTTCTGCTATGCTGACCCATGGTACAAGCCTAGAGATTGCAGATCCCTTTTTACTGTGATGTCAAAGCAGGGCAACAATAAAGTCCATTAAAAGTGCAAAGAAAATATATATGTGTATACACACATATATGGCAAAGATTTTAAAATCTGACTTTTAAAAACGAAATGAGGAACGTGGAGGTACAAATAGCCCAGAGCTCCAAATGAGAGAGCATTTCTCAGAGATTCATCAGTCAGGATTAGCAACTATTTAGAAAGTTCACTTCTATTTGCAAACATTTCCATGGATATAAAAGAGGAAAGAATAGGGAAGGCAACTGAAGTATCACTTCATTCCCTTTGACTGGGTCACACCAGAACTGCAGAAGTGCTGAAAGAGTCTATCAGGTTGAGCTTCCCAACAGGAAACCTGGAAGGCAAGCTGTGGCTAACAAGGCGCCCTGCGGAAACTGCAGGTGAGACTGGCTGACGGGACTTTGGTGAGGCCCTCCTGCACCTCCCCTTCCTCACATCCCCCACCCTGGGATCGAGGCCATTTGGGGAACAACATCAGCAGGAGGACATGCCAGGCAGGTTGTGGTCATGGGACCTTGCTCCAGGTCAAGATCACACTATGGTGACTTCTGCAGAATCCCTGGAGGGGCAGTCAGTTGAAGGAATTTTACTCAGGTCTGGAGTGACCCAGTCTCTAGAGATCTGGATCCAAAAAATAAAAGACTGCAATTTTTCTATCTGACTCTCACCAGAATGAAAAACCATCTAAATGCTCTCTAGGGGCTTTAACTTGTTTCCAAAAATGCTACGCTGTGGGAAACACTAATATTAAATAAATAGCCCCTCTCTCTTCTACCAAGGACATTTGGAAAAAAATCACTGATGAAGAACTAGGATGCTGTTTTAAGTTGCTAAAACTGACAAAATGAAAAACACCATTTTTCTGAATTCTGTAGCCAATTAACAACCTACACCACTAGTCACTACATTCAATTCCATTTAACAAATAGGTACCTTACGTTTAAAGAGAACGGAGTCAGAGGCTGAAGGCAGATCCTGGAAACGAAAGATATGGGTGGATAACTGAGGGAAAGACTCATCCAGCAGGGAAGAAGGAAAGGAATCAGACTGGGCTATCAGAGTTCACCAAGGAAACCAGAAGCCGTGCCAGTCAAAACAACCCTGACAAGAGGGCAAATTCACTTCAAACCAAACCATACATTCATTGCATTCTTCTTTTCCAATCTTTTGTTTTTCCTTGGCCTCTGAGTAAAAGTCATTTGTAAAACTTTCGTGGGTCAGATGGGGAGGAGAGGGGAGAAGGAGAGGCAGGCAGGGAGGGAGGAAATGAGAGGGTGTCCCTGCTGGCCAACTCAGCTGTGACTGAACTGCCTCCTCTTGAGCGAGAATGAAGTGGGAGGGACAGGGCGCCATGAGAGACGAAGGTGCCAAGTTCCCTGCAAGAAGGGGGCAGGGGAGGGCTCTTCTCAGAACGCCGGGAAAGATAGTGGTGGTGATGTCAGAAACGGAGCATCTGCCTTCTAAGGACTCTGCCAACTGGCATAGGGGCACAGTTCAGAGTGCCAATTCTCTTTGTAATAAGGAAAGGCAGGAAATGGGCAGGGAGCGTTAAACTCAGCGGGAAAAGCCACACTTGAAGGACAGGAGAGAGAAGAGAGAGGGAGCCACAGGGAATCTTGATACCCTCAGTGAGGAAGACATCCATATTTTTATATTTGCACAGTGTTTTTACAGTTTACAAAACACACACATTGAAACCTCACAGGGATCTGTGAGGCAGGCACACTTAGCACTATTTTCCAGATGAAGAAATTACCACCAAGAAATAAGTGATACATTTGATTGCAAGTCTTCTTATACAGATCTAATGTTCCAATGTTCTTTCTCCTATACGTGAGCAGCTTCCCTGGGGCAGGTCTGCACTGAATGAGTAGAGTGAGAAGGGCACTGTAAATAGTAACGGATTCTTAAATTGCTAGTTATTACTATTAGCGTTGTTATATTGTTACTAACAGCACGCCTAGAAACACTCATTCTTCCCAAGGGTAGAAGGAAAGAAGACACAAACTTTGAGTGTAGAAGGAAAGTAAGGTAACTCTCAAAACCCTATCACATCAAAGTCTTAACTAACCCACGGTCACCAGGAGAGTCCCCTTTACCTCCAAACCTGTGTCCCCCAAAGAGGACAGATCTTGACCTCTCCTAGCTTCTAAATCGTCCTGCTTTGCTGCATCCCTCCTCAAGTACAGCTTCCGTGTCTTGTCAGCCCTCTTTATGAATGCCACAGAGAAGTGACAATTATCTAACAACAGAAAATAAATGAGGATACAGTATCACATCTAAACACAGAAGTCAGTACTTGTTGAAAAATTATATGCAGTCAGGTACTAAGAAATATATGTGCAGACAGTCCCAAATCTAAATTTTTAACTCTAAGTGTACAATTCTGGGGTTTTACTGATTAAAACATAGATGCACACAGGACCTCAAACTTCAATTTGAATTTTGTCATGACCACAAATTAGTATTCATTTTTCCCTTAGTTATGGCTGACATGTTTCCAACGCTAAAGAAAACTGTCTTTACCACATCACACCACAGAGCTTCCATCACATTTTTTCCACCATAGGAAAGCGAAAAGAAAGCCTCTTGTTCTGGAGTCATTGTTCAGCTGCTCACCTTGACTATACCATCATTACTTGCTCCTTTGACTGCGCCCTCAGTAATGCATCGCTCAGATTAAAACCTCTGCTATTAGCTACTGACACAACTGCACCATTTGATTTTTATTTCTGGCTTGCTCCAGATCTGAGTTACAATTAACAAAATTAAAGTGATGAAATTCTCCCCCAACCAGGCATTTGTGCCTTTCACAAATGACCCTCAAATGAATAAGAAACAGGTTCCATGCACAACGCACATCAATAGCACCACATGAAATCATTTTGGAACTTAAATTGAGATTTAAATTGGTATTTAAAGTTAATCCTCACTGAATACGAAATATTAAAAATGAGGCAGGCTTGAAAAATATCAAGCAATTTGGCATTATTCAGTACAGCATGCCAATTCCCTTTATTCAAAAGCAAACATTTTGCAAAGCAAAAAACTCCCCCATTAAACCGGAGCATTAAGAAGAAAGTAGACTCTTAATTACTCTAGGAGGAAATACATTTGCTCCACCGTTAGCAGTGTAAACAGCCCAGGGAGCTTTCTCAATGGCTTCCCTTCCAAAGAGCCCCAGCCAGCCTCCACTCCCTTATTCTCCTAGGCCACAGGAGCCAAAGTCTTCGTCCATTAGCTGCAGCTTTCCATATTGAGGAAGACATTGTGTCCGCCAAGGGAGCGCCTATGTTTTTGCTCTCACTTTCCCTACAGGAGTAAATTCAGTAGAACCCTTTAATTGGTCTGAAACAGTCAAGCCGCTGACCATCTGACTCCTAGGTATTCTAGGCAATCTTCTCATTAATCTGGAAACCCTTTCAGTTTTAATTTCCTGTCTCTATCATTCCTCTGTTCTTATATAGTTAGCTTGAAATTCAACATTGGCTTGAGACTAGTAAGGGAACATTTATTGTGCAAGATTCAAAAAGTACAGAACCTATTCAGAGAAAGCATTCTGGCATCCAAAACAAATGTGTAACTAATAATGAATAATAATAGCATTGTCTCTGAGAGCCAGAGCATGAAAATATAGCTATGAAGTAAAAATAAACTCCTGACAGGGCCATATGTGAGCTCAAGGAAATTAGTAGGAAGCTTTTGTTACTTTTGACTATTAAGTGTCACTATTACACTTGATTATTTTAAAATGTAATTTTTCATAAATTTAAGATTATTCTGGATTTGCAGATCCACTGGTATCTAACAGAGCGCATTAACCTGAGTCTATCAAGATAAAGTAGATCCAGGAATTTTCACATGTCTCTACAGCTTTCTCACTTGTCAATCATTAGAGGAAGAAATGTTTCTATCTATACATATCTGACAAAAATGTTTTCTCCCTTTTTTGTCCTTAAGCCTGTATGCCCATGATCACCAAAGCTTGCACTATTTTTCATCATTTCCAAACAGTGAGGTCACTTCAACATTCCATCTGTAATGCATTGCTTTTGCTGGTGCCTTTGGAAATACATTTTTTTGCAATAGATATGGTGATTTGAAAAGGCTATATTAAAATATGTAATTTTATACAACAGCTATCAAGTCCATAAAATTGAATATTCCAAGAGTTTGTGCACCTTGGGGAAACAAATCCAAGACATATTTAACCAATTAATTAAATTAATGAATCATCATCTCTTCATTGGTCATCAATGTCCTAGATTCATTAAAAGATAGAATGTGGGGTCTAAGGGCCATCAGTCTGATCTAGGGTGACACTTCTTTTCATGATCAGAAAGCAGAACTAAAGCATCTCAGCCGTTTCAAGCTGGCACTGATACACTGCTTCCTAGCTTGAAATGTATAATTAACCGGAAAGCTAGGTGTTGAACAGCTAAACAGAACATCCAAAAACGACCCCATTGCTGTTCAAATGAGCGCTGAAAAGTAGGGTGCCACGGTGCTGTTTTGTTTTATAGACGAGCTACACCCAAGCAATTGGCAAAGACTGCTTTTCCCTTTTTTCAAAGCTGATGAAAGCTTATGGGTAGCAGCAATTACCTCTGTCAAATACTTGTCTCCAGAAGTGGATTTATAATCCCATGAAAATTCTGTAATTTACTGAACCACTGAGCAAGTCCATGCTGCTCCCCCTCCCCAGCCCCACAGGATGCAACTCATTTCAACAGAGAATGGGAGCCAATGATGTAAACAAGGTAGTCCTCATAGGCAGAAGGGGAAAAATGTTAGGAAAACATGCTTCCCAATTTCCATAAGAAATACCCCAATTATTGGGCAGAATAGCCACATTTCAGAGCACAAATGAATCCCATTTTTGTTGCTTAGTGAAGATGTCAGAGCAGAATTACTGGCTTAGTGTTAGGATGGGATGTACACCTACATTTGCTAAAGCAATTATTGCAAGAAAAAATAAATATAGGAAACATTGTGGATCAAAGCCAAGGAATGTCTTAAATATAGATTGCTTAAGAAAAGTATATGGATGTTTCCATATCTTCTAAATGATAGTTTGTGAGAAACTATCCTTAAAATAAAATGGATGAGTCACGATATAACAGTTGGCCCCTTTTCCAGCACATCCCACAAACTAGAATTCTTGGGAGACCTCATGCCCTGATTCATCTTCCAATTTCCAACAAAAGGAAGGTACTTCACCTTTTAACATTAGTATTGCAGTGCTTGAATGATGGTTTATTTTAGCCATGTTTCTACTCTAGAAATGTTAGAATGGGAAGGATGAGATAATTCTTCAAATGTCTCAATCTTTAACGATTTTAACGAAATACAGTGTTGATACTTGAGCCAACAGGTGTTTTTTTTTCCTTGTCCATTCTAGTTTTTTTCTACTCTGGTCAATCCACGCAACACACTAACTGTAAATTATTCTGATTGTATTAACAAGCTTTGAACTGAAATCTAATTTAAATTTCCACAAATTTGCCAAGTTCCTTGAAAATGATGAGCACGAGATTGAAAAATCTGTTAGCTAAGTCTTGAAAGACTATCACAATCTTGATAAAATCACTTTATGCAACACGTCGCACATCACTGTATGCTACACATATATCAACCTCTTTCTATAGCACAGAGCTTCTAAACGTTTTCCACTCATGGGGAAATGCAATTAGTGTTGAGTTCATTTGTCATCAGTCATCTCTACAAAATATGCACATACACAAATACACACACACAGATAGAAGATCTGGTTTTTAAATTCTGCATTTCCTCAAACAATTTCTACAAATAAGCCAAATATGATGCTAAATAGGATCTCAGGAAACATTTAAAGCATGCTCTCATTGATATGCAATGTAAAAATAATAGAAGATGGCACAGCTCTTGGAGCTCTGTGCATTCCTGGGCTTTCCAATTCTTGGTGAAAACATAGTTATTTTGGCAAGATGCCAGATGTTCCCCAAGCAATTTTAATATAACATTCAATAAATAAATGCCAAACAGGGAATTTAAAAACTTCTAAGTGGGTTGTACAGCTATCGATGTCTACAGCTCTTCACTACCAGACACATGAGGGTAGGAAAGGATATCGACAGATGACCTGTGGTGAGGGCTGAGTGTGGAGGGTATGCTAGTAAGCTAGAGGAGGAGTGTGTCTTCCCAGGTCCACTGATAAAATCAATGTGGTGAAGCTGTGGGAAGGCCAAGGGCCTCTGCTGCCTACTGCTGCTGTGTGTGTGTGATGCTAAAGGCCGGGCCACAAGGATAGAGCTGGTGTGGTTCTTCATTTCCACCAAGGCTACAATCCAACCATCGTCAACTCATCCCAGTAGTTCCAAACCAAACCATCTTTGTAGCTCACTTCTCTGAAGCTCAGAGACATCTACAGAAGAACCTAATGGTTGACATTCACCACTTGGGGTTTAAACTTAGGTAAGTTAGCACATGGTATGTATTCCCCAGATCTATGTCACATGCTGTCTGTATATACATAAAACAGGAACAAGGCACTGCCCCGCTGTGTTGTGTTCTCCCATCTCTTCCCCACAATCTTATTTCATGATGGCAAAGCAAACAGTGGACTGAGGATTAGGCTAAGTGGATTCTAGGCCCAGTTCCGTCCCTTCCTAACTGTGATCTTAGTAAATTACTCACTAGATTTCTCTTGGACAGTTTCCTTACCTGTGAAAGGAGACGTTTAACTAGATGCTATCTATGGTTCCTTACTTCTAGATTTCCATAGTTTTTCCTTTCTTGGTAGTTTGCTCTCTCCCTGCCTTTTGCCTGTGTCCATTTCTCCACCACTATTTTGTGAATTTTTAATCCTACACCTCAGTGAAACTTCTCCTTCTACTTTCACAGGTCTCCTACCCTGGGAAAACATCACCGCTTTATAACTAGAGCTCCACAGCTCTCAGCACACAGCATTTGGATTGTTCTGCCTGCATACACTGTCAGCTGTCAGCTTCTTTCAACAAAGACCTTCTCTCTCTTATTTCCCTGTGTTCCCAACTTTGTGACACTTAGCACGTATTCAATAAATATCTTTTAAATAACTCCTCTTCCTAATCTTCTTGGAAGCTCCCTTTAGGCAAAGGGAATGGTCAAGAGGGTTACACTTTGCTTTTCTGGTCAACTCTCTTCACAAAGAGCTGGCCTTACGTTCTGTCTCTTCTGAGGTGACTTTTCTGAACTGCGGGTCTTCATTGGTGCCTGTAATTACTGACCAGTTTGCATTTATTCAATCACAAGTACAGGCAAATAACTGTGTTGGGCACCAAAGAATATATTCCATAAGTAATAAAGTCATAAATATGTTACCTCCATAACAATTTAATCATCATTTATCATATTAGACTGTGAATTTGGTCATGGAAAAGGCCATATTTTCTTTGTCCCTCTAAATTTCTTTCTTTCTATTTCCTCCCCACCACCCAGCTCCTGACATAGTTTGAGGCCCCATATATTATTTAATATATTTTTACTGAAAATTTGGGGTTGAACCAGATCACATCCAACCTAAACTCATCCCCCCAAAAGTCTTTATTTTATGTTGCTCTCTGTAAGATATGCAAGCATTCAGATACCCCTCCCCGCCCTAATCTATCAACACTTTCTTTTAGACTGTGGATATCTTCATTCCTGGGGCACACCTCTACAGATTCACACAAACAAAGGCCAGTTTGGAAACACTAAGTGGAGAGATTGTCTCTTGTTTTATTTTGTACATTTCCCTCCTGAAACCGTGTGGCGTTTTGGCACTCTGGACATTGCCTTTACACAAAGGACACAATAAAACATAATTCCACTGCCTGAATCTGAGCAAAGGGAGACGGCAATTAGTATAGCTTGGGGAAATAAAGGAGGGACACGTAGGAGGCCCAACTGGAGGAAGTGAAACTACAATGGCAGAGCTGCTAATTAACAAACCACTGCACACTGAAGGAAGCATGCTTTCACGCGCACAAAAGTGGTCAAACAGCACCAAAGGCCCACATTTAGGAGAGGCTCTAGTTAGATGGTTCAAATTCATGAGCTCGATCAAGGTTTAGCAATATAAATCACTTGTCCCTTGGGCTTGACCAATTCTGCTATGCTGAACGATGCAGCATTGGAGCAAATTTTAACTGTAGTATTGAGTTAAAAGACATTAATATAAGAAATAATTTATAGCTTCAAGGAGCCTAAAAAAATGAATTTTCCTTAGTAACTTAACTGTGACTGCAGAAGAATGAAAAAAAATGTTATATAACATGCTTTAAATCAGAGTAAATGATTATATTTAAACATCACTTTTGATATGATTGCAAAATACAAATTCAAGAAAGCCTTCATAAAATTCTTCCTATTTTTGAGACCCTAAGCCAAGAATGCAAAGTACTTTCCTCAGAGAAAACAAATCTCTATGAAATAGTTACACTGGTTTGGCTTCTGGTACTCATTTGAAATCGCCCATTAGTTGAATAAAATACCACCTATAAGCACCCAATCATATTTTCTTACAGGGGTATATTCTGAATTTTTTTTTCCTGTTGGGAAAACAAATCTGCACATTCAGGCTTCAGAAATATGCTTTGGAGTCAACAGAGAAATCAGGGTTTCTGCCCTGCTCCATAGCCAAAAGATAATGTGTTCTTAGGCTCTTTGTCAAGAACTCCTGCTTCAGAATTGCCCAAAGCAAGCAGCTGGCCAGAAATACACTTGGACCCCTCAAAGACCTTTAAATTCACAAACCTTCAGAAACATGCCCACAAAATACCACATCAGAGCTTCAGTTTATCAAGAGTGGGTATGTAGCCATCAATTTAGAATACTCTAATTGCTACAGCACAATCTCCATCTGTCATCTAGCTTGCTGAATAGAAAAGAGTTGGAGGTGGTAGCAAATAATGAGGCTGGAGAGTGGAGAAGAATAAGAGAAATAAGATGCTCCAGTTTTTGGAAACAACAACAATTGAAATCATCTTGCCCAGAATATGGTGGAAATTATGCATTCCAGTGCCCCATGGTGCAAAGATCGCCATCATCAATCTGAAGGGCGGAAGTGGTAGTGAGAATGGAGCCATATGTGTATGGTCTTCCTGTTCCTGCTTTGCCTTCAGTTTCACAACTGCCTATCAACCAACCTATCGAGCTGCTAATTTATTAAGGGTGTTTTTCCATGTCTCCTATCCCTTCACCACCAAAAGTGGAGTGCTGTGAGTTGTGTGAAAAGTAGCCCACGGAATAGGAACAACTGTGGGCTGAGTGAAAAGAGGGAGAAAGAGAGAAAAGGGGCAACATTGGGAACAAAATACTAGAGGAAACCTATTAAAGAAAAACCTTCTGGTTTAACTTTTCAGTAAATCACAGGACGAGGGACAGAATGCATGCCTCTTTGCACTAAAGCTTCAGGCAACAAGTCTTAGAGATGGTTTGTTAGATTACTGTAGCACCGCTCTGAGGGCAATGAAATGATGTGAGGAAAAAGATCAGAACATCAGAACGCTAAATTATCCCAGCTTACAGAAATTCCAGCAAAATCGCTCAAGCTCACCTGTTGCTGGCCAAATCAGGATGAAATCAACATCCAATACTAGAGATCACACTCAAAGTAGTTTTATTTGGTTTGCATTAAAAGCTTTCTAGATGGTGACTACTAAAAGAAGTCTATATAGTCTACCAATAGTTTCATGTTTATGAGCAGCACAGGAAAGAATAAAACTTTGCAGACGTCTATTTGCAGAAATAGCAGTGAAAAAATAGAATTGTGAGTGAGATTTTCCTACTATACAAACATAGTCATCATCGTAATCTTAACATGCCATTTTAACATATGTCTTCCCACTCTTTGAACTCACCTATAAACTATCTTCAATATTATCAAGTTCCATTTTCTCATTTACAAAGCATTTTCACATACCTTATCTCATGATACTCATCAGAGCACTTTGATTAAGAACATTTTTCAGAAAAGGAAACAGTCTCAAGAGCATATAACTAAACTAGCTATGCCCATAACTAAACTAGTATGCCCAACCAACGATGCCCATTCTATAAGACTGCAATATGGCCGCAAACTTGATAAACGATTTCGAAAAATAAAGAATTTTTTTTAGACTGGATTTGATTTTGGGACCAATTTAAAGTTGTTTAGCACTAAGACTTCTGAAAAAGTGAGCGATCAGACAAGATAATGCCATATAAAATTTTATAAAACAGATATTACCTATGGCTTTGAAGATAATTTCAAAAGAGGAATTTAAGAAGAGTTTTTAAGTATGATAATGGTTGGCACAATATGTTGCACATAGTAGACACTTGATAAATACTAGCAGAAAAATTTTAAAGAAAGCACTTCCATATATAAGCACTGATAAGGTTTTCTAATAAATAATCAATCTCATCAGAAAATTATACATAGACATTAGAAAAGTAAATTGGTATTGATTCTCATAAAATAACCTGGTGAAAGTTATTAAGAGCCTTAACTGTCTATATATTTTGATCTACCTATTCCAATTTAAGGATTTAGCCTAAAGAACTAATCCAAGGGGCTGGCCCCGTGGCCGGGTGGTTAAGTTCGTGTGCTCCACTGCAGGCAGCCCAGTGTTTCGTTGGTTTGAATCCTGGGGGCGGACAGGACATGGCACTGCTCATCAAACCATGCTGAGGCAGCGTCCCACATGCCACAACTAGAAGGACCCACAATGAAGAATATACAACTATATACTGGGGGGCTTTGGGGAGAAAAAGAAAAAAAATAAAATCTTTTAAAAAATTTTAAAAAAAAGAACTAATCTAAAATGTCAACCAAGATTTTTTTTCAAAAATGTTCACTATGGCATTCATTATTTATGTGTAAACATTTGTAGAAGGAAAACAAAACAAAACAGTATCAAAACAGAAACCAATAATAGGGGCCTCATTAAGTAAATTGTACTTATATAATAGAATATTATTCAGCTATTAAGATTTTATTTAAAAGAATTTTATTTATATAAGGAATACTTTAAACACAGACCTACACAGCAAAAGCAAGAAAAAAACAAAAATTATACATACTGAAAGGTAAAAAGTAATCATCTCTGGTTTGTGGGATTATTTACAATTTTCTCCTTTTCCTTTGAAAATATTTTATATTGGATACATTATTTTTATACAGACACCTATGCTATTTTTAAGTCAATATCTTAACAACGGTCAACATAAATTGAGTTTTTACCATGTGTCAGGCTGATTCTAACCTTTTTATACATACTATCTCATTTACTTCTCATAAAAATCATTGATGTAGAGATACTTACCCTGTTTAATAGATGTGGAAACTGGGGCAAAGACGTTAACTAGCCCAACATCACCCTCCAAGTCAATATTTGAGCTGTGTTTTGAACCATTTGACTCCAGAATTCATAGTCTTCATGGCCACGCTATACTGTTCATATCATACAGGCTGCTTAGTGATGTGTCAAAATATACTAAAGTCACGTAGAAAGCAATCTCTTACAACTGTGACCCTTGTCTATGAAATTTTATAACCTTGTTGATGAGAAGGCTCATGATTCTGATGGTATGTTAAGTGTACTTAATTTACCCTACACATAATCAGTTTTCATGAAAATGTTACTTCTTAATCCTGAGAGCACACGGCTGTTTAACACAGAGTGATATTACATTCATTTCCATCTGTTTTGTGATCATTTATACTGTAATAGAGGCTGGACTGAAGTCTGGGAATAAGTAGCTAGTTACAGTGCTCACTGGCATCAATTTAACACTGTCTTGGAGGGGGCACACACTCTTAACTGCAGCTATTTCTTAACCAAAAGAAGGGAGCACTACTTTAAGAGCAGGGAGATTCTGCTAAATCTGCTTCTTAGGCACTACCACCTACAGAGATCAAAGACAACACAGGTAATTTTATTGGTTTTGGAAACTCCTGTTAAATTCATTGGCAAACATAAATGCCCACAAAACCACAGCTGCAAAAACTGCGAAGGCATAAGTCAGTCACAATAATAAAAATACAGAGTATTATCGTGACAGTATCAACTAGGAAGACACAAACATAATTTTACTATGGATGAAAACTACTGATGGACACTTTTGTTGTTATTGATTCCAATTAAGTGTCCTCTGAAATGTTAGAGTCTAATTTAGAGTGAGGGTTTTTTTCTGGTTATTAGTGTTGATTTCTAAATTATCTATTTTAAGAATCTTTACAATCAGATTCCTCTTACTAAAAAAAGAGTCAGGAAGAATTCAGTAATTACTAGAATTGATTTACTTGGCACCTTATATTTGTTCCTTCTTTCAAATACCCTGTGAGTCTCACAGCAAATGCAAGTGAAAACACTCATGTCTTGTATCTTGTTTAAGGCTTTACTGAATATAATATCATTTCACAGCATGATATAAACCAACATCCTTTAAGTGGGAAGTCAAAGGAATACAAAGATGTCATATGTGTCAAGAAGTTTCATTCAAACTTCCTTTGTTTATAAGGCAGACATTTATATTTACTACTCCCTGGATAAATAGATAGGAGTATAATAGATGTAAACAGAAAAAGATGCACAACTGATTTATCCTTGTGCCTTAGCATCCTTGCCTTAATTGATCTCCAACTACTCATCACTTCATTTATTAAAATATTTAATTATTTAACTATTTTTCTCTTCCACCCACAGTCTTACGTTTACATGAGGACTTGTTTTAGTCTCTTGGAGGTTTATTCATTGTTCATGTACTTTTGCAATACCTTTCCCCTTTTCTTTTAATCAATAAATAAGCTTCACTTGTCATCCTTTATGATGAGTCAATATATTTATTACAGAAAACATAGAGCTAACTTTATTGAAAATGAATTCACATATGTCTAGAGATCAATACATTGTTCTTTCTACTCCTAGACTCCTAGACAGCCATCCTGAAAAAAATACTATTGGTTAAATAAAGAAGATAATGGTGTATATTTACAATAAGACAATAGGTATCAATTCAAGAAAACCCTTTGCAGATGGCAATATTGGGGAAGAAGGGACACAGATAGATTTGTGCCATCTCAATACCAAAGAGCATAGATTATCTGACTCAGATAGTGTTGTAGAAGGGAATGGAAGCATATTTAAGGACAGGGCCCAGGGTAGTGTCCATGGAATGGATGAAGAAGGCTGATGGGGACAGCCAAGGCACAGTAGCTTAGAAGTGAACCAAGCATTTCTCTAGACTTGGACAACCAAGGCTCAGAGCAAGATAAGGTAAAACAAGGTCACGAGGTCTCAGGAGGGAATAACACTGCTGAATAATTGCATGGTAGAGCTGGAAGGGACTTCAGAGATTCTCTTTGTTTTTTTTTTAAATAAAGACATAATTGGTGACTTTTTCAGTGCTGCAGAGGCAACACTATACTTACAATCCCACAGATCTGCTCCAACTGCAACTCTACAATTTCCCTGAAGACACAGAAGAAAAATCAATTGTTTAATCCATACCAAAAAAAAAAAAAACTGCCAATGTGGTTTGACTAGGAAACCATTGGAGTTATGGTTTAGGCATAATGGATTCCCTCTTTCATTGCCTCCAATCTAATTAATACCTCACATCTGTCTCCATTCCAGCAGATGTGTTTACTAGCCAAGTCGTATGAAGATGATCTTTGCACAGCTTCATTTAAAACAAGTAGATAGGATGTGGGTAGGTGAAGCAAAGAGACAGAAACATCAAATACAGTCTTTCATTTCTGATGACTATTGCTCTCTTAACACGAAAAACAATCTCTTCTTTTCTGAGACAGCATGCACACATAAAATGGTTAAAATTAGGGTAACTATGTCACACTCTCAAATTATTACACCTACACAATTATAAAGAGTACCCCCTTTTATTCAACAAGCTTTTCTGATTTGGACAATAAATTACATGGTTACTCTAGACACATTGTGACAAGAACGCTGATTTATACAAGACACTGAAACAAACTTGATATGACCACTTTAACAGATCAATCCAGCGTACACACATAATTCTGCAAGCTCAGAACTTATCAAGACTCACTAAGAAAAGATTCAAGATTCTCTTATTTGGCTTTTATATTATTTTTTGTCTCTCAATATGGTTCTTTTTAGTAAATAACTGTCAAGAAAACTAAGGCATAGAGTGATTTAAAAAACAAAAAGAAATACAAATCAAGTTTCCTCGTACTTGACTGTAAATCTTATTCAATGTTATGTGATTCTTTTCCAATGTTTCCTCTCAGAAGAACAGCAAACAGTTTGGAAATGGGAGAAAATGTCTAGATCATTTACTTCAACTCCTTGATTTTACTTTCAAGAAAACTGAAGCTTAGAGAAATGAGATGACTTGCCCAAAGCTACTGATCTGGTTAGTGGCAGAGCTGGGTCTGAGGACTGGAGTCCAGACACGAGCTTCCTTCTGTATTCCATTCTGTCTCCTGGATAATACTCTTCCTTTCTTTTATTACTCATGAGCCTCCTGGGAAGGAGAAAAGTCATCAAAATCTAGCCTTTCCCTAAACATTACATTTTCCCATAATGGGAGATAAATAAAGTGAAGGATCAGAAATAAAAATTTTAATTTGCCAATTTTTCTCTCAGAGGGCAAAGCAAGGTAGTGTCTGTAAATCATCATTTTAAAATTTCTTGGACTATTGATATTTGACTGCTTCTTGAAATGATACAAAGAAGGCTCTCCCAGATCCACATCTTGTCACTGACTTCTATGCAACACACTTTTAATACAAAAGAAGAGTAGGAACTTTGGGAGGATGGGTCCACGAGACATTATTGGGAATTGTGAGCTAAACTAAGGAAAACATAACCAAGATTTACTTCTTAATATTCAGTCTAACACAAAGTTTAATTGAGTCTTAAAGTAAGTGTTAGGATTTGTTTTGCCAAAGAATTTAAAGTTAAAATTAAAAAAAAAAATGTTTAAAGCAATGTACTTGATAAAAGAAAAGGAGTGAAAAATCCATCTTTAATGTGCTTTTATTTCCTTCCTGACATAGATTTATACACTGTGTTAGATATTGAGTTGAATTAGAATACGCATGTGAATTCAGGGAAATATGTTTACTTGAATTTATCATATCAATAAATTCAAGAAGCAGTTACACTAACTAGATTTTAACACACTGAAATGTCTTGTATGAAGATTTAATATATATTTGATGTCTTTATCTGTCTAACACCTATAAAAATTAAGACCAATCATGTTTATTTAGGGATTAATTTCCATCGAGGAATCAGCCAACATACTGTGAATATCCAGTGTGCTCATAATTGTAAAAAAATTGATTATCGTTTTTAGACAGTTCAGATAAGACTTTCATATATTTTTCACAATTGCCAAGAGGATTCAGTTCTTCATAACACACATGTCCTGGGGTCATTAAAAAAAGAGAAGAAAAGAAAAGGTAAGGAGAAAAGAACTACTACAATTGCATACTAGAGTTACTGAACTCCACTGGCACTCTGCACATATCGCTTTCATCAAGATTATATCACTTTGTGTTTTAATTAGTTTTCTTTTTTCCACTAAATTCTAAGCTTGGGAAAAAAAGAGACTCTTTCAATCTTTTTCAAGTCTCTAGATTAAGTACAAAACAAGCCACAGTTTAAAAGTTAATCTACTTTTGCTGAATTACTTGGTTGATTAATCCATGGATGGATGCAAGAATCAGATTGGTGAGGAATAAAGACGAGTGTAGACACAAGGATATAAGCAGTATGTCAGGCGTGATGAGGATTCATGGGTAAGTTGCCAGTGTAAACGGCTTCTTTTAAGGAAGCTTTAATGGTGACAGAAAAGGCATCAGTCAATTCCACAGACCTGTTTATTTGGGAGTAAGAGTAAGAATATGATCCTGGCATTGTCCCATGAGGACTTTCGTTTCATAGCAGGCCTAATGGAAGTGGACATTCCACTTCAATACAGCATATTATTCTTACTATTTCAATCATAACCCTTGCCCCAACTCTAACTCTGAATAACTTGATGTATCTTATAAAAACTTCTCAGGCATATTTACATCATCATCATAGATATCTCTCAGAGGCAAGGAGATGCAGAACACAGGAAATCAAAATGCACCACTTTTTCCCTCCTTGGACAAACAATTTAACATATTCTTCCAAAGGGAAATAAATGCCATGAAAGGTCTGTGGGAGTTGAGAGTGGGAACCCAGCCAGGCAGCTCCTCCTGAGTTGGACTTGCTGATAGTATATAAAAAAGACAGAAGGTAAGTTCTAGACCCAATAACTAAACCCTCGCTGGAGTGTCAAGATCACCAGATGAGGTGTCAGTGTACTCAGCTGCCAGTTTTGGCTTTGCCATTTAGAACCATTCATTGAATTCTTTGAACTTAAGTTTTCCTGTGTATGAAAGTCTTTGTTGGTTCCTTCCTTCTTTCTGCTATCTATTCAAAAACATTTGTGGAGCTCCTACTAGGTATTAATCACTGTGGCACTCCCTGTGTCCTAAAATAAATGTGCTAATGCCTCAAAAGGTTGGTGTGAAGATGAAATAGAGATGTAGGAACTTGTAAATAGCATAGTGATATGTCAAAGGAAACGTCTTATCTCTGACCCCGCTCACCTCGCTCCCTGGTCTCCACATTACATCTTGCTCCTCGCTTTTCCTCCACCAAAATGAGGGTTGCATGATGGAGTATACTCTGGGTTGCAACTTGTTATAATTTTGATCATTTTCTGCAGGTATTATTTTTACCAGGCTAGTAAATAACAACTATATGCCATGAGTGCCCTGACTCTAATGCAAGTGCACACACACACATGCACCACATACAGAGAATCACAAAACTCAACAGCGTACTTTATTATTATTTTTAGGAAAAGGAAGGTAAGAGGAGGAGCACCCTCAGCCTCATTCCCAGTAAGCCTAGATTAGACTTCTGTAAACAACCATCTGGAAATAACTAAAGGCAACACCAATAACAACTAGCATTGACTGAGTGCTAACAATAAGATAGATACTGGCTAACTGGATTGAATCCTTTGAAATGGGTACTAGTATCCTCATTCCATAGATGACAAAACTGAAGCAGAGGGAGGTTAAATATTTATGAATTTATGCAGTTCATGAGTGACAGAGCAAGGACTTGAACCCCAGCTAGTCTGGCCCCAAACCTGTGCTCTCAATCATTATCTTACTGCAGTTGATGCCCCAGGGTGGCAGCAACCACTGTCACAAAGACAATCCACTATGGAGAGTGCTAAAGATCTTGACTTCCTAAGGCCATCATTTATTTCCACAAGGAACACTGACCATTCAGCCAAATTTGTTTTGTGCCTTATTCTATGTGCAAGTTTGGGAAGCAACAGTTTAAAAAGAACATAGCCAGAGTTAGGCACATTGACAGCCTAACCATAAAAGAGGGAGGAAAAAGACCGTATATGGCAAATACAAGGACTCAAAACTGAGTAGACTGTAACACTGGAAAACTGTCCCTTTAGGACCAAAGCCGTAGATCCACTTCAAAATATCCCAAGAGTTTCATACATAAGAACTGATCATTAAATTAACGACCAAACAAAAACACATTAATTTAAGAGAACATAGCTTACGATGACTATGGAAGTCATGAAATATTAGGAAAGACTTCCTTCCCTGAAAGAATTTAAACCCACAGAATATGCTTCAGTTATGCAAACAACTAACTTTGGCAGGATATCTTAGCCCTAGATATTGCCGGATAAACAGAGACAATACTCTTTATATTATTATGTCTATATTTATATCTGTCTTACATTTATATTTATTATATTAATATTCATAATATTCCACTATTCTATTAGACAATGTCTAGGTCAGATGAATCACGTCCTCTATAACACATCTTCCTAAAGCATCCCAGAATGCACCCATATAGAGTTCTTTCACCCACATTAACAACTGCTCAAAAAGACCCCCTGCAGCTTTCTGTCTTTCCTCGGTAATCTGTCCCTCCTCCTTCAACGCCATGTCCAGATAGTCTGAGAAGCAGGGCTACCTGAGAGTGAGACCCTGAAGGGAAAGCCCCAGCTGACTGAATTCCTGGCTTCCTGGCTAGGTACCCCAATGTCTGTAATAGCCTTATCTGTTTATGCTCATCAACATCCTATCATTTAGAGGAAGGACTCAGACGTGAGTGACACAACTTCCCTTGGCAATGCACAGGATTAGGAAACAAAGTGGAAGACAGGCAGCTGCTCAGGTTTGAAACCAAGGCTTCCACCTCCCCCTCCGTTACATCCTTCTGAGTTCTTTATTGCCATGAACAATGAATCAGATTTGAATTGCTCCCAATCTCTACTCTTCTGGTCTCCATTAGAGAGGGCAGCCAAATGGTGACAGGAGCCCTGTGGTTCTCTTCTGGGGAAGAGCAGGCACATGGAGTGGGTTGCTACTGCCAGCAGCAACAGTGACAGCTCATCATCATTCGTTCTCAGCATAAACACTAGTGGCAAGAGCCCCATCCAGAAGGCTCTGAAAGAAGGATGCCAAGGAAGACACAGAGAAGCTTCAGGGGTGACAACACAGCCACATCAGTGTATGAATATTTCTACACCCACCTTCTCAAGTAGAGCAGGAGGTTCTCTATGGCAGGTGCTATGTCTTAGTCACCACTATTGTCCCAGCATCTTGCAAGGAACTTGACGCTGGACAGGTGTTCATAAAACATTTGCTGAAAGCAAGAATCAGTGGATACGGTACCAGGCCTATCAGATTCCACAAGCTTTCTCTGGCTCCTCAAACATACTCAGGCAATTGTATGAACCATAGTCCTGCCTTATCCTCAGGGGATACATTCCAACACCGTCTGAAACCTCAGATAGTACCGAACCCTATATAGACTACGCTTTCTCCTATGTATACACACCTATGATAAAGTTTAATTTATAAAGTAGGTGCAGTAAGAGACTAACAACGATAACTAATAATAAATAGAACAACTATAACAATATAGTGTAATAAAAGCTATGTGAATGTGGCCTCTGTCTTTCAAAAACTCTTATTGTCCTGTACTCACTCTTCTTCTTGTGACGATGTGAGACGATACAATGCCTACGTGATGAGATGAGGTGAGGTGAACAATGTAGGCACTGGGACATAGGGTTAGGCTACTAGTGACCTTCTGACTATACCCCAGGAGGATCATCTGCGTTGGGACCCTGATTGACTGAGGGTAACTGAAACTGCAGAAAGTGAAACCACAGATAAGGGGGGACTACTGTGCATTTAATTTCAAGGACAAAGTTGCTGTCTATTTGTGATCACGAAGCAGCTTGAGTGAACCCCATGTCTATCTTCTTACTCTCACACTGTCTTTTGTTTGCTTGAGCAAGAATCTGGACTAATTCCAGGCTTCACTTCATTTCAGTAATAGCTGAAATCTAATCAGGGCTGTATACTCTTTGCCTCTGTCTCTGTCCCTCTGCCTGGCTCCTTTCTTCCCTCCTCCCTCTTTCTCTGCCTACTCACCCCACTCACCCCCTTTTCTTACTCTGCCTGTGTCCACCTCTCTCGGTCTCCTCCTCCTTCCCCTGCTTCTTCATATGCCCACTCCTCTCTCTTACTCCGTCTCTCTTTCTATGTATCTCTCTGCCTCTCTCTCCTCTTTACTTCTCTCTTCCTCCCTCCTCTCCTCCCACTCTCTCTCTCTCTGCTTCCCCCCCCCCATATCCCATTCTCTATTTCTTCCTCTCCATCATCTCTTGTTCCCCACATCTGTCTCCCTTCTTTGTTCCCCCTCGTCCCTCCCTGTCTGCAGTCCCTTCTTGCCCATTCCTGATCCCCAATCTGCTCTCCCCATACCCCTCTCTTTTTCCCTTCTCTCTCTGCCTCCTCTCCCTCCCCTCCCTTCTTTCAATGGATACACAAATCACAGACACACAGATATACACATTAAACTAAACAGCTCATTTAAAAAACTATGTCAAGCTAAGATTGTAATGTTTAGTGTGTGAGAATGAAAGCTGTCCTTTGGGAATTGTATTTATTTTTTGGGGGCCTAAAAATTAAACTCTATGTAAATAGGACTTAAATTTACTTTCCCATCTTTATCTTGGTAAATTATAAATGTGTGCGTGTGTACGAAATGTGTGTGTTCCCTGTTGAAAGGAAACAGCTGGATGCTTCTATTGTAAATTATGATTAATTACATTTATAAACATATAACCAATGAGTTTACTCTAAACAGACTAATAATTCCCCTGGAAAGGTTAAAAACATAAAATAAAATAAAACTATTTTATTTAAAATCAAATTAGTTACAGACACACCTGAAGACTGATTTTGTATAAAGTGTATGCAAGCTGTCATTGAGCAGTCATCTGATCTGAGGTAGAAGGGTTTTTTTGGTCGTTGTTCTCATCTCTTAGAGAGAATGTAGCTTAGAAGCAAGAATAACTTGATTTGGACTTTTAAAAAAGTACCTAAAAATTCCATTTGCTGTGGGTAGGTCTGTGTCAGATGAATTGCCATGTGGGTCACTTATTCTAGGAAATCTTAACCAAGAACTCTTACGGTTAATAACCTCCAGGGGCAGAGAAAGTAACTTTTTGAAGTTCTTGGTAACCCTGACACAGGGTAACAAGCATCCTCTGGTACTGATTCTCTGCTGTCATTAATTTACATTGTCTTGTAACATACAAAAAAAAAAGGTAGATCAGGAAACTACTATTTTAAGGATGGAGAAAAGCTACCTTCATTGTTCAGCCATATAAGGAAGCTGAATGATCCAGGGCCGGTACAGGCAATGACAGAAAGCTACTAATAAAGAAGTTTCTTTTTTTATTTAGGAACAAAGAGAAATAAATACTGTGAGCAGGAAAAGAACGGACAATAATTGGACAGGTCAGGTACATGGAGGGATTATGGCATTTGGTATTTTTCTTGCGTCTCAAACGCCATTAATCATGGTTTTTTAGGTTAATGGAGAGTGGGGGTGGGGTGCAATGTGGTTAGTGCATGTTCAAGAATTCCAGAAAAGACAAATGACTGCTCTAGTTTCTCATCTGCTGAGCTGCATGAGCACATGTTGTAATCAGGGTCACAGCACCACGAGCCCCTATGTGCTGGTCCTCACCTATGAAAGCCATGCCAGGGAAGACGAGCCCTTGACGAGGCAGTGTAGGCTTTAGTCAGGCAGTCCTACTGCTAAACTCTGGATCCACCCTGATCAGCTGTATGACCCAAAGAAAGTTACTCTCTAATTCTCCATTTCTTCATCTGTAAAATGAGTCTAACAGTACAACGTTATATAGTTGTGAGGATTAAATCAAATGAACATTGTAAGAAAAACAGCGTGAAACCTGGCTCTCAACAAATCTTAGTACCACCACCACCATCACTGCCACCACCACCACCACCATCACACCGCCACTACCATTGCTACCATCATCACCACCAACACCATCACCATTACTTTCTCTACCAACACCACCACCACCACCATCACAACTACCTCCTCCACCATCACCACCACCACCACCAACCACTACCTCCTCCAACACTAGCACTGCCATCTCCAACACCAGCACCAGCACCACCATCACTACCACCATCATACGAGCACTCCCAAAACCACCGCCATCACGACCACCACCACTACTACCACCACCACTACTACCATCACCACTACCTCCTCCACCACCCCCACCCCACCACCATCACCACTGCCTCCACCACCACCATCGGCACCACCACCTCCAATACCAGTACCACCACCAGTACCACTACCACTACCACCACCACTGTCATCATCACCACCACCACCACCATCCCCCCCACTACCTCCACCATCACCACTACCTCCAACATCAGCACCACCACCTCCAACACCACCACCACCATCCCCCCCCCACCATCATCAACATCACCACCTCCATTACTACCACCAACACCATCACAACTACCACCACCATGGTATCCCAAACCACCATCTCCACCACTACCACTACTACCAGCACCATCACCACCTCTACCACCATCCTCATTTTCAGGTGAGGAAACCAAGTCAGAGCTTAAGTAATTTGCTGAATGTTCCAAAGCTAGTAGGGGACAAAGGTAGAGGTCAAACTTGAGTGTAGAATCCAAGTTGAGAGCTCCTCCTAAGTCCACCTTTATCTTAGGAAGTCTGTCATGAAAAGTGAGGTGGTCTTGGTTTCAAGGGTCACCCAGAACTCCAGATCTTTCATATCTAAGCCTAAAAAAAACTGTACCTGGAAATAAAATATTCCAGGCTGTTTCATTAATATCTGAATTACCAGGTATACTTAATTTCCCTGGTTGCCCTGTTATCAGGACCACCAGCCTGAAAGGCAAGGGACCCAAGTTCTGCTTTTGGCTCTGTTTTTGTCCCTTGCCTACATATTCTCAACTGTCACCAAAGAACATAATACATATTCCCCTATCTCACCATGTGGAGACATTGTAAGAAGGAAAAAATAATGTCATCTAAAGCATGAGTCCTCAGGAGAAAGGCAGGAAATGAAAAGGCACTGTTATTTTGCCAGGCTCTACAGTGAGACAGCTGGATAGGCCTGTGAAAAGAATGAGCTCTGGCTGGCTCAACCTTTGGCAAATAGATGGGTATTATGTAGGCAGTATGTAGAGCCAGGAGAGGAAGCAAAAGAAGAGATTTCCTTTAATTCTGCCCATATTATAGACTGCTTGCTTTCCCTCCCAGGACCTTCTGGACGTCCCCACTACCAGGGCAGAAAGTTCAAGGCAGGGTGGGTAGCCAGCAGCCAAAGTCCACCACCTGCCAAAGCTGCTTGCCTGGTCAATCGGCACCTTCCACCGAGCTTGCCTCAGTTGGCTCTCCCAAGGCAGTTATAAAGACCATCTCTAGTGTCACTGACCCATCTTACATTTGGCTGTCCTCTTCCTTTCCTGCCACCCAGCCCAGCGCCACTTCTAGTCTACTGTTACAAGGATAACTCTTAAGAGTTGCATGGCATTTACAATGTGATAGGGGCTTAACAGCTTTGCCATTCCAAAGAACGAACCTCTGGGGACCAGATTTCAGTAACCATGACAGAACATCATGGCGATATTTTATTGGAAAATCTCTACAGTACCCATGATGTTGTAACTCATAGGCTATTAAACACCTCAGCTAACAAGGACAGACATCCCAACAACAAATAACCCTATTATTGGTGTTAGACCCTCAAGGTTGCTCCATTCAAAAGAGTTAAGCGTGTTTAAAACTCCTTCCCTAGGTTACAGTGTCTTCAGAAAAGAAAACCAAGGAAAATTTCTTCCCATTTCACCAGTTAGTATAAAATCTACTCAAATTCTACCAAGATGGTGGTTGAACACTGGTAACTGAGGAATGGGGTAGAGCGGGAGGCAGAATGGGTTAAGGGCTGCTCAAGTGGCTGCAGAATTCAAGTACGTCAAAACCATTCCTAGAGACCAAGGACTGCTTCACAAAGTGCAAAGTAAAATACTGACAACATTTTACTAAAGATCTTGTAAATTTTCTTTAGAAACCACAAGAGGCAATGTGGTACACAAGGGCAAGCACATAAGCTTTTTTTTTTTTAAATAGATCAACCGTTACTTTTATTTTTTAAAAATGTTTTTTATTTTATTGTTGTAAAAACACTTAACATGAGCTCTACCCTCTTCGCAGATTTTTAAGTGTACAATACAATATTAACTACAGGTACAGCATTGTATAGCATATCTCTAGAACTTATTCATTTTGCAAAACTGGAACTAGGTACCTGTTGATTAGCAACTCCCCATTTCTCCCTCCCCGTGCCCCCAGCAACCACAGTTCTGATCTCTGCTTCTATGACTATTTCAGATATCTCCTATAAGTAGGATCATGCAGTGTCTGTCCTTCTATAATTGGTTTAAAGGGATATATACTCAGATTAATTTAAACACCCTCATAATGACTTAAAATCTCATTAAAGAAAATGAAAGTTCACTGAATGTCCATTAAGTTTGACAACTATCCTATTTAGTGAAATTGTCCCTGTTCTCAGGTTTAGCAAGATATGACTCCATCTTAAGATACACATCCCAGTTTTCTCTCTAATTATGCCTTCTGTCCTTCAAAAGCAAATGCAAATACTTTGTCCAAAATTAAGGCTCTCCTGCATCATATACACGTCTTCATAATGATGTCTGTACTGATCAAAATAAGCATTACCTCATTGTTTCCTATTTTAGCCTATAAGGAGTATACTACTTCTGCTTCCTTCATAATGATTAGCCTAGTGCTGAGCACAAAACAGTAGCTTATGAAGCCTCTGCAGATTGACTGATATATAATTCTTCTGTAGCCCTAAACTAGTGAAGAAACCAGCCCCCTATGCGATGGCCTTGAATGATGACTCAGAAAACAGCCCATAATTTAAACACTTCAGTGTGTCTAAACTATGAAATCTCCTCATTTGCTAAGATAAAATTTCTTTACATAACTATATTATAGCCCCAAACTCTAATTAGCAGTGGGAAAATGAGATTATCACAGCAAACACGGCAATCTGGTTGACATGGTAAACAACCTTTCTGCAAGTAATCAATTTAGGCTCCTGGCAGTAGTGAATTAGAAGTCGTAAATTTCGTTTTTGGCTCTTACTCTGTCTTATTTTTATAACAGTTATGCCTTCATAAGCACATATGCATTTATAAAAACATTTCCTATACTTATAATTTAGATTTGCAGATGATACTACATGTGGTTTGAGTCTAAGAAGAGAAACATTCCAGTCTGAAAAGATAATCTGCCAAAGCAGAAATCAATCCATTAAAATTCTAAAATTATTCCAACTAAATTTCTAACATTAGCACATTACCTAGGAAAATTTTACGTCAATGTAAAATATCATGCTTCCATCATTTTGATAGGCTAAATGCAATTCTCCTGCCATAAAGTAAAAAGCAAATCTTGAATATGTGGGATTCAAGGTGATGTGTGGTAATAGCCTTTCTTGTCTAATGTTCTTTTCTCTACTATTTTTCATCATTTCTGATTCCCCCATACACACATAATTATTCTTCTGTTCTGATCACATCAAGTTTTCTTAATATTTCTCTTTCATCTTTTTTTATAGCTGGCTGCCTTCTTGTATTACATATTTGTTCCACTCTCAGAATTGAATTGCTGTTTCATATAGCTAGGTCTTTATTCCTTGGAATTATACAGAGCAAGAGAAGAATAATGTCAATATAAATACCAAATACAAAGTATTTATTTTCCGGGGAATATAATAATAATAATTCCATATAATCTCTATAATACTGAAATTTTATTTCCTTTCTATTTCTTTTTCCAAAAAGAAGATGTAAACATTTAGTGTCAAAGAGCTATATTTGTTGAGATGTCTTGCATATTATATTTCCCAGAGCTGATGAAGTTACAACCATTCTTGAAAATGTAATAGTTAAAGCAAAATTAATTTTGGACAGATCCCTTATTCAATAAATTATGCTGTGGCTAGGAACTCCCAGTAAACTGATTGGCTAAGCAACATATTGTGCAAATTTTCCAACGTGTATACTTTGTTTTTCAATTCTGTCTTATAAATATATAACAGCAAATGCTCATGATCTTTTGAGTCATCTTCCAAAAACGATATTATTAGTGGGTTATAACTAAGCAATTAAACTGGATTTGTATCTACACTAGTTAAATAACCTTAACATTTTCTAGAACAGTCAACCTAATTTTAGATCTTGGGAAACCAAACAACATTTTGTAATAATTATTACCACTAAACTAGCAGCATTAAAGAACAACATTAGTAGCACTTCAAATTTGTGGCTATCACCTACCAAACCACAAATCAAAGTAGCATATTCTTCACTTATTTTTTATTAGCTGTTAAAACTGGACAGAATTCCCTGTTAAAAATCAAGATTAGCTGGCATGGGTTTAGCATTTGTCATTGATTGAGTTTATACAAAAGCATGTGCTAACTGTTAATTACATCTATTTAATGTGTTTTTGCATTGTAATTTTAAAATGTTTTGCTGAGAATACGTTTTATTAGAGACTACATGCACCGCTTATCATTTATCAGTATTTTTCTCAAATACAGATTTCGATCTTAAAACAGGTCAAGTTGAAATAATTCAACTCATTTATGTAAAAATATGAAGGAATAGGCACAAACATGCTTATATTATAAATTTAAATGACTTCTTCCACACTAAAATAAGACCAAAGATTAGGAATCTATCTTGTTTTAGAAACCAAAGAATCAATAAAGCTGACTGTTTCTTGCTCTCCATCCGTAATCAGATTGGACCCTATTTCAACTTTGGTTAATGGCTTCTTAAAATTAGATGGACTTTAAATCCAGGTTTTTCCAGGAATCTTTTTATGGTGCTCTGGAAAGCAGCATAAATTCTGGCTTCATGCACAGTGTTTAACTAACAAACAAACAATTTTTTTCAGTATTTAATAAAGCTCAGGGGTGTCAACAGTCCCATCTATGTTTTTAAGAAAGTCATCTCTTGAGATTAACTGTGTAACTGAATGACATATAAATTCATTCTTAAAGATAAATTGGGTTAAGTCTACATAGTTCAATTTCATTGCATGATTGACAAACTCTCTCTTTCACTTGGATGTGTGTGGACCTGTCATTGAAACAACTTCCAGAGGAAAAATGATCCATTAAAAAAAAGAAAAGAATAAGGGATCTTTGCTAATATTATGTTTTTCTAGAAACATTATGTCATCCAAACAAATTTATTCAAACAAGAGACCTATTAAGCATCTACAAAGCCCGTCAGCACTAACACTCTATAACATCAAAATGAAAATGCTTTAAAATTAAAATTCTACAAAGAAGAAAAAATGTAGGTGTGTCTTTCATTCCACTTATAAATAACATTTTGCCATTTCTAAAATTTCATATTTCAACTTAGCAAACAAAATACAGTAAGTTCCTTATAAAACTAGGAACTGGCAATTGATCTAGAATACTCCTAAGAACACATATTCAGAGATGGCATGCCAATAAGTCCGCTGAGTCTTACCAATTTTCACAGGATATCTAAATTTCTAAAGCTGTGATTTGGCAATATTTCTTCCTTAGCAAGAATTAAATCAATTTAATGGCATAGGGTGAATGTTTTAAATGGAGCTTGGCAGAATAAATTATTCTATCACATCACTGTGAGTCCTTTTTTTTTTTTCTTCCTTCTTCTACACTGTGCCCGAAAGGTTATTTATTTATGGTTTGTAAATGTCCTGGAGAGCAGAATAGATAGGGAAAACCTCACTCTCAAATATACAAGTCTAGAGTCACTATTCTTAACAGAAGGCAAGACCAAATTTTCATGAGAAAACATCCTAAGTAAAATGAATAAGCAAAACAAAACACCAATTTAGTCATATTTAAGGGCTACTCTTGTGAGTTCATTTAATAACATGCAATATTCCTTTAATAACAAGTAATATACTTTTACATGGATTACAAGTGCTATCTAGTTCAAGGGGGCTCAATAACCGAAATGATTAGAAAATATAATGAGATAGAATTCCTACCAAAGGAATAAAGTTTATGTGTGCTAATATGGGCAGGATCACATTCAATGCAAGGCCTTTGGGAAAGTCTTTCCTTGTGTATACAGGATACTCATTTCCTATTCTATTACTATCTTTCAGTAAAACAAGTGTCCCAACAAAGCACATCTCAGTAAGTGGAACATTCACAACATAAGAACCAACCTAAAAGAGATAATCATCAAAAGCTATCTCCCCCCACACACATCAAAGATGGATATTATAATCTCTGCTTTGCTTGATTTCATTATATCACACTCAGTAACTGTTCATCTCTTTCAGGAAAATATGTTCCCTCTACCCATCCCCCACCCCCTTCCCTTTGTGTTTGTTTTCCCTACATTTTCAGTAGGAGAAATTTCATCCTGGGGAAAAACGTACTTCCCATTAGACTTATCCCATGCCATTTATATGAATTAACTATTTTTCAAACTAACTGTATTTTATATCTTTCTTTTCTTTTCTGAAATTCCTAAGTTGCCACTGAGTCAACCAATATAATCATCCATTTTAATGTCCTTTGTTTCATTGTAGATATGACAGTTTCTATTCTTCCTTCCTTCTAGTTTGGACACTGGTCATTGAGTCAAATTTTCTGGTTTGCTTTTGGTGAGCACAATGCCCCCTCCTAGGCAAGGAGGGGAGGACTAGCTCTCTAAATAGCAGCTGTCAAGGGAACTGTGCAACCAGGCTCTCCGCGGTTACAAGGTCAGCAAGTATCGCTGGAAAGCGCCAGTACGAAGAGTAAATTGTTCCCACCTCACTACCTTTCACTGACTGCTCCTGGTCAACTAGGATGCTTGGACAGAATCTTATTTCTCTTTTCATCACTACAGAAGTAGAGTAAAAGGGTTTGTTTAATCATGTAAAGTAAAACCAGGTTGCAACTAAATAAGAGCTGTGTGGCTTTTCCCACTTTGGCATAAAACTGAAGAAGAAGGATTGGTCATTAAGTCATAATTCAGCATTAGCATTTAAACAGAAACATCACCTTATATTGTCACAAAAACACAGTGTCAGATAAAAGCAGTAGAAACAGTTTCAGCCCGCCCTGGGAGCCAGGAAATTCTTTTCAGCCGTGTTTCCTTTTTGGGCTTTCCCAATCTGTACTCAGTAATGAGGTTGGGGACCTAATGTGAAGTTTTGACACACTATTCTGTGTGTATACTATGTGATTCAAAACAGAACACAATTTTTCAACCCACCATAAGTGGTTTGAAAAACTGTGTCACAATACTGATTCTAGCATGGTCTATAATGTACTTAAAATATGTAAAAGCACAAAAGTAAAAATAAAAATTTGATGTCAAATTAAGATCTTTGTGTATAGAGCATATTGATAAATGCACACAAGCAAGGATTGATATTTTGAAAGCAGTCGTATATAATAACTGTTCCATTCCTTGTATGCCATTTAAAAAAACACACACACTCACATCCACAAACGCACTCAACCACGAGCATATATATATACATGTATATATATGAAAGAACTTACACAATTTCATCGTTCTGGAATTCGAGCTCTCCACAAGTGTCCTCAAAATCCTCCCCTCCACCTCTGGCAGTCCCTTCAATGGTTTTATAGGGAACGATAACATTTCCTCGAGCTCCAGATGTTCTCAAGACTTTCACTTCCATGATGCCAATGCTCTCACTCACATGAGTCACAGGTTCCTCAAAAGTAAAGATGCCTGCATGGTCATCGTCAAAAATAGTCACAGTGGCAGTGGAGGGCGATCCAAGGCAAGCGAGTGTAGAAATGTGATTGGCTTCCAGTATGCCATCTTCCGAAGCCTCAGAAGACACTTTGACATTGCTGAGATGCACAAGGAAATTTTCGTCCTCCTCAAAGATATCATCATCAATGATGCCAACTCTGATTTCCTTCTGGGTCTCCCCAGGCTTAAAGACTACAGTTCCTTCAGTAAATTCATAATCGGACCCAGCATTGGCTGTGCCATCCTCGGTTCTGAAGTCAACAAACACAGTGTTGGTCAAATCACCACCTCTGCGGATAATGGTCAGGGCTACAGTACCACAGTTCTCCAGACACTGATATGTCCCTTGTTCAAAGAAGATCTTACTAACAGGGTCATTTTCAGCCACTTCAGTGTTGACCTCATGCATGCTGACAGCCTTCCTTGCTTGGTCAGCTGCATGCCTCTTTAAAATGTTGCCAGCTCCAGTCATCAGGCGAGTAGCTTGAATTCGGTAAAATGCTCGACTTTTTTGCTGCTGACTTAGGACTTGGTAGTTAGCTAATTCTATTAATTGCTCTATTTCTTTCTCTGGATGCTTCTGCTTGAGTTCCTTCAGAATCCTAGCCATTTCTCTCCTAGCCTCTTCATCATCTTGGTCCCTCTCATCGACCTCCAGAACAAGAGCGCCATCTAAGAAATTGTCAACATGGGAATTGACCACTTTCCCATCCATTTCAATTTCAGTCTTGGAAGATGGCCTGTCTCCTTCATGTTCAATAATCATTCCCCTCTGCTTGCCAGCCCGATACCTCTTGTAGACATACTTGTAAAACAGAAGCCTCCTATCTGCTACCCAAGCAAACACAACACAGATGGGAAAGAAGAAGAAAGTAAGCAAACCTTCCCAGACCTCCACGACCCCAGGAGAGATGACAGACAGAATAATGTAAAGCCAGGTATAGGCGAAGATGCTCCAGGCTGCCGTCACAAAGAAGACACGTAAATGCTTAATCTTCCTCGTCTCTCCATCTGGGACCACATAAACACAAAGTGCGATAATGATGAACATATTGAATGCAGCACTTCCCACGATGGTGCTAGGACCGAGGTCTCCCGCAGTAAAGTTATGGCCACACACTTCAATTACTGACAGGAGAATCTCAGGAGCAGAAGATCCCAGGGCCATCAAGGTCAGGTTGGAAACTGTCTCATTCCAGATCCTCACAGTTGTCTTGGTAGTTTCTCCATTGGGTTTCTTTATGGTTATTTCTTTTTCTTGAGACGTGATGACTTCTATAGAGGACATGAACCGGTCGGCAATGATAGAGACTCCAAGAAACATGTAGACCATGGCCACAAAATACACAGTAGCTCTAGCAATTTTGTCCCCAAAGGAAGGGTCTTGGGGCTCCCAAATGGGTAAAATCACCCCTTTCTTACAGTAATATGAGCCAGTACATTCACCGGTTTCATTGCCTTCTCCTTCCATTTCTGTCTCAGCACTTACACGGTCCACATGGAAAAATAAGAGCGCCAGGATGGCTAACAGATGAAATCCCATAGAAAAGGTGGACGAGAGACTGAATCGCAGCATGTTGTACAATGGCAGACTTCCAACTGTCCCAACCTACTGGTGAAAATAAGATGGGGGAAAGGTGGAAAAAAATCACATCATTAGAGCCAGATCCAAAGCATAACTATTTCTTTTTATTACTTTAACCAATGATTTGTTTATATTTGACTATCGCAGCATCCATGGTGAATCATTATTCAAAGAATCCATCAGTGGTTAAGAAATCCTTTGTAAGGTTTATAACTCAATCTCTACCCTTATGGATTTCCTACATGTAGTCCCCCATTCACTGAGCAAGATACACAATTAACTTATTGGAAATGAAAAGTTTAATGACAGCCTTGCCTTATTGAATACACATCTATGCATGGTAACAGCCAATAAGAAAAAAAAAACTTTTGAAGCTTAATGCTTCAAAATAATTTTCTCCTTGTTGCTAAACTATATTTTCTTCTAAACTTTGGTTATTACAACCAAGTTCCAGAAACGGTTTCATTGCCAAAATCACCTTATTAAGATGGATGCTTTGAAGTTCAGACTAAAAATCCTACCAACACAAGGCGTAAGGATGGTCCTAAATTCTGAGGCGTACCTTACACTGAATTTCATGAAATCATGTCCTATGGCTCCACACTTACTTGGAAACACAGAGAAATCTCCAAGCATGCCTGCAATCAAAGCTCAATGGTATTTGTACTGGAGGGAAAAATATTCTGCTGTAACGCAACATTTCCACACATTAAGTAGAGTTTTCAAAAGCATGTTTTGATGAGAGCATATTTCCTCCTAATTTTCAGCAGGCCCAGATCTCCTGATACATTAGCAGCTGGGCATCTGATTCTTCAAGTACAGCTCTTCATATCTGTGTACAGATCTTGCTTTAGAATCCGTGTGCTGTCCACAGCAGGAATGGGAGATAACCAGGTCCAGGTCTAGTGGGGTGTAAGACTCTTGCCTGGCAGGCTATGAAATCAGCATTACCAGCCATAAAATGTTCCTTTTCGATGTCAATGTCATACTTTCCATGGTCATTCTAAAAAACACATTAGTTCTATAGAGGGTTCAAGTGACCAAAAAAAAGCAAGAGCAATAATTCCATCTAAATTAGCTCATGTGGCAGAATGACAATGACCACAAAGTATACATATGATGAAGGGCTGTAGGCAATTAGGGATATGGCAACAGTCAATAAGCGGCACAAAGCTTGGCAAGCAAAGTAACACGGCAGATTGAGCCACCACAGCTCCAAGTTCACCCACCAACGCAGACAAAACTCAGCTGGGACCTTACATCACCTCTGCCTCCAGGGCTTGCAGAGGGGACACGGAAGTAGAGGAGGGTCTGTTCCCAGTCACGGTAACTCTGGGCTGGAAGACCTAGCAGGAGGGGCCGGTCCGAGTGGTGAGAGGAAGGGGTCCTGAGTCAGAACATAGCCTTGTGGCCTGATAGAAAGTAAAAAGTCGGGCAGGATTAGAGCCTCTCCTAGCCTCAGGCTGGCTGAGAGTGGCCCCCACATTCATTTACATTCTCTGGCCCACGTTTGCTGCTGGTGGCTTCTACTGAAAACTGCACCAAGGCCCAGGAGAACCTCTCTGGCCCAGTACATTCTGGCAGCCCCTCAGAGAACCCACCATCACCTAAAACCCTTTTTAGCTCATCACTATTGAGAGATAAGCTTCTTCGACATTTTTCCCATACTAAAAAAGACACAGCAGAGAGTCACAGTGGAAGAATTCCATTCTAAATAAAAATCCAAAAAATAGAAGTAGCATATTGTAAAAATATGCGAAAGTTCATGTTCAATGTGTCTGCTTGTTAAGTCATTACAGGGCCTGGTCTGGATGTAGGATCTCTGCTTAAAACCAGGTGACATTGAACCAGCCTGCAAGAGGAGGGGAAGATCTAGTTCCAATTCCCTTATGCAGCCACTTATTCCACAAATATGTATGAGCGCCTAATACGTATTTTAGAATCACCTACGAGGATCTCTTCTAGGTCCTGAGAATTGATCAGCGAATTAAAAAAAAACAAAGTCTGTCCTCACTAAGCTTATATTCTCATGGGGAGGAAACAAAGACATAAACATAAATGTCAGATGGTAAAAAATGCTGTAGTGGTGGGGGGTGGGGAAGCAATATGAGTTAAGAGAGGGAGTCTATGTGTGTGTGTGCATGCACATGGCACACACATGGCACAGAGGATTTTATATTGGATGGTTAAGGAAGACCTTTCCGATAAGGTGACATCTCAGCAAAGTCCTGAAAGAAGCAGGGCACCAAGCCTTGTGGAAATCTGCAGGAAGAGAATTCTAAGTACGTACAGAGGCCCTGATGGGAGCTGTGCTTTGCATAGTCTAGGAAGCAAGGGGAGCAGGGCTCAGGAGCTGGGAACACAGTGCAGATGGATCCCGAGGGGCACTGAGGCCACTGTAAGGCACTAGCTTTGATTGGGAGAGAAATGGGGGTCATAGGGGGTTCTGATCAGAAACATGATATGATCTAATTTTCCTTTTCAAAGGATCTCTCTGCTGGTTCAGTGGAGAACAGACTGTAAGGGCAGGGCTGGAAACAAGGAGACCAGCATTTGCCTATTATTAAAAAATCTGATTTATAAATGATCCCAGTGCCTGGTGGGTACATAAAATGATACAGTAGACATCTAAAGTTTAAAAAGGAGAAAGAAAAATTTTAGTGACCCTTTTGTAAGATTTGCAACTTAAAATGTCTTGGGAATCTGTAAGGATCAGACAGATTACATATTTGTTCTAGACAGCAGTGCAGCATAGAGATAGTAAACACTGAACAGAGATTCAAACCTGGTCTGTCTCATGGCAGACGAACTTAGTGCAGATCGAACTTTCTCAATTCCCTTAAAAATCTTCACTGGTTGCCTATTGTCCTGCAGACAAACCCAAACTCCTCAATAAGCAGTTCAGATCGTTTAGGATCTGGCCTCTGAGCTCCAGAATATGGAAACTCTTTCCATTCCCTGAACATGACAACACTTTCTTACCTCCAGGTCTTTGCAGATTGTGTTTTCTGTGCCCCAAACTATTTTCCTTCTTAGAAGCAAGTTCCAAAATGGAACAACAGCAAATCATAGTCGACTCTCTGACAGAATGGCACTAGGATCCACTCTTTTATTTTTTAGGTTCCATTCTTAAACACTGTCCCAGACACATGCTAAATTCTTCACCTGGATCATTATATTTAACACTTAAAATAACCAGCATTGCTGTGTTACACAATCCCTAGCATTTGCCATTTCCAGTAGTCTGTGTGAATAGCAATCTTGGAGTTGTGTGATGATCAGTGCCCTCACAATAACCTGTGCAGTAGTTATCATTAGCCGATTTTGGTGGTGGGAGAACTGAGGCTCAGACAGGTTAACTACTTGTTGAAAGTCATACAGATAGTAAACTCCTGATCGGACATTAAAACCCTGGTCTGTCTCTGAAAGGGACATAATTAACTGCTCCATTCTATCATCTCTGATAGTGTATGAAATAATCTTTGAGAACTATCGGACTTGGGCTTGGACTAGCCCATTGGAAAACCTCTTGGCTTCCACGCAGGGTTAGGAGGGCCTCAGGAGCAAAAGTCCCGTGGAAGGTTTCCAACAGCCTGGCTTTTCTCTTATGGATAAGAGAATCAAGCAGACAAGCATCAATACTGTGGTGTGACATCTGGGCGGGCCTGTTCCTAGAGACGGCTACCCTTCATCGTCTGGCCTTTTAGCAATTACCTGGCAACCTCTTCCTGCATCCACTCTCAGGGCCATCTCTTAGGTCTGCCAAGAAAAAGCTCTGCCCCAACCCACATGTTCTCACAAAATGTTCTTAGCCAAAAGAGTAAAGTGTCTAAGGGTGGATGGAGCAGTAAAAATCTGTCATCATTATCAGAGAAAAAGGAGGAAGGCTTCTGAGGCTAACTCAAAAACGTCACAATTATATTCAAAAGGTGATAGTATTATAATTTGTGAAATCAGTGGACACAAAACACTAATAAAGCTTATTCACAATGAAGCAACGGGAAAGAACTCTGTGGACTTCAGTCTCTTTATTAAATTAATTCCAAATCTAAATGCTTATGAGGATGTGCGATGGATGTTATCTGAATAAGAGTTCCTTCTTCATTCTTTTGTCTCCAGTCTTTCAAGGTCTTTCCTCTGTCATCAGATTCAAGCAGATCTCTTTGACTCTCCCCACTGTCTCCTCAAATATACATTTCCATGAAAATTTAGCAGGAAATAGTGGCTGTTGGTACATCGGTCTGCTGCCTGCCTTTATTATATTCTGCCATGATCTACTGAGATCTGTAGCAAGCGGTAGGCTGATATTCATAGTGGTTTCAGATCAACTCTTACATCTATGGCTGGTTCTTGCTTAAGAATATCCATTACATCAGCCAAATGAGTCTTCAGCATAGTATCAAGAATACGCAAATTATCTTCTGCTCACTATTTATTTTAAAACAAACCAAACAACGCCAGCACCTACAGGTAACAGGCCTGCGTGGCATTGACAAAGGATGGTGAAAAGATATCCAACTGAGCGAGCCCAGCCACCTGTGTTGAAGGGAGAGGTCAAAGGAATGGAAGCTTGTACCTTCAAGTCCGATCTTTATCCAACTGCATTTGTGAAGAATGAGGAGGGGACTCCCACAACAGAGGCCTGAGCCCTGCGGGAAGCTGCAGCCAGTTTTGACTATCAGGGAGGACCTGACTCAGAGACAAGGAATATGTCTGGCATTCCCACCAGGCCAAGTGCATGCGGCAGCCTAGTCTCATTCTGTTGATTGGTAGCTGGGGTTATTCCAAGGAACTCCTTGACTCTCCTTCATCAGGACCTGGAATTCCCTTCCATGTAATTCTCGCCGACTAAAAGCCTCAAAAGCTAAGCAATTAATCTGTTTCTAAACATTAAAGCAACCATAATTCTTATCCTCTAGTGAGGCAAGCACTTCCAAATGCTTCTAGAAAAAGAGATGATGCCTAAGGATGACTTTCCTTATCAGACCATCCATCTAGGGCGCAAATTACTGTTCTGGCCTCCAACCTCAGGCGGTCAGACGGTGACCACACTTCAGGAAGGAGCACGGTTTCCACGGTGACTCTCTGCTATTACCTTTTCTTTCTCTCTTTTTCTCTTTTTTTTTCCCCCCCAAAGAGAGTTTCCTATTTGCTGCCTGATAAATTGGGACAGGTCTTCCAGGAGACAGGCAGTGGGAGGTCACGTAAGGGGCTCAAGCCCTTTTTCCTGAGCTTACACGACTAGAATCAGATCCTGTTCCATGTTAGAAAACCTCATTCATCAAAGGAAACAGCTGGGGTAACCAACAGGCGATGTGGCTAAGTAAAAGAAGGTGGATTTCGGATTTAGGGTAAGGAAGAAGTTACTGAAAAGTCATGAGATGCACCCCTCGGCTCTTTCCCCTAATTTGTTTGTCTATATAGAACATATTATCTTTTATATGTTATATAATTTGTTTAATGGTTCTATTCACTGTCTTTCTCTCTCTAATAGATGTAAACTCTGTAAGGGGAGGGATTTTTGTCTCTTTTGTTCATGAATGTATCCCCAGTTCCTAGAGCAGCGTCTGGCACACAGAAGATGCACAGCACATGCTTACCAAATGACTAAAATAATCTTCATAGGGTCATGGGCTGATTCACCAAATCTCTGACGTTGAATCAGAATCCAGGAGCTGGCTACGCATTTGCATTTAAAAATGTTCCTTATGTAAAACGGATGCCCCTAAAATGAGCATTGGCCAGCATCACACTGAAAAGCAGTGGCAGCGTGAGGTGGAGGAGAGGAAACCTGTGATTCGGGCTCAGGCGCAGAGAACCTCAGGCTAGAAAAACCTGATTTCCAGCATAAAGAGGGGCCAGGGCCCTGTCATTCTCCCTTGGATGTGGGTCCTCCTACACCTGCCCTCGCTTGCTGATTTCTTCTGGAATGCCAAGATCACCTGCTCTGTCAAGAGTCCTAACATTTTGGACATCCTCAAGGAAGCAGATCTTCCTCTCCTTTTAAAACAATAAAAAGACATCTAGTTAAACACCAACCCAAGATTACCTCCATTTCCCTCATAAAAGGGAAAGTGCATCAGGAATTTAACTTTAAATATATTAACTCTGCACACTAACATGGACATAGAGGCAGGAAGAAGAAAGCTGGAGAACAGAGAGTCTTTCAATAGTAAATAAATAAAGAAGAATTCTGCTAACCTCAGCCTCCATGTGAAGTCAGTGAGGATGGTCCTCAGATTCAGCACACCAGGGCCAAGGGCAGGCTAAGGCCCCACTCAGGGGCATTTATGACAACAGGGACTGAACCCACTGACTGAGCACTTGCTTTCTCCCACATGCTGTGCTGATTGCTCTGCATTCAATGTCACAGTCCTTTCCGACAATATTGCAAAGAGGTTTTATCATTCCCATTTTACACGTGAGAAAAATAAGTGGTCCATAAAAGTAAAATGGCTGAAGTCATACAAACGCGTGACAGTCTAGGATTTTAATCCAGGCCCTTTGCATAATACCATAACGCTTTCCAAAACGGCAGAACCTTGTTGCTTGTTTGTTTTCACTACCTAAGTTAATAATACTGTTCTTGGAGAGCACAGGGCTCCTCACTTAGGTACTTAGTGCAGGATACCCTCCCTGTGCCGCCCCTCCATCCCACCGGAAAAAACGCACATAGTCGCACCATCTCATCAAGAGCCTGTCACGTTTCCCTCTCCAGTCACAAACCTCCTCACCCCCAAGGAAGGGTTTTATAAGCTTTCATATTCATCACATAGCAAGGGAAAGATGATCCATTTGGGGGATCATCAGCTAAAATCTGAGGTCTGAAATCACTGCAAAGTCATGCAATAATCTCAAGGTTTTTCCATTTGGTCAGGAGAAAGGAAAATAGAGAAAGAAATCCCAGCAGTGAGCAAGCAAAACTAAAATCAAAGAGAGCAATGAGTGGAGCTGGGAGAAGGATACTGAATTTTAGCATGAGTTAGTTCATCTTTGCTCTAATAACAATAAATCAGTATTTTTTTCAAGAATCTCAATGAGGCTCACATATTTACTGTCTTGGGGTCAAGACATTACTTTTAAACAGTTTTTAAACTGGTAAGTAATCCAAAGAAATGGAAAAACAACACATTGTTTATGGTTTCATCTGCCAAGCTTTTCTTAGCCACTCACATGTGCCAGACACCGTTACAAAGATGAGTAAAATAATATCCCATGAGAAGCTCATGTTATGGTGGGGCATCACCAGAGTCAAGGAGCGAGTCCCCCTTCTGGAAGACTGAACTCTTTCATTACTAGAGAATCACAGAAGAGGAGAGACTTTCCAGCATCCAGATAGCGAGACCATGGGTGCACCTTGATACACTCAATGTGGACCACCGAGTTCCCAGATTAATGCATCTGGGGTCTTGGGTTAATACAACCAGGTTTCTAGCAATGTCCAACTGCTCAGCCTACAACCCTACAACCAGGAGACTTCAAGTGTAATGAGCTCCTGGACACAGAGCCTTGGAGTATCGCCTCTGTGCTCTGAACCTTTCAGGGACCTCGTGATAGATGATAACAACTATTTCAGATAATAATTTGTTCACCATCCACCCTAAAGAGAAAGAGAACCCTTTCTTTGATGTTCAACCTTACACACACACAAAAATTAGGTCATATGCATGCTCTTATATCTGGGTCACCAAAAAAGATTTCCTACCTAGAAATATTTTCTACACTAGCCTGTTGACATTGTACCTTAAGAAATTTGTTCTGTTGAGTGAAGTATAGCTCTCTCTATATTTGTAGTTCTAGAGGGAGTGGACAATTTATTTATTCATCAAGTATTCAGTGAGTGGCCTCTACATACGAAGCACCAGACCAAACACTGGGGAGATTACAAACATGATTGACACACGGCCCCTGCTCTGGATGAATTTATAGTCTTCAATGGATAGTTACTCAAACAACCAGAAATGCTAGGAAGCATACGGAACATTCTAAAAGAAGAGGAGATTGGAAGGATGACAAAGCTGGAGACAGTGAGAGGACATTCCAGAAGGAAGAAATGATGGGAATAAAGGCATAAAGCAATGCTTCTTCAACTTCAGTTCACGTGGGAAATTCATTACAATGCAGATAACTGGGCCCCACCATTAAATATACAGTAGCTCTAAAGAGAAACTCCCAAATTTGAGTGGTAACAAGCACCCCAGGTGATTATGATGTAGGTGGTTTTGGCACCACCCCTTGAGAGGCACTGACATAAAGGGTTGACAGGTATGAGGTGCAGAACTGGGGAGAAGGGTAGAAGTAGCATAAAGGGCGTGGGGCATGTTTAGTAAACACAGACTGGAGAGCAGAGCACTTAAATAAGGTACTTGACAGAGGGTAGCGCCTAAAAATTAGACGATCATGTTTGTTGTAATATGAGGAAGACATTGACGTGAAGGAATACATCAGATGGGCTTGCTTTCTCACAGGCTAGGGCTATAATTTAAAGATAGGCTCTTTCTGGGGTATCACCTGCTCCCCCTGTTCATTTCAACTCAAGAGTAAATCTTTGCAGTCACTCCTTTTGCTTTTTTCTGCCTCTTGGGACTGAGGACGTTTAATACAGAATCCAATTTCAAGCTATGTGATAGGAACATCTAGAATGCCTTTTTTAAAAAAAATCTTTTTTAACAAGGAAAATGCTGGCTATGTGAGCAGAGGCTGGTGAATTTCATCAGCTTTTTCCCTGAGTCATTAAGCCTCATCTTCAAGCAGATTGCTTTTCAGGAGATGGAGCCCTAACAACTTGAAGTTTGTAAGTCTTTTAAATTTTCCTGCACAGTCTCAAATCACAGTCCTTGAAAGAATAAGATGCTCTTGAGAAGAGCAGAAGTAGAAAGTAAAAAGCAACATTAAAAAAAAAAATCTCAAGTTGATAGCTGCTCACTTAACGGGGACCCTTCACCAATCTTCTCTGCTTCAATTTTCTAAATCTCCTGAAAATATACTCAGTGACCTGGTTCCAAAACCAAGCGTACATTTACACAGAAGAAATAAATTTTAAAAATGGAAACAGCTTAGAAAGGAACTAGGCAAGTTTTATTATTTAGAGGAATAAATGGAGTGGCTTATGGGAAAACACGAAATTTTTACCCAAATCCCTGGGCACCATTTATGAAACATACAGTTTCTCTACTAAATAAGGCAGCTAGTGAATATGCCCTTTAAACCAACCCCATACACCTGTATTTGAAGAATTGTTTAAATATTGGCTTAAGCGTTACAGTTTTAATGTAACTATGCCAAGACTATTATGTTATTGTCTTTTTGTGATAGGATTGGAGAGGAGCCATTGAAAAAGGGAGAGAAAAAAGTCAGTGGAGAAAGAAATGCAAATCATTTAATCACTTAATTAGCAAGTGAAGATAGTAACTTCTGTCTATTAAGCCTTTGCTTAAGCAAGGACTTTTTTCATCAATAACTAATGAGAGAACACTACATACATTCATTCATTCATTCATTCATTCAACAAACACTGAATGTTTATTATGTGCCTGGCAATGTGCAAGGCACTGGGACTAGAACCATGAACTAAACAGTTCTCAATCTCTCTCCTCCTGAAATTTATTATCTAGCTGGAAGATAAGATGACAGACGTTAATTTAAATTGCTACAAAAAGAAACAGAATTATTAATTCTGATAAATCTATGAAGGAAAAACAGTCGTAGGAAAGTAAGTAATGGAGGACCTGACCTACTAGGGCATCAGGGGAAGGCTTTGCTGAAGAAACATAAGAGCTGAAATTGAAAAGACACTCAGCAGGAAGCCAGACCAAAGGTCTTTGGCACGTAAAGCCTTAGGCTGACATTTTTGCCATTACCCTTCTCTGTCATGGGATTACTCACAGACCTACCTTCTTAGATATGCTGGGGTATGAGACCATGTTGAGAAATATATTGAAAGCAGCTTCTGTAATTTAAATAAGACTCCTCCCCTCCTAGGTCAGAATCATGAAACTACAGTTAACTGCATTCTACCACACTGCTGGGGGCAATGTGGTGGAGAGAAGGGTCATTGGTCTGGGGGTCAAAAGAAGTGAGTACTGGTCTCGGCTCTCACTGACCAGTCATGTGACCTTGGACAAGTCATTTTCCCTTTCTCAGCCTGATCTGCCAAACCGGGGAATTTTTCTAACAATTTGAAACTGTGATATTCTAATCCCTCATGTTGGCATTCAGGGCCATCATCCATAATTCAGCACCTATCTACCTTCCCAGGTTTACAGTTCCTGTTAGTCAGCTGAGCTACTAAACGAAAATTACCCAAATATGCACTGTGTTTTCCTTTCTCATGCTTTTCTACCTGTCCTCCATAATCCATCAAATGTCCAATTTCCTTTCATAAAACTGCTTCTCTTGCTAGGAAGTCCCCTAAAAGTCATCTAACTTTGCCCCTTCTCCCTTTTCTGACATGAAAACTCAGCCATGATAACTTAAAAGACGTTTTTCCAAAACAAAGTCTCTGAGTTTCTAGGCCATCTCTCTTCACACGATACCAACCCCAATTGCTAGGGGTCAAATTATGCCTGCCACCTGTTGTAATAAGGCCATTAAATTAAAATTTTGTTTCACATCTTTAAATGATTGAAAAAATGAAAAACATTTCATGATGTAAAAATTATATGTTATTCAAATTTCAGTGTCAATAAATAATGTTTTGTGGAACACAGCATGCCCATTCATTTAAGTATTGGCTATGGCTGCTTTCATGCTACAACAACTGTGGTGAGTGATTGTGACAGACCCTGTGGTCCACAAGGCCAAAAATATTTACGATATGCCCCCTTTAAAAAACAGTTTTGTGACCTTTGGTGTACGTCCTTATGTGTCTTTATCTTCCTTCACCTCTCCGCGGCAACTTTCCACAATTAGCATGTTGGTGTAAAGGCACACACGCAGGTAATAAGAACCAGTCCTTATGGAGCACTCATGTGCCAGAAACCGTTCCAAACATTTTACAAGAATTAATGTATTATTCCATACAAAAACCCCATAAGGCTCTTTACTAGTATTATTCCCATTTAATAGATGAAGAAAATGAGGCACAGTTAAGCAACTTGCACAACATTACATATAACATTTGCTGAATTCAAACAAATGTTCTAACTCTCATGATATGTCCGCTGACCTGCTGACCTCAGAGAACTTTAGTCTTCATCCCCTAGGGTTCTTCAATATCAGTCAATATCCTCAATCTCGAAGCAAAGTCATAGTTCTCCTTCCACCTTGGGGAATCACCGCTAGACATCCAGGGGCTCCTGAGACCAGAAACCCCAGGCACACTTCTGGAAACCTCCACTACCAAAGAAAAAAAGAGATGTGACTTTGGTGAAATGACTTCAGGGTCATAGATCTGGATTCAATTATCCCCTATTTCACTCTTATAAAGTCATTTAATTTCACATGGCCTCCATTTGCTTATTTGCTTTAAAAAAACAACAACTAGATCATCTCTGATGCCTCTTCCAGAGCTGGCTATGGCTTGAAGCAGCAACAGCACTGATAAGGAGAAGCTCACGTGCAGGAGAAGAAAGACAATGAGCAGTCAGGGAAAAAAGAACTACCACCTTTGCCCAACACCAACTCACAAATTTCACCCCTAGGGGGCTCACATCCCCCCAACATGTAAAAGGTAGATTATTTTGGAAGAGTGACTTGGAACTTCTGAGAGACATTTGACATAGGACTGAGCACCTCTCCAAACTCTATCCTTTGGCCCCTGGTTAATGCCACTCCCTTTTGGGGCTCTAGCACAGTTGACGCAGGAAGTTTAGGTTTCTGTGTAGGGTAAGCAGTCTAATTCTCTAAACCTGCTGCTAGGGCTGGGCGTTCTCCATCGAGCAGAGCAAAGACAAAAGGAGCCCTGGGTCCTGAGCTTTCAGGGGCTGCAGAAGTGAGATGCTGGAGAAGCTCAAGAAGCTCAAGGGAGAAAGCACCAGAGTCATTCGGTGCTAAACAAAGACACAAACACCACCTGTAACAGCACGGAAAACACAATCCTCAAACTGGCAGGTCTGACCCTTGCCTGACCTCTCAGAATGTTCCAGCTTCTCGCCTTCAAAGTTGTGCTGGGAATTCATCAGAAACTTTGGTTTCACATGTGAAATACATTTGCGCAATGGCTTATGCTCTCATTTGATCCAGATCCACAGTTCCCAGGACATGGTCCTGACTGGGATATACAGCTGATGTGAACAGTCTGGAAATGGCCCCAGGGTTGTCACTGTCATAAATTAACTGGGGGTGGTTTACACATTGTAAAAATAGCTAGGCTTCATTTATTTTCGAAGTCTTTTTCATTCTTTGAGAACAAACTAAAATGCCTCCTCCTCCATGAAGCCTTTTCAGATGTTCTTTACTTCCTTTCAACTTGCTCATTAGACAGTTGCAGCGACCTGTCTCACTCGGCCCAGTATCTGGATGTTCTAGACCACGACATCCCCGAGAAGAGAGAACACAGTTCAAAGAGCATGGCTTTTGAACAGCCTCAAAAACAGGTACCGTCACCTATGAACCCTTGGACAAGTTATTTAACTGAGCCACACTCTTCGTCTTTAAATCGGGATGAGGATGCTTCCTTGTAAGGCACTTATCAGCATTAAATGAAAAAACATGTACGGAGTACTTAGACCGGTCCCTGGTACATAATGTGTGCTTAACAAATGTCAAATAACTCCTCTTCATCATCTGCATTCTCTGAAAAGCCCTGCGTACCGCCTTGCAAACAGTGAGTGCTTAATAAATGTCACGATTGGGCTGCAATAAACTGCTGAATCACCCTCTTGTCTGTTTGACTTCATCTCACATTAGATTCAACCAGGAAATTAACATGCAATGACACCTACCAAGTGATTACTGTTTCTGTCTTTTTCAAAAAAATTAAGATGGACTCTAATATTGACATTTATTTTTCTATGTTTACTACATATGCAAGAAACCATTTGTCTAAATTGGTATCACACTTGCTGGAAAACATTTTGCCCATTTCTCAGAAGACTTAAAAGACTAAATTTTCAAGAAAGGATCAAATTTTTGTTAGCTTTGCTGCCCCAGAAGTAAAATGTCAGTGTGGAAGCTTACCTTTGCCTCTTTCTCGCCACCTTCTACCCGGCCATCAGCAGCCCCTCTCTCTGGCACTCAGGTCTCTCCCCCTTCCCCACCAGCATGGCCCTCTAAGGGCACTAACTGGGCAGCAACCCAGTTTCAAACTTCTTTCACTTCCTCCGCATCCTCCTGTGTTCCAGGCCCTCAGGACTTTTCTATCTGCTAGCTGATCCGATACACCAATCCAAGATGCTAATGGTTTCTGAGAATTTATAGTAGCTCTTTCCTAGGTAATATCATTGCATTTTATGAGGGATCTACTAGACAGAATTACTTTATTCAGATAAATGTCTATAACAGTAAGAATTTCAGGTCCTATGTTGGCCAATGGACAAATGCTTTGAACTCAGGGAGGTTTTGCCCTCCTGAAATCACTTTATAGGCCGCTACCTATAATGTACTTGCCCTTAACCACAAACACATTCCCTTCACTTCAGACGCCAGTCAGGGCTTTTATCCTTCCACATCTTCTCCTCCTTCTCCTGCAATTGGCTAGAAAGTTTCAAGTCAAGAGAAAATGTGATTCTCTTGAACCTTTGTCGGTCTTATTACTTACTACACTCCCTTGGCCAGGCAGCTCAAAGGACAATCACAAATGTAGATATAAAACACCCAGGGTTCAGGACAGAGTTGTCAGCAAAGAGCCTACAAAAAACACGTGAGGCAGCAAGAGCTGAGAGCAACTGTCTTCCAAGTTGAGTCAACACAGTGGAAAAAGTTGCCTGATCTCCTCATTTGTGTTCTGAACTCCTCTTAAGGAAAACAGACCAGTAAGAGTAGTTTACCCCAGGAGTCTCCAGTTCAGAAAATGTGCTGTTCGATTTATAAACCCTACTGAGAACCCAATCATTGATTAGTTTAAGTCTTCAAAGTACGTGTTGTCTAAAATATATTTGGTGATGTGTATGTGTGTGCGTGGGAGGCTGAGGAAGGAGGGAGGCAGGAAGAGAGAGAGAGAGAGACAGAATGACACAGATACAGAGAAGAGAGAGGATCTTTTGGAAGAGAAAGAAAGCTGAAAATAATCCCACTGCACTTAATGAGGCCCCATCGGACTAGCCCTGAGTCCAAATCAAAATCTCAGAGGCAGACTCTGAAAAGCTCACATTCCCAGAATTCAGTCCATCCCAATGGGTCAGAAAACACCTGACATTTACTTCCACTAAATCTCAAGTATGTCTCCAGGGGATAGACATCCCTGTGTTCAGAGAGAAAATTGGAAACAGCTACTTCAGCAACCCACTGGCTTGGTTAGCCACAATTACTGCTGAGAATTAGAACTGAGTGATGGGCACCTTGGGGAGTTCTAAGCGATGTTAGATGCAATTCTGGAATCTAAGGAAAGCCAGGGAGAATATTTGCCACAAGAGGGAGCAGTAGAATTTGGTCAGATGGGAGATTATTTGGTAGAGCTTATGACGAGGGGTCTATCTATAAGGCATGGACGATATTGGAAGATATTTTGGCAAGAGACATTTATCGCTTAGAAGAAAAAAAAAGACAATGAAAAGATCAGGAAGAAGAGAGAGATGATGCCACCTAGATTCCTTAGTTCTTAGCAAATGTAGAACAACCATTTAATTTTTAGTTAAAAGCAACATATATAACACACTGCAAAAATATAAAACATGCAAGATATGTGCTCTGTCATCCTCTTTTAATTTTGTACTTCTTTTTCCAGATTTAATTTCTATTTCAGTTTGAATGCTGTTTATTTCCATGCTGACGGGGCAGACTGCTTGCTTTTACCTACATGCTCTTCTCCCTCTGCCTGAAGCATCACGGAGAAAGGGCTCCTCTCACTGACCTGCAACATGAAAATCAGATGGGAAAGTCCTAAAATGCACTTACTTTGGGACAGACACATCCACCAGCTAATGAATGCTTTAACTTGCTTTAAAGAGGGAATGCAACTTTCCTGGATCTGCAGAGCTTCTCTCATCATTTATTTTGTCAAAGAAACAGATTAAGCATTTAGAGGGAAGGAACAATGCGTTTACTTTGCAAGACAAACAAAAGTCTAATTTTGTCTGATAAAAAACATGTTAAATATAGCTTGCTAACAAAATGCTGAAGCTCTCTTGGAATTTCTTTTTTTCCCAAAACATAGAAAGCGTGAAAGACCAATTAATGTAATTCCTGCAAATAGTCCCGTAGGTGTTACTGACTATACTTCACCTTCCTTTTGCAATTTTATTTGGAGTTAAAGCACTGCTACTACTATGCACGTTTCTTCCCTTTCACGGTCAAAAAAAGGGTTATCTAGTTCTTAATCTTAATCCAAAATGGTACAGTAGAAACCATTAAACGGTAATGGTAAAGTAAATGGAAAGATAGAAGGATAGAGAGGTAGGTATACAGATAGGTAGCTATAAAGCACAGCCTTCGTATTCTTTTTAATTCATTACTCTCCTCTTCCAACCCTGTTAAGCTTTCACGACAGAGTAAATGAAGTCTGCTTGCCATGGACACTTACATCCTTTGCAACCCCTGCACAGCTCAACAGTGAACAACAGTTTACCTCTGTCCAGTTCTTTTCTTTTCCCCTAGGAATTAATCATTCCATATTTAATAAAAGACAACAGCCATTTTAGGAAAAAAAAATCAGGGCTCCTTTTATAGTAGGTGGGAGAAATCTTAGCTAAAGAGCCCTTGGCTCCAAATGCAATCCTCCAAGCAGGCAGAATTTGTAAGATGAAACCCATTTAAGAAAACACATCTTGCTTCTTGGTGAAATAAGTAGGTCTTCCCCCACCTTCTCACTCACAAGGCCCCAAAGATGGAGCTAGCTCTCTCTTCCTTCCTCCTCCTTTCACATCCGCCTAACCTTCCCAATTAAGCAAGTTTAGAAAACCAATAGAGCTAAATCCAAGTAACACAGGATTTGAAAGAGGAACTTGAAAGCAATCATCCCTATTCCAGCTTTGTTTTCTTATCTGAAATGAATGAAACATCTAGACACATCTTCCTCCCTCCTTTCCTGACTTGCAGCAGGAGTAGCTTTGAGAGAGAGAGAGAAAATGTGGGAGTGTATGTGTGCGTGTTGGGGGGCGTAGGTGGGAGGTATACCTTCAGAATCCCCTCCTGGTCGCTCCCCATTTCCCTTAGGACATCTTCACAAGGATGCTGGATTGTGAATCTTCTGTTGCTCATATTCGGAAATACTCAAGCTATGCCTTTAACCAGATCTGATCAGAATTCCCTCCTACTCTGCCAGCTCCTCCATGATCGGGACGCCTGTACTGTCTTTACCACATCTGTCATTTTTTAAAAAGCTTCTTCCACTACACCTCCTACTGATATCCTTTTTTCTCTTTTTAGTCTTTACACCTCCAGCAGGACAAAGTTTGTATTGTTATATTCACAACCACTAGTGGCTGACTAGCAGGAGAGAGATGGAGAGCACCAGCCGGGGAGCCAAGCTAAAGGGGGTTAAAGAGAAACCTAGTGGAAAGCAGGACTTTCTTTCCAATGACTGCGGACACCATGCACACTGCTCTCTTCGAAAAATGTTTTGTTAAATTGGTCACTCTGCTCTCAACCCAACCGCTGCCACTTTGTCTGGAGAGGGAAATACGAATTGTCAGCCCAAGCCATTCATCAGACAGTCGACAGAATCCACGGGGGAGGGGGGATTTTAAAAATCAAGGATGCACACACACGGTATTTTTAAAAGCATCGCCTGGGCAGGTTTGGTTTCTTTAGCCTACTGTCCACCCATAAGACCTCCCTCTTCTTTAAGGAGGAGCCAAGAAGGATATCCTCACATCTCAGAACACAGACCATTTTCCCAAGAGCCAGCAAAGCTCCAGAGGCAGATAATGCAGCTGCAAAGTTCCCTTCGAATCTCTTGGGGAAAGATGCCTGTGCGTGCAGAATCCCCAACGCACACCCCAGCATCGTGCCCAGAAACAGGGACCCTTCAGCCCACTCCCCCGCTGCGTTTCTCCCTTGCCGGTCCCCCCCTGCCCCGGCCACACCTCCCTCCTCTCCGCAGTCTTTGGTGAAGGAGCACCCAGCGCTCGCCAGAAAAGAGGGGACTCGCAAGTGTGGCGTTGGGGGAGACCCCAGGGATTACCAGGAGGAGGGATGACCGCGGAGCAGAGTCCAGTGGGTGGGGAGGCCTGGATCCCCAGCAGCGCTGCATTCCGGGTGGACTTAGCTCTTCGCGCCCCGAATCCTCAGAGCCCAGCGCGGTGCAGGGTGCAGCATCTCTCCTTAGCAGCCCTTTCTTCTACCGGCAGCCTGCACTGGCAGGCAGGCACGCTCACGCCCAGGCGCACCAGCCAGAGCAATTTCACTCCCCGAGAAGCGCGGACACCCCAAAAAACGTGTAGGGACACACACACAAACACATACCATTTAGGAACCGGTCCTTTGCCAAAGCGGGGTAAGAGTAGCCTTATGAACAATAAATGGAAAATAGTTGGCGGTGTCTGACCAAATCCCTTCTGCTTGCCCATCATAGGATCCTACCTGGTTTGGGGGAGTGTGGATGGATCCTTCCCCCGTTCCTCCACGCGAGGAGGAACTGCCGCGCGCTCCCTCCTTTTAAATAGCTCCAGATCAGGAAGAGGTCGCTCCCATCTTCGGGGGGGAAGCACAAAGCAGGCGGCGGCGGGCAGGCTCCCGTGCAGCGCCGGCGCGAGCAGGAGCGGCGGCGGCGGCGGGCAGCCGGTGCGCGCGGGCGGGAGGCAGGCGCGGAGGCCGGGAGGCTGGGAGGGCCGGGGCCCGGGCGGCGCGCGCGCTCCCCGCCCTCCCGCCCGCGCACACTCGCCCGCCCGCCGCTCACACGCGCGCTCGGCCCCGCGGCCGCCGCGACCGGCGCGTCCCGGCGCCCCGGGCCCCGGGCGGCCGCCTGGGATAGAGCGGGCGTGCCTCTGGAGCACCGAGCGGCTGGGGCGCTCTTGCAGCCTCCCAGCCTGTGCCGCTGAGCTTTTTCGGTTTGCCCCCGGCTCCCGGCCCTGCAGTGCGTGCTGGCCCCGCGCTAGCGCTCTTTCCAGCACCCAGCCCTTCGATGGCACGCGCAGACGGGCACTGCAACTTTTCTGGTCAGCCTTCCTCGCCTCACCCACAGACAGAACCTCAACCCCAATTCGCCTACCTGTTTCTCACCTCTGAAATTGTCAATCCAGATACATCTTTCTTCCTCCACTTTCTAGCCCCCTGCTAATGGAAGCTCTCTTTGAGCAAAGGGATCTGAGGATTTCTCAGTGATTTTCTCTGAAATCCTCACTCCGTGTTTTTCCTGCATGTCAGACATGCATAGCAATACGCTGGCTAGTAGCTGCTGATACAAGCAGATAAGGATATGGGGGTTGGGGGAGAGGTATTCCCCAGCCAAGAACTCAGAGAGATTCTCCGTGTTGGTATTTCCCTCAAAGATTGCAGCTCACCTGGGAATACAGACCATGAGGCTGTTTAACGTGAAAGCCGTGCAGCTTTTAAACTACAGAGAGGAGTAAAAGCTGAGCATTAAGGTTGAGTTGGGAAAGATCTAATGCAGCAATCGACGAACCATTCATTGCCCTTTCCAAGAGAAGCATTATCATTGCCAATACATCACTTCCCCATAATTAATAAAGGAGCATTGCATCAGGCCCTTGCTCTCTTGACAGCTCATTCATCTTTACAAATCCTTAATGACTTGGCAGGCTGAGAGGCTAGACCTACTGTGGAGTTCACAAACCTGGATGCACATCAGTCATACCTGGGAAGCTTGTTAAAAATGCAGATTTTAGCATCCAGTCTTGAGACTCTGATGTTGTTGCTTTCAAGTGGGACTCCCAAGTTTGTATTGTTAAAGCACCAGTTGATATTCACCACTGGTGTGGTTAGCCCAGGTGTGCAGGATCAGGAGTAGCCATGTGGGGAAGGTGGGAGAAGGAGGGAGCTGCGGAGCATTAGGCAGAAAGTTAATTCCTCAGTAGGATTCTTCCCCCGTACTTACAGTGCAGCTCTGGGGCCTCCAGGCCGTAGGAGAAGAGAGATTCTGCCTCCAGGAATCCCACTGTTTGACTATAAGGTGAAGAGGGGGAATGAAAGCTGCCTTCTGCTGCCTCTATGCCGGTGGCTCTCGACCTTGAAGGCACCTCAGAATCTCCTTGGGAGCTTTTAAAAACCCCAGCGCTTAGGTCACACTCCAGACCGATTAACTTGGAATCTCTGGGGGTGGGACCCAGGCATCAGTAATTTTTTTCATGTTCCCTGGTTGGTTCCTATGCATAACCAAGGTTGAGAACCACTGTTCCAGGTCAATACTCCTCAAACACGAATGTGCCTATGGATCACGTGCACATTGTGGGTTCTTATGCAGTCGGGCTGGAACAGGCCTGGGATCTGCATTTCTAGCAAACTTACAAGTGATGTCGATGGGGCCTGCATGAGGACCACACTTTAATGAGCGAGGGTCTGTTGCGTCCATCTGGTGGTTGTGGACACTCAGCTTGCTGGAGGAAACTCCAAGCTGCTTCTTGTCTTGTATATTCCCAGGAATCATTCCTCTCTAAGAACATTTTCCTTTCCTCACTGTGAGTTAAATTTTCTTGGAAGACACTCTCCACACAAACTTTTTGTTAGACTGCACTGACTAGTGGGTGTAAACAGAATGACATGTGGGGAGACACAGAAGGTCACCATCTCTCTGTTAGAGTGCGTCCTCAGCCAAGAATTACTTAGGGTCCTGACTTCAACGGAGTGCAAGAGGCAGACATTTGGCTCACATTCAACGGAAGGGGCTTGGACAGAAGCGTCAGCTTTCTAAATGACACTGAGAAAAGCATATAACTACATACTCCACCCATAGGAAATAGGACAAAGCTAAGTGAAGGAGCTGAGTGAAAGAGCTAAATGAAAATGTGAGTGGACTACATCTCATTGGGATAGATTTTGTGGAAAAGGTGTGGCCCGTTATTGCTATTATGGACCACTTAGGAAAACTCAGGTTTTCTTGAGAGCGTAAGCACGCTTGTGACCTGAGGTGACAAGAGTCCTGTTCTTTTTTATTTATTTGTTCATTTTTTCGATGAAGATTAGCCCTGAGCTAACATCTGCCTATCCTCCTCTTTTTTCTGAGGAAGACTGGCCCTGAGCTAACATCCGTGCCCATCTTCCTCTACTTTATATGTGGGACGCCTGTCATAGCATGGCTTGCCAAGTGGTGGCATGTCTGCACCTGGGATCTGAACCACCAGACCCCAGGATGCCAAAGCAGAACGTGCGAACTTAACCACTGTGCCACCAGGTTCGGCCCCTAGAGCCCTATTCTTAAATGTCTGTATTCCAGTGGTGCCAAAAGTCCATCTTCTGAGCAGCTGAGAAGGCATTAAGGCTACCTCTTGGTCCTCTTTATTCCTCATCCTTTCAATCTAGACTGATATTTAGGTTAATTTAAATTCTTGGGGGGAAAATCTACATTAGATGGTCCTCCCTTTACCTAGAACCATTAAAAGGCAGCCTCGTGCCTATTAATTTGGCACCCTTCTTGTTTTGGCTCAATTTCTGAACCCCTAACTTTTTTTTTTTTTTCCTTTCATTTCTCATTAAAGGCATCTTTAAGAGGGTTGCAGGGCCCCAAGGCAAATCAAACCTTTTGCTCCCTCCTAAATGTCATACATGGCTGGATTTTTATTGCAAGAATTGTCAAAGGCTACATCGCTGGCACAAGGCTCTAGGTAAGGAAATGGTGAGGCTGCTGCAGGCTATGCTTTGGAAAGAAGAAATATTATATGTAGGAAGGTGGTGATTTACATTCCAATGGCAACAGTACTTCTTAATTGTATTCTTGAATACTGATTGCCATTCTTTCCTTGGACTTGAGACTCAGAGCTATGGGTCTCCACTGATATCTATCCAAAGCAGTATGCCTTGGCCACTCTGGGAACTCCATGGGGATATCACTAAGATTTGACACACGTGTTCTAAAGACTGTTCAGATTCTAATGAACTGTTTCCCTGAAGACCTTCAGGGGTCTCTTAGTAAACTCATTTTTAGCTCAAGTGACGATGTTGTGAATTAGGCTCTAGTTTTTTTATCTAGTCTACAGAAAAATCAGACATGTGATCAAGGGTACCCTCAATTTTTAAAAGTATTTTACTAAAACACCCAGTAATTTTCATCATAGGGAAAACAAGTATTTTATTGTAATTCCTTACATTTTCACTTTAAATTGCTTAGGTCAGAGGTACCGCTACTGTCTTTTTCAGTGGTGGGGCTTCTTAAGTGTGTTAATGTAGAATTATTCATTCTCCACCTCATTTCCTATTCTGCCAGTCTTCACCACTCAGCAATCTGCTCATTCTTGGGCTCAGTCTGATACTAATTTTTACATAAGAAAAAGTAGTATAGCGCCCAGCCCAGCCAGCAAGAGGAGTTTAGCATTAGCTATTTTCCCACACCTAGAACCTCAGGTGGACTGGTGGGCCAGGTTTTCTTTGCATTGATTGGATCCAGGGATTTTTGCTTCAGGGGTGACTATGGGGATTTTTTGTTGACTTCTAAGTGCCAAGGTTCCTCCTTCCTGGGTTCTTGTTCCTGCAAGTAAGATTTACTTCTCTGTTTTGTTTTGATGGTTGAGCACCACCCTTAAACCCCATCTCCTAAGTGGGCCCAGCTGCTGGGTGGGAGCAGTTTCCTGGTAGACTCACAGTTATAACCCATCCTCCCCTGGGCTCCATCGCTGTGGGGTCACCCACTTCCTCTGAATTTGTCACAGTCTTTGGACACCAGGGGCCTGCACTTCTGCATTTGAGCAACTTATAGTCGACGGTTGGACTTGTACAAAATCCTGACACTTTCATTTTTCATTTCTGCTCCTTATTACGTGAAGGACATAATCTAGTCTGTATCCCACAACCTTACCAATGGTGAGGTTACCAATGAGTAATTCAGTGGCAGAATCATTGTTTAGAGCAACCAGTAGGTCAGAAAAGAACAGAAACTGGTTAGAGTTAAGGCTTTGGAGTCAGAATATCTGGGTTTGAATCTCACCTCTGGCTGTGTGAACTTGGGGAAGTTCCTTAAACTCTCTGAGTTACAACATCCTTGTCTGGAAAACCAGATCATAGAATCTCCTTCAAGGAGTTATAGGAAGAATAAAATGTATGTAACATGCTTGACATAGTTCCTAATCACATCAATAAATGATGTTGTTATTACTATGATTGGTAAAGTTCCACAAAAATGATATCCATAAAGAAAACAAAGTTTCTATATCATTAGGTTCTACATAATCAGGCCCTTTCATTATCGATAATGATTATGCTATTATTTTTGTTATGCAGAATTCTATCCAGTGAATAATCCAGGACAATGGATGCCTCTAGAGTACGAGAGTACTTTCTCTGTAATGAAAGAAGCTGCTTGTGATTTTGTAAGTACAGAGTGTGGTTACATGATTGATTATGGGGAACACCATATTCTTGCTAGATCACAATATTTCTTTTCCTTTATATCTGAATATCAGCTTGATTCCATCTCTATTATAATCTGAGAGTTTAATTTCCAATAGAGGCCTTTTAAAGAAATTTCACTGCAACAAAGATTTTGCTTGTCACATTAATTTTATTAAGAGAAGATCTTAACTGTAGGGCATAAACTTCTTTGCTAAGTCTGCACAAACTTTCCTCAACACTGATTCAAGGATTCTCCATCAATGGGGACTCAACAGGAAGGCCCTGGGGTGCTCTGTACCAGGCAGTTGTTCCTTGCAATCCTGTTCTGAAACAATGTCCCTGAGAGATTGCACTTCAGCTTTTTCAATAAATCTCTTGTCTAAGGCATTGTCTATGATGTATAGCTCCCTCACTGCTCCTTCAATTGCTGGCCACTGATTAGAATCTTCTGAGAACGGCCAGTGTTTTAGTGGTTACTGCAGTGCCCAGACAGTAGCCCTTGAAAATGTTCATAACAAGATACTTAAGGGGAAAATAGACTGAATTTATGGATGTCTTGATCCCTGGTTTTAATGATGCTGATTCTGCTACAACTGGAAATGTCTGGAAATAATGAAACTATATACTTTCACCTCTTTAAAAACTCAGAATCTTACGTAGTGTGACCTAACGAGTCCTTAGCAATCATGGGCAAGAAAAGTTCGGAAACTACATTCTTTTTTCCCTTTCTCTTAAAATATTACCCTGTCACACAAAAAAAGCTTAGCCATCTTTGGATATGTTTCAGAATATTTGAGAGTGTAGGCCAAAATAAACAAGTTATTTGTGTAGATATTAAAATTATTTGGCATTTACAACCTAATTTTTATATGAGAAATCCTTATGAACTAGTTAGATGAGCTGTAATTACAGACTGAGAAAGAAAGTACAAGATTTGCCCAACCCTGGCTACCCAGGAGTATCAGTTGCATTGTTTTAAAATAATATCGCAGCCCAGGCCCACTCTTGGAGATTGTTTTCCTATTGGTCTGAAGTGGAGCATGGGCACAGGGATTTTTTTTAAGCTCCCTGGGTAGTTCTAAGGTTCAGTCAGAACTGAGAACCACTGGCCTACCATCAAATAGCTAATTCGTGGTAAAGACAAGGGAAAAAATCTCCTTACATCCGACGCAATGCTGTTGCTATTACGCTGCTCCATTGAACATTGCTATTTAATAGAATATAAAAATAGAGATTTTTCTGAGAAATTTAAGAGAACTTACAAATGTTTGAGGGCCCTTTTGAGTCTCCAAGAGGCGCAGGTGGCTATTGTAATTGACCTAACAAAGACGTATTAGCGGATTGGAAGATATGATCAAGAAAGTCAAGTCCACAGCTGCAGGGCCTCTGTCTGCCTTTTTGAACACTTCATCCCCAGCATCTAGAGCAGTTTCTGGTGTATGGTAGACGAATTAATAAAACACATATTGTCCCCTGTAGGGGGACTGGCCTATGTGGACAGAAGATGGATTTTGGTTATCGGGTAAACTCTGGCTCCTGTCCAGCGCAAATTGCAACTTAATACCAATCATCTCCTTGTAGCTACAATGCAGGCCCTGGTTAGCAACTGACATCGTCACCATATCCACACACACGGTCCTGCCTGGCCACCTGTTCTGTGATGACAGACAGATTGTCTGTGACTTTGCAGGAGGCCAGACCACACAGAGATGGCAATCTGACCCAGCCTCAGGCTTGTGCCTGTAAACTGACCCATTGCCTGTTATCTCAGGAATTACTTATAAGCTCTTGTTTGATCAAAGTTGTAAGCATGTCAGAGACTCTCTGATTTCCTGTGAAGAGGGGCTCTTTTGGCATATATTTTATGGGTATTATATTTGTATTTTCATTTATTATTTTTCAAAAATCAAGGAAACTGCGAACTTCCTGATATGTTCAAAGTCAGCCATCAAGCAACTCTTATTAAAGGCAAAAAACTGAGCAGAGCAGAGATAAATAAAACGCAGTTGAGAATAGTCATATTAATTCACTTGGTCATTCATTTCTTCATGTATTCATTCAGCAAAGATTTATGAGGATCTACTCTGGGCCAGGCGCTGTCCCAGACCCGGGAGATACAACAGCAAAAACACCAGGCAAAGTTCCCACCCTCCCGGGACTTACATTCTGTTCAAAAACAACAGGCAATAAGCAAAACAAACAAATTAGCACATGAAAGGATCTCAAATGGAGATACTGCTATGAAAGAAATGAAGCTAAGAAAATAATATAGAATCTTCTGCCACCAAGTCCTGGTTTAGGTGGTCAGCTTTGCAGAGACCTGAACGGAGTTAGGATGTCTCATTGACAGTGTCGCCCCTTCTTTGAGACTCCCAAACCGATGAAATGATACAGCGCAGTGTTTTGTTTGTTTCACCCTTTGTTTCTGCCCCGAGTCGAGGTTCCTTTAGGAGTTCCCGCCTCAAAGCCACCGGCCTTCATGAGGGCTAGCTGCAGAGGCGTGGGCACACTGCCTGCATCTCTGCATTCAGGAGCACATTCGTACAATATAAACCCAAGAGTTGTTCCAAAAAGACAGCTCCCAGAGGTTGCACATAAAATGCTTGTGTTCCTTCTAAGGCAGAGTTGAAGCAAGAATTCTGACCCCCCTTCTGGTTTTATTTAAAGAACAGCATCTTATTAATGCAACTGGATTGCAAACTTTAAACAATTGAGTTCTTATGGGTGAATCTCTTGCCACAAAGTCAACAGCGTTGGTGAGGAGGGAGGGGGCTCACACAGGTGTAACGTAGCGATGGTTCCAGTGCTTCCCTCCATGACTTTGTCACCCCTCCTTTTGCCTTCTTCCTACATTCTTGTCTGAGATTACCCAACACATGTAGCACACACACACACATACCCCTCGCACACCCACTCTCACACAAACTCACACACTCACTCGCATTCATGATTCTTGGCTGTGACCAAATATCTAATTATTGGAAAATCCCATTTGCAAATTTGCAAATAACTCATGGAAATAACAGCTGACCTCTTATTTTTCTAATGTCATTTAACATTCATGGTCTTTTATTTGCCGGGTCTTATATACTTGCTTTCAAGTCTACTTAGAGGCTCATAGGCTGAAGCAGACTGTGACCCATGCGCTACTCTCTTTTGAAATGAACAACGATAGATTTGAAGCCTAAAAAAGATACTTAAATTATGTATCTTATGAATCTTAAGAGAGGCGGGTTTTTTGTCTTCCTGTTTCTTTTGTCAAAAAACCCCTCTGAATGTAGAAATTGCTCAAGAAACAGTAGATTTTGGATGGAAACTTATTCAACACAGCAAAGTGCCTACCTAAGTTACAATAGATCATCAATAAATAAGCAAAATATTTAAAATATTTGAGTAAATACTTTAAATTTTGAATAATTATACAAATGAATGGAACATGCCTCATTTTGGGGCAATCATTTAAAGGAAATTTTGCAGCACATTTACTGGCTAACTTTTTAAATATTCAGGCAGCAAAATAGAGAGTAACTACACGCTTCAGAACCATGAGCTAAGTCCTGTGGTGATTAAAATAGGAATTAGACACTGGCCATGACCTCTAGGAGTATAGCCTCATAGCTAGAATTAATCTCTGAAGATTTTCAAACTGGTGAGTGCTGGAGCCAGACATGTGCTTTTTGAAGATGCATCTTTAGGAGTGTATGAGATGTGCTAAAGTGGGCACAGTGTGGGATAAAGAGACCAGTCAGGAGATGATTATAATCATCTCACAGAAAGCCCAAGGGGGGGACTCTAAACAATGACTGGAGAAGAAAGGGAAGAATATAGTTTTTCTCTTTTTGGCTCGATTCTTGGCCAGGTCCCATTACCTTCCTCACCCCCACCTCAGCCCAGTAGTTTTTTTTTTTTTTTTTTTTTTGAGGAAGATTAGCCCTGAGCTAACTACTGCCAATCCTCCTCTTTTTCCTGAGGAAGACTGACCCTGAGCTAACATCCATACCCATCTTCCTCTCCTTTATACGTGGGATGCCTACCACAGCATGGCTTTTGCCAAGCAGTGCCATGTCCGCACCGGGGATCCGGGCCGGCGACCCCGGCCTGGCAAGAAGCGGAACGTGTGCACTAACCGCTGCGCCACCAGGCCAGCCCCACAGCCCAGTATTTTAAAAAAATACTGAGTGTTTATTTTCAGGGGAATCATTCTGGATGGTTTCAGTTGGAACACGTATGATTTCTATAAGGCTGTTAGTATTTTAGGAAAAAAGTCTCCTTTAAGAGGAGCGAACTAAAGTGTGTATGTGGTGGGTAGTTCGCTCCAGCAGGCAGGGAGAGAATTTCATCACATAGATGACGCATCGTGATAATAAAGAGATGACCCTGAGTTGGTTTTATTATTGTGCTTAAAGTCTCTACAGACAACGCACCCCCTTATTCTTTGCACCTTAAGTTTACTGCTCCCACTGCCTGCCCCCTGGCTGGGTGGCTGCCTTCTAAATGGGTTATAGGAAGCTGAGAATATCTGGTCTTCTTTCCACAACATAGACGGAAATTGCAACTAGGGAGCAGGTGAAAAGATTCTCTCCCCCTACACCCACCCCACCCACCACTCCACTAGTAAATCTCCAGACATTTACGTCGACTGTGTGGGGAAGCCTAGAGGAGCCAAGTTTGAAGTATAGACTTTATAAAGAGCCTTTTGCTTCCCCCAACTACAGCTGCTTTTAATAGTATTTTAGAAATGTACAGAATCAGTGAAGGAAACCTGAACATAAGCATAAGATTTAATCAAATCTTTTTGTCTTTTGATCATGTATATATACATATATAGATATGTATGTGTATATATATATATATTCAGAAGAACATTGTTTTGCTAAAAGCAGTCTTACTTGTTGGATAACAGATCCAAAGATAAAATTAATTGGTTTGGTTTTTCATGTATATTTCTGACATCTCTTGTGATAGACCCTTAATCTGACATAAACTAAAACCTGTACATTCATCGTTATAAGAAATCTAGTGTTAATTTAACACCAGCACTACTTGACATTATAAAATATATTTTTAAAATGGAGAGCATATGTTAGATTTTTAGATGTTTAACCTCGTTTTAAGGTAAAATGTTACTTATTTTACTTAACTAAATGCAATGTATTTAATGATTAATTAAAATTAAATGTTTAAATAAATTTATTTAAATAAATAAAATACAATTTGATTTACATATAAATACTAATATTAGAAACATGCCTAATGAATTTCCTGACAAGTCTGCAACCTTCTCTCCTTTTTCTGCTAGAGGCAGTGTCTCATGATCAGAGCAGATATGAGCTTGAATTTTGCTGAAATGGACTTGAATTTTGGTAGTTACCTGCTAGCTATATAATCATAGATAACAATCATTCATTCAGTCACTCCTTTACTGAGTATTTTTGAGTGACTATTAAGCAAGACGCTGAATTATACATAAGGGAATAATCAGTGAACACATGAATAAATGGAGCTTTCATTTTGGGGAAGAAAAGAGATAGTAACCAAATTACATAATTTTTTTAACTGAAAGAGCTGACCTTTTTTAGGAGAGTCTATAAAGCTCTAAAAGAGTACTGGGAACTGGCTAGGAGAAGAGGAGTATGACCTCACTTTACTTCTAGACAGAAGAAGCTTCAGGTGCAAAGGCCCTGGGGTGACAAGGAGCACTCAAGGAACTAGAAGGAGGTCAGAGGGTGTAAAGCACAGAAAGTGAGGGAGAGAAGGTGTTAGCAGGAGCTAAAGGGTAAGGCAGGCCCGCCTGTGCAGAACTGTAGGGCTTGGTCTTTTGATCTTTTTCTTAAGATCAAGATCGCTTCCAGACATGCTCTTCTAAATGACTCACTCGTACTTGTGGGTAAGAAGAAATACTGATAACCAAAGTGAGCAAAAAGCACTGACTCAGTTCTGGAATGGAAGCAATGCATTTTGTAACTTTAAGATTCCTACCTGTTTATTTGAAGTAAAACTTTCTGCGTTGTGGTATATAAACAAATCAGCGACCACACCCATCACACTACCCACTCTGTTAGGAGTTATGGGAGGAGAGTACCCAGCTAGTTCCTCGTCTTTGAAGTAAAGAGAGGAGGCTCCCAAAAGAATTGCTTTGAAGATTGCAAGAAGAGACTGGCATTTGATTTCCTTCTACATCGTGTACTCCTGGAGTATGGGAAAGACCACTGGGGAGAAATGGGGTTGGGTCTCAGCAGTGGGGCTATAGTGGGGAGAGGAGACTGGGGCTGCCAAGGACTCCACTGCAGGACATGAGATGGATTTTGTGTGAGGCCACCCATTGAGGGTGAACCTAAAATAGTAGTCAAACCACACAGAAGATCCTCAAAGCTTGGAGGAGATGCTGAGTAAGAGGTCCCTCTTCACTGGGGACAGTTGAGGACTTTACACTACCACACTGAACATATAACCAATAAGATGGGTCAACAGCAAGGACTCACAAGAAGGACCTGCAACCTTGCGATAAGAGGCATTCCTCCCCTCCCTCCCCGGCTGAACACAATAGGAGTGAAGAAGAAGGAGGGTGGGGAGAAGGTAGACCATACCCGCTTCCTCTCCAAGTCTCTAGAGCAGTGGTTCTTAACTGGGGCGGTACCACTCCTTCCGGGCAATTTGGAAATTCACGGAGGATGTTTCATTGTTGTCACAAGAACATGGAAATTGCTATGGACATTTATTGGGCCACGGCCAGGGATGAGCACATCTTGCAATATGTGATACAGTCACATACAATGAATAACTGTTCCTTCATTCCCTATAACTGCCAGATCTTCTACAGGGCACTCATGTAGGTGAAAAACGTGTTATCTGAGCCTAGAACCTCACTCCGTTTTTTCTATAAGAACTAAGTATCTTATGCACATTTTAACTCACACTGATTTTTTCCAGGAATGTAACTACTGTGTATATTGAGGAAAGATTTTACTTTGTCTTATTTGGAATTTAAGAAGAGCTGTTCACCATCTTGGAAAATCATTTCGCTGATGTCAGCATTGCTTGTTAACCAGCATTTGTAGCTGTTGCCCTCTAGGTGGTTCTATATAATGGGACGAGCATCTGACTGCTCCACCGTATCTTCCAGAATGGTCATACCTGAGTTTCATAAATTGAATAATTTATTAGTGTATTATAAAATATTGGCATTTATTCCCCTTTTATATTACAGTTAGACTATTATACAGAATTTGAAAAAATTGTTCATAGAATAGGTTATGTTATCAATTAATTTTATTTCAGAATAATGATTTTGCTATAGCATATTCATTATAAAAGGAGGAAATTGGATCCGAAGGAATTGATAATCTCTCCAGGTTTGTAACTCTCTAAGCTTTACAAATATAGTTTGTTGTGGCAAAGGCAGGAGTTGGAGAAGAAATTTGAATTGATTATGAGATTGAAATTTAACAATGAGTAGGAACGAGTCAATTGCAATGATGAGGCCTTTTGATAAGTAAAAATGACTGAAAATTTTCTGAGCTGATTTCCCCTTCAGGGAGCCTTGGCAGGAAAGGAGCCCATCCCTGGAAAATCACTCCAGGGTCCTCCTTGCAGCTTTTATGTCCAGTTGGATGGTTAGCGACCTGCTGCCTCCCTGAAGAGTGGAAAGAATGTGTAGTTCCAGTTCTGCTACTAACTAGTTGCTGGTAAACTCACAATTGCTCTGAGCCTTGCTTCCCTTGCAAACTGAAGATACTAATAACTTTTCTACTTCTTTTGACACTATTGTGAGAATCATTTGGTATGATAAGTATAAAGTGTTCGTAATGAAACGAGTTATGATTCTGTACCTTCTTGCATTCCACAATCCTCAGGTCCCTGCTGTGCATTTAAGAATACTTGATAGTTCTTGTTAGTTGGTTGAATGTTCCCTCCTTCCCACCCCATCCCCAACCCAAGGAGGACAGATGCTGGAAATTTTGACTTGGTCTCTATATTTCCAATGGATGATGCTTAACTTCTTCATTCACTTGTATAATGTACCTGAAAAAACTATTTATGATTACTTGACCTCATTTACTCATTTATAAATGGCCCAAGAAAACATTAGCTATAATAGTTTCTAGATATTGAGATTAGTTAATGATATGTTTTATAGGAACTGGTGATCTAAAAACAAAATATGGAGAGAAAGAAAGAAGCTGGATAAGTGTTTCAAAAGGTGGATTAATGCAAGAGTGAGATCCCACCTGGCGCACACCAGGGGAGCAGTTATTAAATCCTCTGAAAGGAGAGGCGTGAAGTTCCCAAGGCTGGCTGGAGGCTAAATGATTAGAACCCAGTGTTTATCACGCCCTGTATAGTATGTAGCTGACCCCTAGGAGGGTTGTTCAGCTTTAATTTTCACCTGTCCAAAGACTCTGCTATTAACCCCGAACTGCCCATCCTGAAAATGTCTCCTGCTCAGAGCTGAGAATGTGGTAGGGGATGGATGCAAACCCAATCTCATTACTAAAGGACTGATTCAAACTTAAAGGATGTGCCCTCTAGAGCATCATCTATAACTCACACAGTAGCACCGCCTTCCTAAACAAAGGTCTGCATTGTCATGATTAGAGTTGCTTCTGACAAGCGGGTAATGGTGATATTAAGTGCTACAAAGTATGGAGGGAAGGAAGGTAGAAGGCTAAACTGTTTCATTCACTACTCTAAATTTTCTTTCTCCCCTCAATTAAACACAGTGGTAGCTGCTGCCTTTGTCTCCTTTTGTCTCTTCTATAGACTAATGATTTGCTACCTTCTGCTCCTTTTAGAGACTATTTCTTCCTTAATTAAAGGTCATATAATATCTCTTTGCATTTGACATTCACATAAATAACTTTTGTCCTTGTTATTCCCTTCAGAATGCTGTCCACTTTAATTAACTCCTGATTGCTTTCGGTTTTTTCCCAAAGAAAACAATGGTGGCTTTCTTGACACTTTCGCATTCACTGGCAGGTACACCATCTTGATCTATTACATTCATGATATTAAATTTTTATGCTATCACCTTTGTAACCTGCACAAAATAAATTTTTGATAACAAAACTGGAATAAAGACTTTTTCATATAGGACAATATGACAGTGCAAAAATAAATTTAAGTACTATTAACTATGGGTTATAACTTCAAGCAAATTGCTCCAGGTTCCTGGATCTCAGGTTGATTACCTGTAGAATGGGAGTGTGGAATTGATTTCTGTTTCTTTCCCCATTCAAACATTGAGATTTTGCGATACTAAGTCTCAGTGCTTACTCTTGGTTTCAAGGCTCACTTTCCATCATTTGGACCACATTGTACCTTATAGGAGAGGTGATAGGGAATTATCAGCATCCTACTCCACGACTGGGAATTTTCTTTATCTCGTTCAAAATATAGTCATTCATGTTCTCTGGAGAGATTAACTTTGAGATAACACTAACTAGTGGCATTTACTTATTTAAAAATAAGTGGTGTTTATGTATTTTTTTTTACTATTAAGAGAAAATATTACCAATTTAAAATCTCTAATGAAATAAACAATCTAGGCAATAATCATCTATTATAAAGTTCCCCAACTAGTGTTTTTAGCAACCATTGATGATTATTGCCTAGATTGTTTATTTCATTAGAGATTTTAAATTGGTAATATTTTATCTGTCATTACTTCATAATTTACTAATTGGAATTCTTAAGAGAAAAACTTTCTCTTGAATGGGAGGAGAATTTGCCACCCCAAAATATGCCTCTTCGGCATGAGAGTTATTTTAGGCTGATTATTTTTAAGAAACAGCAGACACAGGGAGAAGCTCTGGAAACCCAGTAGAAGTTACCCTTTTGTTAAGAGATATTTACAATTATAAGAGAAACTTCTATTTTGTACGGGTGTCTCCCTCTCTGTGGCAGCTGCATGTTGCTGTGATGCTGAAAGCTTTGCCGTTTGAAAGCTATTTCAAATACCAGCAAGTTCACCCATGGTGGACAGGTTTCAATGGAGCTTCCAGAATAACACAGACTAGGAAAAAGGACTCGGCCACCCACTTCCATAAAAACGGGCCATAGAAGCCCTATGAATAGCAGCAGAGCATTGTCTGATATAGAGCTGAAAGGTGAGAGGATGGCGCAAGAAGATTGGGCAGTGTTCCGCTCTGCTGTACACAGGGTTGCTAAGAGTCAGAATTGACTTGATGGCACTAACAACAGCTCCCTCTCTGTACCGGGGAGAGAAGGATGACTAAATCTCTGGACACTCTTATCAATGGAGAAGGCAATGACTTAAATCTGCATAACAACCTTACCTTTGTTGACTGCTCTTTTCCTGGTAACTTCCCATAACCAGACTCCCCTCTCCACCAACATCTTTCTTTTGCCTTTAGCTGGAGATGATATTTAAGGTGATGGCTTGGGCCATTTCAGGGAACTACTTGGTTTTCCTGGGTAGCTGCCCTGTATACATGAGGTATTCATGTTATTAAACTGCTGCTTGTTTTTCTCCTGTTAATCTGTCTTTTATTACAGGAGGGTCTCAGGCAGGAACCAAGAAGGATAGAGGGAAAATTCTTTTTCCTCCTCTACACTCTCATCAACTGTTTGGGTCCCCTAAGTTTGATTTGAACAGTGTTTTAATACTTTCACTAAATCATACCTATACATGCTATTTGCCTATTTTCTCTTATTTGATTTAATCCACAGTTTTACATATTTTACCCTCTTTGAAAAGCAACATATCATTAAAAATTAAAAACAGCATTAATTCAATTAAAGTGCCATACTTTGTGGAGACTTAAAAATTTTCTGTTATGTTTAAATTTAAACCATTTTTCTAGAAGGCAATCTGGCAAACTTTATACAATTTTTAATGTGCATACCCTTAGTCAGAATAATTCTATTTCAAGTAGCTTATCCTAAGAAAATAATTTAAAATTATTCACAAATATAAATGCACAGAAACTCAACATAGCATTGTTTATAATAGGAAAAAGTTATTGCAAACAATCTAAATGTAACACGTTACATCTAAATGTTAGGTGTAACAATCTAAATCTAACAAGAGGCTGTCCAACTCATTATGAAGACCATGGGCAGCCATTAAAAATGGAATTTTAGATCCATGTTGACATGAACGGAATGATTTGTAGATCAATATAGAATATAGATCTATATTGACGTGAACAAATATTCTGTTAAAAGCAGGTTACAAAATGTCATATAGATTACATGCATATAGATTACAGATAAGTGGTTTTGCTGTTACTATGATTTCTGCCACCCAACTTTTAAAATTTTGTGTCTTGACTTGATGCTTCTTATCACCTGTGAAATTGCTGATTTTACACTGAACCAGGATGCTGGAAACTTTACACTGAAGGTTTAGTTTCTCAAATAGAAACTTTTGCCACTGCTAATGTTCTGTGGTACATGGAGACTCTATACGTATTATGCTATTTAATCTCTAGAACCACCCTCTGATATAAGTATTGATAACCTTATTTTACAGATAAGAGAAAAGTCCATGTTTACACAGAAAATAAACCCCTAAGGTAGAACTTGGACCCAGGATTTTTTTACCCTAAAATCCGTTTTTTGCCTGCTTGACCACTGCATTCCCATATTAGTCCCATTCACTTCTTTTCTACCTTGAAAGTCTTATCTGACAGGTCTTAACCACACAGGGAATATCTTACTTAATTCTCTGCCACCACATTTCTGTTGGAATAAATTACCTTATCCGTCAATGTCTAAACTCGCGCAGCTCTAGCACAATTTCAGCTCCTGTGAACGGGGGACACACTCCGTCCCCCATCACCCTATGTACTGAGATTGTAATAAATTGTGAGCTAAGCACACTGGATTGCTATTGCTGCCTAAAAATAATGTTTCTCCATCAGTCATATAGAGAAAGCACGCCTTTCATTAAAATAAGAAGTTACCAACCACAGGCGTCTGGAAATACCCTATTCATGCACCCCAAGGTAGTAAGGTTGACAGGAAATCTGAAATGATTACTGCAATTGCAATGACTCGAAACAGGTGTTTTTGAAATTACAAATGGTGAAAATATCAGGTAACTTAGGCAACATAGGGCAAGATTCATTTTTTTAATCAAAACTTCAACATATGTGTTTCTATATCATGCCGGCAGATCTTTAAAAATTAAGAAATTTTAAAAGTCAGCTATGATGCATCTAATAGATGAAAAGGGCAGAGCGTCAAGCATATAGGATAGAGCACTCTTCCGGCTTGGGAAAGGAATGGACTGAGCTTGACTGTGAACAGACTTGACCTACAAACCAGGGGCATTATAAACATGGGCATGAAAGCAGAGGAATCCAAGTGGTATGGAAAACCAAGTGCTGTCAACAGTGACCTTCTGACTTGCATCTGAGAAAGAAATGTCCATTTTACATGGCAACCCTGCAGAAAACTCGTCTTTGTGTGCTGTAGAGGAAAAAACCATAAGACCTTGAACTGGAAGATCTGGAGTCGAGCCTGATAACATCTACCACTCACAATCATCTTTAATCTCTGTGCGCATCATAGAATTGCTTCTTTGATAGAGTGGAAATGAAGTATTCCATCCCACCTACCCTGCAGAGCTGGTGAGATTGTACGAGAACACATGAGAAAGCACTTGCTACAACATAAAGCACTCTGTGAATATAAGGCTGAGTTTTTAGAATTATTTGCCAATTACCCAATCCTAGCTGTTGTTACCCCACACTCCTCTTGGCTGTTTCAAAGATGCATAGTTCTCCAACAAATGGTTTTTGAGTGCCTACTATGTACCAGGCCGGATCTAGATGCTGTGGGTTTAGCAGGAAATGCAGTGAAACTTACTGCCCTCCTCGAGTTCACATGTCCAACCAGTGGAGACTGAAATTATAGACGGCTAGATTGGTGAGGGATATTAATTCATCCAACTCAAGAAATATTTGCAAACACCTTCTATGTGTCGAGCACAGTGATGGAACAGAATATACGCACTGTCTGTTGTTGTGGATCTCTGGCTTAGAAGGCAGCCTGGTGCCTGCCAAGTTTATGGTGAGCTACAATACAGCATAATATGGCTAAGATAATGCATAGAGGGGACACATAACTCATATTTGGGAGTCAGGGAGGCATCCTGAAAGAAGTAGTGCTCATTCCAGAAGACAGAATGCACAATGGGGGTGGTGAGTAATTTTCCATTCTGCTCTGCATTTTTGAGCATAGTGTTCCTGGCTAGGTGTGTCCAAGGGAGAGACCCAAGACACAGAGGATCTAGAAATCATGTACATGGTAAATGATGAAAAAACTGAAGATATTTAGCCTGGAATAGTAAAGACTTAAACATAATAAATACCTAATTATAAACAAATTAAATTCATTTAGCATAATTTTAGATAGCAAATTTCAATCATGGCTAAATATGAATCTTCCTAATATCCTCACTCCCACTTCTTCCATTTCTTCTGGGAATGTCCTTCCCTCGTTATTTAACCAGCTAACACCCTCTCACCTCCATTCCAACTTTCCTTCTCTCTCTTCCTTGCTTTATTTTTCTTTATAGCACATAACATCTTCTAACACATATATATTTTACTTGCTTATTATTTATTAACCTTCCTTGTCTCAAAATAATATGTCATGTAAAGGCAGAGATTTTCTATGTTTTGTTCATTATTATATTTCAAGTTCCCAAAAGAATGTCTGGTCTCTAAGTATTTGTGGAATAATCAATGAGAGTTGTCCAGAATATGAAATAGGTTGCCACATAGAGCAGTTTATTTCTGTTATAGACAATTGAAGGGTAATGGGTTTGTTTCCTAGAGTATTAATGCAATGCATAAACAGTATAATTAGATGGGCCTACGATTTTTTTCTGTTAGAAAGATATAGACTTTTCCTTTTATACACCCAACGGTGGAGAACTCATTACCTCAGAAAAGGGGGGCAACCAACTCTGCTCTTTCATATTTTCTTCTTATATTGAACCAAATTCTGCCACTCTCAAAACTCTGTTTAGTGATCCTAATTCTCATACGAATTGATATTCAATATAGATATAGGCATATATCAATTTAGGATTGAAAACATGCCACAATTATAACTTTATAAATTATAGATCTAGTACTAATTTACATGATATGGGATATTCCGTTTAAGACTATTCTCACTGCTGTCCTTCCTGTAGTGCAAATGATGAGACTGTCTCTCTCAATAGACTGCCTTCCTACAAGGTTGGTTTTCATTGACTTTCATTATCCTTTGACGGGGCAATTATCCTCCAGCCATATGGTTTTAAATATGGCGCCCTGGCTTGGGAAGCAATGTTATCAGGAGATGATATACTTAGGACGAAGAGATTTTCTCTTTTTCTTTCTTTTTTTTTTGTGAGGAAGATTAGCCCTGAGCTAACATCTGCTGCTAATCCTCTTCTTTTTGCTGAACAAGACTGGCCCTGAGCTAATATCCGTGCCCATCTTCCTCTACTTTATATGCGGGATGCCTACCACAGCATGGCTTGCCAAGTGGTGCCATGTCCGCAGCTGGGATCCCAACCCGTGAACCCTGGGTCGCCGAAGCGGAACGTGTGCACTTTCCAATGCTCCGCCGGGCAGCCCTGAGATTGTCTTTTCTATAAGCCCTGATCTTCATAGTGTGCAGTCTCTGTTTTCTTCTTTGGGGCATATATTTCATCTGCATAATATAACCTTATCACGTGGTTACTGGATAGAGTACCAGAAGGAGAAATTTACTTTTGGATGAAAACATATATAATTTCTCAGAAAAGGATACTGTCTCATTGGTAAGATTAAATTTATTTTACAATTTCTAATTACTTTGAAATCCCAATACTTCCACAAGTTTTAACGTCAGCTTTCCTTTTTTCTTTCACAGTTCCTGATATTATTTTGGTATTATTCTCAGTGATGACATAATGGTAACTAACATTTCTATATTAACTATAAAAGTAGCTAATATTTATGAAATGTGCCTAGCAGTGTTCTGGATACTTTATAAGTCTGAAGTTATTTAATTCTCTTACCAGCCCTTTGATTTAGGTACTAATATCATCCATACTTCAGAGCTAAATAAACTGAAGCATAGAAGGGTTGAGGAAATTGAAGCAGTTTGGTTCTGGAAGCCTGTGCTCATGGCCACAAGGCTAGATCTTAAAACCTTCCGTGGGTTTCCACTTGGATTATGTTTGAAAGCTTTAGTTAATTGTAGGGGTAAAGAAGCTGAAACAATTGTCTGGGTCTACACTAAAAACCTTTGTGGAAACAGGAAGATATAATAGATGCAAAAAAAAGTCATAATTTTCCTGGAGTCCTGAGAAATATATTTCACTAAAGTGATCAAGGTTAAAATATATCTATGTCTTCATTGTCTTAAATTTACGTTAGAAGGTATTTATTTAGGAATCTATTTGTCGATACTTTAGTGTCTTAGGTCAGCAGTTCTCAAACTTTGTGGACTCCATGGTACCTTAAAAATTAGTGAGGATGCAAAAGAGCTTTTCCTGATGTGGGTTATATGTATATTTATTGTATTAGAAATTAAAACTAAGAATTTGTGAATACTTAGTTATTAATTCAATAAAAACAACAATAAGATATACTGATTACATGTTAACATAAATACTATATTTTGATGAAAATAACTACATTTTCCAAAACAAAAATATTTAGTGAGAAGAATGATCTTGTTTTCCATATTTGCAAATATTTCTAATGTTTGGCTTAAGCGAGAGCTGCTGGATTTTCATATCTGCTTTTCTATTTAATCTGTTGCAATATCACACACCGTGCAGCCTCTGGAAAACTCCAGTGCAGACTTGTGAGAAAATGAAAGTGAAATGGCAAATAACATCTTCATATTGTTATGAAAATAGCATTGACCTAGGGACTGCCTGCAAGAGTCTCCGAGATGTTCAGGGATCCCGAGGTCACACTTTGAGAACTGCCGTCTTAGGACGACTGACTAGGAGAAAAACAAAATAAGCCTTACGGCTTCCTTTAGATCATTACGTAAGCTGTAGATTCTCCTACTTTCAATTCTCTTTCCCCAAAAAAACATTTCTGTGATGCTTCATAATTTTTGAGGGGTTTGGAGGAATTTCCCTCCTCTAAGCAATTTTCTATTCGAGATATAGTTAACAATCTTAACATATTCCCAGACTTGTTTTATCTCTAAGAGCTTTGATTTTGTTTCAAAGCATGGAAATAAATAAGTAATGAGAAATTAAAAGCATTATTTACAAGTCAATTAAAGCATTTTGAGGTTAGTTGTGAAACATTTTGATTTTTTATGCAAGTGTTTGGTTCTCTTTCACAAATTATGTTTTTTTTCCTATTCGCAGATTACTCTTTTCACCCAATGTATAACTTATTTTCACTTGTCTTCTTCAAAGGAGACCCTATAAAAGCTCTGAACCCGAGGCCTAAAGCAGAGTGCTGTCTCCGTTTCCCCGGGGCCACCATGCACTGTTGTCCAAACTCCTTTGTTTTTGCAGAGGGTGAATTCTTGATACCTGTTGGAGCCAATGCATTCATTTAAGGATAGAGAAAGAAAGTCTTAACCCTATGAAGCTTGCCTTCAATTGAGGAAGACTGAAAATACACAAAGATATAATCTAAAGTTAGACAGCAATAAGCCCTAGAAAAAAGTTAAGTAAGTTATGGGGATAGAGAGTGACAAAGAAGTGGTTTAGGTAAGGTGGTCAGAGAAGGCCTACCTCAGAAGGTAACATTTACTCAGAGATTAGTAAAGGAGAAGTCTATTTCTGGGGCGAGAGCATTCCTGGCAGATGTCATAGAAAATGCTAATTCCCTGAGGTCCAAAGAAATTTGGCTTATTTGCATTTAAAGAAACAGCAGGAGCCAATGTGGCTGGAGCCAAATGAACAAGCAACAGAAATATAGGAAATGAGATGAAGACCATGAGAGGTTGTTACAGTTTATTCTAAGAGTGCCAGAAGATACTGGAAGGTTCTGAGTAGAAGAGTGCCATGTTTAAAGGGGATCACTCTGAGTCCACCGTGGAGAATTGCTCTAGGGGCATGACGGAAGCAGGGAGACCAGTGTGGAGAGAGTTGCTGTTGGCTTTCACTAGGATGTTAGGAGTGGGAGACGAGTGGTCCAATTTGGGATCTATTTGGATGCTAGAGACAACAGAATTAACTGATGGATCAAAGTGGGATATATGAAAAAGAGAATAAACAGGGGTAGATGGATTTTTCTATTCAGCAATAGGGTGAATGTAGTTACCATTTACTAAGATAGGGAAACCAGGGGATAAAAATGAAAAGTTTTGCTTTGAATGTATTAAGTTTGAGATGCCTACTAGATACCCAAGTTGAGTATATGGGTCTAGAACTCAGGGTTGTTGCCTGAGATAAAAATTTGAGTGTTATTCGCATATGTGTGGTTGTTAAAAACCCATAGTACTGGCTAGAATCAAATAAGGAGTGAGAGTAGAAATAAGAGGAGATGAGGTCTGAGGACTGAGCCCAGAGCACTCCTACATTTAAAGATTGAGCAGAAGAGCAAGAATCAGAGGAGGAAACCAGAATAAATGGCTATTGACTTTGGAGGAGAACAAACATTGACTTTGGAGGAGATGTGATGTCCTAGGAACCAAGTGATGCAAAAGTTTAGAAAACTAGGCAGTAAGCACACTGGATGACAGGGCTTTTTTCTTCTCTGGACTTTAAAAAGCCATCTGAGAGGCTGGCCAGGTGGTGCAGTGGTTAAGTTCGCACATTCCACTTCCATGGCCCCGGGTTCGCTGGGTCAGATCCGGGGTGCAGACATGGCACCACTTGGCAAGCCATGCTGTGGCAGGCATCCCACATGTAAAGTGGAGGAAGATGGGCACAGATGTTAGCTCAGGGCCAATCTTCCTCAGGAAAGAAAAAAAAGCCATCTGAGTGCCTGGTACTGAGTCCCATCTATATTCATTTCTGCACAAGCTTTAGCTTCTACACCTAAGGCTTTACCTTGAGTTGTTCTGCCTTTATTTTGTTATTACCCACTTCCTAGACTGTCCCTATCCTGTGCCACAGCATGCTTTAGAGGACCAGGATCCTTGTCCTATATCTCCACAAAGCCCATCCCTACTCCAGCATGACATTTTGCAAAGAAATTTGCTAATAAACAAGCACCATATTTATCAGCTGGAAACAAATCTGTTTGCTGTATGCAACTAAGAAACCCACAAAAACAAGATAATTGTTTGGTAATTATTTTCTGGAACATTATATTAACTTGATCTTTTCATATTTATGGGAAAATAATTGATGTTTATAAAGATACCTCTGAATTAATATATGGTCCCCAAAGTCTTCTGAATCAGTAAAGAAAATATAATTATATGGAGTATCCTTTAGGGTTAAGCACAATACCTCATGTTGTAGTTCTTCTAGAATCAGAAATGAATGTGTGGTCATATAGCTAAGCTCTACTAACTAGAATAATTGTTCCAACAGAAAACGTTATTTTCTAGGCACAGCTAGTAGAAGAGTTTACTGGGAATTGAATCAACAGAAAGGAGAGGCAGGGGCATTTCTGTTCTGGACTATACATTGCTGTGGACTGTCAATGCCAATAAAAGAAGATGGGTGAGCCTCGGATCATAGTCATGCAAGGAGATGGAGTCAGGGTTGGGCTATATAATGTATAGTTTAAGGTAGGAGTTGTCAGGAGAGTCCATGGACAGTTGAAGAGAAGCAAGTTAGGGGGAGGTAAGGCATAAAGGGTATGGGGAGTACTTTGTGGTTTAGGCCCAATTCACATGGGTCAGCCCTGAGGCCTCATGTCCTAGTGGGAAAGTAATGACATTTAAAAAGAATGACAGCATGAGGAATCGTTCTGAGGCTCTGATACCAGACTCAGAAAGAGTAGTTGTCACACCCTGTGAATGCTTTACACATCCTTGCTGTTGTCCTCTGAGGATAGGGAACTGCCTCCGGGGGTTGCTGGGAAAATGGAGAGGTCCCTAAGCAATGGGAACTTGCCTGAAATACTGCAGATCTAGTCTACGCAGGCGTCGGTTCTGGACATGAAAAGAGAGAAGCTGAGAAGGGGGTTCTCATCTTCAGTGGGGGTGCTGCTTTTCCTTCATTTTAATCTAACTATTCAGTCCTACTAGTTTGGTCTGTAGACAGTGGCAGAGGTGAATAAGTCAAAATCTTTACCTGTTAGGAGTCTCCAGCTTGGTATGGGGAAGATAGACGGACAAGCAAGCAAATGCAGAATAGAGGTATGGTGTGGGTGTTATGGAAGTAGAGAGGAGAGAGGGCCAGCTCCGCACAGAGGGGAAGTGAATGAGGCAGACCAAGTAGGGCTTTTAAGGGAAGTTGATGGCTATCCTGAGTCTTAAAGGACACTAGAGGTTTTCTAGGAAGGCATTGCAGGGGGAGGCAGTGACATGTGAAACCATGGTGGCATGAGAGATTAAGTTGCTTCCTGGGATGTGCAAGAAGTTTGATGTGTTTAGAATGCTTAATGCATATGGAAAAGTGGTGAGAAATAAGGCCTGAGAAATACAGTGATGTATAGGCCATCCTGATACAAATTTGGGATTTATTTTTGCTGAGGAAGATTCACCCTGAGCTAACATCCGTGCCAATCTTCCTCTCTGTTTTAGTATGTGGGCCACCAGCACAGCATGGCTGCTAACAAAGCAGTGTAGGTCCATGCCCAGGAACAGAACCCGGGCCGCGGAAGCAGAGCACACTGAACTTAACCACTAGGCCACTGGGGCTGGCCCAAATTTGGCATTTTAATTGAGGAGTCAGGAAAAAAAAATGAAAAGCATTTAGGCTGTCACTAATCTTGTGTGGTAGTTTAGGTAGCTGGGGCTTTGGTTCGTAAATCCCTGTCAGGAATTCTGAGATTTGAACATAAGACCTTAACCCTTGGAGAGACTTTCCTCTGTACACACTTCAGCCAGGACGAGGGTCAATCCAGGAGCTACCATAGAAACTTCCAGAGTTCAGATGTGGAATGAGAAAAACCCCTTTACCATCCTTAGACTAGACCATTCAATTATTCCTTTAACAAAGTTTATTGATTACCTCCTATGGACAAAGGACTTTAACGTCTTTTTCCAAACCTATGAATGAAAACCTCCAAAAAGTAGGGGCCATGCTTGGAGGCTGGCACCTCCAGCATTAACTTCTATTCTGATAGTATGGCTGTATGAAGAAGAGTAGAGTATCTCATGGGATATGGAAATTTCTCTTCTCTCCAGAGAAGCTAACTGGAATAGAGGATATGCAATGTTCTCTTGATTTCTGAGTATGTAGAAATAGATATCACTCATTTCAGATTTTCTAATATAATCACCTGTCATAGTCTGTTTTGCTCCCTTTTTTATTTATGGCACCAAATCTAATGTCTACTGCACATTAAGCACACATTAAATTTTTGAAAGGGTGAGTGAACCAGTAAATTAATGAATAAAAGTTAACCAACTATTTTTTTCTGATATTTTGGTATGGAAAATATAGTTATGATTAATCTATGGGTGCATTTTACCTATAGCCAACATAATATTGGCAATCACAGTGTCATGCATTATTTGTAGCATTCAAGGCTCAAAAACTTTTTACAGTTTTAAAAGCAATGTTTAAAATTTTTTAAAAGAAAATTTAAAAATCTAATACTATTTTTTGAAAATAGGAACAGAGAGCTTATTAAATAAATATGTGAACTTCTTGGGTGACATGATCTTGTTTTATTTTATTTTTATTAGGCCGCACTACCGTGGAGTCTGAAGAAAATATAAGGTTTCTGTTATCTTCAAAGACAGAAGACCTTATGATGCAGTTCTAGGTTGAGAGTTGAGGTTTTGGAGCTTCCTATTCCTAGAACTCTTCGAATACATGCGAATCAGTTCCATCCTCTCTGCTTCAGGTTGTTTATCTGTAAAATGATCCACCTACTCCTTTCCCCCTGCCCCCTCCCTATTTCTTTATCCCACATTACTAGAAAGAGGATAATTTCTTGCAACTTAAACTATTTTAGAAATGATCCCTCAACTTTCCAGGCACCACTCAAATGGATAAGACTCTTGACCTTTTGCTGAAGGAAGAAAAGGGGTCAGTTGGCGTGGACAGTTTTCCTTCCTCTGGCTGAAGATGAAGTTAACTGCATTTTTCTCTGCTCTGTACACTTAAGCCACATGAGTAATTTGCCCTTGAGTTGAACTGCTGAATTTCAATATTGATGTGTGTGTGTGAATGCTTGTGTGTGTGTGTGTGTGTGCGTGCGTGTGTGTGTGTGTGTGTGTAGGGAGAGATTTGGTCAACATGGGAACTGAATGCAAAGACATTGATTAACAAACTTTCAAGGGGCCCAGAAAATGCTCAGTAAATGTCCATTTCTGAATTAGAGTAGCTTGGTATGGCATAGCACGTTTCCAGAAGAGTTGTGACTCAGTACTTTTCAGGAGCTTTTTGGACTGCAGCTCAGGGAAAGGCCAGAGATGATCACAATGTATTAAGAGCTTCTCAGAAAAAAAATGCTCTATTAACACATGACTGTTATTATTCCAGTCTGTCTCCTTTGGCCACACGTTTTGGCCAAAGTTGTGAAAATCTAGTGGCACAGTTTCTGGAGAGCTGTTTCACTCTCTCTTTTTTCCTGTTCATTAATTTCGTTTGAACAGTAATTTCTTTATTCTGCCTTTTCATATTCAGCTCTGTCTTGGTTGGGGATGGTGGACCACTTTCCCTCTCCCAGATTTTCTAATCTCAACACACACACACACATACTCTCTCTCTTTCTCTCTCTCTCTCTGTCTCACACACACACCCCATTACCATTTTTCTGAAAAGCAAGACAAATCACCTGTTTAAGACAGTTCTACTTGTCATAGAGAGGACAGTGGTTCTTTGAGCCGGAATCAGCAGAGTCCTGGGCTGAACCGAATGACTTTCATACCCTGTTTACATATTGCTGGGGCTGACTAAACTCAGTATGACCTTTACAGAGCTAAACCATTTCGACAAATTATAATAGGCAGTCATCTTTGTATTTATAAATCCAAACGTTTAAAAAGAACTATTTAAAGCAACGTGCATTAGCTAATCAAATGTGCTGTCCATTTAAATGTCTATGATTTCATTTAAGTGGTGAAAAGCTCAGGTCGTTAGCTTTTTCCACTGAAAAACTAACCTATAAATACGGAGTGCATTTCTCTCTCCCTTATAAGAAATCAGTTTCTGATGGGTTCTAACGGACCTCAGAGAGAAGATTTCAATGTGAATTTTATACTTTGATGAACTTTCTGAAGGAAATTCACATCCATTTTACTGGATGTTGCATTTCATTATCGATTAACTAATTTTAAACTTCAAGCTTCATCAATTCAGACCACTAATTCAGGAGGTACAAACATTTAGACCTGTAATTATTGTGAAATATTTAAAATATATCAACTGAATTTTGGGGGTCCTTTTTGGGGGGAGTTCAATTCTAAATCAGTATTTTATTAACATAAGTGTTCAAGAGATGTCAGAATTTGTATTTTTGTATGGAATTTTAACTTCTAAACTTAAAATTACTTTTTTAGTCTAATTATTTTATCTCTATAGCATAGAGTCACAATAATTCACTGTCCCACTAAAACCTGAACCCAAAATTCTTGTTATACTATTTACCTTCTGATCATGAATTTTCTCAGGCTTAGGGACATCATAAGTGTTCTTTAAACTCATAAAAATCTTTCTCTTGGTCACCTGGCTGGATATCATTTTTTTAAGGCATTCTGATATAGAGATAATGGTGATAAATACTTCATACATTCTACAGGCAAGAAAACAGAAATTTCTCATCTTGGTTAGAAGGAGAAAATATTCCAGGGGCAATAAGTAGGGTTTTCATGTTCCCAGCTCTTAAAACACTGGTTTTATTTCTTATTGGGAAAAATCACTACTAAAATATTAACAGCATATGAGTGTTTCCATCTCAGCTTTGATTACAAGGTGCTTTGACATCCTAACATTTCTGGATTAGTGGAAAACATTTTAAAACTCATTAATATCTGGAGAAAAATCCAAGCCTATTTAACAGCCTTTGCATTATTTATCTCTTCCTAGTGGTCCAAATAGTAGCCATGTAGCCGCTTATCCTCAGTCCCCACCCACGGGCTGGTTATTAATGTACTGCTGTGATTTCTTCCTGACACCACAATCTGTTGATATAGCTATGAAAATTGATTATGATAAGGCTTACACAGTAACGTGATTTTACTGAGGAATGGGAGAAAAATGGGACAAGGAAAGACCATAAGATAAAAGCTACATACTTTGATTCTTTTTTCAAATTTGACTCTGATTTTTTCTGGTGCCACTAGAGAGGCTACAAACATTTATTCTTCAGAACAGAAACAAAAAACCTCATGAAACATTGAAAGAGGAAGCCAAATGTTGCTCTCTTCCTCAAATGAACTGCTTTTTGCCACCAAAGGTTAGACTGCCCTAACCTTGTTTTGATGAAAGAGGTTGAGTGTATTAGTTGAATTGTAACCAACAAGTCTTCTTGGGGTGAAAGGGGATCAGAGACATAATTTTTCAAGTTGTGCTGGGTGCATTGAGCACTCCAAAATACAGTCCATATCTTGTCAGGAGTGAATGAGCTCAGTGAGGTACTGAAAGATGAAGGCCATGAGATTGAGCAGCATCTGCAATCAGCACCCACCGTCTAATCTTACATTTGGAAGAAATCTGTCAGGGACTGTAACTGCGTCAATGTTTAAACACAAATGCCTAAAAACACAAAAGATCAAAACTGCAACCTTTTAATTATAGTGACGTCCTTTAACGTGGGAGGGGGAGAGAAGAGTGCATCCTTTGCTCTTAGATACAACTGTGTCAGAAAAATGGCATCATTCATAGAGTCATTTTCCAACTGGAAGCAAATGTTCTCCTGTGTGTGTGTGTGTGTGTGTGTGTGTGTGTGTGTGGGTGTCTTTGTGTTTGCACATGCACACACACTTTAATATTTTAAAGAGCATGAGTTACCATGGGGAGACGTGGATATAAAAAAGAGGGCAGCTAATTGGTTCTGCGGCATATTATATCATATCTTTTCAAGATTTAAGCTTTGAATGTCACCTCACACACAAATGAAAGCCATCTTTATTTGTAAGCATGATGGTGTTGGAGAGGACAAAACAATTCAGCCATACCTGGGTTTAAAGCTCTGCCACATATTAGCTGTGTGATTTTATGCAAGAGTATTTAATTTGCCTTAGTTTTCTTATTTATGAAGATAGGAACGCCACATCTCTTGCAGAATTGTTGTAAAAATTCAATGAGATGACATTCGTAAAGCATCCAACAGTATGTCTGGGAAAGAGTAACAGTCAATAAAAAAAACCACATAGCTTGATGTGGGCTAATAAAGCCTCATATTGCAGAGAATTATCATGATCTTTACCACTGGGCTCATAGGTAGGGGGAGGAAATGGAATAACTTATTTATTCTTGAAAATATACCAATGGAAAACTAACGGTTCGTAAGTCTTAACCCTTTCAGACAAGTTGTTTTCACATGTTCAAACGTGGGATTCTAACACTTCATGTCCCCACTCCTGTCTGTTTCTCTCAAAATTCTGAGCATTCCTCTTTTTTTTTTTTTTTTGAGGAAGATTAGCCCTGAGCTAACGTCTGCCACCAATCCACCTCTTTTTGCTAAGGAAGGTTGGCCCTAAGGTAACATCTGTGTGCGTCTTCCTCTACTTTATAAGTGGGATGCCTGTCACAGCCTGGCTTGCTGAGAGCTGTGCAGGTCTACCCCAGGATCCGAACAGGCGAACCCTCGGCTGCCATAGCAGAACATGCGCACTTAATTGCTGCACCACTGGGCCGGCCCCCAGAGCATTCCTTGTCTTGGGCAAATCCTGAAAGAGGGAGTTGGGTTTCTGATTCTTCCACAGACTTTTGGTTGGTGATTTCTGAATCAAGATTGTGTAGTTTAAAATTAGAATTTCAGAGGTGGAAGAGATATTATAATAGAGTGTTTCAAATTTTAAGGCATATTAGAATCACTGGTGAACCTTGATGAAAATGGAGATTTGCAGGACCTATCCCAAAAGATTCTCAAGCTGGAGGTGTAGGCTCCACGTGCCTGCATTTTTAAACAAATGTCCCAAGGATCTCTGATTCTGTCGGCCCACACCCAGCTGGAGCACCCCTGCCTTGGGGTTGTCTAACTCAAGGTTGCACCCAGTGCTGGGTCTTTTATTGCTCCTGACTCAGTGCAGAGCTGCCAGGGGAGGCTTCCGGTTTTCTGAGGACTGAAGCTTATATAGTTTGGGGGCCTACTTTAAAGATTGGCGCTTGAGCTAACATCTGTTGCCAATCTTCTTTTTTAAAATTCTTCTCCCAGGGCCCCCAGTACATAGTTATATACTCTGGCTGTGAGTGCCTCTGGTTGTGCTATGTGGGACACCACCTCAGCGTGGCCTGATGAGCGGTGCCATGTCCGCACCCAGGATCCCAACTCTCGAAACCCTGGGCCACTGAATTGGAGCGTGCAAACTCAACCCCTCAGCCACGGGGCTGGCTCCTGGGGACCTACTTTAAGGAGACAAAAAAGACTCACTTTTGTAAATTTAGCCACAGCATATGATCAGGTGAACCTATTGCCAGGACTTCTCCTAGTGTTTGGGAAGGGACCTGAGGATATGAGGGTCCCTGGACATACGCTTCATCAGCTTCACAGTACATCCACTCTGAGTACCACCATGACAATCTATCTTGTTTCTGTCTCTATTTTACACGGTGAAGAAATTGAGGATCAGAGACATTAAGTAACTTGCCGTGTTCACACAGCTAGTAAGTGGCAGAGCTGGGATTTGAATGCAGGCATCCTGTCTCCAGAGCCTCTGTTATTTTCCCCATGACAAAATAACACCTCTTATAGATACTTCCTGTTTTCTGAAAGCGATAGAAAGACAATGCTTCTCCTTATTTCCATTACAGGAGCCATAGTTACACTCTTACTAGAGAAAATAAAGTGCTGATGACAATAAACAAAAAGATAGAATGATTCGTCGCATATTTTTTCATTATTAGTGACTGTTACCCAATTTAATTATATAGTTTTATATTCTAAAATCTAAATTTAAAATACACAGTCACTTAAAAATATATGTGATAAATAATTGATGAAGATTCTGGGTGATTAAAAGAAAAAGAAGAAACATCTCTGATCCTCAGAAGCTTATATTCTGGTAAACCAAGGATGTGTATGGAGGAGGGGCCCGGAGACAGCCATAGACATATTAGCGGCAGGAGGAAGGATGTGGACAGCTTCAGCGTTCAGAGAGGAGAGAAAGCGTAATCCTAACCTCCGTAAGAGAATAGCTACATTAAACAAAAACAAAACAAAGGAAAAAAAACACCACAGAGACCGCTAATTGTCAAGTCCAATATTCTGTTAATAACAGACCCGTCAATTTTAACTGCTTAGAATAAAGGCTACGTTGCAGTAAAGCGTGACCACATGATTAAATTCTGCCTGATGAAATGGAAACAGAAGTGTCATGTGACGACTTCCAGAAAACTTTGTTAAAAGACAGCTGTCGTGCTCCCTTTGTTCCTTTCTCTTCCCCTTTCTCCTTTCTGCTGCCTCAAATGCAGACCGGTGGCTGGAATTTGAGTAGCCATCAGGATTCGTGAGACAGCACACTAAGGTTGGTAAAGCATCAGGATAGATAGGAATCCTAGTGATCATAAAGTCACTCTATCAGCCGAACTGCTCATCTCCAGATTATGATCATCAGAGAGAGACACATCACGACCTATTTAAGAAATGTCTATTTTAGGTTTCTGTCATTTGCAGCCGAACTTAATCCTAACTGATGAAAACCTTTATTGAGAATGCTGACTCCAACCATCATTCTGTTCAGAAGATTCCATTGTATAAAGCAGGTATAATTATAACTAACATATCACTATACTTTTTTTGGAACAAATGCATTATTGTTATGTATCCAAATAAAATTATCCCTTACAAGCTATCACTTTGGGAGAAAATAAGATCATTATTCCAATCATACTGCTCTTAGTCAAATTAGCGTTAGAGCTTTTCCTTTGGAACTTTGTTCAGATGATTTCCATAGACATTCTATTCTAAATTAGGTCCCTGTGGTGGATGTTTATTGGGTTATTTTTGCTTCTAAGTATTTGATCCTCTTTGTTTGTTTGGGAAATTGCCCACCATATGAATGTGGGTAACTCCCTCTGCCTGCTCTCCAGTCCTCTATCTTGCTGTATTTCCCCTGCGTCATTTATTAACATTACCTCGTGCTTTCCTTTAGAATGGAAGCTCCATGAGGAGGGACTATATCCTTGTTCAACCCCTGGATTTAGTATGTAATTGTGGCTGGTACCTAGAAGGTGTTCAGTAATGATTATTCAATCAATAAACGTTAAGGCAGAGCTTTCATTTCACCATAGATGTTGAAAAGTCTAATACTTGCTTCACTGGCCCCTGGGCAGCTAGAATATGGGCATAGAACCTGCAATCAGCCAAAGGCATGTGGCTCTGCCTCTCAGTGGGAGTTAGTGAGGCAGGGAAGCAAGAGCAAGGGAGCATCCATTGCGGGGTGGCGGGAGCAGCAGCAACATCCCATTTCCAGACGTGGCAGTGATCAGAGCGCCCTTTGGAAGGACGAGCATTATCCAGTGTGGGAGGGATGGTGGTGCAAGCTTGGCACCTAGGGATCTGTGATGGGACAGTATCCTTACTGGACTAGCTTGCATGGAGTTCGACTGCCCACCCTTCCCTTGCTTCTCCCCATGCTCCAAGCCTGCTTCTCCACTCTTGCCAGGGATGCCACGAGCTTCCCAGTGTCCTTACAACAAATCATTTTTGTGTAACCTTATCATAGACGCCTTCCCTGATGATTCTACTAAATAGCACCCCTTAGTACTTCCTGTCCTCATCACCCAAATCTAATGAGAAGGTTTGAGAGCTTGCAATGTGTCTTCCGGAATTTGGGGAACATAATGTCCAATATACACTCAAAAAGCTGAGAGTCAGTATTACCATCTGAGTTAGCAGCGCAAAGGGAGAGAGAGCTGAGTCCTGCATTTGGCACTTCCGTGAACAACAGCAGGCAGCATTCACAGGATGTGTTAAATGCTTCTCACAGACTACATGTGGGCCATGAACACAAGCAAGCTGGTGTGGGGTCATGTTAGAGTCTATACATTAGGGCCACCTGCTGTGTGATGGACCCTCAGCGGAAGGAGTCTGGAGATGGAATGGCAAGTCAGAGAAAAATGCAGTGGACCGCTTGTATCTTGGGAATTGTAATGTATCCCCTGCTGGGATGCCTTAAGAATCCAAGACAGTTCCCATGAGAGAAAGAATTAGATCACCTGCCCGACTCTGAGAAGTCTCCCTACTGAAGAATGAGTAAGAGCTTTCTGGCACCTTCTTATTCCTACTTCCTCTTTCTTATTCCCCACAATGCTCAACTCTGGTTGGGTTTGCAAGAATGGGGAGGAGGAATGGAAGCAGGCAGGCACAGAGAGAACAACTATCTTCCTCCCCTCCTGGCTCTTACCTGGCAAGTTACAATCCTGACCCTGGAGGCAACCTCAACGGGCCCGGGCAAAAGGGCTCAACTTTCTATCAAATGCAGCTGATCATTACATGGAAAATTTTGTTTTCTGAATTGGGACTATGTTAATGTCTTAAAGTGATTGCAGAACTTCTACTAACAACTACCTTTTATTGCTTACCATCTAGCTTTGTATCTAGGTTTAAAAGAACAGTGGGAGGAAAAACAGTGTTGCTTTCATGATCATTCCCTCTAAATCTTGCTTGTTCAAATATCAGTTACTTCCTAACCATGGTCATTGTCCCCTTTTCTGCAATCTCTCTTCATCTGAAGGGTCATTATTGTCATTTTGCTTTGATTTCTCCCATTGAATGAAAACACACAATAAACAGTTTTTTAAATTGAATACCCTTAACTGCATTATTCGTGGCTAAAACTGTTACTCTCTCAAGAGTAATTATCACTTCAAAGAGATCCCCAGGAAAACAATCTTAATAAAATATATTCCACCATTGCTGGATTTTCTAGCAAAAGACAGAAGGCATTTTATATATGACATTTTTCTGGAGATGTTCAAAAAGTACTATGTAGAATATTTCATATATGATCTGATCATATCAGGCATTTGGTATTTGTTGAATGAACAAATTTTTTTAAAGATTTTATTTTGTTTATTTATTTTTTCCTTCTCCCCAAAGCCCCCAAGTATATACTTGCATATTTTAGTTGTGGGTCTTTCTAGTTGTGGCATGTGGGATGCCGCCTCAGCATGGCCTGATGAGTGGTGCCATGTCCACGCCCAGGATGCGAACCAGCAAAACCCTGAGCCAAAGAAGTGGAGGGCACGAACTTAACCACTCAGTCATGAGGCCGGTCCCTGAATGAATAAATTGATAAATAAATTGCTCCTATACAAATGACACGGTGGATGTGATGCAAATGCAAACATCTGAGATATGGAGGAAGCTGGTGGAGAGTGTGAAGCAAACCACTTTTATAAGATAAGAAGAAATGGTGTAGAAAATAGGAGCAGATGTTTGATCACATGAGCAAAATCAACAAATTCATGCTTGGAGAACCAACATTAGTCAAGAAAAATCAACTACATTGTAAAATAATTAATTCTGGGGGAGCTTAATAATTAATTAAAACGACAAAGCACTATCTTTCAGAAAAGAGAAAATCTATTTCTTATAAATAAATTAATTAATTTGAATATTAGAAAAAGAATCAATCACTCAAGAATTATTCATTGAAGGCCTGTTAAGTGATCAACACTGTGAAAGATGATATGTAATCTAAATATGCCTCAGTACTGTATCCATTACTCATAATGTTAATGTTATTGATTCACAGTCAAATATTTTCTGTATTTCTCCTAATCAATTGCATTTTTGGTTGTCTCATAGACATGATAGTTTTAGAGGTGGAAGGGTCTGTTAAGACTGTTTCACTAATATTCAGCCCCAATTTTTCTAAATGTAATTCTTTACCCACTGGACATGTACCCTCCCCATGAGCACCTTGCTTGATAATTTCTTTATTGGAAAGTAGGTTATACCTGATGACAACATGGTATACATAGCATATGACTGTTGCAACTATTATTTATGCGTTTAATTGCCTTCACATGATGTTACATCCTTTTCTGTGGTCTCTATGCATTTTCATTTTGTCAGTATAGAACTGCTGTATGCATTCTATAAGGGCTTTAAAGTTTGGTAGCTATTTTCTCATCACTCAGATCAATGTCATTTTCTTAAGAAAACTTTTTAGCTAGACCAGGTTGGGTCCCTTGCTATGTAGCCTGTACTTCTAGAAATATACTGACCATAACTGTAATGAATTAAAATTAGAATTTTTGTGTAACATCTAGCTCTGCAGCTACAATGTAAGCTTATCAAGGGCAGAGAATATTTCCAGCATCTAGCATGCTCCCTTGTGCCAAGTAGGAATGCCATGCCTGGACCATATGAGGTGCCCCATAAATGACTGCATAAATGAATCTCAACAAATAATAATTGAGAACCTACTCTGTGCTTCCCTTAACTGTATTATATATATAATATATAAATTATATTGTATATTATATTCTATTGACATATACTATATATAATATATATAATTAGTTGTCTGGCATTCTTTGAACACTTTTAATCACCCTAAATAAACTTGCTTCTTTGCAAGGAAGTTCACCCTGTGCTGTACCTCTCAAATTATCGGGAGCTTCTCTAAGTTGTCCTGAGCTCTTCCATACTTAAAGCCTCTTATGGGTGCCATTGTTGCACTCTTTTACTTCATATGATGGACTTTTCTGTATTAGAAGGAAGCTCTTCTGTCTTCTCAAATAAATTTCAACATCTATGACTCCTTCACCTGTTCCTCAAAGAAGTTCTTCCAAGATATTTTGCCTTGCTGGTCATTTATATGTTATTGACTGTTTAAAAATGTGGTGTCCAAAGTGAGTACAGTATTCCTCAGATGATCCATTTAGTGCTTCGAATAGTGGCAACTTTGCCTTATATGACCTTCATAAGGATCCCAGGATTCAATATTAACTCGATGGTGGTTTGTCCTAAGAACACAGGGAATGATTAAAAGCACTATTTTCATTAGTCACACTGTGCCTAATGCCACAGAAAAAATGAATGTCCAATAATTGGCGGAGGCAAAGATATATTTTATCAAATCATTTTCCTCCATAAATGTCAGTGCTAATGACCCAATCAGCCATCACTTTGGATTGATCTAAGTGTCTGCTCCACCTTCTCCACCTTGGCAGGCTGTTGACACAAAACAATAAAATTGTCTATGCTACATGTTTTTAAACAAATGATGCACAAATTTATTCTAACAGTGTCTGCCAGAAAAACACACTCATGATACAAGATAAATAATATAGACTGTGAAAGAGACCATTGATATTTGCAGCTGCAGTTTGGGTAGCAAAAATGGTGGAATTTATTTCAGCATGTCCCTGAATTTGGATGCTTAATCAGATCATATCCCCTGAAACACAATTCTGCCATTAGACAATAAGATATATTCCTCTTTCCAACAAATAATTCTCATACTCCATAATGCGTTTTATGTATGAGCCACTCTATGTTTCATTTTAAAAATTGTTGCAGCGGCCGGCCCCGTGGCCGAGTGGTTAAGTTTGTAGACTCCACTTCGGTGGCCTAGGGTTTCGCAGGTTTGGATTCCAGGTGCAGACATGGCATTGCTCATCAGGCCATGCTGAGGTGGCCTCCCACATGTCACAGCTAGAAGGACCCACAACTAAAATATACAACTATGTACTGGAGGGATTTGGGGAGAAGGAAAAAAAAAGAAGATTGGCAAAGGTTAGCTCAGGTGCCAATTAAAAAAAAAAAATTGTTCCATTTTTAGAAAACACAGAAGATCACACATCAATGAGTAAAAGTTAGAAAGAATATGTAGAAAATGGGAAAATAGGTCCAAGAACACCATATTAATGAGGTTTTCTGTTGGTATCCTAACACATTGAAGGCAACTTTCAATGAGAGTTACATAAATAGTTTTTGAGAAGAATGTGGTATAAATAAATGAAGTATTGTTAAAATATCCACTTCATTTTTTCAGTTATTCAATCAACAATGTGTACTGTGTTTAGGAAATAGGCCAGGCTATTGAGTTGTCAACGGTGAAAAACACACACTGTCCCGTTTCCTTGAGGATGTGGAAATAGAGATAAAACATGTAAGATGTAGAAATCCATGCTACTAAATACTAATTTACCACTACTCAGATTTTCTCCTTAATATTGGCAATTTTCAACACTTTAGATCCATAATGTATGTTTTCCCCAAGTAACCTAGAAATTGCTTTAGTTGTAGAAGATAGTCGAGTGAGAAAAATCTTTCACATTTCTCTCTCTTTTTTAAATTCTCCAATTAAGATAGCGTCTAGTTTGGATTTTCTTTATCAAACTAATGTCTCAGAGCTCTTAATCACCTTTTATTTTGCTTGAATAAAGAAGTAAATAGACCCTTACTATTTCTGCAGTTTTGGAGAAGATAACAATATATTGACACAGTAAACGGAGGGAAAAAAGTTGACTCCCACTCACTACTCAAAACAGAGAACCAGCAGTTCAACTGAGTTACTTCCTTAAAAATAAGCAAAACTGCCAACGACTTGAGTGTTTCCTCTGAGTCCAAGGAGAGGGGGACAGGAGTGGAAGAAGCCCATTGTGGAGCCTGCTGACTCAGACTGGTTTTCCCTTGTTGCTAAAAGGCAGATCTGGATTGCCTAATTGAGAACGCACTATTCATGGTCAGCCGCGGCATTGAAACAGACACTTATGCTTAAGCACTTTTTCATGCTCCAGTAAGTAAATTGTTAATGGACAGATAACACCATCTTAATCTCTGATACTACTTCATGGAAAAACGATACAACTAGTCTCAGGAAAGGAGAATTTAAAAATACTACCACTAAGTGACGTTAAAAAGTTTAAAGCCAGCTGACTACATATCTGGCTTTGAGTTTAGCATTAACTTTCAGTTAAGCAGGAGTATTGAATAAAAGTTTACCCTTTTAGAAGCAAGAGCTATTAAATGGTAGATAGACAGAAAACTAAAATTCTTTGTATATCTGTGAAATAGCACAAGAATAGAAGAAATGCCAGACTAGCCTTTGTTATTACCACAAGGGGGACACCTTCTGCGGAGAGAAATAAATAGACTGAAAGAAAGTCAAGGCATTTTTATCCATAATCCTTCTCTCTTCTCTTGCCCAAGCTCACTGAGAACACTGGTGAAAGACTATAAATGCCAGGGAATGGCCACGAGAGAGAATTTGGGAGATTCAGCTCCATTCATATGCTCTTAGGATTGACTCTTGCTATCTCATTTCATTGATGTGTAGGCAAATTCTCTTGAAGCACATTTCCCAGGCTGCTTACCTTCCATTTTTTCACCCTTCCTTTGGGAGTCTGTTCAGCATGTGGAAAGAATGAGCATGTTCCGTTTTAACCGTCAAAAGGGAAGTCTCATATGACAGTGTACTTTTGAACAAAACCAACTGTTTTTTTTCAGTAAAGTGACCAAAGGTGGTGGGGAGGGGAAGAGGAAAAGAAAACCAAACGGTTTTGTACTACACCATTAGTCTCCTCATTCCTATTTTATTTTCCTCCCACCCAAAATCATCTTTACTTTTAAAGGTTACTTACGTTTACAGGAATTCTTTCCTTGTGTCATTTTAGTATTACAGACAGTTAGGTTTCTTTACCTGACAGATTTTTCAGGACTGTGCTCACGTCTTAGAATTCTTCCTATCTTCATAGCATTGTGATATTTCAGTGAAGTGGAGAGAGGGGATGCACTGCTGTATGACTGAGCTCCTGTCCGCACTAAGCTAGACTGCAATGCTGTGTGAGACTATGGCTCTGTGGTAGATGAAAGGACGTTGGGTTTGCAAGTGGAAGATCTGTGTCAGAACCCCATAAGGTACTCAAAAGTCTAGTAACAATAATACCTTAATGATAATGACTATCATTGACTGAGTGCTTACTCTGTGTCAGGCAGAGCAGTATGTGCTTTGCAAAGATCTCATGGAACTGTTGCCTCCACCTAGGGGATTATCAGGATCGCTATTTTACAGATAGGACACTGAGATAGAGAACAAAAGAAATCTGCCTAAATGGACACAGGGCTAGTAACTTATAACAAAAACACAATTTAAAATCGGGTCTGTCTTCTCAGTTTCACCATCTGTAAAACATAGCTATAATTTACTTCAAATTTTGCTGTGCTTAAGTAGGATTACATGAGCCTTGTAAACCAAGAAGAAATGCATATGCAAAAGTACGTGTGTTAAGGTCAGCATGATATATTGACCAGGCGCAGAATGGGAAATGGATTCCTCACAAGGTGGAGTTCAAGGCAGTGGAAAGCAGGAGGAATTTTTCTTTCCAAGGTCATGTAAAAAAAGTCTCTTCTTGCTTTTCTTTCTTTCTTTTTTTTTTGGTGAGGAAGATTGGCCCTGAGCTAACAACTGTTGCCAATCTTCCTCTTTTTTTTCTCCCCAAAACCCAGTCCGTAGTTGTATATCCTAGTTGCGAGTCACTCCAGTTCCTCCATGTGGAATGCCACCACAGCACGGCCTGATAAGTGGTGTGCAGGTCTGCACCCAGGATCCGAACCAGTGAATCCTGGGCCGCCAAAGCGAGTGAGAAAACTTAACTGCTTGGCCACGGGGCCAGCCCTTCTTCTTGCTTTTCTGACATTCAATATTGCTCCTTTAAGATGAGAGAGCAGCTATTCCTACTCTGGTGGCAAGAGGACCGTGTCATGTTACTGGAAGGGGAAGTGGGATAGAGACTCAGTTTCGCTTTGGGATCAGAACACTGGTTGGAGAAGGAGAGAAGACAGAAGGCAGCTGGAGAGTGGAAGAAGAGACAGGCTCCGTCCTCCCGCTTGAGGCAGACACAGTACTTAACCCTCAGGCTTGGGCTCTAACGAAAGCCAGTAAATAGCTACCTTCTGTGGGGTTGATCTCGGGAGCAAGGAAAGGATTGCAGGTTTGTTGGCAAGATTCTCCCATAGGAACAATCCTAAAACTTTAGCCAATAAAACACTTTTCCAGATCCCAAGGAGCCAATATCGTATCAACTTATTAAAAAGCCAGTCTTCAGATTTTATAGACCAATGTGAAGTGAGGAAACTCACCTTCACAAGATACATTTCCTTTTTCAAAAAAAAATTATTTATTTATTCACTGTGGTGAAATACGCATAACATAAAACGTACTGTCTTGATCACTTTTACATGTATAGTTCAGTGGTATTAGGGATATTCACATTATAGTTCAACCATCACCATCATCCATCTCCAGAACTCATTTGCAACAACACAGATGAAACTGGAGGACATTATTACTAAGCAAGATAAGCCAGACACAGAAAAGTACACACCATATGATCACACTTATGTGTGGAATCTAAAAAAAACAAAAAAAAAAACCCCAAAAAACCAAACTCATAGAAAAAGAGATTAGATTTGTGGTTACCAGAGGCAGAGGGTTGGGGGGAAGGAATTGGAGGAAGGGTGTCAAAAGGAACAAATTTCCGTTTATGAGATAAATAAGTACTTGGGATGTAATGTACAACATGATGACTATAACACCGCTGTATGATATATAGGAAAGATGTTAAGGGAACAAATCCTATGAATTCTCATCATGAGAAGATGCATGTTAGATGAAGCTTTTGTGATAATCATTTTGCAATATATGTGGATCAAACCATCATGCTGTATGCCTTAAACTTACACAGTGATTTATGCCAATTATTTCCCAATAAAACTGGGGGGAAAATGCTGAATTCATAGTAACATAGAGTAGAATGGTGATTATCAGAGATTGAGGAGAGAGAAATATGGGGAGATAAATAAAAGAAAAAAAAAGAAAAGTAGAATGGTGGTTGTCAGGGGCTGGGGGAGGTGGATGTGATAATACATTTCTAACATTTTGCATTGTACCATTAAGTCTGAGTAAAAACAAATGCAAGGGACCAGCCCAGTGGCAAAGTGGTGAAGGTCAGGCACTCAGCTTTGGTGGCCCAGGGTTTGCAGGTTCACATCCCAGGCACAGACCTAGTACCGCTCATCAAGCCACACTGTGGTGGCATCCTGCGTAAAATAGAGGAAGATTGGCAAAAATGGTTAGCTCAGGGCCAATATTCCTCACAAAGAAAACAAAAACAAACACAAAAAACTTTTTCACTAACCTATCAAGACACTTTCATGAGAACTTTGGTGACGCTAAACATGGAAAAGTTTTTCTTCTGCCAAGAAACTGGTGACAGTGTGGATGTTTTGCTTATGTCCAAGGAAACTATATGTCACTTAAACATCATCAATCACTTGGAATGTGCAATCACATATTTATGAGGGCAGGTGCAATGTGCTTGACTGTAAAACATGTGGCTCTTGGGAAAACATGGAGAGATACGTTTCTTGTTATTGTTTTAAACTTTGATTATTGAGGTGGCTTCCCTTTAGTATTTCAGAAGGTAATAAGCAAAGGGTAATTTTGTTGTGAACTTTTGGATCTTCATTTATCCCTTTCATATCCCCTGTTTTTCTAAATCTTTCATTCATATATAGATTACTTAAAATATGCTTCTTTTTATAAATACAAATATATTAATTTATTCAAGACTGATTAGAACCTCCTAGATACCTAGCATTCCATTAAGTGTTGAGGAAACAAAGATGAGTATCTTTTAGGTACTTAATGAATTTTCAATAAATGAAAAATTCAGTGTATATACTGAAAGTGCGAAGTTGAATATAACATGGTAATATTTAGAGTTGACTTGTGGGGAGTGGGAAGGAGTCATGGATTCACAACTATCTATGCAGATAACCAAGAATATAATTCAAAATAGAAGACTTCTGATCTTCAGTTTGGCAAAGATATTGAACACAGGAATAAATAACATCAGTGAAAAGAAGCAAGAATAGTAAAGCACAGCAAGCTTTAAGATGACTGACACGTAGTGGGAACATATAGGCTAAGATGCTAGTCATATTATAGAGAACATACATATTATACTAAATACAGAGTAAGAATATCTACAAATCAGGAACAAGGAGGAATTGGTAAGCAATATTTTCTCATATCTGGACTTGAAAACCCTGCCATTCACTATACTTCCTAGCAAATTTGTATTTCTTCAATATAAGAACATGAAAATAAAAATCCCCATGTTAAAATATACAATTTCTATTGTGAAGTAGTAAGACCCAAAAACAAACCAGCACAAAAGAGGTTGTCTCCATATAAAAAAGGATAATATTCCATAACATTATCTGTGTTTCTCTTGTGCATAGAGTGAAACAGTTATGAGAGACCTTTGGTAATCATCCAATTCAATTCAAGCTCTTATTTTATGGTCAAAGAAGCTTAGATCCAGAAAATAAAAATAAATTTACCAAGATCACAGAACTGGAGAGTTGGAGAACCGAGCCTAGGTCCGAATTCTCCCTCCCTCAGAATCCAGAAATCTTTCCCAGATTATTTATGTCAATGGACAACTTGTCAGTATCTATGTTCTGTCTTTGTAATGGGGTTTCCTCCTTCGTTTTCTTTCTCCCAACTTTTTTTTTTGCTTGATACTTTTTCCCTCTTTGCAGCTATGAGAAACTTGAGGTTAGACCTGATCTACCCAAATGTGTGTGCCTTCTCCCCTCTGCAGGTCTCCGCAATCACTGCAGTCAAGTATTTGAATCCTTTGGTCCACATTCTAATAACAAATGGACCTGACAGGTTTGGCTGTCCTGCTGCCCTTTGGTGACTCATCCATTTAACTTGTAATTTCTTTTAGGTACCTGGATATTTTTGTCCTCAATCCAAAAGCTTTTTGAAAAATGTTTTTAGTGCAAACACTAAAAATAAGCTTCAGATTCCAAAGAAGAAACATAAGCATGAGAAATTGCTTTTGAGGTTAAATAAATTATAAATATGTAATGCTAAATGGAACCTAGAGATTATTTAGTTCCATCTTTCCTTTGGCGGATGTTCGGAAAAGTTCATGTCATTCATTCATGAATGTAATTTGTGTCAGCCGTTGGCAGAGCTGGGATCAAAAGCAAGAGCCTCTGTCTTTCTAATGATTTTACTTGTATTTTCTAAAGAAAATACAAGGCGAGAGAATTGAAGGGGAACTCATTGTCATGTATCTTGTTTTTATGCTTTCATATCCATTAACTCATTTGGCCACAAACCCCAAAATCAGCGAAGTCTATATTATTATCGTTCATTTTCAAATGAAAAACTGAAGCTAAATCTGAAGTGAAAAGTCACACTGCTGGGAGATGAGATGTGGTAGTAGATTTGTCAATTTTGTACTCTTTTTGCCTTTAACATAACACTATGATAAAGTGAAGATAAGTTGAAAAGTTATGTATCAGTTGATACACAGTTCTATGATTGTTCATAGACATGATTTCTTCCATGTTCATGATAAGAAAATCTGCCATTTTGAATGATGATTATCTGAGTCATAAGACATGGTGGGAAGAGCATAGACTTTAGAGTTGGATTTTAGACATACATTCAAATTCTGGCTTGTCTGCTTACAATGTAGTAGCTCAACAAACAGTAGTCATAGTAATAATTTTTATTATTATGCTATGTCTGAAAGGAAAGCATGTTCTAAGGAACATATCCTATATTAAATGTGTAGGAGAAAAGAGAAGGGTCCAAGTTCAGGACAAACCCTGAAAACATGTTTTTTTTTTTTTTTTGAGGAAGGTTAGCCCTGAGATAACTGCTGCCAATCCTCCTCTTTTTGCTGAGGAAGACTGGCCCTGAGCTAACATCTGTGCCCATCTTCCTCTCCTTTCTATGTGGGACGCCTACCACAGCATGGCTTGCCAAGTGGTGCCGTGTCTGCACCCAGGATCCGAACCGGCGAACCCCGGGCTGCCGAAGCAGAACATGTGAACTTAACCACTGCACCACGGGGCTAGTCCCCCTGAAAGCATGTTTTTATTTCCTTTCCAATTATGCCTCCTTATTTTTTCATCAGATGACAATGACTAGGACAATTTATGTAAAAATGATAAGCAATATCAAGAACAGAGAGTGAGTGTAGGAGCAAATCACAGATCTATCAGTTAATGAATAAACAACCAACGTGTACAATGAGAGCTTTCTTACGAGTCTATTACTCCATTGTCTCATGCGACTTTTGACCATGAACTTTACAGCAAGGCGGCATTCCAGTGGTTATGAAGTCCAGCTTCCTCATCTCACAGAGAAAGTCGAGGTCTGGAGAAGATTAGTGCCTTGCTAACTATTTGCTTGGAACTTGAAGCCAGGATTTAGGATTTTGAGGGTAGAAATTTTCCTTTTAGTCTCTAAGCATTGAAACTTGTGCCTGTTTAAAGACTTACGTCCTTTGTTTATAGGGTTGGTCTTTGTCATAAAGGACCCTCAGGGATTAGTCAGTTGTTAGATGCCAGAAATTATTTGGTTCTCAAATGGTATCATTTTATCTTTTTTTTTTTTTTAACTAAAGCAGACCCATACTGGGGCTACATTTGAAGAGCTCTGGGGAACACTTTTTGAGCAATTATGAGGCACCCACCCATTACTCATTATCATTGTTTTCCTCACTGGAAGGAAACACTTCAACTCTAATAAGAGGAAGAATACAAAGCTTAAGTCAAATCTGAGATGCTACCTAAGTTTTAGATGTTAGCTAAACAGGATATCCACATTGCTCTAAATAAACAGATTACTTGACTAGGTTTACTTGGCACATCTGCTTATGCACACTGGTAAACTGAGACCAGTTTCCAGATCCAAATGGAGGCACCACTAAAGCGATGTCTGATTAAAATCCATTTCTAAAAATATTACCCAAAAGGTTTCAGAACTCTCTGAAGAGAGAAAATACTGCTGCATGGCAAGCACTTCAAACAGTTGGATCAAGATCTGGATAATGTTGCTAAAAATGCTAGTGGCAGCATCTTGCTACCATCATGTGTTATTTTCGCACTTTATAACCAGATAAACCAGGGATTGATTTTTTTAAAGGTATTCTCGGAATATTGGTGAATATTGGAAGGCAAAATAATCAAAAAGAGAATATTCATGTAAAAGACAAAGATTTCAATTACCCTCTCTTCTGTGTAAGTCCTCTCACTTTGAGGCGGGTGAGATTGCTAGCTTTTGAGATTGGTGAGTTGGGTAGCCTTACAATAAATAGACTGTATATTTTGGAGTTAATCAGCTACCAAAACCCACACAGCTTTCAACATAGGAATGAGTAATGCAACAAAAATCTGTTTATAAGCTAGTTAAGTGGACCTTAGAATGTAAAGAACAAATAGGATTCTTAAAACTAGCTTCAGAGTTTGGAGCTCAGTGAGGAAGGGATAGACCTCCTGCTTGGGGCATGTGAAAGACAAGAGAAAAACAGAACTTCTTAGAGTACATTTTCTACTAGTTCTTCATCCAAGGAGAACTATTTTGACTTATTCATTTCATTTTTCAACAAACATTTTGGACTACATCCACTGCACATTGGACACCGTGCCAAGCCCTTCGGAGATAAAGATGAGTAAGGTAAGTACATGCCCCAAGTTGCATAGAGTCCAACGAGGAGTCAGAAAAATACACATTGACAATACTAGGTACTATCAAGGAGCTATATGCAGGGTGCAGTGGGAGCCCAAAGGGAGACTACAAACCAGGATTGGATAAAGGGGCAGGGCGTGTCATAGAGAGAAGGGTTCTTGTATTGAGTCTTAAAGCAAGAGCAAGGCTGTTAACTGAAAAGAGAAAAAACACTGAAGAAAGAAGGTAACGAACAGGTGAGAAAATGGAGATCTGAGCCACTCCACTATTTCAGTGAATTGTAAATAGTTTGGTGAATCCCGGACAAAGAGTGTTTATTGGGAGATAAAGAGAGACAAGCTTAGGGATGGAGGCAGGGCTACAATTTCAAGGGTCTTTGAACTAAGCTAATAAATTTGGATTTTGTCCTGGAAGTTATGGGGTGTCATTAAAAGTGTCATTTACATATGAGTATGCCTGATCAAAATTGTGTTTTAGCAAGGTCACTTTGGCAACAAACTGGAGGATAGTTGGGAGTGGCCAGGCCAGAGGAAGGGCATCTCTTAACATGTTATTACAGTAACTCATGTAATAAACTATAAAAGGCAGTGGTAATGGATGGATATTCAGGAGGTATAAACTATAGGAACTGGGGACTGATTTGTTGTGGTGGTGAGACAGCAAGTCAAGGAAAGGAGTCTAAGTTGATTTTTCGGTTTAAGGTTAATCAAAGAGTTAGATAAGCCAGAAAGATTAGTCAGGTGGATAGTAAAGATGATGTTTAATTTTGAACATATTAAATTTGAGTCAGGGGATCTGCGGAAATGGGTGAAATAGACAGTTGGATGGATGGGTGGGAGAGTGGATGGTAAACATTAGTAATGAGAGAGTAGAGTCAAAGATATAAGTGATGGTAAGACAGTATCTGGCTGCTGTAAATTTGTTCAGATGCTTTGCATAAGTAAACTACATTCCAAAATATGCAAACTTTTTAAAAGAGAACGCCGAACCAGTCAGTAGTCTTTGAAGAACTCTGGAGATTGGAAGAGGAGCCATAAGATTGCAAATAAGCAAATATAGTTTCAATGTTCAAAGTCAAGTCAGCTTAACCTCATAACATTTAGGAATCTTAAACTAGCTGGACAAAGATGTGCTGTTGGCACATGATTTCTGACCTTCCTCAGAGTATTTTACATAACTCCACAAAAGTACTTTGGCCCAGATGGAGAAACGTGCACAGACTGATAATGCAATTAGGTGGAATCCTTACTAAACAACTCTGTGCAAAGATTGCTGAGTTGGGATGGATAGAGAGTGAGTGGGGGAGTGAGTGGGGCGCTGCATGATACTCTCCTTGGCTTTGGCTAAATACTTTGTCAGAGTATCGGATGAAGGTATAAAAGCCATTCTCACTACGTTTGCAATAGATATCAAAGTCAAAGAATGGAAACAGGCTGGATGAAACTTAGGATCCACAAAGATCTTAATAGATGAAATTTAATAGGTCCTGCACCTGGAGCCCTCAAAATTAACTGCAAAGTACTTCTTGGCTGAGTTTTGGCTAATCAACCCACTCAACACATCAAGTAAATAAATAATAAAATAGACAGAAATTAATCCACATTCAAAGATAAGTTTTCAGGCATTAGAGTAAGCAGGAATTCACACATGTCATAAGAGGACCCTCTAAAGAAACTGGAGCCAGAGAGAAAGTTTAAGAGAAAAGCAGTAACTGCTGGTCTTCAGAGACTTCCGAGGAGGTCAGTTGGAATAGGAATCATGTTCTATATGATCATAAGGACTAGAATAAGGACGTTACCATTACTAGATAAAAGAAGGTACTTTTCTCCATTAATCTCTGTGATGCACTTGCCCATGGTGAAGTGGATAATGACATTGTCTGTGGAGCCAGATTTGTCCAGTTCTACTTTTATTAGCTGTGCGACCTTGGGCAGATATATTTGGTCCCTCCCAGTCTCATTTTCCTCACCTGATAATGAGGATGATAATGGGATCCAGGTCATAAGGTTATTGTCAGGATTTAATGAGTTAATATACATAAAAGCACAGACAAAAGTTTACATAGAAATTGCTGTATGTGTTAGCTCCCATTGTTATTAGTAGTTCTAGGAACAGAGAGGGTAATTCCTCCCCCATAAGGAAATATGAGGTTGAAAAAGAAATTTATAGAGGTACTTTTTAAGAAGCTTATGGATCATTTGTAAGCCAGTGTCTAGAGTTGGTGACAGTTTCCCCAGTGTTCTGGTTGCTGGCTCACCTACGTAACTCCCATCAGAGTGCATGGGAAGTCAGCTGCAAGCAATAGCCTTCACCTGGGACCCAGGACAACCTTCTACTTGGATATCTGACATGGTTAGGTAATTTTTTCATTTCTGAGCTCATCTTCCTGCCTTCACACTTTGCATACTTCAGTTTTTCATCTATGTTTCTGGCCTCTGTGTCAATGGCAATTCAGAATCTGTTTTTCTAGCTCACTGTCCTTGACTCTGATCCCAAGTCTTTACTGGGGGAGAAAGAAAGAGCACCAAGAAGCTTTTACTTTTTTTATTTTTTGAGGAAGATCAGCCCTGAGCTAACATCTGCTGCCAATTCTTCTCTTTTTGCTGAGAAAGACTGGCCCTGAGCTAACATCCGTGCCCATCTTCTTCTACTTTATATGTGGGACGCCTGCCACAGCCTGGCTTGATGAGTGGTGCCATGTCCGCACCCAGGATCCTAACAGTGTACCCCAGGCCACCGAAGTGGAACATGCAAAATTAACCACTGTGCCACCGGGCTGGCCCTGAAGCTTTTACTTTTAAAAATTCCCAGGCATCAACTGAAGTCCATAGAACCACAAGCACAAAGCAAATATTAGATTTTCATGGAAAGTGGGAAAAGGTTTCTTTGTGTCTTCAGGAGATCAGAACAAGCTTGACATTTTGGTAGCAGCTAAATCAGTGAGCCACTGCTTCTAAATTGTGGTTTGGGGTCCCTCACACCACTGAGTTATCTACCCTGCGGTCCAACGAAAATTTCTGGATCAAATCTTGGAATCACATTCATCAGCCATTCTGCTCTATCCCTGAACTATACCTTTTTCCTGGATCATTATTCCCCATATTGAATTCCGTGGAAGGCTGGAGTCACAAGATATTAATTATCTCCTTGAAAAAATAAGATCTATGAACAAATGACTTTGAGAAACACTGCATACCATAAACAGTGCTTAGATATTCCCAAGCTTATTAAAACCTCCAAGAACTCCTTCAGTAAGGAATTAATTTAACTGGGTTTAACCTAGTAGTTCCTAGTTTATTCTTTCATAGAATTATTTTTAGTCTGTAGCCCATTAATATGTTATAAATCTAGTATTTGGTAAAAGAGTTTGGTAGCTGTTAATTTTAGCTGCTTTTCTTTGAACACCTACTCAGTATTCATTTATTCTTGAAAACAGCCCTTTAATTAGGACAAGCATATGTCCCAGTTTGCCTGGGATATTCCCAGTGCATTGCCATTGATCCAGTGTAATTATTAATAGTTCCCCCTTTTACTCTCAAAAATGTTCTGATGACCAATTATATAGACACTTGACCTATAAGGTATCTATTATTATTACCTGCTTTTCTTTTGGTTGCCTGTCTACAGTTTATCCTCCCTACTGTAGCCTAAGTTTAAATGAACTTCTAAAAAATGTCAATTAGTTCATGTCACTTCTCAGTTCGTAATCCTCCAATGGATTCCTAGCACCCTCAGAACTGAAATCCCCTAACTGAGTCTCCCAAATCTGTGGGCTTCAAAGACCTAATGAATTAGCTGCTGGCTATTTCTCTGATGTAAGTTGTTACCACTCTCCTGCTTTTCATCCAGCCTCACTGGGCTCCTCACTGTTGCTAGAACACATCTTCCCAAAGTATCTTCTCTTTCATCAGACATCACACATTTGACCCACTGAAGAAGGCACAAACCTTGTAGCCTGACTTCCACCTTCCCTCCCAGCTTTATCTTGCTTTTGACTTATTCTGGACTATTATCTTGTTATCGAACTCTGGAATTATTGTCTTCTTTAACTTTACATCCTGGACCTTTATTAATAAATTCTTTGAGAGAAAGGACTATGTCTCAGTCATCATTTTATATACAGAAGGACAGCGTTTGGAAATAGTAGATACTCAATAAATGCTTACTGAACGAATGATAATAATAGCTAATATTTACTGAGTAATTACCAGGTGATAGCAACTAAACATATTATGTGCCTCATCTCAGAGGTACTTACAATAAGAATGAAGTAAGTGTTTAAAAATTCTTTTTTATATCCCCTTAGCACATCTGTGATTTATTAGAGTATTTGAATACTTTTACATAATTTTGAATAGTAAATACATTACTTCGAGTGAATAAAGAATATTCATTTATTCACTCAATTATTCATCAAATATTAATTATCTGCTTTGTGTTGGGAAATGGTAGTGCAGATAGAAAATTAAGAGGTGCCACAAATCTAGTCACATTCCTGGTTAGAACCCTTCTAGGCCCCGCCCACCTCCCGTTCCCCTGCCACTGCCTTCAGAACAAAGTTCCACCTTCTTAACAAGATGAAGGAGATTTTTCCTGCCTTCTCCTGTCCAGTCCCATCTCTGGCTATCTCACACCTCAAAACTCAGCAAGAGCAAAACATAGAGAGGGAGCAGTCTGGTGCTTTCTCTCGAGGGGCACAGGGTCCAGAAAGCGTTACCAGGGGGCGTTCTGAGGTGCTGAGAATGGTTCTGTTTCTTGATTCAAGTGCTGGGTACATAGACATCTGAGTGAATTGCATTCATGAAAATCCACTGAACTGCAGAGCCTCATGTTTCTGTAGGTATATCATACTTCAGTAAAGAGCAAGAAGATCAAAGCAAAACAACCAAAAAGCCACCTCTTGCAATGCTGAACAATATGTAGTTTCCCATCCCCAATGTGGCATCTTTTCCTCTTTCCTCCAGACTTTTGCATATGCTGCCGCCTCCACCCGCATCCCCACTGCCCTGTGCTATCAACCTTCTCATAGTTCCTATTAAACTGCTTTGCAACAGTCTGTTTCTGTGAGTCTCTGCCCCCTCAGATTCCAAGTTCTTCAGGGCTGTGTCTCCTGGTATGTAACACAGCTCAGAGTACTCAATGAGTCTGGCGACAGAGTCACACAATCACACTGGTGCGATGTGCTGACAGAGCTCAGTTACAGGTGTTCTGGGAATACAATGAAAAAGCACACTGGCATACAAATACACAAACACACAAACTCACAAACATCTTCTACAGTAGGCTGAATCTAAATCAAAAGAGAACATTTGATTTGTGAATTTATCACCCCCAACAACAACAAAATCAACATCAAAAGACTTTTCTATACTGTTATTTTTTCTTTTTTGCTTGAGGAAGATCATCACTGAGCTAACATCTGTGCCAGACTGCCACTATTTTGAATGTGGGATGCCACCACAGCATGGCTTGAGGAGCAGTGTGTAAGTCTGCACCCGGGATCCGAACCTGCAAACCCCAGACTGCGGAAGTAGAGCATGGAAACTTAACCACTTTGCCACTGGGCCTGCTTTTAGAACACTGATGCGTGTATATGGATGCAGCTGTTAAAGATGGAGCTCAAATAAACATCTGTAAACTAAGCATCTTCTTACTCTTCACATAGAGACCCATTGAATAGCTTGTCCTTCATGTTAAAACTGTAGGCCCACGTCAAATTAATTCTTTGAGAGAAAGAACTAATGTCAAGTTAACCCTTTCCAGAGGTCTGTCTATGATTAAATGACAGCCACCTTTCGTCACATGTATTAGCTCTGGTCGATTAGTGGTGGCTGCCTACAACAATCTATTGAGTGACTCTAAGACTAACCTAGGCTCAATCAGTAAGGAGGACATGACTGATGCCTGCCATGGATGCTGCAAGGTCAGGGAGGACAATCAGCGACAGCTTGTCTGGATTCTAAACCATCATTTAACATAACAACAAGGTCATATCCAGATTATCTTTCTGCAGAATTTCTCAGGGCTGGTGACATGTTAGTGTGCCCTCTGAATATCTGAGAGGAGAAGCGTTTTATACATTTCATAGATGCTGTCTTTTGACAACTGGACCTTTTATTTCACCAAAGATGTTGCAGAATAACTCTTTCTCAGACCACATTTTGAAGAATGTGGTTTGGAAGGTTACAACCCTGGGGAACTTTTGGCGATCTGGTTCTCAGACTGCTTAATGAATATTTATTATATATTCCCTTGAAAATAGATAAAATTATCCAGTAAATCGGGCGTATTTTATTTTAGCTAGACCCAAATGGATTATTGAGGGGAAAAATGAGCTTTGGGACGTGCATTATTTATATTGGTTATTTATTTAGTCTGTGTTTCCCGAAAGAGCATAGGCCTAAAATTTGGCTTTGGGACACATGTGTTAAACATAAGCTAAATACATAAATGTGACTTAAATTTAGTTTCTGTGTAATGAAACTTTGGCTGTCTGGTGTTTAGCATACTGTGTTTTTGTTTTTCAATGCTTTATAATGCTCAGGAAGTTACATGATTTAATTTAACAAATTACTATGGCTGTTTATTATTGATATGCTTGTTGACTGTTGATAGTTTAAAAAATGTTACTTATCAGGGCCTATAGATTTATGGGACGTTCAAGAATCCCATTTATTTTTCCTTTTTCTCCCCAAAGCCCCCCAGTACATAGTTGTATATTCTTCGTTGTGGGTCCTTCCAGTTGTGGTATGTGGGATGCCGCCTCAACGTGGCTCGACGAGCAGTGCCATGTCCGAGCCCAGGATCCAAACCAATGAAACACCGGGCCGCCTGCAGCGGAGTGTGCGAACTTAACCACTTGGCCATGGGGCCAGCCCCTCAAGAATCCCATTTTTCATTTAGGTCTCTAATTTCATTTGCTTTTCCTTTCCCCTACTTGCATCACCATGGATATTCATCTTTTTTTTTTTTTTTTTACTAGCAAAGATTCACCCTGAGCTATCATTGCCAATCTTCCTCTCTTTCCACGCCCCCCGTTTTGTTCCTCCCCCAAAGCCCCAATACACAGTTGTATATTCTACTTGTAAGTCCTAGTTCTGCTGTGTGAGCTGCTGCCACAGCATGGCCACCAACAGACGATTGGTGCAGCTCTTTGCCCAGGAACTGAACCTAGGCCACTGAAGCAGAACATGCTGAAATTTAACCACTAGGCTATAAGGCCTGACTCAATATTTATCTTTTTAAGGCAATACAATATTGAAATTAATAGTAGCAAAATCATCTCTGGGGAAACAATATAGTAAATTATCTTGAACGTGTGGTAGAGTAGAAATAGAGTGGTAGGTGAAATTGACCTGTATCCCTTTGCACACACATGATAAAATGTGAAGAGAAAAGAGATAAGCCTCATTACATTCTCTTTGCAAAAAAATAAGGAACCCAGGGGCCGGTCCCGTGGCCAAGTGGTTAAGTTCACGTGCTCTGCTGCAGATGGCCCAGTGTTTTGTCGGTTCGAATCCTGGGCATGGACATGGCACCGCTCATCAAGCCACGCTGAGGTGGCATCCCACATGCCACATCTGGAAGGACCCACAACTAAGAATTTACAACTATGTACCGGGGGGCTTTGGGGAGAAAAAGGAAAAATAAAATCTTTAAAAAAAAAAAAAGGAACCTATTTCTGTATAATTTTTATTGCCATGGTTAATTGTTTATTGCCATAGATATATTTCATTATAATTTTCATTAAACTAGTACACAACTCTACAATATTGGTGAAAATTGTGTATTGCATGTTGAATTCCTGAAGGTCCTATGTTCACAAGCATCATCTAAAATGTAAGTTGAACGTCAAGTAGAGTTCTTGTTCTCCATTTTAGATTTATGAATTGCAATTTAAATGCGATGTAACATGTACGTGATATGGGTCTCTGAAAACAATAATAACTTTCATTTAAATGATTCATAGCTCATTTTATCATTTTTGATAAAAGTCATCTTTGCTACATAATAGTGAAGAGTTGGGGGTAAGGATGTAAAAATTTTGACACACATTTATTAAACATAGTAATATGATAGAGGAAGATAATGGAGTATAGTCACAAAATAATAGTTTAACCTCTATTTCTTAAAAATGTCCAGTCAACAATTTGGAAATGTTTGTTTATAAAGAGCAATCAGTATTATTTCTTATGTAGTTGATACTCAGAAACACTGTTTCAAACGACTAGTCTACTCATTAAACAGATTAAATTAAATGGATAATAATCTGAGAAGAATAACATAGTTTGCTCTTACTTCTTTTTAGACACTACATTGAATACTTTCTGTTCATGAATTTTTTCACACATTAGTTTATTTGTTTCCATTTTCAAAAGACCAAGAAACAGTTGTGGGACAATGTAACACAGAGGCTAAGCACAGGCTTCAAATCTCGGCTCTTCTGTTCAGTGGGTGTGTTACCCTGGGCTTATTACTTAACCTTTCTGTGCATCACTCTTTATCTGTGAAATGGCTGCCTATCTTATGGGGTGAGTGTTAGGATTAATAAATTAACATATGTGACTTGCTTAGAAGCATGATTGGAAAATAGTAGAGCTCAACACACATCAAGATAGTTATTTGGTAACTTGCCCAGCATGGCAAAAAGAAGCATAGTTGCGATTTGATGGATTTGTCTGAATCTAGAATTTAGGGTTTTAACCAAAATTACTTTTTATTTTATACTATATATTTTATCTGCATGGGTAAAGCAGTGGTAAAATTAAGAAATAATGTGTTAAAATTATATTTCTTTATATGAAATTTAACAATATCTTGCAACTGATAATAGTTTATAATATCATTTCATCTATGATTGCATCTTATTTGCCAGAGGGCAAGCTGCTGGACAGACTACAGGATGGAGTTACAATTACTCTTATATATTATTATTAATTGCAATATAATGCATTACTCTGAATCAAGTAAATATTCAATGGATTGTTCTATCGCGACCTAAAACACACCGTGTTCAGGAAATGATTTAAGAAATGTCTCGTTAACTGGTGCCCTTCTCTTCTATTACGATATGACTTCGTTTTTGAAATTGTTTTTTTGTATGTCTAATGTTCATGATATATATCTGCATTTATTGATTTTTGATATTTTAAATGATAGTTTCCAGGCTCACCTTCATGGTATGATTTGGAGTAGGGGAGGAACTCAATGCTCACAATCAACTAATCCAAGAGTGTTTTATCAATATCTCCCAAATGCTCAACATTAGCACTGGGTTGATTGTAGAAATTGAATTGAAAGACATTTAAGAATTCTTCTATACTTTCCTTAAATGTAATCACTCTTCTGTTTAACATTTCTAGGGGGGAAATCAGTCTCTTAAAAAAAACCCAGTTGATTTTAATATTGCTTACAAAGATGGTACCACCATTTATTGGTCATTACACTAAACTCTTCCTTTGCATTTTGCCACTTAAAGACTTCGTTATTGTTTTTGCTGCTGTTGTCAACAATTTACAGAAAAGGAAAGAGAGGCTTACAGAGATGATGTTACCGGTCCAAAGTCATACAGCTAACACTAAATTGAAGATCCAGAAGGAAACTCAGGCATCTGACTCCAAGCCCCGCTCTACAGTCATAGCTCTGACCCACTATCTTGAATAGTCTTCTTTACCCTGAGCTGAAATCTAAAGGCGTTATTTATTTGCTCTCTACCTGCATTCAATCCAGAATCTTTTTTTGCAGGATTCTGAGAGTCCAGTCTCCATTTCCTACCTAAAAGGAAGGAGTCTTTTGTGGCCCCATATATTTTCTCGTTATTTTGGCTAGCATTAGTTTCTTATTCACATATTTTGATATATAATAAATTAATATAGCTTCTGCATAAAATCTCATACTCTTCCTCCAAAGTTCTTGACATTTAGAAAGGAAAGAGGCAAAAAGTAATGATCTGCCTATTCCTTAGAAAACTGATGCTATCCAAAATTAATACACCCTTTCAAGATAGCTGTTTGATAATTTGCTAAAACAATATCAAGTTTTATTTAGTAGCTGTTGTTAAGAAACATAATGCCACATTCACAAATATATGTATTTTACCTTTCAGTAATTGTGGCTAGCCTTCATGTGAGTTTCAGGCTAAGGAGGATGAGATATGTTAAATAGATCCATATGAATCCTTTATTATAGAGAAAACTTCTTTTTAAATCTGCTGAAACTTTTAAATAGAAGCTTCCTGTCAGCAAAAATTACATCCATAAAACTTCCAAGAAAGTCACCTTTTGAGGAAAGAGCACATTTTTTTTTTTGTCTTCAGCTGTGGTTCTGTTAAACTCCTCCTGCTGAAATAAATTGACCTGGTTACCATGTTTTTATTGCAAAAAGGAAGTGTTTCTCAATCCTGGCTCACATTAGAATTTCGTGGGGTAGATTTAAAAAATAAACTGTCCTTGCCTGGACTCCGTGAGCATATTCAGTTCATCAGGGGTGCAGTGTGAACATCAGCCCCTGTGAGTGGTTCTAACGTGTAGAGTTGAGAATCGTGACTCATCTCAGGGGAAGAAGTCAGTGGCATAGGAAAGGCCATTTTCTCCTCAGCAACACTAAGTGCCATGGGAATTTGTTCCCCTTTCATTACTTTAGAGACCTTAAAACTACCTTTAAAAATTCTCTGGCATGGAATTTTCTTCCAATATCTTACAAAGGCTGTTGAGAATATCACGTAACTTTAAGATTAAGAAGTTGAAAGAAGTGTAGCATGGGTGGACAAGTGCTGATCAGAAGACCAGGTGGTCTGGATGCTGGGGAAGCTTCCCCTTTCATTGGTTGACATTGGGGACAGTATACAGCCTGTCTGGTCTTCAAATTCCTCTCCAGTACCGTCCGCTAGTCTCATGCCTTCTGTCATTTTTAAAGATCTTGAAATCCTCAGTGATTTGTCTGGGACCACTCAATGTCCCACAGTTTTGAATCACCTGATAAAATTTTATTTTATTTAAAGTTCCTAAGGGGATTATTTTTAGAGTAACGAATGCTATCGTTTCCTTGAAAACTTAACGACTTTTCCTGCCGGCCAAAATTTTCCATGCCTCTGGAAAAGTAAATCTATTCTTACTTTCATACAAACTCTCCCCTACATTCAGGGAAATCATTCCCCATCAAAGCCCCTAAAAACACATCAATCAGGCCAAGGATCTCTCCAGTCTGGCCGTATCCTATAGACATAAGCCTCAAACCTGTCCTCCACGCTCTCAGGACAAATTGCAACTTTTCTATCATTTTTGGCCACCATGAATTTGATTCATACCTCAGCTAACTATAGCATAGAGCACTTTTTTCCCACATGAAACTGTCAATACTTCCAATTATCTTCTCAAAAATATAATCTCCTCAAGATTTTCTACAGGTTTAGTCATCACTGAATGCTTAAGAAGTCATGAGTCAAAACAGCGAGTAGCTTGACTTTTTGTCAATTTTTTCCATAGGTGTTGACATACCGTGTACAAAAATAGCAGTAGGTCATTCCTTATTACTTATATGACACTTCTTAAATTTCTTTCCCAAAGAAAAACAGGAGCACACATTTCTCACGAGGAATCCACAACTTGAAATGTACTTGGCAGTAAGCAAATGAGAAAACAGTAGATGATGTCATATATGCATTGCACTGATCACAAATAGTAGTGACATAATTTATAACAACCTTTTACATATTGAAAATTGCCAAAACTCCTGCTGTGCTATTCCTTTTGGAAAGCCAGTTGGTATGTAGTGTTTAATTAAGTATTTTAAAACCATCCTTTTGTAGGCCTGTTCCACTTTAGCTAAAGTTATGACAGCTTGTCTCTGTTAGTTTAAAAAAAGAAGGCATGGTTTATTGCCTCGGTCTCTCTCTTGCAGATACAGAATATTAGTATTTTTAAGTGAAGTAAGATACCCTATTTTAGAGATGAGGAAAGGGGAAGTTTAAATGTGTTGTTAATTTCATGTGTTGTCAGTGTAAATAGACTGGAAACGAAAAGGAATGATTCAGTAAAAACAACCATATTTTAGTATTATAACTATTTTAATAATTATAGTGTATTATTATTGAAAGAAAGCCATGTTTTCTCTTTCTCTGCCACTGTTGTGGTATGATGGAGCAGTTACAACTTGAAAGAAACCACAAACAGTCATTTCAGCTCTATACCTTAAGTGAATGGCCTTTCCCAGCTATACAATTTTTCCGAAGATTTCCTTAGTCAGTATTACAAACTATTTTGTTATTTTCTTACACTTGTTTGTTAATCATTTTCCATGTCATGTTTTGTCATCAGGGAAAGAAAAATCACATCCAATTTTTCTTTCTTCTTCCCTCTCATGCTATACCATAAGACTGAAAACTTATAGGTAAATGAAGAGTTGGTTCAACTCTTACTTGAAATATAGACATATGGTTCTCAACAAGAGAAATTTTGAATTTAAATTCCATTATCTTGTATAAAAATTCTTTTAATTCAATCTTGGAAAAACAGACACATTTTATAGATGCGGCCTGTGATATTTTTCTTTGACTTGTGTTTGGCAAGAGTTCACTGATTTGCTAATAATTTTAAAAGAACTGCTTTAATGGTCTAATTATTACAACTTGATAATTAGCTCGAGTAGCATTTCAAAGTGTAATTGTTATGATTTGGCTGGGTTAATAAGGATTCTAGAAAATAGAGTCACATAGACGCTGGTATTGTTCCTATCTTCGCATTCATAGTTTTTCTTTGGACCCCAGAGACAAACAGTAAATAGCTTTTGTTCTTCTGCCACAATCTACTATTCCCAAAACATCACTGATGGCAAAGCTATAATAACTTTCGTAAAAATTTCCTCTCAAGTTCCTAAGTTTTGTCATTAACAAAATAGAAAGAAAGAAAAATGTTAAAGGTACTGAGAATAGCCCAGTGCTTACAGCTGGTTTCAGCAATTTCAACTTGCGCAAGACCCCATGTTTGTGAAAGCAACCCAAGAATCTTTTGAACAGGATGTAATCAACCTCCGATCTGCTGAGAAACACTGCAAAAATGACTTCAGCTGCCAAAAATAATAATGTCGTTTACAAGCAGCTCTTCCTATGTCTAAGGAAGAACTAGCCACACATGTGAGATTATGCTGGCTTCAGAGGAGCAAGCAAGAAAAAGGGCAAACCCTACCTACCCCACCCTAAAAACACAGTATCAGAACCCACGAGAAGCTGTGGCCCCTTCCAAAGGTGCTGGCAATATCGAGGGAGATGCATATCCACAAAAATCTGAACGGTAAGTGACCCTGGACAAAGGGATTATATTTGGCAGCAATTCTGTGCTGTCACTTTCCTTCTGTAACCAAGCTGCCCTGTCTTGTGAAGGCAGAGCTGTTAAATACCTCTTTGTCACCAGCCCCAACCCAAATCTTTCTTTTTTCCGAAATATTATCTGGCAGCTTCCCTTAAGGGACGTAAGAGCTCGGGACGGAATATTCGTGAATGATCCTTTAGATAAGTTTCATCACAAAAGCCCTGCACCTACCTCTGTCAAGCCTGGGCTGTTCAGTCGGCATGGGCTGGATATGGAAAAAGACCCGGTATGATGGCTTCTTCAAATTTACCAGAAAGCAAGGACCTGGGATGCTTGTCCTTTAAGTGTCTCTAAACATGGTTTGCATAGCTGGATCTCTGCTTATCTGTGCCTTTCGGCTTTCGCTTCCATACATGGATCTGTTCCCAACAGTAACTCCAAGCTGTCGAAAAGAAGCTATCTGGCAGCTCTCCGCTTCATCCAACACATGGATGATAAAAATACACATATAGAGATCCTTCCAGCCAGGCCCATTCCCCACCCCACGATCCTGCCACTATGCCTTTTTGCAAACACACTTTCTGATTAGCATTTCTACTCTCCAGGCGCTTAGAGAACAACCAGTTATTACCTGACTCCCACATAGAGCTTTTAGGATGTGAGTTTGCTCAGCTTTATGAAAGCAGAGACGCGATTATGGTTCCTTACTCAGGTCTTCATCCTTAAAGTGTTTAGTGATGAGGTATACATGGGACCTGAGAAATGTTCAGTGAATGAACGAATGGCTGAACAAATGGATAACATTGCACCCAATGACTAACTACATAATGTATTTATTGAATTGGGAATAGTTGTTAACACTCTGGATTGTTTGTCTTAAATGATAAGGTAGCAGCAGGTCAAAGTAATCAAATCTCTAAGAGAGAAGGAGGGGCCAGTTTCTCGTTTGAACAGTTTCTCATCTAGGATATTGTGGCAGTTTCTATTAAACTACCTTCTAGCATGTGGTTTGAGATTTAGAAATTTTTTTTAATGTTAAAGAATATAACCCTGAATAGAATACTAATTACTATATTTGTTACCTGTCAGTGATACTTTAATGACACATGACTGTGACCTAGATTTTAAGTGGTGGGGAGTGGGGGGTGAACCCTGCTCTGTGCGTGAGAGGTGACAGGCACCCCTCGGAGGGCTGTGGGAACTCTGCTTAGCTAGCCACTTCCTTCAAAATTTAGCTTCTCAGTTTTTAAATTTATTTCTCTCCTTTTCTCCAATTTGTTGTTACTCTTGTGTAACAAGAGGTCAGATTATTATGAAAGAGAGAGAAGCAAAATTTCCAAATCATTTTTCCATTGGTTAATTTTTTTTCAAAATCACGTTAAAATTCTTGTAGAGTCTCTTGTGTGAAGAAGAAAAATGACAGCTCAAGCATACAGGGATAATTCCTTTTGGTATACCTAAATGGAACTAATTTGCTTAAAACATTCCAGAGGAAAAAGGGAGGGAGAGATAAAACAGGGTTGGCAAAATGATAATTGTTGCAGGTGGTCGATAGGGGGCTCATGACAGTGTCCTCTGTACTTTGTATGTTTTTAGATTTCTATAAAAGAAAAGAGAGAGGAGTATAAAACAGATATATTAATGGCAAGTTTGAAGAATCCTAGATTTGAGTAATCTCTGTGCAACAGCCAAAACAAGAAGGGGCAAGATTGTATTTTTTTAATTCAAAATATTCTGATATTCCAAGCTTCACCTCCCTACCTACAATCAGATATATATTCTATATAGTAATACATGTTATATATATATAATCTATATAATATATAATATCTGCATAATAATACATTCTATGTAATAATAATTTATATCTAATGGAAGTTAAGCTATGATATTTAAAAAGCTGACCACATGTAGCTCAGTGATGTACATGGTAGATAGTTACCTTACTCAGGACCCTTTCAATACCCTCTCTTCCCTTGCCTTTTTCTTCTTTAGGAATCCAAAAGCAAAACTCTTTTTTCTCACTGTCCCAAGCAGCTAGAGATCATGTAACACGTTTCTGGCCAAGCAGGTGTCAACAGGGTCCCCCGGTGAGACTTCAGGAAAGCATTTATGTATCCTTCAGAAAGAGCCAGGCTCGGCTTTTGCCCCTTTAGTCCCTGTACCCCACCTCCACCACCTCTTTCATTCCTAGAGAACAAGCTTGAAGCCTGAAATTGCAGCAGCCATTTGGTGACCGGGAGGGGACAAAGGCCTGTGTGGTAAGGAAGGTGGAGGAGACAGACAGAAGAACTTCAGTTCCTGTCAGCGTCACTCAGTCACTGTAGCAGTCTTGAACTGCCCACCTCTGGACTTGTCATGTGAGAAAAACAAAACCATAGTTATTACAAAATGTAGATTCTAGCTTATGAACTCAGGTCTCAAATTAAAGGACTGTGTTCTGATCCTGGCTCTGTAACTTGCTAGCTGTGTGACATTGGTCATGTCGCAGAGTTCTATTTCTCCTCAGTTAGTCAAGAGACCACTTGACCTTCTTATCCTAGAATTATCCTATGAATTAACATGTTTAATATATTTTCATAAATTGTAAGGGATATATCAGTGTAAGGTATTCTTTAGTTACTATATGGGGTCGTTGATACATGGGACCCAGAGTTACATATCACAGAGCCTGGAAGTCTGCTTTCTGTTCACAGAAGGGTTTGCAGAAACTTTGGCTTAACTGAAAATGTCTTGGGAATTCTGCTCTTAAGTTGGGAACATCCAACATAGGAAAAGCTTGTCTATTCCAAAATGTGTTTGCCCATTTTGGGTCAGCCAAACAAGTTGGCACGTTCTCGGTGAGGTTTATTGTGGAAGGCAGTTTCCCGTCTTACCTTGAATAATTATCACTCTCAGCTTGGGAGATCTTTCCCAACTCTGGAGGATGCTGTGGGGTGCAGGTATAGGAAAAGATCTCCTGACAAAGAGGTTAAGGGCTATCATGCTGCCAAAGAAAGAGGTCAAATTTCTTTTCGAAACTTGCAAATGCGGAAGTCAGGATTTAACGTATTGACATCAATTTGCCTGACTCCATGAAGAAGGATATAATTCAGTGCATCTGGGATACAGTACATCTGGGCACGCTATTTTACCATGGGGTACTTTGCACAGGCTGCTCCTTTTGTTAGAATGTTCTGTACCTCCCCCGAAAAGATGTACACACATGCATGCACTCCACCTTTGTCTGCCAGATGAACATATCCTCAGTGTTTTATGACTCACCTCAGTGTCTCTTCCTTTCTGAAATGTTTCCTGACCTCCCCACCAGCTATTCTAAAGCACATATGGCAACTTATTGTCATTTTTTCCTACCTCTCTGCCCTTGACTGTGAGCTCCTGGAGAACAGGGGCCTCGTGTTATTTGCCTTTGTATCCCCAAAATCCATTACAGTGTCTTTTTTTTTTTTTTTTGAGGAAGATTAGCCCTGAGCTAACTGCTGCCAATCCTCCTCTTTTTGCTGAGGAAGACTGGCCTTGAGCTAACATCTGTGCCCATCTTCCTCTCCTTTATATGTGGGACGCCTACCACTGCATGACTTGCCAAGCGATGCCATGTCCGTACCCGGGATCCGAATCTGTGAACCCTGGGCCGCCGAAGCGGAACTTGCGAACTTAACTGCTGCGCCACCTGGCTGATCCCCAGTGTCTGTCTTATAGTAAGCAAACCTTAACAAATTTGTGGAAGAATTACATGCATTGATAAATGAGTGAAAAACGGATAAATGGTAGTTCACTCTCAACTAGTGACCATTAGCCTGGCAGCCTTCCCTGCTGTGTAAGGCATGAGAATCTCAAATTCCCCACTGCCCATCTGGGTAGAGACTGTCAACTCAAAGGAGACAGAAAACAGAGTGTCCAAAAACAGACATTATCCTGACTAAGCTGGGCATTACCCTGACTAATGTTTCTAGTTGCCCAAGGCAGTGGGCTAGTATGCTAGCACAGATTGTTCAGTGTGGATATCTGACACAAATTATTAGTATTAAAGAGGGGATGAAGAGTGTAACTTTTAAAAAGATCAGAGATATTCAATTTTTGGTGATTTAAAAAATATTTTTCTTCTTTTATCTAAGGATATGGGGGGAATCTTTTATAAAATACTTGAGGCACACAGCAAGTTTTCAAAGGATTTGAAGGCAAATGAATAGCAAAATATTCATTTTTATCTTTCAAGACTAGATATGAGAAAAAGAGATTAAATACGACTTTTACTTACCCTTAAGAACCATCTCAAACGTCACCTCTTCCAAGTAGATTTTCTTGACCTGTTCCCAGCACCACCATTGATGTAGGAATTAAATTTTGTCTCAGTTGGGTTCCCTTACCACAATGGCCAGGTTTCTTTTTTTTAACATCTTTATTGAGATATAATTCACATACCATACAATTCACTGAGTTAAAGAGCACAATTCAATGATTTTTAGTATATTCACAGATAAGTGCAACCAACACCATGATGAATTTTAGAACATTTTCATCACCTTCCGATCCCTCCATACTCCCAGCCATAAGCAACCATTAATCAACTTCCTATCTCTATGTATTTTCCTATTCTGGACAGTTATATGAATGGAATCATATAATAAGTGGTCTTTTGTGACTTGCTTCTTTCACTTAGCGTAATGTTTTCAAATTTCATCCATTTGTAGCATGAATCAGTACTTCATTCCTCTTTATGGCTGAATAACATTTCCTTGTATAGATACACCATATATTGCTTATCCAATCATCCATTAACAGACATTGAATGATTTCCCCCTTTTAGCTATTATGAATAGTGCTGCTATAAACATTTGTGAACAAGTTTTTGTTTGGGCATTTGTTTTCATTTCTTCTGGGTATATACCTGGGCATGGAATTGCTGGGTTTTATGGTAACTCTATGTTTAATCATCTAAGAACTTGCCAGATTGTTTTCCAAAGCCGCTGCACCATTTTACATTCTCACCAGCAGCGTATGAGTATTCAATTTCTCCACATGCTTGCTATCTGACTTTTTGATTCTAGCGATCCTTAATGTTTGTGATGTGGTTTCTCATTGTGGTTTTAATTTGCATTCCCTGATGACTAATGATGTTAAGAAGTCTTTTATGTGCTTATGGCTTATTTGCATATCTTACTTGAAGAAATGTTTATTCAAATTCTTTGTCCATTTTTAAATTAGGTTGTCCTTTTATTATTGAGTTGCAAATGTCCTTTATACATTCTACGAGTCCTTTATTGAATATATAATTTGCAAATATTTTCTTGCATTCTGTGAATTGTCTTTTCATGTTCTTCTCTTTTCTTTTTTTTAAAGTTTGGCACCTGAGCTAACAACTGTTGCCAATCTTCTTGTTTTTTTTCTCCCCAAATCCCCCCAGTACATAGTTGTATATTTCAGTTGTGGATCCTTTTAGTTGTAGCATGTGGGACGCCACATCACCATGGCCTGAAGAGTGGTGCCATGTCCGTGCCCAGGATCCGAACCAGTGAAACCCTGGGCTGCCTAAGTGGAGTGCAGAAACTTAATCACTCAGCCATGGGGCCGACCCCTCTTTTCACATTCTTGATAGTATTCTTTGAAGCACAAAAGTTTTAAATACCGATGAAGTCCAATCCTTTGCAAAATCTGAAGTCATTAAGATTTGCCCCTATGTTTTCTTCTAAGAGTTTTACAGTTCTAGCTCTTACATTTACGTCTTCCATCCATTCTGAGTTAACTTTTCTATATGAAATGAACTTCATTCTTTAGTATGTGGATATCCATTTGTCCTAGCACTGTTTGTTGAAAAGACTATTCTTTCTCATTGAATAGTCTTGCTACCCTCATTGAATATCAGTTGAACTTAGATGTATAGATTTATTTCTGAGTCTCGATTTTTTCCTATATGTCTATCCTTGTGCCAGTAACACACTGTCTCCATGACATTACTTTATAGTAAGTTTTGAAATCAGGGTGTGTGAGTCCTCCTGTTTTGTTTTTCTTTTTAAGGATTGTTTTGGCTATTTTGGGTTACTTTCAATTCAGCATGAATTTTAGGATCAGTTTGCCAATTTCTTTAATAAAGTCAACTGAGATTCTGATAGGGATTATGTTGAATCTGTAGATCAGTTTAGGGAGTACTGGTATCTTAACAATATTAAGTCTTCTGATGCATAAACATAGGATGCTTTCCATTTATTTAGATCTTCTTTAATTTCTTTCAACAATGTTTTGTTGTTTTCAGAGTGTACATTTTGCACTTCTTTTGTTAAATTTATTCCTGAGTATTTTATTTTTTTTGATTCTATTGTGAATGAAATTGTTTTCTTAATTTCATTTTCATGAAGCCATCTGGGCCTTTGTTTTCTGTATGGGTAGTTTTTTGAATATGAATTCAATCTCTTCATTATTATAGCTTTATTCCATTGTCTGTTTCTTCTTGAATCAGTTTAGGTAGTTTGCGTCTTTCTAGGAATGTGTCATTTCATCTAAGTTATTGATTTGTTAGCATAAAATTGTTCAAAGTATTCCTTTTGATCTTTTTATTTTTGCAAGGCCAGTTATAATGTCTCCTCTTTCATTTCCAAATCTTGCAATTTGAGTCTTCTCTCTTTTTTTCTTGGTCAATTTAGCTAAGCATTTGCCAATTTAGACTTATAATTGTTATAGCTTTCTGATGAATTGGACTTTTTCCATTATAAAATGTCCCTCTTTATCTCTAGTAGTGTTTTCTATTTTAAAGTCTATTTTTGTCTAAATTAGGATAGCCACTTCAGCTTTCCTGTGATTATTTGCATCACGTGTAGTTTTCCATCCTTTAACTTTCAATCTATTTGTGTCTTTTGATCTAAAGTGTGTCTTCTGTAGACAGCATGTCATTGGATTGTGATTTTTTGTTTGCTTGTTTTTAATTCAGTCTGACAATCTCTGCCTTTTGATTGACTTGTTTAACCTACTCACATTTAATGTCATTATAGATACAATTACATGTACGTTTCATTTTACTTTTTGTTTTCTATATGTCTCATTTCTTTTTTCCTTTATTCCTATTTTACTGCTTTCTTTTGCATTGTGTGAATAATTTCCAATGTAGCATGTTAATTCTTTGAATGATTTTTTCACTACATTTTTGGATTATTATTTAGTGGTTGCTCTAATGTTATGAGATACATCTTAACTTACCAGAATCAGCTTCAGATTTAAACTAGCTTAATTCCAATGATATAGAGAAATGTTGCTCCTATATAGAGCTATTTCTTTTTCTCCCTTTATGTGGTATTATTTTTATATGTATTATATCTATTAATGTTACAAAACCAGAGTACATTGCTACAATTATTAGGTTATCATTGTAGTCACTTTCTTAGCCCAATATAACTTTGCTCCCACTACCTCTTTTGTGCTATTATTGGCAATGTGTATTACACATATATTACATTTCTATGTATTATAGGCCTAACAATACATTCTATATAGAATTTTATAGAATTGTTCTTTAAATCAGTTAGGAAATGGAAGGAGAAAAATGTGCATTTATCGCGTCTTTCAGAATTGCATAATTACATTTCCCAGTGCTCTTTCTTCATGTGGCTTCACATTACCATCTGGGTTCATTTTCTTTCAGCCTGAAGAACTTTTAGTATTTCTTATGAGGCAAGTCTGCTATCAACAAATTCTCTAAGCTTCTGTTTATCTGGAAAAGTCTTTATTTTTCCTTATTCTTTAAAAGATAGCTTTGCTGGTCATAGGATTCTTGCTTGCTAGTTTTTTCTTTGAACACTTTGCATATGTTATGCCACTGCCTTCCGGCATATACTGTTTCTGCTGAGAAGTCAGACATTAATCTTATTGGAGTTCCCTTGTAAGTGACACAGTGTTTTTCTTGTGCTGCTTTCAAAGTTTACCTTCGTCTTTGACTTTCAGCATTTTTACCATGATGTGTCTATTCCTGGTGTTTAGTTGGAGTAAGCAGTTATTCTAAATGTTTTCTGTCTTTCTAGATAGCCCCTCTCCTGGGCCTTTGGCTAGGGAGAGAAGGTTTTTATTAGGACATTTTTTTTCCAGCTCCAAGTGTGGGATATCTGAGGCCAAAAAAAAAAAAACCCAGTGAACTCATCATCATGTTGTTGATGAGTCCCAAGACCCCTCACTGGTCTCCCTTCTCCTCTCAATCTTTCAGAGTTTTATGCCTGTTTGATATATAACGTCTGCTTTTTCAGTTGTACTCAGTGGGGGAAATAGAGAAAAGCATGTCTACTCCATATTTCTGGAAGCAGAAATCTGAACCTCCTATCTCTTAAGAAGTATTTACTTATTTCCCTTTTACCAGGTACAATAATGGCTAAAATCAGTTGTATTTGCCCTATGGCTGGGTAAACAAATGCTTCTTTCCTTCAGTTAACATTAGGTTTTCCAAATACTGCCAGGAAAGAAATGAATAGGAAAATATAAACAAACAAAAGAAGCAAAGTGACAAATGAATAAAATAGATTTCAAATTTAGAGAGATGATATGTAAATTTGAGCATAATAAATAGTATTTAAAAATTTAAGGTTGAATCATTTACAAGCTTCTTAACTTTTTTGTTATGTTTTGTTTTGATTTTTAATCCAGGGTTTAAAAATGAGAATTGCTGGACTTAGGTGTTGTGGAAGTTAGCTGTACATGATGTGTTAATTAGGAGAGGTTGTGGAAGCATCAATATTATAACCTGATGACAGCAACTTAAAATTTAATAGACCCTGGGACTTGGTAATTACTTCCACTGGAATACATTTCATTAACTATCTTAAACCAAATAAAGTTGCAATGGAAGTTCTTTTTTAATCCTCACTTTTGAATGCTAATATCCAAGTTTGAATTTAACATTCAATAAGAATTGCTAATTTACTTAGTTTGCTCCTTAAAGTTTTTGTTAAATGTGGCCAAATCTATCTCATTATTCAAAAATACAATCATTCTACAAAATTAGAGACCCCATCAAACTTTCTTCTAAAAAACAAAGTCCTGTACTTTCAATTTAGTATCTTGTTTTGAAGGACATCTATTATCTCTTCTATTTTTTTTTCTTCACTATTCCTGAGTTATTTCAACAATTTCCATGATCACAACTGTAAGGCACAAGCTACTAATTTTCGTACATCTATCTGTCTTCATCACACCCTTCCTTCTGTATTCTCTGTATATTTCCAATGTGTATTTGACCTTTCCTCTTGGATATATTGCAGTGACCCCAAACAAAATGTTCCAAACTAAACTTCTTAGCTCTCTCCCACTCAAAACATTCTTCCTTGTATTGCTTTCCTCTTCATAAGTAGGGGCAACACCCATTCAGTCTCTCAAGCTGGAAAGCTTAGTGAAATGAGTTCCTTCTCCACCCACTCTATGTCTAAGTCACCACAAATTCCGTAAGATTACCACAGATATCTCTTGAATCCAGTCTTTTTTCCAACACTGTTTTCATGACTTTCATTATTTCTTTCCTGGAAAGAGCTTCTGATCTGATCTTCCTAATACCAGTCTTTTCCTACATAGGTTCGTTTTTCATTTGAGTTACATTCCTCAGATATAAATCTATAATGAAACTATCAATGACAGCAAATCTCAATATTCATTATTCTGCTAAAACCATGTCAGGCTTCCAAGTGATCACAAGATACACTTCAATCTTCACTGATGTCCTGTCCAGTTGCATCTCCCACACTCTCTCCTCTGTAACTTATTCTTTAATTTTAATGAACTCTTCATTACACCTCACATACATCACAATCTCTATGACTAAGCTATTGCACATGCTTTTATTATCACTTAGAAATCCTTTTCTTTTCAAAGTCCTCTTTATCCTTAAGATCAAACTACAAACCACCTCTATGAAGACTTCCTTGAATTCTCCATCTGTTCTCCAACTGAACTTTGCTAATGCTTCTTTGTACAATTTATGGTGCTGTATTGACACTTCAATTACACCATGACTTCCTTGAGTGCTGGCACTGCATCTTATTTACTGTTTGATCTAGCACATGAACAGTGTTGGACACTTAGTAAGTGTTGTACAACATGATGAAGGGCAGCATATGACAGGTTGAGGGGATTAGAATTTATTAGGGCCAAGGGGGAGCCAGAGGGCCTTTTTAAACAGGCAAGTGAGCAATCTGGAGGCAGGAAGGGGCTTGCTGTTGCTATTTATACAGATCTATAGCTTCGTAAATGTTTTGATTATTTTATTATTGACCATCATTATCTCTCTTTCACGTAATAGAGAAATTGACCACTACCCTCTGTAGTTTTCATTAAAGTATTATAAATTTTTGACTTAATGGAAATAGACAGCTTTATTGGAAAAGCTGTATGAATTTAATATAACTCCATGGCTAGTAATTTTCTGACATGGCTCAATCTTTTAAAAATTCAAGCATAAGGCAGAGAGCTGGTTTCCCCTGCCTCTGGTGGCCCTGAAACATCAGCATTCATGGAGATAAACTCCCCAAATTCTTTTTCTTTTTCTTTTTTTTTTTTTGAGGAAGATTAGCCCTGAGCTAACTGCTGCCACTTCTCCTCTTTTTACTGAGGAAGCCTGGCCCTGAGCTAACATCCGTGCCCATCTTCCTCTACTTTATATGTGAGATGCCTACCACAGCATGGTTTTTGCCAAGTGGTGCCATGTCCACACCCGGGATTCGACCTAGCAAACCCCGGGCCACCAAGAAGCAGAACGTGCGAACTTAACTGCTGCGCCACTGGGCCGGCCCCCTCCCAAAATTCTTGTTTGATATTTCTTCTGACTTTCAATTTTCCCTCTTGTTAACCAGTATGTTTTTTGTCGGTTCCTTCTCCTCCAGACTGACTGAATGACTTTCAATCATATCCTTCTCCCTACTGTGGTATCGCCATAGATTGAGGGCTGCATAACCACCCCCTTGTTTTGCAGGGCTGCACAAACTGCCTCAACCATATATTGCTCTTACAGATAGCCCAAGGGCAGGAGTACATGCAAATGGTCATTAAAGACATGAGACCTGGAGCTAGGAACAGGGCAAAAATTGACAAATGAAGCACCAGATTATAAGGTATATATTAATATGAGATGTCTAAAATATAGCCTCTTACATAATATGTGAGATTAAATTCCATTTTTTCCACTACCATGTGCCCTAATTCTAACAAAATATCACATCTTCAATACTTGTGTTCATTTTTAATAAAAAAGTTGTAGTCTATCTCAGAAGCATACTAGCTAGTGAAACCTGGAAGTAACTTTTCTACTTTATGATCAAGCACTGAAGTGTTTGGAAGGAAATGGAACTCTTCAACTTTGGTGGCATTCTCAGATGGAAGTTTCACAAATCCAAAACAATGAGCTTTCAGTCCACCTACTGGTGCTGCTTGTCTCTCAGTCCTCAGCAGGAACCAGGCCTGGGCCCCAGCGAGCAGGCAGGAGACTGCCCTGCCTACAGGCTTGCTGCCTAGCCTTTCTTAAAACTGCAGCCCCACTTTGATCTTTATATCTTTTTGTTGAACTGAAATCACCAATTGATGACAAAATGTCTATGTAACACTGGGCATTGTTTCTTTCTGTACCCTATCTTTTTATTTAAATCGAGCATCTTGGTTACTGATACATACATAAACTCAAACTGTGATCTTGCTATATTCCATAAGACTTGTCCTAGTTCAGGCTGTATCCACAAAATACCATAGCCTGAGTGACTTACACACAAACATTTATGGAAGTTCAGGAGTTCTGGAGGTGGAAGTCAGATCAGAGTGCCAGCACAGTTGGGTTCTTGGCGAAGGCCTTCTTCCTGGCTTACAGACAGCTGCCTTCTTTCTGTATCCTCATGTGATGGAGAGTGAGAACGTTGGTCTCTTCAGCCTTTTATAAGGGCACCGATCCCATCATGGGGGCTCCATCCTTGTGACCTCTTCTAACTTAAAGGCCCCATCATATTCAAATACTATCACATTGCGGATTAGGGCTTCAACATATGAATTTGGGGTAGACACAAATATTCAGTCAACAGCAGGACTTGATTAGTGTTCCTTGGCATTCTTCACTTCTCTGTCATGGAAGGGCTGCCACTTGTGCCTTTTATTGCTATTTTATTTTAATTCTGTCCATAAGCTCTGTGCTGTAAACATCTTCTCCCTCTCCGTGGGTTGCCTTTTCACTCAGTTAATGATAGCATTCTCATTTTTCCCTAGTTCTTTGAATAGCTAGCTTCTGCAAATCTTGCGGGTCTCACCTTAGATAGAAAGACCTCAGAAGGGTCTTCTCTAATCACCTTTTTAGGATTACATCAATGAAACATTTTAAGCAGAAACACAGCATGATCGGATTTACATTTTTAGAATATCATTCATATTATTATGTGGATGATAGACATAGGAGACCTGTTAGCACATTCTTGAAAGAGTCCTGAAGACATCTTTTTTGAACTTGGTTTCAGATTGTGGCAGCAGAGGGGAAAGAAGTAGATGGAGCCTAGATTTATTTAACAATGAAACCTGGGACTTGGCGGCTGAAATGTGAGAGATGGAGAGAGAAGATGATAGCATGTTTGCCTCTTCCATTTCTGGCTTAAGTGTTTGGGTGGATGATGATCCCATTCAGAACCAAATTCTGATCTTGCTCCTCCCTGCTTAGCATTTTTCGATACTTTCCCTAACCTTTCAGGATCAAGTATAAATTTCTTAACTAAGTTCTCAGACATGTTTCAAGATCTGCTTGTTGTTTGCATCTTAATCTCATCTCTGGCCACTCACCCACCAAACTTCTTTCATGTAATTCACTACAAATGACTTGCAGTGCATATGCAATCTGTCCACTTAGAAAACCTGGATTTTCCTCACACTCTGTGAGGAAAGTAATGCTATTTTCCTCGTGCCTTTTGTTTCTGGCTAGAATATCCTTCATTTTCTTCTTTATTTAACCAACTCTTCTTGAATTTCAAGACTCAGATCAGCTGCTCTCTCCTCTGGGAAGAGGATGATGGCCCTTCCAGGATGGTTTAAGTTTTCGAGGCACACTTTGCACAATCTGCCGTTCCACTCTATAATTGTAAGGTAATTACTTTTTTATTGGTTTGCTTTTCAGTGAGGCTTCAAGTTCCACGAAGTCAGGGAATAGATTTCATTTGTACTTGTATCATTAGGACTTAACATACAATAGGAGTTCAATATAATATTTAACTGAATAAATGGATAGATGAATAAGTTGTTCTTATCAGAAGGATGAACAATGATTTCATAGAATAATTGCGTGGCCTTGAATTAGAGTCCTCACTCTTGAAGCAGGCATAGGGTTGAGGCAGGCATACATATTGGTACAGATCGAGTTAACAAGTGCCTGTGTCCTGAGTTCGTGAGTAAACAAATGGTAAATGAGAAGGCAGGAGTTCCAGGTAGACAGAAGAGTTTGAGGACGAGCTGAGAAGCACCATGGTACAGAGTCTGTTTGGGTCATTGTGAGGGGCCCACTTTGGCTGAAGCTTAGGGTGATTGAAGGGGAGAGTGGATACCCAAAGGGCCTCAAGTGACAGACTCAGCATTTTGGTTTTGGGTGTTTTAAATGGAGGATATATGTCTCTATGAAAACTGCATTTTTAAAAATGAGATTTAATTCTCCTACGTGATGAGATTTGATGATAATAGAATACTAGAGCAATAATAAAAGCAAATGTTTACAGAGACAAGCAGTTTGGTGGGTTCTCGCTTGGCATCCTATGGAAGAAAATACTTAATGTCTTCTTTGTTCCTAAAAGGACACCTTACTTTCTAAGTTAGCTGTGGAATTTAATGTGGTAGAGGAAAGGAAGGAAGAGGAGGAGAGGTGAATAGTGTGTAATCACTGGTCAGAATGAAGTGTTGGGACTCAGCTAGTTTAAAAATTGATCTGCTGTGCTTATATGATCACATGCATTTTAAATTCTGCCCAGAGCATTGGAAAAACAGAGTCATTGTACTTACCTTAACAGATTGCATCCAGGAGGTCTCTTGAATAATTCTAATAGGGCTATAGAACAGGAATATTTAATTCACTTGGTGTTTTTATTGTTAAAATATTTCATTATTTGTGCTATATACCCTTGTATTTCAGATTACATGATCTGATGCTTCAGAGTCATCACTGGAAATTTGGATCTAATGGAGCTGGAGGTATCCAGGGAAATGATCTTGGGTAAATCCATCTCACTTTTGCTTTCTTCACAGGGTTTGATTTGGCCCTTCTGTGTCATTGCAAATGACAGGCCTTCTTGCCTCCACTTCTTTCCAAACTCGTGTCATGATCTGCAAGAAATATATATTTTTTCACAAAGAGATTGTTTAAGCTTCTACTTATGAGTGCTTGAACGATAGAATAGAAAGTCCCAATTGGTCCCAAATTCTTCCTGGGTTCCAAGCTGTCTAGCCCATCATAGGTGCCCAGTGATACTCCTTTGTCTTTATGTGTCATGCAAAGACTTCCCTCCAGGAGGAAGCAAGAAGGGTGGGGATAGTAATTTATAATTATTTAAGAATTAAGTTCATTTAAAAAACAAAGCAAGACAAAACAGTAGTCAATTATTTTCATTCTCTATTGGAACTGGACATTTTTCTTTTTAAGTGGATTAAAGTATTCTTGACTTCAGCAGCAGAGCCTATTCTGTCCTTCGTAGTCTGTTTGTAGTTCCTAATAGAATATTCTATTTCTAAATAAATAAATTCGTAACAAACTATTTGTGAACCGATATTTCCTTTAACCCTCTCAGATTTTGCAGTTATTAAGATTACTTGTCACCAGATACTGACTATAAAAAATAAATCAAGACTTAAAAGGCTTTACTAATTATAATAGCTTATCATTTAAAGTCTATTCCATCTTCCTACGTGGTCGGCCTAGTCAAGTGTGATCATGTCCATAGGCTTATCTCTTTACAACAGGCAGAGAAGAGACATTAATGCTAAGATACAGTACAACGAAGAAGCTTTTTTTCAGTTCCAGTAGGCAGAGCTTGAAGGGAGAAGATGAAATAACCGTAAGCAATTTCAGGGTGTTTGGATTGGAATTGTTGGACAACCGAGTGGAGAGAAAAAGTTGGAATGGCATACCATTCTCTCTCAACACCTTAGTCAGACCATAGGGAACTTTTTTTTTTAGCTAGGGGAAGGGTGGGGGTGATTTAAAGGCCCTGATTAATGAGAAGGCATCCTGTCAGGCTAGTCGGAACCAGATCAAGGAAGGGCAGCAAGGTTAGTACTAACTTGGGAGAATTTAGTGGTGATGATGAGGCTGAAAAGGCAGAGAAGCATTTATCCAAACACACCTGGCCATGGGTCTCAAAGAAAAACCAAGAGCCTTTGCAAAAATTGCACGTTACTAAACATTTCTTTGGAACTAACCATGTCTGGAGACTCATTATAGCTGTCTAAGCCCATAAATTATTACGTATGTCACCTACGCTATTCATGAATACAGGAAAAAGGCACGGCAAGCATTTAAAAAAAATGCACAGACACTGCACAGAGTTATATCTTTTTAAAAACCAGAGCTTGTCTTATTTAAGGTAGTTTAGAACTATCTACAAGCTACTTTAATGAGACTGCTTTCTGAAGGAAACACGTCCAGGAAATCACTCAGCTTTTCTTCAGTCTTCTCATCCTGCAAGTAAAATTTTAACTATGATGGAGGGAGAGAATCTCTGGCCCAAAAAACTCAAGAAATTTCTTATCCACAGATAGAGGTCAATAGAAACTACAGCTCTTCAATGGCGGCATTAGTCATTGAGATTGGTTTTTAGCTTGTTAAAGAGTCAAATGACACTGGTAGGTGTAATAAGATGTTTCCAAGTATTCCTGTGCTTGGCAATTGCTTCAAGGACGTGAAGAGGTGAATCTTAGAGCAATGTGTTCTGATCAAGAAACAGCTGGAAACGGTTGGAACCTGATATGGAACCATCAGGAACTGAAGGTTTATTTTGAATGAGAGGTGTTTTCCAACTGTGAGACTGAGTGACTGCAGCTGAGAATAAGTGCAAACACAATCAACAGAGACTCTAGGTAAGAAGTTATTGAGAACCTGTCTTGTTTTGTGTCTCTTTCTGCTGCCACCTTCCCTCTGCTTCCATAGATTGCAATGATGTCTGTGGAGGAGGGAAAAAGTTCTTCACTTTATTCTTATTCTTAATGACAGCTTCTGAGCTGTCGTGATATGGAATTACAATGATAAAATGTGTCTATCAGAGAAAAAGAAACAATATATTCCAAAGCCAAGTTGTGTGTTGGACTGGTAAGAATGCCTCGTCATTAAATGGTCTTTCATATGCATTGCCTCCACAGTCTGCAGCAGTTTTTACATTCGTTGTTATCGCTTTTCTTTGATTGCATAGCTAAGGGCAAAGTCGTTTCATTCTTCCTGATGCCTACCAATGTCATTATTTTATTGATATAGACCATAGGAGCTGCTCGATAAGTATTAGCTGTTGAACAATCTATAATTGTAACATTTTATATTTGGGTATCACTTTAGGAGTTTGTGAAGCACTTTAGCACAACTGATTTAATTAAACTTCACTGCAACACAAATATATTGTCCAACATATGTGTTTTTTAAGCCTCATTATTTCAAAGTTGATGAAATAATGAAAAGCAATAGGATATATTGGAGTATATGAGGAAGCCATTTGGTTTAAAACTAATTTAGCCTGACCTTATTTTCCAGAGAGGCCTGATATGGCCTGTTAAGCATGCATTGTACATCTGCTTTAAACATTTACAATGTCCCAAAGCAAAGAATGATGCCCTCAAAGATAGGGATGTTGCCTCCTCCCATATTAACATTTCTTTAAGGGTAAGCATTTCTTCCCAGAAACTAAGGATTGATTACCTACACTGCTCATCTCATGACCACTGACCTGCTGACTACCGACCTGCTATGTTTACCTTGTGACCACTGACCTGCCGTGCCAGCAAAGCATCTTGTAACTGTCGTAAAAGAGATATTCCTGTCATGGGTGATGTATATTCTTTGTTCCAAGACAGTGTATAACCACTCTATACATCCCGCTTCTTTGGAGGGCTTCCTTCCCCAAGGGCTCTAGTCCTCAAAGCTGGTTCATATAATAAACTCACCCCAATTTTGATTTATGGATTGATTATGGATTATTTGCATTGATATAGTCATACTTCATGTATCACATACACATATCACAGACACATGAAGACAGACACACACATATCTATGTAAGCAATATTCTTAAGCTTATGCCTTGTACTTTGTTTAGGATTTCCTTATCTATATAATAAAAAATTTATATATAAATATATAGATGTAAATGTATATTATATAATAAATATACAAATATAAAATATAAATAAAAACAAAATATGTAAAAATATAATTTGCATAAAGTATTATTTTTTAAAAATAATAAAAACCTTTCTATTTATATTACAAAAAAGACCATTTGATGATTCAGAAATCTTTCCTTTTTTCTTTTTCTTTCTTGGTTCTTATAACTATATATTGCACTGATAAGGCCAGTTACCACATGGAATACAAACATGAATAAGACGAAGTTTTTGACCTCAGTGAGATTAAAATTTATTTGCTTTCTTCACCCAATCCTTCCCAACTAGCACTCTCACTAGACAATTTCAGTTGGAAAAAAAGGCACTTAATTTAGAACTTTGGGAGGCAAGCTGGAGTCTGGGCAGACTTTACACTGGTTGGAACTGTTCTAACTATGCTTGGATGTACAACACTCTTCATCTGGTTGCCTTTATAATGCAAAGGGCAGAGGCAAATTATTCAGAGCACAGTCAGTGGGTCCAGAGTATTGAAACACTCCTCTTAACCACAATGCTGAGATACTTTATTTGTTCATGAAGCACTTGAAAAATGAGAAAGAACAGCAGGGCTTCAAGAGAGAACAGAAAAAGAGTTGGCTCCCAATGCTTTCATTACCAAAAGAGGGTGTTAAAATGCATAGAAATGTTAAGTCTCTACTGCAAAAGAAATCAATGAAAGACACATCCAGTTGAAGCTCACTCAACCCTAGTTTAACAATCATTTTGGGGTCTTACAAGGGAATGGTTCTGGAGTATAAAAAGTATTTCAGTTTCACCTGCTGAGTGTTAATGCATTTGAAACATTGGAGCGGAAGCTGTCAAGGGAAGTAGAATGTCTCTACTACGACCTGCACTCTCTTGAACAAAAATTATGAGTATTTGTATGGAAGGACATTCTGCGGAACACTAATTTTATTAAAACGTGTGTGTAATCCTGTAGGCTTGAAAAGTGTCAGGTCTGACAATAAGATAGAACAATGCCATTTGTTGATATTCATTCAGCATTTTTCTTCTGAGGACCCCATAGCAATTTATGGATATAGCTCAATCTTTTGGTGTTCCTATCTGGAATCTGAGCCAGTGTGCTTTTAATACATCCAGCAACTTGGAAAGTGACCAGTTCTCACTGTAGAAGAAGATTTTAGGGATTGAATTTCTTGTTGCAAGCCTGGAAAACAAGAGGATAATGGTCCCTAAACCTAAACCTAGGCTACCCATGCGCCTGGGCAGTGTCTCCATGGAGTGTTGCTACATGTACATAGGGACATCATTCAACGTCCCAGTCCCAGCATGGCTGCGCTCCACTTAATGCTCTGCCAAGTAACAAGTTAAAAGGCATAACTTTAACTCAATCCCATCTTTGAAAGGGCCAGTGTCTTTACTCAGACATAGCAGAGGATTTATTTCAAAATGAAAATCTGGTAAAGAGGTGACATGAGACTTTCTTGCATTACAACAATATTTCATTAAAAAAACATTTCTCTATTTAAAGCACTTACGATTCACATCAAGATTGTTATTTTAGGGTTGAGATACCATACCAAAAAACCATTGAGTCCTTGTGATATTAGAATTTGTGTAAGATAAAGCATCTTGTTGCCATGGGGATCAGTAAATAGTCTTGATCTGGGACACCAGTTCCCACTGCCAAGACATGAGTGGGAGAGGGTGGTTCCCACAGACGCTGTTTTCCCTAGACTAAAAATACAGTATGATTTCTATTAAAGGGCAATTAAAAAAATTCTCAGTATTTAGCCTAAAGGAAACATACCCTATCATTTTCAGAACAATTGAGCAGTGAGTTTGTTATTCAAACTTTGAGATTATATTTGTATGTGATATTAATCATGCTCATGCTCTGTCATGTCAAAGGTGATGTTGCAACCGCAGCTTTTTTTAGTGCTGTTTTACACGGTCTTAAAAAAGAAATTGTTTATGGAGATACATACGTTACAGACATAAACTACTTCCTTTTAAGGTTTACAATATAAACTTAGCACATTGACATTAACGCTTTAAAAAAGTAGTTTTGGTTTGTGAAATATTGCTCCAAACGCATGTGATGAATGCAAATTCTATTAATATTGCTTTTACAACCTCTGGTCAAAAAATCCAAAGCATCACATTTTTTTCCTGAAGTTTATTGTTCATTAGTACGTCAACATGAATATAATGAATCCTTATATTTATAGGGTGCTGTAGAGTTTGCAAAGTGTTTTTACCACCAAGCATTTTGCTTGATATACTTCACAATCCTTTGAGATGGGTAGGGCTGGTAATTTGTTACTAGTCTCCTTCTGCATGATGAGATTGAGAATTAAAAAGGTTAAAATAAATGCTTGCCAAAAGCTACATAGATGATAAATGTAAGACTGAGTACTAGATCCACAAATGAAACTACTCTCCTGTCTCTACTGTGATTTTATGAAATCGATATACTTCGTCTCATGTGATTACTTTTATAAGCTCTATCATGGCATCATCAAGACTTGTGGATTTAATTCTTTGACAATTAACGCTAAAGTATCATCCAAATTATCATCTGAAAATTTTATTGAACTAAATAGCAGTTCAGTAAAATTATCCACTGGCTGGGGCTATGTCTCATTCACGGTTCTGTAAAGGATATTTATTTCAAGAAAACTTGACACACATTGAAAGGAACTAATCAGTTCATTATAAATTCTACCCAAATCAAGTTTTCTTTTTCCACTTAGAAGGTAGGTTTTTTCATCTTCTCTTTTTTCCCCCAATGACTTCTTGTGGCTTGTCAGCCTGAGTAAGTTAATCATTGCACAACTTAACCTATTTTTTGCATTACTCTGATGGATGTCAAGGTAGCATAGCCAGGTTTAAGAAATTATTATTGTTATTCCTCAAGCTGTCTTTCTTTAAGGTCTGTCTTTATATAGAATATTCTTTGGACTGTTTCCAGTTTTAAATTAGTGTAATTCATCAAGGGATCAATCTTAACTAAAGAACTAGAATATATGCATGTTGGTTGACTCTGCTTTGGGAGTTCTAAAGTACATGTTTTTCCCTTCTTAAACATCACTCTTTTTCATGCAGGTCCATTCCTCCCTGAACATCATCTATAAAAGCTGTCACTCGACTTGATAAGTAACTCATTTTTCTCAAATGCCCCCTGGGAGAGATCTCTGTTGGTTTCTACAACCCAGGTCCCCAAAGTTAAATGTTTCATGTCTTTATCCTGCTTCCTTATCATCTTACCCTTCATTTCTATGAGCCATCTCTATGACCTTCCACAATTTTTATTTCCTCCTTAAATTATAGAGTTGGCTTCTTGTTTTTGCAACCAGAGAATCCTGCTTGCTACAGAAGAGTAAAAAGAAAGTGTTGGAATTAGTGCTGTTTCCCCATTTGAGCAATATTGTAAAATGACCAAATATTTTTGTCGCTAAGCATTATTACAGCAATATTATATTTTCCTCAAATTACTAATATTTATTTACCGAGATAATGTATGTTTTACTGGAATTTCACAATGTTTTTCACAGGCTGTGTTTACCCCTTTTTGGGGAAGGGAACCCAAGTGAAATATATCTGTTTACAAAAGCCGCCTACAGTCTATATTTGGAGCAGTGGTTCCCAAACCATATCAGACTCAGCTGGGTTTGAGACTCATGCATTTAGACAGTGCACCACTTACTAGGCTCATTTAGGAGACAGAAACTGAAGTACTGGTTGCCTAGGTAATTTCTCTAGGTCAAGGACAAAAGTCATTTAGCCTTTTCTCCAGTCTAGGAGTCTGTTTGTTCTGCTAATTGAACTACCCTAATCAGATCAATGATGGCCCTTATCTGCAGTGAGGCAGGTAAGAAATCCATTCTGAAGTGGCTGGTGAGTTGCTTTTCCCTCCTGCATGCTGCCTACTAATGTGAATCTTGGCATCACAGACGCTGCTTGTCTAAAGGTAAGTGTACCACACTAAAAACCATATTCTTGGTGAGTCCCTGCATTCCTGATGGAGACTTAGGTTTTTCCCCCTCAAAGATCATCATTAAATGACTATGCAGAAGTGCCTTTCTAACTTTTGAAATCTTGATGCCTGGAGACTCATAAGAAATGGGTGAGAATGGGTGGCTCTCACTACCATGGCCACTGGGTTAAAGCTTAGTTCCTCTCTCTCTCTTCTGTGTACTTACAATAAACACAGCTCCCTGGAAGCTCATGTTCAGTTCAGGGCCAGAAAAATAAACGTAAGCCTAATCATATCCACACTTGATCAATTATATTTATTTTCCCTTCTTCTTAACATGTTAAAGGAGGAATGATGAGAATTCATGGGAAAATCATTAGGTTGAAAACTTATTTTCTCTAATCCAGTCTGCTGCTTCTCCTATGTTCCCTATGTCAGTAATTATCACAACCATTTGCACACTCAGCCAGGTTTGGAACCAAGCTTTCCAACGGTCTCTGTGCCTCCCTCCTGGAGTTCCTTCTACCTCCTCCCCACATTGCATCCAACATAATCTTTACCAAGCTTGAATCTGATTTTATCATTCTGCTGATTTAAATTTTTCAGTGACTTCCTAGAGCTTTGCGGTTACTCTCAAATTCCCTAGCTTCGTGTACAAGCTCCTTCATGATTTGGCATCTGCCTGCTTCTTTTGGCTCCTCTTCCATCCCTGTCCCACAAGTATCTTCTGCTCAGATCTTACCAAACTATTTGCCTCTGGCCTCAAGGATTTCACAGGTGTCATTCTCTCTACCTGAAACCTTCTTGATTTGTTTTTCTCTACCCATTTAATACTCATTCTTGAAGACCAAGTTCTTAAAGAGGAACTCTTCTGGCCTCTTAATGATAAAGATGTTTTGTCCTCTGTGTCTGCGAAGCACCCTCAGCAGCTCTTTTAGCACCTTCCATATGATATTCCACTTGCTGGTCTGGGGCTGCGTGTCTTCCACCAGATGTAAAACTCTATGAGGGGAAAGAAGGTGTCACCTTGTCTTTATGCACCTAGAGCGTGCATGGAATGTAGAAAGCAACCAGATTTGCTTTGGAATTAAAGAAGATACTGAAAGAGTCAAAAAAGCAGGCAGGTAGAAGATGTAGGGAAATAACTAAAGTTTGCCAGGAAGGCAGACTTGCAAAGCACACTTTCCCACAAACAATTCCTCACAGCTAAATATCTCCTTTTGTAATCTTATCTCCAATCTGCTGAAACCACTTTTCAGGCCCAGCCTGCTGACTCTCGCCCCAGGACTCCAGGTGAGGCTCGTTTCCTTCTGTAATAAATATCTAACGGTGTCACGTACTCTTGCTTAACCAAACTCTTTCATTTCCCTGAGCCAGTTAACTCAAAATTTCCATCTCTTCCGATATATTTTTCCCAGCTAATTAGAAAAAAAAGTAAATTCCCGTTGGTACTCCTGTCCCTAAGCGTGGAACTCATCAGCTACTTCTTTAGCTCTAACTGTGGGCAACTTCATTGCTTCATAGGCTACGACATAGAGAGGAAAGAAGGAGCGCTACAGTCAGAGAGCTGAGTGTGAATCTTAGTCTTCCCTCTTTCTATCTGTGTTGTGCAGGGTGTGTCACCTTCCTCTTTAAGCCTCAGATTCTTTTCCAGAAGGTTGTGGATTACAATATCTTCCATGTGCGGTTTTGACAGTATGAGAGGAGGAGATCCGTAAAGCCTCTAATCTTTGCCTAAAACACAGTAGCTTCTCTATTGATTAATAGTAATTATGTGTGTTAACATGAAGAATCTTTCATGTTATGAATCTTCATATGATTATGAAGAACTGATATTGAATGCATTGAATTTCATTTAGTTTTATAGTCCCAGATCATAGTTTCCAATATTTTAAATCAAATGAAATAGAGTATGTGAGACAAGAATCTCTGAGTTCTAGATGGTAAAAAGGTATTTTATGACATTATATATACTGATGTGAATATTGAGATCACTTGACTTCTTGATTGGAAAGGTTCTTATTACTGCCCTTCAAATGCACATGTGGACATAAATGTGAAAGACAGTAAAAGACCCAGGCCTAACATTTGCCTGTATTGTCCTCTCCTTCATCCTTCTTCCTTCATCCATTTGCTTCATCCTTTCTTGCCATTATTTTCATGGTTCTGTCACCCTCTAAGTACTCCATGTTCCTATTTTTGCTTATAACCAGCCCACATCATCATTCAGAAAGAAAGCTTTGTAGGACTCACTTTTCTGCTTTACTAAATTTAATCTCCCATGGTTTTCTTAAAGAGTTGTGCTAACCTCTTCTTTCTGTGCTGATTTTTCTTCATTTGCCTCCCTAGATGCATTCTTCCTCTCTCTATATCCTGCTCAATGGCCTGGGAGATGTCAAGAACAGAATCACCTGGGTTTCCTTGCCCTCTGGCTTTCAAATGGGCTTAGTCAATGAGAGGCACTGGGAGGATGTTGAAGGCTGGGAGAAGAGACAGATTGGTCTACTAGATTCCTCCTGCCACCAGCTCCCTCCCTGCCTGGCAGTGACTGCCATTCTGGCCACAACTTCTGTTGGACAGACCTCCACCCACAGCTCCATCTCTCATGAAGCTTCATTAACACGACTACTTCCTCTTACCATTTTATGTGCTTCCTGATATCAGGGATCCTGAGTGCCTCAAATATTCTTGTTGGTCTCTGAACTCTGCCCCAACATCTATAGAAAGTCCTTTCATGAAATCCTCTTCGTTTAAATCTTTACTGCTGGGATCCACTTCATTCAGTTTCAGTCTATCCTCAGTGCCAGGAAAAAGATGTTTTCTTGCTAGGATTTGGCACCAAGGGCTCACATGGGTGTGGGAATGAGGTTACTTCTTAAGTGATGAAATTGAGGATTACGGTGGGTAGATTACTTGCCCAAGATCACATGGCTGATCAATTCACAGTCAATTTACTCAAATATTTATTGAAACACAGAATTAGTCAGGCAGTGGAGATAAAGATAAAACATAGCCCCAATTTTAATAATTTGCATTTCTGTATAGGAAAGAGATGTATAGCCCATAATTAAAATGTAGCAAGAGTAAATGCCCAGTGGTAAGAGAACTGGAGTAGGAAAACTCAATTTATTCTAGGCCTCGCAGATGAAACCAAAAGATGAGGTGGGGGAAAAGATGGTTATCTGAGTAGAGCGTAAAGTGTGCCTTGAATTGGTCTTCCCTCACCATTTTTCTTGCTGCAGCCCTGGTGATGAGAGCCTCGTGCAAGCCGCATCTGTCTTCTCCCGATTGCTACACAGGCCTTCTGTAAAGGAGCACGGGATCCATGCTTTCCATCCCCTAAACTATTCTCTACATCCTGGTCAGAATCATCTTTTCAAATGCAAATCTGAGGCAATTCTCTGCTTAAAAGTATTCAATAATTCCCAATTTTTCTTAGGATAAAGAAAAACTATGACCAATAAGTGCTTACATGGACTGGTTTCTGCCCCTATCACCAACTTTATCTCTGGCTACCCACCGCTTTTCTCTTTTTGTTTTGACCTATACAACTTTCTTTTAGTTCCTTGAAAATGTTATTCTCCTCCCATCAAAGACTTTTGCACATTCTGTTTCCTGTCTTTAAAGGCTTCTCTGAACCTCCTGCCATTTGTCTGGTAATTTCTATCCAAATTTTAAGCATTAGCTCAAAAATCACTTCCTTGAGGAAGCTACCTCTGAAAATCCCCAGACCAGATGAGGCCCCCACTATATGCTTCTGTAACACTGTACAGTTACTCTTTGCAGCATTTATCCCAATTTGAATGAAATTAAATGTATTCATTTCTATATTTTTCTCTCCTTAAGAACCGGTATGACTTTCACTTCACCACGCTATCCCTGGTTTTGGGTCCAGTGCTGTACTAACGGAAAGAACTCTATAAATAATTTTTGATTGAATATGTGAATGATTCTAAAAAAGACATGGACTCTGAGAAAGCATTGTGCATTAGGAGAATGTACATGTAATTTGGAGTGATGAGAAATGAGGCTGGAGAGGACTACAAAAGCCAAATCCTGAAAGGTCTTAAATGCATAATAAATTTGGACTTACTCTTAAGTGTGATGAGCAGCCATTAATTTTTTTCTTTTTAAGCTTGGACCTTTTCAGGTTTGTTGACTGGTTGAAGAATGAATTGGTGCAGAACAAAGCTGGAGTCAAGCAGACAAATTAAGAAGCAAATGCAATTATCTGGCAGAGGAAAATTAAGAGCATACATAGTATTTCTCAAATTTGCTGCATATCATAATCACCTGGGCAACTAACAAAACCACAGAGGCCCAGGCTCCTTGAAGTAGGATAGAGCACGGGCCTTTGTATTTTTACCAATACTGATTAGCCCCAGGGATTCTGATACCCATGCATTTGAGAACTACTGAAGTAAATTTAAGGCAATGACATGTCGTCTTGATAAGGTTGAGTGATTAGAGGTGGGAGATGGACACAAGAGAGGAGTCCATATTAACTTTCAAGTTATTGGTTACAGTGACCGGTTCTGCCATTGGCTAAGGTAGGGAGAGATAATTAGCTCTGTGTCTTTATTACCGGGATGAAAGTCAACTGTACTCTCCTCATTTTATTGGTGTCTGCCCTCTGCAAAGTTTATCCCAGTTGGTCTGTGAAAAGTTGGGGTCATGATAGAAGAGATTATAATAGAACTCGACTTTCCAATTCCCAGTCTATCATAAGATCTCAAAAATCACAACGGGTAAATTACATGCATCTTAGAAGATATATACTTTTCCTCTAAGTTGTTGCTCTCCTGTCAACTTGATTTATCCATGAAAGAAAGCATGCAAAACTCACTGTAGTGTTTTCGATTTTGCTAGTGTGTTTGCCAATTTGTTGCCAAATCTTTTGTGATTCATAGAAGTTTAGTATTAGCACCCAAACTCTGGATAATATTAAATCCTGTGAAAAATTCTGAGAAAGTGTTTGTTCATCATCTGAATTTAAAGAGGTACCACCTACACACTAGCATGGTGCTAATACAGTATTTGTTGATCTTTATTGGTATGACCAAAATAAAAAAAAAACTGTGGCAGATTTAATATTAGTTTGACATCTTTTTAATGCCTGGAGAATGGTAGCAGTTCCTGGAATATGTACTTTAATATTAAATATAAGATTGGGCCATATCCAGGAGTGGGAATCGGGAAAGATCCAAAAGATACAATAGTCTGTTTTGTTAATATTCCTGTATTTAATTTTAAACACAGGGTAATTTACCTTAAATATATTTTTAAGTAAAATATTAAAATGTCCCTTCATTTGTCAAAATGAGAGACAACCTGGAGTAGTAGAAAAGACTTGGGTTCTCATCCAGACACTGATAACCAACTCTGGGACATTGGGCTAATCAGTTAACCTTCTTTGAGTGTCAGTTTCCTCAGCTCTAAAATGATGGGAATAGCTAGTCTCTAAAAACCCCTTCTGGGTCTACAATTCTGAGATTCTAGGTTCTACAAACTGAGCATCTGTATAGTTGTGGTTTCTTTTTTAAAGATTGGCACCTGAGCTAACAACTGTTGCCAATCTTTTTTTTTTTTTTCTGCTTTTTCTCCCCAAATGCCCCCAGTACATAGTTGTATATTTTAGTTATGGGTCCTTCTAGTTGTGGCATGTGGAATGCCACCTCACCATGGCCTGATGAGCAGTGCCATGTCTGTGCCCAGAATCCGAACCGGCGAACCCCTGAAGTGGAGCGCGCGAACTTAATCACTCGGCTAAGGGGCCGGCCCCTATATAGTTTTTAGTAGAAATGTGACTTAATCTGGAAACATCTGCTACAGTCTATGACATATTTTGGCAAGTCAAGTCCTTGTCCTTAATTTTACGATGGACATCAGATATTCCTTCAGATTCTACCCTGTATTGTACTGAAGGAGCATCCATCATGCTTGTGTCTTGAGTAGTGTCAAAGTGACCCAAAAAATATGCCAGATTTGTTAATATTATCATTAAATGACTTATTTATTTATTTATTTATTTTGAGGAAGATTAACCCTGAACTAACATCTGCTGCCAATCCTCCTCTTTTTGTTGAGGAAGATTGGTCCTGAGCCAACATCTGTGCCCATCTTCCCTATTTTATGTGTGGGACGCCTGCCACAGCATGGCTTAATGAGCAGTGCTAGGTCTGTGCCCGGGATCTGAACTGCTGAAGCGGAGTGTGTGATCTCAATCGCTACACCAGTGGGCCAGCTCCTCAATGACTTCTTAATTAAGGTTGTCAGTACCACCAGTGAGACAGTTGAACACTATGTTAGCATTAAAAATTACATACACTTCTCACTTCCATTTTTATTTTTGTACTTAATGAAAAATAAAGGTATGTTTATTAAAAGCATCATAGTTTTTCCAGATAAACATGGAATCAAAAATAATTCTGTGCCAGACATATTAATTGAATAAATATACTGCTGTTTTATTTCTTCTAATATATGAATATTCTCTTACTAATAATTGTAATCAATTCTATTATTAATCTAGAAACTTGCTTCTTTCCATTGGAAATTTTATTTTTATGATTTCCTAGCTATAAGAAGAAGAATTTAGCCTTTAGGCTGGAACTGCCATCTTCCAGTAATTCGCCAAAATGACCAACACAAAGAGAAAGAGGAGAGACACCCACTATGTGTTCTCTAGGCCTTTTAGAAAACATGGAGTTGTTCCTTTGGCCATATACATGCGAATCTACAGGAAAGGTGATATTGTAGACATCAAGGTAACGGGCAGTGTTCAAAAAGGAATGCCCCACAAATGTTACCATGGCAAAACTGGAAGAGCCTACAAGGTTACCCAGCATGTTGTTGGCACTGTTGTAAACAAACAAGTTCAGGACAAGATTCCTGCCAAGAGAATTAATATACGTATTGAGCATATTTACATATTGAGCATATTTACATATTGAGCATATTAAGTGCTTTTAGAGCCAAGATAGCTTCCTGAAGCATGTGAAGGAAAATGATCAGAAAAAGAAGGAAGTCAAAGAGAAAGGTACTTGGGTTCAACTGAAGTGCCAGCTTGCTCCGCTCAGAGAAGCACAATTTGTGAGAACCAATGGAAAGGAGCCTGAGCTGCTGGAACCCCTGTCCCAATGAATTCATGGCATGTTAGGTGAAAGAAGATAAAAGCCCTTTGGATGGTAAAAAAAAAGAAGAAGAATTTAGTTTGGGCCATAAAATTCCCCCAATTTTCACTTACTTGACACCAAGGAGATAGAAATAGATTTTTTTCAATCTTTGCCTTCACTACTTGGTAAAAATATAGCTCATTAAAAGAAAAAGTGCATCCTTCTAGGGTTAATTATTAAGCCAAGGCAAAATTTGATTCCAAGGGGAAGAAACAATAATAAACAAAGAAGCAACAAATAACCCGTTAGATTCAGTGCACTTGGTGCTCTGCCGCTCTGTGTCTATTTTCCGGTCGGCAGAGGATGGTAAGGAGGGGATGGAATAGTCATCACCTTGTGAAATGTACTGAAAATCACTTGAGACAGCAACAGTACAGCCCTTGATCACAGTTATAGTTACTAAGAAATATCTACTATTTCATGATTAATTTAATATGCAGAATAAAGTTACAAAGACGAGAGTTTCCTGGGCTCGTGCGATTTTATGATTGCATCTTAGGAACATATTCATTTTGTGTTACCTCATGCTCTTTCCTTCACAGTGAGTCAGACAAATGTCAATAAGCATATTGGGTTTCCTCATACTGTCCCCCTTCCTTCTGTTTCTGATAGTGTATTGTTGGTCGTGATTGGTCATATGTTTTCAGCATCTGGAGATCAAGTGCTGATTTTCTCTCCCAATATAATTTAGTCTTTTCAAATGAGCTTTCTATTACAGCCTTTTTGTTTTTTGTCCCTATTTCTTCTTAGAAGCTACTTACTCCATAAAGAAACTGGAAGTGTCACCAAACATGTATCCTTACAAGAAATAAATACTTTAAACATCTTGCAGAAGACATTCTAGAAAGCATACAGAGGTATGAGTTACCTTTCTCTGATTTTTTCACTGTCTTCTCTGCTTCCTTTATCCCAGGCTAAACTCCCCGGCCTCAGCCTGTCTGCACTGGGTGCCTTGCTCAGCGGCTCGGGGCCTTCTGTCCCTCCAGAGCTGTGTCTGCGCTGCTGGTCCTTAGAGAGTCCAGGTATCTCATGCAGAGGGGTGAAGACAGGTGACAGAGGGAAGGGGAACAAAGGTGTCCATTTGCATTGTACTTTTCAAAAGTGAAAAACGTCCTTCTGAAGAGGGCCTCTTCTGTGCTCACTATACCGCTTTGTGGTCTGGCTGGAGCAGGAACTACCGTCTCCATCGTAAGGACACTGGGCCTCATAAGGACTGAATGACCTGCTCGAGGTCAGCAGTTTGGAAGCCTTCCCAGTCAGTTGTAGTCTGTATCTTCTGAATACAGTTCCAGGATTCTTTCCACTCGTTCATTCCAGCATCTCTATTCTAGGACTATTATCAGTAGCGCCTGAACTGGTCTTTGGGAAGTCTCGTCATTCACTCAAGTACTTCATGAGGTGCTTTGATTATGAAAAAAGAGGAAATCTTAAAGCTTTGCTGTGATGACAACTAAGAATGTTAACAGCCTATTAAAATAAGATGTAAGGATTTAGGAAGATATGTATACCCTGACTGTATCTTCTCAAAAGCAGAGTGATTAATACTGCCAGAAGCCTCCCTCGTAGCAGACATGAGAAAAATAGTAGCAGTAGCAGTTTGTTCTGTTTCTGGCATAGGTAAGTTTTCTTGCATAAATGCGGGAGAAAAGGATGAGATTGTTATAGGCTCAATACTCACTCATTTTCTTCCCATACAAACAGCATAGTGCCAGTTGTGGAGGACAAGACACTAAAATGCCTTTTGAGAAGCAGGATGGAAGAGGCATGATTTTGGATTTGGGATCAAGGACTGAATGACTTTGGATTCAGGCTGACTTGAGCTCTTTGAAGGTTGTGGCTAAAATGAAATGAAATAAGATACAAAAGTTGTTAGTGCCTTAAACATGTGTTGAAAACAATTTAATAAATTATTTTTATGGTATCTAATGAATGAGATCAAAGCATTCAGAAGATGCCCCTGGATTTCAAGGAAATAAAAGTTTGATAGTTGACGATAGCAACTATCTTAGCAGTATCTTTTTGACTACCATGTCTCCTCAGGCAAAGGAAACAAAAGAAAAAATAATCAAATGGGACTACATCAGGCTAAAAAAGCTTCTGCATGGCAAAGGAAACCATCAACAAAACAAAAAGACAACATAACAACTGGGAGATAATATTTTCAAATAATTTATCTGACAAGGGATTAATTTCCAAAATATGTAATGAACTCATACAACTCAACAACAACAAAAATGAACAACCCAATCAAAAGACCAGCAGAGGCCAAGAACAGACATTTCCAAAGAAGATATACAGATGGCCAACCGGCACGTGAAAAGATGTTCCTCACTAATTATTAGAGAATGTAAATTAAAACTGCAGGGAGACATCATGTCACACCTGTCAGAATGGCTATTATTAAAAAGACAAGAGGGGGCCGGCCCGTAGCCGAGTGGTTAAGTTTGCACGCTCTGCTACAGCGGCCCAGGGTTTCTCTGGTTCGGATCCTGAGTGCGGACATGGCACCGCTCATCAGGCCACATTGAGGCGACGTCCCATGTACTACAACTAGAAGGATCCACAACTAAGATATACAACTATATACTGGGGGGAGCTGGGAAGAAAAAGCAGAAAAAAAACAAAGAAGATTGGCAACAGTTGTTAGCTCAGGTGCCAATCTTTAAAAAAATAAAATAACATAAAAAATAGAAAGGCAAGAAATAAGTATTGGAGATGATGTGGAGAAGAGGGAACCCTTGTACTCTGCTGGGGGAAATGCAGACTGGTGCAGCCACTATGGAAAATAGTGTGGGGATGTCTCAAAAAATTAAAAATAGAAATACCATATTATCCAGCTATTCTGCTTCTGGGTATTTATCTAAAGAACATGAAAACACTAATTCAAAAAGATACATGCACCTCTATGTTCATTGCAGCATTATTCTCAATATCCAAGACTTGGAAGCAACCCAAGTGCTCATTAACAGATGAATGGATAAGGAAGATGTGGTATATACATATATATATATGCCACATAGAATCCTATTCAGCCATAAAAAAGACAAAATTGTGCCATTTGTGACAACATGGATGGACCTTGAGGATATTACGCTAAGTGAAATAAGTCAGAAAAAACACTGTATGATTTCACTCATATGTGGAAGATAAACAAATAAACACACATATACAGAGAACAGATTGGTGGTTACCAGAGGGGCAGCGGGTGGGAGGAGGGTGAAAGGGGTAAATGGGCACGTATGTAGGGTGATGGATAAAAACTAGGCTGTTAGTGGTGAACATGATGCACTCTGTACAGAAGCTGAAATATAATAATGTACACCTGGGGGCTGGCCTGGTGGTGTAGCGGTTAAGTTCTCGCACTCTGCTTCAGCAGCCCAAGATTTGCCGGTTTGGATCCTGGGTGCGGACCTACCATCGCCTGTCAAGCCACACTATGGTGGCATCCCACATAAGACAGAGGAAGATTGGCACAGATGTTAGCTCAGGGCCAATTTTCCTCACACACACACAAAAGTATACCTGAAATTTATACAATGTTAGAAACCAATATGACCTCAAGAAAATAATATTTTAAAAAATGAAAAAGGTATTCAACCTAAAAAACATAATTTAGAATAGTCAAATTTAGTTATTTTGGCAATAAATGACCTGGCAGCATATTTTGGAAATTTTCCCTTTGTAAAAGTGGCCCCAGATTACCTTATCATTTAGGAAGTAAAAACAGACGTACGAAAAGTGAAGGCCTGCTTCAGATCAATTGAATCTGAATCTCTAGGGGTGGCCTCTGGGTATGTTTTTTAAGCTCCCCAGGTCATTCTAACATGTGGCCACAGTTGAGAAACACTAGTCTGTAACATCAATGGTCTTGGGTTACTTAATCACAAGAAGCTTCTTTTGATGACCGTGACCTACGTGTGTCTATTTCAGGGTCAGTGACAATGGTGCATTGGTTTGTGCCCTCCTTTCATTCTCACGATGGCTCTATCCATAATCCCTCAGTTTTCAGAAGAGGATCTGAGGCTGACACACCAGCCTGCAGCTTCCCTTGCAATGACAAGTGAAGTGTAAGAAAAGTCAGTGAGAGCTGGTCCAGAGCTCAAGTCTTGCAGCTGGAGGGAGGAAACCCACGTGGAGGCTTCTTACTGCTTGATTACAAGCTGCTATGACTGCTTCTTGCTTTTTCCTTGTCTCCCTGGATCCTTTTCTTTCCCATTACCTACCTTATTTATTCTTCTGTGCTTCTCTGTTTCTTGTTCATCTCCCTTCACTTTTTCTTCTCTTCTTGGAGAAAATATACTTGCTTGAGGATAAGAAAGTCAAGCTGACATGCATCCATTGTAATGTCAGCTAGTTCTACCAGTGCCTTTTTGATTTTTGGTTCCGTAACCATTTTGGAGTGGGTTAGGTATTTGAATGATTCCTAGCCACCCCAGATGACCCGAGTACAACTTAGCTTTTGTATTAATGTCAAGAGGGAGGAATTCTTACAAAATGTTAACTGGTTAAATTTTAATGGTTATCCAACTTGTTGGTGTACAATTGTTCAAAGTACTCTCTTAATATCCGCTTTACTTCTGTAGAATCAGTAGAATTGTCCCCATTTTCATTTCTCATTTTAGTAATTTGTCTTCTTTTATTTTTTCTTAGTCCATCTAACTAAATATTTGTCAACTTTGTTGGTCTTTTCAAAGAGCCAACTTTTGATTTCAATAATTTTCTCTATTATTTTTCTATTCTCTTTTTCATTTATCTCTGCTCTAACTTATTATTTCCATCCTTCTGCTGGCTTGGGGTTTAGTTTGTTCTTCTTTTTCTAGCTCCTTAAGTTGTAAAATAGGGCTGTTTATTTGAGATCTTTCTTGTTTTTTAATCTAAGCATTTACAGCTATGAATTTCCCCGTTAAGCACTGCTTTCACTGTGTACTATAAGTTTTGGTAAGTTGTATTTTCATTTTCATTAATCTCTATGTATTTTCTAATTTCACTTGTAATTTTTTTTACATTATTTTATTCAAGTCATATTGGTTTATAATGTTATGTAAAGGTTAGGTGTACATTATTACATTTTAGCTTCTGTAATTTCTTTTTTGATCCATTGGTTGTTTAAGAATATATTGTTTGATTTCCACAAAATTGTGAAATTTCCAGTTTTATTTGTTATTGATTTCTAACTTCTGTTACGGTAGGAAAAGGCACTTTGTTTGATATCTGTCTTTCTATATCTTTTGAGACTTAATTTGTGGCCTAACATATGCTCTATCCTGGAAAATGTCCCATGTGCACTTGTGAATAATGTGTTATGGTATTATTATTATGTAGAGTTTTCTGCATATGTCTGTTGTATCTTGTTGGTTTATTGTATTGTTTGAGTCCTCTATCTGTTTAATTATCCTCTGTTTGGTTTTTCTATCCATTCTTGAGAATGGAGTATTGAAGTCTCCAACAATTATTGTAGAACTATCTATTTCTCCCTTCAATTTTGTCAGTTTTGCTTCACGTATTTTGATAGTCTATTTTTAGGTGCATAAGTGACTATAATTGTTATTTCTTCTTGCTGTATTGAAACTTTGAAAATATATAATGTCCTCTTTTGTCTCTTGTGATCTTTTATGATTTAAAGTTTATTTGTTTGATATTAATATAGACACGTCTCCTCTCTTTGGTTACTATTTGCATGGAATATCTTTTTCCCTTTCAATCTATTTGTTTCTTTGGATCTACAGTGAGTTTCTTGTAGACTGCATATAGTTGAATCATGTGTTTTTATCTATTCTGCTAATCTCTGTCTTTGACTACAGAGTTCAATTCATTTACATTTAAAGTAATTACTAGTTAGGAGGGACTTCTGTCATTTTGCTGTTTGTTTTCTCTATACCTTATAGCTTTTTTGTCCTCATTTCCTGCATTGCTGTTTTCTTTTATGTTTAGTTGATTTTTTTGTAGTGAGGTGTTTGAATTCCTTTCTCATTTTCTTTTGTTTATATTCTATAGGTATTTTCCCTGTGGTTACCATGAGGATTACATTTAGCATTCTAAAGTTATAACACATTATTTTGAATTTATACCAGAGTAACTTTAATAACATACAAAAACTCTGGTCCTTTACAGCTCCATCCCTACCCCTTTTGGTTGTTGATGTCACAAAATTACATCTTTATACATTGTGTGTCCAAAAACATAACCTAATAATTCTTTTAAATGCATTCGTCTCAGAAATTATGTAGAAATCAAAATGGAAGTTACAAACCAAAGTTATAATAATACTAGCTTTTAGACTAAAAATTGTTTTTAAAAGATGTGTTAGTCTAGTAAGTCATGTAGAAAACAAAAAGTAGAGTTACAAGCTCCACAACTGTTGTTACAATAATATAAGCTTTTATAATTTCACTTATAATTTTATAACAATATAACTTTTTATAATTTTTAATTTTATAATTGTATTTTCCTTTATTTTGATCTTTATTTTGCCATATGGCTTTGCGTTACTATCTAATGTCCTGTCATTTCACCCTGCAGGACTCCCTTGAGCATTTCTTGCAAGGCAAGTCTGGTAGTAACAAACTCCCTCAGCTTTTGTTTATCTGGGAATATCTTAATGTCTCCCTCACTCTTGAAGGACAATTTTGCTGGATGTAGGATTCTTAGTTGACAGTTGTTTTATTTTAGCACTTTGAGTATATTGGCTCACTGCTTTATGGCCTCCAAAGTTTTTGATGAGAAATCTGCTGATAATATTATTGAAGATCCCTTGTATATGATGAGTTGCCTCTCTCTTGTCTTTTCAAGATTCTTTTTGTCTTTGTCTTCCTAAAGTTTAATTATAATGAGTCTTGGTATGGGCTTCTTCAAGTTCATCTTACTTGGAGTTTGTTGAGTTTCTTAGATATTTATATTCATGTGTTTCATCAAATTTGGGAAATTTTTAGCCATTGTACCTTCATATATTCTCTCTGCCCCTATATCTTTCTCTTCTCCTTCTGAGACTCCCACAACTGTATGGTGGTTCACTTGATAGTGTGGCATAGTTCCCTTAGGCTCTATTTATGTTGCTTCAATCTTTTTTATTTCTCTTCCTGAGACTTAGTGGTTTCCACTGTCCTATCTTTAAATGTGTTGATTTTTTCTTCTGTTTGTTCAAATCTGCCTTTGAATCCCTCTAGCAAAACTTTAATTTTGGTTATTGTACTTTGCAGCTCTAAAATTTCTTTTTGGTTTCTTTTTAGGTTTCTTATCTCTTTATTGATATTTCCATTTTGTTCACTCATCGTTTTCTTGACTTTCTCCACATCTTCTTTAGTTTCTTGAGCATCTTTAAGATAGTTGTTTTAAAGTCTCTGTCTGGTATATCTGCCATAATTTCCTTTTCAGTGACAGTTTCTGTTGACTTATTTTTTTCCTTTGGGGCATACTTTCCTGCTTCTTTGTATGCTTTGTTATTTTTTTGATTAAAAACTGGACATCTGAATCTAATAATGTGGTAACTCTGGAAATTAGGCTGTCCTCTTACCCCAAGATTTGCTGTTCTTTGTTATTGTTTATATTTTATAACTGTAGGCTACCTCTGTGCTGAGAATCAGCTTTAGGTGTAAACTTAAGGTCATCTCAGGTCTTTACGGAGACTTCCCCTGGGTATGTGTGGTCATTTTCTAATTTTTCCCATATATGCAGTTGTTTTGAATGTCCTAGTCTTTAATGCCTGGCTCCCAAAAAAGGGAAAAAGAAAAAAATCAAGACGAGGAAAGGCACTGGCCCTTTAAATACCCTGGAAGTCACTTCAGCCAGAAGGTGAGGGTCTTGTAACAATCGGGGGAAGTGCAGCAATAACGGCTGCTGTCTCTCTGTCTACTTCTATATGATCAAGAGCAGCAATCAGTGGTCAGAGTACAGATCACCAATATTTGGAGGACAGGGTCCTTTTGGCCACCATGGCTCCTACAGGCTGTGTGCAAGCTGCTCTAAGAACGTGTGCATGGCTGGCTGCCTATGCAGTTAGGAGTGAGGGATGAGTAACTGCTACTGTGCTAAGAGCTGAAATAGACTGAAATTAACCACAATTTATTGTCCAAGACTTACCCTGGAAGTTGCAAGCCATCAACAGACTCCAGAATTCCAAAATAATTACATCAGACAGACTCGGTCACTGCAATTGTGGTCTAGGTGGGGAGACAGATTCCTGGTGCTTCCTATTCTGCCATCTTCCAAGAATTGCATGAATGACTAATTTTTAATCATCTCATTGAGAACTACTTCCTGTTAATTAATTTAGCTTCCTAAAAACATGATTAATCTGGAATTCCAGAGAAGGGAAACTTTTTTTAATCCTAGTAAAATTGGTATATAACGTTGTATACATTTCAGATGTACAACACTATAATTCAATATTTATATGCACTAAATAGTGATCATGACTTAAGTCTCGTTGCCATCCGTCACCATGCAGTTGGTCCCCTTCACCCCTTTCCCCATCCCTGCAAACCTCTTTCCCTTTGTGAACCACCAATCTGTTCTGTGTCTATGAGTTTGGTTTTGTTTTGTTTTATTTGTTTGTTTAGATTCCACATATAAGTGAAATCATATGGTATTTGTCTTTCTCTGTCTAACTTATTTCATGTAGCATAATACCCTTTAGGTCCATTTATGTTGTCACAAATGGCAAGATTTCCTTCTTTTTTATGGCTGAGTAGTTTTCCATTGTATATATATATATATATATATATATATATATATATATATATATATCTCATCTTCTTTATCCACTCATCCATCATTGAATACTTAGGTGTTTCCATATCTTGGGTATTATAAATAATGCTGCAATGGACAAAGGGGTGCATGTATCTTTTTGAATTAGTGTTTTTGTATTCTTCAGATAAATACCCAGAAGTGGAATAGCTAGATCATATGGCTGTTCTATTCTTAATTTTTTGAGGAATCTCTATGCTGTTTTCCATAGTGGCTGTACAAGTTTACATTCCCATCAACAGTGTACAAGTGTTCCCTTTTATCCACATCCTCTCCAACACTTGATATTTCTTGTCTTTTTAATAATAGCTATTTCAACAGGTTTGAGGTGGTATCTCATTGTGGTTCTGATTTGCACTGGAAAACTTTTCAAAAGAGATTTTTGATCATCTTAAAAGCCTTTGTTCAATCTCCTTTGTCCAAAAGCAAAATACGCGTGGAGAACAAGTTTCACAACAGACTTTTAGTCTTTTCCCTGTGATCCAACATGTTCAAATTTCAATGCTCATATGCAAGCATTATGTACTAGAGATGGTCACAAATCGAGCTAAACTACTTTTACTTCCTTTAATGCTTGTATTTATGTCAATCTCGGTGTCTGAGCAGTACACAGTTTTTCGTCTCTTTAACTCAACAATAAAATTCAAGGTCAAATCTAGATACTTTTTGGCTCTTCCAGCTCATGTTGGGGCTGTAGGTGGGAGGGAAAAATATTTCTGCTTCAACAGAGATCTTTTTCTAAGGATGCAGCTCCATTCCCCATCCACACTGGATCAGACATCTACGCCTTTAGTAGTTCATTTATTGATCTATAGTCTGAGTTCTTGTTACCCCCTAGAACTTTGTAAGTTCCTCAGCACAGTCTAGTGAGTCTGATATCTAATCAGATACACTTTAACTAAGTTACCGACTTACACTCTGTCAGGTACAAGTTAACCTGTCAGATACTGGGGATACAACAATACGTTAGTCATAGACTCATTTCTTAAGGAGCCTTCATACTATCAGGTGAGAAAGACATACGTGATCAATCATATTGAAGCACAATAAGTGCTATGATGGAAAGCACCAAAGCAGAAAAGACAAATGCTGCTTGGAGGAGCCATAAAAGGGATGATGCCTGATCCCACTCTTGAAAGATAATTAGAAGTTAACTAGCTTGGAGCTGGCCCCATGGCCTAGCGCACTCTGCTTCCGTGGCCCAGGGTTTCACCGGTTCGGATCCTGGGTGAGGACATGGCATTGCTCATCAGGCCATGCCGAGTTGGCATCCCACATGCCACAACAAGAAGGACCTACAACTACAATATACAACTATGTACTAGGGAGCTTTCAGGAGAAGAAGAAGGAAAGAAAAAGAAGATTGGCAACAGATGTTAGCTCAGGTGCCAATCTGAGAAAAAGAAAAAGTTAACCAGGCAAAGCATATAGGAACACTAAAATAAGTGAAGGGAACAGCATATGCAATGACACATTGACGTGTTCAGAGACGTAGAATCCAGAATGGCTAAATCAGGATGTTCATAGAGAGAAGGGGTGGGTGGAGGGAAGATTCTGAAAAGTTTGTTGAAAGCCAGATTTTGCAGGGTTTTATACTCTGAACTAAGGACACAGAACTTGATTCTGTAGACAACAGAGCCATAAAAGGGATTTTAAAGCAGACAGTGATTTGTGAATATTTGTTTTTTCAGAAGATTATTTCTAGCAGCACCTGGAGGATTATTTAGGAGCTGGTAGCAGGTAAAGCAGTCCAAGGAAGAAATGTCCTGAGCCTTGAAGAGGGGATGGAGAAGAGGATTAATGCTTGAGAGACCGCCATGAAACATAATTGACAGGACTTGCTATGGTTGGGCTTAAATTGTGAAGGAGTTCGCTTAGGAGAAGGTTGACTTTGAAGGACCTGAGGTCACCAGAGGTGACTAACAGATCACTATAAATTCAGGCTTGGTGTTTGAGAGAGTTGAAGTAAGGTGGACACACAGGATAAAGTGGAATGTGGTTAGAATGGAAAGATAAGTTAGCCAAGGGTAAAACTCCACTGGCAGAGTTTCCATTCCAGACCCAAGCCAGGTGTTATCTTTAGTTGACTATCCATGTTTAGAGTTTAGTAGGATTTCTGCAGGATGGACTGAATAAATTATCTTCTGACTCATCTTCATTCCTGAATGAAGGAGTGAGAACCAGAGCAATACAAACATTAGCTCTTATAGAAAGAGGACAGGCACTGAAGACAGGCAGTCCAATCTAGCCTGATACTTCACTAGCTGTATGACCTTGGGTAAAATAATTAACCTCTCTGAATTGCATTTTACCTACGTTTTGAACCTCTGAGAAAAGAATGGGCCTAATTGATAGTTTATTATACTTTTATTTTAAAAAGATTAAAGTATTAGAGTTTCAGTGATATGTTCTTAATAATAATAATAATTGTAAGCATTTAAAAATGTTTACTAGAAGAGAAGTGCAGTGGTAGGGGTTATATTCACAATTCTATAAAGTAAGAACAATTCATAGCCTCATATTATAGAGAAGAACATGAAGCTTAGAAAGTTTAGTAACTAGGATTCATCTTCAGGTTCCCTATTTACAGATCGCATGCTCTAAACCAGTGGTTTTAAAACATTCCTGATGCTGGGGCCAGCCCTGTGGCCAAGTGGTTAAGTCTGTGCACTCCAGCTTTGGCGGCCCAGGGTTTCACCAGTTTGGATCCTCGGCGTGGACCTAGCACTGCTCGTCAAGCCATGCTGAGGCAGCATCCCACATGGCACAACCAGAAGGATCTACAACTAGCATATGTAACTCTGTACTGGGGGTCTTTGGGGAGAAGAGAAACAAAACAAAACACAAAACATTACTGATGTTAAACCCACCCCAAGAAATTTTAACTTAATTGCCTCGGTAAAGCTCAGGCATTGATCCTAAAAGCTCCCCTGGTGATGCTCGTTGCAGCCAGAGATGCAGACCATTGCTTTCAACCTCATCACTGCTCTGCCTTCTATTTTGGAAGATGCCACCACATCGCGCTGTCTCAATGGCTCCGCCTGGAGCTCGACGTCGATAGTGCCCCATGGAGTTGGGAGTGTGGCAGCTCTGTCTCAGCACAAATTCATTCTCTGAAAACACCTTCAAATCCAAGAGTTTTAAGCAGTACAATTAATTGGAATCCTTTGTTTATATGAAGACCATCAGTGTCTGGACAGTTTTTCTACCTCTTTTAGGATTATATGGTAGTTTTTAACAACTTAAGAGATCCTATATATTTATGAAGAATTACTATGATCAATGTATTTATTTGATTGATTATAAATACGATCAATCAATAGAATCACAGATCCAGAGGTGGGCAGAATTCTCTAATTTCTGAAATGGAGAGCAATGTCATGGTGTCACTATCCAGAGTGACGGTGTTGGGGCAAGGCAGGAGTGATGTAGCCATCAAAGGAGGGGATGGAATAAACTGTCATTTTAAATTCTTATAGTTTTCTTACTATGTTTGAAAACCTTTGGCTTCCTTTACTCACGTGAGGTCTTTGCAGAGCTCCTGACAACTAGAAGTGGTCAGGAATCTATTAGAAAACAACAACAACAAAATCAAGGGAATGGCGAGACAAAGGTAGGCTGAGAGTAAGATGGAGTAGGCTCTGTTGTGATCCTGGGGGATGTGGTGTCATCCTCAGATGCCATCCAGGAGATTCCTGAATGAAGAAGTAGGAACAGAACCAGAGCAATGCAAATATTATTAGCTGTTGTGGAAAGAGGACAGGCGCTGGAGACAGTCCAATCTAACCTGATACTTCAGTAGCTGTGTGACCTTGGGTAAAATAATTAAACTCTCTGAATTTCAGCTTGCTCTCCTATAAAGGGAGGTGGTGATACTTCCCTCACAGGGTTTATGTGAACTCCTAAATGTGAAAGTACCTAGCTCAGAGCCTCTTTACTGACTTCTCCTCCACACTGGCTCGGTTGAAGGACAGTGGTAGTGAAAGCAGAAAGTGTGAGGGAATGGCAGCTGTGGTGGTGTTTAAGTCAAAGAGAAGGTGAAAACAAGGTGGTCTGGATCATGGAGTACAGTTGCAGAGGTTGAAGTGTACGTTACAGCCACAGTCACACACCATCAATTCCATTTGTTCACAAAAAAGGACCCGCCATCGTAATGCCACAGCCTCTTCTCCGTCTGGAATGACTCAGCCTGCCCTGCCTTAGGTGGGATCCACTGGAGGCTCTGGAGGGTCTCCTCAGAAAGAGCACAGGCTAGAGTCCTTTCATTTTCCAATGCTGCTGCCTGAGTTTTCATTTAATTAAGAAGGCTGACCTTTAGAAAGAGAGTTTATTTTTTCTCTTCTTTTAGCTTGGCTTACTGTGATCCTAATGGAAGCTGAAAATCTGATGGTAAAGAGGGCCACGTTTTCACTGATAAGGCTAACACATTGTTTCTACCCTTACAAGGAGATTAAATAGGCATAATTATAGATGTGTAAGCCAAAATCACCTTCAGATAAACCTGACCTCAAGTAGATGAGTAGATGGGAACGGTAGGAAATGAAAGAGAAGCTCTAGAGGAATGTATATCAAAAAGAATATCCCACATGCCACAGAACTAAGGCCCTGAACACACGTCCTTGTAATTAGCCTTTATCCAAAGCAAATTAAAGTCAGCTTCTTACTCAATCCTTTAAAACGCTGGCTATGGAGAAGGAGCAGCTTAAAGCCTGTGCTGTGTGCAGTGTTGGCTGTGCTCTGTAGACAGAATGGCCGCGTGAACCAAGGAGAAGGGAGGTATGCCCTGTTGGGGAGAATGCCGTAGCATCGCAGCGCTGCCTGCTCTGCATTTGCCAGTGGTTGATGATGTTGTATGCTATAAGATTAGCAAGCCAATGGGGCCCCTCAAGCCCTGGTGGAGTCTGGAGGATAATCTGATGTTTTCTCTGCCCTGGATTATCCACAAAGTCTCATGAGCCAGTCTCTGCTTAGGGGAGTTCACGAGTGTCTGCCCTGATCCTAAGTATAACAGCCACGGTGCTGGTTTTGTGTCCCTTGGTGCCCTTTTCTCTGTCTATTAGGAAAGACATTTTGTCTGGTCTTCATAGAGACTGTGGACCTGGAGGCATGAGATTTTGTTAGAAAAATAGAGCTGAGTCTCAATTGCGTCGTGACTGATGACTACACGAATGCAGCATTGTCATTGAGTGCGTAATACCACACTGATGCCGGGTCGTTAGGCTGGTGACGAACTTACACCACTGGAGCTGGCAAAACCTTCTTCCCAGTTTCACCCAATTGGCAAGCAAGTTTTCTTTAATCAGCTGTCACTGGTTTATTGGCAGACAAACCGAACAATACATTGTCTGCGGGAACCAAGCCTTTGTGTCTCCCCAGCCGTGAACAGTGTTACTCCTCTAACCTACAAGTAACAAGACAGATTTAGGGGCAGAGTAGGAGTCTTTGATCCCTTTCTTTTAAAGGGTTGTCAAAGATCATTAAATACAAAATGGGTCACAGAGCCAAATAAACAAAATATGATTGGGATCTTTGAATAAACGCTCTCAGGTAAATTCTAAATCACTTTGTTGTACCCCCTAGTTTTCTTGGTCAGTTCAGCATAGACGATAAATTAGCATTACTTTCCCAGGTATATTTCCACTGTGTGAAAGGAGAGATTATTTCTCATGTTGCTAATCTAACAGCCTTGCTCCAAGTGTCGGCCTCACTTTAAATGAAGAAAAGTTCAAAGAACGATGCGGCAAGAGCAGAGCTGTACTTGTAGCATCTCTTTCCACCCTCCCAGCGGTCTTCCCGCCCTTGGAGAGTAGTTTCAGTCCATTATAAATGAATTCATTGGAAGTCACATAATTTACCACATACCTGAATGAACTGTAGGAAAGAAGTGCTGTAAACAGAATTGTTTTTGTGTACCTATTGGTATCTACTGCAACACGCAAGCAAACACACAGACACAAGCATGCAAACACATGCATATGCTCTCATTTGAACACACCAAAGCAATAAAAGTCATTTATTTCAACTTTAAGCTCTAGCATATAATAGATCCTCTCTCAACTCAGCTCATTATAAACCTAAGGTGAAATTTGAGGCCAAATAGCAATTTTTATAGCATGCTAGTCCTTTCTTCTAATAGCAGTGGTATGAAAGAGTCTGGCGATTTTTATTTGAGCTGGCTTGGCATTTAAATGTATTCTTGTGCATGATAATAGCAGTCATTGCCCACACCACAGTGGAAATAAAATCCATCCACGAAGAGGGTACTAGGTGGAGGGGGTGTATGCCTGTTGTAATGGGCTGTGGGGAGAAAGCTAGACAGGCTTTAACTTCTATTTTTAGGGTGACAGATATTCTCTGAGAGAAGGATTTTTCTTCTTTCTTTTTGACCTATCATTTTTTTCAGATATTAACAGCATCAGCAATATTTTCTCCCGTTGATGTTATGATCCGTGTGCCAGATTTAACACAATGCCTGTTGGTTGCCTAAATCTTCCCCAGGAAAAGCAGTTTTGCACGTACCTCCTTACATATCATCCCAGCTCTTAGTTCTTTTTTTCAGATAAGAGATCTGTGAAGCTAAATGAAACTGGAAGCTATCACTGCTGTCCTGAACTAGTGACACTGCACTCCTCCCCAGGGAACCAGCTACATCGATTTAAGCTATACTCTTAGGTGAGTATGTGGGACATCTTTGCTAAATAGAATGCAGTAATCTCTTAAGAATAGAATATTGGCCTTGAACGGACAGGACAAAATCGAGGATTGTGAAGGATTATAAATAAGGATGATCTAATATGGAGATACATTAACATTCTTTTCTTCAGCATCCTACTGTTGCCAGACTAATAATACCCAGGGGAGTGGGGCAAATGCTAAAGAGGTTCTATGTTTCGTCCTTGGCAATGGCTGCATGTGACCTTGAGTGTGTGTAGATGGGCACATGGCTGTAAATCTGAGTCCAAAATAAATTTTTCTTGATTAATTTTTTTGAATTAGAAATCTGAATTATAAAGATAAATATTCCAATTCCTATCTTAAGAAACTGTGGCTTCATCTCTTAATCCAATTCATACCTGCTCCTTGTGGCAGAGAGAGAGAGAGAAAGAGAGATAGAGAAAGATATGTATATAGATAGAGAGAGAGAGAGAAAGAGAGAGAGAGAGGGAGGGAGAGAGAGAAACCAGTGGCAGAATGTCAAGTGTGACAATATGATACCAACATAGGGTGTAGTGATAGGAGAGAGAAAGAAAGGACTGTGGTCAAAGGGAGACATAACTAAAGAAGATAATAGGATGGAACAGAGCGGAAAAGTTGGCACAGGTTCTTTATTCCAGCAAGTTTATATCAAATGGTTGGCAGGTGTTGTCTTTAATGTTGTGCCATAAAGGGCTGTAAAAGCCACTCACTGACCTTACGAAGGTGAGAAGCGTTTATTGCCACAGCATTCTGCTGATATTTCTGTTGTACCACTTAAGCAATGGTGTGTGGTGTGTATGGTTGCCTATCCTCCCCAGGAGGCCACTGGAGCAAATGGTCTTCTGCTTAACCATCTCTGTTTTTCCAGAGTCAGCAGAAAGCCTGGCACATGATAATCACCAAATAAATAATTGTTGAATTGTTTGTTTGAAAATTGGGTCCGAATGAGTTGTTCTTCTAGAACTCTAGAGGTAAGAGAGCATAGATCAAGACCAAGGTCTGTGGCTAACCTCTAAAGGGAGTCTTGCATTTAATGAGAATGTTTTCTGTATGAGTAAGCAGGGGTATGGGAAGAAAGTGCACTTGCTGTTCAGTGTAAGGAAAGCATTAAGGAGAAAGCACAAGAATTTGTGCAGCAATAGAGAGAAGAAAAGAGGACACCTAGGAGAGGAGACAAGTCCACTTCTTGTGCAGAGGTTTGGGGAAAGACTGGTGCAAGTAGACAATGATAGGAAGGGAGATTCTGGGAAACTTATACAAGACTTCTGAGAGTGAGGACCATTTGCGGTATACAAATGTATAGCCATCAATTTCAGAGGCCATACATACTCATGGCAATATATGTTGTAGAATTTGCTCAGAAACTCATATATAAAACTGACAAGTTTGAAGTAGATGTCTACTGTTTGTTTAATCCATGTTTGACAGTGAGTGGAGGCGAACAGGTAGAGGTGAACATAAGGAGGGTGTTGGGAGAAGAAAATTGAAGTTGGATCCATCTATTTTTATAATGCAGGGCCATATCTTTTTTTTTTTTTTAAAGATTGGCACCTGGGCTAACTGCTGTTGCCAATCTTTTTTTTTTTTTCTGCTTTATCTCCCCAACACCCCCCCCGCCCCCCCCCCCCCCCCACACACACAGTACACAGTTGTATATCTTAGCTGCAGGTCCTTCTAGTTGTGGGATGTGGGACGCCGCCTCAACATGGCCTGACGAGTGGTGCTATGTCCGCGCCCAGGATCCGAACCCTGGGCCGCCATAGTGGAGCGCGCGAACTTAACCACTTGGCTACGGGGCCGGTCCCAGGGCCATATCTTTAATCACTTCAAATTTTTCTTCCAATCTTGCCAGTGTCTATATATTTGACTCTATGTATATTCAGTTATAGTCTTTAATTTAAGCCATTTTGCTATTTTATCAATTTTGCCATATTAAAAAAAACCTTCTTCCTCTCAGTTCCTGAAATACAGATTTGAACTAACATAAAACTATAAAAACCCTTGTATGGATTTTTCTAACACAGATATTTTTATTAGATAGTTTTTATAGTTTTATTTCTCTGCTTTTCAGAGGTCCTATTTTTTTCAATATTTAACACTAAAATCCTTTCCTTACCTCCCTTTTTAAGATAAAATTATAAAGCTTACACTTTGGTTGAGAAAATCACATGTCTCTTGAAAGCGATCTGAACCGTGTCATCTCTTTAGCACTAGTTTACCTTTTTAATGATATAGACCTGTGGGAGACCAAATGTCAAAATAAATTCTTCCCATCCTCAAGAGACATTGGTAGCCTGCATTCCTACAATGCAATGAGGATGGTAAAAGAACATAGTATTGTGGACTGATTTTGGATCACGTGCAGTTAAGTTTTGGGGAGGATCAAGTAAGTACACAGTAAGTACAACATTAATTATTTTGGCTACTTTGACTTTATCCTTCTCCGTCAGCTCTGCTGGTTGTGTACATAGAGTATCGTACTTAGAGAGCGATCTTGTAATCTTACTATGCTGATCTTACAGAGCATAGATACTAAAACGTCCTCTTGTCCTTTTATTGTCAATCTGTACCGTGAAGATGACCGCAAGGTTAATGGCATTTTGGTGTCCTCTATGAATATGCTTGGCATTGCAGTAACCTAAGTAATCACCTCCTGGATCAGAATTTCAGAAAATGAGATTGCTCCTAGTTTTAAAGCCTCAGATTTGTTCTTTATCCTAACTCCATTCATTTCATCAGGTTGTTCATTATCAACTGGCTTCTGATCGAATAGAGACACTTGAAAAATATTAACTTAAAATTGATTTTCTCCCTGATTAATTTGTGCTCTGTCCTGTTTTAGCTTTTAGGGAATAAAGAATTTGAAAATTATTTCACGTTTAATTAAAACAGAAAACTATTCTGTTTGACTTAGGGCAGATTTTTAACTTTTTAACAGTGGAAGTTAACCTCAGAAGTAATATTTTGAATGAATGATTCTTGTCCGTAATTTTTCTGATAGATAATATAACATTTTAAACCTTTTTAAAAGACGCAATCCTCCTCAGCATTTGATTTCGCATTTTTAAAATAAGAATACAGTTCCCTTAAGTGATTGTTCTCGTTCTTTTAGTAAGGTCTATTTGACACAAATCTTTCTTTTATCCTCATTTGTGAAATGATCCTTCTTATTCCCATTAGTATTTTTAATTCATTTCATGTAAACATTCCCATAGATTCTCACAGGTTCCATGACTATTACATTCTGTGAACAGAAATGATTGAATATATTAATATGCCTTTATCCAATTCAATGTTTAGAAAATTGTTCAGAGCATCTCTCTGAGTGTCAACATCCCCAAAGAGTGTCGATTCGGTAGTGAGTCCAGAGCATCTTCGTAGCCAACTCGGGGAATGAGGGGGTGAATAAAAAACTACTTTGCCTTTTCTCTATATATAGTTGTTCAGAACAAAGCTCCATGTAGTACCTCATGTCTTATTCGAACAATATTAAGGTAGGTGGAAGTGATTTTTAAATTTTTTTTAACTTCTAGATTTTAGTCTTGAGAAGCCCATAGCTAATCTGATTATAGCAACAGAAACAACTCAAGCACATTCTGTGTTAAATTTGAATATGGAAAAGTAAACTGATGGAAAGAAAAGCCACTGTAAATAGTTTGAAAGCCCAGAAAAAGTATATTTGAAGTAGTAGTTCTCTTCTAGTTTCTCAACCAGTTTTTTTCTGGTTCAGTATTTTCCTTTTTTACAAAGATCTCTCATATATTTGCTGTTGCAGGGCACTCAGTTTCTGACTGTGCTGATATTCACTCGGCATAAAGACCAAATGTCACAATTTTACAATAGATGAATACATTCTACAACTGAGAGTTTGAGAAATAACCAATTAATGATGGATTTTATCAATAGAATAAATGTATACTAAGCTCTGACTATACTTAAAGATGTATATTAGGTATCTTATAATATATAAAAGGTATAGCCAATGGCCTTTGTCTAAAAAAGCTGTTCATCTGAGAGGAGAGTGCATACTTATATGGAATGTAACATAAGGTAAGGTTAATAATGATAATAAGGCAGCCCCGTGTTTAGGTACCAGCAGGAAAGATCTACGTTGTGTCTGAAATGGTGAGGCGAGCAGTGGGACTTGAATTGCATCTGTAAGAAGAAATAAGCTTTGTATAGATGGGGAGAAGGGTGGAGAAAATTTAAGACTGAAAGAGTAGTATGAATAAGGGGAGTGATAAGAACGTGGGTGACAGGTTTGGAGGTTGTTTGCATTAGTATCCTTGCAGCAGAGGATGTAAGTACCTGTATATACATATGTGTAGTACAGTGGAATATTGGAAAGAGGCGGGGGGTGCTTATGGAAGCCACGAGGGTCAGTTGGACCTTGAACTTTATTCTATAGATAGCACTGAAGCTCTAAGGACTTTTGAGCTAAAGAGTTGGCTTACATGAAACAGCTTTTTTAGAATATTAATCTGACAATGTTTTGCAGATTTCTTTGGAAAAGGAAGAAAAGAGAGCTCAGTGAGCAAAGTATTCAATAATCCATGCACAATAGATATAGACCAAAAATAGCATGGTGGAGTGGATAAGAGAAAAACTCTAAACAGTGGTTTTACATTTTCAGTTCAAAGCAAAGCAGAGAGCTGTCTTAGGAGATTTGTCTGCTGTTTTTAAAGGGAGCGTCTCCATTTCCTTTCTGCCAATCTACCTGTTTATGTTCTGACCTGATGTGCTGATAGAGAATGTATTTTGGGATTGTTCTCTATGTCTTTCACCCTCATTACAAAGGACTGGGCCAGCGATGATGGTGATGCTAGTAAAACTCTTTGCTGATCTGAGGACAGAGAATCTAGCTCAGATGACAGAAAATAGATCTGTCTATCCGGATGTTGCAACATATTCCATTTTTAGTGATCTTTAAACCTACTGGGCCACACATATTATAATTTACCTCCAAAAGTTTGTGACTTTCGAGAGCTCTGAAGCGAGATTACTTGTGTTCAGTCCCAGATGTAGCATATTTTAGGGGTGACTGTGGACAAGTCATTTAACCTCTAGGTATTCTCATCTCTAAAAGTGGCATGATAATATCTTATGAAAACTGAGTGACATAGCATATTAGAGAACTCCACACACTGCCACATACATGTGAAGTGCTCAATAATTGTTAGCAATTATTAACTTTCAGAAAAGTTCTATTTTTTGCTTTTATGTAAATTTATTTTGCTTTTTAGGTGAACACAACTATAGTTCATGATGATTATATAATTATTGGTAATCATATGCAGTTTCAGTTTCGAAATTTTTTACAAAACATTATTTTAGATGCTTCAGTATCAATAACTTATCAATATCACTTTGTTTTGATATAATGTTCATATACTACATACTAATGTTAATTCAGATCAACAACAGGATATTATTTGATTCAGTTCGCGAGACATTTATTGAAAATTATATACCATGTTAAATATAAATGTCATGGTCCCTGATCTCAACGAGTTTGTAGGCAAGTAAACAGATGCACATGTAAACAATAATTACGATATAGTGTCACAAGTCCAGTACTAAATGTAGACATAAGGAATAAGATCAGCCCAGTTAATTATCTTGGGGAACGGAAATGGCTATGCAAAAGAGTGACATGTGAATTATACTTTTTAGCTCTTAATCTATTGAATGTCTATTGGGTAACCTACTGAATGTCTCCTAGGAATATAGGAGAATTGTATTTCTCCTATAATGTATTGTGAGGTAGAAGTTGAAGAATATTTTTGCTTCAACACTTTGCAAATAGAGTGTTCTGAATGCATCACACTGCCTGTAACCAGGACAATAAAAAGAACAAGGCTTCAGGGTGAGAGGCAAGATCTAGACCAGTGCCATCCGATAGAAATAAAATGTTAGCCACATATGTAACTTTAAATTTTCTAGTAGATGGATAAAAAAATAAAAATAAATAAGTGAACCTAATTTTATAATGTATTTTATTTAAGACAATATATCTAAAATATTATCATTTCAACTTGTAAGTCATGTAAATAATGAACTAGGCTGGACCCCATGGAGAATGCTATTACCAAAGCCAAGTGATCTGACATGGTCTAGAAGTAAAGCAACCTCAAAGGCTGGTTTGGGTACTTCCACACCAAAGCTCAAACTGGGGTCTCCACTCCACAATGACAAGATGGATAAGCACATATACTAACAAAGAGTGGTAAAGGAAAGAATCATGTCAAAGAGGGTTGGTATTTTGGTGAAGTGAGCTATTTTCAGGTCATTGTCAGGTTCCCACTCCTTTGAGAGAAAATATCTTAAGTGAGAAAGATTAACATCTTGAGTGAGAAAGATACCAGAGCTCTCCTGGTATTTTACCATTTAATCTATATGCCCCAGATCATTCAACTTTTCACGCCTTCTGCATGGAGAGAGAAATAGTTTAAAGAACCACTGTCAGTCTGTTAACTTGTTACCCCGCATGATGGCTTCAAGCACTAGCACAATGGCCAATAAACTGTCACTATTTAGACACTGTAAAGAATCGTTGCTATAAAGAACAGTGCCTTTGCCCACAGAGATGAAATGATTTGACTCATTCTTGAGGAAGAAGTGATGAGACCTCCATGAAGGATGTATAAACTCCACCCTAGGGGCCAATATAAGTTTGCAGACATGTTTCTGGATATTCACAAAGTTTGGAAGTAAGTATTTCTTGGCTTCAAAGGGTGAGAGAAGCATTATTACTATTTTTTATTTTGCTTCACCAAATGATGTAGCGTACCGATTATGGGAACATCATACATCCTACTTTGCATGTAATAGCTCTAGGTTTTTATTCTCCTCGCAGCATCTTGTTTAGTTTTGTATGTAGTACAGAAAAAAGTATAAGTTATTATTAGTAGTTGCATTAAAATAAGTCAGAATGAATTTATTATTCTTCAACTTCCTACTTCTAGCTTCTATCATGGTCTCATTTAATAGTGCTTGAGAGGCATGTATAGTAAATAGAATTCTTACTTTAACTGGTCATTATATCTTAAAGAAGACCAGTAATAACCCCTTTCTCCTACCCTAAACCTTTCTAGAATTAACCAAACATCTCTCTTGAAGTATGAGCCAGAAGGTACTTTGATAAAACAAAGTGTGTGTTGACAGGAAAAGCTAGGGAGAGATATATCTTTCTGCTTTTGGTTGATAATGGGAAGAAGTACTCAACTCTTCTGCTTCTGCCAGCCACTTGGCACTCGAGCCTGTTGCGCTGTGGCCTGTGTCACTGGCTTCAAGGTGTACAAGGCCTCTGGGCAACGAGTTAGTAGGGTCAGTGGAAAATATGGGAAATTATAGGTTACTTGTATATGAAATATGTACAGGAATTAGAGGCTGAGTAGTTCAGCCGTAGAGTTTATAGAGAGCAGTTTGAAATCTCTTATATAAGTTTTGTAGTGTAAATCTACAATATTTGCTTTTTGTCTGTTTGAAAGATACTCTTTAAGCAACAATGAGCTCAAGAAATGAAAATGCAAGTAAAATAAAGAAATACTACATCAGCATTTCTCAGGAAAGTTGATGGTTAACACTAAATTGCGCAAATTTTTTGTCAACATTTATCACTCTTCCTGGGGGCTGTGGTTACGTCACTGGACACGTGAAAGACAAGAAAGAAATCTGCTCAAGAAGGGTTTGCATCTAAATCAAAAACTAATCATTGTTTTAAGAAGACTTTACAAAACAATGATTTTACATATAGAGTTGCATAAAGTGCATTTTCATATCACTGCATATCATTTGTCATTTAGATCAAAGAATTATTCTTACAAATTTCATCAATTTTCAATTTCAAGTTTTCTTATGTTTGTATGGAAAGTGTTAACATGTCAGTTCCATTAGTAGAAGAACTTGGCAGTGTTAAACGGTGTCAGTATTATATCAGTGTTATCTGATTCCGAAAAGAAAAGGAATTAATTCCAAAACTAATTCAATTTTTAATCCAACTCATAGAATCCAAGTAAGGCTTTGGAACTTCATTTATTAAAAGGTGAGATATTTGACAATCATTGTAGATGCTATTTCTAGTTTTTGAAAATGAAACGTCTAAATTTTGGTTGTATTTGCTTTGAAATTTTGGAAATCTTTAAAGGATTCAATGAAAACAGTGCCAAATTTTTCAACTTTTGAAGTTTTTGTGAATTATAGTTATTGAAAATACAGCAAACAAGAACATATTGAAATCTATCCCTACAAAAACAAGAAGTGGAACAAATTAAACACAGAGAGCAAGCAGTCTATAAGATTTAATATTTTAGTATATGTGCTGCTGAAGCGAGCACAAGATTTAATCTTAAAACTATGTAATTGTGCTGTGTGATAGCTTCAATTTGGGAAAAATCTTTGAATGGTGCTCATAGTTTTAATTGGATTCATGTCCATTCTGAGAAGAGCTTTGATTTTGTGGCAAGTAAATTTTGCTAAATATTCAAATGAATCATAAATACATAAAAATAATTTGATGGGGCCTCCAGTGGTGCAGTGGTTAAGATTGCACGTTCTGCTTCAGTGCCCTGGAGTTTGCAGTTCGAATCCTGTGTGCAGACCTACACACTGCTTGTCAAGCCATGCTGTTGCAGGCGTCCCACATAAAATAGAGGAAGATGGGCACGGATGTTAGCTCAGGGCCAGTCTTCATCAGCAAAAAGTGGAGGATTGCTGGCAGATGTTAGCTCAGGGCTAATCTTCCTCAAAAAACAAAACAAAACAAAACAAAAAACAATGACAACAACAAAAGAATAATTTGATGAGTTTTGACTTGTAAACATATTTGTCAGTAAGTACTTTGAGTGGAGATAAAGTGATTGTACTTGTGAAAATATTTAAGCTAAAATATTTACGCATTCTTTTTATTGAGGTCACATTGGTTTATAATATATAAATTTCAGGTGTACATCATTCTATTTTGACTTCTGTATAGATTGTGTGTTCACCACAAAAAGTCTAGTTTTTATCCATCACTGTACACATGTGCCTCTTTACCACTTTTGCCCTGCCCCTGTTCTCTTCCCCTCTGATAATCGCCAATCTGGTGTCCACATCTATGTGTTTGTTTACCTTCCACTTGTGAGTGAAATCATATGGTATTTGTCTTTTTTTGTCTGACTTATTTCACTTAAATAATACCCTCAAGGTCCATCTATATTGCCAAAATGTCAAAAATTTTGACATTTTTATGGCTGAGTAGTATGTAGTGTGTGTGTATGTGTGCATACCACATCTTCTTTATCTATTCATCATTGATGGGCACTTAGGCTGTTTCCTAGTCTTGGCTATTATGAATAACGTTGCAATGAACATAGACATGCATATATCTTTTTGAATTAGTGTTTTCTTGTCCTTTGAATAAATACCCAGAAGTGGAATACTGGATCATATGGTATTTCTATTCTTAATTTTTTGAGGACTCTCCATACTGTTTTCCATAGTGGCTGCACCAATTTACATTCCCACCAGCAGTGTGCTAGGGTTCCTTTTTCTCCACATCCTCTCCAACACTTATTTCTTGTCTTTTTAATAATAGCCATTCTGACAGGTGTGAGGTGATATCTCATTGTAGTTTTGATTTGCATTTCCCTGATAATTAGTCATGTTGCTGTCCAGTTTTCCCAAGACCATTTATTAAAGAAATATTTATGCATTTTAATTAAAAATTGGAATTGGAGCTATTCTTTTTTGCATAATTTATTTGAGCTTACCAGGTATCTCAGCACCTGCAGAGAGATTTACAATAAAAACTATTAAGCTCTACCGAGAGGAGTCCATTGAAGAAGCTGACACAAAATTAAAATTCCTTAACTGTAAAAGGAATAATTGAGGAAGATTGTACTGATTTTATTAAAAATTAAAAATAGTAAAACAATATTAAAAATACATTCTTTAGGAAAAAAATATCAGTGTTACAGTATGAGAGATACAGCTAAGAAATTGATTCAGAAGCATTGTGACTAAGTGCTAAGATTAAGCATTCTGCTTATGTATTTTTAAAATATATTTTTGATCCATATAGATAACGTTTTGTTTTATGTAATATATATTATTTTTATTTTTAGGAAGAATTTTATCTTTGAAAATTGTTGAACACATCATTTTATATCCATAAGCACAATAAAACTGATTTTCTGTCAAAAATACATGAACAATTGAACAATTTTTATTACTTTTAACGCATCCTTTCACTTTCAAAACTGTACTGGTTCAAAAGATAAAAGAAATTTCTAGAGCCTAGCTTCCTGGGCCTGATATCCTGCTCTGCCTCTTACTACTTACTAATAGTTCTTTAAACTATTTAAACTGCCTCCATTTCCTCATCTGTAAAAATGGGGATAATAACAACAAATCTCCTAATGTGAGGATTAAATGAGCAACTAATTGAATGCTAGTTGTTATCATTATCATCATTACCGTGGTCTTCTAAAATTTTTACCTAAGTGGCCTAATTTTATAACCTATTTAGAATTACTGGAAATCAGTAAAGTATCCAATGTGTATTGCAAAAAGAGAAAAAAAGGATGCTAAATAAAGATGAAGTTACAAGTAGAACATGGAAAAAATCACTTGGCGCCTTTTTATAACAGGGTCGCATTTTTCAAGAAATTAGTACTTTTTATTTAATAATGTTAAATGGAGTTGTTATTTTCTTCTCCATATGTTCCAAATGAATGTTTTTGTGTCAAAATAGTCGGTAACTGTGATAGATATATCTGATGCTGTAAGATAATTCAAATATTTGAAAAACTACTTTAAAGTACTATTTATTTAAAAAAGAAAAAAAAGAGAGCAGATTAGTCTTTGCCTAAAGAGGGATTGCTTCAATAATAGAGATTTTGGGCAAAAAACAAAAAAAGGCATAAAAATATGGAAGTTATATTTCTTCTTTGTACATGTAACAGTTAAATAAAAGAACGTGGGTTACTGTTTGCAGTAGAAAGGAACACTTGGCAAAATCATTCCTTGCATAGATGTCTCAATTTAAAGTAAATTTCTTTTTGCTTAGAGTTCCTAGTTCTTTTTCTCTACAACTGAAAGAAATAGTATCTGCATTTTACAACTGTAATTGAAATTTACTAGTTTTATATTTCATTTTACAAATCTAAGATTCCTAAACACTTATATGAGCTAAATTTTAAATTGAGGTCTTAATTAACTCTTTAAATAACTAGTGTTCAAAGCAAAAATGTGAAGAGAATTACTGTTAATTAGGTTGCTTATCTATTCCTTTATGGACAGGGAACAAATGTGGCTCTTAGCTACAAATTTTTATAGAGAAGAGACAGATATTAGAGAAACATAATAGATATTATTTATAAATCTATAATAAAATATAGCTGTTTCTGCTGGGACTGCCAGATTTAGAGAGTGTAGGTGTGTGTGTGTGTATGTATGACACTCTAAGTTTGAATTTTAGAAAAACAACTTGTAATTTTTTGTATAAGTGTATTCCAAATATTGCATGAGACATACTCATACCAAAAAAATAAATTGTTTATCTGAAATTCATATTTAACTGGGCTTCTTGTATTTTATCGGGCAACTCTATTTTCTGTATATTGCATATGTGTATGCACATATTTATTCAGATACTTTGGATTTCTTACCTGGAACTCTTTTGATGTAATGTAATATCCTCCATATGTGTACCTGGAAGGTTACTTTAGTCCAGTATCCAACATTTGTACAAAAAAACAAAGGGGAGGATTGAGAAAGCCAAGTTTATTTATGAACCACAAAGTCTGTTCAGTTGTAATTTTAAAGGAGTTTGAAGATTTCTGGTTAATAAGTCACAAATCTCCTCTATGAGGAGAAAATAGACAAATGTTTACATTGAGAACTTAAAAGCAGAGAAAACCTCTATAAGCTAATGGTGAATTGCAATTCTTCAGAAACTGGATAGAATGTTCTTTTAACAAAATGAAAGTGTGAAAATATGTACGTTTCTCTTTATAAGAAATAATGCTAGAATAATTTTAAAATGAAGAAAATCATGAGGGATGTTTTCACTATACTTTTTTAATTCCCTCACGATGAAGCTTTTATATACTTCCAATTGATTAGCACACAGTATGTTTATATAATAATAAATCTAATTGCTGACTGCAATTTAGACGCCATCTATAAAACAAATTAAAACAGTTTTCAAATGAGCATCTGGTAGAGTGTTCATTTCAAATAAAGGTTAATTCAAGATTCACACATTTCACCAACATGATAATATTTGTAAGCACAAAAACATAGCTTCCAAAATTATGGAGAGAAAATTTATTTGTCTCTTGCAATTGGTATGATTATCTACCTAAAAAAAGAGGACTGATTTTAAACAAAATTGTAAAAAGAAGACTTCAATGTTGCTTATTTTGATTTCTTTTATGTAACTATCATAACTATCAGTAATATGATTTTAGAACATTGAAAGATATTAAAAATATACAACTTTTCCAGTAACAATGAACATCAAATATAATTAGGAAACCCTTGGAAAGATATGTGTTTGATATATACGATGAAAGCTGTTGAAATATTTTCAGAATTACAAAAGAAGACAAGAATAATAAATATATCTCATTACAAAACAAAGCACAATAACTGAATACTGGAGACATCAGTAGGTTATTGTGAATTATTACGAGAAGTCATAATAAGTTCTTATAGCTTAAAAAATTTGATCAACATTTGGATGGTTGCTTCTTTTGTTTGGTGGAACTTCACAGAGCATTCTACAATTCTACAATTTGAGTAAACTAAAGGGTGAAAACAATACAGTACTTTTTGAGAAAAAATGTTTAATTTTAGGTACAATTTGCCTTATTACACATTACAGCAAAATGAATGTTCAGTTTTATTAACTGATAATATTGTAAGAATAATATCGTAAGAATTGACTATATGCTAACATTGTTATCCTAAGAAAACGTGAAAAAGAAAGTGGAATTGGAATAACTGATTGAGTATTTTAGGGAAAATCTTTGGATAACTGTTTTTCCTTCATTGTACGTAACAAAATAAATGTCAGAGTTATTAAAATCCTAATTTATAGGAAAAAAAATCTAGAAGAAAATGGAAGTAATGGTCTTATGTTCAGGAAATTTTCTCGGTTAATGAAGTATTAAAGAAAATGCATAGATTTTACTATCTCAGAAAATTACACTACACAAAATATACGTAAACTATTTATAAAGTATAGTACAGAAATAAATGGCATAGACAAAAGTAATATACATAAACAAAATAAATGTATATGTAAAATGAAAATAAGAATAAATATAAATGGTTAATAATAAAATAAAAACAAATTTAAAATAAATAATGCAATAAATTAATATGTCCAAAACATAATCTATGACACACACAAAATGTATTTACATAGCTAAAACATACGAACATGAAGACCATATATTGGGAGAAAAGGTTTGTGGTAACTTTGGTAAAAGATCAACACCCCTAAAAAACAAAGAGCCCTCAAAATTGAGATGAAAATTGACAAGAATCTTATAAAAAATTTGGCAAAAGATGCAAATAGGCAATTCATATAGAAAAATATACATGTAATATGTTCAATATAACAAGTAACAAAAATCAAAATTAAAACAACATGGCACCCTCCTCTCTTTTTTTTGCTTATAAATTGATAAATATAAGCCTAGGATCGTTGAGAGTGGAGTAAAAGGGGTGATCTTGTATATTACTTGTGGGATTTAAAATTGTTTAAGCTTTCTGGAAAGAAATGATAATTTTAGCAAGAGTCTAAAATATTCGTACATTTTGACTAAGTTATTTTCCTTATTTATTTATTTATTTTTAATTGAGGTTATGATAGTTTACAGTCTTGTGAAATTTCAGTTGTACATTATCATTTGTCCATCATATTATAGGTGCACCACTTCACCCTTTGTACCCAGCCCCCACACCACTTTCCCCTGGTAACCACTAATCTGTTCTCTTTGTCCATGTGTTTAACTTCCACCTATGAGTGGAGTCATACAGAGTTCGTCTTTCTCTATCTGGCTTATTTCACTTAAAATAATACCCTCGAGGTCCATCCATGTTGTTGTGAATGGGACAATTTTATCCTTTGTTATGGCTGAGTAGTATTCCATTGTGTATATATATACATATATATATATATATATATATGTATATATATACACCATATCTTCTTTATCCAATCATCAGTCGATGGGCGTTTAGGTTGCTTCCACTTCTTGGCTATTGTGAATAATGCGGCAATGAACATAGGGGTACATGAGTTTCTTTGAACTGCTCATTTCAAGTTTTTTGGATAGATACCCAGTAGTGGGATGGCTGGGTCATATGGTATTTCTATTTTTAATTTCTTGGGAAAGCTCCATACTGTTTTCCATAGTGGCTGCACCGGTTTGCATTCCCACCAGCAGTGTATGAGGGTTCCCTTTTCTCCACATGCTCTCCAACATTTGTTATTTTTTGTCTTGGTTATTTTAGCCATTGTAATGGGTTTAAGGTGATATCTTAGTGTAGTTTTGATTTGCATTTCCCCGATGATCAGTGATGATGAGCATCTTTTCATGTGCCTGTTGGCCATCTGTATACCTTCTTTGGAGAAGTCTGTTCATATCCTCTGCTCATTTTTTTGATCGAATTGTTTGATTTTTTGTTGAGTAAGTTCTTTTCAAGGGTTTATTCTAAAGAAATCATTAATCAGATACGCTGATGTGTATTTATGTACAGAAATTTTCATCGGAGTTTTTTTATAGTGTCCAATACTGGAAATGATCTAATTGCTCAATAATAAGAAAATGAATGAATAAATATTAAAATATCTATATAATATATTTTGAAACAACTAAAACAGTACTTTCAAAATATTTAACAATAGGGGAAAACGTCCATGTTTTAATTAGCAGTCAAAACAACAACTTTATATAACTGGAATGATATCCTAAGGTACACAAATCATATGTACACAGCTTGATGGATTTTCACAAATAAGCCATACTAATGAACCCAGCATTGAGATAAACAGATAAATACCATCCTGACCTCTGATATAGCTTAGGTTTCACTGATTTGAACATAACACAAATAGATTCATACAGTATATACAGTTCTTTGGCTGCTTTGATTTGACATAAGAATGTTAGATTTAGCTCTTGCTTACAGTGGTAGTTATTTTACTTTATTTTCTCTATAGTCTTCTATTGAATATACTGCCCAAGGCCCATTCTACCTTTGATGGACATTGGGCTTGTTTCCAGTTTGGGGCTATTACAAGCAATGCTGAAATTGCTGGGTCATAGTGTACGTATACATATTTTCATCTATAATAGATAATGCCAAACTGTCTTGCTATAGGATTAAACCGCTTAATAGCCCCATAAACAATGTATGAGTATCTTCATTGTTTCAAATCTTTGAGGATATGTATTGCAATATGGTTTTAATTTGCTTTCTCTAATGATTAACCATTAATGATCAATATGATTAATGATTAATAGACTAATTTTATACGTAGTATAAACCTACCTTGATTATGATGCCTTGTTATTTTTAATATATTCTGATAAAGGTCTGTTACAGTTTTTTATTTTATTTTTTAGGATATTTTGCATCTATGTCTCTCTCTGCTAGACACCAGCCTGTAATTTTCCTTTTAGCTTTCAGTATCAAATTATTTTGGTCACATGAAATAATTTGGGGGATGTTTCCTCTTTTTCTATTATCTGGAAGAATTTATGTAAGATTGATGTATGTTTTCCTTAAATGTTCAGAAGAATTTACCGGTGAGGTCATATTTTCTTGGAGTTTTCATTAGGGGAAAGTTTAATTTACTAATTAAATTCCATTAATAGATATGAGATTATTCAATTTTTCAATTTCTTCTTGTTTCATTTTATTAAGTTGTGTTACTTGTGGAGTTTACCAATTTCATCTAAATTCCTACATTTGTGAGCATAAAGTTATTCATAATACATTCTTATATTTTAATGGATTCAGGATCTGTAAATTTTTCATATTGATTATATTTAATTTTCTTAATTTATTTTTCTTAATTAAGCTCCTCAAAGGTTTTTAACATTTTATTAGTTTTTTATGCCAACTTTTGATGTTGTGGATATTGCATAGTTATGCTAATTTATTGTATTAATTTCTGCTCTTTATATCTGCATTTCTTATTTCTTTGCTGATTTTGCTGGTTTTTTTTTTTTTTTAATTTTCTGTGTCTTAAAAATTCATTCACCTTATGGTATATGTTCTTTTCTTTTGTGCGTGTGTAGCTCTTAAATTTTAAGAAATTAGTAAATTAATTCTAGCGTTTTTCTTTATGGATATAATGTCACATAATGTCTAGAGATCCCTATTTCATATAGCATCCATGGGATCTGTATTCTATTGAATCATATTGGTGTTTTCATTCTACCTTCCTTATTCTTCTCCATCATTTAACTTTAGTAAATAATGTTTTCCTTTTTAATGTTTACTTCTGTAGCACTTGGCATTAGTACCCTCATGTTTCTTGATTTAAATGTGATCCTATTTCCTCCCAGCTGCTAGTGATGAGATAATGAACAAACTTAAATTATGTCTGACATTCTTTCTCCCTTCTCCTTCCTGGTTTGTTAGTTGTATCATTTTACATTATCAAGGAACACAATGCTTGAATTCCATTTTGCTGCCTAAACTCTTAATTTGCTGAAGCTCACTTTTTAAAACAGCTTCTTACTACCAGCATTCCTGCAGCATTTCCAATGGTCATCTCTCCTGAATGACTGAAGTTCTAGCACTTTCCTCAAGCATGCTAAGAAATCACGGCAACAATATTCTCTAAGTTCCGTACATTCAAAATTTTAAGCCTGGTTAAATATAAAATCCTTAACTCAAACTTTCTTTCCTCATATTGACCAAGAGAGCCTTCACAGTCCCCTCAGCTTGACTGAACTTTAGCCCCATCTCTTCCTAAGTATAGGCTTCTGACCTGCATTTTTTTTTTTAAAGAATATTCACTTTAAAAGACTTTGTTTGTAATTTGTTCTCTGCCCCTCTAAGATGTAAAATTTCTCCTGGCCTCTTGCCAATTTTACAACCCAGGAATGTCTTTCTCCTGGACCTGGGAGCCACCCTTTGAAATGCAATCATCCAGAAGCATAGAGCCCTGATCTCCTGGTCTCTGTTGGAAGGTAGGAGCTTAACTTCAATAAGTGCCAATTAGCAAGCCAGCTGGCCTACTTCCTCACGTTCACCATCTTCCTCCCCGAGGTCCCCCAGTCCTTCTCCGATAACTCACCCGGTGCTTAAAGACTCTTCCACCTTTTGCTTCAGGGGAGTTGGGTTCAATCTCTCTTCCCTATGGCGACAGCATTGAATGAAATCTTGCCAGTGTAACTATGTCTGGTGCAATTTTTCTTTGACAACAGATCTTGCAAGTGTTGTTCCACTCTCTCTGTTACGGTATTTTTTCTCTGCAGAAATCTAAGGTCAACTTGACTATTCTTCCTTGGAAAGTTCTTGAAGTTTGACTTAGCTGTCTTAATATTAAATCCCAATAGCCTTACCAAGACACGTCTCTTGAGCCCTCACAATTCAGTATTGTCTGTGAAAGGGTAAATCTTTTCAGTATATAAATTCGAAATCTTTTATTTTAGAAAAGTTATCTTAATGCACGGTTTAAATGTTTGTTTGGTTTCATTTGTTTTGATTGCTATCATTGTTATCGCCAATCATATCTAAATTTGATTTTGTCATTCTGTCTCCTTTTGGCATCTTGATTTCTGTTTCATTTCGTTCAATTTTTCCCATTTTTATAGTTTTGTCTTTTATGATCTTCGTGGTAGCCCCCTAAAACTTTTTATACATCTATGTGTCAGTTTTGTTTTCCCTTCTATTTCACTTTCTGTCAGCTCACAGTTCAGTGTCTTCTATTTTCTCATCACATTTACCCTGATTTCTTGCATGTTTTGCTTGGTAGTCTTCTTTCAAAGACATTTCTTCTTTATTTAAATAAATTTTGTGCCAAAATGTCTCATCATAATTTCATCTATTCTATTTTACCATTTTAGTTAATTCTATAAGTGATAAACTGTATAGGAATATGTACAAAAATTTAAAGTTTTTATCAGCCCAGGCCCTTGTTTGAAGCATCATTAATTCCTTATGGCTACATTAGGCAGAAATGGATTGATTTGAATGATATTAGCTAGCTAATAGGAAGACTAGAGAACAGAGCTCAGGAAATAGGCAGAAATCAAAGGAAGCTTTACGGCCAGACACAGTCACTGTCGTACCACAGAACTCATTTATCCACACTGGTGCTAATTCTGCAAATAGAAACTGGGGCCACCATTGTCCTAGATGCCACTGGATACCAGACTCCACCATCAGCTGGCAGAAAGAACTGTAGTCTATTCCTATTTCTTGTTCCTATTCAATGTTTCTGGCAAAAAATATATAATTAGTTGAACATTGACTACCTGCTTGCCCCAGTTGCCAGATTATAGGGAGAGCAAACATCTGGCTTTTTGGATTCCATGAAGATCATATATTGTGAGAATCTCTAATTATTTGATGGGACTTCAGATTCTGGGTAGTCAAGTGGTGTTGGTAAATAATGATTTAAAAAGTTATCTACTAGAATGATAAAATTGTGATATAAAATGCCAAACTACTATATATATATATATAATATAGAAAACCCTAAAGAATCCACCAAAAAACTATTAGAAATAATTAATAAATAAATTAATAAATAAGTAAAGTTGCAGGCTACAAAATCAAAGTACAGAAATCAGTTGCATTTCTATACCCTAATAACAAACTAGCAGAAAGAGAAATCAAGGATACATTCCCATTTATAATCTCAACAAAAAGAACAAAATACCTAGGAATAAATTTAACCAAAGAGGTGAAAGACCTATACACTAAAAACTATAACACATAATTGAAAGAAATTGAAGAAGACATAAAGAAATGTAAAGATATTCCGTGCTCATGGATTAGAAGAATAAACATGGTTAAAATGTCCATGTTACCTAAAGCAATCTACAGATGCAACGCAATCCCAATTAGAATCACAATGACATTTTTCACAGAAATAGAAAAAGAAGGCTAAAATTTATATGGAATAACAAATGATCTCGAATAGCCAAAACAATCCTGAGGAAAAAGAACAAAACTGGAGGTATCATACTCCCTGAATTCAAAATATACTGCAAAGCCATAGTAATCAAAACAGCATGGTACTGGCAGAAAAACAGACACACAGATCAATGGAACAGAATTGAGAGCCAAGAAATAAACCCACACATCTATAGTTAGTTAATCTTTGACAAAGGAGCCAAGAACATACAATGCAGAAATAAATGGTGTTGGGAAAACTGGACAGCCACATGCAAAAAAATGAAAGTAGACCATTGTGTTACGTCACACACAAAAATTAACTCAAAATTGGCTAAAGACTTGAATATAAGACCTGAAACCATAAAACTTCTAGAAGAAAACATAGACAGTACACTCTTTGATGTTGATCTTAGCAGTATCTTTTTGAATACCATGTCTCCTCTGGCAAGGGAAACAAAAGAAAAAATCAACAAATGGGACTACATCAGACTATAAAATCTTCTGCAAGGCAAAGGAAACCACCAACAAAATGAAAAGACAACCTAATACGTGGGAGAAAATACTTGCAAATTATATATCTGACAAGGGGTTAATCTCCAAAATATGTAAAGAACCCATACAACTCAACAGCAAAGAAGCAAACAACCCATCAAAAAGTGGGCAGATGATATGAACAGACATTTTTCCAAGAAGATATACAGATGGCCAGCAGGCACATGAAAAGAGGTTCAACATCACTAATTATTAGGGAAATGCAAACCAAAACTACACCTCACATCCCTCAAAAAGGCTCCTATTAAAAAGACAAGAAATAGCAAGTGTTCAGTAGGATGTGGAGAAAAGGGAACCCTCATGCACTGCTGGTGGGAATGCAGACTAGTGTAGCCACTATGGAAAACAGTATGGAGCTTTCTCAAAAAATTACAAACAGAAATACTATATGATCCTGCTATTCCGCTTCTGGGTATTTATCCAAAGAGCACGAAAATGCTACTTCGAAGAGATATGTGCACCTCTATGTTCATTGCAGCATTATTCACAAAAGCTAAGACTTGGAAGCAACCTAAGTGCCCATCAGTGGATGAATGGATAAAGAAGATGTGGTGTATATATACTATGGAGTACTACTCAGCCATAAAAAAGACAAAATCATGTCATTTGCTACAACATGGATGGACCCTGAGGGTATTATGCTAAGTGAAATAAGTCAGACAGAGAAAGACAAATACCATGTGATTTCACTCATATCTGGAAGATAAACAAATGCATAGATAAGGAGAACAGATTGGTGGTTACCAGGGGGAAAATGGGTGGGGTGGGGAAGGGGTAAAGGGATGATGGTGGTGGTGATGAATGGAAACTAGACTTTTGGTGGTAAACACAATGCAGTCTATACAGAAGCTGAAACATAATAATGTACACCTGAAATTTGCACAATATTATAAACCAGTGTGACCTCAATAAATAATTAAAAATAAATAATATTGGGAAAACTGATATCAACTTGGAAAAATAAGAATTTAGATTAATGTTTCAGAAAACTAATTCTGTGTAGATGTGAAAATAAAATTCCAGATGAATTAAATATATCATTGTCTAAAATAATCAGAAGTGATAGAGAAGAATGCACCTTTGTAATCGCTATGGACTGAATTGTCTCCCTCAAGTTCATATGTTGAAGCCCAAATCCTCCAATATGAATGTATTTGGAGACAGGGCTTTTAGAAGGTAACTAAGAATTATAAGAGCTCAGAACGGTGCGATTTTAATAAGATAGGACTGACAGCCTTATAAGAAGAGGAAGAGAGAAAGATATCTCTCTCTCTCTCCATGCACGTGCATTGAAGAAAGGCCATGTAAGGACACAGCTGGAAGGTGGTTGTCTGCAAGCCAGGAGGAGAGTTCTCACCAGAATGAGACCATGCTGGCGCTCTGATCTCAGACTTCCAGCCTCCAGAACTGTGAGAAAATAAATCTCTGTTGTTTAACCACCAGGCTGTGATATTTTGTTATGACAGCCTGAGCCAACTAATGTGGTAATCTTAAATTGAAGAAGGTCTTCCAAGCATGCTATAAGAAGTGGAAATCAAGAATTAAGAAGTTTCGTAAATTTGATCATATGGAATTTTAAAACTTCCCTATCATGCAAACCACCATATCCCAGGTAAAAAGAGATACAGCAGACTTGGGCAAAATATGATTTGTTTGCTATATATGTAAAATAATCAACAGCAATAATACGAAGAGCTTCTAAAGTAAAGAAGAAAAAGATAGTTCAGTATAAAAATGGACAATTGATATAAACAAAATTTGCAGAATTAAAAATGACTAATAAATAGAAGACAAACTGCTCAACCTCATTAGTGATCAAAGCAATGCATAAAAATAATAATAAAATGCTTTTTCCTTATCAAATTGCAATAAATGAGTTGAGTGACAGTATCTAGTGTTGGCCAGAATGCAACAAAATAGCATTCTCATCTTCACAGACTGGCTGTCTATAAGTTGGTGTAGTGCTTTGGAAAGGCAATTAGCAGTGTCTACTACAATTTAAAAAATGCATCTCACCGAGCCAGCAATGCTCCTGTTCATATTATATAATAAAGGTGCCCTTACTGTGAACAAACATATATTCACTGAAGCATTGTTTGTAACAGTAAAAATTAAAAAAAAAAAATCCCTAAATGTCCATCAAAGGAGACAGACTTAGATAAATTAGGATACATCCCTACATGAGGTACATTGCAAGGGTAAAAATAATTTTGTCCTTGTATTTATGAGGAGAAGTTTTGATAGGAACTGTTAAGTGTAAAAATAATTCACAAATACACATCGAGTATGATGACATTTAGAAATAGTTTAGAGTCTATATGTGTATGCATATATATGTATGTGTGTACATACACATATGAAAGGAAACAGGGACAGAAAGATAAATGCCAAACTTTTAGCAGTGTTTACCCTAGAGAAAGGAATAGTATAAAAGGAATCTTTTCACTTTTTTGCTTTATGTTTCTCAGCTTTATTACAATGAATACTAATGTAATTTAAAACAAATAGAATGAGTACTTATTCTGGAAAAGTCATGGCAAAAATGAAAACTGTTGGCACCATTATAAAAGAATTCTCTTTTGGAAACAATAATTGATATTGTAGGAACCATAAACTTATTCACAACTTGTTATAAAGATAATTGGTTTTATGAATTCTCTTGGGTTACTTTACTTCTACTGAACAATTGATATTAAAACTCCGTTTTTTCAATGAAAACAACTTACGCTCAAACAGCGACTCCAGCGGTAAGTCTGTCAGTGCAGTTGGACACAGGCACATTCCTGTAATACCTCTTCATTTGTCCTTTCCTTTTCAGCTACTGTTGCTTAGTCCAGACCCTCATTGCTTGCCAAGTTGATTTGAAGGGACTCCTAGATGTCCTTTCTTTTTACAGGCTCTTTTCCTTCAAATTTGTTCTTCTTGTTGCCATGAGTGTTGTCTTTTTGAAACATAAATCTTATTTATCACTTTTTTATTCAAAATCCTTCAGTGGTCCCCATATGTTTGGAAATTTAAATTCCTTAACATAGCATTTGTGTCTCTTTGTCATGTGGTCCTTTCATCCTCTCTCTCTTTGGTCTCTACAGTCTGTCAAGAGAGAACTTTAGCTGGAGCGGAAGATGTAGAGGAGGTCAGCCCAACTGGGGCTTTTTGGTAGAGGTTCGTAGCCAGAGCCAATCTGTCTTTCAGCAGGGTGGGAGCTGGGGGATGGAGAATGCGTGACCTTACTGCCCTCTATTCTTTCAAAGCCGTGCCTCCCATTGGCAGATCCAGCTGGAAACTAGAGGGCAAGGAGACTGGTTGAGGCAATCTGTAAGGTAGCCCAAAGGTAGTTCTGGGGCACAGAGCAGGGTAGGGAAAGGAGGTAAATAGATGTGGAGCAGTACAAGAAGAAGAACCACCCACAGCACCATATACCCCAATGGTCTTAACCAACCCTGCCTTCTAGCTTTTTTCTCTTCTGGGAATGCTCTTCACAAATCCACACCTACATCTGACTGACTGTCTTTCAGCTGAACTCAACCAGTCTCTTAAATTGTTAATATCAGGTCTAGGACTCCAATAAGAATTACAGTTCCAGGCTTTGGTGTATTTTCCCTATTTCTTTATACCTGGGATAAATGAATCCATTACAGCACTGGAAAGACATGTAGTTGGCAAGTGAAAAACCTGGAATTCGTGTCTTGAGGATGATGGAACAGGAGAAACTTGTGGAATGTTATCAGGCACCTCAAAATTAAAATCAAAATAACCAACTTTTCCATGTTGTCAAACTCTAAATTTGCAGGTAATTTTGCAATTCTTAAAGACAACAGGAAGATTGCTAAGGATCACATTTAAAGTCCTCATGCATCTGTGATACATTTAAAAAATATTCTATGGAAGGAAAAAAGAGAGTTTTTCTCAAATAAGTTCTCTAGAAAGCTTGGGTGTTTACGTTTAGCTCCTGGCCTGGACTGTGTTGTTATTCTTGTAGGTTTCCCTCCTGCTGATGATGCATTTGTGCTTAGAATGTTAGCAGGTTTCCCCTTGATTTTAAGAGGAGGACCCCACGTCTAAAAATAGACTGTCTTTATACGTAAATACTGAAGTAACAGTTCTGGGAATAAGGTAGACACTTCAGAGTCTCTTAAGATTTTTTATATTCCATTACTTTATTTCCTAAGAATACTATGGAAACTCTGCCAATACCCTTTGGTAAGAAGCTAATTAATGTTGAATGAGCATAGTCAATTGAAATATTGTTGTGTAAGCAAATAGAACAATGCCAGGCTACATGGTTTATTATACAGCATACGTACCAATTAAACTTTCATGTGATATAGTGCATGCAGATTTTCTAGGATAAACAGCAATGTTTTAGAAACTAAAGTCTTCATATAGTATGCTAGTAAACCCTGAGACAGAAAATCAATAGAGTATTCAAGACAAGCAAGAGAGTTTCAGAGAAGGACAAAGTATTACCCTTAAATGTGAATGCATTTGCATTTATAAATTTAATTTAAGTCAATTTGTGTCTAATCTCCTTGTAATTATATCCTGGTATTTATAAATCATAAACATATTTTTAAAACCCTTTTATTGACATTTTAATGATCCAAATTTAATTTAGAGTAGCCTTTATTATACTCTTAGTGAGATAATACCAATACAAACATGATGACCACAACTTATTCAAACTACAGGCTAAGTATCAGGGATGAAAACTGCTTGTAAGGTTTTGAGCTCCCTGGATACACCCTTTCATGTTTGGTTTTCCAAAGGCATTCTTTCAATTCTTTTCTCCTTGAGATATAATTCACATACCATAACATTTATGTCTTTTTATGTTGTGCCACCATTCCCACTATTTAATTGCAGAACATTTTCATCATCCCTAAAAGAAAGCCCATACCCATTAGCAGTCACTCCCCATTACCCTTCCCGCCAAACCCTCACAACCACTAATGAATATGCTGTCTCTATGAATTTGCCAATTCTGGACATTTTCTATAAATGGAATCATATAATATGTGTTTGGCCTTTTGTGTTTGGCTTTTTCAACTTAGCATAATGCATCTAAGGTCATCCATGTTGTAGCATGAATCACGACTTTATTTCTTTTTATGGTTGGATAATATTCCACTGTATGGATATATCACATTTTGTTTGTCCATTCATCAGTTGATGGACATTTGGGTTGTTTGTACTTTCTGGCTATTATGAATAACGCTACAATGAACATTTGTGTACACGTTTTTATGTGGACACATGCTTTCAATTCTCTTGGATATAGATCTAGGAGTGGAATTACTGGGTCACGTGGTAATTCTATGACTTTTGTGGGATTCTCAAAGAATTTCCCATAGCCCTGCATCCTTTTCCATTCCCACCAGCAAGGTATGAGGGTTCCAACTTCTCCCACCCTTGTCAACACTAGTTATTGTCTGTCTTTTTTGATTATATCAATCCTATTGTTCATTTTTAAATAAAAAATCCATTTAATCCATTAGAATATCCTTTTCCATAATGAGGTTAACTATCCTAGATAACTTTTAGTGATTAAAGTTTTTATCTCAACTATTGTTTTCATCATTTTGAGCAATGGAAATAGTATCGTGCTATATTTATATTTGGATTATTACATTCATTAATTTAGCTAGCTACTACATTCATTAAAAGATGAAATGATACCTAATTGCATATCACACATGGAAAAGCCATCATTCTTAAAGGACTGTAGAATTCCAAAGCCTAGGTATTAATTCTGGGTTTGCAATTGGCTGTCTGTGTGATCTTTGGCAAGTTAAATAAATTCTTTTTTTAATTTTTGATATCTGTGAAGTGGAGAAACTACCATACACTTGAAACGAAATTGTGGAAGTCTCATAAATATATTGGTTTGCTAATGATGCAGCAACAAATTAACACAAATTTGGTGGTTAAACAATACAAATTTATTATCTTATAGTTCTAAAGGTGAATATTCTGTCATGAGTCTCACTGAGCTAAAATCAAAGTGCTGGCAGAGCTCCACTCCTTTCTGTAGGTCTACTTCCTTGCTTTTTCAAGTTTTTAAAGGCTGCCCGCATTTCTTGATTCATGGCCTCCTCCCTCCACCTTCAAAGCCAAAGGCAGGTAGAGTCCTTCTCATGCTTTCGTCTCTCTGCCTCTCTGACTGGCCAGAAAAGATTCTCCACATGTAAAGATGCAGGATTAGAATGGACCCATCCAGATAGTCCAGGATAATCTCCCCACCTCAAGGTCTTTAATTTAAGCATCCCTGCAAAATCCCTTTCCATGTAAGGTAAGAGATTCACAGGTTCTAGGGGTTAAGAGGTAGATGTCTTTGAGGGATCATTATTTTGCTGATCACTAGATAATTTACGTCTTATGACAAGTACAGATCTGGTACACAAGTAATGCTGGATAAATATTAATTTTCCCTTTTATTGTTTAGGCATTACATGATAAAATGGCAATGGACTACACTTCAGCTGTGCCAGGAGATGGATGACCAAAACTGGACAGCTATACATAAAGACCGAAAATACAAACAATATTATTCATCCAGAATAATCTCTGTTAGTACATATTAGTACAGACATGTAACGTTCTACTTGCAAGATGTGCATCTTTGCATTAAGCAGTTAAAGTATATTCACCACCAGTCACAATCCTCTCGTCTTTCCTGTGGTCTGGTAGCCAAGAGATCTCAGTGCCATTTGTGCAGATTTTGTTTTTGCGATCTGATCATCACAGTCTTTTACCTAAAACCAAAGAGACACCAAAGATACGTTGATAGAGGAAGAGAATATTGCCACTGTTCTAATACGTGGACTGTTGGCTCTGTGCTTTGTGATGAATAGCATTTTTCCTTCATTTATTCACATTAATATCGATAACTTCTGGGTCTCTAATGCTTGATGTGTACCCATAGCTTTCCTTTGAAATGGGAATAGTGGTCACAATAGTGTTTAGGGAGCAAAGACATTACCCACATACTTGCTAAATTCCCACTTATGAAGTATGAAGTCATTTCCAATTTCTAATTTCTCTCTTGCATCTCTGCTACACGGACACACACACACACGCATGCGCGCGCTCACACACACACACACACACACACACACACACATCAATACTTTCTTCCAAATACCTGGTACAATGGGAAGAATTTCACTCCTTGACGACTCTTGGGATTGAAAGAAGATTGGGTAGCATTAATGTCATAAATGTTAATTATCTTAAAAACAGCAACCACTACCACCACCACAGTAAGTAGCCCTCTGTTAATAAAGTCCAACACTCAACAGAAAAATGAAAGGCTGTCTGATTGGTGGAGACGAGAGCCAAAGCAAATCACTTTATTAATAACACTGGAAATGTCAATGCCTACCTTAGGATTATCTTTTCTCTCCTGTAACCACAGTCACTTTTTGCCTAAGGGAATTAATTCTGAAATTAGGACTGGCCATTTTATATCACTTCTTGTTTCTTTGATCAAAGAAAGCAATTACAGACTTTTTGAACTAAAAATAATTCTTGATTTTTATTTTAACAATTCTTGCCCTAGATAAGCTAAGACTTTAATGTCACTAAATTTTCAGTAAAATAATTGCATAGTCAAAATGGCTACCAAAGAAATATTGCTTTCCCTGTTTGTGAACTTCTCCTCAATGTCTTAAAAGCTTTGTCAATATTTGCCAGTTTCAAAATATATTCTGGTAGAAATTCAGCCAGTGGTATTTTAAGACAATCCTAATTATGGACCATTTAAATGCCAGTGATCAAAACCCAGGAAGGGAAAGTTGGTATTAAATGATGATATGGCACATTTATAGCACACCTTTTCCTGAGAAGATCAACACAGATAAGCACAATGTAGAAGCATCTGTTTAAGAATCTAGTAGGAGTTGGGCACATAGACTCTGACCTTGCAACATGGGGCTAAGGAGGAGAGCTGTCTGTTTACTTTTCACACTCGACAGTGCAAGATATAGACTGTTTCATGTAGTGGGAAAAAAGTATGGAGCCAGGAGTGAATTGATATGGTGGAATACACAGTGTCAGTTCAAGTAGTGTTTGCCTTTGAAATTGTTGTTGCTGTTGACCTCTTCTGCCCTTTGTTGTCAATCTCTACACTAAATTGAAGGTTTGCTCCCTTAAGAAATGAAAGTTATAATTCATGATTCATGTAAGTTAGGAAAAGATTTTCACCAAATGCTGAGTTACTGAAATATTGAAGTAAAGAGATCTAAATCAATAAAGGGGAAAAAATAAAAATAAATAACAGTGATAAATAAATAATAAAATAAAACTTTAAATATATTTGGCAATGCCACATTTTGCTGTAGGAGTCAAGCCAAAGGTATGTTGATACAGAGCTTAGAAGGGAGGTATGTGCTCCAGTGCCCACTACTTTTTCAGTTGGTTGTGTACAACCTAGATTTAATAAGGGATATGGGTAAAATAAGAGAAAAAGAAACAAGTAAAAACTGCTACACCTTCAGTACCAGCACAAACTACCATTCATATTTTGGCATATTTACTTTGTCTATTTCTCTGCAAATCATTATATTTAGTTTGTAAATTTTTATTTTGATATGATTTCAAATTTACAGAATATTTGCAAGAAGAGTACGATAAATTCCCTGATACTTTTAACCCAGATTTAGCAACTGTTAAATTTTGCCTCATTTGCTATATCAGCTTCTCCCTCTTCGCACCCATGGATGCACATGCAGGCTTGCATGCATACCCACACACTACCTATTTATGCACAAATATTTGTAACCACATACATATGTACACATTTTTTTTCTGAATCATCTGAGAGTCAATTAGAGGCATGATATCTTTACCCTTAGATACCTATAAAAATCAACAACTTGAGAATTGTTACACTACATTATCTAGTCCACAGTACATATTTAAATTTTGCCAGTTGTCCCAGTAGTGTATTTTATAGTTTTTTTCCTCCAGTACAGCGTCGTATCTAGATCACATGTTGCACTTACTGATAATGTCTAGTCTCCGTTAATCTGAAAAGGATACTCAGTCTTCCTGTCTTTCTTGACCTTTTTTAAGAGAACACGTAATAATAATAATAATAATAATAATGATAATAACAATAACAATTTTCTAGACTGTCCTGACATTTCCGTGTTCCTGGTGTTTCCACATGGTTTAATTTGGGTTATGCATTTTTTTTGCAAGAATACCCCACAAATTATCCTGTGACCTTCTCACTTCTCATACTAGGAGGCACATGTCAGTTTGTTCCAACATCGATAACATGAACTTTGGTCACGTGGTTAGGTAGTATGTGCAAGGATTTTCCACTAAAGTATTTTTCCATTTATAATAAATCTGTGGTTTGTGGGTAGGCACTTTCAGACTATGTAAATATGCTATTCCTCATCAGACTTTCACCCATTAATTTCAGCAAAGAGTGAAAATTTCGAACCCTATTCTTTCGTCTATATTTATTAGTTGGTATTCTGTTGATAGAGATTTCTAATCTCCCCTGTTTATTATTGATTCATTCATTTATATATATTCACACAGATTCATGGATTCCTATTTTATTTAAAGTTCGAATTCATTATTATTATATTATTTTTATTATTCTTTTTTTGCTCAGGTTGTCCCAGATTTTGCCAGTGGGGAATCTTTACAATCTTTTTGATTCATTTCCATGATTTATTGAGCATTTCTTTAATTTATAGTGAAAATGTTCCAGACCCATGTTGAACTTTCTCTGCCCCAGACTTGGTATTAGTATTTACTTCCATGAGTCCTGGTTCCTATTATTAGAGAATGGCATTTATAAACTGAGGTCTGGGTGCCAAGTCTATTCACTTTTGCTGGTGTGTCATTTACTCTAGGCCTATGCAGCAGACTGAGCTGGAAAATATATGCACAAGTACACACACACACACACACACACTTATACATATACAGACATCTTTGCTATTCCTCTATTTATCTACCAATAAATGAGTTCATACTAATTCTAATGCAACATCGCAGGGAACGTTCTAGTTTTTTCCCTTTCCATATTTGTAACTCCCTTCTCCAATAGTGAGAAAATTGGCTTGCGTTATCATTAATATATGTACATATATTTATTTGTTCAAAGCTACAATACAGAGAAAGTTGTTTCAAGGTTGTTGAGGGTTATTTTTATTAACAGTTAGAAATTAATAAAAGTAAGTTATTTGTGAGTATGTGTATATATATATATATACCATAACAGTCACCCTTTTAAAGTGTACACTTCAGTGGTTTTTAGTATATTCACTAAATTGTGTAACCGTCATCACTATCTAATCCCAGAACATTTTCATCAACCTCCTTCAAAAAAAATTCCATACTCATTAGCTGTCATTATCCGTCTCCTGGCCCCTGGAAACATTAATCTACTTTCTGTTTCTGTGTATTTGCCTATTTGACACCGCATATAAAAGGTGCCATATAATATGTGCTCTTTTGTATCTGGCTTCTTTCCCTTAGTATAATATTTTCAAGGTTAATCCGTGTTGCTGCGTGAATTAGTACTGCATTTCATTTTGTGGCTAACATTCCATTGTATGGATATACCACTATTTGTTTATTCTTTTATTAGTTGGTGTGCATTTGGGTTGTTTCCACTCTTTTGGCTATTTTGAATAACGCTACTACAAGCTTTTGTTTACAAGTTTTTGTGCGTACATATGTTCTCAATATTTCTTACATCTATATACCTACAAGTGGAATTGCTCTATCATAGGGTAACTCCATGTTTAACTTTTTGTAGAACTTCCAAACAGTTTTCCAAAGTGACTACACCATTTTATATTCCCATCAGTAGTGAATAAGGTTTCTAATTTCTTCACATCCTCATCATTGCTTGTTAGCGTCTGTCTTTTTCATTGTAGACATGCTAGTAAGTGTGAAGTGATGTCTCACGGTTTTAACTTGCATTTTCTAATGACTAATAATGTTCAGCATCTTTTCACATGCTTTTTGACAATCTTTATATACTCTTTGGAGAAACGTCTATTCATATCTCTTGTCTACTTTTAGATTATTTTGTCTTTTTTACTGTTGAGTTGTGTTTTTAAAAATATATTCTTAATACTAGATATATTACTTGTGTATCTTTTCTCCCATTCTGTATGCTGTCCTTTCACTTTATTGATAGTATCCTTTGAAGCACAACAATTTTTAATTTTGGAGAAGTCCAATTTATCTATTTTTATTTTGTTGCTTGTGATTTGGGGGTAGTATTTAAGAAAGCATTACCTAATTCAAGGTCACAAATATTTATACCTGTTTTCTTTTGAGTTTTGGCTTTTATATTTAGGTCTTTGGTCCATTTTGAGCTAATTTTTGTATATCATGTGAACTTCTTTCTTTTGCGTCTCTATATCCATTTCTTTCAGCACTACTGTTGAAAAAACTATTCCCTCCACAGTAAGTGATCTTGGATGTGATCACAGATGTATAGTTTTATTTCTGAATTCTCAACTCTATTCCATTGTTCTATATGTATAGCCTTATGTCAGTACCACAGGGTCTTGATTACTGTAGTATTGTAGTAAGTTTTGAAATCAAGAAGTGTGGGTTCTCCAACTTTGTTCTTTTTCAAGATTTTTTGACTACTGTGGTTCTCTTTAGTTTCCATATAAATTTTAGGGTCAGTTTGTCATTTTATGTAAAAATCCAGCTGGGATTTTTATATGGATTGCAGAGAACTGTAGATCAATTTGAGGAGTGTTGCCATCTTAACAATATTAAGTGTTCTAATGCATCAACACGGGATCTCTTTCCATTTATTTTGGTGGTGTTAGTTTCTTTCAACAATGTTTTATAGTTTTCAGTGTACAAGTCTTGCACTCCTGTTGTTAAAACAACTTCTAGGTATTTTATTATTTTTTATACTATTGTAAATAAAATAGAATTAGTTATTTTCTTAATTTCCTTTTCAGAATGTTCATTGCTAGTGTATAGAAATGCACTTGATTTTTGTATATTGAGCTTGTATATTGTAACTATGCTGAAATCTTTATCAGTTCTAACAGTTCTTTTGTGGATTTCTTAGGATTTTCTACATACATGATCATGTCATCTACTTAGAGAGAGTTTTGTTTCTTCCTTTCCAATATAAGTTTCTTTTATTTATTTACTTTGCCTAATTGCTATTGCCAGCACCTTCAGTACACTGGTAAGTAGACGTGGTAAAAGTGAACATCCTTACCTTATTCTTGATCTTCCTAGGAGAAAACTTTCAGTCTTTCACCAACAGGTATGATGTTAGCTGGGGATTTGTTTTTAGATGTATTGAGGAAATTCCCTTCTATTCTACAAGACTCTTAAATAACAATCCATCATTGCCTTGCATGTATTACAGAAGAAAAAGCACTAACCTAAGGAGAAAATTAAAGTACAAACTCAGCTTCTTGAGAGGAATAGAGTAACAGATGAGGCAAGCAATCCCCTAGGGGCACCTCCTATTACTGCAGAAAGAATGAAAAATAAGACAGAATGCTATTCATTTCTTTGCAAATGCAGAGGCTTCTTGAAGAGCACATGGTAGAGAAAATGGGATCTAGCTAGGGTACAAGTTTAAGCAGCATCCCAAGCAGCTCCTATAAAGCAATCTGATGAGAGTGAGTTTTCTAGTTGAACAAAAATATATAAAGACAAGAGACAAGCCTTCCTTGGGGGCAGGTTTCACGGGCTGAAGTAATTCCATAGTAGATGTCATTACTGTGAAACAGGAATGACAAACCTACTCATTAGAGACAAGAGTAGCTCTGAGGGAGCAAATTTCTGGATAATTTACGAAGATAGCAATGTCTCGAATACTATTTCCAGAAATAGGAAATGGATGCCTGTGGGGATGCAGATATGATGAATACATAGTGCTAGACTGCCCTGAGAAATTTGGAATTCCTCCCACAAGCGGAATAGCTATAGTGCTAGTTGGCCATTTTCTTAATGGTTAAATCTAGAGGATAAATGGAACAAAGAGATTGGGAATGGTCAGTGGGAGGCATACTTCTTCCCCACACCTGATGTTTCCTTCCAGGTGGAGGAAGTTCCCCTAGGATGAAACTCCTGGGGAGTTCCTCCTGGGCTCCCTCCACTCCCACATTTAACCATCTGAGAGATGGAGCAATTCACTGAATGGTGAATTTTGAACTAGGGAACTAGCATGTATATTTATTTGTTCCCCGGGAGCAGCCTTGTCCATATAATATGCATTCTGCCCTGCTCCTTCATGCTGTGGGTATTTTAGAGACAATTTCTGCCTTGTATATTGCCCTGTACTGATTCAGTGATGGTCACGGTCATCTAATTCTGAGAATCAGTATTTGGAGCCCATTCCTTAAAGATATAAGACATTCTTCACATTTTCATCACCATTGCCTGCTTCTTTTTTCTCAATTGGTTCAGTACTTTTGTAGAGACGAGAGTTTATTATTGGACCACCTCAAAGCCTGTTTTCACTCATTAACATCCCAATACTGCTCTCTGAGGCCTAGGTTACTGTGGTGTCTCTAACCCCATCTCATTTACTTTGTATTTTTCAGAGATCACGCCCAGGATCCTTACCGCATTATTTTTTAAAGTGGCTATGTATTTCTGTTAATGATACAAAGATCCTTCATCGTCGTGACGGTTTGGGCGCCGCGCGGAAGTCTGCAGTGTGCTCTGATGGAAACTGCAACTCCCACCTGCTTTATCTTGTTGTTAGGCTTCCTGTGAAGAACCAATATTTTAACATTAAAAAAAAAATCTGTTTCTTATTTATGCCACAATTATTACATTTCCAGGGTTTTCATTTCATTTATATACTATCCTAAGCTACAAAACATGCTTATATGGGGCCTTTATTCAATACACTAAAATCTTTCCTTGCACTATACAATTTAGATCTAATCATATTCATACATTTAAAATTTTAATTGCAGCCATTTATCAGTGTAGCTATTTCTCTCAAATTTCTGACGTTTTTCCTTATTCTCTGCCTATGTCTCTGCTCTCACTTATTAATTCTTTTTTTAAAATGGGGAAATGGCAGTGGTAGACAGAGGCATATGAAGAAAGGGTTCACTTTTGCTTTTTTCTCAGTTTTCTGGACTATCCTCTTAGACAGCTGAATGTGTTTTCGGGACAGTCCATCAGTGTATGATATTGACAAAATACCATTGTGTGTAAAGCAAGATACACAAGGTATTCAGCAAAGCAAAAAGTGAGAATATTTTTAGTTTTGAGAGAGATTTAAAAACTTCCTAAGGCCCCAAAAGTCAATTTACAGGAAGGGGCAAGCTCATCCATGTAGACTAAATAGGGAAAATAATTTTGGAAAGCAATTTAGAGACATATATTAAGATCTTTAAAATATGTACATACTTTGGTCATTTCTGGGACATTATTCTAAATAAAACACTTAATTTTTTTGAAAAACTTTATGCACAAATATTTTTATAATAATGTTATTTTTAATAGTAAAAAATGTAAAACAACTGTTTAACTATGATAATGGTAAAATAAACCTTGATATAAACATAATAGAGTTATTAAATTATGTTAAAAAGTCCATTTTAATATGCAGGATACATTAGCCATAGTAATAAGAGGAAATTGTACACTCACTAGGAAGACAATAATATAAAACAAAGAAAATCCAAATCTATGAAATAGAGAAATACATAGAAGGAAATAAGGCAAAATATTTATAGCGGCTGTCTTAGACTGAGTGAATAAATATAATATTTTCCTGGAATATTTTCTTTTTTAATTGCAATTAAATGGCTGTTTTAAACTCTGATGTAATAGCATTCATAATGAAAACAAACTTTATTTAAAAATTAATATACAAATAGTGGTAAATACACAGATTTCAAAATGACTATAAATGTGATTTCTTGGATTGAGTTAATCCATGAAGCCTCTCAGCAGAGTTGAGTTTAACTTAAAATTTGGAGGTGGAGAGAGATGCAGAGGGCTAAAAATTAAAAAAAGGAGGCAGTGGATAGTCTAAGTTCGTTTGGTGCTTGTTTAATAGCTGTTGCTGATCGGGGCATGAAGGGGGTGGTGTGGATTGGCTAACTTCATTCTTCCATGCGGATTTTTTAAAAACCGCCTCAGCAATCTTGCTAGTCATAATTACTAGTCTTTATTTGCCTTTGTAAAATCTTGTTTATAGCCTTTACATATGTTTTTTCTTTTGTTTTGTATATCCTATCTTTTCTGTTAAATTCATTTTTCTCTTGAGGATTTGATTAGTCAGCCTCTTAGAGAAAGACACGAAATATTAAATAGGGGCATCTTGAGATCCAAAAGGGGGTGGTTTACATTTACAAAAATTATTTTTCCTACCATATACGGAGGTGAGAATAATGATTCTTAAGTACTACAACTTTAAAGCACTATCCAATACAAATAATACAATAGTGTATGAAGTATCAAAGAAAGGACCCTATAGTCTCACCCTTCAGAGGTAATCTTTACATGATATGGTAATCTATATTATAAAGTCTGTAGATATGCACATGCATATATGATGCATCTCGATATAATGTAAGGCATCCATGTTATTACAGCATGCATACTTTTCTCGAAAACATTTTTTATTAAATATTTTATGGTTTTCTTTTCCATGTCAAAGTAAATAGAGCATCTTCACCCTTCTTAAAAATTATATTGTGTTCTATTGTGAAAATGAACCATAATTAGCTTCTTTAATTTTCTATTGATGATCATTTAGATCACTTGTAAATTGTGGCTTTTTCTGTACTATAAACAATCTTGCAATCACTATTCTGGTATGTATACCTGATTACATTTTCAAAGCATGAGCATTAGATAAAATTGGGAGATAGTTTTATAGATTTAAGCTTGCCTACACAAGTAAAGAATAGGTAATATATCAAATGACAGTGGAGCCAGGGCAATACGAATTATTCTATCTTTAGACTTGCCCTTTCAGGAATTCGATCATAAGAGAATAGTCCAATCAGAAAACTAAGAAATATCTTGGTGATCATCAATCAAGAGAATAATGGTAATGAGTATGGTGATAATTTTTATTAAAACGCTTATGATGTGCCAGTCAGTGAGTTAAACCATCTTACATAATTCCTCCAAGAACTCTATTAGGAAGATGATATTATGCCCATTCTGTGAATGAAGAAATTAAGGGAAACTAATTAGACCTGGGTCACATAGTGGAATCCATTTTCAGAGCGAGAATTCAGTTTCATTATGCATATAATGCCTCTAAGAAGCATAACAATGTAGGTAGAAAGAGTATTGAATAGAAATACCTGCACCCCAGGTCCTTGTTGAACTCAGTCCCTAGCTACTGAAAGGATTTTGGTCATAACCATAATGAGTGACATTGTGTGAAATGAGAAAACTCAAGGCATTGAGTCCAGAATATACAGCTTCTTCACCTCAGCAAACACCTAAGTCAAGGTGTTATTTTGCTGTTTAAATGAGCTTAGGTACACTCAAACTCTTTGTAGTCTGTAAATTGAGGATACGGGGACATGATGAGATTGTGATGATTACATATGTTAATTATTATGATTTTAATTTATCTCAATTAGAAAAAACTAACGTCCAAGAAGGCAAGAGCAATTGCAGTTTCATCTAGCCAATTAATTCTGTCAGAGTATTCTATGGTAAAGTTCTTTACCCATATCTGAGTACATAAAGGCTGAAATAGAAGGGAGGTGGCAGAAAACCTATCGGGTAACTGAATCACTACTCAATCTTTCTTTAATTTTACACATCCTGATACTAACTAATGATGACTCCTTTAGACTACATCAAATACTATTTTTACCATTTCAACAATTTTGCCTTGGACCAATAGTGACTGAAGTCATTTTTTAAAAGCAGAGTGTGTATATTATAAACTTACACAACAACCACTTAGATATTGAGTCAAAATATTTGATTCACTTTTGATTTCCTTCTTCTCTCTTACCTCCCACAGCTGTAGGATCAAGTTCATTGATTTTTACATCAGACGCCTCCCTTAAATCCATCCCTTCTTTTCTATCACGATTAAGAATTCTAGAATGGGTGAAGAAGGTCAAAAGGTATAAACTTCCAGTTATAAAATAAGTAATTCCTGGGGATGTAATGCACAGCATAGTGACTATAGTTAATAATACTATATTGCGTATTTGAAAGTTGCTAAGTGAGTACATCTTAAAAGTTCTCATCACAAGAAACAAAATTTTGTAACTGTGTATGGTAATGCATTTAACTAGGCTTACTGTGGTGATCATCTTGCAATATATACGTATATCAAATCATCATGTTGTACACCTGAAATTAATGTAAGGTTATATGTCAATTATATCTCAATAGAAAAAAAAAGAATTCTATACTGATGACAGAAGATGAAGAGTGTTCTCTCCCTCTGAGGTGGGACCCAGGGAAAGCAGATAGTTTACGTTGAGGTAGAAATGAGACAAAGGACATGTTCCCTAAATAAAGAATATGAGAGTTGAAGTTGGTAAAGAGAGATTTTAAGGAAAATCAGAAAGAAGATCTCTGAGCAATTTCCCAGATCCCTACCATAGTTCCCAGGTGAGGAAGAGACAAAGAGCCAAAAAGTAGTAGGCATGGACTTGGACGAAGTTCACATGTTTCGAATTCGCAATCCTTTTACCCATTACTATTAATGTTATATTTATATGGGTTCTCTATAAGAATACATCTGATTGAGGGGCCCTTAGAAGAGAATTTTTCCCAGAATATGAAGCTGCCTCTCTCTGTCTCTCTCTCTCTGTCTTCACATCTATCTATTTATTATCTATCTGGTTACTGTTTGTTGCTTTTCTTGTTTTATTTTATTTTTTGATGCTGCTGCTATAGTGATAAATATGTGCGGACTTTGAGCTGCAAGCTTTTTGGAGTTAAAGAATAAGAGATAACATCAAGAGAACAAGCTTTTTGGAGTTAAAGAATAAGAGATAACATCAAGAGAACTGATAAGGGCAAAGTAAGTGATCACCCTTATACTTTGGCTCATTTCCCTAGTCTAAGCCCAGAAAGTAAGCCTTTTAAAGGATAAGTAAAAGTATTATAGAGGAAACTTTCCATGAACTGTCTTCTTATCGGCCACATTTTATCTGTTGGCTATTTATACTTCTACTCACTGAAAGCATTAGGAAGCCGCAGCTTGGGAAAATGAAAGTTTTAGAAATGCATGTGGAGCTCACTCAAACTTGATTTTGCACATGGAAATGTAGGCAGATTTACCAGGTAAGGGCAAATTAATACTTTCTGAAAATAATAAAAAGAACAATTTCCAACAGTCTGATAAAATATATTTTCCATTTTTATAAAAATACGGTTCTATCTGTAAACATTGGTTGTATCTGGAAGAGATCATTGAGAATGATTCCTTAACATTGGAATTTTCTTGGTCAGAGATGTGAGCTTTTCCAATCTGTGTAGACCTTCTCTGAGTAGATATGACTACAGTTGGCATTCCTTTTTGTGTGCCTATTAAATTCTCTTCAAGAAGTTTGGAAGTGTTGGGAGAGTATGCATAAGAGTGGTAGACAAGTAAACAAAAAGAGATGGGAAAGGAGGAGGAGGAAGAAAATCTGTGCCTCAAACATTCTCAAACTCTTTCACTTGAATTACTTTTCAAATGAAATTTTGTTATTAACAAATGGAACTTTCTCAAATAAGTGCAGATGAAAAAAAGAAACTTGATTTAGTTTTATTGTTTTTGGTTAATTAGAATTATCCTGGGAGGAATTTTAAACACTTTGTGAATACCATTGATTATTTAAAATATCTTTTTCTTTAAATATACAAAAGTAATATTTAAATGTCCTAATTGTTCAGGTTGAGTCTACAGATCCCATTTATTCTGTGTTCCTGTTAAAGTAAAATTATACTCCTTAAGACATCTGGTACAAGCGTCTGCTTACTCTTTTATCCCCTTGAATTGCCCCAGAAGGGTGCTCATCTCCATTCTTTTGTTCTCTTCCCACTGCCATTAGAACTTGACTGGAGCTCCAGCCAGGGCACCCCCAAGGTTAGGAGATGCTCAGACAATCCACAGCAGCGGCTCTGGAGCATACCAGACAATCCAGACAATCTGTCACGAGGTAATGCCTCATTCATCTGAGAATATAGACTTGATAAAACTGTCACTAAAAGAGTGTGGTACAAGCTATAGGGCATTCCAATTCCACAGGAAAAGTTACGTGATTTATGATGAGGCAGTACAATAAGTACATGGCAATCTTGAGATTGTATCTCTTCACTACAATATCTATTAGGTATCTGTCACTAGCCCACATGAGAATAGAAAAGGTATAAGTCTATGTTATCATTGTCAGTTGTCTTGTATATTAAAAACGAAGACAGATCTCAAAGAAAAATGGCTGTGACCAGCTCCGCTCATAGACCTTAATTGTAGACTCTCTTCTATTTGTGACCCTGAAAACAAGAAGTATTTCAGGTTTGGTTGTATGATTGAAAGAGCGAAAAAAAAAGAGAGTGAAAGAAATTAGGGAAGAGAAAGAGCTCCTGGACAGAGGACTGAGAAAGATGGAAGGGTAATTTCTACTGAGCAGAAAGAAAGGAATTTTACTGAAAGACGTTTTTACCTCACTGCTTACTCTTAGAGGTCTGCAGATTTCACCTTCATTGCCTCAGAAAAAAGACATTAGTTAATTTGGGGCCTAGTAAGAAGAAGGATTCCTTAAAAAATAGGCCTATTTGGAATGGAAAAATCTGGAATACTGACAACACCAAATACTGACAAGGAAGTGGAGGAACAGGAACTCTTATACATTGCTTGTGGGATGCAAAATGGTACAGCCACTTGGAAGATGGTTTGGCGGTTTCTCACAAAACTAAGCATTCTCTTACCATATGATCCAACGATTGTACTCCTTGGTATTTACCCAAAGGAGGTGAAAACTTATGTCCACACAAACACTTACACATGGACGTTTATAGCAGCCATATTCATAATTTCCAAAACTTGGAATCAACCAATAGTACTTCAGTAGATGAATGGATAAATAAACTGTGTTACATCCAGACAATGGACTATTATTCAGTACTAAAAAGAAATGAGCTATCAATAAGAGGTACAAAGTTCCAGTCATAAAATAAATAAGTCATGAGGATGTAATGTACAGCATAGGGAATATAGTTAATAATATTGTAATAACTTTGTATGGTGATAGATGGTATCTAGACATATTGTGGTGATCATTTCATACCGTATAAAAATATTGAATCACTATGTTGTACACCTGAAACTGACATAATATTGTATGTCAATTATACTTTAACTAAAAAAAAAAAGAAATGAGCTATCAAGCTGTGAAAAGATATGAAGGAATCTTAAACTCATTCACTAAGTGAATGAAGACAAACTGAAAAGGCTACATAATGTGTGATTCCAACTATATGACATTCTGGAAAAGGCAAAACTATGGAGACATTGAAATCATCTGTGGTTGCCAGAGGTGAAGGTGTGGGATAGAGATGAATAAGCAGAGCCCAGAGAATTTTTAGGGCAACTAAAATACTTCGTATAATATTAAAATAATGGATATATATCATTATACATTTGTCCAAACCCATAGAATGTGTAACACTAAGAGTGAACAGCAATGTAAACTACAGGCCTTGGGTGATTATGGTGTGCCAATATAGGTGCATATTTGGTAACAATGCACCTTTCTGGTGATCGATGCTGATAGTGGGGGAGACTATGCACGTGTGGGGGCTGGGGGTAATGGGAAATCTCTGTACCTTCCATTCAATTTTCTTGTGAACTTTAAACTGCCCTAAAAAGCAAAGTCTTAAAAAAAAAAATAACCTGCATATATGCCTTTGATACAAGCGTGGTCCTTCTTTATCTGAGAATACCATCTTCTTCAACACTGTCACCACTTTGGGGATGGAACCCTAAGGAAGAAAAAGGGACGATGAGAATAATCCCTTCGATAGTTAGATTCTCTGAGCACTTGGAATGAATTATGTTATAAATAGCTTATTCTTTCACCCTCTCCTTACTATTTATTTTAATTATCTCTGTATTCCTTTTCTTATTTTCTGAAATGTGAACACCAAGTTTTGGAAGTATAAAGGAGAGAAAATGGTTCAGAAAAATGTCTTCTTTCCCATACAAATATCTTTCATCATATTATAGAAATAATTAAATCTTTGAACATAAAAGACAAGAAATTAGGGCTGGCCTGGTGGTGTAGTTGTCAAGTTCAGGGTGCTCTGCTTTGGTGGCCTGGATTTTAGGGTTCGCTCATCAGCTATGCTGTGGCAGCATCCCACATACAAAATAGAGGAAGATGGGCACAGATGTTAGCTCAGGGGCACTGTTCCCCAAGCAAAAAGAGAAAGATTAGCAACAGGTGTTAGCTCAGGGCCAAAAAAAGGAGAGGGGCTGGCCCAGTGATGCAGCAGTTAAGTTCACATGTTCTGCTTTGGTGGCTCGGGGTTCACCAGTTTGGATCCCAGGTGTGGGCATGGTGCCGCTTGGCAAGCCATGCTGTGGTAGGCGTCCCACATATAAAGTGGAGGAAGATGGCACGGATGTTAGCTCAGGGCCAGTCTTCCTCAGCAAAAAGAGGAAGATTGGCAGCAAATGTTAGCTCAGGGCTAATCCTCCTAAAACAAACAAAAAAAAACAAGAGAAGCAATTGAAAAAAGAAAACTTAGCTTATGTTTGTTGATTAAAAGCAAGATATTAATAAGTACACCCTTCTTCCCTCATCTGTGAGAGGTATCTTTTAAAAAAATTCTATGATGATATGCCAGAACTCCATTTGTGTATGAACACATAAAGTAGAAGCATCTAATAAACTCAAATAACCATCAACAATTTATTAGGAAGAACTTCTTGTTTAGATGTGTTAGATATGAATTCATACCTTCTGTTTTTCCCTTATCTCAAAATCCAGCTTTTTCCATGGATCATTTCTGTCAGTTTTATATCCTTTTTCTTTTAAAAGTTTAATATATTATTTAAGGCAGCAGAACAACGACCCTGTAAGAAAAGCATTCACAATCATAACACAGCAGACACTGCAGTGTAATTTTTGAAATGTGATTGTGGAAGGTGAAATGAACTTCTGCAAAATAAAGAGAAGACAATATATAAAATGACTGGGAAAAGGCAGACAGCCTTAGAGATCTCTCAGAAAAGTTAACTTTTACTCTACGTGGGTGACACAGAGGGACTTAGCCTCTGTTGACAGACGTGACAGTTGGATACACAGTATGCTGGTTGAAGTCTCCAGAGCCTGTGACTTTCTACAGAAGACCAGAAACTCTCAAGAGGGTATTTTTATAATGTGGGGGAGGCAGGTAGGGAAGTGAAAGAAGAAAGTCAGACAGAAGATAAGCCAGTGTCTATTTCCATTGAAATTTACATAGAACTCGCTGGGAAGGAGACTAATCCTTAGGATTTTTGATGATGCAAATTCTAGTTAAGGCCTTTGGCCGTCAGTTTGTTTCCTATACATATACAATATTTTCATATGTATCCATATGTATTTGTTTCATATATATATAAGATACACTCATATATATTCTACTTGAAAGCAGTCAGTTTTGAACTTCCTTTTGTTTTCTCCTTTGGGCCTTGTTTTACAGGCAAGGCAGGAAGATGTCACCATGAAAATAACAGCAATAATCCACTGGACCTATCTTTCAGGGATGGCTGCTCATGTCTGTGTTCCATGGCATGACTGTGCTATGAAAAGTCCACCACTGTATAAAAGCTATCAATCAAACTTGTTTCCAAGGGCAGTGTCCTTGCACTGTAGAATGGTCTTATACATTAAGTTTAGGGTGAGTCAAAGGCATTTGCTTGACCTCTAGGCATATATAGTTTGTGATATGAAACATGTTAACTATAAATTTTCATTTATTTGAGTGGCATAATTTGAAATTGTACTCTGTTCCTCAAATGTTAACAAATTTGGAGGTCAATGAATGATCTTGACAGATGTGTGGCAACTTTGGAAAGTATGCGGTGGGCACTTGTCAGCAATACATGGAGAGGGGTCAGCGTTCAAAGCTTAGACGGCGGCATAGTGCATGCTGTGATGAAAGGCGTGCATTGATTCAGTGACGGCATCCTGGTTCTTATCCATTTCCCCTTAACTCCTGTGATTAAATCAGAAACCACAATCTTGTGGCCATTTGTAGAGGATTCTCTGACTGCTTTGGGGGCTTTTTCAACTTTAATAGATCTTTTTTTCACCATTGATGCCACAAACATTACGGAGTCTGCTTGAGGGTAGAAATGCCTATTTTTCACTAAATATGTTGAAGACTATTATAGAGATGAGCGAGAAAAGGGAAAAGCCTCCATAGTTTGAGAGTAGCTGATGAAGAATGGCAGATTTTCCCTTAGGAAAGAACCTCATTTTTATTTAGGAAATCACCTTTTTGGGTAGGAAAAGGTCACGCCTTAGGGCATTGTGCAGAGAAGAAAAAAAAAGAATGATAGAAAAAAAGAAACAGCTTGCTCTGCAAAAGCAGGTTAGAATAGTTTCCAGGTTGGGTTGGTAGGCCAGAGGACTGGAGGTATCAGGAATTGGAAAGAGGAGAACTAGCTGAAGAGGAAAACAGTAATTTTCAACCGGCTTCAACTTTTAAAAAACACTCATTTCTTCATTTCACTTCCCTAAAATTCTAATTTACTTGGTCTGGGTGGGGCCTGGATGACAACATTTTGATAAAGCCTCTCCAGCAATTCAAATTCTCAGCCAGCGGAGAGAATCACTGGGGAGAAGTTGATTACATCCCAGGATAGAGTTTATGGGGAAAGATGGACAATAAGAAATCACAAAAGTGGCAAGAGCAAGGAAGCTTTAAAATAAGAGCTGGATGAGATTTAGTCTTAAAATTATTTGCTTTTCTAGCAGTTCTATCCTTCCCCTGTGCTAATGCCCTATCTTTGGCGAATTGTGTTACATGCAACAATCTTGTATTTATGGGGTTTTGGGGAATGGGGATCAGTGCCCAGTCCTGGCTAGAAGTGCTGCCAAAAAAGAGTAGCAACTCCAAAAGTTGAAGTAAGAAGTCTGCAGAGATCAACCATGGAACAAGAGCTAATCATAGGAATTTAAGGAGCTTGATATGCTCAGAAATCTCGTTAGGGTTCTGGACTTGCCACTGAATGAGGCATGGGGTTTGGGGATTCATTATTTGGAAATAATTATCTCAAAGTGTGGGAGGACTTGGAGTTAATCTCTTGATAGCATCGAGTCAACTTGAGTTTAATAAATGTTTTCTGCACCTGTTAGATGAGATCAGCAACCACCTTCACTAATCCTTGTTTGAATCCAGACTTCAGTCCTTTTAATAGCTGAGCACTCTTGAGCAGGTTAATTCTCCTCATTTTTTTTCATGTGTAACCTGGGGACAAACAGTACATTTTTGAAGGTTAGGCATGATGTCTGTAAGGCAAGAATGTTTTGGAAATTAAAATTTGGGTCAGCAGTTTTCCTTTTAGAAATTTGTCTTGAGGAAATAAGCATATAGGTTTGCAAAGGTATATGTATGATAAGCCTATTGATGCATTTTTTTGACAGTGACAAATTGGAAGTATTTTAAATGTTCAACAGTAGGAGATATGTTAAATAAAGTTGTAGGTTGACCATATGAGGAAATGCTCTGTATTTATTATGAATGACTATGCATGTCTATATTTGATTGTTTTCCATATTATTGTTACACAGAAAAAACGTTTATGAAATAGTCCGATCCCTTTTTGGTGTGTGTGCACGTCTGTATGTATACACAAGTATGTAGAAAAAGGTCTCAAAGGATATACACAGAAATGGAAATCTAATCATTTTGTCAGTTTTCTTTCATCTTCCTTTCTAAAATTTAATAGGTTATTTAAGGTAGCAAAACAACCACCTTGCAACAAAACCATTCATAAACAATTGTAACACAATAGATATGGCTGTGTGCTTTCTGAAATATGATTGTGGAAATTGTGGGTATCTCTGGGTGATGAAAGTTTGATAGGCTTATTTTCTTCTTTTATTTCCCTATATTGTTTATTTAAGAAACAATGAACATGGCCATGTATTATTTTTATAAGAACAAAGATAAAATTATTTTTATTTTGAAAAATAAAGATATAAATTCAGTACCTGGCAAGACACTAGACCTGTCAAAATACATTTGTTGTCTTAAACATCATAGCCCACCAGCAAAGGAGAGGTAATTTGCTATCCTATCAGTGCCTCAAAGTAATAATGTTGACAACTCATGGAGTTTCAGGGTGTGCTAGCAAACTTGTATTGTACCTATAACATTTAAATAAATAGATAGTACTTGAGAAGTAGAAATATATTTGCATTTTCTTTTGCTTAGAAAAATCATATCAGAATTTTATTTTCACCGTAGTGAAAGCTGTGTAGTTACTTTGCAAAGCATCCTTAAATTTTCCCGTAGATAATATATTTTCATGAGGAGTCATAACGATATAATTTTCCGAAGACATCGTGAGGACTGGAGTCGTGGTCACCATGCCTCTCTCATTCAGTAATTCACCACTGCAGGTGCTGCGGACCCTGCGGGGAGGGCGCGTGTGCTCTTTTTGGGTTTGAGCTCCACATGTACTCACTGAAGAACCCGTCTAATAATAGCAAGCGGAACCTCTCTGGGCGTAACCGATGGTTGTCACGTATTTTGGAAAACGCATGGGAGAGAGCGAGCCGCGAGGCATACTGCCTCTCTTCACTGTGTGTAGAGCGAAGACTGAAGAGGCATCAATCGCAAGAAAGGAGTTGGCTGCTTCCTCATCTAGAAAGAGTTCTTCTCTGACAACTGGTTTGATGTGAAGGCTCTGCAATCATAGTGCATTTTTTTCAAAATGGCCTCTCTGGGCAGGAAGCCCACTGCCTCATTAATCTTGTATTCATCAGAACAGTGGGGAATCAGAACGACACTCAACATGGAATCCGTATCTGAGCTCACGTGCTACTTGGGGGTCAGAGAGCAGGTAGTCCCAGGCCTCTGTGTGGGAGCATCTGTTCGCAAGTAGATGACGCCTCGATTTTACATTTTAGAGGTTGTCTTGCTTTGAAATAACAAACTGAAAGCTGACTGGGGTAATTTAAAGGATATCAATTAAGGATCTTCAAATCTGACTGCAAATAATGATCATATGGGAATCTTATAAAAAACACAGACTCTAAAATTGCTGATTTTCATGGCGCAGTGAAGCCTTTCTGAATCAGAATCCCCTGGGACAGGGCCCAGAACTCATTTTCTTAGTAATATATTCTCATTGTGATGTACAGTCAGGTTAGGAAATCATTCCTTAATCTATCTTAGATAAATAAACAAAAAAATCAGTAGAAGAATAACAAAGCGCAAGGGGATAGAGGAAACTGAGATAGAGAAGGTGCGAGGAAGAGAATAGGAAAATCATTGCTAAAAAATAATAATGGGAAAAAGAGCGAGGGACATAAACTTTAGACAAAAGGAAATCTTAAGCACTGCGGCAAGTAGCTGCCAACTGTGATTTGTACTGGTCTAGAAGAAAGGAACCAGGAGAACAATGTTTCCTAATCCGCAGGGGCTGCAATTACCCTTGCATTCGTCATTTGTATACTAAAAGTAAATTAATCGTAATAAGACATTGTCACCGAACAAATGTCTCCTGCTTGGAAAATCAGTGCTTCCGCTTTGCCACTTCTTTTATGCTCCAGCAGGAGAGCTGAATGTTATCTTGGGACAATGTTCTATTCTCCTGATATTATCATTTAATTATATCTCCATCACACCCAACCTTCTAAGCGTTTAATGAAATATTTCCTAAAATGGCATGCCTTTGAGAGGAACATGTAAAATAGAAAACCAGAGATGTTTCAAATCTGTAGACGCAAAACACCATCTTATGTCACGGGACCCCCAAGGGTGGTAGCAAAAGTCATCATTTTGACTCCTATTGAACAAAATCTAGTTAACAGCTCATTCTGAAACTACTGAGGAATGGAAAAAACTATTTTTTTGTAATATCAAACATATAAGAACTACGGAAGTGCACTGAGGTTCAAAGTCAAAATGAGAAAAAATATAAACTAAGCTAAATTTACTTGTATAAATGTGACTAGGTAATTCACACGTAAGAACTACAATGGACCTACTTTGACTTTCAAGTGGTCATTTATGCTGTTGAAAGGTTTTTTTCTTTTATGTCAATAGTCTACTTTGAGCTCTAGTGCTGTCCTTGCCGAGAAATCTGTGCTCGTTTCCTCCTGAAAAGCAAGACTTTCCACCCTCTGAGTCTCATGGTCTCTAGGACAAGACAATAGTGCAGACTTTCCTCATCTGTAAAATGGGCAAAATAATAGTCTGTACTCTGAGAGCTGAGTGAATCCATATGTGTAAAGCATCTGGAATAATATCTGGCCTATTGTAAACACTGCACAAGTGTTTGCTATGACATTATAAAGGTTGAGATTCTCCTATGACTTTTTAAGCTCTGTGAACAACTTTCCCCTCCATATTTCTTCCTGTAACATGAATTGCCTTGGAATGTTGAAATTCTACGTGATGCAGTACCTTATATAGCAGTGACGAACGGTTGTGTGTCAGGGGTAGTTCTAGGCATCAGTAGTCTTTTATTCTTAATGTCCCCTGGTTCATTTATCCCCGAAAGTATCAAGTAGAAATCCTGTCATAGTCTTTAGTATTAAAGAAGATTAAAGGCAACAATAGAAAGCCAAGGGAAGGGAAAAGTGAGTTGAGAGGGACACAAAGAGATCGTGTCCCTACTGAAAGAGTGGCTCCCCTTTGATGAGACTGAGACGTCGCAGAGTGTAGAGAGAGGGAGGGCCTTCTCCTTCAGGTCAGCCAAGTCAACCCCGTTGCTCAGAAAGTGACAGATACTGACACCAAGCCACTCTCCTCTCAGAAGTCCTAGAATTGCTTCCGATCTTCCTGCATCCTTCACCTGTGTCTCTGTCCCCTTTCGTGTTCTCTACAGACTTCCCACAATCGCACCCAGTTCGAAAATATTACTTTACTATCTATTGTACTCATGGACGTCTCTCTTAAACTGTTGCTGTGTCATCTAGCCTTCCAGCTCCATCCTCTGCCCCGCTTTGCCACAATTAATTAAACTTACTGTTTTGTGGCACCGGAAATAGAGAATGCAATATGTTTGTGTTAAACCATGGTCAGAAAATCAATGATTATGTGTCCCAAATAGAATGAATACCCTGTTTCCTCATGGCACCAATTGTTTTCAAATAATATATGCCTAGCCTCTCTCTGCTTTATCTTAAAAAAAAGTTACATCTTATTGTAATTGCTATTCTGCCTCTTTTTGCCATGCCTTCCCTCTCTCACTGACTTGTGAAATTTATGTTAATTTTATCTTTATCCTTTTAGATGTCAGTTGTCTCCTCAAAACAGCATACTCTTTATTTAATGGCATCAATTAGGAAAGAAATTCAAATAATACATATACATCACAGAGACAGATACAGGATGAAAAGGAGATAACACAATTTTAAAGGAGTGAGTGCAACTGAAGGAAAGCTTACCACATTTTCTTGAAGAGAATGAGTGCTTTTTTTCCCTCAAGAAAAATGACAGGACCAGTATATAAGACTTTCGTTTCAACATCAGTAATTTTTCCCAAGAGAACAAAGTCACCACCTTAATTCTAAGACATAGAAACTCTTTCCACATATTTCCTGAAAAAAAATAAATTAGAAAAACTAGATGACCTTGGGTGTGACGATGATTTCTTAGGTACATCACCAAAGGTCTGATCCATGAAAGAAATAATTGATAAGCTGGACTCCATTAAAATATAAAACTTCTGCTTTGTGAAAGACAATGTCAAGAAAATCAGAAGACAAACCACAGACTAGGATAAAATTCTTACAAAAGATAACTTAACATCTGATATAGGAGTGTTATCCAAGCATACAAAGAACTCTTAAAACTCAGCAATCAGAAAACAAAAAGCCCAATTAAAAAATGGGCCAAAGATCTTAACAGACACTTTCCTAAATAAAATATACAGATGACAAATGAATGTACGAAAAGATGTTCCACATCATATGTCATCAGGGAATTGCAAATTAAAACAACGAGGTACTATTACATACCTATTGGAATGGCCAAAATCTAGAACACTGATAACACCAAATGCTGACAAGGATGTGGAGCATCAGGAACTTTCATTCTTTTCTGGTGAGAATGCAAAATGGTACAGCCACTTTGGAAGTCAGTTTGATAGTTTCTTATAAAACTAAACATACCCTTACCATATGATCCAGCAATTGCACTCTTTGGTGTTTACCCAAAGGAATTAAAAACTCTGACCACACAAAACTCGGCGCACAAATGTTTATAGAGCTTATTCATAATTGCCCAAACTTGGAAGCAACCAAGATGTCTTTCAGGAGGTGAATGGATAAATTGTAGTGCACTGAGACAATGAGATATTGTTCAGTGCTAAAAAGAAATCAAGCCATGAAAAGACATGAAGGCAGCTTAAATTAATATTACCAAGTGAAAGAAGTCAATCTGAATAGGCTGCATACTGTATGCTTCCAACTATATGACATTCTGGAAAAGGCAAGACTGTTAAGATATTGAAAAGATCAGTGGTTGCTGGGGGTTGGGGTTAGGGAAAGGGACAAATAGGTGGAGCACAGAGGATTTGAGCGTAGTGAAAATCCTCTGTATGATACCATAATGATGGACACATGTCTTTATACATTAGTCCACATCCATAGAATGTACAACACACCACCAACATTGAACGTGACATAAACTATGGATTTTGGGTGTCAATGTAGATTGATCAATTGTAACAAAGATACCACTTTGGTGGGGGATGTTAATAATGGGGGAGGTTATGCATGCGTGGGGACAGAGGCCATATGGGAAATCTCCATATCTTCTGCTCAATTTTGCTGTGAAACCAAAACTGCTTGAGAAAAATAAAGTCTTAATAAAAAATAAAAATTAATTAATTAATTAATTTCTCCTCAAAGCACAAAATTAAAGAAGATTTAATGCCATGTGAAGAATCAACTGGAGACTTCTGTTCATCCACCTTGGCATCAGTGCCAGGTCCATTTACAATGTATTTTTCCGTATCAGCTTCTTGATTCTCCGGTTTGGCCACTGTGTCTTATCCTATTGGGAGCTATTTGCATATCATTTTCTTCCCATCTGTGTGTTACTTAATACTTCCAACTGATCAAAATCTATTTGCTTCTTGAATTCAATCAGGATTGAGAGTCCTTTTCTTGTTCTGCTAGTGAAAATAACAGGAAACTAATATGGGGTAGAGGAAAGAGGAGATAATTCCCAGTGGAAATAATAATTGACCAGGAATTGAAACCTGAAAGTCAACTTTCACTATGCAAAAATTCATTTTTGTATACTGTACAAACAGTCTATTAAAAGGAGGTTATGCAGTCAATCCCCTGATTGTCTGGTCTACACAAATTTAATCTTAATATTTAGGCTGTTCTATTTGTGACATTTCATAAAGCCATGTTTTTCTAATTATATATTTAAGGTGGATTTATGTATAAAACTCTGGTTGAATCCCTGGCCTTGTACTTTATTTAAGGTTAATATATACAGAACCACATCGTTAATCATTTAAACCATTTATATTATGATATTTGACAGCCGGGGTGGTGGGAACTGGCTAACAAGAGAGGCATACTCTTTCCTCTGATCGATCATACATTCTAGTAGGGAAAAGAGTCAACAAACAAGCGAACAAATAAATCGTAGTAGTAAAAATGTATATCTCATCTGATGTCCTGTCAAACTTCTCTTTAATCAGGTAATAAGAATTTTGTGGCTTATTATATTTCCATTTTTGCTTTGGCAGATTAGAAGGTCAGAATCAAATTTAAAGCTTTCAAGAGGAAGAATGACATAAAAAGAGGACAGGAAATAAAACATCTGAGTTTGACTCTCATTTCTTCAGCTTTTACTTGTGTGAAACCACATCTCTGAATCTCCGCTTTCTCATCTCAATATGGGATTAACTAACACCTGCTCTTCTTATGGTTTTCGGAAACCAGTGGGACCGTGTACATGAAGGGTAACACAAGGAACTGATAAATATGAGACATTAAGGAGCCATTCTTCAGTGGAAATAAATTGCATTGGATTTATTTTCTCCCTTAGAGCTATTACTGATACTTTCCTGAATATGTAAGAGCAGCTATACTTTACACATTTTGTCAAAATTTTACTAAGTCTTTTTGAAATAGAATATTAATTTCTAGGATTAGAAAAAATCTTAAAGATTATTGAGTCCAACTACCATTTGATGTTTAAAATCTTATCTATAACTTCCAGGTAATATGTGAGTTTTATTAAGCCAAGATTTCAATTACTCCAGTGATGGGGGGCTTGAAATTACTGAATTAGTTCATTCTGACTTTTAAAAACTATGTTAGAAATGTCTTCCTAATTTGGAAGTAGAATGTCTCCTAGTAGCTTCTGCCAAATATTCCCAAATTACAAAGACACTGGATACGTATGTATGTAGGTACAGTTTGCGCACTGTACAAGGGCATTGATTAATGGGGCATTGTTCTAATTGTAAATGTTGTGGATTTTTCTGTTTATTATGATAATTTTTCTGGAAAATGGAAGTAAGATAAGTTAAGGAAAAATCCCATTTAAAAATTCTTGCAGGAGCCAGCCTGGTGGCGTAGTGGTTAAGTTCACACACTCCACTTCAGCGGCCTGGGGTTCACAGGTGCAGATCCCAGGTGCAGATCTAGCACCCCTCATCAAGCCACACTGTCCTGGCATCCCACAGAAATTAGAGGAAGATTGGCACAGATGTTAGTTCAGTGACAATCTTCCTCAAGCAAAAAAAAAAAAAAAAAAGAGGAAAATTGTCAGTAGATGTTAGCTCAGGGCCAATATTCCTCACCAAAAAAAATTTAAAAAAGTTTTACAAAGGTGCAATTTGAGCTAATAGAGCCTTTCTTTATCATTTGCACTCAGATGGATAAAAGCTCATCTCTCCTCCCATGGTAACATTTTGGATATTTTATTCTGATTAGTATAATTCCAAAAGCCTGTGGACTCCCTCTCTGAGAGCGACTCAGGTGTTGTATTTTTTAAATCACAAGTTACCCATGTTGGTCGATATAAAAATAAATGTGACACTTGTCAAAAGCATCTAACTACTTAAAAGAACATGCAATATTTTCTTTCCTCCACCTTTCCTGTGGAGTTGCATTGGGATTGTAACATCCCACAATATTTTGAAGAATTGGATATATTTCTCATGAAATTTCTGATACTATCCAGATATCATATAAAGGCATATATACAATTCCCATGTTATGCCCTACAATGTAATAGGAGCTTCCATTGTCTAAGAAGAAATTCAAAATGTTACCTCCTGAAAGATATTCTTATCCAGTGTGTGCTCATCAGTATCATTTGATGTAACTTCAGTAAATTCATATTGTTAAAAAAGCTGTTCTGATATTACAATAGAACGTCTCTGTATCTTGGTTTTGAATCTCACAATCTGGTTTGAAAGAGGCAGTGAATAAGGCTGAGCAATTAAGTTTCATCTAAAGCTTACAGCATAATGGGAAGAGGGATGGGGTCGGAATAAAGGTATGGTCACTAACAAGGATTTTATTGCACGCTGCCCATCCATCTTTAGCTGGATCAGTTCCGATTCTTGTATCTCCCATTCAGTAATCTCTGTCTGGATTTTTTTCTAGAACAGGGCTTACCATTTGTAAAACCTTTGTGTGTTTGTTAAGTAAGAAAAAAATGATGTAATTTTCATTGCAGAAATTAAATGAGTTTCAGAGCAATGAGTTAAAAGCGCAAGTTCACGCTTGCCAGGCCGTCTGTCCTGTTTCTGAGAGCCAGTCACAAACCTTAGTTTTTTGTTTATCTCTTAAGGCATTTTTTTGCCCATATAAGAACTATATTTAGAGACATTAACATTTTAAAAATACAAATGGAATTCATTCTTTTACTCAACAAAAATAGAGAGTCTATTCTTTCTATGCAGTGTTTATTCTTGTGCTTGGGGGTAGACAGATAATAAAGCAAAGGGAGAAAATATCAGATAATTACATAAGGGTAATAAAGAAAATAAAAGAGGGCAGCGTGACAATGACGGCTGGGGTGGTGTTTCATGAGATTGGTGGTCGGGAAAACCTCTCTAAGGGGTGGTGTGAGGACAGAGTATTCCAGGAAAATGAAATGGCTCATGCAAATGAGCTGAAACAAACACAAACAGCACGTTCACGGAACAAAACCAAGGCCCCAAGTGGATGGGTCAGAGCAAATGGAGAGGAGAAGGGGAAGTAATGTGAGAGAAGTAGTCAGTGTTTGTAGAGTCTTACGGTTAGAGTGGGGAGCCTGGAGTTTATTTTTAGGTGTGATGAGAAGTCATTAGAGGGTTTCAAGGAGATACATTACACAATTTTGTTTTCATTTTTAAATTATCACTCTGTCTGCAATGTGGGGAGTAGATTATAGATGGAGGCAGAAGTCAATTGGGAGTTCACTATGGCAGCAAGATGGCGGTGGTGTTGGACCATGAATAACAGAGGGGTGAGTGGGGAGGTAAGAGCTCCGTTAGGAGGAGATGATGGGCATCTGGAGCAGAGTGGCAGCTCCTCAAACAGAATCGGACAGAATTGCTATATGTTTTAGGGGAAGTGAGCATGGGGGTGAGGTGAGGTGAGGGAATGAGTGGAATGTTTTAGGGATAAATCCTAGGATGTTGGCTTGGGTGGATGAGTAAATGGTGGTGCATTTTATTAGGATGATGAAGATTAAGAAAGGGGCACATTTGGCAGGTTAAATTGAAGCCACCTCTTAGGAAGGCAAGTGAAAATGTCAAGTTAGTAGTTGGCTGTAAAATACTGGAGTTCAGGGAAATTCAGACAGTAGGGGCTAGAGGGATAACTTGGCAAGTTATCATTGTTGATGGTATTTAAAATCAAAGGGGCAGGACCAGTGGTGTAATGGTTAAGTTCGCATGCTCCACTTCAGCAGCTGGAGTTACACATTACTCATCGAGCCATGCTGTGGTGGTGTCCCACATAAAAATAGAGGAAGACTGGCACAGATCTTAGCTCAGGGACAATCTTCCTCACCAAAAAATAAATAAATAAAAAAGTCAAAGGAGTGGCCAAGGGATCCTTGTATATATTTTCATTTTAATATAATTTTTGCTTTTTATCTTTCACTCTATGCTTCTTAATGTATTTCCCCTTCACCTTCCTTTATTTGATGGTTTTGGGAAAGTTGAGTCAAGAGTTTTTTCTTGACTTTTTTTATTTTGAAATTTTTTTCACTTGTAAGTAAGACATACATATATATATATATATAGCAAAATAAATGTTTTTCTAGGAGTACAAAGGCACATAGAGTGAAAAGTGAGCCCCTGTTCTTACCCTGTCCTCTACACACTCGCTTCCACTCAGGAGAAGCAATATGGTCTCCAGTTGTTTTACAAATGGGAGTTTATTCAATATATTCATCTATAGCTTGTTTATTTCACTAGACATTAGACATTGGAAAAAATTCCGTATAGTGTTCCATTATGTGGTGTACCATAATTTATTTAACTAGTCTATTCAAGAGCTTCTGGGTTCTGTTTATTTTTTGCTGTTCTCCCCTATTTCCTGCATTATCCATTTTTTTGCTTCTTTACTCTCTCTTTTCCTCTAGCTGTGACTCCATTTTATAGGGAACTCTTTGGAAGGGCTGATCATAATTACTAGTAGCCTTGTTTCTTTTCTCTGTCTCCTTACACCTACTGTCTTTGTTGTTCATTTCTGTAGTGATTTTCTTACTACTTCAAGTCTTTCCTGATCTTGACCACCTCAGTTGCCTTTTGCTTGCTGTGTTCCTTTTCCCCCTTTTGCTTTACATCAACTCTGTATATGTCCCTTTTGTAATCCTTCATAAACTTTCTTTGTGTGTGAATGGAGGCCATTGCATTCTGGTCTACTCTTTATATATATGTAATGGGCACGGGCAGTCAATAGCTTCCAACTGGGAATGTTTTCTCAGAACATTTTCCGCATAGATGTGCTGTGTCTTCTGTCCTGGAAGCACACGTTCCCAAGTTGTTCCTTCAGAGGGAGCAGAGACTATAGGTTCCAGGTCAGCATGTTTCTAGCGTGTCTCACCTGGATTTCTCAGGGCATCTTAGTATTTATGTCTGCTCAGTCAAATTTTGCTAGTGGATGCAAGGTGATTTCTGCTTTCCCTTTCTGTCCTGACTCATTTGTCATTTATTTCTCACATTAGGAGTCGTGGTTGGAGACATAAACGGGGCGTGCTTGTCATCACATCTTTCTCACCTTCTTCTCCGATGCTTGGTGCTATAGAACCAAATTCTCAAGTTAGTTTTCACCTGGCCAGCCCCACGCCCAGCCCTCAATCGTTCTAAGAAATGAATCACTGGTCGCTCAGGATGTCTCATTATTTTCAGAGACATAAAGCACCCTGTTTGAGATCTGGACACATGTTCTAGACTTTTGTTGGCCTTCCTGGATTGGGATGAATTTTGGGAGATAACATTCTTACCTTAGCTGTTTCCTAGGGATTTTCAGAATTACTTTGCTTATGCTAATATCTTATTTTCATGGAAGAAAGAAAGAAACAACTCATTTTTCTCTTCAGACTTTTGCTGGTCTTCAGTAATCCAGTAATTCTTCAGTAATCTAGTATTCTTTCTCAGTAAGTGAGCTCATTTCTTACTAAGCAGAGGAAACTGATTTCAATTTCCTGATCTCCTACCTATGTAAGTATCCGCACTTGTCTCTTCCTCTACAGAATCTGTGCTAACATTTTACATGCATCGCTCTATTTAATCATTACTCCTTGTGGAGTAGGGATTATTATTACTGTTGTACAAATGAGGAAACCGAGGCTCAAATAAATTAATTATTCTAAAGTTACACAGATAGTTAGTGATGAAGCATTAATCTGAGCCCAGATTTGACTCTTAAATACTATGCTCTATGCACAATAATGGCCATATAAATACAAGTATTAGATTGTATTGACATTTTATTATTCAGTTGATTGTTACACAGGCAATTTTTTACTAACTGGGACCTATCGTTGGGAAGTATTCAGACAATATGGTTATTAAGAAGAATGTAGGCTCTAATAGCTATTATATCTAAAAACTTGTTTGCTTGCATGCAGAGTGACTCAGGGACAGAGTAACATAAAGTTGTGAAGGTACCTAGTTATGTGTTGTATGAATGAAATTATAGTAGGTGTTCAGTAAATGTTCATTTACTGAATGAGCATCTCTTGTCAAACTCATGCCAAAAGTCATTGATCAAGCAAAAATTATCTATTGACTGACTCACAGTACCAATTAACACTCCTTAATTGCACTAACAGTGTGGCCATCCAACCAGTTTCCCATGAGGGGAAATTTAAGATTATTGGGATATTTTCAAATCTCTTTTAAAATTTTTATTTTATTTTTTTTTGTTTTTTTGGTCAGAAAGATTGGCCCTAAGCTCAAATCTTCTCTTTACTTTTTAATATCTCTGCAACACAATCCAAAGGTTACTATATGTGGAGATGGTTTCATGAGCGTATAGTCATCCCCAAACTCATCAAGTTGTATACATTAAATATGTACAGCTTTTTACATGTCAATCTGACCTCAATAAAGTGGTTTAGGAAAATTTTATCATGGGCAAAAAAATCAAAAGAAAGATCACTATGTCATATGTGGAAGACAGGTATCAAATCTGAATTTGAAAATCAGCATGGTGTAACAGACATAACAGGAATGTTGGGGTTAGATACATGTTGGTTTGAGTTCCACATTTGGCATTTTTAACAATTCACTCCTCTGAGCTTATTGGAAATTCTCATTATAAAAAAAATTAAAATAACTCACAACATTGATATAACTAAATTGTGTAAGATGAGGAAAACTATATGCACAAAGTAGACATTCAACCAATTTCCATTTCTTCTAAATACTCATACTGCATCTTTTGCCATCCAAGCTGGTTTTTAAAAAAATTTTTGATACCCAATAAGCTGATATAATATTTGGGACTTTACCACCATGAAAGTAACAGGGGATTCTAAAAGACTGGGAAAATATGATACAAGAAACATTTTTCTGAGGTTGGCCTCGTGGCCGAGTGGTTGGGTTTGCACGCTCTGCTTCGGTGGCCCAGGGTTTTGCCAGTTCGGATCGTGGGTGCGGACATGGCACCGTTCATCAAGCCATGCCAAGGTGGCATCCCATATGCCACAACTAGTAGGACCCACAACTAAAATATACAACTATGTACTGGGGGGATTCGGGGAGAAAAAGCAAAAAAAAAAATAAAGAAACATTTTTCTTTGTAAGAAGTACACAGTTATGCATTGTTAAAAGAGATTCTGAAAAACTTTTGATAAAATTGCAATAGTAAAGAGACTTCTGTAGGCACATATTCAAATACTAACATATTTCACACATGTATGTATTAATTTAGCTAGTAATTCAGCTGAATTGTCCAATAAGAGATTTCCGAAAGCAGAAGAGAAAAAGAAGAGAGCGTTAGAAACACTTTTTCAGGAAAATAGGAAATTTACTTAAAGCCTTTCAAAGGGCAAGTCTGAGATCCCTTATCGAGGAAAGCTACTTCTCTGCTTGAGAATTTGTTATAAGCCCAGTCAAGGAGAAATGAGAGAAAATGTTAATGCATATGGTCTTAAAAGAAATCAGTGAGATAAAGAACATTTCAAATTTTAATTTAATATTTAAGTGAAAGCTATGTCATATTCATAACCGTAACATGATGAAAATAAAATAGTGTTTCAGCTAGCAAAGAGTTCTGCCATTTGCGGTTTTGCATTTTTATGTAGCTCAGAACAGAAATGCTTAGGGCACACAATGACAGCATTTAGTGTGCAGGAGTCTCCCAGTTTCCTTAGTACCAATCCTACTTGGACACTGGAGGAAACGCTCCCTTGGATGTTCCGGTCAGTTCATGTGAATTCTGTACTTGCAGGCCCCTGATCCGCAGGATGCAGATGGAAGTTGTATTAATGCAAAGAAAACCAGCACACTGAAGAGACTCTTCATTAGGCAAAAATTCATTTCAATATTTCAGTAATTCATGTTAAGAGTCCCCCAGTATGAACACATCTCTTTCAGACGTTCTGTCTCCCTGGATCCCATGGCATTTGGTACCAGACTCTCTTGATTAATGGTCCTCAAGTGATCTCAAGCCCAGATGCTGGACTGGGGTGCTCAGCTACATTGCTTCCATTCATCCACCTACATAGCTTCTGTTTCAATGTTTCCTCATAACCAAAGTCTCTCTCAGCCATCCTGGGCCTCTAGAACTTTCTCTGAGTACTTTATATATTAGCAGCAGGAAACTTGAATATCTCTTTTGTGATCTGGCCAAGGATTTAGAATTAGTGAAAAGAGCCCCTGGGCTCGGAATCACCACACCTGCCTTTGAGTCTCTACTTTGCCTCTTGTTGCTACGTGGCCTTGGGCAAAACAGTGTCTCCGAACTTGTTTACTTGTTTCCTCATCTGTGGAAGGAGGGTGAGTATGCCTATCCTGTAGGATGCTTATGAGAATTAAATGAATAATGCATGTGAAAGCATTGCGTAAACCACATGTTGTGGTACATAAGTCAGTTTCAGGGTAATCATCAAGACAGTTCTTCTAGCAGCCCGAGCCTTAGATACATCCAGTCACTGAGCATCTCCTTCTGAAACTTATTCTCCTATTTACAATTCAACCACCTCTGTACACATGAGTATTGACTTACTCCTCACAGAGTAGCAAATTTTCTCTTCGGAGACTTTTAGGGCACTCAGATATACTATTGGCAGATAATGGGACTGAAATTCCACTTGAGCTCTAGGGCTTTGCTTACTTAATAGAAATAAGACCAAAGAACTCTTTTAAATGACAAACCCCTTCTAGGTTTAGGGCTGGCAGAGCATCCCAATACACCTAGAATCGTGTCTCTTTAGGCACTGAATAAGTACAATTAAATCAAACTGTTTTCGGTCTTGTTAGATGCTACTTGCAATCCTCCCTCCCCTCCAATGCACACACCTGGTAGCAACAAGACTACATGTCCTGCATTAAATCCGCCAAAATCTGAAAAGAAAAGATGTTGGGCAAGGCCTAGATGCTGTGCAGTAGCGACGGTTGTGGACCCACTTACATCTGAATATGTAAATTTTTTTTTTGGAAAACAAAAGAAAAACTCCTTTTCTCCTCTTCTCCCTTCTGTTTCTCCTCCCCTCTTACCACCCCTCCTCCACCCCGCCAAATTCAGAAGTGCAAGCGAGGAGGAAGGCTCTTGTTTCTCTTACTTTAGTAGTTACTCCTGAAAAAACTTAGAGAGGTGGTATGACCTTTCGAATCCAGCATTGGATGTCACTCCTTTCTCGTGTCCTGTAGTCCGTGGCGCTGAGGAATGACGGGCAGTTTTCTAGGTCTATTTGCTCAATGACATCTCTGGGGCTTTGCCTCTGCTCTTCCTTCCGTGTTGAATAGCCTTCTCTCCTTGGTCAACTGCACAAATCCCTGATTCCAGAGAAAGTTTTGGGTCAAACAATACTTCTGGGATGCTCTCTCCACTTGGCTGCTTATAGCTACAAATGGTTTTGCTTTTTTTTATGCTACCATGATTTTTTCTACAGATCCCTGTGGACAGTCCCTAACTAGATTGCACTCTAATTTATTAGCAGTTTATCGTCCCATTAGTTTTCTTTATTGAGACAGAGTGTGTGACTTACTTTATGCTGATTTCCCTAGTCTTTACTACGGTGCCTGGAAAAGACTGAATGCTTAATAAAGCTAAATAAAGGTACTAAATAAAGAATGTCTTGTAGTTTAATAGAAATTAATTAATTAGCTTCATCTTATGCACACATTTTATTCTCAGTGACTACCAGAAATTAAGGAGATAGAGAACAAAGCCTTCAAATTAATTTATTTTTAGGGCTTCTAAGAAAAAAATACATCAGAACAGACTTCATCTATCTTATTTACATTCAGTTCTATGTACCAAATGTGAAAATATATTGCTCTGCAGTCAGGCATTTGTGTACTAAAATTTTGTTTTATTGTCCTCAGTAGAGCGAGAGGAGAAAAAGAGAAATATTTTAATTGTATAAGAATAATTGTATTAAAATGTTACAGCAAATGCTCTTTTAGTTATAAGTTCCTAAATTCTGCAAGTTGCAGTATTACTCAAGATAAAAATTTATCAAATAAAGCAAGTTATTTAAAAAAAATTTATTTAAACTAAAAAAACCCCCAGTTTTTTTTAAGGAAATAACCTGTACTGTTTTTTAAAAAGTCCCCGGTTAGTTGTTTTCCTTCTGAACTTGTCCATTGTTTGGCATAAAGTACTTCTGTAGACAATTTTGTAGCAATCTCTATCAATATTTGATGGGAAAATTGCTTAATTTAGTTTTCTTTTTATTATTTTTCTATGGAAAGATTAGATACAGATATCTAATTTGATATACACATGTATTGTTTTGGTTTTTCTCCTTTAAAAAGCACTCATTCACACAAAATAGTCTTGCTTACTTTTAAAGGTTGTGCTAACACAGGTAGGCCTTTTAGGGTAGTGATTAGGAATATGAATATGGGAGCAGATAAAATCTGGGTTGAATTTCAGTTCCATCCTTGCCAGCTGGGTGACTCTGGTAGATAAACAAAACTGTCTGGATTTCCATTTTTTTATCTGTGAAATGGGGGTGTTTATACCCACTTAGCAGAGCAATAATAAGGATCATCAAGAGATAATGCATTCAAAGCCTGTAGTGTGGTTCAGACTCATAGTGACTACTTAACCAATGGTGGCTGTTCTTATTGCTGTTGTCTTCTTCATCACCAGTCTTCCAGAATGTATGCTCCAAAGGGTGGGGACTGTACCTGCTTTGTTCACTGCTTGCACACTCAGTGACTTTCCATGTTATCTCACACATAGTAGGCACTCAATAAATTCCTGTTGAATGAATTAATGAGAAACTAAATGTGACTACTGTCATAATTATATCACTGACAAAAACCACATTAGTTAAATTATAGGTGCATATCCTTACAACCGGAATATTTAGGAAACATGAGTATTTCATTAGGTAATCTCTAGGTAATTATAATCAGCAGTTTGGTCTACTTGGGCCATTGGTCACTTGAAAAATTTCCTGAGTCTTAAGAAGAAGAGTAAACTCATGGTTGTATTGGGCTGACCTAGAATGGTTTATAGAATCATGTCTTTCTCCTGGACAACAACCTACCTGGTACAGAAACACAGATCAAAGGCTGAGACAGAAGAGAAAAAAGATCACACAAAAAACCAGGAAAGAGCTCAGCTACTAAATTCAAGGTATGATTTAACTCAAATTTGCTACTTCAGCATGGTTTCCTTTAGCCCTATAATCATATTGCTAAGCAACAACTTACAAAATTAAAAGAAAATTGAATTTGAATGGCTTTTTCCCCAGTTTTCATGAAAGACAATTGACACACATCATTATATAAGTGTAAGGCATAAGCATGATGGCTTCATTTACATATGTTGTGAAATGATTACCACAAGAGGTTCAGCTAACATCCATCTTCTCATATTGATGCAATAAAAAAGAACAGAAAGAAGGAAAAAAAGATCTCTTGGAATTTACTTTCTTGTTAAGAAATTTTTCCGGAAATTTACTTTACTTTTTTACCATTTTTACAGAAGGCAAGCTTTCCTGTATATCGTACAGCAGTGTTAACTACAGTCATTGTGTTGTACATTACACCACTAGTACTTACTGATCTTACACCTGGAAGTTTGTATCTTTTGACTACTTTCCTCTATTCCCCCACCCCCCCCCCCCCCCACCCTCTGCCTCTGGTAACCATAAGTATCCTGATCTCTTTATCAATGATTTTTTTTTTTTTTCAGATTCCACATATAAGTGAGATCATAGAGTATTTGTCTTTCTCTGTCTGACATTTCAATTAGCATAATGCTTTCAACCATCCACGTCAGAAATGATAGGATTTTCTTGTTTTTTTTATGGCTGAATTATATACATATATACCACAACTTCTTTATTCATTCATCTGTGGAGGGACACTTAGGATGTTTCCATGTTTTGGCCATTGTAAATAGTGTTGCTGTGAACATGGGGGTGCAGATACCTCTTTGAGTTAGTGTTTTTATATTCCCAGAAGTGGAATTTCTGGATCATATGGTAATTCTACTTTAATTTTTTGAGGACCCTTCAGATTGTTTTCCATAGTGTCTGTACCGATTCACAATTCCCCCAACAGTGCACGGGTTCCCTTTCCTCCACTTCCATGCCGGCATTTGTTCCCTCTTGTCTTTTTGATGGTGGCCAGTAAATAGATTTTGAAGTAAAATATTACATGCTTTAAAAATGGAAAATGAAATTCCAAAGAAGAGAGGAATATTGTTATACGCCAAAAGAATACTCAGAGGGAGAAGAAAGGCAGAGTCATAGAACCTGATTTAAAACTCTCTTCTTGCTGTGGGATATTGGGAAAGGCCGTTAAACCTTGAGACCAGTTTCCTTATCAGTGAGGTTAATGGTTACTGTGAAATTTCAACGAGAAAAGGAAAATAAAAGATATAACCTAGCTAAACATATTAAAGTTTTTATGTGCAGGTTGTAATCATTATTACTACTGTGATCCAGGTTATATTCCTTATTCTAACTTTATATTCTTGCCGACAGCTAAATTGCGTTTTACTTTTGCCAAATCCTCTTCTTTTACCATCATCAGAGGTTTCATATATGAAGAAGTAGGTAGCATAATATTGGATGGATGTGTAGATAGGTAAAAATTAGTCCCCTATTTGGTTTAGAATGTAGCTTCTGGATGAATCTTAACATTTTCATGGATGATTTTTAAATCTTGAAGGACGAGAGGTACTTTTGAAATATATGAACTGAATTATAATAAAAATTTTACAAAGGTGTTTATACATAAAAGGGGTTTCCCTTCATTGACTTTAGAGAGACATGGCTTCTCTGAAGGCAATGATTGAGCCCATGTTAAAGTCTCTGTGAAAAGTTAATTCTAAAGTTTACACTCACTGTAAAATTTTTAAAATGACATTCTTTTTATTCCTTTATAGAATGTCATTTCAAAAGTTTTACCAATGAAAATCTGAATGTTCTACTATAGCACATAGTAGACATCTGATCAACTGGTATAGTACTGCAAGAGATGGACATGCTAGTGGAAACTATGCTTCTTATCCAAAACAAATCTAAGCCAAATAAAACAACACACTAAAAAGTAAAAACCATTCATGGCTTCTCTCGTTTGTCAATCCATCCATCTATCCACTCATCTATCCATCCACCCATCCATTCATCTATCCATCCGCCCATCCATCTATCCATCCCTCCCTCCCTCCCTCCCTCCGTCTATCCACTCATCCATCCATCCATTTGACCATCCATCAGGAGACACATTTATTGAGCATCGGCTATGTGTCAGTCACTGCGATGGGCTTCTAGGAATACAACAATGAATTTAGGCGCCGCTTCTGTGGGCAATTAGGGCACCATGTTTCAGGAAAGAAAGATACATTAGCCAATATTTAGAACACTAGATTGTAGGTATCAAGATAGAGAGGTACACAGAACACTGAGAATACATAGACATCCATAAGAAGGGCTTAGTGCTCTTAATATTGTAGTGGAGGTGGCTGGGAGTGGGGTGGGAGTTACTGAATTGGCAATCAGAAGGCCTTTATGGAGAAGATGAGGCTACTGTGAGACTAAAAATGCAGAAGGATTAGCCAAATGAAGAGAGAGTTTAGTAAGTACATCAATCACCTTTGAAGTTGTGAGGAATTCAGTTTGTTGGTATAATGCAATAAATCATATGCAGAAAATCTTTATAACATATATGTATACTTTAAATAGAAGTACCAACAAAAGCATTCATGTAGCATTACCCACTTAGACAACTTAAGAAATAAAACATTACCAATAACATTTAAACTCTCTGATTATCTCCCCAGTTTCATCCCCTTTCCTCGCTCTGCCTCAGAGCAGATTTGTTATTAGCTCCTTGTTTTTCTCTATAGTTTTACCAAATGTGTATCAATTCTAAAATAATGTTTTTTTTATCATGGCACTTTTTCAACTTGGTATATGTATGGAACCATATGGCACAGATAGTCTTTGAGCTGCTGCTTTGCTCAACTTTTAGTGTATTAGATTCACCTATGTTGCTTACCCAGACCTGGTGGTCTAGTGGTTAAGATTCAAGGCTCTCACCCCCGCAACCTGGGTTCCTTTCCCGGTCAGGGAACCACCCTGTTCATCTGTCGGTTGTCATACTGTGGCAGCTGCGTGTTGTTGTGATGCTGAAAGCTATGCCAGCAGTATTTCAAATACCAAAAGACCTGACCTGGCCACTCCTGAAAAATTGGCCGTGATTTTTGGCAGCAGAGCCCCAGAAGGTGAGAGGATGGTGCATAAAGACCGGGCAGGGTTGAGCTCTGCTGTGCACAGGGTCACTAGGAGTCAGAATCCACTCGACAGCACTAACAACAACAACGAACGATGATTAGCGTAAACATAGTTCATTCAATTTTCCTCATGTATATTCTTTCCATTTATATGTCATCAGTTTTGATCTACCCTTCTGTTAATGGGCATTTGAGTTGTTTCCCAGTTTTTTATACCAGGAAAAATGGTAGCATATATATTTTCAGGGGGTGGGGGTGGGACGTGTCTGCTGAAGGACCTATGTGAGAGTTTCTCTGTGTTATATATGTATTGATTACCATAAAGATTGTGGTATTATTCAAGTATTCTGTTTTCTTCTTTTATCAGTTTTTATAACGTACATCTTTCTTGAAATGTATTTCTCCTAAATTATTAACATATAGTCATAAACTTTGTTAATTTTCATTATATTTTCATCTCTGCTGTTTCTATGGTTATACTCCTTTTGATGCTTAACATTCTTAGCTCATTAATTTTCAGCTTTTTATCTTTTCTAATATAATCTGTATTATGAAATCTTTTAGTTTTCCTCTCTGTACAACTCTAGATGTGTATCTTAAGTTTTGAGATGTAATAATTTATCATTTATAATAAGTTATAATAGTAAATAATTAAATATAATAATACTTATAAGTTATGTTATAATTTCCATTATTTCTTCTCTGGCCTATGAGTTATTTAAAATTTTTCAAAAATTTTTTCAAATGCATAGTTTCCTTTTTTATATTTTATTATTGATATCTAACCTAACTTCATTGGTAAGAGCATGATTCAGATGGTACTAGTGTTTGAAAAATGTTGAGACTTGTGTTAAGATCTAAACTGTGACCAATATTTATTCATTTGCCTGCATGCCTGAAAAAAATATTTTACAGTTGTTTGGTGTAAGATATTATATGCATCTATTAGATCATATTTGCTAACCATATAGGTCAAATATTATATATTCTTCCTGGTTTTTCTGTTTGTTTTGTCTATAATTACTGAGAGAAGTATAATAAAATCCCTGATCATGGTATTGCATTTTAAAATTTGTTTGCAAATTAATATTTTGCTGCTTTATAGTTTTGAAATTATTTTTAATGTGACTCATAAAGTTCCTATTTCTCAGGAAAAAATTCAGTCTGACAATTTTTTTTATTGAAGAGTATACTACATTACTTTGTTAGGGTAATGATACCGGATTCTTTCCTATCTTCTTTTTTTCTTTCATTTTCCTAAGATTTGACTTCTTTCTTTTTTCTCTCCTATATTCTATTGATCAGCTGTGCTTTTCCTTTTATTTATCTTAATGTTTCCTTCTAATACTTTGGAAATTTAACACAATTTTAATTTTTTCAGCGTTTATGCTAGAAATTTTACATGGGAACACAATAACATTTAATATCCAAAGTAGGAATTGTGCACTACCAGAATTTTGATAAACGAGCTTATTTGCTGCCTATTAATGATTATGTGTCTTCAGTACGACTCTCACATGTCATTTACCTTCTCAGGTTCGTGGTTCCATTCTTTTAACAAAGATTTCAAATAGATAAAGTGCAGCTTCTTCTGCGATTTGGTCCTAAACTATTCTCCTGAGCTGAAGATATGTTTGAAAGCCTAAATCCATAATCTGAAACATTTAAAAAAACAAAACCTAGATGAGAGGCGGTATTGAAGCAAGGCAGAATAATAATGGGCTAGTACTCAAACCATTTTTCCAAATAAACGCTTATTTAGGATTTCAAGTGTAAAACAAATAAAAGCGTAGTTGCTCTGTTTGAAGTAGCTCCCTGGGGGCTCTGGAGTTCCAGAGAAAATTATTTGAAAAAATCACCATATATAGCTCCTATCATGAAAGTGCTTAATGTAGCAAAAATTTGAGCAATCTGCTTTTCTCCTGATTTGCCTACCGTTTGACTAATTTCTAATTTTGGGGGATTGAAAGAAACGTTTCAGAATTTTCACCTAAAAGGTGGTTGTTTAAACTTTAGATTTGCTTTCCGTAAAATGGAAATTATACATTTTTAATAAACAAAAATATCCTCAGAAAAAACAATTCTCCATGAAGAAAAGGAAAAAGAAAAACAAGCAGGCATAGTAAGATAAGGATGGAATGCTTGAAGGAGAAAAGACGGGGGAAAAAAGACTATAATAGTTGTCACTTATAGAGCTGTAAAACTGGGGCTGGCCCGGTGGCCAGGTGGTTAAGTTCGCACACTGCTGCAGCGGCCAGAGGTTTCGTCGGTTCAGATCCTGGGTGCGGACATGGCACCCCTTGTCAGGCCACATTGAGGCGGCGTCCCACATACCACAACTAGAAGGACCCACAACTAAAATATACAACTATGTACCAGGGAGCTTTGGGGAAAAAAAGGAAAAATAAAGTCTTTTAAAAAACCCTGTAAAACTGGACAGCAAATTTGATTCCCATTTATATCTATTGGAAAAATGAACCATCTGCATTCTTTTATTAATTTCTGAGATCCATTAGTAGGCTTTCAAATCTTCTATCTTACTGAAAGTCTCGTCTATGTACCTCTTCAGTCTTATTTCTCCAGCACAAATTATTCCTTCGATAAAGTACATCAAAGATCTTTCAACCCCACCTTTAATCAGTTGACCTTGCACACCTGGGATGTCCTTTTCTCTCTCCATTCAAATTATTCCTAGCCTTCAGCAGCTTGCCCAAGTCCTACTTTCTCCGTACTAATCTCTCCCTTCTTTGAATTCTTATAACACTTCCAATTTGAATCATAAAGAAGAATGTTTAATAATAGACTGTCCTGTAAGGAATGCTACTGCTTTGTTCACAGCAGATTGTGCTTTCTACAGAGAGAAAGATTGCCAAAATTTAACCCTATGGCCTTGGGGCAATTTTCTGAAAAGTTTGGCTTCAGTTTATACATCTGTCAAATGGGTTGTTGGAAAATGGTCTTTATTTTTTTGTCCTCCTCTGACACTTAAAGACTCTCTCTTTGCTAGTGTATATATTTTTATTAGATTGTACATCTTTGAGATATGTTATTATATCCCACTTTTTAAGATTCCCTCCCCTTTCCTCCCCTTCTCTCATTTTTTGAACAGGCAGAGGACATACAAATATGAAATATAACTAATTGACACTGGCATTACATTGGTTAGGATAAAATGGTTTAGTCTGTTTAATGCATTTATTTCACATGAAGACACATACATGGCACTTTTACTTAGTAAGAGAGTGAGCACTACTGTACCACCTGTTTAGCTAAAGAATTTTCTCTGCTGAAATAACAAATACTGACATTATTTTTACTGAATACTCCTGCTGCAGTCTAACTTATACTGGAAACTTTAGGTAACTATTTAAGTAGCTGGAATTAATGGAATAATGCCATTTATGATGAATCTAGACCAGTAAATACTCATCTAGAATACTTGGCATCCCAGAGGCTTTGGAAAGATCCTTTCAACCAGTGAAAACTGAAATCACAGTTTCTGAAGCATCTTGAGCAATGCTTCTAATGTGATGAGGCATAGGCTATGTCAATGTGATAAAAAATCAGAAGACTACACAGTGTGTTCTTTCTCTACTCTCTCCCTGGCAGGGAATATGAATGCAATGTGCAGTATACGCTTTCCTGGCAAAATAGTATGGTGTACAGAATGAAGTAACTTCTACAATTTCTAGAATGGCACCCCTGTACTCATGATGAATTAATTAGTTTGGACTTTCCATATTTTAGTTCATTTTAATTTGAATGGGGTTTATTTTGACCTGTCACTGTAAAACATTAAGAAAGCAAATTATGGGGAATGTACCTAATACAATTATAGTCTCCTGATGACACTGGAAAATATATAACCACTGAAATTATTTGCTATTGCCTATTAGAACACCGTGTTCCTGCTTACAGAGAGGCTAACAGTGGGGATGGGGCCCTCCCTTGTGTTTGAAGCTAGGGAGTGTAGTTTACTATGCCACCTCCCATCCAAGCACAGGCCTCTGAATTACATTTATTGGATGTTGTCTGGGTTAGCTGCTGGACTTTTAACAGCTGTATGTCAAATGTCAGTCAGGGTGGTGAAAGACTTCGTGATGAAATTCTGCTGCTGCCCAGACTAGCTGGCACCCATCTTTGCTGACATATTTAACATGTAGTGTAGTGACTTCTGCACTGATTGTGTGAACTTGGACAAGTTGTTTAATCTTTCTGTGCCTCAGGAACCCTAAAGCTCTCCTAGAGATTTAATGGGGGTAAAATGAGATAATGTGTGTAAACTGCTTTCACTGGGCTAGGCATAAAATAACTCAATAAATTATACACATACATATTTTAGTTTTAATATGCATAGCGTGTTTATAAAAAGTTGGATATTTTCAAAAAACATATTATAGCAGTGTAGAAGATGTTCATTAGGGAACCCTGGGCTGTGTGAGGAGAAAGAGGTGGTCTCTTCTACTGGAAAACGAAATTGTCAGAGAGTTCCTATATCTGCATTAGGTCTAAATATATTATCATTGTTAATGTGTCCTCCAATATTAAAAAGAAGACCAATAATTTATATGCAAAAAAGACATTAGCTTTTTGTAAATCTCTCTTGCATTCTGTAGTCACAGAATACATTTAATGAACCCCAACACAGTGACCCATAAAATCAGAATTCTAAAGCTAACTCTACAGTTTGATGCCTACTCCATGTCCACATACAGCATTAATTCTGAATAACAAATTTTGAAAATAATTTATAAATATATGATGAATAACCCTTTAGTTCAAAGTAAATAATTACCTATTGTTCAAGTAGCATATTTCTGAGATTTTCAGTTTTGTTTTTGAAAAACTAATGAGAAGAAAGAGAAGCCATATAATCTGGTGAAGGTGTTGGGTCCAATTCTAAATTCTGGACCTAGCCCTTGATAGTTGGGCAGGAAGTGAGAAAGAGGCCCATGTGGGCGAATGGAGGTCTTTCTGGGAGTCACAAACAAATTAGGTATAGTGAAGCTGTAAAGCCATGTCATCACCTTAGGAAGGTTCCAAACAAGGGAGGTCATGTTTGGGGTAAGGCCTTTTTTGATGAAGACAAGAAAAAGCAAGCTGAACAGGAAAATTTGAAGATTCAAGCGTCAGTTGGCCACTTAGAAGCAGGGCAGGGGGTTTGGGAGCGAGTATACAAATGAGAATCATAACTGGGAAATGGTGTATTTTCCTCATACAGTCCATTTAGAATCCAGCGAATATGCAGCGAAGAACAGCTTTCGTTTTTATTACTGAGTCAGAAGAAGTACTCTCTTCACTCTTCAGGATTACTTGAAGAGGAAAAAATTACATTGAAACTCTATTTCTATTTTCACACCCAACAATTAAAACTACATTACTTCTTTGTTCTTGTCAAATTGATTAGCTTATAATTTTTACTGTCTTCGCAGTTCCCAGTTTCCTCGTCACAATCCACATTTTCATATTGTTTCCCTCTCAGATTATTAGTGAGAAAGAACTAAGGTGGGGCTTTGGTCTTGCCCTAAGGGCTCTGGAGTACTTCTGTTTTACCCTTTTTCTTTGTTCCGAGTCCCTCAGCCCTGCTGCTTCAGCTCCAGTTGTTTTCTTCTCACGTCCCTGAAGCCAATGTGCTGCCACTGTCTGAGCTGTAAAACAATTATTCTTCGGATGCTCGTGAAAATGTAGAGGTTGCTTGTGCTTGTCACCAACTGCAATGTTCATAATCTTATGAAAATACCCATCAGAATTTTGGTCTTAGTTTGTTTTCAAACCGGCTATTACAATTTCAATAATCACCTCACACTCGGTATTTGAAATGTTTCGTTCTTAATTTTGGTAGAATTGTTATAATTCCCTTTTAAGAATGTCTGGAAGTCCTTGGTATGCTGCTTCATCTCCCTCTTAGTCCTCATATCAGATTGTCATTAGTTGCAGAGGGAGTTACACTTACATTAAGTATTTAGTATCCTTACACTCTTAGGCTCAGCAGTTATGGACACTTGTCTACCTTCTCTTCCATGTTGTGGGACTACCAGGCCAGCTCAGGCTAAGGGAATTCCTCCATTAGTGTTCCGACACTTCTTTATTTCCCATCTATCCTTTTTTACAGCTAGCTGAATAATTCTGTTTTCAGCCATGGTTCAAATTGGCTTAAATAATAGTATACCATATCACATTTAAGCTCTATCTTGTCCACAGCATAATATCATCAGACTTTATGGTGATAAAGTTTTAAAACATCAATTGTCTCTGCTGATCTTTCCCAAAAGCCGCTTTCTGACCAGAGATTGCCCAGAATTGAGAGACACGATAAGGAAGAGACAGTCTTTTCCAAGTTTCCTCCCACTCTCCTTTCTAGTTACTCTGAGTATATGTATTATATATAAATCTTGGGATGGCCGTATCATATGGATAAGTATCTATCCTATGAAGACCCTAGAGGTTTGAACACATCAAGAGAGGGAGGCCAATTGTGGTATCAGTAACCCAAGAAAATAATGAAACCAATGGAGAAATGTAAGCATAGAGACCATTACTCTGATGCCCTAGACTTGAGCCTGGTACAGGCCAAATGGAGGCTCTGATAAGTGGAAGCTGGTGCTTGGAAGGAGGAGGCCATGTGGTAAAAAATAGACAGGAAATGAGCAAAATACACCTTGCAAATCAGATGTTATAAATTTATGTTACCCTCTATGTGTCTTTTCCCTTGGCTTTTATCAGCTTTCAGCATCTTTTTTCAATGACCCCCTATCCCAACCACATTTTTTAGTTTTAAACATCATATATGCCTAAGCTCGGACCGACACATTTAAATAAAAGAACGAGAATTGGAGCTCTATGACACAGAGCCGGTAGGAATCACGGAGCATTCACCAGGAGACAGTGAATTTTCAGAGAGAAATTGGCATTACGTAGTCTAGCTTTCCCTCCCCACACGGCAATTCCGCTTCTAATGTGCACTTTGAAAGTGCTGGGGCTCACTTTTACTAAGAAAAGAACTTTAATTTGTAGAAAGCCAAAATATTTTTTCAAATGAAAAGGAGACCCGGAGAGAGAGTGAGTTGCAGCAGGACGAAATTGCAGCAGGATGAATTTCCAGCAGAGTCTTAGAGGACTAAGTCCTTGTCACCTTCAACGTGTCCCCGGGCACAAAGAAAACGCTCTGTAAATGCTTGTTGACCTGCTTCTGAAGGAGTCTTTATTGTCTTTTTGGGTGCTCCCTGCTCTTCTATTTTTCTCACAGTATCTTTCTTCACCTAGTACCTTCCTCCAGCTGCGAGCTCCTGCTGAATGGAATGGCGGAGTCTGACACTGCAGTCAATTTTCCAAGATAACAGGTCATATATTCAGTTTGTGGTTTTGTCCCAATGATCCAGTCGGCTATAGGTGGCTCGAACAATCTAGTGGCGTGCAGCCCTCCTGGGAAGTATCTTTCCAATGAGGAATGTTATTTCCAAGTAAAACATTCGTAGAGCGCTGTGCTTGTCCGGATACTTAGACAAATCTGGAAAAATAAAGATTAATGTACAAAAGATCAAAACAAACTAATTGGTGACTTACACACACATATTATTTTCACATCTTTTACATAGTTTCATCTCTTCTTGATGCCTCTGGATTTCTATTAAACAACTATTTTAACGTTAGACCAGATATGAATGGTGATTTGTGATTTTGCTTAATTTAAACCAATCTGAAACCATACTCTGCAACACTCAAACAAATAAATGAAATCGTCGTAGCATAGTGGTTAAAAATGTTGGCCTTAATGTTAGTTCCTCCCCCACCATTTCCACTGCTTAATCACTGTTATCTTGTGTAAATTGTTTAAACCTCTATTTCACTTTCCTCTAGTATTTATTTCACACACTAATATGAGTAAACGGGTTAGAAAAATGCGAGGTGCATGGTAAATGCTCAATAAATATTGTCTGATATCCTTTTATTAGCAGTTTAAGTCCATGTCATTATTTTTCCTCACATATGTGACTTCATTGGGGCCATCCAATAAAACTATATGCATAAATAATTGTCAGATGAATCACTTAAGTGATCTATTCTCAAAGCTTCTTTAATATAAAGACAAAATTAAATTTCAATGAATTGATGCATTATTCCAAGTAAAAGGGGGATATTTGGGATTATTTAAAAAAACTATAGGCCACAGGGGCTATACAAAGTCGGCTATCCCTTAGACATCTCAGTTTTGTGATGTCTGCTTTTGGAATAGTTGAAAGTGAGGTACCGCAAAATGCCATCTATTCAGAGAGATGTACTAGAAAGTAAACTCCATGAGGGAGGATTTTTCTCTCTTTTTTTCACTGTCCTACACAATGCCCAGAAAATTGCCTGGTACCTAAACAGTGATCATTAAATATGTGTTGTGTAAAGAATGTGCAATACTGCTAAGACCATGTGCTGAAAAGACCATCAGTGGTTTCATATAAGAGCCATAAATCAAAGTCTTACCGGTAGATACTCTGCTTGTTTTGAAATCTGTTTCTCAAAGGGGCAACTCTCAATATAGCACATTCCAGGTGGAGTTGCCGTGGGTGACCGTCAATTAGACAAGGGTTAAATAATGATTTTCCCAAAAGACACTACTTAAAGATGATATAACCCTAAAGAATCTTTAGCAATGCCTGGATTTGCTTTTGGTGCTGTCATCAGGAAAGAAAGGAAGATATCCTTAAATTCTAAGAAACAGAATTATAAAAGCAATGCAATGTGGATATTTTGAGAGAGGAAAATGTGAGTACCAAACAGGAAAAAAAGTTTTTATGCCACAAGAAGAAAGAACAATCAAAGTGAGAGTGGATATCACAGATAGAGGGGATTTTCCTGTTGCGCGCCTGTCTTCCTCAAGACTTTCTCCCCATGAAAACTGGCTCAATATTATAGAAAAATAAAAATACAGAACATAAGAACTTTAGAAAACTTCCTTTGTGCTCATTTTGGATATTTAAAGAAAGGTACAGACAATCGTGGACAGCAAAGTTTCATTAATATTTTTCTTACGTATTTGTAAATACTAATATTTCTCAAAAGCATCATCTCTTATTTTCCTTTCTTTCATTACCTAATCCACAAAGGAACATGTACTTTAACAAGAAAAAGAGAAAGGGGTACAAACAAAATTTTCACAGAAGAGCCCAAAAACATATTAAAATATTGATCAATGTCACAAATAATCAGAGAAACATAACAATAATATCTTTCCTATTTATCAAATTAACAAAATTTTGAGGAAATACCATTTAATGTTAATGAGGGATAGTGACACAGAGGCATTTATAAGTCTTCTTTAGGAGTGCAAATTCATACATACTTTTTGGAAATCAATCTAAGGACATGTATGAAAAGTCTGAAAAACAACCCTTCCTTTTATCTAGAAAATTCATTTTTATTTACCCATGTACTAAGGAGATCATCAGAGCGATGTCAAAGTTCTTGCACAAAGATGACCATGATGACTTTATATTGGTGAATATCTGAATGTAATCTAAAAGATAATGATTAAATACTATATTTACTTACTAACACTTTTTATCAGTTCTTATTCCACGAACAATTTAATGCAAATGAATGATTAAATTAAACACAGCTCAGGAACATGGTAGATACTGTGGATCTGGAAATAGTATTAAAATGTATATGCATTGATGTTGGAAAATGCTTTTATTGTTAACCGAAAACATCAGGAATCACAGTTCAATGTATTATTTAAAAAAATGGATATACAATGTATATACCAAAGAAATGGATGAAAGAAAACAATAGATGTAAAGCAGATTCCAGAATGTTAAAAGCTGTTGTCTATGGGTGAAAAGATTAAGAATGATTATCCAGAGAACACTCTACACAGCAATATTATGATACACAATATCTATAATTTTTAATGGAATATTTACCAAGATAGACCACATTCTGGGTTTTCAAATAATCTCAGTAAGTTTAAAACAATTTAAGTTAAACAAAAATAGCATACAAAAATTGTTATAGGATAAAATTGGAATAAAATTAAAAGTCAATAACAGAAATATATCTGTAAAATTTATAGATTTTAGAAACTAAATAATATCTTTACAAATAATCTATAGGTTAAAGAGAAAATAAAAAAGAAATTTGGAAATATATTTGATACTGTATACAAAAACTCCTGATATATAGTCATTAAAGGGAAATTTATAGCACTTAATGTCTATATTAAAAACCAGGAAAAGTTTCACACCAATTACTTGAACATCCCCCTTAAGAAACTAGCTAAAGAAGGTAAATAAAATATAACAAAATATAACATAAACAGAAGAAAGGATATAATAAATATTGGAGTGGAAATTAAGGACCGGTAAATGAGAAAAACAATAAAGAAAATAATCTAAAGATGATTTTTTGAGAATATCGAGAAAATTAACAAATATTTAGCAGCAGTGATCGGGAGGAAAAAAGACAGAGAATCAATATCGAGTGACCAATATCAAGAATGAGAGAGATGACATCACTACAGATTCTACAGGTATTTATAGGAAGACCTAAACAAATGGAGAGATATATCATAATCATGGATCACAAAATTCAATTTTGTCAAGCTATCAAGTCTCCCCAAATTGACCTATAGATTTGATTCAATCCTAATCAAAATCCGAGCAAGATTTTTTGCATGAAATAATATGTCGATTCTAAAATTGATATGGAAATACGAAGGATCTAGAATGATTAAGACAACTTTGACAAAGAAAAATTTGGTGAATTTAGCTTACCTGACTTTAAGCCTCATTATAAAACTATAGTAGTCGAGACAGATATTATTGACATCAGATAGACAAATCGATCAGTTAAGATGAATAGAGAATCCAGAAACAGATCCACAGAAACATCAACTGATTTTTTTTTATAAAGGTGAAAAGGCCATTGGTGGAGAAAGGACAATCTATTTGAAAAAAGAGAACATCTATCCATACTTTGTACTATATATAAAAATTGAGTAAAATGAAACATGACTATATATGTAAAATCTAAAATTATAAAACCTTAAAAGAAAAGAGGAGAAAATATTTGTCTCCTTGGGTTAAGAAAAGATTTCTTAGATTAGACACTAAAAGCAAAATTCATAAGAGAAAAATTAATGAAGTAGACTTCGTCAAAATTAAGAACTTCTGCTCCTCGAAAAATACCGTTTAGAGACGGAAAAGACAAACCACAGACCAGGAGAAAATATTTGTAAATCACATATCTGATAAGTGCTCTGTATGAAGAATAAATGTAAGAAAAATCTCAAAACTTAATAAGAAAACAAGTACCCCAACAGAAAATGATGGGTGAATATTTGAAGAGATACTCCACCAAAGTAGTTGTGGGGATGGCAGATAAGAAAATGTAAAATCACAACGTGATACTGCTACACATCAATTTGAGTATCTAAAAAAGACTGGCCACACCAAATGCTGCTGCGGACATGGAGCATTGGAACTCTCCCTCATTACTTATGGTAATATAAAATGGTACAAGTACTTGGGAACAAGTTTGACAGTTTTTTGCAAAGTTAAACAAATCCCTATTTATCACGCACCCATTTCACTACTTGGTATTTACTGAAGAGAAATGAAAATATGCAACCATAAAAAAACGTATACTTGAATGTTACAGCAGCTTCTTTTTTTTTTGAGGAAGATTAGCCCTGAGCTAACTACTGCCAGTCCTCCTCTTTTTGCTGAGGAAGCCTGGCCCTGAGCTAACATCCGTGCCCATCTTCCTCTACTTTATACATGGGACGCCTACCACAGCATGGCTTGCCAAGCGGTGCCATGTCCGCACCCAGGATCCGAACCGGAGAACCCCAAGCCGCTGAGAAGTGGAACATGTGAACTTAACCGCTGTGCCACCGGGCCGGCCCCGTAGCGGCTTTACTTGCAATAGGCAAACACTTAAAACAACAAAAATGTTCATCTACAAATGAGTGGATGGCAAACTGTGGAATATCCATACATTTAAATACTACTCAGCAATAAAAAAGGAAGGAACTATTTATACACGCAATAACATGGATAAATCACAAAATAATATACTGAGCCAACAAAGCCAGCAGAAGATAATATATACTGTATGATTTTATTTATATAAAATTCTAAAAAATTCAAATTAATTTATACCGATAGAACACAGATTGGTGGTTGCCTGGGGATGGAGGGTGCAGTGACGGGAGAGATGGAAGAATAACAAACGGGCATAAGGAAACTATTTTGTATGATGGATATATTCACTATCTTAGTTTGTGATTATGTTTTTATGGGTGTGTGCATACGTCAAACTTACCAAATTGATACTTAAAATATGAACAGTTTATTGTAATTCATACCTCAATAAATCTGTTAAATATATTTTTTAAATAGCCATAATATTCTTGGAGAAGAACAAAGTGAGTGGGCTTGCTCTATCCAGACTTTTTATAATGCTACTTTAAATAAGACAGTGTGATATATATGTGAAGAGAGACAAATAGAGCAGTGGAATAAAATAGAGATCCCGGAAAAAGACCCAAGCATATGTGAAGTTTTCATTTATAAAAAGAGTGCTACTCCAGAGGAAAATATTTTTCAGTAAATCATGCTGGGACATTTTATATCCATAAAAATAAAAATAAAATTTGGCTCCTACTTCATGTCATACACAAAACTATCTTTTATGTAGAAAATAAATTAAATATGAAAGGCAAAACAATAAAGAATCTGAAGGACGTTAAAGGAGAATATTTTCATGATCTCAGATAAGTAAAATATATCTCAAAACAAAAACTCTAAGCAGGAAATTAAGATAAATGCATTGAATACATTAAAATGGCTCATAAAAAAACTCCACTAGGAGAGTGAAAAGGCAAGCTACAGTTGTGGTGAAGAAATTTTCAACACATAAAACACTGATATATCCAAAATACTGAAGATCTTTTGAAATCAGTAAGAAAAAATAGACAACTAAGCAGAAAATGAACAAAGGACTTGAAGAGGCAAGAGAATATTAAAATAGCCATAAATCCGTGAAAAAGTGGTCATGTTCATTGGTATTCAAGAAATAGAAAATAAGACCACAATGACATACTATCACACACTCTCTAGAATGACTAAAATTTAACAGTGACACCATGAGAACTCTTATGAACTGCTGGTAGGGTGTAAATTGGTTCCATGGAAAACTATGTGGCATTATCCACTGAAGTTGATCATGTACATACTCTATAATCTAGCAATTCTATATATATATTATATATGTCATATTATATTACTATATATAATATATATATATATTCTCACACAATGGTGTGCTCAAATCAGCTAGTACTGACTCAGATCCAGCTGTTAAATTTTCAGAAACTTTACAATCTGACCCTTAAACCAGTGGTAGCTTGTGATTAGTCATAGCGGTAGTATTTATATTAGAATCTTGTTGAGTGCCATTAACTGGGCCTCTTTCTTTTGCCCCTGGAGAACCAGTATATAACATGTGCACCAAGATACATGGAAAGCAATGTTTATAGTAGTATTATTTGCAATAGCCTCAAACTGGAAACAACCTAAATGCCCATCTAAGGCAGAATTGATAAATAAATTGTGGTATTTCCACACACTAGGATATTTTGTGACAATAAAAACAAATGAACAACAGCTACATGCAGCCATAAAAATGCTTATAATAAAAGAAGAGGGGCCGGCCCGGTGGCGCAGCGGTTAAGTTCGCACCTTCCGCTTCTCGGTGGCCCAGGGTTCGCGGGGCTCGGATCCTGGGTGCGGACATGGCACCGACTGGCAAACGCCATGCTGTGGTAGGTGTCCCACGTATAAAGTAGAGGAAGATGGGCACGATGTTAGCTCAGGGCCAGGCTTCCTCAGCACAAAAGAGGAGGACTGGCAGTAGTTAGCTCAGGGCTAATCTTCCTCAAAAAAAAAAAAAAAAAAAAAAATCAGGTACTTAATATGTGCCAGGCCATCTCTCTCTCTCTTTTAAAAATATATATGCATTTGTATCCTTAAAAAAATAATGTTACTACTTATTAAACTGTTATCTTTGGCATTATAGCTTATTATTTCCTTTTTTCTTTATATTTTATTTTTTACACCAATAAAATATTGCTGTATAATCAGGAAGAAAACAATATACTTACTTTATTTTTAAAAATGAAATATGCAATGGTGATCATGGTAGTGGGAGTACAATGTTTTTAAATTGCTCAGATGGTATTGATATAGGTTCTAGAGTCAAATGGATTGGCTTGAAACCTGGTGAACGTCTTACAAGATGTGTGACTGTAGAAATTATTTAACTTTACTGAGATTGGTTTCCTTCAACTGTAAAATTAGAATAAGGATATTGCCTACCTCATAGGATATTTGTGAATCTAAAAATGAGATACGTGTGCTTTGAATAGTGACCAGCACAGAGTAGGAATATAGTAAGTTTTGTCTAGTGTATCAATGTCTGTTTACTTCCAGCTCTTTTAATCTATTAGAAGATTCTCTAAAATCGTTTATTTGGACTGTGATAAAGATGGCACACCTTTGTAACTAGTAAGATATCGTTGATGTTTAGCTTGTGGGCACAAGTGATAAAATTTCAACAGTAGGATTTGGGAGTTACCAAAAGAGCAGGCTTTAATTGAATAGTTAACCTGTACCTGAGTTTATTCAGAGAATTTTTACCATTTTGTGTGTTTGATTTATTAACTTGTTTTTAAGTTTTTGAAATATGAGGGCATTATGTTCACTGACACATACATCTCTCAGAGCACTGACATGTTTCTTTATCAGCTCTGCCATATTCTCGAATCTTTCCTTTTTCTCTACTCTCTATAGCTTTCTATTTTGAACAGACGCAGCCCGTCGAGTGAGTTTACTGTGAAGGGATAGTTACTTGTCACTGTGTGCAATTTGGGTTCTCTAAGTGTGAGCTCTGAGTCGTTAAATGCCACAGCCATGTCTTAACTGAAAGTGCATTTACCTTTCATTGAGTCAATAAGTTGTTAGTTCAACCTCCTTGACCTTTGTCATAGAAACATCCTTGTGGGGTGCATAAGTATTTTAATTATTTGAAAGACTTTTACATTTCTTTTTATATTATGTATAGCACTCTGCTAATCACATTAAAAGAGAAAAAGAAGTATTCTAATATACATTTATCTATCCACGTGTGCCTATCATCAAAATGAGAATTCTGAAATACTGGAATAGAAGCAGATTTGGGGGAATTAGAATAGCAAATGTGGTTTGGGTTTTTGTTTTATTTTTATTTGTTTTCTGATTGTTTTTACCTTTAAAAAACAGTTAGGACACCAACTATTGATTTTAAAGAGTATAAAATTTCAGGGGGTGCTATAATTAAAAAAAAGGACAAATGTTGACAAGAATGTGGAGGAATTGGATACCTCTTACATTGCTGGTGGAATATAAAGTTGTTCAGCCAACGTAGAAAACAGTTTGTTGATGCCTCAAAGTTAAACAAAATTACCATGTGACCCTGTAATCCCACACTTCAGTATTTACCCCAAAGAATTGAACATGCACTCAAACAAGTACATGTATGAACATGTTCCTAGTAACACTATGCACGATAGCCAAAAGGTGGAAATAAAGTGTTCATCAATGAATGAATGGATAAACAAATTGTGGTATATACATACAATAGAATATTATTCAGCCATAAAAAATGAAGTACTGCTACATGCTACAATATGGATGAACCTCAAAAACTTTATGGTAAGTGAAAGAACCCGGCACAAATGGTCACGTACTGTTGGTTTCATTTATAAGAAATTTCCAGAATAGGCAAATCTGTAAAGACAGAATGCAGATTGGTGGTGGGCAGGGCCTGGGAGAAGGGAGGAAATGGGGTGAAACTTCTTAATGTGTAGGAGGTTTCACTCAAGAGTGATGGAAATGTTTTGAAGCTAGATGGAGGTGATGGTTCCACAACATTGTGAATGTACTAAATCTCACCAAGTCGTTCACTTAAAATGGTTGATTTTATGTTATGTAAATTTCACCTCAATAAATTATTTTTCAAAATTTCAGGGACTATGAAATTTATGTTGATTTATAGATATAGAAAAGCGTTTATTTCACTATGAAGAAATTTATTAAGTAATGGAGCATTTATGTGGTATAGTAAGAATACCAAAGTAGATGTCAGGAACAAAATGTAGAATGAAACAGAATAACTTTCATGTTCAAACTGTTTACCACTTGTATGGTACCTAACATAGACGAACCCTGGACATTAACAATTATTGCTAACTTTTATTCCAGAATTTTGCAACATCCCTTGTAGTCATTGTTTTGAAATATGATGTCTATTGATTTAGTGAATTAATTTATTTCAGTGTTTATTTTCCTGTAATTTCTAATGTTTTTCCCTAAATCCCAGTGAAGGTCATCGAGAGACTTTTAATAGTCTCTACTGCAGACTTTTAAGAGTCTAGTTGGTTCTGTTGAAGAGAGATGTCTCATGCTCTTTATCAAATCAATTTTGCATTTCACAGGCAATACTTTATTCAAACTTCACTCTAATATGCTATGTCAAGATGATCTATTATCATTTCTGTTTTTTTAACCAATTTGCTGAAATTATTCTTTGAGGAGTCACCAGAGTACAACCCTGATTATTTCTCTTTTATTGTTTCCATTATTTTCAATATAAGAAATTAGTACAGTTTAATTCAGTTTTACGTCTTCTAAGCAGAGTGACTGATAAAGTTACTTGGCATCCTTGTGCCTCAGTTTTCTCATTTATGAAATGAAATTAGTTGTATCTATTGTGTAGAGTTGTTGTGAGGATTCAACATACATAAAGCAAGACAAAGAGCACGTATAATATATGAAGGTAAAAAGAATAACAAACTGGTTTTTAGCAACAAATTTAAAAATAAAATCTTATTAATTTTGACACTCCCTATATTGACATTGTCTCCCTCCAACTCGAGAATAACCATAATGCCATATCTGTGTTTCTTTCTTTTCATTTGAGTTTTGCTATCAATTATGTAGCTTTATTGTCGAGTTTGTGTGCTTTTGAAATTTATATGAATGGAATAACACAAGCAATCCTCTATATCTTGCTTTTTACATCAGTAATATGTTTCTGATATTCATTCATTTGATATTTGTAGCGGAACATTCATTTTCACCATTATATAGTATTCCATTGTGTGAGTATACCAAAACATATTTCTCTATTCTTATGTTTATGATCTTTTTGAGTTTTTATAATTTTGGGTTTAGCAATACCACATATATTTTTTACAGGTCTCTTAGAGCACATGCTCAAGCATTCTCTAAGGTAATTATATATAATATAAATCACTTCCAAATCCTGAATTTGCACATACATAGCTCCACAAGATAATGCTAAATTGTTTTCCAAGGTACCGTATTAATTTACTCTCCCACCAGCTAACATGCGCTGTTATCAGACCGTCTTTTTTTTTTTTTTTTAACTAGTGGGTGTAAAATGTCATTTCATTATGACTGAAATTTGCATTTCCCAGATTACTAATAAGACAGACTTTTTTTTTTTCATTTTTGCATTGGCCCTGAAAGTTTCCTTTTCTGTGAAATATCCTCTATGTGAAATCAGGGTAAAGTTTATATTTAAAGTCTGCTGTTCTTTTAGATGATATTGATATGTTCCTATTAAAGAGGACCCAAAACAGAAAATTTCTGAATTATGACGCAAAGATACACAAAATTTGAGTATGTTGTGGCTATTTTCATTATAGAAGGACTTTTAGTATTACGTATTAATAATTTTAAGAAGGACATCTAAACTTAGAGTTTTAGGTAGGACTGACCTATAGTAAGTTCATTATTTGTAGATGAGATTGAGGAATCCACTCTGAATCCTTACAGGAGCTGACAGATAGCAACAGCTTAATATAAATATTTTTAAATAAGTCAATTGATTCTCCTAATGTAAAGCATGAAGAGCTGTGAAAGAATAAACATAAGTGAAGTTCAAGTTAAACATTCTTCCATAACATCCATCAGTGGGAAAGTATTTTCCAATTTATATAAACATTGTGTTTAGAGGAAAGAGTCAATATTATATAATATACGATACCCTGATGAAATATGCCTGTCTAGATATTTGGATGGATTATTTAACAGTGAGTAAACATACTAACTTTTCTCGGTTTTCCCATCATGCCTATTGTAGAATCTTTTCTATGTTGGAAATAGATAAGAATTTGACTTTAAATAGTACTTTCTAATTTTTAGTACTGTTCAGGTGCTTTCCTGGGCAGTGACTTGATGAGGTAGGCTTAGAATGACTAGGCAAGCAACTGGAAAAGACAGTTTTACTCACTTGGATGGTAAAATCATTTTATTGAGAGACAGAATAACGTTAGAACATTAAGATTCATATCAACAGGGCATGTAGTTCTCATATCCTCAGTTTTTCTTCTATGTGGCATGAATCAATGCAAAACAGTATTCAGTTATGTCAAAGCCCTTCTATTAACTATATTCCATCATTCGATGTGCCCATGACTCAGAAAAGAGATCTCAGCAATATCCCATAGTACATAGACTATAGTCGTAAATTACGATCCTTCTTATACTCGTTGAAACAATTTCTCCCCAGCACATTTTACTGCTGGTCCAACAGTGGCGATTGTGTTTGGAAATTTAGCAGAAAACAAGGGATGAATGACCACTTACAGGACTAAGAATCTTTAAGACATTTGACAAGTCAGTTTTTACATCCTTGTCTTAGTTTCCACAAATGTACCGTGGAAATAATATTAGTCATTTCAGAACTTCTTTTTTGAGATTTTTGGAGGATACACACATATTTTTTAGGCATCTGGGAGTTAGGTAGATGATATGCAATTTAAGTTCACGTAGGAAGAGTAAGACCGTCATAGCAAAAGCTACAACAAACTGCGGGTGGCTTTTAAATTCTCTCTCACTTCTCAGAAAATTTAGAATCGGTGACAAAGAATTTCTTGGCCATTTATAAAAGCAAAACTAATTTAACGTTTGCTTCTTGAAGGTCATATTCAGTTGTAAAAATCAGCGTATATCCCAACTTTTCCACCATGATCTAACTGCCAGAAAATAGTAAGTGAAGTTTTGCTCTGCTAGCTCTTGTAGAAGAAGTGAATTTGCTTTATAGGTCTGTGGAAACCGTTTTGTATATAGCCTCTTGCCGGAAGCTCAAAATTATTTAGTGCTGACTGTAATTGCATCTTGGAGGAGGTAAATGACAGCATGTTGACTCGTATTGCCAAAAATAAAGCTTTTAGGTTTCCTGAGAACACATTTTAAAATACTGGTTTTTGCTTGAAGATTATCTAGCCTGCCAAAGAATCCTTTGGCTTTTTAAATAAGAAAATATATTTATAAGTGTGAGGTGTTGAATTTTCTTCTTAAAAAAATTTCCAATAACCTGGAAGCTAGAAAAATTAGGAGAAAACAGTTTAAGGTAATTCAAAACAGTTTTGTTGATGCTGAGATCTTAATTTCCCCTTTAGCATCATTCTTAATTTCTTTTGCAAACAAAAATTGCAAAGTCATTTGAATATTTGTATCTATGCAAATATAAATATGAAAGCAACTTATTTTTAGCATATTACGTCCAATATTCTTTCCTGTACAATAGGAAAAATCATCAACAATATTTTTTTCTGATGACTGATCTGTTTTTGCCTCAGGGAATCTATAACGTCTTACATTAACTACATCCTGGTTATGATTGGCATTGCATACCCGTATAGGAAAAAATCAGCATAATCCTTTAGAATATACAGCAATGAGTTTATTATATTTCATTTCTATTAACAAGGCCAATTATGCCCTAGGAACTGGTATGAAAATGAATCATCTGTCACTATCACTTTGATAGAAATGAGTGTATTTCCATCTTGAATTCATTCATTCAATCTAGTTATGAATCATTCCTGGTAATTTTTTGGTAGGTACGAAGTCAGAGAGAGAAGCTAAGCTTGGACGCACAATTTTTCTATAAAAGCTTGTCTAGAACTGAAAGCTAATTATTAAAGATCCATGCTACATTTCTGTACCTTGGATTCATATGAGATCATAAAATTTATTTTATTTTACTATGTTGTCTCTCTCTGCTATCTCAGTACTATACATGACTTATGTATAAAGCCACTAGCAGAAATAGGTAGAAAATTTTGACATTATGGTTTTCCAAATTTCTAAAAAGCATTTTGTGTAGTCATCAATGAATTATGCATGGGTTATTCAAGAAACAAATTAACCTCATAGTATTGTGTTTGTGCGTGACTATCATTCTTCTCTATTATCTATCAATGATTCCTTCTGCCCATTTGCATGTGCCTAGGAAATGCAGTAGCAGAAATAGACACAAATAGTGAGAACATCTACTGCAAAATATTAGCAATATTATCTTAAAGAAGGAGGAAATATGCTGCGTGCTTTGCTGGCCCTCATCATTTAGATAATGTAGATAATTTCTGATTTTAATATTAATGCAAAAATACCAGATATATACTCAGAAGAAAACATTATTTCTTGATAACAAATCTTCACCTAAACTGAAGTTTGAAAACTATTGTTCCAGTGATAAAGACTCCAGACAAAAGTTTGCAAAAGAACACCTGGGTTTTTTACTTTTAATTGAAATTGCTTGGCATCTTGTTGACATTGCTACATTTTGAGCCTGAGAAACCACAATGACTTGGTGAGCCTCGTATTCTACCTCTGCTGTATAAGACCATCAATCTCTAACTACATCAGGAAGATAATAAGGAGAAAAAGATCATTTCCATGAATGTGACTAGTGCTTTTCAAAGAAGTTGATGTAAAATGAAGCTGGTATTGTTCTCAATCATTCCTGCTTCCCACACTGTCTTTTCCCCTTGCTAAGGAAATGTATCTCAGCGGCATCAGTTCAGATTCAAAATTAGAGTCTTTTTGCACAGGTAAAGGATTCAAGCTAAGAATAGTGTTATTATTATTATTTTAAGATTTGTACCTGAGCTATCATCTGTTGCCAATCTTCTTTTATTTTTTCCTCTTCTTCTCTCCAAAGTCTGCCAGTACATAGTGGTATATTCTAATTGTAGGTCCTTCTGGTTGTGCTAGATGGGACGCCACCTCCGCATGGCTTGATGAGCGGTGCCATGACGGCGCCCAGGATCCAAACCCAAGAAACCCTGGACCACAGAAATGGAGCACACAAACTTGACCACACTGCCACGGGGCCGGCCGCTAAGAATATTATTAATTCAATTCGTTTGTAATTTATTTGGTTCTAACACTCTCTTAAACCTAGTTATTTATTTTTCAGGGCATTAGTTAAAAAGTTTTTAAAAGCATTAAAAAATGAAAAGTATCAAAATGAAACACTCAGAATCCTTTAAAAGGTTTAAAATAGGATCATTACAAATCATATTAATTTGTTTTGTTTTTTCTTTGTGCAATTGTGTGACTTGTGGCCAAACATCATCTTGTTTTAGATATAAACCACGAAAAATCACTTTTGCTTACTTTATTTCAAATCTAAAATATGTTCAATGAGAGGGTCTATTTTTAGGAAGATTCTTAACTTTATTCACTGATAAAAATGTAAGATGTAAGATTCTTAATGCAAAAATTCCATAATAGCTTTCAAGTCTTTGTTCCAAACCATGATCTTAAAGAAAAACCCATACTCAAATACCAAAGTATATATTTCTTATAAGTAGTGATAAGAGGCAACTTTCACCAAAAGCAAAGCAAGGCTTTTATAAGCTTGTAAATGCTGAATTATCTTGAAAAATAATAGGTAAAATATCAACTGATGTAGTGATACTTGTAAATAACTAGCAGTTTAAAAACGCATTAAGGAAAGATCTGAACTGTATCCTATTAGACTTACCTTCCTGGAGGCATTGTAGAATGACGATGTGTATGATTCTATGCATATGGTGCTTTATATACTCTAGGGCTGGTGAGGAGGTTAGCCACACTTGTCAATGATTCTTTGCTTTTTCTCCTTCTGTGCAATCATCTGGAACGTCTCAGTGCCTGATTACACTTAGTGTTGTATTTATTATTCTTTGTGAAAAATACTTAAGTTATACAATTATTTAAAGATTTCTAAATATTATAAATAAAGCTTAATTCCTTTTCAGCCAGGCACACAATCCAGTCTTCTCTAGTTCAAATAGTTAAGCACTATTTGGTTGATATCCTTTCTTACCTTTTTGTAAAATAAATGGCATCATTGTGTGTGTATATTTGGCAGACCTGTATTTTTCACTGAAAAACATCTTCTGTTGGATGTTTCTATGTCAATATGTAAATTAACCTCATTCTCATCAAGCATCAAATACTCTAGAGTATAACTTGACCCCACTTTAGTTAAAAATTGCTGCTTCTTTAGGGAAACATTTTTTTGCTAGTATAAATGAACATTGCAATAGTACTCTTGTAGATGTCATAAGATATGCACATTTTTGGTTTTGTTTTCTTAGATGCTACCAGATTGCCCACCAACTTTACCTTCTTCGTGTATATTGGCCACAGCAGTGGGAGAAAGGATTCTTTTTCCATTTCTTCATCAACACTTCATATTATTCAACTTTTACATTAAAAAAAATCAAATATATTTTTAAAAATTGACTTTTTAAACTTAATTTGCATTTCCTAATTACAAAGGACACTGAGTTGGTTTTTCTCCACGTGTTTATGACCGGGTGTCCTCGTTATTCTGTGAGTTGCATTGTCTTTTTTCATATGCCCACCATTCTCTTTTTCTAAAAGCCCTATTAGAATTATCAATCCATCTCCACGTTTCTTACTTGCTCTTTCAATTTTTTGTCTGTTTGTCTTTCTGTACAAGGTTCTAGGTGACTTCCTCAGAATTGCCTTCTGATTACTAATCTCTTCTTCAGTTGAGCTCAGTCTATTATTGAATTTTGAAGTGTTTTATTTCAGTTTTCATATTTCATGTCCACAATTTGTAATTGGCTTGTACACAGCATTAATTGATCTTATTCCACATTTTCTTGTGTTTGTACCATTCCTTCCTTAGCTTTGGGGTGAATATCACTCCTTCATTTATCTTTTATAGCATCTGAAAGAGACTGATTTAAAAACTCTATTGTTTTCCAGATTGTTTCATAAATGTGCTTTATGGAGTGAAATTGTGACTAATTATGATATATTATGTTTGTATTTATTTTATCTGTATACTCCTTTTAATTTGTGGACTGTAACATACAAAATAGTTCATACAGAAAATTAGATAAAAACCAAATATACAATTTTAAAAATAGTTATAAGGCAAATGCTCATGAAAATACCACACAAGAAGTGGAAATAGAACTTTAATCTCTCTTCCATTAAATCAGAGTGAAAAAGAAATTTCTTTAAAGCATGTGTAACTATAGAAATGCTCTTATATGAATTTGGGATTTTTTCTGAAACCTGATATAGAATAAACTTTATAAGTATTTCACATGTGCTTCAGAAAAATGTTATTTTATAGAATTCTATATATGTCTTTAAAGTAAACCTTGTTAATCTTATTATTAAGAGCCTCTCTCTCTTTCTTTTCTCTGTCTCTCGTTCTCTCTCTTTCCTTCTCAAGCTCCCACTGGTTGTTATGTAAGTTTGTGGATGCTTCAGAATGAATGTGTTTGTAGACTTAAAGATTTAGGCAAAATTACTTATTCAATAGATTGTACTCATAGTTTGAAAACAAGTGTGTGCTAAGAAGGATATGAGGTAAGTTATAAAGTACTTGCTGCACATTCCTCACAGATAATATCACAAGGAAATTCTGTGGAATGATCTCTGTTCCTTGCGTCTGACAGTGGCTTCAGGACTTCAATCAGATGCATTGCTCAACCCCCAGAATTCCATGAGTAGCTGGGTGGGTTTCCGAGTGTATACACACCCGAGGGGGAGCAGGGCACCTGCGCTGTATTTAGCTGAGCCACAAACGTGTAAAGCTTGCCTTTGCATTGTTGTGCTATCATATCCTTTATCCTACTGGTGATTAATATGAAAACTGCTCCAAGACTTTGAATTACGTTTTTAAAAATTAATTCTCATTGACACCCTTCTCATTATCTTAGAAATCTGTGTATTTATTTTTTCTGGAGCTTCAAGGCTGTGGTCTGCATGCAATTCCATTGCTGAGGGTACAAAGAGAGGGGGAACTGGTTATTTTGGCTAGGGCTCTGGGCAATTGTGGTTGGTGGGTTTGGTCTTTGCTTTCCCTTCTGAAATTGTTTTTAAAACCTTGCAGTAGTGTTCAGTATACCCATTTGTTGTGTTTGTATGGGTATTCCCCTCAGACTTCCTGTAATTCTTTCCAATTCAGGATGGAACACTTGGAACTTTCTCCACACAGAGATAATCAGCTTCAGATGTTCAATTTCCCTCACTACCTGCCTCTCCCCAGCAACTATTCCCAGTCTTTTCCCAGCTAGGTGAGTGAAATGATAGGTGAACACATGGGTTAGGGCTGTGACATTGTTTTTCTGTGGTGGAGAAGGATTTCCCTTGGCTGTGCTCATAGTGCTCCATCTACCTCTCAATCCTTCAGAGGATGTGACCTTATTCATAAGATGCTTTCTTTCCCCCTTTTTAAATTTTTTGCAAGATCTTTTTTACTACTGGGGTTAATTAGCTCTGGGCAATTAGAATTAATAGGTCTCCTCCTTCTGGCTTTCTTCCTACTCTGGAAAAAGGAAATGGTAGTCATGGGATTTTATGACTCTGGTAAGTTGATCCAGGACTGCTTCTGCACTAAAGGAATTATCTGCATGTTTTCTCTGAGCTTTCTATACCCCCTGCTATTCAACTGGTCTCCAAATTGGGGGATTGTTAGTGAGATTTTAAAATATATGTGCACTTCTCTTCACCTCCACCATGCAATCTTTCTTTGAGAAGAGATATGGGGAAAGAGTAGTAAATCCTAAAATCTTCTGTCGTTTTTTTCCCTGAAAACCATTTTTCAAAGATTATAGTATGAAATATTTTCTTTCTTTTGTTAACTGCTAGTTCATAGTAATTATGATTTTACTTTAAAAAAAATTTGAGGGAAATTCTATGACTTAATTTTACTTGATTATAAAGAATCGTCAATGCGTTGAGTGAATGTTTAAAAACATACTTTTGTGGAGTTAAGTATAAATGTCTGACAATACCCAGTCATCCAAATTCCAGAAGGAATGTGGTAGTCAGACTTCTGAGGATGACCCTCAATAACCCTTGCGCTTGTATAATTCTTTCCTCTGTGATATGATGGGGCGTCTCTCCCATGACTAGATATGTTACATGGCAAAGGGATTTTGCAGATGTAATTAAGGTTACTAATCAGTTGACCCAGTTTCCTTAAGATAAGGACATTATCTGGGTGGGCCAAGTCTAATGAGGTCAGCCCTTTGAAAATAAAGTTTTCTGTGGCTGGTAGCAGAAGAGGAACTTAGAGAGATTTAAGTCATGAAAAGGACTTGATGGGCAGTTGCTGATTGGAAGATGGAGGGGGCCATGTGAGAAGGAATGCAGGTGGCATCCAAGAGCCAAGAGTGGTCCCAGGCTGACAGCCAGCAAGGAAAAAAGGGCTTCAGACCTACAGACCCAAGGAACTGGATTCTGCCAATAGTCTGAATGAGCCTGGAGATGGACTCTTCTCCAGAGACTCCAGATAGGAACGTAGTCTGGCCGGAACTTTGATTTCAGACTTGTGAAACCCTAAGCAGGGAACGCACTTGAGCTCACTCAGACTTCTGACCTATGGAACTTTGAGCTGATACACAGGTTTTGTTTTAAGTTGCTAAGTTTGTGATAATTTGTTATGCAAGCATGGGAAATGAATACAAGGCAAGGAAACTCACAAGGAACACATCTACCCCGTAGACATATTTTGATGTTCAAAGGATGCTATGCACCAGATTTAAGAACCAGCCCCCTTTTCCATGTGACTACATTTGCTTTTACTCTGTTCTAACTGCTACCCCACTTACTGATTCTGTTAACTCCTCTCCCACGTATCTCTCCTGCCCTGATCCACCAATCTCAATTTCCATCAACCCTCTGGTCAGATTCATAGCTCCCTAGGAACTGGCCCCAACCTTTTTCCTCCCTTTTTGATTCTATATATCCTTTTTTCTAGCTTGTTTTTTTCCTGCCCCATAGCTTTGTTGAATAAGAGGAATGCTCAGTTTATTTTGTCACTTGTCAATAAGATTTGTTTCTTTTAGAAATAATTAATCTTGTGCTCTGACAATATATACAAAATAACTCTGGATATTTAAAGAAAATTGTGGGGCTGGCCCCTTGGCTGAGGGGTTAAGTTTGCGCACTCGGCTTCGGCAGCCCAGGGTTTCGCCGGTTCGGATCCTGGGTGCGGACATGGCACCACGCATCAGGCCATGCTGAGGCGGCATCCCACATAGCACAACCAGAGGCACTCACAACTGGAATATACAACTAGGTACTGGGGGGGCTTTGGGGAGAAGAAGAAGAAGAAGAAAAAAAAATGGGAACAGTTGTTAGCTCAGGAGCCAGTCTTTAAAGAAAATTGTAATGAAGCCCAGCATGCATCAATTTTACAAACAAGGCAGCACTCTTTTTAAGTTTAAAATAAACATCTCTTTTGATAGATATATGTACAATACATTTTATTCAACAAGAAAATATTTAAATCCTTCAAATTGTTCAACTAGGTATTTAGGATGCTCCATGAGATGTGTGTTCCCTATGTCTATGTCATTTAGTTCCATAGTTATTTTTTAATTGATGCAAATATCAGACTCTGTGAAAATGTTTCTGAGTGGGCAAGAAATTATAATTAAAATAAGGCAAAGGAAGCAGTAATTTACCACATTTTTCAGCCTTTTCTTTATCTTTCCTCCAATACAATGCAGAACATTTTTTAAATATGGAGTGCAAATGTATAAACATCACAAAGACATATAGTAAAGGAAGAAAGACGTTACAAGGAGGAAATATTTTTATTTACTAGCAAAAATTTGTCTTACCAAGTCTAGAGGATTCTTTCTTCATGGAAAAAACTAAATTAATTCTTTAACCTAACTCAAAAAACCCAACATATGGGAAAAATTAAGGTTTCTGATAGCAGACTCACTTTTGAAATAAGTTTCTATAAATAAAGGCTATTTCATGTGTCTTTGATTCTTTAAAATTAATTCTATCATTCACACTCAGATAAGTGTGGAAATATGGTTCATTTAAAGTTGCATAATTCTGTTACAAAAAAAATATCCGTGTATTCTCTGTTTTCTGTGATTAGAGTACTGTTGGAGTCACGGGATTTACAGTTAATGTGAGACGCTATTGGAAATATTTTATAGCAATGCATACTAACATTCTCATCTCTCCCCAACATGTTCTGTACCGTCCCAATACCGATCTGCAATAAAAATTCACGAGGACAGACTGTGTTGACAGAAGGATACTTGGGAAGGAAATTTAGACATATGAAGTACAATTTGTTTGGAACAAAGACATTTTGAAAAATAATTTCAGTTGGTATAAAAAATGAGACAAATTGGCAAACTTATCTGTAAGACTTCTATCTTAGAAACACTAATTATTGAATTTGGGGGACATTAAAATCTCTAAAATGTCATGTCTTTTATTCAGGGAGATCTAAATTACATGCAGCAGGCCTCCTACAAGGTAAGTCCTCAAATCCAAATAATGTCTCATGTCACACATTACTTCCTGGTATCCTTTAAAGGTCTTTTTCAAAATCTTTCAATATCTAGGTAATCTTTCCTAAGCCAGGGCATACTGGAGAGGAAAATTCAGTGTAGCTACATTTGGATCAAAATCGGGCAGAAGCCACTTAGGAATCCACAAAAAAGTAAATTATGTATGAACTCCTTCCTTTATTCAGCACTCCATCAGGCATCCAGATTACAGGGGTAGTTCTGTCATCATAAATTTATAAATCTGGTATAACTTAAATGTGTACGTTTTATTTTCCTCTTAAATTAAAAAGTTGTGAAAACAAAAGTTAATTGATTCTGGTTGATTGGGATACAGAGCTCAAGAGCAGTGTGTGTGTGTGTTATTCTGTGTTACATTTATATGTCTTTAATTATTTGCTTATAAGTTGTTATTCACCATCAGTTATGAACTTCCAAAGGGCAGAGAGCATATTTCTGTAATTCTCTTGATACAGTGTCATGATGAGATGAAAGTCCATTAAGTGATTTTATCGTTGTATTATTTATGTTATTGTTTCTAGTAGTTTTAGGCGCAGAAAGAAATATCAACTAATGCAGTTTTGCCATTCTTGGTCTTTGGATAACAGTCAGGATTTTACATGGGCAGTAGTCTATCTAATTAGATTTCCCGGGGATTTTCACATTTCCTGACCAAATGCGCAGTGACATTTCTAGCATCCTACTTGTCTCTTCTATAACTATGTCTGATGGTTACACAGTTATACAAGAACAGTTTCCTCAGTTAAGGTCTAATTTATTTTTCCTAATGTATCTCTCTTTTAACTAGAAGTACCTAAAGGTAAATAGAATATGCTTGCTGTCTTTGAGGACTGCATAGAACAGTGAAGAAGACAAATAAGTTAATGTAGCGTTAAGAAAATGAACATCTACCATGAAGCCTTAAATCTGAGTGCACTATTGCTAAAATTTGAGCCACATATGTGTTGGATAAAAGAGCTAATTTTCTACAAGATAAGCTATTATTCCACTTATTTTAAAACTCTATAGTGTTATTCTTTCATGTAGGTACCTTTCCTTGATAAAATTGAGAAGAATTAGCTTTATCCTTTTTAGAATTGGTTTTCGATTTTAATGCACATCAACGTTCTTTAGCAAAAACACTCTATCTCTTGGGAAGATGATAGTATTTAATAATAAATTCCTAACATGTCCTCAATTATTCAAGTGTGGAGCCATTCTTTAAATTAAAGAATTAGGTCAAAGGCTATAGCAGAGCAAAGTTCATATAAAACAATAGATCTCATTTAGATGGTGTTTTATCATCTATCTTATTACTTTGATATTTAAGCAGACTCCTTGGTGAAATTTAGTGCAAGTCATTGGTGATGAGGTTGATGTTGAGGAAATAAATCAAATTGTTGGTTTTTTTCCTCTGTCTCCTCCATTCTCTCTCTCCTCTTCCTTCTTTCTCTCTCTCTCTCTTTACATGTCTCTCTCTTCCTCTTTAAAGCCTGGTTCTTTAATCCTAGGCAAACTCTTAGCTTGCTCTGATTCCTTCATAAATTTCAGGCCCTTTTTTTCTTTTAACATAATTATATAAATTAGACCTCCTTTCCTTTCTCTACTACAAGTCAGAGAGATTTCCAGCACCTGAGATGTAAGGGAAGTAAAAACTTGGCTCGGGGTAAAAAGACCTGGGTTTAAATGACAATTCAGGTACTTCTTTCCTCTGTGAGAAGAGTTGAGTGCATTGTTTAAGAGTTTGGACTCTGCAGCCAGACTGCCTAGACTTTAATTCCAGTCCTATATAACCTCACTAGCTAAGTGACTTAGGCAAATATTACCTCTATGTGCCTTTGTTGTTTCATCGGTAAAATATTTATAATAAGAGTTAATACCAACTAAAGTTTTGATGAGGATTGAATAAATGGGTACATGTATATTGCTTAGAATAATATCTAGCATAGAGTAAAAGCAGTATATATCTTTGCTAGTATTATCAGGCCATTATTATTTGCTCTTTGGTAAGTTGCTTAATTTCTATGCCTCCAAAATGGCAGATTTTGCAATCTACATTGAAAAACAGCAATTCAATAGATTTTAGTTGCATGTAAAGCCTTCACTACTGACTGAAGGGATAAGTGTGGTGTAACCTGTAGATTGTTGGTATTCTAGTAGTGTTCCCCACATAGTGAACTGTATCATTTAGTGTCTTTTGCCAGAAGATTAAATAGGCACCAGGATAAAATTTTTTTAAGGCATTCTTTATTCAAAGTGAAGATGATGCTGCTGGGCCATTTAGGTTCTCTTTGTTCTCCAAGCTGAATTCAGCCATCTTTGCTGAATCACCAACTCATATCTCTCAGAGCTTGGGTACTGAAAGGAAGGATTTCTATCTAGCAGAGGACTGGTTTTCAGGTAAGGTTATGGGCATACCACTGCTTCCCAATTGGTACATGTTAGCTTGCCTGAGTGAATGAGGAAAATGGCACTGAAGCCTGTGTTCCAGGCTTGCAAGGAGCTACTCTGGTTATACTTAATCAGTCACTCCACAAACTATGTTCCAAGACATCTTCTAGGTCCTAAGAATAGAGCAGAGAAATCAGAGTTTATATTCTACCTGGGAAAGGCATATAATGAAGAAAAATTACTTACATAACTAGTGTTAACAAATGGTGAAAATTTAGGGGAGGAGAGAAAGCAGTGCCTGGGGTTGAGGGTTATAAGTTTATGAATCTAGTGTTGGGGAAAACGACTCTTACGTTTGAGCAGAGTGCTTTGAATGTCAAAGATAGAGTCACACTTTAAGAAGGAAGGGACATTGCAACTGCATCATTTGGGGTGAAAATAAAGACTTTGGTTAAGTTTGAAATATCTGTTAGACATCTGTGTGAAGATGGTGAGTAGGCTGCTAAGTATCTGAATATGGACGACTGGGGAATAATCTTGGCTGAGGATATAAATGTGATACTTCTCAGTATATAACTGGTTTTTAAAGCCCTTGGACTAGATGGGAATAAAGAAGGAATGAAGTTAAAGAAAGGAGAGCATCAAATTGATTTAACGTAAATTTTGTTCAAAACAATAGCAACAATGTATGTTTATGTATAAATCATATATATATATGCTTACGTATGCTCATATATAAGTGAAGTGAATTACAGCAATGATACAAAGGATAAGGGGAGGAATTAAAGTTATTTTGTTAATATAATGTACACACATTACCTGTGAAGTGGCATTTGAAAAATGACTTGGATTAGTTGTAAATGTATGTTGCAAACTCTGGGGCAAGAACTAAAAAAAAAGAAGAAGTATAACTTATGAAAGGAGAGAAAACGCAATCATATAAAACACTCAATTAAAAACATAAAAGGAAGAAAAAGAGTGAAAGTCAAAACTTGGAACAAAGAACAAGCCCAACAAATAAAAAAAATATGGTAGATATTAATCTAACTACAGGAGTAATCATTTGAATGCCAATGGTACATATATATATGCCAATTAAAAGACAGAGATTACCAGAGTGGATCAAAAAACAGGACCCAACTATATACACTATGAAGAAACCCACTTTAAATATAAGGACACATATAGATTTAAAGTAAAAGGATAGAGAAAGGTATACTATGCTAGCACTAATCAAAAGAAAGTAGGAGCAGCTATATTAATTTCAGGCAAAGCAGACTTCAGAACAAGGAAGTTATCAGGGATAAAGAGAGGCATTACATATTGATAAAAGTGTCAATTCTCCAAGAAGACATAACAATCCTTAACAAGTATGTACCAAACAACAGAACATCAAACTACATAGGCAAAAACTGATAGAAGTGCAAGGAGAAATAAATGCATTCACTATCATTGTTGGAGACATCAACACCCATCTCGCAGAAATGGACAGATCCAGCAGGCACAAAATCAGTAAAGATGTAGCTGAACTCAACAGCCTGATCAATTAACTGAATGTAAAGGACATATACAGACTTCTTCATCTAATGACAGCTAAATATACATTCCTCTCGAGCTCACATAAAATATTCACCAAGACAGACCACATTCTGGGCCATAAAACACACCTTAACAAATTTTAAGAATAGAAATCATACATTGTCTGCTCTTAGACCACTGTGGCATTGTACCAGAAATCACTTAACAGAAATATAGCTAGAAAATCTACAGATACTTAGAAATTAAACAACCCACTTCTTAATAACACATGAGTCTAGGAAGAAATCTCAAGAGAAAATAAAAAGCATTTTGAAATAAATGAAAATAAAAACACAATTTACCAAAGTTTGTGGGATGCAGTGGAGCAGTGCTCACAGGGAAATGTGTAGCATTGAATGCATATACTAGAAAAGAAAGATCTAAAATCAATTATTTAAGCTCCTACATTAGGAAACCAGAAAAAAAGAGCAAACCAATCCAAAATAAGCAGAAGAAAAGAAAGAATGAAAATCAGAACAGAAATCAATGTAATTGAAAATAGAAACCAATTGAGAAAATCAATGAAACCAAAAGCTAGTTCTTTAAAAAAATCAATAAAGTTGATAAGGCTCTAACCAGGCTGAGAAAAAAAAAGAATAGGACACAAATTACTAATATCAGATGAAAGAGGCAGCATCACTACAGATCCCATGGACAATTAAAGGGTAATCAAGGAATACTATAAACAATTATATACCTGCAAAATTGATAACCAAGATGAAATAGACCAAATCCTTGAAAGACACCATCTTGTGAAGACACTATCTTCACAAAAAGAAATAGACAATCTGAATAGGCCTCTATCTACTAACGAGATTCAATCAATAATTAATAGCTCCAAAGCAAAAACACCAGGCCCAAGTGGGTTACTGGCGAATTTTACCAAATATTTACAAAAGAAATTATATCAATTCTCTACAATCTCTTCAAGAGGATAGAACCAGAGGGAATATTTCCTAACTCATTCTATAAGGCCAGCATTATGATAATACCAAAACCAGAAAAAAGCATTATAAGAAAATTAAAATACTTCCCATGAACACACATGCAAAAATTTTCAACAAATTATTAGCAAGTCAAATCCAACAACGTATAAAAAGAACTATATAAGACAATAAAGTGGCGTTTATCCCAAGCATGCAAATTGGCTCAACCTTTGAAAATCAGTACGTGTAATCCATCACATCAACAGGTTAAAGAAGAAAAATCATATGACATATCAATATATGCAGAAAAAAACATTTGAAAAAATCTAACATCCATTCATGGTAAAAAACTCTCAGTAAACTAGCAATAGAGGGGAAGGAACTTTCTAAACTTGATAAAAAATACTCACAAAAAATCTACTCCTGACATCACACTAAATGATAAGAAACTTGAAGCTTTCCCACTAAGATCAGGAACAAGGGAAGGATGGCCCCTTCACCTCGACTTTTCAACATCATACCATAAGTTCTAGCTAATGCAATAAGATAAGAAAAAGAAATAAAAGGTATACAGATTGAGAAGGAAGACATAATATGGTTTTTGTTCACAGATGACATGATGGTCTATGTAGAAAATCCAAAAGAGTCAAAAAAAAAAAACCTCTCGAAACTAATAAGGTTGCGAGATACAAGGTTAATATGCAAAAGTCAACTGCTTTCCTATATAACAGCAATGAACAAGTGAAATTTGAAGTTAAAAATATAACACCATTTACATTAGCACCCCCAAAATGAAATACTTGATTTTAACTCCAGCAAAATATGTACAGGATCTATATGAGGAAAATTACAAAACTCTGATGAATGATATCAAATGTCTAAACAAATGGAAAGATATTCCATGTTTATGGTTAGGAGATTCAATATTGTCAAGATGTCAGTTCTTTTCAACTTGATCTACATCTTCAGTATAATCCCAGCCAAAATCCAAGTTATTTTAAGGATATCAACAAACTGATTCTAAAATTCCTGTGGAGAGGCAAAGACCTGGCCTATTCAACAAAATATTGAATAAGAAGACTAAAGTTAGAGAACTGATGCTATCTACCTTTAAGACTTACTATGAAGCTACAGTAAGCAAGACAGTGTGGTATTGCTGAAAGAACAGACAAGGAAATCAGCAGAACAGATAGAGAGTCCAGAAACAGACCCACATAAATATAGGCAACTCATCTTCGACAAAGGAGTAAAGGCAACACAATGGAGTAAAGATAGCCTTTTCAAGAAATGGTGCTGGATCAACTGGACATCTGCATGCAAAATAACAAATCTAGACACAGACTTTACATCCTTCACAAAAAGTTAACTCAAAATAGATCTCAGATTTAAATGTAAAAACACGAAAATATAAAACTCCTGGAAGATAATATAGTAGAAAACCTAGATGATCTTGGATATGGTGATAACTTTAAGATTCAGCAACAAAGCGCTGATCCAGGAAAGAAATAACTGATAATCTGGACTTCACTAGAATTAGAATTTCTGCTCTGCAAAAGACAATGTCAAGAGAATGAGAAGACAATCCACAGACTTGGAGAAAAATCTTTGCAAAAGACATATATGATAAAGGAGTCATCTAAAATATACAATGAACTCGTAAAACTCAACAATAAGAAAACAAACAACCTAGTTAAAAAATGGGCCAGAAACCTGAACAGACACCTCACCAAGGAAGATATACAGATGGCAAATAAAAATACAAAAAGATGCTCCATGTTGTATGTCATCAGGGAAATGCAAATTAAAGAGCAATGAAATACCACCACACACCTATTAGAATGGCCAAAATCCAGAACACTGGCAACAGCAAAAGCTGACAAGGATGTGAGGCAAAAGCAATTCTCGTTTGCTGATGGTGAGAATGCAAAATGGCACAACCATTGTGGATGACAATTTGGTTGTTTCTTTTACAACTAAATATACTCTTACCATACAATCTAGCAATTATACTCCTTGGTGTTTACCCAATGAAGTTGAAAACTTAGTCCACATAAATATCTGCCCACAGATGTTTATAGCAACTTTATTCATAATAGTTAAAACTTGGAAGCAACCAAGATGTCCCTCAGTCTGTGAATGGATGAATAAGCTGTGGTGCATCCAGATAATGGAATATTGTCCAGTGCTGAAAAGAAATGAGCTATCAAGCCATGAAAAGACATAGAGGAAACATAAATGCTTATTACTAAATAAAATAAGCCAATCTGAAAAGGCTACATATTGTATACTCCCATGTTCATTGCAGCATTATTGCCATTAACCAAGGTATGGAAACAATCTAAGTGTGTATCGATGGATGAATGGATAAAGAAAATGTGGAAAATGGAATATCATTCAGCCCTAGAAAGAAGGAAATCCTTCCATTTGTGACAATAGGAATGAACCTGGAGGGTATTATGCTAAGTGAAATAAATGAGACAAAGACAAATACTGCGTGCTATCACTTATATGTGGAATCTGAAAAAAAAAGTCCAACTCATAGAAACTGAAAGTAGAAAAGTGGTTGCCAGAGGCTGGGAGTGGGGGATATAGGAAGAGATTGGCAAAAGGGTACAAACATTAAAAAAACCACATTCAATTATAAGAATCAGGATGATTGTCCAGAAATAACACATGATCGTCCATAGCCAAACCTTCTGTAGAAGGTGGAATATTCTGAGGACTCATACAAGTTTATATTTCTGTTTATTGAGATAATAGGAGCATTTTCCTTGGAGTAGGAACAGATGTACCAGAAGTGTCTCATGAACATAAAATGCAACTCCCTGAATGGGAAGAGGGTGAAGCCTTGAATACAGATGCACCCCTGCCTCCAAACTCATGGTGTGAAATAAGGGGCAAGAAGCCCAGTCCTGAAACGCTCTAATCTAGTAGATGATTCTTTACACCAAGGGAGCAACCCTGGGAGTCAGAATTTTGTAAGGGCTTCTGTGAAGAACTGGGGCACAAAGGGACACTACACCTACTCATTTCCTTGATCTCTTTTCTGACCTTTGCACTTCTTATTGGCTGGTTCCATTGTAATTAAGTCTGGGCTCATCATTCTTTCTACTCTTCCCATCTGAACTAAATTTTGTAGTCTGACCCAACAGCTCAGTATGATGAACTTAAGACGTGTTTTCTAAAACTGCTAGGTTAATGTGCTAACTTGCACTGAGTTACTTTTCTTTGAGCCAAAGTCTTTCACTTTTTAAAATGACGCTATTGTAGAAGAGTGTGCATGTGAATCACCATCACCATCATCATCATCATCAACTAGGACATTCCTTAATTTGGAATCCTATTTTTCTCTTAAAATAATTTTGAACACTGACTTCCCAATGACATCTCAAATTTGCCAAAGCAGAAAGAGCAGAATATTTGAGTGCCTAATGTTGAGACTTATGGTAAAGTCTTAGTGAATCAGATGGACTAAGATTTTCAAGTTTGCCTCCATCAGCCATGTTTATAAAACATTAGGGGGTGATGCAAACTAAGAGTCAGTTATGGAAGACTCTGCAGACAATGGCTCCACCTGTCAAGCATTGTATAGTTGGTCCTCAAATACGGAGCTCTGTACCAACATCTGCTTTTTTGCAAATGATACCAAAAATATAGCAAAGACAGCCATAGCACTCTGTTTATTCACTATGATAGTTGTTGAAATAAGAGATAGTCTGATTTGATACTAGACTAAATGTCAATGAAAGATGGAAAAAGGATAGCTGTTTAAAGCATATGTTACAAGCTTTCAGAAAATAGAGCTGAGGCTCACAGATGGAAATTGTGGGAAGACATTTCAGCTCAGTGTGGAACGTAATTTTGTGAGGTGAGGAGCTTTCTGTAGCTGGGCGTGCTTTAAGTATGGGCTCGGTGGTCCACTCTGTGATTATAGAAGAGATTTCTCTAGTATGTTAAGTATTGGAATAGAAAAGCTTCAAAGCAACTTTCTGTTTTAGCATTTGATGGGTTTACACCTTCCTTTAATTTAGTATATAATGAAAATGAAGTATGACATTGTATAGCTGGCATCTTTAAATGCTCAGCCTCTCAATGAACCAGATACGGGCAAGGAGCTAAAAAATAGAGTCCCATTTATTCTATAGCACCAAACATTCTTTCGTTAATTCTAGTATTTTTGCATACTGGTTTGCATTTGTGCTAGAGACTTATGGGTTTTCTATTTTTAAAAACGTGTGTGTATATGTAAGTGTTTTAGCAAAAGGAAACGTTATTTTTTCTTTTCTATGGTTTATACCAGTTATTTTATTATCCTTGACTTATTATATTTGCTTGAATGTCTAAGACAATGTTAAATAATAATGGTTCTAAGAGTCGCCCCTGCCTAATTCCTGATTTTAAATAAATGATTTTAATGTCTCATCATTAAAAAATAGTATTTATCATATTTTGATAAGTAATTTTATTATAGTTATGGTTTCCTTCTTATTCTTATTAGGAATTACTTCTGGGATTTTAGCAAATTTTTTTTGACATCTATTTGTATGGTCATATTTTTTCTCTTTTATTTGGATTAAGTATTTAGTAAATTATATTGATCAATTTTTTGTTGTTTCGCCCACTCACCTTCCTGAAATTAGCCCTTCCTGATCATATTACAATGATCAATAGGCACTTTTGCAGGATTCTATTTGAAATTTTTAAAAATAGTCTCTGTCTTTATATTCATAAAAGAGGTGAATGAATAGCTTTTTTTTTTTTTTTTGGTACTCTAACAGTTGGCTTGATGAAATAAATTGGAGAGCTTTGATTTGTCTTTGACGGGGAGAGTTTTATTAACTTTGGAATGATCCGTTATTTAACAGTTAAATAAAGTTCAGCTGTGAATGCATCTGGTCCTAGTCTCTGTTCCGTGCTTAGAACTTTGATCATCTTTCCCAGTTTTTCGTGGAAATTAACATGTTCAAGTTCTTCTACTTCTTGATAATTTTGATAATTTATATTTTGCTAGGAAATCATGTATTTCCTTTAGATTTTCAAATAGATTTGTAGATAATGTTCTCCTCTAGTTCTATTAATTTTGTCAGGATCTGTGTTATGACTTAAAAAAAAAATATTTGTAGGGGCGGGCTCCATGGCTGAGCAGTTAAGTCCTTGAGCTCTGCTGCGGCAGCCCAGATTTTCGCCAGTTGGATCCTGGGCGAGGACGAGGCATTGCTCACCGAGCCACGGTGAGGCGGGTCCCACATGACACAACTAGAAGGACGTAAAACTAAGATATACAATAACTAAGATATACAACAATGTACTGGGGGAATTTGGGGAGATGTAGCAGAACGAAAAAAAAGATTTGCAACAGTTGTTAGCTCAGGTGCTGATCTTAAAAAAAAAAAATTTGCAAAATTGTATGCTATCTCTGTTTTCCTTACTCAAATCTTGAAGAGATTTATATAATTAACATATTTAATTTAAATATTCAAAGATTCAGTTTTTAATTCACTTGCTATTTTCTATTTATTGCAGTTTTTTATTTTTATCAATTCCTTTTTAATTTATTTTGATTTTTCAATATTAAATTATTTATTATAATATTTTAATATTATTTTTCTGTTCTTTTATAATACTAAAGGCTGATTACTATTTTCTCCATAGATTTTGGTATGAAGTATGAACCATTATTTACTCTTTTAATTGATTTAGAGATGGTTTAAAATTTCACATTTGATTTCCTTTTTCATTCAAGGATTATCAAAAATACTTTTTAATTTCCAAGTATTAAGACTGCTAATTTTTAATTATGTTTAAACTTATTGAATCGTGATAAGACAATACATCCTAGAAAATCTTCACTTCTTAAATGTTATCAAGATCTAATCTCCATTTAAAACTCATGTTTCTCTGAGTGTCTGTCTCACTTGCAGGAGCCCCTGCCTGTCCTGTGAACCCCTTCAGAACTTTAGGGTGAGCCCATCTCTTCGGTGTGCCTTGCTCCCTGTGGCTGGTCTCTCCTCCAGAAAATCACTACTGGCTTACTGCTAAAACTCAGCTCAAAATTCTAACATTCTTTTAGACTCTGCTCAAATCAAAACTCTCCCTATTGCTTGATCTTTTGCTCATTCCCACATCTTTCGGCAAGTCACTTTATCATTCTGTGGCTGACCAATCCCTGGGTCGAACACTCTTCAGCAGACCTACTTCATTCTGATTAGGCAAACCCTGTGATAAGACCCAAGCCTGTGTCCAGCACCTACGACCAGGAGGATGCTATCTAGAAGAGAACTGAAAGAATGTTTCTCTTCACAAATTTTCCCTATTTATTTTTTTTATTCTTGGCTACTAATCTCCTCAGTGGGGTGATATTGAAGGAAGTACAATTACCTTGAAATCTTTATTTTGCTCTTGGAAGATTCTCTCTCTGAACCCAATTTTTTCCAGGCAGATGTTGATGTTTTTATCTTTGTATTTCATGAGTCTGTGATTTGGACAAGTTAGGAGGAGAAAAATCCACAAGCAAAATAGATTGCCTTATTATAATATCGGATTTCACCATAAGGCCAAAAAATACAGGAAAACTTAAAGGTTTTTTTGTCTTAAAATTTTAAACATGGACATAATTACCTTGAGGATAAGTGATTTTGATGGGAATCTATTTTTCCCTACATCTGTATTTTTTTTTTTCCAAATCCTGTGGGTTCAGTAATTACTTTTTGAAGAGAAAAGGTAGATTCAGATGTTATTTTTTAAATCACTTTTGCTCGTTCTATTTTGTATATAACGGTTTAATTTTAAAAATTCTTCAAAATATCAAAACCCTGGCCCAGTTCATGCACATTTTCTGACTCAGAAAACCTTGCCCTGTCACAATAACAAGCTGCATTGATAAAAGAACTTGCAGCAAACTTAAAAAACACTGCCATATGGTTAACCTGACCTGGTTTTATTTGATCTGAGGTTTCCCAAAGTAATACAATACATGTTTTTCTATGATTCAGAGAGAATCAAGGCTTATTCCTGATTTGGAATTGGGACCTGATTTGGATCCAGGTCATGTGGAAGACTTAAAATGGGAGAAGATAGCCAGATGAGCTGCATTCTGGAAGACCATAATAAAATCTTTTAAATCTTTGATGCTGGTATTATAATTTTACCTTCTTTTGTTTGTCTAATATGCCATGGTTTTTAAAAGTATCTGCTCTTGGGTTGCCATTATGCGACCCCCTTTCTCACTTCTCCAATTTTCATTAGCAAATTCCGTTACAAATACAATTTGCATCTGTAAATAACCTATATAACCAATTAAATAAATGACGATGAATTTATATAATGAAATATGCTATAAATATTAAAATGGTTATGTCTGTGTATTAGGATTATAGATAATTTTTATTTTCTTCATTGTAAATTTTTATGTTTTCCAAATTATCAACAATTAGCAGAGGCCGGCCCCGTGGCTGAGTGGTTAAGTTCGCGTGCTCTGCTTCTGCGGCCCAGGGTTTTGCAGGTTCGGATCCTGGGTGCAGACATGGCACCACTCATTAGGCCATGTTGAGGCGGTGTCCCACATGCCACAACTAGAAGGACCCACAACTAAAATATAGAACTAGGTACTGGAGGGATCTGGGGAGAAAAAGTAGGAAAAAGAAAAAAAAAGAAGATTGGCAACAGTTGTTAGCTCAGGTGCCAATCTTAAAAAAAAAACACAAAAAAATTAGCATGTATTATTTTTGTGTTCAGAAAGAAATGGTGTTTTGAAACGTATTCACTAGAAATATAGGATTTAACCTGTTTCTAAATATTCATATTTTCAAATGGGATGCAAGGAATATATGAGAAAATAATATACAATTAATAAATTAAAAGCAGTTTATTTGGCTTATAAATTATTATGGAACCAGTTTTGAAAAAGTAATTATTAGGTATACACATACAAATTACTTCTTTCTTATTCTTACTGTGATAATCGCCATTATTTTACAGAGAAAATTGAATAAATGTGTTTCAGGAACAAATTACTGTCAAAAAGTTATCATAAAGCAACAGCACATTTATAATGGAACTGATCTTGTCTGCACTTGTTTCAAAATCATGTGTCCTCGTTGATTGGAAAGTACCATTCAAACACGTTTGTTATGCCACTCACTATCTGAAGCTAAAATGTTTCCCCAGCACAGCCTCTCAAATGGTCTCCTGGCACTACCTTTTAGTCCTGTCACATCTCCCAGGCAATTCACAAACCCACACTCCAGGATCATAATTCAATAAATTAGAAGTTAACGATGTAGAGTAATACCATTCCTTACGTTCTCAGCTCTCCTTCAAATGCCAACATTCCCCTCCTTTCTCCTCATTCTTATATCATGTGACTTCTCTTATTTCACTGGGCAAATAGAAACCATCAGAAGAGAACTTCCTTATCTTTCCACTACCAAATCATGTTATGGTCTCCGCTCTATTCTCTACTTTCCTCCTCTTATAATGAGTAAACTCTCCTTGCTCCTTCCTACCTTTAACCTTTTTTTGGATCCTGTCTCTTTTTTATACACAAACGTTTCTCCTGCAATTATTCACTCCCTTTGCATATACCTCATGAATCTTTCCCTCTTTACAGGATTGTTTTCATTAGAAACAAACAGGAATGTCTTTCATCTTTATATGCCTCTCTGGAGAGCAAATCTCTCTCCAGTTACTCCCTCATTTCTCTTGCCAAGGGATAAAAATAGTTTCGGTAACTGGAGGAGAGGTTAAACGCTTTATTCACCTGATGCATATCAGGGAGCCTCTGAAGACGAGGTAACTCGAAGAGTCAAAGCAGCATTTTTTGGGGGGAGGATTAGAGAGGGGGACATGTGGTTCTGCTTGGCTGACAGTTTTCACCTCTAACTCCTGTGGAAATTGCTGTGGAGTCGGTTGGAGATTGTTTCAGTTTTTCATTCCTTCTATTTGGTATTATTGGCACAATGACATCCCAATAACTGTCAAACAGTTTTTTTCAAGAGCTGTTTGGTAAGCCTGTGGTTTGTTGGTTAGGCAAGGTTTAAGGGTGGGAGATTTAGTAAAAAAAAAAAAAAAGAAAAAAGGGAAAGGGAAGAAAAGACAGGGAACAGAAGCAATGGTTGAAGCAAGGGGAATTGGGGGTCCTCTATCATGTCTGCTTTAGTCCTTTGCACTTTATTTTTCTTTATAGAAAAATTCCAAGAAATTTAATGCCCACCACCTATCCTCTCTTAAAACTAATCAGTCTTTCTTCCTCAATACTGCAATGAAAACCCTCTTGTCCATGTCTCCAATGGCAGCCATTTTATCAAATCCAAGGTTAAACACCCAGTGCTCATCTTACCCAAAATTTCAACATTATTTGACGATGTGCAATTTCTGTCTTGTTAGAAGATTATGATCCCTCTGGAAGATGATTTTAGTTAAAATTATATACACAGTCCACCAGAATAAATCTTAGGTCACCAGTGACCTCATTATTGCTAAATCCAGTGGTAAATTCTCAGTCTTTGTCTCACTAGATATATTTTCATTTGACTCAGTGCACCACTCTGTCTTTCTGGAAACACCTTCTTCACCTGTCTTCTGGATTCCTCTCTATCGTGGTTTTCTTGGACATTTTCGGAACTAACTCACTGGCTATTTCTTCTCAGTCTCTTTTGAGCACCTCTGCCCTTTCTTCCCAACCTTTACAAGTTATGCAGCCTCAAGGCTCACATTTTCTCTTTATTCTCCTTTGTACTGTCCCTCCCTTCATAGATAATCTTACCTAGTGCTTTGGTTTTAAATAAAAATCTATGTGCTGATGACTCAAAGTTATGTCTCTAGGCCCCAAATTTATATTGAGTTCCAAACTCAAGACTTTCTCTTTCACTTCAGAAGGTAAGGGCTTTGACCGTCGAGTTCACATTTCTGTTATTATTGTCTGAAATAGTATCTGATATATAGTGTGTGTTCCATAAATTTTTGTTGAATAAATGACTGAATGAATCTTCTGTTATTCCTCCAGCACACTGTCTGTTATCTATTCGTAACAGTTTCATTGTGGAACATCTTATCCCTTACCTCCGAAGTAATTTGTAACTATTTCTTTCTGGGAAGTCTTCAACATCTTTCTCCAAGCATGAATTAAAATTAATTGATCATTCTTCTGTCATTCTACACCACTTGGCATATATCCACAATATTATTATTGGATTGGACAGCTTTATAGTAGTCATTGAGGTATGTATGGTATATCCTATTAGGATGTGAATTATTTGAAGGCTGGAATCATGCTTCATGCACTTTTTGTTCTCATTACCTAACACCAAGCTTGGCATATTATACATGCAATGTCAGTTATAAATACCATTTCTTCAGTTTGCATAATCAGAACTTAAATCTGTTTTAAAACTTCTCAAAGCTTCTCTTTTTCCTGGTTTATCAGTGCACTGATCTAGCTGTTTCTCCAGATTCCACCGCTAATTCTTTTTTCACTTATTCTATTATATAAGATGTTCATTCTATCATCCTATGGCCATAAGAGTCCCATTATAGCAATCATGTCTCCTAGGAAGAGAAGAATAGTCACTCTTTCTTGGGGTCAATCCTGATTTAAAGGCTTTTCAGGTAGAAATGAGCAAAGCAATCAAAATACAATGCAAATATGAGTTGAGAGGTTTTAAACTTTTTTTAAATACAAATTAATTTATTTTTAATTGCCATAGTATATTATTCCATAGTAGGTGTCATCTCCCTTCTGGAAACAGGAAAATAAGTATAAATATAATATACGATATACCTAGAATGAGAGATGGTTAGAAATTTTGGTCAAATAGAAGATAATTTATTATATAATTTAAAAAATGTTTTTGAAAATGTATAAAACCATGGAAAAATGTTCATGACCAAAGGGTGAGGGAAAGAATGAATATATAAAATTATTTTTACAATATCAACTCAGTGTTATTTACGTTTGCACATGTATACACATATAAATATATTCACACATCCTTATGATGGAAGAGTGGGAGAGAAAATTGGGAAGAACCAGATCAAAATAACAGTGGTTCTCTCTGGGAGTTGATTTTTATTTTTACGTATTTTTCTGTATTAATTTTTTTCATTTTTAAAATGTATTTTCAACATTTGTCCAATCATTTATGTTTTGTCATAAAAATACATTAATCTAAAACAAAAGAGGATCTAAAGAGTTCCCAAGTCTCTAAATAAACAAGGAAATGCAAGTCAAAATCACAATGAGATGTGACCTCACACCTGTCAGAATGTTTATTATCAAAAAGACAAAAGGTGACGAATGTTGGCAAAGATATGAAGAAAAGGGAACCTTCCTACACTGTTGGTGGAAATGTAAATTGGCATAGACGCTATGGAAAACAGAATGGAGGTCCTTCAGAAAATTAAAAATAGAACTACCATATGATCCAGTAATTCCACTTCTGGGTATTTATCTGAAGAAAGTGAAAACATTAATTCAAAGAGATATATGTGCCCCTATGTTCACTGCAGCGTTATTTATAATAACCAAGGAATGGAAGCAATGAAATCTTGCCATTTGCAACAACACTGAGGGACCTACAGGTATTTTGCTAAGTGAAATCAGACTGACAGAGAAAGACAAATACCATATGATTTCACTTACATGTGGAATCGAAAAAAGAAAATAAATGAGCAAACAAAACAGAATAGAAACAGACTCATAGATGTAGGAAACTGGTGGTTACTGTAGCGGGGAGGGGTTGGAGGGGCGGGCGAAACAGGTGAAGGGGATTAAGAGGTACAAACTTCTAATTATACAGTAGGTAAGTTATGGGGATGTGATGTACAGCATAGGGAATATAGTCAATAAAATTGTAATGACTTTGTATGGTGACAGATGGTAACTAGACTTATCATGGTGATCGTCTTCTTTACGTATATAAATATTGAATCACTAAGAAGTACACCTGAAATTAATAGGATATTCTATGCCAATTATGCTTCAATAAAAAATAATAATAAATAAAATAAAATACTTACATCTTTAAAAAATAAATAAAACTGAGAAAATTAGTTGTTTTAACTTAATATTGAATTTTGCGTTTTCTTTAGGAATTTTTCTCCTGCTTCTCAACAGTGATAAGGCTAATAGAATGTAACACTGGAAGGCACAGTAAACAGAAAATTCACTGACTCAGAAAACCTTAATTCTGGGCCTTGCTCTACCATAAACGGGGTGACATTTAGAAGGGACTTCATCTTTTTGATCATCAGTTCCTTTGTCTCTGAACTCAGAGGGTTGGGTAGATGACCTCTAAAAATTCTCCCCTTGTGGTCCTGAGTTCATAACGTAAATGCTACTCTAAGAATTATGTCGTACTGTGTTGCTTAACTCACATGAAAAGGAGACCAAGTTCATGTATTTCTGGGTGCTGTTTGAAATAATGATCTCAAACTGTCTGAAATTTAGAAAATAACCCATTCTACACACTGAAGAGTGATAAACATGGTGGAGTTCAACATCGATATTGAGTCTTTTGGTGGGCAAATCTCATTTAGGAGTTTTTTAGGGGAACAAACTTACTGGTGTATTTTTTCCTATATCCGTGTATGCTTCAATTATGATTCTGTCTTTCTAAGGTGCAAACTACAATTAAAATGTGTGTGGGAGGACATCAAATTTTGGACATGATAAATGCAATTTCAAGCACTTCATTTAGAAGAGAGAAAGAAAAGAATCCAAAAATGTTTCTAAAAAATGGGCTACCTTGGGTACGTAGAAGTGGTACCTGTGCCAAGTTGTGTGTGAATAAATTAAGACAGGATTCAATTGATAAGTGTTCATCTCATAGGCCAAGGCAGGTGATTAACAGGTAGCTGGAGGAAGTGTAAGAATTCCTGAGGAAAATCTAAACTCCTTGCCAGCTGACACCTTTGGGCTCATGCAGTGTGTGGGAGAGACATACAGTAATGAATGTGTGCACCAGGCAAACTCTGTAAAAAGCCATTTCATCATGGGCTAAATCAGTTATTTTTACTAAAGTTACTACTTTGATTTGTTCTTCTAAGATGTCCTTACTGATTGTCTCCTTCTCTGGGGACCGACCTGTGAGAAGCCGGAAGGGTGAGATCCTTAAGAGAGTGAGGGAACTGTGATGAGGTGCACAGAGGAAAGTCAGGAGGATGCTGAGCGCCTCTGGCTGGAGGTAAAGTGGGTTGCTGCCCACCCACTGCCTCCGGAAATGCATCAGCTAAAACTAGAGCTCAGCTTTGATAATAAAGGTATTTATAAAACACATCTCTCTAAAGAAGTGTAAGCACTTCCCACTCACAATAGGACTGTGCCTGGGGAGGTCCAGCTACTTGACCCCAGATAGGCAGGGAGCTTAACAAAGAGAGTCCCCAGGAGGGCAGCTTTGGAGGACCCTTGCTCCTTTACTGCTGTGACATCTAGAGGCCAGGGAAGCAGGAAGCTTAGGGGCTTCAAACCTTCCTCCTCCTGATGAACAAAACACATACCTTTTCTAAAATTTTGTGCTAATTCTGCAACTTTGAAAGGGAAGTTTCGTAGTGTCTCAGCCTGTTCTCCCCTTCACAATGTAACTTCTCTTTTCCTGGGTGTAATTCTCTATCGCCTTTTTAATGGTGTGCCCTATAGGCTCTGTATTAAAAAATCACTCAGATTTTTAATTTCAGCTTTAAAATTTTTTAATTCTCATATATTTTATACCACATCGACCACTGTTCAAGCATGAGAGACTGAAAGAATCAGAGAATGAATCAATCTTAAAAAATTTCTTAATAATCATGAGCAGTACCAATAATATAGTTAGAAACATGGCCTCTGGATTATTTTTCAATATGCACACAATATTTAAAAATAGACTCATATAATGTTTCTGATATGCATCCTCTGAGAGTCATCAATGTGCCATTATATTTCTTTGAAATTCAACTTAATCTGCTTTTTTTTCTCCTACTGAAGTGTTCTTTTATTCTCCCATCTGCCCACTTTGACAGTGTAGAATTCAAGACTACCAAAGATAGGAAATCAGTTCAATGACTCATTTTCCAAATATGCGCACAGCATGAATACATTCAATGAAGAATGTTGACTAATAGATGATGAGTGCAAGATGATTAACTTTTTTTTTTTTAATTTAGCATGTGTATACATCTCAATGGAGGAGGTGGTTTGGAAAAGAAATCATGACAACTAGAGGACACTTCCAGATGGTTTCATTTGTTCTGAGCTTGGAGCTAAAACATCGAGGGATACATAGAATAAACGAGATTTGAAAATTTGCTCACTCACAAATAGCTCATGTGAGTTACTCACCTATTTTCAAATTATCAATACTGTCTATAAATATGATTTAAGTTTATAGCAAAATGCGACTACTACCTGTTTATCTAAATAAAGGAAACTAGGACATGTCTTTTTGGACCTAGAAGAGGTTTTGATGAACTCATCAAATTGCCTGATTTTGTGGAAATTTAAATGTCTTGCACAGAAAATTAGTCTTTCAGTAGAAATATTAGTCTCACCGCACACAAAGTTTCTCTTCCCCTACAATGTTCTGTCTTTCACGCAACCACAGGAATGCTGGTGTGAAAATATATAGTTACATAACCTATGCTGTACTGAGCCATCTTGGGGAATTTTGTAAGACATCATTTATTTATTTCTGAACACTTTCCTGGATGCTTTTCAGAAGTCACTGCTAGAGCCAAAGTTGTCCTTGTCCTTAGACAGACTTTGCTCAGTGTTCAATAAATAACCATCTCAATGTGAGTACAATTTTTTAAATTTTAATACCCATTTCCTTGAATCAATCTGGATGGAAAAGGGAAAGAGACCAAAATTGTTCCAATATGTTATAAACACTCTCATCTTCATGTGGAAATTCTTATTTAAAAACCATGGAGCCATGTTTTTGGCAAAAAAAAAGAAAAGAAAAAAAAAGAAAGAACAGATGTATCAAAATTCTCTTGATTATGATATTAGAAAATATAAGTAGCTTATTTTTTAAGCTGGAACTTCAATCATGATTCTTTAATTGGGATTAGCAAACTACATTTTCAGAATTCAAAAAGAAAAGAAAATGTGACTGTTTTTCCTCTTGAAAATAATATGCAGTATTCAATGTGATTTTCCAAACAAGATCACAATAATTTCTTGGCTTCCATTATGTTAATACCTCTGCGTCAATAATAACAGCATATTTCCAGGCGCTGTTTTCACAGCAGAGCTTTTCCAAAATACTTGCTTCGCTGGTAACTTAGAGAGTGCCTATGCTGCCACTTCTTCCTTATCTATCTTCCTCCCTTTTTCCTGGCTTCCTGAAACACAGCAAGACACACTTTTCACTAGTACCTTTTTTCTGTGTGTTTCTCTCTCTCTGTCCTTGCCTCTCTCTATATATACATTTGTATAATATATGTACTATATACAGTTATATCTGTAATTGTTTTGATTATATTATAGCTTTTATATATTACCATGCACTCTATCATTTGACTTATTAATAATAATTAAAATCATTTTAATGTTCTTGTCCAAAATGAATCACCCTTTTAGAATTAAGTTGTCATGGCAGTTTTGAAACAGTTTGATTTATTCTATTGAAACACTTAATTCTTATGCTTTCACAGTTGGTGGTTTTCAGGCTAAGCATGTAAAATTTCAAACTTGAATTATGCATCTTGTACAGAAGACAGCTTTTAGCTAAGACCAAGCTATGTCCTGAAAATCTCTACAGTTTGCTGATGTAAATGTCTATTATTATGCTGTATGTCGTTTCTGAGCTGGAGTCATCCTCAAATATTTATCTATGAAAATAATCTCAGGAAACACTTTAGGAGAAATTCAAGTAAAATGCAGAATTAGATTACCAAATCATTCATATACATCCCAGAATGGACAAAAGAGATGATATAATATAACTGACAATATATACTGACTGTTCCTTCAGTTAATTACTTAATTTTTTGGAATTTGGACTCTTTCAATTTTGAAAATAATTTTGATAAAACAAATAAATATATTTAAAAGGTATGAAATTTTTTTTATCTCTTTCATTAACATACTCAATAAACATTTATTGAATACTGTTAGAGATGGAAAATTATCAATTTAATCTCATTTTTAAAATTTCTTTTCTGATGATAGTTACTTTATTAATAATTTTAAAAGGGAAAGCTGTAAAGTAAAATGAAATAAAGTTGTACTAGATATCAACCAATTCCTTGACAGTTGAATGTGTGCCCTTCCTCCAACTTCCCCTCTTAGGACTGAATTTTAACAACTGCAGAAATTAAGCACGAAAAATAACTACAGAGAAAAGTAGAAGAGCTAACCCGACTTAATATTGGGGCAAACTTTGCAATGTGCATTGAATAGCAAATGCAACTATTATATTGCAAATATGTGTCTTATAATAATTTGAATTTTATACATAATATCTATTTTGAGTAAAGTATTCTCACTTACAAATTTTATAATATAACTTCTGACTTAAGTTGGTAATTTGAACACAAACATTTATTCCCTCTAGAAACTCCACTCAAATTTTAGACAGGGGAAGGATTTTTACAGAATGAACACATAATCAAAGACGAAGAGAATGAAAGAAGATGTGAGTCACACGATTTCAGAAACTAGAAAAGCAGGAGGCCGAAAGGATCTTGAGTCAACAGGCTTAACAAACCGGATCTCTAAGCCTGTAGGGTAAAACGGCAGGAAGCTACCAATTAAATACCATATAACAATCAAACACACAAAAGTTGATAGCACTTGTAACTTTGGAAGTGGCAATAAAACTGGGACTAAAAAGAGAAAGATTGATCAAAAGATTGCTTAAGACGAAATTAAGAAGAAATGTCCAGATCTTCTTTCACACTGAGCAGCGAAGTCATGCCAGCAGAAATCTAAAGATCTAGCTTCTGGAAACTGTGAAGAGAACCTCTGCTCCTGGGGACATCAAACAGAGCTGAGGGAGGACACAAATTCTGAAAACTGGGGAATAGATTGAATGCTGAGACCCCTTGCCTTGCTCCTCAGTTATTAAGGGCTGTATTGTGTGCCCCCAACTCCAAATTCACGTGTTGAAATCCGAAACCCCAGTACCTCAAAATGTGACTTTATTTGGAGATAGGGCTTTTAAAGAGCTGATTAAGTCAAAATGAGGCCATTAGGGTGGGACCTAATCCATTCTGATCTTATAAGAGAAGGAAATTCGGTCACACAGAGAGATACCAGGGATGCACACACACAGGGGGAAGATCATGTGAGGACACAGTGACTAGGCGGTCATCTGCAAGCTAAGGAGAGAAACCTCTGGAGAAACCAAACCCGCTGACACCTTGACTTGGACTTCTAGCTTCTAGAACTATGAGTAATACATTTATGCTGTTTCAGCCCCTCAGTCTGTGGTAGTTTGTTATGGCAGCCCTAGCAAACTAGTATACCAGTTCACTTCAAGAACACTTGCAACTTCCGGGCGAATAATTGACAGAACCTTCTATGGAGGCAAATGTTTATTGCTACAACCTCAATTTCAATTAAAAAAAATCAGAGAAGGAGTGATACATTTGTCGTAACTTGGATGATATGCTCCAATTTTTTAAAAGATGGTAGATACATGATAAATATATTAGATTCAATAGAATTAGAAAATTATAATTTTAATCAAATTGCTGATTACTAAATCACTGGTTCACATATTATTTTCTAAACTTTTTTGTGTTGCAAATAGAATATCTTGTGAGATTCTTATATTTAAACTTTTTATTGCATTGTTTTGGTCTATGTTTTAGAAATTAAGGTTTGAAATGTACTAGATCTTTAAGAACTCCATATGCCTTTGCGATCTGTCAGATATCAGGCTCTTTGATTAGAAATATTATTAAGAAAAGTATTTGTAGAGCACATTTTAAATCAGAGCACTGTAGGTTTTCTAAACCAAAATTTAACTAGTGGACCATCTAGTCCAACTTTCTCAATTTAAAGATGAGAAAACTAAGATCGAGAGGATGCAGGCAGAAAGCAGCAGAACACCGCATAGAATTCAGGTCTGTGGAATATTAATAAACAAGGTTGATGGGATCACATCAAAAAGTGAAGTATTCTAGGGGCCAGCCTGGTGGCACAGCAGTTAAGTTTGCACGTTCTGCCTTGGTGGCCCGGGGTTCACTGGTTTGGATCCCAGGTGTGGACATGGCACCACTTGGCAAACCATGCTGTGGCAGGCACCCCATACATAAAGTGGAGGAGGATGGGCCCAGATGTTAGCTCAGGGCCAGTCTTCCTCAGCAAAAAGAGGAGGATTGGCAGCAGATGTTAGTTCAGGGCTAATCTTCCTCAAAAAAAAAAAAAAAAAAGTGAAGTATTTTATATGTTATCAGAATATCTCTTAGCTTTTCTCCACATTGGGTCTAATGCAGATTTCAAATATTTGTATGATTTTTGTTTTTTAAAGATTTATGATTTTATCAGAAAATGTTAAAGATGTTAAAAATAAAAACATACAAAAAGGTCAATGTTGAGAAGTAATTCTCTGTACCTAAGCATACAACTTTCCACCATTTTTACCTTCTTATGTTATTCTTTCAGAAATTTATATGTTTGTGCCTCCACATATCTTGTACATTGCTCTACTATATTTTTTTACTTAGTGTTATCTTCACTTAGAATACGATTATCTGAATGGATATCTTATGTAAACTATAGTGAGCACATAATCAGAATAGATATCTAGTCTTATTCATAATTGCTCTCCCAACAGTTTTACTAGAGTATCTTTCACAAATTATTCGTACAATAGATTACATAAAATTAAGAAGTGTACTGATGAGATTACTTGAAGTTACCTTATAAGCCAGATGACTGAAATTAGAATTCGAAGCAACTGGGTAGGGTAGTTGTAACTGTTAAATTAAGGCAGTAGGATTCAATACATCTTCAAATGACCACACAAATGTCAATTTTCATTGTCTGAGATGAGCAGCTGCCTGAGAGCTGCATCACAGGCAGGACCATGGAGAGCTCTATGTTTTGCAGTCCATCCATTTTCTCCAGGCTGCCATTGGGTTGACTTCATCCTTCTAGAGTTAGATTCTACAGGCTTAAAGGTATTCCAACCAATTAATGGGATTACTGGGCCTGACGAAATAGATAACACATCCAGGAGTCTTTTCGTGAACTTTAGGGATTGCTCCAGAAATTACTCATTTTTGGAGAACTTAGATCTAAAATCAGTTTAGGGAATGGAGGAGATGCAGTCAGAATGAAAGTAAACTATTTAAAGCATTAGGACTCTGTGTGTGTGTGTGTGTGTGTGTGTACAGTTGATATTTAAAAAGAACAACAAAACATCATATAAAACACTAAATATCAACTTACATATATAATGATTAAAAAATAAGAGTAATATAAAATTGATTTCACCCCTTGCTTCCTAGAAATTTTTGAGTATGTACCTTCTTTTTAAGTTAGAGGAGATGATTTAAATTCATTTTGTATTGTTGGGAAAAAAATTGTATTCTGAGACATTTGTACGTATGTCAGATCTTTCATCCTCCCTCCTACCTTACTTGTCACCACCTCTCCACTTCATTTCTGAAAAAGCAGAGAATTTGTTTTGGAGAAAGCCCTATGCAACTTTTAAAAAATGTATTTCAACTTATGCAAGGAATAATTCTTCCTTCTCCCTTTCTATTACAGATATATGTGTATATATATACACACACATATATAATGCCAGAAAACATAAGGAACTTGAATAATGTGGTTGTCAGCCTCCCTGGCACATGATCTTTACTTGTGGGTATTGAGTGACTGACTTGCTCAGACTTTCAGTTCACAGAACACTTAGTGTGGATCTGCTCCAGTAATCTTTGAGAATAACAGCAATCTTTGAGGTGGGCGATGACAATCACATTTGTTAAACACTTAATGTGTGCTTGGCACTGTGTAAGATATGCTTACTTTATTACATCCTTGTAAGGATTGGATTTTGTTAAAGTGAGATGGAAGCCACTGGAGAATTTTAAGGGGAAGAATACATCAAGAGGTTGTTGATATAGTCCTTAATGGTAGAAGCCATACAGTTAGGCTTCCTGGGTTTGAAATACTAATTGTTTAATTTGGGAAACTGTTTGACCTTTAAATAGTTCAGTTTCCACATATGTAAAATGGGACCTAATGACAGTGCTGTTTTGAGAAGCAAAAAAGGAAAAAGAAGTAAGATGTTTGCCATATTATTCTCACATATTCTGCTCTTTACAACTATTTAACCGTAACACAATGTAAATTTTAATACATCATTCTGACTGCCATGTGGAGCATGGAGTATATGGCAAAGAGTAAAGTAGACAGATCAGTTCAGAAACAATTACAGGAACCCAATCCCAGATGACAGTTACTTGGAAGTATACTGAGGAGAAAAAGTGAACTGACTTAAAATAAACTTTTGAAGTAGACTCCACAGGACTTGCTTACAAATTGGATAGGGATTGAGGGAATGAAAGAGAGAGATCACCAAGGGCTGGACTGGTGGCATAGTGATTAAGTTCGTGGGCTCCACTTTAGCTGACTGGGGTTCACCAGTTTGGATCCTGGGCATGGACATATGTGCCACTCGTCAAGCCATGCTGTAGTGGCATCCTACATAGAACTAGAAGAACTTACAATTAAGATACATAACTATGTACTGGGGCTTTTTGGAGAAAAGAAATAATGAAAGAAAGAGGAAGATTGGCAACAGATGTTAGCTCAGGGCCAATCTTCCTCACCAAAAAAAAGAAGAAGAAGAAGAAGAAGAAGAAGAAGAAAAAGAGAGAGAAAAGAAAAAAGAAAAAAAGATCAACAAAATGAAAAGGCAATCTATGGAATGGGAGAAAATATTTGCAAACAATGTGTTACATAAGGGGTCAATATCCAAAACTTATAAAGAACTCATACAACTCAATAACAAAAAAATAAAAATAATCTTATTTAAAAATAGGGAGAGCAATTAAATAGAAATTTTTCCAAAGAAGACATCTACATGGCCAACAGGTCCATGAAAAAATGGTCAATATCACTAATCATCAGGGAAATGCAATTCAGAACTACAACCCTCACATGTATAAGAATGGCTTCTTGTCAAGAAGACAAGAGACAATAAGTGTTGTCAAGGATCTGGAGAAAAGGGAACCCTTGTGTACTGTTGGTGGGATTGTGAACTGGTTCAGCCACTAGGGAAACAGGATGGTGGATTCTCAAAAAATTAAAAATAGAGCTATCACAAGATCCAGGAATCACACTTCTGGGTATGTATTCAAAGGAACTGAAACAGGTTATCAAAGAGATATATGTATATATCCCCACCTATTGCAGCATTATTCACAATAGCCAAGATATGGAAACAACATGTGTCTGTCAACAGATGGGTGGATAAAGATGTAGTGTATACATATATACAACAGAATATTATTCAGCCATGAGAAAAAAGGAAATCCCGCCATTTGCAAAGACATAGATGGACCTTAAGGACATTACACTAGGTGAGATAAGCCAGACAAAGACAAATACTGTATGATATCTCTTAAATGTGGAATCTAAAAAGAACCAAACTCCAAAAACTGGGGTAAATGGGAGAATAGGAGAGACATTGTTTAAAGGTACATACTTGCAACTAGTAGATAAATGAGTCCTGGAGACCTAATACACAGCGATTATGGGCAACAAAACTGTGCTATAAACATTAAATTTGCTGAGAGAATAGATCTCAATTGTTCCCACCACTAAAAGAAAAGATAATTATATGGCACGACAGCAGTGTTAGCTGCAATGGCAATCATATCGCAATATGAATGTATCAAATTAAAATATTATACACTTCAAACTTACACAGTGTTATACGTCAATTATATCTCAGTAAAAAAGAAAAATGGACAATTTTCTACTGTAAAAGCTCATGGATATTTAAAGAAGCAAATGCTACTTACACTAGTGATTTTCAAGAAATAGCTGTTTTCTGGTGAAAAATATATTGATGAAAGATACGGTTATTCCTCCTCCCACTATCCCACAGTCTTGATCCTCTTCATTTTTATTTTCATTGTGCTTAAAAATTACAAGATAGTATATATTTTATTTATTTATAATGTGTATTGTTTACTGTCAGTCTCCATCTAGTAGAATGTGAGCTCCTTGAGGGCAGGAATTTTGTTAACTGATATATCTTAATAATCTCAAATGAAGCTTGGCACAGAATAGGGTTTAATAAACATTTGTGAATAAATGAATGACTGAATGTATAAATGAAAATAAAAATAGAGATCAAGGCTGACTACTATATTTTTGGCTGCAGGAACTGTGTGGGAGATGGTGTTATTTTTTGAGATAGGAAAGACTGGGGAAGGAAGGTTTTAGGGAGAAATAAAGCTTTCCTTTGGACATGCAAAAGTTGAGATGTCCATTAGGCATCCAACTGGAGGTAATACCACCAAGCAGAGACTTCAATTTTACACATAACGTTTCACTAAACAAAAGCACTGAGTGTGTTTAGGTTTTAGAAAAAAATCAGAAGTCACTTTAAAACATTTATATCTCTCTGTGTACCTCCAACTTTTTTCTGAGGTAGGATAAGAAAAATGAGAAGGCTTTCTTAAGTTATAATCAAAATTAATATTTTTATAGTTTTTTCAAAAATGTGCTTTTAAGAAAAGCTTAGTAAAGAACAGTTACATGAGCACACTATTTTCTAACCATAATTAATTTTCACAGAAGTCATTACTTTACGATTTAGGTAACTATTTTATGAATGTTTGAAGCCAATGAGTTATATGGAAGGTCTTAATGTCTATAAAAGAAAATACACTGCCAAATTTATTATTAATAGAATTCTTAGCTTATTCTCTTTGGTTTTCAGGAGGGTGAGAACAATAAGATCAAGACCCCTCCTCAAAAAAAACAAAACAAAACTGACTTCCATTCTTAAAGGCAACATTCATATTCTGATGTTATATTTTCTTTATAGAAAGGGGTGATATGCTTTTCCCTGGAATATGTGATTCAGAAAAAGGGTATGATGATTATGCCTGTACTAATACTAATGTCCCAGTCATTGCACAAAGCACTTTTAGAATTTATTAATGATTACTTAATTAGTTAAGCACTTTTATTTTCCCTATTTTGTTGGTAAGAGAACTGTGGCTCAAAGACCTTAATGGAACTAAGACTGGTAACATTAGAGATTCAAACCAAGGTCTCCTGGACTCTAAGACTTGACATTTTTCCTGACTAATCTTAACAATCTGTCTCTTTTGGAACCTATTTTCTTAGGAGAGCAGTTTCATGATTCCTGGTTCTTCCTTCAGGATCAGTTCTCCTAAGAAGTTTCTCAGTTTTGACTTACCATAAGATGTAGTAGTTTGGCCCAGATATAGCAGAATGCATCCGCTCATTCATTCTTTTATTTGATAAAAAGTCTTCCTGCTGTCATATTAGGCAAGACAAAATAAATATTCGCTACAACGTCAGGTGGTGATAAGGCTTACGAAGAAAAGCAAATCAACATGCTTGCTGGAGAGGAATGGGGATGCTATTTGAGGCTGGCGGTCAGGAAGACTGCTGTGCCTGGTTGAGTAACGGTCAGAATGAATTGGGGCTGTTGCCTAAGAATATTTACAGTGAGATTCTCAAACTTGAGTACACATCAGAATTACCTGGAGGGCTCGTTAAAACACAGATTTCTGGGCCAGATCCTCAGAGCTTCTGATTTAGTGGTTCTGCAGGGGACCCTGAGAATTGGCACATCTAACAAGGTGCTGCTGTTGCTGTCGGCTCAGGGACCACTCTGAAAATCCCGACCTAAACGATCACCTTTGCAGGGAGAGGGACCAGATCAGCAAGGACAAAGATTGTGTTCGGTGGTTTTGAGAAATAGCAAAGAAATGAGAGTGACTTGACCTTGGCGATGAGTCAGATCATGTAGGGTATTATAAATATTAGCGAGCACTTTAGATTTTTAGGGGTAATCTCTGAAGATTTTTGAGAAGAAAAATGACATGTTAAAAAGATTACTCTGGCTTTTATGTACAGAATGGTCAGCAGGGGAGCAATACGAGAAACAGAAAGACTAGTGAGGAAGCTATTTTAGTTCAGACAAGAGAAGATGGTGGAAGTGGTGGAGGTGATGAAACGTGCTTGGATTCTCGATATACTTTGAAAGTAGAGCTGAGAGTATCTGCTGAAATATGATTTGTGGAAAATGAGAGGGGAGGAAAGTGAGTGGAGAATGGCTTCAAGTTTGGGGATTTGAGGAATTAGTGGTAGTAATATAATTTAAAAACTTGTAAAGATTCAGAAAGAGGTATGCTTATGAAAAACAAACAAACAAGCAAACCCCAAACCATTCAGAATTTCCAATTAGATTGTCGTTTACAAGAACAGCACTGCAGGAAGGCAGGAGGAGAAGGTGTACCAGCTGGTGGTTGGAAACCAGTACATCCTAGTTCTTATCACAGCAAAACTACCACCTTTCTCTTATAACTTATTTGCTCCAAGACAGTGAAAGAGGAGGTCATGTAGGGAAGATGTGACGTCATGACACTCAGCAGAGGAAGGAAATGAGAACCTTACAAATTCACGTATTTCAGAGTCTTTGAAAGGGGTGCTGACATGGTGTCTTTGAAAGAGGGTTAAATAAACATTTGAAAACGAAGGAATGACAGCATTTGTCAAGCAAAATAAGGGGAGTATTATGTTGAAGATCTTTGAAAAGATCATGATGCTTGTTTGAAGGAGTAAAACATTAAAATGCTCTTGGATTTTGAACTTTTAGATGGCATGATCTATGGATTATGGAGGTGCTGATTTTATCCTCAAAACCTACTGCACATAGAGACTTGAAAAATAATTCCAAATTTTATTGTTATGAAGTTTTCGATATACGGAAGGTTTTAGAGATTTCTATATATTTCAACATATCAATATTTCCTTTTTGGGAGGCCATGACATAGTAATAGACGGGGATGTGTGGATCTGTGGTTCAACAAGGCAATAGGTAATAAGGTGGAATCTTGAGTTCTGCTGCGCCGTTGCTCCCATCCATTCACATCAAAGGCCATGAGCGGGGATTATACCCTTCTGCCCTTCCAGAAGGGCCAAAAGTATGGCCCACTGAACTGCAGATGTACTCCATGAGGACCCAAGGGAGAGCACAGGGCTGCATCCGTACACTCTTACCTTGAACTGAATCCAGACCAGCCTTGGAAGCCTGTCTTAACTCATTCTCTCTGATATCTATCTTTTTTCAGAATACTTACAAAATATATACCCAAAGATTACATAAATAATCACTCGTGTTATCTTTGGCACTTTTGCAGTTTTATTTTTAGCCTCTAAATTCTTAAAATATTTGAAATTTATTTTGGTGTATAGTATAAGAATCTAACTCTTTTCTCTTTAATGTTTAGACAGTTATTCTAACATAATTTATTGAAACATTGATTTTTTACCATTTATGAGAAATAATTTTATTTAATTTTAAATCTGTATTCATTCTTGCAATCATTGGGGACCATATTCTGTCTCATTGATCTGCCTATTATTAGAACTGTATTATAAGGTTTTCATTGTTATAATTTTATTATTTATTAAGACAAAAGTAAACTTTAAAAAAATTGGGCGATTCTGTAATGACACCTGGTGAACTCTTTACCATAGAGACTCTTTTTCTCTCTTTTGCATAGAGAGTATTAACTCCTGTTGTCTTCATATATTAGCTTGCTTCCTTGGTTGTATATTCATTTTCAATAAGCCATGTTGGCAGAAAAACATGAGGTTGTGTGTGATCATTTCTATTAGAATACTCTCCAAGTATATCAATCAGTAGTTTTAGAACATGCTAATTTAGGTTAAAATGCTAAAACTAAAACTAAAGCACATCAGGTGTTAGTATTACTTGTGATTTATTGAATTGTGTCCCATAACGGGCGTAATGAAAACCTGATATTTTTCAGTGATGCTTTCCACATTGCAAATTTTAGCACAGCTTCCTTTTTCTCTCTTGTGAATCTAGATGTAGAAACAAACACCTAAAAAAACTGGGGAATAAATTATTGCAATTAGATTTTGGTAATAATTTGATAAGACACACACAGGTCTAAAATCTACTGATTGGAAAGGCAAACAAGTTCTGCTTTCTTACAGAAAGAAAAACGTTTGCATCACCAGTTGACCGACAGGCAATTTTCATGTACTTATTAAACAGATTTTAGTTCTTAGCCACAGTGGGATAAGTTACATGCAGGTTTAAATTTTTGCTCCTTATTGTCTTGCGTAATTTTCTTAATCTCTCAGTCTAATTTTGGTCATCCATAAAATGAGGCTAGGTATATCCAACCCATATAGTGGAGATTAAGTGAGGAAATATAAGTGAAAGGATACAGCCCATAATAGGTTCTTATCACTCATACGTTGGATTCCTCCACACACCCTCTCATTCTCCCCAGTAATTCATATCAGAAGTAATCATAGTACTGTTTGCCATTCCTTCTAAGATAATTCAGGTTACGAAGATACCGGCCTTAGATAACGTGCACGAGTCCTTTCAGGGCACAGGGTTAGGCCTACAAAATGCTGTGAAGTGGGCAAAATTTGTCCCCCATTTCCCTCTGCAAAGTACAATTGTGTGCTGTCACAGGAGCACAACCTGCTCTCTCCTCTCCGGCACCCACCGGTGAGCCCTCTGCTCCATCCCCTTCATCTGCATGACGTATTATTGCAAAGTGATGAGATGTTTCTATTTGTCCGTCATATTGACATACTAATAGGGAACAAGCTGTCATGTTACTCCATCTTCAACTAATGCCTGCTGTTCCCAATGGGCCTCAGTTTCCTCATTACTGGAACATGAGTACATAGTTGGGGGAGTGGAGCATGGTTACATTACGTTTCATTACCTTAATGGAAAAATAGGCAGAAAGCAAATATGATTATTTAAAAGGATTGGAGAGGAATGTGGAGAATTGATAATGACACATTAACTGATAATAGCAACTAATAGTATGTGCTATCATTTTCTTAATGTCTGTATTCTTCACCAGAGCCTCCTATTCGGGAGCAGAATTTGTGTCTGTATTACTCATGATTGTAATTCTCTCATGGGACATAAAGGCACAAAATAAACATTTGTGGAATGAATGAATGTGCTTGAAGATATGTTATATTAGGAGTAAATATGTATAACTAGTAAAATAATATGCAAAATAAAAACATACGATAGAGGGTGTTTCAATCTTTTAGCCAAATTTAAAGTGCTGTATTCCTTTTAATATTTTTAAAGATGATAAAATATGGGATGGGATGAAATCTAAAATCTATTTCAGCTTTAAATACCAGGTTGAGAAATTTTAGAGAACAGAGGTCTCTTTCTGTCACTTTTAAAATCATATTGTTGTTAATCACTAAAAGAACTTGACTTTGTAGAGAAAAAGTGATTTGCTACACTGTTGCCGCAGCTGTCCTTCAAGAAACGGGAGGCAACACCCATCTTGCAACCCTTAGGATGTACTTTTCCCCCAGATAGTTTCCATTATGAACTTCCAGTCTAATTGTTTTCTTACGTCAACATCTTCAAAAATCTCAGCCTTGCTGTGTCTTGCCATTAAGCCTTTGCTGATGCAATCGGACTCTTGTTTTTATGTGGCAGTAAAATCAGCACGTTCAGATTGCCATTAATCCATTTTAAAAGTTGAGAAATGCCAGGGAGAACACTCTTATTTTTGTCTCATTTGGTATGTTATTCGAGCCCAGGAATCTCTTGAATGTTTTTACAGTAACATATCACCAAAAAAGGAAAGAAACATTGATGTAAGCTTCGCTTCATGCCGTTGAGTTACTGGCCCTATTAAAATTGTTGATTCTTTGAAATTAGGTTCAAGTTCACAAAGACTTTATCATTCTTCCTTTTAGAAAACTACCTAACAAATAATGATTATCCAAAGATAAGAAAATTAAAATTTATTAAGAAAGCTAATTTGTGAATTTGTAAGATTGATTCTTAGAAATATTATAGTCAAATAGTTCATCTTTTCTACAGGTGTCTGAGTCAAAAAAATTTTTTTTCTAAGTAATTTACTTCAGTGTATTAAAAATCAAAGGTTTTTAAGATTTTTACAATCAGATAAACATTTATTTAAAATAAATCCCATTTTAAAAAGTAAGACCATCTGAAAATAAGATTAATTAAAGTGATTAAAATTAAAATGTGTCTGATTTAGAAGTAAACTAAAATGTCCATTTGGGGCGGTATCAAATAATTACATATTATCTTAAATATTACAGTTATAGGACTATAGAGTGAAGTTATTCTGGAAAACTTTTACATAAATAAAATGTGAGCATTTTTTACTTAATGGGTCACTATTAAATGATTGATATATGACAGTTATGACAAGAGCTTGGTTTTATGACTATTATTACATGCTTACATTGGTGAGTTTGTCACTCATTTTGCTCTATTTTGCATTAAATGTTTACACTCTTTCCAGTATGGAAAAAAGTTTGTGGTCTGTTAAGTAATTTTCCCCTCCACTTCTTTAAGTGCAAAAGGCAGTTTAAAAAATAAAAGGAAGAGAGTGTTCTTAAATATACTGCAGGGAGAGAAACATGGCAGATCTGAGTAGGCCGGTGTGGGAAATAAGTGATTATAGGCAGAATAAAGGTTGCTCTGACTCTTCTACTTTTAATGTAGAGGAAGTATTTGGTGAAGGAATTAAATTATTGGTGTGTTATGAGAACATTTTAGAAGTTAGTAAGCACAGCTTATGCCATGTCTATGTTTCCTTACTGTATATAGAATTATAAAAACAAGTTGAAAGAAAAAAATAAATAATATATTATTATTTTTGTTTTTACAAATGGGTCAGTATGGAGTAAGCAAGTTCCGTTGAAGATCCATGAAATCTTTGTTGCTTAGAAGAAGACAATCCATACCGAACAAAAATTTGTAACGCCTCCATTTTTTAAGTGTATCTCCTCCCTATGAAAATATTTACGTAAAATCTTTTAATCAGCCTCATTTTGCTGCTGTAGAGTATTATTTTTCCATAATAACCATAGAGAACTCTCTAGTTATCTAATAATAAATTATTAATTAACTGAAATTTATTTATAACAAGAACTTCTGTCAGTATTACATTGAAATAGAATTAGAAAGCAAAATTTATATATTTTTTACCACATCGGTTGGATGGGTAGGGACATTACTTCTTCACTATAAACTTCATATTTAAATGTTTTATTATCCCCAAAGTGGATTTTTAATCTATGATGGCTTATCCATTTTAAGGTATTTTTTAAGATATGTTTTGATATAAGAATGAGAGTGTATGGTTTTACGGTTTTCCTATGATCTGTATAGAAAATTCAAATATCCTATTAAAGGGAACATCAGAGCAACCTGGGCAGCAAGAAGGTCTAGGTAAAGGTGGGATAAATAGAGAAAAAAAACAAAGAAAGTGGAAACAGGAATCTCAGGATGAGATGGAAATCATTCATTCAAAAGCAAATTCAATACTGACTACAGTGAACTGTGTGGTCACAAGCTCCATCTCATGACCACATCCCAAAATGGAGTTTTCTGTTGGCCTCTTCCTTGGGGCCTTAAAGGTAGCATTTGAGTGTTTTCTCCATAGTGGCCTGCTTCCCTCAGGAGAAGCTGGCGGCATCGATAACATTACCTAGTTATGCTGCTAGCCAGGCTCTCCCAGAACTACAGAGATAAGTTATGAACTCCTGTATTCTCCTAAAGACTACAATAATGGATGAAATGTGTTACACACACAAACACTGAAGTTCCTAAGGGAGGGGACGTGTATCAGATTTGCATAATATGTCCTTAACAAGTTTGGTAAAGTAAAGTTGAAGTTTGATATGTACCAGGGTGAACACGGAGAATGCTTTGTTGGATGATTTAGTGAGAATTGGAGATGATCCTCCAAAGATGACTGGTTATACATAGGATAGTTCTGGTAAACAGACATTTGAAATATTAGGTTTTGTTTGTTAATTTAAAAATTTTATTACACTGTCCCTTGAAAGATATATCAGGAAAAAACTAAAATTCCGCCATGCAGCTTTTAAGTATTTTCTTCTATAAAGGATCTTATGTTATGGCCAAAAGACCCACATGTGCAATAGACGTCTGTGTTTATTGTGGGTGGATCTCTGGCCTGGGGCTGCCTTATAAGGCTTGCAAGCATGTGAGTCAAAGTGGGAGCTTGGACAATAATTACTGATTTCCAGGTGAGTGTGAGTTTGCGTGTGTCTGTCTGTTAGAGAAAGAGAGAGAGAGTGAACGTAAGTGTTTATTTGCAAAAGGGTAAGAGAGGAAGAGGGAAATAAGGAAAATAGCAGACAAGTGTTTTAGCCTCAGTACAAAGTAGAGCTGGAAGCATAAGGGGAGTAGAAACAACTCTTCCTGCTACATTGGGAATCGTGGCTGAAAAGAGATACGCATTTCTAGATCACAAATTACTATGGATCATAAAGATGCAAACGCCTCACAGCCAAAGTATCATAGAGGCCAAAGAAAATAAAATTCAAACTGCAGGATCACCGTGGTCCCTGGATGTAGAATAAAACCAGAACCAAGAAGTGTTCCTTACATCAGTCTCAGCATGAGGAAAGCTCCAAATAAGAAGGGCATTCAGACTTAACCTCGTTGCCAGGGAAGGATAACACACAAAGAAATGGCCAGATAAGACACATGTAGCATGATTTCCTTGAGGTGTTAATCTGAGAAGGAATTTCTGAACACCCTTGGTTAATCGTAATGACTTCCCAGATGTGGCTGGGAGACACTTATGGCCAGAGACATCAGGGCAAGACATGACAAAGCTGCCATTTTGGTGTATTCTAACGCTTGAAATTTTATTCCTAGTCCAGCTATGTTGTTCAGATTAATCACTTGAACAAAATTGATGATGACTATTACAACTTGGAGGATTCCTTACTTTATTTGTTTTTCTTTTAAGTTCATGGTTCAGGTTTTATTCTACATCTGGGGACCACAGTGATCTTGTAGTTTTTATTTTATTTTCTTTGGTCTCTGTGGCACTTTGGCTGTGAGACATTTTCATCTCTATGATCTATAATAATTTGTGATCTAGAAATGAGTTACTCTCATCAAATAGCACCCATGCAGAAGGAGAGTGAGAAAGCTGTGTTCTGCAATAAAGTTAAACTGAAGTAGTTCTCTTGATTGACTTTGGCTCTGTTTCTATGCTTTCCAGAGCGATAGGCCAGGGAGGCTAGGGATGGTAAGTTCAGCAGGAGAAAAGCAGAGGAAGAGGAGAAATACTATAGAGTATTTTAGAGCATGGAGGGGAAAATTTCCAAATATACAAGCCATATGTTTCAGTGGTAATTTAAACTGTTATGCAATTGTATATATATATCTTTGCTGAGGAAGATTTGCCCTGAGCTAACATCTGTGCCAATCCTCCTCTATTTTGTATGTGGGTCGCTGCCTCAGCACGGCTACTTGAAGAGCAGTGTAGGTCTGCACCCAGGAACTGAACCTTGGCAACTGAAGTGGAGTGCGCCAACCTTAACTACTAGGCCACAGGGCCAGATCCTATAATTTAAATTCTTTGTTGTATATGATTGGTAAAATGGGATACCCTCAATTTGAAAGGCTGTTTTATGTGCAAGAGCAGCATGTTAGGTAGGTAGTAGTAACTAACAAAGAAGTGAGACATGGAAGTTGAATAGTTAATGAACACGTAGACCTAAGAATGAAGACAATTATACTTCAAGAACTGTGTGTCCTGAAGTCTTCCGTGCGTTAGTGCAGTTTCCACAAGTTGGAGTAGGAAAAAATCATAGCATTAAGAGGTACCTGAACTGAGAGAAAGTGCGCATGCATTTACTGAGTTAAATTTACTATCAACACCCTCCTGTGTGGTGAGTTCAGGTCACCCTCTGAAGTTTCTCTGGCACTATAAGTTTTATAAGAAAATTTCATGGGATGATAGAGTTTAGCTTATGAAAATTTGGTATATTCTGGCAACTTCTATGTATGAGGTTTTCCTGATTTCAGATACAAATAGAAATTAATAATCCCAGCTACATATTAGAAAAATATTTATAAATGTCCCTATTCTATCTTTCCTCAGCACATAGCCAACAATTGTCAGTTTTAGTGTAAATTTAATTGCCTGTCTACTTCAGAAATCTGTCAAGTTCCTTGAAAGCAGGGACTTTATCTTACTTTGATTGCATCTCTGGCACCAAGTGAAGATATGAATTCCAAGTACGAAAGCAATATGTTTTCGTACAAATATGTCCTGTATCTTCGTCTTCTGTGTGTCTAGGAATAAGCATCGACTTTTCAGCATTAATTGTTGTTGAATTTAAAATGTCCCCAATAAATGAGACAGGGAAGAAATAAATTAGCAGGATTTGAATTACCAGATCTCCATCCCATGGACAATGCTTAAACTCATATGCAAATCTCAGGACCCTAAAGTGGAATACTCACGTAGAGACAGATTCTCTAGTAAGGAAGAGTAAGATAGAGAATAAGGAACGCAGTCTCACTGCCTCCTTCTCATAGAAACCAGCACAGACCTTCCTCTTTCTCTGTTCATTTCTCATTCTCCAGTTCTAGTCAAAGATGTCGATAAAATGTCATTCATAAACATATAAAGATATACTAATAATCATTTATAAGAAATGGTCCAAATCATTCTGTGTGATATTTAAGGGAAATCTGAACAATTGCCTTATCTGGTATGTATATAACAGAGACATTCTCCATACATACTTGCATACATACATACTTGTGTACATACATACATCTGAGTTATACTACTTGCCAATAAAAATTAAAATATTTTTAAAAACATTTTATATGTATTATGAGTAATAGATGAAATGCTACCTGCCAAATCTGTGGAGTGTGCAAACTTAACCACTACACCACCAGGCCAGCCCCTTATAAGTTATATTTTAAAGGACATTTCTGATATCCCTTTCCAGAAGTATTATTAAAATCTTGTGTTATTAATAATAATATAATGAGAGAGGCAGTGTAGCATAAAATAAGAACATGGATTTTGGAATCTGACTTCCTGGGTTCATATCTAGGCTTCTTTTGTAGACATCTCTCTTCACTGGATTACTCATTTGAAAATGGGATAAGAGAAAGTATCTCATACAATGGTTCTGAGGATTAAATGAATTAAAAGACGTAAAGTAATTATAATAATACCTGGTATTTTATAAATACTATGCAAATTTTAAGTGATGCTATTATTATATTTCTACTAATTAATTTGGGATTTTCAACTTATTTTTACCCCCAGGTAGACAACCATATAATCTGCTAATATTTCAAGTTTTTCCTCTTCCTATCCAGTCTTCATAATTTTTATTTATTTCCTTTTATTTTTTTCTAATAGTGCTTTTGTCACCATGTGATAGATGGCATCCTTGTCCAATTCCTCAGTTTAAATGTTTCAAATATTATGCTATTAATGGTGACATCTGCTGTAGGTTTTTAGAAGGTACCCGTTACCGTGTTGAGGAAGTTGCCTTCAACTCCTGGGTTTCTAAGATATTTTTAAATTAATAATGTATGTTGAATTTTATCCAATTTTGTCATTGTATGTCGAATTTTCTCAAAGGTAATCATGTGATTTTTCTCCTTTACTCTCCTGCAATGGGGAAATGACATATTTATGTGTGCTGAGTCACACTTGCCTTTCTGGAATGGGTTCACCTTATTTACACTGTATTTTGAAAAGTATTGCTTTTATTTTGTTTGATAACATCTTGTTGAACTTCTTCCATCCATCTTCATAGGTGAAATCTTATGTCTATAATATTCCTTTCCCAGGCTGTTCTTATCTGACTCAGGCATATAACAGTTTTATAAAACAAAGTAATCTTTGATGTTCTGTTCTCTGCAAACATGCGAACTTGTAGGATGGAATAAAAACGACAGGAAATAGAAATAGAAAGCTTTAAAAGTAGATACTGGAAATAGAATTTAATGAGTTAGTAGCCATCACAAGAAAATTTTTTAAAAAAGACTAATATTTTAATTCCAAAGAAAGTCCCAGGAAATAATTAGTAAGGAAATGAGCTTATAAGCAGAAACTAATAAACTCAGGCTCTTAGAAGCAATAAAGTCAGCAAAATGAAACACATGTTCTTTGAGAAGTTTAAGTAAAGAGACACACCTCTTGCCCATTGATAATATAATAAAAAAGGAGTTAGACTCAATTCAGCAGTCTTAGAAATGAACAATTGAATATAACTATATCTACCACAAAGATTTTGTTAACTTTTTAAATTTTGTAATGAGAAATTCAGGAACAGTTTTGTACAAATAGATTTGAAAATTAGGTGAAATTAAGAAAATTTTAGACAAAAATATAGCCATAAAACTCACTCGAGAAGATTTAGAAAGCACAAATAGTCCTACAATCATTAAAACCACAGAGTCACATTTATATACCTACACACACACATACACCCAGACATAGAGACGTACACACACACACACAATCTTTAGAGTTGTTGAGGCTCTAATACTGCTGGGTTTTGCTTCTGCTAATGTTGCCTTATTTATTTTGTTTCACTGCATATTTTTAAATTTTGTATTGTGAGCTCATTATTTTTCATTGGATGATTTCCTGTGAAAGTTAGGTTGAGAGTGTCTTCTTTCAGGCTGATTTTATGTTTGCTTTTTCAGATGCACCAAAGAAATTATGAATCCAAAAGCAACTCACTGCTGTTAACTTTTCTTATTAGGATTTCCCAAACCATGTGAATAGTAACATTTGAACTAGAAATCTAAGTGAAATCCTTTCAGAAATGACCTTTGTATTTTAAGTGGCAGAGTTAAAGTATAAATAAGCAATAAACATATTACGATGTGCTAATGGGTTGTTATTTCTTTCTAGTTTGCCATTTTACTAAAGATGTAGCTCTTCTATAATCTCATTATTTCTGGATTATTCAAGTGGTGTAAATTCACTCTTTAAATCAGTGGTGAGCTGGATGAAGTGAGCTTACACTGGGGTGTGAGAGCTGATTGTCTATATCTGTCCCCAGCTCCACGTTCGTGACATCGCATTAGTAGCTTGAAATCAGCAATAGTGGAATTACTTACACCACAGAAATTAGCAGATGCTAAAAGGCAGGATCCCCCCATCCCTTACCCCCAGATATCCTATTACTAAACCAGGAAACCACAGCTTCAACCAAATGTGAAAGTAGATGCGAAATCATGAATTTTCCAGGTTATTTTTCCTACCCAGAGTCCAATGAGAAAGAGACAATTCCTTATTATCACACTATGAATGGGGATGCATATCTCTTGTTTTAAGTTGCAGCCTTTGAATGTCCAAACTTCATCAGGAAGTTTTTTCAACACAAAACCTCATCTTTTCTCCCTGTGTAGCTATTAAAAATCAATCCTCTTGGTCACTCCTCTGTAATAACAAACTACCCTCAGGACAACCAAGGCATCCACTTCTCTAATTGCTCCTTTCAATTTCCTCTTTGATTTTGACCCCTGGGGATTCTCTTCTCAAATTTAGCTATGCATTTTAAAATCAATATTAATATGCTTCTTCCAGTATTTTTCTGGAGTTTGATAGCAAGATGATTTTTATAGCATTCATCCATCTTTAAATTATAAAAGTTTTGATAATGTTACAGAAAAGCATGGAAAACAAAAAGCAATCTAATAAATGAAACTCTGTTGTAAATTTTATTTTGAAGTCAGAAGCTCCTGTAGCATATTACATGTCAGTTACCCAAAGGCTGTTAGAAATTTACTTGATCATGAAAAATATTATATTACACAAATTTGAGATGCATTTATCAGGCTAATGGCTTTTTGATTTATTAAATTTTACAAATTGAGAGTTTATAAAGTTTTGTTTTCACTTTTGCATTGGAATCTCTACATAACAATCATGGCAAACACAATATTATGCAATTATTTTTAATCTTCATGGTATTATAAGCAAGTTTCCACTCCTGGATTTTTAATGCCTGACAGAAAGGTTGTATCATGATTTATTTCACTATTGTTAGATATTTAACTTGCTTTTAATTTTTAATATCATACAAAAATTAAACCAAAACAATCTTACGCCTATGAACTTCACATTTGGATAATTTCTATCCACATTTGGATAATTTCTTAGGATACTGTTTTAGAAGTGATTCTCCTATTGGTTTATTAGTATGACCTCTCTGGCTTCCTGCACGTAGTGAATTACAAGCAGAGAGAAAAATCAAACGACTTTATTATTCAAAGTTACTGGAGCTTCCTCCTTTGTTAAGGGGAGAAAAGCCTATTGAATCCTTTGCACTCAGAGAGCCCACATAAGATAAACTTCCTTTTATTTTCTAGTCCAATGCTAAATTCTGCTGTCCTGGTAAAATAAACTCTACCATTTGTGCAGAGCCTTTCCTCCCATCCCTAGGACAACCTGGCAAAAGCAAATTAAAGTAATTGAAGGGAAGAGTGCAAAAGGAGTCTTACTAGGGGCCAGCCTAGTGACATAGTGGTCAACTTCACACATTCTGCTTTGGCGATGGCCTGGGTTCGCAGGCCTGGATCCCGGGCGTGGACCTAGTACCACTTGTCAAGCCATGCTGTGGTGGTGTCCCACATAAAATAGAGGCAGATTGGCACAGATGTTAGCTCAGCAACAATCTTCCTTAAGCAGAAAGGGGAAGGTTGGCAACAGATGTTAGCTCATGGCCAATCTTCCTCACACACAAAAAAGAGGCTTCCTAGAGGAAGGCAACTGAGTCTGAGAAAGAATCAAGAAGCCGTTTCCTGTGAAGAGTGGAAGGACAGATCATTTCCAACCTAGAAGAGAATCAGGGAGATTTCTTAGCCTTTTGTTTGCTTGTTTTCAAGTAGATGCACTGCCAGGTGTGAGAGTTGTGTTTCAGAAAGAATACTTTCATTGAACCATGAGTTTAAAAAAATGGCATTTAAGCCCCTTTTAACTGTACGGTTTTATAAATAAGGAAAATGCAAGGACGCACTAATTCTATTGTGATTATCAAACCACAAGGCACAACCTGTTTGATCATATCATCATAATGGCCCTTAATGTCCATCTCTGTGCCCCACAGGCATTTCCACAGGGACTACAAAGTGACTGGAAACTGCAGGCAGTCCTCCCAAGTCCCCTCCCTCACCCCTGCTAATTCTTTTACTCTCCAGCTAGCTCCAGCTTACGGGCAAAAATCAATTCATAACCTCTGAGGCTGTATTGCCATTACAACTCCTTTTTCTCCTATTCCCCTCTTGATTATAAAATTTCCAAGAGTCTTTTCTGGGGAGTACTCAGCACTTCTGTGCTCCAAGAGTTGCTCTGTGAAGTTCATTAATGCTAATATGAAGAGCATTGGAAAAATATCTCTTAATCTGCTCTCATCTATGACTATCTTTTAATATTCTTGTATCTAAATGACTCAAAAACACTAACAAGTTCAACTGTACGTTCCTTTCCTAGGAACACCACTAATCACTCTCTGGGCTGAGAAAGGTCCTCTCCAAGTTGCTTCAGGCTGACAGATTGGCAAGTGATTTGGGACGTAATAAAATGCAGAGTTTGATTAATAAGAGTGCAAGTGAAGGGGAGCTGAGATTTTGTCTTCCTAACAAGCTCTCGGGTGATACAGATCCTTATAGTCCAAGGACCATGATTTTGAGGAAAAAGGCTGCTGTATTTTTGTCAGTTGGTAAATATAGGGATGTTTAGTGAACTCTTATCCAGAAATGTAAGCTATGGTGGTACCATTATAAGGGTTGGTTCCCCAAATGTGAAGAAAACATTGACTCAGATTTTTCTGCTGTGATCAACCCTTGCCATAGGTGACAAGCATTAGGGGATGTGTGTTTAAATCAAGGTCAAAAGTTTTGTGAAAACAGTCCACAGCTTCTTGAGATTCAACCTTCTCTATCTATTCAATATTTTTGTTAAATGTTCAAATTATTTAGTAAGATGGATGAGGGATTGGTTATTCATGGAGATTATTTGGATGTTACCAAATCACCAAATGAAAACTGCTTATTCTTATTGGTGTATAAACCCTTCAATAAAGTAAATAATTCATTATTGAGCACCTGCTCTGGACTATACATTCTGCTAGGTATTAGAAAAAGATAAACATCCTAAAGTCTTCAGAGAAAGAGGAGTCATACACAATTAGTGTATCAGCTATCTGTTGCTGCATGGCAAGTCACCCCAACACTCAGTGGCTTAAAACAATGAACGATTACTTAGCTCATAATATAGGGGTTGATAGTTTAGACTGGGCTCAGTTGAGCAATTCTGGTCTCACCTGGCTCTACGTGCATCTTGGCAAGACTGCCAATTGGCTCTGCTTTTGGAGGTTGGCAGAATATTACCTGGACCAACGGAAAGCTGAACCATGTGTCTCTCAAAGTCTGGTAGGCTGGGCCTGCATTGTTCATGTGGCATCTCAGCAGGGAGAGTGGAAGCAGGAAGGCCTCTTGAAGCCTAGGTTCAGAAATGGCCCAGTGCTGCATTTGTCATATTCTTGTGGACAAAACAAATCACAAGGCCAGTTAAGATTTAGATTATGGAGGACTAGACCTCATCTCTTGATAAGAGGGGCTGTGAAGTTACATTGACAAGGGGAGTGTGTATGGAAAAAGGATGGATTATAGCCATTTCTGCAAACAATCTACCACAATTAAATTTTAGACTGAAATTGCTGCATGCCCTGAAGACATGCTCTATTGCCTCTTTTTCGTTTGTTTGTTTGTTTGTTTTTTTAATTTATATTTTTTCGGATGTATATCATATTTCAAATTCTGGATACATTACCTCATGTTCACCTCCCAAACACTAATTATAGTGCATCCCCTCACATGTGACCCTAATCACCCCTTTTCCCCTCCCCCCTCCCCCCTTCCCCAATGGTAACCACCAGTCCAATCTCCAATGCTATGTGTTTTTTTTTTTTGTCGTTTTTATCTTCTACTTATGAGTGAGATCATATGGTATTTGACTTTCTCCCTCTGACTTATTGCACTCAGCATAATACCCTCAAGGTCCATCCATGTTGTCACAAATGGCCGGATTTCATCATTTCTTATGGCTGAGTAGCAGTCCATCATGTATAAATACCACATTTTTTTAATCCATTTGTCCCTTGATGAGCACCTAAGTTGCTTCCAAGTCTTGGCTATTGTGTATAATGCCGCCATGAACATAGGGGTGCAAGTATCTTTATGCCTTTGTGTTTTCAAGTTCTTTGGATAAAGACCCAGCAGTGGAATAGCCGGATCATATGGTAGATCTATCCTTAATTTTCTGAGGCTACTCCAAACTGCTTTCCATAGTGGCTGCACCACTTTGCACTGCCACCAGCAGTGAACAAGGGTTCCCTTCTCTCCACACCCTCCAACATTTGTTGTTTCCTGTCTTGTTAATTATAGCCATTCTGACTGGAGTGAGGTGATACCTCATTGTAGTTTTGATTTGCATTTCTCTGATAGCTAATGATGTTGAGCATCTTTTCATATGCCTGTTGGCCATCTGTATTTCTTCTTTGGAGAAATCTCTGTTCAGATCTTTTGCCCATTTTCTAATTGGATTGTTGGTTTTTTTGTTGTTGAGCTGTATGAGTTCTTTGTATATTTTGGATATTAACCCCTTATCTGATATGTGGTTTGCAAATATCTTCTCCCAATTGTTAGGTTGTCTTTTCGTTTTGTTGATGGCTTCCTTTGCTGTGCAGAAACTTTTTAGTTTGATGTAGTCCCATTTGTTCATTTTTTCTTTTGTTTCCCTTGCCTGGTCAGACACGGGACTTGAAAATATGCTGCTCAGATCAATGTCATAGAGCGTACTGCCTATGTTTTCTTCTAGAAGTCTCATGGTTTCGGGTCTTACATTCAAGTCTTTAATCCATTTTGAGTTGATTTTTGTGCACGGTGTAAGGGAATGGTCTACTTTCATTCTTTTGCATGTGGCTGTCCAGTTTTCCCAACACCATTTATTGAAGAGACTCTCCTTTCTCCATCGTATGCTCTTGGCTCCCTTGTCGAATATTAGCTATCCATAAACGTGTGGGTTTACTTCTGGGCTCTCAATTTTGTTCCATTGATCTGTGTGTCTGTTTTTGTGCCAGTACCAAGCTGTTTTGGTTACTATGGCTTTGTAGTATAATTTGAAATTGGGGAGTGTGATACCTCCAGCTTTGTTCTTTTTTCTCAGGAATCCTTTGGCTATTCAGGGTCTTTTGTTGTTCCATATAAATTTTAGGATTCTTTGTTCTAATTCTGTGAAAAATGTTGTTGGAACTTTGATAGGGATTGCGTTGAATCTATAGATTGCTTTAGGAACTATGGACATTTTAACAATGTTAATTCTTCCAATCCAAGAGCACGGAATATCTTTCCATTTCTTTGTGTCTTCTTCGATTTCTTTCACCAATGTTTTATAGTTTTCGGTGTACAGATCTTTCACCTCTTCCGTTAAGTTTATTCCTAGGTATTTTATTCTTTTTGTTGCAATTGTAAATGGGATTGCATTCTTAATTTCTCTTTTTGCTAGTTCGTTGTTAGTGTATAGAAACGCAACAGATTTTTGTACATTGATTTTGTATCCCACAACTTGACTGTATTCCTTTGTTTTTTCTAAAAGTTTTTTAGTGGACTCTTTAGGGTTTTTTAGATATAAAATCATGTCGTCTGCAAAGAGTGACAGTTTCACTTCTTCTTTTCCAATGTGGATCCCATTTATTTCTTTTTCTTGCCTGATTGCTCTTACTAGGACTTCCAATACTATGTTAAATAAGATTGGTGACAGTGGGCATCCTTGTCTGGTTCCTGTTCTTAGAGGGATAGCTTTCAGTTTTTCTCCATTGAGAATGATATTTGCTGTGGGTTTGTCATATATGGCCTTTATTATGTTGAGGTATTTTCCTTCTATACCCAATTTATTTAGAGTTTTTACCATAAATGGGTGCTGTATCTTGTCAAATGCTTTCTCTCCATCTATTGAGATGACCATGTGATTTTTATTCTTCATTTTGTTACTGTGGTGTATCACGTTGATAGATTTGTGGATGTTGAACCATCCCTGCAACCCCGGAATGAAACCCACTTGATCATGATGTATGATCTTTTTAATGTACTGTTGTATTCGATTTGCTAGTATTTCGTTGAGGATTTTTGCATCGATGTTCATCAGTGATATTGGCCTGTAATTTTCTTTTTTTGTGTCGTCCTTGTCTGGTTTTGGTATCAGGATAATGTTTGCTTCATAGAAGGAGTTAGGAAGCCTCCCCTCCTCTTCAATTTTTTGGAAGAGTTTGACAAAGATAGGTATTAAGTCTTCTTTGAATGTTTGATAGAATTCACCAGGGAAGCCATCTGGCTCTGGACTTTTATTTTTTGGGAGGTTTTTAATTTCTGTTTGGATCTCCTTACTGGTTATCGGTCTATTCAAATTTTCTACATCTTCTTGGTTCAGTTTTGGAAGGTTGTATGTTTCTAAGAATTTATCCATTTCTTCTAGATTATCCAATTTGTTGGCATATAATTTTCATAGTATTCTCTTATTATCTTTTGTATTTCTGAGGTGTCCGTTGTAACCTCTCCTCTTTCATTTCTGATTTTATTTATTTGAGCCTTCTCTCTTTTTTTCTTGGTGAGTCTAGCTAAGGGTTTGACAATTTTGTTTATCTTTTCGAAGAACCAGCTCTTGGTTTCATTAATTTTTCTATTGTTTTTTTACTTTCTATTTCATTTATTTCTGCTCTGATTTTTATTATTTCCTTCCTTCTGCTGATTTTGGGCTTTGTTTGTTGTTCTTTTTCCAGTACCTTTAGGTGCACTTTTAGATTGTCTATTTGGGATTTTTCTTCTTTGTTGAGGTAGGCCTGAATTGCTATAAACTTCCATCGTAGAACCGCTTTTGTTGTATCCCACAGATTTTGGCATGTCGTGTTTTCATTTTCATTTGTGTCCAGGAATTTTTTAATTTCTTCTTTGATATCTTCATTGACCCAATCATTGTTCAGTAGCATTTTGTTCAATCTCCACATTTTTGTGGCTTTTCTGGTTTTCTTTCTGTAGTTGATTTCCAGTTTCATAACTTTGTGGTCAGAAAAGATGCATGGTATTATTTTGATCTTTTTAAATTTATTGAGACTTGTTTTGTGGCCTAATATGTGATCAATCCTGGTGAATGTTCCATGGGCATTTGAAAAGAATGTGTATTCTGTGGTTTTTGGATGGAATGTTCTGTATATATCTACTAAGTCCATCTGGTCTAATGTGTCCTTTAAGGTGAGTGTTTCCTTATTGATCTTCTGTTTGGATGATCTATCCATTGGTGTAAGTGGAGTGTTAAAGTCCCCTACTATTATTGTGTTACTGTCTACTTCTCCTCTTATGTCTGTTAATAATTGCTTTATATATTTAGGTGTTCCTATGTTGGGTGCGTAGATATTTACAAGTGTTATATTTTCTTGTTGGATTGTTCCCTTTATCATTATGTAGTGCCCATCTTTGTGTTTTATTACAGTTTTTGATTTAAAGTCTATTTTGTCTGATATAAGTGTTGCTACCCCTGCTTTCTTTTCTTTGCCCTTGCATGGAATATCTTTTTCCATCCTTTCATTTTCAGTTTGTGAGTGTCTGTAGGTCTGAAGTGTGTCTCTTGTATGCAGCATATACATGGATCTTGCTTTTTTTATCCAGTTGGCCACCCTATGGCATTTGATTGGAGCATTTAATCCATTGACATTTAAAGTAGCTATTGATAAATATGTATTTATTGCCATTTTGTCACTTTTTCTTTTTTTGGGTGTTTTAGTAGTTCTTCTCAGTTCCTTTCTTTTTCTCTTGCTCTCTTCACTTGTGGTTTGATGGCTATCTTTAGTAATATGTTTGATTTCTTTTGTCTTACTTTTTTTGCTGCTTGTTATAGGTTTCTGGTTTGTGGTTACCATGAGGATCCTATTTAATATACTATGCATATAACAGTCTATATTGAGTAGATCGACTCTTTAGCTTGACCTCTTTCTAAAAGCTCTACTTTTTCACTCCTCTCCTCCCACATTATATGTTTTTAACATCATATATAGTCTTTTGTTTAGTGTGTGTATATCCATTGCTCTCTTATCATTGAAACAGGTAATTTAGTACGTTTGTCTTTTAACCTTCATATTACTTTCACAGGTAGTTGATCTGCTGCCTTTACTATACTTTTACCTTACAAGTGATTTTATTGCCTGTTTTTTCTTGTTGTTGTTTTGTGTTTTTTTGATAATTTTTTTCTTTTATCTCTATTTGTTGTCGTTACTTTCCCACTTAAATAAGTCCCTTCAGCATTTCTTATAGAACTGGTTTCTTAGTGATAAACTCCTTTAATTTTTGCTTGTCTGGGAAGCTCTTTATCTCTCCTTCCATTCTGCATGACAGCCTTCATGGATAGAGTATTCTTGGTTGTAGGTGTTTTCCTTTTAGCACTTCAAATATGTCATGCCATTCTCTTCTCGCCTATAGGGTCTCGGCTGAGAAGTCCGCTGACAGCCTGATGGGCTTCCGTTTATGTGTCACTTGTGGCCTTTCTCTTGCTGCTTTTAGGATTCTCTCTTTGCCTTTAATTTTAGACATTTTGATTATAATATGTCTTGGTGTGGGCCTCTTTGGGCTTCTCTTGTTTGGAGCTCTCTGTGCTTCCTGAACTTGGATGTCTGTTTCCTTCCTCAGGTGAGGAAAAAATTTTCCTCTATTATTTCGACAAATAAATTTTCTGCCCCTTTGTCTCTCTCTTCTCCTTCTGGGACCCCTATAATCCAAATGTTAGCACGCTTGATATTGTCCCAGAGTTCCCTTACGCTGTTCTCAGTCTGTCTAATTCTTTTTTCTCTTGTCTGTTCTGCTTGGGTGATTTCCTCTGGTCTTTCGTCTAGCTCACTGATCTGTTCTTCTGCTTCGTCTACTCTGCTATTGAGTCCCTCTAGTGAATTTCTCATTTCAAGTATTGTATTCTTCATTTCTGATTGGTTCTTTTTTATATCTTCCAGTTCTTTGCTGATGTGCTCACTGTGTTCATCCATTCTTCTCTGCATATCTGTGAGCATCCTCACTATATTTCGTTTGAATTCCTTGCCAAGGAGGTCACTAGTTTCTGTTTCACTTAGTTCTTTTTATGGTGTTTTGTAGTGTTCCCTTGCTTGGAAAGTATTCCTTTGCCTCCTCATTATGCCTCTTTCTCTGTGTGATTTTCTTTGTACTAGGTGAGTCGGCTATGTCTCCTGATCTTGGAGAAGTGGCCTTATGTATGAGATGCCTTATGAGGCCCAATGGTGTGTTTCCCTCTCGTCACCAGACCATAAGAACCAGGAGTGACCCCTTTGTGGGCTACTTGTGTTCTTCTGCTGTGGCAGGGTTGCTCCCACTGCAGGTACCCAGGGAGTCTGATCTTTCCTTCCCTGGCCAGCTGTTTGTAAATCCGGTTTGGAGGGGCCTCAGCACTGTTGGCTACAAAGTCTATCAGCACACTCTTATTGCAAGTGTTCTCTTAATTGGGTTGGTACCCAGTGTAGCTGTTGCTAGGCTCAGCGGCGTACAGTTGTGATAGGCCTGAGGCCAACAAGGCTGATGTCAGTTCTCTTAGGAGTGCAGCTGAGTGGGGTTAGCCCTTGGCATGGAGGCACTCAGTTGTTTCAGGCTTTGGAAGGTGGGGCTGACCCTTTTTATGGCTATTTGTGAAGCACAAGTCTTCTGCCGCTGATAAGCCTCACCCCCCTCTGGACCACATACACTGTCAACACAGTCCTGGTCGTGCACACTTCTCAACCCCCTAGAGCCTACCCCACTGCCACACTGCAGAGGCCCCCACCTCTGACCCAATGGCCCCCACAGTTCACCTGGTCCTCACACAAGCCCTACCCCACAGAGGCAGACACCCTTGCCTGCCTGTAGAGGATCAAGGCACTCAGTCAATGCAGGCTGAAAAGTAGCCTGAGGGCTTGCTGTTAGGTGGGGCCAGTCCCTAGGGTGGGTTGCCTGCCCTGTCTGAACTGGATTAAATCTGTGCTCTAGTGGGTGTGGCAGACCCCTGGGTTAACAGCCCAAGGGAGGCACCTCAATGGCCCCCACCTGTGTCCGTATCAGCACGCCTGGACCAGCTCAGAACAATGGCCCCCACCAATGTCTCAGTCTCAGGAAAGGATCCTCCTCTCACCAAGATGCCCACAGAGCCCACTAGGTGAGTCTCGTTTCACCAAAGGACAGTCAGCCTTCTCTCTGGTGATTTTAGGTTGCTGCAATGAGTGAGTTTGTGCGTGGGCCCTTTATGACCCGGATCTTTTTGGCTTTCGGCCGATAGCTTTTCTGGGGTGTCCTCGCTGCAGTTAATAGCCAGCAAAGCCAGACAGTAAGACCCTCATCTCAGTTGGGCTGAGTCCAAAGGATAGTTATAGCAGTATTGCCCCCACTCCGGAGCTCACTCCTCCAGGGAAGGCTCATACATTAGGTTGGCTCCCGCCTGGCCAGCTGAGAAGCTCCGCTGCTCCCAAAGGTGGCTTTTATCCTCTCCGGCCGGAGTTACTGCCTCTTCTGCTTTCGTCAGGGCTGTCCCTTGTTGTGAGGGTTCTTTTTATCCAGTTTTCAGTTTTCAGTCCAGGGTGATTCTTCCCAACATTATTGTAACCTGGTTGTGTTCGTGGGAGGAGGCGAGTTCAACGTCTGCTCACAGCGCCATCTTGACGAGCACTATTGTCTATTGCTTCTTGACGTGTCTCTGAGATGTGCAGAAAAGCCATGTTTAGCCTAGTAAGTTAGGGGAACAGTTCTCTTTAGAAATTCACTGTGAGAACAGTAATGAGAAAACCTACGTCATGGAGCTAGAAAAACAATTAGCTAGACCAACTTGGATTCACTTTTCTGAATATAATGTATGACAAAATGATTCTGGGTAAAAATGAACATCAACTGGTTTCCCATCTGTCAAGAGAACTTGCCGTGAGAAGGTATACAATTTAATACTAGTTCATTCAATACTGTTATTCGAATTCCCGTTTGACTAACACTCAATGAACTCATGTTTGCAAAATTGTTGATTAATAGCTCTTATTTTTTTATGTTGTTAAATTATTTGAGTCTTGAATTAAAAATTGGCTATTGGTTATTAATACAACCAAGGAAGAAAGTTGTCTCCAGTTTCTATACCTCAGAAGAGAAAAGACTGGAAAATATATGAAGCAGAAAAAAACATACATTTTTGAAGAATGTGCCAAATTTCATTAAGCTTCTTTATGATAAGATTGAATTAGAAGAAACATTTCTGAACTAGCTGTTATCTAACTTAATCATATAAACTTAATTTGGAATGTTTTTTTTTTTGAAGAAGATAAAACTCTTGGAAGAGAAATTGCTTAAATACACTTTCAAGTGCAGAATGTTGTGTAAGTTCAAACCACATTATTTTCTTAGAGTAGTTGAAGCATGAATGACACTAACAGCACAGATTGCTAATTTTTTTAGTCTTTAAAACATATATAATGGTTAATATGAAAAATACTAGGTAACATATGTGCTTCCCGGAGGGCCCAATGTTAGCATTACAACGCTACAGCTTTAACTCCCAGGAGGAAAGGTAAAACATTATTCCATTGAAGTACATATATTTTAACCTTGCCTTTTTCTAGACCCTAGAGAAACCGTTACTTGTTTAACTACATCAAAGATAGTTTCCTGAAATTGATGGATATAAATTTTTATGCGTCTGTTTGAAAGGGCACCATTTAAGAATCTGCAGCTCACTGGGGTGCCAGTTGCATATCAGTGCTGACAGATCTTGGCGGAGAGTAATTACAGACGTTGGTCTCAACATACTGCAAATTCACGTACTCTGGAGTTGCTGTTCGCCTCTTATCGAAGCCTCTCAAGGGCGTGCATTTGTAAAATACAGGCCTGATTCTCTTCTGTTTAGATTACATTCATTAGTCGTTTTCATTTTGTAGCTGTTAAGCCAACAAATTAATATTTAAACATATAAGATTTAAAACTTACTTGAAAAGCCTGTGCTGATGAATTATTATATAGTTTGTGCTTCTTTTCCATATCTTCTTGTTTCCTCCAGAAGTAATTTGAAGCCAAGTAATGTGCTTCAGTATATTTGCGCACTAAGTGTAGCCCCTACAAATCCTGAAAATAAAGTGATTCTTTCGCTTCATGAAAAAATTGAGAAATAACAGAGTTACATATAGAGATTTGGTACCTTGCTTACACAATGGCATCACTTTCAATTTGCAAAAGCTTCAACATCTTAGTTAAGTTTTTAAAACTTGCAAAACTATTTTCTACTCAGCCATCCTTAGTTTGTCTTTACATGAAAATACGCTTTTGACATGGGCAATTGGAACAGCAGAAAGGGACAATTGGCATAGATAGCCTCACTTGCGTCAAAATCAAATCGTTCCAATCTTAGGGTGCCAATCAACCTTAGAATGCCCTTGGATTAACATGAGTAAAACGCTACTGTTCCAAAATGCCAAAGGATACTAAAATGGAGCAAGAGCTATCAAATTACAGCCAGGATCATTTTTTCATACTCTGATTACCTGACTTAAATGTTTAAAAATCAGGACTCAAATTATTTAATGAGAGATTGGATTCCAAAAAAGTTTTGGAAACCATGTATCTTTTCAATCATTCCTATTATTTATTTGATTATATTTTAAAATAACAAATGTAATAAAATTGAACAGAGAAGATGCACATAAGGATATTTATTTAATGAGATAATTATAACTTTTTGATAACATATTAACTATACTTCTCAATAAGATGCCCATATTCACAATAATAGTTGTACAGGTAATAATCTCTCTCTTTCAAAATATAGCAAGATTGCAATACTAAAAGTGAAACATTGTAGAAGATAAGGAACTCTGCCTGTTTCATACCTTTTGTTCTCACCTAGAGATTGTAATATTTTTTTAAAAACATCTTTCTAAGATCTTTATTCTTTACTCTTTAAAGTTTTAAGGATTTGGCGAAATTTTTTACCAGTCTTAAGGAATCTTAGCACTTCAAATTTTACCTCTCCCTAAGCGATGTAGCATAATGGGAAGATCAGGGGTGTAGGAATTAACATGACAGTTTCAAGCCCTACCTTCACCTGTAACCTTGGACAGTTCACTTCTCTGTGCCTCAGTTTTCCTACCTTTAAAATAGAAAGTATAGTACCTATCTTGTGGGGTTGCTGTCATGTTTGAAAAAGATAACGTATATAAGGCAACCTGAACAGAAGTTGAGGCATAACAAATGTTAACTAAATTTATTATTTTATCTATGTGTGTACATATGTGTGTTCTACGTCAACAATTTATTCTGTAGGCGATATAGGATTTCCTGGAACTGCTTATACTCTTTCAAGTGCTGATATTTTCCTTCTCGTCAGGGAATAGCATGCACTTTGAAAAAATAATGTTTTCCATCTTTCTTTTATCAGTAAATTTTATTGAGTGCCTAGGTAGAATTAAGATACTGTGTTAAGCCCTAGTACATGAAAAGATGCTCAACATCACTAGTCATTAAGGAAATACAAATTAAAACCACAATGAGCCATCACCTCATGCCTATTAAAATGGCCATCATCAAGAAGACAAGAGCTAACAAAGCTTGTGTGGATGTGGAGAAAAGGGAACCCTTGTGTACTATCAGTGGAATTGTAAATTGGTGCAGCCATTATGGAAAATGGTATGGAGGGTCCTTAAAAAGCTAAAAATAGAACTACCATATGATCCAGCAATTCCACTTCTGGGAATATATCCAAAGGTAAAAAATCCCCACTAACTCAAACAGATACCTCTACCCCATGTTCACAGCGGCATTAGTTGCAATAGCCAAGACATAGAAACAACCTAAGTGTCCATTGATGGATGAATGGATAAAGAAGCTATCTTTCTAAGATATATTACTATTATTTAGCCATAAAAATCAAGGAAATCCTACCATTTGCAACAACACAGATGGACCTTAAAAGCATTATGTTGAATGGAATAAGTCAGACAGAGAAAAACAACTACTGTATGATCTTACTTATAAGTGGAATAGAAAACAAACGAACAACGCCCCCCCCCAAACTCAAAGAAAAAGAGATCAGATTTATGGTCACCACAGGCCAGGGTGGGAGGAGAGGGAACTGGAGGAAGGTGGTCAAAATATATAACTTCCAGTTATAAGATTTATTCTGCAGGCAACATAGAATTTCCTGGAACTGCTTATACTCTTTCAAGCGGCGATAATTTCCTTCACATCAGGGAATACTAGGGATGTAATGTACAACTCATGACTGTAGCTAACACTGCTATGTGCTACACAGAAAGTTGTTGAGAGAGTAGATCCTAAGAGTACTCATCATAAGGAGAAATTATTTTTCTTTTCTTTTTATTGTATCTATATGAAATGATGCAGGTTAACTAAACCTATTGTGGTAATCATTTCACAATATATGTAAATAAAATCATCATGCTGTACACCTTAAAACTTACACAGTGATGTATGTCGATTATTTCTCAATAAAACTAGAAAAACAAAAGATACTGTGTTAGGCACTGAGGCAGCCACAGACATGAATCAGACTCAGGATCTATCTTGACAGAACTTAGAGAAAGTTAGAGACATAACATATGTACAAATACAACTATCGTACCAAATGTGAGATGATAAGCCTTAACAGTCACCAGAAGACAGAGTGCCGTGGATATTCAGAGCAGAGGGAGGGTACCTGCCATTCGGAGTAGGGATGGGAGGCGTCTGTGTGCATGGATGAAGGCATTTGAGGGTGACCTTGAAGTAAAGCTAAGATTTGAGCCTGCGTCATTGGAGAAAGGAAGATTCTAGACAGTGAGCATAGCCTGAGTAAAACAAAAAAATGTACGCTGTATAGGGACTAATAAGTATACTTGCCTGTATATTAGAATGCAAGGAAAAGATGAAAAGGTTGGAAAAGGAGGCTGGGATCAAATAGAAAATCTTGAATATCAAGTAAGGAGTGTCTCCTTTTTCTTTCGATTGACTGACTATAGTGTCTCTTTTTGTTTCTGTTAACTCCTCTCTACATATTCAAAACGGCTCGGTCTCTGTCCTGGGCCATCTGACTGATGGAATTTCACAGTGCCAGCTCAGGCTTAGCTTTCTTTTGAATTCCCTTTGTGCTGTCTCTCATTTCCCCCCTCAGCTTTAGCTCATAGGCTTATTCTGCAGTTGCAGAACCAAAGTTAGAGATAAATATCGACTAGCTCTCTTGGTCTTGGAATGAGTCAGGGCCAGTTTGTCTCCTTCTCTCTGGACATCTCATAGACGCCACGTCCATGGAACCCAATGGACCACTGAAAGGCAGAAGGACAGAGACTGAAAGATGTCCAGGAACATGCTGTTTTCAGCACAGTGAAAGGTGGGGAGGGCGAAGAGGAGAGGGGGACGGAGGGAGTCTAGTCGGGGGGATGTGTGTTTGCATAAATCAAAACAAGATGCATTTGTTCACCTCAGTGCTTTTGTTTCGCTTCCCAGAATTGAATGATGTGATATTTTGCCAATTTCAAAAGCTTCCAGTTGGACTTCAGGTTAAATCAAAAAGACATTTTTTACTAGAAAATAATGTCATGTGAATAACACTTAGCTGTCCTACATGTGCATAAACAGCTTAGTAAACATCATTTTTTCCACAAGAAAATTCAGAAGGTCACAGAGGACAAATTGAGAACACTGAAGGTACATAATACCCTTGTCTGCTACAGAGGAGCTCAACTCGACTGCTCATTGAAGTCACCTGGGAGGTCTTCAGATCTGCTGATGCCGGGGCCTCACCCCCAGATTGGTTTAGTGAATTTTAACCTTGCACATCATTGTAAAGTCCAGCCAGAGTTGAGAGCCAAGCAACCATTCCAGAGCCTCTTGTTTAGAAACCTCAGACTTAGAAGCATTAAGAGATTTGCTCGCATTGCTTATTAATAAAAAACCTAGGCCTACAACACAGTTCTCCAGAATCCCAGTGTTTGGGCTCCAAAGTTTGCTGTTTCCTCAGACATCATGAAATTTGGGGATTTATTATCTATTTATTTCTAACATTAAATTATGAAGGAAGGCATTTAGTCAACAAATTTTTATGTGTCATCCACTATTCCAGCTAAAGAGAATATAGCAGCAAACAGAATCCCTGCACTTAGTGAACTAACACGTGGTGGTGGAAAGGAGGGTGGAAAACCTACAATTAACATCGACAAGGAAGTGTAACAATAACTCAAGAGCAATATGGCATGTAGGGTGGTGAATTTGGGCAGCCTTTGTGTAGGCACTGTGCCTACTTGATGCTTGCTAGACATTGAGGATGTAGAGATTCAAAATAACCTGCCGATGCCAAATAACCGGACCTGAAACTTGAATAAAAATTGCCTGGAAATAAACATGGAAGGGAATTTCAAGCTAAAGAATTAGTTTGTGCAAAGAAATGAATTTGTGAGAGAAAAGTGGTACCTTCAGAGGGTTTCCAAGCAGTTCTATAGTGCTGGAACAAAAAAATGCAAGGGGTTAGAAAAAGATAGACTTCAATCAGATAATGAAGGGCCTTATATGACTTGCAAGCGAATTGGTTGCTTTCCTCCTATGGGAGTGTTTTTCGAACTATGTTATGTGTTATGTTATTACCTGGAGAATTTATAAAACTGAAGATTCCTGGCCTATCTCTGGTATGTCTGATCTAGTGATTCTAATGGTAACGATCTGCTCTACTTTGAGAAATACTGCTCTGAATGATCGTGAAGCATTAAAAAAATTTAATGTAGGAAAACATAACTGATTTTGATGTAACAGTTAACACTGGGGAAAGCATAGAAGATATATTGGGGGCAGAATGGCATATTTGATAAGGAAGTTATGACAGTATGGCAAGAGGGAGATATTGAGGGCCTTTCCTAGGGCAGTGGTGGAAACAAATAGAAAGTAGGAAATGGACATTGAAAATATTTAAGAGCTAAAATTGACAGGCAGCAGGACTTAGGAGTGGAGCTAATGTAAGTAAGGAAGAGGGTGGAATATAGAATTGCTTGCAGGCATTGATTCTGAATAATTGGATGGAAGGTACTAGCAGCAGAAAGATGAGTTCAGACTTGGGCATATTCATTTCTAAATGAGGTTCAACACCACCTCAGCGGTCCATTGTACATACCAATCTGCATCTCAGGAGAGAAGGATGTCCAAAGACATTGATTTAATGATTGTCAATATGTATGTAACACTTAGATTTCGTAAAGAAGATCAAGAAGAAATTATGAAAGAGGTAGAAAGAATGAAAGCAGAGAGGAGAGAATTTCAAGAAGTAAGTGCTCACTTGTGAAGAATACACAAAGAAGCTGAGTAAAATATCTTGAAGTTGGGAATTTAAAAGCCATTGGTGAACTCTGTGAGAGAAAATGGTGATAACCTAAATTTTGTGAATTGGCACTAAAAGGGAAGATTAGAGGTTGTGGCAACAAATATATGTTGATATCTAAGAATGAGAGCTCTTACACACACACAAACATACACAATCTTTCTGTAGCCTATTATAAAAATTGTTCTTTCTTTGTATACACTTCACAATTGAAGTTTGAAGAATGTAAGTTGTGTGAAGAAAAGAAAATTTGAATTACGGAACTAATCCTCATGATCCAGTAGAATAGTAAATATTTGTGTAAGAAGTTACTGGAATCACAAAAGTGGCTTGATGTACTTTAAAAGAAACACAGAGACTCACCTGAAAGCTTATTTCCGATTTTCATATCTCCAGTTTTTATTTAAATAAAGACAAAAACTTGTTGATTTCAGTTATACAAGTAGATGTCTTCCATAATATTTTTTGTAGAACCATCAGAAATTTTTAGAAAAGGAAAAATAATATGGAACATATATGTCAAATATTTCAGGAAGAATAAGCACAAATATTCAGAATGTCTTCAGAAATTTAATACCTAAGTCTCCGTGAGCTTTAGCATGACAAACATTTCACATCTTAACTCTAGTTCACTGTGATATGCTTCGGCAAGCTTCACTTGGATCCATCCAATTTCTGCTTGAGGATAGGGACAAATCTACCTTGGGTATTTTCTAATATCTCCCTATATTTTAATAGTAGATTATATTCTAAAAGGACTTAGGGAAGTGCTCTTCAATAGAAACATAATGCAAACCACTCTTTTAATTTTAAATTTTCTAGCGGGCACATTAAAAAGGCAAGAACACATAAAAATAGGCAAAACTAATTTTAATAATATATTTTGTTTATCACAATATATCCTAGATACTATCCTATCAATATGTAATCATTATAAAAATTATTAATAAGATATTTTGCATTCATTTTTCCCCTAAATTCTTCAAAATCTGATGTGTATTTTAATCTACAGCACATCTCAATTCAGATTACCCACATTTTAAGTGCTAAACGGCCACCTGTGGCTAATGACTCATATAGGATGGGGCAAACAGAGTATTTACTGTAAAGACAGTGTCTTGTTATGTATAACTCAAACTGAATGTTATAATTACATAGTTAATTTTCACCCAAGTTAAAATGTTTCTTTCTGTTATTTTACTGTAAAATGACCAATGTGAGTAGCTAATGTGAAAAGATGTCTTCAATAATTCATTAATTATTTCAAAAAAAGTTGTCTAGCACCTATGATATGCTGTACTTTTGTTAGGAGTTTGGAATATAAGGGTAAATGAGACAATTATGCCTACAATAGCACACTCATTCTAGCAAAGAAGATAAGACCTATATGCAATACTTGATTTGAACAGAGGGAATTTTAAACGGCACTTGGTAAGTCATTGCTTCGAAAAACGACACGTTAGCAGTTTAGGCTCAAGAACTCTGAAGATTCAGCAAGGCACAGGTTCAACTCTGGCAAGAATTAGAATAATGTTTGTGAAGATGACAGACTTTGAACTGGGTTTCAAAGTACGGATGAGGTATGATTTGGTGGAAAATGGAAAATCTAGATTCAGGGAGCAAAACTAATAAAATCATGGAAATGGGAAAGAGTGTGACAGGGAAGAGGAAGAGGAAAACAGTCAGTTGCCTGGAGAGGAGGGCTAATGAAAGAAAAATAAGATATAAAAAATGATTGCGGTTTGGACAGAGGAGACATTTTTCCTTGCCTTGAATGGAAACCTATTGTAATACTGTTCATAAAAGTCTCCTTAGAAGATTATAATGTGGAAATTTTCATGCACTATTGCCTTGAATAAACCCTTGATGGAAAAATCTCATGCCAAAGGCAATATACTTTAAAACAAATAAACATCCTTCAGGGCTTCTTGAGTACAGCATGAGGCAACTCCATATTTATCCCATCTCCTTTGGGTTTCTATTGTTGTACAGAAGATAACCTAGAGATGTTAGAGTAATCTTAAGTATCATCAACTCTCAAGGGGGAAATTTGTTATTTATACCAAGTATGAAGTACTATACCAACAATTTCGAAAAAATTGTTCCTAACTCTTAAATACTTCTACTTCTTGTATTTTGTGGAAGGAAATAACCAGAAAGATCTACACTGACGTATGCACAGGGATATACTGCATTTAGAACAATAGCAAACTTAAAACACTCAATGTCCATCATTTAGTCATTAATTAAATATATTTTAGTTCACTAATACTATGTGCTGTTATGAAAATAAACATCATGTTTTTAAAGATTATCAGATTACATGGGGAAATACTCATGATGTTATTCTTAACTTTTATTGAAATGTAGGCACATAAAATTATACAAATCATGAGGACACAACTGGATGAATTTTTTACAACATTACAAGAGCTATGTAGCCAGTGCTTATATCACTAAATAAAATAATACCAGCTCACTACAAGCTCTTCTTATGCTCCCTTCACCACCACTTTTAACAACGTAGATTGGTTTTTCTTCTTCAAGTTTTTTAACTGAAATTGTAGAGAATATATTCTTTTGTGTTTGACCTTTTGACCAATATTATATTTGGCAGATTTAATCCACGCTGTTGCATGTAGTTTACTTCCTTAATTATCATTACTGAATAGTAGTCCATTATATGAATGTACAAAACTTTATTTATCCATTCTGCATTGAAGGACATTCAAGATGGTTTTAGTTTGAACTATTATGAATAGTGCTTTTAGGAACTTCTTTTTCATGTAACTTTCATGAATCATGTGCACATTTCCACTGGGCATATGAGTAAGAATGAAATTGCCAGATCATAGGGTGCCAATAGGTTCAACTTTCGTAGCTATTAACAGCAGTTTTTTGTTTTTTTTTTTAAAGATTGGCACCTGAGCTAACAACTGTTACCAGTCTTCTTTTTTTTGTTTTTCTGCTTTTTCTCTCTGAATCCCCCCAGTACATAGTTGTATATTTCAGTTGTGGGTCCCTCTAGTTGCGGCATGTGGGACACCGCCTCAACGTGGCCTGATGAGCAGTGCCATGTCCGCGCCCAAGATCTGAACCATCGAAACCACGGGCCAACGAAGCGGAGCATGTGAACTTAACCACTCGGCCATGGGGCCGCCCCAACAGCAGTTTTTAAAAGTGATTGTACCAATGTTACTCTGCCAGCTGTGCCTCAGAGTCCTAGTTGCTCCACGTCCTTGGTATACATTTAGTCTTATCTGAAATTTTCCTTTAAGCAATTTTAGTGGGTAAGAACTAATATTGTACTTTGTTTTTAATTTGAATTTTCCCTAATGTCTAATGAATTTGATTATCTTTTTATAACTTTATTAGTCATTGTGAAATCAGTCATGTGAAATTCTTGTTCAAGTCCTTTTGCCATTTTTCTATTTAAGTATCTGCTTTTTTTCTTTATGATTTATATATGCTGAACATTAGCCTTTTTGGGGGGTATATGTATTAAAATGTTTTTCCTTTTGGAGCTGGCTTTTAATGGTATTCTTTTGCATCAGTTATACAGGATTGGCCAACTGAAAATACCCACAAGATTCTTCCGAGGTTACTCAGCTAAGGCTTTAATAAAGATAAAGGTTATGGTTGAGCAGGAGAAAGAAAGCACAGTCAAGCATTGGCATCTCAAGAGACTTCCAGATGCAGTCTTCAGGGTTCTTTCTGAGTCACTCAGGATATTGTCTTCAGATCATGAACCACTAGCGTTTGTATGATGAAATTTGTTAAGTGCCCGGTTCCATGCTCAGAGCGATAAATATAGCATTGATCAAAACAGACAAATTCCTTACCTTCGTGGAACTTATTTATATTTCAGTTGTTGAAAGGGATACAAATGTATAAACAAATAAATGTGCAAACTATCAGAGAATGATATGTACAATGGACAAGAATAATGTAAGCTTATGTGAATAGGGCATGTTTGCTGTGGTAGGAAGGGCAGGAAGAAGTAAAGGCTCTTTAATAACATGATGTTTGAGAAGAGACCTGAAGAAAATGACAGAACAAGCAGTGCAGCTATATTTGGGAAGGCTTTTCCAGGCTGAATAAATAGAAAGTGAAAATATTCATGCAGGAGCAAGCATGGAATTCTCAAATTCAAGTTAGTGTGGTTAAAATAGAATGAGCTGGGATAGGGCGGGGAGAATCGTAGGAGATAAGGGAGGGATAGCAAAAACTGCTAAGATGTAGTAGTCATGGCAATAGTTAATTGAGATGGGAAAAATCATTGTAGCGTATTAAACAGGAAAATGACATGATAAGATATATGCTTTGAAGGCTTACTTTGGCTGCTGTTTTGAGAATAACTTTTAGGAAGGCAGTGGCGGAAGCAAGGTGTTCATCTAGGATGCTACAGTGATAATTCAGGAGAGATATAAGGATAGTGTTAGACCAGGGAGGAATGGTACAGATATATTTTGAAGACAGAACATTTATGGTTTGACGATGAATTGGAATCATGTAAGAGAGCAGTCAGTCATGACTTCTAGGTTGTATTCTATTCCACTGGTTACTGGAAGAATGGACTTACTATTTCCTCACTTGGAGATTGTGGGATGAAGGTGTTTTAGAAGATGCACTGGTTGGTGGAAATTAATTTAAGGGTAAGAAAAGTCCTAGCGCTTCAGTTTACCAGACAGGCTACAAATTTAAAAGTGTTAATGGTGACCTGGATTATCTTTACAAGAACCCAAACTCAGGAAATTTCCTGGGAATAATTGATTTTAAAGAATTTAGCATCAATTAGAAGGACCATATTGTCTAGTTTTTTTCTTTAAATTTTCCTCACCTGTATAGAAGTTTCCTGAGGTATATTTAAAAATGATTTTGAAATCATCAAATATTTTCTTTTCTCTTGGGAATGCAATTACTCTGGCTTATATCCATTTTGATGTCTTCCACATTTCTGCTAGATATACAGAACTTTTCTCACCAGTCATGTCTTAACATTTATAATAGTTAATATTTCAGGAAAACGCAGGTGTTTCTTCCCTCTTGGTTTCTTGTCTTTTATGTGTATCATATTTTATTATGGAGTTTTTTTGATGTTGCTATATTTAGTACTTTGAAGAAAAATATTTAAAGGATTATATGATGGATAAATGTGTTAATGGCTCTGATCTCTCAAATTTTTAACACATCTCTGGCAGAAATGTAGTCACTCATCTATAGGGTGTTAACAACTATTCATGTGGTGAATGGTTAATCCTAATTGTAGGGAGAATACCAAAAAGGAAATAAGTGCATAAAGAAAGTTATAATTGTAACTAGATACTAACTCAAAAGTTATTCTGTTATCTCCAGCCACCAACAGGGTTGCTAACTGACTAAAATAGGTCTCTATGTCCTATATTATTTATTTTTAGCATTTCTCATAGTCATTGTACTCTTTTAAAGATATAGCATTTCTTAAGCTTTATTAAGACCGTGGCATTAAATCAAATCAAGAAGTGGAATACATCTAGTTTATAAGACAATTCCAATAAATAAAAATTTGGGATCATATCTATAGGAATTTAAAAAATTCATTTATTTTCCCTTTACATTTATTCATCTATCCATTAAACCATGCATTGCTCAAAATTTGATGGGGATGTAATCTATACCAGGCACTGTTCTGGGTCTTGAGAGTACAGCAAGTAATAGAACAGACAAATACAAATATCCATACCTGCCTGGAGCTTACATTCTAGGGAAAGGGGTGTAGAATAAAAATGGTCAAATAAATAAGTTAAAATACAATATACCACGTTTAATAAGTGCCATGTCAAGAGAAGGAAAGTGAAATCAGGAATGCCGTAATTGGGCACAGGTGGGTATTGTTTGCAATGCACTTGGAAACAGATGAGGAATAGATTTCCTGGGAATGAGAAATAACCTGAGATTAGTCCTGATGGTCTCAGGGGGAGGGTGGAGGCGAGGCAGTAAGCTGCGGAAAACGGAAGGACAGACATCTTGCCAGGCACTTGCAGAATTCTGAGGGACACCTCTCCTCCCTTGCCAGAGACACAGAGGCCAGAAAGGTGTTGTCCTACTCAGAGCTTGCAGAGTTTCTCAGCTCCCTCTTGACTCCTGGGAGGGGAATTAGGGGGAAGAACAATATATTTTCCAATATCCAGACTGTTTTCACTTCATTTATATAATCCTTATTTTTTATTTTTTTCTGTTCTATGTGTGCATTAGAGCATGAGAGTTTGTCTTTGCCCTGAATTCTTCCAAAATTATAGAGCTCAAGGGTCATATGAGCTTTCAGTTCTTTAGAGAAAATGTACTACATGCAATCAAAATCCTCACATTAAAGTCTCTGCAGAGGAAATTTATCCCTGTCACTGGAGAAGAAAGAGGAAACTTAAGAGGTAAATCGAATGGAGGAAGCATTGAGAAAATTGTCAATAATATTTACACAAAAGTGTACTGCAATTTAGAAAGAAACTATCATAGTCATTTACATACAAAATATTTCCTGCTCTCCACCTTCCGGGTTTATGGTACATGTTCTAGTTTTCTATTGATGCATAGCAAGTGATCCTAAAAGTTAGTGGAGTAAACTATCAACAATTTGATTGTGTTCTCTATTATGTGGGTCAGACATTAAGGCAGGGCACAGTTGGAATGGCTCATCTTCACTCTATGATGACTGGTGCCACCTCAGTTGTGGTGGCTTCAGTGGCTGAATATAGCTGGATGACTTGACTGGAGCATTGTGGCTGGGGCCTCAGATCAGGCTGTTGGATGGGTTTTTCAGTTCTTTTCCGCTTTGTATCTGCTGGCCAGGCAATTCTCTCCACACATCCTCTCCATGTGTTTCACTGGGGCTTCCTCATACCACAAGCAGCCAGAGATGTTACATGGTAACTGGCTTCTCCTGGAGTCAGCATTCCAAGAGTAGGAAGTGGAATCTGCCCATCTCTTCAAGGCTGAGCCTGGAAATTGATACAAAGTCATTTCCTTATATTCTATTCAGAAAAGGAGTCACAAAACTTCTCCATATTCAAGGAGAGATGACATAAAACTGGCTTTTCAAGGAGAGGAGTGTCAAAGAATTTATGGTCACATCAGGACCACAAGTTTTGACCTCCTGGCAGTTGAGTGGGTCGTTGTGACTACTTCTGGTCAATGAGATGTGGACAGAATGGCCTGTGTCACTTTCAGACTAGGGCATTTATCTCCAATTCGAGACACTTCAAAGTCTCTTTTTATTAAACTGAATCAAAAGTGAGGAGACAGGGAGCAAAGGCCTCAGGCAATGGACATGTGCTATAAGTGAGAAATACGCCTTATTAATTTAAGGTGCTAAGATTTGGGAGTTGTTTGTAAGTAAGTGTACAAGAAAGTGTACAAGAACCTAGTCCACCTTGACTTATATGCAGCCTGTCTAACTACTTTCCTTATTATCCTCCCTAACTACTGAGATATGCTAACTTTATTATCAAGTGCAACTTCTAATCCTTTTTACATGTCAGAACGTACTTATTCAAAGAAAATTATTGTTGCTTCCTAGACATATTACATATGGCAAAACAACCAGAGAACAATTCAAATTCTTATTCCACCCTCTCTTTAGTGAAGCTAAGCAGAGAAAAATGGTTTTGAGCAGTATTTATTTTTCCCTGAATAGGCAAAGCATCTCAAGCAGAATTTACCTTTATTAAATTTTACTTGTTCTCTTGGCATTGTCATATTCCTGTCAATGTCTGATAATTCATTTCCCTTCTCATTTTTCTCCTTTAATTTCATCTACTTAAGTTTGCTTAGTGCAGGAATCAATTTCCAATGTTTTATATTTCAAGATAGCTTCATGTACTTTTAAGAACTATAAATGACAAGAAGTTACTTCAGTTTTACATTTAAAGTCATTTGCCAAATAGGAAGAAAATAATATATTTTTAAAAGCCACTTTTTATGCTTTAAGTATTTCATTTCAGAGAGGAGAAGCGTACAATGACCTTTCTGCCGATATTTTTGCAGCTGAGCTTGTTGTGCAGGATTAATTTAAATTGTATCTCTGATCTTTAGGTTAAAAGGACACCCAATGGATGGCAAACTCATTGGATTTGCATTTTTTTAAATGTCCTAAATTTGTAATCTTTAGAACAGTGGTAAGAAACAAACAAGTAAGCCAGTGCTTCAAATCCCAAACAAGGGACGACATGTCCCCAGCAAATGCTCTATGTTCAGGTAGCAAGCAGGAGGATGTTCAGGATGAGTTTTATCAGGTCAGTAAAGCATGGTTAGGACAAAAATTATAAGATTATGGAATGTCAAAATTAGAATTTACAAAAATCATATCTTCACCCAAATCACACATTCTTTCCTTAGTTCTCCCAAGGGATGATCATCTAGAATATGCTTGAATTCTCATGTGACAAGAAGATCAAAGGAACAGAAGCAACTCATTTTCTTTAAGGATAGCTCTAAATATTAGAAGGTACACTCTTTACTAGCATGAAATTTGCATCACTGTCGTATGTACTTGCACATATAATATCTGACCCTTACACGATATAGAACAGGTATGTCCCTCTCTTGTTTTTAACATCTGAAATTATCATTGCTTTGTCTACATGGTCCCTAATTAAAACACTCATGTACAAGAGTGTACTGAATGATTCAAGATAGGCACACATGTAACCACCATACAAATCAAGAAATAAAACCCAGTCAGCACTCAAAAGATGTCTATGTTTCCCTTCCAATAGCACTCCATCCTGCTTCGGTAGACGTATTCTGACTGGATATGTAAAAATTTCCTTTCTTTCTTTGTAGCTTTACCATTTATGTGCAATCCAATATGTCCTAGTTTTATCTGTTTTGAACTTTAAGTGGAATAACCTTATTTGTATTATTTTATGTCTTGGTTTTTGTATTCAGCTTTACAGTTGTAAACTTGATCATGTTATTGTGTAGTAATAGTTTGGGTTTTTTTGTACTTTATGGTATGCTTTTGCATGAACATATTACAAGTTATTTTTTTCCCTAAAGCCAGTAAACATCATTGTACAAGTGTCCTGAACATGTAAGTGTATTCATTTCCATAGGATATATACCCAGAAGTGTGGTTTTCTTATCGTAGGATATACATATCTTAAATTTTACTAGATATTGGCAAAATATTTTTTAAAGTAATTATTCCAATTTACACTCTCACCAGCAGTGTACAAAAATTCCTTTTGCTCTACATCCTTCCAACATCTGTGGTATCAGATGTAAAATTTTTGCCCAATATGATGAGTGTGATTTTAATTTGTATGTCCCTGGTGATTATTGAAGTTGATCATATTTTCCTATGTTTATTGGCTATTTGATTTTTCTTTTTTGTAATTTTCCTTATTTTTTCTTCCATATGACAGCATTTTAAAATGAGGGCAACTTGCATGTTTCTACTTAGTCTTCTCTTCTGTTCTTTAATGTTTGTTAAATTACATGGTTTCTTAGATTACTTCTACATGTACTTTAGATTGGCCCCTTCCTTATTATAATACAACACAGAATGAAACTCAATATTCTTTATGTGATCTGAACAATGCAGAATAAATCATAGTGCTAATCTCCTTAATCTGAAGACTATACTTAGATTTGCATCAGCAATTTTAGCTGTTTTGTTAGCAAGTTATAATTTATCCCATAGCATTAAAATCCAGTGTTCTGTTGAGCTTGGTGGTATTCTTATAGAGTGATCTGAACAGGTGGGTTGATTTCTCCTATTCAGCAAGGTCAATGAATAGTTGTTATAACCTACCTACACACTAAGCACAATTGCCTGTCCCTTTTATTGGAGAAATCTATTTGAGGCATGAGTATTTCTTTCACCTTGGTCAAGAAGAGGAGTCAGGTTGGACCAACAATTTTCTCATTCTAAAAGTTGACCAAATTTTAATAGGAAGGTAGTCGACTCCCAATATGGAATTTTTCATAGGGCTGTGTCTCGTATGCCAAAAATACAAGTATTTTATATATAAATGCTAATAGCAACTAAGAACATAGTGCCTTGGTTCTTGTTGGCTATGAAACAATAATATTGAGCAAATACATTTCAAGGGATGTAATTATAAGCAACTTAATTTTCATTTTCATTCTTGTTTTAAGTTTATTCTCCCACCCCTCTCCCCAGATGAAACTTAGTAGAGTCTCAAGATTTGTGTGTTATTTTCGGGAATTAAAAGCAATTTATATAGTTAATATATCTATTAATACAATAATACAATTTTAACCTTCTTGATTCCAACTTCTTGTAAGTTCTAACCTGATCCTGCCACCAGTGGGAAAGGGGTGCAGATGGCAGATTCTCTCCTGCCCCACCTTGCAGTTTGACTGGTCTCCTGCATCTTCCCAACAATGCTTTCTGGCTCCTCCAGGGTTAATAAGTGATAGAAGATGAGAGAAGAAAATGAGCAGTAAAAATTTCTTACTTGGCTTGTGTTATTGTGAATGATTGTAATGCTCTCTGAGCTTTGAAAAATATTTCGAGCTGACGCTATCTTATGCCACACTGTCACAGGTTCTGAGAAGAGTCCCCTGTTGCCTGGCATCCCTCCCCTGGAGTTCCCTTGATGCAGCTGATATGCTCCACCTAGCTGCTTGCTTGATGGTGACCTTTCACACAGAAGTGGAAGACCCTCTGTTGGGTCTCAGTCGACTGTCTTGGCCAAAGTTCCTTTAAGGAATTTCCAGGTGGATTTTTCTTTCATGCACATGGTCCACCTCTGGAATACTCACCCTTGGCTCTTCATCAGGACTGCTTGTATCAAACTGGTACCTCCCTATGAGATGGAAATATACTTCAATCAACCTAAGTTTCCAAGGCACAAAAATTAGACCACTGCATTGTGTCACTCAAAGTCTCCAGGTGTCCCATGGAATCCTTTTTCCTTAGTCCTGAGGTGAAGAGTAGGCATCCTTTCCTCCGTCCACTTTGGAATGAGGCTCAGCACCCCAATTCTCTGTCTAGAATTTCTTTGTTAACTATTTGACTTCTGACTTTTGTTATACCCTTAATATTGGGGAAAGGGATTCTCCTGTGGAGTACAGTATATAATATTTAAAAATTAAACCAAAAATAAGGCTAAAATAATTTTATTTAAACAGAAATAAAAGCACATTCTACACTTCATTCTTGTAATCAACTAATATTTACTGAGCATCTATTTTATCAGGAACTGTTTTAGGAGCTGAGATCACACTTTGGAAATAAAACAAAAATCCATGTCATTGTGGAGTTTGTGTTCTAGTTTGGATAGAGAAATAACAAGATAAGTAACATATAGCTTGTGAGATGATGTTGAATGCTAAGATAAGAAAATGTTAATGAGAAAAACAAGAAAGTGGATACAGTCAGTGGGAGTGTTGTAATTTTAGTTAGAGTGACCAGGGAAGATCTCATGAGAGGTTGATGTTTGAACAAAGACCCGCAGAAGGTGAAAGAGTGGGCCATGTAGATGTTTATGTAAGAAGGATTTCAGGAAAAGTGGCAAACTGAGACAACTGTGCTGAATTGCTAGCACATCTGGCTCCCGTGAGTTAAGCAGGCAGGCTGGTGTGTTTGGAAAGGAGTGATCCAAGGGAAAAGTATAGGAGATGTGGTCAGAGACGAAAACAGTGGAGGAGGCTCGATTGTTTTGGGGCTAAGCCTTTGACAGGGCAATGGCTTTTGTCCCCAAGTACAACTTAGAATTATTGGAAAACTTTGAGCAGAAGGAAAATGTCATCTCAGTTATATTTTAGTAGGATTATTCTGTTTCTATGTGGAGAGTAGACTATGGGGTGAGGACGATGGCAGAAGCCAGAGACCATTGAGGAGTCTACTGCAATCATCCAGGCAAGAGATTATGGTGTTGTGAAAAGAGTTAATAATGGGGGAGTGGTAAGAAGTAGGCAGAATTTAGATATATTTTTAAGAAGAGCTGACATAAGTTCCTGATGAATTGGACAAGGATTTGAAAAACAGAGATGTGTCAATGATGAATGCAGATTTTTAGTCTTAGCAGTTGGGAGGGACGACTCCCCATTTACTTAGAAAAAGAAAATTGAGAGAGAAGCACATTTGGAAGGGAAAACTAGGGGTTCAGTTTTGGACGTGTTAAGTTTGAGATGTTAATAGCATTTAGGTAAAAAAATAAAGAAGCATTTGTTTACAAAGTCTGAGGTTTAGGGGAGACGTCCTAGCTGAAGATATAAATGCTATAACTGTAGGATAAAATCTTATATTAATTTAATTTTGTTGTTTTAAAACTTTCCTTATTGAAGGCAATTAACAGTAGTTAGAAATGACCTTGTAATGTTATTTCTGAGGAGTGATGTGCTTGGTCATACCTTAGAAACATTCATGATATTACAACATGAATATCTGAAGAGCAAAAATAATTATGAGAGAGCAATCCAGGAATGAAAAATTCAAGCAACTTCCAGAAGTTTATCCTAACTTGAAGGCTAAGAGCACCAAATGCTCCTCGATGGTTTTTTCTTTCATTCTTCCGTTATTGACTGTCAACTAAGTGCCAGGCCGTGTGCTGCTCAGTAGGATTCAAAGATGAATAAGGTGGTTCACGTCACAAGGGAATTCATATTCTAGGAAACAGACAAATAAATATCTGTGACGTAATGTGCTAAGAGTTGTAATGGAACAGGTGCTCCCAAGCGCTTTATTAGCCTGATGGAGAAGGAAGTCATCTCTACCCAAGAGTGTCTGGGAAGTGTCACAGAAGGAAAATTAGCTTAGTCTTAATGGACAATTAGCATTTCAGCCAGCAGAGACAGAAATCTTATTATTTCAGACAGAAGCAGATGCGAAGTCAAGGTGTATGAAGACATGCCATTCAGAGGGCAGACAACAGCTTGACATGCTAGAACATAGTGTATGAGTTGGGAAAGAGGAGGAGAGGAGATGCTAGAAGAGCTTGGAGGCAGATGGTGAGTCATAAAATCCTCCTAAAAGGAGATATTGAATCCCGAAACATGAAAATACCTTAGAATTGCTAGGGGCTGGGACTGAAAACCTTCCATTCATTTGGTGCTCAAATAATATCTATCACTGGTGATGAGGAGGAGACCCGTGCTCCTGATGGCTCAGGATTCCATTCCTTAGCTCTTAGAAAATCCCTGAGCTTGGTATAAGTCAAGCTCAATGAAGGTACAGTAGACTGCATGGGTAGAGACTTCTCTGGCCATCAACTTTATCCATGGTGTGAGGGGAGTCAGTGCTCCTCACCTGGGCACATAGGACATCCTGTGGCACTCACTGCTGCTGATTGCCTTTCCAAGGTGGATAGTGTGCTGGATGTCCATTAATGATCAAAGAATAAAGTGTGCTTTCTAGCTAAGTCCTCACGATAGATATTTGCTTCTGCTGCTTTTGTTTCTGAGACAAATTCCCTTCTTCCTGGCCTTGACCATTAGCTTCACTGGCTTAAAAAGTGGCTTTGAGAAGATTTTCCATAGACATAACCAGAGAGACCCTAGGGCTGACTGCTGTGTCTTCCAGCTAGCTCTACTGCTTACAAGCTGTGTGAATTTCCATAAATCAGTTGTCCTCTATGGGCCTCAGTTTCCTTATCTGTACAATTGAGTTAATCACAGTAACCACCTCATATGCTTGCTGTGACACAATCCACAAAAAAAGCTTAACCTGGAACAGAGTAAATGGGAAGTAAATGTTAGCCACTACCTGCCTGCTACTTGAATTACACCATTATTCACCGAACTCTTGTGGGAGTAATAAAGAGAAAGATTCTCTCTACTATGTCCCATCTAATGCTTCCTTGATCACCTTGAAGAAGGACTTAACCAAAACCATGTGTGATCCCTTCATGGTGCTGATGAAGAAAACTCCTGAGCACGAACCCCCACCCCTTCCCACTCCCTGTAGAACTTGCTTTCAGGGAATGGAGATGCTGTAGGACACTTCTTTAGTGTCATACATTGCTAGAAGCCTCAAGGACCTTATAGGCCTTATAATACTGTCCCTCCAAGGTAGCTTTGGACGAAAGGAGAGATACAGAAAAAAGATAAACAAAAGTTGGAGCCTGGGGACAGCAGAAAATCCCCAGGGCTGCTCTCAAAAGAGTTTCCACCTTGCTACTTGAAACTAAGGTTTCTGGAGTGGTGGGCACTGGCCAGTTAAAGGCCTATGAGGGTTAAGGTGAAGTGCCACCCAGGAAGAAAAGCAAGACACTAAACTCACTACCGTAATCTCATGTCTGACATTGTTAGTTCAGTTTCGTCATTGTTTAGTTTTGAAATTCAGTTCATGTATGGCATTTCTGGAACTGAAACATTGATCCAGGATTGACATAGCTATATTTTCATTGAATAAGAAATATTTCAATCACTACATTAAATTGGTTTAGTTGCCTTATTTTAAAATTAGTCTTTAATTTATTTAGCTCATTTGGGTTATGGAATTTGATAGACCGTACATTCAGAATTATCCTGAAGAGAAATTTCCCTTATTAAATTTATTTAGTTATTAGATTGCTTAATTTTTCTAATTGTAGGAAGTTTATATCTGGCAATAACAAGAAACATCAAATTTACTACATCCCTTTTAAATTGAGGACACACAGTGCTGTTGCCAATATCATTCCTAAAATTACACTGGTTATTTTGATTTTTGAAAGGAGTGCACGCAATTGCTTTTTAGTAAGTCTGTATACATTCATGTACATATATAAGTGGAAAGCAAGCAATAGTATTTAGCCTCTGCTGGGTTGTTTTAGCACTTTCTGAAGAAATTATCTCCAGAGAAGTAGTGTAAAACATACCGTTTATTCTAAATATCATTTTGGTCACGAGTGTTTCTTCACTTTTTTCCCACAGAACAATTGTCATTCTAGTCCATATAGGTCATAGCCATTAATAAGTCAATAACATTGGATGGAGCCGGTCTTCTCCTCAGGCTACTTGTACTCTCATGGAGGGACCGTGCTGTCTGTAAGCAGAGCACAAACTGTTCCCTCAGGAGAACGACGATGACAGGAAGAAACAGCATACACAGAAAATTATACGCTTGAAAAAGCTGAACGATACTAACCAGCACCAAAGAGAGGGACAAACCTGTCTACACTTTTCACACATCAGTAGATGTGAAATAATTATATCCTGTGGAATCAGAGAATTTTGGAGTTCAAAGGAATAATAGAGGTCTTTCAGGTCACAGATAAGAAAATTGAGAAGGTAAGTGATTTTCACAATTTCTCAGAACTGGCTTCCAGCTGAACTGAGAGTTAGATGTTCTATTTCTGGTCCTCCAGTCAACGTTTTTTAAACTATAACATACTAACTAGTCTTCTTCCTCAAACTTCCAAATTCTAAGGTTAAGGGCAGAAATCACTTGGATGAATGTAGGATGACATGTATCCACCATTATAGTATCATACAGAGCAGTTTCACTGCCCCCAAAATCTTTCATGCTCTGCCTGTCATTCTTCTCTCCTTCTTAACCCCTGGCAACCACTGATCTTTTTATTGTCTCCATAGCTTTGCCTTGTTCAGAGTATCATGTAGTTGGACTCATACAGTATGTAGCCTTTTCAGGTTGGTTTCTTTCACGTAGTTATATGTATTTAACGTTTCTGAATGTCTTTTCATGATTTGATAGCTGAGTTCTTTTTAGTGCTGAATAATATTTGATTGTCTGGATGTACTGCAGCTTATTTATGCATTCACCTCCTGAAGGACATCTTGGTTGCTTCCAAGTTTTGGCAATTATAAATAAGGCTGCTATAAACATCCGTGTGTAGGAGTTAGTGTCGACATAAGTTTTTAGTTCATTTGGGTAGATGTCAAGGACCACAATTGCTGGATGAGATGATAAGAGTATGGTTAGTTTTGTGAGAATTCGTCAAACTATTTTCCAAAGTGGCTGTACCATTTGCATTCCCAGCAGTAACAAATGAGAATTCTTGTTACTCTACATCCTCACCGGCATTTGGTGTTGTCAGTGTTTTGGATTTTGACTATTCTATTAGGAATGTAGTGGTATTTCATTGTTTTAATTTGCACATAATATATGATATAGAGTATCTTTTTTTTTTTTTTGCCATGTGTATGCCTTCTTTGGTTGAAGTGTCTGTTAAGGTCTTTGGACCATTTTTTAATTGGAGTGTTCGATTTCCTGTGGTTGAGTTTTAAGAGTTCTTTGTATATTTTTGATAAGTCCGTTATCAGATAGGTCTTTTGCAAAGATTATCTTCAAGTCTATGGTTTGTCTTCTCATTCTCCTAACATTGTCTTTTGCAGAGAAGGAGTTTTTAATTTTAATGAATTATCAGTTATTTCTTCTATGGGTCTTGCCTTTGGTGTTGTATCTAAAAAGTCATCTCCGTACCCAAAGTCATCTAGGTTTTCTCTAACGTTACCTTCTAGGAGTTTTATAGTTTTGCATTTTACATTTAGGCCTATGATACATTTTGAGTTAATTTTCATGGCAGATGTAAGGTCTGTGTCTAGCTTGAGTGTTTTGTTGTGTGTGGATGTCCAGTTTTCCAGCACCATTTCTTTGCTCTTTTTTCAAAGAGCAGTTGATGTATTTGTGTGGGTCTATTTCTGGGCTCTCTATTCTTTTCCACTAATCTATTTGTTTATTCTTTCACCACTACCACACTGTCTTGATCATTGTAGCCTTAGACCAAGCCAGTCCTTCAACTTTGCTCTCCTCTTTCAATATTGTGTTGCCTACTTTAAGTCTTTTGCTTCTCCATATAAATGTTAGAATCAGTTTGTCGATGTCCACAAAATAACTTTCTGGAATTTTGTTTGGGATTGCATTGAATGTATGGATCAAGTTGGGAAGAACTGATATCTTGACAATATTGAGTATTCTTATCTTTGAACATGGAATATTTCTTCACTTATTTAGTTCTTTGATTTTATTCATCAGAGTTTAGTAGTTTTCCTTAAGTAGATCTTGTATATATTTTGTTAGATGTATGCCTAAGTATTTCATTTTTGGGGTGCTAACGTAAAGGGTACCACACTTTTAATTTTAAATCCCACTTGTTCATGGCTGGTATATGGGAAAGCAACTGATTTTTGTATATTCACTTTGTATACTGTAACCTTGCTATAATTTCTCATTAGTTCAAAATTTTTTTTGTTGATTCTTTCAGGTTTTCTGTATCATGTCATTTGTGAACAAAGACAGCTTTATTTCTCTCCTCCTAATCTGGAAATGGATGTTAAAATACTTCGTAACTCATCCTATGAGGCCAGTATTATCCTAATATGAAAACCAGACAAAGGCATTACAGAAAAAGAAAACTACACACCGGTATCTCTCAGGAACATAGATGCAAAAATCCTCAACAAAATATTAGTAAATCAAATCTAACAACACATAAAAGAATTATGCACTATAACCAAGTAGGATTTATCCAAATATGCAAGGCTGGTTCAACATCTGAAAATTAATACATGTATTCATCACATCAACAGACTGAAAAATAAAAATTACATTACCATATATGCATTATCATTATCATGGTATATAGTCATTTTCGTATACATAAAAAAGCATTTAACAAAAATACAGCACCAATTCGTAATAGAAACTCTCAGTAAAGTAGGAATGAGAAGAACTTCAGCTTAATAAAGAATATTTGCATAAAACCTACAATGACATCTAACTGAGATCAGGAACAAGACAACAATGTCCACTGTCACTATTCCATTTCAACATCATACTGGAAGTCTACCTAATGCAATAGACAAGAAAAGGAAATAAAAAGCATACAAATTTGGATTATACAAAGCCAAATTCTTAAATATAATATTTCATAATATTTCACTTATCCTTCCCCTATGACTGAAGAAAGTCACATAAAATTTTTCTTTGGTACTAAATTCATGCCTTCTTTCTCCAAAAGTTTATAATGAAAATGAGAGAAAACATATATCTAGTAAGCCTAGATATAAAAAGAACAAGTAGAAAAGAATATTGATGGTAAGGACTATACATTGCCTTTTTTATTAGGTATTACATGATTTCACAATGAATAAACATTACATAAATAATTCTTGAAAGAAGGCAAGCAAAAGTAGGAGTGAAAAACTAGGTCACATTTGTCTTTAAGGAAGTGTGGGATACATTGCAAACTTTTCCAGTAAATTTCAAGATAGGGCTAAGATATAGAATAGACCAAAAGAAATTGTCTTTTATTTGTTTTATTTTTTTTGGCGAGGAGATCACTTTTGTCACAGAATTGTCATATTGAGTGCCATTAGTATTTGCCTAGGAAATAAAACGATTTATGTCGAAGTACTTATTTGTCCTTAACATTTTTCTGTAAATAATGTGTGTATTTGTATAACAAACTGATAAATTTGGAAATTTTTACTGAGATGCAGAGATATACTGGTCGTCAGACGCTAAGGTAGGTATTTCCTAAAGAAGCGCGGCAGTAGAGCAGAGGTTTGTGTCTTAGGAGTTCCCACACCGATCCACTCTGATAGCGGGTCACAGCTGCGTGACATCCAGGGATCAGACTCATGGTAGCAATGTGGATCTGGGATCATGTAAAAACTTGCACAAGCAACTATCTAGGAGAGGGAAGGGCCACCCACAGAGATAAAGTGCTTGGTGTGGACATTGGAAAACCTAGAGCTAAAAGAGGAAAGAGAAAGCAGAAGTTGCTTGTCCTATCAATGAGATGCAGTTGGAGAGGCCAGCAGGGGATGTTCCAAAGAGCTAACATAAGTGCCTAAGAAAGAAAGAGTTCACTTTAAAGATCTGCCTGTCCCCAGAAATCAACGTATTCCTTATAATTGTACCAGTCACATCCGATCTTGTTAATATGATTTTTGCCTCCCCTTCTTCTCTTTCTTCCATTCCAGCAGGAGAGAAATTCTTGTTCGTTAGCTTCAGGAGGAAGGGAGAAGCAGAATTTGGGAGAAGAGTGAGGAGGTGCCACATTCCCTTCTCTCATTGCAAGCAGCCAGATCACAGCAGACGCCAGCTGCAGAGGGGAAAAGACTGAACTCAAGAACAAGTTCAAATGTTTGATTATTTTATGGCACTGGACGTTATGTTTACTGAATTTAGATTGTGTTCAATAATTCTGAGTAGAGAACATCTGATTACCTGTGAGCAGCCAAAAAATGTCATGAGACTACCAGGGTTCAGAAAGGCCAGCATTCCTCATTCCTTGCCCATTACTGGTGTTAAAAGGAACAGTAGGAGACAAGAGTTAATTTGTTGTTTTCATGATTGTCTCATTTGAAACTAATTTCTCAACATGTTGTTATAAACACACACAGAAACATAGAAATGGAATTAACTTGCTTTTTGAAATTAGCTTGAATTCAGGTCCACTTAATAAATCTCTCTTGGAGAATCAGCTGGTTTCACCAACTTGAAGGTTACCCACAATTTATGCCTTCATGGTACTTCTGATGGAAATTGACTCCTTCAGCCAGTTACAATATCTAGGCATAAAAAGACCTGTATATAGGAGGTTGAGGTCTTATAGGGAAGAATCCAGTGAGCACCTTCTTAGTCTGACAATTCCAGAGTTAGAATTTATCCACTATTCATCTGAGTGAAACCAAGGGTGGTCAACTGGAGATCATGTTTTGAAAGGATGGTCTGCAGACAATCTACATCATTTGTTAAAATGCATGTTTCATCTCTCACCCCCTCACTTGTAAGTAGGCCTGGGTATACTTACCAAGTTTCCCTGGTGATGTTTAGACACACCAAGCAGTCAAAACCCACAGCATTAGTAGAAAGTCCTGCCGCTTTAGCTCCTCTCTGGGCCAGACAAATTAAAAATAATACTTCTAGAATTTTATTGAACAAGAAAGGACAGCAGTGAAACCCCTCTGTGTTTTGGCCATAATTTTTCAGGAAAAGAGAAATTATCTAAAGGATTTTTCTCTCTTTGTCTCTGTTTTATTGCAAATTCATTTTCAGTATAAACTCTTACCAAAACAATGATAAAGGCACCTTGTTAGGGTTACAATTTTCTTGGTTTTCTTAGCAATTCCTTAGAAAGAACAGCTAAAACTACCTTTTCCTGTTACCGTGAACTATAACACGGAGACAAAGACAGAGAAAATAAGCTCCTGTTGAGTAGCAGTTCTTGACGGCAAATTGAACACCGTCTCACAACTAGATGTCTTTCTTTAATTCTAGGTCACTATACTAGCCCGTAGAAGCTAAGTAGCTTTTAAACTCTAAATAAGATTACTGCTCAATCAAGCATTTCTCGACCTTCACAATTCTCTACAATATACTCTATTAAGCGCCCTCAAAATGTGGGGAGAATCAATAGATTTGTTTCTGTTGTTGTTAGGTTGACCATAGTTTTTTCAATTCTGCTGCACTAATGTGGGTACAAAAACATTGACTAAGGGACATCCTATTGAAAAAATGATTAGCTCTGAGAAATTCAATTAATGCATTATTTTTCTTCATTTTTCTGTTAGAGCTCATTGACTTATTGTATTTTTTCATTGAGTCTCAGATCTTTTCATCCTAGGCAGAGACAGAAAATGATGGGTCAAGTGTAACAAAAGTTGGTGGTGCTGTAGGTGGAAGGCAGAGGCCATTAGTGCTGTTGTATCACATGTCCCCTTTAGCCAGAGGGCCTCAGGCAGAGAAGACAGGGGCCAGAACTGGGCCTGAGACCAGGAAGGAAATCTCACAAAGCTTCTTTGTCAAAGAACCAGACAGAACAGAAGCAACTTTCTTTATGCATTGAGTTTCTTTTTTAAACTTTTTATTTTTATTCTGATTAAACCTAGTATTAACAATATTTCTGTTGACTGCATGTTGAATTGTGCCCAGATCACATTTAATTTAAAATAAATTTTGCTGGAATTGGGTCTATAATGATATTGAGTAAATATCAGTGGAACGCTTGAATCCTATGGAGGTATATGTTTAACTTCCTGAGGACAGCCAAACTGTTTGCCAAAGTGGTAAATGATCCTACTGCTTACATACCAACCAGCAGTGTTTGAGAGTGCCACTTGCTCCATGTTCTCACCAACACTTGGTATAATTAATCTCTTAAATTTTAACCATTCAGGTTGGTGTGTAAGCAGTATCTCATTGTGAGTATAATCTGCCTTACCCTAAATGACTAGTGGAATTGAGTGGGTCTGTCTGCCTGTGCTTATTTCCCATTCATATATCTTCTTTGGTGAAATGTCTATTCAAATGCTTCCTTTTTTACTGTTTTTTCTCTTTTGCCTTATTAAGTTTTAAGAATTCTTTATACAGTCTGGATATAAGTTCTTCATCAGATACAGATTTTCTAAATATTTTCCCCATGGTGTGACTGGCCATTTTTTTTTGTGAGAGTGTCTTTTGAAGAGCAAATGTTTTTACTCTGAATGAAGTCCAATTTATTTATTTTTTCTTTTATAGTTCATGCTTTTTGTGTTATTTTTAAAGAAATCTTTGCCAAATCTAAGGTCGCTAAGGTTTTCTTTTATGTTCTTGGCTAAAATTGTGATAGATGTCTCTTGTATAGTTAGGTTCATGATGTATTCTGGGTTAATTTTTGTATACAGTTTAAAGTAAGGGTCAAGGTTCATTGTTGCATATGGTTATCCAATTGTTCCAGGATCATTTGTTGAAAGTTATCCACTCTCTCATTTTGAGACTCCAATGACAGGTATAATAGGCTACTTGATGTTGTTCCAGTGATTACAGATGTGCTATTAATTTTTAAATCTTTTTTGTGTATGTTTCATTGCATAGTTTCTATTGCTTTGATTTCAAGCACACTGTTACTCTCTGTTATAGTGTCTAATATGCTATATTCCCATTTAGTGTATTTTTCACCTCAAACATATTTTTTATACCCAGAATTTTGACTTGGATATCTTTTGAGATCTTCCATATCTCTATGTAAATGTTCAATTTTCTTCTACCTTTTTCGACATATAGAATAGAGTCATAATAACTCTTTCAACCTCATTGTCTAGAATTTCTATATCATTTATCCGTATTGTTTCTGGGTCTATTTCTGTTGATTGATTTCCCTCCTCATGAGTTGGATTTTTCTGTTTTTTCCTACCTGATAATTCTTGTTTATGTTTTTTTCTTTATTGTGAAAGTATATAGATAAAATTCTGTGTTCGAGAATCGCTTAGGTTAGTTATTTTATTTTTCCCTGTAGTCTAGTTATGCATTCCTGATAATTCTTGATTGAATATAGACCTTATAAATTTGTTGAAAATTTGATACTTTTTATTCCTATATGTATTCTTTTTTTTTTCCATTGGTGGCATACTTTATTCATACTTGTTGACATTTCCCATGGGGAATTATTGAAAGGAGAGGAGGGTTTTTTTTCCTATACATATTCTTGCACTTTGTTCTGAAACAAAGTTTTTTTGAAAACAGTGGTTCTCTGAAAGCTCTACTCTAACTAGTTCTTAGATTAAATTACAAGAGTTTTCACTCTGGCTCGGGGAACACAAACCACTCATAACCCTGTGTTAAGACTCCTAGCCTGTTTACTCTATTTCTTTTGGATAGTTCTTTCCTTGGCCTCAGGTATTTTTTATCACAGACATTCATCAATATTCTGCTGAAGACCAAAGGGAAACTCTCAGTGGAACTCCAGTCTCTATTCTGCCCTGAAAACTCTAGCCATATGGGCTTCCCTAGATACCCAGCCTTGTCTCTTCAGCTTGGAGAGATTGCCAGGTTCCCCCTTAGTTCTCTTTCTCTGTTGTGTGGCTTGGAAATTGTCCTATGTAGTAAGCTGGGACGATCATAGAGCTCACTTTGTTTGACTTCCTTCTTGCAAGAATCATTGTCCTGCACTGCCTAATGTACGATGTCTGGAAACTATTATTTTCACATATTTTTTTCTTTTTTGCTGTATATGTGCTCTCTCTGAGTTAAAACCTTTGATTGACGTGTTGTTGTTTTGCTGCATGTTTTATGCATTTTCTATAACATGACAAGTGCTATTTAGAGAAGGTGTGAGTTGGAAGTTTTGACACAAGTGCTTGAAAAAAGTTAATGCTTTTGCATCCTGGCTTCTTATATTTATGTTTTTCATTTTCTTTTTTATGACTTTTTCATAAAGTAGTGGTTTCTCATCATCTCTGTGTTGACTGATGCCTTATTTTATTTCCACATGAATACAACTGAATCAACTATAACTTTGAGATGGGTTGGTTATATCACTTAGTCATCAGGATTAGTAAACACCAGGCTGTGTACCTTGTACCTTGGGTCTAATGACTGATAAGAACAGTTTTACAAGTTGTGACTTTTACTTAGTATTGTAAGATCAACTGTAACTTCTCAGGCTTTGAATGTATTTTACATTATCCTTGTACAATTACAATCTCTCTCTTATCCCAGCTTCTTGAGAATTAACTAATATCCCAGGATTAATATCTTTTAATAAGACTCCTGCTGATAAGAACTGGTCCACATCTCAGATTCAGTCAGACTGTTTTCTTAGATCTTCTTTAATTGTATTTAATAGCAATGATAATTAACTATCTTTCTGAGTTTTTAATATGAGCTATAATTAAATGTAATAGTGACTTACAAAAGATTTTCATAAATGTACTCCTTTATTTGGAGAATTCTTAACCAGTAAACCAACTCTGTGATGCATGATGGGGACCCACAAAAATTTGTTTGCACAACTGACATCGAGCTTTATTTGGTCTGACTTTTTACTGAAGTGCCTTTCTTACAGTAGTACATGCACTTTCCTTTTAAGGGTGAATTTCTTGCTTTCACACAAATTGGCTGCCCTTAATAGGCGTCTATTTCTAGAAAACTGTATTTTAAAAAATATTCTGAGTTTATTAGAACCAAAACATAGAAAAGGTTGGGAAATTTACTAGGGTCAGATACTATCAATATGTAGAACCTTCCTAAAAGGACAGAATAAAAAAAAAAAACTATAGAAACTAGTTATAAGATCTTGAAACCCTTATAACTCAGCCCCCTAGGCCTGCATTGTCCAATAAAGTAACCATAAGAAGCATACAGATATTCAATTTTAAATTTAAATTAGTTAAAATTAAATTTAAAATTTAGTAACTGAGTTACACTAGCACCATTTCAAGTACTCAAAAGCTACATGGGGCTTGTGTCTAACATATTGGACAGCACAGATGCAGAATATTTCTGCCATTGTAGAAAGTTCTCTTGGACAGTGTTTCTTTAGATCCTTATTTTATTTGTGCATAAGAGAATAATTGGCATTCTAATAATGCTCCAGAGTTTCAAAACAAGATATGATATATTCTGTGTGCTTCATATTAGAAGTTAAGAAAACATACAATATATTTTAAAACGTTTATCTCAAGTTTAGATGTATTAAAAGTTTAGGAATTTAAAGAGGTTAGTTAGGATTTCTCTTCCTGGATAATTTGCCCTGTAGATAATGGAATGTTAAATAATACTGTATTATTGTTTTATCTATTCTTAAAAGACATTATGAAGTTTTATGATATACCGGGCTATGATGATTGTGTCAAAGGAAGTTGGTTTTAAAAAATAAAAATGGGCTACTAGATTACAGGGTTCATGCTCTTAACCACTGTGTTATAAATGAATGAAAAATATCTACATTTTCTATTCCAACTAATGAGGGAGATGACAGTATAAACAAACCTTTCGATGTGCTGGGTTGGAACTGTTGAATTTGGTCTTCCTCCCGTGTCAAGTGTAGATGGAATAATGGAAGACTCTCGTGATACGCTTTTAACGAAAGGCCTAACAACACAGTTTTAGAACATAGTCTTTAGTAGTTTAGAAGTCAATCTCCAAAGTAAAGGAGTATCTCACTGTAATAAGACACGAAGACACACTCCTGCATGTGTCTCTCAGATTCCGTAAGCTGTCATGCGACAGACTTAATACAGAGAGCTGAAGAGAAGGAAAAATCGTGTAAACTAGATGCAATGGCAATCAGACTTCATAACTTATTTTATATTGTACTGTTTGAACAAAACTATTGCTGCTGTGTCAGATGAAACAAGGTATGGTACAAAACCATGCTGAGATGGCTAAGAGAATTGCCTTAACCAAAACATTAAAGAACACTTTAAATGTACCATTATGAGGTAGAGCTAAGTTTGCCAGGTACAATACAGGATGGCCACCCAGGGAAATCTGAATTTCAGATAGACAACAAATACTTTTTTAGTATGTCCCAAATATTGCATGGGAAATACTTACACTAAAAATAATTGTTGTTTAACTAAAATTCTAATTTAACTGGTATCCTTGTACTTTTATTTGCTAAATGCAGCAGTCCCAGGTAGTGGGGGCCAAACCAACCGTCTTACTCACGTTGTGTGTTTTGAGCAGTTTATCAGCCTTGCATGGAAAAAATATAGTAGGGTACTTACTGGTCATGGATGACCGAGGAGCCGCTAGACCAGGATCATTGAGATCATTTTTGTCATTCTTTTCAGAGAGTTTGTGTCTGAGCCAAGACATGGAAAGATTTGATAATTAACAATAACAATACATGTATAATCCAGCCAAAATTTAAAGTTATTATTATAACATGGCAGTTTGGCCCAGCATGTACTGTAGCATTTTACCTCTCTTTCAGCCTCCACTATCCTGATACCCAATCTGCAGCCTAGGAGTAATGGTCCTTACTTTGGCACATCTGGCACACCTGTGCCCTTGGGAATGCCCATGCTACTGGTGCTGCTATTCACACAATTCAGGGAATAAATGCTTGATGATGACCTGATTCCCCTCTTCCCGTTCTCTAAAGAGGGCTAGCACTGCCAAAATGAAGCTGGGACAGACTGAAAATAAAAGTGACTTGAGATAACTTGTATTTAAAGATATTGTGGCCCGTACTCTTTCTTCTCTATTATTTCATCTTGGGAAGAGTATTTCAGTGAAAATGGTAAATAAGCATCTACCAAACCGAGAGAGTCTTCTATATTCCAGAAGAAAGAAATTCCAGATTTCCAGCCTGGATTTCCCTCTTTCTCGAACAGAAATAACTGGTGGTAATCATGTTTACTCCTCATTCTCCTTTATCCTGGTTCATGTGTAGGAGCTTGTTTTTCTTGTAGCCACGGCAAAAAACCCAAACAGCAGGAAGTTGAATCAAGTCCAGATCCCTCGGTGTTGATGGCTGGTTTTGAAATATAAAGGTTGTCAAAAGTTCAGAAAGAGGTTATCAGAGGTATACCTTATGGATAGTATATTTCCATTAGCCAATAGCTTTGTTCTACTTCTATTCGTAATGGCTCCTCCAACCACACCTCATCTTCTCTATGTCCCTGTCATATAATTTTGGTGTCTAAAACAGTAGGGGTCTATGTAAGGCTATATAAAGAGTGAAAAGATTTCTTCCAACCTATGTGAGTCTATGTAAAAAAGATATACCCTTATTAAATATTTGAGGAACTAGATCGTGGATCTCCAGGTCATGCAAAGATGATATAATCTCCAAACTTACTGGAAGCCAGCACAGTATTTATAAAAATTTTTTACATATCCAAGACCTTAAGGAGTCTTTGAAAAGATAGCCTTGAAATTAACTTAAATAAGAAAAGCTACTGCTGCTCCTCTCCCCTGGTCTTTAAACCCACAACTGCGTGTACTGCCAACAAACACACACAGAATGGTATTTTTATTGACTGTGAACATAATGAGCACTGTAATGGTCCACTGTTCATTGCTACACAGCAGCCTGACACATGCAATGCTAACAAAAGTTTTGATCAAAGCTTATGGCTCATAATACTGGAAAAACCAATAGTAAAAGCAAGGACTCAAATTTTGAATCGGCTTCACAAGAAATAAACAAAAAGCACTCTGATGATACAGAGGAGAAGCATAATCATAAAACAAACAGAGAGAACTTCGTATCCAAAACCATAAATTAACTAAAAACTGTTTCTCATTGAAGGCTCTGTGGTGAATTCTGAATTTCTGTTATTTTAAAGAGTTAACTTTTGGTTTTTACTCAATCGCCAGTCTTTCTAAGAATATTCTTACTATGGGCCAAATGAAATCACTATAGACCTCTGTGTCACTTAGGATTGATTTTAGCAGTATATAATGCAAAATCCAAATTAAAAAGGCTTAAAAATGACAGAAGCTTAATTTTGTCTCACAGAAACTGTGAAGATAAGAATACCGAGGCTGGTATGGCAGCTTCGCTGCCATTAGGGAATACTGTCTTTCTTTATTTTTCTATTCTACCTTTCCTAGCACACATTTTCCATCATTGAGGTTGCCTCATGGCACAATAAGATATTGTGGTTCCAGACAATACATCTGTATTCCAGGAAGGAAGTATGCAGAAGCAAAGAAAACTGAAGGGACAAATCTCTTTCTTTAAAAATGTTTCCTAGGTACCCTCTCTGATGCCTTCTGCTTATATTTCATTCGGATGCAAAGAAGACTAGAAAATGTAATCTTGACTGGGAAATGTAACCTTTTATTCAGTTCTTTTGTTGTACTTGATAAAATCAGGTTCTGTTAGGAAGGAGAAGTGCAGAATTGATATTGGGTGAGCAACCAGCAGTTTCTGCCTTTGCATCAGTTTATTGCTGTAACAATTATTTTAAAAATCTTTATTTGATCTTTTTCTAGCCCCTAACTCTCAGCAGATCTTTGGAAGTGATCATCGTGATAGAACTTAGACATAATAATAGGTAAGCCCGATATAGTACTCTATGTGCTAAGCGTGCCAGGCTAATGTTCTGAGTGCTTTATTTATATTTAATCTTCAAGAAATCCTATGAGAAATGTACTATTATCATCACCATTTTAGCGATGAGGAAACTAAGATACATAGAGGATAAATAACTTGCTCAAAGACATACAACTACTGAATGCAGATTTGAATGCAGTCATCAAAGCATGTTTGTTAGAAGTCTGCTTTACTCCCAGTCTAGAGTCAGAAAAAAAAAATTAATTTCAAATTTCATTACTGCTAGTTAAAATTAAGCATCTCAAAGACCATGAAATAAAGCACACCATTTTGCTTATACTTTTCAAACGCAAAAGTAGAACACAGAAAATGTGAAGGGAAGATACTGGAGAGCTTGGACCAGAGGGGGACGTAATCTGAATCAGGTTTAAGAACACACAGAGGACAGACCTTTGTTCCCCAGGTTGGCGAGGAAAGACGGCTGAGTCTAGGATGCTGGGATCCACTTCTCTTTACAATCACTTTTGAACAATTCAGCCCCCTAACTTCTCCTTGCTTTCACGTTGGTGAGCTACTTGGATTCTTGACTCTTTTGAGTGTCTGGAGAACCCATCAATACATTTGCTTCTTGAAGTTATCTTTCCCTCACTGATTCATTACCCTTAAGTTTGAACTTTCTTCTCTTTGATAAATCATCTACTTTTATTCCAACCTTTTTCTATCTTCATGTATTTTGGTTACAATGAAAAGATCTCTTCTTTTTAATTACAGGTAGAGTTTATATAGTGTTTCCAATTTTTGTTCTTCTTGTTTTTGAGCAAATTTCAAAAGAGAGGTGGAAGTAGAATATGTTTCTACCGTCTTACTTTGGAAATCCTACTCCTGTTACACTTGGAGATTCTCAGGAAAGAAGCATCTGCCCTCCCTCACGAAACCTTTCACCCTCACAAGCACTCAGTGCCAAGCCGTGTGGTTTAAAGCACAGAGCACCTGACATGGATATCCAGTTAGCCATTTAAGACGACAGCAAGACCAATACCCATGTGTACACATTTCACGGTGCCATGGTGTTAGAAGGCTTGTTTCTGTCATCCACAAGTAGATGCAGATTTATTAGGATTTCTTCTAAAGTTCGGCCACTAAACATCAGAAATACTGCACTGAAAGAGAATATTGGTAAGAAAACAATAAAATTTTCTCTCTTCATTAACAGTCACCAAAGGGCAGTTTTGAACAGAATTGTACTAGTTATGAGCAATGTATTCTCACTCAAAAATAATAACCAAACCATCTGGCTCAAAGCAATAAGGGAATTTTCTTTGCTGTCCCAGCATCTACTTTAGGTTCCCGTCTCTTCTTTTAATTTCTTTCTTGGTACTGAAAAGTTTACTATGTCTTGTCATCTAATGAAAATGACTAGTAAACTTATTTACACTAATATTTTTGGTGCTCATTATCTTTTCTAAAACAATTTCCATTTAAAAAGACAAACTGGAGAGAAAAGGCAATGATTAGATGAAATTACGTGTTGAAGTTGGAGCACGGGGAGAGACGACGTGGGGATGGGAGAGTCTTCCAGTGCTTTCCTATTCTCCAGAAAGCTAGTCCTGACCGTAATGATAATGTTGCCAGCCAGTGTGATGCCCTGGAAAATGAACATGTCAAGGCCAGAGCTTGGAGATGTGGCATTAAGGGGGTGGGAGTTATGTGATAAAGTCTTCAAAATACTTAGAGAAACTCATTCGAAACAAGCTTATTTTCGATAAGAAATGGGTTATTAGAGATAAAAGAATGAAAGGGAAAATAAGAGCAATTCTAGGGAACTACTTATAATTCAGTCTATGTTTTCCAGGAATTCACTCCTATCTCTCTGAAATAGTTGTATATATGCTTGAAGGACACAGTAAGACACTCAAAAGTAGAGCTTGCGAAGTTTATATATTTTCTGAGTTTATGTTCAGTGGCATACAGATGAGCATGATTCTAAAAGTTTAAGATCTGATTCTGTATATCTCAAGAATTCTGCTTCAGCTATTCTATATGACTTGTTTCCTGTGAGGAGTGTATATTTAGTTTTTAAAAATAAAAATCATTAAGAGATAATTTCATTGTAAGATGTTATTGCGCACATTACGGTACTGCGTAAGATCATTGGAAACACATTGGCATTGTCATCCTCTGTGAACTGAGGAGCATTTTCAAACATAACAAAAATGAACAAATAATCGCTGTGACCCTTGCAACTTAAAATGGTTAAGTATTTTAGATGTTTTCAACCCTAAAGTTAAGAGTCTTTTTGCACATAAGGAAACTATTTAAGTGGAAGCAAGCTGTTTTCTATTTTTGGTTAATGCTTTTAAATTACTGTGCTCTACTATGCAGTATAGCTTGAACCAACAGTTCCAGTGGCAGTTTCCTGTCTCTTGCATGCAGCTAAGGTGTTGTGATCCTGGAACCAAAAATTGGGGTGGCAATTTCCAGATTCCAGCAAAGGCAAAATTTCCCTTTGTGGTCCAGTTCCGAAGTGCGATTCTAGGAGTCATTCGGAAGGCCCTGCGTGGAACTGATTCCTCTAAGGTCTTCCAATAATTATATAAATACTCATTTCTCTATATTAAATATTCTTTGCTTAAAATTGCTAAAGGGCTTTGCTATCTGAAACCAAGTCTTCATTGATAAAATATTTGGTCCCAAAAGAAGTTGTAGGCAACAGACTCTTGAGGATGGGAAATTGATTGGTTCTCTGACATGGTTGGTTTAAAAGCAGGAAATATCTTTTCCCACTGTAGAACAGCATATTCTTAGTTCATGGTGCCCAGCGTTAAAAGCGTTACTAAAAGTTTCACCTATGAGTGTACAATTCCGGCAGATTAAGTGGTAGTTTTCATAGGACACTGTAACGGCCACACCAAATTACAAGACTTTGAGACAGGCTGTTTCGAATAATACAGAATAACACAAAAATGAAAATAATAGAACCAGGGCTTTAAATTCTTGTGTCAAGCCACAATGAGAGAAACAGGAAATGTCTATGATCACTTTAAATTAATGTCTTTCCTGAATTAGCTGGAGGGCTAATCTGGACAGAGATCAAACAAAATCTGATCCTGTGAGATGCTAAATTGCCAAATAGACTAAATCTACAGATTACCTAGTTTCCTTATGTGAAAGTTGATTGTGAAAAAAGATAACCTTTCAAAATAGAATTTGATCTCTGAATGATTTTATAAGTGTGCCTATTCTAAATGCCCAAACCCCAAGGACCCTCCCAGGTGAGTCAAAGCATGCCCTCATCTCCTGAATTGGGGCCTTCTTTATTAGAAAGCTGGCATGATCTCACAAGGCACCTTGGAAGGGAATGCCAATTATCTTCTTGCCCTACCACTCCTCTCTAATTTTCTCCAGAACTGTATTTAGTATGAGATCCCAGCATACAACAGAGGCCAATTACAATGCCAACCCAAGGAAAAGAAAATTTACATGCTCAAATAAGTGCAAGATAGTAGTACATTGTATTTTTGTTTAAAATAGTTTCTGTACCCTCTCCCTATAGCAAATTAGCACATCTCTACCCAATTGACCTAAGGCTTAGCCGGAAAGCTTAAGACGGCAAATGGAATGTGAGTAGAATTGGTGTATGCAAACTTCTAAGAAGTTCTCGGAGCCATTGTGTGGTCTGCTACCACGTGCCCTTGCCACAAAACCAACAATTTCTAGAAAGGTCCTACTCTTTCAGCTTGGGCCCTGAGATGAAGACAACAAAGAACGGACTCTGGCCAACCCTCAAAGGAGACATAACATGAGAAATATTATATGTGTGTGGGTATTTTGCCTTTGCTGGAATCTGGAAATTGCCATCCCAACTTTTGGTTCCAGGATCATAGTACCTAAGCTGCATGCAAGAATAGGAAACCACCACTGGAACTGTTGGTTCAGACCGTGCTTCTGGAACCAGGAAAGAGTGCCTCTCATTCCACTGCCTTTTACCCCATTTAACGAGGTTCTAAATATAAGACCTGTATGTGTCCATCTGATTTGTGAGCTCTAAAATACATCTGTAACTCTGCAAGAGAGTCTGAGAATCTTATACTTTGAGTTCTAATAAAGGAAGGAGCTTAAGAGTAAATATTGGAAAAAATAATAAATATAAATAAATAACGAAGATAGTTAAAAATAAATAAATAATAATAAATATTGGAAAAAAGCCTATCTTCAGAATGCACAGCATTATCCTGTTGTACTTGCTTTTCTGTTGTTTCTATTGAGAAGCCTGTTTTCAACTTACTGCTTTCCTTCATAGATAGAAAAAATTTGGTCTGTAGTTGAACTTAATATCTTCTCTTTTTATTTGTTGTATTGCAGTTTTGTTCTGCCATTTCTAGGTGTGGATTAATTTTTATTTACTCTTTTTAAGACTCATGATTCCTGAATAGAAGAATTAATGCACTTCAATAATTCTTGAAATTCTCATTGTCATATTTTCTGTCTTCTAGTCACTCTGGTATCTCCTTCTGGAACTTCTATTAAAAAAACGTATTTAGGGGCTGGCCTGGTGACATAGTGGTTAAGTTCACAGTCTTGGCTTTGGCGGCCAGGGGTTTTCAGGTTCAGATTCTGGGCACAGACCTAGCACAACTCATCAAGCCATGCTGTGGCAGCATCCCACATAAAATAGAGGAAGATTGGCAGAGATGTTAGCTCAGCGACAATCTTCCTCACACACACCAATACATACATATATATGTACACACATACGTATACACACACACAGAAAATCTTATAGCCTTTGTGTCTTTTAACCTTATTATCATACAATCTCTGTATAATTTTCTCATATATATAATCCAGATAACCAATAATCTCAACAGTGTTTAATCTGCTGTGTAATTCATCCACTGGTTTGTTTTATTTCAATGACTATATTATTTATAACTTGAAGCTCTGTTTTGGTCTTTTGCAAACCTGGCAGATATTTTTCCATAGCATCGTATTACTACCTCTTTTACAAAAGGATTATTTGTATTATTTTGAATCAACATATAATAACTCTCTGCTGGTTCCATTATCTGAAATTCTTTAGAGAGTGTAGTAGGTTGAGTGATGGACTTCCCAAAAGATATATACACATTCTCATCTCCAGAAACTGCCCTTCTTACCTTATTTGGAAAAAGGATCTTTACAGATGTAATTAAATTAAGGATCTGGAGATGATATGACATCCTGGGTTATCTGAGTGGGCCCTAAACCCAGTGACAAGTGTCTTTATATGAGACACGCAGCGGAGAGACACAGAGAGACGAGGTGATGGCGGAGGCAGAGATTAAGTGATGCAGCCACAAGCTAAGAAATGCCCACAGCTACCAGCAGCTGGAAAAGACAAGGAACAGAGCCTCCTCCAGAGCCTCTGAAGGGAATGCAGCCCTGCTGATGCCTGGTCTTCAGATTGCTGGCCTGGAGAGAGTGAATTTCTGTTGTTTTAAGCCAGTAACTTCATGGTAATTGGTTAGGGCAGCCCTTGGAAATTAATATAAAAATGGAATCTCCCTTTTCCTGCCTCTGCCCAGTCTGCTCAGGGTTGACTGGTTCCTCACACACTTTGTATTTTCAGATTGTGAGCTCTTGTGATAAGAGTTTTGTACAGCCTGTTTTAAGGACATGTCTCTTTTAAAGGATATACATTTAATTATTCCAAAAGACTGAGAAATATAAGTAGCCTGGATTGATTTTTTAGTGCTAATTTTTTTCTTGCTTTTTTTTTCTTGATGAATAAGATTGGCCTTGAGCTAGCATGTGTTGCTAACCTCTTGCTTGAGGAAGATTATCCCTGAGCTAGCAGCTGTACCAATCTTCCTCTATTTTTTGCATATGGGATGCTTTCACAGCGTGGCTTGATGAGTGGTGTGTAGGTCTGCATCCAGGATCCCAACCTGTGAACCCCAGGCTACTGAAGTGGAATGTGTGAACTTGCCCACTATGCCACCAGGCCGGCTACTATGCTAATTTTCTATACCTTGGAGGCTCCTGATAGGTCCAGATAGTAAAAATGTGACCCACTGGCTGTGGGTAGGTGGGGCAGTTGGCTGTGAATTCCCTGAGAGCGTGTCTTCCTGTCCTGGCCATCCCTTCAGCATTGATTGATTTTGTTTTAGTCCACTCGTTCACTGAAGGTACAGCCACTCTCCATCTTTTGAGGATTGAAGGCCACATCTTCAACTCCTACATTACAGTAAAACCCACTTTCATCACGTATAAGACAGGCACCTCCCCGCTCCACCCCAGACCTACTCTGCTTCAGCTTCAGAACTTAACTCCCCAGCTTTGTGTTCACTCTTTGATTTTAATCTCTGATAATTCTTTAATTTTATGCAAGAACAATTATAATTTTAAAGGACTTGAAAATATTTATTCCAGCATTTATTTCTAAGTAATTTGTAGCATGAAGTGTAATAGCTAGAGCATATGTTTGAGTTAAGTTTGTAACAGAGACCCAGATGTTATGCATTCCAAATAACTATTAATTCACTAACAAAGTTTGTAACAGAGGCCCGTAATAAAATCGCAATTTCCTGATTGTGATTATGTCACCATTAAGGGAAAATGGCTGAAGGGTTTATGAGATTTCTCGAGAGTAATTCATACAACTGTACGTGAATCTCTAATTATCTCAAAATAAAACATTTAAAAATAAAAATAAAATTGGTTAAGCCATATACTATATTTCTATTTCACATAGGAGAAAAGCTAAGTCCAGATGGAGGCAGCTTAAGATTTTGTACTCATCAAGGACTTGCTCTGTTTTCAGCTCTCTGGTCTATAATTTCTATATTGTAGCCCTTGGCCTCAAGCCCCAAATTGTACTTCAGTTAACATATTCATGTTCCCAGAACAGATTGGAAGTAGGAAGGAAAAAGGGCACACTTTTCTTTTCAAGGACACCTCCCAAAAGTTGCATCTCTCCCCTTTTATGTCAGAGGTTGGTTATGTGACCACACTCTTCAGAAGTTGCTTGAGAATTGTAGCCTTTATTCTGGTGACTCGTTACCCATATTAAAATCAAGGTTCTAGTTCTATGGGAGAAGGGGGTTACCTAGAAGTCCCTGTCACGAGAGAATTTTCAGGTTATGTTGTCCACGTATTATCTAGTACAAAAATTTCTGCTAATATCTTTTGGTTATAGCAGATAACAGAGAGAGAATACTATCAGGCCGTGCATATCTATTTATTTCAAAACCAAAACTAGAGTTCTAACACATAATTAAAGATTCTGAAAGAATATCCATAAAATAAAATTATACTATTGGCAGGTTATTAGGAGGCATTAAACTAGCATATGCAGAATTTCTAAATCATATTTATAATTTATTATTCTTATTATATTTAGAATGGGCCTTGGGGATGGACAAACACTAATGTGGTTGCACAGTTAGGAATGAAATTTCTGCAATGTATTTTTTATTAAATATTTAATCAGCCAGAGAGTTTTGAAAAGATCTTTAGTAAAAGAGCTTTGCATGCATGCTGCAGGAAATCATAATGATCAAATTCTTGAAAGCTTCAAAACACTACATTGTGTATATAGTATTGTTCTTTGGAAATCAAGGTTTGTTTTAAGAAGAAAGAAACCTTTCTCCGTGGAACCTTAGCAATTCATGCTATCATTCACTATGGCAACTGAAAAGGAAACAATAGTCGACAGCAAAATTTGGCATCCTGGGGGCAGTGATGAGGTAGCGGGTGCATTTTCTTTCTCTGTTGGCGTGGATCTCTCCCAAGAGCTAATTCGGTTACTGTTCCAGTTCAAATGAATTTTTTAAATGCGTTTAAAAAAAATTTGAGTATGATGTCCTAACATTTAGCATTTTCTCAAGAGAAACTCATTAGTCACTGGAGCCATTGCCAAATCTAGCCCCGCCTTAAATGTGACTTCACGTCAAGCAAACGTCATCCGCTCATCCCAAATATTGCCACATGTTTTCTCATCAGTGGGTGGGAATGGTAGCATGCACAAATGTCTCTCTTCATGAGCTAGTTTTTCATGTTCTTTGAAGAATTATCCAGAAATGAATATGCTTTGCCATTGACAATATTCTGTTTAAAAGGATGCTGTATTAAACATACTCTAAACATTTGATGTACTGAAGCGGCTAAATATGCATAAAAACATGATGCCTTTGGAGTAGAAAAAGCTCAACAATATATTCTGAGGACTGATCATCTTCTATTTTAATAGAGCATTCACCCAATATGATTAAAATGCTATTTTATTTGATCAATTTAAGCCCCACTGAATTGATTTAATGCATACACTATTGAGTAGTCTAAACTATTTTCCCTTTAGACTACTGAAAATTGTACATCTAATTCTATGAATTGTAAATTAAGAATCGGAACTCATTAGATTTTCATCCAGGTGTATTCTAGGTATGATGTTTCTAAATCTACAAAAATACAGTTCCATACATTCCCTTGAAAGATAGCTCCTTTATAAAATACTTCTGAGCCAATTTCTTAAGAAAAACAACCTACAATTTTAGAAGTGCTTTAGATTTCACTATATAACTTCATGCATCTTGTCTATAGTTAAAAACAATATTAAAAATCTGAAGATTTTAGTGAAATTAGAATAAATTTTATACCTTAAGACATATACAATGAGGCATAAATGGGTAAATGGAAATCATGTATGTAAGATTCTTGAAAGGTATAAAAATTAATGTCTATAATTATGTTTATATAAATATATATACATATATATGCAAGGGAGAATGATAGAACAAGGGTGGTAAAATGTTAAAAATTGGAGAATCTGGGTAAAGGGTATATGGGAATTGGTATTTTTTTTACTATAATGCATATTTTCTTTATGTTTGAAATTACTTTAAGATCAAATTAACAAAAAAGAACTGAAGGGGAGTAGGATATATCTGGTTTAGCTCTCCATTTACAGGTGAGCAAACTGAGAAACAGGTCAGGAAAGTCATGTATGTAAGGGTATAGAGGCTATTAGTAATAGGGCTAAGGATGGAACATAGGTGTTCTGATTTATAGCAAAGAGCTCCCCACTACTCTAAGCTTTACCTACACAGCAACTGTGAGAGTGAGGTAAGGTGGGTACAATCATTCCCATTTATAAATAAGCAAAAAGGATAAAATATGCCAAATTACTCTTCGTAGGTCACATAATTAGTAGTAAAGCAGAAATTCTCACCCACTATTTTGATTTCAAATTCTGTATTCTTTCCATTACGTTAACAGGTCAATGTATGCATATACACAATAGCATGTTTCTGCTTAAAATTAGGATAAAGTACACAGTTAAAGAAAAGAGGTTAGTTTTTTATTTTTTCTTCAAAATGTACCAATATATATGGAGATAACAGAACGCAATGCATTATCATAATATTCCTTGAGGCTAATCGGCAATAAAATTAAGGTCAGATTTTATTTGTGTTTTGTGTTATATTCCGTGCATATTAGGAACTAATACTGTTCATGGTTTGAATGAAAATTCACTGCCTAATGACATTGAAAGGCATGTAACTACTTAAAAGTGAAGCCATCCAATTGCAAATTCTAATTTCTAATTTATTTAAAATAATTCCATTCCAATGTTTAATTTGTTTTGACTTATTAGACTCAGAGGAAAAACTCAAAGAACTAGAATGAAAACTTTGTATTGTGGATAGGATTCTCTCATTGCTCCGCACTTAAAGAGAGAAATTTATTTTCATTTTATGTTGGAAGAGTAATGATCATGCTAGAATCAAATCTCATTAGGTCCAGTCTGTAATTCTCTGTTTTAGCTTAAGTTCCCCCATCACTGCTCTTTCAAGCTCTCTGTTTACCTTGCATTTTATCCACATGGAGTCAAATAAAACTTATTTATAATCGTTAAGGATGTTTTTATTTGAATTTCTTATACTTAACATATAATGGATGCTAAATAAATGTTTGTGGAATTAAAAACATTATAAGTGTATGTACCTATACACAACACATATATTCACATGTGAATATATATGTGAGCCCACAGGAAATTCATGGTAAGGTAGCAATCCTACTAAAAGTTCATTGAAATAATCAAGATTTTTAAAAAGGAAAACCATTATATTAGCACTGGAAGCTAGTTGGAAATAGAGGGAATTGTTCTAAGTATAGAATCAGCCAATTGAAGAAGATGTCTAAGACTAACCAACAAATCTGCCTCCTGTGAAAAAATGTTTTTCAGAAAGTGAACAAAATTCACCCCAAATCCCACTATTATTCCTAATTTGGAATGATGAAAATAGGGAGACATTTACACATATTTTTGCCTTATCAAAAATGTTTTAAAAGGTTGGCTCAAGATGGCCATATTACTAAGGGGTGAACATAGACTCATATAAGTGAAAATCCCCAAATTGAGGTGACTGAAACCAGATGATGCTATTTCTCTTTAAAATAAAGAAGTCCAGAAGTAAGAAGTCAAGGGCTTGGCATGAAGACTCCATGGTGTCAATGAAAATCATGTTCAATTCTTTCTGCTCTGCCATCCTCCAGGAGTGCAGCGTTACTGCATGGCTACTGTAGCCTCAGGCATCCATTTGTGTTGTGGACCAATAAAGGGAAGAAACACAGAAAAAAACAAGAGGGCCCTTCTATATGGGCAATTCCTTTTAACCAGTCATCCTGAAAGTATGTACAACATTTTCTCATGCATTCCATTGGCTAGAACTCAGGCACTTGGCCACAACTACCATCAAGAGAGGATAGAAAATGGAATTGTTTATTCGCATGCTTCTTTAGTGTGCTAAAATTTCATTTTTGTTACCAAGAAGGCAAATTTCTTAATTTACGTTTTTTTGAGACAGATCCACGAGACAGGTTTGCTGAATACGTATTCCAACTATCATTTGACACGCTTTTATTGTTAGTAGAAGCTAGAAAAGTGAAATTAAAAACTAAATTTCTGACTCCCTAAAACCAGAGTTCTGGTCGTGATTTAGTCTGACATTCAGATTCATCTCCACAAGTCGTTAGTTCAGGGTTGAATTACGTGGGGACAGAGACAGGATTAAGGCCTCTATTTTGCTGGTCAAGCTGATCTGAGATGATATGACTCTGTACCCAGAAGCGGATTCTCCAGCTTCCTGATCGTGGTGATGGAGCAGCCTCACTGGCAGCCCAATTTTGTGACATCACTTCTGGAAGCTTATTCTAGAGTCAGTTTCTGTATCCCTCTAATTAAGTCTCTGTCCTAATTCAAACACTTAAAAAATCCCATTGTGATTCAAATAGCTACAGTAGCTTCTGTTGTCTATACTTAAAATCTCAAATCAATAAACACAAGCTATGACAAGTTCATCCATTATTTAATTGAATAAATTAATAAAATCACTAGGTTACAAAAAATTTTGAGGAATTTCTGAAACAAACCCTAAAGCTTCAAATTTTATATTAGTTTAAACTTTTAATGAAAAACTATGCAAATAATGTAAAAATATTTTGTGTTGATTGCTACAAAAATAGAAAATGCAATTTTGAAAATGTTAATGCATTCAAAATGGAAGAAATTAAGTTTTTTTCAAAAGGAAATAAATCATCCTAGATAATAATATTGTTAATGAAGCAGGAAAAACATAATGTTTATGTTCTATGAATAGAAAACATAGGCTCTCAACACACAAACCATGAAATTCAATGTATACTCTCTATAAGAGACACACTTAAGAAAAAACAAGTAACAGAATATGAAAAAATGATGTAAAAATACATTAGGCAAATTGTAACAATAGGGGGCAGGTAGGGTTGTGCTTTTGCCCAATATATAGAAAGCTGAAGTGGGCATCAATCTCATATTAACAAAAAGAAAAAAGCCAGAAATACTACCAAATCATAACTCTCTTGAACCCATCAGATGACTAAAGTTGCATGGCAATCACCAAGTAAGATGCAATCTAAGGAAAGACAGGTCCCTTCGAGGAGACAGGACACAGTCACTCAACTGTTGCAGAGAACAGGAGGAAAGACACTGGGCACCCATCCACCAGATGGGTAAGAAGAAGTCGATAAAAATTTTGAAGAAATTGTTGAAGGTTGAGTATGCACTAGTATGAGAGTGTAGAATACTTGGGAGCAGCAGGCAAAAGGGGAATCATACCAATTGCAAATAGAAGACAGGAAATAATTAAGAAAAGGTAAAAATAAAAAATTCTAAAATTGAAAACAGAAAAACAATAGACAAAAATAATGAAACTAAAAGCTGATTCCTTGAAAATATTAATAGAATTAATAAATTCTAGTCTAGGGAATGTGAAAACAGAAAAAACGACGCAAATTACAAATATTAGGAACGTAAGAGATGACAAAACTATAGCCATTGGAGGTATTACAAAAAAATAAGGAAATACTACAAATAACTCTCTGCCCAAAGACTTGACAACTTAGACGAAACGATCAAATTTTTTGAAAGATACTAACGACTAAAAGCTCACTCAAGAAGAAACAGATAACCTGAATAGTTTATTCCTGTTAAAGAAATTGAATTCATAGTTTAAACCATTGCAACAAACAAAACTACAGATCCATCTGGCCTCTCTGGGGAATTCTACCAAACGTTTAAGGAAAAGATAACACCAATTCTGCACAATCTCTTCAGGAAGATGGAAGAGGACTGAACATATATCAACTAATTTTAAGGAAGAAAGATTACCTGATACTGAAATCAGAATAGATACCATGAGAAAAGAAAACCACAGATCAATATCACTCATAATCATAAAGGCAAAAACCCTTTAAGTTATATATATCACCAAATGGAGTGTATCCCAGAGATGCAAAGTTGATTCAACAAGCCAATCAGAATAAATAACAGACTAAAGAAGAAAAACGATTGAGAAAATTGAGGAAATTCAGCATCTGTTTATGACACAAAGTTTTAGGAAACTAGAAATGGAAGGATACTGCCTTAATCTGATATGTGGCATCTATAAAAAGCCTATAGCTGACAAAATACTTAGTGATGAAAGACTGAAAGGAAGCAAGGCAAAGATCTCCACTCCTACGAGATGTTATACTGGTGGACCTACCCAGTCAGATTCAACTAGGGCTCATCTTGATCCATTTATTTTAACATAATTAACTCTTTAAAGGTCCTCAATCTAAATACAGTCACATTTTGAGATTAGGGCTTCAACATATGAATATTAGAACACGATTCAGTCCATAACACTATTGAATGCTTATATTATAAAAGAATAACTGTTTTAAATCAATAACCAAATTCTCAGGTTAGAGAATTAGTAGAATAAAACAAAATAAAACCCAAAGAAAATATGAAGTAACAAAGATAAGTGTAGGAATTAATGACACAGAAAAGAAAAAGAAGAGAAAGTCAACGAAATAGGTTTTTTTGTACAGTTCAATAAAATTCAGGAACCTCTAGGCAAACTCATTGGAAAGATAATGACAGAAAGACACAAATTACTTACATCAGGAATAGCTAATATCAGAATGAAATGGACAAATTCAACACAAGACATAAGCTGCTAAATACATATATACATAACCTGAATGGTCCTATATTTATTAATATCATTCTACTCCTACACATTTACCAAAAGAAAACAAGACATATGTCTCCATGAAGACTGTGTACAAATATTTATGGCACATATTTTCCCGCAATAGCCAAGAACTGGAAGCGACACAAATGTCCATCAACTTGTGAGTTATTAAACAGAAGGTAGTACATCTCTAGAATGGAATGCCACTCAGCAGTAAAGCAATGACGAGATGACACAGGCAACAACATCGAGGAATCGCAAAACCTTTTGCTAAATGAAGGAAGCCAGACGCCGAAAACTTTATTATTGTATTTATATTAAATTCTATAAAGTCAAAATCATAATGAGACAAAGCAAATCACTGTTTTCTGGGAGCGGTGAGTTTGGGGGAGAGGATTGGCTGGTAAGAGGCAGGAGGGAACTTGTGGTGAAATAAATTTTCTAATCCTGATTGCAGTGGCAGTCATGCAACTGTATACATTAATTAAAACATTGAATCATACACCTAAAATTGGTGAAAATGATTGTATGTAAAATATACCTTAATGAAGTTCATTAAGAATACAGATATTAAAAAATGTGTAAAATAAAGATAATAATTGTGTTAAACATAGGATGGAGAAAACTTTACCTATCTTATTGGGTTTGGGTTTTTATAAGCACTAAATAATTTTACGTGTGTAAAACCCTTAGAACAATGCCTGGAAAACAGTCAGTGCTCCATGAATGCTGGCAATTAATATTATTAATGTTAAAACTACGGGAAAAGTGCAAAACCTCCTTTATAATATATTTCAAAGAACTGAGAAAAAAATTGGAAGATCCAAATATTTTAAAACTGTTATTACTTATATGCATATTTTAATTTAAAAGCAGACCAATGCAACATTATGCAGCATTCACATCCCAGTGTAATCTCAAGGAGGGATCTTAGCTCACTAATCTGACCTCCTAATGTGAAAGCATGATTTCTGAAGAGGAACATGCTGAGCCACAATGCCTAAGAACTCTGGGAGAGTTGAAAACTTAAGATCTACTTTTATTGTGGGTTTTGCCAAAGAATAATATTTGAACTGGAGCCAGGCCAGTGACATAGTGGTTAAGTTTGCGTGCTCCTCTTCAGCAGCCCTGGGTTTGTGGGTTCAGATCCCGGGTGTGGACCTATGCACCACTCATCAAGCCATGCTGCAGCAAGTGTTCCACAGACAAAATAGAGGAAGATTGGCACAGATGTTAGCTCAGGGCCAATCATCTTCAGTAAAAAGAAGAGGATTGGCAATGGATATTAGCTCAGGGCTAATCTTCAGCACACACACACACACACAAATTTGGACCAATGGCCTGAATGGTGCAAAACTCCTAAAAGACCGTTACAGATGGAAAAAATTTCAGCTATGCCAGGATGCTCCTATCTCAGAATATTTGCACTGGCTCTTCCCTATTCCTGGAATGCTTCCCCGTCTCCTCCCACCAAATATTTACATGAGGCATTCCTTCACCTCCTTCAAGTCTTTACTCAAATATAACCTCAGTGAGGTGCACCCTGACCATCATATGTAAAACTACGACTCCCCAAATAGGTGACATCAGCATCATGGGAAAACGAGCTCTTCCCTTAGACTCTCCCCCCTAAGATAGACAAAGGGAAACTCATAAACCAACAGAGACATTCACACAGCACAACAGACGCCTGAGAGACCCACACAGCCATACACGTGAAGGTGGAGGTGCTGGACCCTCTGGGAGACAGTGGAAGGATGTAAGGGCATCTCCTCTCCCTCCCCCAATGGCAGCGACTTAGGGTACAGGACCATCAGCTCTGAGAGGAGAGGGGGATGGGCCATCCTCCGCGGGAATGCCTTCGTTGTCCCAGTTGCCTCCCAGCCCATGGGAAAGCTCCACACCAAGGAGCATAAGCAATTGTAGGGGTGTATTCACCAAGCTGAGCAGCCCAGGAGGACAGAGAATGAGGGCAGAGGAGGAGCACCCCTGGGATAGTGCACACAAAAGAAAGTGCCACTCTCCTAACCTGGCACACCAGCTTAGCCAGTCAGTCAGAGCAAGGAGCCCCACCAGAGTGTCAGTGCATGCGTGTGTTCTTTGAGAAGATAAACAAAATTGACAAACCCTTAGCCAGATATGCTAAGAATAAAAGAGTGAAACCTCAAATAAACAAAATTAGAAATGAAAGTGGAGAAATTCCAATGGATACAAAGGATTATAAGAGAATATTATGAAAAACTATATGCCAACAAATTGGACAATCTAGAAGAAATGAAAAAATTCTTAGACCCATGCAGCTTCCCAAAACTGAATGAAGAAGAAATAGAGAATCTGAATAGACCAATCACAAGTAAATAGATTGAAACAGTGATCAAAAACTTCCTCCAAAATAAAAGTCCAGGACCAGATGGCTTCTCTGGAGAATTCTACCAAACGAAAAAATAAGATTTAATACCTATCCTTCTCAAACTATTCCAAAAAATTGAAGACAGAATTCTTCCTAACACATTTTGAGAGGCCAACATCACCCTGATCCCAAAGCCAGACAAGGATAACACAGAGAAGAAAAATTAGAGGCAAAGATCACTGATGAACATAGATGCAAAATTCCTCAGCAAAATATTGGCAAACCGAATACGGCAATACATTAAAAGGATCACACACCATGATCAAGTGGGTTTTATACCAGGGACGCAGGAATGGTTCAACATCTGCAAATCAATCAACGTGATACACCACATAAACAAAATGAGGAATAAAAAACACATGATCATCTCAGTAGATACAGAGAAGGCACTTGACAAGATCCAACATCCATTTGTGATAAAAACTCTCAATAAAATGGTTATAGAGGGAAAGTACATCAACATAATAAACGCCATGTATGGCAAACCCACAGTCAACAACAAACTTAATGGGGAAAAAATGAAAGCCACCCCTCTGAGAACAGGAACAGGACAAGGGTGCCCACTCTCACCACTCTTGTTCAACATAGTACTGGAGGCTTGGGCCAGAGCAATTAGGCAAGAGAAAGGAATAAAAGGTATCTAAATTGGCAATGAAGAAGTGAAACTCTTGCTGTTTGCAACCTACATGATTTTACGTATATAGAAAACCCTAAAGAATCCATTGGAAAACATTAGAAATAATCAACAACTATAGCAAATTTGCAGGGTACAAAATCAACTTACAAAAATCAGGTGCGTTTCTATACTCTAATAACGAACTAACAGAAAGAGAATTCAAGAATATAATCCAATCCACAATCACAGCAAAAAGAATAAAATTTCTAGGAATAAATTTAACCAAGGAGGTGAAAGACCTATACAATGAAAACTATAAGACATTATTGAAAGAAATTAAAGAAGATACAAGGAAATGGAAGGATACTTCATGCTCATGAATTGGAAGAATAAACATAGTTAAAATGTCCATGCTACCTAAAGCAATCTACAGATTCAATGCAATCCCAATCAGAATCCCAATGACATTCTTCACAGAAATAGAACAAAGAATCCTAACATTCACATGGGGCAATAAAAGACCCCAATAACTAAAGCAATCCTGAGAAAAAAGAATAAAGCTGGAGGCATTACAATCCCTGACTTCAAAATACATTACACAGCTATAGAAATCAGAACAGCATGGTACTGGCAGAAAAACAGATACACAGATCAATGAAATACAATTGAAAGCTCAGAAATAAAACCACACATCTATGAACAGCTAACCTTCAATAAAGAAGCTAAGAACACACAATGGAGAAAGGAAAGCATTTTCAATAAACGGTGTTAGGAAAACTGGACAGCCACATGCAAAAGAATGAAAGTAGACCATTATGTTTTGCCATAGATAAAAATTAACTCAAAATGGATTAAAGACTTGAATGTAAGACCTGAAACCATTAAACTCCTAGAAGAACATATGGGCAGTATGCTCTTTGACATAGGTCTTAGAAGGATCTTTTCGAATACCATGTCTACTTGGGCAAGGGAAACAAAAGAAAAAAATAAACAAGTGGGACTAAAGAGCTTCTACTAGGCAAAGGAAACAGGAACAAAACAAAAAGACAACCCACCAACTGGGAGAAAATATTTGCATACCATATATCCAACAAGGAGTTAATCTCTAAAATATATAAAGAACTCACACAATTCAATATCAAAAAAACAAGCGACCTGATCAAAAAATGGGCCAATAGGCACATGAAAAGATGTTCAATATCACTAATCATCAGGGAAATGCAAATCAAAACTACATTGAGATATCACCTTATATCAGTTAGAATGGCTATAATCACTGAGACAAAAAAGAACATATGTTGGAGAATATGTGGAGAAAAGGGAACCCTCATACACTACTGGTGGGAATGCAAACTGGTGTAGCCACCAAGGAAAACAGTATGGAGATTTCTCAAAAAATTAAAGATAGAAATACCATAAGACTCAGCCATCCCACTAGTGGATATTTATCCAAAGAACTTGAAATCAACAATTCAGAGAGACTTATGCACCCCTATGTTCATTGCAGAATTGTTCACAATAGCCAAGACGTGGAAGCAACCCAAATGCCCAAAAACTGATGATTGGATAGAGAAGATGTGGTGTATATAAACAATGGAATACTTCTCAACCATAAAAAAGACAAAATTGTCCCATTTGCAACAACATGGATGAACCTTAAGGGTATGATGTTAAGCAAAATAAGCCAGACAGAGAAAGACAAACATTGTATAATTTCACTCATATGTGGAAGATAAACTACCACACGGACAAAGAGAAGAGTTTAGTGGTTACCAGAGGGGAAGGGGGTTTGGGGGTGGGCACAAGGGGCATAGACATATGGTGATGGATAAGTAATAATGTACAACTGAAATTTCACAGTGTTATAAATCATTAGGACCTCAATAAAATAAAATAAAATAAACAAAACCCCAAACCGAAACAACCAAAAAAACCAAAATGCTGCGACTCCCATTCTATCCAGGTATTCTCCATTCTGCTTTGTTACATAAGCACTTAGCGCCTCCTAACACACTATATATAATTTATTTAATAAATTAATTTATTAAATAAATAATTTAATTATTTATTACATTTATGACCATTGTTCCTTTACTACAATTAAATTTCCATCGGAGCAGAGAAATTTGTCATTTATCTATTTTTTCATTCCTGTGTCACCAGCTCCTGCCACACTGTAGGTATTCAGTAAATATCTGACGAATGAAAAGAGGGCATGAATGAAGAGTCTGATCACTGTTAAAATTGTAGACCAAGAGGGGCTGGCCCCGTGGCCGAGTGGTTAAGTTCGCGCACTCCACTGCAGGTGGCCCTGTGTTTCGTTGGTTCGAATCCTGGGCGCGGACATGGCCACTGCTCACCAAACCACGCTGAGGCAGTGTCCCACATACCACAACTAAAAGGACCCACAACGAAGAATATACAGCTATGTACCGGGGGGGCTTTGGGGAGAAAAAGGAAAAAATAAAATCTTTAAAAAAAAAAATTGTAGACCAAGAAAGAAGAAAATAAGTTTGCACTTTAAGAAAAGGCACATATTTCCTGTGAGATGGACTTCATCACATGCCTGGGAAAGGACAGCACTTCATGCAATACTTCTTTTTGCCGGATATGAGCCTCCAATTATATCACCGGACTTGAGAACTAGATTTCTCTTTTAAATGATTAGTTTAATTTACTCAGGTTACAGAAAGAAATTCAGTGGCTATTCTTCAAAGTTGACTGAACATGTAAGTAGAAAAGGCGCTTGGAGAAAAGAAACATGGAATTTGAAGAGGCAGTAATTAAAATGGAATGATTCCTTTCAGTCTAGAGAGGGACATTTTGAATCAGATGATCCACAGACGACATTTTCCTTGCCATTCCAATGTTGCTGTTTATATAAATGTACCCGTTACACTGAAGTACAGGGAGTTACACTGACTTGAGTCATTCCCATCAATAGTTCAACTGTCAAAATAGAGACAGCAGCTTTCAATACCCATCTAAATGCCCCTGCAACATTGATCACCTGATTTCACTGCATTTATTGCCGATCCAGGCCACCATTTTGCTTGCAAAGCGGAGTTTAAGATCATGTAAGAGCAAAGGGCTGGGATCGTTGTCTGGATTTTATTGATGGGTATACAGACAAGAAACCTGCCATGGAGATAGCATCTGCAAGATACCTGTTGTGCCCTTTTCCCTGAAGAATCTGGGAGAAGTTGTTTTTAGAACATGACACAATGTTTACCACAGGATATTTGAAAGAAGAAATTTTATGGATGAATAAGATAATTAAGCACTTAGACTGATGGGAAAAACGAGAGTTACCAAATCCATTTAGTCATTTTATTACCTTTTCTTATTTCTGAGCTCCTGGGAATAAATAAATACATGCATTCGTAAATGGATATTTAATAACCAACAGTATTTTATGCTAGAATGTATTTCATACCAATGATGTTCTTCTTATGACTAAATATCCTATTTCCTAATTATTACACAAAAAGAATAATTTATAAATTAACTTCTTGGTGAGCTAGATGATTTTTCAAGTGTGTTATTTATTTAATTATTATCTTTTTTTGAGGAAGGTTAGCCCTCAGCTAAGATCTGCTGCCAATCCTCCTCTTCTTTGCTGAGGAAGACTGGCCCTGAGCTAACATCCGTGCCCATCATCCTCTACTTTATATGTGGGACGCCTACCACAGCATGGCTTGCCAAGCAGTGTGTAGGTCCGCACCTGGGATCTGAACTGGCGAACCCTGGCCCGCCAAAGCAGAAGGTGCGAACTCAACCTCTATGCCACCGGCCTGGTCCCTCAGATGTGCTTTTTAAAAAAATTATATTAAAAATTTTTAAATAGGTTGATAGATAAATATCATCAAGCCACCTGCCCATTTGTAGTTTCTCATTCACAGTAATAATTTCCTAAGTAAAAGTGCCTGTTTTTATCAGGTCCAAAATTAAAAACTCTATATTTGTAGTTATCACATTGATGGAGACTTTAGTAAATTAAGGTTTTAATTCAGATGAACCTTTGAAAAACATTTCAATCAAAATGTATCTCATTAACAGACAGTAAATAGTCTCTCCTCTGAACGTATGAGTTTTTTCTTTGAAATCTCTTTATATAAAATGCAAATGTTTTTACTAATGCAAAGATACGTTGAATAAACACTTTTGCTATTTGGTTGGCTATAGTGTGCTTTGCTTCCAGGAATGATTGAACTCTTCTTTGTCTAAAGAATCAGCATTGAGTCTGGTTAAAGTATCTACAAATAACCGTTTGTTCATTCAGTTAGTCAACAGATAAACTGCCTCAATAAAGTCGGAATTCCAATTGCAGAGATCTTTTGTAAAGATCTTGATAGTCCTATTTGCCAGCCTGCTCAATGATTTTGACCATTCTGACAGTCAACATCACTGTTTCAATGGCCACGCTTCATATAATTTGCCATATGTGTTTCCAAGAAAGTTTAATTGGTGGTATGGGCTCTGATTAATAACGTTTTATATTAATTATTTGATTTTTTAAAAGTGATTTAGAGACTTTCAGCACAATTTCATACTCTTAGGGAAGCCATTATTGAATCAGATCAAAGCCTAAAGCACAGCAGTGTTGAATACTGGAACACACAAAGATGGTTGTTGGTTTTATCCCATGTTTGGAGTAACGCCAAGATATTTGTTTTGTTTGTTCGCTTTTTTTGAGGAAGATTAGCCTTAGCTAACATCCACTGCCAATCCTCCTCTTTTTTGCTGAGGAAGACTGGCCCTGAGCTAACATCCATGCCCATCTTCTTCTACTTTATATATGGGATGCCTGCCACAGCATGACTTGACATGTACATATGTCTGCACCTGGGATCCGAACCAGTGAAAACCTGAGCCGCCAAAGCGGAACGTGCGAACTTGACTGCTGTGCCACTGGGACAGCCCAAACACCAGGATGTTTGTGATAAAATGATAGTAGTTTTCTAACATGGAATAGGCTTATTTCTCTTTTGGATAGCTCAGTTTGATTTTTAAAACTCTCCTTTATTTCACAAGCATTGCTTTTATTTAAAGCTTAATGGTTACCATCTCTTTTTTCATCATTGCCTCTGTTATGGAAATAGATATGTGTAACTTTATGGAGAATGAACTGACAAAATGGTCAAAGTATGGAAAGCTGATTTTAAGAGAAAAGTTAATGAATTGTCCAAAAGAAGACTGAATATTGTAATACAATATTTAAATACTAATATAAAATAGATTTTATAATAAGGATGGCTATATCCTCATTGAACTCCAAAACTTGATTAAAAAGCATTACTTAAAATGAAGGCTGATGGATTTTTTTCCTCATAAACGAAATTCTTGAAAGTCTAGGCTTCAGTGGATTACATAAGACACTGAGACTTTCTTGCTGAAACTGGTAACAGTTAGCCATTGATGATTAGATTTTTTTTCTTTTTTGCAATTACTGATTATAGCTTTTAGCTGTTCACCTGCCCATTGTTAACTGCACTGCTTAGGCAATATACTACCTGACTCCCACTAGGTTCCAATAGATAACATCTCCCTGGTACCTGGATCACCATAGTAATAGGTGTTTGAGCCATTTTTCAGGAATTAGGACCCCTTGTCTAGTTCAGGTCAGTTGAGGCCACCAACCCATTAACTGGGCCCAAGCAGATGCCTGATAAGTGACTTTTTGAAGTCAAGAGGCTAAAAACTCCACCCTCAGATCATGGTAATGCCACCATTTTGTGAGCATGTGTCCTATGAAGAGGTCTGAAGTCTGACTACGCTTGCTCAGATCATCAATTACCTTACTTCCCCTCACCTCCAACCATCCATCTCCACATTTCAGACCATTTTGCCCCTCTACCTCATAAATATCCCTGAGTCCCCATTTTTGGGGAGGTGGATTTGAGACTCGTTCTCCTGTTTCCTCATTTGGCTCTCTTGTGATTAAAACCCTCTCTCTCCTACAATCTTGTTGACTTGGTATTTGGTTTTCCAAGCAACGGGCAAAAATGAACCTGGTTCAGCAACACTGCCATTGAAGCTACTTTGGAACAATTAACCGTAAATACCTACTTGATTTGCCAAGTGTATGAAATTCAGTTCTTGATATATGATTCTATTTTCCAAATCTATAATATAATCTATATGTTTAATATTTTTCCTGACATAAGCGTTTATACCAATGGGAAAAATAAGAGTTGCCAAATCCATTGGATCACTATATTGTCTTTTTATACCTTCCCCACTATGCTCCTGGGAATAAACCAACACATGTGGGCTTAATCTTCTATCATGTCCAAATCAGGACAAAATTACATAGAGCCATGTCTTTACATCCATGAGAATTTGTCTCATATATTCCTTTTTATACCAGTTCTTTGTTCAAAGCCTTCCTTAGACTTTCATTATATCTATTTACAAAGTCTAGAAAGATATGCATGAAAACTGGTGCATTATCATGCTTGTGTAAATACTCCAGTTTTTCGCTTTCTTTATTTGATCAACACGGACCTCATAAGATTATTCCTATGATGTAGGCTTGTGTTATAGAAGTCATGAACGCGTGATCTTTATTTCCCCATAGCTTGCCACACATTCAGTAGATGTGGCAGCTCTTCAGGCTGTTATCATGCTTCCTGCAGACACTAGGAACATTGATAAATTAGGTCTCATAAATAAAGGTTGAGCTAATCAAGCACTGTCCTGCTGTCTCTATAAACACATTACATTGCCTCTTTATACTTTCACCAGGAAAAAAGAAAATAAATAATATCTACCACCTTCTGTCCTCAAGAGTATTGCAGGAGTTAATACATATGCAGAACTTTCAAAGACAGTTATAGTGCTCAGAGCTCTGTGGAGAAAACATTTGTATAGAATGCAATATATCATTATTATAAAGGTCCCCTAGCATACTAATGAAACGAACCCAATGCACTCTACAAACACATTTCTTACTTGGGCTACATCCAACTCACCAAACATAATTAGTACATGAAACTTTTGTCATGATCATAAACTAAAACAGTCTGAACTCTGTATAATGTGGGTTATTTTGGACTCTGTCCAGTAAGACACTGAAAGTACTATAAGGCCTTCATTAAAAAATGATTCTATGAGGATGATTTTAGCACAATTTTCCAATGTGTTATTTGGGGTTCCTGAAGGGGAGCAGAATTTGCTACTCCAAACTATGCCTTTTGGCATAAGGATTATTTTAGGCTGATGATTTTTAAGAAAGAGTAGACATAGGAAAAGCTCCGAATGCTGAGTAGAAATTATCCTTTTGAAAAGACATTTACATCTATAATGGAAATCTCTGTTTGTGACTGTGTCTCCCTCTCTTTGTCTGGAAGAGAAGGATGACTCTAAATCTCTAGAAATTGTTGTGAATGGAGAAGGCAAAAGTAAATCTGCATAACAACCTTCTTCTTGTTTACTGTGTTTTTCCTGCTAACCTCTCACAACTGCCCCCATCCCCTCACCACCTTCTTCTTTTGTCTTTAACTGGAGATGGTATTTAAGGTGGTGGCTTGGGCTCAGTTTTCCTGAGTCTCTCACATGAGTACGGGAGGTATACATGTTATTAAACTTCTGATACCAGCTCAACCCAAGGTTGACATCTATTCTACAGGATGCTAGTCCACCATCTTCCAATTTGCTAGCTTGTGGCTTAATAAAATGCCCTTTCTTTGACACCATCTTGCTTCTTCATGGATTGGCTTTTGTCTCACGGCAAGCAGATTTTGCCCTTTGTGCAGTAACACTTCTGTTTGCTTTTCTCCTGTTAATCTGTCTGTTACAGGCAGATCTCAGTCAAGAACCTAGAAGGGTAGAGGGAAATTATTTTTCCTCCCCACACTCCAAACACAAAGAACTTTATTTGTGTTTCTGTTTTGGTTTTCGTTTTAGCCATGGTTTTTTTTTTTTTAAACACAAACTCAAGTTCAATTTTTTGCAGCATTTACCACACATCTTACTAATGACTAGATCCAAGTTTCATAAATTTTCTCTTTCCCTTCTAAACATGTTACCCCCTCTATGATCTTATTTCTCTTCTTTCTTTTAATTTCAAACTTGTGAAAGAGCAGTCTTTACCTATCACTTTCACTTCCTTTACCTCCCACTTCCAATTTAAAAAGAAAAATACTCTTGTTTTTGCCCTCTCCAACTTACTGATTCAATTTTCCAGGTTACCACTAATGTTATAGATAAACTCAGAACTTTCTTACTTATTTGTTTGTTTTACTGTCCTTACTCTCCTTCTTATGTCTTGGATGCATTTTATAGTACTACTTCAGGCATGCTTCTTGATAACATTCTGTTTCTTTATCTTTGATTACATTTTACCACTTTCCACTTAATTCTCATTTTTTCTCTCTATTCTTCCTATTTTTTGTTAAATAATATCACTGTGATCAATACATTACCAGAAGGCCTAAAATTCTACTCTGTCCAATTTATAACTAAAATTATATATAGACCATGTGTTTACATCCATGAGGATTTGCCTTAAACATTCTTTTTATTATACCAATTCTCTTCCTTGGACTTTATTATGTCTTTCTATTTACAAAGTCTAGCTGAGTATATGGTATAGAGTAGGCATTCAAGAAACTTTTATTAAGTAGATCAACATTTGTCTGCTTCCCCAGCCTTTATTATTTCCGTTTTTCTGTGTTGCTTGTCCCGTTTGTTATCTCAAGCATCATGATACACCTGAGAATTACATCCTAAACCTCTTTTGTGGATAGTACTTAAATATTTTTCTTTTCTCCATTTACGTGGGAGCCTGGCTCAGGGGTGAGATAACCGGCCACAGATTCTTCTGCATCAACTGCTGTTCCAAATGTGTCAACACACGGGTGGTGTCCAGCCACCTCAGCATCTGCTCTTGGCTCTCTGCTGTCCTCTAGTGGCTATGTGCTGTATCCCCCTATTTGAAGCGTTATAAAAAAGAAAGCGGTCTGGAAGAAGACCTAGAATGTTCTGCCCTCACAGACTGGATTAGCTTTGGCTGAGCTAAGTAGTAAGTAGAACTGATGTGGTCTAACACAGGAAAATCACATCCATATCATTATGATTCTGGAACTCCGTTAGTACTCCTTTCGTTGCCATTCAAAGCAAGCTGCCTACAGGCAACAGCTTCCATATCACCCCTGGGTCTTTCAACAGATAATGCACCTGTGTGTTTCAAGATTTCAAGCAACCTCATCTAAAATATGCCTTGTCAACAAAGTCTTTTTTCAAGAGCTTAGCACCTTTATATCTCCTGCTAAAAGGTGTGTGTGTTGGAGGGGAGAGGGTGCTAAACCTGCACAGTGTGGGTAAGAAGCTCATGGAGTCAGTGCTTGTATGAGACTGAGCAGAAGCATCTCAAAAATCCCCTAATCTGCTATACTTGTAAAATTCTTATCCATTATGGGATACGGTTTCGATTGAGTGATAAAATTTTAAGCTATATGTCATAGAAAAATTAAACCCCATCCCCTTTTGTTCTAGCACACATCTATGCCACGTGATGGAAGTATGTTAAATTGTGAAGTTTCATTTCTAAATGAAAAAATGGAGACATTGGTCTCAATTCTCTATAACCCAGTCATTGTGAGACTCACTTTGATTAGCTTTGCTTGGTTTGTAAATTGCATAGTTTATGGAAACAGAGGGGATTAATGAGGTGATCGTAATCTACTACAACATATTTACTTATAAGCATTCAGGCAATATAAATCTCCTTAAACTTGTAGTCATAAGGAGCTTGACAGTGATTCTTGGGTAATTTGACTTACTATTGAGTTGTCAGAGCTCTCTGTATATTCTGTACACAAATATTTATATTTTTTATATGTCATGTAAAGAAAACAACAGGCCAACTAAAGAATGGAAAAAAATATGTATAATATTATATATCTTATATATATATCTCTATATATATGTTGACATTATACTCAACAGCAATAGGAAATGCGAAGCTTGCACTTTCTGCCCACCAAGGCATGTGACAAAGTAAAGAGAATCAGAGATACAGACTCTATGTCTGGAATGCCTCTTTCTGAACTGTATTCTTAGAATGGGAAAGCTCATTGGATAGATTGAGAAAAAATATGCAAGCAAAGATATTTCAGCCTTGTCCATTATTTGACCACCTGGGAAGAGATTGTCATTGGGAGTGTCATGTGCCAATATAGAGATGATAGTGAAGCAACTGAGAAGGAATGGATGAGCCTGGGTTGGCATTTCTAAGCTGTCTTCTGCAGCCATATGCTCTGGAAGGGACCCAGAAATTCTGATACTTTCTAGAAGAGAATGCAAGAAAAGCAGCTGTATGTCTGGTTACTACTGTGGGGGCAAAGTAACTTTGTCATTAAGGCGACTGACCTGGCTACTTTTGGGACCAAATTGGAGTGCCAGTCATGGTTCAGGAACATACAGAGTTCCTCAGGCTTCAGTGGGAATGAGTCCAAAGCAAGGGACAGCTATAGGGTTGTGACTAGAGGAGAAGGACAGAAGTCATCAATGTACACTAGTAGGGTGCTTAGGATAGGAGCAGACTAACCGTATCTCAGTGATACCAGCCTCCACATAGCCAGTAGAAGGCAGCCCAAGGACCAGCATGAAGCAGGGATAGCCGCCAACCCCAATCTCACGGTGAGCCCTATGCCATGGGAATAAGCCTTCTTTTATTCCAAGATGCCATCTTAAGAAGGAGGAGGGGTGGGATAAACAGCCTTAAAAGGACTTGGAATTTTAAACTGTTTATGTATTTTTAGAACCGGGGTTGTTTGAAATCAAAAGAAATTTAAAAATGAAAGAATGAGTTTTCATTGTCAGAATGTCTAAAATTTCATTTACTACTTCCGGTGAGTTATAGAAGTGAAGTGGATATATTCTCTCCCCACACTGAAGTAGAAACTTAAATTCTTAACCCTGCTGTATGGGTAGAAAGTGTCCAAATTAGGATTCAAACTAGGTCTGTTCTTCACCTGTTCAGTAAAACTATTTTTATAAGATTGATGCTAAAGTATAATTGTATGTCACTAAATATTACTGTTTGTTATAAAGTCTCAGATAAACCAAGACCAAAGATTATCTCCAATAACACACCAATGACATACATTACAAGTCTGAGACAACACAGAAAATTATATATATGTGTGTGTCTGAACATAGATATATGCATGCATTTGTATATATGTATATGCATGGAGTTCTAAGTCTAACAAATTATTTGATGGTTGAGAGATGTTTTTATTCAGTAACCAGGCCTTGTCATATGGAGTGGGAAAAATTAAATCACAGAGAGGACAATCATAAATGATTAGCAAGGGATATGCAAAACGATGTCTCCTGGAGCAAGCTGGTTTCTGGCTAAAATTCAACCTCTCTTTTCTTTCAATGTGCCCCAAATGGTCCCACAGATCTCCTTCCTGGGGAAGTGTACTATAGGGTGCCGCGCTAGGAAGTAGTAATCTGCGTTGGGTTTCAGATTTACCAAGATACTCTGGGAAACCACTTAGTTTCTCACAGCTGCGAATTCCTTATGTGAAAATGTAACACAGATCCCTCTTAGAAGTGGTTGGAAATAGCTGGAAGAAATAATCTCAAAAATGTTTTGCAAAATCAACAGGAGCTTTATGCAATATTTTAAATGTGAATAAAGAGATTGTGTGTGTTGTGTGCATGTTCGTGTGTTTAAACAAAATCTATATTGCACAACAGCAAACTAAAATGGGGAAAATTGGTTTGGGAACATAAAAGTCTCTCAAGCATCACAGGGAGCAAATTCTAAATCTATATTACATGGAATATGTCGTAAATGTATTCTGGAAATTCTTTAGCTCTCTAGAAGGAAAGACTAATCCCAGGTGTCTTTATTAATTGTACCTTAGGGCCACTCTGGTTCTTTTCAGACTGATGAAAAGGCATGTGATGTGCAAGCATTGCTGAATTGCGAGGGAAACCTGCAACTTGGAGAAGGTGCCGAAGTCAAAACAGTCTGGATCCTGACACATGAGCTGATACATCAGAGCAGTCTCAACATGCAAACTTTGGCAGGGAGATAAAATCTTAGGCCATATGATGGGAAGGTATCTTTTTGTGAAAACAATCTTGGGAGCAAAATATTTTTCTCTGAATCAGCATGTCAAGGAAACAGACGTTAGTCAACTAAGATTTCTTATACAAATAATAACTACCAATTATTTTTTCCAACCTATCCCATCATAAAACATCAGCCTCTACTTCAGCATATTGCCCTAATCTAGCAGAATCAAGCAAGGAATCATCTATTTTAAAAGGCGAGGGGGGTGTCAAGCCAGTTATTGCCACAAAGGGGAACAACCAACACAATGACTGTTTTTTAAATATCCGGGTATTACTTTGTCATCATATATATAAACCTATTTACCAAACATTTAATTCTACATTTCTTTCTTGACAGATTTTATATTTTTATGTTATCCTGTTTTCAAACAACAAAATTTAAAATGTCATTTCCAGCTTTCTCGCTTCAGCTTCCCATCAAGGTGTTTCTCTATTCTCACCCACATACTTGATTGCACTTTAGAATGCAAAATAAAACAGATTTTAAAATGGTAAGGGCTTTCACAAAATACAAATTAGTAGTGGCAGACAAGAAGACTATGTAAGAAACTCAGATTGTGGCTGAATTTCCAAGGAGCTGTGGGCGCCTGAGGGCGTGGGAGTGACGCTTTTAAAGTGATTAAATGCTATGAATGTCCCTGTAAGTTTCATATAATAAATGATATCATTGCACAAATGAATGGTCTATAGCAGAGATGTTCTTTTGGCTTGCTGACCTTTTGAAGAAGTGGGAACAGGATTGTGTATCATTCTGTTTACATGACACGTACATTTCCTCTAGTTCCTTGAATTATAAAAGTTATTGAGGCAAAAGTAACCCCGGAATTTTCAATTTTTCTGATAGCTTTACAAAACAATTTATTTTCAGTGAAATACCTGAATATGTGTAATATGCCTCCCCAGGAGTTAGGAATATGTGCTTTATGCAATGTGTGATTTGCCCTCATTTACATATTCAAGAATGTATGACCCCCTTATTTCTCCATGATTACATGTACAGAATTTATCTCCAGTTGGCACTGTTCTTGAAAAAACTTGTCTTAGTATTTCCAAACCAGAGTTGATTTTAATGAACTCTACATATTACACGTGGGTATAAAGAGCAAAGATGAAGTCCAGTAGAAATGGACCCTCATTTGAAGCACAGGCCGAATAGGAAATTTGAAAGCTTATTATTGTCATGATTGAGTGCAGCTTAAATACTACAAAATTAGGTGATATTGTAATTAAGTAAAAAGTGGAAAGGCAGCCAAGCTCTCCTTTATTCCTTAAGCCTCTCATTGAACGTTTACGAGTTAATATAAATTTGAGCACTGTACGTACATAGGCATAGAGTAGATTCCCCCAGAGAAAGAATGAAGACAGTTTTCATTTCAAAGTAAGTTGGAGGGCTGAAAGACCCTAGTCAACCAACATTCCAGTTGTAATTTTTTCTCACCACTTCTTCCCTCCCCCTCTTTTTGGTCTTACTAATGATTGCCCTTCACTGATTTCGCTGATACTATTGTCTATTTTGAGCTGTTTGTATATATGTGGTGCAGGTCTCTGCAACTAAAGCAAATGTCAAAAGAGAGAGAGAGAGGAGAGAGTACCAGTTGGCAGCAATATGGGAGAGAATGGAGACTCACAAATATGTGTGTGTGTGTAAGAATATGACTTACCAAAGATAATCAAAGGTGCCTGAGGGTGACAAAACGCGACTGTAGCAGGAACAGGAAAACTAAACAAAATCAGGATTCCATGTGGTGAATGAGAACATGGAAATGAGAGAGAAAAGAGAAGGATACAACATGCAGGATAGTGTGTTTTAATCATTTTTATGTAACGCTTAGGACTGACACCTCAATGGAACACTAAGTTTCAATAGTACACAGTTCAAAACTTCTTAGGAAACACCTGGGCAGAACCTCCTCTGTGAGGATCAAAATGTGTGAGTACCACAACACCCGTGACTTAAAAATGAATGAAAACTGGGCATTTCCAAGGGAGGAGTACACGTGATACAGACAATGTTGGCACCACAGAACTTGAATGCTCATGTATGAGACCTGGTCACCCACTTATTGACTGGAACAAATTATTACTGCGTCAGTAAGAAAATGTTGGTAATATAGTTAGCCAGTAAACATATATTGGTAAGAAAAATTATATATAGATGAGAATAAAAAAATTACTGTATCAATAATTTATATATATGTGTGTGTCAAAATTATGTTTCAAAATTATAATTATATAGTCTACTAAATCTATGTGGACAACTATTTAAATGTGTGTATATTTAGATTGAATGAATAAATATTGATTCAAATATTAAAACTGAAAAGTTAATTAGCTCTAATTTTAGTTATTATTTTATATCAGAAACTTGAAGCCTCCATATGCAAAGATTTTTTTCCTGTATACTATGTTTGCTTTAATTTATCTTTATTTCCGTTTCCATTTCTTTCATAACCAATGAAAAAGGCATCCTCTTACTAAGTGAGTGGTTGGGACGAGGCAGTGGGTGGAGATTGAAATGAACACTATGGAGTTGGAATTCACAGTCTTGGGATCAGAGTCAAACCATTCACTAGTTATTGAAGTATGTGTTTAGAAATCTCAAACCAAGGGGTGGATATATAGAGTTGTCAAAACAATTATTGATTGGTAGTTTTAAGACTGATTTTAGGAACTTAATAAACTGTGGAGGAACTTAAGATATTATTTCAAAAGTCCATGCAAAATGCAACAGTGTGTTTAAAGTAATGGCTTTCTGGTATTATGACAAATTTAGTTACCTTGCAGGAATTGATTTAACTCTTCGTGAATTTCCAGGAGAAACAAATGTTGCTTAACAGAGCTCATATATTGCAAATGTCATCTGGCCAGTTTGCTGTTTAATATGCTGAATGTTGTAAGTCACCTGAGTGTGCATATTTTCCTTTATTGTGGAATCTCCCAGAATGCATATTGGACCAGCTGAATGATGTACACAGTAAATTCTTATGCTATGTCATTATCAAAAATAATTGCCCACATCTTTATGCTTGAAATTAGCTATGAAAGTTAAAATAAAGTGTCTTTCACCTCCACAGGGCAGGGTGTGTGTGAGGGGCAAGCCTGCATTGGCAGAGTGTGTGGGACCTCTGCAGCAGGCTGAGTGGATCTGCTTCAGTGGGGTGGGGCATGTGCATGTTGCAGGACTTCATTGATGGGGTGTGTGGACCTGCAGGTGGTAGGGCTTGTCAACTGCAACAGATGTGTGTAGTTGACCTTCTCAAACAGCCACTTAGGGGATCTGTCCCACCTTCTAACACCTGAAACAATTGTGTGATGCCATGCCTGGGCCAGCCCCATCCAGGGGCACTCCTGAGAGAGCTGACAACAGCCCTGCAGGCCATATGCCTACAGCAATTGTGAGGCCCTGAGTGTAGCAACCAGCCACACTGCGGGTCTGACTCATTTAACAGCAAAACAGCAGTAGGTGTGTACTATTAGACCTTGCAGCCAACTGTACTGGGGTTCTCCCCACCCAATAAAGTGACTAAAGTGACAAGAGCAGCCACACACAGCTGACCCTTACAACCAGTTGGCTACAGGGACAGCTTAGCCTACCTGTGCACCTGCAGTAAGAACAACTCTGCCACAATGGAAGAGCCCATGTAGCCCACACAGGGGGCACTCCTGAAACATTTGGAATGAGTGATGAAAGGGAGGCACATTATGGGGCTTTATAAGGCATCTCTTACATAAAGCCACATCTCCAAGATTGGGAGACATAGCTAATCTACCTAATACATAGATATAAGCACAGATAAATGGGCAAAATTAGGAGATAAAAGAATATGTCCCAAATAAGGGAACAGGACAAATCCTCTGAAAAAGAACTAAAAGAAACAAAAATAAACAATCTACCTGACAAAGAATGCAAACTAATAGTCATAAGGATGCTCATTGATCTTGGGAGAAGAATAGATGATCACAGTGAGAACTTCAACAAAGAATTGGAAAATATAATAAAGAACCAATCAGAACTGAAGAATACAACAATGGAAATGAAAAATTCATTAGAGGGAATCAACAGCAGAGTAGATAATACAGAAGAACAGATCAGTGAGCTGGATGAAAGCGTAGAGGAAATCACCCAAGCTGGAAAGAAAAAGAATTAAAAAGAATAAGGACAGTCTGAGGGACCTCTGGGACAACATCAAGCATACTAAAATCCATATTATAATTGTTCTAGAAGGAGAAGAGAGAGAAAAGAGACAGGGGACCAATCTGAAGAAATAATAGCTGAAAATTTTCCTAACCTAGGGAATGAAACAGACATCCAGGCACAGGAAGCACAGAGAACACTAAACCAGATCAACCCAAAGAGGCCTACACCAAGACAAGTTATAATTAAAATGTCAAGAATTAAATATAAAGAGAGAATCCTAAAAGCTGCAAGAAAAAGGCAACAAATTATATACAAAGGAAACCCCATGAGGTTATCAGCTGACATCTCAGCAGAAACCTTACAGACTAGATGAGACTGGCATGATATATTCACAGCACTGAAAGGAGAAAATCTACAGCCAAGAATACTCTACTCAGCAAAGTTATCATTAAGAATGGAAGGAGAGATAAAGAGTTTTCCAGACAAGCAACACCTAAAGGAGTTTATTACCAATAAACCTGCCTTATAAAAAATGTTAAATGGACTTAAGTGGAAACAAAAGTCCACAAATAGGAATAAGAAAATTATCAGAGAAAAAAAAATCACTGGTAAAGACAAATATACAGTAAAGGTAGCAGATCAACCACTTATGAAGATAATATGCAAGTCAAAATACAAAAGTACTAAAATTATCTATTTCCATGATAAGTTAAAGGGTACACACACAAAAGAAAGAGGTTAAATATGACATCAAAAACATAAGATGTGGAGGCAGGGGAGTAAAAGAGTAGGGCTTTTAGTAAGAGGCCATACTTAAGAGATCATTAACTTAATCTATTTTCCTATTTACATAATTATATATGAACCTCATAGTAATCACAAATGAGAAATGTATAATAAATACAGAAAAAATAGACTTTAAAACAAAAACTATAACAAGAGACAAAGAAGGCACTACATAGTGATAAAAGGAACAGCTGAAGAAGAGGATATAACACTTATAAATATCTATTCATCCAACATAGAAGCACCTAAAAATATAAAGCAATTATTAACAGACATAAAAGGAGAAATAGATACTAACACAATAATAGTAGGGGACTTTAACAATCTACTTATACCAATGGATAGATCATACAAACAGAAGATCAACAAGGAAATACCGGCCTTAAAAGACACATTAGACCAGATGGACTTAGTAGATATATACAGAACATTCCATCCAAAAACCACAGAATACACATTCTTTCCGAATGCACATGGAACATTCTCCAAAAAAGATCACATATTAGGCCACAAAAGAAGTCTCAATAAATTTAAGAAGATTGAAATAATACCAGGCATCTTTTCTGACCACAGTGGTATGAAACTAGAAATCAACTACAAGAAGAAAACTGGAAAATCCAGATTAAACAAAATGCCACTGAACAACTACCGGGTCAAAGAAGAAATCAAAGGAGAAATAAAATTTCCCCAAAGACAAATGAAATGGAAAACAGGACATGCCAAAATTTATGGGATACTGCAAAGGCAGTGTTAAAAGAGAAGTTTATAGGAATACAGGCCTACCTCAACAAATAGAAAAAATCTCAAATAAACAATCTAACAGTACACCTAAAGGAACTAGAAAAAGAAGAACAAACAAAGCCCAAAAGCAGTAGAAGGAAGGAAATAATAAAAATCAGAGCAGAAATAAATAGAAATAAAAGTAGAGACTGAAAAAACAGTAGGAAAAAAATCAATGAAACTTAGAGCTGGCTCTTTGAAAAGGTGAACTAAATTAACAAACTTTTAGCTAGACTCACTAAGAAAAGAGAGAAGGCTCAAGTAAGTAAAATCAGAAAGGAAAGAGGAGAAATTGCAACAGACACCTCAGAAATACAAAGGATTAAAAGAGAACACTACAAAAAGCTATACGCCAACAAATTGGGTAATCTAGAAAAAAATGGATAAATTCTTAGAATCATACAATCTTCCAAAACTGAATGAAGAGGAAATAGAGAATTTGAATAGAGCAACCACCAGTAAGGAAATTGAAACAGTAATCAAAAGCTTCCCAAAAAATAGAAGTCCGAGACCAGACAGCATCCTTGGTGAATTCTACCAAACACTCAAAGAAGACTTACTACCTATCCTTGTCAAATACTGCAAAAAATTGCAGAGGAGGGGAAGCTGCCTAACTCATTCTACAATGCCAACATTACGGTGATACCAAAACCGGTCAAGGACAACATGAAAAAAGAAAATTACAGGCCAGTATCACTGATGAACATGGATTCAAAAATCATAAGCAAAATAGTAGCAAATCAAACACAACAATACATTAAAAAGATCATATAACATGATCAAGTGGGATTTATACCAGGGATGCAGAGATGGTTCAATATCTGCAAGTCAATCAATGTGATACACCACATTAACAAGATGAAGAATAAAAATCACATGATCTCAATAGATGCAGAGAAGGCATTCAACAAGATACAGCATCCATTTATGTAAAAACTTTCAATAAAATGGGTATAGAAGGAAAGTACCTCAACATAACAAAGGTCGTATATGACAAACCCACAGCTAATATACTCAGCAGTGGAAAACTGAAAGCTATCTCTTTAAGAACAGGAACCAGAAAAGGATGCCCACTTTCACCACTCTTATTTAGCATAGTACTGTAAGTCCTAGCCAGGGCAATCAGGCAAGAAAAACAAATAACAGAAGCTAAGAGTATACCATCTTCTTATCAAAGAGTTAAAATTTAATTTGAATTAAGTAGGAACTAGAGTGAGGGCAAAGGCATCCTAAATTAGCATTTGCTTAGGTTAAATAGACAATTCAAAGTCGTGATTTAGTTAGTTCTGCTGTTTTAAAATATCAGTAAATTAGCTAATAGCTTCACTAGCTGTTAGTGGATAAAAGCTATCAAGGCTTTAACTAAAAGAGAAAATAGGGAAAAAATTGAAAACCATCTAGAAGTATATTCAGTTAGATAACAGTTACTGATAAATTCAAGTTAAGTAGCAACTTATTAAAATGCACACTTCATTATTTTTCTTTAAAAATTGTAAGAAATGGGAGGCCAATTCTAGATAAGAATTTAGAGTACAAGTTTACTGACACACTGCTGTTCACATAGTTTCTTAGGGAAAAAAATTATATATTACTAAATGATCAGTATTGCAAGAGGCCAGTGAGTTGTCAAGTCTGTAACACTTAACATGGTAATAACATCATCTTGTTAGCAATAATAAAACAATAATAAAGAGTATCCATGGTTTATTAAATGCCTACTATGGATCAAGAGTATGACATGCATTACACGAAATACATTAAAGAGCGTGGTTAAATGCCAGGTAAGAATCATTTCTTCTGATGAACAGGTAAGAAAACCAAAATTCAGAGAGGTTTAGGTAATTTCCCAGAGCTTAATAAGTGACAGGATTCAGAACCAGTCCTTTCTGTCTTTAAACCTGTATTCTTGGAATCATGTAAATCCAGAGATTTATGAAAATTTTCAAAGTTATTATCAAATCTATGGACATCCAATTGGTATTTCTCATAGTGCTATAATTCATTTGGACAAAGTTTCCTCTGGATTAATTTTTGAACTTTTTTGAGTCTAAATTTATAACAGATCAGTAAGGCCAATTCACATTGTTTATTTAATAAACTCTACATGGAAGTTACTTTGTGTCACAAACTCTTGTAAATACTTGAAGAATATTCACTCATGTAACCCTCATAACAGTCCTCTGAGGTAGACACTATTATTATCTCCATTTGACAGATGAGGAAACAGAAGCATACGGAAATTTAGTAATTTATCTCAGATTACACAGTGGTAAATGGTAGAGCTGGGTGTTGAACCTAGGCAGTCTGGTTGAAAGTCAGTGCTATTTGTCACTCATTAAACCACCTCATGAATTCACCTGGTAAGTCTAAATGGTGAGCCTCAGATATCTGTTTTCCTTAGCAGCCTTCACTGGTAGGTGAAATTATCTTTTTGTTATGTGATTGGTTTAAGAGCATGAAAGCAATTAATGATCACACTTAGCTACCACTTGTGTTTTTTCCCAAAACTGTTCAGAGGAGCTTTAGTCCCTGAAGATTTACAGCAAACTAACATTTTCCTAGTTACACTGATGTGAGAAATACTACACAATATACCCTACTCTTGGAAATTCACAATGCACAAGTCTTGCAATAAATAATCCCCTTTTCACTTGCTTTAATCCAGAGTTTTCCAAGAGTAGCTGCATTTGAAAGTATTAAAAACATTTAGAGGGGCTGGCCCCGTGGCCGAGTGGTTAAGTTCGCGCGCTCCGCTGCAGGCAGCCCAGTGTTTCGTTGGTTCGAATCCTGGGCGCGGACATGGCACTGCTCATCAGACCACGCTGAGGCAGCGTCCCACATGCCACAGCTAGAAGAACCCACAACGAAGAATATACAACTATGTACCGGGGGGCTTTGGGGAGAAAAAGGAAATAATAAAATCTTTAAAAAAAAAAAAAAACAAAAAACATTTAGAACTCAGGTTGGTATCTGGGCAATGCCCCATAATGGTGAGAACTCGGGATCTGACATCACACAGCGTAGGTTCAATTCCTGAACATTTAGGGAAAAAACAACCACCTTTTTAAGCCTTAGTTTTCTTGTTTCTAAAATGGGTATCAAAACAGCCCCTTACTCATAAGGTTGCTGGGATTACACCCCATCTCGGTCACTTGAGAGTCTATGTCATGAGCAGGCTACTACAAAAATTTTCACAGACTGGTTTTCAGCTGTTTTAATTCCAACAATAGGTTATTTTTAATATTTCTAACCCTCCCCCAAAACCCATGCCCAAAAGCAAAATTCCCTCTCTTCTTCCAGAAACTTTAACAATTCCTGACACTTTCTCAGCCTCAGAATGGTGGAATCCATTTGACTCGGTTGTTGCTGTTGATCTGAGAATTGAAAATCCACCTATACACCATGGACTAGTGCTCGGGTATGACCTGTAATTGAACATAATTTCTTTGAGAAATTTGCGCCAAACATCAAAAACTCCGACTTTATTTCTTTTTAAATCCCTGTGCACTCTTCTCAGAAGGCATCAACATTATTCTCCTCTGCCCTCATTTCCGCTGTTGACATTTCTTGTTTAAATTCTAAGCCTACCAGGTCACCTTGAGAACTGTTCACCAGCAGAGATGTTTTTCCCAAAGAAATTTATCCCATGGTGACAGCAAAATGCCACTCTCCTCAAAGCCAAATTCTTTAAACTAAACAAAACAAAGCAATCTTTGTGATTCCTTCTCTTACTGTGAGTTTGATGAACTTGGTCTCCAGATACCAAACTGTTTTTCTTCTTCTTTTCATCCTTTTTTTTTCACTACAGTGCACATGTCACTAAATTCACAACCATGAAAGATGGACAAAAGTCATGCTTTTCCCAAGTGAATTTTCAAGCGGCCACAGAAACTTCAGGCAAAAGAACATTTTCTTGATTCATCATCTACTTCTGAATCATAAATCAAATGTATGCAGTGAGCCAACATAATCTGCAACCAAAGCAACCAGAAAATAATGTGATATGGCTGACGAGGGAGGGGAAGCAGGACTTTATTTATGGTCTTTGACTCAGGAACAGACAATAACCACACCCTACTGAACGTTCTCACTCATTCCTTTTCTTTCTCCTTCTCTTTTCTTCCTCTTGTCTTCTCCCCCAGGTAGAGAGCAGATGGAAGGACTTTCGGTGAATGATGTGCATGAATGTGGAGGCCACAAGAGGACTCCAATCCTTCGCCTTCCCTCTCTCAGGCATTGTCTTCTCTGTGTCTTGCTCCAGTCCCAACCTCTGTAGAGCCAAATGATATGCACAGGGACTGTTTATGTACAGGTTCAGGAACTGAAACGTGTACGTTCCTGAACCTGTACATAAAACCTGTACATTTCAAACTGGGTATCATGTGTGCACTGGAGAGAAGGCAGGGACTCTCTTACGTGTCACGTCTCCTTGAGTCAATAATTTTACTCTAAGATTTGAGGAGAAATAAGCAATTACTTTTTTTTTTTTTTTAGGAAGATTAGCCCTGAGCTAACTACTGCCAGTCCTCCTCTTTTTGCTGAGGAAGCCTGGCCCTGAGCTAACATCTCTGCCCATCTTCCTCTACTTTATACGTGGGACGCCTACCACAGCATGGCATGCCAAGCAGTGCAATGTCCACACCCGGGATCTGAACCGGTGAACCCTGGACTGCGGAGAAGTGGAACATGCGCACTTAACTGCTGTGCCACGGGGCGAGCCCCAGCAATTACTTCTATACGATAAACAAGTATAGTTTATAATGAAGTAACATAGAATTCTGGTGGCTTTTTTTTTTTTTTTTTTGAGGAAGATTAGCCCTGAGCTATCATCTGCCGCCAGTCCTTTTTTTTTTTTGCAGAGGAAGACTGGTCCTGAGCTAACATCCATGCCCATCTTCTTCTACTTTATATGTGGGACGCCCACCACAGCATGGCTTGACAAGCAGTGTGTAGGTCTGCACTTGGGATCTGAATCAGTGAACCCTTGGCCGCCAAAGCGGAAAGTGCGAACTTAACTGCTGCGCCACGGGCTGGCCCCTCTGGTGGCTTTTTAAGATAAAGTTTCTTGATGTTTCATGCTTACAGAGGTCAAGCAAGAGTCAATACCAGGTATTGGTAAAAATTCAGACTCTGATGTCAGACAAATCTTGCTCTACCACTTAATAGTTGTTTAATCTTGAGCAAGTCACTGAGTCCTTCAAAGTTCGTTTTTTTCCCTACATGTAAGATGAGAATAAAAGTAATACCCACTTCCTAAAAGCTTTATCAGGATTAAATGAGACAAAGCGTGGCCTATAGTAAGCATACAATAAAATTTAATATTGTCACTTTCCCTCAGACTTCTGTCTTCACGTGATTACTCTCCCCCAAAGTTTAAATCGCTTCTGCTTAGGTAGATAAATTAAAGAAACTCTGTTCATTGATTGACTTTTTGAAAAATACGGAACTTAGGTCTAAGGTTCAAAAAGCCAGTGAGAATGTTAACTTTTATCTGTTAAACCCAGTCATGATTTACTGCTAAGTACTGAATATAAAAGATCAAGAGAATATGATAAAAGCAAATAAAAACAGGAAACATTTGACGCTATGATTAGTAGATATAATTTATGTGTGTTGTTAGAGAAACCTGAAATTTATTAATATAACACAATACTACTTTTTGCATGAATCGAATTTCTATAAATTGTATACAAAGCAGGTACATACTCATTTATTATATTTTCATTTTAAATTTCCAGCTCTGGTGCAAAGGAACCATTCCCATACTATAGGGTCTCGGGTGAAACAAAAACAAGAAAACAAAACTTACAGCGTGGAGTCAGACAGGCCTGCATTGAAATAAAGCTCTTTGTTGTACAAGTTATGTAACCTTGGGCAACTCATAGGTGTTCTTTCTGTTTCCTCATATGTGAAACGGTAACACCCCATCTGCCTCACAGAATGATTTTTTGGATTCAATATGATGTTTTAGGTAAAGTGTCTGTATATATTTATTCAGCAGCTATCTGCTGAGCACATATACTGTACAGGGCACTGAACAAGATGTTGAGAATAAAGTGATGCATTTGATAGGTATGCCCGTAGACCCTGGAACTTACTTCTACTTGGGGGAGGCCTGAGAATTGGAAACATGCATGAAGGAGATGTGCAGGGATGCCCAAAAACCTCTATCAGAGGGCATAACATAGACTGGTGGCTCAGAAATCTGCCCTGAGCAAGCGAGATTCAAGTTGGGACCCAAGCCAGGAAGTATGTCAATGTGTATGTCAACCATGCTGAGTAAATGTTGTTTTGAACGTCAAAGGAAAAGAATGAGTAAGTAAGTGAACAAATGAGTGTATAGATGCTAACTGGGAAAAGGAGGGGACTGGGAAAAGAGGATGCCCCAGGCCAAGAGAAAAGCATGCCTAAAGGAATATGGAGCATGTATTGTGCTAAAAAATGGTAGCAATTGTTACAAAAAAGTATTTTCACAGAAATAAAATTTTGGCACAACTTACAGCATAAATCCCACTCAAGGTCTTAATATTTGTAAAGAATAGAGAGTAGGATGTAAGGATAGCCATTGGGGTCCCTAATAGGGACAGAGATCAGGGAGAAATGGGTGAAAATTTCCTATCCTGCTAAATTATACACAAGAGCTCCTCAAGATAAGTCCTTTTCTTGTTTTCCACCCCTTCTACTAGCCCTTTAGAGAAGAGATCTCAAGGGTTAGTAAATGGATCCTGCTAGGCAAATCTTTTTATGCTATTGTGCTTTCTAGAATGTAGAGTGACTAACCTGTTATGTCAAGTTGGCTTGTAGTGAAGATTTTCAAAAAAAAATTATATATTTAATAATAACAACAATGCATTTCATATATCACACTAATTTTTAAAGTGCTATATCATGTTCATTATCTTAACTATCTTGACAGTTTCTCATAACTTTTACATGTTCACTTTTGGATGAGGTAGCTGAGGCACAAGCCTTGAACCCTCTGCTTCCAGGCTTTTAAAATATGCTGTAAACAAAACACAAAAGACTTTTTAATAGCTAATGAAAGAGGGGCTTTGCATTCTCTTCTGTGTGTATGTGTGTGTTGAGAATAGATTAAATACATTGCCAGACTAGGCTATTACCAACACCACTACAAATTGGAACAACTTACACTAGTATTTAGATAGCTTTCAAATCACTTTCAAATCAGCTTATCCTGTCTCATGTGCCCAATAATGTTAAATGTCTCATGTCCCATCTAGAGTCGAGCAACTAAAGGACAGTAGATCCAGGACTGGAATCAAGATGGACGAATACCTTTGGGAGCAGCCATGGAAAGTATTCACTTCATTATTTTATAAGGCAAACAAATAAACAAGCAGAAAAACAAAGTAAAGGTTTCCATTTGGAGTGGGAAAGTGCTGGAAAGCAGACAGTATTTCTTAATGTTTCAGGAAGAAATAATGTTGTCCCCACAGTAGGCTGTGATATACGTGTGCGGTTCCAGTGGTGGCCAAGATTGACCATGGGCTGGGGATGGGGGTAGAAATAAAACTAGAGAACAGTCTCAAAGGTACTTTTACCACTCAGAAATTTAAATCATGCCTGGTTTAATGCTGTTACATTTTAGGTTGTTTCAAAAACGTAAACTAAATGCAATCTCTTGTACCTTGTTAATATTTTCTTATCTGTGTATAGGCTTATTGGAAATGCCTGAAACTGTTGTTGATGGCTGATAAATTCTTAAACCAAGGGAACCATGAAGTCAAGGTCTATTAAAATACCGTAAGGAAACCCTTGTGCCTAAGAAATTTGCATTCCAAGGTGCTGATCACATTCCTGTCCTTAACGAAGGAACGTTTCCACTCAAGAATTCCCACAAGAACAGCACTATAAATTTACATTTTTTCTGGAAGGCAAGAACTCAAAGTGTTACCTCTTGAAGCAGATGGAATGTAAAATATATCAAGTGATATCTGCATATAATAAAGTCTATTCTTTATTATCCTTTCTAATGGAGGATAAAAGACACAATATAGAACTGAGGATATTAAAAGCATATATATTTAATTCTAAAATAGTTTTGAGTGAAGGTATCAAATTCAGGAAGCCTGAATCAAATCAAGAGAAGTCAGTGTAAAAGACTGGTGCTTTAGAATATATCTTTATCTTGTTTTCATTTGTCTATTTTCTTAAACTTATAATAAAATGATTTACTGTTTCACACTATAAGAAGGAAAAGAAATGATCTCGCTCTCTCTCTCTCTCATTCCCCCCCTCCTTTATGTACTTGTTTACATTTGTCTTAGGGCTAAAAGGTAATTATTCTAACCTAAAAAGCATCTCTGTCAACAGTTTTTGGAGCAAATAGAGCACTTGCTTATGTCGGCATCAATCCTCTACTTAATAATTTAATAAGATCTTTCATTTTATGCTGCTTTACAATTGTGAAACATTTTAGCATGTATGATCTCAGATAGTCCTCAAAGCAATTTGAGAATAGCATGGGTAAGTCTAGTTTTGTTGTTGTGGTTGGTTTTCACTTGAAATATTGAGACTCAGAGAGGACGGGAGCCATGACCACACTCACCCAGCTGGCAAAATTCAAAGAGTCTTATTTCTAGTTTACTGCTCTTTCTACCACCATATATTTCTTTCATCTTTATTGTTCATCTAAATAGTAATATCTAAAATCTATACCTGTCATTTTATCTAGGCATTTTTCAGTATAGTCAGAACTTATTGTTTTAACTTTATTTCTCAGTACTCTTTTGAACTATCCAGTTCAGTCAAGAGGGGTCTATTAACCCAGGAACATCCTCTGCTCCTCCTTATGGTCACACCTTGTCTCCTTCCATTTCCCAGACCCAGCCAGCTCTCCCCTGTCCTTCCATGCCCAGAAGTTACCAGGTCCCTACCTGCTGCCCCAGAGCCTTCAAAAACACTTCTCAGCAACAAATTTCTCTCTTCTCTAAACTTTCATTTTGCACTGTTTGGACTGCTCATTCCCCATTTAGTAGACACTTCCTTTTAGATTTCTTGTTGTGTAATGACTTATGACGGTATTTATTTGCATGTGTCCAAACATAGATAACTCCCCCACCCCAAAGATGATATCTTTCTTTGCTGAAAAGAATATATGTCATACCATTCTTTTTAACATGGTGATTCTCCCCTGGTGACTGATCCTCAATATGTATCTGAAGAATGAATGCAAATGTCAACAAAATAGGCAAGTGAAACTCAAAAGCAAGATGTGCTGTAAATAACTTAATTATATTCTGGCAAATCAACTGATATTCCTGATTTACTAGCATATTTTATAGTAGATAAATACATACAATTGTTCCTATTCATAGGTACTTTGGGAAATCTATATAACATATTTAATAGTAGGTGCTTTAAATAGGCATCGAGATACATAAGTATAGTTATCGAGAACATTTTTCCTTAAGAATTACCTGTTAAGCCTTAAGAGTTGTGGTGGACAGAATAGTGCCTCCCCTCCAAAAAAAGATGTCCACATGCTAATCCTCAGAACCAGTGACTACGTTACCTTACATGGTAAAAGAGACATTGCAGATATGACTAAGTTAAGGAACTTCAAATGGGAGGATTATCCTGGGTTATCCAAGTGGACCCAGTGAAATTACCAGTCCTTATAGTAGGGAGGCAAGAGGATCAAAATTAGACAAAGGAGATGACAATGGAACCAGAGACTGGAGTAATGTGCTTTGAAGATAGAGGAAGAGGCCACCAGCCAAATAATGCAAGTGGTCTCCCGAAACTAGAAAACACGAGGAAATAGATTGTCCCCTGAAGCCTCCAGAATAAATGCAGCCATTCTAACACCTTCATTTTAGAATCTTGAACTCTAGAACTGAAAGAGAAGAACTTGGTATTGCTTTAAGTCACTATGTTTGTGGTAATTTGTTAGAGCAGCAATAGCAAACTAGTTCAAACATAGTAAAGATAGTGTCGTTAAAATATAATCAAGTTAAAGCTTAAATTATTTACATAAACATGTTTTTGCTCCATAATATTGGATTTTTATTGTGGGAGTCACTGCTATTGAGACCCCAATGTTCTGAGCATGATCTAACCTCTGCAAAATCTGGATAACATGCTCAGACAATACTTCAGTCACTCCTTAAATGTGCAAAAATAGATGGAACTTAAAAGACTCAGAGATTTCAAGATTAAATTCAGCATCACTGAATAACGCTCATAACTAAACTACAATTTGAATTCGCTTGGTCTGTATTCATCTCATCAGCTTAGTGAAACGTAAGGTAAGTTTCCTTGTTACTGATTAAATGTACAGTGATTAGGTGCTCGTGGACTTACGGGCAATTACATTTGGTATTTCCCATTGGTTTCTTTCCCCATAGCTATTATTATTATGAGTTCTGTTACAGCTGATAAGAAAATGCTTAATTAATGACTGACTTTCCATTTTCCTTGTGTGATTTCATGGTTATCAAAGTTGCTCAGGGAATCAACCTGAGTAAATTTTTTTAGTGATAAAACCCCAAACAAAACAAAACAAAATAAACGTATTCAATAGTGGAGGCCCCACTGAAAAATTTATCCCTATGATTCAGCTAACTCTTCTCTCTTCCCAAAGAAAACATACTTCAATCTGTGGTCATCTTTTCTGTTAAAAGATCGATCCTTCCCAGTTAGGTTAAATTAATTTGGTACATTGAAACGATGGGGTATTATTCAGCCACACAGAAATGAAACTGCAGAAGTGGATATATGGACATGATATGGATAAATGTTATTGATAGATGATTAAGTAATGAAAAGCACATAGCAAAGCAATCTATAGAGTTGCCGTTCCTAATCTTTTTAGTTTCAAAACCCCTTTACATGGAGGATACCAAAGATATTTTCCTTATATGGATTATATCTATTCATAGATATTAGAAATTAAAACTGAGATGTATTTAATATATTTATTCGCTAAATAATTTAAAACAACAGCAAAAGAGCCATTGCATATTTACATTAACACATTTTGTAGAAATAATTATATTTTCCAAAACAAATAATAATTTAGTGAGAATAGTGGCATTTTTTTCATTTTGCAAATCACTTTAATGTCTTGCTTAATAGAGGGCGGCTATATTCTCATATCTGCTTTGCTTTCTGGCCTCAGAAACTTGACTCTACAGTTGTGAGACAATGAGAGTAAAAAAGGCAAATAATATCTTAGTATTATGATGAAAATAGTTTTGACATCATGGACTCCATGAGAGGATCTCGGGGACCTCCAGAGGTCCCTGGACCATACTTCGAGAATTGTGTGCTGTATATGTCTATCTATCTACCTACCTACCTACCTACCTACCTATCTATCTATCTATCTATCTATCCTCTGTTTCCTTAGAAAAGGTTTTGGGAAAATTTTGATTCCATCAAATACTACCACTGCTACTGCTCCTACTACAGTTATCACAGGACAGTTACAGCACTATTTGTAGTTAACATTTGGAGTGTTTAGTATGTTCCAGGCATTGAGATAAACATTTAAAATATTACATTGTTCCATCTTCAAAAAAGCCCTATGAGGCACATAATCTCATTACAGGTGAGAAAACCCACTTTACATGTGAAGAAACAGATGAGAATAAGAACCTTGCCATTTAGCAAGTGGTAGATCCAGGATTTTACCCTAGCATGTCTCACTCTGGAACACATGTTAAATGTTGTAATTATAAAATCTAAGAGAAAAATTAGTTTATAGAGCATTAAAGTGTGTGTGTGTGTTCCTGAATATTTCTGAGTCTTTCTCTTTGCAAATATAAGCCTTTTGAGGACCAGGAAATGTCCAATAATTGATGATATTTCAAATTGTAAGCAAGTTCATATTAGTATTTTTTCCTAATAAGTTATTTTTTTCCATTGATATGGAAACATTTTTTTCCCCATTTACCCCATGAATGGAAAAGCTTTATATTTTAAGAACATGAAAATATGAGTATTTATTTCTTTTTTTAAGAAGAAAGAGTTTTTAAGCTCTTAGAACACAAAAGAACATCTCTTTTTTCTGATTTACTGTAAAGTAAGTTATTTATGTCTATCTTTCCAGTAAGAGTTTCAGCTTGGGAAATGTTTGTTATATTTCTTATTTTTTAAACATTTTTTAAGAACTTGATTAAGTCAATAATCAACTCTTCAATCATTTAAAATACATTGTTTCAGATTTATGAAATCATCCACATACATAACCAAACAAGGATGGCAGTGATTAGATTTTACAACTAACATTAAAAAACAGATTTGATGGATAACCTAGAAGAAATGGATAAATTCTTAGACTCATACAACCTCACAAAACTGAATCAAGAAGAAATAGAAAATCTGAATAGACCAATCACAAGTAAAGATAGTGAAACAGTAATGAAAAACCTTGCAAAAAAACAAACTCAAGGACCAGATGGCTTCTCTGGAGAATTCTACCAAACATTCAAATAAGATTTAATACCTGCCCTTCTCAAACTATTCCAAAAAATTGAAGAAGATGGGATGCTTTCTAACTCATTCTATGAGGCCAACATTATCCTGATACCAAAACCAGACAAGGACAACACAAGAAGGAAAATAGAGGCCAATATCACTGATGAAGGTAGATGCAAAAATCCTCAACAAAATACTGCAAACTGAATACAGCAATCCATTAAAAAGAACATACACCATGATCAAGTGGGATTTATACCAGGGATGCAGGGATGGTTCAACATCTGCAAATCAATCAATGCAATACACCACATTAACAAAATGAGGAATAAAAATCACATGATCATTTGCAGAGAAAGCATTTGACAAGATCCAACATCCATTTATGGTAAACACCTCTCAGTAAAATGGGTATAGAAGGCAAGTACTTTAACATAATAAAGGCCATATATGACAAACCCACAGCCAACATCATACTCAACAGGGTAAAACTAAAAGCCATCCCTCTGAGAATGGGTAGAAGACAAGGGTGCCCACCTAGCCATTCCTATTCAACAGAGTACTGGAGGTTTGGGCTAGAGCAATTAGGCAAGAAAAAGAAATAAAAGGAATCCAAATTGGAAAGGAAGAAATGAAACTCTCAAAGTTTGCAGATGACATGATTCTATATGTAAAAAATCCTGAAGAATCCACCAGAAAACTATTAGAAATAATCAACAACTGCAGCCAAGTTGCAGCCTACAAAATCAACTTACAAAAATCAGTTGTATTCCTATACACTAATAATGAACTAACAGAAAGAGAAGTCAACAATGCAGTCCCATTTACAATTGCATCAAAACGAATAAAATATCTAGGAATTAATTTAACCAAAGAGGTGAAAGACCTATACACTGAAAACTATAAGAGATTATTGAAAGAAACTGAAGAAGGTATAAAGAAATGGAAAGATATTCCATGCTCATGGACTGGAAGAATAAACATAGTTAAAATGTCCATAATGCCTAAAGCAATCTACAGATTAAATGCAATTCCTATCAGAATCCCAACAACATTCCTCATGGAAATAGAACAAAGAATCCTAAAATTTATATGGAACAACAAAAGACTCTGAATAGCCAAAGTAATCTTGAAAAAAAGAACAAAGCTGGAGGCATCACAGTACCTGTTCAAAATATACTACAAATCCGTAGTAATCAAAATAGCATGGTACTGGCACAAAAACAGACAGACAGATCAATGGAACAGAATTGAAAGCCCAGAAGTAAAACCACACCTCTATGGGCAGTTAATCTTTGACAAAGGAGCCAAGAACATCCAATGGAGAAAAGAAAGTCTCTTCAATAAATGGTGTTGGGAAAACTGGACAGCCATGTGCAAAAGAATGAAAGTAGACCGTTACTTTGCACCATACACTAAAATTAACTTGACACAGATTAAAGACTCAACTGTAGGACCTGAAACCATAAAATTCCTAGAAGAAAATATAAGCAGTACACTCTTTGACATCAGTTAGCATCATCTTTTCAAATATCATGCCTACTAAGGCAAGGGAAACAAAAGAAAAAATTAACAAATGGGACTTCATCTGACTAAAGAGCTTCTACAAAGCAAAGAAAGCCATAAACAAAATGAAAAGACAGCCCAACAACTGGGAGAAAACATTTGCAAATCATATATCTGACAAGGGGTTAATATCCAAAACATATAAAGAAGTCATACAACTCAACAACAAAAAAACAAACAATCTTATTAAAAAATGGGCAGAGCATATGAACAGGCATTTTTTCAAAGAAGATATACAGATGGGTAACAGACATGTGCAAAGATGTTCAACATCATTAATTATTAGGGAAATGCAAATCAAAAGTACAATGAGACGCCACCTTACATGTGTCAGAATGGCTGTAATTAACAAGACAAAAAATAACAAGTGTTGGAGAGGATGTGGAGAAAAGGGAACCCTCATACACTGCTGGTGGGAATGCAAACTGGTGCAGCCACTATGGAAAACAGTATGGAGATTTGTCAAAAATTTAAAATAGAAATACCATATGAGCCAACTATCTCACTACTTGATATTTATCCAAAGAACTTGAAATCAACAATCCAAAAAGATTTATGCACCCCTATGTTCATTGCAGCATTACTCATAATAGCCAAGAAGTAGAAGCAACCCAAGCGCCCATCAACTGATGAATGGATAAAGAAGATGTGGTTTATAAATACAGTGGAACACTACTCAGCCATAAAAAAGGCAAATTGTCCCATTCATAACAACGTGCATGGACTTTGAGGGTATTATGTTTAGTGTTATAAGCCAGACAGAGAAAGACAATCACCATATGATTTCACTCATATGTGGAAGGTAAACAAACACATGGACAAAGAGAACAGATTATTGGTTACCAGAGAGGAAGGGAGTTGGGGCGGTGGGCAAAAGGGGTAAAGGGGCACATATATATCGTGACAGATAAAAATTATACTGTTGGTAATGAGCACAATGCAGTCTATACAGAAACATCAATTATAATGTACATCTGAAATTTCACAGTGTTATAAACCATTATGACCTCAATAAAATAAAAAAGAAAAGGAAAGATTTGACTTTAAATGATTTCTAAATCTCGGCTCTAAATCCACCGTTCATGTACTTCCAATAAACAGTATATATGTCAGATGTATATGTGCATTTTTCTGGACAATAGATATGTAAAGTTTCTCAGGTTTAAAAAGGATCAGTAACCCAGAAAATTTAAAAATCACACCCTTGATCAAAATTTAATGAATCATGAAAAGAAATGTATCTAAATTACTTTAAATAGTGTACTTTTACTTACTTTATGTCATTATCAAGGCTAAAATATTTGCTTGGTTTAAGAAAACGGTTTTCAGAAATAATTGCATATATTTATAGTAGTTAACCTCTCCATATATATACAGAATCATCCATTACAGCAGGTTATTCTATCAAAATTTTTCTAAAATCCAGTGAAAATAATAAAAGGAAAATAATCTAAACAGTTAATTTTTAAAAATCCTGAATTGACAGCTAAAAATATAAGGACATTTGAGATGAATTTCTATATAGATTTGAAATAAAAATCTTCCCTTCATGTAATGAAATTCTGAAATGTTACACTCAGAGAATCAATATTTTACAAATCTTTGCTTTAACTAGGACCTATCATGAATGAAATTATTTTTAAATGTTGTTATAAATCCCCTTAATTTGTTGCTGGAAGGAATTATTAGTTTTATTTTGATAAATGTTGTGATATAATTTTGAAAGAAAATAATCTTTCAAGGTGCTTATAGAAACACCTAGTCACGAAAAAAATTCCCTTTATTCAAACCTGCAAGGTGAAGTTGAAGATAAACACTACTTTTTTCATAATCCAGTTTAACCTTTGGAATAATGAGTATAATTTTTGCCTAGTTTTTAAAGGACTGCTCTAAGAAAAGAGAATGGAAAATGTAGAAACCTACAATTTTAGCCTCATTTTAACTAATATTTACCACATTTATTCCCATAATTACTTTCACCTTCATTATACAGATAGAGGCAAAGATACCCAATAATAATTTCCCTTCGACTTCCTCGCTTCCTTCTCTGCCCTCCCCTCAACTGATGGAAGCATCAATACTTAATCACACTCCAACTATAGATAGTGAAAGGCATGAGGAACAAGAGAATATAGCCTGATGAATTACAAATATATCACTGCTCCGAAATAACCTAGAGTTAGACAAAATCCATGTTTTGCATCTAGGTAACTTTTTTGTCTCAAGTTATTTTCTAGATGTGTCACTCAATCATACAATTTCAAGACCTATGTCCCAGTCAGAGAAGACAATCATTTCAATTTGGAAATTGTGACTGAAAGTTACCTCCATAAATAATTCAAGGCTACCGGGGTTATGGGCTTTATATGCTCATTTCTTTGTTTCCGATGAAATTTCTCTTGTAAAATTGTTAAAGAATTATTGTGATAATAACTCAGATTTCAGTTATTATTAAATTGCTTTTTATTGTTAAACATTACACAAATGGTATTTCATGAATCTTTACACTTAAAAAAATATAGAATTTTTAGCATTTATGCCTGGACCTGAGTTCTTCCCACACATTGAAGACAATGTTGTAGAAATGCTACACTATCAATTTTTTCCTTACAGTTACGTTTTTAAAAAGAACGATGCCATAGAGAGAGAGAGAGAATTTAACGTTTTCAATCCAAAAGACAGCTGGGTCAGGGCTATTGTATGCTACCAATAGAACCTGAATTTGTACTAATTTCAGAAGAAAAAAATATAGATTCAAATTATTCTGAAGTCCAGGGATGGAGTTGGCCCCAGGGACTCCAGGACCTTGAATGATGCCATTGGGAATCTTTCTTTTTCAGACCCTTGTTTATCTGTTTGCGTGTTGGTCATTTTCTCTCCTATTGCCAGGACGAGGAATGGGGATGGAGGAGTGTGCCTGCTAATAAATCCAGGCTTACAAAATTCAGTATTTGTCATCTCAAGGGGAAGAGAGAGCTTCTCGCATCCAGATTCCATATGTAAAGGATTGTGGTAGACATTTAGGGGTCTTACGGCCTTTGCTGGAAACTTACTGCAGCCACAGGGATAACATTATGACTGGCACAAAATGTGCCTTGCTCACAAGCAATCTCTGTGCTCTTCAGGCTTTCTTATAGCTTCTCAGACATTAGCAATGTATTCTTTCCCACCCACTCTTTTTCCTGGAATTGGATAAAGCCAATTGTGTTACATTGAAAAATCTTTTCAAATGGGCTCTCCACACAGTGTGTCATTTCAGCATGAACTTCTTTCTCCTCCTTCAAGTGCTTTTTCTGCATATGCTCAGAAACAAATAAAAACAAAAGCAAAAACCAAAAGACCTTACAAATGAAAACCCACTTGTTTTTCAAGTTTGTGGTAATGATCCTGCAGGGATTAAGCTAAGGAAGGTTTGAAAAGTTAAAAGTAATGGATTCCTCAAAATACTCCCCGAGTAATAAGTGAGGATGGGGCAGAAATCTGAAAATCATACTCCCACTTGTGTACAAACTTTTCTGAGGGTCAGCTAGCATTCTGTATATGGCCCAATGGAGAGTTTAGTAATTTTATATCGATTTCCAGAGTTAGCAGAGTAAAACTTACTCAATGCAAATAAAGACACATAGATAGGAAGAATTATATCTTCTGTTTTCCTAACCTTAATTAGTAAACACATACATTGTATATATAATAACAATAATAATAATAATATGAATGTTGCAACTATTAAAAAAATGTAGCAATAAATATACAATTCTCACCATATAGAGGTATATGTATTAGTCGGGGTTCCCTAAAGAAACAGAACCAATGGAATGCATGAGAAATTGGCCTACACAATTACAGAGACTGGCAGTTCCCCAGTTCTGTAGGGTGAGTCAGCAGGCTGGAGACCCAGCAGCGCTGACGGTGTAGTTCCAGTCCAAAGGCCAGCAGGCTCAAGACCTAGGAAGAACCGATATTTTAATGTGAGTCTGAAGGCAAGAAAAAGTTGACGTCCCACTGTGGTGGCCATCAGGCAGAAAGCATTCTCTCCAACTTGGGGGAAAATCAGTATTTTTGCTCTATTCAGGCCTTCAACTGAGTGGAAAAGACTCACCCACATTATGGAGAGCAATCTACTTCACTCAAACTGCTGATTTAAATGTTCATCGCATCCCAAAATTCTCTCACAGAAACACCCAAAATAACATTTTACCAAATATCTAGGCACCTCGTGGCCCAGTTAAATTGACATATAAAATTAACCATCACCATACACATGACCAGGGTCCCTCATTTCTTTTCTGTGAGGTGTGAATGGTTTCTCACCTACAACGTTCTGAGTTTTCCAAATAGAGTTTGCCAGAAAACTTGGAAAAGTAGTGCTAAAAAGTATTTAATGTTTTCTGAGAAATCAACACCCTAGAACATTTCAAAAGCTCATCTGTTGCAGATTCTCTGCATTCCATAAACCCATGAGGCTCATGCCTACTTGGATGGAAAATAGTTGTCCTTGGCCTGGTAACTCAGGTCATTTAATGCAAAAACTTTGGTCTTGCAAACATGACTTGGACTAGCTTACAAGTTTGAGCTCCCTCTCCCAGTCAGAAGTTTTATATCTCCAGTAGAGCTGGGTCCTCTGTCCCTCACAACCCAGTATCCTCTTTCCTATTTATTGATAAATATATAAAATTCAGGGTCACAAGAGAAACAGAAGACCACGCATAGATTCTCTGAGAGGTGTAGCCTTTCTAAACACACATGTCTGGTTTCCGGAAGGCAGTTGGCTGCTTCTCCTCATTTGTCATGTCGGTATGTGTCTCAACGGCAAAATCTCCCTCACTGTGTTTGTGTGTGTGTTTGTGTAGTAACCTGTCATCACATTCAGCACAGTCTATTGAAAAGAGTTCTCAGCCTGGAGTCAGGAGACCTGTGGTTAAGTTGTGGCTCTTCCAAGAGAGCTGCTTAGAAAATTAGGCATAGGACATTGCTATGATGTCTTATAAAAAGCAAAGGTTTTTCTGTATCACTCTCTCTCTCAAGAAAGTTTTAATAAAAAAAAGTAAAAGAAAGTTTTTTTAATTGTTTCACTTGAAGACAAAGATAAATAAGATTTTGCATTGCTCTTAAATAATTTATTCAAAGTAATATTTTGTTGCAACATTCTACAATTTCAAGAATTGTTTTCCATTGATACATACCAGTTTTGATTCAAAGGTAATGTATGACTTTAATTGAATAGTGGTACTTTACTGTAATTGTTATAAATATATTGTAGGATTCTCCAGAGCCGTGTTTTCATTCCTAAATAAAATGTGCTTTGTTTACTTCATGGTTCTGCTCTGTAAGGTCACTAGAAAATTTTCACAGGAGATTCAAGTTCTCTTTTTGCTTATCTCCAACATGAATAGATTTTTATGTAGCATTTTATACTTGCAATATGTTTCATCTGTATGAATTCTCACAAATTATGAGCTATCAGAGATGAAGGGTTCAAAAGATGTGATTTACAGAAGACAAAAATGTGTGCATCAGGGCACAGATATCAACTTTATCCTGGACTCCTCAGAGCTGCCCATTCTAAGGATCTGTGAACAGAGATGCCACTCCCTCCCACAAACATTACAATTAATGCTGTTGTGTTGTAACCCATGTCTTTAGTAATCTAGTGAGTGATTTGCCCTCACTTTTTGTTGCTTTGAGCTGAATATACATTATCCTTCAAACTCTATTTCCCAGAACAAATCACTGAATAAAAGGTCAGCCAGGCTTGAGTTATGTGAGCTGCTAATCCATTTGCCACCTCATAGTCATCATGTAATGGAAATTTACTGACTTCTCAGAAACAAATTCATGAGGAAAGTATAATGAGAAGGGAAGGTTAAATATTTGTCACAGCATAAAGTTTCAGCATGACCTGGACAAGGTGTATTTTTTAGTTGAAGTCAAGAAGAAGGATTTGATTACTCAGAAAATCAGGTGAAAATTTGGATGTTGGCTGCTTTTATAGCGCATTTCCTATTGCTGTGAATTAAGAAACTACACTGGCCCTCTGATTTGAGAAGTAACAAGCAACACTAAGGCAGGTTGGAGCTTCTTTGGCGAGAGAACTCCTTTAAAAACATGTAGTTTTCTGGTCAGTTTGCTTTCCTATATTACAACCAAAGCCAGAGATGCTGTCTTATGATAGTGTCTGAGTCCAGGACATAGACTTGGAAAATTTGTCTACTGATGAGAAGCCTGGTGTAGTTGCACTGCCTGGTGCCTGGCTCCCTTTGATGCTCACTATGCTGGGCAATGGAGGCGGCGAGCCAAGGATGATCAATACTTTGCTCTGGGTTGAACCCAGCCACATCTCCTTGATGAGTCATGAAAAGGTAGAGAAAGCTTGACATAGGTGCTTTGGAGCTGGGCTTGTTATTTCTGGGCCCCAATCTTTTTTTCTGCTATGTCTGCTTCCTCCTGGTCTCTGCTTTTACTAGCTAGCTAGCGCAGAGCTCTGGCTTTTCTAACTTTGAATATGTATAAATGATCACATGCCCATTCTCAGTCAACTGGGATTTAAAATTATACTCAGAAAGGACTTCTTCCAGAAGACCAGGATTTTCTTCCTTCTCTTATGTCAGAATGGTCAGTTTTAATGCAAACATTCGTTCTAGCAGTACATCATAAAGGCTACGAATAGCCAACACAATCTAGCATATTGAAATTTTACTGCCAAATATCTTAAGCCTGTAGCCATGTAGCACATGCCCTGCTAATCAAGGAATAATAAACCACTGTTTGAGGGAAAAAAGAATTAATTTAATAGCAAAGATTGTCGATATTTTAGCCCAGTATGCTCACTTTACTGTTGCCTCTGATAGCAACCCATTCCGCATTTAGGATCTATACATGTAACACTCTTCTTTCTTAAATCTAATTCTGTTATTATCTAGGACAGTTTCATTTATAATTAAAGAAGACTCAACTCCACTCTTTAAAATAATGACAGGAATTAATTTTTTTTCATTAACTTAAAAGCTCAAGTATCAAGGTAACAATTTAATCAGAGTTCTGAACTCTATTTCTTGTTGACTGTCTAATTCTCTGCTCTCTTCTTTGTGCCTCCCTAATGATAGCAAAATGGCTGTCAGTCCAGGCTTCACACTCATAAATGTATCCCATACGAGACAGGGAGAGAGGGAGAGAGAGGCAGAGAGAGAATCTTTCTCCCAGCGTTACCAGACAACAAGCTGAGAGTCATTCTGAATGCAATGGCTCATGTTACATTCTCATCTCTGAACTCATTGGTCTCCCTTAACTTAGCTTACATGCTTGTCTCCTTCAGCTTCCCTGGAATGGCATGGACCTACAGCAGAAATCTGGGTCAATCTACAGATGTCCACTTCATTAGGGAGACAAAGAGAGAGTGATTTGTACCACAAGGGTCTGTACACCACGTTATATGAGGACTAGATGAGTATTAAGAAGACGGTGAATCTATAGATTGTGTCGATGCCTTAAAAACAATATGGGACAACTATAGGATGAAGTTACCATAAAAGTTAATTTATATAATCTTAGGCTGTGTTCATGAAGTACATATTGGAAACAGAAAAATTTCTAGCCTTAGTTTTAATTTAGGCTGGCTAGACTCAACTTGGAGTGCTATTTTTAGGTGCAAACATCACAATTTTAAAGTGAAATAGGGATTATGAAGAAAGCAAGTGGATTTTTAAAATGTCAAATAAGTATGACGACCAGAAAGTCATCTTTTAGCATTTACTATGTACACATTTTTCATGACCAGCCAGTTTCTATGTGTGTGGGTGTAGGCTTCCGACATACATATATTTTAGATGTACACACGTATGCATATACACACATACTCATACACATACCTTATACATATGTATGATTTTATTTTAATGTTTTACTTATGAAAGTAAATTCATGAAAACTTTCTTGCTGCAGAAATTCTAATAATACTAAACTATACTAAGCTAGAAAAGTTCCTCTTAATCTCCACAATGTCATTCTTGTCCTTAGAGAGGTGCAAGTCACATACTTATTTTGGTGATTTTTTTCATTTTGTAAGATTTTATAAAATATTCCAAACATATAGAAAATATGAAAATACCTTGTTAAAAACTTATGCAAGTTTTAAACCAACTTATACAAACCATCACACAGCCTAAATAAGTTTTAACGTTTTACAGTATGTTCTTCAGATATATTTTTAAAGACAAAAAATTCCAGACACATGTGAAACACTCTTTGAATAGCTCTCCTTACACTAATGCCTTGCCCGTCCCCTAAAATAATCCCATCCAGATTTTGGTGTGTATCCTTCCCTCGATGATTAAATAGTTCTGCCAAAAGTTTACATGTGTGTTTTAAAATTTAAATACATATTTTTACTCAACATTATTTTTGAGATTTAGTGACATTAAACAAGTAGTTTTAGTTCACCAATTTTAACTATTGTAGCGTATTCAGCTGGTGATTACATCACAATATATGTTCTCTCTCCTTCCCAAGGAATGTTGAGATTGTTTATAATTTTTCACTATTGCAAACAATTCAATTTGCTTGTTATTGTAAAACTGCTCTCAAAGTTGGTGGACCAGTTTAGATTCATACACTCAGTGAATGAAAGGTTACTGTTTATTCACATATTAACATGTTTGTTGCAAATCTGATAGATGCAATCTTAACTAATTATATTTTCCGGTGCTTTTTAATAGTGAAATTGAACCTCTCTTCTGGGTCATTTGAATCTCTTCCCTATGAATTCAAAACCTTTGCTTGTTTTTTGTATTGGTTGTTTTAAATTTTTTCTTGCTGATTTGTATTCGCTTGCTGCTAATCTTTCATAGTTTGCATTTGTTAAAAATCATTTTATACAAGTTGTGGCTTTTCCTTTATATTTCTTTATGAAATCTTTTCTTGTGAAGATGTTTTTCATGCTATTGAATTCTAATTTACCAATCTTTTCCTTGATGGGCTCTTGCTCCTGTGTGATACATTCCAGCCAGCAAAGTGTGTTTTTTTCTTTATATACAGCTTTCAATGCTTTTGTCTTTTTCCTCCTTCTTATGACAACACCCAAGGTCATAATTACATCCAAATGCATTGCTTTTTCATTTTTTCTTACTTTGTCTGATGCCCCACTCGCAAATGGGCTTCCTGAAAGTAAGAACAGCATTTACTAACATTAAAACTTCCTATTGTCTACAGGCAGAAAACAGAGGCTCACCAATTACCTGACTAATGTTAATAGCTTCCCTGATATATTTTTGGTTGGCAGGAAAAGAGATTGTAGTCATTGATTTTGCTTCCCACAGCTGCATAAAGTCTAGGGTAGTGAATAACTCAGAGTTGGCACTTAATCTAACGGCAGCTCATCAGGGGTGAAGAAATGATCCCCAAGTTCTATTGACAGAAGACTCCTCAAACAGCAAGAAGACTGGACAGGAGGAATGATGGAGGAAATTGATAATACTTAGCCTTCGGAAAATAGGAACGTTGGAGGCAATGGGGCATGAGAGTTATCTTAAAGTAATTGAAGTGCTGTCATGGGGAAGAGAGATAAGACTTTCTCTACTAATCCTTAGAGACTTAGAGAATAGATCAATGGAGAGACGTGGTACCAAGGTAGCTTCCAATACAGTGTAAGAAAAAGCATTGATGGCATAAAACCTGAATGAATATGGGTAGTTTCAAAAACATCACTGGAAATGCTAATTCGAAGACTAGCTGACCTAGTTTTTGCAGGATTATAGACTTTTGATGAAGGATTGTGCTATATTTTTCCACCTTAGGATAATAGAAAAATAAAAGAGTTACGATATTCAACAATTAAATGGACTACTCGGGGAAGTAAAGAACTCCCCATGTTTCAGGTATAAAAAACAAATGACTGAGAGGTACAATAGAAAGTGTTCCTCTGGAGTGTAGTTTATTTTTATAAATATAATAATTGTTTCTTTCAAACTCTACCTTTATGACCCCCATGAAACCACTAAAGAAAACAATTATTCAGGAATCAATGGCATGAAATATAGAAAAATAAATGTATATTATTATAAACTATTATAAAACGATGATGCCTGTACTAGGTTGAGCTCAGATTATATTTTATATTAAATAATCTTAAGGAAGTTTCTTAAGAATGACTTAAGTGTCCTTAAGGAATGACTCGGAGAGGCATGAGCCATAGATATATTCTTACCATATTGGATTGGCTTTTTAAATTATTCTAGATTCTCTCCAGCATAGCTTTTAATAGTACTGTAAATTTATATCACTTATATTTTAGTAGTGTTAAGATTATTTAAGATTTAGTAAGATTATTTAAGATTTAGTAGTGTTAAGATTAGCTAAATTGACATATGTTTTCTGGTACTTTAAAGACTTCAGCTCAGAATAGCTATACTATTTATTCCTCAAAGAACTAACTTTTTTATATTCCATTTTTGGTATAACCCAAATGTGTAACTTATACCAAAAACAAAAATCTAATTTGTTTCCCCATCTCAAGGTGCAGCCCTGTGACAAATAGACCGAGGATGTAGCGGGACTTCTTACCATGATGGAAATGTTCTATATTTGTGCTGTGCAATACGGTAGCCTCTCTCTAATAAGCCCTTGAAATGTGGCTAGTGTTACGGAGAAACTGAATTTTTAATAGTACTTAATTTTTGTTAATTTAAATCTAAATCTAAATACCCATGCCTGGCTAGTGGCTATCGTATAAGACAGTGCAAAACTAAACAGATTTTCCCTAGGTCCTTTCAGCAATAACCCCCAACTTTTGCAGGCACCATATCTAAGACTTACCCAGAGTTTCAGAGTTTCTGCTTGAGCTTCCCAATGCTCCAAATTAACTGGAAAAGAAGTCAGAGAAAGGAAGTAAAATTTTCAAGTTGTCACTGTCTTTTATATTTCAGTGACAGAGTCTTATTGATGATAGCATGCGTTTGATTATATACACAATATAGAGAAACATATTGCCTTTTATACTCTTAACCTTACAGTTTAAATATTTCCTATCCTGTTTGATTAGAACAAAAACATTGTGAGGTGGGCAAGGCACTAATTTTTGCCTTTCCTACAAGTGAGAAAACTCAAACAGATTAAGTTTCTTTCTTGAGACCACATATTTAGTGGTAAAGGCAGGACTTTTTTCATTCATTCATTTATTCAGTCAAAAAATGTTTGAGATTTTACAGTATGATAGATACTGTATAGGCCCTAAGTACACAAGATCTAGGAGCAAATTTCCTATCGACAGAACTAGACATATCCAATTTGTCCAATTGTTACTCGGGTATTTACTGAAACAACTCTTGGTATGGTCTCTGAACGTTTCTTCAGATTAATTTTATTACTCAATGAGGGGAACAAGCATTAACCTCTTCTGAAGAAAATGGAACAAGTGATACCCTTTAATGAGAGAATTAGAATTGTTTGAGCATTTCTATCTTTTTGCTAGGTGCAGGAAGTGTAAGGACAAATGACAGAGAATGCCTCTGTACTCCCCAAGATTCTTAAGGGCAAGTACCTTAAAGTTTTCATTGTTTTATCTGAATGTCGGAAAAATAGTGGGAGCTTAATAAATATGTTAAATGAATGAGTAGCTTTTTTTTACCTCAAAGAGGTTATTGTCCAGTGAGGAAGACATATATTTAAACCATAATAATGTGCAATGAGAAAGGCACACATAGTTTAGAAGGATCTATACATTGTATTATCCATTGTGTCTCCATACATACATTTGTGCATTCGTTCAGAATTGGTCTTAGAAAATCTCGTAGTAGATACAATTTCCGCAACCATCACACACTTTTTGGCTTAATTATGCCATTTTTACCTTTTTAATTCCTCACTCATTCCTTAACATGGTAACAGCCTTATGCCTTCCTAATGTATCATTGGGCAGCTCTTCACAATGTGCCTCTCTGATATGTCAAAGTAGATGTTCTTAACCCAATTTCTTCAAAGCCTTGATCCTCCTAAGTAGTTAAAAGAAAATCTATCTACTGAAAAGAATAAATCTTAAAATAGTAATGCATTAATCCTCTCAGGGATATTTATATTAGGTTTGTTTGATCATCAGGAATCCTGTTGATCCAAAAGAATGCATTACAGATGTTTTTGATATTTTTGATGGGAAACATTTGAGGGCTTTCCCAGTGTTGCTCAGATCTCAGCAACAGGGAATTGCTTATCTCACTCTGACTAAGGCCAGCTCTGGGGAGGTACTGGGAAAATTTGTGTTTTCTTTGAGCTCTAATTCATGACATGAGCTTATTAATTATTTTTTGTATTTCAATTTCTCACTCTGAAATGAGAATCTTATCTAAATTTAACTTCCCAGGACATAGTACAGATTAATTAGATAATGTACGGTGAACTCTTCTTTCAGAAGTTTATCATTAGTAATGGTCTATATGGGAAATCCTCACTATTCTACAGCCCAGTATTCAATGCATAAACAGATAATTGTAATCTTCCTCTGTTAAGACCTTGAAGATTTGTCTCTGATGAATTTGATCAAGGACTTAATCAAACAATAGTTGCTAATCTCTTCTTGCTAAATTAGCATAGACTTTAATTATCCTCAGCTACTTATACACATATTATAATTTTTGAATTTACGAGTATCTCCAAAGTTTATTCCCAAAGAAAGCAGAAGTTTTCTTCAGTATCTAAATTTTCTGCATGTGTGAATATAATCTTTAACATACTCAAAGTACTCTTTAACACTGACCTAATTTTCTAACAGATATTTTCCCTTTTGTACCCTGTTCAGTATGTTTGGAAAGCCCTATTTCTTATAGACAACCCCCCAAAAGTGTTTATCTCTCAATGTCTACATCAAAGTACCTTCTTTTATGCAATAAATATAGTTATTTCTTAATTAACATAAGATCTTCTAATTTTACCTACCCTATGATTTATCTATGAATGCATAAATTAGTCACTGCATGCATTCTTTAATGTACTCATTCTACACACTGGAATAGTTTATGATTGTAATGAGCTTGAATAAAATGACATATGATGGAGATAGGTTCCTCTTCTCCTGTCCCTTATCCTTCCTTCTTTTCTTACATCTTCCTCATTTTTCTCCTCCTCTTTCTTCTTTCACTCTCTCCCTCCTCCTTTTACAACTTCACACAAGGGCACTTCTTGCATTTCTTGATTCTCAGATAAATAAACAATTCTATTATTTCCAGCTTTTAAATTGCTCTCCTATCCTCACATCAAAAATGCTTTCTATATTATACTGTGACTCTGCAGTGTGGTCGTGATTCCCATGACCATAATCTCTTAAGCCATCTCTTTTTAAAGTCAAAAATCTTAGAGCTTTAAAAAAGTTAAGGAACACAAGACTAAGGTCTCAGCTACCTTTTGACAAGCAGAAAACAAGCCGTTCCCTCTCCTGTGGAGAATAAGCAGCCGCATGATAGTTATGCTATGGTCACTTTAACTTGTTAATTGCCAGCTAGAGAAACTGCTCAGTGTCAGGGGTGCCACTTCTTGCAATTTGGCACATTCAGAAGGATGCCCATGGACACTTGAACTCATAGCAGACTCACAGAAAATTGTGATACAGAGAGGATTCTATTACCTACTCAAGAGCATACAAATTGTAAGAGTAAAAGACAGATTCGAACCCGACTGCTTAATTCCATATTTCCATCATATCCTGATGAGTCTCCAATCCTAAACCTACTATACCAAAATTTTCAAGAGATGTGGTCTAACTCTTGGACATTTTTCATTATTTTAAGCATACAAATCTCTTTCTTTGGGAGGGCTCTCCCAGTGGATAAATTTTGGTGGGAGACAAGATCCAAGAAGGGTTGCGTATTCCTAATTCACCCCCCAAAATAATTGGAAGCAAATAAATTACCTAGAGTTGCTAATCAAATCTCTGCCTGGAACATGGAAACTAGAAGAGTGATGCAAAAATTTAAAAAGAATTAAAAAGTAGTTCACTGCAATGTTGGTGGCATTTCAAGTCAAGCAACAGTGATGGAATTAAAAGTCCAAGGGTGGTAGCAGATATTCAGATGTGGACTCATAACCAGGTGGTTGTGTTGACCTCAAACATGTACCTCACGCCCTAGCCTCCCTTTTCCTGAGCCGCATTCTCCAATCTGCACATAAATTTTATGAGTTACTTGATATTCTTCCAATACATAATTTTTCTGTTTAAGCCATCAGTAGATTTTGATGCTTACAACCAAGAACAAACCTGAAACACCAGGTGATTCTCATAATAGGCTAGATTTGGATACCCACTGTGCATCTTGTGACAATATTTTCCTGAAATAAACAAACAAAAAGGTTATGGAGTCTAAGAAACTTCTCTTCTCATGTTTAACTTAGTTACAAAGCTTCCCAAAGGTAGAAATGTTAATCACATTTAGTCATACATTTAGCTAATTTTATTAAATAAAAAGAGTGAAATAGGTACTATTCTAGACTATTAATGACACGTGATTTCTATGTGCTCAGTATGGAAACCATGCAGCATAGTAGTCAGAGACAGCATTATGACCTTAAACTAATAAGGATAAATAGCCTGTGAATACAGGATAATTCCTTCCACATGTATCAGCAGAAGCCCAAAATATGACTAGGACTAAGCTGGCTATAGTGAAAAGTTAATGTCCTTGAAACTGAAGCCATCTTTAAGGGGAAATCGCAATGCTCATTTGAAATATACATATTTTTTGAGACTAGAAGATTGAACGCATTTAACAATGATAACAGAACTACTCGAATAGGAGTAACATAAGAGAATGTGATTTTATTTCAAGGAAGTATAGCTAACAAGTGCTACCCCTGCAAAATATTTACCTTGCCAGGTTTCACTGGAGGAAAACACAAGTTTCCATTGCAAACATAATTTTGATAAATTCTTGGAATTTTCTCCAGAGCCTGTGGCAGATCGTCGCTAAATGGTGATCTGGTTTTATGGAAGCAGCTCTAATTACCTGTATTCAGATTTGGAGAATCTGGGGAGGAGGAGTTCCCAGGCTTGTACATATCTTTAAGATATAAAACATAGAATGCTGATAATATAACAAAATGTGTTTTTCACGTCTTTAAAAGTGATTCACAAAGCAAATCTCAAAGATTGATTACGACACTTTCTTTAGTAATGGCTACATCCCTGGAGATAGAAATGTAGGTAGATGCATAGATCCATAGCTTGTGCAAAAGTCTTCCTTAAAATGCACTAAGCATTTGGACCCTGAATGCATGAATTCTGCTATGAAAGTTTTGAAAAATAACCCCAGGATCACTACTTTAGGATAAACTTCAGTTTGGCCAGTCATAATAAGTAAGTATATAAAGAAAAATCATACATTTTTAAATGAAATTTGGACCTAAATTTTTTTGTTAATTGAATAACCAAATTAGAGACAGAACTCACTCATAAAAATGATAAACAATTTAAACGTTATGCTTAAACATAAAATATTTAAATGTATACTAATGTTCTTTTCTTTTTTTTTTTTTTAAAGATTGGCACCTGAGCTAGCAACTGTTGCCAGTCTTCTTTTTTTTCCTGCTTTTTCTCCAAATCCCCCGGGTACATAGTTGTATATTTTAGTTGTGGGTTCTTCTAGTTGTGGCACGTGGGATGCTGCCTCAACATGGCCTAATGAGCCGTGCCATGTCCGTGCCCAGGATCCGAACCCGAGAAACCCTGGGCCAAGAAGTGGAGGGCACGAACTTAACTACTTCGCCACGGGGCCGGCCCCTGTTCTTTTCTTTGACTATAGATATACTGATTGAGTCTTTCCCCAGACTTTTATATTTGGCTCATTCACACCAAATTCAACATTATTTCTTTTTAAAGCAACTCAATTTTTTAAGTTTGTATTAGTCAGAGTTCTTCAGAGAAACAGAATGAATAGGAGGTAGATATAGATAAAGACATAGATAAGTGAAATACATATATATACATATAAATTTGTTATAGGAATTGGTTCACATCATTATGGAGGCTGAGAAATCTCACGATCTGCCATCTACAACCTGGAGAACCAGGAAATCTGGCAGCAGCATAATTCAGTCTTAGTCCAAAAGTCTGAGAACCAGGAACACTGAAGTCAGGGCAGGAGACAACAGATGTCCCAGTTAAAGCAACGTGAGTAAATTCACCCTTCCTCTGCTTCTCTGCCTTTTGTTCTATTCAGGTCCTCAAGGGACTAGATGATACCTGCTCACATTGGTGAGAGCAATCTTCTTGATTCATTCTACTGATTCAAATGCTAATGACCCTCACAGACACATCCAGAAACAATGTTTTACCAGCTATCTGGGCATCACTTAGCCCATTCAAGTTGACACATAAAATTAACCATCACAAGTGTTAACAAAGCACATAAGTTGTTAGCATGGAAACAATTCCATTTCTTTTTACACTCACATTGTGTTGGTTCATATGGTGTTTAACTGAATGATGCAAGTGAAGGACCAAGTAAAATAGAATATATAGGTTTAAAGATAAATACAACTAACTATTAGAAAGCATACAGCTAAACTGATGGGAATGGCAGAGCAAGGTGTCCCTAGCTTACCAGCTACAAGAGAGACAATGTGTTATGAATAGATGCCGATACTATACAGATCAAATAGTTAATCCACTGAGTTAGAAAAATGAAAGTTAGTTAATAGAGTTTCTCTTTCATCAAAGTAGATAAGTAGAATAATACCATCTCAACAGGTAAAATCAACTTCTGATTCAAGTAGCATCTATACTATTAAAATATTAAATTTGATTTTCCATTTTCTTCAGTTTTTGAAGGTTATTTCCAATAAGTTGGGCAGATTATCTTCTGTCATTGATTGATGATTCTTCAGACCAAATATAAAAAGTGATTTCACATTAACCTCTTTGTACCTCAGTTTTCTCCTCTGTGAACTGGAATTAATAGTAATCCTTACTTCATTGGCTGCTAGGAGGATTAAATGAGTTATAGATACAACACTTGGAGCAGTGCCTGGCACCTAATGAGTGTCCAGATTGCCTTGTGGCATCCTTTGGTGTTGTGCAATGCACAACCAGTGCAGCAGCCTTGGGAAGTACTATATTCCAATTATTATAGATGTGAAAAATAGAATTAAAGAGCTTCAGTAACTTGCTCACAGTTGCATAGCTAGTAAGTAGGAAATTCTATTCCAGCTTATAAGCATAAGGCTCTATTATCTACCTTTGTGGATGGTGGAAATGATGCAGGCTTGGAGAGCCAAAGAGTAGAAAGAAAGATTTCTTGGACTCTCAAGGTCTGGTAGTAGTGCTCCTTTATTCAAAGAATAGCATGGGGACAGGACCCATGGGCAGTGAAGGGCTGCTGGCATGGGGACAGGACCCATGGGTAGGGAAGAGCTGCAATGTGCTGAGGGTTAGGGCTAAATTTATAAGGCAGGGTATGTGATTTATTTTTACCAGACAAAGGAAAGTTGATGTAAAAAGTCATTAAATAACATTGATGAGGACTATTTTGGGCTGGTTACTTTTAAAAACTGCAGACAGGAAGGAGGCTCTGAGGAGTAGAATTTGCTTGCTCTTTGATGAGAGACATTTGCATTTGTGAAGGAAGTCTCCATCTGTGGGGGTGTCTCCCTCTCTGTACCAGGAAGAAGGGACGATGACCTTATCTCTAGAAACTTTTAATCAATGCCAAAGGCAAGGACTTAAATCTGCATTTTGTTTACTGTACTTGTGTGGTAATCTCCCATGATCAACTCCCCCTCCACCCCCAACATCCTCCTTTGTCTTCAGCTAAAAATAATATTTAAGTTGGTGGCTTCAGTCATTTACTTAATCCAGTTTGATTCCTATCTAAAAGTTATAGGACCACTCAATAACCAGGCCGCACCTGCACTGATACCATTTTAACAACTTTTTTACATATTCTTTCCTTTGTCTTGTAAAGAGATCTCATATACCTATGCCTTAAATTTAACTCTACCCTCAACCCATGATTGCAGCAGTTCTGACTGCCCATGGGTCCTGTCCCCAGGCAGCAGCTCTTTACTGCCCATGGGTCCTGTCCCTATGCTATTCCATACTATTCTCTAAATAAAAGAGCACTACTGCCAGACCTTGAGAGTCCAAGAAATCTGTTTTTAGACTCCTCAGCTCACTGATCCTGCATCATTACCACCCCTTCAACCACATAATTTCTCATTAAATAAAGCATTGTCTTATCTCATAAATTCTGTCTGCTAGTGTAAGATTCTTTCCCCCATAGATGACCTCCATGTATCCCAATATCCAATTTACCCTTTGTTCATTTGATGCCATAGTAATTTTTAAAGAACTTATTTTCCTACTATTTTAGGTCTTGACAAATAGAAATGGCAAGCAATAGGATATGTTGGAGAATATGAGGAAGCCATTTGGTGTAAACCTAATTTGGCCTGACCTTGTTTTTCCAAAAGAGCCTGACTGTAGCCGTTGAGCACGCATTGTATACCTGCTTTAGATACTCCCTATGGCAAGAACAAAGGCCCTTGAGACAAAGGTGCAACTTCCCTCCCCCTCCCAACCTTGGCATTTCCTTAAGGATTAAGCATCTTTCCTTAGGCTAGGAACTGATTGCTGTGCTCACCTGTGACCGCCAAGCTTGAGACAACAGACTTGTTGCCTGCTGCACCCCCTGAGATAGCAGACCCACTACCTGCTGTGTCCATCAAGCACTGTGCTGACAGGGAAGTCTTGTGACTATTGTGGGAGAGACATTTCAATCACGTGTGAAACATCCTGTTTGGGGGTATATAAACCATTCTGTATACCTCACTTCTTGGGTGCCCTTTCTTCCTTCGGGAAGAAAGGCCCCAGGACATGGTCCTCAGATTTTAGCTCAGAATAAACTCTCGCAAATTTTCATTTACAGATTGGTTATGGATTATTTTCATCAACAGTCTCTTCCTTAAGTTCCTATACATTTGCTCATAACAAGAGTCAAATCAGGGGATGGGTTTCTAATTTTTTCTCTTCTCGGCTCCCCCTCCTGAAGAGATCCAAATGAACAGTGAACTGTTCTCAATCAGGCAGCAGAAACAGGAAAGAGGCAGAACAAACTTCTTGATTTATTCAGTTACTGGATAATTCTGGAGACCAGACCACACCAATGCATTCACAATATCGCTATAGAGATTCATAAAAGGAAATGGTCTTAAAAGAATATTGCAATATTCTTTTTTTGCAATAGAAATTGCAAATTTCTACTCTATTCATAGAATAGAAAATCTATTCTATTCTATTCTATTCTATTCTATTCTATTCTATTCTATTCTATTCTATTCACAGAGCAGTACTTGTAAATTAGAATGGGTCCTAGATTGGTGACTGGAGACCTTTGTTCCTTGGTCATCAGGATGTGCTATAAGAAGCCTCCGGCAAGTCAGACCTAATTACAAGAGGAATTCCTTAGCTCATTGACATTGTATTTCTCTAGGTGATCAGAATTACCTGTGAGCGGCATTATCTTAAAGGGAAGGTCGCAGCTCCCATAGATGGCCTCTCCAAAGAGACTCTGTCTTCTGGATTCCCATAACCTCTCTTGCTCTCTGCCCTTTCAGGTTTGGAGGTTTCCAGTCCTGGGAATGACACTCTCCCTTGTGGCTTTTCTACATCATGCCCAAACTTTGATAAACAGGCCCTTCTCTAAGCTCTTCCTCAAATTATCCAGTTCGACTGTGCTATTCCTGCTGAGACCTTGACTGATAAAGCTGGTTTTGGAATCAGACTCATCCAGAATTCTGGCTTCAGTACCTCCTAGCTGGTAAACTTGAGCAGGTGACTTAGGCTCTTTGAGTCTCAATAACTCATCTAAAAGTGAAAATAGTAAAATTTACCTCACTATTGTGGAATGAGAATTAAATGAGATTAGATGGATGAAATGGCATATTTCTTGATGCATAATATGTTCTCATTTCATTTCATTTTTTGCCTGTCTTTCCCACCCATTTACGTGATTGGTATGCCATGAAGAATTGATGGGCCCAGGAGGATTTGGTGAAGGAAAGGAAAGTTTCAAAGACCTTTTTATCTACCACTACAATTATGAATATTATTAAAGTCGTGATTTTTACTCTGAACCAATCATTTTGTTACCTTTACAGTCAATCTTTAAGTCTAAGGTTATGTTTATGTGTGTCTATGTGTGTATGCATGTGTGCAACAGGGAGAGAGAATATGAGTGTGTATGTGTATATTTATGTGTTAGATGTTTAAATTGCAAAAAGAAAGCAGCCTTTTGTAACAGTTCAAACAGAAAGAATGGAGTAAAAAGCAAGAGTTTCTCTTTGCTCCAAATTATTCCACTTTCCTCTCCATAGGTCACTACTGTTAAATTTCAGTGCATGTGCACATACAGATACAGACACACTCATGTTTACAAAAATAAAACTCTGTATTATTTTGTTGTTTTAGTGTGGAGGAGTATATGAATGAGATCTTACCACATAGATTGTTGTGCCTTCCTTTTTTCACTGGCTAATTATTTTCTTTTCATTTCCTATAACATAAAGAAATCTTATTTATTTTTGATTGTTATAGTAGCCCATAAAATTGATGCCACATAATATATTTATTTATTTCTCTGCATATGCACATTTCCCCAATTTTTCACTGATAAAGAGTGCTGTAAAATAGTTTTGTGCAAATGTGTAGTTTTCAGCAGTGTACATTACTAGAATTTTTCAGTAAAAAGATACGCATATTTTAATATATTTTTTAATTTTTTTTTCTGAGGAAGATTCACCCTGAGCTAACACCTGTGCCAATCTTCCTCTGTTTTATATGTGGGTCACCACCACAGTATGACTGCCGATGTGTGCTGTAGGTCCACACCCTGGAACCGAACCTGGACTGTTGAAGCAGAACACCTTGACCTTAACCACCAGGCCACAGGGCTGGCCACCATGCATATTTTAATTTTTGATTGACACTTCCAAATTATCTCATTAAAATTCTCTCAAATCATACTTCTAACATTAATGTAAGAATGTGCTAATGTTCCCATACTTTTTAAAATTATAAATACAATCAGTATTTTAATTTATATCTATTTGAATGAATGATGGTATATTTTTTATTTTAAATTGTGTTTGATTATTTTGATATATTTATAGACTAATTATATTTATTCTTCTACAAAATGCGTTTTCACATCCTTTGCCTCTTTGTTGACCAGTTGTCATATTTGCATTGATTTATAGTAGACCTTTACATGTTATGAATAAATCTTTGTTCATTATGCATGTTGTAAAACTTTCCAAGCCTATTGCTTGTCTTTTGACTTTGTTTATGGTGTTATTGGTGCTGAAGTTTTCAATTCTCATGCATTCAGATTTGCTGGTTTTCTTTTAGACTTCTGCATTGGGCATTTTGTCTAGGTGATCATTCTCTGGACAGATTCCTCTTTGTTTTTTTCCCAACATTAATCCACTTTGAACCTTTAAGGTAATTTCCTAAACACAACTCTGTAGCCTTTACTATTTTTCCTTATGTCCAGCAGAAGAGTGATATAGTAAACAATGCAACAGATTGGGTGTCTGATACATAATAGGTCTTAGAAAATATTTCTTAAAAAAATGGAATGTGATGGACTCAACTGCAAATGACCAAAAGTTTATCAACTTTTAATTAGTGTGACCTGGATAAATCATTCCATGTCTGTGTTACACATTTTAAAGTGAAATAATTATTCATATCATGATTTTAAAACACATGATTTGCAATAAAACTCTTGTTCAAAAGCAATGTTTCATAAATCCTTAGTATGGAAAAAAGTAAATTATGAAGTTACCTGGCTGAAGGAAATGAGTGTGGGTGGGTAGTAAGCGGAAAACATCAGAGCGCTCACCTCAGTCTCCTTTTTCCGCTACTGAAACAGTCTCTGAGGCATCTCTGCAGACCCCTCTCAGCTCCTAAGAGCCTGCTGTGAAGAGACCTGTCTTAAATAAGTGATCTCTGAAGTCAGCACTAGGGGTGATCTACTTGTGTTTGGGAATAAAATATCAGAACCTCCACTAATATGGAACATTATTAATATGATTTCAATGTTTTTGCATGGTTTATAATGCACATAAAATATTAGTATAGTATACAGGTATATAAAATATAGATAAACATTGGGATGTGTAATTGTTTTCACTAGGACTAAAGGCATAAGAATCTATGTATTTGAATACTATATCCCCATTTCTGTGCTGAGTACTATGAAATTAAACAAACAAATAAAGCAAATGAATTATCTCTGCATATATTCTCTGCACTGAAGGAGCCCATATGTAATTTAGAAGATAATTTTTGCCTAGCTGAAAACAATCAGAAACAATACATAACATTTATTCTCTGCAGTGAAGGAGCCCATGGGTAATCTGGAAGATAATTCTGCCTGGCTGAAAATAATCAGAGACTCCAGGGTATATAAGTCAACAGAAGGATGCAGATACAAGTGTCTAGGGCTGCTCAACAGATGGAGACCAGTGCAGGCCAAAATGGTATGGAAAAGAAAAGAGGGCTTGGTGCTTGATGTGAATATTCAAGAAGCAAAAAAGACTAGGACCTATCAGGAGCAGAAGCAGGGAGGAGGGGGAGAGACCTGAAAAAGCCAGAGAACAGAAATTGATGCTTAAGATTATTTATGTTCAGAATAATGATAGGTACATCAAAAAGCAGAGTGCAAAACCAATGACTCAGCTGCATTCCTCTACAATCCTTTCCCTTAAAAAAATTCACTTTAGAGCCAGACCTGATGGCCTAGCGATTAAGTTTGACACACTCTGCTTTGGTGGCCTAGGTTTGTTCCTGGGCGCTGACCTATGCCACTCGTCTGTCAGTGGCCGTGCTGTGACAGCAGCTCACATACAAAAAGAAGAAAATTGGCAGCAGATGTTAGCTCAAAGCGAATGTTCCTCAGCAAAAAAAAAAAAAAAAAAAAAAAAAAAAAAACCACTTTACTTGTAATCCCAATCTCAGTAGCATGGAAGGAGACATATTTTCCTTGAATTCACGTATCATTGAGCTTCTAAGAAAGCTATTTAAGGACACGGGCTGTAATCAGTATCACTTTCTCCTCCTGGAGGTATTGATTTATAGGATCTAGTTGCAGAACTAGACTCAAGAAGGAGGCAAACTAGACAAGTGGGCAGAGTCTTCTTCTCTTCATAAAACTCCAAGGCTCCCCTGGTTAGGAAGGAGAGACGTTCTCTGGTCTCATAATTACTAGAATTAAGAGTAACCAATCCTCTAATTTTCAGTATTTTTCTTTTGCAGATGAAGAAATTGAGGCACAGATGTCTATAAATGTGTCAAGGTCAAGTACCAAGTCAGCAACAAGTTAGGAGTTGAGATCCAAATCCTTACCTCACTGGCCAGTACTCTTCCTACATTATAGTAAATGACAATTAAACTGTACATCATCTTATGCTAGATTTTGAGTGGAGAATGGAGTAAAAAGTATAAGGCATAATAAGACATAGAAATGAGAACATAATGACATTATGTAGAAAACACACACACTATTAAATATTCTACTTGGCTTTCTTCTGCCATCTATGGCCTCATAGAATGACATAGCATTTCTACATTTTTGTTCTGGAAAATCTCTTCTTTCCTAAGCCAGGTTCTTGTGGTTGCTCTCTTTAACTTAATGTAAGCCCTTCTTAGAAATAGATGCTACACCATACACCTACTCTATAAGTAAATATATTGAATTTGTGCTGCCGGTTCACCTGTGTTCTCTTTTAATTAATGACTAAATTCATGAAAATGGACTGGTTTCATTATGTTTCCAGCATTGACTGCACACAAATTTAGAAGCTGTATTATGACAAAGCTTACAAGTCAATAAAGCACCTACTGTGTTATTTTTTGTTTTTTACACATAAAAGTAATTTGTAACAACTAGCGTTTTCTCTTGGGGAGTCACCAGTGGCTATTTTGACCTTTGGTAAGCAGTTAAATCCCTGGCTCCTCCTTGCTCTCCACTTCCTCCTTCAGTCTTCTGAGGAGTGTCATCCTCACTCTCTAGCTCTAGTCATGGTCTCTAGAAAGTGCATTGGCCTGCGCTATTGTTTCTTGAAATGACCATCTAGCAAATATTTATGCTTGTTGTAAATTGTAAACGTAGCCACACCCTCAGACCATAGGAACGAAGTTATATAAAAATGCCAACATTTTATATGACACTCAACTGCCAAAATTTCCCTGATAGCCTAAAAATCAGAGACATTCAAAAGAACCTAAGTTTCCTAACAATCAGAAATCAAGACTTAATGGCAGAAGGCAAGAGTGAAAGAACTTCCGAAATAAAAGATTCTTGAGAAAAACGTTGAAATGAGCTTGCCTTTTGTCTCTTTAAGTGCTCCACAAATCAAACCAATGAGAGGAGTTTCTGTTTCTCTCGTTCTCGGTCGTTATGATAACAGTTGAAGCTTCTTGGTAGGCTGCTCCATAGGTGTCTGTTGTGGATGGAATCATAAAATCACGTGGGACATATGATAGTTCATAGTATCATCATGGGGCATCTCATGTTTTGGAGGAAGGCAGAGTAGAATATACATTCACTTCTTTTAATTTAAATTTGCTCTGGTTTGAAATGAGAAAATATCCCTTTCTATCTCTACACATCTGGATGACTTTCCATTTGTCTGTCTGCTTTGTCTCTGAATGAACATTGTAGGCTTATTTGCCACCAACTTATCCCATTCCTAATACAATTAAACTGTTAGTACTTACTAATTTTAGTCATATAAAAGTGACAGGTACCTGAGGCCAGGTTGATTCCTGAAGATGCTCTAGTGTAAGTGAGGTAGTCTACCCAGACACCATTTTTAGAATGTTGGTTATTACCTGTTCCACTCCAGAAGCACGACAAATATTTACTATAATTGCTGAATCTGGCCACCCCATTCAGTAAGCTCACTGTATTAACATAATACAGCTTGAGAGTTCATAGGGACAACTGATTTTATCTGAGGAAAAGACCCACATTATGGCTTTTATGGAGGTCCTTAAACAAGACAGTCATCTGCATGTCCCGAATGTTCAAGGAAACTACTCTTATAAACACGGATACTCAAGTGGGAGAAAGGAATTTTCATTAAGTACCTTCACGGAACAGATATTGAGATAGGCAATCTTCTTAGTAAATCTTCACATTTACCAACGCTATGTGTGTATAACATGATATTAACATTAACTACAAATTACTTTTCCTAAGGTTTTGGTAAACATTAGGAGGGCAAAGTTTTTGACCCCTACCTCATTTTTTCTATGGAAGAAAAGAAGCTTTCATTTCACTCACCCAGAAGGGAGCTCACTCCACTTCAGTGGCTACCCTCCCCTCCCCAGCTATTGGTAAAATAGGAAGGTGTGACATCTATAGGACTCTATAGATCAGGGGGTGGGGACACTGCATTGGAGTGTGGGCAGCAAGCCTGTAGGACTCCTGATGCAAGGCTAGATAGGAAAAGCAATGAGCACTCGGGCTTTCCACCTCCACATACTGAGTAGGTTAATAAGACCACTTTCTAAGCATTTACATTGAATAATTTCCATAATAAACATGTGAATGTAATAGAATTTTACTCTTTACAAAACAGTTAAAAAATTTATTCTAAAAAGATATTAATTTGTGGTGGACAAAGCCAGTGTAGACTGGGAATGCAAATAATTTTCAAATCATTGGATACACCTTCTTTCAATCTCCTCAGCAAATCTGTGACTGCATGAGAGAAGATTCAAGTTGAGGTCCTTTGTGAGTATGAGGCTTGGGACAGCACTCCCTCCTGCTCTAGGGGGATGAGACCTTTTTGTAACAGACCTGTTTTCAATTGGTAAGAGCCGGGAGAGAGGATGAATGAATACATTGTACTCTCCAAAGCTCAGTTGTGAAAACTTAGGAAGGGCGAGGGCTGTGTGTATTTTTCTCCTGCTTAGGGTCTCTGTTGGTTGCTGTTTTTTGGGGTTTTTTTCTCATTATATTATTTGACATTTGCCTAATCATTTTCTTGAGTTGATTTTGATTGCTAATTACAGACACTATTCAGTTGTTTAAAATTTCATCTTAAAATATATACACTTGCCACATTTCCATTGCTCCATTATTTATGCACTTCTCTACTGACTTATCAATCACACTATGTATGGGGATTATGACACACCAACTTTTCCAGTGGTGATATATACTGGTAATGAAGTCTGCAAATACGTCTGATGCTACCACTGCATAACCACCTTGCTGTGGTGGAAGAGGTTTTGCAGTCAGCTCTAGCTCTGGGGGAAAGAGAATATCTAGTGGGATTGAATGTTGCCTGAAAACCTCTCCCCTGCCTCGCAAGTCCTGTTCATGTGTTCCTTGTGCCATGCTTTCAGATTGAGCCTCTCCTACATCTTTTTCCCCCCATTGTCCTAGTTTCCTCCCTCACCCATCCATTCATCTCTGTTTTAACCTTATATTGTTATTTCCTGAGGATGTTGTTGTTTATCTGCTTTTTGCCTCTTAATGTGTGTTGCACCAGAAACTGAGGAAATTCAGTCATTAAGCTGCCATAGTCTCTAAGTAATGCTGAAATGTTAGTGCTTTATTGAACACCTACAGAAAATAGGTTAGATATTTGTAATATATACTGAAGATCTAAACGTGCAGATTTGTGATGGATATATTTATCTTGGATGCTTAATCTTCACTACATGAATAAAACATCAAAGACACAATCCATGAAAGAGTTAATAAATAATTAAAAAAATAATTTTCATTAAAATTAAAAACTTCAGCTCTGGGAAAGAGAATGTCAAGAGAATTATAAGTAAAGTGGGACAAAATATTTTCAAAAGACACATATAATAAATAATTGTTATCCAAAATATACAAAGAATTCTTAAAAGTCAACAATAAGAAAATAGACAACCCAATTAAAAAATGGGTCATTCTGCTGGTGGAAAGGTAAATTGGTGTAGCCACTATGGAAAACAGTATGGAGAGTCTTTGCAAAATTAAAAATAGAACCACAACGTGATCCAGCTATTCCACTTCTAGATATTTATCCAAAGAACATGAAAACTCTTGTTCCAAAAGATATATGCCCCTATATGTTCATCGAAGCATTATTTACAATAGCCAAGACACGGAAACAACCTAAGCTCCCATTGAAAGATGAATGGTTAAAGGAAATGTGATCTATATATACAATCGGACACTACTCAGCCATAAAAAAGGTGAAATCTTGCCATTTGCAACAACGTGGATAGACCTTGAAGATATTATGCTACACGAAAAAAGTCAGAGGATAGAGAAAAATACCATATGATTTCATTCACATGCAGATTAACAAAAAAGAAGCAACAATAACAAACCAACACATAGATACAGAGGACAGATTGGTGGTTACCAGAGGGGAAGGAAGGTGGGGGGATGGTGTCAGGGGTAAAGAGGGATATTTGTACGATGAGGAATAGAGACTAGACTTTCCATGGTGAACACGATATAACGTATACAGAAATTGAAATATAATGATGTATACCTAAAAAAACAAACGGGTCAAAGACCATAACAGACACTTCATGAAGGAAGATAGGCAGATGTCAAATAAATGTATGTAAAGATATTCTACATCATATGTCATCAGGGAAATGCAAATCAAATCAAGAAGGAGATAACACTACCATGTATTAAATAGCCAAAATTCAGATCATTGACAACACCAAAAGCTAGTGAGAATGCAGAACAACAAGAACTCTCATTCATTGCTGGTGGGAATGCAAAAATGGTACAACCACTTTGGAAGACTGGTGGTGTCTTACAAAACTAAACATATTCTTATCATATGATCCAGCAATTGTATTTTTTGGTATTTATCCAAAGGAATTGTTAAAGTCCACACTAAAACCTGCACACGAATGTTAATAGCAGCCTACTAATTAATGCAGCCAAAACTTGGGAAGCAACGAAACTACTCTTCAGTAGGTGAATGGATAAATAAACGGTGGTACATGCAGACGATGGAATATTATTAAGAGCTGGATTCCAACTCTATCACCTTCTGGAAAAGGCAGAACTATGAAGACAATAAAAAGATCAGTGGTTGCCAGATGTTGGGAGAGAAGGAGAGATGAACAGTGGAGCACAGAGGGTTTTTAGGGCAGTGGAAATACTCCTTGTGATATTATAACGATGAATTATACTATACATTTGTCAAAACCCAAAGAATATAGAACACCAAGAGTGAACCCTAAGGTAAACTATAAACTTTGGGTGAATATGACTTGTCAATGTAGGTTTGTCATGGTAACAAATGTAGCATTCTGTTGGGTGATATTGATAACTGGGAAGGCTATGCATGTATGGTGATAGGCGTTATATGGGCAATCTCTGTATTTTCTTCTCAATTCTTTGTGTGGCTAAAACTACTTTAAAAAAATTTTGTCTTGGGGCTGGTCCGGTGGCATAGTGGTTAAGTTTGTGTACTCCACTTTGGCAGCCCAAGGTTTGCTGGTTTGGATGCTGGGTGCAAGCCTAGCACCGCTCATGAAGCCATGCTGTGGCGGCATCCCACCTGGAGGAACTAGAAAGACTTAGAACTAGCATATACAACTATGTACTGGGGCTTTGGGGAGAAAAAAAGAGGAAAACTGGCAACAGATGTTAGCTCAGGGCTGATCTTCCTCACCAAGAAGCATACCTTTAAAAAAAACCCAAAATTTTGTCTTCAGAAAAGCCTAAGAAACCAATAGCCTAGGGACGGGCCCAGTGGTGCAGTGGTTGGGGTTGCATGTTCTGCTCCAGTGACCTGGGATTTGCTGGTTCGGATCCTGGTTGCAGACCCAAGGTTTGTGTGGCAGGCATTGCAGTCGCAGGTGTCTCACATATAAGGTGGAGGAGGATGGGGATGGGTGCTGGCTCAGGACGGGTCTTCCTCAGCAAAAAGAGGAGGATTGGTGGCAGATGTTAGCTCAGGGCTAATGTTCTCAAAACAAAAACCAAAACCATAGCTTCAGCAGAGAAATAGAAGGTCTCAGAAAAGAAATATGAGTTATAAAGAAGAACCAAATGGAAAATTTAGAAATAAAAAATATAAAAACAAAAATAAAAACTCAGTGGATGTACTGAACAGCAAAATGTAAAGGACAGAAGAAACAGTCAATGAACTTAAAGATAAAACAATGGAAATCACCTAATCTGAACAACGAAGAGAAATACACTGAAAAAATTCAACAGTTTCAGGGACATGTAGGACTATAACAAAAATATCACTTTTGGGTCATCAGAATCCCAGAAGGAAGGAGCAAAAGGATGACAAAGAATTGGATGAAACAAAGCTGAAAGTTTCTTACCTATGGCACAAAACCTAAACCTATGCATTAACACAGCGGTCTGAACACCAAACCACATAAAACCCAAAGATATCCACACTAAGCCACATCCTAGTCAAACTTCTGAAGACTAAACACAAAGAAAGTTTCGAAAACACCAAGAGAGAAATGACTCATTACCTGGAGGAACAGAGCAATTGGAATACAGCCAATTTTTAAACAGAAACCATTGAGATCAGAAGGAAGTGGTGCAAAATTTTTCTACTGGAAAAAAAAACCCAACCTGCCAATCCAGAATTCTATTTCATTCAGAAATTAATGGAAAATTCTATATCATTCAGAAATACACACATCACGCCGATGCCAACTTCCTGGTTTCGTTACTACACTATAATTAACTAAGATATAACAATTGGAGGAAACTAGGTGAAGGGGGCATGAAACCTCTTTGTACTGTCTTTGCAACTTCCTGTCAATCTGTATGTATTCCAAAATTAAAAAAATTTTTTTTAAAGTTTGATCAATTGATTCAGCCACACATTATTTTTAGACATACTGTCACAGTGTCATATGATGACAACCACTGGTTGGCAGAAGTCCAGTTCCAAATCCACAAATCTTACATCCTTTCTGGAGCCCCCTCCATCACGTTGCTAAGGAAAAATCAAGTGTTTTGTACTTTACCACTAAGAAGCACTAGATATGATTGGACTCCCAGCCATCTGTTTTCAAGAATTTCATATAATTCCTCGGAACACAGCATGTCAGAGGCAGAATTCTCCACAGAATCATTTAGTCCTTACTTTACTCTTTATCCCAAAGTTCTCTCTCTCTCTCTCTGTGTATATAAAAGTCTGGCTTATAAAAATCACTCCTGGAAACTACTGATTTTCACTTTTTTAAATGTATATTTGGAAAGCAAATGTATTGTTGCCTAGCCATTTTAATTATATTTTTCAGAAAATTTAGCTCTGAAATAGCCTAGCTATTCCCAACCTGGTAATTTTAGGAAATAGTAATACTTAGTATGAGTTTAGTGCTATAAATGCATAAGCTTCTTTTTAATGATGCAGTACTTAATACTGCCCCTGGGCAGCGCCGATACATCACAGCCAGTTTGCAGCAAATCTCTGGCTGGGATGCTGTGCAGCTGTGGTGGCCTCTCCGTAGACCATAAGAGCTCTTCTTAAAACCACTTTATGTTGAGAGATGGTCCTCAAGGCGCCAACAAAAGATTTTTAAAGCATCTCTTGGAGAGAATGTGCATCAAGAGAAAAACCAGAGGCAAGGCGGAATTGCAAGAGAGCTTTTAATGGGAAGGGGTTCCCTGAGTGTTAAAAATCTCAGTTGGGAAGCTGGCAAATGTAAAGAAATACTTTTCTGACATTGGGTGTGCTTTCTAACCTCAAATGCTGGAGTACCTGGTGGATCGTTATGATGAATTGCCCTACAAAGCTGTAACTGAATCAAGAACCTCAGAGACATAACTCAGTTCAAATACACAAATGAAGTGTATCTGCGTCTTCCACCTTAATTCATCTGATTTTACCTAATGCAGATGTCAGTACATTTGTTGCTCCTGTGGCAGAGTTCAATGGAAGAATATATAATTCTGATTACACTCTGATTTAATGAGGTAGAGGAAACAATTGACACATCTATTTTAAAATACTTTTGGAGAATGCTATATATTCCAATCGTCAGTTGAAAGTCAATAGCAAATAGCTGATGGGAACCTGCTGACTTTTTTTAAATAGTCCATGAATAAACCATTTTTGACTGATACACATTTATTTTTAGCAAATATGTGCAGAGAGACTTTTTTTTTTCCTTTGGCTGAGGAAGATTCACCTGAGCTAACATCTGCATGAATCTTCCTCTAGCTTTTAGTACATGAGCCTCCAGCACAGCATGGCTGTTAACAGAGTGCTGTAGGTCCATGCCCGGGAACCAAACCTGGGCTGCTGAAGTGGAGCACACGGAACTTAACCACTAGGCACCTGGGCTGGCCCCAGAGAGATCTTTAAAGTCCTTGGATTAAAGGACTGATCACGGAGATTTGCCAGCATCAAGGGGAGTGCTTGAGGGGTTTCAAACTGTGAGATATTGAAAAGTTTTATGGGATTTCATAGACTCTGACTAGGCCACTGTATTTACTGTGAAAATCAAAAATATTGATAGAGGAATTCTATTATCAACCAGCCTTTCTCAACAGGGATATTGGACTATGATGAATCACAGAAGAGTTATATTTATATACATTTTTCAAATTTAAAATGAAAATTGATATTATCTTCAGAAGAATCTTAATAGCTTTTACATTCTTAAAATTGCTCATCTATTTCATGAGCTTCATTGGCTAATTTATCCCCTGCTAACATTTGATTTATAGTATGGACATTATCTTGGTACACATATTTTCATTTCATTTGTATGATTTTATTTGGTTTTGTTCTATTTACTTTTTCATTGTTTTTTCTGTATTTTGCGATATCCCTCAATCACATAAATGTAGAAATCTCTTAAGAGTGGTTCATTGATATGTAAAAATAATGATGATAATTGCAATTTAGAATGTCAACTTGAAATGATATACGTGTAAAGAGTAAATGGAAACGTTAGTACAGATACAGAATTTATATCTGTATTTGGGGAAATAAGAAAATCTGGTGATGTGATGATTTAGGACAAAGAGCAGAAAAATACAAAGACTAAATAGGAAGTACATGGATAAAAAGAGTGGAAGCTGAGCTATTTTGGACAGGTTTTGCATTCAAACTTTGTCCCAAGTGAAAGACCTCTTATGAAACATTATCAAAGACTATGCGAAACCAGTGATGTATTGACATCACATTTGAACAAAGCATGGTGACCTCTCTGGTAAATCAATTGAGTTTTTATTTTAAAAGTAAACAATAATGCTTTCTAGTATAAAGTTGACTAACTTAATTGCTAAAGGCTAAGAAGAGACTAAAACTACAGAGAGAGAATTCAAATTTACATTAGCTCAAGGGGGAAAAAGGAGCTATAGGGTATACCACAGTTAAGAAATTTAAGAGTTAGATGCAAAGGCAGTGATAGATTTTATTCTTAGAAGAAATGGAGGATCAAATGATTCATTTCAAACAACACTTTTTATAGTCACATGAAATCAATGGCAATGGCATGCCATATGAAAGAGCAAGGTTTGTATACCAGCAGATAGTTTGTTTTATAGTTTATATGAAACCACTGATATACAAAGCCTGAATCAATTCATAATGTATGTGTGGTGCATATAGAACATAAAAGTATTCGATGGCATTTTATTCTTTCTGTTAGAGAAAAATTCATTCTGCCAAAGAATATCACTTTGTTAATGGGACTGGAAAAATTGTGTTGGGAGCTTCATTTGTGGAATGCTATCTTTATGCACAGCAAGGAAGGGAGATTATATACAATTAAGAGAGGTGACACTTTTTATGCTAATTTATACACTGCTTTATTCACAGAGACTAGTTTGTGGTCAATGATTAAATTTTAAAGAAAACAGTGAAAATAGTAGGAATGATCAAAGTTAGGCCGCTGTGTAAATATACATTCTATGTTCTGGGCAAAGAAATGTACAATGAATGTGTAGTAGACTAACTAATGGTTCCCGAAGATGCTCATATCCTTGTCCTTGAAACTTGTGAATATGTTTCCTTACATGGAAAAGGGATTTTGCAGATGTGATTGAGTTAACGAGCTTGAGGTAGAGAGATTATCCAGGTGGGTCCAATGGAATCACAAGGGTCCTTATTAAAGGAAGGCTGGAGGGCAAAAGTTAGAGAGGTGGTAATAAAAGCAGAGGTCAGAGTGACGCCATTGCTGGAAGGAGCCATGAGCCAAGGAATGCAGTTAGTTGGTCCTTTGAAGCTGGGAAAGGTAAGGAATGGATTCTTCTCTAGAACCTCCAGAAGGACTGTGTCCCTCCAGATGCCTTGATTTTAGCTCCATAAGTCTCTTTTCAAACTTCTGACCTCCAAAACCATAAGGTAATAAATACATGTTGTTTTAAGCCACTAAATTTGTGCTAATTTGTCACAGGAGCAATAGGATATTAGGACAGAATGTAAGAAAAATTTCTATGCTGGCCACTGAGGGGAACAGGGCCTACTTACTTTACCTTTTGAAATGATAGTAGCATTGAAATCTATCTACATAACCCGGACATTGCCAGTGAAATCCGTTTCTAAGTGCTCAAGTGACATGTCTTAGCAACCTGTTTTGAAAAGTTCAAACTTATCACTTCAGGTTTGAAATACCAAGATTTTAAATGCTGAGGATGGAACGTTATAACTTCTCACCACTAAATTCTAGTGAAAATAGCGTAGTCAGTGAATGACTCCTTTTTAATATTAGATCTTTGTCTTCATTCATTGAGGAAAGAAATCAACAACATATTCAGGGCACATTTGAAAACCACATCCAAATGTGGCGACAGAGTTGAAATCTTTTGCAAAGTCAAATGGCAAAGGATGGACTGGGAAACAGTTTGACACTACTTCCCAGGTTAGAATATTGTGCCACCCAGCTTTCGTACATGAAACGTGTTGCTGATGTAGACTTCTCTTAGTAATAGCTCTACTATCTGGGTGCATGTTTCACATAAACCTATATAACTCTCTGTCAGGATGTTATGAGATACTTCCAGGAAAGCCTCTACACCAACACAGAGGTTTTCTCTCCCACGAGAAACGTTTAGGATTAACAAACTATTGCATTAACTTCATTTTTTAGTCAATAAAAGTTGTGTTGAATTCAGCGGTATAGTTTAAAAGTCAAACAACAGCATTTATGGTGCAAAAGCCGAGTCTTCTGCACCTCCACAGTCAAGATTTATATCCCAAAAAGGCAATAACTTTTAACTTTTTTGGTTTACTTTCATTTTCTGAGTAGCACGCTTATAACACATTTTCTTGATTTTTTTTCCAATTGTAGCTATTATAAATTGACTTCCTAATCGAAAGATGAGAATTCAGCTGTCATGTAAATGCCCTCATTTCTTTTCTTCCTCTATCCCTGAATGTAGGTATTTTACTCTTTTTGTTTAAATAAATGTTCAGTATTTAGATTATTAAAACTAACTAGTTTTCACAAAGATATATATTAACTTCCTTTTTGTGCAAGTTTTTAATTAATTTATTTTCCTGTTCTAGTTAATAATGTCCTACTTTTAGATTATCTTTCTTTCCTTTCCAGGTATCAATAATTAATCCTCAAACTCTTTGAGAGTGTTCCAAATGTGCTTTAATATATTAAAAAGCACAAGAACAAAATATACAAAAATTAGCTCTATCTGGATCAAAAATCTAAACGTAAGGATTAAAATGATAAAACTTTTAGAATAAAACAGGAGGTAAATCTTCATAACTTTAGATGTGGCGATGATTTCTTAGATATGACACTAAAAGTATAAGCTACAAAAGATATAGATGAATTGGAGTTCCTCAAAATTAAAAAGTTTTGTACTTCAAAGGACACTATCAAGAAAGTGAAAAATCAACCCAGTGAATGGGAGAAAATATTTGCAAATCACAGATCTGCTTTATCTTGTTTCTCGACTTGTTCCAGACTTGTTTCTAGAGTATGTAGAGAAATCTTATGATTCAATAATAAAAGACAAATAACGCAATTTTAAAAATAGGCAAAGGATATGAATAGACTATTCTCCAAAGAAGATACAAAAATTGGCAATAAGCACATAAAAAGACACTCAACAGCCTTAGTCATCAGGGAAATGTGAATTTAAACCCATTGAGATACTATTTCACATTCTCTAGGGTGGCTATAATCAAAAAGACAGACAATAACAAATGTTGGCAAGTATGTGAAAAAATTGGAACTCTCCTTTACTACTGATGAGAATGTAAAATGGTGCAGTCATACTGGAAAACACACTTGCAGTTCCCCAGAAGTTAATCACAGAGTTACCATTTGACCCAACAATTACACTTAGTGTATACCCAAGAAAAATGAAAAGATATGTCTACAAAATTTTGTACACAAATATTCATAGCAGATATTTAATTCATAGCAAATATTATTAACAATAGCCAAAAGATGCAAACAATCCAAATGACCATCAAGTGATAAATGGATAAAGCAAATGTGGTATATCCATTCAATGGAATATTATTCAATCATTTACAGGAATGAAATTGCACTACATGCTATGGTATGAACGAACCGTGAAAATATGCTGAGTGAAAGAAGCCAATCACAAAAGATCATATATTCTATGACTTTATTATCCAAAATGTTTAGAATAATCAAATCTATGGAGACAGTAGATTTTTGGTTGCCTAGAGTTAAGATGGATGGGAGAATTCAAGAGTGGTGGCTAAGGAGTTTCTTTTTAGGGAGATGAAAATGTTCAAAAATCGATTCTGATGATGGTTGCACAAATCTGTAAATACACTAAAAAAAGTGAATTTGATACTTAACAGCGTGAAATGTATGATATGTGAATTATATACTAATAAAGGCGTTACCAAAATATTCATTAGAAACATAATTTCTGGAGACTTCCGTCTTCCAGTCTGCACTAGGAGCTCTCTAGGCCCAATGCTGAGCAATATTCTGGAACTTCTCTTCATTATCTCCATGGATGTTTCCTTCTTTTCTCTCTTTCACAGGATCTCCTATTTCTTGGACCCTCCCTCTTCCTCTTTTGACATTTCCTCCATTGTTTTGGTGAAGCATAACTGCTGACAGATTGCTAGGAATGGGTTCATAGAAAGTACATTTAAAAAAAATTGAATATTTCATGAAGTGTTCATTTTATCCTGATTGTAATAAACAATTTGACTGTGAATAATATTCTAGATTAGGTTCCATTTTTATTTAAAATTTTGACTGTTGCTCTATTGCATTTTAGTTTTCAATGATGTGGCTAAAAATTCCAATTTTGCCTTTTGGTCCTTTGTATAGCGTTTTTTTCCTTCTCTGGAAGCCTTTAGAATCTTCTCTTTATTCCTAGTATTGAAAAATATTATGATGCTGTTTGTGTGGGTGTATGTGGTTTATCATTTATTGTTTTAATTCTTTTGGCTCTTGGTTGGCCCTTTCTATAAAGAAATTTATGTCTTTCAATTCTGGGAAATATACTTGTAATTTGTCTTTGATCTTTCTCCTCAATAATGACCTATCATTGTTACTTAGGACGTTGTAATTTAGTAGAAGTGAAATGTACGAAGGAAAATTAACTGGAATCTGAACTATAGCTCAAGCTGTCTGTTAAAAAGCCAGATCTAGATTCCTTGATGAAACTATAATAATTCCATCCCTCTCTTCAATGTGAAAAAGAACATTATTTTCAGAAATATTGTGGTCACTTAAAAAAATATATTAGCAGAAATCAATGGTCTATGGCTCTCCTGAAAGAACATTAACAACTGGCTTGTGGATGTTGTAAATTTGAGAGGCATGGCCATAACTAGTGTTTCATTTTTTCAGGAATTACAATAACCTTTAAATGAAAGAGATGGTATTGTTTTGCTTCTGATCTGCAGCAAGAGTTAAGTATGAATTTTAATAGCTATTTCTCACTAAGAATGTTTCTAGCAGCTAAAATTAACATATGTGATGGACCTCAGGCATAAATTAAATTCTTATGCAATTTCTGATGTGACCAGCGAGTTTGTGTCATAGAATTACTGAGTTCCAACAAGGAACTCTAGAAATGCCCACAGCGGAGCCCAATATTTTGTTCTGCTTAAAAAAGAGGATTAAGCTTTCCCTCTGTGAGTAGCATCTGATAATAGCTCACCTGGTGGGCTGATGGTCTGTTAAACCACAAAAGACCTCTCACTTTTTTCCTCATCAGTCTCACTCAGATTCTGTATAAGAAGCCAAAGATTCAAATCTTATTCACCTGATGGTTAAAAAAAGTCTTGAAAATTCAACCAATGTAGGAACTCCCAATAGCGCAAAGAGAATTTGAGATTTAGAAATTATTCTATTTTGTCATTGTTGACACACACCCCAGATCCTTCAGACCAAATTTTAGCCCTTCAGGGGCCTCCTTCTGTAACAACATGATATCCCAGAAAGTTCAAAGGTCCTACAATAGATTTGGTTGCCTCCTACTGAGCCCACTTTGTGGAGTAAAGGTGGGAAAGCAGAAAGAAGTCAGGATGCTGCCGGGTGCTTCCAGTTTTTGCACTGAGAGTAAGTCAGATGGAAAAATTTAGCATTTCAGAGTAACTGGAATAATTTTTTAACCTCAATTCTAGACCAAGTTGCAGTACCAGTTGAAAAGTTTAACAAATTGTATTGTAATATTAGAAAAAAATATGGGGCATTGTGTTTTCCCCTAATAGTTATTTGTGGTCTAATTTTCTTGAAAGCCACACACTATGGCTTTCTGGCCCTATTTTTTCTTTTGGAGTGGCTCCTGTCTCTATAACCAATTAGAAATTGATGGGACTCTTGCTGCTTTATGACACTGACTAATGAATTCCTGCTTCTGACTCTGTTTGTCCACAGGGCATGCTGCAGTGCATCTGGGATAGATGAAGGATATGTTTTGTTGCTATATGCTGATGAGCATTCTCTAGCTTTTGTAGCCCTTGAGAATGTCAGCAACCAAAATGCTTGAGATACACAGCTTCCACACTGGGCCTTGCTGATGGCCTGCGCTAACTGAGATGATTCCTTCTGGATGACAAAGACTTACATGTTAGTTAGATGTTGGAATCGATGATTAACAATCTAGTGAATCCATATTCTCTTTAGAAGTATTTGGTTTGTATTGTTTCAGATAACGACAGGCTGTCAAGACTGATAAAGCAAGAAAAGTGACAAAAATATACAGAGACTTTTCTTTCTCCCAACTCTTAGGCAGAGACACAACAATGAAGGAGGCCCATCTCTTATTATTCCCTTCATCCACTTCTGACAAGACGGCTGAAGGGAGCGGAAGTATGAGGGTAAAGAGCTCTTAAAGGCAGATGGGCCAGAGTTCATATTTTTGGGAGCTTGAGCTGCTTAACTTCTCTGAATCTATTTATTCAGGTACAAGATTGAGATAGCAATTAATATGAAATTTCTGTTAGAGCATCATGAGATAATTTAAGGAAAGAGACACTTAGTAGGTGCTCAACAAATAGTGGATTTAAAAATGCAAGGAAGTAGGATGACGGGGTGCAAAGAACACTGCACTAGGAGTCAGAGAATGCCCACCTTTAGCTCTGGCCAGTTATGATACTGCGCAAAGGTCACTTCACATCTCTAGTCTTTATTTCTGTTCTAATTAAGGAATTTAGGTGGCAAGGAAGAGAGACCCATCTAAACTAGTTCAAGCCAAAAGGGATAATTCCTATGCCTCCCTCTCTGGAGAGTGATAGATACTATAACAATCTCAAATTGATCTCACATTGCAGAAGAAGCTACAGTTCACATGACTCACACTTACAAACAGAAAATCTTTTACAGTCATTCCAGGGGAAGAAACACAATATAGCCAAGCCTTACATGGGGCTGGACTAGAAAGTGAGAAAATGGGGTAATTTCTCAGCATCTTAGGTATTATGATATCTGTCTCACCTCCACTTCTCTTGATACTTTCGCTGCATCTCTCTCCCGATTTCTCCTCTCTAGACTATTTTTCTTTGCTGACTCATGGTTGGCATGGCCAGTCTGTCACAATGCTTGCTGCTCCACTACAATCACAGCATTTCAATTGCCTTCCCCAGGATAGACTGACAACAACTGATATCTCTTTGCTCAAATTATTGGAAAAAGAATGGTTTATTCTACCCTATGGAATGGTTTCCTTTAAGTCAAGCTGTCCATCTTTAATCAATCAGCTATTGACAGAACGGCATTGCAAGGAAATGATTTGTAGTATTGTGGTTTGTCCTGTAGGTGGAGCATTACATCAAGCCCTTAATACACAGTATGTCAGGAAAGTTTCTGGACAATACTATGAGGTGGTTGGTGTAACATCAGGTTCACAACAAAGGAAACTGAGAGATGAGCGATTTAAATAAACATTTTCATGTCACATAGCTTAGGTGACATGGCCATTATTTGAATCCCAACTTGGCTATCCCAAAGACCGTGCCCTTAACCAATGTCCTCCTCTGCCTCTTCTCATTGGTGAATAATCCTTTACCCAACACAGACTCTCTCTCTCTCTTTTTTTCTTTTTGGTGAGGAAGATTGGCCCTGAGCTAATGTCTGTTGCCAATTTTTCTCTTTTTTTCCTCCCCAAAGCCCCAGTACATAATTGTATATGATAGTTGTAAGTCCTTCTACTTCTTCTATGTGGGAGGCTACCACAGCACGGCTTAATGAGTGGTATGTAGGTCTGTGCCCAGGATCCAAACTGGTGAATCCTGGGTCCTGAAGCAGAGCACGTGAAGTTAACCACTATGCCATTAGGCCGGGTCCCAGGTTCTCTTTTTAAGAGGCTGTGTCAGGGGCCGGCCCAGTGGCACAGCGGTTAAGTTCACACATTCTGCTTCGGCAGCCTGGGGTTTGCTGGTTTGGATCCCGAGTGCAGAACTATGCATTGCTTGTCAAGCCATGCTGTGGTAGGCGTCCCACGTATAAAGTAGAGGAAGATGGGCATGGATGTTAGCTCAGAGTCAGTCTTCCTCAGCAAAAAAGAGGAGGATTGACAGCAGTTAGCTCAGGGCTAATCTTCCTCAAAAAAAAGAAGGCTGTCTCAATGTTGTACTAATAGCAACCTCTGTCTGTCTCTTGTTTACATGTGGTGGGCTCTCTTCTAAAAGGATCCCTTTGGGTCAGAAGACATACCGTTTGAGACATTGGGAAAGGATATGCTGAATGGCAAATGCATATGGGTAAATGAAGTGTGCCCCCTCAATCCCTTTTCCCAACATCATGTGTGGTCGTGAGACCAAGCACACTCTATCCTTGCTATTTTGTGGTAGCCCTCAAATTTTAGCTCCTATTAAAATGGATCCTGTACTTAGAATTCTCTTTCTGCATCTACAATTTTCTTTTGTGACAATGTTGCTGAATACTGAGATTTTCTTCATGATTCCCTCCAGTTCTTTGAAGGCAGCTTATAGTTAATAAAATGATGTCTGCTCCCGGAAACCACCTCCTGCCCCATCCATTGCCAGCCACATCTGCAGCAAGAACCAACCTCACCCTAATCCCTCAGCTGCCGCCAATCCTGTCAATCCCCCTCTGGACTTGTCCTTTTTGGGATAGTTATCCATAGCTTTGAGTCATCAAGCAAAATAGTGTTGTTTACCAAGTATTCCTGAGCAGTATTGTAAGGTAAACATTTTGTGGTTTACATTGTTTGTGTGTTTTTAACCTTGTTAGCAAGAGCTCACTGGCTCTGGAGTCAGAGAGTACTTATAAATAATATTTATGTTATAAGTCATTTCTTTTAACTTTTAAGATCTAGACTCACCTGTCAACATATTCCCTTGATTTCACAAATGTCAAAGAAGTTTCCTTTGATCAGAGCTATTGGATAGTTTCATTATTAGCTCCTCATATTCAATTGCACCATGGAAAAATGTGCCAGAAAAGAAGAGACTCCTTGCACATCTGTAGAATATAAGAAGCATTGCCTCCAACAGGCTATTGAGTGCACCTGTGGTATTTAGATCTCAACAGCAAGAAGTACTACAAGTTGAGGGCCTTATTTTGACTTTTGAAATACAACAGTTTCCTCTCAATTCTGGAAATAAGGTGGCTAATAAACAATAATGCTTCAAACCCATTTTATACACACAATTTGCTTTAAGCATCAGGATGAACGTCATGTTCGGATGCCCATCAGTATAAACTGAAGCAATGGGCTTCTACTTTCTACTCACCTTGAATTCTAAGTTTACCAGCAGAGATTGCAGTGGCTGTAAACAGGCTAAAGTGAGCAATAATAATAATCACCTCAAACTATTTCTTTCATTTAGGCATTTTACAAACATTTTTGAGCAGCTGCTATGTGTCAGGCATTTTTCTGTGTGCTGGTTGAGACAGAGTTGAACAATGCATGATTTCTGCCTCCATGAAATTTATGTTCTGCTGAATGACAGATATTACAGAACTATACAGTGCAATATTGGTTACATAAAAGAAAAAGTGGGGAAAGGAGACTAAGAGAAGTGAGCAGAACGAGGAAAAGTGCAGTGCCATAAACATCAGTTTATGAGTCCAGAGTATTGTATATGAAGGGAATAAAGGATTCGCATGGAGAAATGGGTGAAAATGAAGCTAAAGAGGTTTCCAACAGCCCTGTTACAGAGGGCCTTGAGGCTCAGATACGACTTTTGTTCCAAGGGCCGTAATGAAACTCAGAACAGAAGCTCTTAATGCTGCCATTGTATATTATCTCTATTCTTAATTCAAGGAAATATTAAACAGCAGTTAAAAGTTATTAAGAATGAAAATAAAATGTTTTTTCCCATCCAACTCTTAGCCCCCTGAATTCTAAGAAATCTTGCTTGAGGAATATGTAGAAGGGTTTCTTTTTTTTTTTTTCTGGGTTTGCTTTATTTGAGGAAGACTGGCCCTGAGCTAACATCCATGTCCATCTTCCTCTACTTTATATGTGGGACACCTGCCACAGCATGGCTTGACAAGTGGTGCGTAGGTCTGCACCTGGGATCTGAACCAGTGAACCTGGGCTGCCAAACAGAACGTGTGAACTTAACCACTGTGCCACCGGGCTGGCCCTGAGGGATTTCTCATAAACGAAATTGTTGTTGGAGATAATAAATTTGGAGTGATGTTAGTTCTTGCAATTGCATAATTTCCTAGAGTTATGTATAGGAGTCTGAATGGATGAGTGGAGAATTTCAAAATGTAGTATTAACCTAAGTTGGAGTTTTAGTCGACATTACCATGAGAAATACTAACTGGCAAGTGAGTGAAGAGCAATAGCAAGAGAGTGATTAATTGAATGCCTATGGGTTGGTTCTTCATTAGAGAGGGGGAAAGTGATATCAGAAGAAAAGTCCTAAATTAGAGAAAATTAAGTTGTCAAAAGGCTAATGGCCTCAGCGAGGTTGAAGAATAAATGTATCGTCAATAATGGAGTAATAAAATTTGAATAACATGAAGTTCCCATCAGAGAGTTGTATATTAGTGTTTTGATCTGTCATTGATCATTCACACTGACGACTGATTTGATGAGGAAGATCATTACTATTGAGAAAGTTCAGTAATTTGGTTGTTGGATGAATTGACTACATGGATACAGAAGAGTCTATTGGGAGAATAATGGATGGAAAAGAGTGGTCAACCTGGTGCCAAATTATCAATATATGTGAAGAAGCAGACCAAAAAAAATGTCTGGGAATACACAGATGTCATGAATTTTCAAGAGGATATCATTATTGAATTTTTAAGTGTAATTGGTTGAAAGTGAAACATGAATTGTACATGATTAATCAGATATCTTTACACTCCAGCACACAGGCAATGAGAAAATAAGGAATGTGCTATGAAATGAGCCAAGAAAGTCACGTAACTCCTTCCTTTGGGGAGCTCACATTAGAATGAAGAATAAAGACCAATAATCAGATAAATTACTTTAAAAAGTATAAACAGAGTGCAACGGGGACACACAGTAGGATTGTTTAATCCATTGCCTTTATGAGTATATATCAGTCCAGATGTTTGGTTACTCTGACACATTTCTGGTGAAATTTAGAATTCCATACAACCCAAATCTCACCTTTTGTTAGGAAAAAGGAAGAATTTTCATCTACATCAACTAAAAACAAACTTCAAATATGAAATATGATGAATTCCTACTTAACTTATTTTAAAATATGCCATCTTTTATCCTGTGTCCTTGTTCTTTAGATGATTTTCCCTTTTACGCAAACTCTTTCATAACTTCAATAATAACTAGATATAAGTGGAGATGCATATGACTAGGCAGTGAACAACAAACATTTTAGTGGTTGTCTCGATAAGAGAATCCAGATCATAGAGGGAAGGAGAAAAAATTAGTAGGAGCATGATTGTTTGAGGGAAAAGTAGTTAAAATACCTCATTGTGCTCAAAGATTAGTGACACTGTGAATTAATGACATTCAAAGCTAGAGGTTGATGTTTCCATAGTGAAATGCTGAAGATTATGACTTAGAGGTGAAAATGTTCTGTGTTATGATGGGCTATATAGGAGTAAATAAATTTCTGAAAAACAATTAGAAGTGAGGGCTACTGGGTTTGATTCAAAGAACAAAAAGAGTGGAGAACTATATGAGTGGCCTACGTGAACATAGTGAGGAAGTTGGAATGAGGAACAGAGAGAAAACAATTAATAAAGCATCAATTTCTCAGTGACCATAGGATGCTTAACAAGAGTGTAGTTGAACACAGTACCAAGGGGTTGCACATGACAACATAACAAAACCTCATTATTTTCAAAGTATTTTTTTTGCGAGAATGGAGAAATAACAGTCTGAAAATCCTAACCTTTTCTGTGGGCCTGTAATTCTTGGATAGTGGCAGAAAGTAAGATACCTACTAATACAGGTACAGGGGGATATAAACCCTTCTGGGAGAGCCAAGTCTAAGTAAAGGAAAGGAAGTAGAGAAATATGATGAAAAGGTTAAAATTGTAATTGACAAACAAAGGACTCACAGGGCAGGGGTCATGTACTAGAGATCACCAGGGAAGAAGGATTGAATGACAGTACAATGCAAGTCAGGAGGCAGGACTTCTAAAATGGTGGAAGAAAAACATATTTAGGTCTACTTGTCTATAAAAGCAACAAAATTACGGGCAGACATTGTCAGAATCAATTTTTTTCAGACCTCTGAAAATTAACCAAAGGCGTGCAACAATCTGAGGAGTACTCATACACTGTTGGTGAGAATGTAAACTGGTTCAGCCACTATATAAAACAGTATAGAAGTTCCTCAAAATATTATAAATAGAACTACCATATGACCCAGCAATCCTGCTTCTGGGTATATATACGAAGAAGGTGAAATCACTACCTTCAAGAGATATATGCGCTCTCATGTTCACTGCAGCACTGTTCACAATAGCTAAGATATGGAAACTACCTAACAGTTCATCAATGAATAAATGGATAAAGAAGATGTGGTATACATATATATATCTATATCTATAGATATAGATATAAAATGGAATATTATTCAGCCATGAGAAAGAAGGAAATCTTGCCATTTGCAACAACATGGATGGACCTTGAAGACATGATGCTAAGTGAGATAAGTCAGACTGAGAAAGACAAATACTGTATGATGCCATTCCTCTTCCAAAATCTTCAGCACAAGAACCAAGGTAAACTCTGAAGTCAGCTACAAGGTACTTCAAAGTTAGCTTCAAGTTGTCAGAGAAATGCAAAGCTGAACCGGAACAAACTTTGGGGAAGAGGTGGCTGATCTCAGCCCCTCGCCCTCCCCAATTCCCACTACCCTCATCCCTCCCGCCCAGGCCTGGCCACTTGCTGAGCCATCTCACCTCACCCACCTAGATATGCAGCCTGTACTAAATCTGGACCTTTATTTCTGATTTGCTTAAATTTTCCCTTCTCATTCATACAGAAATAAAGGCTCACTTTAGGACCAAAAAAAAAAAAAAGAAAGAAAGAAAAGAAAATGCCGTCTGTGGCTTGAATTTTCATTTTCTCAGTGGTATCTGCTGACGTGTCCTTGGCTACATCAGTCTGAATCTTTCCCTTCCTGAACTGGGAGAGGAGAAAGAGAGTAGTCTTGGTTCAAATACCATACACTGTCACTCTTCTGACCCAATCTTCATAGACGTTCTTTTTTGTTTTTTAATTTTTATTTTTTTCGATGTACATCATATTTCAAATTCTGGATACATCACATCATGTTCACCACCCAAACACTAATTATAGTGCATCCCCTCACATGTGACCCTAATCACCCCTTTTGCCCTCCCCCCTCCCCCCTTCCCCAATGGTAACCACCAGTCCAAGCTCCAATGCTATGTGTTTTTGTTGTCATTTTTATCTTCTACTTGTGAGTGAGATCATATGGTATTTGAAATAAGTCAGAGAAGAGAAAGTCAAATTTCATAGATGTTCTTGAAAGATGTTTCTTCATTTGCTGTTCACCCTTAGGATCATTTCCAGAGGCTTTAAATGGCAGTTTTTTAAAAATAGTTTATACCAGTTTCACTGGGAAGTGGGTTAGAGGAGCTCTTTACATGGTCATGCTGAAAGTTGAGCTCTGATCAGTTTCTTGCTTCTTTGCATGCCTAGTAATTTTTGAACTGCTGTTAAACATTGTGAATTTTACCTTGATGAGTGCTGGTTATTTCTGTATTCCTATAAATATTTCTGACCTTCTGACCCTGGTCTAGAAAAAATATATGTATATTTGTAATATTTGTAATATACATATTTGTATATATATATATATATGTGGAAAAATACAGGGTTTATCTGGTTTGTTTCTGCTCTCAGGTACCCTTCCTGGGCTACCTAATGTCCAATGTCTAGCATTATTTATTACATTTTTCCAAATTAAAAAAAATATTTTTAGGTCAGAGAATAAATCCTGTCCTTGTTACTCTGTCTTGATTGGAAGCAAAGTCTTCTTCTACATCCTTTGTTTTGAACAGTTAGACTATGAATTAACAAGGTGTGAAGAGTTTTTTTTTTCTCTCCTTCTATTTTATTTTATTTTTTGTGGTTTGATATCTGTCATCAGTCTTGGAAAATTCTTAGCCAGTATTTCTTTAGAGTCTCTTCCGAATCATTCTCTTTCTTCTCTTTTTCTGGTTCTCTGGTTTACATATGTAAGATGTTTTTACTGTTTCCTACCTATTTCTTATGATCTTTTTAGTATTTTCCATCTTTCTCTCTAGTAGAATTCTTTCTACTAACACATGATTCTACTAATAGAATCTTTTATTCAGCTCTTTCTAGTTTATTTAACTTATCTATTGAAATTCTAATTTCTATTTTGATATTTTTCAGTTATAGAATTTCTGTCTTTTTATTGATTCATGTCTTTGTTAAAATTTCCCGTCTTTTCTTAAATTTTTGAAGATAATAATTATCATTTTTACATCTTTGCCTGATAGTGCCAACATATGAATCACCTATAAATCTATTTCTGTTGCCCAGATTTAATCTTTTTTATCAGCTTTAATCTCTGTTAACTGTTCTTCTTTTTTTAAGTGCCTCATAATTTTTGTTTTGTTGATTGATATTGTTGATAAAAAAGTGTAGATGCTCTAGATGATGTTATTTTTTTCCCCATAAATAGATAGTGTACCATGAATCTCTTTGATAGCATTGAGTCTAGGTCATATGTTTTGTCAGGGAGGTTCTATTTCAATTTTTCTTTTTATTCCAGAGCATATTCATTAGTAGCATATTAAACATGTAGCTTTTCTTATATAATTCACTTCTCTCTTAGACTCATAATCTCATAAATAATACCTGCTTTGGTTGCTCCTCAGTATCTTCAAACTTTAAAAAATCTTTGTCCATCTTTTATAATTGTGATCGGTCTATAAAAAGTTACTTCAACATTATCAGCAGTATATAATCTTCTTTATAGCACTCTGCTAAGTAGACATCACTCTGTGTTTAACATTTTCTGATGAGTAAGTTATTATTCCTCTAATGGAAATGCAGTCCAACTTTGATAGCTTGATGCTACCTCCTGGAAACAGCTAAGGAATTTTAATAGAAGTCAGAAAACATGCTTGTGCTCTCACCACACAGACACCCCCCCTTTACCTCGCCTTTCCCTCTCTCTCTTTCTCTTTTAAGAACACCTTCCTAAGGTGTGTAACCACAGCACAGTAGAAGGTCATTATATACATAGTCAGTAAAATTAAAATTGGAATAGTATTTTAATTCAGTATAAAATAAACAATACATTGAAAGAATTAAGTTATTATGAAACCTGGTAAGTAAACACACATTATGGTTAAGGCAAAAAAGTGCTTATTTCTTTAAACACATTTTTCTTTCAAGTTGAAAAATTAAAATTAGTTCCCCATAATAAGGTATTCATTATAAAATGACCTAGCAAAGCCATATGTAGATGAAAAGAACAGAACTTTTACAACTCTCAGTAAGAGTTTCCTTGCGTCCAACATTTGGCCCTTTGTGTAGAGATATTGTATTCCAAATTTTGGTATGGAGAAATCCTTGAAGATGGGAATTGAGAACTGCCAAGAGAAAGTTCCAAGTGACGTTAAGAAGAGCTGGCCCATTGTCATTCCCTTGGAGAAGGGCCAGTCTATAGCTTACATTTCTAAATTGAGGTCCGACGTGACAATTGTAAAGAAAAATAACTTGTTTTCCTCCTGTTTATGCCAGTTTTCAAAAGCCTTTTGGTTTTTATAGCATTAAGCATATCTCCTTTTGTTTCCTAGGATTTGAACTTAGACGTATTTGAGAATATTACCTCCTTTTGGAACAAAATTAGTGTCAGAACAAAGTAAACTTGCTCTGGAAAAAAAAGACACAGGAATTGTGTGTGGGATTTGTGTGGGGAGGACGGACGCAGTGTCCCTTACTTCTTTTCTCTGTTATGTAAAAAGCAAAATAACAAAATTTAACCTGGATAAGCAGCCTTCCCTTGTAGGCTTCTTTTTATTATGTCTCTTACATTTCATTATTGTAGTAGGTATTTTGTATAACAAGAAGACAAGCTTGCAAGTGTTTGTGTGCATGTATGCATGTGCGTGCGTGAGTCTATGCTTATTTGATGTTAGCTAAAAATAGCCATCATTCTTTCAGCCGCAAAAGTCAAGTTAAATTTTGTGTTTCTGTAGATTTCTGGTGTTCCTGGGGAACTAAAAATATTTACTAAATCAAACTTGCATAAATGAAGCAACATAATGCCCAACTCACCATAATTGACTAGGCAGCATAGATCACTTGGAATTAAGATATTAAAGAATAGTTGATATATTTTTAAATTTTTACTTTTCTCTCCCTAAGTTAAGAACAGTATGATTTAAGGAAGAAAACAGGAAGATATCGCTGAGAAAGAGGTAAGTATCCCTTTTTCGTAAACTTTTATATATGTACATCTTACATTGCCTTACAATACGAAGGTTTTCATTCATTTATTCCTAAAATAATTATTACATGTATACTTAACATGAACAAGGGTCATTGTGATTTAAAACCTCTATCAAAATGAATTGTTATAGAACTACTTAATGAAAATGTTAGGATTTTAGATATCTTAAAAACTTCACTCTAAGAAATTAATACGTAATTTGTTGGAGTGGAATTTTAATTTTAATGTACAAGTAGTATCTTTGACTCTAACCACTCCTATGTGATTTCACTAAGAGTTCAGTCCTTAAATGCAGCTGGTTCAGTTTGCAAATTTACTTCTCTAATCCCTGGGGGCTATTGGCTTTATAATTGTCCAGCATTTTATGATGTTAAAATTAATGTTTCAGTTTATGACAGAGAGGTTTTTGCTGCTGATTTTAGAATACTCAATCTTTTGAAATTTCGCATTATGAGCTTCTTACCTCTAAAATCAAATGGAGGCACATACAAATGTAAGAAATTAAACTATTGAATCAATGGAACCTGCCCTTAAATTCATTTTTAATTTTACTTTGTGGAATATGCCATTTCTAAGTTTCTCTCTGTCTATAATAAAGATAAGAAAATATTTTACTTACTTCACATATTTATTTAGCTTTCCTCTTGTTACTGATGGTCAGTCTAGTGACAAAGTTTGGTTTTAGATAAAGTTCCTGTTTATTTGGGTTATGTTTCTAAGTAATCCAGTTCTGTAACACTTAAAACTTTTAAACAGTATTTAGAAAACAAATAAAAACCACTTATAAATAATTCATAGAAATTAGAATATATTTAGAGCTCAACAGTTCTAAAGTTATTACATTTACAAATTTGTAGGGTGAAGTTGTAGCAATATTTCATGTGAATTTCAGCCTAAATGAATATATTAGGAAATACAAAAGGACAAATTTTATTGAGCTAAACATTCATCTATCAAATTCAAAAATTACCAGCAGATAATAGCCATCCCCAAAATCAAAAGCAGTAAAAATGAAGACAATTTAAAATTTTTTGAACTCACATATTTTGGGAGAGAATCAATGAAACCGTAAGTCAGTTCTTTGAAAACAGCAAAAAAAAAAAACAACAAAACAAAACAACCCCAAAACAAAAGAGAAACCTCTGACAAAAGGAGATTAAAAAGAAAACAAATAATCTTAGCATGAAAAGGGGGATTATAACTACAGATGCTGTTGATAATATTGTATATTATAAATAAACTTATGTGAATCAATTTTAAAATATTTACGAAATAAATTAAAAAATATATAACAGATCTAAGCTAACCTGAGAAGTTACAGAAAGTCTGAATAGTCTAAAATCCAACATAAACATTGATCAACAATTAAAAATGCCCCATTTTTATAACTCTATGCTCAGTTTTGATGATAAGTTCTATCAAACACTTAAAGAATACATAATTCCAATCCTACACTTATATTTCAAAATTTAGAAGAAAAAAGGGACAGTTTTTAACTTATTTTATGAAGCTAGCATAATCTTGACACCAAAATTAAAAAAAAAAAAAGTGGGGTAATGGAAAATTACAAGGCAAGTTTACTCATGGATATAAATGCGAGCACCCTTAACATAATATCACTGAGCCCAAGAAGGCAATGAATAAAGTTATGACATAGCATGGTCTATTTTGAGTTTATTCAAGTAGCACATGGTTGTATTAGCATACGAAGCCCAATGTATTTGTCACATTAAAGGTTAAAGTAGAATAGTGTTATGATCATCTCAATATATGCACAAAAGGCATATGATAAAATTAAACATCAGTTCCTTGTCAAAAATAATAAAATAAAGAAGAACTTTTTGCAATTTAAGGGAACTTTCCTAATCTGGTAAAGCTATAAATATTTTACAGAAAAATTAAAACTATATTATGATGTTGAAACTAATATCTCTAAGAATAGGAACAAGAAACATACCTGTTATCATTTTAATTCAACACTAGTGAAGGAGGCAAATCACTAATAAATGAAAGATAAATAAACATATAAGTAAAATAATACATTAGAAAGTAAGAAATAAACTGCCGTTATTTGCAGATCATGTGATTGTGTATCTAGAGGACCGTACCGAATCAACCAATGTATGTACATTATTAGAATAAACAAGAGAGTTTAAAACTATTCCTCCATACAAAATCAAGGTACAAAATTCCATTGTGTTTCAAAATGCCAGCAACAAAACTTTTTTAATGCAATAAAATAGAGGCTTTGTACAATACAATAAAAATATGACATACCTAGATATAAACCTAAGAGAGAGCAGGAGAGGACTTTGAGGACAGAATTATAAAATGCCTGACAAACATGGAGAGATGTACTGTGTATCTTAGCTAAAGATCAATACTATAAACATATCAACACACTTTAAGCAGAAAATTTAAAGATACGTGAATATGTGAATATTTAATACAATTCTCGTAGAATTCCCAGCAGTTTAGGGATTTTTCTGTTCCTTGACAAAGTGACTCTAAATGTATTTCTGAATACAAAGATCTACTAAAAGGCAAGGCACTTTCTAAACTCACAGAAAACTCTCAAGAGGCATCACTAATTATTAGCAAGCAAAAATAATTAAGACAATGTACAATGGGGACAGAGTTACAGAAACTAACAGAACACAGCGGAAGTTTTTGCATGAACATAAGTTTTCATTTCTTTGGGATAAATGCCCCCGAGTACAATTGTTAGGTCTTATGATAAGTGCATGTTTAGTATTTCAGAAAATGCCCAACTGTTTTCCAGAGTGGCTGTACCCTTTTACACTCCTACCGCAAAGATGAGGGACCTGGTTTCCCAGTATCCTCGTCAAAATTTGTTGTTGTCACTATTTTCTATTTTGCACCTTCTGATAGGTGTACAGGCATAACTTGTTGTGACTTTAATTTGCATTTCCTAATGGTTAATGATGGGGAGCATTTTTTCATGTGCTAACTTACTATGTATATGTTTTCTCTGGGGAGATCTCTCTTTATGTCTTTGCACAGGTTCTAATCGGATTGTTTACATTTTTACCGTGGAATTTTAGGAGTCCTATCTAAATTCTAAGTACTAGTCCTTGACGGGGTATGTGGTTTTCAAATACTTCCTCCCAGTGTGTATATGTCTTTGTCCTCTTACTAGAGCCTTTCATGAAGCCAAAGTTTAGGTTTTAATGGAGTCCAATATGTCCATTTCTCTTTTTAATGATTATTTGTCTGGTATGGAGTTCAAGAACTCTTTGCCTAGCCCTAGGTCCTGAAGATTTTCTCCAAGGTTTTTTTCCTAAAGACTTTTATAGTTTTCTGTTTTACACTTAAATTCTTGACTCGTCATAAGTAAAGTTTTGTATATGCTATGTGACTTAATTTAAGGATCTTTTCCCCCCCATGGGTCTAATTGTACCAGCAACATTTATTGAAAACCCTATCTTTCCTCCACTTAATTGGTTTTGTATCTTCATCAAAAGTAGGTCGGGGATATTGTATGCATATATTTCTGGATTTTCTAATCTGTTCTATTGATTTATAAGTCTATTCCACCTCCAATACCACAGTCTTGGATAATGTAGCTGTAGATAATGTATTTTATACATTATACAAATTTATGTAAAGTGTGTGTATGTATACAAGAATTAGATAGATAAAACATAGCCTTGAAATTTGATAGACTGATTTCCTCCCACTTTATTCTTCCTTTTCAAAATCGTTTTAGCTACTTTAGATCCTTTGCCTTTCCATACAAATTTTAGAATGGTCTTTTCTACATCCACAAAAATTTTGGCGGAATTTTGATATGAATTTTGTTGTACCTGCGTATCAATTTGACATCCTGCCCCTTCACTGGACTCCAGCAATTCGAGACTTCTTCCTACTCCTTATTTCTGCCATATCATGCCTAACCTGAGGTCTTTTCACTTATTTTCACCCCTAGACAATTTTCTCCCAGATCTTTGCTTGCCTAGCTCCATCTTGTCAGTCGGGTATCAGTTCAAGCGTGGCCTTTTCCTTGATACTCAATCTAAATTACTGTGCCATCTGCACTTCCTTCTCTGTTACAGCCTCCTGTTTCATGTTCTTCATGGCACTGACCTCTGTCTAAAATTATCTTTCTTGTTTATCTGTTTATTTATATTTCTACCCTCCCTCTAGCAAACACACACACACACTTGCATAAGTGCATGCTTGATCATAAACTCAGCCAGAGCAGGGAGAATTTCTTTCTCGTTGACTGTACAATTCTAGCACCTAGAAAACTTTCCAACCAAATAGTGGTTGAATAGGTGAATAACTAATCCTCATAATGATGGTGATAGATTAAATTACTATGCCTATTTCACACATGGAGAAACTGAAACTCAAAATGATATATAGATATTCAGCTAGTAAACAGTTGAGATCAAAATAGACCATAAGCCTCCTGTTTGCTCTATGCTATGCTGACAGTGTGTGTACTATTGTTATTGTTGTTGTTTTTAATTGCTGTAAATATTTATCCTGTATTCATAGGGGAAATTCTTAAGAATTTCTATGGTGTAAAATTTCTTGACACTATAGAGAACCTGACATAATTTGTTGTGAAACATCTCATAAGATGTTATAAGCATTGTGACCAGACACCCTCAATTCCTTGTTCTCCTGACACTGTTCTGGAAGATTCCATATTCCTTCAGTTCAGGCAATGACATCAAAGTCTCTTGTTAAACTACAAACATATAAATTGAGATGAATGAGACCATAAGTCAACAAATAGTGATATGTCTTTGAGAAGTCACTGCCTTTCTGGGCCTTTGTTTCCGCATATTTTTAATAAAGAAATTGACCTAGATGATCTTACCATTCCATTCCTGATCACCCCAAGAACTCTACAATTCTCACTTCTTTAGTACCTCTTCAAGACTCGTTCTCAATCAGCAATTATCAGGACTACTTTCTTCCTAGGCCTGCTTGTATATCTTGAAAAATTCTTTGGTACTCCGATACGTCCTTCTCCTTTTCCCTCTATTTAAAACCACTGTTTCCAACATTAGTGAGAAATTAAACATCAGCTAAATTAACCATATATCAGGAAGCAAGGTGCTGAGGGCATGACACATGCAAGAGATAAAAGTTTCATGAGCTGAAGACATGTAGGAAGGGCCGAGAGGTAGAGCTTGTACTTAACAAAAAAAAAAAACCAAAAAAACCCCAACAATATAGGTTTGAGGAAAGGGGCAAAACAAACATGATACAGCTGGGAATGAGGAATGGGAAGACAGTAATCCCTTGTAATCTGGGGTACTAAAGGACAGTAAGTATGAGTCTAAACTGAGAGGAGGGGGTCTCCAGAGTGAGATGGAGAGAACAGTACTCATATGAGTCATTTTCCTCATTTAGCTCAGCTCAGCGTGATGTTTAATTCCAGCATTTACTTTCCTCAGTCTTCTGAATTTTCTGTTTCCCTTTTGATTGTGTTAATAATTGAGGAAAATTCTGCCCCCTTAATGAATACACACGTCTCTCTTCCTATTTTTCTGTTTACTATAGTCTGTGCTTCCATGCTGAGTAAAATGGCAAACTACTGAATTTCCTGGTAACTTCTAGCATCATCGATAAGACCATCCTGTTCAGTTTCAAAAGTAGATCATCTAATAAACTTTTTTTTAAATGTTTATAATCCTGATTTAACATATAACCTGTTAAAAACATAATTAAACATATAATTTAAATTATTACTAGAAAGCATGTTCAGCCACTAGGATGCTTATATTATAAATCTGTGTGATTCCAGATGTGTGTGAAACTCTTTTGGATAGCGTTTAAGTCATTTTTCTTCACCAGTTTTATATTGACTTTTCTGCTTCCCAGATTCCTGCATACACTAGTTCTTTATATTTACCCAGAGCTAATTTTTAGGCTCATCCTTACTGCATCTTTACTGCAAATGCTGGGGACAATTCTATCCTTTGTTAAAGAGAATTCGAGAACCCTAGCTGAAACAAGCAATTTAACATTAAAGCATCCTTGTTCCTAGAATACCCATATTAAGGCAATTATACTTTGCTTTATTCTCACATCTAGAGCTCAACCTAGTATTCCATATCTAGCATTGGGGGCCCTGTTTTATTGATTTGTATCTCAGTCTCTTCCTGGGTAATCTGTTTATCTCCTCCCAGACTGGGCCCCCTCCATGAACATTCTCAATTCCCGAAAGATTAGATTCTTCTTATGAACCCCAGTCCTTAAAGAGGGCACCCTGCTTGCTCTTCTTAGAATTCTCTCATGCCAACGATCTACAGCTGGATTTCTATATTCAGCCTGTTTTGTTGTGATCTTTCAGCAAGTGAATCTGACACAGACTTATTGTATCTTACCAGAGTTTTCTGATGCTGCATTCCCCAGCTACTGTGCAATCATGTTGTGTTAACAAACAACCCCAAAATTTAATGGTTTATTACGACAAATATTTATTTCTCAGTTACAGGTTTGTTGAGGCTGTGACTCTTGTGGGCATGTCTGGGATTGACCAGGCTTGGCTTAGGCTGTGGTTTGGGTTCAGATCTTCACTTTTCTCTGCATTCTGGATCTGTGTTTCTCTCATGTCAAATGGCCGAAGCACACAAGAGGGCATAGTGAAAACACATGATATCTCTTAAGGTTTTATCTCAGAACTGGCTCATTGTCATTTCATCCCATATTCTGTTATCCAAACAAGTCTCATAGCCAAATCCAATATCTAAGAGGCGGAAAGTATACTTTGTTCAAGGTAAACCATAACAATGAAGATAGGGAGTAAAGAATTGTGGAGAACATCAGTCTACTGCAGAATCCCACCATTTAATTAGATTGACAGAAATAATCACCATGCATTTCAAAGGCTATACTCCACTCACTTATTTATTCAGAACTATCTATTGAATATTTGCTGCACATCAGGCACTGGGGTTTCGTTACTGAGTAAGAAATTACTATGTTCTCATGAAACCAAAAAGTCTCCTGGGAAAGCAAAGGAGGTAAACAGACAATGAGGATGTGACATGTGCTAAGATATCAGTGTACATATAAAGTGCTCTGGGCTCTTAACCCAGGCTCGGTGGTTACAGAGTGCTCTAGAGATGAGCAGTTTTCTCATTCTTTTTTTTTTTTTTTTTAAAGATTGGCACCTGGCCTAACAACTATTGCCAATCTTTTTTTTTTTTTTTCTGCTTTATCTCCCCAAACCACCCCCTCCCCCCCCCCCCCGTACACAGCTGTATATCTTAGTTGTAGGTCCTTCTAGTTGTGGGATGTGGGACGCCGCCTCAACATGGCCTGACGTGCAGTGCCATGTCCGCGCCCAGGATCGGAACCCTGGGCCGCCCCAGCGGAGCACGCGAACTTAACCACTCGGCCACGGAGCCGGCCCCTCTCATTCTTAAATATGCACCTGCTGCAATTTATTTTGTCCCCTTTGAATATACTTAATCCTACTTTCCAGCTTAGATCTGTCCCTCACTGTTGGCTAAGTTCTTAATTTATATTTTCAAAAAAACCATGTTTATTTTTATTCATAGAAATTATATCAAGTTGGGTGGAGATCCTATATCCTTTGAGGGTAACTTTCTGCAATGAATTTTAAGATGGCAATAAACAGAATATTAGTCATATCTCGTAAATTGTGCATTTTCTAGAAAGATTACTGTAAGAATTGTTTTGTTAGCCCATCTCAAGGATATTAAGTTACTTATTCTATGATGACATTTTAGAATATAAAAAATATTAAAACTATTCATTTTATGGAAATAGTATATCAGAATCAGGAGCATTGTGTTTGGCTATCTTTTACATACCATGATAATAGCATATCTTACTTTAAAGACAGTTTGTGTACTTTTTTTATGTAAGACTTATTTGAAATAGACTTGCCACCATTATCAACACTGTGTACCTAGAGTCTCATTAGAATTATCTTCTGCCCATAGATAACTAAGTTCACAGAAGACTCAAACAAGAACAGACAGCAAATAGACTCAGAAGCATTCTTACCATTCCAATTCACATTCCACTTGAGAAAGCAAATCTAGAGTCCAGAGGAGTTTCCTATGACAGAGACCTCATTCTAATCACAGCTCCACCACTTACTGATTGAACAACCTTGCACAGGTGACTTAAACTCTCTAAATGTCTATTTCTCACTCGTAAAATGCAGTAAAATAATAATAATACCTAAATGATAGAGTTATGAAGATTAAATGTGATGTGTGATGTGTGATGTGCTTCACATACTATTTTAATACAGTGAACGCTCAAATAGTATTAGCTTATATTATTGTAAAAGAAATAGTGAGCCTGAATTCTCTGAGGCTTGGTGATCAGCTGTCGTTGGTAGCATTGAATAATTTTCTAAAAGCCAGCCACTGCTTGCTTTCTGGCCAATAGTAAGTATGCTAGCATAACTCTTTGTTCCTTTAGAGTTTTAAGATGCTAAAGACTATACAAAAAAAGAGTACTAACATGAATGAAAAAAAATCCAAGAAGCAATTAAATTTATAATTACCCATCACATAAGCTTATACAAAACAATGAAAAAAATCCGAAAACTAAAGCAGCCATTTCTGAACAAGTCCTTTTAAGTTATGCTGTAGTTTGTTATTCCACACAATGATTTATTTCATGAATATTCCTCAATTGTTCAGTTGCATCTAGTACCTTACCTTCAAAATGTTCTAGTGCTGCCCTCTTCACGATCCCAACTGTAGCAACTCCTGAAGTGGAAGGAAGATGAAGATCATCAGTTATTTAATATTGTTCTCACTGGAGTGAGTCACTATCAACTTACCTGCATGAAGTCAGGCAGAGCTGGAGGCCCAGAATGTGTGGATGGTGACTTGAGAGATTATGAAGGCCCTTATATTTACCAGACAGTGGCCTGAAAGATGAGGACAAGAAATACATCTACTATGGGTTAACTCGGGCTCTGTTTCTTCACCTTCCAAGAATAAAAGGAAATTAGATTTAGACTAAATTATTGGGACAGATTAATTTTGTATTCAGTGATTTTCTAGGTCCCTTTGTTATGCTTTCTAGTAAAAAACTAGTTCCAAAGGAATATAGTAGTGATACCCACTAATTTGCTAGTATCACCACCCCACTCCCAACTCAGAATGTTAAAACTTTCGAGAGCCTTGAGAATATTTAATCCAATATTTAATCCCATTTCCACATGTTGTCTGATTTAAAATAAAATCAAATCGTTTACTCTTAGATCTACCATTTCAGTAATAGTACTTGTAATTTTGCATAGTGAAACTTCAATCATTTACAAAATCCAGCCAGAGGGAACATATTATAAAACTTTCCAAATTGCCCTGAAACCTGAATAAACACTTCTCTAACACTGGACTCTTTCCTCCTTCCTAGGCTTCTCCGTATTCTTTCTTTTTGCATAAGATTCTAATTCAAGAGGACTAAGTTTCTTGATGATTGTCTCTCAGAAATTTCTTCTAAATCTGCTCTTCTCTTGGTCTACTGCTTGAAGCACTCTTTATTTTATTAAACTATTAGAATGGTATTCTAAGCAGTATCTCTTCACCAGTCTTCAACTACTGGGGTGTAGCAAATTCCTGCCACTCTGATCCCCCCTTCTTCTTTTCCTCCTCTATATCATAGTATAATAGCTCTGGTCCCCAAACTCCAGGAGTGTGTCAAAGAAGATAGCATCCACATAGCTTGGATTATCTTGGGAAAAATTACTGCTTTCTTAATGCCCATTGAGATCATGTAAGCTATGCCCTTGCTTACCTTGGACAAACCCTTTCTAATCAACTCCCTCCCATCACTGTGACAGCCACATTGCATTCCAAGCAGTGAAGTAATATTCAGAGAAGTAATTCTGGAAATGTGACTGACTCTGAGTTCCAAGTTTTACTTTTGGTCTCATCCATCGATTCTAAGAACTCTTCCCCCGTCACCATTTGAGAGCCCTGATCTAAGTTCAGGTGTACTTGAACTTTGGACATCAGACCTACAACTCTGAATCACAAGAGTAGGCTCTTGTAGACGTAGATGAAATGCCTAATCTCCATTCTACTTATCAGGACTCAGAGATCATGTCAAGAATATATAAGTGAATCGAAAAGAAGAAAAAGAAAGAAAGAAAACAAAAGTTAGATACTCCACAGTTAAATGCAGATAAGGGAAGAGTAGATTTGAAATTTAAGAAACAAGATATTCATAAAATTCATGTCTCCCAATTAATGCTAACTGAATTTTGAAATATTTTATGATTTCCTCATGCTTATATAACCAGACTTACAAACTCTGATTTCATACATCAGAGTTCTCTTAAGTTTATACTCAAGGTTATTTTTTGCTTTTATTTTACCAGGATACTTTATGAATTTGTTTTGTAATTTAGAGTCTTAAAATAGTGCCGTTTATTAAAATTTCTTATTAAAAATCCAAGTCAAAGTAATGTGGTTATCTTTCTGAAGAGATCAGGCTATTTTTCAGCTTGCATTCATTTGAGTAAAACCTATTTGTTTCAATTTTCTCTCTCTCTTCTTAAATGAAGAACATGGTCCTTAGCATAGTGCCTGGCAAATAGTAGCTGCCAAAACGTTAATTGAATGAGTTCTATGGATCTTTAAGTTTTGTTTTCTGAGACAATAGAGGAAGAGATTTGGATAATAACATGTTGATAATCCTTTCTAGAGTTTCATATACATAATCTATTTTAATTCTCAGAGTACCATATAAAGTGGTGTCTTACCACGTTTGTTTACAAAAATTAAGAAACTGAATTTCTGTCTTGCAAAGAACCAAAAAGTGAATCTACGTCATATGGCTCTCAATAATGAAAACTTTATTTATTAAGACCTGTTGTAAGTTCAAGAATTGTGTCAGTGCCTCACAATAATTAACTTATTAAATCCACCTGACAACCTTGTTATTTAAGTGATATGTCCCAGGTGATAGAGGTCCGAAGTGTAGAGACTGGCATTCTAATACTGTTCTTTTCAGAACCCACAGCCCTCTTAATTCTTCTGGTGTCTTCGTAATAGTGGACATGAGGATAGTAGAGTGTGGTTTGAGGGAGCGTTTTCAAATCTAGCTATTCTGATGCAGAAGTTAGAAAGAGGTTTTCTTTTAGAAACATATGAGGTAACCTTTCTGGAAATACATATTCATTGTGCTATTCCTCAATTTCTATTTTCATGACTACCAGGAAAATTACAAATGTTTTTTGACTCCATCCTTAAAAGTTTGTCCTTGGCTCAACCTGTATCTCCCTTTATTCTCATGTATGAAGTCTTAAAAGTTTATTTTTCCTGACTTCTTGATTTCTTCAAGAGTTCCTTAACTCCTTGGAGATGTCATTGCTGCTATAGGAATGATTCCCAAGTTTTTCTCTCTTTATAACTAGTATTCCTCTCTCTAATATATCTGACACTGATTCTAGATTAGTTTTCTGAAAGAATTACTTCCATAGTGCTTTTTTTGCTTAAAAATAATTTTCCCAAATGACTTCTATTTGGTCATGAAATAAAGACCAGCTTCCTCAGGCTGGTACTTAAGCACGGGTTCAATGTGCTTCCATAACTCTTATTACCCCTTATGCTGAACTGTATCCTTTGGCCTCCTTTCCTTTCCTCAAGTACTCAGAGTCATTTCCCACCTGTGTATTTAGTGGTTTATACCACCTTTGTCCTAATGCATCAATAGCAGCTTCACCTATCCTTCAAGATTGGTCAAATGCTATGTTACTAGATACTCACTGAACTTGACATTCCTTCATAATTAAAACATATTAGGCAGGATTATAGATTCTTTGGATTTCAGGACACAAGGCAAATATATTCAGATAGATGAAAGTCAGAACTCTTTGTTACTTCCAGCTCCAGATGAGGGCAGGCTACTAGAGGAGGGCATCCAGGGATGGGTAACAGCAAGCTGGAGTTGAGTATGGCAAGGAAGGTAGGGCTAGCTAGGTTTTGAGGGCTCCTTGTGTGTAGGCTAATTTGATTGATTTCATGGGCTCCAGGGCATAGGGGCTGTCCCTAATCATGTGTCCCTAGCCCTGGAGCAATTAAAGCAGATGCATAGCATACACAGAGTGAGGAAGTCTGGTAAAGGAAGTGGTTGGGGTGTGGACTTAGCTGCTCAAGAAGGAGAGCTGACCTGACAGTAGTCAGGGCCTCAAAACTAGATCAAGATAGCACTGAAAACAACAATAACAAATATATTACAGATTTATTTCCAAGTCCATATCTGTGCCCGGCAATGGATCTTGCAATGTTGTTTGAGTTCAAAAGGAATGTTATATAATGTCTTAATTTTATGGATTGTTACCAGGTGGCATATTCTCCTGTCCTCCTACAGCTAGAAACATCTAAATACTGGAGGAAGACTTTCTGCACTCTGCTGGTTCTGACTATCATCCTGGTTCAGTTACCACCTTCTAGAAGGTTATCTAGACTACTCTCAAGGGAAGGTCCATGAGTGACAGGAGGATTGCAGGGACTCTCCTCCAACTTACTCAGCATTGGAGTAATTTCATTCCTTTTCTACAGGTCACCATCATAAGTTTCTTTTTTATCTGTTTTTCTCTTTCAGCCCCTGTCATTTCTCCAGCTGAATAAATCCTCCTGGATGTCTCTGCTCCTCAGCTGCTCAAAGACTTTTTTTTTTAGTGTACTCTTAAATTAGGATCTTACGTGAAAAGAAAGAAGGAAGAAGGATATGGAGAAGCCTAGGAAGGAAGAAAGAGTCCAATGTCGGAGGAGTATTTATTCAGGTTTCAGGGCAATTTAGCAGGTTTTAGAATATGTTCCCTCCGGCTGGATTTTGTAAATGACTGAGGTTTCACTATGCAAAGTTACAAGTACTATTACTGAAATGGTAGGTCCAAGAGTAAACAATTTGATTTGATTCTAAATCTTGCAAACATTTAAAATTTATTTCTGACAGAAAGTAGATCTCATTTTTAAATTTAATTTTCCAGACACTAGGAGGATATATTAATACATGCCAAATGATTTTTGGTTTGTTATATAATGGAATACTATGTGACAAAAAATTTCCAGCAAACAATAAAAATGTTAAATTAGTTATTTTGTAAAACAAAAGCCAAACCTTGCTCAATCCCGCAGTTGTATGGAGCCAATATTTTTATGGTCTTTTTTCCTCCACATCACTTTTAGGCATTCCAAGGACTACCAGATAGCCATTAATGAATTTCAACTCAGAATTTCCCTGCCAACATCCAAATGGAGTTTTCAAAATGATTTTTCCTACTTTCTACCAAATTCAGAATCAATAGGAATAGTACGAACACTTCTCTAGCATCAACACAGAATCTTGCTATTTAATAATCTGAGAGGTCAAATTTACGACCTAGTATAAAGTGAGTAAGTTGAAGAGAAGAGCATCTGGTAAATGAAGAGAGACATAGTAGAAACTCACTTAATTACCTCACTATTACCTTGTTCTGCTGGATTCCCTCTCCGTTCCTTCCACACTGGCTGTTGATCTCAGTACGGGGATGGTACCAAACTCACAAGCCACTCTCAATCCACATCCTCCGCTAGTGAAAAGTTGTATGCTTAACAAGAGCCAGCTGAGTTTGTTTTCAAACATGTTTAGACTAGTTGTATCAGTTATTATAAATACAAACTGTAATAAAGTAGACTGTAAACTGATGAAATAGTGAAAAAATAGCTGTTTCCTTGAAAATGACGTGGAATCTAGGGAAAACTTGATAAATGTATGTTAAAATAAAATTAATATTCTAAAAGTTACTGTCATATTAGCTAGAGAAAAACAACTAGAAAAAGATAGGGAAAAACTGTAAAAATCTGGAAAGATTCTGTGCTCAGATTACTTAAAAAATGCCTTTGAGTTTTCACTCCACTTTCAAGAAAACAAAACTAGAAATCATAAATCATAAATGATGCATGACAAGTATGGCGTATGAAAGAAGATGATGTGGGGCTCTATTCAGAGGACTTAAATACAAAATGAGTTCCACTGAATAGGCAAGTGATTATATATTTATATCATTTACATAAAAATAAAATATTCATTGTGACTCTATGTATGTTTCATTTTATGTACATATACATACTTATGCGTATTATGTACTTTTACTTTATTATGGTATCCCACTTCAGTGGATTATTTTTCCAATCAGCAGAGCAATTACTGGCTCTGATCATGTCAGGTAACAATAATAAGTGGAATCTTTTATTGAGCACATATTCTGTGATATACCAGATCCTAATTTACATATATCAACTCATTCATTCTCACGACAACCCTATTTTTGCCACCTTTTACAGATGAGAAAACTGAGGCATAGAGAAATTAAGTAATTGGCTCAACATTTTATGGCTATCAAATGGTGGGGCTCAGATTCAAACATGGGCAGGCTGGCCCCTGAGTCTATGAACGGAACCTGCATGCATAGTTAATGTTTTTTCTATATAAAGAGGTTGATAAATCATTGTCATTTCTTAGGTGGACTAAATGAATGAATCAGCATGAGAAACTGAATCTATATTTACTAAATGATCCCAGTACTACCCGCTAAAGTCAACGCTAAGGTTGTCTTCTCCCACAAATAAGTCTGCACTCATATTCTGAGCCTGTTTCATTTGCACAGGAGAGTTTATCTCTTTAAAAACTTTTCCTAGCCTATTTTGACTGACCTCTAATTCCTTACTATGGAACACTTTTCTAGCACCTCTTCTGAAGAGTTGAAAGATCTCTGGCAGATCTAGTCTCTCTTCTTTCTCCATAAAACTAACTGCATTTATAGCATAACTATAACTGATCTTCTCAGCTTAATGAATCACACTCTGCCTAAGGCAGGAAATTGAATAGAGGCACCTTGAGCAGAATATACCATCAAACTTTGCTATGCCCACTGACCTCCATTATTGGCTCCACAATGCATGTATTCAGGATGCCATTGAGGCCACCAGCCTACTGATATGCCTGCCATAAATTGATTAGAATTAGAAGAAAAGATATTTTTCACTTTCTCTTTTTAAAATCCAAAAGTATTCATTTAAAATTCGTAAGGATAGACTCTGTATGTAACACTCTATATTTAACTCCATTAAATTCAAAATACCTACTGACAAGATCCCTGTCTTTGTTACAGTCAGCTCTAAGAAAGGGTTTTCTAAAAACTTGCAAAGTATTTTCATCATGAACAGAGGGAAAATGTCCAGGCCATTCTCATAATTCAAGTGAAGTGGTGGGTGCAATAACAAATACTAAATTTAGAAATATTAGTTTTAATATCTAAAGTATAGCTTTAAGTAGCTGTAAGAAAGTGCTTTTTCTTCATTAACTATAGGTGTTCTGTTAACTTGAGACACATCACTGGGCAACCCAAGTAAAGAAGGAGTCACTCCCTAGTGACTTATGGGAGCATCATGAACCTCTCTCATGTGATGCCTGCTGAAAATACGAATGTCATATGTTGAGGAGTGTATTTCTATAAGAAAATTACACGGAAAAAACAGACTCCTTTGATTGCATTCTTCTATTTACTCAAGTTTTCCCATTCTAAAATTAATGACTAGTTACTCTGTTAAACTTGAGAAAAAGTGAAAGTGACTAATGTTGGCTAGAATTTTTTTCTCCAATTTAATATGTATAATTTAATATCAGCTTTCAAACTGCTCAGCCAAAGAAATAAGTAATGGTGGTAATTTCAGACAGTGAACTTTTAATTTCCTAAGGATGAATCTATTCTCCTAAGTTCTTATCTATGTACTTGTATATGTGTATTTGTTTGTGAACATGTTTGTGCCACAACACACATGTACACATCATCACACTCACCATGTATAATCATTTTTTTCTAGGTGTCAGAGAAATTACATTTAACTTTTTGTAGAAATTGTGAATTTTTCAAATTTGCTTTAAATTTACTTGTTTTAAAATAAACACTAGGTGTTCTGGTTTCACCTTGTCTTTCCTACTGAATACAACTATAAAATAGAGACAGAATGCATACAGCAGCTCTTTGAACTCTGTAAAGTAAATCATAAAAAGCAGATTGGTGAAGACCTGAATTTGAAATTTCTACCACATGGAACAAGTTGTGAGTTGACCATTTCTTTTCCTCTAGTATCTCCCAGCCTGAGCTCAGTACACTAGAAGTGTGCGATGAGGCACAGAAAGAGAGAGTTCCAGAAGAACCGCTTAGTTCTGGTTTGAGAAGCAGGAAAGGGAACATCCAGCACACAGCGGAAATACGGAAGCCACCTGGGGTTTCTGTTCCTTTTCTCCCATCTCTGATGCCTCAGCCCCTAAACAATCCCATGGTGTGATGACAAACAATGGCAACACAGTTCAGCAGGCACCAAAACGCTAAGGAAAGGGAACTCTCCCGCCCAGTGAAGCTCTCATTCCAAGAGGATGGAGTGAACCCCATTATTTTTTTCTCTCTTTGTCTCCCTGCTGCTTAACCCCAGAAACTAGCACAGTTGTGGAAATTCATAGCAGAGTGGGTACTAAACCCCAGCTTTTTCACCAGAGAACCAAAAAGAAGAGCTGCTGGGAACTCGAAAGTACTAGGGAAATGGTGGAGAGGAAGGAGCTCCATAAAGCAACTCCATAAAGTTTTTTAACTCTTGAGCATCCCCAACCTGCTCGTCTGTGGATCCAATTCTATTCAGCATACTAAAGGCATTAAGAACTGAATTAACAGACTACCAGCTATTTTCCATTGGATGTAAACAAGACCCAAGCTCTCGTAACATGATATTCAAAATGTTCAGAAACAATCTAAGATTACTTGACATAAAAAATTAGGAAAATCTCAACTTGCATGGCAAAAGACAATCAGTAGACTCTAGTGCCAAGGTGTCATAGATGTTGACTTTTCTGACAAAGACTTTAAAGCAAGTATTATAAAAATGCTTCAGCAAGCAATTGTGAATTCTGTTTAAGCCAATGGATAAATAAAAAATCTCATCAAATAAATAGAAGACATAAAGGAGGACGAAATGGAAATTTAGAACCAAAAATCACAATGATCAAATTAAAAATTCACAGGATGGTCCTTCAGTAGGTGAATGGATGAATAAACTGTGTGTGGTATATCCAAGCAATGAAATCTTCAGTACTAGAAAGAAATGTGCTACCAAGCCATGAAAAGACTTGGAAGAATCTTAAATGAGTATTACTAAGTGAAAGAAGCCAATCTGAACAGGCTGCATACTGTATAATTTCAACTATATGATGTTCTAGAAAAGACAAAACTATGGAGGCAGTGAAAAGATCAGTGGTTGTGGTTGCCAGGGGTTAGGGGAAAGGCAGAGATGAATAGACAGAGCATAGGATATTTTTAAGGCAGTGAAAATACTCTACAGGCCGCCCTGTGGCCGAGTGGTTAAGTTTGTGTGCTTCATTTCGGTGGCCCAGGGAGGGTTTCGCTGATTCAGATCCTGGGTGCAGACATGGCACTGCTCATCAGGTCACACTGAGGTGGCGTCCCATATAGCACAACCAGAAGAACCTGCAACTAGAATTCATGACTATGTACTGGGGTGCTTTGGGGAGAAGAAGAAGAAAAGAAAAAAAAAACAAGAAGATTGGCAACAGATGTTAGCTCAGGTGCCAACCTTTAAAAAAAAATACCCTATATGACACCATAATTATGAACACATGTCATTATACATTTGTCTAAACTTATCGAATATACAACACCACGAGTGAACCATAAGTAAACTGCGGACTTTGGGTGATTACGGTGTGTCAATGTAGGTTTATCAATTGTAACAAATGTACCACTCTAGTGAGAAATGTCAATAATGGTTATGCATGTGTGGGATCAGGGGGTATTTGGGAAATCTCTGTCTTTCCTCTCAATTTTGCTGTGAATCTAAAACTACTCTAAAAAAAATAAAATCTTGAAAAAATTTCACAAAATGGGCATAATAGCTGAGGGAAAAATGACAGAAAAAAAGAGTCAGTGAACTTGAAGATATCCCAACAGATGGAAATTACCCAATCTGAAAGACAGCAAGGAAAAAAAACCCAGAAAAATAACTCTGATGTCCCATTGTTCGGTGGTCTTGGTAAGTGTAATCTAGATTCCTTCTTATTCCAAGAGACCAATTTAACGATGTAGGAAGTTTATATTATGCCTAGAAAATAAGGAAAGGAAAGAACCTCTGATCTTTTTTATTTGCTTAGTGATGAATGATGGCTAAGCCACCTGGCCTTCTCCCAGTCTGCCCTCGTGACCTCTCCTGACATTTTCCCTTTCTGGCCTGTTGCCCAGGGGTGATGTCATCCACACACCATGCTGCTGCTGATGTGTAAACATCTAAGATCACGCTCACTTACATTAGAGCCCTCACCTGCTGTTCATTTCCCTAGCTCTCAAACGCCTAGCTTTAATAGCTGTTTTTAGATCATTAGGTTTTTGAATGGTATGAATGCTCCTCTTTGATTTGTTGCTTTCTGTGTCCCATTCAGCTTCCAGCTCTGTACACTCTGTTGTCTCAGAAGACACAGTCCTTCCTGTGCTCTGGCTCCACAATCCCACTGGTTAAATTTCTGATTTACCAGCCAAAAGTTAGCTGTGTTCCATCCTGAGCTACAAGCACTTCCCTGAAGCCAGGCCTCAGAAGGTCTAGCCATTCACAATCTTACCCAGGTGGTGACATCTGAGAATTTGTCTATTCTGCTCGGCAAGGAGTTTTGGAGAAATATGATTTTGATTTCTTTGCTGATTTTGTGACTTTAGAAGTTAATCTTTTAATAATTTAGCATAGTAGTGTTTCATTTCTAATTGGTAGATATTCTACTTCAGCACAAATCCCCATAGAATGACAAAATAGGAGAAGTTTGATATTTTAAGGAGATGACCTTTCCTTCTGACTTATTTTTTTACTTTCTTTTTAAGTTTTAGTTAAAACTCCTTTTAAAATCTCAGGTAAGCATTTCCCACTGATCGTCTGATACTTCAGCCTTGCATTTAAGATATATCTTCTCCAATTTCCTCTTATTTGATAAGCAAGAGGTTTCCAGAGACTTCTATAATAAATGTTTATATGATGATAACCTCAAATGTGAACTAAGGGATGAGTTATGGATTCTAGTTGCCCAGAAATGACTTGTCACAAAAAAGCATTATTTTTCTTTATTTTCTGATTATTGTGTTCTCTGCAGTTTTTGTGAAGTAAGAACAGTCCAGATAAAACCTGCAACTGTGCTTACCCCATACAAAGTCATCAGAGTTTGCATGTCCAGGGCGCTAAAATGATGCTTGAAGAGCTTCCCCCCCGACCCCCCCAGCTTTCCAGCTGCAAAACACAGAACGAGATCTATGTGGTTCTCCGGCTGCCCTTACCTGCCTCTGTAAACGCTGTAACAGAGTGTGGCAATAGTTGCTGGGCGGAAGGTCTGCCATCGCAGGAATCTGCAGTCCTTCACCATGTTGTGCAGCGCGCTCTGCAAGTCTGGTTAGGTCAGGGTGAGTCATGGTACAAGAATGTGCAAGGCCATAGTCTCATCTTATACAGGAATTAGGCTCGAATTTCCAGTTTTGCACTTATTCTGTTAGGAAAAAACAGTTATTTAGGTTGTTTATTTCTTAAAAACAACAGCATTAACAACAATGTCCCATCTCTACCAAAGCTCCAGAATCGCTTTCTTGAATACAGTGTTACACTAGCAACATTAGTCCTTTAGTACAGTGTTTCTCAGACTGTGATCTTCAGACCACATGATCAGAATCATCCGGACCTAGCACCAAATCTGCTAAATCAGAACTTTTCATTTTACATCCTCCCAAAGTGATTCTTCTGCCACTAGTTAGAGAATCTAGAAAAGACTGTATTTCAGGACAATAAAAATGATGACCCAATGTCATCAATGCTATGTAATCATGCCTGAAGACCAAGAGTATCCATCAAAGACCAAGAAAAAGGAAGAACTGACCTAAAATCAACAAATATTTCACTTCTAGTATAAAAAAGCATATATTAGAGCCAAAAGGGAACCTAGATATCATCCAGTCCAAACCTCACAGTGTCTGACTGGGGAAAGTGAGAGCTGCGGCTGTTATTTATTGAGTGCTTGCTGTGTGCTAGGCATTGTGCTAAACACTCTATAGGGAATATTTGATTTAATCTCTGTTGCTCAGAGTTGAAGAGGATTTAAGGTTATCGAGTATATTACCGGCAAAGATGGAGTCAGACTCTAGATTCAGCTCATAGCCACATTCTTGTTTCACCTCACAGCTTCTTATCTTCTTCCTGGAGGAAGGATAGACACCACCCAATTATATGTGCCCCTTAAAATGAGTTTCAGGTACCTGTATTACAAGTCACACTCTCGCAAAATGTTCGCCATCTACTTACTTACGTTTTCCCCAAAGAAGGAAGAAACAGAATTCTCTAAAATGTCATACTTTGACCTTATTCATAAAGTCCAAGCACAAAGTATATTGTGTTAAAACGAAATGACTAGAGAACATCCAGCTGTAAAGTCTTCTTGCAAAGAGCAGCAAGAATATTGGAATTCCTTTCCTTCTCAATGATTTACTCTTAATTTTGTAACGAAGCTTTATACACTGTGGTCTTTCAGCAGTCATTTAACAGCACATTCAGTACTGTGTAGGATTCTGGAGCAGGCAAGTTGCTTGCTCATTATCTCTAGGGACCTGTTTGCATGTAGGTTGTGCACATATGTTTCATCCAGTCATTTGTCAAGCATCCTTATATTTTCTATTTCCTGCAAACCTTGTCATTTATTTAAATTTGCACAAATTTATAAGATCAAAAGCTGCATAGTCCCGGATATTCTCTTGTGGCAGACTTTAGACATGGGAACTAAGTTCCGTCTTAGCTTTCCAACCCTTTCAGCAAAAAGGCCAAATACTTTAGCATGGCTGAACTTTCATACTCTAATCCTGGCCTACTTTTTCAGCTTCATTTCTTACCAATTTCTCTGCTCTTCATTTTATATTGCAACAATACTTGAAATTCCACGAGCGAGCGTATAACAGTGTTTCCTTCACCCATGCGTGTGTACATGTTGTTTAATCTGCCCCACACTCTCTTGTACTTATCTGCCTGAAGAATTCCAGCAGGATCCAACTCAAATGTTAACTCATCTGCAACATACTCTTTAACTCAGCCTCAACCTCCACGCAGAATTAGTTACTTCCTTCTCTGTGTTTTCTCTGGACCTTGTACTTGCCTCTCTGTCATTGCATTTATCAGTCTACATTTTAGTTACTTGTTTGTATATATGGTTTGTTACTTAATTCTGAATTGATTGAGGAAGACGCTTTGTCTGATTCTCCTTTATTTCTCCACAACCCAGAACAATACCTGACACAGCAAATGCCTATTGAATAAAGAAGACTTATCTTCCCCTTTATTTTTTGTTCTTAAAGACCCATACCTTTTCAATGCGGATTTCTTTATAAATATGACATCATTTAGTGGGAATCAGCATGTTGATCAGTAGACTGAACATTAATGATTAAACCAACTTGTCAATACGATGAGAACTAGTGTTTCCAGAGTGTTTCACTGTTTCTAAAGGATTCTCTTATATTTGAGCTTATTTTGATACTGTCAAGGTAGATATTCATTACTTACTGCAGCTAAGGGAACAGAGATCTCGCAGTTGTAAGCAGTTCGCCTAGTGTGGCTAGTTTGGTTGTTTTTAACCTCAAATTCCAGTTTGCTCCTGCCAGTCGCAAAGAGAGGAGTTATGAATGAATAGCTTAGTAAGTCCACTTAGAGGAAAATGGATACTATATTCCTTTTATAGATGTCTTCAAACTGAAAATTGATTTGTGTTTCCTTAAAAATGATTTAGCATAAGTAGCTCTCTTTTTCAAATTGAATGGGTGCTCACAAGCATTTATTTAAAAAAAAAAAAGTATGCCATATCTCAGATGTTGAGATATATGGCATGAGAGAAATATTCCCCAATGCTATTGCAAAATTTCAAAAGACTGTGGGAAAGGAGAATTTTCAACCATTTTAAAACAACAATCATTTCCCCCTTTGTTTAGGATGAAGGAAAAAAAAAGGAATATGAGGATACATTTGATTTTACAATAGATCCCTAATACTTGCATGTAAACACATAGATGACTTATTTGCAATTGATAAAAATTTACTATAGAAATACAAATAAAATCTGCTTTATACCTTGGAATTTCAGTTAATACATGACTATTTATTTTAGAAGTGGTTATGTTATTGCAGCTAGCATTGTCTTCTGGCTATTTCAACAAGAAAATAAGAAAAATAAGGCGTATTTCCTACTGTGTACTCACTCCACACATCATTTTAACCAAAATAAGTCTTATTTAATTACGTAGTTTTGCAGCCCAGAGCTGCTATTTTTTCTCTACCCACTTCCTCATTTCTTTCCATAAATATTCTCTGAATTTAAAGTGCCTGACTGCATTTAAGAGCATCAGACTGCTTCCCACACTGCAATCCTATAGGCCATTGTCAAAGGCCCTGGCCAGAGCTGTGTATTCTGACAGTCACTGAAGCACACTAGCAGTGGCTCACACTCCATTGTTCCACTTTATTTATTTATTTATTTATTTATTCATTTATTTATTTTTTGAGGAAGATTAGCCCTGAGCTAACATCTGCCGCCAATCCTCCTCTTTTTGTTGAGGAAGACTGGCCCAGAGCTAACATCTGTGCCCATTTTCTTCTATTTTATGTGGGACACTGCCACAGCATGGCTTGACAAGCAGTGCGTATGTCCACATGCGGCATCTGAACCAGCAAACCCCAGGCCACCAAAGTGGAACATGTGAACTTAACTGCTGCGCCACCGGGCCGGCACCATCCGTTGTCCCATTTTTTGATATTAACTTCCATCTTAGTGTCACAAGCATTTCTTCACGGGACTGCCACTTTTCAGGAAGTCTTCCATTCCTTTCCAATGCTACTCATGACCCCGGGCCTGTGTGAGGGAACATTGTTCTCCCCCATGTTGTTTCTGCCAACTCCTTCCCCTCCCTCCATTTCCAAAGCATGACCACAAACAACTAAGACCAAATGATGTATATTTAAAGGGGCTTCACTAAAGTTTAGGAAATAATGAAAGGGGAGTGTAACTCAAGCAATAACAGAGCCACTCTACTCTCTTCTACTGGGTTTTTTTCAGTACATTAGGCATTGTAGTTAAGCTTTACAGTTATGGAAAAATCAAGCGTTAATTAGAGGATCATTGCAGACCAAGGGGAAGCTGATTTTCAGGTTAGATGTGCTTCCAAGAGTGGAATTCTGTGATGATCTAACAGCACCACCTGAGCTACATAACTTACCAGGGGGGGCCCTGGTGGAGATTCAAAGTGAGTACAAGCCGGGAGTGCTCTTCCCAATCAGCTAACGGGAGATCAACTTCTGTTTCCTTAGCTTGTTCAGATGAAAATAAGAGGTTCTATTCTGTGTGATCAAACACGAGTCACAAAGGTAATAACACACTGAAAAGGTTTGAAAAACCACAATTTAGAAAAGATTCCTAAAAGTGCTCTCTGAACTAAATACGCGCCAACTCAATCATTTAGTGACTGAAACACCAAAATTAAAAAGCCACAACCTATTTTATCTTAGTGGCAAATAAATCTCATTTCTGTGCTTTTTGTTTTCGATGTTGTTTGTTTTAAAAAGTTGGTAGGTATATATGCAAAGGACCAAGTGGCTTAGTGAGTTAATAAAGGGGTGGCTCCAGGGGTGAGAAAAAAAGCCCCACAGAAGACAATATATTTCTTATATAAAAGGCAGGGCTATGTTGTTCACTCACTTTAGGTCTTTCTTTTTTTTCCCCGCAAATAGACATAATGAAATTTTCCACAATTCAATATCTAAGTGATGACCATATATCCAATTACTTCTGAAAAGCTTCTCATATGAGTAGAAGACTAATCATTTCACGAGTTTGGAGACTCACTAAGCAAAAGTTAATCCAGTCAAATTATACTGTGGTAAGAAAGGGAAGCCAATTTACTAAAATAATGTGAAGGGGAAAAGGGAGCAATGAGAAAAGGGAAAAAAGGAGTGAAGATCAAATGAACTAACCCTGCCATTTCCTTGAAGAAATGTCCTTCACAAGGACAAATGAGTCTCTGGAAAAAAAAATGTCATAATCAGAACTCTGCAAGCGTTCGAGTCACATTATGGGCTGGATGTGGTTAGGAATAGACTTATATAGTTTAAATGTATATTATGCCCTCATTTGCTAAAGGTGCTTTCATTTTTAGCACACTCTGTTCCTGAATGATGCTGAGGCTACCATACCCATTATTTAAATTTAAGAGAGGGATATCTTTATAAGTCACCTTCTCTGCAATGGTTAAAATCAATAAGAAAATAAAATATTCAATATATATGTTAAGAAAGGCCATAGCCCATAAAGGTTTAAGTAACTAAAGCAGTGATACTGCCATTACTATAGCTTCGAGGAAACCAAGAAATATGGGTGGAACCCGAAGGCATGTTCTGACTCCCTAAATGCAGGTCCATGGCTTCAATGATTGAAGACAAGATAATGGAACAGTTTCAAACATCAGAGGACTGGTGCAGAGCCCTTTTGAGAGTAGAAAGCAGGTCCAAGTGTGGCTTTCTCTTCACTGGGCAAGGAGAAGCACATTAAGAGAAATGCCTGTTTTGATAGGTGAGAAAACTGAGGATCCTTAGCAGCCCCTGCTGAAGGACATTAAGGGTAGTGGATTCTAGCTGATTCTTAATAAAGGAACTCCACACCTCGGAAAGAACTGAGAACAGTGATAATGCAATTTTATTTTTATTTCTACAACGCATCTAGCAAAGTTCTGCTTACAAGAAATCAACAAATATGCGTTGATGCAATGTATGTGGTAGTCTTACCTGTGGTCACTAAGCTTGAGTTATAACTATTCATTTATGCACAGTTCATTCATGTTTTCTGCCATTGACTTGCCATTTTTCTTTAATTTTTCTTTACAGTCTTGGCTTATATCTCCTCCCCTTTGCTCATTTTCCCTTTCCTCCTTCTCACTTTTGATACTTCAGTTAATCATATCAGCTAATCAGTTTGACCAAGAATCTGCTGTCAGTAATTTATACAAGCTGGGGCATTGACAGATTCTCCTTTGGCAGTGAGTCCCTGCACAGTGAGAGACTGAACACGCAAATGGACAATGGCCAGTCTACACATGAGAATAGAATTCTGATCCACAATCTCTGCAGCAACCAGCCTGGGAAGTCAAACCACAACCATGGCGGCAATCAGCCCAGAATGGTCAGGACTTGGTCGGTAACTGCCAGCTTCCCTAACTTTTCCCCCATTCCTTTCCTCCAACTTAGAGTCAACCAGAGAAGCCAAACCAATCACAGAGCATACCGTGCTTCATTTAGCCTGACTCCAGTTTCCTCGTGCCAGCAACCTCCACCCAGTGCATGCCTGAAGCCTTCCTTTCCTTTCACTATAAAGTTTTCCCACGACCCTACCTACCTTTGAGTCTCTGCCCAATGCAAATGATGGTGTCTGACTCCCCTGCTATAGCAAGCTCTAAGTAAAGAGACGCTGCCTGTCCTCCTTTAGGTGCTCTTCATTTATTTCCACAATATTACCTCTACTAGCATTTATATTGTAAACTTCTAATTTCTAATTTACAAAAGAATGTTTTGCTTCTGTTTAAAAAAATGCAAAGCGTAGCCAAACAGTAGGGGGAAAATTGTTGGGATTCTTGAGACGTACTTGAGCCAGATGATGGTCCAGCTCTAATTTCTACAGACAATGCACCAGAACTTGCTCATAGGAAAAGAGCCTGTGGATCTTCTCAAACTTATGAGATATTTGGCAACTACTCAATCTCTAGTTTACTGAAACGACTCTTTGCTAAATAGCTGCTCTTCATGTCTTGCCTGTCTGTCATAAATGGAAGACAATTCCTTTCCTTTTCTTCCCTCTGCTCCAAGACTTCAAAAGGGGCATCCATTTCCTTCTAGGATTATATTATCTCATATTTAAGAGTGCATGTAAATTTTTGCTTCTCTTATGCAGTGTTTTAGGATGTAGCCATGGATGAAGAAAATGAGGCTCAGAGAACGTAAATAATCTAATCAAAAGCCAGAATTGGTAGGTACGGGAGTCATGGTATGAATCCATCTTGCTCTAACCTTAAAGACCATCTGATTTCCTCTCTATCACACTAGCTCATATAACTACTTCTTTTTGTCTTCAAATATGGGTAATTATCACTTGTTTGTAACCACTATTTGAAAGATTCAGAATGAAGATGCTCAATATAGGTTTAGTGGATGACTAAAAGAAATAGTTTTTGTTTTGTTTTATTTTATTTTTGGATTTAAAGGTCTTTGAGGACAGGAACCATCTTCTTACTTCATAAGACCCTAGAACAGTTCCTAGGCCATGCCTGTCTTTCTGATATTATTCCCACCCTAGCACTTTAATACCTTTAGAATCAAGATGGAGTATTGCCATGTGCAAAAAATTGCCAAAAACTGTATGTCAAACTGCATATCTCAATAAGATACCTCGGTGATTGTGAGGTTATAGGCTGATTGTCTATATGTATATTACATTCATTCTGGTTAGAATTCATTCTGAATTAGAAGATTCTGGTTAATATTATACCTTTGATTATTATCATGAATCAGTACTCAAAAGCCTAGGTGAGGCAGCATATCCTCAATGTAAGCCACAAATATAAAAGAATACTCTTCCCTGAGAAATTGAGAAAAGGAAAAAGCCCATGATTGATTAAACAGTACAATGTTTTATTCTATAATACTTAAAAGTGAAGACAGAAAGGGGACATGTACAAAGAGAAAATTGAAAGGTAAAACAAACAAGTCATAGAAAAAAATTGCAGTGGTGTTGGTTGTTTTTCTCCACAGAGGATATTGAAATAAAAATTAAAATTGCAGAGTTGATTATGTATTAATGCACACTGAAGAACTTTACCTGTTTGCTTGCTCAAACTATGTCCCAACCAGCCATGGCATGGTCAAATGTCAGGTGCACTTGATCCTTAGGCTGGCCTCGTCAACACGAAAGTGTTAGGTTTGATTACACATCCCTTCCACCCTGAGGACTCAACTTGACTGACAGCCATGTTACAAATAAATAGTTGTATGTATTTCAACCTGTTCCAAAGCTAGGAGAAAATGTTTCATAATTTCAGCACTGTTGGTATCAATTGGTCTATAACCTTTCTTAAGAAAAGGATGTGTGTGAGATTAAGTTGTTTGATATTTGTAATAACTAAAAAAATTAGAAAACTGTAATTTGAATTAATTCATTTTGCCTTACCTAATCTCTGGAAATGTTATTGAGATTACATAAAGATAACAACCTTGAATTTATATAAAGCTCTATCCTATTACACATTTATAACCACATTATTTCGTGTTATCCTCCAAAGATTCAGTGAGATATATCCGAAAGTATTACCATCTGGTTTTTATAGATGGAGGAAATGAGACTAAGAGAAAATCAGTGGCATGTCCAAGGTTACACGTCCAAGGTCAGTCAGTGACAGAGTCGGATTAGGGCTTTTATTTCTCCAAGATCCTGGCCTCTCCAGCACCCTGAGGTAGATGTGACACTCTGAAATATTCAGTATAATTTTAATCTAAAGTCTATGTTTTTATATGTAAAACCAATGAATGGATATCATTTTTGTATAATTATCGTTACTGATTATAATTAACATCATTGCGTTTATAATAATTTTATAATAATATACTATACCAATGTTTTCCAAACTTCTTTGAAGAAACGAATCACCTGAGTGCTTATCTCAAAATGAAAAATAAAAAATGTGATTCCCAGACCCAACCCAGACCTACTGAATGACAATATTCAGGGGCCGGCCTTGTGGCCGAGTGGTTAAGTTCCTGTGCTCCGCTTTGGCGACCCCGGGTTTTGCCAGTCTGGATGCTGGGTGCGGACATGGCACCACTCGTCAAGCCATGCTGAGGTGGTGTCCCACATAGAGGAACTAGAAGGACCTGCAACCAGAAGACACAACTACATACTGGGGCTTTGGGGAGAAGAAGGAGAAAAAAAAGAAAAGATTGGCAACAGATGTTAGCTCAAGGCCAATCATTAAAAGAAAAAAAAGAAGAAGAAGGGCCGGCCCAGTGGTATAGCAGTTAAGTTCGCACATTCCACTTCAGCAGCCCGGGTTTCGCTGGTTTGGATCCTGGGTGCGGGCCTATGCGCCGCGCGTCAAGCCATGCTGTGGAAGGTGTCCCACATTTAAAGTAGAGGAACATGGGCATGGATGTTAGCTCAGGGCCAGTCTTCCTCAGCAAAAAGAGGAGGTTTGGTGGCAGATGTTAGCTCAGGGTTAATCTTCCTCAAAAAAATAAAGAAAAAGAAAAGAAAAGAAAATATTCAGCACTGAGGTTTAGTGATCTATATAGGAATAAGTTCCCCAAGGAATACTTAGCTCTAGGGAAATTGGGAACCAACGATCTCAATCAATTACAAAATAATCTGATAGATCCAGTAAGCACATTTCTAAGTGGAGAATAATCAAACACGTCTTAAGATAATATTATATACAGCGCAATAGAATTTATATAACAAAAAGTGAGAACTTTCACCAAATTATAATGATGCCTTGTAAGAGACATAAAAATTTTCAAAAGAGATTAGGATGAGGGCCAGCCCTGGTGACCTAGTGGTTGAGTTTGGCACGCTCTGCCTCTGTGGCCTGGGTTTGGTTCCTGGGCATGTACCTACACCGCTGGTCAGTGGCCATGCTGTGGTGGCAGCCTGCAAACAAAATAGAGGAAGATTTGCCACAGATATTAGCTCTGGTTAAATCTTCCTCAAGCAAAAAGAGGAAGATTGGCGATGGGTGTCAGTTCAAGGCAAATCTTCCTCAGCAAAAAAAAAAAAAAGAGAGAGAGAGAGAAATTAAGATGGTGAAGACACAGAAAACTTCTTGGAATGATAGTTAAATGGAATTGTGATGCTTAAGAGGGAAGGCAAGAGTTTCATAATAGCTGTCAAAGTATTTGAAGATTTGTCCTGAGGAAGAGATAGAATTGTGCTCTTTTAACTAATGGTGAACACATATTCGATGCCCAATAGATATGACAGGAATGAATGAATGAGTGATTGAATCAATAGAACCAGTAGGTAGAAGGAAAAGCAAAGAATTGAAGATATAGGGAAATAAATGTCATTTTAAGGTAAAAACCAATGCTCTCTTGTCAAGAGCTATCCCTCAGAGGTTCAAATCAGCAAATTGCCTTGGTTGAAATGAAAAATCAGATGACAGTTACTATTTTTTTTCAATATCATTGAAAAGAGAGGTAATGGTTCTTACTAAAATTATACATCTTGCAAAAAGTGAGCCTTTTTTTGTAGCTACATCTAGCTTCAAAAGCTAGCCTTCAAATTAGTATTCTTTTTAATTCTCATAAAATGTTGAAACCAATTTTAGCACATTGAAGCAATTTCAGGACGTAAGTTGTTCCAGGTAAGAAAATGTCAAATATTTTTCAATTAAATATGCATTTCCAACAGTTTCTAACACGGACAAACAAATATTCGCAATAACAGTAGCACAGCTTATTGCCTGTCTGCGCTCATCTAGGAACTGCGCTGGCAGATTGAGTCATCAGTCTCTAACACCAGTACCAAACCAGGCTGGGACAGCCAAGGAGCGTGGTGTAGCGGATAAACAAGGTTCCGTAGCTTACCCAGTGTCACACATATATTCATTTGTAGAGCAGGGAGTTACATCTGTGTCTGCCTTCTTTTTTTATCACGTGCTTTTTAATTCAAATGATTTTTTTTTGCCTTGCTGAAAGTCTTCCTTCTACTGTCACTTTTCTGAGTTGAATTAGTGACATCATTGTGTGTTGCCTAATCAACATCCTCCAGTGGACAAATCATATACAGTTTACAGCAAAATAAAGCTCAATAGTTTCACCTGAGTTAAATGGTGTCTGAAGAGGAAGTAAAAATCAAGCAAGCTCTTTTATTAGGAAGAGGCTACACTGAAATACCATTGTCATTTTTGGAAAATGCCTACTGACAGGGGATTTTAAAATTCAATAGCAGACATTCTTTGAGGAGGGTTTTTTTTAGAGCCAGAATCTGAACCAGCAAAGGAACTCATGAAAGAAAGAATCAGTGAAGCAAAGTGTTCGGCGTGATGGACAGAGATTACTAGCAAGATCTTCAGTAGCAACACTTCTCCCAATAATGTTTCAAATCATTGAAATGGAAGAGTAGAAATGACACTAGTTATAAATATGGAAAATCTTACAGAAGAGAAGGACCAGTTAAGTGTTTACTTTTGTGATGGAGACAAGATTTACGCACATACGAGGGTCCTACCCTCCTCCTCCTGCAACCCGAGAATGTTCTCTTTGCACAGTAAATTAGTCTCCCCTCTACCCTCTTTGAAAAGAGTACCCTCCTCTGAGTCCCTCTGGATTGCACTACCTCCCTCCCAAATATACCTATCCTAATTTTGTTTATCACTTCCTTGTCTCTTATTTTAGTTTATCTCATATGAATGGATCCCCAATAATTTTGCTTCTTTTGGAATTCATATAGAATGCATGAAATATGTATATTCTTTAGGGATTTGCTTGTTTTCCTCAGCATAGTATTTGAGACTTATCCTGTTGACGTGTATTGCTATAGTTTGTTCATTCATTTTCATTGCTGTATAGGGACCAATCACGTATCAGTAAATTGATATCCAAAGTGACTCTACCGGTTAAAAAAACTCCCACCAAAAGCATAGGGGAGTTTTCATGACCCATTTGCTCTCTAAAACCTTTGAAGTCAAACTTTTTATATTCAACATGGTAGGTGTAAAATAGTATCTCCCCATAGTTTTTAATTTGCATTCTCCTGAAGACCACTGAAACTGAGCCTTTTCAAATGAGTTTGTTTCTATCTCTGTGAAATATCTTTAAATGTCATTAGCCTATTTTCCTGGTTTGTTACATGAGTTTTTCTTATCAAATTTAGGCTTTCTTTTTCTTTTTTTTTTTTGAGGAAGATTAGCCCTGAGTTAACATCTGTGTCCATATTTCTCTCTTTTATATGTGGGACGCCTGCCACAGCATGGCTTGCCAAGCACTGCCATGTCCGCATCCGGGATCCGAACCCGGGAACCCACGGCCGCCAAAGCGGAACCTGTGCGCTTAACCACTGTGCCACCAGGCCAGCCCCTTTTCGTTTTTTCTTATTTTTTTAGGCTTTCTTTTCCTAAATTGTAAATATATCTACACCTTTGTTGACTATATGTGCACAAATATATTCTCAAAGTTTTGCGCCCTATTTTATCTTATCTTTAACAAACGGGATTTTTAGATTTCAGTATAATTCTTCATTTGTAAAGTATATGGATCACACATTTTTTATGTTTCACTTAAGAAATTTTTCATATGACAAAGTCATAAAGATGTTTTCCTATGTTCCCTTCTAAAATTTTAAAGCTTTGTGTTTTACATTGAAGTCTTTAATGCATTTAGAATCTATTTTTGTGTAGTGTAAATTGGTGTCAGAAACACCATTTATTGAAGTCAATACTTTTCCCATTAATCTGATAAGCTCTGTCATATATATATTTTTCAAATATATGTGCATGTATGTGTGTATATGTATATACAGAGAGAGAGTGGGAGAGAGAGAGAATGTGTTGACATCTCAGTTTAGAATTTAGTAATTTTGCCTGCCTTTATACCTATACCACACCATATTAATTATGACTTTATAGTAAATCAGAATTTCAGGTAGGGCAAGCTTATACCTTACTCATTTATAGGCATGGTATAGTTATTCCTAGCCCTTTGATCTTCCTTATAAACTATGGAATCTGATTATTAAGTCCTGTAAGTAATACTATTGGAATTTTTATTGGAAAGCACTTAATATATAGATTATTTGAGAAATAGCTAATAAGTTTAAGATATTGGTGCTTTATTCCTTTGACTATGCTGTACCCATACATTTATATGTCTTTAATGTTTCACAATAATATTTGATAATTTTCTCCATAAAAGTCTTAAACATTTTATTGTACATTTTATTTCTATTCCTTTTATTTTAGTTGGTACTGTAAATTATATATTTTATAAATTACAATATTTGACCACTTGTTGCTAGCATACAGAAATAAAACATGTTTCCTTGCTAATCCTATAAATGGTAAAAATTAATAAATTCCTTAATTCTAAAGGAAATTCTATATATTTTTGGGACGTTCTGTGTTGACATAACATTGAATCATACACTTAAAATGGGTGAGTTTCATGAAAGATAAGGTATATCTTGATAAGACTTTCATTAAGTTTCATTTTGCAATATATACATATATTAAATCATTATGCTGTATACCTGAAACTAATGTAATATAATATGTCAATTATATCTCAATTAAAAAAATAAGGGCACTAATCCCATTGATGAAGTCTCTACCTTCATGACCTAATCACCTCCTAAAGGCCCTACCTCCTAATCCGTCACATTCAAGGTTAGGATGTCAACATATGAATTCCAAAGGAGCACAATATTCAGCCTATAGCATAAAAGAAGATAAACATGATCTCAAGATTTGGTGGGATGAGATACATTATTGGGATATATTGCAAAGGAAGATTATTCTGTGTTAAAAGATGTAGACTAGATGGAAAATTAAAAAAAAATTGCTGTGCTAAAAATATTTTTTTGCATAAAAGAAAAAAAGACAATCTTCTTGGTCACCTGCCATGTAGGAGACCAGGATTTATGCACTAGGATTGGAGGTGAGAAGAAAAAAGAGAAGATTGTAAGTGTTGATCAAGCACGTTATGTTGCCAGGCTCTGTGCTGGGTTCTCTAAGCACATTATTTCATTAAGATCCTCACAGCGAACCTGTGAGAGAGATTCTGCTGTTCCTATATACTATGGTAAAGACAAAGCTTCAGAAATGAAAGCTTGCTGATGAAGAGCCTTGCTTTGAAGATAGATGTGTCTTGACTTACTCCTAGCACATGATCCTGCTTTCAGCGATTGTCAGGAAGCAGCCCAGACCCTCAAGAAACTTATGAACTGTAGTTCGGTTGCAGTCAAAGACTTGTGAACTGCATCTCTTAGGACAACGAACATTTGTAGGTGCGTCATGTCTTTATGTTTACTGGCTGTGTCCCTCCCTCTGATTCTACGACCATCATCCTGAAGGAGGTAGGACGCAGTGCTCTTCCTCACTTCTTTATGCCTAGTGTTAATGTCCAGTGACAAAGATTGTATTTCTTTTATTTTCAGCTTTCATTAGATCTATCCTAGGAAGCACCATTCTCAGATGAAATTTTGATTAGGGATTTTATGAGCACATTAGGTTATTAAATCCAAATAATTGGTATAATCTAAATTTCACACTTGATTTGTCCTCATGGCTTTTCCTCCTAAAGGTAGTATCCAATTCTAATAGCTTTTCCCTTTCTCAACAACTAAATTTGTAATTCTGATATGGCTATCAACTCACCTCAAACGGACAATAATTATAAGATGCAACCACTAAATGAACATGCTTCAGTCGAAATAACACAATTTTTTTTAAGAAAGGAAAGAAACAGTCTTCCTACATTCTTGTTCCATTTCCTCAGTAGGTCTGGCGAGGAAAAACCCTTTCTTGCCACTTTAGCTCACTGTGCCAGAAATACCACTTCATAGTTGGGGACTTTGACCCTTTACTTCACGCTTCACTGGATGTGCTGTAGAATTAATGGATCATGAGACATACAGCCCACCTGAAACTTGGAACAGGAAACCTCTTCAAGCACATGTCAGAAACAAATGCTATCAAAACTGTACGTGTCTATTTATTTGTAAAATCATACCTGGATTAAAATGAAAATTACACATTACTGTTAGGCAGCCGCAGACAAAACATATACACTACATATATTATTGTTCTTTGATGGACTTTCAAGGAGCTATGGAACACCGTTTCTTAACTTTTCCGAGTATTGTGTATTGCTGAGTGCATTCTGTGAAATTATGTCAGGAACCTTTGTGTCATCTTAGGCCATCCTCCTACTGAGTACTCCCACTATGTGAAAAAATGTTCCCTTCTTATTCAAATGACAAGCAAAATGCTCCCTAGTTCCCTGAATTTATTGTATACCAGTAATATCTCTGTACTGTCATAAGTCTCATTGTTACCCCTGTTTACGTGGTATAATATTGTCACCTGGGACAGACACTGTATGCTAAGTACCTGGAGGAGTGTTTCATGTATTCTAATTAATTACTAGTCCTTAGACTAGCCATCTCCAAGATGGCGGGTTTAGAGTCTCTCAGCTCTGAATTGGGAAGCCCAGCTCTGTGCATTAGGAGTGTGAACTGGGCCTATTATCTTACCTTTTTGTGTAAATTGGTCTTCTCATCTCCTTAATAGGAAAAATACCAATCTCAAAGATTATTGCAAGTATAAAGAGAGATAAAGCAGGAAACCAGGCATATAGTAATAGCTCAAAAAATTGTAATTATCTTAATCATCAATAATACCCTTTTTGATAGTAGACATTAATTTTATTGATTGAGATGTAAATAATGGCTAACAACAAAGATATTATCATGTCTTTATTTGTGAAATAATTCTGGGGTCCACGCACTACTTTGTTTTCTTGCCACGTGATGAAGAAGCATAAAATGAATTGAAATATAGGAAAGCACTATTGAAGAGAGAGCAGAGCGAAATCCCTGACCTCAGATTGATCCATCCAATACTGGGGATACCTAGCTATTTGATGTTTCCTAGATCATAGTACTTGTGGTTATTCGGTTCAGCTGCCACTCTCCCATGGATATCCATTCAGGAATATCTTTATCAGAGGATTCACTCTTAGCCTAAGTCAGGTCTCTTTCCATTGGTATGACTTCATTAGTTTGTCTGTCTAAAGCTCTTTGACTCACTATTTTCTGACAAACTTCCTCACATTGCACATTCCCTATCTTCCTTCTGTGGCAGAATTTAAAGGGTGGCAACTATGGAAGATACTGGAGAAGCCATAGAGTGTGAATGTGGACATTTATTCTTTAGGGCGATTCTCAACCTTCAACTTTCACAGACATTGTTTGGAGAGCATGTTTTAATAGATTCTTAGACTTCACCCCAGATGATCTGATTTTGTAGTCTTGGATGAGGCTTGTGAATTTTATTTCTGGCAAGTTCCCAGGTAATGCTGCTATTGGTTTAGGACCACACATTGAATATCACTCCATTATGACACTGGCAATTTTAGGATGTTTTGTTGACAGGTTTTAGAGAAAGCTTTCTCCTCAGGTATAATCTTCTTTCTTTCCATCTTCACATTAAAAATGGCAGGTGTTTTCGTCAACTAGCAATGATGCCTCATTTGACTTACAGATGGGATGGGATGGGGTGTTAAGAAGTGCAATTCGTTGCTTCTTGTGCCTGTGGACAATGATCACATTCCACACATAGTCCAAATGTGACCTAATATCAAGAGTTATGCACTTTTGAAAGCTCAAATTATAATGGCTCTGAACCTGCTTCCTCAATCTACCCAAACAGAAATGTAGCATTTCTAAAAGTATCCACTGTTGTTCCTAATTGTCCCAAGAAAGGGGACATACCTTACAAACTGGTTCATCAAGCTGAGTCAGTCACAGCTAGCATTATGTTCTTCCTCTCATGCTTGGCTTCCTACTTCCCAGATAGTCTCTTTTAGGAGCATCAGTGCAGCCACTTTTGACATTGTCCACCGTGAATGTCCTACCTGTGAAAGCTTCTAAAGCTAGCAGTCCTCAAGGTGCCAGAACAAACTAGGATCTATGCAGAAGTAGGATGAAAAACCCCCTCCCATTTCTGTGCCACCCTTTAGTCACCTCTATCACCCAGGAACCAGGGGCAAATTCTTTTTGTGCTTAAGATTTTATAAAGTCACTCTTGAATATTTTCATCATCTGTAACTATAAGTCTTTTAAGTGGTAGATATTTAAACTCAGTCCAAGGAGATGGATGGTGAATAAACCCTATTTACCCTTCTCATTCTTTCTATTCACAACCAACAATAGCCACCTTCTTCCTCCTCTAATTATAAGCTACAGTTTCATGCATATTGATGAATAGAAAATGACGGGAGTTGTCTATACTAGGACTATGAATTACTAATTTAGCTCCATTACACAAAATTAGCTCTTAACAGGAAAACTCTACTTTACATATTTTTTCCTTCTGTGTTGAAAAAGTTTGAGGCTATTTTGTTACTCTAGGTGAGAAATGACAGTGGCTTGGTTTAGAGGGATGCTGGTAAAGAAGAGTAATGGTTATCGTCAGAGTGTGTTTGAGAGTTTATTTCTGCAATGACCTCAACGTTTTCCCATTGTCCTTTACACCATTGTAGAGCATTTCGGATGTGGTGGTGCTCATATTCTCTTGGTTTGTTTTCAGCTTTGAGTCTAGTTTTAATTGTAAAAACAACTTCATACAGGATTTACACAGGGTGGCACAAATGTGACAGAGTCTGTGAAGTCCAAACGGTCCTGTCCACCATTACAGCAAATTGGGGGCTGGAGAGCCTTCGTTGAAGTCCTCAGGCCTTTTAGACAGAACAGAAATTTCAGGATAAGAGTTTAAATATTTGTAAAAGTCTTCCTCTAACATTTACATGAAAGTTGAATAACGTTTCCCTAATTCCTTTTAACAGTCATTTGTTCAGAGGTAAGGGAGCCGGGTATCCTTCTCTGGTGTTTTTCTCATCTAAAAGATGCAAAATATTGAAATTACCAGGGTAATTCTGCCAAAATACCCATTATTTTTTTTTCTCGTTAATGGATTATGCAACAAATCTTGCCGATTTTACTTCTGAACTTTTCCCTAATGTAGCCTTCCCTTTTGTTATTCACAATACCCACTAAGGCTTTCATCATCTCTTGTCAAGATTACTAAAATAGCCCCTTAACTGGTCTCCTTCCATACTCAGTCCTCTGAAATCTATCTTTTTTACCGCCAAAGAAAGATTTATCTAAACACACAACTTAACTATGCTACTTTTAATTAAATCTCTATTTCCTGCATTATACGATAAAGAAGAAAAAAACTCTGGAATTGAAATTTACAATGGTCATTATTAGGCAATTTTAGGAGTCAAGAATATTTAGTAACATTTCCAATATAGTAAAACCCTTATACATATGAATATATCTTATAGTAAGTATACATTTGAAGACATTAATTTAATATCTTCTACATAGAACAAATACATGCCCTGATTTTCAGTGTTTGCATCAGCAGTTCAGAAATAACTATCTTGAGCTAAAAATGAGACTAAAGAAGCAAAATGATAAAGAACTGGAAATGAGTCACATTTTGAAAAGAAACTTGATTTCTATAATAAAAATTAATGTCCTGGTATCAGTGAGAAATCAATACGAAGCAGATTATGGAGACTATGTTGACAAATAAAATATGGAGAAGCAATGAGAAAGATGTAAGGGAAATATTAGTATAGATCTTGAATAAAAATTATTGGCTGTTCAAAATTTTTTTCAATAATTGAGCATTATTTTAAAGTGCTATCATTCTGCTTAATAATATTGGTCTAAGACACCGTTGAATATCAAATATTCCATTTAATTCATCAACAACATAATTAACACAACAAATTTTGATGAATTCAGTGGAGCCAGTGTTTTGAAGAGGCTGGGAAAGAATGGGGTTAATTTTTCGACATATGAATACCCTGGCACTAGAAGTAGTCCCGCTGTTCCCACATAATGTCGCCAAAGTGTCAATCAATCCCTTAGTCTGTACCATCCTGCCCCAACAAAACTCCTATCTGCATGGCGCTGGGAAGCCAGAAAACCCTAATAGGGTCAAAAGAGTTGTGAGGAAAATGCACAAAAAGGCACTCAGCAAGAAAAGGAGATGAGTCTGCCTGCTTTTAAACTCAGTTGCTACTGATCCTATCTCAGGTTTCTTGAATTTGAGAAACTGATGAGCATCCTAAATGTAGTATTCAAAAGAAGAACCCTCAATAGCTCAAAGAAGAAGTTTCTGTAAGCTCAGGCAGTGGGAGAAGGGAAGTCTTTGCTGCAGCTCCCAGACAGAGTACCTAACTCTGCGCCACAGTCCCTCTTCTCGCTTGCCTGTCATCAATCTGTTTAAGGGGCTAACTCTATAGAGAAAGTCAAATGCTGGAGAATTCATTCGGAAGTAAGATTTTTTGAACAAGATAATTGTATTAGTTATCTATTGCTGAGTAATGAGTAAATTACTCAAAAATTTAGCATCTTAAAGCAATAAACATTTATTATTTCAGAGATTGTGAGGGTCAGGCATCTGGCAGAGGCTTAGTTGGGTGATTCTGGCTCAGAGTTTCTCATGAGGTTGCAGTCAAGCTGCCTCTGAAGACTTGAATTGTTGGGTTGGAGAATGCACTTCAACACTCCTTGTGGGAGTTGGCAGAAGGCTTCAGTTTCTCTCTCCCCTCTTGCATTTTACTATAAGCAGCAAGAGAAACCAGGCAACACGTTTAACACTTTACTTGGAAATCTCAGCTAGATCACCCAGTTACTATAGGCAACAATGTTGTTAAAAATTTTTCCTACTACAGCTTCTTCAAGGGCAACACTGGAGTAGTGATCTAAAGGAAGTTATAGAGAGACCACACAGCTATGTGGGAGAAGAATGTGCCAATTAGAGGAAGCAGAATGCACAAATGCGCTGAAATAGGGATGCTCAGCACGTGCAAGAAATACAACAAAGGTCTGTATGGCTGCAGCAAAACCAGTGAGAGAGAAAGAGAAGGAGGAAAGAGCAAGTAGTCAGATCGTTAGCGGTTTACAGGCTACTGTAAAGATTTTGACTTTTCTCTGACTGAGGGGCGGATGTAAGGGAGGAAATGCAATCTGGCTTAAATTATGAGTCACCCTGGTTGCTATGTGGAGTATACCTGTGTGTGTGTGTGTGTGTGTGTGTGTGTGTGGTTGTGTGTGTGGTTGTGTGTGCGGTGGTGGTGTAAAGGTGAACCAGGACGCCAGTTGGGAAGCTTATTACAGCCCAAGTGAGAGATGATGGTGCCATAAGCTTGGTTCATAACAGTAGAATTAGTGAGAAATTCTTGAATTTTGAATATATTTTAAAGGAAGAATCATAAGATTTGAAGGAACTGATGCTCTATCCAAATTTTAAAACACATCTTGATGAGTATTCAGATGTGCAGATAACATTAGCTTTGAAATAAATGCTAGTTGATATAACGTAAAAAAAGACAGCAAATGTTAAGGATGAATTAATTGAACATAAGTGTTACTGGCTTGAATATCATATATAAGAAGCAGCCAAAATACATTGGACTTTGAAATGAGAAGGGAACAAGAACAACTGAAGAAAAAATTTTCTTCATCTATGACAATCTTTTCAAAATGTCCCATCTCTAATAAAGCAGTGTGTGTTTGCAGGAGAAATTTTAGTATATGCACTCCACATCTCATCATTAGCCACATGGGCCTGGAGGCCATTCCATCACAGTTCTGGAAGTCACGCCCACATTCCTTTTGTGAGCACTTACAGTAGGTCGGAGGCTCTCTTGGTGCTTGGGAAATAGTTTTGCAAAGAAGCAAACATTCCACCCTCTGGAATCTGGAGGATTCATATTAAGTTCTACAAATGAATTGATGACAAAGCGTAATTTTATAACTCTCAAGACTTAAAATCGTTAGCATCTGATTGTAAACCCAGAGGTATGCATGTGCAGAATATCAGATTGTAATCCTGATCAATAGGTCATTGGGCCATTCTGTTTTATGTCTAAAGTTTGACAACATTTTGTTGATAAGTCAACAAAAAACACTTGTGCATCGTACAGATAACTCAACTTCAAAATCAGGTTTGGAAATTGAAGTTCCACTGCACTTTCCTTTATTCATTTTTATACAAGTGAACTGGTTCTAACTTATCATAAAATATATAGACCTAAAGGAAAGTTTGACAGATGAAAAGCATAGATGACACCTGATAATTAATGGAGTAGTAAAAGGTGAGTGCCTTGGTGGCTGGGTCTATCAGATGAGGAATAACTCAGTCACTGAGATTGTATATCAGTAGGCAACCTTCCAATGGTTGTTAGTGCCTAGATTACCTTACCACTAACTACGACTTAAAAATGTTTTGGGGGGGCCAGCCTGGTGGTGTAGTGGTTAAGTTCACGCACTCTGCTTCAGCAGCCTGAGGTTCATGGGTTTGGATCCCAGGCGTGAACCTACACATTACTCATCAAGCCATGCTGTAGCAGCATCCCATAGACAAAATAGAGGAAGAGAGGCACAGATGTTAGCTCAGCAACAATCTTCCTCAAGCAAAAAGAGGAAGATTAGCAACAGATATTAGCTCAGGGCCAATCTTCCTCACACATACACACACAAAGGTTTTGGGAACAGTTACCTTAAAATTTTTAAGGGCAAAGAATCTGTGGAACCTGAGATATTCTGACCAGAAAAGCTGATGGTTGGAAACAGTATTTCAAAGACAAATTTAAAGTAGATAGTAGTACCATTTTTATCTCTTTAATTGTTTTTGTACTGAATATTCAGTAGAAGTGCTTTCAATTTTATCCTAAGGTAAAAATCGCTCAGGACAGATCTCAGGTATGGAGAAGGCCTTCAATTTCTTTTAGGTATGGCCCAGGACCACTGACTGCCATCTGTCCCGTGAGTCTATTCTGCATCTATTTATGCCCTAACCCATGTGTAAGAAGAAACTATTTAGTCACTGAGGATTATTCCCCAGCACCTCCAGTCATCCTTCAATTGTGAGTAGTCCTCTCCTATGCTCCTTTTGGATATTGTTACGGCATCTAGTAGTACAATTTATCGCCATTGTCTGTGATGTAGTACCAGCCATGTTCTTAGAATATTTATTAGCTAATTATTAAATTTGCAAGGAAACTTTTCACCTGGAGTTGTAAATATAATCTGAGTGGTATTGGAGGTAGTTCTGGGAATGGAGTAGGACTTGATAAAGTGTTTTTTAATGATAGACATCATCATTTTATGGAATACGTCCGCATTATAAATCTTGTTCTAATGACCAAAGTAGTCTTGACATTTATTCCTTTTACAAAACAAGCCCTGTTGTTCCAACACGTGCTTGAAGAATGGCTAGATGCTACACGTATTTAAGGGGATATGTTGCTTGGAGGCTAAGGATTTTTTTTTTTTTTTCTGCTTTATCTCCCCAAACCACCCCTGTACACAGTTGTATATCCTAGTTGCAGGTACTTCCACTTGTGGGATGTGGGACGCCGCCTCAACGTGGCCTGATGAACGGTGCCATGTCCGTGCCCAGGATCCGAACCCTGGGCCGCCACAGTGGAGCGCGCGAACTTAACCACTTGGCCACGGAGCCGGTCCCCTAAGGATTATTTTTAAAAGAGGGTACCAGGGCATTTTTTTTCTTCCCCTCCTGTAATACCTCAGTCCTTAGTTGCTGACTTCACGCTCATTTTTAGGGACAAAGTTATAATGGGATCCTTGGGGTAGTATGATAGTGCCAATGGAAGCTTCAGATTCACATTTAATTGATATTAATAATAATCGAATTAATACTATTTACCAGGCACTGTGCTGAGTACTTTCACAGATTACCTCATTTAGTCCAAACAAGCAGGCATGATTGAGTCCTGCTGTTCAAAGATGGAGCTAAAGCTTGGATAAATAAAGTAACTAACTTGAAGCATCACAGAGTCTGTTTAGACTCAGGTTTTTATTCTCAGTCCAGTATTCTCTGTCTTACTACACAGATTCACGTATTATTCTGCAAGAATTCATGGCCTGACCTTTAGCCTTAAACACCTGTGACAGTTATCATCAGAGATGACCTGCTAATCCTATTGTGTTCTAGGTTACTATTTCTAGAATGCCATTTTAGTCTGAGAATTAGGGGGCAACAGTAAGCACCCAACTACATTTCACAATTAACGATTCAGAATCTTCAACATTCTTACAGCCAGAGCTTCCCTTTTAAATGATAGATTTTTGTTTCAATTTGTCAGGGGTTTGAACAAAAGCTAAGATGGGAGCTTGGCTTCCTCAAATTGAGCTAGATTAAATTATATCTTGTCTTCATTCTGCCATGCAACGGCCTGGAATTATAAATAGTAGTAATGTGATTGCCCTTGTTCACTTTGATATACACATGACTACTAAAACCAACCTAAATTAATTAAACAAGTTTTAATTTGATTTTTAACCTTTTAAGCAGCCTAAAATAAGAGAGAAGATCTAATTTGGAAAACAGAGATGCCCACGATGCCGGATCAAATTTAATACGTATAACAAGTCAGATATTAACTTGACTGGAGACACATTTCTATGGACCAATTTCTGCCCTAAAGAGAGATCAAAAATGTTAATCCTGTACCTGAGAGGCTTGGAATTAGGAAATGTTTATTGATAGACCAAGGAATCTGGGTTCAGACTCAGTGGATAATTCGTCTGCTCCAGAACGTACACTTATTTTCTATGAAAAACCATCTAGCTTTCTTTTCTTTACTTTTATTTATCTTAATTTGCATATCTTTCTATACACCACACTTGGTAGGAAGATTTTACTGGAGGTAATACTGGAGGTGGAATAGAACCTGACAAAGTGTTTTGAATTTCTTAAAAAGGAAATATGTGATCTATTAACAAAAGTGTCAGTGATGATGATGATGATACCATTTGCTGAATGTTGACTATGCACCAGACCCTAAGATTTTTAAGTGTAGTAACTTATTTAGTACTTATTGAAACCCCACAAGATGGATTAGTATTATCACCTCTATTTTAACAATGAAAAAACAAGTGACATTTTTCCCAATTAACTGAACCCAATTAATGCTAGAGGCATTGTCCTCTTTTCTTATTTGTTTGTCATCATCCAGCAGAACCATGTATTCAACAAATGTCTACTGAGTTGATTCTAGAGGTACAAAGGTGAACATGACATATACCCTTACCTCAAAGGGCTTAAAATTAAACAGGAAGCAAATATAAGAAGGTATAAGTTCTACCTATGGATAAACTACAGGGTACCATGAGAGTCCATAGGACGGACTCATAATTTTCTCTTAACATTCACGTAGAGAGAGACAAACATGCACTAATTTTTAAAAATATTATATGTCTGATGGTAATAAGTGTTTTGTAAGAAACTAAAGTAGAGAAGGAGAATAGGGAGGTCCTAGGTGAGTAATGGTGGGGCAATTTTAAATAGGAAGACCAGGGAGAAAAAGTCTCTGCAAAGAAACATATCTGACTAAAAACCAAACACTGATGAGACAGAGGCATTCCAATACTCACAGAAATGTCAGTCTCATTGGAGAGGAAAGAGAGAACAAATGCCAAGGACCTGAGGCAGAACGATTCCTGAACTGTTGGTGACACATCACATGTCAAGGAGGCAGAGTGGTTGGAGGGATGCGAGTGAGGAGTAAAAAGAGGTGAGACCAGAACAGGAACGGAAGTGCCAGATCCTGGTAAGAATTTGTAGGCTATTATAGGTTTTTCTTTTCTTTTTTATTGTTTGTTTGTTTACTTGTGCTCAGAAGTGAGATGATGAATCATTAGAAGGCTGTGAGCAGAGGAGCAAAATAATTTGTGCTCTATTTTTAAAGGAAATTTTATCTACTGCATTGAGTACAGATTGTAGAGCAGTAAGGGAGGGAGCTGGAGACCAGTTAGACCAAGGCAGGCTGATGAGACATGGAAGGGGAGGCAGAGATTACGATTAATGATGTTGATAAGATGAAAATAAAACTCAAGGTTTATTCTAATTTACACATTAGTGACAAGATGATTAACCATACTGCAAACATTCAATCATAGAAAATATCTTATCTTGCCTTATGCTTAAGCATTTCTGTGGCCGATAAACTCAGTTAATATTAATCAGAACAAGATAATTCAATTCTTTGCCTCCTGAAATCAATAACTTTAGTTAATACCATTGGCTCAAACTACTGAGGTAACTACCTCTCAAAAATTTGTTAATGATTAGATATTCCTGTAAAAAAATGAGCTTTGATCCTTAGCCCATGCCATACACCAAGATTAATTTGAATCGACGATGGCTACAAATGTTAAGTTAAAACAATAAGACTACAAGAGGAAAACATAAGAGAAAAAACTTCACAACCTAGAGGTAAATTAAAATTTCCTTGATAAGACTCAAAAAAGCAAAGCCATAGAAAAATTGATAATTGAACTTTTTTTGTTGTTGTTGGGGAAGTTGGCCCTGAGCTAACATTTGTTGCCAATCTTCCTCTTTTTGCTTGAGGAAGATTGTTGCTGAGCTAACATCTGTGCCAATCTTCCTCTATTTTGTATGTGGGATGCTGCCACAGCATGGCTTGATGAGTGGAGTATAGGTCCATGCCTGGGATCTGAACCCATGAACTCTGGGCCACCAAAGCAGAGCACACAGACTTAACCACTGCACTACCAGGCTGGCCTCTAATTGAACTTTTTCAAAATGAAAATGACTTGCTCTTCAAAAGACAGAATTAAAAAATGAAAAGACAGAAGTGGTGTGAGGATACACATATATCCTCATAGAATTATATTATACATATGAAATGCAATTCTGGGACGATATATATCCTCCCAGATCTCTGTCTCTCTCTCATATGAGAGAGAGATTGATATGTGTCGATAAATGTGTTGATATATTTATCAATATATATCAACAGAATTTTATATAGACTATATAAAGAACTCTTAAAACCAAAACCAAAACAAACAACCTAATATAAAATAAGCAAAGTATTTGAACAGAATTTTTAGCAAAAAAGATATACAAATGACATAATAAACACATAAAAGGATGTGTCACAGCATGAGTTGCCTGGAAAATGCAAACTAAAACCATAATGAAACATTACTATATAGCTCATGCAACTATTAGAATGGTTAAAATTGTAAAAGTCAGACAATGCCAATTGTTGGCAATGATGTGCGCCAACTGGAACCCTTATACATTGCCAGTAAGAACGGAAAAATAAGATAACCACTTTGGAAAAGAATTTTGACATTTCTTATACATTTAAACATAAACTTATCATAAAACTCCCAAGAAAAATGAAATCATATGTCCACTCAAAGAGGTGGTACATGAACATTCATGGCAGCTTTATTTATTATAACTAAAACCTGGAAACAATCCAAACATTCAACAGCTGGATAGATCAATTATGGCCTATTCAAACAATGAAACACAATTCAGCCATACATGGATATGAACCGCTAATGTACTCAACAACATGGATGAATCACCAAACCATTATGGTGAGTGAAAGAGGTCAAACACAAAGACAACATACTGTGAGATTCTGGAATATGACTCTCTAAAAGAGACAAGTCTAATCTCTCCTGGCAGAGAGCACACTAGGGTTTACCTGGGTTTGTGGCGTAAGGAAGGGATTCATGAGGAAGGACACAGTAGGGTTGCCAGATTTAGCAAAAAGAATACAGGATGACCACTTAAATTTGAATTTCAGATAAAAAGTGGATTTTTTTTTTTCTATGTCTCAAATATTGCATGAAACATACTTATTTTTTTAAATTTTGGGCATCCTGGGATCTTGCTGTGGTGATGGAAATGTTCTAAATTTTGGTTGTAGCAATGCTTACATAGGTTTATGCTTTGTCTAAATACATCTAAATATACACTTTACTATTTATAAATTAGTCCTCAATAAATTTTTTAAAAATCCTGTGCAGTTGTTAACAAAGATTACTAGATAAATGAAGGCAGATGAAATCAATTACCATAACCAAAAAGCATTCCTCAAAATAAAACTGTTATTACCATAAGGTTAAATTTTGTGTTAGAAGTGAAAAATTTGTAATACTTCCAGATTACTGAGTCTCAATCCTAGAGATTCAAGGTGCAAAGCTGACTGCAGGACATAGCTGCTTATTAAAGGTCAAGTATTCTTTCCACTTACATGGTGGACTAGGTGTCTAGAAAATTCTTCCTAAAGTTCTGATTTGTGTTTCTACTTTTCAATACATGGCTGAGTCAGCAGAAAGAAAGGGGAATAGACTAGAAGTAAAAAGAAAACCCAGATCCTGACAGAAAAAACAATTTTCATTTGAAGTATCCCCTGGAAGCACCTGCCACCCACTGCTGGCCTTCAATTTGGTTTTAACTTTCTAAACTTATGGAGGTGAAAGAGAGAGAACTCGAGCCTGAAAAGCTTGGGGACTTGGATAAGAAAATCCCATAACAAGTCAGGGGAGTAGGAAGGGCTTCCAGATAGGTGACATCCATGATGAATTAAGTAGTAAAACAAACAAACAAACAAAACTTGGTCTAAGATAGGCTGAGAACGTGCTTCATTCTCAACATTGGCTCTAGGAGGAGGAAAACAAATACGTTCCAGAATCTACCTACTTGCACACAGAGGGTTGAGACCAGAATTCTACTCGCTTACTAGCCTTGAAAACCTTTAGCAAACTTGCCATTTAAAATGGCTCTGGAGTGGTGCCTGGTAGAAGCAAAGGCATGGGATCTTTGGAAAAACACAGCTAGACATCAATCCAGACATCAGACATTCTCAGATCAGGAGTTTCAGAAAACACAATTCCAATTTAAAAATATAAAATTTATGAGCAAACAAATCACCTTGAGTAAGACTGAGCAGAAAAAACAAACGACCAGACTGACAAAGCTTGTAGATATCGAGTCATCAGCTATCATAAGATGCTAAAAATAGCATGCTTAATATTTTTAATCCAGAATTATTGCAATTTTGACTAAACAAGAAGAAAATATTTTTTAACATAAAGGAAAATAAAAAACAATATGTCAGAATGTCTAGAAATTAAAAATATAATGATAAGAATTATAAACTCAATAGATGGAATAAATGGCAGAATACACTCAGCTAAAGAGAGAATTGGTGAACTGGAAGGAGAGGTACATGAATTACCAGAATGCAGTACAGAATGAAAAAAGCGGGAGAGAACAAAGAAAGATTAAAACCATGAAAATAAAATCAAAGGATATTTACGTCTTGCAATTGAAATTACAGATGGACAAAGATAAAAAGAAGGCATTAATAAGCAACTAGGAAGAAAATGTTTAATCTACATAAAAATATGATAATTAGACTAACAGGTAACTCCTCGAGGACATTTATGGGAATCATAAAAGTTTGGAATAACATCTTTAAAGTGATTTAAGAAAATAACAATAAACCTAGGATCAAATACCCAGAGAAACTACCTTAAGAATGAAGGGAAACCAAAGATATTTTCAAAACAACAAAATTTGAGAGAATTTATACCCAATACATATTTTGTCAATGGACTTCTAATGATGTACTTCAGAAAAATGTATTTCTTATGAGTAATGATCAAAACAGAAACTAGAGATAGTTAATACTGACTGATAAGGAAAATGTTACATGCCCCAAAACCTAACGTACTTATAGAGAAATGTATACACTTAAATGCTTATATTAGAACTTGCATTAGAAAAGGAGAGAACATAAATATTAATAAGCAAAGCCATGTATTTGAATAAATAGGAAAATATGATAAATAAAAATTAAGCAAATAAATATTAAAACATTAATAAAGGAATTGGAAAATAAGGTAAGATAGCACCATCAAAGCCAACAAAATTACAAACCTTTAGCAAGATGAATCAAGGAAAAAAAAAGAGAGAAAGAGATGACACAAATAACTATTAAGATTGAAAAGGGAACATCCCTATCAACAAAGTTATTAAAAACATAAAATCTATGAAACATTTATGCCAGAGATGTTTAAACTTAGGTGAAAACAATCTGAGTTACTAAAAAATAATTAGAAGTTCTGAATTATTCTTAGTCTTAAAACAAACTCAGTGGTTTAAAAATGCCCTACCACAAACAGTAGTTTTTATACTTGAGTTCTACCAAACTGTGAAGGAAGAGTTCAAGCCAGCCTTATCCAACATCTTTTACAGACCGAAGTGAGCAAACTCCCAAGGCATTGGGGGAGGTTACCAGAGCATTGACTGCAAAACCTGAAAAATACGATAAAAGAGTATTATTAGCTATCTCACGTAAGAACGTTGTTTCAAATAGCTATCCTAAAATATTACCAAACTAATTCAGAAATGTATTAAAAATACATTAGAACCAATTTAGTTTATTCCAAGTACACAAGGATCAGAAAGTCTGTGAATATAACTTACCACATTAACAAAAATAAATAAATAAAATGATTGACTATGTTGTTATCGTAATTAATGCAAACCAAAAATTCAAGGGAATTTTTTTTAATTAATAAGACTATCTGGAGGAAAAATATACAACAATATTATATTCTATGATGAAACATTAAAATATTCCCTATAACATCAAAGTGCTTACAATCACCGCTTCTATTTAAGATTACTCTGGATAGTCCTGTGGTCCCCATACTTTAATAAGAACCTGAATCATCCAAGGATCTTGTTAAACGCACACTCTGACTCAGCCCATCTAGGTGTGCCTGAGACTCTGCATTTCTAGCAAGTTCCACAGTGATGTCAATGCTGCTTGTCTGAGGACTTCAGTTTAGTAGAAATACCCCAGCCAGTGGAGCAAGGCAAGAAAAAGAGAGAAAAGTTAAAAAATGATTAAGAAAAGGAAAAGACTCTAGCTTTTCCGAGTTGATATAATTTTCTACATGGAAATATTGACGGATTGTGTAGTAAAATTATTAGAACTGATAAGGCAGTCTAGAAATATTCCCAGACACAAATACAATAATTAAATCTAATTATATTCCTATATTAAACTTGCAGTTTTAAAATTCAATTCTAAATAATATGCTTATGTTAGCAACAGAAAAAAAAATATCTAGGATTGAAACACACAAGTGTGCAAGAACATTATGCAGAAAAGTGAGAAGATTTTGAGCAATATTGAAGAATCCTTAGGGGCCAGCCTGGTGGGGCAGTGGTTAAGCTGGTGTGCTCTGCTTTGATGGTGCTAGGTTTGTAGGTTCGGATTCCAGGCACAGACCTACACACTGCTCAGCAAGCCATGCTGTGGGCAGCATCCTACATATAAAATAGAGGAAGAGGGGCACAGATGTTAGCTCAGGGCCTATCTTCCTCAGCAAAAAAAAAAAAAAAAAAAGAAAACCTTAAAAAATTGGGTAAACTTAATATGTTCATGAATAGAAAGCCAACGTTATGAAGATGTCAAGTCTCCCCAGAGTGATCTGCAGATCCAATGCATTTCAGTCACAACACCAAAAGCTTTTTTTTAAAATAGAAATTGACAGGCTGATTCTAAAATTAAAAGAGAAAGGAACGGGCTTAGACAAGACTATCCTGAAGGAAGAGAACAAAATGGAGAGATTCATTCAAACAATATCAGCTCATAAAACTAGAATAACCAAGGCAATATTGGTTCATGAATAGACTAATAGAAAAATGGGGGAAAAACAGGGAACATAGAACCAGACACATGTAGATTCTTGAAAAGCTAGTATGTTATGGAGATGGTTCTGTATATCAAAGGTAATCAATGAGCTATTTGATAAATTGTGTCGGGATAAATGTTTATATATATATATGTAAAGTCCTTGGTTCCATTCTTTTCACCATGCAAAAATTTAATTCCAGAGAGATTAAAATGTTAATATGAAAGACAGAAACACAAAACTATCAAAAGGCAATATGAGAAAAGATGTTTCTGATTTCAGAGTGGATATAAATTTCTAAAGATGAAAAATAAAGAAACTATTTTAACAAAGAAAAGATGTAAAAGTTTGAAAAAGCCTAAATTAGAATAGATAAGCATTAATTAGGGGAAGATGTTTGCACCATAAATAACTAGCAGAGTATCTAGAATACACAAAACTCATAGCAACCAAGGAGAAAAAAAAAACAAATAGGAAAAAAATTCTGGAACAAAAACTCTGCAGACAAGAAAAATTATTATGCAAATCAACACATGAATCTCATTAATTATTAGGGACATAGAAATTATAAATACAAGAAGAAAAAAATTATGCCTGCCTGCTTGGTGAAAATGAAAGTGTCTTATTCAAGCATTGATTAGGATGTTGAAAACCCTAGGACTACTTATACACCATTAATGGGAACATATAATTATTCTCTACTTGGGAAATCATGTTAGAAAACAATTTAGAATTGTTTTGTAAAGCTGAAGATAAATATCTCTGATGGCCCAGAAATTTCACTCTTAAGTTCATATCCTGGAGAGACTCAGATACGTGCACTGTAACAAAAATACACAATGTTCAAAGGAGTATGATTTTGAGAAGCAAAAGAATTAAATCAACCCAAATGTTTTTAATAGTTAAATGTATAAATGAATCACGATGCCTTCATGTAATGTAACACTATAAGACAGATAAACTGAAAGAATTCAAGCTCCACTTACCAATCTGAATGAATGTCAAAAATATAACGTAAAGTAAAATGTATTCTTATAAAAGAATACATAGTATTTTTTCCATTTATGTTAAGTCAAAAACAAGCAAAAATGGATATTAGATGCTAGGAAGATTCATAAATGTAAGGGAAATGTATAAGGACAAGTAAAGGTGTGGCACGTACTGAGCTCTTTAAAGGTACTAATTATGCTAGTTTTTGTAAGCTGTATATTGGATACAAAGATGTTTGTAAATTATTCTTTATCTTGCACTTATACATATAAATTATTTATTATTTTAAATGTGTGATATATTTCTATAAATGTACGTGTTAAAAAGATCAAGTGAAATATTATAACGGCATTCTTCTTTATGAGAAAGCAATGAAAAAACAGCATTCTTTACCATGTGCTCCCATCTGGTTTAAATACAGAAATTCTTAGTTCTCTTTGTACTGAGACTCTGAGGCTCAGTGTAATCCGGGCAAACTTCATCACTTCGTGCTTGTGATTTTCTTTTGCAAGACGTAATGCATATTTTTCCTGCATCTTGAAGAATGCCAGGGACCCAAACTGAGACTACTTTAAAAACAAAACTAACGACTTCTTATCTGTTCACTATAGGACTTCAACTCTCCTAAGAAAGATTCTTGGATTGCTCATAAGCCTTTACAACAGTTTTTCAACAAAACAAATCTTTCCAGTTTTTGAGCTTTCACTACCATCATTTAGTAACAACATCTGGCATGCACTTTAGTTTTCAAAGCTATTTTGTATTTGCGATTTCATTTTAGCCACGTAACACCCTCATGAAACAGTGAAGAATTGTTAATACCATTTAACAAAGAGAAAAGTGAAAGTCAGCATGCTAGGAACATCTAAGTTTAGTTAATCATCTAGCATCAACCCATTATTCATTATATCATAATAGACACTGTAATTCAGTTTCTAAATGTCTTGAAAATATTCAACCAAAGTGTTCTCTTTTATTCAGAATATTTTTTTTATAAGAGCAACAGTTTTCAAGTTATTGACATTGTCAACTATGTGGCTGTTTTGAAAACATTTTAAAGATACTTAACCTCTTTCAGTAAGAGAAACCATCTCTCTCATTTTTGTATATAGACAACTGACATCTACAAAGAGTGAAATTTGCTTAAGGTCACAAAATAATGTGAGATCCTAAAAAACGTCATTGCATTTCTATTATTTTATTTTTTAAAAACTAGTTTTCTAGGGAGTAGAATTAAGCTGTTGAGTATTTTAGGCAGTTGGAAATAGAGTAAAAACTTAATGTGAAGCTTCATTTATTGAATCCCCTTAAATAGCAGCTTAAAGAGATAAGTGCTGCCTATATAATCCTGGATTTTTAACTCCTAAGCAAGAGTAATTCTATACTTCTGCTTTTTTTTAACCTCCATCTACTTTCTGATACAATTAGTTAACAAGACTTTTTTCTTCCTCATAAAATTGTCTAAAGTCTGTCTTCCATCTCCATTTGCCTTTTCAAGATCTCATTATTTTTTCATATTAGTCAGGGTTCTCCAGAGAAACAGAATGAATAGGCTATGTGTATGTGTGTATATACATATACAGATATACATATGAGAGAGAAAATTATCTTAAGGTATTGGTTCCAGCAATTGTGGAGGCTTGACAAATCCAAAATCTGGTGGGGTAGCCTGGCAGGCTGGAGACTCAGGCAAGAGTTGCAGTCTGCTTGCAGAATTCCCTCCTGCTTGAGAGAGGTCACCCTTTGTCCTATTAAGGCCTTCAGCTGATTAGATGAGACTCAGCCACATTACGGAGGGTAACCTGCTTTACTTGAAGTCCGTCAATTTAAATGTTAAACTCATCCAAAAAACAATTTCAAGAAATATCCAGAATAACGTTTGAACAAATATCTGAGTGCCATGGCCTAGCTAACACAGAAAGTTAACCATCACAATTTTGAATGCTCTAGACTCCAAATCATCCCCTACATATTCTCCGTGCTTACAGTGTAATTCATTTTAAGTACATACTTTACATTTCTGTTAATCCATCTAAAATATAAATCTGATGATGTCCCCTTTTAATAAACACTATTGACTGAATGTTTATATCCCCCCAAAATTTATATGTTGAAATCCTAGCCCCACCTTGATCTTGGAATTCTCAGCCTCCAGAATTGTGAGAAATAAGTTTATGCTGTTTCTAAGCCAGCCAACCTATGATATTCTGTTACAGCAGCATGAGAGAACTAAGACAATAATTTCCCACTAAGACAATTAGAAAAACTGTACAAATTATTTTTTAGAATGCTTGAAGATACCAAAGGGATAACAAGATAGATTGGTAACCTTAGGAAGATCTTGAAGAGGGTAGAGTTTTATCAACGGTGTTGAGTCTGGCATTTGGTCAGAAAATGGAAAACCTGTCCACTCTGTTATCCTCTGCCCTGCCCTGCAGCAGCTTCTGCTCCCACAGCTTCTTCCATGATCATCTGTTCTTATTCCGAAAGAGAGCAGGTCATCGCAAGCGAGAAATCCAAATGTTTGCCCAGTAGCAATGACGAAAGCCACTCTCTAAGCTAGTTACAGTGCTTCGAGTACTGTTCAATATTTTTATTCCGTGGACCATGCATTGCCTGTCAAGAGGTTATAAATTCTTTTGTCTTTTAGAATAGAAGATACTCAAGTAATTATTCAGAGGACTAGAGCTTCTGTGGCTCAATGAGATATTTAGCTCTGTAATTTACAGCACTCCACAAATCAGCCAATTGGTATTCCCAAAGTAGGAAACAGAAAAAACAGCTCAGATTTTTCTACTTCTTCTTCCTAACTTACTGCATGGAAAACTAAGCCCTATAGGCTATGATTTTCTAGAAATACTGTGAAGAACACTCCTTAGCCAATGACCTCAGCTTTTAGCTTTGGGGTAAATGATCTTAAAGATCATTAAAGAAGTAGTCTTTAAAAAATGTTGTTTCATGCATTTTGGAATTACAGTCCAAATGGATCATTTATTAAAATATTTATAATAAGAGAATCTGGAAATGATTATGAAATGTGTTATATTTGATAACAAAATGATTTTAACTCAACTAACAATTTTTAAATTGAGATTTTTGCTCAGTTCATATTCTTTGGTTGGTTTGTTTGCCTGAACCAAGATAATTTGAGATTCTGATAAAATTTAGAAGGTAATCAATCTGTTTATATAGTCAAAAAGAAAGGACAAATTAAAATCTGTGCATGAAGACTAAAAAGAAAAGTTTTGCAACCTTCCTGTGATGTTTATGTGCAATCAAGTAGTTCAACCAAAAGCAGCATTTAGAAATAGAAATCCCTTAGAAGCTTAAAAATGTGGAGGAGGATGTTTCGTATTTGGGAAAATCAGTTTTAGTTTCCACAAACAAATTAAGAATTTGAGCAATAAATGTAGGAAGCGATTGCCACTTCAGTGATTAGAAAAGCAATGAAACAAAACCTCACCGAATACTTCTCTTGCAACAGGCACTTTAAAGTAAAATTTTCATCATAATACTTAAAATTAATCATCTTGTAAGGTTTTACACTACCCATTTTCCAGACAGATGTAGTGAGAGACTAAGTCATTTTCCCAAGTTAACTCAGGGAGTAAGTAATGAAATTAGATTCTAAATCGTGTTCTGTTTGAAAATTATGGCCTTGCTAATCACTCTAGGAAATTTCTCTGGAGTTGACTATTTCCGTGTAGCTTCCTTTGTCTTAAGTATCTTCAATTTGTCTGAATTTTAAAATTATTTTTAGCCCAATGATAATTTTTAGACAGCATAATTTTGGTGAATGTGGATTTGAGGAATGGAGGATCAGAACAGTTAGTAGACACAGACACTGAATGCGGAACCAAAATTATCCAGCCAATCTTACCTCACCTTCTCACCAGTTATCTATTTTTCCAAATACTTAGAGAGATTGCAAGGTTTAAAATTTTTGTTTAAATATACATTGTGAAAAGTTTCAAATGTTAAAAATTGAATCTTGAATACCACAGATATACTGTGTATCCGTTCATGGACTGTATGTATATCTGTGATTTATAATAAAAAAGAGTAAGATTTTTGGGGCCCCCAAGAACCAATTTTTGCTCCTAAGAGTGTTATGGCCCCCAGTGAGACTGTATGACCTATATTATGGCCACTTTATTCCCAATATTATTTATTTGTGTCTTCTTTCATTTTCTCTTGAAAATCTTTCCTGGGGTTGTTCTATTTTTCAGCCTTTTCAGAGGACCAATTTTAGGCTCTTTTGGTCGCAGTTTACCTTTTTATACCCTATTTCATTAATTTCTGCTTTTACCTTTATTAGCTTTTCTTCTACTTTCTTTGATTTTACACTTGTGTTCTTTATTGGTAAATTTTTAAGTGATTAAACACTTTGCGTTTTGAAATTTTCCTCCAATATAAATATAAGTTCAGTTACATCCTGCCATCTTTAAAGTAATATTTTCATTATAGCTAATAGTTACCAAGCACTTACTGCTTTCGAAGATCTGTGGGAAAGTTTCACATATTTTAGCTTATTTAATCCTCACGTCAACAGCTTAAGTCAATAGCGTTACTTTCTTCCTTTTCGCAGGAAACAAAGAAAAGTAAAACAACTAGGTTCAGGAAACACAGCTGATAAATCCTGGGGGTAAGATTCAACCAGGTGGTATGAACCCTGACTCTAGATTGTTAACCATTTATACTATACCATGTTTTCTTTTTTCATTATTATTTTTAATTGAAGTACGAGTTTATTAGAAGTCTTTTTTTGTTTCTCTATGTATGTGGCTTTTAGTTATCAATTTCATATATTTATGACAAACAATCGGAGAACATGTTTAAGTAAGAGCAATTATTTCAAATAAGTGACCCAGTACATGGTCTTCTTTAAAGTTTCATGCTAACTTGAGAATTATATATTCATTTTCTTAGTTAATGAGGACAAGTTGCTATCCTCGTCATTAGATAATTCTTATTAATCTTTTTGTTCAAGTCTTCCGTTTCCTTACATCTTTTGTCTGCTTGTGGAATGGATACTTGAGAATTACATAATAAATTTTTTTCTCTCTTACCGTGGATTTTATACTTCTCTTATGTTTAATTATGTTGATATGAGCTACGTACAGTATGAAGCTACGTTATTGCAGGCGTTCAAGGCTGTTAAATCTAACTGTTGAATATGCATTTTATCATTATGTAATGAACCACCTTCATGTTACCTAAGCTTTTGCCTTAAAAATGTGCTTTCCATGACATTTTCATATCAGCTTTCTTTCAGATTGGTTTTGTCTAGTATATCCATCTCCAATCTCTTCTTTTCAACTTGGTCATTATTTATTAAATTATTTTGTATTTTGTTATATCTATTACTCTTATTTCTAAAAGATCTATTAGGTTCTATGATAGTCAATTTTATGTGTCAACTTGGCTAGCCGGTGGTAATAAGTTTTTGGTAAATACCAATCTAAATGTTGCTGTGTGAGAATTTTTTGATGTGATTAACATTTAAATTAGTAGACTTTGAATAAAGCCCATTACCTTCCATAATGTGGGTGGGCCTTATCCAGTCAGTTGAAGGTTTTGAGAGAAAAATCTGAGGTATCCCAAGGAAGAAGAAATTCTGCCTCAAGTCTGCCTTTGGACTCAAACAGCAACATCAGCTCTTCCCTAGATCTCTAGCCTACCATACCATTCTGCAAATTTCAAATTTACCAAGCCCCATAGTTGCATATATATATATGCATACATGTATATCCACATATATATAAACATAACAATATATATAAATATACACACACACTCATATTATCTATATATACACACATTCTATTGGTCTTGTTTCTCTGGAGAACACTAATACAGATTCTTTGCTCAACCTTGTCTTGACCTAAAATAAAATCATAGAAAATATATTTTAGTTTCTCATTTATTCATTTCCATCTCTCATTTATTTATTCATTTAAACATACTCATTTTGTAACCTGTATCTGGTTCATTATTGAAATTTTTGTCTAATTCTGTTATTTGTGAGTTTTGTTTTTTTATTGACTCTCTCTCATCATGCCTTATTTCCTGACATATTTAAAGTTTGGACTGAGCTTATGTTTTGTGGGAAATCTATGTGGTCTTGGTTAAGGGAAGTCTCTCTGAAAAGGATTTGAATTGGCCCAAGGGCCCACAGGAACTACCCTTATGAGAACAGTTTAAATTCCTTCCTTGATTTGAGGTTTCCTGTATCATGCAGGTACTATAAATTTGAACCTCAAACCCACATAAGACAAGCCTGATGTTGTAATACTTATGGGAGACTTTATTTTCCACCAAAGCACAGGCCAAGACAGACATGCTTATTTTGTAATCTTCTTTTCCCAGTGGGTAGTATTTTTTTCTATTTTATGCTTTCACTAAAGGTAGAGCATTTTGATGGTTCCAGTTTTATTTAAGAGTCTCAATTCTAAGTTCCCATCTCGAGTAGGTTAAAGGCCACTGTATGGTCAAAATGATGCCTTTAAAACACTCTTCCTAGTTTTTGGGATGACCAATCCCCTCACGACAGCTAGACCTTCAAATTCCCTCTCTGATTTTTAGGTTGGTCTTCATTTACTGTCTCTGTGGGATTTCTTTTATGTTTTTAAAATCTCAGCTGTGCTGAGAAGCATATATATTTTATTCAGCATTTCTACCTGGTTTATATCAAGATATTTTGCAAGATATATAGTCTTGAGGTAATTTTTTCCTAAGCTTTTTAAAATTAATGTCTTGGGGCTGGCCCAGTGGTGCAGCACTTAAGTTCGGACGTTCCACTTCTTGGCAGCAAGGGGTTCGCCAGTTCGGTTCCCAGGTGCAGACATGGCACCGCTTGGCAAGCCATGCCGTGGTAGGCGTCCCACATATAAAGTAGAGGAAGATGGGCAGGGATGTTAGCTCAGGGCCAGTCTTCCTCAACAAAAAGAGGAGAATTGGCAGATGTTAGCTCAGGGCTAATCTTCCTCAGAAAAAAAATAAATAATAAAATAAAATTGATGTCCTTGGTGGAACAAAAACAATTTTAGTCTTAATTGTTAGTATTAGTCTTTTGAATTCTAAAGTCAATTTTAAAATTTGTAAATTTTTTTAATATATGTAATTATCTTAAGCATAAAAATAAAATAAATGTTGTTTTTTCCCGTCACTTCTCCATGCCTTACACACTCTCTCAATTCCATTAATAGAAGAATTCCTTTCTTATTCTTTTGTTATTATTAATAAACAATGGAGAATATGTATAAAATTGAAACTTCTCATTTCTTCATTGAGTCCCAAGTTTTTGTGAACACTCTTGTGAATAATTTTCAAAATATTTTATAAATCATTTTAGAACAAATTAAAACAATGTTTTAAATTATAATGATATTTAAGTTTGTATAGAGGGATGAAAATAAAGTATAGATATGATTTTGAAATTATACTATTGCATTAATTTCTCTGTTGTGACAGTTGTCACAGTATGAATTTGTTTCATTTTTGATCTAGTCTCTCTGAGGTGTCAAGTAAACAAAATAAGGATGAAACTCACTGTCCACTTCATTCCTATGAAAGACATTTCCCTCAATTTCCAAAAAATGTTCTGGAGTATCTGTGTGAGCAGGTTTAAAAAATAGTGTCAGAAATGAACACGGCTTAGGTAAAAGAGCCACCTCAGATCAACCTGGAGGACATTATGTGCTAAATGAAATAAGCCAGACACAGAATGAAAAGTGCTGCATAATCTCATATGTGGAATCTAAAAAGGTCAAATTCATAGTGAATTAATAGAGTAGAATGGGGGGTTACCAGGGAAGGAGAGGTGGGGGAAATGGGGAGATGTTGGTCAAAGGGTACAAAGTTGCGATTATGCAGGATGAGTGAGTTCTATAAATGTAACGTACAGCATGGTGAGTATAGTGAATAATACTATACAATCATGCATCACTTACCGACAGGAATATGTTCTGAGAAATTTGTTGTTAGGCGATTTTGTCCTTGTATGAACATCATAGAGTGTTTTTACGCAAACCTAAATGGTATAGCCTACTACACAGCCAGGCTGTATGGTACTAACCTTATGGGATCACCGTTCTATATGCGGTCCATTTTAGATGAAACGTAGTTATGTGGCACATGACTGTGTTGTAATTGGAAGTTTGCTATAGAGTAGATCTCAGGTGCTCTCACCACACACACAAAAAATATGGTAACTATGTGAGGAGATGGCTATGTTAATTAGCTTGACTGTAGCGATCATTTCCCTATATGTATATTTCAAAACATCGAGTAGTATAACTTAAATATACACAATTTTTATTTAAAAAATAAACATGCCTTAAGACAAGTTCCACTTTGTAGATTTCCATTGACTCTATGTATCCAACAAATGGCATTCCTTTCTCTTCCTTTCATTGCTAACTCCAAGTTTTGTGAGCAAGTACTTTTTAAGTATTATAGTCATGACATTCAGCATTTCTTTTCAGGAATTTCTAGGTGAGCTTCCAAGGATGAAACTAAAAGTGAAGGTTGGTAAATATTAATTTTCTATTAAAATGACTAAAACTTCAATTTACATCTCTGAAATTGGGCCTAATACTGCATACTTTTAAAACTTTATGTAGAGGATACCAGATAATCTTTGAAAGTGCAATTAGCCCCTATGGTGGACATGATACATTCTCATAACCCTTTTTATTCACTTAAGTTTTCAATTTTATTTACTTCATGCTCTAGGAACAATAGCTACATACATGGACTTATTCTCAATACTGCCTAAAGGATTATACTTAAAAACTAATGTAATATCAGTGTTCAAAGCACTCTTAAGGAGGACATTGCCGTTAATTTCAATAAGTTAATGAGATAGTAGATATACTACTTGAGACCTCAGCTTAACACAAACTGCTATACCCTGATGTTGGCTTTCTACTGAAATTGACAAGAGTCAAATCTTGACTCTTCTAAATGGGCCCAGACATCTTAGCAAAGAGTTAATAATGCCTCCTCAGTGAAGGAGTAAAAGGGAAGCAACTTCTGGCTAAAAGTGTGCTTCTCTTTCCACGCATTCATTTCTGCATCCGGTATTTCACTAGGACGACAATTTGGATCTTAAAAGTTTGGGGCCTTTAAAATGTCCCTATTAAAATACAAATCCTTCAAAAAAGGGCAAACATCTTAAGTCTTAACTATCTTAAACTATAGGAAGAGACGTGTTAACCAAGAACTATAAAGTGTGTCTCCAAGAATGACAGAGGCAATACATATGTTATACAGAATCCTTTAGTCACACAGACACACACACATATACACGAACATACATCAGAGCTGTAGAATACTGATGAAGTCACACTGTTATGTGTATGTGTGTGTATACACTATATAAAAAGAACGCATCTTCCATCAGATTCTAATCATCGGTGTGCATTTTCGATGCACTCAAGCATTTTTTAAAACAAATTTTTATAAAGCAATTTAAACTATCTTTGGGGTTAAACCATCTGCATTGCACATCAAAGAAAAACAAAGAACAGATCACTTACATATATATTTGATTTCTTCCCAGCTAGGGACAGAATATCTCCAAAGGGAAACAGAATTAGGAGCAGTAAGAAGCTCTGATCATCTTGAATCATTTTCATCTCTTTTTAGCATGTAAAAATTTTCTTTGATGAGTCAGTCATGATGTGTGCATTTTAATTCTGTTTTTTATAGTTGGCCAATTATATCCACACTTTCTTCCTCAGAATCAACGAATACTTTGTCAGAGTTGTGGATAGATGTGAAGGCCATATCCATACTAACTTGATTCGAGCATGACCTTTCTTCATCATTTACGCTGAACTGAGTATTCTGATCATGCTAGGATATGTTTTAATTTGGAGTTAATTTTCTGAGGTATTCACCTGACTCAATACGTAGATTTAGGTCTTCTTTTATTTCTGTGAAATATTCGTTGGTTACAGTTTTAAATATTTTTCTGTTCCATTATTTTGTTTTTCTTCTTCACGCTAAACAATTATACTTACTCTGAATTGTTTTTGCCTGTCTCCTGTTTCGACCTCTTTCTTTATCTCTTTCTCATTTATTTTGCTGTCACAAAAGTATTATAATATACAATCTCTTAATACACTAGTGAGTTTTTCTATGATAAATGCTGGGACAATTTTAAATTGAGCCATAACATTTTAAAATTTTAACATCTATTGCTAATTTGCCATCAGTAATGACTATTCCAATTCATACTACACAAACTGCAAAAAAAGTTATTGTGCCCCTTTACTCTGTCTCATACTTGCTATCAAACTTTTCTTTTTCACTGTACTGAGAAATATAACTCAATACCCAATATTTGCGTCAATTATCATAATTACTAGTGATAATTTGTTGTATGTTTATTGGCTATATTTATTTCTTCATGAATTCTTGTTTATATGCCCATTTTTTATTGTCCTTTTTTATTGATCTATGAGAGCTCTTTATATATTATTGACATTAACCCTTTATTTTACATATTGAACATAGCCTGATACATATATCTCTCTTTATAACTCTCTATAAAATATATACTTTTTAACTTTTAAAGTTTTAGTGTTTTTTGTGTTACATAAGCTTTAAAAATCTGGTGCAGCTATATTTATTCATTCCTTCCTTAATGACCTTTTGTTTTGTCATTAAGAATCCCTCCTTTTCCTACCCTAAAACATAAACACATTTTTCTATCCTTTCTGCTTATATTTCATAGAGTTTTTTTTACCTCTAGATATTTATTTAAATATATCAGCAATTTATGTTTGTGAATTTGTGAGAAGAAAGGAACTAACTTTCTTTCTCTCCAAGTGAATAGGTAAAATTAAATAAAATTTTTATGGGGAGAACATTCTTCCAATCCAAGAAAGTCTTTTTCAATGGAAGGCTGCTTTATTTATCAGATAAATATAATATCAAAAGGAAAACTTCATTTATCTGAAAATATTTTTTATAATTGTGGATTTTATAAAATGTATATAATATGCTGAATTTTAATTGAATACAAGTTTCACAAAACCTGTATCACATGTAACTGTGTCTGCTAATTTTATTACCCAGTCTTAGGTGGAATTTACAGAACTTTAGTGCTCAGATCATGAGAAATAAGAATTCAACTAGACTTGGCAGAGACACAGCCCTAGGAGTTGGTGTTGACTTCTGGCGGCCATATTTTTAGGGTTAATGTTGTACACTGGAGAAGAATGGATGTAATGATGCTTTACATACGAACAAGGGAAGATCTGGGGCCTCTAGCCTGAAGAAATCTTAGAGGATTCAGGGAAGCTATCTTTAAATATTTGAAATGAAAAATTATATGTAAAGAGAATAGACCACTGAATAAGAGCTAGAGAGAAACAACATCTTATTTAATGAAATAGAAAGTGATTTATTACTAAAACTGACTAAGAATTGAGTAGGTGGTCATGTGGGGAAGGGAGTCTCTGGTCAGTGAAGGAATCCTAACAGAGGCTGAGTGACGATCTTTCAGACCGTACACAAGGGACTGGGATCAGACCACCAGCTGAAGGTTGGAATAACATATCTCTTATTTCTAAGATGCTGTTATTTAATTTTGAGCCGTATCACTTAGAACATTCACAACCTAATGAAAATTAAATGATGGGACTATGAACTGGGGAATTTTCTAATGAAAATGAAAATTTCATTAGAAATGTAATGAAAAGTGTAAAGTGAAGGACTGGGACACAATAAGGGTAGTGTTTTGTATTTTCTGTTGGTTTCCATAAACATACTTCCTAACATAGACAAGTAAGCGAAAGTAAAGTAGACAGTGTAAATCCAGGAGGCTAATGGCCTTGAGAAGGAGAGAAGGAAGGCTGACACTTCTGGAGGCTAAAATATTCTGGGCACCCACAACTCTCATAGCCTCTGTCTGCTGTTGACCTGTGTGTTGGATTCTCAGGACACTCCAAGATATCTAAGTTACTCATTTCTTTATGTTGTTTTAGTCACTTTGATCCTTGCTCGCAAGTGTTCTTAAATTTCTCTCAACTCAAGTGTAAATACTTTAAACAAAACATTATGAAGCAAAACATGCTTCAGGCTGCATCATATCAAATGTCTTTCCAACTTATATGCAAGCAGAAGAGGTTAGGACAAGCATAGAAGCTGGAATTTCAATCTGATAGTGGACTCTGAGAAAGTATATTAATTCACCCGAAATAGCACACCTCAGACTAATTTACTCCATGACCCTGGATATGAATTTGCAGCATATATCATTCCTACAGGAATTAACAAAGTTTATGTGGGGTTAACTATGGAGCACATCAATTATTTGCATTTATAGCATGAGAGGGTAGAAGCAGAATTAGTAACTGGTAGGGGGCGAGGCAAAGAAGGATAAGACTTAAACCTCCCATGCGGCTTGCACATAGTGGGTGCGCATGGCCCAGGGCCGGGGGTTGGAGCGGGCAACAGAGTTACCGCGACAAGTCCACATGGCTAATATTATCGATGAAATTGTCTTACAAAGAAACAGAAAAAGGGAGGCCATTCACTTGTCAGGGACAGACACTACTCTCTTAATAGTCTTTATTATTGCTTCTCATGTAGTTCAGGCTGCCTAATCTGGAACACAGTGAAACAGAAAGAAATATGCAGAAAGAAAACTGTGTTAAGTTCTTCATTAAGCATCCCTAAAGGTCAAATAACGACAGGGAGAGTTTTGACATTTTTGTAAATGATTATATGGAAGACATTCAAAGAAAAAGCCACTTAGCCTTGGTTACAAGAAAAGGTGATGAAATGTCGCCACACATATTTCCCGAATGGCGTCTACTTGAAACATTCCTTCCCTTCTCCCTTCCTCCTTCTCTGCCTCCATTTCTCCCTCCTTTTCTCTTTTTCCTTCTATACACCTTCCTTTATTTATTTTCACAATTTCCTCCACGCTGATTTCCTTTAATATAAAATATACTTAAAATAAAAAATATAAAAATACTGAAATATAAATTCTAGATTCTGATTCAGACTGCGGGTGGGTCCCTCTTCCAGAAGGAAAAGTTGTGCCCACCCTTCCCCCTCACTCTGTGATTGTTAGGACCTTAGGCTGGTTGAAGCGCGACGTGCAGAATGATAAAATGATCTCTGAGCATATCTTTTAGCTAAATGCCCAGCATGGTACTCCCAGTACTGAATGTTTTAATTGGCTGTTTTCTTCCTCTGGAGCCTAGAATGAAAATGGTAATCTTATTTTCCAGACACTGTTAGCACTGTTTGGCATTTTCCTAATAAAGCCACAATGCTCCTGGCCTTTCATCACAGCTTTCCAGTAGTTTCTCCAAACCATTCCACCCTAATCACTGTAGCCTGGAAACGTCACCTCTCACCCCCAGCAAATTGTACTGAGCAATCAGCAATTTGCTGAGGGGAATGATGACCGTGTTATATTTCTCACGCTTTCATGTAGTCAGACTTGTTTGAAATCAGTTCAGCTTTATGTTCAGTCTTTGAAGGACAGTGGTGAGGCTGTTATTGCCAATTCTCAGAGAACAGTTGACAGCAATAGGTAGAAATGCTTCCTATGAAGAATTCATTATCGTGTCTGTTAACCTGTAGATCGGGGCTGGATGAGAAGCTGGGTGAGAAACTGCCAGGCGAGATGAGATGTCATCTCCCCAAATTCAGCCTGTTGAAATGTGATTTCATGAGCATGGTTTTTCCTGATTTCTATTTTAGTCTTTATTGAAATGAAAAAGAAATGCCTCAGGAAATTGAAGTGTGTGGTCACTGATAGTACTGCCTTCAAGTCAAGACACTGTTTTCTTCGTATTAACTAACCATCCATCTTTTCTTCAACAAATGGATAGAAACGAGCTTCTTTGTTTTGAGATTCCTTTTTGAATCCCAAATGACAGTGTTCAGGCTGAATGAATCACAGAGAAATAGTCCTTTTTTTGATGAGAGATTTATTATTAATAATGTCCTCAATAAACAGAAAGAGTGGAGAATATATAGAAATTTGAGTCAGACAGGTATAAAGTGATACAGTAGAGGAGAACTCTGAATTGCATACTCAGAAGAGGAGGAAGGAGAAACTATTCCCACAAGAAAGGGGGAGATACAGGAGGTAAGTTTACTTCAACACTGACAAAAGGCCAGCCACTAATACCTGCGGGGAAATACAATGAAAGTACCATCATATATAATCAATATTTCCCTGAAAAGCATGTGTTTGAAGAGAAGGGGAGGAATTAGAATTTTGTGATTGTTGTTTCACATGCAACGTTCACTTGTTCTTCAGAGGAACTCTTCGGTGATACAGCAATTGCATTTCACAAACTGAGTGCTAGAAAGGTTAAGATGTGTCCCCCGAATCACACAGGAATGAGAAGGAATGAAGGAAAGGATCCGAACTCTTTGTTCTGTCTACTATAGCACACTATCTCAACCTAAGAAGTAGATACGTGTAGAGACAAAAAGATGTTTAAATATTGCTATTTAAGTTCTTTAAGCAGAGATGTGTAATCTGTGTTGAGTTGTCTAATCATTCATTTGACGTACATTTATTAGGAGCACTGTGTAGCTGGGGATATGATAATAGAACATAGACAAAACACAGCTTTTAAAAAACTCACAGTACAGGAGGGAAACATAGACAGTGAATGAATAATTATTATTGTGATGGATTTTCTGAGAGGATCTCCCTCAGCGCTACAGAGGTGCGTCATGCCCCATCTAACTTACAGGCCTCTATAACGTGGGAACAAGAAGGTGAGATGACAGGGAGCAGCCCTGTCACAACTATCGTTTCTTTAAAATTTTACTGAAAATATTAGCTTATAGATTAGACATGAATTAGAAAAGGAGGAAATTAAACTGTCACTCTTTACTCTTCAAATTATTCTAAAGCTAAAACCCACCACAGAATCCACTGAAAAATTATACAAACAATATGAAAATGCAATAAAGTATTGGAATACAAAATCAATATATAGAAATCAATACCATTCACATATATAAAACAGAAACCACTGAGATGGTATAGGATAAAATAAAAATGCCCTCATTTACAATTGCAACAGAAGGATAAAATAACTAGTAATATGCTTAATAAGAAAAGCACAAGATCCATGTGGAGAAACGCTTACTATACCCACCCCCCCCCACCCCCAAAAAGGCTGAAACAAACGCAAATACAGATTATGTTCTGATAGGAAGTCTTAAAAAATATGCCGGTTTTCTCTCAGTCAATTTATAGTTGTAACATGATCCAAACAAGATGTCGACACCTTTTTCTTCTTCTTTTTTGTTTTGCATATATTCAAGATACCTCTAAAGATAAAGTGAGAAAAGAACAGAAATAGCCAGGAAACTATGAAAATGAAGATGAGAGAAATGGGCTTAGTGCTGCCATTTATTGAAATAATTATAAAGTCTAAATAAATAGGACCTTATGGCCATGTCTCATGAACAAAAATAAAGACAAAAGGAATAGCATAGAAATGCCAGAATTAGCCCCAAGTGCATTTAGGAGTCTAAGATATGAAAGGCTGCATACACAGTCAGTGAAGAAAAGATAGTTCACTCAACAAGTGATTGGAGGACAACTGGCTAGACATCGTCAGATTCATACCATCCAGCCTTCACCAGAATACATTTCTAACAGAATAAAGATGCAAAAGTAAAAAATAAAACCATAAAATAAGACCATAAAAGAATACATTCCTAACCTTAGAGCAAGAATAATATTTCACGAGCCGTTAAAATGCAGCCATGAAATTCAGGAACCATTACAATGGATATATTCAAGTAATTTTAAAAAGGCTACCTGCACGCCTTAATATAAACAAACAAAAGAAAACTAAAATACCTCAGAAATAACACAAGCAAAGAATAACATAAATTGGCATAATATCCTTAGAAATCACACTATCTTTGAAGGAATAATTTTCCATAGACAAATAAATAGATAGATAATCTAGAAAACTTCAAGAAAGAAACTACTAAGAGGTCTTAAAAATAATCCAGGTAGTGGCAATTCCATCCTTCCAGTTGCTCAGGCCAGAAAACTTGGAGTAATAATTTACTTTTTCATTTTCCTTACATCACATATCCAATCCTTCAGGGAGTCTTGTTTGCTCTCACTGCAAAAATCGATCCAGAATCTGACAACCCAGTTCTACCAGGACCTCCCTGGACCAAAGCGCCATCTTCCCTTAATAGGATTCTTGTCTTTCTGCTAACTGGTGTTTCTGCTTCCACCCTTGCTCTGTATGGCTTAATCATAATAGCAGCTAGAGGAATCCTTTCAAATATATGTCAATCATGTCCCTCTTTTGCTGGAATTCCTCAGTAGCTTTTCATTTCATCCAGAATGAAGGCCAAAATCCTTTAAGTTGTCTACAAAGCCCTTTGTATTCTGGCTTCTCGTTGTTGCTCTGACAACTTCTACCACTCTCCGGTTCCACTCCAGTCACACTGAACTCCTTGGTATTCCTCCACAACACCAGATGATTTCCAATATTGACAATTTTGCACTGGTTCTTCTTTTTACCTGAAACTCACTTCCCCCAGGTATCTGCATAAGCCACTCCCTCATCTTCAAGTTTTTGCCCAAATATATCTCTGTTAATGAAGCTTATCTTAGCTCCCATTTCCCCTTTACCTTATTCTATTTTCATTTCTTCATAACAATTGTCACCATCTAATATAATATATGATTTACTATACATATATGATTATATGTATAATAGTATACATATATGAATATTTTTCTGTTCAGTTCACTTTTATATTCTCATCACCTAGAATAAGGCTGGCACATAGTAGGGACTCAATAATTTGTTCACTGAATAAATTTAATTCTTCTCCTAATCTTACAAAGGTGAATTAAAATTCCAATGAGATACCACTTTCACATAATGAATTGGCAAAAATCAGAAGTTGGTAATACTCTGGCAAAACATACTCTCATAAATTACTGATGGAAGTATAAAATAGTAAAAACTATATAGAGGGAAATTTGGTAATATCTGCTAAAATACATTCCTATGTGTGTTTTGGCATAGCAAGTCAATTAGTACTTGTACAAGGACAAAATGTCATATGTTCAGGCTATTCATTGTCATGTTTCTGACAAAGTAAAAGAATGGAAAAAAACTAACATTAATTACTAAAGAACTATTTGAACAAATTATGGTACATCAATACATTGGAATACTATATGGCTGGAAAAAAATAATGGGTAGTTCTCTAGGCACTGGTTTGGAAAGTTTTCCAAATATCTTATTAAATTTTAAAAATGGTACAGAGTAGTGTGTACAGTAATATAGCATTTGTGTAATAAAGGAAACTAAGTAAATATATATTCCCATTTGTTTCTATCTATATCTATCAACTATCTATCTGTCTATCTATCATCTATCTATCTATCTATCTATCTATCTATCTATCTATCTATTTATCTATGGAAGGATAAGAAGAAATTAACTGCTATTTATAGGATGGACATAGTGGGAAAAGTGAAGGACAAAGGTGAGTAGGAGCTATTTCTCTTTATATTTTGACTTTTTAAAAGATTTTTGAACCATGCTAAAGATGATATATTGATATATTTAAAACATAGAATACATAAACTGAATTTAAAGTTACTGCAAGGTAGTATATATAATAAACCACAAGAGGTACAGATAAAAGGACTGACTTCTCGATCACATTCTGAAGAGCAATAAAAGGGCACAAAGTTTCTTCAGAACTGAGAAATTTCTTAAACTTTTGAGAATAGATTGCAGAAAATCACTATGTAAATGGATGAAGTCAGCCATATGGAAAAACACCCACCTAAATAATTATTTCTTGGAAATAGGTGGTCCTAATCAAGACACGAGGGTGCAGTTTCTATCAAAATATGAGTACATTAGCATGTTTAAATGATGACTAAGACCATGCTATTAATGAATTAAAAGGTAAAGGATATCCACTGAAGGCAGATGGATGATTAGAAACAGAAATGCCAGAGTGAGAAAGAGAAACGAGAAGCTAGCGGTTCACTCCTCAGTGTCCCGTGGCGGGGGTCCTCTGGACAACAGTCATTATTTTATGGTTGGGTTAGCATATGCATTTATTGTGGAGATGGATGCAAGAGACCATGAAAGCCTGATGTCAAAATCCATTGACAGTATCTCACTCCATTGCCCTACTTAAATTAAAAACAACTCCCTAATTACTATCAGATGCAGCCTTCTGAGAGTGAATAAAAAGATAAGGCTCATTTGAACATTCCATTCCATTTGAGGATTCCATTTTTTAATAGAAATCAGTACATGCACATTTTGTTCTCTTGAGATTTGGGTTAATATAAGTCCATCTCCCTGACTTTGATCATCTTAGGGATACTAACAAATGCTACAAGCTCATGAAACTGAAGGCTAGGTGCAGAATTGATATCATATCACCAAGGGGTATGCCAGAAGGCATTGTCTGTATGACCAGCCAGTGACATTACTGATATCACCTTGTATTATTATGCTCTTCCCACTACAATGATAAAAACAAAGGTAATTTGCTAGAGGAACACAGGATGGGAAGAATGAGGTGACTGAGTTAACTCCCAGTATGTCCCAGTTTTTTTAAATGCTTTCAGGATGAAGATGTGAAAAAAGTTATTTGTTCCCTAGTGTAACTAGCCATCAAGCTATAATTTTAAAAAGAGAACAGAGAATCTCCCACTCCATTAATACAGAATAATCATGAATACACTGTTAATAAACAGGGTACCCTTAATAAAAACTGAAAAAGTTGAATTCTCTGCTCAGTTACTATGCAAATAAAAATTGATAAGGGCTTCCATGTCTTTTTCTGTCAATGACTACTCAAGCAAAGAGAATATTTTATTAGAAAAAATCAACACTTCCACACAGTATCACATTTTTCAAAGTATGAGTATGGTGACTAATAAGTTTCTTTTAAGTGTGGAATTATGGAGGCTGAAAATTCATAAGAATACAGTTCTAGAAGTACCTAGTCCCTAATTATGAAAATGATTTTCTTTAGAGGTTTTTATTTCATTTCTGTGAAACCATTTCCATTTTAACTTTTGCCCATGAGGAAAGTTTTTCTTTTTTTGCCTCAGGTGATTAATTTGTAAGTGAATCAAGTATTTATTGAATACTAGTGCATGAGTAGGATAAGAGCCCCAGAAGACCTCTGTTCTAAGTCCTGCTCTGTCCCTTAAAGCTACTTGCCCTCCTGGGCCATTTGATCTCTGCTTCCTCCCAAAGCATGATCTGCTGACCATTACGCATCTTTTGCTTTCTTTCTTCTCATCATTCTAATGCTGCTTACTTATCATTGGAGACAAAAGATACTACCTTACATAATTATGTGGAGAATTAAATGAGGTAATAGTTTTAAACATATAAGGAAGTGCTCCTTTTTTATTTTCTTTGCCAGACACAGTGCTAAGCACTTTCACAAAGATTACTTCATATAGTACTCAAAATTGCCTTTTGTATCCCCACCCTGCAGAGGAGAAAATTAGCCATCACAGAAATCACTTTTGATCACATAGTTAGCAAGAGGCAAAATCATGTTTAGAGCTCAAATGTTTGGGGAACTACATGACACATATATCTCCAAGGAGCAAACAAGATTGACTTTTTCCTATCGATTCTCCTTATACAACCCCTTCCCAGTCCTTCTGGGATGGGTGCTCTGGGGATAAGTTCCAGATTCTTAAGTAGCAACCATTGGCCCTGGATGAAACTTCCACTTGGATTCTGCAAAAGGAGATTGACTAGATGATCACTAGCATTCTTCTGAGCCACGATAGAACTGGAACCTAACCGTTATATCTTAGCATACCTTCCCCAGGAAACACACTCGGAGACAGGTTAGCATCCAGGAAGTTTATCAGACAGTTTGCCTTGGACCATTCAGGCTGCTGTGATAGACTACCATAGGAGGAGTGGCTAGTGAACAACAGAAATTTATTTCTCACAGTTCTGGAGATTGAAAGGTTCAAGATCAAGGCAGCAGCAGATTTGGTGTCTGGTGAGAGCCTGCTTCTTGGTTCACAGACAGCCATCTTCCGTCTGTGTCCTCGCATAGTGTAAGGGTCCAAGGAGCTCTCTGAGATCTCTTTTATAACAGCACTAATCTCATTCATGAAGGCTCCACCCTCATGACCTAATCACCTCCCAAAGACCCCACCTCCTAATACCATCACCTTGGGGCTTAGGAATTCAGCATATGAATTTCGGGGGTTGGGGTGGTGGGGGACACAAACATTCATTCTATAACAATGTGCTTGATGACAACAGCTGCTAGAGAGGAAGTGAAGAAAGCAGGATTAGGTACAGGGAGAACCTCAACAATGATGTAGTTTCAACAAAGACCTCAGCCCATTCCACAGTGAAATCTGGAACTTGACTGGTCTTTCAGAGTAATACCAACCTGTAGCAAGAGACTGGATCTTTGTACTCCCATATCAAGAGTCATTAGATGTACTCTACCAGGGAAGAGGCATGACTTGGCAAGGTACATCCTTTCATCCTGAAGCAATGCCTGGGGAGGAGCTCAGCTATAAGCCATCAACAGGAATCATATCTGGTAGCTGGGGAGAATGAGTGCCTCCATATGAAAGAAGAGATCTTGATGGAACACAAGAGCACTCACTATACCTGATCTCTCTTCTCTCCTCCATTGTCTTGGATTCCTGCCTACCTTTTGTCTGTGTCTTTGCCTAGAGCTATAGTCTACCTGAATCTTTTATTTCTCTCATTGATTCAAGTCCTGCAGGTTGGTGATGTCCTTTTTGGAAGGAAGCCAAGCTGGTCATAAGCTTTGAGTTTTTCAGAGTAGTTCTCCCAATTATAAATATATAAACAAGAGTTGATTTGGTATTCTGAAATCTACTGAAGGAGCCCATTCATTGTGGAATGTGGAAACTGTCAATGTTGAGCTCTGTGTCTCATGTCTTAATTGAGCGTTGTCCCAGTCTACAATTCTTTGTGGATTTCAACTTTAGTATGCTACTTGTAAATTGGCCTTTCCCTTTCTGGGTCTCACATGCTCCCTTTGCCATGGAAATGAGGAACTATTAGAATCTCCAGAAGATTGTGCTGCTGGACATGTATAATTTGAAAATTTTTATCAATATTTATTACTACTTATTTTGATAGTTTGAGAATGAAAAAATATTCCTAACACAGGCTAGAGGCAAGAATGCAAACCTCTACAAAAGTCTTCTTGACTGGTGGATGATAGCCTTAAAAATTCTGGCATAATTAATGTGCCCATGCAGGGCAGTAGAAGCTGACAGTGTGGTCAAGATTCAAGTAGCAAATTTTTCTTTATTTACCATCTTTCCTACTCACATTTAGTTCCTTCTTGGCCATCTTTTTCTTTGAAAGATCTGACTTTCCTCTTTCAAATATGAAATTTGGCAGCATATTTCAGACACGAATACTGACAGTTTAGAGAATGGTTTAATTGGTTGGGGGTTATTATCACTGATGTAAGAGTCATAGAGAGTGTTGGGTTGGTCAAAAAGGATAAAAAAGATGATTCATGTACTATAAATAGCCGTAAAGAATGTGACCACAAGGCATAGAAGAAGGGTTGAGGCATTGTTTTTCAACATATTTTTGTCTTTAATAATTAGGTTTTTTGAGCAGAAAATTGTTGAGGAGGAAAACCAGATTGTAGAGATGCAAGGACAAAGCCAGTGGAGAGAAAATGGCAACAGCTGGCGGAGATCACTTAAGTGTGAAGCCACTCTTCTCAGACTAAAAGAAAAGATTAAAGGCAAAGAACGGAGAGAGACATGTTGAGATAGGAGACAGAGACAATGGAAAATATATGCTTATGTGTAACAGCATAAAAAAAGGGAGGAGGTCAACTCAACTTTTGAGGCTGCGAGATGAATTAAAAATGGTTGCGGGAATAAAAAGAGTGAATGGATTTTTTTTTTTTTAATGGGAAATGCAATCTTTTTCTTTATGCAAATATATAAAAACACCATGACAAAAAATTGTATTTTGACCCAGTAAATCTGAATGAATTAAAAGAAACAGAAGTCCTGGAGTCCTAAAGCGCAAATTAGGCCATCTGAGATTGGATTCTTAAATTTCAATCTCAAGTCTGTACCTCTGCTCTCACTTCCTCCTCCCAATCCTTTGCCCAGAATTTGAGACTTCCTGTAGCACTTTCTCATGCCAGTACCTTTCCAGCGATAGATGACCAGATTCTTCCTCCAGTGTTGATCAACAAATCCCCCAACTCCTGGAATATAATTTAAAATGTGAAGATATGCTCACGAGGCTCCCTAATTTGCGGGATAATTGACGAGCAGCATTTGCAGGCCCACACTTCATTCTCTTTGTGTCAGTGATAGCTTTCCAGAGTTCCTACAAATCCATGTATGTAGCACAGGTAAAAGTCAATCATTCTGAACACACATGTTGCAGTTACATTTAAATATCTGATCTATCGGGACTTTTTTTTCAGAATAGTTAGTGAATTATGAATCTACTTTTCTCTTTCTCCCTCTCCCCCTCAAAAGGCAGCCATTTGTTTCATTAACTTTTAGAAGATAAATCCATTCCAAAAAGAGTTAAAAAGCCAATTTTCCTAAGCATTAAATGATCATGTGCATTTAGGTCTACTTTGAGAATTGCTAATTTCCCCTAGTTATCATTTAGTATATTCTTTCTTCAATATCAAATTGTTTTAATGATAGGAATTTATACTGTATTTTAACTTGACAGAACAGGTTCTCTCCCATTATTTCTCTTTCAGGAATTTTCCTGGCTATTCTAACATAGTTCTATTTCCACATAAACTTTAAAATTATTTTGCAAATTAATAAAATAAATATAGAACATTTCCTGAAATAAGATTTAACTGAGATATCATCAAATTTATAAATTTCTTTATGGATAATGTGTTTATAATTTTTCCCTTCCTTAAATTAGTTTGACCCCTAGTAACATTTTGTAGAGTGTTTATAAATGCTCTATATTTCTTGGGAAGATCTAGATTTCTATCTCTTATGTTACTATTTTAAAAGAGATTATTTTATTACATTTTCTCACTGGTTATTATTTACAATATTGGAAACCATAGTACTCTATAGAATCATTCAGCAATTCACTAAATTACCAGACAGCATTTTTTTCCTAATATTTCCTCGGTTAATTCATTTCGAGGGGTTTCAAAAAAAATGTTCAGACAAAATTTGAAAGTTGTGCCTCCTCTTTTTTCAATAGATAGATATAAATTTTGTCTTGTTTGACTGAATTGGTTTAGAAGAAAAGATAGTATGTATAATCTTCATGTTCCTGAATTTAATATAAATGCCTCTAATGTTTTACCATTGAAATAATGTTAAGCATTTTTCTGATCTCTTGTGAAGGATTGTGATTTGATTAGATATTTTGGGGATATATAATGAGATGATTATTAAATTTCCCACTTTTAAATTAATTGAATAATTATATTAATGCATTTGTAAACTCTAAATTTTCCTTGAATTCTTTAAAAAATATGCTTATAAATAATATAGATTTTTAAAAATATTTACCAGAATAAATACATAAATGTAGAATTTTTGCAACCACATATATAGAAAATATTGAACTTCCTTTGCCAATACAAAAATGTGCCATATTTGTATGATACTAATGACAATTTTGCTTCCATTATGGTTGAGTAACCACTAACAGATTGCCTCTCCTGTAGACAGCAACTATAAGCTCTGGGAAACACACACACAGCAACCAAACTTCTTGAAGTCTCTGAAGAGTAAACACAAATGGAGAGATTCTGAATGAGAGTCAGAATTTGGCAGAAGAGACCAGTATGGTGTGAGTTTTCTATATTTTTAGCTTTTGGTCAGAGTCAGGCTGCAGTCAGGGTGCCACAGGCAGCATCTAAAAGACTGGTAACCCATGGTCTTTCTGGCCTCATGCACCAGAAGTCAAGGGTAAGGGGGGGCCCAACTTTCTGTATACATTCTACCTCTGTCTCTGACTGAGCCCTGACCATGCATGTGTGGGGCAGGCAGCAAATTGCCTTGCTAAAGGAGAGGAAAATGAGATTTGAATTGCTGTCCAAGGGATAGAGATTGAAAGTCCAATAAAGTTAATTGCACACTACACAAAAATGTCAGCACTCTGTAATAACGTAAACTAATCTTGAGTTTCCATGATACTACATTCACAGAGTGCAGGATACAAAAATAAAAACAAACGATGTAAATAAAACAGGAGAAGGCAACACATTTTCAAGACAAAATGCAATCAACAGAGGCCAACTCTGAGATGACCCAGATGCTGGAATTAAGAGAAAAAGATTTTAGACTTTGAATAGCTTTTATAAACACTGAATGTGCTCAAGGATAATATGCCCTTGGTAAATAAAAAGATAAGAAATCTCAGCAGAGAATTAGAATCTATAAAACATAATTAAGTACAAAATCAAAAACTGAAAAATACAATATTGAAATTAAAACTTCCCTGAATGGGCTTACCAGCAGAATAGAGATGGCAGTCAATAAATTTGATCAATAAAATTTCCAACCTTAAGAACAGAGTTAAAGAAAATTTTTTTTAAAAGTATAGAAACTTAAGGACCTGTGAATATCAAATGCCAAATATATGTTAAATGGAGACCCTGAGGAAGAGAAGATGTAAATGGAGCAGAAAAAGCATTCGAAGAAATAACGACTAAAAAATTTCACAATTAGGTAAAAGAAATTTTGAGGTTCTGTAATTTCAGCAAGCACCCAGAAGCATAAATATGAAGAAAAACAAAACTACGCACTTCAGAAACAGTTGAAATCCACAGTAGTTTAAACTCAAGTGAGATTTAATAAAGTTTGATACACTAGCTACGCAGAGGTGCTATGGGAGTTCTGAGTTAGTTTGTTACCCCAAACTGAAGTGTTATGGCAAGGTTCTGGAGATTATGCTTTAGCTGACTCAACATAATATTTAGCAGGAGAGAAAAAAGTGGGAAGGTTCGTTTCAGGCTAAATGAGTCAATGCATAGGTATTTGAAATAGGAGCTGCAGGCAGTTCAACCCTCCCCTAGCAGGTTGAGTGGGCGTGTTGAGATATGAGATTGAAAAGACAGATGCAGAGTTCTGCTACTTGATTTCCATTACTAGCTCAAGTCAAACATTTAATTTGGTTCTCATTATTTCACGTATTTGCCAATATGTTAGTCTCTAAGACACATCAGCCTAAAGGGAGGAGGAAGAAACTCAAAGTGTGAGGTGTGATTCCTGCCTTAGGAGGGAAGACTACGAACACAGTTAGACAGGAGAAATACAAATAACAATGGGTGACTTTTTACACACTTTACTTAGATTTAAATATTACACACATGTCTTATGACCCCTTTTTTAGGTGAAAGAACCATGGATTGACAATAAAGTGAGTTATAAAGAAATAAAACCTGTCATCATTTTTGTAGCATGAGGATATGAGATTCACTTAGAGACGTGGTGCTTGAGACTTAACAGAAATCCTCTCTGCATTCATTTTGAATGGATATTCAAGCTCAGAGTTATATGATCAATTTACAGTATGCACATTACCATTTCAAGATGCTTTTCCTTGAGAAATAATTTATTTTGGAATAAGAATATACTAAATATGAACAATAAACCTATATGCTTTTTCTAGGTTTAATGAGGTGTGATGACAAAAATAAGTATATATTTAAAGTGTAAAAGGTAGTGATGTGATCTACATATACATTGCGAAATGATTACCACAATCAAACTAACATAGCTATCACCTCACATAGTTACACATGTAAGTGACATCATATAGTGTTTGTCTCTGTCTGGCTTATTTCACTTAGCATGATGTCCTTAAGGTCCATACATGTTGTTGCAAATGGTAGGATTTCCTTATTTTTTAAGGCTGAATAACATTTTATATCTATAACTGTATCTTTCTATCTATGGATAGATCAGCAAACACATCTGTTGCCAGTCTTCCTCTTTTTGCTTGAAGAAGATTCACCCTGAGCTAGCATCTGTGCCAATCTTCCTCTATTTTTTATGTGGATCACCACCACAACATGACTGTCAATTAGTGGTGTGGGTCTGCACCTGGGAACTGAACTTGGGCCACCAAAGTGGAGTGTGACGAGCTTAACCACTATGCCACAGGGCTGGCCCCTATTTCATTTATTTCTGCTGTATGCATTTTAAGATCTCTAGGTAACTATTGCAATTTTTGTAATGTTTATATATACATTATAATTACGTCTTCTTGTCTTATTTTTAAGCTTCCATTGAACTTATATTTAATTTAATTTAATATTGAACTTGTATTGCAGTTGTGTTGAAATTTCTTGTTCATTTGATCTTCATTTCCTTGACATGTTGTCCATGAAGACTGAAGAAAGGCAAGTGATGGTTAATCCAATATCTCTCTAGCGTTTAAGATACCTTTGCCTCTAACCCACAACTATCAGCTATTAAAATCAATACTGAGTAAATAAAACTCTCTTAAAAAGTAATGAGAAATGAACATAGCCTAGTTACTCCATTCTCACAGCTATTTTAATGTTATTGCAAAGGATAGATTATATTCTTTGGAACTTCTCCCCTTTCCAAAGGTTGGTAAACTCATAATTTACTGAATCTTACTCAAAACTAAAATGAAGAAGTGATTTTTTTAAAATCCTTTCCGCTGATATTCTCAGTCAGGATTTTCTACTTAGACACTCAACTGATTTTCTACAGACAGACAAGTTGTTTTGTTAAGTCTTCTTGATCAACAGCATCTTTTAACATGTTTAGGCAGGGACATGAATCTCATTCCTCACGTGGTATGCATTATATGATTAAATATTACAGGCTTTTGAAACAGGGTGAGTACTATGGACTGAGAAAGTTTAATAATGACATGATTTTGAAATGGCTTCCAAAAATGGCTAGACATTTGATGTAGTACCTACATAAGGAGTGTCAAATTTAATCTGTTATAATGGGCTCATGTATACACCATCAAAACAGTAGAGGAAGAAGTGTTCAATATTACAAAAATGAAAGAAAATCTGACTATAACAGAGACATTTTTGTCCAAAATTTACGTGAAATAAAGTTGGAGACCCTTGATTTTATACTGAAATATACATGGAACCATTGAAAGTTTCATGCAAAGAACAGGTGTTTAGGGAAGAACAAACAAACAGAAAAGACAAACGTAGGAAAGAAATTTGTTAATTTTTTAAAGAAAATCACATTTTCCTATCAGAGAAAAAGAAGCTACTTTAAATGAAAGAAATTTTTACTGAAAACAAATCTTTTCCAAAGAAAGAAAAGAACCTTAAGTAATGCTATTTGAATCATAGAGGTAGTACCAGCCTTCATGCTCCCCAGTGATCTCCAGGAAGATGACGTTAGTAAGAGTGATCAAAATGACCATAACTGCTGTGTGGTGCCAAAACGAAACCAGCTGCGAAAATTCTTTCCACAGAAGGGTCTGTTGCTTGATATCGATCTCCTTGTGCATTTATCCTTTAAGAACCCCAGTTGAAGTGGTACTCTGGGAATCTGATCACATTTTACCATTTCTTTTTAAATGGCATACAGTTAAATGTGGGAATGACATTTAGTTATTTTAGTCAGTTTCTAAACCTGTCTTTGAAATACTAGCATACAATCTGATAGACAAACCTGTTTGTAATGCCATTTTTTCCTTAAATATTTCTTCTTCTTCTTCTTTTTTCTTGTTGAGGAAGATTGTCCCTGAGGTAACATCTGGGCCAATCTTCCTCTGTTTTGTACGTGGGACACCACCACAGCATGGCTTGATGAGTGGCATGCAGGTCCACATCCAGGATCTGAACCCACTAACCCCAGGCTGCCGAAGCAGAGTGTGCGAACTTTAACACTATACCACCGGGCTGGCCCCAAATATTTCTTCGTTTGAAGCGAAGATTTTCAAGTAATAGTTTTAAGCAGTTAACAGATAAGTATATATCATGAGGAGATGTTCCCAAAGTATAAACATTGCCTTTCAGAGTTTGATGTCTGTTAGTACTGTTGTTTTCAAATGGTGCTCTGAGACACCGCAATTTTATAAAGTCCATCACAGCTGCCTTTGAGGGAGATTAAGGGACTTGTAAGTGGAAGGGGAGGCCTCCAGCTTCCCCTGTATATTTTTTAACCAGAAAAGCCGAGACACTTTATATTGGTCTTCTTCTTATGATGTCTTCTGAAGAAACAGTACTTCTGCCTTAAAAAGGAAAATATCTTACTTTTTCTACTTTACAAAGGTTTTTTTTGAACTAATGAGCTGGAACCATTGACCTAGTGTGCTTTATTTAAATAACTCATTTAATTTCATGTATTCTCTGGAGAGTCAATAAAAACTTGAGCTGAAATATTTCTTTTATTATTCTTTTCCACAATATTATGAAATTCATCTTCTCCAGATCTGTCACCACTTCTTAAAGACACTAACATTTTTTTCAGAAAGAAAGGGCAGACATGATAAAATAGGTGTTTGGTCTGAAGAGAAGTTCACTGTGGTTGGGCTAACTCCAATTTAATAAAACTGTTTTTGCTATTTGAATTAAGGAAAAGGGCTTTACATCGAGAGGCCTGTCTAGTGATAGAAACAGCAACATCTCCAAAAGGTACAGATGATTCACAAGTGACATTAGGTAGAGGGTGTAGGACGTGTGGGTGGCAAAAGGAAAAAAACTTACCAGGTTCAGAGAATGGATCCTTGAGAGGAACAAAATGTGAACTCAAGAAGAGAGTCAATGAGAAGATGGAGTTTCATGAGCATTTAGCAAAAGAGGAAGTTGGCAGCTTGGTGAAAGATGGCTCCAATAAATGAAACTCCTGCCATGTGGGGTTGGGGGAGGCAATATCTGAGGCTTCTTATTAAAGTATTACAGTTCCAATACAATTTGGTTTATGTGCTTGGCAAGATATTCAGGACTCTTAAAATCTGAAGAGAAGAACATTGAATGCCATCCAAAACTTCAATTCAAATTTTTTTTTAAAAATTTACTTGATCTGTGGAGAAAAATGAGATATTCGGAAGTTAATTTTTTATATTTGGCATCTGTTCTTCTCTCAAGTAATAACTTTGAAGAAAACACAATTCTGTGATAAGCCTACTGTGCCAGAGCAAAGCAGAAATAGTCCTTTGAAAATGAGTTTAGGGCTCCAGAGAGGATTTTCAGCTTTATAAGGACATAAAGCATGCAAAATAGACTTGCGATTTCCTGTCCAGAATAGACTTAATTTTATCTGTCCATCTGAGGAGCTTAGGATTCTCTTATCAGTTGACCCCTGAACGTCTATACTGGTTTGCATAGATTATGCACATACATACATGCAAACAGACATACATAAATGCATCATGTTAAAAACAAAAGCCTGGATCCTTTAAAAAACCGAATTGAAACTTACACGCATTGCCAATAATATATAAGTTATTGTTGTTGACCATGTAGATATCTCCTAGGATAGTTAGAACCAGTTTGGCATTTTTCCATTCCAAAGATTATCCTGGGTCAGCCTTCATATAATAATCTCTCTTGGAAAATCTTTCTCTTCTTCTACATTTTTTCTCTACCCTACCCATTAGAATTTCCTGAATTTTCTGTATTCTCTGGGAACATTCACAAAAGCATATATTACCCTGGAGATTCCATCATGAAAACCACAGTGTTCTGCACATGTTTGGCATGTTGTCAAGGTTTTTGACTGACAGGCTGGCACTCCAACCCAGCTGTGCTTCCCGGCAGTGCTGCACAGGGTGGAAGCCTGGCTGTGAAACTGAGACTATGAAACCATTTTTCTAAGGACACCTGTAGTACTGTAGGATGATACAGATTGCACTCGAACTGGCTAAAACATGCCTCTGAAAGTGGTTTTCCTGCAGTATTTATTTATTTATGTATTTTGTTATTGCTATGAGTGGAGAAGGAATGAAAGGGAAGAAATATGTCTTGAAACAATATTTTGGGAACCCATCATTTCTCTATGGATACAGCCCTTAGGTATATAATTTTTCGCCAAAGGATAGTTCAAAATGTAGTATTTTTATTTTACCTCTCTGCATTAAAAAGGTCTTCTGAGCTAATGAACAGAAAAATCTCATCAAATGATGCATAAATTGCATCTAATTCATCAAATTATTTCCTGGTCCACTTTCGCATCGGGAAATCACAATTAAAGACTTGAGTACTGGGGGAAAAATGGATTTGTAGCTATGGAAAATAATAGTCTTTAAGGATAGTTTGTTTGGTGTTGGTTTTTTAAACCACGTAACATTTTCAATCATCTACAGAACTTAAGTATGTCAGTAAAGGCCTTAGCTTTTCATGGAAATCAGTTAGCTAATATCTGTAGACCCAACAAGAGCTGATTTGCAAGCACAAATGATCTTTTTGATAAATCAGTGTCTAGACACTATTACTATTTTCCTAAATGTTTTCCTAATGGCCTTTGTTTTGGGGGCTAAGACATTTTTTTTAAGTCTGTAGGTCAAAGTTCTTTGTAAACTCTCTAAATTACCGTAGCCATGTAAGACATGTTTATGTTCCTCATATGCATAGAACTTGTTCAGAAAAAATGAAGTAATTTGCCTGAGTCGTTTCAGATAGGTTCATGGTATCCATTCTCCTTAATGGCTTCACAGAATGTCGGTTACCTTTCTCTATGTGGTCTCATATTGAGTAATATGGTATTGCCACACCTATGTTAATTTTACAAGCCTTCTTTCCCCAAATCAGTCATGATCTGGCAGCCAAATTAGGGACACTGCCTTTTTTAAGATATCACTCAGGCAGTACAGGAAAGGTAGAGGAATAAAATGAATTGTCAAGTTGAAGTGAAGGGTCCATGTGATCAAGTTATCCTGTTTACTGTGGGCTCCAGGTTAGCAGCACACTGTCTATCTTTTTAATAATTTATCTATCACCAGTGCCCTCCTATCATCTAGGGATGGATCAACATTGGCTACATATATAAATAAATGAATAAAAATCTATTAGATATGTATTCTTCTGAGAAAGCACTGTGAGCAGTTTAAAGGACATAGATACCATGATTCTTAAACTCACTCATCAACTGACATAACGACAAGCACAGGGTGAGTAAAGGGCTAGTGTTCCTTCTTTGGGCATCAGAAATGTACACTTTTAGCCTTAAGGGGAGAGAGAATCTCTGAGTATGTGTAGTCTTACCATTATAAATTTTTTTTTTTGTATTTTCAATAGTTTGTTTCTGTCTGACATCCTTCCAGTTGCCTGAGCCAAAAACCTTAGAATGATCTATGATTTCTCTTTTTCTCCCCACCTACACCTGATTCATATATTCTCTTGGCTCCAATTTCAAAATATATCTAGAATTTTAACACCAGATATTCTGCTGGCACCCTAATCCGAGCAATCATCCTTTCTTTCCTAGATTATTGCGAGAGACTTTTTCGGATTTACTCCACTGTTATTACCCTTCTGCACTCCAGTCTATTCTCATGCAGCAACTAGAGTGATTTATTGAAAAGGTAAGCCAGATCATGTCACTCCAAAGGCTCCCCATTTGACTTGGAGTAAAAGCCAAAATCCTTCCACATGACCTACACAGTCCTCTCTGCTCTTACCCTCTGCTGTCTCCCTCACCTCCTCTTTGCTCATGCTGCTTGCCCTTGCTCACAACTCATCTAGCCACATGGGCCACCATGATGGTCTTCAAACACGGCAGTCATGCTTCTAGTTTACAGGCTTTGTTCCCTTTGTTCTTTCTCCCTAGACAGCTCTTCATGCAGATACCTGCTTGACTTACTCCCTTACCTCCTTCCAGTCATTGCTCAAATCTCACTTTTTTCTGGGGGATGTACTAGCCACTCTATTTAGTGTTGCAAATGGCCTACCCTACCTTTCTCATCTTCCACAATTCTGATTCTCCTTACCCTTTCTGTTCTTTAGTTTTTACAGTACTTGTCACTCTCAAATATAATGTTGTTCATACTTTTATGTTGATTGCTTATTTTCTGACTCCCCCTCAAGAAGTTTCTCTCTTCCAGGGCAAAGATCTTTGTCTATTTTGCTCACTGGGTATCCTCACAATCTAGAATAGTGCTTGACGCATAGTGCACACTCAATGAATAGCTGCTGAAAAATGAATGGCAAGGATTTATCTATCCCTGTTCACCTCTACTATAGAAGAAAACCAAACACGAAGAAGCAAGGAACTTTGAATGGGAAGAACATGTTGAGTATTCTATCATTTTAGGCATAAAAATCACCTTCAAATACACAGGGGCAAGTTAATCAGCACATATGTATTGAGAACTCAATGTATATGTCATACATTTGTGTAGACTCTGGGTGGATACAGATGAAACATAAGATATGGTGTTTACCTCCAAGATAACCTCTTGGTTGTAATTGGTTAATGAACAAGTCTGATTTACATTAATTAATTAGTAGAAAAATTACAACTCGTTATATGGCTTCATGGAGTTATTCACAAACTTGACCATGCATTAGAATCATCTGGTGCGCATGTTAAACTGTTGATTGCTGGGCTCCCTCCACCCGGAGTTTCTGATTCAGTAGGGCAGGATTGGACCAGAGAATTTACATTTCTAACAAGGTCCCAGGTGATGCTAATGCTGCTACCCCACACTTTGAGAATCTCTGCTCTATGGTAATGATTCTCAACCCTGGCTGCTCATTAAAATCATCTGAATTTTTATTATTTAAAAAATATGTATTGATGACTAGGCACCAAACCCTAGATTTGTATTTAATTAGTGTGGGGTGAGACACAGTCAATTTGATAATAATGTCCATCCACTGAAGAATGACTGTTCTATTATAACCCAGAGTTAGAGTTTTCATATTATACCAATTGAACACAGAAATACTATTCAAGATGAGCAGGCCCTTTGCAGTGAACAATGCATTATATCAGTCAATTGATCTTGTCTCTTTCTAGTATGATTTTTAGACTTTAATTTGAGGAAATAAACTAGAACATTATCTTCTTTTCAGTTCCCATCACTATAACTTGTCATAGACAAAACTAGAGAGGAAAATGCAAAGCTACAAATTCAGATCTACTCCCATTGGGATTCAATGACCTTTCGAGCAAATATTGTTTCTTTTTTTATTAATAATTCCAACACACACTAAGAAGACCACCATCTCCCTTTTGATTTTCTACACCCCTCAGCCCACAGGTTTCAAAATTCCTAGGAATTTATTCACTTTAAAAGAGTAGTCCTTCATCCACTCACCAGGAAGAGCAAGAGCTGGAGAGCCTACTGTGACCACTTTCCAGATGTGATTGTTTCTGTAGCAACCCAAAGATTGTCACTGTTAACTGATGTAACCTTGTCTAACAGATCTGTATGCAGTGGCTCACAGATAACTTTGCCAGTCCAGGTACTCATAGAAACTGTAGAAGGATGTCACTGTGCTCTTTGCTCTCAAGGTAACAGTTCTTCTGAAGTACACTGACATGCTCAAACATTCTACTTAAAATGGAGCTGCTCTGTCAATGTGGCTCAGTCAGGTAGGGCTTTCAGCCTAAACAGCATGCTCTGCTAGAGCCAGCTCTCATCCAAGGACGTGTAGGGCCCGCTGACACATTTCAGGATGAATTTGAGGCTGAGGCTCTTTTCCTGAAAGGAACCATCCATTTCAGTCTATGACAGAGACTCTAATAAGGTGGATCCTCAAAGAGGAAGAAATCTGCATTCCTTTTTCTCTAGATGCTCCTTGGCTCCTATGCATACTCTTTCACCCACATTCCAGCTATCACCTCTGCATACCAAAAAAATTTCAGAATAAAAGCTATGGGTAGTCTCAAAAGTAACTGTCACCTCTTTTCCACAAGATGATGAATCTTAGTAAAATATTATCTGTTTGCTTTACTAATAGAGGCCATTCAAAAATCACTATTTTCCTAATAATTAAAATCTACTCTAGGTTTATAGCTATACCATATAATCATAAAAGGGATGGCATATATATATTTTTAATTCCTCCTTAAAGGAAATTTGCTTTTTAAGCTGAAACTTTCTTCTCCAAACATACCAAGGCAAGAAACCATGTTTTATTCATTTGATATTTACATTCCCCCTCCCAGTCTAGCATACCATGTGGAAAGCACTGACTGAATGTTAAATTGAATTAAATTCCTCCCATTCATCCTATTTCTACTTATACAAAATATGTCTCTCTGGTATTTCTACTCTTCTCATTGGAGATCTATGAAATAAATGTAATAAATTTTGAACATGAAAATTCTTCAAATATTTGATGGCAGCTCTTTTGTCCTCGCCCTCTTGGTGTTCTTTATTCCAGACTAAACGTCTAATTCCTTTAACTGTTTTCATATGTTAGGGAATCAACAATCCTCACCACTTGGCCTTACATCAGAGGTTCTTAGGCTGAAGTCTATGGATCTGTAGGGAATCTATAGATGGCTTTCAAGGAATGCTGTAAACCTTCTGAAATTATATGTAAAATTTTGTCAGGATATTAAACACATTTTTCTGGAGGAGCTGTGTATAGCTTCTTTTAGATTCCCAAGGAGAGATTATCTGTGATCTCCCAAAGATTGAGAATCACTGATGGAAAAATTACTCACTTTGTCATTGTTGGTTTTAAAATGTGGTACCCACACTTGTACCTAGTGCTGTGGTACTACCAGAGACAGCACAGAGGAGCTGGTCTTTTACCATCATACACATGGACACACACACACACGCACACACAGATGCACAAAATCACACATACTCATTATCAAGCTAGTTTCCACTGCTACTTTTATATATCTTTTAGTGTGGAATTCATATTCTACATTTACAGCTGTCAGACTTCATCATGTTGACTTGGCCCATCATAGTCATAAACATTTTCTTGCATCTTATTTGTTACATTAATTAACCTTTCTGGTTTCTAGTCATTTATAAATTTGATAACCATTTCTTCTCTCTCATCTTGCATGTTGTTGATAAAACTGTTGACACCTCTATATCAGTCCATAAAAGATCTCCCTACACATTGCTATGAATTCATTAATCTACATTCTTTGGAGGTTTATCAGTTGGATACACTGCTGTGTCATACAATGCATATCCACTCAATGTTTTAGAAGAGATGCCATGAAAAATTTTGATAATGCCTAAATTAAATCAAAGGTTTACTCTATCAACAACATGCAGTTTGCTAATCCTATCATCACAAAAACTAAGGTTAGTTTGGACAAAACTACTTACCACAGTGTAATCAGTTGCCATTCAGTTACTGACTTTCCCTTTTCTAAATTTTGGTCGGCAATTCTAGAACATCACCAGTTTGAAATAGTCATTGAAAGGAGATTATCAATACATTAATTCATAATAACCGCATGCTTAAAAGTGAGAATTTTAAAATAGACCAAGGTTTAAGTATTAAATTGATTATCTTAAGAAATTGGCATGTAAAGCAATAAATTTACCCTATGATATAAAAACAAGCATTTTAAGAAGATTGAGAAAAATTGACCCACCTTGGTACAATAAGAGTTTGCTGTCATTCCTTCAATGGCAGAGTGAAGATTCTTTGTATCAAAACTGCAACATATAATCCTTGTGTAAATATAGGGATATTGAATTATTTATAAAAAATTAAACACTATGATTTTATATTTTCTCAAAAATAATCTTTTTCCCCTTATTTGAATAGCACATGCTTAGAATAAAAATGATGTTGCAGAATAAAGCACTTATGGGTTATTGTCCAAATCAAATATGAATTTAATTTAATATCACAGCTGATGAAAATATTTATAACACTTCAAGAATAACCACATATTAAATTATAGATGGCTTATTAATTTTAATAATATGTAATTTATGATATTGATTTACTGTGTGAACAACTACATTATAAATGTCAATAACTTTCTAGAACTTAAAAAAAGATAGATTAAGAGAGAGTAGTTTGAATTTTGGGGTGTGAAGCAAGTGAAATAACAGTGAATGAATGATTCAATAAATAAGAGAAAATATTAAGCAAAATGGAACACGTAATAAAATACCTGTTTTTATTTAAAATCAATGTGTTGCATCGAGAAAATTTATTCCCATTTTAGAAATATAAATGTACACAAAAACAAAACTTTAAAGAATAAAATAAAAGTACTTTTTAATATGTTTTCTATCAAAGTTTTTAAGGTTTGTAAAACATGTACATAATCAAAGCACATTTAATTGCTGCAGAAAAGAAAACATTAACTTCCTTAAGAATGACCTTGGTTTTGCGTAATATATAATTTTATTGGCTGAGATGCAAACCATTTATCAGAGTGAAAGGGCTGTCATGCAGGTGGCTCACAAAGGAAAGAGATGGAGGTACTAAGATAACAGGAAACAAACCATGATAAGTTAATTGCATAAAATATGTTTCATATATTTATAGTTTGGGAAATTAACTGTTTGGAAAGGCTAATGACATGCTTTTAGATCAAATGATATGTAAATACCTATTAAGCAAAAGGAACTTTTGAACCTGAAATTGTTATGCCTTCCTGCATGCGTCAGCTCAGATAACACTCCTAGTAACATCCTTCTCAAATCATGTCCATCGATATGTGACTGCTTGCTTGCATGTTCCCAAGTACATGTTTCCACCTGAAGAATGGCTAAAATATCTCTATTAACACCAAATCCCTTCCTCGTCCTGTTCTTTTGTCCCCAGCTGTCAGATGTGACTCATGTTTATCAGTCATTGAGTCCTGCCATTCTATTAAGGGTGGAAGGGAATGGCTCTCTGTGGTTTTGAATTCTGAGCTCAGTGGTTTATTTATTAATGATAACTGAGACATAAAACACAAAAATAACATATCATCCTACCACACACAAGACAGGGATCTTCCACTTTTGGTTTCACCACCATTCCTTCTCCTTTGGAGAAGGAAAGGTGGCAAAATAAACTACAGTGGGCATGTTTGATTAACAAGAGGCGTCAACCGCCCACTATCAGTAGCATTCTCGTATAAACAATTTGTGGTGTACTATCCAGTGGCATACTACTTAGAAATAAAGAAGGAACTACTGTTACGCGCAACGGTATATATCACAGATATAAAGATGAGAAAAAGAAGATGGTCACACAAAATACATACTGTGATGTTTTTTCTATATGAAGTCCACGACCTGGCAAAAGTAACCTATTGTGATAGATTGGAGAGAGTGGTGGCTCCCTTGAGCGTGCAGGCTATGCACTGACATGGGGCATGAGGGAAACTTCTGAAATGTCTTATATTTTAATCTGGCTGGTGAGTACCCTAGCGCATAAATACATATGGAAGCTTCTCCAGCTGCACTGTGCTAAATAATACCTTAATGAACATTTTTTTAAAAAAACGATATTATCAAAATGAGGGTAATTAGATATAAATTTGTGTATATTGCATGTAGGTATATATAACTTTGTCGTTTTGTTTTGTAGCTACTTAGCTACGTTAGCAGTTCTACTACCTAAGATATTTTAAATCTTATTTCTGGTTCCTCTCTTACATCTCAACTATTGTGTCTTATTTTTCATTCTACTTTTCATTTAAGCTACCTTTTAATATTTTATAAGCCAATTTAAATATATTTTCTGAAATGGGGATGTCTTAATTTGTATCTAGCTAGAATTCTATATTAGTGCATTTGTAGTAAATTTTATGAAGCTTCTGGGTTAAGACTTCAGAAACAGAATATTACAAAGCCCTTTATTTACCAACTATATTAATTTTGATAAAATACAAAATAAGGTTACCTTTGAGTTTCTAGAAGCCATTGTCTTTGTTCATGATTGGGAAAATCATGGTTTAGAATTGGGAAACATTGTATAGTATATCTTATGTAATAACATTTGCCAAGAAAGTAATATAAACATTTGTTATATAAGTATAATTTTTAGAATATTGTATCTAAATTTTTATTTTATAGTAAATAAATTTGTTGATGAATTGTGTAATTGTTCCGACTTGTGGGATACAGATAATCAGCTAAGAGAGCAAGGAGATCCAAATTGCTGCTGAAGGACCTTATAGTCTATAGTACATATCTTTCTTCCATCTAGTCACTTTCAGCTTCCAAAGAAAATATAGAAGGAAGGCAACATCCAACAATACACTGACATTGTTGGAAGACCATGTAGACATTTTATAAAATCAAGTCACACTCAGCCGCCTGGTTTTGCTTTCCCAGAGAGGGGAATCATTTTTTTTTTCCTTCTGAAATTTGTTTCCAAAAAACTGTAGTGTTTCCTGGAATTAAGCAAAAATCTCATCAAGCCGTAATTTTCATATACCACATGATGCATGCATGTGTGTGTTTTTGGTGATGTGTACCTCCCCAAATGACACGGAATTACCATACATGACGTATCAATCATGCTCATATCAAAATGAAACCTCTGCCTGGAAAAGTCCATATACCTTCCTAAAATAATTGCCTAAGAAGAATATTACTTCTAATGTTTAAAATCTTGTGGAAATATACTCAACCTTCAAATTTCTCATTCAGTGAAATTTGTGCTGTAATATAGAAAGTAGAGAATTGGAAAGATAATTTGTTTGTTATTTTGCATGAGAACACACTAATGCATTCTGTTCATAAAAGTGGGGAAAGGAATTTTGTGTATTTGTACTTGGCTGAATAAAGTCCTGTATTAGTGCTTAAAAAATAAGGATATGGAAGGAGTCTTATTTTAATGATAAAGCAATACAGATTAACTATTTACAGTAGTTAAGAATTAACTACTAACAATTTTATTCTTAATTGCAAGATTTCAGAATGCATGGAAAGTGCCCAATGTAAATTAACGTTTGGTCAGAATAATCATGTAACTCCCTCCATGATAAGTATAATTTGGGAATAAAATAATATCCATTTCCCACAATCAGGCTCATGGAAACTAAAATCTTTGTGGGATGCCCAATTATTCTACTGTTGGAAGGTCAAGAAGAACATTGATGCTTCCAAAATGTATAAACATCCAAGAACTGTGGTTGATGATGATAGAATTTTATAGAAATTATTATGATCACTTTTGAAGTTTAGAAAGCTGAACAATGTATTAATAAGCCATGGATTCTGAACTGTTTTCTCCCATTACAATATTTAGTCTGAAAATATTCCAGCGTAAGTGAAATAGACTCATCTATAGGGTATTAGAAACATTTTCAAATATGATATTTTTAGTTAAGTAGAATTAATAGCATTCAAAATAGCCAGATATTTGTATTTCTATTGACTAAATTATCTAGATACTTATATTCTTTAAAATTTTCTTTTTCTGGATCTCTATTTACTAATCTTTTTAACAAACTTTTTTGCCTCATGGAAGACTTTAAAAACATATAAGCATTCCTCTAGTCTTAATAGAGCTACTCCCTGAGTTACCAGCATCTTCTGACTAGAAATCTGTGTATGTGAACAAAGGTAGGGATGGTTAAATAGTGAAACCTGTTGTTACTGCTCTTTTCTCACAAATATTTAAAGTTTGCCTTAGTTGGAGAGGGATGTCAGGACTTCAACGGGGTTGGGCATAGCTCTCATTCTGAATAAAGTTAAATGATCATTGGCTTTTTTTTTCCTTATATTTCACAGTCACCATGCCAATACTAGTAAAGAGCTATCTCTCAAATCATGTCTCTGGATAACTTTTAAAACCAAATATAGTGAAATAGATTAAATATCTCTAAAGTCATTTCTCTTTAAATATTTTTTAAAAAAGGATTTTAGAAGTCCATTTATTGTGCTGTTTTTCTTCCTGAATTTTAAATGCAGCTTCTGTGAGAATATTTCTCCCATGCTTCTTTATTGAAAATGGACTGTTTTTACTTTGGCAGTTAGATTAGTTTTCTTTTGTTTTTTCAGCTAGCCTAACCACTTCACTTTAAAAACCTTTTCTATGGAAAAATGCTTTCCATCTCCCCAATAGCCAACTTATGAACAAGTATATGCATCACAACCTGGTTTTAAGTGGGGAACTTACCATATTAAAAATGTCTGTTTCTTAGTGACGTGCTGATGTCATTATTAACAGTAATAACAAGTTCCGAATGCCACTTTCCATTGCTAGTACACTTAATTATGGATCTTAGAAGGCACCATAGAGAATCCATTCTAATAGTTACGAGCACTTAAAAACATATTTCTAGGTTCAGTTTCTCTTAAAAAAATCTCCCACTAAATCCAGCATATAAATACATAGGAGTGGAGGCTTGGGGATGAGAGATGGGTAGATAGACATCTGCTCCATCACTCTCCATTCAGATCCCTAGGGGCCTCTGAGGTATATCCATAGATGCTTTGATTGAAAATGTCAGATCTAGTCTATCCGTTTCATTTAAAGATATAAAGCAGATTCAGAAAGGGGAAATAACTTGCAGAAGTCAACACACAGGTCAGTGGAAAAAAGATGTGAGTCTAATCTCCTGAATCGTTAAGCTTTCTTGTTTTGAGTAGTGTTGGCTTGTACACTATTTAAGCAAATAAGTCATAAAAGAGAGCTCAAGTGTGACTTATTTATATCTAATATTTGAGCCCTTTCTTTGTTCTCTTTCTTCAAAATTGGAAAAAATTGACATTAGGCAGATTTCAATGTTTAAAAATAACTGACCACACTAAAGGTGTCATGGAATATTTCCAATGTCAGGGAGTGGGGAATAGCACTTCCACTCTTTTTGTCTTCTTATGACTGGACTAATAATAAAATTGACCAAATACCAGGTTAACAGGAGAAAAACCCAATTTCATTGCATATACACAGGAGAATCATGAAAATGATGTTCCGCAAGTACACAAAGCAGGCAGTTCATACATCCTGTATACAAAGAAACAATAAATTGGTAGGAAATTGACAGGACAAAGAAACTTAGGCTTAAAGTATGTAAATAGTGAGGAATTTAAACAGAGTTTAGATTTGAGATAGTAAATTAATAAGGTTTGTTTATGCAGGCTTCTCAGACCAAAATTCCCTAGCTCTTGTGATAAGGAAGCAAGGAGAGCACCTTTCACATAGGAGATTGATTTTCTGCTTTTGGGAGGAAGAGACAGGAGGGTTAGAATGCCCTTTTCACTTCTCGAGTAATTTTAACTCAAAATAATAAGAGATTGCTGGGAAGATGACAGTGTAGAAGGACTCTGAACTCATCTCCTCCCATGGGCACAACAAATTTACAATTACCCTTGGAACATTACCCTTGAGAGAGAACTGAAAACTGGATAAAAAGAACCCCCACACCAAAGGAGCAATCTTAAGGTTTGAAGCTTTCCCTGAAGGAGCAGGGGATCTGAGCAAGAGAGCTATGCCACATTAAGCAGCTTTTGAACTCAGCATAACCAAAATGAGTGCCATAATATCTGGCTTTGCTGGATATTAACAACAATGGGGAATACTCCTAGGAAAGCTATTGAATATAAGAGAAAGAAAAGCCTGTTCTTAAAGGGCCCACACACAAATTCACCCATTTTGGAAAGCAATACAAAATCACCAGAAGAAAAGGTGCACAGTCTTTTGGTGAAAAGAGACTCACTTCATAGGAATACCATGTCTGACCGGCAAGGGAAACAAAAGAAAAAAATAAGCAAATGGGACTACATCAAACTAAAAAGCTTCTGCACAGCAAAGGAAACCATCCACATAATGAAAAGGCAACCTAACAATGGGGAGAAGATATTTTTGTAAACCATATATCTGAAAGGGTTTAATATCCAAAATATATTAAGAGCTTATACATCTCAACAACAAAAAACAAACAACCCAATTAAAAAATGGGCAAAAGATCTGAACACACATTTTCCCAAAGAAGATATACAGATGTCTAATAGGCACATGAAAAGATAGTAAACATCACTAATTATTAGGGAAATGCGAATCAAAACTACAATGAGATTTCACCTCACACTCATCAGAATGGTCATAACTAACAAGACAAGAAATAACAAGTGTTGGAGAGAATGTGGAGAAAAGGGAACTCTCCTATGCTGCTGGTGGAAATGCAAACTGGTGCAGCCACTATGGAAATAATATGGAGATTCCTCCAAAAATTAAAAATAGAACTGCCATATGATCCAGCTATTCCACTGCTAGGTATTTATCCAAAGAACATGAAACCTTAATGTGTATACACACACACACACACACACGCAGCCTATGTTCATTGCAGCATTATTCACAATGGCTAAGACTTGGTAACAACCTAGGTGCCCATCCAGGGATGAATGGATAAAGAAGTTGTGGTATATATACACAATGGAACGCTACTCAGCTATAAAAAAAAAAAAAAAGATGAAATCTTGCCATTTGCAACAACACAGATGGATCTTGAGGGTATTATGCTAAGTGAAATGTCAGACAGAGAAAGTGAAATACCATAGGATCTCACTCATAAATAGAAGACAACAACAACAACACAAACACGTAGATACAGAGATTAGTTTGGTGGTTACCAGAGGGGAAATGTAGAGGGAGGAGGGTGGAAGGGGTGACTGGGCACACGTGTGTGGTGATGGATGGTAATTAGTCTTCGGGTGGTGAACATGACGTAGTCTGCACAGAAATCGAAATATAGTGATGTACACCTGAAATTTATATAATGTTATAAACCAATGTTATCTCAATAGAAAAAAGGGAGAATGAAAAATAGAATGTTTTAGGGTTTGGCCCGGTGGCATAGAAGCTAAGTTCACATCCTCTGCTTTGGAGGGCTGGGGTTTGCAGGTTCAGATCCTGGATGCGGACTTATGCATCACTTATCAAACCATACTGTGGCAGGCGTCCTACATTTAAAAAAGAAATGGAGGAAGATGAGCACAGATGTTAGCTAAGGGCCAATCTTTCTCAGAAAAAAGAGGAGGATTGGTGTCAGATGTTAGCTCAGGGCTAATCTTCCTCAAAAAAAAAATTGTAAATATTTTAAAAGAAAGAAAAAAGTCAATATGCCATTGTGGGATATTTTGGAGTGGCCTGCTCTAGGCTCCAACATCAGTTTAAGTCCTACATAGCTTTGATTAGCTTTCCCATAAAAATAATCTGCTCTTCAGTAAACTCATCATTATAAAGATTCACTTTGGAAAACCTCTTCTAAAAACGGAAGAATGCCATCTTTGTGTTGCCTGTAGAAGAGGAATATTCCAGGATTTCAAGATCCACTGTCCACTTGGTTGTTTGGTAGCTCAAAAGAGAAGTAAGAGTGGGTAGAGATTCTCGTTAATGTATTTTTTCCTCTTAAAAAAATTCGAGTTTTTTAAATAGGTATTCTTGTTTTGTTGTTGTTTTTTCCTTTTTTTCAAGGTTGGATGAATTCCCAGCCAGCTTGCTTGCTTCCAGTGAGCTAGGAGCTATGAGCTATGTCTTTTAGGTTTATTGAAATGTTGATGCATGGAAAAGTCATCAGGAAATGCCTTTATACTTGTTTAGCATTAGCTATGACAAATGGACCAACGGAATTTTCTCAATCTTCAGTTTTCTCATTGTGTACCCCAGTTGCTAAGGAAAACATACTTGTTTTTAACGTAACCAACAAGGAAATTATCAGAAATAGCTTTTAAAAATCCAGTTTAAAAAAAAGTATATTGATGCTGCCAGCTTCTCAAGAATCACGCAATACATATCAGTAATCCTCATCTGTGAATTGCTTATGTTCTAATACATTTGGTAAACTGTGATTTACCAACAGAAATGAGTTTTCTTAGTGTCTGAAGTTCAAGTTATGAAGGCAAGCCAATAGGCCTTGCTTAGTTTATAATATCACTAAAATATTGGATATTTACAATGAACAACCATAGGGAACATGATGACTTCAAAAAAATAATTCTTCTAAATTGAATTTTAATGATGTACTATTTTTGAAAGATATATCATTACCGAATATAGAGTTTTAACCAAATTATCAACATTTTCAAAGTCATCTTGATGGGTGTTTCTCAAACTTGCGAAATTTAAGAACTCCTTTTAAAGAAGGAGTTTTAGATATTCTCATTATAATAATGTTTAACCTTTATGCATAGAAACTATGTGTATATGACATATAGCTCTTAAACATCTTATACATTTATAAGAAAAACTATAATGTCAAAAAGTAAAATTAAATTCAAACTTTAAAAGTGATTTTTTTCTCTCACTACATGAACATGGCAAGTACTTTTGAGTTGAGATGTTAACAGCATACCTGCTTTGTGGAGATGTAATGATTTACTTTTCCGTTTTCTGAGCTTCTGCAAATCTTTGGTTGGTTGTCGTAAATTAATATTCACTTAATGGAACGCATAATTTAGGTATAAAACCTACACCACTTCTTTTCTGATCATAGCACAATGATTAAAATACTATCGCACTACTATGTAACACCAAAGGATTATACACACAAATGGACCTGTGTTTGGACAGCACCTGTTAGTGCATAGTAAGGAAGTTGTCACCTGCAAAAAAAATTTCAATTAGTCTTTTTAAGCTTTTGTTATGATTGAGAACACAGAATTGAAAAGTTACCACAGAAAACTTTCAGAATCTAAAGAATACTTCTTGGCTTCTCTATGGTTTGACACAATCTAGTTTGATCCTGTTGAAATCTTCAATCTCTATGATTTTTAAATCACTTAATTGTAGTATAATTTTCATCCAACAAACTGCACCTGTTCAAAGATTACAATTCAATGAGTTTTGACAGAGGTGTATGCCTGAGAAACCACAACCATAGTCAAGATATACAACTTTTCCAACAATCTCACGCCCCTTTGCAATTTATCCCTCCCTTCAGCCCATGTTCTAGACAATTTCTGATCTGCTTTCTATCACTGGAGATCAGTTTGCATTTTCTACAGTTTTGTACAAGTGGATTCATTCAATATGTGCTATTTTGTGTCTGACTTCTTTCACTAAGAATAATGATTGCGAGTTTCATCTGTGTTGTCATGTGTATCATAAGTTTGTTTCTTTCTCTGCACTGCCTAGTTTGAATCTCTGTGATTTGATCTCTGCTCTGCGCTAACACTAGAGCTTGAGAATCTCTATGTTTTAAATTCTTTGAGAATCTCTACTCTTGATGAATGGTTCATTGGCAGATGACCTGGAGACAACATGGTTCTAAAGGTGTTAAAAAGGACCATTAACTGCTGTTTTCACAGAGAAACGTCCACAGAAACCTTTCATTTTAATCTTATTAAGTCATCAGATGGCACGGAAGATTTTTCCTCCGTCAATTCTGTCTTTGAGAAATCACTTTTCTTTGGTTATTGTAGATGTCTTTCTTACTCAGAATTCAAACCAGGATCAGTATGGTGAACAGTTCTCTTTTTAATTAAGGAAGAAAAAATAAACTTTCACCAGAAATATTTTTCTCTTTATTATTGATCAGTTAAGGTCTCCAATAGTGAGATCACTCTTACATGAAGACAAACCCATCTATTTTAAATTGGAGGTTGAAACCCCAATCTCATTTTCTATATGTAGTCCTTACTTTGTATGGTGGTGCAGTACTATATAAACGACTTCGAAACCGGAAACTGTACAAAGTAATCTTAATAATCAATAAGAAAAATTGTGATTGTTCCTTGATCTTTAAAATTTTTGTCAAAACAAAGTTCTCTTACTGTCAGTTATAAATGTGTAAGGGAATGTCAAAAGAGTAAAATTAAAATTTAATTAGCACGCTGTAACTTACAATATTAGAACCATTGAGAATTAAAGTGTTTTATTTCTTGGTAAGAAAGCTTATAAAGGGCAGTGTGAACAGTGCTTGTCTTGTTCTTCCCAGTGTAAAACTTATAATATGAAGCCAACACATTTTCTATGCCTTACTGATTTGTCATACTTTTTTCTAAGTTTAAGTTAGCTTTCAATATTTTAGTCTTTGTGCTTTCAATATGGTGAGATATCTTTGAGAGTTCCTTTAATGTGGAGTGTTTTACTGGTTTCACTTATTCTGGGACATGCAGTCAGTTTGTGAACTAACCTGTGAGCAGTGACCATTCAGGGACAGATTCTGAAATAGGTGATATGATTGGTCATCGATCATGATGGACTTCTATTATTTACACAGTGATCCATGGGCCAAAGAACTGGTGGTAAAGTTTGTACTTTATGCAATGACTGAAGTTAATATATTTTAATTAAATTTTGAACTATGTTACTGGGGAATGGTGTTACTTTAAGTCACAGGAAATAAAATTCATGCATGTTGAAACTTTGCAAAACACACAACTTTTGTGTGTGTATTAAATTTTTCCCGGAGTTATGCATTAACCAAAATTAGGACTTGAATTCTTTTTACCTTTGGTAAACAATTCAGTACTGGGCAGTGGCCTCTCATAAAATACATATCCACTTGCAAAAAACTTTTATTTAATAAAATTTAACAAATAATAAATATTTAATAAATAAATAAATAATAAAATTAATAAAATAAAAAATTTATTTAATAAAACAAATATGATATTAAAACACTGAACAGAGCACTTGCTTTGCAATTAATTCAATTCACAGCCAGGCTCATAGATAGCAGTGCTTCTGCAGCCTGTTTAAGTATTTCTCTGTGTGGGAACAGTCACAGAAAAACTGTGATGCCCCAGATTCTGTGAAGTTAGTGAACAGATAAGTGCTGATGTGCAGGGAGCGAGCCACAAACAATCGCGTTTGCTTTTTGAAATATATTGTTTCACTTCTCAGCTCAGTATAAATCTATTTTCTCTCCTTATTTTTGCAAAAAGGTAAATCTAAAATCTACATATTTTATATTATTTCCCAGGTATGGAACTATACTATTCTATCTAAATCATAGTCTAGTGAGCAATTTTCACTAATTCATGAATTTTTAAATTTTTCAAGATAAAATAACTTTCCAAAATAGCCCCTCCTTTGGTTTCTTCCTATATCAGATAGAAAAACGGAAATCATACTAATGTAATCCCAGAATTCTTAATTTGGTAAGAATAGCGAACAAGTTACTATCCAAAGCCTTCATCTCGAGTGGCAGTAACCCATAAAGTCCCCACAAATAAAAATCTCTTTTTTGGGTGTACAATTTTAAAGAAACCTTGATTTTCTTTTCTCTTTTTGCATAACACAGAACTCTGTAAAACTTGAGGGTGATAAGTGGATAAAGAAGAAAGTCCCAGAGCAAAGCAGGAAAGCGCATTTCTGACTGAGTATTCACAGGAAACTTGCTGCTTCTAATTCAATGTCTGAGTCTATCTGGGAGACTCGTCTTCATGGCAGGTTTATACCACTTTATTATGAGAGCTGACATTTCACGGTACTCAAGAGCAGGGAAGTTCACCAAAAACTTATGTAGTCTGCCAACCTCTGACCTTCCATCAATAATAATTCATAATGAAATGTTTTGAATTAAAATTTCTACTTCTGCAATTTAACAGCAACAAACATTAAGCCCTACCTTTTAAAATTAGAATCAGTTCTAACTTCAATGCATATTAGGGTGTAAAATTCTTTATGAAATTGACTTTCAATTCTCTACGTGTAGTTCACCTCCTACTATTTGAATTCTAGCAGTTAGAATATAGGCGTATCTATAAAATAGCGGAAGGTACATGTTGATTTCTGCCTATGAGAAACGGCCCCTTCCCCTCACTCAACTCTACTTAAAATGATAACCATAACAAAGACAGAAGAGACAAGCTCTCAGTATTATTGAGATATAATCCTTTAAATGTGTTTAAAATTAGATTCCAATCATTTCTACTCTTAATGTATACATTCTGCCACACAAGGAATCACAGTAGAAAGTGAATAGACACATTTTTCAATCGTAGCAATCCTTAAGGTGGGACGGAAATTGACCAGAGGAAACTTGTCCTCAATTAGCAGAGTTCCAGGTCCTGCAACATCTTTTGCTTTATATTCTATTTTCAAATTCTGCAGAAACGTTTTGTGCCTATTCTTCTTCCCCTTTAGCTACTCTTAACCTTTCGAGAGATGCCTTGACTTCAGGCTGGTATTTGCAATTTTTAAAGTCTTCGCTATAAATTCGTTTCTTTTCCTTGCTTTCAAGGAATCCTCTGTGTTTCCACAGTAACAAAGCTTAACAATCTCTAGGGGGAAGGGGTACTCAAAAAAATATCTGAAACTTTTTGTGTTTCAAACAATGAGTTGGATGAGGTCATAGAGTATAATCATTAAGCATGTGAACTCTGCAACCAAAGCACGTGCATTCAATTCCAACTCCACCGTTTAGCATCTTTGAGACCACACGCCGTCACTTACCCTGTCGATGCCTCCATCCTTTCCTCTGTAAAACGTAGGTGATAGAAGTATCTAGCACATTCAGTTGAAATGAATGTGACGTGAAACTGTTCCTCATACATTATGCTCAATACATAGTCTTTTTTATTACTATGAAGAAATATTTTACATCTGTTTCATTTTAAATCTTCTTTCAGAGAATCTGTGATTTGGGGTTTGATCATTCTTCACAAATCACTTATAAACATTCACTTGATAACGAATGTGGCTCTCCCCAGAGTTCTAGACCTTTCCTATGAAAATAGATATGGTTGGAAACAAGTTAAGATGTATTAGAAAGCCTCTTCCAACACTGGAAGAGAGCTTAGTTTTCTATACGGCACAAGACACTATAATTATTTATGTGACTTGACTCTGACAATTCTGTTAAAAATAGTAGAAGTTAAGTTAAAAAAAATCTTCCTATTTTCCATCAGATGGAGTCTCAGGAAACAGTGCTCTCATTTCAAGTAATTGCTTCATGTCGGTCAATCTAAATTCCCTGTAAGAACATGAAATGAACACTTTTTAAAAAATTGCATTTTGTACTGATTGCAACAAAACTTTTTTTTCATTGAGAAACAAAGTTCAACATTTCACTCAATAATTTTTCATCATAATGTAGAAAGCGGTGCTCTCAAGTAGAACTCTAAAAGATAATGCATTGTATCATTTACAAAGAAACCAGAAGACAAAGGCACGATCACTTTCAGACAATTAGTATTTCTTTTCCATAAACTACAGTCACGAAGTCCTGTATTACAGTTTTCCATTCTATTAACTGCCCCTTCTTTTCAAATTCATATTGGGAGAAAGAGAAATCATGTCAGAAGCTTAAAGATAAAACAGCATTTTAAAGGAAGAGACAATGTTATTTTGGCTGAACTTCTATTTTTTTGACATGAATTAAAATTTTAAATCATCCCAACATTTGATATTTAGAGAGAGGGCAGTAAGTACAGAATAATGAGAATTAGTCATCATGCATATATTTGTCTAAGTGCGTAATTTTCCAAAACAATATTTCAAATGTAACTTTCAGCTGAATATTTAAAGTCAATCTGGTTGATTTCCCTCTTGGTTGTAAAGTATTTCATAACGGACTCATGTCATTTATGATGAAATATCAATCCATTATGTCATAAATATTTAGTCAGAATTTGACAAGGGGTAAACAATTTATCAGGGTTCAAAAAATTAAAAAGTGAGGGAAACATGCAGCTCCCTCTCAAAGAGCTCAATCTTTTGCATGTGTCATTTTATTAAAAAACAAAGAACTTGGGGCCAGCCCTGTGGCCTACTGATTAAATTTAGCATGCTCCACTTTGGTGGTACAGGTTTGGTTCCCAGGTGTGGACCTACACCACCTGGCGGCAGCCATGCTGTGGTGGCAACCCACATGCAAAATAGAGCAAGATCGGCACAAATGTTAACTCAGGGCAAATCTTCCTCAGCCAAAAAAAAAAACAAACACAAAACTTGAAAACTTGCTAATGAGGTTAATTTTAAAGCTTGTAATTTTGTTTCCTAATTATATCACCTACTGTAATTAGTTCCACCTGTCTGGCTCCTGGTAGAGGCATCATTGTGGAATAATCTTGAGAGTAGACTGCTCTTCACTTTGTTATGTCCAGACATACTGAGACGTTGATCAATGCAGCATTTTATATTCCTCTTGATGACCCCCATATTTTTACATCTACCTCATTACACTCACCATAAAGCCTTTCACTTTTCTAGCAATACTTTATATAAAGAAATCAATAAATAAGATACATATTATAAAAATATGACATTAAAGTTTTCTTTGGTTTATGATAAAATAGTAAACCCAGTAATCATGGTCATCCTTCATTGGACTAATGACACAAAGCATGTGGAATGATCAGACAAGAAATTTTTAAAATAGTTATTTGAATATTTCTATATTATTGTCTATATTATATAAATAATGTAATAATATATTATATATCATAAACAGTCTCTGAGACGATTTTTGCTTTTTTGCAGAATCACAGGTTATTCAAACTCACAACAGCCTTTGTTCAGATGATTTTTAAAAAATGAGAAAATTAATTCAGTTCTCTGGAAATGGAAAAAGGGTCAGGAAGACTCACATTTTGACATCCAAACATCCTTCTTAGTTTGCTAAGGCCTAACATTTAACAAACGTATTACACAGCAAGTAGTCCATGGTAATATGGTCAAAAAACTAAAATTAAATGCAGTTTCAGTAGACAGTGATAAAAATTAATTTGCATAATTCTACATAATGTTTCCTGACTCTTGTCTTTTTCTTTCTCATAATTTTTAATATTCATCCTACACAAGTACCTGCAATTAAAAAAATAGATCATTCTCAAATTATGTTGAATAGAGTAATTCAAATAATTGCAAACAAAAATTAGGCTTTTATTCACTTACCTCTTTTCACATGGGTGTTAGCAGAGGGAAGAAAACATCTCTATTTCCAGTTCATCATGGATAGGAAGTCAAAACAGAGAGGAAGACGTCAAGTACATGTTGATATTCTTAAGACAGTGATCTTCCTTCTGTATCTGCTTTCAACTTCTGCTCTAAAGAAAATTTGCTAGTTCCTCCCAGACATCAGTCATCCCATATTCTCTCCCTAATGCTGTATTCTCTTTTATTTTTGACAATTTTAATTACTTCCCTTTTTTTCAATTATTTTGTTGAGGTCATAAGGTTTATAACGTATAATTTCAGCTGTACACTATTATTTATCATTTTCTGTATAGACTGCATTGTGCTCATCACCAATAGTTTAATTTTTGTGCTTCACCATATCTATGTGCCCTTTTACCCCTATCGCCTGCCCCTCCAACCTCCTTCCCCTCTGGTAACCCTTATTTGTTCTCTTTATCCATGTGTTTATCTTCCACATGTGACTGAAATCATGTGGTGTTTGTCTTTCTCTGTCTGGCTTATTTTGCTGAACATAATATCCTCATGGTCCATCCATGTTGTCGCAAATGGGATGATTTATCCTTTTTTATGGCTGAGTAGCATTCCATTGTATCTATATGCCACATCTTTTTTATTGATTGGCACTTGGGTTGCTTCCATGTCTTGGCTATTGTGAATAATGCCTTAATGAACATAGGGGTGCATAAGTCTCTTTGAATTGTTGATTTCAAGTTCTTTGGATAAATATCCAGTAGTGGGATAGCTGGGTATTATGATATTTCTATTTTTAAATTTTTGAGACATCTCCATACTGTTTTCCATAGTGGCTGCACCAGTTTGCATTTCTACCTGCAGTGCATGAGGGTTCCCTTCTCTCCACATCCTCTACAAGATTTGTTATGTTTTGTCTTGGTAATTATAGCCAGTCTAACAGGTGTAAGGTGATACCTCCATGTAGTTTTGATTTGCATTTCCCTAATAATTAGTGATGTTGAACATCTTTTCATGTGTCTCTTGGCCATCTGTATATCTTTGGAAAATTGTCTGTTCATATCCTCTGCCCATGTTTTGATTGGATTGTTTGTTTTTTTGTTGTTGAGTTGTATGAGTTCTTCGTATATTTCGGTAATTAACCCTTTGTCAGGTATATGATTTGCAAATATTATTCTCCCAGTTGGTGGGTTGTCTTTTTGTTATGTTCCTGGTTTCCTTACCCTTGCAGAAGGACTTTAGTTGGATGTAGTCCTATCTGTTTATTTTTTCTCTTGTTTCCCTTGCCTCTGTAGACATGGTACTCAAAAAGATGCTGCTAAGACCAATGTCAAAGAGTGTACTGCCTATATTTTCTTCTAGGAGTTTTATGGTTTCAAGTCTTACATTCAAGTCTTTAATCCATTTTGAGTTAATTTTAGTAAATGGTGCAAGATAATGGTCTACTTTCATTCTCTTACATGTGGCTGTCTGGTTTTCCCATCATCATTCATTGAAGAGATTTATTTTCTCCATTGGATGTTCTTGGATCCTTTGTCAACGATTAGCTGTCCATAGATGTGTGGTTTTATTTCTGGGCTTTCAATTCTGTTCCACTGATCTGTGTGTCTGTTTTTGTACTAGCATCATGTTGTTTTGATTACTAGAGCTTTGTAGTATATTTTGAAGTTAGGGATTGTGGTACCTCCAGCTTTGCTCTTTTTTTCTCAGGATTGCTTTGGCTATTCGGGGTCTTGTTCAATGTAAATTTTAGGATTCTTTGTTCTCTTTTCATGAAGAATGTCATTGGGATTCTGGTAAGGATTGCACTGGATCTGTAGATTGCTTTGGGTAATGTGGACATTTTAACTATGTTTATTATTCCAATTCATGAGCATTTCTTTATGTCATCTTCGATTCCTTTTGATAATGTCTTATAGTGTTCAGTGTATAGGTCTTTCACCTCCTCGGTTAAGTTTATTCCTACATATTTTATTCCTTTTGCTGTTATTGTAAATGGGATTGTATTCTTGAATTTTCTTTCTGCTAGTTTGTTATTAGTGCCTAGAAATGCAACTGATTTTTGTAATTTGATTTTGTACCCTGCAACGTTGCTGTATTTGTTGATTATTTCTAATAGTTTTCTGGTTGATTCTTTAGGGTTTTCTATATATAGGAACACGTTGACACATAGCAAGAGTTTCAATTCTTCCTTTCCAATTTGGATCCCTTTTATTTCTTTTTCTTGCCTAATTGCTGTGGCCAAAACTTCCAGTACTATGAATAGGAGTGGTTGAGAGTGGGCACCCTTGTCTTCTTCCTGTTCTCAGAGGGATGGCTTTCAGTTTTTCACCATTAATTATGAAGTTGGCTGTGGGTTTGTCATTTATGGCTTTTGTTATGTTAAGGTACTTTCCTTCTATACTCATTTTATTGGGTGTTTTGATCATAAATGGATGTTGGATCTTGTTCAATTCTTTTTCTGCATCTGTCAAGATCATCATATGGTTTTTATTCCTCATGTTGTTAATGTGGTGTATCATATTGATTGACTTGTGGTTGTTGAATCATCCCTGTGTCCCTTGTATAAATCCCACTTGATCATGGAGTATGATCCTTTTAATGTATTACTGTATTCAGTTTGCCAAATTTTGTTGAGGATTTTTACATCTATGTTCATCAGCAATATTGACATTTCCTTCTTTATGTTGACCTTGTCTGGCTTTGGGATCAGGGTGAGGCTGGCCTTGTAAAACGTGTTAGGAAGTGTTCCATCTTCTTCAACTTTTTGGAATACTTTGTGAAGAATCAGTATTAAATCTTCTTTCAATGTTTGGTCAACTTCTCCAGAGTAGCCATCTGGTCCTGGACTTTTATTTTTTTGAGAGATTTTTGATCACTGTTTCAATCTCTTTACTTGTAATTGGTCTATTGAGGTTCTTTATTTCTTCTTGATTCAGTTTTGGAGGTTGTATGGGTCTAAGAATTTTTCCATTTCCTCTAGATTGTCCAATTTGTTGGCATATAGTTTTTCATAGTATTCTCTTATAATCCTTTGTATTTCTGTGGTATCCATTGGAATTTCTCCTGTTTCATTTCTTTTTTTTTTTTTTTGAGGAAGATTAGCCCTGAGCTAACTGCTGCCAATCCTCCTCTTTTTGCTGAGGAAGCCTGGCCCTGAGCTAACATCCACACCCATCTTCCTCTACTTTATATGTGGGACACCTACCACAGCATGGCTTTTGCCAAGCTGTGCCATATGTGCACCTGGGATCCAAACCAGGGAATCCCAGGCTGCTGTGAAGGGAAACATGCGCACTTAACTGCTGCACCACTGGGCCAGACCCTGTTTCATTTTTAATTTTACTTACTTGAGCCTTCTCTCTTTTTTTCTTTTGAGTCTGGGTAAGAGTTTGTCAATTTTATCTTCTCAAAGAACCAGCTCTTTGTTTTATTGATCCTTTCTGCTGTTTTTTTGGTTTCAATTTCATTTATTTCTGCTCTAATTTTTATTATTTCCCTATTTTTGCTGACTTTGGGCTTTGTTCTTCTTTTTCTAATTCTTTTAGGTGTAGTTTAAGATTGCCTATTTGGTATTTTTCTTGTTTGTTAAGGTGGGCCTGAATTGCTGTGAATTTCCCTCTTGGGACCGCTTTTGCTGCATCACATATGAGTTGGTATGGTGCAGTTTCGTTTTTATTTGTCTCCAGATATTTTTTGACTTCTTTAATTTCTTCAATGATCCATTGGTTGTTCAGTAGCATGTTGTTTAGTGTCCACATATTTGTCACTTTTATAGCTTTTTCTTCTAATTGATTTCTAGTTTCATAACGTTATGATCAGAAAAGATGCTTGATATGATTTCAATCTTCTCAAATTTATTGAGACTTGCCTTGATTGCCAACATATAGTCTATCTTTGAGAATGTTCCATGTATGCTTGACAAGAATGTGTGGTCTGTGGTTTTTGGATGGAATGTTCTGTATATACCTACTAACTCTATCTGGTCCAGTGTTTTCTTTAAATCCACTATTTGCTTGTTGACTTTTTCTCTGGATGAACTATACCTTGATGTAAGTGGGGTGTTAAGGTCTCATCCTATTATGGTGTGGTTGTTAATATCTCCTTTTACGTTTGTTAATACTTGCTTTATGTACTTTGGTGCTCCTGTATTGGGTGCATATAAATTTATGTGTTATGTCTTCTTCATGAAGTGTCCCTTTTAGCATTATATAATGCCCTTCTTTGTCTCTCAGTGCCTCTTTTATATTGAAGTCTGCTTTGTCTCATATTAGTAAGGCAACACCAGCTTTCTTTTGTTTGCCATTAGCTTGGAGTGTCGACTTCCATCCCTTTACTCTGAGCCTGTGTTTGTCATTAGAGCTGAGATGTTTTTCCTGGAGGCAGCATATTTTTTGGTCTTTTTTTGAAATCCGTCCTGCCATTCTGTGTCTTTTGATTGGAGAATTTAATCCATTTACATTTAGAATGGTTATTGATATATGAGGTATTAATGCTGTTGTGTTTCTCTCATCTTCTGGTTGTTCTACATTTCTTTTGTTTTTCATCTCATTTATTTCAGACTACCAATTCAGTTTGGTAGTTCTTTATGATGCTTTTCTCAGTTTTCTCCTTACTTGTCATTTGTGTTGTTCTGATTATTTGTTTAGTGATTTCCATGTGCTTTGTATAAAAAATCTCATCGATAATATAGTCCATTTTCTGATATCCTCTTATTTCCTTGGCCTAAGCTGATTCCATCCTTTTACTCTTCCTCTTCTAAGTTATTGTTGTCACAACTTATTCCAACTTGTGTTCTCAGTTTGTGGTTAAAATGATGAGATTATATTTTTTATGTTTTCCTTCCCTTTATCTTTAATCTTATAATTAAGTATTTGCTAACCTGTTCTGCTAGAGAACTGCAATTTTCTGATTTTGTCTGTCTATTTACCTTCTTGCTTAATGTTCTGTAAACCTTTGCCTTTTTGTTTCAGCTCTGAGGGTATCCTTAATCATTTCTTGTAAGGGAGGTCTACTGGCAATTAACTCCTTCAGCTTTTGTTTATCTTGGAAAGCTTTTATTTCTCCATGATATCTGAAGGATATTTTTGATGGATAGAGTATTCTTGCCTGAAAGTTTTTGTCTTTCAATATTTTGAATGTATCATTCTACTTTCTCCTTGCCCGTATGGTTTCTGCTGAAAGCCTCATATGGGTTCCTTTGTAAGTATTCTCTTCTGCCTTGCTGCCCTTTATATTTTTTCTTTGCCATTGATTTTTCCCAGTTTTACTGTTATATGCCTTGGGGAAGATCTTTTGCGTTGATGCAATTAGGGGTTTTAATGACTTCATGTAATTGTAGGTCCAGTTTCTTCCCCAGATTTGGGAAGTTCTCAGCTATTATTTCTTTGAACAAGCTCTCTACTCCTTTCTCCCGCTCCTCTCCCTTTGGAATACTGATAATCCTTATGTTGTCTTTTCTAATTGAGTCAGATATATCTTAAAGAATTGCTTCTTTTTTTAAGTCTTAGTTCTCTCTCCTCCTCTACCTGAAGCATTTCTGTATTTCTGTCCTCTAAATCACTAATTCTGTCCTCCATAACATCAGCACTGTTTTTCAAGGTTTCTAGATTGTTTTTTATCTCACTCATTGTGTTCTTCATCTTTAGAATTTCCAGGGTTTCTTTTTTTGAGTTTCAATCTTTGGTGAAATATTCCTAGTGTTCATTAATTTTATTCCTAACTTCATTGAACTGTCTTTCTGAGTTTTATTTTAACATATGAAGTTTCTTTATGACAACTATTTTGAATTCTTTCATTTAAATTGTAAATTTCTGTGACTTCCTGATTGGTTTCTGTAGGCTTGTCAGTTTCCTTCTGACCTGAATTTTTATTGCAGTTTTTCATGGCATTTGATGAACTGATCTCTTGCCAAGGGATTTGTATTAGTTTCAGGTTGAAGATTCCACCTGCCACCTCTGTGTGTGTGGGGGTGCAGGAGCTGTTTTCTGAATCCACTGTGTCTGCTGGAAGTTGTGCCAATAGGGCTCGTCTGTGTTTGTCTGCTGGCTACAGCCACTTGGAAGGTCACACATGCTTTCACAGGTGCTCGGGTGCAGGACCACTGTTTGGCTAAAGACTGGCCAAACTGGTATGCTGGGTGGGATGGGAGGGTGCTTTCTTTCATGCATGCAGGCCTGTTCTGTGCTCATGTGAAGTTTGCATGTGCTGCTGCACTTAATGGTGGCACCCACACAGGGGCTGAGCCAAGCCACTCTGTGTGAAGCATTCCCATGGGCTGGCCTGCAACTCCCAAAGCAAAAGTGTTCATGTGCATGCCTGCCTGCTCCTCTTACAGTTGTGTACCTGTTGTTGTATGAGGACCTGCGTTTTAGATTGCTGCTACTGGAGAAGGGGTAGAGATCTGCTCACCTCCTTCCACTGCTTCCTGTGGGTCCAGTACCCCCACTTTCAGATGTATGGCTGTGTGGATCTCTTAGATGTCCTATTGTGCTTTGTAGGGAATCCTCTGTTTGTTAATGAATGCCCATTTGGTTGTAACTTAGGGAAGAGAGGCTAAGAGAACAACTCACTCCACCATGATGCTGATGTCAGAGTCTTCCTTTTCTTATATAAAAGAAAATATACAGAAATATAAAAGAAATCTCTATGTAACAGCCATTTTTCTATAAGTATATATAAATCTATTATAAGTATAGCCAAGAATATGCCTAAACAAAATATTTTCCTAGAATTTTTATTTTTGCTTGGTATTATTTCAATATGTAATGCTTTGATTCTTTATAGCGGGTAAGATGAAAAATTCTCAATATGCTAAAAGTTAAACTCACTATTTCTGGGAAGAGTTTATTTGAATAGCTCACCTTTATTTTCCTAGTCATTAAAAAAAGAAAACAACCAAAACTGAAATTAATTACTTTTTTCCAAAAGAAAGTAATATACTCTGACTTCTCAGAGCAATAGGTACTTTTATTTTGCATTTCTGCTGTTCTGCAACCATAGAAGAAACTATGAATATCAAAATAAAATAACAATGATAATAATCGACCAATTTGAGAGATCTTCTTAGAAGACTATCATCTCTATAGAATGATTAATGACCAGGCTTTTGTAGGAATTCACTTTTGTTTTTCTGTTAATCAGTTTGCAAGTGTAGAAGACATACACCTGGGATCTAAAACTTAGAAGGTCAACATACAAAATGTTGAGTGTAGATGACTTTATCAATGTCTTAGTCAACCAAGTAAACTTTTCCTTTTTATTTCTGTGGATGTTAAATGTATTAAAAAAAACCCCAAATATCCTCAGTGCTTTTCAATTATAATACTTGTACAAGTGGAAAAATATCTATATCTTTACCCATAAACATATATTCTAGGAATCATTTCAGATAAATGAAAGCAAAATTTCACTTATAAGCATTAATATAAAGAACCAAAATGCTTTCAGTTTTACATGGGCAAATTTCCTATATTAATCTTAAAAAATTTAGAACTAAAATTTCATATAATATACTCAATCTTATTGCTGTCCTTGTCATTGTTTTCATTATATTCTCCTCCTAATTAACAGTATGTCCTTAAAAAGTGGCTATGATAATGAGATATATATATATATCTGGTTGTTCCCTCCTCTGAAAAAAAGAGCTTCCTTTAAAATTATTTGTTTGAATAATTGTTCAGTAATTTGTGAAATCACATTGTCTTGCTGTCTAATAAATTATAGAAATGTAAATAATAATTCTTGTCCATCTAGAATCAATATTTGGATGTTAAAGTTTCTACCATTCTTACAATCTTGGTTTTCCTTCTGAGCTTTAGTAATTTTGAAAATATTTCATTTTAGAGGGCAATGGCAATGTGTCAATTTCCTCAGATAACAGTGGATCTCCAGAAGGCAAGCAACATCATCAAATGTCCTAACATCCAATGGTCCAAAAAAAATCATTAAATTATAACTCTATTCTTTTGACAATGTCATAAAATATATAAAAATGAAATGACTTAAAGATGCTTGGTGATATAATCCTTTCTGGTTTTGGTCTTCACTCTTCTTTGTGGAGAGAGCTTTGTCTTCTTGCTTAAATAGCCTCTCAGATTTGACCCCATGTGAAAGGATAGAGTTGTAACTGGAACACCAGGTTTTATTTGCCTAGTTAAAGCTTTTGTGTTCTCAATTTTTCCACTGTAATGCACATGTCAAGTGTTTTGTTGATTATATCCCCCCACAGACCAGAAGATTTAGAGTTGGACAATAACCATGGCTGTAGTAGCACATTATAACATGATTTGAGATTACACAATTTTACCAGGAAATCAACCAAGTCTTTGGAGATTCTGCTGGCTCATTTAGGTGACCTCACCTGAAAATTATAACAAAGCTCTTCAGTAATGGACATATGTTTGTGAATGTCTTTCTGAGAACAAGTTTTTAGGACTACTATTCCAGAATAAATTTGGCTGTTTTTATTTTTTATGCACAGTTGAATGCTTTCCCCACAGTTGAAAAAAATTTTGAAGAGTGATTTGTATAAAAACAAAGGATGTCTGAAATCTCAAAGTAAATGTCATAAAATGATGTTAACCAAGAAATTACATTTCCCATTTTATTTTCCTAATAATAGCTATATTTTTAGAGAAGTTAGCATGCTCCAGTTAGAAAATAGAAAGAGAAAATGAGAAAATTAATGATATTATTCACAAAAGTTGAAAACAAATCAGAAAAAAGGGCTTCATTAAAATAACGTCTATATTTATCAACTTTCCTATGAAGCTGCATATATTAATTATTTTAAATTATTTTTTAAAATTACTGGCTTGAGAGTAGAAAGGTCTGAAAGTTCTTCATTAATCTAAAACCCTCAATGATTTTCACAAAGAACAATTAAACCCATGGATTTCAATATCTTTTTTAAGGACAATAGCGATATAGTATGAACTTCAAAAGTATCCAAATAAAACTTCCATACACACTCTTAAGATCACATCTACCAACCTACCTATATCTCTGTTATTATGGACAAACTATTCGTATTTCTATACACTATATTTAATCCCTTCTCATCTACTCAATTTCCCCTCCCTCTGCTACACTATCAGTTTTTCATCTGTTCTTGATCATTTCAATTAGAATGAAAACCTGATATAATAAATGTCATATTAAAATATGTATTTTGCCCACATTCTGCTCCTGTTAATGTCCCATTTCTTTGCATGTTTGTAAAATAAAGCTCTTTGAAAATACTGCCTCTACTTGTTATCCTTCCTTAAGCCAGTATAATTAGACCTTCTTCCATACCACTCCAACAAACATCTGCTGTCGAGGTCAACAGTGACCAACACATTTCTAAATTCAGTGGTTTTAGTTCTTAAGACAGTTGATCACTTATTCCATCGTGAAGTTTTTCTTCACTTAGCTTTCAAGACATCAGTCTCTCTTGACTCTCCTTCTATCTCAATTGTTATTACTTCCTTTGCTGGTTTTTCCTTTTCCTTCTAACCTGTAAACTTTGGAAAGCCCCAGAGCTTAGACCTCAGACTTCTCTTCTTTGCCTACAATTACTCTGTAGGAGACTCCATTCAATCTTATAGTTGTAAATATTTTATATATTCTTATGATTTTCCATTTTATATCTTTAAATCTGACTATTCCTTTGAATTCTTGACTCTCATATACAACTAAATAGTCAACATCTACAGTTGGGTATCTAATACTCATTTCAAACTTAATAGGAATAAAACTAACCACTTGATTCCTCAGCTCTCTCAACATCTTCTCCACATCCACTCAACCTCATCTGGAGTATTCTAACTTTCTTCTATTTCTTTCACACACCACACTCAATCTATCAGCAAATTCTCTTGACTTCAGTTTCAAAATAGATCTGGAAATTTACCACTCTCAGAATTTCTACTGCTACAAGCAAACTCCAAGCCATCATTATGGCTTGTCTGGATTATTGCAGACTTTATAACTGGCATCCCTGTTTTTGCCCTTGCTCCCTACTCCGTCCCCATGATACTTCCCAAATATAAGTAAAATCAGGTCATTCATATAAAAGTCCTTTAATGAGATCGCTTCTCAGAATAAATCCCAAAATTCAAACAATGTCTTACAACACCCTACATGTTTTGGCCTCCCCCAGCTACCTCCCTAATATTCATCTGCTATTATCACTGACTTGTTACCCAAGGAATTCAAGGATAAGTTTGGATATTTTAACTGTTTTTCCAAACTGTTTTTTTTTTTCCTTTTGTTATGTTAAGGAAATGCAATCACTAACCTCCCTGAAACAGACCAAGCCTCACCACAAGGGCTATGCCTATGACCTTTGCCTTATTTTTAATACTAAGATCTCTTGAGGAGGAGCTTAGGCCTTGTTACTGTATCCTGCAGTGTATGTGGAAGCATGTTTTCCAACTGATCCTGTGCAAGTGAATACCCTCCTCTCCCTTTTGAATATTCATTCCCCATTTGAAATAAATGTCCCTGCTTCCCTTTGTTCGGGACACCATGACTCTGGAAATACTTTCTCATGGTCTCCTATTTGCTGCAAATATACTCTACTTTGTGAGACAACTACTTCTGGTATAGAGTCTGATTTAACTCGCCAGGAGGGAACCCACTTCAGTTTCAAAAACACTATCACTCTCCCCTCTCTCAAACTCCACTCTGTCACACTCTACAAGCACACCTGGAGGACTGAAACACCCCAAGCACATTTTTGGCTAAACCATTTGTGTTGGCTTTTCTCTTTGTCTGAAATCCTGACCTTCAGATAAGCTGGAAGTCACTTTTCTTCACACATTTCAGGTCTCTGTTCAAGTGTTCTGTTTGCAGTGTACCCTTCACACCACCACCATACTGAACTTTCTACTCAACCCATTTTATGACATTTATCAGAATTTTGTTATCTCCTTATTTGTTTGTTTATTGAATGTCTCCCTCTGGCTGAAATATAAAGTCACTGAGGGCTAGGACTGCCTTCACTGCTGCATGTGACCCCAGAACAGGTAAGAGTTTCTGGCATGTAGAAATTCCATAAATATCTGCTGACAGGCTAGAAAAATCTCCAAGTTTCCTTTGTGCCTCAAAAATTATCCCAGGATATGTTTCTTAATACGTTTTACCATAAACTTTGACTTTTCTGTAAATATTGTCCACCTAAATTCTTCTAGTTTCTCCCTTTGGGGCTAACTATTCATGGTAGGGAAGATTTTACATTTAATCATTAAAGAGAAATTTTAGAATTCAGTTTTAAAAGAAAATAAAAGTATAGAAATTTGATACTGTGAGGGAGGAAGAAATTTTCCTCTACCTTCATAGGTTCTTCTGGCTGGTCTCAGAATTAAATTGATGTGAGACAGATTAATAGGAGCAAATTAAATTTAATTACCTACATATGGGAACCCCACATACAAGAGAGGTTCAGAGACAAAAAGGTAAAATGAGGTACATATGGCATCTTGAGCTCAGTAATGGGATAGGGACCCAAGGTTTCAGAGACAAGGAGGGTAACTCATAGGACAATAAGAAGAGCCGATGCTCATTAGATGTCAGCAGATGTATCTAGAGATTTTCCCTACCATACAGACAGGTCATAAAAGTTTACTTCTGGTAATAACTCTTATTATGAGCAAGGCCCCCAATTTAAATTTTTTAAGAGAGAGGTAAAAGTTTCTCTTAAGCTTACAGGATCTTGATTGCCTTTAGCTCAAAATATTCTACATGGCAAAGTGGCACATCTTGGGGAGGTCTGTTCTGAACTCCTTCTGATTCTGGCTCAGTGAGCCAGGGAGTCAAAAGAGAGATTTCTTGGACTCTCAAAGTTTGGTGGTAGTGCTCTTTTATTCAGAGAATAGCAGGGGGACAGGACCCATGGGCAGTGAAGTGCTGCAATGGGTTGAGCGTAGGGCTAAATTTAGAAGGCATAGGTATGTGAGTTATTTCTTTGTAAGACAAAGGAAAGATCACGTAAAAAAGTCGTTAAAATGGTATCAGTGCAGGTGGGGTCTGGTTATCACGTGGTCGTACAGCTTTAGATACAAATCTGGTCAGGATGTCCTATACTTCCTGGAGGATGATATAGATCAGTATGTAGGCCAGAATGCCTTGGGCTTCTCTCCCTGGGGTAGCCTTGATCCACATGACTTCAATGGAAATACTACGATTGTTATGGAGTTATACTTTAGTTCTAAATTAAATCATATTTTAATTTTAAATTAAATTAAACTAACTTCAAAATTAAAATAACTGCAATATAATGAATTTCAGCTGAGAAATTTTTGGAAATGATGCTATGTTAGAGAATGTGTTCTTCCTAGAACAAGTTGAGGAAATGTACATATCAAGACCATAATTTTGATTTGGTTACCATTTGGTCAAAATCTTTCATGGATCCCCATTGAGTGCAGTACAAAGACCAAGTTTCCTACTTTGGTATTTAAGGTTTTCTTTAACCTGGAATGTTAAATTACAGGCTCTCTTTTAGATCCAACTCCATTAACTATCTCATAACCCAAGCTCCGGCCACATCCTCATTACCCACACACATTGTGATACTTCACGTCTCATGGTAGCTTTGCTCATATTATACTATCATATAGTAACATAGTAAGTTTTGGAGTCACGCATGTAAGTTTGTGTAAATGACAAGTAAACTTCATAGAAGTATTTCAACCAAGATACTACAAGTAATTGGATCTAAAACTTATAAACGTTTTGACCTTGGCTAAGAATCTTCACTTATCCACAGTTGCTCAGCTGTGAAATGAATATAGTACCTACTCTGTCACTTGTAGGGGAGCAGAATTTACCAGCCCAAAACATACCTCTTTTGCATAAAGATGATTTTAAGCTGATTATTTTTAAGAAATAGTAGACATAGGAAAAGTTCTGAAAACTGAGTGGATGTTACCCTTTTGTAAGAGATATTTACATTTAAAAGAGAAATCTCCATTTGTAAGGATGTTTCCCTCTCTGGACCAGGAAGAGAAGGATGACTCAATCTCTAGGAACTCTTATTAGTGGAGAAGTCCAGGACTTAAATCTGCATAACAGCCATACCCTTGTTAACTGTGCTTTTCTTGCTAACCTCCCATAACTGCCTCCCCACCCCTAACATCTTCTTCTGTCTTTAGCTGAAGATGGTATTTAAGGTGTGGCTTGGGCCATTTGGGGGAGTTACTCAGTTTTCCTGGATATGTCCGTGTACACAGGAGATATGCATGTTATTAATCTTTTGTTTGTTTTTCCCCTGTTAATCTGTCTCATATCAATGTAATTATTAGACCAGCCAAAGAACCTAGAAGGGAAGAAAAGAAAATTTTTCCACCCCTACACACTCTATCACTATTATAGAAAATAGAAAGTGCCTAATAAAATGCCTGCAACAAGTATGTAGACACAAAGAGTTGTATGCTTTTCCTATTTCCTTCTCCCACCCAATATTCATCCTCATTACCTTTCTATACCACAGCTCTATCTCCATCATACCATTTTGAATTTATCTGTTTTGATTAGTCTAATCCTTGTTCTCAAAGTTACTTTTCTCTACATTACACTCTATATTATTATGCCTGTAACCAAGCCATATACTCTCCCTGGGCACCAATCTATTACTGTTTTAAAATTTTAAACATGTGACTTGAAGTTTCAAAAATTTTATACTGAAAAGGAATTGTAAAGGATAAGATAGTTCTATGTGAGCCTGGTATATCAAAAGATGCATTTAGATGAAATCCTTTTAATATACAAATTTGATATAACCATCAATCATTAATTTTCTCATTAGCACTACTAAAAATGATTTGGGGTGTCATGATGGGATGTTAATAACTTTAGTGCAGTTAGTATCTGATCTTATTCAGAGAAACATTTAATAGCTTGCATAAGATTATTTTCTTTAAACAGTGTGTTTTAAAATAACATAATCCCACTTCAAAATTACTGTACCTTTTCTTAAATCAAAGATGCTTAAATGTTTCCATTAGTTGATATAGGTAAATAATTTATAAGTCAAGATAAAGTGAAAGTTGAAATTAGAACATTTTCTCTGAAGAAGTAGAAACCAAGAGTTTGGAGAAGGTTAGCTTTGATTAGGAAAAAATAATTTCTTCCAAGTGATGCTATTTCTGTCACATTATCCAAAATTGCAGATTTTTTTCTGCCTTTATAAATTGAGGTTTTAGTCCCTGTTGGAACATTTTGTCCATTAAGCACTTTCCTTTAAGGTACTGAGTAGTTGTTCCTTTTAAACACAATATAGCAAATAATTTGTTATCAAATGTCCTGGTTGGTTCCTATTTCTTTTTTCTAAGTACTAGATTTTTTTTTATATCAATTGAATTTGCAATCACAACTATTCATTCAGAAGAAAAAAAGCCTTCAGGTTGAAAAATAGGCAATTTAAAGAAAGTTCTTTTTGACATTTAAACCTCAAGTAAAAATTAAACTTTCCCAATAGTATTGAATTAGGAATGAGAATTTATTTTTGGAAAAATATTATTAGGTTATAATAATAGTAATTCACATAAAATTTGCTTTCTTTGATATTTTGTCTTTATTTTCTATAACATTATTTTAAATATATATTCTTGCAACTTGTGTGAATGTTACATTGCCAAGACAAATTAAATTGTGTCTCAAGTTTGAAAGAAATATTATTTTGAGTACATTGAATATTCTGAAGAATTTATTATCCATTCTATTTTTCATTACAACTGTTGTTCTGCCAAAATTCTTTTCCACAAGTTTCAGTTTTCTTGAGAGCTTTCCATATATTTGAAAATACTATCAAATCTATTCTTAAAATAAAGCCCTTTGGAAATCTTAGAAAAATACTAAAATGATTAATAAAATTAATAAGTCATCAGCATCAGTCCTATGTCTATAAGTGTATTTCTAAGGTTAAAATATCTTTAGATAGATAGATAATGTTTATATCTGTATCTTTAGCTCTATCTATCTATCTATCATCTATCTATCTCATATGACGCTTCCAGAGGTACCACAATAAACATCTTTACAAGAAAGAGCAGCATTTTTTAAAATCAAATTTAATAGGACAAGAAATAGCAAACTGGCATGATTTGACCAAATCAGCGTGGTCATAAAAACACACCGTTAATATTAGGTATATAAACACTTTTCTCAACCAAGAAATGTTTTGCAGTGAGAAACTTGCTTGAAACTACATTTAAGTTTCATTAAATCCCACTTTACAAGAGTAAGGTTATTCTCCTTCTTGAAAGATGCTGAGGAAGTCTCTTCTGGGATGAGAACTGAGGAAAATGTACTCCTTCTAACAATTCTGCCTCTGGACTTCTCTCTACCACTCACTTCTTTATTACCAGGAAACATTTAGCAAAATACTTTGCCTGTCTTACAACTGAGAATACACCCATAGCACGAACTTCTAAATTCAGACTGCGGAAACCAAGAGGATATCTGACAGATCCATCCCAAGTTTCCTGGGGGAGCTTTTTACTCTGTAACTCTTTTTCATTCCTTTGCCAGGGGTCTCCATTTTTTGAGAGTAGTTCATAGTAACTAAAGAGTCTATATGCTATGGTTTTAAATTCAGAACCAAATTCTCTGGAAGCAGTGAATATAATCATTCCACAGTATATACAAATAGATAAATATTTCTTGTATTTTCTCACCAAATATTCAAAAATGTGGCTGGTTAATTTCATATACATATGTTTCAAACTGACCTTTTTAAAAATATAACCACTGGTCTTTCCACTGCATCCTACTGGGGCAGGATTGGAGAATCAGTCAAAATGGCCTATGTTCAAAACCTTTCTAAAACTTTCTAGAAACTGTATATCCCAATAAAAATCCAATCATGTCTTCTCCATAAAACTTTTTGTCCTATGGAAAGGATTTTACAGCGCGACTCAAAACTTATCCAATATTCTTCTTAACTTAGGTTAATTTATCATGTCTTTATCTATTTAGGGTCTTGCTTATTACTGGATGAAAATCTTGATTGAAAAGTCTTTTTTTAACAAAGTGATGCCAGTATGATTTAAATTAATTGACTTTATTATTGATTCTTTTCTATAATTAAGAAAAGTAATAGTTTATGCAGATCTCTATGCTAGTCTATCTAAAAGAAATGTATTTTCTTACTAGATTGTTATCCATTGAGAGAAACTAATGTTCCTAAAGAAAAATACAGCTGGGTGAAATAAAAAAGGCTAGCCTGAAATCCCCAGTCCTGTATATATTTAAAGAATGTATAATTTAGAGCATACATGGGAAATACAAGAGTAGTAAAAAGCATTATGGTAGCTCTTTTCCCTAAACTTGTGGTTTATATATACTCAATGATAAAACAAAATGGAATTTAGAAAATTATACATTGATAGGAGATTTATTAGAAAGGCAGAGAATCTGATTGCATTATTATCTATTGCTAAGTAACAAATCCCCTAAAATTTAGCAGCTTAAAGCAACAGACATTTATTATCTCAGTCTCTGTGGATCATGAATTGGAACATTTATCCAGGAGCTTCTGGCTCAGAGTGTCTTAACAATGCTCCATTCAAGGTGTTGGCCAAGGCTGTAGTCATCACAAGGCTTGACTGTGAGCTCTTGATGTATCTTCCGTTGACCTCACTCACATGGCTATTTACAGGCCCAAGGCCCTCACTGGCTATTGGCTAGAAACATCAGTTCCTTGCCATGTGGGTCTCTCCATAGAGCAGCTTACAACATGCCAGCCGGCTTCTCACAGAGTAAGTGAGCCAGAGAGTGTGAGATAGAAGCCCAAAGGGAAAAAAAACTATAGTATTTTTGTAACTAATTACAAAAGTGACTCCCGTGACTGTCGTCCGTTATTTGACAGAAGCCAGCCATTAGTTAAGAGCCCGTTCTCAAAAAAAGTCATCAACACCAAGAGGCAGAGATCACTGGAGACCATCTTGGAGCTGCCTACCACATTGTCTAAATAAAAATGAAGGTGAATATTGACAAGCAAATAAATGTTACAAAGGTTTAATTATCCCAAATTTAAAGTAGCTAGAAATATTGCTGGTTGTATTAGTTAATATAAGCACTTCAACAGCGATATATTTAGCTACAGCCTTCCTGTTATCCAAGAAAGAAAATCCAAAACATGGATTAGGAAAATTTTTTCAGCTGTTGATTGATAAAATTAATCTATTAGAATAAATATGAAAATGAAAAAATGACTAAATTGATTTTCTCAAAATCTGGTGCCAATCCAACCTTTTTAGAGAGAAAATATGAAGAAACCCTGATCTTTTGGATCCTAATCCCCTATATTGCTTTGTTATATCATTTACCTATGGTCTTGAAGGGAATGAAACTAATGTGCATTTTCCTCTTTTTGTATTTGACATCCAGTTAGGGTTCTGGATCTTCTTGTACAATATTTTTTAGTCATGCTTAGTGATTAAAAACTTATCTAGCTACAAAAAAAATGAGTGGGATTATTATTAGACACATGCTCTACAATTTTAAAATGCCATGAAGCGAACCGTTATGTGCATGCACACACACACACACACACTCATGCTGAGAGTAAATGAAACTGATAGCTGAGATGATCTCCAACACAACCTACTTCCCCAAGCAAATAATGAAAAACAACCAAGGAACTAGCTATGTGTTTTTATTATCATTAAGCTATAGGATTGAAAGAGAGCACCGTTACTGATATCCTTCATTCAGGTGGGAAGGGAGGAGATAGACATTTGATGAATGGACAGGAAATCTTCCCAAGCATTTATGTTTGAAAATTTAATAAATATGTCCTCTGAATGACCATAGAAATACTACATTGAAGAAAAGAATACTAGACTATGAAATTTAAAAATTCATTCCACATTTATAAACTTTTCTCTTTGTTTTCAATTCAATTTTTGAAATAAGGGCTGCTATGAAATTTCTGGACTTCCAGGAAACTGAGGCGTCCTGTAGGCTATCAGTATTTGCCACCTCAAAATGTATCTCTTTGGCCTGAGGATTATTTGGGGCTGATTATTTTTGAGAAACAAAAGATTCAGGAAAAAACTTTGACCTTCCCCCTAACTGCATAAAAGAATTTAAGGTAGAAGGCCTATTCCAGGAAGGAGATATCACTGTAGATAACTATAGTATGACATGAACTGGGTGTGGCAGACAGGGAGAGACCTAGCCCGGCCTCTCTGATTCCTCTGTGTCCTGTTGTCTCTAGATGGCCCAACATCCATTTGTTTACCAAAGGTTAACTCTTTTCATCTTCCTGCAAATTACCTCCTTTCCCTTTGAAGGCTCAGACTCCTGCCTTCTTTTCCCTAGTCCAGAATGACATATATACCTCATTTTGCCTGGTTTTGGAATTTTTCATGCTTAATGTGAATTCCTCATGTGCACATAGTAAATTTGATTTTCTCCTGTTAACCTGACTTACGTCATTTTTATTATTCAATCAGTCATAGGAAACAAGAAGAGAAGGGGGGAATTTTCCCCACCCTTACAATCCATATTAGAAGGGAGCTCAGTTTTTGACACTCTTCTAGTCTCTTTGCCAAATCAATGAAATTATTTTTTTACTGCTACCTCTTTAAAAGGGATATCAGAAATTAGGCAATTTCTTACGAAAGGAGCAGCATCTGGCCATGGTTAGAATAATCATGGATTCTGGAAAAGAAAATGAGAGCATAAAGCATATCTCTTCTCCACAGGATACAAGATAGTTACACAAAGGAACCTGAGTGCTTGGGTGGAAATAGGGAAATGAAGAAGCCACTATGGAAGATGTGAGGGACATTATATAGAAGGCAGAGGAATCACTGTGTTTCTAGAGAGGGACAAAAAATGTGTACTTCTCTAATGTGAGAATAGCTCTCCTCCTATAAGCTAGGAAACTGGTATAAAAGACAGTGATGTATATGTTAAATTAAATGGACACAGTTCTGAGGACATCATGACACCCAGTCTTGCTTTGTGCGGTCTAGGGGAATTCCTGTGAAGGGGAGCAGAATTTTCCACTCCAAAACATACCTTTTTGGCCTAAGGATTATTTTAAGCTGGTTATTTTTAAGAATAGCTGACATAGGAAAAGCTCTGAAAACTGAGTAGAGTTAGCGTGTTGTAAGCAATGTTTACAATTATAAGGGAAATCTCCATTAGTAAGGGTGTCTCTTCTCTCTCTCTGCACCAGGAAGAGGATGACTCTAAATCTCTAGAAACCTATCAGTGGAAAGGCAATGACTTAAATCTGCATAATGATCTTACCCTTGTTTACTGTTCTTTTTCTTGGGAACCTCCCATAACTGTCTCCCCATCTCACCAACATCTTTCTTTTGCTTTAGCTGGAAATAGTGTTTAAGGTAATAGCTTAAGCCCCTTTGGGGAGTTACTCAGTTTTCCTGAGTATCTCTCCTATATACAGGAGGTACACATGTTATTAAACTTCTGTTTGTTTTTCTCCTGCTAATCTGTTCTTCATTACAGAGGTGTCTCAGCCAAGAACCTAGAAGGGTAGAGGGGAAATTATGTTTCCACCCCACACTCACACGCAGGGAGGCTTAGAAAGAAGGATATTTTCCGAAAGGTGAAAACTTCACAAAAATCAAATGATAATGATAGCTAAAATTTGTTAAGAGCTTAATACATCTGTGCTACACCATAGAACCCTCAGAAGTAAGAACTGTTATTTTGCACATTATACAGTAAAGAAACAGAGATAGAGAGATCTTAAATAACTTGCCTAAAGGGAAAAATAAATGGAGGGGCCGAGATGTGAATGCAGGCTATTAGGCTTCAGAATATACTGCACTTCAGAGGCCGGGCCCTCTTCTGTCTCTCAGGCAGATAGCTGTCTTTCTAGTGGGATTAAACATCTAACTGTACTCACTCAAAAGTTTGGTTTTCTTGAAACTCATCCCACTCCAGGATACATGCAAAAATTTCTCAGTTTATTAATGCTAAAGTGATGTATAAACATACCAAGGATAAAGGAAGTTATCCCAACTGCTATTTAAGGAATATTAATAGTTCAGAATCCAAAATTATGTCCTACCCATTAAAACCCAAAGTGCAATTGATAGTTCTTCCCTCTATTTTTATCTTCCGGTGGTGTGCTGGAGTCAGCTTTACTGGCCCACCAGAACCATTAAATTTGCAGGATTTTTGTGAGCAAGTTGTGTAAAGACAGACAATAATTAAAAATTAATTCATATAGATGTACAATTAAATCAATTACATTAAAGGCAAAGGTAATAAATACCAAAACATATCACTTTATAATTGTTTTGCAATATTTTACCATTATCTATTGCTGGGGCCCAGGGCAGGCTGCCCCAAAATATCCAATGATGATATATTGATGATTTTGAATTAAAGTTACTTGAGAAGCAACCAATGCAAAAACAGGCATTTTGACCTTCCTCCCTCTGTTCCCCCTGAAAGCAGGAAGCAAACCTCCCATGTGAAAGGTTCTCTTCCTGGATCCTCATCACCAGAGAGAGGGAATTCAAGGCCAAGAAGCCCATATAAACAAATTTTGTCAATTTACTACTTCAAGCCTAAACTCTGCTTAAATTCTTCACTAATCACAAATTTCAAACCTAAGTTTTTTTGTCCTGCCATTTCTCACAGATTTATTGTTTTTATTGTGTAAAAGATATATTCACATATATATATATTGCCTCTCTGAGCAATATTTTCAGGATTCTCCTGTGTGCATATAATAAAGTTGGGTTTTTCTCCTGTTAATCTGGCCTTGTGTCAATTTCATTGTTAGTCCAGCCATAAGAACAACAAGACAGGTAAAGTGTAAACTTGCCCCACCCCCAATGCTATGCTTTTGAAATAATTTACGTTGTTGACCATGTAACAGAATGACGGAAATACTGTAGAATGGGATGCTGCTGTGTATCTCTTTCCAACTCCTCATGTAACCAAACCAGGTTCATTTTGCCTGTGGCATGACAAGCCAATCACTGAGACAACGAGTTTGCAGCAAAGAAAGAGTTTAATTCACAAGGCAGTCAAGTGAGGAGATGGGGGAACCAATCTCAAATCCACCTTCTCAAAAAACGGAGATTGGGGATATTTATGGGATAAAGCCGTGCAGTGGTCTGAAGTATGAGAATAGGTGGTTGAAGGTAAGGAGGAGTGAGGTATTTTGATGATCTGCACAGGCGTAGTCAAACTTCATACCTCTTCACAGGACACATGTTCACAAAATGGTGGTGTAGGTGTGATCTGAGGGTGGAGTTTTTAGCTCTCCGATGTCGGGAATTCACCAATCAGGCACCTGCACAAGTCTCAACCAGCCTGAACTGGGCAGGGGGTCAACTCTCAGTTCCTGAAAAACTTAAGCACCCCACCCATTACCACGGTGACCCATTAGCATAGGGTGGGCTTTAGTAAGCATTATCTAAATGCTCTGGCAAACAGACAACTAACCAAGTATAGTTAAAGGCAGCCCCTGGTTTCACTCATTCAATGATATCACATTAGAGGCTAGAAATTGGCCAAAGTAGAAGTATTTACACCATGGAAATCAGCAAATGGTACAGATTAGGCCTTTGTCTTGTTTCGTTTTCTGCTTGTTAAACATTTACTAGCACATCACAGCCAAAAGTCCTTGAAGGCGTATATATTTCCCTTTATACATACATATGTATAAAATTTCTTTTTTAAAAAATAGACTTTATTTCGTAGAGTAGTTTTAGGTTCATGGCAAAATTGAGAGGAAAGTACAGAGAGTTCCCATGGACTCCCTGTCCCCACACGCACACAGCCTCTCTCATTATCAACATCCTCCCCCAGAGTGGTACATTTCTTATAATTGATAAACCTACATTGACACATCATTATCATCCAAAGTCCATAGGTTACATCAGAGTTCACTCTTGGTATGGTATATTCTGTGGATGTGGACAAATGTATCATAACATGTATCCACCATTGTAGTATCATAAGAGTAGTATCACTATCATAAAAATCCTTTGTTCTCTACTGTTCATCTCTTCTTCCTCCTTAACTCCTGGCAACCATTGGTCTTTTTACTGTCTTCATAGCTTTCCCTTTTCTAGAATGTCATATAATTGGAATCAAGCAGTATGTAGCCTTTTCAGACTGACTTTTTTCACTTAGTAGTGTACATTTAAATTTCCTCTATGTCTTTACATAGCTTGATAGCTTATTTCTTTTTAACTCTGCTTAATATTCCTCTGCCTAGGTATTCCATAGTTTATCCATTCACCTACTGAAGGATATCTTGATTGCTTCCAAGTTTTGGCAATTATAAATAAAGCTACTATAAATATCTGTATGCAAGTGTTCACGTGGACATAAGTTTTCAACTCCTTTGGGTAAATACCAAGGAGTACAATTGCTGGATCATGTGTTAAGAGTGTGTTTAGTTTTGTAAGAAAGTGTCAAACTGTCTTCCAAAGTGTTTGTATCATTTTCTTTCCTGCCAGGAATGAATGAGATTTCCTGTTGCTCCACGCCCTCTTCAGCGTTTGGTGTTAACAGTGTTTTGAATTTTGTCCATTCTAACAGGTGTGTAGTGGTGTCTCATTATTGTTTTAGTTTGCATTTCCTAGATGACATATAATGTGGAGCACCTTTTCATGTGCTTATTTGCCATATATATAACCTATTTGGTGGGGTATCTGCTAAGTTTTTGGCCCATTTTTAAATCAGTTTGTTCATATTCTTATTGTTGAGTTTTATGATTTCTTTGTGTATTTTAGATTGCAATCTTTTATCACATGTGTCTTTTGTAAATATTTTCTCCCACATAAATTTTCTTCTTAAGGAAAAGTGACATGTAAGATTTGTATTGATTTTAAAGCATCTGTTTTAAAAGTAAATCAACTCAGCAAAAGAACTGGGAGGCATTGATAAAAGCAGCATGTAGGGAGAAAGTCCAAAGATCATTACTAGGTAGGGGCCTTGTTTCAGTGGAAGAAGAGAAAAGAAATGGTGGGAAAATGCAGAGTATTTAGGCTTTATATATCCATTTGATTAGATGCTGCTTGAGGAAATGGAAGGTTTTTGAATTCATACTGCTTCTAAGTGTACTTCCCTTCAGTTGGAATCCTTTAATTTTAAACGTAATTGCCCAGAGTTAAACTGCACTTGTAAAACATATGACTCGGAAGAAGATTAAATTTTATTTTTGTGTAATCAGTTCCAGCATGCCATCAGAGGAGGGTAGGAATTAAGACTCCAAAGAGTAATCATTTCAGAATAGCACCAATAACTATAGAAAATAATCAACAGTATGTATTCCCCACATTATAGCTTCAAGTAAAATTATTTTCTTAATCTTATAATGTGATTCTTTTTAAGCCTCCAGGTGCATCTACCCAATTTAACATTCTTGCAAATGTAGCTTTTTCCATATGAAATTATTTTGATTCAATGGCTTATGACTTTTTCTAGGGAGGAAATCGTCAGACTACATGGAGTATAAGCCCCATTCTAACCACATAAGCATATGAAACCCTTTTCTCGATGCTGGAAACTTCACTGACTATAAAAAGGGATGCATTCAGTATTGTACCGTAGAGGAGAAAAAGTAATTTTCCCTCTACCCTTCTAAGTTCTTAGCTGAGACCTCTGTAATAAAAGATGGATTAACAAGAGGAAACAAACAGAAGTGTATTAACATGTTTACCTTAAGTGTACATGGAAGACTCCCAAAGAAAAAGTCACTCCTTGAGGTGGCTTAGAATTCAGGCTTAAATACCGTGATAATAGGGGAGGGGGAGGTGGTGTAGGTCTCTCAGGAGAGAGTAAATGATTTTTAGGGAAGATGAATGGGCCCTTGGAGGAATAGATGGGAGGTCTGATAGTTTGCAAGCAAGTTTGTCTGGGTGTGGTTTGGACTTCCAGTCTCCTCTCCTGTGGGAAGAGTCAGTCTTTTCCGGTAGATGAAACTACTGGGGAAGAGATTTGTGACAGCTGAGTTTCTTTTAGAGGATCTGTCTTTAGGCAGATAAGGGGAATTCAGAGACAGTTTCTCCCTATATAAGCTATTTTTCAAGTGCCTACGGCTCAAAATAATCCCTATCCCAAAGCGGCATATTTTGGGGTGCCATATCCTAAACTCCTACAGTCATATTTTGGGGTGTCCCATTCTGCTGCTCTTCAGTATCATTAGTTATACTCATTTATCACCCCAAATCAATTGTCCAATCCCTGTTTTTTACTTTTTGATACACAAAGACCTTCAGCCATGCTTGTGCAAGTATTCCAAGTGGGAAAAAATAGCTTTAATTTTACAGATCATAATTTTTTAAAACTTGAAGAGATTAAGAAAAATACCCTATTCATGTTTCCATATCAAATTGTTAGTAATTCACACCCTCAATCCTAAGGCTCTAGACTTTCAATTGTGTTTTTCTCTTCAGTGCATCTAGTCAGCACTGAGTGAAAAAGCAAGGAAACACATTTACCCTAGAAATGGCAAAAGCAAGTGAAAAATGAAATGTCTAGGACAGTACAAAGAAGAATTTTCTTAATGTCTTACAAGAACATGGGTTTTATACAGTTTAATATATCACTTTCTCCTTATTAATTTTTCGTATGGGTCACTTTTGAATAGGAAATTGAAAAGTTCTGTAGAGTAAAAACCTACTTAAAAACACTTTGCATTGAAATCTGTCCCTAGAAAATGTTCTGAATACAATTACTCATATATTGTACCTTAAAAGAAAACACAAACATTTTCTTCACAAAGTAATTTTCCTGGTTATAATCGATGATGAGTAAATTTATCAAATCAACATCCCAGCTACTCCCTCCAAACTCCCTCCTTCTCTCCCCTGACCTCCATGCCCAACCCAATCGAAAACACACATCCGCTAGCTGAAGTCTCCGATTCTATGGTTAGTCTTTTAAAGCCTGTGACTACTTGGCAGAGATAATCCAATTTATAATAAGGTGCAGTTTAAATGAATTACAGATTGTTTTCCTTAGAAGAGGCCTTGATCAAGAATGATGACAAGCACTAAGCCACCACGCAAAAATAAAATGGTTCAGGAGGGGGAATTGCATGGTGACAAAGATAAAACCCTCACTTCTCAGTTTTGAATGAGACCAATGGTGACTTCAAGCCATTTCTTCTAAAGATTCCAATCTGTTTTGGAATTCGTTCTTTGAAGAGTGGTCCATCTTTTGAGTACCTGCTATGTGCTAGCTTTGTTCTTCTATGTATTTTGATGTGATTTTCATAAGTCTTTAAGATATAGAAGTGCACTAATTATAGAAATGAGCAAAATGAAAGCTCCAAAATGTTCAATAATTTATGTTCAGTTATTCTTTTAGAAAGTTGCAGTATTAAGAATCAAAACTAGATCTGTCTGTCTCAAAAAACTTACTCTTTATATAGTACCTGTAGTTCCTCAAACAGGTGGCATAAATATGAATTATACTAATTGAGGAACAAAAGATGAATTTCACCATCACATCTGATACATTCTAGCAATAAGCTTAAAGAGCACACTATCGAATGGATTTACGAGGCCTCGGCAGAGCTGTGCTGAATTTCTGTCTGGATTTCCCACAGTCTAGATAAACTTGAAGCTGTTCCTTCAATTAATCTTATTCCTTTTGTTTAGACATTTGTTCCTTCTCCCAGGCAGTAGTATCATATGAATGTGGTCTCCTATTCATTGGGCAAGAAGCCAGCACACTGTGGATCACTCCTTCTCCACACTGAGGCAATCATTCACACCATAGAACTTATGACTACAATTATCTCTTATCCTGGAAAATCAACTACACGATTCATGAATTATGTATGGATCTGGTGGGGTGTAGTAATGAATGAATAATTGCCAGCAATTCATGGGATTATTCATATACAGATGACCTCTCAAAGCCAAGTCATAGTAACCACATCATAAATAAATTGAATCATATAAGTGTTAAAAGCTTTAAAAAGTACTTCCACATACATGTTATCTATAAATGTCGTTTGTTGGAATGGACTTAGTAGTTTTTATTACATTTTATGAATTTCTAAGTTACATAAAATGTAGATTTTTAAAAGCCATGATAGCTTGGTGTTCCCATTACTGCTACAGTTCCCCTCAGTAAGGTTTGTTAGAAATTCTACTTGGCCTTTACAAAATCTGAGCATTATAAAAAAGAAAAATAAAGTATGGTAAACCACAGGTGAGCAGAATGCAATTTAGCAGTGTGTGTTCAGCTTTTATGTTCTTTGTTAAGCCAGAATTGATTTCAGTAATTATCCCAATTTTCTAAGAGCCCTGGCCTGTGGGATATTTTTGCTTCCACAACTGACTTTTCTTTTGGTGTTCTTAGAACCCCAGCTATAAAATGTCAATAACCTGCCCCCTTTTTCAAAGTGATGTTGCCTGGATACAGAAGTTTATGTCCATAAGCATCATATGTTTTTTAAGATATTCCCTTTAGAAACAAAAACAAAAGCCTGGATTTCATTCTGCCTCTAAAAGAGTCAGACAGACGTTTATTTTTGAGGTAGAGCATCATTCAAACCCATTTTTAATACATTACTTGATCAAATACATTTAAAAATAAACTTAAAACCTAAAACTTATAACGCTACATCTTAGTTAAGTAATTTTGCAGAGGTATTATCTACTGCCAGATTCATTGCTTCATTCATCACCTTTTCCGCAAAGACCCTCCACATTCTCTCATCTAACAAGCACACCATATTCCTCCAAGCTTTGCTGTCTTTAACCTCCCAGAGAGCCTTTTCATATTAGCTGCCAACAACGCTTAGCACTTGGCTTTGCATAGATTTGCACTAGTTACATATTGTGTTTGATGGTTTCCTTTTTGTTCTCTTGTGTGAGTTATCTGGTCTCCAATGTTACACTCTAAATTCCTTTATGAAAAAGGCTAAGTCTTTTAAAATATAGGTTTTGTTATTATTTAAGTATACGAAGGCCAACAGATCAGGAAAAAACTGCCATTAAAAAGGTAGTTCGTTATCCTCAAAGATCCCAAGAGGGGCATGCCGTGCCATGGGGGCCGCACAGGGAAGCACCAGGATCAATCAGGAGGCAGAGGGAGTAGAGGAAAATATGGGCAAGGGCTTTATTCTGTTTTCCATGGGAAAGAATGAGCAAGTCAGGGTAAGCAGGCCTAGGATTGGCTAGTTTGAATAATTTCGGCAGGTTTGGCTCTCTAATTACCTGGTATGTGGCCCTGAAGTGATCAGGGCAGGGGAATAGGGACCCAGGATGTGGGAATGTAATGGAAGTGGTTAGAGCTATCGTTTGCATATGCAAGGTGTGCGTGAGTTGTTTGCTTCGAAGTAGCTAACCCAGGAAGAAGCAGTCTCTCCAGGTTCAGCAAGGCCCCAAGACGTCAAAGCATCAGCAAATAAAAGCCACAGGCAATACACTAAGGTGTCTATGTTTGAACTCTTTATAGTACCATGCAAAACAATAAATAAACTGAAACTGAGGGAATTACATTCTTCCTAGTTTTTAGTCATTTGAGATAGTTAGCATGGGTTAGCTTGACAAATGTAGTTATAAAGTCAAGAAAATCACTACTGCTTACTAGTAGTCCTCCAGCCAAGGACCACCAGGAACACACGTAGAGTTGAACAAAGTGGGCTTATTTCTCTACAGTGAGGGCATGGCGTGGGGATGCACGGCATGGGGAAGTGTAGGATGTCTCAGTAAGATGCTGTTAGAAAGAATTTGGATTTGGGTTGATTGGGTGATTTTGGAGAGAATCCAAAACAGTGAGAGTTTGAGCTGGATTGGGTGTTGCCAGAGAGTGGGGGCAATTCTATAACTGGGTATCTTGATAAGTCTTATCTGGAGAGAGGGCAGACTAGAGGGATGTAATAAGAAAACAGGTAAGGAAGCAGCAATCACTCTTATTAACAGTGAGAGATGAGGTCCATCATGGTCACAGAGTCACCTCATCGGATGTGGATGTTCTGTGAAATTTATGCTCAGCAGGAGGATACCAGTACCTAGCTGGGAGTGCCAGGCCAGCTCCTGGATCTCAGAGGCTGCTTTTCTCTTTCTAACTATAATGTATCAAGCACTAAACTTGTCTATATATACACACAGAGTCAATTTTCATTATGAGTGAATATTCACAAAGTCACCACGAACATTGAATTAACGCGTACTGGAGCATTGCTCCTATGGGAAATAGAGTTAGGTTCCTATGAGTCACCAGTCACATTTTTGTCAACCAATCAATATGTAACCTTATTTTATGTGTTTCTGTTTAAAGACACCTTATTCAATATATACTGTTGATTTGTTAATATTGAACTCACAGCCAACAGCACTATAGCTCATGCCTGAACAAAGCTTCTCTAATGCATGTATTTGTCTGCCAAGGCACATCATAGCCTTCTTGCATTTAGGAACACTAGACGGCACTTACACCATTTGAGGCCATTTTAAACAGCAAAATCACCAACAAAAATGTGGGACTAAATAGACCATACTCTTTACAGTATGAGAGCTGAAACAAAATGGCAAAGCATAGCCTTGCTCAAACTCAGCTGGGAAGGTGCCTGATGAAGGATTCAAATCTTGTGCTGCTTTGTGCATATCCATGCATGAGCACAAACATGCCACAGGTATTGATTTGGGGGTTACAAATAAATTTTAGTGAGTGGGTGGATTGACAGAGAATCCACATATGATGTGGATCAACTGTATATATTTTATTTAATCCTCTGAAAAATTCTTCAAGGTAGCATTGTACTGAAAAAGTATCTCAGGGAAAATGAAGTATGTCATTTGCTCATGGTCACAGAGCTAGCTTCTGGCAGAGTCAGAATTTGAACCCAGGTCTATTTGATTTAAAGTCTTAGTTTTTCCATCCCCACGCTGCTCCTATTTTGAATGAAGATGTATTCTCTTTAAACATTAAGGCCTCTTCTTAAATTTAAGAAGGACATTATAGATAGTATTTCCAACATAGTGTATTAGTGCAGTCAATAATTTGGAAGCAAGTATAATGTTCCTTTCTTAATAATTATTAAGTAAATATGAATTGCAATTCAATCAGCATATAATATAATGCCTGCATGTGTCGGACAATGTTCTATAATTAAAGGACTCTGTAATTAAAGGAATGGCTAAGAGATTTCTTTTCAGAAACTGCAGGAGACTGCTATCACTTATTTATCTAAGAGCTTATTGTTTGAATCTGGAAGCAATGGGAGAGGCTTGAATGTTGCATGTTAGCTTTCCCTATGAAATGGGGTGAATTCTGAAATGAATACAAGTCAGAAAACTATGGCTCTCTATCGTTATTTGCCTACCAAAGGTTGAGAAACTAGAATTCCAAATGTTTGGCTAGATTCTGACAATATTGAACCTGTGATCCTGGAAAACAGAGATGGTTAAAGAAATTCCCCCACCCTTAGTGTTCCAGAAAAAGCTTACTGCAAAGAACCACCTTTTGCCACATGACTTAGATAAGCCTCGAGATGCCCCCTTGTTTACCTTGACAAGGCCATACATGGACCCTCCGAATTCCATTCTTTGTCTTGTAAGAGATTCGCTGAACTCTTTGTCCCCACTGATCAATCTGAACAAAATGGTTGTGAACTTGACTTGACCAAACTTTAGTTAAGCTTTTCTCCTGCACACATGACACTGAACTTGGAGACCCACACAGCCTTAGCCAGCATCAGAATGAGAAATAGTCCCTTCTTAACCACGCTTCCCCCAAATCACTGACCGTAAAGGGAGACATTCCCTGGTCAACTCCCTGATATCTGCTCTTTCTAGCTTTGTTTACTCCTTCCTAAGGAAAACCCTTTTCTGCCTGTCCTTTCAGATGCTTGCAGTTCCCATGGCCAGAGCACTCTCCCTACTGAATTGATCACCTCTCCCTATGGCAATAATCTTTTTGAATAAAGCCTCTCCTTGCTTAAGTCTGGGTTTGTTTTTTATTTGACTTTCTTCTTCTTCTTTTTTTGGTGAAGAAGATTGTCCCTGAGCTAACATCTGTGCCAACCTTCCTCTATTTTGTTTGTGGGACACCACCACAGCTTGGCTTGATGAGTGGTGTGTTGATCCATACCCCAGATCCAAGCCTGTGAACCCTGGGCAACTGAAGCAGAGTGCACGAACTTCACCACTACACCATGGAGCCAGCCACAGACAGTTTTTATGTCATAAAACTCTGATGATAAAATAAGGTTAAAAACAAAACTCTAGATTGCAGTCAGACTTTGAAATATGCTATTTTCTTGGGTATAGCCACATGTAACTGTGAGACAAGTGACATTTTCTTGAAGTTCCTTTTTTTCACCCAAGTAAAATTGAAGTAGAGAACAAAATGCACTCTCTTAAGAAACTATATTTCAGAGGAAAAATATATCTTCTTTCATCAATTTATGGAAATAACTTCTTACCTTACATAAATCTGAGTAGGTTTTAGCCTTGGATTATATGCTTGAATTTATCACTTACTATAAGTAATCTTAGAGAAGTAGATATATTGTTTCAGTTTATAAACCTGTTAAAGAGCATAAATACAGGACATCAAATTGATGAAAATCTTTGGGTGAAAAACTTAAAGTGAAAGTTTTTAGTATGAATGTTAATGTAAATTACATTCGACATAAAATGAGTCTATATACAATCCTATTCTAAGTTATTAAATTGACCTGAATATTGATATTAGTCTTTCAAGGAGCCTGTGTATGGTACAAATCAAGCCTTTGTTTGCTCTTGAAAAAGCAGTAACATTAGAATAAACATGATAGCTTTCACCTTTATTGAAAGGAAGGAAGAAGGATAATATTTATGGAGAATCTGCAGAGTTCCAGACACGGTGTTGACTACTTTCACATCCGGCTTTATTTAATTCTCTTAATCTTTTGAAGTAGAACCAGTATTTCCCAAATTACTAGAACATTGAGACCCAGTAAGACCTTGAAATTAAACTTTCCAACTAGAATCTAGCAGAGACAGACTCTGAACACAAGACTTCTGCTAGATGTCTAGAACTCTTGCCATAGCTTCTCTCCATCAGCTTGGATGAAAATTGACTTCAAACTTTCCACGATGCTTTATGACTAGAAAAGCTTATAGTTTACTCACTCAAAAATGGATTTTAAGTCAGAAATTCTGCAAATAAGAGGGAGCTACAGTCCACAATTAAAATTGGTTTTTTGTTTACTTAAAGAAATGAGGGTGGTGAGCACAGACACTCTGTAAATGAAAGTTAACTCAAATATTAAGATACTGAAAGAAGGAAGGCTCTCCAAATCAAAAAGGAATTATTACCAGAACCTTCTTGCTTGTCATTTATTTGGTTCAAAAGTCCAGATCAGCTCCCTGGTGTATACTCTGGCTCAAGAGAGGAGCATGGCCTTTATGGATTATAAGAAACTTATCTACTTGATTACCATGAAAGCTGTTATTTTATTTCAAATAAATTTTCACCTATGACAAAGCTAATTATTTATAAAGATTATTTTACAAAAATTGCTTTTTATAAAATAGCAGTCAGAAAATAAGGATATTAATATAACTCTCAAGAGAGTATAAAAAAACTCTCAGATAAATTTTGATAAGACCTGAAGGCACATGATGCTCAAACATATATTCACCTATGTTAAAAAGGATTAATTTTGAAATCTTTCTTCAATGTCCTCAAAATATATTTCTTTCCTTACTCCCAAACTCGTTTTCTAGAAAGGGCTCAATCTGTTGCAGAAAATTGTATTACCTAAAGAAGTTATCTTATTAAGAAATTCAGAGTAGTAAATGCAGAATATTTGCTGATGGGGTAAGGAGGAAGGAAAAAAGCATGTTTCATTGAGGTGGGGGGGATTAATGGTTTATAAACTAGTCTTTTGAGAATATCAAACTCAGAAAGGTTGGTGAAACATGGTCAATTGTAGTCTTCTTCTAAGCTTCAGAAATGGTCCTTTTTCAGAAAGACAGTTTCAGGAATTGTATAATGAATTAACTATTAGAAAATAATGAATTATTGAACTATAGCATGTCTAAATTACTTGCAGAAGAATACTACGTCATACTGCTTTCAACAAAATAAAATCTCAGGGCCCAGCCGTGGTGGTCTAGTGGTTAAATTTGGCATGCTCTGCTTCGGCGGCCTGGGTTTGGTTCCCAGGTGCAGACCTACACCACTTGTGGCCATGCTGTGGCAGCGGTCCACATACAAAACAGAGGAAGACTGGCAATATATGTTAGCTCAAGGTGAATCTTTCTCAGGGAGAAAAGAAAATATAGGATACCATGTACTCCCATGATTTTTTAAGTAAATGTAGTATATCCCATTGCTTGTTTTTTTAAATTGTTATAGACTTGAGCATGTTCAAGGTCAGTGTTAAATTTAAAATTCTTCTGTCCGTAATGTGAGGAAGCATTATTTTTCCCTCCCTTATGCATCCTCTTAACAACTATATTCAAAACAAATTCCCAACATGCAAGTCAAGCTCAAAGATTGAAAGCTTTAATAGGTACAAAACTGTTTCTTCATCTCTATATTGATGTTTTTGTACATTTCGTTCTCCATTCTGTGAGAACATTTCTTGCCTTGTTTGTGATACCAATAATGCCTCCTACCTAGTTTTTGTTTTCTTTCGAGTATTCCATCATTCACTTTTTTCTTACAGTTAAGTGTCCTGATATTTTTCTGCAACAAAATTATTTAAATAACAAAATAAAATATGCAAATATCTGTGGGTGAATTTTTCTCTAACAAGGTTGTTTCGATTCTCAACAACTCAAATTCACTTAATTTTTTGCTTCCCGCATAAATCAGTAGAGGTTATACTGGTTAATCAAATATTTTGGGTAACAAATAAAAATATAAAGTACACAAACCATAATTTTATTTCTTATTCACTTACTTTAGGACAATTCATGTCTTTCTGGTCTTCATTGCATTTTACTAATTAACGTAGAGCTAAAGGCAAGAACGCAAGGAAGGAAGCCTATTGCGATACCAGCTGTCCTTTCTCCATATTGTACTGTTTTTGTATATAAGGAAAGAGATATGTTCCTGTTCAAAGCTTGTGTCTATTGTTTAAGTTGGGTTGCTTTTTTTTAAATTGTTTTGTGGGAGTTTTTAATATACTTCTCATGTCCTTTGTTATAATTATACATCACAAATGTAGCTTTCCTTTTAATAATCATAATAGTTTCACTTTCTTACGTTCAGCTCTACATCATACCTGGAATTGATTTTTGTGCATAGAATAAGGTAAGGAATAAAAAAGTATTTATTTTTTGCCTGTAGAGATGCAATTGACCAACATTATTATAAAAACAAAAGCAAAAATACCAAAAGAAAACTTTCTCCATTCCATTCCAGTGACATCATTGTCATAAATAAAATTATCAGGTGCCAATAGCGTGATGTTATTAATTACTGTGGTTTTATAATGTCTTTATATATTTTATTAAAATTCCTTCAAATTATTCTTACTCTTCAACGTTATGTTGGCCAGTTTTGAACCTTGATATTTTCATATGTAAGTTTTGGAATCAGCTTGTTCAATTCCACAAAAATAATACTGGGATTGGGTTAAACTGAAACTAGAGAAGAATTTGGGAAGAACTGACATTTTTATAATATTTAATTTCCCTATCCAGTAACCAAATATAATCTTTCAGTTATTTAGGTCTTTTGTAATTTATCTTATTAGTATTTTGTAATTTTCTGAGTAGTTGTTTGAACATCTTACATTTAATTTATTCCTTAGTAGTTGATATTTCAGATACTAATATAAATTATGTCACATTACATTTTACTGTCTGGTTATTTGTTGCCATATATGGAATTATTAGAATTCTAGGGAATATCAAAATTATTTTTTGTATATATATTTATGAGTACTTATACATATATATTTTGCATATTCAGCAGTGATGCTCAAAACCACCCATTAATCCCAACCATTTATCCTTGGATTTATTTTCTGTACATATAATCATGTATTTTATGACAATCAGCAGTTTTATTTCTTATTTTTCATTTCTATCGCTTGTGGTGGTTTTTTTTTTCTTTTTTTTTTGCACTTGAGAAGGCCCCCCACATAAATATTGAATAGAAATGTTGGTAGTGAGCATACTTCCCTTTCTTCCATTTTTAATGAAAAGCTTTCATAAATCTCTACTACATATGATGTTTACTGTAGGGATTTCTTGATATGATTAATTAAATTAAATAATTTCACTTCTAATTTTTAGTTTTTACTTTTCACTTAAAATGGTGCTTATATATTTTTTTTAAATTAGGTGTTTTATATATATCAATCAAGTCAAGTTCATTATTTCTGCTGTTCAAATCTCCTATTTGCTTGCTACTTATTCTACAAGTTATTGAGAGAGATACGTTAATATCTCCCACTATGATTGCAGAATTGTTCATTTCTTCTTACAGTTCTTCACTTTTTGCTTTACTATGCATTTTCAAGCTACATTACTGAGTTCACACAGATTTAAAATAGTGATATCTTCTTGGTGGAAATGTCCTTCATTCTATCTAGTACCGTTTCATGGTTTAAAGACTTCTTTGTCTGATGTACAATATTTATTTTGGTTAGTATTTTCGTAATGAATTTTTCCAATCCTTTTGCTCTTAACTGTCCTGGATTACACTTCTTCATAAGCAGCATGTACTCTTTTCTTTCAATCTAGTCAGATAGACTTTGTTCTTTAATTGGATACTTAGACTAAATGTAAGTATTTTTTTTAACATATTATAATGATTGATACAGTTCAGGTTTTCTCAATCACCCTATTAGTTTTCTGTTTTGTCTCATCTATACTTTGTTTGAAATGATTAATACATTTAATTCTTTTCCATTTCCTCCAATTTGAGCTTGTCAGATGTAAATTCTTATATCTTCATTATAATAGTTACTCCCAAATATGCCTCCTTGCCTTATTAGAGTCTAATATAAATTGGTATCTTTACCGTTCTTCAGTGTTAGAACTTAGAGGAATGCTTTAATCTTTTTCCTACTTTATGTCTTTGTGTTAGTGTTGCTTGTCATTTTAATTCTACATCTATTTTAACCCCATAGATACTATTATTTTCTTTTGTACAGAGACTATTATTTAGATTTATGTGCGTGTTTTCCTTTACATTGTTTTTCAGCCCTTCTCATGTCTCAGTTCTTCTCCATGGGATTATTTTTCTGCAGCCTAAAGGATGTTTTCTAGGGGTTCCGTTAGTGCAGGTATGCTGGCAATAAATTAGTTAAGCTTTGATTTTTACTGACAATGTCTTTATTTCTTTTTTAAAATAAATTTTTAATTTTGGAATAATTTTAGATTTACAAAAATGTTTAAAAGACGCTACAGAGTTCCCATTAATACTTTACCCCCTCACTCAGTTTCTATAATGTTAACATGTTATATTACCATGCTATGTTCACCAAAAGTAAGAAATCAAAATTAGCACATTGCTGGTAACTAATCTCTAGATTTTATTTGGATTTTATCAGTTCTTACATTGATATCAACAAAAGAGAAAATATAAAAAAAAAAAAATTCCCCAAAAAGGTAGAAAAAGAGAAAACGTGGGGCAAAGAACAGGTGAGCAAATAGAAAATAATTAATGAGTTGATAGACTTAAACCTAACCATGTCAGTAACACATGTCAGTAAATGCAAATGCATGGATAACATGTCACAATGGCTGTATTCACGTGACAGACACTGAGAATCAAGGTCTAGTTTGAGATATAGTCTATGCATTCTATGGTAGAAGGCTAGTTCCCCCAAATTCTTGAACTTGAATGTTTTATTTTTAAATTAATTTTATTAAGTTCCTAACTTGTGGAGTTGTGAATATCAGACGTGATATGTAGAAGGTTCCTAATGCCAAGTCTAACCTACAGGAGGCCCTTCTGCTGATCACAATTATTATCTTTAGGTTATAAAAATTTCCGTTTTAGAAAATCATGCAAAATGTTAGTTTTAATTTCAACTCTAGATTGTGACCCTCAGTCAACTGAAAAATTCACCTACACTGAAAGATTCAATCACTGAGAAATCTGGATAACCAATATTCAGCCCAATGTACTCAGTACCACATATATGCTATTTTATTAAATCCTTGCAGTATTCTGAGGTAAAACTTATTATTTACATTTTAAACATGGAGAAAATGAAGATAAGTGCTGTTCAATATGTATGAGGTTGCTGAATTAGTAAGTACAAAAGTGAAATTCAAATCTCTTTTGTCAGATTTTAAAATCTATGTTCTTTATATTACAACTGCTTGACAACATGGAATCTATAATTAATACCAGAAGAAATAGAGTAGGAAAAGAAAGTAAAAGAAGACAATTACAGTAGCTTTTCGTCTTCTGATGGAATGTCTCAGCCACTTTCCTCTGATTTCTGAAGATAAGTTAGAGATAATGGCTTTCATTCTGCCTGTAATAGTATCATCTTATTTTTGTTTCAATTTTTTATTCTTTTACCTGAAAGTAGTGAGAATACAGTAGAATTCAGTAAGGAATGTAGATCAACTTTCATTCATCTATTTGTAATTTTCAGACAAAACAAGACTAGACAAGAATTCATTCATTTTAATCCAGAGGGAAAAACATACACATAAACACATTTTTTTAAAATAAAATTGCTTAGCTCTTATAGAATAAAATGCCTCTAGAAATAAAACATCATAAAAAATTTTTAAATGATGACATGTAATGTTTGATGATAAACCATTTTCTAGTCTGAAAGATTACACATTGCCTTTATTCCCAGATGTAGGTCTGCAATCTTTCTTGGAGGATGTATTTCCTGTCCTTCTTTGATACCATCTTAGCAGCAGGTAGAGTGCTAGAATTCTTTTTCTTTTTTGAAACAAGTGATCAACCTTAAATACTGTGTGTTATTACAACTTTATTCTTGCATTAGAAGAAACAGCTGCTAAAACCTTCCTCGTGAAATATGGAGAAAGCTACTGCATTATACCAGTCAGTATTTCATGTGTATGCATATGTATATGTATATATATATATATACTGCTTTTACTCTTATGTCAAAAATGTAAGCAAGATGGTACTCTACAGAAACATACAGTAAATTATAGGTTAAAATGTGTAACCAGTATTTGGACAGTGTCATTAAGAAACACTACAATATTTTCCAAAGATTATTTTTGGTATCATTATGCAAATACAAGTGTTATGCTTTAAGACTTCGCTATTCAACTCAGTTCGGTTAAGTACATATTTATGGAAATCTTGTTTTGGAGGAGGGATTCTGATAGCCTAAGAAAATATGGCATTGCTTATCAATATTTAATTATTTGCGTAATTGGTAAAGAGCCATTGGTATTTCCCTTCACATTAGACATGATCTAGTTGTAACTAATCGTAGAAATATCTCTGGAAAACATTTGTTTACACATTGGTTTTACATAAAAATATGCAACATAATGACAATTTAGTTATATTAATCAAGAAATATTACTCTCAAAGTCTATTCTCACAGGAACTTCACCAACACCCATCTTTTAAGATAAAGTCCATCAACCAGCAAATTCTAATCAGAATGACACTTGGTAAGCATGAAATTAGAGTGACAAGAACAAAATAGATGATGAAACATTTAATGACTTTGGAATCTGATAACCTAACGAATTCACATGATTTCACTTTATAATCATCCAAACTGAATCAGTTAAGCTTATAAACATTTTGTATCTATAATAGTAAGAACTAAAATACTCAACTTGTTTATGCTTCAAATGTACACTGTACATATATATGCACATATGTACATAAAGGTATATATGATAGCTTTAATATTTTTAGTGTGATTCACCTCTGAGCAATTAAGCACACATAGATGATGATGATAAAATGCAAATGTCAGCAATGATTATAGTTTATCACAATGTATATAAGGGGAAGTCAAAGGTCAATAAAATGCACTCAATTGGGAATTTAAAACATGTCTCTAGAAAAAATTTCATATTGTTTTTAACCATTTGGAATTTCTTTAACTTTCTGTTGTTTAATTACAGTACCCAACAAACAGAAAGAAAGGATAAGATAAACAATAAAAAACACATTTTAATGTTAAGATATAAGCAGAGAGAAGTTTGCTTAACACATGATTATTATTTAATATTTTATAAATCTAAGTCTCAATTGTAGTAGAAAGTTCCACGAGGTAGCAACTTTAACTGCCATGATCACCCTTATATTCTTAGTACTTTGAACCTTGCTTGAGAGAATTGCTGCTTAAATAACGTTTATAGAATGACTATCTGACTGAACATATAAAAGTACTTTTGAAACACTATTGCCAGAAATTAAAACTGATTAAGAAGATCTTCAGATTATAGTAGTATTTTAGTCATTTATTTACATGAATCAATTACACATCTGTTATATGCATGGCATTGTGTTGGACATAATCAAAACTACAACTGTAAAAAGGATAAGATCATATATAAGTAATCGTTATTGATTCTCTTTATTTTTAAAATAAATCTTTTTATATTTCCGGATTCCAAAATATTATAAAATAATGCATGTTGACTTGTAAAAATTTGAGAATATAAAGGTAAAATATAAAGAAGTTATTTCAGTCCCAAACTGAGTTAAAATCACTATCTATATTTTGATGTAGTTCTTTTAATATTCAATTTATGTACGTGTGCGTGATTAGACATTGTGAAGAGTTGGGCTTATTTTTTCAAAATAATGTTTTGCGTGTTTTGGCAACTTAACCTGCATTTTAAGCATTTTCTCATGTCTCCTAAAGTTTTGGGATGCACATAATTTTAATGAGTGCAAAGAATTCAGTCATAATTATTCCTTTATTCATTGATTCCCTTTTTTGTTCATTAAACAAATATTCATCAAGATCCTACACGGCAACAAACACTATTTTAGCAAGACAAAGATCCTGATTTTTAAAGTTTATATTTTACTGAAAATGTACAGACAATAAACAATTGTGCAAATACATATGTGTCAGGTAGCAGTGCAATGCAGCGGGATTTGCCAGTTAAGAGGAGTAGAAGATTGGAGTGGTGGTTGTTTTATATAGGGTGGTAGGGAAAGGCCTCTCTGACAGGGTGACATTTGAGTAGAGAACTGAAGAAGTGAAGGAGCCACTCCTGAGTATCTGAAGGAACTTTCTGTTAGAAAGAAGAGTTATTGCAAATGCTGAGGTAGGACCTTGCTTGAAGTGTTTGTGGGATGAGGAGAGAAAGTAGGCAGTGGAGAAGAGAAAGCTAGAACAAGAGAGTGACAAGTGACGTAGGGCTGCGGAGGCTGTGTAAACATTTTGGCTTTTCTCCTAGGCGAAGGGTAGTCATTTGGAAGATGTGACCTGACTTCCATTGTGAACTGATACTCTGGCTTCTCTGCAGAGGGCAGAGCATAGGGAGGCAAGGGTGAAAACGGAGAACATCCAGAAGAGTATTGCGGTAACCTGGGTTAGAAATGATGGCGGCTTGAACCAGTGTGGTAGTGGTAGTAAGAGTCAAATTCTGCGTATAATTTGTTTGTAGACTTGACAGGATTTGGTGATTGGGCAATGTAGCGTGTGAATGAAAGAGAATTATAAAGAATGATGTTGAAGATTTTGGTTTAAAAAAATGAAACTAGGGAGTTGCCTAAGATGGAGAAGGAGCAGGTTTCAGGGAAATCAGCAGTTTGGTTTTGAACTTCTTAAATTTAGATCAGTGCTTGAGATTCAAAGGGAAATGTCAAGAATTGGAGAATTTGGATCTCAGTGAAGTAATATGGGCCAAAGAGAAAACTTTGGGAGTTTGCAGTAAATTGATGCTGTTTTAAAGACTTGATATTGCAGATAATCCAAAGGACTGTATGAAGAGAGAGAGGAGTTCCAAGGCCCAAGCTATGGGCAACTCTAACATATAGAGTTCAGGAATGTGAGGAGGATCCAGCACAGAGAACAAAGACAAGAGACTGGAAAATTTGGAGGAAAATCAAAGAGAAAGTGGTGTCCCAAAGGAAGAAATCGAAGAAAATTAAAGAAGAGTGAAGTGATCAAAGTTTTCAAATGCTGCTGTCAGATCAGCTAAAATAGGAGGGCTAAGAAATAAGCAGTGTATTGACAACTGGAGGGCATTAGTGGTTGTGAGAAGAAGGGTCTTGGTAGAGTGGCAGGGTGAAAATCTGACTGGAATACTTTTAAAATAGTGAGAGCAGAGAAATTGGAAAAAGAAAATATAAACTAATTATTAGAGAAGATTTTCTGGAAAGAGAATTGGATAGTGTATTCTCTGGAGGGGAAAGGGGGTCGAGCAGAGGGGCTGTTTAAAGACAGGCGATATGAGAGGTATACCAGCTCTGAAGTCCCCCTTTCTCAAGAAAAGCTTTCGGAGTAAAACACTGCAAACTTACATGTATGTCTCATTGGTCAGATTGTGTTTCATGGCCAATCCTACCAGCAAGGGAGGCTGGGAAAATGACTGCCTACCCGGAATCATTGCTTCCCTGAATACTGTCGAGATTCTATTAACAAGGAAGAAAGAGTGAATATGTATTGGGAGGCAGCTAATAATGTCCATTATAAATCCCTACGAAGGGCTAGGTATTGTGCTTGATGCTCTGCAGGTTTCTTTTTAAATATCATTGTCATTGATACTGAATAGGGGCACACTTTTTGTTCACTTTCTTACTACACTTGGCTCACTCTAACCATTTTTCATTATTGTGATTGCATTACTACTTTCAAGATCGAACTTAAAGAGGAATTTATTGGGTTTGCAGACACTAGAGTCATGTGAAAGCACTTATGGACATCAATGGCTTCTGATTGCCACTGCTCTTAAGGAGCCTAGGTCCCTTCTAACTGCTTTGCTTAATCTCTGCTGGCCCATGAAGTGTTGCCAGAGCTTGGGTGGCTGACGATTTCTCCAAGTCTTAAGTATGTCATTGAAGATTCATTGTAATGTCATTTAAACATATGCTGAATTGTATAGCTCTCAATAACAGGAAAATGTCCCAAAACACTAGCTAACAGGATATGGGGCAGATGGCAACTCTATAAGCCCAGCTCTCTTATTACCTGTAAAGTTTCATCCAGGACAAGTGATCCTATGCCTAAAGATATAGAAAACGTGCTTAGGTTGTTCTTCACAGGGGCAAAAGGGAGAATAAAAGTATTTTCGTAGGATTATTCTGCATAAAGAGGAAATAGCTTTGCTGAACATTTGCCTATGTAGAATTGTCAAATTGGTACACTTAATCTGAGCAAGCAGTAAATAAGGTACTGTTAAAGAGGAAATTTCCAAAGACAGATGGGTTATTAGTCACGTTTCCCAGTCTTTCAGTTTACGTACATCACTTCTCAGAATGCGCAGCATTTTTAATGAGCAAGAGGGGCTGAATGTGTGCAAGTGTAACCCCTATATGCTCTCAGAAAGACAAATGTTTACTTGAAAGTGACTCGCTGCGTCAGCGACTGTTTTTGAACTCAGTCTCAGCAGAGCGTTTCTGTAAACAAGTTCCCCTGAGAAGAGTAAAGGAAGTCTTCAGCCTTGTCCAGAGCTTGCCCTGGGCTTTCGCTTTCATCATTTCAACCAAATTTTATAGACTGCCTACACTGTATCGTGGTTATAATAAACTGGGAATATAAAAGTGAAAAAGACTGCTGCTCTGCCCCAAAGGGGGTTTACATTCTGACGGCAGCGGCAGATAAGAAGGAGATGTATGCGGAGGGGAGAGGACTACGGAGAGGTCTGTGGGTAGTCACTTCTGCAGTTAGTGGTAGGTAAAACAGGGAGTGTGTGGGTCAGAATATCGCAGTGAGAACCGCATCCCAGACCACCAACACATAATTCCTTTTTCCCCCTCTTTGTTCCACTATCTATTTCAATAAAAGTTTACAGTTTTAACTCAAGAGCCAAATAACACATCTATGAAACTGTTCTCCAATTCAACTGTAAAAATTAATTTTTATTTTTAAAATTTTATTATTTTCATGTGGTTTTTAATTGTTCTTGTTTCTATTTGCATAGGCTTCCCGGAGCTGGAATTATGTCTTATGTGTTTGTGTACCCACGCTGCCTTAGCACAGGTCCCCAGGATCACCTGTCTCTCTTGGATCCGTCTTGCTCTCCCCTTCCATCCTCCATTCTGGAGAAACCTTGACAGTTACTCCCAGTTGTTTATGGGGCTGCATATTTTCCTCTGCCAACTCTTCTTCTCCACCTCCCTTCCCAAGGCTGCTACTTTTGCTCGTGATGACTAGAATTCCAATTGTGCATGTATTTTGACTTGCTGAAATCCTATGAAATCAATTACTTCAATTTAAGGATACCGATACTAAAAAATACCTATTTTGTAGTGGACAGGGCTCTTTCCTCTAACTTTATGGTTATTTTGCAGTTAACAGTGTGATACCAAAGTCTTGTTTGGAGATGCTCCAAATTTGAGGTTACATTTGGATTTTTAACTCTCATTATGATATGTTTTACATTAGTATTTCTGATGAGAATTGATAGCCTTGACGGCTCTGATGTTTTCAATGAAGAATTAATTTTGAAATGTTCATAGCTTCTTCTAGATCTGAAATTGTGGATTTTACTCTGGTTATTCCAGAGACCATGAACCTGTTGATAACTAGATATTGTAAATTTGTAGTTTGCTTCATACAGGGAGAATTCTCAAAAATAGCTTCAGATAAATCAATAAATCTTTGAGGTAAGAGTTGAGACCACTATGTGTACAATGCGTTTAGAGACTAAATTATCTGAGTATGTACTAGTAAATATTTTTATGTTTATGTATGTATATATATATGTGCTTAAATATATATGTCTATATATATGTATATGATATATATGTGTGTGTGTATATGTGTGTATTTTAGCATACATGTAAATTTTGGTGCTTTTGTATTGCTTAGAGTCCACTAATTTTGACAGACTTTGCGGGGTCATTCTTATTTCCTAATAAGCTTCATTATCTTCAGAAGAATAGGTGAGAAGTTATGTAATTATGGTAAAATAGTAGACTTTTCTTCCCACATTTCCCCTGGAGTGTGGAAATGGCAATATACATCTTGTACTACTTCCTCAATCTAAGAGCAATCTAATGTAGCTAAGAGGCCCATTTCCATAGGTACTAGGATTTTTTTTCTTAAAATTGCTAAAAGTACAGGATGTGGGACAGATGGCAGTACTCTAAGATCAACTTCCTACCTACAAACTTTGACCTGGGTTCACCCTGCCTGAATGCAAAGTCCCAGCACTCTGACACCTGGGGCTGGATAATTCTTTGGAGCATGTGTGTGTGTGTGAGTGTGTGTGTGGTGGGGGATTTCCTGTGCATTGGAGGATATTTAGCAGCATCCCTGACTGTTACCAACTAGATGCCAATAGCACCACACCCTCAATCTGTGACAATCAAAAATGTCCCCAGACATTGCCAAATGTCCCCTGGGGGACAAAATCACCCTCCTTCCATTTCTTGCCGTGAGTGACCAGACTTGTGCTTTGGTCAGGTCTATACTGTTAACTATAAAATGGCCCTGGGCGAGTCGTTGAGACTCTTGTTTATGTTCTTGTCTTTAAACATGAGCATATTACCCTTATTGCCCACCTTGTAGTGTGGAAATGAGAATTAAATATAAATGTCGTGGTAGAGATGGATGTAGCTGTGAAAAGTATTATTCGTGTTTTTTTTAATTTAATGAAACAGAAATTAAATCCTATTTAAAACATAATTTAAACCGAAGGGTTATTTTTGCCTGAAATGTATGTGTAATTGGAGTATTTTTTTACTTAAATCTTCCAGTCCCATAATGCTAAGATCCCTCAGCATTGCTGGCACCCTGCCCGTGTGGAGCGGGTACCCACAGCACTACATTTGACTTGCGCAGCAGCCCTCATTTCACAGTAGGGAAAGGCAAAGTGGTACATGTCCTGAGGTTGCTCAGGCAACATGTGGAAAGCCATACCAAATGCAGCCGGGAAGAAGTCCAAATTTCTAGCCTACCATGCAGCATCCTGAGATCCCCACACACTCCCCTTTACCTCCTATTCCTGGTACGCCTGGCAGTCACTGAATTAAGGGAACAAATCAATTTCAAGCTACAAATGCTCTTGGTAAACAGAACAAACTGCTGCCAGTTGACCGGCTCTATGACACACCACAACATGACAGGCATGGAAATTTCACCATCAGTGAGACAGGCCAGAGTTCATCCAATGGAAACACTGGTTAGATCTGACCTCAACTGTGGAAAATTTCTCTGCTCTGCATTATCATAGCTGTGCTGACCATCGTGCCCTAGTCCAAAAGGCAAACAAACAAAAAACTCTTCTTTTCACAAAACTCTTCACATTTCCAAAGTTCTCTCTTGAAGAGAATAATTAAATTATTCCAAGTTTGAACTAATAATCTTCTTCATTAAAAAGTCTCACTGTCCCCTGGGTTCCTTATGACATCATTGTCATCATGCTGGTTGCTCAAGTAAGAAATCCAGGCTCCCTTCTCAGCCCACCACTTTCCCTCATTCCCCTCATCAATCACTCTAGCAGCCTTGAAGGACTTCTTATTCCAATGTCTAAACATCTAACAAATTCGCTCCTTCCTCTGCACCCACTGCCATTGCTCTCCCTATTGCTCATTACTTTCACCTGGATTATTACAATGTCGGCCTAACTGATCACTCAGCTTTACTCCAGTCTCCAGTTTGCTCTCTAAATAGCAGACGTGATTTCCTTTCTGTAATGCAAATCTGATAATATTTCTGCCTGCTGAAGACTCTTCTCAAGTGAGACAGCTGAAAGAGTCTAGGTTCCCTTTCTCTCTGTACCCACTAAGCCGCCAACTATAAGGTGCAAGCTCTAAAAATAGCTGCTGCATGAAAGTCCTTTTGGAACATTCTCCATATATGATTGCATTCCAGTAGAGGGCACATTCTCACCCAGAAACTTTTCAAATGAACGCAGGCTGTTTGGGTGTGAATGCTGTCTCTGCTTACTTGGTCCATTATTCAAATGAGACATGAGACAGGAAGGGAATGATGACAGAGAATATTAAAATCTATAGATGAATATGTTGTAGGTAACTGAGGCTTTCTCTGTGTCTTTGAAATTAAAAGAAACATAGATCCAAATAGATTTCTGGTTCTGTGGTTCAGGAGCATGTCCAGTGTAGTGAAAAGAGCAAAGAATTGGAATCAAGAAAACCGAGTCCTGAGTCTCAGAGTCCTGTTCAAATAATTTGTCATCTGCTATTGGTTTCTTCATCTGTAAAATGAGAATGGTGAACCGTGTTTATGTTATTAAGGAAAACACTGATATACAAAAAAGAACCACTCAAATCTGAGACATTATAAAAGCACATCCACAAACAAGTTTTCGTATAATTCTGTTTATTCTCAATTACCTAAAATTTATCCATGGACCCTGATGGCTTTGATAGTGACAATTCAACCCTGTATCCTGTATCCCAGGTTGGGAAAATTTTCTTTACAATTTACATTATCATTTTCACTCAGCACATCATTTAATCCTCTGAAAAATCCTGGAGTGTTATATACTTTTATTTTTTCTAATTGTATAAGAAATAAACAAGAAAAAGAAGACTTAAACTTAATTGCTATATTCATCTTATTCATCTTATATTCTTTAAAAAGAAAAGATGGTTAGACACAAACTATATTGAGAAAACATTTTTATCCCCACAAACACATCTGAAAAATATTAAGATTGAAAATGGTTTACCATGAACGGAATAAAGTAATTGATTTTCCTGTTTTCTACTGGCACAATTACCTCTAATCACCACTGCATTGCAGCAAGTCTTTGTGGAGATCAGAGGGTATGTATAAACAGAACAGAAAAGATTTAGCCCAGAGTTAAATGCAGGATGTGTGGCATTTACAAAGGGGCAATGCAAATAATACCAGCACAAAGGTTTCATCCAAGGAGTAGAAAAATCTTTCAAATCAGTTCTGAAATGCTCAGTGCAGTTTTACACTGCAATTGGTTGTTCTGAGATTAGCTTCCTATAGCCTAAGTAGCACGACGTGTAATGAGGGCCTATCAGAATAACCATTATCTTTCCTAGAAAATGCCGTTAGTATTCCAAGATGATGCTTCACTTTAGAAATCACGGACCTAAATTGACTGGGGTCAGAAATTCTACTATAGGTCTTGTTAAAAGAGCAGGACAGTGCCTACACAGTGATATTTTCTTTCTTAAACTTCCCTCAACATCTTGAGCACGTATTCCAGCTTGCTCCCGGATATCTGTTACTCTACATTTGCATATATGATGGCGATATATTCCAGGTCTGCACATGCTCATTAATTGGGGCTTAAAGGGTTGAAAGTCAGGTAGCTGAGATCTAGAGGCATTCTGAATTTAGGAAGGAAAACTGTTTCTTTGATGACTTGTACTTTTGGTCTTTCTTTTTTTTCCTTCAATAAGAAATGAGGATAACATTTACCTACCTCCTAAAGCTGTTTAACATATCAGATAGGAGAAAATGATTTAAAGCATTTCATAAATTGTAAAATACCATATATATCCAAGGTAGTGTTTTTATTACTTTGTTACAAAGAAAGTAGAGCTAAGCTAGAACTAAAGAAAGTTTCTTGGATGGGCAGACAGAAGGTTCTAGGGGAATGAATAAGCTATTTGCCTGTGATTCCATAAAGATATCTCTGTGTGATGCAGTCATTATAATGAGAGAATTCCAGCGAGGTCTTCACCTAACCTGGACATGGCTCCACACCGCATCTTGACACTACCCTGTGTCTGTCACTGCACACCTATGTATATTGTCTATCCTGATATTCTCTCATTTTTTGGACATTACAAAATGCTTAATCTGCAGTTGTTTGACTCTTGGTGTTATACAGCTGGGGGAAAGTACAGAAACAATAAAGTAAAGGGGAGGGCTGCCCTTCTAAAGCTGTCTTTACAGAGTGGAAATTTCCAAAGGCCATAGTCAAGAAATGTCAGAAATGTGGTATGCAGTTTAGCACTCTCCCATCCTGAGCATGTTAATGACACTTTCATGAAGCCCAACCAAAGATTATGAATCCTTCTCATCATTGTAAGCTGGGCAGCCAACACTAAGCAATTGGAAATTGGCATGCAAACAGACACCCATTTTTCATTCCTGTCCTAGGCTGAAGGTGAATGCTACAACCTGAGCCTGGCATGTCTTCACAGGCAGTTATAACATTTTTCATTAGAGAAGAAACACTGCTATCAGCATCTCTCTCTCTCTCTCTCTTGAATTATATATGCTACAAAATATTTAAATTCAATCTCTGATCACTAACTTTGGGATGAGGACTTTTTTAATGATCATTCACTATATATCACTGATTTGAGACTTCAAATGGAATGGATGGCAACTATCGTTCTCTCTTAAATTAGTCTTTGGAACGTTTTTCGTTTTAGTTCTTTATACATATCAATACACATCAGATCTCTCCCCATGTTTGGAAGCCATTGTACAGTTTCTCCCTTTGTTTTTTTAACAACATAACAGTGTCATTATTTTAATACTCTGTTTCTCTTTGAAATAGGCTGACAAGGATCACTGGGTGAGGAGCGAGACGAACTAGAGACAATTCTGTCATAGAAACAGAGTCACATATAGTTTAACAGCTGAATAAACTCAGGATGTGGTCTGTGGCAGCCATAGTCATAAAGAACAGGTCACGTGCAAGCCATATTAGCAGAGCTTTAGTGTCAGAAGCTAAGGCCTCAAGTTCAAGTCTGCCAGTTACTAACTTTTGGATCTTGAAGAAATCCCTCAACTTCTTTCCATTTTTAATTTTTTAATAGCTAAATGAACATGTTGATACCTCATGGGGATATTAAGGATTAAATGAGAAAATAAATATAGGTGATTTGTAAACCACAATGCATAACGATGATATCATCTAAGTTTCTGTTCCACCACCCAGACAAATGTGAATGACATATAAAGACATTTGAGGATATAAAGTAGACTCATGTCAAAATTAGCAAGCGAGTGGCCTTTAACCACAGCAACATATACAGTACGGTCTTTGCCTGAGTAATTCAAATGTTCACGGTAAATCAGAACATTTGGCAATTTATACAATTTTGTCTTTGTTGGTATTCTCTTTTTGTTTATTAAAAAAGAGAGACGTAATTTATATGCCATGAAATCTGATTTTAGTTTTAGTTCTATGAGTTTTGATAACTATATACACCTCTGTACTACCATCCAAAACAAGAGTTAGAATGTTCCCACTACCCTTGAATTTTCCTTTCTGCATTCTAGTCAATATACACACGTTAGCAGGCAACCATTTCTGATTTCTATCACCGTAGGCTGTTTTATTTCCTGTATTTGGGGTTTTATAGGACTGTTTATTCTCTGGTGTCGTTTACTCAAAAACGTGTTTTGGAGAGTCAGCTATGTTGAGGATATCAGTAATTTGTATGTTCCCTTAAATTGCTGACTGGTATTACATTGTATTCATAATAAATGACAAGCAATAGGATATACTGGAGTATATGAGGAAGCCATTTAGTGTAAAACTAATCCAGCCTGACCTAGTTTTTCCAAAAGGGCCTAACATGGCTGTTGAACATGCAGTGTATATCTGCTTTAAGCATTTACTATGTCCAAAGACAAGAACAAATGCCCTTAAGATAAAGATGCAACTTCCCCCACATTGGCATTTCCTAAGGGATAAGCATCTCTCCCTAGGCTAGGAATTGATTGCTGCACTCACCCTCTGACTGCCAGCTCAAGGCAACAGACCTGCTACCTGCTGTGTCCACCCAGACAACAGACCTGCTACCTGCTGTGTCCACCCAGACAACAGACCTGCTGCCTGCTGTGTGAATCACTGTGCTGTGCCGGCTAGGCTAGGCAATCTGGTGACTGTTATAAAAGGGACATTCCAATCATATGTGATACATGCTCTTTGACAGTGTATAACCACTCTGTACGCTCCACTTCTTTGGTGCCCTTCCTTCCTTGGGGAAGGAAGGCCCCAGGCTAGTCCTCAGATCTGGCTTACAATAAACTCTCCCTAATTTTGATTTATAGATTGGTTATGGGTTATTTGCATTGACAGTATGAATATGTAGAAAATTTTATTGCCATTTTTTTGTTGAAGGACACTTGGCTTGTTTTTGGCTATTATGATTAAGTTTACTGTAAACATTTTTGCACAAGTCTTTTTGTGAATGTATGTTTTCACTTCTCTTCAGAGGGGGACCTTTCTTAGGAGTACACATTCCCTGAGGGTGTTATTTCTTTGGGAGTAGAATTGCTGAGTCATAGAGTAAATGCTGATATGAGTGTAAAATGGTACATCTGCATTGGAAAATTGTTATCAATATTTTATAAAAGTAAGTATATATGTAACCTAACATCTACTCTATATGCTAGGCTTTCAAGAACATTCCAAATTGTTCTTAGAAATGTTTGTACAAATTTTACACAGGCACCAGCAACTGATGATGATTCTAATCAACTCCATATTCTAACCAATGGTGCTTGTGTTGGTAATTTATTCATCTTCATTTGACATTATCAATTAAAAAATTTTTAATTTCCTTGATGTTAGTTGCATGGGTAAGTGTTTCATTCTTTTTAATTGTTGAGTGGTATTTCATTATACAAATAACTTAATTTGTTTATCCATTTCTCATGTTGGTAGACAAGTGAGTTGTTTCCACATTTGGCCTATTAAGGATAAAGCAGTTATAGATACCAGCATACAAGTCTTTTAATAGACTAAACTAATATTTTTATTTATCTATAAAAGTGGGATTTCTATGAATTGTTTATATCAGACATCAGCAAACCACTATCTGTGGTTCAAATCTGGCCTACCACATGTCTTTGTAAAGAAAATTTTACTAATACACCATCATACTCATTTGTTTATGTATCATCTATGGCTGCTTTCATGCTGCAATGGCCAAATTGAGTTCTTGTAATACAAATCATATAAACTGCAAAGCTTAAACTATTTAATGTGTGGCTATTTATAGAAAAAGTTTGCTAAGCCTTAGTTTAGATGTTCATTTATCTTTATGAGAAACTGCCATAATTCACCAAAGCAGTTGGACAATTTTAAATTCACACCAACATTGTAGGACAGTTTTAGTTGTTCCATATGCTTGCTATCTTTTGATATCATTACTCTTTTTTTTTTTAAGATTTTATTTTTTTCCTTTTTCTCCCCAAAGTTCTCTGGTACATAGTTGTATATTCTTAGTTGTGGGTCCTTCCAGCTGTGGGATGTGGGATTCCACCTAGGCATGGCCCGATGAGCTGTGCCATGTCCGCACCCAGGACTCAAACCAGCGAAACCCTGGGCCACCACAGCAGAGCGCATGAACTTAACCACTTGGCCATGGGGCCAGCCCCGGTATTGTTACTCTTTTTATTTTACACATTCTAGTTTGTTGGAAAGATCTTATGTTGTGGGTTTTAGTTTGCATTACCCTGTTGACCAAAAATATTGATCACCTTTTCATGATCTTATTGATCATCCACATATCCTCTTTTGTGAACTATCTATTGAAATATTTTGCAACTTGTTAAATTACATTGCCTATCTTTTTTTTTGTTTTTGGTGAGGAAGATTGTCCTGAGCTAACATCTCATGCCAGTCTTCCACTATTTTGTATGTGAGATGCTGCCACAGCACAGCTTGAAGAGCAGTTTGTAGGTCTGCACCCAGGATCTGAGCCATGAGCCCTGGGCTGCCCAAGCAGAGTTTGCAAACTTAACCACTACACCACCACCTGGCTGGGGCCAACATTGCGTATGTTATTATTGTTCATTTGTAGGAGTTCTTTATATACTCAAGATATAAGTCCTTTGTAAAGATACATGTATTTCAGTTTTACCTACTTTATGACTTTCCTTGTCATTTTTGTAAGGGCATCTTTTGATGAACAGGAAAGTATATTTTTATGAGGTCCAATTTGTTGCTTTTCACTTATGGTTAGCACTTGCCATGTCTTGTCTAAAAAATCTTTGCCTACCCCAAGATAGCAAAAATGTTCTGCTAAATTTTCTTATAACTTTAGGAGTATGCTCTGCCCCATGTTAATTGTGGTGTGTGGAGTGGTGGAACAGGCAAAGTTCGTTTTTTTCCCGTTGGTTATCTAGATGTTACGGCACCCTATGTTAAAAAAGATTTTCTGTCCCCATTTAATTGATTTGGAACCTTGGCTAAAAATCAATTAATCATATATGTTTGAGTTTGCTCTTGGCTTTATATTCCTTTTACTATTTGTCTATCCTTACACCGACACATATTATCTTCTTCACTGTAGCTTTATATGATCTTGAAATCAGTTAATGTAAATCCTCCACATTTGTTCATCATTTTAAAATACTGCTTTAGTCATTTTAGGTTTTGCATTTCAGTACCAATTTTAGAATACATATTTCAATACCTTTTAAAAAAAAATCTGGGATCTCGATTGAGATTGTATTGAATCCATACGTCAACTTGAGAATAATGGAAATTTTCACAGTATTCAGTCTTAAAATAATCCATGTACAATCTCTAATCCATATATTTAGGTCTATATTATTTATCTAAGCAATTTTTTCTACTTTCTATATTTCTATTTTCTGTTTCTATTACAGAGATCTTGAATATATTTCATATTTTATATCTTGGCATTGATATTCTAGATGTTAAAAATTAATTTCTAATTATTCATTTCTAGCATATAGAAATATAATTACTTTTATATCCTGTGGCCTGTGTTGTGTTGGTAAATGTCTTATAACTAGCTCTTCGAGGAAAAAAAATCCCCAGTTTATAGTGTTTGCTGATTTTCATGGTATAAATACCATGTCAGATTTCAAGTTACAAACGGACATCACTGAACAATGAGTTGGGAAGGTAAGCGTAGTAACATAGAGTTATATAGAATTTCCATCATACAGATACAATAGATGTAAATATCCTCAAGAGCATAGATATTGTTAAATGTAATAAAACTATTGAGAAGTGACCATTTTGAGTGTTTATCACCTTTGTTTTTAATATAACCTACTTAAATGAAACTTCAATTTTTATTAACTTCTGTGCTTTACAACCTGTACACGAAATTCCTGAAAACTTAAAATCAACTCTTATAAGCTAGTATCAGTCAAGTCCAGCAAGCTATTGTCTGTGACCTCTGTGATTCCTTTATTAGTTCCATTGTTAGTTCTAGCTTTTGTTTTTTGTTAGTTTTTGTTTAGGATTCATGGGGTGTTCTACATAACAAGTTACTGGGGAATGAGGGCATGTTTACTTCTTCCTTCTAAAATGTTATGATTTTCATTTCTTCTTCTTGGTTAGGATTTGCAGTATAATGTTTAATAGAAGTGGTGGGAGCAAGCACACTTTCCTGTCTCCCGATCTCATGACCCCACAGATCTTCTAATGTTGTACAGCCTCATTACCAGCTTTCCAAGAATTAGTTCTCCCTCTGTCTCATAGCCTGCCATCCAACTGAAGGGTACATCAATGATCTCTTCACTCTCCAACTGCACCATCAGTTTTCTGCACCTTGGGAGACCCCTCTCCTCCCTGGTGCCCTGACCCCAGCGTTTGGATGTTTGTTTCAGTGCACTTCCTATAGGCCTGGGATGCCTTGGAAGATTCCTTTTAGTGCCCGATGTCTGCATCCAGCCTCTGGCAGTGTCTGCCTTCCACTTGGTGAATCTTCAGAGCTCCTCAGAGGGAATTATATTGGTACATCTGCCCTTCCCAAAGCCTCCAGGAGGACATTCTCTATTCTCCTGCCCTAACCCAGCCTTAAGCAGTCAGTGTCTTGCAATTAAGAAAGATCTCATGAACTTCAGAGGGGCTGACTCTCAGCTCTCTTGAGCTGACCTCACCTTTTGGCATTTACCCTGTTGAACTCTTTGAAGACGCATGGGAAAGTGTTGGCGAGTGGATGTAAACTGCTCTGGGTTTAGGGCTCCTGAGCACTCTAATCCATCACGCCAGTCCACTTATGGCCATTAAAAGTTTGAATAATTCCTCCTTATACCCATTTATAGTGTATTTCTACTTTCCCACTGATCTGCATAGAGACAAGCAGACTTGGATGTCTTCTTTCTTAGAAAATCACTCGTTACTTTCTATAATTTAGTTTTCTCTGTTTCCCCCAGCTCTCTGCTGAGTGTAAAAATACCATGAGTTTTTGGATTACCTGTCTTACTCTCATTGTTATCATGGGGGTGATAGAGTCCTGTGACTTTTTACATCCTGAGTGAAAGGAGTCTTAATTGGTTCATTCAAATTTTGAGCGCATTAAAAAGTATTTATAAAGGTTCTTACTATTACCTAAGAGTTTTTAAGAAATTAGAAGCAAGAAAAGTAGAAACTGATTAAAATCATTTCATTTATTAGCTTCCGTATGCTAGCATAAGACCACTAAAAAATATAATACAATAGCCAATGATAACATATTCATTAGCATTTTGTTTAATTGAGAACATAGTCATCATTGAAAGGTTATCTATTTGTTATTGTTTAGTATTATTTGACGAATGGTCACTAGTTGACAGCAACACGATGTACATTATAGAAATTTTTTAAACAGGATTAATATTTTTAAAAATTATTGGTCTCCTGTTCTTCCCTTACATTTCAACTAGTAGTCTCCAGATGTCCATCGGCTAGGGGAAAACCCAGTTTTGTTATGGACACCATGCAAAAATAAACTAGGTCCACTTTAATAGCTAACATCAAAATAGGACTATGTAAAAAAGACCATTGACTACAAAGCCAAAATATTGTCTTGAGAGATATTTTCTTCTTAATTTCTTTATCTCGTACCTTAACACATCAAGGACCAAACCTCAAGTGTTATATAGTGTCTTGCTAACCATCACAGCTGGCCTCAACCTATGGCAAGAAGAAAATATGATGTAGCAGAACTGAAAAGAAAGTTTTCCCTTTCTCCTGTCTTGGAAATAGATGAAATAAGGAAGAGAAAGAAGAGAATAGACCACAGGATGGATAAAGATAGGGTTTGTGTTAGGTAAGTAAATACACAACTAAGGAGAGTTTTTGCCTTCCAATGTCCCTCTCATTTTGTACTCTGAGAGGGAGCCTGCCACTTATGTGATGGAATCAAGAAACAAAAAACAGCACAATTAACAAGTTATCTTAAATTACCTTAGATGAAGATTGAGAGTGTTTAATATCTTTGGGTAAAACACACTTTACATTCTCAAAAATTGTAGAGGTGAACTCTTCCTGAGAGTTCAAATGTGAAATTCTTTCAACCGAAGTCTCCTCACCCATGTTTAGAAGGTCAAACAATGATCTTAATTTTAAAATATATTGAGTTGATTATAATGATAATGTGCATTCTCTTTTCGTCTCAGCTTGGGATCTCCTAAAGCACTCCCACAAAGGCCTCAAGAGACAGAAACACAGAAATTCCCCTCTCCTTCCATAGTGGTCCAAAGGTGACCTTAAGTTGGGGGTGGAGGATTCAGTGAGGCATCCCCATTGGGTAGACAAATAATGTGACATCCAAATGCTGAAGATGTACACAAGCCTTTTCTTCCATTTGCATGAAGAGTGTACGATTTGCAGATCAATATCTTATCTCAGGCAAGCCTTGCATCCCCTCAGTTATGATTAGATAATGGAAGACAAAGGCAATTCTCACACTTTTCTAAGGAATTTTGTCTGGGAGGAAGGGCTTAGATTGTTTCTCAGATCCAGTATCATTCTTTGGAAATTTCCATAGATCTAGCAGTCTTTCCACACATCATTCACCCACTATCTGAGTAGTGGATCCACGGTAGAACCTCTCTCAAGATGTGGCCCAGAGATCTGAATCCCTAGCACCAGGACCCCACTACTCTCTCCTTGTTTCCACTTCCTTCTGAGTGTTCAGCCTGTAGGTCCCATAACTAAAATGGTCCATCCATTCCACCTTTCTCTGCAGATGACTCAGTTTCAATGTCTTCATGAGCACTGAAACGAAAAGTTTAAGGAAAGACTTCAGGTCATCCTTAACACTGACTGCCAATGGCTCCTTTCCAACTCAGAAACATAAAAATGGTAGTTAATTCTTTTGAGGAAAGATAAGTTCCTATGAACAAGACCTCACTGTCTTTCTAGGGATGGGACGGAAAGTGGCTACTGTCTTGGAGGGGACTGTGGTGGTAAAAAACAAGATGCTCTTTGACTTATCAAAAGGTTATCTAGCTACATCCAGTCAACAGGTTACTTCCAATCTTTAACCAGATCTAAACTTGACTGACCACTAGTGGCTTTACTGGCAATATTAAATTCTGTGTTAAAATACACCATGAGTTTTGTACTTTGCTGTAACCGAGGAAATTGAGGCTCAGTGAGGTTACATGTCCAAGGTCATGATTAATAACATTGCCAGAAGTCAAACTTTCGTTTGTCTAATTTGAGACCCTTTGCTTAACACTATACTCTACTACTTCTAAATTTATCCAGATTCCTGAAAGATGACTACTTCGTAGCTTACCAGTCTCATGAATCACTGCATCATTGTTGCCTCGACTGGTTGACATAAGCCTGTGTACGAACTTATGTCAGGCTTGGAGGAGTTTAATTTTAAGAAAAAAAAAAGAATCTTTCACCTATGAGGCAGGTCTATCATGGTTAAAAATTAAAAGAAAAAAATTGCATGGTTGTGATTATTAGTGCAATTGGTTAATTTTCTTCTTCAAATGTTTGTTTCTGAGCTGGATGGGCATATCGTCTCAGAGCACCTCCTCTGCAAGCCTGTACCATGATTATCAATCCCTTTGTAACTTTAAAGCTATTGTTGAGAGAGGTCTGGAGTGCTCAGTTTCTGACTCATTTCAGGAGAACAGCTGGAGTCAACAACTTGAGGCTATTTTTTTTTTCTTCCAGAATTACTTCTTAATTATTGCTGTACAGTGTGGGCTGTGGAATAAGTCTTTTTACTCAGAATTATAGGAGATTTTGTACAAGGTCGCCATGAACCTAATTTAAGGAGTAATTACTAACTCCATTTTCTTTTTTTTGTCTGCACTCCTTAAGAAAATGTGTTCAAATGAATAATGTGATTGGTTTTGCCAGAATCAGTTCTGTTTCTGAGGCATATTTTATGGTCAGATTTTATACTCTGTGAATTCTTCTAAATTTCACACTTAGGCAAGGGTTAGAAGAAAAGGAAGTATGCAATATTTAATTGATGAGGCCTGGTTGCCATCCTAGTGCTCAGAAACAATTAAGATATTTTAACGACAAAGAAGCCCTTTCTGTAATCAGGCCATGCATCCAAATTTGAAAGGAACTGATTAGCATGAAAAATATTTGGCTGTTGTGCTGTCGCTGTAGGTCTCTCACTGGGTAGAACTAAACACGATGAAATTGTGCCGCTCAAGTTTACTATCACACTTTGGAGCATAAACAATCCCTCCAAACCCCAGTGCTTCTCCCCTACTTAATAACAATGCTTCTCCTCAACTTAAGCAAAGCAGAAAACCTGAACATTTCTGCTCCAATGATATGTTTGCATTTTCTGAAAAACTTCAGTTCAGAAAAATCAGAGTTTACAGGGAAAAACAGGATTGAGGAAGACCACTCTAAACCTATGGAACTTTGTAACCAGAACATTGACGAAAACTATAATAATCTTAATAGAAGTACTAGCGCAGTGATATGCTGATTTTTTAAATATCTCAATTTAGACTTTTCTTTAAGAGAACACGAAGTGAAAAAGTTGCCCATAGCTCCCTTTAGGAAACGGGTGAAACCTATTTTCCGTGCCCTATCTTTGCCACGCTAGACCGGCGTGGCAGAGAGGCTCCTGTGCTAGGGACGTTTCTATCAGGACTTTTTTTGGAGTAATGTTTCAAAAAGAACAGAGCCTGGTGGGCAACCGCTACCAGACGTGCTAATCTCTGTAGAAATCTGAGTTGTATTTTCATTTTTGTTTATGTTTCTTTGAGTCAAGATACATTATTTGCAAAACAACGATGATGATGAATTATTTTTAGGCAAAAGGTAAAATGGTAATTAAAAGGGTATTTGGGACAACCACGTGTACATAAGGCATCCTTTCTGCATCCAAACACTTTAGTAGTAAAAGACAGCTTATCGGCAATTTACTTCCCTTGTTTTGGGAGGTTTACATATGCGGGGTGGGATGAGGGTGAGAATTAGACACTTTTGAGGTTTTCATTGAGATTTCCTGCCCTCACTAATCCATTTACTTGTTGAATTGTACTCTTTTGTACAATTGTACAAAATTGTACTCTTTGTACTTGTTGAATTCTCACTTTTTAAATTTTACATTAATGCTTATTAAAATAATCAGAGCGTTTTCTTCTTATTATTCAGCTTGCTTAGTCTATATGAAAAGAAGATGAAGCTGATAATGTGTTAATTTATGCTACCTTTCATCTCTCTCTCTAAAGCTATATAGAAGTAGAAATATCCTGGCCTATAAAGAGAATACCTGCCACGTGGAGCATACTTCCTTGTTGATCAGTGAGAGAATTCACAGGAGAAATCTGGTAGATCCTGACAAGAGAGCATGAAGAGAGGCATCCTGCGGGACACAGGAAAAAAGGGAGGGCAGTGCTCACTCTGCAAAAGAGTAGACAGATGGTGTACGGGGTTGTTGGAGGAGTTCTGAGGAAGATGCTGGGCAGTGTGAACCCAGTCATGAGGTTTCTACTTGCTCTGAAAAGAGGAATGAATATGAATAATGCAACCAATAGTGGGACAGAACCAGCTACATGGCTCCAAGGTGATAGTCACTGGCGGTGAGCAAGTCAGGCCCACTGCATATACACTGTGATTCAAGGGAGAGCAAACATCAAACGTAAGAAAGGCTGGGTATGTGAAGTAAAGTAATTGAAAGAACTCAACCTTTCATTCACTTACAGACAGCCCATCACTGTAGCCTATCTTGAGGTCAACTGCTTGTCCTCACCGGGCACCCAAAACAGGTTACTCCTTAGTCCCACGACAATTTGGAGTCTGGGGCATATAAAGAGCCTCTGCTTTGGTGCACGTCACCTCAGAGTCAAGCGAATTAGCTGCCATCCACTTACAGACCTTCTGCCAAGTCACTTGTATCTGGCCTATTGTCCCCTTTCCCTTGGCAGAGAGCAGACACCGCTTCTCTCAGACTCCACCTCTATTTCTAGTCCCTAAAAACCTGAGTTGCCATATGGCCCAGGTTTTCCATTGTTCTCCTTCAAGCCCATTTTTCTCATCTGAAACCATGGGGTCTGTCACTCCTAAATGCTAAAATTTGCATGCCCAACCATGACCACATAGTTTTTCTAAAGCCAAATTTCTATAGCCAGTTTTTCTACTCTTTCCCCAAAAGCTGTATGAATTCACCTTCCAGCATTGGCAGCAAGCACCAGCAAACCCTCTGGTCTCCCATCAAATCACTAACCCCACCCTCTCCCTCAACCTTCCTGTTTCACATTTCTGCTCCTGCCTTTGACAGTTATTTGGAGATAAGCTCTTTTCAGTTTTGAGGAGCCAAGACATGAAGACTTACAGGTTAGAATATGCCTATGTTACTTCTGGAATGATTGGCTTCTTGAAATATATTTCCCTGAGAAATTGAGCAGACAGAAAGTTTCCCAACTGATTATCCACATATATACTTTCACCCATGACAAAATAATGAAGATAATAATAATAGTAAGAGTATTACTTTGTGTCAGGAATTCTTTGGCTCTTTACAAGTATTGAACAATTTAACCTGTTCAAGAACACTGAGAAACCTGAGGCATAGAGCGGTTAAATATGTTGTCTAAAGTTACATAGTTAGTAATTGGCAGAGGAAGAATTTTAACCCAAGCTTTCTAGCCAAGAGCTTATGGTCTTAACTACCACATTAATATAGGAATCTGCTGAGAAAACCATCATTGATTAAAAGAAAAGAAAATGTAGGAGGAGGCACAACACGTAGGTGGAGGTATAAATGTGACTTGAAAATCAGTCCGTAGAAGCACACAACTAACGTTTGAGGAAAAAAGCAAATGGAAACTAAGATCATTGATTTGGAGCATTAAATAGAGAAATAAGAACCCAATGAGACTATTTTGATCTTGAACTTCTGATTCCACTAAAAATGAAACTGAAAATTAGGGAACTGTGAAAAAATTGTCTCTCATTAAAAGAAAATAAGAACAGTCCAATGAAATTTTATAGTTAGCAAGTTTATATAAATGACCGGGAATAGAATCCTAAACCTCATCAGTTTCTCCCATGCAATTCAAAGATATGTGCGTATAACGTTAATGCCATTTTAGATGATTCTTACTCCCTAAAATCCTACAACTTAATTTTCTAAAATTTCAAATAATTTTGGACTATCAATTTAACATAAATTTTAGAGTTATATGCAAGATTAAATGATCAGATAAGTGGATTTTTGTTTCTGTCGAGTTAGTGACTGAGAACGAGAATCGAGGTACCTAAGATAATTGCATGGCCTTCTTTCTGTTGCTCAAAAGGAGCAGAGAAAGCTTTCTCTGAGACTGTGTGAAATGACACATAAATCCTAGCACTTAACATAGTGCTCTGTGACCTGCTGGTGCTCACTAAATGCTTGTTGTTCTATTGACTGAATTTAATGACCAGTAAATAAGCTACTGATTCATGGTCTTTAATAGCATTTCCATTTGGTGTACTAGGTAGGTTATATACATTTGTGAATTTAAAATCAATGCTTAGATAGCAAATTATTAAAAAGAGAAAAAACTACAGAACTACAGAATTAAAAAAAGACTAAAGTTTTAGCTTTTTTGATATATATACTAATTCTTATTCCATTTTGTTTGAAGTCTTTATGTGGCATCTTGTGCTAATAAATTCCACTCTTCTCCAGCCAGTTACTTCCCCCTAATTATTGCCATTGACAAGAGACGGGCCCAGTAAACTTACTTTCAGTCTACAAGACACTTCTAGGTAGGCACAGAGAGTGGTGACTGAGGAAACGAGGTCCATCATTTGACTACAGAAGCTAGAAGAAATACGCAGTCTAAACCTTGCTCAACTTATTAGTTGTAGCAGATGATTTTTTAAAAGTAGTTGTTCTATTGATAGCAATCATTTAAATTCATACCACATAAGTCAAATTGCATTTCTACTATTTCTGTTGTTAGAAGCTATAAATCCTAGACAGCTTACAAAAAGTAAATTTGAAACACTTCACTCTGACTATTTTCCTGGAACTGATCCTAGGATTATATTATGAAATCTGGCTACGAATGCACCTAGAACATTCTAGGAATATCTCCAATATCCAATATAGAAGTTAGTGATTTCACTACCATTGCAATCAACTATTTTACAATAGCACTATGTGCAAAGAAATTGGTTATTTTGACAAGAAAAATTCTACCAAACTCCCTCCATTAAAAAAGATTTCATCCTGCAATGGAAAAAGTGAGGCAGGCATACCTACAGCATTGTATTAGTAAAGAATTAAGTAACAAAACAGACACCCAAATAATACGGAACTTAGTCAAATGCCAAAAGTATGCAGCATTGATTTTAGTTTCAAATGATCTTGAATTTGAGTTTTCGAGTAAGATTTTTAAATTACAGTAATGTTCTCTAACAAGCAACATTTTAACTCAAAAAAAGTTTACAAGAGGTAGTTTTATTTTATTTCTTCAATTAGAGAATAGAAAGGTTCATTATACTTAGATTTGTACCTTTTCTAATGCTAGAGTAATATATATTTGACTATTCCCTTCAAACATTTTGTCAGCAAATTTAGAATTTGCCTTTTCTTATAAAGCTTTGCAGAATGCTGTGAAATAGCCAACAATAACAAAACATTTTAGAGTAGAAAATTCAAAAATTTAAAAATCATATTTAAAGAACTTTTTTATAACTATTCCCAAACCTTTATCCAGCCTAACTTTTCTGAGCATCTTGCTCCCCTTAATTGGTAATGTGCCTCAAAACGGTATCTTTGTAGGGAGAGCAATGCCATTTTTGAGGGACCAAGAGAGGTGAAGCAAGGTCTATATCCTTACATGTAACGTGAGCTCTATATGAGTTTCTTACACTTAGAATAACATTGATTATTTAAATCAATACTTTAACAGTATTTTTGGCAATTTAAACATTTTAGGGCACATGCACAAAGCTCTGATGTAAGCATAGAAATTACATTATCTCCATCTAATTAAGTGAGGAAAATTAGAATAAAATGTAGTGATTTTTCTCAAATAGTTCTGCACATTAGGAGGTCTTGAATACAAGATTTCCTGTCTTCTCAATACTTAGATTTTTCCTTGTGCTTTTCATAACCAAGAATATTTTTTTGAGGTCTTTCAGTCCCAAATACCACTTTTTTTATTTTTCCTTTTACAAAGTATTCCAGTATATAATTAAATCAAATAGCTAATGAAGCGTCCCTGTGAGATTTTTCTACTCAGGAAATGAATAGAATTCTTTCTGGAGCTGTGAATCACCAAGAGATGATGGGTATATTCAAGACAGCAGTTTAATCTTCATTGTTAAGAAACCTAGGCTAAGTGATCCCAGTTCAAAGATTATTCCATTATCTAGAAACTAGATTGTTTTCCAAATCTTAATTGACTGATCTTAAAAGGGGTTTTAACAATATAGAATGTCCACATTGCTAGAGACATCGTATAAATATAGACAAATTTAGACTTGTCTAAACAGCCAAATAAAGATGGATACATGAGGAGGTGGCCTGTGGATCTTAATAATAATATACTGGTAGGAAGGACAGGTGGTGTTCAAACAAATGGCTAAAAACTACTCCTCCATGTGTGAACCATTGCCAGCGTCCCTTAAGGACTTTCTCTTACAATCTATTCTGCACAGCAAACCTAGAGTAATGTCCCTAAAGTGCCGCTTGGGTTGAGAATCTCCTATCTTTCTAAAGAGTCAAGAGAAGAGAGGCAGCATAGCAAAGAGAAAGTATATGGGTTTATGTTTAAGGTAAACAATCCCCAATCTGGCTATTTATTTGCTAACTGATCTTGTAAAAATTATTTAAACAATTTTCTTTGTCTAACCTGAAATTTCCTGAATGTGTCTTGTCTTACTACTACAGTCTTTTGCTAGTGCATTTCTCTTAATGAAATGTTCACTCCTTTATTTGCACTTACCCAAAGCCACTCAGGCTTCAAGACTCAGCTCAAATATCTCCTTCCCTGGATCAGGTAAGATAAAAGATATTTCTTCTTACTCTGGTCTTCAATACCTCTAAATTTGGTCCTGCCATATAACCTTTACCAGATAAAATATACCATTTTATATATGTAGTCTTCTAGTAAAATACTGTAAACACATTAGGAGTTCAATGATGCTATAATAGCTACAAAATGCTCATGGGGTCAATGATTGTATAGTTAGAAATATTAACAACTGACTGACCAAAAGATTAACTAATAACAAATTTTAATGTAAACCTAAAAGAAAATCTGATATGGAAATGTAAGGACCTTTCCTAGTCAATATTTTCATTACCTTGAACAAGGACATCAATGTAATTAATGCTCTTAAATCTACCTATAACATCAAATGGGAAATAATATGCATTACATTGGAAGACAAAGTCAACACCCTACTCAATGCCAAGACTTTCATACTCACATGCAAATCCAGTCTGACTCATTTTATTAAGAATTTTTCCCACACAGCCACTCAACGATTTAATATAATTTGCATGTATTCTATTGCATCTAAAAATCAATTCCTAGAACGCTGACAAATTCTTGGGGGGAAAAAAGCTATAGAAGAAGGAAGCCAAAGAAAGCCATTTTTTTCATCCTTTTTTTCCTTCAGTGTTCAGAATAACACTTCCTACCTTTCAACTTTAAAATAATTACATGACTCTTTATCATTTCCACTAAGTGCAAGGCTACAACACTATCTCCTCTCCTCTCTTCTCACATCTCCTCCCCTCCCCTCCACAATCTCTTCTTCTTTTATCTTCTGCACACACACACACACACACACACGTCTCAATCAGTACATCAAGCCAGAAGAAAAGCTAACTAATTTAGAATAGGAAGGGACCCCCCACCCCCGCCCTGAAATCACAGTACTTAGATGGCAATATTCTGATTCTCCATGAGGCTGAGCTGCAGTCACATTTTGTGTTTTGAATAACATTTGTAATAGAACAAATACCACAGGCTGCGTTTTCTAGTGCTTAAAGGTTCTCCAACTAGATTTTTGTTTTCTTTGACTTGACTTCTGTCTGTTCACCTGCCTTTTCTTATTTTCACTCAGAATCCTCAAACACAATGTGACAGATCCTTTAAAATGATAACCAACTTAAAACAAAAACATTAACATAAAAGTAAGTGATGTATCTTTGATTTACACAAAAAATATTTACATAATAAAATATTTTGTGTTTTACAAAATATAGTTTATTCCCTGCCAGTTTCCAAAGAAGAATAATTTGAGAGGGCAAAGAAAACATAAACAAAAATAAAAAATAAATAAAAGACATGTGTAAATTAAACTGTCATAAGAAAAATGTGAAGTCATGTAGAATTAATCCTTTTTATTTTATTTTATATTAAAAGTAAAAATACTCAAATTACTGAATAAAAGCAAAAAGAAGAAAAACATATTATCCCATGATTCGAGCACAACCCTGTTAGCATTTTGCTGATTCCCTACAGTTCTTTTGTAAGTATCTTTCTTTTAGTTATAATTATGTTGTATGTATAATTGCACCTTATTTTTTTCACTTAGCTTTGTCATAGGAATTTTAAAAACAAAGTCCTTCAAAGAACCCAAAATAATACAGTTACTGCACTGAAGCATTTTGCTTAGTTATGAGTTTTCTATAAGGAAAAACAAACAAAAAACAAAAACAGAAAAAAGCAACCTGGCATGTTCTATTTTTTTTCTTGTCTGATAAAAGAAATCTTATGATGTCAACAGGATTAGTAAAGCTTTCCTGGAACTAATTTCTAATGCAAAGTCATATGGTGTCTTACAGGAGGCCAAATATGAGAATACAATGAGTAGTCATGCCAATTTCCGTGTCGTAGTAAATTCTCATGAAAAAAAGAAAGAAAGAACTATATAGCTTACCCTGACCACGGCCTAGATATTGACTAGACTAAATCACCTTCTTCCTGGGATAAGCTACAACTCTTGAAGTGGCCTTTTCATTGAATGAGAGCATGGCTATACAGGAGCCCAACTGACCATGAGTCTCCTGACAGATTGTCATTGCCATAGGGAAAAACACCAAAGCCAGTCTTTATATCACTGCACATAGGACCACCTATAGATATAGCAAAGCTAGGAAGCTAGCCCAAGCTGGAGAAACCCAACAATAATGCTGCCTATTTGAGAAGCATTTCTAAGGGATTGTATTCTTTCTTGGTAGGGCTTTCAGAAGGGACTCGAAAGATACAGAGCAACAAGCAAAGGTGGACTCAATGAGACTCTGGGGGACTGAAAAAAGGCTCAATGAAAAGGAACCTCTTTTCCCTGCTTTGACCTCCTTTCATATCTTCTCGGTCTCACCACCATGGAAAGCTTTTATGAGTTTACTTACTTAAGTTTATCATAGTAACAACATTAATGAGTTATTATTGCCCTTGCTTTTCATATGGGAAACTACAGCCCAAACAAATTAATTAAATGGCCAAAGTTATGTCTACTAAATAGTAGAATCAAACTTCTGTTTCATAGCTGTTTAACCCAATTTCCATGTCTCTGTACAGCATCAACAGATGCTTTTCTTCCATTCTTCTACTTGCTATCCATACTTTTTCCTTTCCTTCATTGCTTTCATTTCAACATTGAATTTTTTATCTCTTTCTACATTTCCTATCACCCTTGAACTCCCTATCTGTACTTTGCCATCTGAGCCATCATCATGCCAATACTCCTTTTGTGTAGGTTGGCAAGGCTAATTCAGTGGGTTTCTTGTAATCCTTAGTTCTTCCTAGCCTCTTCCACAAATGCAACATTAAACAACCAAACCTCAAAACTTGCAGTGCTGTTATTAAAATGACATTGCTATTTCCTTTTTTCACACCTCTACAGAATGACAATCAATTTTTTTAAGCACTCTTTCTTAGCTTTTACAACAATGTAGCAAAATGGCAATAAGTACATACTTGTCAATAGCTACTTTACATGTCAATGGACTAAACACTGGAATCAAAAGATGGAGGGTGGCTGATTGGAGAAAAAAAACAAGATCCATATATATGCTGGATACAAGAGATACACTTCAGACCTAAAGACACTCACAAACTGAAAATGAAGGGATGGAAACAGATACTCCATGCAAATGGCAATTAAAAGAAAGCTTGGGGAGCAATATTGTATCAAATAAAATAGAATTTAAAACAAAAATGGTAGCAAGAGACAAAGAAGGGCACTACATAATGATAAAGGGGACAATCCAACAAGAGGATATAAGATTTGTAAATATCTATGTACCCAAGATAGTAGCACCTAAATATATAAAGCAATTATTAACAGATATAAGGAGAAATAGACAGTAACACAATAATAATAGGGAACTTTAACACTCCACTTATTCCAATGAATAGATCATCCGAACAGAAGGTCTATAAGGCAGCATTGGCCTTAAATGATACATTAGAACAGATGGACTTAGTAGATATACACAGAACATTCCATCCAAAAACCATAGAATACACATTCTTTTCAAGTATTCATGGAAAATTCTCCAAGATAGATTATATATTAGGCCATAAAACAAATCTCAATAAATTTAAGAAGATTGAAATAATACCAAGCATCTTTTCAGACCACAACAGTATGAAACTAGAATTCAACTACAGGAAGAAAATTGGAAAAGCCACAAATATGTGGAGATTAAACAAAATGCTACTGAACAACAATTGGATTAATGAAGAAAAGAAAGGAGAAATAAAAAATACCTGGAGACAAAAGGAAATGAAAATACAACATGCCAAAATTTATGGGATTCAGCAAAAGCAGTTCTAAGAGGGAAGTTGATATCAATACAGGCCTCCCTCAACAAATAAGAAAAAACTCAAATAAACAATCTAACAGTGCACCTAAAGGAACTGGAAAATAAGAGCAAACAAAGCTTAAAATTGGTAGAAGAAAGGAAATAATAAGAATCAGAGCAGAAATAAATGAAGTTGAGACTAAAATAAGTTAGAAAAAATTAATGAAACCAAGAGCTGGTTCTTTGAAAAGATAAACAAAATTGACAAACCTTTAGCTAGGATCACCAAGAAAAAAAAGAGAGAAGTCTTAAATAAATAAAATCAGAAATGAAAGAGGAAAAATTACAACAGACACCTCAGAAATACAAAAGATTATAAGAGAATGCTACAAAAAACTATATGCCAACAAAGTGGATAATCCAGAAGAAATGGATAAATTCTTAGAATCATACAACCTCCCAAAACTGAATCAAGATGAAATAAAGAATTTGAATAGATATTGAATAGACCAACCGCCAGTAGCAAGATCAAAACAGCAATCAAAAATCTCCCAAAAAACAAAAGCCCAGGACAAGATGGCTTCCCTGGTGAATTCTACCAAACATTCAAAGAAGACTTAATATCTATCCTTCTCAAACTCTTCCAAAAAATGGAAGAGGAAGGGAAGCTTCCTAACTTATTCTACAAAGCCAACATTACCCTGATAGAAAAACCAGACAAGGACAACACAAAAAAATAAAATTACAGGCCCATATCATTGAATAACATCGATGCAAAAATCCTCAACAAAATAGTAGCAAATCAAATACAACAATACATTAAAAAGATCATAATACAATGTGGTCAAGTGAGACTTATTCCGGGGATGCAGGGATAGTTCATCACCCAAAAATCAATCAACATGATACACCACACTAACAAAATGAAGAATAAAAATCACATGATCATCTCAGTAGATGTAGAGAAACCATTTGACAAGAAGCAGCATCTATTTATGATAAATACTCTGAATAAAATGGGTATAGAAGGAAAGTACCTCAAAATAAAGGCCATCTATGACAAACCCATATGTAATATCATACTCAATGGAGACAAACTGAAAGCTATCCCTATAAGAATAGGAACAAGACAAGGATGCCCACTTTCACTACTTTTATTTTAACATAGTATTGGAAGTCTTAGCCAGAGCAATCAGGCAAGAAAAAGAAATAAAAGGGATCCAAATTGGAAAGGAGGAAGTGAAACTGTCATTATCTGTAGATGACATGATTTTATATATAGAAAACCCTAAAGAATTCACTAAAAAACTTTTAGAAATAGTAAATAAATATGCTAACATTTCAGGATACAAAATCAACATACAAAAATCAGTTGTATATCTATACACTAACAAGGAGGTAGCAGAAAGAGATATTAAAATGCAATGCCATTTACACTTGCCACAAAAAGAATAAAATATCTAGGAATAAATTTAACCAAAGAGATGAAAGACCCGTATACTGAAAACTATAAAACATTGTTGAAAGAAATTGAAGAAGACACAAAGAAATGGAAAGATAGTCTCTTGGATTAGAAAAACTAACATGGTTAAAATGTCCATATTTCCCAAAGCAATCTACAGATTCAATGCAATCCTGATCAAAGTTCCAATGACATTTTTCACAGAAATAGAACAAAGAATCCTAAAATTTATATGGAACAACAAAGGACCCCAAATAGCCAAAGGAATCCTGAGAAAAAAGAACAAAGCTGGAGGTATCGCATTCCCTGATTTCAAAATATACTACAAAGCTATAGTAACCAAAACAGCATGGTATTGACAAAAACAGGCACACCGATCACTGGATCAGAATTGAGAGCCCAGAAATAAACTCACACATCTATGAAAGCTAATTTTCAACAAGGGAGCCAAGAACATACAATGGAAAAAGGAAAATCTCTTCAACAAATGGTGTTGGGAAAACTGAACAGTCACATGCAAAAGAATGAATGTAGACCATTATCTTGCACCATACACAAAAATTAACTCAAAATGGATTAAAGACTTGAAGTTAAGATGTGAAACCATGAAACTTCTAGTAGAAAGCACAGGCAGTACACTCTTTGACATTGGTCTTAGCAGCATATTTTCAAGTACCATGTCTGACTGGACAGGAGAAACAAAAGAAAAAATAAGCAAATGGGACTACATCAAACTAAAAATCTTCTGTATAGCAAAGGAAACCATCAACAAAATCAAAAGACAATCTAACAATTGGGAGAAGATATTTGCAAAGCATATATCTGATAAAAGGTTAATATGCAAAATATATAAAGAACTCCTACATCTCAACAACAACAAAAACTAATAACCCAATTAAAAAATGTGCAAAAGATCTGAACAATTTTACAAACAAGATATACAGATGGGCAACAGGCACATGAAAAGATGTTCAACACCACTAATTATTAGGGAAATGCAAATAAAAACTGCAACAAGATATCACTTCACACCTGTCAGAATGGCTATAACTAACAAGACAGGAAATAACAAGTGTTAGAGAGGATGTGGAGAAAAGGGCACTCTCATACACTGCTGGTGGGACTGAAAACTGGTGTAGCCACTATGGAAATAGTATGGAGATTCCTCAAAGAATTAAGAACAGAACTACCATATGGTCCAGCTATTCCACTGCTGGGTATATATCCAAAGAACATGAAAACACAAATGCATGAAGATACATGCACCCCTATGTTCATTGCAGCACTATTCACAATAGCCAAGACAAAAGCAACCTAGGTGCCCATCAAGGGATGAATGGATAAAGAAGATGTGGTATATACACACAATGGAATACTACTCAACCATAAAAAAGGATGAAATCTGTCCATTTGTGACAACATGGATGGAACTTGAGAGTTTTATGCTAAGCAAAATAAGTCAGAAGGAGAAAGTCAAATACCATATGAACTCCTTCATAAATAGAAGATTAAAAACACATGATAACTTAAAACAGTTATACCTTTAAACCTTGCTCCTTCTCAACTCAGACTACTGGGAAATAAAGGACAGTATAGAATTCCATGAACTGGAATCTGGTTGTGTATCGATCTTAAGAAGGAGATGATGTGAGACTAAGTCACTTGGTTTAAATTTCTCTATATAAAATAATTAAAGTCTTAATTAGGTCCTAATTAGACCACCCCTTAGTGGAGGGCTGTGATCAACAACTATTCAGGGGTGCTTCCTTAGCCAGACAGCAAGGTGCTGTGGTTTCAGAATTAGTTTCGTTTTGTGGTTCCAGCAAGCTACATCACTTTACGCCTATGGGATGCAAAGTTTAAGTGAGAAAAGAGTGATTTATTCATCCAAACATCCGTCTTTGGGAATAGTCTCCAAAATAAAATGTTATTCTTTTTGTACTTAAAGCTGCTATAAACAATTAACTAGGAGGCCACAGGAGACATTAGAAAAGGAAATGTGTGCGCCATCTGAACATCTGTGGTTGTTTTTTCTTCTGGCTTAAAGACAACACCATATTAAAACCTCAAGCAATACTTTACTGTCATTCTTCATCCAGCCTCAATTAAACAGGACGTGGTTTTATACCTTTGGTGGTTTTGAGGTTTTGGCATGGCTTGCATGTTTGAGGTTATATCCTTTTCTAATGTTACAGCTGTTTTCGTTATAGACATTGAAAACTAGAGGAAATGTACTAAGCTTACTGCTTTAGTGGGTATTGTAGATTTTTTACTTCTTCCAGCACTTGCTTCAGGTGACCTGCTCTGGATGAATCCAAAATCATTCTTTCGATACATTGAGTTTCCTGTTAAGGTAGATATTTTATGAGTTGCCTGCGCATCTACTAGTCCCTCTACTCATGCAAAAATACATTTGAATCTTCAGCCACAGTTGAGTAGCTTTGGTCATGACAACCGTTAACAAATTAGAATGACAAATTTTAGTAGGTCTTTCCAAAATGATAATGATGGCTACCTTGACAACGTATACACTGTCAAACTAGCAAGTTCTGATCTCCTCCGCTTCCCCAGTCTCAGTCTAACATCAGAGGACTTTTTTTATTACAAAAATCAGTAGGCACATAGTCACAACTAGTCAAAAGTTACCAATTTCAAAAAATTTAGATTATTTTTTAAACCTAAACTATGATATCCCACATTAGGATTTAAATAAAGCCCAAAGAATAGTGATAGCAATGCTGGTGATAATAACAGAATAAAATGATTTAATTTTTTATTAAAATATCAAAGCACTTTTACGTTTGGTGCTCTTTTTGTCATTTGTGAAGCAGGCTGTGTAGGATTATTAAACATTTTGGAACACAAGAAAAATGAAATCCAAGGAAATTAAGTATCTTCTGTGAGATGACACTTTGATGATGTGGAAAGTCCAGGTTTGTTGGACTGAGCCCTGAAGTCATTACTGTCAGCGGTTTTCTTTACTAGTTTCTCCTGTGCCTAGAAGAATGATCTGGACGCTTTTCTACCAAACATTTCTGGAAAACAGATTAATGTATCTGTAAGGAGTTTCTGAACACAGTGTTATTCTGGGACTCAATTAGAGTATGATATTTTGCAGCTCCTGTCATCTAAAGAACAAAACCGTACTTGGCAAAAGGACTTAATGCTATGCACTAATCATTATAAAAACTCATCCTGAATTTGGTTCTGCTAGTCTATGCACTCATAATCCGAGAAACGTGGCAAAATTTTTGTTGAGACATGATAAGTGCAATTGTTTAGGGGCAAGAAACGTCCGGGGGATTTAGCGTTTCCAATTTCATGAGGACTCTCTTATATTTTTCAAGACAAGTTCTTTACTTAACCTATCCCTAGCTAGTCACTCATTTAGTCTATAAATAACAATGATAATGTGAAATTACCAAAAGAATGCTAGCAAAGAGTTCTGCAATTACAAATTTTAGTAAAATGCCGTGTTATTCTTTATTTTTCAGATCACTGCTACAAATAAGGAGGGTAAGAAAAATACCATAGTGCTTTAAATATTTTTGTTCACTGAATTTCTAGCCAAAAATGAAAATAATTTGCTAAATTTGTTTAACAATGATCTCTCAAATGAAATTGGTTGTGTCCAAGTCATCTTATGTGAACAATGATATCATCAATATTAATGTAGCACAAGGTAAAATGAAAGCTGTAGCGGAAGTACCATGACAGTATGTACCACAGTCCAAAGAGAGGTACAAGTACATGAATCCAGAAGTATATATCCACCAGTTATGACTTTTAAACCCTTTAGCCCCATTGAGGAGATAAGAGGGCTTGAGATGGTTAGAGATGGTGATATAATTTTGGCAGAGAAATATCGGCATGTTGTCTATCATCACATCTATAGAGAAGGCTTATAGGAGGCCTGTCCCTCACCTCAAGCGTAAGGGTAGGGCCTTTAATTGGGAGCTCTCTGAGCATCCTGTATGAGTGTATTCTAGTCTGTAGGACACTATGGGTTGGTGTCTGACACACAACAAAGAAATCTGAAGGTATACTGAGTAATTAACCAGTTGCTTTGATGGTGGAGAAAAGGAACAGTTGTAATTGTCCACGAAGGGGCCTGAACTTACAAATTTTTCAGGTTTTTCAGGGTACTGAAAACATGAGAATTTCCTTTGCCACATATACATGAAAGAAAGAAAGAAAGAGAAAGAGACAGAAAGAAAGAAAAAGAAAGATAGAGAGAGAGAGGGAGAGAGAGAGAGAGAGAAAGAGAGAAAGAGAGAAAGAGAAAGAAAGAAAAAGAAAGAAAGAAAGAAAGAAAGAAAGAAAGAAAGAAAGAAAGAAAGAAAGAAAGAAAGAAAGAAAAAGAAAGAAAGAAAGAAAAAGAAAAAGAGAAAGAAAGCAAGCCAGCATGGAGTGTTTTTGAACATATTCAAGTTCTTAGCAGAAAGAAGCTGGGCATCATGACATGGTAGGATCTATGAAAGGAATTACAGGAAAAAATTTAGAATGGAGATGAGTTCACCAATGCTTATGGAACCTTATTTGAGTGATCAAAGTGATGCGGATTTTTCTAGAGTCATCTTAAACATCTGTCAGTTTCAGAGGGTGGTAAGTCTCCGCAATGCAGTCATTAGAAACTTTGCTGCATCCATTTCCTCTTCTTCCTCCCCCGTTCCAATCATAAAGGAGACCTGAAACAAAAATTAACAAGATAGAAAAGGAAGAAGAAAGGGATTTGGTGGAGAAGGGATAAGGAGCTATGTACCACTTTCTCTGTCTTCCAGACTCTCATTTATAGTAAGCGAGTCACGGATGAAAAGTTTTAACTTGAAAGCAAGACCAAGGAAATTACTATTACTCAGGCCTAAACAGTTGGTTACTAAACTGAGACTATGCTATGTGAACTGAAGAGACTGGAGAATAATCTTTACTACTTAAATTAACCAAAAAATGTCATTAGGACCTGCCTTATTACTTTTCATTCAGGGGCAGGAGAAAGCTTGGGCCCACAGAGAAATTTAAAGAAAACATAGGAGGCGTGTTGTTCTCTGATGATGCTCCTTGAGTCCTGCAGTAGACTGGTGTAAAACCAGTAATAATAGTCATTAAGAATGTGGCAAAGTTATTCGAACGGCCTACAATGTGATTCATGAGTTTTGACTTTCCTTCTAACTCTCAACTTCCGACTTACATTTTCAGACTCAGAATATCTTTTTTCTTTTGATAGCTATTACCCACTTCTGTTCTCAAGTTTCCATTCTGTTTCTAAAAATATTCTAATATAAAACAAGAGGTTCTGTTTTTCCTACCAGGCTGAGAACATTTTGAACCATGTTACAGGAAAATAGTAATCTAAACAGCTTTTAACTTACAGCATTAAATATCTGCATTTCCCTCTGTTTTATGAAAGGACAGATAGTGACAGAACAACTCATGGGAAATTAATAATAGAATGGTGGCTGAACCAGTTTAGACATGTTCCTCTTTGGCTGTGCTTTCAAGCTAATGATGAAAGAGTAGCAATTTTATGCAGTAATGGCCTTCCCCCTACTGTTTTTCAAAACTGCACTCATTAAACCACAGCCTTCCTATGCTCCTTTAATAATCAGCTATATAGTTAGGAGCAGTATGAAAGCGTTTCCATATTTTATAGTAACTAAGAATCCCTGCTATCTATAATTGCAGTCAATACTTGGATAAAAAGGGAAAGACAATTTTCTTACTGTTTTCATGCATGGAAAAACAATCAAGTTTTCCTGTTTTGGGAATTGCATTGACTGGCCCTAGCTGGGTTTACTTTTCCAAATTAAAATCAAGCCAGGCCATTGAAGTGTTAAAGTCTTTAAACATCTAGCTATTTTATTTTCTATAGCCCTAATGGCAGTGATAAGAATCTCCCCAAGTCACATTTATCTTTTACTCTCACAGGAGGAGGGGCCAAACCAACTCTCTATTCATTGACTTTAAATCTTGATTAAGTTTTGACTGGAAACTAATAAAGCTGAAAACTGGAACATGGAATAATCCATTATTGATGGAATCTTGCCTTAAGAAGCAGTAGGAGAAGAAATAATAAATGTTCTTTTATTAAAGATTGTGCTAAGCTAATGGGTCTGACTTTGTCAAGTTACTAATGGAATGCAGGGAAGTTGAACATGAGTTCACAGAGTGAAGAAGAGTGTGGAAAGGATGGAGGAGGTGAGACCTCAAAAGATTTTATTTTCAGGTCTTGAAAACTAATCTTATTTAATGATATGCAGCTACTCCAAATTTGACATTGATGTCTAGTTTGTGTCATACCTAATGTGTGACAATGCTGAATCTTGACTATTTTATCTTATAACCTCAAAGAGAAAAGATAACCACATTCTGGTATAAGTGATAAAATAATTTCTTTTTCATAGACATTAGTTATTGTATCAGGAATTTTTGTGGGAACTCTATTCAAGAGCAATATGTATTTTCTTGTATTTTATGCTCATATTATGTTGACTTTTCCATCTTATTCCATAAAACATTGAAAGAGGCTGGTTCAAATCCCCCACTATATTGTAGAGTTCATTGTTTCTTCTCATAGATCTGTCCTTTTATGGCTATGTTATTGAGTGTATACAGATTTGAAATGGTTGTGCTTCCCTCGTGGATCTTTATCATTTGGAATTCTTCTTCTTACCATTGTACCTTTTCTGCTTTAAAGCTTAGTTCATCTGATGTTAACATGGCTGCACAATCTTTATTTGGATGTAGTTTGTAAACTGTTTATTTTGCCCTCAACTTTCTTCTATCAGTTTTGTATCAGTATGTTTATATGTGCCTTTTGTAAACGACTCATAATTAGATATTTAGAACTTTAAGTGCAGTCTGAAAATATTTATATTTTAAATGGAACATTTAGTACAGTTTTATTTTATATAATAACTAAAATATTTGGGTTTATGTCTACTACCTTGTTGAATGTTCTGTAGCCTCCCTCTCCAGTTTCTTTTACTCTCCTTTTTTGGTTTATTTCAGTGTGTGAACATATGTATCATCATATTTTCCCTTTAACGATTGACCTTTATTAGCACAATTTTATGCATGAGGAAACTGAGTAATAGGAAAGGTCATCCATAGGAAAGGTCACTTAAGATCTGAAGACCTGTTGAGTGCCTCCAGGGACCATGCTCTTATCCATTATGCTGTTGCTCCAGAAACCATATCTCAATTATCATTAATCCCACCATATCTGATACAGTGTTATGTCCATAAGACTAGTATCTTTAAAATGCATTCCTTTCTTAAATTCTCTCTCTTTTTGCTTCTGTGCTGTAATTTGAAGTGCTAGGCTCCCAGTGCAGAATTAGGAGTGAGGCAAGGAAACATTAGTCTAAGTATAGGTTATATATAGTCAGCTCTGTGAATTCCAGATGATCCTTGCAGATCCACATTTACAAGAAACATTTATGAAAAGCTACAGTAATGAAATAAACTCTCTTTCCATCTCTCCAGAAGCTTAAAGCAACACAAAGTATCATTAATTCTCAAAGAATCTATGTTTGGCTCTGTGAATAAAACCAAGCATATGAGGAATCAGAAAGTTGTTTACATGTTGCCACGTATCTCTGAATTAAAGTATTTTTGAAGACAATTTCAAGGATTCTTTCAATTTCACAGTTTTATTAAACATTGTCAATTGAGTTTCTTAGTTTGGCTGTATTTGTTTATTGTGCTAAGAGGGGGATTAGAGGCTAGCAAAGCAATATCAATGAAGATGGTCATGTAGCTCCTATTTGGTTGCCATAAATAATTGATAACAGAAAATGCTTTAATTTCATGAAATGCATATTTTGTATCATTTCTCCTGAATTTAAAACAGATCATCTAATTATAATGCAATATCAGAATAATTTGGCTGAGTTGCCTTTCTAATATTTATAGCTCATATTTCATTGGGCTTTCTCTTTCACGAGGCTAATTTTCCTTAACTTTTCAGGTTATTACTCATGAAGAGCAATAAAATTTGCTTTAGACAGTTTTCCCAAGCAGAATTGTAAACAGCACTAAGGAAACCCCCTAGAATCAAAGAATAATGTGTTCACAATAACTCCTACATAAAGTCAAATATTATTTAGACAATCTAAAAAGCGTGTGTGTGTGTGTGTGTGTGTGTGTGTGTGTGTGGCTGTTGCTGTTTTGCTTAATAGCAAAACTTTAAATAGAAGTAGATTCAATCTTAGGGTGGTTTTGATTTATTTTTATTTGTTTGTGTTTGTTTTCTTTTTCAATTAGTAAATGCAGTAGACTTAAGATAGACCAAATAAAAGTATTGAAAGGAGAGCCTTCCAAAGCAAACTGTCATTCAAATCATTCTTTGTGTGCATAACATTTGCAATATGACAAAACTCTTTAGCATCTTTGGATCCTTCCTGGGAGTTGTGTATATTATAAACTCAGATTGGTTTAGATTTTTGATTCAACAATTACCAACATTATTCAATTGGTTCAATTATATCTGAAGACATTTTTCTGGTAGAGCTGGCTTGCGGTTCTTCCTTTAAAGTCTGGGAGTAATTCCAATGCTATTAAATGAGCTCTCAGGAAGATGAAAGAGGGAGAAGGGACATGGCAGGGCCTACAAATACAGAATGAAAAATGATTCCGAGTCAAATCTCACATATCAAAGTGCGAAATAATTTATTGCTTAAGGTGTTTCTACTTCTCAGTATTTTTAGTAGTACTGTTTTTGGTGTTGCTAAAAAATTAATTTACAAAGTATGAAAGTATATTAACCTTAACACTTTATAATCACAGATCATTTTTGGCCAAATATAATTAATATTATGCATATTGATCACCCATTCTTTTTGTCAGACCAAGTTCTTAGTGACATTTGTTTATTTTTAAAAAGTAAATCCTCCCTCAGATTAGGAAGATGGCCCACTGTAGAGAATATTAAAAGAAATGAAAGTAGAGGTTTGTCTTTCTAGTGTTTGTATCAACAGGAATGCCTAGAAGATTGCTTATAACCTAGCTGGCAATCTATGATCAAGAAACATTAGTTAACTGAATTTGAAGAACCACAGAGCTAGAAAAAATTTCAAAAAAGGGACTCAAATTGGTATGAATGGTTATACCCAAATTTTGAGCTGGGATTCTCTATTTCCAGGCTGGATTGCTCAAGTTGGGTCATACAACTCTCCTCTGTGATGCCAGAGTACTATGGAGGCCTTCCTTTCCCAGCCTGCTTCACGCCACCATTCCGTTGCCTCTGTACTTGACTGTCTCACAAGTACAAGCTACAATCTCGTTGATTGCAGAGCTTGTGTCCCATCTGCATTGTGTGCCCAGGACTTTCCGCAGTTACTGCAACATAACAGAAACTCAGTGTTTGTAAATGAATGAATTATATGTTTTAAAGACAAATAGGGAAGTTAGTAAGTTTCTGTGAAGAGTATTGGTTCATTAAGTTGAGTCTCTAGACTTGCTACACCAGTAATCCTGTGCAATGGGAATTACTGCTCCAAACAATAAACCCAAAGTCCTGTAAGATTCTGAGGTATTATATAAAATAATATACTTAAAAAGTAAATGTCCAGTACAATATCTGGACATAATGGTGGTAGATGATATGAACATAAGTATACTATATGTGCACTTTGTATATGTATGGAAATAAATCACATAATTGAGTATCTCCTTTGCCATAATCTTAATAATCTACAAAGTGGTCATAATGATACTGACATAATTACCTGGAAGTAAAAATTATCAAAATAATATTGACTTTAAAACTTTGCAAAGAGACAGTTCACAATGCAAAGAGACATTTCACAACGTAAAATATATATATAGTCAGGTACTGCATAACAATGTTTTGATCAACTACGGACTGCGTATACGATGGTGGTCCCATAAGATTATAATGGAGCTGACGAATTCCTATCTCCTAGTGACATTGTAGCCATTGCAACATCATAGCAAGAGAAAAGGCAAAAGAAAAGGAAACTGCAGACGAAAAAGAAGAACCTCTGAGAAAATTCACAGTGAAGGGTTTAGCAGAAGCTTTTGCAGACCTGGACAAACTCCTTAAAAAGTTTGAAAACATGGACCCCAACACCAAAAGGTTTTCATTAACAGAGAAAAAATTTCATGGTGCATTATCTTCTTACAAGCAAGTCTATGATGAAAAAAAGAAACAAACCAAGCAAACCACCATGGACATATTTCTGAAAAGAGTGACACCTCTGCAAGAAAAATCTCAGGCAGGTCCTTCAGGAGGTGTTCCAGAAGAAGCCATTGTTATCATGAGAGATGGCAACTCTGTGTTTGTTATTTCCCCTGAAGACCTTCCAGTGGGACAAGATGTGGAGGTGGAAGACAGTGATATTGATGATTCTGACCTTGTGTAGGCCTAGGCTAGTGTTTGCGTTTGTGTCTTAGTTTTTAACAAAAAAGTTTAAAAAGTAAAAGTGAAAAAAAAATTTAAATAGAAAAAAAGTTTATAGAATAAGGATATAAGGAAACAGCTGTACGATGGGTTTATGTTTCATTCTTTCATTTTTTTCTCCCCAAAGCCCCCCAGTACGTAGTTGTATATCCTAGTTGTAGGTTCTTCTAGTTCCTGTTTATTCTAAGTGTCATTATAAGAGTCAAAAAGTTAAAAAAATTTAAGAGTTTATAGAGTAAAAATGTTACAGTAAGCTAAAGCTAATTTACTATTGAAGAAAGAAAAATCGTTTTTTATAAATTTCATGTAGCTTAAGTGTTCAGTATCTATAAAGTCTACAGTCGTGGACAGTAATGTCCTAGGGCTTCACATTCATTCAGCACTCACTCTCCGACTCACCCAGAGCAAATTCCAGTCCTGCAAGTTCCGTTCATGGTAAGTGCCCTACACACACTTAGATACACAAATACCATCACGTTACAACTGCCTACAGTATTCAGGGCAGTAACATGCTGTACAGGTTCATGGCCTAGGAGTAATAGGCTATACCACATAGGCTAGGTGTGTAGTAGTCTATACCATCTACGTTTGTGTAAGTACACTCTGTGATTGCACAATGACAAAATTGCCTAATGACACATTTCTTAGAAGATATCCCTGTTAAGCAATGACTATAAAATACATAAATATATATAGTTCATATATATATATTTTTTAAAAAACTAGTAAATACATAGATATACCAACTGCTTTGAGCTTGTAGTTGATGCAAAAGAAGTATGTCTTTCTCTGAAAGTGTTTATAATCTTATGAGTCTTACCTAAAACCAATAAACAAGATCTAAATATTAAGTGCTGGTTATAAACATTAAAAGTCTTCTGAAAGGGAAGATATGAACGTGATTTGGAGAATAGAGAAGAGAATTCATGAAGGGAAGAGAGTTTTGTTTCGCTGCAAAATAAAGGATAGGATTCAGATGTTCTAAAATAAGTTGAATGGAATTCCTCAATGAGGAGAAGGGTTGAGCTCAGACGTGGAGCTGAGAATAGATATGTCACATGCTAAAGACAAAACTATGAGTATGTGAAATTTTAAGCGGTACTGTGTAGCTGGTAGTGAGAGGGCACAGAGATGGGGAATTTTATGATGTTTAGGTAGGATACAGAATCACAAGGTTATTCTAAGATCTTGAAGAACCAAGTTACCTGAAGAAACTAGTGTGTCTTAGGATGGCTGTTCTGGCAATGGTGAGCAGGACATTTGTGGAGAAGATGACACTGTGTCAGAGATGAGATGGTGCTGCAGACACCTCATGCTATTAAAGCCCTGGGACAGAATCAAAGGGTGAGTAAATCAAGTTGAGTTAAAGTTTTAATGGAATAAATAAAAACGCTTAATATGAATATCTAAGATGAAAACAGGAATGAGAAAGGTGACTTCAAGGTTTTAGGCTGGAAGATTGATGAAATGGCTATTATCACAAAACAAAAACCATTAGCCACAAAGATAGAGATTTCTGGGAGGCAAACAATTATTTCAGTTTAGCATCCTTTTATTTCAGTTTAAACCAAATGGATTATTCTTTATTATGTGTATGCTTCATTTCCAAATACTATGTTCCAATCAGGAAGAGGACGAGCAGAGAGGGGCCCAGATCAGAAGCCTGACTTCATTTTTAAAGTAGTTTAATATGTTCCAGTTTCAAGAGTTTTAATATAAATAATTTACAGTCCCACAAGGAAATCCCTCAAGGAAAGGAACGCTAAAACTACCATATTTAAAGAGCCATTTGTATGGATAATCAGATTAATTATATTTTTTTCGACGTATGACTTCTACACCAAATGAAAATGGCCAGATGAGAAGAATTTGATAAGCCTCACAGAAGACTGAAGTGAAAAAAAGAAAATGGGTGTCTGTGACTATTGAGTTATTAACACAGAAACAAAGATAAATAAAGTTAGAATGACGAACGTTCTTCTACCGTAGTTCTAAACTGCACAAGACACAAAATCAATTCCTGTGAGGATGGAACTTGCAGTAAGAAAAAGAAAAAACTACAAGATGCAAATTTGACCCATGCCTTTTTTTTAAATAAAAAAGCCTTAAAATTGATATTAACATTAATGTCATAGAAAAATACCAGTATTAGTAGGATAAAGTAGGTGCTAAACAATATGGATCCTGGAATCAGATTGCCTGAGTTTGAATTCTGCTCCTGCAAGTCACTAGCTCTGTGACTCTGGGCAATCTACATAGCCTCTCCAACCTCTGTTTTCCCTTGTATGGAATCAGCACAATAAATTTACCTTCCTAATACACGTGTCATATAATGAATTTCCTGTATGTAATGCTCTTGATACAAAGGGCCTGACACATCATACCTGCTTAATTTTGAAACTTTTTTTTTTTTTAACATTTTGGGGTTTTTTTTTAAGATTTTATTTTTTTCCTTTTCCTCCCCAAAGCCCCCCAGTACATAGTTGTATATTCTTTGTTGTGAGTCCCTCCAGCTGTGCCATGTGGGACGCTGCCTCAGCGTGGCTTGATGAGCAGTGCCATGTCCATGCCCAGGATTCGAACCAACGAAACACTGGGCTGCCTGCTGCAGAGCACGCGAACTCAACCACTTGGCCACGGGGCCAGCCCCAATTTTGAAACATTTTTAAAAGAGAAAATTAGCTTTTTTAAATTCTCAAATGGAGAATGATTAACTTTCTTCTTTGATAATTTAAATTCTTGTCTTTTATTTTGTTTTATTTAACTTTTTATTAACAGCTTGATTAGGATATGATTGACACACAATAAACAGCACATATTCAAAGTGTACGATTTGATCATATTTGAGATGTGCATAAATCTGTAGAATCATTTCCATGATCAAAATTTTCAATATGTCCATCAACTCCAAGAATTTCCTTCTGCCCTTCTCTCTCTCCTTCTCTATGTCCTCCCCTCTAATCCCTAGGCAACTGTTGATCTTCTTCTGTCACCATAGACTTGTTTGCATTTTCTAGAACATTTTTATAAAGGAAATCATGAAATATGTATACTTATCATACAATACATTAAAAAATATTATATCTTCATGCATAGTAGAATAAACTTGTAACAGTATACTACCATTTCCCCACTATTAGCCTTTGCACTATTGTAGTCAAATATTTAATTTTTACAGATATTCTAAACCCCACAATATAATTTTTTTGCTTTAAATAGTCAATTATATCTTAAAGAGGTTTTAAAAGATAAAAAAATATCTTTTACAAGTACCCACGTATTTACATTTCTGTTGTTCCTCATTCCTTTGTATAAATCTATATTCCCATCTGGCACCATTTTTCTGCTTCCTGAAAAACTTCTTTATAAAATTTCTTGTACAGCAGATCTGCTGGTGATAAATTCTCTTAGCTTTTTCATGTCTGAAAAAAATTTGATATTGTCTTTGTTTTTAAAAGATATTTTTGCTTGGTACAGAATTCTGAGATTTACCTCATATTTACATATGTTGCTCCACTGTCACCTGGCTTGCATTGTTTTAAAAAGAAGTCTGCTGTCAGTTTTCTTTATTTCTTTATATATTGTGTCTTTTTTCTCTGATCATTTTTAAGATTTTCTGTTTATATTAGTGTAAGCAACTTGATTATGATGTGCTCTGGCAGAATTTTATTCATGTGTTTTGTACTTAGTATTTATTAATTTTCTTGGATCTGTGAATGTATAGTTTTCATTAAATTTGGAAAACTTTTAGCCTTTTTCTTCAAATATTTTTTCTGTTCTCAATTTCAGAGACTCCATTTACATCTTTATTTGGCCACTTGAACTAGTCCCACAGCTCACTGATACTGTTTATCATTATCATTGTTATTATTATTACTTAGTCTTTGTGTTTCTTTGGGTATAATTTCTGCTGCTATATCTTCAAGTTTGCTAAGCATTTTTTTCCTGCAGTGTCTGTCTGTTAATACTAATTAGCGGGTTTTTTTTATATTAAATATCAAACTTTTTAATGTCTATAGATTCAAGGTGTCTTTATTATATTTTACACCTGTCTCCTTAACTGACTCACGCTTTTCTCTACCTTCTTGAACATTTCTAACATAGCTATAATAACTCATTTAATGTCTTTGCCTACGAATGTTATCACCTGTCTCTTATCTGAATCTATATCTATTGATTGTGTTTTTTCAACATGGCTTGTATTCTCCTGCTTCTTTACATTCCTGGTAATTTTTGTTTGGTTTCCAAGTATTGTTAATTTTATTTTGTTAGATGTTGGATATTTTGAATTCTTTAAAGTATTCTTTATCTTGTTTCTGAAGTGCAGTTAAGTTACACAGAAACTGTTTTAACCTTTGAAGGCTAGCTTTTAAGCTTTTTTAGGCAGGGCCACAGTAACTTCTCATTTCTGTCTAACTTTGACCTGCTACCAAGGTAATACTATCCCTTTGGTTTTTCTAATGTATTTTTTGACATGACTATGTTTTTCAATGCTTGATTATAAATTTTAAACATACAGAAAAATTGAAAAAAGTTTACAGGGAATGATCATATATTTAACACCTATATTCTATGATTACCATTTACTATATGCTTTATAACATATATTTAGATTTATTCATCCCTCTATCCACCTATCAATCCATCTGAAGTCTGCTTCATCTGACATTAGTCTAGCTACTCTTGCTTTCTTTTGATTAAGTTTTATACAGTATTTTCCCATATTTTTGCTCTCTTTGTTGTTCTTTCTTACTTCCTGATGTTTCAAGATTATTTTACCAAATCCTCTGTGCTTAAACAACTTCTTTTAGCCATTCTTTTAGGAGAGATCTGATGGTGAGAAATTCTCATTTTTCTTCATTTGAGAATATCTTGATTTCCTCTTCATTCCTGAAGGGTATTTTCTCAAGATATGGAATTTTGATTTGAGAGTTTTCTTCTTTCGGTATTTGAAAAATGTGGTGCTACTTCTGCCTGGCCTCCATAGTTTATTATGAAAACTCTGCTGTCATTTGAATTGTTTTTCCCCTACAGGTAAGATATCATTTCTCACTCACTGCTTTCTTTATCACTAGTTTTCCTAAGTTTGACTATGATGTATCTTGGCATTTTGGGTTTTTTTTAAATTTATTTATTCTGTTTGGAGTTTTCTCAGCTTCTTAAATCTGTGAATTTAAATCTTTTGCCAAGTTTGAGAAATTTTCAGCCATTATCTTTTGAATGCTCTTTCATTCCATCAGTCTTTTTCCTCTCCTCCTGGAATTCTGACCCAAATGCTAGATCTTTTGTTATGGTTCCACAGGTCCCTGAGGTTTCATTATCTTTTTTCAGTCATTTTCCTCTCTGCTGTTGACATTGGGTAATATCTATTGTCCTATATTCAACTTCACTGATTGTTTTCTCTGTTCCCTCCATTCTGATGTTGAGCACATCCACTGAGGGTGGCTTTTGTTGTTGTTGTTGTTGTATTTTTATTTCTAAAATTTCCATCTGGTTCTTCTTTGTATACTCTATTTCTTTTCTGAGAATTTCTGGTTCTTTGCTAAGATTCTATTTTTTTTCTTTTGTTTCAAGTATGTTCATAATTGCTCATTGAACCAATTTTATAATGGTTGTTCTTAAAATCTTTTTCCACTAATTCTAAAATCTGTATGATTTCTTTGGTTGCCTTTTCTCAATCAAGTTTAGATTTTTCTCGTTCTTGGTATGAGGATTGATTTTCAAATGAAACTTGGATGTTTTGGGTATTATTTATGAGACTCTGGATCTCAGTTAAATATTTATTTCGATGTCCTTCCTTTGACACCATTCTAGGAGGGAAAGGGGATGGCCTCTCATTTCTGACAAATGGAAAATGAGATGTAAATACAGCTTCCCTACTTGGACTCCATTGGCACCCTGGGACCCATACCCACCTGGCCTATAAGACATTGTAGAGAGGCAGCCTCATTGCAGTTAGGTGGTCATGAAAGTTCTGAATCTCCACCGGATCTCCTCTTATACCACTCCAGCAGGGAGGGGGCAGGATGCCTCATTACTACCATGTGAGTTAGAAGTCCAGGCTCCCCATATGGTCTCCACTGATACCATGGAAGAGATGCCTTGTTTACCATCTGGTGGAGGATAAATGGCCCAGTCCCTACTCAGCCTTCTCTAACACCACCCCAGTAGAGTGTTGGAGCACCTTGGTATAGCCTAACAGGGGTAGAAGTAAGGCTCTCCAATCAGTCTTTGCTGGTGGGGGTAGAGACGGGGCCACAGTTTTTCTGAGATGTTTGACTGGAGTGGAGTGGTTATTATCTATCTTACTAGACTAGGTCTTTTAGTTAGAGAGAACGGACTTGTGCCAGGGCTTTGTTTAGTCTGTGCTCATTGGTACTTCTAGGTTGCTGGCTTCTCCAATACTCAGTCCAGGATCTATGAGGCAAAAAGAATGTACTACATGTCATTCCTCAGATCCTGAGGTCTCTAGCCAGTCTGCTTCTTCTTGCTACCTTTCAGAGTCTTCTTTTGCTTGTTTAATACATAATGCCCAAGATTTTAATCTGTACTTACCTGGAAGAATACAAAAAAGTACCAGCAACATTTGTTTACCTTACCAGGAACCCCACATATTATGCAGTTTGCCATGCTCACCAGTAAGAACAGAGACTATTCTTGGCCCTATGTGAGTTCCAGACGTTGTTTAACCTGCTCCTATCAAGCGGTACCTTTCTCAGTCTTAAAAGCATCTGCTCATCAGAACTCAACTGAAGACCAAAGGGAGCTTTCTGCAGATCTCTAGAATCTCCCTTAGTGCACAGCAATCTCACCTTCATACAGCTCCCTCTTCTGTAGAGCTCTTTCCTGTGGATTGTAGCTGCTTTGGCTAGCCCTCCTTTTCAATTCTGTCGGCTCCCTGTTCTGTGGCCAAGAAATTCTCACAAAAGAGTAAACAGAGAAATCAAAGGGCTCATCTTGTTTGCTCCCTTTTCTCTCAGGGATCAGTGTCCTGTACTGACTTTTTCCAATATCTGAAAATCACAGTTTCATATATATTTCCTAGTTTTTTCCTTTTTCTGCTGAGGAAAACTCTCCCTGAGCTAACATCTGTGCCAACCTTCCTCTATTTATTTTATATGCAGGTTGCTGCCACAGCATGGCTGATGAGCGGTGTAGGTCTGTGCCCAGGATCCAAACCCATGAACCTGGGCTGTTAGAGCAGAGCATGCTAAACTTAACCCCTAGGCCATGGGGCCAGCACCCCAGTCCTTTTTTTTTTCAAGGTAGGGGCAGATATGTTCCAGTTATTCCATGATGGCCAGACATGTAATTTATTTTCCTTACTTTCCTTTTTTAGTATTATCTTGAATATTCCTAAAACATTATACATTTACTGCAATTTTCCCATTTAAACCTCCTGAAAATACAGACTTGCAATGGAAAATATTAATTCTGAAATGAGATGATTTGTATTACATTTACCAGGGTAAATGAATATCCTTCTATTATTTCATAATGTTTCAAGTAAACAAACAAACAAAAAACCCCAACAAGGACAACAGCTCATTAATGCAGAAAGTAGAGATGATAATTAATATGATCTAACTTCATCTAGAGATGAGCTGATATATTTCTACTTTGGAGCCCCTCAATGACATTCTAAATGTAACCTGGATCCTGTGATACTGCTAAGGGTAAGAAACTTAATTTTACCTTATTATTAAATTCATTTTACCTTATAACTAAATTGTTTATTTACTCGGAAAATGAAATCTTATACTGTATGGCTGTATTATAAAAGAACTTAAATTCTTGAAGATTATTAAAGGCAGTAAAAATTTTCTCCAAAAGGAATACTCTCCCCAGTAGGAAAAAAAAAAAATAAAGTCTTGCCTCTGTTTTGTGTTATATTATTGCTAGTTATTGTGAAACTGAATGAAGGAAACCTCATTTAAAATGGATTTGGGAAGCCAAAGGGGGGAGCTTTCACACAGGACCACTGAGGTGAGGTCAATTACACAAAGAATTGTCAATTTCAGACCCCAACAAGAAGAGATGTGCATTGCAGCCCCAATAAGAAATTGACTACCCCAGCAACTCAGCCAATGAGAAACCATCACAACCCTGAAATCTGGCCATCCACCAGTGGACTTTTGTTCAAAACAACCCCTCTCAAATTGCTCCTTTTTCTCTATAAAATAATATTCCTCTCTTTTGCTTGCTAGAATTGCCTATGGATTTTGCTATAGCTTGCTTGTCCTAATTGCAATTCCTCTGCTATTCATGAATAAACCCATTTTGCTGGTAAAATAACTGGCTGTTTTATTTCTTTAGGTTACCATTACATAGTCCCACAATATATGCCAAACCTTAAATAGCTACAAAATGCAAGATATGGTTATACGTGCTTATTTGTTAAGTTTAGGAGGACTGAGCAGTCATCAATGTGTACTTGTATTTAAATAGCATAATAGATGTCATCTGTTGCAGTAGAGTTATTCCATTACCAAACTCACATTTATTTCGTGTCACAGATATTTAATGTGTAAAAATGGAAATAACGGCTAATTGTGATTCTGCTTTGAAAATTGGCATTAGAAAAGTGTCTTATTTTGATGAATTGCAATCCTTTCTAATTTTCTTATGGATAGGCACATTTTAGAGGAGCCTGTAGGAACTGCTGCTGAGAAATAGATGTCTCTTCCCTATATACATAGAATATTTAAATAACTTAGAATAACGGTTTGATACTACTCAGTGTTATACATGCTGCCTCAGAACTGGTTTGAAGAAATTGGAATAGCAGGGTCTTTTAACTCATTGAATCCTTGACAGTTACTTTATTCGAATGTCAAGAATGGATGATGAAATGAAAGCAGAGGAGGATGTTCCCATTCTAGCAGCTAACGGAATAGAAAAGTTCTACTTTATATAACTAATTTATAGTTATGCTTATAATTATTGGTACTTGATTTTCATTTTTAGCTACTGACTAGGATGATACTAATTCTGCCTGCTAAACTGTTTATCCATTTTTGTAAGGATTTCCTGTTCATCCATTGCAGCAATTTTCAAACCAGAATGCTCTTTGGGTTGGAATAGATTAAGAATAAGTAAGGGCTGCTAGTAACAAGTGCCCCTCCTCAAATGCTGAGTTAAAGTCCAACAGTTTCCCCCTTCTAATCTTCACTTAAGAGCTTTTATTATGCTAATATATGTGTGGAATATAATAGGTAGCTTTTCTCAACCTCAGTGAGGAAGAGAACAATTTTCATGCCTTTTCTGTGAATATTGTAGAAAAACAATGCACCCTCTAGAACACCAGTTGAGAAACACTGTGCTCAGCCATCCTAGAAAGAGTATACATGACCCATGATACTAGTCTTTGATCTTCATTCGAACATGAGCAGTGTCTGTGATGATGATGCCATAAAGTTCGTATTCATGGATCCTTTAAGGACCACAGCTTCCTCCCATCCAGCTATGCATGTCCCTTTCTATTCACACTGCCACTTCTCCCATCCAAAGATGGAGGCTATTTCTCCACCCTCCTATAGCTAGACTTTCAATGTCACTCATTTGGACCAATAGAATAAAATGACATAAATAACAGCATATGAGTTCCAGAGCATAGGTCCTAAGAAGTCTTGCAGCTTCCTCCCACACCTGCTTGAAACGTGGCCCTGAAATTAAGATTTAAGGAAGCCAATGTAGCCTAATATGGGATAGGATGAGAGGCTTAGTGGAGAAATAATGTGCCCCAAATATGTAAGTGAAGCCATCTTGGATGTTCTAAACCAGTTGACCCCACAGCTGACTGCAGCTGCATGAGCCCAGTTGAACCCAGCAAGGACTACCCAGTCAACTGACAAAATCATAAAAAATATTAACTCATTGTTTTAAGCCACTAAGTTTTGGGCAGGTTTGCTATGGAGATAACTGATACAGTGGTCATACTAGAATAACACTCATAAAGTTGTGTTCCCTGACATTCAGGAATTCTACCAGTTTGGGAGGTAGAAAGAGTGTTGTGGCTCTGTCAAGTTCATTTGGAAACACTTTATGTTTTAACAGAAACACGAGGAAGTTGAAGAGAAGTATCATATTTTTAAATGCTATACATTTTAATTTGGGGGAAAAGTTCAGTGCAGTGTGTTTCTTTATCCTTTTTTCTTTTCTTGAAAACAGACCCTCCCTCAGCAGATGAAGGGTTCCCACTGTTGTGAGTTCTCCACACCTCCTCTTTCCCATTTGTCCAAACATACTGCCTTTCCAAGAATAAGAAGAAAATGGAGGGTCACCAGAAAAGATGCTCTTCTCAGGGTACGATCCCAGGGATAAACTGGGCTCATTTGTAGAAGCAGCAAAAAGGGAAGCCCCATGTTGGGAAATGGATGAGGCAGTGGAGGAAAGAGCAGTCTCCCTTAGGAGAGTTCACAAGCTTTTAGATGTGTGGGGTTGTCATACAGATGAGCACCTTCTGTTTTTTTATTGGTGATTCTTTTCTGGGGTACAATGTGAACTGAGCATCCAATAGCCCCAGAATTGACATTTATTGCTAAGTGAAGATGTGCTTTGTGCTTGTTATATCTTTTTCTACCACGAGAAAAGGACGAATTGCTTATGGGGGGCATTAACTTTTACAAGCCCTTGAGTCTCATTAGTCCTTACCATAAGAATTGTTACTAAATGATCTATAGGAATTAATGGCCCTCCAAATGGTCAGAAATCTCATCCTTTTACTAACAGTAATATAATATAAAGCACAGACAAATGCCAGTGAAGTGAAGACCATATTGTACAGACTACTAAGTTTTGCTGGCATCCAGAAATGTTATGAATTACTATAGTAATAGAAGCCAATGTGGCATATGGTGCATGGCATATTTTAAAATGTTACACATTTTAATTTTGGGCAAAAGTTCATTGCAGTGCCTGTTTCTTCATTCCTCTTTGTTTTCCTTGACAACAGACCCTCTCTCAGTAGCTGAAGAATGCCCATTGAAATATGTCAATACAATGCTATATTAATCAGCCTCCTTTATAAAATAACAATTTAGTTAACAGACCTGGAGTGTACATTACAGAGTTATAAAATAATAGAAGGTTATGAGTGTGCATATTATATAAACATATGTAACACACAAACACATAAACATATATGTGGATACAGCAATGTATGGTATGATAGAGCAGTGGTTATTATTTCAGTTATCGTTGGATGCATAAGAAACCATGACAAAACTTAACGACTTAAAACAAAAAAAGTTATTATTTCTCATGATTCCATGGGTCAACCGGACGGTTTGTCTGGTCTGTGACAGCTTGTCTGATATTTATGATGAAAAGGAATCTCAAGTTGGGTTGGATGGCTTAGGATGGTCTCACACAGCTATTGTTGGCAGACCGGCTAATCTAGGGAGTTTCAGCTGGATGGCTCATTTCTGCTTCATATGATCTTGTATCCTCCAGTAGGCTGTCCTGGACTTCTTCACATGGTGCTCTCTGGATCCAAAAAGAGCAGCAAGAAAGGATAAGCCCCGATTCTGAAGAACTTTCGATGTCTCTGCTTGCATCACATTTGTCAATGTGCTATTATCAGAGCAAATCACATGAGCGAGTCTTGACTGAAGGAGTGGAGAAATAGATTCCATCTCTTGGTGGTGGGGTAGTTGCCAAATATTGTGACAATTATTGCAATCCACCACAGCGTGGGCTTTGAGAGCCCACATTCTTTCATAATCCATAATGTTAATCCTACTCTCCTTGCATGTGAATACAGACACATGATGAAAAGAACATGTTTTTGTTTGCTTGTTTGTTTCCATTTTGGAAAAGGATTATGCATTATTCATCTTTGTTGTCTTGGCACAAGGTCCGATGTTTGGGGCTTGACTGTTACTTTATGGGTATTTGTTGAATAAATGAATATGTAAACAAATAAAGATATATATGAACAGAAATTAACTGCTTCATTTAACTGTAATTGAAATAATGGTAGAGTATAAAAAAACACGTGACATATCTAAGATACTTGATGTCAAATTTATAACATTTACTTTAGTTTCAAAAATACCAAATAAGTTTATGATAGAATCTATCTCAGGAGTCAGCAAACACGTGACTGGCTGCCTATTTTTGCAAAGAAAGTTTTATTGGGACACAACCACCCTCATTCATTTATGTACTCTCTGTGACTGCTTTTGTACTACAATGGCAGACTTAATAAGTTGATGACAGAGACTGTATGGCCAGCAAAATAAAAAATAGTTAATATCTGACCTTTTAAGAAAACATTTGCTGACCATTGTAGTATTTGAATATTTGAAACCATTAATTAGTATAGCATTTTCATTGTTATGTTTAGTAGCGTATCATTGCAAACATATGACTATATTATGAGTTATTAAGCATTGTGCTGTTTTTTATACGTTATAAAATCCAATATTTACAATAACTCTGTGAATTAAGTATTTTCAAAACATTATTTTATAGCTAATAAATGGTATTTCTGGGAATCAGTTCTGTAAGTTTCTAAACCTGTGCTCTTAGTCTTCATGCTATATTGATGGCTGGCATGTGAAGAATAACAAAATGGAGAACGAAGTTCTCAAGAATAGATAGATAAGTGACAGGCAGTGTGCTAGCAACTTTTCCTTCTACGAAAGACATCTGGATATATACCCGGAAGTGGGATTCTTGGATCATATGGTAGTTCTATTTTTAATTTCTTGAGGAACCTGCATGTTGTTTTCCATAGTGACTGTACCACTTTATATTCCCACCTACCAGGATTCCCTTTTCTCCACATTAGCCAGCACTTGTTATCTCTTGTCTCTGATAATAGACATCCTAACAAGTATGAGGTATCTCCTGAGGACTGAGTATAAATCTAGAGGAAATAAAACTATTATCTTGAAGAGATATCTGTACTCCCATGTACATTGCTGAATTATTCACAATAGCCAAGACATGGAACCAATCTAAGTATTTGTTGGTGGATGAATGGAAAATAAAAATGTGCTGTATATGTATATACATACACAATGGAATATTATTTAGCCTTCAAAAAGAAGGAAGTGTCATTTGTGACAATGTGGATCAACCTGGAGGGCACTAGGCTAAGTGAAGTGAGCCAGACAAAGAAAGATAAGTACTGCATGGTACCACTTACATGTGGAATCTAAAAAAGAAGAGAAAGTTGAACTCATAGAAACAGAAAGTAGAATGACGGATGCGGGGGAGTGGGAGAAATAGACAGAAGCTGGTAAAGGGCACAAACTTTCAGTTATAAGATGAATAGATCTGAGGATCTAATGTATAACACAGTGACTACAGTTGACAACACTGTATTTTATAATTGAAGTTTACTAGGAGAATAGAACTTAAGTATTCTCACCAAAGAAAAAAAAGTAAATCTGTGAGATGATGGATGTGTTTATTAAACCTGGGGAAATCCTTTCACAATGTATACATATTTCAAATCATCATGCACACTTTAAATAACTTACAGTTTTATTTTTGTCAACTAAACCTCAATAAAGCTGAAAAAAAATTCCTCCTCAACTGAGTGGAGATTTCTAAAAGAAATACATAAGAAGTGATGACAATAGAAGAGGATAGTTACCTATAAAATCAGATCAAGATTTTCAGTCAATAGAATTAGAAGTATTACATCCTTACAACAAATCAAAACACTGTGCTCAACTGTGTTGACCTGAGTATTGAGTGCCCAGCTCTCAGTGTTGGCAAATGTCCCTGCAGGCTTTCCTGAGTCTCTTGACATTTTGAGTGAAGAGGGAAGGTGTCTAGGAGGACTTCTTGCTTATTCAATGACATCAAAAGATGTGTGAGAATTGATCTTCCCAAGAGTAATTCTTAATAAATTTTAGTAATTTTTAATAGACATCTCCTACCTCAATCTGACAATGTCACTTGAAAAATTGAAAACCTAATTATCCTCAAAACAGATTGAAGGAAAAAGAAAAGATAGGTAGATTAAATAGATAGAAAACTAGGGGAAAAATAGGAATAAATAGACAGATAACCAGAGTGTCAAAATGGCATTAAATAATCCATGAAGCCTTAAAATATTCCTGTTAATTTTACAGCTACTTAGAAATAAGTGTAGGATAGTTGCAAACACATGAAACTGAGATGCTCATAAGGCAGAATTTTCCCTTAAGCCAAATTGTCTCAGTAAAATAAGATGAAACAGAAAAATTAATCAATTTAATCGTAGCTTTGGGTAATAAATTATCATATAATATACACCAGCCATGGCATACATAACTGTTAATTGAAAATCATGGATTTTTCATATGGATATATGGCAGGCAAACTTACCTTTCTCTACCTTGCTTAGTATGACTTTTTTATAATGTGTAGCCATTGTATGAAAGAAGATAAAAGAATGAAAAGATCCAATGCTTTATAAATACAAGATGGGCATATACTCTGTCTTACTCCATTTTTAATACTATAATTCCGCTAGTAAAGTTAAAAATAGTGACATTTATTTAACATTTATTAGGTGCAGGCATAGCATTAAATGTTTAAGTGCATTAACTTATTGAACTACAAAACAACTCTAAAAATACTATTCTTGTTTTATAGATAAACAAAAGCTTAGAGGGACAAATGGCCTACCTTACCTCACACTGCTATTAGAGATAAGAAAATTAGCCCAGTGCTTTTTGAGTCCAAGTTCACCTGGATATATATTTAACACCTTTGATTTAAAAGAATTTTATTTTATTTTTCGTAAAATCTCTCATTAGATATAGAAAAATCAGTTCTATAACACAAGGCATGAGCATCATCTTTCTTAGTTCTCAATTGTTCTTTATGTGTTTGTTTTGGGTTCCCCAATCAGTTGACGAGCTCAGTATCTTTTTATTCCCTATTTCCTCTGTTCCCATGAGTCCCCCACAAACACTACCTAACTCCAGCACTTAACACATAGCTCTGGACGTTTAAGTGGAGTACAATGAACATTTTTTGATTAATTGAAAGGAGCAGATATTGTTATATTGAGTTCAAAGGCAATCAGTGGGCTTGCCTAGATCCACATTGTTAGTATCCAAAGTAGCGTTTAAGTCCATATCCTAGCCCCTATTTCTCTTTCAGCTAGGCAAAGCTGTTTCTAAGATTTTGTATTTACTGTATTTCATGATAATATATCCCTCTACGATCTTCCTTAGCAGAATATTTATATTTGATGCCATTCTCTTCTCATTGCACTTTTAACTCTCTACTCTGTTCTTCAATGAGAATCATATTTACTTGATAACATAGATTTTGTATAGTTTCATATTATTTCCAGGTAAATACTAATTATGACCTCATATGCTCCTCTAAATTCACCCATAATTTTCATCCCTATCCCATTTGTCCATCTTTGCTGGATTTATCTTGCCCACCATCCCTCACCAAATCATTGCATCATTGACCCAACCGTCTCTATCCAAATTCTTCTTTATCCAAATCACTTCTCTCAATCTTAGTCATTCACCCATTATTGCAGAGCATAAGGTTATGCTCTGCAGTCTAGAGCATAAGATGTATTTAATTCCTCCCTTAATCCTAGAATCGAAAAAAATCTCAAATTTAGAAAAGCAATTACTTCCAAGTCTCACTAGATTTGCTCTCCTATCTGAAATCTGATTTCTTTGCATTTTCCTTTAACAAAACTAAGATACATTAAACCCTGATTTTGTGATTATCTTTGTTATTGTTTCGTGTTCACTATTAGGAGTTTCTACCTCCCTAGCAGGTTGCTCAGTGAACTTTGGGAATGTGTCACATTTGAAGAATCTCCTGCCGTACTTTGCAACCTGATAGGTTTGAGCCTCCTTACACCACTTCCTGAGCTTTGCTAGAGAATGATGATGTTTATTATGTTCTGATAACAAAAATCCCCACATATCCTGTTGCTAACAGCTGTTCTGTGAATGTAGCAAAGTGAGTAGGAGGAAATGGCAATTCTTATAAAATCAAGCCTTTTTCCTAATCCAAGAACAAGTTGCACTTGGTTTGATAGGCCTCATGAGAGCCAAAAGAAATACTGGAGTACTGCATTTGTTTGCTTAAGCTGTAGAACTATATTTAAATTTAAATAGAGAGCGAACCCTGAAAACCTTCTGTGTATGGCACAAGTCATGTAACTTACAGAATAACTGTCACGATGGGAAGTTTCTTTCAGTTTTGCTATCTTATACAAGTTAGTATGTGAAGCTAGCAACCACTACCAAGGTCAGCAGCTGAATGTGAGTTTTCTCTGAATCACTTCCCTCAAAATAGGTAAATTTGGAGGGGGGTGTGGATTGATGGCTCAGAGTCAGGACAATGGGAGGAGGTTAGTAGAACAATGGTAGAGCTCTCTGCTCTGAAGCAGTCTTTCTTACTATGCGTTATAATAAACAGTACAGACAATGAGATGAAATCTGTAGTTAGCAAAGTTCCAGATGACACAAAATTTCAGGATATGTTGTATTTGGTAGATTGAGATAGCTTGGAAGGTTTCATTATGTTGCATGCCAGCATGTACACCTATCAGCTTGACAGCCTGATTGCATACCCTCTGCCTCCTCTGCCAGTTTAGCAAATGACGTATTAGCGCTACTTGATTGATTCTATACTTAAGTCATGCTCATTAATGTCTTGTGTCAATACACAAATGAAAAGTTGATTTACAGGTATTTTGATAACAGTGTCTGGGGCATAATAAGTGTTAATACACTACATTATCAGACATAAACTTTAGCTACCATTTCAGGGAAATTGATAAAATGAAAAATAAAAGGTTAGAATTAACGCTGTACTTAATATTTTAGCATGATTCCAATTATAAAATAAAAGGTGACTTATTTTTGAGAACTTGTTAGGTATTGTGTTTTATTCTAGGTCATTTAATACAAGGGAGCAAATAATCTGAGGATTAGTGACACTACCTACGTCTGTGTGTTGGTTCATCCCCTTGAAGCATCCCTAAGAGTTCATGAAGCTGAACTTTTCTAGTGCTCCAGCACATGCTATAATTTTTCTCTTGTACAAATACAGTTAGCCAAATCATAAGGAAATTATTCTTGTTCAAACCTCTCAACTCCAACTAAAAATAAAGATACTTCTAGTAGGGTAACAGCATTTATTAAACCTAATTATATATAACGAGGTAATTCAGCAATGACCTTAACAATATTAATTAAAAAGAATAAAGCAAATAGTATTTCAGAGGGTTACTATGTGCCAGATAATATACTAGATGTTATGTAAAAATTATTTCTACTTCTCAAAACCTCATTTCCCCCTAGTTTGGAATTATTATCCTCATTAAGCTCTGTAGGAACTGAAAAGTAATGAAGTGGATTGACTTGACCAAAGTTATGCAATTGACTTATGTAGCTGCTGTATTCAAACCCAATGTTTCTGGCTCCAAATCCCATCTGTTACCACTATAAACATTCACTGAGGACCTGCCATATGCAAGAGAATTGTAGGTACTACCAGGAATCAAATATACCCTCGAATATTTACAAGGTAGGAGAAATAGTAAGAAGAGAACAGAAAGCTATATTCCAGGAATGTGATATTGTTCAAAAAGTGAGTCTGAGATTGAAAAGGAACAGAAGGTGTTGTCTTAGCCTTGAAAGAAGTCTTGGGAAAGCATGGCTTTGGGGCTGCTCTCCATAGTTCGTGAATGTGGCAAAGGGCTGGTGTAGACTGACATTCTGTTGTTGCAAAAAGCGTATTCAATGTGCACTACTTCAGAGGTTGCCTTCCTGGACCTCCTAACACTTTGATTGCTCACCGGACATCTGTTACTTAGCAGTAAAATCTTGCAAAGAAAAGTCATAGTTGATGTTCAAATAGCTCAGTATGAAAGACACGCACTGAGTAACAATGAATATGGGGAAACCATCTGACCCAGAGTAAGTAACATCCTCTAGAAAAGGTTTCATTTTTATATTTATGTTTCACCTGCCTACTCTGGATCTCTAAGAGGAGCCCAAAGAGTTGACGCTCTTGAGCTGAGAGGTTGGGTTTCAGGAACTCTCTTTCCCATTACAAAAACTGATCTGCTTTTGTCACTTTTCTAAATCGGGATTTTGTACAAATTCAGGTGGAATGAACTACTTCTAAAACGTAAAACTTAAAGATGACTTTTCCAGGATTTAAATGTTTAGAGACTTTTCCATTTTGGGTTTTCAAAGTTTTCCTCAATTAATAATCACTAGAAATGGATGATAATGATTAGTTCACAATGATTGCATTCCAAGGGTCTCAGTGAATCAACAGAAGAATGTCTGACAACAATTCTGTCCCTCAGGGTTTCCATTGGCATCATACTGAGCCACCTGCTGGGTGTGATCTGTCATCAGTATAAGTTGCTTTTTGTTGGACCCATTTCCAGAAGTCTGTTTCTTATAAATCCCCTTGGAGACAAGCACTTCTTTAAAGTGAAGCAATCAGATTTGGGGATTTTTCCAAAAGTCTCAGGAAACTAAGGCAGAGCTCATGCTGACATAAAGGTACATACACTGTTAATTAAATTTCTGTTCCAACAGACCAGCCTTCTTATTGATATAAATTAGGATCACAAGAGTTCAAACCTGTGACAACCCCAAATGATTTCTTATTCTTTAATAAATTAAGCTTTTGATAGATACATATTCTGTAGGAAAAGGGAAAAACTCATACTATTTTCCCTCATCAATATCTTCATATAATGCATTTAAAATATAATGCACTATATACATAGAAATGGAAAGAGGGATTTCTGAAAGATAGTTTGATGAATAATTTTTTTTTGCACACACATTAGCAAAATAACATAAAGGAGTTATTTTTCCCTCCACTTTCAAGAGAAAAAGTGTCTTGGGTCTGGTTTTTACCATAGGATAAAAGAGATTTGAAGAATTCCTTGAAAACTTAGGCCTCTGAAGGAGACATTGTCCAAAAAGGGGAGGGGAATAAACACTAGTTCTATCAGACTGAAAAAGAGAGTAGTAAGACTGGGGAAGGAATTCATATCACCAGGCTCACAAGTACTAGTCAAGGGAAGATAGAACTTCAGGCTTGGGTGTAGGCATGAGGGTTTCTTTGGCCTATTCCGTGGGCAGAGATGAATGACTCTATGGAGATCATCTCTGTATCTCACCTGGGGCAACACTGTCTCACAGATGGCAGAGAAATAGAATTTAGTCTTGGATTTGTGTGGTGTTTTACAGAAGAGGTCCACAAGTTGGTACCAGCAATTTGGTCTTCTCAAGTTAGGCTCAACATCTCTGAAGCTCATTTATAGCATCGCCACCTTAAAAGGTAGGTCTTGATCTCCAGTGAATAATGTTCCACCCTCGTCAACAAAGAAATTCAGAAATCATCAGTACTTTTGTCAGATGATATTATATCGTCTGGGTGGATTATGGCCCTTTTTGGGTGGATTATAGTCCCTTCTGGGCTTGTCCTAAGCTAATTCTTCAGGGTTCAAAAGTCCCTCCCTAATCTATCTCCACGGGTAGGTAATAAATGAGGTCCTAAAGATCTAATAAATGTGTCATGTATGAGAGCTTTCACTCCAACACTGCATTGTCAGGCCAATAAATGATTGGTAAATAGAAAGAAAGACATGACAGTCTTCTATTCTGTTAGCTCTTTTCCCAACCCCATCTGCCCTTTGTCATCTGTATCACAGTTACTCTTATGTATGATTTTAAAAAGAATGCACTCCTATTTAAAGAAATACCACTTGGCACTGAATACAGAGGAGTGCTTAATAAAGCTACTGTTATGAGTTATACGTTTAAATAGCTATTTTTATGAATATTAGAGCAAAAAACGATAAGTAAATAAATCATGTTTGACATCAACTTTAGTTGCATTAAGATTATTTACTTTTACCTGAATAAATGAAGAATAAAAGTATGGTTTCTGAAGTGGACTTTTTAGCTTGATGTACGAAATCACTCAAAATGTTGAATTGATATTAATATGATTAAGAAAAAAACCTGAGTGATATGTAGGTGTTATTATAATTCTTGCATTACCTGTGGCTGAAATAGTTTAAATGTTGGTTAAAAAACATTTAAATTGTTTAAATTTACACATTTCATAACTGTATCTCAAAGTACGGGACAGTTCTGCATCTTCATTGTGACGGTGGTTACATGAACCTACACATGTGACAAAATTGCACAGAAGTATACACACACACACAGACACATGCAAGAGTTCACATAAAATTGGTGGAATCTAAATAAACTCTGTGGATTGTGTCAAAGTCATTCCCCATTTCAATACTGTCCTATCGTTATGCAAGTTGTTAGCATTAGAAAAAATTGGGTGAAATGTACAAGGGACCTGCCCTTACATTTTTTATTGTAACTTCTGATGAATCTATAATTATTTCAAAAGAAAAAGGAAAAAAAAAAGCAGGAGAAAAAATAACGTTAAGAAAATGAAAAAGTAAGCCACAGACTGGAAAAAAATATATATAATACATATTTCTGACAAAGGACTTGTATCTAGAACATAGAAAGAACTCAACAATAAAAAGGCAGCTCTCTTTGTTTAAAAAAGTGTGCTTAAAGTCTTGAAGGGCCTGCACAAAAGATGATATTTGAGAGAACAATATCTCTTTCAACACATGAAAAGGTGATCAAAATCATTAGTCACCACAGTAATTCCAAATAAAACCACAGGGCGAACACTACACACTCAACAAGATGGCCAATATTAAAAGACTGATAATGACAAGTGTTGGCTAGAATATGGAGTTGCTTGAACTCTAACACATTACTGATGGAAATGTACAATAACAAACCACTTCAGGAAATTGTTTGAGAATTTCTAATAAACTGGACACGCAACTACCCTGTGACCCATCAATCCCATTCTTAGATAAGTATCTTACCAAAATTAAATGAAAAAATATGTCTATGAAAAGACCTGTGAAAGAATATCCAAAGCTGCTCCATCTGTAATAATCAAAAGCAATAAATAACCCAAATGTTCACAAGCAAGAGAATGGATAAACAAATTATGGTGTAGTGAAGCAACAGTATATTACTCAGTAACAAAAAGCGATAAACTAATAGATGCAGCAACGTGATTGAGTCTCAAAATGATACGTTGAATGAAGAAGCCAAAAACAGCTGAGTATACATTGTATGATTCCATCTGTATGCTGTTTGAAAATAGACAAAACTATTATATGACAATAGAAATTTTTAAAAATATGATATCTGATTGGGGTAGGGGTTCGGGATTAACTGGTAAGAGTCAAAAAGGAACTTTTTGGGGTTTTGTAAATGTTTTTTAAAGTTTTAGCATTAAACAATATAATTAAAAGGAAAAAATTCAATAAGCTATCAATAAAGACATGGAAGGGATAATTATAAGAGACTGCAATTGTTTGGTAGTTACATGAAAAGTACTTCTGCACAGGAAATTACAAATGACTGTGGGACAAAAACAAAGAAGAATTAATAAATGGAATTATAAACCATGTTCATGAGTTGGAGAATTCACTAGGGGAATAGTATCAATTCCCTCAAATTGATCTATAGGTGCAATTAAAACCCAATCAGAATACTAGAAGGTTTTCTTTTGTAGAGGTTAGCAATTTAATTCTAATGATATACAGATATAAACTTTCAAAAATAGACAAATGGGACAGAATAGAGACTAGAAACAGACCTACACGTAAATGATCACCTGATTAATGGCAATGGTGCAACTGTACCACACACTGAGGGAACGGAAGGTCTTTTTAACAAAAGATGCTGGCTCAACTAAATGCTCATATTAGGGGGAAAAATCGTGATCCCTACCACATACCATTCGAGAAATTCTCCAATGCACTAAAGAGCTAGATAGGTTAAGACAACTTTCCTTGCTTTTCTTCATATTCTCTCAATCTCAGTTTCCATCAAGATTTCAATTTGTTCCTGAATCTTGGTTCTTTATCTCAGCTGCAATCCTATTCCTGTCTGAAACACTTGATATTCTCCTTTTGTTTCTCTGTCTTTTTGCTGGTTATTGGCTCCATCTAAAGGACTTTAGCTTAGATGTCTGTTACTAGTGTTCCTTACTCCGTATTTGACTTACAGCTCATATTACTGGCCTTTCACAAGCAGCCTTTATTAACAACAGATACATTTTAAAAAATAAAGTGAGTACAAGCCATTTACTCTGCCTACACCTGACCTATGAAGGCAGATTCGAATGTAAACCCTGAACTAAACAGTTACTATGTATAGTTTGTAATAACTGTAACACCATGATTAAGATGATACCCAGTAAATTAGTATAAGAGTCAGAAGGAAAAACAAGTAAAGAAATGGATGCAGACATCAAACGATGTGGAGAAAGCCGTTAATTTCTGTTGTCATAAGGTTTTAAGATATAAAGAAACTGATAATACACAATGGAATAATAAAAGACACTGGAATTTGCATTTTATGTAATAAATGCTGCATTTTTTAAAAGGCTAGAACTGGTTTGGAAGGCTTTCTTGTAAAAGGTAGCACTTAAACTAATCTTCCAGGATTGAACGGGATTTGGAGATGTGAAATTCAGGATAAACAAAACTAAGTTAAGCTTTTTGGGATAAGTTTACCTATGATGCATTCGTGTCTATTGTAAATTCGTCTAATAGTTCTAGAATTCTTATAAGTATCGCTTTTCTATGTTACCTTGATGTAGTTTTATGATGACTATTCATGATCTTCTCTTCAAATGCTAATGCCAGTAGGTCATATTCAGAGTAAAGAAATTTTTTTAGAAAGCAAAACATATTTCAGTGAAGATCCTGTCTATTACAGACCTCCTCACCCACTTCTTAATAACAGTTGTTTCTACAATTTGAATTCTGTTCAATACTTTCTGTCTTCTGGGTTAAGCGTTTTTTGGCTTATTAGAAAAAGCGAGTTACAATGGAAACAGGAAGGAGAATTCAAGTTCCTTTCAAAGTGGAATAATAGGAACCAGATTTACCATCCCATTTGAAACAATCAGAAAAAAAAAGAACAAAATACGTGGAAATCGGTTTGAAAGCACTGCACACCAGGTGACAAAGAACAATGATTCCTGAGAAACGGTGAACCGTATGAGTGCCACAGGCTGAGGTCTTAATGCCTTGGAAATGACAATCTGAGGGGACTAAGGTGGCTAAAGTTCTCAGCACTTTGCAGAGTGACCTAAAGATTTGAAGACTTTAGTCATTGCCTCAGTCACAAAATATCATAAAGGAATTGACGGCTGAACAAAACATGCAACAAAAATCAAGAGTTAATTTTCTAAAAAGACATCAATTAATGTTCTCTTTCTTGATTTGATACAAGTTATACAATTTAGTTAAAATTCATTAAGCTGCATCCTTTTGATATGCATTTTTCTGTACATATATTATTTTTCAATAAGAAACTAAGTTCTTAAAATAGACATGATTTATAGTAATAAAAAGCAAAAACTAAAAACCATTTGGAAAGATTCTAACAAAAGATATGCAAAACTGATATGGAAAAAGGACAAAACCTCCCTAAAATTTAATAAAGAAGACAAATAAATGGAAAGAGATCCTGTTTCCATCAACAAGATTATAGCTGTGGAAACAGCAATACTCCCTAAATGCTAAAAATTCAATGATACTGTAATAAAAATTTATTACCTGGTTTTTCATGAAATATGACATAGAACTTTCATTTCAAATTTATATGGAAAGGTAAGTTTCCAAGAAACTTCAAGATACTTTTGAAAGAAAGAATAAAGAGGGGAAGGAAGCTGCCATACCAGATACTAGCGCTCATAAAACTCTAGACGTGAAGGGTATTATATTTGGAATTTGGGGGAAACAAAACGTCTAGAATTTAGAGAGAAACAGGGTTTTAGAATCAGAGAGAAGCACATATATATTGTTAATTTTCCAGTTCTAGAGTTCAGTATTGTGGGCACAGCATTCATTATATCATTAGAATAAATAAGGCAAAAGATTCATGCACTGAGTAATTCTGATAGTATATCATAAACTAAGGATTATGATCAAAATATTTATTTGTACCCAAGAGTCAGTGAAGGAAGAGAAGAAAAGGAGAAGGATAAATAATGAGGCCTTGCGGAGGCTGTTGAAATGAAAATGATAAGAAGAAATTAAACATAAGTAAAATCCATATGAATTATTGAAGGACTATGTGGTGTGAAGTAGAGGTCGAAACTAGGCATTTTCCAGTGTAGTTAGGAGGATGTGAAATAGGTAATGCAGATGTGGGAAGGTTAGGGACATTCAGATGCAATTTCGGTCATGTTGATTTAGAGGGATTCACTCTCTGTACAGGTAGTGACAATAAAAGATAATTTGAAATTCCAGCCTACAACTTCTAGAGAGGATAAGGCTGGTGATCTAGACATGGGAATTGTCTGCATATTAATTAATAAGTGAGATGACCTAAGGAGAGAATGAATTAATTTTACTCCGTGTGAAAATTACATTTCTAACAATCAAAGCTGTCAGATACTGACATTCATTGCCTTGAAAGGTACTGAGCTTTTAATTAGTTGATGTATTAATAGTCATCCGACATGTATATTTTAGGAAATCCCTAGACGGAGTCAGATATTAATCACTTTGTGAATCTTAGAGTTAATGCTAAGATTTTATGGCTTATGATTATTGCTATTTACATTTATTACCCTAAGCCCTACCACTTTATGTTTATAGACACACGGGCAAATTTAATTATTTTACATAAGTAAACATACAAATAAAAGTTTTGATATAAATTATATTGTTTGCCAAAGGATTGAATATCATTTGTGTATGAAAAATCACTCTCTTCATTGGGCAAAAGTTATTTTTATAGGGTTAATATACTTGGATTAGATACGATATAATGAAATTGGAGTAAGGGAAAAAATTAAGTCAAGATAAGGCTTTCATTGACACACACAGCAAAATTGACCTAATATTTACTGAGCTCTGTACTGCAAAAGAAGAGACAATCTAATATACAAATGAGTGAGTTTATTAGAAAGGTATACACATTTTAAAGTGAATGTTTTAATATTTCTCCAAGGAATATTTCTACCTTTGATTAGGAATGTGACACAGCTACGGATGGTAATTTCTAAGGCTCCAATTGGTGCTGTCATTTTCAGGTAGCGTGTTATTCGTTTCTCTCTTATTCTCCTCTCATCTTTCCTCTCCTTACCTTTTCCTTCTTCTTGCTTCTTGCGTTTTTTCTTCCTCCTTCTGCTACCCTTTCTTCCTTTTGAAAAGAAGATATACTTTTCTGAAGTAGTATAAGAATGAAAAGATGCATTTTCTAGGATCTTTATTGGCATTTTTATGTTCATAATAAAAAAACAATTAAATGCCTCTGATTTGTGGTTCCCAAGTTTTTCTTGCCTGTACTTTCTTTACAGAATAACACATTCCTCTTTTTTTAAAATTGAATTTATTTGAACTAAAAAAAATAATTTTTATTCTTTAAAATAACAACTATGTTGTGTAACATGTATAATGTGTAGAAGTAAAATATTTGAACATTGAACCATGGCAAGATGAGAGCAAATAGAAGCCAGAACATATGTTGAACTGAGTAATAGTGAAAATATCACAAATTGTGAGATTTAGCTAAATTCAAGGCTTTACATGTATATATTTATAGTGAAATACATATTTTTACATGTATATATTTTTTTAAAAAACACTTGTGACCATTAATCTGTTTTTACTTTACAAGAAGCTAAAATATTGAAAAATAAGGTAAATCCACAGGAAGTAGAATGAAAAAAAAACAGATAAAAGCAGAAAGCAGCAAAATAAAATGTGTTTCTTCAAGTGAGAATCAACAAATACAAACTGAGTTCTTTGAAACCAGTGTCAGGCATTGAAAGAGAGCCATCTCTATAGTTTGGCACTGTGCAATACAACTTTTTGTGATGATAAATTCTGTTCAATATCGGTGACGTCCTATGGCGTTGCTACTAGTCACACTGTGCTATTTAACACTTTAAATATGGTTAGTGGGACTGAGAAACCAATATTTTCTACTTTTAAGTTTATTGCATATTTATTAATAAATATATTATGAAAAATTTTATTTCAATACATTTGGCAAGCTTTTTAAAATAGTTTTTATTCATGTATAATAGATATGCTCTATTGTATTCATTTTAGGTGTATAACATAGTGATTTGATATTTTTATACATTACAAAATGATCACCACAATTTTCTAGCTACCATCTGTCACCATACAAAGTTATTACAATATTATTGACTCTATTGCCTATGCTGTACATTGCATCCCACGACTTATTTATTTTATAACTGGAAGTTTTTCTTTCTTAACCACCTTTACCTATTTTGCCCATCCACCACCCTCTTCTCTGTTGGCAACCACTAGTTTGTTCTATCTCCGAGTCTGTTTCTATTTTGTTTTGTTTGTTCATTTGTTTTGTTTTTTAAATTCCATATATAAGTGAAATCATACAGCATTTGTCTTTCTCTGTCTGACATTTCACTTAGCATAATACCTTCTAGGTCCATCCATGTTGTCTCAAATGGTAAGATTTCATTTTTTATGGCTAATATTCCATTGTATATAGACAAGGGTTATGGGTTTTGGAGAGGAAGACCCGAGGGTGAAGTATGATTCTCAACACATCATGTCAAGGGTACATTCTGTCAACACGACTTGCCACTGTTGATCACTGTTGGTGTTAACTGTGACCACCTGGCTGAGTTGGCGTTTGTCTGGTTTCTCCACTGTAATGTTATAGAGATCTATTCTGAATGCACAAGAAACCCCAGAGCCAGTCTATTTCCACAGACAATTCTTTCATCATGAAAATTGAGGTCTTCCCATCTACACTGGTATGAGGTATTATTTGTAGCTGAATTATACTGAATCCATTTTAACTGATTTTCTTAACCATATGACATAAATTCTCAGAGAAAATGTGGGCAATGAGGTTGATCATTAAGTTTGAGAATTATAGCTGCTCTTTAAAACAATCTTATGATTTAATCTTGAAATTTTGACTGCAAATACTTTCCCATTTTACAGTGGCATAAATACATATATATATTTATAGGAGCATAAATATACATATATAGTCAGTGAAATGTAAAAGGCAGCAGTTTGAGAATTTTAGGAAAAACTTCCCAGTTAGAAAACTGTCTCAGCCAAAAAAAAAGTTTGTTATAGTAAATATAGTTAACAAATTAAAATATTAAAAATATTTTTAAGTAAATATATGAAATAGGAAATCTTAATACTGCTTCTCTCAAAGGATTCTCATTAGAGAATGTTTAATTATTACTTTGTGTTAGATTATTATTTTCCAGGGGAAAAGAGAACTTGGAAAATCTCATACGATGTAGGTTTTCAAAATCTTGTCTGTTTTAAATTCACAAATTTGCTACTCAAGTGCTTAATACTTAAATAGGGCAAAGTAGATCATATTTGGGTTAAGCAGAGAGAACTCATAAAGGATAAAATAGGTACAATTACTACCTTAAAGGGAACCTTAGGAAAACACTGGACTATGTTTTGGTGTCTGATGAAAAGACCTAAGATATACTCTCTTTTTTTTTTTTTTGAGGAAGATCAGCCCTGAGCTAACATCCACACCTATCGTCCTCTACTTTATATGTGGGATGCCTACCACAGCATGGCTTTCCAAGTGGTGCCATGTCTGCACCCTGGATCTGAACCGGCGAACCCCAGGCTGCCGAAGGAGAATGTGCGAACTTAACCACTGCACCACCGGGCCAGGCCCTCAAAATCCCTTTTTCTCCTTGTTAATGGATGACAATAAAAGAATTATGATTTATGTGTATAAGATAAGAAGACCTAGAATAAAAATAATAAAAAAATAGATAAAACTCACCAATTGTTCCCTAATATTATTATCTTGGCATATGTGAGAGTTTTCAGATTTATTCCCCCCTCCCCTTTTTTTCATGTTATGGGTCAGTGTTGATAGGTGATAAATATTAAAAAACATATAGAAAGTGTGATCAGAATTGAGCAAGTCAGTTGAGCACTGCAGAAACCTTTAAGCAGCAGAAGCCCCTGGGAGCCAGTGTGGAGCAGTGCTGCATTTGTGCTCTTTCTGTGAGAAGGGCTGCCAACAGGCAGCAGCTTGGCTTAGGAATCGGGAAGGTCAGTGAACTGTCTATAATTAAACCAAAGCAACCTTCAAGTATTCTATCCTGGGGCAAGACTTTTGAAAATACCATATTTTCTGCTTAAACCATCAAGATTTTGGCTGAATTTAGTAAGCGACCATTTTGCCAGAATTTCCTCCCACACACCGTGCTTTTTCTCAGAGGGGAATAGTATTTTCATGGTATTTATGGTTCCTCTCTAGCATAAATCTCTCCAGCCTGAATATGGTAAAACGATTTGAGGTAAAAGTAAGTATACTTAATTCTCTTTTATCAGGAAAGGACTTGACTCTTTTCCCAATCACCTCTTCCTCCTCAAAATCACTCACTGTGTTAAATGCATCCTATTTCACGAATTATTACACAAAATCAAGGAAGCTTGGGACTCAAAAGTTATTCTATGACAATAGATTTCTTTAAAGTCAGATGTAATTTTTCCCACTCCTTGCAGAGATGTTATAAAATATAACTAACTTTACATTTGACAAACTTTTAAGTGACTACTTTTTGCCAGGTGTCATGGAACTACAAAATAAAAACAAAACAAACACAGAGAGAGAAATCCTACTCTTAAGAATTCAGTGTTTAGTAATGTACTAAAGCCACCTATTGAAATTCTGGAATTAGATTGGGGGTCATTGAAATTTCTTCCTTTAACAAATATTTATTGAGTGCCTAGGAACGTTCTCCATGCTAGGGGACTGAGGAATAGCCTCTGCCTTGTGATGTTAAATTCTGGTGGGGCAAGACAGACAATAAAGATAATAAATAATATTACAGAGAAAAATAACAAATAGGCAAAAGATATAGAATTTAAGGGTGGGAGCTTGCAGTTTTATGGAGGATGGCCAGGGAAGGTCTCGCTGAGAAGGTTGCATCTCAGTAGAGTCTGAAGAAAGTGGAGGAGTAATACAGGTGGATATCTGGGACACAGCACTCCAGGGAAACAGAAGAGGGAGTGGGAAGGCTCTGAGATGGGAGCGTGGCTGTCATATTTAAAAGACAGCAAGGAAGCCAAACTGGTCGGAGTGGAATGGGCAAGGTGGCAGCAGCAGCAGACAAGTCAGAGAGGAAATAGGAGCCTCGCATCATTAGAATATGGTTTGCCAAAATGTCACTCTGAAGACCTCTCTTAGAGGGATGCATCACATTCGAGATGACTCTTAGCATTTTCTTTTCTTTCCCTGTGTCCTCAGATAAATGGACTCAGATGTGATACCTTGGCTTATGACCGGAAAAGGCACGATGCTCACAGAGTAACTTCTAATTTGAATATAGCCGTCATTATCATCAACTTGGCAAATGTTCTTATTGACTTAGTGGAAACACTGTTTACAAATTACTTTTTTGTGATTCTCACATTCAAAGGAATTTTCAAACCAGTGGGAAGAACAAGTTAGTTCTCTTGTTTTTTTCTGACTGTGGAAAAAACAACATGATAAAATTCAGTGGTTGTGGTGGGGAGAGACATGCCACAGAACTCATTAGAAGTCACAGTAATTAAAGTAAAGCTTCACTGATTCCCTCCACACCTTATATCCAACTTAACTGCATATCTTGTCCATAGAGAGCCCTTAGTAAATATTTCTGAGCTAATGGCTGATAGAATCTATGGAAGTTTTAAATGATAGAACTATTAAAGGAAATAATGACTAGGAAATAGTTCACTCAGTTCGAACAGGTATAGTTAGGTAATTATCACTTATATAATAAGAAATACATACTTAAGTGTTTCTAGGCCCGCAAACCTTTCACCATTTATACCAATGTGAGTATCTACCTATACCTGTGCTTATATCTTCACCCAGGGTCTGATGTAGATGTCAGAATGGGAATCCACATCTCAGACTCACCACTGGGTCATTGGTTTGTCCCTTTGTTTCATAAGTGACGTGCCATAAAGTAGGTCCATTGGATCATCTTCAGTGCAGAGAAGACGCCATCACCTCAGTTGGTTTCCACAAATACATCATCTTTAGCCTTTTCATTTCATTGCCTTCATTGAGTGTCAACGTGGCACACAGAAAAAGGCCTGGCATTGGTCTAGGAGCTGGGGGGTGGGGAGTGCACAAAGCTGAACACCTACTGCAATGACAACAAAATCTCCACCTCATGAACCTTACTTCCTAGTGGGGAGAAACAGACCCTCAACAAAATAAACATTACTATCAATGACGTCACAGAGAGAGTTTAAAAAGAGAACAGAATAAAAAGCCAAGAATGAGCAGTAAGGATGAGAATCCCTCGACTACTACTTGTTAGGAAAATTAATGAAAACTGTGAACACAGATTCTTTATCTTTATTTTGAGATAAAAAATAATTCCTACTTCATGCATTAGATAAGAAATAAACAAAAATCTTAAAGAAGAAATATTCACATTGTATTTTATATTTATAAATTTTCAGAAGCATATTAACTTTATTGAAACTTCTTATAAATAGCAGCAGCAGATACAGCTACTTAAAAGTCACTGATTTTAAACACTAGAAGCTTCTGAGGTTTCTATAATGTCTAATAAATTTCCAATTGGGGAAGAAATTGTAATAAAAACAACAATAGTAAGTTTCTTTATAAATTAAGTTACAACTGAAGTGATTAACAATATCTCATCCTTGGGTGGTAGGCAAATGGCGCCCCTCCCAAAGATGTCCTTGTCCTAATCACCAGACCCTGTGAACATGGCAAAAGAGAATTAAGGTTAAAGATGCAATGACGACTACTCATCAGATGATCTTGAGATGAGACGATTATCCTGGATTATCCAGATAGACCCAATAAAATCATATGGGTCCTTAAAAGTGAGAACCTTTCCCAGCTGTGGTGAGAGAAGGTGACTGACCATGGAAGAAGGGTCAGAAAGGTACCGTGTTGCGAGTTGATGGAGGAAAGGGGCCCCCAACTAAGGAATGCATGTGGCCTCTGGAAGCTGGAGCAAAGCAAGGAAATGAATTTTCTCATGGAGCTTCCCGAGGAACCAGCCTTGCTGACACCAGCCCAATCAGACTTATGTCAGACTTCTGAACTACAGATCTGTAAGACAACAAATTTGTGTTTTTATCCACAAATTACTACAAAATTCACGGAGATATGTTACATCAGCAATATAGAAAACAAATATGCCATGATTTATGATTTTCCACAATTACCGGCAACGTGTCTACTGAACATCAATGTCTATGCTGACACAATGTTTACGTCTCTAGCTGGGTAGAGGCAAGTTCAGAAGTAAAAGAATTTGGGAGCAAATTAGCTCTTGTCTCTTTGAGGAAAAAACACATACGTGAGGAGAAAATATTAATTTCGAAAGAGATTGGAACATGAGGAAAATTATTCTTGAGACCTCTGTCTCAAACCAACTCATCAAAAAGGATTCTTAATGGTACAAATTTCCAGGTTTAAGATTAACGAGTTCTGGGTGTCTAATGTACAGCATGGTGATTATAGCTAATAAAACTGTATTATATAGTTGAAAGTTGCTAAGAGAGTAGATCTTAAATGTTCTCACCACAAAAAAGAAATGGTAATTATGTGACATGATGAAGGTGTTAGCTAAGCTATGTTAGTAATCATTTTGCCATATGTAACAGTATGAAATCAACATGTTATACACCTTAAACTTACACAATGTTATCTGTCAATTATACCTCAATAAAGCTGGAAAGAGGGAGATGCTTATTTGCTTCCATGGTTCATAAATATTTTGCATCATTTAACTTTTCTTATCAGTCACGGAAAGAAATTTACAGCACAGTATTTGCACATTTTAAAAAGGATTTTTAGGTCCAAGTGTTTGCCTCGTTGTTCCTTTTACCTAAATGGGATTTCTTTTCAGAGAGAGACTCCTACTTTTGATTTTGTGTTTCCTTTATCAGAGAGGAAGCTCATATTAATTATTGTTTCCACGTTTCATAAAGCATCTCACATTGTATGTGGTTCATGTAAGATGTACAATATGTTATCTGCCTCTTCTTTTCTCTCTCTTTTTTTTCTTTTCAGGGGAAGATTCACCCTAAGCTAACATCTGTTGCAAATCCGCCTCCTTTTTTCTTCCTTCCTGTTCTCCAAAGCCCCAGTACATAGTTATGTATAGTTGTAAGTTCTTCCGGCTCTTCTATGTGAAGCACCACCATAGCGTGGCTACTGACAGACAGGTGGTGTGGTTCTGCACCCGGGAACAAAACCCAGGCCACCAAAGCAGAATACGCCAAACTTTAACTGCTAGGCCATCAGGGCTGGCTCTTTAATTCCTTTTTTCACTCCAGCTCTTGTATTTGGGCATTCTTGAGGCTGGCCCTTGGCTTTTTATCTATTACCTTTATATACTGTTCATGATTTTATCCACTATTGTTAAATATTAAATTTGTACAAATGATTTAACCATTATATTTTTAATATGATATTTCTCACATAATGAAAAAAACAAAGCACATTTACTCAGTATCTCCTATGTGCCAAGTACTGATAATAATACTAAAAATATCTGCTTGGATTTCTCATAATCATCCCAAATCATTAGATTATCTTTCCTTCTAAACCAGATTTTCCTCTTGGTTCCTAACTTCTATTAAAGGCCAGATCGTTTTCCCAGAAATCTCTCAAAAGAAATGTGTATAAACTTGAAATTATCTTTCACAAACTTCATTCTAAATCAGTCAGTATGTTTTCTTTACTTAAGAGTGACTTATTAATTGCCATGTTGTCTCCCATGTTTGGCTTCTCAGCTCCGTCTTCATGCAGGAAACCAATCCCCAGTGTTAAATTCCTTCTGTTAGAAATATCTTAAATGTTTTCTGTCACTAACTCTCAGGGACAAGTGGATTATAGTGGAACAGAATAATGAGGCAGTGTCTTCCCCATTAATTTTCTCATTGATCTTTTTCTATAATTCAATCTCGGGAACCCATCCCATGGTGTAGCAGTTAAGTTTGGCATGCTCTGCTTCAGTGGCCCACGTTTGTAGGTTTGGATCCCAGGCATAGACCTATACCACTTGTCAGCCATGCTGTGGTGACCCAAATACAAAATACAGGAAGATTGGCGCAGATGTTAGCTCAGAGCAAATCTTCCTCAAGCAAAAAGAGGAAGATTGGCAATGGATGTTAGTCTAGAGTGAATCTTCCTCACCAAGAAAAAAAAAAAAGGAAGTTCATACACAAATACCTCATTTTCACAAAATGGAAATCTATTTTCATTTTCTCATTATAAAACTAATGTATATTCACGAAATTTCAAAACAGTACAGAAAATAGAAAGTGAAAATAAAGAGGCCTCTGCACTAAAAATCAAACATCCTGTGGGAGAGACAATAACTCAACAACAGCAGCCAGATATCAAAAGGCTAAATGTGACAGAGACAGACACAAGACTAAAGATTGGAGAGCTGTAGTCAAGGATGGGGGATACGAGGCGTAAAGTGCGCACCGGCAGCAATGAGGGAGGACCTCAAAGGAAGCTTTCTTATTTCACAATTGTCATCAAAGTGTGTGTTCTCTTTGGGCTTCTGAAAAGCATGCCCCCTGGTCACGTGCTCAGTCACTCCTCTCTGCAATTTTTCCTTTACTCAGAAAAAGTGGTGCCATCAGCCATCACAGAGCACAGACACAGACCAAAGTTCTGTGATGGACTTGCGCAACATAATTGAATCTTCGTGATGACCACAAAGGAAATAGATTTAAAACATCAATATCTCTAAATGTCTCTTACAATGAAAAACTTCTTCCTAGGCAACATGTGAAAAATGTGAGACTTTTAAACATTTTCTCAAATAACATCCTTAATTTCCTACAGAGAATGAATAACAACTACAAAAATGAATAACAGCAACACTACCAGGAAAGATAAAACAAAAATTGTTTTATCTACTAGAAAATGGGATGTCTGCCAGGCGCTATAACGTAGAATTTAATTGAATGGTAATCTCCCCCACTTGCCTTTTTAATGCATTACTTGATAATTCAGTTGTGGTAACGTAGACATTTGGTCATCATTTCCATTGAGCACATGGATAAACATCATTAGTTTTCTCTTTGAAGTAATCCTTGTATTTGAAATGATCCCATTTACTGATTTTTATTCCTTAGTGTACTTTGTAGACTGAAATGACTGAAAAATTAAAATTTAAAACTAAACTTTTAAAAATCATGATATTCTCCTTTAAATTTTTTTTTCCTCTTTTGTTGGCAAGAAAGAACCTTGTTTCCATTAGGCATTCTTCTCTAACAGGACACAGACCAGACCTATGTACCATGCCTCAGATTTTTAAGCTAATGATTTTATGCAAAGTTTTAAGTACTTAATCCAGCTCTCTACTTTGTGAAGACTTGAAGCCATCGGAGGGACCGAGATGACCTTTGGGACGTGTGACGGGGGCAGTGCTTTAGAATGAGCTTTGGACATGGAATCTAGAGACCTGGATGGTGTCCAAAACCCAACTTGTTCTTGGTCCGTGAATTTACAAAAGTCATTTAAAGGTGTTTAGCTTCACTTCCTCCTCCTCTTAAATGACTGTGATAAAATAGCCTATTTCACTGACCTAAGAGGAGTGTCACTCAAATCAACAAGCACTAGTTGCTAGCAGTCAAGAGCAAAAGTGTGGGCAGGTCCCAGGAAGAGGAATAAAGATCTTTGTAAATGTCAAAGGGCTGGATTCATGTGAGTTATTATGAGGATGCAGCAATACCTCGGCAGCACATTTGCCAAAGATGGCTGAGTTGAGACACCACAGGGAGGGGATATAACTACTCAGATCCTTAAAATGCTACTGCTTTTCAAGTCTCTTGCTTTGTCACTGATCAAAATATGACTATATACCTTCTAGTGAACTGTAATGTTACTTGTTTTCTGAAAGCTATATAACTACGAAAAGAGAAGTTTACTGCTAGCCTGACTCAGAGTAAGGTGGGAGAGAAGGGTCTTATCCTCTCAATTATAAAGAACGTAAGGCTCTTTGTGATCTGTCTTCTCCTTCCCTTCCTAGTCTCTGTCTCATCTCTCATTCTCCTTCCCCCAGTCCAGCCATCCTGCACTTCACTTCCCCAAGTATTCCAGGCATCTTTCTCTTCTGGGCCTTATATGCGGTTTTCTCTCTGTCTGAAGAGCTCTCTCCACTTTCTCATTTTCCTGCTAACTGTGAGTCAAACTTCAGGTCCCAGTTTGGGCATTGCTTCCCCTAGGCAGACATGTACTGGTTGCTGAGTTAGAAGATTCTGCTCTGTGCTACTGAGCACCTTCTGCTTTTACTATCACAGAACCTATAACATTTATTATAACTATTGGATTAATGTTCCCTTAGCTTCTCCAATAGAATTTAAGATCTTTGAAGGCAAATTTTACTTCCTATAGGTCATGAAGGCCATTGTATTTTCAGCCCTAGTGCAGTTCTTGGCAATATAAGATGTTTGACACATACTTGCTGAATGTATGATTGAATGGAGAATTGAATGACTGACAGCCTCTATGTTTCTGTTTATGTGGTCTTCATAGTTCAGAACTACTGTTCTAAGAGACTGCAGAGACCCACTCCTTGGTGGACATGGTCCACCATACTATGATTGCCTCTCTGCTTGCCACCGTGTCAAGTGGGTCATGAAGTCATGCTTTGGCTATAATCCAATTCTATATGAGAAATTGAGGGGGGGAAAGTAGCTATAGCTAAACCAATTGACAGTGTCATAAGCTAAGTAGGGTGAAGAAATAGAAGGATATAAGGAACTAGTGTGCATTTCCATATGTCACTAGCTAGGAGAAAACAGAGATGGAATTTAGGAGGCTGTTTAGGGGCTGGTAGACTCAACAGAGTGTCACACAATATAAACAGAGGGGCGTCATATCTTCAAATAATAGAGATATTTTCATTTGTTTTGTTTTTAAGCAAAACAGTTTCTCTGTGGGGACCAGAGAAACTCCTTGTCCTAATTTGTGTCCCTTAGTAACAAAGCCTGATGTGAGAATTCTTGTGCAAGTGATTTAGTAGGGAGTGCCCTCAGGAAAAACCTGTAAGAGAGTAAGGGAAGCAAGATATGAGGAGCCTGGACAAACATGAGGGCTCAGCTGAAGCCCAGAATCAGTCAGATCCCAGCTGAGCTCTGGAACCTGCATAGTAATGCAATGTCCCACATGGGTAAGGAGCTGACCTTTTGTTCCCCAGGATCAGTCAGTCATGAGTTGTACACTACCGTCTATGGAGATGGTGTTGTTTTCCAGGTGTATCAGGCCAGGTGGCAATTCTCAGGAGACAGGGGAATCTGAGCTGTTAGCAACTAATACTCAACAGTGGCTGGGATATGAGTGCACCAGCCAGGGCAGAGAAACTGAGCAGGGCACCAAGCACATCTACACTCATCAGCTCCAGAAACAGATTGTTTCAGGGCCGAGCCGACTATTCGAGAAAATGATTGAAACCCTCTCATATCAGTATAATACCTGAATAGGGTCAATTCCACTGACTGTGCCATTTCTTGTATTTGAAACTTTTGAAAAGAAAATAGAGTCAAGCTAATTTAATGTTACTAGAAAAAAATGTGCACTTTTTGCCATTTCTAGATTCCCACTAAAATTAACTTCTATGAATGTCAGCTCTATTGAATTTGTCTTGAAGCACTCCAAGAAGAAGATGAAGGAAAATATTCAAGCTATAGCAAATGAGATCGAATTTAGACATTTGGAAGACAAAGTGTATTATTAAACTCTAGGGCTTACTCACTCTGATAAGAATTGTTGTGAAATTACTTTTATTAGAGATTTACAGGAGGCTGTGTATTTAACTATCTCCTAAATGTAGTATAATATAACAGAATGAGCCCTGAATTGGATATCCAAGTTATGGTTCCCTACTAAATTAACTGGCCTTTTGACAGAAACGTAACCTCTCTAAAATCAATTTTATTCTAATGTAAAGTGATGAAGATGAACAATATAATCTTTCTGGTTCTTTCAGTAGTTCCTGATTTTATCTGGTAAAAACAAAATATTTATAAAATGCGTGCATTGGAGCTGTTGTTTCTAATATAAGACAGACAATTTTTTTCTGGGTAATTAATGTATTATCCTATCAATATTTAGTGAATAACTCATCTTTTCCTGACTCATTTGAAATGTCATAATTAAAGAATGAGTATTTATAATTGTATCAGTTCATGGCTCTTTTATTATTTATCAACTTATCTATTCATTTGCTGAAGAACTACTTTTTAAGCACCTACTATGCGTCAGTCACTGCCCTTCGTGCTGATTTATCTGTCAATTATAGCAGTACCACAGTATTTTAACTATTTTATAGCACATTTAAGTGAAATAAATTCTCCTTAATTACATTTCCTTTTACTTGCTATCTATTTATTACTCCAAATTAAGAGTCATTTTGTCAATTTTCAAAATTCTAGTTGGAATTTTATTTGACCATCAAGCAGTGTTCTTAATTTCCTAGAAGATTCAAACAAATTCCTAGTTTGTGGGTATTTTAGAATATATGTTCACTTTCTCCTTGCATTAGGAAGGTGTACATTGTATCTTGGAGTCTTTTTCCAACATTTTCAAAATGATATGGTTTCTAGCTACACAACATTGGTATGAGGTTGTAACAACTCCTAAATTTCAGTTCAAAATGAATCTCATTCTTTGCAGTTGGTTCATTTGTTTTCATTTCGATGTGATTGAGTAGGTTTAGGTAAGTATGTATTTACTTGACCATCTTTCCTGGGAGCTCATTTATGTTCTGAGAAAGGTATGTGCAGCAAAGGTTCTGGTAGTTTATCAAAAATCCATTTCCCCTTCTTCCTGGGCTGCATCTAGACTACCTTTCCCAGCCTCCCTTGCAGGTAAGTAACTGAGTCAAGCCAATGGAAGGTGAACTGAAGTGATGTTTGTAATGTTTAGGTTGCAGCTTTTAAGAAGTGAGTATCCTCCATTCTCTACACTCTTTTCCATTCTGCTGCCCTCAGGATATAAGTTGTGACAATGCCCTAGGGAATGGGAGAGCTGCACTATGAAAGGAACATTGAATTACCACAAGAAGACCAACTACCTGGTCTTTCATGGCTGGAAACCAAACTCCTACAATGTGTGAATCATTATGCATTAGGCTGTTTTTCTTTTCTGATCACAGCCTAGCCTCCCTTAGTAACACCACTTTCTAATTCTCTCACCTTGTTTAACTCAAGGCACTGTGGTTTCTATTACACATAAAATTTAGTTAAAAGATTTTATAGATGAATTATCATTCAAAACTCTATGAACAGGGGGCTGGCCCAGTGGCCAAGTGGTTAAGTTTGTGCACTCTGCATTGGCAGCCCAGGGTTTTCCCACTTTGGATCTTGGGTGTGGACCTAGTACAGCTCGTCAAGCCATGTTGAAGTGGCATCCCACATAGAGGAATTAGAAGGACCTACTACAAGAGTATATAACTATTTACTGGGGGGCTTTGGGGAGAAGAGGAAGAGGAAGAAGAAGAAGAAAAAACGATCGGCAACAGGTGTATGCTCAGGGCCAATATTTAAAAAGAAAAACAAAAAACTCCATGACAAGTGTTCTTTCCACACTGAGAATTAGAATGATATGGTGTCTTAGATTTGGTTTCCTGGAGTCAGACTCTGAGATGGGGAGTTGTGTGCAGAAGCTTAATTGGGAGATAACACACGTAAGCGAGTGAGAAAGGCAGGGTTGGGCAAAGAGAGAGGGTGACCACAACGCGGCAGCAACTGAATGCTTAGTCTAGGTCCTATAAGGACCTCTGAAACTGGGATGGCCCTTTGGTGTTGTCCCAAATTGAGGAGTGGGAATGAGATGTTTGCATTTCCACATGAACCGACGGACATGAGCAGAGCAGCCCCTTGGAAAGGTCATAACCTTGCTGGAAACAGTTTTGTGTGGCCTAGGACCTGTCCCAGTGAGTGCTATCAGCATCTGATATTTCCAGCAGTTAGCACATTGATGCTTGAAGACAGGAATTGGGGGAGTGACCCCACAGTATACAGTACCTATAAGCATGTAGGTAATAATTTACTGTATGATTCTTTTTAAGAATCCATATCTGGCAAATTTAATAAAAAGTAATGATTTAGTACCTGAGTAAAACTTTTCTGTTGGAGGGGATTTGATTAAATCAACATTCTCCAATGCATGGTATATGCACTGCAGGATATGGGCACTATCCATTGGTCATTCAGAAAGAAAATGTGAGTATGTTGCATAAAATACTTTTATATAGATATTGCATAACTAATTCATAAAAACTCTTAAAAACAGTTAATATAAAGCAGGCAAGTAGTACATGTATATCATTATAAATATTCGATTTACCATACTTCATATTTCATTAAGTCTATATTTCACATAGACTCTAAGATGAAATCAGTCAGAACATTACCATTTTATGTAACATTAGGAAAGAAAAGAATGCTGTTGGAAAAAATCCTAAGACACGGGAAAAAGAGTCCAGAATGACACATAAATTGATCACGATAGACGCTTGTTGCTTTGAAATTTCTTGAATCTACTCTAAGTTATTCACATTTTTTTTTTTTGGCTGTCATCGGTTTCATTACTTTGTGTTTGATAAGAACTAAAAAAATAACAGCACGGCTTTATTTGGGGACATCTTCCTTCCTTAGGATATGTAATATATTTTGTTGCTTTGCCAAAAAATATGGAATTGAGGTCATTCTTCCAAAGACAAATGTTTGCCTCACTTCTATTGGATTTGTGCTCAGTCACCCTGCTTTGTGCCTTACACAATGTCTTTTTCTTTCAATGTCCAATTACAGGGTAATTATTTTGAAGACTTTTAAATGACAATTAAACTCACTATTCACAGAACCAAGGCACATAACTTGAAATCATTAAACTATGAATAGCTGTCTGACTGTAATTGTGAAATGCATCCTGACTTTGGAACTATTAAAATGTGAAGAAAGTACATTTTTAAATGGATGAAGTCTAGTATGTTACTGTTTTGTGTTAATTTATATTAACTAATGAACAGTTCATTTATTAATTTATTAATAAATTAATTGTTATTATATTATGTTATTATACTAGCTATTGTGCAATAACATTTTTTCTTGAGAACTCTGGCTTATATTGCCAGGGGTTTATCTTACAAAAAGATTTAACAAATGGTTTTTTTAAGTAACATGTTTCTCTAGTTCATTTAAAGGATTTTTAAAATAAAAACCCAAATATGACATAAAATAAGGCAGACCTAACTAACAAGGATCCCAGCAGTTATTAAATGCCGTTTTCCAGAGAATTCCATATATCTTCTTGAGTTTGAATAATTCTAATAGACCATGCATTACTGCTTGGTTTCATAAGCTTCTTTACTCATTTTTTAACAAAACTTTCAGTTCAAAATATATCCATTACCTACTCTCCTAATTTTTTTGTTCCTTGTTTGCTCTGCCCCTCATAGATTCCTGATCTCAGATCATATATGAACAACAAATTACATTGCCAGTTTTAAAATACCACTATTATACAAGACTTAGAACCTATGGCCAAACCTCATTTGCGAACAATTGGATGACATATATTTCATTTTATTCAAGGTATTTTTTTTTGCCCCTGGCATAATTTTAAAAAATACAATCTAATTTAGGGAAAAATGTATAAATAAGAGGAAATTATTAGGTTTCAATATTTATATACTCATCAAACAAAAAAATAACTTTTTTGGTTAAAAAAATAGTGGCCTGCAAAACAACTTCCCTACTTTGGCTTATTGTCAAAAATGTTAACTAAAAGCATAAATAACTGTCAGTAACGAAAATTTCTCAGAATTTCTAAATTATTCTTGAACTCAAAATACACTCACAGAAAATATTTTACATAACTATGAAGCAGGGAAGTGTTTTCCCTTAGAATGTTTCAATTGGTTCCAGAGCGTGTTAGGAAGGCTTTTCCATCATGCTCTCACCCTGACAATGAAATAAACAACACTGCTTTTCAGTTCCACTGGCACTTTCAAGCTCTGGGCTCAGAAAGTGTAATTAAAAACTATTTGAAAGACTCATTTCACTGTTTACACATGGGAAGAAGCACGTCTTGTTCCAATGCCATTCCTAAAAAGACCTCCCCCACTAGTACGGAAAAATTTTCAAAGGTCATGATTGAATTAAGCACCTACCTTGTTTTGTACTTGGCTCATGCTACCAAGTCATCACTATACTCCTGAATTATATCACCAACTTTGTTTCCCAGAGACAGGCTCATGCCACCCTCTGAACTCCAGAGCAGATTTTAGACTCCGTCTCTTTAAAAAGTTCTTTCCATATTAAACAGCAATAAATACAGACTCAACTTGAGTACATGGTTTGGCAATCTGATCTTCCAGTTGCCTGGCTATTAATCTCATCCAAACGTATGTCACTAGCTGTTCTGATGCTATCAATAATAACGTAATGATTTCAGACATGACGCGGAATAAAAGCATACCCAGAGTTAGACAGCGACCTCAAAAGAAATAAACTAAGTGGAGCTACATTGATTTTTTTAAGAGAAGAAGAAAATCATACCATATAGAAAAGGCAAAAGGAGCAGGATTAAAACACATATTTCTATAATTCTAAGAATTGATCAAGAGGCAAATATTGCATATATAAAAGTGCATGGACTTGGTTGCACAAAATATTCATGTATTAACTTTATCTTGTTTTTTTCAGCTTTATTGAGGTGTACTTGACAAATGAAATTGTAATAAAGTGTTTCCCATGATGATTTGATATACATATACTTTCTGAAAAGGATTCTGACCATCTAGTTAATGAACATATCCATCACCTCATATATTTACCTCTTTTTTTTTTGGTGAGAATGTTTCAGTTCTACTCTCTTAGCACATTTCCATTATACAATACAGTATTATCAACTATGGCCATCATCTTGTACGTTAGATCTTCAGACCTTACTCATCCTATAACTGAAAGTTTACACCCTTTTAACATTATCTCCCTATTTACCATGCCCCCCAGCCCCTGGCATTCACCATTTCACTACCTGTTTCTATGAATTTGACTTTTTTTGTTTTTGTTTTTGTTTTAGATTCCACCTATAAGTGATACCAGGCAGTATTTGTCTTTCTCTTTCTGGCTTATTTCACTTAGCGTGATGCCCTCCAGGTAATCATGTCATCACAAACAGCAAGATTTCCTTGTTTTTTGAGGCTAAATAATATTCATTTGTGTGTATATATATATATATATACACACACACACATATATATGGTGGTATATATACCACATTATATTTACCCATTCATCTATTGACAGACGTTTATGTTGGTTCCAGACAATGACTATTGTGAATAATACTGTTATGAACATGGGAGTGCAGATATCTCTTTGAGATAGTGATTTTGATTCCTTCAGATATATACCCCAAAGTGGGATTGCTGGATCGTATAGTAGTTCTATTTTCATTTCTTGAGGAACCTTCATATTATTTTCCATAGTGGCTATACCTGTTCAAATTCCCACCAACAGTGTACAAGGGTTCCCTTTTCTCTACATCCTCGCCAGCACTTATTCCTGTCTTTTTGATAAGATATCATAAAAGTGTGAGGTGATAACACATTGTGGTTTTGACTTGTATTTCCCTGATAATTAGTGATGTTGAGCAGCTTTTATGTTTAAATTTATTTTCAGGAGAAATACAATTGACATATAACATTGTATAGGTTTAAGGTGTACAATGTGTTGATTTGACACATTTATTATATTGCAATATGATTACCACCATAGTGTTAGCTAACACCTCTATTATAGCACATAATTATCATTTGTTTTTTGTGGTGGGAACAATTAATATCTATTCTCTTAGCAACTTTGAAGTTTATAATACAGTACTGTTGTCTATAATCAGTATGCTCTGCGTTAGATATCTGGAACTTGTTTATCTACTGGTTGCAAGTTTGTACCCATAAGCAATATCTCCCAAATTCCACCCCCCTCCTAGCTCCTGGTAACCACCATTCTACTTTCTGTTTTTACACATTTGGCTTTTTTAGATTCCAAGTGATGTCATGTAAGTGATATCATACACTCTTCATTTTTCTCTGCCTGACTTATCTCACTTAGCATAGTGTCCGCAGGGTCCATCCATGTTGTTATAAATGGCAGGATTTCTTCTTTATCATAACTGAATAATATTCCATTGTGTATATATACCACATCTTCTTTATCCATTCATCTGCTGATGGACACAAGTTGTTTTTATATCTTCACTACTGTAAATAATGCTGCAACAAACACAGAAGTACATGTATCTCTGATGTCCTGTTTACATTTCCTTTGGATATATACCAAGAGTGGAATTGCTGGACCAAATGGTACTTCTAGTCTTAATATTTTGAGGAAACTCCAGACTGTTTTCCATAATGGCTGAACCGGTTTGCAATCCCAACAACAGTGTACAAAAGTTCCCTTTTCTCCACATCTTTGCCAACAGTTGTTATCTCTTGATGATAGCCATTCTAATGGGTGTGAGGTGATATCTCATTGTTGTTTCGATTTGCATTTCCCTGATGATTAGTGATGTTGGGAACCTTTCCATGTACCTGTTGGCCATTTGTATGTCTTTGTAAAAATATCTATCTAGGTACTTTGCCCATTTTTTAAATTGTGTTATTACTTTTTTGCTATGACTTGTGTGAGTTTCTTGTGTATTTTGGGTATTAACCCCTTATCAGATATGTGGTTTGAACTATTTTCTCCCATTCTATAAGACGTCTGTTCATTTTGTTGATGGTTTCCTTTGCTATGCAGAGTTTTAGTTTGATATGGTGCCATTTGTTGATTTTTGTTTTTGTTCCCTTTGCATTTGGTGTCAAATCCAAATAATCATCGCCAAGCTCAATGTCAAGATTACCCTGTATGTTTTCTTCTACAAGTTTTATGCTTTCAGATCTTACATTCAAGTCTCTAATCCATTTTTGTAGTTATTTGTGTTTGGGGTAAAACAAGGGTCCAGTTTAATTCTTTTGCATGTGGATATCCAGTTTCCCAACAGCAAGCACTTATTGAAGAGGCTATCCTTTCCTTGGATATGCTCGGCTCCTTTGTAAAAAATTGACCATATATGCATCAATTTACTTCTGGGCTCTTGATTCTCTTCCATTGAACTGTGTCTTTTTTTACACAAATACCATTCTGGTTTGATAACTACAGCTTTGCAATATGGTATGAAATCAGGAAATATGATGCTTCCAGCTTTGTTCTTCTTTCTCAAGATTGCTTTGTCTCTTCAGGGTCTTCTGTGATTCCATGCAAATTTTCAGATTTTTTTTCTATTTCTGTGAAAAATGCCATTGGAAATTTTGATAAGGATTGCATTGAATCTGTAAATAGCTTTGGGAAGTATGGACATTTTAACAATATTGATTCTTCCAATCCTTGAACATGGAATATCTTTCTATTTCTTTGTGTCTTCTTCAATTTCTTTCATCAAAGAATTTCATCTTTCAATTTCTTTCATTGTACAAATCTTTCACCTCTTGGTTTAAATTTATTTCTAGGCATTTTATTCTTTTTGGTTAAATTATAAATGGGTTTTTTTCTTAATTTATCTTTCTGATAGTTCATTGTTGGTGTATAGAAATGCAACTGATTTTTGTATGTTGCTTTGTATCCTGCAACTTTACTGAATTCGTTTATTAGTTCTAACAGCTTTTTGGTAGAACCTTTAGGATTTTTTTATATATGATATATCATCAGCAAACAAGGAAAATTTAACTTCTTCCCTTCCAATTTGAACGCCTTTTATTTCTTTTTCTTGCCTAACTTCTCTGCCTAGGGCTTCCAGTACTCTGTTGAATAAATCTGGTGAGAGTCTGGGCATTCACATGTTGCTCTTGAAATTAGAGGAAAGGTTTCAGCTTTTCACTATTGAGTTCGATGTTAGCTGTGGGCTTGTCATATACAGCCTTTATTACATTGAGGTATGTTTCTTCTATACCCAATTTGTTGAGAAGTTTTATCATGAAAATATTGTGAGCTTTCTCAAATTCTTTTATGCGTCTGTTGAGATGATCACACAATTTTTATACTTCACTTTGCTAAATGTATCACATTCATTGATTTGCATATATTGAACCATGTTTACATCCCAGGAGTAAATCCTACTTGGTCATGGTGTGTGATCATTTTAATGTAGTGTTGAATATGGTTTGCTAGTATTTTGTTTAGGATTTTTGCATCTATGTTCATTATGGATATTGGCCTATGGTTTTCTTTTCTTGTAATACCCTTGTCAGGCTTTAGCATCAGAGTATTGCTGGCCTTGTAAAATGGATTTGCAAGTATTCCCTCCTCTTCTAATTTTTGGAAGAGTTTGAGAAGGATCAGTATTAATTCTTTAAATCTTTGGTAGAATTCACCAGTGAAGCCATCAGGTAGTAGGCTTTTAATTTTTGAGAGGTTTTTGAGTACTGATTCAATCTCCTTACTTGATGGTGGTCTGTTCAGATTTTCTGTTTCTTCCTAATTCAGGCTTGATAGCGTGTGTGTTTCTAGGAACTTATCCATTTCTTCTGGGTTTACAATTTGTTGTCATATAAGTGTTCTCTATACTCTCTTATGATCCTTTTATTTCTGTTATCAGTTGTAATACCTCCTCTTTCATTTCTGATTTTTTATTTGCGTCTTCTGACTTGTCAATCTTGTTTATCATTTTTTAAAACCAACTTTGTTTTATGGTTCTTTTCTTTTGTCTTTCTAGTCCATTTCATTTATTTCCACTCTGGTCTTTGTTATTTTCTTCCTTATACTAACTTTGGGCTTAGATTGCTCTTCTTTTTCTAATTTCTTGAGATGTACAGTTAGATTGTTATTTGAATTATTTCTTTTTTTATGTAAGCATTTACTGCTATAAACTTCCCTCTTAGAACTGCTTTTGCTAAACCTGTAAGTTTTTGCATGTTGTGTTTCCATTTGTCTCAAGATATTTTTTTATTTCCCTCTTGATTTCCTCTTTGACTCATTGGCTGTTCAGGAGCATGTATTTTAGTCTCCACATATTTATGAATTTTCCAGTTTTCTTTTAATAATTGATTTCTATTCCATGCCATTGTGATTGGAAAAGATGCTGGATATGATTCAATCTTGTTAAATTTATTAGGACTTATGTGTGGCCTAACATATGGAAAATGTTCCATGAACACTCAAGAAAAATGTGTATTCTGATGCTCTTGGATTGAATGTTCTGTGTATGTCTGTTAGGTCCATCTGGTCTAACATGTAATTTAAGTCCAACATTTCCTGATTAATTTTATGTCAGGTTGATCCATCCATTGTTGAAAGTGGGGTATTGAAGTCCCCTGCTATTATTGTATGGCTGTCTATTTCTCTCTTCAGATCTGGTAATATTTGCTTTATATATTTAGGTGCTGTATGTTGGGTGCATAAATACTTATACTTATATCCTCTTCATGAATTGACCCCTTTATAATTATATAATGACCCACTTCATCTTTTATTACAGTTTTTGGCTTAAAGCCTATTTTGTTTGATATAAATATTACTAGCTTTGATTTCTTTTTGTTTCCATTTGTGTGGAATATCTTTTTCTGGCTGTTCACTTTCAGTCTATGTGCATTCTTAAAGCTAAAGTGAGTCTCTTATAGGCAGCATGCAGTTTAGTCATTGTTTTTAATCCAATCATCCACTCTGTCTTTTGATTAGAGAATTTAGTCCATTTACATTTAAAGTAATTATTGATAAGGATAGACTTATTATTGCCATTTTGTTAGTTGTTTTATAGCTGTTTTGTAATTCCTTTGTTCCTCTCTTCCTCTCTTTCTTTGTGAATTGATGATATTCTGTGGTAGTATGCATTGATTCCTTTCTCTTTAGCTTTTGTGAATCTACCAGGTTTTTGCTTTGTGGTTACTGTGATGCTTAGATGAAACATCTTATAATCATGACAGTCTATTTAAGATATAAGTCTGGGTCTCTTTAGAATTGTTTTTGTTTGGTTCTCTTTGGGCTTCTGGATCTGGATGTCTGTTTCTTTACCCAGTTTAAGGAAGTTTTTAACCATTATTTCTTTTACTAAGCTTTCTTCCCCTTTCTCTCTTCTTCTTCTGGGAGATGCATATATTGGTCTGTTGATGATGTTCCATAAGTCCCTTATGCTATCTTCATTTTTTGCATTTCTTTTCCTTTTACTCCTCTGATTGGATGAATTTCATGGCCCTGTCTTTGAATTTGCTCAACTTTTCTTCTACTTGATCTAGTCTGATGTTGAACCCTTGTATTGAATTTCTCATTTCAGTTATTGTATTCTTCAACTCTATGATTTCTTTTTGATACCTTTTTATGTTTTCAATCCCCTTATTGAAATTTTCACTTTGTTTATACGTTGCTCTCCTGACCTTGGTGAGCATCTTTATAACCATTATTTTGAACTCTCTATTGGGTAAATCACTTATCTGTTTTCATTAAGATTGGTTTCTGGAGTTTTATAGGGTTTTTTTTGGAAACGTATTTCATTGTTTGTTCACTTTTTATTCTCTCTGTAAAAGGAGCAGTTGATGCATGGTCTGATAAAGGATTAGCTCTACCAGAAATTCAGTCACTTTCTTTATGACAGTCTGATGACTCATGTACATTAACCAACAAAACTCAGTAGATGGATTGGAACTGGAATTCCCTTATGATCATTTCTAAAAGACTGAACAATTAAAATCTTACTAATGGGGAGGAATACAGGAGACTCTCTATGGGTTTATTTGTAGGTAAATATAACAAGTGAAAAAAGCGTTATTGGATTCATTCTGTATAATCAATTATACTGATCCAAAAGACACATTAAAAGAACCACTTCTTCTTTCAACTCATTATGTTTTAGTAATATATCACAATGCCATCTGTATGAATAGTATCTTTGTTACTGAAAAAGTTAATATATCCAGTTACTCCCTCAAATAATTTGTGTATGAGAAATAAAACCCCTATGCTGAAAGGCTACCATGTAACTGTTCAACTTCAGCCTAATCACAAATGCTCCTGTTTATTTTTTTAATATTTGATCTGCCAACTGCTTCATTAAATACTTTATATAATTAACTCACTTAATTATCATATATATTCCATATATTCTATTACTATTTTCATTGTACAGAAGAGAAGAGAGAGCCTCTGGTGGACAAAGTAACTTGCCTGGTGTCATACAGCCATTAAATGGGAGGGAATTTCAAACCCTTATCTGTATGGTTCTGAAACTTGTGGTCTTTACCATTGTGTTATACTTTTCTATCTCAGATCATTCATAAATTGAGCACTGTGTAAAGGTCGACAGAAATAATAAGACCAGAAGTTGCTGTCTCTAGGACTAGTTTTAAAATCTGTTAGCAGATAGATTAAATGTGACACTCTGTATGTGTCAGAATATGCCCACCTTCATAGAAATAAAGGAGAAATTGTGGCAAAATTCACTACCTTTTTACCCAAAAACTTCCAAGGACTTTCCAGACATATTCAAATAGCTCTTATTCTTTCAATTCTCAACCAAATACAAATGGAATCTTGTTATCAACTCTCCATGTCAATATAAATACATTTATATTTATTCTGTGCATTTATTCATATTTTCTCCCATATTTAGAGCACAGTGCAGTCTGGTTCAATCTGCTGGTTGTCATTCTGAACCTCTTTTATGGAGTATTTCTCCAACCTGGGAGGCAGATAAAGGAAGCTGGGCATTCTATTCACTGTCTCTACACTAAAGAATCCCTAAACAGATCAATGTCTATCCTGGACAGAAGATATATCTGTGCAGTTTTGTGCAGTTGTCAGAACAATGCATGTCAGAATAGAAAGTAATTTTATTACAGAGTTAGCTCTATTTCTGAAAGGTCATGGAGCATCTTCTAATGTTGAAGCACCTGAGGTTTTGAAGGCCTGATAAAGTTTCTTCCAATCTTTTAATTCTGTTTCTAGACATATCATGGAACAATAGTGAAATACTTCTCGTCTTGAATTCAGGTCCATATAGCCTTATGGTTGATTTAATCAGATATTAGAATTAAAAGACAAATAGATGATTAAATAAAACATTTTTAAAGGAAAACTGTATCCTTCTATATGAGATTTTGTTGAAGGTGTAAATGTTTTCAGAGCAGGTTGATTCATCCCTAATGAGGTGTACCAAGGCATGAATCGTAAAAAGCAGAGAGATAACAGAAAACGAAACTCAATGGGATATATAATAGTCTCCAAACTAAGAAACCATCACGTATTTAATCCCATTTTCTCTCTTAAATCACCATGTAGATATGGGAAAATCATTTTACCTTAGTTTCTCCTCTGTGGGAGAATAGAAGTGCTTGAGAAAAATGAGGGGAAGTCTGATTCATGAAAACTATCACAAAACCTTTGGACAGCTAAATGTTTCCAGTATAAAAAGTACAATCACAAACCCACACTTGGGTAGACTAAGAACTTTTCAAATAATTTGCACCAGATTGGAACAATGAGTAGATTCAAATCAATACACAGAGAAAATTATCTTGGCAGTGATGTTCTGGCTAGAAAAGCCTCTATTCCTTGGTGGCCAAAGTGAGTGAGAATTATAAAATGAAAATGCATATATGTATGGAACTCCAGCCATATCAAACAGCTTGAATTTCTCCAATTAAAAATGCTCCTTTTCCCTTGAGAATATTCTCTTTCATCTTCTGCCTTGTTGTTGCCTACTTATTCTTTAGACTATAACTCTGTTTTCATCTTCTTAGCCAAGCATCACTTGATACCTTGTTTAGAGGTGTTCTATTTGGTGTTTCCGGATCTCTGTCTGTGCCTGTCTCTTGTAACATATCCTACACTGAACTATTCATTCTGCTTCTCTGTCCACTTCACTAGATTGACAGTTCCTAAGGGTTCAATATTTTGTTTTAACTGTTTTCATTCCTAGTATCTAGCACAGTTCTTAATGCATGACAGGTAGTGATAAAAAAAGGAGAAGTAAGAAAGGAGAGAGAGAGAGACAGGGAGGGAAGGGAAGAGCAGGAACTGAAATAGAAGAAAGAATATCTTAAAAGGTCTTTAGAGAGTAAGAAAGATTAAATCCTCTCAGATTTTTTTCCTTAACAGCTATAGTCCTTCTTCTGAAAAGAATGGAAAGAATTGTCCAGTGAGACTCTCCTTCCTTAGGCTTTCCCTAAGGCAGAAGTTGCAAAGCATGCCCACAAGGAATATAGTGATTTTATTGTAAAATTATCTGGTTCTGTATGTAAAAATGCCTAGTCTTCCACAAGCATGCAGTAGATCAATTTATCCCTTAAGTGTCACACAGAAGATACACCGATAGATTATGTAATATTTTTGTAGTACATTTCATTTAACGCATCTATATTAAACATCTAAGACTAAGAAATGAAAATACGATGGAAAAATAATGTATATTCTGTTATTAGTATGAATCAAGATAACATTAAGTATGAGGTTTTAGTCTGTGTCTGTGAATATGTGTATATATGCCTTAATAATTAATATGATATGATAGTATATTATATTGGGGGGAATGCATATGTTTTTGTCGAAGTAGAAACTGTAAAATAACAGCATTATACTATAATCTTAGTTTACATTCAGGAAACTTGAGACAACAGTTATTTATCTACCATAACAGAGATACTCCCATGCCTGAATAACTTTTCTCTTTTATTATAACTCAAAAATAAAGAAAATAATTAGAATCAGTTATTGTTTAACCAGAAATAAAACCCATCTCAAGCTTACTGTTGGGAAGAAGAGACAAAGTCGTAGATGTTCTGCTTGAATACATATTTTGACACTTTTCAGCTGAACTTTTCAGTTTTCTGGGGATACCACTGGGATATGTGTGCCAAAAATTTTATGCTCCCTTTTGTAGGATCAGAGTGGTAAGCTGGATGTTTTTAGCCAACCAAAATTGTTCTCCAAAAGAGCTCCATTATCTTTCCATTGTACCATACAGTAGAAAATTCTGAAAAAATGTATGTGTATCTATAGAAAGTGCTATTTGTCTCCTTCCTATGTATGGATCCAGATCCACATCAAAATACCAACTTCTTTCCATGATACTGCAAATGGCATCTTCTTAATTTCTTCCTGAAATTTTCCCGTTTCATCTTGGATGTGTGTGGTATATTGACTAATCATAGACTATGCTCTTTGAGGATATTTGTCAGCCTCTAATTTTCAATTAGATAGCAAACTGACCTACTCAGTCCTGAGTGTGAGCTTAGGTTCTAAATAGTGGGCCTTCTTCTGGGATAGTGCATTACATCCACATACCAAGATTTCAACACTTATGCCTGGGGACCCTGCCACCATCTACCAGAGAAGCACTCTCAAGCTTTGGGGCAGATAGGCCCATCTATAGTGTCAGACAATAAGTTCTTAAACTTATTACCAAAGAAACACTGGTCACCTTAAGGAGAAAGCTGCAAACATGTAAATTCTGAAAAATTTTTTCTTTGGTTCTTGTACCCCTATACTTTGCCAATTGCTCTTTGTCTAAAACTGCTTGCCACACTATTTTATCCTCCTGGTTTCCATTTTCACCTGGATGGTGTGTTTACATATGATATTGAGTATTTCTTGGAAAAAAACATCCAGTCTTTCTTTCAGATACCTTTCCTTCCCCCTGCTTCTCTCCCCAAAATGGTATCCAGGTATGGAATAGGGGAAGAAAGCTGTGAACTTTATGTGACACCAAAATATAAGTGTAGGAAGATTGGACTCCTCAGTAGCTTCCTCTCCTACCCAGGTGATGCGTCTTGCCTTGCTAGCACTTGCAGCTTGTTTGAGACTAGTATAACTTGCAAGCTCATCTTCTGCCTTCCTTGTTTTCCATCAGACTGTGACCAGTAGCTCCCCCTTAAGCTTTCTTGTAGAGTTGCCACACTTTGCCACAGAGTTTCATCCAGGCCTGAGGTTAGTCACAGAGCATCCATGCCACAAGGAAGCTAACGGAAGTTAGGACTGCTCAGAACCAGAGCTTTCCTTTGCCGTGCTGCTGTGTTAACTTGCGCCCCAGGTAAGTGACCTCTTTCCAAGGTTCAAAGCAGAAAGTAAGTTATATGCTCTACTCTCCCAACCCTCACTATTTAGCTAAGGCTCATCCTCCACTCTCCAGATTTGTCCTAGAGAAAGAAAAATCAAAGCACTGATGTTTGACCTTCTTATTCTCCTTTCCCCCATCAGTCCCAGGGTCAGAAAAACAGTAGACTTTTCTTTTCATTTCCCGTATTCATATCCTCCTATCAGTAAGCAGCAAGACTTTTTACTGAGTAGAAATATCTTCTCTGCATACTCAGTGCATAAGAGGGGAGGTGGATAAAAGTATTGGGAAAATCCTCTCAAGATCATAGCTTCAATTTCAAAGTTACTGTCTAAAATGTAAGTAGCAAGGCAAATTTATTGTCTTTTAACCCTCCATGTCAAAATAAACTAATTTTGCATTGTCACTTATATTTTAGAAAAAATTCACATAATTTAACTTCTATTTCTAAGTCAATAAGGTCATCTTTGACTCAGCACTCAACTGAGAGCTTATCCCTCTATTGTTTCAGTCTTGGTTCTTGCAATATCAAGTACCTGGGGGAGCTGGGGCCATATAAAAAGGCTTTCCCATCACCTAGGATAACCAAAGTCGCAACAACAAATGATGTCTGAGAGAGATCCAAATGGGAGATCAGGAATGGCATAGCTGATCTATTCAATCTTTTTTTTTTTTTAAGTCAGACTTATTGAGATAGAATTCACATACCATACAATTCACCCACTTAAAGTGTACAATTCTTCGGTGTTTTTTGTATATTCACAGATACGTGCAACCATAATCACAGTCAATTTCGGAATCTTTCATTGCCTAAAAAACAAAGCTCATGCCATCGAGGTGTCACTTCTCTATCACCTCTCATCCGCCTCCCCCAGGCTTAAGCAAAAATCTACTTTTTGTATCTACACATTTCCCTATTTTGAACTTTCATATGAATGGAGTCATACTGTATGTGGACTTTGGTAACTGGTTTCTTTCACTTATCATAATGTTTCCAATGTTCACTCAAGTTGTAACGTATGTCAGTACTTCATTCTTTCATGGCCCAATATTATTCTATTGTATGGATGTATCACATTTTCTTTATTCATTGATCTGTTGATAGACATTTGAATTGTTTCCATCTTTTGGAAATTGTTAACAATGCTGCAATAAACATGGGCATACAAGTATCTGTTTGTGTCCCTGTTTTCAATTATTTTGGCTATATACCTAGGAGTGAAATTGCAGGAGATGGTAATTCTACTTAACTTTTTGAGGAATTGACAAACTGTTTTCCACAGAGGTTGTGATATTTTACATTCCCACCAGCAGTATACAAGGCTTCTAATTTCTCCACATCCTCACCAACGTTTGTTATTTTCTGGTTTTTTGATCAAAGCCATCCTAATAGATGTGAAGTGGTATCTTGTGGTTTTAATTTACATTTCTCTAGTGATGTTGAATGTCTTTTCACGTACTTATTGACCATTTGTATATCTTTGGAGAAATGTCTATTCAAGTCCTTTGCCTATATTTAATTGAGTGTATGTTTTTTGCTGTTGTTGAGTTGTAGGAGTTATTTGTGTATTCCAGATATTAATCCCTTACTAGATACATGATTTGCAAAAATCAGATTTATAGTTTTAGCTCTTAAATTTAAGTTTCTGTTCCATTTTGAGTTAATGTTTATATATAGTGCAAACTTCATTTTTTTGTATCTAGATATGCTTTTGTCCCAGAACCATTTGTTGAAAAGACTATTCCTTCCCACTGAATGGTCTCGATACCCTTGTTGAAGATCAGTTGATCTGAGAAGAGGGGATCTTCTTTTTGACTAAATCAGATTATATATTGCTAACTATTTGTGTTATAGAAGAATAGCTTCAAAAGAAAAATCCTAAAGGACATTCTATGTGTCAATTGGTGACAGACTATACAGATATACCAAGAGAAAAATTAGTGGCAAAACTATTTTCAGAGAAGATAATTCTAACCATTTTAGCTTTGTGATTCATTTGAGGAGAAGTTAATTCTGTAAGAGCAGTGGACAATTAGGCATGTATAGAATGTAGATTTGGCTCCTGACAAAATAATATGTTTTTCAAAATCAGAAAGTGAATGTGTCTGCAAACTATCAGTAATATGATCATAACCAAAGCTTTGACTCTCAAGCAAGGAATATCTTGCCTCAGAGTATATAAGCAACTCATGTGTAATTTCTACTGACAATAAAATTACAACATAACACAGATCTTTGTCAGCAATATCATGACTACTTTAAATGTGAAGGTCATAACATGAAATACAAGGTGACAAATAACTGAAACTCTTTTGATAAACATGTTCCACAGTACTTCAGCAAGATCTGAATACTCATCAAAAGATTGCTATATTCAAATTAGAACCAATAAGCAAAATTTGAATGTTTCCTAAAAAGAATTCTTAGAACCATTCATTATGAATTAATACAATTTAACTTGTGTGAATTAAACAGTATAGTAATTGGGGGGGGGTGGGTTTGAGTATTTTAAATTCTTCAGCTATAGTTAGCATCATAGTGAAATGAAAGTTCTATTCTCCTTAATCAGAGAACCAAGACAGTAAACTTCACAGCTCTCGGGAACAATTATGGGCACATGAGTGTGTGTGTGTGTGTGTGTGTGTGTTTAATTATCACTATTGGTGAGCAAAGATGAAAAATAGAGGATCGTTTCAGTTTGTTTGTATGTTTATATATATGTGGTCAAATGCCAAGAAAAACTCAAATAAGTAGTTAGGTTGAAAACTGCTACTCCTAACAGAGATTTACACATGTACCAAGAAAACTTAGTGAGTTTTAAAACTAGTATATAATATTTAGGCTTTACATGGACACACTTATTAGCTTAAATACTTCTAATCAGTGTTAATGAGTGTACGTATTCAATGAACATCCACAGAAATACCTCTGCCTGATTTTCTTGGATGAAGTAAGCACTTCACTAATCTTAATATCAGTGCTCTCCCACTGGTATGCGGTGTTTGTAGTTAATAACTTAAGAAAAGCAACACTGCCACCAAAATGTCTTCCCATATCAATCTGGCAACACTAATTGCTGCCTAGATTCTAAGATAGTTTGAAGAGAAAATCTCAGGTGTTTGTTTTCTTATTTTTTTTCTATTTTATTCTGAAAGAACATTTAGCGGCACAATTCTTAGGAAGACCTGAGTAAGCCGAAGTCAACATAACTACTCGATTACGACAAAGTCTAAAGTTCTGAAGTATTCTTTCAGCATTCTTACGAGGAACATGTCGTTTCCTCTGTTCCATGTCTGAGGGGATCCTTCACACATATCCAACCCTGCCAGAAGCGTGTGGATTCTGATATGAATATAAACAACCTTAATGAGTTTAAGCTATGTGGCTTTAAGTGGTCTTCTTAATTTCATTCTGGATATTAGAGTTTAGGAACGAAGGAAGTTGGGGTGAGGTGAATAGGAGAGAGAAATTGAGTGAGTCAACTTAGTCCATATTGCTCTTCCTTGCAGGTGGTGGTAACCATGTGATCAAGATATGGACAACGATAAAGGAAAATTTCTGGGTGGACCTTCTGGGAAAGCCTTATAAAAGGGATGAGCTCAGCTGGCATGGAACTTTGGATTTTTCTCCTTTAATTTTGCCTATTCATTCCTGGGAAATAGACACAATATTTGTGGGAGCAGCAGCCATCTTGTGATCATGAGAACAAAGGCCACATGCTTAAAAAACGACACAACAGAAAATAAGAAACTAGGTCCCTGGGCATTTGCAGTTGCCCTAGAGCCTAACTGCAAACATCTTGCCATTTAAGACACTAAGCTGCTCTCAGTTTAAGCAACTGGAGTAGAGTGTTATGTTTCTAGATCTAAATATAATTTTAAATTATATAAGAGATGGGGTGCCTGTCCCCAATATATTTAAAAAATTTATTACTAAACATTTTAGAGTAACTTCCACTATCACCTTTGTTCTGGTCTGGAAGTCAAAAATTGCTTTATATGTTGGTCTTGCCAAGTTGAGATGTAAGAAAATCTTATTAAACTTACTTGTCAATAAACGCCCCAAATCAAGGAATAAAATAACTGTGATGAAAGTTTAAAGTTAGTCTGAACCTGAGCATTAAGGAGGACTGCAAAGGCAAGTGCCTGCTGCTATGACAAAGCCCCTCAAGGCCATAGCAGAATGTTCTGGCCCTTATGGGTGTATTTGTATTAAGGAGTGTGTGGAGTGTGTGTGTGTGTGTGTGTGTGTGTGTGTGAGAAATATAACTACAAAACGTGGAAATAGACATTGAGTAAATTTGCTTTCTTGTGACTGTATGAACATAAATATTTAACCAAGGTAAATGATATAATCTATGAGAACCTCCTTTTCATGGAAAGATTTATTACTTCCGCATTAGATTGTTTCTCCAGATTTGGGGAGAAGGCATTTTTCTTCTACTCCTCTGGGATCCATGTTAGCATGATGGTAAAATGAGAATGAGAAGGGATTTATACTTTCAAGTCATTTTCACTTCTGCCTCTCTCCATCCCATTCCCCACCCTCACTCTCAGTTCCCCTATCCCTAGGGTCCTTATATTTTCTCTCTCCTCTTTTCCCATCTCCAAAATGAAATCAAAGATCAATGTAAGATTTGAACCTGGCTTGCTTGGCACTACTGAAGGGTCTTTAACAAGACCTTCTGAGTTAATGGGGGTAATAGAATACCACTAACTTGTCTCAAACCAGCACTCGGACTGGACACTTTGAGCTGCAAGCTACATGATTTCCTGCAGCATCACAGTAATACCATAGGTCCCAGGATTAGCCATCCATTTGTAGCATCCTGTTTAAATTTCTGATGCCTAGTTCTTCCAAGTTGCAGAAGAAGGAAAACAAACAGAACCAGAATTTTCAACCATGATTGAACATTAGAATTGCCTGGGGGTGTTTCTCTTGAAAAAATGATGCCTGAGCCCCCAATCCATACCAATAAATTAGAACAAATACTGAAGCTCAGACTTTAATTTTTATTTACTTTTAAGCTGATTTTCATAAGCAGATAAGGTAGAGAACTGTTGATCTAGAAGCTAAAAAGGCAGTTACAGGGATTCTGGGCTCTGGGCTAGAGTTATTGGTATGGACAATTATGGCTTTTGAAGTGTTAGACTCCTTGCCTTTTAATAAGTGTTTCCTATCACTATCTGCTTAAAAATTGTCCATGATACACCCATTGCTCTAAGATAAGCAAATTTCTAAGCATGATTTCCTGATCTCTTCATTCTCCCATAGGCAATTTATGATCCAGCCATTCCACATTATTTTTTGTCTTATCTACCTTTCCCACTAGACCATTAGCTCTTGGAGAACATGGACTCCGGCTTCTCATCTCTGTAGACCTGGGTATAGACCAATGCCAGACACAAATAAGGGACTCAAAAATAATTCCAGAATTGGGTGGGTTTGTCTGATCATCTCAATTGGTCAGTAAGCCAATCTGAAATGAGGCTTACATAATACATGTTTTCGTGGACAACTGTCAACTTAAATGTATGAATAGACAGATAAATAGATTCACTCGTTCAACATTTATTGTGAAGCTCCCATAAAGTAGACATTGTGCTAAGACCTGAGGACACACTACCAAGAGGATATTAGTTGCCTTTAGGAAACTCCCTTTTTGGGGGCACGTCATTTGTAAATACTGAAAAGCAGGCAAAGATGTGAGAAAAATATGTTTGGGTTCAGCATAAGAAATACTAAATATAGACACTAGATTAACTATTTCACATTTATGCTTAATTATCACATAATATAATAGTAAAGATGTTGTTAAATATATGTCAGGTTGACTTTGTTGTAAGTCTTATGTAATTATAACATACGCCTCTGCTAACATGTTTTTAGTGTTTTAGTCCCCATATAGCACAGCTGTTTGCAACAAATAGATTCAACTACTTGTTCCTGAGGACTCTTCCATAATTACTACAGGGAGTTTTATCCCTTATTTAAGAGAGTATATTTCAGAGGGGTTAAATAAATTAAAAAGGTAGATTAAATGAAATATCCTAGGGAGAAAGGCATATGAGTTAATGATAATTCAATAATGCACGTGTAAATAACATGGGAAGATGGGAATGGAGGGCAAGAGTTGAGTGAATGCACAGTAAACTTCAATTATATTTAAAGGCGCCCTAGGCACTATTTAGAAATGGAGTATTAAAGGAAAATGTTTGCCTTCAATCGCCAATTACTCCTTTTTCTCTCTTTCTAGCTAATATACTATAATCAGAACTTACAATGATGATGACTCTGACTGAGTTATGGGGAAAGGGAAGCAGTGGTTAAATGTAATATCAAAATATTAAAATAGATTAAAGAGATGCAGCTAAATGTTGGAATGTGTTTGGAAATAAAAGAGTTTATAGCTACTCAGAGCCATACTATATTTAATAGTTTTAGAAACGTGGACAGAATCCTCTGAGCAAAAAGAAATGCCCTCTAGTATTCCATGCCTGGAGATGTATCTCTTTAGTTATTGAATATGTTTTACTTTTCAAAGTTATGTCAAATTACACAACTCTTTAGGGCTTAATCAAAGTTCTGAATCAAAGTTCTGGCTCAATGGGGAGAGTGTAGGGCAGAAGGGACCCTGGGCACCGGAAGCAGTGAGGACAATCCAAAGACGAAAGTGCTTGTATGGGCAAGGATCAGACCTCTGCCTGGAGGGAGAGCTGACCTCCTGCAGTAGAGTGGTGGCCACATCAACTGCTTGCTGATCTTTTACAGATCAAAATTGTCAACCAAACGCTCTGTAGTGAACCCAAGCTGCCATTCTGTCTCCTCCCAGAACTGCTTTTGACTGAAATGAATTTCTTTAAAAAAAAATAGCACAATGCAAATATCTTTGTCACTGGTGGTGACATTGTGGCTGTCCAATTCGAGCTTGCTCCTGGTCTAACATCTTTTGAAACTTATACAAAAAAGAAGAGAGTGAACACACAGGGCCCCATTTCACTTTGAGCAATATATTTACTCTGTGGGGATCAGGAAAGCAAAATTAGAAAGAGATGAAGGCTTTGGTTAGCCTGCGAGGCCCGCCTATCCTTCTGTTTGATTGGCTTGCTTTTCATTCTCTGAAATATAACCTAGGGCCTTATAATCAACTAGCTGCTTCAGTTGAAATATGGTCTTGTCACTAGGAAATGTACTTCCAATTCCCAAACAGAACTTGCTGGACAGTAGTACAATTACATTCCAAAGCAACATACACACTTGACATGTTGCAAGTTAAAAGAGACATGTTTTTTATCCCTTGAGTTAAAATAGAATTGAAGGAAAATATGACCAAAGGCTTATATAAAATGACAAGGAAGAACATGGTAAAACTCTTGTTCTTCCCACAAAGTTTGTCTTAGAGGAAATGACTCAGAAATTACTTTCTTTCACAGTAGAGATGTGTTGCTTTGTGGAAATGATGCCTTTCAGAACAATGGAGCACAAAATAGATTCTGTAATACTCATTCAGCGGATATAGATTTCCTGGCCCAGAGGTGGGCTCAACAAGTGTCACCAAGTGACACGGGCTCAGATTTTAGTTTACTAGTCTCTAGGAAACCCACTTTTAGGTGTGAAGCTTTTGGAGAAGCCAGGCAAACACTACTCAGTCAGCTGATGAAGGTTTACACCAACAGTTTATAAATCATGTTGACAGTATGTACCTTTGATATGATGCGATGAGAATGGCACTTTACCTCTGTGGTTTTCCTCCCCTAAATCCATGACCTCAGTCTAAAACATCAGTCAATTCCCAATTGAGAGATGTTCTACAAAGTACCTGACCATTACTCTTCAAAACTGTCAAAGTCATAAAAACAAGGAAAATCTGTAAAACTGTCACAATGAGGAGGAGCCTCAGAGGACATGAGACTAAGTATAACTTGGTGTCCTGGATGGGATCCTGTGACAGAAAAAGGACACCAGGTAAAAACTAAGAAAATCTGAATAAAGTATGGACTTTGGTTAATAATAATGCATCAGTATTGGTTAATTAATTGTGACAAATATAGCAAGTCAGATGTTCATAATAGGGGAAACTAGTATGGGAATATATGGGAACTTTGTACTTTCAAACTTTCTGAACTCTCCCTACTATCTTTGCAACTTTTCTGTAAATCTAAATCTATCCTAAAATTAAAAGTTTATTAAATGTGAAGCTGGTAATTTTTTCCTGTGCTAATGTTGTGTTAATATTGCAAAATTCATTTTACAGATGAGAAAATTGAGAGTCGTAGAACTTAAATGATTTGAGCTACATGACTGCACACATAAGTAGAGGGATAAACATACGGAATCAAGTCTGCTCATTTCCAAGGGCAAAGCTCTTTTTACCATGTTTAATGCCTGGGCTTCTTACAAGGGTTTGGAAACACATTCTAACTGGTGTAGGGGAGGAAGACATTACCTCTACCCTCTCTGGGTTCGTCTGGCAGGAGAATGAATTAAATTCACATGAAACAGAATAGCAGGAGAAAATTAAACGAAGCTTTATAACATGTATACATGGGAGAGCCTCAAGCAAGCTGAGCAACTTGCCAAAATGGCTGAAGTCCCCACCTTAAATATCATCTTCAGCTAACGACAAAGGAGGATGTTGGGGGTGGAGGGGCAGTGGATCATGGGAGATAATCACACAAGTACAGTAAACAAATGCAGATTTAAGTCCTTGCCTTTGGCGTTGATTAAGAGTTTCTAGAGATAAGGTCATTCCCCCTTCTTCCTGGTACAGAGAGGGAGACATCTTTACAGATGGAGATTTCCTTTACAATGTAAATGTCTCCTAACAAAGGGCAAGTAAGTTCCACTCCTCAGAGCCTCCTTTCCTGTTTGCAGTTTATTAAAAGTAACCAGCCCCAAATCATCCTTATGCCAAAGAGACATATCTTGGGGTGGCCAATGCCAGTCCTCCACACTGGCAACTTTACAAGTGTGGCTCACTCACTCACTTCCTTTAAGTCTCTGCTCAAACCTCACCTCCTCCAATGAATCTACTCTAAGCACTGTATTTAATAAGGCACAGAACTCCTGATTCCCCTTAATCAGTTGTACTTTCTTTTCCCATAACACTTTTCATCTTTCAACATACCTAGTAATGTACTTATTTATTACCATGCTTGTTGCCTACTGTCTATTTTCCCCCACTAGAATGTAAGCTAAGGAGATCACAGATCTTTATAATATTCACTGATATGTCCTGAGCACAGAAAACAGTGCCTAATGCACAGAAGATTCTTATTAAATGTCTCTTGAATGAATGAATCAACCAATCTCAGTCTAGTCAGAATTTCTGGGGAAATATCTTCTGCTCCTTTTCGAGTAAGGACTTTGTGTAATCTCAATTCACATGATTCATTCTACAGTGGTGGCAAATTGCTTCATTTTGTTCAGCTTCTTCATTTTAACTTACCTATTTTAGACTACAACGTGTGCCCCTGACCATCTTTTCTGTATCTTAGTTTTTGTGCTTTTGACTCTTCACTCCTCTGAGTCCTTCTCCTGAACTCACATTGCTACAACTAACTACAAAAAAAGACAAGAAATAACAAGTGTTGGTGAGGGCATAGAGAAAAGAGAAACCTTGTACATTGATGGGAATGTAAACTGATACAGTCATTGTGGGAAAAAGCATGGAAGTTCCTCAAAAATTTAAAAATGGAATGCCCAGCAATCCCACTTCTGGGTATAGATCCAAAGGAAATGAAATCATTATCTTGAAGAGATGGTGGCCCTCTCATGTTCATGGCAGCACTGTACATAGTAGGCAAAATATAGCAAAAACTTAACTGTCTGTCAATGGGTGAATGGATAAAGAAAACGTGATGTGTATATACAATAGTATATTGTTCAGCCTTAAAAAAGAAGGAAAGCCTGCCATTTGCAACCACATGAGTGAACTTGGAGGACATTATTCTAAGTGAAATAAGCAAGACAGAGAATAACAAGTACTGCTGAATCTCACTGATACGTGGAATCTAAAAAGGTAGAACTCACAGAAGCAGAGAGTAGAAGGGTGTCATGGGCGGGGAATGGAGGAGATGGGGAGATATGGCTCAAAGTGTACAAACTTTCAGTTATAAGCTGAATAATTTCTGAAGATCTAATGTACAACATGGTGACTATGATTAATAATACTGTACTCTATACTTGAAATTTGCTAAGAGAACAGATGTTGTGTTCTCATCACAAAAACAAGGTAACTATGTGAGGATGACGGATGTGTTAATTAGCCTGATTGTGGTAATCATTCCACAATGTATACATAAATCAAATTATAATGTTGTACAGCTTAAATATATACAATTTTTATTTGTCAATTATACATAAATAAAGCTGGAAAATAAAACTAAAATAAAACTAGTGTCAGTAATCACCAGTACTCAATTATATCAGCTTAACACTTGTTATTCTGAAATAAATTTTTATAACATCAAACATCTTTATATTTTCATATAGCCTGTAAAATTAGGAAGTCATATCTCATTTCTTTCTGTATTTCTAAATATTTGTCTGCAGGAACTGAAATTGCCACGGGTTACTGAGGAACCCTAAAATGTCTCAGTCTTCTCCTCTTTCACTCATTGCTTTTCTCCTGCTGTTGAAATTAAAGAACATTTCTCAGCAACGTGTCAGCCATTGTTGTGTCCCTTTTCCCTGATGCAGATATATGAGAAAACCGTAAATGAGTGTGGTTAAATAAGTTGTAAAATCTTTATGTCTAAAGGGATTAGCTGATATGTACTGGTACATTATTTACCATGTTCATTACTTCTGCTGTTGAAAAGGAACGGTTTGGGTTTGGAGGGAGGGAGGAACACTGTCACCTCACTTCCCTTGATTAGAAAAATTTTGTGGAAGCTGTTGCATTTATATGCAACAATAAAAATATTTAGGAATTAAGTTTGCCTCTGAGGTTTAATTTGCTGTACCTCTCCTCCAGCATAGTCAGCTCGATGTGTGTGTATCATCAAAGCCCCTCCATTAGCTGCTTAGAGTCTAAAATGAGGATATTTTGAGCACAAGACAAAGCTAACGTTATAAGACCTTCAGACTGACCATTTGCCATTGATACTAAAAATGGAACCTAATGATCTATAGGATCTTTTTCAATTGTAATATTCATTTTTCATGCATTCAACAAGTGGTTATTGAGAAATTACTATACAAGAGGTTGTGAAAAGCACTGTGGGAGATAAGCAGATAAAACAAGAACTTTGCCCTCAGGTAGCACGCATGCCAAATCTCTACAGATAAAGCAAGGTAGAAAGTATGCACCGCGAAAAGGACATAAAAAGTACAATAGAGGATATCTCAGGAGAGAGAGGAAGAAGTAAGGGACACCTGCTAGAGGAGTTTGAGTAAGACCCTGAAAGACAGATAGAGTGGAATCAGGCAGGTTGCGGTATGGAAGGCCAGTGACAGAGATATTTATTAGGTATGAAGACTCGGGTGAAAACGAAGTCATGGGAGTATACACTTAACACAGCGAGGAAGCATATGTGGATGAAGAGGAGAGTGGGTAGTTGAGATCACCATGGAAAATGTCAACATTTAAGGAAATGGTGAGAGTGGACACCAGTAATTAGGCCAAAATAGAAAGGAAACCAGAAAAGATTAGTTACCTATAAATCAAAGAAGGAAAGAGTCTAAAGAATGAAAACAGTAATGTTAGATGTTTGAGAGGGGTCTATCTAGTGAGTAGTGAGATGAGCCATTGGATTAGTGATTTTTAGTTCACCTGTGATATTATAAAGGTCAATTTCAAAATTAATGAAAAATCTAAATCAAAATGAGTTGAAGAGTAGGAGGAGCTAAAGAAGTGGAAAATAGTCAGTCTTAGCTTAAGTAATGCGCCAGTGAAGGAAAAGAATAACAGGAGGTGGGGTTTGAGTGCAAGGTAAGGTTGCAGCAAGCTTTTTAAGGCTGAAGGCAGTTTGAACACCCTACAGATAGAGAGAATGGAATTATAGTAAAGGAAAGTACGAAGACACAAGATTAAAGGGAACTTTTGAATCAAGGATCTGGGGAAATCGAGAGGGATATTGAACACATAGGTGGAGTTAGCGCTTTGGAGAGGAGAAGACACATGGCTTCCCCTGAAGTAAGAATGTAATTCATGTACTTTTAGGGGGAGAGAGGGGCGGGCAAGTTACAGGGCCTCATGCAGATTATAAGGTTTTTTCGTTTTTTAGAATGAGAGATTTAAAGGAAGAAGGAGGGGTAGAGAAATATGGTAAAGTTCTGCAGCAACCTCTGGGGAGAAGGCAAAGAAGACAATCCACAGTACTTGTAAACTTCTGTCATCATTTGGAACCCATAGAAGTGATATGCTCACAACTACTTTTTGGAAGCGTCCCCTTCAGTGTGACCTACTATAAGTTGAGTAGAGGGTAGTGGACAAATTAGAGAACTGCTGAAATAGTTCATACAAAATACAAGGAGTGTTTTATTTGTAAGTGTTAATAGTAATAGTAAGAAGGAGCAGAAGCAAAATAGGCAGCATTTGGCAATTATTTCCTTATGTAAATTTTTACACCTATTATGTCATTTATTTTCATTATCTATCTGAGAAGTTGACAGAATAAGTTTTGTGTAACACAACCTACAAACAAAAACAATAGAAGTTAAATAACTTTCTAAGAAAACACAAAATTCATTGTAAACCAAAGCTAAAACAAAGCTGCCCTTACTTTGTGTCCATAAATTTTATCACTAAACTACATTGAAGTCAATATCTGTATTATAGGAATCGTTCCCCCATGGCTGAAACAGAAGGTTTTGATTCTATATGACACTCATTTTGCAGCAACTAGAGGCAAACAGTTCAAAATTAACCTTAACCTGTTTTCCAATTTTAGACATTGTGTCATCTGTCTGGATTTTTTAAAATATAAATTTGATCTTTTACATGTATATTCCTCTTTAGTAGAATACAATTTTTCTTTAAGCACATGCAAAAGTGGTAGAATAGTTACTATTTCAGACAATTGAGGAAACATCAAAATCACCCCAGTCCAGGAGAAAAGCTGTGATCAGCTGTGATAAACAACCACACATCATAAACCAACTGAATTTAACAAAAGCTAGTTCACAATCTACCTTTCTCGTTGGCCAGTTCACAAAAAAAACACTCAGTAGTCTTCTGTGTCTTGTGAGATACAAGGATCCAAAACAAATTAGGATTGCAAAAGAACTGACCAGGGGCTGGCCCCATGGCCGAGTGGTTAAGTTCACATGCTCTGCTTTGGCGGCCCAGGGTTTCACTGGTTCTGGTCCTGGGCGCGGACGTGGCACCACTCATCAAGCCATGCTCAGGTGGCATCCCACATGCCACAACTAGAAGGACCCACAACTAAAAAATACACCACTATGTACCCTGGGGCTTTGGGAGAAAAAGGAAAAACAAAAAAACTGACCACATTACCAATCCTTACCAATCTGCTGGGAATCTCCAACCAATCATGCATCTACTTAATCTCCATATACATGAACAGGTTTTGTTCTAAGCACATTACATCCAGCTCAGTGAGCTTTGGAGTTGGCATACCTACCTGTTTTGCTTGTTTATGATGTCACTAAGTGTGGAGTTTGATAACCTCAGCAGGTATTGTTTCCTGCCTACTTGGTTCTCCTGGAAATTTCCTGGGAGCAAACTCTGCCCTGTGAAGGGATCAGCAAGGACCCAAGAGTCATTCTCCAAAATTTTCCTATCTGGAGCTGGTAAGGAAGCTCACTTCCTCTTCCATCTGAAAATGTAAACTCAGAATGCTTGGGCCATGATCCCCACTTATTGAAGTCCTACACAAGATAAAGCTGAAAAAAAGAAGCAAGTATCAAAGACAGACACACAGAATCTTGACAGCATTCAATTCTTAATTCCAATCATCTCCAAACCCAACTTCACCCATTCCTTTCCCACAGCTCAATGGATCTGACTTTCAGTGGAAGTCTAAGACTGGAAAACTACCAAATGAACCTTCCTATTAGGATTCAGGGATTAGGAAAAGTGGCAGTAAATCTGCTGAAATTTGGGGGGTATTTACTGTAACTAATTACTTTAGTCCACAGAGCCTAAGAGCATGATCTTCACATTCAGGCAGACAATTTGAATCAGAACTCCATCTTCTGTTAACACTTTGGTTTTAGGAAAATTATTTAATACCAAATTATTTAGTCCCAAATTCCTCTTCTGTAAAAGAGGGGTCATAGTGATAGTACCTGCCTTGTATGCTTACTGACTGCATGAAATTAGATAGTGATTTAGAATTCTTATTAGAGTGTTTGGTATAAAATAAGTATTCAATAAACTGTACCTATTATTTTCTATTATTGTTTATGTTGGTTGTCATTAATGTTATTAAAAAGTTTGGAGAAAACCAGTTATTCAGGAGCTGACATTGACACTGCTGCAATAGAGATGGTGCAGATTTGTGTTTGGAATTGTAACAAAGAGCACCCTCTTTACATCAGTCAAATTTTGCAGAAGGATATATTATTGGATATTTCAGTCTTTCTCTGATTTAAATATTTTGAGATCTAAGCATAAAGTAAAAAAGAAATAAATCCTGCGGCTCCTCTATATATCCCTTTTTAGTAAGCTGTGTATTCGGGCATTTTGCCCATTTAAAATAAAAAACTGAGTTATCTTTTTCATGTTCATTTTAAGAGTTCTTTATTTATATTTAATATGAGTACTTTTTCAAAAGTGTGTGTAGCAAATATCTCTTCCCAATCTGTGGTTTGTATATCTACTATCTTAATGGTGTCTTTTGATGAAGAGAAATTCTTAATTTTACTGAGTACAATTCATCGATCTTTTCCTTTAATGTCTTTGCTTTTTGTGTACTTTTTACAAAATCTTTACCTACCACAAAGATATAAAGAATTACGTTTGTAAATTTATAGAAGCTTTGGTTTTAAATCTATCACCTTTTTTCTCCCATCCAATTGGAACTTATATTTTTGGTGTGTGATGTACAGGATAGAGTTCAAAGTTCACCTTTTTATTCCATATTAATATCAAATTGACCCAGCACTATTTACTGAAAAAACAATATTTTCCCAATGTCTTGCAATGAACTTTAATTGTAAGTTGTAAATTGGGTCACTGTATAAATGTGGGCCTATTTCTGGAGTCTCTGTTCAGTTCCACTATTCCATTTGCCTTTCTTTATGCTAATATAATTCTACACTGTTTTAGTTGATATATTCTTATGATAGGTTTTGATACCTGGTAGTTTATGTCATTCTTGCTTATTCTTGAATTTCCATATAAATCTTAGACAGAGCTTATTAATTTCCACAGGAAGAAATGTCTCAGGATTCTAAAGAGTATTGCATGAGTCTATGAGCAACTTTTGGGAATTGTTATCTTACAATATTTATTTGTCCAGTCCATGAACATGGTATATCCTCTGTTTATTTATGTCTTCTTAATCTCAGTAGTGATGCAGTTTTCAGTTAGATGCCTTCATAACTTTTCTTCAATTTATTCCTACATATTTGATTTTGTTGATGCTGTTATAAATAATGCATTTGTTAAATTTATTTTTGTAAATTGTTTGCTGCTGGTATATGTAAGCACATTTCATTTTTTATATTGACCTTGTATCTGGTGTAAAATCACTTGTGAATGCTAATAGTATATCTGTAGATTCTTGGTGAAAAAAGAGCATTTGTCAATTCACTATATTATAAATCTCAGTGAAAGACATAAGAGACTGTGGAATAAATCAGACACTTTAAATTCCATTTTCTCTTTATCATCTAATCTCTCTCCTGAGAAATAGCAGTACCTCCAATCCAGAGACCTTGTAGTCATCTGTGACACTTTTTTCTCTCATTTTTCTACATACAATCACCAAAATCCATAGACTCTGTTTTCTTCACATGACCCAAAATTATCCCTTCCACCTCTTCCCCATACTCTTGCTTTATTTAGTTTCAATCTTCATTATGTCCTGCCGGGACACTTAAAAGAGGCATCAAACTAATTTGTACCCTTCTATTGCAACCTTCCCCATGAAAATCTTGTCATGACGCTCTCCTGTTTGTAGAAAATATATTAAAATTTGGCTTTTACTTTAAATTTTTTGCATTAACTTGAATACATATTCCTAGATGATAACTTGTTTCCTGACTTAGAATACCATTTCCCATAAGACTGTATTCAGGGGGCTACTGACCCATCCCCACATCCGCATTTATATTACTTTTCTCTTCCTTTTAGCAAAGCGTAGGATTTAAGCAGAGACATAAGCAAAAAATCCAATGCTTTTGATTAATTTGGACTTCTGGTCATAAATCAGTTTGAATAATCTAGATAATTAATTCAGCCTAGATTTCCTTTAAAAATTACAACAATTTCCACATTTTTTTTCTTGTGATATAATTGGTCTTCATGACCTTTGCAATGCCCAGAGAGAAGATGCATAAAGTTACCAATAATAAGCTTTAAAATGATGTTCTATATATTCTGTTGGAGTTAGCAATAAATTCCTGAGCCAGTAAAGTGAATAATGTAAGATTTTTAGGAAAGACATCAATCGAACTGCTTTAGAGCCTTGCATTAAATTTGTGTTTATCCTAGAGTGCAAAGCTGTGATATTCTAGTTTCAAAAGTCTAAGTGACCTTGGAATGCTAAGCCAATAAATATAACTTAGTCTGTTCTTCACATTAATAATAATATTATCAAGCTCTTTGATATTTATATGGAAGAAGAATATTGTGGAGATGTATATATGTTTTTAAATCTAGTGTTTATCTTCAGGTAACACATTTCTAACTTGTAGCTTCTGAAGTATCACCTGAGGTGATTTTATCTGATGTAGATCTGAGATCTGCCTAGTAACAACAGTGCTGATTAATAACTAAATGAAAAATATTTTATGGTCATTGGCGTGAAACCTTAATGTGACTCAAATAAAGTAATCTCCATAGTTCTTGCTGTATTTCTGGAAATTTTTATGACTTTTCCCTTTATGACCTTTGCTAGTATAACTGAGTAACAAAATCGACAGAGATCAAAATAATAATTTTTCCAGGGGCTGCTCCTGTGGTCAAGTGGTTAAATTTCTGCACACTCTGCTTCAGTAGCCCAGGTTCACAGGTCCGGATCCTGGGCTCAGACCTACTCCAATCATCTGCCATGCTGTGGAGGCATCCCACATACAACATAGAGGAAGATTGGCACAGATGTTAGCTCAGGGCTAACCTTCCTCAAGCAAAAAAAGAGGAACGTTGGCAATGAATATTAGCTCAGGGCAAATCTTCCTCACGAAAAAAAAATAAAATAAATTAAAAATAATAATAACTTTTCCAGTTGGTAAAGTTTCTGAATTCACTTGGTGGAAGCAAAATCAGCATATTCGTGGCACTTCAATTTTCATTGGTTCACTCCCTCTTAATTGATGAAAATTCCTGAGATGACACAGAGAACCCTCTTTGGATTCCAGCCTCAGATATTTCTGCTAAATTAGTCTTACCTTATTCTTCCTCAAAGAACAATAAATGCACCAGATCATAGCTAAAGGCACTCAAGAAAACTAGGGCTGCAAATAGAAAAATTTCATTCACCATTTCTTTGATCACAGTCTTCAAATTGAAAGCAGAAGTCTCCTATGCTTCTGTCAAATCAGTTGGAACTGGTTTGAAAGCCCAAATTGAAGTTCATATACTCAACAAATCAAAGGCTAAATGAACTGTCTGAAAGTCTAACAGCGTGTGATGAAAAGCAGTGTAATTTTTCATACAAGTCAGTCAAGTTCCCCTGCACGATATGCTGCAACTGCTATAGTGCTTTATATTATCCTCCCACTCTTACTTGGTGACTACAAAGTGTTTTATGGCACCCTAAGTCATAGTAGAACTTCTAGAAAAAGCAAATTCCTGCTTTGCATAAATACATATTCTTATAAACATATCCTAAAATATTTTTACATAGTTATAAACCCTAACTATGCTTCTATCAAAATTTGTTGGAAGTTAAATTTTCTTAGTGTGGTAGCCCTATGAGGTTTTGTTTGTATTGTTATTTTACTTTACCCAAAATTACTTCACATTGCTCTTAAGAGTCATTCAGCGCTCCTATCCATCCACTAAGCTTTCATGACTTCAAATCTTATCTATTCCCCTAACTGTCTGGATTCGGAGATGCTAATTTGTAGGGCTAGGTAGGCTATTTTACATGTATTTTCCAAACAGAAATTTGGGACATTTTCTTTAACAATTTATTTTAGGAATAACAATAAATGGATAAGCAAGGACTGCACTCAGGTTCCTGTTGTCCTAATTACTCACACTCCACAAGTCTCCATAGTTTGTCCACGTAGTTCTTTAGGGATAGCATAACAAGCTAGGCACAGTAGCCTCAGTGGGATCTGACCAAAGAGGAACAGAATGAAACTATTATCCACTTGGTCTAATACCTTCAATGCAGCCTAAGATTTATGATGGTATTATCTTTGCTAGCAGCTGAATAGAATTCTTCGCTCATATAGACCAAAATCTTCTTTTAGAAGTATTTCTAATTCAATTCACCCCTTTCTATGTGTGGGAAAATGACTCTTTGTATCTAAATGTGTGGATTTGTGTTTATCTCTATTCAATTTCCTATTCATAAATTTTATAAACTTTGGCCTGGCATGAGTGTAGAATGAGCTCTTGAATAAGAAAGAGCTGGGATAAAATTTTTCTTCTGCCACTGAGTATGCCATTTAATTTTTATATGACTTCTTTTTAAATTAAGGATAATAATGTCTACTTTGGGTAATTATAATAATCAAATGAGATGCAGTCTATGAAGGTGCCTAGTCAGCATATAGTAGATACTCCAAAATGTAGTAATTAAAATTATGACTACCATTTCTGTTCAATATTTCTGTAACCTTGATTCTGTCATCTTGTATATTAGATAGCCTCCAAATTTTGTAATTGTGCTTTATTTCAATCTACATTTAAATCATTGATACAAATGTTAAGAAAAAACAGAGACAAGGTAGGGAAGTTGCCGCATAAAGACTTCATTCTAGGATGATATTTATGCATTCATAAATAATTGGTGGATAAATATTCAACCAGTTATGAGCCAGTAAAATGTTGTAATTATTTAACCCCATGTTGTCTGCAAGGTGTCAAGAGATACTTTGTCAAATATCCTGCTTAGATACAAGCAAAGGTGCATACACAAATACACAACAAACACGGGCATACTCATGCCAACCTTAAGATAAAATGCCAAACCCTTCTAGCAAGTTTTGTTATCAAGGAGCCTATGCTAACTCCTGGTCATTGCCAATTTTGCCACTAGTTACTCACAAAAGATTTGTTTAGCTTGTTCATTTAATATATTTCTTCATTTCTGTCATCCATATATATTTATATGTGTCTTTAATGCATTACAGAAGCTTCTGTCTTTAACATTTAGTTTTTGTTTATTTTTGTGTGAGTGATAAAATATCCTCAAGAGAAAATATAATAAACACAATAGGAGAATTTCAGCAGTTAACTTCCAGAAAATGGAGAAAAATAAGAATTATAAACTAAATGAAACTTTTACAGTATATCTCAAAGGAAGTTACCCAAAATTTAATTATCCCAAAGTTACAGAGAAAAAAAAAGCTTATCAGTTTTATCACTCAAACTTGGTAAGTTTTGAAAGTCAGTATTTTTGTTTTTGCAAGTTTTCCTTAGCAGAGTCCAAGTGTTTATACACCAGAGTCTATAGGGAGAGGCACTGGATCAGGATGACACAAGCTCTTCAATTACTACGCGGGCACATCCTGTGGAGAGAGAAGTCACCAGGCTCTTCCAAGGCCCGAATAACCTACCCTCAGTCCAGCTCTCTCTGCTCTCATTTCAACCTGTAAACAGTCTTCAAGCTTTGAATTCAGCTTCTTAGAAATCACGATTGCAGGAAAGGCATGTGCCGAATAAGAAAATGGATTATGAAAAGGAGGAAATGGAATGACATCAGCAAGACGGGGAGATAGGAGTTTCTAGCACTTATCCACACACAGAAACATCAATTTGAACAACTATCACAGGTGAAAATATCTTCATAAGAGCTAAGAATTCCAGGTGAGAGATTACACACCTGGGTGGAGCCAGCAATAAGAGAAAACACCCTGAAGAGGAGAGGGAGGACAATTTCACACCCCCTTCCTCATCCCTCTCCCAAGCCTGGGCAGCCCAGCTGAGAGAGAGACACCTCTCTGTGGGAGAAAGAGGGTGAACTGAGTACCTCACCTCACCAAGGACCCCAGTACCAGGCCAGGCCCTATGGCCTCAGACTCCCAGCTGGCACGCATGACCCCAGGCTCCTGGCCAGCTCCAGGCTCCAGACTGGCACTTGTAGCCTCAGCCTCTAGGCCAGCACCTGCAGACTAAGGTTCCTGGTCTGCCTCAGCACAAGGCTGATGTCCTCGGTCCCAGATTGCAAGTTGGCACCTGTGGACCCAGGCTCCAGAATGGCACCCATGGAACCTGGTTCCCAACCCAACCCTGTGGCCCTAGGCTCCAGGCCTGCCTCAATGCCAAGCCAGCCTCTGTGGCATCAGACACCAGGCTGGCACTGACAGACTCAGACTCCAGGCCAGCCCTCTTGGCCCCTGGCTCCAGGCTCACCCCAGTGCCAGACTGGTTCCTGTGGCTCCAGACTCAAGGCCAATCCCAATGCCAGACCAGCCCTTGTAGCCCTGGGCTTCAGTAGACACAGGGTCCAGGCCTGTCCCAGTAAACCTAAAGTTAGCAGAAGGAAGGAAATATAAAGCTAAGAACTGAAATAAATGAAATAGAGACTAGAAAAACAATAGAAAAGATCACTGAAATCAGGAGTTGGCTTTTTGAAAACAAACAAAATTGACAAACCTTTAGCCAGACTAGGAAAAAAAGAGAGAACACTCATAACAAAATCAGAAATGAAAAAGGAGACATTACAACTGATACCACAGAAATACAAAGAATCATGAGCGTACCATGTACATTTATATGCCAACAAACTGGGTAATCGAGAAAAAAGGAATAAGTTTCTAGAAGCATACAAGCTACCAAGAGTGAATTATGAAGACAGAAAATTTCAACAGACCAATATTGAGCAAGGAGATTGAATCAGTAATCAAAAACCTCCCAACAATGACCAACAGGTCAACACTTATTTAAGATCAATCAAAATGAAAAGTTAAAGTATTACTGGAATTAAAATATATCAAGGAAAAAATAATTTGGTATGTACATTTTTTATTGATGCTGAGCTTTGAAGACACACAGTGTTAACAGGAGGCAAACTATCCTTGGGTTGACTGTGCAGTCAACTCTTAAATGAGAAAAGTGTCTTATTTTTAATTTTGAAGATTAACTATTTCTGAAGACTATTGATCCTCCTTTCAAGCAGACTAATTAAATTTTTCACCTAAGTCATGTAGGCTAGAAAGATCATTATATCAAGAAAAACATTTAAACTTGTTTTTATCTGCAAATCAAGGGCTCTTTTTAATGCGATCTTTAATTGATTTAACCATTTTTGAACATTTTAATATCTTCTTTGAAAATTTCTCTCTATTATGAAAGTCAATAAAAATTAAAAAGACGTAAGTTTCCACTGTATCCATTATCACCCGTAATATCCAAAATTACATTGTTGATGTTGTCTTAGCATAAATATCTTCACCACACTAGTTTGAATGAGTAGGGTCCAATTTAAGAAGGGCCCTTGAGGTTTGTTTATTCATTCACTATTTGATGGACCACTTGGGCTCTTTCCAGATTTTGATTATTATGAATAATGCTGCTATTAATATTCGTATATAAGTCACTGTGTGTACATGTTTTCATTTCATTTTATTTTATTTGGGTGGTCTTACACAAGAATGGGATTCTTGAGTCATATGATAAGTGATTTATAATATACTGCTTTAAATTTCTCAAATCGGCCATGCCATTTTGCAATCCTACTAACAATATATGAGAGCTACAGTTCCTCTACCTTCTCTCCCATACTTCATAATGTCATCTTTTTTTTTTTTAATTTAACCATTCTAATGGGTGTCAGTGGTATTAATTGCATGTCCCTGATGACTGATGATGTTGAGCATCTTTCGGATGTTGACTGCTCATTCATACACCTTCTTTGTGAAGCATCTGTTCAAATGTTTGACCCATTTTCTATTTGGCTGTTTTTTTTCTTATCATTTTCATGCACTGACACACATGAAGAAAGAAGCATGAGAAAATAGTCTTGGAAAAGAAAGTGAGGCTTGTATCTGCTTACCGATATACAGACACAGGAAGGACTCATTAAGAGATTTCAAGTTTAAACAGTGGTTCTGAAACCTGGCTAAATATTAGAATCCCCTGGAAAGATTAGAAACCTGCCAATGCCCGGGTTCCACAAAACCCCAATTAAATCAGAATCGCTAGTGGTGAGTGAGCCTCAGTAGTTATGAAATCTTCCCATATGATCCTCTTGTGCAGTCAGCACTGGCCACAACTTCTTTATACATTTTTCGCAGTGGCAGAGTTTTCAAAATGATTAAAGCCAAGTAAGCTTTAAATTCAATTAGGGAGTTTAATTCAAAGTTAAGAAAATAGTTATAATTTGATTAGAATACAGAATAGAACATTTTCCTCTTGGAATAAGATTGGCAATTGGAGCAGATTGTTAAAAACAGTAATGAATGAGAAGATAAAGTGTACTTAGATGTTTATTTCTTTTAGTCTTAATGTGAGTACATATCGTCTTTGAATTGTGGTGTTTTTCAAGTTAGCAAACCTTGATATTTTAATAGGGAATAGTGTTCCATCAAAATATATATTATACAGAAAATGTACCAATCTCTTTACCTATCAATTAAATTTAGTTGTTTGGGTCATGAAGCTTGAGATAAATAGACATTTTTTGATTAATATTTAATGAGGAATGCCTGTTAATGGGAAAAAAACTGAAATGAATTTTAGCTCACTGTAAAATAGGGATAATATTCTAAAGATATGCTCCCACATCTAGTGTATAATATCTAGGATGTCTCTTCCCAGCAAAATAATCAATAATTATTTTAAGTAAATAGATGAACACTTTAGGAGGGAAGACAGTCCCACCACTATGGTTTATTTAAAACACAAGCTATCTGGCCATCTGCCAGAGATACTGCTGAAAAAATTTCTAAGGGAGTAGCAAATTGTTGAAGATGACTTATAAATTCCCTTTGACTTCTAAAATTATTTGATCCTATATCTTCAAAATATTGACATTTTTACTTCACAATAGCCTGCTGATCGTTCACTTGCTGTGGGAAAATAACGCAGTTTTAACAGAGTAGATTTCGGACCCAAATCTTCTTTCATATTTGAAGAATTCTTATTAATTTTTCCTTAGGATTGAAAAATTGAATTGGTGACACTTGACAGGAAGTGAAGTTGGCTTCCCTGCGAACATTCAATAAAGGGGTAACCAAATGAGAGCGCTGTCCCAACCAAGCCAGAGACATTGTGATTTTAGTTGCTGAAAATGACACATCTCCTTCTTGGTTGTTTTTTTTTAATAAGACCCTCCTTCCCCACCTTTGAAGTTATGTGAGTTGGAGTCATTTATGCCTGTTGCCTCAAGACTAACATTATTAGCCTTCCATCATCCCAGTAAACAGAGGTCCAGCTTAAATGTGACATTGCTCTAACAATGTTTTATCACGCTGGCAGCTTGATTTATGACTCTATCCTTTGTATTGCATTTTCCACACTTTATTGTAAAAATAATAAGACAACAACATTCCAGACAACTGCTATTTAATTTTACAAATGTATACTTTTCACTGAATTGATTGAAATGACAATGTTTATTTTTAATTGTTTATATAAAGCATTTCCCTTTGTGCATAACTAAAGAAAAATTTGTACATCATAAATAAAATTTTCCTAATTTTCCTCTGTCCTGCCCTCCTCCTTCCTTCTTTTCATTTAATCTTTCTGCGTCCTTCCTGAAGTTACCTTGAATCCATTATGTTTAAGGTTGTATTTTCTACTCAGGATAAATGTGATGTTACTTTGCCTTCAATAACTTGACGTATAAAATTTGTTTCATATTACAAGGTTTGGGGAGGAGCGTTTAGCTACACATTCAATAGTATTGAGGACCCACCATATGAAAGGTACTGGGATACAAATGAAAGAGAGAAAATTGTTTTCACACAAATCATGCATTCAGTTCCTTATAATCTTGGGGCAATAAGATAGATATACCAATACATGGTGAATAGTTATAGATAGTAAAGAGAAAGAGAACAGAGAGTAGATTAAATTAATTTTTGGTATCTAAGGAAAAACATCTGCTATACTTCTCTCTACTAAGAAATATATGAGATATCAGAACAAAGATTAAAAGGTTTTGCAAGAGCACCTAGTCTAGCTACATCATGCACCCCACCTACAAAACAATATAGTAACAGATAGAGGCAGCTCGCTGAGTCTTTGCAAAGGCTGAAGACTTTGAACTAGGGGAGTGTAGGTCAGATTCTAACACCTGGATTACACTGCACGCTACTCCAGTGGAAGCCTTGCAACAGCTGCCCCCAAACGAAGCCCTGGCACTCTCACTGCCGGCTCTGGGCATGAGATGCTCTGACGGACAGGTATTTCTTCATCACACCTGTGTATCTTCCCCCATTAGTTCTGCCCAGCATCCTCTTCCTCACATCACTCTCTCCTGAATCAGACTCTCATATGTGTCTGTCTGATGGACAGATCCTTGGTCATTTGTCTGATTTAATTGAAGGAAGTTAGGAAAAGAAATTCAGGCTTCTAACTTGGGCAGCCCGGACCCCTAATGCACTAAATTCCTCTAACACAGAAAGTGTTCAAAAGATGCTCAGCAGCAACAAGTATATAAATAACCACTAGGGGTACCAAAACAGACTTTAGATATAATGCTTGTAAAACTCTTATCACTATCTCGTTACACAGCAACCACAAGGTAAACAGTTACTGGTCAAGGAAGAAAATAATACCATCTGAGAAAGAATAATTCTTGAGGAAGGAGAGTGGCTGCCAGCAGGAAATAGGTACAGAAATTTTTTCAAAACAGTTTTCTTTGCCACAGAAAGATCAAGCCTACGATGTAACTGGCTATGAATTTCAACCCCTTCTTAGTACAATGTATTCAACAGAGACTCAGTTAGAGATTAGGAAACCTGACTCCACTTCTGCAGTGGAATACTGTGGGAAGAAGTTATTCACACGATAGGAATATAGTGCCCACATTCAGGAATTTGAGGTGTGCCTGAAAACACAAGCCGTTTTCAGCACATTTCCAGGTGTGCCCCACAGCTGTTTACTACCCGCCAACAGCTTTACATAAAGGAAGCTGGGCTAAGGGGTCTTTTCACTGCTGCTGTAAGCGGACAAGGGGTGGAACGTGCTCTATCCAGCAGCAGGAACTAAGAACCTTGTCAAAATCACGCTGTTCTGGAGACAGGCTGGGATGACTTCCACAGGCGTCAACAAAAGCTGCAGCTTGAGGGCAGCTGATCCGTTGTGCTTAAGGAAGCATGATCCATCTGACCTGCTAGCTGCCATCAAGGCCCTTCGCCTCCTGCTAATCGCTGGCTGTATTGATATGGCATGCTGCTCCCTCCATGTCACTTAATGCAGCATCACCATTCATCAAATGGGGTGCAAGTAGGTGCTCTGCTGGGGTCGTTCCTAAATACTGTAGGAATTAGAGTATGAGAAAAAATCTGGTGCTGACGCACTGGCAGCAGCAAGGGAACAAAGGAAACGCACATTTGGAAAATTTCGGATTTAAACAATAACTACCACTATAACAATCAGATTTTGCTATTAATTAATATTTGCTTGTAAGCTCTTATCTTTTCTTTCACTGCCCTCACTCAACCATTTTTTTTGTTGGTGTTTGATATTTGTCATTAAAATTTCTCCAAAAGCACTATAAAGGATTTTGTTTTAATTATTGTTTTTTTAAACCAGGATTTCACCCATCTTATCATCAGTGTAGACATCAGAAACCAGAGCAAAATCAGCATGGGCTTAGCTTGATGAGACAGAAAATATTTTTGTCCTTATTCTATTTGGGTATCTAAAGCAGGGAGCACTGAGGTTGAAATGTGGCTCTGCCACTTTTTGTCCTGTTAGCGTACACTTCACCTTTCCGAGCCTCAGTATCTTCAACTGTATAATGGAAACAAGCAAAAAACAAAATCAAACAATAAAAGCAACAAAAAGAACCTAGGTCACAGGGTTTAACACAGTCAGTATTAAACAAGGAAATAGCTGTAAAAGCACCAATAGCAGTCTTTGGGACATTGTAATGATCCATTATAGGTCAGCCATATCTAGATGGGGGTCATGATGAATTTACATAGATAACAAATATGTTATGTATTGAAATTAGAAAACCCAGTCAAATTACATACTGCACTTTTCATGTAAACAGAAAGTAGATTTAAAATTATTCAATTCTTATCTTGCATTTTATGTTTGAAAAATCAATGCAAGTGACCATTATGTTTTTACTGCATTCCCTGGGCCTTCACCAGTGTGCATAGTAGAATTGAATTTAAATACATTGTGATTTCAATCACATTCAAAAGGATCTGCATGAAGGAATTCTTTTGAATATATACGACAAAAACATTCTGAGAAGAACACATATCCTTTTTTTAGGTGAGTGTTCTCATTATGCTTTAAATTATTTTTAAAATACATATGATGCATAGTTATATAATGTGTTTTACTATTCTTGAGCTGGCAATATGAGGAAGAGATGTATAAAATTTGATTCATCCTATAGCAAAACAATCTTGACTTTTATTAGGGAAGGGAGACATAACGATTTCTGAGAGGTTTTAGTTTGACTTCTGACAATTTGAAGCAAGTAATAATTTATGATTGTTGGTTGAAATAGTGAATTAATAATTAAGGACAATGTCTGCCAAATAAAAACTTACGTGACTAAAACCAATTTTCGTCCTTTGCCAGATGAGATGTGAAACTGTAGACTTGAGCTACTGTTGAGATGGGATAGCTGGGGTCTCTCACACCAAGACAGACGGGATGTACGCCACTGGCTGAAAGGCAGTGAGATAATTACACTGATTTCAACATAAAATACTCATGTTATTTCTCAACATAACATACTCATGTTATTTCAATTGAATATTATATATTTCATTTTCCTGCACCCTTCTTTTGCCTTCTCTTTCCATTTTCATTTCAGGTTAGACAGGAAAATGAAATAGCTACTGATTTATGCAGGCAGCAACATCACAATGGCATCATTTTTGTTGTAGGAGAAATGACATTTGGTATGAAACTTACAAATAGACTCTGTAGTTGAAATATTGGTTAATTGTTCAAAGGGTGAGCAAAAATAAGGAGGAGGAACTCTGACTAAGATGAAAAGACTTTTAATCTTTTTTTTAATCAAAAATGGTTTAAGTTGAAGGAGGCCTATGTTATAGTCTAGTCCAACAGTCAGCAAATCTTTCTGTAAAAGGCCAAATAGTAAATATTTTAGGCTTGTGGGCCATATGGTCTCTTTCACAACTACCCAACCGTACCTTCGCTGAAGGAAAGCGGACATAGGAACTACATAAACAAATGAATGTAGCTGTGTCCCATTAAAATATTTACAAAACCAAGTGGTGGGCCAGATCTGGCCTGCAAGTCACAGTCCGTGGGCCCCTCATCTACTCTAATCTTTTTATTTTAGAGAAGAAGAAAACCAACTTCAGAAAGATTAGGTGACATATTTAATCAACGTTCCAGAAAACTTTGTATCAGAGCTCAAGTTGTAGCCAAGGTTCCAGTTTTTTTCTATTGTATTTTTTTTTCTATTTTTTTCTATTGTATCACTGTTATACAAATGAGCAAGCAATGGCCTCTGCATATTGGCCCCTAGGTTATTTCTACACTGCTGACTGTGACCCTTCAGCGATGAAATTATAACCTTAAATATAATTAATAAAGTCAGGTAAGATTGAAAATAAATAATCTAAATACTCAGGCTACAAAGCTATCCTTAGAACAAAAAGCTTCTTTGACTCGGCTTCTCTGTGAAGTCAATCCATGTTGTAGTTCCTTCCTCTGTATGGCTCTGCTGAATTGCATTATAGAATTAACCACATTTATTTACCGGTTTCCCTGTTGATGGACACTTGGGTTGCTTCTAACTTTTAGCTGTTGTGAATAAAACTGCTATGAAAATTCAAGTACAATTCTTTCTGCGGATATATGTTTTTATTTCTCTTGTATTAATACCTAGAAATGAAAATGACATTATTGGGTCAAGTTGTAGTTGTAGTTTTAACTTTATAAGAAACTGTCAACTCTTTTTCCAAAAACACTATTTTATATTCTGGCAGGTATAAGTATTTGAAAGGAGAGATAAACCCATCACTTTTGGTGAGGAGTATGATTGGATACCAACAAAGTCGTCAGAAATGTGTTTAAAATCAGTAAAAGTTTACAGATTTAAGTTTAACATCTTAAAAAAGCAGCTTTTATATACACACCAGCATTTATCAATTACTAAAATCTAATGAAAGAAAGCATCCCATTACAAAAATAATAAAAAGAAAAATATACATATTAAAATATAATTAGGAAAACATTCAGTAAGAATTATGTAAGTACCATATAAATGAAATCATGAAACTTTAGTGAAGAACATAAAAAAGATATAATCAATGGTAAAATGCGCTATAATCCTAGTTAGTGAAAATATCAGTTCTCCTCAAGTAAATTTATAAAGACAGTGAAATCACAATCGAAACTGCAATAGGTTACATAATAGAAAATTACAAACTCATTAAAATTTATACGGAAGATTATAAACTTATCTGAATTTTATGTGATTGCATATATAGGAAAGAATAGTTATTTTAGAAAGAAAAGTACAAATCAATGTATAATTAAGTAATTAAGGATATTTGAATGAGATATTTAGTAGATGGAATTGATACAAGAAACCATAAATTTATAGGAATAATAAATTTATTAAAATAATTGCATTGGTTACTCATTTATAAAGAAGTAAAGTTAGAATTTTACTCAAACCATCCACTATGATAAACTCCAGGGTAATTTCAGAGGGAGGGAGGTATAAATCTTAAATTTATATTCATTTTGAGAGTCTCCTCCTTGTATTCAATCATTGAGTGTTCGAGTATAAGGAAAAAAAAGACGATTTGGTCCAATTTTTTTTTCAAATCATATTTCATAAAATAATATTATCCTGGAGAGGTGACTTGGGAAGAACAGAGAGTCTAGAAGAGGATAAGTGATACTGATGGATGTTTGCAAATAGAAAGGGAAACTGAGCCAATGAGACAATTTTGGGATTGCAGAGAAGATTTCATTCTGAAAACGTTCCACATCAACAGGTAGGGAGCTAGGTATACAGATGATGATGATGATGATAGATAGATAGATAGATAGATAGATAGATAGATAGATAGATAGACAGATAGATAGATAGATAGATAGACAGATGGATAGATGGATAGATGGATGGATGGATAGATGGATAAATAGATAGAGAAAGAGAGAGAGATAGGCAGATAGACAGGAAGATAGGCTGAATATTTCTGATCTAATATACATTTCTGATTTTCCGTCTGCAGAAACTGATATCCAAAAGCTTAAAATGATTTCCTATAAACACTCAGCTAGAAATCAGCAGCATCAGAATGGGAACATATAACTTATTTTCTCAAGGAAAGGCTGTTCTCTGATACACCACACTGAATGATCAGAGGCTGTGGCTTGACTTGAGTCACCCTCAGCTTCCCTTCCACTTTCCTTTGAATCAACACATGCATTTGCATATGACTTCTTATGCGGATGGAAACATCTATATGCCAGTTGTCTTCATGCAAAACTACCTGATCTGTAATATATATATGTATATACATATCATTACATATTATATAAAGTAGTTTATATAATCTCATTATGTTTATATATAATATGCATTTTATACAATATATTCATAATTATACTATACATTATATTGTATAATGATATATATATATATATATATTACAAGACAATGAAGTATATATAACATTTCCTCCAAGCCAGGCCCATCTCTTTTCACTCTTTTCTTGCAATTTTGGATTCAAATGAAACTGTAGCTGCAATAAAATAGTTTATTACAGTAGGACTAGATATTAGAAATGCATGAATGTTCCTAAGTGAATTGGTATATCATCTGCAAAAGAAAACCATAAAGAATTAATGCAATTATACCCTTATCTGTACGGAAATGTGGAAATCAATAAAATATGATTCAATATCCATATCTTTCATAATAATTTAACATGACCACAAAACTAATGTATTTGAAATTATTACAAATATGATACCAGCACTACTCCTGTGGTAATAAGAACAAATCTATCAGATTATCTATCAGATAATAATTATACATAATGATTAGTTTGCCTGCTCACTGAGTAGTTTTATGTAACTTTAGTAGTTTAAAATGAATTCCATCTTTCACAAAACAAAGTTTTATCACCCACTTGCATTGTCATGAGAAAAAAGCAGTAGAAGTCTCTAAAGAACACTAATTACTATTATGCACTAATTACTAAAATGCACTGCGATTACCTCGATAGTCGTGTAATGTACATGGGTTCCTTAAACTTGCCAGCTACAAATCTGAGATCTAAGCCCTGCTGGAGAATTTACCAGCAACATTCCCTCAGGAAAGCCACCGTTTCCTCTGAACATCTTTGCTGTCCTGTAAAAGGAGTTGTGGCAATCAAAGGAGAGACTATGTAAATGTATAGTGTAAATCACAAACTACTCCACAGATTTTGGTTGGCAGTGTTGATATAATAATGAGGGCAATCAAAAGATATATAGGAATATTCTTTTTTTAACCTTAATTTTTATATTTCCCTCATAAGTTTTATAAATAATATTGTGATTATGAATAACACTTTATGAAAAGTTACGCCTGGGCACAAAGTATAGAGTCACTAGCTCATAGAGCATAAAGATTTCTATAAGCTTGTTAAATTTTATGTATTTTGTTTCTTTTTAAAAATCTTTATTGAAGTATGATTGACACACAAAAACTGTACATATTTACTGTATACGACTTGGTGAGTTTGGAGATAAATACACAGGCATGAAACCACCACCACAATCAAGGCCATAAGCATACCAATCACCAGAATATTCTTAACGGCACCTTAGGGTTTGCTCTTGACCTCTAACCCAGAAAAGGATTCTGACAGCTGTCCCAGAGGACAGTTCCATCTGACAATCATATTTTAAAATATATCTTTGAGTAGCTGGTATGGTATGGAAAATTAATGATACCAGAACTTGGTTTTGAAAATAAAATACAATGGCAGTGTGATAACCGTGCATCCTTAGACATTGTCTAAAGTAAATGGAAAATAAGAGCTTGTGTGAAGAAAAATGTAGAGAATTAGTAAGATTGAAGGCATTTATGACTTCCCTTAGGGTGTATAAGTATAATGGAAACATTTTACAAAAGGAGATTCTTTTTTTTCCTACAAGGTAGTATAATAGTACTGAATTTGCCCAGCCAGGAGAGACAAGAGGATTAAACCAGAAGTTAGAGGAACTGTGTAGTAGTACCAGAGTGACTGTCTTGGCCACACCTCCATATCTCTCTGTTTGTGAACCTCCTCATCCGAAAATGTAGATTTTGAGTATAAAGGCTGTTTAAGGCTCTTTTAGGTCTAAAAGATGGTGATGGGGATGGGGTGAGGAACAAAGCAGTAAAATATGGCAGGAATTCTACACATCTAAAAGAAGGACTCCATAAAATTGCTTGGGGATTTTGATTGACTAGAAATGTAGTCTACCTATGATTTTCAAACCTTGTGTGTATCAGCGTCATTGGGGAAGCTTGTAAAATATGTGTATAAATTGCTGGACCTCACCTCAGGATTTCTAATTTAATAGATTTTCTGTCTTTTTTCCTCATTGGATGTCATTCTAGGCACTTTACTCTGTATGCTCAATGCTTTCAATGAAATTTTAAAAAATTTTTATTACAAAATACTTCTTTTCAAAAAAAAATGTTACAAAGAAATTTAGCACATGAATCAGATTTTTGAAAGAGTGGCAATGCTGAAGAAGGACTTAGGTCTCTAGAACCCTACAGGTCTAGGGAGCCAATCCAGCCTCCAAGACATTTTCATGAAATAAACACAGGGCTCCACAAAATGCAGCACGAAGAAGTCAGATTTAGGTGACAGAGCACACTGATGACAGGGATTGCTTATCACCACGTAGGTGTCAATCATAAGCTAGAAGCAGCTGGGACTGTGAACATGAGAGTCTTAAATTTTGCCATCTAAGAACTCCGATCACAGTAATATGGTGACCTTGACTCTCCCAGTTTCATCACCGAATAGCCACACATTGAGGAATTATCGTAGGTACACTACACATAATACGTATGAAAAACTGGAGCTTATTTCGACAAATACTAATGATCCTTTATGTATAGTGAGACTCTTTTAGCATATAGTGAAGACACAAGTCACTTTCATGTAGTATATGCCTGCTGCATTATAAGACAACGTATAGTTCAGGTTATCACACAGCTTTCTCTAGTTGCTAAAGACAGACAAAATGTAATGTGCACTTGTGGCCTCATACAGTAGGCCAAACCAGAGTCGAGTCATCAAACACGTGTTTTCTCAAGCAGACGTAGAGGCTTTTATGAAATCCAATCCATACTAAAGCTAACTGAGAAGCAGGCATTACCTACCGACACTGCTCCTATATCAGCTAGGGATGCATTTGGTCCCAAGTAAAAGAAAACTTGTACTAGGTTTCACAAGAGTCTGTTTAACTTATGCACCGCGAAGTACCAGGAATGGCTGCTATGTAAGCTTAACAATGCCCTGCAGAAAGAAGCTCCCTCTTACTTTTTCACCATGGTTAGTAATGGTTGCTTCACTTTCATGCGTTGAGAGCCCCTCTCAGACAGAAAGAGTAAGAGGTGGCGCTGACAGACCCTTTAAGTTTCATTGTGTCTCCTGGCAACTCCTAGTTTCAGGGAGGAGGAAAAATTGGTATTTTTAGCTTTAGAATGACTGAAATAGTGAGCAGGGGTTTGGAAATGAAGTTTAGGTCATCCAGTTTATTGGGTCGACTACTGGTTCTTATATAACATCCTAAATATCCATTAGAGAGGTTCAATGGAAGGAAAATATATTTAAAAGCTCTTATAATAAATCCAAACGTATCTCCATATGATCTATATATCTAAAATATTTTGATTCTGTTACCTGTTTTTATCTTACCAAAAGGAGTCAATAGAATATTTTCACACAACTATGTCACGATAACCACATTCCTCCCCCAATTTCAGAGGTTAAAAGGTCAAAATAATGCATATTTATATATCTTCCAATGGTGGCCACTTCTATATCATTCACAGCAACAATTTCAAGTATAAAAGCACCATTCTAAAGTATTTTCTGAAAACAAAAGTATTACATTGTCATTTTAATATTTTTGAACAGTATGGAAAAGCGCAAAAAAAATGCCCATAATCCTAATGTTTACATTTAGGATGTAAAATTCCAGTGCATTAAATCAATGGATGTTCAATCATGTGCTAAAAAAGAATTGTATAAAATCAACGTATTGGATTTCATGAAAGATCAAATAAACATCTGTTTTGAATCTGTAACTTTGAAAACTGATTTTGTAAACACGTTAAATCAAAATCTCCTTTGAATTCATGTAGGATGGTGTAAGACTAATTGAACAGATAGGTAGTATTCACATGACTCCATACAGAACAATATATTATAGGAAGGTATGCATTAAAATGTTAAAACTTAAGTTGTTTCACATACATGTAATGGAATCCCTGAGGAAGAGGAGAAGTGGAGAGAGGGGCAATAGAAAAATATTTGAAGAAACAATGATTGAAATTTTTCAATTTGATGAAAACTGGAAACCCACAGATCGAAGAAACTTTACAAGCACTAAGACAAAAAATGTGAAGAAAACTATTCCAAGGCACATCGTAGTCAAATTGCTTAAAACTTGTGATAAAGAGAAAATCTTAAAAGCAACCAAAAAATAAGCACTAAGTACAAAGGAACAGAAATAAGCATGACAGCAGATTTCTCCTGGGAAAAAATGCAAGTGAAACTACAATACAGGGGGTACATCCATACAATGGAATAGTACTCAGCAGTCAAGAGAAGGAACTATTGATACACACGCAAAATGGGTGAATCTCAAAATAATTACATGAGTAACAGAAGCCAGATGAAATGGAATACATACTGTATGTTTTGATTTTTATGAAATCATCAAATAGGAAAGTTAATCTTTAGTAAGAGAAAGCAGATCAGTGGTTGTCTGGTGGGGAAGGTACAGGAATTACAAGGGGAATGAGGAAACTTTTGGGGGAGGATGGAAAAATTCATCTTCTTGATTTTGGTGATGGTTTCAGGGTATGTATATCTGTCAAACATATCAAATTTTACACTTTACGTATGTGCCGTGTGTATGTGAATTATACCTCCATGAAAAATTTTTAATAAAAAGTCTATAAGCAGTAAAAATTGTTAAACTCTGCCATCGTGATTTTATACACATCCTTTATTTTTACACTGAATTTAGCATAAGATGAAAATGTGCGGCAAAATATGATAAAACCTTATGTCAATTGCTTTTCCATTCACTACTAAATGTGATAGGATATAAAGAGTCTGATATTTTTTTCCTGTGGAAAGTTTTTGCCAATGTAAACATGAAGCTGTCAAAGCTGAAGTGCCCCTTTACTTTGCCTATTCCCAGAACACTTTGGGTTAGTGTGAAGCTTTTACTTGAGAAAAAGTTTCTGCCACAGATAGAGAGGAAAGATATTATACCCTCTCTAGATAGAGAGGTAATCTCCTGTTAAGCAAATGACCCAGCACCACCCACTCCTAACTTTCTAATGTTTTACCTCAAGCAAAGCATTTTGCCTGGTACGCAACTATTAGCGCCTAACTTCCCAAGTCCAAAAAGCACCATAACATCAGTTTCCAACCCTGACCCACTTTATTCTCACTTGGGAAAGGGTCTACTACCTGAGTGGAGATGTCAGAGCTGTCCCAGAGCAGTTTAGGTGCGGAGATTACAAAGGTGGACCTTCTACTTCTTTGAACCTAGCCAGCAGCATCTTTGGCCTCCAGAGGGTGGCACTTGAGGCTGTTTGGGTTTGGGGCTCCATATCTACACTCCTACACTTGGTGCAGAAATTCAGGATTACAGCATTAGAGACACCGAGATTCTGCTAGTTTGTACCAGCTCTAAAGAAGCCATTTGGTGCCGACCTAGGCATACAGTATACTTGTGTGTGTGTGTGTGGTGTGTGGGTAGGCTCACCTTGCTGAAATTGAAGACTCAATCTTTGGAATAATTTTATGTAAAATGAAATGGTGAGTTCTAACCAAGGGATGTTCCCTTCTATAGCAATTATCAATTATTTACAGTATTACACAATCGTCTCTGAGATATATTTTCAGAGCTAGACGAGGAGAGCACTCAGTCTTAGTTGTCTGACTGCCTTCCAAATCAGGTCATCATAGGTGTCTTTCTTAAATAGTGATTAGAAGGGAACAATGTGCCCTAGGGAAGCACATTAAACTGGCAATAAAATTGTGAGAGTCTTTCTCTTTATTAAAATTAGAGTGAATCAATTTGAGCATAGAATAATAAGCAAAATAAAGTTCTTGTATATGAGTACCTTGGGAAAGAGTACACGCCAGTGAAGCAGCACGGGAATAGATTTCATACTCAGGATTCATTTCAAATACCAACTGGAATTCGAGGATGTAAAGTGATGCCAGTCTAGACCAGCAGAGGGGCCCAACCTGCTAGATCTTAGATGCCTGTCGACTTACTAGCTACTTCTCCTTAGCCTTTGAGTGTGCCCACAGTGCTCCCACTAAAAAGAAGAGCAAGGAGGAAGAGGAGAAAAAGAGAAAAGAAAAACAGCAAAGAAAAGAAACATTGACAACAAAACAAAAGCTACACAACTCTATCGAGAGAGTATATAACATCTTTTCTCTCTATCTGTGGCAGAAACTTTTGTTTACCATTATCAATGTTCCCTGACTTCCTAGTAATACAACCCCCAGTTTTTCACTAGGCGCATGTGCTACCCCGAGTGAAGAGTACGTTTCCCAGCCTCTTTTGATCCTGGGCTCAACTATACAACCAACACTGATCAATAGAATGCAAATAAAAATAAAATTGTCATGATAGGAGGGGACACCCTTCCTTCATCCTTTCTCTTTACTGATGGTTGTAGTAGTGATACCGCTATAAGGATGAGATAATATTCAAAGGGCCTAACAAAAAGCCTGGTTTTTATACATGCTACCTATTAAAAATGTGTTTAATGAATAGTAGCTATTATGATGATGATTATTATTGTGATGATAATAATGAAATTATCATTATTAGCCAGACGTTCCACGAGGCAGTATGTATACAGTCAGCGAGCTCACAGCTGAGGAAAGGATAAACAGCACAGAACAAACTATTAAAATGCATAAAATTGTGAAACCCAAGCATATATTAATAACTTTTTATTTTATATTGTACCATATATTTTTTTCCGGAGCTCCTTAAAGTCATGGTAAAAATTCTTTGAACTCTCACCTTTTAGATAGATCATCAATAATAAAAATGGATAATAGAAGTAAAACTACAAAACATCCACCAACCCTCTGTTTGCAGCTAATCCACTTTACTTTCCTATAGTAGAACAAAAAAATCCCAAAATATTTTTCAAATATCATATCTTTTTTATTTTTTTATTTTTATTTTTTAATTTAGTTGTTGATAGGTTACAATCTTGTGAAATTTCAGTTGTACATTAATGTTTGTCAGTCATGTTGTAGGTGCACCACTTCACCCTTTGTGCCCACCCCCCACCCCACCTTTCCCCTGGTTTCCACTAAACTGTTCTTGGTCCATAGTTTTAAATTCCTCATATGAGTGGAGTCATACACAGATTATCTTTCTCTCGCTGGCTTATTTCACTTAACATAATTCTCTCAAGGTCCATCCATGTTATTGCAAATGGAATGATTTTTTTCTGTTTTGCAGCTGAGTAGTATTCCATTGTATATATGTACCACATCTTCTTTATCCATTCGTCTGTTGATGGGCACTTAGGTTGCTTCCACGTCTTGGCTATTGTAAACAGTGCTGCAATAAACATTGGGGTGCACAGGACTTTTGGGATTGCTGACTTCAGGCTCTTTGGATAAATACCCAGCAGTGGGATGGCTGGATCGTATGGTAGTTCTATTTTTAGTTTTTTGAGGAATCTCCATACTGTTTTCCATAGTGGCTGCACCAGTTTGCATTCCCACCAGCAGTGTATGAGGGTTCCTTTTTCTCTGCAACCTCTCCAACATTTGTTGCTATTAGTTTTAGATATTTTTGTCATTCTAACGGGTGTAAGGTGATATCTTAGTGTAGTTTTGATTTGCATTTCCCTGATGATCAGCGATAATGAGCATCTTTTCATGTGCCTATTGGCCATCAGTATATCTTCTTTGGAGAAATGTCTGTTCATGGCTCCAGCCCATTTTTTGATTGGGTTGTTTGATATTTTGTGGTTGAGTTGTGAGAGTTCTTTATATATTAAGGATATTAAGCCTTTGTCAGATATATGACTTGCAAATATTTTTTCCCAGTTAGTGGGTTGTTTTTTTGTTTCAATCCTGTTTTCATTTGCCTTGAAGAAGCTCTTTAATCTGATGAGGTCCCATTTGTTTATTCTTTCTATTGTTTCCCTTCTCTGAGAAGGCATGGTGTCCGAAAAGATCCTTTTAATACTGATGTCAAAGAGTGTACTGCCTACGTTTTCTTCCAGAAGCCTTATGGTTTCAGGTCTCACCTTTAGGTCTTTGATCCATTTTGAGTTTATTTTGGTGAATGGTGAAAAAGAATGGTCAATTTTCATTCTTTTACATGTGCCTTTCCAGTTTTCCCAGCACCATTTGTTGAAAAGACTTTCTTTTCTCCATTGTATGCCCTCAGCTCCTTTGTCAAAGATAAGCTGTCCATAGATGTGTGGTTTTATTTCTGGGCTTTCAATTCTGTTCCATTGATCTGTGCACCTGTTTTTGTACCAGTACCATGCTGTTTTGATTACTGTAGCTTTATAGTATGTTTTGAAGTCAGGGATTGTGATGCCTCCCATTTTGTTCTTTTTTCTCAGGATTGCTTTAGAAATTCGGGGTCTTTTGTTGCCCCATATGAATTTTAGGATTCTTTGTTCTAATTCTGTAAAGAATGTCATTGGGATTCTGATTGGGATGGTGTTGAATCTGTAGATTGCTTTAGGTAGAATGGACATTTTAACTATGTTTATTCTTCCAATCCATGTACATGGAATGTCTTTCCATCTCCTTATGTCGTCATCCAATTCTCTCAGAAAGGCCTTGTAATTTTCATTATATAGGTCCTTCAACTTCCTTAGTTAAATTTACCCCAAGGTATTTTATTCTTTTTGTTGCGATTGTGAATGGTATTGTATTCTTTTTCTGTTGGTTCATTACTGGAGTATAGAAATGCTACTGATTTATGCAAATTGATTTTATACGCTGCAACTTTGCTGTAGTTGTTGATTACTTCTAAGAGTTTTCCAATGGATTCTTTGGGGTTTTCTATATATAAGATCATGTCGTCTGCAAACAGCGAGAGTTTCAGTTCTTCCCTCCCTATTTGGATTCCTTTTATTCCTTTTTCTTGCCTGATTGCTCTGGCCAGGACCTCCAGTACTATGTTAAATAAGAGTGGTGATAGAGGGCATCCTTGTCTCGTTCCTGTTTTCAGGGGGATGAGGTTCAGTTTTTGCCCATTGAGTATGATGTTGGCTATGGGTTTGTCGTATATGGCCTTTATTATGTTGAGGTAGTTTCCTTCTATGCCCATTTTGTTGAGAGTTTTTATCATAAATGGCTGTTGGATCTTGTCAAACGCCTTCTCTGCATCTATTGAGATGATCATGTGGTTTTTATTCCTCAGTTTGTTGATGTGGTGTATCATGTTGATTGATTTGCGGATGTTGAACCATCCCTGTGTCCCTGGTATGAATCCCACCTGATCCTGATGTATGATTCTTTTGATGAATTGCTGAATTCTGGTTGCCAAAATTTTGTTTAGAATTTTTGCATCTATGTTCATCAGTGATATTGGCCTGTAGTTCTCTTTTTTCGTGGTGTCCTTGTCAGGTTTTGGTATCAGCATGATGTTGGCCTCATAGAATGTGTTAAGAAGTGTTCCATCTTCCCTAATTTTTTGGAATAGCTTGAAAAGGATGGGTATTAAATCCTCTCTGAAAGTTTGTTAGAATTCCCCAGGAAAGCCATCTGGTTCTGGGGTTTTATTCTTTGGGATGTTTTTGATTGCTGTTTCAATCTCTTTCCTTGTGATTGGTCTGTTCAAATAGTCTGCCTCTTCTTGAGTGAGCTTTGGGAGACTGTAGGAGTCCAAGAATTTATCCATTTCCTCTAGGTTATCCATTCTGTTGGCATATAGTTTTTTGTAGTATTCTCTTATAATCTGTTGTATTTCTGCAGAGTCTGTTATTTCTCCTCGCTCATTTCTGATTTTGTTTATTTGAGCTTTCTCCCTTTTTTTCTTTGTAAGTCTGGCTAGTGGTTTGTCAATTTTATTTATCTTCTCAAAAAACCAGCTCTTTGTCTCATTGATCCTTTCTACTGCCTTTTTCATTTCAATAGTATTTATTTCTGCTCTGATTTTTATTATTTCTCTCCTTCTGCTGACTTTGGGCTTCATTTGTTCTTTTTTCGCTAGTTCAGTTAGGTGTGCTTTAAGGTTGCTTATTTGGGATTTTTCTTGTTTGTTAAGATGTGCCTGTATTGCAATGAATTTTCCTTTTAATACAGCTTTTGCTGTATCCCATATGAGTTGGTATGGCATGCTATCATTTTCATTTGTTTCCAGGTATTTTTTTATTTCTTCTTTAATTTCTTCAATGATCCATTACTTGTTCAGTAGTGTGTTGTTTAGTCTCCACATCTTTGTGCCTTTCTCATCTTTTTTCTTGTAATTAATTTCTAGCCTTATAGCACTATGATCAGAGAAGATGCTTGTTATTATTTCAATTTTTTTAAATTTGTAGAGGCTTGCCTTGTTTCCCAACATATGGTCTATCCTAGAGAATGTTCCATGTGCACTTGAGAAGAATGTGTATTCAGCTCTTTTAGGGTGAAGTGATCTATATATGTCTATTAAGTCCAATTGTTTTAGTTTTTCATTTAGCTCCACTATTTCCTTGTTGATTTTCTGTCTGGATGATCTGTCCATTGATGTGAGTGGGGTGTTGAGGTCCCCTACTATTATTGTGTTGTTTTTAACATCTTCCTTTAGGTCTGTTAATAATTGCTTTATGAATCTTGGTGCTCCTGTGTTGGGTGCATAGATATTTATAAGCGTTATTTCTTCTTGATGAAGTGTCCCTTTGATCATTATATATTGTCCCTCTGTGTCTCTCTTTACCTGTCTTATTTTGAAATCCACTTTGTCTGATATAAAAATTGCAACACCTGCCTTTTTTTTCTTGCTATTATCTTGAAGTATTGTCCTCCACCCCTTCACCCTGAGCCTGTGTTTGTCCTTGGGGCTGAGGTGTGTTTCTTGGAGGTAACAAATTGTTGGATCTTGTTCTTTAATCCATTTTGCCACTCTGTGTCTTTTTATTGGAGAGTTCAATCCGTTTACATTGAGAGTGATTATTGATGCATGTGGACTTAATGTTGTCAATCTGTCTCTCATTATCTTGTTTTCCTGTGTGCTTTAGACTACCCATTTAATACTGCAATTTCTTATGCTGGGTTTCTTAGATTTTTCCTTATCTATGATTTGTGACTCTGTTCTGTACTTTATTTTAGTGTCTACCTTGAAGTTTGTATTTAGAATCTCGAGTATAATATAGTCTATTCTCTGGTAGTCTCTTACTTACTCGACCAATACTGATTTAGACCCTTTGCTCTTCCCCTCCTAAATAATTATTTTCATTTTTTATTCCAACTTGTCTTATTAATTTGTAGTTAGAGTGCTAAGATCGTCCTTGTTTTGGTAGTTTCCTTATTTTTACCCTAATGCTATAGTTGAATATTTGCTATCCTGTTCTGGTTCTATCCATCGGTCTCCCTAGTCTGTGGCTTGTGTCCCCTTTCTCCCTTTTTTCTTTTTTCAAGTATGAGAGCCTTCTTGAGGATTTCTTGTAATGGAGGGCTTTTAGTTACAAATTCCCTTAACTTTTGTTTGTCTGGAAAAGATTTAATTTCTCCCTCATATCGGAAGGAAATTCTTGCTGGATAGAGTATTCTTGGCTGAAGGATTTTATCCTTTAAAGCTTTGAATATATCACTCCATTCTCTCCTAGCTTGTAGGGTTTCTGTAGAGAAATCTGCTGACAGTCTGATAGGGGCTCCTTTATAGGTTATTCTCTTTTTTTTCCTTACTTCCCTGAGTATTCTTTCCTTATCATTCCTATTTGCCAACTTTACTATTATGTGCCTTGCAGTGGGTCTTTTTACACTGACAAATCTAGGAGATCTAAAACCCTCCTTTATACACATTTCTCCATTGATCCCTAGATTTGGGAAGTTCTCTTCAATAATTTCGTTAAGCACACTTTCTGCTCCATTTTCCTTTTCCATATTCTCGGGAATTCCTATGATCCTTATGTTCTTACTCCTCATTGAATCCATTATCTCTCGGAGATTTTCCTCATTTTTTTAAATTCTTAGTTCTCTTTCTTCCTCTGTCTGGCGCCATTCAGCCTGTCTGTCCTCGATTATGCTGATTTGCTCCTCTATGTTGTCTACACGGGCATTCAGGGAATCTGTATTCTGTTTTATCTGGTCCATTGTGTTTTTCATCTCAAGTAATTCTGTTTGATTCTTCTTTATGATTTCAATCTCTTTTGTGAAGTAACTCCAGAACTCAGCTTGTTTCTCTATCTTTCTCTCTACCTCATTGAGTTTTTTCATTATAGCTGCTCTGAATTCATTATCACTTAGTTTACCTAATTCCAAGTCCTCAGGACTTAATTCTGTGCTTTTATTGTTTTCCTTCTGGTCTGGGGCTTTTATAAATTGCTGGATGGTAGAGGAGCGGTTTTTTCTCATGGTGGTAGAATTCAGTTGCAGTTACAGCCTGTCGCCACTAGATGGGGGTCGAGAGCGGCGCGTTATGAGCTCTCCGCCTTGGGGCAAGATGGCTGCGCCCACTGGCTTTGTTGGGGGGGAGGGGCTGTTACTCACACGTGCCAGTCTGGGTTCAGATCAGTTCTGTTCTCTGGTCTCCCAAGGCCCTTGATTTATAGGGTCCCCGTGGACGGAAGCTTTCCCCACCGTCAGCGGGTCTCCACTGAATCAGCGGCAGGAGTCCTGGATGACCCCCGGTCACGCGGCCCCTCCCCCGCTCCTTCCCCGACCTGCGCTGCAGCAATCGCAGACTCTAGGGGAGGGAGCGATGTTCTCTCCTACCGTTCCAGTGCCTCCAAAGATGTAAAGCTAGGTTTATGATCTCCGCCTTCTTGGTATTGTAGGTCTCTAATGAGCTGGCATTATGTTTATTCTCTGAAATTCAGTTCTTCCAATCTTTTGTTGTATTTTGGAGGGGAGAGACTCCCGGGGTCAGCTCACCCCGCCATTTTGCTCCGCCCACCTTTCTTCCTCAAATATCATATCTTTGAACCAAAGATTTGAAGAAATGAAACCCTATTTTACAACATATCTTTTTTTAAAAGTACAGACCTTTTACTTGAGGACATATAATTTCAATTGTGATATATATATAGGTGGCATGAGCCAGACTCCTTACAGATGAATCAGGGCAATGGGCCTCCAGCATCTGGTACACCTAGGTATTGTTCATCCCAGAACTCCCGATTCAGGCTTGGAACTCCCGAGATCCTGTAAGATCTGGCTCCCTCTAGGAACACTGGTCCCAAGCAGCAGCTCCTGGAGCCTGATTCACCCATTCTCTGAGCTGCCCCTGATGCTCAGCGCATCCCATCCCATCCTCTCTCAGCCCCTCCATCAGAACCCACACTTACTCCCCCAAAAGCCATGTAGAGCTCCAACTGTGCTATATTTGCCTTCCTGGGAAACCCAACACTACACTCACCTGGGCTAGGAACTGGCCCAGGCTCACAGACATCCCCCATGGTGTTCAAAAGAGGAGAACATTTCCTGATAGAGGGGCTTGGATGAAGGGTCCAGCTCCCCAACACAGGCAGTTGGGGAAAAAATAGGAGTGTATGTCTGTGTGTGTTACTGACTTAGATAAAAACTGATGGTAAATATAAAGCCTTTACTAATAATAATGGCTATTAAGGTATGTGCTAAGCCTATGAGTACATAGGATAAGCTATGATGTTCCACAGGTTAGGTATATTAAATGCATTTTTGACTTATGATTTTTCAACTTACCATGGTTTTATTAAGACATAACCCCATTGTAAGTTGAGGAAGGTCTGTATATACCAATTAAATATATTTAAGTAGATTTAAAGGGAATTGAGAAATAAAAGTATAATTTCTCAGAAAATGCAAATCATATTTCTGAAATAAAATTCAAATAGCATTAATTACAATTTTATTTTATAGTGAGAATTTAATTAACTCAGTGCATGCACATGTTGAATATTTTTTTACCAATGTGACATTTTTCAAAGAATAGTAAACATCTCTGGATTAAATTTTAAAAAAGAGGAAATGACAATTCAAGCTCTTGTCTTGGATTTCATCTTCAGTGGTGCAGATGTTTCAGATAATGATATTAAGTAAGTGAAATTTTTTTAAATGAAATTAATTTTAGTAATCAAATCAGATTGACTCACAAAACCACAAGTTGTTTCTTCACATGTACTGGGTAAATGGCCTCCCAATTTTTCTTTTAATAGATAAACTTTCTTTGTGAATTTTTTTTATTAAGTCATATAAAAAATAGAAAACAGATACTTAATCCTGATAAAATTATGTACAAAATAGAAAAAGGTCCGGACCTTCATTCACTCAGATTCTCTTCTTCCTGAAGTGCCTCCTGAAAGGATTCTTACAGACCAATAAAGCATGAAGAGAAATCTTTGTGAGTGTGGGGAGGAGGGAGACGCTACTGCAAAAAAGTGGTCTTTTCTCTTGTAGGTTGTGAATGTAGAAATCATCGGGACTTGCTTCAGTCGTCTGGAAGCAAGGGGAGAAGCCAACCCACGGATAAAGCTGGACTCACCATGGGAAAACCAGAGAAGAAAAAGGACTTGAGTCTATAACGATGTTGTTGGGCCACTGAATTAACAAACTCTGGAAGCACCGTACCTCTGGACTTGCTGGTTGTTAAGAAACTAAATTTTCTATTGTTTAAGTCAATTTGAGTAGAATTTCCTATTACTCTAAGTCAGTAGCCTCCTGATGAATACAGTCTCTTTCTGCACATTGGAAAACCACCACATGTAGACTTGCATTTGAAAAGGACATAGAAGTCGTCGTGGTACAAAATCTTCTCAGTTCACAGTGGAATTGGTAAAATCTTGTGCAAGTAATATTTTACTAATAATTAAGTTCTAATGCTAACAAGTGATGAACTTTTTAATAAATTGCAATGGATTTAATATAATCCCTAGAGTAACACGACTCTTCCTCAATTGTAGTCCTTTTCCCCAACAAGCTTCCTCAATAAAGAGCTTATCTCCCTATTGCAATGTTTGAAAATCGTGTGCTCTGCCTGAGAGAGAAGAAATGGTCATCAGCTTCCACTTTCATGCTTCTGATGAGAGATTATACTGACTTTTACAAAGATGAAAAGCTATCGGGTATTTAAGATGTGGGAAGAGTCAAGAGCCTCCAGTATTAAAGATAAGTAAGGATTCAAGGTTTTCATTAGAAGAAATCGGCCTGAGTTTGCTAGTCATTGGAACATTAATTGTGAGCAATTTTGGCATACATCTTTGTTACTGCAACACTGAAGCAGCTTGTTTCTCTAATGGCTAGCTCTAATTCATGGAAAGGTCTTTCTTATAATAAGCAGAACCCTGGCTTGCCTTAACTTATCAGTAGTTGTCTTCTGAATGAGGCCTTTTTTTTTTTTTTTGGTGAGGGAGATTGCCCCCCTGCTAACATCTGTTGCCAGTCTTCCTCTATTTTGTATGTGGGATGCTGCCACTGCATGGCTTGATAAGCAGCATGCAGGTCTGTGCCTGTGAACCCCAGGCCGCCAAAATGGAGAGAACAAACTTAACCACTACACTACTGGGCTGGCCCCAAAGAGGGCTTTTCATTTCCTACATTAGGGCCTTTTAAGTAATTGAAGGCAGCTGCCATTTTCCCCTCTCATTCCTGTTTCTTCTTTCCAGTGTCTGTGTGTTGCAAGGATAGCGAAAGAGGAGCATTCCTTCACCCATAGGGTAAATAAGGATAATTTTATTTGTTTTTCAGGAGAGATGAGTATGGGAAATGCAATTTGGGGTTCTCGCTCTGTTCACACCATCCACCCACTCCCTCCTCTCCCTTTCACTCAGAGGAAGTGATTCATATAGGCAAAGGCCTGTATCGATTCCTCTCTCATGGTAAGAGTTATTCCAAAGTTCACTGATCCTGTGTGTCTTGGCCTCTCAGCAATTTCTCTCCCAGATGACAAGTATGCTTATAAATGGCAGATCTCCTCCTCAATTCTGTCTGCGTGGTAAGCTCACCACTAAAGACCTCCCTAGTCCCTCTAACTTTAAGAAATAACTTTTAATCAATTGCTTAGCCTGAAACTGGATGAGTGAGAGAGTTCAATTCATAAAAGAGAGTGAGGAAAGCCTCTCCTCACCATTAGGTCCAAGCCACATTTTGACGTTCAACTTTAACAGTGAGCTGTGTGCTGTGGATAATAAAGCTGATACTGGATGTATTTCATCCTTTGTCCAAATCCTTGCACTTCATCTCAGTTGGCTCAGAACCTAGAGTGAATCTGAGTATTATTCATATCTGGCAACCCTCTCCTAAAAATCCCTAGTTCTTTCAGTATCGTCTTTTACATGCCCTATTCGCCAACATTATGTTTATCCTTTCCTGAATATTCTCTACTTTGTAGAGGCATCTCTTACAATGTGACCTCATAGCACCATACTCTATTGAAAAAAAATTCCTTTTAATTGAAGTCAGTTAGACCTTGGTTAACATCCTGGCTCCAGTTAGCAAATGGGAGTGCTTGGGCAGATTATTTAACGGCCCTGAGTCTTAGGTTCTCCAAGTTAATTAGACAGAATGATATCAACCTCACAGAATTGTAATGAACTTGGAGATAAAAGATAGCATTTGTAAATTATTTAGCACAGTGCCTGATATATACTAGGTCCATGAGAAATGTTAGTTTTCCTTTCAATGTTCTCACACAAAACTGAGCCTACTTCAATGTCATACCTGGCACATACTAAAGACACTTTAAAACTTAATATTTGCTCCATAGATTAGACACATTTTGAGGAACTGATTTATTTACATATTAATAAATGAAAGACCACCTTTCAACTAAGAAACATCTTCTCAAAACATCTGTTCGTTGTGGTACAAAAATCAAACAAATTAGTCTCTTTTTTGAGCCCCGCTTAAATGCCATTTTCTCCATGAAGGTTTAATGATGCCACCTCAACTGCAGCAGAATCAAATGGATGCATTTGATTTAGACATTTCTTATACTCCTGATTCCATTCTTTATTTTACTATAATTATCTGTTATTTCATAATCCACATTGCGTTGTAAACTTTTGCGAAATCAGGCCTGCCACTGGGGCACTGAGCCATCCCAGTGTACCAATCTAACATTAGAATCTCTTAGAGGTCAAAGGGCAGTGTGAATAAAGAGTTAACATTAGACCTGGGATGATGAAGTGCTGCTTAAAAAGTTATTTTTGGAAACAGTAGTTAGGACAAATGAAGAAGTTGTTTACACCTCCTTTGCCGTGTGGCACTGCGCTGTGAGTCGGCGTGGAAGCCTTCGAATACAGTGGTTTATAACACTGGTGGGGTAGAGGAGCTTTGGCCTTCTCTAGGTCAAGGTGATCCACACACGGCCCTCAACCATGGCAGCCATACATGCCCCGTAGGCATGAGGAGACAAAAGAAGTTGCCTGTCAGGCTTCCTGATGAGATGAAGGTGCTATACTTTCTGTATTTCCTGCTTTTTATCCTGCTAAAAAAGCTAATGAACTATTGTATTAAAGACTTTTTGTTTTGTCTCAGGAGTCTTATTGCCGATATGAAACCATAACCACAGCTTTGACCCTGCAGGGAGTCTACTGTAGTTCATTTGAATAATGGCACAACCAATCGAGCATTTACCAAACGATCTTAGCTCATCAGAATAACAACCCTGGCACTTGTAACTGTTGAAAGATCATGGCAAAGGTCAGAGGTCAAAAAAGTTCAGGATGTAATATAACCACTGAATAGTCAGTGTGACTGTTATGTAAGATGGAAGGAAGGAAAACCCGTGGCTCCAGAGTCTGTAATACATTGCAGTGAACTTGTGCACCCCTCTGAAATTTTACAATATTTTTTATAAACATGTATATGATTATTTCTGAGATGTTCACATTTTAAAGACATCCTGAAAGATGACCCCATAAAAGGTTACGAGCTATTACTTTTACTTTAGAGAGTCTGTCTGAATATTCTTTTGAGAGGAATTCAGGCAATTTATGAGGAAAATTATTTCTTTGATGCCTCTAGGTTACTGCTCAGCAAATTACTCTTAGACTTTACTAAGTGGCTTTCATTTGCTAAAATTAAGGTTAATTTTTTTCCCTGAAGTGTCTTGCTCATCTCTGAGGAATTACTCAAACACCGCTTAAGGGCAAACGTTCGAAAAGTACAGGACAAGAGTCAATCTGTTATGTGACTTCAATTGAACGTTATCAGAGCTTCCTTTCTCCTATCCCTAATGCAAATGTAGCATGTTATTGGGTTTGAGGGGAAAATGCACAAATAGAAACAAGGTTAATGTGAAAACAAAGAAGTAGCTAGTTTTTAATTTGATTGCTGTTGGAGACAAAATAGTTAGGTTGAGTCAAAGCATTCTCCCACCCACCACCCCACCTAATGACCTTCCAGTTCCTCTAACAGAGTCAAGCATTCGGCAGAGACCGACACCACAGCAGTGAACAACATAGATGAAAAGAATTTCAAAATATTCACTATTAGTGTTAGTGGTTATGGTAATGTTGATAATCTATAGGCAATGTTTCTTTTTAACGGAGATTGCCTACAATGGCTACTGTATCATAGTTAGCAAAGGCTTTAGCTTCAAGTAAGACAGTAGCCAAGCAATAGCAGCTTAAACTGGAGACCTGATTTCTTTTTCACACTTAACAAGTGTACGAGAGATTGCTTCTTATAGTCATTTGTAAAGCCAGTGCCAAGGACTTAGGATTGGCAGCGCCACAATTTTCTAAGTCTTCTTTTCAATGTTCCAAAATGATTGAAGCCGCTCCTAACGTTGGCACCACATCTTAACACAGTTTCATTCAAGATAATGAAGCAAGCAAGAAGCACCCCAGGACAAGTGCTTCTCCCTGTAACTACTGTAACTTTATACTAAGCAGAAATAACTGTCTCAAAACCCTCTCTTCCTCCAAAGGACTTATTCCAAGATCTGCCCACCTCTAGACAAAGGACTAGCTAGGACCACATTTGCTGATGTCAAGAGGTTGCCATCTAATCCATAAACAAGAGATGTTAGCAGAGATGGTATAGGTAGTATTAGCCTTGGGATAGTCAGTCAATATGTTTATTTTTGTTTTATTTTGTTTGTCTGTTGAACCTCAATTGCAAAGCTTTCAGTTCATCATAATCCTCAGTTCAAGTTATATTCTCATTAAAGAGTCAATGCAAGACATCCCTCTTTTTATAAGTATTTATTTATTTATCACATTTGATCTCCACCAGATGGTACTTCCCTCACACTGGAGAATGGATGGGCTCATTACTGTTGGGTTTGATATTGTTTCTATGCCTTTTTTAGAGGTCAGAAATAGAACATCTGTACTTTTAAAGATAAAGCACAACAGGAGTTATTACTGATTATTTTATTACCAGTTCAGTATTACAGATTTTTTTACTTAGCCTCATTAATCTTACAATTGAATCTAATTTAGCTCACGCCAAAAATCTCAGTCTCAAGGAATCAACATAGCTACTTATTTGCTTTTATCACAAAATAAAACCAATAGTCTCTGAATAACACTACCAATACTGGAGTGACATCATCAAAATAGTGACTAGGTAGTTCCCAACTTTTGTCCCTCTCACAAGAAGTCAACTAGCAAGTATCCATAGACAAGACACCATTGTGAAAATAGGTAGACAGATTATGATAGAATGGCAGTTAGATAGATAGATAGATAGATAGATAGATAGATAGATAGATAGATAGATAAATAGATAGGAAGATGGGAAATAGATAGATAGATGATAGATAGAGATATGTGAGGAGATTTATTATAGAAATTGACTCACACAACTATGGAGGTCAAGAAGTCCCACCAGCTGCCCTCTGCAGGCCCACGAACCAGGAAAGAAATTGATGTGATTCAGTCCAAGTCTGAAGGCCTTAGAAGCAGAAGCACAGATTTCTGAGGGCGGGAGAAGATGGATGTCCCAGCTCAAGTGGAGGCAATGAATTCTCCCTTCTTCCACATTTTTTGTTCTAGTCAAGCCCTCAGAGGATTGGATAATGCCCACCTGCACTGGTGAAGGTGATCTTCTTGACTCAGTCTGCTGATTCAAACACTAACTTCTTCCAGAGACACCCTCACAGACACACCCAAAAATAATGCTTGCCAGCTATCTGAGCCTCCCTTAACCCAGTCAACTTGACACGTAAAATTAACCATCGACATTTTCCTTGTACTGTTATTGCCTGGATAACCTTGTTATCACTCTATTAAAAATATTGAATTCTACTGCTTCATATAATCCAGATTCAGCATCTACACACTTAATTTCATAATTCTTCCATACCTCCTTGCTTTTCTCTATTTTTGCCACATCACTTATCACCTCCTAACGATCTGTATTTTCATGATCATGATCATGATTATTTTCTATGTCCTCTTGCTAAAATTTAAGCTGCATAAAGACCATAATTTTTATCTGTTTTATCTCATTGATACATTTCAAGCAACTAAAATACAGCTAGTACATAGTAGGGGCTCAGTACACATTTGTTAAACGAATGAATAAACAAAATCTTATTTACTGTACTGGCACATAGTTTTCTCTTTCTCCTTTATATTCCATGATCCTCTTTGACGAACTCTAGTGCTGATTTTTCTTGTTTTTGCAATTTTCATGAGACTCCATTTTTTGATGACAAAAGTAATGCATACTTATGTAACATACACACATATAGTTTTATTACTCTCCCATATACTTTCATTTTTCTTTTCATAGGTTCCTTTTGGATTATTTTCTTCCATTCTGTCAAATAAGGTATAGTACACAGGTAGAAGTGTAACTCAAACTTTTTCAGGAAGCTTTTGCATATTAGAACATATTATGGATGACCATATCAGTGAGGCAGATACATAAGATACCATCTATGCTGGCCTCAATGACAGTTTTTAGACAGAAACTGAACTGTAGTAATTTGTGCTTCCACTCACCTCCAAAGCGTCCAGTGTAAAATGCTTTTTGTGTGTGTACTGCTCAGTGGGAGTCAGTAGGATTATTATATTTAAACCTTCCTGGCTACAGTAATGAAATAAATGGTCCCTGAAAGGACTAAAAGAACAAATTATCTCTACATTCTTAAGCTATGGTTGGAGAGGGACTTGGAATCAATGAAAACATGGCCTGATACTTGGGTATCCTTAAAGACTCAACAGCCATGATGGAATTCTAGACTCCATTGCTCCTGACTCTTTTGATTGACCCCTAAACCATGTTTCATGGGTTGATGGAAATCGGAATTAACTTTTATCTATAGGGAAATAATATTTTTATAGCTGCTCACAATCCTCCCTGTAAAACTGTCAGTTTTATAAATGCTGTAGGCAACAGAAACATAAGTTGCACTGCTTCGTAATAACCCGAAGTGCTGCGCAATAAAAGCGAATATCCGTGCCCTGTTCTTTACAGAGACTATTATTTCTTGATTCACACTGGCGTAGTGCTAGTTGCTAATATTTTTATTGGTTAAATTTATGTTCTTCCCCTCGTCTGCTTGACTCCTTGCCTCCTATGAAAACATAAGAACATTTATCTTCATGACCATTACAGCATTAATGACACACTCAATATGACCTCAAAGGAGCATCCAGCAGGAGCATCTGCTCCCCTATCTCTTCTCCGACTCATTTAATTGTAAATCCTCCCCTTTCACACACACATGCCTTTAAAGAGTACCCCCAAAAAGAGTAAACACACTAAGTCTGGTGGTACATACCACCAATCAGTAAATGCTTTTCCTTTGGGGAACAGTCTCAGTTTTCAAGGATGTTCATAATATTAGCCTTAGTGAGTATATTCTTCCTGTTAATGTTACTCATAGGGTCCTTCCACCTCATTATGAAACTAAGAATATAGATATTAATTGCCAAGGCAAATTACCTTCTAGAGTATAAAATGAGCAGCATAAATAAACTCTGGAGCCAAACTTTCTGGGTTCAAGTCACAGCTCTGACACTTACTAGCTTTGTGATGTTAGGCAGGTGATTTAACTTCAGCGTTTCTTCATCTGTGTAAACCAACCAATAGGAATGGCTGTGATTGGATATGTCATTATCCGTAAAGATCTTGATAACAGTCATAGAAGCGTAAGGGGCTGTTATCAATATAGGGCCTTGACTAATCGGCGTTTTAGGAATATGGTGACGGCAGCATACGGTGTCCCTCCAGTTCTTACTCTCCTCGTGCCTTAGGAAACAGCACCCGTCCCAGCCCTTATTTCATCCCTAGGGATCTAGAAATGCTAAATGAACCACCAAAGGCCAGGAAAGGACCACATTTATTTGTAGTGTTACCTTATAGAAATTAAATGTTTGAGGTTTTAATATAAAGCTAAAGCTTTTATAAGGCCATTTCCAAGGCTTGAAAGACAGTAAACATTTTTCTGTATTTCCATTTTCTTTGGAAAAATGTCTCTTTATATATTCCGCCCATTTTTTTTTATCAAATTGCTTCTTCTTTTATTGTTTTTTGTATCAATTCTTTATAAATTTCGGAAATTAACCCCAGAAAGTGTTTGAGGGGTGGGTGAAAAGGATAAAGGGGCACATATATACGGTGATGGGTAAAAATCAGACTATTGGTTGTGAGCATGATGCAGTCTATCCAGAAACTGATAAATAATAGTGTACACCTGAAATTACACAATGTTGTAAACCATTATGACCTCAGTAAAATAATTTTAAAAAAGAAAATAGAGAGAAATGTATTGTTTGACTATTATTTTTACATATGAAAGTCAAATTGATATTTTTAAAAATAGTAACGTGACAGAGCCAGAACTTCTCTGTGATTCCATTTGTGATTAAATCCTCCTTTGGGTTTAAGCTGTTACATAGCAAGATGAAGTCCCAGATACTTACAGGATTTTTACAAGACGACCGTTTACTACATAGACGTGTGACACCAGCAAGGTGGAAGGTTTACGTAAACAGATGTTTGAAAAATTCAAGAGAGTTACAAGCCTCAATCACAAAACTACTCGGTTCGCTAAACCGTACTGAATATGTTTCACAAAAAAATGTTTCTTTAGATTTTGTTCATATACTTTCAACATCAAAATAATGTCTGAATAATTTCTTCTTTTTTAAAAAAGTGACTTGAAAAATGGTACGTGCTTAATGTTAAAAAAATAGGGGCTGGCCCCATGGCCGAGTGATTAAGTTCGCGCGCTCCGCTGCAGGCGGCCCAGTGTTTCGTTGGTTCGAATCCTGGGCGCGGACATGGCACTGCTCATCAGACCACGCTGAGGCAGCGTCCCACATGCCACAACTAGAAGGACCCACAACGAAGAATATACAACTATGTACGGGGGGCTTTGGGGAGAAAAAGGAAAAAATAAAATCTTAAAAATAAATAAATAAATAAATAAATCACACAGGCCAACTCAAAAGAAGAAAGCTTAAAATGAACCAATACCATATCACCCTGAATGAAGTGCTGTTAGCATTTGGTGCACGTGGTCCCAGACATGCTGATGTGCCAGGACAAAGATGAAAATAAGAGAAAGAAGAAATAAAAAAATAGAAAAACAGTTCAAATTATAACATTATTTTTAATAGAGTTATTCAATTGTTTCTCTCATATTTAGATGAAGAAAAGAAACTGAAATGAAACAAATTTTGGGTGAATTTCAGGTAAAGTTTCTTCACCATAGGTGTATTATTTTCTAAAAACATCAATCTAGAGTCATATGAAATTAATATGAAAATAGTGGAGTCATTAAAAGACTGGTTCTACATTTTCTGGGTTAAACCCTCAGTCTCCTTCTTTTCTCCAGAGTTCCTCTATTCCTGTGTGTTTTCTATAGATTCAGCTGGGGTTTTTTGTTTTGTTTTTCCTTGTGAGGAAGATCAGCCCTGAGCTAACACCTGTTGCCAATCTTCCTCTTTTTGCTTGAGGAAGATTGTCCCTTAGCTAACGTCTGTGCCAATCTTCCTCTATCTTATGTGGAATGCCACCACAGCATGGTGTTAGATGAGCAGTGCTAGGTCCGTGTCCAGGATCCAAACCTGCGAACCCCAGGCCGCTAAAGCAGAGCGCACGAACCTAACCACTACACCACCAGGCTGGCCCCTATTCAGCTGTTTTTTGAGGTACCATTTTGTTATGTAATAGTTTTATTGGTTTTAAGAATGACGCAGTCTTCTCACAGTTCTGCTGTACTTAAGAATGCCTTTCTGCTTCCTTTAGAGATGAAGGGCAGCTAAGAGAATATGACCTTCTTGAGCCACCCTTTTTTTTTTTTAATTTTTATTTTTTTCGGATGAACATCATATTTCAAATTCTGGATACATTACATCATGTTCACCTCCTGAACACTAATTATAGTGCATCCCCTCACATGTGAGCCTAATCACCCCTTTTGCCCTCCCCCCTCCCCGCTTCCCCAATGGTAACCACCAGTCCAATCTCCAATGCTATGTGGGGTTTTTTTTTTGTCGTTTTTATCTTCTACTTATGAGTGAGATCATATGGTATTTGACTTTCTCCCTCTGACTTATTTCACTCAGCATAATACCCTCAAGGTCCATCCACGTTGTCGCAAATGGCCGGATTTCGTCATTTCTTATGGCTGAGTAGTAGTCCATCATGTATAAATACCACATCTTCTCTATCCATTCGTCCCTTGATGGGCACCTAGGTTGCTTCCAAGTCTTGGCTATTGTGTATAATGCTGCAATGAACATAGGGGTGCAAGTATCTTTATGCCTTTGTGTTTTTAAGTTCTTTGGATAAATACCCAGCAGTGGAATACCTGGATCATATGGTAGATCTATCCTTAATTTTCTGAGGCTACTCCAAACTGCTTTCCATAGTGGCTGCACCACTTTGCACTGCCACCAGCAGTGAACAAGGGTTCCCTTCTCTCCACACCCTCTCCAACATTTGTTGTTTCCTGTCTTGTTAATTATAGCCATTCTGACCGGAGTGAGGTGATACATCATTGTAGTTTTGATTTGCATTTCCCTGATAGGTAATGACGTTAAGCATCTTTTCATACGCCTGTTGGCCATCTGTATATCTTCTTTGGAGAAATCTCTGTTCAGATCTTTTGCCCATTTTCTAATTGGATTGTTGGTTTTTTGTTGTTGAGCTGTATGGGTTCTTTGTATATTTTGGATATTAACCCCTTATCTGATATGTGGTTTGCAAATATCTTCTCCCAATTGTTAGGTTGTCTTTTCGTTTTGTTGATGGTTTCCTTTGCTGTGCAGAAACTTTTTAGTTTGATGTAGTCCCATTTGTTCATTTTTTCTTTTGTTTCCCTTGCCCGGTCAGACATGGGACTTGAAAATATGCTGCTCAGACCAATGTCATAGAGCGTACTGCCTATGTTTACTTCTAGAAGTCTCACGGTTTCAGGTCTTACATTCAAGTCTTTAAACCATTTTGAGTTGATTTTTGTGCACGGTGTAAGGGAATGGTCTACTTTCATTCTTTTGCATGTGGCTGTCCAGCTTTCCCAACACCATTTATTGAAGAGACTCTCCTTTCTCCATCATCTGCTGTTGGCTCCCTTGTCGAATATTAGCTGTCGATAAACTTGTGGGTTTACTTCTGGGCTCTCAATTTTATTCCATTGATCTGTGTGTCTGTTTTTGTGCCAGTACCATGCTGTTTTGGTTACTATGGCTTTGTAGTATATTTTGAAATCGGGGAGTGTGATGCCTCCAGCTTTGTTCTTTTTTCTCAGGAATCCTTTGGCTATTCGGGGTCTTTTGTTGTTCCATATAAATTGTAGGATTCTTTGTTCTATTTCTGTAAAAATTGTTGTTGGAACTTTGATAGGGATTGCGTTGAATCTATAGATTGCTTTAGGAACTATGGACATTTTTTTTTTTTTTTTTAAGATTTTATTTTTTCCTTTTTCTCCCCAAAGCCCCCCGGTACATAGTTGTATATTCTTCGTTGTGGGTCCTTCTAGTTGTGGCATGTGGGACGCTACCTCAGCGTGGTCTGATGAGCAGTGTCATGTCCGCGCCCAGGATTCGAACCAACGAAACACTGGGCCGCCTGCAGCGGAGCGCGCAAACTTAACCGCTCGGCCACGGGGCCAGCCCCGGAACTATGGACATTTTAATAATGTTAATTCTTCCAATCCAAGAGCACGGAATTTCTTTCCATTTCTTTGTGTCTTCTTCAGTTTCTTTCAACAATTGTTTTGTAGTTTTCATTGTACAGGTCTTTCACCTCTTTTGTTAAGTTTATTCCTAGGTATTTTATTCTTTTTGTTGCAATTGTAAATGGGATTGTATTCTTAATTTCTCTTTCTGCTACTTCATTGTTAGTGTATAGAAATGCAATGGATTTTTGTACATTGATGTTGTATCCTGCAACTTGACTGTATTCCTTTATTATTTCTAAAAGTTTTTTAGTGGACTCTTTAGGGTTTTCTGGATATAAAATCATGTCGTCTGCAAAGAGTGACATTTTCACTTCTTCTTTTCCAATGTGGATCTCTTTTATTTCTTTTTCTTGCCTGATTGCTCTGGCTAGGACTTTCAATACTATGTTAAATAAGAGTGGTGACAGTGGGCATCCTTGTCTGGTTCCTGTTCTTAGAGGGATAGCTTTCAGTTTTTCTCCATTGAGAATGATATTTGCTGTGGGTTTGTCATATATGGCCTTTATTATGTTGAGGTATTTTCCTTCTATGCCCATTTTATTTAGAGTTTTTATCATAAATGGATGCTGTATCTTGTCAAATGCTTTCTCTGCATCTATTGAGATGATCATGTGATTTTTATTCCTCATTTTGTTAATGTGGTGTATCACGTTGATAGATTTGCGGATGTTGAACCAGCCCTGCATCCCCAGAATGAAACCCACTTGATCATAATGTATGATCTTTTTAATGTACTGTTGTATTCGATTTGCTAGTATTTTGTTGAGATTTTTGCATCGATGTTCATCAGTGATATGGGCCTGTAATTTTCTTTTTTTGTGTTGTCCTTGTCTGGTTTTGGTATCAGAATAATGTTTGCTTCATAGAAGGAGTTAGGAAGCCTCCCCTCCTCTTCAATTTTTTGGAAGAGTTTGAGAAGGATAGGTATTAAGTCTTCTTTGAATGTTTGGTAGAATTCACCAGGGAAGCCATCTGGTCCTGGACTTTTATTTTTTGGGAGGTTTTTAATTGCTGTTTCAATCTCCTTACTGGTGATCAGTCTATTCAAATTTTCTACATCTTCTTGGTCCAGTTTTGGAAGTCTGTATGTTTCTAAGAATTTATCCATTTCTTCTAGACTATCCAATTTGTTGGCATATAGCTTTTCATAGTATTCTCTTATTATCTTTTGTATTTCTGAGGTGTCCGTTGTAATCTCTCCTCTTTCGTTTCTGATTTTTTTTTATTTGAGCCTTCTCTCTTTTTTCTTGGTGAGTCTAGCTAAGGGTGTGTCAATTTTGTTTATCTTTTCGAAGAACCAGCTCTTGGCTTCATTAATTTTTTCTTTTTTTAGTCTCTATTTTGTTTATTTCTGCTCTGATTTTTATTATTTTCTTCCTTCTGCTGATTTTGGTCTTTGTTTGTTGTTCTTTTTCCAGTACCTTTAGGTGCGCTTTTAGATTGTCTATTTGGGATTTTTCTTCTTTGTTGAGGTAGGCCTGAATTGCTATAAACTTCTCTCATAGAACCGCTTTTGCTGTATCCCACAGATTTTGGCATGTCATGTTTTCATTTTCATTTGTCTCCAGGAATTTTTTTATTTCTTCTTTGATTGCTTCATTGACCCAATCATTGTTCAGTAGCATTTTGTTCAAGCTCCACATTTTTGTGGCTTTTCTGGTTTTCTTTCTGTAGTTGATTTCCAGTTTCATACCTTTGTGGTCAGAAAAGATGCATGGTATTATTTCGATCTTCTTAAATTTATTGAGACTTGTTTTGTGGCCTAATATGTGATCGATCCTGGAGAATGTTCCATGGGCATTTGAAAAGAATGTGTATTCTGTGGTTTTTGAATGGAATGTTCTGTATATATCTACTAAGTCCATCTAGTCTAATGTGTCCTTTAAGGCGAGTGTTTCCTTATTGATCTTCTGTTTAGATGATCTATCCATTGGTGCTAATGGAGTGTTAAAGTCCCCTTCTATTATTGTGTTACTGTCTATTTTTCCTCTTATGTCTGTTAATAATTGCTTTATATATTTAGGTGCTCCTATGTTGGGTGCGTACATATTTACAAGTGTTATGTTTTCTTGTTGGAGTGTTCCCTTTATCATTATGTAGTGCCTGACTTTGCCTCTTATTACAGTTTTTGATTTAAAGTCTATCTTGTCTGATATAAGTGTTCCTACCCCAGCTTTCTTTTCTTTGCCATTTGCATGGAATATCTTTTTCCATCCTTTCACTTTCAGTTTGTGACTGTCTATAGGTCTGAAGTGTGCCTCTTGTATGCAGCATATACAAGGATCTTGTTTTTTTATCCAGTTGGCCACCCTATGGCATTTGATTGGAGCATTTAATCCATTGACATTTAAAGTAGCTATTAATAAATATGTATTTATTGCCATTTTGTCATTTTTTCTTTTTTGGGGGGGGTGTTTTAGTAGTTCTTCTCAGTTCCTTTCTTTTTCTCTTGCTCTCTTCACTTGTGGTTTGATGGCTATCTTTAGCAATATGTTTGATTTCTTTTGTCTTACTTTTTTTCCTGCTTCTTATAGGTTTCTGGTTTGTGGTTACCATGAGGATCCTATTTAATATACTATGCATATAACAGTCTATATTGAGTAGATAGACTCTTTAGCTTGATCTCTTTCTAAAAGCTCTACTTTTTCACTCCTCTCCTCCCACATTATATGTTTTTCACATCATATATAGTCTTTTGTTTAGTGTGTGTATATCCATTACCCTCTTATCATTGAAATAGGTAATTTAGTACATTTGTCTTTTAACCTTCATATTACCTTCACAGGTAGTTGATTTGCTGCCTTTACTATACTTTTACCTTACAAGTGATTTTATTGCCTGTTTTTTCTTGTTGTTTTTGGTTTTTTGGATAATTTTTTTTTCTTTTATCTCTATTTGTGGTCATTACTTTCCCACTTAAATAAGTCCCTTCAGCATTTCTTGTAGAAGTGGTTTCTTGGTGATAAACTCATTTAATTTTTGCTTGTCTGGGAAGCTCTTTATCTCTCCTTCCATTCTGCATGACAGCCTTGATGGATAGAGTATTCTTGGTTGTAGGTTTTTTCCTTTTAGCACTTCAAATATGTCATGCCATTCTCTTCTCGCCTGTAGGGTCTTGGCTGAGAAGTCCGCTGACAGCCTGATGGGCTTCCCTTTATATGTCACTTGCGGCCTTTCTCTTGCTGCTTTTAGGATTCTCTCTTTGCCTTTAATTTTAGACATTTTGATTATAATATGTCTTGGTGTGGGCCTCTTTGGGCTTCTCTTGTTTGGAGCTCTCTGTGCTTCCTCAACTTGGATATCTGTTTCATTCCTCAGGTGAGGAAAATTTTCCTCTATTATTTTCTGCCCCTTTGTCTCTCTCTTCTCCTTCTGGGACCCCTATAATCCGAATGTTAGCACGCTTGATATTGTCCCAGAGTTCCCTTACACTGTTCTCATTCTGCCTAATTCTTTTTTCTCTTTTCTGTTCTGCTTGGGTGATTTCCTCTAATCTTTCGTCTAGCTCGCTGATCCGTTCTTCTGCTTCCTCTACTCTGTTATTGAGTCCCTCTAGTGAATTTCTCATTTCAAGTATTGTATTCTTCATTTCTGATTGGTTCATTTTTATATCTTCCAATTCTTTGCTTATGTGCTCACTGTGTTCATCCATTCTTCTCTGCATATCTGTGAGCATCCTCATTATATTTTATTTGAATTCCTTGTCAAGGAGGTTGCTAGTTTCTGTTTCACTTAGTTCCTTTTCTGGTATTTTGTAGTGTTCCCTTGCTTGGAAAGTATTCCTTTGCCTCCTCATTATGCCTCTTTCTCTGTGCTATTTTCTTTGTTCTAGGTGAGTCAGCTACGTCTCCTGATCTTGGAGAAGTGGCCTTATGTATGAGATGCCTTATGAGGCCCAACAGTGTGCTTCCCTCTCGTCACCAGACCGTAAGAACCAGGAGTGACCCCTTTGTGGGCTACTTGTGTCCTTCTGCTATGGCAGGGTTGCTGCCACTGCAGGTACCCAGGGAGTCTGATCTTTCCTTCCCTGGCCAGCTGTTTGTAAATCTGGTTTGGAGGGGCCTCAGCACTGTTGGCTACAAAGTCTATTAGCACACTCTTATTGCAAGTGTCCTCTTAATTGGGTTGGTACCCAGTGTAGCTGGTTGCTAGGCTCAGGGGCGTACAGTTGTGATAGGCCTGAGGCCAACAAGGCTGATGTCAGTTCTCTTAGGAGTGCAGCTGAGTGGGGCTAGCCCTTGGCATGGAGGCACTCAGTTGTTTCAGTCTTTGGAAGGTGGGGCTGATCCTTTTTATGGCTATTTGTGAAGCACAAGTCTTCTGCCGCTGCTAAGCCTCACACCCCTCTGGACCATATACACTGTCAACACAGTCCTAGTCCGTGCACACTTCTCAACCCCCTGGAGCATACCCCACTGCCACACTGCAGAGGCCCCCACCTCTGCCCCAATGGCCCCCACAGTTCACCTGGTCCTCACACAAGCCCTACCCCACAGAGGCAGACACCCTTGCCTGCCTGTAGAGGATCAAGGCACTCAGTCAATGCAGGCTGAAAAGTAGCCTGAGGGCTTGCTGTTAGGTGGGACCAGTCCCTAGGGCGGGTTGCCTGCCCTGGCTGAACTGGATTAAATCTGTGCTCTAGTGGGTGTGGCAGACCCCTGGGCTAACAGCCCAAGGGACGCACCTCAATGGCCCCCACTGGTGTCCGTATCAGCACGCCTGGACCAGCTCAGGACAACGGCCCCCACCAATGTCTCAGTCTCCGGAGAGGATCTTCCTCTCACCCAGATGCCCCCAGAGTCCACCAGGTGAGTCTCGTTTCACCAAAGGACAGTCAGCCTTCTCTCTGGTGACTTTAGGTTGCTGCAGTGAGTGAGTTTGTGCGTGGGCCCTTTAAGACCCGGATCTTTTCAGCTTTCGCTGGCTAGCTTTTCTGGGGTGTCCTCGCTGCAGTTAATAGCCAGCAAAGCCAGATAGTAAGACCCCATCTCGGTTGGGCTGAGTCCGAAGGATAGTTATAGCAGTTTTGCCCCTGCTCCGGACCTCACTCCTCCAGGGAGGGCTGCGTAACTTAGGGTGGCTCCCGCCTGGCCAGCTGAGAAGCTCCGCTGCTCCCAAAGGTGGCTGTTTTCCTCTCCGGCCGGAGTTATTGCCTCTTCTGCTTTCGTCAGGGCTGTCCCTTGTGGTGGGGATTCTTTTTATCCAGTTTTCAGTTTTCAATCAGGGTGATTCTTCCCAACATTGTTGTAACCTGGTTGTGTTCGTGGGAGGAGGCGAGTTCAACGTCTGCTCACAGCGCCATCTTGACGAGCACTTCCTTGAGCCACCCTTGTCAACGTTCTTTCTGGAATTGTGGGTTGTTGTAGAGATATCTGAGACCAGCTTGATTCCCCCTTCTATGTGACTTGCTCTTTTACCTGAGTGCGTGTTTTAGCTCATCCTTGAGATTCAGGGACAAAGGGCCTTGGAATGACCTACAAACAATCTCCAGCGCCCCTCCTAGCTCTGCAGTTTTATTTGCACTCTTATGTCTCCTCTGTTGCTGTAACTTTAATTTGTAATATTTTCCTTTTCTCCCCCAAGTCTTCCGCTTTTCTTCAGCCTGTTGTTGTTTCGCCTGTTTGAGACATAATGATGGGTCCAAATCACGTGCTTTGCACAGATATGCGATAATGAGTATTTGCTGGACCGTATTTTGTGTTTCTGGATGCAATAATATACTTTTTGTCTGCTTAACAGAATGTGGTACTTCTAGGTGAAAAGATGTTGTGAGAGGCAAGTGATAAATACAAAAATAGAAACCAAAAACATTATTTGCTAAATAAAAACAGTATCACTGCAATAACTGTCAGAAAACATGCTATATAAAATAAGCTTAGCTTAAAAAACATCATTTGTCAAAAATAACCTCATTGAGAATCTCTCTCCTCCTGCAACACCCCCCCCCCCCCCCACATACACACACATAATTTCTGTGGTTTTGAAAATTCCACTCTGGTTATCTCTTAGGGCTCCTCACTGGCTTACTGCAAAGGGCAGACTGGTCTTTTGCTGCCGTTCACCAATCTCAGGATCTTAGCCGCCCTATTCTTTTTTTTTTTTTTTTTTGGAGGAAGATTAGCCCTGAGCTAACATTTGCCACCAATCCTTCTCCTTTTTGCTGAGGAAGATTGGCCCTGAGCTAACATCCGTGCCCATCTTCCTCTACTTTATACGTGGGATGCCTGTCACAGCATGGCTTGGCAAGCAGTGTGTAGGTCCACACCTGGATCCAAACCAGCGGGCCCTGAGCAGCGGAAGCTGCACGTGCACACTTAACCACCGTGCCACTGGGCCGGCCCCTAGCCTCCCTCTTCTTTAGGGAGAATTAGCTTCTTTTTCATAGAGAAGACGACAGGTCAGGTCAGATATAATTTGGGGGCTCAACAACAGGCCATATAGAATAGTCAATAAGAGAGGCATTTGAACTTCCAAAGGTGACGTATAAAATGATAGTTTTCTCACAAAAAAACCTATCTTCTTTATATTTATCTACTATTGTTTCCCCTTTTGTCCAGACGAAAATAGTTTGGTTTTAAAGTGAAAATATTTTTAAAAAAGGAAGTTGCAGAAGTTATATGTCAAATTTAAAGGCTCCATTCACAAACACCACATTATGGAACCATAATAAAAAATCCAATTTCCTATTCAACGTATATTTATGAATTGCTATATGTTTATGGTAGGTTATACATAGAGCAGTCCCCATCAAGGACCTAAGGGTTACTCAAACAATAATAATACCCTGGTGTCTGTAGTAAGTGTCAAAGTGAAGTGCAGACATAATTCTCTAGGAGCTTCAGGAGCAAAAGCCCACCGTTTTCTGAAGGAATCAAAAAAGGCTTCATCAAAGACTTGACAGATGGAGAGAGGGAGACAGAATCAGAGACTAATGGAAGCAAAGGCATGGAGGCAGCCTATTACAATGGAAGCATTCCCCCGCCCCCAGGAGATGTCCTGACTGACGATAGCTGTGACCCTTAAAGGTTCTTAAAAGTTGTACAGCTATTGCACACACATCAGTAGTTTTACAAGTCTTTCTGGTAACAAGTAATATGAAATTGAATTGTAGTTGATACTATATTTCTTACCAGGTCACTGATTTAGAGAAGGTCAACATTTGCCGTGGACTGAGTAGTAGTTGAACAGGTGAAGTTTATGTTTGGAGTTCCTCTAGTCACTCAATTTTTGTGACCACCTCTATACACACACACACACTTACTCTACCATCCTAGACTTTCAGGTTATTTTCCATTAATTTTATATGTCTTCCACTATCCCACTCCCAAGATTCCCAGTGTCTCAAAGTATGGTGACACTCCTCAAGAGGTACTCTCTATAATGTCACTATTTTCCAAAAAGTAGTTTTTAAGCTCTGTGTGACTTCATTATTGCTGTAGTCCTAGTGCCTGGAACACAGGGAATACTCAATGAATAGTTAATGAATGAAAAATGAATAGATTGATTGTCAGCCCACATGGCAAGCAGAAGAGGAATTATCACGTGCATGTTACAGAGAAGTTCACAAAGACAAAGGAGAGGTTCTAACTCTCTAACTTGTGCTCATTTTACCATAAGATATTGCTTTTACTAAAACAATGATTAATGGTGGGAATTATAATTTGGATGGAGGAGCAGAGTAATGATGGTTTAGGGACATAGAACCTACAGTGGGCCCTCAAATCATGCTACAGAAGCAGCTGCCTCCTCTGTATATGCACTCAGTCAGCCAAGGAGGTGATAGTAATATCTATTGAGAGAGAATACTACCATGGAAGGAACAAAAATTAGTAATGTGTGAGTTGTCACATTTTCTCCGAATTTCCTGTCCCCTAACTCCATCTTTGCCCACTCAACTGCTTCCCCTCCTATTACCTGAAATGTTAAGAATTATGCCTTTAGCCACTGGCTTCCAATTATTTGTTTTCAAGAACAGTTGAGGCAATGGTAGGAACAGCAGTGGAGCAGTGAGTTACTTTTGTTAGAAAGAGCTGATATTTAGTGCTGAGGTCGAGAAAAGGGAATAAAATAGAGTCATATAGTGGGAAATTGAGAATCCATGTGGCCTATGTGAGAGTAATCTTTGGGAAATTTTGGGATAAAATGGTGAAATCCTTAGAAACATTTGCACATGGTGTGTGAGACTGAGATATTAGGTAGGAAACAAAGCTTTGAGAAGTTCTGCTCTATGCTAAAATGGTAGTTTCTAGAGAGACTGTAACAAAGATTCCAATTGCTCTTAATCATCGTTTGATTGCCAGACATGTTGCTTATTGAAATGCAGATTCATTCACAACTGCACCGTGAGGCAGCTGGGTTAATATGGTTTCCCAGTGGTCTTCTGATTGGTTAGGAATGTTTCAGCTACATGTAACACAAAAGTGATGTACAGTGGTCAAAATATATAGAGGTTAAATTCTTCTCACCTAACAACAAATCTGTAAGTACTTTCCTCGACCACTTTCTTCTATCAGAGAAGAATGTGTAAAACGCGCTAATGTCTGCATGAATACAGAGAATTTCGTGCCACTGCACAAGTCTCAATATGAAGCAGGGTGGTCCATGGGGTATTTAATATACTACTATTGTGAAGGACAAGTCAAGGATAGTTCATGGGAAGTAAAATAGAGGCAAAAAAGCAGAGATGTATGACGTGTGTCCATTGAATTATTTAAGAATATTCATTTCTTTTGTAAAGAACAAGACAAAAACAATAGACGAAATTAAGCAAAGAAGCAAGTAACTGCTGAGAAACGTTGGACATAAAGTAAGTAGAGCATGTATATGTGTGCTGATCATAGAAAGAAAGGACGGAAGGAACAAGTACACCTTACCTGTTGATAAGGCATATAGCATGCCACCTCCAGCTGGTAGCTATGCAGTCAGGTATCCATATGTGACAACCATTCTGGCCTTATGTGTCCTTTTCCCAAAACACAGATAAAAGCCATAGAGACTCAGCAGGATATCAGCAAGTTTCCACCATGACCAGGAGTACTTGCCCCTGACTCTATTAGAGCAGGTGTGTTTAGACTCAAGGCACCTTCCATCTGTTGAATCTCCTTGCTTATCTTCAAGTCTTGTCCTTAGGACCATATGATTAGCAGAAGAGATTGGTGGTGTAGAGAGACAGAATATAGAAACACTGCATAATGAGGAATCCATCATTCTTGCACTTTACCTAAGGATGTTACCTTACCCCGTTGTTAATGTTAATATTAATAGTTCTTAATATTAATATTTGTTAATATAGCATGCACGGTATATATAATTGTATATTATTTATTACCAAAATAACTGATAATTATTCATTATATAATATTGCATATATGCATGCATTATATAGAATATATTAATATTTATTAATGTTAACAGTTAATAGTCATAATGCACAAGTATTTATTCCAGGAGATTGGTTTTCAAACAAACCCATTTCCTTTGCACCTAATAAAAATTTTGAAAGCAGATTTTATCTAAAGGAGCTTTTAAATGTGAAGTCTTGTGTTTGCCATAGATATTTTCCTCTTGCTATTGCAGGTGAAAATTTCCATGCCTGCACAACTCAGGGTTGGCTTCTAGGCAGAGTGCCTGCAGCAGAGATCTCCCTGCATGGAGTAGACAGGAAGAGGCAAGAGAATGAGCTCTCTCTGTCTCCCAGAAATTGCCCTTATCATACTCCTACCCTAGGTTAGAAAACCCACCTGAGCTTAAAGTAAGGTGAAGAAAAGAAGGAGGAATGTAAGGAGGATGGGATCAAGCAGAAAGACAAAAGGGTGGGAGGGGTTTATGTTGACGTAGAATCCATCAAAACTAATGGCTGGAACTAAACAATATTCCATGTTATTTTCGGACAAATATGTTTGAACAGCACCAAATACAGGACAATGGTTATTACTAAGGAGAAAATAGGAAGGTAAAAACGTATAGCTACATGGAAGTAAGTTTTATTTCTGAAACTTGGTGGTAGGTGGTATCTAGGTAGTCATTGTTTTATTATCAAATTTTGTATACCTGTATATTTCATGAAAGAAACTGACATCTTTCTACACTAATTTTTATTTCCCTCTCTGTTCCTAATTCTGTCCTCTGATTCATGGGGTTTCATGGGTTAGTAGTATTCCAAGTGGGTGATGCATCCACCTAATGAAACATGCTAAGTGAAAACATGCTGGATAACCACAGACGGTTTTTTTAAATTGAGACACAATTCATATACCATAAAAATCACTCTTTTAAAGTGTACATTTCAGTAGTTTCTAGTATATTCACAAGGTTGTACACCCATCACCTCATCCAATTCCAGAACATTTTTATCACCTCAAAAAACCAAACCAAAAGTCTGTACCCATTATCAGTCACTACCCATTACCCCTCTCCAAGCCCGTGACGATCAAGAATCTACTATATAAATAGTCCTGGGTGTGGTAGGTTTTAGGCAATGTTTGCTAGAGAGGGCCCACTGTCATCAAGAATCCAGTTCCTCTCCCTTATTTTTAGAACTCTACCCTCTTCCATGTGTCAATTTCCTCTTGAGCTTTGCTTGCTTCATTGTAGTAAAAATAGCCGTAGCAGCTCTGGTTCATATTTATATGAACACAAGACCACCCTGAAAGGGAGGGCTTCTCTTCCTCAAGCTCTCAAGCACAAGTCCTTGGCTTCACAGACGTCAAACCTACTTAGGGTAAGTTCCTGCCTGAACCAATCCCTATGGTGAGGGAGCTGGGGCTAGGTGAGTCACTCTCCATCCGGGAGTGGGTGGAGGTCATGGAGGCAACTAACTAGGTGAGCAACTGCCCAGTTTGCCTGGGGCTTGACCTGTTGTAGTGCCAATTGCGCGCTGTCCCAGAAAACCCCTCAGTCCCAGGCAAACCGAGACGGTTGTTCACCATACAGTAACAGCACAGACATAAAAGTCAGCTCCCCCCAAACCCATGCTCAAGTCTCACTACCAGGAAGTAGATTTAAATAAATATATATGTCTATTTCTACTTTCTCACAGTAGACATCTTTCTCCCATGGAAACTACTGAATCTTTTTCAATTATAGAATTCCAGACTCTGTAAAGAATTTTCTCACATTTTTTTTGAGGAAGATTAGCCCCGAGCTAACATCTGCCGCCAGTCCTCCTCTTTTTGCTGAGGAAGACTGGCCCTGAGCTAACATCCATGCCCATCTTCCTCTACTTTATACGTGGGACGCCTACCACAGCATGGCGTGCCAAGCAGTGCCATGTCCGCACCTGGAATCCGAACTGGCAAACCCCATGCCGCCCAAGTGGAACACGCGAACTTAACCACTGCGCCACCAGGCCGGCCCTAAGAATTTTGAAAAACTTTTTATCTCTTTCTCTTAAATGACTAATTCATATTCATCATCTTTTCTAATGATATTTGACAGAATTTTCTAGTCTGTCAGTGGTATTCTTGAACCTTCCTTAGAATAAGAGCTCTTCAATAGTCATGCCCCAAAACATGAGATCCTATAGAGGGTGCTGTGTACATTTCATAGCTTCAGAGATAGTTTCTTGGCTATTCTCCAAATCTTCAGTGAGGTGGGAGCTAGAAAGATTTGTCTTCTGAGAAAGATTTGTTATTTTCTGGAAGAAGGAAGTCCTTAATGACCATTTTATTTAGAGTGCTATAACTGAATTTTTCTTATTAAAGTATAGAAAGTAATATCCTGGTTAATTTCTTAATTCCTCTCATTTTATGTTTCTTATTGCTTGCAAATATTCTTCTAGTTCCCCTGATGACGTTATAGAACAGTCAGTTTTACAATAAGTTTAATTTCCCTCTTATTTTCTGTTTGGTTTTCACTCTCTGTGTGAAACTGAGACTCTGAGGTTCTGTCCAATGAGTGTCAAAACAACTAATAACATCAATGAAAATGTTAAGCCATTTAGTAGTTGCTGCGTAAAACAGATAGGGATGATTTGGTATGTTTTATGTCTTTCACTTGGTTAATTTCAAGGATGGTTTATAGAGTCGCCAGAAATCTCTGTTACAAGTGGAGATTTTCAGGCCCTGTCCTCGACTTTTGAATTCAATAACTTGGGGTGGTAGGGACCATCCTATCTGCTTCCAACAAGGCTCCAGAGACTAACTGCTCATAAAAATCACTTCTGATGAATTACAAATGCAGATATCAGGTGGGAGGCTTCAGAGGCTCTAATTCCAAAATCTGTAAATGACCATGAAATCTATAGTTCTGAGAGGGTCTGAAACCAGACCGGTGAAATTCCACCACAATTGAGGCTTGAATTAAATGTGTTTGACAAAGACATTGGGCAACATAAGGGAGTTGGCTTCCCGTGGGGTTCAACAAGAAGTGTCGTGGAAAGCCCCAACTGCAAAAAAAATATTGCAGTTTGGAAAGCGTTTGGAATACAATTATAAAGCTATTATCAGTGAGTGTTAATATGATGAGTAGCACAGTGGCTTCTTTTGCATTACAATTTTGTCGGTTGATCAACCATTTCTCCTCCAAGCCCAAAACCGTTGGAAGTCAATCCCATTATAGCACAGGATTTGTTTTCCCCCTGGTGTATATTGACCAAGGACATTTTCAGGTCAAGAATTCATTCAGTAACTTTGCTGTATCCACACAGGAAATGGCTGTGACCTTTCTGGCCCATAAGGTTATGCATTTTGACAGGCAGCACAGAGCCAATCCCTCCAACCCTGTGGCACAGACGACCGCAGACTGTTCTCCTGGGGCATGCTGTTATTCACGTTGTTTAATCACATGCAGCAGGTCTGGAGGCGAACGTCATTCAGACCATCAGAAAGGCAGAAAAGCTGTGCTGCTGATTCTATGGAAATCCTCAGCGAGAAGTAACATTCATAGCTGGCTGGTTACTTAATAGATGTGCATTCACTTCCAGGGAGGTCGTCCCCTTCTGTCCCTGGTACCTTCTGCCACATCCACTGCAGCCCCAACCATTAATTTTGATTTTTCAGAAATTACAGGACTTGTTCAAAAAAATTAGATGGCTTCTTTGCTCCACATTATGTAGAGAAAAATGAATCGCAGTCCCTGACTTAAGGAAGCTTATCGCCTAGTTAACGCATGGTTGACAGAGGACTCCATTTACCAGTGTTATCTCTGTTTTGACCCATGTCAGAGACAAAGCATATCTCTTTCCCTCTCTCTCTCTCTCAACACACACACACAATTGCACACAGCACCTACTTACAACTGCATCATGAATTTCGGTAGTTTGACTACATTGCTGAAGATTCAGGAGTGATAGTGAGGGTTCATATCACAAACAGGATGAATTCCCACTGTCTCTAATTGCTTCCTCTGTTGTCTCTGTCTTTTCTTTCTCCTCCCCCCTACCTCTTTATTTTTCAGGAACAATATGAATTCTTATTTTCTCATTCGTAGCAATTCAGCTAGACATGCATGCCATCAAACCCAAACCCAAATTGCTTACCAAAACCTTTCTATGAAAGAAATTCAGTTTTTTTCCCTAGGAGGAATCTATTGAATAACAGTTTCTCCACCTTCAACTTCTGAAACAACATTGAAAAACACAAGAGAATATTAATTAAGTGCTAAATTGTGTGGTGCAAGAAAAGGTTATGTAGATGTCAAAAGATTGAAAAGAGCAGTGATGGCTGGAGTAGTTAATGACTTGCTGAGGTGCTCTTCCAATGTGTTCCTTTTATGAGTTTTGTGATTCAAAGACTCAATGCTCATATATTTGTTGGTTAACTTGGCTCTCTCCTCATTAAACTCTAAGCTCCTTGAGGGCAGACATTATGCGCGTATCACTATTTTATATTACTGACACTGAGAACAGTATTTTATGCAAAATAGGGAGTCAATCAATTTTAAACTGAAAGGATGGCTTACCTGAGTCTTGAAAGATGCATGAGATTTAGGTGGTTTGAAGTAAAAAGATGAGGCTTTCCCAGCAGGAAGAATAAAATGAGTCAATTGCTAGAGAATTTAGAGGCGAAAGAAATAGACTTAGTTAAAGTAGAGTAAAAGAGTTGACAAATATTGAGAATTAAGTATGCATAATTTAGAAAGTGGTCAGATAAAGGGGAACTTACATGCCTGTTGGAAGAGGTTAGATTTATTGCTGCAGAAAATAGAACAATAGGAGGTTTTGGAACGTAGCAATAAAATAATTAAAGTGATATTTTATAAGGTTAATATTGAAGAAACTTAGGGTTCTTATTTAAGGGTCTTAAGTTTAAGGGTCACTTATGATCCTTGCTTGTTCAGAGTGTCATATAAAGAATCTGGATTTCTCATATTACAACAGAGTTTCTATCTCATTTACTTTTTCTGTTGCATTTCCTTCTATTTATGTGTCTCTTACATCATTTCCAGGATTATATATTTGTGTTTGTGTATATATATACATATATATCTATATGGAGAGTGAGAGAGACAGTGCTTAGGCCTGTTCTATCTGGTTGAAAACATTTGAGAAGCTCACTTAGAAGCATTAGGGTCTTAAAATCTCCTGGAGTAGTTTACAAAAACGTTAGAAGCAGACACGAAAGCTCAACACTTAGGAATTACTACGGAAGCAATTCCAATAGTAGCAGTAGCAGGAGAATGTTGTGGGGTGGAAAAGCAGGTAATTTGGACTTCAGAGTATAGCTCAAATCACACATAATAAATAGCAGGTTAACAGTTCGTTAATAAGGTTGATCTATTTGCCAGCAAAGGGGAAATGAAGCTTTAAATGTTTATATTGCATAAATCTCTGATAGCTATCATTCTTCCTGTTGTGATCACTCCGTAAAGACAGCGTGGATCCCCATCCAAAATTTGGATCAGATATTCTCATTGGTGAGGCCATACACACACCAAGAGGGTATAAAAACTTTTATTACTTATATAATGAGGTTTCCTGGGGAGACCAGAGTGTATCTCCCCAGATGGGCTGCAAACGGCTTGAGATAGCAGGAAAAGGTGTTTGGCTTTGGGTTTTTATGATGGTATGGGGGTGGGGCCGAGATGAGGGTTCCTGCTGGCGCGCAGGGGTTTGCATGGTTTGAATTTCCCACTGGCACCCAAGGAGAAAGCATGCAGGCTTTCTTATCAGCTTGCCCAGCTCAGGCGATGGGGCAGAAAGAGAAAAGGGAGAGGTGATTAAGTCTATCAGAAACTGAACATCAGAAAATGAGTCAGATTCTACTTTACTTGCATAGTTAGGTTTGTTTAATTTTCCTCAGTATGGATATAAGAATCACAATGATTTTTTTTTAAAGAGAAAGACATACATATTTGCCTTTTCTCAAGCAACCTTATATAATACGATATTAGCACGTGGTATTACAATAGTGCATTGCCCCTAAGTACTAGTCATTATGATCAATTCTCCAACAGCATTTCGCTCTAAACAATAGCAATCTCAATTCTCCAACATCGTTTCACTCTAAATAGCAATCTCAATTCTCTAGTACCATTTCACTCTAAACAATAGCAATCTCACTCCCATGGTAAGAGATTAGTTTAGAAACAGACATGTGATGATAACCTGCCCAATGAGGGGGAAGCTTACTGGGAATTCTGAGAATTCACTCCAAAAAAGAAAACAAAGAAAAGAGATTGTTCTATTTCTTTCCCTGGAAGTTGCCAAGCCTGAAAGTGTGACCTGAAGCTGCTGAAGTTAAAACATCCTAATCAATATATCTTTTATATGGAAAGTCTTGAAGCAAAAAATTGCTAGAGTATAAACCAATTCTTATGTATTTAATCATACTTGTAAATGAACAACATGGTACTATGGCGATGTGCAGAGTGTTAGCCATGGAATGAGAAGATCTGGGTTGCAGCTCCTTTTCTAACATTTACCAGCAATGTGACCTTGAGTGAATAATTTGAACATGTTGAGCATCAGTTTCTTCATCTGTAAATAGTGAGTATGAATACTCATCATATATGCTTTGTACGGTTATTATGGTAATCATGTGATTTAATGTTTTACTCATTATTTAGTCAATTCACTAATTAAAATATACTAAATGAGGAACTGCCATAGCCAAATATTACACTAGGAACTCAGAGAAGACTGGTGAATAAGATAAAATCCCTGTCTTCATATTCCTTATAATTTGGTTTAGGTAAATTTCTCTACATGTTGCAAAGCCCTGAATATATATAAATATATGTTTTTGTATCCATTTTATTCACCATCTATTTATTAACACCCACCATATGGGAAACATTATTTTAGGTGTTGGGATTTAAAAATAAAGAAGAAATAAATCTTGCAGAGAGGTACTCCATTATATTTATATTACATATAATTTAAGAATCTCTTCAACAATAAGAAGCAAAATACCAGATGAACAGAGGATTAAACAAAAATGATATTTAATTTTTAAAACAAGAAGAAGCTTGGATATAAGCCTAATAATGTCAACAAAGGTATAACTCTTCTTCTTTCCAAACTTCAGCTCTAAAGGAAGCTAGGAAAGTATGTATCTGGCACCAGGGAACAAAGATAACATTATTGACTTAGGCAAATTTTGATTTATCACTTGGGACTGAAAACGTGGTTGCTACAAACAATTGACAAGAAAAAAAAATAGAAATGGCTGATGGACAGGAAACTAAAAGCATCTGTTACAATGTCTGTGTCTATTTTATATTATTATTTAAAAGTAACGTAGTAACATCTTAATTTATACAAGACATTTATTTTGCACTAGAGAGAAGGATCCTTACATCATACAGTTCCCAGTCTGTAATTTTCATGTTTACAAGTTCGTGATTTTCATGTTTATATGTCTGGGTATTTTCCCTAACTGGCCTTAGCGTAAAGTTGAAGAGAAATCTAATTTACAAACACTTTGGATTTAATTCCTATGTATCTTTGGATTTAACACCACATACTCCTGAAGGATCTATCCATGGTGCTGGCTAGATCAAGCAGTTACAACAAAATAGTGCATCTACTCAGCTTGTACACTGAACCTTAGAGATGTTGATCTCAGGGAAAAAGACATATGTCAACCTAAATCCATCACAACTCAGCATCAAAAACAAGGCCATTTTGCATTTATTTTTTCCTATAATTTTTTATAGAACATCTTATATGTCATTTTACCCAGAAAACATTTCTATAAGGTCAAATGGGAAATGTGTTCCTTGTTTTATGGGTGAGGTAATTGAAACAGGGGCCTTTGAGCGTCTCCTCCAAAAATGCGCAATATATCAATGTCCGCAGAAGACCTTACTCATTATAGTTCAGGTTGAAAGAATTTGGTAGCACTCCAAGCTTTCAACCATATTTGCTCAGCCTGGAAGCTGGCATTCAAGGAGTTGAGATAATAGGTATGCTTCAAAGTTGGGGAGCCAGCCACATGATACAGAGCTATGAGTCCATTAAAAAGGATGTTTAGGTCATAAAAAGGCAAGGCTAAAAAAATTGAAAATATAGTCATATGTACTATTAATTCAATGCTATGAATGCATATAATATAGACCCATATATCAAACACTAGAAATACAATAACCAAAATGTTAGCAGTCATTTTCTCTGAGTGCGATTATGGAAATCTTAATTTTTATCTTTCTTTTTTGTGTGTTTTTTTCCAATTTTTCTATAGTGAAAATGTATTAGTTTATATAATGACCTTTATAAAATAAAATGGGTGGTGCTGTGAGGCAAAAATGAATCCAATCTATTTGATAGTCATATTTGCTAACTTGATGTCTTGTTTCATGTCATTTGTTAATATATCTTCAAAGTTGGACCCTCTCCCTTCAGAAAACTCATAGAACAAGGAAAGTATGACTTCCCTTAGAGTATACCTTTATTATGTATAGGTTCCTCCTTGGGTCTCTATCCCATTAGACTTAAGCAGAATTAGCCAAGGATTTTTTTTCCCCTGAGGAAGATTTGCCCTGAGCTAACATCTGATGCTAATCTTCCTCTATTCTTTGCTTAAGGAAGATTAGCCCTGAGCTAATATCTGTACCAGTCTTCCTCTATTTTGTATGTGGGTCAGTGCCACAGCATGGCTGATGAGTGGTGTAGGTCTGCATCCAAGATCTGAACCTGTGAACCTGGGCCACCCAAGCAGAGTGTGCTGAACTTAACCACTATGCTATCAGCCAGCCCCTGGCCAAGGATTTTAAGCCAGTAAGCAAAATATGTCCATTAATCAGGGCAATTCCTTGTGTTACACATCAAGAAGGATCATTAGAGAATATACATTTGCAAACCATTTCCCATGATATTGTGATTTCCATCTGGCTCAAAATTGCTACTATTGAAAATAAAATTAAGTTATGCCCTACAAAAAAAGACATGACAACAGTGTCCCCGGTGGGGAAAAAAACAGGCACATACAAAATTTGGAAGTCTTATTTTTCAATGATATTGTAGTTGTTAGTATGACATAGTTAGAAACCTGTCATTAATATTTTTTATAAACAGTCTATTTAAAGGTCTGGTTTGACTGTCACATGCCTGCCTAGTTTCTGTTGTAAAATAATCTACTCACGAAATATTACTTTTACTTTGAGATTTTTACAGGAAACATATGTGGTTTCTCTAGCAAGGGTAGGAGGTAATATAAAGTGATAGAGAATTTAATACATATGCAAACAGAGCAGGTGGCTATTATGGAGATAGACATGAACATTAACTTTCATTCCCATAATAACTTTGGCTGAGGTAGCACTTTTCTGCAATTGCAAGGTTTTTACATGCGTGATCCTTAAGACACACTTCAGTGTGGAATGAGTGGGTGGCAGCTGTTCTCTTCATTTTACATACAGGAAAACCCCACAGAGAGGCACCAAAAGGCTGTCCACCACTTCCAGTGGCAAGTAAAAGATAGAGATGTGTAAGGAAGCCCAACTCTTTATGCTAGGTATACTTAAATTTCAAAATAACCATCAGCAAACAACAGCTTTAAAAAGAACGCATTTTCGAATATGCATATATTCTGTATTTAAATAAAAGAAACAATTATACCTCAGCAAGTATACCAAAATAACATAATTAGTGATAGCATTTCTTGGCAGAAAATGGCAAGAGTTTGAACAAACATCTAAAATTGGAACCAGCACCTACCAACACTGTTTAATGATGAGATGGCAACAAATACATTTCTACACCAAGTACAAGGATGCCCATCTTTTTCTCTTACATTGCATTCCACTAACAGGATTGTAGGATGTGTAGGCTTTAGACTTATCTTGTAAGATTTAGGACCAAAAATTCAAATTTCTGAAGATCTTAAGAAAAATAAAGACTAACGTAAGGGGTTATATTCTTAAATAAATATTCTAGACATTTTGATTAGTTTAGGGCAAAATTAATGTTAAGGCAAGTAAAGGAAAAAAATTTACATCATATTCAAGTTGCCAACAATAAGAACAAGTTATAAATTTTAAAATTGTCATACAAATGAATCTTTCGTTGAAATTTTAATAATTATCTGGTATCAAAACTTGCCTAGATCTCTCAACAATACAACTTCTCTGACACCAGTAACTTTCTTTGCTTCCATACTAGTGCTTTTCCCCCCTCGTTGACTCTGGTAGATTCCAGAATCCCACTAACAAATAGCAAATAACAAATTTATCTTTAAAGAAATCCTACATTTTAAGGGGCCAGCCTGGTGGCACAGCAGTTAAGTTCACACGTTCCGCTTCAGTAGCCTGGGGTTCGCTGGTTCTGATGCTGGGTGTGGACATGGCACCGCTTGGCAAGCCATGCTGTGGCAGTCATCCCACATATAAAGTAGAGGAAGATGGCATGGATGTTAGCTCAGGGCCAGTCTTCCTCGGCAAGAAAGAGGAGGATTGGCAGCAGATATTAGCTCAGGGCTAATCTTCCTCAAAAAAAAAAAAAAAAGAAATCCTACATTTTAAGTGGTTTACATTTTTCTTAAAATACAATATTTTATTTATAAGTAGAAACTATCAAGCATTTTCCTCTAATTTTTCAGGGCAAATGTATCCGTTTTCTCTTACTAGACTTGTACTGCTTCCATTGTCGCCACATAGGGCATAGATTTCCATCCAAATCAAATCTGTATCAGAGATTAATCAATGCTAATTACCATCTATACAAGTTTTCTACACTTTTTTTCATGAAAACTTTATTGTGACAATTGCTTTTAATCCTGATAGTAGGTAGTTTTAATGTAAAGACTAAAACTTGTATTTTTTATGATTATATTGATTAATGACTATAGCATTTCAAAAACCTTCTATTTTCTATTGAGGTCCAAAGTATTTTAAAAACTTCCTACCCCATACCAAAATGCAACACACAGATGGCAATGGATTCCACCTCCTAACCTCTACCACCAGAACCCGCACTGAAAACAACAGGAGTAGAAATTTCCCTAAAATGCCTTCTTTATTCTATGGCCCTCAACAACATATGGGATGATGCCCATTATGCTTATTCATTTCTGTGACGCCAGAAATTTCCATTTAATGTAGCAATGAAAATTAGCCTTCCAGAAAGTTGAAAAAAAACGGATCTTCGTTTATATTCTTATTATTGAAGTTAAACTTGGTATCAAATCTTTTATTTATTGAAAATAGGGAAACTTATGTGGTAAAATGTTCTGTTCTTAGCCATAAGGAATTTTACTGCTTATCTTCTAAGAGTCAAATACATTGGAGTTTCTGTCTGTTGGGAACTGTCAGATAAAACACTAAATCAAATGACAGTAAAGCTTATTTCCCTTTTTGCAAGGCTATTTAAAGGAATTACCTTGAATTAAAAAGAGCAAAGTAAAGAAGATAAAAGGTAAATGGTGACTTGTCTGACATGATAAATGTGCAGCTGATTCCATGCTGCTTCACAAAAATGTCACACTCCTAGGGAGGTTTACCATTTTCCCAGCTAAATTATGCATCCACAAACAGCCAAATGCTATTGTTACTCAGATTCAGTGAAAACCATCAAATACCACTTATACAACATATACGATACATTTTTAAGATATATTTGCAACAGTGACAGGTCTCAATCACATTGTCAATCCTTGAACCTTTGCACGGAGTTAAGTGTTGCCAGCCCTGGCTCATTACTGGCCTAGAAGTTAGTCAGCTGAGACAAAATGTAGACAATGAGGGAAGGTCGGAGGGAAGGGAGACTAAAGGAAATAAAGTGAGTTGTGAAGCCTAAGCCATTTAACACTTTAAGAAGAAAGAGAAGCATGTGACATCTTGGAAGCATTTCCTCTTCCAAAACATAAGCCTAAGGATTAATGCCTGTGACCAGCATTTTTATTTTGACTTGAGCTACAGTTTTAGATCAATGTGATCAGTTAATTGCTCAGCTGTGCTCAATTACATTACATCTGAAATTATAAAGTTGAATATTATACAAGGATTTTTTTTATCCTCCTCCAGTAAAATTGTATCTTACTAAATACACGATATAAGCATCTATAGTAAACAAATATAACTTTATGGAGGGAAGAAAAAACTCTTTAAGCGTCTCTTCATACTCCCCCATCTGCACATTATGTATTAGGAATCAGAAAGAAATTCACACCTCTGAGTTTGAATCATAAGCAGATTGCTACAAGAAATGTGTCACATCACTGGCTTCAGGAAGAACTTTAAATTCTTGGAGCAAAATATAGCACTTCTGTCAGTTTCAAATACCTCATATCTGCATGTTTACTTCAAAGGGTTCAAAAGGAGCCTTTGCCAACTCCATGTCACTCGTCCCCACAGTTGGATGGTTGTCATAGCTGGATTGTTCATACAGTCCAGAGCGGTTACCCGACTTGAGGAAGCGCAGGTCAGGCTTCCTCTCACTTCAGCCACTGAATTTGGGCCACCTGGGGAATAGGAGTCAGGTGCACTGAGTGGAACTCAAGAAAATATTTCAAGTCATTGATGCTTGCTGTTATATCTCTACGAGAAGCATTCCACCCTACTCCAATGCTGTGACTCAAAGTGACCTCTACATCAGACACCATAGTCTTGCTTTTCAGGGCCTCAAACACACTCAAAGTTTCCATCTTGAGATAAGCAGAATCTGGTAAAATAAATGTAATGTATAAGCAAAGAAGACCAGTAAAGAAAAATCCCATGTGTAAAGAGAACAGCAATTTTGGTTCTCTTGCCTATCTCCTCCTCACAGATCTCTCACCCACTCCCATCCTCCAGCCCTACTTTCATCAGTGCCTTTATGGTTTTAATCATTGCCTCAAACACTTTGGGCCATTATTATTATTATTTTGGTGAGAAAGATTGGCCCTAAACAAACATCTGTTGCCAATCTTCCTCTTTGATAGAGGAAGATTATCCCTGAGCTAATATCTGTACCAATCTTCCTCTGTTTTGCACATTGGATGCTGCCACAGCATGGCTTGATGAGGAGTGTGTATGTAGGTCTGAGCCTGGGATCCGAAGCCTTGAAACTTGGGCCACTGAAGTACAGTGCACAAACTTAACCATTATGCCACTGGGTGTGCACCGGCCCATTATTTTTTTAAAAATGGACCCAAAATTTTTCAGTTTGGCAGACTAAACATTAAAAGAGTGTCATTAGAATAGACTTCTTATTCTCCTCCTCCTTCTCTTTCTTCTTCGTGTTTTAAATCAGGGCAGACTCCTGTTCTTAAAGCTCTTGATTTTAGTTGGAAAATGGTTTGGTGGGCATAGTATATCTGTTTATCTGTTCCCCTTCCTAGAATCAATATTATCTGAGTAACATTGCAAAACTCTTTCTGCTTTCCTTTCAATTCCTTTCAATCGCTTTCCTTTTCATTGAGCTATGTAGTGGCAGGGATGGAGCAGGAATAATAACTTTTCGAGGGGAAGGGGTTTAGTCAGTGTGAGGTGGAACTTCATCTCTCCCTAAGGGTATGAAAATATAGCAGACTCATTTTACAGAAGATGTCATATTATCCCGGGAAAGAATAGGACACTAGTTAGCAGAAGAATGAGTGAAAATAAAGAAGAAATAGATGGCAATATATAACTACTTTTTTTCCCCTCAGGAAAGTTGGCTTGAGATAAGAAATGAGCCTCAAACTAAAAGAATTTTCTTAATGTAATAGCTATTAAGTGGCAAGGTTGGGATGTGAACCTAGGATATCTGAGTCCAAAATCCAAACTCCTTCTGATATGCCATGTTGCCTCATTCACAAAATCAGTCATCCTCCAAATGAGACTCTCATTCATTCATTCACTCAGCAAATAGTTATTAAGGGCAATCCACACACTATGTAGGAGTTGGGAAGGGGAATACAAATAATAAAACCAAGGAACAGTGCCAAAGATTTTATACTTTAGTAGAACTCATAATATAACAATTAGGAAGAACATAATTGTTATACATCCTAAGGTCATTTCTATTAATTAAGTCAAACTATCAGTTATTAACAGATTGGATTGAATTAGGAAATTGAAGAAGCAATTAGATATTATAGACTCCAAATACTTCGGCCAGAGTTAACTCAAATTTTACAAGCTTTAAATAGAGTCTCTTCCTCTTTCCCTCTCCTCCCTCTCCCCCTTCCTCTCTGTCAATCAGTGTGATCGCGAGCCACTGCTGTTGATGGTGGCTCAGTTGGTGTAGACAGTAAGATAGTAAACTTGAGAATCACTGCTTAGTGCATTTAGACCAATTATTCTGAGTAGATGTGAAAAAGAAAAAGACAAATCAAAAAATGACCTTGAGAAGAGTAGCGATGAAACTTTAATGAGGACAGTGCCTACGGCTGGATTTCAATGTCACTAAAAACATACAAATTATATGCAAATCTGAGAACATGCCTCTGTAAAATCCTTGTAGAAGCCACAATTGTAGATCATTTCAAAATGCAGACTTTAGGCAGAGATGACACTTTTAGGACCGTAGTCTGTTACAGTCTATCCAAGTAGTTTTCAACCATACCACAAAATTCTGTGTGAATACTGAATTAGTTTTGTGTTGATCAGCCTATTTAAACAATATTTGTTTTATTTATAGGTCACTAGACTAAAACATAAAACTCAAACAGTTGAAATACTTTAAAAACCAAATTTCCCTCTACTAAATCTAGAGTAGTGATGGCAAGTATGAAAAGAAGTAATTATTCATAAAAAGAAATGGGCAGACTCAAAATAAAGTAGGGAATACCTTTTTGAAAAGTTAGTTACAAAATGTCCAGGAAAATCAGTAGTTTCAGAACACCAAAATTGGATGAAATTGTAAATATTAGATTCTTTCTTCAGTGAGTAAATCAAACATTTCAGTGAATATTTACTGTGGAGAATTCAGAAGACAAAATATGGTTTCTGTCATTATCACATAGGGAAGTGTGTCAGTGCACTTGAAATACATCCCGGCTTATGGGCACCTAAGTGCAACACTCTTTTCTGAGGAAAGAGAGAAATTCTTTGAGTGTCCAAGCTAGGAAATCTTCACAAGTCAGGCTGATCACAACCCACATGTGTGTCCTGGGGAAAGAATAACAGGGGTGTGAATGTTAATTAAATAGCAAAGATACAGAAGAAGACAGGGATGGTTTTGACATTGTGAGACAGTGGAAGAAATTGACATGCCTGGCACAGATGACATAAGATAAATTGATATAAGTTTACATTGATTTTCGGAAGACTGAACCACACCCTCCAAACTATTTCACGTCCACAAGAGTGTCCTGGCTCCTCTATTCACCATAATTGGGATAAGTGCAAACAAACAAACATGGTCTCTTAGTCTGCCTATGCTCCCAGTTCCATAATCCCAGCAGTCATGTGTGCGCGTATGTGTGTGTGTGTAGAGATGGCACCATATTATTGTGGTGGGGAAGGAAATGAATAAATAAAGAGCAACCTACCTTTATAAGAATGGATTACATAGCTTTTTTGCCAGTTTTACTCCCAGGGATAAATATTTCTATTATGTATTGGGAATCTTATTTGGCAAAAGGAACATTTTAATGATAACTTCTCTGCCTCAGTTATAAACCAAATCATCTTTACAGTGGAGAGTTAACTTTCTGACTGATCCTGTACAAAAAGTGCTATGTCTGTAAATCTGGCCAAATGTCAGCTATTGAATAAAACCCTATATATCATGATTTGATGGATTTTTATTAAAACTGAATAATATAGATGTAAATAGAGATATAAATCTGGAGTCTTTAGAGTATATATAGCATTTAAAATCACAGAACTTGATAAAATCACCAAGGTAACAGGATATCTAGAGAGTATAAGAAGAGTGAGAGCTACACCAATGGCATGTCAATATTTAAAAGTCAGCAAGATGATGAATGAAAAAACATGGAAAGAGGCTGAAAAGGAAGTACCAGTTAGGTAAAGGAGAACTAAAACAGATTGGTGTCTAGAAATAAAGAAATGAACAACTATCTCCAACCCTGCTGAAAGTTAGAGTAGAACGAGCCCTGATAATTAACCATTGAGTTGAATAAGGTGGAAGTCATTGGTGAGCTCTATAAGAGCAATTTTAATAGAGTGGTTAAAGCAAAAGGCTGATTGAAATGGGTTCAAGAGGAAAGGAAGTGAAGAGAGCAAGCATAGGCAACCAGGAGCAAAGGTGGGGCAGGAAGACTTAGAGGTTTTAGGTTTGAGAAGACAGTTGAAAAACAGCTGTCTAAAGAAATGGGATCCATGAATAAATCAGGAAGGCCAGCACTCTGGACCCACTTATCTCACAGTGGAAAAAGCAAATGAAATGCAATTTTATAAATTATAAAATAGCGGTGTAGGAGAATAACAAAGTGAATGGATAGGTAAATATAATGGGCAGCACCAAAGGCCCACTTGAGGCTTATGATCATGAAATTAAAGTAAGTGCATCAGCATGTTTGTGTTTTACTCTCCAGCCATGTCAGGCTGCCCATGTACATGGAGTAGCAGCAATAGTAATGAGAGATAATATATTAAAGGGTTGTAATGAACCAGACTTCACAATATATGCTTTAAAGGATTATTTCTTTTAATTCTCACAACAATCCTATAAGGCAGTGACAACTTTCAACTTACAACTTCTACAACTTTATAGATTCCGAAATACTTCACAAGGAGTAAGTGGCAAAGCCAGAATTTGAATGCGGACAGTGGTTAAGACTGTGTGTTCTTAAGCACTACTCTACAGTGCCTCAGCTACTCTATTTCATTCTGCGCACAGCGACCTCAACGTCTTTTCTAAGTCTGGCTAGTAAATAAGCCCATTCCTTCTCATGCCCCAGCTCTATCTTCCTCCTTGAGTTTTGGACCCAAATATTTAATAGCCTACCTGAACTTCCCGGTGGATATCTAATACAAAATCAACATGACCCAAACGGGTATGTATTCCTTCTCCCTAAGCCTACTCCTTTCTTATTCTTCCCCATCTGCTCACATATTGGTTCAATAGATAAAAAAACTTAAGATTTTTATGGTTAAATGATCTATAATGGTGAAAAAAAGTCAACAAAAAAGTCACTAGAATGGAAATTATAAAGGCCATAAAGGCATAAAAAAATGGATTAACAATAGTAAGTAATAAAACCCACAAAATCCTATTCTTACTATAATTGAAACTAAGCATACATGTAAGTATACGGGAAAAAACTAGAAAGGAATATGTGCAAATTAAAATATTTATCTCATCAAGTTAGACCACTTATGTTTCTTTTTGCAAATTACTATTTTGGTTAAATTATTACCACAGCTAAAGGAGAAAAAGCAAGATGTGCAACATAGACACACAGTATTTGAGGCAAAAAAAAAATCTTTTAAATGTTTTAAGAACAGAAACAGGTCTTAAAGTGTTGCTAAGTGATTCTTCTTCAAAGATTAAGAAGACACTAGATTCCTTTCAGGTTCTATCACTAAAGCTTTAATCCATTTTCAAAATATTTAAAGGTTTCTACTTCCCTTCTGACAGCTCAGAAATGTGGTAAATAATCATTGATGGTTGATCTCTGTGACAATGATAACAGCAATAACGAGAGCCTAGCTAGAGAAGACTGAAGAGATTCCTTCCAGACTTCTGAAAACACCAACCTGTCATTTTCATTAAACTGCTTCCTGCTGATATGATCATTTCCTCTGACAACCACTCAGATTTTGCATCTGCTAGAGTCCCTCCTAAAATATGCTAGTTTTGACTGAGTCAATGTTTCTGAGTATGAAACAATTATATTATTAGGTGGATGAAATAAAAAACAATCACCAAGAGGTAAACGTAAACCCTTTTTAAACCTTAAATAACTGCAAAAAGTATTTCCACCCAAAATAAGGAATGTGGCCTCATTAAGATCAACCATATTTCTTGATGAGAAAGTATGTTTAGATTGGAAAGCCATGAAGGCTGCTGTGCAATGTGGTGTCTTGCCTCGCTGCCTTCATTGAGGGGTGGACAACGCTGAGAGGTGAGTCTGTGTATGGGGTGCACTCACGTGCCTATCAGAAGATGTAATATCATTTGACACACTTGGTGTTTTCTCATATGATATGTTATCAAGGGCTCAGGAAGGAATCCTTCTCTGAACATCCTTCCCAAAAAAGGATCCTTTCCCTGTGATCACTGTCATTTAAAAATTTAACAGACCTAACAAAAGTAAGATATTTCTTGATAACATAATGGCATAAATTATTTCTATTATGTATTGTTTCCATACCATATCTAAAGGTCTAGAAGAAAGAAGGGAGAGATGTAAAATATATATTGAGGGAGACTGGTCTGACTAGGGTATTAACTGGGAGATCCTGGGCCTGGCTAAGGAAATAAATGCCTTGGTAAAGGGGCCTCTGGAAAAGGAAGATGAGTGGGATTCTCTGCTCAGGGTATTTACAAGGCTGAGATCAAGATGGCAGTCAAAATGAGTCCGGGTCTGGAGGCTTTTAGGAAAATTTTACCTCTCAGCTCATTCTTATTAAAATTACTATTATTTTACTCCTTGTGTTTCAGTTTATATTTACTTTCTTTCTAATTCACTGCTTCTTGCCTTGGCTGTATGGTTTACTAATGAGCCCATCAAAGGAAACTTTTGTGTCTGAAATCATGATCTTTATATCTAGTAGACTAGCAATTCCTTTGTTGCTGTTAAATCTGCTTAAATCTCTCATTTGCTCGTGTACTTTAGTATTAGACGCTTTAACAAAACAATCATAATTATTTCAAAATTCCTGTTTGTAATTCCAACATCTGGGTCATCTCTGAGTCCACTTTTGTTGACTGTTTTTCATTTGATAATGGGTTGCTTTTCTCTTCCTTTTTTGTGTGTTCTATAATTTCTGGAATGTCAGAGGTCTTGTGTAAAACAGAAGGAACTGAGGTAAATTGTATTTATACCTGGAAATGGGTTTGCCTTTTCTTTTGTCAGGCCATTAGTGTGTGAGATTGAGTCAATCTAGTCAGGAATTACACTTGGGTTTATTGTTGCTATGGTTACCAGCAGGGTACCACAGGCCTCAAATCCCTCTAGCAGTTGACTACTATCGCCCTGTGGTTAGAGTTGAGGCTCAGTTGTCAGAGGATTTTTCTCCTTGTTTGGCTGTCCCTTCAGTTCTCCACCACAGAAGAAATTTTCTCTATGCACTTTTCCTTTCCCCAGAGGTAGTCTGCTGTTGCTTGTATCCTGTGCTAGACTCATGTTGTGAGTATGGGTGTTTTCTGTTGTTCTAGTCCCACCTCAGTCTAAGAGATGCTTGTATGCGTAGGTCTTGGAGGTAAGCTTTTCCCATCTTCCTGTCCCTCTCACCCATGGCAGACAAATTCTACCTTGCATCTGACATTGGTCTTAGATGGGAGTTTCTAGCCCACTGCCCAGTAGTATGTGACCTTTGCTTGGTGTCATTATAGGATCTTAGGCCCAAGGCAGTTTCTTGCCCCTCCCACAGTGGTAAAAAGATTTTCTTCTGCCTTCTCCCAGACACCTAGTAGGAAATACGTTTCTGGGGGTGAGCAGAGCCTTGTGCCTATTCTGTGCAGATGGTCACCAATTTTGAGTCTTGTGGGAAAGAGGATTCATTCCTACTATCACAGCAGCTTTTGTTTCCTAGGAGAAAAGAGTTTGGAAAAGCCGGCCGGTCTTTGTGCCTATATTCCAGAAAATAACAATCACCTCCTTCACACTTGCACCATGAACATAGGCTCACATTGGTCTCCAGCCCTGCCCTCAGTCTTCCTCTTCAGCTCCTGATAAAGGCTTATGGGAGAGAGCTTACAAGCAAGTGTGCTCTCCCCTTGTATCTTCCCCAGCTATTTTCGACTGACATGTTAGGCCTTCGGAACTTTGTTAAAATTTAACTCATTGTGGACAGAGACTCTTTTTCCTGTGTTCTGCCACAGGTCTGTGCCACAGTCAGTGTGTCCCATCTCTTTGGAGGGGCTTGCCCACTTTGGAGCTTACTTTGAGGTGGCTTTGCAATCTCATCTCTCTGCTGGTTTCAGAGAAATGACTTTACAGTTTACTAAGCTTTTCTCATTGTTAGGATGGGAGCAACATTCTTTTTGGCTTTCTATCTCTCAGGAAACAGAAATCCCTTGCACACCAGTTTCTAAAATTTTAAATGTAAATTCCTTTACTTGGATATGTTATAATTCTCCCCCCACCTCATGTTCAATTACTCGTACTTAGATTCATGAATTAACCTTAGACTCTTCCCTGGGTTCTTGGTAATTAGAGACATTCAAATTTGCAGACTCTTTTCTGATCCAATATTTTAGGGAACGTAACTTTTTCATAGCCTCAAATAACTTAAAAACTTAAGAGAATTTAAAGACAATTAATTAATTCATCTGAAATGGTGAATATACAATCTTTACCTATTAAAATTCATCTTTAAGATTTTCTAAAGGGGACGTCTGTATCAAAAAGTTTTCTCCCGGCATATAAATTATCTTGTATATATTCAAACATAGGCAGTAAAAGGTTAGTACTTCCAAAAATAATACTTAGGAAAGGAAGTCCTGGGTTGTAAACTACAAGTGCAAAAATAAAAATCATGACTCATTGATTTCCAGGTTGAGCTTCCATATTTCAAAGGTCTTTTTTTAAAAAAGAAAGTTGCGATAAAGTGGAACTAAAGAGCCAAATAAGGATAAATGTGTCTGTGTATCAACTTATCATTCAGGTATAATTGATTGATTAAAACCCAAAAGTGACCATCTGCTATAAAACTATGTGCCCAGCACTAGCTGTTTCATTAAACTGTTCACTACAATTTCAGACTGTCAAGAACAAAGCCTTCCAAGCTGGTGACTTCATTTACCTGGACCACGATGAAAAGAAATATATATATACATATATATATAAAACCTTTACCTTCATAAACTATTTAGAAAGTGCCTAGGTACCTTGGAATACAAACTGGCTAAGATTTTATTTAAAATAATAAAGCCAGAGCAATCTCAGTTTTCTGGTCCATGCCCTTGCCCTCAGGCAGGCAGATATCCAAATATTCTAACCAAAAGGCTGGCTATGCTATATTTCCAGTCCTTCAAGAGAGAGATTTTGTAGCTTTCCTTTGCAATACATCCTAGGGTTTAATTTCTCACTCATGGGTTTAGGAGTTTATATTTTAGCTTTCATATTTTGGTGGAAGATAAGAAAAAGCAAACTGCATCCTTTGTATAAAACATTCTTGTCAGGAGTAAGGGCGTTTGGCCTGTATTAAAGACTGTTTATAAATAGTCACTAGAATGCAAACAAGACAGCAAAATTGACTTTGTTTTCTTTCCCATGCCTGGCACAAAGTAGGAATGTCAGTCATTTATTGTCACAACAAAAAATCCTCCCGAATTCAGATAACAATTGGTTTGGCTCATCTAGTGTGGGCTTGGCTGGTGGCTCTGCTTCAGGCTCAGGTGAATGGGCAGTGCGTACCTGAAGCTTGCTTTACAAATGATGAAGCATTGTTGCACAGAAGGCAAGTCAGCTATTGCTCTAAGATTGGTGCATAAAGAAACATCTAAACACCCAGTGGCTTAAAATGCAAGCAATTTTTCCCCTTTCCCACTGTGTGCAGGTCCGCTTGGGCAGCTGTGATTTAGGCTATTGATTGGCTGGACTCAGTTTAAGTCTTCAGGTTGGATTACATGTCTCCATACTCTCCTTGAGCCAGCATTACCTGGGGCATATGCTTCTCAAGGCAAATCTGGAAAAAGAGCCATGTTAATGTATGCAGGCACATTTAAACTGTTCACATCAAGCCACTCACATAACTATAATCAAAGCAAATAAAATTCAGTTAAGCCAAAGGCAATGAAGTAAAGATTCTGCCCCAAAGATGAGGCTAAAGGGAGAAAATATTTACTGGAGTAGGTACCCACATATTTGTTGCTGAAAATAATAATCACAATAGATAACACAAAGCATTTATTGATCATTTGCCAGTGCCAAACACTGGGCTGAGACATATGTCATTTAATTACATTTTCAAAAGACCTGTTAGAGGAAGTACTATAAATATCCACATTTTACAAATAAGAAAACTGAGATACAGTGGATGGAAGTCATTTCCCAGTTACATGGAGGTTCTAAGTATCTGACATACTATTTGCCCCCAGTAGTCTCACTCTAGAACACAGCATGGAAACCACTGTGATAATAACATTGTGATGATTGAGTCTCTCCCACAACCAGACTGGGCAATCTTACTTCCTGATTGACTTAAATTGTGAGTCTGACCTGACATGTCTTCTGGGTTGTAGACAAATATAGAATGCACAAACTCACAGTACTTTTAGTGTTAGGGAAAATACTGCGCTCCCTTTAATTGGGCCTTTCAGCTTCCTGTCCATTTAGACTGGGCTTTTGCCTCCAGCCTTTGTTCAGATTTTTCGCCAACTGGCTGATCTCTAAATATCCCTTTGTTGGCTAAGAATCTGCTTAGTCTCCTAGTCGATGATGATGTCCCGTATATATCACCTACATGAGTTAGCATGTGCAGTTCAATCAAGTATTTCTTCTCAACCCTCTGAACAATATCAGCATAGCCACAGAAACAGAACAGTGGGACAAAAGAAGAGAAAGATCCAGAAGAAGGTAGAAAGTACAGACCACAGCATAGCAGAGACACCAATGAGGTAATTTTTCCTACACTAGAAAGGAAAACAGTGAGAAGTTGGTTAGTTCATCCAAAGTTGCTCAGATGACAAGTTGCACAATCAAGTCTCAGACCAGGGTTTACTGATTCCAAAAATGATCTCACCTACTACTCTGGATTGCCTTCCATAAAAAACCATAATCTAACCTGGGTCTAACAAACCTCAAATCTGATGAAGCTCCTACACCCTAGGGTGACAGAGGCTCTCCTTGAGTCCATCTTCTTCCTACAGGGGAAACATCCTCAACACTCTCCCTCATCAATCTCTCTAACTCACTGTTTACATGACATGTGAACAAGTCTAAATTCTTCCTCCTGACTTTCTTGTTCTTCATTAGCTAACTACATTTGACCTAAGCTGATAACATCAAAGGTGGTATGAATTGCAAACGCCATCCACCTGCATCCCACAGGTACTATCCCTTCTTCAACAACACTGATAGAGCATAATTTACTGTCACTTGAGTATGTCCAGGAGCCCACCAAAAAGTCTATCTTTCTGGTCTACTTTCTCCGCATACTAAAACCCAATTAAATGACACGCAAACATCAGCTCTATAGCACTCTTTTACCTTAATCAGTCACACATATCAAAAATGTATCTTTTTAGATATAAATATAGATAACAAATCCAAAAAGAGTTTACTAGAGGAAGCAACACTCATTCTGTCTCCTCTTTCTCTATCTCCTTAGAAATACAACAGACAAATAATCATAAAAAGGGAATCATAATGTGGTAGATAGTACATGAGTCTAAATGTCAAAGGATATGTGTTCTGCCAATAAGTAACTAATTCTGTGATTTGGGAAAGTTACATCCATCCTTTTTTGGTATCTCCTAGCAACTCCACTACATCATAACTATCTCAGTTGTGATTTTCTCCTTGCCTCCAAAGCTATTCTTCTTCAAGTGTTTCCTTTTCAATAAATGGTATCACCACTACCAACCCATTGCCTAAGCCAGAAGCCTAGGAATCTTCTTAGCCACCTCCTCTCGCCTTCCTACTACGTTCAATTAGTTACTAAGTCCTAGCTAGCCTACTTTCTACCTATATTTAAAATAGGTTCTCTTCTTTCTACATCAACCATCACCATCTTGTTCAAGTCTCAATGCCCAGGCAACAACTTTTTAACTTCTTTCCCTACGTCCATTCTTGTCCCCCTTCAGTCCACTCTCCACAGATTAGATAAAGTATTGTATTTTGTTTGTAAAATGTTGTCTTAATCATGTCCCTTTTCTACTTGAAACCCTTCAAAGGCTTCCCATTGCCCTAGGATGAAATATAAAATTCTTAACCTGAGCTACAGGCACTGTATATGCTAGTTTCTCTTTGTACCTCTCTCAGCCTCAACTCACAACTCCCCTTCCACTATTATCTCCATAGCCACACCAGTCTTCCTTCATTTTCTTTAATGTGATCTCTCCTGCCTTGGGACATTTGTGTATGTTCCCTGTTCCTGGGACTATTTCGATCTTTCAACCTTCACTTATTATGTGGTGATAAATCTGTTCATCCTTCAATTCTTAGCATAATGTCTTGTTATCAAGAAAGGGTTTTTTAATGCCCCAGACTAGAAATAATAAACACAGTGATGTTAAAGCATAGCCACAAATTATGTGATACTCCTCTTTTCAAAAGGTGGGGCCTAATTATATCCCTTCCCTCCCTGAATGTGGGCTGTACTTAGTGATTTGTTTCACAAATAGAATGTGGTAGAAATGATATTGAGTAACTGATGACACTAGATCATAAAAGATATTGTGGCTTCCTTAATGCTATCTCTCTTGGATCATTCACTCTAGGGGAGTGCAGCTGCCATAACATGAGAATATTCAAACGACCCTATGGAAAGGCCAATGTGGTGAGGAACTGAGGCCTCTTGCCAATGTGCTTAAGCTGTCTAAAGTGGATCCTTCAATCCCAGTCAAGCCTCCCATAACAATCTTCCAGTTGACACATTGACTGCAATCTCATGAGAGACTCTGAGCTAATACAACCCAGCTGGGCCGTTCCAAATTTCATTGTGAGATAATAAATACTTGTTTTAAGGTGATAAATTTTGGAGCAATTTGTTATGATGCATAGATAACTATCACAGTCCTCACATATGTATCATTAGGCATATTCATAATGTATTCATAATGTATTCATTTTACTATTATAACCAAATTATTTTATAATAATTTGTTTGATAAATGCCTGTCCAGGTTGATAGCAAACTCCATGAAGTTAGAGACTATACGCATTTTTGCTTCTCATTTTATCCCTCTTCATTCACCCCCCAAGACAGAGTCTATGAAAACATGGTACTCAATAAATATTTCTCAACTATATTAATATATCTGAATTAATACGTATGCTAATGTCACAGAGAGAGACACAACCTTCTGGTAATTTAATGAGTGCTATTTAAATGATTGATTTATTCATTATGCAAAATTAGAAAAATAGATATCCTTATGGCAGAATGATTAAAACTTCTCTTTTAACGGTGCCTGCTGGTAATGAGATAAACCAGTACATCCTTATGAATGCCTGAGAAATTATACTTTCAGCAATAATAGAAGCATCAAAACCAACTCAGAGTTTTAGTAACAAAAGCAATTAAGGGACAAGTAGTTGTCACGATGAACTGCAGGGTCTCATTCATAATAGAGAAAACCAATCAGCATGTCACTGTCTTTTTAAAAGATCACACAGCACTTTTTCAGTTTCTGAATTTCACACTGGCAGTATGAAATGTGCTATTTAAAGTAATATTTCAGGGAACCTGGTCTTTCAGCCACTGACCCAAAAAATTCATCGTTTACAGGCAGTCCTAGTTGTTCGATTACATTAGAAAATTCTATAATGTACTTTGAAGATGGAAAGTCAGTCTGAAGCATTGCAACTCTTTTCTATTAATAAGAACTAACAAAATCTCAGTAAATTTTTTATTAATTATATTTATGACTTCTTTGTAAATTTTCTGATAGTAATTTTCCTGCCAGGATGCTGGAGCCCCTCCATTGAAACATTAAATCCAATTATTATACTTTCTCCTTGTCAATATCATCATTGCTCGAACTCTTCCAAAATATTGCTCTATATTCCGTAGGAACTTTGGGACCTGGTTTATTATATTTCCCTAATGCTCATTCACTCTCCTCATCCCAGGTGAGTTAAAAGCTCCTCTGTTCAGTCACTCATTCAAAAAGTATTTATTGCACTTCTGTTTTGTGCCTTTGCACAGGATTAAGAACTAGGATTATATCATTGATGGGGCTTCTAACCTCATGGGAGAAATTTTCTTTGAACAAGTAAGCATTTATTGCAACTCTGATAAGTACACACTATCAAGAAGAACGAGATTCTGTAGAGTATTTATAGGAGAACCTCCCCTAGAATGCTGGTTAGGATATAATGTAAAAATGGATATAATGAAGATCTGTATGAAGAAGAAAGCTTTTTTCAGGGAAAGGTTCTCTGAAAAAGTTACATTAAACCAAAGTTTCTTGACCTCAGCACTATTGACATTTCAAGGTGTATCATTCTTCTGTGGTTGTGGGGGCTGTCTTGTGCATTATAGGAAGTTTAGCAGCATTGCTGGCCTATACCTACCAGGTGCCAATAACATCCCATCTCCCAGTGTGATGACCAAAACTACCAAATGGTATGGGGCCTGGTGTGGGGCTGTCAGGTTTAGCAAATAAACATAGAAGAAACCCAGTTAAACTTAAATTTCAGGTAAACAACAGTTTTTTTTAGTATGAATATATCACACATATTTCATGGGACAGACTTATGCTTTAAAAGTTATTTGTTGCTTATCTGATACTCAAATTTAACTGAGTGTTCTGCATTTTATCTGGCAACCCTACCCGGGGGATGAAATCCCCCCTAGTTGAGAACCGCTGCATTAAGAACATGTTGATGAGCCCTTAGACATTCAGTCTTCACAGACCATTGATCCTGAACATCTCTGAATTTCCTATTTTCTTCACTTTATCAACTCAAATTGCTCTGAAGTACTCCAACTCAAAATATAAAATCTCAAATACTCTTCTCTGACCACTACTTCCTATGGTTCAAGTCCTCAGATATCCTTTAACCTGCTAATCCTGTCCTTCAGCTTATTTGTGACTTTCAGTATTTTGAATTCTTCCTTCGTTCAGCAGCCTGGTAGATCCCGGTAGTCAATTACTGGAACAAACACCCTCAACAAAAGAAAGACAAACTTACCTTCTCTAGCACCCATCTCAATTCCTTAGCCTGGATTAACCCAGTTGATCTTTGTTACGCAAAGATGTTGAGGAATGTTGAATAACGCAACCAAACCAATTAGCTTCTTTAAGTCTCTCTGCTCCCGTCTCATCCTCTTCAAATGAGTTCTCACCTCAACTTCTAAACTTGCCCTAATAACTATTCCAAACATTCTTCACTTTCCTCACCCTCCCAATTTTTTTTCCTCAATCTTACCAGACATTCTTGCCTAATGTCACAGATAAAGTCTAACTGTTATGAACTTTCTCATATTCACCAGACTTTATCTTGAAATGGTCATATCACTTGCCCATTTTTTTCTTATTTCCTTATTGTCTAAGAACTTAATTCATCTGAAGCTTCTTCTGAGGCTAATTTTCTACCTCTATCTCATTCTCTTGAATGTCTTCCAAGATTTTACTCTGTGCTGAGGATTTCAAAAGTTGTCCTCATTTTGAGTTGTAGACATGTTATTTTCAACTGATTATCATACATCTTTTCTCAGATGTCCCATAAGTGTCTCAAAATTGCCTGAAAATTTACACATGTGCCAGCGTTGTCCATGCTTATAATTATTATCAAGCCACAACCTGGGGTCATCCTAATAACATCTCCTCCCCACATCTCTTGCATCCAATCAGTCAGCAAGTCCTGTATCTACGTCTATTTGACATGTCCATCCTTGCTTCCTCCTCTTACTGATTTAGACTTTGTTCTGACCTCCGCAATCTTTCACAACTCATCCCCAGCCATACCTATGCATCCTCCATATTCTCACCAAACTGTGTATGTATGTACATATATATTCATACGTCACATTTTGAAACTCTTGCATGAATGTCCACCACCTTCAGGATAAAATGTAAACCTCATGATATAATACTTTCCTACATTTCTCATCTAATGCCCTTCCCTAGCTTACCATGTTTTATTATAATAAATTATTCAGAAGCACCACACTTTCATATTTACCTGCCTGTAGGCATCAACTCTCTGCAGTAATACTCTCTCCATGCTGTTTATTCAAGCAGCACTATCTCTTACTGTCCTTCATTCTCTTAAGCACTCTTACATGCCCTTTCTTCATTCAGATCTTCATTATACTCATTTTTCCATTATATTCTATGTTCTATTTTCCCATAAGAATACAAGCTCCCCAAGGATGCAAGTGTAGCCCAATCACCTCAACTAGTGCCCAGTATATGAGAGGTATTTAATAAATATTTATTGGTAAACAGATAAACCAGTGAATGTTTTGGCAGACAATACTCTCTTCCTTATACTTATTTCTTTAATCTCTTCTCTTCCTTCTAATTCTGCCCCAAACACATACTCAAATACATTCTACCCTAAACACACACACATTTCCTTGTTACTTATGACTACACTTCTCTACTTAAGCTGCCTTTTAAAGTTTCTCTTACATTTAATGACAAACTTAGTTGCTACTTCTTCCTTCTTTTCAGTGTAATAGTTTAGAAGTCATTATTCTTTATAACCAATATCCATTTTCACCATTCTGCTGAAACTGATTTTAAGAATCCGTGAATTAACTCCTAATTGCCAAATCCATTGGCCTTCATTGTCTTCATTTCACTTAACCTCTCTGCAGTATGGGCATCTCCCACCCCTGACTGACTTCACGAGAGTGTATTCACTCATTCACATATCAAGTCACTCAATAAATATTTTCTGAGTATCCACTTTGTGTTAAGCACATCACTAAGTAGTGAAGAAATATAACGGTAAGCAAGATTTCTTCTTCTTGCTCTCAGCTTGTAGACTATGAAAAAACTAAGATTCTTAATATAGGTCTCTTTTATTATCTTCTCTGTTTCTTTTGCTTTCTCTTTCTATGTTTACACTGCAAACAAAATAATTCTTCTAAATTCCAATCAATTTGAAATTCTTCTTACTAAATCTTCCCTCTTTAGGTGAACCCATTCACAAAACAATTTTAAAGCTTAAAATGCTAATGATTCACAAATATCCATCACACACCTCCCAAACTCCAGACTGAAACTTGCAATTGATCACTGAATATCCTATCTCACTAGAACCTCAAATTCAAAGTGACCTAAATTAAACCCAGTACCTTGATCTCAACTGGCTCCAAATTCTGTATTACCAACTCAGTTAAGGAGAGCATTACCTTTTCTGGAAGGCAAAGCTTCTAAGAACTTCCAAGTTATTTTAAACTCTGTCTTCTCCCTCCCTGTACTTCCTCAGACTAGTGGTGGGTAGAATTCTAAGACGGGACCCAAGATTGCCACCTCTGGTGTACACACACATTCTCTCAGTTATTCAATCAAACACTAATCTAAGTGTTGCTGTGAAATAATTTTTTGGGAGGAGAAAGAATTTTATAGTTGTAATAAAGTAGCAAATATGTTGACCTTAAAACAGGGAGACGATCCTAATCAGGCAGGTCCATAAAAGACACTGATCTCTTACTGAAAGAAAGATTCGAAGTATGAGAGAGATTTGATGTGAGGGAGATTCTCCATTGCTAGGTTTGGAGATGGATAGGGCCATGTGGGAAGGAATATTGGCAACCTCTAGTTGCTGAGAGCAAATTTTAGCTGAACGGAGCAAGAAAATAGGAACCTCAGTTCTACAACCACAAGAAACTAAATTCTTCCACAAGCACCCAAACTTAATAATTCTTATCTACATATAACTTTCCATGTGGAATCAGAAGAATATTACTTTTATCACATGCATGTGTAGCTGCTTGAAATTGTCCACAGCTCACTGATGATATTTTTTCTTCTTCTCCTTTTAATCTTTTTCTATTTTTCATTTGGTTCATTTCTATTGCTATGCTTTCAAGTTGACTATGTTTCTACTGTGGTATCTAATTTCCCCTTTAATCCTATCAAGAATTCTTTTTATTTCACCTACTTTAAGTTCTCATCTCTAGAAGTTTGATTTGTGTGTGTTTTAAAATATCCCATTTCTCTCCTTAACTTTCTGAACAAATAGAATAAAGTTATACTACTGTAACTATTTTAAAGTCTTTGTTAATTCTAACATCTTTGTTAGATCTGAATTGATTTTGATTGTTTTTTCTTTTCATTGTTGGTCAATGTTTCCTTCTTCTTTACATACTTGAAATTTTCATTTGATGTCAGAGACTGTGAATATTACCTTGTGAGTACTGGATATTTTTGCATTCATATAAATATTTTGAACTTTGTTCTGGAACTCAGTTAAATTACTTGGGGACTCATTGATAAATATGATATTTATAAACAAAGTGGAAAGTTATTTATCTCTAGAAGAAAGATTGGCTTAGAAAAACTCTTTCAACATTTGTGTTTATGTTAGAATCAACATAACAGTGCTATTATGCAAAAAAATAGAGATCATTTTAACTGGATTTTAATTTAATTTTATTTTAAAAATTGTTAATATTTAAATAGTATGTACTCCCTCTTCACCAGTCATTTTATCTGAAAATGTGAGCATTTTTTTCTTTCAACTATATATAATGGACTCAGATTTTACTTTAGGCCAAAGGATGGGCTAGCTAGTTAAGATCTTGATGACCAGGATACAAATATTTCAGTAGCAAATATTTTGAGTAGGGGCTGCGTAGATGACATTGACAGTGGTGGGAGGTAGAAGTGTCCCCTAATTTTGAAAGCTATATGTAGATAAGAATTATTAAAATGTTAAAACTGAGACAGCCTAATGAAGATGTACTTGGAGGCCCTAAAGGAGAGGAAAGGATGGGGTAGAGACAGAAAAATATTTGAAGATTTAATAGTCAAAATCTTTCTAAATATAATGAAAACTATAAACCCATAGATCTAAGAAGCTCAAGACCCAGAAACAGGAGGAAAACTACACCAATCAAATTGCCTAAAATCAATGGTAAAGAGAAAATCTTAAAATCATTCAGAGGAGTGAAGGGTGAAACACATGTTTAAAGAGCTGACAGAAAACAAAAGAAAGTGTCTACCTGAAACTCTATAACCAGCAAAGTATCTTTCTTTGTCTCTTTGCATTAGGGAAAATTGAATTAGAATAATATCAAAAGCACAAAATTATAGATTAGACTTCATCAAAATTTAAAACTCCTGCTCTTTTAAAGACACTGTTAAGAGAGTGAAAAGACAAGCCATATACCGGGAGAAAATACTTGCAAATCACATATCTGACAAAGAACTGTAGCTAAAACATTTTTAAGAAAACACTCAAGGGGCCAGCCAAGTGGCGTACTGGTGGAGTTCTTGCACTCCGCTTCAGCGGCCCCAGTTTGCAGGTTCGGATCCTGGGCTTAAACTTATCACTGCTCATCAAGCCATGCTGTGGTGGCATCCCACGTAAAGTGGAGGAAGATTGGCCCAGATGTTAGCTCAGTGACAATCTTCCTCAGCCAGAAGAGGAGATTAGCAACAGTTGTTAGCTCAGGGCCAATATTCCTCATACACACACACAAAATCATTCAAAATTTTATAATAAAAAACCAGCAAAATAGGACCAAAAGATCTGAAGTGATACTTCTTCAGGAACATATATAGATAGCAAATAAGCATACAGAAAGATATTCAATGTCATTAGTCACTAGGGAAATGCAAATGAAAAGTATAATGACACACTGCTACCCACCTAATAGAATGGTTAAAATTTAAAAAAACTGACCCTACCAAGCATTGGTGAGGACGTGGAGGAACTGGAACTCTGATACCACTAGTGGGAATGTAAGATGGCACGATCACTTTGGAAAACAACGCAACAGTTCTTAAAATATTAAACATATACCTGCCAATAGACTCAGCCATTCCACTCTTAGCTATTTACCCAAGATAAATGAAAGCACATTTTCATAAAAAGACTTGAATGCAAATGTTTATAGCAGATTTATTTGTAATAACCAACTGGAAACAACCCAAATACCCATCTACAGGTGAATGATAAACAAATTATGGTATATCCATACAACAAAGTACTCTTCAGCAACAACAGTGAATATGTTTTAAAATATGCAACAACATGAATAAATCTCAAAATAACTATATTACATATTAATAATATATTATATATAATAACATTATATATATATTTTAAAGATTGCCACCTAAGCTAAGAACTGTTGCCAATCTTCTTTATTTTTCTTCTCCCCAAAGTCCCCCAGTACATAGTTGTGTATTCTAGTTGTGAGTGCCTCTGGCTGTGCTATGTGGGACGCCACCTCAGCATGGCCTGATGAGCAGTGCCATGTCTGCACCCAGGATCTGAACTCGGGAAACCCTGGGCTGGCGGAGCAGAGCGCATGAAATTAACCACTCAGCCATGGGGCAGGCCCCCATAACATTATATTATATTATGAAACAAGACTAAACAAACAGAATATATTGTAGGATTCCTTCCACTTATGTAAAATTCTGGAAAATGATAACTAATTTATAGTAGCAGAAAGCAGATTAGTGGTTTCCTGGGGTTCAGGCAGTGAGAAGTGTGGATGGGACATGAGAGAGAGATTAACAAGAGGCACAAAGGCACTTTGAGGAGTTATGGATATGTTCATTATCTTCATTTTGGTGATAGTTTCACAGAAGTGTACATATCAAAATGCACTTTAAATATGTACATGTATTATATCAATTATACTTCAATAAAGCTATTTTAAAACAAAAATAAATATGCATATATGGAGCTGGGTGGGGGATCAGTAGAACTGATACATGAGCATATAGGTGATCTGCAAATGTTAAGTTTGTGTTTCGAACAGTGATCCACCACAGGAGTGGTGGCTGGAGAGGGACAAAGAAGGCTTTTGTGAATAGGCTACTAAAAAGCATTACTGGAAATTTTTTATATTCTTAACTTTTTTAATTTTAAAATTTTCTATTTTTCTGTTTCTTTGTTCTTCCCAGTATTCTTATTTGCCTTTTCTGCATCAAAACCAATCCTGGTTTATTAGAGAGTAAGAAGAATCTATTTTGGAGAAAATGTTTTCTTGTTTTGAAACATGAACATATGGAATTAGTGGAAAGGGTCATTTTGTTTATTTCTAGGAAGAGGAAGAAAAAAATCTCAACTCCCTTCTAGTGCTTAGTTCCCATTATAATACACAATCTTCCGAAGTATCTTAAACAATCTGAGCTCAGTTTAATTTTTCCATGAGAATGAATTAAGTCAATATGTTCCTTTTATCGTTTCAAGAAGTTTCTAATTCATAGGAAATGAATATTTTCTGGTTAGTTTCCCCTGGAATATTTTAGTTTCATTATGTTATTCTGTCATCAATATTTATGTGATTTTCATGCAGAAAGCATTAAAATTATCTGAAATAGGAAAAGTAGTAAATCTAAAAGAGAGAGTAAAGCAGCTGCTTATTCAGGGTTTTGTGATGGTAGGCAAATCTGATCTGCTCTGGGCCCTTTCTCCTTGCAATAAATTCTGGCATTCTTGACTTGAAATCTCAAACTCTATAATTTTAAATATGATTCTGACACATCTGTTGATGAATTAGATATCTTCATTTCATCAGTTTACTCACTCATTTAGTTTGTTTACTCAGGGTAAATGGAGAACCCAATATGCCTTAAATATTATAACAGGATCCATAAAGAGTTAAAAGTTGGAAGTTCTAGTTCTGTTGTCAGGGAGCTTATAGTCTGGTTTGTCTATATAAGACAAATGGTAAAGACACAAAGGAAGTATATGAAATTACCACCCAAATGGTTATATAGTTTAAAAAAACAAAACCTAGACATGGAAGTAAAAAAAGGACAGAAGAGAATCATAAAGGAAACTTTGCAGTATAGTTAGTGTGGTAACCAACCTTCAAGATGGCTGCCAATGATTTCCTCCTCCTATTATTTACACTCTTTTGTACTCCTCCCCCCAAAATTGGATAGGACTAATCTATGTAACAAATAAGATACAGCAAAAGTGATGGAGGATGACTTCTGAAGCTAGGCCAGAAAAAGCATGAGGCTTCTGTTTTTGGAGCACTTCTCTGCAGGAAGCCAGCTGCAATCTTGTGAAGACACTTAAGTAGCCCTATGGAGTGGTTCACACGGCGAGTAACTGAGGCCTCCTGCCCATAGCCGGCACCACTTGTCAGTGACATGAGTGACCCAATCCAGATGTAGATTCTCCAGCACTAGTCAAGCCTTCAGACAACTGCAGTTACAGCCAACATCAAGATTGCCAACTAATGGGAGACCCAGAACCAGCTAAGCCCCTCCCAAATGCCTAACCCACAGAAACTGAGATAATAACCATTTAGCGCAAGCTACTCGGGGATAATTAGTTACACAGTAATAGATACTTAATGAAGTTAGACATATCTTGGAACAAGGAGTTGGCTCTATTATCTGTGAGCAAGTGATATCGACCCTGATATCAGTTTCCCCACATTAAACACAGCATATATGGGGTTAAAACCAAAACATTCATTCCCTGCTTATTCTCTGGCTTCCTGGCTCCGGGATCCACTATCCTCCATAGAGACAGACACCGTCAAGGACAAGCACCTAGATCATCTCCTCCCCACAAAGAGATACAGGCTGGTGGGAAAGCTGCTGACCAGCAAGGTCATAGGCTTCCTCCTCTCTGCAAGTAGTCTCAAGGCCAAAGACAGGCTGGTGGGAAAGCTCCGACCAGCAAGGCCATATGCTCCCCCTCCCCTACCTAAAACCCCAAATAAAAACCCTTCCTTTTAGCTTTTCAGGGAGTTTGGCATTTCAGTGTTAGCTGCCCTCTCTCCTTGCTCAGCGCTGTGCAAAAGTAAAATTCCTACTTTCTTCCACCACACCCGGTGTCAGAGATTGGCTTGCTGCTCAACAGGTGAGCAGATTCGGTAACACAAGGTCAGGTCACTTAACCTGACTAAGCCTTATTTTACTCAACTGTGAAATAGCAGTGTTATCCAACTTTGAATACCTTATTGTGTCATTGCAATAAATAAGATAAATAAAAGTATTTTGAAAACAAGAATTTTGTCACACTTAGGATATCATGATAGTCATCATTTGCTTTCTTCACATAGGCATTCAGTATTTTCTGACTGTTAGCCTTTTATATCCTGATTTGACTAGGGAAGCATTGTCTATGAAGGCTTTGAACACCACAGAGGGAGAGTGGTGAGCAGAGCAAAATTTGTTGGGTAGGGCAACCTCATATATATGTATCAGGTATAATGTCAAGGGATTGATGGGGAGCAAATGACAAACAAACAAACAAACAAACAAAAATCCTTGCTAGTATCAGAGACTCACTGCAAAATTGTGAGAGAATAAACATGGGGGAAGAATAGATCCTTCTCCAGTACTCTGAAGATTCTAGGGGCTGTAAAACCAGCTTCCTATTGGTTCTCTTGCCACATTTCCCTTTAGCTAGCTTCTTTCTTCCTGTTTTCTGCTACTTCTTTCTTCTTTCTTCTTCTGCCTGAATCTCACTTTTCACAAGGATTCCTTTATGGTTAAATGTTTCCGCCTTTATCATCTTGATATAAAACCTTATAACAATCTCACTTGTAAAATTCTGAGTTTGATTTTTAAAAAGTGAAGAATCATTTCATGATTCCTCTTGTTCCAAAAAGTATTTGGAGCCTTACCATAGTTTTCCTTCTTTCTTTAAACCATGCCTAGAGGTTCGACACTGTGCATACTTTTCTTCTCTGCCTTTTCTACAGGATCTTTCTTTTTGACCTTTGTCAATATCTCCCAGGCCCCCACTTGCCTCTGAAAATCATAGGACTATAAAGATTGCTCATCTATGCTCTAATTGCTATTGTCATCTTTATTAAATACAATGTCAGATGACAGAATTAAAGAAACTCAATGCTTTCTGTATTATACATGCTATAAACATCTTTGCACATGTAGTTGTTACTTAGATGTGAATTACTCCTTAGAAAAACAGTTCCTGTGTTCATTTCCTTAGGAAATAAAAATTGTTGTGCTCATTAACTCTGTTTCCTTTTCACTTTCTAGACTTCCATCAACTTTCTATCTCTTTTGGACTCTGTGGAGAGAATTAACTCATTAACTCCTTAAATATATGTCATCAATCTTTATCCGATGGCCTATAATTTTCTGAGGTTAATTTTTTATGTTTTCTTGCTGACCTGGAGACTATGAATTGAAAAAACAGTCAAAATTAATTTTTAAAGAAAATTGGCATGAAAATTTTCTTTCTTTATCTTGCTAAAGATGTACATTCCCTACGTCACACAAAGAATTTGGAGAAGGAGGCGGGGAAGGAAAAGCAGGAAGTAAAAGACTTCTCCGGTATATGCAAGTTGGTTTTATTTCCCCTTTTCTTTTCTTTGATGCACAAAGGGCCTTGATGCGTCTGGGAGAATATGAGGGTGTTCAACGTGCAGTCTCACTGACTGCAGTAAAGTCAGGAAGGAGGGGTTTATTTTTGCTTCGCTTTGCCCTGTGTTCATTTTTTCTGTTGCATAAGCTTCTTATCGACATTAATTTTAGCCTCCAAAGATGTTTTGCATAACGCAGAATTATAATGTAGTGTCTAAAATAGTGCTGCAAGCCATAGTTTCAAATACATTAGGAAGATGAATCATTTCCTTAACATGGGCCACTGTGTTATTTGAAATGATTACTTATGAGACAGAAGCAATACATAATTAAGCAGCATGTGACATGCAAAAAAGAAATCAAGGAAATTCAAACAATAAATGCTTCTTATGTTCTTCACGGAGGATGGGAGAAATCTGTAGCTCCTTCTCTTTTCCATTTCTAAATGAAGGGGTGTTGAGTCCCAGAACTATGTGCTCCAGTAGTAAGCAGAAAGATCTGGGCCGCAGAAATGAAGAAATACGCTGAGGCCAATCCACATCACTTTGGATTATAAATCCTCCATGAAACTACTACTGGGTATACATTATTGGTGTTGAATCTATTTTTTTCATTTGAGTTTTACTTCTTTTGTGTGTGTGTGCTTCCATTTTTTTTTACCCATCTTGAAATAGGTTCAAAAATCAAAGTTTTGTGCCAACTCTGAACAGCAAGAGGAAAGGGAAAAGGGGCTGGCTATCTCTAATGCAGTCAAGTTTATAAGATTCTTGGATTGTTTTTCCCCAGGGTTTCACTCTTAACAGCTACACTAGTACCACTGTGAATACTAATGAAATATAATAGTGAGCATCAATCATGGTCCATCCAGGCGAGGGACGTAACCATGTACAAAGGATTAGTCCCTCTGGCTTAATGAAGCCTTCTTGAAGAAAAATTATTTGCGTTCAAATTCAGATGTGCTATCAGAGAGCTGGTAAAGGAGGAAAATAACACTTCTTATCCTGAGTGATCTCAGAAACTAGATTGTCCAGTTCTGAAGGGCAGGCCCTGGCGCGGGGCACATCTATCAACTCATTTCTTTTCCTTCCCCTATTTCGTGTGCTTCATCAAAGTTCTGAGAACACAATGCTTCCTGAACAAAGGGTGGAAGAAATATCATAGGCGATAAAGCATTAAACTGCTGAAATAGAAAGTGAAAGGTTATGAACCTGGACTTAACAAGATGTAGGTCAGCAAATATTTTTTCTGCAATCCTCAAGGTTTGCTGCCAGCCTATGGAGTTCAAATTAATATATCTCAGACTTAAACCTCATCTTTCTGCCATCGTCTTGGACTGTGTGTCTCTGTTCTGTATATTCCTCCTTTCTAATGACAAATAAGTCTCAGGAGTGGTTTTGAAACTCACTCCTTTGGGACCAAACTAATATAGGGTAGGATTACTGTAAAGTGAAGCTATTATCTAACTATCAGAGACATGACCACAGCAGCTCCATCTCTGGAATCACTGCATTCATTTATAAAACTCACTTTGCAGGACGTACGTGATAAGCCTTGGAAAGCATGTCAACAGAGACTCCAAGTAACAGCAAATTGCGATGTGTTATAACAGTAAAAGAAAACTTTAAGTTTATTCTGGCATATAGTATTTTGCGTCACCTGCTCAGGCCTCTATCAATCAAGGCCTTGCTGAAACCCCCCTCCCATGGTGAAGTTTTTCCAAACTGCCTACAAATAAAAGTGATTCTCAGAGAACAGACGGGTCCACATTTTATATGGTAATATCTGATCACGAAAGTAAAGATTACTCAGGCCAGGACCATGTGTAAATTTAGTTACTAAATTGTTCCACATACAGGTGAGTCTTTGTCTATTTTTTCTTTTATTCTCACCATTTAAAATTTAGATTATGAACTTCTACAGGAAAGATTATTTTAGCTGAATTCCTATGTCTTTCTGAAGGAAGAGATACAAAGAAATATGGTATATTAGTCAAATATTTCTGCAACGCAGCTGCATGACAAATAACTACAGCCTCTCAGTGGCACCCAACCACGAGCATCTATTTCTCACTCTGTCTGCTGTCAGCTAGCATGGCACCACCTCAGCCTCTGCATCTACAAAGTTTCTGGACATCATTCCTTTTAGCTCGTGCTGGAGCCAAGGCTGAAGGCACAGTAAGTACCCGGGCCACATTCTTCTCATGGCAGAGATCTGAAGCTCCTGGAGGAGCAAGCCAAACTATGTGATGTCTCTTGAGGCCTAGGCTCACTATTTAAACACTGTCCCTGCTGGCCATGGCCCACTGGATTAATTACGTCCTTTGGTCTAGGACAATATCAATGGGTTAGGGAAATATACTCTTGCTATGGGGGGGGGGGTCACAAGATGTAAATATATACTGAGAAACTTTCTAAATCTACCATAGTTTCCCCTCTTATTCAAAAATGTTCCCATCTCGCCATTTGGAGAAAGTGATCTCACTATCATTCTAAGAATCTTCAGTCTCCTCCCCTAAGGTCTTATCCAGATGTGGCATCAGGCCAGATGTAGCTTGTAGGCTTGAACACCAGAGGTAGTTCCACATGACCCAAAAACCTGTCAGCTAAAAAGAAAAATTATCTGCTCCCTACATATGCAACATTAAACAGTGGAAAAAGGATAGGATAACTCCAGCAGACACTTCCATACAGAAAGGAAAATCTCACAGGGAAAATGTTACTAAGACCCTCTCCTGCAAATACACACTGCTTCTTGAATAAGCCCTAGTTCAACTTCCTAGGAATACTTCCTTAGGACATTGCTCTCTATGGTTCTCAGTCTTACCTTCCAGAAGATTCTTTATGTTTCCTTATCCATGACCACTTGAAAAGGGAGCACATATCTACATCCTCTGTTTCTGTTATCTATTTCTGCATTAAAAACTACCCCAAAATCCAGTGGCTTAAAAGAACAATGACTTACTATTTCTCACGATTCTGTGGGGCTGCCTGAATTTAACCGATGTTCTTCCACAATATTGTGATTTATAAGAAATATGTTTCTAATATATTTGGTCTTTGTCCATGGTTCCTGGCTCACAGCTCCTAAAACCCTCGGAATTTCCTAAGTGTTGAGAGTGATAAAGGTGTCTTTTTCTATATTAATGAGGTGCTTTTGGAAAGCACCTAAGCATGGGGGCTGGGTGCCAACAGAGCTGACCACGTGATCAGAAGGTTGGAATTTTCATTCTCACCCCCTGACCTCTGAGGAGGGGAGAAGGGATGGAGGTTAAATTAATCACAATGGCCGATGACTCAAGCAGTCAAGCCTATGTAATGAAACCTCCATAAAATGCACAAGGATGGGGTTTGGGGAGCTCCACATGTTGGTAAACAAGTGCAAATGAGGGGAGAGTGGCGTGCCTGGAGAGAGCAGGGAAGCTCCGTGCCCTTGCCACATGCATTGCCCCATGTGTCTCCTCCTCTGGCTGTTGATTTGTATCCTTTAATATCTTTTGTAATAAATCAGTAGTCTAGTGAGTAAACAGGTTCTCCTGAGTTCTGTGAGCCATTGTAGCAAATTAATCAAACCCAAGGAGGGGGTTGTGGGAACCTCTGATTTATAGCCAGTTGGTCAGAAGTACAGGTAACAACCTGAACTTGGCATTGGCATCCTAAGTTGGAGGAGATTGTTGGAACCTTGAATTTGTAGCTGGTCAGTCAGAAGCACAGGTAACAATCTGGGCTCACAACTGGCATCTGAAGTGAAGGATGGTCTTGAAGGACTGAGTCCCTTATCTGTGGAAACTGATTCTATCTCCAGGTAGATAGGGTCAGAATTTTTGCTGAATTCTCAAACACCCTGCTGGTGTCCAAGCGTTGCTTGGTGGCGGTAGGGACACCCCTTCCCACCACGAATTGGAAATGGGGTCTCAGAACATTTAGTTTATAGTCATTCTTACGTTTGTTATTCTACATATAATGTGCCTGTTTTCCTTTGCCTGCTTTTATATTTTTTTCCTCTTATGTGATGTGAAAATTTTCATTCCAGCCTTTTTATGCTTTTAGTTTGGATGGTATAAGCATGTATTTATAAAATCTCTTGAGGAGGCATATAGTTTGATTTTACTTTTATATTCAATCTGACAGTCTCTACCTTTTAACTGGAAATTTCCATTAAATAAATTCCGTTGAATATACCACTGTTTGCCCCTCTGTTTTTTGTTGTCATTGTTCTGCTCTTCTTTCTTTCCTTTTTTGTTGTTTTGTTTTGCCTGAATAACTACAGATGGAGAAGGCTTCAGGTAGAGTATTTTTGAGAGAGTAGATCAGGAAATTGTTGTTGGGCTTATTGATTTTGAGATAGTTAAACCTCCAAGTGGATATATAAGCCTGGTGGTTGATAGTGCAGTCGGAATTCGACATGAAAAATTAGGAATTGTCAGCTTTTGTAACAGATATCATGTAGAGCTGTGGGACTAGAAAAAAAAATCAACAATAGAGTGAGGGTAAATAAGGAAGTAAAGGGGGCTAGGAACTGTGTCTTAGAGTACTCCAATATTAAGAAGTTAGAAAGTAGCAACAGAAAGTGAGAAGAAACATTCCATGAGTTAGGATGAAAATCAGTAGTTTGTGTTATTCTGCAAGCCACATAAAGAAAGGTAATTAAGGAAGAGAGAATCAACAGTGTCAAATGCTACTGATAGGTAAGATGAGGAAAGAAAATTGACCATCAGAAGTAATAGAACGTAGGACACTGGCAGCCTTGAAGTTTTGATAAGATGGTGGGATTAAAAGTTTGATTGGGGGGCTGGCCCTGTGGTTGAGTGATTAAGTTTGCATGCTCCGCTTCAGCAGCCTAGACTTTCACCAGTTCAAATCCTGGGTGCAGACATGGCACCACTCATCAGGCCATGCTGAGGTGGTGTCCCACATAGCACAACCAGAAGGACCTACAACTAGAATGTACAACTATGTACTGGGGGGCTTTGAAGAGAAGAAGAAAAAAAAAAGAAGATTGGCAACCGATGCTGGCTCAGGTGGCAATCTTTAAAAAAAAAAGTTTGGTTGGAGTAAGTAGTTAATTTTTGATGATGGTGGATGAGAATAGCTAAACCCCTTAACTAGGACATAACGATAGTGTATCAGTAATATTGCATTGTTAGTCAAACATTATTCTTTTATATTTTTTATACCATTTGGTTGAATTCATATCCAACCAGCAACTACTTCTCTGAGAACTACCGAGCCCCCTGGCCCAAGAAAATATATTACATGAGCATTTCCTCTTGGCCCTAATTGATATAACAAAAGGAGCACATGTGACCCAATGCAGCCCTATCAGCTCATTCCCCTACTAAATTTGAATCGGCATCCAGAGATGTTAATTAGGTTGTGTTGGTTATTTGCACTGAGGAGTAGTTCTTATAACTACATAGAATTACTGGATGAGAAAGAAAAAAGAACGTGTATAAAGAGAAACATGAATAGCAAGCCAGGAACTCTAGAAATAGAGAAAGTTCTTGTTTCCTGATGTGTTTCTAGTTCCTACTTTTGCTTCCTTATGAACTTCAACTGTTCTTTCTTTCCTTGGATTCCAGGAATTACTCTTGTATCCTCATGTTATAATTCATTTCCCAGCCAGCTGACCTCAAAATACCAATAGAAAACGAAAAGCACCCTTTCCGCAGAGCAGTCAGAGCCTTCATTTCCCTGCCAATCTCTTCCTCTCCCAGTGAGCTCAAGTCAAAGAAAAAGGGAAGAAAAGTCCCCCCTATAAATACCTTGAATTATTCTGGCCTAAGCTCCAATTTTACATTGAGAAACTAGGGAATATAATTGTCATAGTCACGTCCCTTTATCATCAATTCGATTACATCCAATACAACCTATTTTAATAGCTATATAAAAACATGTGCACATTTACCACCAAAAGATTGATTCTTATTGTGAATACAGGCTCTATTTTTGAAGAACTAAACAGCTGGAAGCCAAGTGTGACACAGAAAGATAAATAACAAGTCATCCTGATAATGGGAAAACGACTGTGGCATTTTCTGGTGGACTTTGCAGTTACTTAAATTGCTAATTCCCTAGATAATAATAAGACTAGAAGGATATACCTTGTAGGTAGATTGTCATCAGAAAATATCAGTGTTAGTTTACTTACTATCTCTCAGACTAGCTTAATTCAAATTCACTGAGGCACAACCCATCCCCATCTGCAAAGTAATAGCTCTAGCATTTGTGAGAAATCCTGTTTATGATACTAAACACACTACTGGAAGCAAGGCCTTACAATGTTCAGAGATATAAGAAAAAAATAACCCACAAATGATCAAACTCGAAAGAGAAACAACAAAATATATATGCATATGCAAATAAGAATATATATATATATATATTAACCATCATGAATATTCTATGCATATATTTATATGTATATATTCATTCTAATTCGAGGAGCTAAAATGTTTTGTATTTTCCACTATGGTTGGCTCCATAACAATAAAAGGGTCTAAAACCATTAGTCTATTTTTTCTTCACCCAAAGAAAGTATTTTTGATGGTACATGTTGTTATTAGGACTGAGTCTGCTCAGGACAAATATTTTCAAGCAACATTGCAGTATTTGTTAGGATTTGACTTCACTGGTCACAACATTACATCCTGGAAAACTCCCCCAATAAAGTAGATACCAACATTTTCATCAAAGTTTCAGTGTTAACATACCGTCACTTCCAAGGAAATCACAGAACTTTAGAGATGGAAGACACTTCGGAGAACCTCTTGTCCAAGTCACTCTTTTTATAGGTAACGGCTATGAGCTCTGCAGATAGGTCACAGGCCACTCAAAGTTTGATGGATATTTCGTGCTAGTTCTCGATCTCCTGCTTCTGGGTTCTCTTTTCCTTCAACCACCCTGTGCTATCTTTTTATTTGCTAGGCAGTGTGTATCTGCATACACTTGTTGCTCTCTTTAAAACACTAACACTTCTGTTTTTGACCTGTGAAATGAAGAAGATATATAATAGTAGCAGGCTTGGGTGTATTTTGGCTGAAGTCAGGACCTCAGAAAAATGCAGGAAAAGTGATAAAGGCAGAGGGAATCTTCTTAGGGCTGAATAGAGTAGAAGGTTGTCAATATTGATTGTGCAGCATCGATTTACCTTACTCTAGTTTATGTACTACTGATTTCCTCTGAGAGCCATTCTACTCTCAGTACTCAACTCATTTTAAGCTCTTTGAGGAGAGGTAATTCCAACCTCGGCCTTAGGGATGGGCATGTTACTTGAATCTGATCAACTAGAGCATTTCCGTCACCAGGCATGTTATTCACTGCAGATGCGTATGTTACCCAATCAAAGCCAGAAGAATAATTTGCATGCTCCTGGGTCACTATACATAGAAATGAGTCCTATATCTTCACTCCTCAATCACGTGAATCTCAAAAGTCTCTCTCTCTCCTACTCTCCAGTGTATATTTTTTTGATGATTTCAAAAGTATAAATTATTACAAGGAATATTAATAAATCTTGGTTATTAAAGCTAATAGCTGGTATAGGAAAGTGAAAAATTATATTTTTCCCAATTTTCACTAATACATAATATTCAGAATTGATCCTGAAATTAGTTCTTAATACATCTAACCATAACAAGTTCATGCAATATTTCCAAAGGTATGAAACAAGAATCTTAGTCATCAATTATAGGGTTTTACTAGTTTAATGAAGTCAGGGATGTTTGTTATTAGTTCCATGAGATAATTATTGCTTTCATTTACTAAATCTTGTATGGTTTACCTGTTTTTGTAGTTAAATTGGCTACCACTGAAAGGAGAGGAAGAAAGGTGTCAGGATTTGAATTGTGTCCCCTAAAATTCATATGCTGAAGTTCTAACTCTAGTCCTCAAAATGTGACCTTGCTTGGAGATGGGGGTCTTCACAGAGGGAATCAAGGTAAACTGAGGCCGCTAGGGAGGGCCCTAATCCAATATGACTGGTGTCCTATAAAAAAAAAAAATGGATATAGAAACGCCCACAGAGGGAAGATAATGTGAAATACACAGGGAGAAGACGGGCATCTACAAGTCAAGAACAGAGGCCTAGAAGAGATCTTTCCTTCTCAGCCCCTGGAAGGAACCAACCCTGCTGACACCTTGATTTTGGACTTCTGGCCTCCAGAACTGTGAGACACTAAATTTCTGTTGTTTAAGCCACTTAGTTTGTGGTTCTTTGTTATGATAGTCCTAGCAAGTTAGTACAGAAAGAAAGATCATTTGAAACTGCTGCATTAGTTTCCTAGGGCTGCTGGAACAAATAGCCACAAACTGAGCGACTGAAAACAATAGAAATCTATTCTTTCAGAGTTCTGGAGATCAGAAGTATGAAACCAAGGTGTCAGCTGGGGCATACTCCCTCCAGAGGCTTCAAAGGAGACTCCTTTCCTTGCCTTTCCTAGCTTCTAAGTGTTGTCAGCTTCCTTGGCTTGTGGCCACATCACTCTAAATCTTTGTCCCCATCTTCCCATCGCCTTCTCCTCTGTGTCTATTTTCTCTCCTATGTGTGTCTCATATAAGGATGTTTGTCAGTGGATTAGAGCCCACCCAGATAATCCAAGAGGATCTCTTCATCTCAATGTCCTTAATTTAGTTACATATACAAAGTTCCTTTTTCCAAATAAAGTAACATTCATAAGTTCGAGGAATAAGATGTATATACACATTTTTTAAGGCCACCATTTAGCTACTATAAATGTTTTTCTTTGTTTTCAAAGTAAAAAAAAAAAATTAAAAGACAGCCTAAAATTATTTACAACTGGATTATTTTAAACAGTTCAAATAGTTCTGCAATGAGCATTAATCAAACCACTAGTTCTGGTGACAAAATTGGAGCATCTTGATATATATGTTTTCTATCTGAAAATGCACTGACCCATTATGAAATCCTCAGGCCTCATCTCGCAATATTTTCTCCCTTGCCTAAGGACTCTTCAATCAACCAAAGGGAATTTTCCTTTGCTAATATATGTTGCAATCACAGAAGCATGTGTATGCTCCATCTGTGGGGTGACTCAGTGGAATTATAGACAGCTTACTTAAAGCCTCATGCTGTCATCCATGACAGAAAAATAAAATGGGGTCCACTTAACTTTAGGAGCTTTCATTTGGAGTATACAGTTTCTGATTAAACAAGAAAGGAATGCATAAATTAATAGAATGTTTAAAATTGTCTTTGAATTAATGATTAACATTCCTCAGTCATATTTGTAAACTAATATAACCATTACACATTTTTGCCTATGAATAGGAAGCTATTATCACTTCTACAGAGGTAGGTATGTCCATTTTCTGTGAGTATAAACAAACTTTTAAAATATGCAAAACCATATTACAGTAAACTGCATTGATATCAGAGACCCACGTACTTTTGAAGCTGAGGGTACACAGATGACTTGCCTACTGTGCTAAACTTATTTCTAATTTTATCCAAACTATGTGCCAATCGATGTTTTTAAACACTATTTATTAACAATGTAACTGACATGCTTTTCTAATTTAAATTATCAAAAGAGAGAATGTTAACACTTAAAAAATAATGTCTAGTTCATATTCTCCACAATTTGCCTCATCTATTATAAATGAATAAAGTGAGTCTGTTTGTGAAATGAAATAAATAAGGTCACATCTAGCAAGCGCTCATTTACTTTGACCTGGGGGATCCGTGGAATTCAAGAGTAGTGTATGAATGGAATTTATTGGTGTACGGTTCCCCTAATGTTGTTTTTAAAAACATCTGTTTTTAACGAATGTGTTCATTTCTAGCATGGACTGTCCACTATTTTCATCAAAACTTTTAAAGTGTTTGTGACTCAAAAAATTACCCAAAATTCCAACCTACGTCTCCTGTTTCCTAGAATAATGTACTGATAAAGTTAATCTGTTGTTCATACAAAACTAAATAAGATCTTCTAGACAGAGAATATTTGTCTACATGTCTTGAGATTGCTATTTGCAACTTTTCCAAGCTTGGTCATGAATCACCTTTAAAATTTGTACTTAGGCAAAGTCATCACCAATCAAAATGCAAGAAAAAGATGAGGGTAGAAAAATGTGACTCAGGCCGTTTCAACTGACTTGAAAGTCACAAGTTACACAAAATATAAAGCTCTCTCTCTCTGGGACAGAATATTTAACCAACCCTGTGACTAAGATATGCTTTTATTCCTGCTGGCTCCATGAGTAACTAACACCAGTCCACCCCATGTGTATTTGTTCTTTTCTAAAGCATTTATGTGCTGTTGTGTGGACACATTCTTATTGGACTACCTGGAGTGTATAACTCACAATTTGATGTAGAACTAAGAGCTGAAAGAACCCTAGATATTTATCAGAAATAAAAAAATTACATTTAATTTAAACATCATTTTCTATTATATTTTCTGAATTCTAAATATGATTCTTCAGATGAACTAAAACTAAAAGCAAATATAAAATATTTATAAATACTTTCTTTATAATTGATTAAGAACTTGTCTATGAATAAAATTTAATTTCCATGTATTTATACCTCAAAATCAAATTACTTTCCTCGTATTTGTAGTTTTAAAGTATTAATGGGAATCCTATTTGCATAGTTCTATTAGACTGCCAGAATTGCCACTGGATACTAGATTTCTTGGGGTACATGGTTTTGACTGTACAGCAGAATTTCCTAACATTGGGGAAAAAAAGAAAGAAAATGAAAGTTACCTTCAAAACAATAGTATAGAACTCTAGGACATCTCAGAGTGTTAGCCACAACAGAAATGAGTTTGTCCCAATGACCATGTAGCCAGAGCACCTAGTTTCTAGCAGAAGGCATATGGAAAACTAGACTCATCCTTTTTACCAGGAGTACCAGGGATCAGGAGAATGAAAAATGATAGAACAAAACAGAGTAGCTGTAAGTATGTGGAACTGTGAATCAATCTCTTAGATTTAGCTATACCTGGAAAAACTTAAAAGCGGCTTAAACAATATAGACCTTCATTTCTTTCTCACATAAAATGAGTCTAAATTATCCAGAACAGGACTGTTACGAGGTTCTAGTGTTTGTATCTTACTTCAAACAAACAAAAGAATACTTTCTGATTGTCATGAGTACAGTGATCAAATTGGTTAAAATTTAACCCAGAAAATATAAATTTGAAATGTACTTCTGCCATTGGGAAAAGTAGTTAACAATTTTCCAGAAGTGTTCTAATGGGGCAGAGAATATTTAGAACTATTTTAGGGGAATGGCCTACTCTCTACCTAGATGCAACTGTTCTTGAGTATAACGTATTTAAGTGTTTCAGGAGTATAAGAAAAGGCCCTAGAAGTATCTGCTGCAAAATAGGATGCATTACATGTTAATTCACAGGAGAACCACATCTATGGAAATGTTCCAGTGATATACCATAAGAACAGGGATATATAGATATATTCACATGCACAGAGCCCGGCAATACTCCATGGGTCAGATGATAGTGGAGGCATTCAAGCATGCCCAAATAAATACAAGGAAATGACCTAAAAATAAAAATAAAGACAGGAAGAAAGAAAAAGAGAAAGGGAAAGGGAAAGAATGGATTCTGGTGATAAAGTTGGAAAGTAAAGCAGGCATTCAGAGTATGGATTTCCATTGATGGTAGAGGTAAGTATGCTGTAATACAGATGGTATGGAACCCATTCACAGTATCACTTACCATTTGACAATTTGTCTTGGACACTTTCCTTTTCTACTCATGTCAGAGAAAGAAATTACTATATATGGTAGACAGAATTTTAAAAATGGACCCCCAAGATTCCCTACCCTAATCCCCAGGACTATGAATATGTTGAGATCTCACACCAGAATATGTTACAGTACTTTATACAGCCAAAGAGACTTTTCAGATATAATTAAGGCTACTATCCAGTTGCCCTTAAACTGAGGAGGTCCTTGGATTATCTGGTTGGAACTAGTCTCATCACAATCAGAGACTTCTTTCTGGTTGGTGGCAGAAAAGGAAGTCAGAGGGATTCAAGGAGAAGAAAGATTTAACATGCCATTGACGGCTAAAAGACAGAGAGGGACCACATGTTGAAGAACGCAGGCAGCCGCTAGAAACTGAGAGCATCCTCTAGCTGTCAGCCAATAAGGAAATGGGAGTCTCAGTCCTACAAGCCCAGAGAAATTAATTCTGTCAACAATAAGGATGAGCTTAGAAGGAGATCCTTTCCTAGAGCCTCCAGAAAGGAGTTCAGACGGGTCGATAGCTTTAGTTCAGCCTCAGATTCCCTGAGCACGTACACAGTCAGGCCCGTCTGTCCGCTTGAACTACAGAACAAAAAGTTAATAAAGTGGTGTTATTTTAAGTCACTGAGAACGTGGTGCTGTGTTACACGGCAGTAGAAACTAATACACCAAAATAAAATCACTGTAGTTTTACCGTGGAGTTTTTCAGGCAATGTGACAATATGCATATGTGTCCCATGAGTAAAATAGAATTATATATGAAATTAATAATTTTAACTATCATTTTGAGGACAAATGACTATGAATGTAAAAGTTCCCCAAGTTTCCTAAATGAAGTATTTATTCCATTGGACTTTGCTAAAGATAATTATTTTGAATGACAGCTGATTTTTTAAAATTAATTTGAAAGTGATTCATAAATTATTTATTAAGTATAAATATAAGTTATTTATTAAAAATTCACCAGAAGTGGCATAGTTTGACAGAAGGCACATTCCAGTAAAACAAAATACCAGCTCCAGCACTGATTATAGAAGTATACTTACATGATCTTGGAGAAGGCATCTATCACTTTGACCTCAGTTTTCTGATCTCTCTAAGTTTAGACTGAATTCCCTCCAAGTTCCCTATGAGCTAAATTTTAATTGTTATATCAGAGGAGAACGGGCTCAAAGGTAACATATATTATTGAAAACAAAAAAAATGAGACAAAAAGACATAGTAAGGATTTTAGTGCAGCAGATTTAAAACTCTTATTTGAGCAACTTTTCCAAACAAAATACTACATAATAATAATCGTTTTGAGCAAATAAGATCATTATATATGGGAGCTTTGTGAAGAAAATAATATATATGTATACACATCACATATATACATATGTGATTTCAAGGGATTATTGAAATCACTTGCACATTTTCAATTTCAGGTAAAATCTTTATGAGGAAAAATATAGAACGCAGGAACAAGAGTAGAGAGGAAAGCAGGAAAAAAATCAAAGGAGAAAACATGACCCTGCTTTGAGAATGCTTAAAATCTCCTCAAATCAGAGAAAATCAGTTCAGCTAGCAAATGAGAAGAAAAACCCAAGGCAGTAATAGAAAGAAGTTAGGATAAAACAGTCACTGAAAAGAAGGGAGGATGAGAATTTCTTTCAAGAAAGAGAATGAGACATCTGGAAAATAGGAGAGGCTTATCGGAATATAAATAATGGTCTAGATTATCACCTTCAGGAAAGGATTTGCCAGACTTTAATGGCAATGGGAACCTTATTTATTAGAACTCTATCTCTCCTAGGCCAATGTTCTGAGATATTTTGACACAGACAGATTTCCTTGAGCAAATAATGGCTACCATAGATCTGTCAACTTAGTGAAAGCATTAAGTCAAAAAAAGTCAATATAAAAATGAAGTTCTTATAGGCGAGAAAGAGGGAATTTTGCAGAAGCATAAGCCTCAATTACCCATTATTGGCAAGGTCTGCCTATTTGGGAGCACACTCAAGCATCTGTCAAGAATTCTGACATTAACCACTACTTTTCCAATGAGAGAAAAAATTCCTGTTACCCTGCTGCTCCTGAAAGTTCTGCCTCAATGACAGGAATTTTGAGAAGCTGGTGACCTTCTTAGAAATGTCATTTACCAAGACCCCAAAAATGGTAAATGGTTGACAGAAGACAGTCCTTGCACCTGTCTGCTCCTTATTAGGGAAAGAGCAGAATAAAGCATTTCTAGTGGATAGAAGTTGCTAATTTATGCTTGCTCCATAACCTGCCAAGAATTACTGGTTAACATGACAAAAGTAATAGCCTCCAGAAGTGTGACACACTGTGCACATAGCTATTACTCGGATCAGTCAACACAGCAGTTTGCAGAAAAAGGCAATAAGGAAACATACATTGTTATCATTTCCATGTTGCAAAATAATTGGCGCAAGTCTAGAACATCGCAGTCACACCAGGAAAGTAGCTGACGTTTATTTTCTCTATCTGGCCAAATATATCAAATTAATTTTCACTGCAGGATGGGATTAAGACTTCCACCCTGCAATGCACAGAACCATGTGTTATTCTATAAAAGTGGACTTATCCTTTTCTATTTTGTTATTTTATGCACATCTTCATCATCTGGATCCAGAAATGATTTAAGTAATCTCTGTGTGATTTGGACAAATGTTCACTTAAGAGACATGGTTATCTGGTTTGGCCACCCACCTTGATCTAACTAACTAAAAAGTTTTATACTTGACCCAGAATTAATTTATAGTTATTTTTCCTATCTTCTACAGAGCCTCAACCGGATTAGTTGTTCAATAAATTATACTTGAATGGCAATAAATTAAAATAAAAGCCTAAATTATCTCTTGATTTTCTGGAAATTTGATGGTCAAATTCCAAATAGTGATATTTTAAAATTATAGATGTTACTAATACAAGACAATACAGCAGTCCTCCCTTACCTGCAGGGGATGCGTTCCAAGACCCCCAGTGGATGCCTGAAACCGTGGATAGTACCAAACCCTATATATACCATCTCTTTTCCTACACATGAAAGTTTGAGGTACGACAGCTAAACTAGCATGAATTTCTTTCTACTTCTTCACAATTTTACAGATAGAAGATTTGTTCTTATGGTAGATCTTGGCAACCTCAGCCAATGATTCTTTTTTCTTTCCAAATTAACTCAAGAACTTTCACCTAAAGGAAGCACTTTATGGATTCTCTTTGGCATATCTGAATTGCCAGCATCACTACTCTTGTGCTTTGGGGCTGTTATCAAGTAAAATAAGGGGAACTTGAACACATTGTTCTTCCTCCAAAACAAAATGACTTGAAAAATAATTTGGAGATAAAAGTGGAATAAAAATGTTCACTAAAATATATTGTGAGGGAGCTTTCCTTAAAAATACAAACAAAACAACAACCCAGCCAGAACAACAACAATTCAATGACAAAACCAACCAAGAAATTAAAGGAAAGTATGAGAAACAGGACTGTGTTATGCTGAATTCACCTAAATATAATATTTAGTTTAAAAAAATATGAAAAATGGGTCACAGAAAATAAATGTCATGAATTCAGTAATAATATAATAACATTTTTTGTGGAAGAAAGAAAAGGAAAAATAAGGATAGCATAAGGACACTACTTCCATTTAGTACGACACCAATAGATAAAGGTTAATGTGGATACATTGAGACAGTTTGAAGTGTATTATGGAAAGCCATAAAGAAAAGAGCAATAACTAAAAATCAGGAAACAACAAATAAAATTTAGAAGACAGAGAGGAGAAAGAAAATATGTGTGCTCATTTCTTGACTTGTCAGAGGGGTGTGTAAACACATACAGACTGCGATACTTCTTTTTTACTTTTCTTTGAATTTCTCTCTTGAAAATACAAAAACAGAGACAGCCCTGATGGCCTAGTGGTTAAAGTTTGGCACTCACTGCTTCAGTGGCCTGGGTTCGCTTCTTGGTCATGGAACCACACCACCCATCAGTCAGTTGCCATGCTGTGGCTGCAGCTCGCATGTAACTAGAAGGATTTACAACTAGGATATACGACCATGTACTGCAGCATTGGGGAAGAAAAAAAGAAAAAGGAAGATTGGCAACAGATGTTAGCTCAGGGAGAATCTTTCCCTGCAATAAATACCGAAAACAACCCCCAAAACTACTGATGTTATCCTTTTGAAAAAGTTACTACATTGCTCATGTACAAGTTTATCAATACTCCTCTTAAAAATAAGTATCAATAATATCAACTTTCAGACTTTGAGGAAAGCTGATATAACAATGACTCTGAATAACCTTTCTATAAGTTGACTCAACCATACAAAGAGAACAAAAAATAAGAAGGAAAAAAATGCCTTTCGATATCCTAAAAATAGGGAATGATGTCAGTCACATACCACCAACTTAAAGATTAGGACAATGAGATACTGATGTCCCTTAAGGGTGTAGACTGTAGTCACGAGTGAGCCATAGCAAGGGCAGGGCTAGCACAATTAGAGGTCATTTTCCCACAGCAAATCAGTGGTGTTCTAAACTTATAATAGCAAAGATAGAAAAACCTGTGCAGCCATTTCTCTGTCTATGGCATAAGTTCTTCTTAGGAGCACAGGATTACTTTGAGTTTAGAGAAAGCGCTCTGAAAAATGGCTCTAAAATAGTTCTAGGAATTAAAGACAACCTACCTAATTTCCTTAATTCTTAGAAGCACTGTAGGAATAGCAATTTGTTTTGTATTCTTGGATGTGAAGGGAGGCAGGGGTGCAACAGTTTTAAGTGTATCAGTTGTATTAGTTACTATAGTAACTAATTACACTGCAGTCACGTTAGTTTCAAATATTAGCTTGCCTACATATGGCAAATGCTACTCATTTTTTCTAACATAAAATAAAGTCAGAGAGTAGGCACTTTCAGGGTCAGCCAAGCACTCAAGCAAAACATGAAGCAATGAGGCTCCTTCCTGCTCTGCCAAACAGAGCATGTGGTTTCCATCCCCATGATTTAAGATGGCAGGTCCCCTTCCAGGGCGCCTTATCCATATTCTACAAAAGTAGAAGGAAATGATCAAGAATGAAGGGGAAAGCATGTCTCCTACAATTAAGAAATAAACATTTTCTCTCAGAAAATCCCAGCAATCTCTGTTTATTTCCTTTTGACTACAATTAAAAGAAAACCTGAGAAACGACATTTCTTTTGGGAGGAGAGTAGCAGGGAGAAGAGGACACACTGTCACTCTGAACAAAATCAAGGTTGTTAGGAAGGAAGAAGGAGTAGGAGTAACAGATATTTGACGTAAAGTTGGATATATCTTCTTCAAGCTATCTCGTTTGCTATCCAACAATCATTTACATATTTCCTCTCATCTCCCATTAACACCCTCAGCCCTCCCCAAGGTAGTCTCATCCAGTTACTCTCTCTTGCCAAAAGTCCAGGATTTCTGAAGTTCTCTCCGTCAGCTTTGGGAGTAGCTCCTAAATGAAGGTCTGGAGACCTATAAATTTAGATCTTAAAGCTTATGTGACACCAGCATATCAATAAACAATAGTTTAGAAGAAACAGGAAACTACAATTTAAAAAATAATCTCCATTTAGATAAGGAGAGAATAGGAAATAAAAAGCATTGGCTAATTTCTAGAATTTACCAAATCCTGAGGGACAAGATAAGGGAGGACTTCCTAGACTAGGAGCGAGGGAACTTCTTGGGAACCCATCTGGGAGCTCCTGATTCTACTATGAGGAACGATGTCTCTTGCCATCTTCAATGTATCCATGGATACCTTGCCCTCATGGAATATGCCCACTTTCATAGCCCACCCCTTGTGTTGGTTGGGTGTTTCAGGGACTGTCTCAAAGATTGAAGCATCAGAAGCTGTTGCAGGCCAAGTCGGGAGTTTCTTTGGCGTAACAGTGGGCTCCCCATTATGCAGGGGTTAGGAACATAGACCTTTGAAGCCAGAACTACCATATATCAAATGATGGCTCTGCCTCTTACTAGCTCTGCAATCTCAGTTTACTTATCTGTAAAATGAGAGTAACAATAGAAAACACCACAAGGGGTTAAGGATAATATATAACAAGCAGTCATAACAAAGCCTGAATTATAGTGAGTGCTATATAAACTTTAGCTATTATTCTTATTCTAGTTAGTTTATAACCACCATCATTATCATCAATATCATGGGCAAATAATCACAGACAATGATCACTGAGACATAGTCTTTAAGATATTTGCCTTATACATGTTATTCTTTTTTTTTTTTTTCTGTTCATCTGTTTATCCTTTCACACAATGGCCATGGGCTTACATAAATTTGAAGCAATAGGCTTAGCTGAGTGAAGAAGATCTAATGATAGGCTAACAGCAACTGAATGACCAAGAATGCTTAGAGAAGTGTGCTTAAGAGAGACGGGGTACCACAATCTAATCTCCTACTCAGATCTTGACTTCACAGATGCTGATCACAGAGTTAAAGTAGTTTTCTTCTTGTTGTTTTAACCTTGCAGTGATCCAAATTATGAAACTTTTGTCAGTTTAAATGGCAGGCATAAGATGACAGCATCTCTTTTAACAACGCAGCATTTCCTTCTGTCTCTGCTTTGAAAATTGGATAGCTCTATTCTTAGCTCTTCCTTCTCTTCCAGAACTTTGTTCAACGTATCCAAAAATAAACAGGATTTTGCCGTGTTTTGTTTTTTTTCCCTACCATTTACCCCAACACTACGATCTCCATATACGCATGATGTGAACCACACAACAGATTGGTGATCATTTGATTTACTGTTTTACCACTGCATAATAAGAGTTACTACCTTTCTAGCTACAGTTTCAGAGATATAGCAATTTAGGAGGATAATCTCATCTAGAACCCAAAAATGGGCAGTGGAAGTAAAGCACAGGACAAGATCAGTTCCGAAGCCAGGATAGTAACTGGGTCATTTATGTGTATGTTGACATTACACAGGACTATAGATCCCTAGAAAATTACTGGATTCTAGACACAAAGAGAAAGGGTTCTGTAGTCTTTTAACCTTCACACAGTGTCACATAGCAATAGAAATGATCCATTCAGCCATTAAAGCAAATTTGTACTTCCATGCTTCTTTTTTGAGTAGTCTGAAGATAAAATACCTCTTCCCAAATCTGGATTCATTTGGCCTTCAATACTGAGTACATTTTTCTTCCCCAACTTCTTTCTTTTCTTCTTTTCTTCCCTCATCACATTTATTCCTTTCCTCCCTCCATCTCTCCCTCTCCTTTCTCTGATTCCTTGTTTTTCTTCTTTTTCTTCCTTCTTCTCTATATTTTTAGGGGGCTTCCAGTATAAAGGCCTAAACTAAATGAACATCTACAATTATTTTACAAATCTTTCCGGACAGAGTTCAAGAGGAAATCTAAAATACTGCAAAAATAACATTGAACAAAAATAGGAAAAGGCGGAAGGAGCAAAACAATAAAATAATATATCATAGATATGGAAGTAAGGATAAATTTACTGCATTATTTTATACAACAAATATTTATAGACTACCTTATGCTTGAGATGTAGCCTTATCTCATTATGGCAGAGGGAGACCTGATAAAATAAAGTAGTAATAAGCGCAATGAATAAAGCAGGATAACGTAAACATTGACAAAGGGAGGCACTATTTTAGATAGAGTACTCAGAGAAGACCGTTCTACTGGAAAGAAGTTTGAGAAGAGACATCATGAATGAAATGAGCGAAGAGGCCATCTTCTGGGGAAACAGCCTTCCCAGCAGAAGGAGCCTCAAGTGCAAAGGATCTGAGACAGGGCCACATTTTGGTATTTCCATAACAGCAAGAAGGCCAGCGTGACTGGACATGGCATAAGATAAAATTAGAGAAATAGGCAAGGTCTAATTCACCTTGTAGGCCATCCTGAAGATGTTCAATTTCATTGCAAGAGAAAAGGGAAGCCAAAAAGGTTTGAAACATGGGAGAAACAAGATGTTGTTTCAGTTTTTCAAAGTTCATCCTGGATGCTGTGTGAATAAGAACAGCATTAGAAGGGTGAATTTAAAATTCATAGCAGCCAACTTAAAAAAGGGAAATCAGACCAATTTTGTATTTAATATTGACCAAGAGATAAAAATAGGCCAAAAATCCAAAATAATATTTCCTGAGGCTGTTAAGAAGATAAGCATAATCCAGGAGTCTTTATTATATAAAGAACTACATCTTAAATCACACCTGTGCCATTGTTATCTAAACATCACTGCGGGCCCATTGTGTCTAGGCCTCAAGCTAGTTAGAAGGCAAAATATTAAAACTCTTGTTACGTCTCCAATGATTTTTCTCACTTTACCAAAGAATTACATGACCATTTTGTAGGAGATTGAGAAGATTTTAGATCATGTACAACATAGCACTAAATATCATAAATACTCATTTGACCAGTCCTTTTCCAAATCTTCCCAGATATACCACCACTAAGAATGTCCTCCTTCTACACTGTTCCCTAAAACATATCTAACACCATTGGCTTCTGGTGGCCCAACTCCCACATCAGCTGCCTAATACTTTTCACTTCTAACAAATTTTATTATGCAGAACAACTGAACTCTATTCCAGTGTTTTCAAATTGAACAACCACTCATGGACACATACTTAAAAAGAGACCTTTCAGATGCTGACATGCACTCTTTTTGGAAGGTAGTCTAATAAATTATTTTAAATAATTTAATTTAAAGCATGACCTCCTGATTCAGGTTTCATGGGTTCAAACAAAATTTGCTGAATGCTATGTGCATTTAGACAAGTTACTGTCTGTCTCTCTATCTTACTTTCTCCACCTTTAAAATAGATATTGAGATAGCAGACATAATCTTAGAGGTGTCATGAGATATAATTATGATAATACATGTAAAATACCTGGCACAGCACCTGGCATATAATAATGTGATGAATAAATATCAGTTATATTTGTTACTATTTTAAAAATAATTTTAGTTTCTTTTAAATAATTATTTTTATATGCATAAAATGTAACAGTTTCTCCTCAAAGAATCTCAGAGCAAAGCTCTTCATATCATAAAAGTGTTTTCCTCTTTGATACTTTGTTAAGACTAGGTTGTGGACAGTCATCCCTCAGTATCCAGGAGGGATTGGCTCCAGAACCCCCACAGATACCAAAATCTGCAGATGCTCAAGTCTCTTATATAAAATGGTGTGGTATGTGTGTATAACCTATGCACACCCTCCCATATAGTTTAAACCATCTTTACATAGCTTATAATACCTAATACAATATAAATGCTATATAAACAGTCGTTATACTGTATTGTTTAGGAAATAATAATGGGAGAAAAAGTCTGTACATGGTTGGTATAGATGCAACCATCGTGGGACTTTCATTGGCGGTTGGTTGAATTCGTGGCTGCGGAACCTGTGGATACCGAGGGCCGACTGTATTTACCTTAAGGATCAATAGAAGACGCGAAGCTGTTCTGATAATAGTATTTGTTCATGCATCTCTGTTGTGTATAAAAAGGCTAACTGAAGTAAAGAAATGATAAGGATTGTAGGGCTAGATAGCGTAAGCTGTTCCATACTACAAACTTTCTTGGGCAAAGAGTTCCTAAGAAGTAGACTTGGAGTCATAAAATTAAGTTCAATTTCCAGCTCTGTCACCTACTGTGCAACTTTAGTCATGCTACTTAACCTTTAAGAGCTTTCAGCTTCATCATTTCTAAGTTGAGGTTACCAAGAGTAAATATCTTCCAATAAATAGGAGTGCAATAAATATTTTCCAAACTAAGTTGAATGTCAGCTTTCAACCAACTATCCACACAGAGTTTTCCAGATTCTTGAAAAACAATTTGAGGCTTTTTTTTTTAAATGATTTCCCTCACGAGTTGAAAACAGTTTCTCAAATAAAGGGTTTTAATCATTTTGATTTAAAATTCCTTGAGGGCAAAATGATGTCATAAACTGAAACACTGAGGATTAGATTCACCTTTAGAAGGAAGAACTTTCAAAGAGTAAAAGTTACCCAAAGAGCTTTTGAAACTTCTTTTCTGAAAAGCGTTTTAACCCTGAGATGACTTTGGTATTATCTTCTTTGAAGTAGATTTTTTACTTCAAAGTATATACGGAAGATAAGCTTTCTTATTTTCTGTTCTCTCACACTGCATTCCAGTGCAATTACTTCAAACATAAAGCTATCATTAAATTTGTGAGTCAGTTAGCTATTGCCACAAAAACACAGCATAAGAAACGAACACATAATGCTCAATAAACGTCTATTTAGCTTGTTCATCTGCAAGGGAGATGACCTAGATAGGTCCAAGCTGGGAAGGCACCGCCCAAGACTCTCTCATCCTCCGTGAACCAGCAGTTCCAGATAGGCCTGCTCTTGTGGCAATGGCAGAAATGCAAGAAAGTGAACACAAACCAGCCAGCTCTCTTAAAGCCTGGGCTAGAAACTGGTGCACTGTCACTTCTACTTTATCTTATTGTTCAAAGTGAGTCAATTGGTCCAACCTAAAAGTCAAGGGTCATGGAAATATTCTCTATATCTTTTAGTAGGTGAAATTACAAAGCCACAAGGCCAAGAGAGTACATAAAGGAAGGGTGAAGAATTATAGTCATTAATGCCATCAATCTTCCAAGTATTCAAAGAGGATTCTAGCGTAAGGGACATTTTTTCTACCATCTACAGTGTTCCACTCAGCATTATCACCTTTCTCCCAAGGACTCTTCCCCGGGGTGGTGTGGAGTGGACAGAGCAGTTTGGTCAAAAGGTATAACTCTAAGGAAAACAATTTTCGCTGCTATTTAATAATTTAACTATTTAATGAAATTCTCATCCTCTGTCACCGTAGACAACCTTCAATATAAAAGTAACAGTAGTTACAGCCAAAAGAAAGAAAGAAAAAAACCACAAAGACAAGATGTACAAGGGCATAGAGAAAGAAGATTGCCTTTTGAGTCTCTTCTATCCTTCATTTCTTTCTCTAGACCCAAGTGGGATATTTCCAGACTTTGCAAACATACCATATGCTCCCAATTCCTTAATATTAAAAGCTGTCTCATCCTGCTTTATTTAAGATGATATTTATAGTTCCCTCTGTTCTATATGTGAGTAGTTAAGCATTTATCCATGATCATTAGCATTTATTAAAATATTTCTACCAGGCTTCATATAGCAAATTCTATTTGTGAGTTATTGCTCTAAGCTGCCATGTGTTAAAGCTGAGAATTAGGGGGGCTCTTCAGTAATATTATTTTTTTCCTCTTTTATGTAGCTTTTCATTAAATAATAATAATATTAATTAGATTTCCAGAATGTGACCATGAGAGGAAGAGAGGATACAGTAAGACTAGTTGACGGGGAGACATGTGATATTGAAACAAGACACTTGAGAGTTATCAACTTAAGAGAGGGCAATTACAAAATGTGGAAACTCTCATGCTAATTTTTTGGAGGGGTTTGAAACAAAAAACACATGCTTCATCTTATAATTTTTTTCTTCTACAGGTTAATATTAAAATAAAATCATGCTTCCTGGGCAGAGTGATGACTCTTAGTTGGGCAATGTCAACCCAGAAGAATTTTGAGGAGTCAAACTCTGAAGTTTTGCGAAAAATATTCCATTAAATGAATATTCCTCCTAAACATAACTATTATTTATTAATAACTTATTTATTGTATAATTTTAATAAATATTATACTGTTTATTAATACTCTATTAATATATTAACTGATATCTATTTATCAACTAAGACCCCCACAAAATGTAGACCATTTATTTTTAAATTGCCAAAATAGAAATAGCTTCCTTGGTAACTTTTTTTGCTTTGCATGTGGACCAAAATCCTATAAGACTCTGGGTCTAAACCCTGCCCTCCTGGCAAGCTTCATCTCTCATCATTTGCCTTTCAACCCCTGCAGCCCAGACCCTTAGCTCTTTTGGTTCTTCGTGGTTGTGCCACACTCACTCCCACCACAGGGTCTTTGTACAGGTCTTGCCTGCCATCTGTAATGACGTTTCCCCAACACAGCTAGAGGAAAATTGGAAGCCAGGAGAGTGAGGGAGGGACTTTCATCTTCCTAGTAGCTTTCTGCTCACCGGACCAATGGAACCGTCACGCATTTTGGATAAGGATTTGCTTTCCCTGCCAGTATTACCATTTGTGAACTCGCAGAATGCCTTATTCTATGCATATTCCACATAATGTTTCTCATTACTGAGGAACTCATTTTACGGTAAAAGAAGTACAGTAATGGTCATGCCCAGAGAATCACTGGTCTTATCAGATAAACCATAATCCTAAAGGAGCTGACCTGAGAGAATCGTCAAAAATAGCCTATTAAAGATTCAGTTTTGGTGCTAGTTGTGAAATAAATGCCATGAAATACTGAAGTGTTATCATACAGAGTATAGGTTATGCATGAAGTCAGCAACCTACACATAGCGCTCTTTCTTCCATACTGTAATCCACAGGTACGGGAGTCAAGAAGAAGTGAAAGTAACTCTCCTTGCTATTACAGCTAATAATCCATTCTGCGAATTTTTTTTTCTTACTGGGAAATTTTTGGTGCTACTAGTTTGGGTCTTAATTATCAGGGAGAAAGGCTTTTATCAGGGACAAAATTGGCTCCACTGATTTCAAAGTGGAGACTGTCACCTGGCCATTTTGGGCTTTTTCTGTCAGGGAACCAATAGGTGAAGAATGAGATAATGGGGATAACTGTTCCCGATTATTAAGGACCAAATGGATTTTTGCTACACAATGACTTTGTCTGACACACTGGGAATTCTTTGAGATGCTTCTTACTTCCATATCAAATGATAAAAGTTAATGGGAAATCAATAGGAGAAAAAGGTCACTGAAGATTCCAAATCTCCAGTTAATCACCAGATAAAGAATCACAACAATGTAAGGTTCTGACTTGAGGGAAAATGGAATGGCCAGTGGAATAAGAAAGGTGTAAATAGCAACTACACCCTCATAGTCATTTATAGAAAAAAAGATTGTAGCACCTATACATATCATCTTCTTTGCTTCTTACACACATTTGTACTTGTATATATTAACTGATTCCCTTTTTATACTCTCTTCCTCTTATTATTGTATATAAGAATTGTTGGGAATTACTAATGTTACAGTTTATCTTCAGCTTCTCCTATGTTCAAGTAGAACTGCGACTGAATAAGCGGAGTATTATCATTGTTCAGAGAGGGAGACAGAGACTACTGAAATTTTGTGTCTAGCTTTTGAAAATGGAGGTGAATGCATCTCTTACAAACGTTAGTTGATTCTTGTCGGATAGTGCAAAAACTTGTTCAAATGAGTAGCTGAGTAACTGTTACTGGAGTAACTGAACTGAATAAGTATAGGGGCGAGCTGCAGCTGTTTTTAAGCTATTGTCTCTGGTCCAAATCTAATCTTCTGTCCTCTAGTTCATGACTTTGGGCTGAGATCCAGTGGTGTACTAGAGTCTAACACATACCAGCACACAAGAGCCAATTGTTAAATTTTCAGGAATTTTCAAAGCTGGTTGTTAAATAGTCATTATTTAAAATTAAATTATGTAAACTTAATATTAAATAAATTATACTAAGTAAAGGAAAAGAATATGCAAAATACGACTTCTTAATTACTACATTTCACTATTATCTAGTTTGAGATCATTTATATTGATTGTATCTGTAATATATCTGAATAATATCTTCATACTGTTGTATCATGTTAATATCTTGAAATAAACTATGATGGAAGTATCTACACCATAAATATAGGCTAGCTCTACAAATTTGGCCTTCTTCTTTTCTCCCAGAATCTACTTGTTAAACATATATCAGCATACCACCAGCTGAGACTCTGTAAATTACATTTTTCTTTTGTCAATTAACCATCTAATAGGTTCTTCCAATAGATGGAACTAGCAGAGGGAAACTGAAAGGCAGGAAGAAGAAAATTACTTCCTTCCTGTTCGATTGCTGTCATTGTCAGCATAGTGCCAGTAAAAGCACTTCACTCTGATGGCGGCAGCTGGCTTCAGTCTTCAGCTTCTTTCAAGCCCTCAGTACCACAATCAATTCCAAAGAGTAATAGTTTGAACTTTCAGAGGTGGGACGAGAAAATATGCCCGACTTCCGCTCAAATTTTCACCTTTGATCCAATCATTCAAGAAGAGACCTCACCTACCTTTGACTGTTCTTATCTAAATTGGATTCTCTTTAAACATAAATTACATATTTATTATAATATGATATTCAGTATATGAAATTGATGGAAGTTACATGCTAAATTTACTCAAACCATAAATTTCCCAACTCTTCTTGGTCCTCACATGTTCCCCTCCTTTCTCTTCCTGAGAAACACACAGAATTATCCTATCTGGAGTTAATCACAAATAATGTTATCTCTTGAACTGTATATTATTGTCCTCCTATTTCAAATAGAGCCCATGGACACTTCTCCTTCATTTACTTGAAACAATGTTTGAAAAGTAATTATAGCAGTTTATCAACAACAAGCGATTTATTTAAGTGTTTAATAACCATTTTTCCATTAGTGAATATTTTAAATTACTGATAATTAGATCACACACCCACACAGTGACATAATCACATTACTCTTATTGTGAAATATAATACTGAAAGTTGGGCCAGATGGTCTTGTTTTCTTTTCTTTCTTCTTCTTTTTTTTAAACTAAGAATTGTACCTAGTTAGGAAAGACTTTTACAAGCTCTTACATGGTGACCTCATTTATTTATTAAACAACAATACAAAGTTAATAATGAACCCTTATTTTTGCCACACGTAATGCCTTGTTCATATAATACTAAGAACTTATCTTGCTATAATGTCTTTCAGTAACAGTGTGTTCATGTATACACAGCCAATTAATGTAAGCAGAATTTTCCTGTTTTTTTATATTGCTAACGTTGATTATATTTATTGATTAGCTACTCAGAAGCACTAGTAAGTTGCTAAACTTCCATATTTTAAAAATGACTACTGTTAAATATAATATAAATAAAAGTTTCATGTTTTTAAAAGGACGGTGTTAAATATAATACAACATTCTTTGCAAGTATAAAGAAATGCCAGCTTTCACCAATATCTTGGACTTGTAACCACAAAATGTAATTCATTCTTGTTTTCCTCATACCCAGTTTTGTAGTATTTTTTCCAGCTTCTCAAATGGGGAGCTTGATTAATGTCATGGAAGACTCACTAATATTAGGATAATTTAGCATCGAATCTTCTGCCTTCAAAAGGATCTGAAACAAAATCATTCCATACAGACAAATCACTAACACAGCAAGGAACTGAGATTTTAACTCTCAAAGGAAAAAATGGCTTGTCACCCGCAGTTCACGGAGTACTTAACCAGGACAGAGCTGGTTAAGTGCCTATAACTGATTTAAGAGGAGACTATAAAATCAAGAAGCTTTAATAATGTCTTCTCATGTATTATGTTGAGAATCATGAGGAGTGGCTGGGAAATAAAATTAAGCTAAGCTAATTAAATAATCTAGTGGCCTGGTCTATTCATATTTAGTCAAGATATCTAGAAATTCCCCAGGCATCTCAAGTTAACTTGGTCATACTTAATATTCATCAGTAAAATGATTTTTTTTTCTCAAAGATGTAAGGAAAAATTTGTTTTTGTTTCTCAAAGATGTAAGGAAAAATTAGAACATTGTGAAGTTTTAGGTTTCTGTGGGGTTTTTTTCTTGATGTTTCCAATATGAAAAACTATCCTAGAATTCATAAAGTACCTTGATTTATTATTACTGATATTTTAATCATTGACACATTTTTTTTGCCTATTGCATAGATTTTTAAAGGAAAACTACATTTCTAAGGTAAATTCTGTATTTTAAGGTAATTTACATAACTATACCATGCAAATTACCTTTCAGTAAAATTCATCCCTTTTGGTGTACAGTTCTGCAAGTTTCAACCAACGTGTGGTTTCAAGATGTTAGGCTTCAACATCTCCTAAAACTTTCCTCTTGTCTCTCTATAGACAAGCTTCCCTACCTCCAGCTTTAGGCAATGCTTAATTAGTAATCTGGACTCACAGTTTTTCTTATTTCAGAACGTCACAGAAATGAAATTATACATTACATGAGCATTTGAGCCTGTCTTCTTTTACTTAAGGGATTTAAGATCGATCCATGTTGTTGCCTGTATCAATGGTTCATTTTCTTAAATTGACAAACAATAGTTTACTCTGTGGATTACCATAGTTTGTTTTTTCATTCACTAACTGAAGGAGATTTGGATGCTTTCCAGTTTTGAGTGAGTACGAGAAAAGCATCTCTAAACATCAGTGTATAGAATTTTTTGTGTGAACTGAAGTATTCATTTCAGTTAGGATAAGACTTAGGAGTAAAACTTCTGGTTCTGTGCTAATTGTAAGTTTAACTTTAGAAGAAGTTGCCAAAATGCTTTGCAAGTAGCTGTGGAATGTTATGCAGTCATTGAAATATTGACATATAACTACTGACATGAAGAAATAATCACAATTTTCTTTTCTTTCTTTCTTTCTTTCTTTCTTTTTTTTTTGGTGAGGAAGATTGGCCCTAAACCAACACCTGTTGCCAATCGTCCTCTATTTTACATGTGGGACACTGCCACAGCATGGCTTGATGAGGAGTGTGTAGGTCCATGCCCAGGATCTGCACCTGTGAACCCCAGGCCACCAAAGCAGAGCACAAGAACTTAACCACTATGTCACCAGGCCAGCCCCCATGAAAGTTTTTTAATGAAACTTGTTTTGAGATAATTGTAGATCTGTATACAGTTGTGGTAGATATTATAGAAAGATCCCACATACCCTTTAACTAATTTCTACCAATGGTAACATCCTGCAAAACTATAGTCCTATATATTATCCAGAATATTGACATCAATGTAGTCAAGATACAGAACAATTCTGTCACCACATGGATCCCTGTTGTTGCTCTCTATAGTCACACCCATCTCCTCCTTCCACTCCCAGTCCCTGGCAACCACTAATCTATCCTCCATTTCAATAATTTTGTCACATCAAGAGTATTAGATAAATAGAATCATATAATATTTAACCTTTCATATTGGCTTATTTTACTCAGTATAATCCTTTTAGGATTCATCCAAGTTGTGTGTGTATTAACATTAAATTTTTAAGTAAAGTATCAAGTTATAAAATGCTATGCATAAATTAATCCCATTTTCCATAAACCATAGATTTTCTACCTAAAAATATGTATTATAGAGCAAAATGGTGATACATAGGAATAATGACAGCAAATAAGTGTTTGTATTCTTTTTAATATCCTTCTCATATTTATGATCATGTGCAGGACTTATACAATGAAAAACTATGTAAACATAAAAACGAGGCAGTCAGGGGAGTTGCAAGAGAATTGTTGAGCTCCCTGTGGTTACCAAATAGTTAACACAGTGGGCTTCATGGTTTTCATTTTCAGATAGAAAGAAAATATGTTACTTCTTTTGAAGTGGAAAACATCTCTATGTCGCTAAATTCTAAAAGGAATATGTCATACAAATCCTTATATAGGGAAAACTAAGCTATCAATGCACAATGTATTTAACAGAGATTTAGCAAAGAATGCAAAATATTCCTAACATGTTCTTTTTTCAATTTTCTATGAAATCCAAGGAGCAAACACTAAATTTTAAATTGGTGCAGTCTTAGCTAGATTCTTAGATTTGTCTTCTCCCACCTACTGCTTGTCTCTTGCAAGTTTTCCTACTCTGACCCTTTATTTATAGGAAAGAATGAGAGGAAACGAGTAGTCTAGTCCAAATTTGAAAAATAGGCCAAAAGATCTGCTCAAAGAGTTTCGGTAAAGCAGATTGATTGATAGCATCAAATTTAAATGACATTTTTGACTTGTCCTCTTGATAATTTGACTTGATAATTAAAATAAATTAACTGAAATTTGTTTAATGCTATTTTTTCTATTTCTTAAATACAGTATTAGAAAATATTATTGTGATTGTATCCTATTCTGCTCACAAATGTTTTTCTTTAGGAAACATAAAAACACTGGAATTTCTTGCTGATGCTAAATGCATTGTTTTTCTGGGAAATTATAAAGTACTTTAATTTTCTGACTAGATATTCTTTTTGGGGGAGGTAATAATTCACTACTAAAACTTAATAACAGGCATCATGACAGTGCTAGCTGCATTGTCAACAGCAAGAAAGCTGCCAGATGTCCTTCATGACATCTGAGCGTTGAGGTCTCAGCTCTCAGTAATTGTCTAAAGAATGAAGCAACGCTACACGGCTGAATTTAAAACATCTAAATATCTAGAGTAGCTGTCAGTGCAACAGCAGAAAGCCATCTAGCTATTGAGTTTTGAGATTAGCATTCCTAACATGGGATTATGCAGCAATGTTAGGAAAAAGAAGTTATATTTGAAAATGTCATCAAAGAGAATTAAAAATAATTTCAGCAAATAATTGCTAAGTAGATTTTGAGCAAAGCAGGCTCAGTAGCACTGTATAATTAGCTAACTTTATTAGCCAGCAAACATCTAAATGCAAAAGAATATTGAGCGAACAAAACAAAAGGGTGGAAAGTTAGTGAAAGCACAACATGGACAATTATAAAATTAGTTTTTACAAATGCCACACATAAATTATAAAGTTATTGTTGCCCAACATGCGTTTTCACTGGATTGTGCATTCTGTCTCATTCCTAAACTGCTTTGGGAGAAATCAAGAACTAAAGTTTATGCCCAATACACTAGTTCCCCCTTATCTGTAGTTTCGATTTCCGTGGTTTCAGTTAACTGGTTCAAAAATATTAAATGGAAAATTCCAGAAGTAAACAATTCATAAGTTTTAAATTGCACGCTATTCTGAGTAGTGTGATGAAGTCTTGTGCCATCCTGCTCCATCCCTCCTGGCATGTGAATCACCCCTTTGTCCAGCGCATCTACGCTGTATACATTACCTGCCCGTTAGTCAGTTAGTAGCCCTCTCGATTATCAGACGGACTGTGGCAGTGTTGCAGTACTTGTGTTCAAGTAAACCTTGTTTTACTTAATAGTGGCCCCAAGGTACCAGGGTAGTATCACAAGCAATTCAGATATGCCAAAGAGAGCCATAAAGTGCTTCCTTTAAGTGAAAAGGTGAAATTTCTTGACTTAATAAGGAAAGAAAAAAAATCTTCTGCCGAGGTTTCTAAAATCTACAGTAGCTTTTATTGTAGTATAGTACTACAATTGTTCTATTTTATTATTAATTATTGTTGCTAACCTCTTACTCTGCCTAATTTAGAAATTAAATTCCATCATAGGTATATTTTACAGGAAATAACATAGAATACATATAGTGTTTCGTACTTTCTGAGTTTCAGGCATCCACTGGGGGTCGTGGAACGTTTTCCCTGAGGATTAGGGAGGACAACTGTATAGGAAAATATTTTCTCAGATTTAAAATCACATGACTCCAAGATACAACATAAACTGTTACTAACCAAAAATTATAAAGCACATCCTGTGTTCTAAAAGAGAAAATGAAGTCACGATAACATTCATGTCCAATAAACCGACATTTCAAGCATAACGCTTACTATGCTGAGTTTGTATCCATCCCTCTACAGTATGACATTTTGACATACATCCTTCTTTAATTTGCTGAGGAAGTTGGATGTGGCTTATTCCCATGCCAGGCTTTCTTCACAGAGTACCTGGAGTTGCTCACTGTAGATGGATCTCAACTCCCTCTCTCCATTCCAAGTTGAGTGAAATGAAAAGAAAAAGGGAAAGAGAAGATGTAATGGATTGAAATGTGTCCCCCAAAAATTCATGTCCATTTGGTTCCTTAGAATGTCACTTTATTTGGAAATAAAATCTTTGCAGATGTAATTAGTTAAATTAAGATGAGGTCATACTGGATTAGGGTGGATTCTAAATCCAATGCCTGGTGTCCTTACAAGAAGAGGAAAGGACACACAGCAAGACACACACGGAAGAAGGCCATGTGATGCTGGAGGCAGAGATTGAGTAATACAGCTACAAGCTGAGGAACGCCAAGGATTGCTGGCAACCATGAGAAGCCAGGAGAGAGGCATGGAAGAGATTCTCTCTCAGTGCCTCCGGAAGGAACCAACGTTGCCCATACTTTGATTTTGGACTTTTGGCATTTTGAACTGTGAGAGAATAAGTGTCTGTTATTTTAAGCTCCCCAGTTTGTTATAATTTGTTATACTAGCCCTAGCAAATAATACAGAAGGTAAAAGAATCAATCTGAGAGCAAAACTGAGTTGGTCAAATAGAGTCATGATTTTCTTTGTTTACCAAGCTCTCATCCCCCTGACACCACCTAGCTTCTACCTCTAGGGACCTTATCCTGTCATTCTGTCTTAATTTTCCACAGTCTCCCTCTGTGCCTCAGCAGTAGGTATGGAACGCTCCTAAATTTACATTCTCATTCTCCCACTGAATCAGAACCTCTATTCCTTCAGTACAGCACATGCATCTTCTCTTTAAACTATATTTATATTTTACCTATGACAAAACAAAATTTTAAAACTCCATAAAATAACTTCCAGGGGCTACACACACCACTCATTTTCTCTATAAAAAATTTTAATAATACTATAAATGTATCTTTGTATTCTAATTTTAAATTAAGCCATATAAAGTGAACATTCTGTCATTTGATAAATACTGATAACAGTTTGTAATAGCCACATGATATTTCATCTGATAGATATACCATAGTTTACTCAGTTATGGGAATATTAGGTGGGTATCTTTTTTGCCCATTGTAAATGATGATGCAATAACCAACTTCACACATCAATCTCTAACCACATATCTGATATTTTCCTTGGTATACCATTCTAAAAGTTGCATTTCTGTCTCAAAGGGTATGAATGATGTTAAGGCACTTGATTTGTGTTACTAAGCTACTTGAGAAACACTACACCAAGTGTTAACCAAGCCTCCTCATCTTAGTGAATGTGATTTAATGTATATATTAATGTATGAATTATATACAGTATTGACAATTCAGTTTTCTCTCTTTTTCTTGATCAATCTGGCTAGAAGTTTGTCAATTTTAATAATCCTTTTAAAGAAACAATATTCACTTTGTTGATTTTATTTTATTTTTTATTGTGGTAACATTGGTTTCTAACATTATATAAATTTAAGTGTACATTACATCATGATCACCACCCAAAGACTAATTACAATCCATCACCATACACATGTGCCTAATCACCCTTTTTTCCCTCCTCCCTTTCTCCTTCCCCTCTGGTAACCACCAATCAAATCTCTCTACGTGTTTATTTGCTGTCGTTATCTTCTACCTATAAGTGAGATCACACAGTATTTAACTGTCTCCCTCTGACATAGTTCTCTTAGCATAATACCCTCGAGGTCCATCCATGTTGTCACAAATTGCAACATTTCATCTTTTTTAATGGCTGAGTAGTATTCCATTAGGTATATATACCACATCTTCTTTATCCATTCGCCCCTTGATGGGCATCAGGTTGCTTCCAAGTCCTGGCTATTGTGAATAATGCTGCAGTGAACATAGGGGTACAGGTATCTTTACGCATTTGTGTTTTCGTGTTCTTTGGGTAAATACCCTGCAGTGGAACAACTGGATCATATGGTAGTTCTATTCTAAATTTTTTGAGAAATCCCCGTAGTGGCTGCACCAGTTTGCATGTCCACCAGCAGTGTATGAGGATTCCCTTTTCTCCACATTCTCTTCAACACTTGTTATTTCCTGTCTCATTAATTATAGCCATTCTGAAAGTTGTAAGGTGATATCTCATTGTAGTTTTGATTTGCATTTCCCTAATAATTAGTTATTTCAAACATAGTCATCTGATAGCTTTATGTAGTTTCCCTTTGTATGTAACTTATTCCCTTTCTCTTTCAACATTTAGGATTCTCTCTTTATCTTTGTTTCTTGACATTTTAATCATAATGTGTCTTGGTGTGGGCCTCTTTGGCTTTATATTCTTTGGTGCCCTCTGTGCTTCCTGTACCTGGATGTCTGTTTCCTTCCTTAGGTTAGGAAAATTTTCAGCTATTACTTCTTCAAATAGATTCTCTTCCTCTTTGTCTTCTCTTCTTCTGGAATGCCTATAATACAGATGTTAGTGTGCTTGATGTTTTCCCAGAGGTCCCTTAGACTATCCTCCTTCTTTTTAATTCTTTTTCTTTTATCTGTTCAGCTTTAGTGTTTTCCCCTAGTCTTTTGTTCAGCTTGCTGATCCATTCTTCTGTATCATCTACTCTGCTATTGAGTCCCTCTAGTGAATTTTTCATTTCCAGTATTGAATTCTTCATTTCTGATTGGTTCTTCTTTATTTTTTCCAGTTCTTTGTTCAAGTTCTCACTGAGCTCATCCATTCTTCTCCCAAGACTAGAAAGCATCCTATTAGTTTGTACTCTTTGTCAGGTAGATTGTTTATCTCTGTTTCATTTAGTTCGGTTTCTGGGGTTTTGTCCTCTTCCCTTACTTGGAACATATTCCTTTGTCTCCTCACTTGCCTCTTTCTCTGTGCTTATATCTATGTATTAGGTACATCAGCTACATCTCCCAATCTTGGAGTGGTGGCCTTATGTATTGATGCCTTATGAGGCCCAGCAATGTGATTCCTTCTTGTCACATCTTCCAAATGTTCCAGAGTCTCCCCTGTGTGGACTTCATGTGTCTTTCTGTTATAGCAGGGTTCCTCTTGCTGCAGGTGTGTGGGGAGGCTAGGCTGTCCCACTGGCCAGCTGGTTGTAATGCTCAGTTGTGTGTGACTGCTGTGGTCACTTCAGTCACTTTGTCAGGCATAGAGTGCCCCAACACAGTTGGCTGCAAGGTCTAATATTACATTCTTGTTGCAGTTTTTCTGTTAAGTGAGTAGGCCGTCAGCATGGCTGGTTGTTAGGCTAAGGGGCTTAAAATTGCTGTAGGCCTCCAGCCTGCTAGGTTGTTGCCAGCTCTCTCAGAAGTGCAGCTGGATGGGGCTGGCCCCAGGCGTGGGGGCACACAATTGATTCAGGCTTTGGAAGGTGGGTCCAATCCTCTCTGTGGCTGTTTGATAAGCACAAGTCTGCTACAGCTGACAAGCCCCACCACCCACAGGGCCACACACCCCCTCAACACAGTCCTTCCCTGATCCACTGAAGCAGACCCAGTCGCCCTTCTGCAGAAGTCCCACACACTCCACCAATGCAGGCCCATCCCTCAAGCACTCCCTGCCCTGCAAATGTGGACCAACTTTCCCAGATGCAGAGGTTCCAGGCACCCCGTCTCTGTGGGCCCACAAGTTGCCTGAGGGCTTGTTATAGGGTGGGGCCAGTTCTTAGGGTGGGCTGCCTGCCCTGGCTTACCTGGATTAAATCAGTGTTCTAGTGGATGTGGCATATCCCTGGGCTAAAGATCAGTGGAACTCCAATGACCTCTGCTAGTGTCTGTGTCAGCATGCCTGTACTAGGTCACAATAATGGCTGCTGCCAATGTCTCACTCCCCGGGGAGGTGGTCCCAGCCTGGAGTGGTCTCATCCTTCACCAAGATGTGCCCAGAGCCTATCAAGTAAGTCTCTTTTCACCAAAGCACTATGCACCTTTCTTCCTAGTGATTTAAGTTTGCTTTACAAAATGAATGAATTTGTGCCTAGGCCCTTTAAGAGTAGGCTTTTCCCCCTTGTGTCCAATAGTTTTCCTGGGGGTATTCTTCATTGTTGTTAATAGCCAGCAAAGCCAGATGTTATGACATTTGTCTCAGTTGTGCTGAGTCCAAAAGCTGCTTATTATCCCACACTTGTCCAAGGCAAGCTTTGTACCTTAAGATTTCTCCTGACTGGCTGTGAAGCGCCATGGCTAGAATGTGGCTTTTTTCTCTCCAGAAAGGAATTTCTGCCTCTTCCACCTCAGTCAGCACTGTCCCTTGTTGTGGGGGTTCTTTTCGTTCAGTTTTCAGTTCTCTCTCGGGGGGAATTGTTGCAAGAGTAGTTGTAAATTCGTTGTGCCAGTGGGAGGGGGTGAGTTCAGAGTCCACCTTTGCTGCCATCTTGACTCCGGATCTGACTTTGTTAAGTTTCTTTTTCTTTTCCATTCTCTCTATCATTGACTTCCACTCTAATTTGTATTATTTCCTTTATCTACTTCCTTGGCTTTAATATATTCTTCTTTTTTATTTCTTAAGGTCGAAGCTTAGATCATTGAAGTATAAAAATATTTTCTAATATATGCGTTTAAAGATACATATTTTCCTCTACCTACTGCCCTAATTGCATGCCATAAAATTTGGTATGTCATATTTTCATTATCATCCAGGTTAAAATATTTTCTAAATTCCCTTATAGTTTCTTTTTGACCCAGGGATTATTTAGAAATGTGTTGTCGAATTTCTAAATATTTTGAGAATTTTCTAGGCACTTTATTTTTATTTAGTCTAATTCAATACTGCTATGATTAGAGAACATACTCTTCAAGATTCTGATCCTTTGAAATTTCTTGAGAGCTAATTTTGTTGTCCAGTAAAAGTTCTATCTTGGTAGATGTTCCATGTAGAATGATCTCCATTGTCCACTGCTACGATAAGAAGGAACCCATTTAGCTGTTTTAACTAGCATAGAGCCTTCTAGTTCCCATCTTTAATTTTGCTTAATTTCCATTTTATAACCAAACTCAAAAAATCTATCCAGTCATCCTACTATAAAGTCTTAACAAATTCAGAATATTTTCTAAATTCTAAGTGAACAGTTTTGTTTATGCAGAAGAGGGAAGAATATATTTTTATTAATACATCCATTTCATGTCAAGATTTTAAGAATAATTAAGAAATTATTAATTAATACATTAAAAAGATCATACATCATGATCAAGTGGGTTTCATTCCGGGGATGCAGGGATGGTTCAACATCTGCAAATCTATCAACGTGATACACCACATTAACAAAATGAAGAATAAAAATCACATGATCATCTCAATAGACGCAGACAAAGCATTCGACAAGATACAGCATCCATTTATGATAACAACTCTAAATAAAATGGGTATAGAAGGAAAATACCTCAACATAATAAAGGCCATATATGACAAACCCACAGCAAATATCGTTCTCAATGGAGAAAAACTGAAAGCTATCCCTCTAAGAACAGGAACCAGACTAGGATGCCCACTGTCACCACTCTTATTTAACAGTTTTGGAAGTCCTAGCCAGAGCAATCAGGCAAGAAAAAGAAATAAAAGGGATCCACGTTGGAAAAGAAGAAGTGAAACTGTCACTCTTTGCAGACAACATGATTTTATATCTAGAAAACCCTACAGAGTCCACTAAAAAACTTTTAGAAATAATAAAGGAATACAGTCAAGTTGCAGGATACAAAATCAATGTACAAAAATCTGTTGCGTTTCTATACACTAACAACGAAGTAGCAGAAAGAGAAATTAAGAATACAATCCCATTTGCCATTGCAACAAAAAGAATAAAATACGTAGGAATAAACTTAACGGAAGAGGTGAAGGATCTGTACACCAAAAACTATGAAACATTGTTGAAAGAAATCGAAGAAGACACAAAGAAATGGAAAGATATTAGTGCTCTTGGATTGGAAGAATTAACATTGTTAAAATGTCCATACTTCCTAAAGCAATCTATAGATTCAACGCAATCCCTATCAAAGTTCCAACAAGATTTTTCACAGAAATAGAACAAAGAATCCTAAAATTTATGTGGAACAACAAAAGACCCCGAATAGCCAAAGGATTCCTGAGAAAAAAGAACAAAGCTGGAGGTATCACACTCTCTGATTTCAAATTATACTACAAAGCCATAGTAACCAAAACAGCATGGTACTGGCACAAAAATAGACACACAGATCAATGGAACAAAATTGAGAGCCCAGAAGTAAACCCACACGTTTATGGACAGCTAATATTTGACAAGGGAGCCAAGAGCATACGATGGAGAAAGGAGAGTCTCTTCAATAAATGGTGTTGGGAAAACTGGACTGCCACATGCAACAGAATGAAAGTAGACCATTCCCTTACACCATGCACAAATATCAACTCAAAATGGTTTAAAGACTTGAATGTAAGACCCGAAACCATGAGACTTCTAGAAGAAAACATAGGCAGTACGCTCTATGACATTGGTCTGAGCAGCATATTTTCAAGTCCCATATCTGACCGGGCAAGAGAAACAAAAGAAAAAATGAACAAATGGGACTACATCAAACTAAAAAGCTTCTGCACAGCAAAGGAAACCATCAATAAAACGAAAAGACAACCTAAAAATTGGGAGAAGATATTTGCAAACCAGGTATCAGATAAGAGGTTAATATCCAAAATATACAAAGAACTCATACAGCTCAACAACAAAAAACCAACAATCCAATTAGAAAATGGGCAAAAGATCTGAACAGAGATTTCTCCAAAGAAGATATACAGATGGCCAACAGGTATATGAAAAGATGCTCAACATTATTACCTATCAGGGAAATGCAAATCAAAACTACAATGAGGTATCACCTCACTCCGGTCAGAATGGCTATAACTAACGAGACAGGAAACAGCAAATGTTGGAGAGGGTGTGGAGAGAAGGGAACCCTTGTTCACTGCTGGCAGCAGTGCAAAGTGGTGCAGCCACTATGGAAAGCAGTTTGGAGTAGCCTCAGAAAATTAAGGATAGATCTACCATATGATCCAGGTATTCCACTGCTGGGTATTTATGCAAAGAACTTGAAAACACAAAGGCATAAAGATACTTGCACCCCTATGTTCATTGCAGCATTATACACAATAGCCAAGACTTGGAAGCAATCTAGGTGCCCATCAAGGGATGAATGCATAAAGAAGATGTGGTATTTATACATGATGGACTACTACTCAGCCATAAGAAATGACGAAATCCAGCCATTTGCGACAACATGGATGGACCTTGAGGGTATTATGCTAGGAGAAATAAGTCAGAGGGAGAAAGTCAAATACCATACGATCTCACTCATAAGTAGAAGAAAAAAATGAGAAAAAAAAAACACATAGCATTTGAGATTGGACTGGTGGTTACCATTGGGGAAGAGGGGGGAGAAAAAGGGGTGATTAGGCTCACATGTGAGGGGATGCACTGTAATTAGTGTTCGGGTGGTGAACATGATGTAATGTATACAGAATTCGAAATATGATGTACAACCGAAAAAAATAAAAATTAGAAAAAAGATTTTAAGAATAATTAAGAAATTATTTTTTCTAACCTACTCATTCATCTGTTCATTTCCAGAGAACATATTTTTGGTCTTTACCTGGAATCTTAAAGTTAAAACATTATTCTAGTTTTAGTATATAATCTATGGAACAATTGACTAATATACCTTGATGAAAGGATTTTTTAAAAATTTCAATTTATTTAAACTAAAAGAAAACAAAAGCAATTCCACCCACATATCCCTCTCCCCTCTCCTCACCTCTGGCAGCCACCACTTTGTTCACTGTAACTGTGAGTTTGGTTTATTTATATATATGTATATGTATATTGCGTGTGCATATATATATCTCTACACGTATATATACGATTCCACATATAAGAGAGATTATACAGTATTTGTCTTTGTCTGACTTATTTCCCTTAGCACAATGCCTTCAAGGTCCATCCATGTTGTTGCAGATGGCAAGTGTTCATTCTTCCTATGACTGAATAATATTCCCTTGTATGTATGTAGAGATATATATGTATATATATACCACCATTTATTTATCCATTCATCCACTGATGGACACCTAGGTTGTTTCCATATCTTGACTATTGTAAATATTGATGCAATGAACATGGGAGTGCATATATCTTTTCAAATTCCTGTTTTTGTTTTCTTCAAATACCCAGAAGTGGTACTGTTGGATCATGTGGTAGTTCCATTTTTAACTTTGTGAGGAACCTCCATATTGTTTTCCACATTGCTTGCACCCATTTACATTACCACCAACAGTGCGCAAGGATTCCCTTTTCTCCACATCCCTGCCAACACTTGTTATTTCTAGTCTTTTTGATAATAGCCATTCTAACAAGGTGTGAGGTGATATCTGATTGTGGTTTTGATTTGCATTCCCCTCACGATGAGTGACGTTGAGCACATTTTCACATCTGTATGCTTTCTTTAGAAAAGTATCTATTCAGATCTTCTGCTCATTTTTTAATTGGATTATTTCTTTGTTTGCTATTGAGTTGTATGAGTTCTTTATATATTTTGGATACTAGCCCCTTATCAAATATATGATTTGCAAATATTTTCTCCCATTCAGTAGGTTGCCCTTTTATTTTGCTGATGGTTTCCTTTGTTATGCAGAAGCTTTTAAGTCTGGTGTAATCCCACTTGTTTGTTTTTGCCTTTGTTGTTTTTGTTTTTGGTGTTAGTTTCAAAACATCATTGCCAAGACTTGTGCCAAGGAGCTTACAGACTATGCTTTCTTCTAGGATTTTCATGGTTTCAGGTCTTACATTCAAGTCTTTAATCCATTTTGAGTTAATTTTTGTGTATGGTGTAAGACCATGGCCCAGTTTCATTCTTTTGCATGTGCCTGTCTAATTTTCACAACACCATTTGTTGAAGAGACCGTCCTTTTCCCATCGTATGGTCTTGGCTCCTGTGTCATAAGCTAATTAACTATATACGTGTGCCTTTATTTCTGGGCTTTCTATTCTGTTCCATTTTTCTACATGTCTGTTTTTATGCCAGTACCACACTGTTTTAAATATTATAGCTTTGAAATATAGTGGAAATCAGGAAGCACGATGCCTCCAGCTTTGTTCTTTTTTCTGAAGGTTGCTTTGGCTATTCAGGGTCTTTTATTGCTCCAAATAAATTTTAGGGCTGTTTGGTCTATTTCGGTGAAAAATGTCATCCGAATTTTGAGAGGAATTACATTGAATCTGTATATTGCTTTGGGTAGTATGGACATTTTAATAATATTAATTCTTCCAATTTATGAGCACAATATATCTTTCCATTTATTTGTGTCTTCTTCAATTTCTTCCATTAATGTCTTGTAGTTTTGAATATATAGGTCTTTCACCTCCTTGGTTAAATTTATTCCTAGGTATTTTATTCTTTTTGATGTAATTGTAAGTGGGATTGTTTTTTTCATTTCTCTGTCTCATAGTTCATTATTGGTATATAGAAATGCAACAGATTTTTGTGCATTGATTTTGTATCCTGTCACTTTACTGATTTTACTTATTAGTTCTAACAGTTTTCTGATGGGGTCTTTAGGGTTTTCTAATATAATATTATGTCATCTGCAAATAGTGAGAGTTTTACTTCTTCCTTTCCAGTTTGGATGCCTTTTATTTCTTTTTCTTGCCTGATGGCTCTGACTAGGACTTCCAATACTATGTTGAATAAAAGTGGTGAGAATGGGCATCCTTGTTCTGTTCCTGATTTTAGAGGAAAAATTTTCAGCTTTTCACCATTGAGTATGATGTTAGCAGTGGGCTTTATTATGTTGAGGTGCATTCCCTCCATACTTACTTTGCTGAGAATTTTTATCATAAATGGATGTTGAATTTTGTCAAATACTTTCTATCTTTTTTTTTTTTTTTTTGAGGAAGATTAGCCCTGAGCTAACATCTGCCACCGATCCTCCTCTTTTTGCTGAGGAAGATTGGCCCTGAGCTAGAATCTGTGCCCATCTTCCTTTACTTTATATGTGGGACATCTCCCACAGAATGGCTTGATAAGCAGTGGGTGGGTCTACACCCAGGATCTGAACCAGCGAACCCCGGGCTGGCGAAGCAGAGCACGTGAACTTAACCACTGGGCCACCAGGCTGGCCTTGCATCTTTTGAGATGATCATATGATTTTTAGCCTTCATTTTGTTAATGTGGTGTATCACATTGACTGATTTTCAGATGTAGAACTGTCCTTGCCTCCCTGGAATAAATCCCACTTGTTCATGGTGTATGATCCTTTTAACTTGTTGTCCGGTTGATAATATTTTGTTGAGAATATTTGCATGTATGTTCATCAGGGATATTGGCCTGTAATTTTCTTTTCTTGTGGTGTCCTTGTATGGTTTTGGTATGAGGGTAATGCTGGCCTTGTAAAGCCAGCATTAAGAAAACTCTATTTTTTTAAAGAGTTTGAGAAGGATTGATATAAATTCTTCTTTGAATGTTTGGTAGAATTCACCAGTGACGTTATCAGGTCCTAGACTTTTGTTTGTTTGGATCTTTTTGATAATGGTTTCAATCTCCTTACTAGTAATTGGTCTGTTCAGATTTCCTAGTCATCATGAATCAGTCTTGGTAGGTTGTTTGTTTCTAGGAATTTATCCATTTCTTCTAGGTTTCCAATATTTTAGACAAATTTCATTTTAAAGAATAGAAGAAGACTAAACAAAATATGATTGAATATTTAGATTAGCAATTTTTGTTTTAATTTTCAAAAAAGTTGTAGTTTGGCTAATACATTCATGGTAAGACCCTGCATTTTTGAGTGCTTTTCAAGATACATATGAATTTTTTATTGCAAGTTTCTAATTGGCTTAGTTACCCCAAAATAAAGCAGCTCAGAGCAATTTGGAATTATAAGTATGAGATAGTTCTTTGAAATGGTGTTTATATCAGGAATGATTACTTGAGAATTATTTCCCTACCTGCCCAAATTTTATTACTGTTATTATTTCAAAATTAGAGTATTTGGATCTGATGTATTTTTATGCAATTGATGGATATCAAATTGGCCATTTTTTCCTTTTATGCATTCTGCCAATACGTAAAATACTTCTGTGGTAGGCAGAGTACTTGCACAATGAGTCTTTTATTTTATAAAAAGCAAGGCTGGTCATCTTCCTGATTTGCCTCAAGGAAAGATGGCTGGTTTTCTGTACAGTATGAAGATACATATACAAGTATATATGAGAGAAAACTAGTTAATGAAAATAACTAAAACATAGCAACAATAATATAAACTATGTTCTTAGAATATCAAATTATATAGATGTGGTTGGTGAATAAGGCAACTAATTGCATATTGAATGGCAGGCAAATTGGGATAGACATCATTACAGCCTATTTACCAGTTGATGACTTATCTAAATAAAAAAGATTACCTGTGTCAATTTTACAGGCTCCATCTAGTCTGGTCAAAAGGATTAAAAAATATATCTCTACCAGGGGATTCTGGCTACGTGAATAACGTGTCTGTAAGCCACCAAACAAAACTCTGAGACAGCAACAAGTGTAAATTATTTGCACTATATAGATGCTCTTCCTGCGGAAAATTTAACGGAACAGATCTGTTCTGTTTTTCCCTAAAATCCTTCTCATAGGAAATACATTTCATTCTTAATTTCCAATTCGTTTCTCCTAATTACCCACAAAGGAAATTGATGTCACTATTTTATTTTTCTAGATGTTGAGGAAAAGATTTGACCAGATTAACCAAATATTAAGGGTCCAGCAATAGATCCAGTGAGAACGGCTGAATGGGAGAAAAAGGGAAGAGTCATCTAGGGCGTCAGCCTTTGAAAAGTGCAAAATGAAGCACAAGAGAGGAGTGGAACAAGAAGCATGCTCTCAGTTGAATCTCTGCTTGGGTTCATTTGCTTTGTTCCCGCCTATGCCTACAGTCTGTACCTTAACTTTGGCTAGTCATTCCCAAACTCATTTGGCAAGTCAGAGAAGACAGAGCAAAAAATCTAGAAAATTGATTCAATGTGTGTACGGTACTTTGCCAGTAGCATGTCTTCATGTAGAAGAAAGAGGAAAAATAAAGTAAGCAGAAGTCACTGGACCTTGAGATCAATACTCTCCCTGTAGTTTGAATCTTAGTTCTATTTACAGCTGGGTACTGTAAACAGTATTTCATCCTTATCTCTTAAGTAATACCTACTTCAGAGACATTGTATGAAAAATTAATCATAGTTTAAGTAAATCTTCTCACACATTTAATGCAACAGAATAAATATCAATAGTCATTTCTATTATTTTGGCAATTAGGGCTGCCAATCATCTCCACATACATGTAGGATGCCTCTTACCTTTGGCTTATCTTATCTCCTTACCTCCTTCTGTCATTAGCAGCATACCAGAGAAAAATGCAAGCTTTTGCATACTACTCTATTTCTCGATACTTCTGTTGAGAATACTTCTCAATACTCAATATTTCCTGTGCTACTTGTCAGACCCCAGGACTTCAGTGACAACAGGAGTCATACTCAGGGAAAATAATCTAGCCCACTCAACACTGCCACCGACCATCCAAAGCCTTATCTGAGCCTAGCTGGGTACTCTGGATCACCTGTGACTTACAGAAAAGAGTCACCACAATGTGTGACTATCATTTTGAACAGGATAATTGTAATCATTCACTCACCTGAGTGATGTCACCTGTGTTCATTGCATTTCTGTGGCTGTTGTGTTCCAGTTCCACAGTGTTTACAGTTAGTGGGGAATGGCAGCTCTAACTCAATTGGATTTACCCTCAGATGCACCTGTGAGATTCAGTTTGTCAATTCTGCTCTCAAAAATACATATAATTTCCACAGTATAATGTCAATATTTTCTTGTTTGAGAAACATCTATGACAGCTTGGGCTTTTGATCTTTCCCACATATTTTCTGATTTCAGTGTGAAGATTTGTGATGAACTATAAGAATGAGAAAAATGCCCATGTAATGTCTCTATAGCTGCCTCTTCTATGTAGAATTGCATTACTATTAAATGACATCCTTTGATGTACAGGTGTTTGTTTTCATTCTATACACAGAATGAGAAACAGATGACATAAAATGAAAAAAAAAAAAAAAAACCTGAGACATAGTGCTGAGCAGATGTCAGCAAATGGTCTTCAATACTGTGAATCCTAAGCCAATTTCTCATTCAAATTTTACCTTCTTTATAGACTTCACCATCTAGAAAAATGACCTGCAAAGGCCCAAGTCAGCACATTTCTCTCTGGGGAATTTCATTGACATCTTTTTTATTGGTTCTTGGGTACATTTTGTTACTTGGGACATTTTATTTCCTTGTTTTAATTATTTTTTATTAGCACATTGTGATGTAATGTGCTTTGGGCTGTTTATATGTTGCAAGATGTTCATTTGCAAAATAATTGAACTCATATTTTTCTCTGTCCGCTGAGCAAAGATTAGACTTTGAAATTTTGAGTATTATAGCACTTCTACCGATTGCCTCACAAATTGAATATATACACACTCATGCACGGCATAACGATGTTTCAGTTAACAATGGACCACACATACAATGGTGGCCCTGTAAGATTAGTACCATTTAGCCTAGGTGTTTAGTAGGCTATACCATCTAGGTTTAAGTGCACTCTATGATGTTCACATAGTGGCATAATCCCCTAACAACGCATTTCTCGGAATGTATGCACTTCGTTAAGTGACTGCATGACCGTACAGTTAAGTGTATTTCAAAATATACCAATAAAAATCGAATAAATATTTCACAAAACATGTTGTGAAGTGAAATCTATAATTTCATCCGAAACACACCCATATTGGATGTCTACTGTGGTGAATCTCTCTCATTCCAAAGGAGGGAAAACAAACAAAAAGAATCACAAGGGAATTAACTGAGAAAATGGACCCAAGAAAGCTGAGAATAAATTCCGACTGTAGACTCTACTAGCTTGTGGTTTGGGGAAAGTTCTTAATTTCACTAAACCTAAATTACCTCGTGTCTATAATAGAAATAGGATCATTTTGGGAATCAAAGGAATTTGTGTATATGAATGTCTTTTACATTTTAAAGCATCATTCTTGTGTGATTATTTATCGGACATCTTCAAAGACTGTGCCTAAATGTGGAATGTCAAAAAAGAAGATCCAAAAATCTTCTTTTGGTAGCTTTTCCTGATGTTTATGAAAAAGTGCACTTGAAAATATCCTCTATACCAGTTCTTTTCAAAATTACATGTGCGTGCAGAACCCCTTCAGATTCTAGGATGGGGCCATGACTCAGGATTACTAAAAGTAAGAGCCAGGATCCATGCCTGTCCTTGAACCATTATCCCCAGCGCATGGCAATGAGATAAAGAACTTGTACCAGAATGTGGATCAACATGATTCCTTCATTTAAAAAGTCTTGTTATGAAAAAATTTCAGCTGTACAAAACAGAGTGTTTGGTGATGCAGTTAATCTCCATCTGGCTGAAACTCCCTATCCCAGTGTGAACTGAGAAATAATCAGTTCCGTCAGGCACTTTGAGCGCACTGTTTTAGACAGCTGGGGGGAAAGCATTTAAAATGTTATTTTATTTTTCACCTGTTATAAAATCAGTTGTCAATCTAAAGTCTTTAAAGCAATGATGATTTGGAGAAAAGTGCTATTATCTAATGGCTAATCCGCAAAATGTTGGACTCTAACAGATCTGAATCAAAACTCCTTTTCTGCCACTTAGTAGCACTATGATTTTTAGGCAAATTATTTAATTTCTCCAAACCTCAGTTTTCTCACCTACGAAATGGGAAGAATGATACCTATCTCATAGATAGCTTCTCATTAATTTATCCATTCAACAAATATGTATTGAGTTCTACAGGATGGGGTAGTAGAAGTAGATAAGACAAAGTTCCTACTTAAACCTGATGCCATGGTCAAGTGAGATAGTAAATAAAAAAGAACTTTTCCATTCCTATTTCCATTTTTCTCTTTCCCAAATAATATACCCAAACTCCCAATTAAATATGGACATGGTGAATTATGCTTGATTTTTGATACTATTATGAAAACAAAATCTGAGATTATAAAACAACATCTGATTGGCCGTATTGTATTAAAGCACCTTCCTTGAGGTCAATTTGAGCAGAATGTAAAGCCTGGCTTTAACAGTCTCTAAACTGTGAAATATTGGGCAAGTTACTGAACCTCCCGGAGCTTCAATTTCCTCTTCTAAACCCAGAGATCATAAGTTCTACTTCATAGTGCTGTTGAAGAAATTAACTGATATCTAAAGACCTGGGAGAATGGAAAGCACTCAAAAAATTATAGCTATTTTATTATTAAGGGCCCAATTCTGGATGAGACCATTTAGAGATGATTGAGATGCATTGTTGCAACCCCGATATTTTGCTTCCCCAGGAAAAGAACTGTATATGATTTCCAATACATCCCTAATGCACACTTTAGATCATGATATTATTCAGCATTTGTTGAAGGAAAAGAAGAGAAGGAGCAGAGGAAGGTGAAAGAAAGGGAGAGAAAGAAAATACAGGATGACAGAATGCCATCACACGGTATCATCAATGTGATCAGCTTGACATCAGGTCATTGTACAGAAATCACCATGGCCAACACACTAGCCTGGCGTAACATGGGAATTAATTGATAGACCAACAGCACATGTGTGCCTGGGTATACTGGTTACTCTAGCATTAGCATCATTTTTCTCTGTCATTCACCCTACCAGCAAATGAGGATTGAAGTTAGGATCACTTTAAGCCTGTGGCCCACATGGTGCCGAAAAGATTAATGCTAGCACTGGATAGTGATTTCCTAAAACCATAGCCTTCATATACACCCAAAAAAGAAATTCCTTATCCTAAGGTTATAATTTTGCTCTTCCTTGCAAAGTTAGATATCTGAAAAAGAAATTAAGAACTTGTCTCATGCTGTTCTCTATAATAAGGAATTGCAAAGACATGAAACAATCCAGAGAATATAGTCTGTGATTCCTTCCTTAAAAGCGTCTTGAGCGTAAAATATCAAAATTTCCCAATATCCCATTTTGATGTGTACTCTCACAGAGAAGAGTTTTTCTTATGACCAAGCAACATATCCATGCCTTAAAGTAAGATGAGCTTGTTTCCTATTACCTGGTCTGGTCTTCTGTAGGCACAGAAAGCAGGTAAGCCTCCTCTTTGTTAGAGCCAGTCAGGGTTTAATTGTGAGGTGTGATTAGAATGTTCTCTATGTCATTATCACTTTCTGTACTCACTTCTTGCCTTCATTTAGGGGTCTTCTTCTCTCAGGACCTCTCAGGTGGCCTCTTGGTGGTGGTGATGTCCTCCTACCCCAAGCACGTACCCTTACACACATTCTGTCACCTGTTCCTTCTCTCCCATGAAGGAGTATCATACACTCTGGGAAAACGTCCCTTTTAAATCTGTCCCGTTCTCCCTGATTTCACCTCTCAAAATAACAATAAATAAATTTGGAAGCGTCAAAACTCTATAGAGTACGACATTTCTATTTTAACCAAATTATTTTGAAATCTTCCAGAATCTTAGTGATATAAGCTGCTTTACTATGATGACCATTATTGCCAAATACACAACCAGTCTAATTTTTCTGGCTGGTTTCAAAATCATACTAAAAGACAGAATGTAGTAAATTCCATCAAAGAAATCTAAACATAATCCTATGGAAGTTGAACAGAGGAAAAGGTTATGCCTGGATAGGAAAATCAGAAAGAATTCTTGGAAGAGTTAATATATGCATGCACAGGACATTAAAGACTGATTAGGATTCCTATAGGTTGAGAGACAATTCAGAAGTCATTGCTATATCATTTTTATCAACATATAATGCAGTGTTGTGTTTAAAGGCTATGAAATTTGATTTGTGATGAATAAGAACCTGTATAAACATATATCACCATCGTATAGTTCCTCAAAGTAAAAAATTCAATATATTTTGTAAATTCATTATGAAAAAGATTTAAACAAAATTTAGACCTTCTAAGAAACACAGGTTATTGCACATATAGTCTCAGATAAGGGGAAAGGAAAAAAAGCATGAGGAGGAAGATTAGAAATTACTCTAAATCACTGAACTCCAGGGCAAAATTTGAGAAAGCGTAGTTTAGCGTGACATTTCTTATTATAAAGTTAGGTATATTTAGAAGAGGACGGAGGAAACACAGTGGATGCTACTGTTGTGAGCATTGAGTCTATCTGTCTCCTACCCACTGCACGCAAAATTATAGCTCTTGGAAACCTGATTGTCCTCTGTTAAACACTATAATTTCTAATATAATTGACCAATAAATAACAACATAAATTAATTGCTGTATTTAATACTAATGAGATTCATTTCTATTGAGCTTTGGCGTATTTCTCATAGGCATTAATGTGCCTCAAATTCAGGGAATAAACTAAACCACAGCAACCTTCTGAACATTTTTAGCTTGTAAAGAGCACTTCTTTGTGGTGATATTTAAATAAGCCTACTTTATATAGAAATCTGGGTGTCTTCAAGCTACTTTATTCAGTAAGGTTCTTTGGGTTGCTCATTAGGCTGTGATTAATGTCATGCTTATTTTCGTCTGCAGTTAGAAAACTAACATTTACATGGAATAAGAAAAAGGAAGAGCAGCAGTAAAGGAGATAGAAAAAGCTAACAATCAAAGCTGACTATGAAACCATCAGTACAAAATTACTTTAAGTTCTTCTGTCAGGGAAGGGGACAAAAAATTATTCAACAATCGTATTTATGACTGAGAAAATAAAAAACAGTCCTGCTGATCCCAAATATTGTAATTCTGGTAAAACTTGAGGTTTGCGTACAGAATATGAATATAAATCTGGTTATTTTACACTTACTTTTATTATGATTTTTGCAAATTCTTTCTAAAAAAAATCAGAAAATGAGAAGCTCATTACCATATGTAATTTGATGTATAGCTCCATTAAGATAAGAATTCTCAGAAGACTAGAGCCTACAAAATTTTAATCTTTCTTTTCCAAAAATAACCCAGGGAGAGCACTCGGGATACATTAGGATGGATTCAATTACAGTCATATGTCGCTTAATGACAGGGTTACATTCTGAGAAATGTGTCATTAGACTATTTCACCCTTGTGTGAATATCACAGAGTGTACTTACACATACCTAAATAGTATAGCCTACTACACAAGTAAGCTGTATGATACTAATCTTATGGGACCACCATTGTATTCGTAGTCCATTGTTGACTGAAATGTCATTAGGCAGTGCATGACTATATAGTAAAAGACACACTTTGGTCTAATGATGGATTTCCATACCCTCTATTTCACATTCACCTATGTATCTAATTTTTTACTATTATGGTTAAGTATTTGCATACTTGTTTTATTTACAAAATGTTTATTGGTATTTCTATTGACTGCAGGTAGAACATTAGTGCAACCAGAGGCTGAAAGTGTATCTTTTCAAGGTCAAAAACTAAGTTAGGAGCTACTAAAGCAAGATAAAATTACTTTTTATCCAAGTAACCTATGGTGAATTGTTCATTAGGTCTTAGAAAGGTATTTATGATAATAGGCATGAAAGACTCAAATCTTCTGTTTGTAGGGAATGTTGATGTTCTCTAGTAGTACAAACTCTTCCAATATAAGAATATTTTCTTTTGAATAACATAAATTGTGAATCAGACTTGCTTGAATACTTCCAATGAAAGGAAACTGGGGAGCTCATGAAACGCCAAAGAGCACATTTCTACCTATTAATCCTAATTTTCCATTTTAGAGGAAAAAAAGTAAACAAACAAAAAAGAAAAGTGTATTGCATCTAGCTAACAAATCTTCAACCATGCAAAGACTTTACAGAATGATATTTACAGAGTCAACATAACATTTGAGACTATATATTCAGGTCCTATTGAAGTGTTTACTAAGGTGGGCAATGAAAAATAATGTTGTTAATGAGGTAGATCCCAGGCCTTCATGCAATCAATCTATTTTATAAGTGCTAGCCATATACCACGTATTGCTTAAGACATGAGCACTCAGAGTAAATGAGATGTGCTCTTTGCCCTCATGGAGCTTGTGGCAGGAAAGGTAGATATTTAATATACACTTAATTACATGCTGGACATGTATAATCAAGAAATATTATTGTCACTAGCTTTCTCAATGACTACAATAAAATCTAAATTCCTTCCCATGATGAGCCTCATCATGTGTGTCACACTCCACCTTCTAGCAGCAGTGACCTCTTTTTATTGCTTGAGCATGCAAAGCAATTTCTCACTTGAGGAATTTGGACAAATTGCTTCACTTTCTTAGAATGTTCTGTCTCATGTTGTTTATATGGCTGGGTCTTTTTCCTGGTCCAAGTCTCAGCTTAAAAGAGGCTCTCTACAACCACCATCTAAAAGTAGGGGGCTGCTTCAGCTACTTTCTTATGGGGAATTCTGCTTATTTTCTTCCTAGTACTTACCTGAAATCTACAACTATTATTCTTTTAAAAGAATTTTTATTCTTGTTTATTTTCCCAAAACGAGGACTTATTGTTTAATTCAAAAATATTTATAAAGGGTCTACCATGTACGAGGCACTGTTGTGGCATTGGGATATAGCAATGAACAAAATAGACTTAAGTTTCCAGCAATCTTGATGTCTATGTTTTAGAAGGGGAAGATAGTAAATGAATGGAAAAAATCAGTGTACAATATGTCAAGAAAGTAGAGAAAGGAAAGTGCACAGAAGTGGAGTGCTAGTCTAGGGTGGCCAGGGGAGATCTCTTTGGTGAGATGACATTGGCACCCATGAGGTCAATGAGGGCAGAAACCCTGTCTGTGCACTGCAATCCCAGAGCGTGGCACAGTGGCTGGTGTATAGGAGCTACTCAATCAACATTTGATTATTGTGAATGAGAAAATTAATTTAAAAAATTACATTCCCCCGCACATAATGGACTACATCCTTATATTAATCCTACATCCTTGTATGAATCTGCCACCAGAGATAACTGGAGAAGACAAGACTAAAGACAGGGAAATCCCATAAGCAGCTGTTAGTAGTAATACAGATAAGAGATGATTATACTAGTGGGGTGGCAGTATGAATGGGTAGTAAAAACGATAGAACACAATGACAGTAAATGCCAAGAGAGTTCAGATTAGGTAAAAAAGGGTAATACAAAAGTAAATAGAAAAAGATAAATATGAACCATAAAAATGCTTAATTAACTGAAAGCTAAGCAGACAAAGAAGAAAAAAGAACAAGGAACAAATGGAAAACAAATGGAACAAATGGAAGATGGCAGATGTGATTCAACCATATTAATATTTATAATAAATTATAATTAACTAAACAGACCAATTAAAAGACAGAAATAATCAGGTTTCAGATAAAAGCAAGATCCATCTATATATTGTCTACAAGAAACAAGCTTTATATGTAAAAACACAAGTAAGTAAAAAGTGAAATAATGAATAATAATTTACCATGTAAGTATTAGTGGAAAGAAAGTTGGAGCAGCTATATTAATAAAAGGCAAAGTAAACCTAAGAAAAAGGAACGTTATCAAGGATAAAGTGGAACGTTACACGATGTTAAAGATATCGATTCTCCAAAAAGACATGACTCCTAAATGTGTGTACACCTAATAACAGAGCTTCAAATACATGAGGCAAAATCTGATACAAGTGAAATGAGAAACAGACAAATCCACAATTATAGTTAGAAACTTCGAGACTCCTTTCCTAGTAATTACCAGAACAAGTAGACAGAAAATAAGTGAGAATGTAGAAGACCCGAACAATGCTATCAACCAATTAGACCTAATGGATATTTTTAGAGCATTTCACCACACAATAGTAGCATATATCCCTCCAGACTCCACTGCCATTAAAGAAATAAGAGAATAGAGTCATGTGTCACTGAATGATGGGGATATGTCCTGAAAAATGCATCATTAAGCAATTTCATTATCGTGCGAACATTATAGTGTACTTACACAAACCTAGATGGTGTAGCCTACTACACACCTAGGCTATATGGTACTAATCTTATGGGGCCACCATCATATATGCAATCCATCATTGACCAAAACATCACGACATGGTACATGATTGTACCATAAACAACTTTATGCCCAAACATTCCGCAACTTAGAACATGTGGAACAATTCCTTGACAGACACAAACTACCAAAAGACTGCCAATGACTCAGAAACAGATAACTTGGATAGTCCTATGTCTATCTATTAAAGAACTGAAATTTGAAGGTAAAAACTTTCCAAATAAAATACCCATACAATCAAGACTCGAGGCCAATGTGATTTTACTGATGAATTCTGTCAAACATTTAAGGAAGAAATACAATTTCTACACAATCTCTTCCATAAAATACAAAACTAGAGACTATTTTCCAACTCATTTTATGAGGATGCCTTTATCCTAAACTTAAAATCAGGAAAATAGAATATAAGAAAAGAAACCTACATACTAATATGCTTCATGAATATAGACACAAAAAATCCTCAACAGGGGCCAGCCTGGTGCCATAGTGGTTAAGTTTGTGCACTCCGCTTCAGAGGCCCAGGGTTCACAGGTTCAGATCCCAGGCACAGACCTACACACCTAATGTGGGAGAAGGGTTAAGTCTTCCTTACAGAAAAAAGTCTAAATAAATAAATATTGCCAGGAAGTTATTATTTTCTTTCTCCCTAGCAGAAGTAGTCAAACTAATATCTCCTCTTCAATTCCTATCTTAAAGATTTTGTTGGTTGTGATGACACGATTATATTTTCATAGTCTTATAAATTGAAGCTCGATGATACATTCTAAATATTTTCAGAAGGAAACTTAAAATTGCCTCCCTCACTTATAACATTTTTATTTCTAACGTTTGTTCCCACACCTGCTACTTCACAAAAATCCCTTGAGAAAAAAAAGTACTCTTCATTTTGGCTCCATAAATGTACCAATGGAGCAAAGCAATTGGCTTTTAACATAAATAATAATCTCTCAATTTGCTTTCCTGCTCTCATTATTCTCACTAAAATTTCAGCATCTACCCTAGAGTACGATGATGGGAGAATCTTTCAATAGATATCATCTAAGTATATTTGCTCTCTCAAAGCACTTGAATTCGGTTACTTCTTCAACTGGTTTCTGGAAACACACTACTTTCTGTAGGAGACTATTTCTTGTCAGTCCCGCTATGTCAATATTGTTATCTGCAAAGTAATTATTAGGACTTTCTTTGGTTCAAGCAGACTTTTAACTTGTGGTAGTACTTAAACATCTTATACAAACACATGACAAATTGGTTCCAAAATCTTTTATGTGTCATATAGTTTTTTCCTGGCTGGAGAAGAATGAGAAAAGGGACCCACCATCTTCCTGCCTCTGGCTTGTAATTCCATTCCATTACACCGTGCTATCATCACTTTCTGAACATACAACTGTAGGATGAGAATAAAGTATCATATGCCTATAATGCGTAAGTCATTCAAAATCTTTACTGTGTTTGTTCAATTATCAATGAAGTTGCATGACACTTTTATTATTTTCTCTTCTACAAGAATTTCTTTGATTAAATTCACGTTGCTAGCTGCTTGAGACCAAGAAATCGCTTAGCAAGCCAGTCAAGTAGAAGCAAGACTGAATTCATCATTACCCGCTGAGCTGTCAGATTTAAAACTGATTTTTTATTGTTTTGACATGTTCAAATGTCCAATGTGAAGAAACAGAAATTGTTAAATTACTAACATCACTAATCTTCAGGTATACAGCAAAATATATTTCAGAAGAAGTTTTTCAATAATAAGATTCTAGATGGAACATTGTACCTGGAACTCATACTGTGAACAGATCTTAAAAATCCTTCATGTTTATTAAAAATGGTTGGTAGCTATAGCAATTATTTCACATGTTTTATTTAAATTTTAGCCATTACATACGTAAAACTACAAGGAATTATCTTCTTAAAGCATTCCTGAAAAATCTATTGTCTTGAAGTTTGATTGATGAGAATAAAGTTATTTTGAATACTTCATTTTTCTCCAAAAACTATTTTTCTTCACTCCAAATTATTTCTTATTCTTGGATCAAAGATGACTAAACATGAAATTTTTCATTAACTGTTCTTTTGGAGGGCTTTTTTCTCCTTATGAAATTTTGAACTAGACTATTCTGCTTCTAATTCATCTTTAAATAATTGAAAAATTCCAAATAAATAATATTTTTCTTCTTGGAAGATTCATGACATAATTGGAAAAGAATAATAAAAATTAAGTACAGTTTATACAGATTATTTTTAATATTCTTAGTTATGAAACACCAGACAATTCTATATGATTACAATTAGCATATAATATAATCTTTAGCATGCTGCTTTGAATTTTTTAATATTATCAACGTTTTTCATTCAAAAGATATGCATGCTTCGAAGTCTTATCTAGCTATCAATCTTTTACTGATTGATCAAGTAAAACCCCAGATGATTGTTTTTGTGCACAAAATTAATCATTTTTATCATTATCTAATCATTTTATTCTTGTAATAATAGATATACTCTTACTCTTGAAGTGATTAAATTTCAGCATAAAAAGCATATAAGGAAAATTTCAGTCTAAGTTACTTATACTTGAAAGTAGATGCTCCAGATATTAAATTTATATCTTAATTTCTTTCTGTCAGTTGTTCATTTTATTAATGTACATTAATTAGACGAGATAGTAGCCATGTATTATTGTTCCTGTGCTTTAGTTATGATGTGTCTAGCAGGAATCAGCAAACTACAGTTCATGGGCCAAATCTGGCGTATCTTCTGTTTCTGTATTTCCCATCAGCTAAGAATTGTTTCTACAGTTTTAATTATTTACATTTTACATGGTTATATAAGTATAACTATAATCGCATAAACATGGCATATCTCTCCATTAATTTAACTCTTTGCAATTTCTGACAGTAATGTTGTATAAATTTCAGTGAATCAATTGCATACCTTCCCTAAATTTATCTTTAAGTGTTTCTTATTGTTGGTATTATTTTTAACATTGTAAAATTTCAATTTCCAACTGTTTTCAAAGATGTAGAGATTCATTGATTTTTGTGTATATTGAACTAGCATTGTAATACAGTGAAAAACTCACTTATTGGTTCTACTAGCATTTTTGTATATAAGGTAGAATTTTCTACAGAGACAATCATTTTGTCCTTGAATAGTAACAATTTCCCTTTGTCCCCAAACATCAGATTCTAGAAATTATATCAAGAAAACAAGTAAGAAGTACAAAGAAAACAAAATTTCCCCAATGACTCAGAAATAGGGAACAATATTTCACTTCTCCAACTTCCCTTTATTTCAACTGGCCAGCTCCCCCACTCTGAGAATCAGACCTCACTTGGTTCAATGGTATGTGATAAATTAAAGTTCGTTGAAAAGATGAACTGAGATCAAGTGATATAACACGTGAAAGCATTTTTTAATGCATAATAAGTCATCTAGTAATGTTATCTAGGATTGAGATTCCCTATGATTATTCCATTTAGATAGTGTTTTATTATATTCATGCTATCCTTAAGTAGCAAATTTGGTGCATTTTTTATCCAAAATCTTTGTTAATCATGTGTTGGACCATGATCTTTGAAAGGTTACTTATAAAAATGTGCTTTAACATTTTATTATTTTTATTTCCTTAAAAAAGAAAGATTTTTAAATGAGTGAAAAATTTTAAACACCTTTCACTTACTTATGAGCACATATTTTTGATAAGAAAATGGGGCTGTTGAATTAAAAGAGTAACTCTTGAAAAGTTTTAGTTCTTAAAAGCGCCTGACTGAGACTACTGATCTCGAACGCTGACAACCTAAGGAAACGCCCATGAGACAGCAAACCACGTGACTCCTTTCCCTGTTCAGGCAAGTTCCACACAACACATGACAGGCTTCAGGTGAACACGGCAAAAGTCTCTCAACAGCCAAGGCTGCATCTTTCATTTCATTTGGCCAGTTCCCAAAGAGAAAGGCAAAGCCGCTTTAAAGAAATAAGGATAATGGCTGGAAGGTTGAAAAGGCTAGGGAGAGAATGAGACCAGAGAAACTGAGTTTTAATAGGGACTTTTGTGTTTGTGTCTGTACCTTTACTAGTTATGGCTCTCTTAAAATTTCATTTTTGTAAAGGCAGGAAGCATGTCTGACTATAGTAAGCATGGCTTTATTGGTCTTTGCAAAATAATAAATGGTGATGGAGAGGGAGATTTATTACAACTTTTCAGCAAAATACACTCTTCTGAAAACAACGCTGATTTCGGTGCGATGGTACAACAAAAATGAGCTGCCTTCAAGGAAGCTCATTTTAGTTAGTGATTAAAAGATATGAAGTTCCCTCTTCCCATTGGCTTTAATAATTTATACCAATCTTTGGTAACATAAGTGGATGTTTTGGTTTTCAGCTATGTTGAAGCAATTATATTTCCTAATTAATGAATGGATGGACTATCCCTACAGAGTTGACGGACTGCGTGACTCTCCCTTTGCTGAGTGAATTAATTTACTGTTCTAGGCTCTCTGTGCCCACTCACCACCCCCACCACCTCAAGCACTTCCTAAGGCAATTGTATTTCCATTTAAAGCCTCTACTGAAACAAACTTTGATGATAAAAATAATAATTTCCTTCAGTTCAGTATCCTGAGTTGTTTTAATGTTTAGAAGACAACTCCCCAGAGTCACTTTTATTCTCTAAATTCTTCTGCTTGATTCTTATTGGAAAGCACAGGACAGAGGCATTTTGAGAGTTTGTTCTGAAGGTTCTAAATAAGATCTCCTTTTGATGCGCTTGATTTGGAAACCACACCAACTCACCAGGGAGGCCTTTACTGCATTTACTTGGAACTGTTTCTAATACGACCTTAAAAATAATTCTTTACATTTTCCACAGGAGGAAAACAAATATAAATTCTCCAAATATAATTTTTTCCATTTTTAGTACAGAAAAACCAGCTCTCTATTCAACTCCTCCTTCTTGTCAGAGTTTTTTATATTGTCAACAAAACCACAATTGCTATATAAGTCTATAATTTTAAAAGAAAATTTAAAAATCCGCTTTGTATGGAAAGCTTCCAAAGGAAAAAAGAAAGTCTCAAGTTTGGATAATAGCCAGAAGAATGTAGTTAAAATTTGAGAAAACGCTTTAGAAGATTTATTTTTTCAGAAAGTGTTATATTGAAAATTGGAATACATAACTTAATTAACGTTTAATGCTGGCAGACAAATGAGAAGGGGAAAGCAGCCAAGCTTCAATGGCTACTTTCCTAAAGAGAAGCAGAAACTTCATAATCCATCAACATGAAGCATTTATTGTGCAATCTATTGTATGTCCATCATTAGTCTATGTGTTGTGGGGAATACAAAAGAATGAGAAACCAGAACCTTTGCCTCATTGTAAGACAACATCAAAAGATTCAGATAGCTAGTTTATTTTTACTCCAGTGTCTACTGACCTCAAATTGCTCTGAACCTAAGATTTCATTAAAAGGTACTTCAATGAAAAGATAGCATTTGAACTGGCCCTTGAAAGATGACTAGGTTGTGAATAGATGGTGGAAGGGAATATTAGGAGAGCATTCAAAGAGAATGGAGAAATAATAAGCTTACTTTTAACACCCTTATTTCAGACTGATTAGAGCTCTGTATGGTTGTCATACAGCAACGGGAAGTCAGATTGTGCCTGTTACGTTGAATCCAGAAGACATGTAGAGATGTTGTGTTAAGACTTAGAGAGTTACAAAATTTTCCGAGCAGGGAAATGGGGCATTTAAGGACAGTTGCAAGAAATAATTCTTGTAGACAGAGAACAGTTGAAACAACTGTGTAGTTGTCTGGGCATGAGGGAATATAAGCAAAACCAGGGCTCTGGCTTCAAGAACAGAGAAAAGGATAGACATGGATGACACTTTAAAGAAGGAGATAATTGTTGACCTACTGGATATGGAGAATTAAATAAAAGGATTACTGGGGCCGGCCCCATGGCCGAGTGGTTAAGTTTGCACGCTCTGTTTCCACAGTCCAGGGTTTTGCCAGTTCGGATCCTGGGTGTGGACAGAGCACTGCTCATCAAGCCATGCTGAGGCAGCATCCCACATAGCACAGCCAGAAGGACCTGCAACTAGAATATACAACTATGTACTGGGGGGCTTTCGGGAGAAGAAAGAGGGAAAAAAGAAGATCGGCAACAGATGTCAGCTCAGGTGCCAATCTTTAAAAAAAAGAAAGAACTACTTCAAGATAATTTCGTAGAATCCAGCCTAGATAACAGAGGAAGGAGTCATTCTTTTGGCAGAATCAGAAAAGTTTGGATGAAGAGTTGTTTAACAAGCGTGTGCCTCTGTGTGTGTGTGTGTGTGTGCGCACACGTGTGTTAGAGAGAGAGAATAGAATGTAGTTGAGCTGGTAGGAGGAAGAGGATGGACAATACAATGGGTTTTAAATTGTGACATTGATTTTAGGGTGATGGTAAAACATTCAAAGACAATTTCTAAATGACAGTTGAAAAAGATACACGATAAGAGCAAGAAAGAATGGAATATTCTGGGAAGCCTGAAGCCAATCAGTTGTCATTCAGTGCATTTTCCTAAAAAGAACAACATTCTTTTTTTCCCATCTGCTTAACACTTTATCAGTTATTCTTACCTCTATGACTTCTTCCATGCCTACCACATAGGGTCGGTGACTAGATCACAGATAAATTCACCCGACAAATTGGAAAGGGCTATATACATTTGTACATCATCATTACATCGCATGTTATCTTTATGCTATTTTTTTTAAAGCCACTATATCCCCGCTCCTTAAGTGTGAGCTGCACAAAGTGACTTCCTTACAAAGAATGCTGTATGGAAAAGGAGAAAAGAGCAGTAACTTTATAGTGGAGTTACTACCTCAGCCAGGTGATCTAGGTTGACATCAATAATGATAGGTCATGATATTAAGTATCTTTTATATGATGTATTGAAAATGGCAATTTACCTTGTCTTCCTCCAACAAACCCATAACCCCAGCCTACTCAGAAGAAAAAAAAAAAAAAATCAGACAATTCCCAGCAGAGAAGCATTCTACAAAATACTTGACCAGTTCTCCTCAAAAGTGCTGGGGTCATCAAAAATGAAGAAAATCTGAGAGATTGTCACAGTAAAAAAGAGTCTAAGGAACCATGAACACTGAACACAATGTGGTATCTTGGAGGGAATCCAGGAACAGAAAAAAAAGACATTAAGTAAAAGCTAAGGAAATCTGACCACTAAAGTACAGAGTTTAGTTAAAAACATCTTCCAACATCAGTTCATTAATTGTGACAAATGTGCCACACTAAAGTAGGATGTTAATAACAGACAAAACTGAGAGTGCTGTATATGAAAATTCTCTATACTATCTTTGCAACTTTTATGAAATATGAGTATATTCTAAACTAAAAAGTTTAGCTAACAGTTTTTTTTAAACATAAGGAAACAGCATATGGAAGGAAGAGTAGAAGGAAAGACAACTTTTCAATGTCATGAAATTTAACACTTTTTGAAAACTTCAATATAAATTTCCTAACTAAAAACTTGTATCAAAAGTAGACCTCTTGGTCAGAACACAAATGTTGGAGATTTAAAGCCAAATAGGGTAGATATTTTGGAAATATGCTCTGGAAAAATGAAAAACTTTAAGTTAAATGTTCTAAAATAATTGTTCCAAGATGATATCTGTTGTAGAATTTGGTTGTATCATTTACTAGATCTTTATTAAAATAATATTTACATTTTAAATGCCATTATGAAATTATTCTATGATGTTGATGAGATGGGATAGGAAAGGTATTTTTCAAACCTAATGCTTGAATACATGATTAAAGTTTTACGATTTTGTACCTTCCTTCCTATTAGACTCAAGAGACTCCATTTGTGCCTAATTTATTATTCAGAGTAGCTATGATTTTTAGTCAATAAAAATGATTTATCCAAGAATAATTTCTAGGACTTCCCTCAAATAGTTAATTAGCCCCTTTAGAAATTACTATTCCTCCTCCAATTACTGTTTTATTCCTTTGTTTCAACTTAGAATATAAAAGACTCATTAATGATAACTAAGCTTTCACGTAAAATTTCCAGTCTGAATTTTAGATCCTGAAGTCTTAAGGTCTGGCTAAGAAAATGGAAAAATTTGCAAATCTTGGATGGGTGTACGTTTAGCCTGTTGAAGTTTGCAACTAGGGCTGGGTGCCTGCAAATTAGGTGTCTGTGGCTCCAACCCCAAACCACTATAACTAGGAGGTTTCATTGAGTTTGAAATGAAAATTAAGGCATATGCAAAGTTTTCATTACAAATGGAACAGAGCTATGACTGTTTGTCAAGCAAGAAGGCTGAGAGCGAGAAGCCCTGGCAAATGAGATATTATTAAAAGTACAATTCTGTACCCGAGCTCATCAGCAACACTTTGTTTGCAAATCCCTTTCGGGAACTTCTCAAACTCCTCGTGTCCTAGATTAATAAAACCCTAAGAGATTTTAGTGATTATCTATTCTGTTTTCTTAACTTTACAGATGATAAAAATGTTCTGCCTAAAGGGCACATGGAGCTAGGATGAGTCTCCTGGTTCAGTGTGTTCTCTTTCAATACAGTTTCTACAACTGTGTTTGGAAGATGGTATCCCGTGACAGACTGAACCCAAGATTCAGAAAGTGTTAGCATATTAAAGACTTGGAGAAGTCTTCTAGTTAAAAAAGTAACTTTGTTTAAAATGGAATTTTCCACGATCACTGATGTCACGGAACATCTCTTTTGAAGTGTTACCTTTTGCCACTTTGAGGAACACTATCAGGGAAAAATTGTTCAAAATCATGAAAAGGACGCAACTAATAAAAATTGTTATGACAAAATTACTCAATTTATGACATTATGACAAAAATACTCAATGTTGCCCTCTTTAGAAACATCTCCCACTCCTTTGACTTTCACTGGCTACAATATTTAAAATTGGCTAACTGGGAGTCTTAATTTTTAAACATGGATTAATCTGTGAAAAGAATTGAGTGGTATGCTCCATGAGAGGGGGAGGGGCATTAAACACCGAATCAATGGGAAAATAATCAGTAAAAAATCAATGAAATATGAAATATCTTTCGACACTCACTCTTTTTTTTCTTACTTTCCTAAGTGAAGATCACTGTGACTGAAAGTTAATAAGGTCAGCAACGCTCTTGAAAGAAATTTCAGACATGTCACATTTTTACGCAGTCCAAGAATCTAACACATTTAATAAAACATAGAAGTCATGACCCATTAGTGGGTAGCAACAAACATTATTAAAAAATAACTAGAATGAGGTAAAATAGAAGAGGCTAGAAAATATCAGAATATATGATTACATAGTAATGATATGTATATATGTATTATAATGTCTTAATGTTAAACGTTTTATTGTATGTTGAGATAGAAAAATGCTTGTAAAACACTGACATAGAACATGATTCACAGATGAAGTCAATGAAAATATTTTATATGAGTCATGTGAAAGTATTTTAAAACCTTTGTGCAGCTGAAATTACTATCAAAAGGCATACATTGGACTCTTTCTGTGGAGGAGAATAGTACCATCTGAACTAGCAGAATTTGAAGACTAACATATATTATTCCACCCTGCATCTGGCTGGGTTATCCATTCCTTAGATCACGTGCTACAAAAACAGGGATTGCAAGGATATTAAGTAGAGCATGTTTAATAGTGTGCAAGAGAAAGCAATAGACCAGAGACCCTAGCCAACAGTAGGGAGAATCGTAAACAGCAAAATCTGCAGCTGGGGCTAGGCTAGCTAGAAGGAATGTCTTCATGAAGACAGAATTTGGACTGAAGCAGGGAATTCGGAAAATGTCAGGGGAAGACCTAGATTTCATTTCCCGAACAAGTTCAAGCACAAAATTCAGGACTAATGACTAAGATCTGAATTTAAGGAGAAATTCTCTGGGAACAGTCACTGAAGTAACGAAAAACAAAGGGAGTAGTACACCATGCCAGTGTGATTCCAAATGTGAACAAACCTTAGGGAAGCCAAAATTGCAAGGAGAATAGGTGGAGCTAAAGAGAACTCATGACAAAACATAAAAAACAAGAGAACTAAGCAAAGTCTAAGCTGGGTGTCATTGAGCAACTAGGAAGAGTGGGTCCAGAGGAAGTCAGGAGACAAGCTGTCTCTGAAGGTAAACGGGGACAGCAGTAAGCATGCATTCATTCCTTAATTCCTTTCATATGTTCATGCATTCGTTTGTTAATATGCTGACTGTCTCCCAGATTTCAAAAATATTTATTAAATCCTTAGTGTGTGCCAAGCACAAGTTCAAGACCAGGATTCTTAACCACAAAACTTCCATTCCTTAGAGTAGGCATTATAAAATCAGCATAGATTTTAGGGCAAATCCCAGCACTGTTGCATACAAGATTAGAAACAAAACAAGAATAAGATGTCCCTTGATATAGGCATATTGACATCAAATGAAGGATACAACCAATAGCTTGAAATTGAGGTAGAAAACAAAAGATGTAAAGAATACTAAAGTGAGGATAATATTTGAAGGACATTTGTGATAGAACCAAATAGTCCTGAACACTTCAACATGGTTCAGTTCAAAAACTGATATTTGGAAATATAACTCTGACTCATTAAAAAATGTGGTATTATAAAAATAACTAGCATTTCTTAACTATGGATCATGCACATTATATGCATTATCTTATTTAGCCCTTACTGTAAACTTACTATTCCCAAGTTATACTTGTATTATCTCTTCTTTACAAAAGAAATAAAGAAAGAAACTGATGCTTATAGACATTAAATAATTTTATTATTAAATAGGAGAGTTGGTATTTAAACCTAAGTTTGTTTGACCAGTTTGGCCGCTTAACTGCTTATCTAATTTTAACACAATCTATTTCAAGGCAGAAAAGTAAGTTATATATTTCAGAAGTATTACACATGGTACTTACCCTCGAAAGCCTTATAGTCCATCTGGGATAAAGAGGTTTGAATATATAAAACAGAAATTAATTTGAGAGAGTATTTAAAATTCCAAATTAGTGGTGCCATGGGAACTGAAAGGGAGTAATCACTGTACATTGCAAGAATTGGAAGAAAAATATGAAAAATTTGGGACTGGACTCAGGTTTTAAGGACATGTTTGAATGGATGGATAGGAAGGAGAGTATATTCAGACTGAGGGAAATGTGGAGGGGCTGTGGAAGTCAAGGAGCAAGAATAAAGGCTCACAGGTGAAGATGAGCATCCTGTGGAGGGAAGACCATGAAGAAGCAGTTTATCCATTGGGAATAGCTGCTGCCAGGGAATAGTGAACCAGGAATTGAGAGGTGAGGACAGCCAGATTATAGACCCCATGAAACTTAACCAAGAAGCTTGGACATCAGCTTTCAGATAATGGAGGACTAATGAAATCTTACAGAGAATCTTTTCATGCTTTTAACTCAACTATTTCAGAACCTTCTCAAGTCTCTAAACTCAAACAAATGTAGTATTATTTTTCCTTGCTGTTATCAAGGGACATTAAATTTCACTTTACAATGATTGAAAAAAAATCACCCATATATGATGACAGAGATGCAAAGAAGGTGTACTCTCAATTTTTTCATAAAATTGTTGACAAAAGGTCTGACGGGAAAAATACAAACCACCCAGGTTCACAGTTTTGTTCCTTTTACAATGCAACCTTTCAACAAAGTAGATTTTGGAATCTCATGGAAATTTTGGACCTACTGATCTCAATTCATAATAGCTGCTCAATTTCCATGTGTAAAATCAGAATGTATTTCCTTTGATCCTGAACCAGCACACAGATACAAATGATATGTTCTACTTTAATAGTTACATGTTGTATGTAAATGTTGATACCTCAGATATCTGAAATAATCTGTCAGCCTTTGAGTTCAGTAATTATTACCTAAACGGCTCAAAAATAAGTTTAAGAGGCTTTAAAGTCGAGTTAGCTATAACTCTGCTATGATTTCGCGAGAAGAAAATTCAGATTGGGAATATTCCCTCTCTAAGGACCATTTACCCAGGGAGAATTGCCTGAATTAGAAGAAGAAAAAGAACCTAGTAACATTCACTTTATATCTTCACAATCTAGTAATATTTAGTAGCAAACATTGAGATGAGTGTGGGGGAATTTCACTTACATCTCTGACCAAAGAACCAGCATTCTACATCTCTTAATTAAGAGTTCTGTATGGTTATCACTATTCTTAACTCAAAAGCTGGTTGAAAGTAAACATTTCATTCAATATTATTATTCCTGGATCTGACAATAAATACCTGTAACTAAAAAGAGATATCATTCATTCATTTACTTCATAGAAAATATTTAGAAGGCACGTATCCTAGGCCTGACGCTGTGCCAGACATTGAGGATGAAATTTGAGCCAAAAAAAGATACAGAGAAAGACATTAATCAAATAATTTAATACATATATGTCAGTTTTAAGTTGTGCCAAAATTAAAGTTGGTTTTTTGAAAAGAGAAGAAATTTGATAAATTCCTGGCTGGATATTAAACAAGAAAAATTAAGAACAAAGAGATAAATCATAAATTACCACTACCAAGAATGAAAGACTTAAAACATTTAGAAGGAAATATAATGAACAACTTTATGCCAATATAGTCAACAATTTAGAAGAAATGGACAAGTTCTTGAAAAATATTAACTTACCACACCATCACACAATGAAATACAAAATACCAATAACTTTATATCTATTAAAGAAATGGTTTTTGTTAAGGAATCACCCCACAAACAGCATTCCAGTCCCATATGATTTTGCTGGTGAATTCTATCACATCTTTAAGAAAAATATAACCTTAATCCTAGTGTAACTCTTTCAGAAAATAGAGGGAAAGGAACACTTTGCACCTTGTTTTATTGAGATCGGCATAACTCTGACATCAGAACTAACAAAATAATTACAAAAAAAATTATAGACCAATATATTTTGTGAATATAGACACAAAAGTCACTAATAAAATATTATGAACTTGACTCCAGCAGTTTATAAAAAGGATACTTCATCATAAACTAGTGGTGTTTGTCCCAGAAATCCAAGGTTTGTTTAATCTTCAGAAATCATTGTAATTCACCATATTACCAAGTTAAAGGAGAAAAACAGGCGATCATCTCAATAGATGCAGAAAATTACTTGATGAGATTTAAAACCTGTTCATGATTAATACTCTATATAAATTATGAAAATCAATTTGACAAAGGACATCTGTGAAAAACTACAAGCTAACATCACATTTAATGTGAAATACTGAAACATCTTGCGTATTGAGAACAAGGAAAGGATGTTTACTCTTACTCTATTCATAATTGTTCTGGAGGTCCTAGTCATTGCAATAAGATAAGAAAAAGAGATAAAAGACATAAAGATTTTTTAAATGTAAAAATATCTCTACTCATAGATAACATGAATGTTTGTCTAGACAATACTAAGGAATCTACCAAAATACTACTAGAACTATGGTAAACTGTGTTTCCGAAAATAGTCACTGCAAAATTACTGGTGCCATATGCTCTTACAGAATTTTGTTACTTCCCTATCAGAGTCTTTTCCCTTTTCCTTGAAACTGGGTAATTTTGTGATTGATTTAAAAGATAGAATTCAGAGGAAGTGATTGTGACTTCCAAGGCTGAGTCATAACAGTTGATGCGTCTTCCACGTGGCACACGCTTGCTCACACATTCTATCTCCCTCCCTCATTCTCTTAGGAGTTTTACCCTCAGAACCAAGCTACGATGATGTGAAGAGGTCAAGCAGCCATGTGAAAAGGCCACATTTAGGTGTTACCTAACCTAGTTACCTAACCAGCCAGCAGTCATCATCAATCACTAGATGTGTAAGTGAGCCTTCAGATTATTCCAGCTTCCAGCTAAGTGGAGCAGAGACAAGCTGTACCCACAGAGCTCTGCCCAAATTGCAGATTCATGAAAACTAAATCTTCTATTTGTTTTAAGTTACTAAGCTTGGGAATTTTTTTGCAGTAGTGGATAACAGAACAAGAACTAATACATGATCTTAGCAAAGTAACAGATTACAAGGTCAACATACAAAAATCAATTGGATTTACATATATACTAGCAGCAAACTGTTGGTAAGTGAATTTTAAAATAATCCATTTACAATAATGTCCAAAAAGTAAACAAAAAAAATCCTTAGGAATAAATTTTTTTTTTAATATTTTATTTTTTACTTTTTCTCCCCAAAGCCCCCCAGTACATAGTTGTATATTCTTGGTTGTGGGTTCTTCTAGTTGTGGCATGTGGGACGCTGCCTCAGCATGGTTTAATGAGCAGTGCCATGTCCCCACCCAGGATTCGAACCAACGAAACACTGGGCCGCCTGCAGCGGAGCGCGTGAACTTAACCACTCGGCCACAGGGCCAGCCCCCTTAGGAATAAATGTAACAAAAGAAATGTAGAAACTATATGCTATGTCCTGGTCAGCTCAGGCTACTATAACAAAATGCCATAAACTGGGGGGCTTAAACAACAGAAATTTATTTTCTCACAGTTCAGGGGGCTGGAAGTCCAAGATCAGGATGTCAGCATTATCAGGTTCTAGAAAGAGTTCTCTTCAAGGTTTGCAGATGGCCATCTTCTTAATGTCCTCACATGGCTTTTTCTCAGTGCTTGCACTGAGGAAGAGAGAAATCAAGTTCTCTGGTGTCTCTTCCTGTAAGGACACTAATTCTGTCAGACTGTGACCCCTCCTTCACGACCTAATTACCTCTCAAAGACCCCATCTCCAAATAGCATAAAATTGGGCGTTATGGTTACAACATATGAATTTTGGGGGACACAAGCATTCAGTTTATAACACACTAAAAACTATAAAATATTGAAGAAAAAAATTAAATAAGATTTATGTGACGTTATATTAAAAGTCTACTTCATTAATGCTCTTCAAACTTGTCTATGGATTTAATGCAATCTACATAAAAATACCATCAGGTCTTTTTTGTAGGAATTGACAAATGGAGTCTAAATTTTATGTGGAAATGCAAATGACATAGAATAGCAAAATCCATCTTGCTATTTTGGAAAAAGAATCAAGTTGGAGGACTTTAACTGGTAACAAGACTTAGTATAAAACTACAGTAATCAAGACTATTGTCTGAAGATAGACAAAAAGAACAACAATGCAACTAACTCAGAGCCCAAAAATAGACCTACACGGTCATTTAATTTCTGACAAAAGTGGGAAAGTAATCCAATGGGGAAGAGATTTTCAATGAGTGGTGTTAAGCAGCCAAATACCCATGTGGAAAAAATATTAGCCTTAACCCCTGCCTCACAACATACACAAAAATTAATTTGAGGTGGTGCATAGACCTAAGCATAAAAGCTAAAATTAAACAATTTTTAGAAGATTACATAAAAGAGTCTATTCACTACTTAGAGATAGGCTAACATATGTTAGCCATATCACAGAAAGCAATAACCAAAAAAGAAAAAATGTGATTAACTAGATTTCATCAAAACTAAAACTTCTCTTCAAAAGCCGCATTAAGAAAGTGAATCATCAAGGCAACAAACTGGGAGAAAATATTCACAAACCGTAGATCTGACAAAGAGCTCAAATCCAGAATGCATAAAGTTTATTAGTATCAATAATTATAAACAGCCCAAATTAAAAAACACTAGTCAAACATTTTAAGCAGACACTTCACAATTCAAGTTATATAAATGACCAACAGTACATGATAAAGTGCTCAACATCATTAATCATTACAGAAATGCAAATCAAAACTATAATGAGATATTGTTAGACGCCCTTAGGGCCAAAAATAAAGACAAACCCCACAATTGGCTAAGATATGGAGCAACCAGAACTCTCATATGTTTCTGGTGAGACTGTAAAGTATGACCACTTTGAAAAACAATTGAACAGTTTCTTATAACCTACACCATACCTAACATTCTTACAGCGTTCTTAAACATATACCTAACTCTATGACCCAGTAATTTCACTTCTAGGAATTTACGCATGAGAAATAAAAGCATACGTCCACAAAAAAACACTGTATAAGAATGTTCACGGCTGCTTTATTTATAATACCCCTAAATTGGAAAAAGCCCAAGAGCCTCTCATCAGAAAATGGCTAAAGAGACTGCTAAATATTCATACAATGATCATTACTTAGTAACTAAAGGAACTAACCACTAATACACATAGCATGAATAAATCTCAAAATCAATTTGCTAAGTGAAAAAGGCTTACACTAAAGAGTTTATACCTTATGAATCAATTTATATAAAGTTCTAAAATAGGTAAAATTAATCTGTACAGGAAAGAAATGAGAGCAGTGCTTGCTTTGGGAGTGGCGGTGACAGGGAGTGCCCAGGGAGGGGCATGGGGGTACTTCTTCGGGTGATGATAGTGTTCTGTATCATGATAGGAGTTTGGGTTACATGAGAGTATGCATTTTTCAAGACTTATTGAATAGTATAACTGTGTTTTATACATTTCATCAGGTGTATTATTCGTAAAATATACAAATACATATTTGTTCTTACACACATACAATTCTACGTAAAATATACATAAAATATACAAATACATATTTGTTCTTACACACACAAAACATATGCACTCAGGCACATGCAAATATTGAATTCTAGCTAATTGTGTGCATACTGAAATTGTTTAGGGGGTTAGTGCACTGATGTCTGCAACTAATTTTGAACTGCATTAAAAAACATGGAGTGAAGAGTAAGTATAGGGATGGATAGATAGATTGATATGTGAAAAAGAAAATATAGCAAAATGTTAATTGTAGAGTCTTGGTTTTGAGCATATGTGTGTTCATTGTACAATCTCAACTTTTCCATATGTCTGAAAGTTTTTCATAATAAAATTTTGGGGAAGATTACAATTATCTAAGGGGTTTAAAAGGAAGTATAATGTGCTCTGAAAACATATAATATGAGATTTGATGGAGTCAGGAAGAATTTTCTTTTTTAAAAGTAGTGAAGTTTTCCATTTTTCTTGAGTAGTCTGCTAAGGGCTGCAAAATGGATAGCTTCTAGAAGTGGTTCTACTCTAACTCCATTCGAAGATGTTTCTATCCTAAGATCCTTCCACTGTTTGTGAAGCACTATCTCTAGGAACTTCCAGTCAGTTACACTCACTTCCCAGGCATCAGTTTAGATGCTGTGACCTCAGAGTGGCCTTCTCTGCCAGGTTAGGAACCCTGGTGTCCCAGTCCTCTCGCAACACTCACCACCATTTGCTTTGTTTCCTTGTTTAGTGTCTGCCTTCCTCAACAGCATATAAGAGGCATAAGGGGTGTGACCATGTGTGTCTTGTTCATCATTGTATTCCCAGTCCTTACAAGAGTGCTTGGTACATAGCAAGTACACATTGGATGAATGAATTCTGTTGCATTAAACAGCAAAAGAAAATAGTGGATCATGCAGAAAAGTGTCTATTCACAGAAAAGCCTTAATTTCATCTCAGAACATTCCTGGGCTCTTTAAGTTAAGATCATCAAAACTAATTGATAACCTGGTTCTATAGAATAATTGAAAGACTTCTCCTATGAGAGCTTTTTCCCAACAAAGAAAAGCTAAGTCCTCAAACTGGATAATATCCAAATTTTTAAAAATCCAAGACCGGTCATTGTTTTCAACTTATTCCTTATTCTATTCCCAATTTCTTTTTTGACTTTTCCTTATTATATCAAGGCACATCCCAACCTTTGGGCACAAAGTTCAGCATGATGTTAATATAATTCTTTATGGGAAAAAAAAGGCCAAGAGGGAATAAACAAACAAAACCAACAATCACAATGTGGTAGCTTTTCATATCAGTGAACTAAAAAGAAAATCAGCACAGAGGATAGAAAACGAAACTGGATTACTTTGGACAGTACTCACAGCATGGGATGGAGAAAGACAACTGTAGGATGTCTACCTGGGGAAACTTAACAACAGAAGTTGCCTTGCAAGGAAGTAAGACAGTTGCAAAACCAAATAAATTCTCTGCTGCAATAATCACACAGAAAGATTGATGCTGGAAGCAGACATATGGCTCACAGGGGAGGGGTAATGAGATGAAGGCACATGCTGCTGGAGCAGGTGATCTACTAATTAGATTTCAGCGATGATGTTCATATGATGTTTAGACGGAAATTTTCTTAAAATACACAAAAGAAACAAAACAGAGTTGCAGGGAAATGATTTAGAGCCATAATCATAATTAAATCAGGATGATGGAGCTGAAATGCTTTTATAAGACTTTTGCTATCGAATAAAAGCTATCAAAATCTTAATAGAATTAAGTGAGTAGAGCAATTCAAGAACTAGAAATACAGATGATATGATTATCACTTCATCGTACATTGTTTTCACATACTTTCATAAAGATATATATAGTTATTGAGGACCAATCATAACAAGTATTCATTTGTATAATCTATTGTATTCTCCATCACAATTATATGAGATAATCGTATCTTAGGAAACAGGACTCAGACAGGCTAAATGACTTGCCCAAGGACACACACCTGTAAGCAGCAGAACCGGAGTCTAAACTTAGTGTCTAATTACAAAGATAATGTCCCTAATACTGTGCCATGTGTTTCATCTGGTCCATAGCACTGAAAAGTCATATACGACTTGGAACATGCTTTGTGAGGAAATAAAAATCAGTGCATGTCATTGTTTTTTAACACATGCTTACTTTTCCACATGACACAGAGAAAGGTTTTGGTGATGGTCTTGACCATGAAGAAAAGCACTTGTTCTGGGTTAGTTACTTGGGTGAGACCTTATATTGGACTTTGAACTTGAAAATATTACACTCAAGGAGACTCGCCACCTCTTACCTATTTTTTGATGTCCCCGTGACTGAAATGCTATATAATCACTATAGTTTTCATAATTTTTAGCTGAGCCACTGATACTGGCTCTTACAGCATTGAGATACAAGGGAAATGTTTGACGTTTGAGGAAGGAAATATAAAACTATCAAATTATTCTTGAATAATCCTTCACACTTTTAAGTGTCAAGGCATTTAGAAAGCATATGGACAAACATCATTTCCAAGGAATTGCTTTAGAATAATTTGGGTGGCTGAAATGCATTACACCTGATTGAAATAATTCCCTGATACTCTGTCTGTTGTGATATTGATAAAACACTATGGTCAAGTGTTCTGAATTACACTGACTATTCCACATATTCTGGCTAGTCAATGGATAGGAAATTTTACCTCTACCTAAGGATAAACATTCATTATGGAAAGAAAGATTAATGAATTTAGCAATAAATCAAACTTTAAAAGATACTCCCTTGGTTGAAGAATTAACTTATATGATTTCAAGAATTAGTCAAAGAAAATAAGTTCATTGGCAGTATGCTTACATAGGAATTTTGGCAAAAGCCTTTTGATAGAATTCATTAAAGTGTGGCAGCAGCACGCCTAAGTCAAACACATGTGGCAAAGTGAAGACCAGCTCTACCTTCTAACCTGCTAGCTCCAGCAGGGACAAACATTTGCAGTAATAATAGCTACCGTATATTCAGTGCCAACTATGTGCCAAGGGCTATCTCACTTTTTGTGTGGTATTTCACTTGAAGAATAAAAGACGCATTGTAAAGAATAGTTGGATCCAGAATGAGTTAAATGGGAACAGGTCTCTGAAGGTGGAGGATGCGCAGCAGAGTTCAATCTTTAAGCCATCTGTCTGATCAGCTAGCCTGGGGGGTAGAGAAAATGGAGAGAGAACTCCTTGAGAATAGTCTTAGTACAGCTGAGGGGAAGATCTCTGGTCCCTGCTGAGTAGGGAAAACATGAAGTCAAGTACTACTTGTTACAAGGTGAACTTGACACCACAGAGTAAAGAATACATTAAAAAACAATCAGGTTGCCTAGAAATAAGTTTTCTACTCAGATTGAGATTGAGAGTAACTTCTTGGTTGATTGGAAATATGCTTTATAAACAAACTTGAATTTCATAAGAATTGATGAACTGATACTAAACCAGGGTGGAGCAACGGTTAACGAATAGAAACAACCCATAACGTTACTCAGGTTTTAGATATGTAATTGGGTCAAGCTTTCTTCTCCAAGGGATAAGGAAAGTTATTCCTACCTTTATTTTAATTTCAAAAAGAATTTACCATCTCCATAAATCCTGTGCTCCCAACATTTCAAAATTACTTCCCTTTGGTTAAATTAAAATAAACACCTTTAGCCTCTGAGCTGCCGAAAAGATCTTCCTCCTCCTTTGGATCCATAGATCAGTGCTATTTGCCTGATTGCCAATTTATTTATCCAATAAGAATTTATTAAAGACCTATAATGGGCCAGACACTGTGCTAGATGCAGGGAAAACAAGTTTACTTGGCACGTCAGCTTCCAAATAAGCTTCCTCCAGCTCTTTCCCATTTTCTGTGACATTAGATATTGGTCTACGTCAGTAACAGCTATCTTAAATAAAAAAGATGAGTAGAGCAGCTCTTGTGGCAGTGAATCCTTTTTAAAAGCCCAAAATGCAGGCATTTAGTTACTAAATGCTTTTCTTATGAAACTGCCTCAAATCAAGACAAGGTCAAACCAGCTGTCCTCTAAGGAAAGCTGTTACCCAAACTGACTGACTTTGACTTTGAGAAAATAGGAGTTTCTCTTCATGTATTTATTTCCTGGCAATCATTTATAAAGAAGTTACTATGGTCAAGGCACCAAGGAAAGTGCTGACATTAAAGGTGAAACTATGGATAGGATATAGACCCCCCTCTCAAGAAGATACAGCGTGTGCCCGTAAATGATCATGATGCAAAGTAGAAAGTGTTTTAAGAGATGAAAATACACAGAACTAACCTGAGTGCATAGACACAAAATTTCAATGTATATATTTCTATATGAGTATTATCCCTCTTTTGTTTATAACTATGTTAAGTCAGCATTCCTCTGTAAATTATTGTTCTCATTTCAGTATTGAGATGTAATTCAATCTGACGCGTACATGTCGGTGTAGAGACGGGAGAATGTAAATGCATCTGCCGAGTAGGCACAGATGGAATATGATGAGGGGCTTCAGCACGGTCTGAAATGCCGGCAGCTGCCGATGGGAAACAGGGAAGCAGACAGTTTGGTAGAGTGAATAGAGCAGCTCCTAGGAGAACTGAGGGTCTGACTCTCTATACGAGCACCAGTTATTCAAACCCTCTGAATCTTAGAGTTCTTACCAGTGAATCAGGGCAGGATGGTTTTTTTTTTTTTAAAGATTTTATTTTTTTCCTTCTTCTCCCCAAAGCCCCCAGTACATAGTTGTATATTCTTGGTTGTGGGTTGTTCTAGTTGTGGCATGTGGGATGCTGCCTCAGCGTGATTTGATGAGCAGTGCCATGTCCGCCCCCAGGATTCCAACCAACGAAACACTGGGCCGCCTGCAGGGGAGCGCGTGAACTTAACCACTCGGCCACGGGGCCAGCCCCCAGGGCAGGATAGTTTTGACTACAAGATATTTAAGTTCCTAGTCAGCTCTAGCCTCTTAAATTCCACTACACAAGTGGACTCTACGCACTCAATGCACCATGAGGCTTAGTCACCATTTTGTCTAGTACAGAGCTTGGGCTCACACAGATGCTCACAAAACACTGACTCAGTGAACGAATAAGTAATAGAATTGTTTGTGGGTGGCACTCTAATAATGCCCACCTCGTCCTCTAGGGTGACCAACCATCCTGATTTGCCAAGGACTTTTCCAGTTTTAGCCCCAAAGCTCTACTTGCTGGGAAAACATTCAGTCTCAGGCAAACCAGGATGGTTGGTCATACCTTCTCCCCACTTTCCCTATTTATGCTTCAGTTATGTCCATGATACCTGTAAACCTTACTTAAGCCCTTTGGGGATATTTATGACTAAAGACAATGCTTTAAAGGGTACCTTAAATTTAGGAATTTGTTTCTTTGTTTTGTTTATTCCCCCTAGAATAAATCAGACAATGGTAAAATACACATAGATTTTTCAATGTCTTTCCCCAATCATGTGGCAAGTGAGTCTTTCTATTTGCCAAAAACCATCATCCGCCTCAGTATGTTATGATGTGATAAAAACGCAGAGCATAAGGCTTCAAGTCATTCTTGGAATGTCTCTCCTGGATTCCAAGCCAAACAGGTATGATACACAAAATCCAAACTGACAGTGAACTAGGACGACCCGGTCACTGCCAGAGCAAAGATACCAGGACAGGAGGGAAAACCGACCTGGCAGTGGGAGAGCAGAGCCACGAGAGGAATCCAAAAGTGCATAGGAATCCAAGGGACCATTCTTTCTTTCTGTCTTTTTTTCTTTTTCTTTTAATTCCCACATGTATCCTGACCTTTAGCTGAACTGGGAGTGATTAAGGCAGTGCCATTCCCCAGTGACTACAAAATAAATGTCATACCAGTGCCACCCTTCCAGCTCTGAAAGATGCTGTCAACTCACAGACTTCACCCAGAGCTACAGCCAATCCAGTGGAGCATGAAGCAGTACTCTAAATGGAAAGCTACGCTGTAAACTAGTCCAGGTATCATGCTGGGCTTGCAAGCATCTTCACTCTATTTCACTCAGCTGGAGGCAGAGGAATTTTACTACCTCGCATCGCGGTCTGGCTGGATCCGGAAGGAGTATTTCTCCTGACGATAATAAAGGAGCATTTCATTTATCTGTATTCAGCTGGAGAAATTCTGTGACTATTGTGATTCCAGCTTTTATCTATAAGCATTTTCAGTATAATAGAGTAACTATACTTTTAGCAAGGCAAGTCCAATGAAAGAAACATATATGCGTTTCAGTGCTGGAGGGGAAACTACCTGCTGGATTTAGTAAGAGAGAGTGTGTCTCTCTGCATGTATACTGTACTTTAAGGGATTCTCCACCATCATTTCTCATGAGATGCAGCTCCGTCATATTTTGCTTTTCTGTCCCATTGAGGGATTCATTCATTTATTTGTTCAAAAATATACTGGGCACCAGGCACTTAGACAATGGAGACAGAGCAAGGAACCAAACAGACAAAATCCCTGTTTGTCATGGAACTTATATACTGGAGTCAGGAGAAAGACAATAAGCAGGTAAGGAAAATAAGTGGCCAGTTAGAAAGTGATAAGTGATTTGGATAAAAATAAAACAGGGAAGGGGAGAGGGGAACAGCTGTGCTTTTTCTAGGGCTGGATTTGAGCCACACTTGAGAGGGGGCCGTCATCTTTCAGAAGCCCCATGCTTTTTATTACTCCTTTATAACCACATAACTGCTGCGGGAGTTTAAGTGATCGGGTTTGGGGTTTTATTTAGATATTGCACAAAGCAAGAGATATTATTAGAAGGATTTCGATCAAAGAGAAGCAACGGTAATTATCAAAGTGGTAGACATTCATTCAAAATGCCAGCCACGTAGTTCATTTCTACCCAGTCCAGAGCAGCAGAAAGATCATGGAATCTGTGGTCAAGCTACACTGCTCTTGCATTTTGACTCAGCAGCATCAGCTCTCTGTGACCTTGGAAGCATCATTTTAATCACCCTGAACTTTACTTTCTTTATTTCCGCTAAGGTATAATAATTTATTCCATGCTTACAGAGACTATTGTGAAGATTAAATACGATAATAGATGACAAACTTTCAACATTCAATGGATGCTCCTCATTGTGATGTGTGATGTATCACACTCCTTTTCCATCTTCGGAAATGGACTGACCAAGACTCAGGTAAATAAGAAATGATTGTAAAGGTTAATAACTGACTTAACTGCAACAGAAGGACTGAAGGTCTCAGAAAAATGGGATGCTTCCACACATTTCTGGATGTAAGACAGAATCAGAGGTGACAATCTAGAATTGTGTCCTCTCTGCATGCTTGCAGGGCAAAGGAAAACACAAGTGAGTTATGGTGCCATTGAAGCGAAGGCCTTCACAACTTATCTCATTCTTTGTAGCCTGTGTGGTACTGAGAAACCCCAAACTGAGAAGTGAATAGGCATTCATAACCCAGATCTGCCGTGGGCCCTGAGAGGACCCGCTTCAATCTGAAAGAGATATTTTCATCAAGTATTTCTAAAGCAGAAGCATACAAGAGCAGGAAAATTGAGTTTCAGCGGCTACAAAAAGGAGAATTTTGATTCTTTTCTTTTAAGGAAAAACTAATATGTTTCTCATTTCTTATCTTTTTAAGGAAATGTTATCTTTTTTAATTGGTTAGTTAAATGCACTCAAGTATTCTTACATTGTAGTGACCTCAGGCCAAAGCTGCAATGTAAAGAATCATGGCTTCCGTTAAATTACTGATTAAGGAGCATGAGGCCAGGTGTTCACAAAGCTTCTGCCTGCTTCTTCCAAAGGGTGAAGGGAGAAAGGGGCAGTACATTTGCAACAGAGAAAGTGGAAATGCCTTTGGAAACACAGAAAATGTGCAGGTCCTAATTAGAAAAGGATTGCCGGTTGACAGGCAGCATGACCAATTGTCCAGGTGTGGCCAGGACCAAGAGATTTCCTGAGATGTGGGACTTTCTCTGCTAAAATAAGAAAGTTACAGGCAAACTGGGATGACTGGCTACACTATGACAGCATTCACTGGTCACGTTTGGAGGCTGGGGATGTGACAGAGTGGGAGCAGCAGAGCGGGCAGATGCTGAGAAATGGAGACGGGCCTTGATCTGAGTTTTATTGGCAAGAATTTTATTTTTACGTGGTTTTCTTGACTATAGAATTTTTTGTTTTTTTATTGAGATATAATTGACATACAATAAAATTCACCATTTGAGGCACACAATTGAGTGATTTTTAGTAACTCACAAATTATGCAACCATCACCACTATTTAATTCCAGAACTTTTTCATCATCCCCAAAAAAGAAACCCTGTATCCATTAGCAGTCACCTCCCATTCCCCTTTTCCTTTAGCATTTTAAAGGAAGGTGATTTGAATTTTATGCATCTTGGAGGAAAGGATAAGTATTAATACACCAACAGAACCCGGAGTATACTGGGGCTTAAGTAATCTTTTGGCGTGTGACGTAACCACAGGTGAAAAGGGAAAAATCAACCCGAATCCTTTACAGGGCAATCTCTTTACTCTCATTTTCCCAAAATTCACTGCTGATTAGGAAGTAACCTGATGGGAACAACGATGTATGAAAAGCTTGGAAAAAGTATAGTCATTGTTACGAAATCAGTTTTTATTATCTCTTCTTCAGAAAATCTCAGTATTTTCAGGAGTTTATTATCATTCTCTATCTCATTTCATTTCCCTAGAAATAATTTGAAACTAGAAATTAGAACGATTAGATTGGTTCATAGCCTTATTTTATGTGGTCTCTTTTTTACTTAATTAACCAATTAAGGAGTATGCATTTTATTCATCTTTTTCACCAGAAGTGATTGCTCATCATATTTTTGAAAATGGGAATATTTTACTTTAAAGAAAAGCTATCAGGAAACTTTTTAGTTAGTTGTGTTTCTCTCATGTCAACGTCTGCTCTCTATTTATTCTTGGCTTGGGAAAGCAGTCACTTAATTTGAATTTGCCTTAACCAGACTTTGCTGAATATTACCAAACCCTCGCCAATGGCCATGTTTGCTTGTTGTTCCACAATGATAGATGGAAAGTTCCTGGACTTCTGGACTCTGGCAGTCATACAGAAACATAAACAGGAGAAAGTTATCAAAGAACACTGGACAGTTTAATTGTTTATCATAAACTGTTGGCTTCAAAAGCAAAACATAATTGTCCAGACCATAAATCTAGAGTTTGTTACCTTAAGTAAAAGTACCATCAACCACCCATTGGCAGGAATCTCAATTGTTAATTACAGTTAGTAGGAATAAATTTTCACTGAGCCATCCTTATGTTCTCACTAGATCCTGTTTGTGACTCATAGCCCACATGTGAAAGACAACTGACCTGTGTTGGTGGGAAGAGCTAAGGCATCTGGACTATATGTGGGTTTAATGTGTGATCTCATCCACACTAGAACCAGGTTCTAAAGAAATGAGCTAACCAGGCATAGACTAAACCGGCAAGAAACAAAACATGTGCCTTGGTCTGAGATAGGAGTTTTACCCTGGGATTCACAACCCCTCAATGATTTAGGGGTCTATTGATGGGCTTTAGGAGATCTGTGAACATCGTAAAGTAGGAGGCAAACAATGTCCTTTTTTTTGGCAGAGAAAGGAGTCGCAGCTTCTTATCAGACTCCCAAAGTGGTATATTACCCAAAATAGGTTAAAAATGATCGCCCTTGAAGAATATAACTAACACAGTTGATTATACTTTCTACTAAATGATCTTCCTCCATAAATAAGGATTTATAGTTTGCCTGCTTGGAATTATGTCCCAAGTCTGAGTCAATGATAAGTAAATTTTTCTGTTTATAGATTTACAAATGAATGTACATTTCCATCTTTATTGTACACTCACTGTATCAGTCAGAATTTGGTCAGAGAAGCAGAAAAACTCAGCGATTTGGAATAAGGGATTTATCATAGGGATTAGACTTTTACGCAATTGTAAAACAGGTGGAGAAGTCTATGTAAAGCTATTGCTTTTGTATCTAGCGTTGAGTCTGAAGTTGCCAGGCTGGCAGATGTGAAAAAAATCCAGATGTAAAAGTATAACAGAGTTATAAGCAACTGGAACCCACATCTATCTCAAGTTGCCTTCACCTGTGATAATGCAAGGGACCCGCAGGTGAAGCTGGCATCCTTCACCAAAAAACTATATATGACTCACATAGAGGTTGAATAAGGAAATTCACCAGGAGATCCAGCACTTTGGAGAAGCTGCAGAAGAAGATGCTGCGGGAGCTGGAGAACTTAGAGGCACAGATGTTGCTCCAAATCCACAGTGAGCCAGCAGATCAGCAAGAATTATACAAACTGTTCAGTTTCTGGTACCCTACACTGACCTTTAGAATGTAGAAATAACTGTTGTTTCACACCCACCCTGGTGGTTGTGTTTATTTGAACTTTTTAAAGCTGTAATCAATGTCTCATTAAGCAAAAGCCACTGTGGAACCCTTAAGTACAGCATTATAAATATGGAAGAATGAGCAAGAGGTAGTATCTAAGATTAATAAGAGATTAATATCTATGGTAAACAAAGCTATCCAAGAAATCAACAAAAGAGAACAATAAACACAATAGAAAAATGGGTAGAAGATGTTAAATGACAATTCACAGAAAAAAAATAATTGTTAATATTTCAGTGCTCAGATACAATGGTAATCAGGGGAATGCAAATTAAAACAGTAAGATACTACTTTTATCTTATGGATTAGCAAATATTAGAATGCTATATATTGATGAGGACATGAAGCAGGAACACTCATGCACTGCTGGCAGGGGGTAGACAGGTGTAGCCATACTGTAAAGCACTGTGGGAGTACTCACCTGAGTCAAGACGGCTGACCCAACAATGCTCCTCAGGGTTCATATCAAAAAAGAAATTCTCACAAAAGTCCACAATCATTAGATTATCAAGGGTGTTCATTTTGATGTTTACTCAAGTAGATAGTCGAAGGCAATATATGAGCCCATATCTAGTTAAATAAATAAGAAAAATATAGTGGACATATATCACAGAATGTTTTCCAGCAGTTAGAAGCACAACTAGGTGCACTCTCATAACATGATAGCTATTGAAAAGCCAGTGTTTAATGAAAAAAGTAAAAATAACTTAACCCTCTGCTCTTATGGATTGTAAAATAAATACACATTCATAAATGAATAAATTAGTAAAATTAAGCATAAGTGTTTTTAAGAGTATCTAGGCATACAGAGAATTTTATCTGCTGCAACTATTTCTCTGAGCTCCAGTAAGCCCTTTACCACACCACAGAACTCAGGAGATTTTCTGGTTCCATGGTCACCCAGCCTCAAAGACAAACTGGGTTTTCAGGTAACAGAGAGATTCTAGTTAGCTTCCAAGACAGGCATGTTGAAAAATGAAGTATATAATTTCAATTTCAAAAGAAAAGACAAGTTAGATAAAGTAGTATTGATGTAGAAAATATGAATGCTTTATAATCATAATTCTAAATTTAATATCTTATGGTTTATAATTTAAAAATCATGATATACAACTATAGGTAAGAAACCGCGAGGAAAGAGAACATAGGCAGACAGCAGGGGTGAGAGGAATGGGAACCGTCTTGGCGTCATTCCCTTTAAAACAGAAAGAGCTCTTCTGTTGAGTGGACCAGATAAGATGACATTTCATTTCCTACAGGACAACTCCGTTCTGAGGTCTCTGAGCTCCTTTACAGAGTCGGGTTAGCATAGGATTTTGCATCCTATGACATGGTTGGCCCTCTACAGCTCTTTATTGTATGTATTGAAAATACTGTCACAGGAAAGGTAGACAATTGGGTGAAATTTTAGATTATGCTTTTATAACATCACTTGAATGACATTGTGTTAGACAGAACTTACTCATATAGTAACTTGTCAAATATTAGTTGAATGTCTACAATATGTCACATATTCAACTAGACCTCAGATTTTAAAGAAATTGATGCAGTGCCTGTGGTAGTTAGAACAGTGGCTGCCTTCCCCTACCCTCTCCCCAGCCCCTTCCCCTGCCAGAGATGTCCACATCCTAACCCCTGGGCTCTGTAAATAGGTTATCTCCCCCGGCAAAGGGACTTTGCAGATGTGATTAAATTACGAATTTTAAAATGGGAAGATTATCCTGGGTTATCTAGGTGGATCCAATCTAATCACAGAGCACTTATAAGGGGAGAGAGAGGCAGGATAGTCAGCGGCAGAGAAAGAGATGTGAATGTGACCACAAAAGCAGAGGTCAGTGTGGGAGAGAAATTTGAAGATGCTACTGGTGTTGAAGACTGAGGAAGGGACCACGAACAAGGGACTTAGGCAGTTTGTAGAAGCTGGAAAATGCAAGGGAACGGATTCCCTCCTAAGGCCTCCAAAAGGAATACAGCAGAGCCAACGTCTTGATTTCAGCCCAATGAGACTCATTTCTGAATTCTCACCTCCAGAACTCTAAGATAATAAATACTTTTTAAGTCAATAAATCTGTGAGAATTTGCTATAGCAGCAATAGGAAATTAATACAGTCCTTCAATTTGAGAAATTTCTGAAGCATTGAGGGAGATTAGCAAGTAAACATTCAGAATACCCAGTATTAAGTTCATTGATAGCTTTTTTTTCCTGATTCTGACTTTCTTTTTTTTTTAATTTTTATTTTTTTCAGATGTACATCATATTTCGAATTCTGTATACATTACATCATGTTCACCACCCGAACACTAATTATAGTGCATCCCCTCACATGCGACCCTAATCACCCCTTTTGTCCTCCCCCCTCCCCGCTTCCCCAATGGTAACCACCAGTCCAATCTCCAATGCTATGTGTTGTGTTTTTTTTTTTGTTATTTTTATCTTCTACTTATGAGTGAGATCATATGGTATTTGACTTTCTCCCTCTGACTTATTTCACTCAGCATAATACCCTCAAGGTCCATCCACGTTGTCGCAAATGGCCGGATTTCGTCATTTCTTATGGCTGAGTAGTAGTCCATCGTGTATAAACACCACATCTTCTTTATGCATTCGTCCCTTGATGGGCACCTAGGTTGCTTCCATGTCTTGGCTATTGTGTATAATGCCACAATGAACATAGGGGTGCAAGTATCTTTATGCCTTTGTGTTTTCATGGTCTTTGGATAAATACCCAGCAGTGGAAGTAATGCACCAGATCATAGAAAACTATTTATCTCTGAGTGGGCATTCCTAGAAAGCTTACAAACATAGGCTCAGACCTGAAGGAGAGTTAGAGTTGGCTGGCTGAAGAAAAAGAAGGAAGGGAGGAAGGGAAGGAGAGACGGAGGGAGGATAGGGGTCAGGAGTAGGACACTCAAGTAAGCAGCAGAATAAAATTATGACACTCCTAAAACAGTAAAGAGCTCAGGAGTGCGGGCCCTTAACCACTCTACCTCCCATCATAACCCTCTCCTCCCAGGAATGCAGTTATTTTTTTCCCTGGATGTTAGTGGCTCTGATAACTGTCCCCATTCTGTAAGAGGAACAGCCGAAAGGCAGTGACAAATAGACAAGCAGCATCTAATTATTCAGGAAGAGGCATCCTTGCATTGAAGCTGACACAAAGTGTCATACATGGTACTAGGAAGTCTCAAATGATAGATGCTTTAAATATGTAGAAGGTTTGGCTGATTTGCAATTTTAAATATTTTTTTCAAATACATTCTTACTTTTTATTATGTTTAATCTAAAAACTGCATAATCTGCCTTCTGGTAATAAGTAGATAACAGGGTGACTTTGGAGTGAATCTGTGCAGAGATTTGGATGAACAGTTTCTGTCGCCCTCACGGCACATCAGGAACAAGGGCATCCCCATTGTATCAATTCCTAAAGGAAAATCACTGTAAATTAAAACTATATGGTATGGGCTTTTCTTCCCAGAGAATAGCAAAATTAAGTTGAAGAGCCTATTTTGACAGGATTTAAAAGTAAAATCACATTGTATTTCATAGCAATCAAATATATAATTTAAAAAGTTCACTTAAAGGGCTCTTACTACTCAACATGGTACAGCTAGTGCCTTTAGGATGATTAAGAAGCTTTATCACTACATATTCGGAACCACCACAATATTTCCCACTATTTCAGAATTCAGTGGAGGTGTTTCTTCAGATGGCATTCTAAACATAGCTTATGTACTTCCTCAGAGTTCCCGCCCTCCACCCCCCGCCCTGAGCAGGGTCTCAAATCACATGAAATTGCACAATACTCTAAGTGGATATATTATTTGAAGATAAATGATAAATTGAAGTCAAACTACCCTGTTTCTAGCATATTCTATAATATCCTAAGTGGTATTGGATCACAGTAATCCATAACAATGACTAGATTTGTAACAATCTTAATTATCCCAAAGACAAGTTTGAAAGTATTAAAATAAAATTCTGAGTACTATCTTTGCATGGTAACACAAGTTTATTCAACAAAAGCCTTAATCAGGAAAACTCTACTTCTTTATCTTATTTGTGTATTTATTCTACTCTTCCAGCTTAAAAGAGGCAATACTATTTTCTTTTTTTTTTGTTTTTTAAGGATTGGTACCTAGGCTAACAACTGTTGCCAATCTTTTTTTTCTTTCTGCTTTATTTCCCCAACCCCCCGCCGTACACAGTTGTATATCTTAGTTGCAGGTCCTTCTAGTTGCGGGATGTGGGACGCCACCTCAACATGGCGTGACGAGCGGTGCCATGTCCGCGCCCAGGATCCAAACCCTGGGCCGCCACAGGGGAGTGCGCGAACTTAACCACTCGGCCACGGAGCCAGCCCCTATTTTCTTTTTAAGAATTCTGGTACTTCTGATATATTTCCCATCTAATTAAACAAGACACAACCACAAAAGCTTGTAAGAATATCCCTCAGTTGTATTATATAGACTGTTCAGTAATTAAATGTTCATTAAATAAAAGATGGTCCTTTAGACTCCCATAGGCCTACTATGAAGCGAAAATTTTTTCAGCTGAAAAAAGAGAAATTTTACCTTTATTTTAGAGTTCTCCAAGAAAGCTTTTTCACTTGAAAATTGAATTGTGTAATAACATAATATTAGAAAGGACATTGCCACAGTGGGCTATTTATTTCTGCCAAAAGACTTCTTAAGATGTCTTCCCAGGGGATGTTGTCTTGTACGCCTGTATAATTCCAGCACCGAATAAATCCTTTCAGTAGGGACAATAATGGCCATTGTGGTTGTATTGCTACTCTGGTAATTAATTATTTTTCCCTTGAAGATTTTTTGTTTACCTGAGTATTAAGAGGACTGATGGCTTGGACGGCAGTTCGGAGGACCAGGAGTTTTATTGTTGTTGTTGCTGTTTTGTTTTGTTTTGCTTTGCTTTTAGGAGTTTTGCATTAGTTAGAATTAGTTGCATTAGTTAGAATTTCCAATCTTCATGCAGAAGAATATCTTTATGCCGCTGCACTTGGATTTGTCTTTAATTTTTAAAGTCAACAGATAAATTGTCTCCTGGCCTGAACGTTAAGTACCATTAACATCAGACACAGAGGGGCCCTTTGTGTGGCCAGCTAGTATCACTTAATAAGAAGAAAGAGCATAATGTTACAATATAGGTGAGTCTAGGTAGAGACACTTTACAGGTTAAAATATTCATATAAATGAAAAAATATGAAGAGAAATATTTCATGTAAATCTTGAAAGTAAATTTTCAAAACATCTGAACCACTCAGTCTTACCCTCTGCTCCACAATGATGACTCTCAGAGACATCTGATGCTTTATGAATAATAATTAAATACCGCAGTTCACAAATAACATCCAGGAGTTTCTGAAATTCAACAAAGTTCTTACTTGTCACACCCAATCAGTTAAGTTCTCTGAACTCTCATGTGTTCCTGCATTCATTGCATTCCCTTGTGTTAATATTTTTTAAGGCAATTTTATAACTGTGCTGTATTTGGCTTAGAAGTGTCCAGAATTTTACAGGAATGATAAATATTTTAAAATTCAAGGATCAGCTTCTATAATTCTAAAAGATTTTAAATGAATCTTGACATACAAGATCCATTTCTAAAGTCAAAATATTAGTTATAACATTCCAGATTAACACAAGATATTCTTTCACAGAGTTCTATTAATGGATTGCCTAATGTCATGGTCACTTAAATGAGTACTATTCTTCAGATAATTTTCTCTTTATTGATTTTCTTTCAACATTCATGTTAATATAAATGTCTTCCTTTCAGAATTTCCAAAAGTTTGCAGCTTAAAAAGTAGGTATGAGTTCAACGTGGCAAAGAAGTGACAGCATATCTCTACCATGACACTAGTTCTCAAATGTGGTGTCACAACGTCACGGTTCTGCCATATGTTGTAAGGACTTTTATTAGCGATAAAGTACTGAAAAGATATTGGTTCTTTTGGTTGACACAGTTTCTTCGTTCACAGTGGCTTTCTACTTTGTGACCTTTAAAGAAATCTTGAGAATTGCTCAGGACCTGTCCCGTTGTGTGGAATATCAGTATATAGAGTCACCTAGAAATAGGTTCTAAAATCAGCTCAAAAGGTGAAAATCATGCATGGTCAGATGAGCCCTGACAGTCACTTAATCAAGCATCTTATGGGAGATACACATTTCTAATTAAGTCTGACACAGCCATGTTTTCTCCTGCATGGGATCAGAAAGCGTTTTTTTCTTCAAATGAACAGTAGATGAGATGGTTGACTTGCGTTCGAGATCCATCTGATACTAAAACTATGTCTTTTGAAGGACTAGAGCCACTCTTAGCCTGACACGATGTTCACACTTAGAGAGGCAGAACTGAGACCAATAGAAGGAAAGCTGGATTCCTCAGCCTGCAATCATCCCCAGGGCACACACAGTTTAAGCAGAATAGCTAACTGAACCCACTATGGTATTAACTTATTATTCTTCCCTCTGTTAAGTTAATTTCACTTAAGGTAAATACCCTGTGATGCACTTGTATTTCTGATTGTCAGTATAAATCATTTCATGTCCCATATTCCAGACGTAAGATGCAACTTCTCTTATGCTTATATCAGGATCTCCTTTGAAAATAATATGTACAAGGTGTTTGCCTGAGGATTGAGTGTATTCTTCAGAGATCTTCAGAAGGTGAACACTGTCAAGGCAGATCAGGGTACACATCTTGAACTATAGTGGGACCGTGTACTTCCTTGTAATAAATCCTTTTATGTCAGTGGTGATGAGGCAAATTCAATTTGCATTCAGAAATGACACATTTCACCTTTCATCACGTAAAGTAGTCTTTTTGTGAAATCACAAAATTACGTCTGTATCTCTCTTTCTGTCACTTCTGTCTTTATCTCTAATCACTTCTTCAGTCAGAAAACAAAGGGAAAGTATATAATTAGATTTAGGAGGCATTTCCCAGATGTAGCTGTCACAGAAATGTTACAGCAACCTTGCAACATTTGTAATACTGATTGCTCAGTGTTTCCACAAGCTTCTTTTTCCTATTTTATTTTTTAACCTTTTCACTTTCTAAAGTTCTTGTTGGACCTGACTCTATATTACAATGTGAATACACTATCCATTGCCTTTGCCAAACAAGGGAGTACTTTTCTTTCCGAACAACACCCTGCATTTGATTTTTTGTGTTTATTTCCAAGGATAAATATTATCTAAATTAGAGGTCCAGAATGATTAAAAAGTTAAACGAAGAATGAATAAATTTTTTTCCTCATGAGACATAGCAAGAGCATCAGCAAGAATGAAGAATGTATGTGCCCAGCAGCCCAAAAAGGGACTGTGGAAGAAGGAATAGAGATTAAGAGCATAGGAGACAAATTAAGGTAGAAATAATATACCCAAGTTCTTCTTTCATAAAGTGAAATGATAAGCTCTGCACAGAAATCTTTTTTTTTCTTTCTGAGCATTGCATTCCTGGAATGCTTCACTTAAAAGTTGTTTTACCAGAGGCTGGTACGCTAGAAACTGACGTACGATTACGACAGTGCAACGTATTTGTCATTGGTAAAAGAAACGTCACTACAAAAGTAAAGGGCTAACTTGAATTGATAGGTAATCAGTTTTCTTTTTAATTACAATTAACTTTTACTTCGAAGATGGTTAAAGTTTGTATTTTCTTTATAGACTTCCTGAATTTTGAAATGCGTAAACTATAAAGCTATTAGTAATTAAGGGTAAAAAGCAAGTAAATGTAATCAAAGGCTATTTACAACTGTTTTAATAAATTAGAATAATTTTTACAGAAAAATTATATTGTGCTTTTTGAAAGTGCACACAACATAAATCATATCACGATAGAAGAGAGTTGACTCTGTGAGAACTGCTGTAAATTTACAGCCACAGGGATTAAAGTCTGCCCTTTACAAACTCTGTTCCTGATTTCAGTGTTTTCCTATACAAATTTCCACATAAAACAAAGATGTTTACATGTTAGTGATAACTAAGAAAGACAAATGCTGAGTTTAAGCTTATGAAATCAGTGCTGTACTTGCTATTGCTTGGAAATAACTCAATGTAAACTTCTTAGTGTTGTGAAAACCATAATTCACATTACTGCAGATTAAAATCGCAAGTCTATTTCTCTTTAAGGTGTACATATATACTTCAAAAGACTACCATGGGGCTTACATTTTTGACCCTCTACAGACTTCAGAACTAAAATGATATGAGAGTTAGTGGAAACATATTTCTTAACCCATCCACCAAACACCATTTTTTGCAGTGGCAAAGCTTTAAGCATATAAAATGCTGATCGAGAATTCTAAGAAAATATCCAAATCATATTAAATTGGGACATACCATCAGTGAAAAGCAAACAGAATTCTTAAGCCCTAAAGTTAGGGAATCTTTTCTTTATTGATGTGCTAATTTAGGAACACTTCAGTCTAGAGTTTTGTAGACTGTAAAATTGTTTCCTGTTTTAAAAAAATGTTTTGTTCAAAGGATTCTTGACTTTTGGTCATTTCTTACAATGCCTAAATGTATTTGTTTGTTTGTTTTTCTGGCGACAGTTTTCCAAATCCCTATACTTGAGTATTGCTACATATTACTTTATAACACAAGAGGTAAAGAGGCCCAACATCACAGAATCTTTGCTTTATTTCTGAAGTCAACAAATATATCCGTTATCTCAATTGTGTCAATCTGTCAACTGGTGCAGTGAACTATTCTAAGGGCCTCCCTTGGGTAGAGGATTTGTGAATAAGCATGACAGTTTCAAGACTCTTAAAAGGTATTATTCTAAGGCATTCTATGAAGATCTAGAATCATAGACACTGACAAGATTGTGAGTAATGTACAAGAATTATATTTGTGCAAGATTCAAATCAGTTGAGCATATTGCTTTGAATCATTTCATATTCAACTTTTGACTTTTCAGGTTAACTCTTATTTCCCTTTTCAGGAAGGTTGTTCCTTGAATTTTCCCATCTATGATGAAGGACTTTTGATCAGTATTAAGTTCAGTGTAGGCATGTCTCAGTCCTCATCATATTGTGCCTTTCTTCGTGCCTGTTCCTCTAAACAAAAATTAGAATATTATTTGGTTTTAAACAAAAATCCCCTTAAAGTTTGGTAAGTCATACCACAACACCATTGCCACTAAATATAACAAATAGAACTGTACATGATTTTAAGAATTATTCATGTTATAATTAATTATGTTCTTTTCTGTTCGATGTTGGTCCTTCTTATTCCACAATTATAACAACAATATTCTGGATGAGTTTGAATTTGTTTTTTTAATAAATTTTAAATAATTTATTGGTATTTGGGGAAAAGAGCAGTTTCTAGTATATTATCAAAAAAAAACCGAAACCTCAAAATTGACTTTAGTAGTGTCATTGAAATGTTTCAGGAAGAAAAGAAAAGACTGTGATCAACATGCCTGAAATGTGCTTTTAATGTGGAGTGAGATGGATAATTAATGTGATTGATAAGGCATGCCACCCTCTTAGGAAAAAGACACCTTTCTTTCAGTAGATGAGGTACTTCTTGTATTCTGTTTACATTCAAACGCTAAATAAAGATAACATTTTTATCACAGGTGTGTTTGAATTTGCATAAACTGTGGGATGAAATACCTAAATCATTTTAATAAAAAGAAAAGTAGGACATACCAGAATTAAAGTTGAGTATATAATTATCATGTTTGCCATATTTTTGGTGACATGAAGTAAATAACTATGTTTAGATGTACATCTGTTTCAAGTAACACAAAACAGTGCTACTGCTGAAAATATTCTTTGAGTGCACTGAATTCTGAAGAACATAACTCTTTCTTAGATTTCTCAATGCAGCCATCTATCTCAGATGTTTAGCTTTGCCATTCTGACTTTAAAAAACCACTTTTAAATCTAGCATATCTTTGTTTTTCTCAGGATGGATTCATTCCCCTTGGAAAAAACACTTTTTGTCTTCATGCTTTCCCAAGCCTGATGATAACTAATGACATATTATTATTATTATTAATTATTATTACTGCTGCTACTACTACTTCACCTAAAGGAAAAGAAAAATTCATTACATTTCCAATTCCTTCCTTTCATCCTTAGGCAGTTCCTAACCTTGTTCTATGATTCTTTGCTTTAAATGTTAATCAGAAACTTCCCTGTGATTGCTGTATGAGTCCAGAGAAATAAGATTATTCCAAATTCTAAGTTATCGCATCCATGGCCAAAGTAGCTTTGGGGTTATTTGCCGTCCTCATTGACCTAGCAAAGTTTTTACTCATTATTCATATATAGACTTGGCCTTCTTTTCATTCTCAAAGGTCTGCTTAGAGCATGCACCTTTGCAGTTTTCCATATCTTTCAAGGTAATTGGACACTGTCATTATTATTCAAGGAAATACACGAATGTCAGTGAAATTCTAACCTTTGTTTACAAATGAAATGTAACCCATCACTATAGCAAGAAACTTATTTTAAACTTAGTTTTTAAGAGTTCCCCAAAATTCTTTATAAGATACTGTGCTTTCCTAACTTGTACATTTTTAGGAGCCAGAGAAGCCATAAACCAGCTCTTAGATGAAAAGTTCATCTTTAGATAAAAGTAAAAATAGTTAACTATACTTCAATTCATTGCATGATTTTTTTCATATTCTCTATATTCTATCTTCAAATCAAATTCTTCCTCATTTTCCAAATATTTTGATGAGTTAGAACTCATCAAGTTAAAGAAAGCGTCTATGTGTCTGTTAGGTCATACCATGTACTCTGTAGCATAGAGGAGGCGAGGGGTGCAAAATAGAAGCCCTTCCCTTACATGCTCTTGTAAAAAATATTAATTCAACCTTTATAAATGTGATGTAACTTTATAAAGGGCATACAAAATGAGAATCATATTGTATCGTTAGATGCTGATTAAATTCTAATTAACAGTTATAAAATATGTGCAAGGGAAAGAGAATAATAATAGAATGGACAGCTCTGTACCCACAACACTATTTGATTGATTGATTGATTTTTGGTGAGGAAGATTGGCTCTGAGCTAATATCTGTTGCCTATCTTCCTCTTTTTGCTGAGGAAGATTAGCCCTGAGCTAACATCTGTGCCCATCTTTCTCTATTTTGTATGTGGGACACTGCCACAGCATGGCTTGATGAGCAGTGTATAAGTTCGCACCCAGAATCTGAACTAGCAAGCCCTGGGCAGCTGAAGTGGAGCGCATGAACTTAACCACTATGCCACCAGGCCCGCCCCTCGATGCTATTCTAAATAGAGGGTATTGCCTTCGTCTTTGAAGAACTCTACATACCTCTCCCACTGTCCACTTCCCTCCTGGTTCAGATGTAACCGCTCTCATAAATTTATCATCACTCCCTTTTTAAAAATAGTTTCGCCACATTTTTTGAATCCCTAAACAAGGTATTATTTAATTTTTGAATGTTTTTGCATATGATACAAACAGATATTTTACTGTATTTTCTGCAGCTTATTCTTTTAGTATTTTGTTCCTGAGCTATCCATATTGTTAAAAAAGCAAAAAAAAAAACTGTAGCTCATTATTTTCACTACAGTATAGTTATCATATTGTACAAATAAATCACAATTTACTTATCCATCCCACAAAGGATGAGTTTTTGAATTGTTCCCAGCTCTTGCTATTATAAACCATTCTATTATGAACATTCTGGTTCAAATTCCTGGTGCACATATGCCCAGGTTCTTAAACCATTTCATGTTATGAAGACTTTTGGCAATTCATAGAAATCTATGATGGCTTTTTCATAACAAGTTATAAAGAATTAGACATTTTATACATTTTAAATAAGTAAAATAAAATACATAGGGTTAAAATAAAAACAATTCAAACATACAATTAAAATATTTTTCCTAAATGTATGTTATAGCAATGAATGCTCTTCTTTATTAACCCATTAAATAATAAAATCTAGCAGTGGTATAAGTACTGCCATAATTTCAAGGAAAGGATCAGCATAAACTATATTTGGGAATGTTGCAATAACTATAATGTGATAAAACTGTATAATTTCGGTGGTGATAAATCCTAGGTATTGTTAATACAACTATAGATTGTTCCCTTCATTCATAATTGAAGGAAATGCTAACTTTCAGTTAAAGATTAATAAAAGTAAAGATGAAATGTTTTTTCCCATGTAAGAGCATACACTCTGTGAAATCTATCCACGTACATTTTGAGGGTTCGAGGGTATCAGTCAAAAACTCCTGACCATGAAAAGAATTTTACTAAATGATGCCAAATTATTTTCCAAAGTTATTTTTTCCAAAATCATTTTTATCTATACCCTCACAATCACTATATAATAAGAGTTTTCATTATTTCACATCTTTTCAACACTTGATATTATCAGACGTAATTTTTGTCCATCTTGTTGAAGTAAAATGGCATCTAGTGATGGCTTTAGTTTGCATTTCTGCGATTTTTATGATATTGTAAATCTTATTATATGTTTATTAACCATTTGTGTTTCTACTTCTGTGAAATATCTGTTCATGTTTTTGTCCATTTTTCTTGTTGAGTTGTAAGAGTTCTCAATGTTGCCTGGAAAGAAATGTTCATTGTTCACATCTCTTGAAAAAGTTTGTCTTCATTTTTGCAGTGCTTTCTGATATTTAAAAGTTGCTCTTTTTAACGTAATCAAAATTACCAATCTGTTATTGTTCTTAATTTTAGTCTTGAGATATCCATCCCAACTTTAGACATAAATATAAGTTTATGTGCTGTCTTCTGTAAGGGTTTCCTTTTATATTTAAGCCTTTAATAACCAGTGGTGTATTTGAGACAGCTTGTGCTGGCTTGCAAGAGCCAATTATTACATTTTCAGAAATTTGGGGAACTGGCTGACACTACATTGGTAGTTTGAAATGGGCCATGATGAAAATACCTAAACATGGAAATTGCAAACACTAAAAGTCAGAGTTTCTTTGTTTATTTGTTTGAGGTTTTTTTTTTTTTTTTTGAGGGCGATATCTGGTTTTAAACATTTATCACCACACTTCTGTTCTTATTCCATCTGGAATTGATTTTTTTTTATAGTCATCATTTGTTGAAAAATTCATCTTTTCCCTATTCATCTGGAATACCAACTCTGTCATAAATCAGTATTTCATACATACTTCTGTCTGTTATTGAGTTCTCTGCTACATTGATGTATTTTTATATATATTCATCAATATCATGCTGACTTAGTTACTATAACCATACCGTGATTCTAGATATTTGAAAAGGCAAGCAATCCCAAATTGTTCTTTCTTACGAGTATTTTGTTTATTTTTACCTTTGATCTTCTACATAAAATTGAAAGTCATCTCTCAAGTTTCACAGAACACTCTGTTAGAATTTCTACTAGAATTATATTAATTCTAGAGACCAATCTGAGGATAACTGAATAGTTTCAATATTAAGTTTTCCTACCATTAACATAATACTATTGACGTAGATCTTTTAAAAATAGCTTAAAATAAAGTTTTGTAACTTTCTTATAATGAACTTGTACATATTTTTTTAAAGGTTTCTTTGTTTGTTTTGGTAAGCAAGATTGGCTGTGAGCTAACATCTGTTGCCAATCTTCCTCTTTTTTTTTCCTCCCCAAAGCCCCAGTACAAAGTTGTATATCTTAGCTGTAAGTCATTCTAGTTCTTCTATGTGGGTCGCTGCCACAACATGGCTTGTTGAGTGGTGTGTAGGTCCACACCCAGGATGGGAACCAGCAAACTCGAGGCACCCGAAGCAGAGTGCATGAACTTAACCACTCAGCCACGGGGCTGGCCATAAGAACTGGTACATATTTTTGTATGTATTAGTGACATTTTATTTTTAATGTTATGGGTATGTTTATTAAATTATACCTACTAATAATTTTTCCTAGTGTATATAAATGCAATTAATTTTTTTTTTTGCTTTTTCTCCCCAAATCCCCCCAGTAGATAGTTGTACGCTTTTAGCTGTGAGTCCTTCTAGTTGTGGCATGTGGGACGCTGCCTCAATGTGGCCTGATGTCTGCACCCAGGATCCAAACCGGTGAAACCCTGGGCCAAAGTGGAGAGCACGAACTTAACCACTTGGCCATGGGGCCGGCCCACAATTAATTTTTATATTTTGATTTTGTATCCAAACCTGCCATGCCCTCTTATTAAACCTAATGCATTATCTGTGTGCCCTTTGAAGTTTTATACTTAATAATCACTATTTGAAGTAATGAAGTTAAGAATTTTCTTTTACAATTCTTATAGTTTTCATATCTTTTACTTCTATTATTGTTTAGGAAAGGGCAGTGTTTAAAAAATGGTGATAGCAGGCGCCCTACATCTTATACAAACATTAAAGAATATGATATTTCCTCTAGGCTTATAGTAAATATCTTTTAACAGATAAGAACAGTACCTTTTCTTACTAATTTGTTAAGGAATGCATACTGTATTTTATCATATTTAATATATGAAATTATCATATGATTTACTCTCCTCAAAGTTTTAAAATTTGTTAAATAGCATTAGATGATTTTCTAACGTCAAACAAAACTTGCTTTGCTGAGATAAATTGATCTTAGTAGTGATATTTTATCTTTTCTAAATGTGGCTGTCTTTAATTTGTTAATATTTTGTTTAGAATTTTTCTCATCTATATTCAATGTGTTTGATTTGTAATATTCTTTCTTCTTCAGTCCTTGACAGATTTTTGTGTCTAAGTTTTTTTAGCATTATAAAATATTTTGGTTAGTGTGATCTTTTTCTATTCTTTGGAATATTTTGTGAATGATAAAAGTTTGTTTCTTGAATGATTAGAGATCTTACATATAAGACCATTTCTATGCAAAGTTACATTTGTAGGGTGGTTTTAACTAGAGATATAATTCTCTCCTTGATTTGGGGATTAATTAGAATTTTTCTTTTACCTTAACTTAGCTTAGACGAGCTAGATTTTTCTAGGGATTTGCTGTTTCATCTAAGTTTTCAAACGTGTTGATGTACAGTCCTTGGTACTATTCTCGTTATCCTTTTTCTAATTTTCACATCACCTCTAGTTAGGTCTACTATTTTACTTCTAATATTTTTGTGACTTCTTTTTTTTTTTGTAATAATTTGTTCCTGAGATAGATAAATAGACAGAAGGTAGATTCGATATAGATGTAGACACAGACATAGACAGAGGCATCATAGACAGACATAGATCTATCCTGGATTATCTGGTAGGGTTGGGTCTAATCCCATGAGCTCTTAAAAGTGGAAGAGAGTCAGAACAGGGGTCAGAGGGATGCAACATGGGAAGACTCACTGACATCTTAATTTTAGCTTGGTGAGACCATACCAGACTTCTGACCTACGGAACTGTAAGATAATAAATTTGTGTTGGTTTAAACTGCTACATTTCTGGCAATTTGTAAAGGCAGCAATACAAAACTAATACGGCCTATAAATTCCTTTCTAAGTATGACTTTAGCTGCATCGCAGGTATATTTTTTAAATATTTAGTCTTTTGGGGACTGTTGAATTACAGAATTTTATTTTTGGTTTCTTGTTTACGTATGCATTATTTAGAAGTTTTTCCCCAATATATCAGTTTTATTCTGGTTATTTTTTTATTGAGTTCTTACATTGTGATCAGATTTTTGTTGTGAATGATATATTCTTTCATGGCTGAGTATATGGTCATTTTGAAAATATCTTCTGCGTGTTTGAAAATAATATATATTCTTAACTTGAGTACAGCATTCTATTAGATGAAGATAGCCCCCATTGGATGAAGGTTATTAACTTCACTTTAAGTCTTCTATATCCTAATTTTTGGCAGCTTTAGCTATAAATTAACACAAGGTTTTTAAACTCCCATTATAATATGGGAGATACGTTTATTTCTTGCTGTAGTTCTACTAGCATTTTCAATATATATATATATTTTGAGGTTATCATATTTCTTGGATTCAAATTTAAGTTACTATACCTTCTTGGTAAATTGAAATTAAGTAGTAATACATTATCTCTAGAATGACTTTTGACTTAGAGTCTATCTTGTTTAAAATTAATTATGTACAAAACTTTCTTTTGTATATATTTCACCTAGTATACATTTTCTATTCTTTTTCAGTCAAACTTTCTTTATCCTAATGTTTTAGGTATTCTTATGAATATTGAATATCTGGAATTTGTATTCTTATCCACTTTGACATTTTTGTCTTTAACTACTACATTTAGTCCATTTACATGTATCTTAATTTCTGATATGTTTTCACTTTCTACTATCTTATTTTGTTTTCTCAGTTCTCCCTAGCTTTGTGAAGTAGGATTTCCTATCAGACTCCTCACTCCTGTCTCCCACATCCCTTAATTCATACAAATTGAATCTCAAGTTCTCTAGACTTCATGAATGGTCTTCATATGAAAGCAGGCCTTAGTGCTCAGATCACCTCTCTTTGTTCTCTTTTTCATCCATTTATTCAGCTTCTGATTATTTTTACATGCTTGCCTGCTCTTGATCCATTTAAAAATGTATTAACCCAACATTTTATTGTTTTAATTGGGAAGATCAGCCTGGGTATCTATCCTGCCTTACTGACAAGCAGGACACATCAGGACGATTTTTTTTAGCAATGTAAACTTATAAATTGTCAATGTTAAAAATAAAATCCTATCATTATTATATCCAACTAATCTTTATACCTGCCCCTTAAAAAATTGGACATGACACCCTCAACAAGTCCATCACTGTTAATGTCACTACTCTGGTATAAATGAAGCTATGTTGTATCTTGGAAAGAATTTCTTCCAAGAACCACAGAAGGCCAAAATCTGTGACCTTTTCAAAATTGCAAACTTCCTCACTTAACACAGAAAACATTTCTTGTAATAATACATGGCATGTCATAAGAAATTAACAAAAGTTTATTGAATAAATTAATGAATGAATAACTATGTTGTGCCTTTACTGGTAAAATAAGATGACTACTTTCTGTCAAGCCATTTTTCTGTGTATTTCTCTAAATCCTTTTTAAATCTAGCCTTATTCTTTATTTTCTGAGTAATATTTAATAAAAAATTGTTTTGCTTCCTCAAGGTTACTTTTGCTTAAAAATTTAGCATAATCATATATGTAAGTGAGGCTTCTTTGAATAGAAAATAAAGAATAAGTATGATGTCAGTGGTCTTAAAGTGTGGTATTTCAAAAATGATAGGTAAGCACACTAAATAAATGGTACAGGACATTAGTTATGTGTGGCTTAGAGAAGAGTAAAAAATTTCACTGAGCAAAAAGCTTACTTCTCAAATACCAACATTTCCCAATATTACAACAGCATTTGTTTGTTTTATCCCAGATGGTTCTTTTTGTCAAATCACTTTCACATTTGTCATTCATCATTACCGCCAAAAGTAAAACACTTTTCCTCTATAGTGATTACTTTGGTAATTTATAAGACTAGAGAAAGAAATAGGGTGACTTCACTTCAAATAGCATTGTTACAGATGAAGCCTCTACAGGTGATGTCATCACCATATGTTGTACCATTTTACAAGTTCTATAATTAGCTATTTAGGTTAATGTTGACAGTATTTTTCTATACTTAGTATACTCTGCCCTCAAACATTCTCTAGCTATGAGATTTCTGTAGTAATATATTCCTGCTAAAAAAAGCGATGTCCTTATATAAGGTTAGTAAAGACATTCTGACAGTCTACATCAGGCAGTATCCTTTTCTTGTACGCTATTCCCAGTAGTCTCATTTTGCTTTGTGCAAAATGTAATAAGGGAAGGTATTCTTTAAGCAGAACACTTGATGATATTTGGGGTGCTTAAAAATTACCTTCAGTACTTGAATTGCATGAAATCCAAAAGGACTTATGACTCGCCATATCCGTGTTTCTTGTTCTATATTATATTGATTTTCCTACTCAAAAATAAGATTAAGAAACTCTTAAGAACATTTCATTTTTGAAAGATAATTGTTGACACTGTATACTCTATCAAATGTGGAACTTCCTTAGTGTAAGTTTTCATTTGTGTGGAAACCTTTCATTGTGTCCACTGGCTGATATCTTTTTCAACACCACTATATCTGCATGTCAATTAATAGCAATATGGTGGAATGCATACATTCATTGAGTTCTTGCTTCTCAGGAGTTATCTTGTGGAGTACTTCCAAGAGTCTTATGAGATAGATACTATCATTATCCCTTTTTTTCCACAGCTAAATAAAAGAACCATGATTCAAAACCAGTTTTCTTAGACTCCAGAGTTAGAGCTCCTCACTACAATACAACCATTTGCTGTGTATATGGCATTAATTTAGGGTTTTAGTAAGGGTTTTACACGAATGATCAATTTCATCAATAGTACCTACCATTTAAACCTTTAACAGGCCTAAAAAGGAGAGAATTTTCATCCAGGCTTCACAAATTAAGATATTAGCAACAAAAAAAGGGAAAAACCGCATAGGTAGGGAAATTAAAATGTAATCCTGTTCTGTCCAGAACTTGTGTTTTTAACCACTATCCTCCCTCTGCTATAGACTTTCACAGTATCACTCCTGTTTAGTGGATGGTTCCCTCAATGGGGATGGACCTGCAAGGCCAGTCCCTAATCTGCTTAGACCTCAGTTCCTTGTCTGTGAACTGAAGGTGGACTAAAACTTCCCTCAACACCATTTGAACACTGTAATTTATGCTTCCAAGTTTAGATCACATCAATAAAGATTAAAACATGCATTAACAGAATTTATGTGTTTCTTTTCAATTGCCATTGCATTGTAGGACAGAATTTGTTTCACTTTCCTTTTTTCCTTTGTTTCAGTTACAACGATTTTTTTAGATCACAATCATTTGAAGTTTTTGCCCTTATGGAAATAATCAAAATTAAACAGTCATATATGGATTACAATAGTCTGGACAGAAATTGTAGCAACAGACAACACTTTGCAGGATTGAGGTCAAGATGGTGCGTAGGCAAACTCTGAACTCATCTCCTCCCATGGACATAACAAATTTAGAACCACTCTTGGAACAATTGCTCCTGAAAGAGAACTGAAAACTGGATAAAAAGAATGCCCACAAGAAGGGACAGTGCCAACTGAGGTGAAAGAAGCAGAAATTCCCCTCTGGAGAGAAAAAAAGCCACCTTTCAACCACAGCACTTCATGTTTGGGAGCAATTCTAAAGAACGAAGGCATCCCTGGAGGAACAGGGGATCTGAGTGGGGGAGTGCTACTGCTGTAAGCCACTTATAGACTCTGCACAACTGAGACAAGTGTCATAATATCAGCATAGATTTAATCCAGCTCAGCCAGGGCAGGCAGCCCACCCTAGGGTTTGGCCTCACTCAACAGAAGCCCTCAGGCAACATGTGAGCCCATATAGGCAGGGTGCTGGAACCTCTGAAGCCAGGCAAATGGGTCTGCCTCTGTGGGGAAGGGCATGTACGAGGAGCCAGTGGACCATGTGGGGCCTTGGTGGGGTATGGGCCCTATGCAGTGGGATGACTGGATCTGCTTCAGTGGGTTGGAGTGTGTGTGTGGGGCAGGACTGTGTTGATGGGGTGTGTGGCCCTGTGTAGGGTGGGGCTTCTCAGCTGCAGCAGACTTATGCTTCATAAGTAGTCACATAGGGGATTGACCCCACCTCCAAAGCCTGAAACAATTAGATGTCCCCATGCCTGGGGCTGGCCCACCCAGCTGAACTACTGAGAGAGCTGACAACTGCCTTGCAAGACAGAGGCCTACAGCAATTGTGAGCCCCTGATCCTAGCAACCAGTGACACTGGGGGCCTACTCAACAGAAAAAAATGAATCAGGAAAGAGCTATTAGACCTTGCAGCCCACTGTGCTATGGCTTTCCCCACCCAATAAAGTGACTGAAGGGACCATAGCAAATGCATACAGCTGAGCCTTAAAACCAGCCAGGCAGGGGGAGCCTAGCCTCTCCATGCACCTGCAGTAAGAGCAACCCCACCACAACACACATAGCCCACACTGGGGACATTCCTGGAGCATTTGGAACTGGTGACAAGAGGGAAGCACACTCCTGGGCCTCATAAGAAATCTCTTACATAAGGCCACCTCTCCAAGATAGGGAAACATAGTTGACCTACTAATACATAGATATAAGTACAGAGAAAGAAGCAAAATGAGGAGACAAAGAAGTACAGTCCAAATAAGGGAATAGGACAAAACCCCCAGAAAAGGAACTAAATGAAACAGAGATAAACAATCTACCTGGGGGCTAACCCAATGGCTGAGCTGTTAAGTTTGCACATTCCACTACAGTGGCCTGGGGTTCACCAGTTCGGATCCTGGGCATGGATCTATGCACTGCTCATCAAGAAATGGTGTGGTGAGATCCCACATGGAGGAACTAGAATGACCTACAACTACGATATACAGCTATGTACTGGGACTTTGGGGAGGAAAAAAAAAAGAAGATTGGCAACAGATGTTAGGTCAGGGCCAATCTTCTTCACCAAAAAACAAACAAAAACACAACCTACTTGACAAAGAGTATAAATTGAGTGTCATAAGGATGCTCACTGATCTTGGGAGAAGAATAGAAGAATTCAGTGAGAACTTCAATAGACAACTGGAAAATATAAAAAAGAACCAATCAGAAATGAAAAATATAATACTGGAAAGAAAAGTTCACTGGAGGGAAACAATAGCAGAATACATGATATAGAACAGATCAGCAAGCTGGATGAAAGACTAGGGCAAATCACAGAAGCTGAACAGATAAATGTAAAAGGAATTAAAAATAATGAGGACAGACTTAGGGACCTCTGGAACAACATCAAGTGCACTAACATCCATATTATAGGTGTCCCAGAAGGAGAAGAGAGAAACAAAGGGGTGGAGAATCTATTTCAAGAAATAGCAGCTGAAAACTTTCTTAACCTAAGGAAGGAAACAGACATCCATGTAAAGGAAGCACAGAGAACACCAAACAAGATAAACCCAAAGGGGCCCACATTATGCTTAAAGTGTCAAGAATTAAAGAGACAATCCTAAAAGCTGAAAGAGAAAGGCAACAAGTTATATACAAAGAAACCCCATAAGACTATCAGCTGACTTCTCAACCGAAATTTTACAGGTTAATAGGGAGTGACATGATATATTCAAAGTGCTGAAAGGATAAAAACTACAGCAAAGAATTGTCTACCCAGCAAGGTTATCATTCAGAATGGAGGGAGAGATAAAGAGTTTCCCAGACAAGTAAAACATAGGGAGTTTATCACCAAGAAACCAGCCTTACAAGAAATGCTAAAGGGACTTATTTAAGAGGAAAAGAGAAGATCACAAGTAAGAATAATGAAATTATTTTTAAAAAAAGAAATAAAATCACTGGTAAAGGCAAATAAACAGTAAAGGACAGCAGATCAATCACCTGTAGAGACATTATGAAGGTCAAAAGACAAAAGTAGTAAGATTATCTATTTCTATGATATGAGGGTAACAGATACACATGTACAAAAAAAAGAGGTTAAATATGATATGAAAAACATAAAAAGTCAGAGGAAGGGAGTAAAAGTGCAGAACTTTTAGCAAAGGGCAAACTAAAGAGACCATAACTTAATATAGATTGCTATATGTAGATTATTATATATGAACCTCATGGTAATCACAAACCAAAAACCTATAATAAATACACAAAAAAATTAAGAAAAAGGAACTCAAGCATAATACTAAAGAAAGCCATCAAACCACAAGGGAAGACAGCAAGAGAAGAAGGAAGAAACAGAGAAGGACTACTGAAACATCCAGAAAAAAGTAACAAAATGTCAATAAGTACATACTTATCAATAGCTACTTTAAATGCCAGTGGACTAAATGCTCCAATCAAAAGGAATAGGGTGGCCCATTGGATAAAAAACAAGACCCATATATATGCCACATGCAAAAGCATATATATGCTAAAGACATTCACAAACTGAAAGTGAAAGAATGGAGAAAGACACTCCATGCAAAAGGCAATGAAAAGATAACTGGGGTAGCAATACTGATATCAGACAAAATAGACTTTAAAACAAAAACTGTAACAAGAGACAAAGAAGGGCACTACATAATGATAAAGGAAACAATCCAACAAGAGGATATAACATTTGTAAATATCTATGCACTCAACATAAGAGCACCTAAATATATAAAGCAATTATTAACAAACATAAAAAGGATAAAAAAGACAGTTACACAATAATGTTAGGGGACTTTAACACTCTACTTACACCATTGGTTAGATCATCCAAACAGAAGATCTATAAGGAAACATTGGCCCTAAATGACACATTAGACCAGATGGACTTAGTAGATATATACAGAACACTCCATCCAAAAACCACAGACTACACATTCTTTTCAAATGCATGTGGGAAATTCTCCACGATAGATCACATATTAGGCCACAAAGCAAGTCTCAATAAATGTAAAAAGATTGACATAATATCAAGCATCCCTTTTGGCCACAATGGTGTGAAACTAGAAATCAACCAGAAGCAGAAAATCAGAAAGTCACAAATATATGGAGATTTAACAAAATGTTACTGAACAACGATTGGATCAATGAAGAAATCAAAGGAGTAATCAAAAAATACCTAGAGACAAATGAAAATGAAAATACTACATGGCAAAGTTTATGGGCTACAGCAAAAGCCACTCTAAGAGGGAGGATGATAGCAATACTGGCCTACCTCAACAAACAAGAAAAACTCAAATAAACAATCTAACATGCATCTAAAGAATTGGAAAAAGAAGAACAAACAAAGCCCAAAAACAGTAGAAGGAAGGAAATAATAAAAACTAGAGCAGAAATAAATAAAATAGAGACTTAAAAAAAATAGAAAAAATCAATGAAATCAAGAGCTGGTTCTTTGAAAAGATAAACAAAATTGACAAACTTTTAGCTAGACTAACCAAGAAAAAATGGGAGAAGCCTCAAATAAATAAAACCAGAAATGAAAGAGGAGAAATTACAATGGACACCTCATAAGTACAAAACATTATAAGAGAATACTAAGAAAAGCTATACACCAAAAAATTGGATAATCTATAAGAAATGGATAAATTCCCAGAATCATATAACCTTCCAAAACTGAATCTAGAAGAAATAGAGAATTTGAATAGACCAATTACCAGTAAGGAGATGGAAACAGTAATCAAAAACTTCCCCAAAAATAAAACTCCCAGACCAGACAGCTTCCCTGGTGAATTCTCCCAAACATTCAAAGAAGACTTAATACTTATCCTTCTTACACTCTTCCAAAAAGTTGAAGAGGAGGAGAAGCTTCCTAACTCATTCTACAAAGCCAACATTACCCTGATACCAAAACCAGACAAGGACAACACACACAAAAAAAATTACAGGCCAATAGCACTGATGAACATTGATGTAAAAATTCTCCATAAAATACTAGCAAATTGAATACAACAATAAATTTAAAAGATCATACACCATGTTCAAGTGGGATTTATTCCAGGAATGCAGGGATGGTTCAACATCCACATATCAATCAACGTGGCATGCCACATTAGCAAAATGAAGAAGAAAAGTCTCTTGATCATCTCTATAGATGCACAAAAAGCATTTGACAAGATACAGGATCCATTTATGATAAAAACATTGAATAAGATAGGCATAGAAGGAAAGTACCTCAACATAATAAAAGCCATCTATCACAAACCCACAGCTAATATCATTCTCAGTAGAGAAAAGGTGAAAGCTATCCCTCTAAAAAGAGGAACCAGACAAGGATGCCCACTTTCACCACTCTTATTTAACATAGTATTGGAAGTCCTAGTCAGAGCAATCAGGCAAGAAAAGGAAATAAAAGGGATCAAAATTGGAAAGGAAGAAGTGAAACTGTCACTATTTGCAGATGACATGATTTTATATATAGAAAATCTTAAAGAATCCACCAAAAAACTTTTAGAAATAACAAGTGAATATGGAAAAGTTGCAGGATATAAAATCAATATACGAAAATCAGTTGGGTTTCTCTACACTAACAATGAAGTAGCAGAAAGAGAAATTGAGAATACAATTGCAACAAAAAGAATAAAATACATGAAAATAACCTTAACCAAAGAGTTGAAAAGTCTGTACACTGAAAACTATAAAACATTGTTGAAAGAAATTGAAGAAGATGCAAAGAGATGGAAAGATAGTCCATGCTCTTGGATTGGAAGAATTAACATAGCTAAATGGTCTATACTTCATAAAGCAATCTACAGATTCAATGCAATCCTTATCAAAGTCCCAATGACATTTTTCACAGAAATAGAACAAAGAATCCTAAAACTTACATGCAACAGCAAAAGACACTGAATACCCAAAGGAATCCTGAGAAAAAAGAACAAAGCTGGAAGTATCACATTCTCTGATTTCAAAATATACTACAAAGCTATAGTAACCAAAACAGCATGTTATTGTCACAAAAACAGACACCGAGGTCAATGGAACAGAATCCAGAGCCCAGAAATAAGCCCACACATCTGTGGACAGCTAATTTTCGACAATGGAGCCAAAAACATACAGTGGAGAAAGGAAAGTCTCTTCAATAAATCCTGTTGGGAAAACTGGATGGCCACATGCAAAAAATTTAATATAGACCACTAAATTACACCATACACAAAAATTAATTCAAAATGGATTGAAGACTTGAATGTAAGACCTGAAACCTTAAAACTTCTAGAAGAAAACACAGGCAGTACGCTCTTCAACACCAGTCTTAGCAGCATATTTTCAAGTACCATGTCTGACCAAGCAAGGGAAACAATAGAAAAAATAAACAAATGGGACTACATCAACCTAAAAAGCTTATGCACAGCAAAGGAAACCATCAACAAAATGAAAAGACAACCTAACAATTGGGAGAAGACATTTGCAAACAATATATCTGATAGGGGTTAATATCCAAAGTACATAAAGAACTTACACATCTCAACAACAAAAACCTAACAACCCAATTTAAAAATGGGCAAAAGATCTGAATGGACATTCTCCAAAGAAGATATACAGATGGCCAACAGGCACATGAAAAGATTTTCAACATTACTAACTATCAGGGAAATGCAAATCAAAACCACAATGAGATGACACCTCACACCCGTCAAAACGGCTAGAATTAACAAGATGAGAAATAATAAGTGTTGGAGAGGATGTGGAGAGAAAAAAACTCTAATACACTGCTGGTGGGAATGCAAACTGGTACAGCCACTATGGCAAACAGTATGGAGATTCCTCAAAAAATTAAGAATAGAACTACCATATGGTCCAGCTATTCCACTGCTGAGTATTTATCCAAAGACCATGAAAACGCGAATGCATAAAAATACTTGCACCCCTATGTTCATTGCAGCATTATTCACAATAGCCGAGACTAGGAAGCAACTGATGTGCCCATCAAGGGACGGATGGATAAAGAAAATGTGATATATATACACAACGAAATACTACTCAGCCATAAAAAAGCAATGAAATCTTGCCATTTTTGACAACATGGATAGACTTTGAGGGTATTATGATAAGAAAAATAAGTCAGAGGGAGAAAGTCAAATACTGTATGATCTAACTCACAAATAGAAGATAAAACAAACACAAAGACAGAGATTGGATTCGTGGTTTCCAGAGGGGAAGAGGGGTGGGAGGACAGCAATAGAAGTGACTAGACAGATTTGTATGGTGATGGATTGTAATTAATCTTTGGGTTGTGAACATGATGTAATCCACACAGAAACTGAAATAAAATGAAGTACACCAGAAATTTATATAATATTATAAACCAATGTTACCACAATAAAAATAATTTAAACAAACTAGAAGATACTTCATGATTACAAGTACTGCATATTCCCTTTAAAATGGATACAACTGTTCATTTCAGCTTCTGTTTCAGTTTCCAACTTGAATCCATGTTTATAAAATTATGTAATTCATATTGTTTAATTCTTTAAAACACGAACTGAGGCTTTAGTTCCTTACTAATCAATACAAAAGGAATTTGCAATTAACACCTATAAGAATCTATACTATACTCCCCAATATTATATGTTACTCATAACCAGATAGAAATTTCTCTTGTTATAAGCCATCAAGTTTGTAACAATTTGTTAAAGAATGCCCCAGGAAATTGATATAACTTGATAAGGCGTATGTCCTTTTCCCTGTATTTGTAGTTGTGTGCATTTTCCCCAAAATACAAAAAAGAAACAAAATAAGAAGTAAAATAAATGTAAAAAAACTCTGCCCTAAATGCAACATAGCATATTGGATTGACTCCTGGAACAAAAATGGGCATTCCCAGAAAAACTGAAAAAATCCAAATAAAATCTGTGGTTTAGTACAGTAGCATACCACTGTTAATTTTTACTGTTGACAAATGGAGCATAATTATGTAAGATGCTTAACATTAGGGAAAGCTGGGTGAAGAATATACAATAAATCTCTGCATAATCTTCGCAACTTTTCTAGAAATCTAAGATTATTCCAAAATTTAAAAAAATAACTTTTCCATACTTAGAACCAGGATGGAACCTTATCTACCTCAATGTCAATCAGACAAAAGTTATTTTCATTTTTCCTATGAATCAATCATTCTAAGTTTGGAAAAAATCTTAAAGTGGTGTGTGATTTAGAAAACACAAGTATACCCAAAATATTCAATAATTAATGGCAAGAACAGCATACTGACAGTTTGGAAATATCACCAGCTTCTCCATAGTAGCCCAGAAAGTGGCATCAGGTATGAACTCTACATCCAGCTAGGTTATTTGTATTAGGAAACCAAATGGCTTATTTGATATAGCAACCAGTTTATTTTTTTTTTTAAAGTCTCAAGATGGACGTTAGGAAAATTGTAACATTATTGGTAATTTCCCATCTTTAATAATATCTAACATTTATTGAGAATTTCTTATAAACCTTAATTTACATGGATGGAGTATGACAATTAATCCTCCCAATACGGCTTGTCACCATTTTGCCTCTTAGAAACTGAGACTCAGAGAGGGTTAGTAAGTGTCCAAAATGACACATGTAGTAAGTGATGGAGCCAGGACATGAACTGAATCCACCAAAAACTACTAATTTTACTTCACAGAATAAAAGTGGAGGAGAGATGATCCAGTTATTTTGCCACACTCACAGGCAGAACTTTTTTTCCTTCTATGGTGTCCATGACAGTTTCTCTCTTTATACTTTGGCCATGGTGACCTTAACTTAGCTAACATGCAAACACTGGTCAAAAAACACATGAAGAAGTCCAACGTACATTCATCTACATAGATATACATTGATTATATCAAGGTAGGGCACTAAAAGATGCTGTCAAATTAAAAGAGGTATCTGATATTTGATTTTTATGAAAGAGAAAGATTACAAATTTGCTAATTTACCTGTTTTCAAGTAGCTATGTTATACTATCCAGCAGATAAATTGGATACAATAAACACACTTAATCTGTTCCTTCAACATGACAGAGATATTTTAATAATTACTTAGAAAGAAAACTATTAATCTCCACTTCTGGTAAGAATGGGGAATAAAATCCTGCCAGAATACGTCCCCCTCACAAAACAACTATAAAATGTGGGTGTAATACAACAATCAGTAACCTGAAGAAACCATGTTGGGGAGGAGGATTGTGCAAAGTAACTTCCCATTTTCATGGCTTCTAATCTGAGGCCATTGGCAGTAGGTGCAACATGCAATTCAGCAAGTGTGCTAACTGCAGTGGCAGAAATCATGGTTACAGAGGAAAATGGAGAAATCAAAGAAAGAAACAGAGAAAGGATTCCCAATTTCTTCTGTATACCCACATCTCTGACTGACCCAGGAACCACTCATGTAAGCAACAGATTCAAAGCAGCTCAGCTAAAGAACAAAAATTTAGACTGGAGCTGCTGCCCAAAAAGCAGAGTTTGCAGTTCACATCCAAACAGGATATTTGCCTGCTAAAACAAAAGAAATAATACTCATTTGAAATAAATACAGAATCCGTATTCTCCACAACTTAATTTTCTCAATTTCCAGGATATGATACAAAATTACCCAACATACAAATAATGAGGAAAATGAAACACATTCTAAAGAGTAATTATCTGAAAAACTTATCTGAGACCAACCTCAAGATGACTCAGATGTTGGAACTAGGAGACAAGAATTTTAAACTGGCTTTGATAACTCTCCTCAATTAAAAAAGTGTAAATGTACACTTGCAAAGAATGAAAAGATAGAAAATCTTGGCAGAGAAAAAACAATGATAAAAAGAAATAAATAGAATTCTAGAATAAAAAATATATCTGAAATTAAAAATTTCCTGGATAGACTGAACATTTTAATATAAATGACAGAGAAAAGAGTAAGTTAACTTGAATACAGATCAATATAAATCATTCAATATGAAAAACAAAGAGCAAAAGAAAAACATGAACAGAACTTCAGGGCCTATTAGATAATAGCAAACAGTCCAACATATGTGTAATTGGTGCCCTATAAGGTGAAGAAAAAAAGATTGGGGCAAAAAATATTTGTTTCACAAAATAATACCAAAAATTTCCAACTATGACAAAAGACAAAACTTTAGATATAAAGTCTCACCAAACGAGAAGACAAATAAGTACATGAGTCATACTGAGCCACATTACAGTCAAACTATTAAACCTGAATGGTAAAGAACAAAGCTTAAAAGCATCAAGAAACACATGCACATATGCATGTGCACATACACATTGCATACTGGCAAAAAATACATTTTATTAAAAGCCAAATTCTCATCAGAAACTTGGAGACCAGCAGAGAGTAGAATGTCTCTAAAGTTCTGAAAGAATTTTTTAAAATTCTGTATTAGATGTTACTGTTTGGCTTTGTAACATCTCTAAAGTCCTAAAAGAACTTTTTTGAAAGTTAATGCTGGATGTTGCTGTTTGACTTTTGGAATAGAAACGCACTGCTTGCATTTCATCTCTGTCTATCTCTGTTTATAAAAAAGCATGTATACAACAGAAACTACAGAAATATAAAAGATTATAAGAGAATACTGCAAAAAGCTATATGTCAACAAATTGGATAATGTCAAAGAAATGAATAAATCCTTAGAATCATACAACCTTCCAAAACTGAATCAAGAAGAAATAGAGAATCTCAATAATGACTACTAGTAAAGAGATGGAAATAGTAACCAAAAACCTCCCAAAAAACAAAGTCCAAGACCGTATCACTTCCTTTGTGAATTCTACCAAAGATCAGAAGAAAATTTAATACTTACCCTTCTCAAACTCTTCCAAAAAAGTGAAGAAGAGGGGACATATCATAACTCTTTCTACTAGGCCAAGTGTACCTTGATACCAAAACCAGATAAGGACAACACAAAAAAGGAAAATTATAGGCCAGTATCACTGATGAACATTGATGCAAAAATCCTGAACAAAATATTAGCAAACCAAATACAACAACACATTAAAAGGGTCATAGACCATGATCAAGTGGGATTTATTCCAGAAATGCAAGAATGGTTAAACATCTGCAAATCGATCAACATGATACACCACATTAAAAAAATGAAGAATAAAAATCACACGATCATCTCTATAGATGCAGAGAAAGCACTCAACAAGATATAGCATCCATTTATGATAAAACCTCTGAATAAAATGGGTAGAGGAGGAAAGTACCTCAACATAATAAAGGCCATTATGACAAATCTACAGCTAACATCACAATCAGCAGTGAAAAATTGAAAGCTATCCCTCTAAGAAGAGGAACAAGACAAAGATGCCCACTTTCACCACTCTTATTTAACATAGTGTTGGAAGTATAGCCAGAGCAATCAGGCAAGAAGAAGAAATAAAAGGGATCCAAATTGGAAAGGAAGAAGTAAAGCTGTCACTATTTACAGATGACATGATTTTATATATAGAAAACACTAAAGAATCCACCAAAAACTATTAGAAATAATTAGAAAATACAATAAAGCTGTAGGATACAAAATCAACATACAAAATCAGTAGTGATTCTATACACTAACAACAAACTAGCAGAGATAGAAGTCAAAAATACAATCTCATTTACAAGTATAACCAAAAGAATAAAATACCTAGGCATAAAATTTAGCCAAAGAGGTAAAAGACCTGTACGTTAAAAACTATAAAACGTTGTTGAAAGAAATTGAAGAAGACACAAAGAAATGAAAGATATTCCATGCTCATGGATTGGAGGAACTAACATAGTTAAAATGTCCATATTTCCTAAAGAAATCTACAGATTCAATGCAATCCCTATCAAAGTCCCAATGACATTTTTCACAGAAATAGAACAAAGAATCCTGAAATTTATATGGAACAACAAAAGACCCCAAATAGCAAAAGGAATCCCGAGAAAAAAGAACAAAGCTGGAAGTATCACACACTCTGATTTCAAAATATACTACAAAGCTATAGTAATCAAAACAGCATGGCAGAAAAAACAGATACACAGATCAATGGAACAGAATTGAGAGCCAAGAAATAAACCCACACATTTTTATGGACAGCCAATTTTTGACAAAGGAGCCAAGAACATACAATGAAGAAAGCAAAGTCTCTTCAATAAATGATGTGAGGAAAACTGGGCATCCACATGCAAAAGAATTAAAGTAGACCACTATCTTACACCATACACAGAAATTAACACAAAATGGAATCAAGACTTGAACATAAGACCTGAAACCATAAACTCCCAGAAGAAAACATAGGCAATATATGCTCTTAAATATCAGCCTTAGCAGTATCTTTTTGAATAGCATGTCTCCTCAGGAAGGAGAAACAACAAAAAATAAATAAACAAATAGGACTATGTCAAGCTAAAAGCTTCTGCACAGCAAAGGAAACCATCAACAAAATGAAAAGACAATCCAACAATTGGGAGAAGATATTTGCAAATCATATGTCTGATAAGGGGTTATATGCAAAATATATAAAGAACTCATACAGTTCAACAACAGAAAAACAAACAACCCCAGGCCAGCCTAGTGGTGACCTAGTGGTTAAGTTCAGCATACTCTGCTTCTGTGGCCTGGGGTTGGTTCTCAGGTGGGGAGCCATACCACTCGTCAGCAGCCATGCAGTGACCCACATACAAAACAGAGGAATATTGGCAAAGATGTTAGCTCAGGGCAAATCTTCCTCAGCAAACAACAACAACAAACAATCCAATTAAAAAATGAGCTAAGGATCTGAAAAGACATTTTTCCAAGGAAGATATACAGATGCCCAACAGGCACATGAAAAGATGTTCAACATCACTAATCAACAGGGAAATGCAAATCAAAACTACAATGAAATATCACCTCACACCCATCAGAATGGCTATTATTAAAAAGACAAGAACTAACAAGTGTTGGAGAGGATGTGGAGAAAAGAGAACCCTCTCACACTGCTGGTAGGAATGTAAATTGGTGCAGCCACTAGGCAAAACAGTATGACTCCAAAACTTAGAAATAGAACTACCATATGACCAGCTGTACCACTTGTGGGTGTTTATGAAAAGAACATGAAAACACTAATTCAAAAATATACATGCACCCCTATGTTCATTGCAGCATTATTCACAATAGCCAAGGCTTGGAAACAACCTAAGTGCTCATTTCCAGATGAATGGATAAAGAAAATGTAGTATGCATGTGTGTGTGTGTGTGTGTGTGTATACACACAATGGAATACTTTTCAGCCAAAAAGAAAAAGATGAAATCTTGCCACTTCCTGCAACATGGATGGACCTTGAGGGCATTATGCTAAGCAAAATAAGTCAGTAGGAGAAAGCCAAATACCATACGATTTCACCGATACTGGAAAATCAAAAACAGCAGCCAACAAACACAGACGACTAAGAACAGATCCAGGGTTACCAGAGGGGAAGTGGGGAAGACTGGGGGTCAAAGGGGGCATAAGGGCACATGTGTACGGTGACAGATGGCAATTAGAGTTTGGGTGGTGAACACGATGTAGTCATCATAGGAATTGAAATATAATGATGTACACCTGAAATTTATATAATGTTATAAACCAATGCAACCACAATAAAAATAAATAAATACAAGTAAAAATAAACGAATGCATACAAGACATTGGGGCATTTTAGTAAAAGATTGAATTACTATTGCATTAAAAATATAGTCAATATTCTTCATGCATGTTAGATGACAGAGGTGTAACAGTAATCTTAGAGAGTTTCTCCGTTTTTTCTGCTCGATCTTGCTTTCGCCTAGCCTGAAGAAAGCCCAAAAGACAGATGTTTACATTTTGGCCTTAATAAATATAAGAAATTATATAGCTGTTCCAAGAGTTATTGCCTTTAAACCTATATCTATGTGTATGGAATAGTTTATTTTATCCCTGGGTTAGGAATTTCAAGAATCAGTGCCAGAAGGAAGAAGTTTGAGAATAGAAAATGGTCTTTTCCTGAGCCACTGAAATCACCACACGTAGGCCATTGAATTTTCTACATATATAAGAAACTACTGTGTGCGCTAACATCAAAAGAATGATACAGTACTGAACTATTAGAATGTGTTTTAAAGAGCACATCTAGCTACTAACATTGTGTGTTATTAACTAATCCAGTGAGTTAGTGGTTTAGAGTCTCACACAGACCCTTAAATACACTCACATACACACACACCCTTACACAGATGCGTTTGTCCTGACAGTGTCAGCAGATGAATATCATGCAAATTAAACAAATAGATGCTGGAGGAAAAAGAATGTTTGAATCTCAGGTGAGTGTGGCCAGTATTTATAAAGTAGTTGCATAACGGTCTTTAATTTGTGGCAGGCATAATGCTAAATACCCATTTGAATGCTTAAGCTCTTTTTGATCTGTTTCCAAATACACACAAGGCCAGAAGTGTGGGAAGCAGCCAAGGAGAGCAGAATGCCTGTGTCAAAAGGAGACAGAGTGTTTTCCACAAAGATAAATTTGGAGACAGAATAGATCCATATAGAACATTCATTTCCTACAGTCCTTTTTATTCTCTTTCTGCTGATTTGCAAAGGCGCTCAGCTTTATGGTTTGAATGATTGCTAAGATTTCTTCAGTTACCAAGGAAAACAAGAAACAAAGGAGTCTTCTCTGCGATCCTTAAAGAGGTTTTGCTGTTAAACATAGTGAAGGCTATATGTAACCATCAGTTTCCATATTTTCTTTAGAAATCCTTGGGTTGTTGGAGTTTCTCATTTTCTTGGATTGTTGGATTTTCTCATTTTCTTAGAGTTTGTTTTGACGTCATTTAGAATGACTAAGGAATTTCCTCCTTTGGTAAGAGGATTCCAAAAAGTTGTTTCCTAAAGGAGTCAATTACACTAGATATTGATGTTAAGAACTAAAGAAGTGTACATTTATACAGGCCAAAGGCTCAGGCAAACATTTTCAGCTCTTGACATCACTGTTTAACTTCTGGAACAGTCACACTGCCTACATGTCAGCTCTATCCACCTCAAACTCATCCTTAGATGTGGCTATCCATATTTAATGTCAGTCTTCACCTAACAGTAAATAGCACGTAAAGCAGCATGGGAATTTCCACAAGAGTAGAATTATCAGGAATATTGGGGTGGGAGGTAGTAATTACATTTCAGATTGGCAGCAATTAAAAAATCTATTCTAGAAAGAAAGTTTTCTTTTTTTTCTTGTAGTTTATAGCCTATATACAACATAAGCTCATTTTGTATCACTTGCTCTGTTTTCCTTTGTGGGGGCCCTTGGAACTTGGAACTTATCAAAAGTACAGCTTTAGAAAAAAATGTAGCATTATATTTTTGTATATTATTTATGATGACAACGTATGCTGGTATAGTTTAAAAACAAGAATTATTGGGGCTGGCCCAATGACATAGTGATTAAGTTCGCGCTCTCTGCTTCAGAGGCCTGGGATTAATGGAGTCAGAACACAGGCACGGACCTACCTACCGCTAATCAAACCACGCTGTGGAGGCATCCTACACACAAAATATAGAGGAAGATTGGCACAGATGTTAGCTCAGTAACAATCTTCCCCAAGAAAAATCAGATGTTAGCCCAGGGTCAATCTTCCTCACCAAAAAAATAAAAAAGAAAGAATTATTCACAAAAGGGCTTTACAGTATATGAATAAAAATTTTCACATCTTTTGCCTACTCGATCTTTGCAAAAATGCTATGATATATACAAGACAGATATTATTATCCCCATTTCACTGATTAGAATGCTAAGACAAAGAAGTGTTCACTGATTCAAGTTCTCCAACCTAATAGGAAGTGGAGCAAGAACTAAAACTCATCTGGTTCTTCTGATTCAGATTCTAGGCATATTAGGAAAAACTGGGCTCTAAACTTGGATAGATTTTTCTGGAAACCTAAATCTACTATGTGCTATTTGAGAATAAATCTACTTGGAACTTATCAAAAGTATAGCTTTAGAAAAAAATGTAGCATTATATTTTTGTGTATTATTTATGATGACAGCGTATGCTGGTATAGTTTAAAAATAAGAATTATTGGGGCTGGCCCAGTCACATAGTGATTAAGTTCGCACTCTCTGCTTTAGTGGCCTGGGGTTAACGGAGTCAGAGCACAGGCACAGACCTACCTACTACTAATCAAACCATGCTGTGGAGGCATCCCACAGACAAAATAGAGGAAGATGTATTATTTGAGAATAAATCTACTATTTACTATTTGAGAAAAAGTTACGTGATCTCTCTCTCTGAAGCTTAGATTTATCATCTATAAAATGGGGATTCAAAAATATTTTCCCCGCTGAATTGTTGAGGAGTTAATGAGGATTCAGTATGCAAATCACCTGAAACAAAATATTTACTCAATGGGCATAGCAATCATCATTGTCCTCATCATTGCGACCGTGTCATCATCACCATCATTATCAAAATGTGCTGACCTAACAACCATACTTTTCATCCTTTCTGGCTGGAGCTATTCTCTCCTATTAAGCCGTGAGCCCCAAAGTGAAACAGTCTCTAGCCCTTTTTGTACTCCCTAGAATTTAGCATAATAAATAGCAGTATTTAATATTTTATAAAGAAAGAATAAATCTCAAAATACATGATTTGATAAAGTAGTGGGTATATTATCTATGTTTGTCTCTCTCTAAAATATTTAACATTAAATCATGATTTAATTTTTGTAGTTCTTAAGGAATTTTAATTTGTCTTATCTTTCTTGAAATTTGAAATCGACAGTCTTAGGAGTAAGTGTCCTTGAAGTTCGAATGATCTGATATCAAAACTAACTAACGTCTTTGAAGTTAATATTTAAGGAGGAATTTCCAGACATTTTTCATTGCACTTACAACAATGAAGATTTGTTATCTTAATTGGAATTTCTTTTCCTTTAGTATTTCATGAGTACAAATCCAATTACTCAAATACAAAGGTATTCAAATGTAAATGTACACTTTTATTGTAAATTCTCCACTAATGTCTTTCATATTGGCCTTTTCTATCCCTTTCCACTAGACGCTTTACAGTTCATCCATGACAAGTTTTTAAACACTTCAAAACATTTATGTTCTCTCTCCCAAATATAATAAATACGTTTTTTCTTTTTTTGGTGAGGAAGATTGTCCCTGAGCTAACATCCATGTCAATCTTCCTCTATTTTGTATGTGGGAGACTGCCACAACATGGCTTAACAAGCAGTGTGTAGGTCCACACGCAGGATCCAAACCTGCAAACTCCAGGCCACCAAAGTAGAGTGCATGAACTTAACCACTACACCACCGGGCCAGCTCTAAGTTCTTTTTCAAACTAAATTTTTCTCCTCAAAATTCAACACCTTCCAAAATCATTTTTATCACCTATAATGTTCAAAAATGTGCTAGATGTTGAGAATAGAGAGATAAATAAGACTTAAGGCTGCCCACCAAGAAGCTGATTGTAATGTGAAGTAAGGAAGTTAATTAACCAAATCCAAGCATGTCAAGACTAAAGGAGGAGAAAGTACAGTTAGTTTATCCCCAGGCTTGGGGACAAGAAGGAAGTGTAGCCTAGGAGGAGAGAACGTAAGGGAGGTCTTTGCAGAAAAAAATGTCCTGGCTTAGCAAGTAAGTCTTAGAATAAGTAAGAGCATACCACACAAAGAAAGAGGAAAAGGACTTTTCAGACAAGGAATTAACAGGTACATAAGTCCAAAAGCAAGGGAGAGCCTGATGCCATCCATCTAGTAATTTGAAGTACCTGGAAAAACTTCCAGGAGAGGAAGTGGTCTGATATGACCTGAGAGAGTTTGAACTTTATCTTGAAGATGACATGGAGATATAAGGGAGTTTTAAATAAAAGAATGTCATGATCACATTCATATTGGAGAAAGATGACTCTGAACAGCGTTGAGAATGGATTGGAGGAGAGCATCAGTGTAAAAAGAGCGAGCAGGAAGAAAGCCAGTCAGAGCACTCATTAAGAGTGAGATTGGCTATTGAATGCGAACGAAATATGTATCTATATGCATATCCATATGTCCATGGGTGTGCCAGTGAGTGTTTAGGAACTGGATCTCCAGAAAAGAAAAAAACAGACCCGATTTGTGGCATTTGTTGATTTCCATTCTATAAATATTCCCACCATGGACAATTTCAAGCTACCTACTTCTATCTGAATGCAGAGTTGGGAAGATACAAGCAGTAGCACATACGTATACACACACACACATTTGCAGTACGAAAGTTTTTAATTTAGGTGAGGTCCAATTAATCCATTCCTTCTTTTGTTTCTTGTGCTTTTGTGTCATATGTGAGAAATCACTGCCTAATCCAATGTCATGAAGATTTATGTTTACATTTTTTTCTAAGAGTTTTGTTATTTCAGCTCTTACATTCAAGTCTTTGATCCTTTTTGAGTTAATTGGTGGGAAGTAAGAGTCCAAATTCATTTTTTTGCATATGGATATCCAATTTTCCTAATAGCATTTTTAAAAAATGGGGTTGGGTTTTGGTTTTGGTTTTATAAATATAAGAAAGAGGTGGATCATATTTGTATGCTGAAGAGAAAAATTTCTATGGCGAGTAAGAGGTTAAGAATGCATCGTGATTAGTAAAACGATTTCAAACTGAGAGCACAAATGATGGGATGAGCCCCAAACAAAAACATCTCCTGCCCAAAAAGGGAAGAAAGCTGGACTGAGACGAAAGCAAGAAGCAGGGAGGGTACAATTAATTTTTAAGTAGGTGAGAGTCATAAAGTTAGGCAAATTCCTACTTGATGACCTTCTGTTTACTCTTTTGTTCAGTTTTGTTTTTTTTTTTTACTCCCGGTGTCCTTTCATTTTTCCAGCTTTATCAGGATATAATTGACATATAATATTGTGTAAGTTTAAGGTGTACAATGTTTTGATTTGATACACTTACATATTGCAAAATGATTATGACTATACTGTTAGCTAACATTTCTTTCTTGTGGTGAGAATATTTAAGATTTACTCTCCTAGCAACTTTCAAGTGTATAATACAGTATTATTAACTATAATCATCATGCTGTACATTGGATCCTTAGAACTTAATCATCTTACAACTGGAAGTTTGGGTCCTATGACCAGCATCTCCCCTTTTCCCTGATGCCTCAGGCCCTGGTAAGCCCCATTCTACTCTCTGTTGCAATTAGTTCAGCTTTTTCAGTTTCCATATATAAAGGAGATCACACAATATTTTCTTACTCTGTCTGACTTATTTCACTTAGCATAATGCCCTGAAGGTCCATCCGTGCTGTTGCAAATAGCAGGATTTCCTTCCTTCTCATGGCTCAGTAATTTTCTGTTACGTTTATATACTACATATTTTTTATCCATTCATTTGTTTATGGACCTTTAGGTTGTTTCCTATCTTGGCTATTGTAAATAACGCTGCAATGAACACAGGAGTGCAGATATCTCTTGGAGATCCCGTTTTCATTTCCTCTGGATATGTGCTCAGAAATGGGATTGCTGGATCATATGGTAGTTCTATTTTTAATTTTTTGAGAAACCTCCATACTGTTTTCCATAATGGCTGTACTAATTTCCATTACCACCAAGAGTGCACAAGAGTTCTTTTTTCTCCACATTCTCGCCAATACTTATTACCTCTTCTCTTTTTAACGAGAGCCATTCTAACAGGTGTCAAGTGATAATTCATTGTAGTTTTGATTTGCATTTCTCTGATGATTAGTGATGTTAAGCACTTTTTCATGTACCTGTTGCCAATTTGTGTGTCTTCTTTGGGAAAATGTCCATTCAGTTTCTCTGCCCATTTTTTAATTGAGTTTTTTGGTTTTCCTTTGTTATTAAGTTGTATGAGTTCTTTATATATTTTGGATATTAACCCTTTATCAAATATATGATTTGCAAATATATTCCCCCATTCTGCAGGTTGTCTTTCCATTTGGTTGGTTGTTTCCTTTGCTATGCAGAAGATTTTTAGTTTGATGTAGTCCCACGTATTAATTTTTGCTTGGTTACTTGTGCTTTGGGCGTCATACCCCCAAAATCATTGCTAAGCCTAATGTCAAGGAGCTTTTTCCCTATGTTTTCTTCTAGGAATTTCACAGTTTCAGGTCTTATGCTTAAGTCTTTAATCCATTTTGAGTTAATTTTTGTTAGTGGAGTAAGATTGAGGTCCAATTTCATTCTTTTGCATGTGGTTAACACATTGGTCTATATATATGCCAGTACCACACTGTTTTGATTACTATAACTTTGTAGTTTAATTTGAAATCAGGAAATGTGATACCTCTGGTTTTGTTCTTCTTTCTCAGGATTGCTTTGCCTATTTGGGGTCTTTTGTGTCTCCATACAAATTTTAGGATTATTTGTTCTACTTACGTGAAAAAACACTGTTGGAATTTTGATAGCAATTGCATTGAATCCGTAGATGGCTTTAGATAATATGAACATTTTAACAATATTAATTCTTCCAATCCATGAACACAGGATATCTTTCCATTTGTTTGTGTCTTCTCCAATTTTTTTCATCAAAGTCTTATAGTTCTCAATGTATAGACCTTTCATCTCCATAGTTAAATTTATTCTTAAGTACTTTATTGTTTTTGGTGTTATTGTGAATGGGACTCTTTATTTCTTTTTCAGATATTTCATTGTTAGTGTGTAGAAACACAAATGATTTCTATACGTTGGTTTTGTATCCTGCAACTTTACTGAATTCATTTATTAGTTCTAATAGTTTTTGAGTGGAGTCTTTAGGATTTTCTATGTGTAAGACGATCTCATCAGTAAACAAAGACAATTTTACTTCTTCCTTTCCAACTCGGATGCCCTTTATTTCTTTTTCTTGCCTGACTGCTCTGGCTAGGACTTCCAGTATTATGTTGAATAGAAGTGGTGAGAATGGGCATCCTTGTCTTGGTCTTGATCTTAGAGGAAAAGCTTTCAAGATTTCACCATTGAGTATGATGTCAGCTGTGGGTTTGTCATACATGGCCTTTATGATGTTGAAGTATGTTCCTTTTATTCCCAATTCATTGAGCATTTTTATCATGAAAGGATGTTGTGTTTTGCCAAATTCTTTGTCGGCATTTGTCAAGATGATCATATGATTTTTATCTTTCATTCTGTTAAATTAATGTATCACATTTATCGATTTGCATATGTTACATCATCCTTGCATCCCAGGGATGAATACCACTTGGTTATGGTTTACGACTCTTAACATTCTGTTAAATTCTGTTTGATAAAACTTTATTGAGAATTTTTGAATCTATATTCTTCAAAGATATTGGTCTGTGTTTTTTTTCTTATGTGACTTTAGTATTGGGGTAATGCAAGCCTTACAAAATGAGTTTGGGAGTGTTCCCTCCTCTTCAGTTTTTTGGAAGAGTTTGAGGAGGATTGGCATTAATTCTTTAAGTGTTTGGTAGAATTCACCAGTAAAACCACCTAGTCCTGCACTTTTCTTTGTTGATAGGTTTTTAATTACAGATTCAATCTTTTTACTCATTATTGGTCTGATCAGATTTTCTATTTCTTCCTGGTTTAGTCTTGGTAGGTTGTATATTTCTAGGAATTTGTCCATTTATTCTAGGTTATCCAATTTGTTGGCATTTAACTCTTTGTAGTAGTCTCTTCCAATCCTTTGTATTTCTGTGGTATCGGTTGTAATGTTTCCTCTTTCATTTCTGATTTTATTTACTTGAGTCTTCTCTTTCTTTTTAGTTAGTTGAGCTAAAGGCTTGTCAATTTGATTTATGTTTTCAAAAACCCACCTTTTGGTTTCATTGATTGTTTCTTTTGTTTTCCTAGTCTCTATTTTATTTATTTCTCCTCTGATGTTAGTTATTTCCTTCCTTCTGCTAAGTTTACTTTGGGCTTAGTTTGTTTTTCTTTTTCTAGTTCCTTGAGGTGTAAAATTAATTTGTTCATTTGAGATCTTTCATGGTTCTCAATGTAGGTGTTCATCACTATATACTTCCCTCTTTGAACTGCTTTTGCAACATCCCATAGGTTTTGGTATGTTGTGTTTCCATTTTCATTTGTTTCAAGATATTTTTTTCATTTCTCTTTTGATTTTTTCTTTGACCCATTGGTTGTTCAGGAATGTGTTGTTTAATTTCCATATACTTGTGCATTTTCCAGATTTCCTTCTGTTATTTATTTCTAGTTTCATGCCTTTGTGGTTAGAAAATATACTTGGTAAGATTTCAATATTCTTAAATTTACTAAGACTTTTTTTGTGGCCTATAATATGATCCATATTGAAGAATGTTCCCTGTGCACTCAAGAAGAATGTGTATTCTGCTGCTGTTGGATGGAATGTTCTGGGTATGTCTGTTAGGTCCATTTGAGCTAAAGTATGACTCAAGTTCAATTTTTCCTTGTTGATTTTCTGTCTGGGTGATCTATCCATTGTTGAAAATGGGATATTGAAGTCCCCTACTCTTATTGTATTATTGTCTATTTCTCCCTTCAGATCTGTTAGTATTTGTTTATTATATTTAAGTGCTCCAATGTTGAGTACATATATATTTATGATTGTTTTATCTTCTTGATAAATTGACCTCTTTATCATTATATAAGGGCTTTCTTTGTTACTGTTTTTGGCTTAAAGTCTATTTTGTCTAATGTAAGTATTGCTAGCTCTGCTTTCTTTTGGTTTCCAACTGCATGACATATCTTTTTCCTTTCCTTCATTTTCATTCTGTTTGTGTCCTTAAAGCTCAAGTGATTCTCTTGTAGGCAACATATACTTAGATCTTGTTGGTTTTTAAAATCCATTTAGCCACTTTCTGACTTGGTGGAAAATTCAATCCATTTACATTCAGAATAACTATTGATAGGTAAGGAGTTACTAATGACATCTTATTAGTTATTTTCTGGTTGTTTTGTAGTTCTTTTATTCCTTTCTTCCTCTCTTGATGCCTTCTTCTGTGAACTGATGATTTCCTATAGTGGTATGCTTTGATTCCCTTTTTTTTGTCTTTTGTGAATCTACTGTAGGTTTTTGCTTTGTAGTTACCATGAGGCTTACATAAAACATCTTATAAAAATAGCAATCTATTTATACTGATAGCAACTTTACTTAGATAACATACAAAAACTCTACCTTTTCATTCCTTTCTTATCTTTTTGATGTCACGATTTAGATTTTTTGTACTGTGTATTCATTAACAAATTATTGTACCTCTAGTTATTTTTAATACTCTTGTCCTTTATCCTTTATACTAAAGTGGTTAACAATTTGACCTATTACAATATTGGAGTATTCTGAATTTAACTATATACTTACCTTTATCGATATATTGTATATTTTTATATATTTTCATGTTATTAATTAGCATACTTTCATCTCAACTTGAAGAACTCCTTTCAGGATGTCTTGTAAGACAGGTATGGTGGTGATGAATTCCCTCAGCTTCTGTGTGAGAAAGTCTTTATCTCTCCTTTATTCTGAAGGACATCTTTGCCAGGCAAAGTAGTCTTGGCTGGTAGCCTTTTTTTCTTTCAGCACTTTAACTATATCATCCCACTGTCTCCTGGCCTATAACATTTCTGCTGAGAATTCTGCTGATAGCCTTATGGGGGTTCCCTTGTAATTTACAAGCTTTTATTCTCTTGCTGCTTTTAGGATTCTCTCTTTCTTTTTGATTTTTGACCATTTCATTCTAATGTGTCACTTCATAACCTTAAATCTTTGCTGTATTTTTGCTAATCACACTTAAACTCAGTGAGGTTAAAACCAATTCTTCCCCCTTTCACTGCTTTCAAATGAGATCTGACTCTTCCTTTCCCATACTTAAAAACATTGCCAGAAAAATTATTCAAAACTTGAAAATAAGGCAAAAAGGTAGACAACATATCCTTTCAATATTGTACAGAGGCAAAAGCCACCCAGGGATTATCTCAGAGTATGATCTTTGTTCATATCAATACTTGTGACTGATTAAATTTCCAAGACATAGTGAACTGACTAGTGAACTTTAGATTTTTGTATGGGAGCAATGTAAAGAATTCCTTTCCAATGAAACATAACCTTAAAGATACATGGCTTTCTTGGACACTAAGCAGTTTTGTATGTAACTCAGCAATCTTATCCTCCTGTAAATACCCTAGCTTCTAAAATGTTCTTTAAACTAGTTACAACATTTTACTTGTTCCCTTATTAATTAAGTTACATAAAAACTTTCACATTATATATTTGCATAAAGTTATGAATTTACCTTTTTGAAAGTTATACAGGTATACCTCAGAGACATTGCAGTTTCGATTTTAGAACACTGCAATAAAGTGATTCATATGAATTTTTTGGTTTCCCAGTGCACATAACAGTTATGTTTACACTATACTGTAGTCTATTAAGTGTGAAAAAGCATTATGTCTAAAAAAATGTACAGACAAAAATTAAAAAATACTTTATTGCCAAAAAGTGCTAACTATCATCTGAGTCTTCAGTGAGTCATAATCTTTTTGCTAGTGGAAAGTCTTATAAAAAATGAAGGATCTGTGAAGAACAATAAAGCAAAGCACAATAAAACAAGGTATTTTAACAGCAGCTTGGGTGGAATTCATAGCTCTCGAGTCACCATCAGGCAGAAACATTTCAGTCCAGTCTAGATCAAAACTATAGTCTCTTGTCTAATTTAAATCTCCTCACTTTCCTCATCACTACTCAAGTCAAAGTCTGAGACTTAAAGCAGGGAGAAGGGTTTGTATATTTTTCACTCCTATTTTCCCTGAATGTGTTGTTTTGTTCTCAATAGCATCGTAACTTGAGAGGAAGAATGGGAAAAAGTGACCCTTTGTCTTTACTTAACTGTCCCTGCTACAGTCTTTGGGGTAATATGTTGTGTGGAGCACACCAATGAGATTATGTTCAAGTTCTTTGAGAGGTGTCATGAGAAGGGCCTCACACTGCTCAGGGCCCTCACATGAGAGGCATACTTTGGCTTCGTATCTTCCTATCCCATTCCTGAACATTATACCTCAGATCCACATCCTGTTTTATCCTTATGCAGAGTATCCTTGATCAGGGTACCAAAAAGGCGACTCAAACCCATTGAACCATGGGAAATTCATGCATCTGTGCCATCCCACTTGTTCTATTTTCCATTGTTTAGATAGATGTAGGGTAGATTTGACTGATTAAGTATATCTATAACCACTGTGAAGGTGCCAGTCTCTCCTTTCACAGAATCCCCAGTCTTGAAAAGTGATTCTTTTAGAAGCTTCTTCTTTTGGTTTGTGTGGCAGACAGAATCATGCCTCCCCAAAGATGTTCCCATTCCAATCTCAGGAAAGTGTGACTTTGTTACATTATATGGCAAAAGGGAATTAAGGTTGCAGATGAAATTAAGGTTACTAATCAGCTGCCCTTAAAATAGGGAGATTATCCTGGATTATCCAGATAATCTCAATGTAATCACAAGGGTCTGTGAAAGTAGAACAGGGAAGCAGAAGAGTCAGAGTGCTCTGGTGTGAGAAGGTTTCAACCCTTGTTATTGGCCTTGAAGATGAGGAAGGGAATTCCACAAACATGGAATGTTGGAAGCCTTTAGCAGCTGAAAAGGCAAGAAAAGGGATTATTTCTTAGAGCCTCCAGAAAGGAATGCAGCCCTGCCGACACCTTAATTTTAGCCAGTGACACCCATTCTGGACTTCTGAACTATAGAACTAGAAGATAATAAGTCTGTGTTGTTTTAGATCACTAAATTTGTGATAATTTGTTACGACAGTGGTAGGAGACTAATGCACCTTCAGTAGGCTTGAAGAACCCTCTCTCCATTCTCCCATCCCCACAGTCTGACTACCCAGAGTCTCAAATTCCTAGTCTTCTGCTTACATAGCCAGTGAGAGAGAGGGGAATTGATGCTTGTGGGACTTCCCCACCTCTAGAAAGTGTGACAGAGATATGTCAAGCTTCTTAGTCTCTCTTTTAAATGTATTACCTGTTGTTTCAGCTTTGTGATTTAGCTGTAATCTCAAGATGATAGGAAAGGACATAATGTAGCAAGACTAAATATGAGAGAAAGAGGAATTTGGTCTAAAAACCTGTTACTAACATGCCCTTTGGGTATCCACAGCTCCTCTTGGGTACTTGTTGAAAATATTGTTTAATGAACCTTGTTCAAAATCTACCTAATCAATATCTCTGGGGATAGAGGTCCAAAGTATGCCTTTTATACCTTCTGACACAGAAAAACTAATAAGTCCTGTCATACAGGAATACATTTTTTTACTTCACTTCTCACTGTTATAGAAGCCTCAGACCCTAGACCCAAGAAAAGCAAAGCTATCATTTTCAGAGCTAGAAGGTATCTGCTGCCTCACTCGACAGATCAAGGACCTGACACCCAGAAGGGATGAGTGATTTGACTAAAGACATAACATCCTGACGGACAAAGCAGGGACTGAACCATAGATCCTTTGCCTTCTACTCCTAGACCCTTTACTCTTATTTGTAGTCATCTCGCTTGAAATCAAAAGGAAACAGTGCCTTTTAGAAACAAACACACTTACTGTAGGTTTGTTTCATCTCCACAGTAGCTCCTTTTTTACTGTTATCAGTGCTTCAATAAATGACTGAAAACCACTCTGAGCCATTATATTCCCATACCAACTGAGATTTATAAGTGCTTATTCCTCAAGCAATTACATGTGCTCTTTTCTCTCTTTGGGTCTGACACTTTGTTTCTGTGTTAATGGGGAGCATATTGAATTGTCCTCACATAGAATACTTGGTAATGTTCAACTAATCTCAGATTTCTGTTTCTGCCATGGAGAGTGTTTTGCATGTCAATAGTCACCACTGAATTTACTGTTAAAAGAAGTTAAAAGGTTCGCTTTGATCCTGGAAGCCTGTCATTAAAACTCTTGCCAATTGGCAAAAACATGAAAGGTTTGCTTCTCAGCATTGGGCACTAGGAAAGTTTAGTCAATTAGACTTGGCTTGATTTTTTTCCTCAAGATGAGTTTTCTTCTTTGAAAGACTCCCCAGAAGAATGAATTAATAAGATGTCAAGGAAAGGAAAATTCAGATCTGAAGTGAAAACAAAGGTATCATTATACATGAAAGGGGTATTAGGCCTGCTTTAGCTTTGCAGCTCAGCATGAAAGACACCAAGCCTGACTTTTCCAAGAAGAGCAATGTCCTTGGCACTTAAACAGACCCAACTGCTAAAATCATCTCAACCCACTTCCTTCCTCTTTGCCCTTTCTCCTTGCATGTGATGTGCAAACCAAATAAGGGTCTTATTTCCATTAACTGTAATATTCATAGAGAAGAACACCATCCCATTATGCCTCCGTGTGGCACTGCTCTCAGAAATCAGACACCCATTTCAGTTGCCAGTGGCTCTTGTGACTGTATTTATCCAGAGCAGGATTGACATTTGAAGGACACATACAGCTTTGGTTTAGGGCTCTTTGTGTTTTCACAGTCCCTCTGCCCTGGCAATTTGAATGAAATATCTTTTATGATTTTCTGTTGTAGAAACAGGAAACTTTTCTTAGCTGGATAAAATAAACAAAAAAATCAACGAATAGGAAAACGGACGTTACAGATCTTCCTCGACTTACGATGGGGTTATGTCCTGATAAACCCATCGTAAATTGAAAATACTGTAAATTGAAAATATCATAAGTCGAAAATGTTGGAAAACCTACTGAATATCATGGTTTAGCCTAACCTACATTAAATGTGCTCAGGACACTTACATTAGCCTACAGCTGGGCAAAATCATCTAACAAAAACTTATTTGATAATAAAGTGTTGAATATCTCATGTAATTTATTGAATACTATACTGAAAGTGAAAAAGAATGGTTGTAAGTGTATTGGTCGTTTATCCTCATGAACGCATGGGTGACTGAGAGCTGCACCTCACTGCTGCTGCTCAGCATCATGAAAAAGCATCATACTGCGTATCCGTAGCCTAGGAAAAGACCAAAATTCAAAATTTGAAGTATAGTTTCTACTGAATGCATATCACTTTCGCACCATCGTAAAAGTGACAAATTGAAAGTTGAATCATCATAAATTGGAGATTGTAATTGCATATATGTTTTATATATGTTTATATATAATACGTTATAATCATAAGTTGCATATGTTTTGATAATATTATGATTGGGTCTGAACATGGTTCTGTTTTTCTCTAGTTTACTCTAACATGGTCATTTTGGTGAACTCTCAAAATAAGGCTAAAGAGGAAGATTCAAAAGGTAATGCCTTCTCCCCAGCATGCCTTATGGGCACATTAGTTCAATTTTCTTCATCTACTGTAGCTAATCAGTTACCAAATCCTCCTGTTGCAACCTTTTAGATGTCTCAAATTTGCTCCCTTTCTCTCAGATTTTGTTACAGTACCGCACACTCACAAATACATGTGGATTGCAGCAGCCATCTTCTAATTTCTCTCTTTTATTTTGAATCTCTGTCTTCATCTCCACACTACTGCCAGAGAAGGATACTTAAGCTACCGGATAGAAACAAGTGTCCCTCGTCTGTCAATGCCACACCAGAATGCTTCAAGATTTGGCATTATCTGACCCCGCTGTAGCTAAATTTTTCTTTTATCTCACTCTACTGACGCTCAGATCTTTCAGGCATCCTTTCCATTGTGCCTTGGTTCAAGCTCTCTGCTGAAAACCTTAAATGTTCTTATCTACTAAACAAGCCATCATTAGTTTTAAAGTTCAAGAGATTCTAAGAAACTTTTAAAAAATATTTCTCATCTATTTCTCTCTTTTCTGAAATCCAATTTTACCCATTCACATTGTTTTTTCTTATATTTGTTGTCTCATTTATATTTATTTGGCCCTAATTACTAAGATTTTTGAAATTTTAAGTACAAGAACCTTGCTTGGGAACTTCATGCTTTCAGTTATTGGATTTATCCTTCCATCTTAAACAACTGAAAACACTGAGAAAAATATTGGAAACAACAGTTCTCAGACATTGGACAATAAAGAGCACAAGACTGTGATCCCTGAGAAAAGGAAAACAAATGAGATGTGCCCTAAGATTGCCCCACCTTACTGCCTGGAGAAAGTTTGTAAGCTGCAGCATAGGGCGGGGGAAGCCAAACAGAGCTGGGCAGTCTCCCTGAGTTAAGGGAACAGAGTAGAGAATTTGGAGGGGCCTAGGTAGCTGGGATCAATAGATAAAGTGTCAGACAGAAACAAACTGCATCGAAAAACTCTGAGGATCTTCAGAGAGTTCAAGTCTTCAGCTGAGTACCGATCACCACACAGGAGCAGGCAGAACACAGCACAGGAAAGCAATTCAAAATTCCTCATAGACCCAAATGTAAGAGCTAAGATTGAAACTTTTAGAAGAAAACTTTAGTAGACCCTAAGTGAACTTGGGTTAGGCAAAGATGTCTTAAATAAAACACAGAAACTATAAACTGTAGGGGAGAAAAGTCAACAAATTGGAGATAAAATTTATAGAACTTTACACTTCAAAAGACCCTATTACAAAATGAAAAGGTAAGTCCTATGCTGGAAGAATATGGTTGTAAAACATCCATTTGAGGAAAGGTTTGTGTCAAAAATATATAAAGAATTCTTTAACCCAATCCTAAGTAAAACAAACAAACTTTTCTTTTCTTTTTTTTTAAAAGATATGCTTTTTGGTGAGGAAGATTGGCCCTGAACTAACATCTGCTGCCAATCTTCCTCTTTTTGTTTTTTCTCCCCAAAACCCCCCTACATAGTTGTGTGTCCTAGTTGTAAGTCCTTCTAGTTGTTCTATGTGGGACGCCACCACAGCACGGCTTAATGAGCAGGGTGTGTGTCTGCACCCAGGATCTGAACTGGTGAACCCTGGGCTGCCGAAGTGGAGCACATGAGCTTAACCACTCGGTCATGGGGCTGGCCCAAAACAAACTTTTCTTAAAAAATGGCAAAAGGATTTGAAAACCCACTTCACTAAAGAAGATATATGAATTGGAATTTAGCACATGGAAAGATTCTCACATAATTTATGATTAAGGAAATGCAAGATAAAACCACAATGAGATACCACTAAAGAAGGACTAGAATGATTAAAATTAAAAGGACTGACCACACCAAATATAGATGATGATATGGAGCAACTTCACTTGCATACATTCTGTGGAAATGTAAAATATTAAAAACAACTTTGGAAAATGGGTTGGCAGTTTCTTAAAATTATAAACATGTACCTAAATATGGTCCAGCCATTTAACTGCTAGGTATTTAGCAATGAGAAATAAAAATATATGTCTCCCCTCCACCAAAATATCCCTAAATGTTTACAACAGTGAGATATATAAAGGTCAAAAACTTGAAATAACTCAAGTGTTCATCAACTGGTGATTAATTAAATAAATTGTGTACAGCCTTACAATGGAATACTACAAAGCAATAAAAAAAGAATGGCTGATATGTGCTAAGCTGACCCTAAAGGTTACGTACTCCTTTCTATTTTTCCTCTCTTTAAATGTTTTCCTCTTCTCACGTATATTGGTGATTTTTACATTGTTCAATGGGTCTCTGAGCTTCTTTTCATTTTGCTTCAAATGTTTTCTCCCTTTTCTTCACAGTATATAATTTCTATTGGCAAATTCTCAAGTTCACTGATTTATTCTCCTACCATTTCAGATCTGCTGTTGAGTTCATACGATGATCTTTTTCATTTGGTGATTGTACTTTACAACACTAGAATTTCCTTTTTAAAAAATTTCTATTGCTTTTTTGAGATTCATTCTTTGTTGAGTCATCCTTATTATATTTTTTTTAAATTCTATAAACAAAGTTTCCTTCAATTCTTTAAACAGATTTGTAATGGCTACTTTTTTTCAAGTTTGACCCAGCTTTTACTTTCTGCTGGCTTTCTCGGATGCCCCCTACAATGCACACAGGCTTCCAGTAATTCAGCGCAAGGTGGAGAGCTCAAGACTCTCTCAGATCTTGGCTGTGTGTCAGCATCCAAGGCAGTAAGGGATATGTGAAAAACTTGTCTAGCCCCTTTAGATCTCTCTCGTTTTCAGGATTTCCTTTGTTTCGTTTCTGGCTAGTTTGCCAGACCTAGGCTGACCGTGAAGGACTGCAATCTAAAGCTGGCAGAGTGATGGTCTTCTCCATTCATTTTCCACCAAGTTGGCTACTTTTGCTGACATTGTCCCTAGGTGTGTATTTTTTGCCCTCAATTCCAAACCAAGTCAGACTCCCCTAGCAGCAAAGCTTCTGTTTTTCAAGTCCGGCCCTAACCTGGAGGAGATAGTATGTTGTCAACCTGGACAGGAGAATGGAAGAAGGAAGCATGTATCCACAGCCCTTGCCTCTCATTGGTCCAGGATGACCCTACCCGCTGTTACGTTCCCCATACTTCCTGGTGCACATGTATGTGTGCCAGTGTGCTCAATGGGCAAAAGTGAGAAATATGTCTTATAAGTCCAGGAAAGGCCTTAATGTACCTGTACTAAATTGATCGAAACCTGTGCAAACTGGTCAGCACAGCAGTGGCCAGTACACGAGGTAGAACGTCAAAGATTTGAAACGCTGAGCAAGGGACTTCTGATACAAAGGCACGTAGGAAACAAACAGGGTAATATACCTATCCTTGTAGGAATACTAAATATCATAAAGATCTTAGTTTTTTCCAAATGAATCCATAAATTCAAATAAAATTTCATAAAACGTCACAGCATGTTTTGCTGAATTTACAAGCTGATTGTCTTTCTAAATTTATAAGTAATAAAAAAAAAATCACCAGAGAGAATGATTATTCTTCTGAAGAAAAACAAGTCAAGGAAACTACACCATAGGCATAAAGAATAACAAAAAGCCATTGGGGAATTGGTGCAAGGATAAATAAATTAAATAACGGAACAAAATAAGGAGCCCAAAAGCAGGCCCATGCATATAGAAGTGATGATATAATTTATTTACAACAGAAGTGGCATTGCAGATCAATTGGGAAAACATGGTATTTTTCAATAAATGGTCCTGGGACAATAGGTTTTCCATCTGGAAGTAATGTAATGAGCTCTTACATCACACCATAAACAAATTCCAACTGGACCAGAGACTCAGATATTTAAGGGAAAATTAAAAATCAGTCATAAGTCATTATAAGAAAGTATATGGTTGGCAGTGACATAAGGAATGATTGGTTAAAATGGATTAAAAAACAAGAGCAATAACATACACTATAAAAGAAAAAATATATACACGTTCAACTGCAGTAAAATTAAGGAGTTCTGTTCATTAAAGGAAGTGAAAACTCAAACTACAAACTGAAAGAAGAATCTTAAATAACCTATAAACTAGCAAAGGACTAGAATACTGAATTCTCAAGTTATTCCCACAAATCAATAAGCAAAGGACAAACAACCCAATAGAAAAATTGCCAAAAGAGATGAAGGAACCAGAAATGACCCATTATATTGATTTAATCTGCTAATAGATTTTGATAGAGTTTGGAAAATACTACTCTAGACCAAAAGACTCAGAGATTTGAAGAATTAGTGTCAACTTAAATATACCCTTTATACTGTGTATTGTTCACTTGCAACGTCAGAATATAGACAGCATTTCCAAAATAAATTCATTGTTTTCTTTTCAGTTTCAAAAGTCACAGAATTGATAAATGTGCATTTAAAAGATCAAACAAGGGCCTCACCCTGTGGCCTGGTGGTTAAAGTTCGGCACACTCCACTTTGGCAGCCAGGGTTCACAGGTTCAGATTCGGGCGCAGACCTACTCCACACACCAGCCATGCTGTGGTGCTGTCCCACACACAAAAAATAGAGGAAGATTGGCACAGATGTTAGCTCAGGGCTCATATTCCTCAAGCAAAACAAGAGGAGGATTGGCAATGGACGTTAGCTCAGGATGAATCTTCCTCAGCAAAAAAAAAAAAAAAACAGTCAAAATATGTAACAAAATATTCAACCCTTTCTTCATTCTTCCCTGCCTTCACCATCTCCCTAGAAATAGCTCTTGGGGAGTTGTATGTGTGTGTGTGTATGTGTTTCTTAAACCTTTTTCTATGCATTTACAAACACGTATATGTAAAATCTTATCAAAATTTTTATTATATCATGTTTATCTTCTTTTTTCACTTTATGACATAAATAGATATCTTTCAACATTAGTACACTCACTGATTTCATCAAATCTAAAGTGCTTTGAGAGTCTTAGTATTATGCCTTACAATAAAGTGTCAGCATAAGGTTTACCCAACTGCATCTCTTTCTAAAGAGAGTACACCTTTATTTTATTTGTACTTACATTTCAAATCTTTAGGCAGATCTTTCTAATATCTATCTAATTCTCAGGAATGATTTAATGCACATGTTACATTCAGTTGTGTAATACCGTAGGAAGCAATTTTCCAAAGCTGGAAAACTCTCAAACAGTACTTTCAGACAAAGAAAGAATTTTCTAGAGATGTATTTAATTTATTTTTTTAATAGCTATTCAAATTAAATTCACGGACCCCTAATTCCTCATACAGGTGATAAAAAAATATATTGCCTGGAGTCAGAATATGTGAATCAGGAGCTAAAGCAATGTATGAAAACACAATACAGGGGCCACTTGATGGCTATCTGAATTACTGACAACTATGTGGAAATATTAGCATGAAATATACACTTATTCAATTTTGCCTTCAGATGAATAAAGAACCATCTTTTTATAAATGTGTAAAAACAAACCAAAGCAAATTGTGTCTATTTCCATAGCTTACTTTCTCTTGAGAATGAAAATAAAAGAAGAAACCTGCTCTTTCTTCATCACCCAATAGAGTACAGCTGTTGTTGTTAGGCTTATTAGAGCAAATGCATGGCCCACCTTTTCCAATAGATTTGAATATTTCACTTTTGCAACTTTCTGAAAAATAGCAATCAAACTGATCAATCTATGCTGACTTTAAAATTGCCTCCTAACACTCCTGCAGCGTCAAAATTCAGCTGATATATAATGAAAGGCATTTAGATCTGGATGGGGTAATGGATTGCAAATGCCTGCCATGAGAGCTGCAACTGCCTCTCCCCTTCCATTCCCTTGGCAGATGCAGATCATGGTAACTATGTACAGATGTGGCCTCAAAACCGTCTCAACACAGCACTTCAAGAGGCCCCTACTGATCCATTAGAGCTGACACGCAAGATAAATTCTACTGGCCATCCAGGAAGCTCTGCTGTCAAGTGACACTGTGACTTTGGGCAAATATCTCTTTTGTGTTTGCTTTTTGCAGAGAGCAATGTAGCTAATTATATCTATCTCCCAGGATTGTTGTGAAGATCGTACGAAATAAATTGCAAGGAACAGCCCAATTTGTTATACAATAGTTAATCAATGTTTATTGAATGAATCCATAGACACACGGATAAACGGTACTTGAGTTAAAAAAAAAAAACTTTTAAAATTTAAGTTAAAACTTGAGAATATAGTAATTTTAGGATTTCTACCTCACTTTTTAAAAAACTTTCAACTGTGGTAAAATAAATGTAACATAACACTTATCACTTTACCTTTTTAATTGTACAGTTCAGTAAAGTATATTCACAATGTTGTGCAACCAATCTCTGGGACTGCTTTATCTTGCAAACCTGAAACTCTATACCCTTTAAACAATAAATCTCCATTAGCCCCTCCTTCCAGCCTCCTGTAACTACCATTCTTCTTTCTGTTTCTATGAATTTGACTACTCTACAGACCTCATGTCATTGGGCTCATACAGTTTTTGTCTTTTATTTTAGTTAACATAATGTCCTCATGGTTCATCCATGTTGTAGCACGTATTCAATTTTCCTTTTTTTTTTAAGGCTGAATAATATTCTATTGCATGTATACAGAATATTTTGTTTATTCATTCATCAGTCGAGAACTGCCAAGAATTCCACCTCTTGGCAATTGTGAATAATGCTGCTATGAACGTGCATGTACAGATATTTCTTGGAGACTTTGTTTTCAATTATTTTGGATATATACCCAGAAGTAGAATTACTGAATCATATAGTAGTTCTATTTTTAAGTTTTGAGGAATCACTACACTATTTTCTATACTGGCTGTACTATTTTACATTTCCGCCAACAGTACACAAGGGTTTCAATTTTTCCACATCCTTACCAACATTTGTTATTTTTTTACAGTAGTCAGCGTAATCCTAATGGATGTGAGAAGATATCTCATTCTGGTTTTGATTTGTATTTCCCTAATGATTAGTAATGTTGAGCATCTTTTTATATGCATGTGGGCCACTCATATATCCTTTAGGGAGAAATATCTCCATGTCCTTTGCCCATTTAGAAAAAATTTCAAGTTTTTTACATTTTTAATGATAAAATTTCTTTTAATTTTTTATTAAAGTCTATTTTTAGGGCAGTTTTAGGTTCATAGCAAAATTAAGAGATTTCCCACATACTCCCTGTCCCCACATTAGCTTCCCCAATTGCCAACATCCCCCACAAGAGTGGTACATTTATTATAACTGATGAATCTACATTGACCTATCATTATCATCCAAAGTCCATAGTTTACCTTAGGGCTCACTCTTGGTGTTGCACATTCTATGAGTTTGGAAAAATGTATAATGACATGTATCTATTATTATAGTATCATACAGAGTATTTTCACTGTCCTAAACATACTCAGTGCTCTGCTTATTCAGCCCTTCACTTGTCCCCCAACGCTTGGCAATCACTGAACTTTTTACTCTATAGTTTTGCCTTTTCCAAAATGTCATATAGTTGTAATGCTATAGTACATAGCCTTCTCAGATTGGCTTCCTCCCCTTAGTAATATGCATTGAAGTTTCCTCTATGTCTTTTCAAGCCATGATAGCTCATTTCTTTTAGTGCTGAATAATATCCCATTGTCTGGATGTATCACAGTTTATTTATCTATTCTTCTACTGAAGGACACCTTGGTTGCTTCCAAGTTTTGGCAATTATTAATAAAGCTACTATAAATACCCATGTGCAGATTTTTGTGTGTACATAAGTTTTCAACTACTTGGGTAAATATGAAGGAGTATGATTGCTGGATCATGTGGTAAGAGTTTACTTAGTTTTGTAGGAAACTGCCAAAGTGTCTCCTAAAGTAGCTGTACCGTTTCACATTCCCACCAGCAATGAATGGGAGTTCCCGTTGCTCCACATCCTCGCCAGCATTTGGTGTTGACAGTGTTCTGGATTTTGGCCTCTATAATAAGTGTACAGTGGTATCTCATTGTTTTAATTTGCATTTCTCTGATGACATATAATGGGGAGCATCTTTTCATGTGCTTATTTGTCATCAGCATATCTTCTTTGATGAGATATCCATTGGCCTATTTTTTAATCGTTTTTTTTTTTACTGTTAAGTTTTAAGAGTTCTTTGTATATTTTAGATAACGGCACTTCATTAGATGTGTCTTTTACAAATGCTTTCTCCTAGTCTGTGGTTTGTCTTCTCATTGTCTTGACACTGTCTTTTTGCAGAACAGAATTTTTTAACTTTAATGAATTCCAACCTATCCATTATTTATTCAATGGATCATGCCTTTGGTGTTGTATCTAAAAAGTCATCCCCATACCAAGGTCATCTAGGTTTTCTCCAATGCTATTTTCTAGGAGTTTTATAGTTTGGTATTTTACATTTAGGTCTGTGACTTAGAATTTCTATCATAAATTTCAAAAGCAAGAGCAAAACAAAAGCAAAGGATATTTGTTTCTCATCTTAGCCAAGGAATTAGCTGAGTTTTTCTGAAATTCTAAAGGTAAAAAAATATGCATTTAAATTTTTGTATGACTTTTCTCAAAAATTCAGATATTATATAAAGTTTAGTTGTTGAGAAGATTTGTCCTCTTTCCTCAGGCCTCTGATTTTTTCTTATTCTTGTGTCTCAGCTCTATAATGTGACACAGTAACGTAACTAAAAGCTAGCTGCAGCTTTTCCTAAAAGGAGAGAAGAGAAATGTAGATATTCTAGAGGTGTTGTCAATTCAGAGAAATCATTTTGCCTTGGAAGAAGATTGATGTGAAAATATTTAAACCTTAAAATAGAAGAAAGAAGAAAAACAAGGGAACCTCTTTAATTGTGTGAATCCAAAAGCCAAACTTCCTCGATGAGGGACATGGTTAAAGTAAAATATTGATACGTGTTAATATTGATACTATTATTACTTAGCTTTAGGTCCTTCACCTTCCAGACAAATCTAATTATTTTTTTCTCACACAAAAACATAAATGAAGAGCCTCTGCTTAGTCCTACCACTGCCAACAGTGTCTGCTCCTTTGTAGATACCAAGGGCAAGGACTACAAGAAGAACCAAGTTTTAGCACTAGAATTGGAAAGAGGCAAAATAGAGCTTTGGAAAAATAAAGGCCTTCACAACCTGAAATCATGCCTAGAATATGAAACCCTCATACTTAACTTCATCCAAGGAATGAAAAGGAATATATGATAAAATAAGCTAAGTTTCCTCTTAGCCTGGAAATTTTAGAAAACGGAGTAAAGTACAGATAAATGCTAAGGTTTTTGGCACTTTTCTAAAAATTCATTCTCCCTGTGCTCCCAACTATTGTGGTTTGCATGATGCTAAGACATTAGCACAAGAGGAGGCAGTCCATTGGAATTGAGGAAGAGGACAGAATAACCTCCTCAGAGAAATTCGCTGTCTCTAGCAGACATCCCAAAAGGCAAAAGCCAACAAAATCAGTGACGATCAGTGGGTTCTCCAAACTAGTCATCTGATTTTTAAGGGAGATCAAAAGTCAGAGCTATTAAATAAGGAACAGTGCTAGTTAACCGTCTCATGGATAGAAGCAGGGGCAATGATAACACTGCCATTTTTTCAATTATATGAGTTTATTGTGTTAACTTATTCTATCCCTTGGCTCTCATAGTAAAGACTGGTCCCATCTGATTCCTCCTCCTCATTCCAATCCCGTACCAAAGATGGGTGAAGAAAGTTCATAGTTGGCCAAGCATCAGTTTCAGTAGAATGTGAGGGCTGGGGGGATGTGGAGGATGGGGCAGATGGGGGGCAGAGAATGAAAGAAAGACTAGGAAGGGTTAGGAAGTTGGAAAAATCTTTAAAAGCCTGTTTTCAAGAAGTGTTCTACCCTTAGCCAACTCCTAACTGGGTAAAAGGGAAGACAACATGTTTTCCTTTTCTTTCATATTTTCTTTACTATTTTATAGTCTTATAAACACTTTAATTAACAAGATGGGGTGAGTAGAATCAAGGTGCAGAAAATTAACAGTATCATTATTCCAAGGCTCAGTCCTCTCCAGCTATAATCATGGAACTCCAGCTCCTGTCTAAGTTTCTCCTTCAGCTTTAAGTAGATATTTCAGAACCAGCTCTCTTTCTTTTGTACTACAGAGGTACCAACTCCTCATCCCACCCCACAATTCAGGCTGTCTAGAGCCTTGTCGATGGCACTGCTTGTCAGGTGCTTGGCTGAATACTGAAACTGAGCAGCCAGGAGAAGTCACTTTCCTGTCCTTGAAGTCCAACTCTGAAAACATACCCTTTCTCTTTCCTCACCTGAGAGAAGAAATGCTTTCCAGGGCTCCAGCATAGCTGTCAAGCATAGTATGGCTGGTGCCTCTTTTCAGTTTCTGCCATCCTGCCACACTCAGGAGAGTGCTCAAACATTCTCCTCCCCTTCTCTGACACAGGGAGTCATAGAGCCCCAAGGAGGCCACTCCTTGGAGCCCTGCCCTCTCCTGGAAACTGATCTCCCTTTATCGTCCAGTCTTTCAGTGCTCTCTGGGTTCCGCTGGCAACCTCAACTTTATTTTTCTGAAGTTGTTGTTTGAGGTTGACGTCATCCCTTTGGTAGGTCCATTGTACTTCATTGGATCTTCTTAAGAAGTTTGTGGAGTAACCGAGCTACTGGTATTAACATGTGTCCTTTTATAGATTTGGAAACTTATGCATCAAATGATCAAATGACTTAGGAAATCACATCAAACGGTTTACAAAATGAGACAGTTAGTGAATGGATGAGTAAATAAATGAATGACTTGCCCAAAGTGGCAGAGACACAACTAGATCTTGGATTTTCTAACACTAAGCTCATTCACCTCCCTTTGATAAACAGAATTAAAATCTCCTCTTGATCAAATGTGAGTTGCATATGACATCTCAAGGGATTGTGTAAATGAGGGGGAAAAAAGAATTTGTACAGCACTATCAAGTTAGTGAAATGTTGTATCATTATATCCCCTATATCCTTTTATTATTATAGGGTACCTATTGGGTAGGTATTAACTCCATTTTAGGATAAGAAACTGAAGCCTGGAGAGGGTAAGTAGTTTGCGTAAGTGAATACAGTTAATTGGTGGTAGAGCTGAGATTTGAACACAGATCTGATTCTAGGTCCTGTGACATTTCAGTAAATGAAATCAAAGCTCAAGCCTTCTCAAGTTGCTCACATCCAACACAGAACACTTGTTTTGTGGCTAATAGAGGCTTGAAATGCTTCAAGTGACTTCAAACCCTTTGGAAAATTAGACATACATACTTCCCACAATACTCATATTGATCCCCGTGTGGTCCACTGTGCTCCCATCCTATAGGCATTGTTGCTAGATAAGCCAGTTCAAAGAATTTATCATTAAAATGTAAAATCTAATAGCTAGCAAGACTCCAAGTCTCTATGGGATATAGATTCAGTCACATTACTGAAGTCTGCTGGAAACGTGACGCTAATGACAAGTAGGAACTTTATAGCTCACATTTCCCTTTGCTGACATTACAAATGTAAAATCTCTCATTTCCCCAAAAGTTCATCTCCTTGATCTATGCCACTGAGGCTACATATTTAGCATCTTTCTGGCAGCAGGAAAGATTCTGGCAGAGACAAGTGGGCCCATTAGTCTTGCATAGGGAAAACTCATTCCAGGACAGAGAAGCCACCTCTAATCTCCCCACCCTTATTCCACCCCCACATTCCACCCAGTATGCCCTCTTCTGCAGAGTCCAAGGACACTGTCTGGCTGTGGATGGATCACTAATCACACCACCAAGTGTGTAAGAAGATGAACAAGCCTCCTATGAAACAAAGGGAAATTGGACTGGAATATAGTTATTGTGTATGCTAAAATTGAGAAAAATCCAAGGTATTGTAAATAAATGAGATACCATAGAAAGAATTTACCACAACTCTCTAAAACATAGCTAACTGAGAATCCAATTGTCAATGAGAACTAAGTCAGTTTCTATGCCCACCATCATTATAAACGCTATTGAAGAAATAGCCATACTGGGCGAGAGGTGGGGCAAAAAAAACAGAGCTCTCTCCTTTGTTCCTTTTTTCCCGCCCCCTGCTGACCCAGTGAGAGTCTATTTAAACTTGAAGACCGAGTTCAACTCTCATCTCCTGCATCAAGGCTTCTCATTCCTCCCGGAAGAACTATATGTTTGCTATCATTCTCCCCCCATTGGGATGGGACTATATATATATATATATATATCTCGTCTTTGCTGCTTTATCCTCTTTACTTAGTAAAGTTCTAGACACACAGTAGGACTCAATAATTATAATTGAATTAATTAAACTTGAATTCATTAAATCATCAATTGGTCTCCCCACTATGTTCCCATAACACTTAGGTCACATCAGAGCACGCCCTTTCTTATATGATGGCTCTGGATTTTGTTCTTTCCCTCTCACTGGATTGTCAGCTCTTTGACAAGTGAGAAGAAGCAGGATCTACTCACCTTGGTAGCCCACCATTTACCACAGCACTTTTATAGAAAAATAATTCTATGGGTGTTTCTGGGATAGAATAGAAATAAATAACCTCTAGAGTAATTCCAATCTAACATTCTATTATATTAAGAAAATAAGTTCTTGTAAAGCCTGGCACTTGAGAAGTGTATAATCTACTTGAGGAGCAAGAGGAATACCAATTAAACGATTAGAGACATTATGTAATGCCGGCCATTTAATTGTAATTGGATACGCATTATTTCGTACCGTACCATATTTAAACAAAGTGAGGCGGAAACAAGACTCAGGCAGGTAACTATTTTAAATAAATTGGACACAGCACGTGCCCTTAGAAGGGGATTTTTGATGTGGAGTCTATTTCTTCATGTTCCATTCCCCACACTCCCCAGTCTCTGGTCTGATTAAAAGTCCAAGTACATTTTTATTTTAAATTAGCTCTGAAGTCAACAGGAATTTTTTACTACTGCAAAGGTCACCTGGCAAGCAGCCAGCCAATTAAGATGTGAGAGCTGTACCTCATAGCTAATAGGAGCTAGTTGCATTGCCTCTGAAAAGGGAACTCAATGATCAGCAAAATTTAAGAGAGTGGAAGGTTTCAAGCCATCAGCAATTCACATGCTTCCCTACATCCAATTTGCTGGGTTGGTGTATTCCTAGTCATCATGAGAAATATACTATTAAGCCAGGTCCCCCATAGTGATAAACCTTCCCAAATAACTTGGGTGTCAGAACCCTGGAAGAGAAGTAACGCACTTAATTAAAAAGAGGTTTACTGGGGCCGGCCCCGTGTCTGAGTGGTTAAGTTCTCGTGCTCTGCTGCGGTGGCCCAGGGTTTCACCGGTTCGGATTCTGGGCGCGGACATGGCACCACTCATCAAGCCATGCTGAGGCGGCATCCCACATGCCACAACTAGAACGACCCACAACTAAAAATACACAACTGTGTACCATGGGGCTTTGGGGAGAAAAAGGAAAAAATAAAATCTCTAAAAAAAAAAAAGGTTTACTGTGGCCAATAGTCTCAAGGATTGATGTGGCCCTTGTTCTCAGAAGACAGCTCCCAGAGGGCATTGATGTTGGTACTCAAACTCAAATTCACAGGTGGTCTTGCACTCAGATACTAGCATTTCTTCATGTACAACTGAGACACACATGCCATCTGCAGAATGTGTGACATTCCAAGGACAGAGAGAGGGACAGCTTCATGAGCATATGCGGGTGCACAGGCCCTCACACTTGGTTTAAAGCTGTACTGTTGCCGTCTTGAAGATCTTAATACATTTTGAACAAGAGGCCCCACATTTTATTTTGCACTTGTCCCCAAAAGTTATGCTGCTGATCCCACGCATGGAAAAGGGCAAACCATCTTGAGTTTTTTTGAGGACTGTGCAAGCCTCTTACTGTCTGGTGAGAGGATTAAAGTACCTGATAGCAAATAATTCAGACATAAGAACATTGTGCTGGCTATGAAAGGAAATTAATCACAGTTAAGATCTGGAAAGCTGCAGGGGACTTTTGCACACTCTCCTCCTGGAAAAATTGCTTTATCAGGATGGCTATTGCTGCAACCTTGAGATGGTTGCTTTTGGTCACCAAGGTTGGTTAGTTCATTATTACCCTGAGAAGAGTTCAAGCAAAATTGTGAAATTGATAGTATGTGTTTGAGTCCCCACTCCTATTCATACACCCTGCTATCCCACTACTGCCAAGTGGTCCCTATTTTCCTCTTCATCCACTTACCCCAGGTGTCCACTGTTCTCATCTTCTTTAACCACCCATGTCAAAATGTGCTTTCAGTAAAGTATCTGAGAAATTATTTCACACAGAATTGATAAATAAATGAGCTAATACATCTAAGGTACACAGAGCAGTATCTGACATAGTATTTAATGAATACTAGTTATTTTTATTCTCATTAGCATTATTGTAGTTATTAAAATGTTAATCCTTGAGGGATATACATATTTCTTAAAGTGGAGTGAGTATGGGGTAGTTGAAAGAGGGTGTTAGAAGTCAGACAGGCCTCGGCTTAGATCTTGGATCACCTAATTCAGATCTAAACCTCAGTTTGTTCAACTGTACAAAAGAGGCTAATACCCACCTTGTGAAATTTTTGTAAAGTTTAAATGAAGAATATAAAGAAAATGAGTAGCACAATAACTGACCCATGAGAGATGCTCAGCTTAGGTGACTTTGCATGAAGAATTGCCACTGTCTACAAGAGCATTAGCATTTTTATAGGGATCAGAATTATAAACTCCAGGAAGATCATAGGGGAAAGATATGATCCTGGTGGTAGAGCAGCCATTACAACATTTTTCCCTCGCCGCTCAAGCTTAAACTTCTGACTTGTTCTCATCTTTTAGATCTCAGTTTGGCTGTCACTTCCTCCAGGAAGTCTTCAGTGCTAGGCTTCCATGGAGCTCTGTCCTCCTCCTGTCGTAGGAAGACACAGTATCATGGGTGATATGTTCACTTGTCTAAAACGCCTGCTTGATAATAAGGTCCTTGAGACAAGAAAATGTGCCTCCTTTGTAATCTGTGTGGCTACAGCAATATTTCTATCCCACATGCTTTTGCAGAACCTTGTCCCTCCCTCATCAAGTAGTGGAGTTTTTGTCGCCTCCTCCCCTTAAACCTGGGTAGGCCTTTGTGACACCTAAACTTATAGAGTAGAATGGAGAATAATTCTATGATTCTGAAGTTAGGTCATAAAGGATGGAACAGCTTCCACCTGACTTTTTCTCTTAAAATAATCTCCCTTGAAACACAGCCACCATGGTGGGAGGAAGACTAAGCCATAAGGAGAGGCACACAAGGAGGGGAATTGAGGTCCCAGCCACAACCAAGCTCCCTGCCAACAGCCAGCATCAACTTTCTAGTCACACAAGTGAGCCATCTTGGAAGCAAATACTCCAGTCCTGAATCAAGACACCTCAGCTAATGGTGCGTGGAAGAGATGTGCCTCTTCCACTGACGCCAGTCCAAATTGCAGATTCATGAACAACGTAAGTGATAATGCTACTTAAACCCACTAAGTTTTGTGTGAACTGTGAAGTAGAAACAGATAATTAGAACAAATTTTGTTCATAGTCAAATAGTTTGTTAAATAGTTAAATTTTCACTACCTATCCTAATACAGGCACAAAATAGATGGTGGATGAAAGGATGGGGGAGGTGGAGGGAGGGAAGAAAGGCAAGAGGAAAGAAGGAGAAAAGAAAGGAAAAAGGAAAGGAAGGAGGAAGGAAGGAGAAGTTAATAAATGTTTCTGGAGACCTAGAAACTTCATCACATGTATGTTTACTGACAGTAAAGTCAGCACACTTGGTGTCAAGTGAATTGAGGCAATGGATGTGGGTCTTCAGGTAGTTTCTCCCACCCCAGCCAATGGAGTCCCAAATACATGTCCTTGTCCCAAACGGAGAATGGGAAAGAGGGTAAGTGCTATGGGGAAAGTAACACAAAGTACATATGTTACTTTTGGATCATTATTGCTCTTTTGGCAAATAAAATGTAAGCTCATCTCTCCTATTGCACTATGTTGACGAATTCCTGTAACAGCTCCCTGTATTCAGTGCTTACTATGCACCACGCACTTTAGCACATTCAATTCTCACAACCTGCAATGTTGATATTATAATAGTCATATTTTAGATGAAAAAGTTGGGCCTCAGTGAAATAATTTTTCCAAAGACACAGCTCATAAATGAGTAAGCTGGGTTTTGAATATTAGATTAAATGACTTTTGAATTATTGCCTGTTATGATTCTAATAGTGGAAAGTCATGAGAAGGGCCCTTTTCAGCGAACAACATCTCACCAGAGAGAGTCAACTGTGCTTCGTGGGAAGGGAAAAGGAGATAGTCTGAGCCAAAAGATGAGCCCATTCAGGGTCTGGCCAATGGATAAGGATGAGACAGCCTTGACCTGGTTGTCAGAATGGAAGAAAACCTCTAGGAGGTGTTTTTTGATTGAGGAACACATAAATGCCCCCAAGATGGCTCCTGTGTGGTAAGAAATAAGATGAGGCCACCATAAAGGAGCAAGAAGTTGATTGAGAAGCTGGCCTGGCAAGATACATTTGAAATTATTTATTCCCTTTGGGCCAGAGGTTATCTTAGAATCAAAAACGTATACTTTGGAATGTTAATCTATCCCTATTCTGTGTGTACCTTCTGTAATGATTTCCCTTTTTTGTACTTGTTAGTATTTAATAAAGTCTTTTAAATATATCAGCTTTTGTCAATTGACTAAAGAGTTATTTTATAGAAAGCCTCTGTTCTCTTTCAAAATGGGACTAGTTTTATCATTGTTTACTTTTAAATAATACATGCATACTAAAATATTCAGTACATAATGTATAGAAAATAAAATTAATTTCATTTCCCCTATCCCCCGCAAATAACACCTGTGAACATTTGAGGATATATTTTTCCAAATACTTTTTTCTGTGCATATGTAGGTAATAAGGGGGTAGATTTTGTTTTTACAAAGCTTGAACCATATTAAACAAATATTTTCTATAACCCTTTTTCATTTAATATTTTCATTATGTTATATTCTTGCTATGCCAAGATATATATAGATTTTTATCTTACGGCTAATAATTTAGTATATAATGTAGTCTAAGTTAGAAAAAAAGTAAAGTAACCTTAGAACCCAGCACAGCAGAGGCAGCTGACCCCCAAGTCAAAGACATAAAAGGGAAAGGAAACTGAATTAGCATGTCAGCAGCTGATAGAACTCCTCCTGTATGGATGGAGGTCCTCTTTCCACTGTATCTGTCTCTAACTCGGTTCATTTTTTGTTTAATCTTGGCCCACACATCATGCATGTTCAAGATACAGTCTCAATAGCAAGAGTGAGGATCTAGGGCAAAAGTAGCAGAGAGTTTAGGGAAGGAACAAAGGCAGTTTTAGAGTGCTTATCATTGCACCTGTAGGTGGCTTCTGGATTCCAGCTGCCTAGACAACCCAGAAATGTTAATCAAGCAGAAGCTAATGCGATCCTCAACGTATTTGCATTCCCATTTCCCTCGACCCACCTACTGCCCTGCCCTTCTGATGGTAGCAGAGACATTAGGCCTGATGAGGAAGTGTTAACTCCCAAGGAACCATACATTTCTGTGAAGGGTATGGTACATTTGATAATGGGATCTTTTTTCCAGGAATGTGTTCAGAGTTCCTGCCTGCTTCCATTAAATTCCTTGTATGTCATGTCGTTACAGGCAAAAAGATAAAAAACCTGCTGTAGTTTTTATTGTTGTTTTTGTTTTTCTCAAAATTTTGATTTTCTTTTTTGGGAAGATGTGTGGTGGTATTTAGTACTCACATGCCTAAACTCTTTAGGTACCTGAGAAATTTAGTTATAAAAATAGGGGACTAAAAGAACTGTCTTCTAAATTATGAGCCCCTGGAATGTCCTGGAAGGCCTGAAACATTCTCATTTGGCTTTATAAGTCTGTAGGCCTTATACCTTGTAGGCAACTTCATAAATGTTGAATTATTGAAAAAAAAGACGTTCAGAGTGACAGTAAACAGCTATCATCATAGACAAAAAGAATTAATTAAAAAGTTGATCTGAAAAGTATGTCCACATGGAGTGAAAAGTTCTCTATTTCTCTAAAATTGTACAGTTCAATGAAAGACCATGGTTTTGAACCATGTTTTCTGGTGAGAACTCAGCTTCTAGAGTATTGGGGCTATTGCTCCGTAGGTGGTCAACTAAGGTCTTGGTGGCTCTAGCACAAATTTAGGGATACAAATCACTCCTCCTTTTTGGTCCATTCAAGCCTTATCGTTGTAGCAGCAGTAGCAGCAAATCAAAGCTTAATAATTACTGTCATTTGAAGTCCTTTAGTCAGTTTTTAAAACATCTAAGTATTTTAGTTTGTATTTTCACACTAAAAATTAAAATATGAGGAAAATGTTCTGAGAATAACTTTACTTTGTGTTCTGAATTTTAAGAAAATATATACGTAGATACAGACACAAATATGAAATATAAATATACATGTTTGTGCGTATATATATATATGTAAAATATATATATATCATTGGGGGGAAGGGAATAGAAAATATAATTTCTCATGTGAAACAGTGACAAACTTGTGCTAGACCAGTCAATTCTAAAATATACTGCTACGTCTTGAAGCTATTTCAGCCTCTTGACTAGATGTATATATATACAAGGTATTTGCAGACTTACTCCTGTGTCAAAAGGGTGTGTAATTTCAGACTGACTTTCAGGGTAAAAACACTGAATATCAAAACATGCCACTCAGCTTATCTAATAAACAAGTGAAAACTTTTTCTCTCCATGTTGAAGTCCATCTCTGTAACCTGCTTAGCACAGCTATTTGGATAAACATTTTGATGGCTTTCTTTTTCGCTCAATAGGGAATCTAATCATAGGGAATCTAATACAACATATTTAGGAAATATGAAACTATCAAGCACTAAGAGGCTGTGCACCCAAATGTAGACTGTTAAGCCACAGAAAGTCAGTATGCCAGAGAGCAATCAAGTAGAAGGAAATTTAAACCATTCCATAAGGTTTTGCATTTGTTTGTTTTTTGATCTGAGGAAGCAACATCAAGAATCAATCAATTGTGGAAAAACTATTTGAAGACCTGACACAACAGAAAAGTTTCTGAAGTACTCTTTGGAAATTATTCCATCCACAGCAATGATATTTCTTAGAACATTCTTCAGGAGCCTCATAGAATGGACTTAGTGTTGATTATTATGACAGCTTAATGCCCCTCCATGGCCAAATCTCAGACACTACTTAGATAAAGTGTAAATATAAATGATAGTTTACAGATTGTCGTTAAAAGAATTGGATTCATGGTTCTTCCTTGCATTTATTAGCATTATCGCATGCAGGAGTTAATCAAATAATTCTGGGAAACCCTTTTACACCCTGACCCTTTCCCAGTACTACAGATCAACACGTTGGGATCCTTTCCAGTAGTGCAACATCGCAGTGCGGTGGATCGGGACCAAGGAACTGTCTCCAAGAGGCCCACATAGCCCTTGGTTTACATCCTTCGTCGCAGTAATTGCATTAGTACTTGTGAAAATCCTCTCCTCAGATCCTTGGGCAGTAAAAATTATTGGTAAAAAGTATTGGCAAAAATAAAACAAAAGGTCAAGTTGTGTGATGTTTGAACACAAATGAAGTTTTATTTCATTAAGGAATTATGCTAGTAAGTGAGCTAAGAATTTACATATACAGGTAAAATAAGGTAATTAAGGGGGAAAATTCACAACTGCAAAACAGTCATCCCTCTGTATCCACGGAAGATTGGTTCCAGAACCCCTGCAGACAACAAAACCCATGGATGCTCAAGTGCCTTATATAAAATGGAAGAATATTTGCATATAATACCCTACACACATCCTCCCTATACTTTAAATCATCTCTAGATTACTTATAATACCTAATACAATGTAAACCCTATGTAAGTAGTTGTTATACTGTGTTGTTTAGGGAATAAAGAAAAAAAGTCTGTACGTGTTCAGTACAGACACAGTCATCTTAGACTTTTCATCTGCAGTTGGTTGAAACCACAGATGTGGAACCCGTGGGTATGGAGGGCGGATTGTAATATATTTGAGGAGTTTTATATAAAATGCTGACTCCAAACAGTATTTCCAACTTTAACTCTGTAACAAATGCTAAACTATCTGATGTTTTGTCAGTAAAATAATATTACTTGGGTTACACTTTAAAATTATATTACCTCTGCTGTACTTTTCCTAATTAAATAAATGATAGATATACACAGACACACATCCATTATTATATTCATGTGTTCAGTTTCTTGAGCTGTCTAAACTAAGCGAAGTATAAACATGAGAAGGTTTTATGTCTCTCCAATCACAGTCATCAGTAATGCTCTATGGAACCTCATTTTCACATCACTTAAAAAATTGGTCAAATTTAATAATTTTATAGAAACTTTTATTTTGAAATTTAGTACAGTTTGAAACTTTAATTTTAAACTCAATGCAAATCACATTTCTTCCTCTGCAATATATGTTCAGACGTGATCTGGAACTCTTGACAGTTTATAGTGAAGGAGGGTAGGAGGTGTAAAATATAGGTCAAGTGAACAATATGATAGGTTTTGACACATGTATACACCTAGGAAATCACCACCACAATCAAGAAAATGAATATATCTGTCATCCCAAAACGTTCCCTAGCGTACCTATATAATCACTCTCTCCTTTCCCTCTCCATCCTCACCACCCATCCAACTCCCAGGCAACCACTGATGTACTTTCTTCTTTTTAATTTAATGTTTTTTATTGAAATAACATTGATTTATAATATTGCATAAATTTCAGGTGTATATCATATTTCCAATTCTGTATACACTACATCGTGTTCCCCACCAAAAGCCTAGCTGCCATCTGTCACTGTACACTGTGCCCTTTACCTATTTTTGCCCTCCCCCAACCCAACCCCCCCCCCCCACCGTAACCACCAACACAATGTATCTATGTGTTATTTTCCACGTGTGGTGAAATCATAGATAGTGAAAACATTCATCTCTTTCTCCATCCAACTTATTTCACTTAGCATAATACCCTCAAGGTGCATCCATGTTGTCACAAATGACAAGATTTCATCTTTCTTATGGCTGAGTAGTATTCCATATATATATGTGTGTGTGTGTGTGTGTGTGTGTGTGTGTGTGTATACACACACAGCTTTTGCTGCATACCATAAGTTTTGGCATGTTGTGTTTCATTTTCATTTGTCTCCAGGTATTTTTTGACTTTTTCATTGATCCAATAGGTGTTCAGTAGCATGTTGTTTAGTCTCCACATATTTGTAACTTCTCCAGCTTTATTCTTATAGACGATTTCTAGTTTCATAACATTATGTTTGGAAAAAATGCTTGATATGATTTCAACCTTCTCAACTTTATTGAGGCTTATTTTGTTTCCCAACATATGGTCTATCTTTGAGAATGTTCCATGCACACTTGACAAGAATGTGTATTCCACTGCTCTTGGATAGAATGTTCTATATACATCTATCAAGTTCATCGGGTCTATTGTTTCATTTAGGGCCAATGTTTCCTTGCTGATTTTCTGTCTGGATAATCTATCCATTGGTGTAAGTGGGGTTTGAAGTCCTCTCCTATTATTGTGTTGCTGTCAATTTCTCCTTTTAGGTCTGTTAATAGTTGCTTTATATACTTTGGTGTTCCTATGTTACTTGCATATATATTAATAAATATTATGTCTTCTTGGTGGAATGTCCCATTTATCATTATATAATGTCCATCTTTGTCTCTTGGTCTTTTTTGTGGCTTAGTGTATTTTGTCTGATATAAGTATGGCTACATCTGCTTTTTTTTGGTTGCCATTTGCTTGGAGTATGATCTTCCATCCCTTTATTTGAGCCTATGTTTGTCTTTAGAGCTGAGATGGGTCTCCTGGAGGCACACATTTTTGGGTCTGGTTTTATAATCCATCCAGCCATTCTATGGTTTTGGATTGGTGAATTCAATCCATCTACATTTAGAGTGATTATTGACATATGAGGACTTAATACTGCCATTTTATTTGTTGTTCTCTGGTTGCTCTATATTTCCATTGTTTCTTTTTATTTGTGTTTCTGTCTGCCATTTCACTGTGGTGATTTTCTATGATGTGTTTCTCAGTTTCCTCTTTTTTTGTATTTTGTGACTCTGCTCTGAATTTTTATTCTGTGGTTACTATGTGGTTTATATAAAAGGATATATTGTTAAGATAGTCCTTTTTCTGCTGAGAATATCTTGTCTTCATTTGCCTATGCAGATTCCATCCTTTTCCTCTTCCCCTTCTATGTTTTTGCTGTCACAAATTATCCCTTTTGGTATTGAGTTAGTTACCAAATTGAAGTGGTTATAATTACTTTTAGTGCTTCTTTTCCCTCTAACTTTTATGTTACAATTAAGTATATACTATCCTATTCTGCTATAGAGTTGCAATTTTCTGATTCTGTCTATCTATTTATCACCTTACTCAAAGCTTTGTATACCTTTGCCTTTCCATTTCAGGTAGGAGAGCTCCTTTCCACATTTCTTGTAAGACATGTCTAATGGCATTGAATTCCCTCAGCTTTTGTTTGTCTGGGAAAGGCTTTATTTCTCTTTCATATCAGAAAGATAACTTTGCTGGATAGAGTATTCTCAGCTGACAGTTTTTATCTTTCAATATTTTGAATATATATTTCCACTCTTTCTTGGCCTGTAGGGTTTTTCTGAGAAATAAGCTGATAGCATAATGCGGACTTCCTTTTAGGTTATTTTCTTGTTCTCCCTGGCTGCTTTGAATATTCCTTCTTTTTCATTGATTTTTGGCAGTTTTATTATCATATGTCTTGGAGAAGGTCTTTTTGCATTGAGATAATTGGGCATTCTACTAGCTTCATGGATTTGTATATCCAGTTCTTTCCCCAGGTTTAGAAAATTCTAGGTTGTTTCTTTAAATAACCTATTTGCTCCCTTATTTCTCTCTTCTCTTTCTGGGATAGCCCTTATGTTGCCCTTTCTAATGGAGTTGGACAATTCTCAGAGAATTTCTACATTTTTTAAGTCTTAGTTCTCTCTCTTCTTCTACCTGCGTCATTTCTAGGTTTTTATGTTTGAGCTTGCTAATTTTCTCTTCAATATTATCTGCTCTATTGCCAATGCTTTCTAATGCATTCTTCACCTCATTTATTCGGTTCTTCAGTGCCAGAATTTTTAGAGTCTCAACCTCCTTTGTAAAGTATTCCTTCTGTTCACTGCTTTTCTTCCAGAGCTGATTGAACTGCCTTTCCGAGTTTTCTTGTAGCTCACTGAATGTCTTTATGACAGCTATTTTGAATTCTTTATCAGTTAGATCACAATCTTCCATGACTTTATGCTTGGTTTCTGGAGAGTTTTTTTCTTTTTTCTTTTTCTTTTTCTTTTTTTTTTTTTTTTGAGGAAAATTAGCCTTGAGCTAACAATCACCACCAATCTTCCTCTTTTTGCTGAGGAAGATTGGTCCGGAGCTAACATCTGTGCCCATCTTCCTCTACTTTATATGTGAGATGCCTGCCACAGCATGGCTTGACAAGCGGTGCATAGGTCCATGCCTGGGATCCAAACCAAGGAACCCCAGGCCACCAAAGCAGAATATGCAAACTTAACCGCTAAACCACCAGGCCAGCCTTAAGAGTATTTTTCTTTTTGTTATGCCATGGTACTGTGGATTTTTGTGGTACTCCCTGAGTTATTCCTCTGTTGGTGGATTTGTTGCAACAAACATGTTTCCCATTTAGGTACAGCTTTGTTTGTTTTGATTCAAACTTTTCAACTGCTTGCCTATTCGAAAACTTCTTTTTGTTTTCAGTAGGTGGTACTAAAGTGGTAGTTTTTTATTTCTCTGACCTGAGTTGCCTCTGGCTATATTTGAGGATCTGCATTCCACCCTCCACTGCCTCTATGTGGGGTATTGTTGGTACTCTCATCATCACTGCCTGTGCTTCTGGGGGTCACTAATACCTTGATGTTACTGGTGTCACTGCCATTGGTGGCTCTGCCACTGGGGGCACAAGGATGGCTTATGCCTCAGCTGCATCTAGGATCACCTGGGCTGCAAGCTCCCCCTCTGTGGTTGGGGAGGGAGAGGGTGGGGAGGGAACGAGGTACAAGGAGCACTGTCTCAGCTGTTGCTTGTTACTTTGTGGCCTCAGGCCCACTGATGTTGGAATGTAGGAGTCCTATGTGCACCTCTGCCACTGCTACCAGGCTCCAAGCCATAGCCAGGGGCCCAGGATGATGAGGCTCCAGTTCTATTTCTGCTCCACTTCCTGTGGCTTCAAATGTTACTGTAGCTAGCTGACTGGAGTTGCACACATGTCTCTGCTGTCATCCACTGAGTTATCTGGGGGTGGGAAAAGCTGGCTCAGTCACTGCAACACGGGATACAAAACCTGGGGCTCTGCCTCTGCTGTTCCCCCATTTAGCCACCTCTATGTGCTCCAGTTCACCTATCTTTGTAGGTACGATTTGTGGATCTTTCCAGCATCCTGGTGTGTTATGTAATGTAGCCTTTGTTGGGTTACGGATGTTTTACTCACTGTAGATTTGAGGGGAGAGAGAAAAGGATCCTCTCACATTGCCATGATCATGACATCTCTCTCTGCTGATGTACTTTTTCACACTATAGATTAGTTTACATGTTCTAGAATTTTCTATAAATGACATCATATATTATGCACTCATTTTTTCTACCTTCTTTCATTCAGCATAACTATATTGAGATTCATACATTGTTGCATGTATTAATAGTTAATTCCTATTTTGGGTGTGGTGAGTATTCTTTTCTATGAATATACCACAATTTGTTTATTCATTTATCCATGGGATGATCATTTGGGTTATCTCCAGATTTTGCCTGGAAAAAATTAAAGCTTGTATGAATATTGATGTACAAGTATTTATGAGAACATATGCTTTTATTTATCTTATATACATACTAAAGGTAGAATGGCTGGGTCTTATAATACTATGTTTAATTTTTTAAGAAACAATATCAGACTGTTTTCAAAAGTGGTTGTACCAATTTTCCCACCAACAGGATATGAAAATTCAAGTTGCTTCATATCCTTACCAACAATGGCATTGATATATCAATCTTTTTGATTGGTGTACCAGTCTTTTTCATTTTTGATATTCAAATAGGAATACAGTCTTATTTCATTATGGTTTTAATTTGCATCTCCCTAATTCCTAGTGAAGTTGATTGTTTTCAATTCTGATTTTTTTCTTTGCCAACTGTATATCTCTTTTGGTCAAGTAGCCAAATATTTTGCACTTTTTTAATTGTTTTGTTTTTCTGAGGAAGATTCACCCTGGGCTAACATCTGTGCCAATCTCCCTCTATGTTGTACGTGGATTGCCACCACAGCATGGCCACTGACAAGTGGCATAGGTCCAAGCCCAAGAACTGAACCTGGGCTGCCAAAGTGGAGTGTGCCAAACTTAACCACTAGGCCATGGGGCCAGCTCTGTATTTTTTTTATTATTGAATTTTGACAGTTCCTTTATATTTTGAATCTAAGTCCTTTATCATATATGTGAATTGAAAATATTTTCTCCAAGGTTGTGGTTTGTCTTTTCATTCTCAATAGTATATTTTCAAGAGCAGATGTTCTTAATACTGATGAAACCAAATTTATCAAATTTTTCTTTTATAGTTCATTCATTTAGTGCTTTTGCCTAACCCAATATCACATCTCCTATGCTTTTCTTGTTTATAATTTTAGGTTTTCAATTAGGTCTATGACCACTTTGAGTTAATTTTTTATATGACATGACATAGGCTTGAGCTTTTTTTGGAGTTTTGCACATCATATCTAATTATTCTAGCACAATTTCTTGAAAAGATTTTCCTTTCTCCACTAAAGTACATTAGAACCTACAGAAAAAAATCAATTGACTATGTATGGTTGAGTCTATCTCCCAACTCTCAATTTTTTTGCCGTTGATCTATTTGCCTGTCTTGACACCAATACCACACTATCTTGATTACAGTCATGCATCACTTAACAATGGGGATACATGCTGAGAAATGCATCATTAGGTGATTTCATCATTGTGTGAACATCATAGAGTGTCCTTACACAAACCTAGATGGTATAGCCTACTACACACTTAGGCTATATGGTACTAATCTTATGGGACCACTATTGTATATGCTGTCCATTGTTGAGCAAAATATCATCATGTGGCACATGACTGTACATAGTTTACAATAAGTTTTGAAGTCAAGTAGTGTAAGTCCCTCACTTTGTTATTTTCCAAAGTTATTTGAGTGATTTTACATTTTGGTGCATTTCCATATGAGTTTTAGAATAACTCGTTAATTTCTATAATTAAGCCTACTGGGATTTTGATTGACATTTGAATTTACTGATCAATTTGGTGAAAATCAATATCTTAACAATATTAAGTCTCTAAACTCATTAGGTATATCTCTCATTTTATTTAGACTTTAACTTCTGTCATATTAGATAAGTATTTTATCATTTTTTATTTTATTATAGGAATTTTTATTTCATTTCTGATAATATTTTTGCCTGCAGACAGAAATACAATTGATATTTGCATATCTCATATCTGGCAACTCTGCTAAAGTCCCTTACTAGTTTCAGTAGCTTTGGAGTAGATTCAGGAGGATTTTTGAAATATTTTGTACACTCACACATCCTATTGGTTCTGTTTCTCTGCAGAATGTTGACTAAAATAGCTACAGAAGCTGACATTCAGACATCATACAACAAAACGGGCAGGTAGGCCAAATGACTAGGTCCCTACTTGATCACTCCATAGCACTGCTTCTCAACTGTGATGATGTTATCCTCCTAAGGGACATTTGGCAATACATGGAGACATTTTTGTTTATCACAACCAGAAGTGCTACTGGCATCTAGTGAGTAGAAGACAGGGATGCTGCAAAACCTCCTGCAATTCACAGGACAGCCACCACAATGAAGAATTATCCAGCCCAAGATGTTAGTATTGCTGAGACTGAAAAACACTGCCCTGTAGCAAAGTCTACCACTTAACAAGCTCTGATCATAAAGGGAGCTTTTAATCATTTATTGGTGACTCTCTCTTAATTATGGATAAACCACCAAGGATGCCAGTCATTTGAGAAAAGTTTTCAACATTAAAGAGGTTTGAACCAACAAAAATAGTACAAGAAGCAAATAAAACTCCTTTGAAAAGTACAATTAATGTGCTAAGGATGGAAATGTATGACATTGCATGTAATAAAAAATAGTATTTTATTTAAAAGAGGATAATCAAATGGTAAAGATATCTTGGGAGATAAAAGAGCAGGAAAAAGTCAACCAAAGCACCCAAATATGATGAAAATAAAAAACTCCCAAAAAGAAAAATGAAAAGACAAAAAAAAAAAATAAGAATATTAGAACATTTCAGAGAGTCACAAAAAGTAAAAAAGATTGCACATAAAATATTGGAAATGTGGAGAACTCAGGTAAAGTGTCAGAACAGGTTACTTATAAAGGTATAAAGACTTCTCAACAACAAATCTAAACACTAGAAGTCTGTGGAAATGCCTTCAAATTTGAATAAAACATTCTTTGTTCAATTTCGAATTAAATCCAGGCAACCATCTACTGGTGTGAGATTAGGATAAAGATATTTTCATCAGTAAAGTTCCCTTGCCCTTTCTTGGAAAGCTACTGAAGGATGTGCTTCAGCAAAGCAAGGGAGAAAGAAGAACACGTGGGATTCATGTGCAGAGGCTAGCAGGCAGCCAGTCCAGATTGAGGTAGGAAGATGGAGTGCTCCAGAAGGGATGTCTCAAGAAAAACGTGAACTAATTGATTCCTGACATGAATATGTAGAAAACAATATGCTGTTGGAGACATTGGGAAGAATTAGTGATGAGGAAATAGAATAAGAAGGAATCAATTATACAAGGCAATTATTATTTCCAGGAAAAACAGAAAATTGTTTAAGAAATAAATACAGTCCTTGTACATTATTTAGCTCAGAACTGAATAAAACTGCTATTATTATTTAAGTCATTTATTAAATCACTGAAACAAATAGTGTTACATAAAAATATTGGGAAAAAGGGATAAACTAATGCATTGTGGTGGGATAGAAAAATAGTATCAAATCTTCCATATTGGGAACTAAATAAATAATGTCTAAATTTGATAAATCAAGACATAATAGAATAAACATTGTCTGGAAATGGTTAATAGATCTAGAAGTAGAATTAATTTTCTATTAATTGATTTAGATGTAATTCTTCTGCAATTAATAGTGGCTTAAACAAGAGGGGTTTTGTTTTTTGCTCACATAACAGGAAATCCAGAAGCAGTCAGTCCAGGCCTAGAGTGTGGCTCAGTAATGTCAGAGTCAAGATTTCTGTGATCCTCTAGACTTTCAGGTCAATCGCAAAGTACCTATTGCAGCATCAGCCATCACATCTGCATCCCAGGCTGGAGGAAGGAGGAAGGGCAAAGAGCAAAAGAGTCGATGCAAAACAAATCTTAAAACTAATTGTTCTGACAATGAGATGGCCATCTTTTTGCGAGAGAAACTGAGAAATGTAATTTTTTTAGCTGGATATATTGTCAAATTCAACAAAACTGAGATTTGATAATAAAAAAAGGAAAGGGAGAATGGATATTATACAGGCAGCTTGCACTCTCTGCCACAGGAGGTAAATACCAAGATAAAAACAGTGAAAATATAGTTGAAAGTGATTTGGGACTGGGTCTCAGGAGTGGGAAGGGGAAAATAGAAGCCACATTTTGTTGTAATCCTTATAATCCATCTGAACTTTTAAACTGTAAACATGTACTATTATAAAAAAATAAGAATAGAATGTGCTTAATATATAAAATAATGCATTGACGACAAGTGAAGGATAAATAACATCACAGCATGGTACACAAAATACAAGTCTCACAAAACTCCTAACAGAACAAAAGGGATGAGAGAATTGAGCTGATACAAAATACGTAGGTAGTCTGAACATAAAAGATGTTGATATCATATTCTCATTGCAAACAGCAACTTCATTTCCACAAAATATAATCTAGCATGTTACATAATGCTTCTAAATTGGCCGTTCTTGGTTTGTAATTTTGTTAGTACTTAATTTATACATTTGGTTTGTTTTTGAGTGAAATGAGAACCGTAAACATATGCAATTTATACCTAGTTTTATCTTTGGGCATTTGTAACATTATCAAAATAATCTGTCAACCCTTGAGTTCCATAAGTTAAATTTTCCTTAAAAAGAAATCTGTATGTTAGCTCAGAGCAAATCTTTCCCAGCAAAAAAAAATACAGTCTTAAAAAAAAAAAGAAATCTGATTAGAGAACGACTGTCCTATAACTACTATCTTTATGGAAGGCAGTTTCTTCTCACTTAATTCAATGTATTATTTCTACCCATGTTGCTTTTTATTCATAATCACTGTTTCTTACATTTGAAGATGGACAGTGTGAGAGAAGCACAGCCACAGAACGATCCCGGTATATAATCTTTGTTATTATGTCACCTTGTGCAAAGTGCTAACTTGCATTTAGATTTCCTCATCTAGAAATTGGGCATAACTATGTCTACCTTGAATATCTGTGGCGATTAAAACACCCACCTCAGGACTTTGCACAAAGCAGGGGCTTGATAAATAAGCTTTTGTTCACAAAAGATAGAATTATCAACCTTGTATACGGTTACACGGGAAAAGTCTACTATGAAATCCATTTATGACGATGAAAAGTTTATAACCCTTTGGTCAAAGTGAAAATGGGCTGTTCTCAGATACATTTACATCTCTCCTTTTCATCTCAGTGGGAATCAATGTCAATTTGAACGAGCTACTTATAGTTTTCCTCTTCGATAGTTCTTGTCTCTATTAAATTATAACTCTTCTCCTTTTGCTCTGTCCTTTAAAAATCAATATAAACATATTTCACTCTGACTTATTAAATTAGGCAACTTACTAGATATGAGACATTGATGTTCACCCAGAAACCAGCTGTTCTAAAATTGTATTATCTTCTGATTTATGTAGATCCCATGAAAATACCACGGATGACATAGCACACACACACACACACACACACACACACACACACACACACAAAGGAAGTGGGAGGAGAGAAGAGCTAAGAGAAAGTCTGAACCATTCTTCCTAGGAAGCAGAAAGCAAAAGTGTAATGCAGAATTTCTCTAGAAAAGTATGACCAAGAGAGGGCTTGCTCACTGTATCCATAAATATCCTAGCCCTCAGAATCATGACTGTCACCCTCAATATTATCATCTGGTATCCCTGCATTGCATTTTTACAATTTAATTTTTACAATTTGTACAAAGCATTTTCACATACACAAATTGTCTCTCAGTTTACAGAAAATAGCATTATTAATAGGGTGCAGATCAGGATTCAAACCCATTCTTCCACTTCACAGCAACCTTGTGCAGCCTCCCCAGCGAAAGAGGACAGGAAGTCATTGTGCCCACCAGGCCAATAAGGTCAAATTGTATGTAGGAGGTGACTTCCAGCTATGGACACAAAGGTACTGGAGAATGAGTCCAGCAAAGAATAAAAGGGTACAGATAGCTCCCATCGAATGGATTCCCTGGCTATAAGCATTGCTTATACCTTTAAAAGGAAGAAAAGTCTAAAAATCAAACTTTACTGATTGGGCATGGTGTGTTTTGATGAGCAGTGGATGTGTTCGAATCCGTAAGACATCTTGCTCAGACATAGGAACAGAGGAAAATCAGAATCAAGGTAGGAAAAGGGACCAGATGCTCTCTCCAAAGCGTAAAAGAAATAAGACCATGTGCCTTAAAGGAATAGAAATCTGAGGTCACGGGGAAGTGTTAAAGAGTTGCAGCCTGCTGTTGGAGGATGTTTGCTTACTAAGAAGGGAGTAATAGTGGATTTATTAGGAGAGATTAAAAGGGGGACCAAAAAAATGATAGCTAAAAGATACTTAAGATCTACAGAAAGACTAACTGGATGGTTCAAACGTATTCTTGATGTCAAAGCTTGCAAAGTACAGTTTCTCTCTTCTTTGGAATAAACCAATACACAAAATGGTACTAAACACATTTAAAATATAATTCCATAAATACACCTTGGATTTGTATTCAAACACTGACTCAGCTCTTACAAAGTGAAGCAACACCTGCTCTACTCCTGGTTAATCACTTGGAAACAGCACTCCCCATAAGGGAAGCCTGTCAGTTCTTCAGACAAATATGATGTGGGAAAATTACATCTTAATGAGACAGAGCTAATTGGTTTTATAGTATAGCTTATGTGCCAGTTATCGATTTATTGATTCTCAGCTCCAAATGCACCTTTAACTATATACTCTGTGATAAACAAGGGACTTCCTGGAAACCTTTTCCTTAAAAGTAAGCACAATGAGAAGCCTTCTCAGTAGAGGGAACTGGAAAGACATCACAAGAAGAAGCTTTCCAAAATTTCCTGCATAGACCAGGGAGTCAGCCTTGTGGGTGTGAAAACATCCTCCGAAGCCTGTCCCAGCCACTGGCCTAGAGCATGGTCCCTCTGTAACTTTGCATGCTATGACTAGCAATAACTTTTACTCAGTCCTACAGACATGGAAAACAGACCTCCCCACCCCACCCCCCCCCAGCCCCCCAACACACACACACAGCCTTTGCTCTGAAGACCTCCTGCCCCTCCCAGCACCAGGAAGCCCTCATGTGATCTGCCAGCAGTGCCTGTGGCCTGGAAGCTTGGTCACACACTAAGCAGTTCTTCGAGCCCCCACGCTTGTGCAAGCCCGCATGCTCTAAAGGCCTCCTACTCTGGCTGGCACCACACTCGCTGCACACCCACATCACCAGTTGCTGACCACCTGCTCTGCTCTCCCTGGCTCATTCGTTGCCCAGGAACTCCAGACCAGCCCAGTCCTGGCCAAACCAGTAAACAACTCTGCTGTCCAGTGGGCTGAACAACACCTTCTCCAACAAGGTCTAAATCTCTTCCAAGTGGTCCTTCCTTGGTTCCTCCCCCTCAACCCTAGGGTAACATATAGAGTTTCCCTATATTATATAGTTCCTCTCTTATCATATCTTATCATAATTATCAAATTAATCATTCTTTATATTAACTTCACTTGCTAACTTGTTATGTGGTTTCTGTCTCCTGATTGTACCCAGACTATTGCAGTTTCAGAAACAAGAAAAAAGAAAACAAAACCTAAAATCAGGAAATATGCATTAATTTGTTAAGTACTATATGCCAGACAATATTAGACAACTTAAACCTTTTATATCATTTAATCCTCAGGAGAATTCCACAGTGTTAAATATTTGAAGTTCAAGAAGATTAAATAACTTGTCCATGTTTGTATAGCTTAGTAAGGGAGAAAAACAATTCAAAGCCTTGTCCATCTTGACACAAATAGTTTTAACTTATGAATTTAAATATTTATGAAGTTATACGTTTATAGTTATGAAGTAGTGTATTTATACTCTGTGTATCTATCTATCTAAATAATGTCTGCCCTACAGAGAAAGACTTGTGTTGAGAAAAGAGAAAGTTTGGGAGTAAAATTAGCAAGTCTTGATGGTCTTAGATGGAGTAGTGAGATATTGATAGGGTATGGGAAGTGGAACTGATTGTAAACACTCCTTAAAACTTGGATGACTTTGGACTCTCGTTGGATCACTAGAGGATTTTTCAGCAAAGGCATGAGAAAAAAGCAGGAATTAGAGTAAATTAGTCACGACAGAAAAAACAGGATTTAGAGCAAATTAGTTGTGAAATGATGGGTGTGGAAAATGGATTTGTAGGGAGAGTCAGAATTAGAGGATAAATCAAGGTTGATGTGCTGAGGGTCCAGATAGAGTGGCAGCAGTGGAAAGCCAGGGACTCCATAGGATAGCTTCATCTGAAAGGGGACATCACTAGGATTGGGCATCAGACTGAGAAAGAGGGATGAACAAAAGACAAATCTGAGTATTGGGAATATGTTTAGAAGAATCTCTTGGAAATCTTTCACAAGGGACATGAGACCCTTGGAAGCATCATGAAACAATCATTTTCTTGGTTTGGGAAACATAAATGGTTAACAATAAGATAAAGTCTTATCAACTGTTCATAAGCCAGATATACCAAGGTAAGGGAAGATTGTCGATACCTCTATGCGTCCATTGTTTTTCCTACAAGTAAAACAGTAGAAGGGCTGGTAAGGTTCTCCTCTCTTCAGCACAGCTGCAGATGAGCAGTGTCCACAGACACCTGCCTGCAAGGCTCCAGGAACGCATTGGTCATACGCTCCCATTGCCTGGCCATGTCAGCTCTAAAATCCAGAACCATTCAGACAACTGAAGAATTCAGTCTAGTACTCCTGTATTACTTGGCATTGCACTTTATAGAGAATTGAGAGAGAATAAAACCCTTTGATCTGCCTCTTCTCTTGGTCTTCTTCAACGTTTGTTTGTTTTTGCCATCATAAGTAATCAAAGTACTACTTTGCCCAGAGAGAAGAAACAACCACAAATTTGGTCTTTTCTACAACAAGAACCCGGTGCCACAGAAAATAACAGAAGCGAGGAGATGACTTTCCTGACAGACATGTTCAATTTTGGATATGCTAAGCATGTTACAATTTTAGGGAAAATAACCGGCAAGCAGAGGGAAAAACAGAACTCGAGCTCAGGTGAGAGACTGAGGGACTATCTATAGAGAAATTACTGTGTTACACAAGTCTACAGTCTACAGCTGCAAGAGAACATGTAGTTTTTCTAGTTCAAGTCCTTCATTTTATAGAGAAAACTGAACCCCTGACAGGCAGTTGTTATCTCTGTTACTTTGGTACTTTTCCAAAGTGTATTAGGGTTCTCCAGAGAAAGAGAACAGAACCAACAGGAAATATAAATATTATTTATATAGAAACACACACACATACATAGAAACACAACACGCACACACAAAATGTCCATTAAATTATATAATAGTATACATATTTGACTTAGTATAAGGAATTGGCTCACAGGTTATGGAGACCGACAAGTCCAAAGAGCTGCAGTTAGCTAGCTGGAAATCCGAGAGACCTGATGGGATAGTTCCAGTCCTGGGGCTGGCAGGCTTGAGATCCCGGAAGAGCCTATTTTTCAGTTGGACTTCAAAGGAAAAAGACTGATGTCCCAGCTCACAGCAGTCCAATAGGAGGAGTTCCCTTTTACTCTCAGGAGAGTCAGTCCTTCTATTCAGGTCTTCAGTTGATGGATGAGGCCCAACCACATTAGGGAGGGCAATCTGCTTTACTCAGTCTACTGATTCAAATGTTAATCTCACTCAGAAACACTGTCACAGACACACTCAGAACAATGTTTGACCAAATATCTGGGCACCCTGTGGCCTAGTCAAGTCAACACGTAGAATTAGCCATCACACAAAATAACAGAGATAGTTAGTGGCAGATCTGTGAACAGAATTCAAGCCTTCAGGTTCAGTTTCAAATTGTACACTGGCTCTTCTCCTAAAAATAAGATGTGGTAGTTGTTGGTTTGTTTGTTTGTTTGTTGAGAAAAATGTTATTTGTTTTGGAATAGGTTATACCTGTACATGATACAAAATTCAAAAGGCACAAAATGGTACACAGTCAGATGTTTCCATTTACATTTGACCCCAGTCATCCAGTTCCCTTCTGCAGATAGAACTGCTGTTATTAGTTTCTTGTGTATCCTACAAGAAAGATCCTAAGCATATTAAATAGCAAATAAAATATTTATTTTTGAACAAACAGCAGCATATTTTATATGTCATTCTGCCCTATGTTCTTGTTTTTTTTTTATTGCATAAAATACGTTTTTTTATTCTTGTTGCATTTTTATTTATTTATGTATTTTTGTTGCAGTAACACTGGTTATAAAATATATATAATTCAGATGTACATCATTATATTTCAATTTCTGTGTAGATTACACCATGTTCACCACCCAAAGACTAATTACAATTCATCACGATACACATGAGCCTAATCACCCCCTTCCACTCCTACCTTCCCCCCTTCCCCTCTAGTAACCACCAATCCAATCTCTATATGCGATTGTTTGTTATTGTTTTTACATTCTATTTATGAGTGAGATCATACAGTATTTTACTTTCTCCCTCTGACTTATTTCACTTAGCATAATACCCTCAAGGTCCATCAATGTTGTCACAAATTGCCAGATTTCATCATTTTTTATGGTTGAGTAGAATTCCATTGTGGATATATACCACATCTTTATTCATTCATCTCTTGATGGGCACCTAAGTGGCTTCCAAGTCTTGGCTATTGTGAATAGTGCTGCAATGAACGTAGGGGCACATGTGTCTTTATGCATTCATGTTTTCATGTTCTTTGGATAAATCCCCAGCAGTGGAATAGCTGGATCATATGGTAGTTCTACTCTTAATTTTTTGAGGAATCTCCATAGTGTTTTCCATAGTGGCTTCACCAGTATGCACTCCCATCACCAGCGTATGAGAGTTCCCTTCACTCCACATCCGCTCCAAAACATTTCCTGTCTTGTTAATTAAGTCATTCTGACAGCTGTGAAGTGACATCTCATCGTAGTTTTGACTTGCATTTCCCTGATAGGTAATGATGTTGAACCTCTTGTCATGTGCCTGTTGCCCACCTGTATATCTTCTTTGGAGAAATGTGTGTTCAGATCTTTTGTGCATTTTTAAATTAGGTTGTTAGGTTTTTATTGTTGAGATGTATGAGTTCCTTATATATTTTGGATATTAACCCCTTATCATATACATGGTTTGCAAATATCTTCTCCGAGTTCTTAGGTTGTCTTTTCGTTTTGTTGATGGTTTCCTTTGCTGTGCAGAGCTTTTTAGTTTGATGTAGCCCCATTTGTTTATTTTTTCCTATTGTCTCCCTTGCTGGCCAGAAATGTTACTTGACAATATGCAGCTAAGACTGATGTCGAAGCACGTACTACCTATGTTTTCTTCTAGAGGTTTCATGGTTTCAGGTCTAGATTCTTTCATTCTTTTGCATGTGGCTGTCCAGTTTACCCCACACCATTTATTGAAGATACTTTCCTTTCTACATTTTATGTTCGTGGCTCCCTTGTTGAAAACTAGCTGTCCATAGATGTGTGGATGATTTCTGGGCTCTCAGTTCTGTTCCATTGATCTGTATGTCTGTTTTTGTGCCAGTACCATGCTGTTTTGGTTACTATAGCTTTGTAGTATATTTTGAAATCAGGGAGTGTGATAGCCCAAGCTTTGTTCTTTTTTCTCAGGATTCCTTTTGCTATTTGGGGTCTTTTGTTGTTCCATATAAATTTTAGGATTCTTTGTTCCATTTCTGCAAAAAATATTCTTGGAACTTTGATGGGGATTGCATTGAATCTGTAGATTGCTTTACGAAGTATGGACATTTTTATTATGTTAATTATTCTAATCCAAGAGCACAGAATCGCTTTCCAGTTCTGTGTCTTCTTCAATTTCTTTAAACAATGTTTTATAGTTTTCAGTGTACAGATCTTTCACCCCTTTGGTTAAGTTTATTCCTAGGTATTTTATTCTGTTGCAATTGTAGATGAGATTCTATTCCGAATTTGTCTTTCTGCTACTTCATTGTTAGTGCATAGAAATGAAAGTGATTTTTGTATGTTGATTTTGTATCCTGCAATTTGAGTGTATTCATGTATTTCTAAAAGTTTTTGGTGGATTCTTTAGGGTTTTCTAAGCATAAAGTCATGTCATCTGCAAGTAATGTCAATTTCACTTCTTCCTTTCCAATTTGGATTGCTTTTATTTCTTTTTCTTGCCTGAATGCTGTGGCTAGGACTTCCAATACTACGTTAAATAAGTGTGGTGAAAGTGGGCATCCTTGTCTGGTTTCTATTCTTAGAGGAATAGCTTTCAGCTTTTCTCCATTGAGAATGATATTAGCTGTGGGTTTGTCATAGATAGCCTTTATTATGTTGAGGTACTTGCATTTTATACTCATTTTATTCAGAGTTTTTATCATAAATGGATGCTGTACCTTGTCAAATGCTTTCTCTGCATCTATTGAGATGATCAAGTGATTTTTATTCTTCATTTTGATAATGTGGTGTATCACATTGATTGATTTGCAGATGTTGAACCATCCCTGCATCCCTGGAATAAATACCACTTGATCATGGTGTATGATCTTTTTAATGTATTGTTGTATTTGATTTGCTGGTATTTTGTTGAGGATTTTTCCACCAATGGTCATCAGTGATATTGGCCTGTAATTTTTTTGTGTGTGTTGTCCTTGTCTGGTTTTGGTATCAGGGTAATGTTGATTTCATAGGATGAGTTAGGAACATTTCCCTCCTCTTCTTTTCTTTTAGAAGAGTTTCAGAAGGATAGGTATTAAGTCTTCTTTGAATATTTGGTAGAATTCACCAGGGAAGCTGTCTGGTCATGGACTTTTATTTCTTGGGAAGATTTTGATTACTGTTTCAATCTCCTTACTGATGATTGGTCTTTTCAAATTGTCTATTTCTTCTTGATTCAGTTTTGGAAAGTTGTATGAGTCTAAGAATTTATCCATTTCTTCTAGATTATCTAATTTGTTGGCATATAGTTTTTCATAGTATTCTCTTATAATCTTTGGTATTTCTGAGATATCCATTGTAATTTCTCCTCTTTCATTTCTGATTTTATTTGTTTGAGACTTTATTTTTTTCTTGGTGAGTCTAGCTAAAGCATTGCCAATTTTGTTTCTGTTTTCAAAGAAGCAGCTCTTGGTTTCATTGATTTTTCTCTATTTTTTTAGTCTCTATTTCATTTATTTCTGCTCTTATTTTTATTATTTCCTTCCTTCTATTGAATGAACTTTGTTTTTTTCTTCTTTTTCCAGTTCCTTTAGATGCATTGTTAGTTTATTTGAGGTTTTTCTTGTTTGTTGAGGTAGGCCTATATTGCTGTTAACTTCTTTCTTAGAATCACTGTTGCTATATTCCATAAATTTTGGCATGTCATGTTTTCATTTTCATTTGCCCCTGGTAATTTTTGATTTCTACTTTGATTTCTTCATTGACCCAATCATTGTCCAGTAGCATTTTGTTTAATCTTCACATATTTGTGGCTTTCCTGATTTTTTTCCTGTAGTTGATTTCTAGTTTCATACTGTTGTGGTCAGAAAAGATGCTTGGTATTATTTCAATCTCCTTAAATTTATTGAGACTTGTTTTGTGGCCTAATATGTGATCTATCCTGGAGAATTTTCCATGTGCATTTGAAAAGATTGTATATTTCTGTATTTTTTGAGTGGAATATTCTGTATATATCTACTGAGTCCACTTGGTCTAATGCGTCATTTAAGGCCAATATTACCTATAAATCTTCTGTTTGGATGATCTATCCGTTGGTGTAAGTGGAGTGTTAAAGTCCCGTACTATCATTGTGTTACTGTCTATTTCTCCTTTTATGTCTGTTAATAATTGCTTTACATATTTAGGTGCTCCTATGTCGAGTGCATAAATATTTACAAGTGTTATATCCTCTTGTTGGATTGCCCCTTTATCATTATGTAGTCCTCTTCTTTGTCTCCTGTTACAGTTTTTGTTTTATAGTCTATTTTGTCTGATATAAATTTTACTACCCAAGCTTTCTTTTCATTTTCATTTGCACGGAGTATCTTTTTCCATCCCTTCATTTTCAGTTTGTGAGTGTCTTTAGGTCTGAAATGGGTGCCTTGTATGCAGCATATATATTGCTCTTGTTTTTTAATCCAGTCAGCCACTCTATGTCTTTTGATTGGAGCATTTAGTACATTGAAATTTAAAGTAGCTATTGATAAGTATGAATTTATTGCCATTTTGTTACTTTTTTTCTAGACGTTCCAGTAGTCCTTCTCTGTTTCTTCCTTCTTTCTTCCTTCTTCTCTTGCTCTCTCCGCTTGTCGTTTGATGGCTTTCTTTAGTACTAACTTTGGGTTCCTTTCTCTTGATTTTTTTGTATTTATTATAGGTTTCTGGCTTGTGATTACTATGGGGTTCATATATAATAGCCTATGTACATAGCAGTCTATATTAAGTTAGGGTCTCCTTAGTTTGCCCTCTTGCTAAAAGCTCTACTCTTTTAGTCTCCTCCTCCCACATTTTATGTTTTCAATATCATATTTAACCTCTTTGTGTATGTGCATGCATTATCCTCTTATCATGGAAATAAATAATTTTGGTACTTTTGTCTTTTGACCTTCATATTAGTTTCATAGGTGGTTGATCTGCTAACTTTACTGTAGTTACCAGTGATTTTATTGTCTTTTTTTGTTTGATAAATTTCTTGTTCTTATTTGTGGTTTTCTCTTTTCCACTTAACTAAGTCCCTTTAGCATTTTGTGTAAGGTTGGTTTCTTGGTGAAAAAACTCCTTTAGTTTTTGCTCCTGTTGGAAACTCTTTATCTCTCCTTCCCTGAATGATAACCTTGCCAGGTAGAGTATTCTTGGCTTTAGGTTTTTTCCTTTGAGCACTTTAAATATATTATGCCACTCCCTTCAATCCGTTTCAAGATTCTGCTGAGAATTCAGCTGATAGCCATATGGAACTTGTTGCTTTTCTCTTGTGGCTTTTAGGATTCTCTCTTTACCTTTATTTCTTGACATTTTAATCATAATGTCTCTTGGTATGGGCCTCTTTGGCTTTATCTTGTTTGGTGCTCTCTGTGCTTCCTGTACATGGATGTCTGTTTCCTTCCTTAGGTTAGTAAAGTTTTCAGCTATTATTTCTTCAAATAGATTCTCTACCCCTTTGTCTCTCTCTTCACCTTCTGGAACACCTATAATACGGATGTCAGTGTACTTGATGTTGCCCAAGAAGTCTCTTAGACTATCCTCATTCTTTTCAATTCTTTTTTTCTTTTATCTGTTCAGCTTGGGTGATTTCCTCTAGTCTTTCATCCAGCTTGCTGATCTGTTCCTCTGCATCATCTACTCTGCTATTGAGTTCTTCTAGTCAATTTTTCATATCTTGTGTTATATTCTTCATTTCTGATTGTTTCTTTTTTATTTTTTCCAGTTCTTTTTTGGCATTCTCACTGGGTTCTTCCATTCTTCTCCCAAGATCAGTGAGCACCCTTATGACATTTTGTTTGAACTCTTTATCAGGTAGATTGTTTATTTCTATTTCATTTTGTCCTTTTTCTGGTGTTTTGTCCTTTCCCCTTGCTTGGAACATATTCTTTTACCTCTTTCTCTGAGCTTATATCTAAGTATTAGGTAGGTCAGCTACATGTCCCAATCTTGAAGAGGTGGCTTCATGTGTTGATGCCTTATGAGGCCCAGGAATGTGCTTCCCTCTTTTCACCAGTTCCAAATATTCCAGGAGTGTCCCCTGTGTGCACTATGTGTATCCTTCTATTGTGGCAGGCTTGCTTTTGCTGCAGGTACCCTGGAGGCTAGGCTGTCCCTCTGGCTATCTGGTTGTAATGCTCAGCTGCATGTGGCTGCTATGGACCCTTCAGTCACTTTGTCAAGTTTGGGGAGCCCCAGCACAGTTGGCTGCAAGCTCGAATATCACAGTCCTGTTGCAGTTTTTCTGTTAAGTGAGTAGGCCCCCAGCATAGCTGGTTGCTAGGGGCTTACCATTGCTATAGGTCTCTGGCCTATTAAGCTATTGTCAGCTCTCTCAGGATTGCATCTGAGTGGTGCCGGCCCAAGTCATGGGAGCACCCAGTTGTCTCAGGCTTTGGAAGGTGGGCCAATCCCCTATGTGGCTGTTTGAGAAGCACAAGTCTGCTACAGCTGACAAGCTCCACTGCCCACAAGGCCACACACCCATCAATACAGTCCTGCCCCATGCACGTGCCCCAACCCACTGAAGCAGATCCAGTTGCCCCACTGCAGAGGCCCCACATACTCCAGCAACACCCTACACACCCCACTCACTCCTTGTACATACCCTTCCCCAAAGAGGCTGTCCCACTCACTCAGCTCCAGAGGATCCAGGCATCCCAATCTATGTGGGCCTACAAGTTTCCCAAGGGCTGGGTGGGGACAGTTCCTAGGGTGACCTGCTTTCCCTCACTGAGCTGTATTAAATCAGTGCTCCAGTGGCTGGGGCAGACTCCTGTTCTTACAGGCCAGGGGAAGAACTCCAATGATGTCTGCCAGTATCTGTGTCAGCATGCATGCACTAGGTCATGATAATGGCCGCCAATGTTTCAGTGCCTGAAGACGTCTCACCTCTCACCAAGATGCCCCTAAAGCCTATCAGGTGAGTCTCTTTTCACCAAAGGACTGTACACCTCTTTCTGGGACTTTAGGTTACTTTCCAAAACAGGTGAATTTGTGTGTGAGCCCTTTAAGAGCAGGGTTTTTTTCCCCTTATGCCCAATAGCTTTTCTGGTAGTATCCCCTGTTGTTGTTAGCAGCCAGCAAAGCCAGATATTATGATACTCATCTCAATTGTGCTGAGTCCAAAAGCTGCTTATTGTGGTAAAGTTCCCCTGCTCAGATCCCCCTACTCCTCCAGGGAAGTCTTCATACCTTAAGATTGTTCCTGGCTGGCCGTGAAGTGCCATGGCTCCTGAAGGTGGCTTTTTTTCTTCAGAAAGGAATTTCTGCCTCTTCCACTTCAGTCAGCACTGTCCCTAGTTTCAGGGGTTCTTTTTATCCAGTTCTCTTTCAAGGGTAATTGTTCTAAGAGTAGATGTAAATTTGTTGTGTCCATTGGAGGAGGTGAGTTCAGAGTCTGCCTATGCCGCCATGTTGACATCCTACTTCTGGCTTTTTTTTAAATCTTTTTGGTGAGGAAGATTGGCCCAGAGCTAACATTGGTGCCCATATTCTTCTATTTTGTATACGGGATGCCACCACAGCATGGCTTGATGAGCAGTGCATAGGTCTGCACCTGGGATCCAAACCTGCAAACCCCAGGCCACCAAAGCACAGCACATGAACTTCACCACCACACCGCCAGGCTGGCCCCCTCTTGGCTTTTTTAAATTGAGAAAATATCCTAAAGATTTTTACTTACTGGTACACATAAAGTTCTTAGCTATTCACTGCAAGCTGTTGGAACAATTTATTTAACTAATCTCTTGCTACAAAGAAATTATTATATATAAATCAGTTTACAAATGCTAGCATATCTATAATATTTATGGTATAATTATGACACATATTAAAGATATAACAGAAATGGAATTAGTGGGTCAAAAAAACTATATTTCTTTTTGTGAGGCATACTGTCTAATTTTCTCAATAGTAGCTGTGACAATTTATTTTTCCATACACAGTGGGAAGTGTCTGTTTTCCCAAACCTTTGCCAACATAGTTTATCCTCAAGCATTCTGGCCTTTGCTACTCTAATAATTTTCAACTGTTATCATTGTAGTTTGATTTACATATATCTTGTTGAGAACTTGAGCATCATTTCAAATGTTTAAAAGACGTTTGTATTTCCTTTGCTATGAATTATCTGAACATATCACTTTCCCATTTTTTTGTTAAGTATTTACAGTAGTTCTCTATAAGTTAAGGAAATTAACCTTTTGGTTTGCAAAAAGATTATGTAATCAAATTCTAGTATCTCTTTTAACTTAATATTTCTAGACTTCCAAATGGTCATGTTAGAATCAGATTTTCATAGTTTTCGTTTTTCAGGGAATGAACCAAAGTGTAGTTCTGGACACAGGAGGAATCTGGTGGGAGTCAGGAATGAGTTCAGTGACCAAATTTCCAGGAAGCCAATACCATACAGGGAGTCAGCCCATTCCTCTCCTGTCATCAGAACTCTCTTGTCTAGTAAATTCTACCAAGAAAATTTCTGCTTGTTCAGTTCCTACCAATAACTGGTTGGAGAACACCTCTTCCAGAGGTGCGGACTTAGGGCATCCACATTTCAGTGAGATTGCTAAGAGCACAGGCTCTAGAGCCAGGCTGTTTGAGAAAGGGAGACACCACCTTAACCCAGCAATCATGAGTCCAATTTCCAGCCAGGAAAGGTTGGGGTTAGGATATGTCAGGTTGCTGTCATGTACATCCTCATAGGATGAGATGAGAACGGCACTTAACCTCTACGGCATTCTTCCCCAAAACCCATAGCCCTAATCTAACAAGAAACACATCAGACAAATCCCAATTGAGAGATATTCTACAACACACCTGGCCACTATCTTTCCAAAGTGTCAAGGTCATGAGAAACAGGAAAGACTGAGAAACTGTCACAGATTGGAGGGGCCTAAGGGCACATGACAGCTAATTGCAATGTCCTATCCTGGATTGTCTTCTGGAAAAGAAAAAGTACATTAGTGAAAAATCCAGTGAAATCAGAATATAATCTATAGCTATGTTAAAAAAAAGAAAACTTTTACCTTTTAAAAAAAGAATGAAACCATTTGTATATCCTTCTAGATGTTTTTATTGATTCATACTGCTTTTTAACCTACTTTTTCGTTAATATATGAACATCTTTCCACATCAATAAATAATCTCCTTTTAATATTTGAGAAGAATTTCATTTTGTGTATTATATGTTTTACATAACGATTTATTTAGTCAATCTCTACTACAGGATAGGCAGGTTATCTGTATTTCTCAATAACATAAAGAATATTATAGCGAAAATCCGTGTCATTAAATCTTGTTGCACAGCTGTATTTCTTTAGGATAAATTCCTAAATTCTTCTAAGAAGCCTTTATGAGTGTAAGGTTAGTGCATTTCTAAAGCTTTGGCTGGGTACTGCCAAACTGCCATCCAGAATGTTTTGAGAGTGCCCATTTCCCTCAACAGTAGTGGGTAGCATTTTTGTTTTTGTCTTTATCAAAGCAGTAGGCCCAAAACTGCTTTTAATTTTTATTTATGTGATTACTCATGAGATAATAAATGCTTTTTGATAATGCCAGTGACTTCCCTGAAATTTGTTTTTTCTTATTTGAATATTGTTCTCTCTTCTGAACATTTCTCATTTCTTTCTTTCAAAGTTATTGTGACTTTATTGTCAGTGTCTATGAAAGGTTCCCTCAAAGAAATCCCTGCTATGCCTCTAAAAATAGCGAGAGGCGCATTCCTAAGTTTCCTTAAATAGTGATGTCAGATATTCTATAGAAAACTCTGACAAGACACTTCTAATTTAGCAAAGAATATACATCTGCAATCCAACCTCATTTATCACTGAGCACTTGGAAGCACAGGGCACTTATTTTTAAAGATAAATCAAGACACTTTTGTGAGGGGAAAAAATCATTTTACAGATGGAATTGTAAATGTTTGGGAGAAAAGATATATTTAGGCTGGGAGGTCACCTCTGGCAGGCATATTTGCCCTCTCAGCTCCTCATGGTGAGTTGGTGTGAGTTGATTATTAACTGAATAGAACAATACCTAAAGGCATGAATTTTAGCTAAAACCCTTCCTTTTTTGGAGCCTCAGAGACCAGCTCTGAGCCTCACACTGTATATTTTGCCAAGCCCAAGAATGCTGTAGAACAAAGCAAGCTTCCCTCAACCTCTGCTTGGGATCATTTCCATTCCCATCACCTGTAGAAAGTCCAGCCATAGGTGGTTAGACGTGTAGATGACCTGGCCTGAATAATGTGTAAACACTTAATAGGAGGCTTTGATCCAGTATTTTTGTAATGCTAATCAATTGCATACCACAGCTCCCTTTTTATTGTTATGCTAAAACTTCCTATTAAAAACAGTTTTTATCCCAACTATCCTGTAAAAAGCAAACTTATATTGATGGAATCCCATTCGGGAACTTTGTTTCTCATTTCCCCAGACTCAAAAGAGAGTGAAATACTTCCTAAAGAACACAATGTAAACAAACCATTTTATACATTAATAATAAAAGCTGATTCGATCATGGTTTATACATATTTTGTGAAGTGGTGTGGTCATATTATTGTGGATAAATAGCATGTTGATGAACTTTATTCCTAAAGAAATGGGGCCGATACTGCTTAGACTAGAATGCAGGAGGATCTTTGGGTTGATTGTCCAGTGAGATTCAGATTGAAGCCAACAACATTTATTGCAGTAGCGCCAGTAGGAAGTGGTGTCTAGGGGGGAAACTGATCCCCTCATAGTCTTCATCAGCTCTTTCAGTGCCAAGGCCATCACAAATCAGCATCAAGTCCAAGTTAACGGTGCAGTTTAAGAGGGTGTTCCCTAAACACTTTGAACAAGATTGTCACTCTGAAGCCCCTCCTATTTAGAAGTTGTAGAGCTTCCTTTGATCACAGCCAAAGGCAATCCAGAGGGCATCCCTTAGGAGCTCTCCAAGAAGCCAGGGACCACCTTGACAACTGTTATTTACAAAGCATGTGTAAACAACATAGGGAGTTTGCATGTTCCCCATCACTCACCAGATCAGGACTCTAACTGCCAGGATCACAGCTCTCCAGGAAGCCTCTACAATTAGTGGAGATTTATCAGCTTTTATCAAGCTTCAAAGAGTCAAGCCTAGTTACAATTGGAATGATCAAAATGTATCACCTGATGCATATGCCCCTAACTCAACTGGAGAGTTCTCAGAACATTTCCAGAATTTTCTAGGGTTCCTCAGCACAAGATGTAAGGTCAAAGATTTTATTTGGTGTCTTGACCTCAACAGTAGCTGAGTTATCTGGAGACAATCACTGCCTTATACACTTCAATTCCTCATCCAAAAAAAAAAAAAGAAAGAAAAGAAAAATCTGGACTTAATAATTTCTAAAATCTTTTTTGCTCTATATTTCTGTGAATCTACAAATCTATAAATCATTAATTTTCATGTCAGCTTTTCCTCCTAAAAAGAAAAACAGAAGGAGCCAGCCCTTGCTAAATTTCAGGGGTTTTAATTATTATTATTTAGAATGTAGTTGTCCTCTGCTAGGACAATTGCAAAGTGTAACACTGATTTCTTCATCAAATAGAGCTTACATGACCCCAGGACTTTATACAATAAAGGAGGTTAAATTTCCTCAAAGAATGAGAAAGTTTGTCTCCAAAGGTCTCCCAATTTCCAGCGGACCTGTGAATTAAAATGCTGGGTTTTGTTGCTCTATGTGGCACGTCAAGGTGATCACTGTGTAGAATCGCATAATGTGACCAAACAGAAGGTCTTGTTCAACATTTTAGGCTATCATGGGTCAAGATATTTGGGCAATAGTGGATTGAAATAACCCAATGAGTAGTCTTTTTCGTTTTCTCAAAGAAATTCTTACAAATGGGCTTTTTTGCTGAAGAAGGACACCCTGTAAGGTTATTCATTTTATCACGAATATTTTACCACCAAATCTCCACAGTTATTTTTCTTCATCCAGTTCTCAAAGTTTCCTTTTAATTGAAGCTATTCTATCAAATAATAAAAAATGTATGTATCTTTGTAATGCAATGGTTCATTGCAAGTGTTCAATCTTGAGAAAAATGCCAACTAATCAGGCAACTTTGTGAGCCCCTCAATCACTGAGTTGAACAGAGAACATTAAAGCTTGCACATGGCTATAGCTCTTCCTGCGGTATTAGGTTCAACCACACGAAATTGTCAACATCCACCCATCTTTGAAATATAAAGTTTTATCTGTTATCATGATCCTTTTCTTCTCCATGAAGAAAAACATCAAAGTCGACTGTGAAACTTTTGAACAACAAATACACGCAGCCAAGCTAGCGCATAACTGAGAAGATAAACTTGCTGAAGCATTACATAATCCATTATTTATTTACTTTAAAAACAAACAAAAACCAAAAATCACCTTTATAAGACAACTGGAGCCAAACTGAGGAGCACAAATGGCAAACAGTTTAAGATAAGAAGCTTCCACAGATGTGCAGTGGCTGCTGATGCATGCAGGGTGAGTAAAATAGCCTTCATAAAGGTTTTCACTCCTGTAGTTTCACACACAGTAAGTATGGCTGAACCTGGTCATCTTCAAATATCTTTTTGCTAATCAATCACATTTGTGCTGAAAATTCACATCTTATTGGACAAATTATTTATTTGCAATTCTTATTGCAAATTGTTTATAACATCACAAAGTAGGTTGTAAGCTAATATGCTTTTCATGTATAAGCAAAATATCAACAAAATAATAATATGATCACACTACTACTAAAAGTTTTAAAACTGGTTTAAACCAAATCTTTCAACCAGTTAGATATTCAAGCATGACTTTTCAACACATTATAATGCAGTGAGTAATGCTTTCATTCTTTATGGATTCTTGCCTATTTCCTAATAAGATTGACTTTTCCATATATAGAATTTAGTACTTTATTAAAACATTTTCTATTGTAAGAGACTTACTTTAGGAATTAATTCTAATAATAACCTTAAAAGAACCACAAACATTTTCTATTTGCTTTTTGACTTTTTTAGTTTTATTGTTTTACTGTTCCTAGCCAAGCATTTCCTTTTTTTATTGCAATTTCAATTGAGTTTACTTCAAAGTGTGCATGCTTGGAATTTAAATGTCACTAAGAGAAATATAATAGCACCTAACATTTATGAATAGTTTTCTATACACTAGAACTGTGTTAATCACAAAAATATATTATCGCATTTAAACATATGCTGGATTCATGCTTGTATTTTCTCATATAAGTAACAGCAAAGTTTAATTTAAACTCATTTGACTAGAAAATCAAATAAATCCCTCATTATAATAAAATTCTAAGCACAAGTATAACCTACACTTCTTAGAGTCATTTAAATTTCTGATTAGAATTGCACTAAATCTGTATATTGCTTTGGAAGCAACAACAATTTTGTAATATAAACTCTTTCCAAGCAAGCCCACTGAGTTTATTTATTTATCATATAAAGTTCTGTAACTTTCTTCTCACACATTTCTTGTAGAGCTTATCTGGATATCTTATATTTATTGCTATTGGTAAATGTAATGTTTTTAATTGTATTTTCTAATTTATTATTGTTAATAAAACCTTACAGTTCTTGAACTCCACACACTGTACTAAGGACCTTGGAATAATTACCTTATTTTGTCTCTCAAAAACCAAATGTGATCTGTATTATTATTAGCCTCTCTTTACAAACAAGGAAACCAAGGCTCAGAAAATTCAAGTAAGTTTAGAAGGTCACAAAAGTAAGACTGGAAGATTCAGTCTCTAGCCATTCTTAATTTTAGCTTAAATTTCCATAAATTTGGCTTAGAATTTCACAAAAGATAATTTGAGAAGCAAGTTCACAAAGCCAGTCATTTGAGGAGCCTTACATCTGTGTCAAAATTCTAGGTATACTCTATCTTTGAGGAGGCAGAGTTTGTTTTTATAAAAATTGGTCCATTTGTTTTAGCCACATGGACAAGGCGGATATCTGATAATACAGATAAATCATAAAGTTTATGGTCTAAAGAAGCCGAAAATAATATTTATATCAACAAAAACTAGAATTTTCTTCTGAAACTGGCTTGTTTTTTTTTTTTAACTTATCCATAAGGTTTATTAGGGGAAAGCCATGCCACCACTCACAGGGGGTAGCACGCAGTGGATGCTCAATGAATATCTGTGCAGCATGTTTCCATATTTAACAAATTTAATTAAAAAAATACTAACCACACCATGTATTTTTGCAATTCAGTTACATTTGAATTAGAGAGGAATATTCTTTTCCAAAATGTATTTTACTTCCTTTGGCTGTGGGGAAGAGGGAGATGAAATAAAAAGGTGGCGGAGAGAGGACGTGAATGAACCAGGATGAGAGGTCAAGGGAAGAACAGTTATGTCTAAATACAATGGAGAAGATTCCAGAGTGGGATCATGGGGTCAGGAAAGAAAGGTAGATGAGAAGAGGAGGCAGTAGTTTCTTAAAAAGTTAGAAAAAGAACAAGAAAAACTAAAATAAACTAGGAAAAGAAAATGGAATCGTTTTCCCATTTGTATCTCTAGCAACTTCTAAAACAAAGGAAAATATTCAATTTTGTATATTTATCCAGCCATCTCACTAAATCTCATATTAACTTTTTAAATAGACTTTTAAAAGAACAGTTTTAGGTTCACGGCAAAATTAAGCAGAGAGTATATGGGTACACATATGAGAGTATATGGATACAGAGAGTTCGCATATACCGCCTCCTGCCACACACACATAGCCTCCCCCACTATCAAAATTTCCCGCTAGAGTGGTACATTTGTTACAATTGATGAACTTACATTGACACATCATTATCACCCATATTCCATAGTTTATCTTAGGGTTCACTCTTGGTATTGTACATGTTATGTGTTTGCACAAGTGTATCCACCATTATAGTACCATTATCCGAATATTTCCACTGCCCTAAAAATCCTCTGTGCTCTGCCGATTCATCCCTCCCTCCCCGCAGCTCCTGGCAACCACTGATCCTTTTACTAGCTCCATACTTTTGCCATTCCAGAACATCATATAGTTGGAATCCTATAGTATGTAGCCTTCTCAGATTGGCTTCTTTCAGTTATGAATATGCATTTCAGTTTCCTCCATATCTTTTCATGGCTTGATAGCTCATTTATTTTAAAGCTGAATAATATTCTATTGTCTGGATGTACCGCAATCTATTTATCCATTTACCTACTGAAGGACATCTTGGTTGTTTCCAAGTTTTGGCAATTATGAATAAAGCTACTATAAACACCTGTGTACAGGTTTTTGTATGGACTTAAGTTTTCAATTCATTTGGGTAAATAGCAAGGAGCACAATTGCTGGATCATATGTTAAGAGTATGTTAAGTTTTATAAAAATGTGCTGATTTGCATCGCCCCCAGCAATGAATAAGAGTTTCTGCTGCTCCACATCCTCACCAGCATTTGGTGTCAGTGTTCCAGATTTTGTCCACTCTAATAGGTGTGTGCTGGTATCTAATTGTTGCTGTAATTTGCAATTCCCTAATGAGATATAATGTTGAGCATCTTGTCACATGCCATCTGTATTTCTTCTCTGATGAGGAGTCTGTTCAGGTTCTTTGTGTGGCTTCATTGTCACAGAAAAACTCTGTAGTTGTTCAAATCCTGTAACTCCACTGAACTTAGAGCATTTAACTGTAAGGAAAGCAGTCTTCATCATCACTGGCTCAATTCCTGTCTGTTTGGACTCTGCTTTTTTGCACAGCTGGAATTCAACGATGTTCCAGATTTTTGTTATGATCACCAGTTTGGCAAGTACATATGCCTTTTCAGAGCAGTATGAAAGCTCCATCTTGCAAACACAAGGAGATCCAATGATTTTAGTCTCCTAGAACCATATCACTTCAAGATCTTGACATAAAGAAAGGAGCTCAGCAAATAGCCACTCCCTTGCTAGACAGATTATTTTCAATTAAACTAATCTCCACAATTTGGTTAAACTTCCTCCAAATACCCGTAAACTGACCATTACCAAAAAATGAAAAAAATAAAAAGGAAGAAGAGGAAGAGAGAGGAAATCCACGTCTGGGATCACTGTCTCTATAGCATTTTACAAAAAGCCTGGTTGCACATTTCACAACACAATCTTTTCGGATGAACAATCCAGCCAAAGCAGAGCCATACCAGCCTTTCTAGTCTAGCTTGATAAACTCTTGGAATACTTTTATTCTTCTTTATTTGTTGGTTTTGCTTTGTATTGCTACCTTACTATACATTATAGTTAAACAATAGACTTTTTTAAGTACCATAAATTTCCCATACTATACCAATTGCCCATGATCACCACATTGGGTTCATATAATTCCCATTTCTGCCTTGTTGGTATCTTTCAATAATGCATCACACACACAAAATGGGCCATGGAACAATCATTAGGTTGTTCATCCCACACACTGGTGGGCCGCCCATGACTTCAGCAGCATGGACACATTCTGTAGGCCTGAAACCTACATGCCTTTCCTTTCCTTCCATTATGCATAATACAAAAGAACTCGTTTTCATCATTTAGAAGAATACTGTTCTCAGTTGGAAGTTTTGTTGTGATTTATAGCATAAGTTAGCCTTTTTCAGAATAAAATGACTTCTTTAAGTGGCACTTCTTAAAAGTTCTTCCCTCAGCAGGTCACTGAAGCTGGGGAAAATATCACTCTGTTCACATCAAGTTTTGACAAAAATAAAGTTGTCTGGGATACAGTTTCTCCTAAACCTCTTTTTCACCCATGAAAGGCATAAGGAGAAGGAGCACTTCCCACAGCTCCCATTGCTTATATAGTTAATACACCAAGGATTTGTATTAGTTAAGGGCCAGAATATGAGAAATAAACATAACAATGGGAAAATGGAGGTTTAAAATTGGAGTAAAGACAAGAAACTACTGAGTAGTGATAGACACAGAAAAGAAGAAGAAATGGGTAGAGTAAGATAAATGAGTGAAAGGGTAATAGGGGTTGTGGTACCTCATGTCTATAACAAGTGTGGAAGAAATTTAAAACGTATTACACTATTTTGCCACAAAGAAGTGAAAAGCAAAATATTATTTTTTCTAGTTAAAGCCTCTATCATTTAAAGCCTTGATTTCCTCCTCTGACCAAGATGAATCTTCAGTTGAATTGAATTTTCTGTATAAGCTACTTTTGCTTCATTGATAACCTAAGAAACAAGAAACCTATGAAGAATATTTTTGCCTGAAGGCCATTATTTTAAAAACAAAAAGAATGCTGAGATGTTCTTTCATAAATTTTTGATTAGCCACAAGGAAAGAGGAAAAAAACAGAACTGAGAATGAAAACCTTTGAAGAGCAAGCAGAAGCCCTCTCCGAGTTACTTGTAAGCTGGCTGTTGACCTGTGTTATCATAGATCATTAAAGAGCTTATGATGTCAATCTGTCCTTAAATTCTCAATGACAAGAACCAGAATCTCACAGTCCACAGAGAAGCTTTTGATTGATTTATGACAGATTCTTCTGCTCAAGACTAAGAGGAAACTAGGTTAGTTTAAGCAGCAAGGTGCTTAATTATGTCATAGATTTATTTCATTATTTCATTATACCATTGCTCTAATATGTGTGCCTCATTTGAATAGAGTGATCTTTAACATTTTATGTTTCCACCTGGCTGTTTTAATAAAGACCTACATTTAGATTGAAAAGAATTTAATAGGGGAGAGATATGGCAATAGCATTAATAAAGAGGTAAGCAATAAAAGAGGCCAAAACTTTAGACATAATTAGCATATAAAGAAGAGAATGAATCTATAGGGGATGAATCAGAAGTCAGAGGTCAATAATTTAGATCAAACTAATGGAAACAAGCCTGCAATCTGTGGCAAGGAGACATGAAATTAAAATGACTAAAATCAGAATTAGGTTAGGGCTGTGGATATAAGATCCAAGTCAAAGATGCAGGTTTCATAAACAGAAGACATCAATGAATCCACAAAGGGACTACCTATTAAGGCCTCTCAGCAAGACCAGTCATGACATTGGCTGCTGACACCAGGAAGACCCTAATCTTTCTAGGTGGGTTGGGTCATTCTGAAGATAATTATTCTGAAGGAATCAGCTGCCTGTCCAGGCTCTGATAAGATCAGGAATCAAAATCAGCCCTGTTCATTACTCTGCTCTATATTTGGTCAATTTTGAGTTCTACCCCACATAGATCCAGAAAGCTTTTTGGAAGGAAGTTCACAGATTAGGCTATCCCAGAAAAAGTCTCAGAACCTATATCCCCACTGAAGTAAGGCCTTTTGACTCAGAACTCAGAACTCTGTACATATGGCTCCTGGCCCAGGAAACAGTTTCAAAACCCTGAGAGGTATCCCTATGCACACCATTTCTCCTTCAGACCCAGGATCCACCTGATGGGCCCAGTCACTCTCTTACTCCAATAGTGTTCTAGGCACAGAAGTTGGCAGGAAGAAAGCTAGGGCCTTGGCCCAACTCCCGGTTCTATTTTACAGCCCAGCTTAAATAGGTGAGCCCTCTATCTCCTTTACTTTCCATGTTGAAGGTCCCACTTCTGCCCTAGACCAAAGCAGATGTGGACTGATGCTCAAGGGAGCTGTATTGTCAGCCTCCTTCCCAAGCCTCTACCCACAAGCTTAGAGCCAGTATCTGAATGGTAAAGTTAAAAAAAAAATAGAAGAATTGTGAGTAACTTGAAGCTTTCCCTCTAAGATCAGGTACAAGGCAAGGATGTCCCCTCTCACCACTCCTTTTCAACATAGTGCTAGAAGTCTTTGCTATCACAATAAGGTAAGGAAAGGAAATAAAAGGTATACATATTGGGAAGGAAGATATAAAACTGTCTTTATTCACAGAAGATGTGATTGTCTATGTAGAAAATCCAAAAAAATACACAAAAGAACTCTTGGAACTAATAAGTGATAGCAACATTGCAGGATACAAGGTTAACATACAAAAGTCAATTGCTTTGCTATATACAAACAATGTACAATTGGAATTAGAAATTAAAAGTGCAATAACATTTACATTAGAACCCTCCAAAATGAAATACTTAGGTACAAATCTAACAAAATATGAGCAACACGTATGTAAGGAAAACCACAAAACTGATGAACAAAAACAAACAAGAACTAAATAAGTGGAGAGATAATCCATGTTCAGGGATAAGAAGATGCAATATTGTCAAGATATCAGTTCTCCCTAACTTGATCTCAATCTTAATATACAATACCAAAAGCACAATCCATGAAAGAAATAATGACTAAGCAGGACTTCCTTAAATTTAAAACTTCTTCCCTGTGAAAAACAATATCAAGAGAATTCAAATACAAGTTACAGACTGGGAGAAAATATTTGTAAAAGACAAGTCTTATACAGAACTGTTATCCAAACTATACAAAGAATCCTTAAAATTCAACATTAAGTATAAAAACAACCTAAAAATGGGCCAAAGACCTTAACAGACACCTCACCAAAGCATATATACAGATGGCAAATAACCATATCAAAAATGCTGTACGTCTTACGTCATTAGGGAATTGTAAATTAAAACAACATGGTACCATAACACACTATTAGAATGGCCAAAACCTGGATCACTGACACCATCAAATGCTGGTGAGAATGTGGAGCAATGGGAACTCTCATATATTGCTGGTGGGAATACAAAGTGATACAGCCACTTGGAAGACACTTTGGCAGTTTCTTACAAAACTAAACATACTCTTATTAAATGAACCAGCAATTGCACTCCTTAGTATTTACCTGAAAAAGCTGAAAACTTATGTCCACACAAAAACCTGCGTGTGATGTTTATACTGTCTTTATTCATAATTACCAAAACTTGGAAACAAACAAGATGTCCTTCAGGAGGTAAATGGATAAATAAACTGTGGTACATCCAGACAATTAAATATTATTCAATGCCAAAAAGAAAATGAGCTAGCAAGACAAAAAAAGACATAGATAAATCTTAAATACATATTACTAAGTGAAAGAAGTCGATCTGAGGAGGCTAGATGTGCCGTAGTATTACAACTATATGACATTCTGGAAAAGACAAAACTATGGAGACAGTAAAAAGATCAGTGATTGCCAAGGATTGGGGGACCTGTGAAGGGATGAAAAGGCAGAGCATGGAAGATATTTAGGGTGGTGAATATACACTGTATGATATTATAATGATGCATGTATGTCATTACACATTTGTCTTAACCCATTGAACGTACAACACCAAGAATGAGCCCTTAGGTAAACTATGGACTTTGAGTGATTTTGATGTGTCAAGGTGGGATCATTCTTGGTAAAAAATGTACCATTCTGGTGAGTTATGCTGATAATGGGGGAAGCTATGGATGTGTGGAGAATTGGGGTATATGGGAAATCTCTGCACTTCCCCTCCATTTTATTGTAAACTTAAAACTCCTCTAAAAAAATACAGACTAAAATAAACATTAAAAAAAATAGAAGAATTAAGAAATAGAAGCACAGAATTTCAGAGAAGGCATTAGACTAGCATCTAGAGAAAACTGGCAGAGGCATTGTATATGCTCACATACACAAGAACAGGTTTGTGTCCCGAGCATGAGAAAGTCAGCATGGAAGGCAGTTTTGACAAGGAAATGAGGAGCTATGTTTTTTCATCTCTTACAGTGGGCTAGATCTGCATTACAGTTCGAAGAATGTTCCACCATTGTTCCTGAGATCAAGGCTGTTGTTTTCAGGCATCTTACGTGACATAAATGGATAAGGGCTAGTAGATGTGTTCTGAGCAAATGTGAAAGCAAATAATATACTCTTTGATTTATTTAAATCTGTCCATGGACACTCTAAGCATTTGAACCAAATAGTCATATTGAGGCCTGTCTTCTCTAAGTTAAGCATCAGTCAGTCCATTTAAATACTTGATTTTTAACTACTTGATCTTTTAACTACTTTAAAAATCTCTTCATCATCTTGATCAACTTCTTTTTAATCATAATTTGACATCCTTTTCCCAGCTGTAACTTCTTCAACGCCTTCTGGCTGCCAATGGGAATTTGAAGATGGAAATTTGGGAGGAGACAGGGAGTCACGGCTCAGAGATTGACTTGCTCTGTGCTGGTATGTCCCTGTCCTTCAGGTCAGGCCTTGAGGAAAGCGTCTATGAAATTCACTTCTACTGCTTCTCTTCTTACTCCTCTGCCTCTAAAATTCTCCTCTTCTAAAATTTTGCTATTCTTCCTAGCCTCATAAATACACAAGATCTATGATGACACCAACCACACTACAGGAGATGCCACTGGTTTTCTTGTGCTGGTTTTTAATTTAATTTAATTACAGCTTTAATTGCAATAATTACTGCTTGTCTTTTCCCTGCCTTCTGATATTGATTTTGCGGAATTTATAAAGGAATTTCTCAGTAGAAATTTGTTTTTTGATGACCTTAAAAATATTTAAGGAAATTCAAACCAATATCTATCAAAATTAAAACTAAATATAATGTTTTCCAGAAATTTAACATTTAGGAAATTCTCATTTTATTTTAGCACCTTTGAAGTGACGTAACACAAGATACTCACTGAAGCTTTAGTTTTAATAGCAAAAGAAAAATGCAGCAATCTAAATGCTGATCACTATGTGGACAGCTTAAATAATTATGGTTCAACCACAAAGTATAATCCGATATAACCGTTAAAACAGCCAAGCAGCATTATGTGTACTGATATGAAACAATATCTAAGATATTTTAAATAAAAACAACTACATGAAGTTTATGCTTATATTTTCAAAGAATGTCTATGGAATGATAGAAACCAAATCAATACAGTGGTTGCCCCTTGAATGGGAAAATAGGAGACTAGACACAGGGCTGGGAAAATTTCTTTCACACACATTCTTTCATATCTATTGAATTTTGTACCATGTGTGTATACTACCTCTTTTAAGACAGATTAAATTTATTTAAAAATAATTGTAAAAGAATTAGCCCCCTTTGGGTTCTATTATTTTTACTTGAAAGAAATCATACAGTTGGAAAAAAAAAAGCTAAATAAACTTTGAAAAATATATGAATAATTTTATTGAAAAGGAAATTTTAAGAAATGAAAAGAAGTTGGAATTTTGGTGTCAGACAAACCTAGATTCAATTCTTGGCCAAATCTCCTGACAAATTAAATAGCTTCTCTGCTCCTCAGCATGTGTGTGTATGTATGTATACACATCAGGGGATATAAAAGCAGAAACCTGACAGAGCTGTGATGATCAAACAAAATAATGAATGCCATGTACTTGGTGCAGCATCTGGGTCAGAGTAAGTGCTCAATGAATCATATTATTATTATCTTTTAAATTCTAGCTCTTTCTCTAGAGTCAGAAACAAGACTGAATGCATCAGTCTCACTAAAGAATGTTTCTAAAGTCATGTTATATAGGCAAGTATGGTAGTCAAACTTATACCAGCTTAAAAAAAAACCCCAGCTATTGGCAGGCTAGCTAGGTATTTAATTCACCTGCAAGGTTCCACTACAAAATTGGCAAATAGGGTCTGTTGTCTTTTGGATTTTTATGCCATAGTCACAAAGAAAGCTGTTAATCAACTCATTGAATCAGGCTGAAACTTAAATGTTACATCTTTCAGATTCACACTGATAATATTTACATAATTTTTTATTACTTTTAGTAGTTTAGTAACATAGCTTATCACACTGAGATGTATAGTCTGGAGGGATTGCTTTTCCCGACTTATTCTAAGCATTCTTAAAGGAAATTGAAGACTCAAGAAGGGAGCAGAGAGATTTACTGGTAATCACTGTTAAAAGCATTATTTATTTTTCTCTTCCGGTTTTTGATGATGGTGGTAGTTATGAATAAAGTCTAGAGTTTATCTGAGATGCATTTAGTGACCCAACTGGTAGTATTTAAGACTTACTATGTCTACAAATTATGTTGGATCATATGGATTATAAATAAAAAACCAGCAAAGACTCTGTCTTCAAGGAGCTTATAATTCACCACAGAAGATATATTAGGAATATAAACAAATATAATGTAGGGGCCAGCTTGGTGGCATAGTGGTTAAATTCACGTGCTCCCCTTTGGCAGCCCAGAGTTTACAGGTTTGGACCCCGGGCCTGGACCTAGCACCGCTTGTCAAGCCATACTGTGGCAGGCATCCCACGTAAAGTAGAGGAAGATAGGCACAGATGTTACCTCAGCAACAATCTTCCTCAAACAAAAAGAGGAAGATTGGCCACAGATGTTAGCTCAGGGCCTATCTTCCTCACACAAAAAAATTAAATAAATAAATAAATAAATACAGTGTAGAAAGTATGAATAAAATGAGAGGAAGAAAATAAACTACTCAGACTTTATAGCAGCTTTATTCACAATAGCCAAAAGGGAGAAAGAACTCAAACATCCATCAACAGACGAATGAATAAGCAAAATGTGGTATACATATACAATGGAATATTATTCAGCCTTAAAAAGGAAGGAAATTCTCATACATTCTACAACATGGATGAACCTTGAAGACATTATTAAGTGAAATAAGACAGTCACAAAAGGACAAATATAATTCCACTTATATGAGGTACCTAGAGTAGTCAAATTTATAGAGACAGAAAGTAGAATGGTGGCTGCCAGGGGTTGGGGAGAGGGGAGAATGGAGAGTTTTTGTTTAATGAGTACAGAGTTCAAAATAGGATGATGAAAAATTTCTGGAGATGGATGATGACGATAACTGTATGAGGCTGTGAAATGTATCCACTGCCACCAAACTGTAGACTAAAATGTTGAATTTTATGCCATGTATATTTTACCAAAAAGAAAGAAAAAAAGAACAGAAATGACAGGTAGTTTGACATAAATTTAAATTTTGAAATATTCAAGATATTTCCTAGGGTAATAGAGATAATTCTGCCCTTAACCTATGTGCTTCTCATCCAAAGACATCCTGAAAATGCACTAATAAAAATAAAAAGCATAATTGTATCCATATGTTTCAGATGAGAATTCTAAATATTAAATGTTAAAAGGATGAAGTGGTGTGCAAATGAAACTACGTGCAACAGTTTCATCTATAAGCAATCATTTCATGGGCATAAAGGAGCATATGGAAAGATGATTCCTTGTTGAAACAAATAAAAAATCTTCAGACTTTCTTACATGATAGAAGATATATTCCAAGGAGACAATTCTGTCCTGATTCCACCATGTACATTAATTTTGTTTGCTTATTGATATATCCTGATAGCAGTAAGCCTTTACCATAATTGTTTTTAACAAACTTTTATATTTGAAAGCCATGTTCTTCATGTCAAATGATCCAACGTGTCTAGTCATTTCCTTCAACTATATGTGTTGAACTTAATCATTGGTGCCTTTTAAATATAGCTTAAACAGAACATTGGCTCTCCATTTGACTTACTCATAGAACTGAGATTCCAGAAGGGAGCAGTGTCTTTCGATAAGTTAGTCACAGGGTATTTTTAGCAGTTTGGAAGTTGGTGCTGTTTCCAGTGAAGTGAATGAAGTTTGGTAAATGGTGGACAACTGGTTTCTCACTCTGGATGTCCTTGCTATTTGCACACGAGGCAGTGAGTCATACTGCTTAAAAAAGCTAACAGTGTATTTATGGATAGGAATAGCATCTAAGATTCTGCTTATATACTGACAGTCTTGTGTTCAGGGTAATAAAGCCTACTATTATCCTGCCAGCATATCTGATGCTGGAGAGTCCTTTTGGTAGAGAAAGAGCCTTTTAAAAGTACTAACTGCTCTCAGCAGCATTTAGTACAACCTGTGAGAGGCTGTCAGTTTTTCTGATCCATTTATAACTGCCAGGAATATAATGGTGTCCTTTGAAATTGAATCCAGAACGGTGAACAAGCTGGTGAAACTTATCAATGCAACAATTATTTAAGAACACTTTTATGACGTCGATGGAGCTCTGACAATATGCTCTTAGAGATGGTGCAAAACTCCACGTCCAGCTAAGCATACACAGGAATTTGTTTCTTCCTTTAGAAGCCAAAAAAACCTTATGTTCAAGGGAATTATTAAATAATCACTAGACATATGCAAATGAAAATACATTTTCTATTCTTTCTTTTACCCTTTCTCTTTCTCACTATGTCCCCTGGACTATGCAGATTAAATTTTCTTTTGGAATACAGTTACTACCCTAAAATGCATATTATCTATGTAAAGCTTTCCATCTGAAAAAAGATAGAACCAAGTCATATGTTTGTACAGCCCTCAGGAAACTCAAACATAGTTGGCAGTCATCAATACTTCTTTGAATTTGTCTCTGAATTTATTAAACACCCCTCCTGATTTATGATCATGGGCAATGAGTGAGGTTAAAATATTTAAGTATCCTAAGATATATTTCCATACATCTCTGATAACTAAACTCAATTACAAATCATGTCTAAAAGGAGGGATTAAAATAAGATTTTCTTTCTATCTAATGAGATGATCTATGAATCTCTATTTACTGTGCATTCATGATTAAAAGAAACACCTTAATATACTGAGGTGGGAAAAGGCATTCAGAGATTATATATTTAAAATGTGTCCAAATCCAATCTTAGAAATAACCCTATAAAGCATTCACCAGCAGAACAATAATCCATAGTTTAGGATGACAATTTTATGTAATCAGTTGTTAGTTTCTGCATATTACATTCATATATTGCCTTAGTGACATATATCATTCCATTCCTTTAAGTGATATCAAGAGGCTCTCATACCCAAAGAGCTATCCCTCTGTGTTTATTTATTCAATTATCCATATTTCTTTGCCATTCACCCTTAAAAACTACTTGAGGCTATCAAATGTCTTCAGATATTACTTCAGAAAAACCATTAAAGAGGATCACATGATAATTTGTAGAGCTGAATAAAAAGGTATCCCGATTGTGTGAGTAAAATTCCATCACTTTTTTATTTTGCAGGAAATAGTCCCCTTGCTTGCAGAATACCTGGACGTCGTAGGAACATAAGCTGGCTGGCAGAAAGACAATGCAGGCAGCTTTGATTTATCCCAGGAAGTTAGAAAACCTCTCTTCAATGAAGGAGGTGAAAGCCATAATGATTCTTCATAATGAACCCTGATGATGAGGAGCAAGCAATGAGCCACTTTTTATGGCAGTTAATGATTCGAGCAGAATGAAAGAAGACTGCACTGGTCACTTGCTCCTCTGATTCAAACGTAAAAACACAACACAGTGAAAAAGCATATTGTTTCCCTGAACTTCAGAGGAAAAACTGAAAACGTTTTTCAAAGTAAATGAATTAATCTCCGTTCCAAACCCAGTAACTAGTCTTATTCTTTTGTTTTTGTCCTGATCTGCCTTCCTTACATAGAAGTTATGTAGCACACGTTGTTTTCTTTTTATATCGGTTACATTTTTACAGTAATCACACAGTATCTACACAAAAGAGATTGGGTTGATATCTATACATAGAAAACTAATGGGACCCTGTGAACCTGGATACTGACACCCTCACTTTGTCATCAATGTAGAACAATGCATAATAAATGTTATCATCATATCTGTGCAATACACATAGATTAATCATGACAAAAAAATGTTAGGATCCCCCTTAGTGTGTTATTATTTGTAATTGTCCATAACAATAGTTACAACAAACTTTGGTACTAATAGTGCATGCAACATTTGGAAATTTACTAGTATTTTTAACGAATAATAAAGAGAGTTTTCCATGAAGATGACAAGAATGGTAAACACATCCTTTTCCTTCTAAACTGTGTTTCCCTAGAAAGGTCAGGTCTAATGGAACCACGTAAGCCTTCATTTATTGAAAACAGGAATGTAAACTCTGGCCTACAAGAATATGAGACATTCGAAATATGCCTAGTGGAATAAACAAATACAGCAGAAAACCATGAAAATGGATTTATATAATTATTCCTTTATCTGAAATTTAGGGTTTTTTTTCAAGGAGGAGATGAAGACAATTTTTCAGATAGGAAAAAATAGCTGTATAGTTACCTGTGATCTTAAAGGATTCTGCTAATTTCCATGTTGAAAGGCATTATCACTAAAGATGATAGAGTCCAACTAAATTTCTGAATACTCTCGCAGCCTTAGACTGCATGAGTCCAGGATTTTTATGCACTATTGCCTGCTTCCGTTGTTCTTAACAGTCCACTCAAGAAAGATAAAGAGCCATAGGTTATATTTATGATACACGACTGTGACCATAACGCAGTTCATCTCTTATGGGCTCATTGACTTTGCAAGTCATCTGTGAATGAAAAAATTCTTAACTTTCCCAGTCATAAAGTTGTTATTAGCTCAACTCTTCTCATATAAATGAACCAAATGATTCCATTAATATATTTCATGAATAAGAAGCTCAGGCCTTTATATTTTCCCTCACACTGTTCACCTTGGGTTCTAAAGTTATAATTATATGCAGAAAATCAAATTTTATACAGTGGAAAGATGTAAAAGAAAATGTATAAACTTAATTTTTTAACTAATCAAAGAAAAGCCAATATCAAATAACTGATAAAGTATAGGATAATTCTAACTACATAACAACTGAAGAGGAAGAAAGTTTTGAATGCACGCACCAAAAGGTGAAGTGATCTAGAAGATTCATAGACTTCCGTCTTATAGCATGAATGTCAGTGAGGTAGTTCAATCTCTTCTTTCAATCGGTGTTTGAGAGTCTAGATGATTTTCACTCCATATGCCTCCATCTCTGTGTTAGAAAAGGAAAAAGGGGTGCTAGCAGAAGATAAAGTTCTATTATTGTATTATTTCTTGCCTCCAGTTGCTCCACTACCATAATTTTTATTCCTTTTGCTTAATAATCTCAGAGAAAAATCTCACAGAATAATTTAAGAAATCTCACTTCTTTAAATAATCATCAAAACTTTGAAAATAGACCCATTGGAGTCTCTGTGCCATGAATCATTAGTAGTTAGGGAATCTTGTGTGATTTAAAAGATTTTAATTAATTGATTGGTAATTTTACTTTATTCTTTACTCTTGTTTTTCCCTTCTTAAACCAGAGAAGATATTTTGATTCTCTCCCAATATTTAACAGTCACCTACTTGAAATGACCAGGATATTTTTTTCTTTTAAGAACACAAAAAGCAGACCCTTGAAAATTCTTAATTTAAATGGATGATTTATCTTATTTGACATTACCTGGATTTTATTGATGCTGTTTCCTCATAATACAGAAAACCTCGAACTATTCTAAACTTAAGGTTCATGAACCTTTCCAATATATGTGGCAAAGGTCTTCTAGGAGGCATTGATTACACACACCCGGAAAGCTTATCAGTGGCCAGTGTTTCATTCACCCCAAAAGGGTATAGATATATCCAGCATGTTGAGTCTCACTTGCGTTTCAAGTCAAATGATACTATCAATAAAACTCCATTTGTGGGGGAAAGATTTAATTTAGTCTTACTCATCCAGCAACATGATGGATTAAAAATTAAATATGCATGAAAACAGATCACCAGGAATAAAAGAAGAAACTACTATCAAGAGATTTAGCTCTCCAAAAAGCTCAGATATTTGAATTGTCAAGATAAAAATAGATATAGAATACAAGATAAAATAGATTAAATATTTAAAGAAAATATGGAATAACAAAATGAATAGGCCATAAAAATTAAAAATATCAGGAATATATGAAAAATAGAATTTTAGAACTGAAAAATATAATTCTTGAAGTAAAAGAAAAAAGCCTACATGAACAGGTTATACAACAGATTAGACATAGCTAATGAGAGATTTAGTGAACATTATGCTAAACCTGAATAATTATCCAGAATACAATGCAGGGAGAAAAGAAAATGGAAGATATAAAAGAGAAAGCAAGAGACGTAGAGGGTAAAATAAGAAGATATATGTATAATCTTAGTCCCATTGGGAAAGAATAGAGAGACTAAAGACATTCAGAGACATAATAGTTGACAATTGTCTAGAATTGACAAAATCCGAATTCACAAATAAAGGACGTACAGTATATATAAGCAGACAGGCAAAAACCAAAACCAAAACCCCCACACCTAGAACAATTGTGGTAAAATTACAAATGACCAAAGAAACTGACAAAATCTTAAAAGAAACCAGAGAGTAAAGACAGATTTCCAAGATAGTAAAAAGCAATTGGAAATAGCAAATTTTTCAAAAGTTAAAAGGAAGAATGAAATCAGTGAAATGATATCTTCAATGGGTTGATGTTATTTATAAAATAAATGTATGAGTTAAGGACAAAAAGTTGGAAATAAAAGATAGAAGTATATATTAATAAATTCTAACTATAACAAAGCTAAGATGGCTGTATTAATATAAAATTAGAACTTAAGACCATTATATTATTATGAATGGTGAGAACCATTATATAATGAAAAGTTTTTAATTGATCAGAGAAATATAATAATTATAAACGTATGACCTTACTTCAATCAGGATTTATCCTCAAAACTCCCCTGAAACAGATTTTATCAACATCTACCATGACTTTCTCACTTCTAATCCAATCTTTGTTTCTCTCTTGGCCCTCATTTTATTCAAACTACCAGCAGGTTTTGACATGGCTGTTTACTCCTTCCTTCTTGAAACACTTTTGTCTTTTGGCTTCCAGGTCATCACTCTCCCCTGGTTTTCCTCCTAACTCTACCCTAACTGCCTCTTCTCAGTCTTCTTTATTGGTTCCTCCTTACCAACCCAAAGGACAGGGAAAAAATCAGTTTTCATGACAGAAAGAGGACAAAAGCAATATAAATATTTTTCCTCTATCAATAACAAAGATTCCAGCTACATAGTTTCTCTTACTCACTTTCTGTTCCTCACTGCAATCATAAAAATCTGTAGGAGGTTTCAATATCCTGTGGAACTTCCTGTAAATGCCCTGACTGCCTTTACTGCTCTGGTGGAATGAGTTTCAGAATCCTACACATTCTGGGTGAGCACTGCCCAGATGATTCCATCCCCATTCTAAAACACCTTTGTCTCCAAGGTTGTTTTAGTGTCTCACTGAAATAGTTTGTCTTCCCAGAGTGTACCCCCAATTTTCCCAGTGAAATTTCAACATCCTACACACACACACATGTGCGCACACACACACACACACACACACACACTCCCTCTCTCTCTCTCTTTAATCACCCTACTCATCCCTTAAAAGCAGCTCACACCGTTAATGGCTTTCCTAGGGAGCTGCTCTTGAACCACATTCACTGCGCTGCACCAACATCATTGTCAAGAAGGAAGTTCAGACTGTTTCCTCCATGTAGAATGCAAGTGCCACATATTTCAAGGCTCCATGCACTGCTCAAACTCTCTTGACATTTCTTTTGCCTGAAAAAGATACTTTGAAACATCACTTTGACTATTATGTGCATTACTATTACATGTATTCTTACTACACATTACATACTATTACTATTATTTTTTTGTTTATATTTTCTCAGAAAAGAAAGTAACAATTATTACCAGATGTTCCTGAAATGGAAAAACTTTTTTATTTGATTCTACCTCTGCCATTTGTAAGAAAATCTTTTTCTCAAAAATTTGGAAGGGAAGGTGCTATACGTATATGTTATATTTTTACCTACTCGTTTGCACCATAGGAAATTAAATCTTCACAATGAATTCTAATCTTCTAAATCACTAATTGTTTCCCATGACAATATAATCCTGTCATTTATTCTCATTAAGAGAAGCACTTAGTTTATCAATATGATTAAAGGCAGCATACTAAAGAATGTGAACTCAACTGTTACTCAAAGGCCAGTCACGGGGCTGGCCCCATGGCCGAGTGGTTAAGTTCGCACGCTCCACTTCAGCAGCCCAGGATTTGGATCCTGGGCATGGACATGGCACCGCTCATTAGGCCATGTTGAGGCGGCATCCCACATACCACAACTAGAAGGACACACAACTAAAATATACAACTTTGTACTGGGGGGATTTGGGGAGAAAAAAGCAGGGGAAAAAAAAACAAAGGCCAGTCACTAGGTTGGTCATCTATGCACCACTGGTCAAGCCCTAACATCAGAGGGTAATTGCTATATGATTCCCATGAAGCTGCTGCTACAACCGGGTTCAGTCTGATTCAGGCTAAAGTCAAAGGTAGAACTCCAAGGAGAGTTATGAGTATTTGGGATCAGATGAATGGGTTCAAGGGAGAATAAAAAGTCAGATTTGGGGTGAAGGAGACAGAAACCAGGAATCACGTCTAGGAAACAAACCAGCTCTGGGTCAAGTTGCTAAGCAAGTCAGGAATATCAACAGTCAGAGCCTCACTAGCTCATTTTTAGAATTCATTTGTTCACTCAACATTCATTTATTCATTCATTGAACAAGGTGCCAGACACTATGTGCTAAGTCATAAGGTTAAACAAAACAGACAGAATGTCCTCAGACAGCTTATATTCCAATGGAGGAAATGGAAAATGAAAACCAAATTCATATAAACACCTGAAATAAAATAGCACATTGTAATTAATCCTATTGAGAAAAGTAAAGCCAGATAAGATGATGGAGGCTGAGAAGAGGTGATATTTTGGATAGAATTAGGAAAGACTTATTTGAGGAGCTGTTGCTTGTAGAGACCTTAATTACCTGAGGTAGTGAGCATGCAAGTACCTGGGGGAAATCCTCCCAAGCTAAGGAAACAGCAAGAGCAAAGACCTTGAGGTGGGGACATGCTTGGCTTATTTACAGAATAGTAAAAGGCCAATGAGGAAGTAGGATAGTGAGCAAGAAGATATAAGAAGGATAACCAGGAGCCAAATTATATTAGGGGATTGTAGGCTATGACAAAGACTTTGGATTTTATTTTAAATATGGTGGGGTATGGTAGTGCCATAAAGACAGACAGCCAACAGATGGCAGAAACTGGCAGGCAAAAATAGAGGTTTCAAATACAAACAGAGGGGTTTTGGTAGTTGCAAATAATAATGTGCTCCCCTTGTCATCACTTCTGAAGTTCCAATTAAGCGGAAAAAGTTGGTGTATATGTAGGATGTGGAGAGGGTAGGATCTGAACCAACCACAAGTTCTGGCCTCAGAATTCAGTCTACTGACCTAGCATACCTTTAGAAAGATTAGGGAATATGATCTCAGTACAAATAGTAAGTTCTGAGTGCAAAAGGCATAGGGGGAAAGAAGATCCAAGATCAAGTGGAGTCATGTCCTAACAGATGGGAAGGCTACAGAGACAGAAACCTAGGGGGGCTAATGATCCAAGAAGACACTGTGGGCACCAGGGAGAGCTGCTAGCGAATAACATGGTGATGGTCCAAAATGTTAAGTGGGTTCCATCCCTGAGAGAGGGCTGAAAAAGCCAACCTCTAATCCTATTAGGATCCAAAGTTTCTAGGTAACTATTCAGAGATTAGAACCGAGCCAAATGAGGAACGTAGCACCCAGAAGGAGAATGGCAGCTCTGTGGTCAAAAGTGTGTATTAGGGTCCTCTAAGAAATAAAACCAATAGGATATATTTATATTTATATACGTATATATCTGAGGAGATTTACTATAGGAATTGGCTCGTGCAATTATGATAGCCAAGAAGTCCCACAATCTGCCATCTCCAAATTGGAGAGGCGGAAAAGCCAGTGCTGTAATTCAATCTGAGCCCAAAGGCCCAAGATTTGGCCAAGGTTGTAGGTCCTGGCCTGAGTCTAAAGACCCAAGAACTCAGAATGCCAATGTGCAAGGGAAGAAGATAGACGTCCCAGCTCAAGCAGAGAGCAAATTCACTCCTCCCATACATTTTTGTTCTATTCAGACCTTCAACAGATTGGATGATGCCCACTTGCCTTGGTGAGGATGATTTTCTTTACTTAGTCTACCAATTCAAATGCTAATTTCTTCTGGTAACATCCTCACAGACACACTCAGAAATGTTTTACCAACTATCTGGGCATCCCATAGCACAGTCAAATTGACACATAAATTAACCATCACAAGGTGAAGGCCTGTGATGGCAAGACAAGCTGCTTGAGCAAGCCTGAATGGGAGCTGGTTAATTATCTGTCTCCTGTGTCAGGTGAGAAGTAGTGCTGGGAACTGAGTTGAGCCTACAGATGACAACCAGACAGCCTTTGCCGTGGACTAAAGGAGATAGGGAAATGTCAGGATTCAGACTGGGCTCATCGTCCTCTCAACACTAGCTTGAGGATAACACTAAATGCCCAGGATATCTGGTTCCCTTCTGAGTCCCAGTGTTTACTTTCAAAAATAAATCTAGATCTAATATCATTCATCATTTCCATCTCATTATCTAGAAGAACCATTAGGTCAATTTATCTGACATGGGAGGTTTCTGCTTATTGTCAAAAGAAGTGACTGAAAGAAAAATCTTTCTTCAAGACAAATGGCTAAAGGTGTTAAACATAAAAGTGATATTTCTTCATTGATTGGATTGGCAAACCAAACAATTATCCTACCAAATGAGGGATATTTTCTCACTCAGGATCTCTATCCAGTATCCATCAACTCACAATAATTAACACTGACTGACAAACGATTCAAGCTCCTGGAAGTAGAATACAGATGTAAACATTTTTATTTTTACTGCTATGTTTTTCATTGAGGTAACATTGGTTTATAACATTATATAAATTTCATGTGTATATCATTATATTTCAACTTCCGTATAAACTACATCATGTTCACCCCCAAAAGTCTAGTTTCCATCTCTCACTGTATAAATGTCCCCCTTTACCCCTTTCATCTTTCCTCCTCCCCTCTACTCTGGTAACCGCCAATCTGTTCTCTGTATCTATTGGTTTGTTTGCTATTGTTTTGTCTTTTTCTTTTTAAGCTTAGACATGAGTGAAATATTATGGTATTTCTCTTTCTCCTTCTTGACTTACTTTGCTTAGCATAATACCCTCCAGGTCCATCCATGTTGTCACAAATGGAAAGATTTATTCTTTTTTGGATATATCTATCACCTGGATTGTAGTGATGCTTTCATGGATGTGTACATATGTCAAATTTCATCAAGTAGTATAACATAAATGTGTGCAGTTTTTTGTATATCAATTATACCTCAATAAAGCTGTTTAAGGAAAAAAAGATTTCATCTTTTTTATGGCTGAGTGGTGTTTGTTGTATATGTGTTGACCATATCTTCTTTATCCATTCATCCATCAATGGGCTGTTTCCAAGTCTCGTCTATTGTGAATAATGCTGCAATGAACATAAAGGTGCATAGATCTTTTCAAGTTAGTGTTTTCATGTTCTTTTGATAAATATCCAGAAGTGGAATAGCTGAGTCATATGGTAGTTCTATTGTTAACTTTTTGAGAAATCTCCATACCATTTTCCATAGCAGCTGTACCAATTTACATTTCCACCAGAAGAGTACAAGGGTTCCCTTTTCTCCACATCCTCTCCAACACTTATTATTTCTCATCTTTTTAATAATGGCCATTCTGATGGGCTTGAGGTGCTAGCTCATTGTGGTTTTGATTTGCATTTGCTTAATAATTCGTGATGTGGAACATCTTTTCATGTACCTGTTTGCCATCTGTATATCTTCTTTGGAAAAACATCTGTTCAGATCCTCTGCCCATTTTTTAACCAGGTTGTTTCTTTTGTTGTCATTGAGTTGTAAGAGTTTTTTATATATTTTGTATATTAACCCCTTATGGAATACATGACTTGTGAATATCTTCTCCAAATTATTAGGTTGTCTTTTCATTTTGTTGATGGTTTCCTTTGCTGTGCAGAAGCTTTTTACTTTGATGTAGTCCCATGTGTTTATTTTTTCTTTTGTTTCCCTTTCCTGAGGAGACTATCCAAAAAGATATTGCCAAGACCAAGGTCAAAGAGTATACTGCCTATGTTTTCTCCTAGGAGTTTTATGGTTTCAGGTATTACATTCAAATCTTTAATCCATTTTGAGTTAATTTTTGCACATGGTGTAAGATAGTGGTCCAGTTTCATTCTTTTGCATCTAGACGTACAGTTTCCCCAACATGAACTACTGAAGAAACTTTCCATTCTTCATCATATGTTCTTGGTTCTTTTTTGAAAATTAGCTGTCCATAAATGTGTACGTTTATTTCTAGGATTTCAATTCTGTTCCATTGATCTGTGTGTCTGTTTTTCTGCCAATACCATGCTATTTTGATCACTATAGTTTTGTAGTATAGTTTGAAAGCAGGGAGCATGATACCTCCAGCTTTGTTCTTGTTTCAGAATTGCTTTAACTCTTCAGGATTTTTTTGCTGTTCCATATAAATTTTAGGATTCTTTATTCTATTTCTGTGAAAAATGCTGTTGGGATTTTGATAGGGATTGTGTTGAATCTTCAGTTGATATGGACTTTTTTTTTTAAGATTTTTTTTTTTTCCTTTTTCTCCCCAAAGACCCCCGGTACATAGTTGTATATTCTTCGTTGTGGATCCTTCTAGTTGTGGCATGTGGGACGCTGCCTCAGCGTGGTTTGATGAGCAGTGCCATGTCCGCGCCCAGGATTCGAACCAAGGAAACACTGGGCTGCCTGCAGTGGAGCACGCGAACTTAACCACTCGGCCATGGGGCCAGCCCCGATATGGACTTTTTAACTATGTTAATTCTTCCATTCCATGAGCATGAAGTATCTCTCCATTTCTTTGTGTCTTCTTCAGTTTCTTTCAACAATGTCTTCTAGTTTTCAGTGAACAGGTCTTTCGTCTCCTTGGTTACATTTATTCCTAGGTATTTTATTCTTTTTATTGTGATTATAAATGGGATTGTATTCTTGACTGCTCTTTCTGCTAGTTTGTTGTCAGTCTATAGAAATGTAACTGATTTTTTGTATATAAATTTTGCAACATGTGATGTTACTGTATTCATTTATTATTTTTAATAGTTCTTTGGTGGATTCGTTAGGGTTTTGATATATAAAATCAAGTCATCCACAAATACTGACAGTTTATTTCTTCCTTTCCGATTTGGATACATTTTATTTCTTTTTCTTGCCTAACTGCTCTGGCTAGGACTTCCAATTCTATGCTGAACAAGAGTGGAAAGACTGGGCATCCTTGTCTTATTCCTGTTATAGGGGGGTAGCTTTCAGTTTTCCCCCCTGAATGTGATGTTAGTTGTGTGTTTGTCATATATGGCCTTTATTATATTGAGGTATTTTCCTTCTATACCCATTTTATTCATAGTTTTATCATAAATGGATGCTGAATCTTGTCAAATGCTTTCTCTGCATCTATAGAGATGATCATGTGAATTTTACTCTTTATTTTTTTAATGTGGTGTATCACATTGATTGATTTGCAGATCTTGAACCATCCTTGCAGCGCTAGAATAAATCCCACTTGATCACAGTGTATAATTTTTAAAAAATTCATTGTTGTATTCAGTTTGCTAATATTTTTGTTGAGGATTCATGCATCTATGTTCAATAGCAATATTGGCCAGTAATTTTCCTTTTCTGTGTTATCCTTGTCTGGTTTTGGTATCAGGGTAATGTTGGCCTTGTAAAATGAGTTAGGAAGCCTCCCCTCTTCTTCAGTTTTTTGGAAGAGCTTGAGAGGTATAAGTATCAAATCATCCTTCAATGTTTGTTAGAATTCACCAGGGAAGCCATCTGTCCTGGACCTATTTTGGGGGGATGTTTTTTGATTACTGTTTGAATCTCCTTACTAGTGATCAGTCTATTCATATTCTCTATTTCCTCTTGATTCAGTTTTGGAAGGTTGCATGATTCTAGGAATTTATCCATTTCATCTGTGTTATCCAATTTGTTGGCATATAGCTTTTCATAGTATTATCTTATAATTATTCATATTTCTGTAGTATCCATTGCAATTTCTTCTATTTCATTTCTGATTTTATTTGAGCTTTCTCTCCTTTTTCTTAATAAGTCTAGCTAAGAGTTTGTCAATTTTGTTTATCTTTTCAAAGAACCAGCTCCTAGTTTCACTGATCCTTTCTACTGTCTTTTTAGTATCTATTTCATTTATTTCTGCTCTGATTTTTATTATTTCCTTCCTTCTATTAATTTTGGGATTAGATTTTTCTTCTTTTTCTAGTTCCTTTAGATGTAATATCAGGTTGTTTACTTGAGATTTTTCTTGTTTCTTAAGGTAGGCCTGTATTACTACAAACTTCCCTCTTAGTACTGCTTTTGCCTCATCCCATAGATTTTGGTATGTTTTATTTTCTTTTTCATCTGTCTCCAGGTATTTTTTTTTCTTTCTCCTTTAATTTCTTCATTGATCCTATTTGTTCACTAGCATGTTGTTTAGTCTCCACACATTTGTGACTTTTCCAACTTTCTTCTTGTAATTGATTTCTAGTTTCATACCGTTGTGGTTGGCAAAGATGCTTGACACGATTTCAATCTTCTTAAATTCATTGAGACTTGTTTTCTTTCCCAACATATGGTCTATCTTTGAGAATGTTCCATGTGCACTTAACAAGAATGAGTATTTGGCTGCTTTCAGGTGGAATGTTTTATACATATGTATTAATTTCATCTGGTCTAATCTATCATTTAAGGCCAATGTTTCCTTGTTGACTTTCTGTCTGGATGATCTATCCATTGATGTAAGTAGAATATTAAAGTCTCCTCCTATTATTGTGTTGCTGTCAATTTCTCCCTTTAGGTCTGTTAATAATTGCTTTATAAACTTTGGTGCTATTATGTTACGTGCATATATGTTAGTAAGTGTTATGTCTTCTTGATAGATTATCCCCTTCATGATTATTTAATTTCCATATTTGTTTCTTGCTATCCTTTTTGGCTTGAAGTCTATTCTATCTGATATAAGTATGATGACACCTGCTTTCTTTCGGTTGCCGTTTGCTTGGAGTGTGATCTTCCATCCTTTTATTTTGAACCTATGTTTGTCTTTAGAGCTGAGATGGGTCTCCTGGAGGCAGCATATTGTTGGGTCTTGTTTTTTAATCCATCCAGCCACTCTGTGTCTTTTGATTGGTGAATTCAATCCATTTACATTTAAAGGGATTATTGATATATGAGGACTTAATACTGCCATTTTATTTGTTGTTTTCTGGTTGCTCTATATTTCCATTGTTTCCTTATTCTTATGTTTCTGTCTGCCATTTTGGTTTGGTAGTTTTCTGTGAGGTGTTCTCAGTTTCCTCTTTTTTGTGTGTTTCATGAATCTGCTCTGAATTTCTTTTTTGTGTTACCATGAGGTTTGTATAAAAGGTATCATAGATAAGAGAGTCTTTTTTCTGCTGATAGCATCTTATCTTCCTTTGCCTATGCAGATTCCATCCTTTTCCTCTTCCTCTTCTATGTTTTTGTTGTCACAAGTTATCCCTTTTTGTACTGTAAGTTTATTACCAAATTGAAGTAGTTATAGTTATTTTTAATGTTTCCTTTCTCTTTAACCCTTATGCTATAATTAATGTTATACTATCCTATTCCAATGCAGAATTGAAATTTTCTGATTCTGCCTATCTATTTATCTCCTTGCTCAAAGTTTTGTATATCTTTGCCTTTTCATTTCAGCTAGGAAAGCTCCTTTCCACATTTCTTATAAGACAGGTCTGGTGGTGATGGACTCCCTCAGCTTTTGTTTGTCTGGGAAAACCTTTATTTCTCCTTCATATCTGAAAGATAACTTTGCTGAATAGAGTATTCTTGACTGACAGTTTATCTTTCAATATTTTGAATATATCTTTCCACTCTCTCCTGGCCTGTTGGGTTCCTGCTGAGAAATCTGCTGATAGCCTAATGGGGGTTCCCTTGTATGTTATTGTCTTTTTTCCCTGGCTGCCTTTAATATTCTTTCTTTGTCATTGATTTTTAACAGTTTTATTAGTCTATCTTAGACAAGGTCTTTTTGTGTGGAGATAATTGTTCTATTAGCTTCATGAATTCGTATATCCAGTTCCTTCCCCAAGTTTGGAAAGTTCTCAGCTATTATTTCTTTAAATAAGCTCTCTGCTCCTTTCTCCTTCTGATATGCCTATTATCCTTATATTATCCTTTCTAATAGAGTTGGATAATTCTCATAGAATTTCTACATTTTTCAAAAATCTTAATTCTCTCTCCTCTTCTATCTGCATCATTTCTAGGTTTCTGTCTTTGAGCTCACTAATTCTCTCTTCCATATGATCTGCTCTATTTTCAATGCTTTCTAATGCATTCTTCACCTATTTATTGATTCTCCGGCTCTAGAATTTCTGTTTGTTTCTTTTTTAGAGTTTCAATTGCTTTGGTAAAGTATTCCTTCTGTTCAGTGATTTTTTTCCTCAGCTCACTGAACTGCCTTTCTGAGTTTTCTTATAGCTCACTGAGTTTCTTCATAACAGCTATTTTGAATTCTTTATCAGATCACAATCTTCGATGACTTTATGTTTGGTTTCTGGAGAATTGTTTTTGGCGGGGAGGGGGGTCACATCACGTTACCAGGGCTTTTTGTGGTACTTGCTAAGTTGTTCTTTTGCCAGCACATTTGTTGTAGCAAACACATTTCTTATTTAGTAATAGACCTGTTTGTTTTGATTTAAACTTTTTAACTCCTTGGAGAGCAGAAGGCTTTCTATTGTTTTTCAGTAAGTGGTGCTACAGTGCTAGTTTTTGGTTCTTTTACTTGAGCTGTCTCTGGCTATATTTGAGATTCTACATATTCATCCTCTACTGCCTCTATTTGAGGTGTCACTGGTATTCTCATGATCACCACCTGAACCTCTGGGGGTCACTGATACCTTGCTGTTGCTGATGTTGCTGCAGTTGCTGGCTTTGCCACCAGGAGCACAGGAATGGGTGAGGTCTCAGCCATGTTTGGGATCACCTCTGTGGGTGTGGAAGAGAGAATGTGATGGTGGGGAAGGAGCTGAGTTAAGAGCACAGTCTCAGCCATTGCCTGTTATCTTGTGTTATCACTCACTTTTCAACTTGTGTGTGTATATATATATGTGTGTGGGTGTGGTAAAAAAAAAAAAAAGAACCCATAAAGCAAGAAACCTACCATCTTATCAAATTTTTAGTGTACAATACAGTATTGTTAACTATAAGCACACTGTTTCACAGAAGATGTCTAGATGTCTACAGCTTTTTCATCTTAACTGACTGAAACTTTATACCTGTGAATAGCAACTCTCCATTTCTGCCCCCTCCCTCCCCCTGAGCTCCTGACAATGACCATTCTATGTTCTACTTTTGCTTGATCAAGTTTGCTGTTGAAGTTCTCTAGTGAATATTTCAATTTGCTTACTGTATTCTTCAGCTCCACAATTTCTTTTTGGTGTTGTTTATATTTTGTATCTTTTTATTGGTATTCTCATTTTGTTCATGTATTGTTTTCCTGAGGTTACTGATCATCTTTTTGATGGTTAACTTGAATTCTTTTGTCAGTTAATTCACATAATCTCTTTTTTTAAGGGTCAGTTTCTGGGTATTTATTTGGTTCCTTTGATTAGACCATGTTTCCCTGTTTCTTTGTATGCCTTATAACTTTTTGTTGGGATTCCTGCATTTGAAAAAACAGCCAGCTGTCCTAGACTTTTTAAAGACTGGCTTCATACAGGGAAAATATTCACCAATTAACCCAGATAGAGATTCTTGGGGCCTTCCATATCTATTCCATAGCTCTATCTCTTCTGGACTTATGCTTATAAATTCGAAATTAGAGTGGTAGGCTGGTTTGTTGTTGTTGTTGTTTTCCAGTAGCTCATAATCTCTTTCTCCCTCTGGTGTCAGTCTGCAGTGCTGCAAGTTTCTGGAGCTACCACAAGTCACTCAGCTCTCTTTCGTTTTCAGCAGCCCCCAGACTTTTAGAGGATGCCAGATCTCATCAGGAATCTGAGTCAAGAGAGCCAGAAACCAGTCTCTTGAACAACTCCCTGAAAAGTCATTGGACACATGCTCCAACTTGTTTCCTCCCCAGGGAGAAGTGAGGAGATGGAGGTTTTCTCCTACTCATTCCATGTTGAGCCAGGGGGAGAGAGTATAGCAAACTTAAGTTCCAAACCATGAGCTTTGTTCTCAGTGGCTCCCAACCTGACAACCAGGCAAGACAGAAAACAATCCCTCAGTCAGCCACCCAAAAAGTCTGAATGTTGAAAGTATGGCCTAGTCTTCTCTTTCTCACAGAGAACCAAGGGGCTGGGAGTTTTCTCCTGATTGTGCTGCACTGAACCAATGGGAGGGACTATGGTGAGTGAGTGCAGTTGGCTTTGCACTCACCCAGGGTGCAGGAGTCTCGTAACTGTTTTCTGGATTTCTCACAAAGGAAACTGGTCTGTACATTGTTTTGAGTCAGTTTCTTCATGGCAGGGGAAAGGGGGTCTGGGCCATCCTATTCCACCATCTTGCAGACATCACTCCCTGGGCTCAGTTTTAACTTTTAAAAAAGCTAAGGATCACACTCTACCCTACAAGCCTATAAACACATTTAAGCAACCCCCAATCACCCAGCACATAGTGCATGCTTATTAAACATTTATGTAACAGAACTAAAAGGTTGTACAGGACAATGATAGAGGCAGAATTTGATCTTATGGGCTTTGGAACTGTTACCCTTATCACAAATGACTTTCCTGTTGTTCTCCACTCAAACCTACAAGAGTGGTTATGAATTTAACTAATAACTATCACAGAGAGAATTCAGGATCAGGGGAGCAATGGAGTATCTAAAAAAGAGTATATAATACTGAGTGTCAAAGACTTGAGTTTGAATCAAATTCCCTCAAATCCTCCTAGTTACTTTCAATCCTAGATGTTCTTCAGATTCACCTGAGGAGCCTGGAAACATAGATTCCCAGGACTCACTCCACTAAATCAAAGCTTACAGGCACAGAGCCTGGGCAGATATCATCTAAAAGATTCATAAGGCTGAAAAAGGCTCTTCTAGCTATTCCTTAAAAGGCATGCCCTAATCTATCAGAACCTTAGGAAGCTCAACTATCTGTAAAATGGGTTATTAGTTCCTCCACCACTGACCTCACAGGGATATTTGAGGATCTAGTCACAGCGGGAACATGTATGAAAGCAATGTAAACTGGAAACCAAGGTACTAATGTAAGATAACTTCATACTATCAGGTAATTTGAATGTCAAATAAGGGTTTAAAGGAAAGAAAAATGCATTCATCTCCTATAGACGTGTTCTATATAAAGAATCATATGATTCTCTTTTTAAAGTTATAATTATAATTCCCTTATTGTAGTTGTGTTTCTGTGAAGTTGTTTATAAATCAAATTTTATTTTAAGCACATTAAAGGAACTAGCTATTTAAAGTAACTCCCTGTTGAACCTTTTATGAAGTAAAGAATGCTTCTAAAATGTAAATATACAATCCCTAAATAATCATTTTTTAAAGCGTGAGTCTTGTATATGATGTTGTATGGAAGTTGGACACAGCTGTACTGCCCAGCAACATCTGTGCTTTCCCTGCGAAACTGATCATGGTTTTCTTGGGTCACACTCACAACAGCAATACCACTGGCCTCACAGGAAAGACTCAGGCCCTTTCAGTTGCCTTCCAAATGCTGAGAAACAAACACAGGTGTTACTTCATAGATTCCAGTCACAGATGGACTCCCTTGTTTCCCACAATAAAGCCTTAAATCAAGCAGAAGATTCCCCATAAAAAGCACTCTTAATGAAATATATCCCATATCCCAATGCTCAGGGTTGATTTATTACACACCTAGAGACAGACCACACTTCCTCTCAGATAGTCCCAAAATCTCACATGAGGGCTTTCTTACAAAATTCCCTATACTTATTGGCTTCAACTATGTTGATAATATTTCAGGTGTTAAAAATAAAAGCTTTCATACAACTTGTTTTCTCAGAAGCCCAGGGGAAAAAGATGAATTTCTTCACAACAAGTTTCCTTCCAAAAGAAGAAAGTTATGGTAGTTCAAGATCAAGATTCAAGTCACTTCCTATTTGAATCAAATCTGTTTCAGAATTCAGTTTTGCTCAAGTCCAATCTCCAATTATGTTGATGGCCTGCCAGCGTGCATGTTAGCCGTTAGAGGGGTGGGAAAGGTAAAGGAGAGTTGATTGTAGTGCTTCAACCAAGGAATTTCTATAGCTATAACTTTTCAGTTATCAGATTAGAACTGCCCAAAGGGAATCTTCTGAAAAGTGTTGAATATTTTTGACTGGGAATTTACAAGGCTAAACAAGGGATTCGTTGAGCTCTTTCATCATTAATCCAGATGTATTTTATACTTAATCTGGCAGAATAAATCTCAAAGGACTGGTCAGGAAGGAGAAGAAAGACCTCTCAAACCACAAATTAAGAAATTGAGAGCTGTAAGGACTGAGGCAAGGACAATGTCATAATGAAGAAGACAGTGATCAACGGCATGGATTCTGGAGCCAGATTGCCTTCCAATGGCAACTCTGACACTTGAAACAAGCTAATTAGCCTTTGTAGACCTGTTTCCTTATCCATAAACAAGAGGTGACAATAGTATTTGCCTACAAGAGGGTTTGTTGTAAAGGTAAATAGGTTAATATGTGTGAAGTTCTTAGGACAGTGTCTGAAACAGCGTAAATATTATATAAGATTTTTTAAGTAAAAGTTAAAAATAATGTGGAATAGAACTGAAAATCTGACACCATAAGGAAGCTTAGAGATGAGAAATTAAGGTGCAGAGAGGTTGCAAGAACCACACTGGTCCATCAACGGTCTGTCAATGATACACACTTAACAGCTCTGACAATCTGTTTCCATTTTGGTACTAGCTTACTGGATGACTCTGAGATAGTTACTGAAATGATTACTGCCAAATTGGAATGATAATAACACTGAGCTTCTTTGTATTAGAGGCACGAGAAAAATGAACAGTAAAAACCCTTTTAACTGGTTTGCAAGTGGAAAAGCACCAAACATAGAGTTTCAGATCATATTCTCATTTCCCAGAAGTACATTTCAGCTTTCAATCACACTTTCTGAGGCTATTGTCTATAGAGAAATGTAGACTGTAGCCAGAGGGCTTGCTGAAATAGAGGTTTTAATAACAGAGAAAATGAAGTACTCTGAAAATCGCATTTGGCTTTAGAAGTGTGTGTAGACTGGTTTATTAAATAGTGCTCTAAACAGGAAGTAAAAGCTCAAGCACATGATTGCTACTCACGTCCTGTGTGACCTTGAAAATTTATAGAATCTCTCTAAACATCGTGTTCCTCACAGATGAGAGAGAGAGAAATCCTGTCGCATTCCTAGTGATGATTATGTTGATGATGATTGATCTAAGGGTAAAGCCCTTCCTAATTTTAAAAAAATTTTTGGATAAGGGCAAGTCACTAATAATGGAACACTTTACAACTGATAATGTTAGATTTATCTCCTTCAGCGCATGACTTGTCCCACGTGGATATAAATCGGGATGGAAATATCAGTTCTAGAATTTACCGTTAATCTGTGAGTGATTTAGGAATCTGATGAGTCCCAGCTTCGCAAAGGAGCAGAGGAAGGTTGACCTGCTCTTCACAGCACCACATCAAGGGTAGGCTCAGAGCCCTTTGTGAAATTCTGTGAGATTCTTAGAGCCTGCAAAAGTTTATCTGTACCAATAAGGAAACCATGGCAGGAAGAAGAATAAAGAATGGGTCAAAATCTGACACTTTTCTCAGTCCATTAGAGATTGATTTAGCTCTTTTCTCATTTCAACAGACCCCAGGGAGAGACAAAAATACAAATGATTATTGTAACAGGTATCCATCAATGCCAAGTACAGGATACCACATGCCTTGTTAATTGAGGAAATATTCTTTTCTCAACATGGATTTAAACGGTGTTTTTAAAAATTCAATGTATTCTGCGCTATAGGCTCTCCAGTTGGTCAATCCATCAAAGAACATTCAAGCCTTTAGCTCTCACTGGTGGAAATATTAAAGAGGAAAGTCAAGTTGAAGGTCTTGTGAGACTAGATAATGAAAAGAACTGCTGCTTACCCAGCTGAAGTCCATGCTACTCCTCAGGACATTGTAAGGGACAGAGAAAGGACAAGGATGCAAGGAGTGTGACATCTTTTTGTTTAGGATGAGAGGTGTCAGAGGGATGCTTGGGAAGAACAGGTATAAAATTCAGATCAAGAGAGCAAGCTTAACACTGGGCAGAAGGATCCACTTTCCTTGTGAAAGTATAGTCATCAAGCACCTTTCTATGCTTTTCAAGGAAAAATTTCAACTTAGCTATAACCTTTTCCCTCCCTCTTATCATTCCTTTCTGAAAGTACTCTAACCCTCTAGAGAAGACCCTTCATCAGTTTTGTGTGCTAGTTTAGAGGAAATTGAAGGTACGACACGGCAAAGGAGAAAGAGTACAATGTGCTATCCAATATTTTCTCAGATTCAGTGGAGACGAAGTGTCAGCGTTTTTGAATGACCTTAGATTCATGTTTCTAGGTGATTGTCAGCAGACCTAGGAGGCATATTCTCATAGTGGCATAGGTACTCACAAAACTAAAAAGTTATAGAAAGGACAAATGCTATTGAGCTTGAATTCTCTTCATAGGTTAGGGGACATGACATCCTGCAGGAAAAGATAAATAAACTGGAGAACTTCTGGTTTGCAGTGAGAATCTACTTAGCTGACTTAGAGAAGCTCACCTCACTTTAGGTCAACAAATGGCCTGGTACTTCTTATTTGAAAATGTTCATGACAACCCAAGCAAAAGCACGTAGGGAGTTTGATAAAAGGGGTCAGAAAGAAGCAGGAGGAATCTGGGACCCAGCAGGAAGAAGTATGAGGAGGAAGAACTCTGGGTAAAAAGCCTTGTTACTCAGAGTGTGGTCCCTGGAGCAGCAGCATCAACAGAATAACAGACCCTGCCCTAGATCTACTGATCAGAATCTGCATTGTAACAAGATCTCCAAGGGTTTCAGGTGCACATTTAGGTTTGAGAATCAAACCTGGGAGGCTTTGGGGCAGCCCTGGGAGAGCAGGATACTCAAATGGGGCTCAGAATCACCGGTGATCTTCTAGATGGACTGAGGAGTAACCCAGAGGGTGAGATACCACAGTGGACAGTCAATATCAGATCTGATTGTTAACAACATCATGGCAACAAGGATTAATTCAAAGCAGAGGTGAAAGTTGGGGGAACCACTCCCTCCTCAGAGTCCAGCCCTCTACAAGAGGCGGTCGAAGCCACTAAGATTATCGGAACACCAGGCATGGAGAATGGGGTTAAAGAAAAGGCTCTAGTCCCTTCAAGGAACCTAAGAGCTTAGAAGATAAACCAAGGCAGAAGGCTGATTCTAGAGTTTTGGTCAATATGGTAGAGGAAAAGAAATGGCATGACTTGGAGATTACAGGGGAAACCAGAGCTTATCACTGGCACATCAGTATCTCCATTTCCGAGTAGCAGAACTACGGCAAATTCCACCAGTCACAGGACTGGGGTTCATGTCAGTATGTAACGGACTTTAGGTAGTAAAATTTGAGTTTTCATACTAATGTGTTTTCATTTCTCCCGTACTATGGTGGGACTTTGGGATATTTTGGTGACACAAACAAACCCCCAAGTTTGTTGAAGGTAAACTGCTTTAGTGTGGAACCCACTTCTAAGAGAAGTATTTTTTAACAAAGTTTTTAAAGACTAGGAATATAAACACTTTAATTAAATCTGTAAATTCAAACCCAGAGTATTTTCATAAGACGTATTTTGTGTAAAAAGATATTTCTCTCTCAAACAACAGATTTGCTGGTTTTCATCAAAGTTGCACAAGTCATGTCAGCTCCCTACATTTCTCAGCCCCAAATAACTAAAACCACTACTCAGTCTAGCTCATGAGGCAATCTCAACGGGGCGGGAGTACATTGTCCTATTTCAGTGGCCTCTTAGAGAACATTCCTGCATATTCCTGCGAGTGCCTGGGAGATGTCTCACACAGTATTTGCATAGTCTGTGCTCGCCAGGCACTGCCATTCACCCACCAGGCCTCAGCATGGCATCCGATGTGTATGGTGGGCATCTGTCATACCCCACCAGGCATCAAGCACTCCTCTATGTTCTGCATTGTTCATCAGGAGATTACCACTTTGCCCAGGGTGCTGTCTCCTGGAATGCATGAATCAGAAAACACACAGGATACCCAACCCAGGATGATCTTCTTTAAGTTCTGATTGTGCCAAAACTAGGATGTATTTGAAGCAGAACTGCAGAGAAAGAGGGGCAGACTTAGCCCCGTGCAGCCTTCACGGAACTAGGGCTGCTCTCTCTCTTTTTCTCTCTTATCTTAAATATCCATGCACAAAATTTCTATCCTCATAGACTCTCTTTCCCGATCAAATTACTTATGCAAATATATATTGGCAAGTTTGTGTATGTGCATACATGGGGCTGGTGTGATCCTTTGGCCCTATAAGATAAATTTTCACTCAGACTCAGTAATGACCAGTCTGCTATTTTTGTACAAAAAGCCAAAATATTAGCATCCTTCATCTAAAAACAAAATAGTGATCTTCTCTCCCCAGACTATGTAATGTATATCTGCCTCCAAAGGAAACTAAACATGTTATATGTCAGATCATAATACAGATCTCTACATTTAGTTTGCACAAAGTTGGAAAAAAGACTTTTGAAAGCCATCTAATGCAATTAGACTTTTAAGAAGACTCTCCAACTAATTTCACTAACTAAGAGGAGCTTTCTCTTTTAAATTTTACTTGTGTTGGCACCTAAAATGGTATGTGACTTATCACATGTGATTGTCAGTCAAGGTGCCCAAGGGGAATATTGCAGCATTCTCCTCACGTAGCTCTCTGCTATGTTGTCATCCAACCAAGGAAGAAATTCTCATACCACTTGATTTAAGTGACAACACAGAGCAGCAGCCTTCTGTGGTGCATGTATGTTAAACCTATTTATCTTTAGTCTTTTTTTAGCCTAAGACCTGTGTTCTTAATAATGGAAAGTAATAAATATCTTCAGGTAAAAAGAAAGGTAAATCAATGATGTGGTTTGGGAATTCAGTGGTAAAAACTCAGGACTTCCTTCAATGAATAAGTCAGTATTTTCTGGCAAGAACAAATTAGAAGCATCATTTACTGAGAGTTTGATTTTGGAGGTTTAACATCAGGTGAGCTGCAGGCTAAGAGATAATTAAATGATTTTAGAATTAGGAGTTGTTTTTTTCTTCAGGGAACATTCTGCTACTTTCCTTGATTTAAAAAAGTCCCAAATTCTGCAACAGAGGATGATTCCCTTTGCTGAGAAAACAGAGTCAATATGCCACATACATTACAGAATACTTAGAGGTGTGGAAAAGTTCAAGTGGAGCAGTAGAGCTGGGAAAGGATGGGGCAGCTGAGTCCAGAAGGGAAAGAATGAAAATAAACTCTGCATGCATTTGAAAGAACAGAAGCCAATCCTAAGCACATAAAAGATACAAGGGTTTAAATGTAAGACTGTACACTATACAGTGCTGATATTATGCGTCTTCAGAAGATTTATGGAGACTCAGAGTCATGGGAATGCTGACTTGGCACATAGTGGGTGCAAAAATTACAATTGTCCAGAGGATGAATAGAGGTGAAAATTCAAGAAATCAGTAGATCCTTTGTCCTCTGAGAGCCACAGATACTGTTCTTGCAAGGCCAAGTTAACAACTGCTCTATTTCCTTGCTGTTATTCTGATATTGAATAGAAGTGAAAGTGTTGAGTTTAAAGCCCAGACTGTATTAAACCACCTGATTTAATTGTGGATGTTTACATTATACAAATAATTACGGGGTCTTAATGGCACAGACATCAAATCTCTCCAAGTGCAGTCCTCTCCTTCTTCCTGGCCATCTTCTAGATTCAGAACCAAATTTTTAAATCAGTCACATAAAAATTAGCATAATTATCACCGGATACAAAGAAGTCGGGGAACTTGTCTGATATACATATGAAATATACTTGAAAAAATAAGTGGCACAAGCCAGGTTCCCCATCGATGCAATCTGGTTTGACTTTTTATGGGACTTTCAGCTGTAAAGGACACTGAGTGTTGCTGACCTGGGGGTAGAAATGAGTGCATCAGTTTGAAACCCCACTTCATTCAGCTATGTGATGCATGGGCTTCTTACGAGTCTAAATATTTAAAACACTAGAAAGTTGATTTAAGCATTTTAGAGAGAGAAAATACTAGTTGTTCCTCCTTCTTCCTCATCAGATACCCAGGCAAAGAGTTCTGTAACCACCCTTCTGAATCCATTGCCATCAACAATAGAGTCATCATCATCCTGTTCACAGATTCAGCAAATAAAAATTTGCAAGCTTGCTGTTTACCCTTGTCGCAAACATGTTTCTCTAAATAAAGTAGACATTTAATAATCAAGTGCATCTTTCACTTCCAGGGAGTATTGGATTCTGTTGATGCAGATGATAACTCACCAAGATAGCCTTTGATTCTAACAGAATTTTTCAATTACAGAAACAAAGACTCCCTTAGGCTATTTGGCCTAAGCCAGTAAAATTAGTTTGCAATGTGACTTGCTAGCTGTACGTTCCCACAGGTGGTTAGATTAAAGTAAGAGAAGGCCATTAAAGGCCCCCACAATAGTCCTATTCCCCTGACTGTCCTCCTCTTTGCTACCAATAAAGACCTACTCTGTTCTGCCTGATAAATGTATTCTGTATCCTTCCCTTACTTCAGGAGTTATCTATTCCAATCCTCCCACAAATTTTCTTCCCAGGACTGAGATTTCCCATTGCTTTTGGTTATGTGGGCCTCCTTCCCCCTGCTATCAAGAATTCTGCTGCCCTCATAAAACTCTCCTCAGGCATTCTAACTATCATAGCTACTTTTATAGATATAAATGAAATATGTTTTGACCTATCTCTTGGCTTTTCTGTCTAACTGCACCTATCTATCTATCTATCTATCCATCCATCTATCCATCCATCTATCTATCTATCTATATCTTTCATACTATAAGGATAAAGCCCCCTCCAAGATTCTCTACATCTCTGAATCCAGCAGTCTACACACAGTAGACATCAACAAATGATGCGTGCCAAGTGGAAAGAGTGGAACCCCATAGAAGGGAAGCAGAAAACAATGTTGTTCTCTCCCCCTGCTTCCCAGCTCTGTGGGCTAATTCTTCCTTACTCCTAAGATTAAATTCAGGGAAGATCTCATGATTTTTCTGGCCAGTCTCAGGGAATGAAAATTCCTGAGAATCTTCTCAATCAGAGAGCACTCTCATATGAATAGAATGACCTTGTAGTAACAAAACTCCAAATTTCACTTAAGGTTAAAGCGTATTCCTTCTACAGCTTGCTTGTGCTTCACAGTGTACCCTGCACTGGGAAAAGAGGTCTGTTGCTCCACATCCCCACCTACACTTAGACTCCCCTCCCACTCCATCCCTGCCTAGGCTGCATGCTGACTCCTCTGGGCTGGAGGAGGTGTGGGGGAGGGGAGGGAGGGAAGGAACCGGAAATGGCTTATTCTGCTGTTATGACTTAGACCTGGTCAGCTACTAACTAGCTACACGAACTGGGCAATTTACTTGAACTTCTCTGAGGTTTAGTTTTCCCATGCAGCGAGAATTGAGTTAAGACGTTGTAGGAGAAGAAGACAATTCCTCTACCCTCTAGGTCCCTCTGCCTTGTCTAACAATTAAATTGACATGAGACAGCATAACAGGAGAAAATAAAACAAAGTTTGATAACATGTATATATTGGAGAAACCCAGGGAAACTGAGTAACTCACCAGAATGGCTGAAGCTACCATCTTAAATAGCATATTCAGCTAAAGACAAAGGAGGACGTTGGGGGTAGTGGTTTGAGGCTTCAAAGGGGAGGAAGACAATTTACATGGAGGCAGAAATAAAATGTTTCATAAACAAGTATTTGCTGGGCCATGTATAGACAATGTGACCCGAGAGACAGAACTTTGATAATAATGGGCTTGCTGGTGACTTTCTGTCTATCACACCTATTTTACATTATATGATAGTTTTCTTATGGTATTAGCTCCTCCCTGGAGCTATCTTTATATTTCTATCTTAAATTCTATTAAGCAGTTAGGGGGAAGGTCAAAGTTTCTTTCAGAGTCTTTTGTTCTTCAAAATAATCAAGCCAAAGAGACACATTTTGGGGTGGCCAATTCTGATCCCCCACAACATACAAGGCATTTTGTAGTTCCTGAGACAGAGGTAGACACTCAATATGTGTCAGGCATTATTTCTATTCAAACCATGTCTCTCTCATGGGGTAGCTTTGTATTATTTGGTATAATCCTCATTAGGAATATCAGAGCAGTATCTTTGATACGGGTAACGTCTCTCTTCACATAGGACTGCACAACAAGCTTCTGTATCTAACAGTTCACCTCCAAACTCGGCCTAAAGTTCTCTTGGCTGATGCCCCTTTTAAAACACTGAGGCTGGCTCCTTCTCCAGTGCAGCCTCATCTGGCCCCCTTGAGCCATGCACCTCTGCTCTGTCTCCCACTGATGCCTAATGTGTCATCTACTTTTGTCCCTAGTAACACTAGGCAGCTAAGCTGACACAGCTTCATGTTAAATTTTCAGTCCCTCATGCTCTGCCAAACTTCAGGGGACAATATCAAGCTCTGAATTTGCTTTCCTTTTGCAGAGCTTTAGGTGAGAAAAAGCAGCTTCCCTATGTCATAACACTTCAACAATTTTTTCCAAAGACTCCTTTAGCCTCCTCTTTTGTATCCCTAAGAGTGGGTGTTGGACTAAGGACTGCAGGACCTATTTATGGTCTTCTCATTTGCAAGTCCTTAAGGAGGTCTAGCTACTCATCCTGGAGTATAGAATGCTCACCCTCTATCATTCTGTCTTGGCCTTTTAGAACTCTCACATCTTTGCTGCAACAGCAGGTTTTGAGACTCCCTTCTATGGCTATTTCCTCCGCATTGCAGATTCACATCTTCTGAACCTTATCATACTCGTGACAACATACCTAGGTGACAGAGAAATTTCAAATGCTTTGAACGGATACAAAGTTCAACCTTGCTGGGGATATTCCATTCTGTTTGCTTCATGCCTAAATTCATACTATTCCCAATCACTCTTCACTTCTCTCTCTTTACTAGACATTTGTATTCTCTAATTCCACTTTAAAATTGAAAGCACGAGGGCTGACCCCATGGCGGAGTGGTTAAGTTTGCGTGCTCGGCTTCAGCAGCCCAGGGTTTCACTGGTTCAGATCCCGGGCATGGACCTAGCATCATTCATCAAGCCATGCTGAGGTGGAGTCCCACATGGTAGAACTAGAAGGACCTACAACTAGGATATCCAATTATGTACTGGGGGACTTTGTGGAGAAGAAGACAGAAAAAAAAAAAAGATTGGGACAGATGTTAGCTCAGGGCCAAACTAAAAAAAAAAAAAAAAAGCATTAGTCAGCAAGAAGAAAAGATACAAAACTATAAGGACTGAAAAGGAAGACATAAAATTGGCATTATTCACAGATGACACAATGGTATACATAAAAAAAGGCCCTCAAAATCCTTACATAAATTATTACAATAAGAGTTTAGCAAGTTTCCTGAATATCAATTAATGTACAAAAATACATTGACTTTCTATATGTTGGGAATATATAGTTCGAGAATGATACCATTTAAATAGCTTTAAAAATATCAAAGAGGAATTCCAGATCCTATTGGAGAATGGTGACTACCTAAATCTGAACTTTTCCATATTTCTCCTAAAAACATTCATATTAACAAGGAGAGAGAAAAAGTGCACCTTTAACTTACACCTACAGCATAACTAGGAGACGGAGAGTACTACAAACTTACTTGACCTTGTAAGTGGGAAAATAAATATCTAAAACCATCAGACCCTCTGGATCCCGATCCAGGACAGAGTCAGGTAGAGACTATATAGAAACAGGAGAGAGAAGCAGGAACTAGCAGGAGAGAAACACAGATTAGATCACCCCCTGAACAAAGGTTCCCACTTTGAGAGTGGAAGTCCTGAGAATCACTGTGAGCCTGGTGTAGGGGGAGTACTGGCTGCTGAGGAATCAAAAGGAAGAGGCTTGACAGTTTATGTGACCAGAGTCAACCAGCTTGAGAAGGTACTGATTCTGGGGTACCAGGAGGCAATTTAGAATAAAGGATGTTTTCTTTGAAGGCATATTGGTGAAGGAAAAGAGAGAAAGCATGATATAAAAATAAAGAGCCTTAAAGAAAAGAGTATTACTGAGCCACAAGAAATATCAACCATCTTCAAAAGGTACATCTATTAAAGAAATGTCAACTTTGCTATACCAGCAGAGGAGGATGAGCTTGAACTAAGAAATCATTAATCCACCCAAAACCTTCACCTCAACCTCTTCCCACGGAGAAACACCTGTTATTTGTGATTCAGGAAAATCCAAGACATTTAAAATTGATCAGAAAATGTCAGGCAACACCCACACAAAGCTACTTTAAGAGGGAAATTAGAAGCAAAAAATCAAAGTTTTTCACATGGTAAAAACATTTCTCACCTCCCACACCACTAGGAAAACAATCATGAAGTAGAAGACATCTGAAATACATCTCAACATTCATTAAATATCATTAAACAAGTATTTTCACACATGAAAGAACACTTCGAATCAGAAATTCAAAAACAAACTTAGAGTGGAAATGAACAACAAAAAAGGAAAAGAAAAGAAAAAGAGGAAGACGTGAGTCAAATGTTGATCAAATAAAGTCAGGGGAAAAAGGCAAGAAAATAATTTTAAAAACCATTTCAGAAATGAAGATGCAAAATACAACTTATTCAAGGGAGAATAAACAGATGGACTGAAAACATGAAGGAGAGGCATGGAAATAGCCAAGAGTAGGAAAACCAAATAAAACAGGGAAATGGATGAGAAAGGATTAGATGCAGAAGATAGGCAAAGAGCATCTAAAATACATATGATTGTAGTCCCCAAGGAAATAAGAAAATAATAGAACAGAACTAACATTGAAAACTATAACTCAATAAAAATTATGGAAATTTAAAAATATACTTACATTTACATATTGGAAGGGTTTACTGTGTACCTGGAAAATTGACCATAAATTGTCACCTCTGAGATATACCCTAATAAAACTATTACGCTTAAGGAAAATTCTAGAGTTAGGCAAAAAGATCAACTCATTTATAAAACAAAGGAAATCAGGCTGGCTTTAGAAATTTGACAGCAACACAGCATAAAGCAATAGTGTAACAGCATTGTCACAAAACCAAGGAAAGAAAACATAATCCAAGGATTTGATATCCATTGATGTTGTACTTCAAGCATCAAGGCTACAGAAAAATAATTCTAAGCATGAAGAACTCAAGAAATACTGAACTTACAAACCTTCCTGTGGAACCTACTAGAGGACAAGCTTCATTAAACCAAGAGATGATTGGGCATAACTCAGTGAAAGGAATGATGTTGAGCATCTAATATATTTAATTGTAGATATACGACCAAAACAAAGATGGCGGTAAGGTCAGCGGGCAGCAATGTGAATGCTATATGATTTCATAAAATAGAAATAACACAACTAAAACAAAAAGGTGAGGATAAGTAAGAGAGAAAGGGGAAGGTAAAATAAGCTCATTAATCGCCACATAGGAAATGGGAGGAATCAAACCTATAGAAGAAGGTTAAGTAAGGCGAAGGGGCCTAGGAACATGATACAAGGTATCGGCACTAAGGTCACCATTAGAACAACAATAGAACATTTCCTAAATACAGAAATAAGTGCATAAGACAGCGAAGAAAATAGAAAGCTAGAAACATATTAAATATAATACAAAATAATATGGAGTAGAGTCTAAACATTTCAGTTATATCATTAAATGTATCTGGGCTAAACTCACCAATTAAAAGGAAAATATTTTCAGATTAGTTCACAAAAACACAAAATTTGTATGTGACAGACATACTATCTACGACATGGAGTATTGGGCAGCTTTAAAAAAGAATGAGGAAGATTCCTATGCACTGAGTGAACTCCAGGGTATCCTAGGTTTAAAAAAGTGTAAAAAAAATTAAAGAACGTATGTAGTATGCTACTCTACAATTTCTGTGTATTTTCCTCCCACACTCAACCTAGTCCTTTAAATTGTTTACTAACAAATCACTAATTGTTTGAAGATAGTGACCGGAGAAATTTAAATTTAAATAATTAAGGGCTACTAAACCTTGAATATCAATTTTAAAAATGTCATCTTTAAAAAGGCTATAAATCAATGAGAACGTAGGACAGCAGTCTCCCAGCATCCACAGGTGATACGTTCCAAGACCCCCAGTGGACGCCTGAAACTGCGGACGGTACCGAATCCTATATATACTGCTTTTTCCTTTACATACCTACCTGTGATAAAGTTTGATTTATAAATTAGGCACAGTAAGAGATTAACAACAATAAGTAAGAATAAAGTTGGCTTTGGGGCCATTATTAAGTGAAATAAGGGTCACTTGACACAAGCACTGTGATACCACATCAACCTGATAACCAAAACACCTACTAAGTGACTAACGAGCAGGTAGGGTATACAGCACGCATCTTCTGGACAAAGGGATGATTCACATCTTGGGCAGGATGGTGTGGGACATGGCTCTAGCATAAGTGGCATGGCATCAGAGTCAGCAGTTCTGGCAGCAGCTTCCAGATATCCAGATTGTGACCCAGGTGATGTGATGCTGGAATCAGCGGTTGGCACAATGACTTTAAAACTCTGCCATTTCCTGGTGATAGCAGAGATAGCTATTTCTCTGTTGGGCCAGTTCTGGAGTGTTCTAGGAGCCAAGCTTGAAGCATAAGAACACTTAGTTCTCTGGATTAAATCTCTTTATTCTTAGAATAGCTAGAGATATTTCTTTTTTCTGAAACTGAATCCTAACTGATAAAATATCCTCAGGAAAATACCATGAAAATTTGATGTGTGTTCTCTTGAAGTTCCCAAGCCAGAGAATTCATTATAGAACACACTGGACTATTAAATTAACCACTAGCTGGCAGCCTTCAACATGCTGCGTAACCTGGCTATTCATTCTCCCTCTGGCATGGTCATTAGAGAATCAATCCCAAATCCATCATTGCCTCCTATTTGCTCCTACCTCTTATCTTTTGTTCAGTACCTTTCAATCACTGCAGCAGCCACTGCCATATCAATCAAAGCAAGCCACCTCTATTGGTTCTGCAGCCTGCATTATAGAGAGATGATTTAGGCTCTTTTTATGTTGGGACCAGACTTAGGCCTGTCATTTTGGCATATAACAACTCAGGCTATAGACAAATATGGCCATCTCTGCACATAAGGTTCTTTGTCATGGGGCTTTGGGGTCTGGCAGAGGAGCTAGAAGCTTTACTTTCAAATGGACACTGTTCCTAGCTCTGTGCTATTACTGTTTCCTGAAGAAGGTAAGTTCTTAGAAAGGCCTTGGAGAAAAAAAGGATGGTATTCCATTATGAGTCAATAGTTTACCCAGGCTAAGATCCACTAGAGACTGGGGATTTGATTACAGGAGAAATTTCCCTAGGCCAAATCTAGAAAATGAAAGGATAATTTAGATTGGAAGAGAAGTATTGTTTAGTGGCATCTTTTCTTATTCCTAGTAACAAAGAGAAAACTTTCAATGTGTCACTATGAAGTAGGATGTTTGTCCTTCATGTTTTAATGTAGTGTACTTTTAATGTAACAGGATGGTGTGTAGTTAGTGAAATATATCCTATTTTCCCAGAGTTAATCATTAAAGCTTATAGTTAAGGATGAAATACTCTTAGTGTGGCTAGCTGTTGAGGCTACCCACGACTTGCAGGGCTTGCCAAGCAGAACTGTAACTCTTGAAATTAAGCAATAACAAGTCATGAGGTACAAACATAAAACAGTTTTATTTTCACAAATAACTGTAACCAGCATGCTGAATTGAGTTCCCCTTTCTTCTGGGTGGTAAGTTTCATTATACCATATTAATCTGACTTTTTTTCAAAAGCTTTAACATGCACTAGTTAAAGCAGTTTCATTTTTATCTTTAAGACCCCATTCTGCTTGACCTTGGTCTTAGCAACATCTTTTTGAAGACCATGTCTACTTGGGCAAGGGAAACAAAAGAAAAAGTTAACAAATAGGGTTACACCAGACTGAAAAGCTTCTGCAAAGCAAAGGAAACCATGAACAAAATGAAAAGACAACCCACCAACTGGGAAAATATTTGCAAGTCATTTATCAGACAAGGAGTTGGTCTCCAAAATTTACAAAGAACTCATACAACTCAACAACAACAACAAAAACCCAATCAAAAAATGGGCAGAGGACATGAACATTTTTCCAAAGAAGATATACAAATGGCCAACAGACACATGAAACAATGTTCAACATCACTGGTAATTAGGGAAATGCAAATCAAAACTTCAATGAGATATCACCTTGCACCTGTCAGAATGGCTATAATTACCAACACAAAAAATAACAAATGTTGGAGAGGATGTGAGAAAAGAGAATTCTCATACACTGCTGGTAGCAATGCAAACTGGTGCAGCCACTATGGAAAACAGTATGGAGATTTCTCAAAAAGTTAAAAATAGAAATACCATATGATCCAGCTATCACACCACTGGGTATTTATTCAAAGAACTTGAAATCAATGATCCAAAGAGATCTATGCACCCCTATGTTCCTTGAAGCAATATTCACAATAGCCAAGATGTGGAAGCAACCCAAGTGCCCTTCTACAGATGAATGGATAAAGAAGATGTGGTATATATACAATGGAATACTACTCAGCCATAAAAAAGACAAAATCATCCCATTTGCAACAACATGGATGGACCTTGAGGGTATGACGTTAAGCAAAATAAGCCAGATAGAGAAAGACAAATACTGTATGATTTCATTCATATGTGGAAGATAACAAATACTTGGATAAAGAGAACAGATTAATGGTTACCAAAGGGGAAGGCGGTTGGGGGGTGGGAGAAAGGGAGAAAGGGGGACATATGTATGGTGATGGATAAAAATTAGACTACTGAGGGTGAGCATGATGAAGCATATTCAGAAATTGATAAACAATAATGTACACTCAAAATTACACAATGTTCTACACCATTATGATCTCAATAAAATTACTTAGAAAAAATATTTAATCTCACAATTAGAGAAAATTCTTTGAACAAATGCATGAAAGGTGAGAATGCTCTTGCACCAGCACTAACTCTAGCCTCTGGTCCCTGAGCCTTTCATTTGGGTTATCTTTGAAACTGTTATAGGAAGAAGGCAGAAGGAAACACACATTCTGCTGTGTGGTGCCTGTGGCAATGATACTCCTCTCTTCTTGTTTTAAGCACCTCCAAGCGCTTGTATCAAAAAGCATTACTCTGACACATGAGCATTTGCTCCTTGCTATAGCAGTCCCCGGCAAATTTGCAACCTCAATCTCATATACCCACCATAGCCCTTAACTCTGGAGCCTAATGGCATAGATAAGTCCATTCCCCCTAACTCTGGGGACTGGGAACTTGAGGGGCTGTACCACCGCGTCAACTCTTCTCAGAGTTCTTTGCCTATTTAGCACCATCAGGGCAGGTCAGCAAGCCTTGTTACTTGGCAGTGATCCTACAGAACACTAGATGTCATTTTCCCCTCTAGCAACCGTGCCCAAACTCTGATTCTCTTGGCCCTTCTCCTTGCCTTGTGACAAAGCAACCATTGAGTACCCCTCCCATCCCCCACAGGAAGGAGAACGAAGGTGTTATCTTCTCTTCATGAAGAATGCACTCCCTGCAAAAAGCATAACCAGCACACTTCCAGCCTTTCTCTTACCTGAACTGAGAGGGGTACAGCCAGGCTGAGAGGCCCTACCTCCGCTGAAAAGGCACTTCTTAGCCATCCCTGTAAGGAAGGGCCAGCCCAACAGCTGATGGGTTCCCTAACTTAAGAATGTGGATTAGGTGAAGTCTTTTGTTCTCAGCTGTGGACTTTAGTTCTCAGTTTCTGAAAAACAGAGATGCTCCTACTTGGCACCTTATAACTTCACCATCATAAGGCAATTTTTTATCTTTAACTTATAGACTTTCTCTCTGACCCAGGCTTATTTAAAACCATCAGCACACGAAAATGATAGATGCTGCTGAACTGGTTTTTTCATATCCACTTGACCATCTGACCAAAATTTTTAGTGCAGAAAATCTACGCATCAGATAGGTCATAATGTTGAAAACACAAAAACAAGAACTAGAGTTGTCACCATGAAGGCACATTTATAAATAATGGCATCATGCTTTGTTTTCTATACATAAGATGAAGTAGCTGGTTGAAGCACTCACTCAGCTATTGCAGGGCCAGCATACACAATTTGGAGAAAACTGAGAGCTATTGAACCATCCATTTCAAGCAATCTATAATATTCACATTTATTATATTGTGACCTCATTATAACTTGTTAACACTTTATTAAAACAACCCAAGATAACGACAACAAAATTTATGAGAAGATATACTCCCTGAGGACAGGAACCAACTCTTTCTTTCTCCTCCTTCTTTCTATCTTTCCTCCCTTCCTTCCTTGCTCCCTCACTCTTTCATTTCTTTATTATATCATTTCTTCCTTTCTTCCTTTATTTGCCTCTTTCTACTATCCTAAGTATATGGCATGGGCCTAGCCCACTGTAAGTGCTCAGTAAGTTAAACAAAAATGAAATGTACTATTTTGTTTATTGAAATGAATATGGTACAGCAGGCCCTATGGATGTTGCACGGCCCTCAACCTCCTAATAACTGCCTGGGCAGTTGCACTGAAATCGACGGTGGCCACTTTCTAAAGCTATGCTGTCTTTGTTCACTGTTAATCTGGCTTGCTGATTGACTGATTGATTCTGCACCACAATCCTTTATCAGTTCTATAGGCATATTGGAGAGAAAATAAATCTATCCCACAATATCATTACATTTCTCCCTTTCCTTCTTTTTAATCTCTCCTCTCTCACAGCCAAAGAATTAGGCCTCTCAAGTCCTCTCTGCCCCTGCAGCCCTCCAATTCTGCTACTTTCTCAGGCGCAATTTCCATTTTCCATTTATAATGTAACCTATACCACATCTCTGTCCAGGGTTTATTGTAATCTCCTTTTTCCAATCTCCATACACACATCATGAGTTACTTACTAATACTATTGTTTAACCCAAAGCACTCAATCTATTAAGTTACTTTGTGGTTTTAGGGCATTTTGGATTTTGAAGGAAGTAGTGCCATAGGCACAATTTGATCAAGAAGTACACAACTCATTGTAAAAATAAGATTAATCATATTTTTAAAATTCTACATGAAGAATGACTCTCTAGGCCCTTGAGGACTGATGACAAATGGAGATCCAATTCTGTAGGAATTAAGACAGAAACTGACAACCAAACAACAAACATATTCAATACCGTGGGCAAAGCAAAAGAAAAGAAGGGACTGGTTGGGACTGAAACTCAGAGACAAAAAGAAATTTTGTGAAGAAAATAGGAAGTGATTAAAAATAGAAGATTCTTGGCCAACTGGGATATGGAATATGATTGAATGAGAAACTATGGGACATGAGCAGGAGAAACTGTAAGGGAACGAGGCTCGGGAATTGAGGAACAACATCTCGGGATCCCAGGTGAGTCCTTATACAGTGCCTTCTACCTGCTGCTGATGAGCTTGGCCATCTCAGCCTCTCTGACATTGTAAGACCCCAGCATCAATTCCTCTTTTCACCTGGAGACCTTTGGTTGTCATTCTGTCCCGCTGTGACCTTTTCTTGTGGCCTTAGAAAACATCTTTGTGATGGCAGGCTGGGATAAGAGCTGCATCTTGTGGTCATGAAAGTGATTGATCCCATCAGCATTTATCAAACATTATCAAGCATTTATCAAAAATTATCTGCTGGGTGCATCCTGGACCATCCATAGGACCTCACTAAGAAAATCAAAACCAAAACAAATAAAAATAAAGTTTGATACACATTAAAAAATGAAAACTGATGCTTACAACAGCTAAAAAGTGTTTGTACTTTGGTATCAGTGTTTTGTGTGCCAAGCCTTATTATTTTTTCATGGAAATGAATGGTATAGTTACAAACAACTATCACTTGTCATTATAACAAATAGCTTCCATTGATGGTTAATTGCCATTGTGTTTCCCTAGTTCTAACATTTTGAAAAAGGAAAGATACAAAAAAAAAGAAATGGCTAAAACTCCATAAAAGTAACATTTGGTTTTAAAGTTATAAAATCATTGAGTCAAGATATTTTTAGTAAAATTAGTTCCATCACATCAAAAATGCAAACTCAAATTCCGGCTCATAAACAGACGTGTGTGGCTATGCTCCAAATAATTGAGGAAAAAATTATTTCCATACCTAAATGGCCAAGCCACTCGTAACTCCCTACTTCTCTTTTCATTTCATCATCTTCACAGAAGTTGAAGTTGAGGTTTGCATTTCAACTCTGATTTATAATCTCATTTTTCTTATGGACTCCAAACAAGGAGTGACTTATTATAAAAATACCTAATTCTAAAATTTGATGAAATTGACTTGAGGATGTACATTTCTTTCTTAATATTAATAGGATTCTCATACTTATTTTTCAAGGTGTTGTAAGAAATGGAAATTATTTACTGAGTACCTGTTTACAAATCATAAGCATAGTGCATGGTTTTTATCTTCAGAAAGGTTTAACCTAGTTGAAAATATCAGGCAAGTACATGTAATAAACCAGTTATATTGTTAAGCAATGAATTGTATGGTAGAGATTGTGTATATTTTATATATTCACAAAAGAAGGCAGTTGATGGTTACAGTAATGTTGGATTCATTCATGTAGGTATAGAGCTGCAATTGCATCTCAAAAATTAGACAGAATTTGTTTTGAGTACCTGTGGCTAGGTATGTCTGGTTACATCATGTGTTTCATGATGAAAGGAAAAAAGAAAAAGTTAGGTTCCTTGATGAGACAAAGAAATACATAATATAAAGACGATTTGTGTCATTACTGAACAAATCCAGGAGCCATCACAATTGGGATGTGTTAGGATCTATGTTCTTCCCTCTATTTAATCTTCAGTGACTTAATCTCTAAGGATCTGTGAAACCATCGACCCAACCTCACTCTCCACTAGTCAAGAGAGAACTGGTCAGAAAGAAAGATTATCTACAAAGCCCTTAAAGAAAAGAGATTACCACGCCAATATGGTCTAATGCAGGGCTACTGTGCCAGTCAAAAAGTTTCAGAAATCTGAACTGATTATAGAGCTCCAATTCCCAAGGAGTTAGCTTCATTTCCTCTGCAAATCTTGACCTTAAGTTTTCTGTACATCATGTTGTATAGTGCTTTCAAAGAAGTCTGCCTAATTTGGTCCAATTCTGCGAGATAAAGCCTCCATAACTTCACGTAAGTGGAAAAGTGAAGCAATTATGAGGACAATTCAGTTTCAACTGTGAGGTAGTCAGTCACTCCAGGCAAGTCTGGGCAGTGACTGGAATGAAGTAGGCAGCAGTGCTCACTCTCTCCAAAGGAGATAATCAAGTTGTTAGAACAAAATAAATTGCTTTTAGTATGCATTAGGGCCTTATTACCTTTTAATTCCATGCAGATGGTATTTTTATTCTGTACTTAATTCTAAGTGCCTATACCAGAGTTCCCAATCAAATCTTTATTCTCACATGCACAGAAGGAAGAGAAAAAGAAAACATAATCTACTCCAGTTACCAATCAAAGTAGGGGTGGCCTAACTAAGAAGAAAACCGTCGGGAGACTTTTTCAAAACCAGCCTCAGTACTTCTAAGAATTTCAAATTAAGGCAATTCTTTGAAATCTATCAGACAAAGTTGAACGTCCCAAAAGGGTGAAGATGGAGGGAGAGACAGAGAGAGAGAGAGACAATGAGATAAATAAGGAAAGTTTAGGATTAAAGACTTTAAAGAAAGAAAAGGAGAGACCTTCCTGCCTGAATGAAAACATTCTCTAATCCTTTGCAAAAATGACCCTCATCTTCCCTCTATCCTGGAGGAGGTAGGCTGTGCCTCCCTCCCATGCCGGGCCCTGACCTCATCCCACTCACCTCCTCAGGGCAGCATCCCACGCAGTTCCCCTTCTCCCTCCCTTCCACTGGCCCTTTCCAATCAACATAAAAATGGGGGCAAACAACTCCAAGCTCTCATTTGTTTAATAAACTTGTTTACTGTAATAGGATATACATAGAGAAAAGTACACACATCATAAAAGAGGAATTTTCAGAGTGAATGCGCCGGTGTAAATGCTATCCGGATTAATAAGTAGACTGTATAGCACCCTAGAAGCCTCCATTGTCCCCTCACCAGGCATTCCCTCCTCTAAAGGTAACCACTATCCTGACCTCATACACCATTGGTTAATTCTGCCTATTCTAAAATTTTCTCTAAACTGAATTAATCCGTGTATTCTCTCTCGTGTCTGGCTTCTTGGATGAATATTATGTTTGTGAAATATATCCATGCTGTTGCATGCATGTAGTTTTGGCCATTCATTCTCATTGCTGTATAGTTTACTATCGCGTGAATAAACTACAATTATTCCATGGCTGATAGAGATGTGATTTGTTTCCAGTAGGGACCAGTTATTAAACAGGGATTGTAAAATAGGTCTACCATGAGCATTCTTAGATGAATGTATGTACACATTTCTGTGGGGTATATACCTGAGACTGGCATTTCTGTATCACAGAGTATGCGTATATTCAGCTTTTAGTAGATACTGTCAAACAATTTTCCAAAGTAAATGGATCTATTTATTCTCCCAGCAGCTCTAAAGAGAGAAACAGCACAAGCAAAGGTCCTATATGGTAAGGAACATGGCACATTCCAAGGAAATGAAAGAACGACGAGCCTGGAGAGATAACCAAGGACAAGATCATGCAGCATCTTGTAATTTACATGAACAATGCTGCAGTTTTTTTTCTACTAGGACATCATTAAATACTTTTTAAGCAGAGCAAGATGGGGAGATTTTTGTCATGACTTTTTTTCTCCATCTTTTGTCTCTGGCTTCTTTGGTGTTGGTTTTATTCTCAGGATATTCAGGGCGGCCCTCCATAATTCCTAGCTAACATCCTCCAGATTCAAGTCCAGAAGAAAAGAGAAATGTCCTCCCGCAACAGTTCAAACATTAGTCCTGGTCCTACTTTAATAGCCTATTTTAAGTCACATTCCCACCAGTGAACCAATCACAGAGGCCAGAGGAATGAATTAAGTCAGTTGACTCTCACCTAGTTACATGGCCATCCCCAGAGCCGGACACAGAGTTAGCCTCAACCACTCACAATGAAAGTTAGACAGAGGTAGCAACGCAAAGGAAAGATGAGGTACTCTTTCAAGGAATTGGATGAATGAACACTGAATGGCAACACCAAAATATTTTCAACACAAGACACAAATAGGGGACAATTTCTCTTCCCCCTGTGTATGCTGTCTAAGAACACCCATAACTCTGTTTTCAACTACCACCTGTATAATAATATATTTGTAAACATCTGTCTGTTTGTAGACCAAAATACTTTCCTGGTCTCCAAATCCTTTAATTCAACTACTTATTTCACAATTCCACTTGAGTATGCTATAGATTTAGTTTAATGAGAAAAACCGACTAATTATGTATCTGTCAGACCTCCTCCTTCTGTATTCTCTATCTCACTCAAATCAGAATCTAAAGAATTATTTTACACTCCTTCCTGAATCTTATTGAACTGTCTAATCAGTCACTAACTGTTATAACATCTCTCCCCCCAACCCCCATTTAAAACTCTTCAAATGATTCTCACCCCTCCAGAATAAAATTCAACCATCCTACCAAGACATTCAGAATGCTCCACGAGATCCCTGTTTCCTCTGAAGAAATGTTTCTGTACTCCTCTCCTCAGACATCTATGGACAAAGGGGACAAAGTCCCGCCCCCTGTCCCTTTGCCCATACTTGTCCCTTTTTCTAAACTGTCCCTTCTGTTTTCCTTCTCCTTCTTCACGTGGCCAGCTCCTGTTGGTTATTCAAGAATAAACCTAAGCCTCACTTCCTTTGGGAAGCCTAACCAGAATCTCTGTGAGTTTGATCCTCTTTCTCTGGGCCTTATAATACCCATGGCACACCCATCTCAAAGCCCATCACACTGCCATAGTTTATTCCTCTGTCTCTCACAGTCCACAAGCTCCTCGAAGGCAAGGCATGTGTCTTTTATCCTTCTATCACCATGACCTAATACAGTGCCTGGTGTATAAACACTCAACAAACACTCATTGAAGAATTCTACTTAGGCCAACTGGGAAAAGAAATTACATTTTTTGAAGAAAATTGCATTGATGGAAATAAAAATTTAGACATGGAAACTATACGGTAATGATAGAGTAAGGTAATGGAAGTAAATGGTTCATTAACACTTTTTTAAATCCCTTCTTGACTCTCTCTGATCCCCTCTTTTCAAGCAGATGGTGTCCATTTCCAGAGAAGCAGATGTTTAATAAAATATTTCAACCATAAAATGCAGTCACAGAGAGCAACTTAATGATAAGGGTAGCGTCTTCTCTAGTTTCCATAAAGTGCTTCATTTAGTGCCCTGCATCCCAGAGGCACCCATTATTAGGTAATTAGTGATCGCAATCTTCAGGCAAGTACAGGATCATAAAGTTTATGGTAAGCATATTCTAACCTTTACTGTTGCTGTGTAATATATGTAAATAACAGAAAGCAGTTTTTAGGACCATCTCCAGGTTTAGGAAAACTTCAGTGGAGGTGGTCCATGGAATTCCTCTTTAGTCTCAGGACATTTAGGACCTAATTTCTGCCCATAACAAACACTCCTTCCTTATGTTTTTTGTTCTTTCTTTTTATTGTTTTCTCTTCTACAATTTCCTTTAGAATATTCTCTTACTTTATCCAATTATCATATTCCTTTATGAATTTAATATTTTTTATTATCTACCAGGCATGCTTTCCCCTGTGGATACAGTGGAGAACAAAATCAACTCAAGCCCTGCTCTTACAGTGCTGACAGTATGGGGGGAAACAAAGTCGTTAGACAAATAATCACACACGAATTGAAAAACAGAATACTGTGACACATCTTTGAGAAAAAAAAGTATTTAGATTACTATAACAAGCATCTAAGTCAATACTGGATCTAAGTGAAGCCTTCCCTGAAGAAGAGATTCTGGAATCAGGATCTGAAAATGAATGCAGCCAATTGGCTAAAGGGAAATGAGTCTGGGAGAAAGCAGAGAACATTCCAAATAGGAAAATGTCACGTGCACAGGCTTTAAGACAGGAAGGAGCATGGCATATTCAAAAAACTAAATTAAAAATAATTAATCCTAAATTCCCACTGAGTACAATTTTTTCAAAGATGGGAAGCAGTAGGATTTAGGAGAAGAGACAATGAATGAGAAATCTATAAATATGAATTGAATTTTAGTTCTTCCCAATTTGTTGTATGACTCTGGTAAAGCACAGCCTTTAGGGACCTGCCTTCCCAAATCTGTAAAGTGGATTAAACTAATTTTTCTCCACAATTCTCAGAGTGTACTGCATTTCAAAAATTAATGGGAAATTATCCTGGACCAATGTCAAGTATTATTGTTCACTATATTTTGTCCTCATTGATTTTCAATTAAAAGTAGTTTTGCAGAATTTTGACTTTCATATAACCTTCCTCATACCAGCAAATAAAGATTCATACACCAATCTTAAAGACCTACAGGATCTTTTTACTGACAATTGTTTCCTAATTTTATTTTAAATGTGAACTGTTAACTATGTGACATAGGTAACCAACAATAGAACATAAGCACGTGCCATGAAAAAATTAACCTGTTTACTGTGATCAAAATTGTAATTTGCTGAGAAACAAGGTTGAATGGTGGATAAATACTGAAATTATGATTTACAGGCTTTGCCGCTGAAAGAAACTGGGAAAATCAATTAATTCACTTGGGTGAAAAATAAAGATAGAAAATCAGGTTTGGGAGGGGATGATACAGTAAATTTACTTTAAGGCAAGTATATTTGGGAACCAACGGAGATTCAAATAGAGTTTTCCAGTAGAAAGTTAGAGATGTACGATTGGAGCTGCTTGAGAGGGCTGGACTGGAGTTATAAATTGGGAGTCATCAGTCAATAGGTAGAATTATAACTTCTGGAGTGAAGATATTGTCCATTCACTCATTTCAGATGAAGTATCCAAGTCAGTTCTAACTGCTCATAGTCCACTTTGAGTTACAATTCATGCAAGTGGAAAAATGAAATAAATCAATTAAATGCACTTCAAAAGTGAATACATAAATAAAACTTAAAAAGAGCCAAAGGTACAAATTATAAATTGGATAAAATATCCTTGAAGGAATTGCAGAAATTCTAGATTGAGTTAGACTTTGTTTTGAGAGAGTAAATGTGCAGGTGGTGGCAGCTGTCACTCTACAGTACATAGGGTTGGGAACATTATGGCAAAGGTAGTATGAGCTGTGCAATTCACTGTCACGGGCTAATGTCTATGGCCTGTAACCCACACAACATTTCTGGGTAAAGAAAGCGAGAAAAGGTGGTTTCAATAGCAAATATGGACCACGTGCACTTAAAAATATTTGGGGTTAGAGAAGTACTACGTTAGACTTGCTTATTCTAGGCTTTTTGAATACACAGTAAAATTTGTAGACTCTTTGATACTGCTTCTTATTCTGAATAGCTTCTTCTGAATCCGTGTTATATTTGCTTACAGTCAGGCACATTTACTGGATAGTCCACAGACCGGCAAAACTGGTTTGTGTGAGTAAATTTCACTATTTCCTGAATTCATCTCATGTACAGGGGTTGCTGCAGATTTTGGAACTAGAGCTTTCATGGCAGCCCAGGTCCCTGCCTCCACAGAGCATATATTCTACTGAGTTAGTTTTGTTTGTGAGTAAAGTGAGTTTTAATATTCTGGATCTGAGGAGCATTTATCTCAAACTTCACCAGAGTTGTTTAAAAGCACAATTTTAAAATTTTTACAAGTACATACTGATAATGACAAGTAGAGCAATCTAGAAATTTAAAAATGCCTTGCTCTTTAAGAGCTCTATGAAAAAAATATCCATTAATTTTATTTGTGGAGAGAGGGGAAACCTTTAATATTCTAAGGATGAATAAGATTTAATCAAATAACTTTTTCAGTCCTGACAACTGCTCTTATTCCCAGAAGCAGTGTTACAACACATTCTCTCTTAGTTCCATCTCTTCAACAGAGCCTGGAAAAGTCTGTCCTGTCGAATTACCCTGACAGTCTCTTCTCCTTAGATGTCTACTCAAGCTGACCCAAAGAACCTTGGGACAATTTGCACTTGAAAACAAGCTTGATCTCTTAATGGAAACAAAACATTACTGTGATTTATTTTTTTTCTTTTTTCTTCATTGTTCTACATTCTCCTGCCTAACAAAGACACTAAATTAAAATTTATATACTATCAATAGCACCTTATTTGGCTTCAAAATCGAAGGAATTACTTTTAGGACTTCTGGGTAACTTAAGTCGTTTAACATATCTCGGTTGTCCAACTTATTTAACACAAAATGAAGAGTGTCCTAGATGAAGATTTCTTAATCATGACTGTTGGCACCTTGGATTGACTAATTCTTGGTTGGGGGGATGGAGCTGTCCTGTGGACTGCAGGATGTTTGGCAGTATCCCTGGCCTCTGCTCAGCAGGTGCCAGTAGCAACCCCCAGTTATGACAACCAAAATGTCTCCAAACATTGCCACATACCCTCTGGGGAAGAGGGACAAAATTGCCTTTGATTGAGAACCATTGTCCTAGATTAGAGCATCTAATTTGTCGATAATGGTATAGTTTACAAAACCCTCCAGTGACTGAAGACCTGAGACTTTAGGGACACCCAAAAGTTTTACTCCAATTTTAAAGTAGTTTCAGTATTAAAACCTATTTACTATTCTACTTATTTAAATTTATGTTGCATATTAATTATAGATGATAACATTGCACAAGAAGCTTGAAAAACTATTTAATTATAATTTACGGAAACTAATGTTCTGTAAGGCTGTGAAAATGGTACACAAGCAAAATCTTGAAAGCAGGCACTTTTCTTTTTTTAGTCTCTAAGCAAAGAAACAAACATTAGAGTGGAGATCCAAATATGAACAGCATGAATGGAGAATTAACATTAGGTGCATTCATTTGCTAACTACTTAATTAAATTTTAATGTATTTTATTGTTAGTGGGAAGTAATATTATATGAATGTTAATAAAAACCATTTACATTCCTTCTTGCTTAAGAGCTTTGCTCTTGTTAAATGTAGAAAACATAATGTGTAACTATAGAAACCTGCCATTTCCATTATTGGAATTTTTCTCATAAAGAGCAAAACTGATTAAACTTTTATTCTCTGTAAAGTTTCTGAAAGCCTAGCAAAGAAACCAAATCTTGCCTCATAAAATTTGTTTTGCCAGGAAAGAATAGATTAAAAGTATTGGGAACTTGGGGCAAGAGAATGAGGTAGACACATTAGGTTGGAAATCTGAAATATTTGTGTAAATATTTATATAAATTTTGCTGATCTGACGAGTCTCAGTGCATTGTCCCAATGGTGAGATTACCAGTTCACACTATGGCTAATGGGGGCTAAACTCGAATATTAGGGATATAGCAGAGCTGTCACCAAAAAATTAAGCCAGTCCAGGCTCAGAATCTAAACATAAGCTTAACCAGGCTCCGAAGTTTGTTTTAACTGGGAACACAATCCAAACCGGAGCTGGAAAATGTGATCCATTTGATATGTGGAAAAAATGATAGAATACAAGGCTCTCGCAGCAGCATCCTCATCAATACCCTTATGGTCTCTATAAAACTCTAAATTCATTTTTAATAATTTCCTCCATTTATATATTAGACTACCACAATGTTGAGTTAGTCCATGATGAGAATAATAATGACATAATGTCTGAAAGTAGAAAGAAATCATGTGCTAAATTTTATATATATATATTACTTTTAATCCATCAGAATAAAAAAGACATTCCAAACCAACTGCAAAACTATTTTCAGACTGACTAAACCCCATCGTGCTCAAAAGGAAAAGCAAACATTTTGACAAAGGAAACTGGTGAGACTCCGGGCCTGGGGATTCTGTGTGAGCTCTCTATATATGGAAAGATTATTTAACAATTCCCCAAAGTCAAGCGAGACTGCATTTGTTTGACACCAAGACTGTGAGGCATTTGAGTTACTTAATAACAGGACATGGGCAAGAGGCAGAAATGAAAAACTGTCAGTTTGCTTATAAATTTTCGGACACGCTGGACAAAAATAGAGAGCATGAACTATGTGCTCCACAATATTGTGGACATGACCCTTTCCCAAGGGCAATTCTCTTATTTTATTGCATTAAGCGTTTGCCTAGTAATTAATTCTTCCATTATCTAGTTCCCTGTATACATTAAACAATGTGACATTCGTTTTAAAACTATTGAATGACCCATGCCTCTTTACTTCTTCTCAAAAATCATTACATTTGGCTATTTCCCCTCTTACGCATAAGAATGTGAAAACCTTAAAGCATTTTTTTAAGTAATAAAAGGATATGATCAGCAATTTGCTATTAAAACTACCAAAATATTTTCATTAATGCAGACACACTGTTTTGGGTGTTTTCCCCTTTGGACTAATTTATTACATTGCCACAGCTTGTCTGAAGGGTTAAATAGTTCAAAAGTTTTGGTGACGAAACAGAGATTTTCTGCAAATTCCCCGGGGAAGCACTATATTAAGGACACTGGAAGTGCCATGTTGTACTACACATAAGTACCAGGAAGTAAAACAACTTCCCTGGGGCAGCAAGCTTTCCTCCTGCCCCCATTACTGTGATCACCAAACTTCACATTGCAAATCAAAGCCTTTCAAAGACGTTGCAATAGCCCCTGAGACATGTCTTTTTGCGGCCATCTAGAATAGAATGAGAAAGGATTTATTGGGAACTGATGGAATGAGTGGCTCCCCAGGAATACAAAGCACAATAAATATTTTCTCAACTCTCCTCAGAGAGAGACCTCAACCCACTGAATTCTGTTTCTCTGCAGTTCTGTTGCAAAGTTTGTCAAGGCAGCAAAGTGAAATGAATGGTTACCTGTGGAAAACGACACTGTTCTCTTTATCTCCCTAATATCACAGATAGATGAAATATCATCCATAAATGCTTGGCCAATTAAGGGAACACCAAAGAATGTTCTTCTTAATATTTCATTTAGGTGTTCTCCAATATTTCCAGAACAATATTCTCTAAATCTGATTTCAACAGAAATCTTTTTGAAAAAAAAAATCCACTTTGTGACTTTCAATATAATCTCAACACATTTTTTCCCCAACGTTCAGATCGTGCAAAGTCTTGCTTTGGGTGAGGGGGGAGCAAAATGCCCAATAATATTTCACATGATATCAGCGTAGCATAGACTCTCAAATGGAACCCATCTGACCCCAGAACAGTGGACCCCAGCATAAGTGTGGAAGGGAGAACAAGATGTTTTTACAAGATGACATTTAGACCATGGCTTTAGGAAAACAGATCTCTGCCCCTCCTCCCTGACCACCCCATTTCCTCAGGCGTGCCAGGCAGGCTGCACAGGGGGTCAGAAATGTGACAGGTGAGCTTTGTATTTGCCCTTCAATATCGTTCAGAGAAACAGTCATTAAAGAAAGATTAGTTTACATTTCTGAACCAATCCTAGAGAAAAGAATTTTCAAACTCTGGAAATGCATACTTAAATATTCTGAACTTAATCATGCTGCGATTAATGTTGGCATCAGATAAAATCAGTCCATACCACTTTCCTTGGAGGGAATTAAAACATTGGCATCACTAGTCAAACTAATATATCTTTGGTCCTGAGTCCCTGATTTACTTGAAGTCTGGAATATTTACATTGGGTGTATGAACAATATAAATGAAAAAGCAGCTGCACATACGGGCCAACAAACATCAATAATTTAATTATTTTCCTTCACAGCAGATAGAGAGAAATAAATTATGGGGCCAGTGGGAACATTAAAATAAGCTTTTCTCTCTTGGCTAATAAATCTGACGAAAATACCTCACCTCTGCCAGGGCAGTATTCCTAGAAAAGCTTTCCTAAGCCCAAGTAAGTTTAACACTCCTTCAAATTTCACGGTCTAATCATGTGCAAAGACTCCTCTATAATTCCCTAATTCTCCAGTGAGAGACAGGAAAAAACACTTTTCTTTGGTCTGTAAAGAATGGAGGTTTAACCAACTTAGAGGTCGGTCATGGAGGATAATCTCCCAGTTCCTCCTCTTAGCTATTTATACACCACTATACAAAGTTTGTAACACTATCTCTGTCCTCGGGAACAGCTAAATGACTTTCCAAAGACCATAAATATCAGTTGGGAAAATTTGTATTTAGAGGAGTAAAATAAAAAAATGGAAATGGATTTGAGAGGCATAATAACATCTGCTAGGTTTGGAAAATATGATTTTCCTCAAGTCATTTTGTGTAATTCACATCCAAGCTTAAAATAATGTTCCAATATATTAGGTTGTGTTGTAGTTCCAGTTATATTTTATTTTTAAACTGTAACCTGTTTTGCATATAATTTTACTAATCTGTACAAAACTTTCTATTTATTTTAATAGAAATTAAATAATTTTACTTTGGCACTTTTTTACGAGAAGTTTCTAATTGTAAAAGAGCAAATAGCTATTAACTAGTACATGGTTAAAACATGACTGCGGGTCTCATGTGACTTTCGAGCTGAGCACTGGAGATGAAGTATTGAGTTTCCCACCTAAAACTATCCAAGAATCTTAGACCATCACTAAAAACATATATTGCATACAAGTAGTTGCTGTAAATGGTTAATGAATGGTCTACTCAGAGTTTCTGCCCTCCCAAATTGTAACCAGATGAATCACATGCAGATTAATACAATAAATTTTACGTTTAAGCTATTCTAGAACTGTGAAAAGAGGACTTGGTGGGGGGACCATATTGCTGGTTTCTAGTTCCAGCTCACCCATCTATGTGACCCTGGACAAGTCCTGATCTCTTTGGGCCCTTTAGTTTCCTCATTTGTGACATGTAATTGATAATACCTGACTGAGTTGTTGTGAAAATCAAGTATACAAGCTATAATTAAGCTGTAGTCTATCAAAACCAGTAAGTCAGATCAATCATTGACTATTCAAGTGGATATTCAGAGATAAGAAATAAGTATTATGTCTTAATCCAAAATACTAACATATACAGAGAACATTTCACAATATAAGAAGCCATACATAGTGGATAATCGATTACTGCTCCATCTTCTTTCTCTGCCTTTAAACATTTGTGTCAAATCGACTGCCTGCACTGACACCAATGTGAGAGCTTTCAAAAATATAAAGAACTGCCAAAACCCAACAGTAAGAAAACGATTAACCCAATTTAAAATGGGCAAAAAACTTGAACAGATATTTCACCAAAAAAGATACACAGATGGATGGCAAACAAACACATGAAAAGATGTTCAACATCATTAGCCATTACAGAAATGCAGATTAAAATCAAAGTAAGATATCACTATATATCTACAAGAACAGCTATATTTTTTAAAAAGTTGAAATGCCAAGTGTTGAGAGAATGAAGAGTCCAGAAGGCAAAACAGGAAAGCTACTCTGAAAAACAGGCAGTTTCTTATAAAGTTATATATACTCTTACCAGCAATCCCACACCCGGATTTAGCCTAGAGAAATAAAAACTTATGTTCACATAAAAATCTATACACAAAGGTTTATAGTGGCTCTATTCACAATCACCAAAACTGAAAATGTCCCAAATGTCCTTCAGTAGGTGACGGATAAACAGTGGTACATCCACACAGTGGAACACCACTCAGCAACAACAAGAAGCGAATTACTTGAAATGCACAACAAAGGCATTATGCTGAGTGAAAGAAACTAGTTCCTAAAAGTTATAGCTGTATGATTCCATTTAAATGACATTCTCAAAAAGAAAAAAACTACAGTTATTGGGAACAAGTCAGTGGGTGCCAGGGGTTAGGTGTGGGTAATGTGACTATAAGGTGACAGCACAAGGGTGATTTGGGGGTGAGAGAACTGTTCTGCAGCCTGATTGTGGTGAGCGTTACATTAATCTATACAAGCATTAAGACTAATAGAACTGCACATCAGAAATATCCACTTATAATGTAGGAAATTGTTAGAAATAAAATGTTAAAAATGTACTGCACAGCACTCTACCGTTCAAGAAATTTTAAGATTCTTCATTTTATACAAAATGAAATTCAAACTTCAAGGCAACCTCCCCTCCTTCATCTTCGATTACTTCTCCTCTTCCCTCAGCATATAATCATCAGCAGGCAGTTAATAAATATCTGTGCGATTTAAGTCTCAGATTTTACATTTACATAATAATGAAATATATCTCACATGAAAATTCAAACAGATGTTTCACCTATGCAATCTAAATATTCAAATATTTGCAAACATCTGGATGGACAATTTTTTTCACTTCCTCTAAGTTTTTGGCACTTTACCAACTTTGAAGTCTTTGAATATTTCCAATTCCTAAAGGAAAATAGTTTTTCATATCAAATGAATTATTGCATTTATGCTTCTTAGTGCTGACAAAGTTGCTCAATATTTTCAGTTCAATTTTTATGAATCATTACTTATATTTGAATGTTTAGCTCCAGAAAAGTTGCACTATAACTAACTTACATTGATTACATGACCTCCTAATTTTTCTCTCTCACTTTTTCCTCTCTCTCACACACACACACACACACACTCTCTCTCTCTCTCTAAACGTGAATTATTGAAATCTGGTTTAAGTTAACATTTGGGGGGATGCCTAGCCTGTGCTTCCTCTTCTCTGTGAACTCTTCCCCTCACGTACGGGTTTAAGTTTTAGCAGATAGCCATCTTTATATCCTGTGATTGATTTTTCCAGGTTCTATTAAAGACATATAACTAAGATGTTGACTGGACCCACGAGTGACTAGCAAAGAACCTTAACTAGAAAAACTGACAAGTGAACAGAAATTGAGTAATCTATAAATTCAATAAAACACATTCACAGTAATCTTGCTAAGGAAGAAGGATATTTTAAAATAATGTCAGTTGGTTCAAGAATCAATGGGCAGTTATGGGGCAATCTTTAAGTATAATAGCAGGATCCAGCAGGGACATATGGGGTACGAGCAGGTAGGGAGTTTTCCCTTTCAAAATCACACTCACCCACACATTAACTTGGTTCTTGAGGAGTTATCCGAGGGAACTGGACAGATAGCCTGACCCCAAATTATCCATCCCATCAACTTTCCACGGCCTAAAATACCACCACTTATTACTAGTCACTTTAGAGAAAATAACTGTATAGAAAAGGCATGAGCCTTGACTACAATGCATAAGTTAGGAAATGAAAACTCATATGCTTGAAACAATTCATGAACAAATGAATAGGAAAAGGTCCATAAGCAGTGGGAAATCAGAGAGACAAGTGGAAGAGTATCACAGGCTTTTTAAAGGAACTGAGGCTTAGACTGAGCCTTGATAACTAACATACAGAGAAGAAAAGGGAGTCCCTTCCAACTTGGAATATAGATTGAAGGAAGGATGCTGACAAGTCTAAGACGAGAACTGTGAAGTAAAGCACATAACCCAGAAGAAGAGCTAGGACATTGTTATGAGCAAATTACTAAATTATCCTTGTTTCCTTTACCCGAAGTATTGGAATATGATGTTAAATACAAAAGTATATTACCAATGAAGGTTAAACAGATGTCCCACATGTGTTTTAAAACTAAGACTAAATGGCTGTTTTCTGACATATAGTCTGAATATCATTGAACAGAGTAGAGGACATGGTTTTTCCTCAAGCCCTAGGATGCTGGAAGGATTGCTGTGCTATCTAATGTACATATTCTTGAATAACGCACACACACACACACACACACCCTTGAAATAAAACACAAGAAAAGACAGAACCCTTATTTTTTAAAAAAAAAAAAAAAAAGAAGAAAAGAAAAGAAAAATGTGTTGCCTGTCTGCTCTAAGCAAGATTAATTTTAAATATATATTCATGATTTCTGGAGCAAGGGAAATATTTATAGCAGAACTGAAACTGGGAACATTCCCAGAAGACTCAATCTGGTACTTTTTTTTTTTCAAAAAGGACTGTATATTTTAAAAATCTCAAGGAGAAAGGTCAAGTGGATCCACTGGGTTAGGGAGAGGGAAAGTCTGCTTTCCCTTCTCATTGTGTCCCTTTCTTGGATAGCATCTGAGAAAAGGGATTGAAAATATTTCTTAAAAATTTTTCTAGTAAAACTGTATATTATAATCATGGGATTTTGGGTTAAAGCCTGTATTCCTAATGAAGCTATTGACCTTTAAAGAAGAGTAGAGTTTCCGCTAGCCTAAAACTTTCGTAATCTAGGAACCTACCAAGACTTGCCATCAAAGAGCTCAGAAGTAAAGTCACAGGCCACCATACCTGGCCAGAGAGATAATTAATTAAGATATTTGCTAGACAAAGAAAGTGAGAAGAATAAACCTAAAGTTTCTGAAAGAAATTCAAGAATCCCTAAGAAATAAGCTTTATTAAATCATTGTGTTATAGAATAATTCAATAGTAGATGAGTGCACACAAAACATTACATTTTGTAGTTATAATCTAAAACATTTATGCCCCTTGCAAAGTCAATGCAGAAGACACAAAGAGAAGTAGCAGTATATAATAGTTTTCTATTGCTGTGTTACAAATAACCTCCAAAATCCAGTGGCTTAAAACAATATTATTATCTCACAGGATACTAAGTGAGTCTGAAATCCAGGCACAGCTTAGCCTTTGTTTCAGAGTCCCTCAGGCTGCAATCAAAGTTTTGCCCAAGGCTTTACTGGGGAAAGATTTGTTTCCAAGTTCACTTACATGGTTGTTGGCAGGAATTACTTCTTCACAGCTGTTGGCCAGAGGCTACCCTCAGTCCCTTGCCATGTGGGCCTTTCCATATACATGTGGGACATGTGCAGCTTGCTTCATTAAAGCAAGCAAGTGAGAAGCTCCAGAGAAAGGGTGCAAACACGATGGAAGTTCCAGGCTTTTACAACCTAATTCCTCAAGTGATATCTCATCACTCTTGCCATATTCTATTCATCAGAAGTGAGTTACTAGATCCAGGCCACACACAAAGAGAGGGTATTACAACTATACCCAAGGGAATACTAGGAAGCAGAGATCTTTGGGAGCTATTTTGGAAGCTCTCCACAACACAAAATTTGGTAAGAAAGTTTAAAATGAATACCCATGAGTTGGTGGCAGAAATCTACATAGATAAAAACTGAAGTGGCATATCCCAGTTCCTACTGACTCATATATTATATATGTCCCAGATTACCATACATTTGTTTGTGAAGTGCACAACTGTACATGCAAATTAACAAATATTATTCTTTTCAAAATCACTAATGTTTCTGTTTTTAGCATTGTCGATTTTTAATACAAATCACACGGAATGTTAAATGGAATTTATCTCATCCACATAATGTGTTTAAACAATGCTCCTTTATTTGAAATGTTGTCTCACGCTGGAACTACATTAGTTCTTTTCAAAAGTTTCAGATTATTAGATCAATATTAACTTTTCAAAATAGAAATGGTAAAATGGTTAGCTTTATAATTATAAGAAATCATTTTCCTGTTGACTTAGAGTAGATGTTTTTGCCCACAGTCCTTTGGTCCCTTCTCACCTCTGCCATGCCTCAGTGTGAGTGGAGTATTCTTCTCAACTCCACTGACTTTGGCTTGCTCTTGTCATCGCTTTCACCAACGAAATGCCAACTCCGAGCACATGCTTTAAGAGGTAATTCATGTTTCTACGCACCTTTGAGCATCTATCCTCTACCCTAAAAACAGCACGCTCCGTGCTCCTTGAGACTGGCCCCAGAATGAGAATACATTTGGAGTAGACTGTAGCCTATCCTGAAGCTCAGCACTAAATCCAGCTGAAGCCAGACAATCTCCACACAGCCACAAGCAGTAGTCAGGCCAATACGGAGGAAATAAATGTTTCTTGTCATTAGACACTGAAGTTTGGGGTTGTTTTACAGGAAAAGCTTGCTAAAATAGCTTGTTTAATAATAAAAAATAATAAACAAACAAACGAGGTAGCCTTTGGAGAAGGAGACTGCAGAAGCAGGACGGATTGGAGAAGCAGATCATCAACACTTTCCAAACCATCCATACTGAGAGACGGTCTTCCATCCTAAACACTATTGCTTATGACACTAAAAGCTGTGTGATCTTGACCAAGTTACTTTTTAACTTTTCTGAACAATAGTTTCCTTAGAAGAATTCAATGAGATAATAGATCTGAAAATATCTAATATGCCCTGGAATATAGTAGATACAAACTAATGTTTGTTTAATTTTCTGATAATTAAATCCATACAACACATTGAAAATAAAATTTTAGGAACTTGAAAAGAACTAAAACAGGAAAAATATTAATACAAATAATTCAATAATGAATCTGAATTGACCAGAAATTCCAGAAATCAAAAATTTTAATGTGTAATTAAATATGAGCCTGATTCATTTATTTCAGGTGATAAGACTTTATGGATAAAAACCAAAAAAAATTGGCTTAATCATAATTCTTTCTACAGATTAATGCTATCCCCATCCTAGTAAATCCCCATTTAACATAGACTCCACAGATTAAGAATTCGTGATCATCTAATTTGAATGAGGATGAAATTTACTTTTGTTTTTTAACTGGATATGAGAAAAGGGTTCAAAAAGAGTAGAATCAAGATTAGAGAGTTTGCTGAATCTACTAATACTACTCAGTTTTTGCTAAAATATGCCATAACAACAAACAACCCCAAATCTCAGCAGCTTACAAAAAACAAAGATTTCTTTCTCACTAATGTTCCCTCTCAGTTGTGGGTTGGCTACAGCTCTGTTCTGTGCATCTTTTTCATTAAAGGATGGAGGCTGTAGGAGCAGCCCCTATCTGGGGCATGCACTGGTGTGATAGAGAGGGAAAAAAAGCAATGGTGAAACCATAGGATGGCTCTTAAGGCTTTTGCAGGAGCAAGGCATACATCACTTACACTCACATTACATCAACTAAAACAAGTCATGTAACCAAAACCTGATATCAGTGGAGTGAGAGGCACTAGGGACAAGCCCCCATAGAGTTGGGCCTGCTAGAAGGGAAGACACGTAATTAGGAACAATAATGCAATCCACCACATCAATTAAGAGAACTTACACATTAAAAGATTTAGCACACTGGGCCTTCCTCATTGCATAGTGGTTAAGTTTGGTGTACTCCTCTTTGGGGCCCCAGGGTTTGCAAGTTCAGATCCCAGACACAGATCTACACCACTCATCAGCCATGCTGTGGTGGCAACACACATACAAAATAGAGGAAGATTGGCACAGATGTTAACTCAGGACAAATCTTCCTCACCAAAAAAAAAAAAAAATTTAGCACAGTAGTTATCTACATGCAAGTAGATGCTGTTAATCATGACAGCTTTTGCTATTAACTAAAGCAATGCCCACAAGATCTCCACCTAGAAGTTTTTAATAATTAATTCAAGTAATTAAATAGACAAAATAATAAAGCTATAGTGGATTGAAATATAATTCATACTTTTCATTCATTTGGACTGGTCAAGTCTCCAGTTAGCCTGATTTAGTGATATTTTATTATATGTGTCTTTAAAAGTAGAAAGTCAATATTGACTTGAAATAGAATTAGCTTAAGCAACTTACCAAGATCAAAACACTTACGGTAAACTAGAACAAGTGAATTTTTTGAGATACACTTCAGGCAACTCCCTCTACCTCCTCTTGCACAAACGTATCTATGGATCAACCATTCTCCGTCCCATCTCTTTTAGGATCACTGTTCTCTAGTGCTCTTAGAGGGAAGGAGCAGTGATGTGCTGGAGCATCTTATACCAGCTTGTAAGAATTAAACTCTCTGTTAATTTTGCAGGAAATATACAAGGTGGTTATAAAACACAGACTTTTTTTAAAAATTAAATTTTATAGGGGCTGGCCCCGTGGCCGAGTGGTTAAGTTCACGCGCTCCGCTGCAGGCGGCCCAGTGCTTCGTTGGGTCGAATCCTGGGCGCGGACATGGCACTGCTCATTGGGCCACGCTGAGGCGGTGTCCCACATGCCACAACTAGAAGGACCCACAACGAAGAATATACAACTATGTATTGGGGGGCTTTGGGGAGAAAAAGGAAAAAAATAAAATCTTTAAAAAAAATTAAATTTTATAAATTTACAATTAAGTAAATTACATTAAATGCAAAGGTAATCCTCATAACGCATCACTTCCTAATTTGTTTATTATAAATGCACATTTTTGCATTTGACTATAAATTTTGTTCTTGAGGTTATTTACATCTATTATAGCTGTATACGGAAATAATATGTAATGATGCCTTATTGCACATCTCTTCCCAATCTCAGATACAATGACATTCCATTGATAATTCAAAATTGGCCACAGAAACTGACAAATGCTACAAATTAGGGCTTGAATTAGTGTCTTCCTGATTGTCAAAATTTAAGAAAGTGATGGAGAATCTGCTAATAACTTTAATACTAATATTGCTAATAACACTTTATCTTAAATGTGTGCCAAGTCTATAGCCATTACACCGTGAATAGGACAAATAATGAGGAAATATCCTTTCAGTATTTGAAAACTATTAATAAATTTACAAAGTCGCTCATGTCATTGACAAACAAGCGAAGTTCTGACACTTCTTTGTTTCATTTTTACCTTGCTCACTAACATAAATGAAAATATTAACCAGAATTTATCTTGGAATGATACCCATTTCTGAATGTTGTCAGCAACTTTTTTGCTGACTCAGATAATAAATAAACATTTATTCATGGTTTGATTTCATCAGATCATGGACAAATTACAATCCTCGGCTGGCTATGAATACAAGAGTTTGACAAAAATTAATGAAAGCATTCTGTGAGGAGCAATTGGCTATATGGAATTTAAAATGAAAAGTATTGTGTATTTTATTAGTTGTAAATTGTGTGCTGCACATCCTTTATGTCAGTAAAATTTATAATAAATACATTTTTTTCAGAGAGCCAGTAATTAAATATTTACCTACACACCACCGGGAAGGAAGACCAAAACTCACCAGAAAAAGATGAGAATTTTTTTCAGTGCCATGTCTGCTCTCCTTAGTTTCCTGGATATATACAGTCATGCATGACTTAACAACTTAATAACAATATGTCCTGAGAAATGCATCATTAGGTGATTTTGTAAGTCGTGCGAACATCAGAGTATACTTACACAAACCTAGGTGATATTGCCTGCTACACACATAGGCTATAAGGCACTAAAGTACTAATCTTATTAATCTTATGGGACCACTGTCATCTATATAGCCTGTTGTTGACTGTTACATCATTATATGGCTAATGACTGTAATTAAGCAACTCTCCAAGGGACCTGTGAGCATTTGAGATCCTTGCTTCTCCTAGCACAAGCATTTTTCTATTCTGTTAGATCAAACCTAGGAAGCAAAATGATTGTTTGGAAAGTTTGAAGGAGCAGAAATAGGGCCCAGAGAGTGTACCTCTTTGCCCCCAAATTGGTAGGTTTATTCTTTCTCCCTAGAAAATATTAAAGAAAGAGAGTGTACTGTGTGAGCTGTCACATTATTTGCTCTCTGACTCTCATTCTGCTTCCATGCTTTAATCCTCTAATGCTCTTCTATAGATATAATGTTCTTTGTGTTTTCAACAGCAAGCTAAATATCCCCATTTCTATAAACAACTTTTTCACATAACTTTACCTCTTGCCATCTTAGTCACTTCCTTTATATCACATTCTAACGTGACAGCATTTTGCTAGATAAATTCTTAATATAGGTTGACCATCAGAAAATTGTCTCCCTGGGTTTGGAAATTACATTTCTGTAAAGACAATCTAGGACCATGTCGGCGGTGTTAGCTGTCACTCAACCCTGCTCATTGCCAAATTAAGGTTAACTAAAGTATTCCACATGACCTATTCAGAAGTTGGCTCTTCTCCATCTTGTCTTTGAGAACCTAAGATAGAAAGAGCAAAATTGAAATGTGGAGGTACATTAAGAACATTGAGGAACAAACAGAGCAAATAGGACACCAGATGATAAGATTCAAGAAGTACAACAAGAAAGAAAGATCCTTTCACACCTAAATAACGTTGAGAAATCATGGCAGTATATCTCAGGACATAAACAATGACTATAGTAATGACCCTGTATTATCAATGTTTCAAAAGGCAAGAAAACGTGCCATACTTTTAAGGATACAATCCATCAAAAGTATTTTAAAAATTATTTGTGCTAGGTTGATCATTCTCATGAAGGTATAAAATCCACTTAAGAGTTTTTAGAAGCCCTCAGAACCGTTAACATAACAGACTCTTCAAATGTTTGATGAACAAATTAAAAGAGTGCACATGCAAAATCTGGGAAAAGTTGACATAAACAAAACATCAAAATTAGTGACATCCCTGCATTACTACTATCCCTGCAATCATTTACTGAACTCCTTTTGTAAACTAGTAATTTTGCATACGTCATTCCCAATCAACAACACTGAAAATATAAAGTTATGCCTATTTTACAAATGATGAAACTGAGACATTGAAAATTTATGTAAATTGCCAAAGTTCACATAACATATAATTGGCAGAGTCAGGATTCTAACCCAGAGTTGCTTGATCCCAAAGCCTGGGCATTTTCTCTTATTCCATATTCTTCAAACAATGATGAGTGCGCATGTCAATAACTATGTATTAAATTAAATTCAGAATCAGTTTCATTTGATTTTATTTCAATTTAAAATCATTCATGTGTGCTTAATCTTTCCATCATGGTCTAATATTCATATTGTTATAAAAAAGAGAGACAAAATAGATCTTAAATTCCATTTCATAGAAGATTATCAATAACCAGAATGGTTATCAGTTGACAATAAAGAGTAAAAAAGCCTGCTATAATGTAACACGTGTAATGTTTACAAATTTCTTGGGGAAAAGCTAAATGTGCATGTGCACATACACGTATTGAATGAGTTCCTTTGTAGGGTACTGACTCCCCTAACTCCTTACTTACCGTCATTGTTGGTCTGGTTGCCCAATGTCCAAGCAGGCAAAAGTGTGATGGAAGAGAAGGCTGGCTTTGGCAGGCCCCTGCTCCCTTTTCAGTGCCTTTGGTATGCCTAGCAACCTTGGTTTTCCACTCACCCCCACCTCTGGAAGCCTATGGTGCTTCCTACAAGCTGTCTAACTTCCGGTGAGTGATGAAAGTTTGACAGTTGATGCTGCCTCCAAGAGGATTTGCATACTAGGCAGTGTCCAAACATAAAACCACTGGTAGTAATAATTTCCTCCCCTTTTAATTTAAGACATCAATTAATAGTGCTCAATCAAGTTATTAACAATTTGACCCAAAAAATAACATCACATACATCCCAGTAAAAGCCATCCCCAAGATGTCGTAAATGTAGAAGGTTTTGGCGTTTGTAATAAGAACAGCCCAGGAAAGCCTTTATAGAAATTCTAATAATTTAACTCTCCTGAGGTAATTTATATCAATAACTGTTTAATTCAAGATCAAAGCATGGTTATTTATGGAAAGACTGTAAATTACAAAAATGTGTGTGTGTCTACATGTAAAATACAGTTGAAGAGCAAATAAACTCATTTAAGCTCATTCAACTTTAATCCAATGTTTAATGGGGCTTTTCTCTAAAATCCTGAAATTGGCAAATAAGGCGAAAACCTGAGCACTAAGAGGCACTAAATGCATAGTCCACATACTAAAAAACCACCAAAGGCCAGGGTCAGACAGCTTCCCTGGGGATTATAAGGAGACCGCAAAAATGGTTTTACTACCACAAGCATCTACCTCCACCCACTCCCCAACCTCTAAGAAGGGAGGCTGAGGAGGATGGGAACAGGGGGAAGAGGCTACTCTTCCCGCCTCCTATCCCATCCCCAGACAACTCCACAAGCCAAGAGGGGACACTCCAAAGGAATCATTGTAAACACTGGGGATGCCTGCAAGACAGCGTGACCACCATTACATTCAGCAGTGGGACTATGGCCAAGGACGTGGAGTTGCTGACCTACCTCTGCGCCTACAGAGAAGAAAAGCAGCTAGAGAGAGACGGCAGGCAGAGAGAGCGGGATGCCCAGCAGGTGAGCAATCATCTTTCTCTCCCCACCACCCACCCCAAAGAAAACAAATTACAAATCCAGCTAAAGTCCCATCCTTCTCCCTTCTTCCTCTCTCTCCTTCCCCAGAAGTTGGTGTGTATCTCAAAAAAACATGATGTAGAGTACAAAAGCAAGTTGCAAAAGGATACCTATAGTTCATTAACACCTGTGTAAATTTTAAAAACACACAGAACAATACCATGCGTTGTTTGATTAAACACATTTTAGTAAGACCTTTTTTCCATAACAAGCAAAAAAGAAAAAACCAATTCATGCGGATTTACTACATGACAAGCAACAAACACCTTGCAACAAAAGTTAGGATATACTAAACTGACAGATCCACTCAAGGACATCTGAATATTTAAATTATTAGTCAATAGTAATCTGGCTTGATATATTTAAGTAATAAGAACCCTTTTAGTATGAGAGCTGTAACTACTCCCCTGTTTTATCAGTTACATATCTCCTTCAGTATAGAAAGCCAGAGCCTCATAGATGTGAAATATGCTGCATAATAAAATGCTTTCCTTGGTCGAACTTAGCTAGTAAATAAAGGAACTAAATGCCATGGCTTTGACACCAGCTGATTCACTTCAGTAGAAATGACCTCATAAAGTTCGCACCCAGTTGTGTAAGCTAACTCTCCATTCTACTGCATTTTAAATGATTTACAGGGCTGTTGGGCTCAGGGGCAACAGAAACGGCTGAAATATATAATACACCAAGGATAGTTCTTAAAATAATTGATCAAGGTAAACGTACTTAATAAACTTAAAAATAACATTCTTAGCAAGTCAATTTTCTCTATGAAACATGTCTGAATGCATGACCCCCAATAAACTCTCTTCTCTTATTCTTAGCATTGGGTTACATTATTTTTTGTTTTATTTTCTTCACTGTTTTGTGTGTTTTCTTTCATTTTTGGTTTACCGATGGTGCCTGGCGTAATACTAGGCACATAGAAGGTATTGATAAATAATTACATTTTGCATTGTTTTAAATATTTTTGAAATAAAAAAAGAATTTGTCTTTAGGCAAAGGATTATATAAATAGAAAACACAAAGGATATGGTCCTTTAAGAGAGTGAATTGACTATTGCCTCCCCCTGGTTCATAATTCCAGTCGTTATGGCCCTAAGAACTCAAATCCCATTAGCTTTTTGTCACAGAAAGCCCAGAAACATTTTCTTAGAAATTGTGAAGAAAGAAAAATTATAGAGTAATCCTGAAGAAAACTTAAATACAACAGGAGCCAAAAGAAAGAACAGGGCCAGCATTCTCTTCCTCCTTCTTCATCATTCAAATTGTGCCTAAGTAAGAAAGATGCTCTTACCAAGCCACATACCTATTAACAACTGCTCCCTTAACTACACAAAGAGGAGCTTGAGAAGTTCTTAGAAATGCTTAGTGACATGTACCGCTATTAATAAGTTGTACTAATAAGCTGTGGTCATTACACACAGCTGGGGCAGTACAGGCCTAGATACAGGGTGAGCTCTATGCACAGAAGTTGAAGAAATTACAGTTTATCTTCTGGACTGTCATTCTCCTGCCTACCTCCTTCCATGCCCAAATACATACCTGCATACCCAGGACTCTTACTGTCTTCAGATACACTCTGCATGCCCTCTATTCCAACTGCTGCCACCCCCTGCCCCAATTCCCTGCCTCCTCCCCCACCACCGCCCCAATTCCAGGCCTCCTCCCCGACCAGCTTTCATCATAAATTACCTGGTAGGGAACTGCTCTAAGCGTTTCCATATCAGGAAAAGACATGACAAACTCATTTTCATGTTAGGGTTAGTAACTAACTGAAGCTTAATTTTATCATCCCTCCCCAGGATCATTAGCTCAAAAGCCATGTAATATTAATGCCAGAATTTCACATACCAGGGACATGCTGATGGGAAAGAAATGTTGATACCTCCAAATCTCACTAAATAGAGAATTTCTGCTCATTCCCAGCAGGTAAATAATCCTATCTGGTTCTCTATGGTGGCAAATCATTTTCATAAGACATGGCTGAATAGCTTGACTAAAGACTAATATCTGAAAATTTATAAAACTACTCTTGGATGATTTATGTACATTCGTTGACTATACATCCTCAATTGTCATTTACTTTTCAATCCAATGTAGTTTGGGACTTTTACAATCACTACATTGAAAATACTCTCACCAAAGTTATCAACTTCTTTATTGCTAAATCATTGGAGAATTTTCTGACTTCAAATTAGTTTCTCTGTAGCTCTTGATGCTTTTGACCATTTCTTCCTTCTTTTTTTTTTTTTTTTTTTATTAATGTTATGATGGATTACAAGCTTGTGAAATTTCAGTTGTACATTTTTGTTAGTCATGTTGTGGGTACACCACTTCCCCCTCCGTGCCCTCCCCCCACCCCCCCTTTTCCCTGGTAACCACCGATCAGATCTCCTTCTCAATATACTAATTTCCACCTATGAGTGGAGTCATATAGAGTTCGTCTTTCTCTGACTGACTTATTTCGCTTAACATAATGCCCTCGAGGTCCATCCACATTGTTGTGAATGGGCCAATTTCGTCTTTTTTTATGGCTGAGTAGTATTCCATTGTGTATATATACCACATCTTCTTTATCCAATCATCAGTTTCTGGGCATGTAGGCTGGTTCCACGTCTTGGCTATTGTAAATAATGCTGCGATGAACATAGGGGTGCAACGGACTCTTGAGATATCTGATATCAGGTTCTTAGGATAGATACCCAGTAATGGGATGGCTGGGTCATAGGGTATTTCTATTTTTAACTTTTTGAGAAATCTCCATACTGTTTTCCATAGTGGCTGTACCAGTTTGCATTCCCACCAACAGTGTATGAGGGTTCCTCTTTCTCCACAACCTCTCCAACATTTGTTGTTCTTGGTTTTGGATGTTTTTGCCAATCTAACGGGGGTAAGGTGATATCTTAGTGTAGTTTTGATTTGCATTTCCCTGATGATTAGCGATGATGAACATCTTTTCATGTGTCTATTGGCTATATTCATATCTTCTTTTGAGAAATGTCTGTTCATGTCCACTGCCCATTTTTTGATCGGGTTGTTTGTTTTTTTGTTGTTAAGCAGTGTGAGTTCTTTGTATATTATGGAGATTAACCCTTTGTCGGATAAGTGGCTTGTAAATATTTTTTCCCAATTAGTGAGCTGTTTTTTTGTTTCAATTCTGTTTTCCCTTGCCTTGAAGAAGCTCTTTAGTCTGATGAAGTCCCATTTGTTTATTCTTTCTATTGTTTCCCTCAACTGAGGAGTTACAGTGTCCGAAAAGATTCTTTTGAAACTGATGTCAAAGAGTGTACTGCCTATATTCTCTTCCAAAAGACTTATTGTCTCAGGCCTAATCTTTAGGTCTTTGATCCATTTTGAGTTTATTTTGGTGTGTGGTGAAAAAGAATGGTCGATTTTCAGTCTTTTGCATGTGGCTGTCCAGTTTTCCCAGCACCATTTGTTGAAGAGACTTTCTTTTCTCCATTGTAGGCCCTCTGCTCCTTTGTCGAAGATTAGCTGTCCATAGATGTGTGGTTTTATCTCTGGGCTTTCAATTCTGTTCCATTGATCTGTGGACCTGTTTTTGTACCAGTACCATGCTGTTTTGATCACTGTAGCTTTGTAGTATGTTTTGAAATCGGGGATTGTGATTCCGCCGGCTTTGTTTTTCTTGCTCAGGATTGCTTTAGCAATTCGTGGTCTTTTGTTCCCCCATATGAATTTTAGGATTGTTTGTTCAATTTCTGTGAAGAATGTTCTTGGGATTCTGATTGGGATAGCATTGAATCTGTATATTGCTTTAGGTAGTATGGACATTTTAACTATGTTTATTCTTCCAATCCATGTGCAAGGAATGTTTTTCCATCTCTTTATGTCATCGCCTATTTCTTTCAAGAAAGTCTTGTAGTTTTCATTGTATAGATCCTTCACTTCCCCATTTCTTCCTTCTTAAAACCATTTCTGTCGTTTCTGTGGCTCACTTCATGTTCCTCCTACTTCTCTGTTCCATCTTTCTCAGTATCCTTGTGGAATTTTCTCCTCTACCCTTCCCTTAAACGTGAGAGCTTTCCAGGGTTCTCTGTTTAACTCTCATTTTACTCTAAAACCTTTCCTAGTATGACCTCACCCATTTCAATTACTTTAATCATTACGTATATATAGTATATCTGTACGTATGTGTATATTTATTTATATGCCTGCCAATAATTCTTAACTATATATCTCTAACCCAGAGCTCAAGCTCCCCATCATATTTCCAGTATGCCACTGAATGTCTCCACCAGGATATTCCACAGAGGTCTCAAACTTAGCACACATAGAATTCATTATTTTTTTCCCAAATCAACTAGCCCCCTTCTTGGGATCTCAATTTCAACGAATGATATTTCCACCCACCCAATTTCCCAAGCCAAAAATGTGTCAGAGTCTCATGACACTTTCCTTTCCATTAGCCTCCATAGCTAATCAAGCAGCAAGCCCTGTTGATTCTGGCTCCTTAGCATCTTTCCAAGAATCCTCTCACTACCAGCTCCAACGCCACTTCTTTCACCTCATTCATCTCTCTTCTGGATTATTTTGTGAGGCAGCAGCATATCATAATGGTTGAAAGCAATGGATTTAAATAATCAGTATCTCACTCACTCATACATCATCCCTGAACTCTTTAAAACCAGTGGTTCCCCTAGGAGTTCCAACAGCACCTTTTGTGTACCCATATTATAGCCCTTATAAGACTAATTTTACTTGCCTGTTCATTTATTTATCTGTCCTGTAAGACTATACGCCGCTCAAGATTTTCTTTTTATCATTGTCTATTTATCTACGTTGCCTAGCACACAATAGGTATTCAATACAGACTCAATGAATGAATGCATGCAGTCTATCACCTGCTATGAATTCCAACTAAGAGAAGATAAGAAAAACTTGTATTCTTCTTTATATAGTCAATCAACTGAAACCCAGAAACTATGGAAAACAAAGCCTTCTGCATTATAACTACCCATTTAACTGCATCAGCATTTTCTCTAGGTTTAGAGGATTTGTATGGGGAATAGTTGCAAAAGTTCCACTCTCTCTTATATGTCATCTCAGGAATACATAATTAGAGTTAGAACTTTTCTGGACTTTTAAATTAAAAATACTGGTTTTCTTTTTTGATAAATTGTTTTGGGATTCCCTGTTAAATGTGGAGCTCAAGAGGGAGATATCTTGATGTAGACTTTGGAGCTTAAATATCCCTTAAATATCCCAGTCCAAATTCTTTTGAATTGAGAGTAAGAATGTATGATTTTAACTTTCTAGACAAACTAATCAAATTTAAGATAAAAGATATAAAAATTGAGTCCACAATAAATCATCCAAAATATTAATATTTGCAGGGCAGGACACGCTTCCAGGTACACCAAGAACGTTAGCTGTACAGGGCCCTGGGGAAGAGGCCATCTGGTTGGAAAGCAGGATTTGAGCCTGAGCAGAAGATCGGAGAGAGTTCAGCTCTCTCTGATCAGAGATCAGCTCTTGAAAGAGTCAAACAAGACACCGAGTGGAGAAATGTCCCTCATTAATAATAATAATACTTTTTTTTCTGGGATTTGAAACAGAGGATATGAAAGCCTTCATAGTAACTTAACTTACCACATATCAATTCACTTTAAATCATTTTAAATATACGATTGAACTCAATGGTAAATACTAAGAGTATACTCATCTTCAATATAAAAATATCTTAAAGATGCTATAGAGGTAAGATAGAAGTAGAAAAGCAGAGGCATATTATTTTGTGTATGGGATAAAATCTGGTCTCACATATCTTTTAAATAGACAAAGTTACGATTCCTATTATTCCCATCTACGATATCCTTATTATCTATATTTCGGAGATAATTGCCTACTAAAAAATTGCAATCATGAAACATTTATTTATTTCTTTCCCTATCTTTATTCATCAAAAGCCTTTGCACCGCCAATCAGAACTTCTGGTGACCATGAATAATCACAGTGAGTTCATATAACTCCAGACAAAAAGCAAAGAACCTGCTTGGCATTTTAGTCATCTTGTGCAAGTTTACAATGTTCAATTTCCATTAGGCTTTCTAAAATATTGAAAGTAGCGTACAAATCCCTGTTATCAACTTTAGGGACTCCAACTGGGATATGCCGCCATGAGCCTGGTACAGACATTATCCAAGTGTTATTGTGCAGCAGCTTTAGTGGTGGTGGACTTGCCTAGGAGACAATGAGGAAAAGAGTTTCTCTGTAGTTTCCCAAAATGATACGACATTCTGCAAGGACTAGAGAGATCTGCATTACAACACACTAGGTATCACTAAGTAATGTAGGAGTTAATATTTTTTAATTAGTAATTTTGATAGTCATCAGGTAGAAGAAAGTAGCACTTTCTTGAGGAATTAATGCCATTGCTCCATTATTCTATCTAAAAGAAGAAAGGTTGGCATTTAAAAAGACTGCATTCATTTGTAAAATATTATTTTCTTCAATGTCTCTGTCATTATAGAGATGGTAGGGTGGTAGGGTTTGAAAATCTTATTTGAAGTTTATCTAAGAAACAATGATGCTCATAATTCAGAGCAATAGAAACAAATTTACCTGAAATATTCAAAAGGTTGCTTGGATTTGTCATTACAGCTGCCTCATTTTTCTCTTTCACTTTATAAATTAAGTAGTTCCTCACCCAGGATAACTGTATGGCACCATGAAATGGAATAAGACATCATAACACTTGTTTCAAGTCTAACTTCTACTGTCAAATAGCTGTGTCACCTTAAACAAGGCACCTAAACTCTGTTGGTTTTAGTTTCCTCATCCATTAAATATAAGATTAACTGAGCTCTAAATTTCTTTTAATTCTGACTAAGGAAAAAAACGTATTCAAATTTTAGCAATCAAGCATATTTAAAAGCAAATTGCATCCTGAACGTCAACTAAGGAACTGAGGCATTACGTTTTCCATCACTCATTGCTTTCTGACCAAGCCTATAGTTCTAAGACGAGAATTACTTTCCTTTAAGTCAGGCTTACTGGGTATTTTGTTGATTGAAAAAAAAAAAAGAAAGAAAGAAAGAGTAGGGGCCCGCCTGGTAGTGCAGTGGTTAAGTTCGCATGTTTTGCTTCAGCGGCCCAGGGTTCGCCGGTTTGGATCCCGGGTGCAGACATGGCACCGCTCATCAAGCCATCCTGTGGCAGGCATCCCACATATAAAGCAGAGGAAGGTGGGCACGGATGTTAGCTCAGGGCCAGTCTTCCTGAAGAAAAAGAGGAGGATTGGCAGTAGTTAGCTCAGGGCTAATCTTCCTCAAAATAAATAAATAAATAAATACAATTTTAAAAAAGAGTGACGACAGGTGTTTCACATCTGAAATTCAGTTAAACTAGTGCATGTACACTTGGAATACACATACTTCGTAACTTCAGAACCCATTATATCTTGTACCTACTACTTGTTTACTCTGTCAATTACAACGTTTTGGAAATTTAATTTAAAAATTTACTGTTGATAAAACTATAATTGAACTTAGATAACAAAGCATTAAAAAAAATTACTCCTGAAGAAAGGTCTTGATAATCTGAAAGAAAGGTGACAGTAGTTGCAAAGCCAATCCCTCTCTAGGCCTGCTTGTGTTATAATCACAGTCTCTCTCTGTCTCTCTCTCTCTCTCTAAGCTGATGTGGAACAATTACCTTCGGTGATGAAAGGAGACGGGGATTGCCTCTTATTCTGATGTCCCAAGGTTAACTCTCCATTATGCTCTTTCCCAGCAGGCTCAAGCGCCCCGTTGGCCAGCAAGCTTGGAGATGAGCAGCTGCTTTCACAGGAATCAGTACCTGGGATAAGAAGAAGTTTGGATCCATGGTGAGATACTACTTCCTGTTAAAGTCCATATCTTTTATTTAAAATTTTCTTTCATTCTGACCCCAGGTACCTAGACCTTGCCTGAGTTTTAATTGCCTGGATCCAAGACCTAGTCATTATACCCCTACTTCTTAAATGAGTGTACTAACCAGTCCTAGGGTATAAGAGTTAAACCAAAAAAGTATGTTTAACCATAGGGTAAATATGATACAACTTCCAAGAGAATGAATCTTTGTCTTGACAGCAATATAAAAATATTCTCTTTAAGCAAATATGGACATATTATAAAGTATAGTACACTGTAAAATATGTTAATTTAAAAAATTAAACCTGAGACTTCATTATTTCATTTTTATATCAAGCAAAATTCTCTGGTTTTATTTGTTGATTCATCTCTCCTATTAGGGATACTTTAGTAGAAAGTTTTTGTTGCAAAAATGCCTTACTATATTAGCAACTCCTTCTCCTCTGCTTCACAATTCTTTGGGGACATTACACACACTGCATTGTAATTATCTGAGGGCATGCCAGGCCCCTTCACTTTGCTGGCTGAACAAAGATAAAGTCAAAGTCCCTGACAGCAAATTCCCCTAGTGACCAAATGAATTGCTGATATTTACAAAATGGGATTCAATGTAAGCTAATGTAAGTGTCATTTTGACTAAATCCGCTTGCTTTCACATTATGTAGGATTATGAAATATAATTTACATATATTTCAAAAGACTGTAGTATCATCTTTTTATTGATCTGGTCCTACCAGGCAATATGTTAAAATTTCTTAAATAAAAATATGATCTTAAACAGCATAGACATTATGGAATTTAAAGATCTTAATAAGAGAAAATTATTTCAGAAAAGCAAGAATAAATGCAAAAGCAAGATTTTTTAGTCAATCATATGGTATTGATGATGATCAAGTTCACAAAAATCTTTGGCATGTTTTTTAGTTCAAATGACCTGGGAAGAAATATTAAAATTCTTTAGTGAGGGTCAAGAAAAAATAAAATATTAGTTTGCATTGTACCATTACAAGGAAAAAAAAAAGGAAATTTCCATTTTCAAAGTAAAACTTCTTAAAGAATGTGAACCATAGCATAGAAATCAAAAGTTGAATAATTCTACATGGCTTCCTCCCTTGATAGTAGAACAGGGCTAGAAAGTAGATATTTTACCTTTTCAATTGACTCGTTCTTTGCAGATAGACTTAATCAATTCCTCAGTTATAGGAAGGATTGTCTCATTAGAGAATCTGACCTGCTGCTACTTCTTTCTACTTGGTGCATAACTCTGGGAAATGCAAGTTAGATATAAGAAGAAAGCCTCCTGAGAATAACCTTTATTGGGTACTAAACATATAACTCAGTGGCCTCTCCAAGCCATGGAGTTTCGGGTCTGATCTGGATACAGAGGGGTGGGCTGGGCTATGTGGGGTCTCAAGTCCAACCAAGAGCTATGATTTAGTTATGCTTCACTTTTATTTATTAGCACTTTCTTAAACTTACATATATTCTCAGCCCACAAGTGTGGGTAGCTGGCCAAAGGCTCACAAGTTGTTTCCATAATTTTTCTCTTATAATAATGACACTTTGGCAACAGGGACCAATGGGTGTTTGTTGTCCAAGTATTATGGGTAACACTCTGATACTACTGAATATTTTGCTCCCCTGCATTCTGATTTCTTCAAGGCCTAAACTATATTTAGTCTATGCAAGATAACTAATAAATGCTTATTCTCATGGCTACTTTTGAGGATTCCAGGAACCCCATCTGGTATTTGCTTTTTCACAAGTGACCTTTAATGATGCCAGATTTATTCAGTGCATGTGTCAAGGTAAAAGCTAACAATTAAATAACCCAGATTATTCTTATTTACTCACAAAGCTGCAACAGGTTCAATACTGACTCTAAATGTCACACTTAACAGAAATGAATTCAGGTTATCCAAACTCAGAATCTCCTAAAGGTGAAAACTTATGTCAACAGAAATTCTCCCTACACCTACACTGAAAAGGTACAACTGGTGTATGAAGTTCACCAGTTTGTCATTGTGCATTGGGGACATTCTGTGCCCCTAGAAAGAACTCAGTGATAACCTTATCAACTCATTCACCAGTGTAATTGGGACACAGGGAAGTGAAAGCAAAGTGAGAAGGGGAAGGTAACAATGTTTTTATGGAACAAAGCTGGTAGACAGAAAACAGCTGGACCTATTTAAAACAGAAACCCAGTGTTACTAAAGCAGAGAAAACGGAAGTCAAATAGGCACCTGGTGAAAAGTTTTGAGAGTAAAATGGTAAGGACATCAGGAGCTAGTTTGAAAAAAAAAATGAAAGCATAAAATGCCAACATCAATTGATATAAAATATACCATGCTGGGAATACTTTTGTATGAAGTTTAAAACTGAAAATGTACTCTTCATTAGTTTCCATATATATAGGGATATACACACACACACACTCTGAATCACTCGAGAAGAAGCTTATCCAACACTCTATAAGGAATATTCCATAAAAGAAAAAGATCGTGGGTATATCTCTTTTTTCAAGTGCCTTCAGTGTTTGAAGTAAATTTATAATGCTAGAGGTATCCCATTGTATCCCATCAGAAAACAATGATGCTGAGAACAGTGTACATCACTAATGTTATAAAGTAGAAGAGAAGTGGGTTGATTTACTCCCCAATGTATGTTGTGAGTAAAATCATATCAGTCAAGGCAAAGTTAATAAGGATAATTATCGGGATTTCCACAACCTACAAATGTGGCCATTTTGAATAATCATGTCTTCTAATCCAGCTGGTTTATTAAATATACATTTTTCCCCTTACTGGGTCTTTCATACTTTGGCAAGTGTCAGTTTTTTCCTCTCATTATGTAGGTGGTGGCCACAATTTTATAAGCAATGCACAGCTGCCTCATTCTTCTGCTCTCTAATGCAAAAAGATCTGTTGACCAGATGTCTCCGCCTGGGTACCAAAGGTATATGCTGGTCCTCAGAATGAGCCTAGTAAAATTGAGTTGAAGCAACTGAGTCACCCAACAAGTCACTCCCCAAACCATGGTGACAGAATCCAGCATAAAGCACAAGAAGTAAAATGTTTTCGTGGTGTTTACTAATAGGGTGAACAAAGGATGGTAGATTGAAGTAGAAAAGAAAATAGCTGCAAACAAAACTAAAAAAGGTAAAAACATACAAATCAAATGATAAATTATAGAAATAAGTTCAGACATAGGAAATGCATAACATTGTCTTTGTTATAAATACACAGTTTCTGCCGGTAAGGAAATTCATGCATTGATCTGTTCTATGTGTTCAGCCTTTGCACCTCAGCAAGACCCCTTCCTCACTTGAGTATGTGTTCAGGTGTTGAGAGGTGCCTCAGGTCACGAGCATGATTTCTTAAAATGGAAGTCAACAGAGACATCTGCCTCATAAATAAGTGAATTTCTTTTTACATTTGGATTTTTGCCAAATGAGGCCTTTAGAATTAAAATGAATATGATTTCTGTAGAACAGCTGTGACTCTGTCTAGCAACCAGAGCAAGAGCAAGGAATGGGGGAGTGGTGGAAAGGGCAGGAGAGGCAATCAAGTTTTACTTCGAAGGTAAGCCTTGAAAAATTGTAACCTGACCAAAGAGAAGGCAGGACCAGCTACATAATTTGTGGGACCCCACACAAAATAAAAATGCAGAGTCCTTATTCAAAAATTAAAAATTCAAGACAGGAAGAGCAGAGCACTAAAGCAAATGTGGGGCCCTTCTAATAAATGCAGGACCCGATGTAACTGCACATGCATGAAGCCCTAGCAGAGGGCATCCTAAGTAGAGATGTGGTGTATGCAAAGGCTGAGAAGCCAAAAGCCATGAATAGCAGAAAAAGAACTTCCCAGTGTCAGGGAAGAACCCTAACATCATAGAGGATGGCAAGGAGCAACCAGATCCCAAACAAGATGCCTTAGCACACACATAGCTGCCAAAAGTAGACAATGAGACCATGGATCAGAGCAAGACAATTTGTAACTCACAGCACACCAAAAAACAGGAGTATCAGCATAGTAGCACCATTTCCCCTGTCCCCAAGTCCCACAGAGTGATGTAAAGGCCTGGGTTGCAGCTACACTTGCAGTGGGCTACACCACAGGTGGGGAACTCAGGGCTAAGTGTTCAGCAACTTTGATAGCAAGCAGTAAACAAACCAGTCCCCCTCCCTATCACAGGAGAGAGCCATCATACAATAGTCATGGCCTCGAGGCTGCCTTAATTGCCTACCCAACTAGCTACAGAAATGGCTCAGGATTAGAGCACATTCGGCCTTGTATTTTAACATATTCAGCAAGGATGTGCACCAGGTCTTTGGTGGACTACCTCTCCAAACACAGAGTGAGGGAGCTCCCTTGAAACAGGGTCTCTGTTACGGGGTGAATTGTGTCTCCCAAAAAGACATGCATAAATCCTAACCTTCAGTACCTCTGATTGTGACTTTATTTGACCCTAGGGTCTTTGCAGATGTAATAAAGTTAAAATGAAGTCATACTGAATTAGGATGAGCCCTAATCCAATGGTGGGTATCCTTATCTGAAGAGGGAAATTTGGACACAGATACAATGCACGCCTTGTGATCATAAAAGAAGAGATTGGAGTGATGCATCTAGAAACCAACAAACATCAAGGCCTGTCAGCAACTGCCAAAGCTCGAAGAGAAGCAAGCTTATATTAGTCAGCTTCGGCTGCCATAACAAACCACCAAGTCCTGGAAGGCTTAAACAGCAGAAATGTATTTTCTCACAGTTCTGGAAGCTGGGAAGTCCAAGAACTCTCTCTCTTCCTCTTCTTATAAGGATTAGGGCCTCACGCTGATGACTTCATTTAACGTTAAGTACCTTTGAAAAACCCTATCTCCAGCTATATTCACATTGGGGATTAGGGCTTCAATATACGAACTGGAGGGTGAGGGGCAGGGGCACAATTTGGGCCATAGCACTCTCTCAGTGCCTCCAGAAGGAACCAACCCTGTTAATACCTTGGTTTAAGGCTTCTAGAACCCAGACCTGTAATACAATAAATTTACGGTGTTTTAAGCCACCCAGTTGGTGGTACTTTCTTACAGCAGCCCTAGGAAACTAATACAGATTTTGGTACTGGCAAATGGGATGTTGCTGTAACAAATATCTACAAATGTGGAAGTGGCTTTGGAATTGGGTAATGGGTAGAGGCTGGAAGAATTTTAAGTTACATGATAGACAAAGCCTAGATTGCCTTGAACAAAATGTTGCTAGAAACATGAATGTTAAAGGTGCTTCTGGAGAAGTCTCAGATGGAAATGAAGGACAAGTTATTGGACACTGGAGGAAAGGGAATCATTGTTACAAAATGGCACAGAGTTTAGGGACTTTTGTTCTATTGTTGGGTGGGAAGTAGAACTTGTAAGTAAGTGATGAATGTGGATATTTCTTGAGGAGATTTCCAAGCAAAATATGGAAGGTGCAGCCTGGTTTCTACTTGCTGCTTATAGTAAAATGCAAGAAGAAAAATATAAACTGAGGAAGAAATTATTAAGTAAAAGGAACCAGAACTTGAAGATTTGAAAATTCTCAGCATATCCATGTCGTAAAAACTGAGAAAGCTTGCTCTGGAGAGAACACCAAGGATATAACTGGACAAATTTTTGCTGGAGAGATAAGGCATATGATGCATGAATCCATTCAACCATCTCAGCAGAGATACTGCTACCTTGACCTGAAGAGGACAGAACTGGGATGAAATGAAGAAAGGTTGTTGTGTTTCTGGGCTTCCTCAGGCAGGAAACAGGCTAACAGAGCTACTCAGCTGCAAACATGTATTATTCTTCAAGAAAAGAGAAGAATGACTCCGAAGGTGGCTCAGAGGCTGGCAGGACTGCTGCTGTCACCACAGTTTCAGAAGACACAGCCCAGAAGGGATGGGGCCATCACCTCTTCTGTTCCAGAGGGCCAGGCCACCATCCAGGGAAGAGAGGGCATAGCTTCCCCAGAGGGCCTATAGGACAAAGCATCAAGTCACAAAAAATTATTCTCAGGCCTGGAAACCTAATGGAATTTGCCCTGCTGGGTTGCAAACTTGCTTTATTCTTTTTTTCCCTTTTGGGATGAGAATGTCAATCCTATACCTGTCCCACTATTGTATTTTGGAAATAACTTGTTTTCTAAGCTTCACAGGTCCACAGATGGAGAGGAACTTTGTCCCAGGATGTACAGAGGCTCATCTAAACCTGATTTAGATGATTTAGAACATAAGATTTGGGACTTTTTGAGTTGATTATATTTGGATGAGATTTTGGACTTAGAGTTAATACTGGAATGAGTTAAGAATTTGGGGGGTATTGGAATGGGGTGAATGTATTTTACATGTCAGAAGGACATGAATTTTGGGGGAGCCAGAGGATAGACTGTTGTGGTTGAATGTGTCTCCCAAAAGGATATGTTCATCCTAACCTCCAGTACCTGTCAATGTGGTCTTATTTGGAAATAAAGTCATTGCAGATATAATCAAGTTAAGATGAAGTCATACGGGATTCAGGTGAGCCCTTATCCCATGACTAGTGTCCTTATAAGAGGGAAATTTGAACACAGACACAGACAGGGAGAGAATGCCATGTGACGACAAAAGTAGATATTAGAGTGATGTATCTACAAGCCAAGGAACACCAAGGATTGCCAAGAACTGCCAGAGCTAGGAGAGAGGAGTGGAACAGATTCTCCCTCACTGCCTCCAGAGGGAACCAATCCTGCTGACACCTTGATTTCAGACTTCTAACCTCAAGAACTATGAGACAATAAATTTCTATTGTTTTAACCCACCCAGTTTGTGGCACTTTGTTAAAGAAACCCTAGGAAATTAATACCATTTCCTTTGATATACTCAGAAGAAGATAATTATACCCCTAGTATATTGAGATAGAGAATCTGATATCAAGCTTTTTTCCCCCTCTCTTTTTTTTTTTTTTTTTTTTTGAGGAAGATTAGCCCTGAGCTAACTACTGCCAGTCCTCCGCTTTTTTTGCTGAGGAGGCCTGGTCCTGAGCTAACATCCGTGCCCATCTTCCTCTACTTTATATGTGGGACACCTACCACAGCATGGCGTGCCAAGCGGTGCCATGTCCGCACCTGGGATCTGAACCAGTGAACCCTGGGCCGCTGAAGCTGAATGTGCTAACCTAACTGCCACACCACTGGGCCGGCCCCTGATATCAAGCTTTATAATTATGAAAATCTTACAGACCTAACCTGGTGTTTATTACAATTAAGTTTGCATATTTATTTTGGAACACCCTTGAGTTAATTGGAAGTGTCCTTGTATCCTATGGATTGAGTGTTTGAAGAGAAATTTGGAGCTGTTGCCAAGATCTCTTCACATCAAAATGACAGGAGGGTAAGAACAACTTAGCATCCATGATTGATTAGGCATACTCTCTAAGGCAAAGGAAACTCATCAGATGTGTGTCCTTCTTTGAAATAAATGAGTTGACAGGCTCGAAGAATCAGAACACTAAATTGTATTGAGAGTCCACACGTTAAGCAGCAAGCCTATCTAGCCTACATTTTCTTTACGGTAAACCACCACACCCACTGACAGCCTCAGATAATAGGGTTGGACCCTGATGCCACATTTCTATCACAGTTTACAAACCCTGACCACATTGGATGATGCTAAGGTTCAGACCTCTGGCCTGTGGGCTGAAACAAATTCTCTCTTTCTCAGGATTTTAAACTAAGACATATATACTGGGAAGCAGTTGGAAATGGCCACTGGATCTAGATGTCCTCATAATCTTAGAAACTGGGGCAATCATTCTCAGGCAATATATACTGATGCCCAACAAGACTGCATCTGTAGCAAAGGACAGACAAAAGACTCATGAAAGTGGAGAGGGTATGAAAGGGAAGTTTCTTGGGTTTTGCTGGCGCTCCTGCTCTCAGGTTTTTCTTGATGTTCAAGTGTACATCCTGCCTTTGTTTCTGTGAAGTATCCCTGTTTCTTCATAATAAAACACCCTTACACTATCTTGAATAGAATTTTTATTTCTTCTAATCAGATATCTTATTTCCTTGATATATAGATACGCTTCCCTAATGTAACTCGAGAGTGTTTGGCATGCTTTTGTTTGTAAGGAGTGATCCCTCAAAAGGAGCACCACTATAAATAACCTTCTAGTGGGTAGGGCAGAGAGAACCACTCTGAGCTGGCCAAGAGTAGAGGAACCACAGCACCAGTTTAAGAGGCTACCAGAAGAGCCGCTGCCAAAGAAAACAGGCTCCACTTAGCTGCTAAGCCCTTTGAGAACTACAGCCAATGAGAGATTCCATGAGCAATACTGATCCATTACAGCCTAGAGCTTATCACTAGGTACACCATATTATTTGTAACTTTTCCACCTCATGGTGAGGAACCTTTGGGGGAGAATGGGGACATCCGTCTTATCAATTTAAGAGTAGAAGTGGAGGGTTTATTGTTCTTTGGTTATCTTGCTCACTAAGGAGAGAGAAATAATATTGGCCTTGAATGGAAATTGATGCAGTTGAAGGGTGAGAAAACATTGAGTAGGAAACCAGGCCACTGCCCAAGACTAAGTTCCTAATTGCAAGGGTCTATACGCTGGACAGAATTTATGAGATCCTTCCTTTCTCCTTAAGTGCAAATTAAGAACTAACGCATTAGTTCCCACATGTTGTGATTGCTGTATTACAGACAGGCAAAGTGATTCTACTATTGAATGGGCATCAAGGTCACTATGTTGAATAGAGTATCATCAGGACCATAAACCAGATATCAAGATTAAGAAGATGTTCTAGCTTTAGAACTTGAAAGAAGAAATGGGCCACATAGTAGAAACCCAGGACTCAGAAAGGCCTAATTCTACTGTCTACTGAAGTGGGACAATTTGAAATAATTTGTGCTTTATGAGGATTTGCATTTTTTAGCAAGAATCCATTCATTTCCTTGCTTCAGTTCTCACAAATTAATAGAGCATGCAGTTTTCTTTGAAATTTGAGCCCTGGGCTGGGATCAGTTCAAAGGGACATGAAACCTGTCTACTATGTCACTCTTTCAGCAGGAAACAATGTTTACTTTCTGCCTTTTTTTTCCTAGAAAAGAAAATTAAACTCTGCAACTTTTTAGTTATGCATGTAAGAGATTTGCTGAACACAACATAAAGTCTGTTTTTCAAGGAATATCTCTTCCAGAGACGTTAGGAAATAAATATGCATGAATGGTTTTCTACAATGCCAGCCATGGACTAAATCTAAAAATCAGATGGTTCTATGAATCTTTACTTTTTTTTTGGTGAGCAAGATTGGCCCTGAGCTAACATCTGTGCCAGTCTTCCTCAGTTTTGTATGTGGGATGCCGCAACAGCATGGCTTGATGAGCAGTGTGTAGGTCTGTGCCTGGGATCTGAATCCATGAACCCTAGGCCACCAAAGTGGAGCACATGAACTTACCCACTACTCCACCGGGCTGGTCCGAAGCTTTACTTTTGAGCCTTTGCACCCTAAAAGCTCCAAATCAAACAAATAATTTTCCCTATGAAATATGTATTCATCAACCATATGCAATTAACAGTATTATTTGACATTTTCCTCCTGTGGTTCCACCTTGTGACAAGAGCACTCATTTTTGAGACGCTTCATCAGGAGAAGGGAAAGGAAAGAAGTCAAGAAATGTTGACTTGTCTCCACATACTTTGGCCTTTGATTCTCCAAATCAAAGCCATCATCCAAATAACCAAACTGAACAGTCCATTTTAAGGATAAAAAGAGGTTTCAGGAGTAACCTGTAAGCTTCATATTAAGCATTCACTTTATCAAATTAGAGATAAAAATGAAATTACAGACAACGTTAATTCTTTGGGGATAAAAAAGATGAATTACAGGTAGTAAAGAGAGAATATCTGGTCTTTTACATTTTTTCCTAATGCGTCAAATAAATGCATCTTTCAAATTAAATTAAGTCTGTGAGTTCCATTTTTTAACTATTGTTCTGAGAACATAAATCTTGCTGAAATGGAATAAAAGTAGCTTGGAAAAATCTCAATTGCTTAATGGTGAAAAAAAGCCAGCAATGGAATACTAGTGAAACTCAACAATCTATAACTCTTAACGCAGGATAACATTGGAAGTTTCACTAGTCTCCAAATAGCTTTTCGAGTCACCAGATTTAAATATATTGAAATGACAGCACCTGATCTTAAGTTACAATGCATTACTAAAATCCTGATATTTCAAGAAGACAAAAAAACTGATATTTACCCCTTACAGTGCAGACCAAACTCATAAGAATCATGTAGGTATGTGAAATTAAAATATCCCTGAGGAATTAATTGCCCTTTGTATTTTAGTTTGGATTTCAGTGATCTTGACATGCCTATATACCAGTCACAAGCGAAGGTGATGCTCCACCAAATGCTCATTTCAGATTCTTCATCTATTTTAAGAAGCCAATTTTTAACAATGCAGTCTCATTTTTGTTAAATTAAACCCTCTAAAAAGGAATGGAACGTCTCTATACATAGGCCGTCTTCTTAGTCTCTGTGAAGTCTACAGAATAAAGCCAATTTCATTAACACAGTAAGTAAACATTAAATGAGATTTCTGTTGTTCTTTCCCAATAAAGAATTTTAATCTTTCCTTCAGGCCTTTATCATGAAAGAATTTAAGTGCCTCTGTTACAGCATTTCTGCAGTCAGAAGTAAAGAGACAGGCTGGGAAGGCTGAGAACACAGGAGGTCTATTGCAGTGGTACTTCCACTGGGGACACAGCAGCCATCTGCCTCCTCCCTTCATTACCACCCCTCAAGGCTTAGTGACAGCAATCCAGGGAACAAGGTTTATCTTAATTTCTTTCACTCATTGGGAGAATAAGACATCATAGCAGCAACTCATGCCCAGGATAGTTATTTTGACTGAAGTAGTCTATACCATATCAAGGGCATGCTTATTGCTTAAATTTAGGCAGCTCCAATTCGCACAATGGATTTAGAGCCCACTTTAAAAAATAGTTCTTGTTGACATAACTTCAAGATTTAGAAAATTATCATCATCATCAGGTCCCAACTATCTTGAGAAAGAACTGTGAGTATTAACAGTAATAAAATCTTTATTTGGGGCCTCTAATTCAAGTTATTTGCCTGGAATTTTCTTTCTTTCTTTTTTTTTTTTTTTTAAGATTGGCATCTGAGATAACATCTGTTGCCAATCTTTTTCTTCTTCTTCTTCTTCTCCCCAAAACCCCAGTACATAGTTGTATATTTTAGCTGTGGGTCCTTCTGGTTGTGGCGTGTGGGACACTGCCTCAGCATGGCCTGACGAGCAGTGCCATGTCTGCCCCCAGGATCCAAACTGACAAAATTCTGGGCCACCAAAGCAGAGCGGGCAAACTTAACTACTCGCGCACAGGCTGGCCCCTGCCTGGAATTTTCTGAGAGCCGAGTCCAGACCAACATGGTATGGATACCAAAAGGAAGATCTAAACTACTTAGAAACTGGGTATGGACATACACAATCTTATTTTTCAGCGTTGGCCAGTGTTCCTACTCAGGGAAAGGAAAAACAAACTTGAAATCTGTTTATACAATTTGTGGATTGCTCCCATTCACCAATCATTAATAAATGAGGAAAGAATATGCAACGCATGTCTTTGAATAGAATGATGATCAGTTCAAACCTCATTTCTCACTGTTATCTGTTTCTATGTTCTTTATTTCCACAACTCATTTATTTAAATATGTATTGAGCACCTGACTTGGGCCAGGCTCCATTGTGGTCAGTAGGGATGCAGCCGTCAACAACACAGACAAGTCCCCTTCTATCTCGGAGCTGACATTCTGCAGGAGGGATATTGATAATAAGTAAGTTAGAGTCATAAGCAATATCATTTCAGAGAGTGTTCAATCCCCTGAAGAAAATAAAACACAGGGATGTACTGGAGAGTTAGGGGTGAGAGTAGGTTAGCCTGGGGGTCAGAAACAGCTCTCGAAGGAAATGACATTGAACTGAGATTGAATAACACTAAGTAGGCGTTTATGGATTCAATGTTTTGGGCAGAGAGAACAGGAAGTGCCATCCTAGGGTGGAATGAATTTGGCACATTCAAGGAACAGAAATAAGCTGGGAGTGACAAGATCTAGTAAGAAAGGGGAGAGTGGTTTGGGATGACATCAGAAAAATAAGCAGGAACAGTTAGGTAGCGTCTTGTAAGCAATTATAAGGAGTTGGATTTTATCCTAAGTACACTGAAAAGCCACTGAAGGAATTTAATCAAGGGAATTATATGATCTGATTTACATTTTTAAATTTCCTTCTAGCTTCTGGCGCCAGAGTAGTGGTTCACACCAGGCTGTCTGTTCTGGTGGGCTGAGAGCTCAGGGGAACTGGAGCTTCTCTGGACTGAGATGACCTAAGGCTATCTCACTCTGAATGGACCATAGAGGAGGATACTTCGTTCAATACCTATACATCACGGGTGAGGCTAGCTAGAGCCTGTTGTCCAGGCAAGACAAGCCTCAGGCCACTCTTGCCACCACATCAAGCTAAGTCATTTCATGAAATAAAGTAGCAACAATGCAAGGAAACCCACCAATTGGATGGGCAGTAGCTAGACTACAACGGATGTTATGCTGTAACAGACATCTATAAAATGCTGAAGAAACTCAGCGTGCAGAGAGCAGAAGGATAATAAATCCTGGTTTGTAGCACTCAGTGACTGCACGAAGTAGCAAGTCTATTTGTACTGAATGTAAATGTGAAGCATAACGGATTGTTGCCTAGCAAAGGGGAAAAATACTTTATCACATACAATATTTCTGATTGTTGTTTGGTTAGAACATGAAGTGATTGATACTTCCTAATGCATATTGTTTAAAAGGCACATTTTCATGGGCTGTAGTCTTGTAAATGATCTTTCTTAATAGTCATGAATTCTCAACTAGCTGAAGCAGGAAAGGAAAAACAAATCCTCAAAGTGAAATAAGCCTACAGAGGCCAACCGCAGAAGGGGAAAAGGAAAAGAACAATGCTTATGTGTCAGGCAGTTCTTAGAGCTATATCATTTCACTCATATAAAACCCTACCAATTAAGGGCGCTATCCCTTTATTAAGATGGAGAAACTGAGGCTCGGAGATGTTACAGAGCTCGCCCATTATCATAAAAGGAGTAAGCATCAGAGCTGTCTCTAGAGTCACAGCTGTACCTGAGTATAGAGCCCGTGTTCTTTCCATTGTACCAAGCAAGGTCAAAGTCAACAATAAAGAAATGGCATGTTACATTCCGAGCGAGTGAAGCAGATGAATCTCTGGAGAACCTTGGTACAAAATGAGCCTGCGTCCTCCCGAGCGCCCTCCTGTTTCCACCACTGCTGACCTTGGCTGCTATGAAGGTCTCAGGACAGAACTACTGTGAAGAAGACAATTTATACATGGTCCCTCAACCCCTTTTTGGATCTTTTTCCTACTCAGCAAGACCTTCATGTCTTCTTAGCCCACACAATTACCAGCTCTCCTCTCAAATTCTTCATTCATGTTAGAATGGAAATGACTCACATCAAGCAGACAAATCTAAAAGAGATACGCATTTTATGAAGATGAGAGATTTAAATTATTAAAATTAGTCTCCATATTTTTCAGAAATCGGTCAGTAGGTAGAGGAAACTTGTAGAGAACCAGAACCTATCTTGGGTCCTGAAGTCAACCTGCACATGCCTACGATAGACTCTGGTCCAGTAATTGTCCCTCAAAGCTTACCTGCCTTTTCTCCTACTTTTCTCCCCTCCAGCCAGCCCTTCCAAACATACATTGACCTTTTCCATTTCTGTAATTTGGCCACTGCCGTGCATCCCACCTGAAATTCTCCTCTTTATCCAAACCCTACTCATCCTCACAGCTTGTGTTCAAGACCAGTATTTTTAAAGATAATAAATTTCATTAGCATTAAGTACATGTCCAGTGTTAAAACTTTTAAACTACAAAAACATCTAAAGAAGAATATTTTTAAATTAATATGATTCTATCACTAAGGTAACCATTTTTTATAAGCTTTACCTGTCCTTAAGCCTTTTCTGATCATTCTAGCTTTCTCTCAATCTCTCCCTTTCTTCTCTCTCTCTTTCTCTCTCTCTCTGGAACTCCTTCATTTTACTGACTAACATGCAGTTGCTCATACATTTACTCAATTACTCCTTTAACAAATGACTACGAAGCCCACCTCTCCTGTATCAGACACCATGCCAGGTTCCAGGGTGGTGAAAATGACATAGTTTCCGCCTGCATGGAGTTTACAATCTAGTGCCTATGATTATGACTTATTACTTAACATATCTAACTTACTAATTTAACAATCTGTGCATTTTATAAGTGAATATTCTCTCCCAAGTGAACTGAAATTCCTTAGGGTCAGAAAGCACATAATGTCATAATGATCAAACATATAGCCGGTACTATTTATTACAGTGCCTAGAGGATAAAATAAGGCATAAAACTGGCCTGTTCTTCATATCAAAAATAGCTTCACTTACATGGGACAAAAACCCTACCAATTAACACATTTTTTTTATGCTTCCTTTGCAGTGATGGATATTGTGACTTGACACGAAACACCTTTTTTTGGTGAGGAAGATTGGCCCTGAGTTAACATCTGTTGTCAATCATCCTCCTTTTTTATCTCCCCAAAGCCTCGGTACATAGTTATATATTCTAGCTGTAGGTCCTTCAGCTCTTCTATGTGGGATGCTGCCTCAGCATGGCTTGATGAGCCATGCTAGGTCCACATCCAGGATCCAAATCAGTAAACCCCAGGCTGCCAAAGTAGAGCACGCAAACTTAACCACTATGCTACCAGGCCAGCCTGGAACACATTTTTGATTTATGAACATTCTGTTATATTCTATTCCATTCCATACTAGATCATATTAATTAAAAATATATAACATAGTAAAATTTTAATTTGAGGATTATAGTTTATAGTCTGACCAGGTAGAAATAAAATCTACTCTGTATTAACATGGTTTCTGAGTAGGATAAAATAAAGAACTGTTATCTGATCAGACACAATAAAAAGATGGGAAATTATAATAAAAAGATGGTGAAATAGGTGGCATGTGTTTAGAGTGTGTAACATAATAACTGTGACTTGGACAGTATCTGGCACAGAGTGGATGGTCAAAAATACTTGCTAGACGAATAAATGGTGTTGAGAGTTCTTGGATCAGAAAAGCAAGCGCATGATGAAGGAGCACAGGACTGCGGATCAAGTGGCCTGGGTTCTAATTCTGGTCTTGCCTCTTCAGATAAGTCCCTTTACCTTCACGGGCGTTGATTTCACACACAAAGAGGGACTGGGATTAATCACATTCAATTCCTGAACAGTAAATGCAAAGCAAGTACCACAAGTAATATATTTGTTGTGACATATTTTGCTTAACTTCTAACAACTAATACAAATATGCATTCGTTATGTGACTTTTAAAAGAAAACTCTTAATTGCAATAGTATATACAAATCAACTCGATGTATAGAATACATCATATCCTATAAAGTTATGATGCACAAAGTAGAGTATCTTTTGGGGAAAACTTTATTTACATTACAATCTTCTCTGTTAATCTAAAGTTATCAATTTATTTCATAGACTAATAAATTCTATGTTTCTATCAAAAAGAACATTCCTTTCTTTTTTTTTTAAAGATTTTATTTTTTCCTTTTTCTCCCCAACACCCCCGGTACATAGTTGTGTATTCTTCGTTGTGGGTTCTTCTAGTTGTGGCATGTGGGACGCCGCCTCAGCGTGGTCTGATGAGCAGTGCCATGTCCACGCCCAGGATTCGAACCAACGAAACACTGGGCCGCCTGCAGCGGAGCGCGCGAACCTAACCACTCGGCCATGGGGCCAGCCCAAGAACATTCCTTTCTTATGCTTTCCAGGAGGGCCTCATTTTTCCTTTGTGACCTTTTAGTTTTTATTTTCTCTTTATTTGATCTCCCCCATGATCATCCACTTTCAACTTCTACAACTGTTATTGAGTACCAGGGAAATATAAACCAAAACTAGACATATCTTTTCCATGCAGCTTTTCTATATGTACTAGTGAACAAACATTAATGAAAATAATGAGATCTGCCTACAGAAAAGCAGATATCAGGCCACAGAAGAAATCACTCCCCTTTTGTTCTTTTTATTTTACTTTTTTTTTAACCAATTCCTCTTAGTTATGGTATCAGGCTTACTCTCATCCTAGATTATTCCACACTGTTGTCTCTTATCAACCACCAGTAAGTTCCAGCCCTATTGAATTGCAGTTTCCTGAGCCCACAATGCACGCTCTTGTTTCAGAGCCTCTGCCCATGGTGACCCTTCTATAAAAAATTCCCTCCCGGGGGCTGGCTGGGTGGTGCAGCAGTTACATGCACACATTCTGCTTTGGTGGCCTGGGGTTCACCAGTTCTGATCCCTGGTGCAGACATGGCACGGCTTGGCAAGCCATGCTGTGGCAGGCGTCCCACATATAAAGTAGAGTAAGATGGGCTCAGATGTTAGCTCAGGGCCAGTCTTCCTCAGCAAAAAGAGGAGGATTGGCGGCAGATGTTAGCTCAGGGCTAATCTTCCTCAAAAAACAAAAAAAAAAAGAAAAGCCCTCCCAGCCTGGTCCCTCTTGTTTACATTGCTCTAGCTCATTCTTCAAACTCAACTTAGGCATCACCTTCTCTGAGAAGTGGTTCTTGATACCACCCCTCCACACACTTCACCCTCGTCCAAGTGGGGAGTAAAATCTCCTCCTCCCACAGCCCTTGTGCAAACCCCTGGGATTGTCTATCTTCTTTCATGTTTCCCACCTTAGACTATAAGCTCTTGGAAGACAGGAATCATCTCTTATTCATCTTCCTTCCCCCAATATGAAAGCACACAATAGGTACACAAGAAATGCTCATTGTTGAGTGAATGAATTAGTCAATAATGAGTGGGGAAAAAAAAACCTTTCTGTACCAGATATATGAATAAATCAAAGACAAGGTCTCAGGATCTTTCTCCCTCACACATGTTCTCCAAATACAGTCCTGCATTGCTTAACAATGGGGATACATCCTAAGAAATGCATCTTTAGGCAGTTTCCTAGTTGTGTGAACATCATAGAGTGCACTTACACAAACCTGGATAGCATAGCCTACTACACACCTAAGCTAAATGGTACTAATGCTATGGGACCACCGTCGTATATGTGGTTCATTGTTGACCAAAATGTTGTTATGTGGTGCATAATTGCAGCAGTGGATTTTCCTCAGCATGTCCATTACACTGCAGGCCTCATGAGAGCAGAAGCCTAGTCTTTTCCTTTGTAATTTCTTCTGATGACCCACATAGAGGAAAGAGCTTAAGAAACGGGTTTTGATGAAAATTATACCACTTTATACCCTTTTCCTTCCATGGACATTTAAAATTTCTCATAGTGTAGGCCTTGAACCATGTACATACAATTACCTAAAACTTAACCTGGGATGGAATCCAAGATGATAATTTACCTAAATAGTTCATGCAAATTTGATGCAAATAGTCCAAGACCACACTTGTGAAAACAGAAGCACAGATCTTTAAAAGGGAGGGACCCTCAAAGAGCTTTGAGTCCAACTTCTTCCTCTCACTGACAAGGCCAGTGAGACACAGGGTTTGGATGAGTTGTCCAAAACTACACAGCTAGTTAGTTGAGGCCTCAAGTGGGGCCAGCCTACAAGATTAGAAGCTTTTTATAATTTACTTGTGAATTGGCCCCTCAAGATATCTCAAGCCAAGAACCTTGATAATCTTTAATTCCCCTATTTGATATTTATTTATTGGTTTATTAATAAGCCCTTGTTTTTCCTACCAATATTTTTCAAATTAAACATTCAGAGAAGAAGAGGAATTAAAAATGATAATTTAGATGAAGATTAAGTCTTAAGTATCAAGACCTTTAGATGACACTTGAATTTGATGAGTTGTTTGGCAATATTAAGTGATATATTTGCGAAGTGTTTGCAGAGAGGCTCTAGGAGCGTTTGAGGAGCTTTAGTAGCACCTGCCATTCTTAAAATGACTGCAGAAAACAAAACAAGAGTCAAAGTGCCTAAAGCTTCTCTGTTTTTCTCTTTTTTAGGAAGATTAGCCCTGAGCTAACTGCTGCCAATCCTCCTCTTTTTGCTGAGGAAGGCTGGCCCTGAGCTAACATCTGTGCCCATCTTCCTCTACTTTATATGTGGGATGCCTACCACAGCATGGCGTGCCAAGCTGTGCCATGTCCACACCAGGGATCCGAGCTGGCGAACCCCGGGCCGCCAGAAGCAGAACTGCGCACTTAACTGCTGCGCCACCTGGCCCGCCCCCTAAAGCTTCTTTTAACATGAGAATTAAAGCAATACCAAGGTACTACTGTATTGGTTATTGCCTCAATAATGCTAATTAACAACCCATCCCCAAACTCAGCAGAAAATAACAATAAGTATTTGTTCTCATGCTTCCGAGTCTGTAGGTTGGCCACAAATGGGATGATGTAGGTTGGGCACAAGTGAGCAGTTGTTTCAGGCTGCAGATCCAGCTAGGCTTGGCACTCAAGGCAGGTTGGGTTCATATCGCAAAAGAGTGAGCTCCACCACACAAACCTTTGCTCACATTATGTCTACTAACATCCCACTGGCCAAAGTAAGTCACAGGGCTGAGCCTAAAATCAATGAAAGAGGAAGTATATTTTACCCATAGAAGGACGTAGAGGGGAGTGAATATTTGGAGAACAAGACGCTATGTTATCATAACTACAAATCTGGCTTAAAATTTGAATCATTCTGATGAATAACTGGAAGATGTATTTGTTTAACAGCCAGCCCTGGTGGTTTAGTGGTTAAGATTTGACACTCTCACCAATACGGCCCAGGTCTGTTTCCCGGTCAGGGAACCACATCATCCATCGGTCAGTTGTCATACTGTGACAGCTATGTGACAGTATGACAGTTGTCATACTGTGTTGCTGTGATGCTGAAAGCTATGCCACCAGTATTTCTTTGAGCTGAGCTTCCACACTACAACAAACTAGGAAGAAGGACTTGGCCAACCACTTAGGAAGAAATTGGCCATGAAAACCCTATGAATAGCAGTGAAGTACTGTCTGATATAGCACTGGAAGATGAGAGGATGGCACAAAAAGACCAGGCAGAGTTCCATACTGCTACACAGGGGAGCTATGACTCAAGGGCACTAACAACATATTCTTTAATATAAATCTCACATGAACATATTTAAATATCACCACTTGCCTTCTCACTCTGCTCAAAGCTATAAGGAGAGAAAGGCAGGTTATGGCGAAGAGAGGACATTAGCAACTCAACTGACCCATTCAGTTAATAATAATCAAATGCTTCATTGACACCAAAAAACAGGACTTAGCCAAATTCAAACACTCCAAATAGGTCACCCTAACATTTAATCTGAGTGAAATCTTTGGAGGAACTGCTATTTATCACATGTAACAAGGGGATGAAGGTAGAGATGGAAGGTTTCATTCTAATATGTTCTGGCTCTAGCAAGCCAATGGTAGAAAACTCTATCGATTTCCTTCTTCCTGTTGTAGTCCAACATTTATCTCAGCCTGCCTCTCAGCACTCCAACAGGCCCACCTGCTTAGACAATGCATGTCTTAGACTATGGAATTACATAGAGGTTATCATATCTTATCATTAAAATTGACTTCTAACAAATAAATATAGCACTGAACTATCAACACTATCGCTGATTTTCAGAGTGGGAAGTACTGAGTTGTCATATTTATTTTTAAATTATATAATTAAACGTTTGGGGCAATCCCAACATATACTTGATGGCCCAGCATAAGTATTAATAGTGCCATCTTCCAATCTCAAAATTATCCTAATTTGTTTAATAAATTTTACAGAGACCCTAATTATAAAAGACCACATAATGATCTATAGACTGTCACATAGGCCAATTAGCCCCATCTAAGCTTTGGTGAAAATAAACTCCCAGTGATTTCAAAACTATTTGGTAATGTCATCAGAATTTTATGTATATAATCATGCTGATTATTATTTACATTTTTCCAGTTCTAGTAACTGCTTTCCCTATATCCTATAAACCAATTTAACTGTCTTTTGACAGAATCTGCTATGATGTATTACATTTGTTGCAATTGGTTTCTTGGGCAATTTTCTGAACGTGGGTGTAAGCTAAAATGAGAAACAATAATCTCTGAAGTCATTTAGACCTCCAATTGAGAAAAGGATAAAATCTTGAAATTAGAATAATTTCTCAGGAAATTTTGTTAACCATCCTATACCCAGAATTTCTTAATGCATAGATTCCACTCTTTGTTCAGAAATACTTAGACACTGTTTCCTGTATTGTAAGTTCTACACTCAAAATTTTCATTAATGTTTCTGGATAAATATAGTGATAGATATTCAGGCCAATGCTACACAGGATAAAATCCACCACCATTCCCAGATCCAAAGCTGATCTGTTTTCTTGGACATCATGATCAGCTCATGAGCAATCAATTAGCACATCTGTGCTATCAAAGATATCAAACCAATGAACAGGCAAATCACCTAAAAATAATGGATTATACAACAAAGAAAGTGTAGGCTCAGCACAGATAGTATAGAAATAGGTCAAAAGTATCTACAACAAGGTAAACACTGTTTTTTAAATACTTCCATTTAAAAATCTGTTCAATGAAAACAATTTTCACTTCCCTGTTGGCCTTTCAACAGTAGAGACTACTTCTATCCATTCTTTATTGGAATTTCCAGAATTCCTCTTTCATTTCCAGCCCATTCTTTATTAGTGGCCACTCTTTGGTTTTAAACACCAAAGTGCATCTGGTACTCCTAACCATGGTTTTCCTGGCTGCTTGATGTGATTGCATAACACCAGTTCAACCCCTGAAAAAGCATCAGCTGCTATGATATCACATAAGAAACCATGACTAAGTTGCTAAATGACAAAAAATGGCTAAATCACAAAGCAAATTATCTTATCACTGAATAAGTAAACAATCTAACTGTTTGACCAAAGGAAAAATCAGTCACACCAATTTGTGATTGCACAATAGGAAAAAATAAATAAAATTTAACCCTGTCCTTTGCAACTAATTCTGGTGATTAGAAAGCTGTTGTAAAGAATTTGATCACCAGACTCCAGGAGAACTCATTTTCAAATACTACCTGTAAAGTTAAAAGCTGATGCCTACAATTAATAGACTAGCCCTTCCAATTTTCAGTTGAAAATTAATTCTCAGTTTGCCACAGCACACATGAGAGTCAAGCATATAGCAGATGCTCAACTGGGAATTAATTAGGGACCAAAATTAGGCTGGATAGAAACTAAATAGTGCCTGCTATGGCCATCTCCCTCCATTCCACAAAATATTAAGGACCTAGTGTGCTTTGCAGAAGCTTGCTAGATTACTCCTTTTCTAGGTAATCATAGCTAAAATAAAACATCCTAGAAAAAAAATTATTTTGTATCTGTTATTCTTAGGTCTTTCTACAATATTACATTTAAACAACACTGTTAGGTGCTGCACACCTGTTTGAGTCACAGTGTACTATGGAGTCTCAGGTTATAACAAGAAAGGACAAAAACAGCATTTTGTGATGTCGTAGAATGGGTAATTCTACATAACCACATATTCTGATTAACAAAATGTCATTTATATATGTATATATACACGAATTTTATACTTGAATTTAACACTAAATATATTGAACATGGTCAATTTTTGTTTGACTATAAAACACATCAAAGTCTTGAGATTATCATTTTGAAGATCAATATTTTTTTTAATTATGGAAGGTGAACAGATTCACATAAATGCTAGGTATCAGACAATGAGAAAGCTGGACATACCAGTTGTTACCGTAAGTGGTGCTACAGCAACCTTTGTTTTTGCTCTAGCAATTGTCCTCTTACACAAAAAAGTCTCTGCTATTTCATGAATTAAATGAAATTTTATAAAGGAAGAGTCTAGTGAGCACAGAGTTTCTTGTTAGGGTGACGAAAATGTTCCAGAATTAGATTGTGGTGACAGTTGCACTATCTTGTGGATATACTAAAACCACCAGTTGTATATCTGAAAAGGATGGGCTTTATGGTATGTGAATTATAGCTCAATAAATAAAGGATTGGTCATTCTTCTCCCTCATAAACAATGTGACCTATTTCATATGTTATATATAAATGCAATACAATTAATGCAATGTTCTAATAACACAAATAATCATATATAATTTTAAAAACTTCCTTCCAGATTAATAATAAGGAAGCCAGTAATAGGCAGTTTTGTCCTATTTGTGAAGGTGGACAAGGGAAATAGGGTCCCCATCAAGTTCAAGGACTAACTTCTTAGAAGTGGGTAACTGTAGGATTTCTCAGAAGAATATGTCTAAAGTCACCATCACTTTAAATATAATAACAAATCAGGAAACAAATTTCACCATGAAACTTCAGCAAAAGTATAGTATGACTACAGAAAATTACTCAAAAGCAGGTCTCAAGAATGGAAAGCAGATAACATAATACTTTTTATAATAGTAGCTGCAAAGTAATTAAATATTTTTTTGGTAATTTCAAAAACCTGACAGTCTTTGTAAGGTCAATCCATTTGGAATGGTGGCCCCATTGGATTTCCTTGAAGATGACTAACCCTCATATGTGATTCTCTCTAAAATAAATTACTTAGGGGGCTGGCCCCGTGGCCAAGTGGTTAAGTTCGCGTGCTCCGCAGCAGGCGGCCCAGTGTTTCGTTGGTTCGAATCCTGGGCGAGGACATGGCACTGCTCATCAGACCACGCTGAGGCAGCGTCCCACATGCCACAACTAGAAGGACCCACAACGAAGAATATACAACTATGTACTGGGGGGCTTTGGGGAGAAAAAGGAAAAAATAAAATAAAATCTTTAAAATAAATTACTTAGGAATAGAGAAATAATAAGCAAATATTACCAATTACTTTATATAAATTGATCTGCCAATATAACTGAATATTGTTTCCTCATCTTCATAACAGTAGAACTGAACCAACTAAACTGATGTTGTCTAGAACTTTATTCCTTTAGTTTTGCCTGGATTTACTTAGAGTGGCGATGTCATTAAAAAAAATTACAAGACGTCTGTGTTCAAAATAAAAAGCATTTAAACCCTCTATATACCTTCCATTTGCTCTATTTGTCAGCATAATTCTCCATTATGAACATTTGAATGGCACATACAATAATAACCACGATGATTCAGAATGCTCTAAGAAAATAGCATCTTTATTAATTATGCTTTCTTGGCTAACTTAGAATATTTTAATTCCCAAAGGTTATAGTAAAAACCTCTTTTTCAAAATATATTTGTGCACTTGCCTGCCTTATCAGATAGTGACCATAATTGAATAGTTCTCTCATAATTAGTGATAATCATAAGTATACACTGCATTAGAAATTGAAGTGAGTTATAATAAATTCAGAACAATTTTGGAAGATTTCTTTTAAAAAAATGAAAAAGCCCAATTTCTTTCTTGATTTCTTGTTATTTTAACCTATTTTTAAATGTTATATGCAAAAAAATAAGAAAAGAACTAAATTATAAGGCGTTATAAATCATAGAAGAAGAAATTGCTTATAAAGGAATTAGTATTTTACTGAGTTGTATTCTAGTTAATAGAAGTCATCATAGACTGAAAAGGATTGGAAACCTAATCTTTCCCATAACTTAATTCAGTGGTTCCCACTTTCCCTATACTTGGTCTCATGCCCTTTCCCACTCCCTTATTGACCCCCTGCCACCTTGTTCCCCTTCCCCACAAATCTACAGTCAGCTAAGGGCCCCAGTCATTTCATGCAACTATTAAACTTAAAATACACAAAGAAGACAAGACTTTGGGGAAATAAAGAGGACTATATTCCTAACAGACTGTAATAAGCAAAATCAGAACCATAAAGATGCAACTTACCTTTGGTTGTCTAAGACTGCCAGCTTCCTGGGGTTTATTACATATCTATGTGTTTTGTCCTCAAATAAAAAAGGGACCACTCACTATTGTATTGTCTTCCACTTTGCACAGTGTGCACTCTTCTGACCCAAGATCTATTTAATATCTATGTCTTATTTTGCAACACCACATGACAGTTAAATTCTAAGTGTTGTGTTGTTTCAGTTTTGAATATGCCACCTTCAATTCTAGATAAGTTACTGTTTCAAACTGTGACTATTTAGAATAATGGTAAACTTCCTTTCACGGCGACAGATCATTTCTTATCTGTCTAAATTCAGATACTCTTGATTTTTCACTGGATGAGATAAATGCATACCTTTTGTCTCTCTTATAGATAATAACTTGAGTGACTTCCATAAAACCCTATACAGGAATATAGAAGTCCATGTCTTGAAGGATTCAAATGAGCCATTTAAAGAAAGAACCATCAGAATATTAGAACATAGTGGGATGAGTGAAGAGTCAACTACTGGTGATTTTCTACCTCTCAAATCAACCTTTCTCACCCATCTTCCTCTTCTCACTCTTAATACATTTGTTTTCCCAAAACTTCTACTCTCAGTGCTCTTCTCCTCACATTCTATAGACTCTCTCTTGAAGGGATCAACTCTTTTTTCCCATTGACAAACTTCCAAAAATATGTTTCTAATCATTCTTGATCGTGAGCTCCTGATATGTAATCCAACTAACTTCTGGACATCTCCAACTAGATGTCAAACAAGACATGACTAGATATAAACTTGTCATCTCATCCCCAACCTAATCCCTTTTCCTCTACCCCTCTCTCAGTGAACAGGAAGCTGCCTGTCCACACGTAGCTCAAGGGAGGAACTGGGGACTTCGCACAAGATGCCACCTCCTCACTCACCACCCTCCATCAGTCAATATATCTTGGCAATAAATTCTCTTCCCAGCATCCCTAAAATCTGACTGTTTCTCCCATTCTTCTTACTGCTACCATCATCACTTCTCTCCTAGAATGCATTAACTACTGAATTATCTATTGCAAAAAAGATCTAGTCATATCACTCGCTACTTAAAATCCCTCAAAGGCCAATCACATTTTTTTAAACAAGTAATTAAACATAATATGGGATACAAATATCTATGTGGTCAGGCTCTGGCTTATCTCTCTCTTTGTCACATAATCTTAAGCATTAATTGCCCTCTCAGGAAGTTTCTCCTGACCCACCCCCCATCTGGGTTAAGCCCTGCGTGGGCTCCTAGAAAATGCTGTGCTTATAGGCTCAGAGCATGAATTGCCATGTACTGTATAGTTAATAGTTAACCTGACTATCCTGTCATCGAAAAAGTGAGCACCTTGAGGGTGGGCGCTATATCCTCATAAAATTTTAAATTCCCAGTGTTTAATATAATAACTGGTAGAGAGTAGGTAACTAGGAAATGTTTGGTGAATAGACAAAGAGAATAAATGTTTGGTAAATAAACAAAAACGAGATGGCATTTTTCTCACATGAATAAAACAAGTGTTGGGAAGTAAAAGGCAAATGTAATAGGAAAGGAAAAGGAAAGACTCCCAAAATGAAAAGAGGAGGTACACTAAAGCACTGGGAATAGACCAACCTTCTCTTCAGTCTACAAATGGCTCAAATTGCCTCAGTGACAACTAATACGAAGCCTTTATATTCATAATCCATTTTGGCTTTGCTCCTGAATCTCAGGTGGTTGATCACAGCACAGAATGCTCTTTAAATTCTGAGCCTGGTGGTAGAATAAATTGGGAGAAGCGTGAAATCTTTTTTTTTCTCCTTCAACTCTAAGAATTGTTTGCATTATGCTAAAAAAGACAAAGCTATTTTGCAGCTCTACCCCTCATAAATATGTGCCTTAAAGACTTGCTGAACACAGCAAAAATAAAACATCCCTTTTCCACTGGCTTTCTCCAGAGAAAACAAAAAGGAAAAATTAAAGAACTTTTAATAACTGCGGAAATCTTTGGCTTAAAAAACCTAAATATCAAAAGCTGCATGGAATTAAGTCCAGTCCAAAAGCCTAAGATTAAAAAGTTGTCAGGGCTACCCTTTTCATGGGCGTGTAAGTGATCAGTTATGACATCTATGAACTTGGAGCCAAGAGACCTTGGTTTCAAGCCTTTGCTTGGCGAGTCACTCCAACTCTCCTAGCCCCTGTCTCTACACTGTCAAACAGGGGCATCTGCCCAGCCTGCCCCACAAGGTTATTTGAAGAATCAAATTCATGCACTGGAACATTTATTTTAACAAATACTCTTTGAATGTCACTGTTCTAGGCATCAATGATGCAGTCATACTTAAAGCAAAGTCCTAGCCTCCTAGAGCTTACATTCTAAGACAGGCAGAAACCAAATAAGTAGATGGCTGTAAACCTTCAAGGAGTAATACGAGCTCACAAGGAAAGTAAACCAGTGCAAGGGGATAGAGAATGACAGGGCAGTCAGGTATTTGTTGGGGGAAGAGAGGCAGGTTCTCTCTGAGGAATTGATTTCTGAGAGGAGCTCTGAGTGAAGTGAGAGGGCAAACTGTGTCAATGTCTGTAAGATCATTCCAGGCAGAGGAGCTGCAAGTGCAGGCCCTGAGGTTAGGAACAAGCTTAGTACTTTCCAGGAACAGCAAGGAAGCCAGGGTGGTTGGAGTAAAATTACTGAAAGGAAGAGAAGGAGGAAATGAGATTAGAGAGACTCACTGGGGCCAGATATGGCACATGTGTGAGAGTATTTTGTAAACTATTGTTGATGGCAAAATTGTAAGGCTGATTCACCCCAAATGGCATGTGAGAGTAGCATCATTCTTCATAAATTTTAAATGGGACTCTGAAATAGTGCCACTCATTGTATTGGTATGGATTCTTTCATCAGATGAGCTAACTTCACTCACACATGAAGACACACACACACAAACACACACGCATACACACAGTTTGTCTCCACTTTCTGTGCCCTGTGATTGAACAGTCTTGGATTTCTTGTTTTCCTTAGACAGTAACAGTAAGCAGTACGAGCAAATAGTACCATACAGACCTCCAAAGTCATGGCTTTTGTTGATTTTAAAGCAATAGCCAGGCCCTTGTTATAACTGTAACCTTACATTCGTTCTACTACTAGAGAAGAATATTGAAAACTTAGAGAGAGGTCATAACAAAATGACAGACAGCATCAAAGGTTTGGGATAGGAAACCAAAAGGAACAAACAAATGAGCTAGGACAATCATGGAGATTATAAAGAAAAACCTTAAGAGAAAGAGGGCACGCAAGTTTTTATTTGTTACATGACAGCTGAGGTTGGATCACCCCAGGAGAAAATTGATGACCTCCCCAGGTCCCTAGAAAACATTTGGTTCTTTGGGAGTCACAAAAATATCCAGCCCAGGGACTGGCCCTGTGGCCGAGTGGTTAAAGTTCTGCACTCTCCACTTCGGCAGCTCGGGTTTGCAGGTTAGGATCCTGGGCACAGACCTTCTCCATTCATCAGCCACGCTGTGGAGGCAACCCACATACAAAAGTAGAGGAAGAATTGGCACATATGTTAGCTCAGGGCTAACATTCCTCAAGCAAAGAAAAATAGAGAGAGAGAGGAAGATTGCCAACAGATGTTAGCTCAGGGTCAATCTTCCTCACCAAAAAAAAAAAAAATCCAGCCCAGAGGGAGCTTCAATTTTGGGAAATCCATAGCTACAGTTTTAGAATTCCTTTTCCCTGGCCCTCTTCTTTGCTACTTGCATCTGTCCCTCTCGGAGACCCATTTGCCACCTCCCACCTGCCCCTTCTCCAGTCCTCTTCTTATCTCTCTACACACTCACTTCTGCAAACATTGCTCCCAAAGCTTACTCTCTCTCCTATATTTAATGCCTACATTTTTTTCCAATAAAAATTTCCCCCTGTATGTCTTTCTGGGCTAGTTTCTCAATGTATCAATGAACAAGCTAATCTTCTTCCCTCTCCCCCAAATCAGTTTTCCTTTATGACTCCACAATTTCTGTTTTGAGCACCGAAATTTTTGGTAACTCAGGCTCAAATCCTCAAAACAATTTTTGAGGTCTCCCTTCTCATCTCCTCCACAGTTCAATCAATCATTAAGTTCCATTAATTCCCCTTGATGTCACTTGTCCCCTTTCCCCTTCTACTCCTTACCTCTCTGCCTCTTGCCTAGATAACTGTAGTGGCTTCTCAGCATGCATCTCCCTCTAGCCCCTCTCCCTTTAATGTATTTAATAAAATGCTACCAGGGGATCTCCCAAAGTAGACCTCTAAACAGGCCACTGCCCTCCTCAAAAATTCTTTGAAGGCTCTCCATAGTTCAAAAGATAAAAGCCACACTCCTATGCCTGGTCTTCAAGGTTTTCCACGGTGGTATCCAAGCCCATCTTTCTAGCCTTTTCTTTTTTTTCTTAAAGATTTTATTTTTTTCCTTTTTCTCCCCAAAGCCCCCCGGTACATAGTTGTGTATTCTTCGTTGTGGGTTCTTCTAGTTGTGGCATGTGGGATGCTGCCTCAGCGTGGTCTGACGAGCAGTGCCATGTCTGCGCCCAGGATTCGAACCAACGAAACACTGGGCCGCCTGCAGCGGAGCGCGCGAACTTAACCACTCGGCCACGGGGCCAGCCCCTCTTTCTAGCCTTTTTTATCTTCCACTCCTTACCTCCTACTTCACATGCACTCCAGCCTGAGAAATGGCCCCCTGGCCTCTGATCGGCTCACAGTATTCCCCTGCTTCTCTTCACTTGCGCCATACACTACACCCAGATTCCCTCTAATCCACCTTTCAATATCCTATTTTTGTCTTAAAGACCAATTCAAAATACCACCTTAGGAATTGATTCCCCTAAACAGATGTGATCTCTCTGGCCTCTGATTCCTGGTGGTACACTAATCAGTCATGCCTCTGTTCACTCCTCCAGCAAGTACTTAGTAAGCACCTATGATGCATTTTATCTCACATTATGGTTAGCTATGTCCCTCTCTTTTCCTTCACTTGCCACCTTCCTCACACCCCACTAAACTGTAAGCTCACTGAAGATAGATATCTTCTCAGCTTTATATCCATTTTAGAACCTACCACAATGGCAGGCATCTAGGAGACTAAATACATATTGTCTGAAGGGAGAAATGCTTGATCATTGTAACCTAAATGGGATATATTATCTCAGCTCTCTTACAAAAGAGAGAAATGGGAAGCAGTGGTCCCACACCCCTCCCCTGTCCATCTTAGAATTCTCCTCCCTCAAAATCACATGTTCTATAGAAGGATTGTGATCTCCCTCACGTTTGTTCTTGCTTCCCTCCATTGGGGTTCACACGAGTGTAGTTAGGCAAGGGATACAGGTCTATAGCACATCAAGTCTGCAGGTCTTGTCTTAGAACCAAGCCAAGCCAAGGGGACACAGAACACACTCCAGACACCTAGTAGACAGAAGTGACAAGGCAAGTAGAATGAAAATCTTTGACTTTGAGCTCATCAGCAGTGAAGGCTCATCTACTTCAAGGTCCATGAGGTCCCAGAGAAGCCATGGCTGGGGACCCGAGTCCTGGCTCTGACTATTTAACTCCTGACCTAAGATACATGAAATCTATCAAAACAAAAGAAGGAGCCCAGAGAGATAGAGACAGTGAAAAAATAACATAAAGAGATGTCAAAAATAAATGTTCATTAGGAGTTAAACAAACTGTGTGACCATTTTGAGAAAATATCAACTTGTACCATCAGTGAGTCTAAAACTACCCCAATCATGTGACCAAGGTGCTAGAGTTACAAAATATCAAAAGGGAAGTTTGTAAGGAATTTGGACAAAATTAGAAATCATTACCGGTATTAGTTTGCAGAGTGATTGTACATCACTCTAATACCTTACTACCTGAATTCTACAAAAAATCCAAATTTGAATAATTCTCGGTCTCCATATTTATGAACATTTGATCTTGAAGAATACACAAATAGTTTCCTTCTACAATTCAACATGTTCCAAATATGCTGCAATGACAGTTCCTGGTATCATGGAAGGTTATTTCTATTTTGTTGTTGTTCCTTGACTTTAGCTAAGAACTAAGTGTAATGGTACATTCATTTACAATTTCACGTGCATTCCACTGATGTCAGGAGACTGGCATTAATTACACTAGAAAGGAATATTTGATGTATCTGAAAAAAATCAGTCATGTGGAACAGTACACAGCCTCAAGTTTTAGGTACGAATTCTGAATCTTAATTCAGAAAGCCTGATACTCATATAACCCTCACTGTGTAAACTTTCTGACCTTCAGATGAAGCCGCGGTAATGTTTTACATTTAGTCCATAAAGCGCTAGAATGAGAAACAGTGTATGCTTGCTTCCCTGAGGCCTTCATCATTCTCCAGTGTTTTATGGGAAAATTTGTTTCAATTTCTGAACTGCAGAGTCGAAACAGTGTGACCGAAAGCTATGGGTCATATTTTCTTTATATTAGAGAAGATCTGGATTGATCATCTTTTTGTGTACAGTATATATCAGAGTGGTAGGGAATGTTTTTCCATTGTGTAAAAACTTCCCCCAATAAATACCCACAGCAATATATTTTTTTAACTCCTAACCCAAACACAACTCATACAGATCATTTCTTTCAGAATCTAGCAATACATAAAGTTCAAAGCATTCTAGAACTTTTCAGAACTACAGTCTGAAACTACAATTCACATTGCACACTTGCATTTGCATGCAGGCATGCACGCACACACAAAAAACATTAAGTACTCTTTTAGCCACCTCACCAGTGAATCCTATGGGTAGGTTCAGAGAACTGAAAGAGACAGGTGGAAGCAGAATAAATTTCTGGTTATGAAATGGGGAAGAAAGGAGATCCAGAGAGAATATTCTAGGAAGGCAGTGATTTGGCAGCTATCCAAAGAAACATCCAAGACAAAGGAGAGCAGGTGAAAAACCATGCCCCCACAAAAGATTTTTGCCTGGGTTAAGCAAGTCTGAGAGGATGAACAGAAGGCTCAGGGATGAGTTCCCTGAAGCACCAATATATAAAGCAGGACCGCGTTCCGCAGAAGTTTGCCCTTTGGCCGTTAGTAAGAAGGGTGCTCTTATGGCCATGAAGGCTATCCATGCACACGATGTTCATTACCATGGCTTAAATGTCCACCGTGGAGAAAATGGTTACGAAAATATCATACACTAAAAGACTGGTATGCAGTTATTAAACTAATAAAAAGCTTCAAATTATATGGGGGGAAGTATATGTTTTAATAATAAATAGAAAAAAGCAAGATAGCAAACTGGACAGAATATAACTCTGTTGAAAAAAAACAAAACTATGTATTAAAAAGAGAGCTGAAAAATTACACCAACATTTTAATTAAGATGTTATGAATGGTTGTCATGTTTTTCTTTTGTTGTTGTTTTCGTTTTATTGTTGTTTTGTTTTCTGCATCTGTGCATTTTCTTAATTTTTTTCTTACCGTAAATGAATTATTTTAATAATAGAAAAAATACAAATAAGCCTTGTTTATTTTCTAGGTTATGACACCCAGAGTTGTGCTGTCACAAAAAGAGCTCAGAAGTGGGAATAGGAAAGCCTGGGTTTGAGTACAAATCTGTTGCTGTCTACTGGTGTGGATTTAAGCAAGCCAGCTACCCTCTGTAATAATAATCATCATCTATCGACCTAAGGGACATGTACTGTAGATCAGCCACTTCCCCAAGTGCTTTGCCCATGTTAGCTCATCAAATGTTCCCATCATTAAAGTAGGTAAGTCTTGTTCCACCATTACATAGATGAGAAAACTGAGATTTAAAGAAATTAAACAGTTGCCCAAGATTTTAGAGCTATTAAACGGTAGAAATAGGAAAAGAATTCGGGACTAACTCTCTGTCTCCTAACCTTTTCACCTTTAAAATAAAGATAAGCTGTGCTTCTCAAGCTTTTCTACTTCTGAGTTCCTGTGAAGGCAGGACTCTATTAGATTTGCTCACTGACGTATCTCAAGCACTTAGACCACAGCTTAGCACATGCTAGGTACTCAGTAAATATTCACTAAATTAAAGTATCTGCAGAGGAGATTCAACTCTTGGCTTTAAGAGTTCTGGAAACAGCTCTCAAAAGTCATCTTTCGCAAGTTGAAACTTCTTTGGAGTCTAATATTTTAATTTAAAACTTTCTGTGGGCTTTGTATTCTACTTCATAATATCACATATGTGGTTTAACAATAATGTCACAAAATAGGGTTTAACCTAAAAGTCATTTTTCAAATTATTCAACCCTTGAGTAACTTTAATCCCCTTTCTCTTACCAAGTAAGTAATATTGGTGCTCCTGCAAGATTTGACATATTTATCCTATGGTTCCCCGTATGCTGGCAGACCTTGTGTACCACCATGGGAACACGCACTCAGGCTAAGGAGCATAGATCTAAGTGGTCTAATGTTCTCACCAGCTCGAAAAAGCTATGCTTTTGGAACAGAACACAATCAACCAGATAAAACTGAACTAGAGAGATATACAGTGGAACTTCTTCGTTCTGGAAATAAAGATTGTGTCTTTCATCTAAGATCGCATTAGGGGTTTGGAAACTGAAATAAACTGGCTCATTTTAAGCTTGTAATGAACTAAAAGCCATAGATCTTTCTTGTAGGAACTATTATAAACCAGATACTCCTCATCTTATACTGGCATATTTTTCCTTTTTGAACCTGTGTACAAGATTGTACATTTCCTCCCTAATAAAATTAATCATTAGGTTCAGGTCATCATTCGAGTCTGTTGAGAGCTTTACTGAACCCAGCTGTGTCATCTATCATAGCACCCATCTCACAGAAAATTTTCAGATATGTCTTTCATGTCTTCATCCAAAGCATTTATTTAAAAAACAAAAAAACAAAAACCAACAGTGCAGGATAGAGATTTAGGCCATGCCACCAGACACCTTCATCTGGGCCAGAGATATTCATAACCGAGAGAGAACGCTTGCCTTAGTAAAAGGACATATCAAAATCCCTGCGTGGGCATGAGATATTTTTATGTTTTTCAAAAGAAAAGGAATTCACTTTAAAGGACTAGACATACTGAACTAGGATGACAAAGAATAATTCATCAACATGATAGGTACCGTTGGTCAATTACCTGTGAATTTGTCCATCTGCACTTTCATCTGTTTTGGTCTACAGGATATAGAAAAAAATGTTGACCACATGAGTTTCTAAATCAAGATCTCTGATGGACCATTCTAGTAGTTTGTTGGGTTTTTTTTAATGTGGCTAATTCGGCATTATTTAGTTTCGTTGCTTTTTCTCTGAGAGTTCAAAAACAAGAGGCTTTTTTTTCTGGAAATTAACATTCATTTCACTGGTATAAAGATTCTAGAATTTCGTTTTTTCCATCGCTTCTAACATCACTTTTATCTATCTGGAGCAGAAGTTAACAGAACGCTACTCATACCCCCTCAGTCTTCCCTGAAGGTCACTGTACCCTTTCTTCATATCTGCCAGAGGGCTTTCTCTACCAAAGGAGCCTGCTAGACCCATGAGCAGAGCAGAATTTGCCAGAGGGCTAATGCCCCAGGGCATCCCAATGAGAGATGAAGTTTACGGGGTACGGAACCCGGCTGAAACCCCCTCAGTGAGACAATTCAGAGGCATCTTCTTCAGTCCCTCAGAAGGACCTAAGACGGCATGACCATGGTGTCCTACAGGAATAATTCACTAAGCGGTGCACCTTTGCTGGCTCTCCTCCCTTCGTCTAGCGTTCCCTCTCCTATTCTGTGCTTCCTGGAACCACTTCCCAAAAACCTATTTGCACCCAAATCCTTTATCTCCAAGTATGCTTTGGAGAGAATCAAAACTAAGACACTATCTCCAATCTCCCAGCACTGCTCTATCTGTGTGCTTTTTCTAAAATTACTGGAAGCATTTGCCCAAACACATCAAATGTTGTTTCACTACCCATAGATGCAATGCATTTGTGCATACAGACTAGAAATCACTGAAAACCTGCGAAGGCTGCTTTCTTACCACTGCTCCACCACTCCTGCACTTCAGTTTATGCTACATTTTACAGTACGAAAGTCATTGTTCTTACTGGAGAAGAAGAAAACAAAATAGAAATTAAGCAGCTTTATCTTTTTCTCTCTCAAGATACCTCAAGGTCATATTGAATGTCTTCAAAGGAAGAACCCAAGGTTAAAAAAAGAAAAAAAAAAAATATATATATATATATACCACTAAGACTAAGCAACACCCAAATATTCTATTGAAAAGTTAATTAACTATTTATAAGATAGCATCTATCTATAAAATACTAAGAGACTAAGCAATTTGGTAAGAGGGAATATTGTGTTTTTATCATTCAAGGGTCTAAATTCCAAACTATGGTTCTATTATTCTTTCAACAAACACTTCTTTAGTTCCCAATATGTGCCAGGCACTGTGCTACAAAATGGACAGCTACATGTGAGAAGAAGATATGCCCCCTGGCTCTAAGGAGCTTACAGTTGAGTAAACAGTGTTGGGGGTGGGTTTGGCAGGAGCAATCCATTTGACCACTGCACATCATTCCTCTAGAGCCCTTCGAGTAGGATCTTGAATTTCTATACAAGCCATATTCCATCAGAAGTAAATTATTCTCAAACTAAATGAATATTTCATTCATATCCTGAAGCTTCTGAGTCCTTTTAATAAACTGGCATATTCCTTCTCCTAAACTTTTTTACCCAGATGATAACACAGAATATCCCCCACAGCTCCAAGAATTCTTTGTGATGTTCTATTCCCTCTTAATTCTCTTCCACTGGGATGTTTCATTTGGGTGAAAATGAATGGCACCTTATTAAAGGCTCACAAGAAGATTATGCTGTAGGCAGAGGCATGGAGCAGCATATGCTGCGTCTGTGTGAAATGACTGGTCCTCATGGGAAGCCTACCAAATTAGCATGTCACACCAAAAATCACCACCTTGTGGTCAAGAACATCAGCCCTAGGAAACAGAACACCAAGGCTGTCTTCTCTGAAACTCCCACAAAGCAGATTTATTCCAAATGCATCTGGCACTAAACTGCATTAAACCTTGGTGAGAAACCGAGTTGCCACAACAGGGTGTCACGTCAGAACTCTGAGGACAGATTTAGGGATATGTCACTTCAGACACTGCTTGTCTTCGCAAAAAGCCTTTTCAGGCTAAACACAAAAAAGTTCACTATAGACATATTGCATGTGATTTTATGTACCATTTATAATGACCTTTCTCAGAAAATGTGCTGTTTACGTGACTCATTTTTTTTAAAGATTTTATTTTTTTCCTTTTTCTCCCCAAAGCCCCCCGGTACATAGTTGCATATACTTAGTTGTGGGTCCTTCTAGTCGTGGCATGTGGGACGCCGCCTCAGCGTGGCTCGATGAGCGGTGCCATGTCGGTGCCCAGGATTTGAACTGACGAAACACTGGGCTACCTGCAGCAGAGAGCGCGAATTTAACCACTCAGCCACGGGGCTGGCCCCAACTATTTTTTTTAGATTAGCATATCAATCACTTTTAGAAAAACTCAGATATTAAAATACCTGAGTTTAAAAGAAAACTCACTTCCTATTATGTTTCTTTCATTAAAGTGAGTCAGATAGATCATTGCTGTTTAAGTAGGATTGTTTAACAGATTTGCTCTGGAAGGAAAACACTTCAGGAAACACAGTATGAGGTTTCCAAGCCCTTGCTACAGAAAAAAATCTTGCTAATGTCCCATTTCCCCTCCTCAAACTGAATAAGCCAGCGATATCCACTGGCTGATGAGAAGATAAACTATGGAGACGGAGACACCTTGGTTTTCTGCTCCTTTACTGGCTTTTTGGCCTTACGAGAGTCACAATCTTTCTGAGGCTCAGTCTTTTTCACAACGGACACTTTAACGACAAAAAGAGGTGATGTATTCACAATGCCTGGAATATAGCTGGTGCTCAGTAGAATAACTGTCGGTATGGGAGCAACAATCGGATTAGTAGCAGCTTTACCCTGAGAACTTGCGCCTCACGCCACTGCTCTGGTGCTCTTTCCAGTGTTATTCCCTGGTTTCCGGAGTCCACAGGTTTTGGGAGATTTCCTATTAACTTTCACTCCTAAACATACCTTCAACAACTGAAGTTTTCATGCACACACAGTGACTCAGGGTCAAGGACAATTACCAGCCTAAGCCAGTTCATGATGTTGTCATGCTAAAGACTCCTGCATACCTACATGTAATTTACTATTCATAGAGATTTTTCTCTCCTTATGATAGAGGGTAAGGAGAGAGATCCTTGTCCATCCCAGAACGGTCTCTTCAGGGTCTGAATCTGTCCAGCAAGTATTGTTTATGCATATCAATTTGTACTTATTAACTTTTATGACTTATTCAGATTCTTATTAAAGTGGAAGTTGCATTGAATGTTAACTCGTCTGATATAGGTATTTTCTAACAATACGAAATGTTGAAGAATAAAAACCTGTCCTGTCCAACATACAAAATGTTTGATATTCAGGTTAATGTCAAATACGTGACACTTCTAGACTAAGAACTGAGTGTTTGTCAGACTGTTTTACCAGCCAACCACAATCCTGTATAGGAAAATACATTGTCAAAATCATGTCTTTGAAAGGGCATTTCTTTTGTTGGTTTGTCTGCTTTTGCTGTAAGACTAATTAGCATGACAATTGGCACAGGTGCAGGTCCTAAAAGAAACAGGATTAACTAAAATGAAACCATGCTACAGGCAAGTCATTGTAATAAAATTGAAGCATGAAACATAACACCAGCAAAATGCTGCACTTCCTCAGGCTCATGGCCACCAATACACCCTTTCTGACACTTCTCAGAGTGATAAACGTTCTATCAATGGTAGGTATTTAAAAAAAAAAAAAAAAAAGCTTTCACAGCGGCCAGCCCGGTGGTGCAGCTGTTAAGTTCACACGTTCCGCTTCAGCGGCCAGGGTTTCACCAGTTAGGATCTTGGGTGCAGACCTACATACCGCTTGTCAAGCCATGTTGTGGCAGGTGTCCCACATAAATTATAGGAAGATGGGCACAGTGTTAGCTCAGGGCCAGTCTTCCTCAGCAAAAAGAGGAGGATTGGCGGCAGATGTTAGCTCAGGGCTAATCTTCCTCAAAAAGAAGCTTGCATAAGTGGTATTTTAATACAAAAGACAATCCAAATTTACAAATCCTATACATTTCAAGGAAAACACTCAGACAGTATAAAAGAATTCAGAGACAAAAAAAATCAATATGTAAAATTCAAATTCAACAAGAAAATCAACATGGAACCCTACTTCTGGACCATGTGGGTATTGCTGTACCACCTTTAAAGTAGATCAGAATTATTCACTGATGGCTCAAAAATACAAACTCTAAACATGCAGCAGAAGCATTTCCATACACTAGTTTCTATGGTCTAGTCTATGCAGAACTGTTCCACTAGATACATAAAGTACTTGTTGGAAGAAGTAACAGTTCGTCATTTGGTGGGACCTTGGACCTCTGTAGCTCTTTAAAGGGCTTTCATTGTGGTTTAAACGTTATATGGTATGGGGGCCCATTGGGACCCACAGTTTCCTCAGATTATGGATTTCTTTTCCAATCAATGAACACATTGGATTTTTGAAGGGAATAAACAGCAAAGATGAGGATCCACTTGCTGTGAAGGTCCTGATCGCCACCAGGAGAAAAGTTTCTTCTTTTTAGTCAAGAATTCAGATGAGTTCATGATGACCTCAGGGTAGGAATGTCACATCTTACAGATAAGGCTAAGCTAGAGAAAGACAGTAATACTTGAGGTAGGGCTATGGTACCCATTCTCCACAACCCACCTCGGTATTTTATGCCCACATAAATTATTTTCCTTTCGGTTAAAGAAATCCATTGTTCTGTGCTGTATGGTTTTCTTTAAAGCTGCATAAAAATAAATTCAGTTTTGTTGTTTGCCTCTAAAAAGGACAGATGTTTAAGAAATTACAATTAACTTCAATATATGCAAATCTTATTTTTCCTAAAGGGAAAAAAATTGTTAATGATGTTCTTGCAACTACAAACTTCTCCTCACACCTGAGAAGGTCATTTTAAGAATTACTTGTTATTCAAAATGAATATAGAATTAATGCAGAACAGTCTAAATTATTTCTTGGGCATATTACTCTAAAGATGGGTTAAATCTGAGGAAATTTACCGAGAAAAGTTCACTCCAGGGATTCCAAGCTCAGTTTCACTGAGCCACCAATGCCCTAATTATTCAATATATACACTTCTACCCCAATTTCTATTGGGAATGATCTCTGTCACCAATTTGGTGAATGGTTTCATTATTTTGATACATCATAAAAGTAGGAAACTTCATAGAAATATACTTGTACCAGTTTTAAAAAGAGAAGATAGACTTTTGAAAAAATCAGAATTTGAGGTAGTGGCATAAATTCAAGAATGCCAGTACATTGCTTTCATTATGTGCACGTTTGAAAAATCTTAATAATACCCTGAAAGACTTGTGGAGTGTTTTGCTTTGTTTTGTTTTTCGTTTTGATGGTTGGTTGAGATGGCCTGAGTCCACGAAGTGAAAATTCTCAATTCACGGGCCAGGTTGACAAGAGGCAGGGAGTGTGTCATTGACTGCATGAGGGACTGGACCAATATTTAATCCCTGAGGACCTCACTGTCTTCCATGGCAAAGAGACAAAGTTCAACTAAATGATTCCTAATGTCATTCTTTGTATTTATAGCTAGTAAATATGAGGAGGACTCATCAGAAATTTCTTAACATGACAACTGATTTTTCTATGAATATTTTTAAAGAGAATTAAGGTAAGAGGTTAGCCATATATCTGCATGTAAATGGAAGAAAAGTTCGGAAGGATATGTAACAAACAGCCCACGGGGAGAAGTAGCGAGTATGTCCACCAGGAAGCGGGGAGCTCTGTCTCTTTCCTTTACATTCTTCTGAAATATAAGAATGTTTATACCATGAGCGTGTAACTTTTGCAATTAAAATAACAAACTAAATAAAATACACATGAAAACTGCAGTGAAAATATTAACTTTAACGGTTTTTTCACAATGATTATTTTTGAATTTCAAATACACAACTATTATTCCACGGCTGTACTGATACTATATGATACTTTTTTTCAGAAAATATTTAGGTTCAGGGTGTCTTCACCCTAATGTTCTCTTCCTTCTGTCTGCTTATCCAAATTCAGCTTAACGTCAAGCCCTGTTCCTGTATCACCTCCTCCTCCTCCCTTGGCTTTTCATAAGCAACTCCACTCCAGTGCTTGCATAGTAATCGAATCATGTTCATATGTCTCTCTCTCCTTAGGCTCCAAAGGCAGAGACCTTGTCTTACTTTTATTTCTCTCAAATTCTTAACACAGTGCCTGGCACTGGAAGGTGGCTCTGCGTATTTTATCCCTGGAACACATTGTGATGGAATCTGACACCTTATAAACTATTCAAGAGGATTTTTTTATGCTATTGAAAACATAAGGAGAAAGAAAAAGAAAATCCAATTGCATACTGTAAAATTATGTACCTTATGGAAAGTAACAATTTGAGCTAAATGTCAGTGGAAGTATGTTAACTGAATAAGGATCTAGTTCTTTAGGGCTGGTCTGCTTGGGCTTACTAGGTAGACTCCGATTCATCAACAGTGTTCAAGGAATTCTATCATCTAAATAGTTCTGTAAATTTTTTTCCTAATCCAAACTTTTGAAGCAATAGAAATTAAATTTAATGAAAGATGGTGAAGTGTTGGGGTGAGTGAAGATGGTAAGAAATCAGAATTGTGAATTGTACCTTTCTGTAACATTCCTAAGCTTAGCATCAGCAAGCAGCCCATTTCTTAGAAGAGGAAGCTGAGACCTAAGATTGAATCAAAGAGGCATTTGATTTCTAATGGACAGTAATTCGTAATGGCCCAGGAATTGGAAACATGGAATTCAAATTCCCTTTTTATCCCTCACTCTCCGTGCCAATTTGGACAAATCATTTCAGTTCTATGAGTTTAATTTCCTTATTTATAAAATAACATTTTCCAATGCCTGCCTTTAGGGCTATTGGAAAGATTAGATCCCTAGCGTATATAAAAACAACCCATAAACTATTTATTGCATGTGGATATAGAATACTATTATTTATTACAGGGATTTCTTTAATAATTCTTCTTCCCTGGTCTCCACGGATTGGGTGGAAGTGCCATGGTGTAGTAGGAATACGCCAATACATGGAAACCATAACCCTTCCAGTCCTTGATCCTACCCTTTCTACCTGGGTAGCTTAAGGCCTCTCTCTGCTTCAGTCTCCCACTGGAAAAAAAAACACTGTTATGTTTAAATAGTCTAATGATATTTAAACTAATCAAATGAAAAAAATAGTTGTGAAATGCTTTGCAAAGCAGAGTTTTCAACTCAGCCAAGCACATTTGTGTCTTGAAAAGTGGGTGAACATGCTAGGATGTTCAGCTTATTATTATACATAGGAAGAAACTAGGCTAGAAACTAGTTTCAAATTCCTTCCACTCTATTATCTGTTTGAATAAGTAGATCATGTACACAAAATATTGCTCAGAAAAATATATAACACTATACAAATGAAAGCTGTATTTTCTAATATAAAGGAAGAAAACAAAACATTTTATATGCATAAGTAGGTTAAAATATTCACGCATCAAGGAATTACTATTCAATTACATTTATTATAAAACAAAACATATTTACTCTGTATTTGACAATGACTCCACTGACTAGTCCTTCATAATAACTTCTGGTTTCCAGCTTCTCAGCCACTTTCCATCAAAACTAAAAACCCTTTATTTCTAAGTCTAATGTGTGGGTATAGCTGCTGCTTGTCCTGTTGGTACAATCAAAACTTTATTTAAAAATTGATCTCTCGGGGTTGGTCCGGTGGCGCAGTGGTTAAGTTCACACGTTCCGCTCTGGTGGCCCGGGGTTCACAGGTTTGGATCCGGGGTGCAGACCTATGCACTGCTTGTCAAGCCATGCTGTGGTAGGAGTCCCACATATAAAGCAGAGGAAGATGGGCCTGGATGTTAGCTCAGGGCCAGCCTTCGTCAGCAAAAAGAAGAGGATTGGCAGCAGATATTAGCTCAGGGCTAATCAAAAAAAAAAAAAAATTGATCTCTCAGTCTTGCCCAAAATGTTCCTGAACATTAACCAACTAAGAAAAACAGCCTGAGTTTTTTGCAATCAAAATTTCTAATGAACCTTATCTATGAAGGTATAATAAATTTCTATTCCTTATTTAGTTTTGTTTTTGACGTGTTTTCTTTTTTAAATTACATCAACTTACTATAGAATACATTTCCTGATGTTTTTGCAAGTTCCTACTGAGTTCAGATTAAAGAAAGAAAGTTTTTTTTAAATTCTTTCAATACTTTGAAAGAATGATGAGACAATGACTTTTTCACATGTTGGTTAACTAAGCAATGTTACATTGCATCTCTTTTGTATTCATTTCTCTCTCCAGGGATAATCTTTATACATTATCCAAATTTACTACTATGACACAGAAAAATTGTTCCTAACAAGATCGCTGATGGTTGTTTACACACAAAGGGATTCAGAATGTAAATCTTCATATTAGCACAGTCTGTGAAACGTCTTTGCCTTATGTGATCACTTCCTGTTCTATAATTTTGGAGAACATCTGAAAGAAATCACCAAATTATTACAAGATACGACAAAAATACTCTCTTTCCAAAAGAACTTACCTTTTTACCAGATTTGGAAGAGAAACAATCTTTGAAACTCTGCCTTGCTCCTTTCTTTAAGACACTCACTCTACTATGCTGTGCTGTAGTTATTTGTCCACATTCTTCTCCAGCATCGGATCATATACCCCGTAGGGCAGGGTCCATGCACAATCCGTCTTTATAATGCAAAAAGCTTGGCACCCAGAAGGTGCCTCAAAAGTGTTTATAGAATTGTATTTACATAACAAGTGATGTATGCTATAATTTTATAACTTTATCTTCTGTGTTATTAACCTCCTATAGACACTGAGAAGATATCCCAAAGAAAATGTCCTTCATCAGCCATAAATACCTGCACAGCCTGCCTCCTTCTGGAGACCAGGACACACCTGCTATTCCTTATCCTCATGGCAGCACAACTACGTAAAGGCATGCCAGAAAGAGCCAACACATTCAAGGGGTCGATACCTAGCGTGACCATATATCCCAATCTTCCAGGGGCAGATCTTGTTAACATGAATTGTCCTGGCACCAAGTTTGAACTAGTAAATCCCTTTACCCTCACAAGTGTTGTCTTTTGTATGATAAGTTACGTGGTCCTCTTAATTATAGCTATGCTTCAGCTGTGTCCTTTTATTCTCTACTTAGAGACCTTGAGGGTAGCTTCTGAAAAAAAAAACAATGACAGGCAAAATTGTGTGGGGAACAAAGACAGTGTAACAGGAGGTTGAGTGGGACATTTTCTGTTGTCCCTGAATTAATACCTAAGACTCAAAGCTGAGAATAAATAGGCATATAACATGCCACATTTCAAACAGAATGGCCCACATCAAGAGTCAGAAACTTGTGTCAAAACTCGTTAGGAAACAGTCAAACTTGTCCCAATACTCCCAAGTCATCAATCCAGCTCCATCCCAATCCCCAGCCCCACTACTCCTTTTAGCTTTTAAACTGAAGTGGACAGAAGAAAGAAACCATGAGAGTTCTGAGTTACTGGCCTACAGTGTGGTGCAGAGACCCAACTGAAATATAGATAATCCTTCAGTGAAGAGGAAGGCTCCCAGGGAATCATTCAGAGAGATGGGGCAATTTGAGGAGACCATGATCTCATTCCCCAAAGGATGTCTGCTTAGGCAGAGAACTTAGACATCTTCCCCCCAGTATCTACGGAACCAGGGGAAGAAAACTGGCAAGAGAAAGCAGGATAGAGCGAGGAGGAAACTATGGAGGGCTTGAACTTCCTACACGTGGAGTAGCAAAAAGTGTGTGTTCCTTCAGAGTCACATGGACACAACCAAGAGAAGTTGGGCTTAAGCTGTCCTGCCACTACCAGACTCAGGAAGGCTGACTGCCAGGGAAGTTGCATTCAAAGTTGCATAAACCAAAGCCAGAGTTCTTCCAAGGGCAATTGTGTGATAAAGAGACCTGATGGCCCCACACATACACCTGCCACAAAGGGTCATCCCAAATACACAGGCACTTCCAGAGAGCCAGCCTTTGGACACCTGTCACACAGAGGCCATCAGCAGCTAGGTGGTGTTGTCCAGACTGGCAGTAACAAGGGAGAAGCCACACAGTGGCCAGTTAAGGAAAAGACGCTAGCACCTTCCCCCACCCTCCCACCTTCACTTACCAGTGTTAATACGTAAGAGGAACTAGAAATAGGAGGACAATGACAAAGAGTCTTGGAGATTAGAATTTTAAAATGGATGGATTTTTTTTTCCTAACCTAGAAGTGACTGGGAGATTTCAGACCCTACCCAGTACGTCACTTAGGATGCTATCCAGCAAGAAAAAAAAGCTGAAATCAACAGAGTTGAGCGTAATAATTAGAGCAAAGTAAAATCATTTCAAATATGCACCTTACCAAATTGAGGTAAGGTACCTGAACTCAAAATCAAGCTTTATTTTCTAAGTTTGATCTTTGTAAATTAATCAAGTGCTCAAAGTCAAGTGCTCACGATCTCAGAAGGCTGGAAAGTTACCCTGCCTTTAATGTCCAGGAATGGCTGACTTCTAGTCTGCAAGTTCTAGTCCTAAGTTCATGTCCTATGCATCAAATGGCTGCTCAGGGATTCACTAACTCACATCAATGGTTTAATTTCACAGTGTCTGACCATTGATTGGAACGCAGTTGTAGACCTCAAAGCCTTATCTGTTCGTCTTCCAAACCAGTTTCCAAGGTCATGCTTTCTCTCCTCCAAATACATCCCTAAGTCTTGAAAGTACTCCTAGCAAGGATGAGGACCCAACCAAGGAACTCTTCTGCCAGGTAACCTGACTCCCAGGTAACAGTCCTTTCTGTCTTCATCTTCTGCATCTGCTTCCCCTACTCTCTGGTGACACAAGATTTGAGAAAAGGAAAACCTTCCTCATAAAAATGTTGAGGACTCCTCACAGAAAAGGTAGTTTAAGGGCCATATTTGCACTTTCAAAAGGTATACTTCTGAAAACATTCTGAAACACCGTATTTAGGTCTATAGGTTTTTGAAATGGTTCTGATAAAAAAAACAAAAATCCTCTTTCCTATTCCTACTTAATTAGCAAGAAGTTTAATCTTAGCACTAGTAAGTCTCCAAGCCAGGCTCACCTAGGATTGGCTCCCATTAGCCCAGAGGAGTATAAAGTAAGCTGAGCTCAGTCAAAAACTGATTAAGTATTCAAAGCTTATGTTAGATGTGGGTGCCATGTACCCTTTTTGCTGTCTTCACTGTACCCTTGTCCCTATGGACCTTGTAGTAAGATCTTTATCAGATAGAAGTCAAATTACGGTTGATCAGGGCTCACAGATCTCTTGGCCTCTGACTTTATCAGGAATTTGGAACTAACCTCAATTAGTTCTGCTGCAGGGTATGTAGTCGCGTCCTGGCTTTTGAGTCACCAGTGCTTAGTTTAGTATATGCCATTATGGCACTCTTTTTGGCCCACAACCCCCCACAACTCCTATTATGGGAGAAAGATTAATGATGAAAAATGTCCACAAGTACTGTCGTCTAGTCTAGATTTAAAAGAAAAGAGAATTTTTTCCATACATTTTCTTGTCAATACCTCTCACATTACAATGGTAGGCATAAACTCAACTCATATGTGGTCTCAAGCCTTTAAGTTTCAAGAGAAACGCTGTAACCTTAACCATGCCCCAACACACACACACACACACACACACACACACAAACAGCTCACTGTCACCATGACCACCACTACCACTGAATCAAGGGTACAATTTGGAAAACAAAATGCCAATTTCTGTTACTCACAAGAAGAAACAGATTGGAAACAGAATAAACTACAAAGAACAAAACACATCATAAAATGTTTGAATAAGACTTTAACACCACAAACTGAGCTAATATACTTAATTTTGTTTTGGGTAATTTTGTTTGCTCTGTCTAAAAATTTATGGTGTTTTAAAAGGCAGAAAGGAAAGCTAAAAGTATTGTACTGTCCCATATACACCCTCAATCTGGAATATTTAGAATAAAACCAACCTTCTTGCTAGCACTCTTCTCTCTGTCTTTCCCATCATTTCACCACCCCACACAGTCATTTTCTCAAGGGATTTTTCAGGAAGCCCCTAATATTCCTAGAAAAATCATAGAATGCATTTGACATGAAGGGAATCGTGTTTACCCAAAGACAGGTTATTTTGATGTCCTGAAAAGAGCACGGGTTTTGTAGTGAAGGCAGACCTGGCGTTAGCTCCTGGTTCCAGCTATGACAATTTAGGCTCATTATATCTCTAAGCCTTGGTTACTTTATCTGGAAGATAAGGTAATTGGATCCCATCTCTGAGGGTTATATTGACTATAAGTAATATATGTGGAAGAGCTAGGACATAATGGTTTTTTGCTCAATGCTTTGCATATGAATTTGTAGCTCTTAAACAAACTGGAAGTGAGAAGCAGTTTCTGGACAATATTTTAATTATATAATACTCAATAGCATTCAAATCTGTTACATAACTGTTTTGGTTATGTGGGTCCCATAAGATGGCTAAATGAAACATCATTGGCTTTGCCTCTTTTCTTGTTAATTTTCAATTATTTACCCTTTTCATTTTGGATAGCAACTTATAGATTGTTATATGCCCTCTAAAATCACCTGAGGAAACAACAAGAGGATCTGTTTGTACATAATCAAGATTCTGATAATCTGCTATGTTGGCAACCTCAAGAGAACATAAGGGAAAAAAGGTGATGAATAAGGCATTGTTTCCCTGTTTGATCACATTTTTCAACAAAACAGCAAAATTCAGCACTGCTTAGAAGCTTACAATTTTTAACAGTTTACATTTGTATAGAAACAGGAAACTATTTCCAAGACTTCTTTTTTTCTTTGTTGAAATGAAGTCTGCATTTCTAACCAGCTATATGGAAATAAAATTTAGGCAAGCAGCAGTCAAAAAGGTATAAAACAATAAGTGATTGAGATCATTGTTGCAGTGTAGAGGGTAGGGGAAAAATATTTTTCAAATGTTATGATGGTCCTCTCCTTGCACCCCCCATTCCAAAGGGGATGGGCATTATCTGCTTTATAACCACCTGAACAATGATTGCCATAGAATGGTTGACTTAGAAATTGGAGTGAATTCTGAGGACCCTCTAGTCTAACCACTCGCTCTATACAGAAGTCCCTCCTGGGACACGCTCAAACCACTTCAGTGAGAGAAAGGTATTAACTTCTTTCCAGGCAACCCATCCTATCCTGCGGCAGCTCTGGAGCTCAGGTCAAGCTCAGGAAAACTAGTCAGTGAAAATTTTATAACTATAGAGCCACTCACTTCACAAACAGGCTCTTGATATGAGGCTGCCTGAGAACATACAGGGAAGAAGCAGACTTCTGGAACTTTACTGATTCCCAATTAGGTGCCTATTGGTGACCTAACATTGGCACCATAAGCAGACGGTGGTTCCTCTGAAGATGCCTGTTCTCAGCAGACAAGCATGCCAAGGGTCAAGAAAGATGAGGACTTCCCTCAGCTCTAAGGGCTCCAAAGGATGGTTCAGCCTGGTATTGAAGCCTGAATTTCAAAGGAAGAGATCCCTGTCTGCCTTTTTTTTATCCTGCTTGTCTAGTCAATATTCAATTACCCAGTTGACACCTAAAGTTTCTGGAACCCAAACCTGGGTCAAAACCATGTGTGAGACCTGAAGCAAAGCAGACCTCCCCTAGATCACCACCTTTCCCTCTGCGGAGGGAAGACCCATTCAAGTGACTTCTTCCTTACCAACAGAGGACAAGCTGGAGAAGCTTGTGCAGTGGAACTGGCTTTGTTGCCTGTTGGATGAATAACTAAGAAGACCAAAGTTATCTAGACTTACCGTTGTGATCATTTTGCAGTATATACAAATATTGAATCATTACTTTGAACACCTGAAACTAACATAATGTTATATGCTAATTATACTTCAATTAAAAATTTGGCTTTACATTTAACTTAGCAAAAAAATTTTCAAACAAAAAATTTACATCCAACATCTGAAGTGGCAAGAAAAGTAGGCTTTACCAACCAGTTCCGGTGCTCATGTCTAATTCATCCTTGCACCTCCAATGTCCACAGCAGTGCCTTTAGCACAGAGCAGGTACTTGGCAAACATTAGCTGACTTAAGCAAAGGACTGAACAGTGTTCAAGGACTAACCCTCAAAAGCATTTCTTCATGTTGGGCATTATCAGAATCACAGGATTCTCTGCACATTTTTTCACATCTGCAATAAGATTTCTGTACCCAACAATTTGCAGAAGGCAAGCCGGAAGAGATTCCCAACTTAAGGTGTTCAAAAAGAGAAGAAACACACATGAGGAAAAACAAAACATATTCTTTGGCATTGGTTCACTTGATGTAGGTGTGATAGAACTTTTTGTATTTATACAATATTTAGGAAATTGAGCAAATAGGATTTATTTAATGGAAGCACAGTTTCTTACTGAAGCTCCATATGGACAGTTGTGGAACTTGACTAAAATTTCTCTCTCATACTGACCTTTTCTTAAGCCATGTTGCAACAATATGGCTGAAAAAACAAAGGAGCACTTTTTGCACTTGAAAGTGAGATTTAGAAAATATCAGTAATAATGGGTTCTTAGGAATGATTCAGACCCCTAGGTGGGTATATCAAAAACACCTCACAAGGGGTGTGTGTGAGAGAGAGAGAGAGAGAGACAGAGAGACAGAGACAGAGACAGCGGGAAAGAAATATCCTTCAAGGTCAATAAAACTTCCAAAACAAAACAAAAAGAAGATCGGAGACTGTTATTGTCTAGTGTACATCCAACATATACATGAGGATATACAGCTACATCATTGACTGGGTGAAGCTAAGGAGATGCTGATGAAAATGAAAAGACAGGGGTTCTGAACACCAACCTTACTGCTATTAAATTGAGTGAACATTGTCTGTGGGAAGCTTTACATAATTCTCTAAGTAGCCTTTATGTTTTCCCACTGCTGGTATCATATGGATGGTTTCATGTGAGTCAATTTCACACAGGTGGATTGCAGCTTATTTGGGGCAAAAATTCTGCCTTACAGATCTTACTGACATAACTATGATCCATTTGCAATACCTGGCACATAGTAGCTGCTCAACAAGTATATAAATGTTTGACTGAATGAAATAGCATTTCTCTTGAAAATCTACCTCCAGATGTACCTTAGGAAGATTTTTCTCACTACTTCTCATTTGTTCTCCTATACTTTTCTTTCTTTCTTGTGTGTTTTCACCATAATAACTTGCATTCATTCCAGTGTTCTTTTACATATCTGAAGGTTCTCGTCCTTCAGATCTTGTCATCTTGAATCACCATAAAGAACATACACTTTAAAAACAGGGGATACACCTCCTTTTTCTTTTTATAACCCATTAGTTTGGATAAGGCCCTTCTCTTAAAATATGATAAAGTTTGCAGAATATAAAACTGGCAAAATCCCCTTCCCTCATTCCAACCACACAGATCCAATGTGGCTTCTACGTTCTTACTTGATTCTACCTGCCATGGCTGATTGCTCTAATAGCAGGCACTGAATTCCAGCTGGGCTCACTGGAAACTCTTCCCTTAGAGTTTCAATTCTAGTAGTAGAGAGAGTTTTGTTTAATGCAAAATCTGCAAGATGTGAACATAAATGTTCCACATGACCAAGTTTCCAGCCACAGGGATGACCTGGTTTGAAAGAACGAAGCAAACACGTGAAGAGACACAAAATGGGAATGCTAAGAAAGAGAATCCAGGGGGCATTCAAATCCTTAGCTGCCATCCTGTCTCAAGTCCAGCTAAACCCCTGCCATTCCTGTGGCTGGTTTCTTTCATTAATTCAATAAATATTTAGTAAGCACCTACTATATGCCAAGCACTTTGCTAGGTACTGGAGATGCAACCAGGGATCAAGATGGATGTGGTTTTTGCCCTGGCAGGGATTGTGAGCCATTAAATCCACATCCCCCACCACTATCACCACTTTTTTTGCTTAAATTAGTTTGAGTGGCATCCAAAAGAACTCTAGCTTCAGCTACATTGTGAATGAAACTTCTGTGAACTTGTCTGTGAAGTTAATCATGAAACTATCTATGACAAAATCTTCTTTCCAAACAACTAGATTACCAACAAATTTTGGATCTTGATTTATGCCTAAATTGCTTAAAATTTTGCCTCAAGAAAACTAGAATACCCTCTTCTGACTTAACACCTAAGAAATCTCAAAATTTTTCTTTTACTAATTCTTTGAAAACATCCTGAATTTAAGTATAATATGATGCAATGCATAGTTTTGCTTCAAGCAGTATTATTTTATTTCCCTACACCAACTACTCAGGAAACTGATACAGAACTTTACCTCTTTTTTCCCAGCCTGGCTTCTTCTAAATAAAATATAAAACTCTATGCCTGTTGGTGGTGTTAGACCACATTTCCAAGACCTTCCTAGTGCTAATATTTGAAGACGATAATAATAATGATGATGACATCTACAGTACATATTTTTAATGTACTACAATGTTAGGTAAAGAAAACTGGCTCACCTTCTACAATGTGATCTTTCCAAACTTAGATATGAGCAGGTCACTCCCCTGCTTCCTGTCCAATGAGAGGGATGCAGAGGATGTGAAAAAACACCCCTTCTTCAAAACACTGAGCTGGGACACCCTGCTGCCTGCTGCTGCCCTCACGTTCACGATAAAAGGATGCACTGATGTGAGCAACTTTAACAAGGAGTTCACAGGGAGACCCCCACAATGAGCCCACCCTACGACACGCAACTCGAGCAGGGGGCCTTCCAGGACTTCGGTTTCATGGCCCCGGGCTCCTAGCCCTCTCCCCAGCCCCTGCCCTGACTGAGCTCTTAATAATTTTTGTTGTTGTTGTTGAGGTAACATTGGTTTATAACATTATATAGATTTCAAGTGAATGTACATCATTATAATTCAATTTCTGTATATATTACATTGTGTTCACCACTAAAAGTCTAGTTTCCATCATCACCAAACAAATGACTCCCTTTGCCTATTTCACGCTCTCTCTACCCCTTTCCCCTCTGGTAACCACTAGAGGTTTCTTAAAAGGCCTTTGGGGATTACCCATCCATGAAAAACAATTTTTTCCTTGGGTTTCTCACCAGCATGAGATCACACGTGGATCCTAAGGGATGAAGGATAACTAATGCTTTCCCACATTCTTTACATACACTGCATTTCTCTCCTGTGTAATTTCTCTTGGGCATAATATGCTTAGAATTCCTTCTGGTGGCTTTTCCACATAGATCGTATTCCTAGAGTTTCTCTCCATGTTGAGTTGGTTTGTGCCGATTAAGGGTAAGTGGTAACTAAAGGCTTTCTCCCTTACATTGCACTCACAGGGATTCTCTCCCATAGAAGGTCTGCACCTTTTCCTGCCAGTAGCTGGCTTTCCCCAAACTTCAATCTGCTTTGCAGTGGTCTCTGGTTTCAAGTTGAGACTTCAGGTCCGTACAGGTTCTTGGAGAATTCTTCTCTTCTTGGTCCCCAGCTTCCTGCTTCTCTTGGGTACGCAGGTTGGGCTTACAGAGATGATATCCCCCTGAGGCCAGGTTCCTAAAGTTCTCCAGCATCATGTCTCTGTACAGGATTTTCTGAGCAGGCTCTAGCAACTCCCACTCCTCCCAGGAAAAGTCCACCACCACTTCCTCAAAGGTCACCGGACCCTGAGACCAGGTTGTCAGCAACTCTGAAGCCATGACTTCCTCCTCCAAGTTACCTCCTGGAGACAAGCGGGGTCTTGAGCAGGCACAGTGGTGAAAAGCTGAAAAAAATGTACCCTATGAAAGCGACAAGAACAGCAGCTGTCACCATTTTATGTGATAATAGAACTCGAGATTCCAGCCAGGGCAGAAAAACTAGACCTGCTCATGGGTGCCAGAGGTAGATAATGAGAAAAACCATGGCACTGGTACAGGGAAGATGGAAGTCACTCTGGCAAAGCTCACTTCCCCAGTCTCGGCGGGGGGTTGGGGAAGGGAGGCAGCAGCCGAGTCCTCTAGGTTTGGGTGGAAAAGTCTTAGTGTCCTCCCACTGGGAGGGCAGAATCCCATTGCCTGCCAGATAAACTTTCAATCCCATACTATGGCTTAAAGTCTTGCTACACTGAGCCTATCAGCTTCCACTAACATGCAGTACTAACTCTCTCATATCCAGGCAAATTGACAGCAGTTTCGTCCTCTTGCAATAACCTCTGTCCTTTCTTGAAGGTCTGGAAAACGTTCAGTCAAATGTCCCTCCTTACATGAAAACTTCCATGCATGAATTATCTCACTGGTACACCAAGAAGAATTAGTCCATCTTATTCTACCATCATTGGATCTTGTTCATAACTCTCATGGAACTATTCCAACACAGTATCTTTTATCTTTCATATTAGGCTGAGACTCCTTGAGGACAAGAACTGTGCTTCATTAATCTTGAATAACTATTATCTAATCTAATGTCAGGCACATTAGTACCCCTTAAACAAGAGGAAAAAGCCAGTAGAATTCTTGGTGATTTCAAATAAGATAATATCTGGCTGACTTATACAATTCTGGATGAAGGCAGGGGCAAAGTAAAATTCAACCAATAAAGAAATAAGGTAGACTTGGAGTATGACAAGCCATCTCCACAGGCCCAGATGGAAACAGAGCCATTATTCTGTATGACGGAGAACTATAACTATGAGACCTGGAAGGAACCTCCATGATCCTTGAAGAGGTCACATCTTATAGAAGTTCAAAACACAGACTCTGCAGTCAGTTCAAGTTTAAATCCTAGCTCTACCATGGAATAGTGCCATAGCCTTGGGTTAGTTATTTAACTTCTCCATGCCTCAGTTCCCTCACTTATAGAATGGAAGTAACATTGATATCATAGGGTGTTTGGTGAAGACTAGCAATGTAATATATGTAGAGTGTTTAACATATTGCCTAACCCTTGGCAAGTGATTAGTAGGTAATAACTATCATCATCATTATCATCATCAACATCATAATCATCATCATCAGCCTCACCTAGGACAATCTCTCATTTTACGAATGAATAAATTAAGTTTTAGAGCATCTTTTCTCAGAATTGGTGCTAATACATTGCAATCACTTAGAACGTGTAACATAAGTAACTTATTTTTAATGGTAAGTATTAGATTGCTGATATCTGACGATTTTTATTTACATGCATCTACAACGTTTTCATTTGGTTTAACTTAATACTAGTTTTCAGATGATCTACTTTTAAAAATATAAATTATGCTACCCTGAAGATTAAACCTATAATTATATCATTCGTTCATTCTTATATTTCTTTTTTTTTTTTAAGAAGATTAGCCCTGAGCTAACATCTGCAGCCGATCCTCCTCTTTTCACTGAGGAAGACTGGCCCTGAGCTAACATCCATGCCTATCTTCCTCTACTTTGTATGTGGGACGCCTACCACAGTGTGGCTTGCCAAGGGGTGCTATGTCCGCACCCGGGGTCCGAACCAGCAAACCCTGGGCCACCAAAGCGGAACCTGTGCACCTAACCACTGTGCCACCGGGCCAGCCCCTCATTCTTTTATTTCTTATGCTAGTGGGTCACTATGCTGGGGCCTAGGCACCAGTCTTTATAAAGCTCCCTAGATGATTCCAATGTGGAGAGTTCTTACACTGCTATACGTTTGAGAGAACTACTGCTTTCTGCTTTCTCACTTGGGAGAGAAAAGAAGGCAATCAAAAAGCCCTCTAGGAGGCATCAGTGGTTTAACTCAGTTATTCTCAACCCTGGGAGCCCATTTGAATTACCTGGGGGGGACTTAAAACAAATTCCAGACCCCAACCCAAACCATGTACATTATAGTGATAATGAGGTACCAAGTTTGTCAACTAGCTCATTTCTAAAACAAACAAAATGCATTGTTCACAATAGCCAAAATATGAAACAACTTTTTTTTCTTTTCGCCACAGATGGTAAGGTGAATTAGTATTGTACTGACTTTAATAATAAGCTTAAATCATGGTTTCCGTGTACATTCAAAAAATTTTTGTAACATATCTTCAAATCTGTTGAGGACAAACGGATGAAGAATGTTCAAATAGTTGCAAGGGCACCCTTGTAAATACTTGGGATAAATCATTTTTTTTCTTCTATGTACAAGTATGAGTTTTATTATTAAGGGACTATACAACATCAGGACCCATGCCATAAGTATCAGATGACCTATGTGAGGAGGCAGGGGAAATATAACCCTACCATATTTATAGGATTGTTTATATGGTTATTGTTCTTTAAAAATTCTAATTTACCCATAATCCATTTCAGCATCTAGTTAAACTAAATTATCACTCCTGAGTCCTAGATAAAGTTCATGTATTTCACTATTACACAGTAGTTTCAAAATTTGGTGTGCTTATTTGTTTTATTGTTTGCTTGCTTAAATTGAGCTTCACTAAGGAAAATGTTCATATGAAATAATTTTTAAAGTTCTCCAAAGGTCAAACTTTATCATAACCAATGTTTCCACCTCTTGAGAACTCACCAAGGCTTCATGAACTCTTCAAGCAGGAGCTGACTTCTGATATGGACAAGTGCGCAAACCACCACGAAGACGAGGGTCTGAGGACAGGCAGTTTTCCATTTTCTTGCTGTAAGACAACACTTTTCTCCATTTTCTTTTCATAGTACTAAATGTCTCCTACTGTAAGATCAGGGGAAAGAGAAGAGTTTTAAGAAAAAAAATACAACCAAAGGCAGTAGATTCTGGCCTACAGCCTTTTTAGATAGCAGCAATTAATTTCCTTCATAGTTCTCATCCCACACTCTGATTCAGTTAAAATACTGCTACTAGATCCAACAGGAATTCAGTTTTAACTTTGGAATGAAGGAAACAGATGTAACTTATTTTTCTGTTAGCCTAGATGATACTTAATAATTGCTTGACTGAGACACCTATTTTCAAGAGTCTTCAAACTCTATGATTTTAGTCATTTGACCAAAAGTTCTTAGGCACTAGAAGGTAGTCTGTGACTTTTTTTGAAGGGAAAGGAATGTGGCCAACGTAGTTCTCTTCATCTCTGGGTTGGGCAAGCATGCATACTCTATTTTATTTACTGATTTTTAAAGGTGACCTGTTTTAACACCTTTCCTTGGCTGGAGACTTAGGAATCAATAAGCAAGTGATCAGAAAACAGAGATGTAGGTAATATATCTTTGAAATCATTGCTATCAGGAAATCCAAAATAATCAAACGAACGTCTTGGTTCTTGAATTCAAATGCAATCTTTACTCACTGCTTTATGATTAAAATGTTCCTTTGAAACTAAATTTATTTTTCCCCTCTTTACAAGATGATCGATGATTAGGATTTTATTCACAGTCTGCCAAAATTATCTGTTTACATGCCACTGACCACCCTCTGCAATAATGACACTTTTATTGATGAAGCTCAATTTTCTGTCAAGAACTAAGAGTGAAATATTATGTGTATAGAAGTCGGTAAATAAAAGAAACAAGTGACTTTGATGGAATAATCTAAAACAAAAACAGTATTTTGAAAGATGAAGCAGGAAGATAAAGCATCTCTTTCTGACTCCTGTATGATGAAGCCTGCTCACACCCACCAAACAGTACAGGGAGTTCATAAAAACCTATCACTTTTGCCTTTTGTTGCCCAAATTTGTCCAAGTTGGTTCCCATTTCTCTGTTTTACTACTTCTTACTCTGAGCTTTCCTAGCACCCCAGTTTGCCCATGATCCCCCACCCCCACACACATTCTTACACATCATCCCCTTTATGGCCTCCATACCTCAGGCCTAGTTTTCCACCCAACCCTTTTTGTCAACTATCCAGTTGAGACTTGTTGCTTGGACTCTTACAGGATACGACTTCGCTTTCATCTGTTCTGGGGCCCTGAGTAATGCCACAAGTAAAAGAATGTTTCCCCAGCCCCAGGGGACACACAGCCTGAAGAGTCCCACCCTACTCACTCTAGGGGAGGTTGACAGTTGATTATCTAATCTTGTAAGGGACTGTGATTACAGAGATCCAGATGACACAAGAAAGAAGAAATATGAGTTTAGGAAAGGAAAAAATAAATTATTTAACACTGATAAACCCATAAGGTCAGGTCTAACTTTTACTGCAAACAAAAAGGACATTAAGAATTTGGAGAAGATGCAGAGGGCTACAGATATTTTAATAGTTTTTTAAAATCATTTTCTGGATCTGTATTACATTTGGAAAAAGAGAAATTATCTTATTTACGTATCTGATTTTTTTATTCCATAACTTCCCAGACCTTCCCTAAGCAAACTCATCTGAGGACTCTGAAAGTCCTACTCCTCTTTAGTCAATCTTATTTGACCAAATCAAATAAATTTATTTTATATCATATTATATTATTCATATTATTGAATAACTGCAAAAGAACCCTTATAATTTATGCAGAATACACCATGAATTCTCATGGTGCTACCTGCCCTTAGCTTAAAAGATAAAACATGCCTAGTCATTTTGATACTCCTATGTGCTCCCAGGTGACCCCCCTACCACCCCTGCTGTTTGCCTCACAAGCTTGCTCCCAAGAATTTTGTGTTTATAATCCCACACTTCTTTTTGTGGTTTTATTACATGTGTCTCTATCCTGACAACGTAGTATTTAGTTTTGCATTATTTGAACTTCATGCAAATGGCATAATTCTTCTGAAAACTGCCTATTTGCTTCAAAATTATGACTCATGCAGGTTGAGTCATGTAACTGAAATTCATTAATTTTCAGTCTTGTATTTTGTTCTACTGTATGAATATACCAACTGTCCATTCAGTTGGACTTTGGGGTTGCTTAAAATTTTTTCAAATACAAACACTGCGGATATAAACATACTTGGTTCACAAGTGCAAGAGTTTCTCTTAGGCACATGCCGAGGAGCGGAAGCTCTGGGTTGTGAGGTTAGCACAAGTCTTTAAATTTACAAGATAACGTCAAATCATCTTCCAAAGAGGTTTTATCAACATATTCTATTAGTTGCTGAGAGATATGTGTAAAATATTCCACTCTGATAGTGGATTCAACAAATTCTACTTGTACTTCTGTCAATGTGTTTTTACGTGTATGTGTGTGTGTCCTTGTTAAGTTCACGGGAGTTTTGAACTATTACAACTTGTTAGTGACTTAAAACTCTATCGTTAAGTAGTAATTTTTATGCTACTAGTGGTGCATTATTTGAACTTTTTGTCTTAAAGTTTATTTGATGTTATATTAATATAGCTTCTTTATCATTCTTTTTGTTAGCATTAGCCTCCCATATCATTTTTCCAACCTTATACTCTAACGTTTCATGTCCTTATGTTTCAGGTATGTATCTTGTAAACAGCCCACATCTGGATGTTGTATATAATCTGAAATATTTCCTTGTTAACTGGAAATTTTAATCAATGTACAATTACTGTTCTTTCCCCTTTCCTAATACGTATTCTTTAATTTATTTTTTTAAAATTTTAATGTGCTATTTATTTTTGCCTTCCCTCCATTTTTTCCCTTGTTCAGTTTTGCCAAATGTTTTTCTCATTTCCAATTTTATTCTTTGTTAATTATCTCTATTGTATCTTTGTTTTCTATTTCATTGATTTTTTTTTTTGCTCTTCTCCATTATTTCCTTCCTCCTACTTTCTTGAGATTAATATTGCTACTCTTTTATTAGTATCTTAAGTTGTATGCTTAGCTCATTAATTTTCAACTTTTATTTTTCTCTACTATAAGCATTTAAGGCTAAGGATTTTTCTTAAAACATTACTTTTATTGCCTCCCACAAGTTTTATATGAAGTATTTTTATTTTCTGTCATTTCTTAGGGGTTTTTTGTTTTTGTTTTGTTTTTTTGCTGAGGAAGATTTGCCATGAGCTAACATCTGTGCCAGTCTTCCTCTATTTTGTATGTGGGTCGCTGCCACAGCATGGCCACCAATGAGTGGTGTAGGTCTGTGCCCAGGTACTGAACCTGGGCCACTAAAGTGGAGCATGCCAAACTTAACCACTAGACCATTGGGCTGACCCCCTCTTAGTATTTATTTTTAATATCCATTATGATTTTTTTCCTTGATTTATCAGTAATTTAGAAATTTATTTTAATTTCCAAATATTAAGAAAATTGTTACTTACCCTTTTGTCTTTAAGCGCTGACTACCTGCATTGTGCTCAGAGGTTTTAGCCAGAATGATATTCCATGGAAACTTGCTTCATCGTCTAGTATGTAATCAATTTTTTTTTGGTGAGGAAGATTGGCCCTGAGCTAACATCTGTTGCCAATCTTCCTCTTCCCCCTCTCCTTTGTTTTTCTCCCTAAAGCCCCAGTACATAGTTGTATATCCTAGTTGTAAGTTCTTCTAGTTCTTCTATATAGGATGCCACCACAGCATGGATTGATAAGCAGTGTGTAGGTCTGCACCCAGGATCTGAACTGGTGAAACCTGGGCTGCCAAAGCAGAGCATGCAAACTAACCTGTACACCACTGGGCCAGCCCCCCATAATCAATTTTCATAAACGCCTCATTTATAAAAGCTTGAGATGAATGCCTATTCTCTAATGTTGGATACAGAATTCCATATATGTCCATTAAATCAAGTTCACACCTATCTGTTCCAATCTTATAAAAAGTTTGCTTATTTTTTTCTGTCTGTTTTTCCTGTCAATAACAGGGAAAGGTATGGAATCTCTCACGATGATGGTGGTAGGCTTGTCAATTCACATATATTTTGAAGCCATTTTATTAGCTGCATACATATTTAGAATTGTTATATTCTCCTAATGAAACCAAACTTTTCTCATTGCAATTAGACCTTATGTATGTATTAGGCTTTTTGCCTTAAAATCTTTTCTTCTGATATTAACATAGCCACACCAGGTTTCTTTCACTGCAGACTGCCTGATAAAGCTTTCTCCACCCTTTCACTTTCAACCTGTATGTGTCTTTATACTTTAGATGTGTCTTTTGTAAATAACATTTATCTGAATGATCTATCAATTTGGAATCTCGTCACTCAACTGGTGAGGTAAGTCCGTTTACATTGATAATTATTGAAGTTCTTCCTACTGTATATTTTAGTTTTTCTTTGTCTCACTTGTCCCCTTCCTTTTTTCCTGTTTTCTTGCTCTTTATTGAGTTTTTGGTTTCTTTTTTTTCTTTCATGCATTTTTTTTCCATATATTGATTTGGAATTTATATACTCTCTCCATTCTGTTAGTGACCACCCTCAACATTTTACTATGCTTCCTTAACTGAACAAAGTGCCACACTAACCTACCCTGAACAATGAAACGACTTTAAAACACACTAGCATTGATCATCTCCTTCCCAACTTTCATACTATTAAATACTATATTCATTATTTTATTCAGATAATGTTTGTTTGGCTTGTTCAAGAATTTTTTCTTTTATTTCTGTGATTGGTTTTGCTTTTTCTTGAAAATAGTCTTTAGATTTTGGAGGTTTCATGAGAACAGATTTCTTGTCAGTAGGCTCCTTTTGGTTTTTTTAATCTTAAAATGTATTTTCTAGAATATATTTTCCATTGTTTACATCATTTTTAATTGTAAAGATATTTACATCATTTTTAATTGCTGTCAACAGAAGTATTATTGACGGTAGCTGATTCTTAATCCCTGCCAGAAATAGAAAAGCAAGTCACAAAAATCTTTAAATATTTGTAAATTAAAACCTAAAGAAGTAAAGTGGAAAAAATAGACTTTTATAGTAACAATTGTCATCTTTCATGTAAAAAGATGATTCACCTTTACTAGAGCTTGTGCTCTGAATTAGAATGATTTGTACAGCTCTAGCCCCATTACATGCCCTGTTTCCCAGGTGGCCACTGGCACACATTCCTGAGTTGGCTGAAGAAAATTATACTCATGGCTCTGAAACAGAGCCCAGGTAAATTGGCCCCATATGAACGCTGAAGCCATGGCCTTGGCCTCCTCAGCAGCATGTGCTGACCAACTGAGCCAACCAACTAAGTTAACCACCCTGATGGGCTATTCCCAGTAAAGGAAAAAGGCTGATTTTTATCCTTAACTTCAGCTATAATAATGATGCACACACAGAAATAGAGCGGATAAATGTAGACAGAAAGACTAAATCAGAAAAACACAATTTCCATCATCAATGTAATAACTGGTCCAGACAAAGATCACCATTAGATGCCAAAACCATTGGGTGAAATGTTTGGAGGTAACAAGATATTCACATAGTCTCTCATATCATCCTACAGATTACATATTAAATCAAAAAGAAAACTACATTTTACAATGGAGAGATTTCACATTCAAAACTTTAACCAATTGTGCAAATTTGACATCCCCAACTGTGAGAAACCTGATATCAGTTGCCTCAGTATAATGCAACAAGAAATACCAAAACATTTGCCAAAAACATTTAGCCTGATTCTAATCAGGAGGAAAAATATTTTTAAACTCCAGAATGTAAGACATTCTATAAGACAATAGGTTTATGCTCTTCAAAAGAAAGTCAATGTCATTAAAAACAAACAAGAAAAAGGTAAGTAGAGTGTTGTAGATTAAGAGACTTAAGTGACATAACAGCCAGATGTAATGCAAGAACTTTGATTGAATCTTGGATTTTAAAAAGCAGCAAGAAAAGACATTTCCCCAGTTGGATGTGGACAGTGCACTACGTAATGTTATTGAATCAATTTTTTAGGTGCAAGATTGGCATTGTAGTTATGTAGGAAAATGTCCTTTTCTTAGGAATTACAAGCCGAAATATTAAAAGGTGAAGTGGCCATGATGGTTGCAACTTAGAATAAGACAGAGAGAGAGAGATATGTGGTGGGTGGGGGGAGAGAAAGCAAATGTGACAAATGTTCACAATTCACTGAAGAATATATGTGTCCATTTTCTTTAGTCCTAAATTTTTCAAAATATAAAGTTGGGGAAAAATGTAGAAGATGACCCATTCTCTTCCCTTCCTTCACTAAACAATAAGTCTAATTCTGAAATGTAGCCTAAGAGATTTAGGTGGAAAACATTTCACAGCGAAGGCTGATAAACACTAAAATCAATGCCTACACAAGTCTAAAATCAATTTCTGGCCAATCTGGATGGTTGAACCTTTTTAAGCTAAGGACATTGTTAGCTAAGAATGTGTTTAAGTATGTACATTGTACCCTCTGGGAAGAAGTTGAGTATTTTAAGGTTGATTACAAGATTAATTTTTACCCTGAAAACTGGCAAGGATTTGGGGACAAATAAATATTTTACGAACATACAATATTGTGAAAGAATGAGGTGGTTACAAGGGAAATTATGAAACATAACACAAATTTAAAAGAATGCTGATTTCTAATTTTGTAAATTCTTTTTCATTTGCATTAAATACAAGCATAAAATAAGTCATTCATATAACTACCAAAAATAGCTGTAGTGATTAAAACAGCCAATGCTTTAAATAATGTACAAAAAATGTACCATTAGGGTACACAGCTTGAAAATATGAAAGCTTAAACAAGTAATCTTGCCTAGATATTGAATTATTTACATAATAAAGAAAAGACAATTGTTTTACCAAGTGATAATTTATCTGTGACACTTCTTAAATGGTTTACGGAGACATTTACTCAAGGCTTAAAAGAGACCATTTTAACCAGGAAATCTCTAAATCACCTAAGGAACTTTTGATTTTGTTTTTAAAGATTTCCAGGGTTGAAGATTTATCTTGTTAATTAACACTGTCATCATCAAGAGCTTCTTCCTTCTGTTTACACAAGTTATCCCTTGTTATGATTAACTATTTTTCTTACTTAAACTAAGCAGGTCAAAGGATGTACTGATATAGCACAGGCATACTACTCAACTCCAAGTTATTTCAACTGGCTCTAAAAGGATTCATCTTGGATTCTGTTTTCTCACTTCTCTATGTCTCTCTTGCAATGGAATGACTAACTGGTAGAGCTAGAAAGGACACTTAGACCATATAGCTCAGTGGTTTTCAATATGGGCTCTGAGACATCTTCATGATTTTCACAGACATCTCTCTCCTTCCCAACCAGCAACCCAGACAGCTTCCCAGAAAGCTGACATTTATAGTAAAGCCTTGAGGTCTATATTTGAGGCTCATGTACTCAGATATTCCCTTTTATTTGGTTCTTAATCTTTTCAATATTTTTTTTCTCTTTCTCTGTGGACCATTAATGCCAAAGTTTCTGAAAAAGCTATCAAATTTATAGACTGTAAAACTGGACATATGGATATTTCCAAAAACTTTATTGTTTTCAAGTGAAGTGCTGACCAAAAAGTAACGATGGTAAAATTTATTTAAAATTTATGTCCCAGATGTTGCAATTTGGTTATTTAGAATGTCTTGGATAAAAAGAACAAGAATAAAGAGTATCAAAAAGAAGAAAATTATAATTATGTTGCTTATCAGAAAGAAGATTTCAGAAAAAAATTTGTAATTGTTTTTATTTTCTTTATTTTAATTAATTTTGAATAAATAATAGAATCACAGAGTTCAAAAATTCAAACAGTATGAAAATGTCCACAGTGACAGCCTCCCTCCCAGCCTGGTCCTCTGTCCATCCAGTGCCCCACCCCTTTCACAACTTCAAACAGGGTAAGTGCCATAATTGTGTCTGTATGTCCTTCCAAAAAAAATTTATACGTACAAAAATAAAAAAATATATATGTATTTATCTATCCCCCTCCATTTTGCCCAAATGTAAATATTCCATATATGCTGCTCAGAAACTTTTTTTTTCACTCAATTTACCTTGGAATATTTACTGAATCTGGCACCTGGTATGTTCCTGGCACGCTTACAGGAAGCTATAAGAGAACTACACAAATATTCTAGCTCTAATTTTCATCAGAATAGTCTCACGGAAATTGTCGTAAACAAAGTCATCATTAATTGGACCATATTTCTCCATATGAACAACACTGTAATTGGGAGATTGCAACCCTGACCAAGGACCAACATCAAATAAATTATAATTATGACCAAACCACGTTATTAAGTCAAAGATAGAAAGGGAACCTTTACATTGTTAAATATCAATATAATTATTGCCCAAATATCATAGATTATATTCATATAAATACAAATTTCCAAATGATTATATAAGCCCCACTGCATGCAAATGGCTATTTACCTTTACCATAAATTTCACCTATCTATAAACATGTTCATGACAAATACATTTAGTGATGATTTTATCATCTTCTTAGAATTTTTAAGGGTTTTTTTTTTGGCATGATTTTGATGCCCAAATTCTCCCTTTTACAAAGTTACACGCTTTTTCTCCCTTGGTAAATCTGTAACATGCAGAAGAATTCAAAAATTATTTCACTGATACTATTCTTTTCAAAAATAACCATTGAAACATATACATATTTGAAGTCTTTTCAATGAGGACTTTAGTTCAAGAGTTTATAGAAAACTCCCGTTTTTAAACTGATCCTTTTATTCTTACTTTCCTTTGTCTTTGTCTCCTAAACAACTTCAAAGAGAGATTTAAAGGGAAAAAGGAGCCACAGGAGAGTCTTCAGGGGAGAGGATGTGAAAGGGGAGGGGCCAGACTCATGATCACCTGCTTTGGCCAAGGGGAGGGAAACACGTGGGAGGGGAGTTTTGCGATTTCCACTGTGGAAGATGTCTTTCTCCTCATTTTTTAAAACTGCTTGAATCACTGTGTAGCACCTTGGCCTGGTAGGAAAGCACCAAACAAAGGGACAAATATGGCTGAGCGATAAGAAAAATCTTTGGCAAAATGGAATCTATGAAGTTATAATCAGCAGGAATTGCCTGTTTAAAATCTGATCCTTGGCCACAAATGACTTACAGTTCTTAATTATTTTTGTCATTTCTGTTAACAATAACCCCAAAATTCAATCTCTACTCTAAAGATGCAGCAACATTAATTTTCACTCAAGAATAACCACTTTTGATTTAATGATGGTAAATGTGGCAGGAGGTGAGTGTTAGTGCTGTGTAGACATTCACCACAACAAGGGTCTTAAGAAAATTTCCTTTTTTTATGTATTCCCATCTCCCTTTCTGCTCCTCTTATACATCAGCTTTCAGACCTTGCTCCCCAAAAAGTTTGGTATCTTTACACTGCTTCTGGCCCTCCACAGGTCTTTACCCAGGACCACGCTCTCCCTGAAAGCTACGAGCTTCCAAAATGGCCAGCCCATCCCCTAATAACCAAACATAACCCACTTCTCCAGGGAAAGCTCATGATTTGGGGGTGATGTGTACTGACTGGAGAACTCAGAGCAGTCTGGAACGCAGAATGTGGAGCAAGTGAATGAGCCAAAAGCAAGAATGTCAATAGGACTGCACTTGTATTATTTCTACTATTATATGCTACCACTGATTGTAAAACATACCAACAATTTGGTTGGGAGGTTGAGTTCCTGACACAAAAGTCGGATGGGTGCTGATGACAGCAAACTTGGATTCCTGGCACTTCATCCTTAATGGGACAGTGACACAAAGGTAATCTCTTCACTGTGCCACTTGTGCAGATAAGTGTTGGGTGTCGTTCTTAGCTACATAGCCTTGAGTCTGATTCTCAGCCCTCTCAAAGATTCTCTCTAATACTATTCCATACATCTGTGGTTTTGGTAAACTATCCAAGGTGAATTCTATTGTTTGTAACTAAAACCTCTGATTAATAAGCTCTTCTTCACAGGGTTGTGAAACTCAAATGAGATATGGTAAATGATTAGTTAACGTAGGTTGGCATTATGACAAACTTTTAAACTTGTGTTTAAAAGAAAGGATAATATTTAGTTGTATTAACCACAGTTGACTCTATAACTTATTTCACTTTTATTGAACAGCCTTTCTGAATAGCATCTTATATAATTTGTGGGCATTTGGAAATAATGAACGGTAGCTAAATATGTATTACATTATTAATTTTACTATGAAGATCCTGACCTAAAAGATATTTAAAACCCTTCACTAAAGCAAATTTCTAATCAAAGCAATTTTCATCATGGATTTATTAGTACTTGGCAATCCCTGCAATGTTATCCATCCAAGTCTCTGAGATATAAGACTGTGAGGACCTTAAGGGCAGGCATTATGTACCATTCATTATTGTACCAGCTCTGGGCCTGACATATAGTAGATATGCAATAAATGTTCATTCAAATAAACTAAACTATAACCAGAAGGCCAGTAACCTAAATGTTGTATCAATTTCCTTCACTTTAGTAGAGGCATTCCATATATGTGTGGGAAAAGCTTGCACTGGTCATTTGGTGTTTCATTTTATTTCCTGGTAGACATATTAAAAATTCCAAATTGATGAGTAACCTCTCTAATCCTATACAATGTAAGAACCATAGATACAATAGCTATATTATTTTACTTGAAAAACATTTCTTTTAAGCCAAACAAACCCTAACCGTATCCCTCTCCCATTGGGCTAATTAAGAGGTAATTATACATGTGTAACATGTACGGCAACTAAAGAAGAAGGTCTTTATCTGCAGACCATTATTGTTTGCATTTACTTAGACATACTAGCAAGAAGGCAGAAATGCGCTTGTGATCATTACTGAAAAATCAAGTTTATTTCTCCTTGGTTGTTGCATGGTGATTCAAGTACAAGCTAACAAAATGGGAGAACAGAGAGGAATGCTGATTCCTCTGTGAAATGACCATCCTTACATAAAAACTCTGTTCCAAGGGCCCGTCTGTGCAAATTTTTCAGAAGTGCATTTGGATGAAATTCTCAGTAGATGCTCCTTGATGATCTCAATCATAAAGCTACCAAGTCTCTGGGTTGGGAAGTATTGTGATTCTCTCTTCCTCGATGCCCTCATTTAGTCATGGAAACTGATCCAAAAGTAATGAACCACCATACACGGATTTGGGTTAAATACCTTACTTTAAAGATTATTTGATCTGATCATGAAGAAGAAAGCTTAACTTTATTTCAAACTTTTGCCTTTGCAATTTTTTCCCAAGTAGAATTACAGTTCCTACCATGCAGCCAGGGTGTAAACACTTGCTATCTTTAACCTCTCAAACAACAGGAGGATTCTGGTGTTTACTTCCATAAGGTATGCAGCAGGATGCAGAATGTTTCTGACTAAACTCATGTAGGTATGGAATACTTAAATATAAGGACAGATTAAAGATTAGGATTTTTCCCTCTGAAAAAGTAAATGCTAAAAGGAAGTTTTTTTGAAATGAATAAAATCATGTAAATGAACACAGATCAAGCCTCCAAATGTGACATTACTAACTGCTATAGACTGTGTTCCCCCAAAATTCACATTGAAACCTAATCTCCAGTGTGATGGTATCTAGAGGTGGGACCTTTTGGGGGTGATTAGATCATGAAGGCAGAGCCCTCATGAGCGGGATTAGAGCTCTTATAAAAGAGACCCCAGAGAGCTCCCTCACTCCTTCCTTCGGCCGTGTGAGGACACAGGCAGAAGAAGGTCATCTCTGAAGCAGGAAGCAAGCCCTTATCAGACACAGCTCTACCAGCACCTTGATGTTGGACTTTCCAGCATCCAGAACTGGGAGAAATAAATTTCTCCTGTTTAAAAGCCACTATCTATGGTGTTCTATTATAGTGGCCCAAAGTGACTAAGATACCAATCTTGTATCTTTTCCTTATAAACTCAAAGTTTTTTGGACAAATAAAAGGATACACAACTCTAACATAGTTAGATGAACAAAAGGCTCTTAGATGGAAAAACTTCCTCCTTAATAGTCTCTCCTTTACCTGTTCTACTAAAAATTGAGTGGAGAACCAGTCCCAGGAAAGGCTCAAAATCATTAAATATTCACACTGCAGTGAAAATTACTGTATTTCCTTTATTCTAAGATGCTCTTTTTTCATATTTTGAACTTTTATAATCAGGGTACATTTATAATTTATATGTACTTTTAATATGTAGTGTTTTTTCTCCAAAAACCAAATGCTTCAACTTCCCTCACCACCAGCTAAATAGAACTGAGCACCAAACCCTCTTCCCATTGCTCGTAACCAAAGCACAGGTTCCCATGGTGCATCTGACTGGTGAAGCCCAGGTGCATCCTCAGTGCAAGGGAGGCTGCTGGGAATTTCAGTTCTGACTTTAATAATACTAAGGCTATCCTCAAAACTTGGGGATTTTCCCAAACAGAGAATGACTAAACAAAAGATGATGGATAAGCACAAATAGACAAATGTCCAATAAATAGTGACAGGGCAGGACTCACTGTACTCATTGCTCAGACAGATTATGTGAAGTCACTAAGATCACAATCAGGATATGGCAGACTTCCCAGGACATTCTTTTCCTGATTGAAAGTCAAAGTATCCCAAATTAATACTTCTGAAGAGATTATCTACACACTCGATAACCAAAGGAAAAATTTTAGCACTTATAGGCAAAACTGTTTTCAGATCCAGGAACTGTGCTCTAACCCAAAGGCAGAGAAAACTATCAATATCTGAGGATGTCATCACAATTACACATGACACCACTGCAACACCTCAGCCTCTGCAGAAGACTTCAAAATAGGGAGTCTAAGAAGTTGGATAAAGGAAGGATTCTGAACTGCAATCAGTTGGATATTTCAGATGGCTGTGGCATATTTGATCCTTGTAGACAACCAGAACTTCAGTATTCGTGTGTGCAGGAATTTTATGTGCTCTACTTAGAACGTGAATTGCAAATCGGCAGGAATCTTGTGTTCACACCGTTTCAATGGGCATTGGTTATAATTTTTTCTTGGCAGAGAAGGAAAAAATAAAGCCTGTCTCAGCTGTCACTTCTTCTACTCTCCAGCCCTTTTTCCGCATGTCCCAGTTTGCAGGTGTGTTTTTGCAGAACCATTTTTAAAACTGACAACAATAACAAAACATGTCAATGGCTGATATGCTGAGAGAGGATTTCCATACTGCTGCAGCTTTGGTGACGCCCTGACACATACAGACAGGACAGGCACCTTTCGTGTCTGAGCATTAAATCATAAGATCTCAGAGTAGAACAGGCCTCAAAACAATGGAACTCAGTTATGCCTGTCAGACAAAGAAGACTACAAAAATATAAAAGTAGATTTGGGGTCTCTCTGTTCATTAATTGTGGCTACCATTGTTTTCCAAATGACTTAAAGGGCAAATGCATTTTTCATTCACACCAGGAACCTAGAATACAAAATACAAATTAAATTTTTAAAAAATCTCTCTCTAATAAATATTGGTAAAACTAGCAAAGGGTACTTTTGGGCATGTAGTAATTAAGGGGTCTGAGTGACTTTAAAGGACTTTTATGCTGAGGTTCTAAATGCAGACATATGGAAATCTAAGTCAAAATTCCTCTTAGTACCATAATGAAGAGGATTGGTCCACATTATACAGAAAAGCTGTTTTGTTCATCCATATTGGCTAGTTCTTACTGCAGAACAATTATATTGACACTAAACTGGAGTCTATAAATAATCACTCAGGTAACTATCTGTGATTATCAATGTCAAATCTCCTGCAAAAGTTACTCCTTGTTGTATCAGCAGGTCATCTAAAGAGATAAAAATTGCAGAGTGAGCAAGCACTAAAGATCCTAAAAAAGAAAAGCATTCAATTATCTGTGATTTAAGTGACTAGGGGTTACTTAACAGTTTCCTCAAACTATTAAATTTTTTCTCAATCTAACAGATTTTTTAAAAAAACACAAAACTAATACAATTCAAAATGTTTCATATAAATTTAAAAAAATAAGCAGAATTTGCATCAAGGCATTGGATTTGGCCTCTTTATTCTGACTTCATGAAAAACAGTTCTAGATTAAACTAGAATATTAAAATTGCCAACGAGAAATTGGTGTGCTTAGATATCACTCTCTATTTTATCTTGAAAAGTCGATTTCCTTTGTGCCCTCCACTTCTGGCATTTTTCACTCTACCTTAATTCTGATTTCATTGTAGGCACCCCACTCAGAAGAGTAACAGTGGCAGTGATTTACTGAAATTTGTGAAGGTCAAAGTGAGGTAAAAAAGTAGATGAGGGGGCTGGCCCTGTGGCCGAGTGGTTAAGTTCGTGCGCTCCGCTGCAGGCGGCCCAGTGTTTCGTTGGTTCGAATCCTGGGCGCGGACATGGCACTGCTCGTCAGACCACGCTGAGGCAGCGTCCCACATGCCACAACTAGAAGAACCCACAACGAAGAATACACAACTATGTACCGGGGGGCTTTGGGGAGAAAAAGGAAAAAATAAAATCTTTAAAAAAAAAAAAAAAGTAGATGAGAAGGGAAAGTGCAACCTCTATTCTAGCAGTAATTTGATTGAACTGTTTTGGTTTTTTAGTTTTTACAACAGAAATGGTACTAGATGCTGGGCAAAGCCTATAATGTGTTTAGAATCTGTAAGTGGAACTCCTCTGTACTCCATGCAGCCTTTCCATGAGTCCTGGAAGTTGAGGTAGCCCAAATGGATCTTCTGCTCTTACCACCTTCTTTAAATTCACTGGCAAAGGAGTGAAATGTGTTGAGGTTAGGAAACCCTTTTTATTATCATTTTTATCTTTTGGTAAAAAAAAAAAATATCCCACATTTCACAAAGAATTCAGAATGGGGACTTGGAGTAGAGAAAGAACATACATTATGTCCATTATCACTAGCTTATTAAAATAGAGTAACACCGAGAGCTAAGCCAAAGAAGCAAAGAATTCCCAACCACCATGGATTTCTTTCTTCCTGCAGAGTTTCTAATGTTCTTACATTTCATTTTTGTGCCCTTATTTTACTTTTTGGTCATTAAAAATATTGGGCTAAACTCCACTGGTAAACCACAGTCTAGGCTTTTTGCCACTCTAAGATTTAATAAAAAGAAACTATCTTACTCATAGTAGAAAAGAAAATAGTCTTTACTCTTATTTATTCTATGGGAATATTGCTAGTGAGCTGTCAAGATTTTATAACCAATGAAGAACAAAGAATTGCACTAGATGAAATTCAGAACATGAGTAGAGGCAGAATACACAATCAAGGAGTTAACAGTGTTTATCTCTGGGAGGAGAGAATATGTATTTTTACTTCCTTTTTGTTAGTAGCAATTTCTAATTTTTCAACAAAAGGCATAGATTGCTTTTGTAAAAATAAATAAACAATAAAAGTCTGTTTAATTTTGAAAACACATAGCCAGACCTTAGTCCACAACAGAATTGCAAAGGTCCCTATTCTTTTACTCAAACCTATGATCTTGCAGGATGACCAAGATTTAGGAGAAACTTTTCACAAATATAGAAAGATCAGCGGGAAGTGAATATAGTGCAGTGGTTGAAAGGCATGGGTTTTGAGGTCAGACAGACTAATTTGGGAAGTATAGCTTTGCCTCTTACTCTGTGCATTTAGTCAAGTTTCCTAAGCTCTCTCAACTTTGGTCTCCTCCATTGTCAAATGGAGCTAACGATACCTCCCTACAAAGTTCAAGGTTGTTGTGAGGATTAAATGAGAAAATATAGTACAAGTACTGCAACATAATATATGCTTAATAAATAATAAAAATAATAATTTAATAGTAATGACAATAATAACCACAACATTATCTAAAATATGTAGTCCACACTATGTATCAGGCCCTATTCTAAATGCATTCATGATTTCCCTCATTGGAATGAGACAACTCTCTATGAAGTAGGTCATGCTATTTTCCCATTTTATACTTGAAGCAGCTGAGATACAGAGGGCTCTCAGGAACACAAAGTCCTGAGTTCATAACCACTATGCTGCATGGTGTCTCTTAAGATTGTCATTCTGGGTAGTGGCCAACAATAATCTGTATTTACTGATTTGTTCATAGAAATCATTTGGGATAATGTGTATAGTATTTTAGAAGCTCAGAAGTTTAGAACTCTTCTGGCTCTAAATTTTATGTTAATTGAAACATACTTTCAAAGGCTATCAATGAGGAGTAATAAAAACGGAAGTTAATTGGAAAGTCTGAAGCTGTGATTGATCCCCTAGAGCGTATGCTGGCCTTTCTTCCGAGAGCATTTGGGAGTGAGGTTTGTCCTAATTAAGGACCCCAGCATCCTAGGAGCTATTCCATGGCCTCTCCATATGGCATGGCGGGAAACCAGCCTTGGTCCCCTAAACAATTTTTTCTTCTCTTCAGAGTCCTAGAATGCTTTGACATCCTGAATAGTGATTCCTCTTACAAGAGATATAGTAAGAAAGATAAATAATAAGGCTTCCAGAAAAATCTGTTTTTCTTGAGGATAAATGACAATGTCCTGTTTTCTTTAGAATTTGCACTTTCCTTTTTCTAAGAAAAAACAACCTCTCACATAATATTCTAAATCATGATCCCAGAGCTTTCTCACTTAAATTCTGGTGAAATATTAAGGAAAATAATCCTATTACATTAAGAAGAACTTAAGTAAGATATTTTTTACTGTGAATACAGAGAGTTAGTTTCTTTTTCTTGGATTGCATGAGGACTATAGTCATCCTTCGTATCAAACGAGTGCATTTATCTGCTGCTTCTCCCTATAATGCAGAGCCTAATTTCAAGTTTTCTGCAAGTATACCTAATTTATTTATAAGGGCCTCAAGACAGTTTGTATCCACATCAGAGAGCAGTATAATAATAATCACTTATGGCAAGAAATTCTTTTGTAAGTTGCAAAACATGAATGCTTTGTTTTCATTTACTCCTCTCTCCCGGGACCTAGATGGTGATTGAATTCATAAGCTTATTCTAGCCTCTGGGCAAGCTTCATGCTGATTTATAAGGTGTGGAACTTTTAGTCAGTTCTGTTCTTTAGGAAGTTATTAATCAAAATCTAGAAGAAGATGGCTTAGACTGTGGTCAGAACTCCTGGATTCTAGTTGTAACTCTGCCATTATCAAGGTCATTAGTCTTGGATGACTTTACATTTCTGGGCCTCAGTTTTCTCGACTGTAAAATAAAAAGCTCAGACAAATGATTTTCCACGAGCCATTTTCAGTTCTAAAATTCTATGGTTTTTAAGAGATGTTTAGTTTTGCATATTTTAGTTCCTAAAGTGAGAAAATTGGAAAGCCATCCTGACTCATCAAAAGCACGTAAACATTAAATTTTAACTGTCCAGAACACAATAGTCACACATTATCAGTAATGATTATTTGTTTTCTTTCATGCTCATTGCCCCAGGCATAGCACCTGGAAAATATTGTCTATATAATTGCATTAGAGCAATATATTATTCAGATGGACACACATCAAAAAGTTTATTTATGGTGCATAAATTGTGAAAGGAAACCACTTCCTAGCCTCAGCTTTCATCAATCTTTCATTTTTAACTAATCATGTAGTCATTCATTGAGTAAACATTCAATAAGCATTTCTTCGGCACTTATGTGTCTTATGATGTAGCAGACATTTTACTATTTACATTAACTGTTTAATTCTCCCAGAAATTCTGAGGAGTAGAAAACTGAGTATTAGAGAAGTTACGTCTGGTTGAAAGACGAAGAGTTGATATGTGGTAGGGTCAAAATTTAAACTCAGATTTTTTGGACACATGCCAAGTATTTCTGTTTGTCCTCCAAACCCATTCTCCATTCCTTCCACCCTGCCCCCATTCACAAGGCTGACCTGTATGATTACATCAATGTGCCAATAGGGAAGTCCACAAAGAGATACTAGGGAAAGAAGGGAGCAGGGACAGATAAGGTCTTTACGTCCTTGCCTCCTTCCCTTCAGGTTCATCTAGGGCTGGCTGTGTCCCTTCGCCATAGCTCAGTGCTCCACTTAAGTTGGCCTTCCCTACACAATTCTTCCCTCCAGGTTATGGTCACACTCCTTACTGTAGTGGGTCTAGTAGTGGTAACAGGTATGGGGTACTACATTTCACTTATGATTTCCTACATTCTGCCCTTGCAGTGGGAGAGAGTCCCTTTTTAAGCCTTTCTCAGATTATCCTAATTTGAACGTATCATCTCTTTCTTGCTGGGACCCTGACTAATACAGTTACCAAATCTCTTTCTACCATGCCATGCCATTCCACACGTTAGGACAGAACAATATCTGATTTGATCAAGTATTTGAGACCAGATATCCTTCAATAAATGACAATGAAAGCTAGTATTTGAAAGACATTACCATTGTTCTCCTCCTGTATTTCTGTTATCAATTAAAAATTAAAATGAAATCCGCAAATATATAGGATTCAAGGATAATCAAGATTCTGTTATTGCCTCAGGACATTTTGCATCAGAATGATTGAAACAAACAAATTTAACCTAGAGAGGACTAAATAATTGACCCACTCTCAGCTCCCACCACTAGAGGAAAATAGTCTTGACATGCTATGCCTGCAACTGCCCACACTTCAAAGGTCTAGGATTAAGTTTGAAAGAGAATTACAACAGAGGAGGAATTACGTGACATCACAAATGTTAGTTATTTTATGTTGCCTGGAGGTTGACATTTAACTCTAATTTTTTTGTCTCAGAATCTCCTCTATCTGAAAAAAAAGGAGTAGGAGGAATTTCTGCTGATTCTACCAAATAGGCAGATTTCTAGGACTATAGATGTTATTATATGTTAGCTAAGGAAGATACCTACACACCAACCTCCTGGTTTGAGTCAAGTGGGTAATGCTCCACAAAGTGCTAGAATTTCTTGGCCTGAAGCAAGCAAGGGCTGATTAATCTAAATGTTAGTGCAGTAACAGAAAAGACATGCTGAAGCATTGAAAAAGAAGTCTCTAGACTGTGCGTCCCTAACCTGAGGTCTTTTGACCTGGCATTTTAAGTCTTGGTTTCTGGGAGTCTTTGGAACCACTGAAATGTGTGAGAAAGTTTGTGTGCATGTGCTTTTGACTGGAGAAAGACTCCATGGCATTAATCAGAGTCTCAAAGAAACTCAAGAACCCAGGTTAATGGGGGAAAATGGGTGATATGTCTGCTTCATTGGCTAGACCCAAAAACAGAGATTAGTAGACAAGATTACTTAAACATTATTCTGATTCCATAAACTAATCAGGCAACCTTCTGATTTTTGCTTTAATTTCCCACATAGAGTTTTGGAAAGATACATATCTTAACATCAATTATTGCTTTAGCTAAAAAATCAGTTTCATGGATTTGAAATAGATCTTTTATGTCCTTCTTCTCAAGGTTTGAATTTCCTTGAATAAGTTATTGATTGAATTTCCAGACCTATTGGACTGGAGGACTGAACCCAGGAACAACAACAAAATAATCTCTGATGTCTTTCAGCTCTTTTCTGACCATCAACTATAACCACACAACGACAAGACTCTCACTACCACAGATTTAACCTGGCGTTTTAATATGCCAATATTGAATATCAAAAAAAGCTCACATATTCTGTTACTTTTTTCCTTATACATTTATTACTTTTTTCTCACCAGGGCAGCAGCAATGAGCAATTTAGTGACTATAACATAAATTTTTTTTCATTTGAAAAATAGATGTCCTGAGGATATAATAAAGAATAACATTTGTTTAGAGGGAACAAGGTAATAATTGTTCCTTTCTATCCAGACTTCATTTTTTGTGCTATGTGGTAGGATGTAATAATGTATTTGATCAGCTTTGTCCCCAAAGAGTTATTGATGTGATTTTTTAAGGTTATATTTTTCTATTATTATGTTCATATAAAGGTGTACCCTCTTCAAAGGAAATATGCTAGAAAGAAATCCATTATGATGCTGTAATGAATGTCCTTCACCAAATGCCAGATAGAGAGTTAAGGCTATAACTCCAATTCTCTTATTCATGTTGGAAAAGATTTTGTAACTCTAGTTCTCGTCACAAGATGCTCAGGAGAGCTGCCTTTTAGCAACATTATACCTCAAAGGGCAATCCTTCTTAGTTCCCTCTATAGCCCCCAAGTTTCTTTCAAACTCTCTCAAAATCATTACCCATGCTTTCCAAGGCATTGGCTATTTATTGATCTTTATCATACTTGGGATCCCTCTACCATTTGACACTAATCACTCCCTTCTCCAAACTCTCTAACTCTTTGGTCACTATTTAACAGCTGAGACTATCCTCTCTTGGTCTCTTCATACCTCTCTGCTCATTCCCCATCATCTCCATTACTGACTACTTTGTGCCTCAGCCCTCCTCTAAAATATCATGTTCTCCACGAGTCCATCCTTGATAATTTTCTCATTGAGAAATTTCATCCACCACTTATATGTGGCAACACCCAGATCAGTATCTTCATGCCAGGCCACTCTGCTGAATACCTAGATCCAGTGCATCTAAATACTAACAAGGAATACTAACTTCAGATTTACCTGCTCAAAGTGGAAGTCATTATCCTCCCCACTTTCCCCTTAGCCAAACTAGTTTGTCCTTCTGTAATCCCTCCTTAGCCTAATATTGCCACCATCTACCCAAGCATTCAAGCCAGAGGTGACTGACTCTCTCTGAGGCTTTCCACAAGTAATAACATTTGAGCTTCATCTTCATGAATAAATAGAAATGTACCAGTTTGAAAAGAGCATGAAAGAGCATTCCAAGAATGAAACAAGATTTTCAAAAAGTCATTGAGTTGAGCATTTTTCTTTAGGTATTCTTTAACTTAAAGTTCATTAAAAAATTAAGGACAAAGATAGGGGAAAAAGTCATTGGGTCATGAAACAGCATGAGGTGTTTAGAGACTGATAAGAAACTATATTGGGCTGGATTATAGAGGGTACAGTAGAAATTGGCAGGAAATGAAATAGAAGTAAACTGGGGTCAGATTGTAAAGGATCTTGTGTATCATGCTAAGGCTCTGCCATTTATTCTATAAGCAATAGGAGGTCTCCTATGATTCTCAGAAAACTGTCTTTTTTAGCAACACCTTGTGGCCTTCAGATTGCTTCTAGTGGCTTCCAAATTCTCATAAGATCTGTCCTGAGCCATTCTTGGGAAACATAACATTAAGGAGTCATTCAGTATTTGTTGCTCGAGTTTCATAGGAGCTACAATAACACAGTACTACCCTTATAATCTTCTTACTAAGAACATTGTAGTGAACATTTATCGTATTAGATAGCCATCATCCACTTCCCCATCTTTTGGAAACCAAAACTCAGTTTCCCATTGAGGATCACCTCTCTTCCACTGAAGTCTGTGTCCTTCAAATGGAGGTGACTCTTTGTCTAGCTCCTGTACCCTTTCCCCCACCAAATGGGCCATTTCATCACTCTGGACATAGTAACTCGTCAGGGATACACATGACTCAATTAAGACAAATGATAGGTCCAAATATTTTGTTTGGACTATTTAGAGAGATGCTATATTTTCTATTGAATTTGAACTTGGGAAGATGTTAAGATTGGAGCAATGGAAACCAGCTTATCCCCACAAAAAGCCTGAGCATGAAGTCAACATGGAATAAAACCAAAGCAAGAGATATTCACAGCTGTATGCTGAGTGCGGTGGGAGACACAATGTAGTAAATGCATGGTCCCTACCTTCAATAAGCTTAAAATATATCTGAGAAAACACAATAATAACTATAAGAGTAATACTCAAGTAAAAGAAGAAAAGAGAGAAACTACTCTCTCCTATTTACACTACAAGGAGTCAAGAAAATAAGACAGCAGTGTTTGTTTCTTTTCTGTTGAGACAAGCAGGAGAGCCTGCCACGCTTCCCAGACTTGAGAAAGGGGAGTATGAAGGAGTACAAATTAGGTATTTTGGCCTTCATTTGTCTCTGAAGTTTTTTACTTCGCTTTCTCCCTAGTAGCTCACATTCCTAAATATTAATGGGTAAACATATTCTTCCCCCTCACCCTGCTCTGGCTTTAGCGTAAATTGTCTTACAATCACATTTTTCTGTAGCAAAGAAGAGGTGTTGGCTTACTAATTTTTAGAAAGATTGACAGGTACAGAAAGTTAGACTGAGAAATGCTCACATGATCAGAGTGTAATTCAGGGATAGCAATGGAAGAAAGACCTTGAAGAATGGAGAAAGAACTTAAAGGAATTTGGGCTGACCAGAGTGAAAAACACCAGTAAGTAAAACTATCCAGGTACGGAGAAAGCACCAAGAGAAGAGATATTATTTATATATTTTTTTAATCATGCTGAGTGGAATCTAAACGAAGGGAAAAAATATACATGAGAAGTTCCAAAGAGAGTTGTTTTGAAGTGAACCAAAGGAGCAAACCTGAGACCAAAGCACAGAGCTGAAGATCATAGGGCTGAAACTGCCTCATCCTGTAAAGGCCCCAGCACTGTTTCTATCTGGCTCATGCTGGATCTAGTAATGAGGCCATCTGCTTGTGATGCGTGCTCTGTGTGTAGCTTATGCCCAGAAATCTCCACACCTTCCAGCAAAGTCATTTTTACACTGTACTTGACAGACAGAGCATGTGTTTGTGCTAAAAACACTGCAGGAAAGGGGTATTGGGAGGAATCAGAAAAGCCTTGACCTTGGAAGAAGACAGCCATGAGCTCTAAGGAGGTAGTATAAAAAAGTAGGGGTAGTAGAATGCCGAGGAACCTACGAGAAGCAATTCCTTAGATTCATATTATACCATGATAGGCAAGAACATCTGTTTGGAATAGCTTGGGGAAAGACAAAGTACGGTGGCCTCCTTCTTTGTTTTTTAAATAACTATTTTCTTCAGTATTTAGCTAAAAACATTAAAGCCAAAAATGACTGAAAATTTTAGTGGGGACCCCACTGCCAACTGGATAAAGTCCAAATTACCTATCATGATCCTTTACAACCTGACCCCACCTCACTTTGCCACCAAACTCATTTCTTGCCATTTACTATAATACACACTCAGATTTTTGACAATCCACAAATGTGGCATATCCTTTAATGCCTCCACACCATTGAAAGTGTAGTTTGCACTGCTCAAAATACAATTTTCAAACTTTTCCAAATGGATCAAAGAAAGGTGAATTTGCCCATATCACACAAATTTAGAATGTATGACATGATAATAAGACACTAGAGATGAAAAAAGAATCAAAAGAAATGATCATAAAGTTTGAAGGCAGATGCTTAGGCAAGAGATCACACGCCATGTTTTCCTGCAGTATTTCCTTTATTTCAAAAACTGGTCTTTGGTGTGATGACATTAGCCTAAATGAAGGGATATTTTAAGAAATATCCCAAAGAAATTTGTCCTTTGTCATGTTTAGTCTGAGGATCTTACGAAGGACACTATCTGTTATATTATTCAAGGTTCGACTGACAAGGATCCTCAGCAGAAAGTTCTTTCTGGTCTTCAGCATCAGGAATAATTGTGCTTCACTTGGAAAACTGAATTTATTTTGCTGTATAGAAACTACGGCCCTCATGAATGGCCATAGTTAGATCTCTGCATTAGCAACTAGAAAAGTTAAAAGCAAATTTGGGGCCCATCCTTTTGAGTATATAGGAACTCTATGGTAGGAATCAGCAAACTTTTTATAAAGGGCCAGATAGTAAATATTTTTATCTCTACAGGCCATATTGACTCTATCACAACCAGTCAACTCCGCCATTGTAGTGTGAAATCAGCCATAGACAACACACAAGCAAATGGGTGTGGCCGTGTTCCAATAAAACTTTGTTTACAAAATCAGGCAGTGGGCTATATTTAGCCCTCAGCTGTAGTTTGCTGACCTTGCTCTATGACATGCTTTTGTAACAAAGTGTCAATCGTGATTCTGTTTAATTCCTTTAACTTACTTTTCTCCTTGTTCTTTCTTACTCCCCTATTTGTGTTATATGGCTATGGCTCATGTAATTGTGCTGCCTTTTGGGTATTTTCTGAAACCAAGTAAGTAATAAATACTTAAATAAAAATTTTAAAATTAACTGGTTATAGGCTTACTTTGTGGTTATATTCAAGTAAGAAAGGACAATTGCCCAAGTTAATAGAGCAACGAAACACATCAGATGGAATAAATTATATTAAGAAATATAATAATTAGAAAGTAATAGTTTATTTTCAATGTTTTCCTCTGGGTATACATCTGAAAAAAAAAGGCAGAGAAAGCCCAAGTGGAGAAGGAGGTCAAAAGAAGAGAGGATACGAGTAGGTAAGAAAGTAGGGAGGCACTGGAGGTTGACAGTAGACCATTTTTCTTCTGATTCTTTATTTCTAAGGTAGTGACATTTATAGCTTTCTGGCTATTACTAGTGTATTTTTATATTTCATGAAATCTATTTATAACAGTGTTGTGCTCCAAACGTTTACCCCCATTGTGTCTTTGTTCACTCATCTCTGTCCTAAACCCCTTAAAATTAATTCACTCAATGCACATTAAATATTAATAAACACTGACATTATCATATGCCAGGTACTCTTCCAGGAACCAAGTATATGTCAGCAAAGAAAAGAGACAATGTCCCTACTCTTATTCACAGTGGAGAGAAACAACGGATAAATAAACAAATAAATAAGTCTGGGGGAAAAGGGGTATAGCGGAATAAAAGCAGAGCAAGAGGATAGAGAGCTATGGAACAGTTATTTTATATGGAGGTAGACACCTGAATGAAGGACTGGAGCAAGCCATAGAGGCACCTGAGGGAAGAGAAGCCTAAGAGAGGGAACAGAAAGTGCAAAATTCAAAGGCTCTGAGGTAGGAACGTGCCTGGCATTTTTAAAATAACATGGAAACCAGAGAGGCTGGAGTAGAGTGAGCAAGGGGCAGAGTGGTAGGCAGTGAAGTCAAAGAGAGAAGAGAGGATTGGATCTCATAGAGCCTCAAAAGGGCCCTGTTGGACTTTGGATTTTATTCTGTGGGATATGGAAAAACCAATAGAAGTTGTTGACCAGAGAAGTAACATGATCTGACTTGTATTTCAGAAAGAGCTCCATGACTGCTACATAGAGAGTATACAGTAGGGACAAAGGAGAAAACAGAAAGACCAGTTAAGAGACTTGAAATTATCCAGGCAAGAGAGGATAGTGCCTGGACTAGAGTGATAGTGGAAGAGGTCATTTGTATTTATCTGAAAGAATGTTCTGACAGAGTTTACTGACTAACTGGATGTGGGAGTATTAGAAAAAGAAAGAAGTCAAAAATGACTCCAAGGTTTTTGATCAGGGAAAATGGAGGAATGAATTTGCCACTTATCAAGATGCAGAATACTAGGAAGTAACAGGGCTGGGGAGAAAAATCAGGTATTCATTTTAAACTTGTTAAGTTTGAAGTGGCTAATCAGACATCCAAGTAGAGATGTTAGTTATCTGAGTCTAGAGTTCAGGGAAGAGGTATAAACTAGAAATATAAATTTGGGCATAGTCAACATATAGATGATATTTAAAGCCATGGACTGGAGGAGATCATCATGGGAGTGAATGCAGTTAGAGAAATTAAGAATTCTGAAAACTAAAAACTGGAGTGCTCCAACTTCAGGAGGCTTGGGATGAATATGAGGAATTTAGCAAGGGAGAATAAAAGACAGTGGCCAGTGAAACAGGAAGAAAATGAGGGAACAGTAGACTCTTGGAAATCAAATGTAGAAATGTTTCAAAAATAAAGATGTAATCACCTGTGTCAAGTGAAGCTGATAGGTCAAGGAAGATAATAACTGAGTATTGATCTCTGATTTTGGCAACATAAAAGTCATTTATCTGTTTCATAGAGTGGTGATGGATAAAAGCCTGTTTGAAGTCAATTTAAGAATGGGAAAAGATAAATTGGAGATAATGGGAATGGAAATTTTCGTTAGGAGTTCTGCTCTTCAAAAGAGAAGCAGAGAAATGGACAGTAGCTAGAGGGGGACAACAACCATAGAACTCAATATAAAGATAGCTTATATAGAGTAAATACGAAAGTAGGCCATATGGGAAAAATTTTTTGCCATCCTCTGTGCTCAACCTCCTCTCGTTTCATTCTTGTCTCTCTCCTTTTCTCTCCATGAAATGAATTCTACCCTCCTCCATACCAACCTGGATATCCAAGGTCCTGAATGGCTTCCCTATGCTCCACTCTATCAAAGCTCTCAGGAATAAAGAGATGAGCCCATTCCACTGAGCGGCTGATAAGGCTACAGAGATCTCCACTGGCATATGCTTTGTATTTTTGATACTGATCAGTAATTCTCAACAAAAATGATGGATTCAAAATAATGATCTCTAAACTCTATCACAGCTCTGCCACCACCTATACCTTCCCCCCTCAACCACACTATAAAATACTATAAGATGAATGACATCACTAATTTGGAAACCAGACAAAAAATGAAAAGGTATTTTGGATCACAGATATTCTTTTCACACTATTGTAACATTCTGGAGTTTGTTCTGAAAAGTGCATCAGTATTGGAAGCAACCAAGATGCCCTTCAGTAGGTGAATGGATAAATAAATTATGGTACATGCAGACAATGGGATATTATTCAGCACTAAAAAGAAATGAGCCATCAAGCCCAGAAAAGACATGGAGGAAGTTTAAATGCATATTACTAAATGAAGTAAACCAATCTGAAAAGGCTATATATTATATGATTCCAACTATATGGCATTCTGGAAAAGGCAAGATTATGGAGATAATACAAAGATCAGTAGTTTCCATGAGTGAGGTTGAGGGAGATATCAATTGGCAGAGCATTGAGAATTTTTAGGGCAGTGAAAATACTCTATATGATATTATAATGATGAATATATGTCATCACACATTTGTCCAAACCCATAGAATATACAACACCAAAAGTGAACCCTAAGGTAAACCTATGGCTCTGGGTTATAATGATGTGTCATTGTAAGTTCACCCTCGGTAAAAAATGTACCATTCTGGGGAGTAACATTGATAATAGGGGAGGCTATGCATGTGTGGGGGCAGGCGGAATATGAGAAATCTCTGTACCTTCCTCTCAATTTTATTTAAACCTAAAACTGCTGTAAAAAAAACAAAGGTTTTTAAAAATAAAAGTATATCAATAATAAGAGACACAAGAGAACTGATGTTGACTTTGGGTTTAACTTTTTAACTTCATGTGTATTTATTTATTAAACATTCCTGACACATACTATATGTAGCCACTGTGCTAAGCACTGTGGGGAGACAAGAGGAGAAAACAGAATGGAAGAGACAAGAATGACTACAGTCAAAAGAGATTACTTTACTCCCCTTTAGCTCTGATGATAGTTAATTTTAGAACTTTAGCTATTCCTAAATCATAATTGTTTGCATCAACTAAGTGTTTTTAATATAAGCCACTTTAATAAGCTTCTGAATTTGGAAAAGCAAAGGGAAATCCTCTATGGTCACTTTCGCACCTATATAGGCATGGTAACAAAGAAAAGGTGTTGACAAGTAAAGTTGAAATATTTTTTAACTCCTGCCATTCTACCTGATTTTGTGGTAACATCTGAATCTGTATAGGGAGGGGTGTTTAAACATCAACTTTAATAAAAATTAGTAATTCAGAGGAAAATTCAAGTGGAATAGCTATAATCTGACAATAGGCAGGTTCTCCTAAGGTCAGATTAGCACCTAAAGATGAAGTGAAATGCTGATACATATACACTACACTATACACTGATATACAGTGTATACACTGATACAAATACACTATACTATACCCAAATCAAAACATGCCACTGTTTTTATTTTTAAGTGGTCAGCCTTCTAAAACAACCAACAAAGTCATTTGCAACTTTTTAATGTGGGCTTTGATTACGCTCTGCTTTTGATTATGGTATTTTCTCTATTATATTTTCATTTGTCAAAATCAAGACACTTTATATACCTGATTTAAATTAGGTAAATGCAATCTCATTCAAGGCCCTCTTCCCCAGACTGAACTGGAGTGCTCCAATGCACATTAAAATGTAAGAAAAAGTAGAAAATGAAAAAAATCTTGATTAATGAAATAAAACTTTATCACAGTTATACCTCAAATAGGAGTGTATGTCTTATCAATTTTAATTTTTAATAATTAATAGGGTCTACAGAGAAAAAGCATTAAGTAAGCTCTGCTTAATTTTTTATCTGAGGTTATTTACCCTTTCAGAGAAAGACTGTAAATAAAAACGGGAAAGCTAATAGGAAATATTTCATAAGGGGCAGAATTATTCCAAAGTAGATAATTTAAGAACTACCTCCTCCCAATCAGCCAATATTTACTGACTGAGTAGGAACTCAGGCCTCCTAGGAGACTCCTGAGAGCATAAGGAAGAACCCTGCCTTCAAGGAGCTTACATTCTGATCCAGATGACAAAACTTTCCTATCCAGCGTGCTACTTCCAAATAATAGGCACTGTGATGAAATGACATTCATTATATCACTTTTCTGCTCAGCCTCCTCCAGCAACTATTTTCTAACACACCAAATCCAGATGTCTTCTCTTGTCCATTTAAGACCTAAATGTTCTCCCACTGTTACCTCACAACCATGACTGATTGATTTCAGGACTGCTTTCTTAATTAAGCAAATCTTTTTAGTAATACACACACATACACAAGATGCTTGCCCCCTGACCATCTGGGGTGGAGGATGCTGCGCATGGGGGATGGGAAGATGGGAAGGGATCTGGCAAGCATCCCTCTCACTCTCAGGTGTGAGTGAAGTCTAAGAAGCAATCACTCCAATGTAGCTAACAAAGAACAAGAACCATACCCCTAAGCAATGGCCAGCAAACGAGAATGGGAAGATGGGAACAAGTAGACTTGCAAGGGATAAAGGCTTTTAAGGTGTCACTACAAGCTCATATTAGGGAAGGAGCCATGAAGGTTACCCTGTTTCAAATGGGAAACACTGCCTCTCCCCTTGCCATCCCTTTAGACTCCTAGTTCTCATTTTCCCTGCCATTGCATGTGATGCCCAGAAATCACCACCTCCAGGAACGTCCTCAACTCCACTCTGATACTCGACTATGTCCCTTGCACTATTTTTGTCAGCCACTTCAGCATACATGTCTGCCTCCACAATGCGACTGTAGGCGACTGGTGAGCAACGGCACTATCCTACGTAAATTTTTCACATCTGCTCCAACATATAGGAACAGTTTGTGCTGAAAGAATCCCTGCTGAATGTATGAATTACAGGCATTTTAGCCCCCAGCACCCATGTTATAAGAGTTATGAATGTGAATTGCCTGGATAATGGTTGTTTTCTTTACCTCTTTTGCTGGTGAGATATGTGATTTATTTTCTTACATCATACCATTGATGTTTTGTAAAGTTGAATGAAGTTCCCCCTTGTTCTGCAGCTCCTTGATGTATTTCATAGTGAAGAACTTTAGTCATTTTCCCTGGCCAGTAGTATTAAATATTCGGGTTGCACAATTCATATTTTGTGAGTAATTGCTTCTTGGCTATTTGTTCAGTTTCATCGTGGTGATGACAATTTATAACACGAGGAAGCTCTCTATAAAGCACTTTGAAGGAGAAAAGCTGTTCCTGATTTTACATAATTCACATGTGCTGATTTTAGATGCATCGTAATATATTAATAGCCCATTCAATTATAGCGTTCAAAGACATTTTTCTTAATGAAATTTTAATTTTATTAATTCCAAATGCACAATAATTGGGACAAAGAATGGGTTGAATTGTGACTGTATTTGAGAATCTCAATCTTCATGGTCAGATTATATCTATGTCTTCAAAGTCCCTAGAATCATTCACTCTACAATGGACATGTAAAATGTGTACAGACACTCCCTGTCATTGTCAAAGCTGGCCACTGCTCTGCTCTCCAAGAGAAAATACTTCGACTTAGGTTAAGATACTTTCTGAAATTAGAAGTAAAGGAATGTTAACCTCAAAACATCCTACAATGCAGACTTTTTATTGGATCAGATTCATGTTTTTCCCTATAAATCTTCCTAAAATAATGAGCTTTTATTTTATGGTTAAACATCATTTCAGTTTAAGTTCCTTGGTTTGGGTTTTTTTTTTTTTTTTTTTTTTTTACTTTCAGTCAATGTATTATGTCTAGTAGCTTTTTTAAAATCCAATTTTTTGGTACTAAAGTTGGAGTCTCTAACTCCTTTTGAAACCTCATAATTGTTTGCTCTTCAATGCATCATTTATATAGAAGTAGGCAGACGTTAGTTTTTCTCCCATCTTTACCTCATGTAACTAGAATCTCATCCTACAAAACAAAATAAAGCGATTATGATGATGGCCATTTTGCTTCTGCTTTCTTTTTTCCATTTGAAACCCCAAAATAGATAAGCTCTAATTCTGTTTCTTTCTGACCTGGATAAGCTCAAAAACCATTGCTTTTCTTTTCATTGTTTTTATTATATGGTACTGCCATCTATGGGTCCTACTCACAGAATAATTTTGGTTTGAGGTTTAAAGAGATTAAGGCTTTGGAACCTAAAAGACCATCTAGTCCTCACTTCTTATTTATAGATAAGAAATTCAAGACTCTAAATTGCTAAATAACTTCAATATAGGCACATGGGTGATCACAACAGAAGCTGAATTATCACCTATACTTAATATCTTATACCTGTACAAGTGATTTTAAATTTGAATTTTCTGTACCTCTTTTACAACTTGAACAGGCAAAATATCTTTCATTCTTCACATTTGAAGATGTATTGCTTTTAAAAGTGAGACAAAGAAGAGCTATTTTAAATATATAAACAACCAACCACCTAAGCACCCCTATTTTAATTATTTAATTTGCATATTTGTTTTGAGGATTTTCTTAAAGAATAAAGGAAGATCTTTCGGTATTAAGAAAGTTTTGAAACTCACTATGCTAAGAAAATATTTGCATACAAAACTTAGGTAAGTGCTATTTAAAGATCAAAGGAATAAGAATTCAATACAATTCTTAATTTCTTTGTAGAATCTCCAAACGCGAGGGGATTAAGGGAAGAAAACAAAAGTTGTAACTTTATTTCTGAGAGTAACTGCAAAAATATTTTGAAAGTTTTGTAGCAAGAAATTCCAGTGAGAAAAACACAAATTTTATATTTCTTCCCAAAAAGTTCAAATTTGGAGTATAATGATTTTTTAATCTTTTTCTTTTATATTCAGTTTAACATGTCAACACTTTATTAATTATTTTTGCAACAATTCACATGAATGACATTGATCTTTGGTTTCCTTTTTATTCAGCCTTGGAAGGTCTGGGAGTCAAGGTTATGCTAGCTTCTTAAAATAAGTTGGGGAACCTTTATCTTTTTCTATGCTGCACAACAGTTTAAATGGTAGTGGAAGTGCACATAATGTTATTCCAAAGCCTGCCCTCATTTTAGGTCATCATGCTGCTTTTCCTTCAGCTTCTCAGAGATATTGCCAAATTGTTACTATACCATGAATATGTTTTGAGTTCTATGCAAGAAGTTTTTGTTTTGTTTTGTTTTACAGCTTTATTGAAGTATAATTTATATATAAAAAGCTTCATATATTTAATGTATACAATTTGATGAGTTTGGACATACGTATACAACCACAATATCATCACTACTATCAAAGTTATAAACATATCCACCACTTCCAAAAGTTTCTTTGCGTCCCTTTGGGGCTTTTTTCATTTGGTTTTGTTTTTTTCTTGTGGTAAGAACATTTAGGATGAGACCTACCCTCTTAAAAAAATTTTTAAGTGCACATACACTTTTTTTTCTGACATGAATGCTATTTACTATTTACCAGTTGTGTTAACTTAGTGCAATGACTCTGAGATCTTAGCAATTTCCAAAAATCATATCAGATAATCATTATTTAGCAACAAAAACTAGAAGTTAAAGTTCATATCTTCAAAACTGAAAATGATAGTGGATCAGCCCACAATCTCCCACCTACCTACTGATTCTCCCAGACCTATTTTGGACTAATTCTTTCAGTTCACTGTGAAACAAGGTAATTAGGTGGTAGGTAACTATTTATTCAGAAAGAATAATAACTGAGGTTAGTTGAGCTATTGAACAAGTCATAGTAAAAAGTACATTATTTCTTTTTATAACTGTCTTCTAAGGAGATTCACAGTCATTTTAACGATCTTTTGCAGGATGCAGAGAGAATTGATTTATTTCAAGACACTTCTTTGCTGTGGAAGCAAAAACCAAAAAAAGCTTATAACGAATGTCCATTGTAAATAGGAAAATAAATCATTTCTCAATTCTCCCTGTGTAAAATGTGCTTGTTCTCATTTACTAATCACTTTATAAATATGGTAGGAATTAAAGTAAAATTGTTTCCAAAACTGTTGCACATCCTGCCAGCACTTACTGAAGATTTAATAACAAAAATAACTATAACATTTACAGTGTGCTTACTATGTGCCAGAGAGTTTGAGTCCTGAGTTCAAGTTCTTACAACAATATTATAAATTTACTATATACAGAGTTGTGGGTTAGATGCTACAAGAATTACAAGTATGAGTAATATCCAGTCTCATTGACAAGTACTACTGGACAAAGTTCTTGGAAGAGATATCTTTTGAGATTGAACTTTAAAAGCACAGGTAGCATCTGAACAAAAGTAGGGTCCAGAAGTAAATATCAGAAAGAAAACAAATAAAAGACAAGGAAGTAAGAAATTTCAGATGTGTTCAAGTAATAAATATCAAGTTACCTCTTTTGGCAAGAGCTCCAGTTAACATTAACTTTCAAGAGAAAACCTAAAAAGTCGAATTAGAAACATAGTGTGGAAAGTCTCACATATCAGAGTAAAACTGTGACTGACTTGGATACAGAAGGTAACTAGAAAGTTCTATGAGCCCTGACGTGGAAAACTAGGTGACAAATAATTAACTAGAGGGAGTAGAACAATTAAGGAGACTATTTAATACTTTAAAGTGCTTGGGATGGAATGAAGATATAAACCAGAATAATAGTGGAGGGAAAAAAATAAGCAGATACTTATGAGAAACATTGTGATGATGGAATATCCTATGACAGCATTTATTGACTGGATGTTGGAAAGAGGAAGGAGTCAAATATAGCTCATAGGTTTGAGTCAGAATGACTTGGAAAATGATACTGTTGTTAGAATTAAGGAAATCAGGGGGGCACATCTAGATAGGACAATTAGAAGTTTCTGGTGACAATATTGAATTTAAAGCACCAAAACATATTAAAATGGAAGTCCACAGAAGGCAGGTGGAAGTACAAATCTGGAGGTCAGGGCTGGAGAAGGTCATCTGACTTGTTTCCACATTGAAGAGATCATTGGAAATCATAGGAGTAGTTGGAGTTGGAATTTCTTGGCAATAAGAGGGTCAATGAAAGGACAGTTGGAAAATTCTTATTTCAAGGACCACGGAAATAACGATAACTAAAGAAGGCATAAAGAGGATTTCAGATGGGTAAGAAGAGAAACAGGAAAAATACTATACAACCAAAAAGAGGAAAAAGTTTCAAAGAGGAGATTGTCAATGGTTGTCAGATGTTTCAGGCAAGGGGAAGACATTAAGGACCTGGAACAAACTGCAGATTATATTACAGGAGATTATCAGTGATCCTTGACAGAAGATTTTTATTAAAGAGACCTCCACAAAAATGTTAATTTTTACCAACAATGCCTTTTATCAAGTGTTGATTGCATTATTTGTTCTCAGTTACTCATTTCTTCCCCAATTTTGCCATTCTCTTCAGTAGGATGAAGGTACTTCCAACCCCACTGACTTCGTTCTTGGCCTTGTGATTCATTTTGGTCAAAAGAATGTGAGCAGACTTATGCCACCTCCTAGCAGAGGGAGAGACTGTGCTCGTGTGGTTAGCCTCTGCCTCTCTTGTGTTCTGCCTTCTGCCATGAGAATAGCATGACCCACATAGGGGATGTTCTTTCAACCTGGGTCCTGGAAGAGGAAGATGGATGGAGCTAAGCCCAGCTGAGCCTAGCCAATACAGCTCAGTCGACTTGCTGCTCTCTCGTAACATAAGTTAGAAATAAATATTTGTCTTGTAAGCCTTTGAGATATTGGGGTTGTTTGTTTCCACAGCAAAAGCTGACTAATACACCAACTATTAGAAAACAAACTATTTGAAATTTGTAGAATCTTTGGAAGCGTTGCTGTGTGAAGTTCCTTGAGGCACACAAATTAAAAATAATCCACCTTAATCATTGTCATAAACCTGAATCAAAGTTTGAAATAAAAATCATTCCTCCTAGCCTTTGGTCATTCATTTAAGTAATTTGTATCTACATGTGAATCTTTGTAAAGTACCTCTAATAATGTGATATACAAGGTATAAAGCATACTTTCAGTTAATCTGTCTCCATGGGCTCTTTAATAGCCACACAGACACACTCTCCCAGAAGTTGGATTTATTGTGGAAAGTATTTTCCCCTCCCTGTTATTGTTGGAAAAAGTTGCATCAATTCTGGTCTGTTCAGAACTCAACAATCTGTACTGCCAATTGTGCTATTACAGTGTCTCTTAAGATTTCCTTCACTGTTCCTTTATACTCAGCACTCCTTTGTGATTTATGAGTTGTTTTATGGCATTGTAATGTCACCCCTGACATATAGTTGCAATGCACTAAATTACCCTGATTTAAATAAACAGCTTACCATGTGAATATATTGACATATTTTTAAATGTGGTATTTTTCCCCTTGATTTGGCCTGAAAAATCAACGGCATAAAAATTAAAACACAGTGCCTTAGCTTATATTGTGCACAGTTTCTCCCTTGCTACTCCTATTTGTAATATTACTAGAAATAAAAATTGTGTGTTTTTGAAAAAAAGATAGCGTATTGCTTTAAAACATGAGGGTTTCTTTCATTTATCATCAAAATATTTCCAAAATCATATGGATGATTATATAAGAATATTGATAATTCAGCTCTTTATGTTCCACGTCAAATAATAAAGCTGCAAAAGATATTTACAGTAAGTAGCCAACAAATGTACACTATTTTCCTTTTAAATATTATTAGGGCAGTGCTGTCTGGTCAAAGCATGTGGCTGATAGTAATCTGTTACATCTGAAAAAGAAGGAGATTGAAAACATGCCCCTAAATGTGCTGTTATCTTGAATGCAGAAGTCACATCTGTTACACTATTGACCCAAGTAGGAGGCAGAAGACAGCACGATGGGGGCAGCTATAAAGTCCAGGGGGATACAAAGAGGCTGGTATAGAAACATTAGTGAAAAGATGAGAGGGACGAAATAAAAAATAACTCAACATCTTCCAAGACCAGGCAAACTGAGGAGGGAAAGCTCTCAATGTTGGAAATGCATTAAGAGATTTGCTTTGAGAAATATTTTAATAAAAGGAAATTTGGATTCTTAGAAAATAGTACCTGTCCAAAGGCTCTTTTCCCTGCTTTTATTACTTAAAATGTTTAGTTCTCATTACTCATTAGTACTACCTGCCTAATTATGTTCTCAGGAGTATATTTAATTACAGTTTCCACGTTCAGTGATTTGGTTATTAAATCAATATACTATGACATCATTATGTTTCTACTGGAGCACACTCAAAAAGTATAACCCATTCAGCCCTTGAATTTTCCTTTTTTCCCTCTTAGAATGCTCCCTTTGGATCAATGTGGGAAAATATGGCATTTCAATTCCACTGTAATTTCTTCCTTCAGGAATAAAGCACCTGTAAGTTAGCCTTTAACTACGAGCCCATCCACTCTCTTTGAGCCTTGACAGAGGTATCCCTGAGCTCTGAATCTCAAATGACTAAGTGGAAGTGGTACTTCATGAGCATCTATCTCAACTCAACCTCCAAATTCGGCTCTTAGTTCCACTGTGGAAGCTGAGGACGACAGGAAATTTTTGACCTTAGAAGTCCATTTTCTCAAATATCTCCACATATCAACAAAGCTAATGCTTTGTTTCTCCCTACGCTTTTTCTTCAAGAAACCTTATAATCTAGGTATTGTAAGAGACCAAACATTAAATTTCTTAATAGAAACTATAAAATGTAACAATACAACATATTTCCTGGTATTTTTCTCCAACAAAATTTTGGAAACTATAAACAACAATAACAACAAAGAACTCATCTCAGGACATTCTCCAAGGACCTACCTCAGGAAGTAGTAGGGTAATTAGCAGATCAAGTTAAAGTGTCAACCCATTTCATCAGGTTACATAAAATTTTATTCATTAATTTCAATATACTATCCTCAGTGAAAATGCATACAAAAAGACAAAATATGCATTTTTCCCTATCCTTAATGAGTTTAAATATTTAAGCTCAAATATTAAGTACATTCATATGTAAATGATCAAATTATCAACACAAAAATCAAATTGAAAATGCTTTATTTCTTTACGTGTTAGAATTAGAGCAGTTTATGACATACCTTCTTACATTCTTACGTCTTTTCCTCTGCTTCAATTAGTTCCTAAGATCCAAAATTTTCTTTCTTGAAGGCATAGCTTCAGAGTTTATAAGATTTTATATAAAATAATGATATTGCTTGTGATCAAAGACATATGTTATATTTTCAGGTTCTTAGATGCTGATAAGTTTTAGGCTTATTTAACATCAATATTTTAATAAAACGTATAAGCAGAGGACATACTTCAGCTTAACTTCAAGTCAACAAGGCAGCATTTGTGTCAGGTGTTGTCATAACCATTTTCAGATGAGAAATTGTAACTCAGTGATTGTTTGAAAAAATCTTACCCTAGGTTAAAATTAGAAGAGGGTAGCACCGCCCAGGTTTGGCTCTTTTTGCCACATCACCTTTGCCCCCCGATCTGGTTCTATCTAAAGATCCAGTTTCATCCCTTGACCTTCCTTCTCACTTCCTGCCTCACCTCTACTCTCCAAACACATGACCATCTGGCCATACCAAACTGCTTGGCACCTCTGCGCCTTTTCCCTGACTGTTCCTGGATTTCTTACTCCACTTATGCTTGCTTGAAAACTCCTAAATAATTTCGAAAAAAATCTTGGCTCAAAGTCACCATCTCTCAGGAGAGCTTCCATGAACTCCCTCTCACATTTTGCACCTAGCACCCTACATTGTAGTTTGTCTTCCTTCTCCTCCCTGCCCCCGAACCTCCTCCCACATTGTGAGCTCCTAGAGGACAGGGACTAAGATTACTCAACTCTGAATCTGCAATATTTAACTGTTGAACACATCATTGGCCCTAACTGAAATTTGTTAAATTAGGGCTTCAACTGTGGACAACAATCATTAGTGGCTACACTGCAGAGCCATCCTTGACAACCAGCTGGTGATTCAGTTTTATTTTCAAGCAGGGTCTGTATAAACAGCAAGTGAATATGACAGAAGATGATGTTTCCAGAGGGGGAAAATTAGACATGTTCTATATCCTTAATGATTTGATAGTATTTTGGATGATCTGTTCCCCAACTGTAAATAAGAGAAAAGCATGTGTCTCCTTAAACTTTTCTATTCTCACAAAATAAGAATGGTGTCAATAGATGACTGGCTCTGCCATACAATGAATGCCAGAAAGGATTACAGGTCAATTCTTCCAAAGTCAGCATTTTAACCAGTTTAGAGCATATACTTTCATATGGCAAGGCATCTTATTTGTTTATCTATGTATTCATGTTTATATTAGTTATCTATTGCTGTATTTAAAAATTACCCCAAAATTTAGCGGCTTAAAACAAGAAAGTTTCTGAGGGTCAGGAATGCAGGAACAGCTGACTTGGGTGGATGTAGTCTCTCTCTAGGTAGAGTCAAGCTGTTGGCCAGGGTGGCAGACATCTCAAATCTCAACTGGAACTGCAAAATTGACTTTCAAACTCTCACAAGGTTGGTGGCAGGCCTCAGTTCCTCACTGGCTGTTAGCTGAAAGCTTCAATTTCTTGCTATTTGGACCTCTCCCTAAAGCTCTGAAAACAGGGCAGCTTCCTGCTCCCAGAGGTAGAGAAATGAGAGAGAGCTGGAGAGAGAGACACAGAGAGAGAGAGAGAGAGAGAGAGAGAAAGAGAGAGAGAGAGAGAGAGGGAGAGAGAGAGAGCACGTGCAGGAGAGAGTGTGCAAAATGGAAACCACAGTGGTTTTTATAACCTAATCTTGAAAGTGACATCCATTATTTCTGCCATTTCCAATTTGTTGGAACTGAGTCAATAAATCCAATCCATACTCAGCAGGGAGAAATTAAAAACGGCATGAATAAAGGAAAAAGGCATCATTGGGGACCATCTTAGAGGTTACTATGTTACAAGTTTATCCTGGAGGATTCACCAAGAGGACACATTGTTTAAAACTCAATGTATTTTGGAGATCTACAAAGTTTCTATAGCCAAGCTGGACTTCTGGTTACACCTATTTTAATTTTATCCAGGTTAAAATTATTTCAGTCATGCTTTACGTTATTGAAATTTGAGTTCTAAATTGTTAGTTACTGCATATTTTAGACTAAGTCCTAAATCAGTTTGTTTAAAGACTCTTAATACTGACTCTAAGGGCTTCAATTCAAGTATAATTTTATGTCATATTGTCATATAAGTATTAAGGAACTTCTATTGCACCCAGCTTGGCTAAATTATTAAAGATATGCTTCCATAATTAACTGACAAAATAGACCAGCCATATTCCAAGTCTTGGCAAGGAAATACAATCTCAAATTATCTGCATGCAACATTTTAGCTCAGCTGAGAGAAATCACATTTTTGGATGACTGACTAAAGTATATGCAGTCCATTTGTTCCTCTAAATACTCCAAAATAGTGTTTCTCAAGTGTGGTTCATATACCTCTTGTATCATCAAATACTCCCAGAGTAATTATCTAAAATGCAAAGTCTAGGATTTTACTTCCAAACTACTGAGTCAGAATCTCTAGTGGGCTGAGGAGGTATACGGATGAGAAAAATTTATGAATCTACACTTAAAAGAACTACCTACAACCTTTGCTACATTAGGCTAGATCATCAAAGAATGATCATATTGGTCTCATAGAGAACAGATTCTGTTGATTTATATTCTAACATCACTGCTATTTTCCTACATTGATGAACCTTATAAGAAATCAACCTATGAGACTCAACATTGTATGTATTTAAGAATGTTGGTTGAGCACATAGTTCATTATATTATACCATATCTTTTCCCTAAGGCTCCACAGGAAAATTTTCTCACTGGTCTTAGTAGATATAATTCCCAAATGAACGTCTTGATTCTACGTTATGGTCATGAATCTTGTCACCAATCCTTTTTCTCTCTCCAATTGATCACTAGAAAGGTCAAAGCCAAATCTGTAGCCCATCTCTGACCAGCACACAAAACTTCAGAGCTTGAACTTCATATACTATTCTCATTCCTGCCTTTATTTTACTTGGTTGGCTTTCATTTCCTTTGTCTCATTTTTTCTAAAATAATTTTAATTTACTTAATATTGCTGGATTTTATGCCTCATTGTAAGTTTATTTAAAGACTTACTGAAATAGGGTGAGATATAAATGACTTAAAGACATGAGCATTTTGAATGAATGAATGAGGAAAGCATATACACAATGATTTTTTAATTTACCTTTCTCAACTCATTGTTTCCTTCCTTCCTTCCTTCCTTTTTTTCTTTCTTCTTTATTTTTATCAAGTCCCTGAGCCCAACATCCAAGTACCTTACTTATCCTGAACCTTTCTTAAGAAATATTAGTGTGGAAGTACATTCACCGTGGGATTTCCCATCTATATCATTTCCCCTCAAACTTTGTACTTCTTTTCCTTATAAAAGCAATCTCACCAAATTATAGAAGAAAGAGGAATTATTTTTTAAGTCACTCAAGATCCAACCAGTTAAACACAACTATTATTTTTGTTTTGGTGTCTTTCCTTCCAGGCATATTTTGTCAATCTCCAGCACTTGTCAATTTTACACAGCAAATATTTTCTTAGGGTTAACTATGTGCTAGTCATTGTGTTACACACTGAGATGCAAAGATAAAGACAAAGTGGTAGCCTTCAGGCAGCTCTCAATCTAGCAAATGACAGCAACAGGTAAATACACAATGTGATACAAGGGGATAAATGTGTAGAGATCTGTAGGCATCCATGAGCACGTAACCCTTCAGCTAGGAGCTCTGTTCTTGTCATGTGGTGTTTGGGAATGAATATTGACCCCCACAGGGTAACAATTTTTGTACCATCACCAAGAGACAATACTATCTTGTCTTCTCTACCCAGTGACTATGAATTTGGTAATTTTGTGACTTTGTGAACTCAAAGCACAACCACACTTGTTTGAAAAGCCCACACTCTGCTCCCCAACCATATGCCATGGCATGGACTGAGAACCAGGCAACTTTTTCTAATTCTTCCACTCATTGGGGATTTTTTTGGTAATTATCACAGGCACTGCTTGTGTCAGGGACAGCTCTGGTGTTACTGAAGTGTTTGCTCTAGGGCAGTGGTTCTCAAAATTTAATTCACATTGAAATCACCCAGGGAACCTTTATAAACCTTGAATGTCCCAACTGAACTACATGCCAATCAAATCAGAATCTCTGGAGGTGAGACTCAGGCATCAGTATGTAAAAAAAAAACTCCATGTGATTACACTGTACACCAAAGTTTAAGGAAGTGTTCTAAAGCACTGCTTCTCAAACTTGAACCACATAAGAATTCCCTGGGGAGGTCTTTTGAAATACTGATTTCCTGTTCCTATGCTGACTAATTATATTATAATCTCTGGGATGGGTGCTAGGGAATGAGTATCTTTTAAAACTCTCTGGGTTATTCTATGTGACCCATATAAGAAGCACTGTTCTTGCAAGAGGATGAGAAGATAAGCCAGTGACTGGGAGAAAATATTTGCGAAAGACATATCTGAGAAAGGACTGTTATCCAAATTATACAAAGAACTCTTATAACTCAACAAAAAGAAGTCAAATAACCCAATTAAAAAGTGGGACAAAGACCTGAACAGACACCTCACCAAAGAAGATATACAAATGGCATATAGGCATACGGAAAGATGCTCAGCACCATGTCATTAGGGAATTACAAATTAAAACAAGGAAATACCATAACACACTATTAGAATGGTCAAAATCCACAACACTGACAATACCAAATGCTGATGAGGATGTGGAGTAACAGGGACTCCCATTCATTGCTGGTGGGAATACAAAATGGTACAGCTACTTTGGAAGACAGTTTGGCAGTTTCTTCCAAACTAAACATACTCTTACCATATGCAGCAATCACACTCCTTGTTATTTACCCAAATGAGTTGAAAACATACTCATACAAAAACCTGCACATGGGTATTTATAGCAGCCTTATTCATAACTGCCAAAACTTGGAAGAAATCAAGATGTCTTCAGCAGGTGAATATATAAATAAACTGTGGATAATGGAATATTATTCAGCACTAAAAAGAAATGAGCTAGGGGCCACCCCAGTGGTGTAGTGGTTAAGTCCGTGTGCTCCACTTTGGTGGCCCAGTGTTCATGGGTTTGGATCCCAGGCACCAACCCACACACTGCTTGTCAAGGCATGCTGTGGTGGCGTCCCACATACAAAATAGAGGAAGGTTGGCACAGATGCTAGCTCATGGACAATCTTCCTCAAGCAAAAAGAGAAAGATTGGCAACAGATGTTAGCTCAGGCCCAATCTTCCTCATCAAAAAAAAAGAAAAAGAAATGAGCCATCAAGCCGTGAAAAGACATAGAGGAAACTTAAATTCATATTACTAAGCAAAAGAAGCCAATCTGAAAAGGTTGCATACTGAATGATTCCAACTATATGATACCCTGGAAAAGGCAAAAATATGGAGACAGTAAAAATATTACTGGTTACCAGGGGTAAGCAGGGAAGGAGGAATGAATAGGTGGAGCACAGAGGACTTTTAGGCAGTGAAACTTCTCTGTACGATACTACAATGGTGGATACCTGTCATTATACATTTGTCCAAACCCATAGAATATATGGCATCAAGAATGAACTCTAATGTAAACTATAGACTTTGAGTGATGATGATGTGTCAATGTAGGTTTATGGACTATAACAAATGTACCAGTCTGGTGCAGGATGTTGATAGTGCAGGAAGCTGTGTGTATGTAGAGGCAGGGGATATCTGGGAACTCTATACTTTCCACTCAATTTTGCTATGAACCCAAACTGCTTCAAAAAAAAATTCTATTAAAAAATAAAAAGCACTGTTCTTGACCTAAACTATTCAAAGTGTGCACTGGCATTGTAAGCATCACCTGGAGCTTGTTAGTGCAAATTCACGGGTCCCATCTTAGACCTATTGACTCAGAGTCTCTGGAAACTGTTTTAACAAGCACCCACCCTGCTGGTTATTCTAATGCTAGAGTAGTCCTTCACAAACTTCAATGTGCAAGAATGACTAGGCATCTTGTTAAAATGAAGATTTTGATTCAGTAAATTGGGGGTGAGGACAGAGATTCTGCATTTCAAACAAATTCCCACATGATGCCCAGATGCTGCTGGTCCATGGACCATCATCTGAGTAACAAGGCTAGAGCAAAGCAATGGCATCAAGCATTCTATCCATGTTCCATTCTCTCTCCTCCTGCCCCCTACTCCCAACACAGACACCCTATAACAATGCCTCAAGATTGGTGTACCATAAGAGAAAGGAAAGGGAGCTGTCTACCTTGAGTGCAGGCAATAAGGGAGCGTCTACAAGGAATTTTAAAACAATCAGAAACGTGACAAAAATTAGCTTATCTTTTTTATCATCATATGTTGACAATTCTAAACAATATCAGGGATAAAATATTACTCCCACCAGGAGTCTGTGTATCACTTACACCACTCAATCCATCTCTCCTCGTTATACCTCCCTTCTGCAATGGACATATGGATTTACAGAAATAGAGCCACACAAAGTCAGAAAGCTTGACCACTCCTAATCCCAGAGAAGCCAGATTTCTCCTTGTATCAGAGTAAATCCCTTACCTTTCCCCTGCCCATTTGCTCAATAACAATGCAAAGAAACATATTAAGAAAACTGCTAATGTCGTGCATTTGTCTGGGGTAAATCAGGAAAACTGAGATAGAGTTAATTAGAATTAGAGATAATTCTCTGTCCAGCTCTGAAACCAGCCACTATTTAAACTTAATGAGGCTGGAGGAGGAGAGGGAGGAAGGGGGGGAGGCAGAAAACAAGGAGGAGTAAGCTCCTATAAAGACTTTGGTTGAAGTAAAGACATATCACCTTTAAAGGATCAAGTGACCAACACCCCTTTCAGGAAAAGATGGTCCAGTACATCTCAAAGTGTGGCTCCTCACACCTGCATCACATGTAGATTCCTGGGCCCCACCCAGACTTGCTGAATCCAGATCAATAAACATGATGTAGAGAAATCTGCATTATTAACAAACATCCCAGAAGATTCACATGCTCAAAATACGTTTGTAAAACACTGATTTAGAGGAAAGCTGAGTTCCAGGAAGTTCTATGACGCCAAGTCATAGCTCTCTTTTCAACCATCTGGAAAAACAAAGCTTGAGTCCCTGACGGTTGAGTGAGACAGAAGCTCCAGCTGCCCTGCATGGGACTCAGCACAGCAGTGTCCTTCCCAGGACTGAAGGAGAAGGCTTCACATCATTCACGGAGAACATTTACTGAATTGGACCCAGGCAAGACCCAATCAGCTTGCAAGATACCAGGAGAATCAGTCCTGGGAATTTGTTGCTCTGTCTGCTGCAATGCAGTCTTTGAAGATGTTGCTGATTTAGAAAACACGCTTTCTCCAAGACTCTCAGGAAACATTTCTTTCTTGGATTGTAAAGAGTGGTCCATCTTCTGAACAATTAGATGGTTTTTATCTTTGGTGTAATCGAATTGCTAAGCTAATCAGACTTCTTTATATACATTGGCCAATAGAACATTTAGAATCTAATCTGTGGCTTATGCCCATCAAAAGCGTAGGATTTAATAGTGTGCATTTCTGATTTAGTTTCAGTCCTGACTCTTTTCATGATCCTGCTCTTTTTTCCCCCTTGCCTCTTTCACCTACTTCCAATTTGTTATCTTTCTACCTTTATGTACCCTTGCAAACCACTTTAAAATAGTTTCTGGAACAAAGCATGCTCTAGGCAGATAGATGGGTAGACAGAAAGATAAATCCTTATGGACCTCATTTTGCTCAGTTATAAAATGAGGGATTCAGACCAGGTGATCACTAATGTATCTTGCAGGTTTAAAGCCCAAAATTCTATCATAAGTTTTGGTACAACAATGAAATCTCCTTTTAAATATATCATATTTCTGATGTGTTATTGCAACATTTTTCTAACCAAGCACTTAGTCATAAAAGTGAAGGAATATGAATTTCAAAGAAGCATTTTACATCTACAAAATGTAATTGCTTTTCACTCCATCTGATTTTAGGATGGTGTTTTATAACTTTATGAAACCAATAGAAAAAACAAGAAAATTACGGTGTCAGTTCAAAGAAAAAACAAGCTTCATCTAAATTTTAATCAACTTTGTTTATTCCTGTCTTCCACCCATTTTTTTTAATTTTTTTGTTCCATCTTTTCATATATGCATGGAGAAATAGATAAAGCTAGAGATAGAGATAGACATAGACCTAGAGATAACTGTTACTGCCAGACTGAAAATCTGCATTTAGCACAGACAGGAAACATCAAAAAGAAAACCGGACAGAAGGAGAGAAAGTCGGAGAGAATTTGGCCCGATCTTTATCAAGACCTTTTGTGTTTTGCAAGGTGTTTGAAATAGAAGGTCTCATTGAATTCTCATCCTCCAGCCCCCAAAATACACTAGCATCTGAGACAGACTTGCACATCTCTCTCTCCCACCATCTTCCTTCCTACTTTAATATCATAGGTCCCAGTTCTAAACTCTTGGTTTCTTGACTTGACTTCAGGCTCCACATATGACCTCTCCAGATATGGCATCTGGATCTTCCCTAATTAGAAACCAGAACAATGCAGCCTCATCATCGGCTTCCTGCTGACACCCAAAGGGTAAATGCACCCCCAGGTCCACTCACCAAGCCTGTCTCTGAGGCAGCCTTGTTTCTTCATGTGGGTATGCTGGCAGAAAATACCACCCTGGCCCAGACAACAACCTATCCTAACGGCAAAGGGAGTACCAGCCCTTTTCTGCACTTGCAACAAACCATAGCCTGATGGAATATTTTGGAAAATCATAGAACTAGGAGCAGCAGCCACTCGTCTCCCAGTCCACATCACAGGAAATTCAAGGATAGTGAGAAGCTTTTCAGACTTGACCCTGATCCAGGCCAAAATGGTCCCATGTAAGTGCATGAAGTGGACAGAAGCTCCTTCTAGAGGACTAGCCACACAAGAAACCCTCTACACACATTACCAACTTTTTCTTTGGCCTTCTGCCTCTCGTGGTTGGATCCCCATGCACTACCATTGATGGAATAGTCCCAGGCCCTCATTTTATCCCTGGGTTCTCTCACTAGCCCAGATTCAAGATGTAAAGAATGTGAGCACTTCTTAATACTCTCAACCTACACTTTGAATAAATTTAACTGACCACCAAAATTTACTTTATCAAGTATCACTGTTAGAGCCTTCATTTCATATCACTTACGGTTATTAACAAGGCTTTATATTAAAGCAAAAGCCAAAACAGGAAAAAGAGCAATAATAAACAGATTTTAAATATATTGAATAGAGTCTGTATGAAGAGCCTCTTTTAAAGTCCTTTTTACAGTCTTTTAATTGAAGTATTCGTTAATCAATACAATTTAATTCACTAGCATAATGGCAATTAAAAGTTGTCACAAATAGGAAAAATGGAGCAAGTCACATTGCTACAAATATTTTTTGTTGCCCTTTCAATGGTTTGTAAAATACAAGGTTGAACACAGTAATTTAATGCCTTTAAACTGTCACCCAAATATCATGCTCCTTTTAAAATTATCACCTCTCTCAGTCCTAATGAGTCATAAATCCATTACTGTTAAACTGATGACTCCAATTCCAGGTTAAAGAGCACCACAGAGTTGCCTTACATTTTATTACGCCCTATTAAATTGCTTTTTCTATGTTCTTTCAGATATTTAAAAGTGTGTCTTTCACTTAATATAGAGTAATCTTATATAGTTAGAAAACTATATATAACTATATAAAAACTAGAAACTAAATAAAACTATATAAAAACTAGAAAATATAGAAAACTGTATTTTATATATTAGAAAACAGAAGCAAATTTTTTTAACCAAAAGCTTAAGCTTTATTTCAGAATGTGCATATTTCATCTTTTTCATCTTTATAAGTCTGGTACCTAGTATAGTGCCTGGCATATGGCTGGCATCTAATAAATGCTGATGGAATTAAGAAAAAATAGTTTTTTACACAATACAATTCCTCCATATATCTAGGCTCAGGTTGTATTGTGATCATGACACTATTCTCTAGTCCTGTCCATGCAGGACTTCAAACTTCCAAGAGGACTTTGTTTCTGCTTGTTTGCTTTCTTCTGGTTTGTTTGCTTCTTTGTGTTTTTAAGATGACATATTTCTTCAATTCTAAAGTTCGATGGATTATAAAGGAATCATCAATTTAATAATAGCTTTCAGGTAAAAAAAGAAGAAAAAAAAGGGAAACTACCAAAGTAAATGTGTACATCAATTTTATGACACATCCCAATCTTATAAATGTTAAAACATAAAAATGTAAGTCTTGGAACCAAGTAGATAGAGTGTAATGATAATTACTTGTCTTGTGAAATGACCTGTCTTTGCTCTATTTTCCAGCCCATCAAATGAACTAAGGATAGGATATGTACTTCAATGAGGTGTGGTGGGTTTTCGTACCAATGACACTGTTGGGGGGAAGTCTATGGGCAGTATTAGATCAAGAGCTATGTCTTCTTATGGCCTTTTGTTCAGCGTCTACTGTATCACAGATTCCTAACAAATAGAAATAGTAAACATCTCATGTCACAAGGCGAAGGGTAATACTTTTTACCAAGTGTAGGTACCAAGAGTATCTTGAAAAAAGAACTTTGGGAGGTGTACATTGAAATTTATGTAATGAAAGTGTTTTTATCTAAGTAAGTAAGTATGAGAGGAATTAGCTAAAGTTTAAACTGTTCAGATTTCTTTTTTCCTAACCTAGTCTGAATGTCCCTATTTTGAAAACTTGAAAGTTCAAACAATTATCAGGTTTACAAAGACAGGTAAAAATAATCAGAGAGATTAAGGAGGAGTGGAGAGAAGAAGAAAAGAAGGGAGAGTCAAAGGTAAAATACAGGCAAAAAAAGTTCTTGGAACTCTAGGACATTCTACTCCAAATCACCAATTGTTACTTGTCCAATGCAAAATGCCCTGCGCTTATTTCTGGAATTTTAAATGCCCTGAAATTAACATCTTAACAAGGCACACAAAAGAAAGCACAAAAATTCTGTCACTGAGCCTCCTAAAAGAGATGCTTGATTATGCCCAGATGATTTTTAATTCAATTTTTAATTCTTCCCTGTCATATAGCATGCTTTTGAGTTGTTTCTCCCTAATAAGACTTTCGTATATCCAGGAAATGCAATCTAATTTTAATCATCTTCTAAGTAAATCAAAGAGGAAGATAAGCATAATTCTGCAAATAAAATAATTTAATGTATTCCAAATTCTCATCTAAATGACATATGGCTGCCACTATTCTTATTTGTGAAAGTGAATAAGTAAAAATTGATTATACAGCAGTTGGAAAGAACAGATATATTTTTTAATTCCCATCATCTATTTATTTAATACCATTCTTTACATTTCAAAGTAACCAATTAGAATGATTTTGTTTGTAGAAATTATATTTGTAGTAAAAATAATTCTCAAATGCTTGTCTTCTCTAAATAGCAACTATGTTTAAATAATGATCATAGTCCCATTAGGACAATTCCTAATTTTTTATTCCAATAAATGATTATTATAATACAAAGGTGATGGTTTTTACGAACAGAGCTCTGATTTAGTAATGAAAATATTCAGTGTACCAATGGAGAAATTTCATATTCATGTTAGTATAAACCTCTGAAGTCATTTAATTCATTGCCCAGATTTCTATGTAAACGACGCAAAACAAATTATAGTTGATGCTATTCTTAAAAACATCCAGTGGAGATTCTAATTCCTTGAACAATAATTAGTTCCAGTGACTAATATCTGAAAATTCTTAAGTAATTCCTACCCCTGACTAACCTAAATCCCTTCTGAAATGTTAATCCTGTTTTCTCTCTTGTGTCAAGAAGGTCCCACTGGTAAAACTCTGAAAATGTATTTATCTTCTTCAATATGCACCAAAAAAGACTGTGATATAAGTGAGGAAGGTAGCATTATTTTTCTCAGCTTCTAAGTCATCTAAGGATATGGTGTAGAATTACATCTTCTCTCCATGCCTACGTGATGCTGTGGGTAAGCAGAGATGCATGTTTGTATACGATGCTTACATCCCGTTTCTTTTCATGGATTCTCCACTTGCATCTGAATGCCTTGAATGGAGTTGTTGAGTAAACTGGAAAAGAGCTACAAAACATTACACTCAGTTATTGTTCTTCAATAAATCAAACAAGATTGGGAGGATTTAGAGGGAATCAGTCTCAGAATTTCTGCTCCAGCAGAATTATTCTCAGAAATTTTTTTAAAAAATTACATCTAGAACTGGAAAAAGTTTGATCATGAGGGGTTTTCTACCTCTAAAAATTGGAGACTATATCACAACTTCTTTGGAATCAGTAAGGCAGATTATTCCCTAAGGTAAAACAGAAAACAAAAAACTAACATTCGCAACTGAGCACTGAAGAAAGGACTGAGGCCAATTTAAGATTAGCAGAGAATAAAGGAGAAAAATAGTTTTTAATATGTATAGTAGAAAGAAAGGAGGAGAAAAAAGAATCAAATATTACCTGAGGAAGAATACCTGTATATATCAGAAACTTTGTTTTGACTCAACAGGTTACTTTAAAATACTTTAAAGTTTTGGAATTTATTTAATAATTACTTAAGTTTTAGCAGTTTTAAGAAGATTGACATCATATTTTTATTGTAAGTAGTTTGTGGTTAATTTTTACCACAAATTTGCCCCAAGTGAGGATGCGCAACTGGAACACCCTGCAGTTGCAACCATGACACCGAATATGTACTACAGTAATAGGTCAAATAAAGGGAAATTTAACCACTAAAACATAGAAACTGCAAGGTAACATAACTGAGACATGGCCCTTGAGAACTATAATCAATTTTAGGATTGTTTTTTCTATTTCTGTTACAAACATCATTGGGATTTTGATATGAATTGCATTGCATCTGTAGATCATGTCTTCCAATCCATGAATACAATCTATCTTTCCATTTATTTGTGTTGTTTTAAATTTATTTCATCAATGTTTTGTAGATTTCAATGTCCAAGTCTTTAACCTCCTTGATTAAATTTATTCCTAAATATTTTATTCCTTCTGATGCTATTGTAAATGGGATTATTTATTGATTTCCTTTTCAGATAGTTCATTATTAGAATATAAACTGATTGTTGTATGCTGATTTTGTCTCCTGAAACTTTCCTGAATTCCTTTAATAGTTGTAGCAATTTTTTGTGGAGTCTTTAGGATTTTCTACATAAAAAACCTAAAATTCACATGGAACCACAAAGGACCCTGAATAGCCAAAACAATCTTGAGAAAGAAAAAGAAAGCTGGAGGCAGAACATTTCCTTATTTTAAAACATATTGCAAAGCTAAAATAATTAGAATAGTATGGTACAGGCATAAAGATGGACGTATAGACCAATGGCACAGAACAGAGAGCCCAGAAACAAACCCCTATATATGCAGTCAACTGATCTTCAACAAGGGTGCCAAGAATGCATCGTGGGGACAGGACAATCTCTCCAACAAAGGGTTTGCCAAAACTGGATATCCACATGCAAAAGAATAAAATTGGACCCTTATCTTATACTATACACAAAAATCAACTCAAAATGAATTAAAGACTTAAACATAAGACCTGAAATGACAACTCCTAGAATAAAACAGAGGAAAAGCTTCATGACATTGGTCTTGGTAATGATTTATTGGATATGACACTAAAAATAGAGGCAACAAAAGCAGAAATAGACGAATGGGGCCACATCAATCTACAAAGCTTCTGCACAGCAAACGAAACAATCAACAGAGTAAAAAGAGAACCTACAGAATGGGAGAAAAGATTTGCAAACCATATATCTGACAAGGGGTTAATGTTCAAAATATATAAGAAACTCCTATAGCTCAATAGCAAAACAAAACAAAATAAAACAAATAACTAGGTGAAAAAATGGGCAGGACTCAAATAGACATTTCTCCAAAGAAGAAATACATATGGCCAAGAGATTTATGAAAAAACGCTTAACATTACTAATCATCAGGGAAATGCAAAGTAAAACCACAGTGAGGTATCACCACACACCTGTTAGAATGGCTATTATCAAAATAATAAAAGATAGCAAGTGTTAATCGAGTAGAAATGATAATTGAGTAGTACTTTCTGCAAAATCACAACAAACTCGAACAATGACTTTAGACATATGATTGGTAGCTCTTTATAGACATTTCTGAAAGGTATTATAAAGAAATGGACATTCTAGCTCTACACATAACATATGTATACATATCGCACACATGAAAAGATATATATGTGTATACTATACACACACACACACATATATGTACATAGACATATATAAATATATATATACCACAGTTCAAATAATTTACTAAATAACAACTAAATGAAATAAATATCATATCTTAATATGAAATTACAAATGAAATAAATATCCCTCTCCTACATGCTATCCTACTAATAGGGGTATTTCTTAAACATTCACAAAAGCATAACCAAAATAGTGTGAAAATCTTTTCTTTTGTGACACAATCAAACTAACAATCTTTTCTTTTCTTTTTTTGAGGAAGATTAGCCCTGAGCTAACTGCTGCCAATCCTCCTCTTTTTTCTGAGGAAGACTGGCCCTGAGCTAACATCCATGCCCATCTTCCTGTACTTCATATGTGGGACGCCTACCACAGCATGGCTTGCCAAGAGGTGCCATGCCCACACCCAGGATCCGAACCGGCGAACCCTGGGCCACGAAGCAGAATGTGCGCACTTAACCGCTGCACCACTGGGCCGGCCCCTCAAACTAACAATCTTATTAGCCATGGAATTTTATAATGTTGATGTATCTAAGCTCCCAACCATTACGTTTTTATAATCTATTTCTGTATTTAATTCTGCTATAAAATCATATTTTCTCTTGGTATGGGAATTTACTACTTTTTCTTAATGTTTGCAATCTTAACTTATTTTTTCAGATAAAGAATTTATTTCATTTCTGTTTGAAAATATTTTGCTTTATCTCCTCAAAAATTTCAAGAATATCTTGGAGGAAAAAGTAGGGACTATTTACAAAGTGAGAAAGCATGCAAACTATTTTTCTTGCAGTAGTACAATAGGTTTAAGCATAAACCCTAAAGATGCTGCTGATCAATTGTTAAATCTTTCATTTACCCACACAATTTATTTGAGGAGGCTGATAGTATCATTAAACGTGGTATAGATACAAATTCCTAAGATGAAAATCTATGAAGTTTGTTAAGAATGATGTTAGAGCTTTCCTCTGATAAGATTAGCCACCTCAGAACTTTGATAGGCTTCTGTGGGTAAAATACTTTGAAATTTCTCAAGTGTTCTAAAAGCAGGACACTGAGCTATAGGTGAATTGTTAAGCTAATTTGTCACATACCTGAATACCATAATAAGGACAAACCTAGAAAATCATACATTGCATGCTACCTTTAAAATATTGTTATTCACCCTTTATTTTAACCATCTCCTAAAAATGGGCTATTTAAGGAAGCAAGATGGTATGTGAATGGTTAAGTAGTACTACAAGTCCATTCCCCAGTAGCTGTGCCCTCCCTGGGGTCCTGGGCTACAGTGCGGGGCAATGATTGGTCTGTTAATATGATGAAGTCTAAAAGGTACTTGCTTGTGTACAAGCTAGGCACTCACCATGCTTCACAATCCCCAGCCCACTAAACTAAGAGATGAAAGTGGGGGAGGGAGCTGGAGTTAAGACTGTAGTCACAATCTTTGACCCATTTCAGAAATGCGTCTCCTCTGGGAACTCATCTACTGATCTTAACTTCTTGTGAGCCCTAGAAATCCTGTAATAGGCTCCAGGCTCCAGTTAGCACTGAAAAGTTCCCCAAATAGATTTTGGAATCTCCAACATCTTGGCACAAAGATTATTACTTAGATTCAAACATTTCTCCCCAACATCCAGCCAACACCAAGATTGTGTACATTCTAAAATATTCAGCTTGATCTATATAAATCTACTCCAATCCCAAAAGGAGACTATACAACGCTCAGAAATAAAAGACAATGGAAGATTATGCAAAGTATCACAAAGTTTCACAAAGGCAAAGTCTCCCAAAAACAGAAAAGGAGAAGGAAAGTTCTGCCTTCAAATCTCTGTCCAGTATAATCATCATGTTTCATTTCCCAAACACACTGGACATCTAAATTTTCAGTCCATTAGCATGCCAGGAAGGGTTCTGTACCTCAGCCAGCCATTGACCAGTCCATCCACATCTCCACGCTCACAAGGCCATTTCGTGCACGCATACACCCACCACATCCATGTTCTCCTACATCTACTCCAGCAACCCGTCTCTTCTCTCCACCCTTGTTATACCACATCAACTTTCAAAGCCATATAGAAGAAGACAACCAAGAAATCGAAATGCTCCAGTTCATGGTGACGAACTGATAGAGAGGATGATTATTCTGTTAGAAGTCAGACTTATAAGAATCCTGATCTTGATTCTCCTACTAACTTAGACAAAACATTTAATATTTGTTTCCTTTTTTTTTAACGAGGTTTCAAATAGATCTGTGTGGCAGAGTCCACTAGACCCTTCTTCATTGTTCCCCTACTTCACTCAGAGCAGCAATGCACCAGATTCCCTGATAGCCGGTATCGTGAAGAAACTTAGTGTTGAACACTGAGCTTCAAGAGGATGTACTGCATGGACTTCCATGGAGATCTCTGAACAGGCTCTGATGGAGCTGAGAAGTGCTCCTCTTTTGTCCTCCTCTCTTCTTTTGTGTTGCTTCGAACACAAACATGATGACTAGTAAACCTGCAGCCATTTTAAACCATGAAGTGAGAATGGAAGCCACTTTCCAAGACAGTGGAGCAGAAACATGCAAGTTCCTGGCTCCTTGATGATGGAGGAGTGGCTACCCCAGCCCTGGACATTGCACCTCCAAACATCTTTCCCTGGAGAAAGAAAGAAACTTCTATTTTGTTTAAACCTCTGTTGCTTTAGGTTTTCTGTCAAGAAAGGCAGGCTGGACCTCTCAGGAAAGACTGAAGTTGATGTCCACAGGCAGAATTTCCTCTTATTTAGGAAAGCTTCAGTTATGTTCTTACAGCCTTTCAACTGATTGAATCAGACGCACACAGATTATTTTGATAATCTCCCTTACTTAAAGTCAAGTGATTATAGACTTTAATCTCATCGCTAAAATACCTTCACAGCAATACCTAGGTTAGTGTTTGAATAACTGGTAAAGACGATCACCCTCCTCCTTCACAAACTCTTTGTCACGAACTCTTAGGCAGTAATGTAGACGCGTCACCCTCGGCCCTGCATTTTGATCCCTATTGACAAGACCGACTTAATGCAGAGAGCCCACAACTATTTGAAGTTCGGATCCTCACCTTCCCATTTGTTTCACGTTAGAGATTTTCAAGAACCTCTCCTTTCATGAAGTCACTTTTCATTTCTTTATCCTTTCATGCTTTGGTCTCCGTGATTAAAATAGATGTTTAGAAAGTATCTGGTATAATACTATCCCTGCTGAGACTTATGACAAGGGAAAGCAAACTCTCCAGATCCCTTGTAATAATTTTCGCAACTGTTATCTCAAGGAAGAAACAGGAGAGGGAAGCAAAGGTGTGACCTGGTTTCAATCCAGCAAACTGGTTTGACCTTCCTCAAGGCAAAGATCACCCAGAGTCAGGCTGAACCACTGCGAGTCCTCTTTCTTTCTCTTTTTTCCTCCTCTTTTGTCATTTATCACAGCAAAAACACATCCATTTTATCTTGTACCAGCTGTCCCTGGGGCTTTTACTCTGCTCTTTCCACAGCATCCCAGCATTTTTAGCCAAAATTGTTACATTCTGGGCCAAAGGACTCAACCCAAAACAATGATGATTTTACTATAAGTGAAAATTTATCATGACAATGGGTTAATGGTTGAGTTACATTTACAGAGTTGGGGAGAGGAGAGGAGAGGTTTTAAAACATATACTAATAAAGGGAGTTGAAGTAGTGAAGCTTTTCTTCAAAGACATGGACTTGGGTCTAATTTGTTGCATTTATTAATTATATGAACTGTGATTTATTTTTTGTTTTTTGTCTTTTGTTTTTTGTTTTTTGAGGAAGATTTGCCCTGAGCTAACATCTGCTGCCAACCCTCCTCTTTTTGCTGGGGAAGACTGGCCCTGAGCTAACATCCGTGCCCATCTTCCTCTACTTTATATGTGGGACACCTACCACAGCATGGCTTGCCAAGGGGTTCCATGTTCACACCCGGGATCCAAACCAGCAAATCCCGGGCCGCCAAAGCAGAACATGCAAACTTAAGTGCTGCACCACCGGGCCGGCGCCTAATTATATGACCTTTGAAAAGACTCAACCTTCTTATGTTTCAGCTTTTTTGCCTATAAATAAGCAGGAAAGACTGAATAACCACTGAATTCTCTTATAGTTCTCCTATTCTTTGATTCTATGGACATAAAACAGAATAACATGGAGAAGAGCTGGCCAGAAAAAGGATAGAAGAGTAACTTAAAGAATAAAGTAGAATGAAATGGTCAGTCTGCAAGGAAGGAAAGAGAAGGGAAAGAATAAGGAATGAGAGAAGAAACAGATGGATGCAAAGGTAGAGTAGAGGAACATACAGGTACACATGAAGAGGGAACGGTGGGACTGTGGCAGACCGGAGAGTCCACGGGCCCTCTACAGACGGGAGCTACTACTCGTCTCTATCCAACTGCTGTCATGGGAAATACCGATTTAGTATTGACAGGTTTTAGAATTTTTCAAGAAATCTGGATTCTTATGCAACAATTCCTAATCTTTAAACATGAGCAAACTAATTCAAATTTTAAAGAACAATATGCAGAACAAACACAATATGTCTGCAGGTGGGGCATCATTTCAGGACTAAAACTAGGGTGAGGCAAGGAAAGCGCTCGCCTCACGTACCATGTTTAAGGAGGTACCAAAAACTACAGTAATTGAGAGAAATAATATTTTAATGCAATATTTTTCAATACAACTTATTGCAAAATATGCATTAAAACAAAATATTAAGATTTCCAATAGAGACACAATCCAACCCTACAGTTGCACAATTCACATCCCTCACCTCACCCTAATCCTGGCTCTCCAGCCTTTATAGCCTCTAGGTTAAAGAGTCACTGATAGGGAGCACGATAGTGCCACACAGGCAAATAGGAAACAGGAAGAAAAGCAGGCTTGGGAGTGAAGATAATGAGTTCAATGGCAGGCATTTGATCTGAGGTGCTGTGTGGGCATCTAGGTGACAGAGACTAAGCATTTGAGAAAGGGAAAGTGATATCAGTAAGAGGAAGAAAAATTAATACTTATTCAGTGTCTATTATATCCTGGACAGTCTGCATATATCACCTCATCTACTAACAATTGTCAACATAACTCTTTAATTATGAGGTTCAATCTCCATTTAAGATATATTTTTAATGGATATTAAGGTTACTATCCCAAGATCATACAAGTAGCCAATGGTGCAATGGACCCCATCTGAATTCTAAGTCTGTCCGACTCTAAAATGCATTCTTTCCAGTAAATTGTGCTGCCTGGAGCAAGTCACATACATTTGCAGGTCATCCATAAACCTCGAGATTGGATGAGAGTCCCAGAGAGCTTAAAATGACGCTTGCTGCTCATCAAGCCTGTGTCATTATCCTAGTGACTCCCTCAGGGATAGGGGCCTTTCCGTCCTCTTGCCACTCTCAGAACTGGAGTCTTTGGACTGGAGCCTTTCCACCCACTGACAAACTTTCCCTGCAGCCACCTGGTCTTCAAGTACGATAGCCTCTGAATTCTGAGTTCTACTCACATGTAAACATACCTGGCTTCCTTCCATATTTACTCACATCATTGCACCCTTGTTAAAACAACAATTTGTTTCCGCACTCTTTGGAGCCTGTGCCCTGGTCACCAGTTTCTCTTAGGATTTGCATGTGTGTCCATAGCAGCCATCCTACTGCACTGACAGAGTTTAGTTTCAGGTCATAGCTCTTCCCAAGTGCCCTGATCAGAAACCTACTAATCAGGTCAAACCTAGTCATGTCTCAAGATATGACATCTCCAACCCCCTTGTTCAGTCTTATTTCCCTAGTACTTCTTACATAGATGATTGACTAAAGAAATGGATTATTTGTTTCTCGAATAAACTTTTTGTTTTCCCCCTCCACTCATTTCTTACAGTCATGTCCTTCCCTTAGAATACCAAACTCGCTCCACTCCACCAATATGAATCCTTATCCATACTTCTAAAATTAGCTTACATTTCATCCCTCTGTGAAATATTCTTTCACCAGACCAGTCTGAATCAATCACTCTATCTATGAACTATCATAGTATTGATTCATTGAACACTCATTTGCCGTTTTTAGTCCATAGCACACCGGTCTTATCTCCCTAACTAGACAGTAAGTTCTTTAAGAATGGGGGTCAATGTCTTATGCTTTGTTAATACTCCCAAAACTTCAAGCCAACGTAGCGGCTCTGATAAATAGCCATTGACTGATGTGTTTCTAAAGCAGGGAAACTTCAAGTTATAGGCTTCTGTCCTCCTGACTGTCCTTAATTTCTCTCACTAGCTTTTTATTTCTAAAATAGGGATAACATTCTGTGAAATTCCAAGGGTATTATGAAGAAGAATATAATGAGGATATTTTTTAAATATCTACTGATACATTTTTCCCTTTTGGTTTTTTTCCTTGAAATCCTTAACTATGTTCTATCCCCAATTAGGAGAAAGCAAATTCACCTAAGAAAGTAGGTGACTTTCTTTTTTGTTAAGATTTTTTTTTATTTTTCCTTTTTCTCCCCAAAGCCCCCCAGTACATATTTGTGTATTTTTAGTTGTGGGTCCTTCTAGCTGTGGCATGTGGGATGCCTCCTCAGCATGGCTTGATGAGCGGTGCCATGTCCGTGCCCAGGATCTGCACTGGCGAAACCCTGGGCCGCTGAAGCGGAGCACGCGAACTTAACCACTCGGCAACAGGACAGGCCCTGGTGACTTTTGACTAAAAGAAGTCCCAGCAAGACAAGAGGAGAAAGAATAAAGCCCTTTTCACCAGGGGAAAATGAACTAAGTAGAGAAAGAAAGAGATAAGAGGTTATTCATGAATATCCTCCTGTCTCCTGCTCTCTTCCCAAGGTCCCCAGCAGCAAGGCCAAACCTAAGGAAAAGTGGTAGGAAGAGCCCAGAGAGGCCAGAGAAACCAAACGCAGACAGGTTATTCCATCATTCCTGTTTGGGACTCCAGGAGGAGACCACCTTGAATAAGACCCTACGTTAACACAGGGCAAATAGAGTGCTCAGGATGCAGTGTTTTGGCCTATGACAAGTATGTAGAGGATGTAGAACTACCAGGAGGTCCCAGGGAGGATGTGAAAAGTAGCTGAGGGGTCTATCTGGCAAGCTCACTAATAAGATCATTGCAGACAAGGGATTGGGACATAGAATATTTACAGGAGAAACCATGTGAGAAAATCAGTAAATTGGACTCAACCAGAATCATAGAAACCACTGTAAATAAGAGCTGAAGACAGACACAGTCCTCAGGGGGATGACAGAGTCACACAAGAGAAGGGTTACCACTGCAGCTTGACCATGCCAAAGAGCAAACCATGAATCCTGGACCATCAACCACAGAGGAAACAGAGTAATGACAACAGACTTTGTTGCCCAGAGACCATCAAGATAAAGACCTCAAAGGAAGAACAGGCAATGGGCATGGGGCTGTCATTCAACAACACATAGGAATAGCTCTTTTCCATTTCCCAAGATGGTTCTGAGACTGTCAACCTTCCCCAGAAGGCTGAGAAAGGATGGAGAAAATCCTTGAACTATTTGTCAATCACCTTTTTAAAAAAATTGTTTAAACTGGGGGAAAATGAAATTACTTTTAATTGACAAATTGTTTTCTTTCCCTTTGTGAGCATAAGGGCTTAAGGACAAATGAGATTAGTTATAAAATAAAAAAAGATAGATGGTTTTCTTCACACATCTGAGTTATAGTGTGCCAATTTTGACACATACGTCCCCTCACAATAAATTTAGAATGAATATTTTGTACATAAGAAAGCAATTTATGCGAAAAAACTAAGGACACTGCACCACTAGATGTGCTTTAATCACTTGTTTTCCTGACTGCCTTAAAGTAGGTTAAGAAAAAAATCTTCCCCAACTAAGGAAAGGAGAGAAATCATTATGACATGAAATTTCAGTGAAATTCTGCCCTATTAGATTTTGCTAAGAAGAAGAAAGTGCCAGACGACGGGATTTCAGGGATGAGTTATTATATTTGCAAATTAGTGTAATAAAAATTACCAGGGCAGTACTGTGAATTTAAATGAACTGCGTAATTTTTTCTTAAGTTTTAATATAAAATAAATGTTCATTTCTTCCAAGAAATAGTTAAAGTTGCTGATTCTTTTGCATAAATCAATATGTTCTGAACAATAAAGCTAATAGCCCAGCAAAGCCTATAAAATGGAGCTGTGTAGCTGTCTGTTTCCAGGGCTTTATTCCAGGAGCTAAATAACAGTTTCTATTTCTAGTTGACTACTGTCTTTATCAAATTACTTCCTTGACTCAGTGACAGCTTTTTAAGACATCTTCTAAAGGAAAGCTTTAATTTATCATCTTTGTTCTTTGAGTTTAGGAAATTAAGTTTTAAAGTAATAGGATTGACCATTATTATATTTTTGAGGGTTTTTAATAATATTGAAGATAATCATGTATGTATAAAACTAGTTGTACAAAACACCACTCTTACTGACTTTAGTATTCATCACAGAAACATACAGGGGTCTTACTAACTTCACCAAGATTATGTTATCATACTTCATAATTATCTACAATGTTAAGTTCTAACATATGCAAAAAAATTATTTTAGACCAATAACAAATAGTTTGTTTTCATCCTTGTGCTCTTGGTCATGTAGCGTTTCCAAAAAGAGATCCAAAGAAGCAAATACAAGAAAGTACAATCAAAGAAAAAGCTTCTACAGAGGAAGGTGGCTAACAGTCTTACAATTTTAGATTATTATGTTAAATCTACCTCATTAGATACAAGACAGTAATGCTAATGGATCTTCACCGCTCAGCTTCTGCTGTTGTAGCAGAATTACGCAATGTGTTTTTAATGAATATAGCACACTGGTTGTGTTTATCTGACATCTACTTAAAATTAAAATGGCTTAAAATACATTGTAGAAAGTTTTAAGTTTAATAATCCAAAACACTTTAATCAGAAAACTGTTTTATATCTAATTAAATTACACTGTTGCTTATTTTTATTCTAACTCTTTAAAAAGTTAGAACAAATTGCCCATTATGTATTCTGATGCCTCAATAATTTAATGTCCTATTAAACTTAAACCAGCTTTGTTTTACTGTTCTGTAAATAAGGAAATTCAATTAGATGATTTCCATGATTTCCAACATTATCTACTATGTTTTACTTAATTTTTCATGCTAGAATTTAGTCATAAGGCATACCATTTGTCTTGAAAATTTCTTAAGTTATGGAACAATCATGGTAGACGCGCAGATTGCATGAGCTCAGAGTAACCTGAGACTTGGACTGGCCCTCTGGCGTCACATTTTTCCTTTCCTTTCCTGTTCTAAACATGGAGAGGTTTAATAAGCCTTTCAGTTTCTAAACTGATTAAGGTCGGTCTGGGAGAGGCCTGAGTTAATTCCTACCCTCAGGTACAGCCTCAGAGCAGTCTCTTAGGAAGAGAACATCAGTACTAATCTAGACGCCAGGACACTCTGATTCATCTCCAAATCGGTCTGGGAATTCCAAGATACTTACAGGGAACTCACCAAAGCCCAGCTCCAAGCAGGTATAACTAATAATTTTTAACAATTTAAGAAGGGGTGTGTGTGTGCGTGTGTGTGTATGTGCACTTACACACACACAATTTAGGGCAAGTTGGCCACTCTGTTTGAGTATTCAATTTTTCCCCTGTAAAATGAAGAGAACACACTAATGATCTCTAAAGCCCCTGCCAGTTCAAAAGTTCTATGACTCCTCAAGTTAGATTCCTTTCTCCTACCTCCCTTCAAAATGCTGACGGATGAAATTTTTCCATAAGAAGAGAGTACATTTTCAGTTTGGAGGAGAGGATAGAAATCTAATTGGCATATTGTAAAGAAAATAAAGTTTATATTAGACATAAAGTTTAGAGGATTTGGCGACATTACTTGTTAAAATGGAAAAAAATCAATATGAGACCAAGGCCTTAGGCAGAAATTTTTTTTTTTGCACTTCTGTCATTAGAAGTAATCCAACTCAAAATGTCTACTCATCATCAACATTCATGCACACCCCCTGGCATCAGAAAACAAAACAAAGAAATCTGGAAGGTAACATCCCAAGCAAACTAACATAAAGGGAATGCAACATCTTGTTGTGGTAAAAAAGTAAGGACACTTTCAAAGCGTACGTGATATTGATGGATCTAAAGAGACAGCTTACTGGAAGTCTCACTGGACAACTTACAACAACTTGAGTATCCAAAAGGAAAGAATAACTAGTCAATTGGTACATATTTAGTGATTAAATGTCCACTGTGTTATTTTAAAAAAGAAAAAATTAACGTAAAACTACAGAAGCGATCCTAGCAGAATAGAATGAATTTGTATTAATTTTAATATGGAGAAGAATGTTAATATATGTGAGTATTCTGTTCTATTAAATATATAAAGTATGCAAACATACTGTCCGTATCCTTTGTAAGTAAGGTGGACACAAGCTATTGGAGTAAGTCAAACAGTCCCAGTAACGGTAGAACCTAATCCAAAACAGGAAAGATTCATCACTAGTGGTCATATCCAATAACCAGGTGGAAAGATGACCCAAAGCTAATCAGCATCACTGGTCATGCACAGCATAATTGTGTTCCAGGATGATGGATTAGCCAATATCCTAACGTATACCTTGTCCTGAAACTGCTATATTTTGACCTCCTTTGCAAGAATTACTGGAAAATTATTCTTAATATATATTGATACCTTATTTTAATTAGTAAGGCCATTGAGGTTTCATCTTCTAGGAGACAAGGATGAAGCCTACATAAAAACGTCTCCCTTTTAGGATACGGGGCCAAGCCCGAAGCATGTCATCTCAGGTTGGGAAATTGCAATCAGCTCTGATAGCTAATAATTCAATATCCCAATAAAAAGCAATTGCTTGATAATTCAGAACCTGTAACCTGGGGAAAGTTCAAGATGGGATTCCAACCCTAGGAAGAAAGATACAATAATAATAATATGTTCTAAGTTAATAAAGCAGTAAACTTAAATCTACAAAATCAAGACCTCTATAATTCATTTAATAAGTTTAATAATGTCTTATAAGAATTTTGGTAATGTTTTGTGTCTTTTTCCTGATTTTTAAGGTTTTCAAAGCTCTTTTAAAAACATGATATATAAGCTTTTGATTTTAGTTAAACATTTAGGAGAACCTGATTAAATATTTTTGTAATCAATATTTTTATCTCTGCAAAATTTTAACCTGATAAATTTACACATTTTGATTTATTAGTTGTATAAATAATGTCTACAAGTTTAGAGCTGTGTTGTTCAATACAGTACCCACTAGCTTGATGTGCTATTTAAAATAAACAAATTAAAATTAAGTATAATTAAAAATTCAGTTCCTCTATCACACTAGCCATATTTTAAAGTGCTTAGTAGCCACAGGGCCAATGGCTACCTCATCTGAGAGCACACAGAAGTTGTATTAGTTTATTTTCAGAAGACATATTAGTTAGGATATAGACTAATCAGCTATATTTATAAGGGAATTAAAAATACAGTGGCTCAATGGGCTCAGTCAAGGGAGGTGTTCTTTTCTCTTTATCAAACAGTCTAGAATTGGTGGGCAGCCCCAGTGTAGGATTGGTAAGTAGAAAGATAGGTTCAGCCTCACGAAGTCTCCAAAGACACAGGTCCTTCTTTCTTGTTTTGCTGTCCCTTAGGTTGCTACCTTATTCTGCGTGACTGGAACTGGCTCTACAGCATCTTCTCTGCATGTTCTAGACTGTTAGAAGAGAAAGAAGACAAAAGGGAGGGCAAGAAATTTCCCTTACCAGAATATGACCAGAATGTTGTACATATCACTTCCACTCACACTTTTGTGGCTGATTCATGACTGTAGCCCACGTCTAGCTATCGAGGAAGATGGGAAAGGTGGTCAAATTGTGTGGCTGTGTGCCCAGCTACAACTTGGGCCAGGGGGATGTTATTTCCAAGAAAAAAGAATAGGAGAATCATTACTGGAGAAAAATTAGCATTCTGCCACAGAGGAATACTGTTTAATAGATTTATTTTTAAAAGTGGAGATTAAACAACATTAAATAGTAGGAGATGTTCTTCTCTTCACTTAATAGTCCTTGGGAAGTAAAACTCTATCAATGTCCCTTCCACTGGTTATACAAATTCTACTGGTTTTTTTGTCCTAGCTGAAGTAGTATAAACCAGTAATAGAAAAGTATAGTTTCACTAAAAAAAAATCACTAAAAAGAAAATTTTCCTTTCTTGGCTATTTTAAACTAAATATTAACATTCATTTTTAACTCACTTAACTCCTTAATAAGGAAAAAACTCTTTCAGGGATATTACTACCCTTAAGATCTGTAAAATATTGTTCTCACGTGAACACTGCATAATTATTATTAGGTCATAGGCTACCCCAGCCAAAAGCAATAGCTAAAGTACATAATAATTTAACAATACTACAGCCATGTTTTATAGATTACACTTAAGTTACAAAGTAAATGTTTTATTTAATATTTGATTTTATAGCTGAGGAACTAAAAGGGATATTATTAAAATATACTAAAATTCATTTTTCTTTAATAAAAGATAATTTGCTATTGAACTTCAAGCCCCATCATTTTTAACCTGTCAGAGAAAGTGGTATTACATAATAATGGTTTATATACTTGCCTTCCACTTGCGTGAAATTGTTTCTTAAAAATCACACATATTATACATTAAATATTTAAGTTATATATTTTAGACAATAGAAATTAGTAAAAGGACAATAAAAATTATAATATCACAATTATCTTTTAGCAATTGCATCTAGAAATTCAAAATTGTTCTTCATAATTGTTGGAAATAATCTCTACTGATATGCTTTTGTTCAGATAAAAGTGTACGAAGAACTTTATTTACAAACAAATGTTCTTTTTAAAATAAGAATAAATTTCAACTATTAGCTGAAAACAATTCAAAAATCAAAAGAGATAATTTTGCATCAGTAATAAAATGTTTTCCGACAAGAATTCCTATGTGGTGTTAAATTATATAGATTAGGGACCTATTGCCTAATGGCAAGTCAATGTTCATATGTTAGTCAACAGTGTCTATAAGACAATTGTGTACATTTTATTACTTGTTAAATCGACCTTAAATAATATATTTAATGCACTATTTCCAAAGAAAATTAATTCTAATTTCTTCAGTCAGTGAAGTTAAGTAGGCAGTTTGTGAAATCAGTTTCAATAGCAATGAAAATATTTTCTCTTCTTTGTTCTTATCAACATCTAAGAAGAAACAGTGCAATATGAGGGCAGCATCATCCGAACCAGCTTCCCTCATTGTCTATTACTAGTGTTCAAATATTTTCTCCTCTGGCCCATATGGCCCACCCTCATGGACATTTCTAATTTGTTAGGATTAATCCCAACAATTTCTATCCCATTCAAGAAATAACAGAGAGCAAAGGAGAGTGACATTTTACAATAATTATCTTGAATCTACTCTGCAGTTTATTTTTAAAAAGTAAAATATTTTACTTCTTTTTCCACAATATGAGGCATCAGATATCATACAAAGTCCTCATAGTACAGAATATTTTAAGAAGCTGGATTCAGTAGGGGGGAAAAAGGGCAGAAAAAAAGGAAAGGAAAGAAACTTCTATAAGTGCATAGAAGAACTGACAAGAAATTGAGAGCAATCCTCAGAGGCCAAAAATGACAAGAAGCAGAATCCAGAAAGGGAACAAAATGCTGATGCTGGTATCTGTCAGGGGAACATCTGCTGATCCCTAGAGGGCCATAGCTTCATGCTTAACAGGCTGCGTGACTAAAGAACAGGAATAAACCTAGGGACTGCACCAAGTGGGAAGTTGGATCGCTCTCACAAAAAAAACAATAAAATCCCCTAGAGCTAACATCTTAGTGAAAGAATGAGCAGGAATTTTTTAAAGACTCCATATTGCACAAGGAGAAAATAAAGACACTTGCCTACTTCATTTCCGTTAGCTCTGGGATGAGAAGGAATGGTCATCTCTTCTGAGAATTCTTAACCAGAAGCCTGATCTCAGCTGGATTGAAGTGGAATCTATTACTTGCTTCTGTAGCTCCCACAACCCTTAGCCAATAATTTAAGTGGTCATGAGTCAGTAGTTCCCCTCAGCACCAAGCAGACACAAACCCAAGTGCTCTGGAAGAAAACACCTTAAAACTAAACTTGAAAGAATTACCACAAACTCCCAAGGAACATGAACTCACAATCAAAAAAATCAAAACACATAAGGAAATAACCTATTATGAGCAAAAGTCAGTAGAAATAACAAACAACGAGATCAAATCCACATAGATGGCAGATATTAGAAAAAACAGATACAGAATTTAAATAAATATGCTTACTCTATAAGGATTTTAAAGAACTGACAGAACATATATCTAGAGGGGACTTAAATGTCTTTTTTAAACTGCTAGAAATCAATTTAAAAAGACAGGCTAGTTTTTTAGAAAAATGGACAAGACTTGAACAGACACTTCACAAAAAGAAAAAAGAAACACTAATGGCCAATGAACACATCAAAAGGTGCTCAATCCTATTAGTACTCAGGGAAATAAAAAGTAAAATCACAGTAAGACCCAATTACACAAAAAAGCACATTGGCAAATTTTCAAAAGTCTGACAATGCCAAATTTGGTAAGCACGTAGAGCAAAGGGAATCTCATAATCTCATATTAGATTGTAAGAGACTAAACTGATACACACACTTTGGAAAAGTTTGGCATTATCTATTAGAATTGAAAATATCCCCTACCCTATAACCCAACAATTCCACTAAGGTATAAATACAAAAGGAACTCATGCTTGTGTGTACTTGCATACTATACAAGAATGGTTATGGCAGTATTGTGCATAATACCAAAAAAACGGAAACCATCTCAATGGCCATCTATAGCTGACAAATGGAATGAACAAATTACAATAATATGCAAGAACACAGATGATTCTCACAACATAAGCAAAAAAAAAAAAAAAACCAAAAAAATATGTACAGTGTATATATAAAGTCCAAAACAGCAAAACTAAACTACATTATTTATGGATGCATATATAAGTGGAAAACTATAAAGAATAGTAAGGAAATGGTTGCCATAAAAGTCAGGATAGTGAGTATCTTTGGACATGAGAGGGCTATGGTGGCGAGAGGCAAATGGCATGCTTTGGAGTGCTAATGTTCTTAACCAGGGGGGTGATTATATGGAATAATTTTTTATAACCATTTATTAAGCAGTATATATAATTTTATATTGCTTATATGTTTATATGGCAAAACAAACTTATATGGCAAAACAAACTTATAGGGTAATACAGAAAAAGAAATTAAAAACAAGGCCTTGGCAGAGGTCATTATTATTCAGTGATTATTCCTGTCAAATATGTTCCTCTACATTTGACATTCTCCTTTGAAATTAAGTTGTGGCCAATGTGATTATTTCTAGCTAATGGACTATTAGCAGAAGTCATATGTGTCCCTTCTGGTCTGAAGTACTTAACAACAGGCGTAGATTCTCCATATTTTCTCTTCCCCTGCTGTGGCAAAACTTGAATCCCCATGTTGAAATAGTGAAGCCACAAAATGTAAACAAACTGGATTCTGGATCCTAGCATAGAAGGGAGTTGTTCTACAGAACTGCTAGACTCTCAGAGAAATTTGCATGAATGAGAAATAAACTTCATGTTTAAAACCCTAAGCCTTTAGGATTTAAATATTTCTGCAGCATAGCCTAGCCTAAGTGATCAATACAAATGGATTTTAAAAATGAGATAAAAACAAACAGAACTAGGGGCCAGCCTGGTGGCATGGTGGTTAAGTTCTGCATGCTTCATTTTGGCAGCCTGGGATTCATGGGTTCAGATCCCCGGCATGGACCTACACCACTCATCAAACTCACACTGTGGCAGCAGCCCACATACAAGAAATAGAGGAAGATTGGCACAGATGTTAGCTCAGGGCCAATCTTCCTCAAGAAAAAAGAGGAAAAAGAGATTGGCACAGATGATAGCTCAGGGCAAATTTTTCTCATCAATCAGTAAATAAATAAATAAATAGAACTAAAAATATTAAACCATATGTTCCTCATAATTTCTTTTCAAAGAGGACTGTGAAATAGAGATAAAGTGACATGGAGAATAAAAGGTCTAGTGTACATCTAATTACAGCTCCAGGAGAAAATTCTCCACAGAGAATAGGGGAGAGGTAAAATTCGTGGAGATATTGGCTCTGGATCTTTCAGAACTGCTTAAAGCGAGCATTCCTCAATTTCAGGAAACCCCATGTTCCCAAGAAGAAAAAGAAGCCCATCCCTAGACATGTCATACAGAGCTGCAGAACATCAAAGACGAAAAAGAGCTATAAAAGGTAACTAAAGAGAAAGTCACACTACCTATAAAGGAACAACAATTTAGTCCGTCAGCTGACTTCTAAAAGCCACAATGACATCCAAAAGATGGTAGTATAATGTCTTCAAAATACTAAGAGAAACTAATTGCCAATGTAAAATTCTATACTCAGGGAAACCATCTTTAACAACAAGGGTAGAATAAAGAAATTTTCAGACCTTCAAAAACTGAGAGAATTTACTGCCAAAAGATTTTTACTAGGCCTCTCCTCTGTCACAGATATATATCCAAAATATAGAAAGAACTCATACAACTCAACAGCAAAAAAACACAATCCAATTAAAAACTGGACAAAGGTCCTGAATAGACATTTCTCCAAAGAAGACAGATGAATGGCCAACTGATACATGAAAAGATGCTCAACATCACTAATCATCAGGGAAATGCAAATCAAAACCACAATGAGCCATCACCTCATGCCTGTTAGACTGGCTATCATCAAAAAGACAAGAGACAAATGCTGGCAAGGATGTAGAGGAAAGGGACCCTTGTGCACTATTGTTGGGATTGTAATTGGCACAGCCTCTATGGAAAACAGTATGAAGTTTCCTCAAAAAATTAAAACTAGAACTACCATATACTCCAGCAATTCCACTTCTGGAAACATAGCCAAAGGAAACAAATACTATGTTGAAGAGATATCTGCACCCCCGTGTTCACTGCAGCATTATTTACAATATCCAAGACACGGAACAACCTAAGTGCCCATCAACAGATAGATAGATAAAGAAATGTTGGTATATATACACAATGGAATATTACTCAGCCATAAAAAAGAAGGAAATTCTGCCATTTGCAACAACACAGATGGATCTTGAGGGCATTATGCTCAGTAAATAAGGCAGGCAGAGAAAGACAAATACTGTATGATCTCACATATATATGGAATCTAAAAAAAACCCAAACTCAGAAAAAGAGATGAGATTTATGGGTACCAGAGGAAGGGGGAGGGGGAAGGGGGAATTACAAGCAGGTGGTCAGAAGGTACAAACTTCCAGTTAGAAGATAAATAAGTACTAGGGATGTGATGTACAACATGATGACTATAGTTAACACTGCTGTATGGTATATTTGACAGTTGTTAAGAGAGTAAATCCTAAGAATTTTCATCACAAGGAAAAAAACGTTTTTTTCTTTTTCTTTTATTTTTTGTATCTATATGAGATTATGGATGTTAACTAAACTTATTGTGATAATCATTTCACAACACATGCAAGTCAAATTTTTTTTTTTAAAGATTGGCACCTGAGCTAACATGTCTTGCGAATATTCTCTCTTTTTTTTTCTTCTCCCCAAAGCCCCCCAGTACATAGTTGTATTTTCTAGTTGTGCATGCCTTTGGTTGTGTTATGTGGGATGCTACCTCAATATGGCTTGATGAGCGGTGCCACGTCTGTGCCTAGCATCTGAACCAGCAAAACCCTGGGCCACCAAAGTGGAGCACGTGAACTTAACCACTCGGCCACGGGACTGACTCCTGCAAGTCAAACTATAATGCTGTATACCTTTAACTTATATAGGGCGGTATGTCAATTATGTCTTAATAAAACTGGAAGGAAAAAAAAAAGCAGACCTGAAATAAAGATGCAAATGCAAGTAGTTCATTTGAAAGGCAATACTAAAAGGCACAGTGAGGGGTTGGGAAGTGAGAGAGGAAAGGGAAGAAAGCCAACATAGCGCGCAATACCAAGCAGGTTACCAATGGAGAAACAGCTTCCATTCCACCAGGGACCCTCAGAAAGACTGGTGCATTTTGTGCTTCAGAATCATCCCCTATTTCACTGCTTGAGGATCACTCCTGGGCACTAACTCTACAGCATTTCTAGACCACACACACGGCCAAGCTTGCTTCTATGGCCAGAGCAAATACTCAGGCTGAGAGAGGCAGGAGAACAATAGCATACACAGGACTGTCTGCAAAAGACCTGAAAGATAGCCAAAGAGATATGGGCAGGTACCAACCTTTTGCTACCATCCAGATCTTTGTCTGTCTCTTTATTTGTTTTAATTGATATATCCTAAAGGTCTAGAAAAGACCCTGGCACAGAGTAGGCACATAAAAAATCTATATTGAATGTTGTTGAATGAATAAAGGGCCAAAAAAGAAATCACATGAAACTGGAAAATACTTATAACTAAACAAAAGAGAAAATTTCCACATATCATAACTTGTGGGATACAGCTAAAATGGTACTTTGAGATAAATGGATAGCCAGAAATGCTTATATTACCATCAGGAAAGGCTAAAAGTTAGTAGTCTAAGCATTTGATTTAAGTCATCTGAAAGAAAACAAAATAATAAACTCAAAGAAACCTGAATAAAGAAGATAAGGACAAGAACAAAAATTAGTTTAAATAGACAATAAAAATATAATGAAGAAAATTAAATAAGCTAAAAGTTGGTTTCTGAAAATAAAAAATACTGAATTGACAAGCTTAGCAATATTAGTGAAAAAAAGAGAAAAAGTAAAAACACAGATAAACTAAAATGTGATTAAAATAACACAACTACAGATACAACAAAGAACGAAAATATAAAAGAATATTATGAGTAACATTATACCAACCTGAAATTTCCTTTAACAAAATGAATTTAATTGGTAACTAAGCATCTTCATACAAAGAAAATACCAGACCCAGAGGGCTTTACAGACAAGTTTCCACCAAATGTTCAAAGAGCAAACCATTCCAATTTCACACAAACTTTTCCAAAAACTACAAAAAGAGAAAATTGTTTAAAGAGACCATTGAGTTAGCTATTGCTTCAATAACGATTAGTATTTTGCAGCCACAAGTGATTATGTGGTATGGGCACAGGAAGAGAGATAATAGATCAACAGAAATGAGCAGAGAGTCCAAGAAAGAACTATGAGTAAATACAAATATCACATGTGACAGAGATAGAGAAACAGGAAGGACCATGCAGTAAACTGCGCCGGAGCAAATAGTTTTTCACATGGAAAAAAATGAATTGAAGGATGTAAACAAAAAAGAAAACTTGAAAATATTTTAGAAGAAAATGTAGGTGAACTTCTTTATGAACTCCAGATAAGGAAGAATTGTTTTAACGTGACAAAGAGGCACTACGAAATAAGCCAGACAGAGAAAGACAAACACCTCATGAGTCCACTCGTATATGGGAGACAAACAAACACATGGATAAAGAGAACAGTCTAGTTACCAGAGTGGAAGGGGGCTGGGGGGTGGGCAAAAGGGGTAAAGGGGCACATATGTATGGTGATGGATAAAAATTAGACTACTGGTGGTGAGCATGATGCAGTCTATACAGAAACTGATAAATAATAATGTACACCTGAAATTTCACAATGTTATAAACCACTATGACCTCAATAAAACAAGTGGAAAAAAAAAGAGGCACAGATACTAAAGGAAAAGATTGATAAATTCAACTACTTTAAAATTAAGAACTGGGAGAACTCATTTGCAATAGATATTATCCACAAAAGAGTTAAAAAAAGAAAAGCTACAAAAAATAAGAAAAAGGAAAATCTATTAGAAAAATGGGCAAATGGCAAGCAGATACTTCACAGAAGCAGAAACACAAATCTAAAGTATGAAAAGGCACTTTATTCTCATAAGTAATCAGAAAAATGTAAATCAGACCATGAGGTTCCATTTTAAATTTACCAAATTGACAAAAATTAAATAACCAAACAATAAGAAGTGCTGACACAAAGGGAATTTTGATACACTATTGGTCAGAGTATAAATTAATACGACTACTTTGGAAATTTGTCATTATCTAGCAAAATGTAAATCCATATATCCTATGACCCATCAATTTCCACTCCAAGGATTATACTCTAGAGAAAACTTTGCATATATTTACCAGGAGACATGTATAAATGTATTTGAAACATCATTGTTTTTCACAGCAAAAACAACAACTAGAAAAAAACCAATTTTTACCAAGAGCAGAAATGAATCAACTCCCAAATGTTCAAAGAACAAATGAATGAACTATATCTACATGCGTAAACAAGAATATATTTATTGTAAGACATGAACAAAGCAAGTCTTAGAATATATACAATATATTTCCTTTCATAAAAGTGTCAAAAACATGGAATGTAAGCAATATATTATTTGAGAACATATAAGGTAAGGCTATAAAGAAAAGTAAGGAAATGCTAATCACAAAATTCAAGATTGTAGTTACCCCTGGGAGCAGAGGAAGAAGAAAGATACAATTGGAAAGAGGCACATAAGTACTGGAAGCCTATGGATATACATTACTGCCCTAAGTATCATTAATTTTTAAAAATTCCTACCTCACAAGTACTTTTAACATATCAATCCACAAAACAGCACTTATGGTCTTAGCACTTGTTTAAAAGCACATGCAATTTCCTAATTGCAATAAAAGAAGGAAAGAAGAGGACAAGGGGCAAAGAAAACTCTGTCCTCCCACAGGTCTCATTACACCCTGTGAGCTTAGCCTTCTCAACTCAGCATTGATAACATCTCCATAAAGTTCGGGGTATTATTATACACGGAAATCTCTACCGGCTGGACCCTTCCTGACTATCACAGTCAAGATAAAGGGACCTAGAGCAGCATCCTACAGAATTATGTCTTAACCAGTCACATGCTTGGTAGAGATGCAATATATTACATAGGCATATCAAAAAACATTTACAGTATTTTACCCATATTTGAATTTAAATTTAAGTCTATTAAGTAATAGTGCATCAACAAAACTATTAAACGAAGAAAAATCACTACATCAAAATCTGGCTAAAGGATGCAGCTGGGCAGCTCGCACATTATTATAATAATAAAAAGGCATTAGGTTTGTCAGTTTCTTTTAAAGTTAAGTTTAGCAGTTACTTAGAGAGCTAAATATTCACCTACCCTATGACACAGCAGTTCCACACCTACACAAAGAGAAAAGAAAATGTATGCCCACATGTCCACAAAAAGACTTGCTTAAGCAGCTCTTTACATAATAGCCAAAAACTGCAAACAATCCAAACGTCCATCATCAGGAGACCAGATAAACAAATGGTGGTATATTTATACAATAAAATACTATTCAAAATTTTTTACTTAACTACTGATACACAAAACAATGTGAATGAATCTTAAAACTTTACATTTAGCAAAAGAAGCCAGAAACAGAGTTTACACTATATAATTCCATTTTTATGAAGTTCAAAAGAATTTAAATTCAACCTATAGTAATTGAAATCAGAGCAGTGGTTGCCTATGGATTTGGGAATTAAATGGAAATGAGCACAAGGGAATTTTCTGGAGCGATAGAAACGTTCAGCATCTTGATTGTCATTGTGGTCATATGTGGTCATTTATCAAAACTCAAGGTAATGTACACTGAAGGTCTGCTCATTTCTCCATATATAAATTTTCCTGAAATCGACTTTAAACTCTGAACGTTACATATTGGGTGAAATGTTTTATTTTGGTAAATAAACATTATTCAGTCTCTAATCTTTTTTTTTTCTGACCTATTTGGCTCATTACAAGGGTATTTTTCAGGCAGTCTTTTAAGAGAGAAGGCACCTGGGGAAATCATGTACTGGTGCAGTATGGCTTATTTGAAAAGGTATGCACCAGTTTTGCAGATACATTAAAATTTATAGTAAATAATAGATTCGAGCATGAGCCAAGTTCTCAAATAGTCATGAAACTGAAATGCACAGACATACTACACTCCGTAAGACAGTGTTTACTTAACAGTGAAAGCTAGAAAAACCACGGAATAAAATCACCATGAGACGAGAAACCAAGAAGATCAAAAACCTTTAGTTTTATAGTATAGTTGCAAAACATCATTTCCCAAGGTGAAAATTAGTAAAATATAAGACAACATAGTAGGTAGAATCCATTGTAAGCATTCTCTTCAGAGTTAATTCCAAGCTACACAGTTAGATAAGAACAAAATCTAAAGGCAAACTACAAGATATTGGGTAATTCAGCATGTGACCCTATGTTGTACGAAGTAAGCCACTCTACAACTGGAATCTGGCCTATTCCAACACCCTCCCCCACCTCCAACTGCACAAACACACACACAAACAAACACACACACACACACACACACACACACACGGTTTATTAAGCCTTTCCAGATCAGATAGGAAATTTAGTGAAAGCCTATTGAGAAATTAAACTAAGTATAAAAGGCCACAGCTTTCTTGGCAAGATAAATAAAATTAAGCCCCACAGTGTACTTTGAAGTTGATATTTTGCTGCACTCAAAAAGCACTTTGAAGATTATTAGTTAGTGATGACTTGTGTCTGTTGCTAAGCACTAGGTTGATGTTATCTTTCAAGATTCATCACTCTGTGCCACTCTGGACATTGACAATGGATATGGAAAAGGGAATAGGTTCCCCACAGGAGACAAGTTAAGGGCCACTAATATCAGTGCAAAATGCAGAAGACAATTCTCACACTCAAAGAGAGAATGGGCGGCCCTGGATCACTGTGAAGTCGTGAGTCAAACCTAACCCAGACGACAACTTGCAGGATTGCTGTAGAGGAAAGAAGTATAGTGGTTAAAAGCATGTTCTTAGGAATGAACGTGCATTCTCTGTTTAAAGACCAATTCCATCATCTACCAGCTGTTTGAATTTGGCCAAGAAATGGAATTTACAACTTTAAGTCTGTTGTCCTCATCCTTGAGGGATTCTGGTGTGGATTAATGAGATGCTGTGTGAAGGGTTTGCCACAGTGAGTGACATCCCATAAGTAGCTAGCAGTGTTATAATGAAAGAGAATGAATTCCTTACCTGAAGGAGGGACTGGCAGGAGAGAGAATGAAGCTACACATCTGGTAAAATCCAGTCCAATTCCAAGAAAACATGAATCTGTGAAACAATGCCTTGCAGATGAAATACATATTTTGAAGAGTAGTGAGAACATGGGGTTATTTATTTTATGGTTTAACTTTTTTTTTTTTTTTTTGGTGAGGAAGATTGGCCCTGAGCTAACATCTGTTGCCAACCCTCTTCTTTTTGCTGGAGGAAAACTGTCCCTGAGACAACATCTGTGACAATCTTCCTCCATTTTGTATTTGGGTCACCACCACACATGGCCTGATGAGCAGTGTAGGTCTGCACCCAGGATCCGAACCCATGAACCCAGGCCACTGAAGTGGAGCACACCAAATGGGTTTCCCAACCACTATGCCACTGGGCCAGCCCAATAATAACATTTTATACATTAAAAAATAAAAGACGTGGTTATTTTATTTAGAAGGAACTATGTGATCACTGTCATTGTTTTATTCTAAGCACTAATCTCTCTTCTTCTTGCCCTCAATTCATTGAAAACAGGAATTTGCCCAAGGTCATGTTGGACAGGGGCAAAAATAGCTAAAGGATTCCAAATGCAGCTTTAATACCAACAAACCTATGCATCCAGAGACAGAGCAGAGTTCTGTGGTGGGTGTGCGGCCAGAGGGCTGAGTGGTTTAGGAGAAGGACCATAAAGAGGCAGAAGGAAGCAGAAAAGTTCCTGAGGAGCCAACCTGGCCCAGGAAAGACTTCTGCAGAGCTGGCCTGCAGCTTCAGATCGCTCAGCAAAGCCTCTCCTGGGGCAGCAGGGCAGCGATTTACCTGTTCTAGGCTTTGGATTCCCTGCAAGAAAATTGACAAGACCACTTTAGTTGCCTAAGGTTGTATTTCACATAATACAGGCTAATGATGTTAGGCTTTATCTTCTCCGTAAGATCTTTTTTTTTTTTTGGAAGCAAACATGTTGCTAGATTTTATAGCAAAACTAGTGTTGTCTTTCTTGCAAAAGGGTCATCCCCAGTTCTCTCAGAGAAAGAGGATTGGCAAGATCAGACTACTTTTATGTTCTTGATTGTAATTTTCCTCCAGAGCAAAAGAAATGTTTATGAGGATCCTTTGCAGATAAACATGCGGACCCTAGGCAAATCTTAAGTCTTCAAGTTCATGTATGGACAATCCTTTCTACTCCTTTTCCCTTAAAAGAGGCTAGGCTTACATTTTGAATCAAGATCCCTCACTGTCCAGTGTCAATTCACCCAGACCTATTGTCATTTGAAGTATGTTTTCTCATTATGGAATAAAGGGCTTTATTTTTGGTAAGGGAATATGGAGCACTTGAGAAAGACACTGATCTGTGTGTTGGGATGGTCATATCATAGGTAGGAAATGGAGGGATTCCTATCCCTTAGCTTTCTAATCGCACTTTCCCTAGGCTGGCCCTGAGAGTTGTTGCATTGGTCATTTTCAAGAAGTTTTAGGGCCCAAACCAAAAGGGAAAAAAAAGTTTAGCTCTTCTTCTCCGTGCCCCTCCCCTCCCCTCATGGGACCACTTTCCTTTTTTGTATGAAGAACTATAAACCCCTGTTGGCTTCTTGTTACAAGTATTTTTTAAATGCTTATAAGATAGATATTCTTGCAAAAGTACCTTCTCTGGTCCCCATTTCTCCCCTGCTAATTGATTCCATTGCTCATTTCCCCTAAGATCCCCAGAGGCTAGGAACACATTACCAATTCTCTGTCCCTTGCACCAAGCCTCTCAGCCTGAGTCCCCATCTGCACTCTCCAGTCCTACTGTCAGATGATAATGAAGTGTTGACCCCCAAGCAAATGGCCCAAAGCTTCACAGGCCAAATTTCAGCTGACTCAGTTCCTTCAAGGTACCAGAGAGACACAGAAACCATAGGAGAGCTGCTAAGAAGAAAGGGTGAGGCGCAGAGTTTACTTTATCCTAAAACAAGAATAAGCTCTAGCCTTGTCCACAGGGACTCAAGTAGCCCAGAAGTCTGCTCATGACTTTTAAAAGAGGGCATTTCATTCTAATCATCTCTTTTTCTTTTCGCCAATATTAGGAGTTTTTATTCTATGTCATGGACTAGCAAAGTTAATAGTATCTTCTTTCCTAAAGACTGGTTAATTTTTGAACCATCTGTACCAACTAAACCTGTGAAAATTATGCTTAACCTTATTAATAAAGCTTTTTATTTGAAATATTAATAAATAATTAACAGAAGATCAAATCACAGATGGATATTTGCTTCTCAACCCTGTTAAATAACAGATTTGTGTTTATTGCATTGAATATCACTAAGTAAAATCATAAACATTTATAATTGCTTGCTTTCTTAGAAAATAGTACCTTCAGATGAATTAAACTGCAAATAAAAAAAAAACTGAATTCTCCTTATGTAAAGTGAATATAGACAATGCTCCAAATTACCATGGTATTTGTGTAGCAAGTGGGAAACACGTAGTTTGTTAGTATCTTCTGTGAAGATGAAATTCACCAGTGACATTTAGGAAGGAGATTATCTATTTAAAACACTTTGAAATACTTAATTTGAAGAAATTTAAAGAAAAAATGTAGCCATCTTATCAGTGGGCTGCTTTCATTTAAAGAGTGCCATATAACAGGGAATTCAACCCAGTCTAATTTTTTAATTCTCTCTTCAATATTCAGGCGCACAAAGGTCAGACGTATCCTACATTGAAAGATATGCTCATTGCAAATGGATTGAAATGGCCCAGCTTATGAACAGTGTCTGACACAGAAACCCATCACATCAGAAGGGAATAGGTTCTAGGGCTTCTCACAGAAAGGAAAGTTCTGTTATATTTGTTGCTGACATAAAATGCTTTGGACTCTCTCCTCCAACACTCTGTGTTCCAATGCTGTTTCAGTATTTCTGATTATGTTGGGGATCAAATCTTGGCACCATCTAATTTCAGTTTTATCAAGGAAGGTATAATCTCAGCTGAATTGATATGAGGAACCTGGATGATTTGGAGTAGGACCCATACGTGGGCATTCAGAAAACCCTGTGCCCTCAAATTGAAGAGTGTTTGCATTATCTAGAAAAAGAGAGACAGAGAGCGTTAAAGAACTAAGCATATGGGATCAGCTCATTCATTTGTTCAATAAAGATTGGTTGTGGGTCTAAGCAGTATTAAGCCAAGTACTATTGTAGGCACTTAGAATACATCAGTGAACCTGAGAAAGATCCCTGCCCTCATGTAGCTTGCATTCTAGCTGAGGAAAACAGATGATAAATAACAAACATCACAAATAATTAAACCACATAGAATGTAATGTAATAAGATGCTCTGTTCCTATGGGGGGAAAGGTACAATAGGGTGGGGGAGATTGGGACTGTCAGATTTGGGCAGGGATAAGAATGGTGGTCCGGGTAAAGTCCATTGAGAAGGTGATGCTAAAGAAAGACTTGATAAAAGTTTCAGTCCTCAGTAGTAGATCATTCAGTGAATAGCCAAAAAGAGATGGACACTTACGATAGGTGTTTTGTCCTAAGAATTGTGCCTATAATACATATCTATGTATATTTATTTTCTCTCCATAGAAACAAAGCTTTTGTCGTAAGAATTTTGATCTAAATGCTCTTTTAGGGGTTATATTTTTAATCTGATGTTTTCAACCAGACCTTTTATTAACAGATAGTTGTTAAATTATGGGCTGACTGGAAAATATAAAATTTTAGTATCAGTTATTAACATTTGATTCTTAGAAAATGTGCTTCACAGAAGTAGGTGACATATATGTTCAACCTACACACTGAACCTCCACTGTGTGCCACGATAGATATTGTGGATATAGCGATTTTAAATATACAATCAATGACTAGAAAAGGTTTGTAGTCTAGTACTATTAATTGCTGACACTTATTAACGTGCCATATTTATTACTGTACCAGGCACTGATCCACGTGCTTTACACATATTAACTCACCGAGCCTTCATGACAAGATTATGAGGCATAATCTTTTTTATTAGACGAGGAAACTGAGGCCCAGAGTAGTTCAGTGACTTGCTCAAGGGAACAAAGTTAGTTTGCTGAAAAGCCCAAGGTTTGAACCCAGGCAGTATGACTCCAAATTTCACTCTCCATCACTCCTCTAAGAGGATACAGATCAGCACACAGATATATTTAACACGATAATAGAAAGATGTTTGTAGATGACACTTAGATCCACCCAAAATGGGGCAAATGTCAACAGCCTCTTTCAAATTCATGGGCCAGTTTTCAGTGGAAGCCTGCATTTCAGCATTTTATTTAGCACTGGCCCTGCAGCAGAGGTGGTAAAAGATGGGAAGCACTTCAAGCAACCTCAAGCAGAAGTAAAGAGTGCGGCTCAGATGGCATCAAGAGCTGAAGAGTCCGCTCTGCCACCTCCCCACCAGACCTGGTTCACACAGGCTGGACCCAAGTCAATTCCAGTGCTCTCCGTTCCACCACAGGCGAACGCCCCCCAGAAATAGCTCTCTGCCATCAACTGTGTTTAAATTATGAAATGGCATAGGTAATATGACTTTTGCTCTCTTTGCACATTTACGTGGTTCTTATTTTCCTTTTCAAAAGTGTTTCCAATTAAAATTCTCCTGGGTATGAGTACTTTATGTATTCAATGAACTATCTCATACAAAGTTAAGAAATTTCTCCCAGTAATATTGTTTCAGTATTTTTAATGAGAACTAGTAAAGTGGCTATAAAGTTCAAACAGCTTTAGAGAAAATAAAAACAACAATACATTAGAATTTGTGTTCTCAGATTAACAAATAAACACTATTGATCTATTTACCAAATAGCAAATTAGTACTTTTTTATAATAGCAGAGCAGAGCATGACTAAAGATTATTAAGCCCTGGATAAGGAATTTACAGAAATAACAAATTAAAACAATCTTTTCAGTTGACATTATCCTGTTCCTTTTTGCAATCTGCTATTTAAACTGTGTTACTCGGTTGCTATTCCATAGAAGAAAATCTCATATGGGGACAGATTCCAAGGTGCCAGAATTGTCGTATATATCTGTGTGTTATTCAACATTTGTCATTAGATTGATATGAGATAAAACTATAAGCAGTATTTTAAAAATAAGCTTCATTTTAAGAGTCCATTACTTATACTTTCATAGTAATATCCAACGTGTACAGATTCAAGAAGGGAAGCTGTCACAAAGTCCATGCACTTTGCTCCACAGGTGAGACGTGTCTCCCAAGCAACTTTCTTGGGGGAGAAAACAAGGAAGTGTTAGAAGCTGATGTCCTGAGGAGGCAAAAGTCTCTTCTCTTTCTGAAGAGAAAGGACAATCAAATAAACTTTAAAGGCTGGCAGTGCAGAATCACATTGGATAGGCACCAAGAACCCTAGTATTTCTTAAAGACCTCACAGTACAATAATTAACAGGCGTAATAATACATCCTAACCATCAAGAAGTGGTTAAATTGGACTCATTATTCATTATTTACCAAGGGGTGGGGGTGTTATGATCTCTATTTGAATGATTGGAAAGGTTTAAAAACTGGGGAGCTTCAAAGGGTCAGAGCTACAAGCTCATATGAATCATTTCCCCTAAGATACCACACAAGCAAGATAAAGCTGTTTATGATATCAAGGGCAACTGGTGAAGAAGCTAATTAGGAACCCGACAACTTGGGTTGTAGTTTCTGCCAGTTACTTTGGGCAGAGCCAGCAACCTCCCAAAGTCCCTTGCTTGTCATTTGCAAGAGTTTGCTACACCTGTCCTCCCTACCAAACATGATGTTTGTGAGGATTAAAAGAGTTTTTTACACGAGAACACTGCCAAAATTAGAAAGAGCCTCCTCAATAAAAGACAGTATTATTACTGAATAAGCTGTAATGAATAATTTGTCCTTAATAGTTTTCATTAGATCAATCTAATGACATCTTTCATAATAAAAATGACAATACCTCATTCCTATTTGAAGACCATATGGTTAGTAGTGTCCTTGAGCAACACTGATCTAGCCAATGGTGACACAACACAAAGAAGCTGGCTATAGCACCCCCCACACATTTACAGATCTTATTAAAAGTTATTTGTTCAGCTCTATCTTTGACTTTGGACAAAGTAAACCATTTTCCTTTGTTAGAATAAAGCCAAAGTGAACTAATCACCAACTTTCCATCATTTAAAACTAGCAGCTGTGAAATAATCCACTTGCTTTAACATTTTAAAATGAAAATAAAAAAGCAAAAGGAACTAATTGCAATCCTCCTCCAACATCAGTTCCCTTCTTCAAATGTCCTCAACTTAATTCTATATCCTTTTTTGACAACAAAAGATCTCAGATTGAGTGTGCTCAAACTGCTAGTCATTCCTACTGAGAACCACTGAAAGAAGGTATTGGAAACGCAGAATGGAAATCAGACATAGAGCAGATAGCAGGAAGGAGTGGAAGGTTCTGTGGGGAAGCCATGGGACAGTGAGGGCAGCTGAGGGAAGGAACTTAAACCCACATCTCATGTGGGTGCTCTGAAGAGGTCTGTGAGGAGGGAGGGCATAAAGACAGGTTTAAGAGACAACATGCTTGCCTCAGTTTTCCATTGACGTCACAAATGACCACAAATGTCATGGCTTAAAAAATACACATTTATAATCTTACAGTTCTATAGGTTAACAAGTCCAACATAAATCTCACCAGGCTAAAATCAAGTTGTCATGTTTCCTTTAATAAACTCCAGGATCCATTTCCTTGCCTTCTCCAGCTTCTGGAGGCCACCCACCTCCACTGACTTATGGTCCCTCCCTCCGTCTTGAAAGTCAGCAATAGCAGGTCAAGCGTTTCTCACATCACATCACTCTGACCTTCTCTTCTGGCTCCCTCTTCCACGTTTAAGGTCTCTTGTGAATATATTGAGTCTACTCAGATAATCCAGGATAATCTCCCCATCTCAATTTTAATTACATCTGCAAAGTCCCTTTTGCCATGGAACATAACTTATCCAGGGGTTCCAAGTGTTAGGACTTGGACAGCTTTGAGGGAGGGAGAGGGAGACATTAGTCAGCCTACCACAGTGCTATAGGTACAAGGTGATGTGGCAAGAAGTTATCACTGTTTTCTTTCACTCTCGCTCCCCTCAGTCAGCTTTCCACACAGCAGTCAAAGAGCTTGAAAACACTGATCACATTACGTCCTGCTCTGCTCAGACCCCTTCAGAGGCTTCTTTCCCCTTTCAATAAAACCCACACTCATCACAGCCTACAAGGATCTACATAATTTAGCCCAGGGTATTTGAAACTTTTTGCACTGGTACCCATAGTAAGAAATTCATTTTTAAATTCTAATTTAGCACATACACATATGCATGTACATATGTCTAGTTCCACAAACCAATGCTCATCCTTACTATATACCATGCACTCTGATACTTTCAATTCAAACCCCAACTCCTAGCACTGTATCATGCTCTCTCAGAACCAGACACACTGATCTCCTACCTCCAGAGAACCTCTGATGGACTATTTTCCCCAGCACTTCTCAGGGCCTGCTGCCTCACCTCATCTGGGTGTCTCCTCAGTTGTACGTTTCTCAAAGAGGCCTCCTCTGACCATCCCATCTTTAGTAAGCCTGCTCCCCACCCCCAGCATCATTTTCTAGCCCTTATCCTGCTTTAGTTTTTCTTCATAACACTTACTACTGCTTTGCATATTATTTCTTTGTTTCTTCTCTCCCAGTAGAATGAAAAGTCTGCTAGGACTGTCTTGTTTACTGATATAATCCCAATGCTTGAACAGGACCTCCCAATCCACAGGGAGAACTCAAAAATTAGTTACAGAATGAGTAAATAAAATATGTGTGAATGAATAAATTGATTAGAAGAGCTAAGACTACATTGGAGAAATTATTAGTATTACATTATAATTCATGTAAACTATCATCACTGTAGTTATCATTTATTGATTATCTATACCATGCCAGACACCATGCAGGACATCTTATTTCTAGTTGTCACAACAGCCCTGAGAGGTAGTTATTTTTACAGATGGGGAAGCTGAAGCTCACAGAAGTTAGGTTTCTGGTCCAGGGTTAACTAGTCTGTAATCATAGCCAATTTTTATAATACTCAACATTTGTTGTCAGGCATTGTTCTAAGCATTTTACGTGAGGGTACTGTTATTCCCGTTTTACAGATTGGGAAATTCAGACATAGGACTTGCCCAAAGTCAAACAGCTTGTAGGTGGTGGCACCAGAAATCCAACTCAGGCCGTTTGGGAGCAGAGTTGGTGCTCATAGCCTACACTCTCCTGCTGCTCAAGGTAAGGTCCAAGCACCAGCAGCATCAGCATCACCTGGGAGCTTACCAGAAATGCAGAATTTCATGCCTGCCCCAGCCCTTCAGGCCAATAAGATCCCCAGGTGATTCATATACACAATAAAAGTTGAAAAGCTCTGCTCTAAACCATAGTGCCTCTCAGGCTGGCAAGCAGAAATGGACAAATAATTTTTAGACAGTAGGACTCCAATATAAATAATATTTTAACTGGAACTATTAAATGTAACTTTTCATGAATTTAACAGGAGTAAAATAATCTGAAAAAAAAGCTTAAAAACCTTTGCTGAAATTCACATAAATGACTATTCACCCCAAAATATTATATTCCTCTTAGATAAGAAAAAATTTATGAAGTACATTAAGAGATTGGAACCATTATATTTTCCTTATTCTTAACCTCATGTCTCAGTTTTAGCTCATATCAACCGACTCCCTGCCATGAAAGATGAAATGTTAAAACTGTTCCCCTCTCCCCTCCTTCCTCCTGTTTTCCCCACCTCCACATTTATCTTTGCATTTTACTATTTTTCTTCACAAAATATGTAACATTTCCATTCTATTGCATCACCATAATCTCCTAGTTCTTTAGTCCTAATTCACTATTACTTTGGATTCAGTGATCCTGCGTGTGCCCTTACTTTATCTTCTCCATTTCTGCTTTTGATATTTTAATTTATCCTTTGATTGGCTGGTTGTTTATTTGTTTTGGTTTTGTTTTTATCAAGTAGTGCTTTTTTTAAGGGATCACGTGTATCAAATTCCATAAATTCTTTCATCTTTAAGAATGTTTACCTGCAACCTTTATAAATGAATGAAAACTGGGCTGATATATTATTTGGGGGTCACACATTTCTTCAGAATTCTGTAGACAGTGCTCCCTTGTCTCCTAGCATTGAATGCTGGGAAGAAGTCTGAAGCCATTCCAAACATTGACTTCTTGTAGGTACACTACTTCTTCTGCCCAGAAGTACTTCTTTTTTTTAATCTTTGAGGATTTTGAGATAATTTATAACTTAAGCATAATATGTCTTGATCTAGATAGCCATCTACATTTTCCCTGAAAAGACACTATGTCTTTTCAACAAGCCCTTTTATTTCTTTTTTATTTCAAGAGAATCTTCTTGAATTATTGTTCAGAACACTTTTTCTCTTCCATTTGTTGGTTTCTCTATTTTAGGGGCATACTTTCCTGCCGGGAATCCTTTGTCTACCAAGGAGAGCACTTCTCTAATTGTTTTACTTACTTTTTCCCTTTATCTTCATATCCACTGAAACTAACTCAAGCTTCTCCTTCATGCTAGTGATTTGATTTTAAGCTTTGTCTATTCTATTACTTGCTGTATGAAGTTTATTTCTTATCTGTAATGGAATTGTGTTGGCACTACAATCACTCTTTCCCTCTAATTCTATTGTTTTACTGTAATGCCTTGGGGATCTTGTTTTATCAAATTCATATCCTTATTAGACTTTTCCAGAGCATGAATCACACTTATAGCATATTCTTCTTTTCCTTGGGTTATGCTTACTTTCAGACTCTCTTCAACTATCTTTTACATGTTACGTTCTGGTTGGTTGGGTCGTTGGTTGCCTTGTGGTTATCTTACAATGGCATAGTTTCCTCCATTTCTTTTCCTCTGCCTAAACCTTCAATAATTCAGTGTAGAAATCTCTTTGACACCCATCCCATCTGGGACCTGTTTTTCTCCCCCTCTCCAAGCTACAATTTGGGAGCTGGCAGTTCATAACGTTTATTTTTCTGCTGGATGAGCAGGGGTTGAGGGCTGGGAAAGTGAACTCAAGCTAAATGCAGTCTTTGATGGGAAACTGCAACTGAGCTCTTGAGAATGTCTTTAAAAGAGTGACTGAAGAAGGAGTCTACCAAATTTTAATTATTTTCCATGCACATATTCCCCTTCTAATGAAAGTGTCCTCATGCCCCCACCAGACCTCTGTTTTGATGGTTTCTGTGTTTCCATAATTTGTTATGAAACAGCCTGCTTCCCTAGCTGCATTGGACTGGATTGGAGACGAGGGAATTAGAAGCCCATTCATCTTTGAGGTGTTTTCAGAGAAAACTGCCAATAGGCATACACATAGCTAACAAAATAACCACATAAATACCTGGGACAGGGGCAGGTGTCAGCTATGCTAAGCTATTCAATCTTTACCCTGTGTTGACCAAGAGCCATTGAAAGGTTTGAAGCAAAGGAATAGTACAGTCCTACTTGTGTTTTAAACAGATTACTCTAGACACAGTGTGCCGGATAGATTTGAGACAGTCAAAGCAGGTGTTAAAAAAGCCTATTGAGAAGCTGGAGAAGAAACGAAGAATTATAAAGTTATTTAGAGGTAAAACAAAGAGGACTAGATAGATGGATTATCTCAGAGTATCCAGATCCTAGCTCAGAGAACTAGTATGTTGGCTGGGATCTGGCAATTCCCAAGGAAGAGAACTGGGGAACATATAGGTTCCAGGAGCTCATTCTAGGTATGACTGACAGGAGGAAAACAACACGAGAGCCAAAAAGTAATAAGTGGACCAAGGGACTACAAGTCAAGGAAAATTTAATTTCAAACCATGCCAGAAGACAAATCAAAATTATTCACCTAAAGCCTATCCTCCATTCTGTCCAGGGCTGAAGAAAGTCTGACTTTTTTCTAAGGACCACTATTCGATTTTTTTTTTACACCTAATGGAAAAGGAAGAGATGAGAAGAAACCAGGGGAAAAACCCAGAAAAATGACAAAAAGCTTCCCTTTAAAAATGCATTCCTTCATTGGCACCTAATTTTTATATGCTCCATGATGTCGTCTTGCCATTTACCTTGGTGACTCAATGGTAGATTTCATTCTTCTCCAAGAGGTTCTCCCAGTTTTTTCCTGGCAACACACTAGTGGAATGGGGTTCAGAAGATCTGGCTTCCAGTCCAAGCCCTGCCATAGATTAAGCCATGTGATCTAGAGGTCAAGCCATTTCTCCCCTCTACATTTCCTTTTCCTCTCTAGGAAAATACAAACTTGGAGTGCTTTCTGAGGAGTAACTGAGGTAATGTATGTCATAGTACCCAGTGCAGTGCCTGGCACATAACAGGTGCCCTATGAATGTTTGTTTGACTCTGCTCAAGCTTGGGATGCATGTGGAAGAGGGGAAGAGTGGGAGATGAGGAAGGATCACAAAAAATGTGTATGTCAAACTAAGGCATTAATGGAGAACCATTTAAGAATTTTAAGAAGGGAAGAAACATAGTCAGATTTCCTTGCAGGAGCCAAGCTAGAGCAAGGAAACATATGTGATACTCCAAGTAAGAAATAATAAACTCAGGCAGTACAGTGGTAGAAAGACCGAAAGGAAAGATTTCCTTAGATATTTAGGAAGATGATTGATTAGCAGTGGAAGTGAAGAAGAGGAAGTGAAGAGGAGATAGGATGACTCCCTGAAACACTGAATCTATGGTCCTACTCAAAAGACGAGGAACACAGGAGGAGTAGCAAGTATGAAGAAGAAGATAAGGAGCTCACTCACTGGGCTTTCACTCACTGAGTGATTCCTAGCATTCAACAAGTATTTTGGAATGCCTACAAAAGCAGAGCATGGGGCATACAGCAACAAACATGCAGAGATGATCCCTGGCCCCCTCATGGAGCTTACATTCCAGCAGGAGATTTAACTAGATAAAAAGATTCAAGGAAAGTGATCCAGGGAGAGAGAACAGCATATGCAAAAGTCTTGAGGATGAAAGAAATATCACCTTCAAGGAATTAAGGGAGTCTCAGGCTGAAGTGAGGAGAGTGAGGCACAAGATGAGGATGGAGGTGTTTCCAGATCAAGCAGGTCCTGGTGAGCCATTTTAAGGATGTGGGCTTTGTCTTTATAGTTGGTGAAGCCATTGATGGGTTTCAAACAGTAAATTAAGATATGGTCAGACTCACATTTGGAAATTTCACTTTCACTGCAGAGTACAGAATGCTTTAAGGATATCCACTCGTCAGACTAGAAGTTCTGAAAAGCCCACCTGCCACAGAACATCCAGATGTTGGATAAAATAACACAAGCACATGTTTAACGCATTGCTGGGCTAACAAGAAAGAAAGAGAAATCCCTAAAGCTCACGAAAAATAACAATATGCTGAAACCAGAACGGTAGGAAAACTCTGAAACCAGAGCTGCACTGGGAGTAAATGTTAATACCACCAAACTAGAGCTTCGGGGATTAATGGTAGAACAGAAGCTTAAACCTTGGGCCCATTGAAAGAGGGGCATTAAGTTAGGACATTTAAAAGATCTAAACTCAGTGACAAAGTGAGCTAGAAGAAAATCCATTTGCTTTCAAAGGAAGAGAGATGGACACCTGTTTATCTCTGCTGCAGCTCTAGGTGGGGTAAAAACATAGTTTTCAAAGATCGTAAAAACCACTGCTCTTTACAAGTATAGACTGAAATGCATCAAAGATCTATTTAACTCATTAATGAGGGGACCAGCAAGATGGACCCAGCTGAAATATGGTTGTTATGTTACAATAAAACTGTAGCTTTGGGGGTTATCTTTTCTACCAGACAGAAATCATTTGCATCTATACCAAATAAGTCTTTTCCATATTGACAATTTTTACAAATAAACATGTAAGTTCACAGAGTCTGAGCCCTAAGCAATAGTAAACAGTAAGTCAAACAAAGATCCATTACCCTAAAGCTACACTGTGTAATGTAGGAGCCACTACACACACGCAGTTATATAAATTTAAATTTAAATTAATGGAAATTAAATAAAGTTAAAAAGTAAACTTAAAATTCAGTTCCTTAGTTGCATTAGCCACATTTCAAGTGTTCAGTACTCACGTGTGGCTGATGGCTGCTCTCTGGGAAGGTGCAGATTTACAGACTCTTCCATCACCAAAGAACGTTCTTTTGGGCTGTGCTGCCCTAGAAAGTTAAACCATCCTTAGGCAGCCTTCTTAGACAATGCTCCAGTATGACATTAAAAGGACACATAGCCATCCTTTTATCTTATTTCCAAGTTTTGGATAATTTTTCTTATCAGTAGAAATATTAATGACAATTATAGACTCCCTGAGAATTTGTAATCTTATGTTTTCTTCTGCTTCCTTTCAGGTCTTGATTTGGGACCACCCTCACTGTAGGTGACACCTCAAACTGAGAAATTAAAGTGAGCCCAGTATACAGTGGAGTCTGGCAGAAACATATAATTTTTTTGGAATTTTAATTTTTTAAACCACTTTATTGAGGTATTAACATGCAAAAAGCTGTACACGTTTAATGTATACAACTTGATGAGTTTGGGAATGATTATACACCTGTGAAACCTGTTCTGAGGTTTCATACAGATCTATTCACCACAATCTATTCCATAAACCTATCCATCACCTCCAAATATTTCCTCTAGCATATTTTGGTGTATGTGATGAGAACACTTAATATAAGGTCTACTCCCTTAGCAAAGTTTTAAGCTTACAATACAGTGTTGTTATCTTCCTTTAAAATTTGATGTGCAGCACCTTATTTTATTCTCTAGTCCCGGAACATAGTGAAAAGCTCCTAAAGTTCTTATGATACTCTTTAGGCAATAAATTATGTTATCTGAAAATTTATTACTAAAAAGTCTAAATTTTTCCATAAATGTTCCAGGAAGCACAAGGACTTCCTGGCAACATATAACATTAGTGATAATACCTAGCATTTTTTTACATGATTTATAGTTTACTTACTGCTTTTAGAAACAAGAGATGGAGCTATTCTCTCTTCCGGGAAAGCCTAATTATCTAGCATCAACTCCTAAGAGAGGTCATAGGTGGCGTCCTCTACGTGTTGCCTCCCTGAAGAGCTGCCCTACAACAAATGACTGAAGTCAACCACGCCTCCTTCCCTTGGATTTCGCATATGAATTAGCCATTCCATCCTTTCTCTTTGAAGACAACTTCCTTTCATATGTGTCTCTTTATTCAGTATGAAAGAAAATGGATGTGAATTCTGTTTCCACAACTTGTAAGTTGTGTGGCTCTCTGCAAGTTGCTGACCCTCAGTTTCTTCATGTGTAAAACTGCAAATAGAAACACCTACCCCAGACTTGCTCTCAAGGCCAAATAACATAAAGATTTGTTTATTCTCACATTGAGTTTATTATGCTTTTTGCCTTCCTTAGTGTCCTCGACCTTATTCATTGTTCAAAAACAGGAAAGCCCTTCCAAGGGATCACCATTTTAGGTTTAGGCACACTATTTTTTCAGTTTCCATATAAATGGGGTTGTTGCTTTTGAGGATTTTTAAATTACTATTTTGATATCTTTTTTGCTATTAGTGTCTGATATTATTATATTATGGTCAGAGAACATGATCTGTATGATAGGCATTCTTTGGAGTACATTAGGACTTCACTTTTGACTTAGTATGTGGCTAGCATTTATAAATATTCCATCTCTATTTGGAAAGAATATGTGTTCTCTATATTTTTAAAGGGCAGGGATATATCTGTAACTCTATATCTTTATTTCTATCTCTGCATTAGGTCAAACTTGTGAAATGTGTTGTTCAATTTTTCCATATCCTAAATGTTTTTCTACTTATCTATCTTGAAAGAAGTCTATTAAATCTCCCACTATGACTGCGGACTGTATCAATTTATACTTGCGCTTGTGTCAGGTTTTAGTTTATATGTTTTGAAACTATGTTATTAAATGCACTCAATACTGTAGTGCATTTGCCAAGGAGTATTTTTGGATAGCCTGCTGATAAACCGTCTCTTTTATCCACAATTATCCTTTTTATTCCTAATATTGTCCTGTGACTTAACATCTATTTAGTTTGATATTAGTATTGTTATGCCAGGTTTCTTTCAGTTGCCATTTCTGTGATATGTGCTTTTTCCATGTCTTTACTTTATATCTTTCAGGTTTTAGCTATGTCTCTGATAAAGAAAAAAAACTGTTTTCCTTTCAATCTGAGATTTTATGTCTTTTAACAAATTTAATCTATTTACATATATCATGATTATTGATATTCTTGAATTTCTTTAATCTGATTTTGCCTTCTCCACAATTTGAGTTTGATCTCAAGAGCGAAGAGTTGAGTTAATCACATTTTCATTTTGTAGTGAATTATCATTCGTTGTACACACTTAATTTCGGGTTTTTTTCCCATTTCCCTCCTTCATGTATCATCCATCTCAAGTGATTGGAATACATCCTTAAAATATCTAATGTGATTATAAAATATGTAGTTATGTTTTGAATATGTATTTTTTTCAATTTACATGAATAGCATTATACTCTAAACCTCATTTTGTTTCTTGCATTTTTCACCCAACATTGTTTTTAAGATCTATTTCTGTTGCGGTATGTGTATCTAGTTTGTTTATTCTAATTACTATGTAGTATTTCATAGAATGCAACCACTACATTTACCTAGCCATTCAAGATTGGGGACCCCAGGTGCCCTCCACTTTCTACTTCCATAAGCAACACTGCACAGAACATTTTTATATGTGCCCTCTTGTAGACTAGAGTAAGAATTTCTCTGATGAGTGGTATTACTGGGTAATACAATACTTGTGTGTTTAATTTCACTAAGAAGTGACTGTGAATTATTTTCTAGAATGGCTGGAAGCTTTGAACTTCCACCACGAGTGCATGATTATTAATACTGTATGTTAGCCACCTGCCTAGTTTTTGCAATTTGATTGATGTAAAATGATATCTCATTATTGTCTTCACTTACAATTCTCTGCTTATTAGTGAGTTTGAGCCTTCTTTCTTCGTATATTTGTAGTCATTCAGGATTCTCCCTCTGTGAGTTGCTTATCTGTGTATTTTGCCTATTTTTATGTTGGATTTCCCATATTTTCTCAGTGACTTAAGGGTTTTCATACATTCTAGGTATTAACCTCTTCACAATTTTAGACATTGCAAATTTTTCCAGTCTTTCATCTGTCTGACAACTTTGTCTATAATGTCCCTCATGGAACAATTTATGAATTTTTATCTCACAATTTTTGCTTTCAGGAGCTTTCCTAAGAGATCTTTTTACTCTACACTATAGAAATATTCTCTTACATTTTCATCTGTTAGTTTTATGGTTCTGCCTTTCCCACTGAGTTCTTTAAGCCATCTAGAGTGCAGGAATTCAGCTTTATTTGCCTTCATGTGATGCACTGGAATAGTTTTCCCAGCATATCTAGAAAACAGATGAACGCTTGCTGGAATCCTGATTAGGATTATATTGAATGTACAGAATAATTTTAGGAAAATTGACATCTTTACTAAATTAGTTTGAACTCTCCTTGAACATGCTCTCTCTCTTCATTTAAGAACCCCTTTTATGTCCTTTAAGATAAATTGAATGTTTTCTCTATAAAAATCTTGTGCATATTTTAATAAGTTGTTAGACACCTCATCAATTTAGTTGCTATTGTAAATAGCAGTGTATTTTCTCATTTATTTTATATTTATTGCTGCTATAAGATAGGAATACTATTGATATTTGTAATTTGACATTATATACAACAACCTTGCTAAACTTCGATTTTTTTTATAATAGATTTCAGCTGATTGTGTTGTTTTTCTGGGTATACAATTAAATCAACTACAAATAAAGACAGCTTTATCTTTTTCCTTATATTCTTATGTCCCTTGGTCTTCTTGTCATATAACTTTGGTCAGAATATCTGCAATAATAATAAGCACTGGTGATGATAAAAAGCATAGTTTTCTTGTCATTAATTTAATGGGACTGTGTATAAAATTTCTCTATTATTATAATGTTCACTGTGGTGTTAGATATATAGACTTTATCAAGTTAAGAAAGTTTCTTTCTATTCCAGTTTACCTAAAAGTTTTAATTATAAATAGAAGTTGAACTTTATCAAAATACACTTTTCTTCATCTATTGAAATAATCAGATGATTATTCTGTTACTACATGAAAGGGAAAACTTGCACGATTGATTTTCTCAGGTTGGACCATCTTTTACTCCTCAATAAATTCTACAAATCACACGTTAACTCTAACTCGTTAGATTCAGGTAAAAAGTATTTTGTTTAGAGCTTGCACACTAGTGATCAGAAGTAAAACGGGTGCTAATTTTTTATTGCACTTTATTTTCCACCTTAAAATCAAAGTTTTACTAGGTTCAAGAAAGGTGAATAGCTTTTCCTCTTTTTCTAGCCATATTATAACTTGAATAAACTAGGATTATTTACACTTGGAAATTTTATAAAATTCATCCATATTACCATCAGATCTTTCTATTTTGTTTCAATTTTTTTCTTCTTTCTTTCCTATCATTGTCTGATAGAATTCCTTCATTCTCTTTTTTTCCCCCACTACTGGTCTGATGACTTGATTTCTTTCTACTTTTTTAGGTCTTAGCTTTACATTTTGAGCATGCATACCGGACTGAACAAAGTCTGAAATTAACATTTATGTCATCATCCTAAACAACATAGACTCCAATCTTCAATCTGCAACAAACTCTCATCTTCCATGATATTACTGTGGAATGTTTTGCTTCCACTTTGTCCCTCAGATGAATTTTATTATTAGAGTCAGTGCTTATTCAGATTTACCCATATGTTCAGCAATATCTTTGTTCTCCATTGCTTTTTGCTTCTAACTCCTTCCTTCAGGGTTCAGTTTGCTCTCTCCTGAAGCATATTATTTTGTAGTTCTTAGAGCAAGGGTCTTTAAGTCATAAATGTTCTGTTCTTGTTAATCTGAGAATGTCTATATTTTACCCTCACTCTCGTATTATAGATTAACTGGGTATGGAATTCTGAGTTAACAATTATTGTCCCTCAAAACTTTCAAACTATTATTCCCTTTTTCTCTTGGGAAGTCTTCTGTTGATGAGATACCTGTCAGCAGGCAGTTAACCTCGTCTCTCTGACTGCTTCACAGTTTTGTCTATGCCTTAAATGGTCCTGCAGTTTCCACCACAGGATGTCTGTATGTAAATATATTCATATTCTCTAAAACCTGCCTGCTTCTTCAATATGGGGATTGATATATTTCTTCAATTCTGTAAAAAATATCAGGCATCATATCTTAAATTATTGCTTCTGCCCCATCTTTTTATTTTCACCGTTAGGTTTATGCTGGGCCTTCTCATTCTCTCCTCCATGTTTCTTAGCTGTCCTTCCAGATTTTCTATGTTTCTTTCTGTCTTTTTATGTTTTGGGTCAGAACACTAGGTGACTTCCTCAAATCCATCTTCCATTTTGTTAATTATCTCTTTGTTGTACCTCATATGCTACTTAAGCCATGAATTAAGTTTATAATTTTAATAACTATTTTTTATGTTTAGAAGTTCTCCTTGACTTTTTTCAAATCGACACATGCTTTTTCTATCAGTTCCTATTTATTATGGTTTATATTCCTTCATTAAGCTCTATAAACTTTTAAATACATTTACTTTAATATTTTAATAAAATCTTTCAGATTCTTCTATTTTCTCTACTTAATGAAGTACTAATTCTCTTATATCTTGCATCAGCCAATTTTCTTTCATGATGCATGATTTTCTCTCATAATTTATAATTTTCATTATACACTCATTTTCAATGAAGGTAGTATTTTCTAATATGTCTCAAGGGCTCTGATTTATGGAAATCTCCACATAGAGCCATTTAACATGCACTTCTCTGAGGACTCCAAGAGTATCTGAACCAGTTTTATTAATAATTTCTCAACTTGTAATTCTAATACCTTAATAGTAAAATAAGTTAAACTCAGGGATTTTATTTCTGGTAACTGACTTTTTAACATCAATTATAGCCCCCAACACCCAGAAAACTTCCTTGTGCTTCCTTAGTTTTCCCCAGTATCCTTTCTGTTGATAGGATAGCTATCCACCTCCATGCTTTATGCAAGAGCTTCCCCCAAACTCTCTGCAGCCTAAGTCCTTATTTCCTGTTCTGTGGCTCTGGCATTGAGTTCCTTATTTTTATCTATTTATTTGGTGAGGAAGATTGGCCCTGAGCTAATATCTGTTGCCAGTCCTCCTCTTTTTGCTTGAGGAAGATTGTCCCTGAACTAACATCTTCCTCTATTTTGTATGTGGTTTGATGAGTGCTGTATAGGTCCATGCCCGGGATCCAAACCTGCGAACCCTGGGCCACTGAAGCAGACTGCACAAACTTAACCACTACACTCCTGGGCCAGCCCGAGTTTCCACTTTATTTTGCAATTAAATATTTCATTTTTAAAGCTCAGTTTTTATTATATTATTACACATTTATATTATATATTTATATATATACACCATTACATATTATATACCTCTCCACTCTATTTCTGCATGCCTTTGTATCTTTCCCTTCTCTTATGGGACTGCAGGACTCTTAACAGTGACTAGAAAGATTAAAGATAGATTGACTTTTGGCTCTCTACATGTACGTCATTTGTAAGCTTTTAATGTTTACACAGAAAAAGCAGATTATTTAACTAAACAGCAGAAATTTTATTGCTCCAATACAACCCTGTTATTCAATTATGCAACCCTTATGATCTTTTCAAAAGAGTAGCTCCTCATACATATTTTCTAGTGGCAAAGAAATTCTCATTGTTGATTTAGCAGGTGAAAAAGATGATGACTATTATGAATAATACAGAAATCTTATAGACTAGATAAACATACAAGGTAAACAGAAATTCCTTGTTTGAGCAACATGCCAGAACTCAACATTTGAATGATTTTTTTCTCTCCTTCAAAGTAGTCAGCTTGGAACGTATCTTCACTACCCTCACGAGCAGTGCTGCATTTGCTCAGACCCTTTTTGGAGCTTCTCTTTCAGAATTATCTTCAGGGCCTGGTACACAACGCTTTGAACAGCCTCTGTGGTAGCAAATCACCATCATGGAAGAGTTGTTCTTATTTTGTTTTGTTTTTAGGATACAACCATTATTTGGAGCCCATTGAAATCGGTGTTCAAGTTGGATAATATATTTGGGTTTGCTCAAATACCAGGGAGAGAGACTGTGAGGTAATGGGGGTATTTTCCTGTGTCCCTTATAAACTAATCCTGAAGCGATGATGAGTTTCAAAATTAGTTGAGAAAACAACAGCCTCATAGCAACAAAAACAAATCCTTTCATAGCAACCCCTTCAAAGGGCAACACTCCCCTCATTTAACAGTTTAAGCACTATTGTATTTCTTGTGTGAAATACTTTTTGTTTATAACTCATACATTCATTCTCTTTAAAAATATTTAAAGAGATTTGCTGAAGATATTTTTATGTTTGAGTTGTACAGGATTTTTTTTTAAGATTTGCTTTCAAAATATGGTTGGGCACTATTCAAGAAAGGTAAACATTTTCTGGGGGAAATGCTAGGATGTAGTCATTGGAGTTTTATTCACTTCAGAGTAGGTTTCCTTGATTGCATAAAGCATGCAAACATTTGGACAGTGTCCCCTTTCCTGGGGCAGTAAGGTGGAGCAAAGTAACAGGAGATACTGTGGACCTGGAATTAAGGGGGTCAAGTCTGGTTTTGGCCAAAGTTTTAAAGTGACTTAACAAATATCAGTCTGTTTTTCCATCAATGATGCTCATCAGCCTCCAAGGATTTAAGAATTAAATGGAGGTACTTTTGAAAGCCCCATGAAATCAAGTTGTAGCAAAAGACAGATCCCTAGAGCTCTGAATGGGGAAATCCAAAAATACTATCATGAACCTGTAATTAGAGTTTAGCTCTCTTTTAGCCTCTGACCCATTCACTGCACTGTTAGCCTTCTGGAAAATGCTGAAATGCTAGATGACCACAAAGACCCCTGGAGCTCCTGACTCAAATGGTCACACCAAGAATTTCTGGAATTGTGATTATAATCAGCAACCATAGTAAACATTGCCACAAGAGACACCAGCTACTAGCTGGAGACACAACGTATGTATATGACATAGTGTATAGCTTAATTTATCTACATATGCATTTTTAAACATCTAGAAAGACATATATATGTATGATACATATATATCATGAGGAAAAGAGGCCATCTGTGAGGTGGAATTATTTTTTCCTTCTTTTTTGCTTATCTATATTTTCTAATTTTTCTAAAATGAGCACATAGAAATATGAATAACTTCAATTCACATAAAAATAAAACACTCAGTGCAAGCGGGATCACTGTGCAGAAGTGACACCAGAACATAGGTCTGTTACCACTATCTACTTGCCCTTTACTGGGTTGCACAAAACTGTCAGACCACACGGTCCTGGGTAGCATACTATGGGTTATCTTGTTTGGCTAAATTTTCAAATTATTCGATTATCCATATAAAAGTTGATTGAAACTCTCATCCATTATACTGAATTCAAGGTCATTATCCCTGTGCAACTGGAAAAACAATGCAAATAAAATACACAGCCTGCATTGCTCTCATCATTCATATGTGTCCGAGCTAATTGAAAATAGATTTTCTTCCATTGTTTTGTACTCAGAAATATTAAGGTTCTTGTTTGTTCTCTTTGTGCTACCAAGAAGTAGCATGCATATGAAGGCTGCCAACCTTAAAATATGGTTCATTTGAATCTTAGAAAATGGAACTACAATTAGTTTCTCATTTTTCCATCTTCATTGTCATTGTTCAATGCCAAAATGTTCTTTGGAGAGTATGCAGAATGAAAGACCACATCCACTTCCAATAACTCACAGGAGAGAGTGAATCTCAACAAGCTTTTGCAAAGGGCACAATGGAAAAGAAACAAAAGAAATACTTTTGAGTGAATTACTACGAAAAAATTGCAGTATGTGAAAACTTCTGTTTGACAGTTTTTGACTGAAAAATTATAAGGTATCCATGTTATTTCTCAAGGTATTCATTTTCTTCAAATTAGACAGTGGTTCAAATACTCTTTATAATTGGCATTGCTTGGAGGTATGCTTTTTCTGGGAAAAAAAAAAAAAAGCCACCAAAGTGCAGTCTGGCATTATCACTACCTTAATGGTGTCCATTAGCTTTATACTCCAGAATTTAATGAAAAGGATTTTAGAAAGTGTTCAAATCAACATGGTGAGTGAGGAGGTGGGAGGGTGGGTGGAGGATGGGAAAGATAAATGATGCATGCTGCTTCTATATATTATTTTAGCAACTTTCCAAAAGAAATTATTTTAGCTCATTCTTAGCTTTCAAGTCATCATTTGGAAAATATATGCTGCCTTTGAATGGAACACAGAATTTCAGACTAATATGTAACTCCTTCTAGAAGAGCAAGATAAAAAAATCTTGGTTTCTGTAAATATCACCCATCTACAAAATTGGTGTTTTTTAGGCCACTAAATCCAAGAGATCTTGCCCAAGGTCACTGTGGTAGGCAGAATTTTGGCCCCATGACCTCTGCTTCCTGGTGTTACTCCTGTGAAAGTGTTATCTGCATTGTTACATAATTACATGATAGATATACTTAAGGTTACTAATCACTTGACCTTAAACTAGGGAGATTATCCTGGAGCATCCAGTGAGCCTAAGGTAATCAAATGAGCCCTTCAAAGCACAAATCTTTCTCTGGCTGGTTGCAGAAGAAGAAGTCAAGATTCAAAGAATGAGAAGGATTTGATAGGCCTTTTTTAATCTGAAAATGAAGGGAGTCACAGGTTAAGTAAATAAGGACCTCAGTCCTATAATGGCAAGGAACTGAATTCAGCCAACATCCTGAATAAGCTTGGAAGTGTAATCTTCCCCAGAGCCTGGAAGAGCCCATTCCAGCCAACATCTTGATTTCAGTCTTGGGAGGCCCTGAGTAGAGGATGCTACTGAGCCACAGTTTACCTAAACTTTGACCCACAGGGCTGTGAAATAGTAAACGGGTGTTATTCTAGATTGCTAAAAGTTTATAGTAATCTGTTATGGCATCCATAGAAAACAAACATGGTCACTCTATGAACAAGGGATCAAGTCAGTAGCTGGATCAGCCCTAGGCTGTCTGACTCTCAATCCCACACTCTTAGGCACTGTACCACACCATTAACCACCCTTCCCACCAAATGGGTCTGAACACATCGTCATCCTTGTCACTGCCCACAGGTGCCTCTCTCAGCCAGGGCCACTGCCTCCTATGTGGCCACAGGCATCAGTGCGGCTGACTGCTCAGGGAACCCCAGAGTGTCCCACACCCAAGGCACAGCCACATGAGCCTCCATATCACTGCCTTTGACCACTATAGCAGCCCCAGTGTCCTGGATGTTGAAGTGCACCAGCACTACCTTTAGGGGGTGGCTTTCATTGCAGTTGGGGGAGTATTCTGGGCTCTCCTCCTAACCCCAATATTGGGCACTGTAGTTTCTCTAGGATTAAGCAATATATATTTCGGTCTGTATAACAGCAGAAAGAGTACGAGCTCCAACACCTGCTGCCAGGGTTCAAATCTGGACTCCATCCTTTACTAGCTACATGACTTGGGCAAATTAACATCTCTGAACCTGTGTTCCCATCTGTAAAAGGGAGGCAAATGGTTCTGCCTCAATGATTTGTGGGGAACTTTAAATAAAAGATTCATACAATGCTTAGCACAGTTACTGGCACACAATAAATGCACAACTATGTTACTTTTTAAAATTTTCTTCCAACCACACATCATCAGAAATATTATGCCCCCTCTACTTTCCCATCTATTTGTTCACCCAGAGGAAACCCCCTTATTACCTTAGAATGTGTTTCACCTGTCCCTGGGTTCAGTGATGCTCAAGGTTACCTGATTTTAAGAAACACCTTAAGTACTTTAAGAAGCACTTAAAAATACAAATTCACATGCCCCATCTCTGGAGCTTCTGTTTCAGGAAGTCTAGGGTAGGAAGTCAGGAAGGCTCCAGAAATCTGCATCTTTATCAAGGGCCTCAGATGATTCTTATGAGCTGCCCTAGTTAGGGAGAAGGATCTATGTAATCTTTGATGTTTGTAGCCACTGATACCGGTTGTGGGGGGAGACCCAGGTACCAGGATATCCAAGAAAGCCAGGAACATTCTGGTGCCACCATGGACACTGTCACAGGACACCAAGATCTCATAAAGAAAAGATAACAGCACCCCCCACTCCCCCACCCGCCCACGAATGGCAAAGTTTGCAACGGCAAATTCATAGGCCCTTAAGAAAGTGTTCTTCCATCTCACTCTCTGTCATCCAAAGTGTCTGGCTATGTTATCATTATTTTGGGGACGGAAAAAATAAGAAATTATGCCATGCTGTGCTAGACCATAAAGCAACAAAGCACTAGCAGTGCTAACAGTGATAGCACAAAATAAACACTCAATAAATGGCTGTTAGTTTACATAAATCTTGAGCAAATGTGTACAACTTAGTGAGCAGCAGGCTAGAGATGCTGCTTTACCTGTCTGCCATGGGGTTTGTTGGCTGCATGAGGTTCATAAAAATCTTCAAGTCACTACACATCTTGCAAGTGTGTAGACCCCAAGGATCATAGATAAAGGCAGATTTATGTGAAGTTAATTAAACTTAAGCCCTAGCAAGGTGTTCACACGGTCATATATTTTCATAAAATTTGCAAAAAGAAGATTTTTTTCCTCTTTTCTTTATGAGGGCTCTCAAAATTCTACAAGCTTCAGGCTCCATAAAACCTGAATTTACCACCATAGCACCTCAAAGGGGGGCTTGGAACTAAAAGCACAGGGAAATGGGATGCTTGAGACAGCCATACCTCCTTGCAGACTGGACCCCTCAGTACCCACAGGTATGCTCTGAGCAAATCAACAAACTGCGGTCCTCTGTCTCAGGCATGGCTGACACCCTCTCCTCTCCCCACCTGGCCCACAGGGCAGAGCTCCCCTTCCTTGCCTGATCCCAGAAGCTGTAAGAAGCCAAGGAAAACCCTCTGCTGGCCCTGAAAATCACTCATACTCCTTTCCATTGCCCCAAGGCTTGGAGTTTCTCACCCCCAGTCCCTCCCACATGTGCCACTTCCATTTCAGCCCCAGCCTAGGGTCCTCCACTCCATCCCCAACTCAGTGACCACCTAACCATAAACAGCAAGGTGGCAATAAAAAATGTCAATACCTTATATACAACCCGTGCTCTACAAACACTCTGTGATTTAATTTGAAATACTTGTTTTATGTAATTTGTAGATTTTAGCTATTGGACTAAGACTATTCACAGAAACAGACTGTAATTTACTGCTGTTTCTCCGTTTTTTTATTACCGTATAATTAAAACCTACTGTTAGCTAGCACTGTGGGGAAATGTTGGTGCTATGCAGTATGCATTTTAATTGACTACACAACCACCATCTCTTCTTCCAGCAACCCCGCTTCTCTGCAGTAACGTGTGTGCATAATTCTCAGATCCCATTAGGTGCCTGTAATCTATAGCCTTTCAATAAACCTGTACTCTCTGATTCTCCACTTGTCAGACCTACAGATGCTTTCAGAGTGAAGGACCTCGATCTGAGGGCACACGGGCTTGGGGAAGTTGGGCGTAAGTGTGAGCAGGAAGTCTGGAGGCAGCTCAGCATGGAGCATGGGCTTCCTCCTCTGGGTGTATTCCCTGCATCCATCAGGGTCGATGACTCTGCTACAAAGTTGGAGACATGGGCCAGTAGCTCTCCCCTTGTGCTGCTTTTCTTAGGAAAAGACAGGGCACTCAAGTGCAACGGAATGAAAGAGGACTTCAGATTCTTAATAGAAGAACTGCTATCCCATTCTGTAGGTTCTTTTAGTCAACAAACGTATATCTACACTGTGCCAGTCACTGTGCTTGACACTAAAGGTGCAGCAATGAATAATAGACAGTCCTTGTCTTCGATAAGCTCACATTCTAGTAGGAAAAGGAAAATAGTCATATAAAAAACTACATTGCACCACCATACATTTTACTAGAGCTATGAAGAAATATTTGAGATAATGGAAAGAACATGGTCTTTGGAATTAGAGACTAGGGTTTCAAATCCCACTTCTGCCATGTGTTCAGCCCTATCACCTTGGGAAAAGCTACTTCATCAAAGAACTGCGATTTCCTTCTAGCAACAGAACACTACCCTGCAGAGCGCTGAGAGACTTCGTGGCTGCAGGCAGGGTGTTGCTGTTGAAAGCATCCTGCTCCCCTGTGCTCTTACCAGCTGCAGTCCCCTTGAGGAGGTGTGGGGGGGGATCCAGTGACAAAGATTAGAAATGACAGATGTCAAGGACCTGGTACGGTGGCTAGCATTGGCCATATCATATCATACCATTTGATAAGTGGTAGTTATCACTACTTATAGTTGACAACTATTCGGGAAATTCCATTCCTTCAAGTCCTTGGACTCTTTCAATAACCACAGAACTGGAATCTCTCCTCCTCCTGAGCCTCCTTATAGCATCCCCAGAAAGCTCCTTATGCAAAATTGATCTGTTAAGGATCTGCTTTAAACACTTACTAGCTCCACTCTCTGGGAGAAATGCTATGCTTTTGGCATACACTGTGAGCACCTCATGTCCACTATCTCCCTCTCGCGCTCCTAGCACTTCTCCCTGGACCTTCCCTCTCTGCTCCTTGCAGAGCCAGTTCCCCTGCCATGCCATGCTTCCTCCTGCCTCCTGATTTTGGACATTCTGTGCCCATGGTTGTCTTCCAATCAAACCGTGTATGCTCGTTCAAGTCCCTTTGAGAAGCCACACTCCAGTCACCCCCATGTCCCACAGGACAGAATCCCCCTGACTGCTCTCTCCACTTCCCTGTTTGCCTCTCTCCAATCCATCCTCCAAAAAGCAGCCAGGCTGCTTTCTACACAGTAATCCCATCATGACACCCGCTTTCCTAAAACCTTCAGTGGCTCCCCTCCCATCACCCTTGAGTGAAATCCATCTCCTGATCGTGGCCTGCAAGGCCCTGCCGATCAGCTCCCTCACCTTCTCCCACTTGCTCGCTGTGCTCCAGCCACACTGGCCAGTCTGCAGTTTCTCAAACCCGGAGCCTTTTCCTCCCCTCCATGCACACCAGCCTCTGCTTCGAGAATGCTGTCTTCCCTGCTCAGCTCCAGGGCCACTCCCTCTGGGAGCGCTTTCTCTACCTCTGTTGCATTCTCATTATACCCTGCTCTTTTCCTTCACAATGCGAATTATTATCTGCTATTATTTCTTTGTGCGTTTACATATTTGTATATTTTTAACTTAAGGACCTTCTTTCCCTCTAGATTGCAAATTCTGTGAGGACAGGGCCTTAGCTTCAGGCAGGAGGCCCAGAGCTCCGCACAAATGTCTGTCCAGCAGATGTCTCTGCGCAGGTTTCCTGCAGGCCCTCCTCCCTCCACCACACTTCAGCGAGGGCCCGCTGGCCTCCTCCTGCACCCATCCGTATGGTACACTGCTTTGTAGTAGTTTGTTTACGTGCCAATCTCTCCCTACAAGAATGTGAGCTTCTTGACATCAGTGCTGTTCTTCTGTGTGTTCCCAGCATAGCAAGTCATATTGCCTCCACTCCCACATCTAGCAGAAAGATTAACTCGTAAAGGCAAAGCACTCCTAAACCTGCAGATAAAAACCTTAAGATCCCTGCCTTAGATAACATGATAACCAAACGCAAACAAAGTTTAAATGTACTAGAATATACTAAAAATATTTGCAATCATTAAGTGGTCAAATTGAGTATTTAAGTAAAGTAATATTGGCACTTATATCCCACCTCACTCTTGAGAGGTCTTCAGCCTGGTTTTCTGTTGATACCGAAGCTTCTGATACCTGAAGAACAGAAGACTGTGTTCAGAGACCTAGAAGGGAAAAAGAATGACAAATGTTAGGAGAAGGGCAATGAAAGGAGGCCAGTAAAGAACGAGATGAGGCAACACAGTGCAGTGCAAAGAGCTGGAGCTCCAAATTCAGACAGTGACTTCACAAGCCACTAGGCCCTCTCCCCCTCAGACCTAGTCTTGGGCAGGTCCCTTGGCCTCTTGAGATCATAGTTTCCTCAGTTGAAAAATTAAGATAAAGATGCTTCACTTGGTTATCATGAGAATCAGATGATGTAAAATGTGTCTGACACACATGTGAAAGCACCCAGCATTCATGTTCAAACTCCATTCATTTATATTTGCTCATCTGAGTATTTATTAAACTCCTACTGTATGCCAAAAACTACGTTAAGCTACTGAGGTTACAAGGGAGAGCAAAAACAAACATGTTTTCACACTCACAGAGCTTACAGTCTCTTCTGTGACTCAAATACTCAAACAAGCACAAAGATGGACCTGTAGTTGGTGCTGTAGAGGAGATTACACTGTGAGCACCTGTAACCATGGAGGGAGGGAGTGGCCCAGTGCACATACTCTGCAGCCAGCTGTCCTAGGTTTGATTTCTTACACTATCACTTAGTAAGTGATTGACCTTGGGAAAGTCAATGTACTAACTGCCGTATGTTTCTGTTTACTTATCTATCAGAGAAGGGTAACAGTCATATCTACTGATAGGGTTGTTTTGAGGATTAAATGAGTTAGTTAATAGATAGAGGGCTAAGACCTCATAACTACTATATATGGATTTGCTGTTTCATTATTGTTACTTTGCCTAATTGGGGTGGCCAAAGAAGTTTTCCTTGAAGGAACATTTGAGCTGAGATATGCAAAGATTAGTAGTGTTAACTAGGTTAAATGAGGGAGAGAAGAGCATGGGCAAGTGTCCATAGGTGGGAAGGACAGTGGAAAGTCCAAGGACCTAAAAGCAGGCCACTAGGGCTGCAGTGAGAAACAAGATCAGACTAAGCAGGACTTTGTAAGTAATGTCAGAAGTTCTATCCTCATCCTACAAGCAATGGGAGCCATTGGGGTTTTTGAGAAGGGAGAACACTACTCTAACTTTAGAGCAGAGAAGAGACTAGTGAAGGGACAGTGTGAATGCAGGAATGCTAGCTGGAAGTTTACTCTAGAAATCTAGAAGAAATGAGGATACCATGGGCAAGAGGGATGGTAACACAGATGATGGGACAGATCTGAGAGATGTTTCAAAGATAAAAATTACAAGACTTGCTGATGGGACAAAAGGCAGAAAGAGATGTCAAGCATGGCTCCTATGTATCTGGCTTGCAAAACTGGATGGATGCTGGAGCTGTGCACTGAGATGGAGAACCACGATGCACGTCCTTATAGAAGCAGCATGGAATGAAACAGAAGGTAAGGCTACAATCTAAATAACAACGCATGTGAATGATCAGAGGGCATGGAATCTGAGTGTTCATCCCTTGAAGAAGTCACTCGACCATGTATCTCATATTCTGTTAACAGTTCTGCAAACAAGGAAAACAAGTGATCATCCAAGGTCATTTACATTTGTCTGTGGGAATGCAGTGATGTGAGAACAATGCATACTTAACCTGCCCATTACAACTCAGACACTCCTCCCCTCAGATCACTCTCAGCAGTCTGAGACCAGTGAGGTGAGAGAGGATAGGTTCTAACTAGATGGTCCACTGAAGCAAAAAGATGACTGCATCTTCAAAGGGCATAAAGACAAATCATATTCTCCTTGGTGTACAAAGAATCCAGATAAATTCTCATAGGAACAGTCAATGGATTCTAACATCATTATTATTTCTAGCTACCCTAATTGAGCACTTCCAGTGTGCCGGGCACTTCATCTACATTGTCAAACCCCTTCACACAGCACCTATAGAGACAGGAAGAAAGACTCAGCGAGTAACCTCCCTGAGGTTACACAGCCACTGAGTGAGAGAGCAGGGATTTGGACCCAAGCCTGCCTGACTCTGAGACCAATCTTCTTTTTACAACCCTAGTGAATTTCGTTGATTGAGCAACACTTCAGCATTGACCTCTATGCAAAACAGGCATTTCCAGGTGGTTAAACACATTTAAGGTGAAGCCCTTGGCCAATAATAGAACAAAACTAAGTGGCCTCTGCAGAGATCAAAACTACGACCTTGTCCTTATTGGATCATTCTGACACCAGAGGACTTCAAGCAGACAAACACTTGCCATCAAATGGCTATCAAGCATTTTATTTCCCTTCATATTGTGTAGATTGCTCATTTATTAAAAGAGTTCAGCCTTTCAAAATAAGCCACTGGATAGAAGAGAGACAAGTGACGTTTGTAAAAATTATCAAGGGGAAAGGCTTTTACAGAATTTGTGAAGGACTTAAAAGGTGGGAGATAGGGTGCTGGAAACCTACCTTCAGAGATGTGCAGAATCAGCTCCCAGGTCCTGGTCCTCAGGAACATGTGCCCTCCGTTGGCCTTGCCATGTGCTCACACTGCCACCTGCTGGACATAGTATACATCTCCACTTCCATAATGGTCCACCTGGAGACCCACACAGCCTGTCAAGCAAATTGCTCACGCTTTACACCTCTTTTTCGCATTTTAAGGTTTCTTGCTCAAGAGGAAGTTTGATTTTCTGACCAAAAACTCTTTCCAGCCTTATAGCAAAGAAAGACAGGTAGGAATCCACTGATGGTGGTGGAGAGAGCCAAAAGCACAAGGGAACACTGTGTTAGGGGCCTGGGCAGGGAAGAGAGCAGGAGGCGGCCATGTGGGTTTGTGACAGTTGCCGAGAGAACCTGCTGCACCCATGAATCCAGGTGTCTAATTTTCAGAACCCTCAAAGCCTTTTGGCCACAACTCTAATGACAAAACCTCCCAAAATCCCTTTTAAACATAGTGAAGTACATTCCTCCCTGCATATTTTCTTCTCCTATAAGCACAGCTTGTGTTATCTAAGGGCAGAGTGGGCTTCCAGCTTGAAAACATGGCGCTATTATTTTTCAAGACCACAGGCAGCAGTCTACCTTTTTAAAAGAATTTCAATCTTCCTCTTTCATTCACTCACAGCATGAAAATAAATCACTGTGCTTCAACATTTTAAAAATTAAAGTCTTAGATGGCACATGCTGATCAAGAGCTGATCTTCAAATACTTATTTCCATCAACTATTACACTTGCTTTCAGTTTTCTTTTTCATTTTTCTTTTATTTACCTCATGTGGCATTACATAGATGCAGCAGACAGAAACGGGTCTCTCTCATTCCAAACCAGATAGGATGCTAAACCCACTTCCTTTTGGGTAAGATTGGAATAGAAAAATGGGCTGGAGAGTGTTGGACATAAAATCAGGGACTATCCAGTGACCTCTCAGACGTTTTATGTTCAGCAACTCAATAATAAATGTTAGAATCATTCCCTGAACCCACTTTCCAAAGGAGGACACTGAAAGATTCTCATTTGCCCAGATTTCCAGAACTTCTAGGTAACAGAAGAGGACCTGGAATTTCTCAGCCCGTTTTCAGATTTTCTACATCATTCACTGAACTCCACCACTGTCTTCTGATTTCATGTGCAAAATTGAAACACATACAGACTAGCTTTCCCTAGCTGGTCTCACTCATTCCCATGGCTTCATGCACACTTGAGTGCCAGTGATGACTCCCAGGCCTGTGTCTTCAGTTTCCAACACTCACTTGAGGTCTAGACCCATCTCTCTAACTGCCCACTAAATATTTCACCCTGGATGTCCCACAGACACCTTAAGTCTTAAGCCAAGTCTTGGTCACCCTGGCCCCATCTCTCAAACCTGCTCTTCCTTCATGTAATGATCCAGTTAATGGCAAAACTATCCACTCAATTATGTAAACCCAAATCCCAAATGTCACCCAATACCCCCACCCTTTATGCATGATTGATCACAATGTCCTATAACATTTACTACCTACTAGAACTATTTATCCTCTTTTCTCCAGCTATACCGACACTACATTTTCACTTGGACTCTTGAAATATCTTTGCAACTATCTACTTTCCCCGTGCTTAATGCTCTCTTTGTATCCTTCACATTCAAAAACACAAAAAAACTAGGGGCCAGCCCGGTGGCGTTAAATTCCCATGTTCCGCTTCTCGGCAGCCCAGGGTTCACCAGTTCAGATCCCAGGTGCAGACACGGCACCACTTGACAAGCCATGCTGTGGCAGGCGTCCACATATAAAGTAGAGGAAGATGGGCATGGATGTTAGCTCAGGGCCAGGCTTCCTCTGCAAAAAAGAGGAGGACTGGCAGTAGTTAGCTCAGGGCTAATCTTCCTCAAAAAAAAAACAGAACAGAAAACTAATCACATCCTTGACAAGACAATCATGACACATAAAAGGAAAAATTGACAACTTGGACTTTAACAAAATTAAAAACTTTTGCGCTAAAAAAGATTCTGTTAAGAGGATGAAAAGACAAATTATAAACTGGAAGAAAGTATTCACAATCACATATCCAACAAAGGGCTTGTATCTGGAATATATAAAGAACTCTCAAAACTTAACATTAGAAAAACAAATAGTCCAACTAAAAAATGGTCAAAAGACATGCACAGACATTGCACAGAAGAGGATATACGGATGGCAAATAAGCACATAAAAAGGTGTTCAACATCATTAGCCATTAGAAAAAAACAAATTAAGACTACAATAAGATATAACTACACCTAACAGAACAGCTAAAATAAAAAATAGTGACAGCACCAAATTCAGGGGAGGATGTGGAGAAACTGAATCGCCGGTGATAATGTAAAATGGTAGAGCCACCCTGGAAAATAGTTCAACATTTCCTTTTGAAACTAAAAATGTACTTACCATATGATCCAGCAACTTCACTCTTGGACATATATCCCAGAGAAATTAAAACTTATTTTCACACAGAAATTTATACACGAATGTCATAGCACCTTCATTTGCAATAGCCAAAAACTACCCAGATGTCCTTCAAGAAGTGAATGGTTGAACAAACTGTACTACACCCCATGGAACACTAGTCAGCAGTAAAAGGGAATGAACTATTGATGCAAGCAACAACTTGGATGAAGCTCAAGGAAATTACACTGAGTGAAAAAAGCCAATGTCAAAAAAATGTATTTTTCATGATTCCATTTATGTGACATTTATGAAATGACATAATTACAGAGATGAAGAGATCAGTGGTTGCCAGGGGTTAGGAATGGATAGGGGAAGAGATGGGTGAGCATATAAAAGGCTAGTAATGAGAAAATCTTTTGGTAACAGTACAGTTAAGAATCTTGATTGTAATAGTGATTACACAATACTACAGATGTAATAAAATTGCATAGCACTACACACAGACACAAATGAGAATAATGAGTGCATATATTAACTGGTGAAATTTGAATAAGCAAATTATGCCAATGTCAATTTCCTAGTTTTCATATTATACTATGGCTGTGCCAGATGGTCACACTAAGAGAGGCTGGATGAAGGGTGCACGCGACTTCCCTGTACATTTCTTTGCATCTTCCTGTGAATCTATTATTTCAAAATAAAGTTTTAAATAACCGATCATGTCACACCCTCGCTGAAGCTCTCTTTATTTATAGAATAAAACACATTCATCTATGCACAACATATAAGGACCTCCATTTCAATTTCATTTCCTATTAGGTATTCTGGTTAAATGTAGGTTTGCTGTCTTTCATCTCCTTATTGGGTATGCTAAAATGTCCACCAGTTTTTAGACAACGTTTGCCTTTACTTCTAGGATTATAGAAAATGTATGCATGCAACCTGAAACTTCTAAAATTTGCTAGAGTTGGACATTCTAAACATATTCCACGGCTATTTAGTAAATCTTTGCATGCCTCAGCCAAATCAGTCTACAAATAGCTATCCATTCTGGATACTAGAGGCTTTATGCAATTTCTCAAAGAGACAGAAAGACGAGGTACTGTCATAAGGGTAACAGATGAGTGAGAATTATTACAGCACACAAACCATGGGAAGTGGTGAAAGGAGTCCACAGACCTAGAAAATATTCCTTCACTGATGATTTTGCTCATTTCAAAACCAGTGTTTTAGTTTCCTAGGGCTGCGGTAACAAGTACCGCAAACTGGGGGGCTTAAACAACCGAAATGTATTGTCTCACCGTTCTGGAGGCTAAAAGTCTGCAATCAAGATGTTGGCAGGGTTGGTTTCTTTTGAGGGCCGTGAGGACAAATCTATTCCAGGTCTTTCCACTAGATATTAGTGGTTTGCTGGCAATCTTTGCCATCCTTGGCTTGTAGAGGCATCACCCCAATCTTTGCCTTCTTCTTCACATGACAATCTCCCTGTGTGCATGTCTCTGTGTCCAAATTCCCCATTTTTATAAGGATACACTTTATAAGGATTAACTAATTACGTCAGCAATAACCCTATTTCCAAACAAGGTCACATTCTGAGGTACTGGGGGCTAGAATGTCAATATATGAATTATGGGGGCAAACGATTAAACCCATAACACCCAGGAAGCATTAGTAGCAAGAAAACCCTGTTCCTTCTATTTGAATGAATAGACTAGTCTACATGTCAATAATGTGCCTGGTACCAGAGGGCACACAGAATTTGATATGGACACTGACTAGGGCTCACTGTGAAAATTCTTATGCTCATCACAAAGAAGACATTTAACAACCACAGGAGTGTGCTTGAGACTCTATTAGCAGATATTTGATGGCTTGTCAAATACGCAAGTTGGATCATTCTACAATCAAGCTGCTAATCACATGGTAATCATATTCCACTGTATGTAGCTGACTCACCTTGTAGCTGGCTTAGAGTCATCAATTATCTGTAAAATTTTTCAATGTGAAAAAAATATTTACTTATTGGAAACAAAACATAATTGTTGAATAATTCATTTAACTTTTATAAGAGCCAAATTGCTTAAGCCAGGCATTGTAGCCAATTGTGAGCAGTCATTGTGAGAAGAAAGTAGATGTGGCCATTCTAAACACTGCCAAGGAATTTTTCAGTGGCTTTTGGGAGTGGGGAGGAGTAATGAAACAGACTCTCTTCCAGAGAAACCCTCTGCACGATCCTCCTTCACCTCCAACAACCCAATCCCTTCATATATGTTCAGTGTACATAAGTCAGTCTAACCAGTTCCTGGGCACCAAATTTGAAGTTGTGTGATAACGTCTGGTATATGCTATCTTTTGGAACTCAGCATCTCAATCTAAATTTCCAATATAATCCTGTATGCTTGCGTGTCTATTTTCTGCTGCATTTGAAATAGAATTATCTGTGCTTTTTAGAAACATCCACTACCTACTCCAGGAGTTTAAATTTGTATCAAGATATTATAGGAGACATCCATTCAGGGAAAAAATTAGTATATGGGGAGATTTTGTGGCAAGGTGTCATGTGAGATAGGGCTTAGCTGATATACAGGAAATAGACTTAGAGAGATAACAGGAAATGACATTCCAAGGAAAGAGAATCATGTAAGTTAAGTCAGTGTGTCATAAATGGTACACTTCAGCCATGGAGTTCAGAGCCCACTGAGAACTCCTTGAGGAAAGAAGGAAGCAAACAGGCCCAATATAGAGATTGAAAAACCTATCAGAAAAGAAGGGATGGCCAAGGAAGGGCTTGAGTCCAAATCCTAAACTTGCAGAGCAGCAGAAATCCAGGTTAGCGCCAATATCCAAGAGACCCAATCTGAGGAAAGCAACTTAGATTCTTGGCACAAGGTGGATATCCAAGTCATAGAGTAAGATGTCCTAACTAAGTTTGTGAAAAAGATACTGAGTGAGAACAGTTTTTAGTCTTAGTGATGGAGACTCGACACATTCCAGATTATGACAGACATGAAGTTTCCTTCCTCTGAGTTGGGGTGGGATGGGTAAAACAAGTTGCTCAAGCTGTCTGAGATGGAATTAAGAGGAACCCTGGGAAAGGGGCATGACAACACCACTATATCCAAGTATTCACCCAAGAACGTGTGAAAAGCCAACAGCCATCAACATTATCACTATCATAATCATTATCATCATCATCGTTGTCATTGTCACTAGTGCTTATAGAGCATTTACCACTTGTCAAGCACTTTATGCAATTCACTCAAACCTCATAACAACCCTATTAATATCTTTTTTACAGATGAGGAACTGAGGTAAAGAGATGTTACTTAACTTGCCCAAATCACCACCTGAAAAGTAGCAGAGCTGGGATTCAAACCTGGGCAGTCTTGTTCCACAGTCTGTGTGAAACCAATATAGCCTGCCCTGCTCCCCTTGTGGACTAACAGAACCATTTGCCATGACTTCACTGTTGCATCCTCCCTCTCACCTTTCTGCCTGTATCCCCTAATTCTTGCCTCCTCCTGCTGCCACTTACGCTAACAAACAGTACTCTGCACTTGATAACAAAGCTAGACAACTTGCATTCCGCAGTCAAAAGGACTAGAAGAGGACCAGGGCAAGGCTGTGAAAGGGATTGTGGGCTACAATGAAAGCCCAGCTGGGAGACTGCACAAGCCCATTTCTCCTTCCTCTTTGCTATAAATGCAGTAAACTCACAATGGTAGAGGCAAAAAGGTCTGCAAGAAACGGAATAATGCTTTACCTTTATACTGAAAACAGCACAGCACACTCTCTCCAAGACTGTCAAACAAGTGCCCTCCTTGTTGCATGTCTTAGTCAGCTCAGGCTGCCATAACAGAATACCACAGACTGGGCGGCTTAAACAACAGACATTTATTTCTCACAGTTGAGGCTGGAATTCCAAGATCAAGAGGTCAACAGGTTTGGTTTCTCTGTGAGCACACATCTTTGGTATCTATTCCTCTTATTAAAAGGACACCAGTCCTATAAGATTAGGGCCCCACCCTTATGACCTCATTTTACTTTAATTACCTCTTTAAAGACCCTATCTCCAAATACAGTCACATTGAGGGTTAGGACTTCAACATATGAATGGGGGATGGGGGGTGAACAGTCCAGTACATAACACTGGAGTTAAGTCATGTAACTACAGAGCTTATAAACCCAAGGCTGCCTGTTGGGCATGGTCGAAGTCTCCTCTAGAAGGAGAGCCCCAGGTGGGTCTGCTCTGCACTGAGGCACTCAAGAGGTTGAGATAATCATACAGGCTCTTGAGCCACACTCATAGATCCAGGCCACATGAAAAGTCTACGGTCTTCTGACATAAGTCCAAATATAAGAGCTTTCCTGTATACACTCATAAATATATATAATTTTTTAAGCCTGTATTATACCACCACTCCATTGATGCAATTAGAAGGAAAGGACATACTAGTTTTAATTCTTTTATTTTCATTTAATATACATTGATCGGTTTATTTCATAATATGGTACATGAATATAGAGAAAAAATCCTGGTCCCTGTTTTCATAAAATTTACAGTAGTTGATCAGGGAACACAGTCATCCACTCTTCTCTAGTATATCTCCTTTGCAATGAGCAGCAGAAAATGATACACAACATCTGGTTCTCAATATTAAACAACACAAAAAATTATATTGTTTGCATATACAAAGTACATTTTTTTCTCTTCATACAAAAAAGTAAACTTTTCTCCTTAAGAAGCTTCCATTTTTATAAGCCTAGAGAGAGAGCAGCAATTTTAAAATACCATTTAATTGATTAAAATACATGGATCTCACAGCTTTCCTACTCTTGCTTATTCCTGCAGGGCGCCTTAAAACCTAGGTGTAAGGCACAGCGACTGGACACTCAAAGAAGAGTAGAGAGTGCACATGGGGTACTTTACAAAACCAAACTGGCAATGCAAACAAGCCTCTGATCTCTGAGGAGTATGGAGCTTGCTCTCAATTTTCATTCATCCTCAGATCAATCACTGAGCCCATGAAGGTCACTGGAGATAAGTGGGGCCACCACTGTGGCCACATTTCCCTTTGAGTAGGAAACTGAAACAAGCAAAATATCTTTAAGATTCAAGAGTAGATCTAAAGCACAACAGTCCCTTAGGGCTAACAGCAAATAGGTTAACCATGGGAAAAATTTTGGTAATAAATTATACATGCCACTAAATGGTAAAGTTAAAGGGTAACGCAAATTTAAGATTGGGAAAGTAAACTTAAATTGTCAGGGAATTCCAAACTTTATATTCCACATTAATTTAGCAATTTGAGTAACCTGCAGGAACTGCTTAGCAACACAGGTCATTTTATAAATGTAAATCATCCTAATTAATTTAATTTTTCTGAGCTGGATTCTTCTTAACCCACCTGCTCAACGCTGGCCTCTCTCCCATTCAACACAAACCAATGCCAAAGTAGTCTTCCAAAACAGTGTTACTTTTGAGCTACTCTAACACATATTACTTCACATTTTTTCAGAACTATCTCTAACACACAAAGCATCTTTGAGCAAATTAGAAAAATAGTGCCCCCTCCTCAAGCTAAAAGGAAAAAAACTATATGTGCGTGTGCATGTAAATTAGTGTATGAATGCACAACCTGAACAGCTTGCCACAGCCATATTCTCACCTGCTCACATGTCCCCAGAATGCCAAGAAGCAAATGTTGCTGGCAGTATGCACAGAAGATGCCTATGTGCAAGTCCACACACCCAAACACGCATGCTCCAACCCCAAGGTGAGAAGCTATGGCAGGTTCAAGGTTTGGTAGGGGTCCAAATCAGGCCACCAAGATCAGCACATGAGAGGAATGCCAAGTGCTGTCAGACTGGGTACAGTGCTTACCAGCTGGTGCATGAAGGCTTCTGTTGGAAGAGTGTCTCCTGCAGCCTCTGGCACTCAGCTGAGAGCCCTGAATCTCCACCCCTGCCCATCTACTCTCCAATCAGTTAGTCCTGTGGCCCCCAAAGCATGGTAGGGGGCCTTGGAGATCCCCACAGTTCTTTTGAGGGACCACAAGGTCAAAAATATTTTCAAAAAATACTGAAACATGCCTTTCACTCTCATTCTTTCTTGAGTGTACAGTAGAGATTTTCAGAGGCTACACCATATGTAATGACCTCATCACTCTGAGGCCTAATGGAATGTGTGCTCCTGCATTAGAAAACTATCACAGGAAATATCAGTGCCTCAGAGTAGTGAGGCAACATGGACTGCCTCCTGGTTTTGGAGCAAGATCTGTGTTCAAACGCTAGTTTGACGACTTATTAGTTTATGTGACCTAGGCAAGTTACTTAATCTTTCTGAGTAAGAGGACTTATAGGGATTTACAGCAGCATTCTAAATCCTCCCCATTCTCCATCTATCACTCTGAGATTCTCAACCAAAAGAAATAGACCCACAACAACCAACAGTCAAACAAGAAACAAATATCAATTTTATCAATAGTTGGGCAAGTGCCCAAAACCCCAACTCTACTAAAAGGTAGATTGGAGAACAAGGCTAGGAGTTCAAGCAAGGCTTCCTCCTCCCTGTTCTCTGAACTTCAAAATGACTGGCCGTCTGAGCAGACTCCTAGTCTATCTACTAGGCTTCCCGGACAGCATGCCTGGCCTGCCTTACCCACACATGCACAGGGGAGACGCTCACAGATACAGGGTGTGAGAAGAAAAGGTACAGGGATGAGCAGAAAGCATTTCAGAGTCCTGTAATTCTGTCCTCTTGGGAAGTGTGACCCACGGAATATTTCAGATGCTGCCAAGTGAGATTAGCTATTTTCCCTTCAGTAGGGAGTGGTGAGTAATAGATGAGAGATAAAAATACTAAGATAGCAATGGAAGGATCTCCTATTCTCATTGGAGATTATAGCACCTCATGACCTGGCACATATCAGTCACTCAAGAAGTAATAATTAATAGTGGTATATGCTGGGGTTAATAGGAAAAGAGTCTGAAAAATAAGAGAACTAAAACTTTTATATCCTCTGTTTTCCACCCCTATTTAGGGAGCATCAGGGACATTGGATGTTATAAAGCCCCACCTTCCCCCAAAGCAGGTGTCCCTCTGTAGCCTTCCTCCAGCCTCTGATTGTGCATTTGAAGTCCCAAGTGCCCAACATTCTTTGAGGCTTCTAGTTCAGTTGAATGACAGCTCTTTTTAATTGAAAGTTCTACTGCAAGACCCAACACAGGGTTCACTTTCATGATATACAAAGAAAATCATGACATCTATATTATTTGCCAAAAACAAAACAAAACAAAACCAGTGATTACTATCTCCTGTTATTAGCATGACCTTAGTATGGTAACTGAAGAGCCAGGAAAAGATGTGAGACATACAGAATCCACTTAAATACCTATGAGTCCTGGCCCTGACAGTTAGGGGAGATGAAGAAAAGAAGTAAGGATAGCCTCAAACTTTAAATTGGTTCATTGATTCCCACCTAGTGATAAAGCAACCTGGGTAGGAGTTACAGAATTTCATCTACCCAGATCAAACGATAAAGTTGAAATATGTCACATAAGAATTAAGAAAGTCTTAACTTGGACTCCAGGGACTTAGGCTGCAAAATAAATGGCATTTATAGTTTAGGGTCTTGGGCAATTCTCAATGTGGTCATAAGGAAAACCCCTCTGAATGTCTGCAGCCCCAGGTCTTGCCAGGGCCCCAAATCTCTGGTCAATTAGCCTTCTCAGCAAGCTGAGAAGAAACCCTGATCAGGAAGGCGACCCTATCCTCAGTGGGTAAGAGTGTTTTAATACACAGAAGATTGAGAGATAAGTAGAGACGAGAAAGTAAACAAATCCATGGTATCAGTATCTTTAAATTGCTTAGAAAATCTGGTACATCAAAGCATCTGACAGATTAAAATACGTAATTGAATAAAATATGTAATTGAATAATTGATTTTTAGACTTATGGTTTCAGTTAAAAGGTATAAATGGATTTGCCTATGTTTGTATATACTATTAGAATATATAAAAGAACTAGAGATTTACACTATTTATAAATTTCATTTATTAAATTAACTAGAGCATTTTAAGTACTTAGAAGTGATTTACTTGTTATAGGCATTTAGGTCTCAAGAAAAGCAAATCCATTAAAGTTTAATATATTTAAGGTACTATAATTAATCAAGTTAATTAATAAACTCTTAAAGTGATTGATAACATTTGCTAGATTTATAAGTAGAATAATGGAATTAGGAACTAAATGTCACAGTTCAATTAAAGATTTTTTTTAGTTTATAACTTTAATACATCAAATTCTAATTTTAAAAATAAAAGGAATTGCAAACACTCTTTTCTGTGAATGACATCAGCCCCCAATACCACTGAAATGCCCATGACATTTCTGATTCCACGTTTCCTTTGATTCTGGGCTCTTAGCATTTGATCTTTTGCAGAACATAACCCTGATCCATAAAGAGCCAGCTTTTCAGAAGAAGGAAAAATCATTTACATGTCAAATGTGAATCTATTTCCTTACTATATTTAATCTCCAAGAATGGCCTCATCAAATAATAAAAGTCCCAGTTCAAATTAGTATCTGATACTTCACTCTATTATCAAAAACCATTACTACATAATTTATTGTCCAACAGAAAGGAAACTCCTTTTCTGTTTGGTCTTCAGCTCTAGGTAGGTCAAGTTCTGGTTGTGTATATCTTCATCAATATTGATCAAAATTACTCAGAGACTCACTGCCTGTATACATAATTTTTTAGAAAAATTAAGACACATGGTTTCAGAATCAATTGTAAATATTACAAGCTGGGCCCTATATAAGAGTGGCTGACAAAAGATGGAACAGAGAGAGAGGGAGGAAATGTGCAGAGCATGGTAGAAATGATAATATCATAAAGTGAGGGGTCGGGGCGGCCCCGTGGCCGAGTGGTTAAATTTGTACACTCTGCTTTGGCGGCCCAGGGTTTCACCGGTTCGGATTCTGGGTGCGGACATGGCACCGCTCATCAGGCCATGTTAAGACGGTGTCCCACAAAGTACAACCAGAGGGACCTACAGGTAGAATGCACAGCTGTGCACTGGGGGCTTTGGGGAGAAGAAGAAGAAAACTAAAAAACAATAAAGTGAGGGGTCAAGAGACATAAATGAAATATTACTGAAGCTGAAGAATCAGAAATAGAGCTTCAGGTATATTATTTAAAGTTATAAAAGTAACCAATAAAAGAACTAAATTATAAGTATAAATTATATACATATATACAAATATACATGTGTGCGTTTATCTGAAAACATTAGGAAGAGGATAGGAGAAGAGAGTAGTGTGTAAGCAATTTATCTTTCATGTCAAAGAGAAATTATATATATATTATATATAATAAATATATACTATATATTATAAATCAAAAACATGATCTGGCACACGTTACCTGGAGCACCACTGTCCAATGTAGTAGCCGCCAGCCACATGTGACTATTGAGCGCTTAAAATGTATCTAATCCAAGTTGAAATGTGCTGCAAGTATAAAACACACAAAAAATTTTGAAAACAATATAAACATGTAAAATATCTCATCAATAAGCTCTATTTGATTATATGTTCAAACGATAATATTTTGCATATACTGAGTTAAATAAAATATATTATTAAAGTAAGTTTTATATGCGTGGTTTACTTTTTTAATGTGGCTACTAGATAATTTTAAATTACCTATGCAGCTCACATTATATTTCTGCTAGACGGGACTGCTCTAGAGTTTTGGGATTAAATATCAGAAGAATTAAAAATACAAATAAAGCAACCGGCTTCAGGGAAACAGAACTGAGGGAAGGATACATGGGGCAGGAGGCAGGTGTTTCCATCAGAAAGTCCTCTATAGTAAGATTATCCCTTTCCGTATTTGAGGAAACAGGCCTGGAGATGAAACGACTTCTCAGATTTTAAGCCAATAAATGACAGAGTCCAGATTCGCACTCAGCTTTTCTGACGCAAAGCTCCACATCACACTGGTTTTTCATAGCCCTCCTATTAGCCACAGTGGGTTTTCCTAACATTTGAAAAGACAAATATCAAAATGAATAATCTACTTGGAGGCAAATAGTGGTAATTGCTGTCAGTTCCTGACAGTAAAATGGAGATTCAGCAAAGTAGAACAATTTGCCTGCAATTATGCAACTTGGTAGTGGACAAGCTGGGATAAGTAGATTTTCCCAAATGCTCCCATAGTTATCCAACCACGACTTCGAAAATTCAAAAGCAAAAAGACATAAATTAAACCTAAGAATGAATATGGATTTCAAAGTAGTAAAGGGTTAATTAAGCTCTAGATATGCTCACCAAAAAAGTGCATTGCATCTGCAAAAATGAGAATATTCAAAGACTGCTTCCAAAGCAGAGAGCATGTTACAAAGTGGAGGCAGCAACTGGGTGGGTAGATGGACGCGGATGAGCAGGAAGCCTGGTACCACCCCAGCCTAGTACATTGATTCTGTTGAGTAATTAAGGTTCCTACAGATTCATCATTACAAACTGTTTACCAGGACAAACTGTACTTTAAATTGAAAGTGTGTTTATCTTGTGTTTCGCCTGTGATTTCTCAATAAGATTTGTGTCATATTGATCGGGGTATATCAATCCTGGAAAAGTGGTGAAAAAAATGTATGATATTTTTATTAAGACCTATAGAAATAATATATTGTATACAGCTGCTCATACAACTCCGCTGAAGCAATGTCGCTGAAGTAAATGGAGGGGAAAATCCTATTACAGTAGTACATGTTTTACTGCACTAATATTTTCCTTTCGATTTTAAGCTGTATTGGAAAACAAACTGGACCCTTCAGGAATCATTTGTTTTAGCATTTGAAAAAAGCATTGATTTTAACACTGGAGCATGTAATCAAGTTTTAGAAACATTCACATCAAAATGATCTTTGAAAGGCAATTTGTCAGTGTTTCATTTATCCAACCTCTGACTACAAATTTTTAAGTCTTTTTCCCTGATCCTCTATCTTAAGTATAAAGTAATTTCCTTTAGAATTACATTATTTTAAAATTGCCAACTTACTTTGTTTATTTCCTATGCCACTGACAAAATTAAAATACCCACATAATAAGGTAAAGAAATAGGGAGAGCTTTTTCCTTTTAATTGCAGAGTTAAAATGATAATGGCTTTGATGTCAAAAATAATTATGGAATAATCAAGAACTTAACTAAATGACTCGGAGGTTAAATCTCCTTGCATCTTTTAATATTGTCATCTCCAACACATGGCCTTTCCTGGAAAGGGAAGAGAATGTGGAAGACTGTACAGTGGGTTTTATGCCCAGGCCTATAGATAACACACATTACTTCCAACCATATTTCACTGGACAAAACCTAGGCACTTGGCTGTGAAGCAACTTTGAGGAATAATGGGAAATGCAGTCTTCCTGTGTCCAGGAAAAGCAAATGGAATTTATTAATCCAGCAAATCTCTAACGCAGAGAAAAAAATTAAATTACACAATGCTAACATACCCAGATGTCCTTCTATAACTTCTAAAAGTAATCCAAGCTTTATCCCAGAATTCATTTATATGTATACATTTTTTTAGCCTTATGAAGAAAACTCATGAGCAATTGGCACAAAAGAAAGACCTTTACTACTGATGTACTGAGAAACAAATAAACCTCTGAACCTATGGTTCCCTCATCTCAGGAAGCAGTTTTTTAAAAACTGATGAAGATAAAGTTCTAGATACAACAAACTTGTCTAGTACTAAGTCAAGTCCAATCACAGAGAACCCCCACCCTACTCTCAACTCCCATTCTATGCCTAAATTTAGAGAACAGCATCCTAAATGTCCAACTATGCTGCTGCAGCTGAGTTCAACACCAATAGGAACATTCTAGAAAAAACTAAAATATATGCTGATCCTATGATGTCCTTTGATTCACTTAGCAGAAAGAAAGAAAAGTACCAAATGGAGGTAGTGCAACCTGGCACACCAACGGGACTGTGAATGATAGGCACAAAATAGCATTTAATTTCTACCAGGTCTACTTTCAGATTCTGAATAACTTCAGTGCCTGTGCCCAAACTGGTAACAGTGCTTTGTGGAGAATGGAATTAAGTAGCTAATTACAACTTTTATACAAAATGTGCAATGCCATAATGGAATTCAAGTAATGAATGAATCAATACTCATGCCTCTTCAAATAATGAGTCCCCCTCACTAGAAGGGTTCCTACGGTGAAGGCATGGCTGTCTGATGGAATGCTGGAAAGGGCTTCATTGAGCAAAGCCAAAATGATATCTGCATACCAACCAATGCTCAGATTTCAAGATTCCAGTCCTTAAATCTGTCTGCTTTAAAAAAAAAAGAAAGTGATTATTTACCAAGCCACACTTCCAGTTCTGTGCCATCAGTGTCCTTGGTTCAACAATTACATAGGAAAGGCAAAAAATAAACAAAAACAAAAAGTTTGATCTTAAACTATAACCAAAATGAGCGTTTTATTTCTCTTTTCTTCAAATGGATTGTTTTACTAGCTACCACTTTCCTATAATAAATCCAAATTAAGTCATTTTAAACTCAAAATAACATTCAGTTTTGCCACCTAAGGGGATCAAAGGTAATTTCCATATAGAAATGGACGTAGAACGGGAAAGTGCAAGCGCGGTAAGCTACGCCTCCAGAGGTATGCTTTTCAAAAGTTATGCTTAAAGAGCCACAGTTACTGATTTTTAAAAATCTGGGTATATAATTAAGCCCAGAGTATCATAGGTTGAATCATCAGGTTTTTAATGGTTAAAACTAGAAATGATAGAAAAGCTTGATCTAAAATAAAAAGACTAGCAACCTCAGAAGACTAGGGACTAGCTCCTGTTAGCATCACTGGAGTTAGTAATGCCTAGAGGGAGAAACAGAGCCATGACCATAAATTAAACTTGGTGTTTCTTGCTGACTAAACTCTGCATGTTGCTATTAAAAATGCTTGTTTTCTTATCTAGCAAAACATCTGCTTTTTGATGCTAAAAGTGGGATCCTGAGGGAAGCAGTGATCTTTCCCAAGGCAACTTGATTAATAGTAGGCTTCCAAATTTTAGCTAAAAGACATTTTGATGAAACCAGCAGTACTGAATAATTGTTTCCACAAATAATCTTGATATAGATTTCCTTTCTCTCCAGGACTTAGACGGTGGAACTCTGAGATGCGCTGTTTTCCTTCCTCACAGTTCTCACTCCTATTCTTATCTTACAAGTCATGGTGTTCACTGACCACCCACACACCTGGGCCGTGTGTTGCAAAACATCCTTGCTCCCCGGTTCCTAGGAGTTTGTGAAGAGAAATTATCTGAACGTGGAGAAATAATAAACAAATGGACATAATGTTTAAAACAAGAACTAAAATGTTAATTCCAAGGAGTTAATTTTATTGCAATACAGTGGAAATGCAAGAATAATACTGTATTCTCAAATATACAGGGGCGGGCAATTGAGAGCTGGACAAGATGTAAAAATTATTGTTGAGAGTAAATAATCTTTATGCAAAGTTAACTAGAAGATATTTCAAGGACAAAGCAAGATTTTGGAAAATCAAGTAGAGCTGATGGTGGCTTGAAAATGTAAAACAAGTCCTTAGAACACAGCAGAGGAGGTGAGGGCCCAAAAGAGAGAGATGGAGAAGAGAGAGAAAAGGAAATGGAAGGAAAAAAGGAAAAAGAAGAGACAGAAAGTCTGCTGAATTAGGAATTAAAAGACCTGAATTCAGTCCCTGACCCTTCCTGGCCATGTTATCTTGAGCAATTCTCATCACTGTCATTATCATAGTAACAGCTATAGCTTACAGAGAACTTACAATGAACTTGGCCCTCTACCCAGGTTACCTCCTTTAATCTTCACAGAAACTTTATAAGCAAGATTCTATTACCCCCACTTTATGGATCAAGAAACAGATTCGGAAAACTTAAATAATCACCTAAGGTTTTACAGTAGGTAAAATAGTAGATGTCAGAACCAGGACTTTTTCCTGGTTTGAAAGCATGTGTATAATTTGCAAGTACCCACCCTTTCCACAATGGTGGAATACCTCCTAAATGTAACCTCTCGGAACCTCACTCTCTTCATCTAGTAAGGGATTGTTAAAATTCCTTCTGTAGTCACATGAAGATGTGTATCATTTGTCTTTTGCCACAGTAACTTAATTTCTTATTTCTCCTAGGACTATGAGAAGGCTAGGCAGTCAGCTGATCTTGGCTGGACTTGATGGGACAGTTTTAATGGTCTGAGCATGTCTGGTGATCCGCTGGTTGTTAGCAGATCTAGCATGGCATCATTAGGATAACTAGCTCTGCGCCATGTGGCCTCTCATCTCCAACAGGCAAGCCCAGACTTGTTCCCATTACAGAGACAGAGAAAGCACTCAAGTCCTCTGGAGTCCTAGGGTCAGAACTAGCATGAGACCACTTACACCACATTCCGTTAGCTAAGCAAATCACAAGACCATCCTGGATTCAAGGGCTAGGGGAAAAGACTCCAAAATCACATTGCAAAGGGCATGTATACATGGAAGAGGGAAGAATTAGGGCCATTTTGCAATTACTCTACATAGGATGTATGTAAATATGCTCTATAAACTGTAAACCGCCACACCACTGGGTCCCTATCTAAAAACCTATCTTGAAAAGCACCAGCCACTGCCACCAGTCCAAGGACAGCTTGTTTTCACAGCTGTCAACTCTTCCAGCTGAGCTTGTAGAAAAGAGCTAGACCAAACCATGCAACGAGGATTAGTGTATCAGGCTTTTCTTCCGCTCTCTGAATTCAGATAAGATTTTCCCCTATGCCCTTACCCTGTGACTCCATCCACAGTTACATTCTATTAAATTAAACATTTCCTCCAGAATTAAAAATCAAGGAGAATAATTTCCAGGCTCGGTGTCATTTATTCTTGGCTTTTCCATTGTACATTCCACAATTTTTGTTATTGGAGTATCATGCTTTCTTCCTAAAGCAAAATCCCAAATGTTAAATCCCAAATTCATAGTTAAAATGCTTTAAAACCACACCCTATATGTCCCTAAGGGACATAGTCTGGAAGGGCATCAAACCAGCATTGGGATTCATGTCAAGCCACAAAATTTACTGTGATTTGGACAAAAACCTACTGTAATCAGAAACTCCAGAGACTGTCTATTTTGTCTCAGAAACATTCATCCATATTTTTTAAGTTCCCCAAGAACCACATCCAGATGAGCCTGCAAAAGGATGTCAACCCTTACCAGGTCATATAACCTCTCTAGGCAAGTGGTTCTCAACCCTGGCTGGCTGCACATTAGAATCACCTGGGGAGATTTTCAAAGTCCCCATGCCCAAGTCACACCCCAGGATGATCAAATCAGAATCCCTAGGGATGAGACCCAAGCTTCAGCAGTTTTTCCAAGCTCCCTAAATGATGCCAATGTGCCCCCAAGGTTGAGAACTATTGCAGGGAACCCTTACCTCCCCGGCCTATGAATGGAAGGTTTTGCACAAAATTCCAATTTGTACTAGGTTGCAATTCTATTTCTCTCTTTGAGTTGCTAGCAAAATAACTTGCCTATTTCTCATTAAACTACTTTAAAGCAGTGTAGGGTAGAAAGGCTCTCGAATCTGAGCTGCAGTTAAATCCCTGGTCAATTACTCATTAAGTAATGTAGTCCCCTCTTATCCACGGTTTTACTTTCCAAAGTTTCACTTGCCCAAGGTTAACCATGATCCAAAATATTAAAGGGAAAATTCCAGAAATAAACAATTCATAAGTTCTAAATTGCACATCATTCTGAGTAGCTCAATGAAATCTTGCACCATCCTGCTCTGTCCTGCCCAGGACATAAATCACCCCTTTGTCCAGTGTATCCACACTGTATACGCTACCTGCCCATTAGTATTAGTAGCCGTATTGGTTATCAGATCATCTGTGGCAGTATCACAATGCTTGTGTTCCAGTAACCCTTATTCTACTTAATAACAACCCCAAAGCTCAAGAGCAGTGATGCTGGCAATTCAGATATGCCAAAGAGAAGCTGTAAAGTGCTTCCTTTAAGTGAAAAGGTGAAAGTTCTCGACTTAATAAGAAAAAAATGGTAAACTGAGATTGCTAAGATTTATGGTAACATTTATTACAGTATATTGTTATAATTGTTCTATTTTATTATTAATTATTGTTAATCTCTTACTGTGCCTAATTTATAAATTAAACTTTATCATAGGTATGTGTATAGGAAATAATATACCCTATATAGGGTTCGTTGCCATCTGAGGTTTCAGGCGGCCACTGGGGGTCTTGGAACGTATCCCCCACGGATAAGAGGGTACTACTATACACGACTTGGAGCAAGTTATTTAACCTCCTCAGCCTCTCTGAGCCTTGATTTCTTCCTAAGGCAAATGGTATAATGATTCCTAGCACATAGGGAGTTATAAAGATTAAGTGAGATAAAGTATATAAAATGTCTCCATAGTAGACAATCAAACAACATCTATTTCTTTTCTCTTTGCCTAAGGATTCTTGAACAAGCTGCTTGGCATCCTCAGGTGGCCTATCTGGACGGCCAAAGCAAAAGAAAAGGATGATAGTCAACGTGTATTACATGGGTCTGGACAAGGTGAAGGGGTCCAGTTGTCTGCCTTTCACATTCATCAGAATATCCTGCTGCTAATTCTCTTGAAGTGAAATATCACTATATATCTGCTTGCTGGGGCCCACTCCACAGTGGGGCTAAACGTCACTCGCTCTTTGTCTGGAAACATCACTGATGGGGGTCTTTATTTTCTTCTCCATCAGCCCAAGAGGCCTGATGCAGACTGGGTTTAAGGGAAAGGCCACACAAGGAAGCACAGCCAAGGAGCCAGCTTCCCTCTGCATCTGACCAGCCCACCACAAGAGTAAAGGGCACAAATGACTGCAAAGCAAGGCAATATCACCATTACAGCCATAGAGCAGCAAAACATCTCTGGATAGTAGGATTGTCTTCTTTGCTAATCACAAGTCTCTTGGACAGGGCTGCAAATACCCTTCTGCACAAAGCAGTATTGTTAAATTGCTGTAGTTTTTTAAGAAGCCTGGCGCCACAAAGCAAATGAACCTTTTTTTCCCTTTGGTCTCTGCGCTGGTAACAAATAAGAGATACATTTAGATTTTCCCAAAATGTATTTTTAAATGACTAAACCTGTTTTCCTGCTTCTGACTCACTTTCCAATTACAGAAAATCTCTATAAATTAAGATTGATGCAACAGAAGCAAAGTAGAAATTGTAGGAATATTGTTGATTAATTATATGTAACTGAACGCTGTACAGTTAAATAGTAATTTCAAAATGACCAATCTTTGTGGAAATCTGTCTGCCCTCAGCAGCCCCTTACCCCACATCATAGGACAGGTCATGGCTGCCCCTACTCTCAACCTGATTCAGACAGCTGCCCTAAATTCTAGCACGGCAAAGCCTTTGCCCCATTGTAGTGATTAATTATGTGTTGGCACTTACAACTTTTCTGGTCTTCATTCTGTTTCTTATTAAATTCAAGAATTTTTTTTAACTCGTATACATACATAGGTCCCATGGCAGAGTAAATACCTAGCCAATATTTAAGCCTGTGCTAAATCAGATTGTTTTGATCAGACATACTGAATTGTTAGTGAATGTGGTCTCTCTCATTGACCTTAAATCATTAACCTTAAAGTGATACTGGCACTTATCACCACTTAAATATCTACTTACTTCTTTAGATGTTTACTGAATGTCTCCACCTTCTGGGTCAGAGGTCTACAAAGCATGGCCCATGAGTCAAATCAGGCCCACCATCTGTTTTCATTTATTTATTTACATAGTCAGGCCCACTTATTTACATATTGTCTGTGGCTGCTTTCCCATTACAAAGGCAGAGTTGAGTAGATGTGACAGAGACTGATCTGCAAAGCCAAAAATATTTACTATCTGGTCCTTTACAGAAAAAGTTTGCCAACCCTGTTCTAGAGCCTAGGCTTCCTAAGAACAGGGACTTTGCTATAAACTCAGTGACCTACACATGGTAAGTGTTCAATAAACATTCATGGCATAAACAAATTATCTTAAATAAGTTTAGCATTTCAGCCACAAAGCTACTTGTCAGGTGCAGGTCTTCAGAAAAAGGAAAGGCAGACATTTGTGTCTTATTTACAGATATATAAAGCTGAAAAGATCCTAAATATACGAACACACCTAATTTTTCAGCTGAGGAAACTGAGGCCCAGAAAGCTGACGTGATTCTCCTAAGGTCAGCCTAAGGAGAGGCGAGAACTACTCCTGCAGCACATTTGTTTTTCTATTAATTAATAAGGCACTCTGTGAAGTCAGCCTGTTCCCAGGAGGGCCAAGAGTTTGAACACAACATGCATGCAATAATAATTAGACTTGTTTGGAACTTTTAATTGTGACTTATTCCTTGAAGCTCTTTAAATGCTCACCACCCCAATACATTTTCATAAACTTGGCTAGAGAATGATAGGCATGCATTAAAGAACACAAAGTACAGCTTCACAACAAACTTTGTTAATTAAACTGACACCCAGAGAAAGTTCCAGAAAGCATAATGAATGATTACTCAATCCTCCACCTATCTGTTTTGACAAAAATTTCTCCAGATCTGACATCCCAAACAAGGTACCGGTTTGAATTTTAAGGCATCCATCAACTCCCTGAAGTGCAAGAGAAAGAATAATTTAATTCTGCCAAGTCACACTAAAAAGTAGATAAAGATCGCCCAGCACAGCTCAGTTTCTCTGTCTCTTGCCAGTGTTGGCTGAGAAAGCAATGCTGGGTGGTTTGGTGTCTCCAATGCACTAAGGCAATTTTTCTTATATCATCATTTATTTTTCCTCCAAAAGTTCTTCGTAATTCAGTCCTTCAAAGTAAGGATCAGAGACAGAAATAAATCAGGGGACAGAAACACATTAGGACTACAAGGCCTGGGACCCACAGTCACAGCTCACTTCACTCATTTAACAACCACCAATTAGGCCCCTCATCTGTGCCAGGCTGTGATGGGCACTGGGGGAAACACAGAGACATTAGACACAGTCTCTGGGCCCCGGAAAGAGCTACATTTCACATAGGAGAGACAAGGAGAGGGGTGCAGCACCATGAGGTGGGTCCTCAAGATGAGTCAACAAGGTAAGCCCAGAGAACAGTGAAGACACTGAGGGATACCCAGGCCAGACTGTCCCAATGGTCAAGTAATAGCCAGATGAAAAAGGTGAGGGAAAACCAAACTCCATGAACTTAAAGTCACATGTTCAAAGACAGGGAAGTCAGAGAGAACTGGACTTATTTAAGGGAGGAAACAGTCCCACACATCTGGAGCCTCAAGTGGGAGGTGAGCATGGAGCTGAAGGCTCAGACTTTAAGCTTCGACAGTGCACACCTACAACATTGCTCTAAACCCAGTCTGTCCTGGGCACTGGGCTAGGCACCAAGACATGTCTTTAAAGTAAAAAAGGTATCCTTGAGGTTCATCTGTAGAGCAGGGACCTCAGTGGCCTTCTGACTCTAATCTGCCATCCAATACAGAAATCTTATTCTAATACCCTAAACAGATGATCTTCTGGTCTTGGTGTGAATACTTCCAATAATAGGGAACTTACTGCCTCAGAAAGCAGCTTATTAGAAAGTTCTTTGTGTCAAATTGGCAACTGCCTCCCTATAACTTCTTCCTGACTCCAATAAGATATTGGCCAACAACTTTTCCCAAAGATAGGCTCAAATCACAGTAAATAGTGCCCAACAATCAGGTTTAGAAATTTATATGGCCTTGATTAACAGAGTGTTCAATATCATAACAACCACATTCCAAGATGCAGTTTATTTCTATCTCCCCAAGAAACCCAGGCCATGCCGGGACCAAAGATCTTCTGATTCAGGACACATCTCCTGGGGGGACTGGGCATCTGAACTCTGAACTTCTAGACCCAAGGAACAAAGAAGGCCAAGGGAGCAAGTAAAAACAGACTCAGAACAAAGCAAAATATAGAAGCCAAAGCACAAAGCTCCATGAGTAGGAGCTAAAGAGAGAAAGTGGGAGTCAGGCAGACAAGTCCTGGAAGAAGTGCAGCCATGTTGCAGTGGTTCATCTGCATGACCCAGATTCACAGGGCACAAGGGAAGCCCTCTACTACACGCCAGAGACAACCATAACGGCATTTTACGTTACATACCAGAAGGGAACAGGCACAATCCCCAAGTCAGAACTGTAATGTTACTCAGGCGCAGAGAGACAGCAGAATTACTCAAATCCTATTCTGCTTTCCTCATTGCTGCTAAGAAAATGATGCTGACTCTGCAGAGTAGAACACACACTGTCAACAAAGAATGGAAGCCAGGGATGGATGAGAAGACAATCGAGTCCCGTAACTGCTGCTTTACCTGAGTTCAAGGCCCTGACCCAGATTAATTGATTCCAAGACACTGAGAGAACCTGCAGATGTTATCAGAGTCCCAGAGCTGCAAATATGTGCAAAATCATGCACAATGAGAGCAGAATCAGAGACTGAAACTAGGCTAATACCATCTCAGTTACCAAAAAGAGAAGAAGCTGGATTCTGTGAAAATGTGAAATTATAGACTGAGAGGCTGTAGTACTAATAAACAACCAGGAAAAGCTTAGAACCAAGCAATGAGGGAGAAAGGGGCAAGGAGCCATGACTAACACATACAATGAGCAATTACCGGTGAGAGAGGCAGACGCAGAACTGATGATAGACAGCAAACTGTGCTCATCGCGCCAGGCACTCTTCCAAGCACCTAATCCTCAGACCAGTTCTAAGAAGTAGATGTTATTAGTACCCCATTTTACAGATGAGAAAACCAAAGCACAGATTTCACGTAACTTGCCCAAAATTGCACAGCTAGCAGCTGGCAGAACCAGGGTTTGAACCACCATAGAGCGCTGCCTTCCTGAGGAATTCAGAGGTTGGTATGAAGGTGACCTTTCAGGAGGAAGCAGAAACTGGACAAAGTTGAAAGATTAATAAAAGTTGGAAGATGAGATAGAGATGGGAATTGGTGAGGCATGTGGAGGTCATGAAGAAGAGAATCCTCACTGGAACTCAGCGGGCAAGATGAAGACAGAGAAGAACACGGTGGGAAACATGAGGCCAGATTCAGAACACCTTGAATGGGATGAAAAGGAGGTTGGCTTTCGGTTTTAAATTTGCTCCTTGCTCCCAAGATCTCCCTTCTTTATCTTACTAAAGGCACTTTTGGTTGTAATATAAATCTCTTCAAATAACAAATGCCAAAAAAAATGCTTGGAAAGGGGAAATTTATTGGGAAAATCCAAGGTCAGGAAGGGTAGTTGAGCCTCACAGGGGCCTCAAACCCGAGACTCCGTGTCAACAGATGAAGCCCCTGTGAACTTTCAGTTGACATTGCTGATGTAACCAGTTACCTATGAGAGAGTGAGACCTCTCATGTGTGTGTATCTTGTCTCTCCATCTAGAAAAGTATTTTCTAACTTCTTTGGCCATGAACCACAGTAAGAAATTCATTTTGCATCATGACAAGTCTACACTCATATACAATCATAAGCAGTGTATTATCCCCCAGGATAAAACACACAGCCCAGGACTCCTACTCAAATACATTTGTTGGCTGACTGGTTGATACGTTGACTGGTGGCTGTATCACTTTCCTAGCATCTTAGAATAAAATAATCATAAAGATTCAGGGAAAATAAACTGTAGAGATTATCTTGTCCAGTGACTTTCAACATCATTTTAGTGATTCCTTTTCCAAATGAAATCTTAATTGAAGGCCAATATATAAGGTACAGGGTCACAAATTTATTTACACTATACTTAGTTCAAAGAAGACATAAGTTTTTTATTTTCTGTAATGGATCTGATTTTTAAAACCTCCAAGGCCGCCAAACCCACACCACAAAGCCCAGACACCACACTGAATAGATGGGGTAGAGAAATAGAGAAATGAAAAAATACACTTCAATTCAGTAAACTCAGTCTCATGTTGACTGATTCAGCCTTTCTGATTTTCTCCCTCTCCCCAGGTCCTCTCGAAGATGGTGTCTGGGAGTACAGGGAGCATATGTGGCCTTATGGCATTGGAAGTTAGGATGGGGAGGAGAGAAGCCCCCACCCTCCTCCACCACCTTGTGCTAGTCTTGGGTGTATATTGGTCTGGGCCCACACGAGGTGCAGTCAGTCAACTCCACAACCCCTTTCCAGGCATTCCACTGGCTTCCACTGCTGACATCTATGGCAGATATAATTCACAGACTGTTCTTTCTTGTCCTGGTCAGGTCCAGGGTCCCCCCTTCTCTCTTGGCTCTACCTCAGTTCTCACTAGCCCTGCAGTGCCCCAAAAGTTTGGCAGTGACCCCTCTATAGTCCTGACCCCAATGTCCCACCCTGCAGCCTTGGCTACACAGCCACCCACACCACCCCAATGGCTCCCACTTCTGGCAAGCTTCCCAGACAGACTGCCTAAAGAAAGGTCCCTTCTGCTCTATTCAGGAGCTAAGGTTAGGCCCTCACTCTGCCTAACCAAATGGCCACTCCAGCTTGCTGTGAGTACACCTTAAGGTAGTCTCCCAGAGCCTCAAACGGGAAGCAGCACAAAAGCCCTGCTTCCCTCGATCCACTAACTCAGCCCCTCTTCAAGGCTTTAGCCAGCAAGGGGAAACAGAAGACATATGTCTTCCTTCGGATTCCTGTATCTCCCCTCTTCTTCCCACGGCTCCTCAGGCTGGAAGGGGCAGGTTTTCTTCCTTCTTCTTTCTCTGTGATTAGAACATTCCCCTATTCTTCCTGCCCGCTCCCCTTCCTCCTCTAGAGTTACAGTGGTGAACGGGGCGGGGGGGGGGGGGGGGGCGGTGGAGAGAGAGAGACCAATTTTAGGTCCTAAGTGAACCTAAATTAAAAGGCATTTCAAAATTACGATACCCATTTTATTTAAAACAGACAAAAAGGAAGTCAGGGTGGGGGACTCAGAGCCCCATTTGCTTGTTGGGCTCTCCCTTACTCTTCTCAGAGCCCCTAAAGAACTGGAGATTTATTGAATGCATTTGGAAAACCATTGATACAGTCTAGCCTAGGGCTCTCCAATAGAGCTTTCTGCAATGATGGAAACGTGTTACATCTACACTGTCCATTATAGCAGTCACTAGCCACATGTGGCTATCAAGCACTTGAAATGTGGCTAGTGCAACTGAGGAACTGAATTTTAATTTGATTTGACTTTAATTAATTTAAATAGCTATAATATTGGACAGTGCAGCCTAGCCCATTCATTTAACAAGTAGATAGGACCTTGCAGCCCAGTATCATTCAGCAAGGTTATGATAGAGTTAGCATGAAGACCCAGGACCCATATTCTCTAACCCATCGTTTCCATCACATCTCAGCTGTCATGCCCAGGTCACGGAGCACAGTGCCTCCTAGCTGCTTCCAATTTTAACAAAGTGCTCTGGAGCTTTGTTACAAGATACACTATTATATCATGAAACTCAGTTTGGATCCAAACATTCTTTTTTTTTTTTTAAGAAAGGAGTTTGGGGCCAACCCTGGTGGCCTAGTGGTTAACTTCAGCGCACTCTGCTTCAGGTATCAGGGTTTGGTTCCCAGACACAGACCTACACCACTCGTCTGTTAGCAGCCATGCTGTGGCAGCAGCCCATATGAAAAAGGGAAAAAAGAGGAAAACTGGCAACAGATGCTAGCTCAGGGTGAATGTTCCTCAGCAAAAAAGAGAAAAAGAATGAAAGAAAGGAGTTTGACCCCTCCAGAACCTTAACCCTCAAGAGTGAAGACCTGAAGAATGTTGATACAAAAATTTCAAAACAGTGTAACCTCAGCTATAACGACGTCGGGAGAAATAGCCCCACAGATCTAGTATTTTGAGTTTTCATAAGTGCAAGTGAACTTTTTCATCATGAAATGTGACTTTCTGAGATATCTTGACAATCACAGCAAAACAGCACAGCCTAGTGAGAGGACGTTAGGTGAGGAGACATGGGAACGGGGAAAAGGCTTTTCATTAACCAGCTGTGCATTCTTGGGCAAGACCTTTAGCTGCACTGGGCCCAAATTTCACTTTCTATAAAACATCTCTCAAGGATGTTATGGAGATAAATCAGCAAAATATATAAAATGTTCCTTGTTCCTAGAAAGAAAATCACTCTCAATTTTCAAAACTCATTCTAAAACACAAAAGTAAAGTTTCCCTGAATGTAAAATAGTTAAAGTCAAACATCTTGTATCACTTTATGCCAAAAATTATTACACCATTAACCATGGGGCTACACTAATGTCCATTTTAATGAGAAATTTCACTTTGGAGAAGAAATTTTACTGTTATTTAAAAGGAGAACGGTGATTCAAAATGACAGAAGCCAAATTTCTTTGCTATTTCCTGTTGCAGGGAGTAAGTTAAAGCATGGGATTTTAAAAGGACACATTTATAACATGTGCACATACTGTTTTACTAGCTAATAAGTTGAAAAGTTTAAAGGAAGTAAGTTGGGTGTAGGATTTCAGGAAAAGTCCATGTAAACTCAAATCATTCTTGTTATCTTTATTTTCTGCCTTGAACAGTAACAATAATAATGATGATATTCTATCCTGTTATATCCAAAGATGAAACCACAGAGACATAGCTTTGGGGCATCTTGGTTCCACCCCAAATAACACTCCTTTGGGTTATCGGCACACCTGTGTGAGTTAGCGGATGGGGAGCAGGGAGACATTGACATCTGCAGCAGAATAGTGGAATCAATCACTTCCTCCTTTGTCTTCCCACATCATTCTGCTTATGCCTCCACTATAGAACTTGCCATATTGTATTTAATAATTAATCACTATTTCATGCCCCTGGCAAAACAGCGAGCTCCTCGAGGGTAGAGCCATGTCTTATTTGTATCTGGATCCAAAGCATAAGATGGGCAATCAGGAAGCTGCATCAGGTGATCGCTGATCCCCTGGGAACCAACACTCCCAACTCAACAAGAGCCAAACAAACATCAGTGTCTCTCCAAACCCCAACTCCGTGCACATGGTTGATCTTGGCTTGACAACATTTATTCCAATTCATAAAGAGGCTCAATTCCAGAGTTACAACTAAGGCTTCAACCTCACTAGTGGGAAATACTGCACGTGAGCTAAAACAGAAACTCCCAGCCAATTTCCTCCCTGGCCATGAAATGGAGGATACTTACCTTGGGTATTTGGCTTGTAACATCAACAAGAGCAGCACCTGCTTATTCTGGCATCCCAATATTCATTAGCATCATCTACCTCCATATCCGAGATTTGATCCAGAAATATTCTAAACATTTTTATCCAGTTTGGTGCCTGAATTCATTTATATGACCTTTCAGAGCAAAGTGAATACTGGTTTCTCAGAAGAAAAGAAAACCCTAAAGCAAAGACACAAAGGATAAATTCCAATAGTAAACTTCCTTTTAAGCACAAAGTGTCAGCACTGATAGGGACGTGCAGGATTATATGATCCACCCTCTCAATTTTTCAGCAGGTGACTTGACCAGTGTCACATGGCTAGAGAGCAGCAGAGCAAGGACTAGAGCAGTCCAGTTAGAGTACCAGCCACCCTAGTTTGCCCAACATTTCCCAGGACATGAAACAAATCAGTTTTTAAAGCAGGACAAGCCCAGGCAAACTGTCTCTGCCTGAGACTGAGAGGCCTCTCAGGATATCAAGTCTTTCAGTGCAAACCAGGAGCAGTCTCAGACAAATCAATGCCCAGTTGGTCACCCTAAGTCCAGTACTCTCTTCACTACATAAATCTTCCCCTTTTATCAGTTTGATAGAATGTTACTGGTTCTGCCTCAAATATTTAAGCCCAGGAAGAGCCCAGCAATAAGCAATAGAGTTTGACAGCTATGCCCCTTCTAAGAGGGATAAAATTCTATCCATGAATTATAACACACAAATGATCAAAACTAGAGCCTCAAGATTCTCTATGAATTTTTAAAAGAATTTTCAGGTCTTTCAATAATTAAAAGTTAAAAAAATTCAAGAGAAGAAAATGAGCATTATGAAGTAAGCCCTGTTATTATTATATGTCCAAACTAATCAAGTTGTCGCTACCGAGAAAAGAAGGCCATGGAAGGTTCACAAAGGTATGCTGATTAATTATCCCAAGAGTCAATTCAGAATGCAACCATTACTCATGAGGCACTCCTCTGACACTGTAATTAGCCTACAATTCTTGTGATTCCAGGGAAGACTTCAGAGTCTGTGTTTAAAACTCTTACAGCATTTCCCACAAAAGGGAGCTGGAATTGACATTTCAAAGTCTTTGAGGAGCCTTGGGATTCTGAGTGCATGATATCTCCATTCATAATAGAGTTAATTTTCTTCCCTCCAACTTTAATCAGCAGTCTCACAAAACCAAGTGGTTGGGGGGGGGGGGGGGGAATCCAGCAGGAAAGTGTTGCTGGATTGGGCCAATCCTATATCCATGACATCATAGACTAACCAGTCAGACACTTTGTTGGGCACTTCATATGTGGACACTCTCATCCTCACACCATTCTTCAAGGCCAATGCCATTATCTCACATATATATGTGAGAAGCTGAAACTTCAAGCACTCACTGGCTCCAAGACCACAGAGCTAGTGAGTGACAGAGCTAGTTTGATCCTGGGTCTCTCTGGGACCCAACTCCAGGCCCTTCCCCTGAGTAGATCTCGGCCCTGACCTACACTTACCACCAGAGAAACTGGTCAACACCCGTGTTCTGAGAAGGTTGGCTTTGGAAGGATAACATGGATCAAAATAAATAAACCAATGAAGGCATGTTCCAATACAGCTACAGTTAACAAGCGATGAAACACAATGACCTTAAATTTGATCTGCAATATGGAAATCTCTTCTCTGATTTCGGTGCGGCTAATATGCCTAAACAAATCCCTACAGCCCATACTCCACACAGGCACAACATGCCTTGTGTCACTGAAAGTGGTTCTTTGAACCTTCATATTTTTATGGGAAATCTAAGAGACAATAAATTATTACTCACCAAGTGACAAGAATGGAAACCAGGAATATATCCTTTCCTGAAAATAACTTCTTACTTTTGGCTTTCCTCCTCTTTTATTCTCTCCCTTCACAAAAAACAAAACAAAAAGAAAGGGAAAAGAAACTTCCAGTAATTTCAACTGGAAAAATAACATTCCAGATTGCTCTCCTTCCCAAGGATGATGATAATCTGATTTACTGCCTCCTTGCCTGGTTTAAATCAGTAAAGAACATTAAGTACAAGTTCTAGATACTTTAAAAGACAATTTACTATTGAAAAGGGCAATGCTGCAAGGAGCCAAAGGTTTCAGTGCCCCAACTATTAATAAATCCCCTTGAGTCTTTGAAACTTTTACAGCAAGATCATCCAAAGAGCAAGTTCCCTGCCCCTTGGGAGTGAGCGCTGTGAGTTTCTAACCGGGGGTTCTGGTCCTATTGACTTTTCTTTTTGTGCATTTGGCAGGTATTTCTGCTTCCTTCGCTCCTACAGAGCTCTAGGGATAGCCCTGTGATCAGTGAAAGGCCTCACTCTCTGTAGTGGGTCCCCTGGTGAAGAAAGGTCTTTTGGGAAAGACAGGAAACACATTCAGAATTCCTGCAAATTTGACCATTTTTTTAGAGAAATTACATGACTATTTTTTAAAAACAAAGTTTGAGAATTACAAATTTGGAGCTTTCAGAATTTCTTAGAGGACTAAATCGGAAGCAGGGCAGCAGAGGGAGATTCCACATGCTCTGAATAATTGGAAATACAGAGTTTTACGAAAACATAACTTAAAAGTGATTTCTGTACTTGTAAAAAGGGCTCACATAAAAGCTCTTAAAAGGCAGTTCTCTCCAGTCCATTTGGAACACAATTCACATTATGATGCAGTTAAAGCAGGACACTCCAGGACTTTGAGTCTTAGGACGGAACACTGCGCTTCTACAGTGCTCGAAAGTTTACACCAAGCCTGAAAGTCCCCTGTGCATGGGAACCCACCTGACCCAAATAACCAGGGAGAAGTGAGCCTGCGTACCCTTGCGGACAGGTGGGAGTGTATGAGCTGCTCCCAGCCCTCTCTGTGGCTCCAGCTGCTCTTCCAGCTCAAAACCCAGGGCCCTGACCAGCTAGCTCTTCTCTCTTGCTTTGCCAGCTCATCTTTAGGCTGGGTCCCTAATTTATATGCAGCTCCCCTCAAGGTGGGCAGAGGAAATGAAACAAGATAAAATCAAGGCGATCACTGCTGCTGCCTTTGAACAGCTCTGATGAAAGAGTCACTACATGAGAGAGGCTGTGGTTAGCACTATCGACAACCAGGATGTAGGATTCTATGTGAATTTCCATTATTCATGCTAAACCTCTCTCTCTAGCCTGACTGCTGTCAAATCTCCAAAAAAGATAACCTGCTCCCTTCAGAGGGATGATCTCTGACACTCTCAGCCCTTCTCCTTCTGCTGACTGGAGAAAACTGCTAATCACTGGCTTGCTTTCCCAGCAAAGAGATGATCTGGTTGCAAATTTCCGAAGTCCTATGAGCTCATCCCTTCTATCCCAGCCCAACCAAATGGTGGTTCTTACCTCTTTCTTTGTCCAGAGAGAGAAGGCACTTTTTCTTCCAAGCACCTTATTAACTTTCCCATCACTCTTTGTCACTAAGGAGTCAGTCCCCACCCCTGGCACTAGCTCTTCTCCAAAAAATAGTCTGAGCCAAGGAAAGCTGGGGCATTCTGGAGCCATGCAGAGCCAGTATCCTCCTGTTAAGAGGCTAGACTGAGTGAGCATCAATTACTCGCACACTCTCCCTCCTGCAATAATAATCAACCCTTTATTCAGATGCAGCAGTTCACAATAGTCTATCCAAGGAATTGGCTAGGTAGCCATCTACCAACACTAAAAGTAAGCTGTGGAAAGGGAGCCTAGGGAAATGATGCGAGCACTAGGCTGGGAGGCAGAAACTGAAACTGACATTGGTTAATCAGTGAGGCAAAAATCTGAACTCAAGTCTGTTTGGTTCTAAATCTCATGAATTTAACCACAATTATCCTACTTCTCATATTAATAATACACTAACAGTTAGTGCACACCCACTGTACGTGGGGTGCCTGACTGGGCATTGCTATACCCAATTTTTAAAGTTAAGCAAACCCACTTCAGTAAAATAAGTGGTATTACCAATATTTGAGCCCAATTCTGTCCAACTCTAAAGCCAGCTGTGGCACCATACAAATGTCTAATGAACAGAAGCAGGTTGAAATGAGAAAAGGAGCAAGACCGCGAACAGCACCCTTGACTATGGAGCCTGGTGGTGGCTGAGCCAGGGCAGGACTGTCGACGTAGGGAGGAGGGGTGGAGATAACGGTGGCATCGGGTAGTGGCAGCAAGGGCTGAGAATGCATTGCAGGGCTTTATGCCCTGTGGTAGGCCCTGGGAACACAGTGAAGCAAAGAGACATTCCATACCCTCAAGGGGCAGCAGCAGGAAGGTATTAGAGCAGACTCAATTGGAGTCAACAGCAGGAGACTATGACTAGGCAGCAGCCTGAGGTCAGGAGGAGGGTCAAAGCAAAGTCTGAGATGCAGCTCTTTCAGAGCACATAGGGCACATGGGGAGGGAGGAGGTTGGTGAGGCACCAGGCGTGTCTGAACCCAGTATCCACCAGGGAGTGGCCCATAAACTCCGTGGTATTCAAAGTTGGCCTCCAACAAAATTTAAACAAGTGAATCAGGTTAAAGGGAGAGATTAGAGAAGAAGAAAAGTGTGAAGACCCAGGAAATCTGAGTAGAGTGCAAGCTAAGGAGACTTTGGACAAGAACATAACCCCAAACTCCCCAACAGCACCCATGGCCTGGGAGAAAATGGCTCTCTCACCCCAGGGTTAGCCCCAGATGGTCTCCAAACAGGCAAGAATGCCAGGGAACTGGGTCTAACTTAGAATCAGATGTGATACCATGAAGCTCCCAAAAAAGGCATGAGAGCCTTTTACTCAGCCATTTCTTGGCTATAATCAGGAAGATTTAAATGCCAAATTATACATGAAAGCCTCGCTGGGCTGAAAATGAGAATAGCACAGAAGATTAATCTCAGTCCTTTCGCCAAAAATCACATTATTTATGATGATGTGTATAAAGCACTATGAAGCATGGTCTAGAACCCAGGAGATCCACAGTTTAGGAATAAGCCATGGAGAAAACTTGTGCTTTCTTCTCTCTAATTCAGCCATCAGATGGCTTCCATCTGAGATTCAGTCCATCCTCCATTCTATTCCTTAATCCCTTCCAACCTACCAATCCTCAGTCTCTCCTCTTACTTCTGATTGGCCATCATAATTTGAGTGGATGGGTGTGCCAAGCAAACATCTAGGAGCGCATAGGTGAGGGAAGCAGAAAAGAGCGAGAAGGCAGTATCTAATGTCTCAAGGCAATGACCTGGAAGGCAATGAGAGGGATGTAGGTAAAGAAGCCACCAACTCCAAAAACAAGAGAGCATGACACTGGCTCAGTCATGGGCTGGTGGTCACACTTCTTCAGCAGCTGGAATGGGATTTTTGAATCATAAATCAGATTTAACCTGACCTTACCAACGTCTAGGAGATTGTATGGACAGAGAGAACAGATGCTGTCACTGCCATTGAGGAAACTGCTATCTTGTAAGCCTTAATGGGCCTTCATAGTCTCAAAGACTTCTCTCAGAACTGGGGTCCAATGTCAGGGCAAGGGAGAAGAGGACCGTCATTCCTGGGGGTGTGAGAAAGCCTCAAGAAACTTTCTCCTCCCACTGGCCCCACACAAATGGTACAAGAAAATTCAAGGAGGCTGAGAGGAAAGTCTTAGCCTATAGCTCACATATAATTAGGACATTAGTACAGCTGGGGTTATAGACCTCATTCCAGTCAAGGTCCCTTAGGATCGGTGAAGGCCAACCATGGGGAAAGAATAGCAACAATACCATGTTACCCTCAAATCTAAGATGTCACCAATTGTAAAATGCATTCTGGTTTCAGAGATAAAATCTGAAAGAGTGGCTTATAATGATTATAAAATGATATTGATTGTTCAATGCATCCCAATTTCAGAGATACTAAAATGGAAAAGAAAATGCATCTTAGAATCAAGGAAATTCAGTAATACCACCTATGGTTGGCACTACTACAGTTCAATAAGTTCTCATGGCATGACACTTCTATCCCCTCCAAAGTTATGTAAGGTCATATGACTGGTTTTGGCCAATGAAATGTGAGCAGAAGTAAATGTCACTTCTAGGCCAACATACCTAATTGCCAGTGTTTAACTCTCCAGGGCTCTCCTCTTCCAATGCAGTAACCATGGAAGTACATGGTGGTTGCACATGGCAAGGGTAGCACCACAAGAAGATGGAATCTTCATCCGCTTGGATCTCTGAGAAACTTCAGTGAGAAAAGTCCCCCTGCCAACTCCTCCAACCCATTTTGGACATGTACTGTAAGAAAAAAATAAAATCTTATTGTTTTAAGCAACTGAAATTCCAGGATTGTTTGTTACCACAACATAACCTAACCTCTCCTGATTGAAACACCATCTTATGTTTAAATAAGGCACTACCTCATTTGGTCTTCATAATTATACAATAGGGCAGGCAAGGCATGCACTATTCCCAATTTAAAGACGAAAGAAATTGAGGCTCAAAAAAGATTAATCAAATTGGCCAAAGTCATATAGCTAGCTTGGCGGGGGCAGGGGGCGGAGCGGGTTGGGGACTAAAGTTCATGTCTGCTGACTAAAGAATGAGCCCCACCGGTTGTGTCCCTGTCTATCTCTATTTGTCTCCAGTCTCCAAATCCTTGCTCCATTGGTTGTATGAATACACAGACATACACATCTACCATGTTTGGGCAAATAGCTTTTGAATCCCAATCTCCTTCCTTTAAGCAGCAGCAAAACATGCAAGAATCTGGCCAATAACAGAACTTAAGGCTTAGAATATGGGTGAGAATTCAGGCCTAGCTGCAATGCCACAGCAATGTATTTGTAGCTGAAACATGAGTTGATAAGTTCTAGAAAGGTAAAGAGATAAATGCTGAAATGAGTATTTTCACAATCCATGGGTAAAGAATGAAGGGGGGGAGGGGGGAATATAAAGAAGATATATTCCTCATGTTTTGCATTTCATTTCAGTTTCCTGAACATACTTTTACATCCTGAGTGGAAAATTAGACCCAGTCACTGTTTGCTATAAAGTTGCCAGCAACCATGGGATGACATCCAGGAAATTCTGATCTCTTACTAAAGCATGTAGACAAGAGACAAAAAGAACAGGCAGCCTCCTGGGGTGCCTGACCCTATCACTGCCACTCTGATTATATTCTGTGCTCAGAACCCCAAATTGTGCAAACCAAAATGATTTCCCCGAATCAACACTGGGCTGAGAATTCAGTTACTTCATTTCTAAGCTAGGAAAAGGAGCCTCCCTAGAGTCAATTTTAAGGCCAAAATACAAAACAGCCAGCTAGTGTCAGCAACCAGCTTCAGGGTTTGCCCTTGGTGCTCCAAACAGGCCCAATGTTTAACATGAAGAAAAGGAAATGAACTTTATAATTTCCCTATGTTAGGGCAGCTCTCAGGACTATTCCTCTTTTCCATCACACTTTCTCCCTCAATAGACCCCAAGCCCTGAGCACAGTGCCCTCCCAGAGTGATGGTTCCGTTCAGGGTCCATACTTGGCTAAGCACCTGGTTCAGAAAATGTGGGAAACTGTCCCTAGGAGAGGCGTGTTCATAGCCAGAGTTGTGAGTATGACCTTGTCAACCTCTCTGAAATTCTAAGCAAAGAAGTACTTATAAAATAACTGCCCGAGTCCCCATTTCCCTTACTGATGTCCCAACAACCCTGGCTATCTCCAGTAACTCAGTGAGCTCAACTTCTCACTGTATAAACATCAGTGTACAAGAGAAAAGCTTTCTGAGTTTTATACACCTTACCTGGGATAGATCCACATCATTTTGTTAATGCTAAACATTTTCTTCTTAGAATGGCAAGCTTTTCTTCATTATTTTGTGCCAAAATAGTAAATTTGATCACTATGAAGCCAGAGGAATTCTCTGAGATTATAGGAATGGATATTCATATTGTCTTGTGCAGTAAAGTAAATATCCATAAGGCAGACATTCATCCTGCCTAAAAAGATTCGGTGCCCCTTTCCTCTTACACAAAAGCACTATTTTCCCACAGCAAGGCTTTGGATAGCAGTTCCTTAGGTAGAGCCTAAGACGATTTGCAGCAGAACACTTGAACAATGGTTCTTAACCACTTGGGTGTTTCTAGCCTCTTCAGAAATTGGTTGAATCCTGTGGACTCTCTTGCCAACAAAATACACACAGGAAAACATAAAGGCTGTTTGTAATTTCAGGGTGTTCACATCTCCCTAAAGCTCATCCAATTCTTCCCGGCTTTGACTCTAGTCCTAACTCTCTTTCCCAGTGAAAGGGGATGTTCATGCAGGAGATGCCAGTCCAACCCATCTGATGATGTTGCCCCCATTCTCTCATAGGAGCTTGTTACTCACCCCAAAAGAGGATGCTCTCCTTAATTCCTCCAAATCTCAGTTCCCCCACAAAATGGGAACTATAATGTGTGCCAATCCACCTCATGGGATATTGTGGAAAACAAATAAGGGGAGAGACATAAATATACTCTGAATTATGGATCAAACATTGCATGTTTGTGCAATACTGTTGGTGAAGAGTGTATGTGTCAGCTGTAACGGGCTCCATCCATTCTGCTTCCAACCTCCTCCATCTATGTTAGCTGAACACACCAGATCGTTGATTTGATTTTTCACTGAGGGCTTCTGGGGTTCACAGTGCTGGCACATTCCTTTGCAAATAAGGGTGTGTGTGAGGGGCATGCAAGACTGTCGATTCTTTAATGACACTGTATTGGCATCTAAGGAACAGCCAAACATTGCTGCAATCCTAGTAATTCAGAGGCTTCCATAAATCACCCTGATGAGAAAGAAACGCTAAAGCAGGAATATTGCTTTCTGCTGCCTAGAAGACAGAATCAATGGTTTAAGGGTATTCTTTAGGGTTGACCTAGTTGTCCAATAACCCATTCCTCAAGTTGTCATGTGTAACCAGGGACCTCACAAATAGGACACAGGTAAAAATAAAGATGATAATGAAAATATTATCCTGAGTCTGTCTTAGCCCTTTTTGCATGTTAACTGCTTTAATAGGTTTAGAGTATTTATTTGTACAAATTCATTTGTTAGAGTGGGCTAACTGCTGTAACAAACACACCCAAAGATGTATAACAGGCTCATATGCAATAGGAGTTTATTTCTCCCTCACATAAATAGTTCGAGGCATTTCCTGTTTGGTTCCACAAAATCATACAGAGCCCCAGACTCATAGAGACTCTGCCAGCCTCAACACATGGCATTCACTGTTGTCCTGGCATCAACACGTTGCAGACAGGAGGGTAAAGAGCAGAGAAAATTAGGTTTCAGAGGTTTAATGGAGCAGACCTGGAACAGAGACATAACTCTTCTGCTCACCTTCCATTAGCTATGCTGAACAGGAGGGGAACCGAGAATGTAATCTAGCTGTGTACCTAGGAAAAAGAGGAAATGGATTCTCATATGCATCTAGGTCCCTCTTCCCAGAAATCATTAAAAATAATAATTTTGAAATTAATTTCTGGCCAATATTTGGGTGAATAAAGTCAGCAGGTTAATTTATTCATACACTCATTCCCTTAACATGCATTTATTAAACATCCACGCTGTGCTACTCATTCTTCAAGCACCAGGAACACAGCAGTTTTTAAAAATAGCAAAGTCTTTGTCAGCATAGAATTTATTTTCCAGTGTGGTCGGACAGATACCAAACAAGAAAAATAAGTAAAATATAGGGGATTTTAGTGATTAATAGTAAAAAAGAGGTTCAGACTTTGTTCCTGTTTAAAAAATGCATTATACAGGGCCGGCCTGGTGGCATAGTGGTTAAGTTCATGCACTCTGCTTTGGCAGCCTGGAGTTCCCCAGGTCAGATCAAGGGAGCAGACTCACACACCACTCATCAAGCCACGCTTTGGAGGCATCCCACATACAAAATAGAGGAAGACTGGCATGGATGTTAGCTCAGGGGCAATCTTCCTCAAGCAAAAAGGGGAGGATTGACAGCATATGTTAGCTCAGGGCCAATCTTCCTCACAAAATATATATCTATAATCTAAGGTATATTATGCTTTTAACTGTGAAACAAAAGCTGCCTAGAATTCTCAAGAAATAGTGTCTCTGCTTTGCTTGACATGGTCAGACCAGGTTCATAATATTGGAGTCAGCCCCGGAAATTATCATTTTAAAGACATAAACCAACTAGAACATATTCCAAAGGAAGCAACCAGGATGGCAAAGAAAGTTGAGACCACATTTCATATTCAATTTTCCATTTATCTATTCAACAACAAATGTATTCTGAACACTATGTGCCAGGCAGTCTGCTCTTCAGAGCAATGAAAGAATAGACGATAAATAGGTCAAAAAGTAAATAAGAAGGATTAGCAGTGTGAGGCCCTGAAAGAGGACTGAGTTTGGCAGGTTCAAGTACCAGAAAGAAAAGCAGTGCAGTTCAAGCACCATGGACAAGAGAGAGCCGGAGGGCTCAGGTTGAAGGATTAGGGAGACTGGGTACAGACTTGCAGGCATAGTAAGGAGCTTGGATTTTCTTTCCTAAGGGTAACTGAAAGCCACTGGAGGGTTTGAGGAGGCAGCGATATGATGATCACACTGGTTTCCTACGTTGCTATAACAGATTACCACAAACAGTGGCTTAAATCAGCACAAATGTATTCTCTTACGGTTCTGGGGATCAGAAGTCCGAAATCAGTTTCACCAGACAGAAGTAACAGTGTCGGCATGACTGGTTCCTTCTGGAGGTTCTAGGGGACAATCTATTTCCTTGCCCTTTCTAGCTTCTGGAGACATGCTGCAGTCTTTGGCTAGTGACCCTTTCCTCATATCACTCCAACCTCTTACTTCCATTGTGACATCTCCTATTTGTATCTGAGTTAAATCTCCCTCTGCCTCCCTCTTATAAAGACAGTTGTGAATACATTTAGGGTCCATCAAGATACTCCAGTATAATCTCCCTATCTCAAGATCCTTAACTTAATCATATCTGCAAAGTCTCTTTTGCCATATATGTAACATTCACAGATTTCAGATATCAAACCTGGATATCCTTGAAGCCATTATTCAGCCTGCCACAGAGCACAGGAAGAAACGTCAGCTGAGAGCCACATTTCCCAAAATTTGTTCAAATTTTGACGATGTTACTCGTTGTTTCATGAGTGGAAAAGTCTTCCTGAACAAATTAGTTTGGGAAAATTGGAGTAGGCCAAATTAAGCTGTTTTCCTTACTTCTCAGAACCTCAAATGAAACTTTGCAAAATGAAACATAGCTGCAATTTATGTGAGCACTGAACCACTTGTTCCCACAGAACATTTCACAAAACTGATATTCCCTGACACAAATTCTAGGAGATACTGGCCTGGAAAACTCTTAGGGAGGACAAGCTGCTTTGAGATATTTGAAGAACTGTCAAGAAAAAATGAAGTGGACTTGGGTAAGGCCTTGGATGTGGAACCAGGAATGAATGGGAAAGAGACAAAAGGTCAGGTTTTGGCTCAGTAACAGCCTTCTAAGAATCTGCCAAGATGAAATGGGCTTCTCCAAGATTCATAAGTTAGACCTCACCAGGAACGTTCATGATGGTTTATAACAGTGCTTCTCCGATTATTCTGTGAATATATATCATCTGGGGGTCTTGATAAAATGCAGATTCTGGCTCAGTAGATCTGGAATTGGGCACAGAATTCTCTTTTCTTGCACAAGGTGATACTGACGCTACTGGATGAGGAAGAGAGATTCAAGCACTGGGTAAGCGGTTAGACCCTAGAATATTGATACATCCTGAAGTCTATGCACTACTGGGATCAGCAGAAGCTTACTGATTGTTGAGGGTTTATCCTGAATGACGAGCATGAAATAATGCAACAGTGAAAACTACAGATGCTTGATATTGCAACATAGGAAATATAACCAAGTCAATAAGTTTGTGTAGTAGGAGAGATTTCTTTCCAAATTTGTATTAAATTTAGGAATTTGTTTTCCCACCCAAAACCTGAGAGATAGACATAGATATAGATATATTCTTTACATACGAATCTTACTTTTGATCAGATATGGAGTTGGAAACCTGGCAAATGAGCTTGTTAGAATTGTGTATGGAATAAGAATAAATCCATCTTGAATTGCAGCATAAACCTGGCCTGCTTTTATTGGGTTAGTCCAATGACAAGCTAAACTTGATTCATTAAACAAATAATTTAGCACCCACTATGTACCAGATACTTCACTGGGTACTGAGGACCCAGCAGTGGGCAAAAGACATAATCTCAGTCCTCAGGGAGTTTAGTGGACCCTAAATGAATAATCACCCATTTAAACAACAAAAACTGTGGTAAATGCTATGATCACATAGCAGGGATCCCTAAGAGAGTACTGGAAGTATGAGAATAAAACATTAACCTGAGTCATTTTAGACAGGTAGGTGTCTGAGAACTAGCTTGGAACACCTCAATTCTATCTGCCTTCCGAAATTTCTCCAGAAAGAATGGCAAATACCAAACTCCTACTGTCCTTAGTGAGTGGATACCAACAGACTAGAAAAAAAGCCCCAGAAAATAAAATGCAGTCCTCCTGCCTAGTAAGCCAATTCTTTCCGCAACCATAGGAGAGGGGAAATCTCCATCTTTACTTTCAAAATCTTGTGACTACAAAGAGACATAAGAAAGTAATAATAACAACGATGATGAAGAACCATTTCTGTTTTAAGCACCTACTTTCTGTCTAAAGGACTCAACCAGAGGGTTGAAACTGGCAGTGAATAGAAGGCTTTGTTCTAGTTTCTTCTTGTTGTCCAAAGGATATTTTTTGTGGTGCTACTGTTGGTGGGTATACATAACGTTTCCTAGTAAATTATTGACCCACTAATATTCAGTAGAGATTTGGAAACCTGTGATTGGTCTTGTTGCTTTTGTGTAGGGAAGATGAAAAAGTGATTCCTTAATTTTTAATAGTGCATAATATTATATATCACAATTTATTTATTCATTTTACTATTGACGGGCATTTGGGTTGTTTCTGGTTTGATGCTATTTAGAATAAGGTTGCTCTGAACATTCTTAAACATGTAGTGTATATTTATACACATTTCAGTTGGGTATATACACCTAGGAGTGGAATTGCTAGATCAGAGGGTATGCACATATGTTCAGTTTTTATAGACTATGTCAAATTTCCAAGGTGGTTGTACCAATTTACACCTCCCACAAGAAGCACATGAAAGGTCCAGTTGTTCCACCTTTTCGCTAAGAATTAGTATGACCAGTCTTTTTATTTTAGTTATTCTGGCAAGTGTATAGAAATATTGCATTATGTAATAATAAAGCTGGGGGGGAAATGAATCACTCTCATGACTGATTTTTATTTAAAAGGCTCTGTGTTAACTATTAATTGCTCACCCAGAACCCATAGGAGACTTAAACCACCAAAAAGAAAGAAAGAAAGAAAAAATATATCCCATTATGATTTTAATTTGCATTTCCTAGTTGATTAATGAGGCTAAGCAACTTTTCTTCTTTGTTGGACATCAGATAGCCTTTTCTGGAAAGAGTCTATTCAAGTCTTTTGCCCACTTTCTGTTAGGTTGTCTATTTATTTGACATTTTTTTCTTCATTGGTTTGTAGAAGTATCTTGTTTTGGGTCAATACAGGTTCTTTGTCAGTGATATATATTGCAAATATATTTTCCCACTCAATGGCTTGCTTTTCCATTTTCTTACTGGTTTATTTTGATAAACAAAGAACCCTAATTTTGTATAGTTGGTGCTCTCTTTTCTCCCAAAGTCATATTCATGTTCTCCTATGATATCTTCCAGAAGCTTTATTGTTTTACCATTCAAATTTAAAACTACAATCCACCTGAGGTTGATTTTCATTCATATGATAATGGAAAATTTCAAACTTATACAAAATTAAAAGAACAATATCATAAATCCCAAGGTATCTTTCACCCACCTTCAATAATTGTCAATTGATAGCTAATCTTTTTCCATTTGTAGCCACATTTACTTCTCTCTTACTTTGGGCTATTGTGAAGCAAATGGCAAGATACATCATTTTATTTACAAATACTTCAGTATTCATCGCTAATATATAAGTACACTTTTTTCCTAACAAAACTATAATATAATAAATTTAAAGCCTTACTATCATTAAATATCCAGGAAATACTAAAATCTCCACTGTCTCATAAATGTTTTTTGTTACAGTTGATTTTCTCAAATTAGAAACCAGAGAAGTTGCAAAAATTTCATTTGGTTGATATGCCTCTAAAATCTTTTATTCTATATGTTCTATTTCTTTCTGTTATTTTTCTTAAAAATGCATTTATTGAATAAACTAGGTCACAGGTAGAATTCTTTCTAGATTTTTCTAATTTGCTAATGTCATTTAATAAGTCTTTCTGTCCCCTGTATTTCCTGCAAACTGGTAATTAGATCCAGAGACCCAATTAGATTTTGGGTTTGATTGAGGAGGTGCCCAAATATTTCCTGTGTGGTGTTGTGTGCTTCCCATTGCACAATATCAACAGTCATGTGCTGTCTGCTTATCTGTCTTTTTGTGCTATTAAGGTTGATGAATGGGTTTAGCTGTTTTTAGCCTAATCCATCAATTATGGTATTTCCCCATATGATGGGTTTCTCATCAACTTTTCATTTAATGGTTTTAGCCGTGATCATTTCTTAGATAGATTCATTTTTTCATTAGGGGCTGAAAGTGGTAATATCCTAAGTCTACCATTCCTTCTCAATTTGTTAACTGGAATTCTTCTTAAAAGAAGAACTTCATTTTATCAACTATTTGTTTACCTGAATAGAGCTCTTCCAGGAAGTACAGGACAAATGCTTGGTTTTTCCCCTTTATACATCAGTTTTCAGAACAATGTTTTGGAGGCCTCCTGCTACGCCCACTGAGATAGCAGACCCACTATCTGCTGTGTCCATCAAGCGCTGTGCTGACAGGGCAATCTTGTGACTATTGTGGGAGGGACACTTCAATCATATGTGAAATATCCTGTTTGGGGGTATATAACCACTCTGTGCACCCCACTTCTTCAGTGCCCTTTCTTCCTTCGGGAAGAAAGGCCCCGAGCCATGGTTCCTCATAAAGCTTTGTTTAATTTTCTCTTGCTATTCTGTCTCATGTGAATTTAATTCATTCTCCAGCCAGATGAACCCACTTTGGATAGAAGAAATGTCTTCCTTCCCTACACCATCAAACAGTAAAAATATATTTATTAATACTCCAGACCAGAAGGAAAATGACAAGCACCCAGAAATCAATCCTGAAGGCACAGAAATTTATGATCTAAATGAATGACAGAGAATTCAAAATTGCTATTATAAAAAATTCAATGAGATACAAGAAAATACAGACAGACAATTCAATGAAATCAGGAACTTGTTCACAAAAGAGATTGAAACTCTTATGAATTTCTTTCATAAAGAAAACCCAATCAGAAATGTTGGAGATGAATAACACAATGGATAAGATAAAAGAAAATCTGGACTCCATGGATAACAGAGCTGATATTATGGAGGACAGAATTAGCAGTCTGAAGGAAATGCCTCAGATGGAGAACAGAGAACTAAAACTAAAAAGAAATGAAGAAATTCTCTGAGAAATATCTGATTCAATTAGGAAATGCAACATAAGGATTATAGGTATTCAAGAAGGAGAAGATAAGGAGAATGGAGCAGAAAGCTTGTTCAAAGAAATAGCCGAGAACTTCCCAAACCTGGCAAAGGAGCTGGAAATACAAGTGAAAGAAGCTAATAGATCTCCTAACTACATCATTGTAAAAAGACCTTCTCCAAGACATATAGTAATAAAGCTGGAAAAAGTCAATGACAAAGAAAAAATATTAACAGCAGCAAGGCAGAAGAAAATAATTTACAAAGGAATCCCTAACAGGCTTTCAGTGGATTTCTCAGCAGAAACCTTACAGGTTAGGAGAGTAGAATAATATACTCAAAATTCTAAAAGACAAAAACTTTCAGCCACGAATATTCTATCCAGAGAAAATATCCTTCAGATATGACGGAGAAATAAAAACTTTCCTAGATAAACAAAAGCAAAGGGAGTTCATCACCACAGACCCACCCCTCACCCACCCCCCAAAAAAAAGAAATGCTCAAGAAGTCCCTCATAACTGAAAAAAAAAGAAAGGGTTTACGAAATCTTGAGCAAGGAGATAAATAGGTAAAACAAAATCAGAAAATCACAGCTCTCTATCAGAACATGTTAGCAAACACTTAATTGTATCATTAAAGATAAAGGGAAGGAAAACATCAAAAGTAACTATAATCTCATCATGTTAACCACAAACTCACAATACAAGTTGAACTAAGTTGTGACAATAACAACTTAGAAGGGGAAGAGGAAAGGGATCGAATTGGTTTGGTCTAAGGAAATAAGAGGCTATCAGAAAATGGACTATCTCATTTATGAGATTTTTTATACAAACCTCATGTTAACCACTAAACAAATAATCAGAACAGACACACAAATAATAAATAAAGAGAAAACTAAGAAAACTATTATAGAGAACAACCAAAGTGAGTTGGTAGTCCAAAATACCTGGGATGAGAAACAAGGGAAATGAAAAAGAACAGAAAATGAGTAAAAAAATGGCAGCCTTAAACCCTCAGATATTAATAATCACTCAAAATGTAAATGTATTGAATTCCCCAATCAAAATACACAGAGTGGCAGGATGGATTAAAAAACAAGACCAAACAATATGCTGCCTCCAGGAAACATATCTCAGCTCTAAACAGGTTTAGAGTGAAGGGCTGCAAGACGATATTCCAAGCTATGGCAAACAAACGAAAGCAGGTGTTGCCATTCTTATATCAGACAAAGTAGACTTCAAGACAAAACAGATAATGAGAGACAAAGAGGGGCAGTACGTAATGATAAAAGGGACACTCCATCAAGAAGACATAAGGCTTATAAATATATATGAACCCAACACAGGAGCACCAAAGTATGTAAAGCAACAATTAACAAACCTAAAAGGAGATATTAACAACAACACAATAATAGTAGGGGACCTTAACATCCCACTTACATCAATGGATAGATCATCCAGACAGAAAGTCAACAAGGAAATAGTGGATTTAAATGAAAAACTAGACCAGATGGAATTAATAGATATATACAGAACACTCTATCCAAAAACAAAAGAATACACATTCTTCTCAAGTGTGCATGGCACATTCTCAAGGATAGACCACATCTTAGGATATAAGGCAAGCCTTAATAAATTTAAGACGATTGGAATCATTTCAAGTACCATTTTTGACCATAATGCTATGAAACTAGAAATGAACTACAAGAAAAAAGCTGGGAAAGTCACAAACAAGTGGAGACTAAAGAACATGTACTGAATAACCAATGGGTCATTGAAGAAATTAAAGGAGAAATCAAAAAATATCTGGATATAAATGACAATGAAAGTACACCATACTAACTCATATGGGATGCAGCAAAAGCAGTCGTAAGAGAGATTCGTAACATTACAGGCCCACCTTAACAAACCAGAAAAATCTCAAATAAGTAATCTTAAACTATACCTAACAGAATTAGAAAAAGAAGAACATGCAAAGCCCAAAGTCAGCAGAAGAAGGGAAATAATAAAAAATTAGAGCAGAAATAAATGAAGTTGAAACAAACAAACAAAAAAAAAACAGTAGAAAGGATCAATGAAACAAAGAGCTTGTTCTTTGAGAAGATAAACAAAATTGACAAACCCTTAGCAGACTAACTAAGGAAAAAGAGAGAAGGCTCAAATAAATACAATTAGAAATGAAACAGGAGAAATTACAATGGATACCACAGAAATACAAAGGATTATAAGAGAATACTACAAAAAACTATATGCCAACAAATTGGACAATCTAGAAGAAATGGATAAATTCTTAGACTCACACAACCTCCCAAAACTGAACCAAGAAGAAATAGAGAATCTGAATAGACTAAGTAAAGAGATTGAAACAGTATTCAAAAACCTCCCAAAAATAAAAATCCAGGACCAGATGGCTTCTCTGGAGAATTCTACCAAACATTCAAAGAAGATTTAATACCTATCCTTTTCAAACTATTCCAAAAAATTGAGGAAGATGGAACACTTCTTAACACATTCTACAATGCCAACATCACCCTGATACCAAAGCCTGACAAGGACACCACAAAGAAAGAAAATTACAGGCCAATATCACTGATGAACATAGATGCAAAAATTCTCAACAAAATAGTGGCAAACTGAACACAGTGATACATTAAAAACTTCATACACTATGATCAAGTGGGATTTGTACCAGGGACACAGGGACGGTTCAACATCCGCAAATCAATTAACGTGATACATCACATTAACAAAATGAGGAATTAAAAAAACATGATCATCTCAATAGATGCAGAGAAAGCATTTGACAGGATCCAACCTCCATTTATGATAAAAACTCTCAATAAAATGGGTATAGAAGGAAAGTATCTCAACATAATAAAGGCCATATATGGCAAACCCACAGCCAACATAGAACTCAACAGTGATAAACTGAAAGTCATTCCTCTGAGAACACGAACAAGACAAGGGTGCCCATTCTTGCCACTCTTATTAAACATAGTACTGGAGGTTTTGGCCCCAGCAATTAGGCAAGAAAAAGAAATAAAAGGAGTTGAAATAGGCAATGAAGAAGTGAAACTCTCACTGTTTGCAGACGACATGATTTTACATATAGAAAAAACTAAGTAATCCATCAGAAAACTAAGAGATAATAATCAAAACTACAGCAAAGTTGCAGGGTACAAAATCAACTTACAAAAATCAGTTGCATTTCTATACTCTAATAACAAACTAACAGAAAGAGAAGTCAGGAATACAATCCCATTTACAATAGCAAAAAAAGAATAAAATATCTAGGAATAAATTTAACCAAGGAGGTGAAAGATCTATACAATGAAAACTATAAGACATTAATGAAAGAAATCAATGATGACACAAAGAAATGGAATCACAGTCCATGCACATGGACTGGAAGAATAAATATAGTTAAAATGTCCACTACCTAAAGCAATCTACAAATTCAGTGCAATCTCAATCAGAATCCTAGTGACATCCTTCATGGAAATAGAACAAAGAATCCTAAAATTCATATGGGGTAACCAAAGACCCCAAATTTCTAAAGCAATCCTGAGAAAAAAGAATACATGGAGGCATCACAATTTCTGACTTCAAAATATACTACAAAGCTATAGTAATCAAAACGGAGTGGCACTGGCACAAAAACAGACACACAAATCAATGGAACAGAATTGAAAGCCCAGAAATAAAACCACACGTCTACAGACAGTTAATCTTCGACGAAGGAGTTAAGAACACACAACAGAGAATGGAAAGTCTCTTCAATAAACAGTGTTGGGGAAACTGGACAGCCACATGCAAAAGAATGAAAGTAGATCATTATCTTTCGCCATACACAAAAATAAACTCAAAATGGATCAAAGACTTGAAGGAAAGACTGAAACCATAAAACTCCTAAAAGAAAATATAGGCAATACACTCTTTCACATCAGTCTTAGAAGCATCTTCTCAAATACTGTGTCTACTCGGACAAGGGAAATAAAAGAAAAAATAAACAAGTGGGACTTCATCCAACTAAAGAGCTTCTGCAAGGCAAAGGAAACCATGAACAAAATGAAAAGACAACCCACCAACTGGGAGAAAATATTTGCAAATCATGTATCCAACAAAGGGTTAACCTCCAAAATATATAAAGAACTCACACAACTCAACAACAAAAAACAAACAACCTGATCAAAATGAACACATATTTTTCCAAAGAAGATATACAGGTAGCCAACAGGCACAAGAAAAGATCTTCAACATCACTAATCATCAGGAAAATGCAAACCAAAACCACACCAAGATATTACCTTACACCCATTAGAATGGCTATCATCACCAAGACAAAAAATAACAAATGTTGGAGAGGATGTGGAGAAAAGAGAACCTTCATACACTGCTGGTGGGAATGCAAACTGGTGAAGCCACTATGGAAAACAGTGTGGGGATTTCTGAAAAACTTAAAAATACAAACACAATATGACCCAGCTATCCACTACTGGGTATTTATCCAAAGAACTTGAAATCAACGATTTAAAGAGACTTATGCACCCCTATGTTCATTGCAGCATTATTCACAACAGCCAAGTGGAAGCAACCCACGTGCCCATCAACTGATGATTGCATAAAGAAGCTACGGTGTACATATATAGAATGGAATACTACTCAGTCATAAAAAAGACAAAATTGTCCCATTTGCAACAACATGGATGGACCTTGAGGGTGTTATGTTAAGCAAAATAAGCCAAACAGAGAAAGAAAAACACTGTATAATTTCAGTCACATGTGGAAGATAAACACATGGACAAAGAGAACAGTTTAGTAGTTACGAGAGGGCAAAGGGGTTCCAGGGTGGGCACAAGGGGTGAAGAGGCACATTTATAAGTGACCAACAAATAATAATGTACAACTCAAATTTCACAATATTATAAACTATTACAACCTCAATAAAAGAAATTTTTTAAAAAGAAATGAATGAGAGAGCTTGCTTTCTCTCTCTGCTCTCTGCCATGTGAGGATACAATGAGAAATTGGCAGTCTGCAATCGAGAAGCAGGTTCCCAACAGAACTTGACCCTGTTGGCACCGTGATCTTGGATATCCAGCCTCGAGAACTGTGAGAAATAAATTTCTGATTTTTATAAGCCACTCGGTCTGTGATCCTTTGTCACAGCAGCCCAAGTTGACTAAGACAGCTGCTAATGGCTAACACCTGCCGTACTTCTCCAGAGAAGTGCCCTTGGTTGATAGGAGTCACCTAGCACAGGAAATTATGTCCCCTCCCCGCCCCCCCTACACACACATAGGGCAACCCATTGCCAGCAACTGATTCAGGGGTATGAAAAGCTGGCCCTCTTGTCTCAAAGGGGTTGACACTGCCTGTGATTTATGCTCCAGAGCTCTTTCCCCCATACACCCAAATGGATCAGGGCAATCTTAGACCTTATCTAAGACTTTTCAATTAATTCCTCTTCCCCATCCTGATTCACTTTCTCCCTTATAAATCTTCCTAAAGGGCATCCTCTTAATAAATCACATGTACCAGATTCCCTTTCTCAGAATCTGCTTATATAGAACCCAACATGAGACACTGACCCTGAACTAAAGTTATGCCTTTCTTCAAGAATTTGGGTTTCCTTTAATAGAAACTGGCATTTCAAGATTATAATCTGAGTTCTAGGAGATTCCACAAGGATATGGGCACCTGAGAAGTGTAAGAACACCAAGATGAGAAAGAGATACAGACAAAGAAGCTATCTGGATTAAAGAAAAAAGTTCAGCTATTGCACATTTTCCTTTCTCCAACATTAAACTTTTCTCACTGGATATTTTTGAAACCATAATATTTTCTACAAACTCCTAAAATTTCCCAAAGGCACAGTCTTGATTTCCCATCAGCTAAAAACCTGCATCTACATTGAACAGGTCTTAATAAAGAATGTGTGTCAGAGCTTATATGACTGACCCCCTGGTACATGAGGTTTGTATTATCTCTTTTAAACAAACTATTAAGCACTAGCCTAACTCAAAGTCTGATCCAACTCCCTGAGGGCATTCCAGGATTCCAGAACTGCCATATGATCCAGCAATCTCACTTCTGGTATTTATCCAAAGGAAATAAAATCACTATCTCAAAGGGATATCTGTACTTCCATGTTCACTGCAGTATTATTCACAGGAGCCAAGATATGGAAACAACCTAAGTGTCTGTCAACAGATGAATTCCACACAATGGAATATTATTCAGTCTTAAAATAAAAGAAGGAAATTGTGCCATTTGCGACAACATGGATGAAACTGAAGGACACTATGCTAAGTGAAATAAGCCAGACACAGAAAGACAAATATCACGTTATCTCACTTATATGTGGAATCTAAAAAAAAGCTGAACTTATAGTAACAGAGAGTAGAGTGGAGGTTGCCAGGGGCTGGGGGCGTGGAGGAAATGGAGAGATGTTGGTCAAAGGTATAAACTTTCAGTTATAAGACGAATAAGTTCTGAAAACCTAATGTACAGCACGGTGACTGTAGTTAATAATAATACATTATATACTTGAAATTTGCTAAGAGAGTAGATCTCAAGTGTTCTCACCACACACACACAGACACAACAACTATGGGAGATGATGGATATGTTAGTTTGATTGTAGTAATCATCTCACTATGTAGACATATATCAAAACTTCAAGTTGTATACCTTGAAATATACATTTGAAATATACCTTGAAATATACATTTATGTCTACAATTTTTATTTATAAAAAATAAATAAAAATATTTCAAAAATAAAATAAAATAAAATTAGTGTTACTACCTTTTGACCTCCCCCCCCCCAAAGAAAGAGATATTATGCTAGGATATTTTTATGATGACTTATTCTGGGGTTTTCAGCTCCAGAGAGACACAGAGGAATTTCAAAAGACACAGCTGGAAAACAAAGGTTCCAAACCCAGTTTCAACACAACCTAGTTGTGTCAAATTTGAGGTCATTTGACCTCCTCTCTGAACCCGTTCCTTGTGTGTAAAATAAGGGAGTTAGAACAGATTTATAAAGACTGCAGGCTCTAACCAGAAATAATGCCAATGATCAACTGTTAACTTTCCTAGGGCAGTTCTTTTTCTATTAACAGTCAGGAAAGGGTACTAAACAACATAAATGTCCAGCATAAGTTTCTCAAGGGCAATGTGTAATTCATATTATAAGGATGCTCTCACCCCACATACATAGAGAACATTCAAGAACTTCCTGTTGAAGGATTAGATGATGATGCTAAGTAGAACCAAAGGAAAAGAGGGAAAAATAATAATTAAAAAAATTACTTCTTTGAGTTCCATATGCCAACTCCTGGCTGACCGGTGTGCCTGTCTCCTGAGGTTGGTGGCTGGACCAGAGGCTGGGCAGAACTCTGGGGCTGGCATTGCAACAGACACCCCAAGAAGCATCCTCTCCTTGGCTGCATGAGATGACTTCCTCACAGGCTGCTGAAGGTTGGGCAAAGCCTCAGGCTTCAGACAGGTTGCTGGAGAGGCAAGGGAAGACTAGACAGGGTCAGACCTCAATCGTTACTTTGGACAGAAACAGGAGGGTTGGAAATTCAGGCTTCATCTCCCAGAGTACCTGGACAGTGTGAGCACCATGACTGCCCATCCCCCATCCTGAGTTATCGATCCAGGGGCCTTTCGTGGGGCCTATGGTGATTTTCTGTTTCACCCAATTTCCCCTAAATTTTCCTCCCACTGACCAGAAGTGATACCAATTAGTCATTTAAGCATCCAGATTTCTCCTTAGTCAAAATTCATCTCATTCTCTTGTTTTTCTAATCATTTTGCTTTAGCACATTTAGTCATTTGCACTATATTTATATTATTTGTCTCTTTACTTTCCTGCCACACCTGGAGGGAAAGTTATCATCATCTTGTTATACTCATTTCACCCCTTTATGGTCCTGCAGGCACATCGGGTCAAGGATCTAACTCCATTCCAATTAGTTTCACATACATTATCTCATTTAACCCTCACAATAACCCTACAAAGTATTATTATCATTATTATCATATCATTCACTTTACAGAAGAGGAAACTGAAGCACAAAGAAGCTCAACATCTAGCTCAAGGACATGCAGCTTGTGTGGTGAAACTAGTGGAGTGCAGAGGTCATGCTTCTCCTATCATATCACACCACTGAGCACAAGGCTCTGCAGATGACCTGGGCCCCTAAAACAGGTGCTAAGTTAAATTTCTGTCCAAATGCCATACACATGGTAACAATCGTTCAATGGCTAAATACAGTAAGGAGTAACTTTACTCTAAGGTCTTTGATTATGGCTCCAACCTCTGTTTGTTGCACCAGATTTTTATTTTTGTTGCTCACATATCCTGGTCTACTCAAATTTAAAATAAGGAGACATTAGTCTGGGTTCTCCCTGTAGAGCTGACTACACCTCACTTTGTTCCAGGACCTCTTCCTTCTTCCTCCCCGGACCTCGGTTGTCCAGCTCCAACAATACTGACAACCCCAGAAGGACAAAGACGCAGAGGGAGGATTAAATGGAGCAGAGAGCTCACACAGGAGCCTTGCAGGGTACCTCAAACAGAAGGGTCAAAGGTCCATCAACAAAGATCTAGGACAGAGTCTTTCATCTTCCCAGGTCCATCCATCTGCTGATCTCAAACATTACACTAGATTTTCTACAAGATGATTGAATAATGACACATTTTCCTCTTCTGTCACAACTTGCACTGAAATGGCTGTGCTCTGGGCCTAAGGGTGAATGGATATTCTCTAGGAATCTAACAAGCTGACTTTGTTTCTTTTGTGTGGGAAGCATTTCAATTAAACGAGAGAAACAAGCGCCATCAACTTGAAGCACCAAGAAGAATACACAATGAATGGCAGTTCTTTTCTGCTGGAACATTAATTAATCAAACAGAGTTGACAAGGACAAATGGTATCACAAGGCATGGAAGCAAGGGTCTTTGCTGTTTTCTAAATTGTCAAGTCAAGTATCCATTCCTGAAGTCTGCTCAGGGGCAGTACTTACAGTTTCTTTGGGTGCTAATTCCCTTTCTGATGTTGCCATAGCAACAAATACTTTTTTTTTCAGGTGCGCAGTTGAAACATTTGAAGGAAAAGCACTTTGTTGTTATTACTGCAGAGACAAGAAAGAGGAGCCTTTTAGGCCTTGGGGACAGATGACAATATCTTCTATTTGTGCAGCCCCTTCTACAGTAAGAGGACTTTGATGTATAGTCCCTATGAGCAAGGGCAGGACTTATCTCAATTTTACAAATTTATAAGCAAGAAAACTGAGAAACAGAAAAGGAAGGACCATGAGAAATACAGTATAAGGAAAGATTGGGAAAAAATCTAAATGGCCTTGAATTCCAAGTTAACAGCATTAAACTTAATACTATTTAATAATTAGTAATAATATTAATAAAATAACTACTGTCATCTTTTTACTATTATATGTATTATCTCAGTTAATCCTTATAACAATCCTGTAAGGTAAGAATTATACTCATCTCTGCTTTTCAGACAAGGAGACTATGCCTTAGAGGACTTAAGTACCATAGCCAAGATCACAGAAGTGACAGGAGTCAGATCACGCAGGCCTTTTTGGAGCACTGATGTGAAATGGGAGCTTTCGGAATGTTATAGGAAAGAGGCGACATTATCCTTCAAAAGGGTCAGTCTAACTGCTGTATTGGGAACAGATTGCAGAGAAGCAAGAGCAGAAGCAAGGAGACTCAGGAGGCTAGTGCAGGAATCCATCCAAGAGATGACGGTGGATCCGAGTGACAGCAGGGGAGCTGGTGAAAATGGTTACATTCTGGAAAGATCTTAAAGATAAAGCCAGCAGGATTTCCCAACTCTTTAGACATGGGGTGTGAGAAAAAGAAAAGAGTCGAGGATAACTCCAAGGTTTTTTTGGCTTAAATAATAGAATAATGGATTGCTATCAACTCAGATGGAGAAGGCTGCAGCTGCTGCTGCTTTAGCACAAATTGGAGGGACAGGAATTCAGTTTTGGACAAATTCAGTTCAAGAAGTCAATTAGACATCCAAGTAGAGATGCCAAGTAGACAGACAGATAGAAGAATCTGGAGGGTAAAAGTCTGAACTGGACATATCAAGTTTAGAGTTGTTGGCAAACAGATGGTATTCATAGCCATGAGACTGAATGATATCACCAAGGAAGTGAATATAGTTAGAAAAAAGGAGAGGATCAAAGAATGAGCCTAGGACACTGCTACATTAAGAGATCAGAGAGAAGAAAAGGAACAAGGAAAGGAAGCCAAGGAGAAGTGATTGGCAGAGTGTGGTACACTGGAAGCCATGCAGAGAAAGTGCATCAAAGAGCAGAGAATGAACATGTACGTCAAATGCTGCTAACAGTTCAAGGAAGACGAGGACTGATAATTAACCATAGGACATAACAACATGGAGGTCAACATGGAGGACAACAGCCGTTTTATGGAGAGATTTGAGAAAAAGCCTGACTAAGTAGGTGTAAGAGAAATCAGGAGGAAAGAAGTTGGAGACACTGAGCATAGATATCACTTTCTAGGATTTTTGTTCCAACAGATGCAAAGAAATGAAGTGGCAGCTGGTGGAGAAAGTGGACTCAAGAGAAGATTCCCTATTTTAAGATGGGAGATATAATAGCATGTTCATAAGAATGATCCAATAAAGAACAAAAAAGCCATTGATGTAAGAGAGAAGGGGAGAGTTGCTGTAGTGATGTCCTGAAAGAGCAAGAGGAGGATGGGACCTGGTGCAAACGGGGAGGAGTTTGATGCGAGTTTGAAGGGCAGACACTGGCAGGTGAGCAGTCTGTGGAAGCCTCTTCAATGGCTTTGTTGTCAACAAAATAGGATGCACAGTCACCAGCTTAAAGCAATGCTGGGAGTGAAGGTGTCAGAGGCTTGAGGAGAGAGAGGGTCTGAAATAATTGTCATTCAGGGGTGGGGGAGGAGGAGTGCTTCATCATCTTTTAGTTTAACAGTAAGTACTTAAAATTCAAACGTAATGCAATTGCTTCTACTCCAAGTGTGGAAGGAGAGAAATGCACACATGATTTTGTCAAAATGGGCAGCTATGCCACCATAAGATATTTTCTTACATAGCACCTTTTTGAAAGATAGGTTTTTATAGTCAAGAACTAACTGAAATATTTCTAAGTAAGGAGCTCCCTAATGATTGCCTAGGGATGGTACAATGAAATAATAGGATATCAGCCTCAAGGAAGAAAACGTCTATAATCCTTCTCCAGATACTGTAATTTAAGGCCAAATCTGGTCTTTTACCTCCTGTGCCACTACGATAGTGGTGGCTGGAGCCAGGACAGAGTTGGAATGGATGTTAAGAAAGGCATCAGCATAGAAAGCGAGAAAAAAAAAGTGGAGGTAGTTTAAAAGTCTAGCATGAGAAAAACACTTGGGATCTAGAGTTAATGAAAAGCAGTGTGATTAACAATTCAGAAAACCAAGGACAGTTTGCTGTGGTGAGGTCAGGAACAGCAGGACACCATCTAGGAGTGGACAGGGATGCCCCGCCAACTGGAACAGTGCCCATTCAAGAAGCAGATTCCTATGGGGAGGAGTGTGCCCAGTCAATCCGGGCTTGGCTCTACTTTACCCTGGCCTAAAACTTGACTTTAACACCACTAACTAACCTGCCCATTTCCTCAGTTGGTTCCAAGTGTTACTGAACCAAAAACCAAAGAATTTTCACAGACTTTTACATCTAGAGGCCCAAGTAGCATAATAGGCACCACCAGAAAACATTGCCACATTGGCCTCTCTGGTTTCTTTTGAGAGGTCATCAATGTTCACGGCAAGGAGGCAGTGGGGTGTTACAGATTCGGGAACCGCAATGACATATGGTCCAGAGTGATTATAAAGAATCCTCTTGCATATTTCCAGGAAGAGTCTATTTTACTCCAAAGGTATATGAAGTGGTCATGTGGGAATTCATACAGTTGCATTCGTTATCTATTGCTGTGCAATAAATTACTCCAAAACTTAACCTCTTAGACATACATTTTTTATCTTACAGTTTCTGCAGGTCAGGAATCTGGGTACTGCTGAGACAGATCCTGTGGCTCAGAGTCATAAGGCTGTGATCAAGATCAACCAGGGCCACAGTCATCTCAAGACTCAACTGGAAAAGATTTACTTCCCAGCTCACATGTTTGTTGGCAGCGTTCAGTTCCTTGCCACTTATTGGACAGAGGGTCTCAGTTCCTCACTGGCTGTTGACTGGAGGCCTCCCTCGGTTCCTTGCCACATGGGTCTGCGTAGGACAGCTCACAGCATGGCAGATGACTCCATCAGAGGAAGCAAGTGAGAGAGCAAAATGGGGCAAGCAAGACGAAAGTCACAGTCTTTTTTATAATCTAATCCTGGAAGTGATATCCATTAGTTTTGCCACATTCTATTTGTTACAAGTACGTCACTAGCTCTAGCCCTGACTCATGCACATTGATATGAATACCAGCAGATAGAGATCACTGGGGGCCATTTTAGAGGCTGCCTATCATAACAGTGATTTTAAAAACTAACCAAAAGTAGCTCCTGAAAGTCTTCCCTTCAGAATGTTTGCCTCTATTCCCTGCTCTGATCAAAATAAAGTTCAGAAATGAAAGGAGGCAGGCTGTTCGTCTTCTAAAAGGTTGCCTGGCCTGGGCATAGAGTAGCCCCAGGGAGGCTGTTTTTATTTATTTCTTTCTTTTGAGATAGATTACCCCTAAGCTAACATCTGCCACCAATCCTCCTCTTTTTGCTGAGGAAGACTGGCCCTGAGCTAACATCCATACCCATCTTCCTCTACTTTATATGTGGGATGCCTACCACAGCATGGCTTGCCAAACGGTGCCATGGCCGCACTCGGAATCTGAACTGGCAAACCCCGGGCCGCTGAAGCAGAATGTGCACACTTAACCGCTGCTCGATTGGCCCCTGTTTTTATTTTTTTAAGGCGCACAAGCCCATAGCTGCAGGCTTTGGGCCTGCTTCTGACTCGGGGCTCCTGCTCCCCACATTACTTATGCTTGCAGCTCTTCTCAGCTTACATGGTCCCTCATAATGCATCCTTTTTTTGGAACTTTAGTTCATGCATTGTCAGCTGCCACCATATTTCCCTCTCTGAGGGCCTTTGTCCACTGCCAGGGACACCATGCATATTGCCTCCTGCCAGACATTTCTCCAGGAAGGTGAGCGAATGACATCTACTTCTCTAGCTCAAATTCTAACCCATTCTGCTTCCAACAAGAGGGAAGTAGAAGGGAGAATTAAGTAGGCAAAGATACTTCAGAATGTTTTCAAACTTCAGTTTAAACACAATTTCCAAGCTTATGTGAAGAGAAATGAAAGCCATCTCAGGAAGCATTCTCCTAAGAAATGAGTCATGAGGAATTTACACCACACCAAAAACAATCACCTCCCTGGTTATCGTTCACAGTTTACAGAAGGGCAGCTACACCCCTCTCTAAGCCTATCCAAGTGCTTGGGAAGCTGCCCCTTGAAGAGCAGAGTAAAGTCTGGTGCTGGGGGCCGACCCTGTGGCCAAGTGGTTAAGTTCACGCATTCCCCTTCAGCAGCCCAGGGTCCGCTGGTTCGGATCCTGAGCACGGACCTAGGCACTGCTCATCAAGCCACGCTGTGGGGGCATCCCATATAGAAGAACTAGAATGACTTACAACTAGGATATAAAACTATGTACTAGGGCTTTGGGGAGGAAAAAAAAAAGAGGAAGATGTTAGCTCAGGGCCAATCTTCCTCACCAAAAAGCATATCAAAGAAAAATAAAATAAAATAAGCTTGCATAAGATATTTCCTTGGAAAACTATTTTTTTTAAAAAAAAGGCTGGTGCTGGTGGTCCAAACCTCTTCAGTGGTGGACTTAATTCTACATTCAGTGCCTGCCAGAGCTCAGTGATGAAGCTAACCAGCCACTTCCCTTCCCAGAACCTTCTGTAGCTGAAAGGAAGGTGGTGGTATGGGGCAGTGGCTGGTCTGTGAACTTTGGTGCCATACAAACCTGAACTTGCAATCCTAGCAACCCTGGGCACATGTCTGAGCATTCTGTGCTTATTTCACAGCCTTAGAAAAAGGATGAACGGATGCAATTCTTGGCATAGATTAGAGGCCAAGGAGCTGCTCCCTCCCTCTGGGAGACTTCTGTACTCCCAGGGTTCCCACTGCCCCTGATTTCCAAGACTATCCTAACCCTCTTAGCAGTGTTCCTCATTGAACCCCACTTCTTCCGGTGAAAACTCACCTTTGAAAGGCACTATACTAGGAAAACTCCCTCTGAGAAGCTCAGAGTGAAGGAAAGCCGGTAAGCTCGTCTGTGCTGTGGCATTCAAGACTTTGAGGTCTTGCTCAGTGACCCATCAAGGGGAGCTCTGTGGTTAAATAGGGACTGAAAGAAACACCTTGAAGCCTCCTCCCACATCTACTCCCAACCTATAATCTCTGTAATCTTGCCAATGCCAGCCCCCGGTAAACTCAATCATCCGTTTTATCCACTCCTGTTCCCAAGTTGTTGAAAATGATAAAAGCCGCTAACCAGCTGCCATTATAAGTCTATGCTATTGCACCCCAGCTGCTCAACTAGTCCTTTTATTCATCCTTATTAACTGTCTATCCTGCTCCATAAGCAGCAATTTCAATCTATTCTACTCTTCTCTAATCTTCAAATATCCTAGCCCCTTCTTTCTGAGCCTCCTACTTGACTAGAAAACTTAAACGTTCTCTCCTTTAACCTCCCCCTGCCTTCACCTCTAAGTTAACTTCATGGCTTCATCTGTTCCTCTGGTCTCTCTCCAGTCTGCGAAGAGGAAGGATCTCAACCCATCTCCAATGCTAAGGGAGAACCCTGGGCTTTGGTTCCCATCTTTCATGCCTCCTCCTAGATTTTGTCACATTAATCAGCCCCTCTCCCTCTCTCAAACGTTCACCACCTCCCTTGATGCCTTTTCCATGTGTCCTCAGTCCTGCCCCCGCATCAAGCAACTCTCTTTCCATCCTCAACATGATACACCAATCACATTCACCACCCATGATTCCCCATCACTCATTCACCTCTCAACTCCCTTAGAATCAGGTTTCCATATGAAATATTCACTGAAAATGCTTTCACAAACATCTCTGATATCTTTCTAATTGGAAATCCTATGGCCTCATCTCAGCCCTCCTCCTATTTGACCCCTCTGCAGCATTTAATGTAGCCGTCCTCTCGTTAAACCGTTTTTTTCTTCTGTGCCCTCTCCTCCTACTGATCCTTCTCAGTCTCCATTGCCCGTGCACCTTCTCCTCCTAGCCCTCAAATGTAAACATTTCATGTGTCCTCTACAGGTCTCTTCTCTTTTCCATGCACACCTCTCTCTGTGCCACCGAACCTACTCCCTTGGGTCTAAGTATTATCGCATCAACACGAAAGACTCTTAAACCTACCTCACTAGAGCAGACCTCACTTACGAAGCTCAGTTCCTTCTGAGATTCCCAACTACCAAACATGACCCCCAAAACTGCTTGCCTTCATTGCCGGCTCACCAATTGTAGAACCATTTTAGAACAGAATTCATCACCTTCCCCACTAGACCCCTATCTTCTTAGCCTGTATTTCTTCTTCCTACCCTCCTACCTTCCTTGAGTTATTTTCTCTTCTTGTCCCATTTATACAGTTAGGTTCTTCCTTAGTTTATCAGCATAGAACTCCAATTCCCCAAAAGATTGAAAGCTATCCACTCACCAAGTCTGTCAATTCTTTTTCATTTCCAATGGCACCATCTTTATCATTCTGTCACTGAGACTTTATTGCTAGTGATTCATCATAAACCTCACACCTCCCTAAATGACGTGTATAACACTGCAGTAACAGAGCCAAAGCAATGGCCACAGGAGTGAGATCAACCCACTGAAGAACTACAGTGAGTCCTGGGAACCACTGAGTGGAGGAAAGATCAGGTTCATGATGGCTGCCACAGAGGACAGAGAGATGTACCCCATGGGTCTGATTACAAAAGGAGAGACGGATGGTAGGAATCACAAGTCACAAACATGTAAACTCTGCAATTATTGCCTCAGGTTATCAGGGCCTGCAAGAATAAAGGTTATATTTAAGGACACTGAATAATGCCTTGTCCAAAAGAAGGAAGACAGCATGCTTTCAAACAGAGCCACCAGGAAAGAGAATGTTTCTACAAATTATTATGAGGGTTCCCATAAATGAGCTTAAGTGCCTTGTTTAGTTTTCCAGGGACATGACTGTGGAAGTAGACACAGTATGCCAGGGGACCCTGATCAGTTGAAAATCAGAGCTGCCTTCCCTGTTTCCCACCTTGTTGGGAAAGAGCAACCCCGTCTTAGTCTTGTCATGGTAGAACCAGCCTACTAGGGAACTCTGATGCAGGACAGAGTGCAGAAGAGATACCTTCTCTCGTCACCTTCAGCTCATCCCAAGGTGCATGAGATTTATCAAAGCATCAAGCAAGACCAGAACATGGTTCTAAGCTAAGCACATTTCCTCTATTGGCAATGAACTTGTGAAGCAGATGGGAAAGGGCAGAGACCCTCAGAAGGCCATCAGCCAAGCAAGCCCAGCTTTGCTAAGCAACAATTCAGACACATTTGTCACTTACTGCCTTCTGCATGCAGGTGCTACATCTTAAAAACTCAGGGCTCCTGTTTCAGCAACCCTGTGTAGAAATATGCAGCCCATTTCCACTTCCTCTATGTCGCATATGTCATTTTTCTTCCCAGTTCCATAGTGATTTATAGGGATTGCAGGCAGTGAGGAGTCAGCAATGATTAACTGAAGAAGATACTTCTAAGTCACAGATCAATTTACTTCCTTCTTCAGCAATCTGAAGACAGAATCTCATTTCTTTGTGGTTATTTTCGTACCTTTGAGTCCTGGTAATAAATTGAGACTTCCAGAGCTCATCTCTCTGTCTGATGGTGAGTTTAAATCTTGGTGGGTAGTAGGAGAGGAAGGCAAAAAAGAAATTTCACAAAGGGCATCTCCTACCAGGCCAGATACCCCAGATAGCCCCACCTTGCACCATTAAGACTCATCTCATTTTATGGACCATCAAAGGCTCTGCAGAACTTCTCAAGTGGTAGCAGAGATGTAGGTTCAAGATGACATGTTCCGTAACTTATGGAATAAGTACTTGGGAAGGAGTCCTCAACCCTGAGGTCAACACTCACCAAATTACCTTTTCCTGGAAGCTGAGGAAGAGAATAATCTGAATTTTTAAAAGTGCACTCAGTAGACTATTCTCCTGGGTCATTTTTCAGTCCTGTCCCTCAGTTCTGTGGAGCAGGTACCAGCAAACCAGACTGATTTAGCTGGACTTTATTCCCTGCCACAACAGTGCAGTTAACAATAAAGTGGTCAAAAAAGTAAGCCAGCAGATCAAGAAAGAGCGAAGGAAGGAAAGAGGCACATGAAGATTGTCCTCATTCAATAGCCCATGAATATCGTAGAGCTGACTGCACGGCCACACCTGAACCACTGGGAGAGAAGGGACACCAGAAATCAAGAACTTTGACCATTTAATTCACCTCCCTTCATCACTGGGCTACAATCCAAATGGAGGTGAAACTGTTCTGTTCTCTTTAAACACCTTTAGAACACTATATCCTGGCCTGAGAGGAGATGTGTGTGTGTGTGTGTGTGTGTGTGTGTGTGTGTTTGTGCTGCACAGTATCTCCACTTAAATAGCAGAAAAATATAAGTCAAATGCTGAAAAGTCTGTAGAAAAACAAAATGACAAGGGTTCACTCTGTGAAAGGATCCTGGGAAGATGGATCATTTTCTTTCTTGTCTTCCTCTGGTTTCAGAGCATTTAAACATAAGATCTCTGTTGCTGGTCTTTTTTTTTTTTTTTTTTAACGTTGTATTCTGCTAAAATACTTCGTTAAAAAGAACTTTGTAGCTTCAATCTCATTTCAAACGGTGTAATCTCTGATAAGACATCATGAAAGCACTTCCACTGACATGTCATTGGCCAAAGCAAATCACATAGCCACACCTAACTTCAAGAGGAGGCAGTAATTGCACTCCTGTCATTATTCACATCAAAGCAGTCACTAAGCTGTGTAGATTCCACTTCCAAGTACTTCTCAAATCACTCCCTTCTGGCCATTGCTACTGTGAGCTGTGAGCTCAGACCTCTGTGCTTCTCACCTGCCTTATAACAAAAGCCCCCAACACCACTTCCTCCTGCCAGCCTGGCCCCTCTCCAATCTGCTCTGCACGCAGCCGCCAGAAGCCACTTTTGAAAGCACAATCTGAGCCCTGGGGGGAGGCCTGCAGGTCAGCATTCAAAGCCCTCAGCATGGAACGAAGACTCTTGTCAGTGTGGCTGCTGCGCACACCCCTGGCCTCAGTGCCACCCCTCCCTCACGCTCACTTTGCTGAACCCTTAGGACTCTCTCTCCTTGCCAAGGCTTACCCCTCTGTATCCTGGCCCATGCAACTCCATCGGGCTGAGATACCTTCCCCTACTTCTTTTACTAGCTAACTGCATCTGAGCCTTCAAAAATCAACTCAAGAAATTTCTACTCCAGGAGACCTTTCCTGACCCCCTGCCCCCATCTGACTTAGATGCACTGATGCCCCCAGACCACCCTGTACATATTTCAGTCAGAGGACACTCCATACTGTGTGTAAACTTCACTTTACTTATCTGGTTCCTATGAGTGATTTTTAGCCTCTTGAGGTCAAGAACCTGTACCTAGCATTGTGCCAGACAGATGTTAGGCATTCCTAAAATGGCAGTTGAATTGATGCATCTATAAAGACATGCCAGACTCTGCGCTAAGTACTGGAGTCTCAAAGGCTAACCACACACACTAGCCACAGGGACATATATATACTCTCTAGGATGGTCTCTGGAAGAAAGAGCCAGAGCAGCGGTAGAGCTAAAGATGGACAAAGAAGACAGGGCCAGTTTCCTACTAATTAACTGAGCAAATGTTGTTTCAATTTCATTCCTTCCCAGGCCCCAGCCATGGGAGCCCTTTCTTTGTAATAAATGATGTTCATCTTTTCTTCTTTCTTTTCTCTCCACTGAAATCCCTTGTCCTCTCTCCTTCCCTAAGAATGCTGAGAGGCCCCAGGACAAATGGAGAAACCTAATGTAGGTTATCCCTCCCAAAAAACGCATCTGTGCCTTAAGATGCTTTATTGTGATGAGCAACAAGCTACTTCTAGAAGAAATCCAGATCCATAGCTAGGGATAAGTGTCAGAATTGGGGACTAAAGTGAGGAGGAAAAACAGGGAATTTTGATCTGCTTCTTAAGTCACAAAGTCAAGTGATCTCCTTTTCTGACAGTAGACTAGCGCTAGTGAGGAAGTGCGATGCACCTACACCCACCCACACAGGTAGCAGGTAACTTCTCTGCCAACAGCCCCTAGGAGCACCACAGACAATGAGGAATAGTGGATCATGCCCTCTTTTTCCCAGGCCTTCAGCAACTCCCTGCACCTTTGGTCAGACTCCACTAACAAACTCATCAAGAGAGAACTGGGTTGCTCCCTGAGAATTTCTGTATTTATTAAATATAAAATCAAAAATAAAATAGAATTTCATTTTCAGGCTGGTTCCAAGAGATAAATATAACAAGCACATATAGTACTTCCTAGGCTGCATGCATTATAAGATCATTAAATGAACAAAGAGGCAAGACAGTTAAGTAGTTATCCAGTTTTCAGCTCTGGAGGACCTTGGACCAATTACTTAACTTCTCAGTTTCTCTATCTGCAAAATGGGTATGATAATAGCACCTAGTATCCATCCTATAAAACAGGGTATCTCAACCTCAACATCATCAACATTTGGGCCTGGATAATTCTATGTTGTGGAGGGCTGTTCTGCACATTGTGGGATGTTTAGCAGCATCCCTGGCCTCTAACCACCAGATTTCAGTGGTACCACCTCCTCCTTCAGTTACGACAACAAAAATGTCTCCAGATTTTACCAAACGTCCCCTGGGGGGCAAAATCGTCCTTGGTTGAGAAGCACTGCTGCAGCAGAATAAACACATCAATACACATAAAATGCCGAGATCTACACCTGGGACATAGCAAATGCTCCTTGACTGAATCCAGAGGACAAGAGAGGCTGGAGAATAGAGAGACAGTTTGTTCTGGAACAAAGAGGACTTCACCATTCTTGTAGAGCTCCTCATAAACTTACATGTTTCTGAATCACCCTCCATCCTTCAAAGGTCTCGCTAACAGTAGCCAGGTGCCATTCCACTACCTGACAAACTTATAAACACATTATTCTCTCTCCCTCCTCTCTATTGAATGATACAAGCAATTTGTTGAAAATAGTGTTTATTATCCCCCTCAATACTTGAATGCCTGCTCAGCCAAAGACATTGTATGCTACAGAGAATATTTTATTGGATTTTACAAACAATAAAAATAACCCATCTGGTCTCACTCTTTTTATCTTTGTTTAAAGGCCATTTTGTTAGAATATTTAAAAATTCGGTTTCCTTACTGCAGATGGAAATTTTTGCATCTCAGTAACTCTTTGGTGCTCAGCACTCTCCGAGTGCTGGGGAAATAACCAAAGCAGCCATTCCATTGATGGACAACTCTCACTGTTAGAAAGTTTATCCTTATGCCACGTCTGACTCTCCCTTCTGGTAACCTCTCTGCACATTGTTCAGTCAAGTACTAATTGTGCAGCTGCTGTGTGCAAGTGCACGGCCCTTAAGCCACACACAAGTCCTACTCCCTTTCGAGACAGAAATCCAGATAAATGTAGATAGTGAGAACCCTCAATTTGGTCCTCTCTTCCTTGGTTAAAGTTCAGTTCAGTTCATGATTCCTCAGAGACAATGGTGTCCTGGCCCCTAATATCTTGGTCCCCCTCCTTCAGATGCAGTTTGTCAATGGACTCTCAAAATGAGGTGTTCACATTGCACACCACACTCCATGTGTGATCTGATCATCAAAGAACCCAGCAGGACGGCGTATTACATCACTAATCTATACCCAGTCAACCTGCAATGCAGTCCAAGATGAGGCATCTCTTTTAGTAGGCAAGGCCTTCCAGACTCTAACACTTTAAGGCAAAACAAGACCTCAGGTCTTTTTCATGCAAATTCTCTCCCAGGAAGTTTACCCCCATCCTATATACTCACAGGTCATATTTTGAAGCAAAAATATATAATCTTCTATTTATCCCTACTGTGTTTAATCTTGTTGTCTTGAGCAGGGTCCAGAATGTCAAGACAGCTTTGAATGTTGACTGAATAAACTGCTGTCTTCATCTAAATCAAGAGTAGGCAAACTATACCCCATGGGCCAAACCCATTCCACCACTTGTTCTTGTAAATAAAGTTTTATTGGAACACAGCCATCTCATTTGTTTATATATTGTCTGTGGCTGCTTTCCCACTACAACAGCAAAACTGAGTAGTTGCAACAGAGACCATATGGTCCATAAACCAAAAATATTTACTATCTGGCCCTTTACAGAAAACGTTTACTGATCCCCAAACTAAAGCCTTGAAATATGTAAAATAAAATCCAGGCAAAGACCGGGTGCCATGGGCCTACAGTTCACTACAAATGATTAGTCAGCACATTGAGGAACAATGGTTCACATAGTTTTGAATTCATGTAAAAATGCAATCACCCCTGAAGTCTGTCTAGAATTCAAGATACGCTCTGCCCTTGGCATTGCTTGGTGCTAATAATCCCATCAAATTAAGAATGAGGTTAATTAAATGACTGTTGATTAATTAATTCAAAAATTGTTCTGCTATGAGATATAGATAGATGGAGGAAAAGAAGGGGAAACAGAATAAGTAAACTTTGAAGGAATGTCAGGAGGCTGGGGAGAAAATTGATTCTCAGAAGCAGCCAGAGGCCCAGAACCAAGAAGGGCCTCTGTAGAGATGTATGAATTTGTTCTGATGGCAGTTAATGCTTCCCACTCATGCAGGCCTGGGTTTGTTGGGATTTGACATGGCTCTAGAGGCATATAACTTGGAAAATTACCATAGTCCCTGCCTGAAACTGCTGCCAGACAGACCTCCTCACTGTTGCCCCCATAGACAGGTGACTAAACCTAACACTGTTTTGGAATCCGACATCTTGTATAGTAGTATTCTCACAGTCTTAAATTCAGACAACCCAATGTCATTTGTCACCTTTTAAACTCTATACTCTTTTCTCATTTCCAACCAACAGCCCCCACAGCAGGTTACTACTGAGCACAGAAGTCTGGATTGTGCAAGGCAGGCCCAACTGCTCAAAGAAAAACATAATATTTGCATTTGAGAACACATACACATTCACAGAACCCTATTGCTAACAAGTCTTTGACTTGAGGCACTGAGCCTGAAAAAAAAACGATCTGAGACTATGTCATTTACCAAGGAGGGAGAGAATGCCGCCAAGGTTAAGGTCATGGGCTTTGGTATCTGGCGGACCTGGACTGGACTCTTGACCCTCCAAATGTCCATTTCTTCATCTGCAAAATGGAGATAGCAGTAATGCCTCCTCACAGGGTCATTGTAAGAATAAATGATATAATGCCTAGAGATTACATAGTACCTGGTAGATAGTAAACATCCAGAAAGTGTTTGAATTTTCAATGATTTCTAAGACAATGCCCCAAGTACTCCTCTGTGAACAAGAGCACTGAACTCCCATACCCCACTTAACTGAGAACACAGGGCATGCACGTCTTAAGATTTTTCCCAAGGCAAGAACACAAGTACTGATGCAGATGTGGAAAGAATGTTTTCAGTCCATTGCCTATCTGTGATAGTCTCATAAAAGAAGTCATTATGTTAGTAAACAAGTAATTGCCTTTGTTTTATTATTTTTCCAAATAAAACTCACCCATTTTGAACCTAAGAGCCAGCTGCCCAGGAGTCTCCAAGTTCTCCAGTCTATTTTTTCTTTTTCTTTTTTTTTTAAGATTGGCCCTGAGCTAACATCTGGTGCCAATCTTTTCTTCTTCTTTCTTCTTTCTTCTTCTTCTTCCTCTTCCTCCTCCTCCTCCTCCTCCTCCTCTTCCACCTCTTCTTCTCTCAAAAGCCCCCCAGTACATATTTGTATATTCTAGTTGTAAGTTCTTCTAGTTCTGCTACATGGGATGCTGCCCCAGCATGGCTTGATGAGCAGGGCTAGGTCCTCATCCAGGATCCAATCCAGTGAAACCCTTGGGCCGCCAAAGCGGAGCATGCAAACTTAACCACTCGGCCTTGGGGCCGGCCTCCAAGTCCTCCAGTCTTACTGGGTAACCCTTACTTGTAGTATTTGTAGTAAGTAAGATAGAGGTTCAACTGCTTAAAAAAAGGAGATATAAAAACACTATGGCTCCAACAAGATAGAATTTTATTCCACTCTTACAGTAACAGTCCAGAGATGATAAAGGGGTTTAGCAGGCTCTGTTCCATAAGAGCATCCAGGGACCCAGGCTCTTTCTACTTTATTGTCCTGTCATCTCCTGTGGTCCCCAGACCAACAATATTACATCACCCAAGAACTTGTTAGAAATTCAAATTCTCATGACCCACCCCAAACTTACTGAATCAGAGGTCCTGCAATCTCTGCTTTAACAAGGCTTCTAGGTGCTGTCCTTATCTATGTGGTCAAAGTGGACTTACTGCCAATTCCATGTTCTAGACCATGGAAAGGAGGAAAAGAGGAAATGAAAGACAAGTCATTCCCTGTCAAGGAAGCAAAATGGAAATTATACACATTGCACAATCTGTTTGCCCTACATGGGCAAGATGCATGGTCAAAAGGACATATCTGGCTGCAAAGTGAATGTAATCTCCAGCAGGGTAATCACATGCTTGGTGAAACTAGGGGAGTTCTACCAGTAAAAGCCAGAACAGATATTGAGGGACAGTGAGAGATCCCTGCCACATCAATAGAGGAAATGGCTACAGCCTCCTAGTCCCCATGCCCTGTGAAACTCAACACCCCCAGTACCTCTCAGAGATGTTGCATTTTTTCCTTGATACCTCTAGCTTTGACTTCTTCTGTCCTCTAAATAACTATCTTAATCAAGTCAGTCCTCAAGCCCATTCTTTTCTTTTCATCCTCCCCTAGTCTGTTTCCTTCACTTCCCCAAACCCTTACAGAAGAGCAGCTGTGTGGAACGGTGACTGGGCAGTAATACTACTGCACAGCGGATAACTCAAAATCAACCACGAGACACCCTTGTTCTAAACATCCCCTTGACCATTCCCACCAGAACCTCTCACTGCTCAACTTTCTTGCCCTTCTCTCTCTCTGAGCTCCTTATCCCCTCATTTCTCAGCTGCCCACAGAAATCTAAAATTGCTCCCAGCTTCTTAAAAGACAAATTCTCTTCTCTCTTGGTCTCTGACTCAGCCAGTAGGGGCAGGAAGGCAGAGGGAGCAGGAACAGCCTGTCATACCTAAAAAAGCTAACAGTGAATTTTCCTAAATGAAGGCCAATCTCACTCGACAGGAGTTCTGCTATCAGGTTGAAAACAACACATTTTTTTTCCACCCAAAAATCGTCATGGCGCCACCCTGCCCAGCAGCATCTATCTCAAACCCTCTGAGTGTTTTCCCAGCAGTGAGGTGGTTGGATTCCCATGTAAATTTAAGTCAATCAAATCAAAAGGACTTAGGAGAAGGGATTCTGCAATAGGCAGCATTTGCTTCACGTGGTTATTTTCCATTTTTTAAAGTGGCTCTTTAAGACTAAATTTTACTCTGAAATGGCACAGATCTATTAAAGCATTGTTTCTAGACAAGTATTTCCTCCCATACTATCAATGGGCTATTTCACTTAACTGCCAGAGAGAAAAAAATGTTGAGTTAGTTAAAAATCTTTAAATAAAAGAAGTATAGGGTTAAAAAGTTGAAACAGTACAAGGAAGTACAAAATCAAAAGGAAACACCTCCCACCCTACTCTGTTTCTCCACAAACGTTACTTTGTTAACAACTGTGTGTGCCTTGTTTCAGGGAAAAAATGTGCATACTCTCGTGATGACAATGGCTAGGCATTTACTGGAAACCTACTCTGTGCTAGGCACCACCATAAGCATTTTACACGTAAGCATGTAATCCTCATGATAACCCTATGTAGGGGAGGAAGAACATTTCCTCTACCCACTCTAGGTTCCCCTGGCTGGCCTACGAATTAAACTGACATGAGACAGAATAACAGGAGAAAATCAAACAAAGCTTTAAACATGTATACATGGGAGAAACCAAGGAAGGCTGAGTAACTCATCAAAATGGCAGGGCTGCCAACTTACATATCATCTCCAGCTAAAGACAAAGGAGGATGTTGGGGATGGCAAGAGTCAGTTATGGGAGATCACCAGAAAAGCACAGTAAACAAGAGTAAGGTTATTATGCAGATTTAAGTCCTTGCCTTCAGCATTGATAAGAGTTTCTACAGATAAGGCGATCCTCGCTTCTTCCAGGCACAGAGAGGGAGACACCTTTACAAATGGAGATTTCCCTTACAAATGTAAATACCTCTTAGAAAGGGTAAATTCCACTTTTCAGAGCTTTTCCCCTGTCTGCAGTTTCATAAAAGTAACCAGCCCAAAATAATCCTAATGCCAAAGAGACACATTTTGGGGTGGCCAAGTCTGATCCCCCACACCTATGATATAGCCCTGATTTTACATGGGAGGAAACTGAGGCACAGGGAGAGATTTGGGTGACTCACCCAAGGCCACACATCAAGCAGTGGAGGTGAGAATCGGCCCAGCCAGGCGGACTCCAGAGTCCAGGCTCCAAAGTACCACACTCAGCAGGATCCTCTCCACCCAGTGAGCCAGACTTTCTCAAGGGAAAGCCACGGAGACTCTCACTCAGGGAACCCCAATGCAGCTGCTCAAGAGATGTTCTTTCTCACAACGGCACATAGCATTTCTAATTTGTTCCCCACCCCCCCCAAGAAATAAAAATATACTTTTAAAAGAAAATTACAAAACAGAGAGAACCTTCTGGAAAAAGAGATCACACCCAAGCAGCAGCCAAGAGATGGGGGTGGATGGCCCCTCCCTTCCTTTTCCCTGTGTCCTCTCTCCCAAGGGAGTACTGAAGTGAGCATTTGGAAGAGGGAGGATTGGATTACAGATGGAAGAGGGAAGAACCCAAAGGGGGTTCTTGCAGCCGGTCAGTAAAGCTGGAGGACATCTCCCACGGCGGTTCCATCCCGGAAGAAGAAGTTGCTCCACAGGGGTGCTGAGATTCCAGAGTCGCAGAAAGAGGTTTGGATTGAGCAGCGTCAAAGAAAAATTGCCCTGGACAGAGTTAAACAAGCAAAGAAGACTTGATGCAAGGCTCTTGTAATAAGAGAGAGAGACTGAACAAAAAGCAAGGCTGGAGAGTTGTTAGTTGGGGTGAGCTATTGGGAAAGTACTGGCGGAAGTTAGGAGGGAGGTTGGTCAATGTGATGAGGCCCTCCGTGTTTGCTAATTGGCGCTCGCAGAAGTTGCCTACAGAGACTGGGAGATGGGGGGTAGAGGGGTGGGGGCACTAGCTTTCCTGATAATTACATTTCAAAGAGGTGGCCCCCAGGTCCTTGAGGAAGACATTCCTGGGTTATAAAACTGGCAAGAGGCTGGGAGAAAATTTACACCTCAAAGGGGCAAAGAAAGAATTTACAAATGAAGGCTTCCTAAAGTAAGCGCTCTAAGAAAAGGAGGTCAGAGGCCTAGAGTCAGGAGGAAGCCCTGTTGTAGGACTGACAGAGTTCAGTCAGGCTGAGTGGAACCTGCAGGCTGTCCGGGGCAGCAGGTTCCTTCCAAGAGACAGGGTCCTCTGCACACTTTGCAGACAGGCCCTGAAGCCCGATCTGCAGCAGCACCATCTTTGTCCCCACCACAGCAGTTCAAAACTGATTTTCCCTTTCCTTGTGAAAATAGCCCGTTTTTGGAAAGTGATTTTTTTCCCCTTCAGCTTTGGCTTTCTTCCCTCTCCTTTGGCATGTAAACTGTCTGGATTTTGAAAATCATTTCATTTAAAGAGATAGAATTGAATAGCGAGGCTTTCTTAATCAGTTCTCAGCACTGCACCAACTTAGCTGACTTTGCATTTTTAAAAAGCTGCCAGGCTACCTGCAGAGGCAAGATAGCAACCATTAACCTGGCTATTGCTAGCAGGCTATTTTCTACTTAATTCTGTGCAGCTTTTACCTGAATGGCTTAGGTACAGTTCTACTCAGAGACAGGACTCTCCAATGGGAGACAGTGGGCGAGGAAGATGCTAAAACACTGTCAAGAGCAATTCAGGCAGAGATGAGAAGAAATTCTATTTCAATAGAGTTACTGGGAGCACAGTTCACAGCCTTGACTGTGTGCCTGACTCTAACTCTGGAAAAGAAAAATAAGTCACTCATTTAAGCCTCTTCAAGGAAGACTGTCAAAGTTTATTTCCCATCCCTTCAGCTGAGATGTGAAGGGGTCCTTCCACAGCTCCACTGTCAGCAAATCACCTATTTCCTTTTCATTAGAAGGCTCAGCATTTACATCAATAGCAAAAGTCTTGTTTAAAACCAAAGGCTGCAGCTGCTTCCCCATCTCACCCACCTGGGAGTGAGAGAAACCCTGCCAAGGTGGCAGTGGTCGTGCCCTTCATCCCACAGCAAGCTAAATCTAGAATGAACCGTAACGGGCTACTTTCGAGAGGGTTTGAAAGATGCTACTCTGAGGTCTGTTTCTTCATCTTTCTACCTCTCTGGAAAGTCATTCCTTCTGTATCTCAGGAAGCCCCATCCAGGAGTCCTAAAAACATGGGCCTAGGGAGTCCCTGAGAGGGTCCCGTCAGAGGAGTTCCAGGACCCCGCCCCAGGACCCCTGTTGGATTCGTTGGTCAATTCAGGCAGGATACAAACCAATGGAGGGGTAATTCCCATTTTGTGGACAGCAGCAGAGCAAGCTGCCATAACCTGTGATCTCGGAGGTGGGATAGATAGCCCCTTTCTCCTCCTGTGGAAAACCATGTGGTGACCGTAAGTGAGATTCACATCCACAGGGAAAAGAAGAGCTATCACTCAGCGAACCAAGGACAAGGAGAAGAGACAGGGAACGCCCGGCCCCATCTGATGGAGCTCGGTCTACCTGGAGATGGAACAAGTCCATCAACCTGCAGAGTGGCTGACCCCCGTGATGACCTGTGCTGCCTACCATCTAGTTACTTCTAAAGCCAGCTCTGCATTTCAGAAAAGAGTTTTCTTGACTGAAACAGATAAGCTGCTATTCTGGGTTTTATTTTGTTTTTTTTTTAAATATTTTCAAGGTTGTGTTGTTTTTATAAAATAACATTCAAATAATGTCCACATGTGCCTGCTGCTTTTCAATCAAGCCTCAGAAACGGTTGTGAGGATCAAACAAGATAAAAGATCTTGGGGCAGGCCTGGCAGCATGGTGGTTAAGTTCGTACACTCTTCTTCGGTGGCCTGGGATTTGCAGGTTCGGATCCTGGGCACGGACATAGCACTACTCATCAAGCCATGCTGTGGTGACATCTCACATAAAATAGAGGAAGATTGCCACAGATGTTAGCTCAGCGACAATCTTCCTCAAGCAAAAAGAGGAAGATTGGCAACAGATGTTAGCTCAGGGCCAATCTTCCTCACCAAAAAAAAAAAAAGATAATAGAACTTATTTTTAAATAACTATTTTCAAATACCTATTTGAAAGTATTTTCTAAAATGAACAAATGAAATGTCAGGGATTGTTATGCAAAACTGAGAGTGGGAAATTTTAAAAGGGTATGAATCCCTTTCCACCCATGGTATCTCAAAATGCAAGGCTTGAAGCCCCCACGTGTCTGGATCAGAAAGAAGTACAGGCTGTCTCCTCACCACCCCCTTCACAGACCCACAGTTCCCACCAGAAAAATAAGAACCCAGTTGTATGGTGACGGAGAGTAACTAGACTTCTGCTGGTGATCACTTTGTAGTGTATTCAGATGTTGAATTACAAGGTGGTACACCTGAAACTTTGTAAATAAAAAATAATTAATTAATTAATTAAAATAAAATAATAACCAACATAAAACAATGAAATGGAAGATACTTACCTCAGAAACCCGGGGACGAGGAGAGTGGTTTCAATTCACATTCAGTTGGGCTCTGAGCTTCCTGGAAAACAAGGGATAAAGGAAAGCATCACGAGCTTCGTGGTGTATTTATCTTCTCACTAGTATAAGCTCTACTGGGGTCCAAATCATCTTTCTGGTTTTACAGATAAAGAAGCTCAGGCACAGAGAACGTGAGAGTTTCCTGCAAGTTTACAGACCTGAGCTGAGTCAGAACTTGAACCCCGTTTGATGGAGCTTTTCTGAATTCCTGTGCCATCCCGCACCCTGGCATTTCTCTCCAGCCCTCAAATACGGCTCTTCCCTGAACTTGGACAGAACCAAGGCACACAGCGGCCGTGGGGGGGCTTTGGCAACAGCAGGATTCGTACTTACAGGTCATTGGGCCATTAAGCTGGAGTTGGCATATGACTGTGTGTGTCCACATGTACTCACACCTTTCAAAGCTTCCTCAGAGGCACAGGATGGAGAGAACCGTGCTCTTCCACTGATGAGTTGTATGAACTTGGCAAAGAGTGGCAGGGAAGGAAAGTAACACCTATGGCCAGGCCAGCTGGGCTGGGAGGACTTGCATGTATTCCTCTTATTTAGTGCACCTGAACAGCTTGCCAGATGAGGGAAATGAGGCTCGGATGAGAGTTAAATAGCTTGGCCAAGGTTGGCAACTATTAAGTTCCAAGATCAAAATTCAAAGCCCAAGTCTATGTGACTCCAAAGCACAGGCCCTTCCCATAAGACAAATTGGCTCCAACTCCTACCTGTCTTTCTTCATTTACAAAATGAGGAGGTTGCATGGGTTCTCACTAAGAAAAGACATATGCGTACATGTACATATACAAACTGTATACTTGCATAGAAAGAACATAAAGGAAAGACCCCAAAGAGTTAACAACGGGTTTTCTCTGTTATGGGGAATGAGCATCGCAGAGGGACAGGGAGGGGGAGGAGAGAAGGGACATATATAAAACTTGAATCCTTTACAATTAAAATGTATTTATGTATTACTTATTCAATTAAAATAAAATAAAATACATAAAAGGGATTGAATCAGATAATTCCAGAAGTCCCTTCCAGCTATACTATTGTGTATTTCTCCTCACCGAGCAGCGGGTTCAGCAACCGCTTGCAGACTCACTTCACCTGAAAATGCAAGGTAGTTTCCACTAACACTGTGGAGCAAGTGCGCCATCCAGTGGTCTCACTAAAAATTACAAAGTACCTTTTTCTTTAACAGGAACTCCCTATGTCATGTGTTCAGCATAGAGCCTTGAGGGAAAAAACAGTTCCATTTTATTTAGCACTGATAAGGAATTAAGCTAATTTGATAAAAGTAAAAATGTCATTATTATTCCTCCAAGCAAACCAACGCTGTGTTCTCTAATACCCGTGTTGACATTTTTCACTTTCAAGTTCAGAGATACACCAGCGTCATTGCCAGAAAGACCCTTGGGCACCCACGGAACCTGCCCACATCATTTTACTGACGAGGAGATCGGTCTCTGGGCTGAGGACCCCTCTTTTCATCAACAACGCCATTACTCCCCAGCACCACCTCAAGCTACTGAAGGACCACCAGGAGGAAATCTCCTTCCTAGAAAAGTTCTACCTACAGGCTCTGAAGCTGCCATCTGGAGCGGGATTAGGAGGCAAGTCAACCCAAGCAGCATTTGAGGTCATAATCTCCAGGACGCATCCTTGGATACATACTAGATTAACACAAGTTAAAGAAAGGAGGAAGAAAAGGATAAATATATAGATTAACTTCCCAATAAGTTATCTGGGGAGAAAAATTAAAATTTCTAGAAAATTCCAAATAAGTTTAAAAAGTCACCAAAGGATTGGCCTGTCTGGGACACCCACGATAGTGCCCTGTTGCTCTCCTGCAGCATGGTGTTGGGCCTCTACTTGGAGTAGCAGAGTACTGCATCTTTATTTTACATGCAAACACACACACTCATATAAACACAACCATATATACATACATACACATACCTGTGACAGTAGCTATGAGGGAAAATCACTAAACCTTAGTTCATCCATCTATGAAATGGAGGTAAGATCACCAATCCCACAGAGTCATTTTAAGGATTACATGAGATCATGCATGCAAAGTGCTTAGCACAGTGCTCAGTATACAGTAAGCACTCAATAAATGCTGTTGGTGGTGGTGTTGCTGCAGTTTCATTATTGCTAAAGTAAGGCCAATGAAAGGCAGTGTTGGGCCCTGTAGGTTCTTGAGCGCTCCATCTCCTGCATGTCAGGCAGAGGCCAGATGACCAGCTGTCACACAAGGTATGTAAGAGAGTCCTTTGTTAGGTGGGAGGTTGAACCTCATGGACTCGGAAGCCCCTTCTGACTCTATGCCCCTGTGGCTTTGTCCTGCTATGGCTTCACACACACATGGCATCAGCGAGGCCTTGAGTCTTCCATTCCCACACCACCTCAACTGCGTTGACCAAAAACAAGGAACCTGCACACCAAATGAAGCAGGAATATATGGCGAGATCTAACATTGCGCACAGAAAAAGAGGGGGGCAAGAGAGCCACAGCCCTTCCCTTGTTTTTTATCACTTACTACAATGCCTGATAATGTAATAAATGTTTCTTGGCATGCCTGCTTTCTTTGTTCTCTATCCAATGAAAGCATTGCCTTTTCCTTGCCCATTGAGAACAGTGAGGCTGGGCATCACATTTAGTGCCTCTCCTGCCCTATACAAGGGATGTGTGCTTTCTAATCATAGTCTCATGAAAACTAAAGTCCTCTATGACTAACCAGTGTTGAATTCTTGGTCACGCAGGGATTCTTAATTTTTCACATGGTGGGATGCCTATGTCAGTCAGTAAAGTCTATAAATGCACAAATAAAATACATTGTATCACAAAGGGACCAATTATATTGAAATACACTTCCATCCATGGATCCCCAAGGCTCCATGAATGCCTGGTAAGAACCCATAAGAAGGGACGCAGTAAAGGATACACTTACCTGGGGCTGGCCCTGTGGCCGAGTGGTTGGGTTCGCGCGCTCCGCTGCAGGCGGCCCAGTGTTTCGTTGGTTCGAATCCTGGGCGCGGACATGGCGCTGCTCGTCGGACCACGCTGGGGCAGCGTCCCACATGCCACGGCTGGAGGAACCCACAACGAAGAGTGCACAGCTATGTACCGGGGGGGCTTTGGGGAGAAAAAGGAAAAAATAAAATCTTTAAAAAAAAAAAAAAAAAAAAGGATACACTTACCTAAGATACAGATTGGGAGTGACCTGCTAACCACTAATAACCACTCAATTGCCCTTGGCCTCTGGCTCCCCAGTTTTGCAAGCAGGTCATTATCAGCCCCATGCCCTCCTCTGATCTAGAGAAAACAAGTTCCTTGAGTTAGCCACCTCGTCCCCATTTTTTCATTGTTATTGCAGGAAAGAATGTTCATCTAAGGCAGCACAGAAGTTCTACTTTTCTGTTTGTCTCCCTGGGCACGAGAGAGAACATGTATTACTGGGGTCATCATGGTGTAATGCACAGAACAATGACTTTGAAATGAGCCAGCACAGATTTTGAATCCCACTTCGGGCCTGGGGTAAGTGATTGAGTGTTTCTTCCTCTGAGGCACAGGAACAAGGAACGCTGTGTTACAGGAATGGGATAGTAAAGTGTCTGGCACAGAGCCTAGCGGATGGTTATTGTTCCACAGAGGCTGAGTCCCTTCCTCCATACGAGAAGCTGAAACAAGCAATGTGCTGGTTATTTCCCGTTTACCCTTTCAAATCCTCTCTCTCCCTATCTTCATGCAGCTTTGCTGCGGAAGGTTGACAAGTATGCACTACATGAATATGTCCCCTGTCCTTTGGCTTCAGCTAGACCCAGACATTGAGAAGCACCAACTGAATATTGGAAGGGAAGAAGAAAGTAAAATCAGGTTTTAAAATCCTCTAGCTCCCTCCCTTCCAGGTCAGCTGAGTTGGGCGCACACCTCTCATGAGGGCAGCCCTCTCCATAAAGCTGTTCTCTCTGGGCTCCCATAGCCACTCCCTCCCTAGCTCCTGAGGCCTAGGGAGAGAACGGCTCCTCAGCTCCCAGCCCTGGAGTGATGCACTGTCCCTTACTGGTTTCCTTTAATCCTGCCCGCACCATTATAAACAGTCCTTTTACTAATGTCTCCTCAATTACCCCATTGGTATGGTATCTGTTTCCTACTGGAACCCTGAGTGACATAGACGATAGCTGACAAAATGGGGGAGGCACCTGAAGTAGTCTGGAAGGCATGTGTCAAATCATTTAGACACAATCACACATACATACACACATACGCACACACATACCCACTCCAGCTTGACATTTGTTGCACTGAATGTACCCTGGATGACACAGCCATCCTTTTCCTTGCCCTAGTAAGAGGGGCCCCTTTTTTATATTTAAAAGAAGAAGAAGAAACAAACAAACATACAGTTGAGGGACACAGCAACTTTTTCTTCATGGTTACTTATAGCAGTAGCTAAAGACCAGGGTGGAAGAGACAGAATTAGAAGCTGGATTTCTCCAGCTATATCTTGTTTTATAGATTTGACTTTGGAACCATGTAAATATTTTATATAATTACAAAACAAATTAAATTTTAAAACAAAGCTAAGATGCAAAAGCAAAATTAACCAAACAGATGTAAGTATGTATCAGCTTGATGACATAACCACACAGAAAAGAATTGTTTCAAAAAACTTTAAAATACAGTAATTTGACAGCTTATCCCTAGTAGGATATACCTCAGGGAAACGGTTCTCTGCTAGTGACAATTTTGACCCCAGGAGCCATTTGGCAATGTCTGGAGACATTTTTTATTATCACAAAGGATGAGCTGCTACTGGCTTCTAATAAAAAGAGGCCAGAAATGCTGCTAAACATTCTACAATACACAGGACAGCCTCCACAGCAAAAACTTACCTGTTCCAAATGTCAATATTGCCTTCACTGAGAAACCCTATTTAGAGTAGGGATCAGCAAACTTTTCCTTAAAGGGACAAATAGTAAATATTTTAGGTTTGTAAGCCATCCAGTCTCTCTTTGATCTACTCAGCTCAGCCCATTTTGTGAGAAAGCAGCCACAGACAGTATGTAAATGAATGAGCGTGGCTGTGTTCCAATAAAACTTTATTAACAAAAACAGGGAGCCAATTCATAGTCACAATTTGCTGACCCCTACATTAGCATAAGAAAGAACTGAAAAGATGCTTAATTTTGATAATTATATTATTGGTGACAGTTTTAGTATTTGTGTTGTGAGACTGCTGTGAGATAATGCAAATGAGCAATTATATTGGAATCATCCAGAACTAGAATTTTCTATATACTAGCAACACAGAATTAGAAAATAAATTTTTAAAATGTACAAAGCAGCAACAACATCATACACTTTGAAATAAATCTAGTGAAATATGTGCAAGACCCCCACACTGAAAACTCTAAGACATTTCTGAGAGAAATTTCAAATGATCTAAATAAATGGAGAAACATGTCAGGTTTGTGGAATAAAAGGCTCAATATTGTTAAGATATACAGTCTCCTTAAATTTATATATAAATTAAATCTTATACATAAAAATGCTAACAAGCTATTTCAAAGAAATAGACAATGTGACTCTAAAATCTACAGGGAAATTCAAAGAACCTAAAATACTTAAACAATCTTGAAAAAGAAGAATAAAGTTGGAGGCTTTACACTATCTGATTTCAAGACTTAACTATAAAACTATAGTAATCAATATAATATGGTACTGGATAGGGATAGACAAATAGATGAATGGAACAGAAGAGGGAGCCCAGAAATAGACATACACATAAACCCAACTGACTTCAACAAATTGATTTTCACCAAATCAATTTAAAGGGTGAAGAGGACTTGTTTACAAATTTTGCCGGAACAAATAGATATCCAGATGGGCAAAAAGGAACCTTAACCCAATCTCACCCCATACACAAAAATCAACTCAAGATGGATCAGAGATCTAAAAGCAAAGCACTAAACCTTAATACTTCCAGAAGAAATCATAGAAAAATATCTTCATGATTCCAAGGTTGGCAAAGTCTTCTTGAACCAGACATAAAAATCACATGCCATGATAGAACTTGATAAATTAGACCTCATCAAAATTAAAAATTTCTGTTCATCAAATGACACCACTAAAGAAAAGAAGACAAGTGATTGGGAAAAACTTCTTTCAGCATATATATATATATATATATATATATATATATATATGACCAAAAACTTGTATTCAGTATATGTAAATAACTTCTACAAATCAACAATAGAAAGATAAAAGACCCAATTAAAAATGTGCAAAATACATGCAGACACTTCTGAATACACACACAATGTCCAATGAGTACATGCAAAGGTAATCAACATCAATAGACATCAGGGAAATGAAAATTAGAACCACAATACCACTTCAATTAAAAAGATTGACAACATCAAATGTAGAGCCACCAGAGCATTCCTACAATGCTGGCCAGTGCATAAAATGGTACAAGTACATTGGATGGGCCATGAGTCAACAACTGTTGAATTTGAGTGATGTGTACATGCATATTCATTACTCTACTCTCCCCACTTTTCTGTATATATGAGATTTTCCACAGTAAAAATTTTAAAAGAAAAAAAATAGTGAGCTTCTATAACCAAGGAAATGACCCTGCTTCTCAGGAAAAGGATGCATTTTCTCCCAGCCCCAACAATTAATATCAATCAGTGGTACTGGTTCTTTCAAACTCGGGCTGCACATTAGAGACTTTTTAAAAATATTAATCCGATGCTCTATTCTGGACCAATTAAATCTGAATGTCTAGGGATGGGGCCCAACACTATTTTTTTTAACTTCCCAGAAGATTACAATGTTCAGCTATGATTGAGAACCACAGATAAATACCTTAACTCTAGGTCACTTTTCATGCCCTCTTTGGATGTCGTAAGAATTAGGGACCTGACAAAAAACAGAATTCACCCCACACGGGACTATTTATAGAAATCCAGGCAGGATTAAGAGAACAAACGCACCCAGCAGGAAGCCATTAACACCCCTGGAGATGAAGGGATAAGCAACAGAATAGTATCACCAGAGCCCAGTGAGGGCACAAGTTGCGGGAGAGCCATAGGCATGGGCGTATCCAGGTGCCAAGGCAGGAGGGAGCACAAACAAGTACCGTGACCTCTCTCTCCTCCACATTCCAGGCCAGCAGGGAAGCCTGGAGTGACACACTCTCCAGGAGGGGACCCAGAGCAAGGAAGGACTGGCAGAGTGTCTGAAGAGTGTGGTGTCAGGTGGACAGAGAACAGCCAACACAAGCACCAACAGCATAGATGCCAACAATCCCGTCTCCCCACTGCCAGTCTGGCCTGGCCCCTCAACACCTGACTTCCCCTCCTCCTCCTCGCCCCTGGTGACTGGAGGAATAATTCAGTCACTTTCTGAATCTACCAATGAGGGAGAGAGCAGAGGCCAGTCTCAGGGGGATGCTTTTAGTTCTGCAGAAACTATACATCAGTCATAAACAAAGAATTTAAGTCACTAATCTATAGAAACTGAAGAATCACGTCATCCCACCAGCAGAGCATTAGCCTCTGCTTTCCCATTCCTGGCAAAAGGAAGGAAGGAAGAAAAGAAGGAGGGAAGGAAAGATGGTAGGAAGGAAGGAGGAAGGAAGGAAACTGTAAGGCATTGTTTTCCATGACTACACTTAGCAATGCCATCCAAAATCTCCTTATTAGATGTGGAAAGGTGTAGGGGCATCATTCAGCCCATCTGGCTCATTTTACAAATAAGAGAACTAAAACAAGAAAGGTAAAGTGATTTGCCTAAAGTTACCATCTGGTTAGGAGCAGAGTCTAAACATTCTGACTCTCAGCCCAGAGTGCTGCTCACTATACCACATGGCCTCTCAGGTTGTCATCTTCTTTGCCAGCCAAAATTGGACCATTAGACACCCACCTTGGCAAGATCATGTAAACACCTGCCACTTACATTTTGCTCTTCATCTCTAGATGTGACTTTCCAGATCTATTTCATGGCAATTACTTGGTTTACCTTAAAGGGCAGAGTTTTAAAGCTGAGACAGGAAATCAGTGCCAACAAGCTCCCGGCTGGCTCCCCAGAGAGCACCTGATCCAGAAAGCAGGTGCTAAGTGGGCCACGTAAGGCAGTGCCACGTTGTCCCGGGGAGGCATGTGTGAGAAGGAAGCAGGCTTCATTCACTTCCGGATAAAAATCTAGTCAGCTCCCAAAACGATTGTTTCTGGCATCACTCAGCCTGCAGGCCTGGGAGCCGGCATCCCGGAAGCTGGCCCAGTTGCTACAGGGTAAAGGCTTAGGCAAGGGCCCTTGCCTAGTGAATTAGGAGTCTCTGTCCTCTGCTGGGGGTGAGACACAAGGTGGTGAGAGACACTGAGGGAGCAGATTCCAGGGCCCAGGTCCGGGAGGAGACCAAGGAAGCAGCATGTCCTCCCCAGCTGAGGCGGGAAGGCAGGCAGCAACGAGGCAATGGCTAAGGGCAGCTCTTGTTAAATAAGAGTAGCTCTCCCAAGTCTAGATACCTAGGTCGAGTTCCCATGAAAGATGAAGAGAAAGACCAGAGATGTCTCAAGGTTCCTTCTGGCTCAGAGAGCCACATCCTAGAGAGGCCAGCAGAGGGCAGCTCCCCCAGCCCACATCCCAGAATTCTCTAACCCAGCCCTGTCAATTCCCTTCCTGGCACATTACAATTTAGAAATATAAATTTAATTATTTATTTACTTGTTTATTATCTTTCTCCCCCACATAAGTTCCACGAGGCTAGGAACCATTGTACAGAGTGCCCAGGAGAGCACCTTACACCTCAAAGGCACTCAAAAAAATATCTGTTGGAATTGTTAAATAAATGGATGATTCTCTAAAACATCCTTATTCCTCAAGAGGGGCAAACCGCTTGCAGAGGCAAACAAACCCTGGCATTTCTAAGTAGGATGGATTACAGGCCATTCCTGGATCTCCACTTGCCTGGCAAACTGGGACCGCACTCTGCCCTGTAAGATAATAACATTTGTATCGAGCTTTATGGATGTTGAAGAATTTTCATATCCATTCTTTGATCTTCAAAAATACTCTCTTAGATTGTTTTTTAGTTATTACTTATTTTAAAAATAGAGTAGCCACAGCTTAAAGAAGGTAACTTCTCCAGAATAACTGCATTAATAACTAGGAAACACTTATTCTACCTCCAGATCCAACGCTCTTCCCTCCACACCAGCACGATCAGACTCCTAGTTCTGAGCAAACACCAGGGACAGGCACTACTCTTCCATTTTTGCAGAAGAAAAACAGGGACCCTGAGAAAACATTGGCTTTGCTAGTCGAAGTTAGGCCTATAGCAAGACCCAAAACTCCTCAAAGGCTTTGAAAAGAGAAAAAAGGGAAATTGAGGGGCTAAGCCAGTGGCATAGTGGCTACGTTTGTGCACTCTGCTTTGGTGGCCTAGGGTTTGCAGGTTCAGATCCCTGGTGCAGACCTATACATGCTCATCAAGCCACGCTGTGAGGGCAACTGACATAATGAATAGAGGAAGATTGGCACAGATGTTAGCTCAGGGCCAATCTTCCTCACCTAAAAAAAAAGGGGGAGGGGGACAAAATTGAGTAGTAAAGGAGCATGTACACTTCCCCCTGGTAGAGACAGAGGAAAGAAGCAAAGGAGAGAAAAGAAACAGAGAAAAAGGGAGTGCTTCCTGCCCTGTGATTAAACAGTGAAATTAACTAAGCAGCTAACCCTCCATTCTGCCCCAGATAAAGAAGGTGTGTATCAGTCACTAGGAAAGGCAATCCTGTCTTTCACAGGGCAAAGTGCTTGACACATTTAAAGCTATTGTTGTTATTAATAATGCCAACACTTTGGATTTGCATAGCTCCATTCCTCCTAAGAGTTGAAAGCCTTCCACACACATTGTCTAATTTGTCTCTCAGAAATTTTATTAGACAAAACATTCCCAGGTTGCTATGTAAATACATTTAAAAGTTCTTAAATCATTTAACCACATTTCAGCCTTATCTATACCCTCTTCCCCGGTCCCAGCTTAGCACATTTCCATTTTGATTCTCTCTCTTTGAAACATCAATTTTCAGAGAAGAAACCTAAAAGAGCAACTGTAAACCTCCATCTCTGGCCAAATCTTGCTTCTTTTTAATAAGTCTGCTCCAGGCACGAGAAGCAGCTTCTCTCTGGAGGGCTTCAAAACTAGCACAAGACTCACCACCAACCCTCCCAACCTCCCTTTGGTATTCTTTCTGCTCCTAGTGTAACGAAGGGGTGGAAACAATAGTTCACGGACATGGAGCGCCCATTCTGTCTCAGGTACTATGCTAATTGCTTTACATACATTGTCTTATTTAATCCTTGGGACAGAGACTTCCAGCTGTCCCCCTGTAGCTACAGTAATAGAAATTGTAGCTGGGCACATAGCTAAATTTCCCAGTCTCCCCTGCAGCTAGGTGTGGCCATATGAGTATTTTCTCACCAATACATAGAGATACCCGTGGAAGCTCCCAGGAACACAGCACTTTCCTTGAGGTTGTTTTTCCTCTCCCCTGCCTTCACAGGGACTCCACCAGTTTTTATAGTCTAAGAACCTAAAGTACAATCCATTGATAAATTCTGCTTTGACTCTTTCCTCATGATGGTTCAGAGATGGCACACTAGTCCATGACTTCTCCATCTTACCCTTTATATATTGTTGGTCTCTGTTCTCTCCTTATTAGACCAAACTTAACTAAAAGGAAAACAGTCTGCCAATTCCAAATGGGCTGGAATAATTTTCCTGTTGTCCTCTTCTTTCTAGGGTGTTACAAAGCCTCCCCTTCTCCTCTCCTCTTTCTAATCCATATATAACACAACTACTCAGAAGGACCCAGTCTCCCTTCCATGAGAGACAGCCAGGGTGAGATCCCTGTGGCTCCCACTGTTTGCATCTGCTGACATAACCCACACACTCCCACCTCCGCCCTCCCATTCCTTCCCAGTAATTACCTCCTCACCCCCATTATCTCACCCACTTCACATTTTCTCTTCTCTCTTGACTGCTACAGCCATATTGGCTTCATCCCATAATCCCTATTGGATTAAGAAGGCAAATATTTATTATTATCCCCATTTTACCAGTGGAAAATGGAGGCAAAAAGAGATGTGAGGATTTGTCCTAGATTGCACAAAAGAGGGCCTTATCCTTTGGAATCCCAAACCAGGACTCTTCTTCTCCTGCATTCCTTTCTGTCTCTCAGACATCCTTCCAAGTTCCCTGAAGATCAGGCAGAACGTAGAACTTTCACTTTCACTTATGGACACATCTGGTGACGTGTCCAAGGTGCCTCATCAAGTCTGCACTGAAATAAGAACCAAGTGGTCTTCACTCTACCAGTCCCACACTCTGTCTATAACAACCTAACAGCAGAGAGCTAAGGGAGGTGATTTTTTTAATATATAAATAGACTTCAGCTGATGGAATTCCAGCTATGAAGAGGTGGATATAGTTTTAAATAGTGAGTCCCTCAATACTAGAGAAGACACACTCATGAAAGTTCAGGAGAACTCATGTGTTAGAGAGAAAAGAGCCTTGGCCTGAGCCCTACATTCACCCCAGCTCATCAGGAGACAACAGCGCTGAGAACAAAGTACTAAATAGTCTGTGTGACCTTGAACAAGACCTTTCCTTTCTCTGGAGAGTGCTTTCATCCTCAGTATCAGGATCCACTGAGACCAGGCACTCCAGTGCTCAGGGGCTGCTGAGTGTCATACAGAAGCTACAACAGCACTGAGAAGGCACTCTCCACAGATGAAGCTGGAGAAGCAGGGATCTCGTTTATTTTACTCAGCCAAAACTTGTGGATGGAGGCAAAGAAGTCACTACTTCATAAGGCCAGGTGTCTTAACTGTCTTCGTACCCCAGTTTTTATCACTCACAGAAGGTCCTAAAAATTGGATGAATGAGAATAGAAGGGGCGGAGCAAAATGGCAGGGTGAGCTGACCTGGGATTCTCTCCCCTCCAAAATACAACAAAGGATTGGAAAAACTGAATTTCAGAGAATAAATCTAATGCCAACGCATTAGAGACCTACAATACCAAGAAGGCGGAGATCATAAACCCTACTTACAGCCTCAGAGGCACTGGAATGGGTAGGAGAGAACATCACTCTATCCCCTAGAGTCTGTGATCCCTGCTGCGTGGGTCCAGGAAGGAGCGGGGGAGGGGCCGCACGACCAAGGGATCATCCAGGACTCCTGCCACTGGTTCAGTGGAAACCCACTGACGGGGGGAAAGCTTGCGTGTGCGGGGACCCCATAAACCCAGGGCCTCGGGAGACCGGAGAACAGAACTGATCCGAATCCAGATCGGCCCGTGAGAATAGCAGCTCCTCCCTCCTGGCAAAGCTACTGGGCACTGCCATCTTGCCCAAAGGTGGAGAGCTCAGAACCCGTGGCTCTCGACCCTCATCTAGTGGCGACAGGCTGTAACTGCAACTGAATTCTACCACCATGAGAAAAAACCGCTCCTCTACCATCCCGCAATTTATAAAAGCCCCAGACCAGAAGGAAAACAATAAAAACATAGAATTAAGTCCTGAGGACTTGGAATTAGGTAAACTAAGTGATAATGAGTTCAGAGCAGCTATAATCAAAAAACTCAATGAGGTAGAGAGAAAGATAGAGAAACAAGCCAATGAGTTCTGGAGTTACTTCACAAAAGAGATTGACATCATAAAGAAGAATCAAATAAAATTACTAGAGATGAAAAACATAATGGACCAGATAAAACAGAATACAGATTCCCTGAATGCCCGTGTAGATACCATAAAAGAGCAAATTAACATAATTGAAGATAGACAGGCTGAATGGCTCCAGACAGAGGAAGAAAGAGAACTAAGAATTAAAAAAAACGAGGAAAATCTCTGAGAGATAGTGGATTCAATGAGGAGTAAGAACTTAAGGATCATAGGAATTCCCGAGAACGTGGAAAAGGAAAATGGAGCAGAAAGTGTGCTTAATGAAATTATTGAAGAGAACTTCCCAAATCTAGGGATTGACAGAGAAATGTGTGTAGAGGAAGCTTTCAGATCTCCTAGATTTGTCAATGTAAAAAGACCTACTGCAAGGTACATAGTAGTACAATTGGCAAGAAGGAAAGATAAAGAAAGAATACTCAGGGAAGTAAGGAAAAAGAAGAGAATAACCTATAAAGGAGCCCCTATCAGACTTTCAGCAGATTTCTCTACAGAAACCTTACAAGCTAGGAGAGAATGGAGTGACATATTCAAAGCTTTAAAAGATAAAAATCTTGAGCCAAGAATACTCTACCCAGCAAGAATTTCCTTCAGAGATGAAGGAGAAATTAAATCTTTTCCAGACAAACAAAAATTAAGGGAATTTGTAACTAAAAGCCCTCCACTACAAGAAATCCTCAAGAAGGCTCTCATACCTGAAAAAAGAAAAAAGGGAGAAAGGGGTCACAATCCACAGACTAGGGAGACCGATGGATAGAACCAGAACAGTATAGCAAATATTCAACTATAGCATTAGGGTAAAGGTAAGGAAACTACCAAAGTAAGGACGATCTTATCACTCTAACTACAAATTCATAACACGAGTTGGAATAAGAAATGAAAATAATTATTTAGGAGGGGAAGAGCAAAGGGTCTAAATCAGTATTGGCCAAGTAAGTAAGAGACCACCAGAGAATAGACTATATTATACACGAGATTCTAAATACAAACTTCAGGGTAGACACTAAAATAAAATACAGAACAGAGTCACAAATCATAAATAAGGAAAAAATCTAAGAAACCCAGCATAAGAAATTGCAGTATTAAATGGGTAGTCTAAAGCACACAGGAAAAGAAACACAGGAAAACAAGATAATGAGAGACAGATTGACAACATTAAGTCCACATGCATCAATAATCACTCTCAATGTAAACGGATTGAACTCTCCAATAAAAAGACACAGAGTGGCAAAATGGATTAAAGAACAAGATCCAACAATTTGTTACCTCCAAGAAACACACCTCAGCCCCAAGGACAAACACAGGCTCAGGGTGAAGGGGTGGAGGACAATACTTCAAGATAATAGCAAGAAAAAAAAGGCAGGTGTTGCAATTTTTATATCAGACAAAGTGGATTTCAAAATAAGACAGGTAAAGAGAGACACAGAGGGACAATATATAATGATCAAAGGGACACTTCATCAAGAAGAAATAATGCTTATAAATATCTATGCACCCAACACAGGAGCACCAAGATTCATAAAGCAATTATTAACAGACCTAAAGGAAGATGTTAAAAACAACACAATAATAGTAGGGGACCTCAACACCCCACTCACATCAATGGACAGATCATCCAGACAGAAAATCAACAAGGAAATAGTGGAGCTAAATGAAAAACTAAAACAATTGGACTTAATAGACATATATAGATCACTCCACCCTGAAGGAGCTGAATACACATTCTTCTCAAGTGCACATGGAACATTCTCAAGGATAGACCATATGTTGGGAAACAAGGCAAGCCTCTGTAAATTTAAAAAAAATTGAAATAATAACAAGCATCTTCTCCAATCATAATGCTATAAGGCTAGAAATTAATCACAAGAAAAAGCTGAGAAAGGCACAAAGATGTGGAGACTAAACAACACACTACTGAACAAGCAATGGATCATTGAAGAAATTAAAGAAGAAATAAAAAAATACCTGGAAACAAATGAAAATGATAGCATGCCATACCAACTCATATGGGGTACAGCAAAAGCTGTATTAAGAGGAAAATTCATCGCAATACAGGCACATCTTAACAAATAAGAAAAATCCCAAATAAGCAATCTTAAACTACACCTAACTCAACTAGAGAAAAAAGAACAAATAAAGCCCAAAGTCAGCAGACGGAGAGAAATAATAAAAATCAGAGCAGAAATAAATACTATTAAAACGAAAAAGGGAGTAGAAAGGATCAATGAAACAAAGAGTTGGCTTTTTGAGAAGATAAATAAAATTGACAAACCCCTAGCCTGACTTACAAAGAAAAAAAGGGAGAAAGCTCAAGTAAAATCAGAAATGAAAGTGGAGAAATAACAACAGACTCTGCAGAAATACAACGGATTATAAGACAAAACTACGAAAAACTATATGCCGACAGAATGGATAACCTAGAGGAAATGGATAAATTCTTGGACTCCTACAATCTCCCAAAGCTCACTCAAGAAGACGCAGACAATTTGAACAGACCAATCACAAGGAAAGAGATTGAAACAGCAATCAAAAACATCCCAAAGAATAAAACCCCGGGACCAGATGGCTTTCCTGGGGAATTCTATCAAACTTTCAACGAGGATTTAATACCTATCCTTTTCAAGCTATTCCAAAAAATTAGGGAAGATGGAACACTTCCTAACACATTCTATGAGGCCAACATCACGCTGATACCAAAACCTGACAAGGACACCACAAAAAAGAGAACTACAGGCCAATGTCACTGATGAATATAGATGCAAAAATTCTAAACAGAATTTTGGCAACCAGAATTCAGCAATTCATCAAAAGGATCATACATCATGATCAGGTGGGATTCATACCAGGGACACAGGGATGGTTCAACATCCGCAAATCAATCAACGTGATACACCACATCAACAAACTGAGGAATAAAAACCACATGATCATCTCAATAGATGCAGAGAAGGCATTTGACAAGATCCAACAGCCATTTATGATAAAAACTCTGAACAAAATGGGCATAGAAGGAAACTACCTCAACATAATAAAGGCCATATATGACAAACCCACAGCCAACATCATACTCAATGGGCAAAAACTGAATGCCATCCCCCTGAAAACAGGAACAAGACAAGGATGCCCTCTATCACCACTGTTATTCAACATAGTACTGGAGGTCCTGGCCAGAGCAATCAGGCAAGAAAAAGGAATAAAAGGAATCCAAATAGGGAGGGAAGAAGTGAAACTCTCACTGTTTGCAGACGACATGATCTTATATATAGAAAACCCCAAAGAATCCATTGGAAAACTGTTAGAAGTAATCAACAACTACAGCAAAGTTGCAGGGTACAAAATCAATTTGCATAAATCAGTAGCATTGCTATACTCCAATAACGAACTAACAGAAAAAGAACTCAAGAACACAATACCATTCACAATCGCAACAAAAAGAATAAAATACCTTGGGGTAAATTTAACTAAGGAAGTGAAGGACCTATATAATGAAAATTACAAGGCCTTTCTGAGAGAATTGGATGACGACATAAGGAGATGGAAAGACATTCCATGTACATGGATTGGAAGAATAAACATAGTGAAAATGTCCATTCTACCTAAAGCAATCTACAGATTCAACACCATCCCAATCATAATCCCAACGACATTCTTTACAGAATTAGAACAAAGAATCCTAAAATTCATATGGGGCAACAAAAGACCCCCAATTTCTAAAGCAATCCTGAGAAAAAAGAACAAAACGGGAGGCATCACAATCCCTGACTTCAAAACATACTATAAAGCTACAGTAATCAAAACAGCATGGTACTGGCACAAAAACAGGTGCACAGATCAATGGAACAGAATTGAAACCCCAGAAATAAAACCACACATCTATGGACAGCTTATCTTCGACAAAGGAGCTGAGGGCATACAATGGAGAAAAGAAAGTCTTTTCAACAAATGGTGCTGGGAAAACTGGAAAGCCACATGTAAAAGAATGAAAATTGACCATTCTTTTTCATCATTCACCAAAATAAACTCAAAATGGATCAAAGACCTAAAGGTGAGACCTGAAATCATAAGGCTTCTGGAAGAAAACGTAGGCAGTACACTCTTTGACATCAATATTAAAAAGATCTTTTCGGACATCATGCCTTCTCAGAGAAGGGAAACAATAGAAAGAATAAACAAATGGGACTTCATCAGACTAAAGAGCTTCTTCAAGGCAAATGAAAACAGCATTGAAACAAAAAAAACAACCCACTAACTGGGAAAAAATATTTGCAAGTCATATATCTGACAAAGGCTTAATATCCATAATATATAAAGAACTCTCACAACTCAACAACAAAAAATCAAACAACCCAATCAAAAAATGGGTTGGAGACATGAACAGACATTTCTCCAAAGAAGATATATGGATGGCCAATAGGCACATGAAAAGATGCTCATCATCGCTGATCATCAGGGAAATGCAAATCAAAACTACACTAAGATATCACCTTACACCCATTAGAATGACAAAAATATCTAAAACTAATAGTAACACATGTTGGAGAGGTTGTGGAGAAAAAGGAACCCTCATACACTGCTGGTGGGAATGCAAACTGATGCAGCCACTATGGAAAACAGTATGGAGACTCCTCAAAAAATTAAAAATAGAACTACCATACGATCCAGCCATCCCACTACTGGGTATTTATCCAAAGAGCTTGAAGTCAGCAATCCCAAAAGTCCTATGTACCCCAATGTTCATTGCAGCATTATTTACAACAGCCAACACATGGAAGCAACCTAAGTGCCCATCAACAGACGAATGGATAAAGAAGATGTGGTACATATATACAATGGAATACTACTCAGCTGCAAAACAGAACAAAATCATTCCATTTGCAGTAACATGGATGGACCTTGAGGGAATTATGTTAAGTCAAATAAGCCAGCTAGAGAAGGATAATCTGTGTATGACTCCACTCATATGAGGAATTTAAAAATGTGGACTAAGAACAGTTTACTGGATACCAGGGGAAAGGTGGGGTGGGGGGTGGGCACAAAGGGTGAAGTGGTGCACCTACAACACAAATGACAAACATTAATGTACAACTGAAATTTCACAAGATTGTAACCTATCATTAACTCAATAAAAAAAATCAGGCACAAGAGAAAAAAAAATTTGATGAATGAAAGAAGAAAAGGAGTGAATGGAAGTGAAGATAGGAATAAGTTGACGAGACATCCCTTAATGAGTAAGATGACTCTAGATTCAATCATGATATTGGGGTCTACATCAGCAGTCTTAGATACCTGAGAGGCTGCAACTGGAGAATAGCAGATTTTCCTACTTATTCAACTCGGTTTCACACATTCATTTTTTAAGTGCATTCACATACATTATCCCATTTATGGTGATACCAAAAAACAACCAAGAGAGGTTTTATTATCACAATTGTACTGAGAAGAACCTGATGCTCAGAGATATTCAAATAGCATATTCCACATCCAGAAAGGGGAGGATCAAGAAATTCCACCCCCAAACCTGTACTTGTTCCAGGATCAGGTATTCAAGGGGCTGGACACTGTAGAGCAATCAACCACAAAGAAAGGGACTGAACCACCCAATATCACATAGTAAAGAGGTAGATATCATACCACTGATTTCCTTTTGGAAAGGCTGGTAGACATGTTACCCTCACTACTGGCCCCCTGGATGGCCAAAGTCAGCCCAGCAATGTGGATGGAAAAAGGAAGAACTGCAAATGAGTGTCCCTAAGAGCTGGCCAAGACAGGTGGGAATGGGGAGTCAACAGGCAGTTATGTTCCAAAATTTGTCAGGGGGAGAAAAAAGGGCAGAAAACTAACATTTCTTGAATACCTACTATGTGCCCAGCTCTCTGATAAATACTTTACATACATTGTGTCTTTAATACCTACAACAATGCTCCATAGTCAGTAGCATCAAGTTATTTAACAGATAAGGAAACAGAAGCTCAAAGAGGTTACCTCACTTGTCTGAAGTCAGACCATTAAAAGATGGCAAAGCCACAGCTCAAACGCAGGTCCATAGGACTCCAAAACCCATGCTCTTTGCACTCTTTATGCTGCCAAGTTGTAAGGATATTACCAACCTTCCTGAACTACCAACACCATTACAGGGATAGAGAAATGGCACAAAACAGAATTGTCTGTGTAGGAGACTCTGTTGACTACTTGGCATCATTCCCTTCTTCCTCCTTCCTAAAGAAATCCCAATTCTGTTCAACTATCCATCTGTCTCTCACATGGCCCATGTAACTCAGAGAAGCTTACTCATTTCTAACTCTGGGCATAGATTCTAATTAGTCTAAACAAATCAATGGATAGCATTTTCCTAGTGACTCTTGCTGATCACAGAGCGGGCATACGACCTAAATTGGCCCAATCAGATTAAACAAAAACATTTACATTCCATATTTGAGAAAGACATCCATCCCTCACTCTCTCCCTTCTCTCCCACCATCTCTCTATCTTCCTCTCCCTCTTTCTTTTTCCTAATGCATGAAATCAGGGGCAAAAGTTTTCCCAATTTCTTTCCATAGCCATCTTGTGACCAGGGGGAGAAAGTCCAAAGCTGAAACAATGTATGGATTACATGTCACAGATACGGGACAATGTGACTTCTTGTCAATATTTCTGAGCCACTTAGTCACTGAGCTCTGAAGCTTGCCCTACTTATGGATTTACTGTTATGTAAGATAATAATTGTTCTATTTGTTTAAGCCAGTTTGACTCAGAATTTATGTTACTTGCAGCCTAAATCCTTCTAACTGATAGGTTGTTTTGCATCTGCTGTCTTTACAAAAGATATGAGAATGACTCAAGTTAGGATGGGAGTGGCTAATGAGGAAATGAGAGTTTGAGTCACTAATACTTGCCCTGTAATTCAGTACTTTGAAACCCATCAGTGCTCATCAACACTGAGCACTGTTGCAGCACATGGACAGCATCCTTGACCTCCTGCCGCCTGTCCAGATGGCTTCCTGGTAATTCTGGATTTAATGGATAAAGGCCCAGACTCTTGCCATACTCCACAGGATCTAGGGACAGCCTAAACTGGTTTTAATTATACATTTGGAGGCTGAGAAGAAACTCTTGGTGAGGTCAGAAAATCTTCCCACTCCATGGTTGTGTAAGACGGTGGCTTGGCTGAGCAGAAAAAACCTTCTGAACGAGTGGGTGAGATGAGTAAGACTATGCCCCCCATGGTGTGGGTTGGTATTGCATGGCGGGGTTTGATTCTCCATTTTATTAGTGGAGGGATGCCTAAAAATAAGGAGAGGTGGGAGACAAGAATAATGGAAGGAAAGGCGCCAGGGGGTCAGAATGATTGCAGAGAAGAGAAGGGAGCCCAAGAGCTAAAGACCTTGTGTCTCTCTGGGCACCCTGAGTAGCCCAAAGGCTTTAGGATCTCCCCCAGGAGAAAACTATTCTCAGCAAAGCAGCAGAAAGACCAGGTCACGCGGTGGATCAGGGTTTTCACAGACACTTCCAACAACAGTAGCAGTAATGGAGGCACCTCTTTACACACCACTTTACTGCTGGAAAGTTGAAGAGGAAGGAAAGGAAAAAGAAAGAGAGAGAAGCCCTCACTTCTGAGAACATAAGAGGCAATCTCTGGAGACTTCTAGAAAAAGCTGAGAGACTTTGAGGGATTAAGTTTCCGCAGTTATGATGTAGGGACTCAGAGCTATCAGGTTTTAGGTATTGATGACTATGTGGCCATATTTGGGTCCACAGGCTGCTGAAACCTAAGATGTCTGGATTACAGTAGTATTCCTATGGTGACGAACTCATTCCAGTTTGCCTAGGACTTTCCTGATTTCAGCAATGAAGCCCTTCAGTCTCAGGCAGATCAAAATGGTTGGTCACCTCCTAAGGACCCCAACCCACTCAATCCTTAGATTGAACATATCCCACATGGGTCATTTTCTTACTCTACATCAAAATAGTTCAACCAGACTCAGTAAAAACAAAAGCTGAGGATTTTCACTTGAGCTCCTGAAGTTACGTTATTAGCCTAGTTAGAAAGCAAGGAGCATCCTAAGAAGAAGAAACATGGGCCTGAAAGAAGTGAATGGGACAGTGGGTGAGATCAAGGAGATGACAAAAATCCCCAGTGTACTAAGTACCACACACCAGATGTCAACCCTTGCTTACTTTGGGAAGCTGCCAAGCACCTAATGAGCAAAAGAAAGGCTAGTTCACATGCCTCTTAGAAAGAAATTAGCCAGGGAACAATTAAAAGCCTTGAATGAGCAATTAGCCCAACTGGCAAAGACTTATAAATCCTCCCTTGATCAAAACAGTTAATTGAAATTATCAGCCTTTGGAGGGGAATTACTCTTTTTGAAATTAGTGAATGTGTCATTAGAACTACAAAGAAAAAGTCAATAAAACATTTATTCAGAAAGAAGAAGTCCAAATTCTTTATACAAAGCCACAGTAATTAAACCAACAATGTAATTAACCAGCATGGGTATCCTTGAACTATTATGTTGAATATAATGAGGTATATTGTGTTCTAAGTTATCTTGGAGTGGATAGATCCACCAAACCCAGTCAAGGAAAGGAGGAAAATGGAAGCATATGTAAACCAAGTAGTCTGCAATAGTCACCCAAATTCAGTCCTTGAAATGAGCACTGAAATGGAGGTCCCTGGATGCCATCAAGTTTGTCTGTTTAGACATCACTGACTCTGATTTAAAGGCAACTTTCCTTCCCTGTTCATTGTAGAATAGATGTTCAAAAAGACCTAGTCATTTTAACTTCACTGTTTTGGATATTCCAACAATTTAGACCAATGGTTGTCAAATAGCAGCAAACTTGTACCCGGGGGACATTTAGCACTCCCTGCAGACAGTTTTGTTTATTACACCTGGGGGACAGGGATGGTTGCTATTGGCATCTAGCAGGTAGAGGTCAAGGATGCGGCTGAACATCCTGCAATGTACCAGGCAGCTCCACACAATAAAGAATTACCCAACCCAAAATGTCAGTAGTGCCACTGTTGAGAAATTTTAATTCAGACATACTCTAATTTGAAGTGTGAATTTGCTCCAGCTGTAAAAAGAAAGGCTTGCTTGACAAATTAATGGCACTCACATGATAAATTAAAATATTTTAACTGAGTAACCAAATTACCATATTTGAGAAACTTCCTTGCATGTCAACATTGAGTGTAACAATGAAAAAATTTTTGTCTTTACCTTAAAGCCGATGTGTCAGGATTTTTAATTGGCAATCTTTCATTAATTATAGTTCTTAAAAGTATTAACACTACATATCTATTCAAAGCTTCCATACTTTAAACATTTTTACTTATTAAGATTGGGTTTCTATAAATGAATCCTAGGGATTTAATGTACAACATGGTGGCTATAGTAACAATACCGTATTGTACATTTGAAAGTTGCTAAGAGAGTAAATCTTAAAAGTTCTCATCACAAGAAAAAACATATTGTAAGTATGTAAGTGGTGATGGATGTTACCTAAACTAATCACTTTGCAGTATTTACATATATCAAGTCACTATGTTGTACACCTAAAACTAATACAATGTTATATATCAATTATATTCCAATAAAAAGTAAATAAATATAAATAAGCCTGGATTTCTCTACGGCATTGAGCCAATTATTCAAAATTAGTGAGGTTTTTTTCCTTCCTGAAATATATTCACATATTTTCAATAAGCAAAAGTCACATAGGTATTCTAAAATGAGTTAATGTACTAATGTATTCATTTTTTATTTTTATTCAAAATCCTCTTTAATGAGAACTAAAAAGAGATTATATCATTTTTATGTTTCTTTATCTAGTTAACTAATCATCCAGAATTTTAAAACTAAAATAGCAAAACCACCCCTTTGTCTCTTTGCCCAAAGCTTGGCTTCAGGAGCTAAATTGCTAGCTAATTCTATATTCTATTCCCAAGCATTCAGCATTTATTACCTGTGAGACTTCTTTGTCAGCAGAGCACATATTAAACCAGTTAGTGAAAGTAGGTTAAGATTATATATGTTAATTTACATTTGACAAACTTGCCTCTCTGGTGCCTGCTGGGATACTAGCTAAACATGCAATCTGGTTGTATTTACAAAACTCATATAAACAGAAAAGCCAAATCCCCACACAGGGTGTAAACACATGAATTACATGATCCAGTGAGGGTTCTGAGGGTAATGGCAGCTTCCAAGAAAAAAAGAATTATTCCAGGGTAAGTCACAGTCTTTGATGATTCATATCTTTTTCACCTTGTTGTCTTTCTCCAGAGATGTGAGGGAGTGCCCTTAGAAAAAACACAGTAAGCAAAAATATAGGTAAATACAATAGACTTTCCTTCTCCTCTTGAGTCTTCTAAATTATGTCTGATGGTTGAAGTGAAATTATAATACTATCTGATATGATTCTAAATATATGTAGAGGAAATATTTAAGATGTCTTTATAATAAATAGGGAAGAGAAAATGGACATAAAGGGAGGAAAGATTTTTACACTTCATGCAAAACTGGTAAAATGATGACACCAGCAGACTGTGATAAGGTGTGTGTGCAAGTGTGTGTGTAATGTAATACCTAAAGCAACCACGAAAAACACCCCACAGAGAGAAACCTCAAAAACACTATTTTGTAAATCAAAATGGAATTCTACGAAATATTCAAGTAACCCACAGGAAGGCAGGAAAAAGAAAACATAGAAATAAAAAAAAAAAACAGAGAAAAACAGAAAGCAAAAGATAAAATGGCAGATTTAAATCTTAACATAACAATAATTACATTAAATGTAAATAGTAGTATTGAAACTAAAAGAATGAGAAAAGGTACATCATGCAAAAATTAACCAAGAGAAAGCAGGAGTGGCTATATTAATATCAGATAAAGTTGACTTCAGAGGAAAGAAAATTACCAGAGACAGAAGGGCTATTAAACAATGATAAGAGGATCAATCCACCAATAAAACATAACAATCCTAAATGTAAATGTACCAAACAACAGAGCTGCAAAATATGTAAAGTAAAATCAGATAAAATTGAAAGGAGAAATAGACAATTCCACAAGAATAGTTTGAGACTTCAGCACCCCTAGATCAACAACTGATACTACAATTAAACAGAAAATCATCAAGGATATAAAAGAACTCAACAATACCATCAACCAACAGAATCTAATCAACATTTATAGAACACTCTACCCAACAACAGCAGAACACACGTTCTTTTAAAGTGTCCACAGAACATATACCAAGATAGACCATATCCTGGGCCATGAAACAAACCTCAACAAACTTAAAAGAATTAAAATCACACAGAGTATGTTCTGTGACCAAAATAGAACTAAACCAGAAATCAATATCAAACATAACAAGAAAATCTCCCAAACACTTGGAAACTAAACAACATATTTCTAAATAATCCACAGGTCAAATAGGAAGTCTCAAGGAAAATCAAAAAATACATTTATTTAACTGAGCAAAAATGAAAATACAACACAAAATTTGTGGGACAGAGATAAAGCAGTGCTGAGAGGGAATTTTATAGTACTAAATGCATACATTAGAAAACAGGAAGTCTCAAATCAATAATATAAGCCCCCACCTCAAGAATTTAGGGAAAAATAGAGCAAAATAAACCCAAATCAAGCAGAAGGAAGGAAATAATAAAGAGCAGAAAAGAAATATCCAGGCCCAGATGGTTTCAATGGAGAATTCTACTGAATTCTTAATGAAGAATTAACACCAACTTAATGCAGTCTCTTCCAGAAACAGAGGGGAAAGGAACACTTCTCAATTCATTTTATGAAGCTAGTATCACCCTGAAACCAAAACCAGACAAAGACAGCACAAAAAAAAGACAACTACAGACCAATATCTCCCATAAATACAGACATAATAATCCTTAACATGATATTAGCAAATAGAATTCAGTAATATAAGAATAATTATAGGGGCTGGCCCGGTGGCGCAGCGCTTAAGTTCGCACATTCCGCTTCTCAGGGGTCCGGGGTTAACCGGTTCGGATCCCGAGTGCAGACATGGCACCATGTGGCACGCCATGCTGTGGTAGGCGTCCCACGTACAGGGTAGAGGAAGATGGGCACGATGTTAGCTCAGGGCCAGGCTTCCTCAGCAAAAAAGAGGAGGACTGGCAATAGTTAGCTCAGGGCTAATCTTCCTAAAAAAAAATAAATAAATAAATAAAAATAAAAAAATAAAAAAACTATAAATCATGATCAAGTGGGGTTTAGTTCAAGGCTGCAAGGCTAGTTAAATATTCTAAAATCAATGTAATTCACCATATCAACAGGCTAAAGAAGAAAAATCACATGACCATATCAGTCAATACAGAAAAACACTGGACAAAATTCAACACTCATTTGTGATTTAAAAAAAAAAAACTCTCAGAAAAATAGGAACAAAAGAGAACTTCCTAAACTTGATAAAGGACATAAACAATATACTTACAGCTAACATTATACTTAATGGTAAAAACGCTTCCCTCTAAGATGAGGAATGAGGTAAAGATGTCCATTCTCACCACTTTTATTCAACATAGTGCTGGAAGTCCTAGATAATGTATTATGGCAAGAAAGAAAATAAAAGGCATACAGATCAGTAAGAAAGAAAGAAATAATACTGTCCCTATTTTCAGATGATATCATTATCTACATAGAAAATCCCAAGAAATCTACAAAACATCTCCTAGAACTAATATGTGAGTTCAGGAAGGTTGCAGGATACAAGATAAACATGCAAAAATCAATTGTACTTCTATATACTAGCAACGGACATCTGAATACCGAAAGTAAAAATACAAACATTTCGAGAAAAGAAAATAAAGTGGTAGAAATCAGTCTACTCATTTTCAAGACTTATTATATAGCTACCATAATCAAGACTTGTGTGGTACTAGTGGAAGGAGAGACACACAGATTAATGGAACAGAGCAGAGAATACAGAAATAGACCCAAGCAAATAGGCCCAACCGATTTTTGACAAGGAGTGAAAAATAATTCAATGAAGGAAACATAGCCTTTTCAACAAATGGTGCTGGAGGAATTGAGACGAACTTCGACCTAAGTCTCACATCTTATACAAATGGACTCAAAATGGATCACAGACTAAAATGTAAATCATAAAACTATAAAACTTTAAAAAGAAAACTTAAAGGAAAATCTTCAGGATGCAGGGCTAGGCAAAGAATGCTTAGATTTGACACCAAAAGCATGATCCATAAAAGGAAAAATTGATAAATCAGACTTCATCAAAATGTAAAAGTTTGCTCTGCAAAAGGCTGTTAAGAGGATGAAAAGACAAGCTACATACTGGGAGGAAATATTTGCAAACCACATATCCAAAAAAGGACTAGTATCTAGAATATATAAAGAACTCTCAAAACGTGACAGGAAAGAAACAAACAATCCAATTAGAAAATGAGGAAAAGACATGAACAGACATTTCACCAAGGATGATATACAGATGGCAAATAGGCACACAAAAATATTTTCACATCACTAGCCATTAAGGAAATGTAAATTAACACCATAATTGGATAGCTCTACACATCTATCAGAATGACTAAAATAGAAAATAGCAACAATGTCAAATGCTGGCAAGATTGTAGAGAAACAGGATCACTCATACATTGCTGTTGAGAATGTAAAATGGTACTGCCTCTCTGGCAAACAGTTTCTTAAAAAAACAAATATGCAACTACCATATGATTCAGCAGTTGCACTACTGGGTGTGGAAAAATTCTCTGTGGGATTATCAAGTGCATGTGAGATGTCCAAAATTCCTGAATCTCTGCACCACACCAAATGCCAATCTTTCCCATTATTGTAATAACTAAAAATTGCCCTACTCATTCCAAAATCACCCCCAATGAACAATACCAGCCACGCTGAAAACCACTGCATTGGAGGCTGATAATAATTCTATAGGGCTAGCAGGAAAAGGCTACTTTATAAATGAGAAGCTGAGGACTCTCACTCTGTTTCACTGAGAAGTAAGGGGTTATTGCTTACAGAATTCTCTCTTCTCACTTTCTTAATCAGGAGAATCTGCTTCAATAGCAACAGCTACAAAAGAATGATCGTTCATAGCATTTCTGATGGTATTTAACGAGATGCATGAAAAGAAATAAGGGGTTATGTCTCTAACATTAACCCACAAGTAGAAGATTACTACTTTCACTCCCACTTCACAACTTCCTGCCTCCACATCTTCAAAATGCTCACGTTTGTGCTCATATTTGCCTCCTTCACACCCACTGAATTAAGGCTCCTCCTGGCTAAGGCTAATTCCTCCCCCTTAATTTCTGAATACCACCCACCTTCACCTCAGTGTATTGATCATCCCATCTCTTTCCTGCATCTTCAAACTTTTTCATCTACCGGCTCTTCCCATCAAGAGATAAAATATGCTCCTTTAGCTGCATACCCCCTTCACAATATAGATCTTCTCCTCTTTTTTTTTTTTTTAAGTACCACCACATGGGATGGTATTCTTTTTTTTTTAAAGATTGGCCAATCTTCTTTTTCTTCTTCTCCTTCTCCTCCTCTTCCTTCTTCTTCCCAAAGCCCCCCCAGTACATAATTGTATATTCTAGTTGTGAGTGACTCTGGTTGTGCAGCCCCTCTCCTCTTCAAGAAGTGTGCTTACACTCCCTGCCTCCATTTCCTCTCCTTCTTTCCCCTCCTCATCCCAATGCAGTCTAGCTTCTGGCCCACCACTGCACTTTAACTGCTCTTGCCAAAGATGCCAATATCTACCTTGGTGCTAGCTCCAAGAGACACTCTTCACTCATTTTACTTGACTCATCCTCAGCATTTGATACTGTTAACCTCTCCCTTACTGAAATACTATCTTCCATGGCCCAGGCTCCCCTGGTCTTCCTCCTACTCTCTACTCACAGGACCTTCCTCTTCCTCTGCCTGTCACTCAGAAGTTGATTTCTCAGTATTCTATCCTAGGCTCTCTTCTCTCTTCCATTCATACCCTCTCCCATTATTTCAATTACCATCTATACAGTCATGCTCTGCATAATGACATTTCGGTCAAGAACAGACCGTTTATGATGGTGGCCCCATAAGATTAGTACTAGGTGTGTAGCAGGCTATACCATCTAGGTTTGTGTAAGTACATTCTATGATGTTGACACAACGATGAAATCCCCTAATGACACATTTCTCCTAATATATCCCTGTCATTAAGTGACGCATGACTGTATTACCAGCCCACACCACTCTCTCAAGCTCCAGGCCCATGTAACCCGTGTCCTACTCAACATCCCCACGTGTCCAACCAGGACCCAAATTCAACAAGTCCAAAACTGAACTCATCATCCTCCCCCCTCAAACCTGTTCCTGAATATGTGTATGGCACTTTCACACACCAGCCACCCTTGATTGTTATGCTTCCTCAATGCACATTAAATTTCTCACCAAGTCTATGTTACCTGCTCAAAGCCCTTCAAACTATCTTCATTTCCACTGACACTGCCTTAGTCCAGACCCCCAACATCAACTGGAAATCTGCAACAGCTTCCTAACTGTTCTCCTACCCCTAACTGTACCCTTTCCAATTGCAGTAAGAGTGATTTTCTAAAATGTGAATCTCACCACATCGTTTTCTGTCTTAAAACCCTTCAGTGATTTCTCAGTGTCTTTCAGATGAAGTGTAAACTCACCAGGCCTCTGATGGGGCCCTACCTATCTCTCCAGCCTAATCTCCTCCTCCCTTCCTTATCTCATGCCCTACAGCTTCCTCCTCCCACAGTAAAGGTCTTTCAATTCTCAGTGTACCACATTATCTTTTGCTCCTAGGACTTCAAACAAGAAGAACTCACTGTCTGGAATTCTCATCTCTAAACTCCTCCTTCAACTGGCTACCCTCTACTCATCCTTCAGACCTCAGATAAGGCCACATCCTGACCTCCATTTGATGAGGCTGGGTGCCCCTGCCTTGTTCTCCCAGCCTTCTGTACTTTCTCTATCATGACACTTATCACACCTTTTCATAACTTCTCATTTGATTGTCTGTTTTCCCCATTAAGCTGTAAGCCACTTGAGGATACTGGTCTATCTTGTTTACCTTTATATTCATAATGCTAGCACAGTGTCTAGAACACTCAATCAATAGAGTTTTTAACAGAATATATTAAAGAATGAGTGAAGTATCAAGAAATTCAAATCTGTATGGCCACGCTCCTGGGACTCAGCAGTCCCCTCTGCTTCATTTTCTGGCTTATGCAAGCTTATGGAGACCCCTGTGCGCACCATCACTTATATCCCCAACCACTGTGCATTGTCACCAGTGCTCTCTGTTCACTGTCATGTCAGCTTTGAGAAAACAGTTGCCCATATTGCGTGACCTGCTGGACCAGCTTTAGGAAAGACCTCCAGATGTCGTGATTTCAGAAACCACAAGGAAAGTCACCCCCTGTCCCACCATAAAAAATACTTTCCCTTGGGTGATTTTCAAAATTCCTTTATGTGGAGGGTCAAAGCTATTGTTTCTCAACTGGAGGCAAGTCAAAATGCAAAGGCCTTTTAAATTTACACTACAGAGATAAAAATTATAAACCCTAAATTCTTTAATTAACCATTAATTAAAATTAAAGTTAATGTTCTGGGGATCTAAGGTAGTGCTTGGTGACCATAGTTAACAATACTGTATTATATACCTGGAAGTTGCTAACAGAGTAGATCTGAAATGTTCTCACCATAAAAAAAAAAAAAATGGTAATTACGTGAGGTGATGGAGGTATTAACCAACTTTATTGTGGTAATCATTGCACAGTATATACATGTATGAAATAATCATCTCGTACACCTTAAAGTTATACAATGTGATATGTCAATTACATCTCAATTAAGCTGGGGAGAAAATAAAACTAAAATGTTAAAAAAGGAAACCCATAAGCCACAAGTTTTGTGATAGAAGAGTTTTGAGAGACTGAGAAGCTTTGAACTATTGACATGAGACAGAAAACTTTGCACTGAGCTAACAATTACACCTTGTTTTATAGAAAAGGGAAGAACTGGAAAATATTTACCAGTCAGTTAACTTGAAACCACCAAGAATACAAACTTTAGATAAGTTGGAAGGGTAGAATGGTTTTTTGGTCAGATTTATACTTTTTCTGTATTTTGTCATAAATTCAGTAGTTCGAACAGCGGTCTCTTGCGAGATTTTACTATAATAACTAATTATTACACAACCTCTAACCTTGAGACTATGAAACTCACCTAATTGTCTGTTGTAGGAAGTGCATTTACCAATCATTATTTGTTATAGAAAATTGCATTTTGTAATAGTTAACCCAGAACAACTTCACTGAGATGTTATAATTAAGTCAACCAGTATAAAAACTGTTCAGATCCTCTTGGGATTAGTAAAAATCACCTTTTTCCTGGTACCAATTATTGTTCAAGTAAATATAAATAGTGACTGTGGCAGAAACGTTTTAAAACAATACCAAAAAATCTCAACGTTTTCTTCTCAGCCCTAAAGTATGTGACTGAAAGCAGTGCCTTCCATGGCATTATAATCGGGGCAGAGAAGAGCTGGATGGCACTAGAACCCAGCGGTCTTTCAAGGGAGAGGATGAGGGTCCCACATGCAAAGCAAGAGGGAGATGTGAGGCAATTCAGATGAGGAAGACGACACCGGACAGACTATTGTTCTAGAGAGGCACTACAGGACAGTGATTCTGCAACCATCCTTTGCAGTTCCATTTACCTGGGTTTAAGACCTGGTTCTGCCTGCCACTCATGCACTTTATCATCACACAATTTGCTTAATCTCCTTGAGCCTCTATTTCCTTAGCTATAAAATAATGATACTAATGGTCAACTCACGGAGCTGTAAGGATTAAAAGAGAGGTTTATAAAGTGTTTCACTTAGTTCTTAGCATGTTATAATGTTGGATAAATGCTAGGTGTTATTTTAATTATTGTTGTTATTATTCATCTTCCCATTTCACCATTTCACTTAAGTCTAGTCTTGATGACAAAAATGCCCAAAAATGTAACACAGTGGGGGACCCTCTACCTGCCCCCCACCGTAGGTCAGCCACAGAGCCTCCAGAGTGGCCTCACTGATGGAAAGGTTCTGCAGTGGCTAGTCCTGGCTCATCTTTCTCACTGGAATTCTCACCTCCGGGCTCTGACACGGCAGCTGCCTGGTGACAGCCACATCTTCTGGGACTCCTGTCAAGCATGGTCAAAAGGCCATTCCAAAACCTCTCCTGCCATCGTGTTGTGGTAGAGTGGACAGAGCAAAGATTTGGGATCAGACATATCTAATACCACCTGCTCACTGTCTGAGCTTGGAAAATTATCTTCTCTTCAGATTCTTCATCTTAAACTGGCTTCATTGCCATTCACCTTTCAGATTCATTATGAAATGTAAAGAACTTATCACAATGCCTGGCACAAGGTAAGTGATTCAACAAATGATAGCTATCACTGTTATTACATTTGTGAGAGTTTCTGTTAACTTCTCCCTCAGGTTCTGAGAAATACTGAAGATTAGAACTAGAATCAAGTTCAAAGATGATGTTTCCAACCACATCCTCTTACATGAAAACTCAGTCTACCTAAATTTCAAAGGATCCAAGTCGTTATCTTTCTGTTGACAGGAAGTCTTATCTTTCAGATATTACTCTTCTCCAAGTTTTCCCTGTAATCCTCAGGATGCATATGTATTCATGACTTGGATCTGTGGTTGTGGCCATTGCCATGGTTCCCATCCCATAATGGTGCCATGAAGTTGAAAGTTGGCCCTGCGCCATAAGACCAAGCCCTTCTTCCAAAGTGAGAATAGTACCGTTCCTTCTGTGTCACATTCGGTTAACAAGTATTTATTGATACAGCACTTTAAATTCACTAACCAAATCTCTTTGTCCTAGAATGGCTGGGTCTAGAGGAGTTCAAGATTCTGCTGCCACATTGTACCCAAACACTTATGTCTCATTTTAAAATCAGCTTCTCCTTGCCCAACTCCTCCTTCCTTCTGCTGAGTTCTCTCTCAGTGGCTTTCATCACTCCCCTAGAATAGGCCTTCAGTCAGACAGATATGCACATGCACCAATCCATCAGACATGTCTACAAATGTTTGAACTCCAGCTGTGGATAGATAGCAAAAAAGTCGTTTTTTCCTTGGCCCTTTGCAAATAAGTGGTTGAAAACAGTTACATGGGGTTAGCAATGTCTCCTAACTCTATTCACCAAGAGTTCCAGCTTAGCCCCACCAAGACCCACTCTGTCAAAACAGGTGATGAAAACTTAAGGTTAAGTGATTGAGCCAGGACACATAAGCAGCTGGTGGCAGGGTGGGAACTAGCGCCCCAGTCCAGGGCTCATTCTCCTGCACCGCAATGCCCCTTTCATTGCACAAGCTCCCTCCTCTATGCTGACGTCTTTGATTTAGCCAGATGGTTGACACATTTTTTCATTTTTTGCCAACAGTATGATTTGCTTTCCAAAAATCTCAAATTAAGCACCTCATGACTGCTTCTTAAGATAAAGAGAATTGAATTCTAACAAGGCATTGTAGAAAGCGACTTGACAGGACCATGTTGCTTCTGTTTCCTATCTCTGGATGCCAGATGCCTGCTTTCTCCTGTCTACTCACAGGGGATTTGTGATTGGGTTTGAATCCTTGAACATTGTTTCCTGGAAAAGGCCCCAGAGCCACTGGTGTGTCTGCAAGAAAGGAGAAAGACTTTGCCAACTCAGTATTGGCATGACTTAAGGCACATTCAAGTCCTGAATTCAGCTTTGGAATATTTTGGCAATTGCCGAGTTTCAGAAGCAAAAGAAAACTAAGACTTGAGTCTCCGCCTACTTAGCAAAAAAAAAAAAAAGTCCAAGGCCCCAGAATGACTGTGCTGACCACATTGCCACCTTTCAAATGAAAATATAAATTTGAATCATCCACTTACATATTGGTAGCTGGGAATTTGATATAGTTTAAGGCAAGAAGTTTTGACTAATATTTAACCACAATTTTTATTTTCCATGTGTTAAAGCATTTTGCAGGAAATTTCCATTACCCCAATGTGTCTTCAGATAAACCAGTCCAAAGAAATGCAAACGGAGACAAGCACAAATTTATCTGACCACCTTTTAGAGGAGTTAACACAGAGCTGATAAAGCAAATTCTCTATTCTGGAGGAAATCTAATAGATTACACCCTTGGCTTCTCAAGGAAACAGCACCCATTCACTCTCAGTTGTTAAGCTCTTGCACTAATCCACAATTCTTTCACAGTCAAGACTCCTTGCTCCCAACTCTTTCCATAGCCCCCTTTCATATTTAAAAACATCAATCCATTTATAACACGGGAGAACCTGTGGATTAGTTTGCTCGGGCTGCCATGACATAATACCACAGCTTGGGAGGCCTAAACAACAGAAATTTCTCTCTCACAGTTCTGGAGGCTAGAAATCCAAGATCAAGATATTGGCGGGTTTGGGTTCTTCTAAGGCCTCTCTTCTTGGCTTGCAGATGGCTGCCCTCTGGCTGTCTCCTCACATAGTAGTCCCTCTGTGCACACGCCCTGCTGTCTCTCTGAGTGTCCTGATCTCTTCTTATAAGGACACCCAGTCAGACAGTCACTCTAACTGCCCCATTTTAACTTAATCACTTCTTTAAAGACCCTAGTTCCAAATGCAGTCACATTCTGAGGTATGGGCGGGGGTGGGGGCGGTTAGGGCTTCAACAAATGAATTTTGGGGGGACCAATTCAGCCCATGATAGCTTGCCTTTATGGAAAGTTTCCAGATTATATGAAACAATAAAGAAATCCATTCCTAACTTAAGAGCCCCGTGGTTGTTCTGGACTGTATAGAAAGACACAGCCAGATCTAACATGTGGTTTAATTTTAGGGACTGCATGCTTCTTGTTCCCCCAAAATACTTCACATACCTTCACATTCTCTTATGAGAGCTTCATATTTTTTTACTTATATCAAACAGAGGCTTTCTTCTGTTAAAATGCAAACAGCCCTAGATTGAGCCTTGTCTGTCAAGAGCCCAACACAGTCATCGCTTGCTTCCTGGGAGCAGTTTCTCATGAAGGACAGATGACTGGGCAACCTACCTATAGGGCTAGGGAAAAAGTGAAGGGAGGATCTTGGAGGGAGGCAAAAGGAACAGAAACAAGAAGCTGGGGGCATGAGACGACAACTTTACTGGCTTACCCATTTAGCCTGAAGAGTGGCAGAGATTGAACACTCATGCTCCAGTCCATAGTGGTAGGGTTGTTGCCAGGAAGCAGCTGCTCAGGCAGAGACTATATTCTCTAGCTAGCTCCCTCTTGCTTCTAGGTGGGGCCATGTGACAGACTTCTGGACAATGGATTCGGGGTCATGATGTATTCCAGTTCAAAACCTAGCCTACCTGGTGGTGTAGTGGTTAAGTTTGTGCGCACTGCTTTGGCAGCCTGGGGTTCGCCAATTTGGATCCCAGGCCCAGACCTATACACGGCTCATCAAGCCATGCTGTGGCACTGTCCCACATACAAAATACTGGAAGATTGGCACGGATGTTAGATCAGCAACAATCTTCCTCAAGCAAAAAGAGGAAGATTGGCAACAGATGTTAGCTCAGGGCCAATCTTCCTCATCAAAAACAAAAACAATAACAAAACCCTAGCCAAAAAAAACCCTAGCCTATAAAAATCTCCAACACAGTTTCCACCCTCTCTTTTCCATCTATCAGCAAGAAGCAAAGGATTCTGAGGCCCTAAGAAATGGCAGAAGCACAAAACAGAAAGAGCTTGGATCCCTGAATCATCAAATGGAAGGCCTCCCACTGAACACCTGCACTGAACTGTTATTATGTGAATAACTCCTGTTGGTTCAACCACTGAGATTTCAGGGATTGTCCCTTTCAGCAACTAGCAATTCCATAACTAATAAGTTAATGCAGTCAATGTATGGCTGAGTGTGGCAGGAAATTAGTAATCCCTTTAAAAGTAGATGTTTCATGCTAGTTTATGCCAAGAGGAAATACTGATAATAAGAAGGATAGTATGTTATTTTTTTATTGAGTTCATAATAGTTTACATTATTGTTAAGTTTCAGTTGTACATTATTTCTTGTCCATCCCCATATAAGTGCTCCCCTTCACCCTCTGTGCCCACCCTCCACCCTCCTCCCCCTGGTAACCACTGAACTCTTGCCTTTGTCCATGTGTTTGTTTATATTCCACATATGAGTGAAATTATATGATGTTTGGCTTTTTCAATCTGGCTTATTTCACTTAGCATAATTCCCTCCAGGTCCATCCATGTTGTTGCAAATGGGATGATTTTGTCTTTTGTTATGGCTGAGCTGTAGTACTCCATTATATATATATATATACCACATTTTCTTTATCCAATTGTTGGTCAATGGGCACTTGGATTGCTCCCATGTCTTGGCTATTGCGAATAGTGCTACAGTGAACATAGGTTTACGTATGTTACTTTGGATTGTTGATTTCAAATTGTTTGGGTAGATACCCAGTAGTGGGATAGCTGGGTCATATGGTAGTTCTATTTTTAGTTTTTTGAGGAATCTCCCTACTGTTTTCCACAGTGGCTGCAGCAGTTTGCATTCCCACCAGCAGTGTATGAGAGTTCCCTTTTCTCCACACCCTCTCCAACATTTGTTATTTTTAGTCTTAGTGATTATAGCTTTTTAACGGGTGTTAGGTGGTATCTCAGTGTAGTTTGATTTGCATTTCCCTGATTATTAGTGATGTTGAACATCTTTTCATGTGCTTGTTGACCAACTGTATATGGGAAAATGTCTGTTCATATCCTCTGCCCATTTTATTTTTTAAAGATTGGCACCTAACAACTGTAGCCAATCTTCTGGTTTTTTTCTTTCTGTTTTTTTCTCCCCAAATCCTCCCAGTACATGGTTGTATATCATAGTTGTGGGTCCTTCTAGTTGCAGCATGTGGGATGCCATCTCAATGTGGCGTGGCAAGCAGTGCCACATCCACACCCAGAATCCTAACCAGCAAAACCCTGGGCTGCCAAAGTGGAGCATGCAAACTTAACCACTCAGCCACGGGCCACTCTGCCCATTTTTTGATCAGGCTGTTGGTTGTTTTGTTGTTCAGTTGTGTGAGTTCCTTATATATTATGGAGATTAACCCCTTGTGAGATATATGAGTTGCAAATATTTTCTCCCAGTTGGTGGGTTGTCTTTTTGTTTTGATCCTAGTTTCTTTTGCCTTGCAGAAGCTCTGTAGTCTGATGAAGTCTCACTTGTTTATTTTTCCTTTTGTTTCCCTTGTCTAAGAAGACATGGTATTCAAAAAGATCCTTTTCAGTTTAATACCAAAGGGTGTACTACCTATATTACCTTCCAGGAGTTTTACGGTCTCAGGACTTATCTTCAAGTCTTTGATCCATTTTGAGTTTATTTTTATAAATGGCATGAGATAATGGTCTACTTTCATTCTTTTGCAAGTGGTTGTCCAGATTTCCCAACACCATTTATTGAAGACACTATCTTTTCTCCATTGTATGTTCTTGGCACTCTTGTTGAAGATTATGTGGTTAACCATAGATGTGCAGTTTTATTTCTGGGCATTCAGTTCTGTTCCATTGATCTGTGTGCCTGTTTTTGTACCAGTACCATGCCATTTTGATTACTATGGCTTTGTAGTACATTTTGAAATCAGGGATTGTAATATCTCCAGTTTTGTTCTTTTTTTCTCAGGATTGCTTTAGCAATTCAGGGTCTTTGGTTACCCCATGTGAATTTTAGGATTCTTTGTTCTACTTCTGTGAAGAATGTCATTGGGATTCTGATTGGGATTGCACTGAATCTATAGATTGTTTTGAGTAGTATGGATATTGTGTTATTTTTAACGTGAGATGACTTTTATTTAGATATTACTATTGAGTTCAGGTTGACCTGTGGTACCAATAATCACAGACAGCTGCAGTTTGTAACTATCATTACATTTCAAAAGACCTGACATGATGAGAAGTACACAATGAAATAATAAAACCTTAGTAAGGTGAAAAGAAATTTAGACTGGAAGCCAAGTGTCCTAAATTCTAGTTCCACCTCAACACCAATCAGCTACGACCAGGAACCTTCACCTTTCCAGTCACTACCAGCTCTAAATGCCAGATTGCAGATGTTCACTTAGGGGAGACAGTGCCTTCTATGAGTAAAAAGCAAACCTAAGGAGAATTGGTCACAATGTTTTATGAATAGAAGATACTCAATAAATGTGTATTCAATGAATAAGTGTTTCAAAAGGGACTCTGCCTGATAAAGCAATTCAAATGGAGACAGCAGAAGGTTAACACGGATGTAAACTTTCCACCCCTACTCCCTCCCACCAAGCTAGAAGTGTCTCTATGTGTTTACGTGTATAAAGGATTCTCTCAATTTCTGCAGAATGAGAACAGAGCAGAAATAGGAATAAATCTGGAGATGACATATAATCAAAAAGTATAGTCATCTGTTTAAGTCCCGCATCTAAAATTTTAAAAATAAAAAAAGAAGAGAAAACCATCTCTCTTGCAATATTGAAGTAAAACTCAAGTCTATTTAATTGAAAATAATAATGTAAACTAGACTTTTGTTTAGTTATAAGCAGAGAGCTTAGTCTATCTAGCTATTTTAAGGGCCTAGACCAGTGCCTGGAACATGGCAGACATGTAAGCGTTTGCTGAACAACAGCATTAATAACTGAGCACCTGCAGAGTGTAAAGCACTGTGGTAGGTTCAGCGAGTGAAGCCTCTCCAGAGGCTTGCAAGGTAGTAAGAGAGAGCCACGTGTCATCGACCCACTTAAACCCAAGAGTGAAATACATGCTAAATAGAGGAAGCAACAGTTAATTCTGATGGGGAGGGAGAGGAGGTAAGGTATCAAAGAGGAGGTGGAATTTAGCCTGAACCCTAATGTAGAAGAACGGATGAGGGAATGGTACGGCCAAGGCAATGGAGAAATGGAAGCGCCTGGCTGGCCTGGGCACATGCAAGGTAATTTAGGAGACAGCCTTGGAAGAGAAGGGTGGAGCCACATATCCGTGTCTGATTGTGACCAGGGAGTAAAAGCTTAGCCTCAAAATTTGACTCTTATGAAAAGAAGTGGATTTCCTTTCTTTTGCTTCTCCCTCCAAATTTTGTAAAGCATTTACTTCCTTTAAATGATACACAATGGCATTTATTGTTTTAAGATGTAAGATGACTGTCATGCTCAAACTATTTTAATGTTACAAAAGTTAAAATAACGTGAAGAAAATGTTATAAAGCATGGATATATTTTACATCTATTTTCTTGACTTATTTTAATTTCTAGATAGCGAAACCTCATTTTGTTTCAGTTCTTATCATTAGAAGGGGCCCTCTTAAGGTCTGTATCAGCAATCAGGTGCACCCCCTGGAAACTGTGCTTCAGCAAAAGACGAGTTCAGTCTGTATGTACAGTAATGAGTCTAAAGAGAGGTTCTGCTAAGAGTTCCTCAAATGTCAACACAATTCAGTTGGTAATCCATGGTCATTCAAGTAATTTTAGGGGGAAATAGGAAAAGATGGGCAGACAGAAGTCCTAGCTTAAACTGAGGTTCAGAAAAATGCCAAAGCCTTTCTTCTATTTATTCAACTAATATTAATTAATTAATCATTGAAAATTGCTTAATTAACAAATATTTACTTTGTACGAGCACTGCTCTAGGCCCCAGGAATGTATAAGTAGACAAGACTGTCAAGGTCTTTGCTGTCATGGAGACTATTTAGTGGGGGGACGAGAGCTCATACACAACAAGATGTGGAGGAGTAATATTCTGAGACCTTCACTGAGGTTTCTCATTTAAACATCCAACCTCATTTCAACCCCTACACTTCCTTGTACCCTTCAAGCAGCAGCAGTCCCTTTCTATTGGAACCTCCCTCAGTGGCTTGGAGTGTGTAAGTAGATTTTTTATTCATAGAAGAGACAATAGTATTGAAAATCAAGATGTTTGAAGAGGAAAATGCTATGCTTTGTTTTGACTTGTTTTGTTTAATTTCAAAAAGCTTGGCTTTGAACATTATGAAGACAAAGACTGGAAAAGAGAGGGCATAGAGTTTATCCATAAACACAGTTTGGAAAGAGAATAGATGAGATGTCAGTTTTCTCTCCACACAGAGAGGAGATCAAAGACCTTTCTGAGCTGAAGGAAAGAGCTTTAAAACTGGGAGATAAAAGCAAGAGAGAAAATTACTGGTGATGGTCCCTAAAATTGGAGGCCCTTCCTCCTGGCCCCTCTCAGAAAATAAACTTTGGTTGAGTGGTGATAAAGCCCTCAATAGATTCAGGAATCCAAGAGCACAGAATTTTTCATAGCCTTGCATGATGTCCCGCATGGCAGAGGGTGTTCCCAGCAGAGCCAAATAGAAGTTGGCATGTTCAGGAAGAAAGAAAACTCAACATAGCTGTCCTCCAACACTCCCCCACCACCACCAAGTCTCCTTCAGCACAGAATGGTACGGGAGGGCATCGAAAGGTTTTCCCTAATGCCAAAAAGGGTACAGAATTGGTCTGAGAGAGCCCCAGTGGACCAGGAGAGGCAACTCGCCTTGGACAAAGAGGATGCGGGGTGACTGGCATAGACCTGACTAGAAAGCAGGGTGAAGACCTCAGTGACTAATGGCAGCACAGACAGAATCCCAACCTCTCTGGAGAGATGAGAATGGACAAGCATTAGCAATGGATCAGATACTCCTTCCCCAGCCCTCATTCCCCTAATTACCCACCCCCACATGCGACTGTGACATGTACAAGAAACCAACTTTATTATGTCAAGCCACTGAAATTTGAGGCTGTTTGTAACATAGTTAGCTTACTATGATTATTATTAAAAATGAGAAAACTTCCATTTCTTTTGCTTATTTGAATATTTGACATATAAAATCTGTATTCAGTAAGTGATAAACACTAAGAAAATGAAGCAAGATGACATGAGAGATAGTGACTGAAGAAGAAATAGAGGAATAATTTCTCTGTCATTAATATAAATGATCTCTCTGAGAAAACAATATTTGAGCTGAAACCTGAATATTGAGAAAGAGCCAGCCATGTGAATTCTTGAATATGAAAGTCCCAGGCAGAAGAAACAATAAGTGAAACAGCTCTGAGGTGGGTATGAACTTGGTGTGTTTAAGGAACTGAAAGAAGGCCAATGTGGCGGCAGCAGAGAGAGCAGAAGAAGGTGAGTCAGAGAGATGTACATGACCATATCACGTAAGGTCTTAAAGGCCACAGAAAGAAAGAAATCTGAATATTATACTAAATTCAATGAGAAGCCATTGGTGGGTGTTAAGAAGGGAGGTGATTTGATCTGATTTATCATTTATTTTGGCTGCTGTTTGGAGAAAGGATTAGAGTGGGACAAAAGTGGAAGCTGAGAGAACAGTTAAGAGACCATTAAAATAATCCAGATGACAAATGTTGATTATTTAAATGGAAGGTGATAGTTACAGAAATGAAAAGAAGTTAACATGTTGGGGATGTACTTTGGAGATGGAACTGATTAACTAGATGTGACATATGAGGAAAAAAATGGAATGATTCCCAAGTTTTTATCTTAAGAAACTGAGAAAAGATGATGCCATTTCCCAAGGAAGAGAATGGAACAAGAACAGTTTAGGGCGAGGGAAGAGCAGAGAATAAAGAGTCCTGTTTGGACCCACTACATTTAAGATGCCTATTAGACATCCAAGTCAGGGAGGCACTTTGACATCAAGTAGGTAGTTTGATTTATGAGCCTGCAACTCAAGGAAAGGTCAAGACAGGAGACTTATATTTGCGAGTCATCCTCATATAGACAGTATTAACATTATGGGACTAAATGAAATCCACCAGGGAAGTAGTGTAGCTAAAGAAGAGGACCCAGGAAAGAGACTGAGAGGTCAAGCAAAGAAGATGGAGCCAGTTAAGAGGCTGAAAGGGAACGTCCAGTGAAATTCGAGGTGGAGAATCAAACATAAGCAGCTGGTGTCATAGAAGCCAAGCAAAAAAAAACTACCTAGGTTATCTTTTCTCTGAAATTAGCACAGATAGTTCAGGTTTTCTGAGTTACTTAGAGCCTTGAGTCAATAATTTCTATCTCATTCTTCCTCATAGAAAGAAAAACGTCAGGGTCAGGGACACAAACTGCCTCCCAAATGCATGCCCTTAGTCTCCTAAGGAGCTGATGAGCATATTAATAGTTCTGCTTCCTCCTCTCTACTACCAGAATAGCTCATGTCTTATTGGCACTGACTCAAGAGGGTCTTCTCCACAGTCAAAAAAAAACAGTACCTTTCAGGACAGATCACTCAAATCAGCTATGCCTTTGGGAAAATGACTTTCTCTCTCTCTCTCTCTCTCTCTCTCTCTCTCTCTCTCTCTCTATATATATATATATATATATATACACATATATATTATGTATATGAGAATATCAAGCTACAGCCTTGATATTCTTGATATACAGGCCACAGATGATGAACGTGGAATCGTTTGCTTACTATTAATGGGGTTTCTCTTGTTAATGGCCATCACCTTGTCTATAGAAATAGTTTGGCCTGCTGAAAATACAGCTAACTCAACACTCCATGACCACTGACTTGTCTATTTGTAAAACCATCAAGGATAAGAACATTTAATGATCAAATGAGATATGAAAGAAAACTCCTTAATGACCCAAATAACCTCATTTCCAACGTTAACTGTGGCCCACAATAAAACAGTATTTTAGTAATATAAAGTTTCCAGATTAGCCAAGATAAATTATACCAAATGTTGTACCAATTTTAATAGACCTCCATTACAACACTTCAAGTTGTGACTTGACATGTCAGAGTTGGATACCTTCAGGGATTGTTTGCTTGTTTTTATTGATATTGTCATAGTTGAAGTGATACAAATAGTTATTAGGTACTTGAATAAAAAGGAGGAATTTAAATAAAATTCTTTAACCACCCACACAAATCTCAAGAAGTCTATCAAAGTACATAAATTGTACATAGAAGTACATAAATTACTTGATCCAGAATATTTCCATCCTCAAGTGGAGAAAAAGTTAATTTCCCCATCCACTAAAATATAGGCACTTAATCTTCACAAACTTTACACACAGGAGAGCCTCAGATCTTCTGAAGACTACCTGACCCCCAATGCCCCCAGAGTTTCCAAGTTAAGCATTCTGGACTTAGAATACTTTCTTCTATAGGGTGTACTATATACCCCTTCTCCTTATTTGGCATCAGGAACCAGAACTTTCAGTTTCCCAAAGTGTAGTCTCAAGAGACGCTGGAGTTTTTTTAATTTTCTAGGAAAATGGGCAAGCCCCATTGAGAACTGGAGTTCATGTCCCACAGTGAATTGTGGCGAGTCTGGGAACTGTCCTGAGTCCTGAAAATTCTGGGCCAGTGTCACGGGAGCTGTCCAAGGTTCTTACACCAGTGCTTCTCAAAGTATGGTCTACAGACTATCTGTATAAAAATCAACTGGGTATGGGTCTTAAAATACAGACTCCTGGCCCATACCAGAACTACTGAGTCAGAATCTTTATAGGTAAGCCTCGCAATTCTGCACTTTGAGAAGTTTCTCAAAAGATTCTTATGTCTGAGGTTAAGACTGTCTTCCAAATGTTAGTATCACTTTGTTAGGACTGGAGATTATTTATTCCCATTGAATTCACTGATCACTGTAAATGCATCTGATATCTTTAATATCACCTCTATTGACAATCATGATGAGTTATTATATTCCTGAAAAAGACATTAACCCAATTTCTTGTAGATACCTTCTGTCATAATTTGGCACCAAACAAATACAAAAATTCAACCTCATCAAGGAACCTCAGGCAAGGCAAACCCTTTGTGAAATCAGTTTCCTTGATCTTTTAGCAAGTTTTTCCTTTCCATCCAATCTAGTAATGAAATAATTATAATTACAATCAATATTTACTGATCACTCATTCTGTGCCATCCGTCAATCCATAACAATGAGTAGTCAAAACAACAAAAAATATTTATTGAGTATTTACTACATGCCTGACACTGTTCAAAGTTTCTCACACAATTGTCTCATTTAATCCTTACAATTTAATGTACCCATGGTCCCAAAATAAGCAGGAAAAATTGTACCCTGTATTACTTAAGGTGTTGATACTCCCTTATAGGCCTTGTCATACAAATATATGATACTAAAGCTAATGCTTTAATAGCTTTTTTTTGAATGTATGAAAATGGGGGAGAATAGAAATATCCTTTATTGATTGCTTGTTGTGTTCCTGGCACTTTAATGTTTACTTCATTAAAACATCACAACTATTTATGAATAGGGTTTATTTTCCCCATTTTAACAGCTTTATTGAAGCACTGACATACAATAAACTGCTCATATTTAAAGTGTGCAATAGGTTTTGATGTATGTATAATCCCGTGAAAACATCACCTCCAAAAGTTTTCTCTTTGTAATCTTCCCTCTTGCCCCTCTCCAGTTGCTTGTTCCCAGACAACCACTGGTCTGCTTTCTGATGCCATAGATTAGTGTGCATTTTCTACAATTTTATATAAATAGAATTATATAGTGTGTACTCTTTTTATCTGCCATCTTATACCTAGCATGATTATTCTGACATTCATCCATGTTATTGCACATATCAGTGGCTCATTCCTCTTTACTGCTGCATAGTATTTCAATTATCCCCATTTTATAAATTTTCTTATTTCTTACTGAAAATAAGCAACTCATCTCAGATTACACAGTAAAGGACTAAATTCAAATGTAAGTTGGCCCAACACAAAAGCCCCAGATTTTCCACTAAAAATTCTGCCTCTTTACATTTTTAAGAAATAACTCTACATACATCTGCAGAATGGGAGAGATAGCCCCCAGAGTGAGCAGAAGATACTAATCACACAAAAAATAGTTTTAGATGATTGGAGAGGACGTCAACCATCCTACCCAACCACCCCCACCATACCTGCTCTCAGCAGTACCACCTCAACCCTTGGGCTTCCTATTACTAAGTCATTCACCCCGAGAAGAACCCCAGGATCCTGGGGCTTCCAAGGTAAACAGAGATCACTGTATGCATGGCCTAAGCTCTAGCTAGAGTCCTGTCTTATAGGCCAAAAGGGAAGGGAAGGTGTGGGGCAGATGACGGGAGGTGGTCAGATTTACAGCAGGGCAGGGAAGCATCCAAGGAATTACGAAGACCTCGTTAAACTGGGTCACTTATGTGACTTCCCCTCTTAAACGGACTTTTAATTAGGGACAGAGAGGAGATAAAAACTAGGAAGTGGAAAAGAAAGGAAACATGGGCCACCCTTGCCAAACTCCCAGCTGCTCATTTGGTGATCTCAGGTATCCACAACTCTTGAAACATAGAAGCTTAACAGATTGCATTTTTTTTTCCATAATCCTCAACAGACTTTTGATGAGGAATAAATGATAATAATAATAACAACAACAATAACAACTAGTATTTATTGAGTGCTTATTATGTGCCAGGAACTATACAAGAAAATTTCACTCCATTTCCATTTTACTAACAAGGAAACTAACTCTAAGAAAATATAAGTGTCTTGTCCAAGGTCACACAACCAGAGAGTGATTCAGTTATAGCCAGAATTCAAATATCTGAGTCTTAGTTCAGTGCTCTTCCCATGACTTACAAGGACTCCAGGCTGCCCTGCACCAAACCACCACCACACACCTCACCATCATTAGCCCCATCACAGGCTCACCCTAGAGCATATGCTGACTTAGGTCCTTCCCTTTCGGACTCCTGACACCTGATCTTACCCCATCAGAAGATGCCATTCTGTGTGCCCTTCCCTCAAAACACTGTTCAACATAAAGTCAACTTAAAAGATACACTGACAAACTAATTCTGCACCAAACTCTTAATGACTACAATGTCCTGCTCTTCTCAGGTACCAACTGAGGCTTAAGAAGACAGTGCCTAAAAAAGTGATGGAAATGGCGGCAAAACTGTGATGCAGATATTTTCCAAGTCTTGTCTTCACACACGTGAATGTCATAGATTTAGAGACTCTAATTCGAGGCAAAGCAAACTACTATTCCTCTTTTGAAGGGGCCAACTTGGGCTGAAGTGGCCTTTTGCCTGAGAGAGGGAGAAGGGAAATAGTAATCATAATAGTTAAGTAATAATAATAATAATAGAAGCCAACACTTACCAATTGTTATATATTGGGTATTTCTACCAATATTATCTCAATTAATCCACCATTTCATGAAGAAGGTGCTACTGTTAGTTTCATTTCTAGATGAGGAAATTGAAAGACAGGCTAAGTAATCTGGTCTTTCAAACTCCAGGACACCCAATCTTACCCAGTTATTGTTAATTATGCATCTATTATGTGCCTGGCACTGTGCGAGCCTTAAGCATATTCATCGAAGCTTCACAGCAACCCTCTGAGGTAGGTATTATTGTTATTACACCCATTTTACAGATGAGATCCAGACAGGAAAAAAAGGGAAACTGAGTAAGTGTAAACTGGAACCTGCCACAGGCAGTCCGCCCTGAGAGCCTGCGCTCTGATCCGGCATGGCAGATTCCTATTCGAATCTAGGTCTTTCTCTTTCTAGGTTAAAAAGTTTCCGATCCAGGAGCCACTTAAGCCAAGAGCGGACGCACTCCGCGGGGCAAGAGCGCCAGGCGTTACCCCTGCAGACCACCTGGGGGCGCCGTCCGGCCTCGGCTAGAGAGAAAGACGGGGAAGCCGGGCTCCTCCCCACGCTGCGCGGGCTCCTCTCTAGGCCCGCCCCACCCCACGGCAGCCAATCAGAAACTTCGCTGACGGCGCGATGCTCGTCGTGGCTCAGCCGCTCAGCCGCAGAGGATGACTGGATAATTCTCTTAAAGGGCGTCTCGTTTCCAAATATGTAAAGTGACACACACGTGACGGGAAGTCTCCACAAGAGTCAACAGCGGGGAGAGATGACTCACTCATTTTTACCTGAAAATTTCTCTAGGTGAGGAGTCCTTGCCCGGCCCTCCTACAGCAAAGGAGGTGGCAGCCAATCCCGATAGTCCCCTGACGCGTTTATCGCTTCCACCAATCATCGCTCTCCCTTCCGAGACGGTGCCTTAGCATTTCAGCCTATCGGGAGCGCAGTTTGACGCTTGCCAGTCACGTGGGCCAAGGCGAGCGGGCTCTTTGTGGCCAGAGCTCGAGCGGACGCTGAGCCCCGGCGCCGGCCCCGCCCCACTGCCGCCCTCGCGGGAATCTGCGAGAGGCGCGGGCCTCCTCGGCAGTCGCCCAGCTGTAATTGGCATGGGCTCGGGTCTGACCCAGACTTTTGGGTTCGATCCGCGGTCGGTCGTCCCGTTGCTTTGCACATGCAGGTTCCCCTCTTGCCCAATCGCGCTGGCCTCTACCTTTCAGGCTCCCAGACAGTGTCACACCGTTCCTTCCAGGATTGGTCCTCTCTGAGCACCTTCAGAACTTTGTAATGTCACATAACAGTATTTACTGCATTGTTTTACTTACCCCTACACTGGACTGAGGGTAGAGACGGTATGTTAAACATCTTTGCATTGGGCAAGTTGTTGCAACTCTGTGCAGCACTTTTCTCAACTGTAAAATGAGGATAATAGTACTTCCTGCATAAAATGGGTGCATTAAATTCTTACTTGCAAAGTGCTTAGAAGAGAGCCTTGCACAGAGCAAATGTTCAGAAAATGGTAGCCACTGTTAGTCCTGTGCCTGACACAGCGTGTAATAAGTACTCAGTAGTGTTCAGAATCAGTTTCACACATTCTTGGAGGTTTAAATGTCAGCTGTTTCAGAACTGCAAGAAGGGGATGGTAAAAACCTTTATATATATAAATAAAATACATATCTCTATATATTATGTTATAAAATATATATTTATATATATTTGACTAGGAATGTGCACAGGGTGCTTCAACATGTTGTCACAATTGAGAACAGCACTCTAGAGTCAGACCTGGGTTCAAGTTCTGACTGCAGCTTGCTAGCTGGCTGACCATGGAAATGACCTTAAAAGTTCTTTAGTTCCTAAACCGTGAAATGGGGATGATAATGATAATACCTACTCCGTGGTGTTGTAGTGCATGCAAGTAATGCATGAGAAGTGCTTAGAACAATGTCTGTCCTATAATAAGCTCTCAATTTTTTCCTTCCTTCTTTATCCCAATTTCACTTTGGGAGCAAGAGTAAGAATGTTTCATATCCTCTACTTTACACTTGTTGCCCTCTTTAACTTTTGCAAAGCACATTCATATCTTATCTTATTTAAAGCTCACAGAAACCCTGTGAGGCTTAGAGCAATTGCTGGTTTGCTGGAATCCTAAGGCACCTTTTTGGTGGTTTCATGCATGTGCATTTGGAAGAAAGTTGGGTTTTTTTGTTGTTTTTTTACATAAACAGGATTGTGTTTTTAATTTATTCTACAACTTGTTTTCTTCGCTTACCAGTACATCTCAGAGATCTTTTTATGTCCGAATCCCTATTTCTTTTTAATTACAGTCTTTCATACCTGAATTCATTTAACCATTCCCCTGTCGTCATACCTCCTAATTTTTAAAGCCAAATTCTGTTGAGTCTCCCTCAAGGCCCAAGGCTTTGATTGCTCAGATTCTGAGCAGTCCCTGGGCCCAAAGACTCAAGTCACCAGGAAATGAAATCCTTATGCTCAGGAATTTCCACCTGGCTCCAAATTTCTCCCAAACCACAAGCCCCAGGCTCTGGCAAGCTGTGGGACTAGAGTCCTTCCTTCCTGTGAGGAAAGGGTTGGGAGAGGATGCCCACACAGGGCTGGAAAGGGTTGATGATGACCTTACCATCAGTGATATTGGAGTCAGAGGGGCTCTCTCAGACAGCCCCTCCCCAGAGCTGAGGGTTTCTCAGCACCTCTGCCCTTGTATCTACCCCCTCCAGATCACTCACTCACTTTGCCCCCTACGAACTTATTTAACTGTAACCTCTCTCCCCCCAAAAAAGATACACTGTCCTATGGTCAGATGCACCATTCCATTAAAGTGCACCATTCCAGATGCACTATTCCATTCAAGCCTCCAAGAAATCCTAGCCCCGCTCTCTCTAGAGATCAGGCTCAGGTAGGAGACAGAAGGCGTGCAAGGAAGTCATGGGCACCCATCATGACATAGGGGACCCTGAGACGTCTGGTTCTACAATGTAGCTCTGCAGCCAGGAAAGTTGCTTACCTTTCCTGAGCCTCAGTTTCTTCATTTGTCAAGTGGAACCAGGAAGGAGAGAGAGGATCCAGGATACACAAATGGAGGAAGGGAGCATGCAAACATCATGTGCAAAGCAGTCAGGGAATGAGGAGAAGGAGAGGGGAGCCAAGGCCAGGCCCTGCATTCTACCTGGGGACCTCCTTGGGAGCTACTCCTGGAGCACAGCTCAGCACGGGAGCCCCCTTTCTTCCCATCTGTAAGAAGCAGAGAAACAAGATTGTGTCTCAGGACATCAACTCGACGCTGTTGCTGGAGGCTGTCACCAAGTCTTAGCCCTTGTTAAGTGCTTTCTCCTCAGCCCCTCAAAGATCCTATACATCGACAGAACTAGTCTCACACAGGGCACAGGTTGTTATCTGCTTACCCTGCTATCCAGCCCTCTTCCTTCCTTAGTAACAGAACACTGGTTTTCAGCTGGGATCATTGCCTTTCAGAGTAAGACTATGTTTCCCAGACTCCTTTGTAGCTAGTTTTTTGGCCAATGAGATGTAAGAGACAGTTCAGTGTGGGGCTTCCTGGGAGGCACAGTGAAGGCAGCCCCAGCCCCCTTTTGCCTTCTTCCCCTCTCCTCTTCCTCAGTCCTGCTTTCTGGGAATGAGGTGACCTTCACTGAGGATGACAGTCACAAGCAAGGACAATAAGGCAGAAATATAAAAGAAGCCTGAATATTGATCACCATGGACTTTGAACTGCCTGCCTCCAGATTTCATTTTTTTCTTTTTTTTAAGTATGCTTTTTTTTAAAGATTGGCACCTGAGCTAACATCTGTTGCCAATCTTCTTTTTTCTTTCTTCCTTCTTCTCTCCAAAGGCCCCCAGTACATAGTTGTATATTCTAGTTGTAGGTCCTTCTCTGCTATGTGGGATGCCGCCCCTAGCATGGCCTGATGAGCAGTGCTAGGTGTGTACCCAGGATCCGAACTGGCAAAACCGTGGGACAGCAAAGCGGAGCACATGAACTTAACCACTCAGCCACAGGGCGACCCCCTCCAGACTTCTTTGATATGAGAAAATAAAACCCTTATGTGTGTAAGCCACTGTGAATTTAGATTTCCTGTTACAGGTAGCCTTGCCTAATTTTCAACTGACCAGTCTCTCTTCCCCAAGGTTTAGAAGTTGGTGGAAGGAGAGCTGCTTAAATCCCACTGATTTTTTTTTTTTCTTTAAGAGCCAAGCAGAGCAATTAAAGTCTGTTATTGGCTCAACTGCCTTAAGTTGAGAGAGATACATTTATAAATTAGAACATTCTTCTGACTGGGTCAGGTTGCCCGGTACAAAATGAACCCTGGATTCATAAAACATACAACGTACTCTGTATCTAAACCACACATTGGCATGGCCTTGACATTCTGTTTTCACATAGAATGAAAACATTCTGCGGAGGAAGACCCTCAACACACAGGCAAACTCTTGTACATTTTTGTAGGTGGTTGTGTTCAATTCAAGCTCCAAAGTGAACTCTAAATAATAACTTCTTTTGAATGGAATCCAGCTACATTAGAGGTCTCTGAGGAATGTTCGGGCTTTCACAGTTGACTTCTGGCTCAAAGCCTTCTAAACTTCCAACCTCTGTTTCTCCTTAGGAGGGGATCCTGCTGGCCCCTCTCTAGCAAACCTTTTGCGATCCTGCCCTCCAGGAGACATTGTGGGAGGGAACCCTCGTCCAAGAGCAATGGTTCTCATATGCGAGAATGTCTGAGAATCACCTGGAGGGCTTGTTAAAACACAAATTGTTGGGCTCCAACCCCAGAGTTTCTGATTCAGTAGATCTGGGTTGGGGCCCAAATATTTGAAGCTTTAATAAATTCTCCAGAGACGCTGATGCTGCCAGTGGAGGGACCACATTTTGAGAACCACTGCCCTAGAGGAAGGTAAAGTTCTTCAAGCTACTTCTTTCAGACCTTCAGGGAATTTCCTCCAGTGCGTTCAGAGGTAGCTGGACCCTGGTGATGGCCTCTGCATAACTGTCCTGAGAATCAGCCTGCCAGGACCTCTGCCTGCTGCTCCAGCCCCAAGGCTCCCCTCAGGCCCCTCTGGGAGGGCTCCTTCTCACTGGGCCACTGAGCCAGGCACCTCCATGGTCTTTTTCTCCTCTGGGGTCCCTTCCAGAGAGAGGGATTGGGTCTGGAGAGAGGGAGAGGGTAGAATTAGATAACTTATTTTTCTTTAATGTCTAAATATGTCAAAACATATATGTGTTGTTTTTATAATAAAATAGCAAAAGAAAAGTGTGAAGGAATACAGACTCTTTTGGAAACGTTTGTTAATAACTAACATTTATTGAACAGTTGCTATGTTCCAGGCATGGTACTAAAGTGCTCATTTGATTATTGTCACTGTATTTCAGCTCTAAAACAGGCTTAGAGAAGGTAAGTAACTTGCCCAGTGTGACACAGCTAGTCAACGACAGAGCAGGCGTTCAGTTCCAGTTCTACCCAATTCCAAAGCCTAATCCTTTAATGCTTGGGCAACCCTGTGATTTGAAAATGCTGCTAATTTTCTACTGCCACTAGGACCTGCGTCTCAGTGAAGGTGATACGGCCCTGAAGGGAGCAAAAACTGGTTCTTGGTGGGGGAGGGCAAAAAAATCTTTACTCTTTTTGTGTATAAAGCAAAGATATACATACAGTACATAATAGATATACAGTATATCTGTAGTATTGAATTTTATGAAGGGAGAGGAAAAAGTAGGAAAAAATATCTAAGTCTCCTTACAAGGGACAATAATGAAAACAGCGTTGAGAAACACTATGCTAGGACATTTTGGCAAAGAGCCTGTTCGCTGAAAAAGTCAATGCTGTCTTACACAACTTCCAAAGTTTTCTCATGGGTCAGAGGACAAACAAAACATCTGACATTTATTGCTTAAAGCTTTTAGTCATTATGCCATACGGTCCTCCCGAGAACCTCCTGATGAAGTCAGTAAGGAAGATATTTACTATCCACATCTAATAGATGAAGGAATTGAACTTTGAAGATAATGAGCATCCACCTAGATTTAATACCAAACAAAACTATCCTGCAAGAATAAAGTGATATAAAGAAATTTGTAGAGAAAGCAGAGCAGAGCATATCATCAATAGACCCTCAGTAAGAAAACTCTCAAGTCCAAGATGCGAGAAGGAAAGAAAAAAGCAAGCAAAGTCGTTAACATGCGAATAAATCTATACAAGCACTGATTTATAAATAATAGTCATAATATCTAATTTGGAGGCTTCCAAAGATAAGACAGTTGAAATGTTGAACAGCAATGGCAGGTAAGTCAGGAGGAATGGGTAGGGTTAAAGCATTCTCAAGTCCTTGAGTTGGTTTTGGAGAAGAATAAACATCCTAACTTGGGAATTTAAGTTAAATATGCATTTTAAATTTCCAGGTTAACAAATGAAAGAATAGACGTGGAGCGTCTGACTGCTCAGTCAGAAGAATGAAGAGCAAAAGGAGCAAATCCTATGCTGTCTCACCACAAATGTTACAAATCATTGAAAAAATACTGAATTGTCTTTAAATTTACTTAAAATCATCATCTTTGAATGTAGTCTTTTTTAATGTTGCTTAAAATCAGTTACATGAGTAAAGTTTTTCATACTAAAAATAAGAAAGTCTTTTTTTTCTTTATCTTTATGACTTGATAAATGCCTAGGACTTAAACAATGTTTCCTAAAGAGCAGTCTATGAAATTCTGGTTTCCCAAGATGCTGAGACCCAAAAAGAAGGATCCATGATCCAGCAGCTTGAGGGATGCTGAACATCACATCCTCCCCTGGAGACCCACAAAGCTCTAAGGCCCAAAGAAGACTTACACCTGGCAAAGAAACCTCCGTGCCTTGGTCAACCCCAGTATTTTCAAACATTTTTTTCCCTACCCCATGAAATATAATAATGCTCCACGGAGCTCACTCTGGACAACGCTAGATTAAACCTTGCTTGAGCTAGGTGGCCCAGACTGAGAACACACCAAAAACACAAAATGTGGACTCAATTCTTTTGAGTGGTTGACAAAACCATTTTAAAAGTTTGAAGCTTCGACCTCGAGCAATTTGAAACACAGCAGCATCAGCCACTTGCACAACCTCACAATTACACTCCTTGGTACCCATACATAACAAATCCATGTTCCAACACACACACACTCACGGGGCTTCTCTCCTGTAGTCTCCTAACCCCACGGGCAGCCAACCACACAGTCTCATGCCTCCTGCCATTCCACCCCAAAGTGACCATTGCTGGTTTTCTCACCTCTGTGCTCTCCTTTGTCCATTGCTTACCCACCATTCTCTTTCTCTCCAGTTTGATTTTGGAAGTTTGAAAAGGAATGAGACTGAAAAGAGATTTCTGAGCAGACAGTCTCCTGGTTTCTAGGGGTAGAGCCCATGAATAAAAGTGCCCCAGGGAAAGTTTACTTCATTTCCCTATCTGGGCCTCAGTTTCTCCACTGGTCTAAAGAAGGGGTGGATGACACAGCTTCTGAGCTCCTTCTGGTCTCTGATTGCGCATCTGTAAAAATGAAGGGATGGAAGAAGATGACTCCTAACTTTTCTTCCAGCTCTGACATTCTCTGATCTCAGAGACCACCTCACTTCACTCTCTCTCAGAGAAGACATCTGTAGCCCAGAGAGGTAAAGCAACTTGCCCAAGGCTACACAGCTAGTAAGTGGCAGAGCAGGAACTGGACCTGCCAGGGCCCTGAATCCTAACTCATGTGCATGTGTTTGTACATACGTGGTGTGTGTGCATTTGTGAGTGCATATAGGTGAATACATGACAAGGCGGCATATTCTGAAGTTTCTTGTTGGGCTCTGACATTTCCAAAGGCATCCACGCATGTCAGGGGTGCTGTGCAGCCAGCCTTGGATGTGAGGCAAGATGGGAAGATGCGGGGTGATAAGAGCTACAGGAATGCTATAAAGGATCATGTCTTCCTTTTCCTCCCCAACCCCTGCATCTCAGGGCTCACACGCCTTGCCTAGCCACATGTGGCTGCCTCCAGCCAGCTTGACCCCACGAGCTGCTTCTTTCTCCCAGTTGAGGAGCACCGGGTAGGTAAACAGTTGATCCTAAGGAGGATTAGGAATGGTTTCTTCCCCCAGGATCCCAGTTGGGCTCCAGCCAGCCTGTGCCCGCCCCAACCTCCGAGTGGAGAGAAAGTGGACAGAGTGATGCTCCAGGGACCAGGCTGAGCCTGGTCTGTGATGCTCAATAGTCTCCTGCCTCCATCTAAGGGTCCCCAGCCCCTTGGGGCCACAGCTTCCTCCAGCTGCTCACACATTCAATTATTCACAGTACCTTTGTGCTCTGCTGCTGATTATGTGACCTCCAAGTACTTACTGTATACAGGTACCCAGGGAGGTGACTGACTCAATCACAGCTAGCCATTGTAGCCTGCCTAACCCTGCCTTGTGCACTGATCAACCTTTTATTACTACCTCCACGTTTTAACTCTTGGTTGATCACCTTAATCTCTAGGCCTAAAGGACACTGTCAAACCTGCTGGATTTAAGGGCCTTTCCACAGCTTCCTCTGTCTTTATCCTCTGCAGCAACTCCCCTGCCTTTCCACTCAGTTGATTGAGTCTCCCCTCCCACAATCCATGAGAATAAACTCTCCTCAGTGGCAGCTCCTGCAAGTCTTTTCGCTTTGATCAACTCCCCATGCCTCAACTACCTTTTTTAAACTGTTTTCTACGTGGCTCCTGGTCACCAGCTCAAAAGGAGGCCAAGATTCCCACTCCTCTTTCCACTCTTCCTTCCATGCTGACATCGGCATCTCTCAAGTTCACTTGCACTTTTATTATCTTCTCCAGTGAAGCGGAGATTATAAGTCAAAACATGCCATAAACTCAGTGTGGGGGATATAGGAGTGGATCTGTGTGTGTATATGTGTGTGTGCGTATGTGCACGAATGTTGGGGTAGTAGGAATTGTCACTAGCTGATCTGTTGCAATATGAAGAGGGAGTGTTGAGTATCTCCAAATTCCTATTTTCAAAGTCAGTCTGATCTTTCCAGAAATGTCACTCCCAACCATGGCAAGAAAGTTCAGGGGCTCCGATTACATTAGCTCCCTCCTTCTCAACCCAGTGGGTAGGCTGTGCCAGTTGTACCTCCCACGCCCAGGAAGACTCCCTTCCAGGTTCCTTGACACCAGCCTCAGCCCTACAGGCAGACCTGCCACCATCCATACTCCACAGTGAGGGGAAGACCCGTGTAGGCCCCTGAGTCTGTGTCTCAGGGCAAAGGGGCTGGAGCGAGTGATCTCCTTGGATCCCACAGGAGGTGGGAGGAGGGTGGGCTGAGGAGGTTCTTTGGGGAGATGAAGAGGCAGGCGGACTTGGTAGCACTGCCCCAGTTCTGTTGGTTTGGGAAGGAGGCTTTTCAGTGTCTGGACGGACAGTGTAAACTCACAAAAGAGAGACTGGAAGGCTGGGTTTCCATGGGCTCAACCCTGGCCACCCAGCAGAATCCCCGTGAAGCTTTTGTATAACGCAAATGTTCTGCACACACCCCAGACCACTGAAACTAAAACGCCAGGCCCGAAGTCCAAAAATCTGTGCTGGAAGAAGGCTCCCCGGGCAACTGGGATGCACAAGCAGCACAAAAAGGCAATGATATAAGCCGACATCGGGAGCCTCCGGATGTGATGCGCCAAGAAGCACACAACATCGCCAGTGAAGAATTCTTGCCAAACACGTCTAACCTGAATCCCATCACGAGCAAACAACCTGACAAATCCAGCTGTGGGACTCTTCGAAAAAGTCAACATCATGAAATTTTTATGAAGGCAAGGAGGGTGTGCTATTTTAGATTAAAAGATACTAAAAAGACATAACAATCCAATACAAGGCATAAACCTTGATTAGACCTCAGACTTGAAACACACACAATACAAAAGACATTTTGGGGACAATTGAAGGAATTTGAAACTTTGAATATAGAAATGTTAAAATTGTTAATTTTCTTAGTTGTGATGATGATGTTGTGACTGTGTAGGAGAAGTTCCTTACTTTTACAAAATGCCTACTAAATATTTGAGAGTGAAGTGTTATGATTTCTGCAGCTTTCTTTTGAATGGTTTAACATAAAAAAGTAAGTGTAGAGAGCAGAATACGAAAGAAATGTGGCAAAATGGTAGCAACTGACAGATCCAGTGAAGGGTGTATGGGTATTCATTCTACCATTCTTTAAAATCTTCTGCAGTTTTTTTTTCCTTCTTCTTCTCCCCAAAGCCCCCCAGTACATAGTTGTATATTCTAATTGTAGGTCCTTCTGACTGTGCTATGTGGGATGCCACCTCAGTGTGGCCTGATGAGTGGTGCTAGGTCCCTGCCCAGGATCCAAACCGGCAAAACCCTGGGCCACCGAAGCGGAGCATGAGGACTTAACCACTCGGCCACAGGGCCAGCCTCTCTTCTGCAGTTCTGACGTTTTTAAAATAAAACAAATATTTTTTAATGTTGACATTGGTTATCCATGAGTGGAGAGATTATAGTTGATCTTGAGTTTCTGGTCCCCATCCTCCACCCTTGGCTTTTTCAAATTTTTGGCAATAAGACATGGAACATTTTCATAATTTAGGACAAGGACTAATAAATGTTCATCTGTCTGTATAAAAAAATTGCACAGAGGCAGAAAGGCTGAACATCACCCCTGTGGGCCTGGAAGGAGCTCGAGGTATGGGTGTCCCCAGCCCCCAGGACAGCACCTACCAGTTGTCCCTCCTCCAAGCAGAAGAATGTCAGGGCTGTGAGACGTTTGGAACACGGCCACCAGCCTTCAAGGGCTCCCTCAGCTGCAGAGGGCAAAGCAATGTGGCCACAAGACTCCCCAGCTGCCCGTCAGGCCCCAGGCTCCCCTACGGAAAGATTTCTCTGCACTGGGGGCCAAGCGAAGCCCGTGTCCTCCTTGCCCCAGCACTGGTGATGCATGGGCAGCAGAAGCCATGCCTGCAATCCAGAGATGCAGGCTGGGCAAAGTACTGGGACCAAGTGTGGACAGAAAGTTTTCACCTGGAGGGTCTCTTCTCCCTGAGGGCAGGCCTCAGGCTGGCTCCCTCCATACTAGGAGTCATTCGTGTCACCCGGCCTTCTGGTCTCCATCTCATCCCCCAGAGACCACACACGTGCTGGATGTTGGCTGTGACAGCAGAAGGTAGGGGCTTTCGGAAGACAAGCAATGATCCCTCCCAGGGTGACCAGGTGGGTGCAGGCCTGCTGGCACTGTCTGCTTGGACTTCTAAGCAAATGTTCCTGTTCACATTTCTCAGCTCCTCTCCACATTTGTCTACCACACCAGTCCTGCCAACAGGGACACTGACTTTAGCTTGCTGCTGCCCAAAACCAGGTCTGAGGGGTAGAGGGAAGGAGGGAGGGGATGCCCAAGGCCTGGCATCTCCTTCTTTTTTTTTTTTTTTTGGTGAGGACGATTGGCCCTGAGCTAACATCTGTTGCCAATCTTCTTCTTTTTGTTTGAGGAAGATTGTCCCTGAGCTAACATCCATGCCAATCTTCCTCTATTTTGTATGTGGGTTGCCGCCACAGCGTGGCTTGATGAGTGGTTTGAGTCTGAGCCCAGGATCCAAACCTGCAAACCCAGGCCACCAAAGCAGAGCATGCAAACATGATGTCCCAATTGCAGAGGCTCCTACATACCCAGAAAGTTCTTCTGGAAATAGTGAGGTAAGCGCCATGTGTGCCTCTGTGGGACAGGGCCTCCTGCAGGAGAGGAGATGAAAGGGGCCACGTCCATGACCAGGAGCTCACTTCCTAGAGCCCACCGCCCAGCTTTGCTTCAGGGACCTTATTGCCAGCCAGTTGTGTGGCTGCTCACTTCCAAGTCACCACTCTTCCCACCTCTTCTCTGGCCCCTCCCTTCCAGTTCTGAGTCCTGGAGTCCCTGGGACGTCCCCACCCCCAACCCCAACATGATTCCAGGGTAAGTGTGGGCACACCTCCAAGTAGAGGGTGCAATATTCTCCCAGTTTTCTTCTCAGGGAGAGGAGAGAAGCGTGGGCAGCCAAAACTCAGCCTGAGGCTAAGGATGGAGAAAATTTCAGCTCCTGGGAAGAGGCCCTAGAACAGTGGTTCTCAAACTTCAGTGCGTGTCAGCCCGGAGGACTTGCTCAAGCAAACTGCTTGGCCCACCCCCAGAGTTTCTGATCCAATAGGTCTGGGGAGAGCCTGAGAGCTTGCATTTCTAACAAACACCTAGGTGATGCTGACGTTGTGGTCAGAGACCACACTTGCGAGAACCACTGCCCTAGAGGGCTAGAAGATAGGCCAAGGACAGGCCACTCATGGCTGACACTCCCAGATGTGCTGTGGCGTCCAGCCCCGAAAGCAACTCTGCAGCCTCAGATCCCAGGGGCTGGGGGCTGGGAGGCGCCAGGGAGAAAGCCAGAGTTTTAGCTTCACTGGAGACCCTGAGCCACGCTGGCTAATCTTTTCCAGGAAAATTCTTTACAATGCAGTGATAACACCCACCAGAGGGCAGCAGACCCTCATGAAAAGACACTTTCCTGCAAGGAAAGGAATTTGAACCCTCAGGGCCCCTTATGGAGGGTTCTGACATCCCACGGAGGCCACAGTGGTCAGAGTATAATAATTCTTTATATTCGGTTAGTGCTTCATGGATGTCAGAGTTTCCTATATATCACCTCATCCGGACTATGCAACAGTCCTGAGGAATGGAGCATCAACAGCGCTAGGTGAAGGATAAGAAAACAAGACTCAGAAAGGTTAGGTTTAGATGACTTTCCAAGATCAGAGGGCTGGTAATGTATCTGATCAGGGAACTTGGGCACAGGCTACCTGACCCCACATTCAGTGCTCTCCCTCATGCCTACCTACAGCCATCGCAGCTATGCTTTCTCAATTGTATACCAAAGGTGCATTCCTCTCTTAATCTTGGCAAAAACCTATAAGGCATGCTCTCTAATCGTCCCCACTTTACAGACAAGGAAAGTGGAGTGGAGGAAATTAAGTAACTTGCCCAATTAGTAAACAGTGAATTTGAACTCAGATTTGAACTCGGGTCTGTCTGACCCAATAATCCACTAAAACCTCCTGCTTCCCTCTTGTCACTTGTAGTCAGCAGCTATTTGTTGAGCAGCAGCACTTGTGAAGTCCAGTACTGTGCTGGTCACTGGCGATGCAAAGTCCTAGCCTTCAAGCAGCATCCAACCTAAAAACACACAAGATGAAAGTGCCCCCATCAGGTACCACAGGAAACCCACTGCAGTGAGTACTATTATCCCCATTTTACAGATGAGGCGACAAGACCCAGAGAGGTTAATGAACTTGCCTAAGGCCTCAAGATAATAAGTGATGGGTCAGGGTTTTACACCCAGGCCATTTGCTATACCTGCTCCTTTCTTGTACTTCTCAGAATTAAATATTCCGAGCCAAAATACTGGGAAAAGGGAATGTCCCAAAACACGTAGAAAATGCAATTGCAGCAGTCATCCCATCGATCTCCAGGGCCAACCATACTCAGCCTACAGCTCAGCCTGCAACTCAGCAATGAACAGGAACGTACTGCTGAAACACACTACATGACAAGTCTCCTGGGCACGGTGCTGGGTGAAAGAAGCCAGACCTGAAAGGATACAGAGTGTGTGAGTCCATTTGTGTGACATCCTGGAAAAGGTAAAACTATAGCAATTCAGAACAGATCAGTAGTTGCCAAGGGTGGGAGCTTAGCAGAAGGGTTATCTACAAAGGGGCAAAGAAGGGAATGGGTTGGGGTCGGCCCTGTAGCATAGCGGTTAAGCTCACGCTCTCCACTTCCGTCAGCCTGGGGTTCACAGGCCTGGATCCCAGGCGCGGACCTAACACCACTGTCAAGCCGCACTGTGGTGGCACCCCACATAAAATAGAGGAAGATTGGCACAGATGTCAGCTCAGCAACAATCTTCCTCAAGCAAAAAGAGGAAGATTGGCATAGATGTTAGCTCAGGGCCAATCTTCCTCACAAAAAAAAAAAGAAGAAGGTAATGGGGTGGGGAATGATGGGTTTGTTCTATACTTTTATTGTGGTGATGATTAAATGACTATATATTTAACAAAACTCTTAAAATTATACACCGCAAATAATTAGTTTTACTATATATAATTTTTAAATAACTTTTTAAAACTTTTTAAAATTGCATGAACAAGACAGTATTCAACAGACAGAAACGTTATCATTTCTTTTTCTGCTTGAATTTGTATTTCTATTACTCCCCCCCAGAGAATTTTACCCAATGTGATATTTTTATCATTGAAAGTCCTACTCAGCACTGCATCATGCTTCTCGCAACAAATATCTAATTTAAATTTAATTTTTAAAAGGATTTCTTCTGACTCTCAGGCTAAATGTACAAAATCTTTCTCAATTGAGTTGTCACTATATTATTATTTCATACACAATTAATCAAAACATTAATACATTACATAAAAAGTAAAATTTCATTACAAGTGGATTTCTTAATAAAAATGACTCAATTTTCCAGTTAACCCATGTGTCCACTGCCACAAAGATAGAATTTCAGAATCAATTCTGTTTGTTTTTCATTTTAATAGAAGCAAGCACTGAGAACTTGTCCATATAAGGGGGTGGCTAGAACTAGGAGTTTACTAGAATGTCACTTACTTCTTTGAACTACTCTTAAGCTACGTGCCGAGGATCACAGTGATAGTCTCCCAAAAGCAGTTTTAACGTCAACAGATGACAATTCAAATAACTTCTTCAGTATAACTGAAAGTAAAGAATTAGAAACCAGCAACCTTGCAACAGTCATTTGCTTTTTCATTTTCTGAAAACTACACCAAAAATGTTTTCCAGGACTCCTCAAATCGCTAACAAGTATACCTTTCACTCATTCCCTTAGGACCACTTTGTTTAAGCCAAAATACTAAAAGTATTAGAAAAAACTGAAACAATGGTAATCTCAGTATATTTTTACCAATGCAATATTTTTTGACAAAATATTCAATCTCATTGTGTTCCTTTTATGTTTTTGCCAAAACTTTGGACCCATAGATTGAGCTCATTTGATTTACATGAATAAAAGCCAAGTCAATACCAAAGTGATGTAGATCTATGTAATTAATTATCCTTGGTTTTAAAAGTTGTAAAACAAGATGATAAATCAATGTGCTATTTCTGTTTTCTTAATTTATAATAGAAGAAAGCAATAGGAAGCAAAAATTATAAGTTTTTTATGAAGGAAGAAGGATGATCAAAATAACAGTATTCCCTCAGTATGTGTGTGTTTTCAAACTCTGGTGTTCAGCTTTTGGGAAAAAATAAATAAAATTCCACATTTAAAAATCAGAAATAATTTATTAAATAATTTATTAAACATCATGATCTAACTTTTCCTATCCATTAAATGACAGAGAAAAGTATATACTGCTAAAAAAGAAAACTAATCAGTTCAGCAGCTGGTATATAACTTTGTATTTTTATTAGTAGATAATAGAAAATATCAAATATTTATTAAGATGAAATAAGATAAGCAAAGGTGTAATCAATTCATGATTTGATTTGATAATATAGATTTTAAGCACTTTATTGACTAACTCAGAACATTCTGAAATAAATCACACATTTTATCCACATATTTTTTCAAATATATCTTGAATAATTTGGTAGTCCCAGAAAAGATGAAAAGAATTGGTGTCACTAATTGCTTCCACTGGTTAAACGTGCTTTTTCTTCTAGCTGATGAGGCATCCCAGAATGGGTATACGAGAATAGCTGAAAGGAAGTGCTTATGTTAAACGTTTGAAAATAGCCATTTTAGCATTCGGTATTTCTTACACGCTCTCTTTGCCTCTCTCTTCTGGAATTCTCCCTCAACGGAGATTCATTCTTTGATGGCCATCTGGGGATGAAACCGGCAAGATCCATCATTAAGGAATTTTGCCTTCACTCCAACTTCTCCACTCTACAATATATTAGGATCCAAAACATCACAAAACGGGCCAAAACGCCCTTGTCTAACACTACGTTTTAAGAGAAATGTGTCAAAACCAGAGGCAGATTTGTGGTTCTTTGATTAGTCGTTAAAGGAGGTCCCCGGAACTGATGTTTCAAATCATCACTTTATTTGGTGCCTCTGAGGTTACACCCTGGGCAGCCCATCGCTGGGAGACGAAGAGCGCTGCTTGCCTGTGGAAAGTGTGGAAGGTGATTATGGGGGAGGAGAAAAAGCTTGAAGCTGTTGAGAGAATGGTTCAGTCACCTGCTTTTCAGCAGAGAAATCTTAGGAAAAACACATGTGGAAGTAAAGGATCTGGAAATAGATTCCCTCCCCTTACCCTCAGACCTCTTAGAAAGCCCCCATAACTCCAGCCTGAAGATGTTCTAAGATAGCGCTCAGAGGATGCACCCAGTGTCTGTTCCAGAACAAGAAGTCAGCCAATCATTCTAGCAATGCCTTCCCACATTACTGTTTCCTCACAAACCCACTCCTGTTCTCGACACACCTGAGATTCCCATCCTGCCCGATTCAAGGCGTCTCCCTACAGACATCTGGTCCTCCACCCCAACAACCCCTGATGGCCCCACGTCTTTCAAGACTCAGTTTAGAGCCCCTTCATCCATCCTTCCTTCCTATATGGAATAGCAGCCCTACTCTGCCCTATATATACTTTTACCACAGTATTTGTAATACTTTATTTTGTTTGCACATCTGTTCCCCACTTTGGAATTAATGTTTTATTCCTTTATGTATCCTCAGTTCCTAAACTATTATAGAAGCAGAAAAAAATGTCAGTTGAAGGAATGAAACTGAGGCTGACTTGCTGTTTCTCTATTAATGACAGCCTCTTGTTCCAACCCTGTCCAACCTCAGCTTGACCAAGGCCTGACATAACGTAATCAAAATTTGGCCATAGGGTGACCTGGCTGCAAAACTCATTCAACACTGTCGGGTTGTTGTTTGCTAGCCAAGCCACTGAGAGCTGTGCTCAACCCTGACTGCACGTTAAAATCTCCTGGGGAGCTTTTAAAATGCTGATATTCAGGCCTCAACCTAGACCACTAAATCAGAAGCTCTTGAGAGTGGGGCATCAGCATTTTGAAAACTTCCTTGATGATTCTAATAGGCACTAGAGGTTAAGAACTGCTCTCTTAGCAGAAAGGAGGGTTGGGTTTACACTACCTTCAGATGTAGAATTCTCAGTTCAACCCCAGATTCATTTCCTAATCTTCCCAGCAGATGCTGGCTCCCAAACCTCTTCCTGCAAGCGACGTGCACATCCAGCTGGAAGTCAGCCCAGCACTGAAGCCCACCCAAGACACCACATGTCTACACACATAAAAGTTACAAACCAAGTTAAAAACTGTTAAATACAGTACATCCTTTCCTCCTTCTTTGATGCATATAACTTTTGTAACATCAAAATTGAAAACTGTGTGCAAAGCTATGGTTTTTGTATGAGTCAAAGTTAACAACATATCTAAGACAACTGTTTGCACATGTCTGGTTGCACATCTTGATGAGCTGATGATGTTTAGGAGGTTGATACAATAAAGATACACCATAATTAACTATTTATTATACATTTATTCCATAAAATCTACATTTCTTATCCTTTATTTCAGCAAATCACTGTGTTGCTATAATCAAAATTTTTCACAGTGATGCCAAACAAGGCAATTTCAATTTAGGGAAACACTCTGTTAAGATAAGGACCATTAGAATTGTCCATAAAGGGCCGGCCCCATGGCAAAGTGGTTAAGTTCATGCTCTCTGCTTTGGTGGCCCAGAGTTTCGCCAGTTCGGATCCCAGGCACGGACATAGCACCACTCATCAAGCCATGCTGAGGCAGCGTCCCACATAGTACAACTAAAAGGACCTACAACTAGAATATACAACTATGTACTGGGGGACTTTGGAGAGAAGAAGAAAAAAAAACATTGACAATAGATGTTAGCTCAGGGCCAATCTTTAAAAAAAAAATTGCCAATAAAATTCTTAAAGCAATACTTAGATCGGAAATGAACCATGAATTTTACATACCAAGCTCAAACATTGTAATGGGGTCACACAGGGTAAATTAGTGTTCACTGGAAATATAAAATATTTTACTTTCGTTACACAAATTGCTATCACTTATACGGTGATTTTTTAGCTTCTTTTAAAACAACATCTAAATCTATACACCATTTCATAAGTTCTTTTTCTTTTAAGTTTTTCTTGACTGGGTTATTATAAAGAAAACTGAAAATAGCAATGTGTTAGTTTATTTGTTCAATTTCTCTGATTAAGACAATACCTTCACCTAGAGTGGCCAGAAAACAGTCTACAGAAACCAGCTTCCAGATTGTACAGATATGAGTCCTTCTTTATAGTCATGCAAATGTTTTTGTTTCATTGTTCGAATTTCCTTGTATTTTACTGAAATTGTGCTCTTGTTGCATATTTATTATGCAGCTTTTTAAAATTTAGAATAATAATTTTCTCTAAATGTTTAAATACTGTACATTTTTAGAATCTCTTTAAAAGTAAAATAACCAAACTTAAAACAGTTCAGTATTTGGTTGTTTTGGGTTGTTTTTGTAAACCTTTGCTAACATTTACGGCTAGCAAGATTTCATCACAAATAATCAGATGGTGAGAATTCAAAATTTATTTCAGTTTCTGCCAAAGACCAGATTTGCGCTTTTTTTTTTTGAGGATCTTCTATTGTTTTGTTGAAGTCCACTAATGTATTTCATATCTTGTCTAAATTGAATCTAATTGCTTTAACAGCATTTCATTGGAATTCCCATTGTAGAGGTAAGAGTGTTTGTCAAGTCAGATCTGGTATGTATTTCATCAAAATGTTCCACCTTTGGGCAATAACAATATACTATGTTGAAAACAACGTATATAATCTTTGAATTGTCCAAGCAACTGCCATTGCTATCAGCACAGCCGAAGCTATGCATGTCCTTGTTAAAATTCAAACCACAGTTCAGAGAATGCTTCTGTATTTTCAGTCAAACTTCTGGATTGTATATCTTTTTCTTTAACAATCATGGTAGCATCATTGTCATAGGCTTACCCTCAACAATCTTTTAAATCAGTGGCTAAAATTTAAAACTGTGTCTTCAGTTAAGATAAAAGGTGTTTTCACAACAGGTATGAATCCAATAAAATACTCATTAATTTCAAGTTTCTTGTTTTCTTCTGATAGTTTAACAATAACCATCATAAATCTAAGTCATTCAACATGACTTTTGACTCTGCTACAATCTGGCTGAATTGAGTAATATTTGCTTTTTAAATGTTATGTATATTTTTATCATTTTATTATCCATGAATTTAATAACCTCTTTTTAATCGTCCATCCTCAATAACGATCATTTCAGGTTTTTTTTTAATCTCTCTCTCATGTTTGATCATCCTAGCAGCAAAATTTTTTCACTGAAATATATTTGTCATATAACATTGTATGATTTTAAGGTGTACAACAGGTTAATTTGATACATTTATATATTGTAATGTGGTTGCCATTGTCATGATAATTAGCACCTCTATCACATTACATAATTATCTTTTCTTTTTAGTAATTGGAATCACTTAAGTTCTAGTCTCAGCAAGTTTGATGATTATAATACAATATTGTTGTCTATATTCACTACACTGTGCAGTAGGTCTCTAAGGCTTAGTTACTACTTATATTAACTTTGTATCCTTAAACAACATCTAGCAGCAATTTGTAAATCATTTTTATAAAACCCAGATAACTTTCCACTGTTTTCTGTAAAGACTGCACTACTAGTACCATGAAAAGCATCGTTTTGTTTGGCTAAATATTAGACACATAACATTTTTCTTTTAAGAATATCATGCCAATGTTCTGTATTGGTGTTTCCTTGTCTTTGTTGAATTACTATTAATTGTTTGATGCTTATTCACCCATTTTTTTCCTCCAACAATTAATTGTGTGCTTTTTTGTGTGTATACAAGTGACTTCCCTTTCTGGCCATAAATACCCTCTTTAGACAAAACTGACCTTCAAGATTGGTTGTACTTGATACAGAATTAACAAAATACTGTCTTTGAACTTAGTATATAAAATCCAGTTTCTACAAGTTCTTTCTCCAGCAGGAAGAATTTTGGTATAAAATGAAATATTAAATTTTCTGCCATGTTCATCCAAGATTTATAATCATTCGTTTGCAAGGGACTGTGTTTTAAGGAAATATTCTCCTGTTGTGAGAAGGGTATGATGGGCCATTTATCAGACCCAGGCTCCCACAAGCACAGTGAAACTCCCGAGTTTTCTGTTTCATCATTCTCTTCCCACAAGGCTAATTTTATCAATGTAATTTTCTTTGTGTCTCCTAGGCAGTCAAAAGCTGCATCTGTGGCTTCTAAGTTGTGAATTCGACATGATTAATTATTTTTACATTCTCATTGTTTTGACCACTAATTAAATCTTCAATAAGTAAATAATTTGTAAGGTCCTGTGTAAAAATTTTATATGGGATGGTCTAACAAAAGCCTACTTGCTTTTATTATCTCTGCAGTTTTTAAAGATTTAAGCAGATCACCCCTTTGACAATTTTCTGTTTCTTTTCAGCTTCTGAGTTTTACTCTCCTATTTTATATTTTTATCACAGTCTTGACTTGTATTCATTCTCAGCGATGAAAAGATTCATATAAAATGTGATTCTATTCACAATTTGCCTAAGCTGAATATATTTTATCAAAAATGTAAAAAAACAAAAAAAATAAAATTTTGTTCACACAGTTTAAATTTATGTTAATATTTTTAATATTCAAAATAACTTTTAAAATTGTGGCAAAATACAAATTATAATTAATGAATATAAAATTTAAATAATGGCGACATTTTAATTTGATTTTCTGAAAATATAATTTGATTATATTTAGCATTTTTATAGACTAAAACATCCTTTATAATATAATAAAGCATTACAATTCTAGCATCCAAAATCTATCTGGTTGCTTGCTAATACACAGAATGGGCGTATGCCTCACACATATTACATTCGGATGTACATATATACAAATCTAAGATTGATATGAATTGTTTAGTGTCACAAAATGTTCCTCAGTCACTGGATATTCGCAATTGTTGCAAATAACAATATCCTACTAATTCCTGAATGCCTCCAACAGCAGAAATTGAAAATTGAAGAGAAGCAAGAAAATGGATACTTAGCACTTCTGGAAACTTATATTTGGTAAGAATTGCTAGCATTTATGCTATGTGAGATGAATGTTTTCACAAGTTAGTCAGTTTTTTCCCTCCCTAAGGGCTCTGTCACCAAAGTCCTCCTTGTACTTCAAAGCAGCATCCTTCTCTGGTAGTGGTGGCAACACAGCCCCTACACCTTCCAAGGATATGCCATTAGGGAGAAATGGAGAAGCACTTGCTGGATCCTGAATGGTGTCAGAGAGTGAAAGTCTGCAGTTGCAGGTCACACCTGCAAGTACTGGGAGCCACACCCGACTGACATCTTTCTGTGTATTTGTAACATGCAGGACTCCAGTGGTCTCCACCTCCTCCACAAGAAAGGCACTTGCTACTGAGCCCCAGAGAGCCCCTATCTGAGCTTCATCCTGCCACACCCCACCACGGCATGCTTCAAGACACCCCTCGGGGAGTCTATGGAGCCACCCCCAAATCCTCCCCTATCCTGGGCCTGACTCCCTCCGCCCTGTTCACTTTGCCTGGAGAAGACTCACTCTTCGATATTCAAGAAATTGCCACTTTACCAAGGTTGTCCTCTGGCATTTCTGCCTAATGGCACTAGCCCAAGCAACACACCCAGGCGGATACCCAGACAGCTAACAATGTGACAACTCTTCAAACCAAATTTTTTTTTTTTAATATTTGAAAGCAATGTATAGCAGAGGGGGCTGGCTAATTGCTGGAACTCTATAGTCCTGCAGCCTGGGTGGGCGTTCCAGCTCTGACACAAGTCGTACGGCCTGAAGTCAAGTTACTTGTGCTTTCTGAACCTTAATTTTCTCCTCTGTAATACAGGAGTAATAATACCTTCCTCACAGCATTGTTGTGGGTCATAAATGCAATGACACATATAAAGTTCCTGGCACATAGTAAGCACTCCATAGCTACTCTTTTCATTATCTAACATTTGGCTACATGTTTAGGAACAACATTATTTTACATTAATAAAAACATTAAACCTCTTTCTTCAAGCTTAAGACATGATATACATCACAGGCAATTCTCCAAACCAAACAATTTATTGGGGGAGGACAGAGTGTATTAAGGCACTTTTAATTTGCATGACAAAGTCAGTCATTTGTAACTAGCAAATTTATTGGACCAGCTTGTCTCAGAACTGTAGCAACTGTAAAATTCAGCATCAAGCATCTGTCAACATCTAGACTCAGGGTTAAACGTGCCATGCAAATAAAATGTTATATTTGCATGTGTAGGAACCTGAGTGTGACATTGTGATTTATAATAAGAAATATGTATTTTGTCTTTGTCGTCATTCCTGACACAGAGCTCCTAAAACCCTTGGAACTTCCTAAATGATAAGACCAATAAAGCTGCTTTGATATTCATCACTAACCCCTTTCAACCACACCAGAGTTTATGTTAATAAGGCGACTTTTGGAAAGCAGCTAAGGATGGGGGCTGGCTGCCATGGGAACCAAACAAGTGATTGGAGCGTTAGAAACTTCACTCCCACCCTCTTAATCCCCAGGGAGAGAAGGGGGCTGGAGATTGAGTTCAATCACCAATGGTCAAATGATTTAATCAATCATGCCTATGTAATGAGGCCTCCATAAAAACCCAAAATGACACGGTTCGGAGAGCTTCTGGGTTGGTGAGCATGTAGAGATTGGGGAAGAGTGTTATGCTCAGAGAAGACATGGAAGCTCTGTATGTCTTCCCACATGCCTTGCCCTAGGCATCTCTTCCATCTGACTGTTCGTGACTTAAACTCTTTTATAATAACTGGTAATCTAATAAGTAGGATCTTTCTCTGAGTTCTGTGAGCCACTCTAGCAAATTAACCGAATCCAAGCAAGGGTTGGGACCAATAACTAGTCAGAAGTACAGGTGACAACCTGGACCTGCAATTGGTATCTGAAGTGGGGGAGTAGGAGGTAGTCCTGTAGGACTGAGCCCTTAACCTGTGAGATCTGACACTCTCTCCAGGTAGAGAGTGTCAGAATTGAGTTGAATGGTAAGACATCCAGCTGGTGCTGGAGAATTGGTGGTGTGGGGAAAAGGACCCACACATTGGAAATGACAGCAGAATTATACCAAGTTAACTGGCACCATATTTCTGATGTAGTCCACCAATGTCTGCATGACCTCTGTAGACTGGCGCTCAAACTGGCCTAGATGCCAGCTCCTCACCCTGCCTTGGTATCTGGTTTCTCTCACGGCCCCTGCCCTCTGCAGCCACTACCCACAACCATGGGGTTGGCATCAAACACATCAGCACCCTCCAAAATCCCATGCCCTTCTGGGACCTGTCACTAAACTCCTGTTTCTAGTGCCTCCAGTCTGGGTGTGGTGAGGCTGGTTGTTGTTTTTTCCAGACCTACTCTGAAACAACTGAAAACATATCCTTACAGGTTTGCCATATCAAAATACCTTAAACATACAGGAACACTCAAACTTGCCTCCATGACAAGGGAGCCTTATTCCCCCAGCAAGCCACGGGTCCCAGTGCTGGGATCTGTCTCCATAGGCCACCAAATAGGTCAGTCTCACCCATTTAGTGAAACAAAAACCAGTCAAGCCAGTTGTTTAGCATCATGTGGACCAGGTACAAATAAACTAGAAAACAGATGATGCCCCAAAAAACAAGAGGTTTCACGTTTGCATAAGCTGTGGGTCCTGTTCTGTGCCTGTCATCTGTGAGGGACTTGGACATGTTACAAGCTCTAGGTAGTCTGACCAGTTTCCCTCATCAAGATTATAATGATTTTCAACCAAAGAAGCCCTTCAAAGTCTTGAGAATGGTCACCCAATATGAAGAGATTCTTTCTGTGTGATGATCTGGGAAGAAATTATCAATTTCTTCATTTTGCCCCACATTTAGAGCCTAAAAGGAGATCTTTTGTTGGATATTTTATGATGAAAGGACACTAGGTAAAGAATGTTCTCCGATACGTTAACATGCAAACCCCAGACACCAGGAGCAGTATTGCACACAGTTTTCCCCGTGTTCCTCTAACTACTGAAGGAAGCCCTAATCCATATGGTCCTATTGTCCATCCATGGCCTTTGTCCATTGTTGGTCTCCTTTCTCCTTCTCTCTGTTCCCCTCACTTAGTACCAGACATCGCTCCTCCAAATGATAGACATGGGTTATAAATTTTCGTGTTGTTTCTTTGAAAAAGATTAAATTATATTTCTCCTTATTGTAAGTGTAAAAAAACAATTTGAGTACAACTTATCAATATTTCCTCCTGAATTGCTGTTCTTGTGTACTGTTTTTTTTAATAGGTTATCATGTTCCAAGAGGAAATACTGTCCACAATCATAAATTCACCTTAGGCTCAATTTACTCCTCCCATATTTATTTTAGAGGATTTTAAACAAGAGACATAACTTTCTGCCTGTTAATTTCCCTCCTTTTAAAAAAATTGTATTTAGTCCGAGTTTTGTCTTCTAAACCTCCATATTCTAAACACACATCCAACTGCCTACACTGAATATTACATGTACTCCCCCTCTCGTTTTTGAGTGTCTCCTTCAAAAAGAAAATCTTACCAAGACTATAAAATCATATGACCACAAGGTTTAAATCTAGTGATTTGGAACTAGCATAAAACTGCTATTCAAACAGACTGTACAGAGCGGGCCTCAATCTTCTCAGATTTACAGGGGTCAGATTCATGGTCACTTACAGACAGTCTCGAAGAGTCTCTCCTGCTCACACTCTCACTTGTTCTGAGTCCCTCTCACAGGCAGAGGCAGCAGGAATTTGCCTGCCTGGGAAGAAACGGAGAGCAGAGAAATTACTGAACCGGGAGAAGGAAATGGAAGGACAGCAAAAAGGGAGCTGTCCCCATCCGGCGAAGACCGATGTCTGGCCCAGGGTGAGAACCAGCTGAGGAAAGATGCCACCCCGCTATCTGCTCCACAGCCACAAATTCCACCACACATGCACAACCACGCCCAGACACACATGCCATACCCTACCTGTAGACACCACACTCGCCATACACACACCATGAACACACAACACACTCTCTGTTTACAGACACCGCACACACACTCCACCCACCACATGCACACACGCACCCTTACCCTGCCCATACACACTATACACAAACACCACGCATACACAACACACACCATATACAGATACCACACACACATTCCACCTACCACATACACACACACACACCCCATACCCTGCCTATACACACCACACTCACCACAAACACATCATGCACACATAACACACACACCATAAGCACTCACACAAAGAGTTAGCTGCGGACCCCTACTCCTTAGTTCCTATTTTTGAGCTTGGATATGGAAATTGCTGAGGAGGGAGTTGGGGGTGGCCAGTGAATAAGAAAACAGAAACATGCTTTGTATGGGGTCCCTTGGGAACTCACAAGATGTCTTTTTAGGCCTGGACTGGTTTTCTGTTGTGTGTGGGGAGGAAGAGCTGGGATGATGCCTGGGGATGCAGGCCTCAAGGAGGAAGTTCCTAGGGAGGGTAGAAACCAAGAAAGGGGAGTCGAGGGGGGAGGATGGCAAAGGGTGGAGAGCCAATGAGCAGACTCAGGACCCCAGGGTCGGAAGGATCTACGGGTTCTGCTCTGGACTGGGAGGCCCTTTACCTAAACTCAGAGAGCCACCCTGGACCCAAAGGAGATTCACTGCCTGGACTGGCCAGAGCTGACCACAACCGTGGGGTGGTGGAGGGGGGGCAGTGAAGGCTGAACCCTGTGCTCTGTGTGCAGGGGAGAAGGAGCTAGCTCAACCCCAGCCGGGCAGCCACCATCCCCCCTCTGCAGCCACAGCCACAAACATCCCACAAATGACCGTTTCAATGAGAGCTTTTTAACACTTGGGCTCTCAAACCTTAAGAAATTCTCCACCCTTCAATTTCTAAAAGTAAATCTCATTCTGGCATTTTATAGAAGGTCAAGAAGCTTGACACCTACATCAGAGACATGCAGCTTTTCTTCCCTCCTCTTCCTTTTGAAATCATATCCAAACCCCAGTGGTTTCACTGCCTGGGAGAATGCTGTGCCACACGCAACATCTGTAAGCAGTTAATTTTCCAAATGGGAGACGGTCACCACAGATGCAGACCTTTTAAAAATAAACATGAGAAAAATATTACTCCGGCAAAAAAGAAAGCCTAGAATCCATGTGAGTGGGTGGGAGGTGGCTGGTGCTAAGACAGGATCCAGTTTGCGTAGATCAAAGCCGCATCCTAGCCTGCTCGGCTGTGCAAAAGCAAGAGAATTGGAACCACAGAACTCCAGTGCAAAAGGGGACCTTTGGGGGGTATTCCAGCCTCGGTGCAGATGGGGAAATTAGGCACGGGGCAGGACATGAGAGCTTCTCTGTGTCAGGACAGAGACTCAGACCAAGAGTTTTTCACACTGTTATAAGCTCATTTTTATTTGAATATTTTAGCCTTTTCCTTTTTACGAAAATAAAAGGCTTCTGACTTTTAAGTATTGCCTTTAGCCCCTACTTGGGGCCCATTTGGGGTGGGAGGGGGACTCCTATTCTGCCCTCCTGAGAGTGGGTGCTCCCCCGCCTCCCCAACACACACCCCTCACCATGCCCTGCAGCTGGATGGTAAACAGTGAAAAGCCAGGACCCTGCAGTGGCTGAGGCAGGGGCGAGACAGACAAACTGACCGATGCCCAAGATGTGGAACTCCACTGGGGCAGCTGCTCTTTATCCACCTTACGGAATGAGGCGGCCGAGCTCAAGGGCCCCCTGCTCTGAGACTGAAGACAGCCGGCTCATCGTGACTAGCACAAGTTAGAGGGAGTTCGGGACAGGGCAGGCCGGAGATCCAGCTGCACCCACATCCTACCACAGTCTTCCTTCTCCTCCCCAACACAAATTTGGTGCCTCTGACCAGGAGTAAAACGAGGCTTGGAGTAAATCCCCAACAGGAGACTGGCACAGACTAGGCATTCAGTACATTGCAGTTCTTTAGGGTTAGAGTGGAATGGAGGATATTTGAAAGACAAACGATACATTTAAAGAAATATATTGCTCCATACCAGGTGAACCCCTGGACAGTGCTAACTTGTCACGCTATGAAATCCCATCAAAGCCTTATTGTTAATCTATCTCAGCCCTACAGGATGGTTTTCTGCAGCGAGGTTTACAAAAACAAAGCTGAGTTCTGCCAAAAGAAAAAGGGAAGGGAATCGATGAAAGAAGAGGATAGAAGGAAAGAACTGTGGGCAGGTGAGCATAAGGAGTGGGGGCCCCAGGGAGAGAAGGTTCCCATCTGGGGAAGAAGTGGAAAAGCATGGAGGTGGGCACAGTGGAGGAGATCCCAGAGATGGTGGCCACCAGGGGGCGCTGCTGCCCCATTAACAGCCCTGGGGCAGGCAGAGACTCAACGGGAAAAAGGTTCTCAGAACCTCAAGTGGGCTTCACTCCCTCCCTCATGCCCTCTAACTCCCAGACTCTTCCTTAAGGCTTAAGAGCTCCTCTCTTGGGCCCCTAGTGGTTGTATCAGAGGACACCAGAGGGACCCTCCCCTGTGAACCTCTTCCTGAGAGTGACAACAGTAGCCTGGCCAGGCAGCCATGGGCATGCTGGAGGCACTGGGGGAAGTGAAGAAGCCCCCAAAATTTGCAGCCCAACTCTGTTCCCCATGTTTGAAGCCAGGTGCTGTGTGGGTGGGGGAGGAAGGCACCTCTGACTGCAGGTTGCTGATGGGGTTGGCACAGGCAGAGGACCTGGCTGATTGCCAGGGTCCTCTTTGCATGCTCCAAAGTTCTGTATTCCCCAGCACATCCAGGAGGGAAGTGCTCACCCTGGCTCTCCTTATCAAATGGGAAACTCTGAGAGAACTGAAAAGGTAAGCCAGAGCATCAGGTGTCCACCCACAGTGAACCCCAGAGGAGAGGCAGAGGGACACACTGTGGCCAGCCGTTGCTGGGATTTACACTTAAGAGCACAGAATCTGAGCCCGGGCATTGCATGCTCCTAGGGCCATTTGCAGCAACCCCTGTTCCCCTCTGTCTGAGGCCCAGCACCTGTTGTCTAGAATCAGCACTTATTCGCCTCTGGGCAGACATCCTGACAAATTCTATACCCTCCTTGGCTTCTCCGTTTTCAGTTCTGCTCCTCAGACACCAAAAGCTCTCATCTCTACAACCTTCCTCATATTACCTTTTCCAAGATTATGGCTTAGCAGATATTAGTTACAGTTCAGGTCCATTGATGTCTCTTGAGAAGATTTTAGGGAGACCTGGCCCTCCCAAGTCTAAATCACATCTCAAGATGGTTCCTCCACAAACTCAGACATTCTTGCAAAAGGCATTTGTTGATCTGCCCTTGCTTTTCTAGGGGCATGAAAGAGGCAGGCTTAAAGAACCAAGTGTGTTGGGACTCTGTGTTAATTGTTCTAGGCTCTGAGTCCACTCTTGTGACAGTGCTGAGCCACACAAGACAAACTCAGGTGTGGTTCTTGCAGGCGACAACTAACGGTCTGGCCCCACTGAGACAATCGGAAACACCAGCAGAGTCCAGGCACGGGTGGAACCCTGAGCTGTCCCATGGGATCTCGTCCAGCAGGCTGCTGCACCTTGGGGAGGCCCCCAGCCTCAAACCAAGGCTCAAGTAAGAGACGCATGGTCTGGATCACTAGACAAGACTATGGTCAGATCGTGGATTTGGGAATCACTGCCGACGCCACTGGGGGATGGGGATGTAATGGGGAAATTCTGGAAGTTGAGGGCTGCCCAGCAGTCGGGCTGCCTCTGACACACCCAATCCTCATTTGGATTTGAGCAAAGGAGACTTGAGAGCAGGAGGAAGGCACCCAGGAGCCTGTGAGTCGTGCCTAAGCCTCTAGATCCCACATCTGAAGAACACGAGTTACTTCAGCTTTGAGCAGTGGTAGCACCGTCGCCTCTGAGGTTTAACCAAGGCACGATTGTTACTGATTGAAAACATGAGACCGAATTCCAGCCCTCTCCTCTCTCCAGTGGCAGACTGAGGCTCCACATCCATTTCCTGCCTTGGTCAGAATTGGCTGCAGAATGGGACATGCCTGCCGGTGGCTCCAGCTGAGAGAGGCTGAGGAGGATAAAGGCAGAGACAGAGGGGGATGCTGAGGGGAATGAAGCATGGACCTGAAGAGATGATGCCCCCTCCCATGCCATCCTGGTCCTCCCAGAACCCCAGGCACATGCTGAGGGAGGGTGTAGGAGGTCACTGGTATAAGTCCATCTTGTGGCAGAGAAGCTATGATGCCGTGGTACTCCAGGGACAGCCTGGCTACCCAGCTACTTCCCACAGGAAGACAGGCTGTCCTTTCACAACCACTTTCCCCCAGCCCTGAAGATGGTCAGCCCTACCGCTCAGAGAAAATCAAAGATACACAGGGTTTCATTAGAGGGATCCTAGCACGTGTCAGGTTTAACCAAAGCCCCTATATTTTATAATCAGGGTTCAGAGAGGTTAAGCAACCTCACAGAGCTAGATCTAGTCTGCAACTCTTCACTCTTGACTCCTAACTGAGTGCTCCTTTTCTGACACCAGAATTTTCCAGAAAGTCCTTGAAAGAGGTCAAGAAATAAGCAGCTCTGATAAAATTATCAAAAATTAGTATCAAAGTTCTGATAGGTGAGTAGCCAATGTGGCTGATTTCAAATAAACACCCCACCCCATCATTTCATTCAGCCTAGTCCTGGAGGTCCTGCCTCACAGAGAACCATTGCCCACACATTGCTGTTTCAATCCCCTCCTCCAGGAAATGAAGCCACATCCCTCCCTCAGAGGGACGCCTTGAGGTGGCCACGGTAAGACATACATGCAGTAGTGTCTCACCAATCCTGAAATCACTTCTCCAGCTTACAATCAAGAACAAGCCTGTAGAAAAGGCCCCCAAACAGCCCATGTAGACATCACAAAGTCTGGTCCAAAGTTCATGCCACTTGCTCACTGAAAAGCCCCTACGACTCATTCAGATTCTTTTAACTCTTGTTTCACAAATAGTTCTAACAGGCTGACCTTCCAGGTTTTTGTTTCTTTTGTTTTTGTTATTATTATTACACTTTTTTTTTTTAACCCATGGAATATTAGTAGCCGCAAACAAATCAGAAAACCGTGCTGACCTGCTGGTGATAGATGTACTGAGAAGTGCAAAAGTGATCATTAAAGTAGGACATGGGGTAGTAAAAACCACACAAATAGGAGTCCCCAGAGCATTGAAACCTGGAATCATTCAGTAGAGGACTAAATGGCCATGTACGTTTCAATAGACCTGAAGGTATTACCGTGTGCCTGAATTATCAAAAAAAAAAAAGGTCTTCCACCCATCTTTTGATTCCAAGAATCATGTCCTAGCCTCATCCAGTTCAAAGGATTTTTACTTCCATAAGTCCATATGTTGTTTTCAACATTAAGAATGAGACTCCCGTGCTTGGGAACCAGGCCCCTGTGTTAACACTTGCTCTTCAGACACACTTACATGCAACAGACAGATACACTCAGCATTCCCACCCCTTTAACAGATAAGAATATGACTGTATGTTAGCGTGAGGATTCTTCAGAGATGGTGCACAGAAACAGTGCACGCAGGATATTGGAGGAATGTCTCAAACCCTTGAGAACAAACAGTTTCCAAGCTCCCATAAGCAGTTTGGAAGCTTCTATTTATCTACAAATAACCGACATACTCCAGATAATCTTTCTTCCTTGTTTATTAAACGAGGCCCCAAGAGCCCCTCTAGGCCACTGTTGAGTGATTGGATGAATGGATGGATGGGGGATAAATAAATAAACCTGATGACGTAGCTGGAGTTATTTGAAAATAACAAATCACCTTTCTTTAAATACAGCCCGAGGCAGACTTTCACTGATTCACAATTTCTCCTAATGAAGCTGCGTCAGTAAGACCTGACTGTATTCATATTTATATGTTTTGGATCATTTTTGCTGCTTATAGTCTAGGATGACATCCAACATTTATACAAAAAGTCAAGAATCCATCCATTTAGAAGTGTCTAAGTATCCAGACGGCTGGCATCAATAGATAGAAGCATTGTGTATCCATTCATTCGACCAATATTTATTAAGTGTCTGCTCCATGCCCGGCTTTCACCTAAGCCCTGAAAACCCCAAACTGAGTAAGACTGATTATTCAGTCAACTTCACAAAACCACATCATCTTGAAGCAGAAGGAAGAAAGCGACGGTGCGTGTAACCTGCTCCGTGCCTAGTGCTGTTTTAGGCACCTTCATATGATACCACTTTTAGTTTCATGACAACCCTCAAAAGTAGGTATAACCCTTAAACAGATGAAGAAACTGAAACTCAGAGAGGTCAGTAACTTGTTCAAGCCACACAACTAGCAAGGGTCAGAGAGAGAACTGCATCCTATTACTCTGAGCCCAAGGGAAGAGCCTGTGAGGGGAGGCACAGAGCAGACTTGACTGACTCTTCTGCCCTTTGCTGCATCCTCTGAGGAAAATGACAAGCTCTTCTGAGCCTCAGTTTCTTCATCTATCTCATGGGACCACAATACCTCTCTCAGAAGTCAGTTATAAGAATCAAAGGAAATAAAATATTGTGGAGCCTCCTGGCTTTGGATTCAACACACATTAGATACTTGGCAAATGTTTATCACATGGGTGGGTACAGTCTCCTTGCCCACTCTCACCTCCCACCCCTGGAGGTCCTCTATGCCAGCGTCCACTGACAGTGAGCATCCCCAAACACTCCCAGCAGCAGGCAGCTCACAACTTCCTGAAGCGCTCTGTTCTGGACTTGGAAGACCTCACTCACTCAGCATCCCCATATGCCCAGACCACTCAAGTGTGTAGAGGACAGGAGAAGACGACACAGGCCTCCCCAGGAGGTGACAGTTTGGCTCTGGAGACAAGGCCTGTCCACAGGAAGTATCAGTCAACTCTCCAAGATGTATCATCTTCATGAACAAGAATGGGAGGCAGTGGAGGCGTGGCAGACTCTCCCTTCCTCCCTCAGCCTCAACTCTCTCCATCCCAAGGAGCTCAGCTGGCCCTCATGCCAAACTCATCGGACACGCGTGGCCAGGCCTCCCCCTGGATCCCGATGCTCACAGAACTGACTCTTTGTTTGCCCATCTCCCTCTCCCGCCTACTCAGTCCCCTTTTGATCCATTGTCCCATGTGACACCTAAGCCAGCCAGGTGTCTCCCGGTCTCGTGAGAGACTAGTCTTGCTCTAACGTTTTAAATCTAAACTACCGTGAAAAAAATAATAATGATTAAAAGGACAGTTTTGTAACTATGTGAAACCAAAGTCGGAGGGAGCAAAGTGCCCTACGTTCCAGCGCTCTAATTGGCTGTCCCTGAAGTGTAGGTGTTAAAAGTTCAAGCTCTTAAGTCTGGCCTTTTGGATTATAGTCCAGCTTGACTGCTTCTGACTTGTCAACCTGGACAAGTTAGTGAGCCTCATTAAGGGTTGATTTTCTCATCTGTAAAATAGTTCCTCCCTTAAAGGCTTGTAGTAAAGAACAGAGGTCAGCAAACTATGGCCCATGGGCCAAATCTGGCTTGCTGCCTTGTTTTTATAAACGCCTGTGAGCTAAGAATGGCTTTTACATTTTAAATGGTTGGAAAAAATCAAAAGAAGAATATTTTGTGACATGAGAACCATATGAAATTCAAATTTCAGTGTCCATAAATAAAGTTTTATTGGAACATAGCCATGAACATTGGTTTACATATTGCCTATGTCTGCTTTTCTGCTACAACACCAAAATTGAATAGTTGCCACAGAGACGTTATAGCCCACAAGCCTTCAATATTTACTATCTGGCTCTTTACAAAAAATGCTCGCCAATCCCTGGTAGAGAAAATTAAAGAACGCTTGGAAATGCCTGCCACAGAAAATACCCAAAAAATGTCAGCAATCATTTTCTCTTATTACCATCTAGCTCCCATTTGCTTTTGGAGATACATTCCCAAGTAATTACAAAGGTTTTCTAAATTACTTTTTAAATCACTGCATAATATACGTTCCCCTGTAGAATATATGGTTGTATCTAGCTAGTTCTAACTGGCATTATCCACAGAACGCATTGCCCTGACTTCACAGAAAGACAATGGGAGCGAGGTCCCATCCTCTCAGATGTCATCCTCCGGACTTCGCCTTACTGGAACACACAGTGGAAGGACCTGGAATGCAAGCAAATAATAACAAAGTCTCCAGATTTCCTTGTATCACAGAACATTCAAGGATAAAGGGCCAAACCCTCCTCAGGGTGAGAAACCATCTGAGCCAAACCCCCCTGTTTTACAGATGAGGAATCTGGAGTGGATGAAGTTAAGGGACTTAGCCAAGAGCACCTGGCCTCTATTGACCAACCCCCCATCTTGGTGTGTCTCCTGCATGTGCTGTTCTCACTAGCCTTCCTGATGCGCACACTTCCTTTCCCTTTGATGTTAAATTATTGGCTCAAATGACGTGTCCCAACTATCATGTGATGTGACCTTGAAAAACCATTTATGTGCAGGTCCGAGTTTATTAGATGTTAATAACCTTGAAAGCAAATCAAATCCATTTTTTTAAATTGAGGTATAATTGACATATAACATTATATTGGTTTCAGGTGTACAACATTCTGATTCAATATGTGTATATATTGTAAAACGATGACCACAGTAAGTCTAGTTAAGCTCACTCCCCATACGTGGTTATAAACATTTTTTTTCCTGTGATGAGAACTTTTATGATTTAGTCTCTCAGCATCTTTCAAATATGCAATACAATATTATCAACTATAGCGCCATGCTGTACATTACATCCCCCTGACATATATTTTATAACTGGAAGTTTGTGCCTTTTGAATCCCTTCACCCATTTCACTAACCCCTCAACCCCCTCAAAGCCATTTTTAAAACAAAAGAGCATCTACTCTGCCCCAACGTCCATTCCCGAGTAAATACAGGCTCTTTAATGTCCCTAATCAAGATCTGCCCATGTTTAGCCAACCTCCTCAGAGGCTCCTGGCACCAGCCTCAGGCAACCGCCTGTGGAGGCTCCCTCAAACAGGTGAGAAAAACGAGAAGGCCCTGCCCGGAGCGGTGGGTCTCAGCCCTCACAGCCTGCCCTTCATACAGCAGGACAGAAAAGGCATTCACTTCCCTCCTCCATGTCATGATACCAACCGAAATTACCTTTAAATGAGGAAGAAAGTCATTATTTAATCAATAGGATTGCGTCAATTGAGGAAAATTTGTCTCCAGTGTAAACAAGCGGAACGTCTTTGCGCTCTATGAAAACAAGGTTAAATTACTTGCAGATCCGGGCGACGGGAGAGATGTAGGAAGTGAACCTGAAGCCTGACACATTCAAGGTCTGGGAACCGAAAATAATGGTAATTGTTCTGATTTTTCCAGCTGAATCCAGCACAGAGATGGGCACGCCTCCTTGCAGAACCGAGGATTCTCGGGCCTTACTCTTTGTTTATGAGAAGGAGGAAGGAGAAGAATCAAAGAGAGAGAGAGCCACAAACAAATGTTAAAGGGAAGCTAGGCTGGCGGGTCCCTCCCAGGCTGGCCACGGTCAGGACCCGCAGGGGGCTAATGTTGGGGACAGGGAGTGGTATTAAAATGAGGAATGATCAGGTGTCAGAAGTCCAGTGCTTCCCGCTCACAGCCTTTCTTTCGCTCCAGCAGTTCCATTCAGCAGATCATATTGAGAATAAATTACTACACTGGTAGCTAACGTGTGTGGAGTCTCCACTCTGTGCCAGGAGTGCTGAGCACGGTGTGCACTGTGCTATTCAATGTTCAGCCACAACAGCCTGTGAAGGTAGCTCACACGGACAGGCCCATTTCACAGAGGAGAAAGGAGGCAGTCAAGTCTGGAGAATGGCGGGCAGTTCCACCTGGTTCTGAGGCCCATCAGCCTAACTGCCCAGTCTCAGGGCCCCATCCGTGAGCTGGGTGCTCCTCCCTGTGCTGCCACAGGGGTCAATACAAGCGAGACCTGCCCTCTGGACGTGCCCACAGCCACAGGGAGAGGGGGGCAGAGCACTTACTCTTGTTTAGGGAGGGGCTCAGCTTGTCCGGGGACCTTGGCTGAGCAGCCTTCGTGCCTGCTTCTCTCCCCGTCCCCCTTCCCCATCCACGTTGACTCCTTTGGACACCTGAGAGGGAGCCTCCAGGCAGTGAATGTGATTTCTGTCACGGCTATAAAGGCAGATGGGTCTAAAGTCTAGGGTCTAAGCTCTCTGCTTCCTGACGGAACTTCTTGGCGAGAATCTGTCCTCTGGGTTCTTTTCACCTACTCAGGAGACTATGCCAGCAGCAGAGTGAAAGTCACCGAAACGCTCCCTTCAGGACACAGGGAACCGTAACCAAACAAGTTTTAGTTCTGAACTCTTTCAAAGCCAGATTCCATCACTTTTGTGGCACATTCCAGCTAAGGTCCATTCCCCATCTCGTCTCCTCCTCTGCTCCAACCCACCCCTCACCCAGCTCCAATTCTGAAGTGTCTGGATGCGTGGTTTATAACTGACAGTCCTTCTACGACCATATCCCTTACATGTCCATCAAGAAAATACAGTCACCACATGCCTAGGCCCTGGGTCACTCACCCCAGCAGGGATGTGACATGGGCTAGGTAAAGGGGCCTCCCAACCTCCTCCGGGAGAGGCTGTGGCCTGCTGGCCCAGTCGTGTGATGTGGCAGCCTGGCCAAGAGAGTAAGAGGCTGGCCTGCTGAGAAGAATTTCACATTTACAAAAGAGAAAAGTGAAATGAAACGTATTTGACCCGGGAAGAAATAGAAGACCGCTCAAGTTGCCAAAGTGACAAATTAGACAGGGAGGCAGAGCAAATGTGAACTCCTGGGGAGCCAGTCAGAAGGAGCCCAGACGGAACAGACTAGGCCGGGAGTGAAGGGAGGATGGAGACGGGAGATTCATCCGAATCCGGGCGAGAGACCAATGAGAACGCTCCCCAGAGCTAGACACAGTCCGCCCTTTGTGCCGGTATTTATCTAACTCGTCAATTTTATAGCCACATTACCTTCCGAGGCGGCAGGAAAGCAGATATTGGTGCCGTCAGGAGGCCTGGCTGTGGTTTGCGGGGCATAATGACAGATGCCAAATACAAAGAGGAGGGGAGAGGGCAGTTGGGAGACCACAAAAGAGCCTTTATAATTATGCCTCTGCCTCCCCCGGGAGTCCGCCCGCCTGCTGCGCGGCGGAGGTGCCCGGCCGGCTTCGGGGGTGCTGTCTTCCCCGGATGTGCGGGACAGCTGCCCAGCACGCGTCTATTAATAACCGTGCAGGGACTTGAAGGGACCTATTACGTCGCCGCCTCTCTTCTCCAGGCTAAATAGCGGCAATCCCTTTAACCTTTCTTCATGGGCCTGATTTTCCATCCCTTTAATCATCCCTGTCACTTTCTGCTGGATGGGCTCCACTCTCACCACATCCCTCCCCCGGGGGGAGACTCAGCCAGCTTGAACAGCGGGCCTGCGAGCTGCTCCGTTCCCGCCGTGCTGCTGCTCCGCGCGGGGCTGCGCTGCCTCCGCGGGGCCCGGCAGCCCCCCAAGGCTGAGTGATTGCGATTTATGACCCACTTGGAGCTCTTCCTTCCTCCCACTTGGATGTTCCCCGTGACCAGAAAGTCACTAAAATCCAGAGTCTCCTCTGAGCTGCTTCTCACCGTTTTTCTTCCCCTCCATTTTCACTACCCCACCCACACCAGGGTCCAGAGCCCAGCCTATCAGGTGGACCCTGAGAACAGGCCCCCAGCCAGCTTTGCTGGGGCCAGCTTACCCCTGCAAAACACTTAAAAGCGAGCTTTGAGAATAATTTTTTTAAATCCAATGTCTTTTTTTTTTTGAGAAGATTCACCCTTATCCAAGAAGATTCACATCTGTGCCAATCTTCCTCTCTTTTGTATGTGGGCCACCGCCACAGCATGGCCTGTGACAAGCATTAGAGGTTGACCCCAGGATCCAAACCCAGGCCTCAGAAGGAGCCTGCAGAACTCAACCAGTAGGCTACAGGGCTGGCCTCTCAAATGTGGTTTCTATCACCTCCTGCCCATATGTAAGAGCCCTTAGTAGCTCCCTGGTGCTTTATGTTATAGCAAATGTCAACACTCTCCACATTCTGGGTCCAGAGTGCTCTTTCCCAGCTCCTCTCTGCTTATGTCCAGATCCTCATTAAAAAAGCTTTCTCTAATCTCTTTCTCACTCTGTCCACACCTTTACCAGCCACCCATCCCCACACCATTTGTTAGATTCTGTCTTGGGTGTATTGATATACATATATGGGTTACAGTTCTTTGACAGCAAACAGCAGAAACCAACTCTGACCGGTTTAAGGAACAGGAAGGGACAGGTTGGAAATGAAAGGCATGGTTTGCAGAATTAGAAGAAAAGCTGAGGCACAAGCCTAGGAAAGGACAGAACAGCACTGCTCTGAAGGTCTTTCTAGGATGTTGCCATCAGATGACCAGCTCTGACTGTCTTCCAGCCCTATTTATCTTTGCTTAAGATTCAGAGTTTCAGGACCTAGACTCTAGACAAGCTCTGTGACCAGGGGGAGCCCTGTGATTGCCCCTCCCCCCAGAACCACACAGGGTAAGGGAGAGTTGCCAGATTTAGCAAATGAAAATACAAGATATCCCGCTAGATTTGAAGTTCAGATAAACAATGCATAATTGTTAGTATAAAGCTATCCCGTGCAGTATTTCCTGGATGCGTCTTCCCATTCCTGCCCCAGCCACACTCCGCAGCTCCTAGGTGGGAGGCCTTCCTTCAGGCCTGTGCCTCTGTCCCCTCTCACTGCCACAATACCCTGCTCTCCCTCCCACCTAACACATTTCTTCAGTCCATCCTCAGGGTGGCTGTGGATTTTATTTCTTTCTCTTTAATTTTAATAACCCAGCTTAGATCACCTCAAAACCATACATTCACAGACACCAATAAAAAGACTCATGTGCCCTTTGGCAATCACTTATTATTTATTTCCTCTTTACCTCTAGTGAGGAAAACACAACTTTCTTGGCCTCCTTACTTTTTCCCAATACTCCGAAAACAGTCCTAATGCTATTTAGCATTCGTATAATTCTTTACAGCTTAACAGGCCTTTCCACGTTCATTATTGTATTCAGTATCATAAATTATCATAATTAGGGAGTTAAGTGGTTCATTGGCCCTGGTAACACAGTTCCTCATTTCACAGATCAGAAATTAAGACTTTGAAAGGTAAATTATAAAAGCTAGTGTGGATTCAAAGTTGTGGGTCCAGGACTTGGAACAATGTGTCCTCTCTCTCCATCAGAGGTCAGTAAACTTTTTCTATAAAGGACCAGGTAGTAAACATGTCAGGCTTTGTACGCCGTGCGATCTCTGTCACAACTACTCAACTCTGCCACTGTAACACAAAAGCAGCCATAGTCAACACATAAATGAATGGATGTACATGCCGGTGAACTGTATTTACAGAAAAGGTCAACAGGCCATATCTGGCCCATGGGCTGTAGTTTGCTAGTACCTCCTCCAGACCACGCAATAAACACTTTTCAATCGTTATGAATCTATCAAAGTTTGCCTCCAATTGGAATGTCATGATTGTGACCCATATTAGATTATTCTAATAATTTTTTCTCTCTCTCTTACCTCCTGTGTGTCAGGATTGTTTGGACAATAACTGACTTGGCTTCCCACTACCCCCTTGGTCCTTCCTACACTGCGGCAGAGTTTTCTCTCATCCTGCAAACCATGCCCAGCGAAGCCCATCCTTCCTGCCCTGGATCCTTCTTTACCTGCGCGTGAGATCAGTTCTGACAGGTCTTGTGAGGAGGCGCCTTTCTGGGACAGAAGGTCTCCTGAGGCCACAGGATTAACCACAATACATCGTCCTTCTGGCTTCCCCGCACTCTGGGTTTCATGTGCCTCTCCCCTTGGGCCTTCTCCATGGCAAGTTTGTTCCAGAGAAACTCATGCCCTGAATGGTTATTGGCCATCTGGAACTAGAATTGTACTTTGTTGGAGCCAGTGGGATGTGACTGATGCCTCACGTAGGGGATTCCAGATCTTTAAATGGGCTTCTAAGTACATGTGTGTGCACACATCTGAGCATAAAATCAGAAGAAATCGTAGAGGTCAATTGTCCAAACCCCTTATTTACAAATAAGGAAACTGAAGCCCAGAGAAATCACCTTCGTTTGTCATGCCAAAGGATGCCATACTGGATCCATACTACCTTTAAAAATAGTATCCATAGAGATGATGATGAACTTGATCAATGAAATTATATTTATAACCACAAATCTTTCCTTGAATATCAATATATTTTGTTTTAAACAGGAGGCAGCTCAACCCAGCACAGCCCAAAAGCCACGCATAAGATCAACTTTTTCAGAAATACTTGAGATTTGGCCTTCTCAAGGCTTCCATGTGTCCCAAAGGTGGAGTTCTCTGGGAACACCAACAACCTCCTCCAAATTTCTTCATAAAGTCTCCAAATGGTCAAGAGAGGCAGCAAAGGGCACAGGACACAAGTAACACCTGGGCTCTGCACACCCTGGCTTTGCCATTTAGAAACTGTATGACCTTAAGAAAATAATTTAACTTCTATAAGCTCAGTTTTCTCATCTGTAAAAGAAGCATAATAATAGCACTTATCTCATGAAGTTGATGTAATAATTGGATGAGATAATGTATACAGAGTGCCTCACATAAGGCTCACTTAATAGTAACTGCTCAATAACTATTCACTATTATTGCAATTGCTGTGGCCGCTTCAAGTTTTTGCCTTAAGTACAACTCTAATTTTGAGCTGACCCCTCTGCCCACTTTTCTGACTATGAAACAGGGATAATAATTTAGCAGGAGAGATGGATAATTAGAACTTAGTTATGACCCGGGGAAACAGTTCTGGCTCCTTGCCTAGAGCCACAACCTGGCCCGAATGACCTCCAGGCCCAGAGACAAGGTGCCTTTCTGAGCAGGGTCGTCTCTGAGGGGGTCACCTCCAGGCCAGGACTCAGACTCTCTGGAAGAGGCATGGTCAGAGGTTCAGAGAAGTCGGGGAACAGACCAGTTAATGTGAAAAAGGCTAATGCACAGTTTTCTTTGTGGACAATGTCTCTGGCATTATGATTTTTGAGTCAAATTATGTCATCCTTTGAAAAAGTCCTGCAGGTTGAGGGCAGGGGAAATCAGAAAATTCCTACAACAAAAGGGCCAAGGGCTCAGGATAGATCCTGGATAAGGGTCGTGCTTCAGAGGTACTCAGTAGACCAGACTGTAGTATTTGCAACATCTCCAAACCATTAAAAGAAAAAAAAAAAAGGCAAAGAAAAAGAGCAGACCGCCTAGAACTTCATTTTCCTGGTGATAGAAGAAACGTGCTAGACAAAACAATTCTTTCTCCTTTTCCGTGGGTTACTTGGCAGCAGCAGAAAACACTTGACAAAAAGTTCCAGAAGGACTTGATATTGAGTTTGAAAAGTACAAATTCCCACAACAATCAGTGACTAAAGTAGCAATATTTTAGCCCTTCACAGGAATCTGGTTATTATTATCATTAATGCCAAGTATCTTGTTTCTATTCTTTTTGATTTAAGGTAATTTTCTTTGTAAAAGGCCTGCTTTGTTAAACTCTATGCAGTTACATTGGTTTCAGGAGAAAGAGAAAGGGGCATGTTGGGAAAGTATCGTGTTGTACTGAAACTTTAGAGGACCTAGAGGTGAAGAACCCCTTTGTTTTTGCTCTGAATCTGATGCAGTTCTTCAGTCTTCGTTTTCTGGTTCAGTCCACTGATTTCACCCTTGTCCACTCTGAGGATGATATCTCTAATTTCCGAGTAAGGTCTCCAGGAGGCTGTACCTACCTGTTCAGGCCTGGCTATGACCTGGCCAAAGGAGGCCCAAGTCAATGCTCATGTCTAGAAAGTGACCCTGTGACTCTAGGTGCTTCTTTTGGACAATGAGGAAGGAAAGATACCAAAATATGTAGCTCAGTCGTTCTCAACCAAGGGCAATTTTGCCCCCCAGGTGACATCTGGCAACGTCTGGAGACATTTCTGATTATCATAACTTGAGGGGGATTCTATTGGCATCTGGTGGGTAGAGGCCAGGAATGCTGCTAACCATCCTACAAAGCACTGGACAGGACCCACAACAAAGACTTATCCAGCCCCAAATGTCAATAGTGCTGTGATAGAGATACCCTGAGACAGATAGAGAAATAGAGAGCCCTGATGGGCTGGCCCCTGCCTACTTACCTTGCCATATTTTGCCCCACTCCCCCCCCCCCGCCCCCACTTCCTGAACTCCAGGCACACAGACACCTTCCAGTTCTTGACTGCACTGTGTTCCCTCGCATGTTCTGATCCCTCTGCCTCCCAGGCTCTTCCATCTCATTTCATCTACCTCATGCCTTCTCATCCCCCAGACCTCAGCTCAACAGATACTTCCTTAGGAAGCCTTTGTGTCAAGACTAAGTTAGATCCCCATTACATACCCTCTCCCCTTTATTGTTTCTTTTTTCAAGGGTTTTGAAAGTGTCTTCATTGCTTTTTCAGAACAGCCCGAGCTCCCTGTGTCTTGCCTTAGTGGAAAGGCTAACAACACTAACTCTGGAGCTGGATGGCTGGTGTTTGAATCTCCACTTGGGCATGTTCTAGCTGAGTGACCCTGGGCAAGTTACTTCACTTCTCTGTGTCTGTTTTCTTACCTCCAGCATGAAGATATTAGCGGTATCTAGCTCACAGGGGTGCTGTGAGGATTAAGTGAGAGAGGCTTGTAAAGTGCTTAGAACACTGTCAGGCACATCATGAGCACCACAGAAAAGTTTGCTGTTATTAGTGCTCCAAGTTTTAAAATTGGCCCTTCTGAGACATGGAGCTACCCGATAAGAAAGATATGCAGCATTGTCTCTCCGTAGCAGAGTGATCTTGCATTGCTATCTTTTCTCTACCAGAGGAAAGAGAGTTCTATCATTGCAGGCAGGGGAGTCAAAGTCACTGCTTTCTATCTGCAGATAAAGAAATTGAGACCCAGAGAGGTTAAGAGACTTGCAAAACTCACATGCAGGTTTCCTTCTACCTGATCAATCTCTCAGCCTTTCTCTCCCTTCCCCCGACCCCCTCTCCTCCCACCCTCACTCTGAGGTGATAACTGGTGCGATTCCTGATCTGCACAAAATGAATAGCCCATAGCAACTATCTCCATCTGACCGCAGGTCCCTGCTCCACAGCCTTTCTACAAAAGACCTGGGAGTTATAAAATCCAAGCTTATCAGAACAAAGCACACCAAACAGAACACAGCAAGGGTTCTAATCAGAGATTTAAGGTGCTTACACAACAGCCTGATGGAAAATAAAGATCTAGGCCTGAAAAAAAAGTAGACCAAAGGCAAATAATAACCTAAATAAATTAAGAAAACACAGGCTGTCTCCTGAAGCTATCTGCCATGATGTCACTGACCCTGAGACAGGGTGGCGGACTGTCTCTGCAGTGCTACACAGGCAGAGCCACGACTCATTTGTCTCAACTCCCTCAAATCCTGTTTTACTCTTTGACACCCTCCCAGCCTCTCAGCGCTGTTCTTACTCTTTTTCCACCCCCTACAGGTTTTCATAAGCTCACTCTTTGCCAACACTGTGATGTTTTAGCCCAAACAGTTCCTGGGGTCTTAAACCTCATGGAGAGGCATGTGGTGTCCAGACCATGGAGTGACAATAGCCTCTGACCTCTTGGTCTGGCCACACCTGGGGAACCCAGCTCTGTCTGGGGTTTTACTCTTTAAGAAGGACATGAACCAACTGGAATAGCATGAAAGAAGTATAGTCAGGATAAGACACTTCATCATGTGAGGACAACTAGTAGAGAAGACTTAGGGAGGGGCAGACGAGGTGTCTTCAACAAATTGAAAGCCTATTGGGCTGTTGGGTTCCAGAAACAGTGCAGAACGAGCTAACATGAACTTCTAAGTCCTCTGCAAACCCATAAAAATACTGGTAAAATACAGCTATATATATATATATATATATATATATGGCTAAGCATATGAAAATAAAGTAACATCTCTAGGTGCCCAAAAAAAAGAGGGAATTTCAGGTCAGAGTGGCAAGCTTTTTTGATGCTTTAATGGTTCAGGGAGATGTTGACTCAAATATAAATTCTAATGTCTAGAGGCTGAGGTTTTCATGCTCACCCATGAGCAGAAATGGAGCTTTGAGGCCCTGTAATGGAGAATCTAGAAGCATTAAGTGGAGACCCTGGGAGGAAAGTTCTGCAACTTAAGCTCCGCTCACAGGCCCATGGGCACCCCAGTGATAGGTGTCTCTTTCCAGAGTTGCAGTTAAGGAAACAAAATTACCCCTGAGAAACAAATCCTCAAATCATCACCAAATACAAGTCTGTTCTCCAAATTTACACTCCTTGCCTGGTATATTCGTGAGGGTTCTCCAGAGAAATGGAAACAATAGGATGTGCAGATACAAACATAAATTTATTTTAAGGAATTGGCTCATGCAATTGTGAGCACTGGCAAGTCTGACATCTGCAGGGCAGGCCAGCAGGCTGGAGACCCAGGGAAGTGTTTACGTTGCAGCTCAAGCCAAAGGCAGTCTCGAGGCAGGATTTCTTCTTCCTCAGGGGACCTCAACCTTTGTCTTTTAAGGCCTTCAACTGATTGAATGAGTTTCTCCCACACTGTGGAGGGTAATCTGCTTTACTCAAAGTCTTGTGATTTAAATGTTAATCATATCTAAAAATCACAGCAACATCTAGACTGGTGTTGGACCAAAAACCAGGTACCATGGTGCAGCCAAGCTGACACATAAAATTAACCATCATTCCTGGTATGTGAATCACAAACCAAAAAGTTAATAAAAGAATTGGTCCTAGAATAGGCTCCCTTAGAGCAGAACAAATGGAAATCTCTGCAGAGAACCCTCCCTATCCCAAGGGGGAAAAAATAGCTAAAGTTGTGCTCACAACCAACAACTACAAACGACCGTAAGGAAACTGGGAGACAAATAAGATTCTCACCTCAAGAATTTAAAATAAAAGAACAATCTGAAAGAAACCATAACATATGTTTAAAATGTTAAAGAAATAAAAGAATGACTAGAGGGGCCAGTCCCATGGCCGAGTGGTTAAGTTCATGCACTCTGCTTCGGCGGCCCAGGGTTTCACTGGTTCGGATCCTGGGCGCGGACATGGCACCACTCATCAGGCCATGTTGAGGCAGCGTCCCACGTGCCACAGCTAGAAGGACCCACAACTAAAATATACAACTATGTACTGGGGGGATTTGGAAAGAAAAAGCAGGAAAAAAAAAGAAAAGAATGACTAGAAACCATAAGAAATAATAGACTACTCAAAAAAAAGGATGAATTTGAAAAAGAAACTTCTAGAACTCCTAGAAACAAAAGATACAAAGGATGGAGTAAAGAGCAAATTAGACAAAACTGAAGAGAGACTTAGTGAACCAAAAAATGGATCTTAAAAGATTGTCCAGAATGTAGCGTAGAACAATTAAGAGAAAGAAAATATAAAGAAAGTAAAGACATGCAGAATAGATTGTGAAGGTCCAAAATAAGTCTATTATGAATACTAGAGGCAGAGATTAGAGAGAAGGAATGAGAAGAAATATTCAGAGCTAATGACTGAGAATTTTAAATTGATGAAAGACATAGACCTTCAAACTGAAAAGGCACTTGGAGACATGAGGAAGATAAATAAATATGACAATACACCTAGGCTCATTATAGTGAAACCGCAGAACACCAACAACAGAGTAAAGTCATGAAAGCACTAAGAAGGAAAGAGAGATCACCCGTAAGAGAAAATAGCCAGTTGACCTGGCATCAGCAACCACAGAGGCCAGGAGAATAATTTCTTTATGCTGAAGGAGAATAGCTGTCATTGGAGAATGCGAAACCAAGGCCGACTTCATTCAAGAGTGGGCATAAAAAAAAGACACCACATTTTCAGAAAAAGACAATAGAGTTTGTCACTTACAGAAGGAAACTGAGCTGAGAGGAAGGAATAGGATGGAAGAAACAACGGTAATAGATGATCATGTAAAAACTGATTATAAAATAGCAAACACAGTAGTAATGTCTGATTTTTGCAGTTTATAAGCAAAGTAGACCTAAAATGCTAAATCACAATAACACGAAACTTGGGATGAAGTAATTAGAATAAGAACATCCTAAGGATGTAGAGATTCTGATAAATTGTAAAATTATTACAGTAATATGTGTGAGTTATAGATACTTAAAGCTGCCCACACAATATATTCTCTCTCTCCTTCTTTTTTATAATAGAACCTTTGTTTTCACATGCCACCTAAAAATACTCACCTCCCAGACTCCCTTGCAGCTGGGGTAGCAATGTGTTACAGTTCTGCCAATGAAGTATAAACACAGCTTACAAGACTTCTAAGAAGAATACTTTGCCCTTTCCTCTTTTCTCTTCTTCCTACCTAGAATGAGGACAAAATGCTTGGAGAAGCAGCAGGCACCTTATAACCATGAAGAGAAGACAAGTCACATACTAAGGATGGGATAAACAGGTAATGAAGGAATCTGGGTGCTTGATGACATCGTTAAAGAGGTGCGCTAGCTCCACACTACTTACGTCTGGCCTTCTCATTACTAAATAAACCCGTTGATATTTAACCCATTGTTTTCTATTATTTGTAGCCAAATGCAATCCTAAATTGCACAGCTTGTCAAAAATTTAAGGACAATCACTAAAAAAAAGGATTTGAATTTAAAACAGTAAAAGAGAAAAAGTTAAACTAAAGAAAACAGTCACTATAACAGAAGGCAGAAGAGAAGAAAAGAAGCTAAGAGGTTAAAACAAAAACATTGAGATATAAATACATACCAGTAATAGCTGGATTCCAATAATAAATATAAATGAAAAGGATTAAAATTACCTGTTACAAAATGGAAATGCTAAGATCAAATAAGAAATTCAGCTTTTTGTTTTTTCTAGTAAATACACTTAAAATATGATAGCACAGAAATATTGAAAGTAAATGAGATTGGAAAAAACACACCAAGCAATCGTTATCCAAAAGAATAAGTGATAAAGCAATATTAAAGTCAGGAAAAATAGGGGAAATGATTACAAAATGATAAAAAGAATTCTCCAGGAAAATACAACAGTCCTAAACCTGGGAATACCTAATAACATAGCTTAAAGATAAGAAGAAATAAAGAATTGACAAATTCATCATCATAGTGAGAGCTTTTATCAGAAAGCAGGCTGAGACAAATGAGTGGAAGTTACAGAAGGGAAGGACATTGACTCAATCTGTAGGGGAACTTTTTTGACTTTCAGAGTTGTCCAAAATTGAAATGGGCTGCCTTGGGAGGGAGAGCTCCCAAAACATGGAGGGTTTGCAGAATTTGTATGACCCTCAATGAGGCTGCTGGCATGTGCTAGCATCAGACATCGACCTCCTTGAGGGCAGGAACCATGTCTGTTTTGTTCACTCCTATTTACCCAATGCCTAGAGCAGAGCCTGGCACAGAACAGTCCTCAAAAAGTGTCTATTGAATGAATGAATGATCCAGATTTTAAAAATGGATAAAATCACCTCTAGAGTGGCTTCCCATTCTAAGAGATAGTGATTCTTACATGCCCATTCCTCTGCTCTTTGCCCTTGCTCCATTCTGAGTCCCAGGGTCACCACAAACCCAGGAGACTTGAGGCTGGCACTAAGAGGAAAGGGCAGGGTGAGGAATGGACAGAAGAGTAACATAGAAGCCCGGAGTAGGGAAGCAAGCTCTGCAAAGAGCTTCCAAGAATCTTCCTGCCACAGAAATTCCGCTTGGCCACAGTAATTGCCCTGGGCCTGGAGCGAGGTGGCAGCTGGCCTGCCCATGCAGGGCCTTCCAGTCAGCACATCTTGTCTGTGCTGCTTACAAGGGTGGAGAAGTAAGACTGTCGGTAGGTCACTGGGTCAGATAGGTCCATAAACCAGGCTTCTCCCACATACTGGGTTCTAGACACATGGAAGGAAGGGGATGAGGTCCCCAGCTCTAGGGATTCCTTGGGGACCCTCCAGCCTGATGGAAAGACACAGCCCGGCCCTCAAAGAGCCTCCAAACATGGGGGGAATGTTTGTTTCCCCCCAGATTTCATATGTTGAAATCCTAACCCCTTATGTGATGGTGTTAGGAGATGAGAGCTTTTGGGAGGTACTTAGGTCATGAGAGCGGAGCTCTTGTAAATGGGATTAGTGCCCTTACAAGAGACTCCAGAGAGCTCCCTCATCCCTTCCAGCATCTGAGGACATAGTAAGAAGACAGCCGTCTATGACCCAGGAAGCAGGCTCTCACCAGACACTGAATCTGCCAGCACCTTAATCTTGGACGGCCAGCCTCCAGAACTGTCAGAAATAAATTTCTATTCTTTATAGGCCACCCCATCTATGATACTTTGTTATAGCAGCCCAAACAGACCAAGACAGAGCCACTAGAATGAATGCTATGTAAATCTCTCTCTTCAGGAAGAAAATCAAAACTAATGGAGGGGCCCTGGCCTCTGTCCTCAGGGAGCCCTAGTCAGAACCTGCTGTATCTCTTGCCCTCCCACCCATGCAAGACCAGGGAGGGAGGGAAATGGCAGGCCCAGGGACAGGTCCATTTCTGTGATGAATGGAGACTCTGAGGGCTGCTGCCAACAGGCTCTCAAGGGACATTCCCATAGCCCTGCCATCAGTGTCAGGGCCCCCTTCCCTCCTTCCTCCCCATCATGATGCCTGACCGGTTGGCATGAATCCTCAGCCCTGAGCCTATTTCTAACACGGGAATGTTGGCCCCTTGGTCACATCGTGCTTTCCCTCTCTCTGCTTTTGTTCCTTTTTCTACCCTGTCTCCCCCTCCCCGACCCCTCATTTCCCAAGTTCGTTCCTGGGAGACCAGACCCAACAGCCCACTGGTGATCTTGTTTTACATGAGACATTTCCAAAAAAGACCAAAAAATCCTTTCCAGGAAAATGCCATTTTAAAAATTCAGCTCCAGACACCGCGGCAACATTAGGAAAACAAAGGGCTTGGCAGAAAGGTTTTCTGAATCGGGACTTTCTCTCTAAAGTAGCTTTTCCAAATTGCATCCAATGGGAACGACTCCAAGGGTCAGCCCTGGAGCACCCAGGCAATTTCGGATAGACAGTGCCTTCTGGTTTTTATGCCATCCCAGGCCTCTCTTTAGCTGGGATCGCCCTGGGATCTTCTCCCAGGCTCAAGCAGAGAGCCCCTCCTAAGGGTCCCCAAAGGAAGCAGCTTTCTCTGGAGGTCAGGAAATGCTGCTGCTGCCTCCCTTCAGAGGACACTCTACAGCCCCACTCTTGCCACCATCACTAAGCTGGGGACCCAGGCTGAGGGTCTGGAGGACAAACTGTGCTTAGTAGGCAGCTGTCTCCTCTTATCATCCAAGTGAGAAAAATATACAACTTCCCCTGGGGCATACATGGCGGTGTTGCTCCTTTTGCTTGTACCAAGCATAATCATGTTGATGGCATATATACAATAATAGTAATGGCCATTATTTATTAAGCACTTGCCATGTGTCCACCAATAACCTATTCTTCATGTTTGTTTTACCTCCTTTACTCCTCATAACAATGTTTATGGACCGAATTGTGTCCCCAAAATTCATATGTTGAAGTTCTAACCCCCAGTGCATCAGAATGTGACTGTGTTTAGAGATAGAACCTTTAAAGAGGTAATTACAGTAAAATGGGGTCTTTAGGGTGGGCCCTAATCCAAGATGACTGGTGTCCTTATAAGAAAAGGAAACGCAGACTCAGGCAAGTCCAAAGAGGAAACACCATGTGAGGACACAGCGAGAAGGCAGCCACCCACCAAGAGAGGCCTCAGAAGAAACCACACGCCTTGCTAACACCTTGATCTTGGACTTCCAGCCTCCAGAACTGTGAGATTATTAATTTTTTTTAACCCAGCCAGTCTATGATATTTTGTTATGGCAGCCGGAGCAAACTAATACAACAACCCATAAAATTAATATGATTATTATCACCATCATACAGAGGGCAAAACAGTCTCAACACATGAAACTTGCCCAGCAAGCAAACAACAGACTAAAATTTGAGAGGCAACTGTCTGACTCCAAATACAAGCTCTTCAATACCGTGTCCAACTGCTTCTCTTCTGTGCTCCACTATGTAGGTGCATGTCCCATTTATTTATTGCTGCATAGCAAGCAAGCCAACAATGTAATGGCTTAAAACAGCAACACTTATTTTGCTCATTCGTCAGTAATTTGGGCAGGGCTTGCTGGGGATAGCTCATCCCTGCTCTGCTTCTTGTCAGCTGGCATAGCTCCAAGGCTAGACCAAATCACCTAAAGTCTAGGTCACTCACTCACTTGATATCACATGGGACCTTAGCTGGGGCTGTTGGTCCAAACACTTTATGTGACCTCTCCATGTGGCCTGAGCTTCCTCCTAACATGGCAACTGGTTCCAAGGGTGAGCATCCCGCGAGAGAGCCAAGAAGAAGCTGTATCATCTTTTCTAACCCACCCTTGGAAGACACATAGCATCACTTTCACATTCTCTTCATTAGAAGCCAGTTATTAAGCCTGGCCCAAGGTCAAGAGAAGAGGAATTCATTGCTACCTTTTGGTAGGAGGAGTGTCAAAGAATTTGTAGACATGTTTTAAAACCACTACAGTGCATGTGCTATTGACATGGTTGTCAATATTTTATGTCAGCTATTTATTTAACAGCAGCACTGTATCATTGAAAGAGCATCAACTGGGGTCCAAAGCCCTGAGCAAGAGCCATTCAGCTGGAAGAGGCTGAGATTCCAAAACTCATGTATGAGAAGAGCAGCATCTGCTTTGGGTTCAGCCACCCTGCTCTGTGTAAGAGTGAGGTCACCTTAATTCCATTCCAGGCTCTAAAACAAACACTGATCTCCAACAGAGGGAATTTTATGATGCTGCTCTTCTGATTCTTTGCTTAACTCTCAGTTATGACAGACTGAGTCTTCCCTGTTGTCCCTGTGCCTGAGTCACTGTCTTAGAAATGCAGTGGGGCCGGCCCAGTGGGGCCGCGGGTAAGTTTGCACATGCTGCTTCGATGGCCTGGGGTTCGCCGGTTTGGATCCCAGGTGTGAACCTACACACCACTTGTCAAGCCATGCTGTGGGAAGTGTGCCACACATAAAGCAGAGGAAGATGGGCATGGATGTTAGCTCAGGGCCAGTCTTCCTCAGCAAAAAAGAGGAAGATGGGCAGCAGAAGTTAGCTCAGGGCTAATCTTAATCAGAAAAAAAAAAAAATTAAAAAAAAGAAATGTAACAACCTGTATATTGAGCACTTCCTTGGTGTTGGGCACTACCACTGGCACTTTATGTTTGTTATTCCATTTAGTCATCATATCAGCCCTATGGAGGATGTAATATTATTATCCCCATTTTACAGATGAAGAAACTGAAGCTCAGGGGAGGTAAGTAACTTGCCTAAAAGTTAGTAAAGGACAGAGCCAGAACTATAGGCTGTGCCCTGACCGGATCCATTTCCTACAGGGCCTGGGGTCCTGCCCCCAGACCCCTGCCCAGCATCGGGGGCCTGCTCCCTCCTGACAGCCTTTCTGCACAGTCCAGCTGCCTGCCATGACATCTGATGGCTTCTGGATTGTCCATCTCTCTGCTCCACTCACCTTTCAGGGCCTTGCCATGCTTTCTGTTGGACTTTATGCCTGCCCGTATTGTGAACTACTCACCAGACTCCCACCTGGGGGTGACCACCACACTGTGTTCACCTTCATGGTCTGTTTCTCAGCCCTTCATGTCTGTCCCAGCCCATCTTGATAACTGGGCAGTGCCCTGCCATGGCTAGAGAGCAAGACCAAGCACGATAGCATTGTGAATGAACAAAAGCAGAGGCCCTGGAGTCAGACCAATCTACATCCAAATCCTGGCTCCACCATCTATCACTCGTGTGTAAAAATAATGAGGCTCATGTTGCCTCATGGGAGGATTCTCGATGAGTTAATACATGTACAGGGGTTGGCACGGTGCCTAGCACATAGTAAATGCTTAATAAATATTAGTTATCTTTTCCGTTGTTATTATCAATAATATTTTTAAAAGATCCACTAGAGAGCCTAGCATATGGTAGGCATTCAAAAATGATAGCTGTTAATCTCATTGTTTAAGTCCTGGAAAAGCTACAGGAATTCAGAGAAGGGCCAGATAACAAGGTAGCGAAGACAGAAAACAGGCTGCCCAAGCAACTGTGCAGATCTGCAGATCTCTGCCTAATCCAAGAGCTCGGGTACGACTGGCCTTGATTAAGTGGAAACGCCGCCCTACACAACTCCCATCTTCATCGGCCTCAATTAGGAGATGACAAGAGCTTCCTGAGCTTGGAAGCCCTTGGGAAAAGGAATTTCAAGAAAGACAACCAAACACTCTCTGTCCGTGCTTCTGCCCAACATCCCCCACTGTCGGGGCACAAGCCACTGGCCACAACATCCTGCCCTGCTCATCGAGTTGTCCTACTGGCCTATGGTTTCACAGGCTTCATCTAAGCTGTAAGTTCTCAGAAAGCCAGGGAACACGGTCAATAAATATGTAATAGTCTCCAGCCTCAAGCCCATTCCAGGTTCAGTTGTTAACAAGAATAGCAAGCAGGTGGACAGAAAGCAACTATCAGGTTTGTAAAAGATGAGCTATCTCACACACACACACACATACACACACACACACCCTGAGCATTTGGGAGCTGCAGCAATGGTGGTGTACTCTCCCATCGTATTTTTCCTGCTGCTACTTTCCCAGGATCCTCACGGCTAGAGCCACCAATCCTTGCAGCTCCTGAGTCAATGCTGACCAAGCTGAGGGATGTATAAAGTTTGAACAGACCCAATGGCTTAGAACAGCGTCGCCAGCTCAGTTATAACTGCTTTGCTCCTGTGTTCCTCCTGATTTTCCTTCAAGCCAGATGATCAATGAGGTGACAGTTATTTCCCCCAGACCACTCTCATTTCCCTCTTCCAATCAGACCTGGATCTGGTGCCCTCTGGAATGACCTCTCGAAGCCCATGTTACTGCTTGTGTTGCCTCTGAGTCTGAGCTCTCCCCTCCCGGCTCCAGGTTTCACCCACTCTGGTACAACCAGACTAATTTTGCCTTGATTCCCAGTCCCTAATTTTTTCTAGAATCCAGTTCTCCTCTGTATTAGTTAGCTATTGCTGTGATAATACTAAGTAATAAACAAACCCAAAGTCTCAGTGGCTTATAAAACAGTTATTTTTCCTCCCCCCCAGTTTGTGGTTTGGATGGAGTGGCCCTGATTCAGGCTGTAGGTCAGGTACAGATCGGTTCCATATGTCATTCATTCTGGGACCGGTAGCTACCTGCAGCAGACTCTTCTCCTTATGGATGGAAGAAGAACTAGAAAAGCTTAGTGGAAACGTCCCATGCCTCTGAAGGCCTCAACCAAGCACTGGCTATTGAGTCTGCCAGTATTACATTGGCCAAAGCAGGTCAACTGGCCAAGCCCAAAGTCAGCTGGACAGGAATACTTGCTGCACCTCTTCTAGGAGGGTGTGTGCTGTCATCTGGCAAAGGGCATGGGTTCTATTACAGGGAGGGAATGGAGAATTGGGAATCATAATCCAACCTCCAGCATGTCTTAAACCAGAACTCTGGTTTAAGCTCACCTGAGGGGACTTCCAGCTTCTGCTTGCCTGCCAGGCCTCCTCACACCATCCCCCAGCACACCGGCGTAGAGGCTGGCTCTGTGTGGACAGAGCTGTCACCTGGAGATCCCTGCCTGCTTGACTGCCAGCCATGGGCTGTCCCTTGCATCTCTTGCTGTGATTTACCCACCTGACTGCTCCTCCTGAATTCTTAGAGAAGCCTACTAGCCTAATTAGCTTCTCAGTTCCTAGTATATCCTGGCTTCAGAGGGGCTGGAACCAAGAACTGGGGAGCTGGAAAGGTATTGGGGAGAGCAGCTTCTCCTGCTCTCTAACGGTCTCTTGCTATACGTTTTCTCTCTCTGCACATCTGCTTCATTTTTCTCTCTGGGTACCGGCTTTCTCTGCTCCTCCATTGACATGATGCAACAGAGCCTGCTCCAGTCCTGGGGCTACAGAAGCTCTCACTTTCAGCACCATGACCCAGTTGAAGAGTATTCCACTGTTCCACTTCCAAAATCCCAAAGAAAGACCCAAGTCAATCATGGCCAGGATCATGTAGCACAAACATGGTTACCCACTCCTCTAGATGGAGGAAAAGAGTGGTGTGGGCTTCCAGACAGCAAAAAAAAAAAAAATTCAAAAACCAAGACTCCAAACTGGAGTCCTCTGGGCTGACTCTGGTCAGAAGATGTGTTTAGCCTGGCCACAGGATTTTAAAATGTTTTGAATTACTTGACAAAATTTAGAACTTGAGTGTCCACATATGAATCCAGATTTTTTGTTAAAAAAGTTAAAGATCTCCACTGGAAGGGAGTGTGAAGGTGCCCTATGGGGCCTGATACTGTTCTGTTTCTTCATCTAGCTGTGGGTTACACCACCACGTTCCATTTGTGAAAAATTCATCAAGCCGTACACTTAAAATATATCCACTCTTTAATATGTATATTACACATTTGTAAGCTTTAAAAATTTAGAAGATCTGGCAACCTTGGAGCCACATTCCAGCAAGGGGCAAGTCCACCGAAGCTGAGCAGTATTCCATATTGCCACACTCACCATCGCTCCCCATTCTCTTCCCCTCACTGAGGCCTAAGGTCATTTATCATCATCCTGGACTACATTTTTCTTATAATAGAGTTAAGAAGAAAGTAACTTTTTTTCTTTTATATACGTAACTCCATCAAAAGAGGGGAAACAAAAGAGCACAAGAGAGAGCTGTTTGTTTGCAGAAAAATGGAAAATAGCTTTTTTTTTTGCAGAAGTTAAAAACATTTTTTTAAGTTCAACATGCAAACAAAATATGTCAGTATCAAAAGAATCCAACCAAAGAGGCCGCGACTGGTACATGGAAACTTAATGATATAAAAACAAAGGACTAACGTTTCAACACGTTTTCTTTTTCAATGCAAATTAAACAAGTGATGCAACTGTGAAATGAGCTTACGGAGTAAAATAGGTGAGAATACTGCTCCGGCATTGCAACCTTTTATGGATGGTGAGTTTGTAAAAGAGTATCTACTGAGGACAGAGAAAATTCATGCCTTGAACAAAAAGCGAGTATTTGCAAATGGAAGACTAAACAGAAATGCTGTTGCTCAGCAAGATGACGACACGGCTGAGAACTTACAGGACAGGTTGTGTGAAAAAGTTCAATCATTTGTGGCATTTCCTAGGGAAGCTTATGAGAGCCCAGTTAAAATAATACCACCCAGTCAGTTATATTTATTTATGGTTCCAAAGAGACTTCGATGTGATTGGAGAACTTTGGGGCATGGTGTCCATCACAGGCACAACTTCAGGAAATGGCTTAGCTGTGTGTGTTGAGAAGTCTTGAAAAATGTAAAGCAGACAGGTCAAAATCACTAAGCCTGTCTATGGAACCGAGCTCCTGAGATGGTCAGCATTAACACTGATCTTACCATCAAACTTAAATCCAAAGTGCCAAATTTTACCCGATCAAGGAATCTAAATAATTCACCAGGAATTGCCTTGTGTTAATAAGTTAAAATAGAACATATCATAAGCCTAGCAAATTGGATTCACTCCCACTGCTGAAAGCATAGAGTTCAAAGCTTTGCTTGATGCATTGAATATGCAATAGTCACAACATTTGCCCGTTCTAATAAATTAAGGATAGTTGCTGTATAACATTGGAGTCTTTCATTTGCAGATGGGAGGAATAGTTGAAAAATTATTAACTTGTTTATATCATCCAACAAAAAATACTTTCCCCAACTCATCAGCAAAGATTGGATCAAAGTATTGACCTTTTTGGTAAATATCACAAGCCATTTGTTTAATTCTCTACAAGAATCTTCACAGGTGTGCCAATGGGCTATCGAATTTGTTCATTCTTAGTGAAATTATATCTTCTGGAAACTCATTTGGCAAAGAGTAATCTGTCCCACTTTCTTATGCTGAAATCAATTCTCATAAATGAGAAAGATCATTTAAACTGCTCTCCCAAAATTGTGGGGTTGAAGACAGGATTCCAAAAAAGGTTTTAATTTTATGAAATAAACTCCTGTTCACCTTACCTTTCTTAATTAATATTGTGACATAAATGGAACTTTGAACCACAATTGGGTCCCCAAAACTAAATTTTGCAACATTAGGATGTCAAAATTATATGAATATCTCAGGAGTAGTTACCCTAAATATAAAGACCACCATACAAAGATTCTATCCATGTTCGGCCACGAACAGCTGTTTTCCATTACGGAACCAAAAAAAACTATTCCTCTCAGTTAAAGGATTCAAGGCTGAATTCTATACAGCACATCGCAACATGAAATGCAAGACTCGACATTGACATGTTGGGGCAAAGAAAAAGTGTCACATTTCTGGTTCTAAAGCAAAGAAGTAATGAGTTATGAAAGAAAAAAATTAATAATTAAATATCTCTATTTTTTCAAATGTTATGTTTTTCAATTTCCAACTGAATGTATAATCTCCAGTATCATACATGTTTATATTATGTTATGTGCTTATGCCACGGTCAAGTAAAAACAAAAGAAAATTTGATTACATTTCTGGCAGTTGATTTTTCTTACACCCAGCCCACTTTACTCATTTTTGTTTCATTTCTGGATTCTGTAGGAATCTGAGTTTGCAACCTCTGGTGTACTATATATATATAAACACTTTATTAGAATAAAACATCTCATTGAAAAATAATACATGCTCACTTGCTCAATGGTGAAAACAGAAAATTCAGAATAGAAAAGAATTCCACTTATCTTACCATCTTGAGAGTGCTTACAAAAACAAAAACAAAAAAAAAACATGCATTTATGGGAAATATGTATATTTAAAATGCATTTTTAATTAAAAATGGAATCATATCACACATAAAGTTTTATAGATTTTCCATATTGTTAGGTGTTCTACAAGTCAAGATTTTAATGACTGCATATTATTCTACAATATATTTGTGATATAACTATCTTATTTGCTTTTTGCAGATTTAGGTTATTTCCCATTTTAAAATTATTGGTCTTGATACCAGTTCTGGCTCCATCCTTGTCTTAACCATAGCCATGTTTTTACTCATAATGTCTTGTACTCAGTACCTGAGTTTCCACATGTAGTGTCCAGTAAAGGCTGGAATTGGTTTAAGTTAGAGTGCAATAATCCTCTGAGGGAGCTAAAAGAATAGCTCAAACTTGTGGGCCCTCCTTGAACCCAACAACCTTTGGCACTTCCGTTGAACCTGAGCTGCATTTTTCTGGATCTTTGGTCATTATTATTATTGCTCAGTGTGTGACAGGTTTGTTTCGTATGAAGAGGGGTCTCTGGTTAGTTCATTCGTCTACATAGGCCCCCTTGAAGAGAGTCCGAGCTATCCCAGGAATATAAAATCTAAGCTATCCAAGTCAGGGATGCCTAACTATGGTGAGTGAGAGCCCCTCTCTGAGGTTAGGACAAACAACCAGCTGCCACCCAGCCAGCCCGTGCTACTACTGCTATTTTTACCTTGGGCTTGTGTCACCTGACTGCCCCTACCCTCAACCCCGCTCCCACCACTATTTGTATTCATCACACATGTGATGCCTCCAAATAGGATGCCTCCAATCTGATGGGGCAAGCAGTCCTGTCAATAAGGAATCCCTGTTTAATTAGGAAATCATTTTTCACATCCTTGAGAATCCTTCAGTTTGACAAGGAGGTGACTCAACCATCAGGAAGCCTCTGGCTTGATGAAAGAAACCCAGTTTGCTGCTATGATCAAAGGCTCTCAGAAAATGTGCTGATGGCATCAAGTGGGCAGTGAAAATAAGCAAGAACTTGCAAAGTTGGGGAAAAGACCGTCAGACCACCTGCTTAGGCTGAAGTTCCAGGGCTGTAGAGTAGAGACAAGTGAAGAAGAATTTATCTTATTGCACCTGGACAAAGGACATCATGAGCTGACCAGAGCAAAAATCTGTAGGATAATTATCTTTACGAGAAGTTATAAAGATCCAAATTGAACAGCATAAAAATAACTTTTTAAGTAAAAGAAGAGACAAGATTTTCTGACTAGAGATCACAGATGAGCACACACATTCACTTCTCTCCTTTATGACATCCCATTAAAATTAATTTTTTAAAGGTATTGACCCTTAATAAGGAAGAAAATGGGAAGGGTCCTTTAGCAAAGGAAGAATTTCAGCCCATTTCTGGAAAACTTAAAACCAACAGAAGAGAGTTAGCTGACAAAGCAAAGCAGGTAGCAGAGTAGGAGTCCCGACCTTCTAGAACATTCTTGACCATACCCTGGAGAGGGTCATGACTTTAAGACAGCAGATAAGGTGGGTGATGAAAGTGAGAAGTAAGAGATTAATTCAAAATCTGTATACAGAATGGTGAATGACACTCTAACTCCCTCTCCCACCTAAGCTGACAGAATGGCCTGCAAACAGGCTCTGAATCCCCAGGCTGGAGATTGGGGAGAGAAAGAGAGAGGACAAGGGAGAGGAGATGAGAAAAGAGTTGAGGAGAGCTCTTCCCTAAGGAACTTTTATTGTCTAGGAGAACAGGAGCAGCAAGCGTTGCTGTTGGTGCCCCAGAGTAAAGAAATCTCCGGCATCCTGGCATTTCAGAAACCCATGGCACGATGGCCAGCCCCCACCCCCAGCCTTCATTCTCACCATAATCAAAGCCTTCCAGTGGCCATCCATAAACACAGAGCGCTCAAGCATACTTCTTTGTCCTTTATTCTCACGAATGAACAACAACCAAGGATTCCCAGATACTGAAGAAAGCCTGCAACATGAAAGAGAGCTGTAGAGAGCTAGATCCCCATCCATCATAGTCAGAAGTCAGAAGATAATGTCTGAAGTTGATAAATCAAGGGCGAACAGTATAAGCATATTATTTGGATATGCTTTAGAACTAAAAACAGAAACAGATAAAAGTGGATGCCTCCCGGTAGCAGCACAGGAGGTGGGGAGAGGGGTGGGAAGGGCAGACGACTGTTGTTTTTCATTGTAAGTCCTTCAGTACTGTTTAGTTTGATTTTTTTTAACTTTTCAAATATTTTTGAGAAGGTCACACTGTAAAACTATTGCCATAAAAGGAATCATCAAAATAATTCATTGCTGTGTAATCTTAACTTTTTGTTCCTGAAGTTTTAGTTTTTGTTCCTGATTTTTTTAAGCAGTCAATATAAATGGAGATTACCTTATGTTACCTTATGTTGTACATTACCTTATGTTGTAGGAAATTGTTATAGAGAAGGCACCAGATTATATTTCCCCTAAGTAATTTAATGGAGGGTTTTCTTTTTTGTTTGCCAATTAAATCAAGGAGAAAGAAGCACTGATACCTAAAGGATCAGGTCAGTCTCCCATCATCCCCAATATTTTTTGAGCACATACATGTGCCAGACAATGTTCTAGATGCTGGAGATGAAGTGGTGACAGGATAGACAAGGTATTATCCCAGAATTCTAGTGGGAGATGAACAAAAAAACATAGACAAAGAAACAACTAAATGGAGGTAACATTAGATAGTGTCAAGAGCTACACAGAGGATTGAAATGGTTTGATGACAGAGAGTGGCTGAGTAGATACCTTAGTGTAGATGATCAGGGTTGGTCTATTTAGGAATGCCATTTAAGCTGAAGTCTGAATGAAAAAAAGGAGCCAGTCTTGTAAAGACTGGGGGTTGGAGGGGAGCATCATTCCAAGTAGAAAAGCTCTACGCAGAAGGGGAAAAGATCTTTAATATGACATATGTGTGTGTTCTAAGAACAGAGAGAAGCCCATTATGGCTGACCTTAGTAGCTAAGAGGGGATGAGAAGAAATAATGGGATGAGGTAAGAAAGGCAGGGTTTTTAAGAGCATGTTGGGTTTTTAAGCCATAGTAAGGAATTTGGATTTTATTATAAGTGTAATAGAAAGCCTTTGAAGACATGAAAGCAAGAGAGGGACTTGTTCTGATCTAGGTTTTTAAGTCACTTCCTATCTGGGATGGTTGGAGGCCAGTTATTTCATGACTTTAGTTATTAAGCAAATAAAGAGGGTTAAGGAGAACTCGAGTTTGTAGGAAGACAATTTTTCATTCATCCATTCAAAACTATTTATTGAGCATTTGCTATCTGCCCAGCACTACGCTGGGAGTCAGAGATATACAAGTCCTTTTCAAAAGAAGGCTGCATGGAAGACTGGAATGGAAGAGTATCATTAAATCAGATGCTCAACTAAGATAAGCTTTGGGATGAGAAATTGCAAGGTTTTCTTTCTCTGAGAAAGTTGTCAGGCCATCTGGATTGTATAGGAACCGAGAAGAGACACTACCCTTCTCTGTCCTCAACAAGTGTGGTAAGGTTGGAAAGATGGCCTCCCTCTCTCCATGTCCTTTGATAGACCCTCCTGCCCTGATTCTTGGCTGGCCCTATGAGTTGTTTTGGCCAATGGGACAATAGCAAGCACAACATAAACAGAGACTTGAAAAGCACTCTCACATTGGGCCTCGCTTGCTGTCTTTTGCTACTCTTGGGAACCTTGCAACCACCACCACGTGAACAAGCCCAGGCTAGCTGCTAGACAATGAGAAACGTGGCCAAGTGTTCTCCATTGCTCCAGCCGACCTAAAACCAACCACCAAATGTGAGTGTGAGGCTATCCCAGACCATCCTTCCCCAGCCACTCCAGTCCAGAGCTAACAGTCTGCCCAGCCCACCCACACAATAATGAGAAAGAATTCTTTGTTATTTTAAGTCAGTACACTTTGGGAGTGGTTTGTTACACAGCAAAAGCTAACTGATACAAGAATATAGAAAAATCCATTTACCTCTCACAAAGGAAAGTTCCTCAAATCACATACTTCAGGCTCAGGACTGGCTCCTTCTTATCAATGACTTCTGAAAAGTGTCTATCTTTTTTCTGCCTAACATTTCATACATCTATCATTTCTCCCTTTGGACCCTCAACTACCTTAGGGGAAGAAAAATAAATGGCCCTGGTCAAGATGAGAGCTGGCCCTATTAGAGGTGTATACAAAGGGATCTAAATAGGTAACAGTGGAATCCAAATTAAGCATGTGGTGACAGTCAGAGTGGCTGCACTGCAAACACAGGGTGAGATGGACAAGAGTGTGACAAGGGAGACACCAGGGAAGAAAACGCCCTGCGCAGCTTTGCTCTGAACTCTGCCCTATTCAAGGACTCTTCGCCCAGCCAAGAGATCCAAAACTCACTGGAGAGTCCATGAGCTCAGTAAGAAAGAGTTTACAGCTTCCTTCCTCAAAAAGCTCCAAGATAAACAGAATAAACACCAGTTGGTCTCAGCTGGTCGCACATTGGCCTGCCTAGAGGAAGGGGATGCCAGAGATAGCTTCTTGAGGTTGCTTCCAGCCCTGCATTTCTAGGAAATAGACAATTATGAACAACATGGATTTTATTATCGTGACATCTCTAAGGTCTCTGCATAAAGCCTATATTTAAAAATATAAACATGTAAGTGAAAAAAAATGTCAGGGGAATAAATATTTGTCTTAAAAGAGACCATGTGTTTCAAATTTTTATTTAAAAAAAAAACCAACATGTGTTTTATTTTAAATTTGTATGTGTGTTGTTATCCTTGGGTTAAGTATTAGGTAAATAGACAGAAGCATTGAGAATCCATTTTCCAGCAAATTTTGGTTAGAAATCCTTGCACACGTGATGCAGGAGATAATTTGGGGGCTAATTGGAGCTTTGTGGGCAGCCAACTCATTGCAGCCTCTCCCCCTGCTCAGTCCTTGTGTGATGGGGATAAGGATTTCCCTGGCCCTGGTGTTTGTTTTGGCCAAGTTGGCATTTACACCTCAGCCAACACAACACATTGCAGGCTGCTTCCAGGCAGCCAGCTCCCAAACACAGGTATGGCCAGCGTGGCAGAACCACAGAACCCACTCTTGTTTGAGCCTCAGATGTGGCCTCAAAGCTTAGTCAATTGGAATCAAATCCTGTTTGGTGACTGTAACCAACCTGGCTAGGGGTGAGGGTGGGCATCAAGAAAAGCTTTGCAAAGATGACTGTGAGCTGGTCTTGAAGGGTGAATAGGGGAGAAGCATGGGAGAGGTCACTGCAGAAAGAGGGGGCAGGGGCCAGCCTGGTGACCGAGTGGTTAAAGTTATGCACACTCTGCTTTGGCTGCCAGGGCTCGCTGGTTCAGATCCTGGGCATGGGCCTACTCCACTCATCAGCCATGCTGTGGAGGCATCCCACATACAAAATAGAGGAAGACTGGCATGGATGTTAGCTTGGGGCTAATCTTCCTCAAGCAAAAAAAAAACGAGGAAGATTGGCAACAGATGTCAGCTCAGGGTGAAACTTCCTCATCAAAAACAAAACAAGAAAGGGGGCAGCATGGAATCTTAAAAGGGTCTGGTATACTTTGGGAAAAGGCACCAATTTTGGGAGACTGCAGAGTAGGCTGGAGAGAAGCTGGAGTGGTGCTGGGAACAGTGGCCAGCTTTCACTTTTGTTTGTTCTTCATCCTTTCCTGTTAGGAACTGCCCCTTCCCCATTCATTCCAGGTGATTCTGGTGGGGTTGTCAAGCTCTCCATTCAGTACACCCCACCCCCTGGACACAGCCATTGGCCCAAGAGTGGTCACATGACCCAGATAGGGCCAACCAGAGTCCTTTTGGTTGGGGGTGAAAGTGATCAGAATCTATGAGATAGAGCTTTCGCTTTCCTCCTAAAATCATGGGCTGAAAGGACCCAGTAAGACATCTTTCTCTTTCCCATCGTGCAGAGTTCCTGCTTGTAAAATAAGACCAACATAGCGAAAGGCAGAGAGGAGAGAGAGAAAGAGAACTGATGTCATTTGAGCTCTTGAATCGGACTACACCTAACCAGGGTGTTTCCCTTTTTACTAAAACCAGAGTTGGGTTTCTGTCTCTTGGACCTAGGAAATTATTGGCTAATATAGTTGGAGTCAGAAGCCAAAATTAAACTTGCAACAAGAAGCAGACGACCCTACCTGATATAGGCAAGAGTCCAGTGGTTCCCTGGGGTAGTGAGAGCTAGCTACCCACCAACATATATGCTCCCACTCCATCAGATAGCATTGTTACTGGGAAATAGACGCCCAGCTTAGGATTACATTTCCTGGCCCCCACTCCCTGGCTTGCATCTAGATGTGGTACAAGACAAATTCTTGCCAGTGGAATATGAGCAGTGATATGAATCATTTCCAGACCAAGACTTTGAAAGTGAGCCTGCCTTCTCCACTCTCTTTACCCTTGTGCCTGGTTGGAGAGGATGACGAGAAGCCCTAGGAGATGACAGCACCACAACATGGAAGGAGCCTGCATCCCTGAAACATCACAGTGAGGACAGCAACCACCAATAAGGAGCACCTCTTCTAGACAGCTGATGTTAGCAGGAAATAAATTTCTTTTGAATTTGAGCCATTACACAGTTTGGGGATCTAGTTGTTCAGCAGCTGAAGTTACGCTAATGATTAGATCCCCTTCCACATTCTGGAAGTTGCTTGCAGTCCTCAAAGTCTGCCACCTATTGCTTTGCTCTCCAATGCCAGAATTATTCAGATCAGTGACTCCTGATGGTGAAATCCACCACCACAGATCTGTTAGTTTCATGTATTTATGGAGCACCCACTACATATCAGGCCATGTGCTAACTGTTCAGGGTTACAAAGGGGAATTAGATATGCCATATTTCATTGACTCAAAGTCACCATCAATTGTGAGACATACCATTACTTTATATACCTCTAAGAAAAAATTATGTACCACAGAGAAAATATATTGCCAATTAAACTACGACATGCCATCAAAAGCTCTCCTCATTTCAGAAATGCAAAAAATGTGGGGAAAAAATGTGTATCTTAAAACTGATAAACCACAGGATTTCTTACCTTCGGGAAGCTAAAGATCTTGAAGAGGCAGAGAAGCAGATAAACATATACCGTACAACACAAATGCGTTAGCAGTTGTGTGGACCATTCAGCCAGAAGTCAGAGAAAGAAGTCATTGACCTAGGTACAGAAATGGGGAAATCTTCGCAAAGGTGACATTTGAGCTGAATCTTGAACAAGGGAGAGAAGAGGTGATTGCCAGGAAAGAGTTCTCCCCTTGGCTAGTAGGGCCAGCAGGTCTTCCCATGCCTTCTCCACGCCCTCAGAGAGGTTTTCCTGAATCTCCAGGGACTACGATGGCTCTGCAGAATCTCAAACTACCAGAGAAGTAAATTCCAACCAGACAGCTTCATTTTCTGGATAAATGGAGACTAATCCTTTAGGTGCAAGGCATAATTTTAACTGGATATTTTTTAGTGGAAAATCTTCCAAAATGTACCATAGTAAACCCTTAGCATCTGCAACGGATACATACATCAGGGGGTCTTGGTGAATCTCCAAATTCACAAACACAGCTAAGCCTAGACAGACTCCGGCTTGCTCAAGAATCACATTTACATGGAAAGCCACAGGTATCCTGTGTGTAGCCTGGCACCACACATCACCCTCTCTTTCCACTGACTCCACAGCTTTGCCTCTTGCTTGATGAGCAATTATATGTAACCGGTATATTGACCACGCATGACTTATGATGTAATCAAAGCACAATTTTATTTTCATCTCCCATTATCCCTCTAAACCTGATTCCACGTGGGTAGTCTTCCTCTACTACTGAATAAAAACTCCCTTAGGTCCGTGACTTTTTAGTTCAGTCTTGGGTGGTTGACACACTAAGTCACACACACACACACACACACACTGAAAGGAGGGAGTCAGAGCCCTGCAACAGCTCTCTCCAGAGAAAGCTCTTTGCTAATCTATTCTCCCTCTCCACTGCCTCAACCATTTTATATTCTCAGGGTGGATAAGGTGACGTCAAGAGTTCAATTTCCTTTCCTTGCTCTGCAAGTGGTGATCTAACTGTGTAGTTTCACATCTATTGTACCTTGACGTCCTGGTCAAATTTTTATTTTTTAACATCCTATGGGATATATTATAGTTATTGACTGAATGTATATGTCCCCCCCAAAATTCATATGTTGAAGCCCTAATCCCCAATGCGATGTATTTGGAGGTGGGGCCTTGGGAGATAATTAGGAATAGATGACGTCATGAGGATGGGGCCCCCATGATGGCATTAGTGCACGTGCGAGAAGAGAAAGGGATCTCTCTCTCCCTCTCCCTCTCTCTCTCCCCCTCGCCCCTTTCGCTATGTGAGGACACAGCAAGAAGGTCACCATCTGCAAGTCAGGAAGAGAGTTCTCACCAGAACCCGACCATGCTGGCATTCTGGTCTGAGCCTCTGATCTGGAGGATTGATCTCAGCCTCCAGAACGGTGAGAAAATAAATTTCTGTTGTTGAAGCCACCCAGTTGTGGTATTTTGTCATGGCGGCCCGAGCTGACCAACACAATTACTAACCAGAGCACGTACTGAAATCGTTTTACAGATAGCTTTCTCTAGTTTCTGTGTCAGGCACATAGTAGGCACTCAAAAAATATTTATGTAATGAATGAATAAGTGAATATAAAACAGAATGACAGAATCTCTCACTTCAAACGTCCAAGCCACTGCAGAATGCCATATTCGATACTCTGTGTGTGGAATTTTCTTTGTTTTTCAAATATGCAAATAATACATGAACACATTCGCACGCGTGTGTGTGTGTGTGTTAAGCAACATACTAGTAGGTAGAGGAAAAAGTAGAAGTTTCTCTTCATCAATCTCCTCCCTAGCTCATTGCACTTCCCTATTAAGAGAGCACAGATGCATGATTAGTGTGACCTATTTTTCACAGACCAGTGCCTTTGCATCCACGTGCCTGTAGACCTGCGTTCTGCGGTATTATGACATGCACGTGGTGCTGCAACCTGCACTTTCCCTTGTACCCAGCAGCCCTCTCTATGTTAGGACATTCCTCATCCTTTTAAGGAGCTGAATCATATTCCATAGCAGAGACATCCCTATGAATGAGCACTCCAGGTGTTTCTAAATTCGCCCTCATATAATACTGCAAAAGACATCTTCCACATGCCTCTTGGGGCACATATGCAAGTGCTTACCTGGGCTAGAGGATTCGCGCATTGACAATGCTGCTTGCTCTGCCACATTGCTGTTCTAAGTTAGGGTTCACCCTCCACTCCACCACAAATTTCCCCCACCCCACCAACACAGAGTATTTTAAACCTTCCCAAATTTTTGTCAATCTACTATTAGAAAAATATCTCATTAACAACTTTCAATTCTCTGATGACTAGTCAAGTTTGTGGTCTTTTTTATTTTTACTACAAATTGCCTATTCCCATTCTGCATCCATTTTTCTACTGTTTTGGTTTTTTTAATTGTTATTTTAAAGAAACTCTGTTTTGTGGTTACTAACCCTTTGTCTGTTACATATGTACAAATTCTCTCAGGCTGTCATTTGTCTTTTCATTTTGTTTGTGGTACCTTTTTTTGTATAAAAGTTCTTATTTTTTTGCAGTCAAATGTAACAAATGTCTCCTTTGTGGCTTCCTTTGCTGCTTCTAAGATTAATAAAATATTCATTTATATTTTCTTAAGATATTTTGAAGGTTTTCTTTTTGTTTGGGGGGATAGTTTAGCTCTTTATTCCATCTAGAATGAATTTTTACACATGGGGGGAGGGGGAGCCAAGTTTTTTCCTAAATTTTCAATGACCTCAATCTCATTCATTGAATACTCTATCCTTTCTCACTCCTATTGGCAAAACCACATTTATCATGTACTAAATTATCATCCATATGTGTAAGTGTGTCCACGTGTGTGTCTATGTATATATATACAGCTGTGCACCACGTAATAATGTTTTGGTCAACGACAGACTGCATATATGACGGTGGTCTCATAAGATTAGTACCATATAGCCTAGGTGTGTAGCAGGCTATACCATCTAGGTTTGCGTAAATATGCTCTATGATGTTTGCACAACAACATAATCGCCTAATGACACATTTCTCAGAATGTGTCCCCATTGTTAAGCGACACATGACTGTATAACTATGTGAGTGATTGCTCACTCTAATTTATGCCAAGTGTCTCTTTTCTTAAACTTCTTCGATTCTTTCACTAAAGTAACAGGAGTTGGCTTTAGGGGAGGACCTATTTCTCATGTACATATATACATAGAAGATTCTTTTCACTTCCATGATGGAAAACAGAATGCAAATGCTTGAGACCATTAATAAGAGACTCTTTCCCCACTCCAGGTTTGCACTGTCAGCAAATCAAATGCATATTTCAGCAAATATCAAATTCTTACACATTAGGGAGCATGCAAACTTCAGACGCAGCGATTCCAACCACTGGAATACTTGATCACTGTTACACTCAATCCCCAGAGCATATTAGATTCTGTGCAACTATTGTTGACCTGGAGCGCTCCCTGGCCTAAGCTGCTACTTAGAACACGGACTGTTGGTGCCTGTCTATAACAGTTCTGAAAGATGGGAGCCACCATCCACGTCAGTGGGACTCAACTTCTGACTATAAAAAGTGTCCAGACAAGTACCCAAGAAGCATGTGTTCTGGACTCATTTCTTTCCAGCTTGTTTCCTAATGATCTGTTGGACGTCCTGGATGCCAATCCCAACCTCCCCTGGCCCCATGCAGAGCAAAAAGACAGGCATTCTTGCACACAGACATGATGTTTTCTTATCTCAAATTAGAGGTGACCTGAAAATAAATTTGCCATGCTAGCCAATTATAGCCAGAAAGCAAGCCCACAGAGCAACTGTCCTAAAACTAAATAGGTATGTTATCTCTGAGAGGCATTCCACATTTTAACTGATTTATAAATAACGATTCAGTCCAAGTTACTTCACTTAGTTACCTTGGCACTAACAGAGAGTTTGTCTTGGACAGGGTCCTGACAGTAGCATTACCCAAAGCCAGGCATTCTCTGGTGCTCTGCCAAGATTTTATTTGGCCGTGGCAAGGGTCTGGTTATACCAATCTTAAACATTCTTAGCCATGGGCTCTACTTCAGCCATGTTAAATGAGGTCGGCTTTGGGGGCCTGGTTTGCTCATTCATTTACCCACTGGAATGGACTCAAGGCAACTTCAGGAGGGAGTCCTGGTCTTGCTGGTGGACAGTGATGGGAGAGCATAGCTTTCCAAAGGGATGCTACCCTCACCCCAGCTCAAATGTTAGTTAAGACATGTGGGTAGGTACTCAGAGGGAAAAAAGAGCACTGCCCTTCAGGTCCCGCTAGGAAGCACAGTTTGAATGCCCTACCACTAAATATTTATTTAAAAGCCCTGCTGAGAAATAACACTATTCAGAGAGGATTGCTTGAAGGATAAGCAGTTCATCCACTCTTCCAGATTTTGTAACACCAGTCCCTGGATCCCGCCAGAACAGCTGAAACGCGGATACCTGGAGTGCATGACATTGGCCCCAGCAGAATTGCTTTTGCTGAACTGCTTTTGGTGTGATTCCATCAGCATTTTTTTTTAAGTAATTACAAGAAACAGTCCCATGAAAAGCATCATTATATTTGGGGTAACAAGGCTGTTGAAGACATTGCTTGTTACATCACTTTGTGTTTTCCTTGTTAAGTATCCTCAGAGGTAATTCCATCTGATTTTAGTACTCAAAATAGTGCCTCTCCTGGGCAATTGGTCTACTTTTCTATGGTATGGTTTTCTAGAGGATGCTGCGAGGAACACTAGGGCAAAAGGCAGTTAATTTGTATTCCATGAAAAGGGGGTTCCATGGCCCCCCAAAAAAGTAAAAATCTCTAGGGCAAAACTGGTTGTTTTATTTTTGCCATAAGACTTCTCTGAGTTGCTAATATGCTGATGTGAGTTATATAATGTTACCAAGTATAACATTTACTTGGTGGCTGGGGATGGTCACAACAGGCCAAGTCTTTGGGTTGGGCCCTAACCACAGAAGTTGATGTAGATATTTATATGCCAAAATTGCCTTCTCTTCCCTTCGCCAAGACTTCTGACTCGCACTGACCAGCTCCCCTTCAGCCTGGTGTGGAGACCTTAGAGGTCCTGCAGTGTGACACTATGACTATTGGGTCTTCTCTCTTACTCTTTCTCCCCTCCACCTCCTCACCTGGCTCTACCCCAACACAGGCACCTAGACCCGGGAGAAATGTCTGAGTCTTCAGCTGCTCTGCTGCTGACCTGTGGGACTGCTGCTTCTCTCCATTCTCACAGACCGGCTTTGCTCTCATCACACAGAGTGTCTGCTCCTGCCCCAGTCTCCTCTGCTCCGGCTTCTCAGGGTCTCTCCATTTCTTTCTTTACTCTTTTGTCGTCTGGTTATTTCTGGCAGATTTTGCAAGACTTTGAGGGAAAATGCTGGCATTTGTAGGCATCACGAGGTAGTCAAGATTCGGCTTTCCTTCTGTGCGAGGAGTAGACTAATCAGAGGGCATAATTTCCTCCTGGAATATTTACCTTTTTAGAAAATTTGTGTTCATTGATTGCTGGAGCTCCAAGGCTGCCATTTTGTGGTTGTTCCCACCACCACCACCACCCTGCCCTCTTCTGGATTCAAGGCTAAGGGAATGCTTTAAGATTCCAAAAAACTACATTCTGATTATGGCAGAGACTGTTGCTTATCAAATCTCCTCTTCTTTAGCTATAAAAACCTCAATTTTTAGATGGCATCTGGCCACCCGGAATAAATACTACGTTTCTCAGCCACCTTTGTACCCAGAAGTGAACATGTGACTAAGTTCCAGCCAGTGAGATGTAAGTGGAACTGGCATTTGTAACTTCTAGGAAGTATGCTTAAATGCTTGCCTTTCTTAACCTATTCCTGCTTTCTGCTGGTCAGAAAGTGACACGATGGCTGGAGCTCTTGTAGCCATCTTAAACCAGGAAGTGGCAAACTAAGGGTGACAGAGCAACCAAATGCAAGGAGCCTAGGTCCCTGATGACAGTGGACCCACCGTACAGCCCCAGATTCCCTATCTCTGGAACCTTTTATGTGAGTGAAAAAAAGAAATACTTGCCTATGTCAAACCTCTGTTATTTGGGGTTTTTCTGTGACTCATAGCCATACTTTGTCCTAATTAAAACAATGGCGAACTGGAGTTTTATTGGAACACAAAAGAGCCTAGGATTCATAGTCGAAAGTTGAAGGGAACTTCAAAAGAGAACTTTTCAGTTGTCAAAAACAAAGAGAGAGTGTAGAACAGAGTGAGAGAGAAAGCCACTGGGTCCACGGGGCTAACTGGCCAGACACATACATGCAGGTGGACCCAGCTACCAGAAGCACAGTTTCTGGATCAGCACAATCAGGACCTCCTGGGAGTTTGTGAGAAATGCAGAATCTCAGGCCCACCCCAGACCTGCTTAATCAGAATCTGCATTTTAACAAGCTCCCCAGCGGATTCATGTGCACTTTGATCTGTGAGAAACACGGCCTTAGGGAAGCTTCAAGATCACGTGGAGATGAAGTCAAGGTCACAGCTCCCATTCATCACAAGGAGCTGAAACTAGGTATAAATTATTTTGGAGAGGACGAGCCCATCAGGAAAACTCTCACTATGCAAGGTTATAGAAGAGATGCTGGCCGGCCACCCCAGGGTGTGGGTAGGAAAAAAAGAAAGAGTTAATAAAAGAAATTGTGGTACTTAGTCTGTATATGCTAGTATAAAACCCAAATTTTCACACTTCTCATCAGGAATAGAAGCCCAAAGCCAATACAATAAAGGAAAACTGGTCTAGAAAAGAGAATCCTATAAAGAAGAAACCACACCATAGGTATGTCTCCACATCCTAGCGAATATATAGGGCTCTGCAGAAGAAAATTCCTGCTGAAGATGAGACAAAGCTTACAAAGCACATGAGGAGATGCAAAAGCACAACTGTCAGCAAACGTCACAAATGAGAGAAATCATTCCCATGGAATTAGCAATTGAGCGTTCTGAAAAGGAATTTTAAGTGTTTACCTAAAATGTTCTAAAACTAGAAGAACATAATCTCTACAGCAAGCACAGAACAACATCATGAGAAAAGAAGAGTTGGTTTGAAAAAGAACTAAAATAAATTTCTAAAAATGAAAAACATAATCATCTAAATTTAAAAAAAAAAAAACTTCAATAGCCTGGCTCAATAGTCCACTAGACAGCTGTGGAGAAAACTAGTGACTTAAAAGACAGATCTGAGGAAATCATCCAGAACGCAATGCAAAGATAATAAGGACATTTTTAAAGTAAGAGAAAGAAAAAACATATGAAAAAGAAATTGAGAAACATGGAGTGTGTGTTTTAATATTTCTGTCCCTGTTAGTAGGTGATTCAGAAAGAGAGATGATAGAGAATAGGGTGAGAGGTAATATTTGAAGAGACAATGGCTAAGGACTTTCCAGATTTCAAGAAAGTTTATGAGCCTTGGGTTGGAAAAGCACACAGAATAAGTAAAAACAATACACACTTAGACATGTGATTGTCAAACCACAGAACACTGTAGGGGAGGAAGACAATTCCTCCATCTGCTCTGGGTTCTTCTGGCCAGAGAATGAATGAATTTCACGTGAGACAGAATAACAGAAGAAAATTAAACAAAGCTTTATAACATGTATACATGGGAGAGGCTCAGGCAACCTGAGCAACTCGCCAAAATGGCTGAAGCCACCACTTTAAATATAATCTTCAGCTAAAGGCAAAGGAGGATGTTGGGGATGGAGGGGGAGTTGGTCACGGGAGATTACCACACAAGTACAGTAGACAAGAGTCAGGTTGTTATGCAGATTTGAATCCTTGCCCTCCACACTGATAAGAGTTTCTAGAGATAAGGTCATCCCTCCTTCCTGGTACAGAGAGGGAGACACCTTTGCAGATGGAGATTTCCTTTACAAGGTAAATGTCTCTTAACAAAGGGTAAGTAAATTCTACTCTTCAGAGTTTCTTTCCCATCTGCAGTTTTTAAAAGTAACCAGCCCAAAATAATCCTCATGCCAAAGAGACATATCTTGGGGTGGCCAATTCCAGTCCCCCACACCACCAAGGGAAAATACTATTTTTAAAGATATTAGAGAGTAGAGAAAGATTATCCCCAAAGAAATGTCTATCAGATTGATGTCACTCTTCCTATTGGCAACAATAGCTGGAGAAGATGCGGCAATAATGTCGCGAAAGCACTAAGGGGGGTGTCCATCTGTGGGTCTCTATTCAGCCAACCACATCTGAGATAGGGACAAGGGAAAGAGATTTTCAGAAAAAGATCAGGAGTTAACTAAACAGAGATCTTCACTGAATAACTACCAAAGGATTACTTCAGAAAAATGAAAAGAGAGATGAGAATACAAGAGGCAACTGTGTGCAAAAAAAATTATAAACACATTGGTAAATCTAAATAGGTATAGGTTCTAAAAATAATAATGACGATAAATCGTGAGTAATAACACAGTGGAACTAGGGCCAGCTCTGGTGGCCTAGTGGTTAAGTTCAGCACACTCTGCTTCAGCAGCCTGGGTTCAGTTCCCAGGCATGGACCTATACCACTCATCTGTCAGTGTCACTCATGCTGGGGTGGTGGCCCACATACAAAAAGAGGAAGATTAGCAGCAGATGTTATCTCAGGGTGACTCTTCCTCAGCAAAAAAAAAAAAAACCCTTTGTAGAACTAAATACTAGACCTTAGTAACATAGAAGATGGGAGCAAAGTCGAAACATTCTGAGTTTTATGTCTTATTTAGGAAGACAATAGAGATATCAATTACTTCAAAATTTATTCAAAAAATACATATCAATGCTAAAAATATTAGGGAAACTACAAAAAGAATAGAAATACAATGTGTAATATCCAAAGTGGGTGAGACAGGGGAAGAAATACAAAATCTCGATATGGATACATATTCATAGATCGAGTGCAAAAACATGGACCCAAGGGCTGCGCACCAATTTCACGACAGAGATTGCCGTCAGAAGGGAGTGGAAAGCAGTTCAATGAAGATTTTAGCGTTATCAATAACTTTTCTTCTTTTATTGAAAAAACAAAACCTAAGCAAACATCCAAAGCAAAATGTTAACGTTCACTTAAACTCAGCAGTGGGATGCTGTTGTACTGTTTTCTATCCCTTTCTGTAACTTAAATTTCTTTTTTCAAATAAAAATTTTTTAAAAGAAAGGAACTACAAATCCAAAAGGCTGTTGTGTTTACTTCGAGGACTCTAGAGGAGGAATAGGAGCCCACTTCAATTCATCGCCTGCCTGTGCTGGAAGGAGGATGCCCAGTGGGAAGCATCCAGATGTTGCAGGGAGGGGAGAGGCTTGAAGGGCAGGGCTGCTGGTGTTGGGCCCTGACCTCATCACACCTCGGTCTTTGCATCCGGTCGCTTTTATATACAACTTTCTACAACAGCTTGTGCTCATCTTACGTGAAGTCATCCTGTCCCTCAGGCACCTGCAGACCCCAAGGGCACCTGTAGGTGCAGCAAACTCATTAGGAGGCAAGAATTTGTTGGTATGAATGGAAGATGGGGTTGCAGAAAGGGGCCTACACTCTGTGCCACACACACCTTTATATAAATTATCTCATTTAGTTAGAGCCTCGTAAACAGCTCTTTAAGATGAGTGTTATTGTCTTCGAAGAAATTAATATTTGCCCGTGGCCTCTCCCCCATAAACTGCAGCGTTAGATCTGAAAAAAAAAAAAAGCAGTGTCGCTTAAAGAGGGCAAAGAAGAGCCCTCACTCCCGACCTCCTCTCACCAAGGCCTCCAACGATGCTGTTACATTCTGTCCATTTTCCCTCTGCCCCCTAATCCCTCCATCTTCCGCCCTTGACCCAGAGAGACTGCCTGTCACCTGCACCCATCTGGCTTGTACCCATGATTTTTGCCCTCGCTCACAGTTGGGCTGCATAACTCTGCCTTGGCTGGACCACTGGCCCTTCATTGCCTGGATCCACCCACAGCCACCAAGCTGCCAATGTCAACTTGCAGTCTACCTGGGCTAGGAGTCGAGCAGGAGAGGTGAGGCGAAGGGGCCTCCCAGTTTATCTCTACAGTGTGAAAGCAAGTATCAACTGGACAAAGAGAAGGGAACCAGCATTTGTGGCACGCATGCTCTGTGCATTGTACTGGCTGCTTTGCACGTATTTTCTCATTTAATCTTCCCAACCAGCCTACAAAATATTGTTAGCCCCATTTTAGACATGGAAAGGGAGGCTCAGAGAGGGTAAGTGACTTCCCTGAATTTATGAGTTGTTTCTCTTACGGAAAGAGATCTAGAGATTTAGGATCTAGGATCCTGAACATGTGACTTACAGCCTCCCATAGCTGCCCTTGGGAAATTCTCCAAGGTTTATAGATGCCCCAATAATGATGATGATAGTAATGACAACCACAACACACCAGAAACATTTATTGAGTACTGAAAACACACCATCCATTTTGCATACATTATATTACGTTAATACATATAACAAGTCTATGCAATAAGTATAATGATACTCCCATTTCGCAGTCCAGAAAACTGGAGGCTTATAGGGGTTAAGAGATTTGCCCACATTGGAGGCCATAAAATGATGGAAGTGGGATTTCAACCCAGGTAATCTGACTCCAGAAACCGTATGTGTGACCACTGGATTAGTTAGGGTTATATCCTATGTGACAGAAAAGTCCAACATCAAAGTGACGTAAACAAGACAGTTTATTTCTTTTCAATTGAAAATAATGCTAGAAGCTGATGATCCAAGGCTATTTGGCATTTTTTTGATCCTCTGGAGGCAGCTAATCACTCTCCCATGCTATAGTAAGCCCCTTGTCCTCATGTTCTGCAGGTGGCTGCTAGAGTTCCAGCCATCACATCTGTTTTAGCAAGATAGAGAAAAAAGCAAAGGTCAAATAGCACCTGTCTTTTAAGATTATTCCTAAAAACCAACCATGCTAGGCATAGAAAATTTTATTCTAGCTGGGCCTTTGGCCCGACACTCTTATCTGGTGAGCTGGACTGAACCAAGTATGAGCCTAGTGCAGACAGGCTTAATGCCTAGATTAGGACAAAACAGGCAAGAGGCCTCCCTGTGTCCTTTCTACAAGTCCTATATTGCCACAGTTGCTACATGGCAAAAAGCAAGAGGAAATGCCCCTACCTTAGGTGCCCAGTAAACATCCTTAGTTGTGTCCCACCCTTGGGCAAGAGTGAGGAAGAACAGCATTTAAGTGTGTTTTTTAGCAAAGGTTTCATGACTTTTGGACTTGAACAAGGGTTAACTGACTCCAAAGTCCATATTCTTTCCACTGCACCAAGTTTTTTTTTTTCAACCAACATTATCCTCCAGTACTTATTCAAATAACTAAATGGGGCCTGTGTGGTTAAGTGGTACAGATGTTTCCACAGCTAGAGAATTGCTGCAAGCATCCGTGCCATCCTAGCCAGGAGCCACCCTGGCACGACAGTGAGAGTAAGTGTTCGAAGTCACTCAGTGATGGAGGGACACCTACAGGATCTGACAGACAAGGATGACTTCCTGATGAGTCACACGGGACCTCCCTTGGGTAATGAGCAGAGGGAGACTGCCCGCAGGGGTCTTTTGAATTTGCTGATGTCTGCATTTTCCCGTCAACTGTGCCCTTCCTGGTGAAGACACACCAGCCCATAGCAACTTCTTTCTACTCTCTAAGGGGCTTGCTTCCGCCTACCTCAAGACCTTCTCCTGGCAGAGATACTGAAACAGGATGTTTTGACCCCACTGCTGGAGCCCATGGACGTTTGTCCCCCAAGGGCATTGAACTCACACTCAGTAAAGACACTCTTGATGTTTTGCCTCTCTTCTGCCTCTGTCACTCCACACTCTACATCATGGCTACCACAGAAAATTTCCCACAGCACAGACAACAATTAGTAAGAATGTTCTGTAGTGAAAAAAAGGAAACTGATCAATGAATCAACTATTCCTATAATATCTACACAAAGCTGAATTGATCCAGGTAGAAATAATTTCAGTAAACTGAAAATGGAATAAATCAGACACACTTTAATGGTGTCCCATATAGAAAATTGATTACAGCCGGAGAAAACACACTAGCTCCTTCAGAGAAAGCAAAACCTGTCCCAGCATTGAGCTCTAAAATAAATGCCTCACCTGGAGTTCCATGTTCACCTCCAGGGCTGCTTAAACGTCTGAAGTCACTAACTTCTCTGTGAATCTCATGACATCTGTGACATCCCCAGAAAAAAGCAGCACATACAACAATGCAATCACAATTTTCATGCAGCTTCTGGAAATTCACAGGCCCAGCAGCTCATCCAGGGATCCCAGTTTAGGAACCCCAGTCGAGGTTATGGGCGTGACAGGGACACTTGCCTCAAGTCCTTTCCAGGTGAGGAGGGGGCAAAGAAGGGGGAGGGTGGGGGGATTTCCCATGGCCTGATAGGGAGGATCAGGGGGATCCTCTGAGACGTGGCCAGTGATCCCCGAGATCTGGCTGGGTTGAAATACAGCACTGTGTGCCTTTAAGATTTACCAGACATTCACAATTTAAAATTCATAAACTCTTCCGATGGTTCCTTTTTGTACTTCTCTGCCTTCCCCACCTTTTAAATTAAAGACCCATTTTTAATGTATTTAACTAAAACTCAGGGGTGGTGACAAAGGGAATTTTGCCTTGATTTAGACCTAATAGCAAGGGCGTCCCGCAGGCTTCAAGTTGGGGAGTGAAAGATGAAGACAGCAAGACCAGAAGGCTAGGCTGGGGGCAGGGTGACACACACAGAAGCAAAACGCTCTAATCCCTGCTCTTCCCAAGGCCATGGAGCCCTGCTGCAGAACAGCGAGGAAGGGCCTGGACGTCACACAGACACGTATTTAAATGTCTCTTTGTCACTACGTCACCTACTGCCTGCATGGCCCGGGCAAGTCATTACATCTAAGCCACATGTTCAGTGTCTGGCACACTGTAGATACCAAATAAGCAAGGGTCCCCTGAGACAACTTAGATTGTAGGGGTGTGTCTTAGTCCATTCGGGCTGCTAAAAAATGCCACAGACTACGTGGCTTAAAAACAAACATTTATTTCTCACAATTCTGAAGGCTAGAATTCCCACATCAAGGCTCAGGCAGATTTGGCGTCTGGTGAGAGCCGGCTTCCTGGTTCATATATGGCTGTCTGCTTGCTGGGTCCTCACATGGCAGAAGGAGAAGGGGGCTCTCTGGGCCTTTTTCATAAGGCCACTAATCTCCCTCACGACGACTCCACCCTCATGACCTAATCATCTCCCAAAGGCCCCCCTCCTAATACCATCACAGTGGGGGGTAGGTTTCAATATATGCATTTTGGGAGTATGCAAACATTCAGTCCATAGCAGGGTACAACGCCCTCAGAGCCCCAGGGCAATAAGGAGACAGAATGCCCATCTCGGGGTCCTCAAGGCTGTGCTCTGAGGCTCGTTCAGGATGCTAGGACCAGAGTGGAAATCTCAGACTTGAGACACAAAGACCTGGAACCCAGCAGCACAGCCCAGAACCACTCTCTGAGGAGAGGTTAGAGGCTGAAATGGAGGCCACGCTCTTGTGGAAAAGGATGAAAGGAAAGATTTTTAAATAGCAGTGAAAGATGGAGCAGAGAGCAGCAAAGACCAGGCACAGTGCTGGAGGAGGGGGGGGGAGGTGGGGATGCTGCTATCGGCACTTTGACCGAAGAACAGCTTCTGAGTTCCATCTCCACTGCTGGGAGCCGAACCAAGTCCTGTCCAGGGGTGCCAGAGGCCTGTCCCACCTGCCTTTCCCCATGCCCCGTCTGACCATCAAGGAGCAGCGTGGCTGGGTCTACACACCCAGCAAGGATAACAACTACCACCCAAGGTGAAATAGACCAGCCCAGGCTTTTCCCCAGATGAGATTATTTCCAGAAAGGAAATCTGCCAAGAGACAGGAGCTACCGAGAGTGGGGAAGGGGGATGGCATATTGGGGCCATGTGGGAAAAGTTGAGTTCTGGCGCTGCCCACACCCAAAGATAGCAGAGAAATCAAACACATGAAGAAGGGGCATCTTCCTTCATAGCCCCTGCCCCGGGGGCATTTATTGGGAGAGAACATGTCTGTGTCCCCTGGAACCCAGATGTACTGTCCCGGTCTGTGCTGGCTTCCCTGCGAGCACCTATACAGAGACAAGGCTCTCCTCAGTCCAGCCCTACCTCTTTGGGCACCCTTCTCCCTGCACATCAAATTAGCCTGAGCATCTAATTGAAAATGAAAGGAAAGGAAACACAAGCAAGGATTCCCAGGGCCCCTCCACGCTGATTCCTCCCCGCCTCCCCCAGCCCTCATCTCAGCCTTGCCCTTTCCTTGGCAGAGCTCAAGGCAGGCTTATTTCCCCCAAGGTTGTCATAGACCAATTTTCTAAACTGCATGAAAACAGAAAACAAACAGAAAACCAAATCCACCAAAGCTTGAGTCTTGAGAGCAGCTTGGCAGGCAGGAGCAACGTGCTAACAATTTCATGCTGTTTTAAGAGTTTCTAACTAAGCAACATGTACCAACAACCAGATGTGCCCTGAGACCGGGAGAAGAGAACATGGGCTTCTAGGGACAAAGATTTCTGTAAAACAGGAAAACACTCATCAGGAGACATAGTTTCCAAGCATGTTGGGCCCGGGGTTGCGGGAGGCGGGCTGTCTCAACCACTCATTCAGTCCTCCCACAGGACTCTGGTCAGTGCCTTCTTTGTGGCAGTCACTATGCTGGGGACTTGGGATACCAAGTAGATGCGCAGAGCCTGTGCAGTTCAAAGGCAAGGAAACAAATATAATTACAACATAATATGTTATGGTCTGAAATGGAGGAAGGAAGCCCAGGAAAAGAGGCCTGGCAGTCTGTGTGGGAATCAGGTGCTTCTCAGAGAAGATGTGACTCACTGTATTTCAACATTTATTTATGGAGCGCTTACATGCTGAGGATGGAGGAGGGAAAGAATCAGATATAGTTCTCGTTTCCATGGTACTTACCATCAAATAGGGAGAGAGACAGTCATCCACAATGACTATGCCTGCAGCAAGTGACTCTAGAGTATTTACCCGGCACCCACAGCATGGATGCACACCAGCCACGAGTCACACAGTCTTTAAAGGAGGCTGGCCCCCCTCTCGTTTACAGGTCTGTGGCTTATGAATGGGCCTTGGTTTCCCAGTGGGATGAGGTCATCTCCAAGTCTCTGTCACCAGAGTCTCACCCAACTCTGGGAGGACCACAGTGCCCAGCAGAGGCCAGGGCCCTGCTCCTCAGGCCAGCTCTGAGATGCCCCATAGGACCATCCCCATGGAGTGGGGCAGGGGCTGATCCAGGACAGACAGATGGCCATCATGCTACTACTTTCAACTTCTATCCCATTAGCTTATCTTCCACCTGCTTGCTTGCAGTGCACCACAGTATTTTCATTAGGCCTGAAATTATTGTGAAATAACACAGTTATATTGTATTTGGGGTTTAAACTTGTTAACTGCATAAATGTAAACATGTAAGTTATAACATGATTTTGTAATGCTTTATTCTGGCATTTCTTCATCTCTTTTTTTTTTTAATCTTCCTTTTTTCTCAGAGAGTAGCTGCGAACCCAGGCCTCCCTGGCCTGAGAGGTCACTCCGGGTCAGAAGCCCTCCTGTGCCTCAGGGAGTCCTTGCTCCCTAGCAAAGTCCATTAGGTCAGGCCTAAGGCAGTCCTAAAGCCAAGCACCTGGTAACTTGTTTATTGCACCAGCTCTGGGGCCCAGGGAGGGCAGGATGGGCGTGAAGGTCACAAGTGGGTGGGAATTGCACACTCAGGCCGGAGCCTTCCCTTGGTCATTATTTTCCCAGAATGACCTCTGGGGCTGAGAGCTGCCCAGCCCTCCTTGAGCTAACACATGACAAGCCGCACAAAAGAACTGCAAACAGGCCCCTAATTAATGGGTTTGCTCAGAGCTGTTTCCCTGTTTAGGGACTTCATCCCAATAATTGCAGGCTCCATAATCATTAATCAGTCACCACCACTTTTCTGGGTGCCGACCACAAGCCCAGCTCTGTTCCAACAACTGTGAGCGGAGAAGAACAGAGAATGGGAACGCAGACCTGTGCCAGGTGCTTCATTTCCGTGAGCCCACAAATCCTCACAATGATCCCAAGAGGAAGGCAGCATTATTTCCCTTTTCAGATGAGGAAACTGAGTCTCGGAGAAATCACCTAGCTGAAGGTTCTCAGCTTGTAAGCAAGAGAGTCAGAATTTGAACCTGGGTCTGGCCAACTCTAAGCCTGGGCTCTGGAAGGCAACAGACTAACTGTTCAAAGCCAGTCCAAGGCAGAAGAGCTCATGGCTGGGCGGTGCCAGGCACACTCTCTGGACCCTAGGAGCCCAGGGAGGAGGGGACACAGGCCGAGTTCCTGGGAGAAGACTTCCCAAAGGAGCGGCAGCATGGGCTATGCCCTGAAGGGTGGAGAGAATCATACGTGGTTAATAAACTGTACTCGGGCACTTTCTCCAACCACTAAGGCCAGGGCTGGAAAGGATTGTGGAATCTGTGCCTCACTCGGGGCCAATAAATAATTAGTCAAACATCCAAAGAGGACATATAGACACACATACACACATGCACGCACAGGCAGACCCACCTCAGCAGCTCCAAATAGTGCCTGGACTGGGCACAAGAAGAAAGGAGCTCAGCAGGGAGTGAGATATTGGCATCAGGCACCAGTGGGGATTAGGGCGAGGGCCAAACCGAGACGAGGAGATGTGGAGCCAGTGAGTCCTGTGACCACCCTGGACCTGGAAGGTTGGCAGCTCCTGGGGAATGTCTCATCCAAGTGCCCAATTTAGAACCTGAGAAATGCCAAGGGCAGGGGAGAGGGGCCAGGAGATGACGCAGAGCAGGGGCTGATCAGGAGCAAGCCCTGGCCCCTCTACCAGTCATCCCAGCCGTGCCCCCTCCTCTGAGCTCTCCCCTCTTGACCACCAAAACACACACTAGCCATGTGTTCAGACCCCTCGGCTCCGTGGGAAGAAATGCACATCACAACCCCATACAGATTCACCCATGAGTCTCTCCTGGGCCCTGGCTCTTTCCATAGTGATGTCTCTACCAGGAAGAGATTTAGGACCCTCAGGCCAAGCCTGAGCCTGGTCAGAGGTGGACAAATGAGAGCCAGCCAGGATCTTGCCAGCTAGGCCCACACCAGCCCATCACCTGAATGGAGTAGGTGTGTCAGCCCCACGGGAATCTCATGGGGCAAGCTGTTCTCCCCTAGAGCTGGGCTAAGAATGTAAGCCTGGCCCCAGGAGGCACTGAGCCCATCTTCCACGGCTCCTGGGACCTGACACACTGACAGTCCACAACACATGTGACTTCGCCAACAGGCTGTATTTCTAAATCAGATTCCAGAGTGAGCTACTGGCCCATAGGGGCAGGCCAACTCTTCCTCCAGTGGCCAGGCCTCTCAGTCTCCAAGGAAAGTACACTCTGGTCCTGGAGAACAGGCTTGGAGCTAGTGGCCAGGCCCTGGCCAAGATTTGATAAGCCAAACCCCAAATAGTCATCAATGCTCAGGCCTAGCTCCATCTTCTAGCCAGTACAGTCCATCTGGAAACCTACCTCTCGTTCAGATCCCCAGCCCTCAGCAGAATCTGATCCAGGACCAATCCTATGTGAGTATGGGTCCCCACAAGTACAAGCTGAGGAGGCCGCCCTGTTCTGAAGCTGCTCCCTCCCTCCTCCTTCCCTCTCTTCCCCTGGCTTCTCTCCCAATCTTCCATAGGGCCTCTGGCTGTTTCTGTCCTCAACTAGGTGGACAGGGAGGCCAAAAGCCTATTTATCATTTTAATTTGCCACCAGCTACTGAGGTTTCTCTGGAGAGTCTTCCCCATGCCATGTCTAGGGTGCCTGTGGGAGAAGATGTGCTTGGAAAACCAGCTCTCCACACTGCAGCACATCAGGAAGGAGACAAGAGAGAACAGGAAACAGAGAAAGAGACAGAGAAGAGCCTGGATTTCTCGAGAATTGAATCCCAGAAGAAACACAAAACCAAGTCCGTGACCTCCATTTAAACCGCGGTGATTTATTATTCTGGGAAGACAGTGGTGTCAGCAGGGAGATGGGGAAGACTTCCAACAGTAGATACTGTAAGTGAGTGTTCCTCCCAGGAGGCATGCAGTTCTCCAGCCTCAACCATGCCCGCAGGGTCTGACCAGCGCGTGATCCTCTGCAGCACACAGAAAATGAGCCATAGCCTCAGAGCTTGGCCCAGCCTGTTCCCCAGCCTGCACAAGCCCTCCTGGGCTTTTCTTGAGGCTAACTGGCTGAAAGACTCTGCTTCAGGAAAGAGACCAGCACCAGCTTAGGTCTTTAGTGGGACAGGCCGGAGGGATGAGCAAAGGGTACCCTTCCTCATGATCCTGCATCTTGCTGAACATCCCCCTGTAACTAACTAGTTCTCTCTCTCAACTTCCTCCCACTCCCACCCTTCCCCCGTGCCCCTCCTTCTCCCCTCTCTCTACCCTCCTCTCTCTATTCTCTCCATCTCTCTCTATCCTCCTCCTCCCTTTCCCTCTCCCTGTCCCCCTCCATGTCTCTCATCCTGCACATCTCTTGGGTATGTGTGTCTCTTGCTGGCAGCTGGCTCTTTCCCAGTCTCTGCCTCCCTTTCCCCTCCCTCAAGCCCCCACATACTCTGAAGCCAGCAGGGGATGGGATGTTCAGAGCTGAATGGAACAGGAAACTGCACTTTTGACTCTGAACATTTCAGATGTTTCAGTGGAGCAGCCTCTGCTGAAAGCCAGACACCCAGGCGCAGACACTGAACAGCCTCTTGAGGGACATGCCATGGCTGTGATTCAGAACCATACTTTCCTTTTCAACCCTCCTTTCCCTACATATGTCTGAGTCACCATCAGCTCATCACTATCACCTCCAGCCCATCAAGGCCTTTCAGCTCCCTTTTTTTGGGCATACGCAGCCTAAATTGGGCAAGTGACAGTGGGAGAAGAGGGTACCTATGAGGAACTCCCAGGAACCACCTCAACACCAAGGACTGCAGGTAAGCCAAAGAAATGAAGTTCAAGGACATTGTCCATAGGCACAGCGTCACTCCCCACATACCCGTGCCAGTGCTAGTTTAAGGCTGTTAAGCAAGCCCTGTAGAAGCCAGGATGGTGGACCTCATGGGGCCAGGGTCCAAACAAACACACATGGACCTCACCTCAGATGGCAAGAGTCCACTCAAGGCCCAGAGAAAGCCCTGTTCTCAGGGCAGATACTCCAACACTGAGAATTTAGGGTTGTCCATAGACTAGGTTGTCAGATAAAATACAAGATACCCAGTTAAAACTGAATTTCAGATAAACAACAAATCATTTTCTAGTATAAGTCCCAAACATCACATGGGACATACATAACAATTCACTGTTTATCTGAAATTTAACTGGGTACCCTGTGTTTTTACCTGCTGGATTTCCAATAACTCTATAGAATTAATTGACTCTATAGTCATGTTGGAAGTGATGAGAAAGTATCATAGGGTAAAAGGGACAAGAAATCACATTGATGAAATCTGGCCATTTGTGACAACATGGATGGACCTTGAGGGTATTATGCCAAGTGAAATAAGTCAGAGGGAGAAAGTCAAATACTGTATGATCTCACTCATACGTAGAAGATAAAAACAACGACAAACAAACACATAGCAACAGAGATTGGATTGGTGGTTACCATAGGGGGAGGGGAAGGGGAGAGGATGAAAGGGGTGATTAGGCTCACATGTGTGGTGATGGACTATAGTTTTTGGGTGGTGAACATGATGTAATCTACACACAATTCGAAATATATTACGATGTACATCTGAAAGCTATATAATGTTATAATCCAATGTTACTGCAATAAAAAAATTTTAAAAATTTAAAAAAAAGAAGGAAATCACAATCAGCTCACCTCTTTCTTGTCCCCCTGGGGCTTCTTCATTCTTTCTTCTTGGCCCCAGCTCACCCAAGTTCTCCACCTTGCCCTCTCTTGCCTCTATCCCACCTGATCCCTCAGTTGCTCCTAGCTCCTGCAGCCCAGGTGTAGACCACTGCTTTTGCCTCTTAATTCAGCTGAATTGAGGTTGAATTTTTCAAAAGGAACTTTATTAGAAAAGTAAGGGAGCATACAAATATTTGAAATTATGAAAAAGTACAGCAGTCGTCACATGTAAGGCGATCAAATATCAAAACACTGAGACCAGATAAGTCTAGACATGGTCTGGTCGTTCTTTTCCTTCAACTGTTCTTGGATCCATTGACTTGTAGCAAGGTTTTTAAGCTGGCTGTCCCTTCAGTGAAGCTGGACTAACATACTGGAACAGAGGCTCTTGCTGGCTCCATCTTAGAATCACCTAGGAAGCCTTTTGCAGCCTATTCCAAACCAATTAAAACAGAATTTCCGAGAGCAGGGCTCAAGTATCTGGGTATTTAAAAGCTCCCCTGGTGATTCTAATATGTAGCCAGGGTTAAGAACCCATGGACATCAGAGTCACCTGACAACCTATAAAAAACTACTGATGCTTGCATCCCACCCTCAGAAATTTCGGATTTAATTAGTATGAGGTGTGGCCTGGGCACTGGGATTTTTAAAAGCTCCCAAAGTGACTTTAATGTGCAGCAAAGTTTGAGAACCACAGCTCCTTACACTTTAATAAACTTCAAATCTCCCAGGGACCTTGCTAAAATGCAGATGCTGAATCAGTAGGTCTGGGGTAAGGTCTGAAATTCTGCATATCTAACAAACCCTAGGTGATATCAATGCTGCCAGTCCTCAGGCCACACTTTGCTTAGCAAGGTCCTAGCTCAGTGGGCCTCAAGCCTGGATGTACATGGGAATCGCCCAGGGAGCCTTGACCACCACTCAGCCGGAGTCTCACCCCAGAGACTCTGATGTAATTGGTCTGAAGCGGTGCCTGGACATCAGGACTGTTAAAGCTCCCAGGTGATTCTAATGTGCAGCCCAGGCTGAGAACCTTGGCTGTCGTCCAACATCTAGGCGTCATTTTACAAGTGGCCCTGTGACCCCCAGAGGGGAATACCGCAATCCACAAGCTGTTCTGACTCACCTCTGTTCCCTGCCCCAGCTGGCAGAAGATACTTTCTTCCCCTGCCTCAGAAGGCCATGCCCTCTAGTAAAAATTCCCTTTCTCCCACCTGGGGCTGAATGAAGCCTCTAATTCCCAGCTCAGCTGCACAGGAGAGGTGATTGACACAATACCCTGAAATCAAGGACTGGTCAGAACCCACCCACCCTGCCTTGTTCTATTACCAATTGTTCCCTTTGCTCAGGTGTCCTTCTCCAAGCATGCTTCTGCCAGAGGAACCACAGGCCACAGAAGTGTACACTTCACCGGTACAGTCACACACAAAGAAGAGAAACTCTGCCATGACCAGATGCAGTCAATCAAGATGCTGAGCAGTTTTCATTACTCAATAGTTCCCAAGCGAGGTTAACATACAATCTCCCCTCTCCTACCTCATCCTTTTGAAATAAAATTGTGATGACTTATGGGACAAGAAGCAGCCTACAGAGAACCAAAAGGACAATGTAGAATTGAGGAAATTGTTACTCCTTTTTTGCTGTGATTTCCATGAAATTATTCATGAATCTTTTTTTTTTCCTAGGGGGAGTGACCATAAATATCATCTGTAATGCATCTTCATTAGTAGCTTTCATCTCTGACAGGGCCTGTGTCTTTTGTTGGGAGCTAAATGTTGCTGGTAGAAATGCAAGCCCACGTCTTGGGTGTACAGCATTTGTGTAAAATATGAACTCTAATGTGTAGAATTTGCAGGTCGCTGAAGTGTCACAGTCTACTGAAACGGTCTGGAATCAATAAGGTACACATCAAACTCAATTGTGTTTAATTTTCATTGCTACCTAGAGGAAAGCCTAGCATAGCCCTACACGAATGAAATTAAACATGAAAGCCCGTCTGAAGTGTAGAAACGATACTTAAAATGACCTGTAAATAGGGCAAAACACGGCAGCCCAGCCCATCACAACATTATCGTTCATTTTTCTTTCCGTAGTGGAGGTGACGGCCCCCTAAGAAAATCAGAAGAGACATGAGCACATTGAAGATCTAAAGGAGAACAAAGTGTTTTCAGTTACACACCAGCAGGACTTCCCTCTTTGCACACCCCTGGAGTCTCTTCCAAGTGGAAAATCACACTCTGTCCTTCGCTGGAGAGCAAAGACGGAAGGCCAGTAAAACAAGGCCCCTCCTGGACTTGGCCAGCCCCTGCCCCCATCCCCTGCTGCCCCAACTAAGATCCTGGGCCAACGAGATAAATGGAAGGTTCAGCTCTTGCAGCTGACACGGGTGGGGGGCAGAAGCCCACTCTGGGCACTTCCAGCCGACACTGACCTTTCAGTCATGGAAACATTCCCCAGACCGACGCTAATCGGGGGCACATCTGGCGTTTGGACTGCGTCCAGATGGGGGTTGTGTTAGTCGAGTCAGCACGATAACCCACTGGGGAGGCAGGAGAGGGGAGAGTGCAAGGCTGCTGAGAGCAATCAACATCTTTGGCTGGGTATGTGAGACGTGGCTGTGCTGTAGCTGGTGAGTCATAGAATAGAGACCACCTAATCCCTGTCCACCCACTCTCCCTACCCCCACCAAGAGAGGAGAAAACTGGAGAGACCCAGAAAGCCAGAGAAACTTCCCCAAGGCTCCACAACTGGCCAGGGCAGTCTCAAATCCCAGTGTCCCAAATCACATAATCATGCACTTCCCATGTTTCTGCACTCCCTCAAAGTGTAGTGTAGTGCTCATTATCTCAAGATAATATGTGGGCTAAGGTGATGAAAAGAATCCGGTTGTTTCTTCTCTGCTAACTCCCTGTGATTTGCAAACGTATAGGACAATTTTCCAAGGCAAGGACAAAGCCCTTGGTATCCATCCCCCATGCCTGTCCTCGCACTCTAATTCTTCCATTGTAGTTTCTTTCTTGGATGCGGAAGGAGGGGCGGCCCTTCCTGACTGGTTCCCGGACTTCTATCAGAAATGAACACAACACTTTATCTCTCATCCCCAGGACAAGAGACGGCAATTGGGAACAAGACCTCATGGTATTGAAGGTCCAGCCACACAGTTAGGACTGACGAAGGATCTTGGCCAGCTCTCAGTGTCTGCCTTTACAAAGCCTGACACCTGTTGCAGCCATGAAGAGTACTGCTAAGGAGGTAATTAAGCAAACCAAAGCCGGGATAAAAGGGATTATGTCCCCACCTACCCACACAGAAGGTCGTCTCCAGCTGTCAGAAGGAAGTTCTTTCCACGCCCTGGAGTGTACTCCCCACTCGTAGGCACTGCGTTTCATCTACCCAGTGATCCTTTCCTCTATAAACCTCCAGGCACAGATAATTATGGAAATCAGGAATCTCATCCACCTGCTCAAATCACAAAGCAATTAGCAAGATCTTCTAATATAAAAACTGCAGAGATCTATTCATCCTTCTTCCTTTGTTGGTTACAAATGTGAAAAGAAACAGGGAAATAACCAAGGTAAAAACAAGACCCTATCAATGGTCAGTTTCCCAAAGTAAGTTCCAGTTCCTCCAGTACCTAACCACTGTGCAGAACTCTCAAGCACTGTACTTTTCCTTCTACATCCAGCCTCTATGCAAAGGGCAACTGTCATCCACCATCTAGTCAATTTTGTCCTCTTCTGGAACAATCAGAAAGGAAAACTACCTTCACTCCAAATCAAGATATTTCACTCCTACCCACCTGAAGATCACCCCCACCCCTAACCCCTCATTTCCATTGTCCTATCTGAGAAATAGCCTTTATCCACCCCTGATGGGCAAGACGGTTGTCACTGAGCCAGAAGAATGATCCTCCTCCTCCCTTTAGGGGACAGCTTATCAGTTTCGCCCTCCTCGGAAGGGTTGTGTGACACTTCACAAGCTCTCCAGGTCTCTGAGCAGGAGCTCACAGACACCATCACTCTATCTAGAGCAAGTCAGGGTCTCTGCTGGTGCCAATCCTTTTTCCCCCTCGATGATTTGGTACAAAGCCATTGCATGTTCCATGCCAAACCAGTAATTCACAACACTCATCAAAATCTGTCTCCATCACCTGACTCAGCATTCCTGCTTTCTGAGCATAGCCAGCCTCCCTAACACCCTGACATCCTAGCCTCAGCTTCACTATTTATATCACATGAGACCTTTGGGCTTAGAAAGTCCAATTCCCTTTGGATGAAGTATGCAGATGATTCATCCTCTCTGAGAAGTCTGCTCACCCTGGGCCTTGATATCTATGCCAAAACGCTTCTGAGATGGCTCTCAGAGAGGACAGAGTGGAGAAGTCCTGTTGCTGTGGAAACCAGTGTGCCAGTGTCCGAATAAGAAAGACTAGCTGTTCTCGGGGCACTGCTTTGCCAGGGTGTCCTGTAGAAACTGAGGAAGCTTCCAGCCTGGAGCGGCTGTAGACACAGCCTGGGATCTCCATGGAGCCTCAGGCCACACTGACGCTTCCCTCTTCCCTTCGTCTGACCTCCTCTCACACTGAGAGACCCAACCCACCACAGACATCCCATCTGGCCTCCTGGGCGGTTTCTTCAGCACAGCACAGCTCCCCAGCTGAGTGAAACATTCGCTATATGTCTGTAGACAAAAAGGGTTTTGACTCAATTCTGTGTCTAAGGGAGTTAAATTCTGTTAACTTTGTCGGGGTGGGTGGGTGAGAGGGCTAACAAATAACAACTGGTCTGAACTTTGTACATTTCTCCTCAGTGCCTCAGGAAGGTTCACGATGAGGTCATCAATGATAAGGAGGGAGACCTCCCAGCCGGACTGTCCCTCAGCCCTGAGAGGACACTCCACAGTGACAAGCTGACAGGACTTGGAGATTGACTTGCCTGCTGAGAGGAGTGTGGAGTGGGGGCTGCAGGGAGGGGAGTCCAGGTCCCAGGGACAGAGCGTCCAGGAGAGAGATTGATGTAAGGGTCATCAGATGCTCACACTCAAGGGAGTGGGGGAAAGAGACAGTCCCTAGCAGGTAAGATGTATGGCAGAGATGGTAAGCTCCAAAAATGGAGGCTTCAGCTGGTGGAAGGTCCTGGGTGCAGAGATAATAAAACTAATAACAGACTGAGGATTTACTATGTGCCAGGCACTCTATGCTATGTATACTATTGCATTTATTACTTTATGTAATCCTCATAACAACCCTATAACAATAGAAACCATCACATACCCATTTTACTGATGAGTAACCTGAGACTTTGTAAAGCTAGTCAAGGTCACGTAGCTAGCAAATGAAGAGACTGGGATTCAAACCAAGGCCTGTCTAACCAGAGTGTACAGTCTTGACCACTACCCTAGAGCAACAGGTCCTAGAAATGGTGACCATGTCCATTAACCAATTAGAAAGTGGTACGTGAATGGTGTTGGGAGGAGTTATAAGATCCTAGGAGACAGTGGTTGGCTTCATTCTGACTAGGATCCTAGTCCTCCACTCCACGCAGCATCATCTTCAGGGAAGGCATATCATGACTCTTATCATAAGTGCTTGTATTCTATGGCCAGATAGCCCAGTACATAACCACTGCCTTCCCGACACTCCTTCCAACAAAAATACAACAGAGCATGGTGGGCTGACCTGAGACACCTGAACAGAAGCCCCAATGTCCCATTTGTTAAGTGGGATACCAATCCATGATCTCTCTACCTACTGGGAGTCTTAGGGGAGACAGTAGGGCCTTGAGACACTCAGGATACAAAACCAGAGCAGGAGGAAGAGGCTCCACCCACCTCATTCTTGCCCAGAAATTGCTTCTATCTTCCCATACCCTGCCCTCTACAAATTACCACCAGAATTAGACCAAAGGCCTCAGGAATCTCCAAGGGACAGCAGGGGGCAGGGGGCAGATTTTCTCTTTCAGTTGATTGTTTTCTGATTACTTTAGGCCTGGTCTAGTCAAGCTGAATCCATCAGTCAGTGGGCAGTGGGTGGGGAGAGGTACAGACATAGAAGGATATCTAGGATGCTTAAAACCTTGGTGCAAAAAGAAAGGTATGAGAGGCTAAAGCGAAGAAGGAGATGCCATTGCACAAAGTTAGGGGATCTAAAGAGTCCCCTAGGTACCAGAAGGACCAATGTAGTAAGAATTTTAAGAGGTGATAAAGGTAACATGCTGTCAAAGAAGGCAGATACGGCTAAAGAAACAAGTGAAATTAATTCCTTTCTCAAGCCACCATAAATGCGAATGGCTACCAGATGGTCAGACAGAAATACCTGTCCACAGGCTGCCGGAGAAAAAAAAATAGATGCAAGAAGAAATCAGATCCTCCACTGAGCAGGTGAGCAGGAAATTAAAATATCTGTACACTGACCACAACACAAGACCACACACATTCATGAAGAGGCTGTCAGGAAGACAGTGTGAGTAGGAGTTAGCATCTATCCTCTGCTGGCCCTCACCCAGAAAGCAGAGGGAAAACCCATTAGAGAAAACCCAGCAATTCCAACAGAGATGAAGATGGGACAGCAGAGCCCCAGGCCACTGAGGGGAAACTAGCACAGAGCCCAGAATAACATATCACTAGACCAAGTAACAATATCTTTTCCTGAGCACTTACTATGTACCAGGCACTTTGCTGGGATCTTTCTATGTGTCATAGGCAGCTTCCGAAATGGCTCTACTGTGTACTCCCTTCTTCTTAAATGTGGGCTGGGCCTAGTGACTTACTTCTAACAAAATCTGGCAAAAGTGATGGGATGTCACATACTCCTATCAAAAATCTCCCTGAATTTGTGCTTCACAGACTCCACTCTGGCCATCGGTGACTTAATCCTCATCCTCTCCTTCAATCATCTTTTCTGTGCCCTTGTGGCTATATTCCTCATGGAAGATAGAAACACACACACACACACACACACACACACACACACATACACACGTGCTCCTGGAGAAAGCAGGAGCTCAGCCTCCTCTTGCCATTGTTCGACTCCTTCCCAATCAATCTCCTGCCAACCACAAATTAGCATTCCACAGGCATTTACAGTGCAGCCCCCAGGGGTAGATAGAAGCTGCTAATCCTTCGGAAGGGGCACTGGTACAATAGAGAGAGGCCCGAAGCCTCACCCCAACCAGTGAGTGCTCCTTTGCACTACATCCAGCTCCTTTGTGAGCTGTCCAAGTCAACCACAGATGGCCAAGTTACTGAGCCTCAAGCAAGCAGGAGACAGTAGGAGCCCAAGGAGCTCCACGCTTTGCAAACAGATGCATGACACATATTCCTGAGACTCCATCCCCAGCAGAAGACTCCCTTGGGCTGGATTCCCTCTCAGAGCTTCCAGCCTGGTCCTTGTCGGTGAACTCTTCCATTTTCTATTAATGGTTAACGGGTTATGAAGAGTTCCAAGTGGGACCAACCTGGAGCACGAAACGCCCTGAGGCCAGACCTTCTCCTTCCTCTCAGCAATTTGGATTAACAAACCCAGAGGGGGTTTTTTGTTCGTTTTCTTTTCTTTTTCTTTAGAGACTGATTTGGCCTTGTGAAGTCTGATTGAACTTCCTGATCCCAAAGGAAGGCAGCCCTGGCTGGGTTCCCCGGGTCACTGGGTCATTTTTATCCCGAAAGGCTGCCTTTCTTCAGGCCCCAGGGGCCCCTGCAAATGCAGCCCTTCCTGCTGCAGTCCCAAAGGCTGGCTTTTGCAGCAGTCGCCTCTGAAGCTCCCTGCCCTTATCCCGCAGCTGGGTCTGGAAAGGAGGGGAGCTTGCAAGAGGGGAAACCTCTTATCAGAAACACTTCCTGCCTAGTCCCTCCCGACCCTGCATACTACAGCCCTTCCCTGGCCAGTTGGGCCACCAACATCGGCCCCAGCAACCACTTCATAAAGGATCTGCAAGGCAGGGTCCCCCAAACCTGTCTCTACTCCAGATTCTTCTCCATCCACACTGTCTCCCTTCTCCAGGGAGCTCATGGTTTCTTACAGGCCACCCAAAACGGCTCAATCACTGAAAACCACAGAAGGAAGTCAGGTGGAACCGGAAAGAAAGAAGATAAAACGCAGGTAAGGATTTTTAGTTCAAATAGAAAATGTGACTCACCACTGGAGTTCTGCCCACCTCCTCTAGGACCCTGCCGTCTATCTCTGACAAAGAGAGAAACACAGGCAAGAGGCAGGTGAGAGAAAGGCCTGTGCACCTGTGAGTGTCTGTGTGCGTGTCTATGCTACCCCATCTGTATGTTGAGGGCCGTGTGTGCTGCGTGTGGAATTGAAGCCCTTTGGACTATTACGGGTTTGTGTGCTGAAGGGTTGGGAGCTGAGGGCCAGTAGGTCTAGGGCCAGCCCAGTACAGCTGTGCTCACCAGGTCACCGAGTTTCTAGGTTCCTCTCCCCTCCCCACCCCTGGGGCACTCTCATCCCACCCCTCCCCAGGGCCTACTCTGGCCTTCTGTCTCCTGCCCCCAGCTTGCTGTGTGGTCTGAGGCCTCTGCCACAGAAGAGAGCGAGGGAGGGAGAGAGGGATGGGCCGGCATGTTTACAGTCAAGCATAACTGAACCTTTATTTTAAATAAATAAAACTCGTAGCCAGTTTTTACTTCCCTTTTCTTTCAAAACACTGTTTTCTCCCTCCCCCTCCTCCCCCCTCCTCCTCCTCCTCCTTCTCAACATGGATGAGCCATTATCTGTGGGGCCACCCAGGGAGGGGCTGTGGGAGGGGGAAGGCACGGAGGCCAGGCTGACCCTGATGCTCAGTGTCTTCTCAGGTCATGTGACACTCCTCCCTTCTCTCTCAAATGCCCACAGAGCCCCTGGGGTTCTTATGAATTCAGGGATGTCCGGGTCTGAGGAATAGAGACTAAACAGGAAGCCCAGACCCCATCATCAGCATGTTGTCCATCTGTTCTCCCAGTCATAGAGTTACCCCCACCCCCCACTCCACTATGAAATTGCTACCCATCTGTCTTCCACTTTGGCCTGTCATCTCTCTGTCTCCCCTGTTGGACCCCCATCCATCTGTCCCTCCCACAGGACAACCGTCTCTCAGTATCTCTTTTGGATCGTCATAAATCCACCTTCCCCATGAGATGTTCCATCTGTCCATCATCCCATTGGCCTGTCATTTCATCCAATCCCCTTGATCATGCTTTTTTGTCCACCTGTCTCCCCTCATTGGATATACTTCTGCCCATCTGTCTCCCTGAATGGGGCCAGCAACAGTGGGTCTCTGAGATATAGGAACAGTTGGGATTCTGTTCTGATTTTGATCCCAGCAACAATAATAGTAGCTACCATCAATCAAGTGTCCACTGTGTGCCAGACTCTCTGCATGTATTATCCCCTTTCATCCTCCAACAGCCCTATGAGCATGTGTTTATTATTTTCCCCCATTTTACCAGTAAGGAAACTGAGGCTCGGAAGGGTTAAGTGTCTTGCCTAAGGTCACATAGCTCCTGGTGGCAGACATGTGGTCCAGAAACAGCTCTATCCTTACTCCTCCACCCCCAGGATGTAAGAGTCCCCCTCCCATGGCCTCTCTGCACATTAAATTTACACTTTGCTGCTGGATGTTTTCAGACTGATGAAGTTTCCTCCCTGCCCTGGCTTTGCACAAAAAAGTGAAGGAAGAAAAGCAGCCAGATGTGAGAGGGATTCGAAGGTCCTGGGGTGGGGGGCGGGGGGATGGAGAGTGATGTTAAATAAACATCCAATGATATTCTTTCTGCAAAACGATCCATTTTCATGGCACCCAGGAGTTCGTCCAAGGGTCTCTGGGTCACTGGGGAAAAGCGTTCCGTGTGTTTTGGCTCCATATTCTTCCATTGGCCACAAAGAGCTAATTCTTCCAATTAATGAAATCAGCACTGCTGATGGAGATGTACTGACAAATTATTTCCAAGATGAATGCATTCACACCGATGGTGGAGCTGATAGGCCTGAAGGATTTGGAGGGTACAGCCTGAAGGTCCCCCACTAGCCAGACACTGAGGTCATTCATGATGGCCAGGATGTTGGCTAGGGCCTCAAGGGACACCTTTCTCTGCCTGGAGTCATGGAGGCTGGACTGGGTTGTCTGTGTTGAGGGGCTGCCTATCAATGGGCTTCTGTATGGCCCCGGCAGGGCCCCGGCACCCCTCCCCTCTTCCCCAGTGCCCCAGCCAAGTCTCCTTCAGGGCCTAGTCTGAAGGGCCTATTCAGCATTTAGGATTCCCTGATGGGAAATGAAAAGGAGACAGACAGATGCTTCCGTGGAGCTGAGGAAAAGCTGGAGGCCTGGAGACAGGAAGGGAAGCCTGAGGCCACAAAGGAGGAGCCCAGTGAGAAGAAAGAAGAAAGGCTAGAGGTCCCGTGGGATGAGAAAGAAAGAAAGGAAGGGAGGAGGGGACGGAGGGTGGGAGGACCAGATAGGGAGGGGAGGAGGCCGGAAGGAGGCCCCTAGGCAGAGGGAGAGATCCCTGTTGGGAGACGGAGCAGTGCCAGAAAGCAGTGTGGGATTTTTTAAAGCCACAGATTTAATTTCCTGATGATGTTTTTTTCAGGCTGATATTAGCAGCATTTTTCATTCCCTGAGCAGATCTGCCAGTTGCAGAAAACTGATCCAAAGTGTGCTCGGGGACAGGGCTGAGCCTTTACCTGGACAGGCCCACAAGGACGGCCCAAGGTCAAGCCAACATTTCATCTCCTTTGTGAACCCCTAGAAAATAGGACAGATTATGGCCAGTCCTGGAGGAGGAGGAGGAATAGTTTCTAGGTAGCTCTGGGGAATAAGTGACAATCTGAAGCCAGGGGCCAGGTTAACTGTGTTAAACTAGCTGGGGTGGTTTCTGTTTTCCTGCCTGAACCCCGACTGAATCAGTGTTCTGAGCTTTGAGGATTACAAACTAGGAACTAAAGGAACCAAAGCCCAAACTCCCCCCAGAGCACTCGACAGTACCACCAAGCATCTTTCTAACGCCTTGTTTCCATGCTCAGAATCGATCTGTGCAGTCCTGGGCTTAACAAAGTCCACACTCTGAGCCAGGAAAGCAAGGTCCTCAAGAGCCCAGATACCCAGTGTGATCCAAGACCAGCAGCTTGGGCATCCCCGGGGGCTGGCACCACAGACTCCTGGAGCAGAAGCTGCATTTAACTAGATGCCCAGGTCACCCATGTGCACTTGACAGTATGAGAAGCCCTGTTCCTGAGTGCTTCCAACCCACTCCAGCTAATCTGCTGCCACCCATGGAGGAGAACTGTTTCCCCAACAAACTGAAATTGTGACATTCTCCAAACTCACCTTTCGTTTTTCCAGTTCTGAGCACTGGTTCATGTCATCCCTTCCATCTTGAAGTGGCTTCCCCCTACACCTACTTAGGAAATCTCGCCCACATTTTAAGACCCAACTCAAATGCTATCCCTCCAGGGAGTCCTTCCCATCACTCCCTTCTCTTGCCAAAGGTTAGAACTTTGACTGCAGTTGGCTTGGATCACCCATGGAGTGGTTTTCACTTTCTGTCCTGTATTTCAGCTACTCATGAACTTATCAAGGGGCGGTATTTTGTGGTGGTTTACAGGACTTCCTAGGTTCAAATCCTTGTCCCTCTGCTTCCTCCTAACTGTGGCACTCAACAAGTACTTAATCTCTTTGGACCTCAGTTTCTTCATCTACAAAATGAGGGTAGTAATTATACCTACTCAAAGAGTTGTAAGGACTTTTAAAATATATTTATTGCATGCCTATATGCCAAGCAATGGCACGTAGAATGGGCTCAATAAATGATTGTCAAGGGAATGAAATGATCCAAAGAATGGTATTCCTCATCGCAGAGGAAAGAAGAGATACTATCCATAAACCTCACAGTTTATCCAACATGGTGCAGTCTTCCCAAGGCTGACTGATTGTTTTGTGTCCCTTTTCCTGGAAACATAATTTGTTTTTTAAAAGAATCAACAATTGTTGTTTTTCTAATAATCACTGATTAAAATTCCTGCTTCTTCAATTTGGTTTCCATGCTGTCCTCTTATTGGCTTCTTTCTGTCCCACTCCCTGTTTCCTCTCTGAAAGCTCATTTTCTTTCAGTATCTTTTTAAATATTTCAACTGGTCGTAAGTATTTTACTTCCAACTTCTTTGTATAACTTAATCAACCATCTCATTAACATTCTTTTGACTCCCCAAAAATGTTTCTTAAAACTCTTATTCTATGTTTTTATCTCCAAGGGAATATTTTGGCTGGGTTTTCTACCAGGAATGACACAATTCTTTCCACAGCTATGCAGAGGGAGAATCTGAAAGTCAATAGAGTCACATCGTCTTGATCCTACACCCAAAGAATTCCTCATATGTACAAGTCCCCAACTCTCCCTTGGCCATATTTCTCAATGCTGTCTCTATGAAAAATATTCTTTCTGGTTAAATACTTATGGAAAGTAAAATAAATAGCATAAAAGAAGCTCGCTCAAGATGGAGGTCATTCCAGAGTCTAGTTGCCTGGGATTACAATGGTCCCTGATACATAATATCAGACTCAATCATGGTTTTTTTGTTTGTTTGGGGTTTTTTTTTTGGTGAGGAAGATTGGCCCCAAGCTAACATCTGTTGCCAATCTTCCTCCTTTTGTTTCAGGAAGATTGTCACTGAGCTAACATCTGTGCCGATCTTCCTCTATTTTGTATGCGGGACACCGCCACAGCGTGGCTCGATGGACAGTGTGTAGGTCTGCACTCAGGATCCGAACCCATGAACCCCAGGCCACCAAAGCAAAGCACACAAACCTAACCACTATGGCACTGGGCTGGCCCTGCAATTATGGTATTTTTTATTTTAATCAATAAGCATTTTTAATTTCCTTTCAGAGTCTCATATGGTGACCTGGTTTGGTTTAGATGCAACTCAAATATCATCTGTCTCCCTTGGTGTGTCCCATCTGTAATTTTCATGTATCAATCTTCTTTTTATTATCCGGGGGGAAATATTGATCACTGCAACCAGGCTCTTCCCAGCCCAACAGAAAAAGAGCTTCCCTCTTCTTGCCACACTTACCCTAGCCTTAAGAAGGGAAGAAAGAGCCAATTAAAGCCACTTGTTTGAGATTTCAAGGAACTGGGGAGAAATGGGACCTCAGGCAAGTGGGAATGTGATCTACATGGGAAATCTCTGAGAGGACACCTGCTCCTCCATCGGTCTTTGTCTCCGAGGCTCCAGGAGGTGCAGCCCCAAGGGAGTGGCTTCTTGTTGGGAAGCGGGACAAACAAGCATAGGGACAGAGGGCTCTGTCTGTGGGAAAAGGACAATCGGTGAACTTTCAAGCCCAGAGGCTGGGGGCAAGGCTTACAATTTGAGCTAGATGTCTGGAAACTCAATATTGCCCAGAGTATCGATTACCTCACAGACTCAGATCCTCTGCCGCTCAGAGGGTAGGAGTAGCCGGGCCAGTCTCTGACATGAAACTCTCTGTGCACCTTTTAATTAGCTCAAAAAAAATGTGCATCAGAGACTCCTAGAAAGGGAGATTGTTCTGCCTGTTTGAAGGACACAGGAGTCATCAAGATAGGAATTTGAGTATGACAAAAATATCAAGAGTTTCCCATGTCTGCCTCGGCCCGGGGAATTAAACAGCAGTGGGTTCATTGTTTAAATCTCAGGATTGGGATCATCGCTCCACACCAAATTCCTGCTCAGAGACTCTTTTCCAAAGAAAATCATATGAACTTTGCCTGCCCTGCCTGCTGTTTTGATGTCAAACATCTTTGGTACCCAAGCATCAAAATGTGAGGAACTGTCAGGTCTTGATTCTATATAGGTTGATAATTACAGATACATGGTTGAGTTACAGAATTCTACTTAACATCTGGGTGTGAACTCTCTCCAGTCACTTGAGCCTGCCACTAGACCAACTGTCTGAAGCCTTCATCCAGGTATTCTCCATCAACATTTAGTATGGACCTACCAATATGCTTGACGCTACTCTAGGCTCTTGGGATACAAATAACCAAGACATGGTCACTATCCTCAAGAGGTTATTTTTCTAGTAGAGAATACAGATCTGTGAATTACCACAATCAAACTAGTTAACACACTATCCATCACCTCCCATAGTTATGTTTTCATGCATAGTAAGAACACTTGAGATTTACTCTCTTAGCAAATTTCAAGTATATAATTCATTATTATTAACTACAGTCATCATGCTTCACATTAAGTTTCCAGAACTCATTCATCTTATAAGTGAAAGTTTGTGCCCTTTGATCAATATCTGCTCTTTTTACACACCACCAAGCCTCTGGTAGTCACCATTCTACTCTCTGTTACCATGAGTTCAACCTTTTTTTTTCTTTTTTAGATTCTGTATATAAATGAGATCATGCAATATTTGTCTTCCATGTCTGGCTTATTTCATTTAGCGTAATGTCCTCCATGTTCATGCACGTTGTCATAAGTGACAGGATTTCCTTATTTTTCAAGGCTGAATAATATTCTATTGTAGATATATACCACATTTTCTTTAACCATTCATCTGTCAATGGACACTTAGGTTGTTTCCATCTTACAATATGACATGCTTTGGTAAACTTTGGGCTAAGTACTTATGATAGCCAGCCTCCAAGATGGGCCTCAATGATCCTCACCTCCTGGTATTCACATGCTTGTATAGTGCCCTTCTACAATGAAAAGGGCTGACACGTGTCTAATAGAATTTATGGAAAAAGTGGTGTGTGACTTCCGAGGCTAGGCCATAAATGATATTACAACTTCCACCTTGCTTTCTCTTAGATCAGTCACCCCAGGAAAATCCAGCTGCCGTGTAGTAAATACACTCAAGAAGCCGTATGGGTAGGTCCACATGGAGAAGAACTGAGGCCTCCCACCATTGACCAACGAGGAACTGAAACCTCTGCCAAAGGCCAAGTGACTCATCTTGGAAGCACAGCCTCCAGTTTCAGACAAGTCTTCAGATCATTGCAACTTCAGGAGAAACCTCAAGCCAGAACCACTCAGCTAAGCCGTTCCCAAGTTCCTGACCCACAGAAACTGTGTGCAATACGGTTGATTGTTGGTTTAAGCCACTAAATTTGGGTTAATTTGTTATGCAGCAAAAGATAACTAATACAGTGCTTTGGTTCATTATCTATTGAATCGTCATACCAGTTCTATTGAGTACTTATTCTTGTCCCAACTTTACAGATGAGGAAATTGGGATTTAAAGAGGTTAAAATAAGAAGTAAAACCAGAGCTGAAATCTAAGTCTTCTGCTCTTCAAAGGCTGTGTTCTTTCCTCTGTTCAATAAAGTGTTTTTAGTGCAAATGTAGACAACTATACAGGGAACAAAAGGTCACAGCGGGAGAATTAGTGAGTTCTACATGGAAAGTCTGGAATCAGAGGTGAGAAGGAGGCAGGCAAGACTTGTTAGAGGATGTAAGACTTGCAGTGGAAATGAAGGGCGACCACATGTTCACCAGGTGGGCAGCAGGCAGAGGGATTCCAGAGGGAACAGCATTAGCAGAGGCATGGAGACTCCAATAGTCTGGGGTCTTCAGAACCTGCCTGGAGTTTCTAGAAAAATCAAGGCCTTGTGGCTGGTTCTCCAGGGGAAAATCTTGGTTCCAGCCCAAGATCTGCTCTTGCAGTCCCAGGACCCCAAAAATCACTGGACCTCATGGCTTTTCCACACAGTGCTGCCCCAGTCCGTACTTTCGACTAACTCAAATCCCCTTTGGATCCCCATTTCTTCTTTCAGTCAGTCCTCTTTTACAGACCCAGCTCCCTGGCATGTCTGAAACTCACACCAGTTCTTCCTGGCAAGCAACGCTTGCTCCTTACAAAATTGTAGTTATAATGTTGACATTTGCATTCATAAAATATTTCTTGTCTACTGCAAAATATCACATGGATCTTATTTCCATCTTCAGCAGGGTTACTAGAATGGCAAATTAGAGAGATTCAGGGGACCAAGTGTACTGGATTTCAGAAAGGCATGTATCTTTTCTCACGGTAGCCTTCTGGATACATTGGTGGATTATCAATTAGAGAAGCACAGGTTGGGAGACTAGTAGCTGTTTTAAGGATACGGACCACAGGTTGATGTCAAGTTCCAGAAGACAATCTATATTGGTGTGACCAATAGCTCTGCCCTTTCCCAGGCAACATCTTTTTAAATCAACAACTTAAATGAAGATATAGAAAGCAGGTTTATGAAATTCCCTAATGGCTGAAACAGGGACTGTTAGTAAATAGCGAGATGGCAGAAATGAAAACCGCACACCTCTCCAAAGGCTGGCATTGGTCAAATCTACCAAGATGAATTTCACCCGAAATGAAAGGTCCTTTGCTTGAGTTGCAAAAGTCACTGTGCAAATAAACAATGGAGATTTCTGACTGGGCAGTAACTGCAAAAGGGAAAAACTTTGGAGGGTTTTAGCCAATGGTGAGTTAAATAGGAGCGAGGACGCAGCCTGCACTAATCTGGCTTTACGTTGGGGGAGTGGAGGAGGGGCAGTTTGACTGAAGGTTTACTCTGAGATTCTACAGCCCCCAGCCACCCCCGGGCTGTATTTAGTAACTCACACTCCACTCCATTAAATGTGTTTGGGTTCCCAGCCCCTACCCGCCACCCTCCCCCTAGACTGAGCCGGGGAGCCCTTAGAAGGTAATGAGAATGCTGAGAGCTTGGAGTCGGGGAAGAGCTTGGAAACTAAAGCTGTCGGAGCCTCTCCCGCAGCCCTATCCCTGCTGATAAGGATGAGAGCAAGCGGGCTGACAAGTGATTGGAAACAGGAGTTCCCAAGCCCTTTAACCCTTCCCTAGCCTGCCCCTGTGTCTGGAGTCTCTATCCATCTCCCTGTGGCTTCCTGCTATCTGTAGCAGGGCTGTCTGACTCCCGCCACCAACCTCTCCATCTTCCTCTCCCTTTGTCCTGTCCAGTCATTGAATGCTATTCTTCTACCTGGAAAACAGTTACTACCACCACCGAACGCTAAGATGCAGCCCCTCCACCTTCAGGCCAGCCTCACGAGTCAGCCAGAGAGTCTCCCTTTGGTCCAGACCCGCCCTGACCCAGCACACACAGCCACCAAACCTCTGCCAGTCCAGGGCTGCTGTTCAGCAGCAGGAGCCTACCAGGTGAACGTCGGTCCTGTTTGGTGTTTGGGGGTTCTGCTGCCCTGGCCAGCTGGGGAGCCCTACAGGGGCCTTCAGGGGTCAACCCCGAACCAGACCTGACTTTGCTGAGTCATTCCGAAGGCCCTCTACTCACCTAGGTATCACCTGGTGAGTGGACAGGCCTCGTACTGGGACAGATGACTAAGGGTCTGTCCCTGGCAGAGGCCAGCACGCTGAAGCTGAGAGGGAAGCTGCCCCACCCACCCTGGGGAGGAGAATTAAGGAGAATCCAGGCTTTCTGGCCTGGCTACAGTAATTAAGTGTAAAAGAACTTCCTTCGTTCAGATAAACTGCCATTATCATGCAAAGCAGCTTTGCACGTAAAAGCTCTTAGCCAAACAGGCAGTTTAATTAAATCCCTAATCTCCTCTGGCCTGTTTTGACCCCTTCTCTCCCCACCCCCACCCCACCCCACCCCACCCCCGAACTGATTTGGGAATTTCAAGATTCCGTTTACTTAACCAGTAAGCATGAAAAACATCCCCCCAAAATGGTAGGTCTGGGGTCCTCTTTGAGAGTCTGGTCACTGTGTCTTCGGGTGTTAGTTTCCTGAGGCACAGAGAGTCCTGACTTGGGTGCTGGGTGCCGACGACAAGGGTGAGCAGGAGGGCGGTGACACTGGCAAGGGCGGTGGTAACAGTGAAGTGAGGGAGTGGGCATGGCCCTCAACAGGAGGAGTCCCACTGGTTCCTGCTCATCCCCAGGAGGCTGATGCCCATTTAGGATCCACCCCACACAGTGAAAAGTCTGCAGTCTTACCACCCATCAAAAAGAGCGTGGCAGCCCTAACAGACTTGGATGTAAGGACCCTTGTGTTAAACTAGAAGAGGCAGGGGTGGGCCAATTGACCCGTCCACGGGTGACCCCGTTTGTGAGGCTGCACTGGCCACTGCTGTGAACCACAGGAGGGACACCAACCTAGTTACTGAGCATCAGGTTCTCTGGGGAAAGCCCGAAGCAATGGTTTGGAGGTTAGGCTATCTGCTACAGGTAGACGGAGAGATTAGAATAAAGGAAGAATGGAATGGGGGAGGGGGCAAGGCTGGGGAGAAGGGCCAGCCCAAGAGCACTGATAGCACTGAACCCAACAAGAGTACCTTCTAACATCTGCAAAACGCTCTAGAAGTTTGCACCTTCATGTAGGGAAGGAAGCAAAGGCAATCAAGTATCAAAGGCCAGCACCGTGGCACATTGTCTCTTCAATTTCAACCTTGTAAGGTAAATCTGATTCTCTCCCCCCCACCAGCAGGGAGAAAACTGAGATGCAGGGTGGTGAAGTGACTTGCTCAATGTCACACAGCTCGATTGGCAGAGCCAGGATTCAAACACTGGCCCACGACACTGAAAAGTCGATGCTCTTTCTGCTAAACCACAGATCAGCCACAAGGATTATAATGTTGGAGGGGGGATTAACCACCCAAAAATACTCATCACCTCTCCCCTTCCTCCTGCAGCAAGAACAGTTCCATCCTGAAACAATCCATTTCCTCTGGGCGAGAGCAGGAAGGTCTCAACAGGAATGAGGGAATCAGCTCTCAGCCCTCAGCACACAGCACCAGGGAGCTGGGCTTGTAGGGGGCTTCTTGGGGCTCAAACCTGAGAGGAAGAAGAGCCCCAGAGGAGAGTTTTCTCCACAGGAAAGAAGCTTCGAGGGTTGTGATGGGGGAAGGGGCATCTGTAAGTCATATAACAAACACCAGACCTCTCCATTTTATACCTCATTCCTTTGGTGGGGGCAAGCAGAAGAGCCATCTCTATTTGGGAAACAATGAAACTCAAATCACTTTGAACCCTGCACTTTTTCTGTTAATTGTATGGACCTCTACGTGCCTGGAGAACACATGAATTTTCTTTAGAGGAAGTTATGTTTCTAGAAATAAGACTCTCTGGATTCATGAAACTTCCCTGTTTCTTGGGGGGTTCCCTACTTCGTTGTATCGTGGGTTTTCTTTGCGAAGAGAAGGAGCCCTTTAGGGAGGTTCCAATAAATCTTATGAATCAGTGAGTGACTCTGAGGGTGTTTGTGGCAGCACAACACCCAGCTCCTGAGGGAGCCCTCAAGCCCTTCAGTTCTTTAGTCCTGAGCCAGTGCTGCCCAGCTGGGCTGGTGGTGGCCACCCTGCTCAGGTGCCAGGTGTCTCCAAAGGTCGTCCACTTGGAATAACAGGTGCTGCTGTTTTGACTTTGGAAAGACAGCTTGGGCGGGAGGAAGACTTCTTGGCTCTGGGGATGATGTGAGTGGGTTAAGAAAGTGGGATTTTGGACAAGATCCGTTACAGAGTCCTTCGTCTCTCTTGTAGCAAAGACAACACAGAAGAATTTTAAAAGGCTGTCTTGGTCTCCAGAACTCCTCTGGAAGCAGATGGTGTGTCAACAGGTTCCAGGGCAGGCCCCAGAGGCCCCAGACCTGGGAGCCTTATTGGAATGCAATTACCCTAAGTGCTGGCTGTTAGGATGAAAAGGCAGGAATGCAATTATGGAAGGAGCATGCAGTGAGCTTTCATTGATTAACCTGTCCCATCTGATTCCACTCCCTACTGGGGTGATTTTGGGGCCCTGAGGGTTGCCCTGTGCCCTAGGGTTATGAGAAAGAAAAACAGTCGCTGCAGAAAGTGAATGCCCAAAACAGGTTTTCGTGAGTTCAGGGGGCCTGTGGACCCTGAAATTGACTGGGAAATGTACTTGTGCAAAATGCAAAATGTGCATTTTCAAGGAAGAGGCTCTACACTAATCCTGTGCCTAGAGGGCTCTGCAGCCCCCAAGGGGTTAAGAACGACTAGATCAGAAGAGTGAAAGATCAGCAGCATTGTTAGAAGAAGGCTGCAGGAAAAGTCCCTTCAGTTTTCAGCTCCAAATGGCCACGACCATCTGAGCACAGTTCTGGCTCCACTACTTACCAGCAAGTTACTCAGCCTCGCTGAGCCTTAGTTTCCTCTGTAAAATGAGGGTAAAAATACCTACATCCTGGGGTTGACGAGAGAATTAAATGACATAAAGAGCGCAAAGCTCATAGCCCCACATTTAGCCCTTAGTAAAGCTTTCAATAAATAGGAGCCATTTTTATTATGATTATCTATTAAAGGTCAGAAAATAAAGTGGAACATACACACATACTCTTCTGAGAGGTGTCTGGGGGGTGCCAGTGTAGTGGAGGAGGTGCCTGGGCCTGAGCTGGAGTTATCGCCAGCCTGCCTCTTGGAGAGAAGTTTCTGAAAATTTCAGTCACCAGAATGGTCCTGCCTGTTGGGATGACAGAGTCACACACTCAGTTGAAATGGACTTCTTTATCCTAACAGGCCCTAAAATGAGACTAATTCAAGGCTCAGCGTCTGTAGAATGTCTAGCGTGAGACTAAGAAAAGGAAAACCCAAATCTCTACTGTTTCCTTCTGAAGTAAACATGTATTTTATTTTCTCTATTTTTAATGCTTTGACATTGGCCTTGCGGACACTGGCGGGACTGCCCCTCCCAGGGTTAGCCAATTCCTAGAGATAGTAAAAGACTCACCTGCCAGTAGCCTTTCATGTGCAAACCAACCAATCCAGAGTCCATACCCCCAACCACCTTCTTTACTGAGCTCTTACGCTCCAAACCAATATCCCCTACCCTAATCCCCCCAGGGCCCGGGACTGGACCACTAGAAACAGCCCCTATGCTCCAGAACCCACTGAAATTATTCAAACTGGCCAATCCTAAAGCTGCTTACCCTGCCTGCCGTTCCTTCCTGTGGAAACCACAATAAAGGCTCTTGCCCACATTTCCCCTCGCTCCCTCTGCCTCCTAACCAACTGTGGTGCTTCCCCATGGAGCCACCTCCATGGTGTGGCATGCCCCCTTCTCTTGGGATCTATAACAAACCATCTTTTAAATGGCAATCATCTCCTGATCTGTTGGCCTCACCGTACCTGAAAAATAATAAAACCTACATTTTAAAACACCCTCTTCCTCCACATCCTCCCCTCCTCTGAGAGCCTCAGAGCTCTCCTCCCTGAGAACCTACAGGCCACCCCAGGTATCCTCCACCCAGTTCCAATTTCTCTGCCCTCCTTCCTCCATTCCATCCCTGCAGCCACAGGCCCCTGCTCCTGAGCCAAAGCCCCCTCTGGGATCAGAAACAGTGCGATCCCAATTCTAGCAGGGAATTCTAGAGGCAAGGGCCATGGGAGGATCTTTACTCCTTGGTTCCCAGGAGAGAAAGGAAGAAAAGAGCAGAGAGGTGGAGCTGGCTCTGGGCTGTGCACTTGTTTATTCATCAATCATTCATTTATTCATTAATCATTCATCCCCCCACGCATCAATCATTCATCTGCTTATTTATTCATTCCGTTTGTTTGGACCTCTTCCTTGCTCTGGTTGCCACAGATGTTGGTCCTCTCCTGCTTTGATCTGTCCCCTGTTTCTGTGGCAGCTGCACAGCAGAGGCCCTCTGACATCACTTTGTCAGTTACCTGGTTCAGAGGGTCTCTCCCTCTCAGAGGAGCCTGAGACAACCAAAGGGACAGTGCAGAGCTGGCCCCTGCCTGAAAGGCTCCTTCCATTGCAGGTTCCGTCCTTCTGGTCCATGGGTCAGTGGGAGGATTGAGAAGGGGCTGTAGAAGGGTCTGCTGGACAAAGCAAGGAATAATGCTTCTGGGCATGCCTCACAACTGCTTGCAAACCACTATTCTGGGAGGAAGGGCCCTACAGGGGCCTCTTAGCCTCCAGGCCTGGCTGTGAGACCTGCTCTCAGTACTTTGGGGAGTCCGGAGAACATGGTATGGAAGAAACTGGGGCTAGAGTTTTAGACGCCTGTTAGCCTCCTGACAGGTCTCCCAGCTTCCAACTACCCCACCCCACCTCGCCCCAGAAAGTCTATCCTCAGCCAGCAGCCTGAGAGCCTTTTGTGTAAATCAGATCATGTCCCACTTCTGCTCAAACGCTGCCATGACTCCCCATTCACTCGGAGCAGAAGCCAAAGCCCCGGAGGATCTGGTCCCACTCACCTCCCACTCCCTCCTTTCAGACCCCATTGGCCTTGTCCTTCCTCCACTCGCCAGCCACACTCCTACCTTAGGGCTTTGCCCTGTGTTATTTCCAGTTGTTTCCTCTGGAATACTCTTGACCCCTGGGGCACTCCTGAAAGTGGCCCACTTTCTCATCTCTTTCAAGTCTTGGCTCAGTTGACACCTTCTCCATGAGCCTACCCTGACCCATCATATTTAAGATGGCAAACCACCCACACAGCCCTCTCAGCCCCCCTTACCCCTTAGCACTCATCACCTTCTAACACACTACATCATTTTCTTCTTATTTCTACTGTTTATTGTCTGTCTCTGCATGCTAGAATGTATCCTCCAGAAGGGCAAGGAGTCTCTGTGTGTTTTCTTCACTCATGGATCCCAAGGGTGTATCCATGGATGCCTGGTACATAACAGGAGCTCAGGTAAACATTCCTTGGATGAAAGAATGAAAGGATGAATGAATGAATGGGCTCTGGGAAGCTCTGAGGGTGAAGCTCGTGAAGCTACAGGCTGTGGGAGGTTGGGGCTTCCTGGGCTAGAACTCAGAAGGCCCAGCATGTCCTCTGTCAGCTGTGCTGAGGAGAAAGGAGCCAGGCAAATCACGGGCTGCCAGCCCTCTCAGGGAGGGAAGGTAGGCAGCAGCATCGGTGAGGATTGTGCTAACTCGAGATGCCAGCTCCGTGCCGCTCTGGGGCTGGCCAGCGCTCTGGATGTCATTAGCTGATTTGTTCTGCTCTGCAGAATGTACTTTTCATATTTAGGCAGAAAAAACAGCTTTCGGTCCTCAAGCCCTTTCTTCTGTGAGCTGTAGCACATGGCCTGCTTATTATGAATTAATCCTCTAAAGAGCATGTTCATTATTCTAATTTAATTGTGCTTCGTTTCAGAAAATAACTAAACCCAGTGCGGAATAAACTCCAACGCTGATCGGTTTTCAAGAAGTTAACCTAAGACAAAATCCTGCTAGAGGGCAGCAGCAATTTGGAATCATTAAAGGGAACCCATGTAAATAATAAAAACAAAACTAAAATGCAGAATTAAATTAAGGAATAGGAAATTAAATTTGTGAATCTGATCTGAAATTGAGGCCCTATATGCACAGCCTTACCCTGGCTTGGCTCTTTGCTCGGGAGCACTGGGGCGGGGAGGTTCTGCAGAGGCTCCCAGGCCAGGGAAGTGGCATCAGGAGGAAGCTTCCCTCCTGGGTGACAGTGTGCCACCCTGAGAAGAGGGTTGTGGGCTAGTGGGGGGCGAGGGGGCTTCCCTCCCATAGGGTCCCCTCTGAGGAAGATGAAAGCCGCATTGTCACAGCTACATCTGGATGACTCTCACCAAGCCCTGGTGACTGGTGAAGGAGAACGAAATGCCTGCCACCAAGACTCTGTGCTGTGCTGCGCGAGGATGCACAGGAAAGGGGGCAGATGGGTGCGGGGTGGCTGTGGCAGAACTGCTGGGAGCATTCAGCCCCAGGCAGAGCAGCCCCTCGAGCCCTGCTCCACCCCTGTGCCCTGGGCACCCTCTCACAGGTGACCCAGCTCAGGATAGGGACTGGGGGACTTGCCCCCTGCCCTGGCAGTGGCCACTAAACAGGGTCCTGAGCTCGCCACCAACACCGTGGGAGCCCAGTTTCAGATGCAGGAGATCCAGATTCCAGACAGTCATCTTGGCAGGTCAGGCCACCATCAGGCAAGAAGAGGAAGGGCGAGAAGACCGGCAGGGATGGGAGAGGGCAGATTTGCAGACTTTAAGGTGTCCAAGAGGTAGGGGTACCAGGGGAAGAGTTAGTTAGCTCAGACTCCATTCTGTAGTTTTCCAGAATTTTTAGACCCTGTCCCCGGGGTGTCTTCTCTCTTTCTCTCCTTAGTACTCCCACCCCCACCCCCAGTCAGCTCTCTTCCTCCCTCTCCTCTCCCTCCCCTCTCAAGTGGAAAGAGCCCAGCCTTCAGAGTCCGGCAGACTGGTTTGGGTCACAGTTCTTTCTCTTACTTGGTACTGGAGGTGGGGTGAGCTCTCTTGCCTTTCTTAACCTCAGTTCCTTCATATGTAATAATAATATCTGCCTCATCAGTCTGTTATGAGAAGTGAATGAAACAAAGCCGCTGGCACAGAGCAGGCATCTAGGCTTCTGCTCTTTCATTTTCCCCTTCACCAGTGTGTGCTCTCACACCACTCTCCACACAAAAATATATGCACGTGCACACCCACACACACACAGGCTCCGTCCTCGTCAAAGGCCTTAGGCTGTGTTTCTAGAGAACCACCATTAGTTGAAAAAGAAAAGTCCAGTCAACAGATTGCTTTCCTTGATTCACAAAGGCAAACATTCAAACAGATGGCCATATCTCAGTAGCTGAGTGAAGTTTTCCACTTCTATCTTCCTTTTCAGTGCTATATAGACAAATTAGCCACCTTAGACTCTTTTTTGAAACAAAGAGGGAATATAAGCAAGTGAAAAAAAAGACAAAGTGACTTTTTTCTTGGTTAATTTGCATTCCGAAGTTCTGATCAAGAAAATCATGCACCTAATTGAGGCCACACTGTTGTTGATGGGCCAGTTAATTAAACAGTGATTGCACCTAAAAATATGAAACATGGAGATAACAAGGGCAGAAAGGGCTAAGAGTTCTCTTGAATTCTCTGCCTGCTTCCCCCAGTCTCACTTTACTAACTGCCCCAGAGAGGTGCTAGGTCTCCTGCCAGTCCCACGACTGGTACCTGTAATTTGGGGTCCTGTGACATCAGCCAATCTCAGTCTCCCAGAACAAACCCAGAAACCCCTATTACAGACAAATCATTCGCGACACTAGTTAAAGACAGTCAGGCAGACTTCATTCAGAGGGGGCTGCTACCACGGGGTTTTGTAGTAGGTGAGAGAGGTTCGGCTCACCTCTTGAGTACAACAAAGAAAAGTAGGAGTTTATAGCCAAGGAACAGAGTGGGGGTCAGTGGATGGAGATTACTAAGAGGAAGAATCAGGGCTAAGGGGGTATTCTGGCTATACTGACCTAACAGGACTCCTCTTGAAGGCAGGCCAGGGTGATCAGACGTCACTGGTGGACGGTGGAGAATGAGGAGCCTGGTCAGACATCCAGGGTGATCAGATATCAAGAGTGGGGGGTTCTGACTAATCTGACTTCGAAGGATTCTTGGTAAAATTGGATAGTGCTGGGATGAACATGGAAGCCCAAAATTCAGAGCCTAGTTAAGAAGAGAGTTCAGAGGAGCCTGAGTAGAGTTTGGTCAAGGAGAGGACTTCCGTCACCCTAGGGCAGCTACATGGCACAGATCCAAGACTGGCTGAAGATCCAGCTTCAGTGTCATGGAAAGGAAGTTTGAGAGCCAAGCCCTGGCCTGAGGCTACCAGGGACCAGGGTGGGGTTAACCTGAAGGTAAGGACAAGGGGCAGAGAGGTCACACTGGTGGCCTGCACCTAGATCCAGGGACAAATGCTGCAAAATGACCCCTCAGCCCTTAAAAGTTAGTTTAAGAAAAGCCACCCAAATATCTTAGACACCCAAAACACATGATATAAGAACGCTTTCAAAGGAGCCTTGTCCCACAGGACCCACCTGAGGGGGGTTGTTTTTTAGGAGCTTGCAGGGAGCTTGATCAGTGAAATGGTTTCTGTATTGTTGATCCTAGATGAGAACCTTGGCATCCAGAGGATGGACTTATCTGCCCAGGAGGGTGTCTGTGTGGGGAAACGGCACCATTTGACTGTGAAGGCTCAAGTCACGTCTACCCAACAGAAGAGCTTCCAAGGTAGCTATAACTATAACTTAAAGGGCTGGATTGGTTTCTCTCAACCAACCAAATTCCCTTCCATATAAAGTCCATATTGCTCAGGCTTATGTGACCCACCCACACATAAAATCATCCATGGATCCTTTTCCCCATTAGGTAATAATAATATTGTTGATAACACTAGCGATAATAGTCAACACTCACTGAGAGCTTCCTCTTTGCCAAACATTTGTTCTAAGTGCTTTGTAAGAACTAGCTCATTTAATACTCACAACAAACATGTGAGATAGGTATTATTGTCCCTACTCTGTAGACGAGGAAACTGAGGCCCTGAGAAATTGAGTAACTTGCCCATTATAACAACAAAACATAGCAGCACTGGGGTTGAACCCAGAGAGTGTGGCAAACTCTGGATCCTCCTAACCACAGAACTTCCTGCTGGTCACCAGCTCCCCTGTCTGCTAATCTATCCATAGTGACCCTAAATCTAGGCCACATGGAAAAGAGAGTTCAATGGGCCTTCAGTGACTCCCATCTGGAAAGCAGGCCCATGTTTTCAAAATACCTTCACACCACTTTCTCCCCTGTTCCTTACGGTTGGGTCTTCATGGCCATCCTTGCCTTTTGGCAAATGCCGTGGCCTGGGCTCGTGGAATTCATGGTTTATAGACAAGACCATGCTTTATTCCGTTTCATGCGTTGGCTTCTTACAGCCTGTGAGGGCAAAGCAGGCTTGGCATCTGGGAGAACGTTCCTGGAGGAAACAGCCTTGTCAGCGTGCAGGTCTTCGTTTAAATTCCAGACTCTGGTTTTAAGACACACATCTGCAAAGGGCATATGTATTGTGATAGATGAAAACAGAAATGGTTTTCTGTTGTATCTGTATTATTAGATTTGATCTACCTTCGAAATCGCACAGAAAGAGTAGAAAATTAAAGGTGATTTGATATTAGCCTCCTATTCATATTAGAAAAAGTAACTGCTCTTGCGGTTTCCCTCACAGAGGTGTCTTTATTCATTTGACATGCCTTTAATAACTAATTCTAGTTGTCTGGTTGCCAAGAAAGATTTCCTACGGGCAGACTTAAAAGTGACTCGGAACTCTTTGCGTGCCCGGCTTCAAATGATCCCAGAACAGCAAACATTCAGCTTCCCTCCAGACTTTTGAAGTGTGGGAATAACATGAAAGAATGAACACAATCACTCTGCAGGCTGCACATGCTAGGAGCAGAGCTGTCTGGCGGAGGTTGAGGCTGGGTCTACACGGACCAGGCATAGTGAGATTTGGAAATAATCTGAATTTGATCTGTGGAGTCAGCCAAAACAAATGATTTATTTCAAGAAAACAAATCTACTTTGGGGTCAGAATGATCCAGGTCAGTCATAAACAGACTGAGTCTTCCGCTGTCTGTGTAGACCTGGTGTGGGCAGAGAAAGACAGGAAAACCACCACAATTGCTCTCATAGGATCCCAACCAAAGAGCAAGCACGAAGAATATGTATAAATAGTCACTACAGTGATTGTTTATTCATCTCCACATGCCAGGCTAAGTGGACGAGATATGTCAGTTCATTTAGTCTTCATAACAATCCTGCTTATGAGATGAGTATTCCCATTTTACAGATATGAAAACTGAGCATCTAAGATATTAAACGACTTACCCAGGACACACAGTTTTGGGGGTAAAGGTCAGCTAGTTGTTTATCAGCATTTCCCTTTTCCTCCTGGACACATAGCTCGATGCTATTTCCAGGCTTCCTTGCAGTTGGGTGCCGCCATGTAACTCAATTCTGACCAATAGGAAGTGGGTGGAAGTGATAGAAGTCATTTCTGATTCTGGCCCATAACACCTGCCGATACACAATTCTCTTTTTTCCTATCCAGTGGCTAACTGGAGAGGATGCTGAAGACCTAGAGGCGGATAGAATCTGAGTATGGAAGAATCTAGGTCCCGATGACTGCTCTGAGCAGAGCCCCTTTCTCCTCACCGTTCCTGCAGTGGGCAGTCATGTGAGCTAGAAACCCTCTATTGTGTTAAACCATTGAAATTTGGCAAAGGTTGGTGCCAGCAGAAAGCCTAAGTTGAATAACACAATCTGAAGCTGCTTCTAAACTCAAAGACTCCAAAGTCGGTGCTCTTGGCCCTTTCCTTTTCTGGAACTGCACTGGGGTCTGATCAACCCTCCCCAGGGAACGTTAGGACCCTCTAACTTTTTTTGAGTCTCATCCTTCTTCCTATTCTACCAGGCCTGACGTGCTAATTTCTTAGCTTTCCACTTTCCTATCTATGCAGACAAATTCCTGGTTTTTAAGAATCTGAGCAAAGCTACTCCTTTTATCTCTTGGTTAATCCCTCCGCATGTGGGGCTCTGGCCCCGACTGTCTTTGATTTCTCCCTTCCCATATGGACACATCTAATCAGTCACTAGTGTCTCTTCCACCCTCCCCTTCCCTCTCTTTCCTCAGCCAGTGCTCTGTTCTGGTCCTCATCATATCTCACCTGGTGTATTCATAACACCCTCCCAACTTGTCTCTTCTCCTCCTGCCTGTTATCCTATTGCCTCCAAAATGATCTTCCTAAAATAGATCTGGTCCCAGCATCACCTCCATTAGCTTTTCTCATATGAAGTCTATCAATATTAAAAATGCAAATGTCCTGGGGCTGGCCTAGTGGCATAGTGGTTAAATTTGTGCACTCTGCTTCAGCAGCCCAGAGTTCACACGCTTGGATCCCAGGTGCAGACCTACAAATGGCTCATCAAGCCATGCTGTGGCAGCATCCCACATACAAAAATAGAGGAAGACTGGCACAGATGTTAGCTCAGGGACAATCTTCCTCAAGCAAAAAGAGGAAGATTGGCAACAAATTTCAGCTCAGGGTCAATCTTCCTCACCAAAAAAAAAAAGCAAATGTCCTTTGACCAAGCAATTCCATGTCTATGAATTTATAGATACATGCACAAAATGATTTACATACAAGGATAGATATTTGCTGCATCATTGTTTGAAGTAACAAAATACTGGAAACACCAAATATCCACCAGTCGAGTCATTAAATAAACTATGAAACACAATGTCCTTCACCTAAAATTGTCCAAGATCTACGGTTAAGTAGAACGAGCAAAGTGCAGGCCAGTGTATGCAATATGTTAATATTCAATTTTCTTTCCTTTTTTTTAATTTAATTTTTTTTTCTGCTTTATCTCCCCAAACCCCCCCTGTACACAGTTGTATATCTTAGTTGCAGGTCCTTCTAGTTGTGGGATGTGGGACGCCGCCTCAACATGGCCTGACGAGCGTTGCCATGTCCGCGCCCAGGATCCGAACCCTGGGCCGCCGCAGCGGAGCGTGCGAACTTAACCACTCGGCCATGGAGCCAGCCCATAATATTCACTTTTCAAAAGTATTGGGGAGGGGCCCGGCCTGGTGGCATAGCGGTTAAGTTTGTGTGCTCCACTTCGGTGGCACGGGGTTCGCCAGTTTGGATCCCGGGCGCAGGTCTACACACCACTTATCAAGCCATTTTGTGTTAGGAATCCCACATATAAAGTAGAGGAAGATGGGCACAGATGTTAGCTCAGGGCTAATCTTCCTCAGTAAAAAGAGGAGGATTGACAGTAGGTGTTAGCTCAGGGCCAATCTTCCTCAAAAGAAAAAAAGAAGTATTGGGGAGATATATTCACATATATGTTTGCAAAGATATGGAATATCTCTGAAAGAATGCACAAGAAACTGGTGATAGCAGTCCTTCTGGAAAGGGAACTGAGTCACTGGCAATCAGGGATGACAGGGAGACTTACTTTTCACTGAATATGTTTATATCTTTTGAAGATTCTACTCTAGGCATGTATTACTTTAAAACATTAAAATAAAACCTGATTTTCTAGTGCTTATTTGCTAAAGTCCAAATCCCTAGTATGAAAGGAAAGATTCTCTGAGTTCTGGCTCCAACATGTTTTCCTGCTGGCTCTCTCACTCTCCTGGGCCATTCTCTGAACGTTGCTTGTACTCCCCCCATCTCCGTGCTTTCGTTAGGTCTCTCCCTCTCCTGGAAAGTCCCGTCCCTGCTCGGCAGGAACCAACCTCATCTGTTATCTCTTTCGTTTTCTTTATGACTTTATATTACGGCCCTTTATCCCAGTTTGCTGCATATTACAGCTGAGTGTCTTTCTTTCCCACGAGATAGTATGATGTCTCATGCATAGAAAGCATTCAAAATATGCCAGTGTCTTGAACCAAATTTATAATTCTACATGTGTCAGCCACAGCTTCTGAGAATGGCTGGGAAGGGGGCAGGGGATGGACTCACCCTTCCTCCCAGGGAAGGAGAGGGATCCAGCATCTGCCCCATCAGGCTGGGGCTGCACGAGGTCAGTGTCACTTCTCAGCCTGGGACTTTCTGCAAGAATGGACCTCCTTCTTTTGGTTCACTCTCAAAGCCACCCTCACCCACCATCTCTTCACTACCGAAGACCCACCAAGTCAATGGTGCTGCTATGCTCAGAAGTAAGCACTGGCTCTACAGAATCACGCTGAGGGGAGAGAGAGAGACGTCCATTGCCCTGGACCACAGTCTGGGGTTTAAACTCAGTTGTCACAATTATTTGAAGCCTATTAAGTTTATTTATGTTCCAAAGCAGGTCCACTAGAGAAGGACCATCATAGTCGTAAATATCAGGGCTGCTGTTCTCCAGACACAGCTGGGCGTCCTGGCCCCTCCCCTTCTCAGCTCTGCAGGCCCTGCTCGTAGGCATGAGCCCTGCGCTCAGAGTCGGTGCAGTACCCACACCCTGTCTGACCAATTCCGCCGGCTCAGCCAGCACAGCACATGCTGCTTCTACACATTTGGTTTAGTGGAAATGTTTTTAAGCAAGATTCAAATATCTGTGGGAGGGGTGGTGTCTTCTAGTCCTGCTCAAGCCAAGTGCACATAGTTCAGGTGCTCAAGTGTCCAGGATTTCCTCTCAAAGGACCACCGGGACCTAAGAATGGGCATCAAACCCTGGGCACATCTGGAGGCCTTTCTAAGCAATCTAGAAGTCTTTAAGGGAACAAAGGCTGCTGGAGATGTCCTCTGAGTTCTTGGCTATGTGAGGGTTCCTTCATCTCAGCCATCAGTATGAGTTGGAGACCATTTAGTCCTAAGAGCCAGTGTTTTCCAAAGCATATCCCACTGTACACTGGTCTCGTAAGATTCTCCATGAAAAAGTAAAGGAGATGCTGGAGTCAAAAAAAAGTTTAAGAAACACTGAATACTATATCCTCCTCTGGGAAGCTTCACAATGCATATTTGCATATTAAAGCCCCTGAGAAGTCCTGCAGTAAAGAAATGTGTTTAACCCAATGTGCTCTAAACATGTTGGACAAAAGAATCCTCTTTTGGTGACACCTCTGAGCATCCATTGGTAGGTGTATTACCTGGAGTACATTTTTGGAAAACCTGCCTTTGGTGGTGTGGGTATCTCCCCACCCCTCCAGTGAGGGCTTCATGAGGCTTATCATAGTCTAGGAGGAGGAACATTCCTCTAACATTCCCCCCTCTGCTTTCTTGTTCTCAAGTCCAGCCAACACACCTGCCCAGGTGCAGGTGTTCACCCTTTCTGCCGGCTCTTCCCTTCTCTGTCCCAGCCCAGGATGCTGGAGGAGGGAAGGGGGAGTGTCAGTTTCCACATTAACCAACTGACCCTTCCCCATCATCTACAGTTTGGCCCTTCGTCTGCAGCCACTAGCTGATTTAATTTTTACTGTCCCTTGTTTTTAAAGAGTGAGGTCGAAAAATTGCCATTTGTTCTTCTTCTCAAACTTTTCTCCCAGTCTCCCTCTTCCGGGAAGCCTCACCTGACCAACCAGAGCACGCTGTCGGTTTAGGGCAGAGGTTGTCAAAGGGCGGTCCCTGGATCAGCACCAGCAGCAGCAGCATCACCTGGGAACTTGCTAGAATTGCAAATTCTCAAACCCCAACTGAACTGGACACTCTGGGGGTGAGGTCCAGCAATCTGTATTTTAACAAGCCCTCCAAGTGATTCGGATGCAAGCCCTTAGTCTAGGGTTTTGGCAATCTCGTTCTCTGAACAGATTCTATTCTACCTCATTCATTTTCTGGACATGTTTTTAATTATACGACACCCAATCCCGAAAAGGAAAGGATATGGACAGCCAACGCTAAAATACTCATCTACTGGCACAATTGAAACCCGTTTACAGGTCAGTACTCTTCCCTCCAGTAGCCACGCTCACCTCCTCCAGGTCACCTTGACCGTTTCCCAGATGTCAGTCTCCTCCCTACTCCCTTTCCCCAACTCTTTTTCTCCTTGGCACTTATTACCATTTAATGTACCATATAAGTTATAAGTTTTACATTTGTTTTCTTGCTCCCCTCTAGAATATAAGCTCCATGGGGGCAGGGCTTTTCGTCTATTTTGTTTCCTGCCTTATCCCTGGCATCAGAATGGCTCTTTCCTCAATACGTTTTTGTTCAAAGAACCTTATCATAAGGAGGCAGGTGAGGCCGCTGCAGTGATAAAGCAGCATTTCACCCAGAGGTCCTGGCAGTCACAGAGTTACAAAGATCTCTTTATCTAATAAGAGGAAATCGGACACTCCTGGAAAGGACGGAATCAGCCCAGACCCTCCTTTTTGCCCTGAGGGTCTTTGGGTGAGTAACAGAGCTATTCCTGATAACTTGTCTCTGGAGGCTCTGCCACGATGGCTGATGTCCCAGCTACCCGCCAGAGACCAGCTTCCACCCCAGCCGATGCCATCCTTCTCTCTGAGGAAGGGTCCTCTTTCTCTTTCCAGTCAGAAATGGGCAGACTTCTGCCCACAGATGTCTGCGTCAAACTCATCTCCTGGCAGGAGAAGCAAAAGGGCACAAATTACAGGAAAATGTCTGCTTGTTTAATCAGCTTTGTAGGTTAAATGTGGTGGGGCCAGAGGGGAGGAGTGGGGCAAGCATGCAACCATGTCGAGTTCTTTTCATCAGGCTGCAAGGGTAGCCCCCACCTCGGAAGAATGTATCCAGCTCTGATAAATTTATAAAGTATTTGACCTTTAATCAATCCTAATATTTTCAATCCACAGAGCCTTCTTAAACGCCTCCAGCCCTGCCCCTGGACCCCTATTCATCACAATTACTGCTCCAACTGTCGGAGGCAGTGCATGAAATGGTGTATGCTGACGTCCAATATTTTATCACTAATAAAGAGAAACATCCCAAGTATTTGCACAGTTCTGATACTTTCCAGCCCCGAGCCCAGGAAAAGGCGGGGGGGGGGGGGGGGCGCGGCGGGGGCATGGTGATTTATGCTTGCTGCCCGGCATTGTTAATTGGCTTTCTCAGTCGGAGCCTCTGGGACCACTGCTTTTTTCTGCTTCACAGCCACGGACAAGGGTGTGCAGAGAGCAGGAAGGCACAGCAGGCAGCCTGGGAGGGGCCTGCAGAGCACACAGTAGGCCCTTCCTCGGCATCTGGTAAGTGGTATGAAACACTATAAAGAGCAATTTTTAAAAATCACGATTTGGCAAGTGCTTGCCTACACTGGTGGCTTTGTAAACAGATCCAATGTTTATGAGGACTCTTGTTCCAGTTGTTGCCACGCTGTGATCTGCCTCCAGTTCCGTGTCTTGCCTCTCCCCATCCCCAGGCAGTGTCTGCCGCCCAGCCCCATCCCTTCTCACTTCAGAGGCCCTCCCTCCCAGACTCCCAGCTCCAAGCAGAGGGAAGCTCAGTTTCCAGCCACTGCATTCAGACGGTCCACAGGCTGCGCGTTGACATGGCACCCAAACATCTGGATGAGATGTAAATAAAACAAGCAGATGTTTCTCCTTCACTCCAGCAGGTGCCTTGGCAGAGCCCTCAGCCTCAGGCTGGAAGGGAAGGGCCCTCTGGAGTCCAGGACCCAGAGCGGGTTTGAGAGGGCTGCACACCATTGCCCTTACCAAGGAGCTGGTCACTTGAGCCTCACCCAGAGGAAAGAGCAAAGAAAGCCAGACACCCCTAGAGAAAAGGTGCTGGCAACGGACAATAGCGTCTGTGTGGACAGGGATGGAAAGTTTGGGAACTGGGCGTAGGAGAAGGGATAGGAAGAGAGAGGTCCTAATGTGAATCCAAATCTGTGGGGAAAAGAGTTGACGCCAAATCCCTCTTTAATCTCACTGTGACAAAGGGCTTTCCGAGCCTCCATATTCCACACCACTGGAAGGCTCCAGGAAAAGAGACTCCTGAAGAGGGAAATGGCCTCCTCCGTCCCCCTGGGGCCAATACGCAAGAAGAGTTCGGGTCCAGGGACAGAGGATGTCCTGGAGCTTGGATGACCTGGGGCCTAGAAAATGGCACAAAAGTCCCCCTTCTCGTCCCATCTTCTGTCTAACGGGAGACCAAGGGGCAGTCACATTAGACTAATAAAGAGGGGTGGAAATTCTTGTGAAAGGGATAATTGAGGAAGGACAGGGTCAGAGGGCCAGCAAAAGGAGATTAGTTGGTTACCACTTGCCTTCCCTTCACTCCTTCCATCCTCTCTACCCTGACTCTGTGTGTCACACTAACACATTCCCCCAGGCCTGTGAGTAATACTCAACACACTCCCCTTCTCCTCTCCCCACTCCTCTAGCCTCGGGTGCGACACTGAACATACTCCTTCGTCCTCTCCCCAACTCCCTTGGTTCCCGTGTGTAACACTAAACACACTCCTCCCGTCCTCTCTCCCACTCCCTAGTCCCTGTGTGTATCACTGAACATGCTCCCCAATCCTGTCCCCTACTTCCCAGCCCCTGGGTGTAGCACTAAACACACTGGCTCAGTCTCCCTCACTCCTCTAGCCCTGGGTGTAACACTGACACCCTCTCCTGGTCCTCTCCCCTTCCCCAGTCTTGGGTGTGACACTAACACACTCCCCCCGTCCTGTCCCCTACTGTCCCATCCCTTGGGTAAAGCACTGCCAGGACACTCCCTTGGTACCCCCACAGCTCTTGTGTGTCAAACCAAACCCACTCCTCAGGGCTGCCTTCCTTGGGAGCAGCTTTTTTACCCCACTGTCTCCAGAGAGACTTCCAGGACCCTACAGCCATCTTTTGCCCCTCAGCCTAGCACAAACAAGTAAGCATTGCTGTGTGTGTGAGTGTGTGTGTGTGTGTGTGTGTGTGTCAGAGATGGCAGCCATCGGAAAGAGTTGCTGCTCCCGGCTCCCCCATCCTTCCACTGATTGGGTTTTGTGCTCAAGGCAAATATTTTCCTGTGACCTCAGTGTTCCCATCTGTGAAACTGAGCTACAGTTTGACATCAAGCTATCCAGTAACCATGGGAAAGGGTCTGATTTCCACAGGGAGTTGAGATTCAACAACTGGACTGTGGTGAGGACCAGGGGGAGGCACACGTCGGGGAACAAGATTATACTTTGATAGAAAGGTAACTTTTTAGTTTTGCTTTTCTTGCTTTTTTTGTGAAACAGGAAGAGCCAAGCAGTGCCCCAAGGCTCTGGGTTTTCCAAGCAAAGACTTTCTTCCCTGATAACCACAGCAACCCCTGAAAGAAGTGGAGGGCTGCCTTTCACATTTTGGGGGGAGAGAGTAGGAATCAGACACAAAGAAGCTGAAGTATGGGTGATCCGATCCCCCTTCCCCCAAGTAGCCTTGCTTTTTAGCATCACCGGCTAGAAGTTTATAGGAATTCTGGATCCATGGTTTCCTATGGTCGCTTTTACAGATCTTGTTAATTTATTACCCGTGGTTACACTTTTAATGGAAATCATGAAGAAATGGCAAAGGAAACATGAGCTAATTTTTTTCCAGTGACACATTTCACTGCTATTTAAATAGCCGTTTTGCCAAACCAAACACAGCGCTTACAGCCAGCGGTGACACATGAAGGAGATCACTGTGGCCGATCCTGCCTGCGGCATCCAGAACAGGCGAGACTTTCTCTCAGCTTCCCCAAGGGCCGGACGCCAAGGCGGGTGGACTGGGGGGAGCTGGAGCCTGGGGCACAGCTGAAGCCCCAGAGCCCGAGCAAGGGCAGCCCCCACCCTCTCCCAGGCAGGGCTACTTCTCTCCGGCCCAGCCCAGAGCCTATTCCTCACCCCGCTGAGGGGTCTTGGGGTGACTGTTTTCCCTACCAGCCTGGGAGGCCCCTCAGAACGGGCCACAACCAGGCCACTAGCAAGGGCTTCTTGCTCTCACTGCTGGACGGTATGCTTCAACTGGGAACATTATCGGGTCGTATAAAACCAAAGACAGACTTTGGAGAGAGCCTGGCCAGCTTTGTTCCAGTTCTGTGGTGGCAGTGGCCATTACCGCGACCATGCTTGCACAGGGCGCCTTTGTTGGGCAAACCCAGAGCCTCTGACTTCTCCTCAGAAACATCGGCCTCTGACACTCTCTGGCTTCCCAGCTCTGAGGCTGTGATGTCACCAAGCATTTATTAACTTTTCAAGAAGCCAGTCGAGAGCTGTGGCATTTGGCAAGAGAGAAGCCAGGGCCTAGGATGTTGGGGAAGGGAGAACAGGCCCACAGAGGCTCTGGCAATAGACGGTGCGGGGAGGCAGCAGAAGGGGAAATCCTCTTTCATAGCGGCCATGTCAGAACCTCCTCAGGATTTAAAATTGCAGTGGGGTTGAAGGAAGTGAAGCACTTAGGGGCTGACATCTGGCCCTTGGAGACTTTGGATCAGTTGTCAACCTCAGGGGCCCCGTGAGAGCCCCGTGGCACCGACATTCTCACGGTGAGCAACTCTGATGGACAGCAGGGGGGTGACCCAAGAAGGAGGCATGAAACGGCAAGAGAACATCCTGGAGGGAGGAGCCCTAGCCAGCGGAAACTAGGGTTTCCGCCCCACCCAAGCCCTGCTGGATCTTGAACAAGTCTGACTACCCTTCCATTCCCCTCAGTGGGATGCTCCGGCCCCCAGAGCCCCCTGCAAGTGTCAAGGTGGGCAGAGCAGAGGGTCTCTGACAGAATTTGGGCAGCAGGCCTGCTGGCATACTGGGAGAAACTGCTTTACCTCCTCTGCTTTCCAGGGAGAAAACACTTTAGTGAGGCTCCAGAGAGAAGTTAACTGTCGTCTTCCCTTTGCCAAAAAGTATATTAAATTCACTGACCACATTTTTCCAAATCCAAGTGCGGAGGACATTAGATGCAACGCACACTGGCTGGGCTCTGGTGCGCTGGGCACCCCACACATTTCATTTTGCGTTATTAATATTTAAACCAAAGCAGCTGTTCTCTGCACACACAGAGCCCAGAGCATGCCCAAGGCTCCTATGGAGACTTCTCCCTTGGGCCAGATGCACCAGTCAGGAAGCCCCTTGTTGACTCTCAGGCTTTGGGCCTCCTGGGGTGAATTTCCCCAAGCAGCCATTCATTGATCAGTGATGACATTTCTGGGCAAGGGGGCGTGGTGGTTTGCTGGCGAGAGCAGATTCTGTTGATCTGACTTAACTGAGCTTCAGTAGGGCCCACCCTGAGCAGATATTTGAGAGGGGTGAAAGTATTTCTTTGACACCCCAACATCCCCTTCTGAGCCCTCTGCCCCAGGGCTAGGTACCCTGGGCTTTCCCATGTTCTCCCCAACTCTTTCCTCCTTCAAAACGAGAACAAGTCTCACATCAAGCTTTTGCACCTTGGAGCCTGGGGTTCCCCCTGCCGCCCCAGGCATTTGCATACTAAAGCCTCATCTCTCAGCCTGGGTGGGAAGACTCTTGCCTGAGTCCGTGGAACAGCATGGCCAGCGCTACACCACGAGCTGAGTCACAAAGCCCCTTCCCAGCCTGCCTCAACTCTCTCGCCCTCAGGACCCCGCAATCCAGCCATCTGGGGCTGCTCTCTTTCCCGGACACACTAAACGTTGTCCTTCCACAGACATCTGCTGCTTCTACTGGCCTTTGCAATCCCAGGACATAAGTCACCTCCTCTCTGTACCATCTCCCACCCACCCCGGGATGAACTACTTACTTTCTCCTCTCCCCGTCCCTAACCCTTTATGTCCCCCTCTATTTTGGCGTATATCTCATTATATTGTAAACCTTTATTTCTATACTTATAAAAACTAAAATTTATTGAGCACTTTCTATATACATAATGCTTTTAAGTAGAATTATATATCATATAATTCTCACAATAATCCTATGAGATGCGTTCTATAATTATCCCCACTTCACAGATGACAAAACTGAGGCTTAGAGATGGTGAGTAGCTTGCCCAAGCCTACATAACCAGGAAGTATGTATTTGCCCCCAGACACTATGAGCTCCTCAAAGAAGGGGCCATGTCTTGTGCGTCCAGGGCCTACCTAACACGCTGTCTCATTATAGGTGCTCAATACATGCTGTTGAAATGAAAACAAAATTAGATAAAGCAAGCAGAAGGATTTTCCCAGGTTAGGATCTGCTGAGATATCCTAGTGTCACCATTTTCTTTAGGTGACGCCCCAGGTCTAGCTCCTAGAGAAAGAGGAGTAAAAACTTGGCAGTAAGCCAGACTTGGATTCAAATTCCAGTTCCACTCAAATTTAAACTAGTGGCGTCTCTGTTTCCCATTTGCAAATTGATGAAAATAATAATAGCAACCTAATTTAATCCTTACAACAACCAATTCAATCCTGCCTGACCTGGATTAGAGAGGGAAGGAGGTTATGTGCATGGAAACACTGTAAGGATTAAATGAAGTAATGTATGGAAAGCATCTAACCCAGCTCTTGCCACCTTATAGATACATATGTTGATGTCATGTACACACACATTGAAGTGCTGTGACAGCAACGATGATGACAATGTGTTATACTTTTATAGGGCTCCATAAGGCACTGCCACATGGATCTCTTCATTTAAGCCTCACAACTTTTGTAAGCCAAGTATTGCTCTTATGATCTTGTTGCAGATATCTAGTGCTATGTAACAAACCACCCCAAAACTTAGTGACTTAAAACAACAACATTTCTTGGGTCACAAATCTGCCATTTGGGCAGGCTCCGTGGGGAAGCCCTTCCTCTCTGCCCCATTCGTCATCACTAGGGCAGCCGGAAGACTATGGGTCAGAATATCTGAAGGCTCTCACTCTCATGTCTGGCCATTGATGCTAGCTTTTGACTGAGACCTCAGGTGGCACTCTCGATCAGAACCTGCACATGCCCTCTCCATGTGGCCTAGGCTTCCTCACAGCACTGTGGCCGAGTTGCAACATGAGAAAGAGAGAGAGAGATTGAGAACCAACCAGCAGAAGCCAGATGCCTTTTATTACCTAGCCCAGAAAGTTACACTGTGTCATCTGTGACATATTCTATTTGTTGAAGCAGCCACAGGGACCTGCCCAAGTTCAATTGGAGGGGACGTAGACTCCACCTTGTAATGGAAAGTTGTAATGTTCTGGAAGAGCATGTGGGACTGGAAATACTGCTGTGGCCTTTTTTGGAAAATATACAGAGCCCCAATTTACAGAAGAGTACATTGAGGTGAGCAGGCTACGTGACCTGTGCAAGAGCACAGCACCCATCCAGGGCAGAACCAGGACTTGGAACCAGGTTTTCTGAGTCCAAACTCTGGGCTTTTTCTACTGAACAATGTGCCTTCCAGACCCATCTACTGGGGCTTCAGAAAGGCCCAACCACTCCCCACAGAACAAGGCTTTTAGAGCCAGCCTGCCCTTTCACACACACACACACACACACACACACAGAGGCACACATGCACACAGGCACACACGCACACGGAGCCACAGGCGAACTTCCTTCCAGCAGTCCCTTTCCCGCTGGACCTGGTGAAGGAAGAGCTCCTAAGTGGGTCAGAGCCTCCTTGCTGCTTCACTGCCAGCCAGGGTCCAGAGCTGGGAGTCCTGATGTTCAGGGCTGAGGGTCGGAGGGAATGACAGGGGCAGTGTCTAGGATGTGTAATTCCAGACGACAACAGGAGTTAAAAAGACTGTGGGTAATTTGGGGAATTTTTGGAAAATGTGAGTGTGATGTCAGCCTCAGTGAAAGAGAAAGGAAAGCTGGCAGGGGACTAGGGGGGTGTAGGCCTGGGGGGCTGGCAGGGGAAGGCAAGGAAAGTTGAGTTATAATGGGAGGAAGTTTATTAGTCTAGAAAAGTTTAACTTGAAGCTCCCAGCCGACCCTTATGCCTCTGCCCGGTATGAGCAAATGACACAGATGTGATTACAACTCATTCTGTTGAGTCCTGGTTGAAGCCAGGGGAAGAGGTAGGAATGCACTGATACCTTCACAGATTATTGAGCCTCTGAGCACAATGTCAGCCCTTCACCAGCCTAGAACCAGAGACATCAAGAATCCACAAGGAGCCCTGAGCGATCCCTGCCAGGGGTCAGGATCAGGTGGGATGAGGCTGCAGAGGTCAGCACTGGGGCAGGCCAACCCTCAAGAGTCTCTGGGGAATTTGGCTGGTGCCTCCAGGAATGCTCTGATTGATTGTGAAGCCTCCATCCACAGGTGCTCTCCCCACACCCTGCCCAGAGGTTATCTCAGGCCTGAAGCTCGCATTGACATCCCACACTTCGTGCACTGAGCCAGGCAGCATCCAGCACACATGAGGGCAGCCTGGTTATGACAGCAACACGTCATATGCCCACAGCCAGACACAGCTGGAATCACAGCCTCCCATCCACCGCTACACAGCTGGGCGACCTTGGGTAAGTCACGGAACCTCATGAAGACTCAGTGAAATGAGAGCGATCATATCTACTCTAAAGAGCTATTGTGAGCCTGAAATAAGATGGCACAGGTTCAAGGTCTGGCACTTAGGATTCAATATGTGGTCATTCCCATTCCTATCCCTTTTTGTCTTCCATTCTTTTACACAAACCCAAAACCACGATTCACCCTGAACCTCATCCGTCCAGACTAGGAGAGCCTAAGAGAGACAAAGCTGATCTAGTGTTGGGGTGGGGGGTTGCGGGCAGAGGATGCTCTTAATCTTAAATCTAGTAGCCACCGTCGGTCTTTAGGAGTCGGTGGTACAGGAGTCCCTGTGGGACACTGGGAAAGCCCTAGAGCTGAGGCGCCATCCCCACTGCGAGGAGGGCAGAGGGGAGCTGGGAGGGCACCTCTTGTCACCTTGCATGACTTGTACTGTAGGTCCAAGCAGTCCCCAAGCCTGTTCCTCAAACCTCCCACTCCATTAGGCCCCAGCAAGGTGCCAGCAAGAACAAACAGAAGCACAGCGCCAGGAGAGGGGCTGCTCCGACCTCATTTTGGAGACATGGTCCTGGGCTTCTCTGTACCTCTATTTTCTCACGCAGAAAATAGGAGGGTTGGACAGATGGTGTCTTATGGCTCCCTCCATTTTCCCCTCTCTCTCCTTGCGACCTCCTGCCACCCCTTCCCACCAGGCCTCACGCAGACAAACGTGCTCATCAAGAGGGAGGGGCTGGGCCGGGGCCCGTGAGGATTTCTCTAAAATCCTTTTCTGTGGCTCTGACTTCTGAGCCCCCAAGTTCCTCTTCTCCGAGCCAGAACCAGGATTTGCGTCAGGGGACCACAGCGCCTGACTTTCCTGGAGGCTCTGATGCTCTTCTCATCCTTGTCCCTCATGGGTTTCTGTACCTGAGGGGTCCTCGGAAGGTCTTAAGCCACCTCCCAGAGTTCCTGGATTAAAAATAGATACTTTCTCCAGAACTTTAGGAATGAAAGTGAAAAATAAAGAGCTTGAAACCTTGTCTGTGACTTTATTTTGAGATTACTAACATCCCAAAACAACACTCCCCCTCCCCATTCTCCTCTTCTGGCAGCTCCAGCGTCCTCCAACTCAGGCCTGCCTGGGCCGGATTAGGGAAGGGAGGGGTTACGGTCCATGGAAGAGTCATACCCTGAACTTTATGGGGTTTGCAGCAGCCAGGTGCAGAGGTGGGTCCTGTCCTTTCTCCACAAGAGCCAGAGAAACTAAATGCAGGCTCCGTGGGGCAAGTAGGAAGGCAAGGGGATGGGAAGACAAATAGTAGAGAGAAGATAAAAGGGAGTTTTTTTAGGGGCACAGAGGGCAGCCTCCAGGTGACAGGAAGTAGAGGAAGTGATAGAGAGGTTGGTCCTGTTTAACCAATAAGTGACGGAGGATAGGAAATTTCCATGGGTTGACAGAAGGTTACTGACCAGGGAAGTAAGTTTCAGGCAGGTGTTGGTAGCTGGGTTGCATTTGAGAAGAGCCCATGGCCACCCTCCAAGGGCCACAGCTCACAGTCCCCAGAGGACTCATGATCATGATCTACCTGCTCCTGTCTCTCCCAACCTTAGACCCTCTGCTTCAGGGAGGAGCCTCCAGGCAGCTAGAGCCCAACATTCCCTGAGCTCTTCCAGCCCCCACATTTATCTTAGGGTTATTTTCACTCCCAAGAACAAAGAAGCTTTCTATTCAGCAAATGGCGAGAACCCACACCTCTGACAAGCCATAGATCACCCTCAGAGAGGGCAGGAGGGGCTGGTGGCCAGCACATGGGGCTGCTTCTCCCACCCACCGAGACCCTCATAGGGATGTCTGGCTCATAGCTTGACGTCCCCAACAGAAGGCAAAAACTGTGCAGGACAAAGTGGTTCTGAGAGCCAGAGGCCAAGCCAGGATGAGAAGAAGGAGAAGAAGGGGGTTGACAGACTCTCGGGAAGGAGTCCTGAGCAATCCCTGCTTGGGCCCAAACTCTCCAGGCTCAGTCTCCTCACGTGAGATATATCATGACCATCCAAATCAGCTGGGGAGCTCTGAAAAAAGAAAGGCAACAAATGCCCACGGTATATAAAGGTCAACAGTACAGAAAAGCTATATAGAGGACTCAACACCCCCAGTGACTGCCATTGTAGCTGAATTTCTTTTTTCCTTCAATAAGTATATTTGAATTCACCAGCATGAGGTATAGATACACACACACATAGACAGAAATATATATATATATATATATGCATGAAAATAAACTACCCATTTTTACACATTTGGCAAGAAATTAAACACATTGTTCTATGATGTCCTTTTTACACTTAACCACGTAACTTGTAAGTCACTACATATTTGTACATACAGAACTGTCTCCATTCTACTGACTTCTTAATATTCCATTGTATGTCTATTGACAGATATTTAGGTAATTTTCCATCCTTTCCTATTACAGATAACGTTGCAGTAAATATTCCTGTAACATACTTCTTTGTGCACATTTCTGAGCACCAATAGGGTATATTCCTAGAAGTAGAACCGAAAGGCAGATCAAAGGGCAAGTGCATGTATTTTTGTTTCCATGGATATTGCTAAATTGCTCTTTACAGAGTTGTCTTTATTTACACAGTCATCAGCAATGTATGAGAGCGCCTCACATCTTACGCCAACACCATATGTTATACAACTTTTGACCCACATTCATTTGATAGATGAGAAAAGTAACATTTCATTGTGGTTGTAACTTGCATTTCACTCATTAAAAATAAGGCTGAGAAACATTTAATGCATTTAAAAGCTATCTGCACTTCTAGGGGCCTTAAAATATACAGATTCCTGAATGCCACACTCAAAAATCTGATTCAGTAAACCTCCAAATTAGTATTTTTTAATATTCAAGTGATTAGGGTAGATAAAGATTTCTTAAAGAGCATATAAAAAACCCTATCCATGAAAGAAAAGACTGATATGTTGCACTTCAATTAAAACTATAAATGTCTGTTTATTAAAAGAGAATGAGGGGCCGGCCCTGTGGTCGAGTGGTTGAGTTCCCGCACTCTGCTTCGGCAGCCTGGGGTTTCACTGGTTCGGATCCTGGGCGCAGACATGGCACCACTCATCAGGCCACACTGAGGCGGCGTCCCACATGCCACAACTAGAAGGATCCACAACTAAAATATACAACTATGTACTGGGGGCATTTGGGGAGAAAAAGCATTAAAAAAAAAGAGAATGAAAAGTCAAGCAATAGACTAAGAGAAGATATTTGCAATATATATATTCTACAAAGAACACAGACCAGAATATATAAAGAACTCCTACAAATCAAAAAGAAAAAGAAAAAATCAACTACCTAATTTTTTTAGGCAAAAAAAGAGACACAAACAGACACTTCACAAATGAAGATAAATGAATGACCAATACACATATGAAAAGATGTTTACTCATAACCTATCAGGGAAAGGTCAATTACTACCACTACCATAGTACACTGGTAAATATTTAACAACCAACTTTCCAGGAATAAAAGCATTTCTTTGCTGTAATACTCCCCCCATGGCTGATTTCTAGCAATCAATGTGACATCAAGGATTGCAGAATTAGGAGGAGATGTTTACAATTGATTCCCACAAGCCACACAGGTTGGCTCCAGCACATCACTGAGACCACTATACACCCACCATGAAGGCTAAAATGAAAAAGACTGATTACACCACGTGTGAGAATGTAGAGCAAGTAGAACTCTAACACATTGCTAGTGGGAGTGTAAATCGGTACAATCACATTGGAAAACTGGTAGTGTCTACTAAAGCTAAATGTATGCTGATCCCATGACCATGTACACTCCACAAAAATGCGTACCCCACAGAAAGGAGTGCATATGGGACAGCTAATTTTAGGTGTCACCTTGACTAGTCCATGGGGTGCCCAGACATTTGGTCAAATGTTATTCTGGATGGGTCTATGAGGGTGTTTCTGGATAAGATTAACATTTGCATCAGTAGAGTCAGTAAAGCAGGTTGCTCTCCCTAATGTGGGTGGGCCTCATCGCAGACCTGAATAGAACAAAAAGGCTGAGTAAGAGGGAACACCTCTTCCTGACTGCTTTGAACTGGAGCATCAGTTCTTTTGTGCCTTTGGACTCGAACTGAAACGTCAGCTCTCTCTGGGTCTTGAGCCTGCAGCATTCAGACTGGAAGCTACACCATGAGCTCTCCTGATTCTCAGGCCTTCAGACTCGGAGTGGAACTCACCATTGTTTCCGTTCTCCTGGGTCTCCAGCTTGCAGTTTTATTTGTAATAGTCAAATGCCAACCAAAAATAGAATGGATAAATACACAGTGCTAGATTTATACCATGGAATACCATAAACAATGAAAAAGTACAAACTACAGATACGCACAGCAGCATGGATGAATCTCACAGACAAAATGCTGAAAGGAGCCAGCCCCAAAAGGCTATATATATATGAACTTTTAGAACAGGCAAAAATAATTTATTGTGAGATAAATCAGAATAGCAATGATCTTTAGGGAGGTTGATATTGACTTGATGCAGGCATGAGGGAGCATTCTGCATACGGGAAATGTTCTATATTTTGACAAGGATGGTAGTCACAAGGGTATAAAAGTCCATCCATCCAGCCATACACTTAAGACTTATATCCTTTTCTTATAACCTTTACTGCTTATGTGATGTACCCCAATATAATTTCCTAAATAAAAATAGTTTTTTTTAACTACCAGATATTTCTGATGATCAGTCTAGTATAGAAAGCATTGGACTTGGAATCTAAAAGTTCTCTTAGAGGTAGCCTTCTGTGAATCTGAGAAGAAACAGACAGAGTGACACCAGGGCAAAACCGAGAAGAAGGAAGCAGAGTATAGAGGCAAGGACTGAACAATGGAAAGAAAGGGAGACCTACGGAAAACACATTTAACTCACCAAACATTTATTTAGCACCTGCTCTAGGCAAGGCACTATGCTAGGTAGACAGAAAATTAGAAATGAGCAAAGTGTAACCCCTGCCCTCAAGGAGGCTGCCTTCTGGTGGAAGACATAATCCTACATGATAAGGCATAATGCAGTAAGTGCTCAAAAAAAAGAGATATCAACAGACAGAACAGACAGCTCTGCAAGTGGAAAATGGCATTCTGTTGGGTATACCCAATGATATCAACAAACTAGGACCAGAATATATGCTCCCTGAAGATTGGGACTCTGTCTGTCTTGTTCATAAGTGAATTTCCAGTGCCTAGTATGGTGCTGGGTGCATAGCGAATACACAATAATGTTTTTTGGATGAACTAAAAGGAGCAGTAAAAAGACAAAGGTGGCACCCCTCCCCCACGTTAAAATATGAGTGACTAAAGAAAATGAGAATTCAAAAAATGATTTGGAGAGGAGAAGGAGATGATGGGTTACACTGAGACTGGAAGCCTAGCAGAACACCCAGCTGGAGCGATCAAGTAGACAGTTGTAGAAACAAGACTGGGCCTTAGACCAGACAGCCCAATGAGCAATTTTACATGCAAAGTCATCCTCCAAGAAGTGACTGCTGAAGCTACGTGACCAGATGCCATAGGCAAGAGAGAGAATGGAGAGAAGAGAGGTGAGGACAGAATTTGAGGATAAGCTAGGGAAGGCAGCAGGAAACAAGAGAGAGAAGAATCGGGAGAGTGGAGCGTCAGTAAAGTTAATGGAAGACAGAGCTTCAAGAGAAAGGTGTTCTCTGTTCAATTCTACTTGAGGAAAAATTGTGTCCCTGCTCCCAAAGTAATCCAGAGACAGAAAAGCTTAGTAGACAATACGGACTTGAAAGAGAAATGACAAGCTTTGGGTCTAAGAGCAGCTCTATTACCAATTAATAGTGAAGTTTTCAGCAAGTTACTTAAACTTCTATCTCCCAACCAGATGGTTCTTCTGTTTTCCAATTGGTTATAAAAGGGACATTAGTATAATCTATGTCCCAGGTTGCTGTAAAGATTAGGTAAAGGTATATGAAAATAAAGGAAATACATGAAAATGCCCAGCACAGGGACTGGAACATAGTTGGCACTCGATTCTTATTCACTCTCCTTCCCTCGCCTCCTGTGTGCCAGGCCCTGTGCTAGGATCTGATGTTTGGGGAAGATGATACCGAACGTAGACTATCTACGATGTAATGGAATGTAAAAGATCTAAGAGTGCTCCAGGACCACTCGTGAGGACTGGAGGGAGCTGTTGCACACTGGTCAAGCCACTGAATCTAATAAAGCTGTTTCAGAATGGTGCAATTAGTAAGGAGATGGTGACACCGCAAACAGCTGTTTTAATAGGATGATGGCAGGGTAGGGAGCAAAAGCAAAGGCATCAGCTTTCTTTCTTTGGCAGCAAGAGGAGAGCGACAACTGCCACTGAAAGAGTACCCGCAAAGATAGAAATGTCCTCTGGTTGGGAGCAAACTGAACACGTATGTGGGCCAGGGGAGAAGGCAAGATGGAGGATATGAGAAAGAAAAAGGCTGATTGATGGAGCAAGACACTCAAAGTGAAGAGCTCAAACCCAGAGGTAATGGAGACATGGGCCTAAGATTGGTATAACTTGAGGATGGAGGCACTCTTTAAGAAAAAGACGGCCAATGTATGAATGCAAAATTAGGTATAAAAATGTATGTTTATTTAGAATAAGAAAATCATTCACAAGAAAATTTTTAAAAATGTTATCCTGATAAATTCCACAATCACAAAACCCAGAAAAAATAACATATTTATTAACTGCCTGGCACACCTCTATAATACTTTTAGAAAAAAAAAATTTCTTTTGTTGTGTACTTTTTTATTTATTCCTCTTATGTCAAAGGTTTTGTGGTATTATTTTCTATAGAAAGTATAGAAAAATAACTCAGTCTTTCCTCTAGCATGGTTGATCAAAATTTGGTTTCTATTATTGATGGTTTAGAAAATTTTTTCAGCTTCACAACTTGATATTGGTAATGTCATATACATTTTTAGGATTGTTGTCGTATTTGGGAAAACCACTATCAAAGTCCTTTCAAATAAGAGCCATAGTGTTTCAGGGTGTGTCAAGTTTTCTTGCACATTGACTCATCCTAAATTTTCTTTGACTTGACAATATTCATTAACCAGTTTGTTGATGTTCTCATTGAAGAAGTTTATTATGAATTTGTATTAACTCATTGATGTCAGTACTTCACATCAAATGACCAAGAAATTTAAATATTGTTTATATGATTCAGTAACGAGTCAACTATCATAAGCACACAAATTTACAGATAAGCATCCTAGCTATTTGTAGCGTTGCTGCAAATTTATGTTCTACCAACACAGGAATTCTGATTAAATCATATTTCACATCAAAAAAGGAAAAATACATGGTGTGCATCTACACTTGAGTATATTTCTGGCAGGATAGAATTTCCGTCTTGACTTGGCATTGATGAGAACCAAATTCTCGCTTACGGTTTTACATTTCTGATGAATGAAAAAAATTTTCCTAAACTAGCTTATGGTTCAGTAGCAAGTGCCTAGTGGCCCCCCAAAAGATACATCCATGTCCTAACCTCCTGAACCCATGAATTTCATCTTATTTGGAAAAAAGAGTCTTTGCAAATATGATTAAATCAAGGATCTTTAGGTCATCCTGGATTATCCAGGTGAGCCCTAAATCCAATGACAAGTGTCCTTATACGAAACAGACAAGGAGAAGACATGGACACAGAGGAGAAGGCCATGTGAAGATAGAGGCAGAGGCTGGAGTGATGCTGCCACAAGCCAAGGAATGCTAGGGGCTGAAAAAGGCAAAGAAAGACTCTTCCCTAGAAACTTTGGAGGGAGTGCCATCCTGTCAACACCTTGATTTCAGACTTCTGGCCTCCAGAACCGTGAGAGAATTCATTTCTGTTGTTTTAAACCACCAGTTTGTGGTAATTTGTTACAGCAGCTCAAGGAAACTCACACAGGTTCCACGCATTCCAAACTGCGTTTCTCCTCCGCTACCCAAGCATTTCTTGTGGGGTTGCAATAAGACACATTCACAATTTGAAATGCCCTCCAGCCACACACTTCAAGGTGCCAGGTAGTTCCACACAGTGAACTGCTGGGAAGTCCCAGGAAGCCCTTCCCACCGCGGAAGGCTGGCAACAATTTAACTACACACAAAAGTGACTGGAAGCTGCATAAATCCATCTCACTAAACCCAGACTAAACACATCACCAACTCAGCATCCCTCTACATGAGTCCAACAAATCCTGTCACCTCTTCCAAAGCAAAAATGTGAAGGCAAGAAAATCAGAGTGGAAAGAGATAGACATCTTAGCAATCATGATTAAAATATCCGACTTTTGTACTTTACCAAAACATATCACCCCGTGGATGCACTACTAGAGTTCCCACCCCCAGGTCCTTGGAAGGAGTCATACAAGTGGGGGCTGCGAGCTTATACTTCCTTAGCTTCCTGGTAATCACCCCTGGTTTGTCTTCCAGCAAGAAGGATCACATCCTTCCCTGAGATCTAAAAATGCACAACCAACCAGAACTCTTTCCAGCAGACTCAGTTTCTAGAAGGAAAGTGACACTGATGTGTATGAATAGTTCCAGGAAGATAAGAGCACATAAAGGGTTGAGACAAGCAAAAAAAAAAAAAAAAGCAGAAACAAAAACAAAACATCCTAAGAGGGCACAAAAGTCCCCTTTAATCACATGAAGAAGGAAGGTGTGGACCTGTCCTTGAGGATATACTTGGGGCAGAAGAGTGATGTCAATGGCAGATGTCAGTTCAGGGCTAATCTTCCTCAAAAAAAAAAAAAAATTCCATGGTGGGACCAAAGTTTGGTCCCAATGAGCTTGAAAATTCATCTGTGGCGCAACCCTCAGATACAAAGTCCCCACCCATGAGCTTCCAAGAATTCAGCAAAGCACCTGACCCAGCTCTAATCCCAACACCAACAGTAACGCACACGCTGACCCAAATCCCCGCTGTCCTTCACCCTCCTTTCTAACACCACCAGCAGCTGAATCCCAGCCCAGGCCTCATCTAACCCAACGCTAACACCAAATAAAATAACTAAGGTGACTCAAACACCAACTTCAACTCCAATCAATCCTATGCCGCCCTCAGCCCTAACTTCAACTCCAATTCCAACCTCACCCAAGGTCAAAGGAAAGACGGAAAGGAATGGTCTTTGGGGAGACAATCACCGTTGCCCCACAATCTGGTGGCCGTGACCAACAGCTGTCTGCAATTTGTAGCTTGAAACATGCTTTGAACAATTGTCTTTTGGGTTTAAAATCTGATAGGAGTCTATTGCCATTATTAAAGGATTTGATACACAGAAATCTATTTGGAAAGAACCAGACCTTGGAAGTCCATAGCTGAGAAATAGAGGCATTTTAGTTATTTCCTCTACAAACAGCAGACTGGGATGAAAGTTCTTAAGAAACTCTTCTACCCCAGCCCCTGATCTGCCAGAAGTCATCAGGAAATGGGATTATCTTCAATTTATAAATGATGAATAATTGCCAGCTGCTAAGAGAAGATGGAAGAATCCAAAAAGAGAAGCTATATTTTTAAAAAGATACCAGCATGTTTCATTCTGATTTATGTCCAGCCTCCTCCCAACCCTGGAAGGCTGGGTAGAGGTGCCCCGCCTGTGGCCCAGAGGGCATAGGGCTGAATGTGAGGCAAGGAAAGTGGAGCTTCGGTGCATGAGGCCCGAGGTAAGTCCCAGAGTTGTGCTCTGTTGGAAAAGGCAGGGGTCAGTCTGGAAATGTGACTCCAAAGCAGGCTGTCAATCAAAGGGAAACAAGACAAATAACCGAGGCTGAGACACAAAGCCCAAAGGCGGGATGGCTGGAGCAGTGAAGGCCAGACGGAGAAACTGCAGGTCGGGACAGACACGCGGGGCGTGGGGGCAGAGGGGAGCGGTCTGAAGTAATCCCCGGGTCTAGACACCAGAACCCCAAGTAGCTTTTACACCCTTACAGCACAAGTTTGCATGAAAAAGCCAGATTTCTTTTTTAATAACCTTTTTTTCTGAATCAAAAAAATTGAAGAATATTTAGAAAGTATAAAAAGTCCATAGAATTAAAATTAACTACAACCCTTTGACTTGAGTTACAGTCATTTAAAGGGGCAGGATGTTACCAGCACTTAATTATTTCAAGAATTTATCCTTTTACCCTCTAGGTTCAGTTGCTAATACATAGAAGAAAAAACTCCTGTTTCCCTTCTTTGTCCAAAAGGATAAACCCTCCTGAAAAGAAACCAAGGCTACAAGTGATGCTGACAGACCAGATTCTATTTCCTGCACTGGGAGGGGAGGCAGCCGTCCATTCAGAAAATGTGTACAGATCATCTGTGCGCCGGCACGTGCTCGGCACTGTTACAGCACAGCAGGCACCATCCCATCACTTCCACCCTTTGCAAAGGCTGCCAGTGGCCCCCCAGGCCAGTCCCACAACATATCACTGACACACTGTGTGTGCACTCGCTCACAGACCCCCATAGCACAGCATCTCACGCATGCTTGCACACTCACAAATACATTCACTCACACTTACAGCCACTCACACTGATGTACCCACTCACATACTCATATGCCCAGAACACACCGACATATACTTACACATCCAAAGACTACACACTCAAGCACATACACTCACACACAGTCACTGAGAAACACACACACCGGGCAGTTGCCTGCTCCTTCCTTTGTACTCCTCTAGCCCTGGTGTTAAGTCAGCCGTGGCATTTACCACATATTATGTAATTAATTGTATAACGTCTCTCTCTCCCGCCTCTGCCTCAGCCTGGGAACTTCCTAAGTGCATTTCTGTAAGCGCATCTTCTTGCACAGTGCCTGGCACATGGTAGGTGCTCAATAATGTTCACTGTATGAACCTTGAATGACATGACTGAAGACTTTGTTCCAAGGAGCAAGTCATCCTCTCCCAGACCTCTCTCTCTCTCTCAGACAGGAGCTAAAATTGAAAAAAATCTAAGGGAACCCCTCAGGAAAATGCCAGTTTCTATGGCAGGGTTCTCCCAGCTCAGCTCTAGACTCTGCCCCCTCCTGGGGGAGCACAGGCAGACAGCACAGGGGAGCCTTCCCTGCCAGGCCCCTGTGTGTGCGTAAAGCCTATGACTTTGTGAAAAGATGCAGTAGAGACTTCGTCCACTCTGCCTCATGGTCTCAAGGCTCCCCCTGCCCCCTGTCTCCCCTTTTCCTCTCACAACATTACTCCCTAATAAACCTTTTGCATACTTAATTCCAAAAGAAGAAGAAGGAGAGGGGAGAGAAAGGAGAGGAGGAGGACGAGAGTGGCAGAATGGCTGCGACCCCAAAGTATGCGACCATTGGTGAGATTGCCACAGGCCTAGGCCCGACCTTCAGCTTCAAGGAGCCAGAAATTGGATTCCTCAGCCTTGCAAAGGTTGAGCAGATGGCAGGAGACTGAGATGTACCCACCAGTCACATGCAGGATGGTGGATCAACCTGAGTGGTTGATAAAACTCAGAAGAGAAGAGAGAGATTTTATGAGACTTGATGAGACTTGACGGGACGAGACTTGATGGGATGGGAGGAGACGAGACAAGACGAGGCAAGGCAGCCTAGGATGAACCCTGGAGCACTCACTCCAACATGTGGTAGAACAGACAGCAAAGCAGACTCAGAAAAAGCAGACGAATCCCTGAGGCTGCTAAAACCCCACATAGTCACCCAACCTTTCTGGTGCAAGGCCAGCTCCAGGCCACAGCCAGGGCCCAGACTGAATGCCAGCATAACTGCAGAGCCTCGCACCACTTTCCCTTCGCAAGGGCCACACCACACACTGGTGGAAGGACAGTCCGTCCTCTGCACATGCACAGCTCGCAGAGCTAAGGCAGCTCCAGGACCCGTGGTTCCCTCAGCCTGACAGAGGGAGATCAGGGCTTGGAGCTGGAAAGAAGGCTGGTGAAGGGTCTGGCTGGGGCCCGGTGTCCTCTGGTCAGAGCTGCAGCTCTCAGTTCCTGCCCCGAACAAGAACCTCAGATTTGGGGAAGGAGAAATGATTGGGGTAGGGGTGAGGGCATCTCTGGTCGGGTTTAGCCATCAACACACATCCTTGATGCTGTGCTGGCTTCACATGACTCCCCAACCACTCCTAGGTGCCCCACTGCACAAGCACAGCCCTGGAGAGCTGGCTACAGAGTACAATGCCAGGGGCTCATGGAAGTGAGAGAACAGGACCTGCCCGCCTCCCCCACCCCCACCATAGTACACAAGCCCCGAGTCTCCTCTTTTCCTTCCGCAGGCAAGACCTTCTACTATTTGGGGCCGCTTCCCTCACTACGCTCCACCTAGGGACCCATTAGTGTTTTTAGGTTCTTATTCCCAAACACATCCTGTCCTGAGATTGTCCTCTTCCTCGAGGCATTAGCACCTTCCACACGCCTTTTATCACCCCAGCCCCGCCTGCCTGGGGTGAGCCTTCAATCCACAAGTGTCTGGGGAAGAGCCCAGAAGCCTGGTCACACTTGCTGGGCATGTTTCAAGGCCGCTCCTTGTCCCTTTCTGTCGGAGGCACGTCCTGAAGTCTTGAACCTCCTCCCACTTTTCTCCCTCCCCTGACAAGAGGTGTTCCCATAATCAGTAGGCATCAGTCGGCTCTAATCAACCCCCTGTTTTGACTATTTTAGCAGCAATAAAAGGGCCATAAAGAGAAAGTCAGAGGGCCCTCTAGGAGCATGGATCTCCTTCGCTGTGATATAATGAAAAACACCAAGTGCTTCCTCGGAGCCCTAAGTGACAGCCCTGGCAGCGGAGCTATTGGAGGAAGCCTAATTATGCTATAAATTAAAGGGCTTTTTTTCTTTTACCCAACATTATGACCTTTAATAAGATTGTTTTTACAACCAGCTGTCAATAAATCACGCAGGAGCACCAGTGAGAAGCATTCTCCAAGAACTTCTGCGAATTTCATTAGCTGCAGTTTATTTGGTTTGGGTGAGCTATGATGTTTTTTAAATCTCAAATTAAAGGCTCTGAACCATAAAAGCTAATTCAGAAAAAGTTCCTGTTTCAGCCTCTGAAAACAAGCTTCCCTAATTGCAGAAATTAGCTGAGATGTGGCCAGGCCAGGAGGTCATTAGATGGGAAGCAATGACAAGTGGCTGGGACTTCACCAGATCTGGCAGCCATGAGCTCTATATAGAACCTGAAGGTGACAGTCCCAGGGACAGCTGGCCCTACAGTGGCCAGCCCTGGGAGGTCCTTGGACTGAGGACTGCTGACCTCAAGAAGGACAGGCCAGCTCACCAACTGGAGCTGGAGGGTGGTAGCCCTGCCACCGCAGCCCTGCCACCTTAGGCCAATGGATTGGGAATCCCACAGATAGTCCACCCCACTGCTCAGAACTCCTCCCCACCCCACTTTCTCGGAGTTTAGCTCTTGTCCTCCTTGAAACACCAACAATGACTGCATGAGTGTTATAAACTTCTTGAAATACATACAAGGAGATATATGAAGAATAGGATATAAAATGGGCATATTCAGAGTCACTATGGCAAAGGAGTACACAGTGTCAGCAGAGACATGGTCAACAGAAGCCAAGAAGATGACACGAGGTCTGTTGCCTACCTCTTAAGAAAGCAGGTGGACCTGGTATATGCCATGAGCAGCTGGCACGCTACGCAGACTGACATTGGGAGGTCTGTGTTTAAATTCCAGCCCCACTATTAATTATGGAACCTTGGGAAAGTAGAGTGTACAGTTAAGATTGTGAAGTCAGACAGAGATGGTGCAAATACTGGCTTCAAACACTTGTTAGCTGAGTGATCTTAGGCAAGCCTTAGGAAGACTTCATCTTTCTGGGCCTCGGTTTCCTTATCTGTAAAATGGAGATATTACTAATACTTCCCCCAGAGGGTTGTTGTGAGGATGAGGGATCAGAGGCAGGTAAATCATTTAGCACAGCGCTATTGTCAATAAGTACCAACTGGTAACAACAGTAGTAAGAGAAGTAGTGGTATTTCTCTCTCTGGGCGTCAACTTCATCATCTAAAAAAGGAGAGTGGGACTAAACAATTCCTAAGGCCACTTCCGTCACTGTATGGAAGTAATTCAGAGAGATGCAAACTCTCCTGCTCAAACCCTTCAAAGGCTTCTCATTGCCCATAGAATTACATCTAAGCAACTTGGAAAGAGGCTGCATGGTCAAGTCCCTGAGTGCCCGTCAGGGTCCATCTCCTGCCAGTCACTGTCCCACCGCTCAACAGAACTTACATTCAAGATCCTCTGCCTCTGGGCCAGGCACACAGTCCCCTGTCTACCTGGAATCCTCTCCAGAGCCTCTTTACCTGGTTAAGTCCTACTCCTTCTCTCAGGCACCTGAAGTCACTTCCCCGCCGGAAGCTGTCTGATCCCCATCCCTAACCCTCCACTCCCACAGGTGCTACTGTGACCCCTGGTGCTTCTGCTATCAGAGACCTCAGCACCCTACACTGACGGCTTTGTCCAACCTGCTGCCCCCACCAACACAGGCAGCAAAGACCATGTCTGTTTTGGTCTCCGTGGATCCCCAAAGCCTAAAACCATCGTTGGCAGATGGTATGTGCTTAAAATATTTATCAAAGGAATATTAAACGACATAGGGTTCAGAGACGTAATACCTAGAAAAAACTATATGCAGAAATAGAATAAGTTATTTTGTAAACAGGTATTTGATTTGCAACTGGGAATTGGGTTCCTTCATTTTAATGAAGTGATTATATTAGAAAATTATCAGAAAGTAAAACTGTTAATCCATCTTACTGTGGTCTCACCATCTGATCTTCCTCTCCTTTTTCTCAGAGAATGAGGAGGGGACAGGGAATAAAGAAGAGACTGAATGGAGTAAGAGAAAGAGAGGCTAGGAGCCAGGAGGGTCCCCGTCTCCATGCCCCCAACTCCTTTCCTCCACATTCCCCCACCTGCCAATTTGCACAGCTCAGGATTCTTTTCTCCTAGGGCAGAAACATCAGTGGTTCTAAAATTTACGAATGAAAACCATCCGTGAAGTCGTGCGTGGGAAATGAAATGCCAGCACATGGGCGTCAGTGACTGTGAAGAAATCAGGGCGGCTACGCTCACCTGGGCTGCTTTGGTTTGCCTCATTAATCAGCTCCCCAGGTCATCGGGGTGTCTCGCCTCAGGCTCATGGGTCTGGTTTTTGTATAATACACATTTCCCTCAGTTTTTTATTTCATCTGCTTTTTTCAAGCAGCCTTTCCATTATTTCTGAACATTTGAGTTAAAAAAATGTAAATTACAGACGCCTGTGGATTGACGTCATGTGCAAAGAAGGCGGCTGCTTCCCCTCCCTCCAAGCAGAGAACATGGTTTTTTTAAAACTAATAAACCCCTTAAACCTCATGAAGCCCATTTCAACCTTTTTAAATGGCTGTTTTCAGAAGGGAAAAAGAAAAAGAAGAAGAAAGGAAGTGTGCTTGGGGCAATGTCTTGGCAGGAAGGAGAATGGTCCCCACCTGTGCAGATGGAGTCTGTCCCCTCCCTCAGGTCCAAGGTTGCAGCCTATGGAGAGTCTGGAAGGGGAAGGCCCCCAGCACAGGGATGAGCCTTGGAAGTCCTAGTAGGGACGAGAGACTGAACAGGTTCAAGAGACAGGAATTTCATGCTACAGGGGGGTTCTGAAGAAGGTGGGAGCAGAGGGATCAGGAGGGAAAAGGGAGGGATCAGTTTTGACAGCCAGGCTGGGACAGTGAGTGGGAGGGCACTGGTAGGAGCAGAGGGGGAGGAAGTTAGCTGGAAAGCATAGTCTATATTGCCTGCCTTCCCTAGAAACAGGACGTGAATGTGGAGGAGACCATGGAGTTGGGGCTTGTGGACGGTGGGGAGATCTGACTTAGCACCACGAGGAGCTCCGGGAGACAACAAAAGCCACGTGTAAAGACTGGTCTTCTTTCCACGTGTAAAGTCTTGCACTTCTAATGAGTACAAGACTCTCCTGTTTTTGAACACCCACAGAGGAGGGGGTCCTACTCAGTAATCCCTGGAGATAGGGTCAAGGGTCACTGTCCTCTTCCCAGAGGGCTCTGGCGGACTGTACTCAGGCATTGGGTCCTGTTCTGCCTACCGCTCTGAACCAAACGCCTGGCAGAGACTCATAGAAGGCATCCAGCAATTTTTATGGAATGAATGGGTAAGCTAATATACGGATCAATGAATGAATGAAATGAATATACTCTAAGCAACTGTATTCCTTCTGGGAAGAAGTATGGGTTCCTCTTCTCCATCAACACCGAAATTACACCCCCCAAAACAAGGCTGCCACGTACAATTGCACAGGTACAAGGAATCCAAATAAAAATTTTCCTTCCAAAGTGGCTTGTCATTCAGAAAGCAAAACATTCTAATAAGAGTTGAGAAGTTTCTCTCTTGCTCTCTCTTCTCCAGGTTTAACAGGTTGGGATCTGAAAATCAGAGAAGGCAGAGGGACAGCAAAGTTGATTTGGAAGTGCCCCAGGGAGAGGCTGGTGTGACATATCCTTTGCTTTCCACATGGGTTGGTGATCCTTGCCACTTAGAAGCCTCAGACAGCAGACAGTCCACCTCAGCCCCCTGAGGGATGACGCTAGCTCTTCCAACTTCTGAAGTTGAATCAGGTCTTGGGAGTTTCTGGATTTGCTTCCCAGACTCAAGGGGATTCCCAGCAAATCAGCCAGCGCTTCCCTTCTATTCCAGTCTGATTGGACATAATTTCTCCAGTGCCTCCAACCTCCCAGTTCCTTGAGGAGGCTTTCAAATGTATCGAGATTAGCCTTCCCTACCATACCCACACTGCTGGGGACCTCCAGGGGATACACTTCTGCACCCCAGGTCCCTGAAATTCACCCTTCCTTCTAGGCAGTTGCAATGGAATGGAGGTAGTGGAGGAAGAAGAGATCACGTGAGCAGAAAGAGAACCCTCGAATCAGTCAATGTCCCTTCTTCAGATGAAGCCAGGGAGATGGGGGTGGGTTTCTTGTCAAAAGGCAAATGTCAGTGTCCCCTGCAATTTGGACTGGCTGGGGAAAAGCAAGTGCTTCACCATTGCCATCCACTCCGGCTCAAAATTCAGGGAGCAGAGGATAAGACCTCACAGAGCTAAAAATCTTGAGCTAAACCTCTTCAAGCTAAAAGTAAAATCACTTTTAAAAAAATACAACTGCTTATCAACTTTATTCACCTCCTGTTTAGAAGTGAAAAATGCTCCAGAGGGAAGTTTTCGTGAGCAAAGGCCAGGATTTACCATGTATTTCCCACAAACAGAGCTCGCTGGTTTGTTCTGCAAGAAATGAAACCCAGAGGACCCACCCAGCAGGCCTCTTGGGCAAGAGGGAGTCTCAGCCAGATTTAGAAATCCACTTCAGGACTTTTTTACTGCTGGGGTGGGTTGGACAACTGTCAATGGGCAGGAAAATAGCACATCTGGAATGTGGCTCTGTCCCCATGTTGGCTGGTATAACTCAACATGTACGTCAGATCTTTTTTTTTTTCCTTAATGGCCAAGATTTATCTGGCTTCTATTCATTTTTTAAGTCCAGGGTGAATATGATTGTTAAGTTCTATAAGTTTACATCTGTGTAAATTAAAAGCCATATTTCACTACTGGGCAGCTCTCCTGCTTGCCTTAAAGGTAAAAACGGCAAAACTAAGCACTATGATCCAAGATGCTGATTGCCTGACTCACCCAGAAGATACCAAATGGGAAAGATCTTGTGAATTTCTTCAATGAAGCTATATCCCCTTTGTGCCTTTATAAACTCTGGTTCTGGAAGAGTTGGCACCAAGATTCTCAAACTGAAAGTAGACTTTTGGATTAATTTAGTCAGTCATGTTCCGACCATAGCAACAAGAGGCTATTACAGGCCCTTTTTGCAGCGAGCAAATTGGTTTGTAAAACTGATATAGCCATTTTGACTCCTAAAGGGATTTGAGAGAAAAGTGAGTGGACCCTTCTGGAGACAGTGGTCTCTTGCTTTTTTGGTTGGGGGCTGACATCAGTTTTGACCATAAGGGAATGTCTTTTCATAGAAGTCCACACTTGGCATTTGCTCTTAAGTTAAAAGCAAGAGCAATGTAATAAACATTTGGTAACAACCCCCCACATACTTAGATTTATTGGCTAGTTAAATCTTTAATGGTTAAAGTTTAAAACCTTTTATTTCAATGGCCTGGGGATTTGCACAGCTGGAAGGTTGTATTTTAATATATTCAAATTGGAATGGAAAAGCCAAAGTGACCAAGACATTGACTTTCTTTCTTGGATCCTCCCAAGCTGGTAGTGGTCCTCCCCTTTCACCCCCAAGCCAAGCCCAAAAGAGGAAGAGGAGAGGGGGAGAAAGAAGCCAATTTGGGTGCCTCCCTGCCTACTTTCACTCACCTGCTCTTGTTTTCCACCCGAGTAGTTGATAAATCAAGGAGCATCTATACTCTGGCTCTGCCACCCATGTGACTTATCTTGGCTGGGTCACACACTGCCATTTTCACCCTTCTGGAAACTCCTCAGTCTGGTGGCCTGGATTGGAAAGGTGGTACGCAATAGCAGTGGTGAAGGGGCTGAGGTAACTGAGTTGATGAGAGTTGATAATGTGATGAAGCGAGATGAGGGGAATGGAAAACTATCGAGGCATAGTGGAAGAACAGAATTTGAGATAAGAGGTGGGAATGATGGAAGTGACAAGCGGTGGTGCTGATGACATCTAACCAAACACAGGTAATTTCAAATTGCTTTACATGAATTATTTCATGGATTCTCCAATTTGATACTATTTTACTCTCCTTTTACAGATAAGGAAACTAAGGTATATAGAGGTTAAGAAACTTGACCAAAGTCATGTGCCTAGGAAGAGATGGAGCCAGGATTCAAACCCAGGCAATCTGACTCAAGAGCCTACGATCTTAATGGGGACTTCAAAGGGATGAGAATACCCAAAGCCTTGGAAATTAAGGGGCATAAGTGTTTGAGTCACTGGCACTGCAGAGGAAACAAAGACATCTCCATCACTTTCAGAAAATAGGAGAATGAGGAAATTCTCATTCTCATACACATCCCACAAATGCACACTGCCACTTCATCCCAGCAGGTCCTCATGTACCTTAGCACACGGAAACACATTCTCACAAAGATGTGTTCCGCACTCATCTACTCACTTCACAGGCACATGCTTCAGAAGCACACAGCCGTCACAGTCCCAATGCTTTCACGCAGATGCTCCACCATTCACACTGACATCTTCTGGTACCACACATGCACGCACATGCACACACATTTGTGCACACCAAAGGGTATACCAGATGCAATTATCTCCTGATGATCCTTTAGGACTCAGCGCTGCCATTGTTTCTCAAATGTTGTATGTCCTGCTTACAACGGTCCACCTGGCCAAGGGTGGATCCTGAAGGATGAAGGATAAAGCATGTGGATCAGACTGCCAGGAATATAAAGTGATCCAAAGGACCCCCGGACAAAGTAGAGACAAATAGGATTATCTACCCACCACTTCCAATCCCCCATCCTAAAAGCCCTAAACTGTCACCTTGAGAAAGGTCAACCCAGCCCTAGTTAGTGGCCTTTGCCAGATTAAGACTGAAGGTCAAGCCTGGGTCTTTAGTCACCAATAGCTATCTCAGCACCCAGGATGAAGGCTACAGGCACAGGGGTTGGATCATTCTTGGTAAGGAAACTTGATTGCTGGGTCCCAAGGAGAGAAGACCCTTGACAGAAAATGCCAGGCTCCCAGTGAATTTTCTGGTTCTGAAATGGTAATATTTCTCATATGGAGGCCTATAGACATTCAGAGGGTTTTTGATTTCAAGGCCATTTTGCTTTTTTATGGGGTTTGATGTTCTCTGCACAAACATAGGTTTAATAATTGACAGAGTGCCAGGCTGCCCACTTTGGCGCTTATGGGCCTCTTGAGCAGGACAGTGAAGCCACTCAGCTCGTATGGCCAGCAAAGCCACAACAGTCCTCTCTGGCACAGAGATCTTGCCAATTGCAGGAAGTTGGGAAATAAAAGAAACGTTTCAAATAAGAAGATGTCAATTTAACAGCCAGGGACCTGGAAACAGATGTTCCTGGCATAGCCCAAGAGCCCCCCCCCCCCACCCCCGCCCGCCCATCCGTCCTCCAGGTTTTCAAAGTCACTTCTTGTCAGGTGCCCTGGTTAAGAGGGAGAATTAATGAGCTGTGCTCCATTTTACGGCTGCCGTCTGATGTGGGAGCCGTGCACTGAGCACTACGTGGACAGGCCAGCCCGGCCCCCAGCCCTTCCTCCAGCAGCTCAGCGTGGATCAAAGCAGAGAGCAGCTCAGCTTTTATAGCAAAATGATTAAAACCACGTGGGGCTTGTTTCCTCACACGTGACCTCCCGACAAAGTACAGCGGGGGAAGCAGAGGAAAGGTGAACCCGGGGGTCTCCAGGGCCTGGGAAGAGTAGGACCCAAGAAGTAGACACCATAGAAAATCAGCACAGACATGGACATGTGCGTACGCACACACACACAGATAATGCCCTTTTCCCTGCAAGTTGAAACCTATCACCAGAATGAGCAGCCAGAGGGTAATTAGCCAGGTTAGCCAGGACCACATAGCACCACAAATAGGTAGATAGATAGGTTCCTAGTTATTCAATTACTCCTAGTCCTTAGAGAAAGTAGTACAACAGGATGGTACTCACAAGGCATATCTCAAATGTCCCAGCTGCATCTGGACAAATCATTTCTCATCCATGTGTAGTCTTTGGCAATTCCTCCACGCCTAAAAATCACAGCCCCCTGTGGTAGACGGCCTCACTTCTGACGGCCCCGTTGATTCCTCTCCCCTGGTATTCATGTGTCATCTCTCCTCTTCCAGTGAGTGAGGACTGGGTTCTGTGACTTGTCTCTAGCAAACAGAATGAAGCAGAGGTAATGAGATGCCACTTCTAAGATGATGTTATTAAAACACTGTGGCTTCCTTCTTGGGCGCGCTCTCTGGCTCCAAAGGAAGCCAGCTGTCATATTGTGAGCTGAACTAGGAGAGACCCACGTGGCAAAGAACTGAGAGTGACCTCCCTCCAGCAGCCTGTGAGGAATTGAACTCTGCCAGCAGCCACAAGAGTGAGTTTAGGAGCAGACCCTCCTCCAGTCAAGTACTGGATAAATGCAGCCCCAGTCACCTTGATGGTAGCCGTCTGAGAGATCCAAGCTGTGCCTGAATTCCTGACCCACAGAAACTCTGAGATAATCAATGATTGTTTTTGGTTGTTTGTTTTGCTGAGGAATATTCGCCCTGAGCTAACATCCGTGCTAATCTTCCTCTATTTTTTTTTAGTATATGGGCCACCAGCTCAGCATGGCCGCTAACCAAGCAGTGTAGGTCCATGCCCAGGAACTGAACCTGGGCTGCCAAAGCACAGTATGCTGAATCTAACCACTAGGCCACCAGGGCGGGCCCGATGATTGCTGTTTTAAGCTGCTGGTTTTAGGGTAATTTGTTAAGCAGCTATAGATAATACACTTACCTTGGTTTCTCCACTCCTGAAAATCACAGCTCCCTCAATGTTTCCTCCTCCCCTGAGATACCCCTGTATGGCCAGGTAGGTATGATTTACAACAATCTTTAAGTGGGGCTTCTACCATCAGCCCCACTGCTGTCTTTAGCTCTCTGAGCTCATCCCAGCCACCCTGGTCACCTTGCTGTGCCTTGAACACACCAGGTATGCACCCACCTCAGGGCCTTTGCACTTCCCCGGGGCTTGCTCTCCCTCCTCCTTCATATTTACTCAAACATCACCTTCTCAGCAAGGTTTTCCCCACCACTCTACTTAAAAAGGAAATCCTTTCCACCTCACCCCTGGTGCTCCCTCTTCCCCTCTCCTGCTGAGTTTTTGCTGTAGTCTTTATCATCATCTAGCATACCATGCATCTTATGAATGTTGTTTCCTGTTTGACCCCTCCCCCAGACCAAAGGACAGGGGTTTTTGGATTTTTGTCTGTTTTGCTCACCCCTCCATTTCCAGTGTCTAGAACCCCATCTGGCACATTGTAGGCGTTCAACAAGAATTCACTGAGTAAATTAATGAATGGAAATGTAGATCTCTACCATTATACACCAAATATATACTGTCATTAATCCTTATAACATTGTCATTAATCCTTAGAACAAGTCTACAAGGTTGACATTATTATTTTTCGTTTTACAATATTTAAAACCTGAGACTAGGGGATGCTACATTATTCAAGCTCCCACAGCTAATACACAGACGTGCTGGGATTCGAGCCTCCTCCATTCTTTTCTCTACACATTTTCCATCGCATTGGGTAACTCTTTACAACTAACAAAGTGCTTTCCAAAGCAATGAGCTCATCTAACCCTGTGAAAGAGGAATTCCAATTACTAGCTCCATTTTGACGGAGATGGAAATCAAAGCTCAGAAAAGCGAAGGCATTTGCACTGGTTGACACAACTGGTAAACTGCAGAGTCAGAATTTCTTTGGTTCATTCAAAAGACATTGACTAAGCAACTTTTGGGTGCCAGACACCATGAATAATAGGACAGGGTCTCCCCTCAAGTCCTCTGGTTCCCCACTCTCCCCAGTCCTGTGTTGGGGCTATGTATTGGCCATTGAGCTGTGCTGAGTACTCGTTCAGGGTAAATGTGGATATTTGTCAATGTTATCTCTGGTTGGTCAGACATGGCCTGAGAGGGGCTGATCAAAAGGGAGACTGACAAGTGAGGTCTGAGATCTTTGGGAAGGGAACCAGAAGAGATTACAGAGAAGGGGATTTTTAAAGATGGAGCCAGAAGATGCATTAGGCAAGAGAAGATTGAGGTATCAGAGTTTTTTAAAATCCTCTTGTATCCCTATTCCCCACTCCCCTCTTCCCACAGGCAGCGGTCTTAATGTGTTTGGTGTGTATGTATTTCTTGGTTTGTTTGTGCTTTTAAAAAGTGTTTATTTTTCTTTTGTGCATAAGTATTTTTAACTTATGCAAATAGGATTATGTTGTTTATCTCTTTCTGTTTTTCACTTTTCTACTCAGCATTATGTTTCAAAGATTATGTTACTGAGTTTACATCTAATCTGTTGCTTCCAACTGTTACATAACACTCTTTGGTGTGTAGCTACCACATCTAAGCCATCAGTCCCCCAGGGATGACACCCAGATGCTCCCCACCACCACTGCAATGCTGTGACACACATCCCCGCCACGTCCGTCCTGGGCCTGTTTGAATGGGGCTGCTGCTACATAGGGTATTAATAGTCTTAATTCAGTGGTGCCTGCTTGCTGTCTGATACACTCCCACCAGCAGAGCATGCACATTCTTATACCCTCATATCCCTGTCAGCACTTGGTGTTATCCAGCTTTCTAATTTCTGCCAGTCCAATATCGTACAGTGATATCTCATTATCTCTTAAATTTGCATCTCTCTGATTATTAATGAGTTGTAGCAACTCTTCATATGCTTGTTTGGCCTTTTAGGTTCTCTTGAGTGAGCTAATCAGATTTACAGTAGAAGAGGAAAGATTAGTCCACTCAATGGACCTGGACTCCTGGGAAAGGGAGAATGCTTGGTTGGGAGGTCCCCAAGCATAGCAACCAGAGGTGCTCAAGCAACACTTCCAAGAGGAAAAGGCTTCAAGTGAAGAGTGTGGGCCTCAACTACGGGGTTTTCCTTGTAAATCACCTTTTTATTTCCCCAAAAACACAAGGCAGAACATGGGAAACAGAATGACTTAGAAGGGGAGAATGGAGTCAGTTAGGAAGACAGAAGCTGGATTCAACCTGTCAAAGCATATTTCCTGGAAACTTTAATAAATTGGATTCTATTAAGAGGAAGAATACTTGTTCTTCAAAAGACACAATTAAGAGACTAGAGAGGCAATCCACAGGGTGGGAGGAGACTTTTCAAAATATATATATGGCAAAGGACCCAGATCCAGAATATATAAAGAACCTCTACAAATCAATGAGAAACAGACCAACTGCTCAACAGAAATATGGGCAAAAGACTTGAATAAGCACTTCACAAAAAAGGATATACAAATGGCCAATGAAAATACACTCAACTTCTTTAGTAATCAGAAATATAAATTGAAACACTGGTGAAATAGCACTACACACTCATCAGAATGGCTAAAACGAGAAAGACAATACCAAATGTTGGGTGGAACATAAACTGGCACAACCTTTTTTGGAAAACTGTTCAGCAATATCTTCTAAAGCTGCCCCTTTGATAGGCATACCCTTTGACCCAATGATTCCACTCTAGGTACATATCCAACAGAAATGCATTCACCAAAATACATTTACAAAAATGTTCATAGCATCCCTGTTCATAATATACAAAAACCAGAAACTACCCAAAGATCCGTCAACAATAGAATGGATAAATAATTGTGGTATATTCACATAATGAAATACTACACAGCAATGAAAATGAAAGAACTACTATTTTCTGTAACAATATAGGTGAATTTCACAAACATGATGGTGAGCAGAAAGTAGCAAGATACGAAAGAGTATATATTATATTTGCTTATATACATTTGTATCAAGTACAAAAACAGGTGGAACTAATCTATGGTGAAGTCAAGACAGTGATTGCCCTTGAGCAGGTATCAGCTGGGAAGGGTGTGGGGCACAGGGCTTCTGGAGTGGGGGAAACGTTCTGTTTCTTGATCAGATGCTGGTTACGAGTGTATTCACTTTGGGAAATTTCACTGAACTATATTCTTATGATTTATACACTTCCCGCATATATGTAATACTTCAATTAAGTTTTCAAAAAATATTTCATGGGTACCTGTTGCCTCGCCCCAGCCCTGTACTGGCAAATCAGAGGTAGGAGACAGCCCAGGGACGGGGGACCGGCAACAGGTTTCGGAATCATCATGCACATACAAAGAGATGCTCACCCTGCCTTACTCGGTGAGCAAGCACAAGGGAGTATACAGCCAACATACGCCTCATGAGATTTCGGAGGAGAACGAGATAGGAGCATCTTAAACAGGGTGGGGCTTTATCAAGAACCAAGCACTTTTTTGTGCTTTCTCCTGCTTGCGCCCATTTGCAGCTGAGTGAACTGAGATCCCTAAAGGCAACGTGACTTGCCTGAGGCCACACTGCTAGTAAATCCCAGAGCTACATCCAGTCCTGGCTCTCCTAGCTCAGGGATCTTTCTCTCAGGCCATGCTGCAGCCCCTATCTGAGCTGGAGCAATCTAGGGAGGCTCCTCAGGGAGGAACAAATTACACGGATGTGGAAGGATGGAGGTGATTCAGGAGGGCAGACAGGGGAGAAAGCCAGAGAATATGCTATGGCAAGGAAATGCCAGGACCAGGAGCTCACCGGTTTAGCCAGAGCTCAGCTTCCTGCAGAGGAGCGGTTGGAAGTGCTCTTGGGAGACAGGGGGAAAGAATGGCCAGTGGGGCACAGCCGGGTCCCCCCAACCCCGCCCTAGCTCTCTTGCCCCTTCTCTAAAGCCCTAGGAGTCTCTCCTCCCAAGAGCTCTCTGTGCCCCCAGATTTATTTTGCTTTCTTTCGCTAAATCAAACTTTATCAGACAGTTTTACTGTCAGCCGTTAAACCAAAATGTGTTTGTGCAACAGTAAACACCTTGTTACTGGAGGGAAGGATTACATAAACAATGGCCGAGACAGGCCTGATGCGCTGTACCCGGGAGCCGTGTGGCCCTCACTGGGGATGGAGGAGGGCAAACAGGAGGTCACTTCAAGGGCATCCCAGAGCCTGAGGGCCAGGGGAACCGCCCATACTCTGGCCTCGGGGCATTTGCTCTCACCAGAATGGAATGGCTGGCAAACTTTCCTCCAGACAGAGACACAGTGTCCTCTAGAGACCTCAGAGGGCTACACAGACCCTCGCCAGAGCCCTGGGGGAAGGGCCACACGGGGAGGGAGAGGAGAAAAGCTGGGCAGGGGCTGGAGTAGTTGGTTTGGATTAGAGTCTGGTGAGAAAGGGCAGGCCAGGGACTAAACAGGGGTGGAAAAAAGATGAAGGCTGGAAGGAATAGAGAGAGGAGAGCCTTAGGGTCGAGTTGAGGAAACAAGAGCATAAGGAAGAACGTGGCAGTGTGGCTGCCTGCTCGGGCCTGAATTGTTGGCCAAGGAAGGGAGAGGCTGGGGCCCCTTGAGGGTAGATGGGGCAAGGAGGTTTCTACCAGCCCAGGAAGAGTAGCAGAGAGACATGGAGGTGTCAACCAGAGGCAGGGACCAGTGGGCAGAGGAAGCCAGCAAGACCACCCCTCTCACTGCGTCTGCCCACGGTCTCCAGGTCTTCAGGCCTCTCTCAGGGCACACTTCTCCCGCCACTCGTCCACACTCAAGACCTTATCAGCAGGGCTGCCTGCTGACCATGGGATATAAACTGTCTTGAAAGGCAGGATCTAAGGATGCCCCAGGCACTGGGTGGAACACAGGGGACAGCTGGAGAGAAATAGTTTACATTCGTGCCCCATTGTGCTAGGAGCTTCTGTACCACAAACGCTATTTCATTTTGAGCCTTACACCCACACTTTGGAATAGAAATTATTATCCCCATACACCATGCTGCCTGTTCACGTTAATTATCTTATTCCTCCTACACCCCTACTACTAACAGTTACCATTTTATTGAGCACTTACTATGTAGCAGGCACTCTGGCTATATTTTTTCATTTAATCCTCACATCCAGTTTATGAGGCAGGTACTTTCATTATTCTTTTATAGATGGAGAAACCAAGACACAGAGAGGTTGAGTTATTTGTCTGGGGTCACACAGCTAGTAAATGGCAGAGTCAGAATTAGAGCCCAGATCTCTCTAATGCCAAAGCTTGTGCTCTTCCCATCTGAGTCTGTGCTAAGAAGAGGGTCTGGAGGAAGAAGGGGTAGCACAGCTGGGGGTGGCGGGGAGTGGAAGAGGTGGCACACACAGAAGGATTTGCCCTGGACACAGGACATGGAGAGAGCTGAAGAAGAGAGACAGCAGTCATCAGCCCCACTCAGGGCCCAAAGGAGTGGGGTGCTGCTGGACTAGCATGGCCCGGAACTCCTTCCTCAGAGACTACCACGTGCCCTCTGGAGTCCTGGAAGCCACTGGCCACTCCAGGCTGAGTCTGTAAGTCACCAGCCCCAGCTTCTTGAAGTCCTGGCCTGAGGCATTTTAATCCTAGAGGCTGTGTCTCCCGCTTCCCTCCAAGGTCCAGGTCCAGCATCCCCTCATCCCTGCCTCATCCCAGGTACTTCCCTAGCACTTCATCTCCCCATCACCATCCCACCGCCCCACCCCCTGCCCCTACCACGTGCTGCCCCATGAGCCAGGCCACAGCCCTGGAGCCTGAGGCCCCACAGTGGATGGCTAAACGGGAGGTCAGCGTGACCTCAGAGCCTCAGATCGCCGGGGCTGGAGATCCCCAGCTCACTTCAGCCTTTCTGCTCGGGGCCTGAGCACACAGGCCACTGACTTCACAACAATCTAGTGCCTTCTGAGGGGACCAGGGAATCCAACAAGCTCAGATGTTGGGGTCAGGACCCGTGTCTAGGGCCACAAATCTCAGGACTCTAGCAGAATCACAAGGTAGGATTCAAGGGGACAGGCCGGGAGTCCCATGTCTGGAAAGGCCTGTGCTTGGTTTCATGCCCTGTTGTCGCTGTCTTGAAATTCTTAATGCTTTGTTTTTAACAAGGAGCTTTGCATTTTTATTTTGCACTGGGCCCTGCAAATTGTGTAGCTGGTCCTGCCCAATGGCACTGGTATTCCTGTGGCCTGACCCTCTTCTTGGGTCCCCTGGGCCAATTCCAGATGTAAGGAGCCCGGTGTGGGCAAGAGCTCCCCATGCTGGACACTGCAGCCCAGAGGGCCAATCAGGGCTGGCCCAGGGAAGGGCACAGTTAGATGGTTCTGTGGAACCATCCTGCCTTCTGGGACTCTGGGACAGGGGGAGGAGAGGAAAAAGATTGTTGTTTAGGGAAGAAGGTGGAAGAAAAAAGAGATGGGCTTCCAGGAGCTGCAGCCAGGGGAGCCAAGAAAATGAAATAATCCAAGGTCCAGGAGCTCATCCCCCAGGAGTCCGGGAACCACAGCAGCAAGGCCAGCTGCAGGCAGAGCCCGAGGCAGCATGTCAGAGAGGTTAGTCACGTGGGCTCAGGGCTGATGGTCTGGGTTCCAGTCCTGCTCTGCCATTCAGTCAGTGTGATCTTGCCACATGCAAGTTCGGTTTCCTCATTTGTAAAATCAAAGACTGACTGTGCAGAGTAAAAATTAGAGACAATGTAAGTAAGGAACAGTTCCTCCAGTGCCTGCCACATGTCAGGCACCGTACTAGACACACATCCTTTGGGAGGATAAGTCAACCTGTGAGGTGGATATTGAGGCTAAGAGAGCAGACTCTGCCCAAGGTCCCAGAGCAGGTGAGAAGTAGAGCCGAGGGTTGAAGGCAGTTCCGGGCACTCCAAGCCTCCTGTGGGCCACCGCCCCTCCCTGTCAGGCAGTGTGTGCTGAGCTGAGGATGTGTGTGCCGGTTTAGTCACTCGGATTTGTCAGTGAGAAAAGTATTCCAAAAGGAGGTGACATCAAGGAGGTTCTTCCAAGAAGTATCACTTAAAGTCCCTCTTTTGGAAAAAAAAAAAAATCCTTTTTCTAAAAGGAAAAGTATAATTAGAGACCATCTATGCCATCTCCATGGAGCCTGCCCCACCTCCCCACTATCCGCCACCCTGTCTGAGACAGGATTGAATGGCAGCTGCCATCTTGTCCTGAGTGAAAGATGCTGAGATGCCTGCCAGAGACCCAGGATAATCCCAGGGCTCTTACCGGGGTCTTTTTCTAATGTTTTATGGAAGTATAACTTAGTGAAAATGCAAAAATTGTTAAGTATGCAGCTTGATGAATTTTCATGAATCAAACACACCCGTGTAATCAACATCAAGAAACAGAACACTGCGGGGGCCCGCCCGGTGGCGCAGGGGTTAAGTTCGCACGTTCCGCTTCTCGGCGGCCCGGGGTTCGCTGGTTCGGATCCCGGGTGCGGACATGGCACTGCTTGGCAGCCATGCTGTGGTAGGCGTCCCATGTATAAACTAGAGGAAGATGGGCACGGATGTTAGCTCAGAGCCAGGTTTCCTCAGCAAAAAGAGGAGGACTGGCAGTAGTTAGCTGAGGGCTAATCTTCCTCCAAAAAAAAAAACAAAAAAAAAAAAAAGAAGAAGAAGAAGAAACAGAACACTGTGGTCGGCCTGGTGGCGCAGCGGTTAAGTGCGCACGTTCTGCTTCTCGGCGGCCTGGGGTTCGCCAGTTTGGATCCGGGTGCGGACATGGTACCACTTGGCAAGCCATGCTGTGGTAGGCATCCCATGTATAAAGTGGAGGAAGATGGGCACAGATGTTAGCTCAGGGCCAGTCTTCCTCAGCAAAAAGAAGAGGATTGGCGGCAGATGTTAGCTCAGGGCTAATCTTCCTCAGAAAAAAAAAGAAACAGAACATTCCCTGCATCCCAGAAACCTCTATTCTGCTCCCTTGGAATAACCGCCCCTCCCCCCCAAGGGCTGACTTCCAACACGACTGATTAGTTTTACCTATCTTAAAACTTTGTATAAATGGAATCAAACAGTGTGTACTCTTTTTGTGTCTGGCCTGTTTGCTCAATTTTGTTTGTGAGTCATCTGTATTTTTTCATGTACACAATTGCAGTTCATTCATTCACATTGCTGTATAATATTCCTTTGTATGAATATGCCCCATTTACCTATTCTGGGCATTTGAGTACTTTCCCATCACTTATAGGTTTTTAATGCCTTATGATTTTAAGTGGCTAAAGGTCAGGCTCTCCAAAAAAATCTTTGTAAAAAGTAAGGTTATGTTTCATTACTGATGGGTTTTTTTACACAAGAATGGTGACGATTTCTCTTCTCTGAAGCTAAAGCATCACAATCAATTTGTGTGATATTTTCATTTCCAATAAGAGTCCTAGGGAAATAATACCTTAAAAAGTCTCTCGGACCAAATACATGGGTGAATTCCACAGGCATCCCACTGAACCCTCTCTTAGAACCAATCACCGTTTCAAGAAAATGTTGAACTTCCCTGTTAGCAAATTATTTTATGAGAGAGGTGGACAGAAAAGCAGGATATGAAAAAAGGTTTGCAGAAAATGCCCCTCATGCAGAAGCAGGGCTGGGAAGACCCCTTCAGCTGGCATATGCTTATCATTTTTTCCCCAAAACATGGAAGACAGAAATTGACTTAAATGGCTAAAATAATGTTCTTCCCTTCCACTGCAGTCATGAGAAGAGGAGGCGAGAGTAACTGACATATATAAACACAGTAAATTAGTAATTTCCCTTACTATGAATTTCTCCATGAATTTGTCATTTGCCGCAAGTGAAAGTACTTATATTACTGAAAATGCCTGAGAACTCATTCAGCCCAAAGTATCACTGAAATTTTAATGATCACTCCAGACATTTTTCTTTTTCCCCCATTAACTTTCCACTCCAGGGGCTGCCATTTTTAATTGCTAAAGAGACGCCTTGAGAATGCTGAAAACAAAGGAGGAGGAGCTGGAGGCGAGGCTGGACCGGTGGTCAGGGCTCAGGTTACACAGGGCTGTAACTAAGAGGAGCTTGGATCTTCACTTACTGTGACTGTGGACCAACTTCTACATTTTTAAAAGAAAAGAAAGAAAATTTTCAAATACATTTTAAAGTTCTTCAAATTAGTTTATTTGGCAAAAACACATTTTCCCCTCATTGTTTAAATCAACGTGATCTTTCAAGTGTAAATTGAGTCTTCTGAAAGCTTGCCACAGAAGGGCCTAAGCCACTTTTTAATTTTCTCTATTTAATTAAAAATAATATCCAAGATGTTACCATTGGAGGAAACTAGGTGAAAGATACATGAGCCCTTGTGCATTTTTCTGCAACTTCCTGCAAACCTATATTTATTGCAAAAATTAAAAGTTTAAAAATAATAACATTAAATAGTAAATAGCCCTGGCGGCTTGGAGTTTGACCCTCCAGCCCTGCCTTCAGGCGTCATCCGAGTGCTTTCCTGGCATTTTGAAGACGTCGAAGCTGGAAACTTTCCCCCACAGTTTGTTATCATTCCAGAGGGCAATATAGAAATATAGCCTCCAAAAAATGACTCCAAATTACAGACATTTGCAGCCATTCAAGACTTAGAGTTTGTAAAATGTCTTCTTTCCTTTCGTTTGAAACCTTTTGTGGGGTAGGGGCGGAACAGCCTTTTGGAAACTTTTATCCCCAAAAGCGATTACTCTGAAAGGCCTGGCCCTGCTCTACCTTCTGTGTGCATTTTTGTTTCAATTTACATCTGGGAGCAGATTTTTTTCTTTCATAACTACATTTAAAACACAAGTATGGAGTTGTATTAACAAACGTTCATTTAGGCAGTCTGAGTTTGCAATCAACAGGAAAAAAATGTCTAAATTTTGGAAAATTTGTTAAAAACTGTCAAAAATAGTGTCACGTTTTTCTTTGGGGGCCATAGCAAGGTGCCGCCCAGAGATCCCTCAGAGTGCCTCAGGCGATGCCTCCCCTGCATTCGGTCCCACAATCAAAGATTCTCAAGCGCTGGGCACTGGACTAGCTGCCAGGAGCAGCAATTAGGCTGAGAGACCCTGTTCCACTTCTGGCCCTGCCTCTCAGGACAGACACTGGATGTTCTTCTACGGATCTCTCGGCAGCAGAATCAGATTAGCAAAATTCACAGAAGCAGCTAAGGAAATAAGAGTTCCAATTTATTAAATTAATATGGGATTGACCCCTCACTCCCTCACCAGGGACCAGAATACCTAAATCCCCAACCACAACCACCACCTGGGTATGCAAGTGGGGGGAAGTGATTAAAAGTTGGGGACCTGAGAGTCCAATTGCCTGGATTCGAATCCCAGCCCTCTCTTACTACCTATGTAACGCTGGGCAAATTGATTAACCTCTGTGCCTCCATTCTATCATCTGTAACATCCAGATAATAGTAACCTGTATCATTCGTTATTGTGAAGATTAAATGAGATAATGCACGTAAAGTGCTTAGAAGAATGTTCTCTAAGGCCTTAGAAAGTGTTCTCTGTTATGATTAACTTGAATTATTGACCAAAAGGTTGCTTGGCAAGCCCAGAATTAGAACAAAGGGCAGTTGAAGCCATAGTTCCCCTTAGCTCAGGAGACATCAGTGAAATATTGCTCACCCCCTGAAACAATGGTCACCCTCTGGTCAGCAGGCTGCTCATGCCATTCATATTCTGTGTTTCCCTTTGGGCTGGAGAGGCTTAGCACATCTTGCTTCTCTAAACCTCGTTTTCTATGTGAACCCCCTCTTGTCTGCTGGCTCGTTTTTCCCTTCTGCTTAAAGTGCAGCAAGATTGTTCTTTCCGCAGTTCTAGCAGACATTATATCCCCACCCCACCCCCACCTGCCCAGTGTTGATTCAATTAGAACCACTCTCAGAGCTCCAGCTGAGGCGCTCAAGGTCAGGGCCCATGTGCAGGAACCACATTACCTTCCCTGTGAATCACAACCCATCATTTCATATTGGTGTCAGCAAGATTTAAACCTTTCAATAAGAGCTACATGTCTTTTACAGTTGTATAGTTCCTGATCTTTTTTGTTTTAGCATAATCAAGTTTAGAGCACATGTAATTTTACTTTAGCTTCCATTACTTTATTTGCCTCTCACAGTGGAAACTATATATGCTTGTGCATTTCTTAAGGAGACAAACACGCTGAGGTAGCCCACGTTAACTCCTTTGATCTCAGTTTTCTTGCTTAGTTGAAAGTCCACTGCTTCCATTCTGAGCATCATGTTTTCAGATGACTGGCTTTGGCAATCTCCTGGCCCAGCCACATAGCTGTTGATTTTATACTTCCCCTCCAATTGCCGAAAACACCTTATGTTCAACATATATAAGACTAAACTCAAAATCTTAACCCCCTCCTCAAACTGGGTCTTCTTCCAGGGTGCCTTATCTGAAGGATAACACCTCCATCTGTGCATCTGGACAAGCCTGGAACCTAGAGGTCATTCCTGACAACTTCTTTCCCTCACCCACCATATGCAATCCATCTCCAAAATCTTAGCTCCTGAATATCCTCTGAGTCCATCCACTTCTCTCCATCTCAAATGCCTCAACTCCAGCCAAAGTCACCTTTGTTTCAGAGCTAGACTATAAAATGGCCTCCCGACTGGCATCCTTGTGTTCCTTCCTGATGCTCCATTCCCTTACGGACTATCATTGATGAAGGAAGCATGACTTGTTTCCCAGATTGTCCACATGTGCTATCTAACTTTGGTGCACATCAAATCACCAGGCTTCTTTGCTAAAATGCAGCATCAACCTACGGACATTCTAATTCACTGGGTTTTGAGTGGGATTCCAGAATCTGTCTATGTAACAAGTACCCTAAATTAATTCTGATGCAGACAGTCTATGAATCGGCATTTGGGGATCACCGGCTACAGCTCACCAGCACCATACCTGACCCATTTTATAGATGGCCAAATATGTTTCCTGCATGAATTAAGGGATGAGTACCCATGGGACAAATATTTCTTGAGTCCTCACTACATGCTAGGCTGTTCAGGCACTAAGGATACAGTAGTGAATAAAAGGGACAAAAATCTCTATATTCATGGAGCTTACATTCAGGTAGTAGGAGAGAAAACAAAAATTAAAATAAAATATAGGAATGTTAGATGGCAATAAGTGCTGGGGAGAAAAATAAAGCAAGTTGCAGGAAGGGGTGTAGACCTGTGGAGGGCAGGGCAGATTGCCATTCAGAACAGGATGGTCAGGGAAGGCCTCCCTGGCAAAGTGGCCATTGAACAAAGACTTGAAGGAGAAGAAGAGCGAGAACCATTCAGATAACTGGAGGAAGGGCTTTCCTAAATGAATTCTAGAAGAGCAAGCAAACCTTGCCCTTCTAGCCTTCTCCATCAGAAAGATATTCTCTGCAGATGCCCTGTCCATGTTCCTAGCCGTCAACTCCAAACTGGAGAAGATATTCCCAATAAACTGTGGTATTTCTCCCCTCTATGTCATTGCTCAAGTATTCCCTCTGCCTGAAAATCTGTTCTGGACCCCTCAGCTCAGAAGCATTACTGACTCGGCCATTTTATGCTCCACCATATCTGGAGCTCCTTCTATCTAAGCACCGACCATAGCACCTAAGATACAGTATTGTTTTCTTGGGTTAACATGCTTATCCCCCCATCCCCAAGACTGGACATTTTTGTCTTTATCTATTAAGGTGTCTTTAGTGCATAGCAAAGTATTAGGTCAGAGTAGATTCTTTTTTTTTTTTCTTTGAGGAAGATTAGCCCTGAGCTAACTGCTGCCAATCCTTCTCTCTTTGCTGAGGAAGACTGGCCCTGAGCTAACATCCATGCCCATCTTCCTCTACTTTATATGTGGGACACCTACCACAGCATGGCTTGCCAAGTGGTGCCATGTCCGCACCTGGGATCCAAACCAGCAAACCCCGGGCCGCCGAAGCGGAATGTGTGCACTTAACCACTGCACCACCAGGCCAGCCCCCAGAGTAGATTCTTAATACCTGTTAAGTGCAGAAAAAAAGAGTGAGGAAGGGAGGGAGGGCGGGAGGAAGGAAGGAAGGTAGGAAGGAAGGAAGGAATGGAGAGACAGATGGAGGAGAGGAGGGAGCAGACGGGAGGGAGGGAAGGAGATGGAAGGAAAGAAGGGAGACCTAACTTCGGGTCAAATGCCAAGATAGGTATTACATAGTGGTAGGTCGGCAAACCAGGACTCCTGCCAGCTGGTCCTGTGGAGAGGAGCGACGGAATTCTCCTGCCATCCTTCAGTAGTCCCTGTGGATTTGCCTTCAGGTGCAGGTGAGTGATCATAAGATACAATAATAATAATAACAGCTGTCACCTGTCAGGTGTATGCTACGTGCCAGGCACTACACCAAGTCATTTGCATGCATTACTGCGTTATCTCATTCAAATCTCACAATAGCTCTGTGAGGTAGATACAAGAATTATCCCTACTTCACAAATAAGGTGTCCAGTGTCTTGCCCAAAGTTTCCCAGCTGGTGAGTGATGGAGCAAGTGTTCGAATCCAGGGAGTGTGACCCCAGAGCCCATGTGTTTACCTTCTGCTTCTGAGTCAACTGAGCAGTAACTTCAAGGAGACCCACCTTCTGGGTCAGGAAGCTGGGGAGAGCGAGTGAAAAAGAGAGGAGGAAGGATGGTCTGGCCCGGAAGAGTGGCCTTATGGACAGACAGGGAGGTCAGTGAGGTAGGCGGAGGGCCAGGGCTTCAGAACCCCTACAGTCCTCTCAGGAGCTCAGGGGCTCTTCCACAAAGCTCTACCCAGAGCAGAGGAAATAGGGCTGAGATGCCTCTGGGGGAATTTGGGGAGGGTAGCTGGACTTGAAACTGGATTGAACAGGGATCTGGAAATCAAGAGGTTCTGAGGGAGACATGTCTCCTGAACTGGCCAAGGAGGGATCTGGGATTGCTTGGCCCGCTGGCGCTGCTCTGGGGAGGGTCATTAAAGCTGCCCATTGGCCATGTTGCACAGCTCCAAGGACATCATTCAGACTAGGCTGCAAGAAGGAGCTTTCCTCCACTGGGTCAGCAGGCCTGAAAGGAAGCGTATTCGGTTCCTCTGTCCACAGGACTCTCTTACCCATCCTACAGAGTTCCCTTCTCCACAGCAGCTATCTGTCTTCCTCCACCCCACTCTCATCCTACATGTCCCCCATCCCCAAGAAAACCTTCCTTCCATTGGAATTTTCCACCACCTGAAGAACAAAAGTTTACTATGGGGAGATTAGGGCACAAGACCTTGGGTCAAGGGAGAAAAGACACAAACAAGGTGAAATGGAGAGAGGTGAGGGGTCTAGCTTGAGCCCAGCCAGGCAGGGCCTGGGATTCTGGAAGCTCTGGAGAAACTTGACACCAAGGCCAGGGCGGGGGAGGGTGTAAACCATCTTCCCGGAGCAGGAAGTGAGGGAGAGAGAGTGAGAGTGAGCTGGGGAAGCGCTCTGTTTTCTTTGGCCTCTGCCAGCCCCGGGAGGGAGCGGGAGAGAGGCTGGAGGGAGGACGATGGGGCTGGTGGAAAGATCCGGACTTTGTGTCCTGCCCTCCCCAGGAGGTGGAGGCTGGAGGAAGGTGGGAGGGCTGGGGGCTGGAGGGCACCCAGACCAGGCAACGGTTGCTCCCTGCTAGCTCCCTGTGAGATGTGCAAGGGAGCTGGGGCCAGTGAGGTGAGAATGTGGGGTGTGGTGGGGAGTGGGAGGGCTGGAGGTGGGAGGACAGAGCATTATTGTGTCAGAAGGATGTGGGATACCCCAAAAGCACAACCCAAACACTCCAGGTGGCCACAGGAAGTTCCTTACATTCTCTCCAGCCTTGATCTCCTGGGGCGCCCCCCCCAAAAGGCCTTGACCTCATGCACTGCTCTCTCCACCAAACAGAGCCTGAGGGGTGAAGGTCATCTTGGCAACAACTCTGGGCTTAGGTAGGCCAGGACACCCCCTCAGGAAGCCCAACTTGCAGAGCTCCAATGTGTCTCCTAGGGATATGCCGGGAGGGAGACAGATGGAGTCATTCCACCCCTAAAAGAAAGGCTTCCTTAAGGGAAACCCCATCCCTAACCCTAATTCTCCCAGAGACTTTCATCCCAAATGGCATCCTAACCCCAAACTCAGTCCTAACACCCATCCCTCACAGGAACCCCAAACCAGTCTCAACACGAACACTATTCAAAACTATTGAATTTAAAACCCCACACCTTTACCCTCATCCAAAACCTTACTGTAGCCTGACTCCAAACTCACCCCATCTGTGTAAATGTAAGCCCGACCCACACAGAAGTGTCTGTTGGGGGGTAATTAACAAACAGTAAGAGTTAACACGCATTGAGTATTTACGAGGTGTTAGGCTCTTTAATAGGTTTTTCTATTTATTGCTGTATTTAATTAACACCAACCCTATGAGTGAGGCATTACTATTACAGCCATTTTATAGATGAGAAAACCAAGGCTCGGAAAGATTAGGCTTGTTACTCCAGTAAAGTGCCACCAGCCTTGGGTGTGACTGATGGAACCACTGCTCCCATCAGCAATATCTGGCAGGGTGAGTGTGGGGCCTCAACTGGGATGTCTTTTGTCTGCATGGGGAACATTAGGGCTGCTCTAGAAGCCAAACCAACGCTGTCAGATGAGATCCAGATGGGGTCTCTGCTCACGTATTGAGTGACAGTTGCTCTGAGGTCACGGAGCCTGGAAACCCACTGCAGAGTGACACAAGAATCATAGCATAGGTGGAAAGGATCTGATCCAGGAAACAACCCCAAACTTGGTTAACTCCCAGCCCTGCAGAACCACTGAGGACCCCACCACCATGGCCCCCACCCTGCCACTTTAGGGGTGTTCTTCCTGATCAGCCAGTTCTAACTTGGGCTCAGCTAACATTGTGATTCATCCTGGGGAAAGTGCCATTCTAAATCACAAGGTCCTGGAGGCTTCCAGAACACAATGAGGGGCGTCCTCAATCAGACAGGGATGATGACCTTCTAAGCATAGTGGTTTATCCCCCACTTATAGATGGGCTCGTTCATGCACTCACACACTGTCCTATTCAAGACCTCTCTGGTTTCTTTTCTCTGCCCCAAACCATGTTTTCTCTAGTCCAGTGAGAAAAGCCAATACCAGGGTCTACCTCCCTCATCTGGAGGAGCCCATTTAGGGGGACACTAGCCTGCAAAGTTCCCAGGACATCAGCAGGACTGAGCCAGACCAGAGGAAAGGTACCAGCTCTGTGGAGTCCTCTATCCCTTCCTGGGTCAGGCTTTGGGTCAGGGTTTTTATGGCCAGAGTGTCCGTCCAATCATGAAGGACCACACCAAGAAATGGTCAGGGTGCCCCCACCACTAGCCCCACCACTCTCCACCAGTCTTGAGTAGGTGACCAAACCAGGGAACTCTGGCCAACAAAGAAGCCTGATCAGAGGCCACTTGGGAAACCCAGCCTATAGCCCAGGGTGCTCTGGCTTAAAAGCCAGAACAAGTCCTCTCACGGATACTCCTGGCCTGTAAGCACGGCTCATCTTGGCCACACGACCCTTGCCCCTGGTGTTGCCTGTTGACGTTACCTGGAGCCTTTCCAAACCAGTCCAGGGACCCCTAAGATAGCCTGGGCCGGCCCTGTGAAGCCCAGCCTCATCTTGTTCTCCCTCCTACCACCCCCTACATTTATCACCCTCCCACATGCAACATAAGCGTTCTTTCTCCTCTGCCACCATCCCCACGAAGTAACAATAATAAGTATAATTAGCTTGTGGAGGAGGAGGGGCAAGTGGCATAGAGTAGGACTTGGGGAGGAAGACGGCCTGGGGAGGGAGGTGTGAGTCTCTGACGGAATCCCTCCCAGCTGTTTCTGCCTGGAACCCAACAGCCAGGAATCCATGAGTGCAGAGAGGTGGGAGCCAATGCCCTCAACTGAAGCACTTTAGAGCAGCTCCCCTTCACCTGGTGGCATGGAGTCCTCCCCAGCTGTCCCCTGGAAACTGACAGCTCCTGGGGCTAGGAACCCACCATTCACAGATCCCCTCCAGATTCCACAGATGCAGAAAAATGTCAGAATAGAAATAATCAGCTCTGAGAGGGGTGGCTGCAGATGTGGCCAGCAGAGCCCCAGATGTGGCTCAGCCATGGCGGCCGCCAGGGCTGCTGTGGCTGTGAAGAGGAATGTAGACCCAGATGGGGATGGGGATGGGTCTGGATCTGGGGATCAGAGGAGGGGACAATGCACAGAGCTGCTTCTGGGCTCTGGGAGGGGTAAAGCTCTGAGGAGGAGAGAGGTCTAGCGTCTGACTTCATGAAAACGCTCTGCCTGTTCCTGGGGAAAGTAGATTCCTGCAAACGAATACTCCACCCTCATCCACCCCAAGCCTCATTACCCTCTCCTCCTAGTCCTGCTGCCCTTCCCCACCTCAGCCTCCAGCCACAGAATCAGCTTCACTGGGACCCTTTTCTGCTGGTGGCCCCGGGGGTTCTCCTTGGGCACCTCCTGCCACAGAAGGGAGGGCAGTGATGCTGCCTCTGCCTCCGGGAAATGTCGGTGTCAGCCCAGCAGGTCAGCCTCCGTCCTAAGCCCCACTAATACCCAGCATTCCAGGCTTCATAAAGATGAAGGGGCCCACAGCCCTGCTCAGGGGCCCCTGCACATAAACACCCCCAATGATAAACCTCCCTGCGCCATTGCTCACGAGGCCCATTTACTTCCCACTTTGTTTTGAATTTTCATCTTGGGAGAAGTTTGCAAATCGCTAACAGCAGGAACATTCCAGAAGTCGCAGAATATAATCAGTGCATTCTCAGGCTTGCCACTCTCAGGCAGAGCTCCCCCAGGGAGCTGCCTACCAGTGAGTGGAGGAGGCAGGAGGCTGAAGGCAGCCAGTGGAGTCTGGGTGGGAAGAGGCCATGAAGGAGCACCTTGCCCAGCCCCCGCCTCTGGGTGTGCTTGGCCTGCACCCCAGCCAGCTGCCATCATCCCAGTCCTGTTTGTGAAAATAAGAAGCCCAGCCCACGCTCGGCTTTTTCCAGAGGACTAGCTATCTCAACACAGAACATCTCTCCTGGGCAGGAAGTTTTTCTTTAAATATACCCTGAACCCCTCCCATTACATAATCAGCCATTTCCTTTGGTCAAGCCTCAGGGGAGGGGAGGTGGAGGAAGACAGCTGTCACTGTCCTCTCTTAAGGAACCAGAGCCACAGCACTGGGATTGCCAAGTCCCCCGACCCCTGTATGTCTCTTTTGCATGGTACACAGGCCTGTTCTTTGCAGAGCGCAGATCCGGGATCAACACGCCTCTGGGTAGAAGTCCTAGCACTGGGTTTCTCGGCATCACCCTGCCCCTCTGAGGCTCTCCCGGCATGGCCTATTGCATTTGCCACAGGAAACAAAGCCTCTTTTAGAAAAATTCACCCCCTTCTTCCAGTCTCCTCCAAAGAGCCAAACTAATACTTCCTGAGCACCTACCATGCGCTTCAGACGCTTCAGCCCATCTAATTTCATCTTTACGACTCTGCAAGCATGGAATTACCACCATCATCTTAAACATGAGGGAACAGCCTCAGAGAAGATAAAAACATTCTCCTGAGGTCACAGAGCTACTAGACAACTGGACAGGGCCAGGACTGAGTGTTCAACCTGAGCTTCCTCCTCATGTCACACTCCACCTGAGAATTGGAGGCTGGACCCTGAGTGGGCAGAGGAAAGTGTGGGAGGAGATGCATGTAGCACTTCCCTCCGGTTCTCACTGTCACGCTCCAGCTGTGACTCACCTGGCTGCCTTCCTGACAGGCAAGCACCCAGGCTTCACACCTGGACTCACATCTTCCCACAGCCCAGGCACAGGATTCCCAGCAGCCAAGCAAGGTTGAGGGATAGCCAGAAACATTGCTTTCCCCTCCTCCATCCGAGGAGAGTGACTAGCTTTTAGATTTCCACCTGGAATTATAGATTGATAAGGATTATTAATGTCAGATGGGTTTAAATCAAGGCAGACTCCTGGGAAGAGGGAAGATCATGGCCAGTCTTACAAAGCAGTGAAATTCTTTGTGCAGAAAGGAGGGAGAAGAAAGCCCCAGAGCAGAGAAGGGACTGACCAAAGGTTGCAGAAGTGGACCCAGCACCATGGGGAGGAGGACGGGGGCCAGGAATGACACACACTATGTGGGGTCAGCGGCCATCTGCAGTTCTCCCATCCAGAGCTCAGCATCCGGGTCCCTGAGAGGGCTGCAGCAGCCCTCCTCACGTGGTCTACGCCACATTCCTCACATTCTTTACGCTCAATTAAGGAGAAATAATCAGGGGAGCAAGCAAGGCCACAGCAGGGCCGCCATGCCCCACGCTGCTGGTATCACGTGTGCGGAAACAGCCCCCCCTCGGTCAAGCCAGACCAAACCTCGGACCCAGGGGCGTTGGGGGAATGAGGAAAGCAAGCAGTGAGAACCAGCATGTCTCTCTGTGCTCCACAGAGACAAAGGGGAGTGAAGGAGGCAGGCAGGAGGGTGGGCATCGGGAAAGAAAAGGAAATGAGAAGGCAAGGTGGGAGCAGAGGGACAGTGTGCAGCAGAAGACTCCAGTCGTCCACTTCTTAATCATGCTACTGCCTTACCACGATCACAGCACTGCATCACCATGCACCACCGTCACCAAATGCCCTTTGACCTGCTCCTGGATGCTTAGAACGTTATCCACTTTCATCAGTTAGTGGCATGCATTGACTAAGAAGTATGGGAACAACACCTCTCTATGGTCTTCAAAATACACAGTCTCAGCCTGCAGGGAGATGCCATTCTTGACCTCACGGAACATCCATATTATTTCCTCCTCTTGGACCCAACAAGCCTGGTCAGCCAAACAAACTCCTACTCCCTGAAGCTCTGTCCAAGAGCTGCCTTCAAGCCCACCCCCCACCCTAAGCCCCTAAAGGCCTCCCCCGATGTCCCCAGGACACTCAGAGTCTCTTTCTGGGCTCCCCCTTCACCTGGTGCTGTTTTATAATTTTAGGTGTGTATGTCTATATCCCCACTAGAATAAATAATAACTAAATGAATGATCATTATTATTTCTTAAGTATGTTCTACATGAAAACACGAATGCATAAAGATACATGCACCCCTATGTTCACTGCAGCATTATTCACACTAGCCAAGACTTGGAAGCAACCTAAGTGCTGATCAAGGGACGAATGGATCAAGAGGATGTGGTATATATATACAATGGAATACTACTCAGCCATAAAAAAAGATGAAATCTTGCCATTTGCAACAACATGGATGGAGCTTGAGGGTATTACGCTAAGTGAAATAAGTCAGAGGGAGAGAGTCAAATACTGTATGATCTCACTCATAAATAGAAGATAAAAACAAGAAACAATTATATAGAGACAGAGACTGGATTGGTAGTTACCAGAGGGGATGGGGGAGGGAGAAGGGTGATAGGGGTGACTAGGCATACGTTTGTGGTCATGGATGGTAATTAGTCTTTGGGTGGCGAAAATGATGTAACCTACACAGAAATAGAAATACAATGATGTACACCTGAAATTTATATAATGTTATAAACCAATGTTACCTCAAAAAGTAAAAAAAAAAAAGCATATTCTATGTGCCAGGCACTGTGTTAACACTTGATGGATGACCTCATTTAATCCTTTTAACATCCCTAGAGGTCATTATTATTTTATTATTATTATTATTACTACTACTACTACTACTATTCCCATTACTCATGAGGAAGTTGAGACTTAAAAAGGTTAAGTAACTTCTCCAAAGTGACTCAGCTAGTAAATTAAGGAGGGGGATCTTGAACACAGGATTGTAAAATGCCAAAACCCATGCTATTAATCCAACACTGAGATGTTTGAGGACAGGGTCTATATTTCGCCTTGCTGACCACTAAACAGCAAAGAACAGGTGCTCAATACAGGATGGATGGATGGATGGGTGAGGTGGGCTTTACAGAGCTTCAGCCGTGCCTCCCTTATCAATGGATCAAATTTGTGAGATGATTTGTTCGACCAAAGACCCAGTCTGTGTTCTTTATTCCATCTACTGTTCGGACACACTTTGTGGCCACTTTGGAGCTTAAGTCTATGACCACATTGCAGCCTCTGTCTGTGGCCACTTTAGGGTCTCAGTCTGTGGTCAGAATTAGGGACCAGTTTATAATTAGGGTGGGAATCTGTCTGGGCCTCGCATGGAGGATCAGTCCGTGGCCAGTGTAGGTCAGAGGAAGAGAACACCTCTCTGCCAAGCTGACTTGCAGCTGAATAGAGAATGGATAGTTCCCAAACCAGACTCCCTTGTTCCCGAGCATTCAGAGGTGGAGAGGGATGTGTGAGAGTAACCGGGTGTGTGGGATAGCACAGGCGGGGTGCCCTGGGAACGGGGGTCAGGAGATGTACCCACTAATCACGTGCCGTGTGTACTTCGTGAGTCCCACATACTTGCGAGTGTGTGGTGTGGCACATGTGTGTGTGCTATGAGTGGTGGGGCGTCGGGGGTTGGGTAGGGTGTGGGAGAGACAAGCACACACCTGTAATAACATTGGCTTCAGACGCTAGGAGAGAAGAAATTCCCCCAACTGTTTTATCAGAGCCGAAGTACCAAATTACGTTGTTGTTTTAAATTTGAGCTTCTCTGGCTGCAAACGGGAGGATCTCAGGTTCACGAGCAGTAATGCTTGGCTGGGCCTGGAGCTCTGCTTCCCAGCCCAAGCCCCGCTCCCAGAGCTCCCAGGCCCGAGGAACAAAAGTCTTCTCTCCCGGGGCTTTGAAGTGGAAACACTAACTGCTCTCTTTAATTAGAAAGAAACCCCCTATTGTTCCTGCTTTATTACTGATGGATGAAGATGGGGGTGGGGGGAGATTCTGAAGAGCAGAGGTGGGGTGGGGGAAGAGTGGAGGGGACGCGAAGTCTCTATTTAGAAGAGAGAATCTCCACGCTGGGTCTCTATGCACCAAACCAGACCTCTTTATCCACCCAATCAACCAAGATTTTACAGGGCATCCAGCCTTTGATTAGATGTTATAGGAAAGATGGAAGACAGAGTCCCAGCCTCAGAGAATTTCCAATCTAGGTAAAGGAGGCAGAACAGGGGGACAAGAAATGAAAGATAATTCATACTAAACCAGGACTGTCAATATAGTCAAGAAGAATTTAGGACAAATAGAACAGGGAGATAATCGCATAAGACAACCTCCTAAAAACATTCCAGGGGTGGTGTCAAGGGACTTGAGCTGGGTGCTGCAGACTGGAGAGAATTGACAGAGAGTACGGGAGAGGATATTTCCATTCCAAGCAGGGTAAATGGCCTGTGCAAAGGCAGAGAAGTGGGAACGGGCACAGCTTCTTTGGAGGACAGGAAGAAACAGGTCTGGCTATCGAGGAGGGTGAGTGCAGGGAACTATGGGAAATCCGGCTGCATAGAGCAGACGTCCCGGAGGAGGGAAGACTCGAAGCACACGGGGAGAACGGCCTCGACAAGATCATTAGGGAACCATGGGGCCTTCTTGAGCAGGGGAAGGACCTGGTAAAAGGTGGCTCTTGGGAAGATTAATCCCTGTGCAGGAAGGCATGGAAGGGAGGAAGAGTAAAGGTGGAGACCAGTTGGGTAGGTCCTGAGGAAACTCAGGTACTGATGGCTTAGACTAAGGTCATGGCAGTGGGACCAGAAAAGAAAAAGTGGCTCTTGGATAGATTTCAAAGGAAGAAATAAGATGTGTTGACAGAGTAGATATAAGGGGATAAAGGAGTGGGAAGACTCAAGGCACCTCCAAGACCTCCAGTCTAGGAGACTAGGATAGCGGTGGAGTGGGGAAGGATGTAGAAGCTTCCCTCTAGGGGAACTGAAGAGCCAGAGGAACCCCCAAAAGCTTTATTCCCCTTCCAGAGCCAAAAGATGCTCTGAACTGGGTACTCAGATGACAGTAACTCCAGAGCAGGAAAGCCCTGTTCCGTGAGACTGGGCACACCGTTAGTGAGAACGACAACTTTTGTACAATCGTTTTTCCATGCATTTCAAAGTAATTTACACCTGTGTCTCATTTGATCCTCAAAACAACCACAGCAGGTATCATTATCCCCATTTTGCAGATGAAAAAACTGAGGCCCAGAAAGACTAAATTACTTGCTCTAAGTCACACAACCAGTTAAGGGCAAAGCTAAGAGCAGAAGCCTTCTGACTTTCAGCCCAGAACTCCTCCCAGTGCCTGTTGGCAGCCCAGAGGAGGAGAGGGGCCCAGAGCTGCATGTACCCTGAATCACTGGGGGCAAAGAGTATGGGGCTCCGAGAGATGATCCACCCCAGACTTCAACCGCATCCCTCGCCTGCTCCTCACACTCACATAGGGCGTAAGTCGGGAGCCCAGGGTTGGAAACGCCAAGTCTAATCAGACCTCACAAGCCCACAGATGGTTTGAATCAACGTGCTACCTTGATAGGAATAATGAGGAGTCCTGAAGACAGTCTTATGCCAGCTCCATCGGTCTGGAGAGAGAACCACATCTTCCACAAAAAATTTTCCCATCCAGGGTCCCATTACCCTTCAAGTCAGGCAAATCCTTCACAGGCAAGACCCCTGGTCCCACATCACACCTGCTCCCTGGCCCCCACCAGCAGAACCACCCACAGGTTTCCCAAAAACTCTGGCTTTAGGTTCTTATTGGACAAACTCTGACTTCTTAGGCCTTTCTTGAGGCTGAAAATGGTTCCTGGGAGAAATGGATGACCATGGATTACCAGCCTGGGGCAGGGGGTGTGAGGCAGTATGGCGGGGTGGATGGGCCTAGATCCAGACAAGGCAGAACCAGACAAATGTCCCACTCACTTCCTGGTAGAATGAGGATTCCCGAGGTGCACTGTTTCATTCATTCAAAATGACAAATGTCATCATGACATTTCCTTTTATGGGACACCTGACCTAGGGTACCCAAATCTTCTAAAGCCTGGGATTAATCAATCTATGAGGCCACAGAGTCTCAGGAACAAAACTAGGCCTATGGTTTAGAAAAACCTCACCTCTTACTGAGGGAGCCCGTTGGAGCCAGGCTCCATAATGGCAGCAGTAGCCCTTCCCCAGGGCAAGCTCAGGCTTGGGGTCTCGACCCCCTAGTGTGGCCCTGTGGGCAGGGGCCTGTTTTAATAAAAATTTGGCCCTGCCCCACCCCTTGCCTAGCAAAATTTAATTTGAAGCTTAAAAAACAATGAAGTTAATTTTTAAAAACCTTTCATTGAGTTCCATGAGACCCCTATTAATTTTATTGTTTCAATAAAGCATTTATTTAATTGTCTCCAGAAGGGCCCTGTTAAATGCACAGATGTTACCTGAGTCAGAAGGGAGGGAGCTGGGAGCCTTTTTTTCACCCTCTCCCGTTAGCACGTTAGCAGGATTCTGTTATTGGATTAACTGATTGTCACCTTGAAAGTCACAAAGTAGAGCCCAGAGGGGATGAGACACAAGACAGGTAAATTCTGGGGAGCATTTCAGGTCACAGTTGCAGGAAGCAGGAAGCCAGGCTCATCATAGACAGGCTGGGTTTGGTTAAGACAGAAGAAGAAGATTTTTTTCTGCTGATGAGGAGACAGTTCTTATTTAGCCTTTGGCACAATGCTGATATCCCTGAAAAAAAATCAGAGGACGAGCGCATTAGTAGAAATATGGTGTCCAAACCATAGGAGGGGAAGAACTCAGCTTGAGTCGGATTTTTGGAACGTTAGGTTCAGTCCTTCCACAATCATTTACTGAGTACCTGCTAGAGGCTGCCACTACTTGGAGCTTTGAGCCTAGGACAGTGAACAAAACAAAGACTCTGCTCTCATGGTGCTTACATTTTAATGAAGGGAGACAGACAACAAAAAAGTAAAAATACCACAGACATATAAAGATAATTTCAGACAATGAGAAGTGCTCTGAGGACAAAACAGAGTAATGTGGTAGAGTGTGGTCAGAGGAGACCTGTATGATGAGATGACGTCTGAGCCAAGACTTGAATATACAGAGAACGAACCAGCCACAGGAAGGTCTGAGAGAAGAGCTTTCTGAGCAGAGGGAACAGCAAGTGCAAAGATCCTGGGGCCCCACTTTGAAAGGAGCATTATCAAATGACTAAGTAATCACAGGAGCATGATCTGGAGGGAGGCCCAGGGGACCCTCTTACACCAAGAATATTTCAAGAAATACCTCAAGACAGAGACTCCATCATTCATCTTTGTGTCCCTGGTTATTTGCTTGGTGTCTAGCCCAGAGTAGGTGATCAATAAGTGTAGGATTGAAAGGGGGGAAAGGAATGAGAGGAAGGGGAAGACTGAACACTGACAGGGAACTTCATTTAGTCACATTATTTTTTAATACAACAACCAATTAAATCAGAAAGAAAGAGAGGGGGACAAAATCTCAGTCTATATACAAGGTCACTCATTACCAAGCTAAGGGGGGGCCTGTGGGGGGGAAGGTATGGGAGACGTACATCTGGGTCCATCTAGGAGATCAAAATATAATTGAAGAAACAATAATAGTAATCACTCCTAACATTACTATAGGCCCTGATTTAGAGCTTACAAAATGCTTTTGCACACATTTACTGTTTCTAACAGCCTCGTGGGATAGAAAATACAGTCACACACCACATAACGACATTTTGATCAATGACGGACCACATATACGACAGTGGTCCCACCGATTAGTACCATATAGCCTAGGTGTGTAGTAGGCTATACTGTCTAGGTTTGTGTAAGCACACTCTGTGATGTTCACACAATGACAAAATCTCCTAACAACACATTTCTCAGAACATGTCCTCATCATCAAGCAACTCATGACTGTAACAATATTACTCAATATTTAACTAATTGCCTATAGGACTTGGCACCATGCTGGGTGATGGGGATATTTTGGGAGCAGAAATCAAACAAGGTCCTGCTTTCATGGGGTATATAGTCCCAAGTAGACAGACTTCAATCAAATGACACAAATGAAAGAAATTACAACCACAGTGAGGGTTGCAATGGATAGGGCTACAAGAACCCATACTGGGGGTGATCAGGGAAGGCTTCCTTGAGGAGGTGTCTTAGGAGCTGAGCTCTAAGGTGAGTGGAGTAAGTAAGCAAAGAGCAGAGACAAGAGTGTTCCAGAGGGAATAGTAAGTAGGAGGAGAGTGCAAGGTGAAAATGAGGATCAGGGGAGGGTAAGTGGGTCCAGAGCAGAGATGCGGGACAGGGCATAGTTAAGGGGGAAGTGGGAGAGTGGGGCCTCAGAGTACATGGAGGAAGGTTTGTCTTTGGCTTTTAGGAAACTGGAAGCCAATGAAAGTTTTAAGTTATCTTCAAATACTTAAAGAGCTGTCCTGAGGAAGATGGTTCAAGATTTACTGCAATCAAAAAACATCTTGGCTACCTCTAAGAAAGTGAGCTTGTCCACCGGGGGTGGGGGCGGGAGGTGGGGGCGCTGGGCCATTCAGATGTCAGGGAGGGGACTACTTTGGTGAGGAGATTGGGCAGCATCAATGACCAACTTTTTCACCATGAAGGATTCCTTTTATTCATTCTGCTGCCCCACAAACCCCAGAGTTTTTTAAAGAGTCTGTCTACCAGGGTACATTTAGATAACATAATTTTCCCCCCTTTTTCTTAATGAACAACCAATCTCATTCATTGGTACAAGACCCCCAATTCATGATATAGTTCTGGTCACAAGCAAAGAAAGTCAATGTTTCCCTTGACCGGGCAAACTTATCATGAAAACATGTATAATTTCCTACAGGCTTTCTGAAATATTGACAAAAGCTCTCCCCTGCCCAGCACATTTGCAGACTCCTGGAGATCTTTGGGCCCCAGGTTGGGAACTACTATTCTAGAGTCATACCCAAGGTCTCTTCCAACCAGGGGACTCCCGGAACCATGAGGTGCAGGCTCCTTGTGTGCAGGCATCTGGGAAATGAGCAGTGGACGTGAACTAAAGCAGTCAGGGAAGGCTTTCTGGAAAAAGAAAGCTTTGAGATGGGCCTTGCAGGATGGGCAAGCTTTGGATAGGTGGGGAAAGGGTAGAGAGTATGGTCTAAGCCTGGTGAAGCAACCAGCCAGGCTGCAACACAGAGTCAGGCAGCACCTATAGATATGACAATAGAAGAGGCAGGTTGCCACCAACTTTAAATGCCACACTAAATTATCCTCCAAACGATGGGGAATCATCAATGATTTCAGAACAGGAAAATGATGTGCTAAAAGCAGTGTTCTTGGCAGATGACTCTGGTGCCCGTACATGCTTTGAGATGGGAGAAGAGCATCAAGGGGTCCCAATCAACAGACCAGATGTGAGAGGAAGAGCCTGGACTGGGGAGGATGGCAGTGAGGAAATAAAGGAGCAAATCCAAGAGACATTTTTTTTAAAAGCACAGGACTTGAATGAGTTTGGAAGCATCAGAGAGACTCTGAGGTGTCTTGTGCCTGCTGGTACGGAAATGAGACAGTCACCAAAGGAAGCCCATGGTGGGAAGGAGAGGATGAATGCATGGGGCATCTTAAAGAGTCTTTACACACTACATCCTTCATGGTGGTTACCTCTGCAGGTGGGATTGGAGGGGCAAGCAAGGTAGCTTTCACATCATATGATATATAATCTCTTTTAATGGAGGGATTTTGTAGAATTTTTACTTCCTTTTTTGTGCTTTTTGGAATTTTTCAAATAATTATTTTAATTCTACGCAGACTTTCAGAGTCTCATTAACCCTCTGTAAAGCATCACTCCTGACTTGTTACCTCTCCCCCAGAGGGAAGGGGAAAGAGGCAATGATTTACAGGCTCTGCTGGAGTCTCTGAAAAGCACTTCATAGGGGTTTAGTCTGTGGTTTTCCCTATGGGGGAGGGGTCTCCTCAATGTACCTCTTTCTGTGTCTCCCCCCTCTCCCCTACTGCCTCCTTCCCAGCAGGGCCTGCCTCCGGCCTTTAAAGGCCCAAACATCATCAGACATCCATCTTTGAAGCAAGATTGCAGTGCTGGGCTTGGAAAGACTGACCCTGGGATTTTTATAGCTGAAATCAGCCCAGCCCAGCTCAGCCCATGAACTAAACTACAGGCAGCAGGACAGAAGATGGAAGAACACAGTCTGCAGTCAGAGGCCTCTGTGTCCAAAGGCCAGCTCTGCCACAAGTGACCCAGCCTCTCTAAATGTCAATTTTCTCATCTTGAAAATTGGAGATAATAATAGTATTTATCTCCTAGTGGTATTAAGTAGATTAAATTGATGATGAAAGGCATTTAATAAGCGTGCTCTATCATTAGTATTAGTAAGAACAATAAAATAATAAATCTTTATGAGCAAACTTTGTTACTTGGAGGCAAAAATAACCTTAATGCACTTGCATCTTGGTTCCCACTGGTGGCATTTATTTGCCTCTCTCTCTCTCCCTTTGACTGGAATTTTCTTTTTTTCTCGAACCAACAAAGAGCTGAGAGAAGACCTGAATCAGGGCCTGAGTCACTGCTTCCTGATTTCAAGGTGGTCTGCTCTGCCACTTATCATTTGTGTGACACTGGACAGATTCCTTCATCTCAGGAGCCTCAAATCCCTCATCTATAAAACGGGTGTAATAATACTGACCTCACAGTATGTGTCAAGAGGTTAGACAGTTCCTGGCACACAGCAGGCTTTCAGTACACGATAGTTCTCCATCAGTGTTCCAGGTAGGGGCCAGCTCTTTCCTGCCTGCCCACCCCATCCCCCAGTCCTTCCACAGTCTCCTTTGTATCAGTCCCCGTTGGTTTGGGGTGTATCTTCCCAATTACGCCATAAGCTCCTGAGGACAGAGGCAGGGCCAAGACCTCCCTAACTGTAAGGAGCCGTCTTCCTCTGGGGGAGGCTGGGTCCAGGCCAGCCTGCTGGGGCAGCCAGGAAGAGAATTATCAGCCCTCTAGAGGTCCAGAACCAGATGTACAAACTCAACAGTCCCTCTTTCTTCCTCTTTTCTCTCCACTTTCCAAACCACAGCCCTGAGGCTGCTCAAAAAAGAACTGTTTCTTTCTGTTTGACCGTGGCCTAGAAGAAAAGTTGCCCCATTGACTCAGGGTGCATTTGGCTTGGTCAGAGAAGGTATGTGTTAAAACCAATCACCTGGCCACTATGCTCCCATCCTATCACTCTCCCATGCAAAGGCCTCTGGCAAAGGCAAAGGCCTCCCCTCAACTACCCTCTGCTGCCAGGGTCCATCCATCACCCATTGATGCAATGGTCAGTTCTCCATCCCTCTACCTGCCTCTCCATCTGCCCCAGGGAATAGAGGCCTTGAGATTAAGCCCTCACTGTTCTCCTTCCCATAAACGGTCTTCAGGACCGAGTCTTGGTTCTGGGCCGGGTCCGTTGCCAAGGCAGCCCCCTGGCTCCTTCTCCCTCTAAACAGGTACCACTTAGTCTTCTCTGTCCTCAGCCCCACCCACCCCGCTACTCCTCCAATCAAAGGAAACAGTGGAGGAGGAGGACACACATCTCAGGCAGCCAGGAAAAGGAGAGAAAGAGAAGCTGTCATAGAGCATCTCCCCGGGCTGGTGGGTGAGCCTGAGCAGGAGGGAGGAGTGAGGAAGAGAGAGCCCGACCCAGGGAGGGATACTGAGGACACTCTGGACTACAGCCCTGGAGGCCCAGACAGAGAGCCCAGCCCAGGCAGTGAGAGCTCTGGGAGCCCATAGAGACTTTTGGTTTCTCGGGTCCTAGAGGGCCTCACCTTCTGACAGAGCTGTGGAGCCAAGATGGTTCATGTTCCCATCTTGAGACCCACGGAGAGGGACTAAGCTCTTTTCCAGAAACGAGTGGAAAGATCTCTCCTGAGCCACAGCTTTCTGTCTGTCTTTGCCTGACTACCCTTCTCAGGAGTCAGGGTTTTTGTCTCTGTCTCCATGTTTCCGATCTTTGCTATCTTGTCTCCTCTCTCTTTCTCCCTCTGCCCCTCATCTCTGTCTCAGATAATTTCTTGGGGACTCTGCCTTGGGGCTCTCGCTCTCCAGTGTGAAGGAAACCTGACCTTCATCATCTGTTTTTTATATTTTGGTAACGTCAGCTTCACTTCCTACCTGAGGGAAGTGGGGGTGGGGGAGCAGGCTGCCTGGCTCCACCCCTTTTCCTCTCCCCTCCTTTTCTGAATCCGTCCCCTCCCCCAGCTCCTTGCCCCAGGGAGGACAGAGCTGAGGCCCTCCCAACGCTGGGTCACTGTGGCATCAGGAGTCAGGGCCTGATTCATGGTCCTCCCTCCACAGCTCACCGCAGGGTTAGGAAGGCGGTGAGGCCTCTTCTGATCGACCGCTGGTTTGCTGATTTGGGAAAAAAGTAAAAATTCCAGGAACAGAGAAAGCCCAGGAGGCTGAGAGATTTCACCAGTTGAAACCAGGACGGAAAGCAGTTAAAGTCATTTCTGCCTCTAGGCTGAGTTCCATCCAACCAAGATGTCTAGCATGTTGTCACAGAGGTTTATTTGTTTAATATTATTAATACTAGCAATACATTATACATACTGAGGGCTTATCCCATGCCAGGCACTTTTTTATGTTTTTGCATTTCATTCATTCAACAACTTCATGTGGTAGGTACTATTATTATCTCCCAGTTTCCTAATGAGAAAACTACTACACAGAGAGGTTAACTAACTTGCCAAAAGTAACTCAGCTAATGAGATTAGAACCCAAGTTTCTCTGGCTCCAAGTCCCAAGCTCTTTACAGCAAGGTTTCCAAGACCTGAGAAACGTATTTTGTACATTTCTTTTTGAAATAACAAATCCACGGAACTCAGAATATACCTTCAAGATCCCAGGGACCCCTGTAGCCCAGTTGGAGAAGCACTGTCAGTGACTTGCTGCTTTCTGGGACACCTGGGAGAACCAGCCAGCAAAGATGACGTGGAAAGGCTAGAAGAGGTCATTTCAGGAAGGAGCAACTGGGAGGGCAGCAAGTCAAGAGAGCACAGGCACCAGGCTGGGGGAGTCTGACTCTGTGCAGGGAAATGAAAAGCGGCAAAAGAGCTAGGGAGGGGCAGGGCTCAGCTCCCAGAGGCCGGAAGGCCCAGTTCAGTTTATCCTCCAGGTTTCTGAGCAGGAGAGTAATACTCCAAAAGAGGTGTCTGAGACCTGGGCGGGAGGGAAAAGGCAGACAGTAAAGAGGCTGCTGAGAGGTTAATACTGCAATCCTGGCAGCCTGGGATGATCTGACAGCACATGCAGAAAGGGGGATCTAAAAAACATTTCCGAAGAAATGTAGCATTCTGGAGTCTGGGCCATCTGCCTCCTTCCTAAGGATTGCTCTCCAAGCTGGTGTTTGGGTGGGTGGGTGGGTGGGGGTGCTGCAGGCAGAAGAAGGAGCAGGAACACTTGGTGTGTCTGCAGCACAGAGCCTTCGTACTGGCAAGCACTCTGGTCTGAGGGCTGCTGTGGCCCTGAGTCACAGCTGGAGGGGGACTCTGTGTGCGAAGCTGGCACTCAGCGTTCTGAGCTGGACACTGGCCTGACGACTCTAGCCTGGGAGGCCCCGCCAGGTCTCGGGGCAGGCTGGGCAGGCAGGCTGTAGATCTGGAGCCTTAAGCAGCTTTTTGTGTCTTTTTCAATTCTTTGAAATGATGATTCCTCTCCCTGGGTGGCAAAAAAAAAAGCAAACTAGCAGAATTTGGTTAAGAACTCAAGAACTGCCAATTCAGAAACTCTAATCTGTTCAAAAAGTTCAATCTCTTTTTTTCAGAGGCCAAAAACCTATTTCCATCAAAGATTGTATATGTCTGTGTGTCTGAGGGCTGGTGAGGGAGACCCAGTGAGTGTGAGCAGGAGAGAGCTGAAATGCCTGTGTTCCTGCGGGTGAGGCTACTGCTCCGTGGGCTTGTGTGTGTGTGTTGTATGTACATTTGTGCCTGTTTCTCAGGCCCCCGTGTGCACTGAACTTTCAAACCATAACAGAAACACTGGAGCTTGGCAAAGATATCACAGGAATAATTATCTAATTTCAGAACATGTTATTATAATACCTACATGATGTGTAACGAACTTAACAATGTTCGCGTTATATTCACCAACTCTGAGTTATAGACCCACAATGCCAAGTCCTACCTCAGCACTTCTCCAAGAACCCAGAGCAGAGCAGGCCCCAAAGAAAGCTCTCTAAGGAATATTCCCCCCACAATGGCTTCCTCATGGATCAGGAGGCTGGGTAGACATGAGGAAATCACTGGAAATCGCTGGAAGGGGGTGAGAGCCTATCTTGGGATGGCAAATCTATTTCTCCCAGAATTCCTGTTCCTCCCCAGCAGATGAGTGTCCAGAACTGGTAAGGAAACAGCCATATTGGGGTCACAGAGGCAGACAGGCTTCCCCTGACTCAGCTGTGGGCCAGGGGTCCTCATGAGCGGCAGGGCTCCCGCTTCCTGAGGCGGCTGGGTTGGACTGATGCTGTGTGTGAGGGGAATGTTTGCTGTTTGCTGCTGCTCCCTGTTGACTTTAGCCAGTAGCTCTGTTTACAAACCCAGGTTGGTTTTTCCAGCACAGTTAATTAGACCAAAGACATCTGGTCTGAGGGCTGGGGAGGGCATCTGCTCAGAGCCTCTCCCCCCACCCCCCAGCAGCCATGGGCCAGTGCAGAATAGAGCAGCTAAACAGGACCAGACCGAATTCCACCAAACCAAAGGTTCTCAGGAGAATCGTGGCTTCTCTCACTCTGCTGAGTTAAACTGGGCTCCAATTCTCGGAGTCTTAGGGGACCCCAGGAGTCAGGGCTGGATGCCCCTACCTCAGTGGGATCACAGGCTGGAGAGCAAGGATTCAGTCCTCTCCTCTGCCCTTCCATGTCCACAGGAACCAGGCAGAGATTCCTGGCCCCTCTCTCATCACAGTGAGTCTGCATTCTGTAGGAACACCAGACCTCTTCAGCCTCATGCAGGAAAGTCTCCCCTTCCTGGACACCCCCTCAGAAAAGAGGCTCTGGGCCCTCCCCTTCCTCCCTGATTCCTCTCCAGCCAATCTCTGACACAGCGGGGAGGAAAGAGATTAACAAATCCAGGAACAGAGGGAGGCAGAAAGGTGCCCAGCAAGGGGAGAGGATCTGGGTGGACAGTTCCAGGGCGGTGGGGAAGTGGAGTGCTGGGAGGGGGAGGGGCAGCGGCTTATCTCTCCCAGGAGGGGGGAGCTCACTCCAAACAGCTAATGCACTGGCGTGTGAAAGCCCCTCAATTAGCACTAATGATGCAATCAGGGAGGGAGGAGGAGGGGCCAGAAGTGCTGGTAGAGTCTGCACCAACTTACACGCACGATATACATTTCCTTCCTCGGACACAGTGGCCCCTTCAGACACACCAATGCACACACTACACAGACAGTCTGCACCACGCACGTCCGTGGGTACAAAAGCACTCTTTGCACAGACTACTAGCATGCATATGGTTCGTGATCCGCTGCTGACTGCGTCTGACTGCGGGGATCCCGGGGGTGGAGGGCTGGGGGAGGTGTTAGATTTGAGGCTGTAGATCTGAGGCTGATTAGAAATCAGAAAGACTTGGTGGAGAAGGTTGAACAGGGCATCTCCGAAAACCGCACGATTATTTCTCTGATCCCAGGGTTCCCGTCCCATGCGCGCTCGCAGGTGCCCGCCTCTGAGTCCGCCTCCCCCTCCCGCCCCGAAGCCCGGACTGGGCGAGGAGCCGCCACCCCCAGCCCCACCCGCGGAACGTGAGACTCCGGCGCCTTCCCAGCGCCCAGCCCGCCCCGAGGCCCCGGCTCCCAGGGAGGGCGCTCTGGGATCGCACGGATCCCCATCACCCCCGGCCCAGCTGTTCGTCCCCTCCGGAGCCCGTTACCCGCCGGCCTCGCCCCTTTATCTTCTCCCCACCCCGCCCGGCTGGCTCCGTAATCCGCCTCCTGATCCCGTTATCCAGCAGCCCCGGCCCCGTTATCCGCCCTCGCGCTGGGCCCGGAGCCCCCGCGCATCGCGGGGCCGCCGCCGCCCCCTCCCCCTCTCCCCGGCCCGCGTTCTGGGGGCCGCGCGCTGGGCAGGGCCGGAGCCGCCTCCGCGCAGCTTCCCAGGCCCGGCTGGCCGCGGGAGGAGGGCCGGCTGTCAGTCAGCGGGGAAGGCCGGGCCGGGCGGCCGGAGGGGGCGGTGCCGAGGCCGGGCTCGGGCCCGGAGCTGGGAGGCGGAGGCGAAGGGGGCGGGGGCGGGGGCGGCTCCAGGCCTTATAAGCGGCGGGGGCAGGGCAGGAGGGAGGCAAGTGTCAGCCCGATGTGCCGCCCGCGAGGGGCCGGGGTCGGGGCCGCCGGGGCCATGCGCGCGGGCTGGGCAGGGGGCCGGCGGGGCGCAGAGCGGAGCCGCCTCGGAGCCTGAGCCTCCGGGGGCCGGGGCCGGGGAGCCGCGCGGGGCCGGCCGGCCGGGGGGAGGGGAGCGATGCGGCGCCGGCGGGCGGCGGTGGCCGCGGGTTTCTGCGCCTCCTTCCTACTGGGCTCGGTCCTCAACGTGCTCTTCGCACCGGGCTCGGAGCCTCCGCGGCCAGGCCAGTCCCCCGGGCCCTCGCCAGCCCCGGGCCCGGGCCGTCGCGGGGACCGCGGGGAGCTGGCCCGGCAGATCCGAGCGCGCTACGAGGAGGTGCAGCGCTACTCCCGCGGGGGCCCCGCGCCCGGGGCCGGCCGGCCGGAGCGGCGGCGCCTGATGGACCTAGCTCCTGGCGGGCCGGGCCTGCAGCGTCCCCGGCCCCCGCGGGCCCGGCCCCTGCCCGACGGCGCTCCGGGCTGGCCCCCGGCTCCCGGCCCGGGCTCCCCCGGCCTGGGCCCGCGCCTGGGCTGCGCCGCGCTCCGCAACGTGACCGGCGCACAGTACGTGGGCTCCGGCTACACCAAGGCCGTGTACCGGGTCCGCCTGCCCGGCGGCGCCGCGGTGGCGCTCAAGGCAGTGGACTTCAGCGGCCACGATCTGGGCAGCTGCGTGCGCGAGTTCGGGGCACGGAGGGGCTGCTATCGGCTGGCGGCCCACAAGCTGCTCAAGGAGATGGTGCTGCTGGAGCGGCTGCGGCACCCCAACGTGCTGCAGGTACGAGGGTGGGGGCGCGGGGCGAGGGTACTGGCTGGACGTGCCCAGGCCCCGTCACTCTGGCTGGAAGAGAACCCTCGGTCTTGTAGATATGAAACGGACCCCCAGCGACTGGTGCCCAAAGGCAGAACCCGGACCATGGCCGCTTCCCACTACACCGCCCTCCCTCTCACTCCCTAGTGGGCGTCCCTTTACAGAGGGACTCCTGGGTTTCTCAACTTCCACACCATATCCCTTGAAGACAGAGGGCAGAGAGGGGTGAGGATGGGGGTCCGTTAGGATTTAGGACCCTTCTTCTGCCTGAAGCTAGAGTGTTGAGCACCAGGGAATGACCCCAAGCCAAGACACCGAACAGAGGTCATCCTTGAGTCAGGATCCCGACTGTAGTGATAGGGTCCCCTTTCTTGAAGGAATCTGAATCCCACTTCTCTCAGTTTCCACACAGTTCCTTGCCTGGCTTTGAAGATGGGGTGGGACAGCAATGGGGTCGGGAAGGGCTAGCAGGAGACTGTGTCAGGCTTGATTCTCAGAGAATATCCCCACCGCTTACCCCAGAAGCCACTGGAAGAACAGGAGGGGTTGGGGTAGTCATCCAGAAAATGCATAGCCCTTCCCAGAAGTGACCCCGGGGTTCTCCAAGCCTTAAAGTAGGCCCTGAACCACTGGGGAAGCCCCAGGGTCTTAGCTCGGTGCTCAGGGGACAGGCTGAGGGCCTGGGGGTCAGAATGTCACATTATCTGCGCAAATGTGGCCAAGAAGCTGGACGATTGAGAAGGCCAGATGCCCAGGTTCCTACTAAATGTCACTCTGTCTTTCCTGTTCACTGGGGGCAGAGGGGGAAGATGAGACCCCACCTTGTCCCCTCCAGGCTAGACTAGGAGAAGGGCCTCTCGCAGTCCCAGCACTGCCCTAACACACCCACTTCCTCCTCTGCCCCAGCTCTCCGTCCTTGAGTTGGCCCTAGGATTAGACAGACCATTCCCTTTGCACATGTCTGAGCAGACTGAGAGGGGAATCCCTGCCTACTCTTGGCCCCGGGGAGCATAGGGTGTGTGCAGACTCCCCAGCGCAGGAAGCTTGCCCACACCTTCGCCCTCCGAGCCCACTCAGATTAACCTTTCTGCACCCAGCAGAACTGACCAGAAATGCAGGGGTCCTTCCGTCCTTTCCTCAGGAGTGGGAGAGCCCCCCCGCCTGGATGGGCACTGCAGAATCGGAGATATCGGCCAGAGAGCTCTTTCTACTCCTGCTGGCTCCTGGTTTCCCCAGGCTACCCCAACCCTGGTCAGACACCTGTGACCAGGTCCCAGGCCCTGAACGGGTTGCAGGAGGTCGGGCAGAGCCAACGGTTGTGAGCGGTTGCTCCTGGTTGCACTGCCACTGTGTCTGGAGCTTCGGGAAGTGAGCTGCTGGTTACGTGGCCATTCTAACTGGGAGGATCTTGTTCTCTTCGCTTCCCAGGGGCTCTTGGGAACTTTTTGGAAACCCTGAGGTGTCAGCCAGATTCTGAGGCAGTGGAGAAGATCTTGAGTGACTTACCAGGACATTAAGTGTTGGTTAGATGACTGAAGACCCCCCCCACTAAGGACAGGTTTGAGGCTTGCTGTGCTTTCCTGTCTCTTAAGGAACTTCTCCCTCTGTCACTTACCCCACCCAAACTGCCTGACAAGCATCCAGCTAACTGCCCCACACCTATCACAGAATGGTCCTCCACTTTAATGTCAGGGCCCCGGCCCAATGCTGAAGATGCCAAAGAAAAAAATTGCAACTGAATGGTTTTCGCCCATTCCCTCACTAGACCAAGACTGGGTCTGTCTGGGGTTGAGCATGTGACTCTTACAGGGACAGAGACTGAAGTTAATTGCCCTAGGGTACAAGTGTTATAAGGTGGGGAGGGTCCCAGGTCCTTTCTGTCTGGCAAAGGTGACAAATTATCATTAGGGGGAGGCAGGGGTCCCTTAGTGTGAGTTTAGGGACTGCTCTGGGGGATGGGCGTCCCACATTTATTCCCCAACCCCCAGGGCAGGCTCCCTCTGACTTCTTCAGCAGTGCCCCCTCTGCTGCCAGGGAAGCCTGCCGTGGGGTCTTCTTGCTCAGGAGGCTCCAGTTCGGGTATGCGGGGGAACTAGAAATAATGTTGTTTTAATACCTCGTCAGCATTTAAAATTTCAAAACCGTTTGACTGTTTGCTGAACTGGGGAGGAGTCAGAAAGTGTTTCTTAGAGTTCCTGCTCCCCCAGGCTGCCAAAGGCCCCCTCCTGCTCTCTGGGAGCCCCACAGTTGGTGCTGTGGCCTCTAATAGAAGATGCCCAGCACAGCATGTCCCACTGGGCACCTCCTGGTGCTTGCTCGGGTCTCGGGATTGCCTGGGTGAGATCTCTCTATCCATCTTCTGTGACCCCTACTAACTCACCCCCGACACACACACACACAAACTCCCTCTCAGGATAGATGCCTCTATAGCCCAGGGTCAAAGGGCACAAGTGTCTTGTCTTCCCTCCCCCACCCCCCCAATGTCTTTCGTCCACCAAGACTTTAGGCCTCACATGGGGCCCCCCGACCTGCTTGGGCCCAGATTCTGGCCCTCCTAGAGTATATTTCTTCTCCCAAAGGAACAAAAGATGCGACTGAAATGCTCAACCTCACGCTTCCTGGGGGGGTTAATGGTGTGTCTTTTTATTTTTTCCTGAGGGGTATTGATTAATACCTCGTTAACAGTGCGTTTAACGACCTCCGGGTGTTTAATAACCTTCAGAAGTTTCCCACAAGGGCTCAGACTCTGGGCAAGAAAATGAGAACCAGGCCCCGGGGCTGCTCCCCTTATCCGCCCCCCAACCTGGGTCGGGGCCTCCCTGGGCTGATGGGGGGGCTGGAGAAGTGGAGAGAGATGAAGAGAGATGGAAGAAGAGGGTGCCTGGGACTGCCCCCCTATCCCCCAAGTCGCAGCCCTAGTGATCTGACGGGGACACTGAGTCGTGCCTTCCCTTGTGCCAGCAGGCCTAGCGGGTGGCTGGCTCCAGAGAGGGGGAGCCGAAAGGGCTCCCGTGGGATGGAAGGGGGCATGTGAGGGCCTACAGTGGAGCTGGGAAGGGTGTGAACGATGGCATGAAGGGTGACAGTACGCAGAGACATCTAGCCTGTGGGCTTGCCCCCTCCCGCCCCCCACCATGCAGCTCTCCCCTCTCCCTACCCCAGCCTGGACAACTCGGCCTTTGTGTTCCTACCCCACAGGGTGCTGGTTGTTTTGAGCACCGTCTGACCCCTAGCTGATGTGCAGTGTGGTGGGAGAGGCTGGGAGAAGCAAGGCTCTCTGTGGATGCTGGTTTAGGTGTTAGTGACAAAATCAGCCTGTGCTTCCCAGAAGCCCCCGACCAGCTGAGCTGTACCCGGCCCGGCCCCCCATCATACGGAGTGGGCAGCCCCTTGTGACCCTGCCCCCAAAGAACTCATCTTCCCCAGAACCATTCCTGACTACCACCGCCACTGGTGCCTGTGACTCCCCACCCACCAACGTATGCAAAGAACACCCAAGGATGTGCCCTTTAAATACTCTGTTCTTATCAATGCTTGTTAACCAATTCTGAGGGAGCTTGCTTTTCCTCTCACAAGACCTGAGTAGAAAAAAACTGAGCTGCCTGAAAGTGGAAATGATGAGGAATAGACAAGGATTGGAGCAGGGAAGAGGTATAATAACCATTTGCTGGCTTGTCAGTTAGCAAACAGTATTCTTGGAAAGAACCAGGCTGTGGAATCAGAGGGACATAAATTTGAATCCTAGCCCATGTATGCATTAGCTGTGTGAACTTGTGCAAGTAACTTAACCTCTCTGAGCTGGTTTCCTCACCTGTAATTTAGAGATACTTTTACCCTCTATACCCCTTTAAGGTTATTATAAGAATTGAGTTATGCATGTAAAGCATTCAACACAGTGCCTGGCACGTGGTTAGCACATGGTAGCCCGATCTGCCCATTTACCTGAATGGCAAGCCATAAGGGGCTGATGTAGTGAATAGGAACTCTGGCTGCAGAGACAGAGGGCAGGCTTCCCAGGCAGTGTGGCTATTCTTTTCTTGCCTGAGCTGAAGCAAAGGCCTAGGGCTGGCCGAGCAGAGGGAGGGGGAGTCACAGCCCAGCCCTTCTCCGACCCCACCCCCACCATATGACCTAGTGACCCCCCCACCCCCACCCCCGGGCCTTCCCCAGCTCTATGGCTACTGCTACCAGGACAGCGAGGACATCCCAGACACCCTGACGACCATCACGGAGCTGGGCGCCCCTGTGGAAATGATCCAGCTGCTGCAGACTTCCTGGGAGGATCGATTCCGAGTGAGCAGGGAGGAGGGCCGGGGCGGGCTCCTTGCTGGGATGGTTCTCCCTTAGAAGGCCAGCCCTCCAGAGCAGCTTCGAGAGAGAGGGAGGGAGGGACAGAGCAGCGCTGACTCAGCCATCAGCCAAAGGGTTAAAGAAAGAAGCAGGACACAGTGAATCCTTAGGTTTTTGAGCTCCTGCTCCCCAGACATACACACACGCTCACGTACTCACTCTCAGCCTGGCCACAGGAAGGCCAGTGTCCTAGGACTAGAAAAGGCCTTACGGTCGTCTTGCCCCTCCCTCTATTTCCATACCCTGCACTAAAACCCCACTCAAGATGCAACTTCAGGGAGGAGATTCGTCATCCCCAGACTTCCCTGCTGCCCATCTCCCACTTACTCTGGGTTACTTTCAGGGTCAGGCCAGCCAAGGGTTAATAGAAAATCACTGGCTTGCTCTATAGGCCCCTGGCCTCAGCACTTAGTGAGCACTGGGGCCTTTACGAGAAAGGCCACCCCCGAGCTCAGTCCACAGCCCCAAAGGAGGCAGCCCTGGAGACCCCCGGGTCTCCTCTCAGGAGAGAGGCAGTGAACAGCCTTGTGTCTGCCCCTCAGATCTGCCTGAGCCTGGGCCGCCTGCTCCACCACCTGGCACACTCCCCGCTGGGCTCGGTCACTCTGCTGGACTTCCGCCCCCGACAGTTTGTGCTGGTGGATGGGGAGCTGAAGGTGACGGATCTGGATGACGCACGTGTGGAGGAGACACCGTGTGCGAGCAGCGCCGACTGCATACTCGAGTTTCCAGCCAGGAACTTCACCCTGCCCTGCTCAGCCCAGGGCTGGTGCGAGGGCATGAATGAGAAGCGCAACCTCTACAATGCCTACAGGTGACCGCCATCCGCCACTCAGGGAGGCCAGTGAGGGAGAGTGGACCCAGGAGGCATGGCAGGGACACAGCCAACATGGGGTCCAGGAGGTCCACCAGGGCAGGGAGACTCAGCCTTGACCAGTGGAGTGGCAGGGGCAGGGCAAGGATTTCACCCAGTTAAGAAGGGAACATTCAAGGCTCCTGACGACGAGGCTAAAAATAGTCAGCTCCAAGGAGAATCTCTGTTGGGGGGTAGCAGCTGGAGGCTTCTTAAAATAGTGTCAGACTCAGAGCTTGGGGCCGGTAGGACCGGCCCTACCCCTTCCTCCCCTGACCCTTCACCTCTAGAAGCTCCTCACTAGGCCCCAGGCATGGGGCTGCTCTGACACTCCTCAGCCAGGGGGATAATGTGGGGCTAAGGGGTGAGGAGCCCTGGGCGGGGGGGGGGGGGGGGGGGCGTGATGGGGAAAACAGACCTCGGATTTTAGTTTGTTATGAAGTTAGCTGTGGCCTTCGCATGTGCCTGGACCCCTACCCTGAGTCTTGGTAGACTCCATGCTACATTCTGGGGGCATGGCTCCCTGGCCAGATTGGGGTTCTGTCCCAAGTTGGGGTAGAGGAAGGGTCCAAAGGCTAGACCGCCGAACGCATGGTTTCTCTCTGCCCCAGGTTTTTCTTCACATACCTCCTGCCCCACAGTGCGCCACCCTCACTACGGCCTCTACTGGACAGCGTCGTCAACGCCACAGGTGAGGCTTCCAGGGCCCATCTGCTTGCCAGCACCCCGCCCCTCCCCTAGCAGGCATGGGGACAAGAGTGAGCCAGGACAGCACTTGGTCCAGAAACCATCGTTACCCAAAGTGGCATTCTGTAGCAGCCTTCCTTCCCAGTCCGCTGGTCGTCTCGGCCCAGGCTCCAGGGGCAGAGACGGAAGGGCAGCTGGCTCCCTACCTCGGGGAGCACCACATCCCCTCTCATAGCCACACCGCACTCTGCAGGAGAGCTCACCTGGGGTGTGGACGAGACCCTGGCCCAGCTGGAGAAGGTGCTGCACCTGTACCGGAGCGGGCAGTATCTGCAGAACTCCACAGCAGGCAGCAGAGCTGGTGAGTGGCCCCCGTGGGGATCCAGGGCCTAGGGAGGTGGGGCGTGGGTGGGAGGGTGAGTGATCACCCTAATTGGGCTCAGTGGCGCATCCTTCTTCTAAAGCTCGCTTGGAGTGGTGCAGAGGCCACTGGCTGTTTAGCCTTCACTTGGAGGTCTCATCTCCAGCTGAGCTGGAACAACTATAATTCTGCCTTGAACTGGAGGGTGGGCACTGATACCCCTTCTCTGGGTGGCTCCAAACCCTTCCATGTATTGACTGTGTGACTTTGAGCAAGTTTCCTTACACCATAAGCCTCACTTTCCTCATCTGTGAATTGGGTTCAATATTACCTGCCTCACAAAATTCTGATGGGGCTTAAATGCCAGGTGAAGTGTGTGAAAGCAGTGAACCCGGTTCCTGTTACACTGCTGGAGCGCAGTATCTGTTTGCTTCTCTTTCCTTCCTCTACACTTCTGGGGCCAGGAGGGCAGCTAGAGGTGGAGAGGGCTCCACACTGAAGCCAGGCAAGAAGCCCCAGAGCAGGGGGCGGATTCTAGCCACTGCTTATGGGCCGTGGTCCCTCCACTGAGGCCCTGGGGTTTAGAGTGGTTGGCAGGGGGGTGAGGGGTGGGCAGCCTCCGTATTCAGGGAGCTCTGGCCGGTCTTAGGGGTGGGGGAGCCCTCGTTAGCCCTGTAAATAAAGTTTAACGAGGTGAACAATGGCTGGCTCTGTCCCCGAGGACGCCGTTTATGGGGCTATAAATCACAGCCAGCCCTGGACTTTGGTCTAGTCCCTGGTAGAAGGAGGCAGGAGGGCGGGGTGACCAGAGGCCCGGGGCTTCTGCATTATCAGTCCAGAGCTGGGGCTCCCCAGGAAGCAGGAAAGACCCGGGTGAACAGGAGGCCTGGGTGAACAGGAGGCCTGCTGTGGTGCAGCTTCCTGACTGAGGAGGTTTCAGAGCCTCGGGGGGCTCCTTCTGTGTAATGGGGAGATCTCAGATTCTTCCTCTGGCCTCCTCCCCAAACACACAAGTTGTGGATTCCCAAATGGTAATTTTTGTGTTTTACATTCATTTGCATGCCTCTTAACTTCAAAAATCCCTGACTGCCTCCCTATTGGAGGAGCTTGCCTCACCTCTCTCCCCAAGGACAGGAGGAAGTGGGACCCAGGGGTGCTCTAAACTCTCGCTACTCAAAGTATGCTCTGCAGACCAGCAGAACCAGACATGCCGATTCCCAGGCCCCATCCCAGACCTTCTAAATCAGAATCTGCATGTTCACAAGATTTCCTGGAAAGTCCCATGCACACTGAAGTTTGAGAAGCCCAGCTTTCAGTGTCTAAAATGTCCTGACCTCAGCAGCCAGCCCGGACAGCCAGTGGCTCTGTGTGTGCATTTATCCCATGCATGTGCCTGCCATCATGTGCTGACTGAACCAGCTGTGTCCCCTTAGATTTGAGAGATGTGTGTCTCCCAAAAACTAAATCTGAGCTTTGCCCTTACTGAGTGGCCAGCCCAGTTTCACAGTGGTAGCTGGCCTCATCGCCATACTAGGGGCACTGGGCTGGATTTCAGCATTCACCTAGGAAATGAATCTTACAGCCCTTCTCAGAAAGCGGCCCCAGCTCTCACCCCTGGGCACACAGAGTTCTCATTTGAACTCTATCTCCAACCCACAGAGTACCAGAGCCTCCCAGAGAGAACCATCCCCCAGGAAGACTACCGCTGCTGGCCATCCTACCACCATGGAAGCTGCCTCCTTTCAGTGTTCAACCTGGCTGAGGCCGTGGACATCTGTGAGAGCCATGCCCAGTGCCGGGCCTTTGTGGTCACCAACCAGACCACCTGGACAGGTGAGCCAGTGGGGAAGAACATCCTGAGGGAGGAGACTGGACTTCCCTGGAAGAGATTGACAGGTAGCGGTCCCCCATCAGAAGCCAGAGATGTTAAGACAAGAAGGCTGAGGTGATGAGGGACACCTCATCAAGTATATATGTCCTCAAGTACAAGTATATATGTCCTCAAGGCAGTGGCATTAGGGAGAGTGGCCCTGCCTCCAGGGAGAGAAACATCCAGTCCTATTACCTCTCACCTCTGCCCCCAGGACGGCAGCTGGTCTTTTTCAAGACGGGATGGAGCCAAGTGGTCCCTGATCCCAGCAAGACCACATATGTGAAGGCCTCTGGCTGACCCGTCTGAGGGATCCGCTGACCAGCTGACCACCCCCGCCAGCTGGGCTTGCCTGTGGAGGGAGTGACTTGCACTAGCGGCACTGCATGTTACCTAGGAGCCCCTGCAGACAAGGCTGACACCCCAGACAGAACAAGGTGACCAGGACAACGTGCAATAATGCCAAACGTTAAAATGTGAGTTTACCAGTCTAGGTATGGGACTGCTGGCTCCAGGGCCAGGAATCATGGGGGCTGACTGCCTCTCCAACCCTCTGGGCTGCCAGCAAGACTCAGGCTGGTCTCCCCATTGAGGGCTCTGCCCCTCACTGGGACGGTTCTGTGGGCAGCCCCATCACTGTGTTTGTAGTGTGAGAATGTAGCCAAAGCCCCTGCTGCTGCTGCTGCTGCTGCACGTGCCACGGCCTGGCGGGGGCTGCGTGGGGACAATCCGTCACGAGTGTTCTCTCAGCCAAGCTCCAGACAGGAGACCTGATGGGGATGCTCTTCCGGGATGTGGGCGATCCCATACCTGGGGAGGCCAGCTCTGGCCACCGGAAGGAGGGCACTCACGGGCCAGCCCAGGGTCGGGGGCAGAGGAGCACACGTGGTATGAGCCAAGACGTGGGTTGAGGAGCAGGTTGCAGTTTGAGCCAGGACCTGGGGTGGGGGTGGGGCCGGGGCCTTTCTGCCTCATTTGCTTTCAGTGAAAGCCGCAAAGCAGCCAAAACCAGCCTCTCCCCCATCCTGGAGTTTGTATATCCAGAAGCTTTTGTACTTCTTGTTCATTAAAATGTTTATTTTTGTAAAAAAAAAAAAGAAATCAATGAATAAAATGACATTTCACGGCAAGGACTTTTCCCAAGCCACAGTTTTCTTGGGCTGACTCCTCACTTTTGTCTTTGGTGTGTGTTTGGCGGGGGGGGGTGTCCTGGGGGATGACGTTTGGAGGAGTGACATCTGCATGGCTAACACTGAAGTCGGCAAAATGTGCTTTCAGATCCTGTTGCCATGGTACCCACCTCCTTCCTCGGCCCTCCACATCCCAACAAAAGACATGAGGGACTCCTTCCCCTGGGGAGGCATTTTAACACACACTGGCTTCAAATATACAAAGCCTTTACCCAAGGGACTGATGTCCTCATGGTGGGACATCGGCCACATCAGGGGACCCCAAGCAACCTCCAGTCGGGTCAGCTTTGACTCTGTACAGGGTTAGACCCGGCATCATCATCACCACTGCCCACCACAAGGTGCTGGGCACTTTTCTTTTCAGAGCCTTTCTCTGAGCAAGAAATATAGCGAAAGTGGAGAGAAAGGAAGGTCTGTGGAAAGACCGGCCCCTCTTCCTGGGTTTTCGGGTGCAGGGTCCAGCACGGGAGGGCACAAGTGTATGGAAGCCCAGAGCAAAAATGAAGACTAAGCATTCTTAGAAAGAGCCCCGGCGTGGATGCATCTTCTAACTTGCAATCTCACCTCTCTCCTATACACCATTCTGTTTCTAGAATCTTCTCAAAGTGCACAAACCTTTCAGGGCTTTCAAAAGAATAAGCAAACTTTAACTCAGAACCTGATTTCTCCTCAACGGATGTGGTTGGTGTAATTTCTCACATATGCGATGTCCCTGTAGTTCTGACTGAGGAGCCAATGTTAGCTCTGGAAACCTCATCATGGATGCCAGTCGGACCCTCAAGGTTGCATCTCACCACCACGCCCATCCACACCCCCCACATTTTGCCTCTGGCTACCTGGGCTCGGTGCTTGTGGGTAGTGGGGAGGGTCAGAGCCTCCACATCACCACGTTGGGCCCGAGGAGGTGCCACAGGGCTGCAGCAGGAAGGTCTGCAGGGTCTTTGCAGTCAAGAGGGAAACAAAGGCGCTGGTTATAGTCAGCAGAAATGCCCGCAGGGGCCAGGAACTGCGTGGTTCAGTGAGGAAAGAGAAGGCTAAGGATGAACCAGGCACTGCCTTCTGGGCTTCTAGAAGTTTCCAGACAAGGGGTTCACTGGCCTGTGGAGAGGGGAGGCTCTGGCCTTGGTGAGGTACGATTATCATTCCAATTTTACAGACCTGAAAACTGAAGCCCAGGTCACAGCTGCTAAGGGATTTGGTGAGCATTCACATCGAGGCCTACCCTCCATGCCTGTCTCAGAGGGGAGAATTGCAGCAAGAGGAATCCAAGTTAGTTAAGGAGCCCTTGCTTACTTTGAGTGTGTAACAAACTAAAATGGAGGTCCAAAGCACATAAAACCTTTTTTGAAAGACTCACTTGCAGGTGGCTAAAGGGATAGTAAACAGCTTCTTCCTCGGTGACTGAGCCTTCCCTCAGAACCTATTTCTGGGGGCAAAAATGGCCAGGCTCAGTCCTGCAGAGGAGAGAGAAGGGCATTTGCAGCTGGGAATGGAGAGGTGATGGAGTGCCCTGAAAGGAAGGGGATAGTGAGTAAAAGCCTCCGGCAAGATCATTCCTCCCCCCAGATAGCTGGCGCTGTACGAGTAGCCACCTGTCTCCCTGGAAAGTGTTCAGTTCCTGGGTACATCTTGTCCCCTTCCTGCGGAAGCCAGAACCATACCCCCTCCCCAAAGGCTACGTTCTTTCTGCTCCACTGCACAGCCAGTGATACCCAGGGCTAGTGCATGACAGAAACGCATTCACCCAACTGAAGCCTCAGGGACGGTGCCACAGGAGGGAAGCTGGAGGTGGGTCCTTTCCAGGGCTGGGGAAGCAGGTAGCAACAGGAGAGGGGCCCTGGTGTCACTGGTCCCCCATGAGGCTCTGGAGAAATTCTAGCAGTCCTGCTTTTTGCTCACTGTGTGATCTGGGCCGTGACAACTCCCTGAGCCTCCTTCTCCTTCTCTGCAAATTTCAGATTAATAATATCAGCTTCACAGGCATGTTATGGGAATTGAATGAAACTATGTACAGAAAGGTCTTAGTGTCAGCAATCAGTAAGCACTTGGAAAATCCTGGCTGGTACTGCCATTGTTGTGCATGAGCTGAGCCCTCCACTTTCATCCACAGCCTGGCCTGGAAGAGTGTCCAGGTGGGCTGGAGAGGACCAAGGCACTGTCCCCCACCCCCGCCCCACCCCATCTCTAGCACCCCAACAGGGAGCACTGCAGTCGCCTGGAGGAGGTGGAGCCCGGCTCTCCGGGTCACTGCCCTGGGAGTTGAGTGTGTGGCAGACAGAAGGAGGAAGAGGATTAACATGAAAGCAGAAAATGGGATTAGGAGGCCTCAGGATAACGTGCCCACCCCCCCCCCCCCATCCATGACAACGGCTTCTTGCTTTGTGTGGCTTCTGGAGCCTGGAGCATATGAGGCTTGGTTGCCCCCTGCTCCCAGGGACAGAGTCAGGCAGACTTGGTGGACTCAGAGCATGAGACTGACTACTCAGTTCTTCTAGGAAGAGGGGCACGGCTGCCTTTACGTGCACTTTCTCATTTAATTCTCATGGCAGCTCCGTGAGACGGGTGATAACCCAGAGAAGTGAGGAGCCGGGATTCAAGCCTAGGTGATTGCTCCTGAAAGCCTGTGTTCCTTCCCCTCTACCCACTGTCTCACACAGGAGCACAGCATCCCCCTGAGCCCAAAAGATCAATAATCCACTCAGACCTCCCACTTCCCTCGGGAAGGATTCCCAAACCCACACTCTGCCTTTGATGGGAAGCCCAAAGGGCAGTTTAAGGAGACCAGGTCCGCCTCTCTAGCATCATCCCATAGAGCGAGGGTGTCCCCAAAGAGCCCAACCTGTTTTAAGGATGCCTTTGAGGTCTGTCATGTGGGACTTTTAATTCCCTTGTTCACCTCTCTGTGAATCCAGGCCAGTGCTCCCCACTTGGGTGGAGACAGTGCTCCATCAATCTCCACTATGTGAAAGGGATGGACCACGATGTGTCTTAACATTAACTCTCAAGCCCTAGAGGATCCTTGATGACCGTGTAGGGGGAAGTTCATTCTCCCACCCCATTCCGTAAACAAGATCAAGCCCCCTTTCAGCCTCCCTTTTTTAGGACTGTGATCCCTTGTCCTCCTGCCCCATCCTACTCAGTCTCCAACATCCTCTCACCTGCTCTCTGCTGGCCTCATTCCAGCTCCAGGATGTTTCTCCTGAGGTGCAGTGACAAGACCTCCCCCGTCTATCATTCAGGGTCCCAACGGGAAATGGAGAGCACAATGAACATAAGATATATTTACAAAGGTGTGGGTACAGGAGAACCCCAAGGGAGAGTGCCATAAGCTGGGGCTCGTATCAGTGGAGCTGTTACCATCTCTACCGGAGGAAAGAGAGTGGGATCTGTTACCAGAACCCAGAAGAACTCAGAAGTCAAGGGACAAAAGGACACAGCTGGGCGGGGTGACCAGGAAGGAGCGAGAAGAACATGTACCCTCACCTCACTCTCCTCCCTCTCTTTTGGAGCTCTCCATTGGTCAAACCCCCCTTGAAGCCAGAAGGAGCTTGATGTAAGCTCTGTAATTGTCAGGCCTGAGACAGAGAACAGGGGGAAAGTGGAGAGAGTGGATCAGGAGGGGCAAAAGGGACACACCCAGCACACTGCCTCACTTCACATCTGAGCTTTCGTATGGTGTGAGGGGAAGGCAAGAGAAGACTTTTCTTTTTTGTTCCCAGTTCCATTCTTAGATATTCAGCTATTTGTTGTTCTGTTGGATGAGGGAATACGTTGGGCCCAAACCTTCAGGGAGTCCTCCCCAGTGTGCAGTCTCATCAGGGGCGCCATCCTCCCAGGGAGACAAAACTTGGTTCTGGGAGATGAAAAAAATCTTAGCTATCCCAATGCTTTGTAAGCCTCCAAAGGGCCACAATACATAAACAGATATACAGTACATCCATGCTATTAAAATGTCACAGGGGTGGTGGCAATTAGAAAAAAGGTATCCACAAGAGGACTTGGTTGGGGAGGGGGCGATAATGAAATATAGGTTAAGAAGCACGGGATTATAGGGACCCAAAACGCTTTCTTGGGCTGTCACTGAGAGCTTTGAATCTGTCACCCTCAAAAGTACAGTTTATACTATTATACTCTAAACTGACACATACGTTTCTATGTACTCTCTGTGAAGTTTATAATAAAAACAATTAAAGTGCAGTTTGAACTATTTTCCGCTTAATGCTTTACTCAACCTACCCTTGCCCCCAGTGAACATCTCAGGTCGCTCACGGACCTCCTACACCTCCCCACAGCTTACAGCCTTGGGTTGGTATTTGCCTACACGGAAGAGCTCAGGGTCATTGGCAAGCCAGGGAATTTCAAGGTACACTTGCTCTTCTCTCAACAGCTCAAGCCACAAAATATTTCTTGAGTGCTAGTCACCGCAATGAAACCGAAATATCAGACATGTCCCCTGCCTTTCAGGAGCTCACAATGTCACTAGAGATGTCACAAAGGTGGACAAATTCAACAAGACAATATATGAACTGTCACTATAGGGCGATGAGGCCGATTTCCACATGTGGCTTGTGAAAGCAAAGGGCTTGATGGTCACATCTCAAGTCATTAAGGGCCCGTTAACCTGGTCCCCCAGGAGCATCAATTCTCCACCAGGAGCCCCACTGTTAACTCTTTTCCATCCAGAGAAAGTCTTGTTTATCCTTACTTGGTATTTCCTGTCTCTAAGCCAGTTCCCTATTGTCACCAGACATTCTCCCCATTCCCATGGCGACTCAACAGGTTTTGGTGTGGAGCCGGTCAGAGGCTTCATGAAAGTGTAAATAGAGTGTGTCTACTGTTTCCCCCCTTATCCATACACTTATTTGGCCCTTCAAAGAGCTCTAGTAGATTAGGGAGGCAGGATTTCTCCTTACCAAAGACAGGCTGCCTTTCCACAGGAGGTGGAGTTTGCTCAAGTGCTCCATAATCCTGCCCTGAGAGATTCTGCTGACTTGCCTGGCATGGAAACAAAACTTGTGGGCCATTTCCCAGAAGCCCCTGTGGTGCCCTCCAGTTCTTCAGCACAGATGTCAATCTCAAGAAAATGCTCTTTGTCCTGCCCTTCTATAATATCAATCTTCTTATTTATTTGGGGAAAGACATGTAAGCAAAATAAAAATGAAATACGCAGCATGCTTTGCTTTCTATTGCTTGGAGATTTAAGGCACTGTTATTCATCCACACTTGTCCAGAAGATAGAAGTGAGGTTATCTGTATTATATTTCATTTAATGGCATATCACCTTGTTTACCCCTCTCTTTAGGTTGTTTATAGGATATAGATTACCTTTAAATGCTCTGGTCTTGTTTAGTCATTTTTTTCCTTTCACGTCAATAAAAAATTTTAAAGGCATCCATGGTTCTAAGAAATGACTATGGTACTTAGGGAACAAAAGTGCTTTAATCGGGAAAGACACTTTCTCTCCTATCTTGGCCTCCCGTCTCTTTGAACTCGGCTCTGACGCCACGTGGAGTTTTCTAACTCCATCGTTGAGCTATGCGGCATTTTGTAGTTATTAAGAGCAAATGAGTTTCTTCTTTAAACATGGGCCTCTGCTTAGCACATTTACTCCTATTTGACTTGGGTCTCAAGATAGTGCTATTACCGGAATGGACTTCACATGCTGAAATTTTTTTTTAAATTACCCCCAATCCTATCACATAGGCTGAAATGACCGTTTTTTTTCCTCTGGCCTCTCCAACAATTTGCTGAGATGAAGAGATTTATACAAGGTACTTTCCGGTTAGGAATTTACAGGTTAACTCTTTAATGTACAAGTCATTACATAACCCATTCATGCTACTTCTGAAAATATATTCTGAGCAAAAAATTCAAAATATGAAAAGTCTCAAATGCACATAGATGTTCCTTGCAACATTATTTAGAATTTTAAAAATGAGGATTATATAGCAATATGATAAAATATGTAAATTATAGTGTTAAATGTAAAAAGGAGTATGCAAACCCATGTATGGAACTATGTAAAAATGTATGTGAATAACGACTAGAAGGAATAAATACACACAACTAGTAATTTTGCAAGGTAGATAAACTAATTAGTATTTTTTTTAACTTTCTAAATTTGTGTTGTATGTTGTGGTGATGCTTGATTAATAAAAAATGATTTTAATTAGATAATTGTTTCAAGTAGCTCAATCTTTTTACCTAAAGTGGGAACAAAATCTCACTCCTATTTTGTTCTATAACCTTCATTTAAATTGGACTTTTGGAAAGTCAGCCCCACTAACACCCTGATCCATAAAAAGTGTTTGATGGCTTGATACAGGAGTTGAAATCACAAATGACTACAGGAGCCAGCAGGGACGGGAGCCGTGGTGCCTGACGCCATCTGGAGAACTTAGGCCTGAGTGCACAAGTATTTCAAGGGAATCAGAGCTTTTCTGTGTTTCTCCCGATTTGTGCATTTTGGCCACTAATTCAAATTCAAAAATAAAGACATTTGTGGGCCAAATAGAACATGTCTACAAGCTGGATTCAGCCAGCTGGCAGCCAGTCTGTGACCTGTAGCATAAACCCATGTCTGAAGTTACAGCCAAGTGCCTGATTTCTGAGTACTCAGGCAACAGAACCTTCCCCATGTTCCGCCGTTCACTCTTCCTCAGTGAACCCTGCGCCACTTCCGGCTGTTTGATGAGGGCAATGAAGGATATTAGGCCTCAGAATTAGGAGAATCTGTCCCTAGTTGGAAGCATTTCTCTTGCCGGAATATGAAAGCTGGCGACATTTTTAATATTAATTTGTTTCTCCATCTGTCACTTACATTTAGTGTGGCTGTGAGGAATGGATTTGATGCTGCTCAACTATGCCCAATTTCATCTTTGAGCCCCTTCACAGTTGTCAGATGGGGTGAGCCAGGCCCAGGCTCTGTTTCCAGCTTGTCATCAATCAGACTTGAGTGGTCAATGTGTTTGTCACTGTTTCTTCCAATACCACTGCCCTCACACCAGTTACCAGCTTCAGAGGACTGACCTCAAGATGTAGCCATCTCTTCTGCTCTATCTCCACTCTCTCTGTCTCCTTCTCCCTCTCATCCCTGGGCGCTCCTTTGGACCATGACCACCACTAAGCGGTCCTACCTGCTTCCACACTGGCATCTGCTTCTGATCTCTCAGGAAGGGGCCCAGGCAACCTTTACTTCTGGAAAATGACCATTTTCCCTGAAGTGACCCCACTGGCTTTGCCACACAGATTGTCCCTGTTCTTAGGTCCCTCGATATTTGACCCTGGACTTGCAGCAGGGGGCAGCAGACATTCCAGAACTGACTGTCGTTCCCAGTCCCTGCTACACCATGGACCATCTGGCCCCACAAGATCAAAGTGATGTCCCTGCTGCCTGGAGCCATGGCACACTGCACCAGCAGGATTTCCTAGGAGCTTGTTCATTGATCAATTAATTAACCACCCATCAATAAACAAATGAGTTGAGGCTCCCCAAGTAGCCAGCTTTGGCTTCTACATAGCGAACTGCCCCTTCTTTCCCTATCCAGGACCTATTGTGGTTAAAAACGCCTCCGACTAGTTCTTGGCTTATTTGGGGCACTGCAGATGCTGCCAGATGTTTACTTTTAATGTGAGGAAAATTACACTGCTCTTGTGGTTGGGGGGAAGGATGGGGGAACTCAGGGGTGTGGGTGGGGCTGGCGAGCCCCTCCACAGCCCAGTCACTGGGGGTCCTTCCCTCTCCCCTCCAGATGTGGCCCAGCCCCCACCCCATTTTGCCAAGTCAGCAGATCCAGACTATTCCAAGCATGGGGGACCCTGCAGGCTCCAGAGCCCGGGAGGCGGCACACATGGCCCACCATGTGGGGCACACGTGTATAACTCTGAGGTCATCCCTGGGTTCCACCAGCCCTCACAGCACTCTTGGAATGGGACTCCTCACCCAGAGTCCTCTTCTCGCCTTGGCTCCCTTTTGAAACAGCTTCCTCCTTGAAAGACCAAAAGGCAGAATTCCTTTTTGAATGATTTAGACTTTCTGAAAATGACGCTTTTGGCAGTTATGGCCTTGGTAGGACTCCAAGACTAACCTTGGAACCCCACAAAGCCTGATCCATTTTGCAGCTACAACCCTGTTGCCTGATTCCATCACAGGTTGCAGTCAAGTAGGATTTGCAGGATCTTGTGTTCCCAAGGGGAGCTGAGGCTGATGGCAGAGGCCAGTGCCAATACAGGTCCTTCCCACCAGGGTCCAAAGTCTTCCAAAGACATGGCAGGCAATTACCTACCATCCACACTCTTTGAAGAAAAGTTCCTGATCCCACATCACCTGGAGCCACTATCATCTCTACTGCTAGACAAGGAAGGATAGCCTACTCATTTGTCCATCCATCAACCTGCCCAGTCCATTCTCCTTCTCCCTTCTGCTCTCTTGGGCTTTAATAACCTAGAGGCTAAAAATATCTTCTCTTTTCTTTCTTTCCTTTTCTTTTTTTGCTGAGGAAGATTCACCCTGAGCTAATATCTGTGCCAGCTTTCCTCTGTTTTGTGTGGGGGTTGCTGCCACAGCATGGCTGATGAGTGGTATAGGTCTGCAACCAGGATCTAAAACCACAAACCTAGGCCACCAAAGCAGAGCATGCCGAACTTAACTGCCGAACTTAACCACTACACCACAAGGCCAGCCCCTTCTCTTTTCTTTTTTCTTTGTGGTGCTGAGAAAGCAGGACCAAAAAGCAGAAGTTCATAACCAGCCCATACTCCCAAACAGAATTGGATGTGGAAGGAGGGAGTGGTGAGCAGCTGCTCCCAGCCCAGCCCAGACAGGCTGGAGGAGCCTTGCAGAGGAGAGGCCCAGGGGTAGAGCCACACGTATTTATTTAGGACTTATGATGGGACATCATACAAGTAGTAATATGACTGAGTTGGCTGCAGCCCACATGTTGGATTCCTCTTAGAATTCCTGGGAACTATACCGCTCTCATTTCTGAGCCGTTTATCCCGAACTCAGCAATGATTGAGAGCTAGTAGGAGGAAGGGAGACTGCCTTGAAGGCTTTCTCAAGAACTTGTTTTTCCAGGAATAAATGGGAGGCAGAAATCACAAAGTGTTTTTTCAATATGAAACTGTGAGCTTATCCAGTTCATCCCTGTATCCAGCTCCCTCCAATCCCCATCCTTCACCATCTCCATCGGCTGCGCCAATCCGCAGTATATAATTATTGACTTAGAAACAGAATTACTCCCAATCCGGTGCTCAACCCTCCTTCTCCTCTCCCCATGGCTACTCTGGGGCAGGGCTAAAGCAGAGGTGATCTTCACCACCACCTCCTCCAGGAAGCCCCTCTTTCTTTTTCCTCAAAGACTCCCACCACCCAAGGGGCATACTTTCCTTTCCTGCTTGTCTCACAGTGTCTCTGACCCTTAAGAGAAGGTAGATCCATCAATTAACTATTTATTTGTATGCATTTTCCATTTTCCAATTTGTTTAACAACATTACCATCAGGTGTCTCCCCCTGAAAACTTTAAGGAGCCCAAAGGAGGGGACACAAGGGAAGAAGGGCCTGGGGACACACAGGCAGGACTGGGGGATGTGTGGGACTGGTGGCCCACTCCTGAAGGTGCCCAGGAGTGAGGTTATCCCAGCATTCTTCAGAAAAGGAACAGGAAGTATCTAAAGGTTTGACTGAGACTGTGGCCTTAACTCAACTCTTCTCCCGTGGGTCTGTTGATCTCAGGCCAGGGAGAGGTCACTGGAGACAACAGAAATGTTGCTGGGGCTTTGGACAGAGTACAGGTCACCAAGGAGGCTCTTTGGTCTAGTGGTTACAAACTTGAGCTCTGAAGTCAAGCACCCTGGTTCTGAATCTTTGCTCCATAAATTATGCCCTGTGGGACCTTACACAGCTCCTTTGGTATCATTTAGTGTTTGTTTCTTCATCTGTGAAAGGGGATGTAATAGTGCTCACCTTATATGGTAGTTGTGAGGCGTACGTAGAGTAATGTTGGTAAATCACTGAGCTTGTCACATCTTAAGTCCTCAATAAACAATAGCTATTATTATCATTATTGTCTTTTTCTATTGGGTTCCAGACCTGACCCTCTTCAAGAGGTCCTGAGGGAAGATGATCATCTCTCCCGGGGTCAGGGGGTCAGGGGCCCATCCGGGCTACCCTAGCTCTGCATTCAGCCAGATGTGGCTCAGTACATGCAGCAGATGAGACAGGCTGGGAGGGCTGGGACTGAACAGGACCACCCATCAGGCTGGGGAAGGTGCTGGCAGGACGGCCTCCGCTGCAGCTGCTAGGCAGCCGTCCAGGGTGACAGGCAGAATGCAGTGTGCAAGGGTGTGGAAACAGACAACAGGTGGCAGCTCAGCAACAGTCGGCGGCTGGAGCGGGGAGTGGCAGATATTCCAGCATTTGGTAACAGGGTGTTCCTACCAGCAGGTGGGCCACAGCAATGGGCAATTCCAGGGGGGTATTCCAAAGTCCAAGCAGGCATGCAGCATAGGGAGAGTCTGTCAGCAGATCCCTAAAGCGTAGACCTGGAGGGAGAGGCCAGAGGGAGCAAAGCAGGGCCCCAGGCCTAGAAGGACAGACAGGTTGTCAAGACAAGGCTGCAGGACCAGGACGCAAGGGAGAATTAGCATTGCCAGAACACAGCCTCCAGCCTGCAGGAGGGGAGAAGGCCTGCATGGGTTGACAGTGGGGCAGGTCCTGATGTGGTCCAGCCTGACCCTCGAGCCCTGGGCCTAGGCCAGGCTAATCGCCACGGCAATCAGGGTAGGCCTGAGACTGTGCTGTGCCCACTCTGAGGGTTCAGAAGAGGGAAACTGGAGGTCATCGTGGGGTCCCTTGTCTCTCTCTCTCTGTCAGTCACACTCACACAGACACACACACACATACATTCTCTCCAGCTACCACTCCAGTATATCTGATTCTTGCCCTTTTGTCTGTTTTTGCCTCCCCTAGATCCTACCTGCTGATAAGGAGAACCAAAATAGGTAGGATCAAGTTTTTTTAAATGAAAGGCCTAGTCCATCAGGGCCTAGCAGCTCCCCTGACAGTCATCTGGCAAGTGACTTATCACTAAGCTTCTGCTCTGCGCCCCAGTGGAAGGAGCATGCCACAGTGATGAACAGTTGGACAGAGCTGTATCCCAGTTAAGGAAGGAAGGTGAGGGTCCCCATAGGCCCTGACTTGTGTTTGGCTCCTGTGCGCGTCTTTCTTAGGCTCGGCTAACAACTCCCACATAAACTCTGTTCTGGATCCAGGTCTTGCCAGTGACCCTGAAGACTGTGTCTGGGAGACCAAGTTACCTTGGGAGCCAGGCTCAAGATTCTTCTATGCTAGACCCACATCCTTACAGACATGGAACCCTAACCCATACTCATCTATGTAGGCCGTTAAGCCTCACACTTGCACATCTACATTAGCCCCTAAGCTTTACACACACACACATATTTATATTGTTTCTCAACTCACGCACATATGCTTAGTCACCGGCCTCCAAAGCATAAGGGCATAAGCAATGACAGTGGGCACCACATCAGGGGACCCCATAAGGGCAGAAAGCAGTCATTAGAGCATCCCCCTCCCTCCCTCCCCCCCCAGCCCCTGGATATGTCAGCCACACTGTCCCTTTACCTGCCCTGGCTGGGCCTCCTCTTCCTCCTTAGCAACGTGATCTGAGGAGCTAGCGCCCTGGACTTGGTGGGAGCAGGCCAGGCTGCCTTCTCAGTTTGCTCTCGGCTTTAGAATACGGTTCCTGGTGTGCATAACATTCAGATCCACCTGGAGCTGAGCTCTGTAGACTCCATCTGGAGCCAGACTCACAGGACCTTTCCTCCCCTCCAGGGCTTCCTGGATTCATAAAAGGCAGCTGACCGATGATATCAGTCAGAGGAAATGTAACAGAGAGAAGAGGTTCCATAGGTGATGGAAGAGCTAAGAAGCCACACGGGGATGATAAGCCACTCTAGACATGAGCAACAGCAGGAAGCCACTTCTGCCCTATGGCTGAAGGGAGAAAGGAAAGAGAAAAAGTGGGGTTACCAGAGTCCAAAGCCAGAGTCCAAAGTGGAAATTGCAACCACAGAGACAGGGGTTATCTGATGTGAGCTCCAGGCATGAAGAGATCCAGATTCTGCCAAAGACACCATAGGAAGCAGAGAGAAATACTCCAACTTCTCCCTTCCTACCACCTTCTAATCTTCTGCCAGGGCCCCCGACTGGGTGATCTTAACTGGAAGCCAAAGGGCAAAGAGACTGGGAAACATCCCTGCAGAGCAGACCGGGCAGGTCAAGGAACCAGCCTGAGAGCAAACAGGCAACTCACCAGCACCAGCCCAGAAGGACAACCCACGGGACCTTGGATGGGCCAGTTGCAAGACTGTCCCCATTTCAGAGAAATGCTAGAACTAGAACCCCAGGGAGCAGCATCCTCTCAGCCTCACAAAGGTGGAAAAGGGTCAGCTGCCTCTGATGCCCTGCTAATGTGCAGAATCAGAAAGTTCTTTTGCACTCTCATCACAGAAGGAAGATAGCCCTGAAGGAATGGGAGCATTGCTTGTAAAGATGTGGTGCCCTCCCCCGGGGACTGTCTGGCTTTGTGACCCAGTTAGGGGCTGCACTGTTTCTAAGCACTGGGGGCCCTGTGAACCATTTTCTACACTGAAAAAAGGCAGGCCCAGTGCCTCGGGGAATGGGAACAGGAGGAAGGCATTGTCCAGGCCGTCAGGGCACCAAGCATACTCCTTAGAGGGGACCAGAGAGCCCCCTCCCCCTATCCTCCCATCCCCTACCCCAACTCAGGCCACATTTGGCCCAGCTTCTTTCAGGCCTCTTCTAGGGCCTCACCAAAGATCTTCGGCCTGAGCTGGACCTTAGGCACATGCGCCTCCACATCCGCCTTTGCCCTCTGCCCTCACCCCGGAAGCCAGTAGTGGTATGGGAAGCCCCTCCCTACAAGGCCTTCAGCACAAGGGTCCTGGGAGTAAGGGTAAGGGAGGAGAGAGGGTGGGGAGAGGAAAAAGACATTTCTAAGATTTCTGGGAGCTTTTCTGGCCCCAGAGAAGGAAGGCTTTGCTCAGCATGGGTTGCGAGTCTGAATATGAGCCCAAGACAACATGCAAAATGGGAGGGTCCTCCCCACCCCACCTCAGCTCTGCCTCAGCAATCACAGCCTAACTTCTGCTCAGACATTTACTAGCTTCAGTGGTTCAAGTAAGTCTCGTGTCCTCAGCTGGTCTGCGAATTCTCCACGGGCAGGAATCCCATCTGCATAGCACAGAGTCCAGCACATGTCCCACCCCTCACCTCGCTGCACGAATCTTTCACAATGGGTCCTATGCAGGACCAGCTACCTAATTTGCAAGCCCCAGTGCAAAATGAAAATAGAGTGTTTCTTGTTTAAAAATATCAAAATTTCAAGATGGTGACCACAGAGCATTGAACCAAGTGCAGGACCCTCCTGCATGGGGACCTGTGTGACTGCACTGGTTGCACACCCATGGGGCTGGCCCTGGTCCCATATGGTGTGAGTGGTAGCTTGCCTCCAAGATGCCACCATCCATTCCTTACCTCCTGTGCCCACATGCCACTCCCACCTGAAGAAGTGGGGTCTAATTCCCTTCCCTTAAACCTGGACTTAACCAATAGAACACAATGGAGGGGCCAGCCTTGTGGCCCCTCCGCTTCTGCAGCCCAGGGTTTTGCCGGTTCAGGATCCTGGGCGCAGACATGGCAGTGCTCATCGGGCCACGCTGAGGCGGCGTCCCCCATGCCACAACTAGAAGGACCCACAACTAAAATATACAACTATGTACTGGGGGGATTTGGGGAGAAAAAGCAGGGGGAAAAAAAAAGATCGGCAACGGTTGTTAGCTCAGGTGCCAATCTTTAAAAAGAAAATAGAAAAGAACACAATAGAAATGACATTCTTGTACCTCCAAGACTAGGTCATAAGAAGCCTTACAAGTTCTGCCTGGGCCTCTTGAACACTTGATCTTAGGATACTGTCTCTCAGAACCCAGTCATCATGCTGTGAGAAACCCAAGCCTCATGGAGAAACCAAGGGTAAGTCAATGGCCCCTGGCTAAGCCCCAGGCAGACAGCCAGCGTCAACTGCCAGTCCTGCGGGTGCACCTCCTTGATCACCCAGTCCCACTGAGCCTTCCCAGGACTGCAGCCCCAGAGACCTCTGACCGAGACCATGGGAGAAACCCCAAGTGGAAACCACTCAGCTGAGCCCTGTCAACCCGCAGAACCATGAAAAATAGTCAGAAATCGTTGTTTTAAACCACTAAGTTTTGTGGTGGCCTGTCATACAATAGACAACTGGGACATGTTCCAAGGAGTGGTGTTCACTTGGAATCCAATGTGAATGGCCTAGATTGTGTGTCAGGACAGTACTGGCTGAGCACACAGTAGGCGCTCAAGAAAGGCTGACCACCATTCCTGACCACTGGTATGTTGGCACTAGACACGTGGACCCCCCCTGAGTCAGGACATGCCCTCCCATCGGCGGATGTCCTTTGTGATGAAATATTTGCCATGTTGTTTCAACCTGACCTATTCCTGGCTGATGAGGATGCAGCTACTACTATCTCCAGAGATTCATGACTACTTCCTCCCACTCCATTCCTACCCTTTCTATCTCAGGAAATGAAAAGCAATTTTTCCCCAGGGCCTGTTTACCCATAGCCTCCAAAACCAATCTCACAACCAGTTTCGATTTCTCTCTCCACTGTAATAATAATACAGATGCTGCACCTGCCCCTAGATTCCATTTTCTGGTCTTGAGTGTGTTCATTTGTTCCTCCAGGATCTTTAATCATCTGATTAAATTTCATGCTTCAAATGAAAAGTTCTGAAAATGGAAGATTATCAGACTTTGTAACTTTCATCAGCCCTCTTCTCTGCTTAGCGGTGTTTTGCAACCCCTGTTCTTTCTCCTCACTCCTGCCTCCCAGATGTCCTCTTGTGCCCTCTAAATTCCTCTCCCATTTGTTAGTCACACTGTCCTCTCCCCTGAAACCCCCAACATGGGCAGCAGCTAGAGAAGGATATTGAGTCAGTGTGCAGCCCAAGGCTGACAAATGGTGTAGTTTGGCCAGGGATGGGATTCCTTCTGTGTTGACTGGACAAGGAGGGCTCTGAGATCCCAGGCTGACGTGATTCTCCCTCCCCACAATGCTCCTGACCACATGGCCCCACTCCTTATAACACCAGCTCCCCCAAAACCCACCCCTCCCTGAAGTGAGCAGACAGTGCCAGCAAAACCAAGTGACCAAAGACCCCAGGCACTGAGGCTGGGATGTGGAACCACAGGTGGGACCAAAGCCTGAGTCTCCCACCGACCGCCCCGCTGTCCCTTGGGAAAATGAAAGCATGCAGTGGGACCCAGGTTATGCCTAGTCTGCACAGCCTGATTCTTATTTTCATTTTGTGAACTTATAAATTGCCACTTTAGAGATCTTGTTTGCAAGACAGGTCCCCAAGCAATTCTCATTTACTGCATTACTTGCGAGTAGCATGCTCAGCTACCAGGCGGGTGGTGGTCTTAAGGTCAACAACTATAATGCAGCAGGAAACATTTTGGAGGTAATGACCAATTTTTACCCCCCCCAGGAGCTCCCTTCTGTCCTCCCACCCCCAATCCCCACCCCACCCCCAACTCAGATTCAGGCAGCTAGGCTGTTCTGTGCTTTCTGCCTCAAGCGAAGGATGTCATTGGGAGAAAAAGGAAAATACAAGCTTTGATGTCTGGGCAAGATTAAAATATTTAGGAGAAACATCTTGAGTGAGAGCAGGGCTTCTCTCCAGCCTTCCTCTACATTCCCCAAAAATAAACAGTCAAGATTCCTCTGAAATGGTGAGGGGAAGAGAGAGGGAGGGAAGGTGATTAGAACAGAGAGGCTGGTGGGCCCCCGACCTGAAGGGCCCACGCAGATGGGATGAAGAACATACCAGCAAAGGGTCTTTGTGAGGGATGCTGCTGGCACCCAGAACTCCCAGCACTGACCATCCCCAGCACCCACGGACACCAAGGCTGACTTTCCTGATGGACCCACCAGTAGCTCTTCTTTCCAGCCAGCATACTTTGCTCTCTCCCCAGCCAAATTACTCTCACCCAGACCTACAATGTCGCAGAACACCTGAATCCTCAAGAAAAGGAGGTTGGGCCTTCAACTCCCACTACCATCACCATCGCACATACACCTACTATGAGGCAGCTCAAAACCTCCCTCAGCACCCATGAACGAGCTAGAAGAGAGTTAAACCTAAGTCAGTTACAACACACACTGAGCAGACTGAGCGCATGCTAGATGGCAGGCATCTAAGTACAGCTTGTCACACCTTATCCTAGTGATAGAACTTCCTTGCTCCCACCCTTAAAATCCAGACTCAGACTTAGCCGCCCTGCCAAGCCTCCCCTTCCAGCACTGCTCAACTAGAGCAGTTACTCTCTCCTCTGTCTTACGTCTGCAACCTTTCCTCCCTTCTGTCATTCCACTATTCCACTGCACTCTAATTATTTACTAACAAGTCTATATCTGTTATTGCACTGGGGCATCTTGGGATCAGAGCCTGTCTTACTCATTTCTGCATGCCTTGTCATTGGCACATAATAGATACTAAATTAATGTTTGTACAGTTAAATTGAATTGTCTACCCAATTCTCTTTTTAAAATTAAAAACAGAATTTCTTATGAAAGCAGCTCCAGAGCAAAGAAGATAGTCGTAAAGAGCAAGCAATTAAGAAAAACACATTTTGGTAAATTACCATCAGGTTTCACCTGGTCCTAATCACTGCTTAATTTTTCCCTAGAACAGCTGCTCTGAGCCTTCGCACCTGGCTTCTTCTCACCTTCACCCCACTCCTTGAGCCCCAGTCTTACCCCTGAGACCCCCATTCTGAACACTGGCCAGAATCTCACTTCTCATCTTAATGAGAAGAATAGGAATGTGTGATATGAACTTCCTCAATTTCCCATCGCTCTGCCTCACATTCTCTCTAAAATGACCGGCAAGAGTTGTGAGAGAAGGGGAGAGCCTCATACACCGCCTGGATGAGATTGATAAAATCTCAACTAGAGTGCAATTTGGTGACATGTATCAAATTTTAAATGTGCAAAATCTTTGGCCTAGCTGTTCAACTTCTAAAATTTTGTTCTACAGAAAGAACTGGACAAGCGCATCAAGAAATCCACGAAGATGTTCTTTGCAGTGTTGTTTATAAAACACACCCTCCTAGCCTTGTTTTTATGCCGTCTTTGCTTTCTGGGTTTCAGCTACTCTGGCCTTCTTTCACTTTCTCTTTCTTCACCCTCTTTCTCTAATATCCAAAAAGTTCCCACCTCCCACCCTAAGTCTTCTCCGTGTCTCTTACCCCATGCAATTTCTTCAACCTAGCTCAGACCCTCCGTAAGCCACCTAGAGACTATCAAGCCAGCCGCCTTGAAGACAGAGCATCCTTGGGAAGGGCCACTCCAGGGGCAAGGAATGAGCAGCTTATGGTGGGCTTGCTGACTTCTGGCCCCTGAGTCTCTCTGACGCCCATCCTGCCTGTACCCACTCTGCCTTCGCACGAGCAAAATCCTTCTCTCCTGAGTTCGTCTGAAACAGACTGGAATTTTTCACAAGGGACTTTACTTCTTTTTGGTTTTTTTAAGGAGAAAGGAGACAAATGCAGCATATATGAAGCATTTTAAAAAATGAGTTTGCATGTTTCCTCTCTTAAAATAATGACCACCTGGCAAGATATCTCTTCCCTGGTAAAGCTCACTGAACTCCTCAGCCCCGGCTCCCTATCCTTCAGTTCCGTGTGCAGCTGCACAGCATAGCCCACTTCTCCTTTCCATTGAAACAAGTGGGTTGACAAGCTGGACCTTGGATGAACAATGGAAATTACATCTTTCTTTGTGATTATTGTTCCAAGTAGTACTATACTTTATTGTAAATTTTTATTTTTGAAAAAGTGATTCCTTAACATGTTTAAAATATTTTACAACCATATGAAAACATGTGCAGTGAAAAAACTTGCTCCCTCTCATCCCTAACCCAGGCACCCAGCTCCCTTCCCCAGAGGCAAGCACTGTCCCCTGGCTGGCATAAATGGAGATGCACACGCAGTGGAACACTCTACCCTGTTCTCCTCCTTGCCTTTTTCGCTTAATATATCTTAGAGACTGTTCCAAAACATACACATAAATAGGCCTTATTCTTCTTATCAGCTTTATGGATGTACCACATTCATACACCAAGGCCCTCATTAATGGATATTTAGCTTGTTTCCAACCTTTTGCTATTATGAACATGCTGCAATAAATATCTGTGTGTATCCCTTTGTACATCTGTTAGAAAAATGCTAGCAATGGAGTTTCTGGGTCAAAGCAAATCTGTATTTAAAATTTTGATAGGTATTGCTGAATTGCCTCCAAAATGGTTGTTCCAGCTCACACTTCCACCAACAATATGCAAGAGGGTTGGTTTCCTCCCAGTTTTGCCAATCATCCACCAAACTTTTTTATCTTTGTCAGTCTGACACATAAAGAATGATGTTTTGGTGTGGTTTTTATTTGAATTTCTTTCAGAATAGGTGACATTGAGCAAGAAGTGTAGCGTAATGCCAGAGAGGACAAACTCCAGTCCCTGATTCCTTAGGTTCAAATCCCAACCCAACCACTTATTAGTCGGATGACTTTGGGTAATTTACTTAACCTTTCTATGTTTTGGGGTCCTCATCAGTAAAATGGGTATCATAACAATAGTGCATTCCTCATACAGCTATTGTGAAAATTAAATGCATAAAGATAAAGCTGTATGTGTTAATTATCATTATTAAATTTTGATATGTTTAATGATCATTGTATTTTTTTTTCCTGTGAGCTATCTCTTCATGTCCTTTACCCATTTTTCCATTGCTTGGTAATTTTTCTTTCTGAAATATAAAAGATCTTTATATATATTTAGGAAATTAATCCTCTGTCATTTGTATAGCAAATATTTTCCCCAGTTTGTCCTTGTCTTTTGACTTTATTCGTGGCATTTTTGCCAAGAAGAAATTTTACATTTTTATGTAGTTAAATATATCAACCTTTCCTCTTATGACTTTTGGACAATAAGCTATGCTCCAGAAACCCCACTCTTCTTCAAGTATGAATGAATAGAAACTTCAGCCACTTCCTATTTTCACTCCCTGCCTTTTCTCACCTCGCTCCCTCCCTGTCCTGTGAATCAGTAAATGTCATTTCCTAATACCTCCTCAGTGGCTTTTTCACAACCAATCTCTCCCCACTCCCATCTAAAGTCTCTCAAGGGTAACTCCAATCAGGGCACTTTCCTGCTCAAGAGTGTTCAATAACCCCCCATCACCTACTGAACAAAGAGCAAGCTTCTCATTAGTAGCGTCTGCCTAGACGACACCAACTTACTTTGCCAGCTTGTGATTCCCCTAAGTGTCTCCTATCCTCCAGTCCAACTCTACTTTTCAATGTTTCCCTAAACAGTCTTTCTCTCCTTACTGATTTTCCTCACACTATTTCATCTACCTATAAAGCCTTCTGCCCATCTCTGCCTCCCCAAATTCTCATCTTTCAAGACTCATCCCAAACAGCCCCCTCTCCATGAAGTCTCCTCCAGTCCCCAGCAACCAGATGTGAGCTCTTCTCCCCTCGCACACTCAAAGCATCTTGTTTGTCCTTTTCCTGAAACAGGCATCTCAATCTACCTTCAATACACCACCAAGAACTCTAGGAAAAACATGAGCTGTGTTTCATGCATCTCTACATCTGCCACAGTTCCTTAACCTTTTGTTGAAATAAATTGTAGACACAAGTAATCAGATTGATGGAGGCGGGGGGATTACGAGGGAGTTACTGCTCTCTGGCTACCACCACATCCAGACAGCCGGGCTGGAGGCTTCAGGAGCTGCCTTCCCCCGCTGTGTCAGCTGGTGAATATTGGTTAACCTTCTGTCAGTTGAAAGTGAATGAATACCAAACTTTAGACAAAAAAGGGACTTGTTGGGTGGAGGAGCAGGTCTCTCTCTTCCCTCTCTCCAGCCCTCAGCCTCCCTTCCTGTGTATTGGCTCCATGGTCAGAGAGGCTGTCCCTTGTGGAGGCAAGATGGTGGCAACAGTTCTAGTGGTCAATTGTACTCACATATCAACTCGAATTCAAGTCCAGAGGGGAAGGGCATCTGCCTCCCTCCTAGCAGCCCCAACAAAGTTCTCATTGCCTTTCTCTGTCTCTTACTGGGTTAGATAGCCACCCTTGAGCCAATCACTATGACCATGGGAACGTGTTGCTCTGATCGATAGGGCCTGAGCACATATCCACTCTCAGAGCCAAGGACTGAGTGGATTCTCTGAACACAGGGGTGCAGCATACGACCCGAAGTCGTTCCACAGAAGGAAATTGACATATGGTTACCCAAAGAAGGAAGAACAGATGCTGTTGACCAAAACCACCAAATATTCACCGCACAGAATGCAGAACACTGCTGCCCTCCTGGCAGAGGGGGATGGGCCTGAAGGCCCAACCCTGAGCTATTTCTCTCCTGCCTGCCACTCTCCCCTGCCCTGGAGGCAATGGCTCCAGCTTCCAAACACAACATGGTCCCCCAAGGTTTGTGGCTCAGCCGCAGGACCAGTGCGAACAGATCCTAACCAAACCCCAGACCAGGCAATGGCTGGCGTGGTCCAGCCGGCTCCAAGTTATTAGAACCAGGAGTCCCAGCCCCAGTCCCAAGAGTTGTAGGATTGTTTATCTTTGTTGGGGAAAAACTTCAGCCAGAGCCATAAATCACTGCCCAGCTGGATGGCTTCGCTGAAATGTTTGTTTAAACAATGAAATCTCCTGATGGACTGAAAATATAGGATAGATCACCCTGTCCTTTTCAGGCCTAGTCTTGCAGGCTGGAGCCTGGGGCCTGCAAGGGGGACTCCCCACCCCCACTCCCCATCCCTCCCACCCCCAATATCAGCACTAAAGAATGAAGCCACAGCATAGCTAATCTGAAACAGCAGATAATGCAAAAGCCATGTCTATCAATCTTTGAAATGCAATCTCTGGAGTGGTTTGCATTGGACGTGCCTTCCTAATGGAAGTAGCATTTCTTGGCTAATGTGCACCAAGAGGCTGCTTAAAGGGTGGTCTCAGGAAGGACCCTGGTGGAGCAGGGGAGACCTGACTCTGCCCTGACCACTGCGCAGCATGGGCAAATGGCTTCCACTCTCTGGGCCTTGGTTTCCTCATTTGTTACATGAGGGAGTTAGACTTGGTCTTCATGTTTTCTTCTAGCTCTTGCCTGCTAAGTAAGGTACCCAGGCATTTACATTCCCAAAAGAAAGACTGCATAAACAGGAGGGGGCAGGGAGAGGAGAGGGAATGGGGAGGAGAGGCTGTTGAACTCCAGGATTCCCTGAGGTCCCTTCCAGCCCTGGGATGCTCCCTTCTGTGCTCTCTGGCCCTTCAGAGGAGAGAGGGGAAGCCACTGACTTAGGGAATAGCTGGCAGACCCACAGCCAGGAGCCTTGTGCTCTGAGAAGGAGGTAAAAGAGTGACCACTGGTGGGTTAGGGTGACATGGACCAAGTTAGACCACAGGACTGGGGCCTGTGCCCAAACACTACCCAGCTTGTGGAGAAGGAGGGAAGAGGGGAGCCTGTCTGGGCTGATAGAGCTTGATGGGGGGTGGGGAGCATCCAGAGATGAGCAACTTCCTTCTCAGCCCTTTCTTAAAGGAAGAAGGCTGCAGAGTCCTAAACCTTTCCAGTCTGAGGGCTGCAACCCTGGTTCTGTGAGAGGAGTCATGACAGGCCTGTGACAGAGTATGTGATGTGGGGTATTGAGCTGTCTGGTCATTGGTTTGCCAAATGTTTTCAAGAACATATTACCTGTTGGGTACTGTGGGAGGCTTTGGGAACGCAAAGATGAATAAGACCAGGATTCTTTGAGAGTTTGTGATGGGATATTCCAAAGGGATGGGCAATGGGATTTACAACAAGGATGGTGGGGGAGATTGGGGAAGAATCGTAAAGGGATTGTTAATGGTTATGTGAGGGAAGTGTAGGGGGTGGAATAGGGTCTGTAATTAAGGTCTGAAGTGGACTCTGTCAGGGGATTGTATGATGGAGGGTAAGATGGGATGTTTTGGGGGGTCCATCAGCTATAAAATGGGAATACAGGGGTGTGTGATGGAAGGTCTGACAAGGTACATGAAGGGGTGGGGGCTGTTAGGATAAGTGATGGTTCATTAACAGAGCAGCCTTTCCTGACGGCCCAGACAAGATCAGACTCCTCCTCTTAGTGGATCTCAGTAGCACTTTATACTTATCACTTATAACACTTACCACAATTGAAATGAGCTCACTGCTTTGTAATTATTTGCTTAATTCTTATCTCCCTTATTAGGCTGTAAGAGCTGTGGTAGGAGTAGCCTTGTAGGATCTTGTCAGATCTTGTTCACTGCGGTACCCCCACCCTCCACCCCACCCCAACACATAGCCCTGAGCTAGGCACATGGTAAGCTCTCAATAAATGCTGAATGAACACATAGCCTCGCGATGGTCAGGGTGGCCGAGCCCCTCCTCAAATCCTGCGGGGCAGCTGGATGTCCTCCTGCTTGCAAAAAAGTAACAATTTTGAGGTATCAAGAGTCTGGTGACTGCAGCTCTGTTTGAGGAGAAGTGTTGCCATCTGGTGGCCAAATGGAAGAACTACACTGAGAGGAGGCTCGCATTCTTGCTCCAGTTCTAGCCACCACTGCCTAACGTGACAGCAGCCAAGAGTCACCCCTCAGCTTGCAGCCCAGCTCCCAGCCACACAGAAACCAGAGCCAGCTCTCCCCATCGTCGCAGGAGTGGAGCAAGAAGAGGCTAGAAAATGGAGATCTTGCAGGCCCTGTTCTGGACTGCCCCTTCATCAATCCCTCCGTCAGCTCTCAGGTGCGGGCGCCTTATGGACACCCAGCCTCATGTGCCTCTAACTGGGCTCAGCCCCACTTCTCTCTAACTTTGAAAGCAACCCTTCATCCTGGGGAAGGGGTGGGGGCAAACGAAGCTTTGATTCAGTGGCTTCCATATGAGAAATTTCTCGGGGATCTCATGAGAATGCTCACAGATATGGGGAGAAGACTAGGTGAACACAGTGAGCACATCAGCAAAGAACTAGAAGATATAAAAAAAAAAAAATTTCAGAGAAATTGCTCATCTGAGGTTCACTGGGGCCTTTGACCAAAACACGCACAGAGATAGGATAGAGGGGGACAGTTTTAATTAGGAGTCACTCCCCATTACGTAGAGCAAAGATGCTGCCGTTTTTTCTGTGAAGGTGGATTAATCCACTCTGGACAGTGGGTGCTGGTGGGGCTGTTGGGGTACAGGATTATTTCTATGTCCTTCCATTAACAGATGAGAGCATTCCTCAGCACTTCCCTCTTCCTCCTCTTCCTCTCCACTGTCCGTTCTTTGAAACCAAATATCCCTGGGCTGTCATCTCTACTGGGCCCAGACATTTTTTAAGTCCAACGTTCAAACCAAGCTTATAAAATAGAGAAAATGGAGTTTTACCTCAATATAAAGGGATTAGTTGCTTCATAGTGTGGATCACTACAGCTTCACTCATTCAACAGATATTTGTTGCACACCTACTGGCGACAAGTACTATTCTAGGCACTAGAGAATCAGTGATGGATAAACTAGGCACAAGCCGCTGCCCTAGGGAGCTTACATTCTAGTGGAGCATGCTTTAACTTCACAGCTTTCACCATGGAGCACCTCATCCTGTAAACTGGGGTGACAACGTTCTCCTCGCTACTCACAGAGCCATATGCATATGAAGTAGTAACGAGAGAACTGAATGCTGGAAGGATTGGTTCACAGGAACACAGCTGCCCTATAAATCGAGTTAATAATTCTTGTCTGTGTTTTGCACTTGTCTTTTTACAATGCCATGTAACATGTTTTATTTTCACTACTGCAGTTGGGTGAGGGACAGTGGCTATGCCCCCAAAACCATCCCGCAAAAGCCAACAGAGTACAACAGTGCATTTCCGAAGCAAACCCGGATATGTGTCCTTTGCCACTCCTCGCTCAGGTCCCTAACCCATCCTATGTGGGAATTCTGAAACTGTCCAGATCAGGGGCATCTCTGACTGTCCTCCATCAGAATGCTGCCCCCTAGTGGACAGGCAGCATCCCGGGCAGCTCACAGTAATGAAAGATTTCCTTCTGCTCCCACAATACATACCACTCTCCTGGCGCCCAGGGGTCTGAGTGAGCACTGCTTCCAATGCTGCAGTTCTCACTGAGATGGGGAAAAAGTGCCCCAGCACGCAGGGCTCTTTGTGTTGATTTCCCAGAGGGGCCTGATTCTTTCCATTTCATTACAGCCCCCTCTCTTCAATACTTTTTTTTTTATTGAGTTATTGATAGGTTACAATCTTGTGAAATTTCAATTGTACATTAATGTTTGTCAGTCATGTTGTAGGTGCACCACTTCACCCTTTGTGCCCACCCCCCACCCCACCTTTCCCCTGGTATCCACTAAACTGTTCTTGGTCCATAGTTTTAAATTCCTCATATGAGTGGAGTCATACAGATTATCTTTCTCTCGCTGGCTTATTTCACTTAACATAATTCTCTCAAGGTCCATCCATGTTATTGCAAATGGAGTGATTTTGTTCTGTTTTGCAGCTGAGTAGTATTCCATTGTATATATGTACCACATCTTCTTTATCCATTCGTCTGTTGCTGGACACTTAGGTTGCTTCCACATCTTGGCTATTGTAAACAGTGCTGCAATAAACATTGGGGTGCACAGGACTTTTGGGATTGCTGACTTCAGGCTCTTTGGATAAATACCCAGTAGTGGGATGGCTGGATCGTATGGTAGTTCTATTTTTAGTTTTTTGAGGAATCTCCATACTGTTTTCCATAGTGGCTGCACCAGTTAGCATTCCCACCAGCAGTGTAGGAGGGTTCCTTTTTCTCCACAACCTCTCCAACATTTGTTGCTATTAGTTTTAGATATTTTTGTCATTCTAACGGGTGTAAGGTGATATCTTAGTGTAGTTTTGATTTGCATTTCCCTGATGATCAGCGATGATGAGCATCTTTTCATGTGCCTATTGGCCATCAGTATATCTTCTTTGGAGAAATGTCTGTTCATGTCTCCAGCCCATTTTTTGATTGGGTTGTTTGATGTTTTGTGGTTGAGTTGCAAGAGTTCTTTATATATTAAGGATATTAAGCCTTTGTCAGATATATGACTTGCAAATATTTTTTCCCAGTTAGTGGGTTGTTTTTTTGTTTCAGTCCTGTTTTCATTTGCCTTGAAGAAGCTCTTTAATCTGGTGAGGTCCCATTTGTTTATTCTTTCTATTGTTTCCCTTCTCTGAGAAGGCATGGTGTCCGAAAAGATCCTTTTAATACTGATGTCAAAGAGTGTACTGCCTACGTTTTCTTCCAGAAGCCTTATGATTTCAGGTCTCACCTTTAGGTCTTTAATCCATTTTGAGTTTATTTTGGTGAATGGTGAAAAAGAATGGTCAATTTTCATTCTTTTACATGTGGCTTTCCAGTTTTCCCAGCACCATTTGTTGAAAAGACTTTCTTTTCTCCATTGTATGCCCTCAGCTCCTTTGTCAAAGATAAGCTGTCCATAGACGTGTGGTTTTATTTCTGGGCTTTCAATTCTGTTCCATTGATCTGTGCACCTGTTTTTGTACCAGTACCATGCTGTTTTGATTACTGTAGCTTTGTAGTATGTTTTGAAGTCAGGGATTGTGATGCCTCCCATTTTGTTCTTTTTTCTCAGGATTGCTTTAGCAATTTGGGGTCTTTTGTTGCCCCATATGAATTTTAGGATTCTTTGTTCTAATTCTGTAAAGAATGTCATTGGGATTCTGATTAGGATGGCCTTGAATCTGTAGATTGCTTTAGGTAGAATGGACATTTTAACTATGTTTATTCTTCCAATCCATGTACATGGAATGTCTTTCCATCTCCTTATGTCGTCATCCAATTCTCTCCGAAAGGCCTTGTAATTTTCATTATATAGGTCCTTCACTTCCTTAGTTAAATTTACCCCAAGGTATTTTATTCTTTTTGTTGCGATTGTGAATGGTATTGTATTCTTGAGTTCTTTTTCTGTTGGTTCATTACTGGAGTATAGAAATGCTACTGATTTATGCAAATTGATTTTATACCCTGCTACTTTGCTGTAGTTGTTGATTACTTCTAACAGTTTTCCAATGGATTCTTTGGGGTTTTCTATATATAAGATCATGTCGTCTGCAAACAGCGAGAGTTTCACTTCTTCCCTCCCTATTTGGATTCCTTTTATTCCTTTTTCTTGCCTGATTGCTCTGGCCAGGACCTCCAGTACTATGTTAAATAAGAGTGGTGATAGAGGGCATCCTTGTCTCGTTCTTGTTTTCAGGGGGATGGGGTTCAGTTTTTGCCCATTGAGTATGATGTTGGCTATGGGTTTGTCGTATATGGCCTTTATTATGTTGAAGTAGTTTCCTTCTATACCCATTTTGTTGAGAGTTTTTATCATAAATGGCTGTTGGATCTTGTCAAATGCCTTCTCTGCATCTATTGAGATGATCACGTGGTTTTTATTCCTCAGTTTGTTGATGTGGTGTATCACGTTGATTGATTTGCAGATGTTGAACCATCCCTGTGTCCCTGGTATGAATCCCACCTGATCCTGATGTATGATTCTTTTGATGAATTGCTGAATTCTGGTTGCCAAAATTTTGTTTAGAATTTTTGCATCTATGTTCATCAGTGATATTGGCCTGTAGTTCTCTATTTTCGTGGTGTCCTTGTCAGGTTGTGGTATCAGCATGATGTTGGCCTCATAGAATGTGTTAGGAAGTGTTCCAACTTGCCTAATTTTTTGGAATAGCTTGAAAAGGATAGGTATTAAATCCTCTCTGAAAGTTTGGTAGAATTCCCCAGGAAAGCCATCTGGTCCTGGGGTTTTATTCTTTGGGATGTTTTTGATTGCTGTTTCAATCTCTTTCCTTGTGATTGGTCTGTTCAAATTGTCTGCCTCTTCTTGAGTGAGCTTTGGGAGATTGTAGGAGTCCAAGAATTTATCCATTTCCTCTAGGTTATCCATTCTGTTGGCATATAGTTTTTTGTAGTATTCTCTTATAATCTGTTGTATTTCTGCAGAGTCTGTTGTTATTTCTCCTCGCTCATTTCTGATTTTGTTTATTTGAGCTTTCTCCCCTTTTTTCTTTGTAAGTCTGGCTAGTGGTTTGTCAATTTTATTTATCTTCTCAAAAAACCAGCTCTTTGTCTCATTGATCCTTTCTACTGCCTTTTTCATTTCAATAGTATTTATTTCTGCTCTGATTTTTATTATTTCTCTCCTTCTGCTGACTTTGGGCTTCATTTGTTCTTTTTTCTCTAGTTCAGTTAGGTGTGCTTTAAGGTTGCTTATTTGGGATTTTTCTTGTTTGTTAAGATGTGCCTGTATTGCGATGAATTTTCCTCTTAATACAGCTTTTGCTGTATCCCATATGAGTTGGTATGGCATGCTATCATTTTCATTTGTTTCCAGGTATTTTTTTATTTCTTCTTTAATTTCTTCAATGATCCATTGCTTGTTCAGTAGTGTGTTGTTTAGTCTCCACCTCTTTGTGCCTTTCTCAGCTTTTTTCTTGTAATGAATTTCTAGCCTTATAGCACTATGATCTGAGAAGATGCTTGTTATTATTTCAATTTTTTTAAATTTGTAGAGGCTTGCCTTGTTTCCCAACATATGGTCTATCCTAGAGAATGTTCCATGTGCACTTGAGAAGAATGTGTATTCAGCTCCTTCAGGGTGGAGTGATCTATATATGTCTATTAAGTCCAATTGTTTCAGTTTTTCATTCAGCTCCACTATTTCCTTGTTGATTTTCTGTCTGGATGATCTGTCCATTGATGTGAGTGGGGTGTTGAGGTCCCCTACTATTATTGTGTTGTTTTTAACATCTTCCTTTAGGTCTGTTAATAGTTGCTTTATGAATCTTGGTGCTCCTGTGTTGGGTGCATAGATATTTATAAGCGTTATTTCTTCTTGATGAAGTGTCCCTTTGATCATTATATATTGTCCCTCTGTGTCTCTCTTTACCTGTCTTATTTTGAAATCCACTTGGTCTGATATGAGAATTGCAACACCTGCCTTTTTTTCCTTGCTATTAGCTTGAAGTATTGTCCTCCACCCCTTCACCCTGAGTCTGTGTTTGTCCTTGGGGCTGAGGTGTGTTTCCTGGAGGCAACAAATTGTTGGATCTTGTTCTTTAATCCATTTTGCCACTCTGTGTCTTTTTATTGGAGAGTTCAATCCGTTCACATTGAGAGTGATTATTGATGCATGTGGACTTAATGCTGTCAATCTGTCTCTCATTATCTTGTTTTCCTGTGTTTCTTTTCCTGTGTGCTTTAGACTACCCATTTAATACTGCAATTTCCTATGCTGGGTTTCTTAGATTTTTCCTTATCTATGATTTGTGACTCTGTTCTGTACTTTATTTTAGTGTCTACCTTGAAGTTTGTATTTAGAATCTCGTGTATAATATAGTCTATTCTCTGGTGGTCTCTTACTCGACCAATACTGATTTAGACCCTTTGCTCTTCCCCTCCTAAATAATTATTTTCATTTTTTATTCCAACTCGTCTTATTAATTTGTAGTTAGAGTGCTAAGATCGTCCTTGTTTTGGTAGTTTCCTTATTTTTACCCTAATGCTATAGTTGAATATTTGCTATCCTGTTCTGGTTCTATCCATCGGTCTCCCTAGTCTGTGGCTTGTGTCCCCTTTCTCCCTTTTTTCTTTTTTCAAGTATGAGAGCCTTCTTGAGGATTTCTTGTAATGGAGGGCTTTTAGTTACAAATTCCCTTAACTTTTGTTTGTCTGGAAAAGATTTAATTTCTCCCTCATATCTGAAGGAAATTCTTGCTGGATAGAGTATTCTTGGCTGAAGGTTTTTATCCTTTAAAGCTTTGAATATATCACTCCATTCTCTCCTAGCTTGTAGGGTTTCTGTAGAGAAATCCGCTGACAGTCTGATAGGGGCTCCTTTATAGGTTATTCTCTTTTTTTTCTTACTTCCCTGAGTATTCTTTCCTTATTATTCCTATTTGCCAACTTTACTATTATGTGCCTTGTGGTGGGTCTTTTTACACTGACAAATCTAGGAGATCTAAAACCCTCCTCTACACACATTTCTCCATTGATCCCTAGATTTGGGAAGTTCTCTTCAATAATTTCGTTAAGAACACTTTCTGCTCCATTTTCCTTTTCCATATTCTTGGGAATTCCTATAATCCTTATGTTCTTACTCCTCATTGAATCCATTATCTCTTGGAGATTTTCCTCATTTTTTTTAATTCTTAGTTCTCTTTCTTCCTCTGTCTGGCGCCATTCAGCCTGTCTGTCCTCGATTATGCTGATTTTCTCCTCTATGTTGTCTACACGGGCATTCAGGGAATCCGTATTCTGTTTTATCTGGTCCATTGTGTTTTTCATCTCAAGTAATTCTGTTTGATTCTTCTTTATGATTTCAATCTCTTTTGTGAAGTAACTCCAGAACTCGGCTTGTTTCTCTATCTTTCTCTCTACCTCATTGAGTTTTTTGATTATAGCTGCTCTGAATTCATTATCACTTAGTTTACCTAATTCCAAGTCCTCAGGATTTAATTCTGTGTTTTTATTGTTTTCCTTCTGGTCTGGGGCTTTTATAAATTGCGGGATGGTAGAGGAGCGGTTTTTTCCCATGGTGGTAGAATTCAGTTGCAGTTACAGGCTGTCGCCACTAGATGGGGGTCGAGAGCGGCGTGTTAGCTCTCCGCCTTGGGGCAAGATGGCTGCGCCCACTGGCTTTGTTGCGGGGGAGGGGCTGTTACTCACTCTCACAGGTTTGGGTTCAGATCAGTTCTGTTCTCTGGTCTCCCAAGGCCCTTGATTTATAGGGTCCCCGTGGACGGAAGCTTTCCCCCCGTCAGCGGGTCTCCACTGAATCAGCGGCAGGAGTCCTGGATGATCCCCCGGTCGCGCGGCCCCTCCCCCGCTCCTTCCCGACCTGCGCCGCAGCAATCGCAGACTCTAGGGGAGGGAGCGATGTTCTCTCCTACCGTTCCAGCGCCTCCGAGGCCGTCTGCAAGGTTTGTGATCTCCGCCTTCTTGGTATTATAGGTCTCTAATGAGCTGGCATTATGTTTATTCTCTGAAATTCAGTTCTTCCAATCTTTTGTTGTATTTTGGAGGGGAGAGAATCCCAGGTCAGCTCACCCCGCCATTTTGCTCCGCCCACTCTCTCCTCTTCAATACTTTTTAAATGTTCCCCAGGGGAAAGTTGAAGGACATAGAATACTACCCACTAAGGCCACCTCACAGCATCCTTGTGGAGCAGCCCTGAATCGGTATCCTGCCCCTCAATCCTTCCCAACCTCAGGGTAAGTCCTCAGCCACCTAGGAGCAGTCACTACCAAGAGAGACTGCCCACAGCCTTGTCCCCCACCTTCTTCATTCAATTTGGTCCTGACCATTGGTCCCAAGTTGTCTACATCCTTCCTCCCAGGAGGCCCATTATATTCCATCCATGTGTCCCACAATTCTTACCACAGGTGTATAGAGTCAGCCTCCCCAGGGGACACACTGTAAACAGATAGGCTAGATATGTGGAAAGGATCTTAAATGAAGTAAGTTATTAATACAAATAAATAAAATAAGATAACTCTCGGTAAAAGGAAAATGAGTGGATTGATAAAATAATTCTGCCAGGTTGAAACATACACATACTTACAGCCCTTTTTCTAATAAAAACAACTCAAAACATTAACATTAGTGTCCTGTGTGTGTCCTAAGGTAACAAAGCTAGGATCCTGTACAGAGAAGGCACCTTAAGGACTAAAACAGAAGGTAAGAGCCCCATCAAACCATACCGGCTAGAGCACCATGGGCAATGAAGCTTCAGATCCCATCGCCAGGTCCACCTCAGGCCACTGGCATGGGCATTATCACATGTGTGTGTAACAGAATGGAGAAAACTGCATTTCTCAGAACTCCTCTCAGGGAGAGTACTAGATACGGTCGGAAAGAACACTCTAGAAGCTGCTTAGGTGGAGGTGTGGGCAGGGGGTGGTCAGAGTCACTCACTAAGGGCAACAACAGATGCTCAAGTGACAAAGGATGGGGGTCAAACTATGCTCTAAGGAGACAGGCTTTTGTTTAACTGGTGGGATGTGCACAATTGCCCAAGACAGTGGAGGGGAGGCTGACACTGCAAGGAGAAGCCACGGGTGGGAGTGCAGGAGATAAGGGGACAGGCCTAAGGTCTGGCCAGTAAAGAGATTTTGAAGGAGAATATGAAAATCTAATGGAGATCGGTTCTTCCACCTAGGATGCAGCAAGCTGGAAAGAATGTTGCTCCAACCTTCATAAGAACAGGAAAATGGATCCTCTACAAAATTCCTGACTTTTCTTGAACCCAATAGACAGCTGAGGTTGCGGTGCAACTGAGGAGCCTACAGTCTAAGGAAAGACAGGAGTCTCCCGAGAGAGACGGGCACAAGCACAGGGCACCTGCAGCAGAGCAGAGGAGAGCAAGACGTCAAGCACCAGACCAACCGGTAAGAACTTAAACAAAATTGTTAGCAAATTACTAAGGCTGAGTGTGGGAGCATGGGAGAGTAGAGGACCTCTGGAAGATGCACAAACAAGAGCAGGGTGGCCCATTCACAGGCCCCTCCCCATGAACGTCCATCACTTATGACCAGGATTGGGGTAGATTGGGGGTAGAGCAGGAGATGTGAGAAATCTGTCCCTTAGGGGTGTAGGCCCCAAAGAGGAGAGCACGGGTGCTGCAGGAAAGGCACAAATTCCACCCAAGCCCTCGATCACTATAGGAAAAAAAGCCATAAGCCACTGGGAAAGAGCAGGAAACTGTCATTTCTAGGACACAGGTAAAGACTCATGCTGCTGGAGCAAAGAAAAGGAAAACAAGCATCTACCCTGCAATGGGGGCAGGAAACCACCCTGGACCCAGATATTAGGGGTCTTTGTCAGCTCAGGGAGGGGCAGGATCACAGGGACACAGGGCCTGCCTGAGACAGGCTAGACCAGGACAACAGGCGGTAAGAAGTGACAGAAGTTCACCACTAATGGAGGACAAGCATGGAGAGAGATCCCTTCTGAGGCACAGACCAATGGGGAAGCCTGAAAGCTGAGGGTGGAGTAGGAACTTTGAGAAAACGTTTGCAACACCCCAGTAGCCACCCTAAGCACAAGGTGGCACTGAAGGAAATTGAAGCAGCAGAAGAGACATGCCCGTTAAAAGGCATAAAAATGATTTACCTCAGTCTCTACTGGTCTACATATGATGCCTGGCATCCAATAAAAAATTACGAGACATAACCTCCCCACCAAAAAAGAAGAAATAACTAACTCACTCTAAAGAGATGAAGCAATGTACAGAACCAGACTCAGAGATAACCCAGATATTGGAATCATCAGACAGGGAATTTAAAATAAATATGAGTAAGATGTTAAGTGCTCTAGTGGAAAAGGTGGACAGCATGCATGGCCAGATAGAAAATCCCAGCAGACAGATGGAAAGTATAAGAAATTGTTAAATGGGGGGCCGGCTCCGTGGCCAAGTGGTTAAGTTCGCGCGCTCCGCTGCTGCGGCCCAGGGTTCGGATCCTGGGCGCAGACATGGCACCGCTCGTCAGGCGACATTGAGGCGGCATCCCACATCCCACAACTACAAGGACCTGCAACTAAGATATACAACTATGTATCAGGGGGGTTTGGGAAATAAAGCAGGAAAAAAAAAAGATTCGCAACAGTTGTTAGCCCAGGTGCCAATCCTTAAAAAAAAAAAAAAAAAGGAAGATTGGCAACAGTTGTTAGCCTAGGTGCCAATCTTTAAAAAAAAAAAAAAGAAATTGTTAAATGGAAACGCTAGATATAAAACCACAGTAAGAAAGATGAAGAATGTGTTCGATGGGCTCTTCAGTAGATTTGTCATGGCCAAGAAAAAAATCATTGAACTCGAAGATAGGGAATAGAAATTACCCAAACTGAAATACAAAAAGAAAAAAGGCTGAAAAGTTTTAAAAGAATACAGCATCAGAGAGCCGTAGGACAATATCAAATGGTTTAATATGCGTGTCATTGGAATCCAAAAAGAAGAGAGAAAGAACAAGAAATAAGAAATATTTGAGAAGGTAATGGCAGAGAACTTTCTAAAACAATAAAAGCTATCAAATCACAGATCCAAGAATCTCAGAGAGCTCCAAGCAAGATAAAAAAAACAAAAATCCGCGAAGACACATTGCATTCAAATTGCCAAAAACTAACGATAAAGAGAAAATCTTGAAGGCAGCTTTATAAATAGAGGAACAAAAATAAGCAATACAGCAGAATTCCTCATCAGAGACCACACAAACCAGAAGAGAAAGGAGTGACATATTTTAACTGTTGAAAGGGAAAAAAACTGTCATTCCAGAATGCTACATAGAGTGAAATATTTTTTCAAAAATGAAGGAGAAATTTAAAAATCTTCCAACAAACAAAAAATAGGAGAATAAAACATCAGTAGGTCTCTCTTATAAGAAATATTAAAGCAAGTTCTCCAGAGAGAAGGAACAGGATACAAAACAGAAATCGGCATCTACACACAAAAAATTAAGATCTCTGGAAAAAGTTAAAATCAACATAAATACAAAATATCTTTTTCTTATTTTTAATCATCTTCAAGATAATTGATTGTCTAAACCAAAAATAGTAGCAAAGTATTGTGGGTTATAGCATAAAAGTAAAATGGATGACAATAGCCTGAAAGTTAGAAGGAAAGAATTGGGATTATACTGTTGTAAGGTTCTTACACCATAGAAGAAGCAATATAATATTATTTGGAGATAGGCTATGATTAGTTAAATATGTACATTTTAAATTTCTAGGGCAACATGAAAATTTTTAAGGTATAAATAATAATAGCCAGCCCTGGTGGTCTGGTGGTTAAGATTGGGTACTCCCGCTGCCTCAGCCCGAGTTCGTGCCTCGGTCAAGAAACCACACCACTCATCTGTCGTCGTCATACTGTGGTGGCTGTGTGTTGCTGTGATGCTGAAAGCTACACCACTGGTATTTCAAATATCAGCAGGGTCACCCATGGTGGACAGGTTTCACCAGAGCTTTCAAACTAGACAGACTAGGAAAAAGGACCTAGCCACCCACTTCTGAAAAAGTTGGCCACGAAAAGCCCATATATAGCAGCAGAGCATTGTCTGACTCAGTGCCGGAAGATGAGAGAACGGCGCAAAAAGACCAGGCGGGATTCCACTCTGCTGTACGCAGGGTTGCTAGGAGGTGGAATCAACTCCACAGAACTAACAATAAATAATAATACAATAGTGGAGACAAAAACAAATGATAACAAATAATAATACAATAGTGGAGACAAAAACAAATGATAACAAATTCTCGATCCAAAAGCAGGCAGGAAAAGAAGAAAAATTGAACAAAGAACAGATAACACAAATAGAAAATAACTAGGAAGATGTTAGATTTTGATCCATGTGAATGGTCTAAGCAATCAGATTAAAAGACAGAGATTGTCATTTTGGATAAAATAGCACCATCTAACTCATGCTGTCTACAAGAAATCCACTTTAAATATAAAGATATACACAGGTTAAAAGAAAAAAGACAGCAAAAGACACACCATGCAAACACTGATAAAAAAAAGTCTAGCAGCTGCGTTAATCCCTGGCAAAGTAGGCTTCAATACAATAAATATCACCAAGGATAAAGAAGGATGTTCCTTAATGATAAAGAGGTCAATTCACCAAGAAGACATAATAATCTTAAATCTTTAAGCACCTAACAAATACACGAGAGCTTCCAAATACACGAGGCAAAAAATAATAGAACTGAAGGCAGAAATAGATAAATCCACAATTACAGTTGGAGGCTATAATTAAGCTATAAAATAGGTAGACAGAAAATCAGTAAGGGTATAAAAGAACTAAACATCGCTATCAATGAGCCTGACCTCACTGAATTTATAAACACTCCACCCCACAGTGGCAGAACTCACATTCTTTTCAAGTGTGCCTGAAGCATTCACCAACACAGACCATTTGGGGGGACATAAAACAAATCCCAATGATTTTAAAAGACTCGAAATTATACTAAGGATGTTCTCTGACCAAAATGGAGTTAAACTAGAAATAACTAACAAAAAGATACCTGGAAAATTCCCAAATATTTGGAAATTAAATGTCTGATGGGAGTATTTAATAGGTTGTTGCTTTTCGGTGTGAGATATATTCCTCTTCTCTACGGCCTCACAAAATTGCTTAGTAAAATTGTGTAGCTTACTACTGTTTTAGCCCAGGGGTGGTGAACTATGGCCCAGAGGACAAACCTGTCCCTCAGGTCACTTTTAGCCTGGCCTGCCAGCTAAGAGGTATTTTACAATTGTAAAGGATTGTGAAGAATGAGGAGGAGGGAGAGAAGGAGGGGGAGGAGCGGGAGGACCAGCAGCGGCAGCCTCAAATATTCACCATCTCCTCCTCTAATCTTACCAAATGAGTTAGGAACTGTTTCCTCTATTTTCTGAAAAAGTTTGTGACACATCGGTATTATTTTTTTCTTTAAATGTTCACCAGAGAAGCCTGGTGTTTTGGGGTTTTCTTTGTGGAACAGTTTTAAATTATAAATGCAATTTCTTTAACAGAGATAGAGCTATTCGGATTTTTATTTCTTCTTTTGTCAACTTTGGTAATTCCGTCCCTTTGTGTTAATCAAAGTTTCCATCTGGCGTCATCTGCCTTCAATTGGAAGGATTTTCTTTAACATTTCATGTAGTACATTTTGCCAGTGTTGAGTTCTCTCAGCTTTTGGTTTTTTTTTAAATATCTTTATTTCACTTTCATTTTGAAGGATATTCTTTGCTGCATGTAGCATTCTATGTCAATCCTTTTTTCTTATAGAACTTTAAAGATGTCATTTTCCTATCTTCTGGCTTTCATTGTTTCTGATGAGGTCAGTGTTCATTCTTTGTTTTCTGTATGTACTGTGTCTTTTTTTCTGGCAGCTTTCACGACTTTTCTCTTCATTCTTAGATTGTAGCAGTTTGATATGATGTGTCTTGGGGTAGTTTTCTTTGTGTTTATCCGGCTTGGGGTTTGCTGACATTCTCAGGTATTTGAGTTATATCTTCCACCAAATTTGGAAATTTTTCAGACATTATTTTTTCCAATATGTTTCTGCCACATTTAGTCTTTTCTCTCTCTTCCTGGAACTTTAATTATATGTTTGTTAGACTGCTGATATTATCACACAGGTCACTGAGTTTCTGTGGGCTTCCGTGTGAATAGTTGCTACGTTTGCACATCCGTAGCTGCTTTCTTCTGCAGTGTCTAATCAACATGCTGTTGCGCCCATTCAGTGAATTTTTCTCTCTGGATATATTATATTTTTAAGTTCTAGATAAATTTAATACCTTGGTTCTTTTTTAGATTTTATATTTCTCTTCTCATTATGTTCACGTTTTCCTTTAAATCCCTGAACATATTTATAATAGCTCTTCCAAAGTCCTTATATGCTAATTCAATAATCTCTGACATTTATGGATCCGGTTCTTATAACTGATTTTCTCCTGGTTATGGATCATGTTTTCCTTCTTCAAGCATGCCTAGTAATTTTTGATTGGATGCTGCTAGACATTGTGAATGTTACATTGTTGAGGGTCTGAATTTTGTTGTCTTCCTTTGAAGACTGTTGAGATGGGGTGGGTCAGATAGTTGAGTTAGAGATAATCTAAATGCATTCAAGGCTTGTTTCTGTGCTTTGTTAGGGTGGGTCTAGATCCATGGTTCTAAATCAGGTACAATCTTCCCCCTCACCCACCCCAAGGATATTGGCAATGTCTGGAAACATTTTTGGTTGCCACAACTAGAAGGGTCCTACTGGCATCTAGTGGTTAGAGGCCAGGAATGCTGCTCAATACCCTACAATGCACAGGAAAGCCTTCCAAAACAGAGTTATCCTTCCCCAAAAGTATCAATAATGCCAAGGTTGAAAAACACCAGTCTAGAGTACCTTTACCCTAGGGCCAGTGTTACCCAACCACTAAGGTATCTACTGAATACCCCAGATATTCAACAATGTCCCTCTGCTCTCCAGTCTGGCTAGTTGGAACTCAAACATCTCCCAACCCAAAGTGAGCTCTGGAAATTGTTCATCTTACAGCTTCCTGGTAGTTATTTTCCAGTAGTCATTCTTCGCCTGGCCTAGTAGAGTCTTACCCGACACATGCACAGCTTAGTATTCAGCCAGAACTCAAGAGAGCCCCATGCAAATTGCTGGAGCTCTTTCTCTACATTGCTTCCTCCTCTCCAGTATTGTCCCACAGATTCCAGTTGCCTCAGCCTCCCTGACCTGTAATCTCTGACATTCCAATTAAATGAGACCTCCAGGCTCTGTTTGGGTTGCCCCCTCCCAGTTCTTGGTCTGTAAAGAGCCTCCAGGCAGAAAGCCTCGTGAGTAAAGGGTTCTCCACGTGGCTCTCCCATTTCTGCACGTCTTGCAAGCCAAGGTACTAACTGCCTTTGTTCCCGTCATCTCAAGATTGTTGGCTTAGTGAACAGCCTTGAAAGACAGAGATACAGCCTCCCTGTGGAGCAAAGGGTAGGTTTGTGTACTGTGCAATGTTATAAAGATAATGTCTCCCTGCAGTGCAAAGGTCAGATAGGCTTACTACCCATCGTCAATGATTCTGGGTCCCTAAGCGGAGGATTCCTCTTCTGTAACGCAACTCACTACATGTGCATGTGTCACCGGGACCTCTTCACATCCCCCTGTGGGAACTGGGACTCGAGGAACCAGTGCAAATACCAATGCTCTGGGCACTGCTATTACCAAGTGTAATGAAGTCCTTTGTCTCTGACCTAAGAGTCCTGTGTCTTATGCCAGCATCCCGAACCATGAAACAGTAGCAAGCTAACTTGTTAACTTGTAAGTAAATCTCAGCCTCCTTCACAGTTCTTGACATGCCTATTATGTACTAGGCACTATATTAGGCTCTGATCACAACAAGTGAACCATACACCAAAAAAGAACATAACCTGCCCTTCTAGTAGGATAGACAAAGATTTTAAAAGACAAACATATAACTTTTAAATGGCAACAAGTATTAAGAAAAAAATAAGGAAATTACAACAAGAGAATGACAAGAGGACAATTTTAAATTAAACTGAGCCTGAAGGATGAGAAAAAGCAGACATAGGATGAGCAAGAGAAAGAGCTTTCCAGACAGAAGGAACAGCATCTACAAAGGTCCTGAGGCAGAAGAGAGCTTGGCACATTTGAAGAACTGAAAGAAGACCAACACAGTTAAAGCATAGTGAGCCATATGCATGGTGTTGGGTGAGAATACAAAACTAGGCAAGTCTCAATCATAAGGTCTCAGTCCTGGCTGCACTTTCGCATTTACTCCAGGAACTTATAAAAATATCAGTGCCCCAGGCTCCATCTCAGACCAATTAAATCAGAATGCTTAAGAGTGGAGCTCAGCCACTGATCTTTTTTTTTTTTAAATATTCCTAAGCAATTCTAATGCAAAGCCAGGGTTGAGGACCACTGATCTTGACCTTGTAGATCCTTGTAGAAGCTTGGGTTTATTGAAGAGCTTTGGTTTGAGTCAAAGTGTAATAAAAAGCCATTGAAGGAATTTAAGCATAGAAAAGGTATTCAATTTTATTTATTTTTAAAAGGATCTCTCTGGATGCTGTGAGAATGGTTAGAGGAGGTCAGTAGTGGGAGCAAGGAGATAAATTGGGAAGTTACTGAAATTGTCTAAGTAAGAGACAATGGCAGGTTGGGTTAGGATGCGACCATGAAAAAAATATTGCAAATACTGGGAACTAATGCTGAATGAGTAGAGTGGGACCAGAGCATGAGTGTTCTGCCTCAGGACCTTTGTGGATACTGCTCCTTCTGCCTAGAAATCTCTTTCCCTTGCTTGTCATACGTCTGCTGTTTCTCATCCCTCAGGCTGTTTTTAAAATGCCAGGTTAAGGAAATTAGACTGTATCCTGTGGGTATTGGAGGAAGGGGGATATATAAGAATCATGAGTTAGGATTACGTCCAGATGCACATAACAAAAAACATGACTTGCAGTGGCTTAAACAAACAGATATTTATTTTTCTCGTATAAACAAGGAATCTGGAAGCAGCAGCATTTGTTCAGCTGCTCAGTGAGGTCAGGAGTAACTTTTGGTCTTTCCCTCATGGTTGCAAAATGGCTGCTGCAGCTCTTTGTAATCACGTTCAAGGCAGTAAGAAAGGAGAACAGATGGTACCAGTCACAATTGTCTCTTTTAACAGTCAATGACAAACTTTTCCAGAAACCACTTCCACTTATTTCCCACTAGTTTTTAACTGTGACTCCCTTCCCTAAAGGGAGAGTGGGAAAAAAGGATTTAGCTTTTTCCAGACTTTCTCTTGCAAAGCTGCAAGAACTGCTGGAGTTCTTGAGCTAGGGAATATTATCATCACGGAGGTGTTTTAAGAGAGTGCAGGGGCCAGCCCGGTGGCGCAGCAGTTAAGTGCGCACGTTCCACTTCTCAGCAACCCAGAGTTGGTCAGTTCAGATCCCGGGTGCAGACATGGCACCCCTTGGCACGCCATGCTGTGGTAGGCGTCCCACATATAAAGTAGGGGAAGATGGGCATGGATGTTAGCTCAGGGCCAGTCTTCCTCAGCAAAAAGAGGAGGATTGGCAGTAGTTAGCTCAGAGCTAATCTTCCTCAAAAAAAAAAAAAGAAAGAAAGAAAAGAAAGTGCAGCCTGGGGGAAACCGAAAAGTGGAAAGGCAAGAACTAGAAATACAGATGAGCTAAGAGCCTATTACTGTCAGTCAGTGGGATGAAGATCTGGATTGGAATGAAAACAGCAGGAATAATAAAGGACTTAATTTAAGGAGGAGCATGGCCACTCACAGCTATAGGCAAAGATGTGTGTGTTTCTGTGCTTTCATATAAAGGTGCATAACGTACGCAAAAATAGAGAAACTTACATAAATAGATGTGCATTTCTGTGTATTATCTGTGATTTCCTCTGCATCCATGACTGTGTCATTTATACATTGATTCAGCAAGTCCTTACTGAGCCCCAGCTTTGTGCAAGGCAATGCGCACACTATGGGGGAACAGGAACGTGAGTCAAGCACAGATCCTACCCTCAAGGAGCTTAGAGACTAGCAAGGGAGAAAACACATGTCCCCTAATAGCTAAAATGTAAGTTAGTAAAATGATAGTATCATAAAGTTATGAAAGTCAGAAGAGAAGTCATTACCTTAGCTGGAGATAGCAGGGAGAAAGTGGCATTTGAATTGGTCCTAAAGAATTAATAGGCGCCGGCCTGGTGGTGCAGCAGTTAAGTACACACGTTCTGCTTCTCGGCGGCCCGGGTTTCACTGGTTCGGATCCCGGGTGTGGACATGGCACTGCTTGGCAAAAGCCATGCTGTGGCAGGCGTCCCACATATAAAGTAGGGGAAGATGGGCACGGATGTTAGCTCAGGGCCAGTCTTCCTCAGCTAAAAGAGGAGGATTGGCAGTAGTTACCTCAGGGCTAAACTTCCTCAAAAATAAAAAAAAGAATTAATAGGATGGGGGAAGGAGCATATAGGCAGGGGACAAATTACAATGGGGCATTCTTAGCTAACTGGCTAGAATGGGTGGTGAAAAATAAGCCTGAAAGAAAGGTGACCTAAAGAATTTGGATTTTGTTTTGTACACTAGCAAGTATTTATTGGACTCCTACCAAGCCTGAGGTACTGTGCTACATCCTGAATTTCTACATGTGATTGTGTGTCTATGTTTCCATACATGCATTTGTGAACATGTGTATGTTTCACTGTGTCCACATAACTGTGGCTTCCTCCATGTTTTAACACTCAATTTCTTTGCGGGTGCGTTTACACATAACTCTGTGTCTGTGTCTGCTTGTGGCCAGCAGATGGCGCCACAAAATCATATCTAACAAAGACAGTCATGCCTCTTCTGGCCAAGTAGCTCCTCAGACTCTCTCAGGCCACGAGAGACACCCCCCCCCCCTCGCGACCCCACCCCCAGGCCCTTATAGGGGCTGGGGATTTGTTTATCTATTTTCATTACTGACATTATTCACCATTGTATTCCCATGCCTAGCCAAGAACCTGACAAATTGAAATACTCAATAAATATGTACAGAATAAATTGAGGAAATGCTAACACGCCCCATGGGAGAAGTGGGAAATGGGGGGAGCCAGGGGAAGCAAAGAAGCACACAGAAGGTGGCCCACTAGTTAGGACCCCATAGGAAGTGGGACTTCAGTCACACTCACAGAAGTCACAGAGGGGTCCAGAGGGATGTGTGTGATAAAACACTAAACTCGGCCGTTGCCATCACTCCTAAGACTTCCTCCCCTTATGATGTGGCATCTGACCCTGATCCTTTCCTTCAGCTTTTTTAGTGCCCAGTGAGTACTAGGACCTGTGGGAAATACCACCTCTGCTCTCTGCAGTCTAAGAAGATAAGTAAAGTTTACTTTTTAAAAAAATAACAACAAATGCAATTCTCTCTCTGCCTACTGCTGAGAAAGTTCCTTCCTACCCCATGTGAGACGTGTTCTGTGCTAAGGACCGGGCCTCAGAGCCAGAGGAGGGTCCCACTGGGTCTATTCAGGGACCTTTTGACCCAGAAATCTCTGCCCAGTGCCCTCTGACCCCTGGCATGTCCTGCCAGACTCCTCCCCCCCACCCCAGCTGCTTTAGAAAATGGTCTCTCACCCCACTCCGGGCTGCCGCAAGCTCTCACCCTTTTCAGAGCCCAAACCTGTGCTCTCTCCCACTCACCTCCCCATGCCACGACAGGCGCCCCTCATTAGCCTGTCCAGGAGGAGGAAGGCCTCTGATTGCCCACAGTGATTACCACTCTGGTCATTCACACAAGAACACAGAGACCACCTCCAACACTCACTTTGCTCCCAAAGGGGAATCAAGGCCCAGAGTTTTGCAGCAAAAACCTCTGACCAACAAAGATCTACCCAATGGAACCAGTTTCAGGTCGGCTGCACATATGCAGGAATGGGAATGTAAAACACTTCAGTGGTCTGGTTGAGTTACCACGGATGCGTCTGGCTGGTTCCTTTTCTCTTCCCAGTCCTCCCCAGTGCCTCCCTCCTTTCCCTGAGCTGCCAGCAGCACATGGTACTGGATCTGTCACGCCATTGCCGGTCAAGGCCTCCTCACAACCCTCTAAAGAATCCCACATACCTCAGTCTAGCACTCAGGACCTCTACAAAGTGGACCCCACCTCCTGCTTTGGCCGTTTCTCCCATTGCTCTTTTGTACCACATGCACCCTACACTCTCAGCGCCCTGGATGTGACTGCACTTTCCTCCCCTGCACCTTTGCTGATGTGGTTCCTTTGCCCTGGAAGGCCCTCCTTCCCCATCTCCACCTGGAAAATGCCCATCTGCCTTTCAAGGCCCCCTTCAAATGCCACCTTCTTCCTAAGGCTTTCGTTACTCCACCCCAATCTGCTGTGGCCACTCTCTCCTCTCCCGGCAATTGTTATTGTCACCTTCATTATCTTATTATTTGAATGCCAATTCCTTCTATTCAACTCTAAGTTCTGCAAGGGAAAACTGTGTCTCTTATTCACCCAGTACCTAGCAACTTGTTTGATGTGTAATAGGCGCTCGAGAAATCCAGAGGAGGTGATACATCTCAGGGTGTTTGCCGTACTCCAATGCTATGAGACACAGATCCAAGAACTGTGCTCTCAGGGACACACAACATGGATGCTCCTTCCATGAGGAAATCAAGATATCACTGAGCACCTATTGGGTGCCTTCTGGCCCCAACCCTGTCCCACCTGGCCTCCTCAGCCCTCAGGGACACACCACTTTAAAAATATCTCCCCTTCTTCCCTCTCTCCCCTCTGCCGTGCCTTTCCCCCTTTCCCTTCCCTTCTTTCCCTTACTGTTCCATAAAACCCTGGGGCTCCTGCCCACAGAATCCTGGGGAGAAAATAGAAAGGCTGAGGGAACCCACCCCTTTCTGAGCCCTGAGATGAAGAAGTAATTATCAGAGGTCACTGTCTTGGTCAGTTCCTGTTTCTGGAGCAAAGATGCCAAAATCTGTTCCTTTTTCTTGTGAAAAATGTAGGGGTTTTGACTTCCAAAATTCCCAGAACCAATACTGTCACTGTGAGCTGTCTGTGTTTCTATCTGTATCTGTATGAAGGGCCTGCCAAGGCTTCCCAGGCCTGCTTCTCATGGGTGAGTGTCCAGAGGCAGCCTTGGAAATGACCCCCGCCCTCCCCAGTTCCACCACCACTCACCAGGTCTGTCTGAGGAAGGGCAAGTGCATTAGGACAGGCCTGCCTCTGGCCTCCTCTTTCCTCGGGGGGCCTTGCGGGAGAGTCTCTCCCCAGACCTAGGTCTGACTACTCGGAAACCCCTGGAGTGGTTGGAAATCTGAGCTGGTAACCTGGACCCAGAAGTGATGTAAATCAGTTTGGGAACCTGTCTCAGCCCTGCTTCCACGCTTGAAGCCCTCCCACTCCGAGGGCAAGCAGACACAGCCACCACCATCCCTGCTCCCAGCCTTGGGCCAGCGCACCGCCTTCTATGCCCCAGACCCATTTGGAATGGGTGGACAGCACCACTTCATGTGGAATCAGACCCTCCCGAGCCCTGGGTGGAGAACGGAGGAGGGCCAGCAGGGGAAATACTGGGGGCCGGGGGAGAGGGAAACAGGCATATAATGAAGCCAAACTCAGAGGCTAAAGCCAGGGTGAGAAAGAGAGTGAGAATGGGCCTTGGGATTAAGGTTAGGATCAAGGAGTGAAGGTCAGCGTGGTCTTGGGGCAGCAATGCTGCCAGGCCCTCTGGACTGGGCCCACCTTGGGGTGGCAGGTGAGAGAGGACAGGACAGGGCCTAGGGAGCAAGTTCTCTGTGTACACAGAAGGCAAAGATTAGAGCTTTCTAGCAGGTTCCACATCTGGCCTGCTTTTCCTTTGCTCTCTGCTTCTGTTTGTACTGTGCCTGCCCAGTTCCTCCTTCTTTCTCTCATTCCTTCAACCAATATTTAAATTTTTACTGTAAGGCAAACACCATACTAGACAGTGAGTCCACAAAGATACGTAAGATTCCATCAGTCCTTGACCTTGTGGAGCTATTGTCTAACTGGGAAGATGAATTTATAAGCAAATATTCACAGTCCGATGTGAAAGGTGAAATACCGTATGTCATGGAAGCAGGTGAAGGGAGTAGAAGATAGGGGGGATCAAGGAAAATTCAGAGAAGAGAAGAGATCTGAGCTGAAAGTCCAGGTGGGACACAGCGGCCAGAGAAGGAAAGGGAGGACCTTGCAGGGTGAGGATAAACACAGGCTGGAAAGTCTAAGCACAGAAGTCCTCTGCCGGGAGAGGTTGAAGGTACGGGGGCAGAAGGTTAAAGCCCCTCCAAATGCTCTTCTTGATTGGACCCGGCACCCCAATGCCCAGTGAAGTGGAGAGTGAGGGAGGAGAGAGATCTTGGGTCAACCAGCCGCTGTTCAAGCCCCAGGGGCCACTCTCCTAGCAAAGGTTACACAGGCCCCAACCTAGGGTCCTCCATCCACCTCCCCCACCTTCCCACCCTCCCCCGCGAATTATGTTTTGGTCCTGTCCAAGGGAAGCAGAGAGCTTTCCCGGGCTAGGCTGACCCCAAGAAGGTTTTCTATGCCCTCCTCAGGCCTCGACACTCTGGAACAGTCTGAGCTGGCCTCATTACTCAGGCTAGGTCACTGCTCAGACTCTATCATCCTGCATTGCCGCTCCCAGCCCCTCACACTGTACGCTCTGGTGGCCAACATTCTCCAGAGGGTCAGCCTCTCCCTCCAAGCCAACTCCCTGCCTTGCTCTCAACGCCTGCAGTAAAGCAAGGTCTGCGCAGCCATCCGCAAAGGCCAGGCCTAGGACATTTGGAGATGTCAGTGGCCAGGGCTTTCCAAAAGCGTAGGCTGGGACTTGCAGGGGCCTCACTGCGGGGCCTCAGCGTCCTCCTCCGCTGGGGCCCCCGCGTGTCGCGCGCGCGATGCGCCATCCCAGAGGCTGAGGGCCTGATGCCCGATCGGCAGGGCTGCAGGCCCGCTCCCCAGATGGCCGACCCAGACAGCCTGAGCCAGAGACAGGTGAAAGGAGCAGGATGCTGGGCTGGGCCGGGCCGGGGAATCTCTGGGGAGGCCGAGCCCGGGCACCTCACGTGCTCTGGGCGCCCAGATGCTAGCAGGGAGCGGCGGGGTCCGCCCTCGCCAGCGCCCCGCAGCGCCTGCGCACGGTGCCCCGGGCGCCCGCCCCCCACCCCCCCGGCAGGCCGAGCGCGGCGCCGCGGGAGGAATTCCAGCCATTTCCTCTGCGCCGCGCGGTATGTGGCCTGCGCGCTGCCCGACCGCAGCGCGGCGGGGCGCGGGGTGGGGGCGGGGCCGGCCGGCGCGGGCCGCTCACCAGCCGCGTCTGGCAGCTGCCCAGGCCTCGTAGTCCTGCTCGGGATTCCCGGCCGGCCGCCCCTCGGCCCGGGCGACCAAACCGGCTTTTCCAGCAGACCCGGGGCCTCCGCGGCGCCCCGGGCTCCGGCTCCTCCCCCGCGCGCCCGCCGCCGGAACCGCTCCCCGCCCAGCGCGCCCGCCCTCCGGTCCCTCGTGTCCCCGCCGCGCCCCCTCCCCGGCCGCCGCGGGCCCCTGAGAGAGTCCCCTGGGAGTCCCCAGGATCTGAGTTTGAAATTGAAGTTGGCATTTGCTACATCACTTGGAGGCAAGTCCCTTAACCTTTCTAAGCCTCAGTTTCTCCATCTGTGAAATGGTGACCCTAACCATAGCGCTACCTCATTTGTGCCGCCCTGAGGTTAAATGACAAAAGGAATGTGCTGGACAAATGTCAACGATGTTTTCGTGTCTGTAGGTATCACGAGTGTCCTTAGCTTTCCTAGATCTTCCTGCCCACCCTGCTCACGGCCTCTTCTCCAGCGGAATTTGCGGTGGCCCAGTTGGAGCCGCTTTAGGGGTAGACATAGGAGAAGGCTGCCTCCCCCGCCGGGCCTGCTCAAGAAAGCCCGACGGTAGTCTTCCTCGGGATTGTTTGCCCTCTAGGTTCTTGAAAAGCCTAAAGGACATTTATTTACATTTCTTTTGATGATGTCATCGCAGCCTGAGAGCAGCCAGACACGTACTGATAAGGGAAACCTATCATCGGGGTCTGCAAACGTGGACTCTGCTTTTGCTGGTCTCAGCAGAGGATAGGCCACCACGTGCTCTCTGAGCTCCTCCTCCAAAGTGCAGATCCCCCGGGAGAGGGAACATTCTTTCAGCCTTTAACCCTTTGGGGGAGCAGCGAGGAAACCGAGAGCCAGAGCCCCAGGCGACTGGGAGGGTGGGCTCCGCTTCCCTCACGGCCCACACCTGCCTCACCCTCGCCCATGGCTGCTGTAAAGGGAACTCTAGGTGGGGTTGGAAAGCCCCTGGTTTCAGCAGGCCTAACCACCGACTGCTTTGCAGACGCCGCACGGAAGGGCCGCTCTGCCTCGGTGTTCCCCCAGATGGCCCCTCGTTTTGATTTTGTAACTTCCACTGCAGCCAGAGTCCCAAGGCCAACAGTCAGTCCCTGCCGCAAGAGGTGCCCCCCTCATCCCCCACACACGCTACAGCCACAGACCGCATAAATCCAGGTGGAGACAGGTCCAGAGACACAGGTGCTATAAATATCCTAGGCCAGCGGGGAGGCAGCGCTCAGGCGGCCCCCTCACCGCCACCCTCCTCTGAGCCCGGCACTTCCGGCCATTGCGGCGCAGCAGGCGGGTCCCTGCGGTGGGAGGGGCGGACTTCATCTGTATCACAGGCCTGGCTTCCCCTTCCTTTCCCGAGACCTCCTGACTGCCCAACCTGAGGGTTTTCCCGCTGCTCAGGATACACCTCCCGAAATCCCAGTCTCAGACTGCCCCCTCCTTCCCCTGGCATTTTTAAAAGCCTTCTCCCAGGGACCCGTCGCTGGGGCCAGTCGTGAAGAAAAGCTGACTTCTCTTTTGAGATGGACGAGAGATGCTGCCTTTGGTTGGAAGGAAACGACCTAAATCAGATTTTACACTTTAAAATTTGATTATAAATTTTTGGTAGCACTTCTTGTTTGGAGGAAAAAAAAGAACACTGGCTGGAGGCAGAGTAGATTTAAAACAGGGGAAGGAAGCAGCTGGGAGTAAATCCAAGGAAGGGATAAAGCCTGGCTAGAAAAGAGGGTTGCTTTCACAGCAGGCTGGTTCCCAGGAGCTTAGTGGGACTTCAGAGGCGCTTTGCTGGGCCTGGGGCTTGTTGGAGGGTAGCTCGTTGAAAAGGAGCCTGGTGGGCGACAAGAGACTCCACTGGGAAAAAGGTTAGTGAAGTTCCACTACCTAGGGTTAGGGGACTCAGACCTGATGGTTTGGGGAAGAGGATAGCAAGAGCAAGGCAGGTCTGAAGATGATGAGTGAAACAGATCTGAGCTACCAATTTTCAAACGTGGCTGTAAAAATGAGCTTTAACTAAATGAATAAATCCCTACTTTAAAACATAATGAATAATCCTTCTAAAAAGTGCGGTCACCTCCGTCTTCCATCGTGGGAGCTTACTCTTCAGTCACTGTGCTAAGGAAGCACTTTGCAAGCTGTATCTCAATGAATCCTACTTAGAATGTTCTATTAATTCTCCGTTTTACAGATGAGGAAACTGAAGTCAGAGAGGCTAATTAGCCCAAGGACACCCAGCTAGTAGAGGAGAGGTTTAAACCCAAGGATCTGAGTCCAGTGGTCACATGTTGAACCTCTGCTGTGGGATAATCAACTCCGCTGGCCTCTCTGACCAGAGATGGCAGTGACTCCACTGCAGTCTTCAGCTGCCCTTCACAGTGAGGAGGACCTTCCTGTAACTCCCCTGCCTCTAGCAGACCTGAGTGATTGCAGCTTCGCTGAACTTGATGGCTTTCCTGCAGGGCCTAGGCAACCTACTCCAAGACCCCAGTGTACAGAAGAACAAACTGTCCATAGGAGCAGGATTCCAAATGGACTGGGTACAAGTCACCAAGGTCACGGTCAGCCCTGGACCAGCCCTTCCTGTGTGATTTCAGGACCACAAGGAGCCCCAAGTGGCCTTTTTATTAAAAATCAACCACAAAAAAAACCATTGTGCTGAACACAGAACCAGATGTGTGTTTAAATTTACAGTCACTGGTATCTCACCTTGGGCCGTGGGCCAGGGTGACCCAAAGATATATTTTCTCTGACTTTCCTAGCATTTTTTAAAAAGTTGAGTGGATTAACAAACGTTTAAAATTGGAAGATTACAAGGAAATACCTGGATCTGAAGATCTGCCGCACTGACGTATACTCTGCAGTCCACTACAGTCCTGGTGGTCCCATCCAGTCTTTTACTCCCCACCCCCCTACTGCTTGGCCTATTGGCATTTGAATTTGCTGACCCCCATCTCCTTCGCTAAAATGCAAATATTCACTAAAGAGGTAACTGTTGAGTCTAACTAGTCACGTTCCAGAAGGGATGTCTTTTCCTGAGAGCTGGCTAAGGGAGAGTAATTGAGGTAAGTTACGGTGAGAGTAGGAGAGAAAATGACGCTCCCCCAGACAAGACATCAGGCCATACCAGAGCAGAGAAGATTTCTAGGGTTCCAGAAGACCACAAGATGAGAAATTGGTGTTCAGACAGCCGTCATGTATGTGCAACAGAAACATCACCTGTTTCCCCGGAGCTCATCCTTTCATTTAACTCAGCAAACACCAAGCTTTTATTAGCATCCTGGGCTCCCTTCCCCAAACCTCCTTCTGGAAGTGCCTTGGGTAATGTCCAGAAGCAAACCCTGGAGGTGATTAGAGGGCTGCCAACTCAGGCTATGAGCAAGCCCAAAGGAATGGGTCTGGCTTTTGACCAGGACAGAGCTAAGCCCAGAAGAGGAGCTGAATGAAGACAAGGACCAAGTGATTAACTGGGGTCTGGGCAGCCAGGAACTGAAGCACGATCTCATTCACCAAGATGGTGAGCAGCTGTGTTTTCTGAAACGTGGGCCACAGGAGGGAAAACTGTCTCCCCTGAATTTGGAAATTCCTCCTGCCAGAGCAGATTATTATGCAGGCAGAGAGGAGAAGAGGTTTTGTATGGAGATGTGGGAATGGATGAGACAGCCTTAGACAGACTGATAGACCTCAGGTCTGCCCTGCCTTCCCAAAATGCCCATCGGGGAGGGTTTCAGCTCCAAGAATGTTTGAATTCAGACTTTTTTTTTTTTTTTTGGCAGTAGCTCATGTGACAAGTGTGTCAACAGATCCCCGGATGTGTACTCTGGGGTGGGGAGGGGAGTAGATGTGATGAAGGACTTTTAGAGAAACAGGAAGTTCAGTAATCAGAGACAGGAAAATCTATCTGACCTCTTTTAAAGCCAGTAGATACTATGGTAGGGTCAGAATTGTCATAGCTGCTGAGTGCAGCATTTGGAAAAGGTGAAAAATTAGAGAGCAGGAGACAGGGAGGAGAGGCACCTGTGGGAAGTGGCCAGGCTGAGTCAAAGCACATTCAACTCAGAGAGCCTCCCCTAACTTCCTCCCCTCATCAGATGGGAAGGAGCCCCTGAAACCCCTCCTGAACCCTAACACTCATTCTGGCCACCATCTTCTGCTTTGCATCCAATGGGACTAATCTCACCGTGTCCTTATCCCTGTCAGTCCTAAGATCTCCCTGGTTCCAGGGTCACCTCATCTCCAGCTCTCTAATCCCCATGAAGCCCTGTCTTTCCCCATTCTGTGGCCTTCTCCTACCCTCCCCAAATCCTGAGACTCTTCCTCTGTGATGTCTAGAGTTCATAATCCATAATTAGCAAAATCTCCTTTATCTTCAGCTTATTCTCTGAGCATCCTCTTTCCTTCTTTCCCTACAGGACACCTGCCTCTCCCCTGAGTTCACTGCTGCCCCCATAGCCTTCTCAAGGAGGGCCTGGTTTTTTTCTCACAGCCCTCATCACTAGGCCTGCAGGCAAGATAGGTGTCTTTCTTACTCCTCGTTGTCACCTTTAGGTACTTCCTCCCTCCTTCAGAATCCCCTGTGCCCCACATTGAATTTCATGTCATCAGATTATATCAATCACTGTCTTCTCTTGACCTCTGGGGGTCATTTTTCAGTTATTCTAGATCATGCTTCACTGTCAATCTCTCCAATACTGCCTTAACTCTTGGTGATTTCAGTATACATGTAGACGACCCTTCCAACACCCAGACCCCTCGGTCGTTTCATCTCCTCTCCTCCCATGATTTTCCCTCCACTCAACCCATAATTGTGATTACCCATAACTGCACCTTCTCCGTAATCTCAGTTTCATGCATCCCGCTCTCTGACCCCAACTTCCTATCTTTCCAGCTCACCTCCTTGCCCAATCCCAACCATCCTTTGACCCCACCAGAACCTCCAATCTATTGATCCTACCACCCTCCACTGTTGCTCACCACTTTGATGTTCTTACTCCCCTCCTGACCCAGTGTAAATTTCACGGTCAGTCATTATAGTCATCCGCCCTTCCACACACCCTCAACTCTTTGCCTTTTTTCTTTGTCATACTCACCTGGCATGACAATAGACCTAGTCAAATCCAACTCTCTGACTACTCCACACCTCCACACCCCCACACCTGGCTAGAGAAAAACACAGAGCCACACTGCTTGATCTCACTTTAAATTCAAAAAGATGCAACTCAAGTGGGCTTTTAATGCTGCCCAATAGTCATACTTTTATTTCCTGATCCATTCACTCACCTATGCTCCTAGATGACAGTTTCATACCTACTTTTTTCTTCTCAAACTCTTAACATTCCCTTCCCATGCTCACTCTCAGCTGCTAATTGGATACTTTTTTCACTGGGAAAATAGAAGCAACCAGAAGAGAACTCTGCAGATTCCCACCATCACATTTATCCCTAGTCCAGCAGTTAATCGCATCTTCATTCTTTGCCTTTCCACCTATTACCAGATATGACCTATCCATCAAAAGCCAGTTCCTCCACTTGCGCAGTCAGTCCAATCCCTCTCACCTACTCAAGGACCTTACTTCAGCAATTCTTCCTTTTCTCTCCTGTACCAAATTGTCACTCTCTACTGGATCATTTCCATCAGCACACAAACATGCTATTATTTCTTATATCTTAAAAAACAACAAAGCCTTTTAATGACTGTACTTCCCTTGACAGCCTCTGTCCCATTTCTTTGCTCTCTTGCAGAGGAAACTCCTCAAAAGAATTATCTTTTCTTGCTGTGTCCAATTCCTCTCCTCCACTTCTCTCTTAAACCAACCCCAAATCAGGCGTATATCCCCATCACTGCACAGAAATTGTTCTTGTCAAAGTTACCCTGACTTGCATGTTGCTAAACCCAATGGTCAATTCTCAGCTGTCATCTTATTGATTAATAGCATCTGATGTAATTGACCACATCCTCCTCCTTGATACACTCCCTTCACAGGGCTTCCAGGACATCTCACTCTCTTGGTTTTCCTCCTGCCTTACTGCTCCCACCTTCTTGGCCTCTTTTCCTGGTTCCTCTTTTTTTCCCTGACCTCTAAATGTTGAAGTACCCAGGGCTCAGATCCCAGTGCTCTACTCTTTTTTATCTACCTCTTTTGATGATCTCATAAGATACATGGTTTTAAATACCATCAATGTACCCATAACCCACATTTATGTCTCTAGCCCAGACCTCTTCCCTGAACTCTAGACTCTTACGTCAAACTGCTCCATATCTCCAAACTGAAGATATCCAAAACTGAACTCTTGATATGTTCCCCCAAATTTGATCTACCTCCAGCCTTTCCCATCACAATTGATGGCAACTCTAGTCTTCCAGTTGCTCAGGCCAAAAAACTGAGTCATCTTTGACTCCTCTCTTCCTCTCCTACACACATCAGATCTGGCAGGAATTAACTCTACCTTCAGAATACATCCAGAATCCAAACACTTCTCACCTCCTTCATTGCTGCCATCCTAGTCAAAGCCACTGTCATCTCTCACCTGGATTACTGCTACAGCCTCCTGTCAAATCTCCCAGCTTCTACTCTTGCCTTCAACACAGCAGTCAGAGTGATCCTTTAAAAATATACCTTAGGTCATATCACATCTCTATTCAAAATTTTCAGTAGCCTCCCTCCCCCAGTATAAAAACCAAAGTCGTTACGGTGGCCAAAAAAGGTCCTGCATTATCTGCCCACTCTGCCCATCTCTCATCTCTCTGCCTTTTTCTTTGATACTTTCTTCCTCACTCATTCTGGGAGTCCAGCCTCCTTGCCGGCCCTCAGACACATTAGGCATGCTCCCACATCACGGTCTCTGCTCTGGCTCTACCCTCTACCTAAACACTCTTGTCCCAGAAATCTACTTGACAAACTTTTTCCCTCCTTCAGTCTTTAGATCTCACCTTTTCAATGAGGTCCCCCCCGACCACCCTGTTTAATGCTGAAACTTGCCCTTTCCTCTACAACCCAACACTCCTGATCACCCTTAGCTTGCATGATCTTCCTTAGCTTGCATGATCTTGTTCTGTTTTGTGCCCATGGCAGTTACTACCTTCTAACATACTATGTAATTTACATATTTGTTATGTTTATTGCTTATTGTCTATCTTCCCTCACCCCCACAGGGATCTTTGTCTATGTTGTTCACAAATATATCCTAAATGCACAGAACAGTATCTGGCATGTGGTAAGGAGATAATACAGATTTTTTTTTTTTTGGGTGAATGAGTGAAAATAATCCAGACAGAGAGGGACTTACTTCCTCTGCCATCAGAAATGGTTGGGCCAAGAGCAAAGGGACAATGGAACTAGAAAGAGCAACTGGAGCTGCCTATGACCACATGATTCATGAGCAAAGACAGGTCAAGGTGAAATGAACAGCCAAACTGCGTGCTTATAATTAACAGATAGATAGACAGACAGTTAGATAGATAAGATCTCCCACAGGTTAGGTAATAAAGTGACTTTATTTACCACACACAGAGTAAAGAAAGGCCTGGGCCAATGACATTGACTCATCCAATTCCATCATGAACAGTTGCTTCTTAGCTGTTCTCCCAGCTCTAAGTGAGCCAATCACACAGTTTGACAGAGAGGCACCAGAGCGAGTGAAGACAAAAGGACAGGATCCCCAGAGTGAGGTCTTTGAAAAAGAAACTCCTCTCTCTTCTCCTGTTCCCCTAAGTGACTTTTCAGTAGAGACTACTGCAGTACCAGATATTTTGGCCAGTCCCTGGGCCCATTTCATTAGAATTCTGCCATCATTAGATGCAGATGGGTTACCAGTTCTGCTTGCGTGGCTCCCACTATGTTCACTATTAACAGAAGCCTTGTAGAGGTCATGCCTTTCCTTTCCCACAGGAATTGCATCCTTGAGGCTGACTGCCAGCGTATTCTTCCTCAAAAGATACCAATGTTATGCAAGGAGCCTCTGCATTCAGGATAAACCTGGTTAAATGAGGCTCCTAAGGCCCTCCAGGCGTTTTGGTTAGAGATTCTGGAATGTCAGCCTTGTTGATGCCTCAGGGGCTTGAGGCCAGAGTAGGGTATGGGGCAGGAGGCTTTACCTGTCCTGAGGAGAAATAGAATCCCGGGAGCCTTTACAGCCTGGAGGCCTCACCTCACAATGTTCCTAAACAATGCCAGATATTTCTTAGTTTCCAGAGGGCTCTGGGCAGAAGCTCCAGAAGATCCCTCTTGACCAAACATGATGAAAAGACCCCAATTTATAGGAGATACTCAAACCAAATTGCAATGCCTTTTCCCAAAACAGGGGCATGTTCAGCTGCATCTTTGATCACAGGGAATATATGTGCATTGATGGAGGCTACCTAGTGCTAAGAGAGTAGCCAATAGGCATTAAAATAGGGTAAGCTTGTGTCGTTTTCTCCATAGAATGGATAAGTTTATTCATGAGGAAGGCATTCATATTTGACATGAGTAGGGATAACCTATGTGGTTCAGAATAAGCAAAAAACACAGTAGAAGAAACAGCACTCCTGTATAAAAATATAATTCAAGTCAGTTAAAATATTTAGTCAGTCTCATGAGAAAAAGTCAAAGAGGGTAAGTATATTCTCAACACACGGTCTAACATCTCTTTCTTCCGCTCATAGCTGCCCCATTTTGTTCCTCTTTACTCTCCCAAAACTCAGCCCACATCCTTCCCCAACCTTCTGAACCTCCATCTGCTACACACACGCACGCACACGCATACACACATGCTGGCTCTTGATGCCTTTCGTCTCTCCCTACCTCCCTGGACTCTTTCTTTTCTCCATTTCCAACAGAACTATTCCTGGCCTGCTCAGGTTCCTTCCAAGTCTTAGCTCTTCCCGGCTATTACTCTGTCAGCCGAACTGGAATCTTCCTTAGGCAGTAGTCACATACTCATGTGGAGATATTGTATCATCCTATGCCTTTCCTCCATGTCTCTTTTTAGCCCCCAGAAGGTCATTTTTAATATACACATCTATCAACATTTTCTTTCTAAGGGAAAAGAGAGTGAGACAGGGAGAAAAGACTGAAAGGAATCAGAATATGTCCGGGGAAAGAAGGTGGCAGAGATTATTTTAATCTGCTCTTTATGCTCAGCTCAGATGCCTACACTGGACAGTGCCCAGGTTGTCAGTGGATTCTGGGACATTCCTATGTTAGCCCAGTGCCCAGTTGAAAAATAAAGCTGACCACAGCCAACAAGAGGTTAAGGCACATAGTCAAAATAGAAAGGATTCTCTGGAACTTACTTGAAACATTCAATGTGAAGGCAGGAGCTGGGGGAAGAGAAAAAGCATGAAATTGTATTTTGGATTATTTTTTTCTGGTTACAAAAATAATATATGTTCAATGGAGAAAACCAGGAAAATACAGAAAAATGCAAGGTCTTGGGGAAAAAAAGCAATACTTATGATCCCACCACCAAGATATAACCACTGTTAACATGTTAGTTTACCTTTCCAATGTTGTTTCAATGGATAAATATTCCCTTTTAAATCGAATTATAAACATAGAGGATATGCTCTTTTATAAATTTTTTCTTACTTAACAATGTATCAAAATATTTTCTCATCATTAAATATGCTTGTATATATGATTTGTTAAAGCTATTTATGATTTTGTGTTATGGATATGCTATCATAGATTTAACCAATTTTATATGGAAGAGCATTTAGGCTGTTTCTGAGCATGGAATTTTTAACTGTGGCAAGGTTGTCTGCACAAGCCCTCTTTTCAGACGTGCGAACTTCCATCCCTTACAAGCAGATAAGGATCCCTCTAAACTTCTACACCCCAGAGAACCAACCCTGCCATGGCAGAAGTAACTGTTCACAAGGATTCAGCTGCCCTTGTGTTCTTCAGAGAAAGCCCAGCATTAGGTCTTGAGCACCCTTACCTCTAAATGCCAAGGCCAGGCCATCCTTGAGCAGATGGAGAGAAAACATTTGTCATTCTAAGTCAGGGAATTGGCCCAATTTGTTCAATGCATCATTCTTGAAATTTTTTTGTGCTAGTCTTGAGGTAGATATTATAGAAAAGAAGATATGGTTCTACCTGTCAGAAACTTGCAGTCTTCTTGGGTTGATTATGAAAGAGTTAAGTAGAAACGTAGGACTAGGTATGACTAAATGCTAACTCTGTGGTCCAAATCGCAAGGGCTTTAGGAGGTGAGAAAAGTATAAGCACAATGTGGAATTGGGTGGCGTGAGAGGACTCCATAGAGGAGGTGGAGCCTGGAGGTGGCTGGGCAAGGAGCGTTCCATGTGGAGGCGACACTGTAGCAAAGGCGCAGAGGTGAGAAAGCCCAGGGAGCAAGAAGGAGGCTCATCCGGCCGCAGCTGAGGGAGAAATGGTCAACCAAATCAAGTAACTCATGTGGGGCATATGGGCAGAGGGCCAAAAAGACATCTGGCCCTAATTCTGTAGATATTTCCTCTTGTACCGTTGGCGTTACACCAAGAAAGGAAAGATCTAATCAAAGATATTCAAGCTGGGTTTTGATTTTGTTTGGTGGTTGGGCGGGGGGATGATTTATAAGCAGAACTTCTCAGAGCCTTTAATATGCTTATGTATGTGGCAAAGTTGAGAGGAGGAAATTGGATTTCCCAAAACTCTTTGACCACAGAACTCTTTTTATCACAGAACATCTCTGGTGTTCCATGAGACACAATTAGGGGCTAGTGAACCACTAAAGATTTTTGAATAGAAAGTAACACATGGGGGAAAACAAAGTTTTGGAAGATTGACCTCATGGTAGAATGTAAAGTGAACAGGAGAGAAAAGAGCCTAGATTCAGGCAATACAATTAGATGACTGAATCAAGACTCAAGGTTAGTGAGGAGGGTTGGAGCACACTGGAGCAGAGGATGGAGAGCAAAGCATTGATTGAATACAGAGTCTACTGTTGGACTCAGGGGAGATACAGAAGTGTCAGAGTTCCTGGGTCTTGCAGGAGTTCGAATGAGCATTAATCAGGATTTTGATTGCAAGGGACAGAAATCAACTTGGGCCAGCTTAAGCTAAAAACTAGTGTTTTTTAAGGAAATAGAGATGCTTCATGAAGAACTGGATCCATGTGTTGGAAAGTTGGCAAAAAGTCTCCTATCTGATCTCAGCTTCTCTGTGTGTCTGCTTTATATTCTTCATATTCTGTCTCTCTCCTCTCCTCACCTCCCCTCCCCTCTCCCCCATCTCATTTAGAAAGAAAATGGCTTCTCTACAGGTCCTGACTTTGCATGTTACACTAAGTTTGCATGTCACAGTTCCAGCCACATCAGAAACTAACTCTCCATCTCTCCTTCCCAATTTCAGATTTCCAATAGAAAGAATCCTGTTTACCCAGCTTGACTAGGGGGACAGTCAAAATGCAAACATGGCCTGATAAACAATAATGTACACCTGAAATTATACAATCTTCCAAACCACTATGACCTCAATAAAATAATTGAAAAAATAATAAGATAAGATACGAACATGGCTGCAGAAGACTTACCGTGTGAATTAGTGTGGGGACCACTTACCAGGAAAAGTTGCCTAGTACAGAGTAATACTGTGACCTTTAACTGAAAGTATGTTTCTGCAAGAGTTGAGTGGGAGCAGGCTACTGTTGAATGAATGGATGACTATGAAGCTTTAAAGCAACTTCATTAGAGAGTTCATATCCTTGCCCTTTTCCAAAACTCCTTCAGTTCCCAAATCGTAGAAGAATCTGCAGATGAGGGAAGCAGGATACACAGTGGTTAAGAGCATGTGTTTGGGGTTAAATTGTCTGAATTTTGGATCCTGGTCTTGAGGACTTGAGCAAGTTTTGTAATCTGCCTGAGCCTCAGGTTTCTCACCTGTAAAATGGGTATCAATAGGATTAAATAAGATAATATGTGTAAAGTGCTTAGTACAATGCAATTAATAGTGTTAGCGACATAATTTTTTAATGAAAATTAACTGATGGGGCTGAGATTTACATTAGCAGATCCAAATATCTTTGATAACCTGGACAAAAGAAAGATGGATTGGCAGATGAACAAATTGCCAGCTTAGTTCTTCAGATATCCCCACAAACATGGCCTCTGGAATAGGAGGTTGGGGAGAAAAGTAAGTCACGAAGATCTTGTGGCGCCAGCAGGGACTTTAGAGATCACAGGTCGTTTGGGCCAGTCACACTCCCTTTTGTTCCTAGAGATTTAATATCTACCTACTTATTAAATGGTCATGATTTGGAGGAGAGAAGACAAGAAGAGGAATTGCTTTCAGCTGGCCCTAGTCTTTAAATAACCCAGGATACAACGTCTTTTAAACACAAAGGAGACCATGTGTAAAACATTAGTTAAATTCAGATATAAATCTACTCTTTGACCAGTCCAGAGCTAATCAATATGCTTTTCTACTCTCTTTGAACTTTGAGTTTTCTGGCAACAACAAAACTCCCAAACCCTGTCCAAAACCATCGTCCAGACAGCCCTATGTTCCCCTCCCTCGTGTCACATATTGTTGACAGAACTACTCTCATTACCACATTCATTCCAGTGGTGATTCAAATTCTTCTGCAGAAGTGGACTTGAAAGACAGAAAATTGCTCTTGTAATCACTTAATAAGGAATCCTGGACAAGAAATATAGAGCCATGAATATGGATTTACTCTTAGCTTTTACAGATGCATTTTTCTCAGTTATTTTCATTGAAAATCATGACGAACAAATTTAAATAGCAAGGTAAACTGAGATGGAAAATTACCCATAATAAGAATTTTGATGAAAATATAGACTGGCCTGGTTTTAAGCACATCAAGGACGCTTTGTTTAAATTGCAAATTCGCATATATTCGAAATGTGTTTGTTTAAATGTGTCAGTTTTAGGCAAAACTAAACTACTCTATTCCTTTCCAGAAATCGAGAATTTGCTTTGGAAAAAAATCATGCATTTTGATGTACAAAGCAGAGGGGGAAGAAAGTAAGTAGTGGGTGAGAAAGACCCACCCAAGGGCTGCAGCCAGCTTCACTAGGAAGATTCATGACCAGGCCTCAGTACTGTCCTGCAATTCTTTCCAGTGGATTTTACTATAACTCTAAATCATTGGAAGCAACCGCTGCTGTTACCAGAGCTATCTTTGCCTCAAAAAGAGGGAAATTCTAGACAAGCAATATAATCCTCTTACTATCTAAGAGAGAAACCAGCTCATTTGTCATAAGAACTGAAGACATCAGCCATGTAGTAAACATTAAGAGTCTCATATCTCAATATTATATATCTTTTGTGAAAAAAATGAGCACACAGAAGTGATTGGATGCAACAGTGATGAAGCGGCTTAAGCTGGGCTAACTAACTGTAACCTACAAGACCCATTGTATCTATCGCAAATCCTTTTCAGAAAAAGGTAAGAAAAATTCAACCAACAACCTTTTTCAAACCTTCTGAACTATTCACAGCAAATGAATCCTTACCCTTACCAGACGTATAAACATTTATGTAATGCAGGGGTTTCCTAACTTGGAGAGTGTCATCAAAGGCAGTGCTAACACAGTGTTTCTCCCTTTGACTTGAATGACCTCTTCCCTGTTAGGGTCATTATTGCTTCATGGTGTCCCAGAGATGAAAGGACTTTGAAAGCTCACTTACTTTGCAACCCACCTGGCAGCACTGACATTACCAGGGAGAGGCTGGTTAGAAATGCAGAATCTTGGATCCACTCCGGTCTTGCTTGTCTCAAAATCTGCATTTTGACAAGATCCCCAGGTGATTCGTATGCACCTTGAAGGGTAAAATATGGCACTCTAGGTCATTCCCCTGTCTCTAAGCAAAACTGGGCACAATGAATAGACCAGTCTCATTCAGCCAATTTCAGGTCCTTTATAGTTTGTCCTTTTTGAGTCATTGAGAGGAAAGCGGAAATACACTCATTTAAGGAAGTCTTGCATAGCATAACTAAGTTAGCAACTTCTTCAATATCTATTCTTAGAAGCCCTGCAGATTAGGTCAAAGAAAAGAGAAGCAGAAAATGGAGCGAGTTCAAATAACAAACTCTAATAAAGAAAGGGCAGTACAGAAGCTGAGTCTATGAGGGAGGGAGGGGCGAGTTCACCGATTTACCAGTTCCAAAGTTGTCTCTGCAGTGTGGGTGATTTATAGCCCTAGAAGCTTAAAGGCTTGAGTCTCTCGCTGTATTTCATTTCAGATTAGTAATTTTTATCTAGTACTTCCCTGCAGCTTAAAATGAAGGCCCTGGAACTACTAAAATGAATTTATCTGGTGATTTGTATTCTCATTCTGTAGTTACCCTGTGGGTTTCAGATTTGTAACAGGTCTGGAATCTGGACAATAGAAAACTCTCTGTGGGTTCATGGCAGCCCAACCTCTCTAAGCCAAAGACTAAAAGACTTAGGATGGTTGAATATGTATTCCAGTGCTCCTCACACTTAACTGCACATTAGAGTCACCTAGATAGCATTTTTTAAACAGCTATCTTGAGGTATAATTGACATACAATAAGCAGCACATACTTAAAGTGTATAATTGGAAGAGTTTTGATATATGTTATATACCTGTGAAACTATCGCCACAATCAAGCTAATCACCCCCAAATTTTCCTTGTACCCCTTGGTTATCCCTCCCTCCAGCCCTGCAACGACTTATCTGCTTTCTGCCACTATAGATTACTTTGCATTTTTTAGAATTTTACATAAATGGAATCATACTCTTTATTTCTTTTTTATTTTGGTCTGACTTCTTTCACTCAATGTAATTATTCTGAGATTCATCCATGTTGCTGCATGTATTAATAGTTTGTCCTTTTTATCGCTGGGTAATATTCCATTGTATGGATGTATCACAGTTTGTCTAACCCTTCACCACTGAAGGACGTTTGGGTTGTTTCCGGTTTTAAGCACTTATGAATAACACTGCTATAAACATTCATGTACAGGTGTGGACAAGGATTCATTTCTCTGGTAAATATCTAGAAGTAGATGTGGTAACTGTACATTTAACTGTAAAAGAAACTGCCAAACTGTTTCCCAGAGTGGTTGTACCGTTTTGCTTGCCCACCAGAAATGTAGAAGAGTTCCAGTTGCTCCACATCCTCTCCAGCAGTTAGTACTATTAGTGTTTCTTCTTTCAGCCATTCTAATGGATGTGTAATGGTATCAACTTACATTTCCCTAATGACTACTGATGTTGAAAATCTTCTCATGTGCATATTTGCCATCCTTCTATCTTCTTTGTTGAAGAGTCTTTCAAATCTTCTGCTCATTTTTCAAATTGGGTTTTGTTTTGTTTTCTTAATTGTTGAGTTTTAAGAGTTTTTTAATATATGCTGGATACGTGTCCTTTGTCAGATACATGATTTGCGAATATTATCTCCCAGTCTTTTTGTTCCCTTAACAATGTCTTTCAAAGAGCAGAAGTTCTTAATTTTGATGAAGTCTAATTTATTAATTTTCTTTTATTATGCTTTTTGTGATATCTCTGAGAAATCTTTACCAAACCCAAGGTCACAAAGATTTCCTCCCAGAAGTTTTATAGTTTTAGCTTTTATATTTAGGTCTGTGATTCATTTTAAGTTAATTTTTATATGTGATGCAAAGTTTGGAATGATGTTTACTTTTTTGCGTATGGATATCCAATTTATTTAATCCAACCATTTATTGAAAAGACTGCCCTTTCTCTACTGAATTGCCCTTGCAACTTTGTTAAAAGTCAATTGACCATATATTTGTGAGTCTATTCTAAATTCTCTATTCTGTTCCATTGATCTATTTGTCTATCTTTATACTGTCTCATTGTCTTGATTACTATAGCTTTATTATTAGTTTTGAAATCCAGTTTTATTCTTTTTCTTAAAAAAATAGGAATTTTAGAATAAGCTTGAATTCTTGAATAAGTCTGTCAATATCTGGGTTAAAAAAGCCTAGTGGGATTTTGACTGGGATAGCATTGAATCAATAGATCTATTTGGGGAGAACTGACACCTTAACAATATTGAATCTTCCAGTTCATGAACACAGTATATCTCTCCATATATTTAGGTCTTCTTTTGTTTCTTTTTTTTTTTCCAAAGATTTTATTTTTTCCTTTTTCTCCCCAAAGCACCCCCCCCCCCCCCCGGTACATAGTTGTATATTCTTCGTTGTGGCTCCTTCTAGTTGTGGTATGTGGGACGCTGCCTCAGCGTGGTTTGCTGAGCAGTGCCATGTCCGTGCCCGGGATTCGAACCAATGAAACAGTGGGCCACCTGCAGCGGAGCACACTAACTTAACCATTCGGCCACGGGGCCAGCCCCTCTTTTGTTTCTTTCAGTAATGTTTTTTCAGTATACAGTTCTTATGCTTCTTTTGTGAGGTTTATCTCTAAGTATTTGATATTTTTATGTTCTTGTAAATGCTAATATTTATATAATTTCAATTTCCAACTGTTTTTTGAAACTATTTGGAAATACAATTGATTTTTAATATTGATCTTGTATCCTGCAGCCTCATTAAACTCACTTATTAGTTCTGTAGCTTTTTTGTAGATTCTATAGAATTTCCTACATAAGTAATTATGCTTTCTGAGAATAAAGACAGTTTACTTCTTCTTGTCCAATCTGTACCCTTTTTATATTTTTCCTTGCTTTATTGCACTAGCTAGAAGCAGCACACTATTGAATAGAAGTAATGGCAATGGACAACCTTGCTTTGTTCCTGCTCTTAGAGGAAAAGCAGTCAATCTTTCCCATTAAGTATGATATTAGCTTTATGTTTTTCATAGATGCCTTTGCTCAAGTTGAGAAGTTTCCTACTTTGCTGAGAGTTGCATTTTTAAAAAATCAGAAATGGATCTTGGAGTCTGTTAAATCCTTTTTCTGGTTTTAACTGAGATTTCATATGATTTTTCTTTTAATTATATGAAACTATGAGATATTCATATGTTAATATAGTGAATTACATTGATTGATTTTCAAGTATCAAACCAACCTTGCATTCCTGGGGTAAACCCCACTTTATTGTTATGTATCATCTTTTTTATATATTGTTAGATTCTATTTTGCTAAAATTTGCTTAAGAATTTTTGCATCTGTATTCATGAGGAATATTGGTCTCTAGTTTTCTTGTAAAGTCTTTGTCTGATTTTGATATCAGAGTAATGCTGGTCTTATAGAATGAGTTGGGATATATTCCCTCCTCTTCAATTTACTTCAAGTATTTGTGTGTAGAATCATTATTATTTCTTCCTTAAATATTTGATACAATTCACCGTCTGGTACTGAAGTTTTCTTTGTGGGAAGATTTTTCACCAGTAGTTCAATTTCTTTAATAGGATGTAGAGCTATCCAGGTTATCTATTTCTTCTTGAATAAGCTTTGGTAATTGTGTCTATCAAAGAATTTTTCTATTTACTCTAAGTTGATAAAATTTTTTGGCGTAAAGTTATTCTTAATATTACCTTATAGGGCCATCCCAGTGGCACAGTGGTTAAGTTCTCACGTTCCACTTCAGTGGCCCAGGGTTCGCTGGTTCAGGTCCTGGGTGCAGACATGGCACCACTTGGCGCGCCACGCTGTGGTAGGTGTCCCACATATAAAGTGGAGGAAGATGGGCACAGATCTTAGCTCAGGGCCAGTCTTCCTCAGCAAAAAGAGGAGGATTGGCAGCAGATGTTAGCTTAGGGCTAATCTTCCAAAAAGAAAAAAATTTACCTTATAATACTTCTAATATATGTAGAATCTATAACAATATCACCTCTCTCATTCCTGATATTAGTAATTTGTGTCTTCTCTCTTCTTTTCCTGATCATTCTGGCTAGAGGTCTATCAATTTTCTTGATCTTTTCAAAGAACCAGCTTTCGGTTTCATCAGTTTTTCTTTATTGTTTTTCTGTTTTCTCTTTCACCGATTTCTCCATCTTTATTATTTACATTCTTCTGCTTAGTTTAGGTTTAATTTACTCTTTTTCTAGTTGTTTAAGTTGGAATCTAAGGTCATTGGTTTGAGACCTTTCTTCTTTTCTTTTTTTAAAATTAATTAATTTTTTTCAAGAACAACCTTTTTTTTTCCTTTTTTCTTTTCTTTTTTTGATGAGGAAGATTGGCCCTGAGCTAACATCTGTTGCCAATCTGCCTCTTTTTTTTTTCCTCCCCAAATCCCCAGAACATAGTTGTATATCCTAGTTGTAAGTCCTTCTAGTTCTTCTATGTGGGATGCTACCACAGCATGGCTTGATGAGTGGTGTATAGATCCACACCCAGGATCTGAACTGGTGAACCCCGGGCCATCAAAGCAGAGCATGCGAACTTATCACTATGCCACCAGGCCAGCCCCTCTTCCTTTCTAATATAAGCATTCGGTGCTATAAATTTCCTCGTGAATATGTCTTGGCTGAATCTCACAAATTTTGATATGTTGTGTTTTCACTTGGATACAGAAATTTCCTATTTTCCCTCTTGGTTTCTTCTTTGACCTGTGGGTTATTTAGAAGTGTGTAAATTTGTTCTCAAATAATTGGATATTTCCCAGATATCTTTCTGTTATTAATATCTACCTTAATTCCACTGTGGTCAAAGAACACACTTTGTCTCACTTGAATATTTTTAAATTACTTAAAGCTTATTTTATAGCCTAGAATATGATCTATCTTGGAAAATTTTCTGTGTGCATTTGAAAGGAATGCCTACCCTGACATCGTTAAGTGGAATGTTCTTAAAATGTCCATTAAGTCAAATTGGTTGCTAGTATTGTTCAAGTCTTCTACATCCTTACTGATTTTCTATCTACTTGTCCTATCAATTATTGAGAGAAGGATATTGAAACTTCAACTGTAATTGTGGGTCTTGTTCCTTTACACTTCTAAACATCCCACTGCCAAGGCCACACATGATACCAATTAATTCAGACTCTCTGGAGGCATGATCCAGGCATCATTATTTGTTTTTTTTTAACTCCTCGAGTAATCCCACTGTGCAGCCAAGTTTGAGAACTGCTGCCACATGCAGTCCAGTTATGGATTCAACAGATTCTCAAATGCATTATCTCATTCACCCTTCATACCTGCCTTTGAAGTAGGCATTATTCATTCCCATTTTACAGAAAATGAAATTGAGTCTTGGACGCTTGTCCAAGATCACACAGTTGATTAGAGAGCCGAAGTGGGATTTAAACCCTGGATTCCTAACTCAAATCGTATTGCTTTGAGCTACGTATATTTTGTTCCATGGAATATGTTTACTGACTTGAATTCTATCTGTATTTCTATCCCGTCCCCCTAATACACTCTTTTGGATTGTGGGCAGAAGCCACATCTAACCCAAAACTTATAATTTTCATTGGACCTACCACAGTGTCTGTACACTGGAGTTGATTCTAAGCTTCATCTTTTTCCTCTTGAAAGATGCAAATATCTGGGTTCATCTGACCACATGGTAGTCATCAATCTGCCTTTTTCATGGTCCATCCACAACCTAAGGTTTAAATCAGGCTGTGATTTACCCTGACACACAGGCTCTTCTCCAAAAACCTTCTCAGGCTGCAGACTGTCTGCCTGCTTCACTCCATTAACACACGACATTGGCAGCCAGGGACCAGGTTTTGCCCTGAGCTACACAACTTTGGGGCAAGATTGTGAGGGAAGAGCAACTTGGGGTGGATGCATCTCCTATAGGTAAAGACCGTTTTGTTTGAGTGCTTCCAGGCTGGTAAGTTATGATTAATTCACTTGCCCAAGGATTAATATTTAAAAATCAGGAATGATTTGAGTCATTCCTCCATGTGAGCTGTTCAGCTGCCTTCAGGGAAGAGATCAGTCAAAAAATTGGACCATTAATGTTTTAGAGGCAATGTGCGTTACAAAGAGATAAAGAGAAAGACTAATGAGGTGTCTCTTTGGCTCTCTCTCTCTCTTTTTTTTTTGTTCACAGGTATCGTCAGCTTCAATATAGACTAAGAATCAACATGAGTTCATTCCTTTTCATAAATATTCAACTATGCAAATACTTTCCCCATAATTGCTTTCTTGGACCTATTTTCTATATATGTTGTCTTCAGATCCCATCACCAGACTCCTCTCATTTTCAGGGAGTCTCTTTCTGAGCTCCAGACTTGGTAGTTGCTAATGTGACTTCCTTTTGTCTCAATGTTGTTATTGCCCAAAGTGAAAAACAACCACAACAAATTAGGGGGCTTGAGTATTCCTTCTTTCTTTCTTTCTTTCTTTTTTTTTTTTTCTGCTGAGGAAGATTGGTCCTGAGCTAACATCTGTGCCAGTCTGCCTCTGTTTTATATGTGGGTCGCCATCACAGCATGGCTGACGAGTGATATAGGTCAGCACCTGGGATCTGAACCCACGAACCCAGACTGTCAAAGCGGAGCACACAGAACTTAACCACCAGGCCACAGGGCTGGCCCTTGGGTATTTTTTTCAAAAGGAATTATTTGTCACTAAAACAAGTCTACATCAATACTAAAGGTACTGAAAAAGAAAAACAGTACTCATTTTTCCACTACTTAACACAACCCAAATTTTCTTCCTGTTTTCAGTCAGATATAGAAATATTTTACATAATTATAATTAGAACGCTCATATATTTTTGTGTTCCATCTTCTTATTTAACATCACTTAATAAACATTTTTTTTTGAAGAAGAAGATTAGCCCTGAGCTAACTGCTGCCAATCCTCCTCTTTTTGCTGAGGAAGACTGGACCTGAGCTAACATCCGTGCCCATCTTCCTCCACTTTATATGTGGGACACCTACCACAGCATGGCTTGCCAAGTGGTGCCGTGTCCATACCCGGGATCCAAACCGCGAACCCTGGGCAGCCGACACGGAACATGTGCACTTGACCACTGTGCCACCGGGCCAGCCCGAAATAAACATTTTTCATTGTCCTTGCATAGTCTTCCTAATTATCACTTTTTGTAGCTGCATGGTTTTCCATAGATAGACCATAATTCATTTAACCATTTCCCTGGTGCGGTTCATTAAGTTGTTTCTAGTTTTCACTATTATAAGTGATTCTCCCGTAAACATCTAAGTACATATATAGATTTCCCCTCCTCTTCTTTTGAATTGTTTTCTTTGTAGAAATTTCCTGGAGTGCCCATTGCCATGTCGAAAGGTTTGAATGATTTTAAGGGATGATTAGCCCTTAAAAAGGCAGTACCGCGAAGCTTATAGCCCATGTCATGTCTTGTTTTGTAAAATTAATTATGGCACGGAAGGGCCAAGATACTTCCTAAAGTATCACTCGCTGTCCAGTTTTATCCCACAGAGTGGTCCAAGCAATACAAGATGAATGTACCTCCATCCGCTTATTCTTTACTCCACTGAAGCCCACTAAAAAAATGAACCAATTCTTCCCACATTTTAAGTGATGAGCTTTTGGAATAGGTCTTAAGGAACTCCAGAACAAAACCGTGGGGCAACTCAAAGATGCACCTCCTGAGATAAATTCCGTCTTGGAAATGAAATGAAGGCATACAATGTGTGTGGCAGGAGGGCGGTGGGGAGGGGTTGCAGATCAGATATGATTGGAACGCCAGCATCACAGTTGTCCCCTGCAAACTGGTCTCTGGAAGCTGGGTCAAGGCAGCCGAGTTAAAAGCCAAACACAGACAGCAGCTGTTGAGGATGTAAAGTCTCTGGCCAGAGTGGATAGGGAGCTGGGTGTGGTCGCCCAGAGGCCAATTTCCACCCCACCCTACAGGCCCAGTGACAGGGGCTGAGAAAAGAGAATTTCCGTGTTGCATTCCAGTCCTCCTTTCTGGGCTTAGTGGGAATGTCTGTGAGAATGCTGGCGACTGGCTGCAAGCTGTCTGATTGCACTGCACACACCTTCCTCAGCGGTGTCCTCCTGGAAGACACCAAGGGTTCTGAGAAGGCCAGGTCCAGAGAGTCAGGGTGCAGGACTGACCTGCCACTGTTTGCATGTCCAGCTATAGCCTTAGGTCTTAAGTCCAGTAAATCCCACTGCTATTGTCCTCAAGGGACTGAAGGAGACTGCAGGGAGTATGTGGGTCTTTCCTATGTTGCACAAGGAAGTGCTTGGGCGACAACATCCCGTCAATAGTTTCCCAGAACATTTGACAGGAGCCCCACAGGCTGCATCACTGAGCAGGGAATCTTCATTATTCATTTCAACATCACTTTTCTTGGAAACCCTGACTGCTCTACTCTCCAGAAATAATCCATCAAACTTTTCTCTTTGTTGAAGTCATGCTGCGAAAACTCCCGTAATCAAATTCCCCATATTAGGATCCCTGCTGACATTATGTAACAACAGAGTCAGGAGGGAAAAGAGTGGGTCAGACACTGAGGTCTTTTTTTTCTTTCTTTCTCTCTCTCTTTTCTCATTTTAATCATGAAAATTTTCAAACACACACAAAATAAGAGAGAATGGAATAATGAACGCCCATGTCCCCACCCCCCAGCATGAACAATCTCCACCTGTGCCAATCTGGTTTCCTCTGTCATCCCCACCCCACTCCAATCCCCCCACAAATAGACACGTTTTTCTCTTTTTTTACTGGAATTTTAAAAGCAAGTCCCAGACACAGCATCATGTCACTTATAAATACTTCAGCATGCATCTCCAACTAATAAGTGCTTTCTTTTTTGACGTAGCCTCTGTAGTCATTAGTATTTATTTAGTAACTGCTGGTATTTATTTAGCATTTAGTATTTAGTGCAAGGTATTACGGTAAGACCCTTTACACAGTTTATTTCATGAAATCTCAGCTCAGCAGAGTAACACCTTGGAAATTCACAAACTCCCCAGGAGAAGGAAATGCTCTGGCCTTGAGAACGTTGCTATTTGCATTTTACTCATGAAGAAAACTGCTCAGCCAACTCAAGGTACGCTGTGGAAAGGCTGCAGTCCAGGAGCCGGCAGAGCTTGGAACAAAGGCATGTCAGAGCCTGATTGCTCCATCCCCCCTGGATATTCAGGTATTAAAAAGGCATTGCTTCCTCATCTGAAAACTGCCTCTAAAAAAACCAAAAAACCTTACATCTACCACTTGAAGTTAACTCTTTAAGATAGAAACACTCAGGCTTCTTGCAAAGGTAGTGCTGAGTCTGGCCCCGTGGCTGAGTGGTTAAGTTAGCACGCTCCGCTGCAGGCAGCCCAGTGTTTTGTTGGTTTGAATCCTGGGCGCGGACATGGCACTGCTCATCAAACCACGCTGAGGCAGCCTCCCACATGCCACAACTATGAAGGACCCACAACGAAGAATATACAGCTATGTACTGGGGGGCTTTGGGGAGAAAAAAAAAATTTTTTTTTAAAAAGAAAAGGTAGTGCCTTTTTTTTTTTTAAAGATTGGCACCTGAGCTTACTGTTGCCAATCTTCTTTTTCCTGCTTTTTCTCCCCAAATCCCCCCAGTACATAGTTGTATATTTTAGTTGTGGGTCCTTCTAGCTGTGGCCTGTGGGATGCCACCTCAGCATGGCCTGATGAGCAGTGCCATGTCGGCACCCAGGATCCAAACCGGCGAAATCCTGGGCTGCCAAAGCAGAACGCGTGAACTTAACTACTCGGCCACTGGGCTGGCCCCCAAAGGTAGTGCCTTTTAAAAGACACTAGTGAGCAAATGAGTTTAGAAAAATGCACTTTACATTCCTATTCATCAGATGTGTATGCAGAGGGAACAGAGGGGAAATTTTGCTTCATGCAAAAGCAGTCTCACTGTAAGTATTTCTGTTTGTTGTGCACTCTTTGCAATCTTTGCACCTAATCTATGCATCTGCACTCAAGAGATTTAGGCAAAGTAGATACAATACCATACATTGGGTTGACTTTCCCCAGTAAAGGTGGGACCTGCGTAATAAGCACAGCCTTGGGGTGAGTCTTGGCCTCAAGAACAGGCTGATAAACCTGCTGTCAGTCACGAGGATCTCTCACAGGCTTTGGGCTTCTGCTTGCAGCCAGGCTTTCTAACTCCAGTCTCCTATGCTCTGAACCCCAGGTCGGCCCCCATCAACAACCACAGTGTGCTGCTGATTTTCCCTTTGTTATTGCCCTTCTCCAGGTTCTCATCACTTTCTGCAAGATTGCTACCTCGGTGTCTGTCTTGGACTCTCATTGGCCTAGTTTGGATGGGATGCCCTCCTCAGGTCCAGTCAGCTGTGGCTGGACATCGGGACATGTTATACAAAGGATCTCCCGGGAGCTGCGGTTGTAGGTGAGGGCTACGCATAAAGAAAGGGATGGATTTTGTAAACCAGGCCAGCATCGTACACAGTGCCCACTAAAAAATGAGCTGTATTCATACGTTTTGATAAATATTCCCTCCACCTGGACCTTTCAGATGTCTATGTGACTTGTCCCTCTGCCACCTTCACTTCTTTCGTGTCTCTGCCCAAGTACCCCATTACGAAGGAGGCCTTCCCCAACCACCTACATCAAATAGCACACACCCACTGCCACCCTCAAATCCCTTATTCTGCCTTGTTTGTCTCTATACGCCTTACCACAACCTGACACATATTTATTATTTGTTGTCGGTTTTGGTTGTTACTGTATCCCCTGAACCTAGAACAGTGCCAGACATACTACATGGGTTCAACACGTGTGCAGAGTGGACGATCTTTGTAAGAACAAGATTTTGTCCTCCTCTTCTACCACACAGGACTGATCACAGCAGGCGCTCCTTTGCCAATGAGGGGCTCTGTAGGAAATCCATGGGGAGATACAGATGAGCTTTCCAGAGCCAACACCCACCTTGAAAACCTAGCTGTTCTAATAGGAATGTCTATTTCTTAAACCTGTGTCCTCTGTGACTACCACAGAGCTACACAAAGAAGTGTGACTAGCTCACACTTCGTTCTTACTCTGCAGGGTCTACACGAAGCTTCCTAAGGGCCCGACTCTAACAAACTTTCAAGCACGTACACTTTAAGAATAATATATTCCTCTCAGAGCTACACCACTGAAAGGTGTTCCTTCAACAACAGAAAGATTTATTACTTTCTTCCCCCACAGAAAAAAACCACAAAAATATTTCCTTCTTGACTGCAGCAGAGAGTTCCAAGTTTCAGTAAAGAATCAGCCAGATGCTTCCTCCCAGCTTGTGTGGTAAGAAATGAAGGTAAAGAGCATTTGAAACTCTACCTCTGCACACCTACCTCGTCCCTTATTCCCTTCTAGCAGATCTTCTTCCTGTTTCCCTGGGGTCAGGAATGTAGAGCTATGTGCAACCTGCCTCTCCAGGCAGCTGGGGCTCTGGAGTCCCCTGGCTTCTCTCCTGGTATTAATAGTAGATGGCTCTTGTTGAAATGCACACCTGCCCTAAGGCAGGCATTGCACCTTACAAACTGTCTCAAATTCTGAACCCCTAAACTGGAAAAGAGCTGTAGAGAGGGTCTGTTGCCAGGACAGCCACTGTATCTATAATAACAGAATCTATCTTTCTGCCTCTGTCACCAAGAATCACTTTCCTTCAGTATATTTGCAGAAAGGGAGTTGGTCTCTCATTTCCAGAGCTCCTCCGGGCTGCAGCCTGTTCCTCTGCTTTCATCTGCTCCTAAACTCCATACTCAGCTGGGGTGTCTGCTCACCGTAGTGTGGATCCTGGCCTATGCTTTAGGGCTGCCATCTTCCCTCCATGTGACACCGATGGTGGCCTCTGGGGAGCAATATGCAGAACGCTGGGCCCCCAAGAACATCCACGGCCTGGAACCTGTGAATATGTTACCTTACATGGCAAAAGGATTTTGCGGATATGATTAAGTTAAGGACCTTGAGATGGGGAGATTATCCTGGATTACACGGGTGATTATGTTGTAATCACAAGAATCCTTATAAGGGAAAGAGGGAGGCAGGAGACTGAGTCAGAGGAGATGTGATGATGATGGAAGCAGAGGTCAGAGGGACATGAGGCAGGGACCAAGGAATGCAGGCAGTCTTTAGAAGCCGAAAAGGGCAAGAAAACAGATTCTGACCTAGAGCCTCCAGAAGGAACACAGCCCTGCCAATGCCTTGATTTTAGGTCTTCTGACCTCCAGACCAGGAAGATAATAAATCTTTGGTATTTTTAAGCCACTAAATTTATGGTGATTTGTTACACCAACAATAGGAAACTAATACATGAAATGATGCAGGGAAGCTGCATTTGCCTTTGTTGTCCCTCCCCTTAATTCTACACCTCTAGCACATATGTGTGAGCCACATCATTGCAAGTTTGAGGATAAGAACAAGGGGAAAAGGGGCTGGCCCCGTGGCCGAGTGGTTAAGTTCGCGTGCTCCACTGCAGGCGGCCCAGTGTTTCGTTAGTTTGAATCCTGGGCGCGGACATGGCACTGCTCATCAGACCACGCTGAAGCAGCGTCCCACATGCCACAACTAGAAGAACCCACAACGAAGAATACACAACTATGTACCGGAGGGCTTTGGGGAGAAAAAGGAAAAAATAAAATCTTTAAAAAAAAAAACAAACAAAAAAAAACAAGGGGAAAAAAAACTAGACATTAAATATGATTGCTCCCAGAGCCCAAGGGAAGAAGGAAAACCCTTAGCAGGGTCTCTTCATGGGCATACTCCATTTCCTAGCCGTGCTGACCCGCCCCAACACCCACTGTCTTTTTCTTCTTTTACTCTGTGGGCCCACTTTTCTCTTCTCCATGGCAAAATTAATTCATTCAACAAATATTTTTTGAGTACCTACTATGTCCAAGGCACTGTTCTAGGTGCTGGGAATAGAGCAGTGGACATAAAAAAGACAAGTAATACAAGCTATCGCAGTGTTTACATTTTAATGCAACTCCCTTCATGATATCCCCGCCCAACAAGGTCTACCCAGCCCTGACCCTCTACCCTAAACAGGATAATCTGTAAGATGTGGATAATCCACAGCAATACATTTCTCAAATTCTGAGTTACTCGATTAGGAATCATGCTGTGTAGCTAGATAATTCCCAGAATAATCCATGGCAGGCTTCATTTCTCCAGTTCTTGTTCTTTTCAGGGTCCGTCTGCAAGCATGAGGTCAGGATACCCCTCCTCATTCTTCCTGTGGTCTTCTGACCTCCTGTAACTCTAAGATCTTATACACACACACCCCAAAGACTAACCATCAGTTCCAGTCTAAATCCATATTAAGGAGGGGAAGGGAGAATCTTCCTAAAGGCAACATATTCTGCCCAACTAAGTAAGGACATGCCTTTACTTTTGTTTGCAAAGCAGCTCCAATTCCCGTTTTCTCAGCCCCCCTGTAGACTTTGCTGAGGGCCCACCTGTGCACCAGAAATGCCAAACATCACTGTGCCTTTCTAAATGCAAAGACCTCCACGTATTACCATCATCCCCTGCTACCCAGAGAACTGGTAGAAGCTTTGTAGATGTGTGAGGGTTTTTTGATACTTTGAGCCACATCAAATTCCTACCCAGGGCTTCCTCTACTAACAGACTCCACTAAGTGAATCTGTAACCTCTGTCCCCCATCCATAGCAAGCCTTCAAGAGTTGTGAGACTTTTTTTCTTCTAGTTATAGTAAGGAACCCCCAAGGGTAAGTACCTCCTTTTAATCACTTAGAAATGATCCTCACCTCATCCTCTCTTCTGGTCTTCTCCTAACAAAGAATACACAGGCACCATCAAGCAGATACTTTTTTGGGTTTTTTTTAAGATTTTATTTTTCCTTATTCTCTCCAAAGCCCCCTAGTACATTGTTGCATATTTTTAGTTGTGGGTCCTTCTAGTTGTGACACGTGGGACGCCGCCTCAGCATGGCTTGATGAGCGATGCCATGTCCGCACCCAGGATCCGAACCGGCGAAACCCTGGGCCGCTGAAGCAGAGTGTGTGAACTTAACCACTCGGCCACGGGGCTGACCCCTAAGCAGATACTTTTGGTGAGGGCAAATGTTAACCCTCTGGGCACTGAGGAATTCCAGAAAGAAGAATTGTTAACTGTAGATTCCAATTACACTTACAACCATTAGCCACATAATGCTGGTTGCAGAATAATTATTGTAATATAAATAATAATACATTGATTATGTGCTTACTGGGTGCCGGGAACTTTACTAAATATTTTTCTTCCATTAGCTCATATAGTTCTCACCAATGAGGTTAGGACTATTTTTATCCACATTTTACAGATGAGAAAATTGAGGAGGGTGGTTAAGAAAATTGCCTCAAGGTCACACAGAGAGTTGGTGGCAGAGCCAGGGCTCGAACAGGTTTGCCTGACATTCAGCCTTGGACCCTCTGCTAGACTGTCCACTGTGCTTTAGTAACTGCATGGCTGTCCAGGGTGGTACCTTCCATCTCCATTTCCATTTTGAAGTGAAAATAATAGTGGAAGAAAAGAAGGAAAAGACAGGTTTTGTGAGCAAATTTGACCACCCTGAGAATTATAGATAGATGAGAAGAAACCTGAAACCAGGAACAAAAAATACTTTTTAAATGACAGCTAATTGAGCAATGGTAAGTTTGGAAATTTGTGGTTTAGAATCAAAAGCGATATAGGGGCTGGTGGCAACATTTATTTTGAAAGTGTCAAGGACTGCCACCTCCATTTAGATGCCTTTAATAAACGAGAGTCTAAAATACTCTGAAGAAAATCCCAGCAGAGACTACGAGCCAAGAATCCTTGGCTTACAGAGTGATGGGGGCTGCTTCTTCCCAAGTTACCACGCACAGAAGCAAAACTTGGCAGAACCTGAAACAAAGGATTTTGATCTTGTTCCTACCATTGCTTCCACAGAAGGAAGCAAAACAAACCACTGGGTTCTGTCCACTACTGCTCCTGAGCACCAAGGCTCTGCTAGGAGCTGCTTGGAAGAGAACTCCGCCCTGCTCTCTGCCTATGGAAACAACCCAAAAAGATCTATGTGCAGAGCAGGATTTTTCTACCCCTACTTATTTTCTGCAGAATTCTGTTTCTTGAGGAAATTTTCCACATTTAATCGAGCTGCTACTCTGACACCATTTTCATTGAGTAATTCATGATGATGTCACACCAGCCAGGCACTAGGGGAAGCCCTGCTTTTATGGGTTGGCTCTTAATTTAGGAATTTTTATTTTCTGACTTCCCTCCCTTTTTTTGCTGGACTCCACTGCTTTTGAGCAAGATGCCTGAGTGGTGAAGTGTTGCCTGCTTTTGACAAAAGGAATTCCTGCTCGTTGAGAGGCAAATGGTTGAGTGAAGGCAAGATGTGTGTCCTGTAACAGTACATCTTAATTGGAGAGTTGGCACGAGAGCAAGATTGTGTGGGCCTGGTGTGAGCTCCGTTGCTCCTGATGGGGTTCTTCGAGCTGAGCAGAGAAGAAGGGATGCGGAGAGCAGGACTCACAGCCACTCCCTGGTGCCACAATCTTGTGTACCTGGGGAGCCAACCGTCTTCTCCCTGGCACCTGGGCAACCACATCTAACCCACATCCCCACCTTCCTCCCTCACCTCTCGGCCACTCTGTGCAGCAAGCCAGCAAAGGCAAGCTTGGCAAACCTCGCCTGTAAAAGCCTAATCCAAACAGCATGTCCGCTGAGCTCAGCGGGGTGACTCATGTGCAGTGATGTGTGAGGCCAGCGAGCAGAGATTAGAATCTGGCCCGCCCGCCAGCCTACCCTGCACTTCCTTTGATCAACTCTGATGGTTTTTAATTCTGCAGCAGCAGCTTCCTGCCAGCGGCAAGCACCTCTCGGTGGAGGTTGGAGCCATGTCTGTGCTGACCTACTTGTGAGAGGCGAGGCCGGAGAGTATTGATGGCACAGGGACTGACACCCTGGGCTCACAGCCCACACAGAGCCAAGAGGGGAGCCTCTTTTGCAGAGGTGCCCATGGTGACATCAGAAGCCTGCTCCTTAGCCAACACCAGCACGGCCATGTGTGTGAGCAGCCTGGGTTCTGAAGCTGAGAATGGCATTGATTAAAATCACTGAGTAGTAAGAAAAATGGGACTGACTCTCTCTAGGGAACAATTTTTTTTTTTTTTGTAAGCTAGGGCATCACTAAGGACAGCATTTGGCATGAAATGAAGCACTCTCTGGGTTCTGTTTTGCTCGAAATGGAACACATTTGTAGTATATTACATTCTTGAACTTTTTTTCCCTGCTTGAGTGGAATGTGTTTGCCTCTTGATTCTTCCAAATCCCCTCAATGACCAATGCCAGGCAGAGCACCTGAAACCAGGTCTATCCTCTCTCTCTTTCCTTCTCATCCCCTGTCTTGCTCTCTCCTTTCTCTCACTTTTCTTAGGAAGAAGAAGAGTGATTCTCAACCTTGGCAGCACAGTAGAATGACCCTGGGGAGGAGGGGGCTTTAAAAAATCCTGGGTTCCACCCCAGAATATTTTGCTCACAGTCTCTGCAGGTAAGACCAGACACCACTAGTGTTTAAAGTTCCCCCATTGTGCAGGCAAAATTGGGAATCACTGAAATTTTAGAGCCCCATGGTATCAGCTGTTAGCCCTAAGATTGGTTCCCTTTTCCCCATCTGTCCTCCTCACCAGTGTTCAATCTGATGGCCTTCTGGAGACTGGTGTGTCCTTTAACCAGGCTAAGGCAAGATGTTATCTAGATGGGATAACTATCCTACATATTGAGAAGAATTTGTTCATCTTGTTAAAAGTATTCACCATCCCACTGAGACTTAGCACAGAGGATGAATGTGAGGAACTGAAATACAGAATAGATGGGTCTCACAGGGAAGAAGTAGGGGATGGTTCAGCACACAGACCAATGACCAACCCAGTAGGAATTTCTGGGAGTCAAGTTTGTGTGTGGTGGTGATGGGTTGTGGGTAAAATAAGGACCACGACTTAAATTTGAATTTCAGATAAACAACGAATAATGCAACATTTGAGGCATACTTATACTAAAAAATTATTCATTGTTTATTTGAAATTCAAATGTAACTGGGTGTTCTATATTTTGTTTGCTAAATCTGGAAATACTAGTTGTAGATGGCAGGCTAGGGAGGAGAATCTTGGGTATTTGAGAGGAGTGGTAGGTCTCACCTGGGTGGTTACTGCCCTCCAGGGGGCGTTGGGAAAAATATGTAGGCTAGTTTGGGGACGTCCCAATGACTGGAGATTGCTGCTGGCATTTAGTGGGTGTGAACCAGAATGCCAAACATACTGCAGTAGGTTAAATAGTTCCAATGAAGAAGTGTCTCATGTGAAATGCCAGTAGTGCCCAGACCAGTCCCGCCTACGTCACCATTTTACTGAGGACTGACCCTATCACATTCACATAGTTGCTCCCTAGAAGGCAATGCACTGGCCTCTCAGAGAAGTTCAGAAACTGTCCCCAAGAAAGAGCTAACCAGACAAAATCCCAGGTAGTTGTCCCAATGCCTGCTATAGTCCAACCAAACCATACAACAGATCCAATGAAAGAACCCCTGAAACTAACTCAAAGCTGTCAAAGCTTACAATAAGTACTGCTTCCTTTAGGAAGCCTTCCTTGACTGCTCCAGTCTTCACTGATCTGTCTTCCAATCCCTAAAACCCTTATTTTTCTAATGTAATACTTGAATATATTCTTCTAATAGTTGCATACGTGCTGGCTTGTGAGTTAGCCTCCCCAGCTAGCCTGGGACATCAGGGAAGTGAGATCAAGTGCTGGGTGACCCTGGTCATGTTATTGATTTGTTGGTTGGTTGTGCTGTTTGTTACACTATACCTGCATCATTAAAAACTCTCATGTAGCTGAAATTAACTGTACAAATAGGTGACGCAGTTAAAAGTAAAGATGAAAGGGGAGATAAGAAACTACAAAGAGGAAGAGAAAGACCAGGAAACGGAGATAAGATAATTTTGTAAATGGATATTAAATTTAAGTCCGGGCTCCTTGACAGTCAAAGCAAACAGGGAAACACAATTGGTTGCATCACTCTTATTGTCTGAAAAAAGGGAAGCAATATCAGCTCATGAGGAAACATCATCTTTTTCCTCATGCTAAATTCTAAGTGAAATTTATCACATAGATCCTAAAAGACAGGACTCTGAGAAACATAATGGGTAATGTCTTCAGCTGAGTTTTCTGAAGACACAAAAAATGTGAGGTTTTTTTTCTATTTCTTATGTTTACCTTGTAAGAGTAGAGGAACAGAATTTGCCACCCCAAAATGTCTCTTCAGCTTGAGGATTACTTTACGCTGATTGTTTTTAAGAACAAAAGACTCAGGAAGAAACTTTGACCTTCCTCCTAACTGCCTAAAAGAATTTAAGATAGAAGACCTGTTCCAGGAAGGAGCTATCCCCATGCATAACTACAGTGTAACAGGAACTAGGTGTGGTGGACAGAGAGGAACTCAGCCTGGCCCATTTGATCAAGGTCCTCTCTGTGTCCTATTGTCTCTAGATGACCCAACAAACATTTGTTTACCAAACATTAACTCTTCATCTTCCTGTAAATAGCCTCCTTTCCCTTTGAAGGCCCAAACTCCAGCCCCCTTCTCCTCAGTCCAGAATAACATATATACCTCATTTTGCCTGACTGTCTTTGGAATTCTTCATGCTTATGTGAATTCCCCATGCCCATGTATTAAACTTTTTAAATTTTTTTCCTGTTAACCTGCTTTATCTCATTTTAGTTATTTGATCAGCCATAAGAATCAGAAAGGGAAGGGAGGGAACTTTTCACCCCCCCACCCCACATAAAAAATTTGGAACTACAGTAGTCCCCTTTGTCCATGGGGGATACTTCCAAGACCCCCAGTGGATTCCTGAAACCACAGATAATGCCAGATAATAAAACACAGATAATAAACCCTAGATATACTGATATCCCCTATACACACATATCTATGATAAAGTTTAATTTATAAATTAGGCACAATAAGAGATTAACAACAATAGCTTCTCTTTGGCATGTCTAAATTGCCAGCATTACTACTCTTGTGCTTTGAGGCCGTTATTAACTAAAATAAGGGTTACTTGAACACAAGCACTGTGATACGGCCACAGTCGATCTGATGGCTACTAAGTGACTAATGGGTGGGTAGCATGTACAGCATGGAAGGGATAACGCTGGACAAAGGGATGCTTCATGTCCCAGGTGGGACAGAATGGAATGGCACAAGATTTCATCATGCTACTCAGAGCAGAACGGGGTACAATTTAAAACATAAATTGTTTATTTCTGGAATTTTCCATTTAATATTTTCAGACTGCAGTTGACCGTGGGTGACTAAAACTGTGGAAGGCGAAACCATGGATAAGGGAAAACTACTGTGTAGTATTGAACCTTGGGTCAGTTAAAGTATTTCTATAAGAAGCTAAGCTAATATATTCTAAATGTGTTGGTTTCTAGTGATCTGATCAATAAAGGGGCACTCAGCAGTTTTCACCTGCCCAGAGCTTTTATGAAGCTGTCACGTGTGGCTCCCCTAGGAGCTTCTGACAGCCTTAAGGAGAAGGTGGGGATGCCATAGAAACTAGGGCTGTGGTGAGGGGTAGAGGAGAGAGGCTGGGAACAGTGACATTCCACTTCCCACCCTGCCTTCCTCTCCCCAAGCTACAATCAGACAGTTGGAATTACTGAGCCTGCCCAGAAGGCACTTCCCAGACACATCCCCAGGAAAGGGATAAAGGAAAACAGTGTGTCACCAAGGGCCCACCCCAGGGTAGGATCCTGAGAATGACTTGAGGGACTGCCTGACCCGTGTATCATCCTGTAATAAGGGCTACACTTTGGGATTAGTTTGCCTCTCTTCTAAAGGCAAGGAACAAATGATTAGATGACTCAAAAAAGAGTTTCCTTTTTTGGTTTTATTTGAGGCTTCTTTTTATTTTATTTTTTTTAAGCCAACTTTCTAAATGGGTGGAAAGGTAAAACAAACAAAAAATAAACCACAGATTAATATCCTCACCCCACCCCCTCCCACCCTCACTCCACTCTCTCCCTGGGCTGGACAACATGAGTGAGAGGAAACTGTGGCTTGGGCCTTTGAGAGGTTGCTGATTAGCACACGTGTCCCCTCTCCCTACCCACCCACCCCCATGTCAGATGCCAGCCCTTGTGCTTGGTGGCTAGCAGTAACGGAACCAAGATGAATCACCATATGTCAGGATCCATTGATTGTCAAAGGCTAAACAGCAGGTCTGAAATGAGAGGTGAAGCCCAAAGGGAAAAATCTCTGATATCGGCTTTGGTCTTTTGTCTTCAGATGGTAGCAGCCTCAGATTCCTTTCTGCTGGTGTGAAAAGGATGGCTGGGGTAGGCAGAGCTGATCCAGGTGTGGGTGGGGAGGCTGCTTGAGCAGGAGTGACTGCTCTTCTCACTCCCAGGGAGCCTTCCCACTGCTCCTTCTCCTCTCTTCACTGAGGCTGGAGGGAGGGGGACAGTCAGGGAGGAGTCTTTCCCTCTTTCCCTGAGGGGAGGTCAATCTGGTTGTGCAGGCCTTACTTGCCTTGGGTGCTTGCTTCTCAGGTCAATGCTTACTGGCCTTAGTGCCGGAAATGTACACCGGACTCATTTCCAATTCTCTGGCAGGCTAGCAATGTTGACCCAGGCCCTCCCCTTCTCATGGAATTAGAGGGAAGAGGTTTAGTCAAAGTCATTTTAGGCTACCCAGCATCTGAGCTCCCTTCCCGTGTTTAGGATGTTTACCACTTAATGAATCTTAGTGTCCTAAGAAAGAGCCCAAAGGCAAATGCGCTCCTCTAGTCTCCTATGCAGCTAGGACACGGACACACAACCAAGACTTGGCCAATCAGAAGCACCTGTTCCAGATGAAATCAGAAGTTACCAGCACCAACAAACAGGGACAGTGGGGAGTCCTTTCTGGGAGAGGCTGCAGGGCAACAAAAATATCCAGGCTCCTCGGGCAGCAGTGCTCATCGTGGTATCCAGTGTCCGAGGCTGAAGATGGTAGTGCAAGCTGTGGCACAGCTCTGGGCAGCGGCTGCAGTGCTATCTTCATCTCACCCTTTCTCTGCTGTAACTGTGCCTGTGGCCTTGCATGTGATCCTGAGTTCCTGGTTCCTGTGTTTTCTGAGCCTCTTTCTCCAGTCTTCTCAGTGATCCTATGAGTTACTTGATAGCCTTTCAACAAATTCCTTTTCTGCTTAAATTGGTCAGAGTTGGTTTCTGTTGCTTGCAACTGAGAACACTAACTCTGTCCAACTACAACTGGTTTCAGTCAATTGTTTGCAGATGCTTTTTTCTTTTTTTTCACTGCCTGCATTCTTCATGCCTCTGCCCTCCTGGCAATTCCACAAGTAATCCAGAAAAGGAGGAATGAGCATGCAGAGAATTTGACCACAACTGGGAAGTGAGCCAAGAGAACTCTGAAGAACTTGAATATTAGATCCCTCACTTTGTTAGGTGGGGTGGAGGCAGGATTAATGAAACAGAAGGCTGTGGGCTGTCCATCATATTTTATTTTTTAATCTCTAACTTGCTTATACAACAATTACCCATGGCATTTAACGATCCCACGAGAGTATGGACCAAGCCTGTCTTGTTTTCCCCAGTACTTAGGTCACACTGGATACTCAGTAAATAGTAGTAAAGGTAGGATGATGGAAGTTTAAGAAAGAGAATTAGGGAAGAGCAGATTAATATGTATATCCTTGTCTCTTTAAAAAAAGGTTGTCTCAACTATGTGGGAGCTGAAGATTAAGGCCTGTGAGTCGAGCCAACACTACAGATATTTGGTGGTGTTGATTGAAGAGCAAGAGCTTGGAGCTTTAGCCATCAGACTGTCAAAGACAGACACGACAAACTCGCAGACAGGCAGAGCCTGACTTGAGTCTAGCCCAGACAGAATGCTGGTCTGTTTCTTCTTGGAAGGGGCCCCAAGAGTGCCTGCAAGCTGAACTGAGATGGCTCTCCAAAAAGCATTTTGAATCAATTTCAAATGCGTTGACAGTAGTTGGTGGAAAGGCCAGAGCTGCGGGGAGGAGGGGGTGAGCGGAGTTAGTTTGAATCTAGAAAACCAAGGGCAGCTTTCCCCATCAGCTACCTTAACCGTAGAAGAACTTCAGTGCGTCTATGTAGTGAGCCTGGTTTTGAGTAACGCTTGTATTTGGATTGGGGTACACAGGATGCATTTACTACAAACTGACTCTGTTTCTAACTCTTGTTTGTGGGGTTAACCAATGAAACCTTACCTTAGGCAAGTCTCTTAACACACTTGTGTAAGCTTTCATTTCCCAATTTTTAAATCTGTGGTTTTAAAACAGCAGGTTTGGACTATCTCACTCATCAATTTCCTATCTAAAATGTGATGTTTCTAGCATTTTTCTTTTCTTTTTTTTTCTTTTGAGGAAGATTAGCCCTGAGCTAACTACTGCCAATCCTCCTCTTTTTGCTGAGGAAGACTGGCCCTGAGCTAACATCCATGCCCATCTTCCTCTACTTTATACGTGGGACGCCTACCACAGCATGGTGTGCCAAGCGGTGCCACGTCCGCACCCGGGATCTGAACCGGTGAACCCTGGGCCACCGAGAAGCCGAACGTGCGCACTTAACCACTGTGCCACCGGGCTGGCCCCTCTAGCATTTTTCTTAAGGACTAGAATTATGTGTTCTTCTTCAACATGCCCTTCCATCCAAGTACAAAAATGGACACATCAGGCACAGAGAGCCCGCAATGTGTTCCAGAAAAACCCATGCCAGACTCCTCTAAGAACTTTCTCAACCCAGGTCCTAGGGCTAGCAGTGATAAAGTTAGAAGGGGGAGGACGCTGGCATCCTTTGACCCGTAACTAACTTCTGTAACCAGTTACAAAACCTTCTAAACTGCTTGTAGTGGTTAGGTTTGCTGCTGGAGCTGGATTTCCAAGGCACCTACTTCTAGCCCAGGCTCATATTTAAATTTGCATTGAACAGTAGAAGATGGTTAAAGCTAACACTTCCAATACTGTCTGGGGCTAGTGGAGGCGAGAGTTGTGCAATATCATACACGTGTGTATATATTCTAAACCTGTGCTGTGCAACTCAGTTTTAACATGTGGTCTATGGTGATTGTTTTTACTCAGTGAAGGTGCTGTGATTCTTTCTGTCCTGGGCTTAAAATGATAAGCAGATTTGAAGGTCACAAGTGACAGCAGACAGGATGATCATCTTATTTCCTCCACTTCCTCTCTGGGGACAGACGGAAGGACTCCAGAGAAAAGAGAGATGGGAAGGAAAACAAGTAAATCCCAGCATGAGGAGTAGGGAGGAGAGAGCATGGCAACAGACGTGTGAGCTCAGCTGCCAGCAAAAATCTGATGCCCTGCATTGCTCCAAGGGGAGGAGGCAAGTCTTCCCAAATCCAGGCGCCCCAACATGATTACGAAAGCCACACCCATCAGCCCACAGACAGCTAACACTGCTGCAGAACTAGCGAGACACCTTGGGAAGCTGCCCAAGTTTCTGGAGAGATCTCTGTAAAATTTGCCTTTCTCCCAGGTGGATGCTTGAACCCCAGCGCAGGGCAACCCAGCGCTGCCACACAGAACTGAAAATCTTTTTTTTAAGGCAAAGTTAATTTCAGAAATCTCGGTCTCAATTTTGTTCAAGGCTAATAGCCAATTCCTTCTCCCACTGGCGGCCAGCAGGGCTGACTGAGCAAGCGCATAGAGCTTTGATGTCAACAGAGGTAGGCAGGGCAGTCCGGGTGGAAAACTGTGAAGTCAGCAGAGTTATCTCCGGCACCCCTCCCTCCTCCCTCCCCCCCCCCCCCCCCCCCCCCCCGTGCTTCCCCTTTCTCCACCCATTTCCCCCCTCTCAGCTTCCAGCTTCTTATTTCCCAGGGGACCCTGGAACATATGAAAACCCGCCCTCATAAGATATGAGGGGGCCAGCTCATGGCTCCAGTTATCAAAGTCTGCCTTTTTTCCCAAGTCTAAAACAAACAAAGGCAAGCATTCCATACATTTCCTGAGAAAAGAGAGTGGCTACAGAAACCTGGTCCTTTGTGCTCTCTCGGTTAAACCCCAAGAGTTGGGGGCCTCAAGTTTGGAGCTGTCTTCCTGCCTCCTGGGGTTTTAAAAAGATTCAAAAGTGCCTCAAACCAATACAGCTGCTTGGTTTATGGCTCAAAGTTAAACCACAAATTATAAAATGATAAATCGCTGCTCAAATCTTTTCCAGGAAAGACTATGTTGTCAAGATTAAGTTACAACCTCATGAACGTATGAGTGGGTCTTGCTGCTGACTAACTCTCACACTCCTTTTCCTGCTGGAGAGGTTTTTTTTCTTCATGAACTTTCACTGTTTCTGAATACTTTAAACAAAGAAAATGACTGAAGGCAGGGAAAACATCAGGGACTTCTTAACCCATGGAGCTTTTTACATGCTTTATTATGTAACGGCTGCTTTCATTTCGTGAGAAGCAAAGGAAGTTTAAGAAATATCTTTCTTCTTGAGTGCTTAAGTGCCAGAGAACAGTGTGAAATGGCTCCATGTGGGCAGCTGCACTCACTTCACACTCTAGTTGGAACGTGTTGTATGTGGTAAATCAAAGCTATTTTAAGGAATTTGAGTCCTAAGGTATCTGTTCAGTGATTTGGGCAGGATTGCAACATGAATTACTGTATTTTGTTCCCATGAAAATCAATTCTTTGGAATTCTCTTGCACAGCCTAGCCTAGTGACAGAGGAGTGTGACAGGTAATTAGGCCACATGCATGCTTTCCTGTAACCATGCTCCTCTCTGCCAGAGCTTTGGCAGGCAGAAGGTGGGGAGAGGAGGCACCTATCTTGCCTTCCTGCAGAGTCTGTCACGCTGACCTCGTTTTGATTACCTGGGGCTGCAGGAAGAAACTCAACCGTCCCTCGTGTTTCTCCAGCACAGCTCCCTGGTTACACAAGACCCGGTTTCTCCAAGGCCAGTCAAGTCTTGAGGCCCACAGACCATGAGTCATAGTCACTTAAGCATTTACCCCTAAGTTCCCTCTTGTTTATTTTATACCTTAGACGCTTCAGTCTCCGTCTTTCTTGGGGTCCTTCGGTCCTGAGTGGCAGTTTTTGTATTCCGATGCCGTTTCACGTTATCGCCCACGCCAGCCACTGCAGGCCCTGCCACGGCTACTGTCGTCTCTGCTTTTCCTGAAGTCAGCCCTGCCGTCATTACTGCTGCTTTTTCTGGGATACTTCAAGTTGTGGAGAGAGTTCTTTTCCTGTGATTATAGCTCTTTCTTCCAATTTTGACTAGTCTGGCGTCTCTATGATTATAGCTCATTAGGACCCCTGAGGCTGGAAGGCAATTTTTTTTTTATGCTGCCTTGTTTTTATTTTTTTAAATGGCATGTATTATGACTTGTTTTTGCAGGGAAGTAGAAAGATGAAAACCGTAATGGTTATTAATTCCACAGTCCAGATAATCTCTAACAGTATTTTTTAAAAATGAAAGAAATATATACATGGGAAGAAAATTAAAACAGTAAAAAAAGGTATAAAAGGAAAAATAAAAGCTCCTTCTTCTGCCCAAGTCCCTCCCTAAAATATCACCACTATTACTATTTCTTGATTCCTTGTTATTACGTATTTTCATATATCCTTTAACAAAATTTTGCATAAAAGAGATCTTACTATACTTATCCTTTTGCATTTTGCTTTTTTCACCTAAAATGCTGTCTTAGAGATCTTTCCGCATGTGCACTGCAGTTATACTAGCTACTTTTAACATCTGCATAGTCTTTTTTTTAAAAAAAATTGGCACCTGAGCTAACAACTCTTGCCAATCTTTTTTTTTCTTCTGCTTTTTCTCCCCAAATGCCCCCAGCACATAATTGTATATCCTAGTTGCGGGTCCTTCTAGTTGTGGCATGTGGGACACCACCTCAGCGTGGCCTGATGAGCGGTGCCATTCCACACCCAGGATCCAAACAGGCGAAACCCTGGGCCACCCAAGTGGAGTGTGGGAACTTAGAACTTAACTGCTCTGCCACGGGGCTGGCCCCTTGCATAGTCTTTGTTAGACGGTAATGTGCCTTCCAAACGAGAGGCACTCAAGTAATATAATTCCTGGTCCCTTTCTATTCCTTTACTTCCTCTACTCCCTGAGTCCAGGGTGACTTTTCTGACCTCCAAGTTTGGAAGAATAGCCCCCACATGCTGAGTTCAACTCTGCCTTTTCTTCTTGGGATTGAGTTGCCTTTAGGGAGTATGCCTTTTGTTTCCTCAGAAGTGGGCAGAACTGGGTTACCCAAAACTGGGTTTCAATAGTAAGAAGTCTATCTGTCTCTCCCTTAATATGAAAGGGCATATGGTACTGCATCTAATATGGCATTTTATCAGAGATATGTAGGCCTTCATCTGCCACTCCATTGTGTGTGTGTGTGTGTGTGTGTGTGTGTGTGTGTGTGTGTTTTGAGGAAGATTAGCCCTGAGCTAACATCTGCTGCCAATCTTCCTCTTTTTGCTGAGGAAGACTGGCCCTGAGCTAACATCCCTGCCCATCTTCCTCTACTTTATATGTGGGATGCCTGCCACAGCATGGCTTGATAAGCCGTGCATGTGTCCGCACCTGGGATCCGAACCTGCAAATCCCGGGCTGCCGAAGCAGAATGTGCGAACTTAACCGCTGCACCACCAGGCTGGCCCTGCCACTCCTTTGTTTTATTTCTCAGTTTGTTCAGGATCTGAGCAGGGAAGAAGGCTGCTGTTTATTGGGCCTACTCAGGATCCCTAAATGTTAGTCCTCTTTTGGATATATCAAAATTTATTTAGTTAGTTACCTAATGATGGATGTTTAGGTGGTTCCAGTTCATTGTTTGAACAAACAACATGTCGATGAACATCTTTATACATGTACCTGAGTGTACTTTTTCCAAGCACATCAATGGGCAAATTCCTTACAATGAGAGCTGGATCAAAAGTACGTGCCTTTGTGTCCCAAATAAAGATGGGAGAAAAAGCCTACTTCCAACCTTAATGGGAATTGGAAAGGGGATGCCTAGATAATAAACTAATGATTATAATGGCAATAATTAACATTAATTTATTTCTTGCTGTGTACCAGATTCTGTGCTAAGCACTCTATGTATACTAATGTTTCTTAATCCTAACAACCTAATGAGATAGTAACTATTATTACATCCATTTTACCGCTGAAGATACTGAGATCAAAATTGTTACATGACTGGCCCAAGGTCACAAAGCTAGAAATAGCAGAGATGGAATTCAAGTCCATGTTTGTGTGATTCCAGAGCCTGTCCTTCTGACCACCTGACTAAAGAGTGTTCCCCATGACGTAGAGTGGGTGGTAGCCTAGTCTAGCACTGGAAAATGCACGAGGATCATTGGTTCAGGGCTCAGCTCACACTTGTATACAAATATAGTATCATGACTAAGAGCACAGAATCTGTAGCCAGACTCTCTGGGTTCAAATCCCAGCTTGGCCTCCTACCAACTGTGTGATATGTACTTCAGTTTCCTCATCTGCAAAATGGAGGGTTTTTTTGAGAGAATTAAGTTATTTAATATTTGTAGAGCACTAAGAACATTGCCTGGCATAGAGTAAGTCCTTCACAATTATTTGTTAACCAAAATAAATTCATTTATTTCATAATTATTTTTTAATTCCAAAAGCAATATATGAATTCATACTTGTATTACACCAAATAATTCAAACAAAATACAAGTACATATAATAAAAAGTGAAAGTCTCTCTTCTCCTTAAGCATCTGCCTCCACCTGACCCCATTCGATCCCACTCCTCTCCTTAGGGATTAAGGGTTAGTGTCTATGCTTCCAGACCTTGTTTTGTGTTGTTTTTAAAGATATGTATTTCTATTTATATGTATATAGTTTTATTTGTACACAACGGGATTTTACCACTGAGAGAGTAGTTTAACATAGTGATTAATAAATGAACACTGGAACACGACCATCTGAATTCAAGTCCCAGTTCACCTACCTACCCGCTGGGTGACCTCAGACAAATTACCTAACCTCTCTGAGATTCAGTTTTCTCATAATTTCCACAATGGGGAAAAAACTAGTACCTTCCTTGTATGGAGATAAGATGAGTTAATATGTGTAAAGCTCTTAAAATTGCCCGATGCATGGAAAATACTGAATAAGTGCTAGTTCTCATAATTACTCCTACATAAGTCGTATGAGGACTTGCTCGCTTCTTTAACAATATATCTTAGGGATTATTCCACAGCAATACGTATAGATGTACCTCATTTTAAAAGTGGCTAGTATGGTGTTTCACAGTAAAACACGTAGTTTATTTAGATATGTCTCAATTTGGGTTGTTTCTAGCATTCAGCCCTTTCTCATCTGAGAATACAGAGTTTTGGAGTTGATCAACACAAGCTTCACCAGCCATCAGTATATTTCACTTTATGTATTTAACAAACATGCATATCGTTTACTACCTGTCTCACAATGTCCTAATCATCTTTAAAATGTCAGCTCATTTAATGATGCTATTCAAGTAGGGCTATTTAATCCCCATGTTACAGATTAGAAACTGAGGTACAGAGAGGTTAAGTAACTTACTCAAGATCACATGGCTCAGAAAATGAGGGCTGGGATTCCAACCCAAGCAGTCTGTCTCCCAAGTCCATACTCTTAACCTTTGTCCACACTCTACATCTCCCTTCTATGTTCTAAATCAGTGACCTCACTTCAATAAGACCCTTTGAGCCTCATCTTGTCACATTTTACACCTACATTGTAGACAGGAATTCAGCCTCTTTGGAATACACTTAGGAATATACAAGTAATCTAAAGGGCCACAGATTGCTAAATCAACCTGACACCTGAAACTACCGAGAGTCAGCTCCTGACAACAGCCAGTCAGCGTTGAGAAAGCCTGTCAAGTGACGGTACCTGCACTTGCCCTCAGAGGCCCTGAGTCTGGTCTCTCAACTCTGCCTCTCTGTGCTATGCTGGCCCGCTGAGCAAACTCACAATGCAGGTCAGCAGACAGCCTTAAAGGAAACAAACATGTTTGTGTTGTGCCCGGTTATGGAACAGTGTGTATCCAATTAAGTAGTGCAAAACTCATGCAAATAATCTTTTCTTTTTCCAATTCCTGCTGCGTGTGAGTCTTCCACAACTGACTTGGCCAACTCAAATTCCTAAATTGCTCAGGTTCAGCAAGTCTAGTCAAAAGTTTGCTAGTAAAATATGAAACCGTGCCTCCTCTGTCCTCCATCACTGCCCCCATCCCTACCCCCAAGCTACTTTAGCTTTTAGACATGTGCATACTAAATGCCTTTTTCTTTAAGATATGGGTGAGATATTTATTTTGGAGTATGTCCAGACAATCTGGCAAATCCACACTTGACATTAGCCACAGGGAAGCATATTAAAAAAAAGCAGAGGAATAAGAAGTAAAATTACTTCTATGGGCCTACTCTCTTTAGAAATCAGAACATCTTTCCAAATGGAAGATTTTATAAAACTGAATAGGTTTTAAAAATTTTTGGCTTTGTTAATGGAAAAAATATTTATACATATGCATGTAATTTAATATTCTGGAAAGTTCTTATATTAATGATAAGAGTTTAAGTTTTCATTTCAAAAGTTATTGCTCATTCTAACATACTAAAACCTACATTTTTACTTATATAAATCAACTTCCATCCCTGGGTTCTGTCCTTATGGAAAGAAAGTACTTTTTTTTTAGAAAGATTAGCCCTGAGCTAACATCTGCTGCCAACCCTCCTCTTTTTTGCTGAGGAAGACTGGCCCTGAGCTAACATCCCTGCCCATCTTCCTCTACTTTATATGTGGGACGCCTACCACAGCATGGCTTGACGAGCGGTGCCACGTCCGCACCTGGGATCTGAACCAGTGAATCCCCGGCCAGCGAAGCAGAATGTGCGAACTGAACCACTGCGCCACTGGGCCGGCCCCAGAAAGAAAGTACTTAAAGCCAATTTTCTACCCATCCCAAAGCTTAAGTTTTGGCTCAAGCAGCTTTCTGTTCTGTTCTAGTAGTGACATGTTGAAAGTAAACCTGGCAATTCTGGACAACTTGCTATACTCTTTGAGACTTTGCTGCAGCTCCAACTCTTTACGTTTCAGGAAATAGGGTAGAAGATAGGGAGAGAGTTGGGGGAGCTCTGATGGGAACAGGAAATAGGGTCTTCTCAGGGACTCTTTTCTAATCCTTTACTCTTCACAGCATCCAAGGGGACGAATTGCCGCTATCACATATGTCTAACCCAACTCCTCCCACGGGGAGTTAGTTGAGCAAGCATGGACTGCGTTGGGATGGGATCGTGCGCTTGTCTTACCTTAATTATGATACATAAACCTGGAGGTTGAATACAGAAAACTATATCCTGGCAGAATTGCTAAGACCAAAGAGAGAAGTTGATTTAAAAACAAGTGATCCATTTTGCATTAAAAATATCAATCACACCAAAAAATCAATCACCATGCCCTCCTGCCCCAGTATCATCTATTGGAAACTGCTCTGATCCCTGGTCCCTGCCGAAGAAGTAGGCCCAAGAGCCTTGTTTTGTACCATGTGATCCAGATCTCTGTTCCCATGGCTGATGGGACAAGAGGTGGGCACTTGATTCAAGGGCAGTCAATCCATAGATTGGCATGAATCTCATGACCTGTAGCCACATGTGAAAAGAGATGCTGGACCCATCAGAGTCCCTGTCTCAGAGAGGTGGCATGAAAGTGAAGAGGGAAGTTACTAGTTAGTAGCAGGACAAAAAGGAGAATGGCTGAAGTATATAATGATGAAATACCATGAACACCTGTGAATTTCTATTGGCGAGGTCTATATAGCCACTTCAAATTGAGAACTAGCTTTTAGCACTAGTTTCTCTGAAGCCAGCCCATTATAGTTTCTGTTTTTGGGTTTCTGAAAGCTTCCATTATCTTATGTATTTTTCTTAAAGTTCTTATACTTGAGCTAACTGGAATGAGTGCCTGATACTTGTGGCCAAGAAAAGCCAAACTAAAGCATTATCAAATAGGCAGGCAAAAACAGAGCCAAAATAAAGGGGACTGAGGAATCAGGAAAGTTTAAATCAGAAGCAACAGGAATGGGTGACTTTGTCAAGGCTCTTGAGGTTGCAAATAGTATTATTGAAACTAAGTCAAGTTGATTAAAGAAGGAAAAAAAGGAAATTCAAGTATTCATGTGAAGGATGCTAAGTAGCTCAAGGGCAGCCAGGACTCTCAAAAACTAGTGTCACTTCCTCAAAATGTTAATCATAGTGTTGTTACCATATGATCCAGCTATTCCACTCCTGTGATAACACATGCACACAAAAATTTGTACACCAATGTTCATAGCAGCATTATTCATGATAGACTAAGAATGGAAATGACTGAAATGTCAATCAATTGGTGAATGGATAAACAAATTGATATATCCACACAATGGAATATTATTCGGTCATGAAAAAAATGAAGTTCTGATATATACTTCAACATGGATGAACCTTGAGTAAGTGAAAGAAACTAGACACAAAAGGCCATATATTGTGTGATTCCATTTATATGAAATGTCTAGAATAGGTAAATGCGTAGAGACAGAAAGTGGATTGGTGGTTGCTAGAGGATAGGCAGAATGGGGAATGGAGAGTGACTGCTAATGGGCCTGGAGTTTCTTCTTGGGGGGGATAAAAGTGTTCTGGAACTAGACAGTGATGATGGTTGCAATACTCTGAATATACTAAAAACCACCCAACTGGTGTACTTTAGAAGGTTAAATTTTATGCCATGTGAATTATATCACAATAAAGCTGTTATTACAAAAATTATATATATATGAAAACATAACAAAGCAAAACAAAAAAAATAGTGACACAAAGTGGAAAGCCAGGAAAAACCATATAACTCTCTCCTCTCTCTCTCAGGCTCTCATCTCTGCTTCCCTGTGGAACTCTGCTTCATTCTTGTTTCTCTGCAAATTAGCTTTCTTAGCTTTTTCATGCACACGGTAGACAGACTATGAACTCCACAGGTCAAAACCTATACATTATTGGGGCCGGCCTGGTGGTGTAGTGGTTAAGTTCACACTCTCTGCTTTAGTGGCCCAGGGTTCTCAGGTTCAGATCCTGGGCAGGGACATAGCACTGCTTGTCAAGCCATGCGGTGACAGAGTCCTCTAGAAGACTGACAGATGTTAGCTCAGGGCCAATCTTTCTCACACACACACACACAAAGTATATTTTGTGACAGAGACTAACTGGATGGTCACCTACCCGTTTTCTTTTCTTTCTGATCGTACAACTGAACTACATTTCCTAGCATCCTTTGCAGTTAGGTGGGGTCATATGATGAGTTATGGCCAGCAGAATGTGGGCAGAAGTGATACATACTATTTCCAGGCCAGACAAATTAAAACAATATACTCTGCACTCCTCCGTCCTCTCTTTCTTTCTTTGACTAAGGCCTTAGAGGATAGTTGAGTCACTAGATGGAAAAAGCCTGAGTACTTGGTAAAATTTGTGGAGCATAGCATTTCCCCATCTCCGCTGACCTAGATTGAACTGTGACATGATTGGGAAATAAACTTAAGCTACTGAAATTTGGTGACTGGTTGTTATAGCAGTTAACCTACTCTGACCACATATGTCCTCTGTACAAGACACTAACCCAGATTTACTGGATGTCTCTCAATTCCAATCTGAAATCTTCAGGTAAGAAAATTGTAGTGGTTGAAGTGAGTCATGTAGTCTCCTAGTTCAGTCAACTAAAGCCAGGGCATGAGGTCATAGAGCATAAATATCGTCCCCTGGGGGGCCTATTCACATAAGCAAGCAGTGTTTCTTAGAGAAAAGATGTCTCCTATTGTGGTTAAGTAGGAGGGGTCAGTGAGAATTAGGGAGATGAAGGTGCAATGCCTAGAGTGACTTTTTGTTTCTCTCCCAAACACATTCATAGATATAGATGATATAGATATAGATATGGATATAGATGATGTACATATAAATTCTAGTTCCCAATTCTGAAGGTAAAGTTCCTTTTACACAATTTGAAGAACACACACAAAAAAATCATCACCATTTTGCAGCACGTCCTTCCCTCCTTGACTTTTCATTTCTTCCTTTCCTCCCATCCTGCAGGGCAGTATAACATAGTAGCTAAGAGTGGTTAAATCCCTAGAGTGAGACTACCTGGCAATAGCCTTGCTTCACCACTTTCTGACTCTGTGACTTCGGGCAATTTATTTAACTGTTGTCCATCTTAATTTCCTCACCCATATGGGAATATTAATGAAAGCATTTACCATAGAGGAGTCTCATGAAGATTAATGAGTTAATATATGTTCACTGCTTAGTATAGTGCCTGGTACATAGTGAGAACCTATTTACTGTTTTTTGTTATTACGTATCTGAAACTGCATTCCAAAATTTTTAAATTTTTTCTTGAATGTTCTAAGGATGGGAGGTGGGACTTTGTCTTCCGTGACAACTGTTTTTATGTTCTTAAGGATCCAAAATAAGTGGCAACCAGTTGTTCTTGGGGAAGCCCTGAACACGTGGAGTAATCTAAATACAGATGTTTTAGATGGAAATGCTGAGATTTCTGTTTAACAATGCAATGAGCTATTTTTACTGAGGGCAAATATACTGTGTCCACATTATTGCAATGTCTCATTTCTTCTGTTGATGGTCAGAAATAAGAAGTTGTGGTCTCCAGGATGGTCAGAAGAGGAGATTCCTATCCAAGAGGGTGGGGCAAGCTTCAGCATCACAGTGGCAGGCTGAGAGCTAAGGAGAGGGACTGCCAGGTGCGAGCCCCTGGGAAGAGACTTACAGGGGAACTTTCAGAGCAGTGATGTCCGATATCTACTTTTAAGTTTTCTTTTTCTGCACTGTAATTCCCTTATGTAATCCTCAAGACTTCATAAAGTGTTAAAATTGCAGCCTCATATTAGCTGCATTTGGGAAACAGAAAGAAGGTTTTCACATTGCATTGTAAGATGGATATTAGAGCGTGACAGCCAGCTGGAAAAGCCATGAAGAGATGGCCAGAGGTGATTTGGTAAGAGTCCTAGAGCAGGGCTACTGAGAGTAAGGCAACCAGTGATAACCAGCATAGATTGGGGAATATGTAAACACTTGCTGGAGATTCTCAGAAATACCTAGAGAGAGGACTGGACTTCTTGTGGTCATACAAGGTGGAGAGTAGGATTATAGTAAAAGAAAGGAAGGAAATCCAGTAAGGCTGGGAAATCTGGAGAATCTCTCTCTCTCTTTTATGTATATATATATTTACATACACACATACAAATGTGTGTAGGATATGTATCAACGTTGGGTTTATAGTATATACTTTTTCACTTTTATACAGTATATACTTTTTCACTTAACTTTATATGATGAGCCCTTCTTAGTATCCTTAAATATTATTCAAGTACATAACAAGTATGTAATGAATAATGGCTACTTAATGCCCTATAGCGATGATTACGCTATGATTTATTGAACTGATTCCAATTATTAGAATTTTTTTACAGTTTTTCACTTTTCTAAATAACGCTGTAGTGAACATTCTTACATATTCTTCTTTGCATATTAAAAAAAAGTATTTCTTAAGATAAGTTCTCAGAAGTGTATTTTCTGTGGCAAATAATATGAACAGTTTGAGGCTTTTAATATAGATTGACACACTGCCCGTTAGAAAGATCACACCCAGAAGGATTCCATAACCACTGCACGCCTATCCCCCCAGAATTGTATGGGTGTCCATTTTACCACCTCTTCGTGTGGTGACTTACACAGTTGAGGGATGAGTTGTGCTCACTTAAAGAGGCTGAATATGAAAGAGACAGGAAGGCATTTGCTTGTTGCCAAGGGATTGCACCAAGAAAATATGTCTCAATTTCCATATCAAAAGAATTGCCTTTCTTTACTTTTGCAATAGTCTTTCTTTAGCAGGTTTGGCTGTGAGGAAACATCAATATTCCTTACAAAGAGAACACTCTAGCTTCTCTCAAAGGGAGCTTATTCTTAGTTCTCTCCTTTCTACTTTGAAGGCAAGGAGAAATAATCCATCTTCTGGTGGCATGATTGAGGGAGAGCCTTGTTTCCAACTCTCAAGTTTACCCTACAAGTAGGTATCCTGGCTCTAGGTAAATGCCTACTAGGTCTTACATAACGTGCTTACAATGACCATGACTTTAAATATCATTCTGGGGAATAGTGACGGGAAAATGTGACGGGGACGTGGAGACCACTTACAGGACCAGACTGACCTGTCTAATGTTGTCCACTAGAACATGAAGAGTTTCGGTGCAGATTTGATGTTATAGCCGTGAGAGGAACATTACAAGTGATGTCTTGACACCAGTTATCCTGGCTCACCCTTAAGTGCACCCCTCAGTTCAAAGATAATCATGAGCAGCTCAGAGTCCCCAGCACCCTAGGTGGGCAGGAACCTACAGAGCACAGTCCACTTGGAAACATCTACCCTGTTGCTGACCCTGCTCCCAAATGGGAAGTGTGGGTCAGGGAAGCCATGTATACAAGCTGTTCAATTTCTCTGACGTCATGAAATCATGGGAAGTAGTTCTCTAGAAGTCCAAACTGCACTTTAAACACTTGACATCACAAATCCTCCACTGAGCAGGAATGAAAGCTAAACAAAATGTTTAGTTGCATCTCCTGAATCCTCACTAAATCATGAAGGAAACCTGGGCTAGGGCTATACGTTTCCTCTTGTTGGTTTTGAACAACACTGTTGCTGACTACCAAAGTAATGCGTGTGCATTGTAGAGATAGAAAAAAGTACAAAGTCTAAAATAAAAATCACCATAATGCTGGAACACAGAGATTACCACTATTAACCTTTTGTTAGATATTTCTTTCACTCTTTTATCCATAGATCTGTACAGACACAATCATCTCTTTTGTAATACAGTAGTATTATTTTGTAATCTCCTTTTTGTCGTTTAATAAAATGTCATCAACGTGGTCCCGCATTACCTAATTTTTTTTTAATAATATGATTTTTATAGCTGCATACTATTCTAACCTACGGATATAACAAATTTATTTAACCATGATCATCTTGTTTCATGTGTAGGCTGTTTCTGATTTTGAACTATTAAAAAATAATATTGTGAGGAGAATTATTGGTGATAAATCTTTGTACAAAGCTCTGACTATTTCCTTGGGCGAATTTCTCAACGAGAATTTCTGAATTAAAGGTAGTCACACTTTAGGGCTTTTGATAAATAGTATAACATGCCATTATATTATTATTATATTGTAATACTACTAACAGAAATGTTGATCACTTTACATACTGTATTAGCAGTATATAAGAGTACCTGTTTACCTGCCTCCTCATCTACGCTAAATTGTCTTATTAAAAAAAACCTTTCCCAATTTCATTTCTGGCAAATCGTATCTTCTCACATTAATTTGTACTGCTTTTTAAATGTTCTTGTTCTTATACAGAATTATTGGCAATTTGTATATCTTCCTTTGTGAAATGCCTGATCATGTCACAAAACCATGAGCCTGGTTTTGTGCAGGATACTGGATGGTTGAGACTGGCAATTGCTCTGCACTGATGAGAAGATGCCTTTTCCACACCTTTGGCCCTGGGAGGTCCCTAGGGCCCTGCCACAGGAATGGCTTCTCACTTTTGGGTGAGAATGGCCCATCTCACACCATGGACTGTCTGTACCTGAGTCATGTCTCACCACATAGGCTGGTGCAAAAATGCCACCATTTTGGAATGAAAGTTTCAGGTCTAAGGTAATCTCATATCATTTTAGTTTGTAGACTAACAGATTCATAGATCTTCTCAAAACTTCAACCATCAGAGTTTAAATTAAGGGGAAGTGGCCAGGGAGGCCTTACCTGGAAATGACAGTTCAGTTAAGTTCGAGTCCCCAGGTACCTAGGGATGGAAAAGCCCTCTTGTGACTGGGAGGACTTTGATGATGAGCATGTTCGGCCTATGCAACTGGAAATGCTCTGCTACTGCAGACCATTCACACCTTGATCAAGCACTCAGTGTGGACAAAACCAAGTCTTAGACTAGGAGGAGGGGGAGAAATGACACAAAAAGCCTCTCGACGACCTATCTGGAGGCACACATGTACGTGTGCATACATGCATTCTGTTTGCATGTACATGCACATAAAATTATTAAGAAAAGAAACTAAAGAGAATGATGTGATCCAGATCAAATTATTAATTTTATATTTCTTTCTGTATTTTTTCAAAAATAATTTCAGACAGCCTAAAGGCAAATTAATACAATAACACCCATAGAGCTTACTCCTCTGATGCACCTTGGTAGGCACTCGAAGACTGCCTCCCTAAAGTCTGCAGGCAAAGGAAAGTGCTTCTTAAATCCATTGAAAGGCTTTACGTGCTTTAATTACATCCATAAAAAAACATAAACTAGGGGTGGGGAAACTCCAGGTCTTTAATCTTATTATTATAGTCCAAGTGTTTCACTGCACTTGAGAACCACTTATGACTTCTTATGTTTCTAGTTACAATTTATTTTTTAAATGCCTGTTCTCTACTCATAGACTCTGACATTAGGAGAGAGAAAGACGAAAAACGAAATAAAATAAATCTTATATTTTATGTTTATTATTATTTCAACCAGAAGCCATTTTTTTTTTTTTTTTACATATTATGTTGTTCCATTTAATAAAGTTCAAAAGAAAGGGCAAAACTAAACAACATATTGTTTAGGGATGCAGGCTTGTGACAAAACAATAGAGAGAAACAAGGAAATGATTATCACAAAAGTTAGATGGTCAACTCTAAAAGGGAGGGAGAGTTGTGTTCAAGAAGGTCACTGGGGGGGCTTCTGGGGTGCTGGCAATGTTCCATTTCTTGACCTTCAACCAGAAGCCATTTTCACTTTTTGCTTTTATAAGATTTCTTTTCAGTGTTTTGATACTGTATTTGGTCATTTGGTTATTAGACTTACAATTTGGTGTTTTAAAGGATTGTAAAGTAATGAATTTCTAAAAATGTGGAATTGAGATATCATATAATGGTACACAGGAAATTAAGTTTCTAGTTAATCAGACTTAGTTTTATCAGATCACCTACAGCAGCTCGCTGAAGCTCCACGGTGGTATGGGGCAAACTAAACATAGATGAAGAATATTTGACTTATCTCTGTGTGGACAAAAATTAGTAGAAGGAATAGAATTTTCTGAAGAGAATAAGAAATTAATAAGGATGAGAGATTGTTATCTAAGGAATGGTAATTATATTAGCTCGTAGTACAAACAAACTGAATAGCAGAGTAAGGAGGATAGTATTATGGGGTGGGGAAGAAGCATCTAGTGGGTAACTGGTGGAGAGGCTAGGAAATCAGATTCTCCAGCACCAAGAGGAAGTGGGAGAGATGACTTGGTAACCCTGACTTGCAAGCATACTCAGGTACCCCCAATTCTAAAAACTTTCCACTTTATGCACCCCTATGTTCATCACAGCATTATTTACACTAGCCAAGACATGGAAGCAACCTAAGTGCCCATCAACTGATGATTGGATAAAGAAGATATCGTGTATATATATATATATGTATATGTATATAATGGAATACTACTCAGCTGTAAAAAAGGATAAAATCATCCCATTCATAACAACGTGGATGGACCTTGAGGGTATTATGTTAAGTGAAATAAGCCAGATAGAGAAAGACGAACTCAGTATGACTCCACTCATAGGTGGAAGTTAAACATATAGACAAAGAGAACTGATTGGTGGTTACCAGGGGAAAGGGGGGGTCGGCAGAGGGCACAAAGGGTGAAGTGGTGCACCTACAATATGACTAACAATAATGTACAACTGAAATTTCACAAGGTTGTAAACTATCATAATCTTAATAAAAAGTTTTAAAAAACAACCAAACAACTTTCCACTTTACCATACTTCAGATCAAGTTAATTTTCTGCTTCTGCTCTCCTTTATTCATTCATTTAACAAGTATTTATTGAGCACTTGCCATATACCAGGTACTTTTCTAGGAGCTGGGAATACAGCAGTGAACAAGACACACGAAATCCTGCCAAACTTCTTTGAACTGTAGCCTATGTTTTCTCCTTCAGCTTTCACACCACCCTCTCGGTTTTTATCTTCCTACACCTGATTTCCTTTCCCACCATTGTGATAAAACAGCTCTCTAAAGACCAGTGACCTCCTAATCACTATATCCAGTGCCCTTTTCTCAGTTCTCATCTTCCTCGGATTCTGTATCATTTAATAACATTCTGTTTCCATCACTTTTTTTAGTCTCCGTTCCTTTGGGTTCTGTGGTATGACACTAGTGTGATTTGCCTCCTATGCCTCTTATTGCTTCTTCCCTGACTTGTTCTCTTGCCTCCTAAATACTGGTGGTCACTCAGGTTCTACACTTTGCTCACTTCCATTTTTTCTCTCTCAAATCTTTTCCCTTGATGATTTCTCATGGCTTAAACCATTGGTTCTATTTGGTAGTACCCTAAATCTGTATTCCCAGACCCAACCCTCTCCTAAACTCTAATCCCACATTTTGAACTGTGTGCTGGAGGTTTCCATCTGGGCATCTGGTCATGAAGCCAAGCACAATCTGTTTAAAACTGAAGCCAGTGTTTGTACCACACAGGGTTCTGAACTGCAAACAACAGAAACCCACTCTGGCCAACTCAAGCAGAAAATGAATTCACTGGGAGGATATCAGGTAGCTCACTGGGTCGACAGGGAAGCCAGAAGACCAAGCATGGAAAATGGGCAGGATCCCAGGCAGTCTAGGGCACAGAGAGCACAGCCAAATCAACCCCATAGGAGGAAGCTGTTGAGGATGCTGCCCTGGAGCTGGCTGTCTCCCTTTCCTCTCCCACACACAATCAATGCTGGTTTTCAATTCTAGCATGGTCCCTAACTGCTAGTTTTTGTGTCTTTCCTCCCAGATTAAAAGACCTGGGCTGGAGCATTCAATTGGTCTAGGTCATGTGCATGGGCCCCAGCTGCCAAAGATGACCTCTGATTCCCTTTAGCTTCCCACAAAAGGGAAGGCTTTCAGATTCAAGCCAACCAAAAAATGGCAATTGACCACTATATTTTCTTTTCTCTGATCACCTCATTTCTGTAAGTTCCCATTTGCATTTAATGCCTCCATCATTCTCTCCATCACGGGGCCAGCACTTAAATAACTTCTTTTTCTCCTTCCTTTCCCTCAGCTTCTAAGGTAATCAGTCATCCAGGTCTGTGAGGGTTTTGTTTGTTGTTCATTCATTTGTTGTTTCCTTTACATGCTTTTCTTCTTGGAGCTTTCTGTAGCTACCCCTCCACTGCAACAGCATTCCTCACTTCCAGTGCCTCCTCCAATTTATTCACCCACAGGTTAATTTTCCTGTAGCAACACTTTGATCACATCATTTGCTGCTAAAACTACATTGTTGATAGATGTCTCAGCCTGGCATTCAAGGATCTCCACAATAGAATTCCAATGAGACGAAGAGGCAAACTGGTGCAGTGAAAAGAACTTGACCTTCAGATGCAGACTGATATGAGTTCAAACCCTGATTTTCTCACTTTCTAATTGTTTACTCTTGAGATTGATTTTCCTAGTCTGAAAAATGGGAATAATAAAACCTACCTCCTAGGGCATTTGTAAGTCAGATCTTTAAAAGTTGGAATGGTGTTATAAGATGTATTTAGGTTGCAACATCAACTCACTGATGCTTATAATGGACGATATTCAATTACAGACCTGTCTGGTTCAAAACCTTAAGTAAGGTTGTCATCAATGCGGTTTTAACACAGGCAGGTTGGGATCGGCATGCTACATGTTTTGGGGGCTAAGTAGCAATCTAAGCACCATTTATTGCATCGTTCCTAATTTCAAATAGCTGACTTACAAATGACCTTTTGGAAATAATTTATTTGCAAGTAAAGAACTTCCTGTGTTATTAATTTTGAGAGTCAAATTTCCCTGATTGGCTGCTTTCCACTATAACATTGCTATTTAAAAATATTTCCCTGCAGAGTTTCAATTTTGTGAGAGGCTGCTATGAATTCCTTGTGGGGAAAAAGTATATAGTTATGGTGGACAGATGAAAATTATTAGCTATTATTTTTAAGCCTTGCCCAATGTCCAGTAAATGTGGTAAAGCTCTAGCGCATAGAAAGAAACTTTAAAGTTGGTTCTACAATCTCAGCAAGTTTAAATTCCACTTCATGACGTAAATTCTGTGTCAGCACCAGGAAAACTTAGCTCTGCAGTCCAGGCTTGGTCTCTTCTTTCTGCTAGTCATGAATGGCACCATCAGAGCTACCAAAATTAACCTCAGTCAGTGTTCATTCACCTACTCATGCATCCATGCAGCAAATCCTCTAAGTGAGGTGTGTTTGGTGATCCCCACAGGATAGGTTTTAGTCTCATAAGCTCTTGCCAAGAATGTACAACACTGCTAATTGCTTGATTCTTTTCTGAGGTCAGTAAGTGAAAGGTGAAAGATAACAATCATGCCAACACTAGTACAAGAGTTGTTTAATAAGCATGATATTTTTAAACCAATCTTTACAGATAGGGTTTGTGGGTGAGTGTGTGAATTAATATGCACTGCAACATATCTTCCATTTTTGCATCTGTAATGGTTTTTGAAAATTAAAACATTAATAAAATGATTAAAATAATATAAAAGTGAAATCCCCTATATCTCTCCCACCTTTTCCTTTCCCCACTCAATTTCATTTTCCAGAGGTAACCAATTTTTAACACTTTGGAGCATATCCTCCCACACTCTATTTTTTTTCCTCTTGCAGTAATTTTAAAGTTATCCCTAGGCATTTTTTACAGTTAGAAGGTTGAACAACATTGCCATTTAGCCTCTTACAGATTTTGGAGCTCTTTCACATACTACCTTATGTTAAACATATTATAAAAACAAAGAACCCTTTTCTTCCACTCAGATATTATTAATTTCTGATTTTGAAGTCCAAAGAAAAACATTTAAGTTTTTTTTCTCTATCATACTTATGCTTATGTGGACTATAGGTTTATACAATCTACACAATTCCATGACTACAGGGCTTAGTTTTAAAAATAACATTAAAACAATGAAATAAAAGGAGCAGAAAGCCCAGCATACTTTAAAAAGAACTTAATTACTCTTGACAACCCTTTAAAAATGTCTGAGGGAGAGAGTCAAGAATCCAGAAAGCGTTTATAGTTACCTTTCAAGGTCATCTGGCTAATGAGAGCAAGACAAAGAAATTAGTACAGGAATTTTTATTTTTCTTCAAATCTTATGTCAAGTCTTTGACAATGGGTGTTGTGTGTCTTCACAAGTCTTCTGAAACACCTCTCACAATAAATAAACTCATTTTGACATAGAGGGGAAGGTAACTACAAGTAGAGTTAAGATTCTGTGTATGAAAAGAATGTTTTAAATTTTTATTATTTCATATTGTGAAAGATGACATCAGTGGGGCCATATTAAAATAGAGCTGGAGCAGCCATTTCAGAGGAATTGCCTTGCACGTCTTGTTTTCTTTATCCTCCAAATTGGGCCGAACTGCCAACATTCCAAGAAGTCAGTAAGGACAAGAATATCCTGTTTGCAAGGACTGATGAAACTGGACTTTGCTGATGACCAAATTGCTAACCAATCCATGAAGTACAAGTCTACCCTTTTGCCTGATGACTGAATCTCGAGCTAGTCTATGAAGTACAAACCTAGCCTCATCAAGCTCTCATCAAGCACCAATAAACTCTTCTTTAATACAACTTACCTTATCTTCCTCCCTTTTTCCCATAAAAACTCTGAGTTCCTTTCCTGTAATCCCTGCACTATTTTTGCTTCTACCTGAATCTATGTTCCCTGAATTGCAATTCTTTGATCCCAAATAAACCCTTTGCCTCTTAAACTAGTTTTCTGTTTTCATAGGTTGACAATATAGCTATATTTTGCCTTTTGTAATAATTGGGCTCCTGGAAAATGGTGTATGTTTTACATTTGCCTGAATTAAATTGTATGTAAAGGGCTCAAAGTGAGGAGCAAGAGGAGCTCTGTATTGAAAATAATCTAAAGATAAATCCTTTGGTGGAGTGAAGAATCTAAATAACTACCCAGTAATTGGTAACTGTTTAGTATATTTGGATTTTTATGTATGCTTGTTTGATGATAATGTAAGCTATATTTTCATTTTGAGGAATTTGTGTTGTCTTCCATTTTATTATGGTAAAATTAGACAGTTTGTAAGATCTAACTTGATAAGTATAAAACAAAAAAATTAATACTGGCTGCTTTAAAACATTGGGCATTGGTTGTTTAAATAATGTTTCAACTGAATATTGTAGCCAATATTCAGACTGATTAGTTTGTGGAGTTATTTTATGTTTGTTCAATATTCAATAAATATTTATTGAACAGCTACTCTGCAATAGGCACTAAGTATATAATGGTGAACAAAAACAGACACAATGGAGGCCAGCCCTGTGGCTGAGTGGTTAAGTTCTCAAGCTCTGCTTCAGCGGCCCAGGGTTTCTCTGGTTCGGATCCTGGGCATGGACATGGCATGGCTCATCAAGCCATGCTGAGGCAGCATCCCACACCACAACTAGAAGGACTCACAACTAAAAATATACAACTATGTACTGGGGGACTTTGGGGAGAAAAAGGAAAAATCAAATCTTAAAAAAAAAAAAAGACACAATGCAAGCCCATTTATAACAATAACAGCAACTAGGGGCCAGCCGGGTGGCTCAGGGGTTAAGTGCATATGTTCTGATTCGGCAGCCCGGGGTTCACCGGTTCAGATCCAGGGTGCGGACATGGCACCGCTTGGCAAGCCCTCTTGTGGTAGGTGTCCCACATATAAAGTAGAGGAAGATGGGCATGGATGTTAGCTCAGGGCCAGTCCTCCTTGGCAAAAAGAGGAAGATTGGCAGCAGTTAGCTCAGGGCTAATCTTCCTCAAACCCCACCCCCCCCTCCAAACCAGCAACTAATCACTTACGGAGTATTTACAACATAATGAGCCCTATTCTAAGGGCTTTATGTCTACTGTCTCATTGCATTCCCTCAATAACTCTAGGGAGTAGAAATGGTAACATCCCCATTTCTACAGATGAAAAAACTGAGGCACAGAAAGATTAGGTAATTTGTCCAATGTTACACAGCTAGTAAGCGGTGGAGTTGGGATTTGAGTCTAGGCAGTATGATCCCAGAGTTTGCACTCTTAACCACTGGGATGTACTACCTCTGCTATATTCTAAAAGCTCTCTTTGTAAGTGTACAATCTAATGGTGAAACACTCGTTGAAGAATCACTCAAGTAAATGAAAAATTATAACTCAGATAAGTGCTATGAAGAGGAGTATGGCAGAAACTATTTGGCTTGTTGTCACCAAAATGCTTCTCTCTTCCATCTGGTTACACAGTTAGACTATATTTCCTAGCCTCCCTTGCAGTTACGTGTGGTCATACATCTAAGTTCTGGCCCATAGAATGTAGACAAAAGTGAGGTACACGCTTCCATGCCTGGACTATAAACGCGTCCTGATTGATCCTTTATGTTCTTCCACCATCACCCCTCTTCACTGGCTGAAAAGAGTGGAGTCCCAGATAGAAGAAGCCTAGATCCCTGAAAGACTTCATGGAACAGAGTCTCCTGAAGACCTACATTGGATACTGATAAGAGTGAAAAAGTTTTATTATATCAAGCCAACTGAAATTTTGGCATTTTTTTATAGTAGCAGTCAGCCTATCTTCACTAATACAGAAAAATGAAACCTTGAAGTTGAATGCTGCTGTAAGGAAAAAAAGAACTAAAACACGTGACTTTGAATTTGCAGTTGGTTTGGGATGGTGTGGAAACAGATACTGGAGGTTGGATTACTTGAGAGTTAGAGTTAGAGTAACAGTGTATGTTGGCCACTATTTGCTAACTTTCTTCTCATTACAAGAAAGAGAAAAGCTCAAGCAAGAATTGGCCAGTCTGTAAGTAGAAATAAAAGAGAATTAGAGGAAGTCCGTAAGTTTGAGGGCTAAAAGATTAGAAAGCGGATGACTTCTAGACACCCATAAAGGAAATAAAATATTTAAAACCTTTGAGTAACAAAGGTCCACTTAGACCCAGACTCACAGCAAAGATCTGATTAAGAGTGTGGTCTTCTCATCCAAGTCTGATGGCCTGAAGACAGACCCCATTAAATTGAGAGAGAAAGGAACTGGGGAAGGAAGGCAGAGGTAAATCAAGCTTGAGAATGATGTGTAAGAAAGAACTTTGGATGTGGTTATTGGCCCATGTTGCTGACTGGAAGCAAACAGATCAGAAGCCCACCAAGTTTTTGAGGGAATCATGTTCTCCAAGAAATGCTTGGTCATTTGAGTTGGAAAGTAACCTTTGGATCTCATATTTGCACTAGTAGGAAGTGAGCTGAGCAGCCTATAAAAAAATGTATACTCTCCAACATCTCCTTGTAGAAGAGCAAAGCCAGGAGTCATGGAGAACAACGGACAAGGGAATACCTTGGAAAAAAAAGTAAGATTTAAGCGAAGAACTTTCCTTACCTTTCACAATACCTGTCCTAGCAGGATTCTGGAATTGCTGTGGACAAGTGACTGCTGTATTTCTCCTCCTATTTGTCCTTTTTGTGAATGAGCATTTATTTCATTTTTCCTGTCCTTGCCTTTTTTTTTAAAATAAACTTTTGGTTGACTTCACTAGTTGGGATAAGCATGGATTATTTTTATAAAAATAAAAGCAGCTAAAACTGAAGCAAATTTATCATGAAGTTAATGAAACTCAAGCTCCAGGGGTCTCTTTCAAGGCTCTTAGGAAAGTGTGTCTTTCCACTACAGTCTCTCCCTTTGTCACATTTCCCTTTATGACAGGTGGTGTTGGAGTGGTCTTGGATATTTTGGGTATCTGGCTAAGAAAAAGTTGAGTTGGGGATACATTTAATTTCAGTATTAACGAGACATATTTACATGGGTTACAGTCACTTACATTTAATTAAGTTATTGCTGGCTCTCTTTATTTAGCAATAGATTCCAGGAATACTCCTATGGCCCACTGCACTGATTCACCTGGCATCCTGTCATGGAGGTGCAGGGCTAGAGATCATAATGTGATATGAACACATGGCTGGCACTAGACTTGTGTGGGTAGTGTGGGAGAAACAAGGTTTGAAACATAAAGAGTCAGAAGCTAGTCTAGGGAAAACTCTTCTAATCATCAGATATATATAATTGACGGAAGTGGAGAATTTGGTTCTCACTGATGGCAAACCAAAATAGAAGTTCTCTCCTGTCAGGAGTATACTTGATAATGCAGTGTGTATAATTTAAAATCCACCATACATTTTCTGTTGTTTTTTTTTTAAATGGGAACCATACGAAACAGAATTAATCAGAATTCTTGCAGCAACACTACAAACAGCCTGCATGTGTGAAGTGGTTTTTTTATGCATCCTAACTATCAGTAATGAAGACAAATTTGATCAACCTTGCTAGAGGAAAAACTAAATTATCTTTTTATCCTCTCTATTAAAAAGTTATTAAAAAATCACTGTCATATTCACAACACTGATCTCATAGGCTTGTTGTGACATTGAAATGGGGTTAGGCATATAAAGCACCTGGTTACAAACCTGTCGTATAGCAGGATCCAAGTAAATGATATCTAATAAGAAAAAAAAATCAACGTCATATGAAGAGATAAAGAGTATGCAGTCAAGAAATTTAGGAAAAAAGTATTGGAAGTATGTTAGGCAGTTAATTAAATGTTTATTTCTCAATTTGTAATGTTTGTAGTATTTGCAGGCTTCTTAAAATGTGTACTCTCTTGTGATTACTTTTGTCAGTTTAAATACTCTTTAATATAATTTTGTATTTGTAATTTTTGTATTTATTTTCCTCAAAAGGGCCCCACAAACAGTAAAAGCCTCAGGCCTCACAAAAAGTGGATCCTTTTTGAATTAAAAGTATACATATGTAGATATGTATACTAATATATCAATGCAAGTTACTATTCTTATAATTGACCCAAGGCAGAGAGTGTGGCATGCACAACACAGAAGAGCTGTGTCAAAACCTTCTCAAACATGAAGTGGTTAGACTTAACAGAAACTTACAGATATAAGAATGCCCATAACCAAGGAAACTTTGGGTAAATAATTCAATTTTGAAGAAGGAGGAAACTTTAGACACCATTTAGCCTGTGGCTGCCTTATGGCCAATCTCCACATAGTATGGTATTCAGTAGGGTATTCCAACATCTAAGAAAGAAATGAAAAGTAATTTAGATTTTTAGGGAAGATTTCTAAAGAGGCACCAAAAGGCAGAAGTGTATTGCAAGATAGCAACAAAATGTTTAATAATCCTTTCAACCACCTAATTCCTTTAAGTCCCTCTCATTATGACAGTTGCTACCTCATATTTCTCATCTTCCTCCTTCAGTCTGTCCCTCTCTCCTGCAACTCCCTCCAGAAAAACTCTTTCCTTACTCAGCTCTTTATTATTGTATAGATCAATTTATTTCCAGACCACCTTACAGTTCTCCTCTTTAACTCTTACTCTGATCCACACAACTAAGTGCCAGCAAGGACTTTGGAAACCACAAGAAGGTCTTTAGAAGGATGGTGAATAGGGATGAGTGAAGGAGAGAGGAGGAAGATGAAGTCTACATATACTTATATGTTTTGGTTACAAGTCCAGTCCTCCTTTTGGCAAATGAATAAAGCGAGGCCCAAGTAAGTTTACTGAGTTGACATTCACCTATTGAGTCACAGAGAGTTGGGCCCAGAACTCCGGCTTACTTCATTTCGATCCTGTTATAGTTTTCCAGTAGGCAATCCATCTGCCCAGGGGTCCCTTTGCATCCCTGGTGGCAAGAACACCAGAGGGAGTAAAGAAGCCTGGGTTCTAGCTCTGCTTCTACCAGGCTCCATGACCTGGGGCTTTCTATGTCCTCCTTGAAAGGGAGGCAAGATGAGCTCTTGGGTCCTGCCCAGCACTAACATTCCTTGCTTCTGGTCTGTCTTGGGCTCTGTGGCTATGGCAGTGCTGGCCTTGAGCTAGCTAGTCAAGGAGACTCGCCCCCATCTGTCCCTCACCCGACTGGGGCAGAGGAAGAACCCGGGGAAGAAGGGATCCTTCCCTACACTTGGTTGCCTCTTTAACGTTCTTGTAGGACACACGGGGTAACCATCTCCTGTTAGCACGGACTCCAGCTCTGCTGGGCCTCAGCGGGCTCCCTAGGGGCTGCGAGGAAAGAGAATCCTTCCAAGCTCCAGGGATTCCAGGCCGGAGGCCACCCCTTAGCCCCACCCACTCGGAACCAGCTTCAAGACCCAAATCCCAGGACCTCGCAGGCTCACTGCGCAAGCGCAGGGACTAGTCCGCCGTGAGGCGGGCGGAATCCGAGGCCCCGACAAGGTGAGAGGGAATGGTCGGCAAGCCCCCGCCTCCGTGTCGTCACGTGGGAGGCGGAGTCGGAAGCGTGACGGCGTGCGCGGGGGCGGAGCCACCGCTGCGCGCGGGCGCGGGGGCGGGGCGCGGCGCGGCGCTCGCGGCTGCTGCCTGGGGAGGGAGGCCGGGCAGGCGGCGGAGCGGCGCGGCTCTCAACCTGACGGGGAAGTGGGCCGGGCAGCCGCGGCTAACTGCCCCGGGGGGACGGACGGACGAGGGAGGCGGGGGCTGGAAGCCGAGCCGGGCGACCGAAAGAGCGAGCGGGTCAGGCTCAGCGTCGGCCACTCTGTCGGTCTGCTGAATGAAGTGCCCGCCCCGCTGAGCCCCGAGCCCGGAGCTTTCCCCGCAAGATGGACGGTTTCGCCGGCAGCCTCGGTGAGTTCGGCTGGGGAGTCCCCCGTCGCGTGTGCAGGGTGGAAGCCTTGTTCCCTCCACGCACAGCCCAGGCCCTGCTCTCCACCCTGCCCCTCGGGATGGCAGGAACTCCACTGCACATGTTCCCCTCGAGGCTGCCGTCCCTCTGCTGGCTCCGGTGGATCAGCCCCTCCCCCCATGCCCTGCCCTCCTCAGCAAGACCCTCCCTTCCTCCCAGCACCCCCTTCAGTGCGGGGCCCTCCTTCCCCCATAGTGGGAACCCCTGCTCCCAGAGAGGCCCGCAGTAGCTGGTACACCCCTCCCGGTACACTCACTCCCCCCACCCGTCTTCAGGGTGGGGGACACCCCTTTTTCAAAGCCTGACCCCTCCTCAGGGTACAACATTCCTCCCCCTTTCCACATAGCGAGCTCTCTCTCACGGTGAGGACACCCCTTACCCACGAAGGAGGCTTTCTTTTCGTGTAGGGACCCCCCCCATTCCTTCTTCAGGAAGGGGGCACCCCCGCCCCCGTCTTCACTTTAAATTTGGAAACTTTTAAGTATCTCTCGGAGTAACTGATAACTTCCCTTCACTCCCTGCACTTCTCTGAACATTTTTCAATGGTGGAGAGAACCAGAAGCACTGAAGCATCATTTGCTTAACACAGGAAAGGGAGAGGTGCGTCTGTGTTGGGGGACCCTCTTTAAGAGAAGAGTGAAAGCAGAAGTATTTTCTGGCTCTGCGAGCATGCTGGGGAGAGGTAATCCTGCCCAGTGAATCCATAGGAAAGGGGGCCTCTGTCAGGGAAAGAAAGGATTCTCCATTTTTGGAATATGTTGTCTTTGTGGAATGGAGAAAGGGAATAGGTTGTTAAGTAGGCTGAAGTATCCTTTCAGTGTGCCCTTTCACCCGAATAAAGGTAGTAAATTTTGTAACTGGCTAAGGGAATCATGACTTGAGGCTGGTGCTCGGTGCCCCATAACCTGTGTCTGGAATTACTATTCTTTGAGGCCGTATGAAATCTGGTTACTGTAAAGATTGAGCTCAACTGGAATGATGGTGAGAGAAACAGTTTCTACTTTGGCTCATACTCAGTTATGTGATACCTGCTGCTGGATTTTTATTTTGAGTATTTTATATGGAGGTAGCTTGTATTCATACCCCTTTCTTTTGTACTTCTTGATGATAAATCCCTAGTTGGTTAAGCTTCATGGATCAGTGCATGATCTGGCCACAGGCTATTCTTTATTCAGACATGTTGGGATTAGGTGGATTTTTTAAAACTCTAAAGTAAAGGAGTAAGTTGAAGAGCAATGGACTCATTATAGGTATTAAATAGTAAAAACCATAATTTTGGCCCTCACTTTCTTTAGGAAGAAAAAAACACATATAAGAGTGCCTTCAGAGTGGAAATCCTAAAATAGGAGGCAACTGAGTGTTAGTCTTTCCTCCCCAAAGGCACCTGTTGTCCATTATCTAACCTTTGATGTATTCTAAGTCCTTACATAGCGAGGTGGTTTCATTCTTGGGCTCCTTTTAAAGAGGCATCAACTTTTCACTGCTTTTTTTTTAGCTTCATGCTTGGATTTATTCGCCAATCATATTGGACTGAAAGACTTGTCCTATATGTTCACAAAGGGGTGATCATATACTACAGTGAAAATTGAGTGTCTTGGGGCATGTTGTGGGGCTGACATATCTTTGCACTATTGGCTCCTCATTCTATAGGAATCACTACTCACAGTAGAATCAGCTGTTGGTTCGCAGGACTTCTAGAAGGCTTGCAGAAGCTTCATCTTCTGGGTTTTGAAGGAGTCTTTCTCACCAATTAGGGGCTCCTAAGTTTATTTTAAAACAGTGGATATGCCTTGTTAAGTAACTTTATTATCCCTTCTTATCCAATTCATGAGGCAACTCATATGAGAGACTGAAAGATGAAGATGAATTCCAGTTGGGGCTCCCACTTTTCACAGAGTGTTATAACTGACCCTAATGTTGAATTTTTTAAAATTCGTTTAATGTCATCCTTTGGGTGGTACGTTGATGAGAGTTTTCTTTAGATAGGGTGTTGATCAGGAACAGGGGAGATGCATGCCTCTAAAGAAAGGGACCTGTGTCAGCAGAGAGGGAAAGAAATGGTTCCTGGCAGTATTTCTGGAGCTGCTCCTGATGAAGATACTTCTCAGGAGGAGCTCTGTGCTTTCTCTTTCTGTCCCCCCTTGTAAGAGTAAAACTAGGCCCCATCTTAATTGAAACCTTAAAGGGTTGGGGATGGAGGAGGGGTGGTGCTGGTATATTTTACTGGTAGCCTTTAAGCAGAGCTGTGCTCAGCTCTTGCCAAATTGCTTGTTTCTGTTCCCTGCAGTTCATTAGTCTAGAGCTTAGAGTTACACTGGTTTTTATTTTATCATCATGAGAGCCATGAATGTAAAGGCAAACACTTGTATTCTAGTAGATGTTTAAAAACTTTTTTTTAACCAAACAAGAATTCAAAACATCTGAAGTTCTGGGGTCACATTTATTGAAGGCATTTATTCTCAAGGAAGTGTACTTGTGTATCTCTTTTTATATACTAGATGAGTTCTTGAAAAAAATGTGAGAAAAGTACATTTTTATGTGCAGAAAAGTTGAGTGCTTTATAAACAGAATGATTCTGGAGAAGCTGATTAAGGGAATTTTATGGTGAATCATTTTGTAAAGTGAAAAACTTTTGAAATTCAAACTACCCTTAATTGTTGAGTGTTTAGATAAGCAAAACACTCTATTATGTGCATTTTATAAGATGTCTGATGGCAGGTAAAACTGTGTGTGTAGTGGTTTTTGAAGTTATTGGGAGGAGTGTTAAGTGATTGGCTGTGTTATATGTGTCACATTGAAATTATATACCTGTTGTATTACTTTTATGTAAAAACAACTAAAGGATACTTTTAATCTCTGTAGCTGATGAATTTCAGGCAACTTGGCTGGCAGGTGCTTGTACTCTGGAATTTCCCTCAGGCCTAGTATCTTTTAGTTCACAAATTATGGTAATTAAAAAAGGCAGCACTTTGGAAACAATTTTTTTGAAACTTAGTTGGGGGAAAATATCCTAAACAATCTATCTTGATGTCCTGCCTCTAAATCACTATCTACGTATACACATACACATGTACAAGATGTGTATACTGTGTATGTTTAAATCTCAGGTCTGTGTGCAGAAGTGGGAAACTATTGACACAACTTTTCTTATTGATTTTAATAATGCAGGGGTTAAGTGCCTTTCGTGCTTAGTCTTTTTAGCATCTCTTTTTCGTAATAAGTGTTTTAATTTTAAGAGTTTTATCTTAGAATTAGCCTAGAGGTTAGTCAGTGTTTACAGTTTAAAGAAAGCATATACTTAACCATGCCAGTTTTAACTTTCTCTGCTCTGGACTCTGAAAGATTAAAAAAATACCAAAATAAAACTCAAAAACTTTTTAAAGAAACGTTGTAGTGAATGAAATTGTAGAGTTAGTATCTATAAGAAACGTAGCATTTCGGGTGCAGGGAATATGAATAAGTAGTAGCAGTATGCTTCAATTTATGAAATATTTTAAGAAAACAATCTTTTTAACATCACAATATTAACCTGTAATTTCTCATCTCATATATACTCTTGCTTTTTTAAAGGAACAATGCAGTATATGATTTTTAAATGTTAATCTAGGCTAAAGCATTCTTTATATATTCACATAAAAGTGTTTCTCATGTAATAACATTTGGTTAATTTCTTCTTAACTTTTAATTTCTTATTGGTTGTCTTTTGAAGGGCTTAAGATAGGCTTAAGTTATATAAGATGATGTGAGTCATAACTCTTAAATGGTTACTACAGCATCTATAACATGAGTTAGCTAGAGTATTTCTTAACATGTATGTGGATTAACACCTATTTTGTGACCACTTCTGTGCTTGGTTGTTCTCATGGGAAGGACAGATAGGAGACATGCTTCTTGCCCTTTAGGAACTTACTGTCTGGTTTTAAATAGATATCTAGAGATGTTTAAGCATAAGTAAAGTACCAGAAATGGGAGTAGGTGGAAGCACCATTTAGGATGCTGTGCTATGAATCAAGCGTGTAACTTCTGAGAAAGAACATTTGGAGATTGCTAAATTTATCTTTATAGAGCCTGGCTTTTTAAAACAATGAAATAATTTATTCAGCAGTCCAAATATTAGAGAATAATATTACTGGACCTTTTTATGCCTTATGTTTAAGTTGAATAACATAGGAAAAATACTATATTAATTTTCTATATGTAAGTCCATTTCTATAACATGAAAACTTCAATGTTCATAAGGAATTTGAGAAGAACATTTTGATTTTTAAATAGATGGATTCTAAGAATTTGAAAAGTCTAAGGAAATAATCTACTTGAAGTATTACCTCAGTGTGGAAGATTCCCAAATCTATTTCTACAGCTGTGTGTGATATCTTATCCTATAATTTTAGCTGTCGCAGACTATTATAATGCCTTAACTTTGTATATTACTGTGTAGTTTACAAAAAGCTTTATCTTATATAATCTGCATACTAACCTGGGGAGAGAAGAAATTATTCCCCTTTTATAGATGAGGAAATTGAGGTTCAGAGAGTTTGCGATTTTTTAAAAATTGTTTGAATCCAGCTCTAACCCCCCTTTTTTTGGTGGGGGGGCCTGACTTGTCAGGTTTGTATCCATATTATTTTAAATAATAAAAATACAATGCAAAAGAAGAAAGAAAATTGTCTTTTCTCTAGCTCATCTGTATGCAACTGATGTTGATGTATTGGTTTTAGTCTCTTCCTATGTCTAGTTTTTTACATTGTTAAAATCATACTATAGATATAATTTTGCATTCTGGTGTTTTCAGTGGATCCCAACCTTTTTTTTTTTTTTTTTCACTTTAACTCAGATTTTTCCGATGGAATCCAGTGTTCTTTTTCCTACCCCATTACTGACTTCATAACCCACTGGTCTCAAACCTAACATACCTGAATCTGAACTACTCTTCCTCTAAATCAGCTTCTTTTCCTGATTTTCCACTGTCTTTTCTGTATTTTCCAGTCTTGAAATCTCAGAACCATGTTTGATTCCTTGCCATTTTTGCCTCCCACGTTAAAATCTCTTCTAAGACTTGTCAATTCTTGTCACCTTTTCTCATCCTTTACTTTCCTTTTCCACCATCACAGTTCAAATACTTATTATTCCCTCTTTGGATTATTGTGTAGCCTCCAGAACCTCCACCTGTCCAATTTACTTTGTAAAGAGGGGCCCTTCAGATTAATCTTCCTAAAGCAGTGCTTTGTACTATTCATTCTCTCAGATCACTTCATTGCCTTAATGACTAAATTCAAACATGTTAGCCTGTTCTCAGGGTCCTCCTTTATCTCCTTCTACTGTCTTAGCATGTTCTGGCCAAAATGACCCATTTCTTGTTTCCCAAATTGAGTTGGCACTTTTTCATCCCTGTGACTGTTCTCAGTATCCTTCAAGGCTCAAGTCAAATAGTGTCTCCTTTCTAAACACCCTTCCTTATTTGTTCCCTTTCATTCCCAGCCAGAATTCACCCTTGAACTTTTAACATGGGAGTGTTCTTAGGGCACTTATCACAGAATACCTTTTCTTGTAAGGTAGAAATAATTATTACAAGTCCTAAAATTATTATGTCTTATTTCTCCAGCCAAATTATAAACTTGTAGAAGGCTGACGCTCTCCTGTCTTTGAAATCTCATGGCAGAGTAGTGGAGATTTCATGATCCAGTAAAATTTGGGGGAAATAAAAATTAGAGGACCAGTATATGACTGGCAACTTACAGCCTTCGCTTTACCCATTGTTTCATAAAAGAAATCACTTTTGAAGACCAAAAAATTATCATACACAATCTCAGAATGCAGTCCTTTAAAAAATTAAATAACTTGGGGCTGGCCTGATGGCATAGTGGTTAAGTTAGCGTCCTCTGCTTCTGCGTCCCAGAGTTTGCGGGTTTGGATCCTAGGTGCAGACCTACACATTGCTCATCAGGCCATGCTGTGGCAGCATCCCACATACAAAGTAGAGGAGGATTGGTGCAGATGTTAGCTTAGCGACAATCTTCCTCAAGCAAAAAGAGTTGGCAACAGATGTTAGCCCAGGGCTCATCTTCCTCACCAAAAAAAATAAAAATAAAAAAATAAATAACTCATTATGTTGTTCTTATTTTTCTCATCTCAGCTGAAATGAGTGAAAACTTTGCTCTAGACTTTGTTGAGAATCTGATAAAGAGCTCTGGGCCAGGTTCTAGGGTAGTATTTTTCAAGTGCATGTCTTGTGCATGACCTATTATTATGGAGTTAGAAATCAATTTATTTGGTGTCAAGACCAACATTAAAGAGAATAAAGGAGGAGGAAAGGAAGGAAGATTATAAAATACTGGTTTGTTAGTGCTCTCATGTCCTTTCCAACTCTTAGCGACCTTGTGTACAGCAGAGCGGAATCCTGCCTGGTCTTTTTGTGCCATCTTCTCATCTTCCAGCACTATATCAGATAGTGCTCCTATGCTATTCATAGGGTTTTCCTGGCCAATGTTCCGGAAGTGGGTGGCCAGGTCTTCCTAGTCTATCTTAGTCTGGAAGCTCCACTGAAACCTGTCCACAATGGGTGACCCTGCTGATGTTTGAAATACTGGTGGCATAGCTTTCAGCATCACAGCAGCATGTGACTGCCACAGTATGACAACCGACAGATGGATGGTGTGGTTCCCTGACCAGGAAACAACCCAGACTGTGGCCGTGAGAACACCAAATCTTAAGCACTAGACCACCACAGCTGGCTGAAGGTCAATGTTTCACATGATACTGTGTCAAGAAACTTTTTTTTTTTTTTTTTGCTGAGAAAGATAAGCCCTGACCTAACATCTGTGCCAGACTTCCTCCGCTTTTTATGTGGGTCACTGCCACAGCATGGTTGACAGGTGTAGGTCCAAGCCTGCAAATGTGGGCCTCCAAAGCAGAGCACACTGAACTTAACCAGTAGGCCATGGGGCCAGCCCCTAGAAACTTTTCTTTTTTGGTGAGGAAGATTGGCCCTGAGCTAACATCCATTGCCAATTTTCCTCTTTTTGCTGAGGAAGATTAGCCCTGAGCTAACATCTGTGCCCATCTTCCTCTGTTTTGTATATGGGAGGCTGCCGCAACATGGCTTGATGAGCAGTGCGTAGGGATCTGAACCTGCAAACCCTGGGCCGCCAAAGTAGAGCGCATGAACTTAACCACTATGCCACCAAGCCAGCCCTAGAAGTTTTTAATTTTACTTTTAGATAGTTGCCTCAGCTTGCAGTGTAAAATTTATTTCTTACTATGGGTCACAATCAGATGAAAGATAGGAGTAGTGGCTAATCCATATTTTTGAGAGACTAGCTGGGAAGGCTGACATATACATGAAAAGGTGGATGAACAATCAGAAGTAGTTATAATGAATTATGTGCTGTTTTCAAAAAGTTTTTAGAATCTGAGTATAATGATTGGAATTTAGTTAAGAGCAGCAAAAGTATATCTATAGTTCTAGAATTAGTATAATTCAGGCAAACTCAGTATGTAGAAATGTCGTTTTGTAAAACTGATAGGCTAGAATGTATTATTTGCAAAAAGGATTATTTTTGCTAAAGGAGTCACCATATTGTTTTTTTTTTTAGCTTTCCTGATGAAATTGTCTGTGTCTTGACTGGTTCTCCACCTCATTGACTGTTTAAGATCTATCCAGTCTTTAAGGCATGGCTCAAGTACATTTTATTTTCCAGAAACTACACCTGATTATTCTGATCTTGCACTCCCATTGCACTACAGTGCTGCTAAAGTGGAGGAGACTGAGCACTTACACCTAAGGGATCTGGGAGTATAGCCAAAAGTTGGAGTCTATTTAACTTAACAAGTCATATGATTATTTTGGTTCAGATAGGAATCATTGATAGATGCTAAATCTAGGGGGATATTTTGATGAGGAGCAGAATGTTTGCATGGTCTGAAATATCTCTCTATATATTGCTTATTAGTTGCAAGGGGAAAAAAATAGTAGCTCTATACACATCACTTATGTAGTTCTCCAGCCAGGAATGTGTAACCTGAATCTAACATCTTATTGTTTAAAAGGATAGGGAGATTGTACTTTTTTTTTTTTGAATGTTAATGTTATAAAGACAAAAACTGTGGAAATGTTCCAGATTAAAGGAGACTAAAGAGACATGGCAACTATTTGTAATACCTGATCCTAGATTAGATCATGTATGAGAGGGAAAATGCTGTAAAGGATGTTATTGGATCACTTGACAAAATTGGAATATGCATGGAAGGTTAGATAAAAGTGTATCAGTGTTAAATTACTGAAGTTCATAAGTGTCCGAAGGTTGCATAAGGGAATATTTGCATTTAGGAAATACGCATTGAAGTTTTTAGGGATAAAGGGCCATGGTATATGTAACTTACTCTCAAATGGTTCAGAAAAAATTATGAGATATGTGTTTTATATGTAGATATGCATAGCCATATCTGTATTCTATATATATGTGTGTGTCTATAGAGAAAAGGAGGGAAGGAGGACGAGAGTATGTTCATATGCAAATAAAGCAAATGAGTAAAAGTAGGTGAATTTGGTAAAAGCTATGTAGATGGTCTTTGTACTATTCTTGTTCTTACAGCTTTTCTGTACACTTGAAATTGTTTTCAAAAGAAAAGTTTTAAAAAATCATGTCAACTTTGCATTCTACTCCATAATACAGCATTTTAAAAATATAGAAATATCTTCTTTCCCAGAAAATTCCAGGCAAACTCTTGGGATAAAACTGCGGCTCCAAGAGTATGTTCCATGTATATCATGTGGTTTCCTTTTATCCCTAGGCCTCAGTTTGACAAACATGCCTCTGGACCAGAAGCAGCTGTGGTTCAAATTTAGCCGACAGACATGTTTTCTTTGGCCCTTTTGAGTGTTTTTAAAATTGGGAATTTCACATAAAAATCTGCATCTTTGGTTTCTCTTGAAAAATGGAATGGTCTTGCCACGCTAGGCTTGTATTCCCACTAAGTGGGGTGTCAGGTAAGCAGCCTGAGTCGCTACCTTACATCTGGCTTGTTTCAAGTATTTACTTTATTACCTGGTCTCTATAGGAGTGTGTTTGCAGCCTTTAACCAGCCCAGGAGGTGGTGGGGGTGTCTGTCTTCTTTATGCTCATAACCGTTTGAGAATTAAGTTGCTAAACTGATGCCCTGTGACCTGCTAACATTTGAGTGTGTGTAGCCTATAAATAGGGACATTCTCCTATATAACCATACTAAAAAAGTGTGGGAATTAATAAATCCAAGAAAATCAGGAAATTAATTTTGATACGTTACCACTAATTCTCAGACCCATTCAAGTTTTGCTAATTGTCTTAATAATGTCTTTTGTAGCAAAAGGATCCAATTCAGAATCAAATGTTGGATTTAGTTGTCAGGTCTCTAGTCTCCCTCAATCTGGAACAGTTCCTTAGGTTTCATGACCTTGATACTTTGCAAGATTACAGGCCAGTTTTGTAAAATGTCCCTAAATTTGATGTTTTCTCTTGATTGATTGTATATCTTTGGCTCAACTGCCACAGAAGTGAACCTGTGTTTTGTCTCATGTATTCTATCAGGTGGCACACAGTTTTGATTTGTCCCATTACTAGTGATGTCTGTTTTGATCATTTTATTAAGGTGGTGTCTGCCAGGCTTCTCCACTGTAAAATTACTTTTTTTAAGTTTGTAACTAATAATTATTTTGTAGGAGGTGCTTTGAAACTTTGTAAATACTCTGTTCCTCATCAGACCTTCAATTTATTGGTTTATTTATATCAGAATGGACTCAAGTATCCTATTTTTTTAGTGGGTTATAATCCGTTCCTGTTCATTTTGATTCTCATGTTGGCCCCGTTTTGGCTAATAGGTGCCCATTCATGCTGGCTTCTGCATTCTTTTGACGTGTTCCCATCATTCTTTGAGGTCTTTCTTGCTTTTTGACACAATGAGGTGATTCAGGTGCACAATTCAGCCCATAATAACGTATGTATATATTTTATATAATTTTAAGTGGGGTTCAGGTTTGAATTAAGTCATTTTAAATTAGCAGACATTTTTTATGGTTCTTTAGTAGTTTTGTAACTACATAATATGTTATCTTACAGTTAAAAATTGTGTTAAATACATGGACTAGACCATTAATAGAAATTAGTTTGAAGGTGTTTGTTGTCAGTGGGAAGTCATTCAGGATTCTATTTCTTATTATCCTGTCTCTATATTTAAACAATCAGCAGTTGTCTAAGAGCAAGGTACTGTTAGGTGGTGTATGTGTGAGGGAGATTGGGCAAAAGAAAACTTAGGTTAGCAGCAAAATCAACCATGTTTTTTTCCACTTAAAATATTGTAATCATTTTTCCTTCTCAGCTAGTATAAATATAAACTTTAATGCATTGTATTCCATTATTTGGACATCTGGTCTTCTTAAGCTGTGTATATAGAACATAATTTAACTTATTCTTGATGACTGATGGTGGTTATTATGAGCATTAAACATTGTTCTGTGCTGTAATGCAGTAGTGCCTTCAAGAGCTATTTGTGTAGGGCTTTTTGCTCCATGCACTAAATGACTCTAGACAGTTATAATTGTCTTACTTGCTGTTGCTTTTCAGTTGGTGTCAGTGTGCTTTACCCTTTCCTCTCTTGTTTTGTTATTTAAAAAAACCTCACCCGCAGTCCTGATCCTAGTGGGCTTTGCTAGCTTCCTTGTTTTCTGATGTGACAAGATGTTCAACTTTTCTTTTACACTTTCTGCTCCAATTGTGCAATCAGCTATTTCTCTAAGAAGTTGTAGTTCCTTTTGGCATGAAATGGTATTCCAGGCTCTAGAGCTGCTCATTGTTACTGGATTGGTTATTGTTCCTAGTCTAGCCTTTCTTTTGATTTCCAGTTTTAAATCTACTGTGGGCTGGAAACCCAGATAACAAAGCTGGTTTAACTTATATAAGGATTGTTTTGAACCTCAAAAAAGAAGACCATCAAGGCCTGTGCATATTTAAGTTGTATGCTGTAGTACCTACAGAGACAGGGTCATACCTAATAAATATTGCTAATGTTGGTGGTATGTGAATAACAGGATACCAGATGTTCCCCAGAGTAAAATAATAGACTTCTGAATGAGGCCTTTAATAAATGCATTAGCTTTTAGTTCACAAACTAGATGATATGTATATGTTTTAAATTATAGACCATTTCTCCTCCCTGTATTTTCTTTTGTTAAGATTATCTTTCTTGGGGCTGGCACTGTGGCGTAGCGGTTAATTTCATGCGCTCCATTTTGGTGGCCCAGGGTTCACTGGTTCAGATCCTGCGCTCGGACCTATGCAGCACTTATCAAGCCATGCTGTGGCAGGCATCCCGCATATAAAGTAGAGGAAGATGGGCACAGAAGATTAGCTCAGGGCTAATCTTCCTCCAAAAAAAAAAATTTGGTTTCTTTTGTGTGTTCTGTTGTTGTCGTTAAGATAAATCTCTGGGTCAGTGAGATGTTAGAATATTAGAGAGTCAAATTATACTGTGTTATCTTATATTCTATAATAAGAATGTACTTCTTTTTTTCTTTTAAAAATTTTTTTCTAGAGAATATACTTTTCCTGACTTTCCAGAATTGATGACTTCCTAAAGTTGAGATGACTTCCTGTTTTAAAACAGAACTATTTAGTGTTGATATGTGACATTTTTCCCTAAATCATTTTTTACTCTTGCATACTGGTCTTTAAGTGACATGGCAGAGTGAATAACAAAATTTGTTTGCATTTTTCTTTGAGCCACTTGTTCCAGAAAAGTGTCACAACTGACTTCTGTTGATGAGTGAGCAGGAGGTTTTTCTTTTGTTTTAACTCTGAAGGATATCCTGTTTTCAGTTTAGTTGAGGCATACCCTTTGATTTTCTTTGACTGCTTTGAGTACTTCTTGGCATTCATCTTATTTCTTTAATCCTGATTAAATGTGGATTATGATTAGTATGGATGTGTTTTTGGCACAAACAATTTTTTCTCAATTTTTGAGATCTAGTGTTGTGGATTATTTGAGATAACATATCGGGAAACAAAGTTTAGAATAAAGAGAGATGATTGGCAGAGTAATCAGTATTTGACTTTGTTTCTTGAAATTTTTATTTGTGAATGTTTGTGAATGAGATTTAATGATTATATGCACACCGAAATTTGTACACTGTGAAAGTCCTTATCTTAGTTATTAGTACATACATGGGGCTAAGGTTATGGATTTGAGTCTTACATAGGCCACTTTTTTTGTGTTTCCTGTTCATAAACACGTTCATTAAGTAAATAGGTTTTGCTTATCCTCTTTGGATAACACTCTTTGCTAAGTGCAGTGAAAAATGGGTGAATGAGACACTCGAAATCCCTGCTTTCATGAAGCTTACCATTCTGTGGGGGATTCAGGCAATATTTATTTAGGAAATATTTATTGAATGCTTGGTATGTGCTCAGCACCCTTCCAGCTGTGAACAAAGCCCTTAAGAAGCTTATAGTGTAGAGTTGTAAAATACAGTGTAATAAGAATGGTGATGGTGAAGTATAGGAAGCATTGGAAACATGGAGGGCTACCTTAAGCCTCTACCATCCTGCCTTTTACACATTTTTTCAAATGCATGTCTTTGTTTTAGGGTGTAAGCAGAAAAATAGAGGTCAGGTCATAATGGCCCTGCCAGCTCTTGGAAACAGCTTAAAGGAATGTGTTTTTTTTCCCTACTCCATACACCTGAGAAAGTGACAAACTACCAGTAGAGCTCACTTTGGTTGCAATTTTCAACCTATGTGGGGGGCCATTGTCAGCTCTGCTCTCCTGGTATTACCTTAATTTACGGCAGTGAATTCAATAACTTATATCCTCTCTCAGTTACCTATGTAAGTGGTAGTTTTCTAAGATATTTGCTTTTTCTATGTCTTTGATGGAGTATGAGTCCTGTGATCAAGTCTATGATCTGTGGTATACTTGTTTAGGAAATAATCATTGATGCTGTAGTTTATTTCAATAAATTTGGTTCACATGGAAATATTTTTGGAAGGGGATAGCAGAGCAAAGGCACTGTCATTTATTCATCTGTGATTTCAGGAACTTTGTCAGATGCTTTACATAAGTTAACTGTAATAACTTTTATAAAGGACCAAAAAGTCTTAATTTCAGCTTTAAAAAAATACTCTGAAGGGTAACTGTTAAGTAGATTGAAGCAAACTGAACCTGTTATTACAGCCCTTCATATGGGGATGATGATTATAGTATTATCTGTGACAGCTTTTTGTTAACTGAAATTACTGTAGCTCTCAGAATGAAAATCTAACAATTCAATAAATAATTATTCAGCAACTGCTACACACCAGGAATTGTCTTCATATTGGGAATATATCAGTGAACAAAAGAAAGAAAAATCTAAGCTTGTTTTCTAGTGGGGGAGATAGACAACTAAACAATTTCCGTTAAATTATTCACTCTTGGGATGTCAGTGACTCCTATATAGACATTGATGTCTGTGTTATCAATTATAAACATGCTATCCTTTTTTCAGATAGATGGTGATATAACCTGAATAGGGTTTGGTTGTGCCAGATAAGCTTAGAGAAAAGTAATCTTGGAGATGCAAAAACAGGTAGGTACAACATTGACAGCTGTGCTAAGGCTACTTTGTTATCGTACCTCTTAGTCACTGTATCTGATTTTATGATAGGGTTGTGGAATATATGTACTTTCTCAGATGTCCATTCTCAGATTCTTAATTTGTCTTTTTGTTTGATCATTCATATTTAAGGTTTTGTTGTTTAGTATAGTATTTTTATATGTTTGGACATGTATTCCTTTCAGTTTTAATATTTCTTCTTGTGTAAGATTTTAATTGTAGTTCTGTAAAATCTTTTATTTTTTTTTCAGATTAATTACTATAAGTCACTGTTTATCAACCTGGATTCAGGACCCCTATTCAGTTACCAAGGAGAATTCCCAGGATGCTGTGGAAGTCTCCAGACAGCTGTTTGTGGGTGGTGGTGATGGTAGAGACAAACAGTGGGTTGTGTGACCAGGATGAGGTCACCTCTTTGACCTTCTGGCCCTCTTTCTTTCCGGACTTTAACACCTATTTTGGTACTTCAAGCTGTTTGGGCTATTTGCTGTGCTCTGAACAGTTGTTTGGTAGTAACACCTATAAGATAAGGCTAGATGTTTTTTGGATGAGACTCACAGGGGTTTGACTATGTCATAGCAACAAAAATGTTTCGGTAGTTTGAAAACCTTTGCTGTAGTTTTTAGTGTTCTGATCCACTTTACGCAATTGTTTTAATATCTAGAAATTAATGTCTTAGCATTTGATTTTTTCCCTACTCTCATTTAACCAGTATATGGTCACCAGATTATTCTTTCAATACAACAGCATTTTATTGTCACTCTCCAGCTTAAAAACTTTTATTGTTTCCAGTTTCTATGAGATAAACTCTTAGCTTGGTATCCAAGCTTACCCACCACCTGCCTCCACTTACCTTTTCAGCCTCACCCCTTACCACTTCTCTTTTTGGGGGGAATCTTTTGTGGATACTCTCAGTATCACTTTTTTTGCCTCATTTCTTGCTAGTGTGTTTCTTTTTATACCATTTATTATTTTATATATTATATATATATATATATGATATTGACAGACTTGCCACGTACCCTAGGAAAAATTAGGGAATTTGAAAACCAACGGATAAGATAAAGGCACATTCCTAACAGTTCTATGAGAAAGTGTCTTTAGAGCAAAGCTTCGAGAATCATTTTCTCACCTGCTCATTAATCTGTTCCTGCCTCTCATCACTGACATTTTGTGTAACTTGGATAAGCCAATCTGCTGTTTTGTCAGACTTCATTGGACTTCTTTAAAACTGAGTCTATTCTGTTCCTTTGGGAATTTGTCTGACATTTGTTATCAAATAAAATACATTATTGATAGCAAATTCAAGATTGTTGTATTGGCAGTATTTAGGTCAGGGCTATTCTTCCTCCAAAAAAAAAAATTCTAATTGTGAGTGCCTCTGGTTGTGCTATGTGGGACACTGCCTCAACGTGGTCTGATGAGTGGTGCCATGTCTGCACCCAGGATCCGAACCGGTGAAACCCCAGGCCATCAAAGTAGAGCTCACTAACTTAACCACTCAGCCACGGGGCCAGCCCCGAGATTTCAGGTCTTTAAAATCAGCTTTATTGAGCCATGCTTTACTTAGGATAAAATATGCTAATTTTAAATGTACAATGGATCTTGAAAAACTTGTATAGTTGTATATCTACTACCACAATCAAGATATAGAACATTTCAGTTACTCCAAAAAGTTCCCTTGTACTGCTTTGCAGTCAGTCCCTTCCCTCTACCACCCCATTACTGGCAACCACTGATCTGTTTTCTATCACTGTATTTTGGCTTTTCAAGAATTTCATATAATTGGAATCTTACAATCTGTGGACTTTTATGCTTTTCACTTAGCATAGTGCTTTTGAGATTCATTCACGTTGTGTGTTTCAGTAGTTTGTTCCTTTTTATTAGTGAGTAACATTTTTTTGTATGAATACTCCACAGTTAGTTTCTCCACTCGTCAGATGATGGACATTTCAGTTGTTACCAGTTTTTGGCTATTATGAATAAAGCTGCTATGAACATTGAAATGCATGTCTCCCCATGGCCCCTACAACCAATAATGTACTTTCTTACTCTATGGATTTGCCTGTCTGGTGCTCATTTTTTAAAAATTGGGTTGTTTTGTCTTATTATTAAGTTTTGAGAGTTCTTCAGTTACTCTGAATAGAAGTCCTTTATCGGTTGTATGTTCTTCTAGTCTGTGGCTTAACTTTTCATTTACTTAACCACCGGTGTCTTTTGAAGAGTGAAAGCTTTTTATTTTGATGAAATCCAGCTTATCAGTTTATTTTGATGAAGTTCAATTTATCATTTGTTCCCTTTGTAGTGTATACTTTTTGTGTCCTGTTTAAGAAATTTTTGCCTAACCCAAGATCACAAAGATTCTAAAAGAAAACTCTATTTCCTCTAATCACAACACTTCTGACACCAAATGTGAGGGTTTTCAGGCACTTCTGGCTAACTACCTGGAGTTAGTGCAGATCCTACAGATTAAGGATTCAGTCCCGAAAGACTGCCCCCCACTTCAGATGCCAATTGCAAGTCCAGGCCTCAAGTACTTCTCACTGACCCGTTATAAATGGGGGATTCCCATGGTCCCCTCCTTGAAGGTTTGATAATTTGTTAGAATGGCTCACAGAAATCAGGAAAACACTTTACTTGTTTATTATAAAGGATACAACTCAGAAATACCCAAATGGAAGAGATGCATTGGACAAGGTATGTGGGAGGGGGCGTGAAACTTCCATGCCCTCTCTGGATGTGTCACCCTCCCAGCACCTGGAGGTGTTCATGAACCTAGAAGCTCTCTGAACCCCATTATTTAGGATTTTTAGGGAGGTTGCATTACATAGGAATGATTGATTAAAACATTGGCCAAAGGTGATTGAATCACCCCTCCCCAGAGCTGAGAATTCTAACCCTCTAATTACATGGTTGGTTCCTCTGGTAACCACCCCCCATCCTCCAAAATCACTTCATTAGCATAAACTCAGGTGTGGTTGAAAGGGGTATCTCTTACCCCTATTACTCAGAAAATTTCAAGGGTTTTAGGAGTTCTGTGCCAGGAACTGGGGGCAGAAACCAAATGTATATTTCTTATTATGTTAGAGTTTCTCTCCTGTTATTTTCTTCCAGAAGTTTATAGTTTTAGCTCTTATTTTTAGATCAGTGATCCCATTAGAGTTAATTTTTATGTATGCTATGAGGTAAGAATCAAGGTTTATTTATTTGCACATTGAAACACCTTTGTTCTAGCACCATTTATTGAAAAGATAAATCTTTCTCCATTGAATTGCCTTGGCACCTTTGCTGAAAATCAATAGACCACATATGTGTCGGTCTATTTCTGGACTCTGTATTCTGTTCCATAGATTGCTATGTTTATCACTAAGCAAGTACTACACTGTCTTCATTACTATAGCTGTATAGTAAAGATTTCAGTTAAGCTTTTTTTATATTTGAAAAATAATTGAGAGGAAATAAATTTAAAACTTTGTAGATTGATGGAGAAAATGATATATTTTAATGATTATTATTAACATTTTATATTTATATTTTGGAGTTTACTTTTTAAAATTGCTTTGCGGAACATCGTCTCCCTTGATTCACTAACCATCTTAGGAGTTAGATAAAGCAGGAATTAATATCCATATTTTATGAACAAGGAAGCTATAAGATTTGAGAGGGCTAGTTTGAGATCATACAGTTAGTGTGGTGAAGCAAGAACTAAAGCAAGTGTTATGCCTTCATAAATCCAGTATGCTTTCACTACACCACACTTTCATTTGCTGCTGTTCTCTTATGTTGAATATTGGAGAATGTGTTTTATGAAAATCAATCACTAAATTTTATTTAATTAAAGCGTAGAGATATGGGAAAGCAGTTCATCCATTTTCTGGGTCACCAACATCACAAGACACATTAAGAAGTCAAAATTGGGCTTCATCTTTTTCATTGGTGTGTTTCACAACCAGAATGGATATTCATAGTTTCCTTTTAAATTTAGAAATGCAGGGAAGAAGGAGCAAGATTTGTTAAATGAAAGCTGAAACATTCCTTTTAAAAAAACTGTTTTAAGAATTGAGGATTTCTTGCCAAAGAGAACAAGCATAATAAGGCTTAAATTTTAGACTATTTGAGTGTGTGTGAATTATCTCTATTCTCTTATATTGCCAAAGCTTACTACTTTAAGTCTCTTCCTCCCCAAACCCCCACAACCTCAGATCATGGTTAGGAGGTTCTTGCAGGAGTACTGGTGAAAGATGATGACAGCTGGGGTTTTGGTAATAGTGGTGAGAGAAGTGGTAGCATTTGGAATATATTTTGAAGAGCCTATTAATGTGCTGATGGATGGATGTAAAGCATGAAGAAAAGGAATGTATCGTGGATAACTCCTAGTTTTTTAGCCTGATCAACTTGGCTGTGCTGTTCATTTGATGTGGGAAAGACTTAGGTGAATTGGAAGAGCTACACAGTGGAGGAAGGGAAATCAGATAGAAGCTATTATAGCCTTTTTTAAAAGTTTTTTTTAATTTAAAGTTTTGTTTTTATAAAAAATAATATATCTCAGACTGGGAAGATAAAGACAAGATGAAATTACTTATGATCCTACTTACATAACACAATCATTTTAAGTGTTTCATTTGTGTGTTTATAGTATTATATGGGGTTGGCAAACTTTCTGTAAAGGCAACCACTCAGCTCTGTTGTAGCATGAAATCACGCATAGATAATATGTAATAAATGAGTGTGCTTGTGTTCGAGTGAAACTTTATTTATGGATGCTGAAACTTGAATTTCATTTATTTTTTCACATATTGCAAAATATCCTTTCACTGATTTTTCTTTCCCCACACATTTAAAAATGTAAAAACTATTCAGGGCCAGCGCCGGTGGCCTAATGGTTAAAGTTCAGCATGGTCTGCTTTGGTGGCCTTGGTTCAGTTCTTAGGCATGGAACCACACCACTTGTCTGTTAGTGGTCATACTGTGGTGGCAGCTCACATGAAAAAAAAGATTGGCGACAGATTTTAGCTTAGGGTGAATCTTCTTCAGCAAAAACAAAACCCAGACATCCTACCTCAAGGCCATACAAAAACTGTTAGCAGACCAGATTTAGCTGTGCAGCCATAGTTTGCTGACTGCTGGTCTTATGCATTTGTTTTGTGATTGCAGTGATATCTTATATTGAATTTCATTGCATATTTTTTCTACTTAATATATGTATAAATGCACAATTTTAGTTTTATGAAAAATCAAAATGATTATATTTGCTGAATAATCTGAATAAGGCTTGATAAGCTTAGAGTTTTAGGAAGTGCCTTTATATTCATTATTTCTTACAGTAACTGTGGGAAGTATTTACCGTGCTTAACATAAAGCGAAATACACATTATGTATGGAATGAGGGCCAGATGTATATTATCATTGGAAGTCTTTGTTGCTTCCATTTCTCTATACGTATTGGCTTTGTTCTTTGCAGTAAGCTTTCTCTAGCAGCAGGGATCATCCCAGTACCTCTGGAACTGCCTTCTCAAAGTTTCCTTCCCTTAGGACTAGTTCAGAATATCCAAGGACAGGACTTTGGACCTGCTTACATCAAATTTTTATCCCACTACTAATCATTGTGTGTAAGAAAGGCAGCACCACTGTGTAGGACGATCTCTGTTCTCATTTGGAAGTAATGTTTAGAATAATAGGAGACGGATTGAGTAGTTCCTCAAATGAAGGGAAGGGGTAGCACACATGGCCACTTGGGGAAATTATGAATGGGACAGCCATGCCACATCATGTCTGCTTACTGTCATTGTTTAATTTATTGCTTTAATTTTATTTTCCTTTCCTTTACCTTTTTGTGTCACACTCACTTCTCTTTCCTTCACTCTAGTTTTCATTGCCACTTAATTGTTTTGTCTCAAATTGAATTAAAAAAATCCTTAGTTTTGAATGTTTCTTTCCCAGGAGCCTAGGTCTTATACCTCCTTGAAAGTTGCTCTTTTCTTTTAAAATCTCTTTTCTTTTTAAAAAAAGCTCTTTCTGTCTTTTCCTGACCATTCCAGTCCCTCAAATACTAAAATGCTTTTATGGCACAGATCTTGATCCTCTCCTCTCACTTTTATAATAGTGTGAAGGGCTGGATGAGAAATAAATGAGGATCATTTGAAACCTCAGACATTGAATTATGTGTATATTCTGCTAGAATAACTGGCTTCCACTGGAATTCAAAAGCCCAGAAAGCAGTTGTTGCTGTGTCAGAGTTTTTAGAATAATTGATTCCACTATCATCATTTTCAGTTTTCTCCAGTCCTTATCTAGAGACCCTGAGATTTTTGGTGCATCTGTAAAAAGCATTCAGGGTTTTGCTAATCTAGAAGAGTGATAGGTAAAACCCAAGAGTGATTGCTTTGCAGACTCACAGATGATGGTGAGCATGGCTGGGAGGCTGTGGGAATTGACGTGTTTGGTTGGTTGGACCCATTAGTTAAACATTAGTCTTTAGCTTTGTCACAGCATGCTTCATAGTAAATACTACGTAATGTGCACGTAATTTATTCTACTGAAAGAAAAAGTAATAAAAAGTGGTTTGGGGATGAAGAATAAATAGAGAAAAAGTATTTAGAGTTGTATCTGTTGTGTAATTGTTTAGACTGAGAATGGAAAAATTTCTTAGGAAAGAAATTGCTTTGTAATTTTCTTAGGGCCAAACCCAATCTAATGCTATAATGAGGACTAAAATGATTTAAATTCTTTTAAGTTTTGGCCTTTTTTCATCTCTGAGATTTCTTAAAGGAACATTGTTGATAATCTTTGTTTTAGTTTTTTCACTTTTGTTATTTATCTGTTGGGTCATTATATGCACTCTTATTTTTAAATATGTTGATGTTTATTGTCAGATACTTGTAGGATTTTCCTTTTACCATTTTTAGGACAATTCATGTTCTCACTTTAAGTCATATTTACAGTACATTATTTTTTGTAGCCTATATATACACACAAAAAGATAGTCATCATACACTTTTTTAATGTTAATAGTTTACTTAAAACTAGAATATCCTGCAGTATTTGGTGAAGAAAATCACTCCTTTTAGATAAGATTAGACAAAATATATTTGTATATTTTTCGGTTATTTTTCACTTCATATTTTTTCTGTTGAATTATTTGTATTTTTATTGTTGATTTGTTGAATTTGTCTACTATGAATAAAGATCCTTTGTCAGCTATATGTGCTGATAATATTTTCCTCCATCTTGTGGCTTACCTAGTTATTTTATTTTCTTAATGGTATCCTTTGATGAGTAGGAATTTTTAAATTTTGATGAAGTTTAATTTATCATTTCTTCCCTATGGCTAGTACTTTTAGGTCTATGATCTACTTCAAGTTATTTTTGTATGTTGTATGAGATAGTGATTAAAGTTCATTTTTTTCCTTACGAGCAATAACAAACAGCACTGTTTGTTAAAGACTTTGCTTTACTTCCCAATTAAGTTTTGAATATTACGTTATAAAATAATTAGTACTCCAAGTAGTTACATGGTTAGTTAGCTCATTGGTTATAGAAACTGTGCTTTTGAGGTCAGAATTATAGGTTCATTCCTTCAGGATCCAGTTAATTTGGCCTTATTTTGCAGCCATAGAATCTATTCCTAACCTGCTTTAGCCCTTTGGTAGGTTCGTAACGTATTGTTGTTCTGAAGAGGATATAGATAACTCCGTTGTGTTACCAGATAAAGCATTAAAGCATATCCCTTACATGATAATTCACTGATTTTCTTTGAAAGACAGTAGATTATTACATTTTTTTAAAGATACGGTATTCATAGTAATATAGTGCCTAATGTGGCATGCTCAGTTTCTAGACCTTACTAAAATAAGCAGAAATACAATAATTCTAGTAACCATTAGGAAATAATTTTCCAGACTTTTGTGTAGAGTGGGAAATGTAAATGACACTGTAAAGTACATTTGTTTTTAGATTTTGTGAGTAGATGGTAATTATAAAAATTTAAGATGTGAAAATTTTAAATGTACATCTGTGTATGCTTCTGTCACTATATAGACATATTACATAGACCCAGTCATTGGCTTACATTTCTGAGAGGTCAGCATTAAACGTGACTTATCTTTTAAGACGCTTAATTTGAATTATGTTACTCTGTTAGGATTTGTGCCAGTTTTGGTTAATCATCATCTTGTTGATTATGTTTGATTCAAGATGACTCATTTTTCAAGGACCTTTATTGCAACATTACATATTTACTACCGGAAACCTGGACGGAAATGGAGCATCAGGTCATTGGAGACTTTTTCCTCCAATCTTTATTGCACCAAGTGTTATTAAAGTTAATATTTTTCAATAACTGAATTCCCTAGAACCTAGTATTTCATTAACCAAGTATCATAGGATCAGTTATTCCTTTTTCATGGCAGACAATTTGTGTGTGTGTGTGTGTGTGTGTGTGTGTGTGTGTGTGGTGAGGAAGATTGGCCCTGAGCTAACATCTGTTGCCAATCTTCCTCTTTTTGCTTGAGGAAGATTGTTGGTGAGCTGACATCTGTGCCAATCTTCCTCTGTTTTATGTGGGATGCCGCTACATTGTGGCATGATGAGCGGTGCTGGGAATGCGCTTGGGATCCGAACCTGTGAAACCTGGGCTGCCAAAGTAGCGTGCATGAACCCAACTACTACACCACCGGGCCGACTCCCAGACAAATGTATCTTTGATGATTATTTAAATATTGCTTATACTTTATGACTGCATTTAAATGGAATATTTTCATTAAGTTGAGTATTGTAATTGAGAATTTTGAAATCAGAGATTTGAGATTGAGCCTTGCTTATAAAATTTACTAGCTTTGGAAGCTTGGGGAAATTACTTAACTTCTCTGAGCCTTAGTTTTCTCATTAATGAATTTGGATAAAAATATTTATGTTGCAAGATCAGGATTAAAAGGACATATAAAAGACTATCTAGCACTTAATATGTGCTTAATTCAGTGTAGTATTGTTAGGATCATCACCTGCTGACACTAGCTTATAAACATTGACGTTAGAGGTGACAGTGATTTAGCCCTCCTCTCTCCAGGTTCTAATAGATAAATAATGGACATAGCATAAGGCAGATGCTCCCATCTTTTTCTAAGATTGAAGCTCTCCGATAATATGGAATTTGAGAACACATCATGGATCTATGGATGAGTTGGGACTTGGCTGCTATCCCTAACAAATCCTAGATTATGGGACTTGTCTATGGGGAGAGTTCAGTCTGTTTGCCTACTCTGAAAACATTTATCTGGCAGCTAGCTGGAAGATTACAGGCCTGCCTTACATACCTGGTTATCAGCCTAATGGAGAGCCTGAGCAAGAGGGAAAGCAAGGAAGGGAAAAATGGCCCTGTTTACTCTGCAGTAAACTCATTCTTTATTGTTGAAAATGAGGTCCAAGGAAAGCTTTGGACTCTGACCCATCAAATTAGGATGATGGAGCTCCTACTCCTCTCCTCCTCAGGAGGAAACATAAGTGTGTGGAGGAGAGAGAGACTAGAAGAGTTTTCTGTAGTACTTAATACAGTAACTCCCTTGCCTGCCACCCCACTCCTCCCTTTGTGGGAAAGAGAAGGGAAGTCCTATTCTTTATCTTTATAATGTGAAATTAGTATAAGAGTGCCTTCCTACGTTGAAAAAATAAATTTCACTTACTTATGTACAGTGTTTTTGTAGGCTGTAGAATAAATACATACAAGAGTTATGTGGAAATGAAAAGCACCCATGCTAGAAGAATCTAAGTAAATATTGGCTTAAGGAAGTAAATTGTGTCTTTTTAACTTATTAATGGAAAACTTACTGATGAAGAAAACCCAAAATACATAAACCTAGGCAATAAAATCATACGTCATCTGTTGCCAGCAGGTGATAAGAGTTCTGTTGACAAAGAGTTCTGTTTGCAAAGATACATTTAATACGTCTACTTAACCACATAATGTTTTTTAAAGAATGAAAATTCCCATCAGTAAATCAAAAATAGTAGTCTTTAGAAAGAACGGAAGATGAGTAGTGTAAACTCAATATAAATTGTAAATCTGTCAATAAATGAGTAATTTTAAATATCTAGGAAATATATTTTAGTAGTGAATATTTTATCTTAAAAAAACAAAATTTAGGGGCTGGCCCAGTGTTGTAGTGGTTAAGTTTGTGCGCTCTGCTTAGGCGGCTCAGGGTTCACGGGTTCAGATCCCGGGTATGGACCTACACGCCTCGCATCAAGCCATGCTGTGGCAGGCGTCCCACATATAAAAATAGAGGAAGCTGGGCACAGATGTTAGCTGAGAGCCAATTTTCCTCAGCCAAAAGAGGAGGATTGGTGGCAGATGTTAGCTCAGGGCTAATCTTCCTCCAAAAAAAAGAAAGAAAATTTAAATTTAAAAGTAATCATTTAATTTAAAAGTAATCATTACTGGCACTTCAGGAGAAACCAGTGAACATGTATCAGAATAGTAAATCAATGTCAGTTAAGCCATTAAGTGTATCATTAGCTAGTAACAAGTACAGTTCGGGAAATAACTCAAGATCTGCCTCCCCCAGCCCACTCTCACTCCTCTACCTAGAATTTATAATATAGAATTAGAGGAATAATATATGTGCTTGTAGTTTGAATATATGTATTTGTAATAGGATAGTGGTTAAGAATCTGGGCTCTAGAGTCACAGTACCTGAGTGTAAATCCTGGATCCTGCAACTACTAGTTTATGTCCTCAGGCAAGTTATTTAATCTTTCTGTGCATCATTTAAAAATGGGGACGATGGGGCTGGCCCTGTGGCCGAGTGGTTAAGTTCTCACGCTCCGCTGCAGGCGGCCCAGTGTTTAGTTGGTTTGAATCCTGGGCGCGGACATGGCACTGCTCATCAAACCATGCTGAGGCAGCGTCCCACATGCCACAACTAGAAGGACCCACAACAAAGAATATACAGCTATGTACGGGGGGGGCTTTGGGGAGAAAAAGGAAAAAAAAATCTTAAAAATGGGGATGAGGCAGGTATCTAGTTCATAGGGTTGTTGTGAGGATTAAATTGGGTTATTAGTGACTTCAGTGGAACTATAGAGACCAGTTTTCTACAGGGTAGGTGGTGAATGGAAAAGGAAAATGTCAAAACATCTATAGCTTATTCCCACTAGAGCTTTCTTGTGGTAGTTGGAGGGAGTCTGACTTAAAATGGAGCATACATTTTTTTTGAGTTGATAGAGTTGTAAATATATTTATGTGCTTGGGGCAGATGACCAGTAGAAGGATCAGATGTGAGAGAGGGGGGCATGTATGATGGACATAAGGTCTCTACAGATTGTAGTAGGGGATGTAGTCTCCCTACAGAGCACTGGGGGAAGGATTTGTATTAAACCAAGAGACCACTGTCTCACTGAGTTTGGAGAAAAGGAGGTAAGGATGCTAATTTGGGGAAGGGTATGTCTGTGTGAAGTCTGCTATTTTCTCTTTAAAAGAGGAGGTGAGGACACTATCTGAGAGTAAGTGTGAGGCAGAAGTAGTAGAGTTGAAAGCTGAAAGAGTTGTGAGGATTTGAAATAGTTACTGAGGCGAGTGGGAGTTTAATTGGGAAATGTAGAGAGAGTCAGGTGGGTTTGATGGCCATGGATTTTGTGGTGGCCTCTGTGATGTAGTATTCCCCCAGCCCCCGTCTCTGCAGAACTCTGGTACTGGGGAGACAAGACTTGAGAAGGAAGGAGAATGGTGTGAGAAGAACCAGGGACCAAAAGTTGAAGGTATTGTGAGAGTGGCTAAAAGGATGTATCTTAGGGGTCTAGGGCAGATAGGAAAGAATTGAAGCCAAGACAAGGCTGATAGGTAGGGAGAAAATGGAGGAGCGTAACACCAGAAGTTTCCCTGAAGCTAAAGAGTCAAGTGAAATGGGGGGAAAGTGTGAAAGAGCTGAAGGATAAGAACTGGTGGTTATAGGCCAAAATAGTGAATTTTAAGATTTCAGATGAGTAGCTTTTTTGGGTGAAGAGGTCTAGAGTGGTCATAGAGGTTGATTTTTCAATCTAGTGTTGGAGGTAAAGACCATTGTAGTTGGATATCTCCTCACTCCTTAAGGAGGAGAGCAGCTAGGATGTTCACATGGATCTTGAAGTCACCCAGGTTGGTGGTGACTGAAAAGGCAAGTGAAGATAGTAAGATAGGCATTAAAACTTCTAGGTAGGTTGAGGAGTGACTGGGAAGTTGGTTGATTATAATGATGAGGGTTAGGTAGAGCCTAATTACAAGTAAAGGAGAAAGGTTCTAATGGGAGACTTTTGGAGTAATCATGTGTGTGCCACAATAGGAAGAAGATAACACTGATATCTCCTAGTCTATTATATGAGAGGTTAGAGAAAGACAGTGGGGTTCTGTAAAGGGTCTAGGGAAGTTTATAAAAGAAACAGCATTGCAAAGAACATAATGAAAAGCACTGGAAAGGAGAGTGTAACCTATCAGGAGAGAGGATGCGTAGGAAAAAGAAGGAACCACGCTTTACAGAAATCCAAGGCCTGTCATTTAACCGGTCAGATGGTGAATGTGTTAGGGAAACAAAAGTGATCTATGTGTTATTGCTGAAGCTTGGAAGGCGACCCTTTGCTATGAGGTGGTGATGCATGGAACATCATTTGTGCCAGTCTCAAAAAAATTTTGATATGGTATTGTTCATTAATGAGATGAACAATGGCTGGGTAAATAAGGTTGCTAGGATTTAGAATAGAAGTATCAGTACTGTGTGGACATTGAGTAAGGAAGTAAGAATTTCAATAGTAATTTCTTACAGCCTTCGCTATACATATGGCTGCAGGCAGCAGTCTTTTGTGAATTCAGTGTAAATGTTTATATGGATAAATGTTAATTTGTGGTTGCCAGGCAAATTTAATTAGTTCATTCAACAATTATATATTGAATTGTTATTTGCTGATCATTGAGATCAAAAGCTACCTTTTTTACTTGAACTCTCTCTAGTTGAAAGGATAGTTTCAGAAATTGTGGCCTTAATTCAGACTCATAAACTTTCTTTGTAGAAATAATAATCCTTAAGTTCAGTAGTTTGGCTCTAATAATGATAGCAATTCTATATTCATACCTAAAGGAATGTTTTAAATTTCTTTTGGCATTTTTGGGGTTTGCAGACACTCATGATACTATAGGCATGACTTTTATTGAATCTTTGGTGAGAGAAAATAGCACATAAAGCAAAGGACTGAAATTTCCATTGCTTTGCAGGGAGAGTAGGGGGGGAAACAGGCAGGAAATGAGGGGCCACGCACAAATTACCCCAGTGTAGATTATTCCTGGTCTTTGCCATCTCACCTATTCTCCATGGATTGCCCGTTTTCTCCTGGAGATGACCCAGATAAATGAAGTGGATTGTATCCTCTGTTGACTGCAACAGCCCATGGCGGTGGTATAGTACTTCCCACAGTTCTCAAGTTTGGAAGATGACAGTCTTTAGATTTATGAGTTAGTTTAAAGTTTGAAGTCCATGTAAATAAACTTCTTTTAAGTGAAAGATATTCTAATTTCCATCAAGAGAGTTGAATTTCTGAAGATTTTGTGAAATGTGCTGATTTTCAGAATGTTTTTCTTGGCCACATGCTAGCTAGGAATTATAACTGTGAAAGCATTCCCATCAAAATCTAGCTGTTTAAGTAAATGACTACTTAATTATAATAACTAACATTTATTGAGCACTATGTATCAGGTTCTGTTCCAAGTTCTGTACTTGTTTTGACTCATTTAATCCTCACAATAAGCTTACGAAGGAGTTAGTGTTATTATCCCCATTTTATAGATGAGGAAACTAAGATTTGGGTTAAGTAACTTGCCCAGGGTCACACAGCTAGGCTCAGTCTATGTCAGTTTTTAACTTGGTTTATCAAGTTGAACTTAAGATAATTAAACTTTAAACACTTAAAATACAAGTTATAGCGGCCGGCTCCGTGGCCGAGTGGTTTAAAGTTCGTGCGCTCTGCTGTGGCAACCCAGGGTTCCGCCAGTTCAAATCCTGGGCGCAGACATGACACCGCTCATCAGGCCATGCTGAGGCGCCATCCCATATGCCACAACTAGAAGGACCCACAACTAAGAATATACAACTATGTGCCAGGAGGCTTTGGGGAGAAAAAGGAAAAAATAAAATCTTAAAAAAAAAAAAGAAGTTATAAATATAGTAACACTTTCCATAAATATCATTTAAAGATAAGTTTATATTTTTTCTTCGTAGTCCAATAAACATAATTTATCTTTCCATCTATAGCACCCCTTTTTTACTTATCGAAGGATCTGAAATAACATTTTGAATTTGTATTACATACTGTATAGTTTTTCTGAGCTTGTATGAATTTGGTTTGTCGTTAAGCAAACTAAATGTCTTGACATAGCTATAATTAAAGTTAATATAACAAAGTTCACTTGAACATTATATAGAGTTTATTTGTAGTACAATGGTCATTGCCTATGGAAGCAGTTGTACAGGGTTGCTCTAAAGTCTGGAATCACAGATTAATATTATAAACTGTTTATATATATATTTATCTATGTTTCCAGACTTTATAGCCAATCTGTATTTTATAGAGGCCTTTTCTACATGTTCTGGTTGTGAGTTTTAGTTGTCTGGAAGTAAAAAGGGAAAAAGTCAGAACAGAGATAGGTACTATTGTGCCGTGTATATAGTAAGAAGAGGGCCTGGACTCCAACAGTTTGATAGGGAAAGATTCCCCTGTAACTATATGATGATAGCAATAATAATAAAAATATAATAACATCATCTGATATTTAGTGCTTACTCTGTATTAGGTATAGTGCTAAGCACTTTACATATGTTTATCCTTTTTAATCCTCACAACAGTCTTATGAGATAGATACTATTATTGTCTGCTTTTAAAAAAAATTCGAAATCTAAAGTTTCAGAGCCTTTAAATGACTGGACAAACTACATAACTAGTGGCATAGACAAATTTTGAACCCAGGTTGGTCTAATTTCAGTGCCTGAGGCTTAATCTGTTGTCTTCTCTGCTATATGGCAGAGGCTGGCAAACTTTTTCTGTAAGTGGCCAAATAGTAAACATTTTAGGCTTTGTGGGCCATGTGGTCTCTGGTAGAATTACGCAACAACACTGTTTCTGTAAAACAGCTGTAGACAATACCTAGAAGAATAGGTGGGGCTATGTTCTGATAAAACTTTATGAACACTGAATTTCATATAATTGTAGTGGGTCTTGAAATACTATTCTTTGAATTTTTTTTTTAGCTATTTAAAAATGAAAAAGTCATTCTTAGTTTTCTGGCCCTACAAAAACAGGTAGTGAGATCAGATTTGGCTTGTGGGCAGTAGTTTGCTGACCCTTGCCCAATGGCTTGCAGCAATTCATTATTCTTTCCACCACCAAGGATAACAGAAATGGAGAATTCTTCTAACAGTTCCTTAGAATAAAATAGTATTGTTAGATACAGTTACAACTTAGAAATGAATCTAGGTAGATTTCTTTTGAACAGATAGTCATGAAATGCAAAGATTATGAGACCCTTTAATATTATAATTCTTCCCATAAGCACACCATATGCTTTTAGAAATCATCAATATTCAACTCTTAGTCATTCTTCTTAAATTGCCATTTTGTTCTATAATCATTTTAAAAAACTTTGGTTCTAGGCCTTGTCTTTTTGTATGTTAGGTACTGAGGTAGTTTGATTCTTCTGTTAAGGGAAAAGGGTGTTGGAACTATAATGAAGGGGTCTCAAAAAAGATGATTCATGCAGAATTTACAAAATTGGCATCTTAGGTTACAATTTGTCATTTATAAACTTGACCTTGTAAAATGAATTTAGTATAATTTTGGCTTATGTGCAACAAAAAATACTTCCATATGTGATCACTGATGTATGATTCTGAATTAAAATGCTTAATAAAAATTTTTAGTGTTGACAAATCAACCCTAATAAAAATCTGTCCTTAGACAGTGAAGTTTATCAGCAAAAGTGGAGAAAAGAGATACACTAAAACTAAATTAATTTCAGTTTGACTAATAATTATGGGTGTAGATGGTATTAAATTAAATGGTCCTTTATAGGGACGGACTATATGATTGGTGCTGAGTCAGTTCCCTGGCTTGCCTAACCCACAATAAGCACTTAGTAAATGTTTTGATATTAAATTCTATATGGTGTGGCCTGAATCAGCAGCCACTCAATTGGAGGAATCAAAAGATCTCTTAGCACAAAAGGAAAGATTCTTTTTAGGAATTGTCAAGTTGAGTGAATCAGTCAGATTCTAGACAGAAATGGAAAAATTATTTGTGTTAATAATACTACGTCAGAATCATTTAGTGGTTGGCTAGCGCCTGTAGTATGAATTCCAGTGTTCCTTGGGGGAGGATTCAAAGCCCCCCATAATTTGGCCCCAGCCTTCCTTTCCAGCCTTGATTTTCATTCTCCAGTGTTAAAGACTGTGTAATCAATCTCTATTACTCATTTATCCATAATTTTCTCCCACTTTGGAATTTTCTTCTTTCTCTTTTCTTCCTAGCCACGTTTTGTTTAGATGTCAAGAATCAAATTGAATCTCTTTTCTTTTCTTTTTTCCCTCTGGATTCCCAGCACTCATTGCTTCTGTCACTCACTTGACAGTTACTCCTGTACTTTGTGACATTTCTTATAAAAATATTATATATTTGTTTTTGTCACCCCAGCTAGATGGTAAACTCCTTGAGAATAGAGACCATATCTTGTACTTGTTTTGATATACCTTAGAACTTAGGAGAAAAGTAAAAACTTTATGAATTCCATGTTTGTGTGTATGGAAATTTTTTCCTAAAATGCATTATTTCTCCTTTCTTTTTCTTTTTTTATTTTGAAAGAATTTCAGATATATAGAAAAGTTACAAGAATAGTACAAGGAACTGCTGAATATTCTTCACTCAGAATCACAGTTGTTAACGTTTTGCTACATAGACTTTATTCTTTCTCTACATGCATTTTTTTTCCTATTGAACCATTGGAGAGAAGTTGCCAATATAATGCCCCTTTATCCCTAAAAATATACATTTCCTAAGAATAAGGGCATTCACTTATACCATTATAGTATAGTAATCAAAATCAAGAAATAAGCATTGTACAGTACTATTTGTAAATCTGTAGACATTATTTAAATTTCACTAATTTGTTCCGTATAGTTTTTTTCCTCCTGTTCCAGTCCAGGATCATACATTGCGTTTGGTTTTTATGTTTCTTTAGTCTTCTTGCTTTCTTTAATCTGGAACTGAACCATTCCTGAGTCTTTTTTTTTTTTTTTTCTGTTTTATGACATTAAACTTTTTGAAGATTACCAGCCTTTTTTTGGTAGAACGTCTCTCAGTTTGGGTTTGTCTGATGTTTTATCATGATTAGATTTAGAATGTGTATTTTGGGTGCAATACTATGTAAGTGATGTTTGTCCTTAGACATATAAGGGGGCATATGATAGATGTTTCTTCCATTGTTTGTGATGTTTTCTTTGGTCACTTGGTTAAAGTGGTTCTTGTTCTTAACAGAGCCTAAAAGCTCTCTTATAGTGGAGCTATTTAATGCAAGTAATATTTGAGGGCATTACTTACATTAACTTGAGAGATAGCAACTTCTGTTTAATTTGGTAAATAATAAAATTTGAATCATCACAGAGAATTATAATAGGCACTGGTGAGTTTGAATAGCACAGTGAGCAAGACAGGCCTGGGCGTTTATCCAAACATATATTAAAGATTACTATAAAGCTGTAGTAATCAAAACAGTGTGGTGTTGGCAGTTGAATAAACGGGGAAAAATTTTTTTTAACCAGACTCAAATATGTAAAGTATTTGGCATATGATGAAAGCTACATTTCAAATTAGTGGAAAGAGGATGGATTAGTTAATGAATTATGTTTGGGAAAAATAGTTAGACCCATTATATATCTATCACATTCAGTTGCAAAAACCCAGAATCTTCTCTAGCTAGTTTGAGCAGAAAGGAATTTACTACTTGGTACTAAATGGCTTACAGAACTATTAAGAAGACGGAAAAACAAAGAGACTATAGGCTGTACTTCAGGGAATTTTAAAAAAAAGACAGGCCTGGGTTCAAATTTTGGACCTAACATTTGTCAGTTATGTAACCTTTGGCTTAACCTCTCTTTGATTAATTTATACACCTGTTATATGCAGGTAATTTAAATACCTTTTTATAGGTCAAAAACAGTTGCATATTGGCAATTTCAGATGGTTCTGTCTAATATTTCTACATTTGTGAAAATTAAATGAGACAGTGCATGCAGCACCAAATAAATGTTCAATACACATTAGCAATATATTGTTATTTTTCATTAGTTCTATGAAAATGGTGTAAAAATGTCAGCATGGTTATTGGTTACATTCTAAAATGAAATCATTATTTTTTAGTTGGAAATGTAACACCTGCTGTATTTGATATTTTCATTTATAGTTTTACATAAGTAATTTCCAAACAGAACCACAATTTTTATAAATAGATGTAACTAAATAGATAAATGTATACACACAGCCTCCAAGTACATAGTAATATCAGGTATAATTAATTTTCACATAAGTAATTTAAAAAATATAATATGTCAAGGGTGATTGAAATGTCTTAGAGTGGTTTGCCTCCACACTGATCCATCTTGGACCTTATGCTCTTTGATTTCTTACATCTTTTTAAAAATAGTTGTTTTCTTGTTGGTTGGGTGTTCTTGCTTACCTTAGCAGCTTCACCTGAACCACTTTTTACTTGATTGCTTTTCATTTTCTGTGACTTGGTAAACCAGATTGCTTTGGTTTGTACACAGTTCTAATAAACTTAGTTGAGGTAACCTATGAGGGCAGAGGAACCCTCCTGAAAATAAGTAAAGTGGTTTTCCTACTTAGTACTTCATGGTTTCAGTTATGACTGTTTCAGGCTCCTTTTTAGGTCACTTTCTGGTTCTAGGCTCACTTCTGGTTGGATGAGGTTGAAAAATAAATGATTCCTCTCTGAATTTGGCATAATATAGAATAAAATGCTAATTTATCTTTGTTTTCCTGATGAGTCATTAATTCCTAATTGTTCTATGGTTTACACACCGTATTTGGTGTGCAGTTGTATTATCTTACTTGTAGGAAGTTTTCCTCTATCTTAAATATTGCAATACAGATTGTAATGAAGAGTCCTCTGAAAATGGCAGTTTTTGAAGATGAGCATGCTATAGTATTAACACCTCTGGAAGTAAGACGTCAGTATCTGAGAGCCTGCTTTGTAAAGGCAACTCAGATTTTCTGTTTCATCTTTTCTTCAGTGGACAGATACAAATTACATTTGTCTACCACTTTGGTTTTCAACCCATGTTTATGTATTTATTCCATTTATTCTTCCCACTCACCCTAAGAGGGAGGTTTTATTTTATCTTTTGAGTAGGGAGGTTAGTGATTTAAGAATATAAGTTTAATAAAGGTAGAGTGAGTATTCAGATTTTGTATTCAAACTTCCATTCTCATACCTGTTTTGGAATTTATGTAGTTTTGGCACACATCATTAAGAACCAGAATTATTAAGGTACTGATTTTGTAAATGTGTTTATATTCAAAGAACTAAGATTTTATTTAAGATTTTGTATTTGCGGTGGTTATATGTTGTTTTCTGTATGATATATTTATTTTGGAAGCATATTTCCTTTCTCTTTTTATACCTTTTTATTGTAAAACTAAAATAGATTCAGAAAACCACACAAAATAAATGTATAGCTTTGTAATTATTATGATGGGAATACCCTTGTAACTGCAGTCCAGAACAAGAAAGAGAACTTTGTCAGACTCTCCAGAAGCTCCTACATATTCCCGTTGTAATCACTGTCTCTTCCCTCTGAAATTATCTACCAGTCCTGACTTCTGTGGTCATTCCTTTCCTTCTTTTCTTATGATTTTTATCCTGTAAGTGTTTATCCCTAGGCACTAAAGTTTAGTCTTACTCCTTTTTTTTTTAGTACTTAAGATCCGTCTTCATTATGATCTGTTTGTAAAAGGAATGAGAAATTACAGTAATAAAAAATATAATCAGTAATGTTATGATGGTACTAAAAGCAGTTATTTGGAAACTCGAGGCTCTTCGTAGCTGAAAACAGTTTCAAAACGTAGTAATTTTTAGACGCTTATATTTACTTTTTCTGTGGCTTTTTTCTTTTACACAAATACCGCAAAGCAGAACAGTACTTTAATTTTCTTTCAACATCCATCTCTTTTCAAAGAGAATGTGTTATATATTTTTTTGCGTTGATTAACATCTGTACAGGACTTTACGGTTTATAAAGCAGATATTAATTATCTGATTTAATCGTCGCAACAGTCTTGATGTAGGCATATTCTTTTTTCCATTTTATGGGTGAGGAAATGATATAACTAGTATGTGGTAGAGCTGTGATTGGACCTTGTGATTGAAAAGGCTTTCCTCTTAAGTGTTTTCTAGACTTTACTCATCTGAATACTCCCTTCATGATTTTTCCCAGTCTCTTAGAACTGGTGCTATTTTATTAATAATTTTATTTAGAATGACCTTTTTTATTAGTAGACTATTTAGAACAGTTTTAAATTTACAGAAAAATTGGATAGTCCCTAGAGCGCCCTTGTTACCTCCCCTACACACACAGAAAGCTTCCTCTATTTATTAACATCTTATATTAGTATAATACATTTGTAACAATTAACAAACCAATATTAATACATTATTATTAGCCAGAGTCCATAGTTTGTTCAGATTTCCTTAGTTTTTACCTGATGTCCTTTTTCTCTTCCAGGATCCCACCAACTGGTCATGTCTGCTTAGGCTCTTCTATGACAGTTGCTTAAATTTTCTTTGTTTTTGATGACCTTGACAATTTTAAGGGGTATTGGCTAGGTATGTTGTAGGATGTCCCTCTACTGGAATTTGTCTGTGTCTCATAATTAGACTGGGGTTTTGGGTTTTAGGGAGGAAGACCACAGAGGTAAAGTACCATTCTCATCACATCATGTAAAGGTACATAGTAGCAACATGATTTATAACTGCTGTTACTGACCTCGATCACCTGGCTGAGCTGGTGTTTGTCACATTTCTCTGCTGTAAAGTTATCGCCCTCGCCCATACTATACTCTTTGGAAGGAAGTCATTGTGCACAACCCACACTTAAGGAATGGGGAGTTACACTTTACCTCCTTGAAGGCAGTATATCTACACAGTTTATTCAGAATTCTTCTACCCAGGAGTTTTGTCTCTTCTCCCACATTAGTTAATTTATTCATGTATTTATATCATTATGGACTCATGGATATTTATTTTAAACCTTGGGTTATAATCCAGTATTACTTTATTTTGTTGCTTAGACTGATCCACCTTTGGCCATTGGGAGCTCTTTCACTTGGCTTGTGTCCCTTTGACATACCCCCATCTTTTTTTTTTTTTTTGAGAACTTCGCTTTCTGGCACTAGAAATTGACTTAGTTTTTAGACGTTTATTTTAAAGTAAAATTTTTTATCACTCAATAGATAGAAAATCATGTTAAGGAAAATTCTTATGTTTATCTTCAAAATCAGGTATGTTTAAATATTAGGAAAGTGTTAGAGAGATATTAAAAAACCAAGACTTGAGGCTGGCTTGGTGGCTCAGTGGTTAAGTGCACACGTTCCATTTTGGCAGCCCGGGGTTCGCTGGTTCATATCCTGGCTGCGGACGTGGCACCACTTGGCAAAAGCCATGCTGTGGTAGGCGTCCCGCATATAAAGTAGAGGAAGATGGGCACGGATGTTAGCTCAGGGGTAGTCTTCCTCAGCAAAAAGAGGAGGATTGGGAGCAGATGTTAGCTCAGGGTTAATCGTCCTCAAAAAAAAAAAAACCCACCAAGACTTTTTCCTTGAAGTAACCAGAAGGAAGGCCACATAAACTTCTGTCTCTCATACTCTCTCATACACTTCACTGGAGCATGCTGCTTCCTTTGCACCTACAACTCTTTTTTTGTATTTACTTCAACATTTATTGAAATGCCTATAATGTGCTTGGTGTACCTACCATAATAGATACTGTGGAAGATTAAAAAGTATGAAATATGTTTTCCTATCATTAAGAGGCCTACGGTTGGGTTTGGTCGACAGTCTGTAAGTACAGTTGAAAAAAAATCAGTCATATACTGCTGGATATTAAGTACTGAATGATAGAGGTGAGGCTAATAAGAGTTTAGGAAAGGAAGGGTTCAATATTGAATAGAATAAAAGGAAGAACTTGGAGGTGAGACCTATATTGGGTCCTGAAGGTAGGATATGGGGAGATGGGCAGAGTCGTTTCAGATAGGAAAGTGAAGTGAGTGAGCATTATCTGCAGAAAAATGAGGAAATTGTTTTGGGTAGAGTCTTATGTTGATATAAATTGGAGTAGTTCAAAAGTATCTGAACCAATGGATTAATTCCTCTGTCTTTGGTAATAAGGTTTACGGTCACTGCTTTAAAGTATGATGTGCCTAAAGGGGTCAGTTCTAATTATTAAAGAAATTGGGTATTTAAAATCTCCACATAAAGTGTTATTAGAGACATTGAAATCTTTATCCTTCCAGGAAGGTTATATACTTTCTCATTGAAATATTATGAAATTGAAGTTGTGTGACTTTGCTCCTGTTACTGCATAGTATGTTCTCAGTGTTCTGACTAGGGTAAGATTTACCCTTTGTCTTGGTGGGTAATATAAACTTAGACTGGCAGCAAACAGTAATGTTTTCTTCCTAGAGGTGCAATAACCCAACTTAATGGCTATGTAGGACCAACCCCGGTGGCCTAGTGGTTAAGTTCTGTGTGCTCCACTTTCACGGCCTGGATTCAGTTCCCAGGCATGGACCTACACCACTCTCTTAGTGACCATGCTGTGCTGGCGGCCCACATACTAAAAAATAGAGGAAGATTGGCAGTGGATGTTAGATCAGGGCAAATCTTCCTCAGCGAAAAAAGAAAGGTATATAAACATATGATGACTTTCTTTGGCCATCATGGTACTTGACTGCTTTGGATCCTTTATGATCATCTGTTAAGATGATAATGTTTTTGTTGGTTTTAATTTCTTAATGAAAAATTTCTAATTTATTGCATATTCTACTTACAAAGTAATATATGGTGTTTGAAATTTGAACTAGTGTATATTTAAAGTCACTTTCAGTTAATTAAATTAAATATTAGACTTCCAAATTTATCTTCCAGTGACCACAACTTTTATTTAACTGTGTTGGCATTTTAAAGAGAAGGAAGGGAAGTGTATGTTTTTAACTGCGTCTGTTTTATCACAAGAGATGATGATATTTTATAAATGTTTGAGACTACTTTGGGGCTCACTTTTAGAAAGCTTCCCTTCTCCAGAAAGTCACTGCTAAAATTCTATCTTAATTTTCTTCTCAGAGCTTTTTTTTTAATCCAATTAAGGGCTGTATTGACATGGCATTGACGGATACATTTACTGTATGTGTACGTTATTCAGTACCATAGTAAGGCAGATTATTATCCCTTTCATGCGTTTCTATATATCTTCTTAACATTTACCAGTGTTTCTTCCAGGGCAGCATAGTACCATTGCATTGTTCTGGGCTTGGGAATAGGAAAGCAAATCTGCAGATATGTTTTAAGTAGCTGCTAGAGAAAGAGAGGCTGGCAGTATTGTGTAGTAGTAAAGCACTGGAGTGGGAGTTTGGAGGCCTGTGTTCTAGCCCTGGCTCTGCCCTGTGTTATGTAACCTTGGAAGTCAGTTTCTGCATTCTTGTTTGGCCTATGTGATCTCCAAGCCATCTTCTATAATTACATCATTTTGCACCCTGGTTCTGCAAACAAATGAGCATATTAGTGTAAAGTATCTATAATGAAGTGTTGGAATACCTCTGCTTCAGGTGTAAAAATGTTAAAATCTTATAGCTTTGCCTCTCCCCCCACACCATGTAAACTTTTAATTGAAGTATAGCATACAGCAAAAGTACACAGATCGTTAACAATGCAGAACATGGATCACAAAACATTACTGGAATCCCAGAAGCCCCCTGGTGACTCCTGGTTACTCTGCCTTCTCCCCTGTCGAAGTGGTAACGGCTGTCTTCTAACACTATAGAGTAATTTTGGTTGTTTTTGAAATCATGCAGTATGGCTTCTTATGTCTGGCTTCTTTTGCTCAGCATTATATTTGCAAGATATGTAGAGTTGTAGTTTGTTCATTTTCATTGTTGTGTGGAGTTCTGTGTTCTTATTGCAATTGATTTATCCAATCTCCTGTTGGAGTATCATAAAGAAAAAAAAGATAAATTGAATACATTAAAGTTAAGAACTTCTGGTAGTTTTTTAATCTTCAGGGATTGAATCTATCCAATTTATGCTTTTATATACTGTTTAAATGAGCCTTCAAGTTACAAATGGGCACTTCAACTTAGTTAAATTAGCCTAATGTCTCCCTTTTTTTTTTTTTACTAGCAGCCATATGAATCTTGCCTTACTGCCTTTCCTGGAAGAAAGGAATAGTTTGATCTTTGTTTTAACAGCATGAAAAAATTCTGGAAGCATAGATACAAAATAAATGGAAGATTAATAAGGGCAATAATTTAATACCTCCTGAATTTTCAGTTCTAGGACAGATGCAAGAATTGCAGTTTTAATTTGTATTTTACAACTAGTTAGAAGGTACTTTGTGTTTTCTTAAAGCTAGTATACATACCACAACTAGAAGGACCAACAACTAAAATATACAACTATGTACTGGGGGGATTTGGGGAGAAAAAGCAGGAAAAAAAATCTAGTTTAAAATTAAGGGTATTGGTGACTGTGTTGTTACTTAGATAAATCAACTTCAGGTTCTCTCACACAATTATAATTTATAAGCTGAGTGTGTAGGATTTTTATATTTATTCCATCAACATTTATCAAGCACTTATTATGTGTATAGTCATAGAACATTGGTTTATTGCCTATATCAAGTATTGTGTTAAATGCTGGATAACACAAACAAGTATATGATCCCTAAAATTTTTCCCAGCAAGTCAGTGAAAACCAAATTGTAGAGGCTTAAAGACATTGTATCATTTTAGATTCAGTTCATTCTCTTTTAATTCTTTATTAAGGCAGCAACTTGGGTAAGAGTCACAGATCACTGACAGAATGTCAGACAGTGGACTCAGTATGTACTTCAATAGCAAAAATTATATCTAACACATTTACTCTTCTATAAATAATACCCAAAATGTGAAAATTTAATGGTTTAAGTTCTTTGTTGCTAGGCTGAGTTTTTAATCTTCAGTGGGGTTTGTATGTTTAAATAGGCTAAGCAGACATATTCCTAGCTATATAACCTTTTCCTGTATCTTTTATTCTCACCTGCTTAGCTTCGAGTTTACAGGGTTCTTTCTTGTTTTTCAGTTCATTGAGAATGAATCAGTTTATAAAGATGAAGGATTTGGACTAAGTATTTACTGTTTATGGTTCCCTGTTTATTCTGATTTTAAAAAAACACCCAAAACTTAGTGGCTTAAAACAGCTGTCTTGTTATGTCTCACATTATAGTGGGTTAAAAATTTGGGCAGAGCTTAACTAGGCAATTCTTCTTCATTAAGGTCACTTGGTGCTATTCGACCAAAAGGTCAGACGGTTTTATTTACATGTCTGGTACATGTCTGGATGGCTGGCCGACTGGGCTTAGCTGAGACTGTCAAACTGAGCACATATATGTGGCCTCTTTGGCATGGTGGGTCAAAGTAGTTACACGGTTTAAATGGCACCTCACTTACTCCTGAAGAAAGAAACCAGAGTCTTCAAATCTGAAGACTTACTAATATCTAGTCTTGAAATTTATGCAACTTTCGTTAGTCAAAAAGCAAGTCACAGGACCAGCTCAGATTCAAAGAAAAGGACTACATAGGACATGAAAACAGTGAGGTGTGGTTTATTGGGGCGGGAGTCAGTGTTGGAGACTGGCTACACTGCATGATCTAAGAGTCTGTAAGTCCACACAGTATATATAAAACTTAATTTTTTTAACAATAATATTCAAATCATATAATCCAAGCTGGTTTTCATAAAATTTGCCATCTTAATATTTTTATTTCCCTATAAAAGCTTCTAGCGTACTCAGCAGTTTATATTTTCCCCTAGAAGTGTGCATATCTCAGATGTAGTTTTTTTCTGTTTTATTATGGAAAATATTTGCTATGCAGAAAAGATGAAAGAATTTATAGTGAACACCTATATATCCACCACTTAGAATCTATAATTAGCTTTCTGCTATACTTGGGTTATCACGTGTCTGTCCATCATCAATCTGTCTTATTTTCTGATGAATTCAAAAGTAAGTTGCAGGTGCTCAGGTGTAGATTTAAATTACTTTTTCCTCCTGATCTTTTACCTTGGAGGCTGGTCAGAAAATATAAAGAATCTCTATTGCTATATCGTCTCTCTTTGAGAACTTATCTGTTAGGAGCTTTTCAATCTGCCCTATTCATCACATATCCAGCCAAACTTTGGTTTAGTTTCTCACAATTCTTACTCCTGATAGTCTCACTAAGATCTTTGGAGTAAAAGGATAAATCTTTTTTTTAATTATAAAAACAGTCATCCACAATCCCAGCATAAGCACAACTACTCTCATTAATATGTTCCCTCTTCTTTTTCCATTTCATGTATTTTTATAGTTATTGCTAGTGTGTGTATAGTTTAAAAATCTTTTTTAAAAAATATGTGAAGTTTTTAGATTATCATCTTATAGCCTGATAATCAATGAGTGTTTGATATTTCATTGAATGGCTGGACACCTTTTCTTTTTGAGGAAGATTCACCTTGAGCCAACATCTGTGCCAGTCTTCCTCTATTTTGTATGTGGGTTGCTGCCACAGCATGGCTGACAAGTGGCATAGGTCTGCACCCAGCATCCGAATCTGCAAACCTGGGCCGCTGAAGCAGAGGGCCCTGAACTTAACCACTACACCATTGGGCTGGCCTCCTGGACACCCTTTTTAACCAAGCCACTGTTGGACAGTTAAGTTGCTTTCCAATTGAGAAAAGCTATTGGACCCAGTGAAATATTACTGCTTGTTGTCTGAAATCAGTTACATGCAAAGTTTGTTTCATCCCTCTGATTCACACAAACTTAAGAGTTGAAACTAATGAGGAGAAACAAAGGCAGAGAAAGAAGTTGGAAGGAATAAGGATCAACTTCAGTCCTTGTTGACTTTGAAACTGCATCAGGAGCGAATAGGGAAGTTAGAAAAAAAAATATGTTTTCAACTTGGATAAAATGTTTTTGTCACTTAAGTGAATTTTCATTTTTACCAGTATTCTGGCAGTTATTCTCAGAGTTGGGCTGAGTAAATTTCCTATTTAAAGTTTACCTGCACGTTTAAGTTTATTAGAAACCTTCGATGTCAAGTACAAGGACTAGATATGTATATTTTATTTCCAGTGAATTTTACTCATTTTTGTTGTGGAACTTCTCTGTGAACTCTAAGCATCAGTAACTAGTTCACTACCACTTGCTGATGTGCACTTACGTAAGTGGTAGTTTCAAATTTTTCTCTTAGCTTGGGCATAATTATTAGCTAATTAGAGAGGGATATTCAAATTGAACTCTATAATCTTAAGGATACAATCTTATACAAGATTGAATCCTCCTACAGTGATACAGGAGTGTACTTAACCCATCAAGGCAGTTAAGTCTCTTGTTTTATTAAAAGATTTTTCAGAGAAAGCAGTTCTTGATTGTCAAGATTCATTCTTCCTAGAATTAACCTTTGCTGTCAAAAAAAATCTTACCTAACCTACATTTCTTCATGTTATATATTGAGTGTATTTCATCTTGTTTGGCCCTCTGTGGAACAGATGGTTGTATTTTTCATATAGTAACTTTTGATACTTGAAACCTAACATTTGTGTTTTAGGCTTCACTCTGCTTGAATTCAGTTATTTACATAATACAGACAGACCTAAACAGAGCCTTCTGCCCATGAAAAAGATGCTCTCCGGTGATTCTTAAAATATGCTTCTGGACTAGGTTTGGTCATGTTTGTGTGTACATATATCCATTGTCTTCATGAGCAGTTAGGTAATTTGAACTACGCTGCTTGATTGCTGGGACTCTCTTTAGAACATATGCCCAAGTATCAGATCTATCAACAAATATTATAGCAGATTGCCTCACTAGAGAAAATGGTCTGGATTTGATCTGACTTTTGAATATGTAGATTTACTTTGGAGAAGATATAGGGAATTTGATCTGAGCTCTGATCATCTCACTTTTGGAAAATTCCTAGAACGTTAGATTGATCCTGAGATTAATTTACGGATCTGAGTCAGATCTGGGGTGATCCCAGAAGATTACATTGTCCCCTACAAAGTGGGCTCTCGGACATCCCGTGTATTCTACACTTGAGAATTACTACTTCAATCTCTCATGTGTATAGATCCTCCTGAGCCTGTCTGAAGAGAATAGAAGGGTGGAGAAAAGGAGAATTAAGTTTGTCCCATCATATTTACTTTAGTGTCAGCATTTTATGCTTAGTTCCTATTTAAACAGCACAGTGAAATTCTATGCTAAGAGGACGTGGGTGCTCCTTTAAATTTTGAGGATGCTTTACTTTGACAATAAAAATATTTGAGTTTCGGATTTCATCCAATAGTATGATAGTGGCTTCTCCTTTGTTTTTTTCAAAGTCAATGAAAACTTTTAATGTAAGTAGAATGCAGTTGAGTGATGTTTGTTGTGCATTTTCCTAAAAATTTAACTGAGACACATTTGCGTAGTTCATCAGTGACATCATTTAAGCAATGACGACTCTTGGCAATGAGGAACTCTCAGTGAACAGAGAAGCAAGTGAATTCTGAAGTCAAGAATACATTTAGTTGTAGACCTTGAATTAATTATAGCAGAAACAGCATCAGTTAAGGAAGAGGCCCTTTTCACAAGGAAATAGATGTCTTTGAAAAGGTCTATCTTAAAAATTTCTAAGTTTTGCAAATCTTTAGCTTACTTTAGTTTTTACATTTGATTTTTCATTTAGCTTTTCATAAATTAAAAAATGACATTGCATTTTAAAATCAAAATTTTGTTTATGTGTTTGGGTTTTTGTTTTGTTTTGATGCAGGAGCATTTGAAACCCCTTTGCAGCCAAGAGTAGCTGTTTTGAAATTTCTGAGTAAGAAGGGCTTAGGGGTGGCAATTTGTGTGTGTCTGTGTAGGGGGTATATTGAAGATTTGTTTTGAAGCTGCTTTTGAATAACGAGCACATTATTTTCTCTTACACTGTGTTTTGCAGATCATTCAAAGTAGCAAAGTTCTGTAAATCTTATTTATGCATAATGTGTGCCATGTATGATTGAAAAAATACCTATTATCCATGTTAAATATATACATTGATAGTTGAAAAGAGTAACTCTTTGGATATCTTTGATAGAGAGGCTGGTAAACATAAAGGGAAGGGGGAAGGTAAAGTCACCTATTCGCCCCACCACTGGCAGTAGTCTATTTTGCCCCATTATGTTGCCACTGCTTTATTTGGGCTACCATTACCTCTAAACTGCTTGGTTCTAACATCCTCTTATCTATTGCTTGGCTTCTCTCTCATTTCTCTCAAACCTATCTTTTGTCTTAAATTTATCCTCCATTTGGCCGCCAGGGGATGAGCTATTTTGCAAATTTGATCTGGCCACTCTCCTGCTGTCCTCTGAGACAATGGTCTTTCAAGTGAGGTGTGGTGTGTAAGATGACTTGGTGGTGCAGGAAGAAAATACTAGAATTGTAAAATTTACTTTTTAAACCTAAAATAAAGGAAAGACATTATGCCTTACCAGTATTGAATAGAAGAATTAGCTTGCTCCCTCATTCAGTCTGTCAAATGGTCGTCACATAAGGAGGAGTGGGAGTTCCACACCTCAGAGGGATTGGCAGTGGAGCGTCTCTTTCATTCACTTTTCGTGCACTGCAGTATATTGCCATTTATCTGTGCTCTAAGGAGTGCTCTAAGTAATTTTACTTGTTATATTATCTAATTCTCACAAAACAGATATGTGACTTAAAAAGATTTCTTTGAAGAAACCATAGATTTAAGGTAATGTTAAGTCAAGCACAGTAGAACATTAATAGCACAGCTGATCCTTCTATTCTTAGTTCAAGCCACATTACAGGTTTAAAATCAGTGATCTAATCAGGTCTGATAAGAAATTATCTTCCCAAAGCCGAAATTATTGAGGCTTGTTTGAAATATGGGTGACCCTTACCCTAAATATATGTAATACCCTAAAATATTAACTAATGATTGAAAAACCAAGAAGTAGTTTATTTCCCATGTCTCAATATTATTCACCACTCTAGGTCTGCATTAAATTTAAATATTATAATCATCTTGGGGATTATGTCCTATTGGGAAAATAAGGTAATAAATGGAAGTGCATGAAAGTAATAAAAAATTAGAACCACAAGATTAAAATATTTGCCTCACTTGGAAGAAAAAAGTATGCTATTTTCAAGCGCACCCCCCCCCCCAAACTGATGTAAGTATGAATCTAGCACTATTAGCAAGAAATCTAAAGATGATATTTATTTTCTTTATTCTATACTTTTCAAATTTGTATTTTTAAATGTATGTTTTATAATGTTCATAACATTAGCATAGTAGTACATGTATAAAAAATAAACATATATTGGGAGTGTAAGCTCAACATTTAGAAACCTTTATATTGCCACATAAAACGTGATCATAATCCAGGTCAAGAAAGAGAACATACCCAACACTCCAGAACACCCTCCCCCTATGCTTCTTCCAATTACTACCGCCTCTCACATCTCCAAAAATAACTGCTGTTTTGATTTCTGACAATAAATTATATAGTTTTGCCTGTCTTTGTACTTTATATGAGTGGAATCATAAAGCATATATTCTTTTATGTCTGATTTCCTTTGTTCAATATTATGTGTGGGAGATTCATCCATGTTGTTGTATGTAGCCGTGGTTCATTCAGTATCATTCCTGAATTGTATTTGATTATACAAATATGCCACAATTTACTTGTCCATTCCAATATTGATGGATATTTGGTTTGTTTCCAGTGTTTGTTACAGATAAGGCTGCTCTTACTCCTTTTCGTATCTCTTGGTACACGTGTACCAAGATCTGACTCAGATCCGTAAATTAATCTCAGGATCAATCTAACGTTCTAGGAATTTTTGTTGAGTATAATCGCTGGGTCATAGGGAATGTGTTTATTCCACTTGAATGGATAATGCCAAATTGTTTTCCATAGTGGTTGTACTGGTATATAATCCCACCAACAGTTCCAAGAGTTCCTGTTGTTCCACATCTTCAACAGCACTAAATATTGTTAGTCTTTTTAATTTAAGTCATTTGGTGAGTGTGTAGTGGTAGTTTATTGTGGTTTCAAATTGTATTTTCTTGATTACTAATAAAGTTGAGCACCTTTTTATGTATTTATTGGCCATTTGGGTGTCCTCTTTTGTAAAGTTCCTATTCAAGTCTCTTGCATATTTTTCTGTCGAACTGTCTTTTTCTAATTGATTTGTAGATATTCTTTGTATATTTACAATATGAGCCCTTTGTCAGTTATATGTTCCGACTACTTTTGTCCTACTCTGGCTTGCCTTTTCACTCTTTTTTTTTTTTTTTAAAGAAGACTAGCCCTGAGCTAACTACTGCCAGTCCTCCTCTTTTTTACTGAGAAAGCCTGGCCCTGAGCTAACATCCGTGCCCATCTTCCTCTACTTTATATGTGGGACACCTACTACAGCGTGGCATGCCAAGTGGTGCCATGTCCGCACCTGCCATCCGAACCGGGGAACCCGGGGCCGCCGAGAAGCAAGACGTGCACACTTAACCGCTGCGCCACCAGGCTGGCCCCGCCTTTTCACTCTTAATGGTGTCTTTTTATGAAAAGACATTCTCAGTTTTAAGATTGGTCCCACTATCAGTCTTTTCCTTTATCAGTAGTGATTTCTGTGTCTTGTTTAAGTATCTTCTAAAAGCTTTATCTTTCACATTTTGATCTATAATCTACCTAGAATTGATTTTTGTATATGCTGTGAGATAAGGGTCAAGTTTCTTTTTTTTCCCCTCCATATGGAGATCCATTTGACTCAGCATTATCTATCTGCATGACTCTTCCCCAGATCTCTAAAGTGCCACCTTTAGTCTGTATATGAGTGTGGTTATTTTTCGATTCTCTTTTCAGTTCCATGGGTCCATTTGTCTATCTTTGTCTTAATTACTATAGTTTCATAATAAGTCTTGATATGTAGTAGAGTAAGTGCTCCTATCTTTTTCCTTTTCTCCAAGAGGGTATGTTACTCTTGACCCTTTGCTTTTCTATATAAACTTTAGATTAAGCATGTCAGATTCCATGCACATGTGTGCGCATATACACACGCATTCACACATGCATGCATACACACAAACTGTTGGAATTTTTTCCATATTACATTAAATTTCCACATCAGTTTGTGTAAAAGTGGCATATTTTCATTGAGTCTTCAGTGCATGAGCATGATATATTTATCTAATGATTTAGGTTTTTAGTTTCTCTCAACAACATTTACTAGTTTTATGTATAGAGGTCTTGAATGTCGTTTATTATTTTTATTCCTAGATATTTATTATTTTTTAGTACTACTGTACATACTTGAAAAAAATTTTCTTTTTCTATTTATTGCTAGGATATGGTAATCCAGTTGATTCTGAGTATTGACCTATATCTGTCAACCTTGCTAAACTCGCTGTTAATTCTAAAAAGCTATCTGTACATTTTTGGGATTTCTGTAATAGTCATATTGTCTGTGAATGATAGTTTTATTTCTTCTTTTCTAATCTTTATTTCTCATCTTATTGAACTGAGTAGGCTTGCAGTACAAAATAGAAACGGTGAGGGTGAAGCGTCCTTGTTTTTTTTGTTCCCTATCTCAAAAGGAAAGCTTTCAATATTTCAACATTAAATATGATGATGTAGTTTTTGGGTTTGGTTGTGGGTTTTCGGTACATGCCTGTTCCCATTACTATGGCTGCATAACCAATTAAAAATTTAGCGGCATAAAGCAACCATTTATTATGATCCATGGATTCTGTGGAGTAGAGATTTAGATAGGGCACACCATGGAATGCTTGTTTTTGCTCTGTGTTGTCTGAGGCCTTGGCTGCAAGATGTGAAGGCAGAGGGAGGGAATCATCTGAAGGCTCATTTACTCATATGTGTGGCTGTTGATGCTGGCTTTTGGCAGGTAGCTTCATTTCCTCTCCACCTGAGTCCTTCCATGTGGTTTCTCTGTGTGCAGTAGTGTGAGCTTCTTCACAGCATGATGACTGGTTTCTCTTAGGAGAAAGCATTTAAAACAAGCATTCCCAAAGAGAGAGAAAGCCACGTAGAAGCTGCATCCTTTTTACAACCTAGCCTCAGAAGTCACATAGGCCTCACTTTTGCCATACTCCAATTGGAGCAGTCACAAGCCGCCACCCAGATACAAGAGGAAGGAACATAGACCATGCTTTTTGGTGAAGTAAGAAGAGCACTTGGGATGGCATACTTACACATAGATTTATATGTATGTGTGTGTCTAGAGAGAGAGGGAAATACAGAAAATGTGATCTGCCATAATGCCTTTTTATCAGATTAAGAATGTTCTCTTCTGTTCGTAGTATTTAATGTTTTTGTTTTAAATAGATATTAAATTTTATGAAATGCTTTTTCTCTGTTGAAATAGGATTTTATTTTCTGTTAATGTAATAAATTTCATATATTGCAGGAAATTCACTGTGGTTGTGATTTATCATCTTTTTTATATATTATTGCATTTGGTTTGCTAATATTTTCTTCAGGACTTTTGCATCTTTGAAAACTTCTTGAGGGTAACAGCCGTCTCTTATATCACTTTTATATCCTATCATAGACCTAATACAGTGTTGGGCATATGGTAGAAGCTTAGAAAATAATTTTTTTTCCATCTCTCAGTCATTTCCTATCCACAGTATCAAATCCTTTGACTACTATGTTTTGGTGGTTTTTTAAAAAATTTGCTTTGTCATGGAAAGCTTAGGAAAGGTAAGCTCTGAAAATGTAAACGAATCTATCTGCTGATAGAACTCTGATTGACTAATCTTGTATTTTTCCTCAGAAGTATTGTGTTTCTGTTCTTTATTGGAGGTCTTTATTATTTCTACCAGCTTGAGAACCCTCATTCTAAATAAACAGAGATTTTACTCTCTGAAGCAAGAAGTACCATGAAATGCCAGATTTTCTAATCTGGGGCTAAATAAAATTTTAAAGTTATCTTCCTTATTATCTGTGTATTCTTTTCTCTGTAGCCATGGAGAAGTAGTCATAAAATTAATAGACCACCTGCTCTGAGTGTGGAGGAGACATCTCTCAGCCTTAGTAAAAATTACTTTGTCTGTAAAACTGATTCCTGTCCTATGAGAAGAGATAATTTAAAAATTATGTATTTTTAAATTGTAAATATATGCTTGCTCATTTTAACAAATCAAACTTTGCACAAGGTAACCCTTGTTAACAGTTTAGTTTGCACCCTCCTACATCAGGGATTGACAAACTATGGCCCTTGTGCCAAATCCAGTTTCTGTACATCCTCTAAGCCAAGAAGGTTTTTATGATTTTAAGTGGTTGAAAAAAATCAAAAGAATAATATTTCAGGACACATGAATATCATATGAAATTCTAATTTCAGTGTCCATAAATGAAGTTTTATTGGAGCATAGCCATGCTCCTTGGTAGAGATACTGTCGATGGCTGCATTCGTGTTAGGACAGCAGAGTGCAATAGTTGGGATGGAGATCATTTGACTTGCAAAGCCTAAAATATTTACTCCCTGGTCCTTTATCGAAAGTTTGCTGACCTCTGTTCTACATATATAGGTTTGTTCGTTGCTTGTTTCAAAAACAGGAGATAAAATATTCTGGGTATATAATGGATATGCATTATCTTTTGCTTACTGGCAGCTAGCTTTTTTCCTTATCCACTGCTAATGAATAGCCTTCCACACCACATTTTATATAGAGACATGACATATTCTTTTAATAGTGCACAATATTCCATATTTAGATGGCATATTTCATTTACCTGATCTCATTTTGATAGTCTGTTAGGTCTGTTTGTAGTCTTTTCTCTCCCTTCTGTGTACACTGTTGGGTCAGAGTATGTGTGTGTAATTTTAATTTAAATAGCTATTACCAGATTACTTTTCAGAAGGTTTGTAGCAGTTTACAAACGCACCAATACAACTGCCTGTGTCCTAACATGCTGGACACTATTTGCTCTCATTTTTTAAATTTTGCCCATAATATCAGTAAAAATTACTTCTAATTTTCAGTCTCTTGCTAAATAAAGAGGCTAAGCCATTTGCACTTGTAAAGACATGCTTTAAAGGGGCTGAAGTTTAATAATTATCCCAACATCCTGTTTTTCTTTTTTCTTTTGAAGAGATCTTAAATGTCAGAAGCCACAAATTGCAAATTTTACTCTAGCCAGTCATCTTTCCTCTCCTTGCTTACAGGAAGTAGCCATTTTTTCGTCTGTCCCTATTGCAAGAGTACCATGTGAGAGATTTTGACCTACTTAGCCCAGATCTCTCACAGTATATAAAAACATCCTCACTAAAACACATCTAGATACAGTGAGTAACATCTTTGTTTACAAAGGCCATTGCATTTTCATTAATCTTTGGACAATTTTGAGTAAATATAGATAGTAGTCTCTTAAGCATGCTGGCTTTAGGCTACATTATAAAAAGAGTTGAAGTTGTCCTTCCTCTCTCTTTGGGTCCCACTAATTTCTGTATATATCTATCAGGGCAACTGTGTATTACACTTTAGTGTGTTTGTTTGTTTACATTTCTCTCTCCCCCACTCATCCATGCTTCTTAGGCTTGGAGACTATCTTATTCAAACCCTAACAATGAGTGGCATATAATTAGAAGTTCACTAAATGTTAAAAGTGATTATCAAATAAGTAACATTTCTTTGTTTTGAATCTTTCCTGCTAATTCCAATTCAGTCTTTTTAACTTTCTGATTATGAAGTGGAATTTAGTGAATAAATAATTAGTAAAATAATGTAGTGTCTCTTTCTGCTGATGTTTCGGAGACTGTTTCAGTAAATCTTTGACCAATCGACTGGGGACCTGACCCTGCAAATCTTTGTGATCATTAGGAATTAAGGCAATCTAGGTATGGATTTACCAGGCCTTCATTTTGAAACCTTACTAATTATTTTAATAATAGCTAACATTTATAAGACTTTCACTATTTTGCTGTCATTTTTTAAAAGCTCTTTAATGATTTGTCTAATTAAATTTTCTATAAGTTTATGTTAGGTGCTCTTAGCCTCATTTTAAAGATGAAGAAACAGGCATGGAGAAGTTAAGAAACTTGCCCAGGGTTATACAGTTAGTAAATGGTGAAGCCAGTTTTTGAAGTCAGTCTAAATTCAGCACTATATTCTTTTTTTTTTTTGAGGAAGATTAGCCCTGAGCTAACTGCTGCCAATCCTCCTCTTTTTGCTAAGGAAGACTGGCCCTGAGCTAAGATCTGTGCCCATCTTCCTCTACTTTATATGTGGGACACCTGCCACAGCATGGCGTGCCAAGCAGTGCCATGTCCGCACCAGCAAACCCCAGCCCACCGAGAAGCAGAACGTGTGAACTTAACCGCTGCACCAGTGGGCTGGCCCAGCACTATATTCTTAACTGCTATATGCATATTACATAAGTTTTCAGTTACATGAACTTTGTATTCTAGGAATAACTTTGTTAATGAAAACTTGTATAGTCGAATGTTTCTCTTTTTAAAGCAAGGCAGATGCTGTATTTTCTCCCAAGGGCCAATGATTCACCAGGAGTGTGTGTGTGAGGGAGGGAGAGAGGAAAGGTGAGTGAATGGTTTTTAGGACTAAATACTTGTAGGAAGCAATGAGTTTGTCGGAGAAATCAGGGAGGGGGAAAAATGAAATTTTTTTTAAAGTTGTTTATTTTATTTTATTTATTTTTTGTTCTCCCAAAGACCCACAGTACGTAGTTGCATATTCTAGTTGTGAGTGCCTCTGGTTGTGCTGAATTTTGTTTTTTTTTTTTAAGGAAGATTAGCCCTGAGCTAACATCCACTGCCAGTCTTCCTCTTTTTTGCAAAAAGTGAATTTTGTAAATGAGGTACATAAGCATTTTAGCTCATTGACTTGTAAAAGAAAAAGAAAAATCTAGTGAAATAAATAAGTCTGTTTGGAGTCCTGGGTTGAGGCCCAGTAGTGCAAAAATATCTAACCTCTTGGTTGGGCTGAATCTCTAAAACTGTGACAGCAATAACAAAAATATACCTATTTTTTTTTTTATTGAGTTCATAATAGTGTACATCAATGTGAGATTTCAGTTGTACATTATATCTTGACTGTCACCACATAAGTGCTCCCCTTCACCTCCAGTTCTCCCCCAATCCCCCTTCCTGTGGTAACCACTGAACTGTTTTCTTTGTCCATGTGCTTGTTTATATTCCACATATGAGTGAAATCATCTAGTGTTTGTCTTTCTCAGACTGGCTTATTTCGCTTAGCATAGTTCCCTCTGGGTCCTTCCATGTTATTGCAAATGGGATGAATTTGTCTCTTTTCGTGGCTGAGTAGTGTTCGATTGTATATATATACACTACATTTTCTTTAGCCAGTCATCGGTCGATGGGCACTTGGGTTGCTTCCATGTCTTGCCGATTGTGAATAGTGCTGCAATGAACATAGGGGTGCATATGTTACTTTGGATTGTTGATTTCAAATTATTTGGATAGATACCCTGTAGTGGGATAGTTGGGTCATATGGTAGGTCTATTTTTAGTTTTTTGAAGAATGTCCATACTGTTTTCCATAGTGGTTGCATCAGTTTGCATTCCCACCAGCATTATGTGAGGGTTCCCTTCTCTCCACACCCTCTCCAACAATTGTTATTTTAGTCTTAGTGATTATAGCCATTTTAAGAGGCATAAGGTGGTATGTTAGTGTAGTTTTCTTTGCGTTTCCCTGATGATTAGTGATGTTGAACATCTTTTCATGTGTTTATTGGCCATCTGTATATCTTTGGAAAAATGTCTGTTTATCTCCTCTGCCCACTTTTTGATCCAGTTGTTTGCTTTTTTATTGTTCATTTGTGTGAGTTCCTTATATATTATAGAGCTTAAGCCCTTGTCAGATACGTGATTTGCAAATGTTTTCTCCCAATTTGTCTCTTTGTTTTGATCCTAGTTTCTTTTGTGTTGCAGAAGCTCTTTAGTTTGGTGAATTCCCACTTAAAAATATACCTCATTTTGAGCACATTGTGGCAGAGAGAGGAGGAGGAAGGAAGGCAGGGAATAGATAGATCATCTTGAAGTCCAGGTACAAAAGAGGAAAGGGGGGATATTCAAAGAAGAAGACAAAAAAGGTAGAAATATCGATAGCAGCGAGGGATGTAGGGGAGAGATGCCGTCTTTTCTGTCATACAGTCATACAGGCTAAAATTCTTTCTTCCAGATCCTCCTCCCAACTCCGTGAAACTTCTAATGCGGAGATTCTGTTCTTCTAAAGCAACCCCAGTCTTCTGCATGTCACTGAGATAATAGGAGTCTATCTCACCCCTTGTTTCATCCTGTTTTTGCTGCTGATTCTGAAGTATGGCCACAGTAAATCAACCACTGTTTGGAGAATTACTGCTACATATGGTGCTTTCCAGATGTAGAGGAAAATAAAAAAAGAAATAACTTCTCCCTTAGAGGACTTCACAATCTAGTTAGGAATTTAAAATGTAACTTTATTAAAAGATTAACAGTATCCTGCAATGTGATGAGTCAGATGGTGTAGACAGTTCCACACTTAGCACTCAGCTCAAGCTCTTTAACCAGCTTCTCTCAGCAGGTGACCTTGTCTCCTTCCTCACAGATAGAAATTTAGGCATAAAAATAAACATCTGTGCCTGCTCTCATCCTCTTCCTTTCATTCTTAGATAGAACGGTGTCCCTTTTTAAGGCTTATGGCCTGTGTTTTCTATTTTATCTCTTCACATCTTCTCTAACACTAGAGAAGGCCATTTTCATTGATTTTTTTTTTTTAAATATGGGAGCTTATTTTTTTTAGTTGAGTTTGAGATATAATTTACATACAGTAAAATTCCCCTGTTTTAATTGTAGAGTTTTGTGAATTTTAAAAATGCGTGTAGTCATGTAACCACCACGATAATTAAGATATGGAACATTACTGTCAGCCCAAAAAGTTCTTTCATGCGCATTCCAGCCAGGCCCTGGTAACCTTGATCTATTTTCTGTCCTTATAGTCTTGCCTTTTCTAGAATGTCATATAATTGAGTTGTAAAGTATGTAACTGTCTGCGTATGGTTTCTTTCACTTATCATGATGCTTTTAAGTTTTATCTGTTGTTGCGTATATCGGTAGTTTATTCCTTTTTGTTATTGAGTAATATTCCACTATAGAGATGTACGACAGTTTGTTCATTTGGATTGTTTACAGTTTTGTGCTGTTTTTGAATAAAATATAAATAGAATAAAACTGCTGTGAGCATTCATGCATTAAAAAAAGGGCTGCATGCCCTCTCATGTTAATACAAATACTTTGTCATTGGTTCCTTCCCCAAACTTTGTAAATATGTTTCTCTTCCATCTTAAACAAAGACATCAACCTTGACAACACACTCCCCACCTGTCATCCCATTTATTCTCCCCATCGTCAAATTCCTTAAAAGACTTGTTTACCTCCCAGTCACAGTTCAGTGCATTGCAGTTCATGCTTCTGTCCCCATCACTCCACTGAAACTTCTCTGGCAGAGGTTCCCTAATAACTGCCAAATCCAGTGGACCATCTTCAGTTTTCATCTTTTCATGTCTTTGAAATTATGTGTCTTCTCCTGATTATAGATTCACCTGAATCTATGACTACCTTTCTGACAGTTTTTCTTCTGTATTCTCTGCAGGTTCCTTTTCTTCTGGCTGCCCTTAAAATAACCTTGGCCCTATTCTCTTATCACTGAATCATCAATTCTCATGACTCAGCTGTCAATTATATCCTAAGATAGTTCCCAGTTGTACTTTTCTAGTTTAGGCCTTTATCTTAAGCCTCAAGACCTAGTTATACTTTTGTTACAGTGACCTCAAACTCAGCAGGTCCAAAACTGGTTATCATTCTACTTCCTCATTCTCCACCTTGTTTCTTTTCCTTTTTTTCCCTATCTCAGTCAATGTTACCTAACCATTTACTCAAGTCATTCAAATATAAACATAGAGATCCTCCTACTTTTCATCCCCTCATCTGATCAGTGACCATATTCCATCAATTCTGTGTCTTGAGTAGCGTCTCTTAAATCTATCCTTTCATTTCTCATTTCTAGTGAGTAAACTTCTGGTATAAAATTGTTTTTGGTTCTCATTGGCATCTTGAAAAATTTCTATATACAACCATGTGTTGCTTAACTACAGGGATACTTTCTGAGAAATGCACTGTTAGGCAATTTTGTTGTTGTGCAAACATCACAGAGTATACTTACATAATCCTAGCTAGTATAGTCCGCTACCCACCTAGCTATATGGTACTAATCTTATGGGACCACTGTTGTACATATGGTCCATTGTTGACCAAACCATTGTTATATGGCGTGTGACTGTATAGTAGTACTCAAATACTTGAGTCAATGAATAGGCCTTTTGGAAAAGATACTTGACTGTAATAATAGAGAGAGAAGATGATTCTTTAGCATAGAAACTAAGCTGAGATCAGGAACCACACACATTCTGTCTTGAAATCAGATTTTGATTTGAGAAGAAAGGAATGCCCAAGGTGTATAATCTACAAATTAGTAGTTATCTACAAATGGAAGATGGTGAAAAGAAGCCCCATACACTGCGATGTATAGGAGAAACCTTTTTGTTATGTACTAATTAGAAAGCACTTGGTTACAGAACTTAACAGCCCTTCTCACCTTAGGAGGCTGTGAGCATTCATTTAATTGGGCTACATTTATTGTAAAGAAGGGTAGTTTTCACTTGAATTATAAAACTACAGTCTTACATTTGTCTGGTAATTGAAGAGAAATGTAATAACATACAATCTGCTTTAGAGCCTCCATCAGTAGCAAGAATTTGAACTCCTTCCTCGTCTGTACCTGGCATACCACATTTCTTTTGTATCATTGTATTTCCCATTCTGTCTGCTTTTATTCTCCCTATATGGTCTTTCCTAAATGTCTTTTGTTTCAGACACATTGCACACTCCCCAGTATACTTACCTCCTGGTAATCTTTGAAGCACCTGATATACTGTGATGAGTCTCTACCAGGTATTAAGCGAAAGAGAAATACTTTCCCAAGGCTCACTTGAGGAAAAACTCTTTTAATGGTTCTCGCTTTTTTTCCATAAAGGCTTTTTGTAAGTATTAGTCTGGATCATTTTGCTTCATTCCTCTGTCTTTTATCAACTTTGCTATTAGTTTGTTCTTATCTCAGTCTTTGTAGTGCAGCTCTTAATAGTCAGTTTGGTTAAGATTTCATCTAATTCAGTAGTATTTTTTTCATGTGTATGTTTACAGAAGTCATGTTGTTTCTCTTTTACTTTGGGTTGGGTTAAATTTGCTATTCTCAATTATAAATATAAAGCTTAAAAGCAACAAATTGATGAGAGAAAGCACCAGTAGCTTTGTTTTGACACTTATCTCTATGAGTTTGTTCTTTGATTAGCTTTAGAAGTAGTTATCAAAAGAATAAACATGTGGTACATTCATTAACTTTCACCTGGTTAGAAATGGTTTTGTAAGACATACTCAAGTGATTTATAATTTGAATTCCCTTATACATTTACATTATTGTAAACATGAATGGTTTAAAATTGGAATATCTGACCAGTTGTAAATTGTTTATTATTATAGGTTACTTACTAGTACAGTTGTATTATTTTTAAATAATTTGGAAAGTTAATTAAGAAAAATGACTGTTGTCATTGTTAATTATATTCGTTATCTTACTTTAGTGAAATGATTATAATAAACCAGCCATGTTAGTCTAACACTTAGGTTTTAAAAACCAGGGAAAAGTGATAATTCTTTTAGTTTCTTCACAGTTCATGTGGATTTCATTTTATTTTAAACAAAAGCAAGAGGAAAAAGGAAATGTGACTTGCCACTTTGCACACACATTGTTTATTTTATTTCCTAGTAGAGAAAATACTCGCTTTAGGGACTTTAACTTTGTTATTTATAGAAACTATGTAGTATGTTTTGTATTTCAGTTTCAGAAGGCAAAAACTGGGTTTTGTATTTGAAGCAATTGTACTTTACTCTTAACATATTAAAAGATGAGAAAAATAGTGCCCGAAGACAACCAAATTATTGTAGTGAATATTCATGTGGTGCATAAATTCATGTGTTTCTGCCTAGCCGGGAGTTTAGCCACTCCCCAGAGCAGCACAAGTTTTTTGTCTGTATCCTACCCCCTTTTGCCTGCGTGCTCTGTTTGCTCTCTCTCCTTCAGTTTCTTTGTCTCTCTTTATAAATAAGTGGGAAACTTTTCTTTAGTTCAGAGAGCAAAGGGGCAGGAGAAGAGTTATCCTAACAAGTTTTTATTTGTGCCAACATAGAAGTGCTTTGTGGTGGGCCATCTGGACCCGGAGGATTTCCTCAGAATGTAAAGTATGTCGTGAGATTTAGAGAGCTGGGATTTACACTGGAACTATCTGGGAAGGCAGCAGGAAACGTAGACAGAACTGGTTTATGTTGCTTGTAACGTAGGTGGCAAGAATGGAGGACAGCTTGCCTGGTCTCGCGTCAGTGTGTGGTTCCTCTACACTTATGAACTTCTGCACTGGTAATGTATCTTTCCTTTCCTGGTAATTCAAACCTATCTCACAAACTTTACTGCTCATGACGAAAGAAGTCTGAGGATTTGGGAATGAATCTAGATCCTTTCCTTTTTTCCTCCTCTCTTTATGTGTCAATAATGGCATAAATATTTGTCTGCATACTTTTATAAAATATTTAAGACTGTACCCGCTATATAAACAAATACATTCCTATTGTGAGGGCCGAGTGGGCTTTGCTCAACTTGTTCTTTCCCTTCCCCCCAAAAAAGATGGTCATTGTATTATTCTTCAGGGAAAAAATTAAAACAGCAGCTTTTAATGGAAAACAATCAAAAAGTACCTCTCAAATAATAGCAAATCAGAAATTGTGTAATTAAGCTTCACTTTTGCTTCTGTGAAGTCTAACCAAAAAACTTCATCAAAAGCAGAATTATCTGAATGTGTTTTTAGTACTGTGGTAAATTAAGTAAGACTTTGAAAAAAGACCATTGTAATTGTGAATGATTTCTGGTGATAGACGGAAGTCAAGTCATTCCCTGGAACCAGCCATCATGCTCAGGGTACTGTAGTGAAAATGGCTTTTTAGTTTTTTCCCTAACATAATTTTTCTTTTAATTTACGCTAGTAGATGACTTTTTAGTAGAATATCTTACAAGGGAAAAGTTTTTAAAAATAGAAAATAAGTCAACAGCATTATTTGTGTTGTTTCATTGAATCCAGAAATGAGATACTTATTTTCACGTAATCATATTGCTAACTGGAGGTGAGTAATATTGTCATTTTCTAAAGAAATAAAATATCCAAGCTTTAACAGTTAAAATGCCTTATTTAATTAAAACTTCTTTGAGAGAAAAATTGGATTTTCAGAAGTAGAACATTAAGATAAATAGGAAACATTAATTCCTACGTAAATATAAATATATCTTCTTAGGAGCTGCTGTGTTTTTATGAATATGTTTTCTTACGGTTTATTTCCAAAGATAAATTTTAACTGTTGTAGAATATGTAGTGCGTGACCTCTTGATGTAATACTTAAATATTTCTGTCTTTATGTGACCATATTTGAAGACAGCCAGTTCCATTTTAGAACAAAATAAGAAAACCATTTAAGTTGCTAAATGGCTTTCTGACAAGAATTTACTAATGTGACAAATCAGCTGTAATTTGGTTTTGTGTTTTGAAGAAATAATGTTTAAAGACCGGATCTTCCTTTGACTGTATTGTATTGATTTTTGTCTTTTATTAGCCTGAAAATATTCCTGTTGAACGTCATGACACTTATATTTCTACTTTTACAGAAATATTCTCTTTCACTATGCATAAAAATCTAGAAATTAACCAAATTTGTATTGAAAATTTGGGTGCATTACTAAATGGGTTTATATCACAACCTAAATTAGCTTTGCTTTTTTTTTAATGAGAAAGTAATCTAAATTTTGTTAGCAAAGAATTTTTGTTGTTGAAAATTCATCAAAAAGAGTATAAGGAAGCAAAAATCCTCTGAAATTTCACCTTCCAGAGAATCTCCAGTCCCTCTGTACATCTGTGTATGTATACCTATAGATTTACAGTTCTACACTATAAAATATACTATAAATTTATAGTTGCGCTGAAAATTTTTCTCTCTCTGTGGTATGTTATCGCTCCTACCAAGCTTAATTTGTCTCTGTTTATAAATATATACCATCCTTTTTAAGAACTACATAGTATACCATAGTATAACCATTTATGTAATAAGTCGCCTACTGATAGTCCTTTAGGCTAGTGCCATTTTTTTTTTTTTTTTTTTTAGCTATAAACAATGCATGGTATTGTTAGTGTGTTTTCATGGTCCTTCATCTATATTAGCTCCTCTAATCTTCTAATCTTTTGCCATTACCATTCTACCCAATAAGGTCGCTGAGTGTCTTAACATAAGTGCTTTAGGAAGTAGAGATCAGGGGCTGTTTTAAATTTTTTTAGTATTTGTTCTTTGGCTGGTATTGTGTATCATATTATATACTTTTTTGAAAATGAAGGACTTTTTTTTTTTTTCAAAGATAAATAGGTAACAACTAATCTTAGGGTCAGACCATTAGCCCTCAAAACTATCATAAAAACCATCTGTCTTAGTTGTGTTTTTTTCTTTTTTGAGGAAGACATCTGCTGCCAATCCTCCTCTTTTTTGCTGAGGAAGAGTGGCCCTAAGCTAACATCCATACCCATCTTCCTCTATTTTATGTGGGATGCCTGCCACAGAATGGCATGCCAAGCAGTGTGTAAGTCCACACCCAGGATCCAAACCTGTGAACCCTGGGCCACCAAAGCACAATGTGTGAACTTAACCACTGCGCCACCAGGCTGGCCTCAATATCTAAGTTGTTTTTATGACACAAAACCTCAAGGTTCTTTGGAAGTACAACTCCATTTTTATATGTTTCGGAATTTAATTTGCAAAGATAGTTTCCTTGTTCTCCAAAAACTAAAGTGAGTAAATCAATTATATAGTCTAATCTTCCTCATCCCCAACCTCTTTCAGAAGAGAAAAATCACTCAATTTCCCTCCCCCTAAAGAAGTATAATATAAAATATGTTTTAATTGTTTTTATGACATAGATGTTCTATTACCTTTGATGCCTCCCTGTACTATCCCCTGCCCTATACCATAAGAAGTAACTATTGTCATAAATTTTATGTATGTCATTCCCTTACTTTATGGTTTTATTCTAAACAATATATTATTTTTGTATTTTTTGAACTTTATATAAAGTTCATCTGACTCGCTTCTTACAGTCATCATTATATTCCTGAGATTGCTAGATGATGTTGCATGTAGCCATAGTTTATTTTTACCACTCTGTAGTATTCTGTTGAATGTTTATATCACACCTTATTTACCCATTTTACAAGTTGATGAACATTTAGGTTGTTTCTAGTTTGTTTCTATTATGAACTATGCTGTTGTAAATATTCTTGAACATGTCTCTTGGTGTATGTGTACAAGAGCAGAGATTGGGAAACTATGCTCGGCAGGCCACCTGTTTTGTAAATAAAGTTTAATTGGAACATGGCCACACCCAGTCATTTACATATTTATCTATAGCTGTTTTTGTGTTACAAAGGCAGATCTAAGTAGTTGCTACACAGATTATGGTCTGCAAAGCCTAAAATATTTACTCTCTGGCCATGTCCAGAAAAAGTTTGCCAACCCTGCTGTAGGTGAGGGTGTATACACCTCAGAGTGGAATTACTGGGTCACGGAATATGTGCATCTTCAGTTTTACCAGATAATGCCAAAGTTGTTTTTTTCCCCAAAGTCATTGGAATAGTTTACTTTCTACCAGTGAGGTATGAGAGTTCACATTACTCTATATCCTTGGGAACACTTGATATTTCAATTTTTTGCCATTTCAGTGAGCATAAAAGAGTATTTCATGTGGCTTTAATTTTCCTTTCCAAAATTATTAATGAGGTGCTTGAGCCTCATTTCATATGTTCATTGGCCGTTAATGTTTTCTTTTCCATGACGTGTTTAGTGAGGACTTCTGCTGTTTTTTTCTGTAGGATTGTTTGTCTTTCTTATCAATTTGTAGGAATTCTTTATTCAGGATGCTAATCCTTTAACAGTTATAGGTGTTAGAACTGCCTTTTCTCAGTTTGTGAACTGCTTTTTCTCTTTATTGTGTTCTTTTTAGTGAGCATACATTCTGAATTCTAATGTAGTTAAGTATCAGTCTTTACTTTTAGGGGTAGTACTTTCTGTATCTTATTTAGAAACCTCTCCACTTGCAGGATATGAAGATATTCTTCATTAGTTTCCAGAAGTTTTATAATTTTACCTTTAATTTTTTAATCTACTTGGATTTGATTTTTGTGTCCGGTGGAGATAGGGAATTCAATATATACTTTTAATGAATTTGTAAATTTTAATTTAACTTGGGAAGTTCAGCAATTATTTCTTAACATATTTTTTTCAGCCAGAATCTTTTCCTCCTCTTCCTCTGGATCTCCAGTGACACAATATTAGGCGTGAAGCAGTGTTCATTTTTTTCCCTTCTCTGTTTAGATTGTATAAGTCATATGTACAGTGTATGTGTATATAACATACATACATAATTTTTTAAATAGAAGAGGTCTTAATTTCAGATATTTTCTCTTCTTAAAACAGTTCAGGGGCCGGCCCCGTGGCCGAGTGGTTAAGTTCATGCACTCCAGCTTCGCCGGCCCAGAGTTTTGCTGGTTCAAATCCTGGGTGCAGACATGGCACCGCTCATCAGGCCATGCTGAGGCGACATCCCACATGCCACAACTGGAAGGACCCACAACTAAAAATACACAACTATGTACCAGGAGGCTTTGGGGAGAAAAAGGGAAAATAAAATGTTAAAAAAAAACAGTCAGAAAGCTTGGTTATTCACTATCCCATAATGTAGGAAGTTAGATTGGAAAGGAGTGTTGCTATAGACAGGCATAGTTAATCCTAACTGCAGAGAGGAAAGCAGAAAAGGTATCACGAAAGATTAGAAGTTTGAAATGTAGTACTTTCGGTTATAGTCATGTGCTGCATAACGATGTTTCAGTCAACAATAGACTGCCGCATATATGACAGTGCCGTGAGATTTGTACTGTATAGCCTAGATATGTGGTAGGCCATAGCATCTAGGTTTGTGTAAGTACTGTAGGGGAGGAGGAAATTTTCTTGTCTTTCTAGGTTCTTCTGGCTGGTCTAAGAATTAAATTGACATGAGACAGATTAACAGGAGAAAAACAAACGAAACTTTAATAACATGTATATATGGGAGGAACCCAAGAAAACCAAGTAACTTGCCAAAATAGTCAAAGCACTCACCTTAAATACCATCCTCAGCTAAAGACTAAAGAAGATGTTGAGGGTGGGGAGAGTCAGGGACTTCAAAGGGAAGGAAGGCAATTCACAGGTAGGTGAAAAGGAGCACACACATTTGAAAAACAAGTGTGTTTGGCCACACAGAAACAGAAGAACACAGTGGGGAGCCCAACAAACAGGCTTTTCTAGGTTCCTCTTATCTACTGCCTAGTTCATGTTATGCTAAAGTGATAGTTTGCTTCCTGAGACAGGGTTTTTTTAATCTGATTTTTTTCAAGCAGTTAAGGGAGAAGTAACAAGAGTAACTTTCTGAGTCCTTTGTTTCTTAAAAATAATCAACCTAAAGTAATCTTCATGTTAAAGAGACACATTTGGGGTGTCAAATTTTGTTCCCCTTCACTACACACTATGGTATTTGCACAATGATGAAATCGCCTAATGATGCATTTCTGAGAACAAATCCCTGTGCATGACTGTATTTAATTAGAAATATAATAGCTTCGAGCATCATTTTATCACACTGCTTCCAGCACAAAGTAATTAATATTCTCACTTGAAGACTGAGTCATCTAGAAGTGGCTACATTAAAATTGTATGTCCTTGTTAGGAAGACAAGAAAGTAAGTATTCCATTTTAGAAAGATTTATACAAAACCATTGACGTTCAAAAGGTGCTAGAATATATAGGCTTGTCTCATTCTGAAGTGATGCTGGAGTGCCAACTTTTGGATATTTAGAATAGAATACAATATATTTATCTCTGCAAAGGTAACACATTTCTTGACAATTCAAAAGACAAATTATGATTCTCTGTAGTAAAAGCATCACGAACGGCTATCATTGTAGTTTTAAAACTATAATATTGAATATTAAAATTTACTAGTTACATATAAATTTGCTTGCCCCTCTAATGAAAGAAACTTACTTATGCCAATAAATAAGATTATACTGATGGATAATAGGTTTATGGACCTCCTTTCTCTTTTTTCTCCCCCTCGCCCTTTACGAATTTAAGAACGCTTGAGAATTCATTTGTATTTCGTATTTTAATCCTTAAGGCTAGAAACTATTTCGAGAAGGAGCAAAGAAATAAAAGACTACCATGGTATAAGGAAAAGGAACTAATATACTTGGATTAAGAAAACAGAGTGTAAAAAGCCCCCAGAAAATAGATATATTCTATTTACTGAACAGATATATTCCTAAAAAGTTTATCGTGAGAATATCGTGTATCAGAGATTGAGAGAGAAAAAAATAAGAAGAGTTTTCAAAATGGAAAGAGTGAGAGCAATGGATTCTGTAAAGGAATTCTAACCCCAATTCGCTGTGTGACCATGAGTAACTCGCCTGATTTCTGAGCACCCTAGTTTACCGGTCTTTCACATGGTCTCTTCTATCTTTAGTAATCCATGAGTGCAAATTTAAATTAATTGCCTTATACTCTAATATGTTCCTTTATAAAATTGGAACCTTGTGCCTGGAGGAAACTTCCTATAAAGAAGTCAGGCTTCAGAAGCAACACATTTTAGCTTAAATGTGAGTTTAAGTAAGATATGACACATTTTTATTGTGAAATTCAGATAATACAGAAATACTTAGTACCAAAAACCAAGAATTTCCCTTTACCCCATCCTTGTAATCTCACTCTCCTAGTCAGAAGTAACCCAATCACCAGTTTAATGTGTATGCTTCTAAACTTTTTTCTATGTGTACATTGTATACATGTATAAATATGAAGTTTTTAACTTTATTTTCTAGAAGTATGTTTTTGCTATGTATGTGGATTTTAATAAATCATTCAGTACGTACATTCTTGCAGTTTTCTTTTTCCTCTCAAGTTGTCTTGTAGATCTTTCAGATTTTCAGCTTGTACATCTACCTCATTGTTTTTAATTCTTGCATGGTATTCTGTGGTGTGAACATATCATAGTTTATTACTCTCATCCATGGACTTTAGGTCATTTTCAATTTTGTGGCAATAATAAACAGTGTAGTAAAGACATCAGTGTACAGAATAGTAATTTATTGAACTCTCACTATATGGCAGTGCTGTGCATTATTTTCTCTAACAACCCCAAGCCTGAGATGAGTACTAATTAACATGAAGAAATTACACATGGGGAAACCAGTCACAGAACTGGTAAGTAGCAAACAGATTTACTCAAGCAGCGTAACACCAGAACTCATGCACTGTTCTACCACAGGTTTTATTGGATTCCCAAAGAGATTCTTGCCCTTGGAAAGGTGAAGGCCAGGATAGTAGATAGGAAGGGGCTAGAGCTGTAGGGAACTGTAGAGATCAACTATTATGCTCTTTTGCATCTCCATTGCTGCTGACCCTGCAATTGATCATCCAAACTGGGAAACCTGAGTGCCAAAGAAGGAGTGTGATAATGTTTATACTGAGGTAACAGACACATATGTCCTAGACAAATTGAGACACATGGACACCTTCACCCTAGCCCAGGCCACCATCACCTTTCACACTGTTACTGCAATACATCCTGCCTGTCTCCTTGCATTTACTCTTACCCTGTTCCAGTCCATTCTCACATAGCAGTCAAATTACCTTTTTAAAACAAAAACCTGATTATATCGCTCAATAGTTTAAACTCCTTCAGTGGCTTTGGTAAAAAATGTATTTATCAGGTTCTCCTGTGATTATTGTTAGAATGCAGCATGAAATAGTGTAAAGGGCACTTCAGTTGTGGGTCAAGAGTCTTTTTATTTGAGTCTCAGATATCAGGACTAGTTTGGTGACCTTGGGCAAGCTATTTAACTTCTCAAGCTATTTTCTCAAATATAAAATATAGATAGTGTATGAGGAGGGGGATGAAGTAATAAATATGAAAGGTACAATATAAATGCAGGACATTGTTAATAGTTAACTTTGTGCTTGTTAGGCCCTTTGAAAAACTATGCTCTTGTGTCTTATCACAGTATCTAGCAGGTCATGGTAAGACTTTTACAATCTGAACCACCTTTCATGTGACTATCCAAGTTTCACAAAATAAAAACCTCAGTCATTAAAAAAAAATCAAAGTCCATAAAAGTTAAGTGACTTCCAAAAGTAAAAGCTAGTTACCATATCAGTACTAAAACCCAGGACTTATAACCTTGGCCTTATAGTCTGGTAATCTTTCCACCAGGCTCTGCTGCCTTCCCCAAATAATTAAGATTATGTGTTTATAAAAATCGCACAAGTATTTTACGTGAGATTATAATTTAAGGTTGTAATTCATCCTTCATAAATTGAAAACAGTTTGGAAAGACATGTTCATATAATTTATGACTTAATCAGTACCTTTGGCTTACAAGTGATGGCTTGCAAAAAGGGAATTTATTAGGTTACATAATTAGCTAGGAGGAATGTTAGAGCAGTTCTCAGAATTAAAGGTCCAGGACTTTGGAGACTAGAACTGAATTCGGAGCAGTCGAGACACTCTTTATCACTGGCAGCCCTGGGTCTCTGTCCTTATAGCTGTCAAACCAAGAAGGAGGATAGGCTACACCTCCCTCTCTGGGAAATGTGGGAGGACTCCATTTGACCAGCCCATATCTCACAACCACTGCTGTGGTAGTATTAGATTGAACCATATGAAGTTGCTAATAGTCAATCATATTTTTATTAACTAAAAAGGCCATTTCATATGGTTCAACCTATTAATAGTGCAGGGTGGTAGAGGGGCAGAATGAAGCATCATAGATTGACAGCCCTAATGGGACCTCAAAAAATGGTGGAGTTCCACAGAAGAGAAGAGCTACTGTTCTTCCTACCAGAAGAAGGAAAATAAGAAAGCATTCTGGGCAGACAGAAATTGTAGTGACCATAATGTAACTTACAAAGAGTATAGATTAGCTAGAACTGAATTAGACCAGCGTAGAAACGAAGATGACCTCAAATATAAGCAATTTCTAAAGTGAGAGACTGAATTGTTCTTACTAGTCCTTTTCTTAAGCATCTCAGAGTTTGACAAATCTGCCTTTTATGTAACAAATGTGCCCAAAGCTCTCAAATTATACCTTTTGTACTTTACTGTTGTATGTTAAACGTTTTTGGAATGTTGAACATGTCCTGGGCATCTACCTCATAACAATCCTATTTAAAGATGAAGAGATTGGGGTTCAAAGTGGTAAAATAATTTACCTAAGATTATACAACTAATTAATATGGAACCAGAATTTGAAGTCTAAATTTGAAGATAAAACCAAACTTTTCATTCCATGCCAGTACTACTCAAAGATTGTCATTGAAATACCTCTAAAGGCAGAAGAGAGTACATATTTTTGCCTGAGAGAGTCTACAGGAATATATGATCTCAAATACAAATATTGTTTATTGCTCCATAATAAATGGTGAGGGCTTTGCTTTGTAAATGGCTGAGGGTTTTTTTTTTTTTAACTCAAACTTCTAGTTAAATTGTTTTTTAAAGAAGATGTTTGGCACATTATCTCAGTTTGAGAAAAATGGCACACTGTGCCTTATTGTGTGAATGACTGACCCAGTTTATATCACTCTGGGCCAGACCATTCTTATGTAAGAATCTGTGTTCCCTCCTGGTTTTTCATGCTTATAGTGAATTAGCCAATAGCAATCGATCTTTCTATACGTTTGGATTCTGATTGACCCAACAAACAGTGTACTCTAAAGTTGCATAGCTTTGGAATTAGTTTGTAATTTCTATGTTATGGCTAAACTTTATTTAAATAGTCTTTGTTGTTGTTAAATACGTAAGGCAGATATTAGCTATGTGCCTGAGAGAGACCACACCTTTGTTTCCAAGAGGTTGAGGCGTGAGGGGAAAACAAGGAACAGCAAAAAGTCTTTTGCTAACTACGTAGCAGTATTTTGTGCGGTTTTGGGGAGTATAATAGTAAAGACAGAAGTAAAGAGTGCTTTCTGATCATTGTTGCTGAAGGTTGAGTGGTTCGCCATCTGATAAATTAAGCAAAACTGAGGTGATTTCTATTCCTTTTTTATTTTCATAAGGAATATGATAATGATGTAATTAAAAGGGATGCTTGAATAGCTTGCTCTCTTGCAAGTTTCCAGGAGTCTGTAAAGTAATATAGAGAACATTTTGTTTAAAAAAAAACCAATTAGGGTGATGGTATAATAATAGGGAAAATTTGACCGGGGGGAAATTTTCGTAATTTTAATTATATCTCAGATATAGTAACTTTTACTATTTTAAATTAGTTCAATAGCTGTGAAAATCATTACAGAAGTTAATCTGTGTAAAAATGATTTTTTTTCGATTTTTCTTATCTTTTGAAAGACTTCTCTGGTATAGGTTTTGTCATTAGATTCTTTCTTAAGCAGTTTACTTTAAAAATATTCCTTATTTTCTTTATTTTATAGATGATAGTATATCTGCTGCAAGTACTTCTGATGTCCAAGATCGCCTCTCAGCTCTTGAGTTACGAGTTCAGCAACAAGAAGATGAAATCACTGTGCTAAAGGCAGCTTTGGCTGATGTTTTGAGGCGTCTTGCAATCTCTGAAGATCATGTAGCCTCGGTGAAAAAATCAGTCCCAAGTAAAGGTAATAAAGTGCACTGTAAAGTAGGAAGAGTCTTGCTTTTTGCAACACTTTCTTTGCAATAATGTATGAAACGTGTATTTTATCAGTGACATTAAAATTGGGAATATAAAACTGTAGTTTCTCCTTTGGATTGCTTGTGATTGTAGTTTGTTTTCCCTTTCCTTCTTCTTTATTCTCAAGAAATTCTGAAAGTTTATTATTTATTATTTTAAATTGAGAGTTTTTGTATAACACCGCTGATTGTACTTACAGGCTTTTATGTCATAGTACTTGTGTGAATTTAGTGTCTTCCAACTAGATAAAAAATTTACTGAGGGCAGGAACTGAATCTTCTTTTTGTGTCTCCCATAATAATTAACATAGTTTCTTGAACATTTAGGCACTCATATTTACTTTTTGAATCAATCCTCTTGTCGTTACAGAAATGATTGAAATCAGTATGGTTCAGATAGCTTCATTCTAAGCCTTTTATGGTCGTTAGTCAGCAGAATCCTGAAGAATTTAAGCTGTGAAATTTATTGCCAACCCTAGTACAATGGGAATTTTAACTTGCAGATATTGAGAGTTTTCACAGGTTGAGAGAAACAGTCATCAAGACCCTGTTAGACTCTGAGTTTGGAACAGATATAGTGTGGCTTTTACTTTCTCCAACCACCCAGGAAGAATTTAAAATTCTTTCACATTAATCAAGCAATTGAACATATCATTTCATATATCTTAGTGATTTCCTGGTAGAGCAGATGGACATAGGCACGATTATCCCCATTTTGCCAATGGGAAAAGTGAGGATATTCATTGGCTTACCTCTCTACTGCAATGTCAGTGCAAATTATTAACCTAGGGAGGAGCCTTATGTAACTCTTATATTCTAGCTAGATGGAAGATAGTTAAGCAGGATATGAGGAGCAGATTTGGAAGAAAGATTATGAATTCAGTTTCTGAATGTTGTTTGAGATATATATGGTATATAGGTAGTTGAATTACAGGTCTAGTGATCATGCTGGTCTCGGCTAGCAGTAAGAATTTGGGAATGTTTAGCTTATGGTTGATAGTTGAAGCCATAGAATGAGGATGTAAAATGAGAACAAGGCTCAGGATAGTTCTTTGGGGAGTTCCAATATTTCAGCTTAGCAAAGAGTGATTCATGTTGCCAGCTGCTTCAGAGAGGTCAAATAAAACAAAGACTGAGAGGTGACCATTGGATTTGGCATTTTTGAAATTATTAGAAACCTCTCCGAAAACAATTTTAGTGGAGTGATAGAATTGCAGATCAAACTGCAGTATTTTGTGAAGCAGCAATTGAGGAGAACTGTGCAGTTGGGAAGCAGCAACTATAGCCAAAATATTTGCCTGAGGTGGGTAAGGAGGTAGTAGCCAGAAAAGGATGCTAAAATGAAGGACAGTTTTAATTTTTTAAGATGATGTAGACTTGAGCACAAAGATATGTTGAGGACAAAAAGGCAGCAGAAGAGAAGATGATATTGGTTGGGGAGAGGTGGTAGTAATTGGTGAAGCAAGTTTCCTGACAGTTTGAGAAAGGTTCTTAGAGCAGGTAAGAAACTACTAGTTTTAGACAGAAAGAACACTACTTCCTTTGAGATAGAATGGAAAGAGATAAAACTGAGTGAAGGTTGCTATATATTCAGTTGTCAAGGCTGGAACTTTCATTCCTTATCACTTTGTCCTCAGGAGACAGTGATGCCCTTTAAGAAAGTAAGCCAGTTCCTAGGTGGTGCAAAAGGGGAGTAAATGTTTGGAATGGTTAGAGGAGAAGATGGAAGACCATAGACATATGAAAGAAATGCTGAGTGACCTTGAGAGCGAGTATTGAAGTGAGAACTTTTGGGGAGGGACGTTCATTCTGCCTGGGTTTGTTATTCCGATTCTTATACCTCCTACCCTGAAGCACGCTGGGCCTAGGTGTTAATAGTGGAGAGTTAAGAGAGATGGCAGGATTGATCTTTTCCATTAGTGGTTAGTAAGATAAACGTGTCAGTGACAAAGGATAAGAGACTTGAGAGTTTGGCAAAAGACTTGGTAGAAACCATTTTGGCTAACGTGTTTTTTGAGAACCAACTTTGGGGACTGCCAAGATCAAGCCAGGCAAAAATTTATTTGCTTATAAACTGACTTTTACAAAAGGATTCTCGAGTTGTTAGAGTAGACTGAGGAGGCAGATCAGTTCATGTATGTGAGCTTTACAGGGAAGATAAACTTGGCATAGAGAAAGAACAAGTTTCTCATCTATAATTGGTATATGTACCCTCGGCTTCTGACTCTGTATTAAGTATTTTAAACCCTGTAAGAGAAAATGATAGAGTGTTTGATTATTATCCACATTTTTAAAAACTTATTTTAAATAGTTTATATTAGTCAAAAAAAATTAAAAGTTTTTATTATGCTAGAACAACAGTACATTGTAATCTTGTGTGGAGAAAAATTTAAACAGTGTTTTCTCTCATTTTTTGTTTACCAAGGTATTTCAATAAAGAGGAAAATTTTGGGGGATGGCCTGGTGGTGTAGTAGTTAACTTCACACACTCTGCTTTGGTGGCCCCGGGCTTGCAGGTTTGGATCCCGGGTGTGGACCTAGCACCGCTGGTTATGCCAGTGCTGTGGCAGCATCCCTCATAAAATAGAGAAAGGTTGCCACAGATGTTAGCTCAGCAACAATCTTCTTCGAGCAAAAAGAAGAAGATTGGTGACAGATATTGCCCAGGACCAATGTTCCTCACCTCACTCATCTTATATGTGAGTTTCTTTTAGTCCACTGTGAAATTAGAATTTTTAATATTCGCTTTCACGTAAATTACTGGCAGGAAGATAATCGCTATCATCTTCTTAAGGTATTTACGTTTTCTAGAGGATTCTTCTTTAGAGGTAAGACTAAAACCCCATGGATAAATAGGGTAGAACCCTTTTATGAAGCTGTAGTTAAAAGTATAGGTCAACTTCCTTACTGACGAAGACAACTATTATATAGTTTTGCTAGATGGTGGTGATACGGGGACATGACTTAGCTTCAGGCAGGGTTCAAGCTAAATGTTAATGATCTGTATGCTCATGACTTAATGACGTTCTACTATGTCACTTCATAGTAGTAAGTGCCATTCAGTAAATGCCAAAATCAGAAACACACCTAACTAGTCATTTCAGTATTTTTAGTTCTCTTCTTTTAGTTTATCCTCTCTATTGTGCCAGTAGTATTAAAAGCTAAGCCCCAGTTTTTCCTTGAGTATGTTATGCCAGACACTTAACTGAGGTAAAAAGTTTTCCCAATAGTTTTTAAGGTGGCGAGTCATTTAAATTTCTCATATACCTTCTCTTCTGTCGGAGAATTCTTTCCATTTGACGTCATATGTTCATAATCTATGCACCAGTTGCAACTGAATCCCTGCCAAAAGAAAAAAAATTACCTGTACTTGGAGCAAAAAGGAAGGCCCAGGGAACACTTTGGCAGTTTTAACTGCCAGGAAGACAAATTATGTCACAGCTGGTGCCTGGGAAACCCATTAAAACCACTTGGGGTGACCAAATGAATGTAATTTGAGAATACAGCCCAGTGGCATTATGTGAAGACAAGCTGTTAGTACACAATGGTATAAAAGCAAAAGGGTCGAATTTATCTGAAGGTGAGAATCAGTCATTTTAAACCAGGAAACTGCTGGTAAACCAAAACATATTAAACGTTGTAACTGTCACTTGAGAAATGAGAGAACCCAGAGGCAAAATTGAAATGTAGAGGATGTCAGTTCTCCAAAAGAAACATTCCTAATGATGTAGAATCTGGGATAGAGTACAGGCACAGATCTGTATCATTTGGCTCTCACTGCAAATAACATTTGGGAGAAGACAGGGATTTGTTGTAGGTTTGGGTAAATGTTATTGATAAGTAAGTTACGTTAATCAGGGTGGAAGGTGTGAATTTCCTTAGTGGGACCCTTGGGTTAAAATGACTCATAATTGTGGAAGGAGATGGGAGAGTGTCTTATTATTTTGACAACAGATCAAACACTTCTAAGCTGCTTTTTGTATATAGAAGTACATGGGTGGATATTGCCTCAGACCAGGCAGCAGTTAGCATTTACAGAGTTCCATTTCTCTGTGTGAGTCAAATCCTTCTTTGGTCATTTCTACTTAAAATATACTTTTTAAAAATTAGTAGACAGGAGTTAAAAAGGACTAAAGTACATCTTCTGTGAGACAAGAGGAAAGGGGAAGTGTACAGATAAAATTCCAAATGGAAAAGATAAAATTTGATGGAATACATGTAGTCCTCAATCTTCTGAAAGAATGAAGCAAAGTAATTGACAGAGATTAAAAAAAAAAGGTGTCAGGGAGCTTGAAAATATGAAGAGAGTGGAAGAGGTCTACAGTTGGAGCTCTGAGACATATGATAGGAAATCTGAGATGAATAAAAGATTTTGAGTATCAACTAGAGTTTGTCCTGCATAAACTATCTGTGTCCTTCTTCTGATCAAAATTTTCTCCATCCTTTAAGGCCTCAAGTTCTTGCCTAAAAATGATCTTTCCATTTTTTATCTCTTAGAATTGTTTAAAATTTTTTGTGTGTATCTCTTGGTATATGTATTTGTTGTTCTTGATAGATTATAAATTATTTGAAGGCAGGGACAGTTTCTTACTAACATAGTTAGCCTTATGATGACTCAATAAATACTTAAGAAATTGTGAGAAGAAGAAAGTTATAGAAGCAAGAAGTCGTTGTTAAAAAAATTTGCTACTTTAGAGGGAGGAATTGGGATAGATGCAGGAGGAATAAGAGGATATTATGGATGAGGTATATAAGGATTTGAGGATATAAGGATTTGAGATTTGAGACTTTGAATATGCAGCAGTTCCTATTGATAACTTTACTGTGTGAGTCTCGAGTACAGTGAAATTCTTTAATATTTAGGAAATGTCAGGCTAAGGTATCAGAAAGGTCATCTGCTTGGGTGTATCATCAAGGAATATAAACCATATGATTAGTATTATGTCATGATAAGTATAAAAATTATCATTGGCCTTCAACCCTGGCATTATGATGGTTTCTGCTGTGATAAAACTAAATTAGTGCCTTCCTGGTTTATGGACTTTTAGCCTTAATTTCTCTGATTTCAGCTGGATTGCTGCTCAGAAATAGAACTAGTTTTTTACCTTTGGTTACTAGAAGTCACTGTTGCTTTCAGTCTTGCAGGCCAATCTTTGAGAGAGTTATGGCTCAGACTTTATAATGCCCAGGCCCTGGGAAAGAGGTGTGTGTATATATATGCATACTTACATACATACACATATATATGTAGCTAACGATGCATGCCAGTCGTGAATTTGTATAATTGCAATAATCATTTTTATGTTCCTTTCTTCCAGTTAGGTTCTTAATATTCTAGGTTTCAAAGAATGTACTTTAGACTTCTCAACTGAAAAACAAGCATTCACCCACAGTTCCTTTTTGTTTTCTGCCTCTGCTTTACATAACTCATTGCCTCTACCTTGGGAGATAATTCACTCTTTTATCCAAATACTAAGGATTCCAGGTACTGAAAATTATCTCGAATTAAACTGTAGGATTGAAAGTGACCATGAAAATCTTCTTTTGGTCTTTTCTTGCTATTTATTTAAGTGGGGACCTTGATGATTTAGTACTGTTATCTGCTTAGAATTTTCTTTCCTCCTATTCCATTTGATAAATTCCCATTTGTTATCCTGGCACAGCTCAAAATGTCACTCTCTACTAGGCAGAATTATTCCTTTGTACATACTTACCATTCCTTCTGCCTGGACTCAAATCTTGATTTCACTGCTTATTACTGTATAACCTTGAGCATGTTAATAATCTCTAGGCTTCAGTTTCTTTGTCAGCAAAATTGGGATGACAGTAGTAAATCCATTTTAGGATGATGGTGAAGATTAAAGGGTATAACTATTATAAAATAGTTAAGATAATGCCTAGCATATACCAAGTGCTTGATAATTAATATTACTCCATACCACTTACTGTACTGACAGTTGTCTGTTTCCCTCATTTTTTCAATGTACTAGGCTCTGTTTTAGGTGGTGGAGATTAAAGAAATAAAAGATACTGCCTTTGCTCCCAAAGGGCCTCAGGTAAAGTGAGAAAACAGATAAGTCAATAATTATAAAATTATATAATTGGTATTAAAAAAGTAAATTTAGGGTGCTGTGGGAGCATTAGGGTAAATACCTAACTCCAATTGGAGTTGAAGGTTCTTTGCAGGAGGTGACATCAGCCCTCATCTACCTTCATGGTCTTAACAGCCACTTATTGGTGTCAGTTCCCAAATCATTATCTGTCTACTTACTAGATTGTTCTGCTTGTATGTCCTTCAGAATTCATAAATGTAAAATGTCCCCAAATTGAACTCATCTTTTAAGTCTAATAAACGTTTCTGAAAACTGCCACCTCCTTTCCATTCATGCTACCTAGCTCTTGTTTCAGGTCCCTGTCATCTTATGCTTAGTCCACTGCCCTGAAATCTGCTCTTCACATAGCCACTAGAGAGTTTTCTCTAAAATGTAAATTGAACTAAATCCTTTTTCAGCTTAAAATCCTTTAGTGATCTCTATCCTCTGTAGATAAAGTCTTCATGATCTAACTCCTGCTTACTTCTCCCATGTGGACTCTCCTCTCCCATCTGGACTCTGCCCTCTCTTGTTCTACATTCTCACCACATAAAGAGCTTTTTGTCTACCATCTCTCTTCCGTTCCACATCACATACACACCCCACTTTGCCGTTACATTCTTTCTGTTCCTTTATACATATCGGAATAAGATCCTGGTATCTTATCGCCTCTCTTTTTACCTGGCTATCTCTTACTTATCCTTTAAGACTTTGTTCTGCATTTGTTCCAGGAAGCCTTTCTTGGGCTCTGTGTTCCTAACCATCCTTACAGAATTATGTGTCTTTTCTTTGTACTTCCATGATACTCCTCTGTTCATATCACTGTTACTGCACTTAGACATGTTTTCATTGCCAGTGTGATTCTCTTGCAAGATTTTGAACTCCGTGATGCTAGTGGCTGTCTTGTACTCTTTTGTAAACACAAGACTAGGAGCATAACAGGCCCTGGGTAAATATTTGTTGGGTAAATGGGTGATGAATATGTGTTAATTTAGGCAAGCAGAGAGACTAGTGTATGCCAGAGAGAAGGACCATCCAGGTGGAGAAGCACAGAGGAATAAAAGTACTTAATTTAGGAATTCCGAATAAACTGAAGCATGAAGCAGAGGTTGGTAGATAGGGCCCATAGTGAAAGGTTTTATTACACCTTCCTAAGGAATTTAGTTTCTATCCTGGGCACACTGGAGAGCCATTAAAGGATTTTAAAATGAGGAGTGACAAATAGATTTACAGCAATCCATTAATTCTAAGATGCCTATATTTCTTGCTTTTTTGTGTGTGTGTGAGGAAGATTGGCCCTGAGCTAACATCTGTGCCCATCTTCCTCTGTTTTGTATGTGGTACACTGCCACAGCATGGCTTGATGAGTGGTGTAGGTCTACACCAGGATCCAAACTCTTGAACCTGGGCCACCGAAGCAGAGCGTGGTGAATTTGACTACTGTGCCACCAGGCCAGCCCCTATTTCTTGCGTTTTAACATCTCTGAAATTGCAGTGCATCTTCCAATGATTGTGTTTCATAGTTCTCATGGGCAGCGCTTTTTTGTTTCTAGTGTTATTCAGGACAATGGTGCATATTACACTTGATGGCATATTAAATTCAAAGATGTACAGCATGTTTTAAAAGAATCATTCTGGCACAGTGTAGAGAATGCCTTAAGAGCAAGGTACTGCAAGAAGAGAGAACAGAGACAAACCTAACATAATCCAGAAGAGAAATTTGAGGCAGTAGTGGTGAAGATGCATTCATTTAGTCATTCAAATATTGACTTAGTGTTTTCTCTGTGCAAGCACAGTGCTAAGCATGGGGATATATACAAGAATCACAAAACAAGTAAGGTTTCCAGATAGAGTTACAGATAATTATAAATGATGATAAGGACTGTGAAGGAAATAAGGGGGTAGTAAGAGAGTAAACTAGGAGAGGCACTTCAGATAAGGTGGTCATAAAAGCCTTCTTTGAGGAAGTGATAGCTGAAATTTGAAAGATGAGGATGAGCCTTCTAGATGAAGAACATTCCAAGTTGAAGAGCAAATGGAAAAGCTTGGGTGCAAGAAAAGACAGGGAGGACAAAGCAAGTTCAAGATTTGGGTCATAGGCCAAAAAAAAAAAAAAAAAACAACCAAAAACCCCATTTTAACTTATGCTATATACAAAACTTAAGCCAAAACGGATCGTAGACCTTAATGTAAGGGCTAAACCCATAAAATTTCTTAGAAAACATAGGAGAAAACATTAGTGTCCTTGGGTTTGGTGAAAATGTCTAAAATAGAACACAAACAAGTACAAATAATAAGAGAAAAGTTACTAATTTAATTGAACTTCATCAAAATTAAGAATCTTGTTCTTCCAGATACTGTTTTGAAATAAAAAGGCAAGCTACAGAACAGGAGAAAATACTTGCAAAATGTGTATTTGTCAGAAGATTTTTATCTAGAATGTATGACTAACTCTTACAACTCAATAAGAAATAGCCCATTTTAGAATTAGGCAAAAGATTTGAACAGACACAACACTAAAGAAGATATATGGATGTCAAATAAACACATGAAAAGATATTTAACACCTTTAGACATTAAGGAAATGCAAATTAAAACCACAGTGTGATGCCACTGCATGCTCACCAGGCTAAAATTAGAAAGACTGGTCATTCCAAGTATTTGGAAGGATATGGAGTAACTGGAACTCTTATACAGTGCAGACGGGAATGTAAAGTGGTACAACCACTTTGGAAAACAACTTGGCAGTTTTTTAAAAAGTTAAACATTCACCTACCTTCAACCCAGATATTTACCATTAAGAAATGAAAGCATATGTCCACACAAATATTTGTACACTTATGTTCACTGTAGCTTTATTTATAATATTAAAAAACTGGAAACAACCCACAGGTCAACAGGTAAATGAATAAAAACGTTGTATATCCATATAATGGGATAGTATTGGGCTATAGAAGGGAATAATCTATTGATACACTTATAGACTCAGAAGAATCTCAGAATAATTACACTGCATTACAAAGCCAGGCAAAACATATGTATTGTTTGATTCCATTTATATAAAATTCTAGAAAAGGCAAACTAATCTATAGTGATAGGAGGTAGATCGGTGGTTGCCGGAGGACAAGAATGAGGGAGGGAGAGATGTATTACAGAGGGACACAACGAAACTTTTGAGGATGATGGCTGTGTTCACTATCTTGACTGTGGTGATTGTTTCACAGGCATGTATGTATGTCAAAATTTGGTAAATTGTGGGGCTGGCCCCGTGGCTGAGTGGTTAAGTTCGCGCGCTCTGCTGCAGGCGGCCCAGTGTTTCGTTGGTTCGAATCCTGGGCGCGGACATGGCACTGCTCATCAAGCCACGCTGAGGCAGGGTCCCACATGCCACAACTAGAAGGACCCACAACGAAGAATATACAACTATGTACTGGGGGGGCTTTGGGGAGAAAAAGGAAAAAAATAAAATCTTCAAAAAAAAAAAATTTGGTAAATTGTACACTTTATGTGCAACTTGTATATCAGTTTTATCATTAAAACTGGAGGCAAAAAACAAAAAAAAGTTATGGAAGCAACAAAGAAGTTGAATGTTGGCATTAAGGACGTGGAGGAATCAAAGCTGATTTCCTCTTTTCCAATTCATACAGTTCATGGGTGGTAATGTCTTCCTCCATGAATAACGTATTTAATAGAGTAGCAGTTGAGTTGTTTTGTTTGGTGAGAAGAGGGGCATATAAGTTCATGGGGAGATGTTCAATAGCAGTTAGATATAAAAAATTATGAGAAGGGTATGATGGTGACAAGAGATCTGAAGAGCCCAAATAATAAATCTGAGCAAGAAAAGGAGATCCAGGAAATGAGAGTAAGAAGAAATGGACAGAGAGCTAAGAAGAAATTCAGGCAAGGGCAGTGTCTTAGAAACTAAGGACATTGTCTTTGCCTGAATGATCAGCATTATTAGATGCTGAAGAAAAGTTGAGCAAGATAAGGACTGAAAAGTATCCAATGAATTCAGTGACAAAGAAGCCATTGGTGATCTTGGCAAGAGAAGTTTCTGTGAAGTGGTCAGATGATACCCAGATTGCAGAAGATTGAGGTGCAGATAGGAAAATATAGGCTACTGAGTCTTTTCCAAATATTAGACTTGGAATGGGGAGGTGCACATTGTGTCTGGGGAGAGTGAGGTTAGAAGGAATACAGGATCAAGGAGTTATTTTGAGTATATAGGTTCTGTATAACGCAGATATTTAAGTGTATGTTTTCTTATATGCCAACAGAAAAGAGGCATCAAAGAAGGAAAGTTTGAAAGGGGGTTATGCTACAGAATCCAAAATTCCTATGTTTAAAACCCTAATCCCTGGGGGCCAGCCTGGTGGCATAGTGGTTAAGTACGTATGCTCCACTTCGGCAGCCTGGGGTTCACCAGTTTGGATCCCAGGTGCAGACCTACACACCACTCATGAAGCCATGCTTTGGTAGCATCCCACATACAAAATAGAGGAAGATTGGTACAGATGTTAGCGCAGGGCCCATCTTCCTCACCAAAAAACCCCCCCAAAAAAACCCAACCCTAATCCCTGATGTGATGGTATTTGGAGTTGAGGCCTTTGGGAGGTAATGAAGTTATGAGAGTGGAGCCCCCATGATGAGATTAAGTGTCATAATAGGAAAGAAAAGGAAGAGAGCTAGCTTCCCATGCTACCACCCCTCCTCAGTGTGAGGATACCACCAGAAGATAGTCCTCTGCAAACGAGGAATTAGGTTCTCATCAGAATCCAATCTGCTGGCACCTTGATCTTAGAATTCTCAGCCTCCAGAACTGTGAGAAATAAATATTTGTTAGTATAAGCCACCCAGTCTCTGATAATTTGTTGTAGTAGCCCGAGCGGACTAAGACAGGTTGAAAGAGGGGAAGGAAAGAATAGTTGGCAGAACAGAGTTCCTTCAGAAGCAGGTTGGGATGAGCCTTGGTAGTCCAAAGGCAAGACTAGTCTTCAACAAAAAAGGTAAACAGAGGTACAACAAAAGTGTAGAGATGGGTCCGGATCAGATAATGAACATTGAGTGAGATAATGAACTTGAGTTCTGCAGGCAATGAGGAGTTACCAAGGATATTTGATTAATTTTTAAATATATATATTTAATATTATACAAATAACTATATTGGGAAGGAATTTTAAAAAGAAAAAGTGACCCCAAATTTTACCATATTAATATAATGTAGGTTTCCATTTTTCCCACTTCCATGAAAGGCTATAATTTAAGGGAGAAAACACGAAGAGATCTTTGTCTCAGAAAGGTAAATCTAACAGATGGCTAGGAGGAGCCAGGCAAGGGTTATGGATGAAGGTAAGGCGTGGTGGTGCAGAGTGCAAACATGGAGATCATTTCAGAGACACAGAGGATGAGGAACCATAGGATTTGAGGATGACGGGAGAGAGTCAGAAACAATTAGTTTCTAACTTGAATGGCGGGATAAATTAGATGCAATTTACCTTGTAAATTGAGGCAAGTAATCAGTGGTCATCTGATCCTAACTCACCTTTACACCTTTGTTGAAGACCAGTCTTGCCTTAGGACTGCTGAGGCCCACCCCCAACCTGTTTCTGAAGAAACCTTGTTCCACCAACTCTTCTTTCTTTCCCCTCATCTAACCTTTTCTCATATTCTCTCCCTTTGATGGCTGTGAGTATCTGCTTGTTGTAGCCAAGTAGTCAAAAAGTTATCCTCCTGTGTTAGCTGGTTTTATTATTGCAGATCAGAAGCACCTGAACTAAATGGTAACCTATAGGAGGGAGGAAGTGGGGATGTGTTCAGGGAGGGGTTCGCAGAGACTTCAGCTCTAATGGTAATATATTTACATTTACGTTATTCAAAAGTCAAAACCATGGTTTCTCTTCTGATAATGGCTGAATAAAGCTCCTTTATATTCCTTTAACTATAAACCTAACAGCAATTCTTACAGCATAGGGTAATTTGAATAGAATTGGAAGACTTCTGCAAAGTTTTAGTTGGTCCGTTTTTAATATTTTCTGCACAGTAGCATTTTAAGTAATGTTCAGTTAAGTGTTACAGGATGACTCAGTCTTATAAATATATTAATGTTTGGAAGAGTATATTTCATAATTAGTAACTGAAATTTCACCATGAAGTTGAAATTGCTGAGGAAGGAATCAAAATTGTCACATCAGTATCAATATCAATTTGGGTTAGTAATTTCTAGAAATACTGAATTGAGGTGGATTGAGGCATTAGTAAAAGAATGGTAATTATTTTTTTTAATGACATTCAAGAGAATGCAGAAAATTCAAATGCAACTGAAACAATTCCATTAATGTGAAAAGCAGAGATTATGTATTTATGAATTATACATATAAACAGGATTATGTATATATGTTTTGAACAATGCCAGCAATTTGTTGGTCGTTAGCAAATAGAAGACCCACAGGTTATTAAATTCCAAATGAGTTACAGAGGACTTAACTATTTCTCGTGCAAATTGTGACCCTAATCAGAATATTTAGAAACTCAAGAGATTATCCCATTTTTAGTAACTAGAAGTATAATGTTTATCTTTCTGTTGGAGACAATTGCTAGGTTGGTGTGTATGAAATACAAGCTCTTTTTTCTCCTTGAGGTAAAAGAACTTGAAGGAACTTTTCTCCATTTATATATTTGTTTATAAGAGAGCATCTGACATAATTTAAAACAGGAAATCCAGAGGTAACTATTGATCCGTGACCTATCTCACTGCTATGCTCTAGTTCTTCAGATATAGAACATTCATACCTAATTCATTCCTGAAATGCTTACATCATATGTATATCTTGATTGGGGGAGATTCTGATAAAGAAATAAAAAATATAAAATTATCATTTGTACTTGAATCTATAGTGTGGCTCCATAATTTCTCCTATGTTGTCTTCAATTTGGTTTTCTTTCACTAGTGACTATACAGTCAACCAAATCCAATGAGAATTCAATTTAGGCTAAAGATTTGTCATTTTCAACATATAGTTCTTGATAATTTTCAGTCATATGTTTCTGAGACCTACTTTTTCATTCACATCAGCACCTTCATTTTTCTAATTTTCCATTCACTTTACATAATAAGGGTAATAAAATATTCAAATTAATGTTCCTACTCTATGGAGTAAATGTCATAACTGGCTTAGTAGTTGGAAACCTTTACGTCAAATAATAAAAAGGAAGCCCATTATATATAGGCCTCAAAATGGCCAAGACATCAAAAAATGTCTTGTCTTTTTGGAGTAAATATCTAAGATGTGAATAAATTGCCTACTGAGACTGATAAAAACTATGAGGCACACACTGTCATCTAATTGTGTGAAGATGAATGAGAATTCCACAAGATATCTTGAAAGCATTTGAAGAATTGAACAGTGAACTGTAGGACTTGGAAACATTGGTGATGTGATGGTTTTTTCTAACTTTTTTTTATTGTGGTAAAATATACATAACATAAAACCTTACCATTTTAACCATTTTTAGGTGTACAGTTCAGTGGTATTAAAAAATTCTCATTGTTGTACAACCATCACCACCATCCATCTCCAGAACTCTTTCATCTTTCCAACCTGAAACTTTTTACCCCTTAAACAATTGACTCCACATTCTTCCCTGCCCTCCATCCCTAGCAACTACCATTCTATTTTCTATTTCTATGAATTTGACTAATCTGGGTACCTCATTTAATAGAAATCATGCAAAATTTGTCATTTTATGTCTGGCTCATTTCACTTAGAGTAATGTCTTCAAGATTCATCCATGTTAAAGCATATTTCACAATTTCATTCCTTTTTTAGGCCGAATATTCCATTATATGTATATACCGCATTTGGTTATCTATTCATCTGTCAGTGAACATTGGGGTGGTTTTCACCTTTTGGCTATTGTGAACAATGCTGCTATGAACATGGGTGTGCAAATATCTGCTTGACTCCCTGCTGTCAGGTCTTTTGGGTATATATGCCTGGAAGTGGAATTGCCAGATCATATGGTAATTCCATGTTTAATTTTTTGAAGAACAGCCAATACTGTTTTTCACAGTAGGTGCACCATTTTACATTCCTACCAGAAATACACGAGGGTTCCAATTTCTCCACATCCTTGCCTCACTTTTTGTTTTCAGTTTTTATTTTGATAATAGCCATCCTACTGGATGTGATTGATCTGTTGTTTGAGATGAGGTTTGGAACATTGAAAGAGAACATGAGAAGTAGGTTGTAGACTTTGTCTTTTATATAGTGACTAATGGGTTTTTTTGTGTGTAACAAAAAAGTGAAAAAACATTTATATTTCAAAAACTAATTGTTATTGATAGAGCAAAAGCAGTCCTCAAAGGAATATTTATAGCTGTAAATGCCTACATTAAAGAAGAAGAAAGATCTCAATTAATAACCTAACTTTAACGAAATAGGAAAAGAAAAAAAAAAAAAAAAAAAAAAAACTAAATCCGAAGCTAGCAGAAAGAAGGCAATAAAAAAGATCAGAGATAGGGGCTGGCCCCGTGGCCGAGTGGTTAAGTTCTCGCGCTCCGCTGCAGGCGGCCCAGTGTTTCGTCGGTTCGAATCCTGGGCGCGGACATGGCACTGCTCGTCAGACCACGCTGAGGCAGCGTCCCACATGCCACAACTAGAGGAACCCACAACGAAGAATACACAACTATGTACCGGGGGGCTTTGGGGAGAAAAAGGAAAAAATAAAATCTTTAAAAAAAAAAAAAAAAAGATCAGAGATAAATGAAGTAGAGAATGGAAAAATGATAAAATCAACAAATCAAAAGTGTTTTTTTTGAAAAGATGAACAAACTTGACAAACCTTTAGCTAGAAAGAGTAAGAAAAAAAGAAGGAAGCCCTAGATTGCTAGAATCAGAAATGAAAGTGGGGACACTACTACCAGCCTTATAGAAATAAAAGGATTATAAGAGAGCACTTAGAACAGTTTACATCATATATTCTTATTGAAAAATGGGCAAAGGACTTGAGTAGATATTTCTCCAAAGAAGATATACAAATGGCCGATAAGCCCAGTAAAAGATTCTCATTATTAGAGAAATGCAAATCAAAACTATGGTGAGATAGCCCTTAACACTCACTGAAATGGCTATGATGTTTTTTAAAAACTAAAAATAAATGTTGGCAAGGATGTGGTGAAGTTGGAACCCTCGTATGTTGCTGTTGGGATTGTATAATGGTGCAGCTGCTATATTGGACAGTTCCTCAATAAGTTAAACATAAAATTACCATGTGACCCAGCAGTTCTACTCCTAGTTATATACCCCAAAGAACTGAAAACAGATGTTCAAATGAAAACTAGTATACAAATGTTTATGGTAGGACTATTTACAGTAGTCAAAGAGTGGAAACAATGCATCTGTCCATCAACAGAAGGATAGATTAAAAAACATGGTGTATTTATACAATGGAATATTGTTCAACCATAAAAAAGAACAAAATACTCATACATGCTGCCACATGGATGCACCTTGAAAACGTTACGCTAAGTGAAAAGCCAGACACAAAAGAGCACATACTGTGTGATTCCATGTATATGAAATGTTTGGAATAGGCAGATCTACAGGGATAATGAAGTGTAACGGTTGACAAGGACTGTGGGGAAGAAGGAGGGAATGGGGAGTGGCTGCTTAATGAGTACAAAGTTTCTGTTTACGGTGATGAAAATGTTCTGGAACTGAATAGTGGTGATGGTTGCACAACACTGTGAATATACTGAATGCCGCTGAATTGTACATTTTGAGATGGTTAAAATGGTAAATCTTATGAATATTTTACCGCAACTGAAAAAAAAAAAGCTGTCCATAGAACAAGAAGTCACCTCTTTGGCAGATTAGCCCTAGATCTGATGACCAGGGATATTAGCATTATTTGGAGGTTGTTTATTATATGTGAAATTTTTCCTGTGAAATTTTTCCTATGAAGTTTAGAAAAATAAATACAGTAGGTTTCCCCCTTTCTGTCTTCTGAATCATTCAGTCTGAGGTAGGGTCTAAGAATCTCTTTATAAGGAAGCACTTTAGATAATTATGATACAAGTGGTCCCCAGCATCTTATTGTCAAAAATGCAGTATTATACCGTCATGTATAGTACACACATAGGGTGTGCTGAATATTTTAGCTCTCCACACAAAAGTTTTTCTCTCTCTCTGCTTTTATGAAGATAAGCATACAAACAGAAATGTGAGATTGGCCGAATCTGAAAGTAAGATTTTCTTGTTTGCATGTGAGAAAACTGAGTCTGAAAATTCAAAACTATTCTCTATTCCCAAATCTTTAAGTGTCCTTGCCTCTTAGTAGATGTGGCTGGTTCATCTTGTGACTTTAAGTCTCCCTGACCATACCCACGTAGCCATCATACATTTATTCCAATCCTCCTAATGTATAAATTAAGAAAGCAGAGGCTACTTTATATACTTGATTTATATGGAATAAAATTGAGATTTAACATGTGGTTTCTAGGATTTCTAATTAATTTAATTTCAGCAGATCCTGAGTTATTTCTGAAAATCAGTGATGTGAGGATTTGTGGTTTACTTGAGGTACAACTTTGTGTGCTTTAAAGCTGCTGTGTGTGGAGAGCAAACCATTTAGCTAGAGCATGAGTCTAGCTGCAGTTCAGCAGTTGAGCGTGGCTTTTCTATAGGTCCGTTTTAATGAGATTAAATCTTGAGACAATAATATTGTATGCTCTGTACCAGGGAGAGCAATCTGCTTACTAGTTCTAAACACTAATGGACTTAATTTTTTAAACTGCAGTCCTTGAGGAGTATTTTGAATTTGATGTAAACATCTTTTTCTTAACCACCTTTAGGCCCTGCAGTCCTTCGAGAAGCTATTTCCATGTCCTCTATAACCAATGGGAGTGGTGCAAACAGAAAACCAAGCCACACCAGCTCTGTCTCAATTGCAAGAAAAGAAACTTTTTCATCTGCTGCTAAAAGGTATCCATTTGTAAGGGAGAAAAAATTTAACATTGCAAAATTGTCTGAATGTGATAACTCAGTCTACTTTTGATAAGAATATGAAATAGAGCTGAATGGAATTCAAGTGAGCATGTCCTTTGAATTCTTTGACTCTGATTGTAGAGACTTCCAGCCTATACTCACTCAGTTAATGTTCATCATATCTATTGAGTTGTGTGAGGACACTTTTGGTTCTTAGTAAAGAAAGAAAGCAGTTTCATTTGCTGTTTTGACTTTGTTTTGTTTCTTTTAAATTTTCTTATAAGCATTTGTTGATAGCATTACTATATTTAATGTAATTATATAAGTGAATTTTCCATAGGAAGTGAAACACTTGGTACAGCATTTTTAAAGGAGAAATAAAATCTTTGATATATATCTACGTTCGTGGGAGGTTAAACCACTGTTATAACTTTTATTCTTTAGTTATGACTATAAAATTAAGGCTTAATTCAAAATATTCTAGGATTGCGTGTGTATTCTAGTTTATGTGTATATGTTAGGGCATGATGGTCAGGAGGGCGGTGGAAATACTGCATTATGAAATTTTCAGTGGATTACATATTTACATTCTGTATGTTCTTTTCATCAATTAATCTATTCTTCCAATAAAATTGCTTACAGGATTTTTCCACTTTTGTGTAATTCCCAGCAAAATATTCCATATAGAGTTTGGAGAGACGATAAGAGATCAACTACATAATCTTAGAACTGTCTTCTTCAAAAAATGATTGAGTACTTTAAGTAATAGAGTATTTAAAATATACTGATGGAAAATGGTTGCCTCAGTAAACTAATGCCAGTGAATGAAATATTCATCAATGTGGATTTACGATTGTTAACCAGACATTTGGCTACAAGAATGGTGAAGAAATGACAAGATCTTTAGGCCTTTTAAAAGCCCCATCTAGAATTCAATCTTTTTCCTTTTTTCCTGAGGAAGATTTGCCCTGAGCTAACATCTGTCACCAGTCTTCCTTTTTTCTTGAGGAGGATTAGCCCTGAGCTAACATCTGTGCCAGTCTTCCTTATTTTGTATGTGGGTCGCTGCCACAGTATGGCCACTGACCAGTGGTGTAGGTCTGTGCCGTGAACCGAACCTAGGCCATTGAAGTGGAGTGCACCCAAGTTAACCACTAGGCAATGGGGCCAGCCCCTAGAATTCAGTCTTTGAAGTCATTGTCATTACAGAGTCTAGACTTCCTCCTCCAAAGCATACCAAAATTTATTACCTGTGCTCCACTTTCAGCAGAAGAGGGAAAATTATAAGAAAACAAACAGTGGAATTTTTTAATACAGCTTTTTTTTTTTAATTTTATTTTTTTTCCCTTTTTCTCCCCAAAGCTCCCCGGTACATAGTTACATATTCTTAGTTGTGGGTCCTTCCGGTTGTGGCATATGGGCTGCTGCCTCAGCATGGCCTGATGAGCGGTGCCATGTCCATGCCCAGGATTCGAACCGGTGAAACCCTGGGCTGCCGCAGCAGAGCACATGAACTTAACCACTGGGCCACAGGGCTGGCCCCTTTAATACATATTTTAATAAACTTCTTTGTTGTATCCAGTAATAGTTTGAATTCAGCCATTTTTCTCAGATAGCTGTAGTTCTGTGGAGTGATCAGTGTTAATGCATGATAGTGACTCAGCAATCGAAGATCAGCTGAGGTGGTTACTTTTGATGCAGGGACTGTATTTTGCTTTTAAATAACCCAGGAGGAGAATCTCTTTTAGGTTGTACTGGGCCCACATAAGACTAGTGGTTTATGTATTCAGGATAGTTTGAAGACCAAGAAGAAAGAAGTAATTTCTAACTCAGTTTTAAATTTCAAAGTTAGTATTTTATATTTTTGAGGTAGAGTTGTATTTCTTCAGCACATACTTTAAAAATTGAACATAAAGTAGACAGTCAGTGGCCAGTCTGAAGTCAGTATCAGAATTGAATCAGATTAAGAAATGTCACTGTCAAAATTATATTTTAACATTTTAACTATTATAATGTGACACATTATATACTGTGTATATTTGTTTCAGATGTTTTTAAACATATTTTCTTGTAGATTATGCACCTTATAGTCAGATTGCAAAATGTCCTTTGATCAAGAAGTGTAGACATTTGATGGTTTTCTACCTTTTTAACCCTGGAATTCAAGGCTTGATTCCATCTGCTTTGTAATATTGTCAAAAGTGTTTGTGCAATATAAGGACTCTTATCCAGTGTGATTGGGAATGGCAGGTGCTTCATTAATCAGAAGTCAAAGTGTGGAATCACAAGAATTTATACACAAATATCTCAAATATTTTCATTTAAAATATATTCACATATATTCATTTGTCAATTTTATTGTGAAAGGCCAAGCCTCCCACCCCCTTTCTTTCTAAGTTATGCATCTCTGATTGGATTCTTTGCTGACACTCTTGCATAAAATACACTCATAAATTATTTTTTATAATTTTTAATTTCACTTTTTAAGACAGTAAAAAATTGAAAACTCTTGCAAAACAATATGAATTAGAACCCATCTCTTTTTCTATGATTTTTTCCTCAACCTTTTATAATTGTCTCACCTAGACAAAATTTAACAGCAGTTTTTTTAAGTAACTCATTTTTTTCCCCCGATGAAGATTAGCCCTGAGCTAACATCTGTTTCCCATCTTCCTCTTTTTTTTTTGTTTGAGGAAGATTAGCCCTGAACTAACATCTGTGCCAGTCTTCTTCCACTTTATATGTGAGTTGCTGCCACAGCATGGCTGATGAATAGTGTAGGTCTGCACCTGGGATGCAGACCCTCGAACCCACGCCACCAAAGCAGAGCATGCTGAACCCCAACCACTATGCCATGGGACTGGCCCCTAGTAACTCATTTTTATGGAATCTTTCCAGAGCATTCAATTTAGTTTTCATAGAAATTACACTTTTCTTTTCTATGTATATTTTGTCAATTTCATTATATTTAATTAACTTACGTAATTAAAGTAACAAGCACAAATGGTATAAACAGGTTTGGGAAAAAACACAGTTGACTCTTGATAAGTTTAAAACTCAGCTGGTGGGAGCAGAAGTACACAGAAGAAATGGGAACTCCAGAATAACCTACTAAACAACAAGCATTTAGTGTGCCTTGGGTGTCAACCAGTATGTTTTACAGAGGTGATAGAAGGTGTCACTAACGTTCTGGTTTGGGTAAGTTGAAGTCCATGAAGAGAGCTTCGACAGAACAGTCCCCTAAAATGGCATAATGCATTAGGGCCATTTTGGTCCAGAGGGACAATCTTCATAGGATATATTGTCTTAGAATCCTTATCAATTCTTCACTGAAGCTTTTAATAGTTTCCAAATTTGAAAGAAATATTTTTATTATTGAGTGAAAGCAGTGTAAATTGTATTAGACATATGATTTAGGATTTTGAGTTATATAATAATCACTTTTTCCATCGTTTGATATCTTTTTTATTTGTGTAAATATGTGTTGTTCCATGTTATACTTTATTTTACAGTGGTACAGAAAAAAAGAAAGAAAAACCACAAGGACAGAGAGAAAAAAAAGAGGATTCTCATTCTAATGATCAAAGTCCACAAATACGAGCATCACCTTCTCCCCAGCCCTCTTCACAGCCTCTCCAAATACACAGACAAACTCAAGAAAGCAAGAATTCTACTCCCACCAAAAGGTTTTAACTGTCCCCAAGTACAGAGCTAGGGAATGGTTGTAATGATACCTAAATTCTGTGACTGAGAAAAAGTTGGCTGTTCATGGATTCCAACAGAAAAGTCTAGTGGCTTTTTTCCCCCTTCTTTCTTGCTATAATTTGTATTTTACCACATTGGGGAATGAAGATTTAAGGTCAAAATTTCTCAGTTAAAACTGGGAAAAAAATGTTATAAACAACTTGATGAAAGGAAGGCAGAAATAACCTACTCTAAAACCAAAACAATATTTTTATAATAAAATTATAGAATATTTTTAAATTTATTATATAACTATGCATAAATTTATAGCCATGGATAGAAAATTGCCACATGTCATTATCCTCACCATATTTTGGCATCATTACAACCTTCAGCTTGCAAGGGCCCTTCTCAACAAATGGCTCATCATTGTGACTGCATCTCAAGTTTCAGTTTGGGGTTTTGGGAGGATAAGTTCTTGCTTGACTAGAGAAGTGAATCCATTTCACCTGGTCTTTTCTATACTAAAGGCTTGCTTGAGGGCTTCTCTCTGTGTCTGTAATAATTAATATTTTAAAGTTATGAGAGAGGGAGAAGGGAGAAACATTCTAACAATGTGTGTGAGCCTAAATTGGGGATCTAAACCTGCATGCTGGGAGTTCAAAGCTGCAGCTGCCTTGTAATTGAATATTTAGACAAACTTCATGAAATTTTCCTGCTTTAGAAATTCTGATTCAAGCTTTATGATTAGGAGTAGATATATTTTATCACCATATTTCTGCTTGGAAATCTTAGGAAAATATTAAACCATTCCCAGAACTGGCTAGGATTTTAGTAAAATAAATGACAACCATTCCTAAAAGATTTAGAATATATTTTTATTTGATCAGTTTAATATTTTGCCTCAAATCTCTAATAGAAATTTGGGAAAACAAAATATCCTTCACTTGACTGATGCATGTTTAACATTTTAAAAAGGCTTTGTCTGTGTGTCTCATGCAGATTCTTATGCTATCTAAATGGTTTATAGTTCTTCTGCCTGGTCTCATGTGGAATTTTCTTTGGATATAGCTTATTAATGTTACGCAACTTTGGATTGTGTGTGATTAAAGATTGCTTTTTCATAATCAATCTCTTTAAGGTTCTGACTTGACTTGGTATCTTCTTTGTCCCAGATCTTTTTTTCAGCTTCTTAAGGTCTCCTGGAAATGTGCTTGCCATTCTAAATTGCTCTTTGGATATGCTATTGCAAGAAGTATTGAAGGCTGGATGAGTTGTAGGATAGTTAGCAATGCAGCCCAGAAATCATTTATAAATCAAAAAATTTCAGTTATCAGTATATGGATTCAGTGTTGATAATACAACCCTTTTGTGTTAAATCATGTTTATTTCTGATCATGGGTAGAATTGTCTCTAAAAGATATAAACAAGAGTTTTGCTTTTAGTCCCACAGTTTATTTAGAAATTGTTGTTTGTACCACATACAATTTAATTACATGAGGACGTTAAAAATGAAAATAGCAGCCTTGTAATGACTATGAAAAAGTACAGGTTTTTCCATAAATTCACACAGTGTCACAAATTATGAGAAATATTATTACTCAGAGATTTAAGCAAATGAGTTTCTACTAACAAAAGGTACACGGGTTTTTTTAAATCAGGTAATATTTTTTCTAGTGAATCTTCTGAACAATAATGAAAATTATAAAATAGACTTGCTAATTGCCTTGTTTAACTCCTTCACTCATCCAAGCAGAACCTTTCAACTAATCCTTTCTTCTCTTTTCTGAATTAGCTTTAAGGAAATGTTAATTGCTGCTTTTGTGTTCTATTTAAACTGTCAATTACATGTCATTGCTACTCATAGAATTTTTCTCTAAGAAGTTAATATGTTTCTTCCAGCATAAAACGACAACCAACAGCTGAAAAGTCACATAATTCGTGGGAAAATTCAGATGATAGTCGTAATAAATTATTGAGGGCAGTTTCAACATCAAAATTAATATCAAAAGTTATAAAAAATACAGACAAGTAAGTATTACACTTTCTCACTTATATCTGAAAATTAATAATTCTGTGACTGTCATGTTTGTATGTGTACAATTATGTGCCTGGTTTGAATCATTTTTTTAAAAAATCTATATTATTTCTTTTTTTCTTCCAAGTGTATTTTTTTCTTACGTGTTCTAAAAGTGTGCTATGTCTTCCTGTTAATGCTCCCCAACTCAAATAATAAATCTCAATAATCTCGTAAGATTTGAGTATTGTTCATAAGTTCTTTCTATGTTTTCACAATTTAGGTGATCTTATGGAATATTCGTTGTTTTATAAAACAGTATATATTATTAGTATTTGAGACCAGTGAGAAACTTTTAAAAATATTGATGCCTGAATTTCACTTGTAGAGATTTATCTGGGGTGTGGTCTAGGCATTGAAGCTTTTACAGTTTCTTCAGGTGATTCTTATGGTCAGCCAAATAAAGTTATAAAATAAATGTCTTTGAATTCCTTTTGTAGGCATAAAGATGTCATCATCAACCAAGGTAAATTAAAAATCCTTTTTAAAAAAATATTTATCTTGCTTTTCTACATCAGTTAAATTTTTGCTAATTGATAAGACTTGACTTATTTTCATTCAGTGTACTTTATTAGTTCATAGTAATCAGAGAAGTGCGTTATTGTAGTCATTTAAGAAAATGTCCAATTTTTATTGTAAGATAATGTCATTTTTGTCTCAACCAGCAAAAATGTCAACCCGTGAAAAAAACAGCCAAGGTAAGAATAAGCTACACAGTTAGCCATCTTCTAAGTTAATTTCTTCCTGGATCTCTTATTTGGCTTTTCATTATTTATACTGCCTGACTTTCCTCATAATAAAGGAAATATGGTCATTTGAACTAGAGAATCCAACTACTTTTCTAAAAGTCCATCTTATTTCTGTGAGATCTAGAGATATTCAAGATCAATAGTAGAAATAAATATAGCATTGCAAAGAGGTACTATAAAATACTAAAGGGAATTTTCCCGCTTCTTAAAAAAAATGGAAGTTGTACTCAGAAAAGCCATTTAAGAGATTGATAAATTTTAACTCAATTTCCTGTCTTGCCAACTTCATTGCAAATAATCACTCATTTCCTGAAGCTAAGACTGAAAACATAATGAGTCTAGCAAATCCATTTCCTCTTAAATTTTTTTATATTAATTGTAATTTCTAGCTACTTGCTGTTCTTGGCTTGTTCTGACCAAAAAAGGAGAGCAGACTTTCTGTAAATGTGTATTTAATTTAATTACAAAGTAGGTAAGTTTTATACATCAGTTTTGCATTCTCCTTAGATTGCCTGCAGATTTACTGGAAGCATGCTGTTCTAAATGAGAGCATGTCCCTTCTATGCATGCTTGTTACAGCTCATTGCTATGTGTCACAGTTATCTTCATTTTCTGGGCTAGTACATTAATCAGCTACAATGTGGTTAAAGTTTTTGTTAGAGATTTAACTTAATTCCTATGAATTTTTACTTTCTTTGGTTCTAATAAGAAAAGAAATATTTATTTGTAATCTTATTTGGATCATTTGTTTTTATATAGAAATTCTAAATGAAGTTGATTTTTGCTGACATGCTTCTCCTTTAGTTAGATCTTACTTTCTCCTTTATAATTAAGTATAGATTAAGTAATGATTGAAATACTTTAAGGAATAAAATGAAATTTTATTTACAGAGACAATTCATATTATACATCAAAACATTTTTGAAAATTGAGGTAGTGGTATATAGTGAAAAGAGCAGTGAATGAAATCTGTGTATAGTGGTCCTGGTTCTCCTGCATAATAGCCTTGTGACCTGGGCAGGATGACAATGACTTGGAGTAGTTTTCTAATCTGAGAATAATAACTATAAAGCTTACTTCACATGACTGCTGAAGGATGAAATATTATATATGAAAGTACTTTAAAAATAGAAAACACTCTAACTATAAAAATGGTGCTATTATTACATGTTTTGCGAAAGAGCTCATTTTATAAAATCCTTGTAGGGTAAATGAGAAAGGGCTGTGTGCCTCTTTCTCATGTTGTGGTGTGTTCTTCAGAAGGAAAAAGGATCTTAAGATTAGTGTATAATAAGTGAGTGGTTTGTGTTGGTGACAGTTTTCAAAACCATTCAGGTAAGCAAGTAAATAAATTTTAGCCAGCGTCTGGGAAGAAGGATGGAATGAAAAGCTGGAAAAGATAATAGAAAAATAAGTTAAATTCTTTTACAAGAACTTGAACTCAAAAAGATTGTCCCAGATGTTGGAATTTAATAATGTCAAATGTTGCTTGCATTAAGCCTTATTTTTGGAATTTGAGTTTATTCCTTTGCCACTTTAATCAGCTGTATCCTATCTGGAGTAGAGTGTATTTTCAAGGAGAATTGTGCTTCAGCCTGTTGTGTAGTTCAGGCCTGACTGAAACTGATGAAGAGCCTGTACAAAGAAGGAGGTGGATTCTAGATGGGTTAGGAGATTACAGGTAGAGTATAGGAGGTAAGAAACAGAGGGAATCTATGAAGGCTAGCTTGAGCAACTAGATAAGAGGCATCTACTAAACTAAGGAACATTTGAGAAGCAGTAGATGTGTGGAAAAGAATGGGAGTTTGGTTTTGGAGAGTTATGCTTGTGTATAAGACAGTCTACTTGTACGGATGTGTATCAAGCAACATAGTATAGATGTTTAAATCATGCATATTTTGGAGTCCAGAGACTGGGTTCACCATTTACTTAGCTATGTGACCTTAAACAGGTTACTTCACCTTCTTTTAAGTCTTTGTTTTCTCATCTATAATTGAGACAATAGTAAACTCTCAAAAGGTTATTATAAAAATTAAACATAATAATAAAGTGTTTAAACATAGTACTTGGCACGTAGTACCAAACAGATTTTAGTTAACAGTAAAACTTTGCACTCAAATGTGTAGAGTAAGATGGAAAGACCATTAAATGGATGATCTTCATTTGATATAAGTTGCGGATCTATTTTAAAAGCTTGGCATTCGTTTTGCATAGCATATTTACAACACAATTTCTTATACTGTAGATATTAATCCAAAACATCTTTCATTTTTGGACAGTCTTTTAAAAATATGACATTAATTTCTCTACCACTTTACTGACAATGGCAAGTGTGACTTGCTCCAAGCCATCTGCTTTGATTTGGGAAGCAGCCTATTTACATTTGGTACATTTTGGTGAATGATAGCAGAGAAAACTTTACCTGGAAGGCCTATGTCCTTCTGGCACAGCAGAGTAGAAGAGGTGTGAAACTGCATATTCTGAATAGCAGTTAGGAAGATGGAAGCCTGGTTGAAAGCATTAGGAATGGGATGTCCACAAGGCAATCTCTGAGGCTAGATGTGGGAGGAAGGATAGGTTATACCACTAAAATGAGGCTCTCACTGACTTAGATCTTTATCTCTACTCAAATTCCTGAAGCCTAAACCCCTTTTCATTAATCTTCTCTCTAGTTCTGTTGGATTCTGCTCCCACCGCAAGAGAAATAAAGACTTAGCGTATCAAGTTAAACCATGAATAAATTTTCCTGTAGAACTATTTATTGTTAAATATAGCAGTTAGGTTTCAATATAATACTATTCATTTGATAAGTTACTGATTAGAAAGTTTTTTGAGCTAACTTGGGGAACTATAACCTCATCCTTATAATAGTTCTCAAGTATATTATGTTTTTTAAATATGGAAAATGTGTCACATGTCCTCATCTCCAGAGCAGAACCTGAATGTCCTCAAATTATTGCATGTTACTGTTTTTTTCAGGCTTCAGTAATCTTAAATCATTTTTCTCTTGTAGCATCTTAAACTTGTGTTGTTTAGAATTAGCATATAATTAATTATCTGGTCATGTTGAGAACCTGAATGACTCAGATGCCTACTGGAGAGACATCTGCTTAATTGAGGAAAAGAACTCATCAATCACCAAATCACACTCTTACTTCCTCTTACAGGGCTACCTCACTGCTTTAAGATTAGATTCTTTTTTGTTTAACTACCAAATCAGTGTGGTAATATCCTAACTACAGGTGTATTTAGATGGAAGACAGTTACTATAATACCTTAGAAAATCGAGAAGTAATCAACTGTTTCTTACTAACTGCCTGTCTAAAAATGGCTTCAGGTGAAAAATACTTCAAAAGGCGTTTTGAAATACATACTGTCTAAAATCCTTTGGTAATTTGTTGTAGCCAAACAGTTCAAATAATTTTAAAATATGTAATATAAACTCATTTACAAAATTGGAGAAAGGTAAAAAAACACCTGAATAATCTTGTTATTTTAGCATCTATTACAGTTCTGATATGTTTCTATATTGTTCTTTATCACATGCACATTTGAAATATTAATTCATTTAACAAATATGTGTTGAGTGCTGGTTTTGTCAGGCCCTGTCCTAGGCACTCAGAGGTACAGCAGTTACAATGTCTGGACTTGGAAACTTACGTTCTACATATAAGAAACAGATAATAAATATTTAATATATCAGGAGGTAATACATATTAGGAAAGAGTAAGGAGAGTAGAGAATTGCTATTTTATGTAGAGTGGTTAGAGAAGACATTTCTGATAAAGTGACATTTGAGCCACCTGACAGAAGTGGGGGAAATATGTAGATAACTGGAGAAAAGAATTTCGTGAGCAGAGATAACTGGAAGAACATAAGCCCCGAGGCAAGAGCTTTCTTGCTGTGTTATTAACAGCAAAGAGGTCGTTGATCATAGTGTGCATACAATTTTGTATTTGTTAACATGACATTTATAAAATATGGATTCATTCTAAGCAACAGAAGCTCCATTAGACACCTCATTTAGGAAAGGGAAGCAAGGTGGTTTAGTGGAAAGAGCGTAAGAGTAGTAAAGCATGAGACCTAGCTGGGCTGAAATGACCTGTATCACAGAGATTTAAAGAATCAGAATCCTACAATGACTAAAATTATGAGCATAGGTTGAGGAGAAGCTCAAAATTCTACTTGCCAAAGGAAATTATGGAAAAAATGAAACATTGTTCATGTGATAATAAATTTTTCCTGTGTCTCTGAGACCTTGGGCCTTGTTTCCTCACATTTAGGTAGGCTTAGACTATACGTCACTAAGGGTCTCATTTTTAATAACTTTTTGGAAGTTCGTTCTTGTAGCAAATAGAAAATGGAGGGCAAGTCCCCATCTCCACTAACTTCCTTTTAAAGAATTTGAATGCAGGGCTTTTGTTCAGAGACTTGTGTTGTTTTTTGACCTGTTGGTTCTAGGCATGTTCTGTCCTAAAACCTGATCACACCTGTGTAAACTGAGCATTGTATCTGATAGGATAGCTAAAGTTTACCTATAAGAGTATAAGATAGCAGTGTCCTACTGTATATTGTGTTACCTACTGAGAGGGTGTTTGTTGTCACCTGCTGAGAGTGTGTACAGTTTGAAACAAACCAGAAAAGTCAAAAGCCCTTAATTGAGCAGCAGATAGAATCTTTCCTTGCTGTCATTGAGATGGTATCCAGAACTTCGCAGTTCCAGAATTTAGGAAGAAGGGTGCTAGTTTTAAGTCTGTTTTACTGTGAATAAGCAGGAAGGGCAGGAAGCCAAATACTGCATTTTCCAAAAATATACTCACTTTTAAAATTTAGACATTGGCCCATTTTAAATAAGCTATATAAACATTCCTTGGATCTCTAGGTCTGTGCTTTGTCCAAGTAGTCTCTATTTTAAAAGGAGACCAAAAAGGGGGCCCTTTTCTCTGTTGGAGACTTTTTTAAAGCCCTGTGAATCAAAGATCTGACTTCTTTTTTTTTTTTTTTTTTTTTTTTTTTGAGGAAGATGAACCCTGAGCTAACATCTGCTGCCAATCCTCCTCCTTTTTTGCTAAGGAAGACTGGCCCTGAGCTAACATCCATGCCTGTCTTCCTCTGCTTTCTATGTGGGATGCCTACCACAGCATGGCTTGCCATGCAGTGCCATGTCCGCACCCGGGATCCGGACTGGCGAACCCTGGGCTGCTGAATCAGAACGTGTGCACTTAACCACTGCACCACTGGGCTGGCCCCCAAGATCTGATTTCTTGATGTTATTGTCGGTAACAGTCTTCTAGATTAAAATATATTTAAAGGCTGTCCAATTTTTTTTGATACAAACTATCCCAACTTCTAAGAAGGTGTGTTCTTAGCATCCTCTTTCCTTATTTTTAACTCAGAAAGAAGCCTGTCTTCTTTAGACATGGAGACTATGTCTAGTCACAAGAGAACGTCCTAGTCTTGTGCGTATTTATCTTATTCTGGTTAAAGACTTTTCACCCATACTGCAGTTTCACAACCATAGGCATAAGTTAAAAAAAAAAAAAATCTAAACTAGGAAGTGCAATTAAGTAGAAAATCTCCTTTCCTCAAGCGTGCCAGTTAACTGAGATGTGATAGTCAGAAACTCATTCTGTCTAGTAATGGCGATTAGATTCCATGCTGTGCTGCTCACTTATCAATTGTTACTGTTTCCCTGAAGCACTTTGAAAAGAATTCTGAAACTTGTGATTAGGTTTTGCAGAAAAGAGGTACAGTTGATCAGTGACATATACCAAGATTGGAAGAAAAGGCATAGTAAATTACAGGCCACACTCCTGAACTGTACTCATAGTTGGTTCTCTGAGGAACAGTTTCACCAAAAATATCCTATTGATTATTTCCTTTAATAATGCTTTTTAAACTTTTTAAAGATTGTGAAATATTTTGATCTCTCTAAAATTGTATGCAAACAATATAGCAAGCAGCCATATACTGACCACTCAGGTTTATTAGATTTCTACGTTTTGCTTTATTTTCCTCAGTTTTTTTTTTTTAAGAAATAAAACATTCGAGATAAAGTTGAAGCTTCTCCTTAATCCTGTTAAATTTGAATTTCATATGCAAGTTTTTATTGTTTACCTAGGCCCTCCTGACTCTCTTCATACTGTAGTTAATTGAGAAAGAGCTAGAGGTGGGGCCTGCCAGGTGGCGCAGCAGTTAAGTGCCCACGTTCTGCTTCAGCGGCCCGGGGTTCGCCGTTTTGGATCCCGGGTGTGGACATGGCACCACTTGGCAAAAACCACACTGTGGTAGGTCTCCCACGTATAAAATAGAGGAGGATGGGTACAGACGTTAGCTCAGGGCCGGTCTTCCTCAGCAAAAAGAGGAAGATTGGTGGTAGTTAGCTCAGGGCTAATCTTCCTCAAAAAAAAAAAAAAGAGCTAAAGGGATAAATATTTTGCCATGTGAAGTTTCTTTTTTGAATTTCTTATTTTTAAGAAATTGAATCCAACTTGATACAGTGAGATAAAATGAGAGGTTTTTTTATTTGCTTACAATATCTTTTCCTGGGGATATAAATGAGTGATTTGAGGGAGTTTTTAAAATGCAACCATATTTTGCTTCAAAGTTTGCAGCAATATATCTAGTCTTTTAGAAGTTTTATGTGTCTTACATTGTTGGAATAGATTTCTTTCCCATCTTTTCCTAAAGAAAGCCTTTCCAGGCAGTAAAAATAATTTAAAATGCTTAAGCGAACACTCATATCTGATATTTTCAAGTAATTTTGTGACAATCACAGTTGTAAACAAACCAGCAAAGAGAAATCTAATTAAAGGAAGTTTAGATTCAAAAAAGTAGTTAACTGCAAGTTGGCTTATTACTGTAATTAGTATAAGAGTTGATTAGCATAACACTTGGTTACGTCTCTATTCTAAGCTCCTAAGGGGCTAGGTTCACATCTTTTATATCTCCATTGTGCACCCTTGCCCCATCCCCATGTAATTAAGAATTCAGTAAAATTTACCAGCCAGTAGAACTCTGCCTATAAAACAAAGAAAAGGTAGCATTTTAGTACTCAGTCAGATTTTTCAGAGTTCTTGTCCTAGCCAGTAAAACTAACTGCATAATATTTGACAAGCATCACAACTAAGAATTTTTTAAATCTATGAAATAAGAGAGTTAGATTATATCCTTCTAAGTTCGCCCTCCCTAGTTTTTTATTTGGGAATCTTCATTTTATTATTTAACTATTTTTACATCTAGAGCTTTGAAAAGGGGTGAAATTTAGACTTTATGGTAGTACAAATCAAGTTCCTTGTTCAAAGTCCATAGATCCCTACAGATTATATTGTTTCATTGGAATTTTAAAATATTAAATTATTATTACAATATAACTGGGTCATTAACTGGGACTTGAAATCTTTTGTTTGGAAATAAATTGTTTTTAAGAAAAGATTTTAGCCTACCTAAAATGGTCTTTGTTACTTTCTACTATAAAATTGTAGTCAATATTTCTAGCATCTTGTTTACTTGACTGTTTAGCTTTAGGTTTTGGGGAATAGAACTGTTAGTGTCTGTCTGTAAAAAACCTCAAGCTAAGTAAAGATTCTTTAATTGTCTGTCTGCTGGAATTAGGTAGCATCACACTGGGCTACATTTTAGTTAAATATAAAGTTCAAATTCCAGTTTTGGGGGGCACTTCAGTTCTAAAGATTGTAAAACACAAATAAAAATGAATTCCTAAAGTGGAAGCTTTTGTGAGAAAGATGCTTTAAACTGTAAGCATTCTAGAAGTTCAGAAGGCTTTCTGCAGGCAGTACACATTATACAAATAAATCCAGTCCTATTCCAGGGAACCTCTGAAGCTCTGCTATTGCTTTGAAAGATTTTTTTTTTTCTTTTTAAATTTCTATGTCCAGAAATAGAGCAAGCTGTGGAAAAAAGCACTGGGGGAACTGATCTTGGAGCAGAGTGTGCCCAGTGCTAACTGTCTTCACCCCTCTACCTGAATTTTTCCTTTCACTTTGTCACAATCTGTGAAAGATTGATAAATTTTGATAAGCATCTTAAATAGAATATAAATAACTTTAACAACCAGTTATTTACATCAGTATGAATCATGTCAGCAGTGCAGCTTTTCTCAGAACACCTGAGATAACTATCCCAAAATGTTTGGATTAGGGAATATGAAGATCATTCTGCAATTTGGAGCACTTTGGGGAATAGGACAGCCTAGGGGGGATGCTAAAGTAGAAGAGTTAACAAAACCTGAGGAGACTGAAGAGGAAGTGCTAGGAGGTGTGAGGGAAGGACACAGAAAGGAAGAGGTAGCATCATGTATTTCAAATTTTTGCCCAGCACTCACTCTTCCCAAAAATAATAGAGTGGAAATATCTTCTGTCTCTTCTGTTGTAGTCTCTGACTTCCTACTGGTGGAATCCAGAGGTCAAGCTAGTACCATTTGGATTATAAGTAAAATGTCTTGTCAGGTCATTGGACTGCTGTGGACTAGGCTGAGGACCCCAACACTGTTCTGTGAACAGTACTGTCCAGTAGAAATATAATATATAACATACATGTGATTTAAAATGTTCTAGTAGCCACATTTTAAAAAGTAAAAAGACACAGGTAAGATTAAATTTAATATATTTAACCCACTGTATCCAGAACTTTATTACAATGTGTGGTCAATATGAGAATCATTAATGAGATAATTTACTTATTTTTTCCGTACCAAGTCTTCAAAATCTGGTGTGTATTTTATATTTATAGCATGTCTTGATTCAGACTAGTCACATTCTAAGTGTTCAGTAACCAACGGCTATCGTTTTTGGTTAGTGCAGCTCTAGAACATAGTTTTAGAATGAAAATGTGTCCTAGCGTCTAGCCTATCCCAGGACGAAATTTGGAACACACTCTGAAAGCTCATTTGACCTCTCTGAGCCTTGGTTTCCCCTTCTGTAAAAGTAGGGAGTTGGACTAGGTGAGCTTTAAGATTCTTCCAGTTCCAACATTATTTGTGTCTAGAGAAATGAACTAATGGCCTTTATGGTGTTTTTATCAACAATATCCCACAGAATTTCTCCTTTTACAATTAAGCTGTCATTGATGAGATTCAATTAAGAATTTTATTTGTTTGAGCATAAGCTTGTAAGTGGTAAAGCTAGGATTCAAACCCAGGTCTGTCTTTATCACAAAGCTTGTGTTCTCTCCACTATGCTGTATTGCCTCCCTTTCAGCCCCAGGAATTTTCACGGTGCCAAGATAGGAGATAAAATATTGAGATGAATCACATTTCAGTAAGCAGCAGCCTTATAATTAAATACTGATAGCCCTATATTGTGTTTACTAATTATCAGGAGATAGAGAGTTTAATGTTTCTTTTCCTCACATTCTTTTTCTGGACTATCAAACTTTGTGTTAATGTTACTGGTTTCATACTCTTCTTTGACCAGTCCCATTGCCTGTCCCTTCTCCTTGACTTCCATGATAGTTTACAGTGGGGAGAGCCAGAAAATAGCATTGGGGTAAAAGAAACAAATTGATTGTGCAGTCCTTTGACGGTAAGATCAAGAAGACTGATAGTCTCAGGATGAAGTTTGCAGTAGGGCTTTGACTCAACGGTGATTGAGGAGGAAAGAGGCTCTTCCGCATCTATGTATTTTACCTAATTCCCAAGGTAAAGACAGTCTTCTTTAAAAAAAAGAGGTTGCCAACTAGTGACCTGTGTGGCCTGCAGGCCAAAGGTGTGTTTTCACATAGTATTTTCCCCTTTTTGGCAAAGGAGTAAACCTTTAAAAATTGGGAGATTTCACAGTAAATTATAGCTTTCTTATTTCTTTTGAAAAATGAGATCTAACAACACTGGGCCCACATCTTTCGTGGAGATGACCAGCTGCTGCCTCCCTGAGCTGGGGTATGGGATATGCCATTTGCCCCTACCCTCAATCATCCTGTATTCTCCCACTGCTCTCATTTTGCATTTCCTGCCTCGGCCTGTGGGTGTTTGAATTTATGATCCCTATTTTAAAGTGATAGAATCAACAGAATTCTAACTTATTTGCCTATACTTACTGTTCTGTGGACAGTCACTTTAAAACTAATGAAGAGATATTACAGTGTGTTAAATCATGTATTTAAGCAATTCCTAGGTAGTGTTTAGAATGGTCACAAATCCTTCTCAAAGGAAGGGGAATACATATTTGTCAAGGACCTCGTATTATACTTTATAGTGTGATATCTTATTTAACCAATCATAACTCCAAGTGGTAGGTAGTATTATCATTTTATGTATTAGGAAAGTGAGGCCAAAGTCACACAGCTAGTAAGGGGTACAGCTGGATTCAGATCCCACTGAGTCTTTTTCCAAAGCTCCTGTTCTTTCCACTATAATGTATTGCCTCTCTCTCGCTCCCAGGAATTGTTTGCAGTGCCTAGTTTGTATACTTGGCCTCCAACATATATACTCCCAGTTTACAGTCAGGGAAAGCATTTCCATCCTAACATGCCTTGCCATTTTTATGTTATATTAGAAAAGTTGACAAGCGCTAGATAGATAGTTCCTTTGCTTTTACTTAGTTGCTCATGCTGCTTGACAGTCGATAAAGGAATCAATACGGTATTCTGCACTATCTCTAGTAGCAAAGGAGAACGTTCTTTTTCTTTGATACTGTCCCGGACCCATTGCTTCTGCTGGACATACAGTCTCTTCTAAGTGGTGATAGAAGCATCTATTAAATGTTTTATTTTTTCATTCGGAAAGCATTTATATTATACACCTCTAATCAAAGATCCTGGGAGAAATTCCAAAGGACAGTATATCTGCCTTTGCGAATTTATATTCTTAAAAAAACAAAAACAACTAGGGGCCAGCCCCGTGGCATAGTGGTTAAGTTTGGCATGCTCCGCTTCGGCGGCCCAGGTTCATGAGTCAGATCCCAGACACAGACCTACACCACTCGTCAGCCATGCTGTGGCACTAACCCACATATAAAGTAGAGGACGATTGGCACAGGTGTTAGCTCAGGACTAACCTTCCTCTGCTAGGGGTGTGGGTGGGGGGACCCAACTAGAGGGAAAATTGTGTAACAAATTGACATCTATAAGAAAGTAAACTATATAAAAAAGGGACAAGGAGATACAGATAAAGATTGCAGAAGGGAAATAGTTGCAGCTGGTAATCATTTAGTTGTCATCAAAGTCCAGCTATGTTAAAAATCATCAGGAAGCAGAGCCCACTCTTAGATTCAGAAGTAATACAGATGTCAGGTAGTGTTAAAACCATGGTGTGGGAGGTCTTAGCCTCTTCTTAGAGCAAACCCTGAGGCCAAGCACACTGTGAATAATAATAATACAAATAACTTGAACTTCTCACCCATAATAACAAGCACAATTTTTTAATCAGACTTTAAAGAAATACCTGCAGATATTCAGTGAGTAATTTATCTTTCCTCCTCTTCCATGGTTTGCATCATATCAATTAGTCAGTTACTATGTACTCTTCTTAGTAATTAGTCATTATTAGTGGTCCTAAGGTTGTATCAGCTTCTGGTTGATGACCACATTTTCAGTCTGTTTCTAATGCTATTTTCATATCATACCAGACAAGTTGGCAAGTGCTAGACATTTCTTATGCTTTAGTACTCAGTCTCTCACTTTCTCCTTCCCTTTTAGGTTCTTTTGTAATCATTTCACAATCACCATCAACATTTATTAAGCCTATCTGTATGTAGGTCATTGGGAGGCTGGGATCAAGATTGGGTGTTTTTGTTTTTTAAAGGCATAAGAAACAATCTCATCTAAGTGAAGTATTGTTTCCTTTTGTAAAAAGTGTACCACAAATATTGATTCTAGACTTGTCTTTTTAAGATTTTTAGATTTAAACTATTGCAGAACTTATAGACGTTATTGCTTTATGTAAATAAAAGATATTTTGGAACCTATGCTGTTAATTAGAAAACTGTTTCCCAGCACTGTCTTAAAAATGTTAGTGTGTTATTGTTGAATTCATTGTTTAGACTCAACGCTGATTTATAGGCACAGTTGTGAAGTGACGGAAGTTGGTCCTCTTTCCCTCCCAGCTCTACTCACTGCCGTGTGTAGTAGAACTCTCAGTCTCTCTCCCCGTCCTGACTTACAAGGGTGTTTGACTCCTCTCCTTGTGGTGTATTCTGAGGCCATGTTTTTTGTATGTCATTAAGCATCAGTAGGATGATCAAGTAGTGTGGTAGGCATGGTTGTTGTCTACTCTGATAATCTCCTCTTTTCAACTGTCACAGAAATTTCCATCATAAAATTTTCTTTTGCATTTTTCAGCTTTGACTTTCCTGGCCTTCTTGTTGAAATATGGCAACTTAAACAGATAAATTATATTCTAATTATGAAAATAGTTATTCTCATTTAAGGAAATGAACAATAGTTTTTTCCCACAATGTTTTGGACTAGGTCTTTGTACAGAAACAATTATATATACCGAGAATAAAGCTCTGAAGTAGCTATCTTTTGTCTTGTTTTTATTGTATCACGTAATAATCCACTTTTCTATAATTATTCAGAAAATATGTCTGACTTAATTTTTGTCTTGTTTCAACAGAAGGAGAATATATTAAAATGTTTATGCGAGGTCGGCCAATTACAATGTTCATTCCTTCTGATGTTGACAACTATGATGACATCAGAACAGAACTGCCTCCTGAGAAGCTCAAACTGGAGTGGGTGTATCCTTCTCTGCTATGACAGCAAATTTGTTTGCTTTGCCTTGAGTTTAAAAAAAATTAGTTTACCTAACCTCTATCAAAATTTTCTTTCTACCAAAAAAGTAAATGTGATAAACATAACAACCACTTGAGAAAGTAAAGAGATGTCATCTCTAATCCTTTTGCTATTAAAAGCAAGTTTAAAACCACCAAAATTAGTATCTTTGGATAGGGCAAGCAGTATTCTGTGAACATCATGCAGGTACTTGTATGGTAGAAAAGGCGTCAAACTGGAATCAGAAGATTAGTGTTTGAGTCTTGGCTCTGCCACTTACTCCCAATGAGTCTTGCTTTCTTCACGTATGAAAAGAGGTTAATAACCCCTACCTCACCAAGCTGTTTTAAGAATTAAATAAGAAAACGTCAGTTAATCATTTTGTAACCTGTGAAATAATGTTGATTATGTTATTAAGACCCCAGATTAACAAAGTTGCTTCTAATTCCAGAATTAACTTTGTCACAGCCATGCTTTTAAAAAAAATGACTATATAAAACAGCTCTCCTAATTTCATTTAGAAATTCTCACTTCTCTTAGAACATTGAAGAAGAAAGGAGCTAATAGTTTGAACTCTGCCTTCTGTTTCCACTCTCCTATGCCCTCTTCCCCCACCCCTTGAATCATTCCCTCCTTTCTGCAGAAGTTAGCTTGGGAAAACTCACCAATCCTGTAATTCTGTAGAACTTTTTAACAGACACTTTGCCTACCAAACTCTGTCTGGCTCTCTCTTACTCATCATTTAGGTCAAGCATAAATGTCACTTTCTCAAATAGCCCTTCTTCTGATCCCTTTCTTGTCTCTCTGTTTAAATTAGATCTTTCTTTTATGCTTTCTCCTACCATCCTTTTATTTTTCTTTCCACAACTTCTAATGATATATTTGGTATTTATTTTTGTCATCTTTGCCAGAGCATAAGCTCCAGGGACACAGGCCCCACATTTGTTTTGTTCAGAACTATGTGTTCAGCTCTGTGCCTGACACATATTAGGAACTCAGTATGTTTTTGTCTGGTGAATGAGGAAACTAAGATTTAAGCTCATAAAAGACTCAGGGTTCCCCATGAGATAATGGCAGGATTTGAGTTCTCTAGTTCCAGTCAGTCCTTTTTTCATTATACCTTCCTGATTCCTTTAAGAAGCCATGAAAAAATTGTTAATTTAACACCTTGAAAATTATGTTTATTAAAAACCTTGACTCTTTCTTTAAGATATGGTTATCGAGGAAAGGACTGTCGAGCTAATGTTTACCTTCTTCCTACTGGGGAAATAGTTTATTTCATAGCATCAGTAGTAGTACTATTTAATTACGAGGAGAGAACTCAACGACACTACCTGGGTCATACAGACTGTGTGAAATGGTTGGTATCATTTAACATTTGTTCTTTTTTTGATTTCATGCTCTCTTTTTTTTTTTATTTGGGTTTTATTGGAAGTGATTTCTTGTGGAGTGCTCAGAACTTAAGGATATTATGGGCATTCTGTAGAATATATTCTAAAAAGAAAAAAGGACTTACAGGCCTCAAATGGTTGGTGTGGTGTCAGCAGCATATTCCCTGTAAATCTTGATTGGGACCTCTTCTTTCTCAGATCCTTTATGGTCCTTTTGTTCTGGCCTGTTGTATCAAATATATGTGGGCACACTGAACTTGTACAGATTCTGAGAGTAATTATTGGTTACTGAATATTTATTGAAGATTTATTCTCTGCAGATAAATTTTGAACTTCAGGCTTTTCTTTTTGGGAGAAAGAAATCATGGCTGAATAAGGATCATAAGTATCCTATAAGATGTCAAACTAAAGACGAGAACTTTTAAATGCTTCGGCATGTTTTACAGTTACTCAGTTTTGCTACTTCTTGGTTAAGTTTAATCATTTATTGCTTAAATTCATTATTTTCCAACATTTAAAAGCTTCTCTGTGTCTGTACTATTCTGGCAACTGTATCTTTATCTAGAAAAAAATTAATATATGACTATTAGAATATTATATAGATAGTGGTAAACTTTTAGAGATACTAAAATATTGCCTTTAACACTCAAAGAATAGTTTATGTACAAATTCTTTATTACAACATTGTTTGTGATAGGAAAGATTAGAAGTCTGTGTGTCCTTTAGTTGGGGACTAGTGAAGTTGTGGTGTGCCCATAGGTTACCATGCAGCTATAAAGAATGAGGAAGTTCTGTATGTATTAATATGGAAAGATGCCTAAGATATGCTCCTAAGTACAAAGAATAGGAAAATGTGTGCAGTGTTCTACCATTTGTGTAAAAAGGAGGTGGAAAGTAAATATGTGTCTTGGCTTCTACATATATAAAAATGTTCTAGAATTATTAATAAAAAGAAACTGATTACAGTGATTACCTGATTTGGGGTTGCAGGGTGTGGGATAGTAGAGAGGTAGATGAGATCTTAGCAGATGGGACAGGGTAGAAAGAGACTTTTCTCAGTGTGTCTTTTTATAGCTTTTGATACATGAACCATGCAAATGTATTACCTAATCCAGAAATTTTACTCTTTAAAATGTGTTTTAAAAGATCTGAATTAAATATGGCAACATGTTACTGTGCTGGATTTTTGGTTACTTTTAACGTAGTTGACCTCAATAAAGGACATAAACTATTTAAGTAAAAGGAAATAGAATTAAAGAAACATGTTGATAAACTCTAGCCTCCTTAGTAATTGAAGAAATTAAGACAAGATACTGTTTATACCAACTTATCAAGGCATTTTAAAAGATATAATTCTTAATTTTGGGAAGTTGTAGTAAAACTTTTAAACCTTTTATTTCTTATGACAATTTAAACTGATACTATTCTTCTGGAAAGTAATGAGCAATACATACTAAGAACAAAAAATTTGTGTTTCCAATTGAGCTTACCCCTTGGTTGCAAGATGTAGAAAGATTCTAGAAATGAACATGAAGATGTCTTTTTTAAAAATTTTGCTAGTCACTCATATGTTTATCATGATCAATTAGGGCATATATGCTGCACTGTTTTCAGTTTGTACTTAAAAGCTCCTTGCCCCAAATTTGACTTCATAAGAGTTTAGGATTAAGAACTAATTAAAAAGTTGGAGGCACTATGTGTGAAGGTATTCACTGCTATGTTCCTTTGTAGAAAAGCAGAAATTATAGAAGAGCTGTTAAATCAATAATATGCATAAGGATTATGTAGCAAAATGGAAAAATGCTTATATTTTAATAGATTAAAATTACACAATGAAATATTGCATCTTCACTATGATAAAATCATGTAAATATACCTATGTGCAGGAGTAGGGAGGAAATTGAACAAATGAAAACAGTTTAATTTGTTATCATGTCACAATTGTGAATAAATATTTTCTTCAAATTTAGTGTTCCATTAATTTGTTCAGTTTAAACAAGAAAGAAAAGGTACAGCTGAAAACTTGGAAAAGAAGTTTTTTAAATAATTGATTTTTATTTGATTTGCTGAAGAAAATAAAACAAAGTGATCACAGTAGGTTTTTTATGATTAAAAATGATTTGTTTGAAAACTGTTGATACTAAGGCATATTTCTGCTGTTTCACGTATCCTGTATATAAAATTGTTGTTAATACCAATTTTTAGCCTTGCTATACATCCTGACAAAATTAGGATTGCAACTGGACAGATAGCTGGAGTGGATAAAGATGGAAGGGTGAGTGGCACAGTTTTATGCATTCTGTACCTAGTGATATTGCTATTAAAATGGAATTGTTTGTAATTTTAACCACAGCTTACTTATTTTATTCTTTAAAAATTTACTAAGGGATTTCTAGTATAAGCAGGGGAAAAAATATTAGAATGTAAGAACGTTCCAAAAACCAAGAGAGAATCATACTACTTAAATATTTTTTTCTAAAAAATGTGTTCTCCCTAAGAAAACTATTTATTTGTAAAAATAGGAAGGCTGAGGAACTACTTACTTTTTAAAAAAAAAACAGAATAACTTAATGTTTGCCAGAAGGTACTGCAATTTCCCTAAATTGATGGACCTCTTGATTTTATATATGCCTAGAACTGATAAACACTTAAAAAATTTTAGTTACTCTTCAGTATTGTTAAATTGGCTTACATAACAAATTCCTTATTTGTAAGGGTCAACAGTAAATATTAATGATGACTGATTAACATATGTATGACTGTACTTATGACATTCTCTGGCTTCAGTTTCTTTAAAGAAAAGGAATGGGAGGGGTTATATTGGATGACTTCTAAGACCCCTTCCAGTTCCAAATTCTATTTAAGGACTGTTTGCTTTGTAATTTACTGGACTCTGATTTTTTTAAAAGTATTATTTTCCCAGGAATGAAGGTAATGCAAAAAGCAGGGTATCCAGAGCAAATTTGCCTGGCTTAGAATCCCAACTCCACCTTTCGATAGCTGTATAACTTTTGGCAAGTTATTTAAATCTCTGTATCTCAGTTTCCTCATATGTTAACTGGTGATTATAATAGTATATAGCTCATAGGATTAAATAAATTAATACATGTGATGTACTTGAGAATACTATATGGCACAGAGTAAATACTCAAATCATTACTACTATTATCACTGTCATTATGTCCTTATTTTCGTGGTATGAGAAGAAAATACCTGCTGAAGATTCTTTGGGGTCATGTCTAAATGTAGTAGCGATTTTTTTTTTCTTTGTGAAGAGGATTCACCCTGAGCTAATATCTGTTGCTAATCCTCCTCTTTTTTTTTTTTTTTTTTGAGAAAGATTAGCCCTGAGCTAACATCTGTGCCAGTCTTCCTCTACTTTTTTTCTTTTTTTCTTTTTAGGATTTTGTTCTTTGTTTTTCTCGTCAAACCTCTCTGGTACATAGTTGTGTGTTTTTAGTTGTGGGTCCTTCTAGTTGTGGCATGTGGGACGCTGCCTCAGCGTGGTTTGATGAGCAGTGCCATGTCCGCGCCCAGGATTCGAACTGACGAAACACTGGGCCGCCTGCAGCGGAGCGCGCGAACTTAACCACTCGGCCACGGGGCCAGCCCCCATCCCTATTGCTTTTTAAAGATGACAGACTCTCCTGTGTGGTAGTGGTATTTATTTGCATCCACTTGAATTCCAGTTGGTCATGCTATCTTGCATTTTTCCTCTTGTTTTTGCAGCCTCTGCAACCCCATGTCAGAGTGTGGGATTCAGTTAGTCTATCCACACTGCAAATTATTGGACTTGGAACTTTTGAGCGAGGAGTAGGATGCCTGGATTTTTCAAAAGCAGTAAGTTATTATTTTTAAAGAAGTAAACAGTTGTGCTAAGAAGTGGAAAAGAAGTTGAGCTCAATTTTGTGTATATGTGTTCATAGAAAGTGATAACTCTAAATTGAAAAATAAGATGTTAGCTATTGCTTAGCAGCGGCCAGCATTTTATCCTAAGTACTAAAGTACTTTGGTTTAGATAGGATCCAGGATATTATACTTATTTAAACTTAATTTTGTTCTGTCCTGAAATAGGATTCCAGTGTAGTAGGAGGAAATGGTAAAAGGAATACATACACAGCATAGTGCAATTGAAACAAGCAATAGCATGTGCTTTTGCTTCAGCTTGAATCATGGAGATCTATTTTATTTAGAAAATTCACACATATGAAACTTGGCCAATTCTGCATAAATATTGGCTTTTCTTGGTGTCTTGCTGGAGCAAAAGAAATAGACCTTTGTATTCACTAAAATCATGAATTATCTTAGTTCTGAATTGATAACAACATGAGTTTAAAATTCAGTGTCTAGCCATCTTATCTAAGCCTTGAGGGTTTATTCTGAGGGGAAAATAAAACAAGATGTTACTCATTTAAACATTCTCTTTATTCTTGAATTATGTGTAATTATTATAGGATATACAGAAGACCTCTTTTGCATTTTAGGATCCATAATTTTTAATTTCAGATATAAAGATCCGTCTGGGTTTTATTTGGCCTTGTTCATACTTTTAAAATATATTTATGTATTTGTATTATCTCTTCAGTTCCTAGCTATCAGTAGCTATATTTGGGATTATGGGAGTTTTGTGGGACATGGAGAACATTTTTAGGGCAGAAAGATACATTTGAGTGGATTTAGGAACTCTGCCAGCTTGAAGGCACTGAATGTCAAGGGGTCCAGTGAGTCATGAATTGGGAGAAAGGCATTTAAAAAAAGAGATAAGAGGACAGAAAGGAAATGCTTTTACTACCTTTTTCCCCTCTAACATCTTTCCACAGCAGAAACTGTCGTCATCTTGTTGATACCATGGTTACAGTGTTAAGACTGTCTTGGATTGCCTCATACTACAACATTTCCTAGTTTAGCTAATCATTCCAATACAGACTAAGAGAAAGATAAAGAGAAGAGAGTAAGCTCTGCCCTTCCTCAGTACCCTCCACTCTTCACCACAATATTTTTTTGTTCCATAGACATCGTAAGACATACACTACAAATACTACTAGAAAAAAGTAATTTTTTAATATCATCCATTGTCCTTTTTCTTAAGCTTGGAGACTTAAATTGTGTGACTGAAATGGTTTTGGGAAAACAGACAGAAAGAAGTTTAATTATGCTTTTATTTATCTTGTTTATTCATGTTAATGTATCTTGGGTATATTACGGAAAACTGAAATTGGCAATTAGGAAAATAGCAATTAATTTTAGCTTGTTCCATCAAACTGTCAAAATTTAGTCAGGAGCAAAGTTAGGAAATTATGTACATTTCATGCCTACCTCAAGGGAAAATACTTTAAATACAGTCAGCAAGAAGGAAGCATAAGATGCAGAAGGGGTTAGGGTATCCTCAAAATGAATTATTCGCTATCTCTGAATCATAGAATTGGCTAGATGGCAAGTGGAAATCAACCTAAGGAAAAAATTAAAAATAGAAGATATTTTTTAAAAAGAATCTTTATTATATTTCTGAAGAAAATACAGTTTTAGTACATAGCATATTCATTATGTTTCAAGGAATCATGAGTTTAAAGGATTTTGGATTAAGTTAAGTTAATGTTGGCAGTTTTAAAATACAGTGTTTATTCTTAGAAACTGAGCCTCATCTGAGAATTTTAAAATGCCTTTAATTGACTTTTCTTTAGGATTCAGGTATTCATTTATGTGTTATCGATGACTCCAATGAGCATATGCTTACTGTATGGGATTGGCAGAAAAAATCAAAAGGAGCAGAAATAAAGGTAAATCAAAAGATTTTTTAATTAAGTATAATCTTTTAGAACGCGTTATTTGTTTTGCAGATCCTTGGAAGTGTATTGAATATCCTTAAGTTGCAAGAGCACACCAACTGGCCAAATATATCAGATTTATTGACTTGTCATCATTCTTATGGTATTCTTAACATAAAGTGGTCAAGGGGCTGGCCCCGTGGCCAAGTGGTTAAGTTCGCGCACTCCACTTCAGGCGGCCCAGTGTTTCATTGGTTCGAATCCTGGGTGCGGACAAGGCACCGCTCATCAAACCACACTGAGGCAGTGTCCCACATGCCCCAACTAGAAGGACCCACAACGAAGAATATACAACTATGTACCGGGGGGCTTTGGGGAGATAAAGGAAAAAAATAAAATCTTTATTAAAAAAAAAAAAAAAGATAAAATGGTCAAGCAACTTCAACCAATTTCAGACAAATTGTGCTACTGAAATGCCGAAGGAGTTGGTTGTCTGATTTCAAAATTAAGACCAAATACTCGGCTTCTCTTCTTCTTCTTTAACAAAATATGTTATTTCATTCAATCTTTAAAGCTTTAAAAATCTAAAGGGGAGCTGACCCAGTGGTGTAGTGGTTAAGTTCACACACACTGCTTCAGCGGCCCAGGGTTCACAGGTTCAGATCCTGGGCGTGGACCTATACACTGCTCAAGCTGTGCTGTGGCGGCGGCTCACATACAAAATAGAGGACGACTGGCACAGATGTTAGCCCATGGACCCTCTTCCTCAAGCAAAAAGAGGAATATTGGCACAGATGTTAGGACCAATCTTCCTCACACACAAAAAAATAAAATTCTAAAGGAATAATTCAACCTTAGGAATATTGCTGACATAACCAAAAAGCATATGTAATGATAAGTTTTTTGGTCTTACATATATCCGTGGGATTACTACATAAAATGCTACAACATTTATAATTGCTCTAGAGTAGTATTGATCCTCTTGTGTGGATCAGGCTATAACGTAAGAGAAGAAGGTAAGATTGGCAATGCAACTGCGTTCGTATGGGTCAGCAATGGCCTCCCTCTGAAAGGCTTTCAAAGGAAGTCAAAGTGACAGAATGACTAAAAAAAACCTATGACATATTTGCTGTACTCTTAAATAACATCACATTCCTCTTCAGTTGCTCTCTCTTAGCAGTTTTGTATAAGCTTCAAGCTTTCAGCTTGTTGGTTGAAAAGAGGTTATCTCTTAAAGTAGTGTAAATTGAGTTTTTAAAGGGAGTAGATTTAATTATATTTGAAGGGACCATAACGTATTAGGAAACCTCAAACTTTAAGAAACAGAAATGAAGATATAGATTGTCTTTTCAGCCATTATTCAGAGTAATTTAACATTGAAACATAGGGAAGTTATACCAAAGTGAAATATGTGAATTTTGATCATTTGTAGTAAAGACTACCAGATGAAGCCTTATGAAGTGGTTACTGGCCACTCCTTGATCTCCTTTCCAGGACCTTAAATGTTATTGTTCCTCAGAGTTATATCCCATATCCTCCACTGATATCTTATACCACTCCCATGGCCTTACTTACCCTCTGCTGTGTCCCACATCAGTTAACTCCAGTCCAGATATGTCTCACAGGTTTAAACCTATATTTCTTATTGCCTGCCAGGCATCTTTATTTGAATGTCCTATCCCACAAGTCAAGACCAACCTATCCAAATCTAGACTAGTCATCTTCCTTAGCCCCTAGTCAATTTTGCATCTCAGTGAATACACCACATTCCACCTGGGTGCCCAGGCTAGAAACTTGGGCATCATTCGTGACTCCTTTTCCCTCGCTTCTCACATCCAGTCAGTCAGCAAGTTCTCTAAACTCTGTATCCCAAATATCTGTATTACAATTCTTTCCAGTGCAAATGACTGCAAAACACTAAAGCTAACTTAAAGAGAATTTATTGATTAATGTTTAGGGAGGAGAAGAAAACCTCTGGTATTGGTCAGAGGAGAATTTCGCCTCAGGATTGACTTGATTCAGGGATTAGGTCACTGATCTCTGTCTTTCCTCTTCGCTTCTCGTTGTATGTTGACTTTAGTCTGTTCTGCTGTAGATGAGCACTAATTTTGCTTGTAGGTCACAAGGATTTGGGGAGGTGATACATAGCTTGTTAATTTATCTGTTTAAAATTTAGAAAGGCAACTTTAAAATCTTATTGACAGAAATTAAAACCTAAATAAGTGGAGGAATATACTATAATTATGGACCAGACACTGTTGAAAAGATGTTACTTCTTTGCATATTGATCTGTATGTTCACATGGTCAAATCCCAACATGATTGTTATAGCAGTTACAAGCTGAATATATGAAGGGGTAAGAATAGACAAAAATACGAAGGTCAATGAGGATGTAAAGTAACTGGAACTCTCATACACTGCTGCTGGGCATATGAATTGGTGTAGCCATTTTGAAAACCTTTTGACCTTACCTGCTAAAGTTGAATATATGCATATGCATACCCTTTGACCCATCCTGTTTCACTCTGCAGTATAAACCCAACAGAATTATATACATGTGTTAACCAAAAGACAAGTAATCAAAAATAATGGTAGCAAAAAAAGGGAAACTACTCAAATGCCCATCAGTAGGAGAATGGATAAATCAATAATGTAGTCATTCCATACAAAGGAATACTATACATCAGTTAGAATGAACAAATTACAGTATATGTACCAGCATGAAGAAGATCTCACAATTGAATGTTGATAAAATAAGCCAGGCACAAAGGAGTACATTCTGTATGATTCCATTTAAATAAAACAGACAAAGATAATCTATGCTGCTACAAATGAGGATCATGGTTACTTGAGCAGGGGGAGGAGACAGTGACTAGAAAAGGGATCTGAGGTGTTTCTAGGATGTTAGTAATGTTCTCTTTCTTGCTCTGTACAGATGGTGTACAGCGATGTGTTCAATTTGTGAAAATTTATTGAATTATATACTCAGGATTTGTGTACTTTTCTGTGTATATAGTATGTACATCAATAGAAAGTTAAAATATCCTATAAGGCTACACTCATACCCAAGGTGATTTAATGTCATAGGTTACTTCAGGTTATGTCTTGAATATCTTATCACTAGCACCATGGGTTTTTGTATACTGGGAATATTTATAGTTACAAATATTAAACCTTGATTAATCAGTTTGGCATAAGATTCAACTGTTAAGTAGTTTTGATTTTGTTCAAGTGAAAACTGAAGACTGTTCATTCAGTTTTTAAAAGACATCATCATCCTGGAAGAGAGATGACTAGTTTTTGCTTTGTTACTAACACATTATTTTTAAAATTTACTGAGACCTGCAAGGTATATACAATTCCATACTAATCATGTGGAGAATTACATAACAGGAAAAGATGCTGTCCTTTTCCTTCATCTTATAAGTTGAATTCTAGTTGAGGGGAAAAAGTATTCAGATTAGATTTCATTGTTTGGGTTTTATTTATGTGTCTATACAACATCCTCGAGCCCAAAGATTAGTAGTAAAAATGTAAAATTTTCAGAAATGTTGGAGCCATGGGAAAATTTAGGTAAATTCTTCCGTGTCGTTTAATTAATAGAAGAATATAAAATGTATTGTCTTTAACTCACTTTGTTCATAAGATAACCATCCTTACCATGTTGGTTTGCAATGAGGAAATGCTTCCATACACATATGAAGTTCTTTGCTAAGTTAAAAAAAAATGGGTATTAATAATCACCATACAGATAAACAACAGCTAACAATAAACAGCTTTACGAGCATCTATATTTCACCTTACTGTTAAGTTTGAGTAGGTGCTTTTACCACAAAACATCAACTTAGTAAAAATTCAATTATGATTTATTAAACATACAGAAATATACTGTTTTTAAAATATCCTCAGTTCAGTAATTTTAGTGAAAAGACTGTACTTGTAATTCTTTTTGTGACTTTCATGCCTGTTTTCTTCCTTTTTCACTCTAGTTGTTTGTAACCTAACTCCAGTCTTTTTGAGGGTTTTTTGAGGAAAGAGCATAAGAGCTCTTTGTTTTTTCCTTTCTATAGGAGTCAGTAGTGACCATTCTATATCTGCTTTTTGAGCCTTCAGCCTGAGGACAATTCTCCAAACCAGTAATATTTTCTTGAATGGACACTCAATACTTATAGTGCAAAGAAGGATAAGACTTTTTTTTTTTTTTTATCAAAATGGCAATGTCTTTAATACAGAATGTACCTTGCTCTTGCATTTGGTAGTTTTAGTGTGCTTTTCCCTGAATGTAAGAAAGTAAAGTAAGCTAAAACTGTAATTCATATAAATGTCTTCCTGGTGCAGTTATTATATATAAATAGCATAAAAGATAATATAATAGTATAAGGACATCAAATTTAAATCATTATTCTAAAAACCTATTATTAAAATTTCTCAGAAAAATCGATCTTGGAAGAAAAGACATTTCTTCAAAAGTATTTCTGTCAGTAGCTGTAATAGGTACTTGATGGAGATAAGGATATACATATATCTAAAGCTTTATTTCTCTTTCCACAGACAACAAATGAAGTTGTTTTGGCTGTGGAGTTCCATCCAACAGATGCAAATATCATAATAACGTGTGGTAAATCTCATGTTTTATTCTGGACCTGGAGTGGCAATTCACTAACAAGAAAACAGGGAATTTTTGGGGTAAGGATTGGAATGTTTTAAATTTATTATAAAACTCTAATTTTTCAATGTTAAGTAAGCAAAAAATCATCATGCCAAAGGGAAAACTGAAAATTCTCATTGTTTCATTGTAGAAATATGAAAAACCAAAATTTGTGCAGTGTTTAGCATTCTTGGGGAATGGAGATGTTCTTACTGGAGACTCAGGTGGAGTCATACTTATATGGAGCAAAACTACTGTAGAACCCACACCTGGGAAGGGGCCTAAAGGTACAGTATTCTCAGATTTAAGTCATTCCTTTTAATTTGCACATACTGCTATTGCAGTCACCTCTTACCCAGACCAGGAAAGAGAGAGCTGCAGTGGAACAATATGAGCACCAACGTACCTGTTGTTTTTAAGGTTCTTCATGATGATCTTTTGAAATTAAATTGTTTACCCAGCTATTTATTAAGCATACATAACCCTCATTTGACTATACTGAACCTTCCCTTCTAAGAGGTTAATGCAAAGTAATTGGAAAGAGATGACGTACATATATGTTAATTTAAACATTATGAAGATTAAGAGAGAAATCATCCTAATCTTCAGTGTTGTGAAGCCTTCACAGAAGAAATGGTATTTAAGCTAAGCCGTAATGAATATATAAGACTATAAAAGATATGGAACCTTGATCCCAGTTTAGAGAAACAGTTCAGGCAAAGGCAGAAGGATTGATATGAATGTGAGGCATTCAGGATAGTGTGAATAAATTCGTCATGTAAAAGTGTAAATAGAAACAAGCGATAGCAAACTTGAAGGAAAATAGTAGTGTTTTGTAATTCCTCTTACCAGTTTAAACTGTTAAACTAAGCCATTGAAAATTCAGGTAGGGATTAAAGATACAGATTTTCTGATTTATCCACAAGAATCTTTAAAACTGGTTGCGCTCACGATGGAAGAGAGAAGAGCTGTGAGGCCAAGGGTCCTTTATCTCACAGTTAGATGACCAGAAAAGAGCCTACTAGGCTTGCAGACATGAGATTTAAAAAGAAAGAACTCTTTCTTTAGCGCCCCTAAACCAAAGAGGAGAGAGTTTCTAGGAATATCTGCTATAGGGAGGTCAAGAAGACTAAGAACCAAGGAAAAACCATTAGTAGTTTCCAGTTTCAGTAGAACATTAAGGCCCTGGAAAAGCTAAGTATAGATTGGCCAGTTCCAAAATGGAGAATTTTGAGAATCCAAGTTGAAAATGGAAAGTAAACAGTTACTAAAGTCAGCCGGGTCTTTTTAAGGTTGCCTAAAACCTAAGTAAAATGGGAATTACCGATGGAAAGGGAGAGATTAAAAATCTTAGAGAGAGAGATGAGAATAGCTGAATTGGGCATAAGAGCAGACATTATCCTTGAAAAGAGCAATAGCCTAAATTTTATTCTGAGACTGGAACTTTAGGAGGCTGAGAGAGAGCTTTTGTGGGTAAGTTGTCAGGGTCATGCAGGATGACATTGGTCTCAGTAAAAGCAGCTGTTTAAAAACTTGTATTGCACAACCAGAAGGACCTAACTAGAATATACAACTATGTACCGGAGTTGGGGGCTTTGGGGAAAAGAAGAAGGAAAAAAAAATTGTAGTGAAGTTTTTATTTTTAATGGATAATATAAGAACAACAGTAATATAATAAAACATCACATAATCAGACTCCATTACTTCAGAATTCTTACTAGTTGAAATTGGAATCCAGCTGAAAACTTTGACTTGACTATGGATGTTGGATATATTATAATAAATGAATATTAAAACCAAAGGCATGTAAATTTAGAGGTATCATTTTCTAAACAATTAGTGATTAAAATTATCAACTTACAAAAGCATGTTTCTAAGGACCTTTTTTTTTTTTTAACAGTTGTTGATTATAACATAGTTATTTGTAATATAGAAAGCCCCAATTACTACATTTGTGGCACATTTCCTACCTGTCTCTTCTCTTTTTTTCCAACATAGCAACAGACTACAGGCTTCCCTCTCCCCTGGGCTGGGTCTGGAGGTATCTGTGAGGGCAGTATGTGTGGCTATGTGATAAAATGGGAGAGGGGAGAGAAAAAGAATAAGCTCATAGTTCAATCCCCTTCTTTTTCTCACTACAGCCCCTCTTCCCAGCCCCAATAGTGGGCCTTGGCATTCACTCAGCTTTACCTTAAATTGAGTTTCCTCAGACATAAAGATATATTTTATTCTTAAGTCCCATTTGTACCCAAATATATAGGTCTACTTTGTGCTTTTCTATGGTAGATGAAAAAATTAGAGGAAGGATATTGAAAATAGCCTCTTTAAAACCCCGTTTTTCCTTACTGTTTAAGAAAATAAAACTGAACAAGTGTCCAAACCATGTACTTCCTTCAAAGTAGAAGGTTATGAGAGAAAAATTAGTGACCTTGTTCTAAAATCAGTGCCTTGGGGGCAGAGAGAGACTATTAGCAGCAACAGGTGGTAGCAGTAGAAAGAAAACTAGCTAGACTAATCAGTCTCTGAGTTCCACAAAAAAAAAAATAGAGAGAAAGGAGGTGCTAGGGAACCGATCTGGGATTCCTGAGACAGTTCTCCTGAGGATTGGCAGAACAGCATGCCCTGGTTTGTTTTTTTGAGGAAGATTAGCCCTGAGCTAACTACTGCCAATCCTCCTCTTTTTGCTGAGGAAGACTGGCCCTGAGCTAACATCCATGCCCATCTTCTTCCACTTTATACGTGGGATGCCTACCACAGCATGGCTTTTGCCAAGCGGTGCCATGTCCGCCCCCGGGACCCAAACCAGCGAACCCCCAGACCGCCGAGAAGCGGAATGTGCGAACTTAACCTTTGTGCCACCGGGCCGGCCCCGCCCTGGTTTCTTATTTATCTGCCTCACCTCAAACACACTGAAACAACTCCTTCCCTTTGTCTCTCTGGAGTGTGCGTTGGACCATGGGAATCACCACAAGTGGCTTATGAAAAAAGAGAATCCTTGGTCCCCAGCTCAGAAGGAAAGAGCCAGTTTATATGCCTGTCTTTTCTCATAGACTTTCTAACACAATGTCTGGCATTTGGTACAAGCTGTTTGAAAATTGTTTGTTAAATATTTTATTAAGGAAATGACTTTAATCTTACCTTTGGGTGTCAGTGTTGGAATAAAAGATGAGTGGTGCTGATGAAAGCACAATTTTCACTGAAATGTGGAATTTGTATTGTAAATGTCTTGTGATTGTGAAGATTTTCATACTATATTTTTTAGGCAATATACTAGATTAGTGTTTTCCATATCCATTCATCTGAATTTCTAAGTTTGACAGTTGAATTGAATTAGACATATTCAGAAGTTAAAAAGGATAATCCTTAAGTTGTATCCAATGACCCTGATCTCAGTCATTGGCCATGTATTCCTAGCCCCTTTCATTCAGTTTAGGTTCAGAATTTGCATATGAGAAGGATGGCAGTGGGTTGAGGATTCTTAAGAAAAAAGAAAATTAGGACAACAGTATTATCAACTACCTTTCCCTCTTAGCTCTCTTTTCTTTTTCCTGGGTACGTTTGTTCAGTATCAGAAATGCCAGGGAATAGCATTGTGTCTCAAACAGTGATTTAAATGGTTGACGTGTTATCCTCTGACACTGAGCAGTCTGGGTAGGAATGTACCCTTCATTAGCCTTAATGTGTGTTGAGGTGGCAGGCACAGAGAGGTTCATTGGTGGTGTTTATTTTGGTTTTTGTCTGAAAAACTTGCAGCTTAGCCTTTGTGCAAAGAAAATCTGCCGGTGCATGAACAGGAAACAGGAAGTCTAGTCTTGTAAACTGCTGGGCACATGGAATGGCCTGTGTTGTACTCGGCTACACGACTGACCCTATTATGGGCAAACTTGCCAAGAATTTTGTTTCTTCCTTTATGTTTGGGGTTTTCAGTTCTGTAAATATGGCTGGGAAGGATTTGGTGAGTGCTGTGAAATGTGTAAGTCCAGATCAGGGCAGATGCTCAAAGTTTCCATTTTTAAATTCTTGCCAAAAATTTCACTAGGTTGATCCAGTTTGCATATTCCCTAATATGACATTTCTGCACCTGTGGCAGTCTTATCAACCAAAATTTGAGTATACTGTGATGTCATGTCTGATAAAGGGACATTTTTTGGATGGCAGAAGTAAAACTTTGTAGCTTCCTTTTAGTCTGGTAAATAGACAAACCAAAACTGGATTTTATGCCTCATAAGCACTCTATATATTTTCTTCTTGCTTCCAAACCATTTTTTCTTTACCTTAAATGTAAATTCACAGGAATCTTCAAAGTAATTAGTATTTTCAATTTCTTTTTTTCCCTCAGTTTTATTGAGCTATAATTGACATATTGTACCATTTAAGGTGTACAACATAATCATTTGATATATGTATACATTGCAAAATGATTACCACAGCTCACATACTTATATTTTTTTTCTTGTGATGAGAACTTTTAAGATCTACTCTCTTAGCAACTTTCAAATATACAATACAGCATTGTTAGCTATAGTCACCATGCTGCGCATTAAATCCCCAGATCTTACTTATCTTGTAACTGGAAGTTTGTACCTTTTCACCACCTTTACCCATTTCCCTACCCCTCTCTGCCTCGAGCAACCACCAGTCTGTTCTGTATGTATGAGTTCATATATTTTAGATTTCACATGTAAGTGAGATCATGCAGTATTTGTCTTTCTCTGTCTGTTTCACTTAGCATAATGCCCTCTAGGTCCATCCATGTTTTTAACAAATGTCAGGATTTCCTTTTTTTTAATCCATTGTGTATATACACCACATTTTCTTTATCCATTCATTTGTCGGTAGACACTTAGGTTGTTTCAGTATTTTCTGTTTCTTATGTGGGTACAAGGTATTTGTTACTTCCTTCATATATGAAACAGTTCAAAATCTTTTATATGAAATAGTTCGTAATTTTTTAAGTGAGGGAGGGGAAGTTGAGAGTATCTGCAGCACCCCCTATTAAAATGTTATTCTTAAATCTTTGTCAAGTTCCTTTAAGAAACTAAGAAACACCACCATTTTATACCTGCTCTCCAAATAATCAACAAGGGCCCATTTTCCCAGTTGCTAAGAATATAATGTAAATTTCAGAGTCTCCCTGACATTTGATTCTATGGTTAAACAGGCACAGAAAGCCTTCCAAATGATCTTTATTTGGCAGTCAAGGTAAACTTGCTTTTTATGGAAACTTTGTTTCTGTTAGAGATGAGAAGAAAGGGGGAGATTTGCAATTAAGCTTGGATAGTACTTGGCCATGATTATTCCTGGAAGTACAGTAAGTTTTAAATTCAAGGATAATTATTTTTCATGGCAGGTATTTCAAACATTATTTGGCTTAAATTGGGATGTCGAAATACAGGCCCATGAGAAGGAAATCTTTGACTATAAATTTGTTTTATAGGTAAATACTATCTAAAGGGAGCTTTGGTAATTTGTTTAAATTTGAAGCACAGAAATTTTTTTACCTAAATTAGTGTTAGGTCCTCCTCAGGAGATAACTTTCCTGGTGGGAGGTCGAGAGTGGGAATGTCACAGAGTTGACCACTATAATAGACTATTTTTATTTTTTTTTGAAGATTTTATTTTTCGTTTTTCTCCCCAAAGCCCCCCGCTACATATTTGTGTATTTTTAGTTGTGGGTCTTTCTAGTTGTGGCATGTGGGACGCCGCCTCAGTGTGGCTTGACGAGCGGTGCTGTGTCCACACCCGGGATCCGAACCGGTGAAACCCTGGGCCGTCAAAGCAGAACGTGCACACTTAACCACTCGGCCCTAGAATATTTTTATTCTTGATGAAGCATTTGTTCTTCAGCTTTACTTTCTGTTTTCTAACATTCCATCATTCTAGGAACATCTTAAAATGTTTAACAAGGTGTTTGTCCTGTTTAGAAGTATGGTAGACTGAAATTAAAGATAGAAAAACTATATTTCATTTTCCTGCATTCTGACTGAAATCTGTGAAACTCCACACCTCTGTTTTTTGTAATTTTTTACATGGTACTTTCAAGCTATTCTTGTTAATTTAACCATGCTAGAGGAAATAAGCCCTTTGCTTCTTTTTTTTTTTTAAAGTACCCAAATAAAGCCAACAGTTCCCCCCAGAAAATTCACATCTCTCAAATGCCCTTTCTCTCTTGGTCACATCAAAGCCGTAATAGATAATGGCTTGCTATCCTACTGGACACAATTACGTTGTTCAATGTTTGAAATATTTTCAGGTGATGAATGTTGATGTGAGCTGAGGCAGTTGACCTGAATAGCAAGTTTGTTGGAGTTCTGCTCCCAGCTCTGCTGAATTGGGCAAGCGCTTTCCTTTCTCGTTGCCAAATATACCCATCTTAAGCATTTGTGCCACTAGCACCCTCACAGTGAGTAATTTTTAGAGTCAACGTTAGCATAATTTTTTTTAGGATACCAAAACCCTATAAATTTTAGTTAATTTTTGAAATATAATGGCAGCTCAAATAGAAAGATGAGTAAAAATGAACAATCTCAATAACAACTTTATTGAGATATAATTCACATACCATAAGATTCACCCTTTTAAAATGTACAAGTCAGTGGTTTTTAGTAGATTCACAGAGTTGTGCAACCATCACCACTATCTAACTTCAGAACGTTTTCAACACCCCAAAAAGAAACACTGCCCATTTAGCAGTCACTTCCCAGTCCTCCTTCCCCTCAGCCTCTAGCAACCATTTGTCTGCTTTTGGTTTTTATGGATTTGCCTGTTTTGGACATTTCATATAAATGGAATTATACAATATGTGGTCTTCTGTGACTGATTTTTTTCACTCGAACCTTAATGTTTTCAGAGTTCATCCATGTTGCAGCATGTATCCATACCTCATTCCTTTTTATGGCTGAATAATATTCCATGCTGTAGATATACCACATTTTTTTAATCCATTCATCAGTTAATGAATCATTTTAGAAAATGAACAGTTTTCTTCCAGTTTTATTGAGCTATAATTGACATCTAATATTGTGTGAGTTTAAGGTGTATAGCATAATGATTTGATATATGTATATATTGCAAAATGATTACCACAGTAAGTTTAGTTAACATCTATCACTTCACATAGTTACAAATTTTTCTCTTGTGATGAGAATTTGTAAGATCTACTATCTTTGCAACTTTCAGATATACAATATGGTATTGTTAATTATAGTCACCATGCTGTGCATTAAATTCCAACGACTTATTTATGTTATAACTGAGAGTTTGTACCTTTTGAACTCATTCACCCATTTCCTCCACTGAATTATTTTTAAATTTGTAATATTTTTCATTTTTCCAAGGGATCTAAGGTCTATTTATTGACTGACTTTGGCCATATTTAAACAAGGTTCTACCTTCCCATTTTGAACCTGGTAACTAACTCTGCAAGATATCATCTTCCAGAAAGTTTTACTCTTGTCTGCCAGCCTCACTAGCCAGATAAAGAGCTTCTTTGAGTAAGGCATAATGAATACCAAAGAAAAAGGTTTGAGTACTAAAATCTTATTCTCACTCGTAAGAAAGAGGATCTGATTCTTTATATATATATATATATATATATATATGTCTTTCTTTTTTTCTTTTAATCTGCACATGGACTTTACTTAAAATTATTTTTTATGTACCTGCCTTGTCCCTTCCTGGGTACTTGTGAAGTGCTCTGAGCATACAAGAAAGCTGTTTTGTCATTCAACCATCACATTGGGTATAGCCAGACCAGTTTTTAAAATACTAAAATACGTCTCTGGTTGGTCAAAAGCCACTGTTCCAAGCTGCCAGTGCCCACTTCTGCCCCACTAGCTTCCCCAGTCCCTCATATCTCAGCAAATACAGGCAGTAATCCTTGGCAGAGGAGAAGGCCTCCAGGTCAAAGTGGTTGTTAAATGTTATGACTGTTACTCAGCAGCAAATGAAGGCTTTTTTGCAAACTTGAACATGGAGTGAAGAGGCTTGAGTTCTAATCACAGCTTTGTAACTAGCTAACTGTGTGGTGCTGGTTAAGCCACTTCCATACCTCTGTGTCCTCAGCTCTAAAATCAGAAGAGTAATACCTGCCCTAAATACCATATAAGATGATTATTAAGGGCTGGTGAAGTTCTGAGGCTAATGTATCCTCTGTTGTCTGTGGAATTATCACTACTTTAGCTTGCTTTTTTGTAAGAATCTATTTTGAAATATTTTCAGGGTAACTAAATATTGACATAAATGCGAAGGATTGTATTAGCCTTGCAGAAGACTTGCTGAAAATAGGTTTTTGCTTGTTGAGTCATAGGAACTTTTGATTATTCACTCTATGGTTCTGCTAAAGTTTTCTTCCAAAAGACACTAAAGTCTGATGGAAAATGTTATCACTAGTATTTTTATTTTTCCCTTGTCATATTAGGTGTTTATCAGATCAGCAAACAAATCAAAGCTCATGATGGCAGTGTGTTCACACTTTGTCAGATGAGAAATGGGATGTTATTAACTGGAGGAGGGAAAGACAGAAAAATAATTCTGTGGGATCATGATCTGAATCCTGAAAGAGAAATAGAGGTAAGGATGGAAATGCACCATAAAAATTTAAAAATATTAAACCCTCTAAACTCATGTCGTTTGTCCCACATTAAGATAACATACTTTTCTGGGAAATTGGTGCACGTTCTTCTCATTTCATTCCCTCAAGGAAAAAAGGACCTTCGTTAAACAAAATAATTTGAAAGAATAAAAAAAGATTGGGGAGAGTAATTAACTTCCTTGTTTACTTCTGAGATTATTTCTTAGTGATCCAAAAATATAGCCATGCAAACTTAAAATTCAACAAACATTCATCAAATACTGTATCAAAATCCAAGGTATACAAAATGACCAGTTTAATTTTAAAAATTGAAAATAATCTTTTAAACAGTGGGCTTAATATTGCTAATGATCTATGTACATGTCTGCTTCGTGGCGTGAATCAAGTGTATCCATAAAACCTGACAGGTGTAATGTGCTCAGTGAAAGTTTGCTGATTGAATTGAGGTGTCAGGAAGTGAAATGATTACGAATAGTTAGATCAATGATTCTCAAAACAAGGGCAAATCTCATGGAGTTTAATATTGCTTCTATTTCTTGGTGACTTAAATTTAGAATTTATGTTCACTGTTTTCTACACATAACATGCTCTCCAGACAAAATCTTCTCTAAAAAAGAGGATCCTGATAGTACTGCTCTTGGGTTTTATTTCCAGGAAGATAGATAAGAAAGAGTGGCTTTATCACATCCTTAAGTTCGTAGTGGAAATGCCACTTCTTTTACCATTTATTTTCTTCACAGATAAAACTGATATCCTTTGTAATCAAAACCTACACCATCTAGTTCATTCTTCCTTTTGCCATTTCTAACAAATTTAGGTTACTTTTAAAATTCAGTTCTTTGTGCTTTTAGGAGTCATTTTGGATCCTACTTCATAAGAAAGAACAGCATTATTTCAGAAAGAGTCATTGTTTGGGCTTATTAAATTATTAATATAACATTCACTGAGAGTATACCATGTAGTGCATTAAGTAAGATTGATCTTCCAAGGAGTCCTCTTAATGGCACTTAACACTTTACAATATATTGCTTTTTAGTTGCAAGGAAATTTCCCATGTACTATTCTTACATTTTGATCCTTATAATAATCAGTAGTAGGAAGGGCATGTAGTAGTATTATCCCCATGTTACAGATAAAGACATTTGTCTTAGGTTGAATGACTTACCCAAAATAACATAGCTAGTAAATAACAAAACCAGACTACATTCTTCACGTGATCTAATAGAATTCATTCCTTTTTCCCCTACTCCTAGCCCTTAACTCTTGAAATCATAAAATATAGATTTAAAATTGCCTGAAGCAAAGAATGTTGATAATAATTCATTATAACTTGTGTGTCATAAAATGTAATTATCTGAACAAATAAATTGTTATTAGCGTAGGATTACCGTATTACTTTCAAATTTGGAGTTCTGTTGTTTATTACCCCGTAATCACTTACAGCTATAAATGCAGTTTTCAGGTAGTAATTAATGTATGTTAGTATGTGTATGGTGACTTTACAAATTTGTTTTTTAGGTTCCTGATCAGTATGGAACAATCAGAGCTGTAGCAGAGGGAAAAGGAGATCAATTTTTAGTAGGCACATCACGAAATTTTATTTTACGAGGAACATTTAATGATGGCTTCCAAATAGAAGTACAGGTAAGCAATATGGTTTGTTTTGCTGAGGGAGATTGGCCATGAGCTAACATCCATGCCAGTCTTCCTCTATTTTTCAGTATGTGGGCCACTAACAGGGTAGTGTAGGTCCATGCCTGGGAACCAAATCCAGGCTGCTGAAGCAGAATGGGCTGAGTGTAACCACTAGGCCACTGGGGCTGGCCCTTAAGCTATATGGTTTTCACCATTAACTGAATTTTTTTTTTTTCTAATGAAGATTCGCCCTGAGCTAATATCTGTTGCAAATTTTCCTCTTTTTGCTTGAAGAAGATTCACCCTGAGCTAACATCTGTGCCAGTCTTCTTCTGTTTTGTCTGTGGGGCACCACCACAGCATGGCACCGAAGAGTGGTGTAGGTTCACATCCAGGAACCGAACCCAGGCTGGCAAAGCAGAGCGCACCAAACTTAACCACTAGGCCACAGGGCCAGCCCCCTTAACTGAATATTCTTGATGAGACTCTTTGTTTCTTAGAAAAATGGTTGTATTTTATTTTCAGGGTCATACAGATGAGCTTTGGGGTCTTGCCACACATCCTTTCAAAGATTTGCTCCTGACATGTGCTCAGGACAGACAGGTGTGCATGTGGAACTCAGTGGAACACAGGCTGGAATGGACAAGGCTTGTAGATGTAAGTAAAGCAAAATGTGATTATAATCTCCCCACAGAAACTCCCTAAACTGGCAGTTGGGAGTAGCAAAGGAAAAAGGACTCAGCATTGGTTAAAACCAAGTGTATTTACATAGTTTAGTAAAGAGGGTGCGGGGAGGGGAGACTGTTTACTCACAAAGTATAATATGAACCCACTCTAAAGAAGCAAGGTAGCAGGGCAAACTCTCAATTTTTCTGTCAGTTTTAGTAGTAAAAATCAAAAAAGATTTCACATATTTATGGAGCATCAATTGTTAGGGAAATGTTTGGGCCTCTGGTGGTGGTGCAGTTGGTTTCAGTAAGTGCTGCTCACTAACAGACTCTACTGTCTTCTTTTTGAGTTGGTCTCTTACTGTATTTTCTCCCTACTCCACCCAGATATCCACCTTTTCTAGCCCAAAAAATGTATGCACGTTCTTTGCAGACTCTGAAGAACTGTACAAATGTTTGTTAGTATCCTTATTATTGTTCCACTGCCTAGCCACGAGCTGGTTGTCCTTTCCCCTCACCACTCTGCCAGCATATCCCCTTCCTGCTCTGAAATTCCTTTTCCTCTCATGTCCATGTGGTGTTTCCCATTGGTTATAATAAAGTTGATTGGAATTCCATGTTTGTATGAAACATGTTATTTTCAAATATGTTTTTGCCACTATTCCCATAGATCTAGGGAGACTTTCTCGTGTACTCCCCAACAGCTGTCTGTCTCTCTTCTAGGAACCAGGACACTGTGCAGATTTTCATCCAAGTGGCACAGTGGTGGCCATAGGAACGCACTCAGGCAGGTAGGGTCTTTAAGGGAAATGTGAGCTGAGTAATCTGAAGTGGTGGGGTGTTTAACTGTTATTCAGGAATGTTCTCAATCTGATCTGGAGAATTATTCTTTTAAGTGGCACACTAATATGCTTGTTGCTCTTCTCTGTTTGTTTACTCATTCAGTGATTATTTATTGCGCACCTACCATTTGTCAGACAATTGTGGGCATTCAGGCTACATCCGAGTGCAAAACAAAATCCATGCCCTTGTGGAGCCCACATTTTAGTGTGTGGGTGCTGGAGGCAGAATGAAAAATAAACATTATTCTAATTAAGTTAGAAAATGTTGAGAGCCATGGGTGAGGGAGGGTTGAGCACAGGAAGAGGGATTGGCAGGGGGTGCAGTTGCAAAATGATAAATAGGGTGGTCAGGATAGGCTTCATTGAGAGCGTGATGAATCAGCAGACTTGACCCTCCCTTGTGAAATTTTCTCTGTTACCAGAAAATTTCTCTCCTTATTCTTTTAGGGAAGAGAATTGAAGCTGAAATAATGCAGTTGAGCTTTTATAAGTTATTTGTGCTATAGCTTTTGTCATCCTGTCTTTTTGAATGTTACACAGGTAGATAATAAAGGTATATTTCCTGAAATTGTCATTAATTGCTTGTATAGTGCCTTCCCAAGATTTTTGAGTAACATATATTTATTATCTGCATATTTTTAATTGGGTGCCTTCTATTGCCTCTACTAGTAAGTAGCCCTCATCACAAATAACTTAATTTCTTTTTTTTCTTAAAGATTGGCACCTGAGCTAACATCTGTTGCCAGTCTTCTTTTTTGTTGTTGTTTCTGTCATTTTCTCTCCAAAGCCCCCCAGTACATAGTTGTGTGTCTAGTTATAGGTCCTTCTGGTTCTGCTATGTGGGACACCACCTCAGCATGGCCTGATGAGCAGGTGCTGGGTCCAGCCCAGGATCCAACCCGGTGAAACCCTGGGCCACTGAAGTGGAGCGTGTGAACTTAACCACTCTGCCACATGGCAGCCCCTTAACTTATTTTTTAAAGAGGCAGAAGAAAAATATGAAGTCAATTTCTAAAAGTTAAACCCGTAGAAAATGTGGAATGCTGATTTCTAATGAGGTGAAACTATTGTAAATACACTTATGTAAATATTTTTGTTTATATGACAAATGTTTCAAATGAGCCAGTTCATTTAATCATTTAGAGGTTTTTTTTGTAGCAAGTTTTCCCTCTGGCTCTTGGATGCAAATTAACACCTCTGGAAACTCAAAGCATTCAAATTCCTTTTCATAAATAGTGCTACAAAATCTTTCAGAATCATGGAAAAACATGTCTTTAAAGTAAACCTTGAAATGTGGGTATGTAACTAGAGATGCTATTTGAGTGGTTCTGAAATAACTGAATTTTAGAATTAGGCTGCTTGGGAGAGTAATTGGTGATAACTTACAAATATAGGTGGCTTTATTATCTCGGGTTTCCCAAAAAAATACCTGTCAGTAATAGATTATTACTGAGACTTGCACTAAATAGACAGGCAAATGGCAGATCATTTTGTAGGATTTGGAGGAAATTATTTTCTGTTTTACTGAAAAAATTAGAGCACATAAGAAACAACCTGAGTTATAGTACTGGTTTGCAGAAAACGACAAAGGAGTTCACTTCAGATCTGTTTTTTGTGCAGCTGAAAAGATATCACAAATGCTAAAGTCAATGAAATAATAAGAGTAAGAGCCACCATTTATTCAGTATCTGATGACAGACCTTGTACTAAATTCTCTTTATTATTACTTTAAATCTTCACAAGAGCACAAGAAAATATTTATTAATATCTCCATTGCACAGACAGGAAACCAAGACCTGTAGAGTTTCAGTCACTTGTGATTGAGTCAAGATTTGAACTCGGGTTCTCTATGGCTCCCAAGCTTGTCTCTTTCCACTACTCCACCAGTACTTTTTGAGATGTCATTATGGTGTTTGTAGCATTACTTGAAAATATTGTAAGGAAAGTTTATCGCCGAAGGTTAAACCACTGGCTGACATATTTTAACAGCATTTATTGTGGTATATAACAAAGGAATTAAACACTGAGTGGAATGTAAGGGTTAGAGGTGTTTAAATCATTAAGATGCACCACTTGCTTGGATGGAGGAGTGTATGTGTGTATACAATATAGACACATGTATACAGAGCCCCAGTTTTTAAGGAAAAACTGATCTGATTTAAATTCACTGAAATTACTTTCTAACGTTTATGTGGCTGTGAGGTCATCATTAACAAGCTTAAAATGAAAAGTCACTTAATTTAAGTGACTTAAGCTAAATAAAGTTAAACCAGTTGGTTCCTCTGGGAGTTGTGACTAGAAAACACCATATAAATGAGAGTGATGTGATTACTAGATGAAAAGTGCTGGCAGTCAGTCCTTTGTGGTGTGGAGTTGGGCGTTATTTAGAATCTACAGGAGATGTAGTTATCAGTGTTCATTCTATACATAATTCCTGTCTTTAGTTTCACATCTGATTAGATTCTGTTGATTCTTAGAGAACTTTCTCATTTATTATTTTTTACACAGATCTGTGAATACCTGCCTATGATGTCTAAAACTGAAAATTCCTCAATGTAGCCATTCAGATTATTATCACTGACGCTAAGCTTGAAAAAAGTCACACTCAGGACAAGGAAGTTTTTTTTTTTTAACTATATGCAGTACGTGTCCAAATTGTCCATGATCCAGAAAAGGTGACTAGCAGAATGTTTAAAGATGTCTTCATGTCCATATCTAGAAATTTTCTACTTCTTATAATCAGGAAGTAAGCACAAGTGTGAATAAATTATCACAGTGATAAATAAAATTATCATTTTTTATCCTTTTTTTTTTTTGAGGAAGATTAGCTCTGAGCTAACTACTGCCAGTGCTCCTCTTTTTGCTGAGGAAGACTGGCCCTGAGCTAACATCCGTGCCCATCTTCTTCTACTTTATATGTGGTACGCCTACCACAGCATGGCATGCCAAGCGGTGCCATGTCCACACCCGGGATCTGAACCGGCGAACCCTGGACCGCCGAGAAGTGGAACGTACACACTTAACCGCTGTGCCACCAGGCTGGCCCCTAAAATTACATTTTGAAGAATGTATTACTAATATAATGTCTAAGGGAAAAAATTAAATGCATAGCCCTAAGTGGGCATAGTACTTTCTTAACATGCTAATCCTCACATAGTGCGGATTCTTTTTAACAGCTTTATTGAGATATAATCCATCCATTTAAAATACACAGTTCAGTAGTTTCTAGTAAGTTCACAGGGTTGTACAACCATCGTCACAAACTAATTTTAGAACATTTTCATTAATCCAAAAAGAAATCCTGTACCCATTAGCAGTCACTCCCCATTACCCTGCCCACCGCCTCCCAGCCTTAGGCAACTGATCTACCTTCTGTCTCTACTGTAGGTTTGCCTATTCTGGACATTTCATATAAATAGAATCATATAGTGTGTGATCTTTTGTGATTAGCTGCTTTCACTTAACATAATGTTTTCAAGGTTCCATGTTGTACAGCATATCTAAGTATTTCATTCCTTTTGTGGCCAAATAATATTCCTTTGTATACATATACCTGCTTCATCAGTTGATGGACGTGTGAGTGATTTCCACTTTTTGGCTACTATGAATAATGCTGCTGTGAACATTTATTCACAAGTTTTTATGTGGACATATGTTTTTGAATTCTGTTGCATATATACCAAGGAGTATACATGCTGCATCATGTGATAACTCTATGTTTAACATTTTGAGGAACTACCGAACTGTTTTCCACAACAGCTATGCCATTTTATATTCCACCAGCGAAGTATGAGGGTTCCACTTTCTCCACATCCTCACCAACACTTGTCATTGTCTGTATTTTGATAACAGCCATCCTAGTGGGTGTGAAGTGCTTTTTCATTGTGGTTTTGATTTGCATTTCTTTGATGGTGGTGATGTTGGGTATCTTTTTCATGTGCTTATTGGCCACTTGAATAGCATCTTTAGAGAAACGCTATTCAAGTCCTGTGCCCATCTTTGAATTGGTTTGTCGTTTTATTGTTGAGTTGTAAGAATTCTTTATATATTCTGGATAACAGTACCTTATCAATATATGATTCGCAAGTATTTTCTCTCATTCCAAGAGTTGTCTGTCACTTTCTTGATGGTAACATTTGTGGCACAAAAGTTTTAAATTTTTATATAATCCAGTTTATCTATTCTTTCTCATGTTTCTTGGTCATAAGGATTTAGTCCTATGTTTTCTTCTAAGAATTTTACAGTTTTAGCTCTTACCTTTAGGTCTCTGACTCATGAGTTAATCTTTGTATATAGTATAAGGTAGATATGCAACTTCATTCTTTTGCATGTGGATATCCAGTTGTTATAGCACCATTTGTTGAAAAGCCTGTTCTTTCCCCGATATTGACACCCTTGTCAAACAATTGACTGTAAATATATGGGTTGTCTGCCTGGGCTCTCAATTCTATTCCATTGATAGATATATATCCATCTTTATGCCAGTACCACACTGTCTTGATTATTGTTGCTTTGCATCAAGTTTTGATATTGAGAAATGTGAGCCCTCCAACTTTGTTCTTTCTCAAGGTTGTTTTGGCTATTCAGGATCCCTTGATGATCTTGTCAATTTCTACAAAGAAGCCAACTGGCATTTTGATAGGATTTCTTTCTTTCTTTCTTTTTTTTTTTGAGGAAGATTAGCCCTGAGCTAACTACTGCCAGTCCTCTTTTTTTCTTTTTGCTGAGGAAGCCTGGCCCTGAGCTAACATCCGTGCCCATCTTCCTCAACTTTACATGTGGGATGCCTACCACAGCATGGTGTGCCAAGCAGTGCCATGTCCGCACCTGGGATCCGAACCTGCAAACCCCAGGCCACTGAGAAGCGGAATGTGCGAACTTAACCACTGTACCACCAGGCCGGCCCCCGGATTTTTTTTCTTTATGAATCAATTTGGGGAATGTCACTATCTTACCAATGTTAAGTCTTCCAGTTTATAAATAGGAGATGTTCCATTTATTTAGATCTTCTTCAGTTTCTTCCAAAAGTGTTTTTAGTTTTGGGGGTACAGATTTGCACATTTGTTAAATTTATACCCAAGTTATTCATTCTCTTGATGTTATTTTAAATTAAATTGTTTTCTCAATTTCATTTTCAGAATATTAATAGCTAGTATATATAGATACAACTACTTTTTGTATATTGATCTTGTATCCTGCAACTTTGCTGAATTTATTTCTTAGTTCTAATAGTTTTTTTGGTAGATTCCTTAGGATTTTCTACATACAAGATGATGTAATCTGCAGATAAAAATAGTTTTCTTCCTTTCCAATCTGAATGCTTATTCTTTTTCTTGCCTAATTGCCCTGACCAGAACCTCTAGTATGATACTGAATGGAAATGGTGAGAGTGGTCATCCTTATCTTGTTCTCTATCTTGCAGAGAAAGCATTCAGCCTTTTACCATTAAGTATAATGTTAGTTCTGAGTTTTTCGTTGATGCCCTTTGTCATGTTGAAGAATTTTCCTCCTATTCTTAGTTTGTTGAGAATTTTTAATCATGAAAGGGCGATGGATTTTATCGGATGCCTTTTCTGATCTATGGAGATAACATGGTTTTTGTCCTTTATTAATATGGAGTAGTATGTTAATTGATTTTCGTATGTTAAATCAACCTTGTGTTCTTGAGATAAATCTTACCTGGTCATGGTTTATATTCTTTTTATATGTTGCTGGATTCAGTTTGTTACTATTTTGTTGAAGATTTTTGCATCTATATTCATAAGGGACATTGGTTTATAGTTGTCTTGTGATGCCTTTGTCTGGTTTTGGTATCAGGGTAATAATGGCACTAAGGACTTTAATACAGCTGATATCTCCAAAACTGAAATGAAGATTTAAAGCATAAAATGGATACAAATTAGTATATATTAGTAATTTTTAATCAGTTAATCAAATTTTTACTCATTACCAAAATCTTAGATTTATTGGACCAATGACTATAAAACATTCAGTTAATAAATTATACTTAGGCATATCACACATGATTTTCAAATATAACATTCTCTCATTTTTAAAAATTTAGGTTTCTTGTTGGGATTTAAAGTTCTTCATAAAGCTCACAATATATGTGAACCTGAAGCGTTAGGAATTTGAAAGTTGTAATCTCTGAATTATTGGTAAAAATACATTCTACTTGATTTTCCCAGGATGCCAATTAATCATCCTTCCCCATCCTGTTTTTTTAAACAAGTTTCTGAAAAGGCACTTAATCTTTATACCACTTCTAGACCTCAGAGAAACCACAGATATATTTACCATCCCATCAGGATATCAAGTCTATATCAGCTCAGAGGAAATTCTCCAAGCAGTTTACACAAAACTTTACTCTGGTCTTGGTTGGACCCAGTCCAATGTTCAAGCCAACATACAGTATTTAAGGAAGGAGTTTTTGCCACACTAATTTTATAGGCTGGTAAATGGAGGTGACACACCCAGAATTAGAGAAATCGGTAGACTTGAAGTGATGATAGGGAGAGTAAAAAGCATAGGTTAAAACTGGAAATTGTTTCAAAGAAAAATCCGTAGAATTGAGTCAGGATATAGAACATACTAGATATAACATATAGGGATGAAAAGAGAGTGGGCAGACTGAGAGAGCTAACTTCAAAGAAGACCCCAGAGTTTCTGGTCTACGGTGATAGTGACAGCTTTGACAAGGAAGCAAGCTGGGAAAATGAGCCTGGTGAGTGAGTAGGTAAAGAATTTAACTTAGTTTTTGACATGGAAACACAGAACACTAGACCTGGAGAGACTTAAGTGATCTGGCTCAACTCATAAGTTTTGATAGTGACTGTAACCTTGGCAAGCAGCCATGTAGCTAAAGTGCTCTCACCAAATTCTAGCCAGATAGTGTTGACTGTAAAGGTTCTGAGCATAAGAAATGCTCTTTCTGCTCAAAAGGGAGATGTCAAAGACATATTACCACAAGCTCAGACTTACTTCTTTCCATAATTAAAAGAGAAAAGTTCTAATTAGAAAAGAATAGCTTTTTCCCTGTGTGATTTGGTGTTACTTAACTTGGCCCGTGGGTACTCAGAGCTCATTTCCCAGGGTGCAAAGTGTCTTTGAACTCCATCAGCGTGAATCTGCCTGAGTTCTGCCTTGTTATAACTCCAGTTCTGAGTTACTCTTCAAATGTTTATTGAGCTCCTACAACTTGTAAAGCACTGTACTAGATGCAGTGAGTGGCACAAAGAAATATGAGACATGGTCCCTACTCGAAGTAGATTATAACCTAATTAGATAACACGTAAAAAGATAAAGAACATATCATATTGGTAGTTTAGTATTACTTGAATAAACAGGCAGTAATTCTTGGAGATCAACGGAGAAATTACTATGACCCTGAGTGGTCAGGGAATGCTTCACAGAGGAGGTGAAATTGGTCCTGCCTTGAAGGAGTTCTTGGATCTTGAAGAGGCAGTGGAGAGTTGGGAGCTCATATCAGCCAGGAGGAATGGATTGAGCAAATGTAGCAAATAGGAGCCAACTGGACTAGAACGTTCCTAAACAGTGGAATCCAAACTTGTTTAGCCTGGCCTTTAAAGCCCATTAAAAATATTTCCCTCACTTCTCCAGCCAGACTGGTCAAGTTGTTGTCCTTTATATACACCCAAGCCCTTTTTGTAATTTCTTATCAACTACTTTACACCTATTTATGTCCCACCTATCCTTGCCATATTTGATGTGATGAAATCCTAGACCACCCACATCCTCAGTGATCACTCGCTGCTCTGAAACTTCATAATCCTTATTACTTGTATAATTCACATTACTTTGAACTATTTACCACTTTATGAACTCATTCTGTCTCCCCAGTTAGATTATAAACTCCTATTCTGCCTCCTTTGCTGACTCTTTTCTTCTCTGAATCCCTAAATGCAAGTGTATCTTAAAGAGCACTCTCCATGGGATCACGCCCTCCCCTGGGGTGATACAGTGAAAAGCACAAGGGTCAGAAGCTCTGTCCTGGTTCTGCCACTAACTAGTTGGTTGATGACTGGTCAGGTGTTTTGACATCATAGGATTTCACTGTTCTTATTTGTAAAATGAGAGGGTAGAATTAGGCTTTTCTTCCTCGTGTTTTTGGCTTTACCTTTTTCTGATTGTAAAAGCCACATTCTTATTCTTATAAGTTAGAAGATCATAAAGAAGGAAGGGGTGGAGGGCAGTTACAAACCTGCCACCCAGAGTACACACTTTATATTATGATGAATATATTTTAACTCATAAACAGATATATATTCATTTAGGGAGTTAGAAGTATGGTACTTTCCAGCTCTAAAATCTTACAATTCTTTTTTGCTACTAAAGAAATCAACATATTGTCTTTTGAAAAAGTCATCAAGATAGAGGGTACTATGTTCTAGTACTTGACTTACAAGTCAGATTATTTTAAATATATGGCCAAAGATTTCCCATCTCTGATACTGAGCAATTACATTTAGGAAGATCCATTAATTAGGTCCTTTAGGTCTATAGAGCCCCATAATGGTTCCAGATTACCTCAAAGCAGAAACTTAGTTCTAATGTATTTACTCTAAGCCTGGAATAAGAATACAGTTCAACACACGGAAAACTTATTTCTAGAAAATTCCCTCTGCTAGAGGATTTGTTGTTCTCTCCATACCTTTGTTAGGGACACAGGTCCTGAGCCCAAAGTGTTTATTGAACGTAGAACATAATTCATGCAATGAAAAGGATGGGAGCTTTAAAATTATTGCTGGGGTCCATAAGGAAATCGTATGCTTTTAATAACAGAGTTATTTAATTAGTACTAAAAATTACCAAAAGTAGAATTATTCTCTGATAAGTAATTAAATAGAAAAAGTAGGCAGGGTTTTTTTTTTTTTTTTCCTTTTTTGATTGCTACCATCTCTAACCAGTAAATGACTCAGTTTTAGATTTCTACATGTTATACTAACAGACGTTCTGGATTTTTTATTACTTTTTAAGGGAGTTTCCAAAAGATAAAATTGTTTGCGATTTTCCTGGGAAGATTAAATACACTTGGAAAACAGTCTTAAAACAGTATCAGGGCTTCTCCAAAATGAAAATTGATAATTTTCAAATGCCTAAGAAAGTATAGTAAAGCTTCCATGAACTCATTAAAAACTTAAAACTTTATACCTACAGAGTGGCACTGTATCTCATTGTTCTTTAGGTGTGTCTGTTCAGCCTGAGTTGGAATATTTAGTTCCCTTACTCTGAAAAGGCACTTTACTTGGCATCAGCTTTGGCATTTCTTGGCTTAGAGAAGTTTCACAGTGGTAGCCATGAAAATTGATTAATGAATCACATTCTTAGAAGAAACCAGTGGTCTATGGGTACTGTCCACTTGCAATAAAGTATGTTTCTTATGTACCTTTCTAAGTGGAAATTATCAGTAAACATGCAGCATAGGGCTTCAGAGTGCCAGTTTCTTGCTGATTGACCTTTAAACTCAAGTATTCACAAATAGAAACTATTTCTCTTACCTGAGTAGAAGACAGAATTTATTAATTAGGTTAACCACCCAGAAGTTTCAACCCATAGCTCACAAGTTACTAAAATTCATTTATGAACATGTTTAATTAGAGAGGGATTCCAGTGATAGGTAAAGAGTTGGGATCTTTTAGTCTTTCATCTTCTACTTTGAATACATTAATGCATATTAAGCAACATCACTAAACATTCTTTTTTTAAAAAAATTCTTTCAAGCCCTTTCCTCTCTCCTAAATAATATTTCTTTTAATCTGAAGGGGAAATGGTCTCTTTCCAGATATTAGTTATAATGCTTCATAATTAAAAGGAACTGTCATTATGATTCCTGTTATTGGCTTATTTTAGTAGTGAAAGTTTTCCCATATGAATAATTAAAAACAAAACTTGCTGCTCTTGTTGTCTGATTCAGTTACATGAGATTAAGACAGTGTGTTTTTTTTCCTAGTCTTGTCCCATTCCCTCCCCCCACCCTAACCATTTCTTCCTGAATACTGCACTACTAGTAAGTAATTCTTGCTAAGTAAACTTTGCTTTTGTAAGGTTCACGACTTAATTTTGTAATGTTCAAGACTTAATTTATATTTGTTCACTTATTCATTCTACAAATATTTATTTAGTGCCTGATCTGAGCCAGGCACTGCTTAAGTCTGAACTCCTCCAACCAGCTATGCATGCTGTCTCTGACCTGCCCTCCTCTCACTTACTCAGCCTTTAGTCGTCTGGCCTTAGTTCCCAGTCTTTGCTTTGTACACCACATCTCACCATGCTCTTCTGAAGGACCATCCCTTCCTTCAAAATGCTCTTAGAAAGAGATCTGATAATTTATTATGTAGTTGAATTTAAGTCATTGTTTTACCTCTCAGTAGGCTTTTACATTTTGACTTTTCCTATAAATGTGAATGAAAAACTGTCTTTCAAAGAATTTAGAGCTTCCCTGTGGGAGTGTTGGAGGTATTGGAGAGGCAGAATGCTGCCTGCTAGTTCCCTTGAAATCACACCAAATGAATGGCCCCTTGCCTTTCCCTTCCGCCTTCATACTATTCATGTTTCTCAACACTTCCATAGCTGTTCAGCAGTCACTCCTCCTGCCTGAACTCCTTGTACTTATTTTCCTCACTGTTCAGTTGAACCCATAACCTGCATCCTCTCTAGAGGTTTTTCTCTCTCCGTCATCATTCATTTTCCTTCTGAGTTCCTCTGTTATACATAGTTACCATCACTGAGATTGGCCCTCAATTGTTCTTTGTTTCAGTGGGCTCATTTCTTTTTCCTCAGCTCTAGTGTAATCTTCAAGAACACTGATCCTGTCATCTTATTTTCTGTTTAGACAGTGCCTAGCAAAGAGACACAGTTGGCATTCAGTGAATACCTAAAGTGAAATGAGGACATGCCTTGGCCCATATAAGTATATTTATATTCTATCTAGCAACATTTTGCAAAATGAATTCATTGTTCATTAGAAGAAAGGAACATGTCATACTTAAGAGAATTATTAAAATTTCTTAAAATTAAAGAGAAAAAGCAATCTTTTTTTTTTCTATAAATGCTAAAAATATCTGAAGAAGATTTTGATTTTTACTTAACAGGTGGTTTGTTCTGGATGCAGAAACCAGAGATCTAGTTTCTATCCACACAGACGGGAACGAACAGCTCTCTGTGATGCGCTACTCAGTAGGTAGGCAGATTTACCCCCGATCCTGACATTCCCAGTATTTCTCTGTAATTGTGTCTTTTCACTTCCAGTAAAGCTGACTACTTTTTTCTCTACGCTCTAGCGTTGTTAAATATTGAATATGATTCCCCCAACATCAGATTAAATTCTGCTGCAGGAAACCGCAAAAGATCCGCTAAAGTTAAACAACATTCTAAATCATCAAGCAAACATAAATTTAAAACAAACTGTTACAACTGCATTTGCAATTGAAAGCAGAATACAGTGCAATCAAATCCCATTTTTTTGGAACTACACATACTTAGAATTTTGAATAGGTATTAGGTTGAATGTTGCAGCTATTTAGCAACCTTTTCTTTGTATATGAGAGAATATAAAATTATAGTAATATTCAAAAGACACAAGTTTTATAGGCCCTTCAAGTTTTTAAAAAGTTAATTATGTTGTTACTGGTTACACAGTAATGGCTGGTTTGTTAATTAGATAAAATACTTAGCAACTCATTATAAGAATTTGATAAATTTGTTTAGCCTTATTTGAATAATTCTTTGTATTTTATTCACAGTGTTAAGTTTCGTAAGATTCCAATTCCCTTTTTCCATTATTAATATGGTTTTGATTCACGTCATTCTTCCCTGGAGTTAGTGTGAGTGATATTTGCTTATATTCGAAAATATATTTCAGTAGTTGTTGGATTAGTGTGGGATCCAAAGGATCTTTTTGATTGCTTCTAAGTTGTTTCAAAGGAAGCACACAATACTATTCTCTGAGTTGTACAAGGAAGGAAAAGTATTTGTTTCAAGCTATAAGCCTGGCAAGAGTTACCTTGGAGCAGAAAAGGCTTTCTGTTTCAGTTTGGCTTTTTTTTGTGCTATAGTAACAAAAAACTACTGCAAATGTAGCAATTAAAATCCAAAGATCAAGTTAGTAGACTTTATTGACCATCTGTTACGTGGTAAGTACAATGGAGGAGACCATAAAAGAAGAGAGATGGTCCCTTCCCAAGAGAACCGCCCTATAGCTGGAGAGATCATATGTGCTCGGCTGAAATGAGCAATTGTGCACTCTGCTTGTTGTATGAATACTGTGTACTTAGACCCATAAAAGTAGGTTAACCTCCCTGGGGCCAGTTTGTAGCTAACTAGGAGATGAGGCTAGAGTGAGGGGAGAGTCCAAGGCCCCTATTAGAATCCAAGAAAGGATTGTGTGCTGGAGCAGAGGACCACTTGTTTTTCAAGTGTGCTTAGTAATGGAAAGATTCATTCATTAAACACCAAATAACAGTTAAACTGATGAGATTTAACAATATTTGTAAAATATCATTTGGTATAAGTCCAATAAAATAACAATAAATAAATCTATCAGTATATTTCTCTAGTCAACACTTTTTCCTGTTTCATTCTAGATGGCACCCTCCTGGCTGTAGGATCTCATGACAACTTTATTTACCTCTATGTAGTCTCAGAAAATGGAAGAAAATATAGCAGATATGGAAAGTGCACTGTAAGTAGTGAAGTAAAATAGGTTAAGTTGTAAAATTGTTGGAAAATGTTACTTCTGTTAAAAAGAGAGTTAAATATTTCCATTGATGTATCCATTGTTGTCTCTCCTTAGCTGTTTTAAACTTTAATCTCTCTCTTTGGAAACTAAGATTACCTGACAGCAGAATGTTGTAGTTCCTTGTGTACTCTAGAAAGGTTTCTCCTTTTGATGGGAGTTAATGTTTGTCTCCCTCTGACCAGTTTTAAGGCAGTTTCTTAACTTGAAGATATTTCCATAGGAAACTCTTAGGAAATAACACTTCTTGAAGATGGAGAGAGGCAGAAAGGAAAGGGTATTTCACTTTTAATCTCAATGTCCCATGATCCTGCCCATCCTGTGTCATCTCTCTACCACTAAAAATAAAATAACTTATATGGAGTTTTGCCTGCATTAAGAGAATTAACAGAAGCATAATTCCTTAAATTTGTTGCCCATTTCTGATTGATTAGGTTATCAGTGTAAGATGAAGATTCAGTTCAGTTCTGTAGGCATGCTGAGTGCTTACCTTATGGCAGGTGCTCTGCCAACTAGAGAAACGTTGTAGGCACCGGGAATATATGTAAGATTTGTTCCTTGTCCTCGAAAAGTGCACATTCAAGCTGAGGACATGACAAGAAAGGCAGGCAGTGTAGCACAGTGGTTAGGGGCACAGACATAGGGGAGGATTACCTGGATTTTAATTCTTGTTTCACCACTTAACAGGCTAGTGTGACCTTGGGCAAGTTACTTAAACCTTCTACTTCAGTTTTCTCTTCTGTAAAATGAGGATAATTGTAGTTTCTACTTCACTGGATTAAAACAAGTTAATGCATATGAAATGCTTGGGATAGTGCTTGGCACACAATAAGTACTTAGTGTTTGTTAAATGTGATTTTTGTAGAAAATGAGGTAGCTGGAGGTGTATGTTAGGAAATTAATGTGGGACTAGCAGATCACTTAGAGAATTGGTGGCACAGATCCTTTAACAGTCTTTATCACAAAATAGTTTTAGGGGAATAAATAAAAGAATTAGTTTTTAGAAGCATATACATAAGCAAAACCCAGACCATTTACTATTCAAAGAAAAGACTTGTTTATTTGCCCCTTTTTGGACATATTTTGTACCATATGCTAAAGCGAGCCCATAAAACTGGTGTACTAGCAACCTCAAAGTTTTAGAATTTGTCCAAAATGTTTCTGTTCACCTTGATAAAAATTATTTATCATTATCCATTAATTTATTTAAATCCATCTTTTAATCGATTTGTCATCTTAGTATTTGTGACATGGAATAGTATAATAGTGCCTCATTGTACAACATGATCAAATGAAATGTTTCACTGAAAGGAATTTTCAGATTACTTAAGTTTATTATCCTCCCAGGCACCAAATTTTTCTTATTTTTTACCTCAATTTTTTTAAAAAGTCCGTATCTTAATAAACAGAGTATACCAAATATAATTTAATCTTGTAGAATAATAAAGTTTTACAGGCATCATTGTAACACTTACTTAGGTCAGTCTTTGTTTTAGGGATGAAGAGACTGAGTTTCAGAGAAGATAAAAGACTTGTCCTTGGTCGCATTGTGCCATAGTGGCAGATCCAGGACCTGAACCCTGTTCTCCTAACTCTTAGTAGAGCAAACTTTCCAGGGTACGATAATGCCTCAGATTTTTCAACATATATATTATTGTACTCTGCTCTTACAGTACAACTGAGCCAGAAAGGAAACGGCAATGTGCGACGTTAGATAACGAGAATGACCTTGGAAGTGTTGAGAAATGGCAAGTTTATCAATTGCGTGAGACTTGGCCATCTTTAATTAGGCAGCTTTATCTTTAGAGCATTTGAAAGTATTATTTTGAGATAACCTTAGGAACTGTTAAAGTTTCTAGTACTATATGAGTCTATAATGAAAGGCTCAACTACTCTCCTTTTCTAATTACCTTCTGTTTTGTGTTTTGCTTCCAGCTGTCACTTCTCCTTGCTGTCTGCTTCTACCACCTGGTCTTATAGTCTCATGTAACTGCTTTTGTCTGTTTTCTGCTATGATATAGGATGGAAAAAACTGGGCTAATGCTGGCTATGCCGCTTACTAGTTCGCAATTTTAGGAAAGTTAATTAACTCCTCTGAGTCTTAATTTTATTATCTTAAAATTGAAGATTATAATAGCCCCTATTCTATAGGATTTTTGTGAAGAGTAGGTCTTTGTTAAAATGTGGAAACTGGAACTACTCTCAAGAGTTTCAAATACAAATGCTCTTTTCTGTTTTATTTCCCATATTTTCCTGTTACTAGACAACATTTAATTGACACTGTAGCTACAAAAGCATACTGGGCTTAGAACTTTAAGAAATGTCCCTGTAATATATTGTAACCATGAAGTTAGAGCCTGTCCCTTTTCATGGCATCACTTTATGTGGAAATGCCCATTAAGGAGATGACTGGTACCCAGGGACACAAAGGGGCACTTCTTGGTAGAAGGCAGCTGGCTGATGCATGAGTCCCTAATTGGTGTGCGTGATGAGGTGGTTACGGGCCAAAGCCTTACTCTCAGTCTTATAAGCTAAGAAACAGGACAAGATCCATTTTAGATAGACTTACATCATCCAAGTTCTCTGAAGCTGGTTTATAAAATATCACTTTACAACAAGAGCTGTAACTGGTAAGGGACTGAATCCTAGTTTCCTCTGGCCAACCAATTTTTCTCTCTACAAGCAAGCCTCAGGAAACCAGCTCACAATCAGCGTATACCAGTTTATTCATTTAAAGTAAGGTATACAAATGCCAAGGAACAGGACTTGAGCATCCTCCAGCCAGTACTTCCCTTTAGGCAAAAAAGTGCATGTGAAACCAGAGTATAATCCGAAGGTGAGCAAGCTTGGTGCCTACATCCACAGTAGGGCGGTAGCTGCCGCTGGAACTGGTCTTGGTTCAGGTTCTCTACCCTAGACATCAGGTCATTACTACCCACATTTGCCTTTTGACTCCTTTTTCTTGCTGACCACCCTACCTGCACTTCCATCTGAATAACTCTTTGGACAGATTCCTACATGCAGTCAGGTTGTACTCTAGACTTGCTGGCCTTGGAGCTTTTATGACTCTTACTTCTTTCCCTTTTTCTGCTTTGATCTGCTTTATGTTAATTCTAAAGTTTTCGTGGGGGACATCTACTGTAGTTTCCATAAACACACAAAACTTGCTCTTCCAGTCACTAAAACTTATTTCCATTTTCTACTGATGCCAAATATCTTTCTTCATCTTCCTGAAGTTTATCCTTATCCACTTAAAATTTCAGTGTTTAAAAAAACTTAGCATAGAGGCTGACCCTGTGGCTGAGTGGTTAAGTTCACGCACTCTACTTCGGTAGCCCAGGGTTTCACCAGTTCGGATTCTGGGTGCGGACATGGCACCGCTCATCAAGGCATGCTGAGGCGGCATCCCACATAGCACAACTGGGAGGACCTACAACTAGAATATACAACCATGTACTGGGGGCTTTGGGGAGAAGAAGAAGGAAAAAAACAAGATAATGATTGGCAACAGATGTTAACTCAGGTGTGAATCTTTAAAAAAAAAACAGCTTAGCATAAACTATATATTTGGAGATTCATCGTATCTCCCCTTTTCTAGGTGTTCTTTAAAAATATTAAGTCTGATCTCATTTAGAATCATAAAATGTTTAGCATATAAAGGGCAGAAGAGAGCATTATCTATCCAGTCAACTTCCTCATTTGATGAATGAGAAAAGTGAAGCAACCATAGCAACCATCATTTATCATGATCCTTTGTTTTATGTTCTAACTCCTCCGATCGAGCCAGTCTCAGTACAGTTCCTTACAGTGTAAGTATGTGGATAAACCAGATAGTCTCCAAAGGTGATAAAGACTGAGTTAAAACTTTGATGTCTCTCTCTTTAGTCCTTAGAACCCTGGAAAACCTCAGAACATGCTAGAAGAGCCTGGCTCAGAGCACTTTTGGCATAATCTTTTTCCACATACCCTGTCACTTCCCTTTTCTCTTCCATTTCAAATCCTTGCATTTAGTTCTAATGCTGTGCAGTTTTTGGCAGAGTAGAAACAAAGCAAAAACAGGCACAGTATCAAATAAGTACATTCCAACTTTTAAAGGAGTTTCTTAATTTTGGAATAGTACAGAAGGGAGAGTAAGATGCTTCATTTGCATCTTATTTCTGCAGATAGCCCAGTCTACCAGCAAGAAGCCTTTTTTCTCATGGACATTAACTAGCTTGGTATGTCTGCCTGTATTTTAGACTAATCACTCATTATATTACTAGAATATAGCCATTAAGAAATTCCTTTTAAAATAGCAATATGACAATCACGAATTCCACAGAAAGACGTAAATCTCATTATCTATGAAAGCAGTAATAATAAGATGATAGAGCACTGCTCAGTATCTGCTTCTTATAGATTAGTGCTCACATGTGCCTGCCTCGAAGATCTATATTAAGAAGAGTGAGTGAACATATTTTCTGCTGAAGCTGCTTTTGTATTTGCTCTTATGTGGCAAATGATACCTCCTCACAAACAAATCTCAAGTTTATTTACAACACATGGCTGGTCCTGGCCCATCTCTTTGAAGGAATCCCGGTGATTGCACAAGAAATAAATTTGCTCTTTATGAGTGTGACCTCTCTGGGCCGGCTGAGGCACCGAGGGGAAAAGAAGTAGCGTGGAGTTGCCCCTTATACTGTCTATCCTTGGCAGCCTTTCATTTCCTCTTCTGTGGCCTGTCTCTGCCCCCTCGCTTCCCATGTTTGCCCCTGGGAACATGCTGTCTTCCTGCCAGCATAGGGCTCTCCAAATCCCCCTCCAGCACACGCTCCAAGGCTGCTTGACCTGATCTGTGGCATTTTGTGCCTCTTAATTAGATCATGTAATTTAGAACCTTTTTTCTTTCTGCTACTTCTCATGAGAACTTCCATCTTCTTAGTGTTTAGTAAATATTAGAAAAAGTGGTTTGACTGACCTTTAGGATTCATGGGTTCATAATTGTATCATATCTTCAGTGTGTAAGCAGTTTGGTTTTGTTACTGCTGCTATAGAAAAGTTTATAAGAAGGCTTTAGATTCAGAAGCTCTCTCTAACTTGTCTCCTGCACAGCCCTAGGATTTAGGGGTGGGGCTGTGCTGATATAGATCTGGTTTTATTTGCTTTATATACGGGGCTTCTCAAGTAAAATTTAATATGACAGAAGGATTTTATAGTTAAAAAGATTTTGAAGACTCCTGGTTGCCTTCTCAGAGATGCCTGAGTGTTGCAAGGTTTTATGTAGTTTTCTTGCTTTCAGTACAATGTTTCTTTTTTTCAGTGAAGAAGATTTGCCCTTACATTCACTGCCAGTCTTCCTCTTTTTTTGCTTGAAAGACCTGAGCTAGCATCTTTGCCAGTCTTTCTCTATTTTATATGTAGGTTGCCCCCTCAGCATGGCTGACGAGTGGTGTAGGTCTGTGCCGAGGATCCAAACCCATGAACACTGGGCTACCAAAGTGGGGAGTGCCAAACTTAACCACTCCACATGGGGCCAGCTCCAGTACAGTGTTTCTTTACCTCAGCTTTTCCTGTGCTATTTTGAAAATGTACCAAAAAGGTTCTTGATTACTTATAGATTCCTTTTCTTAAAATGCTACTTTTGAATTACTTTCTACTCATCTTCAGTGTTACAGAAATGAGTAAAAGATAGTTGTGATTTAAATGCTGTGCTTAACTTGGTCCAGAATCATCTGACCTGAGTTTGAACTCCAGCTCCACCAATTCTTTGTTATGTGACTTCAGAAAAGCTACTTAACCTCTCTCTACCTCCTAAACTTCTTCACTTACTAAGTGGGCATCCGCATTAAGGTAGCTCTGAGATTTGGAGTTGATAATGTATGTAAAGCACCTAAACAAATGCCCTATTCAGAGAAGGTACTCAGTAAGTGTTAGGTGTTATGAGCAGGAGCAGCAACATTATTGTCAGTAACAAGATGAGCCCTGCGTTATACCTGGGGGTGTTTTTCAGCATTTAACATGAATCTGTGAAAAAGTTCAAAAACAGTTTTTAAATTATGCACAGTTGTATATTTTCTTTGAAAGAGTTTGTGTTCTGATTGACCTAAAGTTTCTATTCTACTTGCAGTGGGATTATTTTATTCTGCATCTGATTGCCAACATAGTGGCTTTCTGTTAGACTCAAATTCCTGTGTACCTGTTAACACTGCTATTCAAAAGATCTTAGCCCAGGAGATATACTATATTGAAGTTGCAGTGATGTACTAAAAAGCATTACAAGTCTGTTAGAATAGGCAAGAAGTGCTGGTTCCTTTTGCCAGGATTTTGGTAATTGAAAATATATATCAAAAAGAGAAGTGGAAAAGACTTTCAAACTGCCTACCTAGAAATCTCCAAGAAAATAAGCCATGAAACTAATGCAGTATTTCAATATGGCAGTAGGATTCAATCTTACTGTAACAGGAATTATATTGCATTATCTGGTGACTTAAACAAATGAGGGATATGTTCTCATTTAAAAGAAGTCATCAGGGACTCAGGATCCTTCTTTCTTTCTACTCCATCATCCTCAATAAGATGCTGCTGCAACTCCAGTCATCACACCCTAGTTCCAGGAAGACAGGATCAGAGCAAGGGGAAAGAAGACACTCTTCCTCCTAAGTCGGTTCTCTTAAAGTTTTCCTGGAAGCCCCACTCAGTAACTTCTGGCACCCCTAGCTACAAAAGAGGTTGGGAAGCACAGTGTTTTAGCTGGGCACTAGGGGAGAATGTGGATTGGACAGGCAAGTAACAGTCTACACTCTAAAGATCAGCTTTCCCTCAAACCAACAAAACACATCAAAAATGTGATGGAGGAAAAAATCCTATTTGCAGTAGCAACAGAAGCTATAGATGCTTTGAGAATAAACCTAGCCAGAAAAGCACAGGAAGCTATATGAAACACAGCTGAAGACAAACGAAGAAGTGAAAACATAGAGATATAATGTGTTTCTAGATGAAAAGACTTGATAAAATTATCTTTTCTCTGCAAATTATTCTCTAAATTTGATGCAGTCTTACATTTTCAACATATTTACGAGCTTGATAAAATGGTTCTAAAGTTCATCCGAAATTTTCCACATACCACAAAACTATCATAGTTGGCTGAGAATAAATAGGCAGATAGACTAATGGAACAGAGAAGAGAGTTCAGAAATAGATCTCTGTTTATATGGAAATGTACTAGATAATAAAAGGTATTTCAAACCAGTAGAGAAAAAATGGACTGTACCTGTGTTATCCAGCATCGCAGCTGCTAACCACAACTTTCTGTTTATGAAATTAAATACAATTCAGTTCCTGGGAGCACTATCCATACCTCGAGTACTCGGAAGCCACACATGTCCAGTTGCTGCTGCACTGGACTGGGCAGAGCGTATTTTCATCACTGCAGAAAGTTCCATTGGACAGCACTGCTCTAGATGGTGAAGGGACACCTGAATACCTACTTAGGAAAACAGTTAGGTACTTGTTACTTTTTAAAAAACTCCCCAGGTAATTTTAATATACAGCCAGGGTTGCAAACTACTGATGTAGATCGATGACAAGCCTCCATGTAACTTAACTGACAAAGATTTAGCTAAACTCTTTCTGATTTTTCCAGAATAGTAGTCATGGGCTCTGTCACTTGTGATTGTTGTGTTACACCATTCAGCTACTTAATGGAAGTAATGAAAGTGCCAGCGTAGAATACCTTTCTGTTTCTTTTCAAGGAAGTAGGCTAGATTTTGCTCCCAATTGTGTCTGTGCCCTTGGGGTGATATTTGAGGGTATTTTCCCCCCAGGCTGTGTGTGTACCTTCCATGGCCTGGGGGGGGCGGGGGTGGAAAGGACACTCTGAGATGGTGTCTGGGAGGGTAACATTATAGACCCTTAACAGTTGCATTTAATCTTTTCTTTGCTTATTTATTGGAATCCATACTAAGGAAAAAATATTCTCTTTGCTTTCCAATATGAATTGATAACTTCCCCAAGGTCTTTTCTAAATTTAGGGACTTTTCCTACTCGAATCCTTTTTGAGAATATTTTATATTGATTTACCTTCTAAATATGTTCTGTGTTCACCACACATGTGAGTTACATGAATATTATGCATACACACAGTGCTTCTGATGCTCTTCTAAGTAGTGCTAATAAAGACTTTCACAAAGATTCGGATAAGATTTGTAAGTACTTCTGCATTAGGATGAGTACTTCTTGGAGGACTTTGCCATGATTAATCTGGTTAAATCATTCATGTAGCAGCAGTTTTCTTGTCTTAGAAGTGTGGCCTCTCCAAATGCCAGGGCCAGGCATCAGACCCATGTGCACTGTGAAAAGGAACTGTGAATGCCATCCTCCTGCCATATTCAGAAAATATCCAAGAAACACATGCATCTTTCTGGCATTGAAAATTGAGTTTTTGTTAAATTGGTAGGTTTCCTGTTTGTCTAGCAAGTGATTCCCGATCTGTTTTCCAATATACACCTAATCTCTGGTGATTTCAGGAAGCTTCACATTTCTCAATTTCATATAATTTAAATTTATTTAAATATATAATTATGTGTATTTGCTGCAACACTGTGGTGGAGATCGTAGCTCCAGAGAGGTTTTAGGACATGTTAGACTTCAGAAGGGTACTGGAATCATTAGAATACTCTGTGTCAATCATTAAAAACTATGCTTAAGGTACTTTGACTCAAAAAATAAAACCATGTGAGCAGAAAACTAGTCATTCAAAAAGTACAATAGAAATGAAATGTGTTTTACCCCAGACTGTAGGAGATAAAAGTGATTTTGAATTTGTCAACTTTGGTAAACCATAAGACCTGTGTGATTTATCTATTTATAGTTTATTGGAAATCATCAAATGCTTACATGTTAAGCCAACGAAATACAGCATTTAATAGCTTTTTTGTTTTAATTCCCAATGTTAGTAAAATTTAAGCAGAAGAAGATTACTGTCTTCCTGTTTAAGGAATGTTTTAAGGAATCAGATGATTGTATTGGGTCCAGCTGTTGTGAAGGAGTGCAGTGTTGGGTGACTTTTCCCCCAGAATATTCTCTGGAAATAGGAGTTTTCCCAGGAAACCTCATGTGGCTATGTATATATGCCGTATTCCTCAGTCTCCAGGGTGTACCATGGATACTCAGGAAGCAGCCCAGGAAAACTGTACTCTTTGTACACAACCTGGAACCAATACTTCATTCTCAACAAATGAAGTCACTCTAATAGGGACACTGTGACTTGAAATAAGGCCTGAGTTGTATCCACTGCAGTGTCCTTTAAGGTACAAGTTTAAGAGACAGGTCTTTCTTGGAAGTCTGCACAGGCAGTAGGTGCTTGTTGTTGGTATCTAGGTGGAGAGGCCAGCTTAATGTTTCCACTGTGGTGAGATCTCTTTAGTTGCAAAGTTCTGTCAGAACTCTTCATGTATCACTGGCATCTTCACATACCTGCATCATTGAATTCCAACAAGATAGGTAAAAAAGAACTAAAGCCCTGCTGTGAGCCCTGTTCAGCTCTAGAGGCTGTGTTACTGCTCTCTGTACTTGAGGAATTCCAGGTGAATGGCTACTCGGAAAACACTTTTGGCTAACTATTAAACTGTTTATCACTCAAAACTCTAAAAGCTTTCTAATAGTTGATCTGTTATTTCCTAGGGACATTCCAGCTATATCACACACCTTGACTGGTCCCCAGACAACAAGTATATAATGTCTAACTCGGGAGACTATGAGATATTGTACTGTAAGTATGAATGATCATGTATGGCTGAGATATGTCTGTCAGGGCGCAAATGCACAGGCTGCGCGGAATTTGAATTGTGCAGAGAATGCATTCTGGCCCCTCTAACCTGACAAAGCGTCTGTTACTGTGAGCTAAGGAGTGAGAATCTTAAATGTGGTTCACTACTCCAAGAAAGTAATGAATTAATTTTAATGTGTAGACATGTGTCGTAAGAAATTACTCAGGGAGATTGATGCTGCTCTGAATGTTTTGTATTTAACAACTTTTCCTGGAGGCAGGAAGGAGTATAATGGATGGGCATTTATGCTTTTTAAAGAAAAGAACAACTTCAGTGGGAAACAGTTTGTAGTTCTATAAACCCTGTTAAAGTAAACATTTTCTTTTCCCTTTTAAATGTGTCTTAATGTTTTTCAGTGTATGGATTATAAATACAAGTAAACGTGGCTAGTTTGAATCAAGATGCACTTTCAAATGCATTTGTACACAAGCACTATGATTATACTTCCTGTTTCTAAATTTAAAGGGGACATTCCAAGTGGCTGCAAACTAATTAGGAATCGATCGGATTGTAAGGACATCGATTGGACGACATACACCTGTGTACTAGGCTTTCAAGTCTTTGGTAAGAACATGGCACCTGATGAGAAAAGGCAGTTTGTGGGATTTTGATATATAATATTTACTTGCTTAAATTTCTAAATGAAAAATAGTCTACATGTGTTCTTTAGTGTTATCAATATTAATACCAGATTCAGAGAAATTCCGTGTATTAGTATTGAACCAATATGAGGTTTACTCTTTGCAGAATCCAGAAGACTTTTGGTTCCCAATAATATGAAAGACAATTAAAAGGAAAGGAATTTACATAATAGTACTTATTGCCTTACTATTTTTTTCTCCAAGTGAAAACTGAAGCTTTTAAATTTATAAAGGCATTTTAAAAATAGCTTTATTGAGATATTATTTACATACCATATAATTCACCTATTGAAAGTGTACAATTCAGGGGCCGGCCCAGTGGCATAGTGGTTAAGTTCGCACACTCTGCTTTGGTGGCCTGGGGTTTCTGAGTTCATATCCCAGGCGCTGACCTACACACCACTCATCAAGCCGTGCTGTGGTGGTGTCCCACATACAAAATAGAGGAAGATTGGTACAGATGTTAGCTCAGGGACAATCTTCCTCAACAACAACAAAAAATATGAATAAATTAAAATAATAATACAGTGTACAATACAGAGGTTTTAGCATATTCAGAGTTGTGCAGCCGTAGTCACTAACTTTAGAATTAGAACATTTTCATCACCCCAAAAAAGAAACCCTCTGCCTATTAGCAGTCATGCCCCACCCGTCCCTTCTGCCACCCCCCAGCAACCACTAATCTTTCTCTCTCTAACAATTTGCCTATTCTGGATAGTTCATATAAATGGAATCATACAACATGTGATCCATTGATACTGGCTTCTTTCCTTTCGCATAGTGTTTTCATGGTTATTCCATATTGTAGAATGTATCAGTACTTCATTTATGGCTGAATAATATTTCATTGTATGGATATACCACATTTTGTTTATCATCAGTTGATGGACACTTGGGTTATTTCCACATTTCAACTATTATAAATAATGCTGCTATGAACAATCACATAGGTTTTTGTGTAGACATGTTTTCATTTCTCTTGGGTATATACCTAGAAGTGGAATTGCAGGGTCAAATGGTAACTCTGTGTTTAACCTTTTGAAGAACTGCCAGACTGTTTTCCGAAGTGGCTGTACCATTTACATTCCCACCAGCAGAGTTCAGTTTCTCCACATCCTTGTCAGTAGTTGTTGTTCTTTTACATGGGGGTGTCCAGTTGTCCCAGCACCATTTGCTGACATATAAAAGCATTTTTAGTAGACATTATTTAAAGATAAAATTTGGCGATCATTCCTAATCTGATGTTTTGGACATATCTAGAAATCTGTCCTCAGTGACAGTTTTCTGTCTTTCCCAATCTGTAGGTATCCTTCCAAAAAGGTTAGAAGATAAATGGAAAAGTTAAAATAATTCAGCCTTGTCTGCAAGGAATTAGAAAGAGATGTTATACTCAGTATAGTCATGCATTGATTAACAGCAGGATATATTCTAAGAAATGCATCTTTAGGCGATGTTGTCGTGCAAACATCACAGTGTGTGCTTACCCAAACCTAGATGGTATAGCCTACAACACACCTAGGCTATATGGTACTAACCTTATGGGACCGCCATCATATATATGTGGTCCGTTGTTGACCAAAATATCATTATGCGGCACATGACTGTGATTACAATCCTGGATATGGATGTAGCATGAATACCTAAAGCAATACCCAAAATATTAGTCCCTTCCCTTATATATCTCTGCCTTCTGAAAGTCAGACTCTACTCCAGCCTGATCATAGATCTGAACACTTCTCCTTTTTTATGAAGAAGATTCACCCTGAGCTAACATCTGTTGCCAATCCTCCCCTTTTTTTGCTTGAGGAAGATTAGCCCTGAGCTAACATCTGTGACAGTCTTCCTTTACTTTGTATGTGGGATGCCTCCACAGCATAGCTGATAAGTGGAATAGGTCCATACTTGGGGTCCAAACCTACAAACCCTGTGCCACTGAAGCGGAGCACACGGAACTATAACCACTCGGCCACGGGGCCAGCCCCCGAACATTTCTTTATGCTATGTGCATTAGAAAAATAATCCAGGGCCAGCCCTGGGGTGCTCCGCTTCAGTGGCCTAGGTTTGGTTCCCAGGCACAGACCTACACCACTCATCGGTGGCCATGTTATGACAGCGACCCAAATACAAAATAGAGGAAGATTGGCACAGATGTTAGCTCAGGGCCAATCTTCCTCAGAAAAAAGAAAAAAAATCCATTATAGGTACTTGTAACTTAGTTATTTTAATGAAACAGAATTCATTAAGAGATGTCGATTAAGAAATCTTTCAGCTTGTTTTAGCAAATTTACCAAAAACATATTTGTTCTCTACAGTAGTATTAAACCATAGGAGATCAGCATCTCCACCCTTATATATTCCATAATTGTAGTCTAGCCTAATAGAGGTTTTTGCTAATTATACTGACCATGATCACCAGTACCTCATAATGATTCAGAATAATTAAATTTGCTATGTTTTACCTTTGGACATAGATAATAGTTCCAGGAAAATTCTGTGGGACAGCATGGTAGATTAGTGGATGGCCTATGCATTTCCATCAAGAAACAATCTCTATAAGGTTTTCTTTGAAGTGCCTACCTGAAAGGGGGCAGTAAAAAAAAAAGTATAAGTTTTACATAGCTTACCTAGAGTCCACTTGGAAGAATTAGTGCTAGGGCTTGCTTTCTGCACCTTGCTGTACAAGTGACTGAGAACTTCCCCTCCAACCAGAACCTTTAAAATTGAAGAGCTTATTGTTGAGGTGAGTCAAGCTAAAACTAAAATGATTTATTAGCACCACCTGCTGGTTACTAGTGAGTACTTTGAATCTTTAAATTTTCCATTTTGAGGCTATTTTGATTTACTTTTATTATTAGATTTTGGATAAAATTTCATCATTTGGATAAAGTGTTGAGCCACTAAGAAATTTGTAAGGGAAATGTTCGCAACTAAGAGTTTGAACACAGACGAAAATTACTAAGATTCTAAAATCAAGTAAACCTATGGATCGTCAGAGATGTTCTTCAGGCTAACTTTCCTGCACCCCTGTGTGTCCATATCAAAGGTGTCTGGCCGGAAGGATCCGATGGGACAGATATCAATGCTCTGGTGCGATCCCACAACAGAAAGGTGATAGCTGTTGCTGATGACTTTTGCAAAGTCCATCTGTTTCAGTATCCCTGCTCTAAAGCAAAGGTAAAATCAATTTAATACAGACTAGTGTTGTCAGGCTTTTTGTTTAGGGATAATTTTGTGTCAGTGGCGAGAAAATATTTATGAGGTTACTAGTTATTCTCCGGGATCCTGCGATGCACTGAGGGAAAAGAGGGCCGTCTGTACGTGTCCTGGCAGGCATTACTTGTCTTCTCCTTCCTCATTAAGGTTAAGGAGAAGACAGTTACAGAAGGCAGCTGGTGATGTTTTATTACATTTTTATTTATTGTCCAATTGTTTTTCATTTTGATTTTTGGCAGTTTTAAATTTCTCTTAAACATTGAAATATTTTATTTGTTACATGTATGATCAACATTATAAAACTCATGGAACTGTTTCCTAAATCACCTATAATCCTGCCAACCTAGTAAATTCTCCCCTAACCATCTCAGTAGAATACTTACTAAAGTCTGACAAGTATACCAACCTGACATCCAGAAGAGACAGACTTTGTTACCTTTTAAAAAAATTAATTCTGAAAGTATAGTTGTCCCATTATTCTGTTTTGTTTCTCCCATATAAATAGCTATGTATTAAAAGGAAATTACTGCTAACTTTATTCCTCAGATTTGATGACTTGTGGCTTTGATTCGAATTACCTGTTCAGAAGCTGATGCACTGCACTGCTGAAAAGAATGAGTAATTTTCCTGTCTGATTTATATATTTCATATAGGCTCCCAGTCACAAGTACAGTGCCCACAGCAGCCATGTCACCAATGTGAGTTTTACTCACAGTGACAGTCACCTGATTTCAACTGGTGGAAAAGACATGAGCATCATCCAGTGGAAACTTGTGGAAAAGTTATCTTTGCCTCAGAATGAGATTGCAGCAGATACTACTCTAACCAAAGCCCCCATCTCTTCCCGTGAAAGTGTCATGCCGTCTGAGACTCCCACACTGCCTCCTTCCCAGCCCTTAAATGAGACAGCTGAAGAAGAAAGTAGAATAAGCAATTCTCCCACGCTTCTGGAGAATAGCCTGGAACAGACTGTGGAGCCCAGTGAGGACCACAGCGAGGAGCAGAGTGAAGGGGGCAGCGAAGACCTTGGTGAGCCTGTTTACGAAGAGCCAGCCAATGCGATAAGCGAGGAGCAGAGTGAAGCTGCTGTTACCGAGGACCAGCAAGATCCTGCACCCCTATCCTAACACCAGGCCTTCAGTGCGACGATCTTTTCTCTTTCAACTGCATGTGATCTTGTGATAGAGTTCAGATAACAGGCCGGGAAGTGATGGAGAATGACTATTGATCAAGATTTTGGTTTCCACATGATTTGTTTTCTTCAGTAGTCTTATCTTCCGTCTCAAATGCAGCTGGCCTAAAGGTTCAGTTTGGTGTGTGTTGAAAATTAACCAAACTTAATAGTAGGAAAAGACTGAAGCATTAATTATGTCTCAGAAATTACTGTGTGTGTAAGTGGTATGGTGTAAATACTGGAACAAAAGCGGCAGTTGTATAGATTTACGATAAACCCCTTGTTATCTGAACATATTTTCTTCAGGAACAACGAGAGGCACCACAAACACTGTTACTCATCTACTGGCTCAGACTGTGCTACTTTGTTTTTCCTGAGGCAGAAAAAGAAATCAGAAAAAAAAAAAAAAGCTAGCTCTCTTACTGAGATACCCTCCCATCCCAAATGTCTAGTGGAAATTTTTTAGTTAAGAAAAACTTCAGTATTGCCATGAGCAATGGTGTTGCCTTCTTGAATACCAGTGCCGTTTCTCACACTACCGATAGCTGTCCAGGTGTGCTTGTTAGTTTACTGTCTAGGTGCTGCCTTTCCTAAGTCAGGGTGAGGAACAGTCCCGTAATTTTTTTGTGCAAATCTGTTCTATCTTAGAACTAAGAAAGCAGTGGTTTGTTAAAGAGCTTTTAATGTATATTAAACCATTGATACTCAGAAATAATGGATTCCTGCAAGGATTCCTTTACTGGCCTAAACATTTTCTAATGTTTGGCATTCAAGTGAATGGAAGGAAAAAAACCGCATGCCTATAAAACTAGACTGTAATAATTACTTGGCTAATTTTAGCTTAGCCTTCATCATTATTTGTTCCCTCAATAATAGGAGAAATATAAATACAGTTAGTTTAAATGATTGAATTGGTGCTTGAAATTCAGTGGTTTAGTTGTAATTTTTATACGGATTAATTCTATTGAGGGATAAGATACTCAGCAAATTGCAAATTCTTTTTTACAGAAGTGTGAATAACAGTCACAGTAATTTTTTATAAATTGCATACTTAATAGACTTGCTATATATGGTAATTTTTCTCTGGTGGAGTTGCTATAAGCCTTGCAATTCTAATGTGGCTATCCTCTGCTATTTTGGGCAATGCATGTATTATGCATTGGATAGTTGTTTTTTTAAGTTTTATCAGATGACTATGTTTTTCTTAAGTACATGTTTCCTACTTTAAAAATAATTACTGACAAATATGCATTTCCTATATGTTTGTTTATACTTTGATTATAAAAAAAACTTTCTGATTTATTTTTTAACTTGCTGCATTGTTTTGATATCCTTTTTTTTGGTTAGATGTTTAGAAACTTTGGATGAGTTCAGAAGTCTTAAGTATGCAAGTGTTTACGTGATTGTGCCATTCCAGAGTGCATCAGAACTGTCATTCCCTTCTAGTATCTTCTCAGGAGTAATACAAATCAGGTATTTCATCATCATTTGGTAATAGACAAACTCCAGTGAACTCCCTAGGACACCCACAACGTTTATACTCACATGCTGTATGTAAGGGTGTGGGTATGTGTGAAGAGGTGAGTGCAGACCCTTACTCTGTGTTTGTGTGTATCTCTATATAAGAAGATACGCGCCACATTGAAAATACTCAGTGTATAATCTCTATGTGTATAGATATATGTCCATGTATATCTCTTTCCTTTTGTTTACAACTGTTCAAAAAAAAAAACCTCAAAATAGTTCTCTTCAAAAGAAGAGAGAGAGATTCCAAGCAACCCATCTTTTTTCAGTGTGTTCTGTACATAATTAGCAGAGAGCATCAGTAAGCATCAGGCATATGTATCTGCCTATTAGCAGTGGTGGTTAAATCATCAGGTCAGCATGTGCTACTCCCTGCAAGAAAAATACTATGAGATGAAAAGTAGTTCTAGGAGGAAAAAAAAAGCATTTCTTTAAGTGAGGGATACAGCTCTCCCTAAGAAGCAGGGAGTTTATTTTGGGACATCAGTTACCTTTGGGGTTGCTGTGTACAGTGATTTATAATCGTGATACTCTTGGGTGGTAGTTTCAAAAGACACTACTAATATGCAGAAAGCGTTCCAGTGCTCTATTGCTGGCAACTACTGTTTAACAGTCAATTAAATCTGTGATAATTGTTGGAAGTGGGTGGGATTATGAAATTGTAGGTGTTTTTAGAAAAACTTGTGAATGAAAATGAATCCAAGTGTTTCATGTGAATGTTGAGCCATTTCTATCATGCATTCCTGTCTCATGGCAGAAAATTTTGAAGATTAAAAAATAAAATAATCAAAATGTTTCATTTGTTTCTCTAAATGTGTCTTAAGTCTTTCTTCATTTATACTGCCAGTTTCCATGACTCTCCAATTACCAGAAGACACGACAATTCAGAAGAACTCATTTATCAGTTGACCGCTGCTGCTGCTATGGATACAACCATTCTGGTAGTAATGAACTCGTAATGTTACAGGAAATTACTGCTTATTTATGCTTCCATTTAATAAGGGAATAGCTTCATTGTAATTTATTTCACATCTACACTTTCTCTAATGTTTAACGTTGGACAATCCTGATGATCCTGGTTACCTGCCTGACCCGACTCCACTGCCTGCTGCTGCCTCCCTGGGGTTGGCTCCATGCAGTCCTTGAACTCAGCAGGACACTACATTCCCTGCTTTCTCCATCTGTCCCGTGTTGCTTAGTGACACAGATCCTCTGTAACCACAACCATAAATTGGCTGCTACAAATTTTTCTTTATGAAAAATTAGTTTGAAGATTCCATACATTCCTCAGTTTTACCACTGTTGAAATTATGGGCTTTTCACTAATACTTTATTCATCTTTGGTGACTATGAATATATGTGCACAGCCACTCACATGTACCGACCTGAGAAAGGCTGTCCTGGGGTAGGAATTCCTGTTTCACCAATTCTGAGACAAAAAGCTGATGGGTACGAGAACAAACCCACTAAACAATGTGATTTTTTTTCTTATTGATAAAAAAGGAGATGCACAAAAGGAGCTTGTTTATGGGAAAATAAAGATGAATTAGATCTTGGACACCCTGAGGTATTTCTGTAACTTCTAGAAGGAACCAGGTTTCCAGCTCCAAGTTAGATCTGCAATGAAGAGTAAGGACAAGAACATATTTCTAGGGCAAAGCAGACAGACTGAAGAGCAGATCTGTAGGACTTGTATCAAGATGACCTGCCACTGGAGGAGCACCTGTGTGGCCAAGCAAGCTGCAAACACCTGGCTCTCAGGTAGTGATGGGCGTCACCTGTAGGCGAGGAGATGGGTTGGGAAGACTTAGCATCTAGCCCATGTTCATTAACCCGGATAAGGGCCATGCCAGGACTTCCTGTTTTATAACTTCAAAGCTTGCCTTTCTTCCACTTACACTGGGAGAAAGACATTTACAAATGGAGGAAGAAGGAAAGGATAAGGGTAAAGATTCAGAGATTTTGGAAAGGCAACAGAAATAGAAGAGGGCCTGTGTCAGTCTCATCCTCAGTCCAGGATGAGTGAGCTCACCGCCTGCAGCGATGCTGCATGTCTGTGTCACCATCACAGAAACCAGGCCCTACTGGAGAAGCCGCCTTTGTCTTTGACACCGGGACTGGAGTTGTCAAGGACCACAGAAAGGTCTCCGGGCATTTTTCCCCAAAAACAGACGCAACCCTTTGTAAAGGGGTAGCTCCTGCTCTCCTCCCAGGGGCTCAGATAATGTCAGACCTTTTGTGCTAATTGGCTCCCCTTTTCCAAAGGAAACCTGATTTTCTACTCTACCCTCATTAATGATCCCTACAACAACCTTAAATGCTCTGACAGAAAGAAGACAAACTTCCCAGCCAAAGGAATAGAAAGAGAATCCCAAATGGAAAAAAGAAAGCTGCATTGTTTCCTCTGGAAATGTCAGCCTTTTTCATTTTTGTATCCATGGGTGACTGAATTGAATGCTTTTTTTTTTAAATTTTTTTTAGAATTTACTAATCCAGAAATCTTGCAGAAAAACTTCAGGGTACCACTTCTGTATGTCAAAGGACAGAAACATAAAGAAATGGGCAAAAACAAAAAAGACCTTAAGTGCTTAATGGTTAAAATGTGGCACGTCCATATGACTAAATATTCAATGATAATAGCTAACATTTCAGTGCTTCACATGTATTCATTCATTCAATCCTTCCAACAATCCTAAATTCAATTATCTCCATTTTACAGACGAAGAAACTTGAGGACCAGAGAAGCCAGGTTACACTAGTAGCAAGTGGCTGAGCCGAGATTTGAAGCCAGGTCCTCCTGCCTCCACAGTCCCTGTGGCTAGCCACCAGGCTCTACTGCTAGTGCACTGCAGCTGTTTGCTGTAGAACGGTAATTTAGTAATTGTCAACTCAGCCGTGTGTCACTTAACGATGGGCATATGTTCTCAGAAATACATCATCAGGCAATTTCATCATTGTTCGAACATCATAAAGTGTACTCACACAAACCTAGATTGTGTGGCCTATTAACACACCTAGGCTATATGGTACTAATCAATCTTATGGGACCACTGTTGTGTATACTGTCGTTGACCAAAACGTCATGTGGAGCATGACTGTAAAAAGAAAGAATGAAATGGGTTAAACTGGTTTGTTTTTTTAAAGATTTTTTATTTTTCCTTTTTCTCCCCTAAGCCCCCCGGTACATAGTTGTTTATTTTTAGTGGTGGGTCCTTCTAGTTGTGGCATGTGGGACACCGTCTCAGCAGGGCCTGATGAGCGGTGCCATGTCCGTGCCCAGGATCTGAAGTGGTGAAACCCTGGGCCGCCGAAGCGGAGTGCACGAAATTAACCACCCAGCCACGGGGCCGGCCCCTGGGTTAAACTGGTAGGAGGGATCTACGACATAAGGAAAAACTACAGAAAGTGATTAGGCATTGCACTCTGAACAGTGTCACAAAGTTGAAGGGACACTTCTCATACACAAGCCCCCTCTCTTGCCATCCCTACAACCGAAGCATGGGGCAGAGGAGCTTCCAGGCTCTTTGACCATACTGTGGCACCTCCTGCCAGCAACTGCCTGCTCTTCCTGCCTTCTTTAGCCCTGGTCAGGCACGCGTGTCTTCAGTCCCTAATGCACAACTTAAACTTATTTGCTTGGAGATGCTGCTCCCTTATTTTCCAACCTTTGGGTAATTTCCATTTCACCGAGAAACTTCTGTCAGTGGCCAAGTGCTTTTGCCACTTTGTCCTCATTCCCCATCCCACACTTCCCATGGCAAGCCTGGAGGTTCTGCCAACTCCATGCTCAGCCACAGGGCTCTTTGATCTTGCATCTCCTCTGTCTCAGCAATGTAAACACGTAGTCCTGAAAATAGAGTTTCCTAAGGAGCCATCCACTGACAGAGATGAATATCCATAACTTGGTGCCGATGACTACACATCTCAGTGGGATTACGCAGAATTCGCTCCCGAGGCAGATTTCACCTGCTAGCGGAAATTACTTTCACCATATCTCACTAAAGGAATTGCAGACACGGTGCTTGGTGAAATGGCCTCAGGGAGGGAAAATAACTTTCTAATAAAAGTAAAGCCCTCATACCTGGTCATCCCGTTTCATTCTTGAATGCCCATTTTTTGATCAGGTGGTTCATTTTTTTGTTGTTGAGTCATATGAGTGCTTTATGTATTTTTGAAATTAACCCCTTGTCAGATATATGATTTGCAAATATTTTCTCCCAGTTAGTGGATTGCCATACAGAAGCTTTTTAAGACAAGCCTTATTCCTTTTAAAATTGGCATAAAGTCAGGTTCTCTCAAAAGTAGAAAATTTTAACTACATGCTATAAATAGTGTATGATTTGAAATGTGAAAAGTAAATACTCCTACAAAGGAATCTTGGATTGGTAACCTATTGAAACCACCTATCCATTGCTCAAATTCTATAATAGATACATAAAAAGATTAAATTTTGATATTGAAAAAATATGGATGTAAGGGCTAGCCCAGTGGTGTAGTGGTAAGTTCGCACACTCCACTTCGACAGCCCGGGGTTCATGGGTTTGGATCCTGGGTGCAAAGCTACACACTGCTTGTCACACCATGCTGTGGCAGCGTCCCACATACCAAAAATAGAGGAAGATGGGCACAGATGTTAGTTTGGGGCCAATCTTCACCCCCCAAAAAATACTGATGTAGAAAATACAATGGAATACTACTTAATAAAAAGGAACAGGGGCCGGCCGGTGGTGCAGCGGTTAAGTGCACACGTTCCACTTCGGCGGCCCGGGGTTTGCCAGTTGGGATCCCAGGTGCGGACATGGCGCCCTTGGCAAGCCATGCTGTGGTAGGCGTCCCACGTATAAAGTAGAGAAAGATGGGCACGGATGTTAGCTCAGGGCCAGTCTTCCTCAGCAAAAAGAGGAGGATTGGCAGCAGTTAGCTCAGGGCTAATCTTCCTCAAAAAAAATAAATAAAAATAAAAAGGAACCAACCACTGATACGTGCAAACTTGGGTGGAGCTCAAGGGCATTTTATGTAGTTAAAAAAGTCAATCTTGAAATTCCATTTACCAACTGTATATTTCCATTTATATAACATTCTTGAAATAACAAAACTAGAGAGAACAGATCAGTGATTGCCAGGGGACAGGTACAGAGAGGACAGGATGTCACTATAAAAGGGTAGCACAGTGGGGTTCCTCTGTGGTGATGAACAGTCTGCATCTTGGCTGTGATTGGTTTTGTGAATCTATACATGGGATTAAACTGCAGAGAACTACACAAGCACACACATAAATGCATGCAAAACTGGGGGAAATTGAATAAGGTCTGTGGTCTGGATTACTGTATGGTATCAATGTCAATTTCCTGGTCTTACTATTACATATTATAGAAGATCTTACCATTGGGAGAAGCTAAGAGAAGGGTTCATAGAACTCTATATACTATTTTTGAAACTTCCTATATGAGTTTATATTTTAAAATGTTTACAAAATAATGACAACTCAAGTGCCCATCAACAGATGAATGGATAAAGAAGCTGTGGTATATATATATACGGTGGAATACTACTTAGCCTTAAAAAAGACAAAATCATGCCATCTGCGACAACATGGTCGGACCTTGAGGGCATTATGCTAAGCAAAATAAGTTGGGCAAAGACAATTACCCTATGACTTCATTCATACGTGGAAGATAAACATGCAAACACACACACATACAGACAACAGGTTGATGGTTACCAGAGGGGAAAGGGTGGGGGGAGGGTGAAAGGGGTAAAGGGGCACAGGTGTAGCAACAGATGGCAACTAGACTTTTGGTGGTGAACACAATGCAGTCTATACAGAAGTAGAAATATAATGTACACCTGAAATGTAGATAATGCTATAAACCAGTGTGACCTCAATAAATTTAAAAATAATGATGATATAGAAATTTTGTCTTCCCTTTATGCTTTGGAAGGAAATGTGGAAAAGAAAATGGACCTTAATACAACAAAACTTTAATACAATTTCTGTCCGTGTGCACTCGAGATATGCACCTACAGGTCAAACAAAACACTTCTGATGGTGGAACGCAGCGCGCTCTGCGGTGCTGATGCTGTTCCACCCACACTCTGCTCCCACGCGAGTCTATGGGAGAAGTCCTGGCTCCAGTGTGGGAACAAAGGACCCCAGGCGAGGGAGGGGTGCTGTCCGAGGTGTGGCTGGAAAGTTCAGCATCTGGGATAGCAGGGGTAAGAGACCACCTGGGAGCACTGAGAATTCACCTGCTGGCACATCCTTGTGATGAGGGGCAGCTGGTGTATCACCGCCCACAAAAGGAGATAGCCTTCCGTGTCCTCCCCATTTTGTGGGGCATTCTGTAACCCCCCCCGTCCTCCTACTCGCTTCTCACCAGCTTCGCTTCTGATTTGAGAGTCACTGGTACTCACTCCCTTTCTTTTTTTTTTTTTTATAAATGTTATGATAGATTACAACCTTGTGAGATTTCAGTTGTACATTTTTGTTAGTCATGTTGTGGGTACACCACTTCCCCCTTTGTGCCCTCCCCCCACCCCCCCTTTTCCCTGGTAACCACCAATCAGATCTCCTTATCAATATACTAACTTCCACCTATGAGTGGAGTCATATAGAGTTCGTCTTTCTCTGACTGGCTTATTTTGCTTAACATAATACCCTCGAGGTCCATCCACGTTGTTGTGAATGGGCCAATTTTGTCTTTTTTTATGGCTGAGTAGTATTCCATTGTGTATATATACCACATCTTCTTTATCCAATCATCAGTTTCTGGGCATGTAGGCTGGTTCCATGTCTTGGCTATTGTAAATAATGCTGCGATGAACATAGGGGTGCAACAGACTCTTGAGATTTCTGATTTCAGGTTCTTAGGATAGATACCCAGTAATGGGATGGCTGGGTCATAGGGTATTTCTATTTTTAACTTTTTGAGAAATCTCCATACTGTTTTCCATAGTGGCTGTACCAGTTTGCATTCCCACCAACAGTGTATGAGGGTTCCTCTTTCTCCACAACCTCTCCAACATTTGTCGCTCTTGGTTTTGGATGTTTTTGCCAATCTAACGGGTGTAAGGTGATATCTTAGTGTAGTTTTGATTTGCATTTATTTCCCTGATGATTAGCGATGATGAACATCTTTTCATGTGTCTATTGGCCATATTCATATCTTCTTTTGAGAAATGTCCTCTGCCCATTTTTTGATCGGGTTGTTTGTTTTTTTGTTGTTAAGCAGTGTGAGTTCTTTGTATATTATGGTACTCACTCCCTTTCTTGGAAACCTGTGCTGAAGCCACCCTGCTGCTGCCTTCCCTCAGGCGCTTGGGCTGAACCACCTTCCCCTATTCAGAATTAATAAAACAACAAGGAAAAGAAGAATTCCACTCTTTAGCAGGGCCCTTCTGAAACTGCTGCAGAACTGAGATTAGGTGACCAGGCTTTCTCCCTTGAGAGGGACAGGCCCCCAGCTTCATCGGCAAAATTCATTTTCGTGAGGCCTACTGTTTGCTGCCCATGAATATCTCATCACCAGAATCATTAACAGGAATGTTTGCCAGGCTTCGACATTTCCATTTAGAAGATGAATTAATTCTGAGCTGAGCCAAGAGTCCCCTCTCTCTCAGAAGAATGTGTTAGGACTCAAGCCCTCACAGGACTCTGGAGCACCAACCCCTTTCCCACTTGATGATGGGTCAGCCCTTCCTTAGGGGCAAGTGAGGAATTTGACATGAAAAACTAGGGGCTGCGATGAAAAAAGCATTTTCATCGTGGGTTTTGGTAAGTTTAGGTACTATCTGTGCTGCCCCAAGACCCCATCTCCCTGGTCTTCATCTGAAAAAGAGATTAAGGGCCTTGCCCACCAAGCGCATCTGATCCACAGGGAGAGACATCTGCTGAGCTCACGGGCTCTGCCTGCCCCTGCTTTGTGAAGGCCCAGCATTCAAGGAGCACAAAAGAAAGAGATGAGCAGTCCCTGCAACAGAGAGCAGGAAAGGCAGTCTCCTCCAGATGACTGGCTGGGGCCTCCATCACAAAAAGCAGTGTTTGCACTGGAAGCAATGAGCAGTGTGACAGACTGTTAGGAAAGCTAGGGAAGCCTGCAGATGGCTCCCTTAATAAACCTGCCATTCACAGGCGCCAAAGCTGAAGTGGTTTCTATGGGAAACCCTCACATTAAAATAGAAGGAAGTTCTTTTAAATTAAATTATAGTAGTTAATAACATTTTTTATTAAACGTTATTGAACTTAAACATAGGGATTTGTCTGGGATGGCGCTAAGGAAACCAAAGATGTGGCCATTTGCCCTGCTGGGAGCTATGGACAAGGCATGGGAGATTTCTCAGGTATGCCCTTGACCTAGGACCTTCGCTCCTCCCCTAATCTGATTCAATATTAGGGTCTGTTCTATGCCATGCATTCAACAGCGCTAGGGACACACACCAGTGAAAGGACACAGCCCATATATCCATGCCACTCCACGGAGTCAGCCCAGTGCCTAACCTCTGGGTGTGAGTGACACTGGTCATCATCCTCTTTCGTGAAAACCCCATGCTCTCCTGACACCACTGGCTCCAGCTTCCTTCCTTCCCTTCTGCCCTCCCCTCCATTCCCTTCTCCTTCCCTTCCCTTCCTTCCTGTAGCAGAATATGGCACCCCAAAATATGCGACTTTGGTATATTGATTATTTTGAGCAGTAGGCACTTAAAAAACAGCCAATGCCGGGGCAGGCCGTCTGAACTCCCTTTATCTGCCTAAAGATGGAGCCTCCAAAAGGAACTCAGCTGTCACAAATCTCCTCCTGGGGAGTTTCATCAACCAGGGAAGACTGACTCTTCCCACAGGAGGAGACTGAAAGTCCACACCACACCCAGACAGACCTGGTTGCAAACTATCAGACCTCCCATCTATTCCTCCAAGGGCCCATTAATCTTCCCGAAAAATCATTTACTCTCCCTCCCCTTCCTCTATTAAGATAGTATTTAAGCCTGAATTCTAAGGTACCTCAGGGAGTGACTCATTTTCCCCTGGGTATCTCCCCTGTACACATGAAGGATACATGTTATTAAACTTCCACTTGTTTTTCTCTGGTTAATCAGTCTTTTATTACAGGTCTCAGCCAAGAACTCAGAAGAGTGGAAGGAAAATTATTTTTCCTCCCTTCACTCCATCTTCCTTCCTTTTTAAGATTTTTTTTAGGTGTAACTTACAGTAACATGTACAAACTTCAGTGTACCCGTGTGTGTGTATCCATATGAACACACCCACCCCATGGAGATCTGGAACCTTTCCAGCACTCAGCAGTCTGCCTACAGCTCCTCCCGTGAGGACTCCCTGACAAGGGGAACCTCTATTCTGACCTCAATCACCCAGATTAGTTTTGCCTGGTTTTGACTTTTATATAAACTGAAACATACAGCATGTTCTTTTGTGTCTGGCTTCCTTTGCACAACATTATGTGTGAGTTCCTTCTGTCCTTTACCCCTGTGAGTCGTAACAGGCTCTCTTCCTCTCCACCCACTCCAGAAATATTTGTTTCCCCCATCCTGTTTCCTCACTCTTACACACACTCCCTAACAATGGAACAGATGCCTACGGCTGCCACTGCCCCTGTATTCTGCTAACTCTGCAATTGTTATCTCCAGTCCAGACTCCTTGCCTCATCTCCAGACCCAAGTGTCTACCGGAATTCTTTGCCTAGAGGTCTCACAAGCAATCCATTTTTTCCAACAAAACATGCCCTGCCCTGTTTACCCCGAGTCTTGCACCTCCACTCACCCAGAAGCCAAGCTGAGTCATCCTGGGAGCACCCGAAAGCCTTCCTCACCCTTACCTCCGATGTCCAACCAACTGTCACACTGTGCTCATTCTGCCTTCTTAACATCCTGGGATTCATTCCTTTCCCTCTGGGCCCACTGCCACTGCTCCCCAGGCCCTCGTTATCTCTCAGCTGAACTCTCTTAACACTTAACTATGCAAATGCCTCGAGTCTTGTCCCTCTCCAATCTGTCCTCCATATTGGCACCATGGGTTCCAAAGAACAAAAAGAACACTGGATTATTCTGTGGCCATGACACACACAGACACCACACACTTATTGCTTACTGAGTAGAGTCCAAGCTCTCTTTGGCCCAGCCCCAGGAAGGTTCCTTGTGAGCTGGTCCTGAGCCTCCCTTTCAAGTCATAGGTTCTGCCATTTCTCTCTTCCCACCTCCTCTCATGTACATCCAGGATGCTTTCACACATCAGCATGCACTCATCCCTCAGGCCAAATGTCCCTCCCCACTGTATATTCCTGGAAACCACCTAAGCACACACTATGCAATTTAAACAGTGCCCCCTCTGAGCACATCTCGGCCACTCCTCCCCTCGCTTTCCTGGGCACCGGCCCTGACTCTGGACAGTTCTGTTGTACTTTGGTTGTGCTTATCATTCTGTGAGCTCCAGAGGCTAGGGACAGTGTCACCTCTCTCTGGTCTCTACTGCCCCACACAGAATCTGGCACACAGCGCCTACAGAATGAATGGTCTGTGCTGTTACTGGATTACTGATGGTGAAGATGGGGCAACTCCCCAGTATGACAGGGACACAGGGTGCCTATCCTCAGGTAACCCCAGATCTGCTCATGGAAAAGCACTGTGGGAAAGGATAACAGGGCACTTGATGGCCCTTAAGAGAAGAATGTAAAACTTGTGGGGACCAGAGACAGCCCAGCGAGCTGGGGAATCAGGAAAGAGAAGAGCCAACAAGACTTCAAGAGCCAGCTCAGAAGTGGCCATGTCGGCTAGCAGCACTAGGAAACTCCAGGCCTGAGCTGCTCTTGCTCCTGAAGCACAACTGTCTTGGCAAGTGGAGGCAGGCCGCCCCTTCTGTTTTTAACGGCATCGGGCCCAGATCCCAGACCACAGTGAGGCTCTTCTATGCCCAGAGCACAGCATGGAGCTCTGCAAAGACCAGCAAGTGTCCTCACCACACATTCACATCCCCAGGGTACACAAGTAAGGGTACAGTCAGCACCTCTGACCTCTGCCCACCAGGAGCTGAAGAAAGCAGATCTCCCCGCCCTGCCTCCTGAGTACTGGAAGCCCAGAATGGTCCGCCTTGAGGAATCCCGGGTTAGCTTAGAGATTCTTTCCTGGCTATAACACATCACATCCACAATCACTCAGGGAAATAAACAGAAAAAATATGCTGGGTGACAAAGTATAGGTAAGTCCTGGAGCAGGGAACAGTGGTGGATCCCATCATCCTCCCTGGCTCCTCCTGCTGTGGCCACTAGACAGGAGCCTGGGACCGCTGGCTCTAGCAGGACACTGAGGCTGCAGACAGGCCCAGATGAGGTCTGATTGGCAGGAGCAGGGCCACCTACACTCAAGGCATAATGGCTCAGGCAGAGCTAGGTCACGTACTGCGAAGGGCAGCACAGGCCCTCCCGACCCACAAGGCCCTCCTGGGAAGACCCTGCCTCACCTCACCTCCCCAAGAGGTCCTGGAGGCCTGCCCAAGCTGCCCTGAGCTGGGTGGGTTACCTAAACTATTGCTGATTTCCCACGGCCACAGGACACGTTTTTGCAAATTATACACCTCAACCCCCCGCAGCAGTGCTCACTTACCCCAGACCTCCTGCTGCAGCCGCGCCTGCTTCCCCTGGTGCAATTCTTTCTGACACTCTACGGCTCCCGACTAAGGGAGGAATGGGCAGGCACATCAAGTTTTCCAATTTTCCAAATGACTGTTTCTTCAAGGACAAAATTCCAGAGGAGAAAAGGGAACAGACATCAAGTATAAACAAAGGCTGTTCTGTGTGACTCTAATTAGAATGACAACTAATTGAAAGCAATTTAATGTTGGTTCATGAAAGGTTAATGGAATTCATGTTTTGGAGATGCCGATTGCAACACAGACTTAGCCAGAAATACAATCTAACCTTTATTCTCTTTAACTATTCGGTCAGAATAATTTCCTGGGAGCAGGTTTAGTCTCGCAATGGTTTTAAATACCTCTGAACTTTGAAGTTGACATCAACTCAACCAGCTGCAACTCAATTTTCATATGAATCTGCTGTCTAACGTGGAGGTTTCATGGCCTAAGCAGGAGAGTTGTGGGGGAGGGGAAGGTGGCTAGAAGCCTGACAGGTATTAACCAATTCTGGAACATCCTACATCTTTCCCCCACCCTCTCTGGAGGCAAGGCACTTCTATAACCTGTGCCAGGGCCTCCCTGAGGAGAGGGGCTCGGGCTGAGCTGAGCAACCAAGGTGCCTCGTTCCTCGGCTTTTCCACAATCCCGGGGTCAGGCTCCACTCTCTCAACAACATAAGCGTCAGCCTGGTACAGCCAGACCCTGAAGTGAGCCCAGGGGCCAGGAGACCCCTGCCCAAGCGCCTCTTTCCTCCCTGCCCTCTTCCCACTTCTCTCTCTCCCCTTCGGAGTGCTGAAATGCATGAGGAGCCCTGGTGTGGCCTTCCTGTGGCTAGGTGCCCTCAGGAAACCCCCTCCTTCCAAGTCAACTTCCTAGCACTTGACCCAGGCGCCCGGTACTGGCCTGCAGTCTCAACCTGTCCTTTTCTGCTTTTGAAAACCCAGGTCCCTAATTTTGTCAGTTGTGCTTTGGAGTCATACCAAGGCCCTTTTTCTCTGCTGACTGGGAGGCAACCCCACCGTTTCTGACAGCCTAGGGCAGCTTCAGCCAATTTCCATCAGAATGTGGTATTTGGAGCTGGCAAAGATTCCAATCTGGCTAGCACATTTGCTGGACAGTGTGAAGGGCCTGTGCTTCAGCCCTGAGGTACAGCCATGTGACCATGACAAAGCTCAGTGTCATGGACAAGGTTAGGGCAAGGAATGCATCATGTCCCAGGAGAACTGTGTCAGAACTTGAGGATAAAAATATTATCTAAAGAATGCTATTCCCAGCCACTGTGCTTGCCCAGTTTGCATTAGCATTTTGTAGCAGCTCCCTTGGAAATCGGCTCTAACAGACACTGGACCCTGAGCAAGCATCATCTGGTCTCAATCCGCCCACCCCAACAGCTCCTGCGGCAGCACAGCACCCTGTGCACCCTGAAGCCACACCAAGCTCAGAATTCCTGACTAAAGCTTATGCAAGTGATAGCTGAAGACAGCAGAGACCGCAAATGACCCATCCCACTCCTGTCCTACCTTGGGAGGTGGCTGAGCCACTCACCCCAGTTGCTCTATTCGTGTAATGAGAGCAAGGGGAGGCTGATGCTGCCATCACAACTGAGGGTCAACCAGCTACAGCCACGGTGCAACAAATTTTCCAGAACAGTAGCTGCAACCAGGCTTCCCCCCAACCATACCCACCCAGGGCCAGCCTATCTTAAGCAATCAAACCCCACCAGTCCCACGGAGCTCCCAGATCAGAACAGGGGAGAGATAACAGTGGAATTCCTCCATAACAACAAAGTTTCTTGGCTATATGGTTTACCAGCTCTAAGAGGTTGAGATACACCCTGAAAAGGACCTAAAAATTTTCAAGGAATTTCCTTAAATACAATCACAGTGCTTGCCTACAAAGGCAAAGGTATCTGATTCATCTCTGGGTCCCTGGCAGCTAATAGTGTGTGCTTTTGCACACTAATTAAATATCTGGAAGAAACAGAGAATTGGTGGAACTCCTTGATGAACGTCGATCAAAGGAGGCCCTGGACATCCAAGGATGATGGCCAATGAACCTGACAAGAGGAACATGAAGGACAGGACCCGCTTCTCAACCAACCCAACCTGGGCAGTCTTTGGTGCTAGATTAAAGAGTGATCCAATCCAGGATATGTACAAAATGTCAAATAAATGTGTTGAATCAATGGGACCAGTTAGTATCAGAATTACTAAGCAATCAATCATTATTGCCCCTGGTGTAACCTCTAGCTATTGAAGATTAATGGGCCAGAAAGTGAGAGGTTTCTGACAGCTTCCAAGAAAAGTCCAAAAGAGGACTTGGGGATTAGACACCTTAACCTCAGACAAGCCCAGGGAGCCTGGCCAGAGTCACACACATAAAGGGGAGGAAAAGTACATAAATCAAAGAAATCTGGCCAGTTAACAGATAGCCATTTCCAACTTTTCCTACTCTTGTGTACGCTAAAAGAATTTTGAAAATCTATGTGTACCCTTTTGCATACATAAGCTGAACATCTAAAATTTTTCCCCGTAAGTTTAAATACTTGCAAAGAGTGTAGTTTCTGGTGGCCTGTAAATATTAGCTTCAACTGTTACATCACTCTTATAAATATATCCAGTAGAATGTAAATACCATTGCAACTAGACAACTAACTTCATCTAATTAAAAATACAAATGTCTATTTAACAGTCAGAAATTTCCTCCTGAACTTTTTTTTTGAGGAAGATTAGCCCTGAGCTAACATCTGCCTTCAATCCTCCTCTTTTTGCTGAAGAAGACTGGCCCTGAGCTAACATTCGGGCCCATCTTCCTCTACTTTATACATGGGACGCCTCCCACAGCATGGCTTGCCAAGCGGTGCCATGTCTGCACCCGGGATCCGAACTGGCGAACCCCGGGCCACTGAAGCAGAATGTGTGCACTTAACCACTGCACCACCGGGCCAGCCCCTGAACTTATCTTTCTATTTCACTCCTCCACCTAGAATTTTACCCCCCAAATTTTACCATAATGTGATATATTTTTAGGCTTGAAAGTCTCTTCTTAATCACAATGGAGGGGCCGACCCCATGGCTGAGTGGTTAAGTTTGCGCGCTCCACTTCAGTAGCCCAGGGTTTCGCCAGTTCGGATCCTGGGCGCAGACATGGCACCACTTGTCAGGCCATACTGAGGTGGCGTCCCACATGCCACAACTAGAAGGACCCACAACTAAAACAAATATACAACTATGTACAGGGGGGGATTTGGGGAGAAAAAGCAGAAAAAAAAAAATCACACTGTAATATACTAAAATTTAAATTTTGGTTAAATTTCCTGTGATCATAAGCTCTAATGTTAAAAAATATTTTATTTTGGACCAATTACAATTATTCTTTGTACATATTTGATCAAAATGAAAGAATACAAATATTGCTAATTATTAAATATGAGCAATATTTTACTAGAAATGCATCCTAATTAGAGAGAGGAAGCTGGTTCACGGATGAATCTTGCTTACTCTTAAAATAAGACAATTTTAGTACCAATTCCATTCCTATTTTTTATTTTTACAGATAGTAAGCACTGAGAAACCTTGTTTTCACAAATAGATGGGAATGGAAACTGTAATAGCAACATCTCTGAATTCTTTGAACTCCTCAGTTATACAACAGAAGTCATGCAGTGATCTATTAACAACATTATTTTTAATCATCAACTGACAACTCAGTTGGTTCCTCCTTCAATTATGTTAAAAGCAAAGACTCAGAAAACTTATAACTTGTAAAAGGATTTGTTACCTAGTCATTAAAGTCATATTCTCAACATTACCAATATTTGGGATTATCCCCACTGCGCCCTAGAGATGGTTTTTACACTCTAGGGCAACACACCATGGTCTGACTAGCACATGTGAGGTGTTTGCCTTCCTTTCATAGAGTGAAAAAGATTATAAGGGACCCCTTAGGCAGGTGTGTTCTCAGGCAGCTCAATTTTAGTAGGTGTAATGAAAGCTGAGGACCTAAAACTTGATCCCCTCAAAACTATCCTTGCCTGGGTATCCCATGGAGTTCTCCTACCCCCAGGGGTATGGGAGCCCAGACCACTGCTGTAAAGACTAACCACATGGCCTGGAGGAGGTGAGGAGGGTGAATGTCCCTCTGTTGACAGCACCTCATCCAGACAGCACTGACAAGCAGGATGGTGCTCCTATGAGTAAACAAACCAACCTGGCAAGGGTTCAAAGTAAAGTGCTTAGAAGGAATAATCCTCTGAGAATATAGCAAAAGGTTCGGAGCCGTCAGTTAAGACCCGAGAACAAGACAGTTATCCTTCTCTGCATCCGCCCCTACGGCCTGGCGCTAAACAGGTGACTGGCCCAGTAGGGGGACACCTGACCCAAAATAGCCCAGTGATTCTCTCTCCTAAATTAGGGACTGGTTTCCAGTGGCTGGACAACCATTTCCTACCATGTGCAACAAGAAACAGAGAAAGCTGGTCCCCAGAAACAGAGAATTAAACAGCTGCACAGCCAACAGGGTGACAGAAAGGACAACCGCCTTGGTCCCAAAGCAGTCCTTGTAAGGCCCAGGTCCACCTGGGTTCTGGAAAATCCCCCTTTCTGCATTGGCTGGTTTTAATGAATTGCTGGGACCTGCAATCAGAAGAGGTTCGGCTCAGACTGGAGTCAGTAGAGGCTGTTCCTGAGGAAGCCAGCCTGATGGACTAATGACATTACGGCATTATCAAAAGTACCTGGACGTAAGTGGGCAAGGTACATGAATAGATAGTTCACAAAAAATGAAAAGATAAAAATAAATTTTAAATAAAAGAAAGATAATTCAACACCACTAATTACCATAAAAAGGCAAGTGAAACCAAAGAAATTTTTCCCTTATCAAATTGGCAAAGATGAAAAGTCTGACAATGCATTCTGCTGGCAAAGGGGAGAAGGAACCAGCAACCTCATCACAGCTAGACAGGAACGTACATCAGCATCATCTCTTTCAGTGAGGAATAGCTATTGAAATTGGAAACGCACACTCCCTTTGCCGACTACGTTTCACTTCTAGAAATTATCCTACAAATACATTCAACAATATGTAAAATGACAGGTAAAGAAGATTATACATTAACGCAGTGTTTGTAAAAGCAAAAAATTTAAAACTAAATAATCATCAAAAGGAGATTAGTTAAACTATGGTGTATTTGTAAATCAAAACACAGTGCAAAAAAATGAGGCAGAGAACAATCTCCAAACTATGAGTGTGTAGCAGGAATAAACAGTACCATTTAGGCAAAAATAAAACAGGCAGAGAAGGAAAATGCAATATACATATATGAACAGAACATACCTGAAAGTAAGCAGAGGGAACTCGGGTGAAGAAAACACAAGGTCAGCATGGAAAGCATCTTGCGTGTCAGAAAGTAAAGAAATGTTCAAAGATTGACAGGCCTGTCAATAGGACACAGAAGCCAAATCTGGGCTGAATTTGAGTACTGAAATGAATAATAACAGAGACGGTTATTACAATGAATGAAAGAATTACACTGAAACTTCTTAAAAGGGTGTTATACATCTTCACAGAAAAATGGCAAGAATGTAGAAGGAAGATAAAATAGAAAATCACTTTTTTACAACCACCTTAGTAATAAATGATTCAGTCAAAGAATCACCAATGAACACTAACGATGGGTGCAAAACTGTTGAGGACAGGATATTCCCTGTCTCAAACATCACCCCAGAAATTACTTATTAATTACAAAGGGGAAAAAGCTGGCAGACAACATCTTAAATTATCTAACTTCAAATCACCAACAACGGGACACACTGGTATCAAGTACCACCTGATACAATGATACATCACAGATGAAGAATTCCTGACAGAAATGTTTCACCTGAATCCAATCATAAGGAGACAGACAAATCCAAGTTGAAGGATGTTTTGCAAAACACTGGCATGAACTCTTCAAACAGGTCAATGTCACAAAAGACACTGACGACTGTTCTGGATAAAAGGAGACTAAAGGGACATAACTAAATGTGACATGTGATCCTTGAGTGGATCCTGGACCCAAAACAAAAACAAAAACCAACTATAACTGCTAAAGGGAAGGTAAAATGCTGCAGTGCATTTGAAAACAGTCTGGCAGTTCCTCATAAAGGTAAACATGAAGTCACCATAATGACCCAGCAATTCCACTCCTAGATAAATATACCCAAGAGAAATGAAAAGACACATCCACACAAAAACTTGTACACCAATGTTCACAGAAGCATTATTCGTAATAGCCAAAAAGTGGAAATAATCCAAATGTACATCAAATGATGAACAAAATGTGGTGTATCTATACAGTGAAATATTATTCAGCCATAAAAAGGAATGAAGTACCAATACATACTACAACATGGGTGTGCCTCAAAATCATTTTACCAACAAGCCAGTGACAACAGATCACATATTGTACGATTATATTTAAATGAAACGTCCAGGAAAATCTACAGAGACAAAAAATAGATGAGCATTGCCTAGGGCTAGGGGGTGGAGTGGGGAAGACAAATGACTGCTAACGGGCATAGGATTTCCTCTTAGGGTAATAAAAACTTTTGGAAATTGATTGTGGCAATGGTTGTACAATTCTGAATACAGTAAAAACCAGTGAATTGTACACTTTAAATACATGAATTGTATGGTATGTGAACTACATTGCAATAAAGCTGTTATTTTAAAAAAACACAACTATAAAGACATATTATTGGGATACCTGGGAAAATTGAAGTATAGACTATCTATTAGATAGTAGTACTGTTATCAAAGTTAAATTGAGTGTGAGAACTGTATTATGGTTATAAAGGAAAATGTCCCTATTCTTAGGAGATACTGGCTAAAGTATTTATGACTGAATTACCATAATTCCACAGCTTAATCTTAAATGATTCAGCAAAAACCAAATGTGTGTACAGAACAGTCACTGTGGGTGCCAGTGTTTGTGAGGGAGCAAGAAACAGTAAAGGTGGCAATATATTGATACCTGGTGATCTAAGTGATGGATATCTAGGTGTATATTGTACTACTCTTATAATCTTTCGTAGTCTGAAATTTTTCACAATAAAAACTAAGGGAGGGGCCGGCCCCATGGCCAAGTGGTTAAGTTCATGCGCTCTGCTGCGGCAGCCCAGGATTTTGCTGGTTCGGATCCTAGGCGCTGTCATGGCACCGCTCGTCAGGCTACTCTGAGGCGGCATCCCACATGCCACAACTAGAAGGACCCACAACTAAAATACACAACTATGTACTGGGGGGATTTGGGGAGAAAAAGCAGAAAGAAAAAAAAATAGATTGGCAACAGTTGTTAGCTCAGGTGCCAATCTTTAAAAAACAAAACAAAACTAAGAAGAAATACTAGACAAGAATAAAGTTTAGACTTGTACAGACAAATAAGGGCTTCCTAGCCTGTGAGAATGATAGTGAATGTTTTCAAACACCATACTTTATCCTCAGTAAGACATCACTGTTCTTTGCTATGTCAAGACAGACCACTACTTTATATATAATAAAATTCCACCATTTTTCAGCATTAATATAGGGTATGTGAAGTCTACCAATTGTGACAGCACAGGAAATTACGTCTAAATGAATGTGTGTTACAGGCATATTTCACTAAGGAACAAGCAGGTTTCTTATAAGAAACCATATGGTAATCATCACTATGCCATTAGCCTCCTATTACCTGACTTTGAGGAACCGTCTTGTAAAGATTATCTGGTGCCTAAGTAAAAGGAAAGAAGTTCGATTTAAGACGCCTCTGGTGTTCTGAAATTATTCTGAAAGGTCATTTAAAAGGACTTCAAACTTGAGATTTTTTAATCCATGTATTTATTCCACAATCAAAATAAATCATAATTTAAAGCCATAACATTTTTAAAAGGTAAAGGGGAATTTGTGTCACAGCTGCATTAATAAAACAGACATCAGTCTAAAGTGCAACACTAAACAGGTGTTCTCTGTTCCCATGGTGGAATAAATACACAACAATTACACACAAAACGTCACTAAAGATCTGAGATGAGGCAAATAACCCTTAGAAACAAACTGCCTGATGAATAGAGACAGGCTGCAGATAATTTCTGTTAACATTTTACTGCAAGATGGAAAAATCCCCAAGGTGACCACTAACTCAAATCCCTCAGTTTATGTGCTTGGCCTCACTTCGGTCTTCCTTCCCCGCTCACATCCAAACCTGGAAAGGCTTCAGCACCCCATGCTCAAAACCCCACTCTAAGTCCCCAAGACCCTAAGCACAGACTGCTGTTCACGAGCCTGCGTGCAACCTTCATGCAGAACCTCCCGGGGAATCAGGAGCCCAAGCTCGGAGAGCAGCAGCACTGCTTTAAACAACAGTTTTAACTGTCGAATGAGCTCTGACAGGCCATGAGCATTTCATAAACAAACCAAAATACCGTCTTAATATCTTCCTATTTTTCCTGCAAAATGTTAAGTAGACCATTCAAGTAAAAAAGAAAAATTTTACAGAAACAATGAAAAATGAAAATTCAAAGGGTTTATGCCAAAAAGCAAACCAGTCCTCTGCAGCCCAACTCATTTGTTTCTGGGCTGTGAAGCCATGTAGAGGGCGATCAGGCAGTAGATGGTCCCTCCCAGCGTCAGCGCCATGGTGGTCCGGTAAAGCATTTGGTCAGGCAGGCCTCGTTTCAGGTGGATGGGCACACCATCGGATTTCTTGAAAGCAAGAATTATCAAGGACATGGTTGATAAGAAAAAGATTTTACAATTTAGGCTAATCAAGAACAAATGTCTCTACTTTATATAACTAATCCATCAACACACTGCAGTGGGAAAAGCCCTAATCCATTAGCATGCTAACTGAAATATTGGTGTATTTTCTTATAAATGTAGCTAAAGTGTCTAAGTCCAAAGTCATTCAACATGCAGCCTCAGGAACATGCATGCAACAAATTGCAAATTTCTAAGGAATTTATCATATATTGCTTAACTAGGAAAGCAGCACTGGTGAATGTTTTTGAAAGGCAAAGGTAATCAGCAGCTAAACAAAGAATTATAGGCACGAGAAAGGCTCCACACACAGTTCTACATCTAGTTTGACTTGTGAGCATTAGCGGATGAAGTCTGAGCATACTAGGTCAATTAATAGGTTCAAGTCCATTTTGTATTCAACTGCCTTCTTTTCATTAGGCTGTTAAATCTCCGTTTAATAATGAGCCTATATAAAACGTTTAATCCATTATTTCGCCCAGTCTCCAAAATCCCTGCCCACCACAACTCAAGATCCCAAATGCCCGTTCAAGTCTTACTTATCAGATAAAAGGGATTAAACTGATCAAAAGTTCCCAAGCTGCTCCTGACTCTGGACAAATTTTTCAGGAGGGGAATGCTACCTTCCAGCAACAGCATAACAGGCGCTGCCAACTCCCCTGGTGCCTGAGATGTATGTAGTCAGGTCACCAACCTCTCAATTATCTGTATGCAGATTAATGTTAATACTATTTTAAAATCCAATTCTGGCTTCTCTCGGTTGATCAGCAAACCCGAGAGAGCCTCCTACACTTCTAGCAACAGCTCAGTGAATTTTAATATCAAGCAAGCAAAAAACAATTACAAGAAAACTTGTTGCCAAAAGTCACTGCATGCGTTATGAAGCCAAACACATACTGGATTACTCAGTGTTATTATTCATTACACATGCTATTGCTTCCTCCATCCAATGGATGATCAATAACTATATATGCAATCTGAAAACCTGCATATCCTTAAATGCTGATGAGGAAACTCATCACCCCCTCTCCTTTTATCAGTTTCTACTTACATAAAGTTCTACTAGTTTGTGGCTCAAACTAAAATCAAGAGAATTCTATGTAAGGAAAAAGGGAAAGTGAGTAGTAAACTAGATTAAGACTCAGTTTCATAAGGTTTTTTTTAAGCCTACTTATTTCACAAGCTTCTCTGTTCTAGACTGTCTTCTCTCACCTGGAACAACCTCTGCAGCTCTGGAACTTTGTTTCTCCCAGCATAATCATATGCAGTAGAATCAGAAGTCAGTTTAGTTGGTGTGGCAAATATGATAGGCGGTGCTTCTGTGGAAACTAGAGGCTTTAATCCCTGGAGGAAAAAAGGAAAATGTAAAGTTGAAAGTATGTCTGCGCATCTGAACAAAGCTTTCAAGGAGCAGGCTGTCTGGAATAGTGGAAGCAGTCATTCAACCAGACAAGAGGGAAGGAAAGTCTCTCCGACTCTGCATTACAAGGCCTTTCAGTTTAAGGCTTAGTTCTTAAACCTTCAACAAAACTCCCTCGTCCACCTTCCCAGAGCAAACTCCATCAAGAAGAACTCCCCACCATGAAGACGAGGGAGAGGAGGAGAGGGCGAAAGGAGCAAACAACAAAGGCCTAATCTGAGCTTCCAGAAATACCTATTGTGTCTACCTTCTTATCAAACGAGTAAAACATTTATAATCTGTATGAACTATTGGTTAGATTTCAAAAGAGACCTGGCTGTCCCTCTTCTCCTCTGGGTGAGATGATGTCCTAACATGGAATCTCTAACCCCAGAGTGAACTTCAGAAACTTTCCAAACACAGAGTTAAGAAATATCTCAATGCGGAAGAGCCTGTAATGGTAAGAGGCCTGTCTTTCAGGACCAGAAAACAAAAAACAAAAAAATTATGGTAGAGCAACTGAACTTTCCAGCATTAACAAGCCTGTAAGTGAATGAACATACAGAGTATAAATAAAAAGGAAACTTCAGTGTTCTCATCTGTGATGTGAGAGTACACACGTATTACACACAAAGCACCTACTGCTGAAAGGACAGCATGAAGTAATAAATATGTGCCTATAGCAGTGTCTAGCACACAGCAGGCACTCAATACAAACAAACTGAATGAGACATGGGGGTTAACATAGGTTTACTATCTGCAGCTCCCTCAGCCACATGGATAAAAGAAAGACAAACACATAGGCTTAAAAAGAACCTGCCAGGGGAGAAAAATGAAGCACTAATACAAGCTACAACATGGATGAACCCTGAAACATTATGGTGAGTAAAACAAGTCAGTCACGAAAGACCACATATATGATCGCATTCATATGAAAGTCCAGAATAGGGAAATCTACAGAGACAGAGAGTAGATTAGTGGTTGCTTAGGGCTGGGGGGTGCAGAACAGAGAGTGATAGCTGTGAGACATGAGTTTCTTCTTGAGGAGATGAAAACGCTTTAAAATTAATGTAGTGATGGTTGCACATTATCTGTGAATACACTAAAAACCAGTGAAGTGATCATTTTATTTTATTAAGATTATTATTTTTTGGTGAGGAAGATTGGCCCTGAGCTAACATTTGTTGCCAACCTTCCTCTTTTTGCTTGAGAAAGATTGTCCCTGAGCTAACATCTGTGCCAGTCTTCCTGTATTTTTTGTATGTGAATTGCCACCACAGCATGGCTGACACACGGTGTAGGTCTATGCCCAGGATCCAAAACCACAAACCCCAGGCCACCAAAGCTGAGCTTGCAAACTCAACCACTATGCCACCAGGCCAGTCACTGAAGCGTACACTTTAAATGAGTGAATGTATGGTTTGGAATTATATCTCAATAATGCTATTTTTCTAAAAAAAGGAAGGTAAAGGAACTCTGGTTTTCTATCTGAAGGAGTAAACCTACAGTGGCAGACATATAGACGGTTCTCCAAAATAACCCGCAGATTAAAATAAGGAGCTGAGAATTACAAACCAATAAAATCACATCCTTTTATATCAAATTCTACCTAAGAAGAATAAAATTTTAAAGTTAGAAAGCAGAGTTCAAGTCCAGCCTTTTCTATTTTACAGATGGAAACGGAAATCCTTTGCCTAAATTAACATAGTCATCAGACCCCTGGTTCTTGATCTCTTCAAAGAAATATAAATTTACCTATAACAAGACCTATTCTAAAGACACACATTGAAAACCTCAATGTTACTCCCAGCAGGCAAGGCATTAGTATCAAAAAGGCAACAAAAAAGTATTAAAGTAAACTTGGCTTCTATTTCTTCTGACCTAGTCCAGTAAATGGGAATGAATCATGGCCTTTTTTCTGTACTGCATTCACTCATTAGACATATTTTATTGAGCACTTACTCTACAGTGGAAATACATAATGAATAAGACAGATAAAATCTCTGCCATTATGGATATTAGTGTTACAGAATAACAGCAGCTAATATCAACTGAGCCCTTGTGATGCGTCCAGCACCATGTTAAGCATTTCACAAGCACCATCACATTTAATCCTGACAGCAACCCTTGGGAGATGTTACTATTCCCTTTTTACAGAGGAGAAACTGGATCAGAGAAGGAAACTAGCCTGAGATCATAGAGCAAAAAGACAGAGCCACATCTCGAAACTCCAGCCTCTCTGAAGTGCAGAGCCCTGGCTTTTAAGTATTCCACTCCTGCACCCACCACCGCCTCTCAACTACTGCTTAAAAACAACCACCCACGTAAAGAGAAAGTTTGGTCAGTAAGCTATTAGCCTACATTTGATATAAAACACACCCAGAGACTCAGGAGTCAGAGATGGGAAGAGGGGCCCTAACCACTAGATAACAAAGTTAAAATGGATCTCTCTTTGAATTGGAGAATTTTAGACACTCCCTTAATCATTCTGTGAGCTCTCTGTATTTTCTGCTAATGATCATTTCCCCTTGAATCGAAAAATTAAAAAACCCTTCCTACCAAGCATCTCCAAAAATGGTTTGAAATTAAATTCATGTTTTGACAGGACTAACGTGAGAGCATTTTTAGACAGGATTACACATAATTACTTTGTGCATGTTCACCCAGCAAGTGATTCAAAACTACAGCAAAGTTTTTGAACAATATCATCTGAAAACAGGAGTATCAACCATTTTAACAGTTTTAAATAATTCCACATTTCTGTTATAATATTGTAAAAGTTTACAATATAAAATTTTTAAGTTACCTATAATCCCATTATCTTGTCTCATCAATTGTTATGAATTATATATTTTCTTCCAATCTTTTTCCACAGGTATATTTTAATATCTTTATAGTCATAGTGTAAAAATTCTACATTCTGCTTTTTTCATTTATAATAAGCATTTTTTTCCGATTCCTACACAATCTTCATAACTAAATTTACTCTTCACATTAACCCTGTGAATGAGATATGAGTCCATCTTACAGATGATTAAAACAAAGTGTAGAAATTCCCTAAGGAAGATGAGATTCAAACCCACTTGTTTTTATTACAATAATTCAGCTGTCCTGGCCCCACAGGTAAAAGGAATGGATACGGTGGTAAGGCACTTCACCTACCCATCATTAAACCTCCTAACAATTTAAGAGCAGTCCATAGTTCCAATGTTTCAAGGTAGCTAGACAGGACTAGCACCAGGGTTCTCAACAGTGGACTTGACCAGGAAACTGTATTTACAGGAAAGGATCTAGAGCAAATCCCTTCACCTATGCCTCCTTCAGGGCTGCAGTTGCCCCAACCTAGAAGAATTATGAGCCTCAAATATGTCTCTCCCCATCTCAATAAATGACAACGCCATCATTCCAGGTATTCAGGTCAAAAACCTTGGAATTATATTTAATACCTCTCACTCACAAATTTGCAAATCCTTTTGACTCTATCTTCAAAATATATTCACAATCTGACCACTTCTCACTCATCTTCACCAATCCGCACTCTGGTAGAGACCCCTGGATTTTTACAACAGCCTCCTAACTGGTCAGCCTGCTTCCACCCTTGCTGCCCTGCAGTCCACTCTTAATGCAGCAACCAGTGACAGTGTTAAAACAGAGGATGTCACGACTCAGCTCAAACCCTCCCAAAGGCCTTCTATCTCACTGAGCACAACCCAAAATTCTTACAATGGCTTCCAGGGCGCTACAAGATGCACCCCTCAAATCCTGCCCCCCTTACATCATCTCCTTTCTCTGCCCCAGCCCAATGGACTAGCCCCTTAAAACTCCCAAGCACCAGGGCACGTTCCCTCTGCCTAGAATGCTCTTCTCCAGGTATCCACCTGACTGGCACCCTCACTTCCTTAAGGTCTTCGCACATGTCACCTTCTCAGTAAGACTCACCCTTACTACCCTTTTTTTTTTTTTTGAGGAAGATTAGCTCTGAGCTAACTACTACCAGTCCTCCTCTTTTTTTTGCTGAGGAAGCCTGGCCCTGAGCTAACATCGTGCCCATCTTCCTCTACTTTATACGTGGGATGCCTACCACAGCATGGTGTGCCAAGCGGTGCCATGTCCGCACCCAGGATCCGAACCGGTGAACCCCAGGCCGCTGAGAAGCAGAACGTGGGAACTTAACTGCTGCGCAAGCGGGCCGGCCCCTACCCTTTTTAAAACTGCATGTCCTCTTCCTTACATTGCTAACAATCTATCCCCCTTTCCTGCTTTATTTTTCTCCACAGCACTTATCACTATCAAACATACTATAATCTACTTCATTTACTGTCTCTCCCCCTACTGCAATGGAAGCCCCAAGAGGGCAGGATTTTGGCATGTTTTGTTCACTGCTCTTATTTCCCAAGACTTAGAAAAGCCACTGGCATAGAGAGCACATCCAGAAAATACCTGTTGAATGTATAAATAAGCTCAGGAAGTCAACAGGTTCACCACAAATGCAGACTTGCATATTTCAGAACCAAAGTCACGTAAATCAGGACTTGATGGCAGAGCCTCCCATACCTCCCAAAGCAACAAAAAGACAAGTGAAAGCTGTTCTTAAAATAACTGGACTGCAGACCAAGTAGAAATCACAAGTTTTGCTTTTTATATTGAACCTCCTAGCTGTTTACACAATCTCTACCCCTACGATTGATTAAGAGCCATTCAACCACAACCACACTTAGTAGTTGAGTTCTTCCTAGTCTCTCTTAGTTGCTCCAAATTTTTAAAGAGAAAAGTAAAGATGATTTTTTCCCCTCAAAGTTGACTGGCCCAAAGTTTTCCTTTTAGGTGTCAGAGGAGGAAGGAGGATGGAGAAATAACAGAATTATCCAAAAGCTTTTTAATCTTCGATAGAAATCTATGAACTCTTTCACTCTGATTTTGGACTACAAACAAGCTTCAATCCTCAGTGACTCAAGTTCTTCATTTCTAACTGCCTGCTAAGTATCACCACCTCTGTGCTTCCCTGACACCTCACACTCTGCACATCCAAAATTCATCCAGTTTCTCACAAGCCTAGTCAGGAGTTCCCCGTTTCTGTGGAAAGCACCACCATCCCCCATTACCCAGTCATCTCGGTGCCCTCCTTCCTCATCTTCAAGATCCCCCTCATCAGGCATTAAGTCCTTATCTCCCAGACCTCTGACACTTTCTCCATTCCTACGCAGAAGACCCTGAACTACCTTATTAGTATAACAGGCATCCTTGGCACTGGTCTCTTCCAGTCAGATTATCTTTTGCAAGCATAGCTCTAGGGGGCCGGCCCCGTGGCTGAGTGGTTAAGTGCATGCATTCTGCTTTGGCAGCCCGGGGTTCGCCAGTCTGGATACTGGGTGCAGACCTACTCAGTGCTCATCAAGCCACGCTGTGGCAGCATCCCACAAACTAGAATGACTTGCAATTAGGATATACAACTATGTACTGGGGCTATGGGGAGGGGAAAAAAAAAAGAGAAACACTGGCAACAGATGTTAGCTCAGGTCCAATCTTCCTCACCAAAAAGCATACCTTAAAAAAAACTAAAAAGCACAGCATACTGCTCCTCCATCACAAACCTTCCAGGAAACTAAAGGTAAGAAGCATGCCCTTGTTTCAAGACACGACTGTCCTTGTTCTGGACAAGACTCTACCACAACTCTGTGCATCAAGTTGCTTTGCCAATTCCTACTCATTTCTCACAAAATTAGGTCCTACCATCCTAAGCCCTTCATGATCTACCACTATCTACCACAGCCAAAGGTACCTACTCAACAATTCCCTGGCAGCCCCCCTCCCCTCCCTCACTCTCACATTTCCCCTTACCCAGCTAAAATATCAGTCTGTCATCTTAACAAGGAGAGGAATTGCTGGGTCATATGGTAAAAATATGTTTCACTTTCTAAGAAACTGCCAAACCATTTCCAAAGTGGCTGCAGCATTTTACATTCCCACCAGCAATGTAAGTAGGGTTCCAGGTTCTCCACATTCTCACCAATACCTGTTGTCTTTTTTATTTTAGCAGGTGTGAAGCGGTATCTCACTGCGGTTTTGATTTGTATTTCCCTAATGCCTAATGATGTTGAGCATCTTTTCATGTGCTTATTGGCCTCAATTTATTTTTGACACGGGACACAGAAAAGTAAAGAAAACACTTTTCCATCAACTACTGGAAAATGCCCTCCCCACAATTACTTTCCATCAAGTTGATTTATAAACCTCCACCTATACTATCATTAGAGAACCAGCTTTTCCATATCAGGTTATTCAATGCACATTAGGTTACTGACTGTACATAACACTGAAAGTCACAAATATCTACATTTTACAGTGTGCTAACGTTCCAAAGAAAGGAAAATCTGAAGTACTTCTAATTACCAAAGTCAGAATACCTGGTTTTGTGGATGCCTATCAAGACCACTCTGAGATCTGTAATTCATATAAAGCCTACACAACATCACTTCTTTCAACATAACCTAAGAAATCCTTAAGTACTAAGAAGTTCAAATTCTCAAGAGAAACACAATTTAAAAGGTGCTAGAAATCTGAAGGTCCTAGTTGTACCAAATGCATCTCAGGATAATCTCTGTGTTGAGTGCCAGTTTAATTTCAATATGTGTTAGTTTTAGTCTAAAACTTCACTTTTTCCTTACTAGGTAACAAAACCTAAATCATGCTAAGACCTATTAAAAGAACATCTACAACCACCAACAGAATAGATCAATTGTGGTATATTCATACAATGAAACCCTACATAGCAATAAAAGGAACTATTAATACATGTAACATGAATGAACTACAAAAATACTGAGGAAAAAAAGCCTTACACAAGAGTACTGTGTGGTTCCACTTATATGAAATTCAAAAATATGCAAAACTATCTATTTATATTGATAAAAATCAGTATAGCAAGGTGGACAGGGATTGACAGGGCAAGAGTAAGAGGGAACTTCCCAAGAATAATGTGATGCTCTATATATTAATAAAGGTGTGGGTGGCACAGCGTGTACATTTGTCAAACTCATCAAACTGTAACATTTAAGACCCATGCACTGAAAATACACTTTCTTTATAGTAGAAGCACATATGATAGAAATGGCTATTTTTCTATAATCTGTAAAAGAAATCATTGTCGAAATTCCCTCTTTAAACCCCGTTACAAATTTGGTTTCAGTGACACCACGCTGGTTTCCCTTCTAGTCCTGGATTGTTCTTCTGATAAGTTCTCCTCCTCTACCCTCCCATGTTTCTGGGTCTTATCATATGCCCACCTTTCTTCCTGATATCCTCCCCATCACAGATTCTACCACCACCTATGGGCTGCAGCCATCCCGATCTATTAAACTCCTTATTCATAAATCTAGCTGCTACCACACATGACATATCACAGGCTCAAAACTTATAAACCTGGACCGTTCCTCCCGATCACCACAGCCCCCAGAAACTTGCTCTTCTTGCCCTCTCTATCCTAGTTAACAGCAATCTAATCGCAGACTGAAATCATTCTTAAACATCCTCCCCCTTGGGCAAGTTGCAGTGACCCACCGAAAAAGGAGGAGGTAACAATAATGGAGCATCCTTTACACTCCACCTGGGCCCCTTACTATTCCAGTTCGGTTTTCCAACTGCATTCAACCCTTCCCACACTACTCTATGAGAAGGAATTAATACGATTGTATCTCAAACTCAGCTTCTGGAGAATAGCTAACACTTATCCAGCACCAACTACCTGCGAAGGCGTGCTAGTCACCTGACACACACCTCATTTAATCTGTACTAAAGCTGCCCTAGATGAAACTGAGCTCACAATAAGTTGACTTGGTCAAGATCATAAAATTAAAGCAGCAAAGCCAGGACTTGAGCCCATACTAAGAGTCTAGGACTCTCAAGTACCTCATCTCTACACCACAAGCTCAAGAGTGGAACGCCAATTAGCAAAATCTGAGTGAAATCGGAATACTTTTCAGACCACTCAAATAATGCGCATCCTTCAACCATTCTAAAGTTGGGAAAGCGTAAGCTCGTTGCAGGTAACTGCCCAGGTTCATCTGGGTATCTCAACGCACCGTTAAGTCTCCTAATTCTGATCATACAGCCCCTCCCGCCCCTAAGACATTCCTTCGGTGCTGTCATCCTACCTCTCCAATCTCGTGCTCGGATGAGGCTGCCGTCTGGGCTGCGGCAGAGGGGTAACAATGGGAGACTGAGGAGACCGAAAGCCGGACCTCCTTACAAAGCAGAGGGGCGAAATTCGGACTCCACCGGGTCACATTCTGGGCCCCGCCGATCGCACGAGCCACCCCACGACCCACAGGCAACGACCCCGGGGGTCACCTTGACCCCTGCTGAGTGCCAGGCCCAACTTCCGCGCCGGGCCAGCCCCACCGGGGGAGCAGCTACGGAATGAGGAGCCTCCATGGCCGCGGCAAATGGGTGCGTAGAAGCGCCGGGAGGTGCAGGGCGAACTAAATCGAACCACAAACATAAACCTCGCCCGCCTCCGGCGCCGCGACTGCCTAGCGCAGAAGCTCGGGCCGCCACTTCTCTTGTCCGAGCCGGCGCGGCGCTACCCGTACCTGGGGGCTATAGGCCTCGGAAGCCCATGCTCCCGCCAACTTCTGCGTGAAGCCACTAAACTTGTAATACATGACGCCCGGTCTCCGGCTTCTAGCGGCCGCTGCCTGCGCGACCGCTCAGGAGAAGGACCCTGCCTCCTCGGCTGTCCTCCCAAGGCTCAGTCCAAGGACCCTGCGCCAGCAGACGGGCTGCCCGGAGAGCGCCTAATTTAAAACATGCTCGCTTAAGTCACATAAGGGAAGGAGAAGCCGGGCACTAAGGACAAAGAAAGGCGAAAACAGCTATAGGAGAGCTCAGAAAGCCGCTGTATCGGGGTCTGTAGAAAACACGAGGTTCTCTCTTCCCTCCCATTTAGATTCGGGCAATGCTAAGGCACCTTAAGAAATACGCAAGCGCCCGGCGAAGGAAGCCAGAGGCTGAGGGACTCGGCGGGGTCGAGTGGGGCGGACTCTGGGCGGGGCCGGGCCTGGGACGAGAGGGGCGGGGCTGGGGCGAGGCGGGCGGGGCTGCGCGGGATGAGAGCTCCCCATCAGGCGGGGAGAACTAGTGATTCGCCGAGCTTAACTTGCTCCTACTGTCATTTTTTGCCTCCCCTACCTCGGTCACCTCGTGAAGCACCACGCTGTTACTCCGTCGGTCCAGGAGCCTGGACCTGTCCGCCGGGCTTCTCCTGCAACCTGGGAGGAGAAAGCAAATAAGAAAATGTGGAAGCCACCTACTGAGATCTATTTAGTATCAAGGGCTATTAGGGGTTTCGCCCCAATAATATAAAGATAGCCTCCTGGGCTTCGGAGCAGAAGAAATACATAGTGATCTAAACTTCAGGCACCAGGACGTAAATTTTGCAGTTTCTCAGAACTGATTTTTACTCTTACCTGAGTTTTATGGGAACTGGTTACTCATCCTTTTCCTGGCGTCTGCCCTTTGAGATGAATGAGGTGGGGAGTGGAAGGGAGGTGGACTAGAAATACTTGAAAAATTTGGACCTTGGGCCTGAAAGATCCAGGACTACCACTTTCACTTCCGGTAGTAGTCAATTCAGTTCAACTTAAAGATGTTTTTTAAGCCTCCACTATGTGCAAGGTACTGCATAAAAGGAGTATACTGGTTTCCTACCTCCAGGGATGGAGCAAGGCTTTTCTTAGCTTTATCATCTAACTAGAGGTTTTCACAAGCATATTATGGATGCATTTATAGTGCATTTATGAAAGGCTGTGGCAAACTGATAGGTGATACTACCCTTTATATAACATTTTCCTTAAATAAACTCATTTAATCTTTTTTTTTTTCATTTAATCTTGACAACAATCCTATAAGGCAGGTGCTATTCTCATCTCCATCTTACAGCACAGGAAAGTAAGGCCCATAAAAGTTAAGTAGCTTGCCCAGGTCAGCTATTAGTTAGTGGCAGAGCTGGTCAACTGGCTCGAAAGTCTGTACTCTTAAGCACTACATTATAGATAAATAGATATAAATCCATTCTGAGAAGAGGAATATGAAGGCTGAGTAACTCAGACCTAGGGTGTACACCAGCATCTTGACTTTGGTAGGTGTACGCCCAAGAGCCCCAGGTGTTCAGCCCTGCTGATGCTATGAAGAGCAAAGGTTTCAGCATATTCATCTGCTCAGTCAATCCAAAATTGCTGCTTTTAGAAAGCAACATTGTGATATAATGGAAAGAACATGCGATTTGAGTTCCAGTCACAATTTTTTCAAGGCTGAGTGATTTGCAACTATTCATTTCCATTTTCTGAGCCTCATTTGCCTCTTCTGTAAAGTAGGAATCATCATACTAATATCTTCCCTCACTAGTGTTCTGAGAATCAACAGTTCAGTAAGTTATAAAGCTTGCACAAATGTTAAGTTGCTGATCTTACCTTTGAATCATTTTACTTTTCCATAGTTCTTGGCTATATATAAGAATCTTAGTTAATTTTTCCTGCTTACTCTAATTTAAATTAATTAAATCAATTGATTGACTTTGTTTTTAAAATGCTGAAATCGCTTGTAGCAAGAAAGAGGAATGAGCCTGCCAGCTAATATTGAGTGGAAGGAAAGGTCTTTCATAGAGTTTAGATTGAAAAGAGAAATTAAATGATTTAGGACAGCTCCCTGTCTCCATCCCACTCTCTTTTGGACGTATATTGGAAGAAGAAAGTAGAGAACATTCCCCAACTTTTAGCAGCACTAAGGTGTACTAGCTCCTTGAAGTAGAAAGGTGCCTGTCAACACTGGTTACTTTCTTAAAGTTCCTGCCATCTGATTTTAGATCCTGCAAGACATAAATTAAGAATCCTGAAAATGTTACAACAGCCAGGCTGTTCAGTGGGAGATAAAATGTCAGTACCAGAGTGTGGGTTGGGATGTCACATGGAGTGGCTGATCACAGGAAGATTTTGTCTCATCTCCCAAATAAAACACAGCATCCTCTGACAGCACTAAAGCACCCTATTCTCATTCTTATTTGCATATCCCAGCCAGCATCAAAGCATGATCTTTCTTTATATCATGATCCCTTCAGGTTGTTCCCTGGATCCTATTCTGAGGAGAAGTGACCACGATTCACAGTGCAGGGAAGCCTGTCAACCGCCAAGTGATTTGAGTGAGTGCAAATTCCAGTCTGGCTCCTGGTGAATCAGATGCTGCTGCTCCTCCATTTGTGAGGACTGTGTGTTAATGGTCTCTGGCAAGCCGCTCTGTGAAAGCACCGGGGAATGGATGGAAGACCAATATAAATTGAAATTGGGTTGTACTGAATATAGGTAGGAACTGCCTCCTTGTGAAATAGTTCTTAATTTTTTCAATTCTCCAATTTTCTGAGAATTGACTTTTTAAAAATTGACGCTTTGTGGGTCTGGCCGGGTTAAAGTGTGTAGGCCCTGTAGTAGTTGAGATCATTGTGGGTTTCTCTTTTTGATCCCTTCAATCCTTCTCTATCTTCAGGAAGCTTCATATACCACCTGGCTTTGGTGTCACCAGTTGGGAGCAGAAATATGAGTAATGAACATTTATTCCAGGCTGATTTACCATGGGGAGGGCATCTCCGGGATACAGGCCTCCAGGAAGCCCTGACTTCCCCCCACTTTACTGTTTCTTTGCTGCCAAATCTTCAAACTGAAGAATGTTTCTAACCTGGGGAAGCATGTTTGTGCACATGGATTTTGCTCATTCTCAGTTTCCCGTGATGGAAAATGGACTATAATAGGATTATGTTACAGTGCAGTGTTATCTTTTTCATTGTTGCTTGTGCCAACCCTCTCTTTGGCAGGAAAGAAGACAGAGGGAAAACATTTCCCAACATTGAAAACTGCTAGTGATATCCCCACAAAAAGCAACCCCAGGAAAATATTGGAAAACAAAATGGGGAGCTGCACACACTTTATGATTCTTGGAATGATAACACTTGTCGTACAATTATTTGGCAATTTTCATGTGGAAGAATTAGAAATCTCAGCTGTCATCTCTTAGTCTTCTTGTCAGTTAAAGTCCTGTCTGATGTGGAAATTTTGTTTGTCTTTGAAACCTGAAATCTGGATTATATTGATCCTATTGAAAAACAATTAAACCTTTGTTAAAGCATGGTCTTTTCATAGCAAAGGAGTTGAGGGTCTGAATGGTGCATTTCTCACCCAAAGGAGGGAAGTGGCAGCTGGGACTGTGGTTGCCGGGACAGCTTTATTGCAGTCCAGGATGAACATATTGACATCAACTCCCTGCTCTGACCTTCTCGTTGTTGAATGTTAATATGGTGTGTGAAGCTGCCTTACTTTTGGCTGCCTGCTTTTCCTTATGTGCAAGTCAAAAGCACATCCACAGAGATTATGGATTTAACTCAATTTTGACACATCACATTTCATTTCACTGGATAAGAAAGGCTGAGGTATGACTCATAATTTATTTTAAATCATTTTAAATACACTTAATTATGCATAGAAAAAAGTTGAGATCCAGAACAAGAGTCATGCGATTTTACATTAACATCACCCATAAAAATACAGTATGTATAATGTTGTCCTATACATAGAAGGAAAGGATGAGCAGTGGCCTTCTCCAGTTTGGGGTCAGAGGCTGTTTCCTAATTACGGAAGATTCTCACTCTCTGCATCATATATGTCTGCAGTGTTGGAATATTTTACAATGAGCATGCACGACTTTTGTAAGCCCACATACACAGACACAAATAAGACAAAACCCCTAAAGGGCATAAAAATTAGAATTTTAAAAATTTAATTATAAAATTAATTTAATTATACCCCAAACTACCAATTAATTTAGATGTGTAGATGGGAGGAACCTACTGAACGACAGTCTCCAAATGTTAAGCCATACGAAGGGTCACTTGAGGGCCATCCTGCCCATTGGAGTAAACACCATAGTGGTTCTTCACAGGACTGTTAGAGAAAAGAATGAATGAATGAATGAATGAACGAATTAACATCACCTCCACACATTGCTGTGAGAAGTGAGCAACCATCCTGGGTAGTTGTTTACATGGGCATCCTGATTACATGAAAATTGGTAGTCAAGTGTAAAAGGAGGGGCCAGCCTGGTGGCGCAGCAGTTAAGTGCGCATGTTCTGCTTCAGCGGCCCAGGTTTCGCCAGTTCAGATCCTGGGTGTGGACATGGCACCATGTGGCAAGCCATGCTGTGGCAGGCATCCCACATATAAAGTAGAGGAAGATGGACACGGATGTTAGCTCAGGGCCAGTCTTCCTCAAAAGAAAAAAAAAAAAGAGGAGGATTGGTGGCAGATGTTAGCTCAGGGCTAATCTTCCTTGGGAAAAAAAAAAGTGTGAAAGGAGATTAAGAGCTATACACCTGGGTCTCAAGAAGATGAAACTTGATGGGTCATTTTCTTTTGAGGTAGCAGAACTTTTGTCTTGGAAAAAAACCTATCTGACTCTATCCAAAAAACATGGGGTGCTCCATAGTCGTTGTGTCCAGATCCCAGCCCTGCACTAGATTTATGACCTTAGGCTAGCTGCGTAACCTCTCTGGGCCACAGAATAAAAATTTCAATTTAACACGGTGATTGCAAGGATTAAATAAAATGATATGTGCTGAAAAAGTTAAAAGAAAATATGTAAATATATGGAAATCTATATGGAAAATAATATTGAGCAAAAACAGTAAAAATGGATCCATAGTCACTGATACAAACCAAAAATTAATTTGGCATGATATAAATCATTAGAATTTTAAGTCTATTGATTCTGTGTTTGTGTAAAGTTAGCCGGTTATACTAAAAATTGTAACCTAGAAGTCTTTCCATTTCCTCCATTCCTATCCCCTTCTCCCTTCTCCTCTCTCCACTTCCTTTCACCGTTCCCCAAAAGTCATAAATATCATTTAAGGCCAGGGGACAGCCAGAGCAGAGCTTTCAGGTGAAATCCAGTATGAAAACAGCCCCCAAAGAAGTGGAATCTCTCTTTAAAGCTTGAAGGCCCAAGAGAGGAGTTGAGTGTCCCACTAAAATAATCGCCAACCTTTCAGCATCTGCATTAAGATAAAAAATCACATCATTTCAAATGCCAAAACCATAATTTTACTTGCCACCTCTTCTGCCTTAGATTCTTAAACAGTGGAGATTTGGCATTTCTTTAGTTTCTGCTACATAGAAACCCAAAGCCATAGCCCTCACTTCAGATCCCCTTCTGAAGAGGGTGACAGGTGCACAGGCTGTAACAACAGACTAGCCTGGGTTTGAACCCCAGCTCTCCCTGCTGACAAGCTCCATTACGTTGGGAAAATTACTTCTCCACGCTGAGTCTCACAGGTGAGACGAAGGTTCTAAATCACAGGATTGTCAGTGCATTATCAGGTAGCAAAGGTACCTGTGTTCACTGTGTTCACTAGTACCTGGGACCTGGGACCAACCTGCCAGGTGATTCCAGAATGGCTGACTTGGGGAGGAGGATTGGGAGGTCAGACTGGGTCTTCTTCCAAGAAATGGACAGGCCTATGACTATCACCATTACGGTCTGAGAAGCAAGGCCATGGAAAAAAGGGTAGGAGGAAGTTATAAAGCTGAGCAAAGTGTCTAATGGAAGGCAAATCTCCTCCTTAAAAGAAAGGAGACTGGAGAGAGTATGACATTCCCAAGAACACAGCTGAGAAAATCAGAAAGTCCAAGTCAAGCGGCCCTGGCCCTGGGCCTGGAAACCCCAGCCACACCCCTGCACTCCACTGACTGACCCAGGAGAGGAATTTGCTAAAGCACCAATGCAAACCACCCGAAGGTTTCCAGTAGGGGGCTTGTGTGGAAGCCGGGCTTTCCAACATGGGGGAGAGCTGGAAGAAGACATGATTGTTGGCGTTTAATTGTGTGGTCTTCACATCTCATTCAACCCCCAGACTTCAAGGCTACCCCATCCTCTTTCCTGGAGCCCACTCTTAGATTCCAACAGCCCACAGATGCACATTGGAGAATAACTGCGTCTATTTTCATTTAAATCATGGTAAAGGTAAAAATCAAATCAAGGTGTTTGTGTTTTCTCCCCTGAGCAGAAGCAAGCGCTCTGCAAACACATGTAGCCTTGTCTCGGCACAGATGTCAGGAACGTGAAGCCTGTAAACCTTCCCAGGCAGTTCTGTTCTTGAATCATTAAGAACAACCGAGTGGGTGGAAGGAGAACATGAAATTGCTGTGTGCACTCATGTTTTGTTTATGGAGCAATCATTTCTAGGCGTGTTTTCTTTTTTTATGAAGAATCTTTTCTATGTTTGCCTTTTAACACCCCACCTTCCTTCCTGTCCCCAGCCCTCCCACACCCACCAAAAAGAAACATTGAGAGCGTTACCAAAATCTCCACAAATTTAAAGAATAAGTTACAATAAGTGTCTCTCTAAACCAATTCCATTTACTCAGTCAAAATAAATGCTTTAGTAAAATGAATAACACAGGTAACAATTGAATTTGAATATTACATATTGTTTAAAAAGCTCATAACGACTGCTCCCAAATCATAAAAATCACTTTCCTTTTTCCATTATTGTGCAATGAAGACACCTTAACCCAGTGAATTGGAAGTTCTAATTAGCAGCAGGGTTTAATTAGTGGTTTATGCGCTTGCCACAAGATTCTTCACTGTGCCTCAGTTTCTTTATCTATAAAATGGGAATATTATCTACTTTGTGAAGATTGAGCGCCTTGAACATAGTAAGCACTCATTAAACTGAAACCGGTAGTACCAATAACCGTTCATGACTGTTATTGATACTGTTATTCTAATAGTCGTGGGACTGGATGGACAGGTGGGGTAGGCTTTTGTCAGACCCTATGGATCCTTTCCTTTGGCATGCACCTCCCCCAACCTTGGCACAGAGCAGACACCCAACAAATGGTGGCTCTCAGACTTCCCATGGTGCTAAGAACCCTGGTTAGTGCCCAGGCTCCCCGGGCCCCCAGCAGTTTCTGTCCACCCCCAGCAGAACTGCTGTCCGTGGAACCCTGGAAGGGGTGTGTGTATTTGTTGAGCTCTCGTGCTGTGTTTACCATCCAGGTGTGTCTCACTTTATTGTTTTTTCTCTCATTGTCTTTCTCGGCATTGTCCCGCCTGGCACACACTCTCAGGCATGTTCTCTGTGACATAGCACAAAGACGTCCGCTTGTTTTTGGCAGCTGTCTTGCTGCTGAAGGCAGGGAATGGTGGCATCAGGTGTTTTAAAAGAGGGAGCGATTGCATAAAATTTTCTCTCTGGAAAACGAGCTTGGTTTTTAAAAAATGTTCCCTGGAACGGATCTAATAACTTAGTTCCATAATAATTTCTCCTCTGCCTGCTCTAATTGCCGGGATTCTTTCAGAAACAGCAGCGTATTGCTGCTTTTCAATAGGCTAATAAGACTGCATTTCCAGAGGGCTTTCAGCCAGAGGAGGGCTTTTCAGACTTTACCCACAGCACCAACAGGTACAGGGAAGCCTCCTCAGTCCAGAAATGGACAAGGGGGACCAGCAAAGCCGGAGCCAGTCCTGGAGAAGGCCTAGGAGGCCCCTTGGGTGCCTTGGGCCTCCAAATCTTTCCCTCCCTGGGAGAGCTTACCAAGCTCCACAGAAGAACTTACTTTTGATCTGAAAGCCTGTCCAGCCAACATTCAGTGTTCAGGACAAGGTCTTAACTACAGGAATGCTAACCAGGCCAGCATGACTACTTCCTTCAAGCTCTAGGAGTCCTGGGGGCTGTCCATCCCCAGCCAGCCCACTCCAGGAGCTAATCAAATTAGGGAACTGAGAGTGGTGGCCACAGACTTTTCCAAGAGAGCTGTAACGCTGTCAGTCAACTAGCACTTAATTTCCGGTGGGCTGTAAAAGTGCCACTTATCCTGCAAGCTTCAGGGTGAGTGGCTCAGTCGGATTCTAAAGTTAAATGGTGCAAGCACAACTACACTCAATGAGGATTTCTTGCTTCAGAATTAAAAACAAAGTGAGAAAGACCAAACCTACTTTTATGTTGATTGTAAACATTGTAGCGAAGGAATCACTTTCCATTAAATTGCCTTGATGAAGCCATGTGTAACCTGAGTTGACAGCCACTGGAGGCCCACAGCCATTTAGCAGCACCTTGTGGGCACAAATGGAGCTTTGCCCTTATGGCTTGAGCATGCTGCTCAGACCAAATTTTAGCCACTTTGACACTGCCTCATCAATAAGGGGCATCCCCAGGGAAAATGGGTGGAGTCAGGCTGAGAAGGATCTAGGGTGAATCCTGGGGCATTTGGAAGGGGAACAGCAGCAGTGGCCCTGACACAGTGAGGCAGTTGGCTGAGGAATGACCAGATGCTGGTCTGATGCCATCAGACATTTATACCTTCTCCTAATCTTGCAGACCTCTGATTTAGAAAATCATGGAGGGGCCGGCCCGGTGGCGCAGCAGTTAAGTTCGCACATTCCCCTTCGGCGGCCTGGGGTTCGCCGGTTTGGATGCTGGGTGTGGACATAGCACTGCTTGGCAAGCCATGCTGTGGTAGGCATCCCACATATAATGTAGAGGAAGATGGGCACAGATGTTAGCTCAGGGCCAATCTTCCTCAGCAAAAAGAGGAGGATTGGTGGTAGATGATAGCTCAGGGCAGGTCTTCCCCCCCAAAAAAAAAGAAAGAAAAAGAAAATCATGGAGAACTTTTCGTTTCTCAGAAGGGCCACGTAAGAAAGAAGAGCGTCATGTAGCCATGTAGCTGAGGCACTGGGTGATGGGGTGAATGCGTGTGGTGGGATTTGGGGAGAAGGAGATTTCCAGGAAAAAACTATAAAGCATTTTATTGACATTTAAATTACTTACAGGGAAAAAAATGCTATTCAATAAATACTACTCAAGAATGCACAGAGGGGCTGGCCCCGTGGCCGAGTGGTTAAGTTCACGCGCTCCACTGCAGGCGGCCCAGTGTTTCGTTGGTTCGAATCCTGGGCGCGGACATGGCACTGCTCATCAAACCACGCTGAGGCAGCGTCCCACATGCCACAACTAGAAGGACCCACAACAAAGAACATACAACTATGTACCGGGGGGCTTTGGGGAGAAAAAGGAAAAAATAAAATCTTTAAAAAAAAAAAAAAAGAATGCACAGAGAGCTTTGATAATAAGGATAGATTAACAGTCCAATAGAACATCCTGTGGTGATGGTAATGTTCTATATCTGCGCCAGCCACGTGTGGCTATTGAGCACTTGAAAAGTGGCTAGTGCAACTGAAGAACTTGTCATTTCACGCCATTTTGATTTTAATTTAGATAATCACATGCGGCTAGTGGCTATGGTACTAGATGACACAGGTTCAAGGGGATCAAGGTGGGAAAGAGAAAGGAGACATAAGAACAACTTCCCTGTTTGTCCGAATCCTGAAAGAAGGAAATCTAACTCATTTGCTAATGAATTCAGGCCACAGGAGTACAAAAATAATTTCAACTTGTATTGAAAAGTGCTTTCATGCCTGTCTAAATGTTGAACCATAATAGCTTCTCTTTTTCACAATTTCAGTGGAAAAAATGCCATTTTATGCTTCTGGAAAATGGAAGTGTCATTCTCAGCATAGACCCACCATTAACGTCTCTATCTCCAAGCCATGTAGGGCTTTGCCTCTGTAAGCTGCTAACATCATGTTTTGATTTTTACAGCCGGAAGCATAAACAAGTTCTTCTAATGCTAATGACAGGTCAGGTTTCCCACCCTGACCTAGGCAACCCCTCCATCCAGTAGTTCACTGCATTTCAACATTTCTGCTTGTGAAGTGGCAACTTACTCCTCTGAGAAATGTTTCACGTGCTGCTGACCGTCATTCCACAACCAGCGCTCATCAGCAGATCCGAGCGCCATCCTTGGGCCTGGGCAAATCCCCTGAGGGTGAAGTGGCCTCTGCCCACTGACAGTGGGCACCAGAGAAGGGGCAGTGCCTGGGCCTCTCTACTGCCCACCGGTGGCCCAAGCCCACAGCAGTCCCTGCAGAACAGGCCCTGAAGCCCTTGGCCTCACCCCTTGCAAGGGGCAAAGGTCAAGCAGGGGTGGTTTGAGTGAGATGGAACAAAGTCACCCAAAGCAGGGTGCAGACTGGGTGAAGGTCTTCTGGTCAAAAACGAAAAACAGCTGGGACCAGCCCCATGGCCGAGTGGTTAAATCTGCGCGCTCCGCTGCAGGCGGCCCAGTGTTTCGTTGGTTCAAATCCTGGGCGCGGACATGGCACTGCTCATCGAGCCACGCTGAGACGGCATCCCACATGCCACAACTAGAAGGACCCACAACTAAGAAGATACAACTATGTACCAGGGGGCTCTGGGCAGAAAAAGGAAAAAAAAAAAATTTAAAAAAAAAAGAAAGAAAAACGGAGAGATCCAGTAAGCCAGCAGCTTGGAGCTGTGTGTCTGAGCCAGACAATAAGCTTTTAAAAATCCATAAAGTGCAAGAGGCACACAACAGACTCTCTGATGTCAGCACTCTGTCCTGGTCTGGGGAAAAGCATGGAGGATGGCCCTGCAGCAGAAGGGCCCCTAAGTGGTGGGGAGGGGCGTGGGATGTCCCAGCCAGCCCATGGGTGCAAAGAGCACAGACATACCAGCCCAGGATGTACAGGTCTGGATGGGCAGCTGAGCTAGGCCTGCTTAATTGATACAGGCTCCTAAAGAGCAGGATAAACAGCATTTGGGGCCATTTACTGTGAAATGGACTGGGATGTATGAGAAATCGGCCTTGTATGGCCAGAAAACACATACGTCGGCAGAAAATAATGTCCTGGGAAAGTTTTAAATTGAAGACGTGCCATTCTGAGTGTGCCGAGGCATTAATGCTTATGTAATTAATCATTTCATATTTGAAGATTGGGATTTTTTTCCCTTTTAATTAATTAGCCAGTGGATTCATTATAGTCCATTTTTCATGTCAAAAAGGCAGTGGGTTCTTGAAGAAGGGAGGGGGCCACAGGGGAGAAGTGACAGCTGCAGTAGTGACATAGTGTGTGGCGAAAAGTAGAGAACCACCATCATCTCTGCCCCAAACATCCATGTGGAGGGACTGAGAACCTAAAACTTGTCAAAACACATGGGATTTTTTCCAAGTGCCCCGAATGTGAGCCTCCACTGGTGCTCACATTTTCAGAATCTGCATTTAGCCCCTTAGCAAGAGTTGTGGCCTGCTTCGCCAATGGATTTCTCTTTTACTGGAAAGAGGGTGTACCATGAGGGCTAACGATGGGGCTCTGTGGCCAACCACCCTGGGTTCCAGTCCCGACTGCACCTTCTTAGCTGGAGACTTTGAGCAAGTCATTTAAACCTCTTTGTGCCTCAGTTTCCTGCTCTGGACAATGAAGATAATTGTAGTACCTCCCTTAGGGTTGTGGACAGAATAAAATACAATAATGTATATAAACTGCTTACTTAGGCGCCTGGCTCATATTGAACACTCAGAAATGGTAGGTATTATTACTAGAAGAGCGGCACTTCTTTATGGAACAGATCACCACTCTTGACTTCTTCAGAAAGCTCTATGTGTGTGTTAAAAAACACATAACATAAAATTTAACATTTAACCACTTTTAAGTATACAGTTCTGTGGCATTAAATACATTCATATTGTTGTACAACCAATAGCACCATCCATATCCAGAAAGTTTTCATCTTTCCCAACTGAAACTCTGTACTCATTAGGCAATAATTCCCCATTCCCTTTGGCAACCACCATTTTACTTTCTGTCACTATTAATTTGACTACTCTAGGAACCTCATATAAGAGGAATCATTTAATATTTGTCCTTTGTGACTGGCTTATTTCACTTAGAATAATGTCTTCAAGGCTTATCCATGTTGTAGCATGTGTCAAAATGTCCTTCCTTTTTAAGGCTGAACATTATTCCATTGTATGCACATACCACAGTTAAGTTTACCCATGCCTGGGTCAATGGATACTTAGGTTGCTTCCATCTTTAGGCTATGGTGAAAAATGCTGCTATGAATATAGGCACACAAATATTTGTCGGAGTTCCTACTTTCACTTCTCTTGGATATATACCCAGAAGTGGAATTGCTGGATAATATGGTAATTCTGTTTAATTTTTTTGAGGAATCATCATATTATTTTCCACAGCCACTGCACAGTTTTATGTTCCCACCAGCAATGTACAGGGTTCTCCATATCCCTGCCAACACTTGTTATTTTCTGGCTTTTTTAAATAGCCATCCTAATGGGTATGAAGTGGTATCTCATTGTGGTTTTGACTTGCATTTCCCTGATGACTAATGATGTTGAGCATCTTTTCCTGTTCCATGGAGTTTTTTGATAGCAAATACAAAGGGGAGAACGTGAAGAAACTCCTTGGGTTCTGGACACAAGAAGTGCTGAGAGTAGAGAAGACAAGGTTGTCTTTCTATGGAGATAAGATGGATAGATAGATAGATAGATAGATAGATAGATAGATGAATATGGAGAGATGTTACATTTAGTATAAGCATAGAAACAAAAGTCTAGCCTGGTTTGTGCCAAATCATTAACTCACAGGGTTTAGCTCTGGGACAGTGGGAGGATCTTTTCTATTCCTATTTTACTTTACATGTTTCATGAAAAGGGAGGATAAGGGGGTGGAATGATAAGTGTTTTACTTTTATTTTTGCATTTTTCTGTATTTTCCAATATTTCTATAATAAATGTGTTGCTTTTGTAAAAAGAAAGATCTTTTTTTAAAACAACCTTGGGAACATTTGCAATTATGTTTAATTTCATAAGCTAATAGGTTCAAGAAACACAGACCAAGAGATGAAACCCACAAACATCTGAACTGAAACCTTTCTACTGCTCCACTGCATCCTACTTGGCAAAGGCATAGAAGAAATAACTCTTGACTGTGGCTCTGCCTCTCTGTTCAGAAACAGTCAGCGCCACTCCCAGGGTCTGGTAGGGGCAAAAGGGAAGACTACAGAAATGTAAGATGCACACCGGCTTTCATGACGTTTACAGTCTTGTTGATGCTGATGCTCACACAGAACACAGTGAAGGTACCACAGAGAACTTCACAAAAGTGTGCAATTGTGGACGTGGGTGTGATCTAGGCTCTTTTGATACAAGATTGCCCAGAGCTCTCCACAGTTTGGCAACCTCTCCTGGAGTAGTGGTGACAGTGGTGGGTGGAGACTGAGCTGACCTTGAAGGATGAGGCAAATTAAATGAGTGTGCTGGGGAGGGAATCAGGCAGCACTCCGGGTCCTGGGGACAGTGTGGTTAAAGGCCCTGAGGTGAAATGATCCAGGGCTGTGCTGGCACTGCAAGGACTCCGCCTGGCAGGAAATGAGGCAGACGTTCAGAGATGCTCAAATAATTAGACAGGAAATATGCTAACGTTTTTTGCCTTGACTTCAAAAATAATACATGTTCATTAAAGAATTTGTGATTAGATATAGATGGAAAGATAAATATATCTTTTTTAACAAAATAAAAAGATGTTATACTGTTCTACAATTTTCTATTTCCTCAACAATACTCATATGTTGTCAAGATCTCTCTCTTTACATACATGCACACATATGCATGCATGCATGCACACACCTTTATCAATATACTCCATTTTTATGAATGTGACATAATTTATTTTAATCAAGCCCCTGTTGATGAACAGTTGCGGTCCACTTTTTTTCATTACAGTGCTATAATAAGTACCTGTGTACACATGCTTTTACGTACTCATACTACAAGTGAGATTGCTGGGTTGATGGCAACGTGCATTTAAATTTTGTTAGGTATTGTCGAGTACCCTCCAGAAAGGCTGCAGCCATTCCTCCATCTCCCCCAGCCCGGACTGTGCGGGAAGAGTGCAGACTGCAGCGTGGAGCCTCAGCTCTGGGCCCACCTCGTGCCTGTGGCACCTGCTTAGCCTCACTAAGTCCCATGCCCTGTCAGGAATGAGGATGACAGAAGTGACATCAAAGGTTGCTGTGGGTGCTGCATCAGAGAATCCATCGCAAAGTACCTGGGATGTCATAAGCACCCCACAAAGTCAGCTGCCATTATTACCTTTCAAATTTTAGCTAATTTGGTAGGCAAAAATGATATTTTGTTTCTTGTTTTAATTTGCATTTCTTAAACCACTGAGATGATTACGGCAATTTCTGCTAAGGGTGTTGCTGGCTTCTCAACGATGTATTCATTTGGCCAGCAGATTGTGCAAGTCGCACGCCAATCTGATCACAGGGCTCTGCAGAACCTCGGCAGGCAGTTGCCTGCTCCTCAGGGCCGACCCGGGAAGGACCTGTACTTGCACAGCTGTGCTTCTGGGGGGCCTTGCATGTCATCTGGCCTCTCCTTCTACATCTTCAGGGCCATCCTGTGACTGGGCTTAAAGGACAGGTCACTTGAGGTACTTGAGGATCAGAAGGGTTCAGTTGTCCAGGGATGTGGACCTGAGGGAGGGTCTCAGGAAGCCTGGGGACGCAGGCCCACCTTTGATGGGGCCACTTGTCCCAGTTCTGCTACTGGTAGGCTTGCCAGGTTTAGCAAATAGTAACATGAAGCATTGTTATATTTGAAGTTCAGATAAACAACAAATAATTCCTCAGTATAAGTATGTCCCAAATCCTGCATGGGACATACTTATACTAAAAAATTTTGTTAAAAAAAATTATATGTTGTTTATCTGAAATTCAAATTTAACTGAATGTCCTGTATTTTATCTGGTAACACGATTTTTTTTATTAACTTGCTATCTTAATTTCCTGTTGGTGCTGTAGCAAATTACCACAAATTTAGTGGCTTAAAATAATACAAATTTACTCTCTTATATTTCTGAAAGTCAGAAGTCCAAGATCAGTTTCACTGGACTAAAGTCAAGGTGATGGCAGGGCTGGTTCCTTTTCCAGATTCTTGAGGGTTCCTTCATTCCTTGGCTCATGGCCCCTTCCTCTGTCTTCAAAGTCAGCAGCATAACATTTTTAAATCTCTCTCTCTCTCTGACTCTGACATTTCTACCTCCCTCTCTAAGGACTCTTGTGATTACAATGGACTCACTTGGATAATCCAGGGTAATCTCCCCATCTCAAGATCTGTAATTTAATTACATCTGCTGTCTATTTTAATGTGAAGTAACATATTCATGGGTTCTGGGGATTAGGACGTGGACATCTTTGGAGGTCCATTATTCAACCTATTGCACCTGCCTGGCAACCATCATACATTACATTGTTTCTATTGCAAAAGGCATTTTGAGTTCCAAACTCCAACACCAAATTTCTTCCTCAATCTGTATCAGAGCACTTGGCACACTATATTGTAACTATTTCACATCTGTCTGTCTCCGTCTCCCTACTTTCAGGCTTTAAGGATAGAGACAAGAGCTATTCATTTCAGTCTGCCCTATGCTTGACACAACGATGATTGACACAAGTTTGTAAGCAAATGATGATTGAATACATACTAAATTATAAATTAGAGTGTGCCTCTAAAATGTATTTCTTTGTTGGAAATAAACAAGAAAATGTGTGTTGGGTGGGAACGTGACTCAGTGAGAAGAGAGATGGGCTCTGGACCAGAGAGCCGAGCAGCAGAAGGAGCACAGAGAGAGAGAGAGAGAGAGAGAGAGAAAGAGAGAGAGGCTTGTTTGGGAGAAAAAAGAAGGAGGAGGAAGGGCAGGAGCACCCCAAACCACGGCACGGCCCCTCCCTGGGTCCTAGGTGCAGACAGTGTAGTTCTAGGAGGTGGTTACGAGTGTGGCAGGGTTCCCCAAGCACACCCTGAGGCAAGGATTTGGGTCTAAGCACTTTATTTTAGGAGATGATCCAGGAAGCACAGAGAGAGAGTGGAATAATGAGACTGGCAGGGTGAAGCCACCTAAGGATGTGTTGATAGACGCTGAGAACACCTGGGGCTCAACCTCCTGTGGGGTCCTCAGAGTTGCCCCACAGAGACATCTACAGGGACATTCATTGTCCCTTGCTTGGGTTGTGCATATGAGACCTGTTAGAGGTGACCCGAGGGGTGGGCCCCAAAGGGATACGATGGGACACCAACGTTGTCTGCTCAACGTGGTTATTACTATGAGATGGGATTACATGGATATACATCTTCAACTTTAATTTTGCATTATTTTAATATTTTATGAAATTCTACAAAAGAGAGGAATATTTCCATTTTGTAAAAATATAGATAATTGTAGGAAGTATACATTCTCCATCCCTAAAGGTCCTACTCTGTGGTTGGGCCCCGCGAGAATGACTGGTTTTCAGCCTCCAAGGCAGTTGCCATCTTGATTCTCCTAGTCTGATATATGTACACAAACATCCCACTGGCATTTCTGACTTTGGTTAACTAAAATTCTCCTCTTTCTCTCACCCAGTCACTCACTACGATCTTTATACTGTTATCAGTTTCCAGTCACAGTTCATCAGAGTCCATCTCTGATAACTGTCTCTTCTCAAAAGAAAATAAATCTCAGTAATTATAAACTCATATAATTCATTCTGTTAGGATGAACTCTTTTTTAATTTTATTTTCTTGCTATAATTAATTTTGTTTTTATCTGGCTGTTTTCAGACAATGAATATCCCACACTGGGACTTATCTTTGTGAGTATCTGCCCTCACTCCTTGGTTCTTCAGTTTGGGCCATGATGAAAAAGGCCATCCAGGGGCCAGCCCGGTGGCACAGGGGTTAAGTGCACACATTCTGCTTTGGCGGCCCGGGGTTTGCCGGTTCAGATCCTGGGTGCGGACATGGCACCACTTGGCAAGCCATGCTGTGGGAGGCATCCCACATATAAAGTAGAGGAAGATGGGCACGGATGTTAGCTCAGGGCCAGTCTTTCTCAGCGAAAAGAGGAGGATTGGAGGCGGATGTTAGCTCAGGGCTAATCTTCCTCAAAAAAAAAAAAAAGAAAGAAAAGAAAAAGGCCATCCAGCTAGCTGTCATAAGTGACAGGACTCTTTGGAGTATGAAGAACTCAAGTGAACTGCCGGGCTCTACAGCAATGGAATGCCAACAGTTGGAGTCTACAGTGACTAAATAGCCAGTCTCTGCCAGCAGTCCCTGTGGCTGCTCCCAGCTGCAAATACAGAACAACAGCCCTCCCTGAGACATCCCAGTTTTGGTGGGTAAGGGTTTCATGGATCAAACCACAAGGATCACAGCCCAAAGGCAGTGGAGTCGCCTCTCCAGCCTAGTTTCTTGAAGAGAAAGAGAAAGAATACAAAAAACTTTTTTTTCATTTATTTATCCCACAAATTCTTGTTGAATATCTACTACGAGCCAGGTATTGTGTTAAGTACTCAGTCAAAGATGAAATGTGAATTACTTTTCCCAGGAGGAATAAAATGTGTGATGCCTGGGATGCTATATGGTCAGCTCTGAAATGGAACAAATGAAAGTGGGGAAGAAATAGAAAAAAGAGGAGAGGGAGTAAACAATCCCCACCCAAGAAACACACTGAAGGCACAGCCAACTGCCAACTGCTGACCACTGGCGACAAAGTTTAGATACGTGGTATCGCATACTCCCTAAAATCTGAAGGAATACAGTGATTCCATAAATAAGCATAACGCGTGGGCCCCCCCCCACACACACACAAACACATTCCAGAACACTCTACTAGCCTGTCACATACAGTGAAAAACGAGGGTTGCATTTTTGTTTACTTCGGCAAATCTAAATTCGAATCTAGAGTCTCATCACAAATCTGCCTGGCAAACCCTGGACCCCGTCACGCATGTGTCCCTCATGCAGCAGGCCCTGGCAGCAGGGTGAGCAGGCCAACCCACTAACACAGGCAAGAGCCCAGGCCTCGGGTCCCCTGCCAGCTGTTCCCTGACTGCCCAGCGTTCTGCCCTTCAACAACGCGGTCTGTCTTGCAAAAACAGTTGGCATTCAGTTTTCAGGCGATGAGCATCTAGTGCAAAATATTTACCATCCAGAAGTTAAGCTTCGGCACAAAATTGGTTGCCTCCTCAGTGAATTAAATTCAATTAATTCTTTATCTTAGCTGTGCGTTGTAATAATCAGCGACGCCCCCCTCCGCTCATAGCTATGTAAAGCAGTTCAAGGGGGGCCGAGATGGGCATTTGGTAGGATATGCCACTGGCAGAATATTGCTGCAAGATGATCATCTCCTCAGTGGCAACGAAATAGTTGGCTCTTCCTCCACATTTATCTCCACTAAGGACTTCGCTCCCCCCCCCGCATTTCCGGCATCCACGCTCAGCACTAGGGGAGCGGCAGGAGACCACTCTGCTCTGACAAGTTTAGCTGCCACTGACATTATCTCCTAATTATCTTCTCAGCAGTGATGGTTGGGTATCCGTCCTCAACTGGTGCAAGATGATTATAATACTGGATCTGATTGGAGGAAAGGAAATTCTGTCGTTCTTTCAGCTTCTTGGGGCTGTTACCATTTTTCCAAAGGAGCCTAAATAATGTTCACAACAAGAAAAGCACACACGTTACTTCAAACCACCAATACTCAGAAAATGATAACACGTGTTTTTCAGGCAGATGAATATGTTTATGTAACAGGGTAACTCTTGTCCTCAGCAGAGCTTCCAAGAACCAGAGCCATTAAGTTAATGGCCCGAAACACAAAGACCCACATTTGTTCCATGACACACGCCCTGGGTGGTGGGATGCACTTCGGTTTTCAAAAAAGGAGTTTTTTTTTTCAGAACAAATGACTTTGTCCAACAGCCTTGAGGTATGCAGCTGCGGTCCATAGCAAGCTTTGCAAGAGGAAGAGGCCAGTTTGGCCTGGAAATCAAGTGGTGGCATTCAAAGGTCGACTTCAATGGGTCTGTCATTGCCCTGTGTCTGTCCTTAGAGAAGGAAGACTGGAAGTCACATCCCAAGTCCCCACGTCAGGCTCAAGCCCCTTCTCTGGTCTCTGGTCACCTCTTGGTCAGATAAACAGAGCCTGAAACCCCTGAGCCTTGGTTTCGTAAATGCAGAATCCTGGCTGGCCAAACTGGTGGTACGGGGTAGGGGGGAAAGCACTAAAGGGCTGTGAATGGGCTTGTGCTTCCACACTAACAGAAGCGCCACCCAAAGTGTTTGCAGGCCTGACACCTTGGGGCAAGGACCACACACAGAGTTCCACTGCAGGTCAATAAGCTGCCCTCCTAGACATTCCTCCTCAGGGATTCTCCGGAGACAGCCTTGGGGAAAAGCAAAGGCCTGAGAATTTGGCACAAGGCACATAGCAATGCATTTTAGTTCTTAAACAGATGGACAACAGCTTTCAGACCTCCAGACCACAGCAGTCTTGTGGGTTTGCTATTACAGGGAGCTGGAGTGGGACATCCAATCCTGGTTTGACTCTGACCCTACTGTGCAGTTGTCCAAAAACCATCTAGTTTGGGGGGACCGTTTTCCTTCATTTTGTGAAAATAAAGTTATTAGAGCAACCTCCCAAGCCATCAGCTTACTGGTCATTAAACCTCAGAATTGCTCAGGTAAAATGGACTGTCGAAATTAAAAACCATCATTAATGATTCTATTACTGGCTTTATGAGAGGAAATGTTGGAAGAGTATGTCGTAATGTTCAAGTTGCAATGCTTGCATCCCTTCTGAAAATATAGCAGCTGGGTGCTTCTCCAAGCCTTCCTTTCCCTTCTCCTGCCCACCTGCCTCCCCCCAGCTCTGCAGGGTGCCAGCCTTGCCAGTTTCTGGAGAGTAGTAGTTAGCAAGGCTGCCGTTGCAGCTCCAGGAAGCTGGGACACATGGGCCATCAGCGGGACTGCCAGGTGTCATTTATAACTTCAGGCCTCTGCTATTTCTTGTAAATAATTGGGGGAACAAATGCCTCCCTAATGCTAGTCTTTCCTCATTCCTTCCTCAAATCAATTCAACAAAGATTTGTTGGCCTGTCAAACAGTGAAGGAGAGAGAAATTTAATCCCAGTGAAGAAATATTTATCTTTACCAAGGATGTGAAAGGCATGGAGGTTGGCCCTGAGGATGCCAAAACAGATGTGACAGGAGCTGCCTTTGAGAGGCTGACGAAAGAGCAGTCCTTACCCACAAGGAACATATAGCCCCATAGACAAATGGTAGGTGCTCATCAAATCTCTGTGACACAAGGCCGAAGAGGCCAGGCCACAGCCAAGTGCTGCGAGGCAGCAGAGGGAGCCCTTCCTAAGGCAGAGACAGAGGAAAGCTTCACGGAGGCTGAAGCAGCTGAGCTGGACTGAGAAAGATGCACAGGATTTCAGCAGGGGAAAGAAGGTGACACAGGATGGTGATGCGGAAAGTCCCAGGGTCAGCAAAATGCAGGAGGGTTTTAAGGAAAGCCAGCAGGGAGTGTGGAGAGGAGCAGAGAGAGCTGGGCTGCGTCTGCAGGTCAGGCCGCTCAGCGAGGGTCTAGGGGGCCACGCTGAGCCTGATTCTGCTGTCTGGGACAGCCATGGGGAGTTTATAGCAGGGGAAGGCCTCCATCAGATCATTCTTGCTTCCTCCCTCCTGCTCCTGCTGAGGGCCTACTCTCTAAGCATGAGGAGTAAAGTAGGGAGGGGTCCCTGCCCCGCCTCCAGCTCTCTCCTCACCTGTGGGGAGTCTGGGCATCTGGGTCAGTCCAACCCTGATCACACTACTCTGCTGTGGGACCGCAGGCCCGTCCTCCCAGTCCCGCTTGAGACTGAATTTCCTTCTCTGGAGACGAGAGCGCTGAGCAAGTGGACCTCTGAGGTCTGTCCCGCTCTAAGTGCTCCATCATGATTTAGGGACAGTCCATTTGGGGACAGGGATGGGATACGGGCTCTCACTCTGCTTTCTAGTTCCTCAGTGGGAAGGAAGGTCAAGGGGGAAAGACCAGACCTGTCCCTCTCACGGCCACTAACACGCCTGTGTGCCAAGACACACCAGTTTGCACATCTATGGTCAGCTTTATTGGCCAGCAGCTGGGAGTGGTAGCAGCAGGAACCAATAAACCTGAAGCCACAAACAATAACAACCACCGTTTACTGGGCTTATGTAACGTGTGCTGGCCACTTTACATGCATTATGTCTCATTTAAACCTTATAACAATTGCTGTGCTAGATATTTTGCAAATGAGATAAACAACTCCAAGAGAAGCAAAATAAAGCTGCCTAAAGCCACAGCCCTCAGAAGCGGTGGAGCACACTTCTCCACCACATCCCACGCACTGCTCCCAGGTGCAGCCTTCCTAGGCACAAGTTTGCTTTTGTTCATTGTCTCATTCGTGAACTGCCTTCTAGAGCCTATCCACTCCCCAGGAAAAAAATCCAAACTTCTAAGCATGGCACTTCAAGACCGATGATATATTCCCACTCTTATTTCCACTCCCCAAACCTTGAGCTATCTGTCATTCTGAGACTATACCCTGCGTGTTCTCATTTCTGGCCTTGGCTCATGTTGTCGCTCCACACAAAATATCCCTCTGCCCCTCTGTGCCTGTCAGAACCCCACCTCCTGTAGGCATCAGCTCAGTGTCCTCTCTCCAGAAGCTTCGGCCTCTCCACCCAGCACCGTGCTCGTCCTTTCTCCAGATCCTCATTCAAGGCACTCTCAGCATTTTGAGCCAGACAACTTTTTGTTGTATGGAATCTTCCCAAGATTGAAGGATGTTCAGCATCACTGGACCTGCCCAAATGACAGACATGACCCCTAGTGATTATAACAATTAAAATAATCCCCCTCATCTGAAACCATAAAACTCCTAGAAGAAAACATAGGCAGTAAGCTCCTCGACACTGGTCTTGGCAATGATTTTTGGATTTGACACCAAAAGCAAAGGCAACAAAAGGAAAAACAGAAAACTGGGACTACACCAAACTAAAAAGCTTCTGTACAACAAAGGAAACCATCAACAAAATGAAAAGGCAACCTACCAGATGAGAGAAAATATTTGCAAATCATATATCTGATAAGTAGTTAATATCCAAAATATATAAAGAACTCACACAACTCGATAGCAAAAAACTAACCAATCTAATTTAAAAATGGGCAGAGGATCTGAATAGACATTTTTCCAAAGAAGACATACAGATAGCCAACAGGCACTCAACGTCATTAATCATCAGGGAAATACAAGTCAAAACTGCAAAGAGATATCACTTCAGACCTGTTAGAATGGCTATTGTCAAAAAGAAATAACGAGTGTTGGCAAGGATGTAGAGAAAAGGGAACACTTGTGCTCTATTGGTGAGAATGTAAATTAGTGCAGCCACTATGGAAAACAGTACGGAGGTTCCTCAAAAAATTAAAAATATGGGGCTGGCCCCACTGCATAGTGGTTAGGTCCAGTGCACTCTGCTTTGGCATCTTGGGTTTGTGGGTTTGGATCCCAGGTGCAGACCTACACCACTCGTCAAGTCATGCTGTAGCAGCAACCCACATACAAAACAGAGGAAGACTGGCACAGATGTTAGCTCAAGGCCAATCTTCCTCAAGCAAAAAAAGAGGAAGATTAGCAACAGATGTTAGCTCAGAGCTAATCTTCCTCATAAAAAAATAAAAATAAAAATAAAAGTAAAACTACCACATGATCCAGCAATCCTACTTCTGGGTATTTATCCAAAGAAAATGAAAACACTAACTTGAAAAGATACACACACCTCCATGTCCATTGCAGCATTATTTACAATAGTCAAGATGTGGGGGGGAAAAATAAGTGTTCATTGACGGATGAATGGATGAAGAAAATGTGGTGTGCATATATAGTGGAATATTATTCAGGCATAAAAAGAATGAAATCTTGCCATTTACAACAACATGGATAGACCTTGATGGCATTACGCTAAGTGGAATAAGTCAGATAGAGAGAGAAATACCATGTGATCTCACTTGTATGTAGAATCCAAAAAACCCACAAAAAACCCAAACTCATAGATAGAGAGAACAGATTGGTGATTGCCAGAAGTAGGGAGTAGGGGATTGGCAAAATGAGTAAAGGGGGTCAAAAGGTACAAACTTCCAGTAAATAAAGTAAATAAGTCATGGGGATGTAATGTATAGCACGGCAACTATAGCTAATAATACTTATTGCGTATTTGAAAGTTGCTAAGAGAGTAAATCTTAAAAGTTCTCATCACACACACACATACAAATTCTCTAACTATGTATGGTGCTGGATGTTAATTAGACTCAGGGTGGTGATCATTTCACAATATGTACAAATATCAAATCATTATGTTGAACACCTGAAACTAATACAATGTTTTATGTCAATTATACCTCAATTTTTTAAAATCTCTTTAAAAAAATTACAATAAAAAAATTCCCCTCACATTTCCAACTACCTTCTGGGATTGAAATCCTGACTGTCTTGGGTAACAATAATGTGTGAACGTGTGTATCTCTCTGAGTGGGCTGGATGTACCTTGAGAGCAGGTGTTAGTTTTGTGTTCAGCTCTGCGTCATCTATAAGCCTAGCACAATGCCTTGCACATTTCAAGTGCCAATATGTCTGCTGAATGCTCAGATAGTACAATGCTCTTTTTATTTTCCTGCTTTATAAGTCAACTGGCTTTTTAAGGTCCGTCGTCAAAGAGAGTAGAAGCAATCCCCATGCTGATACAAACTCTTCCTGGTGCTTCCATTTAGTCACATTTTTTACTTAACTCTCTGAACATTAAGAAATCTAGCAAATAGTACCAACATCTCCAACTGCTCTCATTCACCAACGCAAAAGCTGCAAAATCCCTAAGAGGATTTAAAGATGTTTATCCATGCTCACACTTGCCAATGCAGAACAAATACATAAATAGATAAATCTGAAGGTAGGTCTCAACACTGACAGATCCTGGCTTTTCCAGCTCCAGCAAAGCCATTGTCAGAAAGTGCCACCTTCCTCCTGGGGCCCAGCGTTCAGGCTTCATCATGCAGCCAGGTGAATGCACAGAATAAGTCAAGGCTGGCAGCTCGAGACTCTATCAAAGCCTGCACAGCCTTTGAGGTTCCGGAAAACAAACGACCCAGAAATAGCTCGTGGTTGGCATGGAAGTAGGAGAATGTAACATCTTTCTATTTCCAATGTGAAATTTATGAGGACCAGAATTCGCCTGGGGTGGGACTCTGGAGGACTAAGCCAGCTATCTGAATCCTACTCATGAGATGGCCCAGGACTGCTGCAAAGAAAGAGCTAGACAGGCAGTAGCTGATAGCAGAGACGGGCACTGATCTTGAGGTCAAGAGGCTGGTTTCCCAGTCCTGGCTCCACCTACACTAGGCATGTGACCTTGGGCAAGTCCCGTTAACCTCCTCAAACCTCACTCACAAGGAGCATCGTTATCTGCCTTGCTTACGGCTTATGGCAGTCAACTAAGATAATATACACAGATGTGCATTTTAAACTGCAAGTCACCATAAAAAGTGAACTATAAATTCCTGACCATGACAGGGAGAAAGGGATTGTCTTCTCCCTGAGGACCTGGGGCACAAGGAGCCTGATAGCAGGTTGATTCCGTGAAGGAAATGATCTCTGGGTGATTTTACTATCCCCTCACAAAGACTATTCCGGAAGGAGACCTAGGGAATTTTGTTTCTCTCTGTCAATAGTAAAGTGAAACCCTAAGAAGAAAATTTTCACATTGACTGTTCTTCAGATTCACTACAGAAAAGCAAGTGAGCAAAACCAAGAAAATTTAGAATACCTACTGTCTTAGCTCGGGCTGCCAGAACAAAATGCCATAGACTGGGGGGCTCAAACAACAGAAATCATTTTCTCACAGTTCTGGAGGCTGGAAGTCTGACATCAGGGCACCAGCGTGGTTGGGTTCTGGTGAGAGTCCTCTTCTCGGCGAGCAGACGGCCGCCTTCCAGCTTTGCGCTCACGTGGCCTTTTCTCAATGCATGTGCATGGAGAGAGAGATCTCATTCTGTCTTCCTCTTCTTACAAGGCCACTACTCCTATAGAATTAGGACCTTACCCTTACGACCTCATTTAACCTAATTACCTCCTAAAAGCCCTCTCTCCAAATACAGTCCCATCAGGAGTTAGGGCTTCAATGTATGAATTTGAGGGAGACACAGTTCAGTCCATAGCACCCACAACCTCACTCTATATTTTGGTATATCTTCTCCCATTCTTCTAAGCACATAGATTAAAAAAAAATGAGACCATACCGTAAAGATTACTTTGTAGCCTGTTATTTTCACTCAGCAATATATGGTGACAGTCTTTCCACGTCATCGAATTTACTTCTCTGGCATTGATTTTAGCAACTTCATAAATTCCTCTGTGTGGCTACATCATTATTCCTATGGTCCCCAATTTTGGCCTTGTAGTTTGTTGTCGACTTCCCCATTACGGAGATGGCTGGGGTGAGCATCCTTGACTATTTCCCCAGGACAGATTCCTGGGAGTGAAATTATAGGTCAGTGGGTATGCATACTTCTAAAGCCTTTGATGAGTAGTAGCAGAGCATTTATATCCATTTATACTCCCACTAGTAGCAAATGAAAATATGGCCTCACTTTTTTTTTAATAAAACTTTTATTTTGGAATAAATTTGTATCTGTGGAAAAGTTGCAAAAATAGTACAGAGTACAGACAAGGTGTATATGCCCTTCATCCAACATGTCTCCTAATGTTAACATATTGCCCAATCATAGTACCTTTGTCAAAACTAAGAAATTAACGTTGGGGGGCTGGCCCCATGGCCGAGTGGTTAAGTGCACGCGCTCCACTTCAGCGGCTCTGGGTTTCGCTGGTTCAGATCCTGGGTGCTGACATGGCACTGTTCATCAAGCCACACTGAGGCAGCATCCCACATGCCACAACTAGAAGGACCCACAAATAAAAACAGACAACTATATACTAGGGGGATTCGGGGAGAAAAAGCAGGAAAAAAAAAAGAGAAGATTGGCAACAGTTGTTAGCTCAGGTGCCAATCTTTAAAAAAGAAAAGAAAAGAAATTAACATTGGTACATTACCATTAACTAAACTGCAGGCTTTATTCATATCTCACCAGTTTTTCTACTAAGGTCCTCTTACTATTCTGGGATTCAATCCAGGACACCTCATTGTGTTTTGTGTGTCATCACTTTTAAAATTTTACTTTTAATTGACCACAAGAAAGTCCCCTGGTGTTTGGGGGCTTGCCACGTCTAACATTAACTGTTGGTTATTGTTCATTGCTTCCGGGTATGACTTGATCCAGCCTATGCTTGTTCCATCAGCAAAGTTACTGTTGTACAGGGCAATGAGGATGATTTGGAGAAAATGACTGTTGAGGTTTACCTCTCCAAACTTTGTGAAGAGCCAAGGGGAGGGCTCTTTATGTGGGAAAGGACATGCATGTGTTCCCTGGGCTGGGGGGGGGGGGGGGGTCTCATATCAATGTTATGCAGGAAACATAAACAACAGCACCACAATTGGATTTTGCTCTATATTTGGAAATATTGGCCTTTCATTACAAAGCAGGCTGATGCTATCTTATTTAGTTCATTCTTTTGCTCATCTCCTGTAATCATTAAATTACAGAGCCATATTTCCAAAACTCTAGGGGAAAAAAATGGATTAGGAATAAAATCTTTTAAACTCCTGTAGAAAAGCTCTGGATTCATTTATGAATGGTGGGTACAGAGCCTGGGGAATGATCTCTTCTGAGCCGTCCTAGGTGAACGATTTGCTTCATTTTCTGTGGCTCTATGATGTTCTCTCTTTAATGCAGAACAAGGATGGCATCTTTAATATCCTTTCCTGGATGGATCCCTGATTGCTCCATGACCCTCTCCCCATGGGGAAAAGTGAATGAAAGAAGTCATGAAATACACCAATGATCAGGAAGGAGAAAATAAAAGCTGAGAAGAAAATGCTGCTGGGTTGTTTATCATACTCCTCTGAATAAGGCCGTTTTGATCTAGTGGAGCAGCTCTCAGAACTGTCTATTTGAACGTCTTTGTTCTGTCCTTAGGAAAGCCCGTTCCTCTTCAGCGACTCAAAAACTGAACAAATATTTAGTGAGCTATTAGAGCAATTCTTGAACCAGCATTCATAGGCTGAGTTATCTTCAAAGTCCCCAACCTGTCTGAAACCATGATCGATTCGCCTATATTTTCATCTTCTCACATTTTCTCTGAGAGTCCAATTTGGACTCATTTCAGCAAGGCTCCTTGAGGATATCTATTTGTTTCTCTGGGCAGTCCAGCTTTGGCTTTGGATTTCCCCCAGGTCCCCTCATTCAGAAGGGAAGCTCTATGGGCCAACCTCATGGTTCTCCTGGGGAATGTTCTAGAAGGACTCCAGTGAGAGCTGTTTCCTCCCACGGCAGCTTTGCCAGGATGTGGCTCTACAGGCCAGATTTGCCTTCCAAATGCAGGGCCTATTTGCCTCATTATATTTTGTGTCTTTATTAAGAATAAGAAGGAAAATCAAAGCAGAAGAGCATCTCTAAGACAGTGTTATTGATCCTGTACCCTCTCGTGGAGCCCCCCAAGAAGCCTATTCTCCTTCTGTGACCAGGAGACACGCCCCGGAGAGCTGCCTAAGGACCCAGGGCAAAGTGACTCACCTGCTCAGCCCTATAACTCACAGCTAATTAGCATGAACTCAAACTCTGCCTCAAGCACATTCTAGCTTGCAAAGGTGTCCTTGAGGTTGGCCTATTTACAATCAGCTTGGGGACCCAGGACTGGAACTTATGCCCCTGAGTCCTGGAAGTTTCAGAGAGATAAGGGAGTAACAGAAACAGCCCAAATTTCTCACTGCGGCTTCCTGAGAAAGCTGCACCTCTGGGCCTCCCCATTCATCAAAGGGGTGAATGTCTACCACACACTCGTCTCTGTTTTTCACACTTTCTATCACTTGTCTTTGATTAATTCAACCAATAAAGACGGTTTTATCGCACCAAGTGCTCTTATTAGTATCGTAAAATTAGGCCCCTAATATAACCCACCAGGGATATAGCAGAATCTGTGGGAATCGCTTTATTCATAATGAGTAGAGCATCTGAAATTGGCTAAAGCATTCTTTCATCAATTCAGTTCAAATGAAGTCAAGATGTACCAAAGCCCACGCCTGGGAATCAGTCCTGAGGAAACGAGGCGAAATGTTGGAAATGCTTTACGGGCGTGAATGCCAGCGTCTCTCTCTGCACCTTCCTCTAATGTGTTTGGGGAAATCGGCTCTTGGCCCCTGCTGCAGCCCACATCTCCCTGCCCTTCCAGGTCCCCTGGTTTCTTCCTGCAGGCTCTGCTGCTCCTTTGCTGTCACCACTGCTGGTTACAACCTGAAAGTCCGGGGTCTCCTTCCTTCACATCAGTGTCAGGAGACGGGTGACTCGGGGAACCAGCGGGTGGGTGGGAGTGTGCTTACTGCCTCGTGTCTTGTAAATCACTCACCAGGAATACTGAAAAATCACCGACCATACATGACTGTGGTGGGTGGCAGATCCCGGGGTTGTCTTGCACAAGGACAGTGAGGATTGGGCTTGGCCAAGTTTATGCAGTGTAGCACAGTGCTTACAAGCCCAGACTGCCTTGTTTACTAGCCCTTACTAGCTATGTGACTTCAGGCAAGTTATTTAGACTCTCTGTGCCTCATTGCTCCTCTGTAAAACAGAGATAATAACAGCGCCTACTTCATAGGGTTGGCGGTGCAAAGATTAAATTAGTATATAAGCCAAGCACTTAGAACACTACTTGGCATGTGATAGGGGATTGCTATGGTAAAACAAGGGGGAAAAAACCCCAAAGAATTTTATTTCTCTTTTACATCAAAAGACCCCAAAAGTCCAGAGGTAAGCGGACCAAAGCTGGTATGGCAGCTTCATGGTATTATGAGACCCAGACTCCTATCCTTCTGTTCCCTCCCCAAGTTACCTCATAACACAAGATAACTGCTGGAGCTCCAGTCATTGCTTCCAAATTGCAGTCTGGAAGAAGAAAGAAAGGCATACGGGCAAAAAGAGGTTATCCTAGCTGAGTGGGATTCCTTCCAACCTAACACTTCATTCAGCTTACATTTATTGGTCTGAACTTGGTCACACTTCTGATTATATGTTATTAGCCAGAACTGGGTCATATGACCATGATTTACTGCAAGGGAAGCTGGGAAGTGTGTTCTTTATTCCAGGTGGTAATGTGCCCAGCTAAAAACTATGAAAAAGAAAGGGAAGAGTAAAAGAAGGAAGAGAGAACAGTCTCTGCCACAACACGACAGCACAACAACCTAAAGTTGGAGATCAGGCGTGTCTTTCCAAAGGCCCCCAGCTGGCCCCTCACAGGGAAGTGTCCATCAGCTACCTTCTCTCCTCCTGCACTGACTCACCTGTGTCACTTTAGCGCCTCTCTCTAGACTTTGTCACCTGTACCCGTCTCACATCTTCCCCTTTCCCCCCAGTCTCAGACCACTCCCTTCTCTCCAGAAATTCAAAATTCTCCTCAGTGCAATGCTGGGCAATTCGGCTGCCCCTTGGCATTGCCCTCACCTATATCTGAGGGCCCAGGGGCCCCGTACGGCTGGGGGCAAGTCTTTTTCAGCCAAAATGCTCATCAGACCAATCAAAGCATTTTTCTAAGTCAAAGAAAGGAAAGCTGGTGGATAAATACATGTATTACTCCCACTCCCTCCTCACGCTCCTCTAGCATCAGCAAAGGAATCTGTAAAGGATACAAACCAAGAGGACAAAGAGAACAGGAGAGGAGACAACAGCAATAATATTTTGGAAACCGGAAAGCAGATGGAGAAGTGGTGAGTGATTCAGGCAGTTCCAAGAAAGCCGAATTATAAACTGGCAGGTAGAAAAAACAAACAGGAATCCCTTTTACAGGGCACCCCAAAAGCTCGGGGATTGGCAGGAACAGGTACCATTGGTAATAACGGTGAAGGTGGAGCCTAAAGCAGGAGGATTGATGAAAAGGGTGTGTAGAAGCAGTTCAACCTTCAGATCCCTTCTCCCAGGTGGCAGTCTCTCCCTTGCTCCAGCAGAGACTAGAGGTTTATTTTCAGGAAAGAACAGAGGGCTTCCGGTCTGAGAAACAACAATGTGTTTTCAGTCAGAACACAGAGGGCTTGAAGGATGTTTATGTTGAATGTTGAAAGCCCCAAACTCCTTCCCCCACTGGCTCCCAGGTGTTCACCCTCCAGGCAGGAAATTGGAAGCATCTTCTTGGGGAAGGAGACTTAGTGACATGAGGGGGCATCTAAGGATAGGACCCAGCCAATAAGAACAGGACCTATAGTAAGGTAAATAATTGGCAATCAGCAGGGGTTCCAATCAGCCTAGGATCATTAGAGGAAAACTTCTCATGGGAAGAAATCAAAGCGAACCAGGAGACCACGCTGGGTGAACAAAATATTTTTTTTAAAAGGGCGGGGGGAGGGGGCAATTCAGGGGATAAAGGAACAAAGTGAATGACACCTTGAGAAAACAATCAGACAAATCCAGGATGTGGGACACATCGCAAGACAACTGGCCAAGTCTCTTCAACAAGTCAATTTGATGAAAAACAGAGTGTGAGGGGGACTTGTTCTAAATAAAAAGAGATATAACAACCAAAAGCAACCCAGGATAATTGCTTGGATCCTGGTTTAAAACATAAGTTATAAAAGATATTTTTAGAACAACCAGCGAAATTTGAATATAGACTGGGTATTAGAAACCAGGGAATTAGTTTACTCCTTTTTATTATTGTTTATTATTGATAGGTGTGGTAATGGTGTTTACGTTGGAGAATGTCCTTATTTTTTAGATTATATGCAGGAGTATTTAAATGTGGAGCATTGTGATATCTATAATTTACTTTAAAATAGCGCAGGAAAAATATACAGAGAATCAAATAGGGCAAAATGTTAACAATTTTTTAATCTAGGTGAAGGAAGGTATTGGGTTTTCATTGTCTTATTCTTTCTCTTTTCCTCTGGGTTTGAAATTTTTATAATAAAAAGTAAAACCAACCCACCAAGCAAAAAACAATCAAAGAATGGCAAAATAAACTGTGGTGTAACCTCTTCAAAGTCTTCCAGAAGGAAGCCAGGCAAGGGTGGGGGCGGGGGGGCGGTGGGGCAGTGGGTTCCTGCAGGCGGTAAGAGCTGGGGAAGCCCCAAACTGAGACCCCTGGGAACTCAAGATTACCATCCTGGAGAGCCCACACCCAAACCTCAAGTTCGGGGCAGGGACTGAGACTGGGGTCACTGAGGGATGATTCAGAACATGGCGGAGAGAATTCAGCGCAGGAGGACAGAGGACAGGATTTCAGGCAACTATTTTGAAAACTGATGGACAGGTAAGGTTAGGCACAATCTGTGACCATTCAAAATTACATTCACGCAAGGTCATTTCTGGGGCATTATTTGTGACAGTGCAAAATTTAAAAGAAACTAAATGTCCATTGTTTAGGGAGCCGGTTGAATAAACTAAAGTACAGCCACACCATGGAGCACTGGGCAGCCATAAAAAACAATGAGGAAAAACTCTAATTACTGATATGGGATGGCTCCAGGATATACTGTTCAATGAAAAAAAGCAAGGTATGTTATATATAGTATGTTACTTTTCATGTGGGAAGGAGGGGAAAATACTAACATGCATATATGAGCACTGAAAAGACAAAAAAAAAATGGTTACTTATGGGGGAAGGTAGGAACAGGGTGGAGAAGGAAAGGAATGGGTGCTTCCTTGTACATACACCTATTGTATGGGTTCAACTCTGGAATCGTGGTTTACATAACTGAAAAATTAAATTGAAAAGAAAAAAATAGGTTTACAAAGAATGAAATGATATGAGAAAGTATTGTGATATTAGGTACAAACATGACACACATCTATGTTCCATATGTTTACAAGAGTATGACAAAATAAGGCCAAGCCTTCGCATAGCATAATGACCAAAGGACACAGATTACAATGTTGTGTGGTTGCTCTGACTGGTGGGACTGAGTGTTTTCCTCTTCCTACTCGCTTGTATTTTCAAAACTCTCTTTCATGAATCTGACTTCATTTAATAATGGAAAAAAGGAGAATCTATTTTTAAGACATGGCTGACTATGCTCTGTATAAGAAAACCTTGCACGCGTACGGCCCTTTTAGAGTCTACAGTTCACTCCCATGCCTACCCTGTCATTTAATTCTCACGACAACTCCAACAGGCAGACATTGCCTTTAAAATCAAGGCAAGATAACAGCACTTTGGTGTTGGGCTCCGAGATCAGTGCTCTTTTCTGTGGCTTCCTCCATCATTCCGGTGGCCTTCGTTTTGCTCAGTCCTGACTTCTGGGCATCCATCTCCTCCTCTGGCCAGAGGTGAGTTCACAGCCTCCCATGAAAAACCCCAAGAACTGGGATTTGGTTCCACCACCCATGACAAATTTAAGTTCTATAATGAGTTTTTGAGACACACAACATCATGGAAGACTCAGAATGGCTTTGATAATTATTATAACCTTCCAAATTAAATAAACAATCTTCCAACAGAAGTCAATCCTTTAGGGAAAAAGAACACAGAAAAAGAGTCTGAGAGATGTAGCAGCTGCTTCCAAAGGAAATCCCATCACAATTTAAAGCACTGGGTATTTTTGACACATGTAATCTGGTTATTAATTCTAAAAAGGCCTTGGAGCAAATACAGTTTGCAATGGTAGGTTTACCCCTCCTGCTCTGCAAGTGAGGGGATCCACAAGAGGCCAACGGGCTTCAGGTGTGCAGCAAGGATGGGCGATGGAGGGGAAAAGGTTCCCACATGTCCTGGGGGCAAAAGAGAGGGCTAATTCTGGGGACTCAGAGCCAACAGGACAGATCCCCAGGAGTCTTGCTTGCACTAGGATCCCAGAGCGCCCGAGAGAAACGGGAAAGAAATTTGACCCAGGGCAGTGTGAAGAATACTTACCCAAAGAGGAGAGACAGAGGCTGCCCCAGCCTCTGGGAGTTCTGTCTGGGCAGGAAACGTGGCATGCTCAGCATCTTTTCTATGTTCATTGCCGGATAAGGTTCATCTTTGTGAATTGCCCCTTCATATCCTTTGCCCATTTTTAAAATACTGGATTGTCTTTTTCCTTTTGATTTGCACAAGTTCTCTATTTTGGATACCAGTCTTCTGTGTAACAGGATGTTAAAATAGGGCTCCTCCTGCTTCAGTTCTAACCTTCAGTCAGACCTACTGATACGTTCCAAACCAATTATCAACGTGGCTGTGAGGCCGCCTCTCCATATGCAGAATTTACAAGCGAAATTTCAGAGAACTAGTTCAATAATCCTTAGACCCCTTAGTCAGGTCAAGGATAATCAAAGGGTCAGAGGGTGGAGAAAGAAGAGAAACTTCTGAAGCGGTTTCTTTGGAGAGACTCGTTACTGTACTACGAGTAGTCCCTAACCCATCTCAGCTTGGGGTACAGGGTTGCTTCCTCCTTTCCTCAGTCCTAAAGAATGGGCTTCTGTGACACAACTCAAGGAGCTTGATCTGTGTGTCCTTGTAATTGGGGGTCTTGGTGGCACATTTGACTCCTGCCAGGAAACCCAGAGAGCAGGGATGAGAATGAATTGCTTAGATGGCAGAGGCAGGAGACTGCTGCTGTGTCTGTTTCCTCCTGCTCTCCGAGCTCATCAGGACAAAGGATGCACGAGTGTTTCCATGGACAAGATAAGGGCACTGTGGAGAGGGCAGGTGTGGGTGGTTGTGGTCCAGTCAACTGGGGCTACTTGAGGGAGCAAAGGGAACCCAGCAGCAAGAGACCAGAGATGAAGCTCAGTTCCAAGAAAGTAGAAGGAGACACATACCACAACTCTCAACAGAACACACCTGTCAAGGTCGAGGGACCTGCAGGAAAGAGATGCCTAGTAAGAGAATCTCCTAAGAGGCCATGAAAGTACCCAGAAGAGAAAAAACATAAAGTCTGCCAAGCCCAGACTTCAAAGCCAGGTTATGATGAGATGGACCTGCTTACCATCTCTCCCTTCCTACCCTGGGCCATGGAAAGTCAAAAACTGGGCAGCAAGCTCAGGGCTGGAGGTGCTGAGAGGGCCCAAGACAACGACCCAGAGTAAAATGCCAACCTCCCCGCTCCTTTCTCACTACAGGCTGCCCACCCAAAGCAGGTCTAAGTTGGAGGAAGAAAGAAATTTTGACATTTAATCAAGTTCAGAGTTTTAACTAAGATCTTGGATGGATAACATTTATAAACTGAGACTATGCCTGTGGCTTAAACTGACCCTAAGATGTTTTATTATCTAAGAATGAACGGAAAAGTCTGGGACCTGCCAGAGTTTTTATCTAGGAGCAGGAAAAGATCAACCCATTGAGATTTTTAAAGGAGGACAGAAGCAAAAAAACAAAAAGTTTATCTTTGATTATTTCACAATTATTGCTTATCTAATATACTAAGACACATCTACTGTAAATATTCGACTTCTCTTAAACTGTTGTCTTTTAATTTATGGATAGTGACTTTTGTTATAAAAATATTTTATATTTTGATGTTAAATTTATTCTTTTTCTCCTGTTTTTCTCCTTTTTCATATTTTTTAAAAAAATGCTTTCCTTTTAGTAGTTTTAAAGTTTTGTTTTCATGCTCAGATTTTTAATTCGTCTGGAATTTATATTTTGAGTATGGTATCAGATAGGGATTTGTGTTTATCTTTTTACAGAGAACCAGTTTCCCTACTACCATTTATTAAATATCCACACTTTACCGCTGATTAATGAGACCACGCCTATTGCATCCCAAGACCTCATAGTACCTGAGCTCTGTTATGGGCTCTCTGTTCTGTTCCACTGATCTATTTGTTTATTCCTGCTTTGACATCCAACATTTTAATTACACTAGTCAGACACTGTCTTGATTTCTGATACTTATTCTTCTTTTTCAGAATTGGGTTTGGATTGTTACAGCCATTCATCTTCTATATGAATTTAAGCAATGTGCCTCAAAGGCCCATACAAAAAAAAATCTATTGGGAATTTTTGTTAGGATCACGTTGAATTTATAGATCAATTTGGGCACAATTGCTATTTTGAGATTACTGAGTCTTCCCTTTCATAAACATGATTTATTCATTTCTTCTTATGTGTCTTTTAAAGGTATTTACATAAATTTTTAATAGAAGTTTGCATTTCATGTCTAAGTATCTTACCCATCTTGCTAATCTGAATGGTGTGTGTGTCTCTCTCTCATTTTTTTTACACATGTTCTCTTTGGCTATTTCTCATGCAAAGAAATGTTATTGATTTCTTTATGTTGAGCTTGAATGCAGCTACCTTGCAAACATCCTCATTAATTCTACTAGTTTTCTGGTTTCTTGGGTTTTCTGGTACTATTGTGTCACTAGAACCACTATTAGAGTGGTCCTGAGTTTAGCGGAACTGCTTCTAAAGTTTAACCACTGAGAATGGCATCTGCTGTGGGCTTTCGGTAGATATCCTTCATCAAGTTAAGAAGGCCCCTTTGATGCCTAGTTGCCAAGAAATGTTATCATGAATGGGTGCTGAATCTTGCTAAATGCCTTTTCTGAATCTATTTAAATCATATGGTGTTTCAAAAGGAAGACATCAAGAGTATGGTCCAGGAAGCTGAAAAGTAGAAAGCTGAAGATGAGAAGCAGCGGGACATTCCAAGAATTCGCTTGAATCCTACGGATTCAACATGAAAGCAAGTGCTGAAGGTAAACTTCAAGGCAAGATCAACGGTGAGTGCAAACAGAAGATTCTTGACAAGTGTAATGAAATCATCAACTGACTGTTTAGAAACCAGACTACAGAGAAGGAAGAATGTGAACATCAGCAGAAAGAGCTGGAGAAAGTCTGCAACCCTACCATTACCAAGCTGTACCAAAGTGCAGGAAGCCTGCCAGGAGGAAAGCCTGGGGGCTTCCCTGGTGGTGGCGCTCCGCCACCTGGCAGGCCTCCTCTGGGTCCACCACTGAAGAGCATGATTAAGCCAACCCAAGCATAGATTTAGCACTATTCTACACAAAACATCGAAGGACCCAAATTTGTAGCAAATTCCATGGCAGTTTTAAAGTTGAGCTGCTACAGTAAATAACAGGGCATTCTTGATACTTCAGTACGGACTATGTGCACAGGGAAAAGAAATAACATTGCACTTTGTAAATAAGCACTGTATTTTAAGTGGAAAATGCAATGTCTTAAAATTGTACTTAAAATTGGCATAAAAATCTGTTAATGTAATGTATTGAATTAATTTAATATATTTTCTAATATTATCCTGAAATAAACCCCGCATGGTCTTGATGATGTTTTTAATACTGGACTTAATGTGCTAATAATTTAATTAGAATTTTTGCATTTATGTTCTTGAGAATGGACTTTAATTTTCTTTTCTTGTTCTCTCCTTATCCACATTGCTACTAAGGTTATACTGTCTTCACAAAATGAGTTGAAAGAACTTTCCCTATTTTTCTTCTCTCTGTAACAATTTGCATGGCACGAGGGTTATCTTTTTCTTGGAAAACTGGCCCATAAAACTGCTTAGGCCTAGTAGCCTTTGTATGAGCTGGGAGGGGAGCTGGCAGTGTTGACTACCTATAAGTTTATTATTATTGTCTATTCAGGTATTCACGGTTTCTAGGGTCTATTTTAGTAATTTATATTTTCTAGGAAATTATCCATTCACCCAAGTTTTCAAATTTCTTGGCACAGAATCATTGATAGTTCTTTTCTCATCAGTCATGTGTGAGTGCAAAGAATAGGAACCCCTGATTTAATACAGGCAACTGGGTGCTTCCAAAATTGTTAAAAGGGCAGGAGGAGTGACCTCTGGGTGGGATACCCAGAAATGACTCTCAGAACAGTCTAAAACTGACCCTCCAGAGGAACTGTAAACAGTGCCACCATCAGGAAGGTGGGGAGTCAGATGCTGCCGTCAGGACAACTGAATTCAAGAACATGTCACCACAGCTGCAATCCAGGGTCAGGAAGCCACCACTAAAACTGCCTCCCACTCTCAAGCTGTGACAAGCTCGAGACACCTGACTCCATCTTCTGCCACTGCTACAACTCACTCTGACACCTTCAAAGCTGGATCCTGGACTCTAAGTCTCCAGAACCTTGTTTGGCAGCAGAAACGAGTCAAAAGCTACAGAATTATGGCCACTGCTTCCCTTCTGCCAACCAAACCTCACAGAAGTGCAGCTCCTGGCAAAACCTAATTTTCATTTAGAAACCTAGTTGAAATGCAGTTTTCAGCTTTCAGCCTCTGAAGTCAGGAAGACAGACGCGAAGGAGGTGGAAATAACTGCCAGCTGCCAATCAACTATATCTAATACATCTTGTTGTGATTTTTAAAAATCTCCACTACATATACAGTTATGTGCACTCTATTTTCCAAAGATTCTTTATCTCCGCCTCCTCTTTTTTCTCAATCGGTTTGCTAGATATCTACCTATTCTTTTAAAAAAAGGTGCTTTTGGTTTTATTGATCCTCCCTTGTTTTTCTGTTTCATCAGTTCCTGCTTTTATCTTTATCCTTTCATCCCTTCTGCATTTGTTGGGTTCAGTCTCCAGACTGAAGTTGAACACTAAATAATATGCTCAGTCTTTCTTGTTTCCTAATAAATGCACTGCATCCGTCAGTGTTTGATATTTTGTTTGTGTTTCATAGGGTTTTGTTGTCATTCCGTGTTTTTTCTTAGTTGCCCATTTGTCTTTTGACTGTGATTTATTTACGGTGGCTTCTTTCCTTCTCTGTCTGTTTTTTGCTATGCAGAACTTTCTGGTCAAAGTTGGAAAGACCTTCTTCACTCCACAGTTATGAAGGAATTCTCCTGTTTCCTTCTAGTCCTTTTATGGTTTTATGTGGTACATTTATCTTCAATCTTAAAACCATTTGGAGCTTTTCTGATGCATGCTTTGTGGTAGGGATTTAAGTTTGTTTTTCCAGATGGCTCCCTGATTGTCTCAATACAGCTTATTAAATAATCTTTCTTTCCCCCACTGGTTTGAGACAGTCCTTTTAACATATATAAATATTTTCTCATGTATTTTAATGTTTTTATTGTTTCATTGCTTTGTGTCTATTCATTCAGCAATACTCCATTGTTTTCATTTTTGAGCATGTGTGTGTTTTAAGATCTGCTAGGGCTAGTTCCACGCACTGATCTACTTTTTCAGTTTTCCACACTGTTCCAATTTGTTTATTTTTCCATGTGAATCACAGCATCAGCATTTCTAATTCTAAATAAGAGTTAGCTAGTTAGTGCTCCTGTATAGCTTTTTAACTTAGAGAACTGACCTCTTTACGATGATGGCTCTTCTGATCCAAGACCACAGGATGTTTTTCATTTGTTCAGGTCTCCTTTGGTGTCCTTCAGCAATATTTTAAAGTTTTCTTCATAAGGATCTTATACATTTTTGCTTTTGAGGAAGATTAGCCTTGAGATAACAGGCTAACCATGAGGCCGGCCCCTTAATTCTCTCTTTAAATGTGTCCAGCCTAGCACTTCTTCATTTCAATGGCTATCTTCTTCACATACTTGTTCTTGTCTCTTAGTCTCTTGATCCTAACTTCAGTGATACTCGTCCCTCCATTATGTCTAAGCATTTTAAATATACTTTTTATTTTAAAGTCTTTTGGATTGGCCTATTATTTCTGTTTCCTGATAGCAACTCTCCCATCGTTAAATGTGTTGATCCTCCTCCATAAGGCTGGACCTCCTCAAGCGCTTTGCAATTTATGCTTGAGAGCTTATCTGGAGAGTTTGACCCTGCTGCACCCCTTCCTGTCAAGTGGTTTCTCTGGTGCTATGATCCAGCCTGAGCAGGTGCAGGGTTCTCAGCTAGACCTCACATTAGGGTTCAGGGCTCTTGCCCCATCCCGATAGTGTGATTCTAGACTCCGCATCAGCTCAGTGAGGTCTCACACGTGTATTTGCCTTCCCTTCCTCCCATGGCCACACACATGTGTCATATTCTTGGTTACAATCCTATAATAATTGTAATATTGCTCCCAAATATTCACTGCCCCCCCATAGGAGGATTATGTTTTCTCACCCCAATAATGTCAGGCTGGGTCATGTACCCAGCTTTATCAATAAAATGAAGTGTGACATTCTAAGTAGAAGCTTTAAGCATCTGTGTGCTTCCACCATCTTCTCTTCTCCTCTGATACAAGAATAGAAACATCCCAGATAAAGGCAGCTCCTTCACCCTGGATCCCGAAATGAAGAGGATGTGGCACAGAATCATAGTCAACCTGTGAAAGATATGTAACGTGAGCAAGAAATAAACCTTTGTGGTTGTAAGAAATTAAGCTTTGGAGGGGTTGTTGGTTATCACTGCATAACTTAGTCCAAGGTGACTGATACAAATTCTAGCTGTCAAGTAAAACTACATTTAAAAGGTATTTTTATCATATATTTTTTTTATCATTTCTAAGTTTTGAGTACACGCAAAAATTACATACTCATTGTGCTTTCCTTTTTTTATTGTGGTAAAATATACATAAAATTTACCATTTTAACCTTTTTTTTTTTTTTTTTGCTGAGGAAGATTCACCCTGGGCTAACATCTGTTGCCAATCTTCCTCTTTTTGCTTAAGGAGGATTGGCCCTGAGCTAACAGCTGTTGCCAATCTTTCTCTATTTTATAAGTGGGTTACTGCCACAGCATGGCCGCTGATGAGTGGTGTAGGTCTGTGCCTAGGAACTGAACCCAGGCCACCGAAGCAGAGCATGCTGCACTTAACCACTAGGCCACAGGGCCAGCCCCAACCATTTTAACCATTTTTAAGTGTAAAATTTGGTGGGATTAAGTGCATTCAAAATGTGCAATTATCACCACTACCCATTTCCAGAACTTTTTCATCATTTCAACAGAAACTCTATACCCATCAAACAATAATTCCCCATTCCTTCCACCCTCAGGTTCTGGTAACCTCTATTCTGCTTTCTGTCTCTATGAATTTGTATATTCTAGGTACCTCAAATAACTGGAACCATAGAATATTTGTCCTTTTGTGTCTGGCTTATTTCACTTACTATCATGTTTTCAGGGTTCATCTATGTTGAGGCATGTGTCAGAAATTCATTCCTTTTTAAGGATGAATAATATTCCAGTGTGTGTATGTGTGTGTGTGTGCACCCCCCCATATTTTGGTTTTTCCATTCACCTACTGATGGACATTTGAGTTGTTTCCACCTTTCTGGCTATTGTTACTGTGCTTTCTTAATTTAGTAGTAGCCAAATACATGCTATTATACAAAAAGGCCTGAAATAAAAACTACTACCAGTGGGAGCCTGTTGGGTTCAATTTGGAATGGTGAAAACTTTTACTCTTCATTTTACTTTTGTTTTTTTTGAGGAAGATTAGCCCTGAGCTAACATCTGCCGCCAATCCTCCTCTCTTTGCTGAGAAAGACTGGCCCTGAGCTAACATTCGTGCCCATCTCCCTCCACTTTATATGTGGGATGCCCGCTACAGCATGGTATGCCAAGTCTGCACCTGGGATCTGAACCGGTGAACCCCAGGCCGCCAAAGTGGAACATGTGAACTTAACCACTGTGCTAACGGGCCGGCCCCTACTCTTCATTTTACATATTCTATTATTTAAATTTGTTACAATTTTTATGCAATTTAAAAAACCAAAAAAGAGTTTTAAAAACAAATGCTTCCTTTCGTCTGAAGGGGGATGAACCAGAGACATAATGAATTACTGGAAATATGTTTTTAAAAATCATTAGTAAAAGCTTAGGGTGGCTCCACTAGCCAGCCAACCTCAGAATCCCCATAAACGAAGAAGAGCATTGATTAAACATTAAAATCACACTGCAGGAAGCTGTGTATGACTAAATGAGACTCTTGCCCATAATACTATCACTTTTTTTCTCCTTTAATTCTCCTATTCTTCTGTATCAGATTTTATGGCTCATGATGATTAATGATTATTAGTAATAACAGTCCCTTTTGAACAAAGCTGAAGATTACAGCACCACATTCCGAGTCTAAATGTGATTAAGAATACACTTCATTTCAGCTACTTCATTTGGAGTAAAATGCTACCCTGTGTAACTGCCCTTGGTTTTTAACCGAAAATGCTACTGTGATTTCAGCTGTTCAAACTGTGGAAGACGGCTCCTGACAGGCCCACAAGAAGTTCTCCTGTGCTGCGATTTCCCAGGTGATTAGAATAAAGTTCAAATGGCGCTTCTTAATATCCTTGGAAAAGGTTAGACTCAAGGAAATGGAAATTTTGAATCAAAGGTTTGCTAAATCAGAGTTGGGAAGCCTGGCCTTGGCACTCAGACGCTTCCATCTTCCACTCAGTACAACGTGCACTTTCAGCCCTTTGATTAAAAGGAAGGTCTCCCATTTACCTCATGTTCTGGGCTTGTTGGACAAAGCTGCATCAGTATAAATAACTACTCACCACTAACCAACAGCAGCACTGGGGAGACAGCCGACAAGTGCTTCAGGGCTAAATACAAGAAGTGATTTCAAAGCCAGCACTAGTCACAAGAGCCCAGGCTGCCTCGGACTACTGCTGGGCAGTCTATAAAAAAATGAGGATTCAGGGGCCGGCCCCGTGGCGCTGCGGTTAAGTTCACACGTTCTGCTTTGGTGGCCCAGGGTTTGTTGGTTCGGATCCCGGGTGCAGACCTATGCACCACTTGGCAAGCCATGCTGTGGCAGGCATCCCACATATAAAGTAGAGGAAGATGGGCACGGATGTTAGCTCAGGGCCAGTTTTCCTCAGCAAAAAGAGGAGGATTGGCAGCAGATGTTAGCTCAGGGCTGACTTCCTCAAAAACGAAAATTAAATTAAATTTTTAAAAAATGAGGATTCAGTGTTAGAAGACCTAGGTTTAAATTTCATCTGAGCCACCCAGAGCTCCTAGTTGCTGAAACCAAAGACTACTTTTCAGTCGTCCACTCACCTGAGCGTTGGGAGGCATTTACCATCCTCACCTCCCTGTTGGGCCCCTCAACCTCCTTCCCTCCTCTTGTCCCATTTCATGGTCTCCTGGAGCCAAGCCCAGGTTACTTTTCCTATCCCCTCAACATTCTCTTTCAGAGGAATTTCTCTCATATCCTATTCCAAACTAGCTTCTATTTCCATCTAAGTGCCAAGGATTCCCAAATTCTGACCTTTTGGATGACTCGAGACTGGACCTCTCCCCAGGGCTGGAGGCACAGAGTCACTAGCCTGCTGCCCAGGCTCAGCAAATTTACTAAGTCTAAAGAAGAACTAACTCTTTCCCACTAAAAGCTGCTCATTCTCTCCCTGTCTTTCGTCTTTGCTACTGAATCCTCTCTCCTCTCTTCCTCCTACCTGGATGATGACTGCAATGTTTCCTAGTTGGTCCCACTGTCCCCAGTCCCTTTCCATCCTTGACTTAGCTGAAAGATTGATCCTCCTTAAGGACAAACGCTGCCATGTCACTCCCCTGACTTATGTCCTCCGATGGCTCTCTGCCTGCAGGGTAAAGCCCACCTCCTTGGCTGGCACCCGAGGCCTTTCCTAATCTGGCCTCTGCCCACCCTAGAGCACCTCTCACACACTCTTCTCTGTGCTCTTGTGGACCAAGGGCAACTGCCAGAACAAGACATGTCCTCTGGCTTTGGTGCATGCTGAACCCTGTAAGTGCTGCAAATCCTTAAGGGCCTATCTTCCTGAACTCAATTTAAGAATCACTCCTCCAGGAAGCCTTCCTTGACTCCTGAGCTGAATGAGGTGACCTTCCTCTGGGATTCACAGCAGCCATTTCATAACCTTTACCCCTAGGCCTTTTTAATGTTTTATCATTGGTCTTTTTCCCCACCAGAAGCTCCTCAGGGACAGGGAGCGTGTCTTCCACATGTGTGTCTAGAGCCCACCACAAAGAGAAATGAGGCAAGAGGAAGAAAATAAAGCCAAATGATTACGGTAACTTGTTACACTGACAAGGAAGTATATACTTATTTTTTCTCTTCCTGTTTCCTATATTTTCTAATGAGTGGATTATGCTATTTTTATAAATTTTAAAAATCAGTTCATTTTGAAGATATGTCCAATCTTTCCTACACAGCTCCAATAAAAGAACCTGCTGCCGAAATCAAGTCAAGTTCCTCTCTCCTCAGGACCCTCGGGCTCCTCAAGGCCCCCACCTCAAGCCCCACAAGTTCTTCAGAACTGAGCAAAGTAGAAGCACTTACTTCAACATTTTCAGCAGACAGAAGGACCACCCACACACACAAAAATTCCTGGGCCTTGAAAAGGTTACATCGCTCCAGGAGCTGAGTGCCAAAACCCATTTTTGGCCAAACATTCGTCAGAACCTCACTGTATTCACAGCCTAACACAAATGAAGAGGTACATTCACAGAACCCGCCTAAGATTTATAAAGGATGGAGATGCTGGGAATTCTGAGTGATATATCTACTACCTTCTCAACTTGAGAAATCAGTGAAAGATGGGGGGATAAAATCTCTACAAATTCTTCCCCTGTTTTTCTTCACCAAAACATTAATTATCTTCTCGGATATCAGAAATTTCAGCCATACACACTGGCTTGTAATTCTTTTAAATTAGTGAGAAACAATCCAACCATATAATGTTCAGTCTGACATTTGCTATTATTTTTCCTTAAAAGAAAACAAAAACCTGATTAGTTCTGAAAATAAAACAAAGAAAAGCTCAGTTGAGAAGCTAAACCCTGTGGCTTAGAAATCATCACTCTGATTGGCAGCACATGAGTGTTACCTGACGAATGGATTCCTATCTTAAATGCAATTATCACAAATTTCTCATGATCCCCACTATTTTTACAGTTTACGCCCAGTTTTTGAAGCCATAAGTTTAATAGCACTGAATCCAAAGAAATCTCACCTCAGCTCTTGGGCTGACTAGATTGTCTCCCCCTCAGCCAGCAGAGACCCTGGAGTAAAATGTTGGACCCTGGCTCAACAGCTGTCCAGGAAGGTACCCGCTTCTCTGCCCTCAGAAGTCTCTGCATCTACTCCTGGAGGGGTGCTTTTCACAATTAAGCCCGTTGCCAGGGCCTGCTGAGACAATCGGGATAAGCAGGGCCTCTGCCCTTAGGAAACCCCTGCCCAAGGCGCTGCCTGCCTCCATCCCACGGATGACTCCGCCGCGCTGTTGGCAGTGCCAGAGCACGGGGCCTCTAGCAGTGGAGCTGAAGCACCACCGGAATCACGGGGCCCCTGGAGCACAAGAATGTCAAACCTGCACTCTCTTCCTCCAGGAAGTGGGGGTGTGGAGTGTGGGGTGTGGGCAGGGATCACACAGAGGAGAGACACAAGGGATGAAGGGGAGGTGGGGAGGGTCGTGTGGCCTTGTCACTAGGAAAACTGAAAGGGTCTGGCAGGCATTTGTGTCTCTGAGAACATGCTGTAAACAAGGGCAGCATTTAGAAGGTACACTTTCCACAATTTTTGATTCAACTCCCCACATATTACATGCCTATGGGTAGCCATCATCATCGCCTAGAAACTTACCTCATATATAAATGTGGATTATTTATGTCCCTTATCACAGAGAAGAGGAGTAGTTAGAAGGAAGAGAAAGAGAATGTGAAAGCAGGTCAGAGGAAGATCAAATGATGGATTCAAAGCCACATGACCATCAGAGGCACCGTCACAGCCAGGAGACACCTTTCGTGCTTCATCCACTGTGAGTTTATTGCAAAGTGAAGTTTTGGTTCAGAACAAAAGGGAAATAAATCCACCAGGAATGAATTACACTAATTAAATGAAATCAACAGATAGTAACATGTATTTAGTATGAGCTGTAGGTGGTTCTCAAAGTCAAAATTTATTAACTATTCAAATGTTCAAGCTGTACAGATATTTTCAGATGTACATACAACATATTTATATCATAACAAAGTTAATTTTTTATAAAATAATATTTCCTTAAGGACTACAGATGCTAAAAAGCTTCAACCACTAATCAATTAAATATTTGATGCACATTTATAGGTACTAGTAGAGATCTGACATAAATACATAAGTCACACAGCTGAGTGAGAACAGCTATGACCCATTTGATTGCACACTTCAATATTCCCATATTAAAGTAGAAAAAAAAATTATGCCACATAAATTGAGCTGATTTTAAGAATTTTTTATTAGAAGGTAAAAGCTATGTCCATTTAAACCATCATTCCTAAAAGAGCTACCAAACAATAATTATTACCTTAAATCCCAAACTGTAATATAATCTTTACTATCCAAATTACCTTCTCTATGGGTTGATACAGTACATCTGACCCCTCCATGACATACGCAGTGGCCATTGATGATGACAATCAGCAGTGGTTATGTATACGTAGTGCAAGTGGCAGAAATGACCATACACACATTCAAATCATGACTCCCACTGAGAACTGGGTCAAAAAAAATGGTTAAAACCAATACACATTTTATCTGTTCAGTATTTGCTATCTTTAGCAGCAAATGCCCCACAACACACACGTATTATTTTTCCACAAAATCTTTACATGTAGAAAATACTTTTTAATCCAGGTTCAGATTATGAACAATGAAAAGACATTCATCTTCTTTCTACCTCCGTGGTCTTTATTAGGCCTGTATTCAGCAGGCACACAGAAAGAGGAGTAACTGGAAAAACAATTTGACAGTAGACTCTTTGCAAAACAGAAGTGCTCTATTTTAAGGCAAGTATCTTTATCACATACATACAGAACAATTTATCCATTGGTGAATTTTATCATGTGACAGTACACAAGTCAACAAAAAACTGAGGTATAACTTGGTTTAACATAAATACAAATGTCAGAAAGTGTAAAGACATTCTCAACGCACTTAACATATTGTACCCATAACTAAATAGAGAATTCTTCTCAAAGTTCTTATAGGTCCAGAAATACCCAAGATTCTGAATTCTAGAAAAAATACTAGAAATTAAATACTCTTAAAATCTTTGCAGCAAGGTTCTCCACATAAGGCTGCCTTTTATATAAGGCTACTTCAACTTGGTTTTTGAAAAAAGCAAAAATGTGCATCAAAATTCAAGCTATTCTGAACTGAAGAGCGAGAACTTGGTCTCACGAGGGAGAGTGAGGTGACAAGTTATGGAGCAAAATTAAACTCAGTCAAAAAGCAAATTGTAAAATAGATCAAATAAAAATTCTTCCTCTCATTTTTTTTAACAAAAATTGAACTAGTGTGATATAAAAATGGTTGAATGTCTAAGGTACTTTTTGGTGCAAAACAGATATACATTTATCTTTACATTAATAATTTAAATAGAATATAATCCATAACTTGCTATGTATAATATATTTCAAAAATCTACGTTCTGTGACCTTTACAAAAGTAGATCTATTCTTTACTTTCAAGTTAGAAACAGTATAACAGTTTATCTTTGGATATTTCCAGTCAATGGCTATATAAAATGAAAGATAATACAAATCTTTAGTCACAGGCCATTTGGTGCATTAACATGTAAGCCATCAGTTTTAGGCCCTAATAGCGAAAAATAATTGATACTACATAAAGTGGAAAAAATATACCCCAAATTTCTGCTCTAGTCCAAAAACTTAGTCTCTAGGTGTTTTTAATTATTGAATAGTTTGATGTAATGACATTCAATGAAAATATCTGATCACTAACTGTACTCAAAAATGTTTTTTTAAATGAAAATAGACAGTATTCATTATGCCTAAATACAAAGGTAAACTAATGACAAGGCAGATTTTTTAAAGTTTGAAAATTACCATACTTGTTTCCTCTGCCAAACTCCCAGTGATATTAAGAGAAAAAAATTCTAATTATTTTCACCTAATAATTTAATCTAGTAGTCTTGAAAAACACCGTTCTCAGGGGAAGTTCAGCAGGAATTGGTTATTCAATTTCCAAATTAGATCAAAATAAGGGAAACAACGGGATTCAAAACATTAGACTATGTAACTGAATAAATAATAAAGACAAATGATAACCAAAATTTGGAAAATTCAACAGCAAACATTTTGTAACCTCATTCTTGGTGGTACATGAAGAAAAAGAATTTAAGATTGCAGATGGATGAAGGGAAGTTTCCATTAAAACAACTGCACACAGAGTAACCAGAAAGATCCACATCCCAAAGTCCACTTCCACAGTGATGTCAGTTGTGGACTGTGGGGTCTCCTGCTGATTCCTACAGAACAGGCACAAAAAACCCTCAAGTTTTCACTGCCACCAAACTCAGATAGTTGCTCCTTTGCAAAAATGTCCTAACATTGGTTAATGGGGGGGGGGGGAGGGGGGTGGCGGGTGGGAGAGAGGAGCTGTAAGTGTAAATACCAAGTTAAGTGTTCCTTCATTTCAAGGGATCTAGAAATCTGCCTATTTAGCAATTAACCGGACATGCCACTGACTTCAAACACTCACACTTCTAGAGACAGCCACAAATCAGCCACAGCTTCTGCCCACAGAACGATTCGCTCTTGTTGTAAACCGTGGCTAATTACAAAAGCAATCTGAGCTCCAGGTGAGATTAGTTTTCTATTCTGAGTACACCAGACAGGTCAGTCACTAAGGACTTGCTACTGCCTGTTCACGATGTCCAATCGGCAAAATGCCGTAAGTGTGGTGGCACAGGGCGTGGTTCTGTGCAATGTCTCTGCAGACCATATTATGGCTCTTCCAGCATCTCCTTCAAAGGGAAACTGTCCTCTCACAACAATCTCCCCATCTCAGAAAGACTGCCTCCCGCAAGCCAGGAGGTCTGGCTTGGAAAAACCTCTCCCCAACCCGGGTGATGATGAGGCTAAGCTAATGCTACTCGGGAACTGGAACAGGGAAAGAAGAAAAAGGATCAACCAGTGGATACCACGGGGAGAACACACTGAAAGAGGGGCAGAGATGCCACTGAGAGAGTGAGAGTGAGAGCAACGCCAATTCTGAGAGGCAGGAGGAAAGACATCAGAACCGCCAGACTCAGTGAGGCAGCTGCTGGCTGTGTCTTTACAATAAACGCTCACTGCCTCTGGTGACTTACGTGTTCCCTGTAGCAAATAAACCTACAAATACAGAGAGAAGAATATATTTTTGAGTTACCGCTAGTCACAAATCTTTTTCCTCTCACCAAATTTTGTTTTTTAGGATGATCAACTAGGGTCAGAGATTTATTTTCAGAATACTTGAAGTATTAAGCAAAAACAAAGGAAGCATAAAACATTGGTACATTATTTTTTATGAAAAAGTTGCCATAATTTTCAGTACTCTATAAATTTTAGGAATTGTAGCCGTTATTCAAACATTCAGTGAATAGTAATTGGCAATCCTACTATTCCTAAGAATAGTTATGAATAGTACTGAATATATTTATTTTACATTTGTAACAAAGTATCTCTCTCTTTGAAATCTTTTTTTTAGCAAAAACGTAACATTAAAATGTAGTATACCCAAAATGTTGGATCGTAACTCCATTAGATTTGATATCCACATTTGCACTGAGGATTATTAATATTTGTCCAGCACATTCATGAGATTTATTAAAAATATAGCCATTAAAAAAAATATATATATAGCCATTAACCAAAGGTCTTTGAGACATATGTACAAAACTAAAGAACTATAAGTATTCAGTCAGATAACTACACTAGCAATATCACTCAGGAAAAAAAACGCCAGTAGAGCTCTATCTATTAAAAGTTAGTGAGACTGGAAAACTCAACCTTGTAGGTGATCTTCCAAACCATTTGGGGAAGTGTTGTTTACAGATAATATTGAACTTTTCTCCAATTATCTTACTGACATAATTTCCTAGAGGAATTTCAGAATGTTTATATTCAAGGTGAGGGATTACATTAAAAAATCTGGGCTTAGTATCCGGGTAAAGAATCCTCAGGTTAAACCAAAGAAATGGGTCTTTTGCACAGAACAGGAAGGGTTTTTCAAAGAGCATCTGCCAGGGGGAGGCCAGCTGAAGGTCATCTCCATGTACCCCACAGGGCCCAGCACAGAAGTGACACTTTTGTTTGTTTTTACAGATTTTTTTTTTCTAAGATTGGCACCTGAGCTAACGACTGTTGCCAATCTTCCTTTTTTTTTCTCTCTGCTTTATCTCCCCAAACCCCCATGTACATAGTTGTATATCTTAGTTGCAGGTCCTTCTAGTTGTGGCCTGACGAGCGGTGCCAGGATCTGAACCCTGGGCCGCTGCAGCAGAGCATGCGAACTTAACCACTCGGCCACGGAGCCGGCCCAGCAGTGACATTTTTTAGGCAAATGCTCCTACTGTGTGCACACAAAGGATTAAAAAAAAAAAACCAAATTTTTCCTACAGTAATGCCGCAGGTCAAGTCTCGTTTCTGAGATGGCTTTTCCCCATTCCAGCAATTCAGTGATACCTCACTTACTGGAAGTAGTACAGAAAGAAGCAGACTTAAACACACTAGGAAAATCAATTCCAGGTAGCTCAGACAGCCTCCTGCTTCAGGAGCTCTTCTACCAACGTACCCCCAAGACAGGTAGAGAAGGGGAACTGCAACAGCTCTAACACTGCCTGCTCAGCAAGAGAGAGCCTGCCTTTCCCCGCACCCTCGGGCATTCTCCTAGCACTCCTGGAATATCCAAGTATGAGAAGCACAAGGGCAGGTACTAAAGAGGCATTCAAATAAACCAACCAACAGAAGCAAATTATCTTTTCTTTCTTCTCTCTGTGTCTCTGTATCTTTAGGGAAGTGAACACAAACTCAAATTAACTTGGGTTAATGAAGAGAATCAGTTTAATAGTCTTAGAAACCAATAACTATATATCAATTGATGAACTGTAAAAACCATCCACAATCACTTCTACAGCTTCAATTGATTAGTATCCTGTATAGATTCAGAAGCTCACTTCAACAAAATTTATTTCCTCACACAGACAGTACAATAACTCAACTCACAACCAAATCTGTCTATCTCTTCATCAAAACATATCGTGACAATCCAACACTGTTTCAACAAACTAGGAGGGAAACAAGGAAACTTCCTCAACTTGGTCAAGGGTATCTATGAAAAACCCACAGCTAACATCACACTTAATGGTGAAAGACTTGGAAGTTTTCCCCCTAAGATCAGGAGAAAGACAAGAATGTCCACTCTCACCACTTCTACTTGACATCGTACTAGAGTCTAGCCAGGGTAATTGGGCAAGAGGAAGAAATAAAAGGCATCCAAAGTGGAAAGGAAGAGGCGCTGGCCTCATGGCCTAGTGGTTAAACTCGTGTACTCCACTTCGGCAGCCCAGGGTTTCACTAGTTCAGATCTTGGGCGTGGACCTAGCACCGCTCATCAAGCCATACTGAGGCAGCATCCCATGTAGCAGAACTAGAAGGACCTACAACTAGAATATACAACTACGCACTTGGGGGCTTTGGGGAGAAGATTTTTAAAAAATAATAAAATAAATTGGAAGGGAAGAAGTAAAAGTAATCTCTCTTTGCAGATGAGATGACCTTATATACAGAAAACCATAAAGAATCTTCAAAAAATTATCAGAGCTAATAAACAAGTTCAGCAAGGTTACAGGATACAAGATCAATACACAAAAAATCAGTTGTATTTCTATACACTAGCAGTGTACAACCTGAAAATGAAATTTAAAACACAGTTCAATCTATAATAGGATCAAAAAGAATAAACACTTAAGAATAAATTAAACCAAAGAAGTGTAAAACTTGTACACTGAAAACTATAAAAAATTGGAAGAAGGGCCAGCCCCGTGGCCGAGTGGTTAAGTTCGCGTGCTCCGCTGCGGCGGCCCAGCGTTTTGCTGGTTCAGATCCTGGGTGCGCACATGGCACTGCTCATCAGGCCGCACTGAGGAGGCATCCCACATGCCACAACTGGAAGGACCCACAACTAAGATAGACAAATATGTGCCGGGGGGATTTGGGGAGATAAAGCAGAAAAGGAAAAAAAAAAAGACTGGCAATAGTTGTTAGCTCAGGTGCCAATCTTTAAAAAAAAAAAAAAAAAGTGGAAGAAATTAAAGAAGACTTAAATGGAAACACATCCTGTGTTCACGGATTGGAAGACTTAATATTGTTAAGATGACAATATTCCCCTAATTGATCTACAGGTTTAATGCAATCCCTATAAAAATTCCACCTGCCTTTTTTACAGAAATGGATAAAATGATTCTAAAATTCATATGGAAATACAAGGAACCCAGACAGCCAAAGCAATCTTATAAAAGAAGAGGATCTCACATTTCCTGATTTCCAAACTTCTTACAAAGCTAGTCTTCTGCATGGTTCTGGCATAAGAACAGATGCATAGATTGATGGAAAAGACTTGAGAGTCCAGAAATAAACCCAGACATCTACAGTCATTTGGTTTTTGACAAGTATGCCAATACCATTCAATGGTGCAAAGAATGGTCTTTTCAGCAAACGGTATAGGGACAACTAGATATCCACCTCCAAAAGAATGAAGTTGGACCCCTACCTCACACCATATACAAAAATTAACTCAAAATGGATCAGAAACCTAAAAGTAAGAGCTAATACTATAAAAGTTTTAGAAGGAAACATAGGAGTAAATCTTCATTACCTTGAATTCCTCAAGATACAACACCAAAAGCACAAGAGATGAGAAAAAATGAATTGGACTGCATCAAAAATTAAAACTTGTAAGCTGCAAATGGTATCATTAAGAAAATGCAAAGACAACCCTCAGACTAACAGAATATATTTGCAAAGCACATATCTGATAAGGGTTCAGTATTCAGAATATATAAAGAGCTCAAAATTCAACAGTAAAAAGACAATCCATTTTTTAAAAATGGGCAAAGGATTTAAACAGACCTTTATCTCTAAAGGATATACAAATAACCAATGAGCACATGAAAAGATGCTCAATATTATTAGTTATTAGGAAAATGTAAATCAAAACCACAATTCACACCCACTAGGATGGGTATTATTTAAAAAAAACACACACACACAAAAAAAAGGAAAATAAGTGTTGGGGAGAATGTGGAGAAAGTGGAACCTTTATACACTGCCAGTGGGAATGTTAAACAGTTCAGCTGCTTTGCAAAACAGTACGGCAGTTCCTCAAAAAGTTAAACACGGTGTTACCGTATGACCCAGGAACTTCATTCCTAGGTATATATACTCAAGAGAATGAAAAACATATGTTCACACAAAAATTTGTACATGAATGTTCATAGCAGCATTTTTCATAACAGTCAAAACGTGGAAACAACTGAAATGTCCATCAATAGAGAAACGGATAAATAAAATGTGGTATATATCCATACAACAGAATATTATTCAGCAATAAAAAGAATCAAGTATTGACACATGCTACAACATGGATGAACCTTGAAAACATTATGCTAGGTGAAAGAAGTCACACACAAAGGCCACCTGTTTCCATTTATATGGGATTTCCAGAATAGGCAAATACAGAGTCAGAAAGTAGATTAGTGGTTGCCAGAAGACAGGTGAGGGGAACTGGGGAACGACTGCTAATTAGTGTGGGGTTCATGAAAATGTTCTAGAGTTTACATAGCTCTGTAAATATACTAAAAACCACAGAAGTGTATACTTTAAAACTATAAATTTTATGGTATGTGAATTCTATCTCAATTTGTAAAAAAAAAACACATTGTTAGGGCCACCTCATATATATTTAGTTACACTTTTTAACTTCCCTAACCAGTCTTCCAAAATAGCCTAAAGCTTATCAACAAAACCACAATGCTACCAATTGGTTGATCAGTTTAGCCAAATATCTCTCACTCCCGCCGCCCCAGCCACTCCCTTGCCTCTTGGCATGGTGAAGACATGCTTAACCTCACTTGTGTGGTTTTAAACAGAATAGGATGTAGGTCACAAAACTGAGACAGGGAAATGCAGAAAAGATTTAGAACAGGTAATAAGAAGAAGGTGTCCATCTACCATCCCCAGCTACTCCTTAGAAAACTTGTGGGAACTAGGAAACCAAACCTTTTTATTAGTTGATAAAAATCCTCAAGATTATGTCAAATGTTATCATAATTCCTCTTATCTGATTTCACTCATAGCAGCTTTTCAATAAGTTGATCGGATTCTGATCCCCATGCAGGTATGCCCTTCTCATTCTTATATACAGGAAAAATAGAATCTAAAAAACATACTCTAGGGGAGGATAATGCAACAGAAGGATGACTCCCAGGTTAAAAGGATTCCCTGAGTTCCTGAACACATTCATTATTGTGTATATGAAATACGATGAAATTTACTAACCTTTTTTGTTTCATAAAAATGTCTGGAAACCAACTTATCACAAAAAGTGGATGCACCTAATTATCTCTTGAAAGATACAGTGTTCCTATCTCTGCCTTGGACTGTAGCACAGAAAGACGTACAAATAAAGAATGTGTTTAAGAAAAAGGCACAAACATACATAAGCTCTATTTCTATCTGATATTTTAAAACTGAGTTGACTGGACGAGCAAACAAAAGGTGATTTCGCTTAAATTATTAGAAGTTAAATCTTATCAAGAAAGGGACCATGGCCCATTATTCTAATTTTGAATTATAATACTTATATGATTTGCATTATTTATATTTTAAAAAACCTTCCAAATGGTAAAAATTAATGCATAAAAATACAGATAAGGGGGCTGGCCCCGTGGCCGAGTGGTTAAGTTCGTGCGCTCCGCTGCAGGCGGCCCAGTGTTTCGTTAGTTCGAATCCTGGGCGCGGACATGGCACTGCTCATCAGACCACGCTGAGGCAGCGTCCCACATGCCACAACTAGAAGAACCCACAACGAAGAATACACAACTATGTACCGGGGGGTTTTGGGGAGAAAAAGGAAAAAATAAAATCTTTAAAAAAAAAATAAAAAAAATAAAAAAAAAATAAAAAAAAATAAAAAAAAAATACAGATAAGAAGCTAAGCAGTTTATCTCAAAGCAAAAAAATCTAAACTTTCCACTTCTGTCCTACAAAAAAAAAAACAGCCTTTCACATGGACCTGAAAGCTAAGCCTTATATCAATTTTGCAATTTTGCATTTTACTTTCAACTGTCCCATATGAAAGAGTGGCTATGGTTAAAAAAATAAGATTGTGTGTATATATATAGCTATGGCCACACACACACACACACGCAAAGATACTTTTCTTAGATCAGAATTCAGGATTTATTACTCAGATACTGTTCTCCACTAAGGAACTGAAATTCTCCTGCCCTCTGTATTGCAGAGAAGAAAAACATAGATTCCATCAGGGCTGCAAGATGAAGTTGGTTACAGTGAAAAAGCAATTATGTAAGTTGAACAAATTGTTGTATATCAATACAGCAAAAACACCTGTCATTACTTATGCTTCGTTTCTTTAAAAAAAAAAAAACACTTTATAACAGTACATGCCAAAAATGGCCTCTACTCTGTCATGGGCAGAATTATAGAATTATTTCAAAACAATTGAAATAATTGAGGTCTAGGGGGAAACACCTTCCTAATATAAAATTATGGGAAATTTTAGTTTTAATACAATGTTGCATAAATAAAGTAAGAGCACTACTTCAGATTTAAATGACATAGCAGTACCTAGTCTTGGTAGGCAAAATCAAAATATTTATTTCCTCTGGCTTTCATCCACTAAATGTCATTTAAGTTGTCCTACACTTTACATAGTATTTATATTTTTAAATATATGTCAAAGGATTCTCACCAGAGATACTTAAAATTAATTTGTTTAAATTATAACATAAATAGAGATTATCAAGTTCAGTTCCCTAAACAAATAAATTGACAACTGAGCTTATGCTAACAGTCGAAAGTTTAAGTGCTTATTCAGAATGTATGGGAGAATTGGAAAAATATGAAAGTTTAGGCATAAGTGGGGAATTGCTGAAAGAAAAAAATTAATAAGAGAATGAGACAACACGATCAGCTTTCAGATGACATTTCACAAGTCTAGGGAAGGCTCTGTAGCACGGGGCAGTAATCATTAGTTTACTTTTCGTGGCAGAAGTGATATGCTCAGTCCTGTGAGTGCAGATGGGTCTGGAAAGGCAGGAAGCAAAACACCATACGAAAACACGCTGAACAAACAGAGAAGTGTGTCCAACCTTCCTTGACCAAAATGGAACTTTTCCAGAGCATTCCATTAAAGCTTCAACTCTTGTTTCTTTCTGTTCAGCTATGACATTTCTCAACCTGGCTCTTCTAAATAATGCAACGGTAACTATGAAATCACTGTGCTTATTTGTATATACGTGAATGAGTGCACACTGTCAGGTTTTGCAATTAAAACACTACTGAAAATCTGAGCTCCCTATACACTGGTCCCAACCCCTCCTTCCTGACATCTAAGCTGTCTAAAAGCAACATTTGTGGGGGCTGGCCTGGTGGCGCAGCAGTTAAGTGCGCACATTCCACTTCGGCAGCCCGGGGTTCACCGGTTCAGATCTGGGGTGCAGACATGGCACTGCGTGGCAAAAGCCATGCTGTGGCAGGCATCCACGTATAAAGTAGAGGAAGATGGGCATGGATGTTAGCTCAGGGCCAATCTTCCTCTGCCAAAAGAGGAGGATTGGCAGCAGGTAGCTCAGAGCTAATCTTCCTCAAAAAAAATGATAAAGCAACATTTGCTTTTTCTTTCATTTATAAAAAGGGGCTGAAAAAGAAACCATTTTTAAAAGAAATCCTTCAGGCCTTCTGATGCTACAAAATAACAAAGAAGTATGTCCAAAAGTACCGAACCAAAAGTCTGGAAACCAAGTTTCTGAAGTCTGATGGGACACTAGTGTGACTAACTGTCCCAGTTCGCCCAAGACTAAGGGATTTCCTAGGATGGGGGACTGTCAGGGCTAAAACCAAGAAAGATCCAGGCAAATCAGGACAAGTTGGGCTCCCTATGGGTGACAATGGCTGAATCACAACCCATTAGGAGGGCAGTTCCCCAGGTGCTAATATTTGGATGGGATAAAGAACACAGGAAGGGGGTAAGGTAGACCAGAAGGTCTCGAGGGCCCTTCAATTCTAATTTCCTATGACCCTGTGAAATATTTATGCCACACTTGGACTGTATATTGCATACCACAAGTGCATGTACATTCATGTAGAGTTAGAGGGCTCTGGAAATACTCTGTGAAGCTAGGCGCTAAGTTTGGAGTTATATAAGCCTAATAGTAAAACAGAGCTAGGAGTTTCCAGTTTTTTATTTTTCATTTCTATGGAAAAAAGAAAAAATAAGCTGCTTCTAGAAAATATCAAGCCAACAAACAAGAAACTGCAAAACCCAAGAGCAAGGCAAATGTAATTGTTTCCACTAGCAATCCACAGAAACAATAGAGTCATAAAAGAAAAAGATAAATCAGACCTTGAATTCTTAGAGTATGTTCACTTTCAAATATAGTCCCTAATTTTGGATTTTAAAGCCCGAAAAATCTCCGTTTTAGAGGATACAAAGCAAGTTATATAGAAGATCAGGTCACATAAGCTCAGGTGTGGTAAAATCAGAACAAATATTTGGGCTTCCTCTTTTCTAGTTGGGCATTCTAACTTAGGATAATATCTGCCTTACTGATACTAATAAAGATCCTAATGAAAGCATTTCTGCCATGAAGACTGAGTTATGAGAAATGCCTAAAAGCACACCTAAGAAAGTCCTACTAAACAATTTTTTGAAGGCAGTAACATTCATGGAAAGTTTTAAGAAAGTGCCTCTGTACCTAAAAAATTACAACTTCCATGATATGTTTTTTTCACTCACGAATGAACTACTCTATCATACCCCATCATCTTTCTTACTAAATGAGTGGCTGAACTGTTATTAGAATTTATCAAACATGCTCCTTTATAAGACTTGGTCCTGTGCAAAGTCTGACATCCATCAGCAAGAGATTTCTTACTTGTTACTTAAGGGCAATCTCAAAGTCTGTGTGCGTACTCAAACATGAGGCTATACATGTACACATATGGGTGTATGCTTCTCCTTGCCTCCTCACATAGAAGTTTCTCCCCTGAAATCAGTCAATCAGGCACAATAATTTGTGCCCAAATCTGTCATAAAGGCTATGGGGATATGAAGGTGTGTGCAAAAAACAGGGTCCCAGCCCTCAAGATAGTTATAACTGGGGAAATAAGATATATTCCTATGAAGAGTTCCCAGTGCCAGCAAAATGGATGGCTATCATATTTTTATTAGTAATATGGGGATGCTGTCATCTGCATATTATTTGCAAAATCAGAAAGCCTTAATCCAAATAGGTAAGAAAAAAATAAATCCATACTATTTATTTCAAACATATTAAAATACAATAAATATACAAGTAACAGAATTTATTCTGAGTATGTAATAAGTAGCACATCAGTGTGCAGCAGTAGGGAAGATGGAGTGAGATTCTTAATGGCCAAAATATCACACAGACTCAGAAAAGAAAATTAGGGAAAAGGAACAGTTCTGCTATTATTACCTCAACAATGGAAAGGGCAAAGAAGTGTGGCTTCTCAAGATTATTCTCAAAACCCAGAGGTGTGTTAAGAATAAGCTGCTGGGGGGCTGGCCCCGTGGCCGAGTGGTTAAGTCCGTGCGCTCCGCTGCAGGGGGCCCAGTGTTTCGTTGGTTCAAATCCTGGGCACGGACATGGCACTGCTCATCAAACCATGCTGAGGCAGCGTCCCACATGCTACAACTAGAAGGACCCACAACGAAGAATATACAACTATGTACTGGGGGACTTTGGGGAGAAAAAAGAAAAAATAAAATCTGAAAAAAAAAAAAAAAAAAGAATAAGCAGCTGGGCTAGTTTCTAGAGACCCAGGTTTTAGCCCCAACTCCTTCGCAATCGTATCCTCTCTCACCCTGGTTTTCTACCTGCACTAGCTGAGGGGTGAACTAGAGGATGGCTGACATTCCTTTAGGGAACACTTCTGCTAACCCTTTCTTTCATAAATATATCCTGGCCCCATCCCTTCTCCACCCCCACTAAATTACAGTGGACAACATTAAATTATTCATGAATCAATGATTTTAATTTTTTGTTTATACACTGACTTCTTTATGGCAACTGGTTAACAACAAAGCAAAATCCTAACTCATAATGCTAAAATTCAGCACTAAAGAGTCATCAGTTTTACATTGTCTAGTCCTAATAATCTACCAGATTAATGTGGCATATTATTCAATATTGTTACAAGAAGTTTTGGTGTCACTATAATTCACAATGCTGAAGATCAGATCAAATAATTATGTATTCATTGCCTTAAGCTGGCTTAAAATTGGCTTAGCTACATAGCAACTAAGAGTAAGGAAATATTTAATTTCTCTATTTATGACAATCCAGTAGCAACATCTAAGTATGACTTTGGTATAAAAAACCTATATAAATATCCTTTCATCTGGTAAGGCTTATTAAACGGATAGTGTTTGGGGGAAAAATTCAAGAGCAGAAGAAGATAAATATGGGTCATAATGTCAAACTATTTCTATTATCATTTTTACGTTGGAAATACTCTTGTTTGGACATCTGAATGTGAGGACAATTATCACCTAGTAAAGGCAATGAATAAAAAAATAAACTCCAATGAAATGCTAACAATACAAGTTCTCCTCATTCTGAAATACTCTTTTGAGTCATTTCAGTAAAGAGAGAAAAGAAATCCAAAATAGAAAAGAGAGAACATATACAAGCTTCCATGAAGCTGTATGATAAGGTGAATAACAGGAAAAAGAATATGTCAGAGAACTGAGAAATATGCTGGAAAAGTTTTTCAAATACTATTCTTGCTTGTATCTAGCTCCATTATACAGTTTAAAATTTGGCCAAATTTTGTAAGTATTTGTCAAACAGTTCCTGCATGTGACATATGTTTCCCGGATACTTCTGACATTGATATGAGAGATTATAAAACATTTAGAAATGAAAATGTTACTCTCCAGCAAAAAACAACACTGTAACTTCCAAGTTTCTTCTGAATTCATAAGATGGAAAAACATTTGGAAAATAGTAGCTTCCAGTCTTAAAATGTTCAAATAATATACTTCAAAACAAACACAAAAAGTGTAATTGTTCAAGGCATGGAGGAGACAAATCTAAATAAAGTAAGATCTTAAAATTTACTCTAGGAGTCATTACTTTTCCTTTGCAGTTTCAATCCTATTTACTCCATAATAAGTAAACTGTTTTATCCCTTCGGCTGGGAAGGATAATTCTTACCCTACCAAGATGATAACAGTACCACTGCAGTGCTCACCCAGCAAGAAATGCGTGAATATGAAGTAGCGTCACCTCTTTCTATCAAAGTTTATACAAGAATTGATTGGCAGTGCATTAATTTAGGAACTCAGCGGAGAGGCTCCTGCTATATCTAGCTGATCTAAACTTGAGCTCATGATAACACTGCACGAAGCTATGGTAGATGAAAGTGATTGGTAATGCCAATAGAACAATTCCACTGACAACACAAACTCCTCCAAGAATTCTTCCAGGCACTGTGATAGGATACATATCTCCATAGCCAACTGTAGTCATAGAGATAATCACCCACCAGCAGGCAGCAGGGATGCTGGCGAAGTCCTTGTTGGATGTTTCCAGGTCCAACCCATGTTCAAGAAGCTGAGAAAGTGCACTAAAGATTGCCATGGCAACACAAATGAAGACAAGTAACATAACCATCTCTCGGTAACATCGTTTGAGAGTCAAACCAAGTGTCTGAAGACCAATGAAGTGACGGGCAAGCTTAATCACCCAAAAAATCCTCATCATTCTAAGCACCCTCAAGGTGACTCCAGCCCTCTGGAGTTGAGAGTTCTCGCCTGTAAATACCGTCATTAACACGGAGATGTAATACGGCGTGATTGCCAGTAAATCAATGATGTTCAGGGGTCTCTTGACAAACTCACACTTGTTTTTGGAGACGATGAACCTCACGATGCACTCTGCAGTGAACCAACCTATGCAGATAGCTTCAATTATCCTGTCAAGAGAACAAAGGGAGAATTGATCATTTTATTTTTAAGCATTTTAATAGCTCTTAGATTTAGATAGTACTACACTGACATACTAATTCAGTTACTTTTTCCAAAAAAACAGAAAGAACAGACATTACCAACATCATCAGACTCACCAGGACACAACAGAACAACAAATATTACAGTTCAAATGAAAATTGAACTTGACAAGAGTTCTTAATTATATACTGCATGTAACACCATTAAAATTTATTTTTGCTTGTCAACAATAGTTAAAAAAAACCTATCACTTATTTGGTGGTTTGAAATCAACTTATACTCAGGTAGCCACAATATGATATGTTACCTACTCTGTGAGGATGGTGGTTCCCAACTGTGATGTCAGGTATGAGGTGGGTCAGAAGGACTTTGTTCCTACAGACAGTGGACATACTCAAGTTTTCGATGACTTATTTCTTAGCAAATAAGAGTGAAATCAAGATCACTTCCTAAAATGTTACTTGGCCTTCTTTTCCTATGGGGCTTATGTGAGAGATGTTGGAGCTGAGCCAGCTTTTTGGGCTCTGCAGGAAGGCCAATGCAATGCCCTCATCAGAAGAGCACGAGGTCATGACCATGCTCATCACGAGTGTCACAGCGGAAAAAAGGCTGAGGACTCCAGCACTGGAGCAACAATCACTAGAATTTTCCCAAAGACCCAACCAGTTTGTTTGTTTTCCACAGCTATTTTTACGCAACATATATTTTTAAAATATAAGGCCACATTTTACCTATAGCAGTATTTACCAACCTTGCCACATCACTGCACACATTAAAAATAATATTTGCATAGCATACTGGCGTCAGGGGTGGTATTCTGGAAGCGGAAGCCACCAGCCTGGGGGTTCTGATCGTCCTGGCCCTTGCCCGTCGAACCCAAGGCTGAGGAAATTAAATCTCGGCACACCAGTTAGGAATCCTTGATCCAGAGTGAGAGGAAATTCTGAGGTAATTTTTAATTACGTTACATTTTTAAATTCAAATTAAAAGTTGTCATTATTACACCATCATTCATTTTCACCCACATAATTCTTTCCCCCCACTGACCTAGACCCAAACATCAGAAGAACCACAGGGAGAGAAGACATTGGAAGAGTTGGGATGATGAGGCCCATGGGATAACATTTTGAACAGAATTACTCAAAGTGTATTCCACAGAAGACAAGCTGCCCCGGATGTTACCCAGGGAAATGAATAAATAAAATTAACCACGTTCTCCTACTGTAGGGTTTACAGATCTATAAAGATCAATTTTATTTATTTTTTGAGTATGTAGAACATTCACATGGCTCAAATTTAAAAAGTGTAAAAAGAAAATCCTCACTCTCACCCCATTAAATGCCCCAGTGACCCATTTTCCCAGTCTTCGCTGCAGTCACCAATTCCTCAGGGCACTGACTACCCAGAAACTGGGAACCTAAGTATATTAGTTTCCCGTGGCTGCTACCAAAAATTACCACAAATTCCATGGCTTAAAACAAGGGGAGTTTATTTCCTCACGGTTCCAGAGGCCAGAAGTGCAAACTCAGTATCACTGGACCAAAATCAAGCGTTAGGAGGGCCACGCTCCCTTCAGAGGCTCCAGGGCAGAATCCACTCCATGCCTCTTCCAGCTTCTGGTGGCTGTCAGCATTCCTTGGCTTGTAGCCGTAGGACTCCAATCTCTGCCTCCAAGGTCCCACTGCCTCCTCCTCTTCTGTCACTGTGTCAAATCTCCCTCTGCTTCCTTCTTAGGAGGATACATGAGATAGCATTTAGGGCCCCGGGATAAACCAGGATAATCCCCCATCTCAAGATCCTTAATTTAATCACATCTGCAAAACCCCTTTGGCCAAGGTAACATCCACTGGTTCCAGGGATCCTCTGAGGGGGAAGAGGGAGGTTTTCTAGCCAACGACACAAAGATGGAGTCACAGCTGCCCCCACTCTTTCTCTACTGTGTTGCCTGCTGCTCCGCTCAGGGACCCCATCACACTGTGGCTGGCAGCAGCTTCCCCGTCCCCACCAGGCGATCAGTAAAAGCTGCCGCCATCATGGCCTCCACACACCTGGAGGCTTAGAAAAAGGGGAGAGTAATGGAACTTGGTAGATCCAGAGAAGAGAAAGTTGCATTCTTTTCAATATCCAGTTTTAACAATACCACGTACCACTTCTCCCTGGTAACGCTCACCAAATACTCCATATGTTCCCCCGAATTTCCAGCCCCCTTGCAGTTAGGCAGGGTCAGACCAGTTCTGACTGATGAGCTATGAGCAAAATGACTCTATCACTTTCGGGCAGAAGCACAGAAGAAGGAGTGCTAATTCTCTTCCCTGCCATGGCAACCCGGAAGGCCTGTGTCCTGAATAGCTATAAAAGGATGGGCCCCTGTCAGCCCAAGACCCTGAGTGTCTGTGCAGAGAAGAACAGACATTCCTCACCCTGACTCTGATTGGACATGATAGGTGAGCAATAAATACATCTTTGTTGTGTTAAGCCACTGAGATTTCTAAATTGGCTGCTGTCCTAGGTAATCAACTGGTAAATACAGTAGACGGTAAGATGTGCATTCAAAGGCATTGCAGGAGCACACAGTAGTAACAGTAATAGTTTTCTTAGATTGGCTATGTTAAAATGTACCAGTTCTCCAGCAAAAGCACTACGTCTCTTCTCTAGCCAGACACGAGCGAGAGCAGGGGACCTCGTGCCAGAAGGCCCGCTGCTGCCCCTACTCTGAAGAACGACCTCACTGATCAGGCAGCAGAGTTGCATTGATCTTCTAAGGGCTCTCCCAGCAGTAAAATCCTAAGAGTCTATTAAATTAAGAAGCGTACACATTTTAATTGTGCCAAAAATACCAGAACATTTTCTGTCTAATTATTTCCACCAGCAGCCAACATTGTTCAGATTAAAAAGAAGGAAATCCAAATGGTGTGGAACAATCCCTCAGTCAAGTAATCTCAAAGAGGAGACTCCTCTGTAATGAGGCCCTCCGGGCCCTTCCTGCCCACCCCCCAAGAAGATGCAATTTATCCAAAATTCCACGCTAAGGGGATGAATCACTGAGAAACCCCTGGCATCCCTCTTTCACCAAGGATTATGCCAAGGCAGTCTCCAACAACAAACACCACTCAGCCTGCCAAAACTCCCCGTGTTTCCAAATGGCACTCTTGCCAATGCCATCACCACCAACTGCTGAAAAACTGAGCACTGTTTTACTGAGTGCTACAGCCAACAACTGGGTACTCCTGAAGGTTACTTCTATAAAAAACAAATAGGAAAAAAGAACTAAAGAAGATACTGAGAGACATCATATTCCTTAAGCCCATTCTGATTTCTTTTGAGGCTCAAACCTATACCCAAGTTCACGAAGTTGTGGAGGATAAAAATATTTACCACTTATCGAGGCCTTTCAGTTGGGCACTCTGCGAAGCACTTTACAGACATCACCTCATTTGATCCTTTTCAAACTCTCTATGAAGTGTGTATTTCCCCTAATATCTCCATTTTACAGATGACCACTGAGGATGAAAAGTTAAATGTCTTTTCCAAGGTCACACAACTAAGAAATTGCAGTGGCATCATGTAATAAAAACCAGATCTATTGGGCTTTGAGCTCTAAGGAACATTTGAAAATGCTAATGATTTTTATGATAATGTTCACTGTTACTACTGAATGATATATGTCAATCTCTCAGTCTCCACGGTTTATGTGTTACAGCAGCATTTTTCAAACTGTCAGTTCTTAACCCATTAATGGATCAAAACTGACATCTTTCCAGAAATTGAACAGAAAATGTCAGAATGCATTAAACCATAGTTTCATGAAACTTTTGTCTCAGTTACATATAACTGTACACTAAGTCATGACGCAAAGCATAGTATTCCTTTCTGTAGGTACTGGGGGACCTTAACAATCGCTGATCATCAGTCATTCAAATTACTCTGACTAACCCCTCAGGATAGAAAGCACATCTAGGAATGACTCAGAGGTTTACAAACAGGCTCCAAAGGGGAGCAAATGCTTTCAGTTCTAACCAGTTCTACCCTCATGGCCTCCCGCCCCCCCTCAAAAGACCAGGGCAGGACAGGGGTCCCTAACTACGCTGTGTGGAGGCAAAGAGCAGCCTCCCTCTGGTGCTATCTTCTCATCTTTTTCTGTCAATGTTTTATTATAAAAAATGTCAAAAGTGGAGCAAAACTCATTAATATTTTAAACATACTAGGTCATCACCTATTCACTCCCCTATCCGTCTATTAATCTATCCTTTTTTTCTTTGGATGCATTTTAAAGTAAATTGCAGACGTCAGTGCACTTCCCTCTAAAAACTTAAGAATGCATATCATTAACTAGAGCTCAATATTTGTTTCATTTTTTTCTTTGGATGTAAACTTTACATGCAATGAAATGTACAAACCCTCAGCGTACATTCATTGAGTTTTGACAAATGCGTAACCTCTATAACCCAAACTCTATCAAGATATGGAGCATTCACATCACCCCAGAGAGCTCCCTGCCTTATCCATCTCTTGTATCTCTTGCCCTCACTTCTGAAACCCATCAGACACTTAGCAAGTGCTCGTAGATGTTTCTCCAGCACAACGTAAGTGACTTTGATAGAACTCAAAGGCCTGGGATGGCCGCTGCAGAAGCCACAAGAAGCCTCTTGTTTCTTCTGGGAACTTCAAGATAAAGGAAGCCTGACTCAAAAATGATGCTGAGTTCAGCTGGACCCTTATCTTACACTACATACAAGAATTAACTCAAAATAGATTAAATATCTAAATGTAAGACCTAAAACTATAAAACTCCTAGAAGAAAACATAGCGGAAAAGCTTCCTGACACCAGACTTGGCAAAGACTTCTTGGCTATAACACCAAAAACACAGACTCCAAAAGGAAAAATAGACAAATGGGACTACATCAAACTTAAAAAATTTTGTGTATCAAAGAACACAATCAACAGAGTGAAAAGGCAACGTACAGAACAGGGGAGATTACTTGCAAATCATATATCTGATAAAGGGTTAATATCCAGGATATATGAAGAACTCCTACAACTCAACAACAAAAAAATCACACAACCCAATTTAAAAAATGAGAAAAGGGGGCTGGCCTGGTGGCGCAGCGGTTAAGTGTGCCCGTTCCACTTCTCGGTGGCCCGGGATTCACCGGTTCGGATCCCAGGTGCGGACATGGCACCGCTTGGCAAGCCATGCTGTGGTAGATGTCCCACATATAAAGTAGAGGAAGATGGGCATGGATGTTAGCTCAGGGCCAGTCTTCCTCAGCAAAAAGAGGAGGATCGCAGTAGTTAGCTCAGGGCTAATCTTCCTCAAAAAAAAAAAAAGACAAGAAAAGATGTTCAACATCACTAATCATCTGAGAAATGCAAATCAAAACCATGATGAGGTATCCTCACATCCATTAGGATGACTAGTATAAAAAAAACGTAACAAGTGTTGGTGAGGATGTGGTGAAATTGGACCCTTTGTGCACTGTTGGTGGGATTGTAAAATGGTGCAGCCACTATTGAAAACAGTATGGAGGTTCCTCAAAAAATTAAAGATAGAACTACCATTGACCCAGCCATCCCACTGCTGGGTATATTTCCAAAAGATTTGAAAGTAGGGTCTCAAAGAGATATGTGCACACCCACATTCACAGCAGCACTATTCACGGTAACCAAGAGATGTAAGCAACCCAAATGTCCATCGACAGATGAATGGATAAACAACACGTGGTAATACATACAATGGAATATTATTCAGCCTTACAAAGGAAGGACATCTGTCACATGCTACAAAATGGATGAACCTTATGGACATTATGCTAAGTGAAATAAGCCAGTCACAAAAACACAAATACTGTATGATTCCACTTACATGCGGTATCTAACGTAGTCAAATTCATAGAAACAGAAAGTAGAAGGGTGGTTCCCAGGCGCTGGGGGGAGCGGAGAGAGGGAAGTTGTAGGGTTTCAGATTTGCAGAGTGAAAAAGTTCTGGAGATCTATTTCATAACAATGTGACTATACCTAAGACTTCTGAACTGTACACTTAAAAATGGTTTAAATGGTAAATTTTATGTGTTTTTTACCACAATAAAAAAAATAATAAGGCCCAGCCCTAGATCCCTGGAACAAGCTGATGACTACATGAGGTAAGCTGTTTCCCACCAAGACCACTGGAACAAGACCCCACTGATTGCCATGTTCTTCTTTGTATGTGCACCCCCTTAGCTTTGCATATGTATCTTCTTGGCTATTTTCTTCCCCCTCTTCTGGATTAAGGTCCTAGATTATTGTCCTTTACTCTCGGTATTCCCAAGACTTGTATCCTTAACAATTACCAGATATAGGACTAATTCTTCATATACTAGTAAGGTTGAACAAACTCTACCCAAATTAAAGGGAAAAAGAAACTTGATTATATAAGGACGATCCAAATGGATTACATCACATGCTTTCAATGTCCAGTTTTCAAAATCTAGGAATATGGCTTTGAAATGCTTTGCAAACTCTAATAATTTTCATCTTAGTGTCTGTCTGCATTAGAGTTACCAGATATATGATGTTCAGAGTCTTAAATGCTGCTACACAGCCATTGCTACATTAGATTTACAAATGATCATCCAACAAAAAGAACAAGAAGGCCTAATACTTACAGAAGTCAATATGACTACCCTGAAAAACTCAACACATAATTGCCACCTATTAAAGAGCAATGCAGATCTGGATTGATCGTGTCCCCAGAAAAATAACAGCCTTTCTTCCAGCTTAGGCTGAAGATTAACCAAAAGAAGAGAGACAGAGAAGTGAAGCAAAACTATAATGACTTGCAAAATGAAATGAAACAAAAACTAAAATGATCAACTGGACCGTTCCATGATATACAACACAAACTATTTAAGCTCCTATTGTTTTAACATCAGCTTATTGAGACAAATGTGTTACAAGATAAGACCACAAATAAATTGGTTTAACTGTAAAAAAAAAAAAACCCCAACCAACCAAAAAATACTAAGGCAGTGGTGGGATTCAAAGCCATGCTCCCAAAGAGACTGCAGCCTTAATTCAGAGCCTTCGACATGACCGTGCTTCCCACTGGGGCAAAGAAAAAAAGGTGCTGACCCCACCCTTAATTAATTTATTGACATATTCTGTTTTACTTCAGAAGGATTTAAGGTGATTGTTCTTGTCATCTGCACCAACCAGAACCTGATTAAAATTCAATATTACAGGGACAATTAAGAAAATAAAAATATAAAAACAGCTGAAGACTGAATATTTTTACTGGATAGCTGACTTGTTAAAACTAAATGTAACATACTATTCTGCAAACATGCAAACATACTATTGTATAAACATACAAAAATTCTATTGTAAACATACAATAGAACAGAAAATCATCTGAAATAGTTATTACATGTTATATATATTATGCACATATTTCCATACATATATACATATATAATTATAATAAAATTATATTTTTAAAAAGCACAGTATCACAACATATAAGAATATAAGGAAATGCTTAGAATTCAAATCCAGTTAACTGTTTCTTTTCTTTTTTTTTTTTTGAGGAAGATTAGCCCTGAGCTAACATCTGCTGCCAATCCTCCTCTTTTTGCTGAGGAAGACTGGCCCTGAGCTGACATCCGTGCCCATCCTCCTCTACTTTATATGTGGGACGCCTACCACAGCATGGTTTGCCAAGCAGTGCCAGGTCCACACCCAGAATCCAAACTGGTGAACTGCATGCTGCTAAAGTGGTACGTACGAACTTAACTACTGCACCACCAGGCTGGCCCCTAACTGTTTCTTATTATCTTTTTAAAAGTTTTCTATTTTTTTCCAGTTTTATGAGATATGATTGAAATAACTCTGTATTAGTTTTAGGTGTACAAACATCATGATTTGGTATCTGTATACGTTCAAAATGATTACCACAATAAGTTTAGTTAAGATCCATCACCTCACAGTCACAAATTTTTCTTCTTGTGTTGAGAACTTTTAAGATCTACTCTATTAGCAATCTTCAAATATACAATATTGTTGATTATAATCACCATGCTGTGCATCACATCCCCAGAACTTCTTTATCCTATAACTGAAAGTTTGTACCTTCTGACCACTTTCACCCATTTCCCCCACTCCTCACCCCATCCTCTGGCAACCACCAAACTGTTCTCTGTATCTATGAGTTCGGTTTTTTTCAGATTCCACATATAAGTGAGATCATACAGTATTTATCTTTCACTGTCTGACTTATTTCACTTAGCAAAATGCCCTCAAAGTCTATTCATGTTGTCACAAATGGCAGGATTTCCTTCTTTTTTATGGCTGAATAATACTCAATTATATATATATATATATACACATATGCATATATATATATATATATATATATATATATATATATACCACATTTTATTTATCCATTCCTTCGTCAAGGAACACTTAGGTTGTTTCCACATCTTGGCTACCGTAAATAATGCTACAAGAAACATGGGGTGCAGATATCCTTTTGAGATAATTATTTCAAATTACCTTTAAGTTGGAATAAACTTTAAGATTCAATTTTACCGTTTTGGTGTGGGAAAAGGAAATATAAGTTCCTTAAAGATATACATATATATAGGATTAAAGATAATAGACTGTGATCATTTTTTACCCAAAATAAAAATATGTTCTTCATTTTATATAAACTGCAAAGTACCAGGGAGAAGACCGCAGGATCTCGAGGCAGGCAACCTTTTTCCACTAGTACTTAGTGTGGAATGTTGAATGAGCTATTTAGTCTCTCTTCCTGAATTTTCCTCATTAGTTAAATGGTGATACTAATAATGGAACGCACCTCTCAGGTTGTCGTAAGACTTAAATGAAATAATAGTAAGTGCTCAATAAATTGTGGTCATAATTATGATTATTACAAACCATCTCCGGGCACATAGTCCTCCCTTGACACTCACGAGGAGATCAGCTCAGTGTTTACTGAGTACAAAGAAGGCAAGAGGGTGCTGGCCCCATGGCCAAGTGGTTAAGGTTGCACGCTCCGCTTCGGCGGCCCAGGATTTCGCTAGTTCGGATCCTGGGCACGGACATGGCAGTGCTCATCAGGCCATGCTGAGGTGGCATCCCACATGCCACAGCTAGAAAGACACACAACTAAAAATACACAGCTATGTACTGGGGGGCTTTGGGGAGAAATAGGAAAAATAAAATCTTTAAAAACAAAAAAGAGAGAAGGTGAGAATGAAAGCTCCATCCTTTCATTCTTTCTTCTCTCAAGAATTCTGCCTATGTTCTCATACACTGCTGGTTGCAACATACATTGGTAAAACCACTTAAAAGAGCAATTGGCAGGATTTATCAAGCTTAATACTCCACATGAGACCCAGCCACCCACTCTAGAAATTTATCCTACATACACACCCTCATATTTACACAGGAACATGTACAATGAGATCCACTATTTATAATACCCAAGGATAAAAAATACATATAAACATCTATCCATAGGAGACCGACTATACAAATGTATTTCCCAAAGTTATTAGGTTGAATCACATGAAATTGATTTTGGAATTTTATGACTCTACCTTATGCTATGTAGGCATGAAAAGGAATGAGGTGCATTACTGTGCTTTGATAGGAAATATTCTTCAAGATGTACAGATGCAGAACAGTACATATATTATGCTATAATTGTGCACATGTGCATGTGTGTTGCGTGCAAACGTGTGCTGGAAGGATATTCAAGAAACTGTTAACACCAGTTGCTGCCTCTAGGGAGGGAGCCTGGGAGCCTGAAGCAAGCTGGAAACTCACTTTTTGCTTTATTCCCTTTTGTATTGTTAAATGTTTTACCATGTGCACATATTGTTTTTCCAATTAAAAAGAACCTTTTTTATGAAAAAGTAAAAAGTATGCTCAACTAGAAGAGCAATCACCATGACGGAGTCGTCAGCAGCTTGAGTCAACCAGCACAAAAGAAAAGGTTACACCATTCCTACCCCAAGCTTTCAGACTTAAAGGTACAAGGCACTTCCAATCACATTTCTAACAGGGACATACAGTGTGAAAATACACGGCATGATAAAAATTTCCCACAAACGGCACATCCATGTCCACCACATTACCTAGAGCTTCTTTCAGGTCCTTATAAGAGTTTTCTCTACAAGAACAAATTAAATGGTAAAAAAAAAAAAAAAAACCAGGATTTTAAAAACTTGATTTTTTAATGCGCTTTAAATACCTTACAGAAAAAAATACTCGTGCCATTCATATCTTTTTATCTTCCAATCTAGATCAATAATGAGAATAAAGTAAAACACATTGAGCACTTAAGTACCAAGTATCTTTCTATAACTTTACATGTATTAATTCATTTAATTCTCACGAGTGAATGCAACAGCTTTTGTTATTTTCCCCACTTATAAATGAGGAAACTGAAGCAAAGAGAAGTCACTTGCTCATGCCACACAGCTAAAAAATAGTAGATTAATAAAACATACTCGTTGATTATGTAATACATTGAATCCTGGCTGGGGTTTACGTATTTCCTGATAGCTGTGATCAGTGTATACTTGTTGTTTTATGTTCCTCATTTGATATTATTGTGTTTACTCATGTCCCTATTTGGATGGCCATTTCTTTAGGATATGCGGCAGAATAAAGATACTGAGGAATAGAAAGGCCATTGGGGATTGGCAATGCAGGACTGGGCTCCCCCTGAGAGTTTTTAAGGGGCTGCCATTACGCTGCTGGATCTCTTCTCCCGTGACCACCTCCACTGGGCTGCCCTTGCTGTTTTCACTTCCCCCTGAGCAGACAGGAACACGCCGCTCTCTCCCTTGCCTGAGTAAGCTGGGGCTTTACCTCCTAACTGCACAGCACAGTTTCTCCTCTACTGTTCCTCTGTCCTCTGTTTTGGCAACATAGGCATCTCTCTTTATAGATAAATAGGGACCGATCACCTTCTAAAAAGGAACAACCAAGTTCTTGACTATACATCCAAGGACCCCAATATCTGCTCTGCTGAGACAAGGAGGGACCCATTGTATATAAACCTCCATCAAAGATCAGAGTGTGTTTCTGTGAAAAGTCACAGGGAATTACTGAAAACAACCGTTATCTTCTCTGGCTCCTTTTGGTATAATAATCAATTCCATTTTCAACCCAAACACATGGATTACGTGCATTTTGGTAGAACCTGAGGTAGTACGTTATCTTGCTAGGAACTCTGTCCTGCTAGTGTGACTTAGTAGAAACGGATTCTAAAATCTAAGAAAGAAATGGTTATTATGCTTTGGCAATACAGTGGGGTTTGTGTGTGTGTGTGTTTAACTTTTGAGATGAAGAATTGAGCTACAACTAGAATTTCATTCTACATACGAAAGAAGACAATGTTATTACGAACCCCCTAAGTTCCTGGCCCCATCAACAATCAGCTCATAGCCAATTCCACCACATCTATCCTAGCAGCCACTTCCCTCCTCAGGTATAATTGTGAAATAAATCCCAAGTGTGGCATGTATCCCAGAAGCCATTCCTGTCCTCCCTGCCTGGTGGGTCAACCAAGTGTTCAAGAAGAGAGGCAGGAAAAGTCCATGGCTTCAGGCTGAGTCTCCTGAAACTGATCGGTGCTAGCCAGTGTGATGCAACGTTGGGAGCAAGGATGGGATGACAATCTATTACCTGGATGTGGGTCTAAGCCCATGGAGCACATTAATCCATTCATCATGCGCTAAGGCTAATGAGCGCCTACTGTACGCCAGGCTCTACAGAGCCACAGAGGGGTCTATAAAAATGAATTAAAGATAGAACTTAATTATAGTTGCATAAGATGTTATCATTAAAGGAAGCTGGATAAAGGGTATACCGCAACACTCTGTACTATTTTTGCACCTTCTTGTGAGTATAAAATTATTTCCAAATAAAAAGTTTAAAAAAAAAACAATAAAAACAAGATACAACTTAGCCTAAAAAAATTTACAATTTAGTGCAAGGTAAGATATACCCTGCTCAACAACAACCTTACCCATATAAACTCAAACATAAAATGTAGAAAGTGATAAATGCTATAATTGACATACAGTAAGCTCAGAAGACAGTAAGTTTCCCTTCATCTAGGGGACTGTGGAAGGCTTCTTTGAAGAAGCGGCAATTTAATTTGTCATGGAAAAGACCAGCACAAGCAAAGGTGCATAAGGAAAGTGCTGGGTAAACTTGGAGAAGTGAAAGCAATTACATTAAAAAAATAAAAAAGCCTAAGTGAGGTCGCCAGTGATAAAGATGGAAAGGTAGAGCCAGCTCTGATGGCCTAGTGGTCAAAGTCTGGCGCACTTCACTTGGGGAGCCTGGGTTCGGTTCAGTTCCCAGGTGTGGAACCATACCACTCATCTGTCAGCAGCCATGCAGTGGCGGCAGCTCACATAGCAGAACTAGAAGGACTTACAACTAGAATATACAACTACTTACTAGGGCTTTGGGGAGGAAAAAACAAAAGGAAGACTGGCAACATGTTAGCTCAGGGAGAATCTTTCCCAGCAAAAAAATAAAAACTTAGAAAAATATGGACGGGGCCAGCCTTGTGGCTGAGTGGTTAAGTTCGCGTGCTCAGCTTTGGCAGCCCAGGGTTTTGCAGTTGGGATCCTGGGTGTGGACATGTCACCACTCACCAGGCCATGCTGATACAGTGTCCGACATGCCACAACTAGAAGGACCTACAACTAGAATATACAACTATGTACTGGGGGGCTTTGGGGAGAAGAAGAAGAAGAAGAAAAGAAGATTGGCAACAGATGTTAGCTCAGGTGCCAATCTTTAAGAAAAAGATGGAAAGGTAAATTGGAGCCTGAAATTTATTTGATGGCAATAATCATCGGTACCATTTATTGAAATGACTGCTCTGAGGCTGGTGCTTTAAATATACCACGTCATATTTATAGGTACATATGTACCCAGAAAAGGAGACAGGTTATCAAACTGTTAACAGTGGTTATCCCAGGAGAAAGAAGGAGATTGGCAGGCAGAGGATTATAAAAGTAGGAATCCATTTTGTAACATAAGCATCTATGAATAGCTGAATTTTTCACAGCTGGAATGTATTCAAGTATTAACTACATGATTCTTCAAATAACTTTTTTTTTTTTTGAGGAAGATTAGCCCTGAGCTAACATCCGCTGCCAAGCCTTCTCTTTTTTGCGGAGGAAGGCTGGCCCTGAGCTAAGATCCGTGCCCATCTTCCTCTACTTTATATGCGGGACGCCTACCACAGCATGGCTTGTCAAGCAGTGCCATGTCCTCATCCGGGATCTGAACTGACAAACCCCAGGCCGACAAAGTGGAACGTGCACGCTTAACCGCTGCACCACCGGGCCGGCCCCATAACTTTTTTTTTTTTTTTTTTTAAGATTTTATTTTTTCCTTTTTTTCCCCAACGCCCCCCGGTACATAGTTGTGTATTCTTCGTTGTGGGTTCTTCTAGTTGTGGCATGTGGGATGCTGCCTCAGCGTGGTCTGATGAGCAGTGCCATGTCCGCGCCCAGGATTCGAACCAACGAAACACTGGGCCGCCTGCAGCGGAGCGCGCGAACTTAACCACTCGGCCACGGGGCCAGCCCCCCCATAACTTTTAAGTATATAGTTTTATCACTCTGCAGGGCCCACAAGTTGGTCATCACTATTGTATTATCCCTATTTTATAGATGAGGAAACAAGCTCCAGGCTAAGTCAGTGGCCTAGCTTGGGTACTGGGTCTGCAGCATGGACATTTCTGCTAAGGGAGAGACTGAAAACAGGAGGTTTGGTTAGAGGACTAATAAAATAATCAAAAACAATAATAAAGACCACAAACCAAGCAGTGATAGTGGAAAAAGGAGGGGAGGGGCCAAGTCAGAAAAGGCACAGAAACAGAAGAGCATCATGGTGCTCAGAGAACAGGGAGCCTTACTTGGCTGCAAACTGAGCTGTGTGGTGGGAAGAGGGGGTGATTGTAGGAATTATGGCTGGGTGTGTACATGGAAGCCTCACGACAAAGCTGATGGGTTTTGAAAGTCAAGTTACAGCTTTAAAAGCAAGGGGAACCCATTAAAGATTTGGCAACAGGTGGATTCATTCATTCAACAAGCATTTCTTAAGAGGTTACTATGTGCTGGACATGCTGCCAGGCCCACGAGCTGGGAAGTGGTCAAGCGTACTGTGGGAATACGCATCAGGCAGGAGCTTATGTGATGACTAGAGGGTCAGGAGGCTACGACACAGGGAAGAGAAATGGAAGGCTCAAATTGGCGGGAGATGATGGGAATAAAATAAAATGAAATGGAATGATGGGGGATAGATACCAGAAGCCTTCAACAAGACCCTGTCACTGGCTGGCTGTGAGGGGCACAAAGAGTCTCAGCTACCAGGATGTGGGCAGGTGCCTTGCACTCAGCAGACATTCATCACCGTCCCAGACCTCCTGGAGAGATGTAAGGGTCAGAGGGAACCAGGCAGAGCCTCCAAGGCTGTCCCTAAACTGAAAGCAAGTGAAGAAAGGAAAACCACCCCCCAAAAATCTTATTACAAGAGACTGCCACTTTGAACCATTCTCTTCACTTTCTGAACAGATGAAAAGACAGAAATCATCTTTTCAGAGCAAAATTACGTAAAGAACCTCATCAACACCATGTTTCAGTGTTGGTGTTCATTTACCCTCTAATTGAGGACTTTGCTCTGGGCTGGCCCTGAAGAAACCATCCACGTTTCTGTGTGTGGCTCACCCGAGGCTCTCAAAATCAGGGACATCAGGGTAGCTTCTCTTCACCAGAGGCTAAGGAACGTGTTTTTAGAAGACCAGCATGTTCTAGATGGACATACACATACGAGTGGCGAGACCCAAAATCAGTGGCTCTGATTCTCACAACTAAAGAGCTTCCCAGAGATGAGAGCACCAGAAACCCAGATCCATCAGCACTTGCCCTCCCAGGCGGCCTGCATTCTCCAATCCAGGTGGGCCCCCTGCACCCTGCAGGTGCAGTAATCTCCCCAGCACCTTTGCCACTGCCCCAAATAGACAAAAGTCATCTCAATCCTATGAGAAAATCAATCTCGTCTCAAGAACTAATCTGGTTCCCATTCCATTTATAACTACTCAGATGGGTTCTGCTCCTTTTTTTATTTAATTGGCACTTCATTAATAAGAGAATTAAGAAACTAGAAGGGATATCAAGAAACTATCCCCCTCTTCAGACAAGATCATCTTATAAAAACTGATAGTGATTCTTTTCTCTAAAAGCATTTTATCATTTTGATGTCAAAATAGTTTCTACCTACAGAGCCACTCAGGAAATAACTTTCAAAAGGACGATGTTTTTAAAAGTGAGGTATTTCATGCTAAAATCAGTATTTACTATTTTCTAACCACAGGTAAATAATTTGTCCAGAGCTCAACTTCAGTTATTTTTGCTTAATTACTGTGTACCAGGTACTCACATGCAAACATGAGGACAGAAATGACACTTCTTCACACACAAATCTTCCAACATACGCATTAAAACAAAATATTTAATCAATTACAGGGATATTGTAAAATATCCAGGGGCTGGCCCGGTGGTGCAGCAGTTAAGTTCGCACGTTCCGCATCTCAGCGACCTGGGGTTCACCATTTCGGATCCCAGCTGCGGACATGGCACCGCTTGGCAAAAGCCATGCTGTGGTAGGTGTCCCACGTATAAAGTAGAGGAATATGGGCATGGATGTTAGCTCAGGGCCAGTCTTCCTCAGCAAAAAGAGGGAGATTGGCAGTAGTTAGCTCAGGCCTAATCTTCCTAAAAAAAAAAAAAAATCACTGTAGTGCTTAATCATGACACTTAATAGGTATTCAGTAAATATGTTGTTTGAATAAATGAAGGGTATAATATATTTTATCATTAGTGAGTTCAGCTGTTTTATCAGTCTCACGAAATACATAGGACAAAATGATGTAGTGTTGATTTAAAAAAAATTATAAAGATAATGCTTTACAATCCTTACTTCATACCACACCCAAAAATTAATGAGATAGAGTATAGTCCTAAACATAAAAGTTAAAACTATAAAGATTTTAGAAGAAAACATAGGGAGCCAGCCCCGAGACCAAGTGGTTAAGCTTGCATGCTCCACTTTGGCGGCCCAGGGTTTCGCCAGTTCAGATTCTGGGCACTGACCTAGCCCTGCTCATCAAGCCATGCTGAGGCAGCGTCTCACACAGCACAACCAGAAGGACCTACAACTAGAATATACAACTATGTACCCGGGGGCTTTGGGGAGAAGAAGAAACAAACAAACAAATAAGATCGGTAACAGATGTTAGCTAAGGTGACAATCTTTAAAAAAATAAATAAATAAAATAAAAAAGAAGAAAACACAGGAATCATCTTTGTGATCTGGCAGTGGGCAAACTGTCTTATGCGGGATACAAAAAGCAGTCATCATGAAAGAAAATATTGATAAATTAGACTTCATCAAAACTAAAAACTTCAGTACAGCAAAAGACACCATTAAGAAAATAAATGGGCAAGCCAGAGACAAGAGGAAAATTTTCACAAAACATTTATCTGACAAAGGACGGGTATCTAGGATGTATAAAGAACTCCTAAAACTCAATGATAAAGACAAAAAGCCCCATTTTTAAAAGAAGAGACTAAGTATTTGGACAAACAATTCACACAATAAAACATATAAAAGGCCAAGGAGCACATGAAAAAGATGATCAACACTCTCATCTTCAGGGAAACAAAAATTAAAACCACGATGAGATACTGCTACACACTCAACAGAATAAGATTCAGGTTGCTAACACTGAACATTGATGAAGATGCGAAGCGACTGAAATTCATATACATTGTGGCTAGGGGTACAGAACGGCACAGCCACTCTGGGAAAAGGTGTGGCAGTGGCCCCAATGCCCTAGATGGATTTTTGATGTGCCAAAACGTGATACAGTTGAAGAGCTAAATATTTCCTGAGTGTGTTTTCATTAAAGCAAATTTTATATGACTTAGAACAACTGGAGGGGAGAAGGGAAAAGAAAGAAGAATCAAGAAAATAATAAAGATCAAAAAATAATAAAAAGAACACAAAGATACAAAAGAGAAGAACAAAACCAAAAGCTGGTTCCATGAAAAGATTAATAAAATCTCGCCCCTAGCAATACTCAGCCGCAAAAAGAAATAAAGAAGGCAATGAACAGCAATGTGGAGAACGGTGAACCCAGAAGGAGGTCCACATGCTCACAGCAATGAGACACGTGGCAGGCAGACGAGACTCTCCAGATCAGTGGGGTGAATACTGGACTATTCTATGGTGCTGGGGTAATCATTACCCATATGAGAAAAATAAAATTAGATCCCTTACACCATAAATAATTTAGGTAGATTAAAGACCAAAGTTGAAAAGTAAAAGTAAAATTTTCATAAATTTTTTTTTTAATTATAAGAAAATATAGGACAGGCCTGGTGGCACAGAGATTAAGTTAGCACATTCCACTTTGGTGGCCCAGGGTTCACTGGTTCAGATCCCGGGTGCAGACATGGCACCACTCAGCAAGCCATGCTGTGGTAGGCGTCCCACATATAAAGTAGAGGAAGATGGGCATGGATGTTAGCTCAGGGCTAATCTTCCTCACAAAAAAAAAAAAAGTTAAACATAGGGGGCCAGCCCCGTGGTGTAGTCATTAAGTCTGATGCGCTCCGCTTCGGTGGCTCAGGTTCACAGGTTTGGATCCCAGGCGTAGACCTACACCACTTGTCAGCCATGTTGTGAAGGTGACCCACATATAAAGCAGAGGAAGACTGGAATGGATGTTAGCTCAGGGCTAATCTTCGTCAGCAAAAAAAGAAGAAAAAAAGAAAGAAAATATAAAAGAAGCCTTATGATCTTGGAGATATGGGATGTTTTCTTTAACAATAATAACAATATACATAAGCCTTAAAGGAATATATTGATATATTTATCTATGTTAAAATGAACAACCTCTATACACCAAAAAACATTGTAAGCAAAGACAAGCCACCAGGAAAAAGATGTTTACATTGCACGTAATTGACAGAAATCAGTACCCAGGATGTATAGTCAATCATTAAGAAAAAAAAGTCAGAAAAATGAGGAAAAAATGTGAACATGCAGTTGACAAATGGGAAATCCATACGGCAAAAAATTATACAAAAAGATGCTCAACTTCACTAGTAATAAGGAAAATGCAAATTAAAATCACAGTGAGATACCATACACTTTCATTAGAATAGCCAAAATTAAAGAGACTGACAATATCTAGTGTTAGTTAGGATGCAAAACAACCGGAACTCTCATACACTGCTGATGGGAGTATAAAATGGTATAACCACTTTGGAAAACAGTTTGTCAGTATCTTAAAAATTAAACATATGTCCACCCTAGGATCCAGCAATTCCACTCCTAGGTATTTTACCTAAGAGGAAAAACAAGTATGTCTACAAAACCACTTGTATATGAATGTTTATAACAAGCTTATTCTTTACTAAAACAAGCAGTAGTCCAAATGTTCATCAACTGTGAATTGATGAACAAACTGTGGTATATTCATATAATGGAATACCACAAAAAGGAATAAACTTTTCTCAAAAAGTTTAACATATTGGGGCCAGCCTGGTAGCCCAGAGGTTAAGTTCACATGTTCCGCTTCTCGGCAGCCTGGGGTTCGCCAGTTGGGATCCTGGGTGTGGACAGGGCACCACTTGGCAAAAGCCATGCTGTGGTAGGCGTCCCACGTATAAAGTAGAGGAAGATGGGCATGGATGTTAGCTCAGGGACAGTTTTCCTCAGCAAAAAGAGGAGGATTGACAGTAGTTAGCTCAGGGCTAATCTTCCTCACAAAAAAATTTTTAAAAAGTTAAACATAGGGGGCCAGCCCCGTGGTGTAGTCATTAAGTCTGATGCGCTCCGCTTCGGTGGCTCAGGTTCACAGGTTTGGATCCCAGGCGTAGACCTACACCACTTGTCAGCCACGTTGTGAAGGTGACCCACATATAAAGCAGAGGAAGACTGGAATGGATGTTGGCTCAGGGCTAATCTTCCTCAGCCAAAAAAGAAAAAAAAAAGTTACCATAGGACCTAGCAATTCCCTTCCTAGGTATCTACCCAAAAGAAATGAAAACATATGTTCACACAAAGACTTGTACACAGATGTTCATAGCAACATTATTCATGAAAGCCAAAAAAGCAAAAACAATCCAAATGTCCGTCAACTGATGAATAATAAACAAAATGTGGCATAACCATAAAACAGATGACGATTCAACTGTAACGAGGAATGAGGTCCTGATACATGCTACAACACGGATGAACCTTGAAAACACTCTGCTAAGTGAAAGAAGCCAGACTCAAAAGGTTCATATTGTATAACTACATTTAGATGATGTGTCCAGAACAGACAAATCTGCACAGACAGAAAGTAAATTAATGGTTGTCAGAGAACAGGAGGAGGGGGGAACAGGGAGTGACTGCTAACAGGTAGGAGGTTTCTTTTTGGGGTGATGAAATGTTCAGGAACAGTGGGGATAGTTGCAAGATATAGTGAATATGGTAAAAACCATCAAACTGTACAGTTTGTAATGGTGAATTTTATTATGTGAATTACATATAAATTTTTTTTAAAAGAGTGAACTACTGATACAAATAACACACGGATGAATCTTTTAAAACATGCTGATGAAAAGAAGCCAGACTTGAAAGAGCACACTCTATACAACTCCAGTCACGTTAAACTCTAGAATAGGTAAAACTAAGTACAGTGACAGAAACTGGTGGCTGACTAAGGCAATAAGGCATAGGGAAACTTTTTTAGGGTAAAAGAAATGTTCTATATCCTGACTGGGATGGTAATCACACAGATATATACATTTGTCCAATGTCAATCAAAATGTATACTTGAAAATGGTGCATTTCATTTTATGTGAATTATCTCTCAATAAAATTGATTTTAAAAGAAAAAATCATGATATTCTTTCACATCCACCAGATTAGCAAAAATCTTAAAAGCCAGACAACATGTAGACACGGCAAGGATTGAGCAACAGGACTCATTCACACCAGTGGTGAGAGAAGACATCAGTATGAGTAGTCTGGAGAGCCATTAGCAACACCTAGGGGAGATGTGCATACCTTCCAATACAGCAACTCCATTCCTAGGTAGGTACATTAAAGAAATTCTCCTGTGTGTGCACTGAGACGTGAACAAAGCCATTCACTGCAGAACTACAGTAACAGCAAAATTTCCACTGACAGAAGAACAAATAAATCAACGCTTACTACACTACAGCTGAAATGAAAGGCTACAGCTACAGGTATCAAGAGGCACAGATCTCAAAAACAAAGTTGAGCTAAAAAGACAAGCTGCAGATTCCATTGATGATACCATTTACAAAAATAGTTTAAAATATGCACAACAATCCTATATTTTATGCGTAGATACATGTGCACATACAAGCATATATTAAAAGCATTGTAAAATGCATGCAAATAACATCAAAGTCAGGGAAAGTGGCTATTTCTATAGAAAAGGAACGGATTTCAATGGGAAAGAGGCACTCAGTGCTCTTCCACTGTATTTTTTATATTTTAATTCTTAAGTTGGAAGGTAAGTACACAGGTGTTCATTGTACTATAATCTATACTTTTTTACAAGCCTGAAAGACTTTACAATGGTTCTTATGCATAATTTCCTCTTCTTTGTAAAACATGTGTTTCTTTTATTTCACAGATTGATTTTTTTCTACTTCTTAAGGTTTGGGTAGTTGTATTTAAGGAAAACACATTTTGATTGGCATAAGGAATTCTAAATTTTTTTTTAATGCTTTATTTTCAATAGCCTCATATTACAAAAAAATCCTCAGAGCATTTGCTGTAACGCCTTAAAGCACCAACATTTAAATAAATTACACAGATTAACTGAGAAATAGAGACAATTTGTCTCAAAAGCCCATTGTATATTGTACTGTTAATGAATAAAACTTAATTTTTATAACAAAGATTGAAAAATTCTGCTTTCCTTCACTTGTTCTCAAATGACACGTTCAAAATGTTCAAAAATAGCTATCAATTAAATTCAGTGGTCTTTAATTTGGTTCTTGTGATGAGAGACAAAGTTCCCCACACATCTACATGCCCAAACAAGCGTGGCTGCTCCACAGAAAGCAAGGGAGTTTCAGCTACACACAGGGGCTCTGGCAGCAAACCCGGCTGATGCCCACCTCTCTTATGGTCTGAGACCTACAGTACGTCACGTGACTTCTCCATCACCTTACCTGTATGTAACCTGACATACTAACAACTTCAGAGTGTTTTGTCTAAACAAGGCAATTCATGTGTTGTTGTCATATCGTGGGGAACTCCGTAATATTTATTTTGCCTACTCCCATTCACGCACACAGGAAATACACACATATGCAAAGGTGCTCACAGGATGTCGTGCAGACTAGCCAGTCTACTTCACAGAGGTTCCTTTAAAGAGACAAAAATGGAAAAGCTTCTGTATTCTTCAAAATGTATTACATCCTATGATACACCCATGCAACCACATCCCTGGTGATCACACATTACTGTATATTATCAGTAAATGAATAAAGGGGTGGCTAAACTCTGTCATGAAGTATACTATGAAGAAGTATTTTATTTTACTTTATTTTTTTTTGCTGAGGAAGATTGGCCTTGAGCTAACATCTATGCCAATCTTCCTCTATTTTGTATGTGGGTCGCCACCACAGCATGGCTGCCAAGAAGTGGTGTATGTTCCTGCCTGGGAACAAAACCCGGGCCACCCAAGTGGAGCACACTGAAGTTAACCACTAGGCCATGGGGGCCGGCCCCTGAAGAAGCATTTTATAAAAGCCAAAAGTTTACTGTTGTCTTTCAGGCATTTTGGTATTGTTATTTAGAGTTTCAGTGCTTCCTTGGCATCCTGTCCCCTTCCTATGAAGGTAAAGTTCCATAACATGTCACTCAGGAACTGCTGACCAAGCTGACACCCCCTCCCAGAGCATCTTCACCTCCTGACACTTTGTGACACTATCTTAACTTACTGACTTAGAGCAATGCCATCCCCCAAACCATCCGTGCAGCTCTTCCTTCCTCTAGCTCACTTCGGCACAGTGGTCCCCAAACTTACTGCTCATGGAACCTCTGAAGGAATTTAGAAAAACTATATATCCCCCTCGGACGTTTTTATTTTGACGGGATAATTTTTAAGTTAAAATAGTTGTAAAGCATGCAAATGCTAGCATGTTGTAAATACTGAGATTTTAAAAATGAAACTGATGCATCACTTTTTAAAACTATCTAACGAATCCAAATACCAGAGTGTTTTGATACAGCTCATCAACCCTCATTAAAAAAATACACTAACAAACTCTTCTTTAACAGAATTATACATGGTTAACTTTTTCACATAAAACTTGTATTTCCATTCCACTTCTCCCACATAATTTTGCTCTAATGTAATATATCTTTATGCTTGAAAAATTTAAACATCCTATCATACTTCTCTGCAATAACAAAAAATATGCTTATACCTTAATTTCTTAATTTCCTGTGAAGCTCTAATTTAACTTCATATAATCTGTGTTAATTTTATTAAACTGCATCTTTCAATGAAATTTTATTTGAACCGTATCCTTTAATGAAACGGATAGTTTTTTTTTCAGCTAGTTCATGTCTTTTTAGCAGCTGTATATTTTACATCCAAATTAATAAATTAATATTTCTTATTGGTAGAATGACATAGATTCAGCATCATTTCTATTCCTATTTTTGTTTTCACAGATAAAAGGGCTGAGAATCCTTATTTACTTAATTAAGTAGAGGAAAATGGAAGGAGTCTATAGGAATATTATTCAATCCTTTTACCGCCTTCCAAGTATATGCAAAAAAATCACATCTTGATCTATTATCATCTATTAACAAAAATTCTTTTTACACCTATGTAGCATTTCTATAGAGAAGGTTTGACTTCAGTAAAATTACGACAAAATCATCAGATTAGTTCATCTACAAAACAACTGGCCTAGAGTCTCCAAAAACATCAGCGTTAAATAATATCCTGAGTGTGATCATTGTTATTATTAGATGGGAAAATGTCCTTGTTTTTAAAAGATACATATTTAAGTATTTACAGATGAAGTGTTAAGATGTTTGCAACCAACTCTCAAATTTTTCAGCCAAGTAATAACAATAATTATAGACAGATAAATAGAATGAGGCAAAATAATAATAATTATTATGCTGATAATAGAACAAATGAGGCAAAATGTTCACATTTGGTGAATCTAGGTGAAAGATAGAAGGCTATGCACTCATGTTCCTATAGGTCTGACAATTATAAAATTAAAAATTGGAAAAAATCTGTTAATGATCTATTTGCTGTGAAATCAATTATGATCTTCAAATTTGTTAAAAGTAAAAACTGACGATCACCAACTTGCAAAAGGAGTTGTTGCCCATCATTAGAGTCATTCACTTTCTCACTTCCTGGGAGGTACTGCATAAAAATACACTGAGACCAAGACTCACCCAGTGACTGCTAAATACACCAGTTACTCTTCGACTTTGAGGCACCAGTTCTAAATCTGGTCATATTAGAGAGGGTTGGGATATTAAGCATTTCAACACATCTTTGTCAATACAACATTTTTAATTAAATATTTGTATCTTGTCATGTGCTTTAAATATATTCTCATCAAAACCTTGGAACTGCATGCTCATTCAGCTGGTGGACAATGCCCACCTTACATGTAACTGAATTTGCAAAGTCAATCCTCACTGTCAAACCAATCATTCAAATCAGATCTACTTTCTTAAGGAATAAGTTGATTTATTTCTTTTCAATTCAGATGATGTGTAAATACATTTCCCTATGACAACCTTCTCACTATTGAATTCTAAGACAAACAAAGGGAAAGAGGGAGGAAAGGAAGATGGAAGGAAGAGAGACAGAGCGGGAGAGATAGAGGGATGGAGGGAGAGAGGGAGAATTCAAAAATATATATATTTTTATTATATATATATATATATATATATATATGAAAACTGAATTTTCATACCTGTTTCTGCATTCAATATGTTGTGTTATGTTGTTTTAAAGTACATGAAGAGAAGTTAGCCTCACAAAAATACGTAGTTGGAAAAGGCAAGAGCACTTTTATGCCTTTTCTGATAACTGTGGATATACTTCTTTGATACTACACCAAAAGTCAAAAAGTAGTAGTTTCTTAAAGGTCAGCTGCAATGTGGAAACAAAAATCACATAATTGGGGGCCGGCTCCATGGCCGAGTGGTTAAGTTTGCACGCTCCGCTGCGGCAGCCCAGGGTTTGGATCCTGGGCGCAGACATGGCACCACTCGTCAGGCCACGTTGTGGCGGCGTCCCACATCCCACAACTAGAGTGATGTGCAACTAGGATGTACAACTGTGTACGGGGCCGGGGGGGGTGCGGTTTGGGGAGATAAAGCAGAGGAAAAAAAAAAGATTGGCAACAGTTGTTAGCCCAGGTGTCAATCTTTAAAAAAAAAAATCATATAATTGAACTTTTGGTGTTCAGTTACGTTAAAACCCATTGGTCCCTCTGATGCTCAGTGGATCTTTTGCCCATGCGTGGTTTTGCAACATCAGGTATCGGTCATTTAGGATGTACTGGTTACTGAATTATGCAGATCTTCCAAATGTTGACACATTTCATTCTTTAATATTTTAAAAATCTCATTTATTAATATCACCACTAGTCTCATTAGAAAAGTTGTTGGGAAATTGGTAAGCACACAGTGGCAGATTTAAGTTTTCTGAAAGTCTAATTTTTACTTGAAAGCTCTAATTTTATTATTGGCAACAAATACTGTCCACTGTTTTTCTTCAAGTGGCAGACTCACCTTGTTCATTTACAAGTAAATGTCTGCTATACACTCAAGTCTGAATAACCACAGTTTGTCAGTGACTCTTTCAAATATAAATGTTTCATGAAAAAAGCCACTAGTTCAGCTTGCAGCTCATCCAGTTGCACGAGTACTCTCCCTTGAGACAGCCCTAGTATTTCAGTATACAGCAGAAGGGCTTTCTGCAACTTCCCATTTCATCACATAAACTATTTAAAAATATATTCTTAAGGGTCAAAGTGTAATAAAAGTAATACTTCGTCAAGGGCATGCCTAGGTGAAAAAAAATTTTTTTTTTAAATTTTCCCTTCTTCTCCCCAAAGCCCCCCAGTACATAGCTGTATATTTTAGTTGTGGGTCCTTCTAGTTGTGGCATGTGGGATGCCACCTCAACACGGCCTGACGTGCAGTGCCATGTCCGCGCCCAGGATCTGAACCAGTGAAACCCTGGGCCACTGAAGTGGAGCTTGCGAACCTAACCACTGAGCCACTGGGCCAGCCTCCCGAAAAAAAAATTTTTTTAACTATAAGTACACAGTGGTGGAGAATACAACACCTACTAACACAGGTTGGTGCCAATGCCACTTCCACTGTGTTCTTGTGCCTTGCATTCGGGGAATGCAGTGTAGACTTAAATGACGCTGCACCAGAAGCCCCTTCACAACACCCCAGGCTGCCCCAGCTCTGCTCCCACACCTATGCTCCCTTCTATAGCAGCAACATCTCATCTTCTAATCATCAGTGACTCCCTGGCTCTTCCCCCCACTACACAGGAAGCTACGAGGGCAGGGGCTGTCTTGGTTATGCCTCAAAGCCGACTGAGTTATACTGTATATTAATAAATACTACTCACTTCCTTTTTTTGAAACGTACTTCCCATTTTATTTCCCATAAAATCATAAACTTTTAGTAACATGTGCACCCCTATGTTCATTGCAGCACTATTCACAATAGCCAAGACATGGAAGCAACCCAAGTGCCCATCGACCGATGACTGGCTAAAGACATGGTATATATATACAATGGAATACTACTCAGCCAGAAAAAAAGACAAATTCATCCCGTTTGCAATAACTTGGAAGGACCTAGAGGGAATCATGCTAAGCAAAATAAGCCAGACTGAGAAAGACAAACACCAGATGATTTCACTCATATGTGGAATATGAACAAGTACTGGGACAAAGAAAACAGTTCAGTGGTTACCAGGGGAAGGGAGGTGGGGGGTGGGCACAGGGGGTGAAGGGGAGCACTTATGTGGTGACAGTCAAGAAATAATGTACAACTAAAATCTCGCATTGATGTAAACTATTATGAACTCAATAAAAAAAATCGTAAAAACTTTTAATAGTACATTACAAAAATGCAGTCCCTGGTTTAATAGGACCTGTCTCGTGAATCCCAGTTTTGATCATCTATCCCTTCCCCAGCCACCTCCCAAGCACCAGTTCAGAGCAAACTAGCAAAGCTAAATCTAAATCTGTAATCTGACAATAGCCAAGACTTGGAAGCTACCTAAGTCCATCAATGGATGAATGGATAAAGAAGATGTGCTATATACATACAACAGAATACTACTCAACCATACAAACAGACAAAATTTTGCCATTTGTGACTACGTGGATGAACCTTGAGTGTATTATCCTAAGTGAAATAAGTCAGACAAAGACAATTAACATATGAATTCACTCATATGTGGAAGATAAACAAACAAACAAACAAACACAAAGATACGGAGACCACAGTGCTGGTTACCAGAGGGGAAGGGAGTGGGCGGAGGGCAGAAGGGACAAAGGGGCACATGTGTACAGCAACAGATGGAAACTAACCTTTTGGTGGTGAACACAATGCAATCTATACAGAAATCAAAACAGAACGATGTACACCTGAAATTTAGATAATGCTATAAACCAATGTGACCTCGATTAAAAGCAAATAAATAAATAAATAAATCTGTAATCTGAAATTATAAGACAGTCCCTAACTTACAAATACTTGATTTCCCACACCAACCATAAATATTAATGAAAGTCTCTGCTCTTCCAGAACCCCTGTGATTGAACAGGAAGCTCCGGTTAGGGGAAGTACTTTGGGAAAGCAGAACAATGTGTGAGTCAGGGTGGGCCTCACTGAGATCCAAGGGCAGCATCTGGTCTCAGGCTGGTTAGAAGATAAGAATCAGTCACCCTCCATCCTCGATCCTCAATAACGTCGGTACCATCACTGTCATTCTAGAAACGAGGAAACTCAGGCTTAGAAAAGGAATGTGTTTGAGAGCGGACAGCTGGAGAGGCCCAGACCTGTGACAAGATCATTCTAGACCAAGAGTTGGCAAATTTTTTCTGTGAAGGGCCAGATAACAAATGTTTTAGGCTTTGCAGACCACATAGTCTCTGCTGCAACTGTTCAACTCTGTTGATGCTGAAGTATCAAGAAAGCTGCCATGGACCATACGTAAATGAGTAAGTGTGCTGTGCTCCAATAAAACTCCATATATGGACATTGAAATTTGAATGTCAGATAATTTTCTTTCTTTTTTTGTGAAGAAGTCTGGCCCTGAGCTAATATCAGTTCCAATCTTCCTCTATTTTATGTGAGATGCCTCTACAGTGTGGCTTGATCAGCGGTGCTAGGGACATGCCTGGGATCTGAACCTGTGAACCCCAGGCCACTCAAGCCGAGCACGTGAACTTAACCACTATGCCACTGGGCGGGCCCCACATAATTTTCAATAAGTCATAAAACAGTATTCTTCTTTTGATTTTTTTTTCACCATTTAAAAATGTAAAAATCATTCTTAGCTCAGGGGCTGTACAAAAACATGCAGTGGGCCTGAGTTGTCTGCAGGCCATAGTTTGCCCACCCCTGCTCCAGACCACCACCAGTCCTGTAACAGAGGGTGTAGGAGACAGCAGAGACCCTTGTCATACAGCAATGTCAGGGGCAAACCTGGCCGATCACAAGAGTATCTTTACCCAGAAAACGGAAAAGGAAACCCTGCCACCACACCCTGGACCAACACGGCCATTAGCTGCATGGACCCAGGACTCAAGGCAGCCCTTTGAGCGTCGAAGTGAAACAGCGGTCCTAACTGGCCTCTCTGGCTCCACCCTTGCCCTCTATGTTCTGTCCTCCACACCAGGGCCAGAGTGACCTTTTAACATTAAGTCAAATTATGTCTTCTGCTCAAAACCCACATTCAGACACAAATCCAAAGTCCTTATCATGTTCTCTTTTAAAAAAGAAGATGATCAAAAATAAATCCTTTTAGGGGCTAGCCACGTGGCCGAGTGGTTAAGTTCATGCACTCCACTTCGGCGGCCCAGGGTTTCACTGGTTCGGATCCTGGGCACGGACATGGCACTGCTCATCAAGCCATGCTAAGGCGGCATCCCACATGCCACAGCTAGAAGGACCCAACACTAAAATATGCAACTACGTACTGGGGGGCTTTGGGGATAAAGAAAAAAAAAAGAAGACTGGCAACAAATGTTAGCTCAGGCACCAATCTTTAAAAAAAAATCCTTTTAGAACCTGCATACACTGCTGCTGAGAACGCAAACTGGAGCAGCCACTATGGAAAACAGTATGGCGATTTCTCAAAAAATTAAAAATAGAAATACCATATGACCCAGGCATCCCACCACTGGGTATCTATCCAAAGAACTTGAAACCAGCAATTCAAAGAGACTCATGTACCCCTAACCGTTCACTGCAGCATTATTCACAATAGCCAAGATGTGGAAGCAACCTAAGTGCCCATGGACTGATGACTGGATAAAGAGGATATGGGATATACATACAATGGAATACTACTCAGCCATAAAAAGTGATAAAATCGTCCCATTCACAACAACACGGATGGACCTTGAGGGCATTATGTTAAGCAAAATAAGCCAGATAGAGAATGTGGAAGATAAACACATGGATAAAGAGAACAGATTAGTGCTTACCAGGGGGAAAAGGGGTGGGAGGTAGGCACAAAGGGTGAAGGGGTGAACCTATAAGATGACTGACAAATAACAATGTACAACTGAAATTTCACAATGTTGTAAACTATCACAACCTCAAATGAAAAATAAATTTAAAAAAGTCCTTTTAGGGGCTGGCCCCATGGCCAAGTGTATTCGTGTGCTCCGCTGTGGCAGCCCAGAGTTTTGCTGGTTAGGATCCTAGGTGCAGACATGGCACCACTCGTTGGTCCGTGCTGGGGCGGCGTCCCACATGCTACAACTGGAGGGCCTCACAACTAGGGATATATAACTATGTATCAGGGGGCTTTGGGGAGAAAAAAGAAAAACAAAATCTTTAAAAAAAAAATCCTGTTCGTTGGTGCATCTATAAGGCCCTATAAGATCTACATTCCCCACTTTCACCCTCAATTCCCTACTACTCTGCTTCGTTGCTGTTCATCCGATAGCCCAAGGGTACATTCACCTGAGGGGTTTGCATTTAGCGCGTTCTATGCTTGGAACTCACACCCGGATATCTTCATGCTGCCTCCTGCATCCTTCCCAGTCCTTGTTCAGACATCATTCACCTTATCAGAGAGGCCTTTTTCCTGATCTTGGCTCACATTTACTCTGTAAACCCCTTATCCTGCTTTACTTCTTTATAGCACTTATCACCATCTGTTACATATTTATTTATTAGAATAGATGGTTCTTGAGGGCAGAGACTCTCTGTTTCATTCACTGCCATTTCCCCAGCACCTGGAACAATCCCAGATACATAATACTCGCTCAATAAATATTTGTTGAATTTAATGAATAAATGAATAGAGAGCCACAAAATCAATTTGCAATTGATTTCTTAAAATATGACATGTTCACAAGTGGAAGTCAACTTATAAATACATACTCTCCAGTCAAAAATGAAAATGCTGTTACATTTGCATGGTTCTTTCACATGTATAATTCACTTAAAAATATACTCAGTGCCTACCCATGTGCAAGGCATTGAACTATACGTGTTGTGAAGCTAAGAATTTCTGTTTTCAAAGAACTTCTAGACTAAAAGGGAGCTAAGACATACTCACAGCAACGTCAAGAAAAGACAAACAGTGAAAACGGGCCTAGGATGGAAAGGTCAAGAGCTGAGGGAGTTTAGCTTCCTGTTGAGGGCTCAGTCTTCATTCTCTCACTGACCCTTCAGTGTGACATCCCCACTTAAAAGGCCCAAAGTAGGGCAGTGAATTAACTCTCCAGGGTGGTCTCCTGACTCTGAGCCCAGGGTTTTTTCCACCATAACCTTTTCCTTCTGACATTTCTTTGCCTGAGAAAGTCAGATAATTGTCTCAATTACATACTTCCCTTTGCCAGTAGAGTCAAAAGCTCAGGAGTCCTTGCTATTCACAGGCTAAGAAAATCATTAAATACACATAACTATTCCACACACTCCAACAGAACCCACCAGTTCATGAACAAAGTAATTAATTCAGACACAGATGTGTTGCCTGTTGTTTTGTCTGATTCATCTGCTCAGCCAAAATGCCTGCATCCTTCCTTAGCCATTCGTGGGTTCCAGCTTTCTAACATATTTTATACTCCTTCAAACACACCACCAAAACATAATGCTCAAAACAGCATGGATGGTGACGGTTGCACAACTCTGTGAATATACTAAAAGTCGCTGAATTGTGCACTTTAAAAGCTGAGTTTGGGGGTCAGCCCCCGTGGCTGAGTGGTTGGGTTCACACGCTCCGCTTTGGCAGCCCAGGCATTTGCCAGTTTGGATCCTCGGCACAGACATGGCACTGCTCATCATGCCATGCTGAGGTGGCGTCCCACATGCCACAACCAGAAGGACCCACAATTAAAAATACAACTACGTATTGGGGGGATTTGGGGCAAAAAAGCAATTAAAAAAAAAAGACTGGCAACAGCTGTTAGCTCAGATGCCAATCTTAAAACAAAATTTAAATAAAAATAAATAAATAAATAAAAGGTGAGTTCTATGGCATGTGAATTATATCCCAATAAAGCTGTTATATATATATATATTTTTTTTTTTTTCTCTAATTTTGTGTGTGTGTGTGTGAGGAAGATTGGTCCTGACCTAACACCTGTTGCCAATCATCCTCTTTTTTTGCTTGAGGAAGACTTTCACTGAGCTAACATCTGTGACAATCTTCCTCTCTTTTATGCGGGACACCACCACAGCATGGCTTTGAAGAGTGATGCTAGGTCCGCACCCGGGATCCAAAGCTGCAAACCCCAGGCTGCCCAAGTGGAGTGAGCGAACTTAACCACTATGCCACCAGGCCTGTCCCACTGTTATATTTTTTAAAAAGGAGATTATTACCAAACATCTGCTATTAAAATGTTATTAATATTAGTTTTCTATTCATTATTAATTGCATTATTGTTATAATGACTATTATTAATAAAGAGTAGTACTGAATTTCATTTATATTTTACAGGGAAATTTGGCAATATCTGTCAAAAAATGTTTTTAAACACAATCCTTTTGGCTTAGCTACTTTTTCACTTTGGAATTTATCCAACATACACACTCACACCAATTTGCAAAGATATGTGAAAAAGATTGTGTTCTATACCACTGTTTGCATGTTTTAAAGACTACAGTCAAACTAACCATTACCCAACAAAGCAGAACAGGGACGTGGGAATCAAACGCCAGGTCACCAATTACCCACTGTGTGAGTCTGACATACTACCTAACCTACCTAAAACTCAGTTAGAAAATGGGTATAGTCATGGCACCACCTCAGAGAACTGTAATGAGACTTAGATGACAAAACACATAAAAACGTAACAAGTGACTAGCATATATTAAGTATTCAATTCATACGGACTATTACAGCCCTCGCTATTATAGACAGGACAGACACTTGTTGAACAAATTGTGGCCCATCCACACGATGGAATACTACACAGATTTTATAAAGAATGAGGAAGATTTATATGCAGTGATATGGAAAGAATTCCAAAACGGTAAGTGAGAAAAACAACTTGCTAAACATTATGGAATGATCCCAATTATAAATTTTAAAAGATACACATACAATATGTATGTGTAATTTATACACATACACATAGTGTGAGTGTGTGCGTCCATTTATATGTGCATAAAAATTTCTGGAAGAACACCCAGAAACTGAGTAACGAGATGGAGGAGAAAGGGGCATGTTTACTCTTCACTTCATTACACTTAGAACCAGACTTTTTTCCAATGAGCAAAGTTTTCATTTAAGAAAAATAAAAAGAATGATGCTGAAAACGACTTGCTTACCACAAAGGAGAAAACAAGCACTTTGATTAAAGAAAAGCTAGTGACAAAAGAAAGTTTCCACTGAATTCTAAAATTGGCAGCAGATAGAGAAAGTCCGCACACATATTAAAAGAAACAGCCCACTGTGCAGGAATAGACTTTAACGGAGGTTCTGGGTTATGTTCAATCCTATCAGAGATCTATTAATTACCGGCTCCTGAAAACATCCACATTATCTGCAAAGTAAAAGCACTGAGACTTTCATCTTCCATTTCAAATACTGCTTTTTATTTTTAAAGCACTTAAAAACCTACTGAATTTATATAATATTGACCCAAAAGGCAAGAGAAATAAAACAACTGATTTTTAAATTTCCATCACCTGGTGTTTCATTTTGATTATTTCATTTTTTAAACTTGGCCTTAATATAACACTGCAAGAAATTTTAACATCTTCACCTCTCCTCCAATTCTCACCATCATGCCACAAAGCAATACAAAGTAGAGATCAAAATTCCAACATGAAGTAACTTTTAGAAATAATTTCTAAGGAACATTACAGCAAGACTTTGCATGCTAAAGAGATTTAAAACTCAAAAGAGGAATACTACTGCTGAGGCTGACTGAGGGACCAGAAGTTGAGAGGCAAAAGGGACCAAAAAGCAAAAGGGATAATTACTTTATATCTGACTCATCTTTCTCCAAGTTTTGACTAGCATAGAGCATCTTTTTATGAAATAGGCAGCAATGCTTAGTAATTTTAAAAGATGACTACGTCTATATGTTAAAATGCCAAAAAGAACATTAATCTCCTTGGCAGTATCAGAATGATACTTGGATGTTACTAGAAAGCAAACTGCCTGAAAAATCTGTAGTTTGTCTCATCAATCAGATAAAACATTAAGAACATCATCATTCTAAGATTAATTAGTTACCAGAATTGTTTATTAAGGAAAGTTGTGAATGGGTTCACCAAAGATCTTTAACAGAGGAGAAAGTCCCGTCAAGGAGATGGTTTTGGTCGTACAGAAAGGAAAATGGTACCATGATCCCTACCCCACTGGCCCTCAGGAGATCCCTCTTCCAGATTCTTCTCCTCACAATACCCCAAGATGGGAAGCAGATTCTGTAGAAAGGAAGTGGATTCACAGCTCACTCCACGTGGACCAAGGCAATTAAGCAAGAGGGACCCCAATGCCTGTGGGTCCCAGCACAGCTTCACTCAATAAACAGTGCCTCATTCCTGCCCAGGGCTGGCAGATGAGTCATCATTAGTAACATAATAGAAATCCGAGTATTTACCCAAAGCCAATCAGTTTGCACCATCCTCACTGCTATCCCCTACATCAAGCCCCACCTTCTCTCACCTGCCAGGTCTTGTCACATCTGCTGTTGCCCCCTCAGTCCATTTTCTACACAGCAGTCAGTGGTATTGTTAAAAGACATCAGATTATATCTTTCCTCTGCTTTAGAAACTTCCAAAGGCTTTGCCGTCACACTCAGAATGAAATCCAAACTCCTTCCCACGGCACACAGGCCCTGCCTGATAGGGGGCCTGCCTCCCCTCGAACCTCATCCACCCCGCTCCCTCCAGTGGACTAGATGCTAGCCCACATGGGCCTTCCTTCTGTTCCGTAGACAGGCCGAGCTCACTGCCACCTCAGAGCATCTACCTTTGCTGTTCCCTCTGTCCACAACACTCTTCCCTCCCTCTTCCAAGGCTGGGTCTTTCTCATCATTCAGGTCTCAAATCCTGTCACGTCCTACTCAAAGGAGCACTCCTGTGGTGTTCTATGCCATGTTTGACTTTGTTTGACTATCTGAAATTCTTATTTTTTTTGCTTACTTTGTTGTCTGTCCCCACCTCCCCCTACCACCACTAGTCCATCAGCTCCACGGGGGCAGGAACCCTGTCTTCTGTACCTCTGTTTCCACAGTGCCTGGCACAGTTGCAGGAGTCAAAAACGGCTGATGAATGGTTAGAATTCATGATTTTTTTTAATCATTATGTATCTTTTCTCAATAAATAGACATTAAAAGTACAACTACTATGTCCCATGCAGGTGTGGTTTCTTTTCTTAGAGAACACAATATTTGCAACTCATATCATAAACAAATGGCTAATTTCTTAACATACTTTTTTAAATCTTCAAACTAAGAAAGTCATTGACAAAATGAGCAAAAGGTATAAATTGTTCACAAAAAAGTAAGATAAATGACTCCTAAATATAGGCAAAGATGCAGAATTTTACTCAAAATAAGGCAAAAATAAATTAAAGCTACTAGATACTTTTCACCTTTCAGCATGGTAAAGATTCAAAGTGTAATAACACTTTGTAGAGTATGAAAAACCATGCTCTCTCATACATTGCTGGTGGCAGTTTAAGTGACATAATCTTCTTGGAGAGCAATTTGGAATTTTCTATGAAAATTACAAGTGCACATGGCCTTTGACCCAGTATCTTAAGTTTCAGGAATTTATCCTATGAACATACTTTCACAAAAGCAAAATAATGTACATGTTCAAGGATATTCACTACAGCATTTCCTACCGACAAAAAAACAACAGAAATATCCAGAAATTACAGGACATCCATTCAATGGAATATTAGGCAGCTGCATGAAAGAACTGGGCAGCTCTTTATTTACTCACATGAAAAAGTCTCCATGACATGTTGGTTAGTTAAAAAAGCAAATTTCAGGAGTTATTATATGTGTTTTTTTGTTTTTTGTAAATACATAAGACATGCTTGTAAATACACCAAATGTCCCTGAAATGACACACAAAATACTAGTAACTTTGGTTACATCTAGGGAAAAGAACTGAATGCCTGTGGGATGGAGAAAGGCTTCCTTTGGTAACTTTTGGACTTTAAATCATTATTTACGTATAGGATTATTAACTATCCAAAACAAATCAACTCAAAAGAATCATATTCATACACAAAAAGTTTTCAAATTATTGATCTGCAAGACCTCTCAAGATTCTTCAAAACTTCAGATTACGTGTTATTCCAAAATTTCAGAGGTTAATAAAAAGAAATCATACACTTATCCTTATTCCTTTTGCACCATAAGTACTTGATGGATAATTATTCCTTGATGTAATAGACTTTTTTCTCATTCTAGCACAGGATCCCATTCTCCTCCACTAAGACTTCCAACACCTGAAGTCCACAGCCTGACTCCCCACAGCTCTTCATTCTATGCCATGGAAGATATATTCCTGGGAGGTTATATTTTGAAATCTAATATAAACAATGGATATTTATTGTGCCTGAATACTAATTTTTTCTAAAAGATGCTGTCACAATAAATAGTATAAGATAATTTAGCAGCCTTCTAGGGCTTTTCATCTCCTCAAGCTTAAGAGTTAGGACATGTTTATATGAAAAAATAACTACCACGCTTGGAAAGATATTACAAATGCCAAATAAGTAGTACAAATAAGCAATCCCTCAAGAAATTCATGAGAAAACACCACATCTACCAGGGTAGTCAGGAAAGGTTTCAAAAGAGAAACAGAACCTGAGTGGGGCTTGATGGATGATCCAATTTCAACAGACAAGGGACTGCACAGTAAGGGACAAATTTCAGGTGATTCACAAACAGGAGAGCAGGCCAGGCTGGACAAACGGAGCCTGCAGGTGGTAGGGAGTGCTCCCAGCACCTGGGAGTCCACTTAAACAGTCCCTGATGCCTGTATCCTTCCAATACCTTGGATTAGTTATGATTCTTCCTAATATCTCCCAGAGTTGTCATTTCTTCTCCATTCTCACCACCTCAGAGCAATCCAAATTCTCATTGCTGCCTCTGCAAAGATCTCCAAACTCGTCCTCCTGTTTCCAACCTCCCCTATCTCCAATACATAGCACACAACTCAAGACATTTGTTATTTTATATGTATAACTCACTCACCCCAAAGCCACCAATGGCTAACCACTGCCTGCAAAATACAATTCCTCTGCCTCTCACCTGAGGCCTTCTAACATCTGCTCTCTACCCAGCTCTCACTCCAGCACTGGATTCACGCTCCCTAAACATAATAAACAAATTTCATGCTTATGCCCACACTGTTGTTTTCATCTAGAAAATTCTCCTTGTTTTGTTCTCAGGCAGGGCACAAATGGTTGTAAAGGTTGTGAACACCACAGTGTACATAAACGACACCCCCTGTCAGTGTTGGGCAGTGCATAACCTCTGCGACCTTCCAAAGATGGCTTGTTTCCATCCTCCCCCACCTTGAAGGCGTTCCCAGAACAACTCAACTCAACCGTTGATCAGCTGTGCCTCTGATTCCTACATCAACAACCTGCTATCTTTTCTTTACAAAAAAAGTTACGGGGGCCGGCCTGGTGGCGTAGTGGTTAAGTTTGTACGCTCTGCTTCAGTGACAGCCAGGGTTTGCCGGTTTGGATCCTGGGCACAGACCTACTCATCACTCATCAAGCCATGCTGTGGCAGCATCCCACATAGAAAAACTAGGACTTACAACTAGGACATACAGCTATGTACTGGGGCTTTGGGGCGAAAAAGAAAAAAAAAGAGGAAGACTGGCAACAAGTGTTAGCTCAGAGTCAACCTCCCTCACCAAAAAAAAAAAAAAAAAAAGTTACAATATTTAGAACACCAACAGTGCCTTGGACACAGCAGATACCCAAAAGATGCTTGCAAATTCTAATGGGATAAGCCAAGAAAGGTAGATTGTGGTTAAACTGCAGAGAGCCTTGAAGGCCAAGAAAGAAGTTTTGATTTTATTTGGTAGATGCCAAATGTGGTTAAATGATCAGAATCATTTTTAAGAAAGATTAAATTTCAGCAACCACACGCTAGCAGGGTTTGAAAGACTATAGTGAAAGTGCCAGCTTAGGGGCCCTCATGGTTGGAGGAGGCCTGTGGGACGCTCCCTCCGTAGTGTGCAGCTTCCTCAGTCCTTTATTATCCTTCAGTTTTTCTGTTTGGAATTATAGATACAGTTTCCTATACCTACACTCAGAGAGTGAAGCTTAAAATTGGGCCATTAAGCCAAGAAAAACATGCTTTGCCTGAAATATCTGGGTATCTAGGAAACAGTTCTGACGTGAATAATTATATACATACATAAAACACATATACAAATTAAGCATTACTCTTATCTTCTTCCTTCACTTCTTTTCCAGTCTTCCTCTTTTCCATCTGTCTCTTCGCTTTTTGGTTTCTCTCTCTCTCACTAAAATTATTATTCACATCTCGCATTTCTTTCCAAATGCTTTACATTAAAGATCTCCAAACCATCCTCCCCTTTCCCAAAATTCCCTCCATCCCCCCAGAATTATTACTCAGGTTATTTTACTGTTTTTGCTTATATACTGATTAGCTAACTGCCTCAACATTCATACTAATAACTCAATTGTCCTGTTTCCTTCGCTAATGTAGCTTGAACTTGCACTAACCTCAGAATTCTACAGTTACTAGTGAATCATTTCAAGGCCAATCATTTATGGCTCATTTTCCTATGGCCCTCTGAAAGAATCAAGGGCACTTATGCATTTAGGTATATAAATTAATTTCATTGTACTGGTGGAGTACAAATAAGTAATTCTTATCTGTAAATTGAAAACTCAGTTAGAACCTAATACATTAAACAAAATGAGTTTCCTAATGAATTTCCTTTCAAAGCATGTATCTTAGATTTCATGCCAAGATGGCATATCAGTAATGGACTCTGTGGTACTAGACAATTTTATTTACTTCTTAGATTTAAATAGAAATCTTTACTCTCCAGAGGAAGACTACCATGTGGAAGTAATCCACTGCAATATCAAGGCACAGAGCACCATTGGAAACTGCACACGCCTATCAGCAAAAGATTACCAGGCAGCAACCTTATTTAAAAAATGAATGGAGGGGGAATCTTAACACAGTATCAAAGGTAAAACAGAATATACAGTTTTGTGTTTGTGCTCAAAGAGGCTGTCTCCCTTGAAGTCCAACTTTACTTTGTTTATTCCTCCCACCACATATGCAAAATAAACTCACCAGAACTGAAAACAGAAGTTATGTTATCACTATTGAAAGGTAAGCACGATCTAAGGAAAGATTAAAATATTTTCCTCTCACCCTAGTAAAGTGAAAATAAAAAACATTACCTACTCCAATACTGTTTTAAGATTTAAGGCAGTTTAAATTTTTCTCCCTTCCCACCCTTCAGATCCCTCTGAGAGCCACAGCGCGAATCTCTGGTACCAAGTGGTGGCCAGGTGCTTTGCTGCCAACTCCACACTTTGCAGGAAAAGAAGAGAGCAAAGGGCACAGACATCTATTATTGAGAGTCTATCGTTAAGTTAATCTCCTTTAGAATACAACAATTCCATTAGAGCACATACTACGCAGAGAGCATAGAACGTGTGGGCAGTGTATAGCAGACCACATTTCAGATAGCAAGACTTCATCTATTCAAATATCACCAAAAATTGGCAAATAACTCAAATTGCTCTTAGTCCAAGGCTAAATTGTTGAATACTAATAATAAAGTTTATTAAAATATAATTAACCGGCTGCCATTTGCTCAAAAGTAAACTAAAAAGATGAGAGGCTTGTTTATCTCTCTCTGCCCCTCCCCATCCTGGCGATTCGCTCTCAAGAAGGGGGTCAAGTGTATAGACCCGAGCAGGCTTATGTCCGGGAAAAGAGGGGGGCGGTAAAGGACCAACCCGTCTTCTGGCGGGCCGCGCCTGGGGCCTTGTTGGGCCCTGAACCCAGCCTGGCTCAACCTCCCGGAGGCAAACAGGACGGAGACGGGACCGACGGACGGGACGGACAGACGCGACAGGACGGACGGGACGAGCAGAGAAGCAGTGCGTCCTACCCGGAGGGCTCCCTCCCAGGGCCGGCGGAGTACCTGCTCCGGTCATCCAGGCTGCGGTTGTCGGCCGCCGCGGCGCGCCAGTCGGGCAGGGTGCTGGCGCACAGCACCACCATGGACACGATCACGAAAACCACCGACACGCTGGCCAGGATCTGGGCGGCCAGCGACGACGTGGGCTCCTCGAAGGTCCGCCGCATGCGCTCCAGCCAGCGCCTGGAGGGGGCCGCCTCGGCACCGCCGGGTCGCGCCTCGTCGCGGCCCAGCGCGCCCGGCTCGTCGGCTGAGTAGAAGGTGTAAGTGTCGGACATGCGGTCGTCGAGGCGGCGCTGGCAGCAGTACTCGAGGTGCGCGCCCTCCAGGCCCCAGTAGATCATCTCGTTGTAGAAGGAAAGCTCGCACATCCGCGGCGCGAAGCGCAGCTTGCCATGGCCGCGCACGTAGAGCAGGATGAAGCCGAAGGCCTCCGAGTGCCGGTCGAAGAAGTACTCGTTGCGCTCGCGGTCGTAGTCGTCGCACACCTCGAGCACGTCGCGCTCCGAGCGGCAGCCGTGCAGCCGGCTCACGCGGCGCAGCGGGAAGTCCTTCAGCAGCTCCCGGGACAGCGAGTACCGGGCGCCGCCCACGTTCAGCACCACCGAGGCCGCCCCGCTGCGCCCGAAGGTCATGGCTGGCCGCCACGAAGCCCCGAGGCCGAGGGCGCCGCCGCCGCCCCCCGGGGTCTGCCTGTCTTGGGCCGACGGGGGAGCGCGCCGTCGGGGCCCGCGGTGCTGTCCGGCGGGCTCTCCCTCGGGGCTCCGCTCCTGCCCTTCGCTGGCTCGGGGGCCACTCGGCTCTAGCCTGCTCGGCAGCCCGGCGTCACCGCTAGCAACGCTCCCTCCGCGCGGCGGTACCTGCAGGTGGCCAGGGAGTCCCCTCCGGCTCCAGCGCTGCGCCCCGCTGGCCGAGAACGAGGCTGTCAGCGCCGCCGCCTCTCGTGCCCGGGGGATGCCCCCTCCGAGGCCGGGGTGCCCTTTCAAGGCGGCGGCGCTGTCCCCCCTGAGGGGCGCGGGCGCCGAGAGGAGGCGCCGATGCGGGATGGCTCCGGGTCCCCGGCGATCCCTCTGGTCGCGGCTCTGGCAGCCGCCCCGCCGCCGTCCAGAGGCGAGAGGCAAAGTGAGCGGGTTCGCAGGCGGAGAAGAGCCGGCTCGGAGAGGCCGGGGCGGGGCCTCCTCGCGGTTCCCCCTCCTCGCCTCGCGGCCCCGCTCCGCTCACCTCCCTCCGCGCGCCGCCCTCCTCTTCCCACCCGCGCCCGCACCGCCCGGGCTCGCTCGGGCTGGGATTCCCCGGCGCCCCGCCCTAGACCTCGGGCTCCCCGCCTCGCAATGCCGTCCTCCCGCTGCGCTCCCGCCCGCAGAGGCCGGGAGAGGTCCCGGGGCGGGGATGCGAGGACCGGGGAGCCCCGGTTGGAGGGGGGAGCACAGCCCCGCGGCCGGGGTGCCTGCTCCCGCGTCCCTCCCCGAGCCATTGGGATGACTTGGGCAGCCCCCAAGGGTCCTTTTAACAGCCCCCAAAGTGAGGCGACAGGAGGGTAAGGAAGGGTGAGGACTGGAGTGCGGGATTTGAGGGGCAGGGACAGACGGCGTTGGGAGAGCTTTTTCCAGAAACTATCCGGAACCCATCTCGGTTTCTGAGACCGCCCCAAAGGATTTCTTAGAGAAGGCACCCCAGCAATCGGTTTTCTAGTCTACTTTGCTCTTCCTCTCCCGGTGCTGACATTCACGTACCGCGTGCTCTGAAGGCGGCCACACACCCCAGCAACCAGCCTCGGGGCCTCGCTGCCGCCCGCCCTCCCGCGGAGGGGAGCGGCCCTACCCCCGCTTTCTGGGGCGTCAGTCCTAAGAGGGCGCCTACGTGCAGTGCGCCTGGACCCTCTCGTGACGCTCCCTGTAGAGTGGGGTGAAAGTCTGGGGAGAATCGCCCTGCCACTGGCAAGAACAGAATTTCCCGTTGCCTTCGTCTGCATCTCCTTTTTTAAGGTCTTGATTTCCCCCGTGCACCCCCGAGTCGGCTGCAGCACCGGCCCTTGGAGCTTGAAGAGCCCCGAACTGCCTCGCGCTCTGGTCGATGCCCAGGGAGTGGGTTCCACCTTGCCAGAGACTATTTTAAACTGCTACCCGCAATTCACACGACATCCGACACCGGCAGCCCAGCCCACGCAGTGCCCGCCAGAGGCGAAACAGGTGAGTTGTAAGGCAAACGATGTTAAATGCATAAACAAATGCTGGAATTAAAAATAAGAGTCGGGTGGGGTGGGATGCGGTCATCTGACCTCATAGTAACCCAGCTGGTTACTGGGAAGGGTTTTACTTTGCCCTTCACTTTTTGTAATGTTGTAGGGTTGTCCCGTGCCCACTAGAGGTCACCATAAAGAGTCATTTTGCTAGTGTGGTTCTGGTGTGGATTCCTAGTGAAAAAGCAGACACTAAAAATTGGAGTGATCTCTCTCACAAAGTAAAATCACTCTGGGTGGTTTTTTGAGGAATGAAAATCTCTGTAAATTGTTTATCCCTAGTCTTGGATAATTTATCTTAAAAGCACTTAATGTGATTAAAAGCTCAAAAACTGGAGTTGTTTGCTAACTACTAAACCGGGAAAACATCCTGAAGGAAATGAGTTTCGAGACAGAATCGAAGGCGGGGATGGTCATGAGCAGGCAGAGAGAAAGAGCAGAGCATTCCAAGTAGCAAAATCCCAGATGTGGAGGATTAAAATCGTTAAAGAAACTAATGCATTTGCTTGGCTGAAAGATGGGGATCTCAACTGCAGAATTCAGATTTCATCCTATAAGCAATGGGATACCTGAAGAGTTTAATAACAGAAATGGCTTGATGAAAGCTTTATTTCAGGAAGATTCCTTTACCCTTTGGTTTATTCTAAGAGGGCTATTTCTGCAACCGAACGGGAATCCCACCCCTAAATGTTTGTAGATGAGGAAGGGTCAGTTCCGAGAAGCAGGGAGACCAAGGACTCAGCAGGGCTTGGAAATGGATTTGTTATAGGATTATGAGATTGGAGAAAAGTTTGCAGATGTGAGCCAAGAGAAGAGCCTGGCTTCACACCAGCAAGAGCCAATTCCTCTGGGAGTTGTTAAAAATAGTTTCTAGAAGCATCACAAGCAACAGAACACAGAACAACTATTCTGTTGATTATTTGCTCCAAGATTACTATATTTATTTCCTGTGTTCTCTATCTGAAATCTCTTGAAAGTCGATTCATTGAACCCATTGAAGAAATATCACATATTAAATTAAATTTGAGTTTAGGAAACAAATTAATTTGACGACAATACACTTTGCCTCCTAGGTATATTTTCATAAAATTTCTCAGAGAGATAGATTTAAATCATTTCATTTGTTTCAAGAGTAATATTCTTATTTGGTTTTAATATCATCAACTACTGCAGCAGCAGCAATACCTAAATCATTTTCTTAAACAAAAGAAACAGTAAGATGCAGAAACGATTGGCTTGTCTCCAACTAATCTGGTTAGAAAGCATTCCTAAAAACAATTCTATCCCTTTGTACTTTGAAAAGAAGATTATGTGGAGAATTATTACATCTAAATTCTTTTCTGGATTCTGGATGATATTTTGGATCTTCATATATAAATCTTTAGAATGCATTAAAATGTAAAGGCATCAGGCAGAATTTTAGAATTTGAAGGAAATGTGAGATTTTCTACTCTTAATTTATTAACCCATTATTTAGAAAGGAGTAACAAGGTTTCAGAGATATGACTGTGCCTTGCCCAGCAAGGTTCCCCGGCTGGCAGTATCATGGTAAAGACGAGGCTGGAACCAGGTTTTCTAGTTTCGAACTCTAGTCACTCCATCTGCAGGGCCTGCATTGCTGTCGCAGCCTTCTGTCTCATCTCTGGGCACTCCAGTTCTTTTCTCCCTCTGTGAACCCTGTATTATGCCACCGGACAGCTCTCCTGTTCATTTTCATCAAGTCATTCCCCAGTTCAAGAACCTAAAAGATCTACAAAATTACAAATTGTCCATACAGTAAAGTCCAAGCTGATTGTTAGGGCCCTCCCTCAATTCACATCCTGGCTGCACAACTTATTTGCTAAGTGTCTTGGAGCAAGTTCCTTAACATCTTTGAGCCTGTTTTCTCACCCATAGAACAGAGAGAATGATTGCTCTATCAGAGGGGTGATGTGAGGATTAAATGAGATGGTGTGAGGGTGGTAAATTGCTCAGTGCATGACAGTGGAAAAATCTCACTTCATGTATGCTTCCACTGGCCCAAACAGGCCATGCTCATCCTCATTCTGGGTTCTAAATGAATACAAATTGGATGAGTGAATTGATTCATCTAAAAATATGACCAATCACAAGTAACCTGAAACATCAAACATTCAGTGAAAAGTTGAGACCCTTATGCTACTGAATCTGGGTTGAACAGAGATTCATCCAACATTTTGCACTGCATGACTGGATGTGTTCAGGGACTCTGAACACCTTGCCCCAAAGCTTTATAAATTGAAATACCCTGTGGGCACTACTGGCCCTTGCAGCTTACTTACCAACTCTGCTTTAAAAAGCCCTCGCTCTGCTGTTGATGCTTATTTCCAAGCGTTTGTGTTTAAACCAGTTTATTTCTCAGCATCTGCAGAATCAGTGGATGCTTTAAAGAGTCAGTTTTTTGAGTGGAAATGTAGTCTTCCAATGTCTCTATTTTTATATAAATAAAAGACTCTAATGACTTCGCCCACTATGCACAAGTACCCCTAAGAAGGTTAAGCTGCAACTTTCAATAAACTGCCCTCAGAACCATCCTACCACATGGACCCCATTCTTAAAGGGGAGAAGCCACCAGAGGGACATGTCATCCCCATCCCACACCAATGTCCTTGCCTTTTTCTCTGCTCCAGAACACTTAATGCTCTTATGCAAGCAAAAGGAAGACTATCTTCCTTAGATCTCCACTTTGAGAGGGTCACTGTGTAATCATTATAGAGGAAGCAAAATTTTACCTCTACCCTCTTAGGATTTTCAACTGGGCCTGAAAATTAGAGTGATATAACACCGACTAATGGAAGAAAAGCATACAAATTTATTTTATATAAGTTTTGCATGACACAGTAGCCTTCATAAGGAAATGAAGACCCAAAGAAGTGGCAGAATCTAAATGCTTTTATACTATGTTGAACAAAGAGAGAGAATAGCGGAAAAGTAACTAAAATATGTGGGGCGGCTAAAGGAAGACAAGAATTGTTTTAACAAGGTCTGTTGATACAGAATTCCGTCAGCTTCAACTTCCGGTCCTTGATGATGAAAATGGTACTTTCCTCCTGGTACAGGGAGGACATCTTCCATATGGGGTTTTTATCTCCTGCTTTTAGGAAGAAAAGGGGGAAGTCAGAGCACCCTTCTTGTACCTGATGTTTTTGTAAGAGCTTTTAGTTCAAAGTAATCCTTATGCCAAAGCGGCATATTCTGGGGTGGCATATCCTGCTCCCCTTCATCATTAGCAGCAAAAACATTTTTGGTACCATTACAGAAGGGCCCCACTCTCCTTTATCGTCACCCAACCCTCACTCCTGTCCTGCTGCTGTGTTGAATTGTGATGTGGTGGCCCTTCTCCCCACCACCACTCTGTGTCCCTTACTCCTTCCAGTGACTAAGCGCCCTTTCTATGTGGCACCACTAGCTCAGCTTTCCACAAAAATACTCTTACTATTACCCTCATTTTCCAGATGAGGGAATGAGGCCGCAAGTGGTTACACTTGCTCAAGGACCCACAGCTTCCAGGAAGTACTGGACCCAGTACTGAAACCCAAAGTCCATGCAGCCTCTCTTGCCTCCCATGCTGACCACCAGCTCTCCTCTCTACCAACCATCAAACACCCCAGGGGAGGGAGGAACAAGTTAGGTAATACCAGAAGAAGCAATCTGACAAATTTTGAATGTGGGTCATTCTACAAGATAGCTAATCTTCAAAAAGTCAGTTTCATATCCTGAAATATTGAAGGAGATGATATAATGTCTAGTATTTGCTTCAAAATAATGAGGGGGAGGGGCAAGTGGGTGGGAATATAGAGGAGACAAAATTGGCCGTGTGTTGATCATTGTTGAAGCTGGGTGATGGGAGTTCATTATATTAATCTCTCTCCTTTTGTATTTATTTCAAATTGTCCATAATAAAAAAAGTCAAAATGAAAATTGTAAACCTTGAGCTTTATTTAAACTTATTTTTGAATGTTGACAGTTATTCCTTCAGTCTGAACCAGAATGCACTCTTTCATAATATTTTTTTTTTTAAGATTTTATTTTTTTCCTTTTTCCTCCCAAAGCCCCCCGGTACATAGTTGTATATTCTTCGTTGTGGGTCCTTCTAGTTGTGGCATGTGGGACGCTGCCTCAGCGTGGTTTGATGAGCGGTGCCATGTCCACGCCCAGGATTCGAACCAGCGAAACACTGGGCCGCCTGCAGCGGAGTGTGCAAACTTAACCACTCGGCCACGGGGCCAGCCCCGACTCTTTCATAATATTTATAATGAAGAGTCCCTTCAGTTTCTCCAGAGTGTAAAAAAGCTCAGCACACATTTGACCATGTCTATTAAAATTTTAAATGCACACACCCGGGCCAGCCCCGGTGGCCTAGTGGTTAACTTCAGCGCACTCCACTTTGGTGGCCCAGGTTCACAAGTTTGGATCCTGGGCTCGGACTTACACCACTCATCAGTGGCCATGCTGTGGCAGCAGCTCACAAACAAAATAGAGGAAGATTGGCAACAGATGTTAGGTCAGGGCGAATCTTCCTCAGCAAAAAATAAAATAAAATGCACACATCTAGTGATCTAGCAATTTTAACACCAGAAATTTATCCTACAGATATAGTCACATATTTCACAAAGAGTCATTTTCAATAGCGAAAGTCTAGAAACAACCTAAATGTCCATAATTAGGGGACTGATTACTTAAATAATGGCATATCCTTGAACCTAGTGCTGTTGTTCATGTAGGCTCATATGGAACCATTTCTAAGCCAAATTGCTAAACAAAAAAGCCTAGGTCCTGGGCTGTGGGCTAAATTATTCCTTCTTTATGTTAAAGATATGTAGATATGGATATAGATATAGATACATGATAAGATTTCTGAAAGGATACGTAAAATACAGTTATGGGTGGCTGTTTCTTGGTTGAGGGACTGGGAAGTTTAGGGTAGATATGAGACCTACTTGTTATTGGTTATTGTAAACCCTTTTTTTAATGGAGTGCAAGGATTATGTTTTCAGTTTAAAAAAATATTGTTGAAAAAAGAAAGAAAATCTCAGCACGTATCCTCCTACCAGATTCTCTTTATCCTCAGGCCCACCCTTGCCGTGTTCTGCCTCCCCCTCTGCTCAGTTATATCTGGGGCCAAGCACCTGCTGCTCCCTCTGCCTGGAACATTCTGACCCAGAGCATTACGTGACTGACTCCTTCTTGTCCGTCAGTTCTCAGTTCAAATGTCACTTCCTCAGAGAGGCCTTCCCTGATCACCCATTCTAGCATATCAATCTATTTTTTTTATTCCCTATTACTATTAAAAAAAAATCATCTTGCTCATCCACCTGTTTCTTGTTTATCATCTATCCTCCCACCAAACTCTGCTCACTCCCTTGGAGAGCAGGGACCCAGGATCTAGTTCAGAGTGGTGTCCCCAGCTCCTAGAACAGTGCCAGGCTCCTTGTTGAAACTCAATAACTATTTGTTCAGTGAAGGAATGAATGATTATTACTGTTGATTACAAGAATGTTCTCTGAGTGCTGAACTGGCAGTATCAGTGTATACATACATTGAGGCTGGAATTGACCATCTTGGGAAATTCAGGCTCTTTCTGAAAAACCACTTCAATTTTGTTAAATGGTTGGCATACTAGCAGAGAAGATCTTGGCACTGCTTTCCCCCTGTGCCTACAGTGTGTGCCAGCTTCCTGGCATTTAAAAGCACTGCAGAAGCTCTACTCGTTCAGCAGACCCCAACCCTGGGCCATTCAGCACCCCTATGTTCCTCACCTACAAGATACTTCAGTTAGAAAACTTCTTGGAATCAGCACTAGTCGTGTCTGGGTCCCATCATGCACCCATACCTGTCCCTGGAGGAAGGAGATAAGCTGGAAGCAGACAAGGGACTACAAGGAAAGAACTGTCCGCCATTGAATCGAACACTTCAAAATTGTTACCAAAAAGATAAATAATACTGTCCAGAAAGGACTGGATGTGGCTCCAGGAGGTTCTGTGTGTCTTGGCTCAGGAACTACAGGGAACATGGAAAGAAATGGAAAAGGCTGTCGTCCTGGTGGTAGATTGACATCTCAGACACCTCACTGCCTGATTGGGTGCCCAAGATCAGGAGAAGAAGCTTTCCAGTACAGCAGGCCTTGAGCCCAGACAGGAAGGAGGTGGAAGAGCCAAGCAGAGAGAAAGGGATTCCCCCACTCTGCCCCTTATTACGTCACAGGGCGTATTCAAACAGCCTGAGAGAAAAATCAAAGATGTTTTCAAAGTGAATGAAAGTTCCCCACTGTGTTTTATCCATTCTGCAAAGATGAGAGCAGCCTTTATCAACGTTAATGAACCAAAATTAACTAGTATAGGATTCAGCTTTCGAAAACACCTGCTGTTCTCATCCTTCTGTCCCTGTAACAATCTATTTCCCTGCTCCACAATCCCAGCCATCCTCCCCCCACACCCCGCTATTATTTCTGCCTCAGAGGAAAGATTGGGGCTGGGGTTGACTGAAGCAAAGCGTATGGTATTCCTGGAAATGATCTTCTCATTGTAAATGCAACTAAAATAGCATTGGCTCTGCACTTAATAATTGATATACTCTTCAACAGCCATTGCATTTTTCTTCAAGGTACAGGATTTAAAATACAGACCATTTTTCTCCAGTTCTTATAATAATCCAGTTCTGGTGTATGTGATCCCCTTACCCTTCTATGGTTAAAAAAAAAAAAAACCCACGGCCATTTGCCTCAGTTTTCCATGAGTCACGTGTTCTCACAGGTTAGCAAAAAATAACGCTCTTAGTGGAAAGCTGAGAGGTCCAGCAATCTGGAAGATGTGCAGTTTTTAAAGGAGGTTTGGAGCCGATGCAATTAGGTTAGTGGAAGCCTGTCACAGGCCCGGGTCAGAGAACAGAGCCTATGGCTCAGTGAAAAATGCTGAAGTGACTGCCGGCTCTAATTCCATGTGGTCGAGCAACATCGGGTCCTGTCCCCAGATAGGACCTTCCTCTGCCTGCGAGGAGCCTTGTCCTCTGCTTAACATTTGTTGGTGCCTTAGGTCTTCTAAGTAGGATTTTTCCTTTATAGAGAAAAGTAATCACAAATAAAAATTTTTGTAGCAAAGGACACTGAGAAGCTTTTTATCCCCTTTCGCTAGCTCCTATCGTGATGAATGAAACTGCAAGAACAATTAGAGCAAATGTCAGTGTAAATCTCCAAAGAAAGAAGAAAATAGGCTTACCAAGTTTCCTTTGATGATGCCAAGGCATTCTCTTCCCCGGTTATAGTGTGTATTTAACTTCGATAGTGTCAAGGGATTAGCAAACACTCGATGACTATACCAGTGGTCTGTCTCAATAGCAACAGACACTTATGGAAAGGAGAAATTGTGAATATAACTTCCATTGAATCAGCATTAGTCAAGACTTTCAATTTATAGTTCATTGTGATTTCACCCTAGTAACCAACTCAAGAGTGATATTTATATCCTATATAGATTAAACAGTACTGAGACATCCCCTTACTTATAAGACCCTTAAGGAAACTCCAGTTTTAATGGTGCTACTCAAACAATCAATTCTCCCAGACTGTGAAAATGTGAGGTATACAAGTAATATTGCCACTTCATTTGATTCAGTCACCATGGTGTCCCCTAGGAGAATGTTCACTCTGCCCTTACTTCTAACTTGCTAAATAATCAACTTGGCACATAGGAGTGGCTGGCATTTCCAGTTACCCCTTCAGTGGACACCCCATTTTGTCTCTACCTTAGGAAGAACCTTGTTACATGTTTAAGGAATTTTTTGGATGTTAAATTGTAGTAATTTATATTGCAAAAACCAGTTGGGATTGGAGGGATTATAAGGGATAGAATAACTACTTGGAATACATTGTTCCTATTCAGAATTTGACCAAAAAAGGATTTTGCAGTCACTGAGCTCGAGTAGGTCACTCTTCTTGGTTTAACAAATATCCTTAGAACTGAACATTTCAGAGGCTAAAAAAGAACCTTCCTGAGAAGGCCACTAGGAGGCATAGGAAGAAAAGAGCAGAGACCACACCCCAGGAAAAGGATGGACTCAAAATTAAGAAGGCAGTGGCCTCCTGAGGCCATCTGGCCGCTGGTAACACCAACCTAAAGCTAGCAAGAGACCCAGCTCCATGGAAAAATATAACCAGGCTTATCAGGACCCTCAAAGTATTCTTTGGATAGCTACACAGGACAGAGAAAAGGGTAGAACTTCCAGAGCATAGAAAGAGGGACATTTGGAAAATTAAGCCCAGCTGACTTGAAGCCCAGAAGATGAGTGCTAGAGACAGTGAGCTGGGAATCGGGGAGAACCTGAGAGAGTCAGAGAAGCAGTAGGATGGGCAGGCATCCCAGGCTGGTCTGAGGGGCAAATGGAGGCTAAGGCCCTGGAAGGATCTCAGACTCCCATCAGACCCAGGCATGCTGGTCCCCCTCCTTCACCTCAAGTGGAGAGACAGAAGTGAGAGCTTGAAGAATCCCAGGTCTGCAATAATGAAAATTGGGCAAATCATGGTTATCTTAGGACAAGAAAATTGTGCTCCGCTAGCTCACCACTTCTATGCTATTTGTAAAAAATCTATACTTTTACATTTTCCTTTGTATATACATGTGTGTGTTTATTTTAAAAGCCCTTTCTGTAAAACTCAGTCTGTGTTTGTTAAGCTGAAGGGAGAGGGCTTTTTGGCCATACTTGAGCTTCTGGGCGGCAGCAGCAGAGATAAATTATAGGAAGCACCATAAACACTGCTCCTTTTTCCTTTGATCTAGGCTTTTTATTAAGCACAGAAAATGGATATATATTCGTGAAACTCAAGCCTTTTCTGTCCCAACTCAACCCAGCTTTCTAAATGTCTCTCTCCTTCCCCAACAATGGTTTTATAGAATTCTGATTTTTACAGGCTTACAAACCCAAGGCAAATGTTGTAGTTTTATTTTACAAAATGGCAATACCTTTATTTAGGAAGGAAAGAAATGTCTGCAGAAGCTTAAGTCTAGGATTGAAATAGTAAATGTGACTAAAGAATCTAGTGGTAACAACTTATGGACATCAGGCCAGCCAAAGCCCCCCAGTACATAATTGTATATTTTCAGTTGTGGGTCCTTCTAGTTGCGGCATGTGGGATGCCGCCTCAGCACAGCTTGATGAGCCGTGCCATGTCTGCACCAAAGATCCGAAGCGGTGAAACCCTGGGCCGCCCAAGCGGGAGCGTGCAAACTTAACCATTCAGTCACGGGGCCGGCCCCCCAGCCAAAGCCCATTTAAGCAGCCTTAAATGTAGAGAGAAAGCAAAGGAGAGAATGAGTAGTAAGGTATTCAAAGAAATTAGGAAGCCAAAATGGAAACAAAAGTAGGCCTATGCAAAAGTATAGCACACTTTACTTTAGGTCAGGAAACAGCAAAGCATGAAAATACAGTTGAGTTGAGCACACCCAGTACTCAGATCTTAGTTTCTAATACCATTCTCCAATAAAAGAAAGCAGGGCTCCTTGGAGAAATGGCTGATTCTAGAGCTGGGGTAGGGAATATACACGATGAAACTGGAGTATCTTGTAGTGCCAGAAAGTAAGGAAGTGCTAAAACAAACAAACAAAACCACCACAATGATGGCGGTATGTCAAAGCAACAGAGGAGCAAACTGAAACAGCTTCCAATGGCCAAAGCTGGAGGAATTTGAGCAAAAAAATAAAGTAGCATTGGAGTATAACCCAAAGTATAAAATAAATATCCATGAGTCCATACTGATAGAAATAAATGATTGCATGGATAGATAGGTAGGTAGGTAGACAGACAGACAAACAGACATATGGAGAAAAGACAAGCCTCCCATGCAGAATAATCCTAAATAACTCGTGTGGGTGCTCCACCCTCAAGGAGGTGGAGCATAACTTCCCACTCCTTAAGTGTAGGTTGTTCAGTGACTTCCTTCCAGAGAGTGCAGTATAGAAGGGTGGAAAAAACATTGACTTTACAGTGGAGGAAACTGGCAAACTACCTCAGCAAAGCGATCAAGGTCAACATCACCAATGATGTCATGTTAATAGTAAGTATCCCTTGATATGAGGAGATGAGAATGATGCTTTACTTCTGTGGTCTTCCTCCCCAAAACCCATAACTCCAGTCTAATCATGAGAAAAACATCAGACAAATCACAATCGAAAGACATTCTGAAAAATACCTGACCAGTACTCCTCAAAACTGTCAAGGTCACCAAAAACAAGGAAAGTCTGAGAAACTGTCACAGCCAAGAGGAGCTTAAGGAGATGTGACAACTAAATGTAATGTGGTATTCTAGATGGGATCCAGGGACAGAAAAAGGACATTAGGTTAAAAAATTAAGGAAATCTGAATAAACTATGGACTTTAGTCAATGACAGTGTATCAATATTAGTTCATTAATTATAACAAATGGACCATCCTAATGTAGGTTGTTAATAAGTGAGGACACTAAGTGTGGGGTATATGGAAACTCTTTGTACTGCTCTCTCAATTTTTCCGTAAATCTAAAATTGTTCTAAAAATAAAGTTTATACTTTAAAACATGTAGTTGACTTCAAGAAAAATGCAAACACAAATCAGGGTAGCAGATTCATGATAGATCTCAAAAAGGAAAGGTAAGTGTGTTAGAGACACTTTTAGTAGGAGTTGCCTGAGGATCTGACTGTTCCTCAGTCTACCTTGATGGCCCCTGCTCCTGTCTCTGCCCCTCAGTCTAACGTTTGTGTTCCAAACCCTATATATGCAGGCCCTCTCTAGACCTTCAATCCTTTTTCAGTTGCCCAGAGGACATCTCCATCTGGATGTTCCACAGGCACTACAAAATCAACTTGTCCTAGAGCAAATCAATGACCCTCTTTATTTCCTATCTTGTTTGTACCACCACCCACCTGCATCTGTCTACCCAGCCTTATGCCTTAAGATGCTGCCCCATAAGCATAAGTGAACAGCTGTGTGTTATGACAGGCTTCCCAGAATTGGTTCCTCAGTGCTCCATTAAATCATTACCTTTGCTTGTCTCGGGCCACTCTATTATTGGCTCTCATCCATTCCTTGGTTCCTCTTCTGTTTGGCATTTCCTCTCTGACATCCCAGCTCCCTAACTCTGGCCTCAAGTCCTTGACTTTGATAAACATCCCATGCCTCTGTCCTGGCATCTCCTAGAACTGACAAACCAGTGACAAAGCCCTTATTGGCATCACATCTCTGGGACTTCCTGTAGTAAGCAGCCTGTAAGATGACCCCTCAATGATTTCTTGGGTAACCACCTCCCCTTGAGTGTGGACTGGACCTAGTAACTCACTTCTAATGAATAAAATACAGCAAAGGTGTTGGGATGTCGTTGCTAAGATTAAGTTATAAAAAGACTATGGCTTCCATCTTGGGTGCTCTGTCTTTCTCCCTCTCTCTTGTTTATTCACTTGAGGGAAGCCAGCTGTCGTGTCATGAGCTGTACTACAGAGAGGCCCACATAGCAAGGAACTAAGGTCTCTGGCCAACAGTGAGAGAGGACCCGAGGTCAGCCAACAGCCATGTGAGTGAACTTGCAGGCAGATCCTACCCCAGGGGAGCCTTGTGATGACTGCAGCCTTGTGAGAGACCCTGGGTCAGAGGCACCCAGCTAAGCTGTGCCCAGATTCCTAGCCACAGAAACTGAGATAATAACTGTTGTTTTAAGTTGCTAAGTTTTGGGATGATTTGTTACACAGCCGTAGGTAACCAGTACACCTCTCAAAGCCGTGTATCACCTTCATGAGCAACTCAAACTGAGTGTAGCCCAGTGGCACACATGCATAGCAGATATCATTACACAAGGCCATGGATCCGGGGCACACAGAAGGAAAGAGTGGAGCTCAAGAGTAGGCAAAACCCTTTCCTTCTCATTGATTCAAGCCAGTTTTGGAAGCCCTTTGTCAGACTGGCTAATCTAGGCTGGCTAGTTGCCAGATAATTGCACCTGATTCCTCTAAGGCAGCCGATCAAGCTGTCCAAGTTCCCAGTGCAAATAGATTATTTCCTAACCTTTCCACTGTGTGGTGGAGGCCAACTGAGCAGTCTTCCTAATCTTAAACCCAAGTGGGGAGACAGAGAGAGAGAGAGGGAGAGTTACAACTATCCTGCCTCCCTAACTCAGCATTAGGATCATAAGGGGTTACTTGCTGCAGAATATAAAATATCTGTGTCTCCAGTTTGTGTAAGAGTACAGTCAGAGCACTGTGGCATCTCTGGAAGGGTTGGGGCAGATGAATTGTGGCTCTTGGTATGGGGCTTGCTCTGAAATAATGTTGCTGTTTGCATCCACTTTCAGGAAGGAGTGATCAGCCCCTCTGGAATGAGATACCTAGGCAAAGTACTTGGCAGAATTGGAGGTCCCACGCTTCTGGCTCAGGGAAGGGCAGGGAACCAAGACGTGATCTTAGTGGTGAAATAGAGACTGGACTGAGCCTCTACTCTTCTCTCAGGTCCAAGCACAGCCAGGTGAAGGCAAGAAGATTCAGCTCCTCTAGAAGCACATAGACCCACACTTTATGGTGGGGATTCCTCAGACCCCCAAGGCGCCTCCTAGAGCCTCCTAGGAAAGTGGTAAAGTGTAAAAGTAGCAAACTGGGACTCTGCCAAGATTACCACTGCCTGCTGTGTGTTCCAAACTTGTACGCCTTTTCAAAACCACTTCCAAGGCTCAGCGACTTTGAAAACTTGTCCTACTCTTCTGCTGTAGCGTCTCCCCTGCTGGGCGCCAGCACCTAACAAACGGAAGCTTGTAAGGCTTCCTGAACCAGGGTGTGGTCAGGTATTTGGATAATAATTCATGTGGTAATTTTCCCTTCTCTGGAAACAGGTCCAGTTCAATGCCTTGCACATGGGGAGGCACCCGGAGGTCTTACCTGCTTCTCCTCCCTGCTCCTGGCTGGGGCTACCTGATAGGGGTTGACAGCTGGCCCAGCCTGGGACAGCTGCATTCTCCTGCCTGTAAATCTGGAGCATTCAATGAATTGATGTTCAGCCTGAGGATTTGGGGAGCTGAATCCAGATTATTGCCCTAGAGAAAGTGTCTATGACCTCTAGCTGCTGAAGTCCCTGTAGCTATGCTAGTTCCTATTCTGTCTGAGACTTGATTACTTAGCTCCTTTTTTTCAATTCTAGAGAAGCCTTGCACTAAACTCCCAATAATATTTTCTTGCAACCAAAAGAAGCTTAACACAAACTTCAATATATATTTATTGGGCATCCTTTCTGTATAGTTACGGTGCTAGGCTCTGGGGCTTTGGGGATGCAAAGATGAGTTTTTAATCAGTCTTTATCCTAAAGGGATTCATAGATCAATCTATATTCCTTGAACTTGGCCTCAAAGTGCTAAATGTGGGCCGACACAGGTTCTCTTCTTCCCTCCCTGCTGCTGGACTCTGGACAAGGCAATGGCCCAGCTTCAACCAAGGAGATAAGACAAGCCGTAGGGTATGGAGGAGTCCCAAGAGGAGGGAACCTGGCGCCTAAATGACCTCAAGAAGCGGAGTTACTTGCTGACCCGGACACTCATCTCGGATGTTATACCAGAAAGAAATCAGCTTTGTTCTTTAGGCCACGGAATTTTAGGATTCTCTTAGGAACAGTAACTTAGAAACCTGCTCTCCTGACAACTAATGCAATCACCTCTCCATTAACAGAGACACTATGTTGTCATAGCCTGAGGTGGCCATCCGAGGGTACATCTTCAGCCAGGGCATGCTGACTCCAGCAAAGGTGACCCTGGTTCTATATTGGAAACTCCTCAAGCCATCGAAAAAACAAAACAGTCCCTGGGTTCTGCGGACTATTCCTCTGGTCTGATTCCTCTCTTTCCCACAACTGCCCCTTGATTGGCCTCCTGAGAAAAAGCTTTATATTCACCAGGAATGGTTGCAACCATCATTTGGGGAAGTTTAAGGCCCTCTTCATCCCTGTTTGTATCTTCACATATGCTGACCCAAGATTTATACTAGAGATAGAGGCCTCCAATCTTAGGGTGGTGCCACTTTGTCTCAGATTCTGAAAGAACTAAGGCCTTAAAACATTGTATTTTGGCACTGATAGAAGAGGGGAAAAAACCTATCTGATTATCAAAAAAAAAAAGAGGAGCCTGCAGTAAAGACACCTTCCAGGCCTAAAGGGCAACCTTCAACATAAAGACCCCAATACTCTATGACATATCATTGAATTACCAAGGCCTGAACCCCCTTTGGTCTCTGGAGGGTGAGGCATGGCAGTTACATTGAGTCCTACTACTTCTGCATGTCAATTTCAACCTCTCCTTTGCCACAGAGAAAGAACCACCATGTCAATCAATGATTTCCTGGGGAACCAAAGTACCCAGGGACTCCCATTGCCACCTGAAGAAGTTCATTGCCAGATAAGTCCACCCAGACCTAGAAATCATTGCCCCAAACTAGTGATAACACCAGTCTGATAGCTACAAGCTCCGTCACCCATATACAGCTCCAGAGAAAGGCAGGTGCAGGAGTGGCTGCCTAGCCCCATAGATGGTGGTTTGTGCTTCTGGGTAAGGCCAAGATTCATGGCTCTGCCTGTGTTCCACACTTCCCTGGCAACCTCAAGGGTGCTGTCAAGATGATTAACACATTCCTTGGAACTTCTATTGGCTCTGTCAACACTCAGTGTGCTCTGCCGTGTGAACCCAGACAAATGACAAGTACTCTGAGGACAGCTGCATTCACCCTCATCTCTGGGTACCCTGGAAGATGGCGCATGCTAGAATTTGTTTCCAAACTCCCGCTACCTCTGGACTATAATTCTTTTATTTTGTTCATTCTGCCATTTAACATTTATTGAGAAATTCCTATGCTCTAGGCACTGTTCTATTATCTGAGGATACGGCAGTGAACAAAGTGAAGTTTCTGTAGCTTGGGAGCTTACATTCTAGTGGAGAAAGGGAAATGATACATTAAGAAGTAAATATAGACAGCCTACAAAATACCCATCAGTTCTCCTCAAAATTTTGAAATAAATTTTAAGTAAGTATACAATATGTCAAGTGCTGATAAATGCTATGAAGAAAAAACAGAGTCAGAGTGACGGGGTGCTATTTGAGATAGGGTGGTCAAGGAAGCCCTCTGCATTCAGTAGAGACCTCAGTGAGGGAAAGGAGTAAGGTGTGAGGATTTCTGGAGAAGAGGGAAGGAGGCGTGCAAAGGCAGCAACATGTTTAGTGTTTTGGAAGAATACTGAGATCTGCTTAACTATGTCTCCTTGTAGTCATTCCATCTGTCCTGTCCCTCTCTTCCTTCCTCCCTTTTTCTCCCTTCTTTCTCTCCCTCCCTTCCTCTCTTCTCTTTCTCCCTCCTTTTCTTCCTTCCCTTCTTTACTGAAACTGTGTGTTGGAAGGAGACTGTCTGGATATGGTCCTGAGACTGCTCATACGTAGCTATGAACCCTTAAGGCATAAGTCTTCTTGACCTCCATGGTGTTGTAGATAGACTGACAAAGATAATACAGGTTTGAAGAGCTCAGAGAATGTCTGTTGACCAAAATTTCAGTCTTCTCACGTATTTCAAACGCTTTTTCTTTTTATAAAAAAGTTCTGTTTCTTGATAAATAAAAATGTCAAGGGCCAGCCTCAGTGGCCTGGTGCTTAAGTTGGGTATGCTCTGCTTCAGTGGCCCGGATTCAGTTCCTCTGTGTGGACCTACACCACTCATCTGTCAGTGGTTATGCTGCAGTGGTGGCTCACATACAAAAAGAGGAAGATGGGCAGCAGATGTTAGCTCGGGGCGAATCTTCCTCAGCAGAAAAAACAAGTCAAAATTCTTTTGTGGGGGACTGGCCCAGTGGCGCAGCGGTTAATTTCGCATGTTCCACTTCGTGGCGGCCCAGGGTTCACTGGTTTGGATCCCGGGTGTGGACATGGCACCGCTTGGCAAAAGCCATGCTGTGGTAAGTGTCCCATATATAAAGTAGAGGAAGATGGGCATGGATGTTACCTCAGAGCCAGTCTTCAGCAAAAAGAGGAGGATTGGCAGTATTAGCTCAGGGCTAATCTTCCTCAAAAAAAAGTAAAATTCTTTTGTGGAGGGGCTGGCCAATGGCATAGTGGTTAAGTTCACATGCTCCTTCAGTGGCCTGGGGTTCCTGGGTTCAGATCCCTGACATGGACCTACACATCACATGCTCATCAAGCCATGCTGTGGCAGCATGCCACATACAGAATAGAGGAAGATTGGCACAGATGTTAGCTCAAAGACAATCTTCCTCAAGCAAAAAGGATTGGCCACAGATGTTAGCTCAGGGCCAATCTTCCTCACCAAAAAAAAAAAAAAAAAAATTGTGGAATCCCAAGACTTCCTTTCCTTTCTTTGCTAAGGCCACATTGTCAGTGGGAGTTCATTATGCCCAGATATTATCACTACATGTTAAAGATTCATCCTTCCATGAGATAGCATGAGCTCTCAGATTGGTCTCAAATCACTGCTCTACCCACAGGAGGTGGCACAACTTCACTGGCTCATGGTCTTGATTTCTCAAGCTCCAGATCCTCACCTGTCTTTAGGTGCCAAGGGCCATATGACAACTTTCCACCATTTAGGCAACTGAGAGCCGAAAGAGAGAAAGGCTTTCTGTACCTCACCTTGCCCTATACCCCGGTTTTTATTTCTAATCTGAGTTTTTGCCAGTTTCCCAAATGACTGACATCAAGAATAACCTCACTCATCAGGTGATTTTTGCCTCCTACTTTTTCTAGTTTTTTTTTTTTTTTTTTTTTGCCAGATCTTAACTCTTGGCCTTTAGATAGCAATGGTGTGAGACTGCCCATGAAAGGATCAGCCATGTATTTGAGAAACACCTAAGGAACTTCACCCATCTGAATTTCCCTTTCAAACAACTGGGGCCATCAAGACTAGGCAAAGAATGGAGATGGGCTGGTCCATGCCTATAAGGGCCAGGAGACAAAGAAGATCTGAAAGATTTAAGAGCACTCAAAAAAATGCTGCAATCTAAGGAGTCAGGCAGAGAGGCAAAAATCTCACAATGAGATTATAATCAGAGACAAGAAGATGGAACTAGCTGGCTTGGAAGAGAGAAGAGGCAGAGTCTAGATTTGCTCTGTCCAACATGGTAGCCACTAGGCATATAGGACTCTTGAGCACTTAAAATGTGGCCAGCCCAAATTGAGATGCACTGTGTTTACATCTATTCTACACTAGATTTCAGTGCATATTCAGTGTATATAAACTTGGAACAGAAAAAGAATATAAAATATCTCATTAATAATTTTTATATTAATTATGTTCGATCAAATACAATTTATAATGATTCTGTTTATATTGATTACATTGACTGTTGAAAATAATATTTTGTATCTATTTGAGTAAGTAAACTATATTATTAAAATTAATTTCACATATCTCTTTTACTTTTCTTAATGTGACTACTAGAAAATTTTTAAATGCATAGGTGGCTCCCATTATTGGGCAGTGATAGTCCTGACTGTAGGCCCTAGACGGATCTCCTGAGGCGAGGAAACAAAGCAGCGGGACCCTTTCATAGGGAACCTGAACCCTTGCCCTCAATAAAGAGGCAAAGGTTAAGAGCAACACCCCTCTCAGTCTTCCTCCTCCCAGAAGGAGCTCAGATGGAGTCTCTCTACCCAGTTTGCTTGGTGGAGGACCCTAACAAGTTTGGGAGGATTCTTAAGGTGGGGAGCAAATTCTCATGCGGCCGTACCCTCTACTCACAGTCAGCCTGGAACTAGCTCCATCGTTGACCCCAATACACGCCAGTACCCACCCTAGGTTACTTGATGGGTGATTAGGTTCAGTTGCACATAATAGATAAAGCCCAAAATAACAAAAGCATAAGCAAGACATAACTTTATTTGTCTCTTAAGAAAAAAAAATTGAGAGAAATAAACTCCTGTTTACACACTGTTTTTTTGGACTTCATCTATTATACGCGACTGAACTTAGCAAGAAAGGTTGCATTCATTTCTATCAGTCATCTTGGCCCAGGAGACAATGAGCTAATGAAGGCAGAACAGCCAGATAGAAGGAATCCAGGTCCTGGATGACAATGGAGCTATCATTTGTTTATTGTCTCACTGTTCAAGCAAGCTATTAGAATTCCACGTTCTAGGCAGAAGAAAGGTGAAAAGGGAGGGATTAAGATCTTTTCTTTCCTTTTAAGGAGACTCCCCAGAAGTATCATACAACACTTCTACTTGCATTTCATTGGCCAGAACTTGGTCACATGGTACACTTAGCTTCAAGAGAGGATGGGAAATGCCTTTTAGATAGGTGAATTGCTGCCTTGAATAAAACAAGGTTCTGCCACTAAGAAGAAAGAGGAAAATGAATGCTGGCATAAGCAACACATATGTACCCCTTGAGTACATGCTGATGACCTGCATCGCTCTAAAAGGACCCACAGTTTGGTTCTGCAGCTTCCAGCATGGGCATGTAGACAAAAGATAAGCCACAGAGCGTTGACCCTCCAAGGATCTCCCCCTGGACCTCATACAAATGGAGGGAGCATAGAGTAAATCAAGTTTGTGTACAGGGGCAGGTTGAAGACCATCCCTAAGGCAATCCTGCCTCGATGGCAATTGGGTGATTAGGAGTATATAGTGGTCCCTCATGTCCCACATTTGACCTCAGCACAGGTGTCCCAATCTGTGACTTTATTAATTCATGTAACCACATTGCGAGAAAGGCAGGGGCAGCTGGCCTCAGGGACAACTGGAATCAGATTCGAGAATGCCACTTTCTCTCTGCATCATCTGCATCTTTGCTTCCTGTTGCAGAATGGCTTCTGCTGCTCAGCTGGAATTTGTCTGCCAAATCAGCCTCGGAGCCTCACATCTGCCACTAGAAAGAAGCAGCACCTTCCCCCCTCTCTCTGGCTGGAAATTTTAAAATGCCAGGGGAGGGCTCTGATTGGTCCAGCATGCATCACAGTCCTTTCTAGTCAGCAGGGGTAGAGTCAGGTGAAGGAGGAGGAGCAGTCCATCTGTGGAGGGACAAAATAATGCCCATTACCGCCAATAGTGGGCGTTAGCTTTGTAGAAACCTTTGCTAAAATGAGAGGTGAAAACGATATAACCAGAAAAAGCATTTTCCCTTTGTTGTGAATTTTCCACCCCAACTTGATGTTTGCCTTTTAGTTTTAGCTATTCAATAAACACTGCAAAGCACCCACTTTGTACTAGACGCCTGTGCTTTTCAGTATCCTTTCTTCAGTCATGGTAACAGTTGATTCTGTTACGGCTTTCACTAAATCCATTTCAGTCCTAAGGATATACTTCAGCCTCTTGATGGGATTTAGATATTTCCCAAGTCTTCTCAGTTATACCTACTCTAACCACTTCTCCCCGTAAGGCCCTCACCCAGATGGCTACTGTCAATTAGTGAGGGCTCTTTACTTGTAAATAACAGAAGCCTGCTCAGATCAGTTTAGGCAAAAAGGAAGACAGAACCCATGGGTCCAAGATACAGGCCTTGGGAGGGATTGAAATCTGGAAATGGAGAGCCAAGGCAGCCGTTTTCTTATGTGTATTTTGTCTCTCTCTCTCTTTGGGGCTACACTAATGTTCCCTGCGTTATTCTGCTTTTTCTGTGCTCATGGGAAGATATCTGCGCCACCCCACCAACATTCCAAAATGTGTATGTTCTCTTAGATCAAGTACGCAGACTCCCAAGTACTTGTCCCATCCCCAGATTCTTGAGGAACTGACCCACTTGAGTCAGGGGTCTTCCCCTACTCCAGTCAGCTGTGGTCAGGGGAATAGGGGTCCCAAATGATCAACATAACCCTTGTCCCAGCTCTGTGCATGGATGTAAGTGTAGGTGAGTTCTCAGAGAATGCACGTCATGGGCCTATGCTGTTGGAATCTTCCTGAGAACTTCCAGTAACAGATCCTCAAATATGAAGACAGGGGTACTGAACACCAAGGACTACCCTGTCCATTTCTTGCCTGGCTACTTGGCAACAGCTGGTAGTTGGCAAACAACTAATAAGTGACCTTGAACAGCCCATTCTTTGATCAACATAATGGTTTGTTTAGGTCTCACAGAGAGTAGAGGCCTCTGGCACCCCAGGTCCAGCGGGGATAGCAGCAGAAAACAACTTGTTCACAAGACCATCAAGAATTTTTTTCTTTTTTTATTCTCATTGCAGTAACATAGGTTTATAACATTACATAAATTTCACGTGTACGTTATTATATTTCGATTTCTGTGTAGATTATATCATGTTCACCACCCAAAGACTAATTATAATCTATTACCACACATGTGTGCCTGATCAGCCCCTTTGCCCTCCTCCCTCCCCACTTCCCCTCTGGTAACCACCAACCCAAACTCTGTTTCTATGTGTTTGTTTGTCATTGTTTTTATCTTCTACTTATGAGTGAGATCATACAGTGTTTGACTTTCTCACTCCGACTTATTTCACTGAACATACTACCCTCAAAGTCCATCCAAGTTGTCACAAATGGCACAAGTTCATCATTTCTTATGGCTGAGTAGTATTCCATTGTGTATATATATCGCGTCTTTTCTTTCTTTTTTTTTTTTTTGAGGAAGATCAGCCCTGAGCTAACCACCGCCAATCCTCCTATTTTTGCTGAGGAAGACCGACCCTGAGCTAACATCTGTGCCCATCTTCCTCTACTTTATATGTGGGACGCCTACCACAGCATGGCTTGCCAAGCGGTGCCATGTCCACACCCGGGATCCGAACTGGCGAACCCAAGGCTGCCAAAGCGGAACAGGCGAACTTAACCACTGCGCCAGTGGGCCAGCCCCTGTGTCGCATCTTTCTTATCTATTCATCCCTTGATGGGCACCTAGGTTGCTTCCAAGTCTTGGCTACTGTGAATAATGCTGTGATGAACATAGGGATGCATGTATCTTTATGCATTTGTGTTTCCCTGTTCTTTGGATAAATACCCAGCAGTGGACTAGCTGAATCGTATGGTAGTTCTAGTCTTAATTTTTTGAGGAGACCATCAAGATTTTTAATCCCAGAGTGTTGTCCTTAAAGTGAATTCTCAAGTGGATTGCCTTACATCACTTGATTTATGGACATGTGATGTTATAACAAGAAGAGACATATGTGAAAAAAAGCTAGATTTTTATCTCATGCTACAATTTTCCCCTCAGTGACCCTTACACTTCCATGGTTTTTACTGTCATCTTTATAGAAAAGACTCATAAATCTATACTATAGCCCTCTTCTCTACACTCAGCTCTAGATATATATTTCCAACTGCACTGGATATTGCTATAAGTACTCCAAATTCATTATGACCAAAACAAAACTATCTTTCCCCACCAATTTTCTCTTACCACATTACCAAACAAGTACGCAGTGGCATTTCCTTCTAACTACCACCAAGCTAGAAGCCTCCCTGCATCCTCTCCATCTGTCCCCTTTCTCCAACCCTAGAAATGCCCACTTGGGTTAAGCACTCTTGTGTCTTGTCTGGACAATTGCAGTGGCCTCCTCACTAACTTCCTTACTTTTTCTTTCTCTGTCCTCCAGTCCATTTTCCATGCTAGAATCAGATTATCTCATTAAAAACATAAACCCAATGTTGCTCCCTTCCATAAAAACCTCCAGATTGGGGCCAGCCCGGGGTTCGCAGGTTCAGATCCCGGGTGCGGACATGGCACCGCTTGGCAAAAAGCCGTGATGTGGTAGGTGTCCCACATATAAAGCAGAGGAAGATAGGCACAGATGTTAGCTCAGGGCCAGCCTTTCTCAGCAAAAAGAGTAGGATTGGCGGTGGTTAGCTCAGGGCTGATCGTCCTCAAAACAAAAACAAAAACAAAAACCCTCCAGACCACCTACAGAGCAAAACCAAAGATTCTTAGCAATCAAGGCTCTTGAAATTTTCTAGCTTTTGCTTGTCTAACTTCATCTCCCATTATGTGCCAGGCAGTACACCTCAGCTCCTCCTTACGCCCTATTAATGTCAATTTCTCACGCTTCCCGAAATAAGTATTTTCCAACCTAGATGCCAGAATATATATTCTAGGGCAATGAACTCAAATGTAATGTGCCATAATGGAGCTATGCACAAGTGCTAAGGGAGTCCAGAGGAGGAGCAACCATCAGCCTGCGGGTTCAGGGAAGAAGTAATTCTGAGCCCTGAGTAGGAATTGCCAGGAGGAGTCAAAGGGAGGAGGATCAACAGATACAAAGGCTAGGAGATGGAAAGAGCACAGGTCCGGCTTTCAGAGTGTTTAGCATCTCAGTGTGGTAGAGCAGGCTGTGTGTGGTAGGGGAGGGAGGCAAGAGACTGGTAGTTGTTTCAGCCCAGCTAAACTTTACAGGAGGCAGTGGAGCATATTAGAGGAGTGGCTTCAAGAGATTTGCAGGACAAAGAGATCCTTCTGGAGTACAGAGAGAACTTAAGAAAATGCAAGGCTTTGTCAGTAATTCAGGAAAGAAATGCTCTGGGTGAGAACTAGGACAATGAAGGTCATGCTCCTGGGTTGGAGGGGAGAGCGAGGGCTCCCAGATAATCAATGAACTGGAGTTGATAAAAAAGGCGGGGGGTTGGGGGGGTGCGGGTGTTCATGCATGGGGAAGGGTGTCAAAGAGGAATCTGTCTTCCTATAAGTAAAATAAGAGTATAATGTAATGCCTACTTCATTAGATAAAATGTGTAGAGTTTCTAGTTTTGTTCCTGGTGCATGGCAGGTTTTCAAGAGAGTTTAAAGTTTACAAACCATTTTCAATAGATTGCAAGATACAATCCTCAGAAGTGTGGGATACAAGGGTAGATAGCTTACAGATGTGAAAGTTGAGGTCCAGGGGTTCCAGCTCCCCAAGTCAGTGGGAGGTGGCATTGAGATTCCAGATGAGGCCTGACCCAAGACCTCCATGCCTTCCAAGACAGTGGGAAGCCAACTGGAAATTCCGGTTATTGAAATTCTTTTAAGCAGGGCATCTAGAACTTGCCTTCCCAGAAGGATTCCAAGAAATGAAAGAAGGGTTCAGTATAACGCTAATCACAATGATAATGGTGCTACTTAAAAGAAGCTTCCCTGTGCCACTCCTGAAAGGGTGATTGGCTGACTCAGGAATTCAGTCTGTAGATAACCTGGTGGTGAGGAGGGAGGGAGGGCCTTCGAGTTTTCATGAAAAACCATTAACTTCAGCTAATAGCATTGACAATGGAGGCGCCTGGTGATTGCGGGCACTTAAATTGTAAATGGAAAACAGGAGGGCACCTTGGCTGTCTCCATTGTTATATGCTAATGAAGTAGCTCCACTCAAACAAAGGCGGCCAGGAGATTAGTGGAGGGTGTGGCCTGGTCCCACGCTGGGTAAGAAGTCTGTGTGAAATGCTAGCAGTCCTGCGCCCAGAATTAAGATGTCTTCCTCTGCCCTACTTGGCAATGGGACCTGGAACAAGACCCTGCACTTCTCTGGACCGCCGTGTTTTAGTAAAATGTATACAATCAAATCTACGGGTGGCTGCTGCATACAGTCCAACCTGGCAACCAGATTGTTGATCATCTTTTTTCCTACTCAAACCAAAAAGAACTGAAAATAATTCCTTGAAGTTTCTTATGGGCACTGCAATCTATTTAGAGGCTTTTCCTGCTTTTATTCCATATGCATGTTGCATGTCTTTCCTAAGCACCCATGTGCATGGAATCTGCGGTGTTCCTTGATGCGGTCCCTGTCCTCAAGGGCTCACGTTTGGATAGGAGATAGGACATGTGGGCAGACAGGAGGCAGAATGTGAGCAGAGTGGGACAGGCAGAAAAATAACTAAACAATATGGCAGAATGGGACACCAGTCACACAGATCTCATAGCAAGAGCTGTACAGAGGTGGGAACAAAGTGCTAAGGGCACCAGTGACCTTGATCTGGGAGGCTTCACAATGATGTGGTCTGTGAGCAGTAGAGGCCCCACCCCCCACTCCTGGCAGGTGACTACAGTTAATAGAGGACTTTATAAAATACTGATTCCCCCACCCATCCCACAGACTCAGATTTTGTAAGTCTAGGGTGGGGCCTGGGAAAGAGAAAGCAAACCGCCCTGTGCATCTGTTGATCAGCCAGGTTTGCAGCCCATTGGTGGAGCCCATTGGTGCAGTGGGACAGGCCCAAATAGCATGGTATTACAGTAAGAGTGGTGTGATGGAGGGATTAGTGCTCTGCATAGGAGGTTGTGTATAAACTGAGAGGTTCCCAGTGGAAGAGAAGGTGGGAGGGCCAGGTCATGGAAACGTGGGTGCAGAGGTCGAGACTGAAGCAAGCCATGTCCTGCTCAAGGAGCTGAGAGTAGCTCCTAGTTGGTGGAGAACATGGGGAGAAGGGTGGGACATGAGACTGAGAGGAGGAAGTTGGGGACAGATTGTAAAGGGCTAGCCTTGAATATGGTGCTAAGGAGTCTGGCCTTGATTGCTGAGATCTTGGAGAACCAGTGAGGTTATTTTCATGCACACAATACCTTGATAAAATACTGTAAGGTCTTGTAGCCATTGTAGGGTTTCTGGTAGTTCTTCCTCCTCTCTATTGGATAAATTCATGAATAGTTAAGAATGCAAGTGATTCTAAGTCAATCAGCAAGTTTAGAGCAGAATATGAAGAAACCTGTCAAAATCATCTCTCACTTGGACTACTGAAAAAGCTTTTGGTAACTGGACTCCTTGTTTTAGTCTTTCCCTTGTCAGATTTGTCCTCCTTTCTGCTCCTGAGATATTTCTAAAAATGCTTGTCACATCCTTGCTTAAAACCCTTCAGTGGCTTCCTGTGGTCTCCACACAATGAAGTTTCGACTTAGCCTGGTATTCATAATCTAGCGTCTTCTTAGTTATAGTAGTTAGGATTTTTTTTTTTGTTGGTTTGTATAAGCTAACCTAAATTAATTTAAGCAAGAAAAAAAAAAGAGATTTATTATTAAGGAGAGGAGTGTCTCATGAACCCAGGGGTGGAACGAGGCAATCTTAGGATGGGACAGGAATCTGGGGTGCACTGGAAGGTTGGGGAAGCTTTCTGCCTTTCCCCTCTGCCTCAGTGTCTTTCTCCATCTCTTTCTGCTGAGCAGTCTGGTTGGCTCTGGGATTGGTGCAAGGGAAAGGCGTGCATGCCAGACACTCAAGAGAAGTGATAATCTCTGGACTAACAAACTTGGCTTCAGAAAGTTCTACTCTATAATTGTGTCTCTATGTCTCTGGGTTTTTTTATTTTCCCTTAATTAAAAAAGTGTTTTTGATGGAAATGTAATACATTCTCATTGTAAAAAATAAACAATATGGAAGTACATACAAGAAAGTTGAGTTATTTTTCATATACCTCCCGCTCCCTGCCCCCAGAGGTAACTACTGTTGGGTGCCAAGATTCTAGCCAATCTTCTGTACATTTATATGCTTATATATTTGCACTAAAAATATCTAATTTTTGGTTTTCCTAAATGTAATTGTACCATCTGTGTTTTAACCCAGCTTCTTTTTTTCACTTAATATGTTTTGTGGCTTTTTCTTGTTCACTATTTTCCTAAATTTCTAATACATTTAAATTCTTTTGGAAATGTCCAATCTTGTCTCTGTGAACAAATAAATTTAAAAATGTGTGCTTCTATACTTGATTCAGGAAAGAGCATCAGGGCGTCTCTACCTGGAGGTGCAAACTCATTCATAGTTAGCACCCAGAGAGAGATGGCAGAGGGAACACAGTGCCATATCCTTGGGAGAATTATAAATTTTGGTCAATCCTTACCCAGCATTTCTTCTCAAGTTACTTAATGTTTATATATCAGTTGGTTAATTTCTCAGCTGACACTTCAGGGTCCTGGGATGTATGCTAATTATGAAGTATATAAAAGCTGAGAGGCGCTGGCCTGGTGGTATAGCAGTTAAATTCACATGCTCCACTTTGGCAGCCTGGTGTTTGCCGGCTCGCATTCTGGGCACAGACCCACACACTGCTCATCAAGCCATGCTGTGGCGGGCGTCCCACATATAAAGTGGAGGAAGATGGGCACGAATGTTAGCTCAGGGCCAGTCTTCCTCAGCAAAAAGAGGAGGATTGGAAAAAAGAGGAGGATTGGCAATGGATGTTAACTCAGGGCTAATCTTCCTCAAAAAAATAAAGAAAGAATTAAAAAAGAAAAAGATAAGTCTTGTAGGAAACCTGGCTCCTTCATAGAGTGGCAGTATTTTAGCCTATAGAGTGGCAGTATTGTCAGTTCTGTAGGTCTAGAGATTTGATATATTTATGCCAACCTAACTCACAGAAGACTTGCATAAATTAAAATGCCAGTTTATTAAATTTTAGCTACTTTTATACTTCTCACTTAAATACAAATGGAATAATGTTGGCTTCCCATTGCCTATAGATCCCATAGGATTAGGTCAAAGTCCTTTGCCTGGTATTCAAGGCCTTTACAATTTGGCTTCAAACCAACTTTCCAGTTGGTTCTCATATGTCATGCGTGTACTTCATATATGCTATTCTCTCTGTCTGGAATGTCCCTTCTGACTGTTTATCAGGCAAAGTCTTTATTTTACTTGGAGTTCCGGATCAAGTATTACCTCTCTCAAAGCCTTCTCTTATGAGCCCGGCCCCTACAGCAGGCCATATTAATTGCTCTCAATTCTGGGCCATTATGACCCTTAATTTATTAATTTATCATCATATACTGATGCCTGCCCCTCCCAGTGATCTCCTTGAGGACCAGAATGCTATTTCATCCATCAAGGTAACCCAGATTATACCACATTGACTAAACCTAAGAATCTCAATAAATGTTGAACTGAATTGAACTTATGCAATTATATTTTCTGCAATTATTTCCTTTTCTTTCCTGAGTTCTTATAAAAGTTAATTTTGAAAATGTCAGCCTGTCTCAGCTGTCTTTGGAGGAAAGGAGGAAAAGGGCACGTGTTCACACAGGGACTGAGAAAATCCCTGGAGGCCAGGGATGGTGACTGCTGTGGGAATACAAGTGAGGGACCCCACAGGGAAGGAAAAACACAGTGGGAAAAGCCAGACCAAATGACAGCTGTTTCTTTCCACCAAGAAATTTCCCTTTGAGATCTCCTCTTTCCTCAAATCCGGAGATTTCAGGATATTGTAAATGGAGGGCCAAGCTCCCTTGTGTCCTCTCTGTGTAGGGTCTCCTCTGTGTTTGTGTGCAGTGGGTGGAGATCAGCTTCCTGACCGTGACCTGTCTCTGGTGGAGTAAGAAGAATCAAGCCAAGAGGGTTGGTTCATGGTTGCCCGACATCCCACCACCCTCTTCCAGCTAATCAAAAGGTAGGTGTGATAATGTGGGCAAATGTAGTTAACAGATCTCAGGAGACAGGGAAATGGAGGTCTCTGGAGAAAGAAAAAGTAACCAGAGGTGTGAATCCAGCCTGACTGTGTTCTGGTGTCTCCTAATCTCATTCCCACAGTGTCTCAAACCATTCCTCTGCTTCTCAATCTCCCCGCCCTGACCCTGACTCCCAGGTCCCCTGCAAATCCTTTAGATGTGCTCCTGATAGGGAGCTGGGAGCTGACTGTGGAAGAGAGCCATAGACCAGGAGCCTCCAGCCTTCCCTTATGATCTGCATGGTGTTTACCAAGTCTTCAGCCTTGAAGTCATTTGTGGTGCTCTGCCTTACTGAAGAAAAATGGATTTTGCCTGAATTCTTCATTCCTGTTTAAATATTTAGTTTAATCAGCACAGGCCCAAGTGCCTTTTCCATTTCCCCTGGTGCCTGGGAGCCATGCTGACACCAGCATCATAAATAATGCATCTGATTCCAGCAACATGCCACTGGCTGGGAGTCACTCCATCCCTCAAGTCTCGAGGCCTGCCCTCTCCTCTGGCTTCTTTGGGAGAAGCTGGACTAGGACAAAGAAATCTGCCTTGCACCTCGAAGGCCTTGCCTCAAAGGCCTTGCTACTTCTGGAGGGAGTTGTTGTGACAGGCAAGCAGTCCTCACTCTAGCCCTGACCTGAGGGGTTTTGCAGGAGTGCAAGAGGGTGTGTTGATGGGGAGAGTAAGAGGCTGGGAAGAGGTAGAAACACCACGGCCACAGAGTGTTCTGACTCTGCCTTCAAGGTGACTCAGACCTGATGGAGGGACTTCAGGCCACCTAGAAAAGGTCTGACCTAGGCTCTATGTGAGTGTGGAGCAGAGGACAAGGACGCCAGATATAAATGCAGCCAAATATAAGGGCAGAGGAAGAAGGAGACTCCATGACATGCTGGAACCTTCTCTCTTCCCTCCACCTTCAGAATTCTGGCTCCTAACTTGGGCCCTGCTCTCTATTCCAAGAACACGGTCCAGATTTCACCCCATTATACCAGAAACCTAAGGGGAAAGTCATAGTTTCCAGGGGATGGACACTTTGTCTCCTCTTACAGAAAGGAACCAATGACGGGATTTGACTAGACAGGACTTGAGTGTCCTTTGCCAAAACCTCAAAAAGGGTCAACCGCCTCCGGGTGCCCTGTCTTTGGAGCCAGCTTCTCAGCACTCTGATCTGTGCAATTAAATGGGAAACATTGCGTTCGTTGCCACTAATGATAGGATCCTGGCCTGGCTTTGTAAAAGAAGCTCCTTGGGGCAGCTCTGTAATACTCATGCTTTTTTCCTCTAAAACTTTACAGAGATAAAAGAAGACGTAAACAACGATTTATTTATCCAAGAGTTCAAAGTTGGGCTTGGAGCCCTCCAACATTTGCTGTCCTTTTTGAAATCAAGAGTGCAAATAAACTTTCTTCTTTTAGAAAGGGCGGCTGCTACAAACCTACAGATAAAGATAAAAGGAGCTGATGAAAGGAGAAAATTTTAGTCTCCATACTTCAGTCTGAGGGGCTTCATGAGCCCCTCACCCGCTCATCTACACCATAAAATATCTAAGGCCAGAACCCTATCAATTCCTTTCAAGCTGCCTAGGACCTGGACAGCCAGGAACCACCAAAGGAAAGATGACAGAAAAGTTGGTCTCTGATGACCAGCACCTTGCCAAATCCAGTAGTCAGTCTGTCACTCTGGTTTGTCACAGTTGGAGCTCTCTCTTTTTGACCTGGTTTCTAGAACATGTACTCCTCCGGCTTTTCTCCCTCATTGCTCTCTCAGTCCCCCGTTGTGGCCCTGCTCTCCTTGAGCACTACATGTGTGGTTCTCAATCTTGGCTACACATTACAATCACCTATGGGTTTTTTTATTTTCTTTTTTCTGAAAATCAGGGTGCGCTCCAAACTAATTAAACCAGAATCTCTGGGGATGGGACTCAGGCCGTGTAATAGCAGTTCCCCTGGTACAGCCAGGGTGCAGAACCAACCTCTGCTCTCAATGCTGGCTTGCCCCAGGGCTCAGGCTTCTGCCCTCCTCTCCGTCTACACTCTCTCCAAGGTGATCTGACCAGTCCCCAGCTTCATGGACTGTCTACACAGTGGTGACTCCCAGATTTGTATTTTTAGCCCGGGCCTCTGTGCTGAGCTCCAGAGCCCAGATCTGGTTGTCTATTTAACCCCAAACAGATACCTACAAGCATCTGGAAGTACTACTGTCCGTTGATTTTGCCTTCTCGTCTCCTACATCCAATCCTTCAGCAAGAGCTGTTGGCTTTACCTTAAAAATACATCTCCATTGGCCATGGCAGCTACTGTTCTATTCCAAACCTTTGTTCCCTCTCTCTTCCTTGCACTATGTCAGCCATCTAACTAGTCTCCCTGTTTCCATTCCCCACAGTCTATGCTCTGCACAGCAGCCCAAGGGATTGTTGTCGTGTTGTTGTTTTTGAACTTTCAGAAGGTTTTATTTCAGGCCATGATGTTACACGCGGCATCACTTACAACCAAAAAACTTTAAGATAAAAAAATGCATGATGCAGTGTATAAGGAAGCTGAACTAAAACGATGTACATCTGAAATTTTTTAAAAACTGCAGTAAGCGACTCATCCACATGGAATTCACTGGTTTAACCATGTGCCCTATTACCAACATGCACTTCACCTGAAAGAAAGGTGAATGGCCCTCTGGAAAGCTGTCACAGTACTGGAGTGAGGGGGAACAACAGCCTACATGACTAGGTGTTGTCCTATATGATTTGGTATAGGATTTTAAAAAGTGGCCAATATGTGTTGCCATTTTTCCCATGGCCATTATACACAGTTCTCAGAACCACAGATGGGGTTGGAAGTGGGCTCTTTCACTATTAAACCAAATGAAACACAGGAGGAATTTTGGTTTTCTGTCACCATAAACCTTGGTTTGGTGAGTTTTGAATTCCTAGTGACCAAAGGAGGTTTGATGCCACCTGAGAACACAATCATGCTGTTTTGTATTGGAAGTCAAGACAGCCTCTTGCTATTTTGTGTTCTTCATGTTCCAAGTCATCTTTTAAAAACACAAATCAGATCCCGATCACTCCTGTGTTTAAAACCTTCCAAAGGGGCAAACCCCAGTTCCCTCGTGGTTAAGGTCAGTGAGCTCTGCTTTGGTAGCCCGGGGTTCAGTTCAGGATCGTGATCTGGATCTACATGATCCAGATCCAGACATGGATCTACACCACTTGGTTATCAGTGGCCATGCTGTGATGGTGGCTCACATACAAAATAGAGGAAGATTGGCAACAGATATTAGCTCATTGGTGAATCTTCCTCAGCAAAAAACAAAAGCAAAAAACCTTCCAAAGGAGCCAGCCCTGACGGTCTAGTGGTTAAAAGTTTGGTGCTCTCACTGCTTTGGCAGCCCAGGGTTCACTTCCTGGTCACGGAACTATACCACTCATCTATCAGTAGCCATGCTGTGGTGGCAGCTCACTAGAAGAACTAGAAAGAATTACAACTAGGATATACAACCATGAACTGGGGCTTTGGGGAGGATTAAAAAAAAAATGAAAAAGAAAAACCTTCCAACGGTTTCCCATTATACTTAGAATAAAATCCAAGCTCTCTGTGATGGCCTACCAGGTCCTACGTTGTCCAGACCCAGCCCACCTCCCTGACCTCATCTCCTACCCACACTGGCCTTCCTAAGTCATGATCAGGTCAACCTGAGTCTTGATTTGGGGAATCTCTACTTGCTGTTCCATTTTCCTGGAATGTTGTTCCCCAGATATCCCAGTGGCTCACTCCATCCCATCACTGAGGTCTCTTTTCAGTTCTTACCACCTTAAAGAAGACTTCTCTGACTACTATTGTCACTTTCTGTTTCCTTATCCTGAATTACTTTCTCTAGTACATTCATCATTCTATACTAGCATATCTATTGATTTATTTACTTGCTCACAGTCTGTCTTCCCTACTAGAATACAAGACCCAGGGGAACAGGTACTTTGTCTATCTTGTTCACTGCTGTATCCTCAGTGCCTTCATGGTGTTTAAAGCTTATTTGTTGAATGAAAAGGGCATTTTTATAAACAAGCCTTATATTCTTGGTACCCCCTACCCGACTCCACCATAGAAGCATGGATTGGGATCTGAGGAGCCAGGGTGCTTCCTGATGAAGGAATCCAATTAAGGGGTTAATTGGTGCATCACCATGTTGGTAATCTACTGCTGCTGGGTGGGAATGTGTGATATCCTTTAGGTGTGCTGGTGAAGGAAAAAATGTTAGGATGCTTCCACTGGTCCTTATCAAAGGGGCATGGCATCCGGGTCTTCTTTTCTCTTAGCACCAAGCCAACCATGTCAGCTAGAAGGAGAGACAAACCAAGATGAGATAAATTGAACTCTGTCTCAAGATTTTGAGCAAGACTTAGATGGAGTGGTGTTGGGCCTTCTCTCTGTATCTCTCTTTTATTGTCTTATTCTGTTTCTATGTCCCTTAGTCTCTGCATATAGTGCTCACTGTTTTCTGGCTGAATCTGTTTACTTAAAATTGAGTGGTGGATACCATCTGTATTCAATTCCTAGGGCTGCCGTACACAACAAATTACCACAAATCGAGTGGCTTCAAACAACAGAAATTTAATCTCTCACAGTTCTGAAGGCCTGAAGCCAGAAACCTAGGTATTGGCAGGGTCGTTTCCTTCTGGGGGCTCTGACAGAGAATCCATGCTTCCCCCCCAGGATCTGGTGGTTGCTGGCAATCTTTGGCTTATGGCTGCATAACTCCAATCTCTGCCTCCACCTTCACATGGCCGTCTCTTCACTCTGTCTCCTATGAGTACATTTGTCATTAGCTTTAGGGCCCACCCTAATCAAAGATGATCTCATCTCCAGATCCTTAATCTCATCTGCAAAAACCCTTTTTCTAAATAAGGTCGCATTCACAGGTTCCAGTTGGGCATATCTTTTGGGGGACCACCATTTAACTCCCTACACCCTCTTAGAGGCAAAAGAGTGAGGTAGGAAATAGGCAAATTTGGTTTTTTAGGCTGTATCCTTTCCCTTCTCTTGTTCATCTTCCCTCCCCCACCGCACCCTGGTTGATTTTCTCGAGCTGGGAGCAGACCTCTCTGAGAATTTTGCTCCCTGGCCCTTGGGATATTGTCAGCCCTGGGCATTCCCACTTGTCTTCACCATCTGTCTTGGTCAGTGACTTGTGTGGCTCTCTGCCCATGCCCTGCCTGTTTGCACATTTGGACCTGGACTCTGATCTCCTGAACTCAGACCTGTTAAACCTGTTTTTGCCCAAGCAGAAGGACTCAGAGAACCTGCTTCTTTCCCTGGGGCCAGGGTTTGGCATAGTTCTCATACAAGACAGGCTGGGCTCTGTGCTCATGGTAATATAGAAGAGGGTATTTCCAGCCTAGAGCTCTCTCCTAAACTCCAGGCCTGTTCATCCACCTCTTTCCCAAAGAGGAAATATCTACCTGGAGTTTCCAAAGGTACCTCGAACAGGTTCTAACACTGAACCTGTCAATTGTCGCTCCTCCCCCAACTTGCCTCCCCTCCTGTATTCTCCTCTTACTGAATCGCACCTCTCTCCACCCAGTTACTCGTAACTTGGTACTACCCTTTCACTGCATGCCTCCCCAAAGTCACCAGATCATGTAGCGCCTACCTCCTAAATCTGTCTCAAATCCATTTACTTCTCTCACATCCCACTGCCTCTACCCTAGGTCAAGCCATCATCTCCTCTCACCAATCTTCCAACTGATCTGCTGGCCTGGACTCTCTGCCCTCTCCAGTCACTCTCTTTGCTGCAGCCTGAGTCATTCCTATAAACACTCCCTATTCTATCTCTTCAAGACTTCCCATTGTCCCTTAGGATTCTTTTCCTGATCCCACATCCTGTACTGCCCAGCCATCTCTCATTCAAATCCATAGCACTCCATAGGCTAAAAAAGGGAAGCAGTAAGGTCGATCAGGTTAACCTTCTAGGGGCTCATCCCTGTCCCCACTGTGACTTTCAGTGCATTTTTCACTACCTGGAGACAATGTTGTCACTAGAAAAGGAACCTCCTTGTGGATGCAACCAAATGGCTGTGCTAGCTCCCCTTTGAGGGCATGAGGGAACCATGGAATCCTAAAACACACACTTCCAAAAACCAGGAGATTCCAGGATTGGCCCTAGGTTTCATGTTTTTAGCTCAGGGGACGGAGGGAAGGAGAAGCTCCATGAACTGGAGAAGTTACGAACTCCCTGCTCTGGTTTCCTTTGCCTTAGGGGCTCCCTTGCTTGATTCTTGCTGTTACATGCCCACCCTTCTCCCGGGATACATTCATCCTTTGTTAAAACCCATGACCTCCTTAAAATAGCTGAGACAATCTGGCCTTTTTCCAAAATAATTTTACTAAATAACAAAATAAGTTAATGAAAGAGAAAAAAAGAGAGAGAGAGAGAGAGAGGGCCGGCCCTGTGGCGCAGCATGTTTCACTGCTTGGCGGCCCAGGGTTCGCCAGTTCAGATGCCGAGTGCGGACATGGCACTGCTTGGCAAAAGTGCCATGCTGTGGTAGGTGTCCCATATATAAAGTAGAGGAAGATAGGCACGGATGTTAGCTCAGGGCCAGTCTTCCTCAGCAAAAAGAGGAGGATTGGCAGTAGTTAGCTCAGGGCTAATCTTCCTCAAAAAACAAAAAAAAAAAGAGAGAGAGAGAAACACAACAGAAAACACAAATATAGTCCCTTATCCGAAGCCCAGCAACTGGTTTCAGATTATATTCTAGACCTCCACCCTCCTTTTGTGAGTTCAATATCACAAAGCTCCCAGATTCTGTGGCCAGCCCCATCTTTTTTGTTTTTGCATGTATAAAAACTCCATCCTGGGGGCTGGCCTGGTGGTGTGGTGGTTGGGTTCGTCTGCTGCGCTTTGGTGGCCCAGGGTTTGCGGGTTCAGATCCCAGGTGCGAACCTACACACTGCCCATCAAGCCATGCTGTGGCAGTGTCCTATATACAAAATAGAGGAAGATTCACAGATGTTAGCTCAGCAACAATTTTCCTCATGCAAAAAGAGGAGGATTGGCAACAGATGTTAGCTCAGGACCAATCTTCCTCACCAAAAGAAAAGAAAAGAAAAGAAAAAAGAAAATTCCATCCTGAAGTTGAGACAAAACCCAACTCTCTATCTCATCTATAGCTCTCGTGCAGCATCCACTTCCCTTCAGCTAAATGGTGGGACACTGGTGAGACTGACACAGGGAACATCCTGAGCCTTTAGGCAATCCTTTACCACGGTTCTTTAATCACAACAGCCTTACCAGGAGCTATTACCCATTGGAGGACTGGATTGGCCCTGGGATTTCTGGCATCGTCTGTGAGACACTTCCTTAGTAATGAGGATGGCTGGAATAGAGAGAAGGGACTTAATAAATATGAAGCCCTTAACGTGTGCGAAACACTTGATATACTTATTAGCACAAGTCTTTGCTGTAGGTGTCAATCACTAGTCATATTTTGTAGAATTTGAGGCTCAGAGGGGTTAAGTAACTCGCTCAAGGTCTTAAAGCTGAATAGCCAAATTAGAGTGAAGTTTGGGCTGGTTGTTGACAATTCTGTGATCTGGACCACGCAGCATAGGAGGTAGAAGTGATTTTACTTTCTTTGAAGGTACAGGCTTTTCTACCCTCCCTTGTCTGGTTGGAGGGTTTCTTTCAATCTACAAACGTCTGCTGAACTCCCTTAGGTGCATACCTCTTTGGTGTTAGGAGGTACAAACATTTCATAGACAAAGCCCTTGCATTTAACGCTGCACCTGATTCCCTAACTATACTGAGCCCATCATTCATTGGCATTTATTCTTTCAGATATTGAGCACACTATGTAGATCACACCGGTTCAGGAGCTGGAGGCAGAAGAGGCTAACTACACAGAATCTAGAGGAACAAAGGGACCCAGGTTCTGCCACCACCATTGCCTCCTGCTCCTCCCTACCACGTCTGTGAGACCTTTCATGGGGGGCTTCTGGTTAAGGCTGTTCCTAAGGGGAGGAGGTGGGTATGGATGGAGGGCATTTTCTTGGCACCTTTGTCCATTTATTGTGGCACAGGCATCACAAATGCCTGGGAAGGTGTACAAAGATGGGAAATTGAGACAGGCAGCCAAGGAACTATCAGAAATACAGAAATATTTGAAATACAGAAATTGTTCATTTATTTAAAAATAACAGGAAAACTCCTTAAAGCTTATGATCCATTCCTTTGCAGTTTATGGTTACCAGGTGGCCTGTTCACTTGGTAAAAGGCTTCCTGGTTTAGACAATTCTAGCCCAGAGGAATGGGGCTGAATTACAATCCCAGTACTGCTGCCGGTTTACTGATGACTTCAGGTGAATTATTCAACCTATTTATGTGTCAGCTCAGAAATGGAGAGAGTGATGTCAGATGTATCACAATATGTTTTTGGTGGGATCTCCAGTAAAAGGATTATGATAAACAACAGCTATGCAGTGTGCATAACAGAACACTTTTGCGTTTTTCTCTGGGTCAAAAGAGCGAACTGACACAGGCTCACAATTTGACACATGGCATAAAACCCTTGAGAATCTGAAACTTTCTGGAGGTAAAAAAAAAAACCAAAACAGACACCTGTTATTTGCATAGTGCTCTATGCTGAATGGTTTACAAAGCATTTTCAGATATTATCACAACTGATCCTCACCCCACCTGTGAAGTGGAATTAGTGTCCTCATTTTATAGATGAGGAAACTTGGGTCACACAATCAAGGTAATTCAGGCAAAGGTGCTTTATTTCTTATTTTATTTTTTACTTTGCTTCAGCTATGTAGAAAATTATTTTTTTCACCTCAATAATTTGTGATAACAGACCATCACAAATGCCATCAGCAGACAAACAAAATACAATCTTCTTTTCTGGGTACACCTCCCATCCCTGCACAGACCCCAAACCCCAACATATAGCTGTAAATCAACAGAAACTCCAAACAACCCACAACAACAGTAAAGGATCATCTTCATGTTTATTATACGACGACGTCTGGGAGTAGTTTGGAATGGATCGGTTTCTGAAAAGAAAGTTGTTTGTATTCCTTTGGGGGATAGCCAGCGAAGATGCAACTCCATTAGGTTTTTTATTTCTGTGAGGGTCTGAAGACTCAGAAAACAAGGATTTTTTTGAGAATTAGCATGGGAAAATAATAACTATTGAAAAGCTTTAGGCACATAACCAAGTTAACCGTCCAGCAACCAACAGCAAGCTGATTGACACTATCTCCTGCTTTGGGGTGGGTGATGATGAACTGTAGGGCCCCGTTCTCCTATGGACAAAGGAACCCCCCTCCCCCTTCTCTCCGCAGGGCGGCACTGTATACAGGGCTCGTCTAGGGGCAAGGCCTCCAGGTGTAGGGGAGTGGGTTCTGTTCAGCCGTTTGGGGTGAACGCTGATAGACGTGCCAGCGCAGTTAGGATGGACTTGGAAGAGAGCCAGTTTTTCTAGTCTAGTCCCCAGCTGGGTCTCCGCCTGGGGAAGCTGGAAGCACCTGGGGCCCCTCTGGCCCCGCCGCATTAACATCACCACGAGGAAGGCGCCCTGCTGCATGCACTTATTTGCATCCAAGTGTTTCCACCGAGACACGCACTCACGTGCTCAAGGTCACACATACTGAGACTCCCCAGGGACAGAAGCAGGGAGAAAGACCTGTCTCGGGGTGGGCAGGTGTCGGGGTACGCTGGGAGGGGGGGTAGGGGCTCCGGAGAGGCTGAACCCTTGCCTCCACTCCAATTCTCTAATACCCCTGGTCCGCGTTTGCGAGCGCTGGCCTCCGCTTCGGCCAGGACCCTTGCCCTAGGATCCCCCACTTCTAGTAAAGCCCCCCAAAACGCCCCCTCCCCGGTTCCCCGCTAGCCCCGCAGCGCCCGGACGTCCCCGGGCCAACCCACTCAGCCTCGCGAGCCCGGCGCCGGGGGCGGGCACCCGCCCCCACCCCTCGCGTCCCCTCCCCTCCACTTCCCCCTCCCCTCGCGCCCTCCCTCCCCTCCCCCACGTGGCGCGGCGGCGGCGGCGGCGGCGGCGGCGGCCGAGGCTGAGGCGGCGGCGGCGGGCGGGGCTCGGCTCGGGCTCCGCGGGCGGGCGGGCGGACATGGCGGCCAACATGTACCGGGTCGGAGGTAGGAAGGCTCGGCCCGACCCGGCCCGTCTGGGAGGGGGCTCCGGGAGGGGGGCTCGGGGCGAGTGCACCCTAACCGCAGGGAGCCACGGGCGCCCGGGCTGAGGGCGCAGGGGGCGGGGGGCGCCGGGGCCCGCAGAGGGGGCTCCCCACCCCCCCCAACTCTGCACTCCTCCTCCCTCCTTCCCCCACCGTGGCCGCCAGGGGCCTGGGCCCACGCACACCCCCTCACCCGCCCAGTGATTTAGGGCCAGGCCTATACTTGGAGGTATGGATTATCAGACGCCCCCCTCCATGAAACCCCCATAGGGGTAGGGGCCGTTGAGCCCCCCCCAGTAGCGTGGTCTTTCCTGCGTGGCTTCTGGCCAGTGGGGGTTGGAGAGGATGGGGGACATCCCCCGACCCTGGACTCCTTCTCCCCTTCAGTGGGAGTGTGGGGTGGGGGTGGGGGCGATGGGGGCCCAGCCAGGGGCACAGCTGGACAGGCCTGTTTGCGGGGACAGGGCCCTGCCCCTCTCCTTCCTCGCTCCCCCTTCCGTTGCTTATCCAGCCCCCCGAGAATGGGGCTTAGTAGGGCCAGGGCTCGGCAGCCCGAGGTGGGGAGTTGAGCTCTGCCTGGACGTTTGCTCTGCTGTCTGCCTCCTTCCCAGCCTTCTGCAGAAGAGAGAAATAAGGTCAAACAAACTTTCTCCCTACTCACGACGCCCTCCTCCCTCTTTCCTGGTAAAATAATAATTCAGATAAGTGGCGTGTTTGTGTGTGAGACTTGCTCTTCCTTCTCTGCTCATTAGCTGAGCTTCTGATGGATGGTGGTGGGAATGGCCTGGCTAAATGAGGCCACTTTGCAGAAGAGAGACGGGAAAGAGCCACTAAGATAGACAATAACAATGCAGCCCAGCCTCTCAAATAAACGCACAGTGGGAAGTTTCCAGTGAGCCTATTAGAGGAGAGGAAAGGCTACACTAGAAGATTTTTATCCTTTTTGTTGAAAGCCTGCAGCGATTTCTTTATAACAAGACCCTAAATGGATCTGGATTAAATATGGTAAAAGAGTATTAAAAAGATTCTGATGTCACCTCCAGAGAGCTCTGTCTCTCAGAAAGTGACCCCTCCTCCCCCTTTTTTCCACTCATCTTCCTAGATAGAGCTGAGGAAAAGTTTGTCGGTGTGCTTCCTCTTACCTGCTCTGGTCACCTGATTTTTTTTTTTTTTTTTTTTCTTAAAGTTGGTGATTGAAATGTGCTTTGGGCTGCTAAGCCTTTCAAGATGCTGTGAGTTTGTCTTAGGTCAGTAGTTTTATGTGAGAAGCATACTCCAGGGCAAATTGGATTGGAGGGAGAAGATGTGGAAGCAGTTAAGAGTGTGAAAGGCACATGTTTAGTCAGCCCTGACTACTCAAGGAAGAGAAGAGGTGTCTTTTTTATTATTAAAGAAATGACATGTGTGGGACAAAAGTCTAGGAGAACTTGATAAAACATTAATTGAAATGAAAATGCCAGGAAAATAAGAATCTGTGAATAGTGGGCACATGAGAGAATATTTTAAGGTTGTATTACTAAGTTTGCTTTTACCGGAGAATGAATTACATGCTTCATTTTGAATGTGAATTGCCTAATATAGAAAGGCATGGATTGACAAATGTGAACTTTTTGTTGAAAAGATTAAGCTCTTTACTTCCTTTAATTGCAGATTATGTCTACTTTGAGAATTCCTCCAGCAACCCATACCTAATCAGAAGGATAGAAGAACTCAACAAGGTATACACTTAGTGTTCTTGATAAAAATATTAAAAAATATTTGTTTTCCATTGAAGGGTAATTGGGTACAGGGCATAAGAGTTGATATTACTTTCAGTCCCAGACTCTTTGAAAGAAGAGATTTCAGATGAGAGAGTTATGCAAGATTCTGAATATGCTTTTGCTTTTTATAATTACCTCTGATATTAAATCTTGTTGCTGAATATTTAACATCTGTAGATTTCTTCGTATTGCTTAGAGCTTCTCAGAGCAGGTTACTCCTGTAACTCAGTCTCTTTTTATATTTAGAGTCATAATTTTTATTTCTCCCTTTTTAGTGAATTAATTTTTTCCTCTTCTAGCTTTAGAAGGAGGAAGCTGGGAAATATAATATTAAAGGGAATTTGTAAAATTCTGGGCTAGAACAATAAGAATACAGTTTTAGTATAGTATAAAGTAGGCCCAAGTAAGTAAAACTCACATTAAAGTTTGTCCCTGATCACAGGTGTCCAGGACATCAGAAACATTGTGACCATTTGCGGTAGCTGAGTTTTTACAATGTGGGCGCTCAAAAAGGATTGCAAACAACATGGACCATAGATTTCTAATGATGCTCTGCTTTCCTCCAAATACTTTGATGGTTATTTGTGTAGCTTATGAGGATTCATAGGGTTAAAATATTTGGGGCTATCTAGCTAATACCTTTTCCCCCAAATACCTTCTGGAGACTGGTCCAGTTATAAGCCCCGGGAACCCAAGTCTGGCTGAGGGCATTCCTGACTTATAAGCCTTAAGATCTTGATTTGCTTCTGGGGATACTCCAGGGACCTTGCATTTTAAAAACTTCTGTAGTGTTTGAGACTACAACCCAATGAAGAGAATGGCCTCAGGATTATATCAGTCTGTGGGTGAGAACTCTTGGGATGTCATTCTGATCTGCTGCTCTTTTATGTTGTTGATGTAAGAGTTTAGGCAACTCTAAAGCCTATCAGTTTGTTTAGAAAGTTCATTGGGATTCAAAGAGAATTGTTGGCCTGTGAGGCCCCTATTCTCTGACTGCTCACTGTCCCTCTTTGACCTCTTGCTGTACTCTCTGCCTTTCTCATTGGCTCCAAGCACGGTAGACTCTTGACTGTTTCTCACATGCACTCACCTTAGGACCCTCTAGTTGTTTCTGGTCCCCCGTACCGTGCTCTTTTTTCCATATTATTTATCATCTTTCAATATACTTAATTATTGTGTTTATTTTCATTGTCTTGTTTTCCCTAACTAGAATGTAAGCTCTATGCGTAGTGATCTTTTCTGATCACTAATGTATCCCAAGTGCCTTAGAATAGTGGCTGGCATGTAGTTCAGGCATTTAGTAAATATTTTTGAATTAATGAATTTCTCAAATGTCTAATGTTAATACTTGTACATAGCTTTACTGTTTATGAAGTATTTTGACTCATTCATTGTATAGGTATTTCTGAGGACCTGCTACTTGCCAGACACTTTTAGATAGGCACTTTTAGGAATTCAGGGGTGAACAAAAATAGGTGCAGTAGTGGAGACAGACATCAGCCAAATAATCCCACAAGTAGAGGGAAAATTGCAGCTCTGCTGAATTTACAAACATCAGAGCATGGTTGCCCTGGAAGCGTATAATCTGGGGATTCACATTTGTTACCTCTTTTGAGCCTTTCATTAACCTTAACCTTTGAAGGTAAATGCATCATGGATTGTTGTCCTGAGGCACACAGTGGTTAAATGACTGTGTTACACATCCAGCTTGAACCTGAGTCATTTCACACTCCTTTATCGTTATATTACCATTCACTTCAAGAGTACCCCCCCCCCCCCCACCTTCCTCACCTTCTACCTGCCTCTCTGCCTTCAGCAAAGGGTCATTAATATAATAATGGTTCTTTGAGGGCTGGTGATGACTGAAGTGTGAGAGATGGGATTCTCTGTAATTTCAGGGAATGGTATTATGAATGGATGGAGTACTGGTAAATAAGAACTGAGATTGGCCAAATATTAAATATTTATGTGGGACCTTTATTTCTGAAGGCATGTGAAAAAGATATCTCATTTTAAATAATTCATTAAACAAATATTATTGAGTACTTACTATGTAGCAGGCATTATGCTAGGCTCAGAGATTCAGCAGTGAACAATATGTACACAGTCTGCCCACACAGAGTTTACGTTCTCATGAGGGAGACACATGAAAAGACAAGTTAATAGGCATGAAGAAAATAGTGATAAATGATGTTAACTTCTAAGAAGGAAAGAAGCAAGAGCCTTGACATAGAAAAGAACAGAGGTCACTTCTTTTAGATAGGGAGAGAAAGGACTTTAAGGCCATTGAAGTTGAGGCTTAAAGGATGAGAAAGAGGTAGCCGTGGGAGAGAGGCCACAAGAGTATTCCAGAAAGGCCCTGAGAGGATCAGAGGTCAAGTTGGCTAAAAGGGGAAAGTTAACATGATTGGAAAGTCCAAGTAATGAATTAAAGTACACTTGATATATTCTAATTGATAAGCCAAAACAAGAAGGGACATTAACCATCTTCTAAATAGAATGTGTTTTTTAACAAAATTCCTAGGATAAGGTGTCAATCACCATTTTTATATAAAATTCACTTTTATAGGATGATGGTCCCTGTTTTTAAAAAAACCCTATTTGAAATGTTACTTGCTCAGTTTGAAAGCAGGAGTACAGTATTTTTTTTTTGATTACAAAAATAGATTTTTTTTTTTGGCTTGAGGAAGATTAGCCCTGAGCAAACATCCGTGCCAGCCTTCCTCTGCTTTATGTGTGGGTTGCTGCCGCAGCATGGCTGACAAGTGGTATAGGTCCATGCCTGGGAGCCAAACCCACGAACCCAGGCTACTGAAGCAGAGTGTGCCAAACTTAACCACTATGCCACAGGGCGAGCCCCAGAAATAGATTTTTGTCTCAATTTTTCCCCAAATAGTTTGGGAACTTTTAGGTACAAAACTAAATATCAGTTGATGAACACAGTTTAACATTGTTTATCTTATATTGCATCTTTTACTTTCCCCTAATTCGTACTTAGATATAGTGAAGATGATCTTTTAGGGGAAGAATATAAGGTTAAAATGGAAAACAATTTTTTGGTAAATTTAGTCACTATCTAGGTTGAGTGTTGCTCTTGTTTCTGAAGACTGAGTCTGCACACATGTTGAAAGAAAGCTTTGCACACACAATAATGATGGTGTAGTCTTAGGAAATTTTGGAAGTTATGCTTGTAGATAAATTTAATGTTATTTGCAATTGATTTTTTGGTGTGTATATTGTATAATTTATATGTATCTTCATGTTCTGTATATTTTATTAGCCATCTACCTTGCTCTGAGATTCATTTTATTTATTTATTTATTTATTTATTTTTGCTGAGATTCATTTTAATGGTTAGAGTCTTTATTTTTTTTGGTAGGTGGAGCGGTGTCACTAACTTTTGGGCATCTGATGAGCCCCCCCCCTTCCTACCCCCAATCTATATTTGCACATATGAGATTTTGCACATAATTTCAGGAGATTCCCTCAAAGCCTTTTTATGGAACCCAAGTTAAGACCCTTCCTGCCATTTGGGATCTGTTGGGAATAAGGACAGAAATTGGGAAAGGAAATTCCTCCCTTTTTTTTTTCTTGGAGGAAGATTGGCCCTGAGCTAACTGCTGCCAATCCCCCTCTTTTTGCTGAGGAAGACTGGCCCTGAGCTAACTTTTGTGCCCATCTTCCTCTACTTTATGTGTGGGACGCCTGCCACAGCATGGCTTGTCACGCAGTGCCATGTCCGCACTGGGGATCCGAACTGGCAAACCCCGGGCCGCCGAAGCGGAACATGTGCACTTAACCGCTGCGCCACTGGGCCAGCCCCAGGAAAGTCCCTTTTCCACTTGGTCTTCAGTTCGAGCAAACTATGGACTTTCTGACGTAGAAAGTGTTTTTGTTTTTTTTTAAATAATATACTTTCTAAGCCTGGTATAGAAACAGACATGAGTATGATGTTAAGAGCCTCTTGTTGTGAGAGGGTATTTTAGTAAACGTGTTTGATAGAATAGAGATTTAAGAGGCTGCAACCTAAATGGAGGAAAGAACACAGGAAAGAATTTGATGTTCATTCTGGGTTCTTTTTTATACATGTCCCCACTTTTTCCACCTGTGGGCTTTTGCTCAGGTCTTTCTTTTTTCTTAGATTACTCAGTCCTCCAAGCTTTGCCTGTTGGACTTCTTTCCTAGCCGACTTAGGATCCTCCACTGCATTTCCTCCTCCATCAAGCTTTTTCTGCCCCTCCCCCAACAGGTTGTGCTTCTTGCCTCCATGAGTGAGCAGTGGAGTTTGGAGGAGAAAGGAAGGAGTAAAGGAAAACGGTGCTGGGAATATTGTCACGAATGTTTTACCTTTATGCTTTAGCTGTGGGGAACTGGTGAAGGTTTCTAATCAGCTGGCCTCTGGAAGGTTGGAGAGAGGATGTATGAGCAGGCTTCCTTGCCATAGTGGAGGGTCTGAGGGCAGCACTCTGTGTCCACAGGGCTTAGGTCAGTGCTTGAGCACATGGAAAGGGCTCAGGAGAAATTTGATGAGTTGAAAGAATAACCAGACTTTATATATGCTAAATATTTAACCTAGGTCTTTAGAGCAGTACTTCTCAAACTATTAGTAGTGAAGGATTTTTAAGAATTGTCACTATCTCAGACTGCTTTTATAACATCAACAAAAATTTAAAATAAGCTTATGAGAATGCAAGCCCCCATTTTTTCACTAAGTTCAATAGATAAAAAATTAACTCTCAAATGTTATAATACACTTACTCTCAATCCTGTACTTATTTCATTACACAGTCACAGTTGTGGACTGGGCCTTGGACCACAATTTGAGTAGCTCAGCTTTAGAGGAATGCTCGAGGTTCTGTGTGTGTGTATTGTAGAGGCGAAGAGGAATACTGGAGTTGTAAACTACCTGATGGCCAGGTGTGTGCGTGGTTCAGAAGAGAATATTTATTTTGAACTATGTCCCTTCACCCCAAGTAGCTTTAAGAATTTAATTAGCTTGTTAGAGTATCCCTATTATTTCAAGAAAAAATATTATTTCAAGAAAAAATATGTCTTGAAACTCCAGCTTTGGGTTTTTAATATGTGTTTGTCTCCAGAAGACAAAAATGATAAAGAAGTTATTATTGAAGTCATTGATAGATTTTATTTACAGGGAAATATTGGCCTGTTCATTTAGCAGGTTGCTGTGATCATTACTTATCGAGGATGTATTTGATCATAATATTGTGAATTATAGAAGCACTTTGGTTAGGATTTAATGATTGCAATTTTAAGGGGCAGTATTTCTGTAAGACTGTTTCTCACTCTAAAATACTGACGCTGAACTTCATAAAACTGACAAATTTACTGCACCACATATATATTCTTATTTCTTTATGTTTGACTGTATCTGTAAGCCCAGAGAAATTCTGAAAATTTGTTCTCAGCTTTATTTGAAATTGGAAATCACAATAGCATTTTATTATAATCTATGGTTTTACAAGAAAGTTTATAATGAATGATTGACCTTCTTGAAAGCTCTCAATTCATAAAGCACAGGAGCGTGGGAGCTGGGCCCCAGCTGCAGTAAATTGCAACCTAACTGAATATTGATTGTATTCTCGACTGTAGTCAGAAAGAAAGAAGAGCTTCAGTGTTCACAGACTCAGGGTTTCTAATACTTTTATACGTGAAGGTAAACTAAGTACCACTAAGAAGATTGACTCTTATGGATTCATAGACTCCTTGGGCTGGAGAATGCTTTTCCAGGTCGTCTGGTGCATCCTGCAGGTTGGCTGCACTGCACCTACAGAGCTTCACCATCAGTCGAACACGGGGCTGTTTAGGAGAAATGATTGTAACCAGCCTGTGCTTCTGGGAGTGGGTTTGGAGGAGATATGTTTAACTGTCTTAAGTTATGTTGTGGCTGTTTAAGTTTTCGGGATTAGTTTCTTACAGCTAATCAGATTTGACTATGCCTGGCTTTAGTCATTAAAGCGATCTGATCACTTTAGTTTAATTGATGCCAGTGAGTTCTTTTATGTTTGACATTTCAGTTTCACTTGGAACCTGAACAAGTGTTGCTCATCCTCATTTGAATTTTTTAAGCTCTCTGATTATCCTGCAGTTGTGGTCGGCACAGTGTAAATGAGAGGGATCTTATAATTGTGCTGTATCTAGTTTTGTTTTATAAACTATTTGAATCTAATATTCAGTACAGAATGACTTTTATTTTTCTTATTTCTTAGACTGCAACTGGCAACGTGGAAGCAAAAGTAGTGTGCTTTTATAGACGACGAGATATTTCCAACACACTTATAATGCTTGCAGACAAGCATGCTAGTAAGTTAATTGTCTTTTTCTTGGATTAACAAAAAATGTTTTAAGCTTTCATTTTCTTTGATGTGAGGAAAAATACTTTTTATTGCCTGTCGCTTTTTGCTTTCACATTTGTCTTTCTCTTAGTTTAGATGGGAGTAATTTTTTGGGTGGTGCTTGGTTTTAGTATATTTTTTTAGGTTGCGTCATATGTTTGTTAATTAGTGAAAATGTTGAAATAGAAGTCTTTGCAAGTAGGCTTTAGTGGACAATCAGGACAATGTTTTGCCATCTCCCATTTTGGATGATGGTTTGAGGGTACAGATATGAGGAAATTTATACTTCACTGGTATTTTTTTGGAGGACATTTTTCTTTCTCTAAAATAACTGAGTAATATTTATATTTTTAAAAATTCTGAGTATTTATCATATGTTTATAGTGTTAGGTATGTATGAAAATAAAAGTTTGCCTGAAAAAGAAGGGCAAAGTGATATTTAGATAATGAAAATTTCTGTGGATAGCAGCTCTCAGTGCTTCTTTGTAGTTTAATCTTTATTCTGTGTGTTTTTTCCCCAATCAATAGCTTTGACATATTTTAGCCCCTTTGATTTTTTTAATTTTAGCTTTTTTTTTTTGATGAGGGAGATTGGCCCTGAGCTAACATTTGTTGCCAGTCTTCCTCTCTTTGGTATGTGGGACGCTGCCACAGCATGGCTTGATGAGCGATGTGTAGATCCGTGCCTGGAATCTGAACCCACAAACCCCGGGCTGCCGAAGAGGAGTGTGCAAACTTAACCACTACGCCACCAGGCTGGCCATAATTTTAATTTTTTAAAACAAGCTCAATCATGAAGATTTAAGTTTTAAGAAAGAAGGGTTGTTGAATATAAGTTCTTTATTTTGAAAGCCATTTTTGTCCCATAAAATACGTAATGAGAATAGGACCATGCGTATGTGTATTTTCCAGTTTGATACTTTGATCCGTAATGCTGTGGTCTTGGGGATCCTGAGAAACTTTTGAAATGTTTTGGTAATGGGGTAAGGGACACTTGTGTGCACAGGTTTTTTCCGTGTCTGCGTGAGAATTATTTCCTCACTGTGTCGCCAGGTTAACCAGGCAGATTGGTTATCTCATAAGTTAAATTCCTACTGGGTTTTCTGCTGTAGTTCACAGTGTTTTTCAGTTTCTTTCTATGTTTGTATAGAAGGTGGTCATTATGATATGGGTGGTTCTGTAATATTTACAAATTATATATTGACAGATTCAGGACATTCATATTTGTCTCTCATATATGAGACCAAAACATTGCTTTTTAAAATGATGTACTAATCAGCTATTTTAGAAATAGCCAAAATCTATAAATTCAATGTATTACTAAAGCGTCCATGCAAACTTATTTGGATTTTATTTACCATTTACAACATATAAGCTTAAGAAAGATAAATGTCTCATTTATTTTCATATACTTTTGTTTTTTAAAGATTGGCACCTGAGCCAACATCTGTTGCCAATGGTTTTTTTTTTTTTCCCCTGTCTGCTTTTTCTCCTGAAATCCCCCCAGTACACAGCTGCATATTTTAGTTGTGGGTCCTTCTAGTTGTGGCATGTGGGACGCTGCCTCAGCGTGGCCTGACGAGTAGTGCCATGTCCGCGCCCAGGATCTGAACCGGTGAAACCCTGGGCTGCTGAAATGAAGTGCGAGCACTTAACCACTTGGCCACGGGGCCGGCCCTATTTTCATATACTTTTGTATTTGATTTAGCATCTAAAGTTATTGCTGCAAAGGTCGTGAGGTGGAGAGATTGTCTGGGGGTCTGCTGACTGTTTATGGAGGATCTTAGCATGCCTGCATCTGTGTGCTGTTTTAGGCTTATATATGTAGGAAATCAGTTATTTCAGAATTGGTTAGGCTCTTGGTATTGACTCAAAGAAACCACCTTTTTTTTTTTTAAGAAACCAAATTTTAAGGGACTTAAGAATCAGTCAGATATGGCAGTCGTGCATTTTAGAGAAAAACCTGGGTTCTGAGTCTGGTTTGCTGCTTACTGCTTGCCTTGGGAAAATTTCCTCTCACCCATCTCCATTTTCCTTATCTCTAAAATGAGATTGAAAACCATCACCTCAGTTTGAGTTATATATATTTTACCACAATAAAAAAAATTAAGGAAAAAAATTACACCAGCCTTGATATGAGGATTAAATGACTTAAGGAATGGCTCATAATGGGTGCTTAATAAATGTCTCTTGATTTTTCTACATCCTCAGTGATTTGTAGATCATCTCTTTGAGAGGATTATTTCTGTCTACATTTACCTTCGATCCATTATTTATTGATTTTATTCTCAAGGGTAACTATGTCTAGGTACAGTGGAGTTAGAGGTATCTTACTGTATTTCTGTTGGTATTAAATAAAACTTCAGGTGGGGAGAGGAAATAAAATTGCCTGATAGTTCATATTTTATGAAGAGGTTTTTTTTTTTTTCCCCTCTTTCTCCCCAAAGACCCCGGTACATAGTTGTATATTTGTTGTTGTGGGTCCTTCTAGTTGTGGCATGTGGGATGCTGCCTCAGCGTGGTTTGATGAGCAGTGCCATGTCTGCGCCCAGGATTCGAACCAGCGAAACGCTGGGCTGCCTGCAGTGGAGCACGTGAACTTAACCACTCGGCCACGGGGCCAGCCCCCATCTGAAGAGGTTTTAAGGGGGGGATTAATGGAAAGAGTGTCGTATATTAGAAAGATTTCAAAACTGGAGCCCTGGATGTGAGTGGCACTTAATTCTCCTGACCTTTAGTTTCTCCATTTAAAAAACTTTTCATTATGGACTCTCTCAAAACTTTTTATTACAGAAGAGTACAGAGAATAGTATAATCCACCTGATGTTTCCATTACTCTGCTTTAACAGTTATCAATACATTACCAATTGTGATTCATCTAGAATCCTATTTGATTGCCCCATTATTTTGAAGCTCACCAGAGAAGTCTTATCATTTCCTCTGTAAATATTTCAGTATGTGTTTCTAAATATAATGACCTCATTCAAACTTAAAGAAAGTGCTAAGAATATGCAAGGAACGCCCATATGCCGTTTACCCAGATTCAGCAATGAACATTTTGCCCTATTGACTTTATCGTTCTTTATATATGCTTATATATAAAATATGTTTATAGCTATGTATATATATTTTTTCCCTGAACCATTTGAGACTTTTTTCCTAAATGCAAGGAAATTCTTTTACGTAACCACACAGTATAGTAAACAAGTCAGGAAATCTAACATTTACACAAAATTATTATCTCATTCACAGTCCTTATTCGTCTTCCATGTCCCAACAGTGTTCTTTATAGCTTTATGTTTTTCCCATAGTCTAGAATAAAATCCAGGCTCACACATTGCATTTAGTTGTCATGTCTCCTTTACATGGAACCAGTCCTCAGCCTTTCTCTGTGTTTTTGGACCTTGACATTTTTGAAGAAGACAGGCTAGTTATTTTGTAGAATATGGCTCAATTTATGTTGGTCCAATGTTTGCTCATGATTAGATTCAAGTTATATATTGTAGGAATGCCACAGAAATGATGTTGGTTCTTCTCAGTACATTGTGTTAGGAGGCACATAATTGGTTTTGTCTTAATATTGGTGATGTTGAATTTGATGACTTGGTTAGGGTACTTTTACTTTGTATTCAGTAAGTTATTTTGGAGAGATACTTGGCACATATGTAAATATCTTGTTCTTGGTCAAACTTTAACCTACTCATTTTAGCATGCATTGATCATTTAGGATTCTTTAAACATTAGTATCACCAAATATCTAGTTTTCACATTTCTCCTATTATAATACTTTTTCTCTTTTATAGTTTGTTTAAATTGGAATCCAAATAAAGTTCATAGATTGTGATTGGTTGGTAGAACTCTTGTCTTTTTTTCCAGTTATGCCCCATTTCCCCTTCTCCTCAGCCCCTGGCAACCACTCATCTACTTTGTCTCTACAGATTTGCCTGTTCTGGACATCTCATAGAAATGGGATCATACGTGTTTTTTTGTGTCTGACTTTTTTTTTTTTTTTTTTTACTTAGCGCACTGTATTTAATGTTCTTCTATGTTGTGAAATGAATTCCTTCATTCTTTTTTTTTTGAGGAAGATTAGCCCTGAGCCAACTACTGCCAGTCTTCCCCCATTTGCTGAGGAAGCCTGGCCCAGAGCCAACATCCGTGCCCATCTTCCTCCACCTTACACGTGGGACACCCACCACAGCATGGCGCACCAAGCGGTGCCATGTCTGCATCTGGGATCCGAACCAGCAAACCCCGGGCCACCTAAGCGGAACGTGTGCACTTAACTGCTGCACCACCGGCCTGGCCCCCCTTCATTCTTTTTCATGGCTGGATGATATCCCATTGGATGGCTATGCCATATTTTGCTCTTCCATTCATCAATTGATGGACTGTTGGATTGTTTCCACTTTTGGCTGTTGTGACGTAACGCTGTTTTGAACATTCATGTACAAGTTTTTGTGTGGACATCCTTAATTCTTTTTTTTTAAGATTTTATTGTTTCCTTTTTCTCCCCAAAGCCCCCCGGTACATAGTTGTATATTCTTCGTTGTGGGTTCTTCTAGCTGTGGCATGTGGGACGCCGCCCCAGCGTGGTCCGATGAGCAGTGCCATGTCCGCGCCCAGGATTCGAACCAACGAAACACTGGGCCACCTGCAGCGGAGCGCGCGAACTCAACCACTCGGCCACGGGGCCAGCCCCCATCCTTAATTCTTTTAATCTATAGATACATATTCATATTCTCTCTCTTTCTATGTCTCTCAATATCTTGTGGAAGACACCAGGTCATTTTTCCTGTAGAGTTTCCTTTGGTCTAGATTTTGTTTATTGCATCTTTGTTGTGTCTTTTATCATGTTTCTCTGTAGATGGGTAGTTACATCCAGATTCTAGAGGATCTAAATCCAGATTTGCTTATTTGATTTTTGGGGTGGGGGAGAAGGGAGTGCAGGATTACTGCATAGGTAGTGTGTACTCCTGTCATGAGGTCTATAATGTATTGTTGCCGGTCTCTTTTTTTGACATTTTAATTTTTGAAATAATTTTAGACTTACAGAAAAATTATTAAAAATATTGCCAAGAATTCTCATATGCCCTTCACCCAGATTTCCCGAATGTTAACATTTTACTATAGTTGCTCTATTATTCTATTACATATTATTAGTATTTTTAAACCATTTGAAAGTAAGTTCCCGATGTATTTCCCACCCCTAAAGATACTTCAGTGTATATCTTCTAAGAACAAGGATATTCTCTTATCTCACCTCCACGTGATAGTACTCTAATCTGTAGTCTTATTCAGATTTTGCAAAATTTCCTAGTAATGCCTTTTATAACAAAAAATAAAGAATTTTTAAGCTATTTTTTTGTAATATTATCAACCATTGATTGATTGACCATTACGTTAATCTTTTAATTCATTAAAGTTGTAAACATTATGCTTTTAGTTCTATCATCCCCTCATTTGTTAGGTGGAATATTTCAAAGAGAATATTCCCTCTGTCAGCTATTAGGTTACTCTTCAGGTTCAGATCTTATAGGAAAGGCAGGTTAAATTGTTTTTTTTTTTTGAGGAAGATTAGCCCTGAGCTAACATCCGCCAATCCTCCTCTTTTTGCTGAGGAAGACTGGCCCTAAGTTGACATTCATGTCCATCTTCCTCTACTTTATATGTGGGACACCTACCACAGCATGGCTTGATGGGTGGTGCCATGTCTGCACCCGGGATCTGAATCGGCAAACCCCGGGCCACCGAAGTGGAACATGTGCACTTAACCGCTGCACCACCAGGCCAGGCCCAAGGCAGGTTAAATTCTTGGTGTGTTTTTTCCTCCTTTTAGTTACCAGTTTTCAAAAATAATGAGGTGGCTCCTGGCATCCTCCAAAGATCACCAATTCATTTCTTTTTTAGTTTTATCATGAGCTCAAGGATTTGGACATACTTTGTTTTTGCTGAGGAAGATTCACCCTGAGCTAACATCTGTTGCTCATCTTCCTCTTTTTGTATGTGAGCTGCCACCACAGCATGGCCCAGACGAGTGGTGCAGGTCCACACCTGTGAACCAAACCAGGCCGCCAAGGTGGAGTGTGCTGAACTTGACACTAGGCCACTGGGGCCAGCCCTGGACATATTTGATGTTCTCAGTCATTATCCTTATTAACATCCTTATTGATCTTCAGCCAGTGGGGTTACTTAGGTTGGCTCTTGAGTCATGTTGAAATGACCCCAGTAGTCTTTGTTATCTGACTGGCTTTCTGCTCTGACAAGATGTTCCAGGCTTCTCTTTTACACTTCTCGCCCCAGACCTCATCTCTTATGGAACCCCTTTTTCCTTTCAATGGGAAATGGTCTTAGAGAGCACAGTCTGAGCACTATGGGATGGACTGTCTTTTGAGAGAGGGTGGTGCTATATCCTGATTGCTGTGTACTTTAACAGATTAGACTATTTTCTGGTGTATTCTTCAGAATTAAAAGAAATCTGACTTGAGTACTTGTTACTGATTCTTCTTTTCTAAGGTAATTTCACTAAAAGCCAGTGCACATACTTTGTGTTTTAAAAGCAATCTTGGGGCCGGCCCAGTGGCTCAGTGGTTAAGTTCGCACATTCTGCTTTGGCGGCCCAGGGTTTGCTGGTTCGGATCTTGGGTGCAGACATGGCACCACCCATCAAGCCATGCTGAGGTAGGCGTCCCACATATACAGTAGAGGAAGATGGGCACGGATGTTAGCTCAGGGCCAGTCTTCCTCAGCAAAAAGAGCAGGATTGGCAGCAGATGTTAGGTTAGCGCTGATCTTCCTCAAAAAAACAAACAAAAAATAAATAAAAGCAATTTTCGTTCTCTTAATCTGTTAGAAATGGAATTTTGGATTAAAGAAGTGATGCCAATTTAGAGGTAACCGTGTCCACCCTAAACTGATGGACTCTTTGAAAATGAAGAATTTCGTTGGTACTCTTTATCTTATGTATATTTTAGATGTTTTTGACATATTGTGTACTTTTAGATTATGATTGTTAAAATGTAAAGCTATAGAAAATTGTTTGTGTCACCTTCATCTTTAACCTGTTAGGCAAAGATAAAGTGTTTATTTTACTTATAGCTCTTTTTGTTTCTTAGAATTTTCTTCCTAACTTTTCAGTGGTTGTGTAACTTACTCTGGGTTGAAGTTGTGACGTTGGAAAAAATGGAGTGAGTGAGAATAGTTCTTTTGCTTATTTTCATTCTGTGTGCCCCTGCCTTTCCACTCCAGCAGTTACACATTCAGAGCTTTGTGGAAGAGGAAGAGAGCAGAGATAGGAAGATTTATTTATACTTAGAATTATAAAACCAGAATTAGCTGTGGAAGAGAATTGGGGAGAAGCTGATCCTGCCTACTTTAAGTCCTGTTTATATAGTTTACCAACTTAGTGATGATTCTGGAATCTTTGTGTGATTATTGTATGTAGAATCAGAAAGTGGTATTGATTCTTAAATTTTTTTTTTTTTTTGAGGAAGATTAGCCCTGAGTGAACTACTGCCAATCCTCCTCTTTTTGCTGAGGAAGACTGGCCCTGAGCTAACATCTGTGCCCTTCTTTCTCTACTTTATACATGGGACGCCTACCACAGCATGGCTTTTGCCAAGCGGTGCCATGTCCGCATCTAGGATCCGAACCTGCGAACCCCGGGCCACCAAGAAGCAGAATGTGTGAACTTAACCACTGTGTCACTGGGCCGGCCCCTGATTCTTAAAAGTTTTTAAATTTTAAGAATTTTAAATATTAAATAATGAGACATTTTAGGATGTGGTAATATTATTAGGCAATAAGGTTATGATTTGTTTCAGGTAAAAGGTGAGGTGACTTCTATACCCAGTTCTTCCCACACCCTGGTCTGAGTCATTATGTTCTTGTAAAATGTTTTAGTGTCAAAAGGCATTTTGGGAACTTTATTTTTTAAGATTCATGCAGTATATGATTCAGAATCATTAAAAAGGTGTAGAGGGGCCAGCCCGGTTGCGTAGTGCTTAAGTTTGGCCTGGGGTTTCCAGGTTTGGATCCTGGGTGTGGACCTACACACTGCCCATCAAGCCATGCTGTGGTGGGGTCCCACATACAAAATAGAAGAAGACTGGCACAGATGTTAGCTCAGGGACAAGCTTCCTCACACGCACACATACATAAGATATAGAATGTTTAATATGTTTTATAGGATTTTTGGACTAAAATGGGATTTTATAAAAGAATTGACACCTCTTTTAAAAAGATATACAACCACTAATCACAGTTCGTTGTTACTTCAAAGTAACAAAGGAGCTGAAATGCTTGCACGTGCGTGTGCGTGGACTCGCTAGCAGGGCAGCAGTTATAGATTAAACTGATAGGTTGCACTAGGAGCTCTAAGATTTATTGTTGAGATTTTTCAAAATGGTAAATTACTCTTGGTAAGTTCTGAACAAAAGAAAATACAGTGTTTTCTGTTTTTATATGATGGCTGCATTCCTGGAAAATTCAGTTATACTAAAATCATACCCAAAATACTTTGTGTTCTCATACATAAAATGGAATTAACTCTACTCTCAGGTAACAGCATCTGTTTTTCACCTACATGAATGTCCAGAGAAACATGTGGAATCAGTGCTTTGGTCCTGGACTGTCCTGTGCTATATACTGGTACATCATGGGGTATCTAACATCCTTGTCTTCCGTCTCTGAGTTGTCAGTCCACTCCCGTTGTGGCACTCCTCCCTCCCCACTTCACCCTTTCCAAAAGGCTCCTTAGGATGTGGACTAGCACCCATCAGGAACCACTGCACCAAACTTAGCATCATGGACCAAAAACCAGGTCTCTCTCTCTATCATTCACTGTAATGCTGGGAACATGGAAGTTACTTGATATGTACAAATTAAAAAAAAAAATCCTTAATATTTCCCCTAATTCCCCAAAATTAGAGATAAAGTTTCAAGTAATAAAAAAGCTAAAACTATTTATATTCAGCTAGATTGATACTGTCTTGATCTGGAATGTAAGGGAGAATTTGACAATACCTAGCAAAATTAAAACTTGCTATTTCTATTACTGAATACTAACCATAGGCAAGTGCTCAAGGGAACCTGCCTTCTTAATAGCAAAAATATAAGACATCTGAGTGTCCAGCAAGAGTACCAGTCTAAACAAACTTTGTTTACTGCATATTCTGGAAGGCCTTCCAGCCATTTAAGTGAATGAAATAGATTTATACATAGCAACATAGACGGATGGCACAATATATGATTGAATTAAAAAATTAGATAAACATACAAGCTATAACCCCAATTTTGAAGCAAATATACAAAAAGTAAAATTTTATAGACATTCTGTGTGAATTTCTACATGTGTGTATATGTGATCTGCAGACACATATTGCCCCTAAAGCAAAACAGTTATCAGTATAGAACAGTCAGAATAAGAAAGTATTTTGGAAAATTAAAAAATGCTTATTGAAATAAAATAATAGAAGGGCTGAATAATGAAGACTGATGGATTTAAGTAATAAAAATAAATGAGAGACAGGGAGAAATTATTAAAGAGGAGAACATTTCCTCAGAGTTGAAAGATAAAAATCTTCAGATTGACTGAAAAAAGACACAGATACTTCATTTAAGAACACCAAAGGAAAACTGAGGATCCTACAGGTTTTTAGAGAAAGTTATCAGTAAAGGAATCATACGAGAAGAGCAGATTATTTTAAGTTTAGAATTCAATAAAAATATCAAATTTCAAATAAAGGTATTTTTCTTTTCTTTTCTTTTTTTTCTTTGGTGAGGAAGATTGGCCCTGAGCTGACGTCTGTTGCCAATCTTCCTCTTTTTGCTTGAGGAAAATTGTTGCTGAGCTAACACCTGTGCCAATCTTCCTCTATTTTTTTTGGTTTTTTTTTATTAATGTTATGATGGATTACAAGCTTGTGAAATTTCAGTTGTACATTTTTGTTAGTCATGTTGTGGGTACACCACTTCCCCCTCCGTACCCTCCCCCCACCCCCCCTTTTCCCTGGTAACCACCGATCAGATCTCCTTCTCAATATACTAATTTCCACCTGTGAGTGGAGTCATATAGAGTTCGTCTTTCTCTGACTGACTTATTTCGCTTAACATAATGCCCTCGAGGTCCATCCACGTTGTTGTGAATGGGCCAATTTCGTCTTTTTTTATGGCTGAGTAGTATTCCATTGTGTATATATACCACATCTTCTTTATCCAATCATCAGTTTCTGGGCATGTAGGCTGGTTCCACGTCTTGGCTATTGTAAATAATGCTGCGATGAACATAGGGGTGCAAGGGACTCTTGAGATATCTGATATCAGGTTCTTAGGATAGATACCCAGTAATGGGATGGCTGGGTCATAGGGTATTTCTATTTTTAACTTTTTGAGAAATCTCCATACTGTTTTCCATAGTGGCTGTACCAGTTTGCATTCCCACCAACAGTGTATGAGGGTTCCTCTTTCTCCACAACCTCTCCAACATTTGTCGTTCTTGGTTTTGGATGTTTTTGCCAATCTAACGGGGGTAAGGTGATATCTTAGTGTAGTTTTGATTTGCATTTCCCTGATGATTAGCGATGATGAACATCTTTTCATGTGTCTATTGGCCATATTCATATCTTCTTTTGAGAAATGTCTGTTCATGTCCTCTGCCCATTTTTTGATCGGGTTGTTTGTTTTTTTGTTGTTAAGCAGTGTGAGTTCTTTGTATATTATGGAGATTAACCCTTTGTCGGATAAGTGGCTTGTAAATATTTTTTCCCAATTAGTGAGCTGTTTTTTTGTTTCAATTCTGTTTTCCCTTGCCTTGAAGAAGCTCTTTAGTCTGATGAAGTCCCATTTGTTTATTCTTTCTATTGTTTCCCTCAACTGAGGAGTTACAGTGTCCGAAAAGATTCTTTTGAAACTGATGTCAAAGAGTGTACTGCCTATATTCTCTTCCAAAAGACTTATTGTCTCAGGCCTAATCTTTAGGTCTTTGATCCATTTTAGTTTATTTTGGTGTGTGGTGAAAAAGAATGGTCAATTTTCAATCTTTTGCATGTGGCTGTCCAGTTTTCCCAGCACCATTTGTTGAAGAGACTTTCTTTTCTCCATTGTAGGCCCTCTGCTCCTTTGTCGAAGATTAGCTGTCCATAGATGTGTGGTTTTATCTCTGGGCTTTCAATTCTGTTCCATTGATCTGTGGACCTGTTTTTGTACCAGTACCATGCTGTTTTGATCACTGTAGCTTTGTAGTATGTTTTGAAATCGGGGATTGTGATTCCGCCGGCTTTGTTTTTCTTGCTCAGGATTGCTTTAGCAATTCGTGGTCTTTTGTTCCCCCATATGAATTTTAGGATTGTTTGTTCAATTTCTGTGAAGAATGTTCTTGGGATTCTGATTGGGATAGCATTGAATCTGTATATTGCTTTAGGTAGTATGGACATTTTAACTATGTTTATTCTTCCAATCCATGTGCAAGGAATGTTTTTCCATCTCTTTATGTCATCGCCTATTTCTTTCAAGAAAGTCTTGTAGTTTTCATTGTATAGATCCTTCACTTCCTTGGTTAAGTTTATCCCAAGGTATTTTATTCTTTTCGTTGCGATTGTGAATGGGATAGAGTTCTTGAGTTCTTTTTCTGTTAGTTTATTGTTAGTGTATAGAAATGCTACTGATTTATGCACGTTAATTTTATACCCTGCTACTTTGCTGTAGTTGTTGATTATTTCTAATAGTTTTTCTGTGGATTCTTTGGGGTTTTCTATGTATAAGATCATGTCGTCTGCAAACAACGCGAGTTTTACTTCTTCGTTACCTATTTGGATTCCTTTTATTTTTTTTTTCCTGCCGAATTGCTCTGGCCAGCACCTCCAGTACTATGTTGAATAGGAGTGGTGAAAGTGGGCACCCTTGTCTTGTTCCTGTCCTCAGAGGGATGGCTTTCAGCTTTTGTCCATTGAGTATGATGTTGGCTGTGGGTCTATCATATATGGCCTTTATTATGTTGAGGTACTTTCCTTCTATACCCATTTTACTGAGGGTTTTTATCATAAATGGGTGTTGGATCTTGTCGAATGCTTTCTCTGCGTCTATTGAGATGATCATGTGGTTTTTGTTTTTCATTTTGTTGATGTAGTGTATCACGTTGATTGACTTGTGGATGTTGAACCATCCCTGTGTCCCTGGTATAAATCCCACTTGATCCTGGTGTATAATCTTTTTGATGTATTGCTGTAATCGGTTTGCCAAAATTTTGTTGAGGATTTTTGCATCTATGTTCATCAGTGATATCGGCCTGTAGTTCTCCTTCTTTGTGTTGTCCTTGTCAGGTTTGGGGATCAGAGTGATGTTGGCTTCATAGAATGTGTTAGGGAGTTCTCCATCTTTCTCAATTTTCTGGAACAGTTTGAGGAGAATAGGTATTAAGTCTTCTTTGAATGTTTGGTAGAATTCTCCAGAGAAGCCGTCTGGTCCTGGACTCTTGTTTTTGGGGAGGTTTTTGATTACCGTTTCTATTTCCTTACTTGTGATTGGTCTATTCAGATTCTCCATTTCTTCCTGATTCAGTTTGGGGAGGTTGTAGGAGTCTAGGAATTTGTCCATTTCTTCCAAGTTGTTCAATTTGTTGGCATATAGTTTTTCATAGTATTCTCTTATGATCTCTTGTATTTCATTGGTATCTGTTGTGATTTCTCCTCTGTCATTCCTGATTTTATTAATTTGCGCTTTCTCTCTTCTTTTCTTGGTGAGTCTGGCTAGGGGTTTGTCAATTTTGTTAATTCTTTCGAAGAACCAACTCTTTGTTTCATTGATCCTTTCTATTGTCTTTTTTGTTTCAATATCGTTTATTTCTGCTCTTATTTTTATTATTTCCCTCCTTCTACTGACTCTGGGCTTTGTTTGTTCTTCTTTTTCTAGTTCCGTTAGGTGTCGTTTGAGGTTGCTTACGTGAGCTTTTTCTTGTTTAGTGAGGTGAGCCTGTATTGCGATGAATTTCCCTCTTAGGACTGCTTTTGCTGCATCCCAAATGATTTGGTATGTCGTGTTCTCATTTTCATTTGTCTCCAGATAATATTTGATTTCTTCTTTAATTTCTTCAATGATCCATTGTTTGTTGAGAAGCGTGTTGTTTAGTCTCCACATTTTTGCACCTTTCTCTGCTTTTTTCTTGTAGTTGATTTCTAGTTTAATAGCGTTATGATCAGAAAAGATGCTTGATATTATTTCAACTCTCTTGTATTTATTGATGTTTGCTTTGGTTCCCAAAATATGGTCAATCCTTGAGAATGTTCCATGTGCACTTGAGAAGAATGTGTAACCTGCTGTTTTTGGATGAAGTGTTCTCTATATATCTATTAAGTCCATCTGGTCTAATTTTTCATTTAATTCTATTATTTCCTTGTTGATTTTCTGTCTGGATGTTCTGTCCATTGGTGTTAATGGTGTGTTGAGGTCCCCTACTATTATTGTATTGTTGTTGATGTCTTCTTTTAGTTCTATTAAGAGTTGCTTTACAAATTTTGGTGCTCCTGTGTTGGGTGCGTATATATTTATAAGTGTTATGTCTTCTTGGTGGAGAGTCCCTTTTATCATTATATACTGTCCCTCTTTATCTTTCTTTATCTGTTTTGCTTTGAAATCTACCTTGTCTGATATTAGTATAGCGACACCTGCTTTCTTTTGTTCATTATTAGCTTGGAGTATTGTTCTCCATCCCTTCACTCTGAGTCTGTGTTTGTCTTTGGGGCTGAGGTGTGTTTCCTGGAGGCAGCATATTGTTGGATCTTGTTCTTTGATCCATCCTGCCACTCTGTGTCTTTTGATTGGGGAGTTCAGTCCATTTACATTTAGAGTGATTATTGAGACGTGGGGGCCTACCACTCCCATTTTGTGTCTTGTTTTCCGGTTTTCTTCAGTTTCCTTTGTTTCTCGTCCCATGGTTTAATCTGTTCTGATGTAGAGCTGCTACTCTCTGTTGTTGTCCTTCTACTTATCTCCTCTGCTCTTGGTTTTGTAGCCCCTTTCCTTTTTTGGATTTTTCAGGAATGAGGGTTTTCCTGAGGATTTCCTGAAGAGGAGGTTTTGTGGCAATGAACTCCCTTAATTTTTGTTTATCTGGGAAAGTTTTTATTTCTCCATCGTATTTGAAGGATATTTTCGCTGGGTAGAGAATTCTCGGCTGTAGATTTTTGTCCTTCAGATTTTTGAATATATCATTCCACTCTCTTCTAGCCTGTAAAGTTTCTGCTGAGAAATCTGCTGATAGCCTGATGGGGGTTCCTTTGTAGGTTAGTTTCTTTTGCCTGGCTGTCCTTAATATTTTCTCCTTGTCGTTGACTTTTGCTAGCTTCACTACTATATGCCGTGGAGTTGGTCTTCTTGCATTGATAAAGTTTGGAGATCTATTGGCTTCTGTCACCTGAAGATCCATCTCCCTCACCAGATTTGGGAAGTTCTCAGCCATTATTTCTTTGAATAGGTTTTCTGCCCCTTTCTCCTTCTCTTCTCCCTCTGGTATACCTATAATCCTTACGTTGCATCTCCTAATTGTGTCTGATAATTCTCGGAGAGTTTCTTCATATCTTTTAAGTCTTGCTTCTCTCTCCTCCTCTGCCTGCAACAATTCTATATTGCCATCTTCCAAATTGCTAATTCTTTCCTCCATATTATCGGCCCTACTGTTCAGAGCATCTAGATTTTTCTTAATCTCCTCTATTGTGTTCTTCATTTCCAATATTTCTGTTTGGTTCTTCTTTATCGTATCAAACTCTTTTGTGACATAGCTCCTGAACTCGTTGAGTTGTCGGTCAGAATTCTCTCTTAACTCATTGAGAATCTTAATGATGGCTGTTTTGAAGTCATCGTCATTTAGGTTATATATCTCATTTTCTTTGGGATTGTTTTCTGTGTATTTGTTGCTTTCTTTCTGTTCTGGAGATTTAATGTATTTTTTCATATTGCTTGATGTTGTTGATTTGTACCTCTGCATGGAGATAGAGTTTAGTTGCTCCTTTCACTTGTTTCAGCTGCTGCGGTGGGGGGAGCAGCTGTTTATACTTCACCAACCAGGAACCCTGTCCGTAGTTGCTAACTGGGCCTGGGCCCCTCTTCGTAGCCACAGTGGCCCTTTGGATTCCCTCCTCTGCTGTGGGGGCCGTCACAGGGGGGCTTCAGGCTGCAGGTGCCTACTGTTGCAGCCCACCTAGATGTGCTCTCTCCTTGGGGTCTGCAACGGTGTTATGGGCTTTTCCAGCGGCCAGGGGTGGGATCACTTATATTTGTCGCTCCGTTGCTGTCGGCACCCACCAAATCTCACTTGTCCTCTATGGGTCGCAGGAGAGCTATTGGCATCTTCTACAGTCTGTGGTTAGTACACCTAGCTATGCTGCTTTTGCCCTGGGGTCTTCCAGCCTTGTGGCTGGCGGCTGGGTGCCCTCTACTGGTGCTGTGCAGAGGCTTTCCCTAAGGCTGCTGTGAGCCTGTAGGGTTTCCCCCTAGGCTACTAAGCTGGGTCTCTGGAACTCTCTCCAGCCCCAATCCTCTCTGAGATCTCCGGCAATCCCTAGCCTCACGGGGTGGGCAACGGCAGCTGGGGGTCGCCCCGCCCTCTGGGATTCTCTCCGGGCCTTTCCCGGAGCCGTGAATGCTCAGCGTGGCCCCTCTGCTAACGGCAGACAGAGAGCCTTGTCTGCTGCCCGGGCGGAGCTCCGGCGCTTCCCCTCCGGGTCGCAGAACCGGCCTTTGAAAGTTCCCCCGGCCCCGGTCCTCTCCGAGATCTCCGGCAATCCCTAGTCCCACGGGGCGGGCAACGGCAGCTGGGAGATCTCCGGGCCCTCCGTGTCTCTCTCTGGGACCCTCCGGGCGCCCCGAGCACCAGGCTGGGTCTCCCCGCCAATGGCGGGGAGAGACTCTCCCCGCGGGCTCAGGTGTGCAACTCCAAAGTTTCCCTCTGCGTTTAGGAGTAATTGCAGGGGGTTTAGGTAGGGTTCTGGTCACCTGTTTCCACCGTCGCTCCTCTGTTGTGTTCTCGCTCCTGCCCTAGATGTGTGTGGATCCTCTGGGGGCGTCCGTTGGAAGAAAGCCGCTTGCGGGTACTAGGCTTCCCGTCGGGGTCGGAGAGTTTTCACCTATTTCCACATCCTCCCAGAGGAAAGTCCATCCGCCTTCCGATGTATAGTCGCGTGGGTGTCTCAGACGTCCTGAGATGCTGTCTGGATATCCTTAGTCAAGCGATAAGTGTCCAAATAATTGTAGACTCGAAGGGCGAGAGACAAAGAGGACTACTCACGGCGCCATCTTGGCTCTTCTCTCCCAATCTTCCTCTATTTTATGTGGGATGCCGCCACAGCATGGCTTGATAAGTGGTGCTAGCTCTGTGTCTGGGATCTGAACCTGTGAACCCCAGGTGGCTGAAGTAAAGTGCACAAACTTAACCACTGTGCCACTGGGCCGGCCCCAAAGGTGTTTTTCAACAAATGAGAAGCATGACGTAAATCAATAATTTAGGAATAAAATTCCAGTATTTTAACAGAACATTACAAGCAAGGAGGGAAAGTAAAAGTCTTCTAAAAGTATGATATTTTGAGGACAGGCAAGGTTACAGGTAGTGTTCAGTTTATTATGTTGGTAGTTTATTAGTTACAGTATACCTCTTAATTTAAGGATGATGAATGGAAGGATACAGAATAATTTGATTTTACTTCATCTGCGTTACTAGATTAATAAATTAATTTAAAATGGTCCCCAATGGACCCTAACTCAATAGGAGAAGGAAAAAGAACAATAAGGTAAATATGAAATAAGATGGCTAGAATGAGTCCAAACATATCAATGACACAAAATGTGAAAGGAATAAATTCACTGTTAAAAGACAGACTGCTATTCATTACGTTTGTCTATAAATGAGGCCCAAAGAAACCCAAAGTAGGAATTACACAGATAACATTCTATCTACACAGCAATGAAGTAATCAACTAACAGAAGGAAAACCAGCAGTGTTACTGTCCAATTTGGAAATTTAAAAAACGTGCTTATGAATATCTTTTGTGCTGCAGGAGAAACAAAATCTGCAGTTGTGAATGATTCCAAAATGAATGACGATGAAAGTACTATGTCTTAAAAACCTGTAGAAAGAGGCCAGAGTGATACTCATAGAAAACTTAAAGCTTTCAAAGCAATCCTTGAAAATAATTATTAAAAATAATTGTTAAAGCCAGCCATTCAAGACAGAAGAGAAAAAATAAAGTAAATCCAAAAGAAGGGAGCAAGTAAATATACAAGCAAAAATTAATGATACAGGGGAAACAGCAAAAGTTATAAAATCAGAGGCTGGTTCTTTGAAATTGTAAATTGTAGATGTTTGAATTTTCCCCTGGTTAATCTATAAGTATAATGAAATGCCAGTCAGAGTCCTAATAGGACTTTATTTGGAACTTGGCAGGGGGATTCTGTGGTACACTGGGAGGAAAAAAAAGTGGAAAAAAATGGGTCAGTTTTGTTTGGTTTCTTGCTTTCGAGTAAATGCTTTTAAGGTTACCTGTTTTTCTTTGAGAACCTGTGGTCACCTCTTGCAGGTTTGCTATCTAATACTTTGTCATTCACTTCTGAGTAGTCCTTGTTTTTCAAATAACAGAAGCGTAGAACAGCGAAGTGAACTCCGTATCGCCATCGCCCAGCTTCAACAGTTCATCGGCATACTTTGCTCCTGCTTCCTCTACCTCCCACCCCAACTCGGATCTTAGTCAGCACACTCTTTCCTCTGTAACTACATCTTTTCTTAAACCTAATATTTGTTTACAGGAATAGGCTTAGTTTGTCTGATCTGTTGATCACTCATCTGTTGATTACTTCTGGTAAGCGTATCAGTCCATTTCCCCTTGCATTTCTCACAGTTTTTGGTTTTGAAGTTATGTCAGGGGCATAAAGGTTGTTATTCCAGATGGATTCTTTTAAAAAATAATAGAAAATATCTTTCTCTAATGCTTTTCACTTTGAATTCTGTTTTTTCTGATACTATTGCTATTCCCGTTTTTGCTTTTAGCATTTGTCTAGTTTATATTAATTTTTTATCCTTTAATTTTTAATCTTTTAGGTTGTTTTTGGGAGTGTCATGTCTCTTTAAACCACATATAGCTGGATTTTTTGTTTGCATTTTTTTTTTCTTTTTAAACCTATTCTGAGAGTCTTTAACTTGAGTAAGGACATTTAATTCTTTTATATTTTATTTTAATATGTCTGTGTGTGTGTGTTTTCTCCTTCCTTACCTGTGTTGGTTTTATCAAATTTTCTATTTGTCAGGAAGATATTCATCCTATTTATAGTCTTGTAATGATTACCTTCACATTTTGATTTATCTTGTTGAACATTTTTGTTTTTTGAAAGGTAATATTTGAATATGAGTCAACATTTAAAAGGTACAAAAACTGCCATTGGTGCAAAAACTCCCCACATCAGGTCTTCAAAGACATAGTTTTGTCCTGCAGGTCACCATTGTTACTAGTTTCTGGTGTTTTTTTCTAGAGAAAATCATATATAGAAGGAAATCATACATATGTGTGTAGACGTATTTCCTTCCAAATTTATTTTCCTAATAAAAATGATAGTGTAATATAGTGGTTTTGGTGGTTTTTTTGGTCTCAAATTTCCCTTAATAATTTAAAAAACTCCCTTATATGTTTTAGAGTTGGTCTAAAATTTTTCATCAAAAATTTAAATAGTTGCAAAGATAAATTATCTAGTGTATTGTGAATAGTGACATTTAAAAATAGTTATATCACACTTTTAACCATTCTGGTGGAAAAGAAATATTATAACAATTTGCCCACCATCACCGGTCAAAAAAATGTATGAACAAGCTTGACTTTAAGAGTTTTAAATTTTTTTTTTTTTAAAGATTTTATTTTTTCCTTTTTCTCCCCAAAGCCCCCCGGTACATAGTTGTGTATTCTTTGTTGTGGGTTCTTCTAGTTGTGGCATGTGGGACGCTGCCTCAGCGTGGTCTGATGAGCAGTGCCATGTCCGCGCCCAGGATTCGAACCAACGAAACACTGGGCCGCCTGCAGCGGAGCGCGCGAACTTAACCACTCGGCCACGGGGCCAGCCCCTAAGAGTTTTAAATTTTACGTGATCCTTTCTTCTTGAGCTCATTTCCATTTTGCCTTCTCCACAGGATTTTCACCTAATGTATTTTATGCTTGAAAGTTTTATTCATCACTATATCATTCTCTGCAAGAAAAACATACGAATAAATTAAAATTTAAAAACACTTTATATTTCCTGAGACCATAAGGCTCAGAGTCTTAAAAATTTCTTTTGGATTTATTATAATTATAGTCCAAATATTGTAAAAGTTTTGGTAATTACTAAACATAAAAATATATTTTTACTGGGAATCATCTAATGAGATGGATGGGGCTTCCTCTCACCCCAGTTGGTTAATGAATCCTTGGATTAATGTAACTCATTGCTAGAATGAGATAGGGTTTGGCATTGATTCTGTTCCTAAGTTTTGTGTTTATACATATAAGTTGTGACAAAATTTTTCATCTAGGTAAGTAGATGAAGATGGTGGAGTTTTGCTCATTTGTTCATTTTCAAATATATTCTGAGCTCTTCCTATGTTCCGGACACGCTTCTAAGCTCTAGTGAACAAAGCAGTTGGAACCCTGCTCTCAGAGCTTACAGGTGTCTCATCTTTGTTCTTTTGAGTTGTATATGAAAAGTCATATGGCAGTTTTTCATCAAAAGTGATTTATTTTATTTTTTATTTTAATTAAGTTCATAATAGTTTACATCAATGTGAGATTTCAGTTCTACATTATTTCTTGTCTGTCAGCACATAAGTGCTCCCCTTCACCCCCTGTGCCCACCCCCCACCCCCCTTCCCCTGGTAACCACCGAACTGTTTTCTTTGTCCATGTGCTTGTTTATATTCTGCATATGAGTGAAATCATCTGGTGTTTGTCTTTCTCAGTCTGGCTTATTTCGCTTAGCATAATTCCCTCCATGTCCTTCCATGTCTTTGCAAATGGGATGAATTTGTCTCTTTTCATGGCTGAGTAGTATTTCATTGTATACATATATCACATCTTCTTTATCCAATCATCAGTGGGTGGGCACTTGGATTGTTTCCATGTCTTGGCTATTGTGAATAGTGCTTCAATGAACATAGGGGTGCGTATTCTACTTTGGGTTGTTGATTTCAAATTGTTTGGGTAGATACCCAGTAGTGTGATAGCTGGGTCACATGGTAGTTTTATTTTTAGTTTTTTGAGGAATCTCCATACTGTTTTCCATAGTGGCTTCACCAGTTTGCATTCCCACCAGCAGTGTGTGAGGGTTCTCTTCTCTCCACACCCTCTCCAACATTTGTTATTTTTAGTCTTAGTGATTATAGCCATTTTAACAGGCGTAAGGTGGTATCTTCATGTAGTTTTGATTTGCATTTCCTGTTTCATCAAAAGTGATTTTTAATGACAATTCAATTAGGTCATCCTTCAGTTTTACTGAAAGTTGAGAATGTGAAACCACCAGACTTGGAAGAAGTCTATTAAACCAGTTGTTAGAGTCATTCATGGTCTCATTTTCTGAGAATCACAGAAAAAGGCTTCACCAAGATCTGACAAATGACTGTTAATTATACTTCTTACTATTTCACCTCTAGGGATTATATCACCTAGGGTTCTACCAGAGAAATGGAACCAGTTGGAGATTTTTTTTTTTAATATATATGTATATATATAAAATCATATACATTTACACACACGTATATAATCTATACACATACACACAGGTATCTCTAACTGGTTTATATAAATATGTAAAGAGATTTTTTGCAGCTAACTGTTTTACATGATTGTAGGGGCTAGCCAGGCAAGTTTGAAATTGGATGGACAGGCTGGTAGGTGGGATTTCTTCAATTTTGCTCATAAAACCTTTCAACTGATTGCATGAGGCCCACCAAAATTGTTGAGGATAATTGCTTTTGCTTAATGTTAGCTGATGTTAATTAAACAAAATACTGTTGGAGGAAAACCTAGATTAGAGTTTGAATAACCTAGGACTATAGCCTAGCTAATTTGACGCACAAAACTAACCATCATAAGGAACTTATTTAAACCAGTACACCCAGAAGGGTTTGGGATAGTTGAAATAATGTTCATTTAAATATACCTTTGCATTTTTAATTTATGTCTGGTAAAATGTTCAAATCTTGTACCTTGTATGTACTTAAAATATATTTAAAATATATGATATATAAATTGATATATAATATTATATACTGTATTCAATTATAGTTTCACCAAATTGTTAGAATTGTGGATTTCATTTATTCAATTATGGAAAATGACCACCAATAACCTTAATGGTGAAACCAGTCCTTACTGACAAACCAGGACACTAAGTCACACTAGCTTTGAAAGTCTGACTCTTTTTTTTTCCAGCTTTAATAAATGAGTACTGTGTATCTTCGAGGCAGCCATCTCCTGAATTCTAAGATAGACTCAGGGATAATGCTCAGAGCCTTGCTGTGATGGACTAAGGCCTTCAGTATTTCTTTACACATTCTCTTTGTGTTTTAGTTTTCTTTGGGCTGTTTTCTCAGGAGTGGTGCATTTTTTTGACCGCCATTCAGGAGTTGAAAGAAGTTAAGCCTTTGAGTGAAAATTGCTCATATATCTATCTATTGATTGATTGATAGATAGATACCTGATGCCATAGTCTCAAATATTTCTGATTTTGTAACATCCTAACACTGGCCAAAAAACCCCAATTCTAATTCCACACTTCTCTGTAAACTGAAGTATATATAAGACACAAACCCTACTGAGTGAGTTTCTCATATCTTGGTTACAGAGGCTTCTTAGAGATGTATATTGTGTCTCTGTTTTGCCACCAGTGGTCTCTTTGTTTGATGCCCTGGAAATTTTTACTCACTTGGGCGGTGCTTCACTCTAAGATGTAGGGTAGTACAGAGGTAAGTGAGAGCAGGGCAGTGGAGATGAGGAAAGAAGGATCAGCCTGGTGCCTCGACCCTGTGCTAGTTCTCAGGCAGATCAGTAGGAACCTAGTACATCTGGGAGTTGATCTGAAAAGTGATCTCCTTAAGCCTGTGTTTCCGAAGACTTCTGATACACTGTACCACTTTTCCTCAGCCTTGCTTTTTTCTTGTTTCTCTCTTGAGATCCTTCCATATCAATACTTTCTTTTAATGGCTGCATTGTATTCCACAGTTATCAACCACTCTGTACTGATGGAGAATTGGGTTTTTCATCTTTTGCTGTCAAACAGTTACATATCATTTAGCACGTGTAGGAGTACAGCATCTATATTTAGGATAGAGATTCCTAGGATTGGAGTTGCAAGGTCAAAAGATTGTATGTTGTAATTTTGTTAGATATTGCCAAGTTGTCTGCCTCAGATAGGGTACCAGTTTTCACCTACCAGTAATGAATGAGTGCCTATTCTCTCCCATCCTTATCAATATAGTTTACTATCAGGCTTTTGATCTTTACTAATCTAGTAGGTGAAAAATGATACCTTGGTATAGTTTTACTTTACATTTCTTATGAAAATGTGACTTTCTTATTAAAACCACTTTTATTTTCTTTTCTATGAACTGTTTATATCCTTTGCCTTTTTTATATTGAGTTTAACTTTTGTAATTAATTTGTGGGGGGAAAGTTTTTAATTCACTAAAGGAAGAAAAAAGCAAGTACCCTTACATTTTAAAATTTTATTTTATTGAAGTCACATTGGTTTATAACAGTATGTAAATGTCAGGTGTACGTCAGTATATTTTGGCTTCTGTATAGACTATATCACCTTTACCACCAAACATCTAGTTTCCATCCATCACCATACATATACACCCCTTTCCCTGTTTCGCCCTCCCCTCACCCACTTCCCCTCTGGTAACCACCAGTCTGTTCTATGTATCTGTATGTTTGTTTGATCTTCCACATATGAATGAAATCATACAGTATTTGCCTTTCTCTGACTTATTTCACTTAGCGTAATATTCTCAAGGTCCATCTGTGTTGTCCCAAATGGCATGATTTCATCTTTCTTTTTTTTTATGGCTGAGTCGTATTCCATTGTGTATATGTATGTGCGTGTTTGTATACACCACATCTTTATTCATTCATCAGTTGATGGGCACTTAGGTTACATCCAAGTCTTGGCTGTTGTGTCACAACGAACATAGGAGTGCATGTATCTTTTTGATAGTGTTTTCATGTTCTTTGGGTAAATACCCAGAATGTAAGACCTCAAGCCATAAAACTCCTAGCAGAAAACGTAGACAGTACTCTCTTTGACATTGGTCTTAGCAGTGTCTTTTCGAATATCATGTTTCCTCGGGCAAGGGAAATAAAAGAAAAAAATAAATGGGACTACATCAAACTACAAAGCTTCTATGGCAGAGGAAATCATCAACAAAACAAAAAGATAGCCCACCAGCTGGGAGAAAATATTTGCAAATCATTTATCTGATAAGGGATTAATTTCCAAAATATATGAAGGACTCATACAACTCAACAACAAAAAAATGAACAGCTTGATTAAAAACTGGACAGAGGGTATGAACAGACATTTTTCCAAAGAAGACACACACATGGCCAACAGGCACATGAAAAGATGTTCAATATCACTAATTAATAGGGAAATGAAAATCGAAACTACAATCAGATATTGCCTTACACCCATCAGAACGGCAAGTACTAAAAAGACAAGAAGTAACAAGTGTTGGAGAGGATGTGGCGAAAAGGGAACCCTCATGCACTGCTGGTGGGAATGTAAACTGGTGCAACCACTGTGGAAAATTTTAAGATAGAGATTTCTCAAAAAATTAAAAATAGAAATACCGTCTGATCCAGCTATTCCAATTCTGGGTATTTACCCTTACTTTTAAACAGGCTTGTTTAACTTCTGTTTTTCCACCAGTTATTCTGCCTTTAGCATAAGGAAGCAAATTTAGCTCACATTTTCTTCCTTCCTTCCTTGTCCTCTCTCTTTCCATGTTGAAACTATGCAACATTTAGGTCTAGATTTTTACTAAATAATAATGATTTAATAATAATAACATCACATAGCACCAGACGATATTCTCAGGGCTGTATGTATAAGTCCTTCTTACATTACATAGCTACATTTTAAGAATTATATTTTAGAGTCAGCCCTGATGGTCTGGTGGTTAAGGTTTGGTGCTTTCACTGCTTTGGTTGCCCAGGTTCGCTTCCTGGTCACGGAACCACCCAACCTGTCTGTCAGTTGCCGTGCTTTGGTGGTGGCTCATGTAGAAGAACTAGAAGGAATTACAATTAGGATATACAACCATGCACTGGGGCTTTGGAGAGAAGGAAAAAAAACATTGGCAACAGATGTTAGCTCAGGGCAAATCCTTCCCTGCAAAAAAAAAAAAAAAAAGAATTATAGTTTAGTTTTACTCGTTTGTTTCCTCGCCAATGTGTCTTGTATCCAAATTATCTTTATTTTTGAATTACATTTGTGTTTTGCTTTGCTGGAATATGCCCTCATCTAAATTTTTTTTCAGAAATCATCTGTGGGTGGTAAACTTTGTAAATCTTTGCTTGACTTAAAATGTCACTATTTTACCATCACATTTGAATGCTAGTGGGCTTTTTATAGAATTCTGGGTTCAAAATAGTTTCCCCTCAGAACTTTGAAGCAATTCTTTTCTTGTCTTCTGAAACCGTTATTGTTAAGAAGTCTGATGTCAACCTGATTCTTATTCTTTTGTAGGTAACGTGTTTTTTCCTCTGGAAGTGATTTTCTTTTAGAATTGGCATTCTGAAATTTTACCAGAATAGGTCTAAATGTTGGACTTATTTCAGTAACTATTCTGTGCACTTTTGGTGAATATGTTAGAGTGAGGGAGGACCTTTGTTTTCAGCTTAGGGATGTTTTCTTTTAAGATTGCTATTTCTAGAGGCCGGCCCGGTGGTGCAGCGGTTAAGTTTGCACATTCCACTTCGGTGGCCCAGGGTTCGCCGGTTCGGATCCTGAGTGCAGTGCAGACCTACGCACTACTTATCAAGCCATGCTGTGGCAGGTGTCCCACGTATAGAGTAGAGGAAGATGGGCATAGATGTTAGCTCAGGGCCAGTCTTCCTCAAGAAAACCCAAAGAAAACGACTGTTATTTCTGTGTTGTCCCTCTATTCTGTTTGCTTTATGGAATTCCTAGCAAAAGTTTGTGATTTCTGTTAACTTGATTTCATTCTTTCATTTCTTAGATCTTTTGTGTCTCTTATTGGGAGAATTCTTTGATATTATGCTCCAGCTCTCTTATTTGATCAACAACTGTATCTATTCTGAGATTCATTCAGCCCTTTTGTTGAAATTGTAATGCTTCCAGGAGGAATACCAGAGAGACAAGGGAAAATACAACAACAGAAAGTCACCCTGGCATTTGAAGAACTTTTGTTGTTTCCTATTTTTGTACTTTGACCACAAATTTTGTTAGCAGGGGTAAGGCTAGACATATTTGATTTCCAGCTATCTGTTGTATTTTTTCAGGAAGTTTGACATTGTGAGAACATAGCCCATGAGTGTGTTGTTTCTTAGTCTGTTAAGTATGTAGGTACATAGACCTCAGCCTGACACTCTCCTTTTCTGAATCCAGGGGATTAATCTGAGACACTGGGTCAGACGTGCCTGGGCTGAGACACTGAGCCCTCACTCGGCCCCTGGAGGCCGTTCCTTCCCAGGCGTCTACCACCACTTATTGGAGTTGGCAGAAAAATCTATTTTCCATCACAGCATTAAAAGTAATAAACATTCATTTATAAGGACATTTTTCTCTTGCTGTTTTGTAATGTTTTTACTTTTGTGACTGACATTTTATAATTAGCAGTTATGGCAAGTTTGTGTCTCATTAACCAGATTATTATCAACTGTAAATATTACTAAGGTTTATTATTTGACAAGTTAATTATGTTTTATGATGCACATTTTCTTATTGATCTGTTACTTTGAATGTTAATGGTTGCTATTATCTTTTTAAACAAAGCAAGTACTATATTAATACTTTAAAAATTGATGTCACATTGCTTATTGATTATTAAATGAGGCATTCAAATAATTAGATATTCTTAAGATTCTTTAAAGGTCTGTGTTAGCTTTACTTAATTTGTGGATTGGAAAAATATAGACACATGTTTTATATTTTCATGTGACTAGTTGAATGAAAATCATTTTTGCAGTCAGAGTAGTTAATCTAAAATTTTCCGCAGGTAATCTTTTTAAAAAAAATCTTTTCATTGAAGTATAGTATACATACTAAATTCTGTAGCTTCCTACTGCTACCTCTGTTTCTGTTAGTGTTTTTACCTTTATATATGGCCTTTATTTAGAATAGCCCAAAATATGTTTTCATTTAGCATTTCAAACAATAGAACTTTAGACCTGGAAGGATCTTACACACAATCTGTGTACACTCTCTGTATTTTATGACTGAGTCCTTGACCCACGGTTACCTAGCTGGACTAATATTCTGTCTTCTGATTGCTGCTTTTCTATGTTTTGTTTTTAATCTGTTTAAAATTTATTTTGGAGAAGATAAATATGGCTATACTCCATTTTATGTTTGTCCAACTGGCATTGTGGAAAAATGGGTTTTGGAGTCAGACATGAGTGTTAATGCTGGTTCTATCATGTGCCTTGGGCAGATTAATTAACCTTGCTGAGCCGTAGTTTCTTCATCTTTACAAAGGGCTTGCTAATGCTTTCTTCCTTACCAACCTCCCTGTCGTGAGGGTTGTTGTGGAATTAAATGAATAAAATGCTTGGCAGTTCATGAGGTGTGCAGATAATGGTAGCTTTTTGTACAGTCAGAGTCAGTGGAAGAAACAAACCAATCTGGATTTGATCTGTTATTGGTAATTAGGCACTTACAAAATGATGGAAAGCTTGCAGGAACAGATCCTAGGCTGGGCCTCTGGAGGACTCCCAGAACTGACCCTCATGGGAAGCTGGTCCCTCTGAAGCCTCTGGAGCTAAGCTAGCAGCATGCTTTTTCAGTTGCCCCTCACAGCTAGGAAGTTGGAAAATGGTCACCTGAGGCCTCAGTCAGAGGTTTCAGAAGTCATATCAAGAAGCTGCTGATGCCTGCCCCTCTCTTGATACCTGGGAACTTGGAGAATGGACGTTGCTGCATAAAAGCCTCCCCTTTCAACTTTGCTTGTTAATGGCTAAGAGTCTCAGCAAGATGACTCCTGCCTCATAGCCTCCCAGTACATCTCATGCCTGTTTCCATGCACAACTCGGGGTATCTGGGAAGCTGGGAACTAATTTCAAGCTTTCTGATCTCTCTGAAGGGAAGTAAGGAGGTTGAGAAAATCCAAATATTTACTGTAGTGGATGGATGATAATGATGGTGGTGGGTAAGGGTTATTATTGCTGTGTTTAATATACCTCTTTCAGAATTATACATCAAGTCTGTAACATTCTGGAACTAGAACTGGGAATCCCAAATTCAGTTATTTTCAGAGAGCCATGCTCCTTCCAATGTCTTATTCTTTATTTATTCAATAAATAATTCACTGAGCATCCCAGTATGAGCGGGTGTCTATCTGGGGTGCTGGGGATGTTAGCAGTGACCAGATACTGTCCCTGCTCTCAAAAAGCCTTTAGTCTGGGGTCGGCCCAGTGTCACAGCGGTTGAGTTCACCTGTTCTGCTTCAGCGGCCCGGTGTTCGCTGGTTCAGACCCCGGGTGCGGACATGGCACCGCTTGGCACCCCATGCTGTGGTAGGCGTCCCACATATAAAGTAGAGGAAGATGGGCATGATGTTAGCTCAAGGCCAGTCTTCTTCAGCAAAAATAGGATTGGCAGTAGTTAGCTCAGGGTGAGTCTTCCTCAAAAAAAAAAAAAAAAAAGCCTTTAGTCCTTTGGGTCACAGACACAGACTGTTTTACTAAGTATAGTAAGTGCTGTGGTGGAGGTGAAACACCCGGGAAGGACACCTCACCTCTGTCAGCAGGACTCCTAAAGCATCACCAAACGCTTTTAGGAAATGATCATTCACAATTTTGAGTACCCCAGTTGCCTATACATTTTATAAAAGAATAAAGAGAGTTGTTTCATGTCAGTTTTTGGTCAGAACAGAATAGTATAGATGGGAGATTGTTTTTGCAGAGAGATGGAGAGAGTGCTTAAGAGGAGAAAATCCTCTCGGATCTAGCCAGTTCTGTTGCTGAGCTAACACAGGAGACGTCTTTGGCTCCTGTCATCACCTATTTATCGTCTTCACCTGTAAGGCTTCCAGGGGCCATATTCCTTCCTAAAGAGCCAAGTAGGCATTCATGGCATAACGCAAATTCTAGGCCTCGGGTCCAGATGTTCTCTGTCCTTTTTCCCTATTATCTTCATCCAAGATATAAGAAGGGACTCCTTAGTTTTATTCCGTGTGTGCAATAAACAAAATTTTAAGGCACCAAAGAGGGCCTTATTTGTTCACTTTCTATATTTTTTGGCAGCCAGTTGTGGTGGTCTTCAGTTGTAGAGGATACAGTTAGAAAAAAAGATTATAGCTTGTGTCCAAATTGCCTCTTCATTATTTATTTTTTTTGGTGAAGATTCACCCTGAGCTAACATCCATTACCAATCTTCCTCTTTTTTTGCTTGAGGAAGATTAGCCCTGAGCTAACATCTGTGCCCAGTCTTCCTCCATTTTTTTGTCTGTGGGACACCACCACAGCATGGCTGATGAGTGGAGTAGGTCTGTGCTGGATCCAAACCTGCAAACCTGGGCTGCTGAAGTGGAGGGCACGGAACTTTAACCATTCAGCCACGGGGCTGGCCCCCATAAATCATTATTTTTAAAAATAAACTTACAAATAATATCCTTGAAGCATTAGTAAATGTTCATTTTTGTACATTTTGTAAGATTACACTGACATTTTGTTTGATTTTAGTTTTGTGCAGCCTTTAGGCTTAATTTAGATATCTTTGCTCTGTGTTAGTTGTAAATCATTGTTCTTTTGTCTGGCCATTTATTCATAGGCTTTGCATTTCAGTAAATGTGATAATAACTCATATTGTGTATCAAAAGGAATTTTACACATTTAAGCCACCAATAATTTATCTTGAAGAAGGAAGGAAAACTAACCTTTTTGAACTCTTATGTTCTAGGCACTACACTGGGCACTCGTCTATTCGTTTTATTCTCTTAATCTTCACAACTAGAGTTTGTTAATTTAGGTTATTATTCGCTCTATTTTTCCACAGTGGCCCAAAGAGAAGTCAGTAACTTACTGAAAGTCATAGCACTGTTAACTCGAATTGGTGTCCCCTTCTTGTGTCCCGCTCTTCCCATTGCTTCCACATAGCAGGCACTTAAATATTTGGTGATGAATGTCTCAAAGCCCTCTGCCTTTCTAGTGCGGGAGGCTTTTCTATCAGTCCAACCCTTAGTAATAACTTACAAATAAATGAGATAAGATGCACTGCTTTGAATCTGTTTGTGCCTCTTCCGTCAGTTTGTGTAGAGTGCTGTGGGGCTCAAAACGTTTTCCTCTTTTCATGCTTATGTTCCCCTTTTCAGGGCCATAGAACATAGGTCCCATTATATCAGAAAAAGTGTAAGACAAATAAAGAAAAGCGGTGGTGGGGGGAGGGGTACTGTGAAAGGCAGCAGTTTGCCCCTTGTGCCTTTGGGAAGCACAGTCCCACACTATCTCGTGCTTCTCCCCTGTGTGGAACAGTGAGTCCTCACCATGTGTCTTTCCTATAGCCTGTTTCTCTTCCATCCACCACTACCACCATCTGCCACCACCATCACCATCCGCAAGCTGGCAAGGGTAAAGAGCTATGGGTGAGCTGGAAGAGGTATTTTGCTTCACACGTACAGCAGATACTGGTAGAGGTTAGCATATAACGATGTGTGTTACACATTTCCTAATGAGGCTGCTTATATTTAAGTGGAAGTAGTGGTCATTCAGAAGCCCTCCTTGTGCCGTCTTTCTCCCGGAGAGCTCCGCCGCTATACTGGAAACTTTCCAAACTCGTGCTCAGAATGATTGTTCCAGAGTTGTGTGCTACACCCTTTAAAAAGTCCCTTGTAAATGCCCTTGGGCATAACTCTTAGGAGTATTTTTTAACTTTTAACGTTTCTTAGATGTAAACTTGTTTTATAGTTTGAGTCTTTTTTGGAGGGAGGGAAAGGCAGAAGTACTTAAATTCTAAAAATGCATGTTTCTGAGTTGTTTTTAGTAAAATGACTTTCTCCTGCCTTATTCCTTTTGTCCTTTAATTGGTAAAAGAATGGGGAATAAAATCATCCTTGGACTCATATTGCTCTGGTAGAATAGGAATGTTATTTTATAAGCTTTCATATTCTAATATGGAAATAGATGGGGCTGGCCCCGTGGCCCAGTGGTTAAGTTTGCACGCTCCGCTGCAGGTGGCCCAGTGTTTCGTTGGTTCACATCCTGGGCGTAGACATGGCACTGCTCATCAAACCACGCTGAAGCAGCGTCCCACATGCCACAACTAGAAGGACCCACAACGAAGAATACGCAACTATGTATCAGGGGTCTTTGGGGAGAAAAAGGAAAAAAATAAAATCTTTAAAAAGAAAAAAAAGAGATAGAATGGTAAAGTATCGTTACTTTACATGCTCACTCTAATTAGCAATTTCTTTGAATCTACATTGGAATTTGCATTAATTATAGCATTAATTTTTGAAACTTCCAAAGGATGTACCATGTTTTCGCTGGTGGAAGACCTTGAACTTTTACGGCTAGTTTGGTGTATGATTTGGAAGGAAAATCAAAAGCTTAGTTTGCTGCTCACTTCCATTTTGTGTTTTCTGTGTCCTCTATTTGATATGCATATCAGATCCACTCTTGTTTTAATTCCCTTTAGTGAAAGATAGAGTAGAAACTGCTTCTTACCTATAGGTCAGATAAGAATAGTTTAGAGTTCTCACCTGGATTAAAGGGTTACCTTCCAACCATACCACTTGATGAGTGTGATTTTCCCCCCATAATTTACGGAATAATTCATTTTCTTCATGGCCAAATTGAACCTTTCTATTGGCCGATATTTGCAGATGCTGGAATAAAGTGTAGCTTCAGTCGGCATCTCACACTATGTTGGTTCTGTTCAGCTTCTTTGCATAAATAAAGTTTTTATAAATTGATCCTTCTTAGCACATTTTTTCCCCCATGATCTCTTTCTTTGTCTTGTGTTTAGTTTTTTCTCCCCGACCCTGACTAATATTTCCATTATTCTTTAAAGCTGCATGAATATTTTCATATTGTGGGGATTTGTGAGTCTTTGTAACAAGGTTGTAAAAATAGCTGGATTATCCAAACTTGCTTTACATTTAAGAATATCAGTAATTCATGTGAGTGAAACTGCATTTCCTAACAGGAATTAATTTCAACCTGGTAGAAAAATTATTGAAGGTTAGCATGTTGGAAAGACATCCCTAGAGATAAAAAATGAAAGATTTTATTTCCTGTTTTTGTGTAATTCTTTTTGCCTTTAAAGTGTAATATGGTTGACTCCTTTATTGGGTTTTTATAGTTTAAGCAGCAAACCTGTTTCTTTTGTGAGGTGTTTTTCAGATTACTCAGTACTCGATACAGTTGGGGAAATGTTTTCCATATTTTTCCTTATTTAAAAAGACTTTTTAAAACTTATGATTGTATATCTTTTCATATAAACGACTAGAAATAGGACAGGAAAGGATGACAGGATTATAAGAAATTTTTAGAAATTATGAAACTCACTAGTGAAAGGCTCACAGAAGGAAATATACTGCAGAAAATGTCTGTAAGAAATGTAATTGTAATCCTGTACCCTGTGATTGATTCTTGTTTCCATTTTGTCCATGATAGGCTATAAGTTTTCTGACTCTTGTTTCCAGACTGCTTAAGACTTTGAAAAGGGTTGTATCCTATAGTATGAGATGCTTCATGTTTCTTCTATTGATAATTCATGTAGCACATAATTCACAACTTTAAACAAAGTATACCGTTGTAGAATTAGTGTAGATTACTGGGTAGTTTATAGAAAAAAAAAAGTAGAAAAATGCTTCAATGATTGTCCTAGTAAATACTTTCACATGAATTTATCTGTCTTTTTTGGTGAAATGATTGGATCAGAGGGCATGTACAGTTTTTAAGGTTTTTAAAACGTGTTTCCAAAGAGCCTTTACAAAGAGTAAAATTGTGAATCAGTTTTACTTTCATTCTTAGCTGTCATTTAATCTTCTATATTTTTTTGGAGAAGTCTTATAGCATTTATGACCCATTTTTATTAATTTTTGTATGAGATGCAAGTTATGGATCCTAAGTTCCTGTGTTTTGGGGGTGGAGGGCATATGGATATCCAGTTGCTCCAGCACCATTTGTTGGAAAGGCTGGCCTTTTTCCGTTGCATTGCCTTTTGTGCCTTTTTCAGATCAGTTGGTCATATATGTGTGGCTCTATTTCTGGCCTTTGTATCTGTTCCATTGATCCACTTGTTGCTCTTCTCACCAGTAACACACTTGATTGTTGTAGTTTTCTAATACTTCTTGAAATGAAGTAACGTTAGCCCTCCAACTTTGATTTCTCTTTTTCAGAGTTGTTTTGGCTATTCTAGATCCTTTGCATTTCCATATGAGTTTTAGAATTAGCTTGTCAATTTCTGTAAAAAGTCTGCTGGGATTTTGAATGGGGTTGTGTTATATCCATTGATCAATTTGGGAGAGAATTGAGATCTTAACAATATTGAGTCTTCTAATGCGTGAACACAGTATGTCTCTCAGTGTAAATGGTTTGTTCCTTTTTATTGTTGAGTAGTATTCCATTGTATGTATGTACCACAGTTTATCTGCTCATCTGTTGATGGACATTTCAATTGTTTGCAGTTTTTGGCTATTACAAATAAAGTTGTTGTGAACATTTATATACAAGTCTTTGTACAGGTATACATTCTGTTTTGGTTTGGTGTGGAATGGCTTTTTCATATGGTAGGGGTACTTTTAGCTTTTTATGAAACTGCAAACTGTTTGCCAATGTGATTGTACCCTTTTACTTTTCCATAGCAGTGTTGGAGAGTTCTGGCTTCTTCACATCTTTGCCAACACTTGGTATGGTCAGCCTCTTCATTTTAAGGCTTCAAATAGATATGTAGTAGACATGGTAAGTTTCACTTTTTTGGGTCCTGGATATTTTTACATTCCTGTAAATCGTCTTGAGCTTTGTTCTGGGGTGCATTCAAGTTACTGGGAAATAGTTTGATCCTTTTGGTTGTTGTGTTTATGACTTAATGTATATTTGTTAAATGGATGCAGAGCTGTCGGTGCTCAGTCTAGGGCTTAATTGTTCCCCGTTACTTAGGTAAGACCTTTCTGTGTACTCTACCCAATACAGTGTGAATTATGAGTTTTTCCACTCTGGCTCTTTGTGAACAAGCACTATTCGTGCCCCCGTGTGAGCAGTAGGCATTGTTCCCTCTGATTCTTTGCAGTTGATTCTTTCCCTGGCTTCTGGTAGTTTCCTTATGTGCATTCACTTATTGGTACCGTGCTCAAGGATCACCCTCTGCAATCTCCAGGTTTTCTCTCTTCTCTGGTGCTCTATATTCTGAAGTCTAATTGCTTTGGTCTCCCTGGTCTCTCAGCTTTGTCTCTTCAACTCTGGGAGTCTGCCAGGCTCTGCCTCAGTTTCCCTCCTTGCACTGTTGCCTGGAAACTCCCTCAAGGCAGTAAGCAGGGCCAGTGTTAGGGCTCACCATGTTTGTTTCCTGTCTCTCAGGGATCACTGTTCTTGATTGCCTGATGTCCAGTGTTCCATTGTTGAGAGAATTGATGTTTCATGTAGCTTGTCTGCTTTTTAAATTATTTATTAATTTTTGATTGTTTTGGTTTTTTTCAGACAGGAGGGTAGATTTGGTTCCTGTTACTTCATTTGTCTGGAAGCAGAAATCTTAGTTCTCTTAAAAAAAATTTAAAATTGAGGTATAAAATAGTGGAATGGGTAAAATGTGCAGCTCAATAAATTTTCACAAGTGTATGCATTTATACTTTATTATCACTCAGATCAAGATAGAGAAACTTTCTAATACTCCAGTAGGTTCCCTTGTGCCCATTCCTGGTCACTGCCATCTCTTTCTCCCCAGGTAAGCACTATTCTGGTGTCTGCTACCACCTGTTAGATATTCATGTTGTTAGCTTCATCTAAATGGAGTACCTACAGTATTTACCTTTTTTCGCCTGATTTTTTTCACTCAGCACCATGTCTGTGGGATCCATTTATGTTATTGCTTGTATCAGTTGTTCTTTTTTCTGGCCCAATAGTAGTCATTCTTTTAGTGATGAATGTTTGAGTGATTTCTAGTTTTTGGCTCCAATGAATAAAGCTGCTATGAACATTCTTCAACAAGTCTTTTTGTGTACTTAAGCTCTCATTCCTCTTGGGAAAATACCTAGGAGTGGAATTGTTGCTTCATGGGATAGGTATAAATTTACTTTAGAAAATATTACCCAACAGTTTTCCAAAGCAGTTGAACCAATTTTCACTTCCTTTATATATGTATGGGAATTCCAGTTGGGCTATGTTCTTGATGAAACTTGATATTTTCAGTCTTTTAAATTTTAGCCATTTTGGGATCATAAGATTTCTTTCAGTAGGCCAAAGCATAATACCTAGGTTGAGTAATTTGAGGGCTAGGGTGACCAACCATCCTGGTTTGCCTAGAACTGAGGGATTGTCTAAACTCAGGGCTTTATGTTTCAAAACCAGGACACTTCTAGTCACCCCAAGTGAGGCGCTCAGCTGATTTAGTCATTGGGATGTGAAGGTAAAAGCTGGAAATTCACATGGTCACGCCGGGGCTAAGTACAGATAAGGACCTGGGCCAACCTTCCCCAGTGCTGTGCTCTCTAGTTAAAGACAGGGACCTACCCACCCCACCCCCTTTTCCTTCAGGTCTCAGCTTGCACTGTGTTTCTTCAGAGAAGGCTCTCCTGGCCCCTCAGGCTGTGTTAGTTTCCTCTGTCATTCTTCTGGAGTACCCTACATAATTCTATAGTACTTACCACCCTTGAAAGTGTATATTCTTATCTGTAATCCGATCAACCGTAATCTTTATGAGGGCAGGACTTTGATGTCTTCCTCACAGATATCCCTGTAATACTTCGTTAGGCACATCAATAAATTTTCTTTTCTTTTCTTTTGCTGGGAGTAGGGTGTGGTTGTGGGGGAAATAGGTGAAACATATGGCAGGGCAGACTATTAGCAGTTTGATCTGAATGGTGGTTGAATGCTATTGAGGATTTTTTAATCAAAGCAAGGGAGAAACGTGAGTTTGTGTTGTAGGGAGATGCTGGCTGCTGTGTCTGTAATGAACTGGAGAGGATGGTGGTCTGGAGGTGCTGGAAAATTTGGCTACTTCTAATTCTTTTATTTTGTTTAAATTTTAAAATTGATAGCAAATGGAAAAATGCATGGTGGCGTGTTGAGGCTGTATAAAATTCCAGATGGACTTTGAATATATTATAAGATTGGGCAGGCTTTGCCAGATGCAGTGTTCTTGGAATAAATAAATGTAAAGCAGAAATAGCTTAAATTTCTGATGGGATCCTAACTTGCTATAGAGCAACTTATGAGTCATTGTATCTCACAATGTGAAGATAGAATTTCTGTGACAGGTTTCTTGAACCCAGTAAAGTAAAACACCCTTTGCTTCAGCCAGTTTTTGGTTTTCTTTTCAGGTTAGACTTTCAGTTAATATTTCTTTTGCATAGGTCACTTTTCCTGAACACCTTTTAGGGGACCTTGGGTCAAAACAGTTTTTATAATAATACTAAGCTATCCTTTAATTGTTTCTCCAATTTTCTCATAAGTATATAATACAGTTTTTCCAGAGGCTCCATGACATGTGATGACATCATCACTCATGATAATGGATTTTGTGCTTATTTCTTGTGTTTTGAAAATTTCTGTTTTAATTTCTAATATAGTATTGGTAGATATAACCCAGGTAAACAAAAGCTCTTTGAGGTCCTCGATAGGATTTAAGAGCATAAATAGGTCCTGGGACTAAAAAGCTTGAGAACTGCTGGTAAAGATGTTCTGCCAGAAAAATATTTTAAAATTAGTGTTTTATAATAATGATTCTTAACTGAGGCTCAGCTGGCATGACTATACCCCACAGTTTCTAAATCAGGATCTCTAGGGGTGGGGTCTGGATATCTGTTTGTTTATAAAAAGTGAAAACAAATTTTTAATTTGTTTTAATTTTAATATGATTTGCTTTCCTTAATTAGAAACCATCGTTTTAGGAGATAGGAATCCTTTTCCAAATGTCAAAGAAAACCATATTAAAATTCATTTAAAAAATAGTGATAGCAGTTTTTTTTAACCTAGCACTGTGTTAGGCACTGTGTTAAGCAATTTATGTGCTTTATCTTAGTCCTCACAATAACTTTATGAGGCGGGAATTATGTACACATTTTACAGATGAAGAAACTGAGGATTACAAGAGTAAATAATTTGCCCGAGGTCACATAAGTAGGAACGTGCAAAACTAGACTTTGAATTCAAGTGCGACTCTGAAACCTAATCTCCCATCCCGCACTCTGTGTTAACTCTCCAAAGCATTGTGGAAAGCACTGCGATGAAATGCGGCAAGCAGAGCGCCTTGAACAGTAGTTTTTTGGTGGTTACTCCACACACTGTTTTATGTCATAACTTTGTGAGTCTATCCTTGCAGAGGCAGCCTTGAGTGTTACTGATAATTCTTACTTGGTCTACTGTGAACATTTCTTGAGGTTCCATCTCTTTTACTCCATGAGTAAAACAGCAGGAATACAAAGATAAATGACCTTTCTTTGTTCTCGGGGGACTCTGAATCAGATGACTGTCGTGAAGGCATACTGTGACAAGGACCCTAAGCTCCTGTGGGTGCTGCTTTGTAGCAAATAGGAGGGGACTCTCCACCTGGAGACTGGCAGAAGCCTCATAGATCATGTACCAGAATCTCAGAGGCCCTTTGAACTTTGCATTGTTAACTTTTCATCTACTCCAATATTCTCCCTATTTATCTCATGCATTTCCTTTTTTTTTTTTTTTTTTTTTGCTGGGAAAGATTTGCCCTGAGCTAATGTATATTGCCAGTCTTCCTCTGTTTTTTTCCTCCTCCCCAAAGCCTCGGTACCTAGTTGTATATTCTACTTGTAAGTCCTTATAGTTCTCCTATGTGAGCTGCTGCTACAACATGGCTACTGACAGACAGGTGCTGTGGTTCTGTGCCTGGTAACAGAACCCAGGCTGCCAAAGTGGAGCATGCTGAACTTGAACCACTAGGCCATCAGGGATGGCTCTCTCATGCATTTCTTTATAGAAGCATTTGACTCTCAGTTCTTTCCTATTTTTGGTCGTCCAAAATGGACCATTTTTCTATTTTGTTTCCCTCCTTTTTTAATCTTCAAAAGCAAGACTTATTTTTATATTTATAAAAATGTATTTTTATTTGTATGCATTTCAGAAATTCATTAATGTTATACAGAATGACAGTTGAAATTTATATTTTGGCAAGACGATAGAAAGGAGAGAAGGAAGATATATGTAAAGAAATGATTATCAATTTTCGTGGTTATCTTCCTTAAGGGGAAAAAAACAGTTTAACATGTATTAGAGTTTAGTTACAGGCAAAAGAAGTGTTTTCATTCTATTGAATCCTATTCATTTCTTATTTTCGAAGTATTTTTAGGAAGCAGAAAAGAGAAGAATCTAGTGTTTATTATGAACCTACCAGCCAGCTTTGTCTTCCCTTATTATTTTGACATGTTTGCTTCAGGTTCTTATAGTGCTCTGTGTATCCATCTCCAACCCCATTTCCTTCCCAGTTTCTCCATAGGTGAGTTGGTGTCTTAACTTTGGTGTGTTTTTTCCTTCATGTTTTTATAATTTTGCCGCATATGTGTGTATTTATATGGAACATTGTTTTTACATTTTAAAAAGTGAATGTTATTGTATATACGTCCCCTTCTACAGATTGCTTTTTACGCATTTCAAGTTTTCAAGATCTATTCATGTTGGCATGTGAACTTGCTCATTCATTTTTAGCTACAGAAGAGAAATTTACCTGTTCTTCTTTTGACCTTCTGATGTTTCATCCCTGCCCTTATTTTTTTTTTCAGGTTTAGCTTTTTTTCTTTTTGATACAGTTCGCATACCATATAATTCACTTCTTTATTTATTTATTTATTTTTCTGAGAAAGATTCACCCTGAGCTAACATCTGTTGCCAATCTTCCTCTTTTTTGCTGAGGAAGAGTCGCTCTGAGCTAACATCTGTTACCAGTCTTCCTCTTTTTTGTATGTGAGCTGCTGCCACAGCGTGGCCACTGACAGATGAATGGTGTAGGTCTGCACCCTGGAAACAACCTGGGCCGCCAAAGCAGAGTGCACTGAAGTTAACCACTAGGCCACTGGGGCTGGCCTCACCTCTTTAAAAAGGTGTATAGTTCAGTGGTTTTTAGAACATTCACAAATTTGTACAACCACAACCTTATTTAAGTCCAGGACATTTTCATCACTCCAAAAAGAAACCTCATACCCATTAGCCCTCACTCCCCCATTTCCCCTTCCACCCTTCCTCTGGCAACCATTCATCTACTTCCTGTCTCTGTGCGTTTGTCTGTTCTGGACTTTTCATGTAAATAGAATCATATAATAGGTGACTTTTTGTGTCTTTCACTTTCGTAATGTTTCATTTAGTATAATGTCTCAAGGTTCATCCATGTTGTAACATGAAATCATGTCGTTACTTTTTATGGCTGAATAATATCCCATTATGTGGATGTACTACATTTGTTTATCCATTATCAGTAGATAGACATTTGGATTCTTTCCAAACATACTGGTTTTGAATAATACTGCTGTGAACATTCATGTACAAGTTTTTGTATTGACATATGTTTTCCGTTCTCTTGGGTATATACCTAGGAATGGAATTGGTTGGTTGTATGGTAACTCTGTTTAGCAATTTGAGGAACTGCCAAACTTTTACAATGCAGCTGCACCAGTTTACATTCCTACCAATAATGTACAAAGAGTATAATTTCTCCCCGTTTTTGCCAATGCTTGTTATTATCTTTTTGATTATAGTTATTCTAGTTGGTGTGAAATATCTCATTGTAGTTTTGATTTGCATTTCCCTAGTGACTAAGAATGTTGAACATCTTTTTATGTACTTATTGGCCATTCATATATCTTCTTGGAGAAATGTCTGTTCCCATCCTTTGCTCATTATTTCATTGGGTTGTCTTTTATTGTTGAATTATAAGAGTTCTTTATATATTTTGGATACTAGACTCTTATCAGATACTACACAATTTGCAAATATTTTCTTCTGTGGGTTGTCTCTCTGCTTTCTTGATTGTATATCCTTTTAAGCATAAAATTTTTAATATTCAATTTATCTATTTTTTCTTTGGTTGCTTCTGCTTTATTTAGGGTACCATAGCAAAGAGACCATCGCCTCTTCTAAGGTCATGAGGATTTATACCAGTGTTTTATGGTTTTAACTCTTACATTTAGATCTTTGATCCTTTTTAAATTAATTTTTGTATATGGTGTGAGGGTCGAGCTTCATTCTTTGCGTGTGGATATCCAGTTGTTCTCAGCACCATTTGTAGAAAAGACTGTTCGTTTACCCATTGAATTGTCTTGGCGCCCTTGTCCAAAATCAACGAATTATATGGGCTTATTTCTGGACTCTCAGTTCTGTTCCATTGATCTCTATGTCTTGTCCTTGTGCCAGTACCACACAGTCTTGGTGGTTGTGGTTTTGAAGTAAGCTTTGAAATCTGGAAGATGAATCCTCTTAAATGTGTTCTTTTTTAAAATTATGTTGGCTTTTCTGAGTCATATGTCTACGTGAATTTTAATATTAGTTTGTTAATTTTTGCCAAAAAGTTGGAATTTTGATAGGAGTTGTATTGAATCTGTAGATCAATTTGGAGAGTATTGCTGTCTTAACAATATTAAGCCTTCCAGTCTGTGAACGTTTATTTAGGTCTTTGATTTCTTTCAATGATGTTTTGTAGTTTTTAGTATACAAGTTTTGTCTTTTGTTATATTCCTAAGTATTTTTTTCCTTTTGATGCTATTGTAAATGAAATTATTTTCTTAATTTCAGTTTTGGATTGTGTATTGCTAGCAATGGAAATATAATTGATTTTTGTTGGTTGATCGTTTGCCTCTAGACTGCCAAACTGTTTCCTTTTCTTCACTCAGATAGTTCCCTGAAGTCTCAATTGTCACAAAAATCCTTCTAATTTTATTCAACTTGCTTATTCCTTTTTGAGGATTTTTTTTTTCTTACCACGCAGGCTTGAGTTGCATCGATACTCAGCTATTTTCAATCCAATAATGTGCCTTCAAGCATTTGGCTACTTGTTAAATGCATCTGTAGACAGATTTTTAACTGCCTGGTTTTCTGTACGGTCTGTACCCACTAACATCTTATCACTGTGGGCCGATACTTCATTAAAATAGAGACCCAAGGATGCTTGAGAATAACGTGTGGAGATCTCTACTTCTGCTTGCTCCCCCTCAATCCCTTCCAATAACATGTAGGAATTATAATTCTGATATTTTCTGAAAAATACCCAGTTTCAGATCAAGTACCTAGAATCAGTAATGGCTCCTCCTTCCCTGGGTTCTGTCCCTCATTGCTCAGGTACCTAAATCATCAGTTGCCTACTCTGGCCCTGTCGTGTCACATGCCCAATCTCTAAAGCTTTGCCTGAGTCCCCAGTTGTAACCTGTTGTTGAGACTGACCTCCCATATCCCATAGCTGGATGCTCTGGTGTTCCCGACTACTCTTGCTAGTTTGGTTTCTTCTCTGACCCTTGCTTCTTGGACGTTGTTCTATCCCATGCTCTCTCAGCCTGCGTATGTAATTAGCCTTGCTGAGCTTTTTGTCCATGGCTTCTTTCGCATCTTGCAGTCTCAAACTTTGAAATTCGTAGGAGCCTTGCTGGGTTACGCATTGTATGGCTTACACTGCTAAAAGAGGAGATACCAGTATTAAGTATAGTGGTATTTATGTTGCTCCTTAAAACTTCATACACTCCCTTTGTATAGTTCCCTTCTGTACTGTTTCTTCCCTCCATGCCCCCCCCATCTTATGCTAATAAATTAACGTGCACTGAAACTTGCCCAACGGTAGAGAAAATGCAGTAAATAATTTGGTGTCAGTCTCTTCAATCACTGTATATAGTATGGGACTTCTACTTTAATAACTCTTAGGTAGCAAATTTGATGTTCCATCACACTTGGTGAAATGGAACTATGTTTTGATGATAGTTATATTTGGTCTTTTAAAATTTTCCTTGTCTAAATGCCACTTTTTGCCATTGTGGTGGTTTAATGTTTTTACGATGTTACTGCCATGGGAGTCATTCCTATTCAGAAGCCAATGTAAATTTATGAAAATATATAAATAAAATTTAACTAGTAAATTTTAAATAATGGGTTTCAGATGCTGTTGCTGTAATTTCTGCCTGTGGTTAAGTTGGACTTCAGAGATTTTAGTCCTTTTCACACGATACCAAGGGGTTGCATGAGAAAATAAGATTTGCTGCTTTTACCATTATTTGTTGAGCTTGTTGCTGTTTTAGCTCTATAGGGTACGCATTAAAATTTAGTTAGCTGTGTTTTATAGAACAACGTTTTATCAAATCCTAATTAGGTAAAGAGTATAGTTTTGTTTGTGATATTTCCTGGTGCTAATAGTGCCAAACCAGCAATAACTTCATTGATCTCCACTGATGAAATGTTGTTAGACTTGCAAGTAAATGGCTCTTTTAGTGCTGTATTTCTGTTTGAATAGTTCATTATAAAGAACAGTCAAAGAATTTTAAATCATGTTATACTGTTTTTGAGCTAGGTGAGTCTTTTTCTACATCAGTTTCTAAATTACTTTTTACAGGTTCATTTTCAATTCATAGTTTTTACAAGTTTGTAGAAAAGCCCATTCATTAGCATCATGCAATTCAAAAGAACTGCTACAATGAGAGGATTTATTTGATAAAATCTCTTTTGTGGTCTGGGTCCATAAATAAGAAATTTATGAGAATTATGAGGAACAAAAATGTGTTGCTGTCTGTGTGTTGCCAATCAGTGTCCAAAAATTAAGGCCTCCAAGGCCTGACCTTGGGCTCTACCTGCTGTGTGAAAGAGCCAGCCACCCCTTCCCCACCTTGTAGTGGTCTCACCTCTGAGTTCTCACTGCTGCCGCTATCCTGGAGCCGCAAAAAATGGTCCAGGTAAGGCTGCAGGGGATCTCTGAGCCTCTAGAGGTATTATAGTTTTAAAAATTTTGTATCTGAAATTAATTGGAATTACATCTGTACATGACATTTCGTCATTTTTTTTCTTTGAAAAGATTAAAAACAGTGTTAAAAACAATCTCATGTAAAACTCCGTCTCCTGTCTTCCATCCCTTCCTTCCAACCCTGCTTCCCAAAGGCGAACACTTTGAATTGTTTGTTTTTAGTAACTTTTTTGTTCACTGCTTGTCTCCAGCACCTTGAACAGTGCCTGTTTGGGTGCCTAATGAATTTTGGTGAGTGAATGAAAGGTTGTCTTTGCTCTGTTTACAGACTTGATAAATAATGTACTATGTGATTCTAGGTTGAACTTTTTCTCTTGGATAGCATTGCTCTACCATCTTAGCATACAGTGTTGCTAGTCATTGGTGATTCCACTCTGATTCTAGTTTCTTTGCACGTGACCTGTGTTTCCTTTCTGTAAAATTTTGTGGCCTTCTCATATGAGCACTTAAAAAAAATTAAGTATGCTGGGTGTTCCATCTGGACTCTCATCTTGCTCAGTAAGGGGAAATTTTCTCGAGTCATTTCTTTGCCACGTCTTTCCTCACCCCTTTTCCCCTCCAAAAGAGGTAAAGCAATCTGCTCTATTGTTTCTTTCCAGAACCTTCTTTACTGGGATGTTGGACTTCATGAATTGTTCCTTAAGTGTTTTATCTTTTGGTTTTCCATTATGTATCTCATTGTCTTAGTGTTCTGATTTCTGGGAGGCTTCCTTAGCATTACCTTCTAATCCTTCTATTAGTTTTTTATTTGTGTTAGCAAATTTGAAATGTGTTATCCTATTTCTTGTTTTCTGATTATTCTCTTTTTAAATAGAGTATTCTGGGATTCACTTGCTGTGTGGTAGATAGACTTTCAACCCTTTCCTCCTGTTTTTTAGCTCTCATCCCACTCCTCTTTCTCACAGTCCTTTCTGTCTCAAGGGCTAGGTCAGAACAAGCTTTGTGCCTGCTGCCTTCTCCATGCATCTGTCTCTATGCACAGAGATTGTCACTTCCTTCTCTCAGCTAAGTGTTTGCTTTTTTTTTTTTTCTTTTGATCTGCTTTCCATCCTCTTAAACTTTTTTGGTTGAAAATCTTTCTTCCATTGTTGCTTCAGTTTTCATTGTCACTGAGATGTTAATACATTTTAATTGCCGTTTTGGTGTGATTTTTATGGGGGAAGAGGCGATATATGCATGTGTTCCATCTGCCATTTTTAAATTGGAGTACTTCTTCCTTTGAGGCCCTGGTAACTTAATTTTATGATTGTAATTCAAATGACAAGTTAAATACGTAAATTTAAAATCAATTGCTTTGAAGAAAACATTGAATGAAAGGTTGATTGACCTATCTTAATATCCAGATGGATAGTGTGCTTTGTAATAATGAATTCTTTGAATTTTATTTGTAGAAGAAATTGAGGAAGAATCTGAAACAACAGTTGAGGCTGACTTGACTGATAAACAGAAACATCAGTTGAAACACAGGGAACTCTTTTTATCACGCCAGTATGAATCTCTGCCTGCAACACATATCAGGTAAGAACTTTTTGGAAGTTGATCTGAAGTACCCAGTAATATTGAACAATTAAAAAAAACCCAAATCAACTTTCTTTGAAGCATTTTTCAAACTCTCCTCACGATCTTGCTCAAATTAATTTACTAAAGGCTTCATAATGGAATCTTATCTTGGAAACATAGTGTGTATTAGCATATTAAAACCCTGCAGATGTTCTACAGTAAACTTGCCATTTTAACTTTGTTTTCATCCAGACTTTCCCAATTTATTTAAGTCTCTATTAAGTAGGACAATGTCCAGCAGACACCATTTTGAGAAAATGCCGATCTTCTCCAGATTCCTAGAACATGTCAGAGTCATTAGAATCCAAGAACTAGAACCAAGATCTGGTTCCCAGGCAGGTGACTGTTGACCTTGTGGAGTATATGGCTTTTTATTTTCTTTTGAGAACCTCTGGGATGAAAATATTATATTCTTTATTATTCACTGGTTAGCATCTGTCTGTGCTAGGGATGGAATGCAAAAGTGAAAAAATCTAGTCCCTGGTTTGTAGTTTTGCAGTTTGTGGAGGGATGGTGGTGGTCTTTTATGATCTGCTGGTAGTGGTAGAATTTAAGCATAAATACAATTGAGCTGTTTCTTAGCACAGTCTTTAGTAGGTGCATCTTGAAGGTATAACAAAATGTTTGAACTCAAAAGACAGGCAGTTAGTGATCCTTAGGGTCAGGAAAACTTGAGAAGGAGTTGGTGTTTACTCACCCTTTGAGAGACTGTGAGGCATGTTTCAGGTAGAGGGAACAGGTGAGCATGGGTGTGTGCAGGACCAGCATGTGTGCCGGGTGGGGGGCGGGAGGGAATGCGGTGTTCTTGTCCCCTTGGGTTAAAGAAATTCCTTAAGCTTTTGTTGACAATCTTTACTTATTTTATTTAGGTCTCTACTAGTCATGATTGTCTTAAAAACTGTTCATATACGGAAATAAAATGTATTAACTTATTTAAGAAATTGGCCCCTCTTCTTTAGCCCCCAGTGTTGGTATTGAATCCAAGTCAGTCTTTATTGGGCTCAGACAGGTTTGGAGACTTCATAAAGCTCTGATTCGGTCCTTGTAACACACACACACACACACACAACCCCCTCCCCCCCCCCCCCCCATCTCTCTCCTGGGACCTTTGTGCATACTTATCTTTTCAGAAATGAACACAGATCTTCTAAGGTAGGAAATGTATGACAAAGATACTGGAATTTCGTTTTCTCCAAATCTTTTCAGAAATAACTTAGTCCCTTTCCATAGTTAACATCATATCATTGCTTTATTTAGGTTTTTTAGGGGGTACTGTTTAGATTGGCTAGAGTTAGTATATTCCATGTGACTTAGGTCCTTTCCTGGAAAAGATAATCAGGCCAGGTAATGTGGGAACGGTCATTTTACCTACCAGTAGGGGTATTTCAAGAAGTAGGAAAGTAGGTCAATTTTTGCTTAGAGAGATAGAACATGAAAACATATTTTGTAATTTTCTTAAGGATGTATGTAACTAATAAATGCTGAAGAGCCGTATGCGTTTATTATTTAGTTGTAAGAAGCTAGAATATGAAGATTCATTTTAAGCTCAAGAAGTTATGTGGCTAGTCATAAGAATCTTGCCAGAAAAGCATCTGACAAATGGTTTTAAAAATGTATCCAAAACACGCAAGTATATTTTTAATTTACCCTCCTGATAGCTTGGAATCTGTTTACAAGTAGTGTTGGTTTCCTTTAACAGATTGCTTGGAATGGAAAAACTAGTGGTTTTTCATCTTCCATAAGGACTGAGAGAGTATATTGAAATATAATTATCAAGACACCCCTGTGTTGAACATAGAAATTACATAGAACACATGATCGTTCAATCACTGTTGAACATATTTCCTGAGTGTGTTTTAGATTAGGGAGCTTATTAAGTGCTTGATAAATAAGACTAGGTCTCCAGCTTGTAAACTCAAGGAGTTTACTGGGTGGTAATTCTTTTGAATTATGATGAAGAGAAACAGACATTTGAGACTTTAGTTTTGTTTTTTTCTTTTGCAAGTTGAGAGGGAGTAGCAGAGAGCCATGTTTTCTCATCTGTGGCTCTCATTTCAAACAGCTGAATGGGGTTAGGGGCAGTCTCTGGCCAGAGCGTGGAGCCTGCTAACCAGCCCTCATGCTGGTGTAGAACAAGTGCACGTTGGAGTGACCTTGACATTTTGCTAGTGTTGAAGTCACGCCCTATCTATTTCTGCTATAATAGGAGAAAATTACTGAAGCCCCATTGTTCTTTGGCAGCAAAGAGGGGTAATTTGGTGAATACTGGCTTTTTATTCTCAGGGACATTATCAAGTGCCCAGAATTCCCTTGGTGCTGTGTGGAACATAGGAGAAAACCTGAGTGAGGCGTTGCTGAGGTCCTTTGTAGTTTGTGAGCTATAATATTCACTGGATGCTGTAAGGTTCTCAGAGGGACAGGGAGGGAACTCTTTGTTCCTTCTCATTACACTAGAAGAGAGAGAGTGAACAGGACTGGCACGTTCTGGATGGAGTTAGTGACTCACCTCTTGTTTATGAGATAGATAGGATTTGAACATTCAGAATGCCTTTGGAACATTACTTTTAGGGGGAAGGGGAGAGGCAGCATGCTTCTTGCACAGTGCTCAAGGTCATTAATAGTAGATTATTATTATATAGAGCTGCATACACTATAAAGCACCATAAAATTTATTGTTATGCCAGCTACTAGACCTGTTACCTGTATATATAAGACTGTATTCAATCTTCTGTATAGCCCATGTTTATTGAACTTGGCTTTTAAAAATTCTGACATTTATTAAACCTTTATGATAGGTGCTATTCCGGTTGCTTTACATGTTACTTTATTTAATCCTTACAATGACTTTATAAAGTAGGTCCTGTTATTATCCCCATTTTACAGATGAGGAGACTAAATCACAAAAAGATTAATAAGTAACTTGTCAGTCTCGCAGTTTTTAAATGGCAGATTCAGAAATTGAACCCAGACTGCCTGGCTGTAGATATATAGGATTATGATGTGTATGACTGTAAATGTTGAAAAGCATCAGAGACAGAAAGAAAGCAGTTTAATAACTTGTTGAATAGGTAGGCTCTTTGATTTTCTACTTTTTCGCACAATTTTTCTATTTAGATGCTCAAGTCAAGTGGGCAGAATTAAATTAAAAACTGAGTTAGGCATGTAAACTATACTGTTATACTAAAAGATGATGTTACAATGCTAGATATGCAGTAGCAACTGTGAACTGCCTACTTGATTGGCTGTCTCAGTTTGTGGATATGTCTTGTATATGGTTCAGTGTCAGTTTTTCCACATCTTGAACACACAAAGCTTGGTTTCTTAAAAGCTGCTAATTACAGCATTGTACGTGTAATGATTAATGCCTTTTCCCAGCCTCTGGTGCAGCTAGTCATATTTTACAAAGAGCCAGTCCTTTCCTGCCTGCCAACCTTGGGGTCTGGATCACAGCCTTTGAAGTTAGGCTTCATTGTGTCTTAAAAGCATTTCCTTAGGTACCTGTTGATTATTGGTCTCAATTTGTCCTACGTTAAGGGCTTTTGGACCTAATGATTTGTTCTAAGTTTGTCTTGTTATGAGGAGTGAGTGGTGGTAGAGAAACCATTATATCCATGCCAGTAGACATGACCCTCGTTCAGAGCATCGCTGGTGAGGATTCTGTCTACCTCATTGCTTCACCTTGACTGTACTTTTCAAAAAGCCCAGAGAGAGCCAGCTCTGATGGCCTGCTGGTTCAAGTTTGGCGTGCTCCGTTTCAGCCATGCTGCGGTGGCAGCTCACATGGAAGAACTGGAAGAACTTCTAACTAGAATATGCAACTATGTGCTGGGCGTTGGGGATGGGAGCTTGGCAACAGATGTTAGCTCAGGGCAAATCTTTCCCCAGCAGAAAAAAACCAACAACAAACAAACTGGTTGAAATTTCAGTCCTTTAAAAAAAAAAAAGTCCAGAGAAGCTATTCCAGAACTAAATTTGATGTCAGTAGTAGGGTAGGTCTTGAAAGCATAGGTGCACATAGTATACAATCAGTCTCTTAATGGCAGGGTGCTTTAGCGAAAGCCTTACATTCTTTTTCTTTTAAGCAGTTTTTGGGTTAGGTTTCCAGAATATAAACATCATCATAATCATCATTATTTTGCTATATAGAAGACTGACTACAACCATAAATTGTGAACTTTTCTTGGTTTAAGTGATGCCATGTTGCTTCTGCATGGTCTCCTCACCTTCAAAACAGGGAGCTTTCTTAATTCAGTTGAAAACGTATCTTGAGCAGCTGATAAAAATCTCGGGGCTTATGTGTAATTTGTCTGGATTGTTCTGTTCAGACATCGTCTTAGAGGGTAGGATTCTTGAAGGTTGGTATCTTTTTTTCTTTTCTCATGCCTGCTTTGGAGCACAGTGCACAATAGTCAGAATTTTAAGCTTTCATAGTTTGCATTTAATTTTGCTTTTGTTCTTTTAGGAAATGAAACTCATCAACAGATAACAGAATAATCTCTTCTCAATTACTACGGACCTTAAATGAAATTTCAGATGGTGCCTTTCTCTTTTCATGAGAATTAAAGATTGGAATATGTGGAATCACAGGTTGCTCAGTATTCTAAGGGAGAGTGAGTTACTCAGAGTCAACATCAAGCTTTCACATGGAGAGCTAGGCTAGAAAACCATTTTTGTGTACTTATTATTTGTCACCAAACAGAATGAATTTATGAGCACTATTTAGCAACCGTGAGAAAGGGAGAAATGGAAAAGTTTTTAGCCAACAAGAGTTATCTGGGGGATGGAATACTATAGTTCTTGTCTTTTTTTCTTTTCTTTAAAGATTTGTATTTTTCCTTTTTCTCCCCATTTCCCCCTGGTATATAGTTGTATATTTTTAGTTGTGGGTCCTTCTAGTTGTGGCACGTGGGATGCCACCTCAGCATGGCTTGATGAGCGGTGCCATGTCTGCACACAGAATCCAAACCAGCGAAACCCTGGGCCGCCAAAGCAGAGCCCACAAACTTAACCACTCGCCCACGGGGCCGGCCCCTAGTTCTTGTCCTAATACCAAGTGTTGGCAAGGGTATGGAAATACTTTTCTGCACTGGAGTGTTAGTATAATAAGAAAAACCAGTCAAATTACAATGTTTGCATATCCTATTACCCAGCAATTCTGTTTTTTGGATTTGTAACTATCAGAAGTTCTCATGCAAGTTTGTAGAGATATATATACTGATATGTTTATTGCAGATTGGTTTTATTTTTTTTTAGTGATTTTTACTTTGTGAATAAATGAGATCATTTTCGTTAATAAGCATGTATCTGCATCACAAATGTAAATCGGAACTTGGTATTTGATAGATATCAGAATTGTTTTAATATCAAAATGCAAGTAACTTTCATCTTTATGCTTTTCTGTATTTCCGATTTTTCTGAAATGAAAACACATTAGATATATAATGGGTAAAAGTGTTAATTTAAAATTTGCACACTTTAGACATTAGATAGAGAGGGAATATCCCATTTTGCATTCATTTTTATCCCCTTCTTTGCCTGACAACATGACTAGTTCTGATGAAGCCAGTATAGATGGAAACCAACTGAAAACTCCTGTTTATCCTCCCTTCCCCAGTAGTAAAGTAGTAACATTAATTACTATTACCATTTGATAGCAGACCTGTTTCTAATTTAGGCATACATTTTTCAGGTATTTTTGTTGCAAAATGCTAAATTTCCTTCAAGAATTATTCTGTCAGTTTATATTCCCAACACAATGCCCATTTTGCTGTTCCCTCGACATTACTGCATATTAAAATTTTAAAATAAACTGTTTATTTTCTGATAATGAAAGAATTATAATTTATTGTTGAAGTGTGGAAAATACAGAAAGAGATGCACACTCTCTCTGTCACACATACGTAAGCACACACCCCTGTAATTCCTTCCCCTCGCAGCCTTGACATTTTGGTGTATCATTAATGCATCTTTCCTTCGTTGGGTTTTGGCTGCACATTGCCGGAATTTATCTGCAAGGGTAGAGGAGCTGTGTTATTCGTGTGTAGCTTCCTTTCTTGTGAAGTAGTGCTTATTCTTCAGAAGTGAGCTATTGTCGTCTTTGCTCTTTTTGGATTGGTTGGTTTGTTTTTAAATATGTGAGAAATACGGTTGGAAAATGAATAATGGAGCAGCAGGAAGAGGGGAGGATGTTTAAATAAAAACTGGAAAAATTCCATTCTTGAGAAGTTAACAGACGGGCCGATAGGTTTGATATATATGAAGAAGCAGAATGAAACTAGAGTAAGAACACTTTGTTACTCAGAAAGAGTGCTCATTCAAAAATGAATCCAAGTGTCACTGTCTTGGAAAAGGCAAAGATTTCTGAAGATTATGAAGGTATTCTCCTATGTTTTTTTCTTGAAGTTTTGTTTCACTTTTTGTATTTGTCTGTTTTTATGTCTATGGTGTAAAGAGGGGTCAATTAGAAAACTAAGTTTAAAAAGATAGCATTTACAATATCATCAAAAAACACCAAATACCTAGGAATAAATCTAAGGAAAGACGTGAAAAAAAGAGAAAGATGCGTAAAAACTCTGCGTAGAAACTAGAAAGTATTGCTGAGGGAATTAAAGACTTAAGTAAATGCAGGATAAGTAAATGCATGACAGTCTGTCAGTTTTCCCAGATTCGTCTGAAGATTCAATACAATTTCAAAGAAAAGCTCAGCATGGTTGTGTGTGTGTGTGTATAAATATAAATATGTAAACTGAGACGCACATTCCAAAATTTATGGGAATGGAAAGGACCGAAAACTGAAAACGAGAAGTTTCCAAAACATAGTTCATGTGGTCCCGAGTGTCCCTCTGTACCTTTTCAGGGGCTTCGGGAGATCAAAACTATTTCCATAAGAGTGAAAGATCATAAGATCTGCCTTTTCCCTGTAAAAAAAGCAGAAAGCATGTACAAAAGCAGTGGTGGGTAAACTGCTGGCAGCTTAGCACGAATCAAGTCAGTGGCACCAAACTGTGCTATAGTTGTCACTGTATTCTTCACCTCTATGCATTTGCAATAATAAAAAAAAACACTACAAGTTTCACTTACGAATATTCTTGACAAACAGTACAATTTATTAATTTTGATAAATCTTGACCCTTCTTGTCTGTTTTAAAAAATGGAGATAAATTCTACAACATCAAATTAACCCTTTTACTGTGTACAGGGTACAATTCACTGGTACTCCAGTACATTGACAGTGTTGTGTAGCCATTACCTTTACATTGTTTCAAGAGATTACACGTCTTTTTAATGTTCTATGTGGTAAAATGGGAAGTATACATAAATCATGGTTGCTGCATATGGAAGTGAGATGGTCGTCTTGAGGAAAAACCTCATGGGCTTGTTTGAACTGTGAACTGAACTAGTTGCCTTTTTTGTGGAATACCATTTTTACTTGAAATAACCACTGAAAGACAAACTATGGTTATTTAGACATGAGTGTTTGGTGGATGTCTTTTGAAAATGAAGTGAACTTGTTACGTGAAGATCTAGTTGTTTATTAAGCCAGACATTAAAGAGATTTGCAAAAATATAAAACAGTGCTACTGTTCCCATTAATTTGGAAAATATTGTAATTATTCCTAACAAATATTTGCTAATATGTAATGTTTATTTTTATTTTAATTACTAAATGTTTACGTTTTTAAAAAATTTTAATTTCTGACATGGTAAATATTGATGGATATAACCCACAAAGGCAAAAGTTTGGGAGCCAGGCAAGTGGCCTAGTGGTTGAGTTCATGTGCTCTGCTTCAGTGACCCGGGGTTTGCAGGTTTGATTCCCAGCCACAGACCTGCACAGCACTCATCAAGCCATGCTGTGGAGGCGTCCCACGTACAAAACAGAGGAAGATTGGCCCGAATGTTAGCTCAGGGACAATCTTCCTCAAGAAAAGAATACAAAAATAAAGGTTGGGGAGGATTGACAGCAGATGTTAGCTCAGGGCTAATCTTCTCACCAAAGAAAACAGGCAAAAGTTCTTTGAGGTCCTCAGTCATCTTTAGGAATGTAAGAGATCATGAGACCAAAAAGTTTCAGAATCATTGCCAAAGTCAGTCTTGAAGAACAAAAATATTAGAGGCTTATATTTTTAGATAGTGAGACACTTTGTAGAGTTACAATAATTAAGGTAGGGTGGTATTAGTAACTGGGTTGAGAAATAAACCAGTAGAATAGAATAGAAAAGCCAGAACAGACCCACATGTATAATACAAGTTGATATTTGCTGGAGGCATCCCTGCAGTGTAGTGGGCACAGGGTGGTCTTTTCAGGAAATGGTGTCAAGTCAGTTGGATTTGGCTGATTGTATCACTGTGGTGCCCTTTACCATGTTCCTCTCTCCCTATGTTTCCTGTCAGTTGGTAATTAGATACATAGGGTGCGGTTCAGTTGTGTGTGTGTGTGTGTGGGAAAGAGGGAACTGCAAAAGACAAGAACTTCTTCATAGGTGGTACCGTATATCAGGAAGTGTATAATATCTTTTTTCTGGATGTTACCGGCATTTGATGATTATTGCCTAGAGATCCATTAATTCATAGTTACAGAGTGGTGATATTCTAATTACGCTGTTACTTCTTCATATACTAGTTGGAAGACTTCTGTGTTTTTTGGTTCTGTTCTTAATTTTAGGGTTTTTTTTCTCGTTTTATTGAAAAATAATTGACATACGTAATTTTAGTTTTATGTTTTACTCTGTAATACCTTAACAGCAGAGGTTCTCAACTTTATCAGACTCAACCTCTCCTTTACGTATATATATATATATTTTAAAGATTGGCACCTGAGCTAACAACTGTTGCCAATCTTCTTTTTTTTTTTTTTTTTCCTGCTTTTTCTCCCCAAGTCCCCCCAGTAAATAGTTATATATTTTAGTTGTGGATCCTTCTAGTTGTGGCATGTGGGATACCGCCTCAGCGTGGCCTGACGAGTGGTGCCATGTCTGCGCCCAGGATCTGAACCAGTGAAACCCTGGGCCACCGAAGTGGAGCGCACGAACTTAAGCACTTGGCCACGGGGCCGGTCCCTCCTTTACATATTTTGAAATACTTCCTATATTATTCTGAAATGAAATTCATAGATAATTTAATACTATACATGTGATATGTAGTTTGGCTTGGTATTAAATTTTGGGTTGAAAATGATTTCCCTTGAAACTTTGAAGGAATCATCTCATTGTCCTCAAAGATTGTTGCTGAACAGTAGTTTATGTCACATAGATTCTCCATACTTTGCATATTCCCTGTTTTTTTTTTCTCTCGTTAATCTTAGAATTCTCTTATCCATTATATCTTGAAATTTCACAGTGGGGTCTCAATGGGGAGGATATTTGGTAGACCATTTTAATTTGAAGAAACCTGTCTTCCTTTATAGCTGGGAATTTTTCCCCTAATATTTCATATTTTTTTCCTCTCTGTATAGTACTTCTATTGCTTTTATGTTAGATCTTCTGGATTGATCGTCTTTGTTTCCTGTCTTTTGTCATGTTTTCCGTTTTTGTTTCTTTGTTTGGTTCTGAGCTAAATCTTTGACTTTTATCTTCCAGCCTATCTAGTGATATTTTAATTTTGCCAACCACATTTAAAAATTTCAGAGGATCTTTTTGTCTTCCAAATGTTTCTTTTTTGGTGCATCCTATTTTTGTTTCATTAACGCAGTATCCTCAAACTTTTTAAAAAGTTCTCTTTTCTTACTTAAATCACCTCTGTTTCCTCCAGCTTCAGTTTTTGATTTTTGATTTTTTGCATTTATTTTTTGTGCTGTAGACTTTCTTCCAATATTAGATGATTCTTAGCTGTCTTTCCTTTTTAAAACCAAGGGAATAGCAAGGCTGACCAGGACTTCCATTATGTGGCCAGACTTTGCTGGTAGGCTTCCCAGTAGGAGGTGGAGCTGGCTTTTCCAGGTCCTAATCTTTTTTTATTTTTTTTTCTTTCTACTTTTTCTCCCCAATCCCCCCAGTACATAGTTATACACTTAGTTGTGGGTCCTTATAGTTGTAGCATGTGGGATACCGTCTCAGCATGGCTTGATGAGCGGTGCCATGTCTGCACCCAGGATCTGAACCGGTGAAACCCTGGGCTGCCAAAGTGGAGCGCGCAAACTTAACCACTTGGCCACGGGGCCGGACCCTACAGGTCCTAGTCTTAAGACTGGAAATTCTTTAAGGCTCTGCTAAGGTAAACCAGTTCCATTTTCCTCAGCATCAGCTCTCTTTATGCATCTTTTCGGCTTTGTCTCTTATTATTTTCTCTTACTGGATTCTACTAGCTAAAACCACCAATGCCATGTTTAATTGTAATGCGTATAGTGGGGATTTGTGCCTTGTTCTGATCTTAGTGAAACTATCTTTAGTGTTTCTCTGTTAAATGAAGTAAATGCTCATCTTGGACTTTGGTTTGCCCTCTAAGTCTCTCTTATCTGTCTCTGTCTTCTAGAGTTTTCTGAAATCTTCACTGTGCTGATGCCCGCCCCCCGTAGTGATTTTAGGTTCTTTTGTTTCTAATTCTCTTGCTGTCATTTTAAAATCATCTCAGAGAAGAGGAGATAAACACATGGGCTTTGCCTGTAATTTAGTTCATTATTACTCTGTTGAGACTCTAAAAATATTACCCCCTCGCCCCCCAACGGAATGCTGTTAAACTTCTTTCAAGTAGGTCACTGAATAAAAATACAGTATTGGGATTTATCTCTTTGTGTGTCTCCATGAAACTGAGTTATCAAATTGTTTTGGAAATGCATTGTGCCTTATAAGTTTTTCAGCATTGGCAAAATATTTCCATTTATTTTCAGAAGCTGTAATTTGAAAAATTTTCTGGTTCATGTTTTACCTAGAGCAATTAATTTTGGAAGGTTGAGTTTTTCCTTAGGTGGTCATTCATATCAGAAACTAATAAATGAACAGAAAATGCCTCTCTATCTGCAGAATTTTTTTAAACAAAAAATGTTCCAGAAATTGCAAAGCTGTAGTTAGCAGATGGGACTTGATGGCAATAGATATTAATTGCTATGGTTGGGGATGGTATACCTAGTTTGGATGAATGTTTAGAATAACGTGCGATCCCAAAGCAGTGGATGATAGAAGAGCTGTCCTTTTTATTGTCAGCATCACAGAAAACTGATCAGGTCTCCTCCTTTTAAAAATCAGACATTTAGGGGGGATATGTAATGTGTTGACATGGTTCAGAAATCGAAATATCGGTTACACAATAAAATATCTCACTCTTGTACAGTCCCCCACCCCATCAGTGTTTCTGGAATGTTATATATACTCCCAGAAACATTTTGTGCATACAGAAGCAGTGAACTCTGTATGTGTTTGTGTGTGTAAGTAAATTGTGGAGTAAATTATGATGCTATTTGTTGTGCTTTTTAAATGAAGTATCTCAGACATAGCTCCATATCAGATCATAAAGATCTGCCTCATTCTTTTCCAGGACTGTTTTATATTTATAGTTTGTTTGGTCCTAATTGATGGATGTTTAGTTCATTTTAGTTTTTTGCTGTTAAAAATATAATACTGCCAAGAATAAACTTTTGTATAGGTCATTTCACACAGGTTTTGATTGTGAGGATATTCACAAAATAAGTTATACTAAGTCAAATACTTGAAAATAGCATGATTGTATGCTTTCTGTATTTTGTATTTCTTCATACTGCTGTTTTGGGCAAAGCGGAGAGTTTCAACTGAAAGGATTTGTAATTTATAAGTTTAATTTATGATGTGTTTGTTGAGACTTTTTAAAAAAAATTAAAAAAAAATTTTTTTGAGGAAGATTATCTCTGAGCTAACTGCTGCGAATCCTCCTCTTTTTGCTGAGGAACACTGGCCCTGAGCTAACATCCATGCCCATCTCCCTCTACTTTATATGTGAGATGCCTACCACAGGATGTCGTGCCCAAGCGGCGCCATGTTCGTACCTGGGATCCGAACCAGTGAAGCCGGGGCGGCCAAAGCGAACGTGCGCACTTAACCACTGCACCACCGGGCCAGCCCCTGTTGAGATTTTTTTTGTTATCAGAGAAAACAGTTTTGCTTTGTTTTTTTTTTTACAGACTTAGGTTTAGTGGAAAACACGTAGTAGTGTTAACTTTTAGGTATGTAAGTAATAAAATAGAACTCCACTGTGGATTATCAGTCTCTCTTCAGTTTGGCTATTAATGTTAAAGAAGCTTATTTGGAATCTTTAAAAAAAACCTAATAAAGGCAGATTTTTTTCCCTGCGTGTTTCATTATGCCAATATTTTTATTTGAAGTTGTTGAATTTTCACAATTTTCTTGGTATCTGTAAACAAAATTTGAATTAGCCCAAAGGGTACTATCAATGACTATAAGTAGTGCAACTTAAGAAATGAATTTAACATAAGGAAGTTAACGACCTAGAGTGTGTAGGCTCTTAGGATTTCTAGTAGGAGGAGAACTAGGGGAAAAATACAGTAAGAGGAGAAAAATTATATCGCAGTTTGATATTTTAAAGTTTACATGTTTAGCACACTGTCTTGAATATTGTGTTTATACTATATAATCTTTCCTTTGAAATCATCAGTTTATTCCCTATGGGTTGAAGTGTTTCTTTTTTCTTTCTTTTCTTTTTTCTTTTGCCAAGGAAGATTCGCCCTGAGCTAACATCTGTGCCAGTCTTCCTCTATTTTATATGTGGGTTGTCACCACACATGGCTGCTGATGAGTGGTGTAGGTCTATGCTTGGGAATTGAACACAGGCCGCTGAAGCAGAGCTTGCCAAACTTAACCACTGGGCCATGGGGCTGGCCCAGTGAAGTGTTTCTTTCTTCAGCCAGAATCACAGCCCAGAAGAGTACTGGGCTGGGTGAAAGTATATCCTCATGCTAAATACTAGTGTTCCACATGGTTGTGGAAATGTTTGTGAGATTTTCCTGGTAATCAAAACAATTGATTTGTCATCGTGTCCTGGAGAAGAGGATCTTCCTGACACCTGCTGCCTTCTTTTGGACATTCCACTGTCTCCCTTATAGAAGGGAAAAGTGGCTCCAAGGGAAGGGTTTTTTTTCCCCTTTAATTCCTCTTTGACAGTTTCTTTCATTTTGTTATCAAATCTCCAGAATCATGGATTAGTCTTATTGCTTTGGCACTTTCAACATGCCAGAGACAGAATGAGCTTTCCAAAACACTACTTGTCATTTTTCTTCACAAGAATTCATTGATCTATCACTTTAAGCCCAAACTTCTTGGGTTTTCATTCCTCTGCCTTACCTTCTCAAACAGATGTTGTAGGGTTTTTTTTGGCCTCCTCTAATTTTTATTTTTTAACATCTGTTAAAGCAATATTAACAACAAAAAATATACCTCTGAATAGAAATGTGTAAAGGTTTCCAGATTTCTTTCTCCTTTCTGTCCTCCTCCTTTTCATAATCTAAAGATCCATAAAATCATATTCTTTCACTTAGATAGGCAGTCCTTAAATGTTTGTTACTGAGATATAGTTAAGAAAGCCGTGTTTCGTCAACTCTGTTATGTAGAGCAGTGGTTCTTAAGCAGGGGCGGTTTTGTCTCTCAGAGGACGTTAGAGAAAGTCTGGACAGTCTTGGTTGTTATAGCTAGGTGTGGGGTGCTACTGTCATCCAGTGGGTAGAGGACAGGGGTGCCACTAAACATCCTAAGTGCACAGGACAGCCCTCACAACAGAAAATTATCTGGTGCAAAATGTCAGTAATGCCACAGTTGAGAAAACCCAGTGTAGAGTTGTTGTAAGTAATCGTTGTTCCCTTGGTATATATAGCATTTATACAAATTTATGTACTTTATCTAATTAGGATCCTCCCCTTTACTTTACATTTAAGTTTTATTTTATTTATTTATTTTTCTGCATTTTCTCTCCAAATCCCCCCAGTACATAGTTGTATATTTTAGTTGTGGGTCCTTCTAGTTGTGGTATATGGGACGCCGCTTCAACGTGGCCTGATGAGTGGTGCCATGTCCGCGCCCAGGATCCGAACCAGCGAAACCCTGGGCCACTGAAGCAGAGCATGCGAACTTAACCACTTGGCCACGGGGCTGGCCCCTAAATTTTATTATTTTGTAAAGTCAAGTTTGTGCATATAGCTGTCTAATAATATCCAAGGCAGTCAGTCATATGCCTGGTTCCCACTCTGCAGTCATTTTCAACTTCTCTGACAGTGGTTTCTGCATTTATTCCACTCTTACTGCCACTATTAATTTTCGATTTTAGAAGTCTCTCTTTACTTTTTCTTTATTCCTTTTCCCTGTATTTCCAATACATCACAACTTTTGTTTAACTTAATAATCAGCCTTTGTATTTTATGAACATTTAAGTATTCTTCACATAATTCTTTCTTGTATAACCTTCTGTTTTCCTTGGAGTTGATCATTTTTCTTTTTCTTTTTGATTAGTCTTCTAAAATGTAAAAAATTTTTAGTCCTTATCTGAAAATGCTTTTCACATTTGGTTGATGATTTGTTTAGACATATAATTCTGCTTTGGAGATCATTTTTCGCAGAATTTTGAATCTTCCCTTTTGTCCTATCTTACCGTGTTGCTGTTGAGAAATGTAATCTTCTGAAAGCATTTTGGATCTTTGAACCTCAGTATTTTTTTATTTGTTTATTATATTCAGTAGGTTAAATGCAGTGTAAATCTGACTATTCGTTGGATTTCCAGTAACAGAAACTAGCATGGTTTTTTATATGAAACAGTGTTCAGAATTCAATTTGTGGCAAATGTAAGACTCATGAGGCCAATGAGAAAAATGCCTTTCTTTAATGAAGGAATAGTGGCTTTTGTTGAACAAGGAAAGTTAAAAGTCAGACTCTGCATCTGTAGTGGTGGTTTTCCAAGTGCAGTGTACCTAAGGAGCATGTGGGGAAGCTTGTTAGCTAAGTAGATTCCTTGATTCCCTCCCCAAGATACTTGGATTCAATAAGTTTGGTGTGGCACTAAGAAATTTGCGTTTTCCCAGCAGGGATAGTGGTCCTGAACCATTCTGCAAACTGAGGAAAAGTCTTTAGGCAATGGGGAAATAGATGCTAATTTCAACTTCCTCTTCATTCATTTATACAAATAGGTAACATCTTTAGATACAAGAAGTATGTAACCTGTATGCACATTTTTGCATATGTTTTTTGGCTCTGTGGGATTATACTGGACATCTTGTTAAGCAAATAGCAGATTTCAGACTGATCAGCACCTGCTGTTACATGGGATTGTGTTGTGTTGTAATTATTTCTTCATATTTCTCTCTGTCCCAGCACCTAGCACAGGCTCTGAAACAGTATATTTTTTAAAACTTCTTGAACGATCTGTGGGAAAATAGTTATGTCTATAGAAATCCCATACTCTTGTGTGATTCCCTAAAGAAAAGCAGTATGAATAGTTCTGTGGGCCTGAAGTAATGTTTCTTTGCATTACATTCTTTGGTATGTTTTATATTAGTATGTATGGGTATCATCATTCCTTAAGGAGTGACGTATTGAGACACAATTAAAGTATTAAAGAGACACAATTAGGTTCATTGCTTGAGGTTCAGGATAAATCAGTTGGGTTGTCTATATTCAGAATTAATAGTTCCTTTAGTTTGTAGCTCACTTAAAATTTATCGTGTTTTTATTTATGAGCCAAGATTTGTTCAGCATAAAGGAAGCCAACACTTTAAATCTCTTTTTAAACTACTTGTGTCAACAACTCTTGGCGTGGTAGTACATGTGTTAATTACATGTTCACATTTACTTCATAAAATAGTTCTGACTTAACCTCTTAGTTAGCTGTTAATATATGTACATGAAAATTTAAGTGTTGGATTTTCATTTTTTAATTTGGGAAAAAGTACAATAAAGCGACATTAAAAGAAAAATTAAAGGCTAAAATCACCTGTTATTCTTTTATCTTTACATGAAAGCTACAATCCCCCTAAATTTATATTTCAGATTGGTTATAGTATCCTTCTATTGATTTGTGTGTGTGAGAGGAAGATTGTCCCTGAGCTAATAACATCTGTTCCAGTCTTCCTCTATTTTGTGTATGGGATGCTACTACAGCATGGCTTGATGAGCAGTGTGTAGGTCCGTGCCCAAGATCTGAAGCCACAAACCCTGGGCCACCGAAGCAGAGCATGAACTTAACCACTGTGTCACCGGGCTGGCCCTCCTTCCATTGATTCTGTTGTGCCTCTAAAACAGTATATCCAGTGTTTCCTCATTTCCTAATATAATTATGAAAAGTTTAATGATTCATTTTAAATTCTTTTGTCATTTCAGATAGTATGGAGGAGACTTTATGCTATGTTGTTTGTATGAATTGTCAGTGTCTGTTATCCCTTAAAATTCAAGTGACTATAAAGAAAGTGCTATCAGAGGGGAGGGGTGTAGGGGGAGGGTGAAAGGGGTAAAGGGGCACATGGGTACGGTGATGGATAAAAACTAGACTGTTGCTGGTGAGCACAATGCAGTCTATACAGAAACTGATGTCTAATAATGTACCCCTGAAATTACACAATGTTATACACCAGTATGACCTCAATAAAATAATTTTTAAAAAAAGATAGTGATATCTGTTAAAATAATATTCAGCTCTTGCCCATTAAAAGAAAAACCAACACTAGAGAACTTTAAAAAAGAGATTTTATTTCTTCTAGGTGATTAAATAATAAAGTATTAAGTGATTAAGTATTAAGTGTTAGAAATACTGCTCTGTCAGCTGTTACTGAGGCAAAGAAAGTAGATAAAAACTATTTTTGGAGACCTCATTTATTACTGCAGCAGGCTGCATGTGTGAACACGTATTCACTCGTCATAGAAGTTCTCTGGCAGCTGTAGATGGGCTGACAGCAACAGAGCAGTTTCCCTGCTCGTGATTCTGTCCTTTGTAAGAGCACATCAGGTAATTGTTGACTTTGAGTGTTCTTATGTGCACTGAAGTAGTAATGTTAATTTTTTCTGCTTCAGCAATATGTATGAATAAAATATATTAGAAAAACAGGAAACCTTTATAACTCTTGGTCACCAAATTAGAGATTTGACAGGATAATATGGAAATACCACATGCTCTCAGAGAAATCTTTTGAAGTGATATTAACCTAAGATAATAACCAGAAAAAGATGTTTTTATAACAGGAATTTTTTTTTTTTAATTTAAGGAACATACGGTTGCAAAGTATTTAGAAAACTAACTTTTGACTTAGCATTTACTTTTGCTGTTTTATTTTGCTTTTGTTGATTTTTACCTTTGAATTGTTTTTCACCTGAAAATCCAACAGCAAGCTCTTCTAGCTTCCTATTTAATATATATGTAATGTATTTGTTTTCCCTTCTTATTTTCTGGGGAGTAAGTAGTGACTTTTGCTGAGAAAACCAAATGACATTATGACATGTAAAAAATATTTTGTTAGTCCTGACTAATATGTGGAACTTGAATAGTCTATCAAAATTCTCTGGTTAAATTTGTAGCTCCACTGAATTTTTCAAGCTAGTTAGGATAATTTTTTAAAAAGTGCTTGTAATAAATGTCTCTACCTGGATAACGTTAATTTTTTTCAAGTCTGGACAAGCCTTTTTTTTTTAAGATAGATACTCATTTCCAAATTCACGCCCACAGCTTTATGATCAAAGGTGAATGCCATCACACTTCAAGGTCCATGAATCTGTAGCTCTTTATTTGCCCCTTGCTCTATAGAAGTTCCTTGTGTTTAAATTTTAACTAGTCTTTAGAGCAATTTCAGTAAAGTTAGGTTAGTTAATCCTGATACAAATGTGTATTAGGTTCTCATGTGCAGTGGTTACTTAAAAAATCTGAAGATTATTTTAGGCACTGGTTTGCATGGTGATGTCATTGTCTGAAGATCTCATGTATAAAATTACCTCATGTTAACTCGTTATATTCAGAAACTGACTCTTACTCTGAAGGGTTTTTTCTTGAATAATTAGGAACTACCTATTATAAAGTGTTTTATGTTATAAGGATTTACTGCCTAACACAGTTCCTTTCCCAGGTTAGCCTTTCAATAAATGTCTACAAAGACAATCTTATTTTTTAGGTTTTGGTATACCTGGATTGGAAAGTGAATCTAAATATATACATTTATGTATATACATTTATATTCCTACCTGCTGTCTGGTTTCTTAACACCAACTTTACATTTTGAATATTCCTGACTTTGTATAGCTGTGAAAGTGAGGTGGCTTTTCTTACATTTATTTATTTTTCCTTTTTTCAACAGGGGAAAATGCAGTGTTGCCCTTCTGAATGAGACAGAGTCAGTATTGTCATATCTTGATAAAGAGGTAATTCACAATTACACTTGTTTTGTGCTTTTTCCCCTTTATTTCACAGGAAGCCCATACCTTTGAATTTATGTCTTCTTGCACCAAATTATTGCACCACGATAGCAAAATTATAGTAAAAGTATAATGACTAGCATGTATTTGGGTAATTTGATTTTTCTGGTTAACAGCTAAGTGTTGGCAAAAGCTCTGGTGTCTGTCTCTCTTTTTTAGTTGGTAATGAAAAGCTTTATAAAGTGTAGCACATGATTTAGTTGGTGGCAGAAGAAGTATTTTGGTTTTATGAAATAAGTGACTTTAGTGTACTTGGTCCTCCTCCCGTTTTTTTGTTGTTTTTTAAATAAATAGCTTTTCTTTTAGACTTTTTATAGATGAGATTTTACCATTGGTAGTCTGCTTTCTTTCCTGGAGTCCTAATAAACTTTGTCAGCTAAAAATATTTCTTTCTGTAAACTTCAACAAGAAGCATTTTAAACATTTTTTAACAAGTTGAATTAGAGCATGTGCTTCTTTGAAGGGAGGGAATTCTTATAAACAGAATATTCCACATTATGCACAATTTTATGTGACTTAACATTTGTATTATGGGAAAAATATTTTACTGTTGGTGATGTTTTAGGTAGTTAACCCTTGTGGTTTCACGATGTTTTTATTTTCCCCAAATCTTTATTTAGTATATGTATGGTTTTTTAAGCAATTAAAGGGACATATTTCATTAAAAAAAAAATTCTTGTCATACTCAAAAGTGTTGTTCCCTTATCTCAAATGAAGAAAACTTAATCGAACAAGATGGATACAAACTTGTGAACTACTATACATTACAAAATCTAATAAAGAAAGCTAAAAGGAAATAAATGTTTAAGGTAGAAAAAAGGTTAATAATCTTTTATAACTTGTAAAATTTAGAAAAGAAGGTGGTAGAGTTTGTCATCAGTCTGTCCAGCAGAATGGTGGAGAATACTATGGGAAATGATAATGCTCAGAAATTAGCATTAGTTCACAGAAGCAGAAATAAAAAGAGGAAGCATTCAGTATGTTTCAGTGTATCTTATTGGTATATTTGGCTCTTAAAAGTGGAATTCTTTTTGAAAGTTATTTTTTGCCTTCTAATTTGTTGTTAACAATTCGTATATGCTAAGGACTGTATTAGATGAAAATTCCCAAAAGTCTTTAGGATTTTTTTCCTATCCACTTGATTTTTAACTACTTAGTCCTCTATCAGTCTTTGGAATAGGAACTAACCTCTGGCAATGTATTTAAGGAAATTCTTTTGTGTGTGTGTGGGTGGGTGGGGGGGGGGCGGTGGGCAGAAGAAGCAGTTTAGGAAAAGTAAAACAGCTTTCACAGTATTCTTTATTCAATTTGAAAAACACTTTTTGTGATTTAGATTTGCTACTTTATCTGTTAGAAGACCATCTTTGAGAAAATCTGTTTTTTAGTCTTATTAAAGTATTGAGATTGGCATGTTTGAAGATGGTAACTCAAAAGGCAACTTTCTAATCATTTTTTACTTTGTAACAGAGTGTGTTCTTGAAATTGGCTGATTGTCTAAACAACTTTCAGAACTCTTGCTCTTTTTTTTTACAACTTTTATTTTAACTAAACACATTTTGGATATTTTCCCAAATCAATATATAAATCTAGAGTCTAAGCAACTTACGCTGCCCTAAATAATAATTTCATTTCATTTTACTGTAAAGTATGGTAAAATCCTGTTTTTATGGAATACTATGCTAACGCATTTTACAGAATAAAAGTGACCTGAAGTCTGTCTACTTTTAAAGCTGATGATGAGCCAGCGGCAGTAGCTTTAGTTATCTAGTACTTCCTTTGTTGCTCCTGACTTAAAAAATAAACAACTCTGATTACCTACTAATTACCCCCCATCAACTTATTAAGCAGTTTGGTTTATATATTCTGCAGATTTCTTCTTTTCCTTAGGTAGCGTTTTTTTATTTTTATTTTTTTAAAGTATGCTTTTTGGTGAGGAAGATTGGCCATGAGCTAACATCTTTTGCCAGTCTTCCTCTTTTTATTTTTTATTTTCTCCCCAAAGCCCTAGGATGTAGTTGTATATACTAGTTGTAAGTCATTCTAGTTCTATGTGGGATGTCACCACAGCATGGGTGATGAGCAGTGCGTAGGTCTGTGCCCAGGATCCAAACTGGTGAACCAGGGCCACTGGAGCAGAATGTGCAAACTTAACCAATGCTTAACCAAAACTTAATCCTTGCTACCTGGGGCGAGCCCCAGGTAGCATTTTTTTAAATGCATCAGTTGTTACATATATTGGTGTGACTTTTTAACCGTTTTACTGTTTAATCTTTTCTCCTGACGGTGACCCATGATTAAAACAGCATCGAATTTCTCAATGGATGTCTGCTTTCCTCCTTTCCCTTTATCAGAGTCTCTCTCTAAGACCCTGAAAGGAGAAACTTTGTGGTCTGATAGGTTATCTCTTATTTGCAGCTTGCTTAGGTGGGTCTTAATAAAGTGCTGATGGTAGGGATACCTTCCAGGTATAATACAGAGTGTTGTGCAGTCGATGATCTTCAGAATCATAGTGGGAAGCAGGGATAAGACTTCACAGGTTCAGATGACCTCGGGTGGTTATGCAGAAATTAGCAAAGGACTAGTGGCCAGGTCATTTTATTCATTAGGCGCAGAATTTAGGGCCTTTTTGTGTTGTAAAGGATCATGGAAAGTTAGGTGGTTGTGCTAGTGGTGGTGGTATGCATAATTATGTTTATATGCCTATCTGTATGTACATATGAATGCTTCAGAATTTAAAGGAGAACTGCAGAATTAGAATTAATAGATGTTTAATTAAATATATATAAAGGAGAACTGCAGAATTAGAATTAATAGATGTTTAATTAAATATATATAATGTGACATTTTAATTAGTGAACTGCATATAAGCTCAACTCTTGTATAGTTTGTTTAATGTGAGATGCATGTGCATTTTAATATTTTGATAAAACGTGGGATGGACACTCCAAAAGTAAGTACCTGGTATCTATGAAGGCATCCTTACTTTGATATGGGCTTTAGAGGTTTAAATGATTACTTGATTTCAGATGGCTTACCTTTGACGTATGGCTTAACTTTGCTAGCTTTTCAAAACTCTGTTTTAGAGCAGTTAAATGGTTTTCTTTTAGACTAAAACAAATAACAAAACTTTGTAATCCGCCTTTGTTGTAAGCTATTTGTTTTGGCTTGAGTTAGTTTTATACTATCTTACATGATGGTAACATCCTGCTCTCCTTAAAGATTTATGAGTTTATTTACCAAAATGAAGTTTTATACGCTCAGAAGTTTTATGGTTTTATTATTGTGGCATTGGATTTATTGCTTTATAGAAAGTAGAAGACATTAAGTGTACCTAGATATTTTCTGTCTTTTTTTTTCAGGATACCTTTTTCTATTCATTGGTCTATGACCCTTCGGTGAAAACACTATTAGCTGACAAAGGTGAAATTAGAGTGGGACCTAGATATCAAGCAGACATTCCAGAAATGCTCTTAGAAGGTATGTTTTTCTTTGGGTTTCAGTCCTATGAAAACAAATATATCTTAAAATTCAAATATTCTTTTCCTCTATGAGAGAAACAACCTTTAGGCTAAAGTTTAAAGGTTATGAGTTCCTGCAATTTTATTTATTTTTTCAATAAATTTATTGAGATCATATGGTTTATAACATTGTATAATTTTGGATGTACATTATTATTTATCAGTTTCTGAATAGACTTCATCATGCTCACTACCAGTAGTCTAATTTTGTCCATCACCATACATATGTGCCCCTTTACCCCTTTCATCCACCCCCAGCCTCCTTCCCCTCTGGTAACTACTAATCTGTTCTCTTTATCCATGTATTTATTTATCTTCCACATATGAGTGAAATCATACAGTATTTGTCTTTCTCTGTCTGGCTTATTTTGCCTAACATCATACCTTCGAGGACCATCCATGCTGTTGCAAATGGGACGATTTTGTCTTTTTTTATGGGTGAGTAGTATTTCATTGTATATATGTATACCACATCTTCTTTATCCATTCATCTGTGGAAGGATGTTTGGGTTGCTTCCGTGTCTTGGCTATTGTGAATACTGCTGCAGTGAACCTAGGGTGCATAAATCTCTTTGGATTGTTGATTTCAAGTTCTTCGGGTAAATACCCAGTAGTGGGATAGCTGGATCATATAGTATTTCTATTTTTAAGTTTTTGAGAAGTCTCCGTACTATTTTCCATAGTAGCTGCACCAGTTTGCATTCCCACCACCAGTGCATGAGGTTCCCTTTTCTCCACATCCTCTCCAACATTTGTTGTTTTTTTATCTTGGTAATTATAGCCGTTCTGACTGGTGTAAGGTGATTATCTCATTGTAGTTTTGATTTGTATTTCCCTAATAATTAGTGATGCTGAAGATCTTTTCATGTGTCTGTTGGCCATCTGTATATCTTCTTTGGAAAAATGTTCATATCCTTTGCCCATTTTTTGATCGGGTTGTTGTTTTGTTGTTGAGTTGTACGAGTTCTTTATATAGGAAATTAACCCCTTGTGGGATATATGATTTGCAAATATTTTCTCCCAGTTGATGGGTTGTCTTTTCATTTTGTTAATGGTTTCCTTTGCCTTGCAGAAGCTTTTTAGTCTAATGTAGTCCCATTTTTTTTTAAGATTTTTTTATTTTTTTCTCCCCAAAGCCCCCGAGTACATAGTTGTATATTCTTCGTTGTGGGTCCTTCTAGTTGTGGCATGTGGGATGCTACCTCATCGTGGTTTGATGAGCAGTGCCATGTCCGCACCCAGGATTCGAACCAACGAACGACTGGGCCGCCTGCAGAGGAGCGCGCAAACTTAACCACTCGGCCACGGGGCCAGCCCCTGTAGTCCCATTTGTTAATTTTTTATTTCGTTTCCCTTCCCTGTGTAGACATGATATTTGAAAAGAGGCTGCTAAGACCAATGTCAAATAGTGTACTGCCTGTATTTTCTTCTACAAGTTTTATGGTTTCAGATCTTACATTAAAGTCTTTAATCCATTTTGAGTTAATTTTTGTGTATGGCACAAGGTGATAGTCTATACCTTCATTCTTTTACCTGTGGCTGTCCAATTTTCCCAACACCATTTATTGAAGAGACTTTCCTTTCTCCATTGTGTGTTCTTTGCTTCTTTGTTGAACGTTAACTCTCTATAGGTGTGTGGTTTTATTTCTGGGCTTTCAATTCTGTTCCATTGATCTGTGTGTCTGTTTTTGTTCCAGTACCATGCTGTTTTGATTACTATAGCTTTGTAGTATATTTTGAAGTCAGGTATTGTGATGCCTCTGGCTTTGTTCTTTTTCTCAGGATTGCTTTGGCTATTAGAGGTCTTAGGTTGTTCCATATAAATTTTAGGACTCTTTGTTCTATTTCCGTGAAAAATGTTGTTGGGATTCTGATTGGGATTGCACTGAATCTGTAGATTGCTTTAGTATGGACATTTTAACTACGTTTATTCTTCCTAGCCATGAGCATGGAATAGCTTTCCATTTCTTTATGTCTTCTTCAGTTTCTTTCAATAATGCCTTATAGTTTTCAGTGTATAGGTCTTTCATGTCTTTGGTTAAATTTATTCCTAGATATTTTATTTTTTTGGTTGTGATTGTAAATGGAATTGTATCCATGATTTCTCTTTCTGTTAGTTCGTTGTTAATGTATGGAAAGGCAACTGATTTTTATAAGTTGATTTTGTACCCTCCAACTTTGCTGTAGTTATTGATTATTATAGTTTTCTAGTGGATTCTTTAGGGTTTTCTATATATAGAATCATGTCATCTGCAGAGTTTCACTTCTTCCTTCCCAATTTGGATTCCTTTTATTTATTTTTGTTGCCCAATTGCTCTGTCCAAAACCTTCAGTACTACGTTGAATAGGAGTGACAACAGTGGGCATCTTTGTATTGTTCCTGTTCTCAGAGGGATGGCTTTCAGTTTTTTCCCATTGAGTATGATGTTGGCTTTTGGTTTGTCATATATGGCCTTTGTTATGTTGGGGTACTTTTCTTCTATACCCATTTTATTGAGAGTTTTTATTGTAAATGGATTTGGGATCTTGTCAGACGCTCTCTCTGCGTCTATTGAGATGATCATGTGATTTTTATTCCTCATTTTGTTAATGTGGTGTATCACATTGATTGATTTGCTGATGTTGAACCATCCCTGCATTGCTGTAATAAATGCTAGTTGATCATGGTGTATGATCCTCTTAATCTGTTGCTGTATTCAGTTTGCCAGTATTTTGTTGAAGACTTTTGCATGTATGTTCATCAGCCTGTAATTTTCCCTCTTTGTGTTGTCTTTCTCTGGTTTTGGTATCAGGGTGATGTTGGTCTTATAGAATCAGTTAGGAAGTGTTCTGTCTTCTTTAAACTTGCAAAAAAGTTTTCCAGAAAAACTTTTTTGGAATAGTTTGAGAAGTATAGGTATTAAATCTTCTTTGAGTGTTTGGTAGAATTCTCCAGGGAAGCCATCTTGTCCTGGACTTTTGTTTTTTGGGAAGTTTTTGATTACTGTTTCAATCTCTTTACTTATGGTTGGTCTGTTCAGATTGTCTATTTCTTCTTGATTCAGTTTTAGGAGGTTGTATGAGTCTTAAGAATTTATCCATTTCTTCTAGGTTATTCAATTTGTGGGCATGTAGTTTTTCATAGTATTATCTTATAATCCTTTGTATTTCTGTGGTATCCATTGTAATTTCTCCTCTTTCATTTCTAATTTGATTTATTTGAGCCTTCTCTCTTTTTTTCTTGGTGAGTCTGCTTAAGGGTTTGTCAATTTTGTTTATCATCTCAAATAACCAGCTCTTAGTTTCATTAATCCTTTCTACTGTTTTTTTAGTCTCTATTTCATTTATTTCTGCTTCTGCTTTTTATTATTTCCTTCCTTCTGCTGACTTTGGGCTTTGTTTGTTCTCTTTTTCTAGTTCCGTTAGGTGCAGTTTAAGATTACTTGAGATTTTTCTTGTTTGTTGAGGTGGGTCTGTATTGCTATGAATTTCCTTCTTATAACTGCTATTGAGGAATGCCATAAGAGTTGGTATGTTGTATTTTCATTTTCATTTGTCTCCAGGTATTTTTAAATTTCTCCTTTGATTTCTTCATTGATCCAGTGGTTGTTCAGTAGCATGTTGTTTGATCTCCACGTTTCTGACTTTCGCTTTTTTTCTTGTAGTTGATTTTTAGTTTCATAGCATTGTGGTTGGAAAAGCTGCTTGAGATGATTTCAGTCTTCTTAAAATTATTGAGGCTTGCCTTGTTTTCCAGCATATGATCTCTTTGAGAGTGATCCATGTGCACTTGAGAAGAATGTGTATTCTGTTGTTTTTGGATGGAATGCTCTCTCTGTATATTGATTAAGTCCATCTCATCAAGTGTTTTGTTTAAATCCACTATTTTCTTGTTGACTTTCTGTCTGGGTGATCTGTCCATTGATGTAAGTTGGGTGTCGAGGTCTCCTGCTATTCTTGTGTTGCTGTTAATTTCTCCCTATAGGTCTGTTAATAGTTGCTTTATGTACTTTAGTGCTCCTGTGTTAGATGCTTATATATTCATAAGTGTTATGTCTGCTTGGTGGAATTTCCAATTTTAGAAATACAGCAAATAGCAACAGAAAATAATTTATTTGATCAATTACTCATTTTTTCTTTTAATTTTTTTTTTTTTTAAAGATTGGCACCTGGGCTAACAACTGTTGCCAATCTTCTTCTTCTTTTTTTCCCTCCCCAAATCCCCCCGGTACATAATTGCATATTTTAGTTGTGGGTCCTTCTAGCTGTGGCATGTTGGGGACCACCTCACCATGGCCTCATGAGTGGTGTCATGTCCATGCCCAGGATTTGAACCGGTGAAACCCTGGGCTGCTGAAGTGGAGCATGCGAACTTAACCTAAACTCAGCCACAAGGCCGGCTCCCCAATTACTCATTTTTGATTTCACATTTTTATGAGTTTTCTGGCTGGGTTTTTCTTTTAAATACAACTTTAAGAATGTTAGAGTTGTTGAAGCTGTGTTTTAATGTGACACTCTCATGCCTAGAGATCCTGAATGCCCTTAAGTCAACTATCTGAGGTGACCATGGAATCTAGTGAACAGTTACACTTTGGTGGGGATTTTGGCTGATCTGGGTAGTTTATGTACCAGAGAGATTCAGAGCTTTTCATTTTAAAAACATTTTCCTAGTGAGATATAATTTTTCTTTCTCCTCTTATAACTGTACATTCCAAACCTTTATTTTCTGATTTCAAAAGTAAAACATTCTTGAGCCAGCCCTCATGGCCTAGTGGTTAAAGTTTGACGTGATCTGTTTTGGCGGCCTGCGTTTGGTTCTTGGGTGCAGAACCACACCACTTGTCTGTCAGTGGCCATGCTGTGGCAATGGCTCACATACAAGACCTGACAACTAGAAGATACACCTATGTTCTGGGGCTTTGGGGAGGGGAAAAAAAAAAAACAGAGAGGAAGATTGGAAACAGATGTTAGCTCAGGGCAACTCTTTCCCAGAAAAAAAAAAATACCTTACCATTCAAAGATAAAACTCAAAATAAGCAAATGTATAATGTAGGAAATGAATGCCTTCCCCTTTCCTTTATTCCAAACTCATATTTAATTGCTCTGATCGTTTAAGGTCTGTCTCTTTTGTTGACACTTTGGTTCAGAATGGTCCGTATGCAGCAGCAAGTTGCATGTTATTCTTCAGTTGCTTCTTTCAGTTAACAATGTATCTTTAGCATCTTTCCCTATGAGGAGAAGGATATTTATTCTTTTTAATGTCTGTGTAGTTCTTACATTTGTATGGATGTACTGTAATTTCCTTTTCTAGTTCCTATTGGTAGACTTTCAGGTGTTTACATTTTTTGATATTACAAATGATGTTGCTAGAAAATCTGTACATATATTTATGCTGTATAAGTACTTGTTGACCATAACTTCTTGGAAGTGAAATGGTACATTTTAGACATTGAAAATGCTCCTTTGCCCTTCAGAAAGGCTCTGTTAATTTATGTATGAAAGAACCAGATTCCTTCACCAACACTGATTACTAGGCATTTCCCCCCGCCCTTTTTTTCACATTTTGTTATCTCATTGTATTCTTTTTTTCTTCTGCTTACCCCCAAAGTCCCTCTAGTACACAGTGGTATATATTCTCGTAGTGGGTCCTTCTAGTTCTGCTGTGTGGGACACTGCCTCAACATCGCTTGATGAGCAGTGCCGTGTACATGCCCAGGATCCGAACCAGTGAAACCCTGGGCCACTCAGTGGAGTGTGTGAACTTAACCACTTGGCCATGGGGCTGGCCCCATCTCATTGTCTTTTCTTTTTTTTTTAAGTTGAGATTTTCTTGCCTTAGTTATTTTGTAAACTTAGCTCTTTTGTAAATTTCTTGTGCATTTTCTACTTGGTTATTTATCTTTTTATGTTTTGGCAAGAGTTCTTTGAACATTAAAAGTAGACAAATACAAAACTATTTGCCCTTTGTCTACAAGTAATGCAGATAGTCCCCCCCACTTTATAATTTAATTTTTTAAAAATCTTAATGATTTTAAATTTAAATACATTTTATTTATTTTTTGTCATACAGAGGTTTGGAATTTTATTAGTCTTTTCCTTTAAGGCCTTTGTGATTTGTGTTATCACAGAAAGACCTCCACTTTCGTTTCTGCCCTCTGATTATTAAAACATGTGAATGAGTTCTTTCATCGTTCTCTCTCTTTACCTTGCCTTACTTCTAGAAAACGTATGCAGAAAAGTTAAATCAACAGATACTCAGGGTAGAGTTTGTGAACCATAGTCACGTCAGTGTCAGTGTTGGGTAGGTGGGGTGGATGTGAATAATGCCAGACTTCTGCATTTTCATGAACTTAAATACCAGGAAAGATCAGTCAATAATGATTAAGCTTGGAAAACAGAGTGCTGTGTCTGTACTCAACTTTGTTTGGAAGTTTTTTGAATAGATTGTGAGTAGTGAATCAGTTTATTATAAGGCTGAGAGACTGTATTTATTGGCATTCTCATCTGTGTAAATCAACTTGTCTTCTAGAAATAATTTTGGATGTTTGTACTTCTTAATGTTTGATGTTAGGCTTATATCACTGTACTTAAGTGTTCACTAAATATTTATTATTTTATTTAAAAAAAAACCTTGACTTTTAAATTTTACAAGTAGTGCTGCGAGTATAATGGATAATTTTGTGCTCTGAATATAACTGGAAAATACGTTCCCAAAAGTGGAATTGCTGTCATAAGGCCATGTGTGTTTGAAATTTTATACAGAGTGCCAAATTGTCTTCCAGGTAGTCATTTACAGGTGGGTTTTTTCCTTGTTTTATTTAAGGTATAATTTATATGTAGTACATTCCACCCTTTAGTATACAGTTGTGTGACAAATGTGTATGCTCCTAGTGAGCTAGTTCAAGTCCATCTGTGCCCAGCCCCCATGCCAGGAACGGCCCTAGTGCTCATGTGTGCACAGGCGCCCGGCCAAGTCCTCCATGCCCTAAGTAGCCCTTGTTAACTCCTCCCTGAACTCTGACCTCTCCCTTCTTCCAACTGTGCAGACCTGTCGTTCATGTGATCTTTTATGCTATTTTTATTATGTGCCTTCTAAAATTTTGTACTTCCTGAGCCATTGATTGTGTAGCTCTTCCTTGAGCCTGATCCTAAACCTTGGAGTATAGAAAGCCTAGGAATTTTTGGTTATTGCTCGTGTAAAGATAAATGCTGAACCAACTAATGAAGTTGGGGTGTTTCAAGTAACCAGGGGCAGAATAATTAGATCATGGAATCTCATGAGTTACTATTTATCTGAAAAACTATTTAAGTATAGTATTTAATATGCCCCTGAAAAGCAAAAGCCTAGTTATAGTTGGAATGATGTAATTTGGAAAGCATATTTACCTAGCTTAGATTTTTAAAAAATTATTTTAGGAAACAAAATAACACAAAAAAATACAATAATTTATTCTACAGTCCTTCTCAGAATGGACTTGAGGTTCTTCTGGGTAAAGGGAATGATTCTTAAGAGCTTATGGCATTTGGGGAGTTATGCCAGTTATCTGCCAAAGGCATTCTTTGTATATAGAAAAATGTGACTAAATATTCGTTAATATGACAGATCTTATAGTTCATTAACAAGTATTAATTTCCTTTAATGTTTCTCCTGGTAGTCTTCTGGGTGAGTGGTTTACAAACTTTATTCAGGCAATAGAACCCTTTCATTAAATGAAATGTTACACAACATGATCTTGAATGAAATAAGAGAAGTCAGGTTGTTGTGGGTGAGGCGGAGGAGAAGGCCCCATTGAGTCTCTTGAGGTACCCTAGCGAGCCTCAGGATTCAGAAAATTACAAGTTGAAGGCCGCTGTTCAGTACTCCACACCTGTTAGAATTCCTTCTCTTTGTTACACAAAATCTCCTAATAAACTTTGCACAGTTAGAAGTGCTTAGGATGCTGTCCCTTTATAACATAGCATAGCAAAGAGGTTCCACTCTATTTTCTTTGCTTCTTCCCATTTTTTAAATCCAAAAATTATTTTATTGCAAATAAAAAGGGATTGTGGTAGATAAGATCATCCCTCAGGTCATCCCTTCTTACCCACCGTTAACCGATGTGGTTAATTTAGCATGTTCTCCCAAATGTTTGTTACATAAATGTTACATAGAGATCTGTGAAATTCTATTCTATGCAGTGTTCCACTGTGTGGTAGATCCAGGTTTATTTTATCTGTCTCTTGTTATATGTTTTATGGTGGGGCAAGTTTTCCCTCAATGCTTTTTCTTTTTTTTTTTTTAGATTTTTTTTTTTTTTAAATGTTTCCTTTTTCTCCCAAAGCCCTCTGGTACATAGTTGTGTATTTTTAGTTGTGGGTCCTTCTGGTTGTGGCATGCGGGATGCCGCCTCAGCGTGGCTTGATGAGCGGTGCCATGTCCAGACTCAGCATTTGAACTGGTGAAATCCTGGACTGCTGAAGCAGAGCGCACAAACTTAACCACTCGGCCACGGGCCTGGCCCCACCTCAGTGGTTTTTAAAAATCTTTGGGGAATGGGGCTCTTATCTCATCGATTGCTTTTTCTTACTGTTGAACTTTATCAGATCAGTTTGTCAATTTCTTTTCTTTCAGATTTCATTAGGATTCTGATTGAAGTTGTATTAATATTATATGATACTTTAGGAGGGGATTGATTATAATATTGAGCAGTGCGTGGATCTGTAGAAACAGAGGTTTCTATTCTGTTCCGCTGGTCTATTTGTCTCTTCATACTCTAATAACTTGCTGTTTTAATTATAGAGGCTTTGTAGTATGTGTTAATATCTGGTGAGGCTAGTTCTCTTGTTTTTCTGAAAGAATTTTATTATCAGCTTGTCTACCACCAGAAAAAAACTCTTCCTTCCTATTTTTATTGGAGTTGCAGTTAATTTTTCAGTTAATTTAGGGAGAACAGACAGTTTGATGAGTTTGAAACATCTTAACTGGAAATAAGGGATGTCTTTCCCTTTATTCAAGGCCACTTTTAGGTCTTGGAGGTTTTTTTTTTTTAATATAGATTTTATACATTTCTTGTGAAGTTCATTTTTAAGTTTATAATTTGTTAGCTTTATTTGTAAGTATTCAGCTTTTTCCCCCAAAGATTATTTATTTATTTATTTATTTTTGTTTTTGAGGAGGATCAGCCCTGAGCTAACACCTGCTGCCAATCCTCCTCTTTTTGCTGAGGAAGACTGGCCCTGAGCTCACATCCGTGCCCATCTTCCTCTACTTTATATGTGGGACGCCTGCCACAGCATGGCTTGCCAAGTGGTGCCATGTCCACACCCGGGATCCAAACCAGCGAACCCCGGGCTGCCAACGTGGAACGTGGGCACTTAACCGCTGCACCATCAGGCCGGCCCCAGTATTCAGCTTTACCAAAGAAAAATAACATATTTTTCATCATAAATGAAGAGGTCACTTTGGACTCTTTATTTCACCCTAAAGTATTTATCATATCCAAAATGTTTCTTTTCATTTGTAATCAGGCAACCAACTGGATTCGAGATTTAAAGAATCCCCTTCTTTTTTCTAATTATAGTCACACACTGCACAACAGTGTTTCAGTCAGTGATGGACTGCAGGTATGGTGGTGGTCCCATAAGATTAGTGCCACATAGCCTAGGTGTGTAGTCGGCTGTGCCATCTAGATTTGTGTGAGTGCACTCTGTGATGTTTGCACAATGATGAGGTTTCCTAATGATACATTTCTCAGAACATATTCCCATCTTTAAGTGATGCATGACTGATACATTTTCAGGGGAGAACATGTTGGGAGGCAAATAGGTATACCAACAGTTAAACCACACTTGAAAAACAGGGACATTACCATCATAGAAACTTCTATACATAGCCAGTACCTATTTGCAGGGAAATTAAATAGTATAAAACATATTCAAGGACAGATATTTTAAGACTTGTTAGGGCTGGCCCGGTGGCGTAGCAGTTAAGTTTGTGCACTCCGCTTTGATGGCCTGGGGTTTACCTGTTCACATCCTGGGTATGGACCTACGTATTGCTCATCAAGGCATGCTGTGGCAGCATCCCACATAGAAGAAGTGGCAGGACTTACAACTAGGATATACAGCTATGTAAAATAATAATAAAATAAATTAAAAAATAAATAAAAATTTAAAAAAGACTTACTGTGGTATGTGTTTACTAACCCTTTTGATGGTCTTGAGTGGTTACGTTTTGACCAGTGGCCAGATTCCAATTTGCATTGGCACGGGATGTAGAATTTGAATTAATATCCTGAGTAGTGGCAGCGTCAGCACCATGCCAGAATATATTAGAGGCTTGCTTTCTTTATGAATTTATCTTGATGGATTCTAAGCCATCATTATGGCATTTGTCTTGCTAGTGAATAAATTCTTTTTGTGACTTTAGAATTTTTAAATTCATTTATGTCTATCCAGCATCTAACAAATTCTTGAGGTCTGGAAAGATCAGTATGTAGTTTGCAAAGGAAGGTAATGGTTTCTTTGAGAATGCAAATCTTATTGAGTTTGAATAAACCACCTACAGAATTTTCCATTGAAAAACATATCACAGCGTGGGAAGTTTTGAATTATTAATTCACTGTATTGTAACACTGATATTTTAAGAAACAAATCTGTTTACATATTAAAATTTGTAGCTGTTAAAATGTATTACAGTAACATTAATTAAACTAAAATGACTCTGGATTCACAGGTTTGGGTAAAGCCTGGCTGTACTGTTTTAGCTGAGAAACCTTGGGAAAACTATTTAACCCCTCTAAGTTCTTATTTCTTCCTCTTGAAAAAGGGAGTAATAATGTGTTTGCGTACATCGTAGTGTTGTGATGATCAAATGAAGTAATTCTTGTGAAGCGTTTAGTAGCACAGCGCCGACCCTCATCGTTAGCTATTACAGTTCCTTCTCTCCTGGCCACCACTGCCTGCTGCTGCTAATTAAATAACTCTTGTCAGTGTTTGGAAATTTCAGGATGTCTCTATCTTGGAGACTTAAAGAATTAGTATAGTCTCTTCTGCCACAATATGTGCTTTTTAAACTTGCATTAGCTCATATGCAGTTGGTAAATAGGAAGATGTCAGTGTATTGTGAAGTTGGGTCATTTCATGTGAATCTTTTCCCAGCAGTCAGGGAAGCAAGTATTCTCACAGGTGAAGAGAGTTTAAGGGAAAAAGATGGAAATTCTATAGAGGCGCCTTCCTCTAGTTTCAGGTAGTGGCTGATAAAGTGGCTTCAAACTCTCTGGTTCAAACTACATGGGGAAGCTTCGAGGTACAGATTGGAGGGGTTATGAAGATACTTCCCCTAGCGTTTAAAAAAAACCTTCACCCTGGATTCTATTTTTATTTTTGTTGAAACTGTGCACAATGCCCTGTATCTCAGTGGAGGAAGCATGAGTCCAGGGTTGGGAGAGTGTTGGTCGACTGACGTACTTGCTGCATGTGTCAGTGGAGATTTAACTGTGCTGGTCTTTTCATTATGATTATTACTTTCTTTGGGTGCTCTGCTCATCAAGTTCAATAGCTTTTCAAAGTTTTGACCTAATTTTCCACAAACCCTATTATTTTTTGTGTGTAATTTTGTAGAATGTGCTTTTAAGCAACGTGGTGGATGTTAACCAACTTGAAAACACCAGCCCGTAACAATTAAGTGTAAGTAGGTGTTGACTGCAACCATGTGGAACAGTAATTCTCAGCCTGGGGCAGTTTTGTTCCACAGGAGACATTAGACAATGTCTATGGACAGTTTTGGATCTCATGATTGGTGGTGAAGGCTGAGGAGGGAGAGATGCTACTGGCATCTAGTGATTATAGACTGGGGATGCTATTGAATATCCTCTAATGCACAGGACAGCCCCCCACAGCAAAGAGTTACTCCATCCAAAGTGTCAATAGTGCTGAGGTTGAGAAACTGCCTTAAAGCGTTCTTGGGCCATAGTAAGCACTAGATAAATGTTAGCTAATATTTACATAATCAAAATCAAATCTTTTGATTCTGTTTATTTTTGTGCCAGTATAATACTGTTGCTGTATACTATAATCCTATCCAGTTTAGTTAATCCTTTCTCTTTATTATTCTTTTCATAATAATATTATTTGGTTTGTACAGATTAATATTTGAATCATTTTATTGGCTTCCAAGACTAAAATTTGTTAAATTTAACCTGTTAAGTTACTTGTACAAAAATTATATCCTTAAGATTTTAAGTGTTCTTTACTCTTTCTTTATGCTCAAGTCGTCTTATCTTAAAATATTATAATTTCTTTTTATAAACATACCTCTAATTTTATTTCTTAGTGTTTTATATTTTTGTTGCCACAATGAATGTGAATTTTTTACATTATATTCTTTTTGTTTGGAATGCCGTGAGTTCTTTATACTCATCTTTTATTGTGCCTTTCTAGTAACTTATTATTTCTTTATTTCATAACTTAATACATTGGCCAGAACTTTGAGAACAGTATTAAACAAAAATGGTGATAAATGGCATCTTTGTGTGTTTCTGGATTAACTGTAACAAAATATATAGTACTCTGATGGTTGGTGCGAAGAAAATTAATTGTATTTAGAGCAAAGAATCTTTCCACTTGTCTAGGAAAGGGCCTGTAGGATGACAGTTTCATACAGCCTTAGTTTTTCAGAGCCTCTAAACAACATCATGCACTCTTGGGGGATGCACTGAAGAAGTACTTTGTTGTATTTTCTAGAAATTTTAAGATATAGCTGGAGGGTTATGGCTGACACATTTGAAATCATTGCTGAATCTACATTTCTTCAAAATTATGAAGAAAATATGAAGCAAAAATAGGATGCTATATATATAATCATGCAGTTAGTTGGTAAATACATTTTGTAGGAATTCAGACATTAGAGATCTCCATGGGCTGGGTTATTTAATGATGTGAGACTTGAGCAGATTGGAATTGTCCAGATTATCATAAGTGGAGGGGGCGGAGTGAAATTGTTGCGATGACTGGAATGAACGTGACCAGAGCAGGGAGTTAATCTTGGTCCATCTCTGGTACCAGCACAGTTAGCAGGGCCATTCCAAGATTACTGCTGGCTTAGCTGAGAATTGAGTTGTGCAGACTCTAAATAAGTTTACTCAAGAGTTTTTCCACTGTGAAGAAATGATCAAACAGTGATATTAATGTAATTATATAGTGAATCCAAAATGGGAAATTCTTGTTTAGTTTAGAGCACTGTTTGATATAGAACATTTTTATATTTATCCTTTTGTTTTTGTTGCTGTTTTTGTTCTCTTCCCATGGTACTGTCTGTATTTTAAGTGTTAGGATAAATGCATCCAGAAATGTTTTATTATTGTTTGCAGCAGATTGATTTTAGAATTCTTATACTGAATTCTCTTTCAGCTATATACTGCAGATTGTATGGATGGGATTGAAATGTATCAATTTTACTAGAATTTGAAAAGTATTAGTTTTACCCTTACATTCTGGAAGATATAACACAGGGTCTTAATATTGAATAGCATCATCATTTTTCATCTTACGTTATTTAAATATATGGAGTTTAAATGTTGATTTATTTTTACCACTACTGTTTTTCTTTTTTACTGTTACTATTTATCTTACTTAAAATGTATTGAAGATGTAGGGAAATGTAATTGTGTCATTCTTTCTCAAGTTTCATGCAGTTTGCAAATTTTGGGGGTTTTAACTGTGAACCTAGTGTTGGATGTCTTGGCTCAGCATGCTGAGAATTGTAAACAAAACAATGAAAAATGAAATCCTTTCAAACACTTTAGATCTATTTGGCCTAGTGTGTGCTTGTGCTTCTTTGTGTTGGTGGCAGCTGGTTACCGGCCTTTGAAAAGGGCAAGATGAGCCCTCCCTGACAGCAGTGGCTGACTTGGGAGACTGTAGGTGGAATGGCTGGTTCTGCTCTCCCCCTTTCTCCATTAGAGCCATTGATACCTGGTTGCTCCTACCCTAGGTTTGGACATGTTAGAAGCCCATCCTCTGGGTTTGTCAGTCACCAGCGGATGTTTAGCTTCGTAGCATGTCAGTGCAAGGCGTTTTGCCTGCTTTATAGATGCAGTGAGCAAAAGCAAAACAAAGCCCAAACCAGTCCTGATAGGAAATCCATAGCTGTAAATCCAAATTCTGATTGACTCCCAAGTCTATTTTCTAGTACTATCCTGTGTTTTCACATTGAGTCCTGCCTGATGGTTATATCTCCTTGTGAGATATTCTTAAAACAAAGCATCCTGAGTTATCACAGTCTTTTCCTCAGCCCTTGCCTCTTGTTTATTTACTTCTTTTTGTTAATGCCAACACCATCCCTGTAGTTCTCAAGACTTGAAATCTACCTGCTACATCCAGTTTATCGCTGACATTCCTACATCTTCTCTCTTTGCTCTCTGTTGTCGCTGTCAGTACCATGTCTCTTTGTCTTCATCGGGTATCTCTGTAGAGCAGATTATACACCATTGCTAAGTGTGAGATGAGAAGTTTGGTTCTGGTCTTGTCACTGTCCTACAAAAAAGGCAAGGGCTCTCATTAGTTGCAAATAAGATCTATTCAGAAAATCTCTGCAGAACCTTCAGTAATATGTTCATAACCTGCCTCTCTTGGCTGTCTCCCCTCATTCCTCTTAATGCACTCCTGACAAAATGAGCTGCTTTTTTCTCTATCACGTTTTAAAGCCCCATGACTTTGTTCATGTTCTCGTTTCCTACTCTAAGGCATCCTCTCCTGCCAGTGCATTCATACCTGTCAGTTCTTAGCAGAAATGCCGCTCCCTTCATGACATCGTTCCCTAGCTAGCCTGAAATGATTTCTCTAATCTTTGGAATCTTACAGCCATATCTGTATGTCTCTTATGATGTCTCTTTCTTTTCATCTGTGTCATAGTTACTTATGTGTAAGTTTTATTATAGTTTAAGTGTCCTGCAGCAGGAGTGCTTTCTGTTTTGTCTTTAAATCCTTAGCGTGAGGCTGAGTGCCTCACACATACAAGTACTCAGGAAATACATGTTAATGACTAGATGCAGACACCCTGTGGTTGGTTTGGTTGTGTTGTTATCAGTGCTTACTTTACAGAGTATTCCGCATTGCTGTCTGAAAGAATGTACTAAAACCCTGAACATTGACCTTACATTTTTCATGCTGCGGAGACTACAGTCATCAATCGTTATGTGACAGTGTAAGGGTGTGCCTTGTGAGTAACAAAATTCCATTTCGTTTGTTCTCTGACAGGAGAATCAGATGAGAGGGAACAGTCAAAATTGGAAGTTAAAGTTTGGGACCCAGATAGCCCACTTACAGATCGACAAATTGACCAGTTTTTAGTTGTAGCACGGTGAGTATGGCACTACTGAGTCAAGAAGTATCTTTTCTTTTTATAAAAGAATTTACAGGTATATGTGTTTTCCTTTCTTTGTATTCTGCTTTCTTTCATTGGTTGTAATTTTATTTTTCTAGTCATGTAAGAAAGCCTAATATATATCACACCACTTCCTAAAGAATATGCCTTATTATCATTAGCTTTTGTTTTAAAAATAAAAAGAGATTTATTAGTTTTTACTGATTAGCAAAATAATAAATACTCCTTATAAAAATTTAAGCACTATAGAAAAGTATAAAGAAGAAATTCAACACCTGAAATCCCATCTCTTTCATTAAAGCAGTGATCTTTTTTGCGCGAGTCAGGGTTATTCGGGTGTTGTTAATAATGTGTGCCTGGAATGCCTCTTTCTGCACCTCTGCATGAGTGAGGCCGGTCGCTAAGCACAGGGCTTTCCTTTGAGAGATCTAAGCTTCCCTGCCTGGCTGGTTTGCTTGCTTCCTTCTCTCCCCTACTTTTCCTCTATTCTTGAGAAAATAAATGGGACAGAAATTTATTTTTATTTTTTTAATTATAAAAGTGAATGATGTTCATGGGGGAATTGCGGCAAAGCAGAAAGTAAATGAGATTGTAATAGCAGAAAAGTTGGAGAAAAAACCCAGAAGAACATCAGCAGGCAGTTGACGAATGAATTGAGGTATACTCAATAATGAACTATTTACACCAATTAAAATGAATTAGAGGTATATGTAGCAAAGAGATAAATCTCAAAAATAATGTTGAGTGAGGATACGCATAGTATGATCACTTGTAAAAAGTTTTACAGTGTGCAGTGTCTTATTTCATTAATGGGCAAATATATGCAAATGCATATTTATATATATATATGAGTTCTAGGAATGTGTATAGGGGGCTCTGACAAAATTTATAGTATTTATATCCTTTAAAAAATGAACCAAACAGCAAAATAGTAGAATCAGGTAGATCTGGACATGGTTAGTAGGTTCTTCATTATATTCTCTAATTTTCTGTTGAACTCTTTTTGTAATACAAAGGAAAAAAGAGTCTTAGCCCGTGCTTAGACAGCACTGTGCATAATGTCAGTCACCATGGAAATCATATATTGTATTGGTGGCTAGGCATTCGCACTCCGGTGCCCACATGCCTTGCCACTAAGTGATGAGATGAAGAGACTTGATGTACATTGTTGGGAAGGAGCCAGTCAGTGGAATAGACAAGACTGAAGATTTGGTAGTAGAAATGAGTCATTTGTGGAACTACTGGCCTAGAGTCTCCAGACAGGTTACCCAAATTTGGGGTTATTTAGTAGACACTGCAGTTGTAGATTTGATTTCCATTTTGTTTTTTCGTTTTCCTGAATGGCAAGGGCCATATGTTTCCTTTTTCCTTGAAGCCAGTGTGAGAGGCACCAAGGAGATGCACCTTGTGTCTTTTTCAATATTTGTTTTAAAAAAAATCTTCTAAATAACAACTAAGACCACAATCAAATACCACTGTACATCCCACCAGGATGGTTAAAATGTAAAAACCCGACAGTGCCAAGCATTGGTGAAGAGGGGAGCAGCAGCCAGCATTCTCACACCCTGCTGTGGGGAGTAGAAGCTGGTACAGCTGCTTTGGAAAACTGTTTGCTGTCATCTAACATACACATACTTGGTTTCACTCCTAAATATATACCCAGGAGAAATGCATACATACACCTTTGCACCAGAAGTTAGGTACACAGATGACATGAATGGCAGTATTCATAGAAGCCCCAAACTGGAAACTAATATTCATTAACAATAGAGTCGGGGTGGGGGGCCATACAAAGGAATGCTCCATAGCAAGGAAAATGAATGAACACAGCTACAGCCAGCAGCATAGGTGAATCCACAAACATAATTTTGAACAAAAGAAGCTGGACGTGAGAAGAGTATGTAGTGTATGATTGTATTTAAGTTCTCAAATGAGCAAAATTAGCCTACAGTGTTAGAATCCAGGATGGTGTTTCCCTTTGGGGAAGAAGGAGGGAGTAGTGATTGGGAAGGAGCATGAGGAGTCATTTGGGGTGCTGTCACGTCCTGTTTCTTGACCTTGATGTTGGCGAAATGGATGGTTCACTTTGTCATAACTAAATAGCTGTACAATGTGTACTGTTCTGCACGTGTGTTACATTTTAGTTAAAACATCTAAAAATTCTCTTCCTCAGCTAACATGTTTAAAATACAGACGAGGAGCAAGTCTTATCTTCATTTCATGCTTTATCTCTTGAGGTTAGGGTTCTCTACATATGAGAAGGCCTTCTAAATCATTAATGGAAAATTAGCGTTGTGGCAATTGTTTTGTTTTTTTAATGGAAATCTGTTATATATTGAGTCCTCATAGGATGAGGTTGCTACTGTTGATATCACTTTTCAAGGAAAGGATGTTAATGGGATTTCACAATTTGGGCCAAAAAAATGATCAGAACTTACTTTGCAGTAATAGTCAAACTCTGCAACTAATATCCTTCTCATTTTTGAGCACATTTGAATACTCAGTTGTTTACTCCATGGTATTTCATAATAGATCTTTCCCTTCTTTGTACCAGACAGGCTGTTTTTTCTTAATTTAATTATAATGACCCATATATAGTAAATTGGCTTGTCAGTTCTTAAATCTTACAGAAAATACTTTGAATTTGATATTTGATTTTCAAATATCCAAGAACTTGTTTGACTTTTCTTTTACAATTTTTCATTCACTACCCAAATGTGTTTTTCTAAGGATAAAAAAATAACAGAGCTTTAATTTTTCCTCATTGTTTTTGCGGTTCATTCAGGGCTGTTGGAACATTTGCTCGAGCCCTTGATTGCAGCAGTTCTGTAAGGCAGCCTAGTTTGCACATGAGCGCAGCTGCAGCTTCTCGAGACATCACCCTGGTAAGATGCTTTTTGAAATTTTGGGTTTATTATTTCTTCTGCCACTTGCTTAATTTTAAAGCCGGTATGGCAATGTTGTAGATATGAGGGCTTTCTGGCTCTTAGCCCTGCTGACTGCTGGATTGGTTTGGCGTGGCTGCTTGGTTGACTGGGGTGTCTCAGTCCTCACTCACCTGTTATTATTTGTGAGCTAAGTAGGAACGACTGTTCACGGAGGAGGTCTGAAATGGTAAAAAATACTTTGGGGAAAACAATTCCACATTCTCACCCATCTGTTTTCACTGTATTCCATCTGTGTACTTAAATAGTTGTAGATCATACATAGTGCTGTACAGTTTTTTTCAGTGAAAGTGACCACCTCTTGAAACCATTGCCATAGGAGTTATTCTATTGTAAGGTCATTGTTTAGTATCAATATTTAAAGGTTTTCTGTCTGTTCATTAGAAGGAGGTTCTGTTTTCATACATTTCATTGTATTATGATTGCTATCTTCTAAGACTAATTCCTCTTTTCCCTTGGTGATCAGATGACGCTTCCTGTGTTCGCTTTAGTTACACCTCGAGGTACTGCCTGCTGGGGCCAGGCGCTGGGCTTGGCACTTGCTTCTTTCTCTGCACCCTCAGCAAACCAGACATGCAGGTTTTCGCCAATTGGAAGTTACTGTATTTGACTGCCACTGTCCTTTGAGATAGGCATGGTAGGATGCCCATTTACAGATGAGAAAACTGAGGTTTGGTGAGGTTAAGTTATTTGACTGATACTCATTAATTACATGTAATAAAAGTTTCAATTTTATTTTCTGATGGAATACAATGATAGGTTTCATTCCTTTCTCATTATATTTCAATCTGAAATGTTTTCCATAAAATATAATATAAAAACTCATATTAAAATGTATGCCAAATTTGTCTAAGGCTTTCTTGTATTTTTCTATAATTATAGATAATGAAGAAAGCATTAATAATCTGTAGCCATTTTGGAACTCCTTTTTTTATTGTTTCTCAGAGACTGGAGTGTTGTTTATAGAAGCAAGTTTGTTCTCTCCATCGGTACATTAATATTTTATATAAAAGTTTAGGGGTTTCAAAATAGGTTTGTATTTTGTTTAGAACTTGTAGAGTACTACTTTACTGAAGAAGCAAGAGTACAGATGGCACATTTATAAAAACCTTCAAAATTCTGTCAGTAATATTTATGTGAACCAGAACTACATAGAATTTAATCATCACATGTATGTTTTTTCCTGTTTGAAAATTTTTTCCAGTTCTAAAGTTAATGTGTGCTTATTAGGAAAAATTGAAAACTAAGTGCAGCAGCTGCCAAAAAAAGTTTTGTTCTCATTACCTAGAGTAGACTATTCTTACCATTTTCTTATGTTTCCTTTCAGCCACTTTTGTTACATTATAAATGATAATAGCAAATTACAGAATAGTACAGAAGTCCAGGTAATAAAACTCCACATAATGCCACCTAAACCAAATGTTAATATTTTAGTTCTTTGGATTGAAAACCTTTTCAACCGTTATATAAATGTTGAAGTCTGTGGTCCTATTCCCCATCCTCCACCTGTACCTCTGACCCCTCCACCCCTGCCTCCTCTCAACAGGCAGCCACTGTAACAAACCTGCTGTGTCGCTAGTCTGTGTTTTTATAGTTTTGCTACGTATTTATGTATCCAAAGACAATGTAAACATGTTTTTCATGTGTTTAAATTTATTCTGTAACATTTTGCCATTTGCCTATTATTGAGGTCTTGTTTTAACTACTTCGTAAATACATACTTACTTCACTCATTTTAACTACTTGGGTAGTATTCGTAGTATTGTTTCCTAGAACATCTGGAGTGCTTTAAACACGTTTTTCTTTTGCTCCTGCCCGTAATGCATTGAAATTTCCAACACCTGTCCTTTGTGAGCATGTGTGTGAGCTTTCTAGGCAATAACTAGAATTGAAATAGTTATCATAGTGATTCGTAGGGCAGTGCTCATTTTGAATTTGACAGAAGCAGCCAAATTATTCTGCACAGCATGGTAGAAATTTATAATCTCACAAGCAGATAATGAGCATTCTCTTTTCTTCATCCATTACCTTACATTGTCGTCAACACTTGGTATTTTCAGACTACAAGTTTTACTAAGCTGATGCTGTCTCATTTTGTTTTTTAAGCATGTTTTCATATGTTTATTGGCTCTTCAGGTTTTTCCTTCTTTGTACTTTAGATTCTTAGCCTTTGTCTATTTTTCACTTGCACTGTTATATTTTTTTCTAGTAGTTTTATTCATATTTGAGACTAAATATATCTGGAGTTTATTTTTAAGAATGGAGTAAAGTAGGGGTTTAATTTTGTTTTTCTCCATATGGAAAATAAATCATTCCAACACCTTTTATTGAATCTGTTGTTTCCTCATGATTTTGTAATACCCCTTCTATCTTATTTCAAGGTCCTAGATATGCTTAGGTCTGCTTCTGGATTCTTAATCTATTCTCTTTTGTTCTGTTGATCTATTTTTCCCTGTGCAAGCACCACGTTATAATAATTTTTTTTGTTTATTTTTTTTGAGGAAGATTGGCCCTGAGCTAACATCCTGCCCATCTTCCTCTGCTTTATATGTGGGACTCCTGCCACAGCATGGCTTGATAAGCAGTGCATGTGTCTGTGCCAGGGATCCGAACTGGCAAACCCTGGGTCGCTGAAGCGGAGCATGTGAACTTAGCCACTGCACCATGAGGCTGGCCCCCAAATTATAATAGATTTTGGGAGCTATAAGACAAGTCCCACAGGAACTTTCTTTTTCTTTGTTTTTTCTTGTTGAGGAAGATTAGCCCTGAGCTAACTACTGCCAATCCTCGTCTTTTTGCTGAGGAAGACTGGCCCTGAGCTAACATCCATGCCCATCTTCCTCTCCTTTCTATGTAGGACGCCTACCACAGCATGGCTTTTGCCAAGCAGTACCATGTCCGCACCCGGGATCCGAACCGGCGAACCCGGGGCTGCTGAGAAGCAGGATGTGCGAACTTAACCGCTGCGTCACTGGGCCAGCCCCATGAACTTTCTTTTTAATGTGTAGTTGAAGGCATTTAAAAAAATTTTGTACTTTGCCACCCCCATGTTTTCCCTAACTATATGACATAAACACTTTTTCATATCATTAGAAGAAGCTGGAAAGTTTTTTTCTAATGTTGTACGAACTTGCCTGCTGTAGATACATGGTTACTCACGTAGCCAGTCTCTTGTGGTATAGCACTATTCTTAGGAGATAATGCCTCTCAGGTTATGACTGGATGCTATTCCTGTCATCGCCCAGCAAGTTCCCTCTACCCTGTGTGAGGAGCGAGAGTGGAAAGCCAGTTCTTGAGATGGTACAGAGCTCTGTGACAGTTGGGGCTCAGTGGCCTAAAGACGAGTCTGACGGGAAGAGCAGGTGTGTAGGCGCTTGGTTCGCAGCTGCAGCAGCTCTCTGCTTCCCACTGCTGGTGGCTGGTGGGACAGCAGATGAGTTTCTTCAGGAAGAGGGCAGAGTTTTCAAGACTCAGTATTTGTTTCTGTCAGTGAAAGACATCTATAAAAGAAGCATTTTAAAGAGGATACAGCCTGTATACCTTCATTAGTTTAAATATCATATTGTGTGTATCTCTTGCAATACTTGCCTGGTATGTTCCTTCTAGGCAGGCACTCCCACGCCCTCCAGTGTTTTCATCTCTTCTGTTGTGTTTCCTGTAGAATTTAGCAGTTTGGAGGTCACTTTTGTACTACATCTATTAAATAATTTATTATTGTAATTGTCATTTTTTTAAGCAGAAATACACTCAGGCTCAGGAAATTGTGTTTTGTCGTTGTTTGAACAGCTGGTTTCAGAGACAGGATTTGAATCTGTTCTTGACTCCTACTAAGGAGTTCTCTCTACCAGATCCCCTCGTCTGTTTCATTCTCGTTAAAGTGGCTTGGGATTCAATATCGTTATTGTTGTCTGTCTTGGATTAGGCAGCACTGAAGATCGTTCTTTTGTCTGCAACATTTAAATGCCTTGGTTTCCTGCTCTAACTACTATATAAGACTCTTTATGTTTTTGTTTTGTTTGGTGAGGAAGATTGGCCCTGGGTTAAGGTCTCTTGCTAATCCTTCTCCTTTTGCTTGAGGAAAATTGTCCTTGAGCTAACATCTGTGCCAATCTTCCTCTATTTTGTATGTGGGCTGCCACAACAGCATGGCTTGATGAGCGGTGTGTAGATGCGTGCGCAGGATCCAAACCCATGAACCCTGGGCTGTTGAAGCTGAGAGTGCAAACTTAACCACTGCACCACTGGCCTGGCCCCTAAGACTCTTTATGTTGTTTTTGTGTTGAGGTTATATTGTTTTCAGTGCCATAAAACTGACATCTTTCAGAAGCTGCAAAAGTGGAAAGAAATTGATATCCTTTTATTTCAGATGCCATGACCTACACCTTCAATCCTGTTTGCAGGGTGGTAGCATGCGTTCTACTTTGATGTTAAAGTATAAGATCCTGAGGCATTTCTATAAAAATGAGTGGAAGTGGTTAAAATTGATAATTAATATGTTGGTAATATGAATTTTGCAAATTGTTTTCTAAAAGGAACATGTGAAAGGCTGATAAGTTTTATGCCATTAGATGACAATGAACGCATCATTCAGTTGAATTTGGAGAGTCAAATTCTTATTTTTCTTTTGGTGTTTACAGGCCTGTACAGATCATGTTAGCACCTTTCTCCATCAGGTAACCAGAGTATGGATCTGGAGACCTCCCACTGCAGAGAGGGCAGGGTTGTGCAACTGCCGGAGCCAGGTAGTCTGTCCTAGGTGGTTTCTCTGTGGCTCTTCCTGTGAGGACTGCTTAATTGGCATTCCTAATCCAACACATCCTTTTATCCAAGACAATGTGTGCCACTTGTCAAATCACCAGTAATATTTTAGAAGCCGCTAATTAAGCTGCCTGTAGATCTCTAGATCTAACTTCCTCATTTTGAGATCTGTTATGGACATGGCTGGACTGTGAATTTCAGATACTACAAGATGTGTAGTAAGGTTTATAATTGTTAAAAAATTGACGCCATGGAGGCTTCATATATTTCACGCTTGTTTCATTAAACTGTAAAGTGTACTTTGTACAATATGCAAAGAAAAAATCAGTTTACAACAATACCTACATTGATCTCCCCTTCTCCCTTTTGTGGAAACAAAATTCCTTAGAACAAAGTCAACCCTGAGGTGGTTAGTAAGTAGTGGTTGGTGGACGTTTTGCCTGTTAGTTGCTTGTGGTCTGCACCCTCGTGGCTGGAGGGGCAGAGTGCCGTGTGCATTCAGGGAGCTGTTGCTGGAGCAGAGCCTGAGTCTGGGAGAACACGTAATTGTATAGGTACTAGATTTCTCTTTTGCCTGGACTTTGAGGACTAAAGCAAGTTGAAGGGTAGGATCTAAGAAAAAGAGCTTTTTGAGTTGTTTGGGGCCTTAGAAATCTTGGATAGACTGTATTAGAGATAATGGTGAAGTACCTCATACAAGACTAGAAATTTAGATTTCCTGATGTTACGTTGGTTCTGAAAAAGGTCAGGCTGTGTTGATTTAGTAGGGAGGAAATAGTATCCTGGAACATCTCTAATTCCTATATTATATCTGATGGTTTTAAAATGCAACTGATTTTGCTGTCTCTTATCTTATATCCTTTTAGTGGCTTTTAATTGCATTTAGGATAAAAAAAATCTGGATTTTTAAACAGTCAACAAAGACTATGGGGTTTTGGCTGACCTCTCTCTCCAGTCTCTTCCCCACACATACTCCTCTGTGTTCTCTGGGCTCCAGCCAGGCTATATCCTTCCTTTGGTTCCATGGTCTCCCTCCTGCCACAGGCACTTTGCACATTCAGTTCCCTTTGCCTGGATGCTCTTACAACCCCATCTAGTTAACTCTTAGTCTTTTTTCAGATCTTATCTAATCTGTCAGTCCATGGCAGGTTACTTTGTGATGTGCTCATGTCAAGAACCAACCACGTTTCTCTATGTTAATTGTTTGTAATTAAAAACTCATTTTTGTGATTTATCTGATTGTCTCTCTCTCCTGTTCCCCATGTAGCAGCTTATAGCATCCATTAGTATAGTGGTTCTGTAACTATTTTTCCTCACTGTTGAATCCCCAGCACCAAATATAGTGCCTGGCATATATACTAGGTGTTCAGTAAATAATTGAGAATGAATAAATTAATTTCTATCTCTGGAACAGAGGTTCTTATTAAAATAGGTCATTGGAGTATATTATTTCTATTGTGTTGTTTTTGCATTTCAATAGATATTTTACTGAGTGCCTCTCATCACTAAGAGTGATGTATATTTGAATTCTAATTTCCTTGTATCACCAGAGCTGTACACATACAACCTGAAGACCAGGAATTGTAGCAAGATTTAGGCCTGGGATACACTTGTTTCAAAGTTGTGGTAAAATATATAAAATATGTACTACAAAATTTGCCATTTTAACCATTTTTAAGTGTATTATTCTCTGGCATTAAGTATTCACATTCTTGTGCAACTGTCACCATCATCCATCTCCAGAACTTTTTCATCTTTTCCACCTGAAACTCTGCTTATTAAATAATGACTCCCCACTCCCCAGCCCTTGGCAACCACTGTTGTACTTTCTGTCTCTATGAATTTGACTACTCTAGGTACCTCATATAAGTGGAACCATATTTGCCATTTTGTGACTTGCTTATTTCACTTAGCATAATGTCTTCAAGGTTCATCCACATTATAGCATGTGTTTGCATTTTCTGCCTTTTTAAGGCTGAATAATATTCCATTGTATACCACATTTTGTTTATCCATTCATCTGTCAATAGAAACTTGGGTTGCTTCTACCTTTTGGCTATTATGAATTATGCTACTGTGAACATGGGTGTACAAATAGATACACTTTTATGATCTTTAGCTTATGATCCGTATAGCCTTACCCCAGTTAACCTCCTTGGGTCTGAATTTCCTCATCTGCAGTGGGGATAATAGTAAAACCTATCTGCCCTGCTCCAGGGGGTTATGGATTGACAAGAAGGAGTTATACAGATGAACCTCTCTAAGTTGCTGATATATGTTTACAAGCATACAGAACTTGATGGAATTGTGGCGGCTCCCCAGAGCATGCCCCAGGGCTGTTTTTCCTGGGTTCTCTGAGGAGCATAGAGTTCTCTGTGACATCAGCTCCCCAGGTTGAGTGGAAGACAACTGATTTATTGCTATATCACAAGTCTTTTTGAGCTTCCATCAACATCCCAGCAGAAATTACGTTCAGCAGTCCGTGCACCTTCATTTATTGTAATGTTCACAAACACTGGGCTCTTGTGGCTCTTGAGGCCCTCTCCTCCCTGGGAGAGAAAGCAGGCAGTGCCTCACTGTCCTGAACAAGATCTCTAGCATCCTCTTTCCAGCCTCCGGAAAAGCCTGTCTCTGGATTACCATGTGGCATCAACTTGAGGATTAAACGAGATAATACTTGTAAATCATTTAAAACAGTGTCTGGCACAATGTAAGAGCTCAATAAGTATTAGTTGTTATTGTTGAGATGATGATGATAAAAATGATGCATTTTCCGCCCAATCTTTGTTGAGTCTAATTTACTTTCTTTTGATTTTACAGCATTATTGATTGTGTAAAAGAGGTTTTGTCATGCCATAGTTACTGTCATTGTAGTAGATTATCAAGCTTGAATATGATCATTAGGCTGTGATTAACTATACATTTTAATGTAATTGTTACAAGGAAATCACTATACGATTTAAAGATCTTCCCCTTAAAACAAGCTATAATTTTTACGATATAAGTTTTCCTACCAAGAGAAGCTTAGAAAAAATAACTTATCTTCCTGATAAGAGACAGTTGATTTAACCAACAATAATTTTATTCTCCAGATATTAACTCTTTGTAAAAATGCTAGCCATTGATCATGCACTTTATTCTGGTGAGTCTGTTCAAATCACACATTTCATTTAGGGCTTTGAGGGTACAGTCGTGTGTCACTTAACTGTGTCCTTAGGCGATTTCGTCATTGTGCGAACATCACAGAGTGTACTTAGAACAAACTGAGATGGTATAGCCTACTCCACACCGGCCTGTATGGTGCTAATCTTAAGAGATCACCATCATACATGTGGTCCATTGTTGACTGAAACGTTGTTATCCAGTGCATGACTGTACTGGGAATTTGAGGATAGTTTGAAAATCAGTTATTATGTCATTGAAAGAAATTGTACTCAGCAGAATATATAAATCGTTTGATTAACATTTTAGGCATTAACTTACATCAGAAATCTAGTCTTCAAAATGAATATAAAATTGATTAAATGAGAATCACATAATTTTTTAAAACTCAATTTGCTAAAACTTATGGGTGTGACCCATGTTTCCAAGGCTGTAAATTAGGATTAGAACTAATGGAATACCACTGTAGTAAAAAATATGAAACAGGAAATTTCCCTTCCTTCTAAATACACCATTAAGGCAATAATATTGTACATTAGGCACACTTCTTTTTGTCTGATGATCTATTGCAGATAGGAATTTTAAAATGATATTAAATGAGCTTAGAGACACTGCAGACTGTGCTATGAGAATTGCTTGTATATATTAAGGTCTATTTATCCATCTCTTTCTTTTAAATTTAAGCTTAAATTATTATTATTTTTTATGTTGCCCTTTACTTTTCTTTTTCTCCCATGACTTTGACACTAAGAAGCATCAGAAAATCATTGTAGATTTGAACTGTGGGGAAATAGAAGGAAGATTGTTCTAACTGCTTTGTCTAGGGTAACTGGTGAGAAGATTTGGATTACAGATGTGAGTTAATGAAGGCATGTGATTATACGTTCTTAAAACTTATCTTTGTGTTTTGATATAATACAAAAAATAGTACTAAGACTTGCTGTGTTTCCTTCACCCAGATTCCCCAAATGCTAACATTTACCACATTTCCTTTATTGTTCTCTCTCTAGATATACATATTATTATTATTTCTGAATAGTTTGAGAGTACGTTTCAGGATGGATGTCCCTTTATCGCTAAATATTTGAAGAGGTATTTCCTAAAAGAACAAGGATATTCTCTTACATAACGACGGTACAATTGTCAGATTCAGGAAGTGAGCCTTGCTGTAGCACTGTTAATTAATCTAGAGGCTTTCATCAGATTTGCTAGTTGTCCCAGTAATGTCCTTTATAACAAAAGAAAAATTATTCTTTTCTGGTCCAAAATCTACTTGAGAATCACTTGTTGCATTTAGGTGTCATATCTCTTTAATTTCCTTCAATCCTGAACAGTTCCTCATTCTGTCTTTCATGACCGTGGTTTTTTTTTTTTAAGAGTACAGGCCTTTTCTTTTGTAGAATGTCCCTCAGTTTGGGTTGTGGTTATAATTTGATTTATAATTAGAATAAGTCTTTATTCTACTTAAGTCTATTTTGGACAGTTATGTCAGTCTAGGAGATTTTCCATTTTTCCCTAAATTTTCAAATTTATAAAAATAATTTTTCATAGTGTTTTTTAATTAGAAAGATTTGCTATGTTTGTAGTTGTAAATAGCCTTTCATTCCTGTTACTGTTTGTGTCATTTCCCATTTTTGTCTTTATAGTTTTACCAGAGATTTCTCTTTTATTGTCTAAAAGAATGAGATTTTAGGTGTTTATTTTCTTTATTATATGTTTGTTTTCTATTTAATTTACTTTTGCTCTTTATTATTTTCTTCCTCCTACTTTTCTTTGGGTTTACTCTGATATTCCTATTCCAGCTTTTTAAGCCCAAGTTTTAGCCCATTAATTTTATTTATCTACTTATCTGTTATCAATATTTAAGATTGTAAATGTCCCTCTGATTACCACCTTGGCGGTATCTCATATATTTTGATATGTACTATTTTCATTATCTTTTGGTTCTGAGTATTTCCTAATTTATTTTACAGTTTTGTATTTGATTGTGAGTTAATTGAGGAAATGAGGTTCATAATTTATCTTAATTGCCTTGGGGGTTGTGGTCAGAGAACACGTATGTTACCACTTCTTTTAATATGTTGTGATTTCCTTTAGGGGCTGGAATACAATCCTCCCTAGGATTTTGCTCCCCAGGTCTTGCCCCTTTCACCTCAGCCTAGTAAAAAGGAAACGTTCTGTTTGGGTCTGTTCTCCCTTGTAGCAGTCTAGAAAATGCCCTCAAGGTATAAGCTGGGTCTGTGTGGGAGCTCACCTCTCATACTTCTTCCTGAACTGCCTTAGCCTCTCCTTGCCTGCACTGATTGTTCTCCAGTGTGTTCACAGTTGTGTTGTGTATTTGTCTGCTTTGTGTCTAGAATCACAGCCAGGGGAAGAACCCATAGTTCTGCTCACGTGAAGTTTGAAAATGGCATTTAGGGCTATGGGCTTACCATGGACTGCCACTCTTGTAGCTTTCTCGTGATAATAATCAAAAGGTATGAGTACACGTAAGAATATGGCTCAAGGTGTCTTCTAGTTTGATGTGAGTAAATGACAGCTGAGTCTTAACAAATTTGGTGATGAACGAGGGATTTTGTTTTGAGTACTGTACTATGCAGTGAAGCAAAAATTGAGAGTAGATGGCATACTTCTCTTTTATATATAAAAAAATTTGCCTTAATCACGGTTTGGGATTTACTCATGAGAGTTTATATTCACCTTCTGCTTGGAAAAAACCATATGCTCGTTAATGCTCATTGATTTTTCAATAGATTTGATGTTCTGAATGCTGTAATTTGTGCTAGAGATATACATTTTCTGTAAAATTTTAACTGAGCAAATCAATAGTTAGTATTGAATATATGCATAACTTAATAATTGTCAAAACGGTGCTGCATGTTACAGGTTGGGTTCTTGGGAAACAGCCTCTGAGATGGAGATTTGCATGCAGGACTTTGTTAGGAGGTACCTTTGGGATCAGCACCTGTGAAGGAGCAGAGACGGAGGCAGGATTGAACAGAGGGAGAAGATGGGCCATGGTACAGTCTAAGTGAAGGCCTCCATGGGATGCTCTGAAGAGTTGTCCCAAATCATAGTGAAAGGCTGGGCCTTTATGCTGCTGCATCATTGGATGCAGGCTGCCCAGAAAGAGGACATGACCTTGGGGGATGAATCTTTCTTAAATTGAGATCATTCCAAAGAGGACCAATAGCTGAAATCTGTCTTCTCACAGCGCTTCTAGCACTGGCTGAATAAATTCTTTATTCTCAAAGGGGAAAAACACAGTATCCATTACACTGCCCAGAATTTCAGTGGCTTATAACAGTAAGCATAATTTCTTGTACACTCCTCTGCTGATTGTCTTGGATTCTGCTGAACTAGACTGGGTTGTTTTAGGTGCCAAGCCCAGATCTCTTCCATGTATCTCTCATCCTCTGTTGACAAAAGTCAGTAGTACCAGAGGGCAAGTCCAAATGCACAAACGCATGTTAAGTTTCTTTTCAGTCACGTGTCTTAACATCCTATTGGCTAGTCAAGTCACATGGCCAGGCCCAACATCAATGGATTGGAAGAATACCCTCCTATGGAGGTCGAGGGGAGGGAGTGAATATTTGCCAAACGATAATGCAGTCTACCATAGTGTTATTCTGCTTAATGAACAAAAGATGAGAGTTCCACTGCCAAGATTTCAATGTCAGTCCTTCTCCTAAAATACTTCTGTTTGTCATCTCCATCTGTTATGAATGAGATGAAATGTGACAACACCTTCACTGCTATTTGGCAGAGAGAACAGCTTGTGCTGAGTTCTTAAGATTTTTAAAATTTAGATTTGAATGGATCTTGTGTGTATCTGTATCTCTAATGAAAAGATGGTATCTTTGCAAAGTATTTATCTGTAGGGAAGACTTACAGTTTTCTTTATGTTTAGTTTTTAAATTCGTTATCTTATTTTAAATTGAGGTATACATACAGTAAAATGTATGAAGTACCCTACACTTAGGTGCACAGTTATAAATTTTTACATATGTATACAGTTATGCGCCACATAACTACGGTTCGCTCAGTGATGGATTGTGTGTACGACTGCGGTACCATAAGATTAGTACCATATAGCCTAGGTGTATAGTAGGCCTTACCATTTAGATTTGTGAAGGGGACTCTCTGATTCTCGCATAACGATGAAGTCAACAAATGATGCATTTCTCAGAATGTATCTCCGTTGTTAAGCCATGCATGACTGTACATCTCTGTAACCACCACCCAGATCTAATAAAGAATATTACCTGAATCCCAAAAGGTTCCCTCACGCCCTCTCAGTCAGCGATTCCCCTTTCTGAAGTAATCACTATTCTGACTTCTGTCACCATCAATTGTTACTTTTCTCAAAGTTTATATAAGTAGAATCAGCCAGTATGTTCTCTTATACATCTGGCTCTTCGAGTTTTTACCTTGCTGATAAACCATAGTCATTGGTTATATGTCAAACTCCTGTCTTCTCTTGGCTTATTTCTGTGAGTTATTACTGGCTGTTGTCTCTTCTGTTATGGAAAGTCTCTTCCGTGTCTTACAGCTTTTTAGGGTAGGATAGACTATATAAGACTCTATTCAAAAGGAACTGATATGTTTGTCAGAAAGATGGAGTTAATATGGACTCCTAGCAAATAATGTGATCCTCTGGTTTCCTTTGTGAAGTTAGTCATCAATTTCAACAGAATTATTCCCTAGGAATTCTACAGCGTGTGTGCCCGATGGGATGTTTGTTTCCTACACATACTGAGCATTACTGTGCTGTCCTCTGAGCTGTGGTATGGTGGGCTTTGGAGGTTTCATGGCTCCCGGTTAGCTGTAAGTCCAACTGATTCTTTCCATGTGATTTGTGGCACAACACAGAAGCCAGTCTTCCAAAAGCAAATGCTTACTTCAGTGTGGAGTAACACAAACAGACTCTGTAAAGAACAGAAGCTTTAATCTCTTGAGATTTTGGTCATAATCACTTATAAAGGCTAAGATAGGGGCCAGACCTGTGGTGCAGCAGTTAAGTTTGCACGTTTAGCTTCAGCAGCTTCGGCATGTCAAGCCATGTTATGGCAGGCATCCCACATATAAAGTAGAGGAAGATGAGCATGGATGTTCACTCAGAGCCAGTCTTCCTCAACAAAAAGAGGAGGATTGGTGGCAGATGTTAGCTCAGGGCTAATCTTCCTCAAAAAAAAAAAGACTAAGATACTACTTTGGTTCTTTGAAGCCTTATTAGATAATAGCCCATCATGATTTTTAAAAGTGCGTATAAGAAAAGCATTTTCATTTATCTAGCATGAACAGAAGACTGAAAATTGATTCATGCCTTGAGTGGTTGGTATAATATCAGCTGAGAAGAACTCATTTAATTCTGTGACTTTTGGTTTCAGAGCACCTGTTAATTATAAAAATTACTTCTAGCTCCTGAGAAATCTCAGCAGCACAGTTAATTTGTGTAATTACTGATTTTGAATACCATTTAATCTTTTTTAATTTTGTTATCCATTGTAAATTTGGGAATTTAAAAAATAGTTTACGGAAATATATTAATTGAAGGGACTTCTAAATGCTGTTAAACTTACTTTTCATAGATTAGTTATCCAGAAACAGTAATTATTTAGTTTCAGGGATGATGTAAAAGTGTGTAACAGTGTACACCACAGCTAAACTGCTGAGTCTGTCAAGTGAGAAGGTTAGCTAGAGATGTGGAGCTTGATTCTGAAGTTGGCAGAACACAAGCAAAGAATAAAGATCAGTTTAACATCTTTGTATCCCCTACTGCAGAAGAGAGAGAAGAAATTCACTTAAAAGTTGAAGTTATTACATGATTGTCTTAGCTGTGATTATAACTTGGAAATTGACCATGAAATCTCTACCTGTTTTTGTTTTGTGGACTCTAATGATTTATTTTGATGAGATGTCAGCCCTTGTTAAAGAGTTATTACTGTTCCTCAACATGTCTGTATGTCCTACATCCTGCCCATAGCTCTGTCAGTAAATTTATATTCCATGTCCTTATTCAATGTCTTAATGTATCGTGATATAAATATATTTTTTAATACATACTGCTGCTAGTAATTTTTTCTCTGTAATACATGTTATTTGATACATGAGGTTATTTTATGCTCTTGTACCAGTAGGGAACTATGCACTGTCCTCCACCTGACATTTAGGGTTCACTTATAAGCTAAATTTCTGAGAGATGTGTTGTCACATAGATATGACGCTATAGCCACTTGAGAATTTTTAAATAAATATTAGAAGATAGTTTGTGTAAAGGTGCAAGACTTGGCTTTCATATGTTGGAAAGTTTAAACAGAACTACTTCTCACTTGGCAAAGATTTGACCACCTTGCCCACCAAATCTGCGCCACACCTACATGCTTATCCAGAGACAGAGCTGATGGTCCTGTGTTGCAATTTTCCTGCTACACATACAAATGTGCATACGTGTTATAAATGAAGCTCTTTCTCTCTAGTAGAAAAACCATCAAAAGTTTTTCAAAACTTAGAAAGTTTTAGAACCTAGTTTATTCACTGCTTCTGATAGGAGGAGAATATTTTTTAAATAAGCTGGACCCAAGGTATTTTTGCAAAAATCCAGTTATAGACCTTCCTCAAGTTATGATGGGGTTACTTTCCAATAAACCCATTGTAAATTGAAAATATCGTAAGTTGAAAATGTGTTTAATACACCTAATCTACCGAACATCAAAGCTTAGCCTAGCCTACCTTAAACGTGCTCAGAGCACTTAGCAATAGCCTGCAGTTGGGCAAAATCATCTAACACAAAGCCTATTTTATAATGAAGTGTTGAATGTCTCATGTAATTTATTGAATACGATACTGAAAGTGAAAAACAGAGTGGTTGTCATCTGGGTACAGCATGGTTGTAAGTGTATCCGTTGCTTACCCTCGTGATCATGTGGCTGACCCCATGGGAGCTGTGGCTCTCTGCCACTACCTAGCATCACAAGAGATTATCCTACTGCATACCACTAGCCTGGGAAAAGATGAAAATTCAAAGTAGGGTTTCACTTTTGCACTATTGTAAAGTCAAAAAATCGTAAGCAAACCGTTGTAAATTGGGGATCATCTGTATATTATCCTAATCTATCTTTCCTCCTTTCAAATCACTCTCCCTTGAAATATTTAGGGAATCCACACTGGCCCAGCTATTTCAGGCAAGCCTAGTCATCTGTTCGTGGTCTTACAAAATCTCAACCAAGTGACTATTTTAACTTGCATATGTAATTTTTTTTAATGGATGTGTAATTTTGTTTTGTCTTACCATCATTGTCAGTTCATTGTTTTCTTCCCATCTTTTGTCCTTAGTACATCATTTCCTTAATCTAAGATGAGAATATTTCTCTCATTCACTTATATATAATCTATTATTCCCTTGTCAAGAAAGGCTGTGCCAAACTTGTACAATAGCTGAAGTGACTGGCATTTTTGACCAAAAGGATGTTGAAACTTACTGGGTTTCCAATTTAATGCCTGGAGGTTCTGGATCTTCATGGTTAGGTTGCTCTAACAAACGGATGCATTTAAAAAAGTACATACCTTAAAAGGTACAAATCAGTATTTTCTTAAAGCAATAAATGATATTTTAAATAAGTAATCTCTTTAAATTTTTCTTAATTTTGTTACTTAAAGAATTACTACTTAAGTATATTATTTTAATTAAGTGCATCATGCATTTTAGTATGTCTCTTCTTAAATAATCTAGCAAGTTTGTATTTCTGTCTGATCTTTTCCCTCTTATTTGTTTTCTTTAGTTTCATGCTATGGATACGTTGTATAGACACAGCTATGATTTGAGCAGTGCGATTAGTGTCTTAGTACCACTTGGAGGACCTGTTTTATGCAGAGATGAAATGGAAGAATGGTCGGCCTCTGAAGCTAGTTTATTTGAAGAGGCACTGGAAAAGTATGGCAAAGACTTCAACGACATACGTCAAGACTTTGTAAGTAGAAAATTGGGAATAAAATAAAATGTTGGAGTGGGAATATTTTATTTGTTTTAGAAATCTGGTAAGCTTCAAAGTATTCATTTAGCAAGCCAGTAATTTTTGTCTACTCAACATAGAATGAAGGCCAGTCTTGTAGAGGGAGAAATTGACATTTGTTCTAGGAAGTAGCTGTTAAGACCCAGGGTCAGGAGGCCCTGAGTTCTGGCTGTAAACCTTGGCAGTATGAGTTCATCCTCTTCACCTCTCTCTGAGTTCCAAGTTTAAAATATGGACAGCTTTTCTAACCTTTTACACTAAATGTTTCTGATCTCTGCTTTTTTTTTTTTTTTTAAAGATTTTATTTTTTTTCTTTTTCTCCCCAAAGCCCCCTGGTACATAGTTGTATATTCTTAGTTGTGGGTCCTTCTAGTTGTGGCATGTGGGACGCTGCCTCAGCGTGGTTTGATGAGCAGTGCCATGTCCTCACCCAGGATTGGAACCAACGAAACACTGGCCCGCCTGCAGCGGAGCGTGTGAACTTAACCACTCGGCCACGGGGCCAGCCCCTCTGATCTCTGCTTTTTAAGCTTGTTGCTCTCTTTTAGACCTTTGATGTTTTTCTAGTTATCTTACTAATTGTTGAGCTTGAATTTGATGTGGACCTTTACCTTAGAAATGACCTGTACCAAGTAGAATAGGGGAATTTGCTTTGTGAGCTTTTGATCTTTGGCTTCTCTTAATGATATGCAGTATCTGAGTTGCATTTTAAATACTAGATAATCTTATCCACTATTATGTACTTCTTTTTGTCTTTGTATTTGTGGAATTGCTCTCTTGAAGTTTATAATCTCTGAAATGGGGAAATTTCTACTTGAGAAGTCCATAAATAGCTTTCTATAGCAGTCATCCTTTTTTTAATTATGAAAATAGAATCTTTATAGTCTGTGAAGAATTTGCTGTGAGCTAATATCCTGCCTTTGTTGTTGCATCTTTTTCGAATGTTTCTGAAGCAAGATTATTGTTTATCAATATGCACTGCTACATTAAATCCCAAACCTGATAATTAAAGCTGTTGTCACTGACATTTGTTCTTCTGGCAAAACTTCACTCATACTCAGATTGTTATATGTCATGATTTCAATTTATAGGATATGCAGCTGAGAATGTAAAAAATGCATTGGTGGCATTTAGCTTCAGATGGTCAGAATAACACAATAGTGCAATGTTATTAATATAGCAGTTATTAATATAATATAGCTATACCACTAAGTAGAAACTACGAAAACAAAACTCTCGTAAGAACAAATCTTTGGGTCTGATAAAGGAGTAGAAGACGAGAAATTCTAAAGTGAAACTCCTTTTCCCTGCACTGAGTGTGACATGCTCATTGTATGTTCTCGTTATCATTCTGAACTCAGTTCAGTGCAGCAAATGTTTGTCGAGTACCTGCAACGTGCCAGGCCTTCAGGTAGGCACTAGGCTTGCAACAGAAATTTAATGTGGTCCTTACTGCAGGGAATGAGTTCATAGTCAAGATCAAGGGATTGGAAGACTACTCCCAAGCGAAAAATAATGTAATTATTTCTGTCAGTAGTAAGACCAAGTATTATGGGTGCATTGGGGAGGGAGCTATTAGTTGTGCCACTCAACTCAGGCGTGGCTTCGTGTAGTTAACTGGCATATTCTGGATCTCTGATGGTAAAGGGAAAAAAGAGCAGATTGGAAAGTATACACTGAATTTTGAAACTTGCATACAGCACTCCTGGGCACTTAACCCAGGACTAGGAGATAACTCTGCACAGTAGCTTGGTACAGTGTGCTTGGACAAAGAGGCTGACGTTGCTATGAGATAAGGTAACCCTATGGAAAGGAGTATAATAGTAATAGTTCTATTAGATGGTTTTTGTTAACTTTCATGATCTAACAAAATTCTTATAAATGTGTAGTATGGTCTATGTTAGTTTTTGCTGAAGGTAGTTAGAATGCTTGGTCATTAGTCAGTCCGTGCTAGATTTGTTGTACACTGGAGATTGGTATTGGCCTCCAGTGTCAAAAACCTTAAGGAAGATAGAACGTCAGGAGACTAACTCCCCAAAGGGTTTGTGTTTTTTGTAGTTTTGGCTGTTTTTAAACTTATTATCTCCCTCCCACCCCATACTTGTAATACATAAACCTGAAGGCCGTATATGACAAGCCCAAAACTAACATCATACTCACTGGTGAAAAACAGTTACATGAAAAGGCATTCAGCATCACTAATCATCAGGGAAGTACAAATCGGAAACACATTGAGATATCACCTCACACCTGTTAGGATGGCTGTTATCAAAGAGACAGAGAGATGAACATTGGTGAGGGTGTGGAGGAGGGCTGGCATTAATGTTTCTTTAGATGTTTGGTAGAATTCTCCAGTGAAGCCACCTGTCTTGAGCTTTTCTTTGTTGGAGGGTTTTGATTACTGATTCAGTCTCCTTCCCAGTTAGTTATAGGTCTCTTTAGACTTTCTATTTCTTCATGATTCAGTCTAAGTGGGTTGTGTGTTTCTAGGAATTTATCCATTTTTTTCTGGGTTATCCAATTTGTTGGCGTGTAATTGTTCATAGTAGTCTCTTATGATCCTTTGTATTTCTGCAGTATCAGTTGTAATGTCTCCACCTTCATTTCTGATTTTATTTATTTGAGCCTTCTTTTTTCTTAGCCTAGCTAAAGATTTGTCAATTTTATTTATCTTTTCGAAAAACCAGTTCTTAGTTTCATTGATCTTTTCTGTTATTTTTCTAGCTTCTACTTCATTTGTTTCTGCTCTGATCTTTGTTATTTCCTTCTTTCTGCTAAGTGGATCTGCTTTCTTTTTTCTTTTTCCTCTTCTGACTGGATAATTTCTAATGACATGTCTGTGAGTTCACAGGTTCTTTTCTTCTGCTTCATGAAGTCTGTTGATGTATTTTTCATTTAATTCGTTGTATTCTTCAGCTTTAGAATTTGGTTCTTTTCTATGATTTCTCTCTCTCTGTTTAATTTCTTGTTTCGTTTGTGTCTTGTTTTCCTGATTTCATTGAGTTGTTTATCTGTTGTTTTCTAGTAGCTTATTGAGCTTCCTTAAAACAATTATTATGAATTCTTTGTCAGGCAAATCATAGATCTACATTTCTTTGGGATAAGTTGCTGGAAAGTTACTGTGTTCCTTTGGTGGTGTCACGTTTCTTTAATTTTTCTTGTTTCTCATAGCCTTGTCTTGGTATCTGCATTTGACGGAGCAGTCACCTCTCACACACTTTAGACTGGTTTTTGTGGGGAAAGACCTTCTCCTGCGGGTGGGTGCAAGGGTATCTAATGGATGGGATGTGATGGCACCAGTCTTGGCGAGGCCCGGGTGCATAGTCTATGTTCATCTCCATCAGCTGAGGTCAGAATTGGTAAAGAGGGCAGGGGTCCTCAATAGCAAAGCCTTGGCTGTCTGCAGCGGCAGTGAGGGTTGCTGTGATCTTTGGTAGCAAAGGCTGGTGGGGACCTGCTGATCATTTTCTCTCATGAGGTATGTCGTGGCCAAGGGAATCCCTCTTGGCACTGGGTCTGGCTTTGGAGTGGTCTTGTGGTGGCAGTGGTGCTGAGTTGTGGGCACACTTGGATCAGCCTCAGAGCCAGGAGTGGAGCATATATGCTTGCAGAGTGACAGCAGCCTGGGGATTGGGTTGCTGGCTAGCCCACAGTGTCAGTAGCTCTGGTGCCTAAGATGTGGGCACATGTGGAGCAGCATGGAACTGAGGTCTGAAGTGCAGGTGTGTGCAGAGCAGCCAGGGCTCTGGGGTCCGAGGTGTCCAAGGGGTTGGAGGTCGGGGCTGGCCTCCCTGTTCCTGGGGTGGGAGACACAGCAGTGTTTTGGGAGGGGTGCTGTGGCGTCTCCCTCTCTAGGAGGTTAGCAGCCCCAGTGGCTGTTGGTTACCTCAGTGGCAAGAGCTGCTGCTGTTCCTCTGCAGAGCAGGCTACTGAGGTCCACACCAAGAAACGCTAGAGTCCTCTGCTGTGAAAGCTGCAAGGGGGGCCGGCCCGGTGGCGCAGTGGTTAAGTGTGCGTGTTCTACTTCGGCAGCCTGGGGTTCGCCGGTTCGGATCCCAGGTGCGGACATGGCACCGCTTGGCAAGCCATGCTGTGGTAGGCGTCCCACATATAAAGTAGAGGAAGATGGGCATGGATGTTAGCTCAGGGCCAGTCTTCCTCAGCAAAAAGAGGAGGATTGGCAGCAGTTAGCTCAGGACTAATCTTCCTCAAAAAAAAAAAAAAAAGCTGCAGGGATTCTGTGCCTTTCGTGGGGGCTGTTGAGGTCCTCAGTGGCAAAGGCTGCCCGGCTCCTTGCAGAGCAGGCCACTGGGGACCGCAGTGGCACCCTTTGTGTGGCTTATACTGATACCCTGCACTCTTAGCCATTTCCAGGTGTCTTGGCACTGGTCTTTTCTCTGCAGTTATTCTCTGTTGTTCTGCTCTAGTGTGTTGCTATAGGTTCTTTTCTTTTTTTTGTAGGTTCTTACTTTGACTCTTGTGCCCTCCCAGGGCTATTTTCGTTTGTCAGTGGCCATCTAATTATTGTTGTTTGTTCGAGGACAAAGACTAGTATCTCCTACTCCTCTGTCTTGCTGACGTCTCTGTCCCTGTCTATTTTGTCTCGAGTTGTCTAGTTTATTGTCATAAAGTGCATAATATCCTCATGTTATCCTTTTTTAAGGTCTGTGGGATATATAGATCTGTAGTGATGACCCCTCTTACCTTCCTTATACTATTTAGCTCTCTCTTTTTCCCTCATCAGTTGGGGTAGAGGTTTATCAATTTTATTGATCTTTGTCAAGAACCAGCTTTTGGTTTGCTTGTTTTTTTGTTTCCTTGATTTCTGCTTTTATGTTATTATTTTTTTCCTTCAGCTTGCTTTGGGCTTACATAGTGTGTCTTATCCTAGTGTCTATTTTTAAGGTTGAAGCCTAGATTTTTTTTTTTTTAAAGCTATTTTTTTTTTAAAGCTTTTATTTTTTTCCTTTTTCTCCCCAAAGCCCCCCGGTACATAGTTGTATATTCTTCGTTGTGGGTCCTTCTAGTTGTGGCATGTGGGACGCTGCCTCAGCATGGTCTGATGAGCAGTGCCATGTCCGCGCCCAGGATTCAAACCAACGAAACACTGGGCCGCCTGCAGCGGAGCTCGCAAACTTAACCACTCGGCCACGGGGCCAGCTCCCAAAGCCTAGATTTTTTATTTGAAACATTTCTTCTAGTGTATTTGTTTGTTGGTAGTATACGTTTGGCGGACAATGATTTCAGCTTTATCAAAAACTTTCTACTGTCCCCTTTAAAAATATATTTCATTTTTAAAAATAAGAATATAATTTTTATAATATATAAAATATTTATATTTATAATGTAAAATAAAAATATCATTCTTTTTTTCCCCTTTTCTCTTTCAATAGTCTAAAGATGTGTCTCTCTCTGGCTTATATAGTTTCTGATGAAAAGTTCCTATGCATGTAAATGTTTCTTTGTGTTCAAGATTTTCTCTCTATTTTTGGTTTTTAGTAGTTTTACTGCTACATTATGCCTGGGTGTGGGTTTTTTTTTTCAAGATTTTATTTTTCCTTTTTCTCCCCAAAGACCCCCGGTACACAGCTGTATATTTTAATTGTTGGTCCCTCTAGTTGTGGCTTGTGGGACGCAGCCTCAATGTGGCTTGATGAGCAGTGCCATGTCCACGCCCAGGATGCAAACCAGCGAAACCCTGGGACGCCTAAGTGGAATGCCTGAACTTAACCACTCGGCCACGGGGCCGGCCCCGGGCTGTGTTTTTCTTTGTGATTATTCTACTTGTAGTTCGCTGAGTTTCCTGGAGCTGAGATTTTCTGTTTGTGTTTTAGTTTGTGTGATTTGTGTTGGTCTATCTTCTAGTACTAAGTGTTTCCTCTGCTGTGTCCAGTATATTGATAAACTTGTTAAAGGAATTTTTCAAATATGATAGCATGTTTTGTTTTAACATTCATATTTTATTCTTTTTTATGCTTTTTGTCTCCCTTTAAATTCCTACTCTATTCATGTGTGGTGTCCATCTTTTCAACTAGTTCTTTAATTTATTAATAATAGTTATTTTAAAGTTCCTATCTGATATTTCCAACATTTGGGGCCATATTGGTTTTCTGTCTGTTGCCTGATTTATTTCTTGAAAACGGGACATTTGTTTTCATGCCCTTTTTAAATGTCTTTTATTTCTGATTGGATGCAGAACATCTTGTGTAAACAATGACAGAGACTGAGTTAAATAGTATTTCTATTCTGAAACGAGTGTGCCTCTTCTCTTTCTAGGCCATTATTGTGGGGAGTTGAGCCTCTCTAGTCTGTAGCTGGGCCATGTTTGGATGTTTTTGTTGTTCTAGTTGCCTTTGGTGCACCATTGTGTTGGAAGTCGTGAAATTTCATGTACTGCCTTGACGTCTTTGAGCCTCATAGGGCTTCAAAAGCTTCACTGTGATTTCCCCAGCTCTTGCCCCTTAACCCAGCCAGAAAGGCTCCCCACCTAGCCAGTTCCCCTAGCACCCAGACTTCAACCTAACCGTTTCAGTTTCCTGTCAGCCTGCAAAATTATTCAAACAAGCCAATCACATCCTCCCATGGGAACCTTCTTTAGGAGCTAGGGCACACCTCACCCTCTTGTTACACAGAGCCTCGCTTTCACAGCCCCTTCTGGCTCACTGTTCCCAAGTACAACCCCCGTGTGGCGCTGCATGGTGTCCTCTTCTGTGGGCTATGGTTATATCTGACTAGTAAACTGCTATCAATCTCATCTGTTTTGTCTCCCGTGTCGTGTGTTGTATGTCTGGCCATCTTATACTGTTTTGAGGGGCTGGTCCCTCCCTCACCGAAGGGTAAATGGGAGGTGATCTGAACATCCACAGACTTTGGATTGTTACCCTGCTTAGTGTGGGGCCTGGAACGTGGAAGGGTTTTTCAGTGTTCCTGTCCCAGCCTCCGTGGGCCCTGCACTGCAGCCTCTCCACATGTTTGCCCTTCCCCCGGTGGTAGAATGGTGTTGCTCGTTGCTGGCTGCAGGTTCATGGTTGAAGGCTCTAGGGTTTCTTAGCTGTCCTCTTCCAGCTCCGGCTTAGGCAGGCTTCGTGTGCCTGAGTCTCAGAGGCGGAGCTCCCGCAGCATTTTGCTCTTCCCGCAGCACCCTTGTGGGAGCCAGTCTCTGCCTTGTGCTGCCTTTTGTTGGCAGGGGTTTCTGGATGTGAGAGACTTTCCAGTGTCTCTCCAGTGGCACTTGGCGTGGGACCCAGGGGTGGGATGGTTTCTAGTCCCTCTCCGGTAGCAGACTTTGAATGAGAGAAGGAGCTGGAAAGCGAGGGGTTTTCTCGCCTGGTCTCCACTAGTAGCTGATCACCGTTTTGCACACCCACATCACCACCAATGGGGGCTTTCTGAGGTCTCTCGCCCTGTCCGAATTCTTCCTGCTCAACAAAGGGGGTGTATGGATTCCCTCTGTGCACTGCTCTATTTAGCTTCATCTTGCAAAGTTTGATAAGTTGTGTTTTCATTTTCATTCCTTCAGAGTATTTTCATTTTTCCTTGTGATTTTGGGGGTTTTTTGACTCATGGATTATTTAGAAGTTCCACTTATGTGTGGGGTTTTTTCCATGTATTTTTCTGTTACTGAATTCCAGTTCTCTTTTGTTTAGAAAACATATTTTGTAAAAAAACAAACAAACAAAAAAAAAAACCCGTGTTTTACATTTTTGAGATTTGAGGAATTCTGACCCAGTTTATGGTTTATTATGGTGAATGTGCCATGTACTCTTGAAAAGAATGGATGTTTTGCTGTTAGGTAGAACGTTCGATAAATGCTACTTAGGTTAAGTTTATTGATAGTGTTTTTTCAAGTCTTCTGGAGCCTCACTGCTTTCCTGTCCGCTCTTTCTATTATTTGCTGAGAGAGCAGTATCAAAAGTCGCTAGCTATAGTTGTGGCTTTCTCTTTTCAATTGTATAGGTTTTTGCTTTGATTATGTTGAAACTGCGTTATGAGGTATATACATATATAGGATTGTTGTGTTCTCCTGATGAATTGACCCTTTGATCTTTACATCATGACTCTCTCCCCATGGCAATATTCCTTGTGGTGAAGTCTGTGTTTCCTCTTAATATAACCACTCCAGCTTTATTTCATTGTTTACATGATATATTTTGTTTGCATCCTTTTATTTTCATCTTATTTATTTCCAAAGTGGGTTTTTTGTAGCTGGATCTTTTTTTTAAAAACCAATCTGACAACCTCTACCTTTTACTTGGGGCCTTTAGACCAGTTACCTTTAATATAATCATTGGTTTAAATCCATCATCTTAGTATTAATTTTCCATTTGTCCCATTGTTCTTTCCTCCTTTTTGACTAATTTTTTTATTTCCATTTTTTCCCTCCTAGAGGCTTACTGATTAAACTTTTGTTTTGTTTGGTGGTTTACAGTATGCATCTTTAATGTACTATAGTGTACCTTCAAATCAATTACTGTAATACTTAGGTCACGTAGATTATAAGAACCATGTAACAATACACTTCTAGTTATTCCCTGCTATTCTTGTGCTTTTGTTGTCATACATTTTATTTCTGCATCTGTTCTAAATCCCACAGTGTATTATTACTTTTTTTTGCTTCAGGCAATCCATGATCTTTTAAAGATCTTTTAAAGAAATGATTGTGGATTTCTACATGCTAAGCAGAAGCAGGACCTGAAATATGCAGAGGAACCTGAAAAGTTCAAAGTGCAAAGTAGCAAAGTCTCTCTCCATTCATGCAATGAAGTCCTTTGCCATAGAAACTTCTTTTGGCAAAGGGTATTTCCTAGCTCTTCTATCATTTAGGCTTTAGTTGCAGATAACAAACTTACAGGAGGTATTATAATGGAATTTGATTTTGGAAATTAGGTGCTTAAAATCACTGATAGGGTTGGAGAAGGAGGCTTCAGGCTGGACTTGAGAACAACCCCACAGAAATGATTCAGCAAGTGAGCTCCTACCTCTGCCCCGGATGGAAACTGGGAAGCTGCTGGGTTACCCTCGGCTCTAGAACCACACTACTTTAACCATGATCTTGGGATCAGGCAACCTCTACCAGAGTTATTGGCTCTAGAACGATTTTGTGCCTCCTAGTTCTGCTGCAGTAAAATGGATGCCTTGTGCACTGTCCTCTCTATCTCTGCTTAATTCATTTCTGAATTTAGGTCTTATACACATACGTCTGATGGGTAGAAATAAATCACGAGAGAGTCCTGGAAATATAACGTTTGGGTTTGCAGTATAAGAAGGTGAACTACAAGGAAATTGGAAAGGGTACTTACTGAGCAAGTCATAATTGGAGACAACAGAATCCATTTGAGTGAGCTAGTTTAAGAAGAACGAAATTTATTAAAGAGTGTTAGAAAGTGAACAGGACCTCCAGGAGGGCCAGGGGATCCAAGTTTAGATAACTTCACAGCCAGGACTTGTGAAGTCAGGAGCAATGTCTAATATCTCGCTGGCAATTTTCTATAGAAGCCCAACTATGACATCTGCTCTCTTTACTACCAATCTTGCTTGATTCTGTTCTACCTTGACTGTGTCTATAAATGCTATGTATCTAGGGTCTATTCTTAGTAAGAACACTGCACTTCTTACCGATTTTTGTATTAGAGTGCTTTTAATTACAAGTGAGAGAAACTCAGCCTCACGTAGTTTAGAAGAAAGAATAGATTATTGTTATATTAGGGTTCTTACTTGCTAAGTACAGAATTCACTATATCTAAGCACAAAGGAATACAGGATATTAGGTTCTCATAGAATCTCTGGGAAGACTGGAGAACAAGGCTTGGATGCTACAATTCCAGAAACAGTGGAAATGCCCATGCTCTCTGCTGCTTGGCATCCATGATGTCAAGTATGGATGGCAGAAAGGTCAACACAGATGCCCCAAAAGAATATGATATGTCAGCCATTGGTCTTGCCAAACTATCCAGTCTCCCTGCATGCAGTCTCCTCTTGATGTTGGTCACTTCTCTATCAAAGTATCATTCAGGTTTGTTAGCGTGGCTAAACCTGGCATGTATGTCTGCGTCCTTGTTCAAGGGTATTTCCTTAAATGAGTAGGCCCAAATTTAATGGCACAGCATCCATCTCTGGTTGATGTTTATTCTTCCTCTGGTTTTAGTCAGAACTCTGTCTTTATAGCTTGTAACTTCTGCATTAAATTATAAAGGTAAAATCACCACCAAGAGACCTTATATAAAAATAGAAAGGGAATTGTGGGTGCAGAAGGAAAATAATTATACCAAGGAAAGAAATATAGATAGCTTCTTTAGTCTTCCTTTCTCCATTTCTTTTTTTTTCTTTTAACTATTTTATTTCCCTCTCTCTCTTTTTTTTTTTTTTCACTCCAAAGCCCCAGTACCTAGTTGTATATTCTAGTTGTAGGTCCTTCTAGTTCTTCTATGTGAGCTGCCACCACAGCATGGCTACTGACAGGTGAGTGGTGTGGTTCTGTGCTTGGGAACCAAACGTGGGCTGCCAAAGCAGAGCACGCCAAACTTAACCACTAGGCCATCCGGGATGGCTCTTCTCCTTTTCCAAAACTCATCCTGAGGTTTTGTTGGCATTCAGAATCAGATTCCCCTACTATTCTCCTCCCCTCTGTACCTTAGAAGACCAGAGTTCTTGGTTGATTAGGGTGACCCAAACCTTTATTCCTGAAGGTTCTGAGCCCTGCATTAGAAGCAGTGTTCTCTGGGAATGAGTCTTTCATAAGTCTGTGGCTGGTATTACTAGCCAGTGCATTACAGGCAGAAAAGGCAAATCATATCTAGAATAATTGTCTGTTCAATGAGAACAGACAGCTGCTATTCCAAGATACTGAGAGTCTAATGTAACTGACATATACCAGGAATGGTGCCGTGTTGGAGGCCCATTGTACTCTCTCCCTTGCACGTTGGACACCTGAGTAATCAGATCAGATTTAGGGAGAGGACATCTCTGTGTAATCTCTGTCTCCTTACTTGGTTTATGTATCCTTTGAGCACTCATTGGTGTGGCTGGGGAAGGAGGCTGGCTGATAGCTATAGAGATCATCCTATCCAACTGATTAATTAGAACCTCCTCTGCAAGGGACCCTTTGAGTGAGCGTGAGGATACAAATGTCCTCACACTCAGGCCCATCCTGAGGTGTCTGTCCACAAACCTCTTTCCTAAGCCTCTTTGTTAGAGGTAATCTGATTCCTTTCAAGTCCCTGATCATTGTCACAAATAAATAACCACCGTCCATGAATGCATATAGATTAGTACCACTGGCCATCTCTCCTTTAACTCAGTGTAGAAAACCAGATGTTCAGTGTAATGTTCCACCGTCCAAAAGGATCTCCCTCTTCACTGTGCTTCAGAGCCACTTCTGCTTGGGGCTGAAACACGGCAGTATAATTCTGGTATAATTCTAGTATAATTCTGGTTGGTGCCAGTATATCATGCAAAGTCATCTGCCACATTCAGATTTTTTTTCTTCTTTTATTGACGTCTCATAGGAAACTCCCATAAAGTCATAAGTGAGGGTTGAGGGAGAAATGATACTGCATCAGGAGTAGACACACTGGGAGATGTTGCTTGTGCCGTTACGGTTACGACTTACATACCTCCTTGATAAGGGAATGGTGGTGCTGAGTACAGCTGAATAGAATTTTATGGCTTAGATAAAATCTCACCCATGATGATGCTCATGTTCCATGGTTACTTGATTTCCTTTTGGAGGTTCATTGGTAAATTGCCAGGGGCTATTTCTCAAAAGAAGAATAGTTAAGAGATGAAAGAAGTCGTAGCTTGCTTAAAACCCTAGGAGACTATGCTGTGACTGTCACATGAGGTCTTGCCAAAGTAGGTTCCTCATACCATCCCTCAGACATTTTCAACTCCATTACATTCTTGTTGAATTGGTGAAAACCGTATTTGCTTTAACTGCAGTCCAAATGCCAGTGGCTGTGCTGATTTGTTCCTGTGAGGAGACTACGTTTGTAACTACTGTTGGAGTTGCTACCAAGTTAATCCTAAAATAATTTCCTTTCTCTAAACTCCACCTATTCTCTCTTCAGACCAAGCAGGTAAGTTCAAGGTGGAGGTGATAGGAATGATGTGGATGTTGTACACGTGGGTCACAAGCAGACCCTTGGGTGCAGTAGGGTCTGGGAAGTACTCTTTTGACTCTAACCCGATGGTATGTTAGGGCAAGCTAGGTGGGAGTCAGAGCGAGGGCTGAGTCACCTATGTGTGAAATCTGCCCAAACAGCTAGAAATCGTGAATGCTACCAGCCATTTTATTTGAAGGTTTGATCTGCCCTGATTTGCATCGTAGATGACTAACAGATCTCCCTTTTACAGAGGGATATATTGAATATATTCTTTGGTTGTGAGTTTCTTGAGTAGGAGCTCATTTGGCCATTTTTGAATAATTATGGAAAATAGCAAAGGCAAGCTTCCTGTTTTTCTAATATGAATCACACTAGGCTGTGTTCTTTTTCAGAGATTTAGGTTTTTGTTTTATTTACAACAAAATAGGTCAAAATAGAGCAGTTTTGAAAAGGATGAGAATTACTATGCTAGAGACCAAATGACACCCAATTTGTAGCTGGCATCTTTGGAAGTTAAAGTAACTCAGGCTAAATCTATTTAAATATCATTTGTAAAAATTGTACTTCAACCCCACCTATACCCTGAGAACAACTTTCCTGAGTAAGTCATGAAATATTATCAGCCATAGGTTTATAGTTTTTAACAAAATGGGAGGTGAGAAATGGAATGTGTTGTGTTAGCATCTCTAACCGAAGGTAACTTGATTGGAGTACCCTTTGCTAAGAATTAATTTCAGTTTTCTGAAACATTTCTTCTAGAATGAATCTTCCATGTGGATATTTGCCTCATAATTTTAAAGAAGTGGTTTTAAAGGAAAGCAGTTTCTACAATAGCTTGTTTTCATTATCATGTTAAATATTTTTTCAGCTCCCTTGGAAATCATTGACTAGCATCATTGAATATTATTACATGTGGAAAACTACTGACAGATATGTGCAGCAGGTAATTTTTTTATATTGGTACCAATATGATTGCGTTAAAGTGACTTTATGTTTTAATATTTCTTAGCAATATACTTAATTTTAAATGTTTTGTTTGCTTTATGTTTTCTAGACTATTGTAAACTATATGATTTTATATCCTTAAGATGATATTTTAAGATTTTATTCTTAATATTTTCTTTACTTCAGAATTCCTTATGATAAATATTTTGGAAAGATGACAGGGAAAGATACGATAGAGAAGAGAGATTATTTGCCTTGCAGGTGTCTGGTGCCTCATCTTTTTGGGTATAGTTGACAGGAATGGCCTAAGATGTGATACTAACACAAACCTTTGAAACAAGTTATTTTTATGAAGTATTGAAAATTTAGACCAATGCCATTGACCATACAATTTGAGATATTTTAAAAGATCTTCTGAAACCTCCTTATGTGACATTTGTGTGGGTATGTCCCCTGTCTTTGACCTTAACTGTGGTTAATCTTACTGGTTTGATGCTTTGGTACTGTACGTAAATTTTTCTCCACAGTTATTTCTAAAAGCAGAGTATCATTTATTTTTTAGTCCTTCCCAAAGTCCCATATTGAGGTAATTTTCTCAGGTACTTATTTTGAATAATACTACTTTTGGAGAAAGGTACATTTTCCTGAAGTGACCTCAGTCAATACTTGTTTTTGTATTCTTCTGGTCACATGTCAGAACTGGTAATGAAAGGGGCAATATATTTAACACAGACATTATTTTTCCAAAGTATGTGATCATACAGTAGCAAGTACTGGATGCTATAAAAATACGTTTTAAGCGTCACATAGTGAGTTGTTGAGATCATGAATAGTGAATAGATACCCACAGCTTATTGAAAAACTTCCAGCGTCGACATCATGTGTAATTCAAAAAGTGCTTCTTTCAAACAACTTAGGTAGGAGTGAAGACCATGTGCTGTGGAAACCTGTGTTATTCAAAGCAAAAAGAGTCCCTAAAAATGGTGGAGATGATGGCATCAAGGATGGTTGAAAAGTGTTTGAATAAAATTATTTCCAAAAACTTCAACTCTGTCTATAAAAGTTTTAAGTTGTCCCCCTAAATGTTTTTGTTTTCTCCTCATTGAGAAAATGGAGGATTGCCTTGTATTTTCGTTTGTCTTATTTTTAGATATGTACCATATATTATTTTCCTTCCCTATTTGCATTCGTTATTGTGTTGAGCAGTCTCTGGATTTGATTATATAATCTTTTTCCCATTCCTTTCCATGCATTTGGCTCCTAATTGGTTCCTAAAATCTGATGTGAATTCAGCCAAGCTTTAAAGTTTACTGCATATCTCCCAACATTTGAGGGTAAATGCTTATTTAATTGTACTTAGAATAGTTGCTATCTCTTTCTTTTGCATGGACTTTGGAAACTAATCACCTCTGAATATTTTTCTAAAAGCAGAGTATATTGTGTTTTTTTTTTCCTCCCAGAAAGCAAAAAAGAAATAAAGTAGAAACTAAATTTGAAAAGTAAAAATGGTTGCTTAAAAGTCCTGTTTATTCACTCATGGAGGAATGGGAAATGGAGTTGTTCATTGCTTTATTTTTTAAACCTGTTTCTAAAATGTTATTAAATCTTGTAGTTCTGTACCTCAGAATCTAGTGACTTTTCTTACAAATTGCTAGGTTCAGAATATACACATGAAAGAAAAGCCCATCTTAAAATGGGAGTTTTTGAATTATGCTTTAATATTTCATTTTCTTCTGAATTTTTTTAGACAATGAAGTGATAATAGTTATTAGGCATTGTATGAAAAATATTTTGTCTGTCTTTTGAATTAGAAACGTCTAAAAGCAGCAGAAGCTGAAAGTAAACTGAAACAAGTTTATATCCCGACTTAGTAAGTAATGGAAATCTTTTAAAATATTTGTCATGGTATTAATTCTATCAAAACAAAATATGTCGTTTTGGTCAGTTTCAGCCAAATTTGAATTTCTTTGTGTATCATATTTTCTTCCACTACAAAGCATGAGACTTGCTTTCCATTAGACCACTACAGTGATTTTTTTAGGAAGAAAAATGGCCGGTGGGAGAAACCCCAAATACACTAACAAAAGTACTAGAGGAAGAATGTCATGTATGGAACTTCTCTCAAAGCTGCAGGGAAAGCGTCAGAAACCTCACCCATGAAATTCTATTATTTGAAGCAAATGTGTTTCAGAAAGCTAGCAACTTTTGAAACTTGCGTTGTAGAATGGGTTTTGTTTCTTAATGCACATTGCCCATTGGAGGTGCGTTGTTTATTTGATTGAGGGTTTTACATTGTTTGCTTGGGGGAAGGGTTAGGGAAAGTAATTAGAACCATACTTTGTAAATGTTGGATAAATAATGAATAGGTTTTAATAGTTTCAGATGTCTAGCATTCTGTCATTATCCTCTGAGTTTAGAAATCATTGTCAGATCAAAATGAATACCAGCTTTCTTTTCATTTGCTGTTTTAAATGAATTGTAATTTTTTGAGGTCTTTAGAGTTCCATCATTCATTTGTTCAGGAAAATTTAATTTATTGAGCACCATGTATATATAGTGCTATCTCCTAGGGTCTTTGGAGGTTAAAATGAAATTTTCTGCAAAGTTCTATGTACTACTCCAAGATTTTCTCACTCTTTGAACTCAGTACAGTTGTCTTATACCTAGCCTTTTGTTTACGGAATTCTGATATATTAATACATATTTCTTACATATAGGAGGCCTTATAGACGACGAATTGCGATATTTCTAATCAGTATGTTATCTCAAGGCAGATAACATGTAATTTACAGGGTCAATAATTTTTATTCAGAGCTATAATGCCCCTCTGCAGAGTGGTTTCTAATATTTTAGAAAATTATATATTTCACTTGACTAATTTATAAAAGAGCAACTCCTCAAATAAAACATTGTTGTGTTCCTGTGTCTTAGATTTTCAAAAGCAAGCATTCCACTGTCTTGTACTTTGCAGCGCTGTTGTATCAAAGGAAAGGTGCATTTAACTAGTTTTCACCAAGTAACCCAGATAATTGCTGTTGTGTCTTGCACTGACTTTGGAGTCTTGATCTAGGTCAAAGACCAGCAAACTGGAGTCTGCAGGCCAAATCTGAGCTGCCGCCTGTTTTTGTAAATAAAGTGTTATTGGACAGCCATGTTCATTCATTTATGTATCGCCTATGTTTGCTTTCGTGCTACAATGACAGAGTTTAGTGGTTGAGACATAAATTATAATACCCACAAAGCTTAAAATATTTATTATGCCAACCCCTGATCTAAGTGAATGATTTTTGAAGATGAAAATAGTTTCTTCTCATACTTTTTTTAAAAAGTTATATATATATCATATATGTAAATAGAAATTATGAAGCTGTGTTATTGAGTTGGATAAGAATCTGAGTCCTTCAAAGAATTTCCCAGTTAACTCTGAAATAGAATATTTTAAAACAAATACTAGATTAAGAGTTATTTTATACTGTTCCTCTCTTGAGCCTGGCAGTCTCTCGTATGCAAAACACTCTGTTCAATGCTAGAGTAGAAAGGTTGAGAAGACAGGCTGTCTTCTGGAGTGTGCATTCCAGTGTGGGGAAGACAGACACTAAGCAGCTAGTCGCCTAGTGTGATGAGTACTGTGATGGAGAAGACGTTTTATGAGAATTTATATGGGGGGACCAGACAAAGTCAACATGATTAGGAAAGATTCCTTGTGGAAGTAACTTTGAGTGAACTGTAGAGGAGGAGGAGAAGGAATTAACCAGGTTATGGAGGCTTTCCAGGCCAATGGGATCCTGAGATGGGAAGGGGCAGAACATAGATAAGAGGCTGAGAGAAAGGCAATGTGGCTGATGTGAAGAGAGTGTGCGAGCCACGGGAGGCTGGTGTGGTAGGCAAGGGCCAGGAATTTACCCATCTGATGAACAGTGGAAATGGATGTTAAACAAGGAAGTATCATGATCAAATTTGTACTTTAAGATCACTGACTGTGTTTTGGAAAATGGTTTGGGGAAGGGGAGCTAAGAGTGGATGTAAGGAGACCAATTACAAAGTTTTTGGAGAGAAAGAATGATAGTAGCTTGACCTAGAGTTGTGGCCCTGGAAATGGTGCACTGCTTGGAGGTGGTTGACTTTTATGCGGGGGTAGAGGGGAGATTTCAAGGTTGAGTCCCAGGTTTCTGTCTAGCACAGCTAGATGGATTGTTGTGCTATTCACCAAGCTAAGAAACTGTGGCAGAGAACCAGGTTAGGTCATTTTGAGTTTGCTCTATCCAAAAAGAGGTGTTGATTATGCTGTTGGATATATTGGTCTTAAACTCAGGGAAAAGTTCTGGGCTAGAGATACAAATTTGAACTTCATTAGCATGTACTATTATGTTTGAAACCATGGATGAGATTTCTTAGAGCCGTAAGAAAACAGGGCCTTGGACCAAGCATGAGGAAATCCAGTGTTTTATATATCAGACAGAGTATGATAGCTGAAGAAGGATAGCGAGGTGAGTGCATTATCACAAAAGCTGAGAGAGGAGTGCGTTTCAAGGAGAGAAAGAGATTAACAGTGTCAAATGCTGATGAAAAATAGCCAGGGAGTATAACACCATAGACGTCATTGGTGGCCTTTAATGTAGGGTGAGAGCTGCATTTGAGCCAGGGAACTGCACACAGTAAAGACTGGCATCTCTCAAGAAAAGTGGCTGGGAAAGACAGTCCAGAGAGAGTGCTTGGCTTTGGGGGGTGGGTTGGGATAGAGTAATGGGAGGGTTTTTAAATAGGAGAAATGTGTTTACGTGGTGACAAGAAGCATCCAGGAAATAGAATCAAGTGTACAAAGTTCACAAGAGGGCAGGAGGTGTGGAGTCTGGAGCACAGATGAGGGGGAAGTTTTGGACGTTAGATAAAGGAAGGGCAGTTTCACATAATGCAGCTTTAAAAAGTTTTTTTTGTATGTTTGTCTTATAGTAAAAGTTTATTCAAATGGTCACATTGATATTAATCATTTGTCCCCCGAGAATGAATCTGTAGGTACTTGGTTTTGCAAAATATGTTTTAAGTGAGTCACATATCTATATTCGGTCTTTGCACATTTATTTTCCTTTTGTGATTATTATAATGTTAGTGGTTTATTCAATCATGTAACAGTCTAGATTCAGTTGGACAACTAACTAAAGTTGTGTTTACTGTCCTTTTTTCAGGCAGCTCAACTGTAAATTTGTATTAGCTCTTTTTCCACACATCTTTAGCTGTGGGTTAAATGTCAGAAATTTTCGTATTCTGGAGAAACCTGCTGACATTATCGGTCATTTGATTCTAAGGGGCTGTCATTTCTGTCTGTATATGGTAGATTTTTAAAGATCAGAAATGTTATTACATACCCTTGGAAAATCGTAGTCATTCTAAATCAGTTCTTCATTTTGTATGTTTTCAACTGAAAACTATAAGAAGAGAAATATATTCTGTCTGGTTTAAAATGTGTTTTCAAAACCAATTTGTCTTCAAAATACATTGCTGGCACAGGTTAGAAGTGTAAATAATAGCCTTGTTTATAGAATAGGGACCTCAGTGCACACAGAGGTTAAATGGTTTCTTCTGGGATGGTGGTGGGGTGTCACCTAAGAGTTAGAGTAATAATGCCTGAAGGAAATTTTAGTTTGCCGTCAGGCCAAGTTTAATTAGGCTTTCACTGGGAAATGGAATTGTGGGAATGAGAAACAGCAAATGAGAAGTTCGTGGGCCTGCTCTGTATTGAAACTCCAAGTGTCTTGATAGTTGTGAACTCTCATTACTTCAGTAGCCATGGGAAGGTGTAGTCTGCGTTTAGTCACCCAGCATTCATTTCTAACAAATAATTTGCTAATTTATTTTGCTTATTTTCTGTCTGGCAAGTAGACATGAAATCTTCTCTAGAATGAAAGCTCCTTGATGTCAGGCACTTTTATTTACTAGGCACCGGATAAATGTATGTTAAATGAATTATGAGTTTATTGAGGATATTCTCTGTCCACCTGTGCAGTATTCTTGGGCATGGCTTATAAGCAGGGGAGTTAGCCTACCCTAAATAGGGAAGAGCTAGCCGTGTTTGCACAGGAAGTATCAAGATAATCTGGGCTACATGTTTCTGAGGAATTATGGCCTCTGGGAAATTTGCCTATAGAATTCTGATAAATGTCACTTTTTACCTCCTCCTAAAAATTTTTTTCTTAAAGAGAAAAACCTCAAGGTACATTTATTGGTTTTTCTAATTTCAAATGCTATGTTATCTTGCTCATAAAAATTCAAACGTAATAGAAATTATTATCACGAGTGGTCTGAATCTCCTGGAGTGCTGACTGGCCTCTGGAGCTGTGCCCTGTTGACGTCTGCAGTGTCTCTGTGGAGCACGTGGCTTTTGTGCAGGTCCTGTGAGAGCTGGTGTGTCAAGTCAGCAGCTCTCACAGCAGCAGCAGGAATGGGATGGTGGTTTCTCTAAATACAACACACTGCCCTTGGCTTAATTTATTTGATCCAAAAGTTATTTTATTTTTTCAGGAGAATCTATGATAAGCAATAAAGCTTAACAACTTATGTCTTTCAAAAGCATCAGAGGGTATCCTAAGGAAATTGTATTTGCATGGAGGAGAGATACTGCTGTACTTACTTTGTGAGCATCAGGCGCAAGAGATTGGTTTTCACATAGCCTTGTTTTGTAAAGGTGAATGGTTTGGGTTCATTTTAACACCTTACTTTTACCAGTTTATTTCTTCTTCACCCAACATTGAAATGTTTATTTTTGTGTAGTTACGATAAATCAGTAACAAGACGTAGAGCCTTTTGCCTTGTTATACAAGTCATTTTTATCACCTCACTTTGTATTTCATTGAAAGCAGCAAACCAAATCCCAACCAAATATCCACCAGCAATGGCAAACCTGGTGCTGTGAATGGAGCTGTGGGGACCACATTCCAGCCACAGAATCCTCTCTTAGGGCGAGCCTGTGAGAGCTGCTATGGTAAGTTTTCTCCAGCAGAGCTTTACTTTCTTCCTTGAGGTGTGTCTTGGGTGAAGTGCAAGGAACCAGGCTGGCGCTATGGGATGGGAAGTGTTGAGTAGCTTTCTCGAGGGTGCACGAGGTCAGTACTGCGCAGAGGGCTGAATAACGTAGCCTCAGAGTGGATAGGTGCCCATCCTTCCCTTCTGCCTGGACGCTAAATCTAGGCATTGGGTTTCTTTGGTTTGCTTCTGTGGAGTCCTGTGTGTGTTAAGTATTCCACAGCATTGTTTGCTAAGCTGTGTTCAGAGTTGTTGCTAGCTTTGTGCAAACCGTGGTCCCACAAAATATACCAAGTCCCCCTTTGGAGTTTCTCGGTATACTGTGACAAGTTAAAGGCTCCAAATAATTCCATAGGAAGGACCTGTGTGTGGATGAACTGCTATTTATAGTCCTCAGACCAGGTTTCCTCAGAGCACTGGTTTGGGAGATGCTGTTCTGTATTTGCTTTTGGCCTCAGGGCCCCAGTGTATTTATCAGCATTTATCCGTGTCAAAACCTATCAATCAGACACCAGCAGTATTATATTACATTTGTCCTGGATATTAAATTGGGTTAGTGAGATGAACTGTTAGGCAGTTGACACACTTTTTATATTTATTTAAAATCTCAAACAACTGTATAATCTCTAAATGAGGGCATTGGTGACAGTATCATCTATGTTTCCTTCCAATCCAGTCAAAGAGGCTTGGAGTGGGAGAGGGAAGGAAACTAATATTCATTAAAAGTTTCCTTGGGGCCTGCCTCGTGGCGCAGCGGTTAAGTTCACACGTTTCGCTTCTCGGCGGCCCGGGGTTCACCGGTTCGGATCCTGGGTGCGGACGTAGCACCACTTGGCAAAAGCCATGCTGTGGTAGGTGTCCCACATATAAAGTAGAGGAAGATGGGCATGGATGTTAGCTCAGGGCTAGTCTTCCTCAGCAAAAAGAAGAAGATAGGCAGTAGTTAGCACAGGGCTAATCTTCCTCAAAAAAAAAAGTCTACTTGGGGCCCAGTTTTTGTCCCTCAGCAGCTCTTTGGGGGTTAGATGTAGCCTCCTGCCCTAAGAACAGGGGAATAAGGGACATGCATGGCTCTTCTCCATATTCCACACCAAGCGTCAGCATTTGAAAAGGCTTTTAAAACCAAATCATATAATTATCTTTCCTGAAACCAAGGAAGGGGTGTGAGCCAGCCAATTGTTGACTTCACAAAAATAGTACATGTCTAAGCATTTTCTGCATCATGGGAAGCACAAAGGGAAACAATTTGTGGAAATCAGATTCTTTTGGTCAAAATTTTACATGGATTGCTTCATAAATGTCTTTGAATTGGGAATTCTTAGATTTTGAAGTTGATTTGTATTCAAATGAAAATAAAAAGAATACTGCAGACAAATGGTGGTGACTTAATCTGTCTTGGTTTTGACTCACAAACCCCGAAATTTCACACTCCTATGTAGTCTCATATATCCCTTTAAATAATGATTCTGTCGTTTTTATGTGTGCATCACAAATAAGCAATTTTAATTTCATAATATTTATTTTAGATCCTATATTAAATAATCTGTCATAAAATGTATCTTAATATACACGATTTATGTTTATAGATAGAATTTGGTGTTTTCTATTTGTCATGTTTTATTTGAATTTGAGTTAATTATGTAAAGAGAAAGGCATTTGCTGACAGATATTAAGATGACATGTCATGATTAGTTTGGGGAAAATGTGTATTTTAAATATGAGTAAAATTTTATATTCAGAATCCAAAATAGATCCATGCCTAACATTTAGGATTCTTAAAATTTATGTTTAAAAAGAATCAACTTGACTTATTTTATTGTTTTTAAATTATAAGAGGAAAGGTTTTTAGACTGCTATTTGCAATGTGTCCTCCAAAAGTAATCCATAATGGGTGCACAGTATTATTCTCAATAAACCAAGAGGCAGTTTGACTGTAATGGTCACTATATTTTCTCTTTTTCACATTGGTTTGTGAAGTGTTTGTTGGTGCCTTGATGTGCTGTTTGATCATTTTGACCTGATGAAGGTAACTTAGAGATCAGAGGAAGAATATTTCAAGGCAAACTTACAGAATTATAATAATTTCTATATACCTCATTAACCTAATGTTTCAGCGTCAGTGTTTTCTATCTTAAATTTCAGATCCATTGTGGGAATACTTTAAATGTTATATGGCAGTAATTCAGACTGCAGAACAGAACCAACACAGGCTTGCAGTATTTAGTTAGCTAAGTGATAAATCAACTGAGTTAGTAGGTCTTTTTTTTTTTTAAGATTTTATTTTTCCTTTTTCTCCCTAAACTCCCCTCCCCCCCCGGTACATAGTTGTGTAGTTTTAGTTGTGGGTCCTTCTAGTTGTGGCATTTGGGATGCCGCCTCAGCATGGCCTGAGGAGCGGTACCATGTCCGCACCCAGGATCTGAACCGGCAAAACCTGGGGCCGCTGAAGCCGAGTGCGCACACTTAACCACTGGGCCACGGGGCAGCCCCTGAGTTATTAGGTCTTAAGCATGCTGTGATCTCGGGCGCACATGCTCACTCGATGTAGATTTACAGTCTTGGAAGGGATTCTGTTCTTAAAGGGAGAAATAGTAAAATAATTATTTTGTCTATTGATTAAAATAAAAGAATGGAAAACAGATGCCTGTTTCTGTCAGATTCCTGCCTTTGTTAATGGGGCCCCGCTGAGCACCTTAAACCCTGAGGTAGCTTCTGAACCGTAGGTTTGGAAACCTGGATTTAGACTTTAAATACACTAATAATACCTTTCTGATAACTTATTTCCAGAAATGTACACAATAGGAGATATTTTTAATTAACAGAAACTCCCTCCGCAGCACAACGTGTAATATGGGATACTTCACATAATAGCCTCTCTTAGTAAGAGCCACAGGCACTTGATGTGGATATAGAAATAGATGGTTTAATGAATTCTGAGTGTCAAAAAATATACGCATATACTAGACTTTAATGTTTGGCTGGTAAACTGGGGAAAGATAGATAACGTTGTAAACTGAAGATGGCTTTGGAATATTTTTGAAATATTTTGATTTTTTGTTTATTGCTTTTACAAATTATCTGGCATTCTTTGTTTTTGTTTTCTGTTTTTCCTCCATCTTTAGCTACACAGTCTCATCAGTGGTATTCTTGGGGCCCACCTAACATGCAATGTAGATTGTGTGCAACCTGTTGGCTCTATTGGAAAAAATATGGAGGCCTGAAGATGCCCACCCAGTCAGAGGAGGAGAAGTTATCTCCCAGCCCAGCTGCAGAGGTACATGAGCAGTAGGCTTTTTAGTGTTGAGAAATGTCATGTTTTCAATGGCTGAATCTCTCCTTGGAAACAGAAGTACAGTATAGGATAATTGAAAAACAAACAGCTATTTTTATAGCTAAACATAGCACCAGAGTTTTTAGGGTAGATGTGGAGAGAGGGGCAGGGACAAATCAGATTTTTTTAGATATTCAAAACATTGGTTTTATGAGATTACTCAGACAAAAGAAGAACAATGTGTGTGGGAGATGTTAGTGTAAATAGAGAGCTTACAAATTAAATGTTTTAATTGCTTTTTTAAAAAACAGTTTGCAACCTTTAGATACTGTTGAAAATGTGTCTTATTACCTAAAGCTAATAGAAATTGAACATTTTTTCTGCCCCTGGGCTGTCATAGGAAGGCCAGGAAGGTGTGGACTCCATCTTGGGGTGAACAACAGTTGAAATACGATTTTGGTAAAATTCTCACAGACTGCAGATATCAAAAACCTGTGTCTACCAGAGGGAGACTATTCCTTTTGAGTGCTAACAGGATCTGAGTATTCCTTCAGCATTTTTATTTTTTTTAATAATCTAACCCCTTGACAATTTTTTACTATTTTGAATGTGATTTTGGATTGTTAAGGTCAATTTAAAAACAAAAGTATAGGATCACACACATACCTAGCCCCACCCAGTTTTCGTCTCTGTTCCCCATCTCCTTCCCCAAAGTGAACACTTTTTAATTCCCTCTTTTGGGGATAGTGTATTAAGTTATAGATGCCTCAGTGGAAGACGTAAAAATTACATTTTTCTTTAAGCATGATGCAAGTAGTGTTGTACTTTGGTAAGTTCTATTCTTCACATGTATGTTGGTGTCTGAATTTGCAGGACCCCCGTGTTAGAAGTCACATGTCTCGCCAGGCCATGCAGGGGATGCCGGTCCGAAATACTGGGAGCCCGAAGTCTGCGGTGAAGACCCGCCAAGCTTTCTTCCTTCACACTACATATTTCACAAAATTTGCTCGTCAGGTCTGCAAAAATACCCTCCGGCTGCGGCAGGCAGCAAGACGGCCGTTTGTTCCTATTAATTATGCTGCCATTAGGGCAGAATGTAAGATGCTTTTAAATTCTTAACCCTATATGTTGTGCCTCTGATCATTTTCTCACTTCCCTCACTCTCTTTTTTTTGTTTGTTTTTGTTTGCAATAAACATAAGTTCTTGTGTACAGCCTTTTATTTGGTTTATTTTTTTAACATTGTTTTTGTCTGCTGCCATTTGTATCATGCCAACCTGGGGAAAAAACATTGAAACCTCTACAGTCTTTATGAGAGAGTATTGCTCAGCAAAAGATTGGTGGGAGGTGGTCCTATCCAGTGGGGTTTGGTGATAGAATTGCCTAAAGAACCCTTATTGAGGCACTCATATCTATAAGGTAGTGCCACCATATAATCCTTAAGGATGGTGTTATCATGAAACTCCATAGTGGAGACATGCAGCGCAGTCTTACATGTATTCATTAGATTTGAATAAAATTTGCCAATTTAGACTAATTAGAAATTGCATGTCTTTGTAAATCTCTGATTTTCTCACGAACCTTTTAGAATTATTGTAAAATATTATAGAAATTCACAGTGCTTCATAATGAACGCTATGTTTATTAGATTAGTAAATTATAAGTGAATTTTAAAGTCTTTTGGGTGAATTTTCTGAAATTACACATTTAGTTTTTACAAGTCAGTGTCTGAATTTGTGGTTGAGCGTTCTATTTGTCCACTTCAGTTTTTGTATCATAATCATATATCGTATATATTATCACATAACATTTACATAACTTTATCACTCTCATTTTCAACACATTCAGTCTTATGTTTCATTTTTTTGTTAGAACAAAGGTCATATGTACCCATGAATTGCGGACTGTTCTGTTATTACCATGCACCCCTGAGTGTGTCCATAATTTGTGTGTTAGCTCTGATTCTATCTAGTTTTGCTACTGGTAGTCACATTCCTGGCTAGCATGTTAGAGCCATGCAACAGTTTTCTGCTAAAGGATGAGAAAACTTGCTGTCTGGCTTAACGGATAGGAAATCTTAAAGACATTCAGTAGATGCTTTTTTTAAATCCATGAGATGAGAAGTTTCTTACAGGATGTTCCATTTTGATTTAAAGAGGGTATCCTTTTTAAAGGAGTGATGATTGAAAAACATTTTGTGTTTCTGAAGAGAATTTTCAGCTGAACCGTTGAAAGGCTTTAAAACTTATAGGTAAAAGCTTTATGAGAAGAAGAAAAGTGCTTTGTAAAGGGAATGGAAATCGTTAGTAATCTCTGAGTCCCGTGGAGGGGAAATTTAGCTACATTAGACTCATGTATATTTGAGAACTTAGGCTTATATTGAGGTTTTGTGCTAGCATTTCTGAATTCATGGATTTGTGTTAGCACTTTTCCTGGGTTCGTTTCCTGGTCAGGGAACCACACCACCTGTCTGTTGGTTGTCATACTGTGGCGGCTGCATGTTGCTGTGATGCTGAAAGCTACGCCACCAGTATTTCAAATACCTGCAGAATCACCCATGTGGACAGGTTTCAGCGGACCTTCCAGACTAAGACAGACTAGGAAGAAGGACATGGCCACCCACTTCCCAAAAAAATTGGCCTTGAAAACGCTGTGAATAGCAGCGGAGCATTGTCTGATATAGCACTGGAAGTTGAGAGGATGGTGCAAAAAGACTGAGCAGGCTCCTGCTCTGCTGTCCACAGGGCCGCTAGGAGTCGGAATCGACTCGACAGCACTAGCAACAGCAAAACTGATTTAAACTGCTTAGCTGATTTAAAACATCTACTTTTATGTATAATTTCTTAAGAAGAAGAATAAAGCATTTGAAAAAGAAAATGAATGAAATTCTTCCATTAAAATTGGGCAGGATCCATTACCGTCTTTGTTCCTCTGAATGGAAAAGAAAAAACCATCACCAACTAAATTTGCTGCCGAGGAAGCTTCTGTTTCCCATGGCTCTTTCTGTTCCTTTCTCAATTAATTTGCAAATTTTTATTTTGACTTTTCTTCAGTGAAGCACATTTTTCTGTCACCTCACTTTAGTATTTTTCTCAGTTGAATGGCCATGTTGCTAAAAAAGGGTCAAGATTAAATTACCTGTATTTTATTTGTACAAACATAGATATAATAATAAAAGAACAGAATCATTTGTTGTGATGAGAGTCAAGGAGCAGATTTTATTTGTATTTAGCTTTATTAGTTGAATCAAATTCTCAAAATAATTTTACCTTGGTATTTAACATTATAAAATTTCAGCAGCCCTGTACTTGGTTATTTTTTTTCAGGCAAGCATCTAACAATCTCTTCCTGGCATGTAACTGATTCTTACATTATCTTTTCTCTTTTTCTGTGTACCTTGTTAGAATCTCTTCAGCAGATCCATTGATCTTGGCTTGTTAGCAAAAAGGTTAGATGTTAATAGCCGGATGTCCATAGGCAACCATGTCTTGTGGTCCACTGGGAGTATATGGGTGCATTTTTTTTAGTAAGCTTTTCTGGGTTTCTCAAAGGCAGTAGTGATCTGGCCCCCCTAAACAAGAATGCAGTATGCAGTATGAATGTACTTTCTGATCAGGCGAAAGTTTATAATTCTAAAGATGCTAATGGATCACCAGCTCCGATTAATGCATTTTAAAATAATTCTTCATAAGATTGGAAAAGGAAGATAGTTTTCCCTGTGGATTTGAGACTTTTCCTCTTTTAAGAACTATAGAAGTTGACTCCTTCCATGGCTTTTGGTCTTGGCAGGACCATCACAACCGGTATCATAGCCAGAGTTTATGGGGTGACTACAGAAGAGGGAGGAAGTGGGGAGCTAAGGAGGTAAAACTCTCAGGTGGGAGAGAGCATAATCCTGACCATGAGTCCTTGACTTACACGTTAATCCTTATTTAGAGGAAATGGTTTTTGATTGGTTACAGCCCACTCCCTGGCCTTTATTTTCATTAAGAAGCCAGTATTAAGGACTGCAGTACAGTAAAAAGGGTAATTTTTGTTTGCGTGTGCATAAAATATCCTAAAGAAAATACAAGAAGTAATAACATCTTTGGGAAGGGAAAATAAGAGGCTGAGGAAAAGGTGTGGGAAGGATACCTACCATTGTTCATCCTTTTGAACTTTCTCAGTTTTGAACCATGGTAATATATTTCCTATTTAAAAAAGTAGTTTAGAAGCAAATTAGTATATAGTAATATACTATATACTAAAACATGTTTAAAAATATATACGGATGAGATATATATAGGGAAAGTGATTTTTTAAGACCAGTTTCTCCAAACACCTATTTTAATAATATACCTTTATATGTGAATATATAAGTCCCTGCAAAAAGTTACTGACATTAGTAGCCTGAGCCCATTCTACCATATAGATAGTGCTTATTAAAAATGGATTGGTAAACCAAAAACCAAACATTGCATACTACCATGTCCTTAACAAGATTTGCAGACAACATGGTTTAAACGCAGCATCAGGTTTCAGACAGCTTGTCTCTTCTCCATCCCTCCCTCAGTAAAAAAGCCAGATGTGATAATGATGTTCCTCCTTTGTTACTGCCATCAGACATTACCTCTGTGTTACCCGATGACTTCGTCAAAGATCTGTAAACACCCGACACCTGATGAGCACAGGATTACTATTTAAGATTCAGGATCCTCAGAAATGAAGTTACGTAGAAGTAGATATATTAGCAGCATTCCATAGATGAAGCTCAAGTGCCTAGAGAAGTGGATCAAAATGACTTATCTGACACCTTTGTAGGTAATTAGGTGGTTTCTGAGTTGATAACACACCAGACTTGAATGACAGTACCATTCCCCAGTATGAAGTTCTTCCAGAGGCACCTGGAGCCATTTTTTTCTGTTTGAAGATGCTAATTCAACTTCAGAATTATCCCGAGGCCCTGTATTCTTAAGAAATATGTATTTTATGAGTTTTTCTAGGGATTTCTCAGCAAAGGTTAGTTTTAGTAATTGTATAAATGTGAATACTAAGCTCTAACATTAGGAGACAACAGTTCTGGTTTATTTTGGTATTTTTGGTAGAGAGTTTAATAAAAATTTGCTTTTGAACGGATACTTTAAATTCTTCTAAAGGTACAAAAGTGGTTACAAATCTTATCTCCACTCTCATTTCTACCCTCTTCAGAGGTAACCATTGTCATCAGCGTCTAAAGTATCCAGAGAGTCGCTTTGTATCTATAACAGCCTAAGTAGGTGTATTCTTTTTGTTTTTGTACGACGTTAGTCTACATTCATTGTTCTGTACCTTGCTTTTTTACTTAAGATATCTTGGAGGCCATTCCATACCAGTACCTTGAGAGCTACCTTCTTTTTTATCAACTGCATAATTATTTTGTACTTTAACCAGTTCTCAGTTTTAGGTTGTTTAATCATTTTCTATTGTAAATATCCTTATTCAGACATCATTTCATACTGATGTGTGAAATGTGCATGTGGCTTATGGGATAGATCCCTAAAAATAAAACATCTGGGTCAAGAAACGTGCATTTTGAATTTTGATACTCACTACCCAGTTGCCGTCAGAAAAACTGATTTACACTCCCACCCACAATGTCTAGAGAAGGCCGATTTCTCTAGAATCTTGCCAGCAGTGTTATCCATCTTTGAAACCTGACTAGTTGACAGGTGACATGTAAGTTATATTAGCTTGCATTTCTCATTTTGAATGAGATAGAAATCTTTGCATATATTTGAAAACCATTTGTCTTTCCTTTTCTGTGAACTGTTTTTGCCCCTGGCTTGTTTTCTGTTAGAAGTCTTATTGACTTGTGGGAACTTTTTATATTTTAAGGAAGTTCTCAATCTGTGAATACATGATGCAAATATTTTGCCCGTTGTCTTTGACTTTGTTTATTATATATTTGCCAAGTAGGGTTTTTTCAAATGTGATTGAATTTATCAATTTTTTATAGCACCTGGGTTTTGTGTCTTGCTTAGAAATGCCTTTACAATTGCTATAAGAAAATTCTACAGATGGTTTTATTTCGAAAGCAATCCTCAAAGCCCGTGTGAGATGTTTTTGTGAATTTTAATTCAGTGTGTACTTTTTTCAGTTTTTAAATTTTGTTTCCCCTGCTAATATTTCCAAAACGTTTTAGAAAAATGGCCATGCATTGCAATAGAAGTAACTTTTTCCAGGTTGACCTCAAGGAGGTGTAAATCATCCTCTAGGAAACCAAACAAATGTGCCTTTTGCTCAGCTGGGTGACTTGAGTGGCATGCAGACAGTCTCTCTCTGGGCATATTCTGATGCCTTCTGGGTTCTTGAGGCGTTTCTCAGGTTCCTTTCTTTATCTGTGCACTTTTAATGCATATTAATGAATCATCGCTATTTAAATAGAGTTAGGTGAATAATTTGGCAGTGGGAATGACTGACAAGTGACCCTACTGGCCTGGTCTTGAGTGCAGACAAAGATTCCTTTTAACCAACTCAAGTGTGGACCTGATAATCCTATGTTTATGATCATTCCCTCAGGGCAGAATGTATCTCCCATTTATATTCAGTGGATATCACTGAATGGCTGCAATTTTTACATTAAACAGTGACTAGGTAATCTTAACACCTTTCATCCTAATTTTTTCATGTTTAAGACTGATAATTCTTGCCACCAACTACTTTCTTTATAATGAGGCTAAGTGAAACATGGATCCTTATAAAGAGCTTTGATCTCCTACTCAGGTGCTCTGTAAATTGTCACTTGGAACATCACATAATTAATCCTACTGACTTAATGAGAAATTAAAAGCAGAGTAGTATAGTTTAAAATGAAATATCTTCGGGTATTGGGTTGGTAACCTTTTTGCTGGATTTGTTGATTCCTGTCAAGGTGATGGTTATATGGCAGTCCCTCAATTGCAGGCACATTGGCAATTTTCCTTTGGGCTTTATTGACTGGAATAAAGAGGAAAATTAATCGTATTACTAGTAATACAGCAATTGCCTTTGTCCAAAATATTGAGGAAATAACCAAGGTGATATATTCAAGCTTTGTTAATAGAAAAGAGAAAATTTTCTCTTGTTCTCATCCCAAATAGAACTTGCATTTTAGGTGAATTAGTGATATTAGGAAGGAATTATTTAGTATTAACTCACAGTGATTTGACGGGTGTTGTTCCTTGCAAGGATTGGGCTGTCTTTTAATGTTTATTTAGATTACACCTCCAAAATATGCTTATTATATTTCCGCCTGTATCTTCACTGTTATGCAACAATAGGTGAAAAGCTTCATTGCTTAGTAATTTTTCCCCCTAAAAGAAATCAGCTGAATAGGAGGAAAAGCAATTGGGTCATTTATAGTTGTCAATGGTTGCGTAATAATTAGCCAGTGCTTGGGATACATATTCGGATTCCCATTACTCGAGGCTCTCTGAAGTATGTGTTTTGTCTATTTTAATATATTTTTTAAATGCTGTTTTCCCACCTTTTTCTGTTTAATAGTTATTAGAAGAGAGTTTTCTTGGTAAAAGGGCTAGAGCCTATGAATAAGTTAATTTTTAATTTAAAGTTATTTGAGATTTCAGATTGAATTGTACATTTTAACACTAATAGTTCAGAGAATGCCTATGGATGTCAAAGGAAATTTCATGGATGTATGCCTAGAAATGTGGCCTCAGCCTGTGAAAGAACAAATTCTCCCATAGAATCAGAAAGCCTGTGGGACATTTTTGTCAAATATTTGAAGGTGGGAAAAAGGCATAAATAGTAGAATGATATCTGCTAAAGCTACTCTGTTAAGCTTTATGACAATATCTGCAAATTTAAAAAGCATTTCAATCCACATTTTTGTCTCTTCGAACTCTATTTTTATAACTTGGCTCTTTGGTGTGAGAGGTGGCATGTTTCACATCTACTCTTCCGTTCTAATGACAGCGAATTAAAATGCAGAGAGCGTTCGTTTTGTAGGCTTTATTTTTCTCTGTCTGAAATGTCTTATGGTGGAGTATGAGGAGTGTGATATGAACTTTCATGAACCAATATCCATCCTCACAGTATCTTACTAATTCTGTTAGATGAAATACTATGTATATAGATAACCTTTTCAATCTCAGCACTAGTGACATCATAGTGGGATATGAAGGATGGAAAACCAGTGATAAAACCAGATGGCCCATTTTTACCCTTGTGAGGCTCCCATCTAACAGAATTGAGTTCACCAGGATAGATCAGGACTTCTCAGTGGAGACCCACTGCGCCTAGATCAAGTGTGTTGCCTTTGTCAGCTGTCATCTTTTGTGTCCGTGCCAGATCGTACGTTAGGATTGATTCTGCCTCACACTTTGTGGAAACTTTTCTACTTTAATGTAGAAATGCCATGGCTGGAAAAGAAGCATATTTCCACCGCTTTTCAGATGGGCACACGCAGAAAGCAAGTGTGGGTGTGTTAGCTACTCTCATACGGGACTTTAAAGTGAGTGTTCTCCAGGCAGGTGGTTTTCCCAGACTCCAAGGGAAATCATGCAGGGCTCTGGCAGACATTCTGTGCTGTTCCCCCCTCGCACCTTTTGTTTCTGCGGTGTGTGTAGCATAGGTAGAGAAATCAGCCTCATTGGTTGTCTCCATGTTTCTTTCTCTCCTCAGATGCAGACAGACATGCCGAACTATCTGGAAGTCCACTGAAAAGCAAAAGCACTAGGAAACCTTTGGCATGTATCATTGGGTATTTAGGTGGGTATTTTCTAATAGACGAAAATCTCAAAGAACAATTTCTGTATCTTATTTGGCTATTCTAAGTTGACATACCTAAACTAAATTCAACCCTTTAAAATAGCTGAAATTGGACACCTTCATATGTATAGCCAACTTATTTTGTTTTAGAAACTTTTATTTTTATGACCAAACACACAACATCCAGAGTTAGGAGTATGTTTACTTTTCTCAAAAAAATCATTGAATAAAAATGTATATTTATGGAGATAAATACATATTAAGCAAAAAGAAAAATAATCACTAAATTATTAGAGGATGAATATTCTTAATATTTTGATTTAGATACTTTCACTATTTCTAACGCACCTCACCTCTTCCCTAAAATAGAGAAGGATTGGTTTATTTACTTTCTTTTTTTTAAAAAAATGAGATAAACTGATTACCTTTTTAAAAAAATTTTAGTTTTGATATGCCAATTAAGGTCACTCTGAAAGGCGAGCATTCGTATTGCTTCCTAGAAGTTGCTAAAGATGATGGTTCCATTTACGTGTTGAAATATCACAATTTAGTATTAAAAAAATTAGGCAATGACCTCTTTTTTATTTTTGCGAAGTTTTAAGGTAAATAACTTACAAATAATGGTTCTAATATACCTAGATGCTATAATGGTATGTTTTTGTGCTTTTAATATTCTTGCTTTTTCATTTTCTCAGTAAAAGTGAAATACATACTCAGAGTTGCATTGAACCTTATTGCTCTGTCAGAAAAATTTATAGTTGTGAAGCGTTCAGACTTTAGACATCCAGTCTTTTAAAAATCAAAGTGTAGCCTTGAACTTGATATATTATCTGGTCCTCATCAGAGCAAGCTGGGAGTCAGAAGCCCACAGCTCCCTCTTTGATGTTACTCTGCTGCCTTATTTCTTGTTTTATTGCTCACGGGCTAAAGAGTTGCTTTGATATCCTCTGAAAATATCGCATGGTCATCACAGGCATGACCTAGGTCATGGTGGTCAAGTCCCTGAAGTCTGTTATCTATGTACTCTTGCAGGACCTAATCCTAGAAGCCCCTTCCCACCTGCAAGGGAAAGTTTCTGAATTAAAAACAGAATATAACATGGCCTATTAGTCAGCCTTTCCATGGGTAATTGTGTATTCCTCTTGTGGGCAAATTGGCCTCCCTCCCTTCCAGATAAGCCCAGAGCTCTGCTGTCCTTGCTAGCTGAACTACATCCCTACGTAACATATTTCTGAGTATTCACTATGTAACAAGACACTATACTAAGTGGCTTAGGGAACCCCAAGATGAATAAGACCTTGCCCTCAAAAATCTTAGTTTAGTGGTGAAAGCAGGTTAGGACAGTTAAACAAAGGGTTGGATTCTCTAAAGGAATTACAGGTAATATGTATTGGGCACTTGAAGGAAGGAGTAGTTATTTCTAATGCATGGTAGGACAGCCTAAATGAAGAAAGTAATATTTTGAGCTCAGCCTTGAAAGATATGTAGGATTTGCATAGATAGGAAAACAATATTTTTTCCCTTATGAGGCCAAGAGAACCAGATAAACAAAGTCTTCAAAGAGTCCAAGGACCTGAAAAGGTCAGGGAATGCAGGTTGCCTGGTCTGGATGGGGCGTAGATTGTCGGGGTTGTAATGAAAAATGAGGTTGGCAGACCTTCAAGGCCATGTTGAAAAACAGTCAGCACTATATTTTGGTTAGTACCTGATCCGTTTCTAAAATTTGGCAAGTGTAGGATTTTGACCAGACCAAGACGTAGTAATTCTAATCATCCTAATGGCTCTTCTTAAATTTCAGTAAATGAGGCTGATATCCTGGACCTCACCTGAGAAAACAGGGTGGCTTGAGCATAGCTGGCACACTGGCGGATGACTGAGAATCAGTGAGCAGGTTTAGCTTTGGAGAAGAGGTTGCCCAGTATTAGTAGCAGACTGAGGTCCATAAATCCACTTCCTACAGTATTGCAATTTCTGTCCATCTACTTTATCCAAAAAAGTGCAAGTGGTTCTGGGCTTTGAGGCTGACAACAACATAAGTCACATAAACACGCATATACCACATGCACATTAGAGTTTTGTGATACAGCCTCTGTCAAAGCATTTCTTCTGCTACCTCTTGACTCTAGTCCTTGGAGTTTGGTGTCAGATTTCGTCTATATCAAAATGTTCTGGGCTGGGAGTGACAGACCCCGGTCTTAGACCTTGGTTGCAGAGCCAGAGGAGAAATCCTCTTTTTCAGAAAGCTCTCACACACCAGACATGCTGCATGCTAAGTTCCTGGTTTGCTAGAGCACAGAGGTAGTTTTCTCTAAGGCTCCTTTCCAGATAACCTTTGGATTTCTAACACCTTGAAGAGTCAGATGCCTTATTCCCTTAGTAAATCTCGTGTTTAAGTGACCTTCTGTAGTGTTTGGTTTGTTTTTTGTTTTCTTTCCCCTTGTACTCACAGCATAAAGCTCAGAGGTCTAGCTAGCAGGTGAAGAACCAGCTCACTTTTGATAAGTAAAGCCATGGTAACAGCACTTGAAGCTGATTCATTATGCAAGTCCTTGGGAAAACAGGCTGGCTCCTAAGGAACTGACTCTCAGCTCATTAAGAAATAAGATGTGTGCCTATTAGCCAGTGTAAGTGCACACAGAGTTTTAATACCATGTTCTGAGTTGAGAAACCTTTTTTCCCCCCATCAGAAATCCATCCTTCGAAGAAACCTAACGTAATTCGATCTACACCAAGCCTGCAAACCCCAACTACCAAGCGGATGCTAACCACCCCGAATCACACGTCTCTGAGCATTTTGGGGAAAAGAAACTACAGTCATCACAATGGCCTGGATGGTATGTAAGCCCAGCAATTCCAGGGCCTGTTCTGATAGGCCGGGGCCCCTGTGCCCTTGCATGCTCCATCGTGTCATCTGCCAAGTCCAAGAATGTGTAACAAATAGGTTGAACTAAATGTGTGGTAAGGGGGATAAGAGGGAAGGCTGCCATGTGCCACACTGAAGACATTATGCCAAGTGTTATTTCCCCATCTCTTCAAGAGGGATCTTTTGCTCGCATTTCCCATTAGGAGGCTTGTTTGGAGATGAAGTCTGTATTTAGCAGGTTGCCTCTGCTGGGTGATAATGTTCTTGCTGTGATGCACACTCACTGCTCATTTATGTTTTCTTGAGCAGAAGGGATTATTTTGCCTTATGTCTGAGACAGCAGTGCTCTCTGGGGGTTCTTCAGTGTTCTGTGGATCATTTTGAATTTGGCATTTGTCCCCTACTTCTTTCACTTGATAAATTTTTTTAATTGCTCAAGAGTGCTACCAGTCATGAAAGGAATTGCCTGGGTGATGTCCTAAATACAGAAATAATAATTTGTTTGAAACAGAAAAACTGAAAGATACCACCTCTTATCCAAAGTACTTCTCTTGGGCTGGCCAATAATGACTCTTCAGGTGGAATGGAATTATCTTCCCATTTGGACTATAAACACAAGCATAATAAATTATCCAGGCAGTAAAAATTGTTCGTTTCAATAGTCCTGGAGTTTGAAGCTATCTTGATTGTTTAAATGTTGGCATTATTTATGAATAAAACTCTCTCCAGGCTTTTCATGTCTTATGGAACTCTAAACTCCTTCAATGACAGCAAATTATTTATCTAGAGCAAGGATGTGGAATAGACCTTCTAGTAATAATTTCCCATGGTGGTTTTCCTTCACCATGAGTTTTGATGGTCATAGTGATGTCAAAATGAAAAAAAAATTGAAGACGAGGACTTTAGTTTGCATTTATAGGATATCAGTGTGTTGTAGATACAGTTTTTAGCTACACAGTACTCTTGCAGAAGTACTTCCTTGCTAATGAGAACACTGGCCGTGCTTGCCACAATATGCCTGATGTCTAGAAAGCAAAATACCAAGAAGGGATTGTGTCAAAACGTGGAGACTGGATTTGTTTCCAGCTTTTTCCTTGCCCACAGCCTGGGGGGCCTTTGGATTCAGGCTTCAATGGAATCAGGAATCTTTGTTTTCCCTCTCATCACCTTCCAGGCCTCTATAGATGCATAGTCCTACTGCAGAAAGTGTAAAGTACATTCTGGTTCATTTGATATATATGTTCTTTATGGTAGAAAGACTCTTGTTGTGACTGATGTTGGAATAGCAGCTTTCTAGTAGCTTCTTCCATTCGCACCCCGTGGTCATGGTCATTCCAAGCTCCAGTCCCAGCTCTGCATTACAGCTCCTGTTGCTCTTACTCTGTATCACAGGTACCTGTCTCCTCGGAATTTCTAAAAAATGCCACCTTGTAGCTTTCCCTCTCTAGGGCTGTTTGCACCATTTCTGTCTGAATGAATGCTGCTGCTTCTCTGCTCTGAACCGGAGGAATGGACAGGGAATACAATGAGTCCCTGGTGTTCTGTTGAGTAAGACCTTCAGCCTTGTTGAGGAAAAACGCTCGTCTCGTTTTCTGAAGACACCTAGCTGTTGAAACACTTCTTCTTCAAGCTCCATTTGTCTTTGCTCTCCTGTCATGGTATGGAGGGGAGGGCTGACGACATGCGCCTTACCTTCCTTATCTCATTTGATTCACATGACACAGTTCCAAGAGGTCAGGGAATTTGTTTTGCATGACATTGTATCTTTACTGCCTGCACAGTACCTGGAACTTAGTAGGTACTCAATAAATGTTAACTGCATACATAAAGTGAGAAAAATGAGACCTAGAGAGGTGAATTTCCCGAAGTTATCAGGTACAACATAAATGGATTGGGATTCCCACTCCGGTGTGACTGATTTCAGAGTCTGCTCTTTTAACCACTGTTATAAATGAAGCTGCAGCTCTCAAACTGTGCTGTATTACTCAGCAAAGTAGAAACTGCATGAGTTATCTTAACAGCTAATGTAGTAGAAATTGATATGCCAGATGCTGCAGGATGTAATAGGTAAACAAGGAACCTGGGGGGTGGGGGTGGGGAAAGGAGGAGCTCAGGAAGCAGCCAGCAGGCCTAGGGTTGGGAGAGCAAAAGGAAGAAAGTGGGTTATCATAAGCTAGAAGCTCAACGGAGGTCCCGAGGAGCTGGAACTCAGACCCCTGAGGAGGGGGCTGCTCTGTGAGGCTGCTTCTGGGAATGTAAAGTAAAGCTGGGAACTGACACAAACTGCTCCTGCTATTTGAGGTGACATTGACAGGAACAGGAAGCAGCAAGGCCCTTCTCTGCCCTCCAGCCTTCCAGGCTCCCTCTGCCACCCCCTACTGGTCCAGCAGGGCATCTCGAAGCTGAGTTTAGATGGATGGACGTGGAGCTGAGAGACAAGAATGTAACAGAAACACATTTTGGAAAATGTCCCTATTTTTGTATTCCCAGTGGACCTTTTCCTTGGGATAATGGGTCTGTTTCTTATTTCCTTGGGATATAGGATCCTGACTAACCTGAGTTTCCAAGGTGAACTCAAAGTATCAGTAAAATTGTTAGGCTACTAGTGAGTTTTCCTAGGATAGTTAATACCACCATATACTGGAATTGATAGATACAAAGTCAAGAGAAAGCCTTGCCCTGTGTGATCCAATAATAAAATCAATTAGCATTGCCACTTAATTATCAACCTGTCAGACAGATGAGCGAACCAAACAGGATGTTGATGGATGTCCAACTGATTTAACTGGAAACAAAACCTGATTGTTCTGAAATATCCAGGTCTCTCGGCTTTAGGTCTTTCTGTCCTCTTCTCAGTGGCTTCCTCCTTCACTCACCCTCTGCCTTCAGGTGGAGGTCCTTGATGATGGGAAGAGTCTCTGGATTTCTGCTGGCAGAAAGGATTGTACCTGACATTAAAAAATGGACAGCTTCTTCTTGTCTTCTTGAAAGTCACTGTCTTGCACCTGGCCCTGGACCTCTAAAGGCCATGGGGTGACTGGTGGCCAGGAGCCAGCACTCTGTCTGCTCTGTTAAGCTTAACCCATCTCCCCAGGCCACACACAGAGCTCTGTGACTGTCCTAGTGGAACTGAAACTCTGAGGGTGAAGACAAAATCTGCATACATAAGAAGCCTCATTATTTGGGGTGAATAGTGATAGGAAGAGTGAAGTTTCAAACAGTACATCTTCCATTCCACTGCACGGGGACAAGGTGACTGCTGTTTTTATCAAATAGGGACCCTTAAGAACAGCTTCTGCTGTGTAGGGATACAGACGGAGGGAGCATCAACTGGAGGTGCTCTTAACCTTTTTCCGAGATGACGTGACTTTTGTCCCAGGGGTGCTACTACTGAAGCAGGACTCAGTGTGTCCGAAGACCAGAGCAACAGGCTTAGAAGAGAGGTGAGTTTTCAGTGGGACAGAGTCAAGGCATCTGAGCCAAAGAAATTGATGAATTGTACAATAAACTTCTCTTTAATATGTTGTCCTCTGGCTTATTTCCCCTGGGGTATGTGAGTGTACTGTAGATCTGGTTATTTTTCTTATTTGTTTTCTGCATTGAGTAATATCATTTCTCTAAGTCTCCCATGAAGAGGGTATCTAATAAGGATGCCTCTAAGTACAATATTATGATCTGGGGTGTGAAGACTGTCCTTTTGATGATTTGTTTCTGAATCAGTGATTCAACAGCTTCAACTGTTTGCATCCCAACTCTGGGAAATGGGTGATGGTGAGGGCCATTGTACCACTGAGAGAGCTCTGGGAGTGCATCTGCTGTATTCACAAATCCTGATAAAAATAGACTGCCAGGAACAGCTGATGGCACTCTGAGGCATGCTCAGGCCCAGGCTGCCTTCTGTCAAAATTTTTATGTCATTTCAAAAGACTACGATTTTTTTTGAATCTTCTAAAACATTGTTTATGGAAGAACATTGAGTGCTCCTAGGCTCACCTCTGGTCTCCTTGTCTCAAGGTGTACTGTTAAAACCTGGTTAAATATATAAAGGTGCCTTTGAGTTTTTTCGGTATTTTGTAATGGATCATTATGGCCCTAGGGTTTATTGAATATGAAGCAATTATAGCAGAGTACCTAAAGTGTCTAGAGGATTTCAGGACTGTGGAAGCATCAGCTGAGGGCAATGGATGTTCTCTCACACTGTCAAGCCATAGGGGTAGGAGTTGTAGAGAAAGACAGACCCAAGTGCATTAGGCATGAATAATCAACAACTTGGTGTTCTGGAATATTCTGGAAGGATGCCAAATTGGCCACCCCTGTGACCATTCCTGGGTTTACTAATATTGCAGTTTCTCCCAGAGAATACTTTTATCCTGTGCCTGAGGGAAATACTAGTGTGTGAGCCTGTAAGAGGTCTAGACTTGAGACCCTCTCAGCAATATGGAGATCTTAGAAGAGTGACAAAGTCTATGGTAATTACTCTATAAACCTATAGAGCTGGTGTTTTCCACCAGGCTTCTTGGAGTCTCGCCTTGTACATGCATAGTTCTGACCTCAGCCAATGATTTGAGGGAAGTGTGTATATTGATTTGGGGTCTCCTCTTTTCCTGTCCCCTTCCTTTCCAGGATCTCCTCCCTCAATTTCCAGCTGCACTGGCAGTCTCAGACTCCGACCTCTCCCTGATTCCTCAGCCCAATTAGACTGCAGCTTTCAGCTTGAGCTATATTCCTCTTGAACTACATGGAAGTGCTCACAAGGGAAAAACCAGTTAAGAGTGGTTCTCACCTTTTTTCAAGGGTCATATTCCCTTCAGTTTTTGCCTGATTTTGGTTGCTGTCCAAACAGTTGTTTTTACATTTCTTCCAGAGTTTATCACTGTTATTGGCTGGAGGGTTTGTCCAATGTAAATTAGCCCACCATTATGGGAAGCGTAACGCTTCAGTCCTTCTATGGGCTCCCTGCCAACTCCCCTTGGTCCTCTCAAATTTTTAAAAATAGCGTACTGTTTCTGTTTCATGGATACTGTATCTTCTTCTGAAAACAAAAAATGCTATCATTTTTCTTCTCCATGAATATTCTGTTTCCTCCAATTTGCTCTCTTCTCTTTGTTCTTTGTTCTGGTCTCTAACATTTGTGTTAGAGGTTTTTCCTGGTGACCTTTGGATGTTTCATAATGTTTAAGAGAAGGAGACTAAAATCAGACTGAGAGCTCTGTGCTCGTGCTTGTGGGTGGAGCCTGTAGTATGGTGATCAGGCTGGGCTGTTTGCTGGTTGGCCCAACCAATATCTTCAGGTCTCTTCTCACGGGCTGCTCAGATTTCCCAGAGAAGATTCTTCCCATCTTAGTCAGTTCAGGCTGCTATAACAAAATGCTACAGATGGATGGCTTACAAACGACAGAAATTTATTTCTCTCAGTTCTAGAGGCTGGGAAGTCTAAGATTAAGGTGCTGGCATGTTTGGGTTCTGGTGAAGAGCGTCTTCCAGGTTGCAGACTGCTGACTTCTCACTCTCCTCACCTGGTGGGAGGGGCTAGGGAGCTGTGTGGGGTCTCTTTTATAAGAGCGTTAGTCCCATTTATGAGAGTTATACCCTCATGACCTAAGCACTTCCCTAAGGTCTCACCTCCTAATACCATCACATTAGGCATTAAGATTTCAACATATGAATTTTGTGGCGACACAAACATTCAGGCCGTAGCACTGTCTCTTCCCCGGAGGGTAAAGACTTGGCTACCTGCTTTCTGGGAACACAGTGGGAAGAAGGCTTGGATGTCTCACCATCTGATAGGCATACGGTAACTTGATCCCTCAGTTTTGGATTTGGTAGTCCTGCCCTCAACTGTGCTTGGTGCCTCATGTCCCCTAGGCCTGAGACCCTCTGTCCGGCCCTCTCCCGAGAATAAACATCCGGACTTGTGGAAGGTAGACAGTTGCCAAGTAGTGTGGAGTCAGGAGAGCTTCTAGGGGTCCAGCTGCTTCTTAAACAGCCTTCAACTAATCTTTGCTTCAGCTTCCCTCCCCAACTTCCGGAGGTGTCTGGTGTCAATTCCCGAGCCATTTGAGGATCCTTTGGACAAATTGGTTCTGGACTTTCCACACTGCCAACTTCAAGTTTGGCTTTCTTGATTGCATAGTCTGTTATCACTTGTTTATCTGCTTTCCATCTTCCAAAATTCTCATGGTGGTTTCTCCTCTGGGTTTCAGAAAGGAGGGAAATTAATTAACTCAGGAGCCAGCAGCTGGAAACCTTTAAAACGGCTGCTTTCATTGCATTGATTGGTTAGAGTGCAAAATCTCCAAGTCCATGGACTTCAGGTACTTCTGAATTGTTAAACCAACAGGGAAAATTTTGTAAAAAACAAAATAAGTGCTTATGAATCATGGTTAGTAGAGACAAAAGTAGCAAATGTAGATTAATGCATTTGAGAATTTACTTGTAAACAAAAAGGGAAATAAGTTGGGCTGCATCGTCTAGAAAGGAGACCTGAGGAACACCTGTGATGGGTGTAGATCTTTTCTAGGGGCCCTCTGCCATGCTGGGGGCCTCTGCATCTGGGCCCTGCATGTGGTTCTGGTTTCTTGCTTCAAGGAAATGCAGCAGGGCTGAGGAAGTGCTGAGCTTGGGGGAGTGAAGTGATAGCCTTGCAAGGGCAGGTGGTGAGCACCGTGATTCTTCAGCCTGGAATGCAGAGAGGTGACATAGCTCAACATAAAACCGTGGTGAGTGTGGAGAAGGCAGGTGTGAACCTGGATGCCAGATCCCGAGCTGCCAGGAGGAGATGTTGCTTTTGAAACGGGAGCAGGTGAGTTTAGCACAAATAGAAGAAAGCACAGTTTGCCATGGCAGGTCAGAAACTTAGGAAACTATTACAAGTGGCTCCTCTGGCAGATGGCTTACTTCCATAGGGGTTTGGACAAACAAATGCATGACAGAGTGACACCCCCCTACCTGCTGCCCCTGCAAAAAAAAAAAAGAGAGAGAGGCTTCTAAGAGATACTGGAGCTACTGACACATCCATAAGCTAATTAGACACTAAAGAGGACACTGTGCTCTTACGGGGATGGATGGAGAATGGGGCGGCTTAGTGTAGTAAGAAAAACTTGACCTGAATTAAGAAGATCTGAGTTCAAATCTTCACTCCTCAACTTACTTGCTGTGTGACCTTGAGCAAGTTCCTAATTTTTCCGACCCTCACAAGGTTCTGGTGAAAGTTAAATAAGGTGGTTTCATAACCTACAGTAGATTCCATAAAGCAAAAGTTAGCCTAAGTCCTAAACTGAATTATCTGGGTTTTTATTTAACACGTATTTGCTGAGCCCCGTCAAACACCAGGCTGTGTACATATATCTCCCCCATTCTGGAAAGGCTCATGAGTGAAACCACAGCTGTGGTCCACCCTGCAGACCTTCGGCATGGCGGGAGGCTGTGAAGGGGAGCGTCCCTGTGTCTTCTTCTGGTTGTAGAGTGGCCTGCAGGATGTGAGAGAATATCTGAGTGCTGCGTTGGCTGGGGCACCTAATGACCATCTCAGCGAACAACCCCCACTTCCCTCCTCGCTGCTTTCCTAATAACAAAGCAAAAGGTTTCACAACCTACTGAGTAATACCAGATAGTGATCATATGGTTTCAGGCCACTTCTGCTTTTCATGTGCTTGTTTCTGTTGAGAGTCTCTAGCTGTCCAGCTCTGGGACAGCAGGGTTGAAGGTCTTTGGGGGAAGTGGAGAGGGTGGGATTGATGGAGACTGTGCCACTGTGGGCGTTTGAGATTCACTCCCCTCCTAAGAAAAATGTGTTGCTAGTCTCTGAGTGCCCACATCATTATGATTAATTATGGGTATCTCAGATCAGGTTGTGCCTCCTCCAGGCAAGTTGTGTTCCCCGTTTCTTGGTATCTGGTCAGAGAAGTTCCAAGATGTTGGTTTGATAAACATATAAGCACTTGCCTGGTATGCTGTAGTGCCTTGCCAATGACCACCAAACCTGCGCATCCAAAACCCAGCTTTTAAGATACTTCAGTGTCATTCACATATTTTCTTGGCCTCAATTAAACTTTCCTTTGGTCCAGCCTTAAACTACATCGTGAGCTTTTTTTAAATACATACCTGACCTCCTTTCCTTGAAGGTCGTGATGATATTGGTGGGAGGACTGATTCCATCCTTCTTATCTTGCCTCCACCACTGGAACTCATTTAACTTTGACCCTGTTTCCTTTTCCAGAACTCACATGCTGCGTGTCAGACTGAGCTCTTCTGTTTCATCCTACAATCCAAGACTTGCTACACTGTCCTGCTGATGTTCACAGCCGTGCCTGGGAAAGAGGCAGCCCCATTCCCAGTACATTTCAGGGAGACCTCCGCGTGCGCCCCATGGAGCCTCGATGGGGCAGGGCAAGGAACTGTAGGAGTGCACATTCCCAAAGCCGTGTCCCATGTGTGAATCAGTGTCACTTCGCTTTCCTCTCAGAGACCTCGCTCTCCAGAGCGGGACCTGCCTGAGAACTGAGGTGATGAGGGAGCCACTTCACCTCCTCCCTTCTTCCACATTCCGCTCCCGGGCACAGCAGCTCCTCGGGACAGTGGGGCTGCTGCCCTGCATGTGTCAGCTCCGCTCTGTTGGAAGCTGTATGAGTGTGTCCAGCAGGGACATGGCATCTTCCTGAATGGTTTTTCTTAAGAAATGTGCCAGTGTTTATGCAGTTCATGATATTTCCCCCTGTCCTTGCTGTTATTGTCACTTAGCTTTTTCTCAATAGGCTTCACACTTATCTTTTTTAATGGGGAAATTTTGCTCTTCACCCCCTGCATTCCATTTGACTCCCCACCTCCCCCTCCAAGGTACAGAAGTACCTGAGGTTCTGAGAAAAGATGACAAAATCGTCTTTAGTAAGCCTGTGAGCTCTTCGTATCATCTGTATTTTGTCATTGAAGAGAGGCTGGTGTTCTACTTGGTTCTGCTTGGTCCCAGACAGCTCCAGCAAGAACGATTCTTAAAACGGAGCTGATCGAGTGTGTCACTGTGACAAGCCATTTGCATACTGTCCTGTTCCCTTACAGCCAGATCAGTGGATGAGGAGCTGCAGCCAGGTTGGCCCTTCAATGAGTCACAGACCACCCAGGTTTATTCTAAGCAGATGGAATCTGTTGGGCTTAGGAGGGTGAGGTGAGAGAACTGTGTTTGCTGGTGAGTCTGTGTATACGACACCATGAGCCCCCTCCCTCCTCTGGCCCAAACGTTTCCGTGAGCACGTGTGCCTAGGCCCCGGGAGACCCGCCTGCCACCCGGTTTCCACTGACTTGAGCTCTTCCTGTCTGCCCTCAGCACCAGCCCTTGCTGGCGTCACAGGCAGGCCGCTCTGCACTCTGTGCACACAGCTGCAGGGATAGGATAACTTTGTGCCCTATTGGCCCCCTGAGCAGATTGAGTCTAGCCACTCCCCTGCCCTCCGTGTGCAGGCACAGAATCACAGCACCGTGAAAGACAACTGGAGTCTGGCCTCCCAGCCATCCCCAGGGTCTGTGGCTGGGAGGCAGCTGGCTGGCTGATAGTAGGTGCCCCAAACAGCCAGGTGGTTGCATGACAGAGTGGCTACAATTGAGCTGACCCCCCAGGCAGAGTGAGGTATCACTAAAATGACAGTGACACTCTGCATGTCCAGATCCTCAGAGGCTGGGTTCAGCTCAGCAAGGAGAATGCGATGTTTGATGGCTGAAGGCGATGCTCGGAGCTCGAGCTGCCTTTTCCTTTTCCAGTTTTGCAGTCATCGTGGCTTCCCTTCTGAGGAGGAGTTGGTTCTCATCTTAGGCTTTTGCGGGGGTGCCCTGGGGATGTTCTCATCACTGCCAACTCTTGGAGCTGTTCTAGGTCTTGGCTTGGGGCCTTGAGGGTGGGCCTGTGTCAGAGGTGCTCAGCGAGCCGGGTGGAGGCAGTGGAGGTGGCAGGCATTGTCCTCAGGGTTCTCCACAGAGAAGACCCTTCAGAAAGACCCAGGGAGAGGAGGCAACTGGCTCTCCATGTCACACGCCACGTGTTGTGTTCTTTTCTAAAGAAAGAGACACAGCAAAGCTGTCTCTCTTTGCCTGTGTCCTGGATTTTTTGTTGCACATGGATGTAGAAGGTGGAATGTTTTCTACCCTTTCATGTTCTCCTAACCCACGTGGAACCATGGCTGTTGATTAGAGAAACCGTTAGCTGCCCATGACCCTGCTGCCAGCTCCGTTCCCTCTGCCTGTTGAGAGAGGCCCTCCTCGCCCAGGCCCAGGAGATTTGGAGACTGGGGCCAGGCCGGGTCTGAAGGAAGAGGAGGGAAGCCCACCCCAGTTCCAGTTCACAGGAAGCTTTGGGGCAAGCGCAGCTCGTTTTGAGCCATATGTGCCCAGAAAGCTCTTCCTTCACTTTGTAGTCAGAGCCCCTGGTACTGTAGCCCATCCTCCTACACGGAGGATGTTGACGAAGATCTGCTCTCACTTCGTCTCTGGAAAGTCCCCCAGCATTCGGATTGGATGCTCCAGGAAATGGAGGAAGGACAGCAGGGAGCTGCTAACGTTTGCCTTTGCTGTTCTGAGCAGCTGGTGCTGAGAGCCGCCTTCTTTCTGGGGCCATGGTGTTCCTACTGTTTGTAGTGGCATGTCACCATTGTGCAGTGAGCTTGTGGGGTGGACATGCAGAGTCTGTCCGCACGGCCCACAGCAGACGTGCCCAGTGGCGCTGTGCCGAGCCTGGTCTGTGCTCCCTTGGATGAGGACACAGAAGCTTTTCAAGTTGACTTCCCTCTCCTTCTCCATCATCGCCCGCCTACCCCTAGCAGTGGCGCAAAAGAGGAGGACAGACTGGTTTTTTGTGCACGCCTCTCACAATTCCACCTTGCCCACAGCCCAGTTTCTATCAGTCAGCATCCAACCAGGAAAACAGAGGCCACTCTAAGCATTTAAAACAGAGGGGTTTTAATCCAGAGACTTGTTTAACACAGAAACAGAAGAACTGAGAGGTTAAACAGCGAGCGAGGGACAAGCCAGAGATGGGGAACAACAGCAAAAAGCTGCCATCACCCGATGCTAGTGGGACACAGGGGAGAGTCCATGTTACTAGAGCTGGGGGCCAGGCCACTGGGAGGAACCTGGGACCACAGAGGGCCTGTCTGGTGGAGCTGGAGCCGCCAGGAGGCAGGAGCCCTGCCAGAAACAATCCCCTAGGCAGAGAAGGGAGAGAAATTGCCTGGCTTCTCCCTTCCTCGTGCCCTCCAGATTCCTGCAGGTGCCTCTTGTTAGCTAAACCCAGCTGGAAGCCAGCTGACCTGGGAGCTGGGGGCAGGCGGCCTGCCGTGGTCAGCTCTCCACCACTCAGAGCAGAGCAGGGGAAGACGAGGAGCGGTCTGAGGGCAAGCAGGCCCAGGACGTGTCTGACCTTGGTCTGCTCTGTGTCATGTCCAGCCTGGTGTTTATGCCCCTTGCTGTCCTAAGACCTGGTAGAGGTAGACAGAGGAGCTGCCCCCGTGGGGTCTGGTGGACTCCCTTTCACTCTGCCTAGAGAGGAAAGTGCTTTTGGGAGGGAGGGGGAAAGCCTTTATTCTCAAGAGTTGTCCTTGTTTTCCTTTGGGGGAATTTACTCATTTAGCAGCCCCACCTCACCATTCCCCTCAGGAAAGCCATGTCCCAGTTTACTGTGCACCCTTCCCCATTCCTCTCGCCCCAGTTTCTGGTTTTCCCTGCCAGAGAACACTAACCCAGACCATGCATCAGTGGTCATGAGTCTTTCCCCAGGATAATTCATTCAGAGCGTGATATTACAGTGTGGACTGTCTGTCAGTAGATGCCATCTACTAATCAATTTGTATCGTGTTTCCAATAAATTTCTGGAAGTTATGCCTAGTTTTATGCTGTCCTTTGCTGGCATGGCAGCTCAGCTGTAAGGCTCGGTGCATGCCACATCCCAGCCCTCAGCCTCAGGTGCTCCTTGTCTCAGGCGCTCCATCCCCCACATAGCTCATAGGCCAGGCCGGTTAGTCTGATCTCAGAGACCTTTCCCCAGGGTCTGCATTTTCTTCTGCTGTGTCATAAGCCACATCCTGAAGACATGGAGGTTTTGTGAGGCTAAGTCGCCCCAATAGGTGGCCTTTGAGCCTCGTGTCCCCTAGGTCTGGAGGTATGAGGAACAGGCAGATTGTCCCCATCCACCATTCTTGCACTGCTGCGCCCAGCGCCAGGTTGTGAGGACGTGTCCTGGCTGCTCGGATGGTGAGCTGAGGGAGCGTGCTGGGCTCCCCTAAGCGAGGAAGGCTCCTGTGCGAGTGAAGTGGACTCAGGAGCCGCACACTACGCAGATGGAACCCTCTTCTGCATTCCACCCACGTCAGGCCCGAAAGTCAGAAATAAAAATGTCTCCGTTTACTTAAAAGGTATGAGGCGCCTGATCCAAATGCCGGGCATTCTCCACTGTTTCCCAGGCCCTGAGTGCTGAAACCTGCTTTGTAGAAATTTTTCTCTGTTGCGTGTTTTGTTCAAACCTGTTTGACTGCAGTGCAGACTCTGCCTCAGCTGCTGTGCTGGGGCCGTTGTAGACTCACTTGGGACCCCTCCAGGTCTGCCTGTGAAGTCTGGCTGTTTGTGACCCCTGTTTCCTGGGATTTGTGAGAGATTTAAGAAAAGAGAGAGAGGGGACCAGTGGTGCAGTGGTTAAGTTTGCGTCCTGGGGTTCACTGGTTCAGATCCAGGGTGTGGACCTACACGCCGCTTATCAAGCCATGCTGTGGTAGGCGTCCCACAAGCAAAATGGAGGAAGATGGGCACAGATGTTAGCTCAGGGCCAATCTACCTCAGCAAAAACAGGAGGATTGGTGGCAGATGTTAGCTCAAGGCTAATCATCCTCACACAAAAAAAAGAGAAAGAGACACTGAGTTTCTTTCAAGAGTTTCACTAGAGAAGCAAGACATACGCACTTGAGGAGAACAGAAAAGGCGGTAATTGAGGCTCTTGTAGGGGTTCCAGGATGGAGGCCTCAGTGAGGCTGGACTAGTGGTCAGGGACCCCTCAACGTTCAACACAACAGCCCCACCTCTGTGAAATCCCTCAGGTGCCCTGTTGTTCCCGGTGTCTTTTTATTATGACTCTTTATCCTGACTCAAATATCTCCCTCTTTCTGGAAGCTCATCTGTAGAGCTGGGAGTGTTGCCTGCCCTCCCTCTCAAGGTGTACCAACCTTAAGTTCCATTGCCGGGACTGGGTTTTTATGGTCAAACTTCCCTAGGGGTTTCTTCTGGATAAGTTTTACCTTCCATTTGTTCTTTTTTTCTTTTTTTTTTTTTTAAAGATTGGCACCTGAGCTAACAACTGTTGCCAATCTTCATCTTTTCTTTTTTTCTTCTTCTTCTCCCCCAACCCCCCCCCCAGTACATAGTTGTATATATTCTAGTTGTGGGTCCTTCTGGTTGTGCTGTGTGGGATGCTGCCTCAGCATGGCCTGATAAGCAGTGCCATGTCCATGCCCAGGATCTGAACCAGCAAAACCCTCGGCCGCCAAAACAGCGCGCGCAAACTTAACCACTCGGCCATGGGGCGGGCCCAACCTTCCATTTGTTCTGATCTTGCTCCTGAACTGCAGAGAGTCACTGGAGGAGACCACACAGCCTGCAGGGATGGTTGCTCCCCCAGAGCTGTGGGTGCCCAACTCCCGAGGCCTCTTTGGGCTGCTTGCTTCGTGGCCCTTTTATATGTTCTTCGGGCGCTTGTTTTCTTATTCCCAGGACCAGCTGTTCCAGTCCTTTGTCATTCCCTAAGCCCTCACTCACCCCCTGAGAGCCACGCCTTCTAAGAATCCCTTCACCCTTCTTCCCTTCTGCCCCAAGACCTACTGTAATAGTGCCTGTGCACCCGCCCAAGGAGGTGCCCCCTCGGCCTCTGGAGGACCCTCCTGGCACTACATGTTGGATCCATTCTCCCCACTCCCTTTAGGGCCTTGCAGTAGAACATCCTAACTCAAACCAGACTTCCACTTACTAGCTGTATGACCTTGGGCAAGTTAACCTCTCTGTGCCTCAATTTTTTCATCTGTAAAATGGGATAATAGTCTCTACCTGAAAGGATTAAATAAATTAGCATATGTAAAGTGCTTAGCACAGGGCCTAGGACAGGGTGTTTATTACTGCTCCACCATCATTCTCTCACTTCTCCTCCTACTGCTATATATATTTAAATTTCTCCATCCAGTCAACAAAACAACAGAACAGTCAAACCACCAAAACGTCTGTCCTGAAGCTATTACCTCCCTTTACTGGCAAGTTTATTGAAAGAGGGAAGAGTTGTCTGTTACTTCATATCTCATTAATTCCTCAACCCATCATAGGATTTATGGCTTCCATTCTGCCCCACCCCCAGCCACTCGCTGATGTGGTCGATAAAGTCACTAGTGACCTCCTAATTGCCAAATCCAATACTATTTTTAGTTACCCTATTTAAGCTTTCTTGAGCATTTGAAGCTGTCGTCATCGTATTCTTTTTTTTTTTTTTTTTGGTTGTTACACTGACCCCTTTATTCTCTACCCAGAGTGATGCTAAGTAACATTCAGATATTGGCCATTTTTTCAGGTTTTTTTACAAAGATAATTTCAGATATAATGGTCATCACCTGTATACCCCCTTTTCACTTTCCTTCTTTTCAGAAGTAAGCACACTCTTTGATTTGGTGTTTATCATCCCAATGCATGATTTTATACAATCAATACATATGGATGAATCCATAACCAATATAGTACATGTTTTGCATATTATTAAATTTTATACAAACGACAACCTATCACTTCTTCAAAAGCTTTTTTTTAAATAGTACCAGACAATGCATCGTTAATCCAGGGTGTCGATCCAAGATGCTCAGCCAGACAGTGTCAGACACACACTTTGGTTTTCAAATCCGCTTTCTTCAGCATGCAATTAGGAAACTTTTGAAAAGGCTTTATTCTTGCACGAGGCACTTTGCAGCCTGTCTGGGTATTTTATGTTTGGCTTTTCCCCTCATAAAAGCTGGCTCGGTTCTGCTCTTTATCATGGGCAATCTCTTTCCTTGGGCAGAGAGATTGCCTTGGCTGCTTTTCAGGCTCTTTTTTATTGCTGCCTTCCTGGTTTTCTTCTTACTTAAAGGCCTCTTCTGGGCATTTCACTGAGTCTTCCTTTGTGTGTCCCTTGTAGGGATTTTTAAAAGAATGGTTCCTGGTCCTCTTCACTCTCTCCCCAGGTGACCCTGTCCATTCCCATAACCTCAACTCCCATCAGTAAGTGGAAGATTCTGGAATCCTATCTCCAGCCTGAAGTGTGCTAATGTACCTGTTTACCAGGAGGTCCTCCAAAGCCCTCCAATTTGTCTTAACTTTGTATCTTCTCCTCCAAACCTGCTCTATCACCTGTATCCTCAATGTGTCACATCCACCCATCATCCATGCAGTCACCTCTCTTCTTCCCCTGGGCTGTGCCTGTCCACCTGTCCCTTCATGCTCTCTGCTGCTGCCTTTATTCAGACCCTTGCTTGGAATACAGACTGTTTCCTACTTAGGTCATCTCCCACACCCCCTCACCAGTCTGTGTACATGGTTACCAGAATAACTGAACAAAATGCAAAACTGATCATCTTTGACTTCTTAAAAATCTCATGCTCACTCCCTTTTCTGCCATAGAGGGTTGTCTGCAGGACCAGCCCAGGCCCCTGAACCTGCAGGGTCCCGCCTGCGTTTCCTGCCTGTCTCCTACCTCTGTGCCTAAGCCTCCTCCTCTCTTGCCTCCGTGATCTCCTCAGCCCTCCCCTGCACCCCGAGTCTTCTCACAGCTCTGTGCCCTTGTTCATGCTCTTCCCTATGCCAGAGGTCCCGTTCCCTTTGCCGCTTTCCTCATCCTCCACGATTCAGCTTACATGCATCACCTCGCTGACACCCAGGCAGAGTTAGCCCTTCCGACCTTCTGTGCTCTCAGGGGTGCATTGCTTCCTTGAAAACCTTGGATTACACTGGCTTGGGTTGCATTTGATCCATTGCAGGTTTGCCTGTCCCAGGCTTGGCCTAGAGGGGCATAAGGTCAGAGTTGTATTATCTGCCTTTGTTGCTTAATGTCTGGCCCCTGGTGGGTGCCCAGTAAACTAGATGATTAGCGACTTTGGGCCCATCAGCCCAGCCCTGCCTGCTCACCCCACACAGGAGTCCCTGGTGACAGCGGGTTACATTAGGAGAAAGACAAGAGAGAAGTTGCTGCCTAACATTTACATTGAGTAGTGCAGCCCACCCCAGGGACCAAAATGCTATTTGGAACCCAAATGTAGAAGATGGGGTCTTTACTCAGCTTACTTCCAACTCACCTTATACCACCACGGGCACTACCCTCCATCTGTAGAAAACCCTGCACTTCACCCAGTTTGCTTTCTTCTCCTCCCCCACCCCATCCCTTCTCACTCCCCCCACCCACATAAAACTACCTTCCTCACTCAGTGCTCTGGCGTATCAGTTATTTCCATCTCCAACCCCTGGAGTTAGGCAAGGGCCAGGATCACTGTTCCCATTTCACAGATGGAGAACTGAGTCCAGAGACAAGTACAGTGGGTTGGGGCCAAGGTTAGGACCAGAGAGTCCCTCCATGTGGGGAGAGTGTGGAGGCAGCCTGAAGCCTACTTCTCTCCCATGAGGGGACACCTAGACCCCCTTTAGAGAGGGCCTTATGAAGGATGGTGTGGCCTTGCTTGTCTGTGAGGGAGCAGTCCTTAACTTCAAGATGAGGGGCAAGGAGGACCCAGGGCAGGTTAGGAGCGTCGGCTTGCTCCCTATGACCAGCATCTACCCAGAGGCTCCTCAGGGGAGAAACAGCAGTGCATATAAGCCAGGGGGCTGTCTGGTCATTTCCTTCACATCAGGCAGGGGGAGAGTGAGCCCAGTTGCTGAGAGGGGTGGGAGTACCTGACGGTGGTGTTGGGGAGGAGGGTCCAGGGAACAGAAGACCGAGGAAATGGCATGTGGAGCGCCATTTGCCCGTAGAACCCAGGCGGGTTCAAACGTGGGAAGAGATGATACCGGATAGAAGGTGCCTGGTGATCAGCACCCACCACATGTTAGCGCTACAGCGGTGAGGGCTCCATGAGAAAGTGCTCGGTCCCCAGCCTCCAGGAGTGTTTGGGCCTCATAAAAATGTCTGACTTGGAAATGACAAATCTCCGGCTGAGGTTGGGCTGGCCCAGGCCTGGTGGCAGAAGGTGGAGAGGTGGGGAGTCCTCAGGAATGGCTCTACCAGGTGCAAAAGGCGGCAACAGAGGGAGGAACAAAGTGGGGCCACCTTGGAGAGGCCCAGGCAGCACACGGCTTTCTGCCACTTGGTTTGGCTTCTCAGTATCTCTGTGGGTTTCTGAGAGCAGCTGGTGTGTTTTCAGAAAAGAGAAAAGGGCTAGAGACACACAGGGGAGATGGGTTCCAATATCCACCTAACCTTTTGTCCCCCAGGTCATACCCCTCCGCCTGATATGTTTTCTCCATCTCCCACCCTAACATCCACACTGCTCCTGGATGCCTCCCTCCCGGGTTGTGGGTGACTCTCCTGGGCTTTGGCCTCCATTCCTGAGGACTTTCAAGAGAGGGACAGGATCCCCATCCATGACATGAGAGGGTTGGACTAAGAGGATTAAAACTCCGAAGGGAATTAGGGAAAGGGGATTTGGTCCCCATCATCACACCCTGTACCTGAGGCCTAGAGGCCCGTGGCTGGGGTGATGAGTGGAGAACCAGTCCCAGCCCCTTCTGTCTCCCCAGCAGGGAGGGGCGTGTGAGTTGGGGGGAGGTGTTCATTCCCTCGAGGTGGCTAGGGCTGGGGATACACAGGGTTCAGGAGGTGCATGTTTGGGACTTTAGTGACTGCTAGCCCTTTGGAAGCCTTGAAGGCTACACTCCCTGCCCCGCCATGACTTCCCCTATGGACAGTAGGGCCAACACTACCCCACCCCCACACCAAAAGAAACCCCTGACTCCTGCCAATGGGTGGGTTAGCCCAGCAGTCTCAGACACTGACCAGAGGCATACTGGAAAGAACAGAAAGGAGTAGAGGCGGGCAAGATGGCTTTAGTCCTGAGGGAGGGCTATGAGCCAGCTCTGGTGACCCTGAGGGCCCTGTCCTGGTTCCAGGTCAGGGAAGGATACTTGGGGCAGAGGGAAGCTATTGGAGGGAGCCGAGCTGAGCCAGGAGCCTGAACTGGATGGAAGCAGTAACCACCAAGGCTGAAGATCCCCCTGTCGTCCCAGGCAAGAGCAGGGCAGGGTCCTTGGTACCTTGGGCAGGACCTTGGGGGGACTGCAGAAGGGGAGCTGAAGGCCAGAGAGGAGCAGGCGCCTCCCAGGGATTCAGGCAGGCCACCCATCCCTTGAGCCTGAGGACTTCACCCAGGGAGGCGTTCTGCCTCCTTAAGGACACTCCAGGGCTCCGGGAGCAATGTGGGAGGACGGTGCCTTTGACAGCTCCCCCACTCACTCTGTCCTCAGAGTGTCCCTTCATCTTGGGACCCTCACTTTGAACCCTATGACATCAGGGCTGGAAGGATCCAAAGTCATTTGTTTGGTTTTCCTTAGAACAGCTGAGATAGGCTTGCATTTTCAAAAGGAAGTTTATTAGTATTGAAAGGGGCAAACTGGAGATAACAGAAAATGCGGCTGTTGATTTCTAAAGCAAGACTTCTGATCTCACAGTAACCACACTCTGGCCCCGGGACTGGGCAGCTGTGTGGCCCCTTGTCTGAGCTGGAGCCCCCACAGCCCCTGCATGTCTCTGCTGCCCTCATGCTCTTTCCGGTGCTCTGGGGACGTAGTCCTGGGCACACTACTCTGTAAACCCAAGACTCTTTTCTCTCCCTGCCACCCACCTGGCTCCTGCAGACGTCCCTTGCCCAGTTGGTTGAGGTACCTGTGCTGGCAACAGTGCAGGGAGTGACCTTGTCCCTCCAGCCCAGGGCCTGGCGTCCTCACTCCCATGGCACTGCAGCAGGCCTGCAAGGGGTCCTCCTTACTCCAGGGAGACCTCCAACGAGACCTCCTTCTGTAGCTTTCCTGCGGTCCCCACCTTCCTAGTGGTCGTCCGGCGCCGGGTGGACGGCTCGTAGGAGCTCTCGTCTTTGGCTGGGTCCTCCCGGCTCTGGGAGAGGCCCAGCAGGGCGCGAGCCTGGCGGAGGAATTTGGGGCTGGAGAAGCAGTAGAGGACCGGGTCCAGGACGCTGTTGAGGTAGGTGAAGGCCAGGGAGCTGTGGAAGAGCTGCGAGCAGATGTCGAGGGTGGAGCAGGCACGCAGGCGGAAGGCCACCATGGAAGCCAAGCCGAAGATGACGCTGGGCAAGAAGCAGATGGTGTAGACGGCCACCACCACGGCCAGCACGCGCATGGCCCTCCGCGGGCCCGCCTGCCCTCCCAGGCTGCGGCGCCGGATGGTGAGCCCGATGCTCACGATGGCAAAGAGGATGAGCGCCAGCGGCAGGAAGAATTCCAACACATACAGCGCCTGGTGCCAGCGGAGTGAGGCCGAGGGGCTCGTGCCCAGCCGGTAACTAAGGCAGGAGGAGTTGGAATAGGTGGTCAGGAGCAGGTGCCCATTGAGGAGCAGGATGCCCCCCCAGAGTCCCCCCGCCACCCAGGCGGCCGCCTGCACTGAGGCCCGGCTCAGCGGGTGGTGGGGCCGCACCACCTTCAGGTAGCGGTTGAGCGCGATGGCCGTGAGGAAGACCACGCTGGCTGTGCGGTTGGTGGACAGCATGAAGAGGTTGATTTTGCAGGCAGCGGCCTTAAAGCGCCAAATCTCGTGGCGGAAGTAGTAGTCCACGCGGAGGGGCAGGTTGATGATCAGGAGAAAGTCCGCGATGACCAGGCTGACCAGGAACACCGTGTTGGACGTCCAGGGCCGCGTTCGGCAGCAGAAGATGAAGAGTGCCAAGCTGTTCCCCACCAGGCCCAGGACAAACTCCACGCACAGGATGGGAGCCAGGAAGGCAGACACTGTAGGGGAAGAGGCTGGGTGGCACGGGGCCTTCGAGGTCTCTCCAGGTGACCCCAAGGCAGTGGTGAAGGCAGAGGGGGAGGGGGATGGAGGGAGAGTAGAGAGAGAGAGAGGAGGAAGGAGAGAGGGAGAGCTCAGGTTATGAAATTCCATGGACTGCTTGGGCGGGAGACCTGAGACAAGTTTCTAGAGTCTTTTGCCCCTGCATGAGTGTTCAGGGATGAGTGCTCACAATCAGCTGGCCACCACAATGACTCAATATCCTGGGGTTTTCATCAGCATGCTCACAGCCACTGAGAAACACCAGTGTTCCTGTTTGTACGCCAAGGGGAAGCCTACAGCCTGCCCTCATTCCTCCCTCCCTCCTCGCCTCCCTCAGGTACTGAGCAACCTGCCCATGAGGTCTCTGAACCCAGCCTGGGGGATGCAATCTGTGCAATCTTGCCGCGCCCCCCCCCCCCCCCCCCCCCCGCAGAGGAGGCAGGGCTCAGCAGGGGTGAGATGGAGGCCCAGAGAGACCCTGAAGTGGGAGGAAGGCCCAGCTGGGGTGAGGTGGGGGAGAGTGTTTGCAGCCCTAAGTCATCAGACATTTGTTTGCCTGAAGGCAGGAGCTGGTCCTGGCAACCCACAGCTCTCAGGATCACACAGACCACCCTGGACACCCCCGCCACCCCCCGCCCTCCATTCTATATACAGGCTGGGTGGCTGCCTCCCTGCCCCCACCAGCTCTGGCAACTGGGACTGTGGAGAGGGAGGTGGGGAGTCCAGTCAACACCTTGACCACCAGCCTCCTGTACTTACTCCCACATTCCTGATTGTTCCAAAGTCTGTGATGGTCCCAAGTCCACGTACATGATGAAGTATAGCCCACAGGCAGAGGGCTCCCTTGCCAAGTTTCTACTGCCATGACCTGGGGACCTGGGGGCTTCTCCCCCAGACAATACCACCCTGAGAATCCTCAAGTCTCCCTGCCACTGTCCACCCCAGCCTGCCATCACCCTGTATTCACCGCAGAGAGGGGAGCAGGGGGCTGGGGCTGGCTTCAGACGAGGTACAAGTCCTGCTCTCCCATTGTGTGGTGTTCTCATGAGCCCATGGGGCCAGGCTTGTGGGCAGAGGTGAGGGCCTCGGCTTCTGATAGCTAGGACAGTACCAAGAGAGGCCGTGGCTCCAAGCTCCAGGACCTGACGCCCACCCCTTGCCATCTGGCTGTGGTCAGCAGTGTGCCCTGTGCTTCCAACTCTGCCTAGGCCTCTGGGTTTCAGGCACGTGGCCGTTGGCCCCTCTCCCACAGATCTCCAGGTCTTTTCTCTGCCTTGGGCTCCCATCTGGCCAAGGCTGAGGGCAGATAGGCTGCGATCACAGGGTGCAGGGTGGTAAGACCACCAGCCTGCAGTTTGAATGCAGACAGACCTGGGTTGGAAACACAGCTGCCTGCTTTCCAACCCTCTCTGAGCCTCATCTGTAAAATGGGGTGCTACCACCTGCTGGAGAGTCGTGAGGATTAAATGAGATAACGTACGTAAAAACACAGTGATGAGAGCCCCTCCACAAGCAGGCACACCCAAGAACAGACCCTCCACATGTCCACGGTCACCCAGTGCCCCTGGCACCCCAGACACACACAGTCATAGGCACATGGAGGCTGCCATCGGCGACAGCCTGTATGCATCAGACCCAAAGGTGTTCATCCACCAGGAAGCCTTTATTGAGGGAATTCTTGGTGGCAGGCAAGTGCCGTGCTGGCAAAAGAGGGATGGAGAGGCAGCCCAGCCTCAGGGGGCAGACCACCAGGCAGAACCGTTCAGGGAAGAAGGCTGTTAGAGGCGGAGGGGAGCAACCAGCCCCCCAGGAACCTGTCAACTCAGCCGAGAGGAACAGGAGGAGAATGGGTGACAATGATGTCCAGGGCCCAGCGTGTAGGATGCTGAGTCGCTCAGCAGCAGTACAGGTAGAAGCAGTGGGGTTGGGAGACTTATTTGGCAAGGGTGGTCCTCGGGCACACCCTGTGGCTGCGTTGGGCCCACAGAAAGAGGGTCACCCCAGGGGTTTCTTGCAGGCGGGGTCCTGGGTCACGGCCAGGGCTGCAGAGCCTTGCCCTCGTTCCCAGGCATACCTGTGGAGACACAGGTGGGCAGGGCTCAGACAAGGCTGGCCCTGAGGACCCCAGGGAAAGGAGGGCGGTCCCACTGCTGGGGGAAAGTCCTCCCCGTGTACGCACACAGTCCCGGCTGGCACCAGGAGGCTATCATCGGGGGTCAGGCTCAGGTGTTGTCCCCTTATTGTCACCACAGAGGAGCCCTCCTGGGAAAGAGGAGCAAGGGAATCCAATGGAGGCTGTCGGGCCTCAGCACCTGTCCAAGCATCCCTGAGTCTGCCTTGGCAAGGAGGCCCTGGGGGCCAGTGTGGGCTATGGGAGTCCAAGGCCCAGGAGCAGCCCGGTCCCCGTGCGCAGGAGGTTGTGCCACCCTCTGCCACAGGCCCCACTTGCCAGCTGCCACAGCCACACGTCCACGTCCTGTCTCAGGTCTTTGCTGCTGCCTTGTCCGTGGACGATCACCTGGTAGGAAGTCACACAGATCTTCCTGGTGCTTCGTGCCCCATGTAGGAGATGGCCTTGAACCTGGCCCCCAGTCACCAGGCCTATGTGAGGCAGGGTGGGGCCCGCAACGCAACCAGGACTTGGAGAGGAAAGCTGCCTTCATCACGACGGGGGCTGCCCACCTGCCTTCGGGATCACAGGTGCCTGCCCTTCATATGCATGTGCACATCTGGTCCCCTTACACATGTCACAACTGTTGCTGACCCGTATGAAGGCATGCCTGCCAGGGGCACACCAGGGACACACACACACATGTGTACACGGCATAGTGCAGCTCCATGTAGCGCACACACGCGTTTCCCCAAAGGGTGCCACCCCCTTCCTCTGTGAGATTCTGGCCTAAGGAGGAGGAGAAGGGAGATGGGAGGGGATGAGCAAGAGGGAGGCTGTCCCTCTCTGACCTGCGTCAGCCCAGAAGCCCACAGCTACTGTGCAGGCCGCGCTCCCGCTGGCCCAGAGTGGGACTCAGTAGAGAGTCGTGGGTGTAAACTGAAGCAGGTAGGAGCAGGGGAGTGAAGGAGGTGGAAGGCAGGGACATGAGGCCAGCTGGGTGCTGAATGACGTTGCCTGATGGGGTGGGAGGGGCTTTGTGGTGTGTGCCAGCTCTCACAGCCCTGTGAAAGCTCTCGGGGTCTGCTGGTCGGGCCTCTAAGGGTGGGTCTGTATCCAGTGAGCATCCCTTCATGGGAGTGTCGAATTCAGACTACAAGGGATGTGCCAGTGACAAACTGTAAAGCACAAGAGAACACAAAAGCACAAGAGAACACGAGCCTCCTGGCAGGTCTCCTTGCCCTCCTGATCCCGTCCCCACACACAGTACACTGATCTTTCTGAAAGACCACTCTGGCCTCCTCATCCTATTGCTTCAATGCTTGGGTGAAGCTCTGCTGTCTTCAGGATAAGTCCTTGCACCTTGCCGAGTGCAGGAGACCCACCAGGACCTGGACTCTGCCTGCCACTCTGGCCTTCTAGCAATTGTACCTGCTGCCCTACTTGCGTGCCCTGGCTCCAGCCAACCTCAGCTACTTGTACTTCCAGGCCGTCTCAAGCTTCCATGCCTTTGCTTATGCTTGTCCCTCACCTACAATGCTGTCTCCATCGCCCTTTCTTCCTTTTGCAAACTCCTATGTTCACCTTAAAAGGCATCTTACACATCACCTCCTCCAGGAAGCCTTCCCTGACTTCCCTCCCAGGCTGAGTTCCTCCTTTATCCTCCTACAGCTTCCTAAAGCTTCTCTACCAAATAAGATATCACATGATTGTGACTGTTGATTAACTTGTCGGTTTACTAAACCTTACATTCTTTGAGGCAGTGACTCTATCTTATTTTCCTACCAGAGCCTGAAACATAATAGGCACTCAATAAATGTCGAATGGAAGAGGGCTGGCTTTGTTTGAGTCTCTCTCTGGGCACCTCTCCACCCAACGCTCACCCCAAACACCTCTCTCTTCCAGCTCCCAAGGCTGTGACTAGCCAAAAGCCCAGGAATTCCTAGCAAAGGGATAATCCCAGACCGTCAGGAACCTGTCAGTGGAGGGGCAACCCCCTACTCTGAAGGCAAAAAGATCGCTTGGGACACGTGCTTCCACTCATAGTGAAGTCATCATTCTCTGAGTCAGGGAGGAAGCAGGAAGACCTACGTCCACATCCACAACCTCTGAAACTGGTGTGTGTGTTTGCACGCACGCGTGATTAGTTCCCATTTCCTGGGGCTTCTGGGTAGATGCCCGTGGTGGCCCAGGGCTGCATTACCTGGGTCTCATAGGTGTCCCCAAACAGGCTGAGGGGTGTGCCAGCCTGCAGCTCCCTGTGGTGGCCATCCAGCCAGGCCTCCAGGGACATGGGCTCCATGACGGATCGTGTGCTCAGCGGGAACGGCGGTTCCTTGAGCAGCTGGTCTGCACCCAGAGCACAGCACGGTCAGTGTCCTCTGGCCCAGCCTGCCCAGCCCCAGCGGGCCCAGTTCCCAGGGGCCCCAGCTCTCAATCACCAGAATGGGCTCTGGATCCAGCTCAAGGACCATGCAGCCATAGGGAGTGTGTGTGTGTGTGGGGGGGGGGGTACTATTTGGTGGCATTTTCTTGTACCCTGAGTACTGGGCAGAGTACTCTGGGCCAAGACTCATCCTACTCTGGGAAAGGAGGGAAAGAGGGGGAGACATGGTTCCCAGTGCCCTTACTGGGGTTTGGCTTTCCCGTTCTGTGCTGCTCAGAGCTGAAGAACCTGCAGGGACAAATGGGGAGGAGGAGGAGTGGCCAGCATTCCCAAATGAGCGGCCAGTGAGACACACACACACACAGAGATGGGGCCCACACATGATTCACTGTATATGTGTCATCCCCTCCCTCCCAGATCCTCCCCAGGGGCACTCCAGCCGGGACCCTCCCACCCAGGGAGGGGCAGACTTTCTCCCTAAATCCCAAGTGTGATGGTTTGCAGCAGGTGCTGCCGTGAAACACTGCTGGGATGGGTCTACCCTCCCCGGCCAGAGCATGGGGCCTCAGGAGAGCGAGGGGCAGGGGCAGGGGCTGGGCTGGGGGCTCACTCCTGGATGATGGGAGCCAACTGTGTGCCAAGGTCCTCGCAGTAGAACCACTTCTCAAACAGGACGTCTGTGGTGTCCCCCACGTAGTACCTGTCAGAGCAAAGCACGGGCAACCCAGCTCCCCACCTGGGCGGCCTCAGAGCAGCCTGGCTCAGGCGTGGCTCTGCTTGTGGACTGCTGGGCCCTGGCCAGCCCCGCAGGGCTGGCTGCCTGCTTCCCCCTGTTAGCGCAACCTAGTGGTCAGTGCCGGCACAGCCACTCCTGGCTCTCCCAGAAGCACAGGTGTGCCCCCAAGGTGGGAGGGCTATCATTGACTCCATCGGCACGGTGCTTCCTGGTTCCTGAAACTTGATCACTTACAAAGGGGATGTAACTCTGAGGCGCAGGGAAGCCGGGCAACTTGGGAGGAATTACACAGCCTGTGAGTGGCAGAAGCAGGATAGAGTTGAGACAGTCTGAGAAGCGTAGACAGCATCAATGACAAGCGTCTTTATTTTTCCCAAAGGGGAAGCCAAGGCTGAGTCTGAATCCAGCACCTGCAGCTAGGCTCTGCCAGGTCAAAACATGTGCAACCCTAAGGAACCAACCTGGGAAAGACGCCCCCAGATGAGGGGTCCTTCTCCCTTCAGGGTCATGGGTACCTTTGAGACTGGAGCAAAGCGCTGGGCATCTTCTCTGGAGGAAGGTCCCTATGCATGTACACATAAGCTTCTAGTAGATTCCCAAACCCCCAGCGCGACTCTGTGAGCTCCTCCTCTGGTCCGAGGAGTGCCTGGCAGACTGGGCCATGCCTCAGGCCCCAGTGTGTGCAGCACATCTGCTGACTGAACACCTAATCCCCGGGCTCAGCTCCAGGGGCCAGGCCAGCTCTGTCTGCTCTTCAACTCCTCCCCAAAAAGAGAAGTGGTCCTGCTTATGGAAGATGGTTTACACACACACACAGTGCATCCACCCTGCCTGGCATCCTAAGTCCTATCCTGGGATGGAGCAGGCCACCAGAAAGCTTCATAACTGGACGGCAGTGTCCTCTAGGAATTGCCCTCAGAGTGGCATTTTAATGTCGAGTCCTGGCTTTTATTAAAGGTCAAGAACAGCCAGACAAAATCTGTTATTGAATTTACTATAAAAATGTTATTGAGGACTCCTTCCTCTCCATCATTAAAGACTCTCCCTATAAAACCCCATGTGAAAAATTTCTTTTAGAATTTAAGGCCAAGCAACTGTCTCTACAATAAACTATTATGCAGTAGATGAGTATATAGTCATTAACATTTATTTTGAAGAAGAAGATTAGCCCTGAGCTAACATCTGCCGCCAGTCCTCCTCTTTTTGCTGAGGAAGACTGGCCCTGAGCTAAGATCTGTGCCCACCTTCCTCTACTTTATATGTGGCATGCCTACCACAGCATGGCTTGCCAAGCGGTGCCATGTCCGCACCCGGGATCTGAACTGGCGAACCCCAGGCTGCCGAAGTGGAGCCCCTAACATTGTATTTTTTGAAAAGGATTTATAGTATAAGAATTACTCATGAGTTTTTAATATTAAAAAAACAGAACTCAAATCCATACTTGCAATAAGACTGCAATGCTATAAGGCATAGATATGCACAGGAAAAAGACAAGATGCAAGTTAAAGTGTTTCGTTAGGTTTAATTGGTGGGAACGACAATTTTTTTCTCTTTGTTATTGTTTATTTTGTTTTATTGAGCTATCATATTCGTACCATAAAATTCACCCTTTTCCTGACAAATCATTTTAATTTTGTTCATTTTGCTTTCTTGTACTTTTCCAGATTTCAAGACTGAATGTGTATGACCTTGGTAATTAGAAAAAAGGGAAGCATTAAAAAATGTCCATCATAACAGAAGATGTGAGGCAGAGTATCCTGACCCCAGTAACTTGTTGGGAAATTTTAATTTTCTTAAAAATAGTTTAGCTTTTGGAAAAATCTGTGTCCCCCTGAGCCACAGGCTGCATCCTCCTTTCGGGGATGAAAATCAGGTGACTGATTGGAAGCAAATAGGGACTCAGCTACAGAACAGAGTGCTGTCTCTGCCCCGGTGTTCGTCCCCTCCCTGGTGCGGACTCACTCTCCTAACGAGACTGTCCTGGCCCCAACTTCATGTTTCTCTGCAATGCCAGCTCTGCCACTTTCTGGCAAACTCAACTTCCCTGTGTCCAATTTCTTCATCTGTAAAGCACAGATGAAAACAGTACCTACCCCAAAGGATCATGTTGAGGATGGAATGAATAAATACGCACAATGCGCTTAGCCCATCCCGGCACACAGCAAGTGTTATACAAATGTTAGTGCTGGTTGAGTGAGCTGGAGAAGGGAAACAAGCAGAGGCGTGCGCTGGCGGAGACTGAATAAGCTCTAGGGTTGGAGGCTGGGGGAGCAGGAGTGTCCCCCGCTGCCCTAGGCCAGGAACATCTGACTTTGGCTCCACCCACACCCCCCAGCAGACCTCAGTGTGGAAAGCATAGGTTCTGGTCCCAGCCAGAAGGTCTTTAGGATGAGTGGGCTCCCAAGGGCTCACAGAGAACATCCTCGCCACCCCCACCATCAAACCAACTCCACCACCTACCCTAACCCCTCCCCATCAGCCAGCAAATACAGGATTTCCATTGCCTCCAACCCTTTCAGTGGCCAGGAAGCACTTTCTTGGGTGTATCTTGGATCCGTCCCTCCACTGTTTGCCCCTGTCTCTCTGCCCCAGACCCCCAGACAAGGCTTATTTACCTGAGCCCATCTAACTCCGTTTTCAGCCGCTTCCGCTCAATCACCAGCCCCACGGTGTTGGCAAACCTCTGTGGAGAGTGGGGGACCCTGGCAGGCAAGAGGAATATCTGCAGTGGGTGGGGACAGATGCCAGGAACGCTGTAATCCTTGACGGAGACCTCAGTGCCTGCAGCGTCCTGGGCCTCCCCAGCTGACCCACAGGATCCCCTCCAGCCCACCTCTCTGCCCAGCTTCCATCCCTGGAACTGCAGGGAAGGTCGGGCTGTGTGAGGATGGGCAGCCTAGAGGAGGCAGTGCCCAAGGATGGGGCCAGGGCAGGCCGGGGGGGCAGGAGGGCAGGGAAAAGCGGGGAGGACAAGGCCTCCACCAAAGCCAGGATGAGCGGACACAGTGCATTCCTCTCTGGTGGCCCTTTGCCCCCACCCCTGGGGCCCCCTGCTCCTCACCTCTCCCTGCCGAATGATCACATCCCGGTGCTTCCCTCGCTCCAGGACTCGGAGAACCATGTCACCCTCCAACTGGTAAAACACCTGTGAACAGGACAGGAGACAAGCTCGGACCCTCCCAACTCCCTCTTCCAGGTCCTTGGCCTGAATTCTGACCAGGAAACCTGAGAAAATTCCTGGAGGTCTCAGAGTGTTTTAGCAGCTCCGTCACTCCTGCCCTGAGGCCCCAGCCTCCTCTGATACATGCTACAGACAGGAGGGCTGGGGACACACAAGGATCGCAACTTGACGCATAAGTGATGACCAAGGTACCCAGGACACAATAGTTGGTGTCTGGCTTAGGGGCAGGAGGCTGGCTGAGATGCTCACTGGAGAATCCAGTGACCCTTCAGCCAGGTAAGAGAATCACCCATTTGTTGTGTCTCAGGGGCTATGCAGGCACTTTCTTATACATGGTCAGAAGTCTTTACAACAACCTCCAAAGGTATTATTAGCCTCATTCTGCAAAAAGCAAAAAAGAAGACTGAGGCTCAGAGAGTAAAGCAACTTGTTCAAGGTCACACATTTAGTTAGTCCTAGAGCCGCAGTTTGGGCCCAAGTCTGCGTGTAGCTCTGGAGCCTGTGCTGGCTCCTCTGGCCACGGTGACGCCCTGGCATGGGGTGGGGCTGCGCCTGTCCAAATCCCTTGGGAGGTCAGTCAGTAAATGGTGGACTCGATGCTGGAAGCTGGGGTGGCCTGGGGGCTGTGAAGGATGGCAGCCCTTGCCTCCTGCTATCTCCCTAGGGTGAGGTTGGGTGGGGCCCCTACTGCGTTTTTCCTATTGCATCTTAAGTCCCTAATTAACGTGTTTACATGTTTACTGAGATCACTCCATGGAGCTGGGAGGCCAAGGAGGCAGACACATTGTTCTCTCCACCAGTCACACATTGCCTGGGTATTAAAAGCCCCAGCCAAATAATTGAAGGAGTGTTATTAATAATAATAATTATCATTATCATGTAAGGAGTTAGAGATAGAGGTTCTTGTCACAGCATCTACAGTCATGCACCACAAAACGACGTTTCAATCATGTCAGACCTGAGGGCTTTCTTGGGATGCAGGATCTTCAGTGCTGAAACCAGGGAAGTCCAGGGCAAACCAGGACAGTTGGCTACCTTACACTCTTGACTAGTAATTCCATCTCTAGGAAGGTGGCTGCAGTGAATCAGAAATGCACCAGGGCCGGCCCAGTGGCGCAACAGTTAAGTGCACATGTTCCGCTTCAGCAGCCCGGGCTTCACCTGTTCGGATCCTGGGTGCAGACATGGCAGTGCTCAGCAAGCCATGCTGTGGCAGGAGAATGGGCATGGATGTGAGCTCAGGGCCAGTCTTCCTCAGCAAAAAGAGGAGGATTGGCAGCAGTTAGCTCAGGGCTAATCTTCCTCAAAAGAAAAAAAAAAAAGAAATGCACCTGCCTCGTGGTGCCCATGAATGGCTGTTTATCATAACACATGGTAGTTAAAAGCATAGATTCCAGCTTCCAAGTGGCCATGCACCCTTGGTTAACTCAGCCTTTCTGTTCTTCCATTTCCTCATCTATAAAATGACAGTATCTACTAAGAACGTTGCTGTGAAGTCTGTCTGGGATGCTGTACATTAATGTACCCAGCACACAGTCAGCACTGAATAAACCCCTAGCAACTAATATTAGTGATAAGAGGAATAGCAAAAATAACCCTAATAATAATAATAGGGAAAATGTCACTTTTATGATGGGGTAAATATGGAACATTATGCAGCCATTAAAAATTATGTTTGTGATTATCATGTTACAGCAAGCTTCAAAACTACACCAGGAGGATTCTAATCACATAGCGACACGTGTATAAATACAAGCAGTGTTCACAGTGGTTGCCCTGAGTGGTGGGATTATGAATGAGGTATACATTTGTCTTTTCTATATTTCTCATGTTTTCTACAATAAACAATATTTACTTTTATTATTAAAAATAATGCATACATTGGGCTGGCCTGGTGGCTTAGTGGTTAGGTTCTAGTGATCTGCTTCAGCAGCCCAGGGTTCAAGGGTTCAGATCCCAGGTGTGGACCTACACACCACTCATCAAGCCATGCTGTGGCAGTGTCCCACATACAAAATAGAGGAAGACTGACACAGATGTTAGCTCAGGGGCAATCTTCCTCATCAAAAATGAATAAATAACCCATGCAAGTTATTTAAAACAAGTAAGAAAAAACTTACCAGGCAGTAATTCTGCAAACCCACCCCATCCCCTCCCCTAGCTGGGAGGAAGTCCCTGGGTGTGTGTGTTGGTGGTGGTGGCGGGGTTCCTTCCATGGTTGGGGAGAGAGGAGAGAGATTTCTAGGGAGGGGGCCACAGTCCTTAGGCCCTGAAAATAACCCGGGAGAGCTGGGGCGGGAGCAGGGTCTGGAGTGATGGTCTGGGCCAGATTCAAACCCTTTCTGGGCAGGCCATAAGGTATGAGTGGCCATCAAACAAAACCAGAGAAAGGAATGGTTTTTCTTCAGTCTTGTCTCTCTGCCCAGAGGCCTTCCCCGTGATGAGGGACAGGCCTGGCCTGGAGCAGAGGTCCAGATCCTGAACAGCAGAAAATCCCAAACAGCCACGGGCAATCCAAAAAGAATTATGCTCTGTTTGGAAGTAAATGACGTTTGGAGCCTGGGGCTAGCTAGAGGATTAACTGTACGGCTCAGGCAGATATTGAATTGAATCTGGCCTCCTCAGCCTGGAAAGGCCTGCCGGGCAGGAAAGGCCAGAGGGGGCTGGTGGTGCAGAGAACCAAGGCATGTTAGGCCCTACTCTGCACCAGCTCTGTGCACATACTCTACACACATTTAATCCTTCCACCAGGCAGGGTAAAGAGACAGGCTCCAAGAGGTGATCTGATGGGACCTGTCCAAGATCACACGCTTAGTAAGAGGCAGAGACTCCAACCCAGATCCCGCTGGCTCCCAGCCCAGGCCCCCTGGCACCTGTGCCCCACAAGGGAAGGAGTGGGGCAAGTGGAGTGTGTGTGGTGGGTGGAGCCGGGCACCGGAAGGGCTGTTGCAGAGGCCTGAGCCCAGCCAGGAGGAAAATTGGGCTCAGTGACTCCCCTTCTCTCACCAGAGAAGAGCCTGGACCCTGGGGCTAGGGCGGCTCCGACCCCCAGCCTGATGTCCCCAGGCTCCAGCTGAGTGATGACAGGTAGAGGCAGAGAGGATGCTGACCCTCAGCCTTGTGTCTTCTCAGGGCCTGAGGCTGGTACTCTTCTCTACCTCAGGGTGGTACCAAGCTGTCACTACCTCCCTCTAGCCAAATTTCTCCCAACCACCTGCGTGTCCCTCCAGAGTAGGGACATCTGCTCAGGCCAGACCTCCTCATCCGTCAGCCACCCAGCTGAGTCAGGGCTTAGCCTGGCCCCTAAGTGGACACCCCACCAACAGAGCAGCTTGGGGAGATCCTGAGGAGGGTCATGGGGCAGAGGTGGTAGGGGGCAAGAAGGGAAGGAAGGAGGGAGGGAGACAGGAGCTGTGGGCACTGAGACCAGGGCAAACAGAGTAGAAGCCTCTGGAAGACAGATGGGGCCCTGAGGCTGACTGAGGCAGGCAGTAGAGACCCTGCAACCAGCCTTGTCTCCTCTACTGCGGCCATTCCCAATCCAATCCTGTCTTCTCTCTGTCATTTTGGATTTTCCTGCTGATTTTTCCCACAGAGGAAAACGGTCTCCAGTGAGGTGGGTTGTGAGAAGCGGGCGGCCTGGAGAGGTGTGGAAGTGGCCCTGGAAGTGGGAGAGGTGAGGGGTTGGCAGCTCTGCTCTGCCCAGGCAGCTCCGTGCTGGCCGGGGGTCCTCACCCGCTGTGCCCCCCGCCCCCATATCGGGTGCTCAGTAAATATTTGTTGAGTGAGTGATTCTCCTGTGCTCCCTCCAGAGCCCAGCTGTGACTGAGATGCCAGTGATGGGGGTGGAGGCTGGTAACCAAGATGGACTCTGGACCTCGAACCCCAGCGTCAGGCTCCCCAGGATGATGGGGGGGGTGGCGCATACTGATCCTTTGCCTCCAGAGATTCTGATAGCTGGGAACCCAGCTGTGTCCCTCCTTAAGGGGGCTGATCTTTTTCTTTTACTTTTGTTTATTTACCTTGGGGTAGGTAGTGCAGAAACACAGTTCGAAAGTCAAGGTACAAAAGGGTATTCGGTGCAAATCCCACTGCCCATCAAACAGCTCCTAAGTGACTGGGGTGCCTTGTGCCTCTAGATAAGGAGGGGGCCTCCCAGCCCCCACCCTTCCTGGAGAACTTAGCTCCTGGGACCAGAGTAGAGTGTCCAGGTCCCTCTCAGCATTTGGGTCTCATTTTGGAGGCCAATCTTGCATATTTGGGTTTTGGGGGGAGGGGACCAGGACACTCCACCTGGAGCATGGATGGCCCCTGTGTCCAGGGGGCGACGCCCAACAGCTAGAGCCTCTCACACCACAGAGTCTGGGCTCTTTCCCGGGGCTCCCCAGCAGAGTTCCTTGGAGCAGGGAGCTGTCAAAGCTGTCACTGTGTGCCCACAGCTTCCAGGCAGCAGTGCTGCCCCGTGATTTCGGTTGTGCTCCTTCAACCCTCAGCCATCTGACCACCCCCAGCTCCTGTCCACAGACTCTGGCCCTTGCATGGGAAGTGTCCCCTACCCCCAGGGCTGGGTCTGGGAGGGGGCAGTCCGCAGACCTACCTCCTCACCCTCCTCGATGTGGTAGTCCTTCCTCGTGTTGGGGCCCCCGACGAACATGATTTTGAGCTGTTTCTGGTGCCTGCAATGGATGAGCAGGGAGAGGTCCTGAACCAGCTGGTGGGAGAGGACAGGAGGGGTGCAGGGCCTGTGGGGGGGCCGGAGGGAGCCTGGGTACACCTGGGAGAGGTAACAGGGCTGTTTCTGCATCACTGTCCACTGTCCCTGCCAGTCTCTGACGTGGACCCCCTCCAGTCTCATCCCAGTGTGCCTGTGTACATCCAAGAATCTGTGTGTCTATGTGTCTGTCTGCAACTGTGTGCACGCCTGTGTCTTTCTGTTTCTGTGTCTCGGTGTATTTGTGTGTGTGTGCATGTGTCCCCCACATCATCTGACCCAGGAGGGGGAACAGCGTGGTGGTGGATCTATCTCTTCATCAGCTGGGATTCCTGCGCTGTGCTCAAGATCTCCAAATACAGGAGAGCAAACTGGAGGCCCGACCTCCTGGGGCTGGGGGCAGTGCAGGGGTAAAATGACCTTTCTCTCCCCCACCCCCTAGAGCTGTCTGATTATGAGGCTCTCCGTGCCCCCAAAACTGCTGGGCTTAAAGCTGTGAGGACTTGGGGAAGGAAGTGGAGGTGCAGAGCCCCAAGACTGCCAGCACTGGTGTCCTGGTGGTGTGTGAGGGGTCCTGGGGAGCGGTGGTGAGAAGGCTGGATCTGGATGGGGGACCAGGCCACCCAAGGCCTCAAGAGCTCAGCCAAGCAGTTTGGTCTTGGCCTGAGGAGAGCCAGGGAGCCTCGGAATTTTTTTTTTCTTTAAATCAACTTTACTAAGATATAATTTAGGTACATACAGAAAGTTCTTGAATGAGCCCACTCAAGAACTATTTCAACCCATCAGTCAAAATGCGTAAGCCAGACCACGTCCTTCCTCTGCTCAAAACCCTCCCGCAGCTTCATATGTCCCCCCTCCCAACTCCAAATCCATATATTGAAGTCCTAACCCCCCTGTACCTCGGAATGTGACCTCTTTTGGAAATAGGGTCATTGCAGATGTAATCAGTTAAGCTATGCTGAGGTCATACTGGCGTAGGGTGGCCCCTAGTCCAGTACAACCCGTGTCCTTATGGAACGGGGAGACTCAGACACAGACACACTCACAGGGAGAATGCCCCGTGAGGGTGAGGCAGAGACGGAGGTGACGCAGCAGACGCCAAGGAATGCAGAGATTGCCACCAAACCCGCAGGAGCTGGGAGAGGCCAGAAGCAGACTCTGGCTCACAGCCCTCACAGCCAAAGGGGGAAAAGTCACAGCCCTCCTTTGCCCTGTGGCTGCCATGTCTGCCTGCCTGCTCCCACCTCCTGCTGGCTTCTCTTTGCTGCCTCCTCCCACTGCAAGGTCAGCCCCCTGAGGAAGGGACTTCGGTCAAGCGGTTTCCTGCTGTATCTCCAGCGTCCCGAACAGTGCCTGGGATGGAGCAGGTGCTCAGTGGCCATGTACTGAATGAACAAAGGGAGGGTTTGCATTTTGTGATTGTTAATATCGGGGCAGCAGTGGAGGGCTGGGTGGGGGGCTGCCTGGGGAGGGCCCACGCGGGGCTGGGAGCCTGAAACGGGCTGGGAGGCAGAAGCAGCCCGTTACTGCCCAGGCTGAAGGTGACAAGGGTAGAACCAGAGCAGTACTATTATAGGGCTGGAGAAGAGCAGAAGATGGATCTGAAACACCGTTAGGAGAGAAACTGGAGGACTGAGAATGAGACTGTGGCCGGGCATGAAGTGGAGGAAAGAGCTGAAGGCGACAACAGTGGTAGAAGAGACGAGGCTTTTGGGGGAGATATTGACTGTTAACCGTGGCGGTATTGCACAGTGACCAAGAGTGTGGACTTTGGAGTCAAACTCTTCTGTGGGCTTGAGTCTGGACCCTGTCCTGCACTAGCTCTGTGACATTCGGAAAGTTACTTATTAAAATCTCATGGGGCTACTGTGAGAACTAAACGAGATGAGGTAAAAACACTTGGTACGGTGTCTGGCTTGTCAAAGTGTTAGTGATTGTAGCTGTGTGGTTTGAGGGGCCACCCTGTTGGAGATGTTCTGTGGACACAGCAAACATGAGACTGTGAGCCTGGAGCTGGGGAGCACACCAGGCTAGGCCACAGAGCTGAGTGAAGGGGAGTGGGGTGAAGGGTCCACAGGGGAGGGCCCGAGAGGTCTGCTGGGTAAGACTGTGGCTGGACGGTGATCAGCCCTGTTGGGTGCTGTGGGCAGAGGTGGCTAGGGAGGGCCTGGTGGGAGTGTGTGTGTGCTGCCCGCAAAGAGGAGACCTGGGAAGAGCAAATATATCAAGATCCTCCTACAGGAGTGGATCCCCTGACTTCATCTCTGCCTGTGGCTTCCAGGACAGAGTGGGGTGTATGATTGGGCTGTCCCCAGACCTGGGCTCTGCTGTAATTCTAGAGAATTGAAAACCTCCCTCCCCAAACTGAGAGCCACTGGGGGTTGGAGAGCTGTTTCTCAGCCCTGGGGGTCAGGGCCGGGACCTGCCACCTGCATCTCTCCTAGCCTTAGAGTCACCCAACCATCCTCAGAAGGCAAAGTCACAATCTGCACGCAGAGTAACCAGAAAGAGGAACCAGAGGAGGGTAGGGGAACCCGGAACAGCCAGCCCTCACCCTCCCCTGAAGGCACCGTGAGGATGACAGTCCCCTTTCTGCAGGCTTCTGAGGGTGAGATGAGGGGTGCAGATGGAGGAGGAGGTGAGGACAGAGGGCAGGAGCACCGGGGCGTGCCTGGGACTCACAGGAGCTTGTTGCAGACCGGGGGCAGGAAGGAGGCCCGGTTCTCCTCCACCCAAGTTTTCACTCTCACCAGACGCTCCATGGCCGCCCGGGGAGCCGCGCTCTGGAGCGTGTGCCTAGGACCGTCGGAGGGGCGCGGCTCCGCCCAGCCGCCTATGGGCCGCCTCATTAATCAGCATCCCGGGGGTCAAAGGGCGGGGCAACTCCCCCTTCCCCCAGGATACCTCTGTGGCTGGGGCAGGGGTCTAGTGCTGTGGCCCCTCTCGGACTTTGGTCTGAAGCTCGCCTGCCCTCCGCGCCGCCCCTGGCCTGCCCTTGCCAAGCCCTGCAGCCTCCGCGCGGGGGTGGAGTAGGGGGTGTGGGAGATGGAGGTGGGGGAGGTGGGGGAGGTGGGGGAGGTGGGGGGGATAGGGGGACACCGCCACGCGCCTCCCCTGCGTCCCTGCAGGCACCGGCTTGGCCTGGGCCGCACATCCTGGGCTCCCCGCACACCCGCGCGGGGCTGGGAGCCTGATACAGGCAGAAGACATACGATCTAGAACCTTCCTGGTCCCTTGTCCCCAGACTTTCCTCTTGGGCCCCAGGGAGGCCGAAAGAAATACTGTAATGGGGAGGAGGCGGGTTTGGAAATCCGAGCGCCTTATACAGGGGCGCTAGCACTGGATTGAAGCCTCACTTTCTCATCTGGAAAATGGGAATGCCTACACAGCCCTCTCCGGGTTGCACAGCGGCCACCACAGGCCCAACATCATGTTAGTTTCTTGTCTCTCGCGAGGACGGAGGTCAGGCCAGAGTCCCCAGATTTACTTAGTGCCGCTCGCTGGGCGCTGCCTTTGGCTGGGGGAGGGAAGCCGTCCGGGAAAGGATGGGAGGAGCGCCTGCGGGCGCGATGCTCTCGAGCCCCCGGCGCACGATAGGGACCCGCAGGACCCGGGCTGGAGGGCGCTGTCTCCTCCGCTACGTTCGCCCGAGGAGGTAGAGCACGTCAAGAGCCCGGCACTGTTCTGAGCACACTCCAAGTCTTAGGGACATGCTCAAGTCACGTGACAATCATATGCGGAGTTTTACAGATGAAGAATTGGACACTCGGTGTCCTAGCCCTCAGGAATCTCGGGGTCTGGGGGTGGGGAGGGCGGGCAAACCTGTGCTAATATTACAGCCCGGTGTGGCAGGCTCTCACCCAGTCATCCTCAGGGGCGCTGGGGAGACTTGGTACCTCTGTGTGTGGGTGGGGATGCGGAGGAGGGGCAAGGACAATTGGACACCTGCTTTTCTCTTTCTTTCTTCCGGACTCAGAATTCTTAGGAAAATTGGGGGTGTGTGTTGGAGGAGGGTGGAGTGGGGAGGTGGAAGGTGGGGGAGAAGGAAAATAGCTCAGGCTCTGACACCAGAATCCAGACAGGGTATAGGGTGTAAGAAAGTCAGAACTCTCCCTTGCGGCTCCTGCCTCCCGGCCGTCTTGCCCCCTCCCTGCTGCCTAGAGTGGGCTGGTTTTCTCAGCACCTTCAGACACAGAGACTCCCCTATGCAAATCAAAACCCAGTCAGAAAGGAAAAAAAATTCCCACCCACCTCCGCTGGAACCCTCATGTTCCTTCTCCACCTCCACCCCCTTTTTTTTCCCTTTCTCCCTCCTTTTTCTTTTTAGTTATTTATGTAGAACTTGTTTGCTGAGCATTTCTTTCTAGAATATTGTTTGGCACCAAAATAACTCAAACCATATTCTTTATCTTTCTCATCTACAAGTAATCAGAGGAGATGTAAACAGTGACACATAAACACCAAGGATCTATGATGTGTTAGGTTTGCTTTGGATGTTTGTTAAACGGATGGATGGATGACTGGGTGGGTGGATTAGGCATGAATGAATTCACACCAATAGGAAAAAAATGATTTCATCCTAACAGATGTTCTGTTACTACTAAAAAGGAAACAATGATAGTTACCTTGTATTTTAATCTATATAGTCAACATGAATAATTGAGGCCACAAGTAGAATGTTTGGGATCTGAATTATCCAGATGAATCCTAAACACAGGCTAAATAATCTGTTCTCTCTGGTTTGTGCTGTGTGGAGAAAACACCATGTCTATTCCATTGGTAAGCTGCCTGCCTAGCTTGGATGTTGGGCACCATTTGACTCCAATGTTCAGAAAACTGACAGTTCCCATTTTCTCTGGGTGGTCTGGCATCATGTAGTCACAGCCATCCAGAATCCTTCTGGGTATTGACCTGTGGGCTCCTTCTAGATTTTGGATCTTACCTGCTCGAAGTAGCCACCCTTCCCCACTGTACACAGGAGCTGATTTGCACTGCGGAATCAGAAGCAAACAGCATCTGCCTGGGATCAGAGCTCATCAGAGCCTGTCCCACTTGCTGGGGCATTGCTCTGGCTCCCCTGCATGGTGTGTGGCCGCCCAGGCCACTGAGTCCAGTAGATGCTCCTAAGCTTTGCTGAACCTGGCTGGTGATAACTGTCACATCCCTTTAGGCTCTCAATGGACAGAACTAGTTGCTCCGGCCAATCCGTTTTCCAGCCCACCTTGGCCTCTCTCTGCCTCTCCCACTTTCCCACCTTTTCACATAATTCAGTAAATACTTAAGAATAAATAGCTTTATGTGAATAAAAGGGCTAGATCATGATCTGTATTGGTTATTTGGAAATCTGGGTTCTGGGCCTGCTATCTTTTTAACTGGAGTTATTTACAAGTCTGTTTTAAAATTTCTAAATACATAGTTGATTTATTTTTTGTTTTTTCGGTTTTTTTAGGCCATCATTTGTTTTTCACTTCTAATTTTATTGCATTGTGGTGAGTGAAGATGGTCTGTGTATTATTTTGGGGTGGGAGGATGTGTTAAGATTTCCTTCACAGTTGAGCCTATGGTCATTTTTTGTGAATGTGTATTCTCCGCTGAGAATACATTTCTAAATGTTTCTATTAGATCAACCTGTTAGGTTACCCTAATAATCATTATCCTTATTTTTTTAATTGCTTAATATTTTAGTTTCTGAGAGAAGCATGTTAAAGTCTCCCATTGTAATTTTTGGTCAGTTTCTCCTTATGCTTTGAGCAGATTTTGCTTTACATATTTGAGTCTATGTTGTTAGATGTAAAAAGGCTCATGACTATTTTATTTTCTTGTTGTAGTGTTTCTTTTATCAATATGAAATACTTCCTCTTAGTTTCTTGTCACCTTTGTCTGATACTGATATTGCTATACCTGCTTTTGTGTGTTTGTGTATTTTCCAGGCATGGTAAGTTGATTGAAAAGATGCCAGAATAACTCCTTCCCTTCTCGAAACCATACCTCTTGCAATGTGACTTTGCCATTCTTCCCATCTAAGGTGGAGTCTGTTTCCCCACGTTTGATTCATGGTTGCCATTGTGACCTGCTTTGAATATAGAAGGCCGCAGAACTGATGCTTTGGGACATCTGAGTGGAGTCCTCGCTAGGTCTCGCAGCAGCTGCGCTCATCACCTGAATGCCACTGCCACCACACGCAGAAGCCTGGGCTGGCCTCCTTGAGGGTGAGAGGCTGAGTGGAGAGTGGGGTTGGCCAACAGGCAGCCCCATCTGTGTGACACCATTTTCGACCCTCCAGCCTGACTTGAGCTGCTGGATGATGGCAGCTGCATGAGTGATCCCAGAGGAGACCAGCAGAGGACCTGCCTAGCTGAGCACAGGTCAAATTACTGACCCACAGAGCAAATAAAATGGTCGTTATTTCAAGTCATTAAATTTTGGGGGTGGTGGTTAGACTGCAGTAGATAACTGAGACACCAAGTTATTTGTGTCGTTTTCTGTCATTTTCTTTTAGGTATACTGCTCATGAATAGCACATAGCAGGAGTTTAAAAATATAGAATCCGAGAGCCTCCATTACTTAACAGGTGGATTCAACTCTTTCATATTTGTGTGATTATTGGTATGTTTGTACTTACTCCTGACATCTTGTTTTGGGTTTTCTAATTGCCATGCTGTCTTTGTTTCCCATTGCTGCTCTTACAAATTATTACAAACTTAATGTCTTAAAATGACACACCTTTATTCTCTTATAGTTCTAGAGGTCAGAAGTCTGAATGGGTCTTACGGGCTAAATTCAACTATTGTCAGAGCTGCATTTTTTCTGGGGCTCTAGGAGAGAACCTATATCCTTGCCCTTCCCAGCTTCTAGAAGTCACCTGCATTCCTTGGCTCAGGGCCCCTTCCTCCATTGCTGAAGAGCATCACTCCCACCTCTGCTCTCCTCTCTCTGTGACTCTCCTGCCTCCCTCTTTTCCTCATAAAAGCCTTTGTGAGAACATTGGACCCACTCAGATAATCCAGGATAATCTCTCCATCTCAAACTCCTTAATGTAATCACATCTGCAAAAGTCCTTTTCATCATGTAAGGTGACAAACTGTCAGATTCTGGGGATTAGCACATGGGGGTCTTTGGTAGGGGGAGTGGATGGGAGAGTGGGACACTGTCTACCACATACGCCTTCTTGTTTTTTCTTTTGTTTCTCTTTCTCTCTTTCCTAGTTTATCACGATGCTCATGGCTACAAGTAACAGAGACCCCAGTTAAACAGTGGCTTAGCCAAGAGAAAGTTAAAGTTAAAAGGTCATGTAACTGTATACCCAGAGGGAGAATGAGCCTGTGTCCCAGTAGTGTCATCATGGACCCTGGTTCTTTCCATCCTTCAGATCTGCCATCTGCAGCATCAGCTTCACCTCAAGGCTGGTTCCCTGAGGGATCAAGGCATGTATACTGCCCACAGCTTTTCCTTTAGACCAGAGGTTCTCAAACTTGCCACCATTGACGTTTTGGGCTGGATAATTGTTGTGGGGGGGCTGTCCTTTGCATTGTAGGATGTTTAGCATATCCATGGCTTCTCTCCACTAGATGCCGGTAGCTTTCCCTCAGCTGGGACAACCAAAAGTGTCTCCAGACATTGCTAAATGTCCCTAGGGGGCAAAAGTACCCCCAGGTGAGAACCAGGTGTGTTTCCTGGCAATATGAGGCTCACATGCCCACACCCAAAACAATTACTGGGGCAAAGGGAGTGGGATACTCTGATTGATTTAGTCAAATTAAGATTTGTACCTGAAGCCAGAGATGGAGTCGGCTTTCCCAAGGTCAGTGGCCATGAGTGGGGGCTGGGATACTCACAGGAAACTCTGGCTCCTGCCTGGAGCTGGGAAACGATGCTTGGGAGGTAGTCAACCATGCCCACTACACCTGGCTTTTGATTAAGTTTTCTTTGATCCATTTCCCCTTCTACATTCTATTCCTATGTGTCTAGTGGTTATTCTTTAAATACATACATATTTAAACTTGTAGATTTCTAATAATGTGTATAGTTAATCAGCATCGATATCCACCCCTAGAACAAGGCAAGAACAAAGGAATTTGGGCAAGCTTTAATTTCCTTCTGGAATTCCCTATTGACAACTTCTGTGTTGATATTTTTTAGATTATTATTTTAAAATTTTATACAGGCAATACTTAGATGTCTTAATACGTTTTCCTAATGTATTAACTTGCTATTGCTTCTTGTATTCCATACTTTTTTCTGGAATCATTCGTGTATTCGTGTATATGTGTGTGTGTCTATCTTTCGTCAGATCTGGAAAATTCTTGACTTTAAAAAAAAAAATTGTGGGGCCAGCCCGGTGGCACAGTGGTTAAGTGCGCACGTTCCGCTTCTTGGTGGCCCGGGGTTCGCCAGTTCGAATCTCGGGTGCGGACATGGCACTGCTTGGCACACCATGCTGTGGTAGGTGTCCCACATATAAAGTAGAGGAAGATGGGCACGGATGTTAGCTCAGGGCCAGGCTTCCTCAGCAAAAAGAGAGGGACTGGCAGTAGTTAGCTCAGGGCTAATCTTCCTCAAAAAGAAAAAAAGTTGTTTCTCATCTATTCTCTCTATTATCAACTTCCAGAATTTTTTTCAATGAATGTTACAATTTTTTGATCTTCTCTGCATGTCATTTAACTTTCTTATCCCCCATCTTCCTTTGTTCTGCATTCTGGGAATATTCTTCTGCCTGGTCTTCCATTTTACTCTTTTTCTGTTTAGTTGATGTATTCTACTATTCAGCTCATCTACTGAGTTTTAAATTTCAATGGTTTCATATTTTTATTTACAAAGTGTTTAATTGGTTCCCTTCTACAACTGGCTTTCTTCATTTCATGGATGTGATACACTCCCTTATTTCTTCAAGGAAACTGTTTTAAAATGTAAACTGTTTATCAGGGAAGGTAATATTAGCTGATGTAACAGGAAAAAAACCCCACCCCACTCCAAACTCAGTGGTTTAATACAATGGAAGTTCACTTCTCATTTTTACAAAGTGCAAATTTAGGGACATGATTTCACAGAACTTGACACAGGATCTTGTTTCCCTCATTATGTAACTTCCAGTATCATGCTGGGCATTGAAATCCAGCTGGCAGAAAGAGGAAAAGAGAGAGTGGAGGCCAGACCTAGCTAAAAGTGGTGTGCACACTTCTGTTCACATTCCACTGGCTGAAACTCAGTCAGTCGTCTCACCTAACCTCAAGGGAGTCTGGGAAAGGTTCTAGCTTGTCTCTCTTTCATGATACTGACTTTTCTCAAATGTTTAGTGATCCTTGTGCAAGTCATTTTTATGGCTGACATTCTCCGTTAGACCATTGGCTGTCTCTGTTTGCACAGCCCACTGGGGGGAAGAGGCAAGAATCTCACTGGGTGCTATTGAGAGCAGGGGAGAGGCAAGATCTGCCACCAGGTAAGGCATCTCAGCAGCTGGTCTTCTGGGCTTAGGCACTCCCACTTTCTCCTGGGGTATCCCAGCCACCTCAGGTACTGCGCTGTCTCTCTGTTCTAAACTCTCTCATCCATTGCTCTCTCCCACCTAGAAAACACCTCCCATCACAGACTATGACAGGGGTGCGTGGGAGTCACTATGCTGCTTGCTCCTGCTTCAGTGTCCCAACAAATTACCCTAGCAGTGGCCCCTGGATTTCCTCCCACATCTTCATCCCTCTTGGGTCTGAATCATCCATATGGCTGCTCCCAGTAGCCTGAGAGAATCTCCTCTTGGCTCCCCTACGCACCATGGGCTGAGGTTTCCTTCTTCAGTCTAATTTTGCCCTCTTTTAGTCATTCCTTGCAGGTTCAGTTTCAAGTGTATTGAGAGGTCCTTTTCCGGTGTTTTAGTATATTTACTGTATTTATTTATTTTATATTTATATCTTTCATTTGCTAGATTTGGTGTTTAACATTTCGAAAAACTGCTCGACTGTTTCCCAAAGTGGCTGCACCATTTTACATTCCCATGAACAGCGTGTGAGGGTTCTGCTTTCTCCGCAGCCTCACCAGCATTTGCTCTTGTCTCCCTTTTTGGGCCCCAGCACTCTTAGACTCTCAATCCCATACTCCCTTCTCCGGGAACTCAGTGGAAACTGTTGAGAAACTGTCGCCATTTGGACCTGCCGCTACTGACCACTGCTTCCCTTCGCCAGTGCCCCCTTCAAGTAATCAGCGAGAAACAATTTCTGCCCGGGATCCGAGTGCGGTGTGAGGTCTGAGGAGCCTAACTAATTGCAACAACAGCAATAACACCCTCTCTGGTTACCACTTACTGAATGATTCTGTGGCCCACTCTGCTAATCGCCACACGCTTTCTTATTTAATCTCCATTTACAGATTAGCAAACAGAAACTAAAGCTCAGAGTATTAACTGGCGCCCCCAAGGGTCTAGAGCTGGTAAGTAGTGGCACCAGAATATCAACACCTTGTGCACGACTGGCATCAAGGCCTGTGCTTTTCCCACTAAGTTTTTCTTCTTAAAGAATTCTGCCCCCGTTGAGTCCAGTGGGGTTGCAGTGTATGGCGGTGTTGGGGGCTAGGGACTGGTCCTAAAGTTAGTAAGGCAAAAGTTGCATATAGTTCAAGTCAAATTAGAAAATTCTTTATTTCACTTATAAAGCAACAATTCTTAGACATGAAAGCTTGGGAACCGCTGAGCTAGAACTTGAACAGGTATTTGTACACCCACGTTCACAGCAGCACTATTCATAAGAGCCAAAAGACATAAGCAACCTAAGTGTCCACTGACTGATGAATGAACAAAATGTGGTATGTACATACAATGGAATATCATTCAACCTTAAAAAGGAACGAGATTTTGACACATGCTATAACACGGATAAACCTTGAAAACTTTATGCTAACTTAAATAAGCCAGACACAAGAGGACAAATATTGTATGAGTCCACTTATATGAGGCAGCTAGAATAGTCAAATCTGTAGAGACAGAAAGTAGAATAGTGGTTATCTGGGTCTGGGGGAGGGGGTTGGGAGTTAGTGTTTAATGGGTACAGATTTTCAGTTTGGGGTGATGAAAAAGTTCTAGAGATGGGTAGCAGTGATGGTTGCACAATAATGTAAATGTACCTAATGCCACTGAATTGTACACTTAAAATGGTTAAAGTAGTAAATTTTATTTTATGTATATTTTACCACAATAAAAAACACTTTAAAAAAACTATACACCAACCTACCTTATGACCAGCAATTCCACTCCTGTATTTACTGTAAATAAAAACAAAAACACTTGTGCAAGAATGCTCTTAGCAGCTTTATTTATAATAGCTCCAAACAAGAAATAATCCAAGATGTCCATTAATAGGAGAATGACTAAATCAACTGTGGTGTGTCCATGCAAAGGAATATTATTGAAGCCACTCAGTCAGTTGTTGGCTGAACAGAGACATGATCGAAGGTGACCTGTCTTACTCACACTAAAATTTTGACCCAAAGAACGCCCTGACTGTCACTGAAACCCGAGTTCCATGGCTGCCTCTGTTAAGACTCTTCCTTCCTCCTCTTAAAGGGAGACCCCATCATTTTCCGTGCTTCGTCTCTAAGACCTGCCATCCTGTACCTGGTCCAGCAGGTTCAGGTTCAACACTTGCCTTAAGAGACACAGGAACTACCCCACCTTCTCAGCGGGAGGGCTTCGGGCATTCAGGTGCCCACCACACCTGGGTGCCGGTTTTCACCTCTCCCTCCCGGTCCTAGTTCTGTCCGGTCTTTCCCAGGTTTCAAGTTAAGGCCCTTTGGCCACCATCATGCAAGTGAGCCTGACTAGTGCCTCTCTTGAGGGTAACCCATGAGAGGCACAGTCTAAATGCCAGGCATTCTCCAGGGTCTCCTTCTCCAGTGGCAAATTGAGCACTCGACTCTGTATAGAGTGGCGGGCATGGAGAACTCCCAGCTCTACCGCTTACTTAGGTAACCTCAGCTCTGCCACAGTTCGCTCACCTGTAAAAGGAAATAATAATGCTACTTACTTCATAGGGTGGACACGAGGATTCAATTAGTTAGTAGGACGTAAAGTTCCTAGAACAGTGCCCGGCATACGGTAAGCACTGTCTAAGTGTGTTATTTTTACCCACCTACCACCATGTTCTCCATATTCTTTGAAAGATTTGGCTCTCAAATGACAAGTAAAAGAAATAATTAATGCATCCTGTATCAGCCAGGATCCAGTCAGGAGGCAGAAACCACACCAGTAATTTGAACAGGGAAAATTCAGTATAAAGAACTAGAAACTAGTAAACGGGCTTAACTACTAAGAAGGGTAAATGGAACGCTAACGAATACAGGAATAACGGAAAAAGGGAGCAGCACTACCTCCAGAGATGACACAGAAAACCCACGGAAGGAATAAACTTGGAAAAGGCCCTCCTTCCCCGCCCAAGCTGAGACTCAGAACTCCTCAGTGAGGGCGTGGTGGTGGCCCACCGGATGGCCAAGAAGTTTGCTGAGGGGCTGCAGGCTGGGGTTGGCAAGCAGAGAACTGTGCTGGGTGATGGCGAAATCTCACAGGGAAGCCGCCCACTGGCAGCTGTGCTAGAGGCGCCCAAAGAGAAGCCTCTTCAGAGTTCCTCTAGCACCTTCCACCGACAAGGCCTAATCGTTGGCACTAGCCGACGGGATCACAGAGCAGGGCAAAGAAGGCTGTATTTGGAGCAGAGAAGCACTCAATTAATAACTGGCACACACTCCATCCATGTTCTCATAATTAAAAAAGATTTAATGGGGAATCTGTCCTGTTTCTGTTTTATGTATTTATAGCAGTACAAAGGGGGCGATGATTAGGGTGGCCATGTGTTCCTGGCTGTCTGTGACAGTCACAAGTTAGGCTCATGGATGCAGTATTATTAACCATACCCCTATCACCCTCAGAAATGTTCAGATTTGGAGGATGAATTACGTGATCACGCTAGCTCTTGACGTTTCATTTTCTATCAAACTTCTCCCACTGATGGTAGCTAGAAATACAGTATATACACACGCACCGATCTGCCTGAAGGCAACAAAGAGCTCCCCGGACAGTCCAGGTGCTGAGCGGCCAAGATTCCAGGGAGAGAGACATGCATGGCGGTGAGGCGGACCCGCTGAGCTCCTCCCCTCCTTGAGGCGCCGGCTGGTTTATAAGTGGAAGAAACTGAGAGGCTGAAAAACTGAGCAGAAAGTAGTAGTTTTCAAGGGTAACATATGATAAAAAAAAAAAAAAAAAAAGAGTATGTCTCTGTCTAAAAGAGGTCTTTTAATAAGTATCAAATGAAAAGTCTAAGTGATATGAAAGCATGGTGTCATAGTTAAAATGGCAGCATTTTTTCTTTCTTAAGGGTACAGAAAGTAACAGTACATTTTACGGCTTCAGGCATCTTAGATTTGATGAAATATGGTATATTCGTTCACATGTGTGAGTGTCTCTATAGGAGAGATTCCTAGAAAGGGAAATGCTGGGTCAAAGGATATATGCATTTGATAGATTCTGCTAAACTGCCTTAAAAACAAAACAAAAATGAACAGTGTTCATTTCCCCACACATCTTACCGACGTTGGATGTTACCGATTTTTAACATTTTTTCACATCTGATAGGCTCTCGCCATGTCTTCATTTCAGCTTCAGTCGAGAGTGAAGGGACCCGTGCTTCCCAGAGTTATTATCATGCTCTCCTCTCAGGTGTAATTGGTTCAAATCTGCATCACACTTCCCTAGAACTTGGGCCTTGGGACCCACACGTCTTTCTCCTCCTAAGGGAAAATAAAGGGTCATTTCCCCACATGGGGCTGGCGAGGATCGTGGTTTATTAGGGTAGGAAGGGATCTTAGACGCTGCTTAATCCCAGGGGTTTTGAGAGGCGTTCAAGATGGTCTGAACTGCTACAGGTGGCAGTGACATCTTTTAGACTTCTATTTAGAAAAATAATAATTAAGATAATTCTTCAGACAACCTCTTGCCCATTAAAATGGGATCACTCTGGGAGCGTCTGACTGCATGTTGACCAGCATCTGCCGCAGTCCCTGAAAGTGGGGGGGGGGGGGGGGGAGCGGGGTGTGTGTGTGTGTGTGTGTGTGCGCGCGCCCGTCTGTGACTCAGCTGCTCAGGTGGTTCCTATGTGGGTTTTGACTGCTCTATAGCAACATTTTTTAGCCATATACTGCTTAATATGTACCCATAATGGAATGCTGGCTAGAGATAGAAAATATAAAATGTTTGCTGAAATAAAGTAAAGGAAGACCATAAAATGAAAATTCTACAAATTTGACTCAAGATGATCAGTCACTAGATGTGCAAATTGCATTCAGCTAATCAAAATGTTCATCTGGCTCACCCTGATGTCTCTTGTATGTCAGAAACCAAAGCTAAAAAGACGAAATACAGTGACCATTATATCCAATGCAGCCTTTCATTAATAAGACTAGAGACCAGCCATTCCCACTTGGTGTTATTTGCAGAACGGTGCCTTCATATAGCAGCCTGAACTCTGTTTTATCATTTAGACACAAGAACATGAGAGTAATAAAAATAAACTGGTTTTTTTTCAAAGTGCAAAAATTCCAAACATTCACTTAGGAAAGCAGTTTTTGTCTATTTTTGATGCTACAATGAATCATTAAATTTCATACATTTTAATATACATTTGTCCCAATACCAAATATGATATATGTTGTTTTAAAAGTTATTTAACAAAGCATGCTTTTCCTCTACACAATTAATTTAAATTAAACATTTTGCATTACATGGTAAATGGAAAAAGGTTGAGGCTAGTCTTTTTATATTATGGGTATTACTCAAGATTGTTTTAAAATTATACATGTATCTAAAGTTTTTTATTTTAAAAATCACTTCTGTATTACAGATCGCACAAATTATTAAGTGATTAAATAATCTCAAGGTGTTGGCAAGAGTGTACATGGTGAAAGGAGCTCTCCAGTTGAGATAGGCTAGAAAGCTCTTATCTGGTCTAGATCCCTCAATTTATAAATGAGGCCACTGAGGCCCAGAGAGGGTAAGAGACTTACTTAAGGTCACACAGCCAGGGAGGGCCACAGCTCAGACTCTTAATTCACTGCTCTTTAGAGTCAGTCTATATGAAGTTGTGATTTGAAGGTCTCAGGAGACTTCTCCTTGGCTGGAACATCTCTCTGGTGGCAGAGGTTCTGACATGGCCCCCCTCCACCTTGAGCATTGCTCGCACTAGGTTCCTCCTTTAGAGCCCCAATTTCCTTGAGGACTAAGCTATTTTAGTTCCCAAAGGCTTCATGAGGTGCTGCCTTCCCCTGCCATGAAACCAGGGATCAGTCAATATCTGCTGAATTAATAAAGGAGTAGATCCATGAATGCGGGGAGTGTGAAAGGAAGCTGGACCACCAGGGGCCAACTTTGCTGCTCACAGTTCACCAGGTGGGTTCTACCTGAGGGGCTCAGGAGGGAGGAAGAGCAGATTCTGCAAATGCTACTGGGAGTGAGAACACACTGTGTATGGGTCCACAACTTACTTTCTTGTTTATCAGGAAATTAACTCCTTTCAATTTAGGGGGGAAAACAATGCATTTACCTTTACAGGTAAAGGTTCCAACTTTTGGGAGGGACTTATTTCAAAGGCTCACTCTCTGCTGCCCTTGATTTACCCTGGACTCACCCACGCATGTTCCAAGGAGCCCCAGTGCTAGCACGGTTGTAAACAGCGCTGCATCCACCACCTGGCTGGTGGTGCCTGATGGGATCTTGCAGGAGTGTTGACCATCCTCTTTCTGAACTCTTGCTCTGGATGTGTGTCTCTCATAGTTTACAAAATCATCCGGAAAATCGCACAGACCTCCTTTTGCTGGGTGGATAACCCCAATCTGTATGTGGCACTGAGTTTCCTAAAAACACCACCCTCAGGAGGCCCCTGCCTTACACAGAACCTGTCGCTGGCTCCTCATGGTCCGCCTCATCACTCTAATCTTTTCTGCTCAAATTTCAAGGCTTTTTGCAATGCTACTGCCGGTCACCCTAACACAACCTGTTACTGTGGACAAGTGCCCATCGGATAGGTGACTACCTACATAATCTTTATTCTGCACCCATCGCTTGCTCATGCCAGTTCCCCTAATCTATTACCAGTGTTCTGTTATTTGCTCTTCTGGCTCTCCCAGGAAAGCAGAGGTCACCAAACAGGGTGACCAACATGCCAACAGAGGCCCCTGAGACAACCGAGTGAGGCAACCCTGGAGGAAGAGACCGAGGGGGCCGCGGGCACTGTGTGGAGGTGGCCGCAGCTACCCTCCCAGGGGATGCAGTCTCCGGGGAGAGTTATCAGTTAGGTACAGGGAGTACAGTGCCTAGAGCCTGCAAAAATGTTTACATTTTAAACCCTTTTCAAATCAGGAGAAAAAATGAATATAGTAATAATGAATGTAACAATAAATCCAGCCTGGATTATATCTGTCTTTATTTGGCAGTAGTAAAATATAACGAAAACGATTTTTTTTTTTTTAAATGGAGGAAGGTGCCCACGAAAACAAAGTGCCTAGAGCACAGGACAGTCATGATTCGGCCCCGGGTACCGTGTTTATATTTTCTGGTTTATAAAAAAAGAGATGGATATCCAGATACTTGTATGAGACCTCTTGATTTTAAATACTAGGAACTAGTTTTAAAATTAAAACAAACATGATGTGGCCCAACAAAACGCGCAGGGGCTTAGCCTGCAACCTTCCCAAGGGCCGGGCGATCGAGACGTCCCCGGAATGCCCGGGGCTTGGCGCGGTTTTGAGGACACCCCTCCCGCCTGGAGCGCTCCGGGCACCCCGCTCACGACGGAAGAAGGGCCGCGGAAAAACGGGGGTACGCAACGCTCTGCTGCTGAAACCCCCGCCCTGTCCGGTCGTGGAGCTCGGTCGCCGCCCTCGGTCCGCCCCCGGCCCGGCGCTCCCCGGCCGCCCCATTGGCAGGCGCCGGATTCGCTCATTCGAGGGGTTTCCCGCTCCTGCCGACTTGCAGGGCGGCGCGGGGCGTGCGGGCTGCGTCCTCCCGCTTCCTGGACCCGCGGCGGCATCTGCGGCCGGAGAGCCGAGGCCGCCCCGCCCGGCCCCACCCTCCGGCCCGCGGCACCCCCGCAGCGAAGCCCGCCCGCTGGCCGCCGCCCGGTCCCTGGGCCAGGCCCCCTCCTCGCGGGGCCCGCGCCCGGGAGGCGAAGCTCCACGGAGGACGCGGAGGCGGCTGCAGACGGGGCGGCCGGGGCTGCCCCTCCCGCGCTGCCGGGGAGGCGGGCTGCGTTTTCTCCAAGGCTCCAGTGGCCCGCCTGTCACGGCCCTGCCAGCCGGATCCCCATCCCCGAGGAGACCGCGCAGGATGCCCGGGCTCACTCGGCATGGGCCGCCGGGCTGGAAGCTGTAGGAGGCTGGAGGCCGGAGCTCGTTCCCGCCGAGCCCGGAGCCACGGGTGCGCATGCTCCGCGAAGGCCCGCACCGGGCCTGCGTGAACCCTGATAGAACCATCGCGAGGCCGGCTAAGCGGAGCTCCAGTGGCGCAATCGGTTAGCGCGCGGTACTTATACAGCAGTACATGCAGAGCAATGCCGAGGTTGTGAGTTCGAGCCTCACCTGGAGCACGTCCCTTTTGGGTACCGGACCTTCCTTTTATCTCCTTGCCCAAGGGACCGAGTTAGTCTCTCTTTAGCCTTCTCAGTTCCTGTCTCTGAGTTCTCTGCGCGCACGTCCCGCTCCGCCGCAGGCAGGAAGCAGCTCGCAGTGGAGCCTCTTACCCACTTTCCAAGCGACTTGTTGCTCTCTCGCACCATCCAGCCGGTCGAACCCGGACGTTTACCTACTGCTCCCTCCTAGTTCTCCTCCTAGGCGTTTCCTTTAACGACACCCAGTCCCGGGGATGCGGACGGGAGGTCCCAAGACGCTGCAGCGGTGATGGGGCCCTGCTTGAGCATCGAGATCGAAAACGCCGGGCGTGTCCGAGCTCCCGGCGCCGCGACCAGGCCCGGGTTCCCGGTCGCTGCCCCTTGCCCAGGGCAGGGTGCGGCGCGGCGCGCGCTGGGTGGCGGGGCCCGAGCTGGGCGACCACTCGCGGGATTTGGGGCCCGAGGCCCGGCGCGGGGGCGCTAGTGCAGCAGCCGCTCCCTTCCTAAACTAGTAATAACTAGTCATTACCCCCTCCCTCAGATCTGCAGAGACCCCTAGACCCCCTTCTCCCATACCCAGACACCCGGGCCTCCCTGGGCGGATTTGCAGAGTTTGAGAAATTGCCTAGGGCGTTTCCCCTCCCCATTTCGCGCCTCTTCTCCCCGGTGTCAGTCTGGAGTGGTGGAATTCGCTGGCAAAACGGAGAGCAGACGTCTTCTAGTGATGTTCGAGTGGCGGGTGTCGTTTCATGCATGCCTCAAATCCCAGGTTCAGAAGACCTCCCGGGGCCAGAAAATCTCCCTCCCGCCATGTGGCCAGCTGGTTTTTGAAGCCAGCACAGGAACACCCCTCGGAGACGCGGGGGCTGAGTTGACAAGGATGAGGGGGTGCATCACATCCCCAGGAGGTGTGGACGAAGCAGGGAACCAGTTTAGTTGGGGTGAGAGGCCTCACGGGCGCGTTCTCCCAAAAGAGTGGTTTCAGCTGTTTTTATGGAAGTGCTAGTAGTTAAAACCTGGGGTGGAAATACTACCAGGAGTGGTGAGAAGCAAGACCTAGAAAGCTCAGAGAAAGTGGGCTGAGGGTGGAGCCTTGTCTGTCCCCTTGGCTACTAACCCCAGCCCCGGATTCAGAATGGGGGGGCCTCAAGGCGACTGAAATGTGAGAAACTCCACCCCCCTCCCCTAACCTGGCGGCCAGTTCCTCCCCCGACCAGAGCCTCTCGCACAGGCTTATCCTCAGCAGGGAGAGCTCCCTTTAGAAATCTAGCCAAAGCCTGGAACAAAAATCTATCCAATTTTTTAAAAGTTCGCTTAATTAAAAAAAAAAAAAAGCTTTATTGAGATATAATTCACATACCATACAATTAGCCCATGTAAAGTGTACAATTCAATGGAGTTTAGCATATCCACAGATGCGCGCAACCATCACCACAGTCAGTGTTAGAGCATTTTTATCACCTCAGTAACAAACCCTGTATCATTTAGCTATCACCCCTCTGGCCCCCCACCCCAGCCCTAAGTAACCACTAATCTACTTTCTGTCTCTATACATTTCCCTATTCTGGACTTTCATATGAATGGAATCATATAATACGTGGTCTTTTGTGACTGGCGTCTTTGAGTTTTCAAGATTCACCCATATCCTACCTGGTATCAGTACTTCGTTTCTTTTTATGGCTGAACCGTATTCCATTGTATGGATTCTCTCTCTTCTTGAACAATGGAGAAAAGTTTGGCATTTTTAAAAGAAAATTTGCTGAGAACTGCTTTAAAAAGGGAATTAATTTTAAAATGTACAAAGCAATAAAACCTCACCAAGTGTAGGCTTCTGCCCTTCAGAGTCTGCTCACTACAAGAACTGGTCAGGTACTCCTGAGAGCTGAGCACAGAGCAGCTTCCCCACATGGATGGAAACAAATGAATGAGAGATCATCTGCCCAACTGCCTATCCACGTTGGAATCCCTTCTACAAAACCCCAGCTCCTAGTTGAAAACTTCCAGCATCAAAACCTCATTTCTTCACAAGGCAAACCATTCCATTTTCTGTCAACTCTCACAGTTAGAACATTCTTCCTCTTCAATCTTGTTTCTGTCCCTGTTGGCTGTTGCTGGAATGGTGGTGGTTTGGAGAACTATTTTTCTTGTGGGATGGTGAGATAGGAAGGAAGGAAGCTAACTTAGTTGCCCTTTGTCTACATAATCTAGAAATCCCCAGCTAGGAAATTATTAGTGAGTTACAAATAAACAAACAGACTACTGGCAGATTTTAACAATGTGATATTGATAGGATTTTTTTAAGATTGTGATGGGTGATAAAGATCAAGTCAGAAAATTTTGGAAAAATGTTTTAAAAACCATAAAGTACCATACAGATGTAAGGTGGCATTATTGTCACCACAAGATTCGTGGGTTAGGCCTGTCTATAATGTATGGTGGCTTCAAGGAGGAAGGTGGGTAAACATGAGGTGGACGAACTTGGAAGGATGGGTGAAGTTATAGCTGAGTAGCTGCAGATACCTGGCAGGAGAGAAGTCTGACACCCCAGGTGGATGTTAGCTTTGTAGATGGCGTGGATGAAGAAAGGCTGTGAACACTGTGTGATACAAAGCCAGAAGGGAGTGCAGATTCAGTAGAATTTGGAGGAAGAGTAGAGTCAATCCAGAGACAAGTGTTTGTGACACACGACAAGATGCAATTTGATAGAGATGATTGTGAGCCTGTGTTCAGTTCAGAGTTCAGTGTGGGGGATGCCTGGCTTGACAGCTGTTTGCTTGTAAAGGGTTTGGGGACTTCAGATGGATGCAACCAACCTCAGTTGTCCAGCCATATGACCCAATTGCTAGGAATGTCAACCAATTATTAATGCATTACTATAAAATGCATTACATGGTGTAGTGTCAGGGATCACAACACAGCAGTCTGTGGAACAAATCTAGCCTCTAGACAGGTTTTGTTTAGCTTTCTAGCACTGACTTGCAAAGTGTGTGAAAAATTTGTAATCATTTGCCCACATATGCGGAGATTTTACTGAAATGCCCAGATTTCAAGTTTCTAATGAAAAATTAGAAGATTTGGTCCTCTGGGGCCCTTATTCCCACATGGCAACATTGGCTACCCTGTTTGGATGGGCATGTGATCTTCTGTTCCACAACTCTCCGTTAATCCCCAACACAGAGGCGGGTGCCCGCTGCAACTGCTTCACCAGCTTGCTTTGCTGTTTTCTTAATCTGACTCATTTCTCGCATGCACACCCCGCAGATATTGAGCGCTTGGCCTCTGGGTGGTTAAAGGGAGGGAATACTCCTATTGAGCTCTGGCAGGTCAGAACACAGCCCACTTAAAATTCAGCAAACAAAACCCCAGTTCTGTATTATGGAAAATTTCAAACGTACCCCAAAGTAGAGAAAATAGTATATTTAACCCCCATGTATCCATCCATCACGATTTTCAAGACTTGTCAACATTGTTTCATCGATATCATTCCCACAGCACTCTCCCCTGCCCCTGCGCCATCGCTGGAATATTTTAAAGGAAGTTCCAGATATAGTTTAACTTAACTTGTAAATACTTCAGTATGTATACCCAACAGGTAACTACTTTTTAAAAAAGCATAACCACGCATCATTACACTTAAAAAGATTAATAACATTGCCTCTGCATCATCTAATATCTAGTCTGTGCTCAAATTTCCACACTTACCTCTGAAAGGTATTTTTACAGTTGGTTTGTTTGAATCCAGATCCAGACAAGGCCCACACATTGCGGTTGATCGATACAGCTTTCGTTGCTTTTTAATTTGTACCCGTTCCCTCTTTCCCAACTCCTTTTTATGATATTTATTTGTTGATCTGTAGAATTTCCCACATAATTTAGCTAATTGCATCCTCAAGGCATCCTTTAACATGTTCTTCAATCCCTTCTGACAATTAGATCTAGAAACTTGATAATATTCAGATTAAAAGTTTTTTTTCCCAAAAATATATTATCGGTGGTACTATGTACCATTGCATCACAAGAGGAAGTATGTGTCTGGTTGTTCCACATTTAGTGATATTCATTTTACTGGTGATTTCAGATGTGGTCAGCCTAATACATCCGTTATGAAATTCCACATCAGCCTCTAACCTGATGGTTTTAGCAGCCATTGAGGCTCTTTGTTAGATTTGTTATTTTATTAAGGATTACACAATAGTGGTTTTCTAATTCTATTATTCCATTGACTATTTGGTTTTCCTAAAGCACAATTCACATAGAAAAGCCTGGACAATGTTGCTTGACTTTTTTTGTTTTCTACTAATTTTTAGAATGATGAGTTGATGCCCTTACAACTCCCAAAGGTGATCAATTAATTTTATTTTTCACATTTTTTTTGAATTATAGTTGACATACAACGAATTGCATCAATGATGTTGAGTAGCTTTTTGAATGCTTATTAGATATTCATATATCTTCTTTGGTGAATTATCCATTCAGATCTTTTACCTTTTTTTTATTGGGTGGTTTGTCTTTTCATTATTGAGTTGTAAGAGTTTTGTTTATTCTATGCACAATTGCTTTGTTGGATATATGTTTTGTAAATAATTTCTCCCAGTTTGTGGCTTGCTTTTTCATTTTCTTAATGGTGTCTGTTGAAGAGCAAACTTTTAAAATTTTGATCAAGTTCAATTTATCAATAATTTTTTTCTCTTATGGATAATATCTTTGATGCCATATCTAAGAAATCTTTGCCTAATCCAAAGTCACCATGATTTTAGTCTATGTTTTAGCTCTCTCATTTAGGAGTTAATTTTTGTGTATGATGGGAGTAGAGATCTTACTTTTATGTATGTGTATGGATATCCAGTTCTGGCACCATTTGTTGAAAAGCGTATCCTTTCCTGATTGCATCGTCTTGACACCTTGTCAAGAATGAATTGACCATACTTTTCAACAAATGGTGCTGGGAAAACTGGAAAGCCACATGTAAAAGAATGAAAATTGACCATTCTTTTTCACCGTTCACCAAAATAAACTCAAAATGGATCAAAGACCTAAAGGTGAGACCTGAAACCATAGGCTTCTGGAAGAAAACGTAGGCAGTACACTCTTTGACATCAGTATTAAAAGGATCTTTTCGGACACCCTGCCTTCTCAGAGAAGGGAAACAATAGAAAGAATAAACAAATGGGACTTCATCAGATTAAAGAGCTTCTTCAAGGCAAATGAAAACAGGATTGAAACAAAAAAACAACCCACTAACTGGGAAAAAATATTTGCAAGTCATATATCTGACAAAGGCTTAATATCCTTAATATATAAAGAACTCTCGCAACTCAACCACAAAACATCAAACAACCCAATAAAAAAATGGGCTGGAGACATGAACAGACATTTCTCCAAAGAAGATATACTGATGGCCAATAGGCACATGAAAAGATGCTCATCATCGCTGATCATCAGGGAAATGCAAATCAAAACTACACTAAGATATCACCTTACACCCGTTAGAATGACAAAAATATCTAAAACTAATAGCAACGAATGTTGGAGAGGTTGCGGAGAAAAAGGAACCCTCATACACTGCTGGTGGGAATGCAAACTGGTGCAGCCACTATGGAAAACAGTATGGAGATTCCTCAAAAAACTAAAAATAGAACTACCATACGATCCAGCCATCCCACTACTGGGTATTTATCCAAAGAGCTTGAAGTCAGCAATCCCAAAAGTCCTGTGCACCCCAATGTTTATTGCAGCACTGTTTACAATAGCCAAGACGTGGAAGCAACCTAAGTGCCCATCAACAGACGAATGGATAAAGAAGATGTGGTACATATATACAATGGAATACTACTCAGCTGCAAAACAGAACAAAATCATTCCATTTGCAATAACGTGGATGGACCTTGAGAGAATTATGTTAAGTGAAATAAGCCAGCGAGAGAAAGATAATCTGTGTATGACTCCACTCATATGAGGAATTTAAAACTATGGACCAAGAACAGTTTAGTGGATACCAGGGGAAAGGTGGGGTCGGGGGTGGGCACAAAGGGTGAAGTGATGCACCTACAACATGACTGACAAACATTAATGTACAATTGAAATTTCACAAGATTGTAACCTATCAATAACTCAATTAAAAAAAATGAATTGACCATAAATGTGTCGGTCTTTTGCTGGACTCTCTTTCTATTTTATTGACCTATATGGCAGTGTGGTGTTATGCCAGCACCATACTGTGTTGATTACTGTAAGTCTGGAAATCAGATAGTGTAAATCCTCCAACTTTGTTCTTTTTCAAAACTATTTTGGCCATTTTAGGTCCTTTACATTTCCATATAAACTTTAGGATCAGCTTGCCAATTTCTATAAAAACATTCTGGGCTTATAAGAATTCTGTTGAATTTATTGATCAATTTGAGGAGAATTGCTTCCTTAACAATTCTGAGACTTCTCATTCTATAAGCAAGGTATGTCTCTCCACTTACTTAGCCCTTTAATTTCTTTCAGCAATGTTTTGTAGTTTTCAGTGTATAAGTTTCATACTATTTCTTCCTTAAATATTTGGCAGAATTCACAAGTGAGGCACTGTGTGGGAAGATTTTTTTCTAAACCCTACAGCTTCAATTTCTTGAACAGATATTGGGCTATTCAGGTTACCTGTGTATTCTGAGCTTTGGTATTTTGTGTCTTTCAAGAAATTTGCCTGTTTCATTAAATTTGTTGAATTTATTGGCATGAAGTTATTCATGATAGTCCCTTCTTGTCTTTAGGATCCATAGTGATGTCCCGTCTAATTTCCGATGTTGGTAATTTGTGTCTTTTGTCTTTTTTTTTTCCTGATCAATCTGATAAGAGGTTTTTCACTTTTATTTATCTTTTCAAATATCCAGTTTTTGGTTTCATTGGTTTTCTCTATTGTTTTCCCACTTTCCATTTGATTCTGATGCACTTAAGGAGAATGTGTACTGTGCTGTTGTCAGGCAGAGTGTTTTGTCAATGTCAGTTATATCAAGGTGGTTTATAGCGTGGTTCAAGTCTTCTGTATCTTTGATTTTATGCCTACTTGTTCTATCATTGAGAGAAGAGTATGAAAATAACCATCTACAATGGTAGATTTTTCTATTTCTCCTTTTAGTTCTACCTTTTTCTGCTTCATGTAGTTTGAAGTTCTGTTATTGGCTGTATACATGTTTGGGACTGTTATGTTCTCTTGATTCATTGGATCCTGTTATCGTTGCTGATGCTCGATTTGTCCCGTGTTTGGCCAGGGAAAGTTCCATCAAGTTGGCTCTGGGGTCATTTTGACATAATTTTAGATCTTTGATATTCTCCTTGTTCCCAGCAAGACAAGATATTCCAAAATGTGCTTTGTACTTTTCTTCCTTTGACCCTGGAGTCAGCCATTTCTCCCAGGAGCCTGGTTCTTTTTTTTGGGAAATGTTATTTAGGAGAACACAATCTGTGTGATAGAGTTTCTTACTGCTGCTCTGTGGTTGTCATATTTTCAAGGATTTTCCAGTGGACAGAACTAGGAAATGCATATTTTTCAAAAAGAGAAAAATAAAGCCTGAGTTTATAGTGATATTTCCAATTCAAATTTAAGATTACAAAATTCATGCCCTTCAATTTTACATTTGGATCTCTTTTCTCTTGCTCTAAAAATACTAGTTCTTTACAATTCTTATATAATTATTTAATAACTTATTTGATTTATTCTACTATACACACAATAGTTTCAAAATAACATCATTATTATTTCTAACAGTAAGATTATTGATTGCAGTTTAAGATTTCTTTGTGATCGCTTTTGTTCTTAAGTTTATATTCAAAATGCAGTATTCAAAGTATTGTTTTAAAGTCAAAGTAATTTTTCTATGTATGGCTGTGTTACCAACGATACACAATGAATGTCATTTGATTCAGTTTGTTTCACATTTTTAGGGATTCCTTTTTTTTCTTTTTGATTTATTTATTTAAAATATTTACATGCTTCCTAAGTGAAAACTATAAACAAGGTTTATTCAGAGAAGTCCAGTTTGTATCCTTGTCCGCTAATCCCGCTTCCTCCTTCTCTCTACAGGTAATAATTTAAAAATTACTTTTTTCGGTTTATCCTTCTATTGTTTATCTTAAAAAATATACACGAATACACACGTGTGTATTCCACTTCCTCTCCTTCTTATCCAAAAGTTGTTCTCTTCCTTGCTGATTTCACTCACAGTATGTTCTGAAGATTGTTTCAAAGTCGCAGATGGAGCTCTCCCTCGCTTCTTATCGCAGCTGCGAGTAGTCTGTTCGTGTGGGTGTCCTGTGGGTGTACCACCGTTTAGTCAACCATCCTTCTCCTGAGGGACACTTGGATTATTTCCAGTCTTCTGGTTTTGTAGATAGTGCCGCAAATTTGTTCACGTCATTTTGTTTTCCTGAGGAAGATTTGCCCTGAGCTAGCATCTGTGCCAGTCTCCCTCTATTTTGTATGTGAGTTGCTGCCCCGGCATGGCCGTTGATGAGTGGTGTAGGTCTGCACCTGGGAACCAAACCCCGGCCACCGAAGTGGAGCAAGCCAAACTTAACCCCTAGGCCACGGAGCCGGCCCCTCGTTTTGAATATTTTGCTGGTATATCTTTGAGATAGATTCTAGATGTGGGATTCCTGGTCCATGGGATGGATACATATCTATAAAATATATATAATTATATATAATTATGTATATAATAGTTTACATTAAGTATAATGTTACATATAACATATATAACGTTATATATATAACGTTATATATAACATATAATATAAATATTATATATATATGAAATTTTCCAGGTGTGTGAAATCACCTCTAAAGAGGGTTTCTGATGTGATAATCCATGAGCATGAGGCCTCTGGAATCCACATCATAAGAGCCACGGTTGAGGAGTCTGGGCTGACTGATGCTGGATGGGGCATTACATGTCCTCCAGTTCCTGGGGAGGCACCACTGATGCCTTTTCTGGAGAGATATTTAAGGAAGGACTTACTGGAGGCTCTGACACAGGCGTGGCTGGCTGAGGATCTCAGCCCTGAAGAGCACCCCAGGCTTAGAAAAAGCCCAGGAGGCTCCCCACGCAGCCCTGCCTGGCGCTTCTGGCCCTTGGGCTCTGCTCTGCTGCCTTCAGCTTAACCTATTTCTGTTTTATTTTTTAGTTTTATCATGTTTAAAGTCATTTAAAGAATCTTTTAATTTTATTTAACTGATTATTTAATTATCTGAATACTTCCTAATTATACTTATTTTTTAAAAATTTTGTTGTCTCAACCATTTCGTTCCTTTAAACACTCTTTTGTTAATGAGTATATTCTTTCCCTTTAAAACTTTCATTACACCTTTTCCTCGCTCCTTAGTCTTTTCATTTATTTCCTCTTAGCCTTCTTTTAACTTTTTCTTCTAAATTTATTTTTGTCTTGTCTATTTTCTTCTTCTTTTTAACTTAAACTGTAAAACTGAATCCTCTTGAAGTGTTTTTACGCTCCCTGCTGGCTGGTTGGCCCTCTGGGAGCACAGGCCGCCGGCTGGGGTGGAGTCCATGCTGTGGGAAAGCCTGGGGGGTGGGAGGTGGGGAAGTTTTCCTCCTTCCACTGGTTCCTTGCCTTTTCACACTTAGTCCTTGGATACTACAACCCTGACCTTAACGGTCCACGGGACTAGATGCCCCGCTACTTTCCATAACAATACACCATCCATGGAGACTACAGTTGAGAAACTACAAGGAATATGGATCCTGGAGAAGAGTGGGCTAAAGAGGGATATATGAGCTGCTTTCAGATGTTTGTGAAGGGAGTAGGCGTATTCAGTGTTGACCTAGAGGAAAGAACATGAACTTAGAACTAGAGCCCGTGGGTGATGACGACAAGGAAGCAAATTTATTTTGTAAATGATTAGTGCTGTTGAGACAGGGGATGAGCTGACTGGTGAAAGAGTGTATTTCCCGGCTTTAAAAGTGATGGAGCAGAAGCCGGGATATTGTAGAAGAGAATCTTGTGTTGGTTGGGAGGTTGGTGAGGCTTCTAAGATCTCTTTTAGCTGTAAGATTCTTCGTTCTGTTTGCAGAAAAGTAACATTGTGCCGCAGATGTTGCCATGATCTTCCCAGTCTCTATTTCCCCTTTCTTCTGGTAACATACTAAGCCCCTCTGAACGCTGGGAGCACAGGACCAGCCCAGGGCGGTCATACCACATCATCCTCCTGCCCACACTACCCACTGTGTGTTCAGAGATGGGCATGTGACTCAAAATTAACCAGAGTCCTTCCATGAGATGTTTCTATCTTGAGCTATCTGGGAAGAATTCTTTCTTCTTTCTGTTTAGAAACATAAAGAATATAAATTTAGAGCTTCCTGCAGCTTCCAGCACGTATCTTTCTAGCACGTATCTTTCTAGTTGAGCTATGTGGCCGGGGAGAATGAAGGCTACATTTAGTGAGAAGCAGGCACAAGAGAGAGAGGTCTGAAAGTGTGTGAGTCTCTGATTCTTAAGACTAGCCTCACAAATTCTCTTTCTGTGGTCTGATAATGTGAGCCAAAGAAGTGTCCTTTTGCCTTAGCCAGTTAGACTTGGGTTTCTGTCACTAATCAACAGGGGTCTTGACTAATGCAATTGTTATTGTACAAAACATCATTTTACTCTGATGACCAATTTTTCAAATTTCTTAATGAGAATTCCTTTCAGAAGGAAAAGGCAGCATCCATTTCTGGCCAAACTAAAAATTACTGTAAACTTTCAAACTATTAAACTGGCCTGGGGATAAAGATACTAGACACTCCCCTGTGCCTTTTTATGAAGCCCAGCCCTCTCCCTCAGCATACTTGCCATCTCCCCTTGGAGGACTCTTTCAAAGCACAACACTTGACTTTTTTCCCCTCCCAAACCTGCTCCCCCCTAGTCTTTCCCATCCCACAAAATGGTCCTTTCATCTGTTCGCTTAGTTCTAAGTGAAAAGCTTGGCAGGCAGCCTCTATTGTACCCTTTTGCTCCCCCTACATCTAATCCATCAGCAAATCCTGTGATGCCCTCCAGGATGTATCCTGAATCCTGGCACTTCTCTTCTTCTGCAGTTTCTGTCCCCTCCTGCTTGGACTATTGCAGTAGCCTCTGCCCACCTCTCCAACCTCAGCTCCTGTCACTCTGTCCTGGTTTGCTATGCACCAGCCGCTGTAGTCTTTCTATTCTTTGTTTCTGCTTTGGGGCCTTTGCAATGGCCATTCTTTCTCCTGGAACAGCCTTGCCCAAATCTTAGGGTGGCTGGCTCCTCAACCTTCAGGGCTTGGTCAAATATCACCTCTTTAGAGATGTCTTTGCACGTAGTATAGTGGTATTTACTACTATCTAAAATTATCATGCTTATACAAGTGACAATTGTTTATCTCCCATCATTAGGATATAAATTCCAACTGTGCCAAGCCAATAGGTGCTCAGCAAATACTTCTTAAATGAATGGAAGAACAATAGAGCAGCAACACATGGGCACAAACTCTAAAGCTGAAGAGAGAACATGTGCCTGATGCTGCTGGTTTACTTTGTATATTCAGGTCTGGAGCCTGGTTTTTAGAAAGTCCTTCAGAGTCTTTCCAAGGTCACATCACTGAGTGTGTGAGGTGCCCAGGTGGCTTCTTGCCTAGTTGAAGAGCAGTGCTCCCATCAGAAGCCAATGAGAAAACACAAACAGAGGGTGTGGGGCAGGGACTGGGTGTCTATAACAATCACCTGGGGAGTGTTAGAATGCATATTCCTGGGCCCAGCGATTCTGTGAAGTCCTAGAACAAGCCTATGAGGAAAGGCAAGAACTGGGTGACCAATTCATCCGGGTTGTCCTGGGACAGCCTAGTTTTAGCACTGATGGCCCCTCACTCCCTGAAAATCCCTCAGTCCCTGGCAAACAGGGTGAGTTGGTCACCCTAAACCGAAGGGGTTCAAAGAGGCAGACGACAGGCGGATGAAGTAGCTTGGAATGGGTTCTTGGAGGGGCTGAGGTAGAAACGTTTCCCATCCTAGGCTCTGGGTTTTGACTGTCCCCTCGGCCCTGCCTTGGAGTACGTCTGGGTTTCTTAGGCACCTGGACCAGACAGAAGGGGAAGGAAACCACTGTTTCTCGAACACCTGCAATGAGCCAGCCACTGCTCTAGGGCCTTTGTTACTCAATCTGTTCTTCAGCAGCCTTTTTATTGCTCCCATTTTAGAGGCAGGACGCTGAGGCTCATAAGTTATGTAATGGCACAGGCTCAGACATCTGCCAAACAGAGGAGATGGGAGTGACAAAGCCCGCCTGACACAGAAGCCCAGGCCTTTTCTAGATGTTTTGCTGGCGGTGGTGGGGATGGGGGGGCATAGTTGGGGAGCAGGGGTCAGAGATGTGGCTGGGACCTCAGCTTGACAGTTTCCCTCAGTCCCTGGGGGCCGGCCTCTCCTGGGATCTAGGGAAGACCCTAGTGGCTACACAGTGAAATAGTTAAGGAAGGGGCACCCAGGTGGTTTCTTGGGTTGGCTCTGGCCTGGCTGCACAGATGGCCCTGTACCGCGAGGTGGCGCTGTGGCTCTGCCCTAGAAGACTCGTCTGCACTGGAGTCATGCAGGGCCAGCCATGGCACCAGCCACTGAGCCTTATTTTATCTGCAGCCTGCAGATCAACCTGGGGCCTGTCCATAGCTTTCTACCTTTCCTGAACTCTGCCAGGCCAAGAAGAGAGAAGCGAGAGGGCAGGAGGTCTGGAGAGGAGGAGGCTTGGGCCACTGCAGAGTCCTGGCAATGAGGGTGACTGCAGAGGGCAGCTGTCAAAAGGAGGGGAAGGGACTGCTGTCCTTGGAATAATGGGCTTATAACACTGACCCAAATCATCTCCAAGCATGCGCAGAATGCATCAGGAAAAGTGGCCTTGCTCCCCATAGTGGGTGTCAGTGCGAAGGGGCTTGGGCAGGGAAGAGGCACTTTTTCTGTCCTACAGACTGTTTTGGCCAAGTGAAGGCCCGCGCTGGAAGAACCAGGAGGCAAAGAGGAGAGTCAAGAGTCCTGGGTGTCCCAAGCAGGGGAGGAGATGGCCCCCAGTCATCTGCCTGTCTGCCCCCTGCTTACCACACAGCATCCTCAGCGGGAGCCACAGAATAGATCCCCCTCCATACTCCTGCTTCCCCTGCTGTTTGGGAAAATGGCTCCAAGGATGCTGGCCCTTGGGAGTTGGTTCTGTTACCTCTTGTTTTGTATGTAAGAACTCATCTGAGGCCCTAGGACTCGGGCCTTCCAGATTCTCACCCAACAACAACATCACCAAGAACAAACTTTTAACTCTTCTTCAAAGCCCATGCCAGCACCACATCGTGACTTGCTAGGTATCACCTACTTAACAGCAGGCTTGGCCAGCAGTGTTGATGCAGAATACAAAATGGTATCTGAGCTTGAAGGCTACGGCTTTGCTCCTGCTCCTTGATGCTCCTCAAGGGGGCAGCTCTCGAGCCCTCCTCAGCCTCTTAGCAAAGCCCATCTGAGAGCAGAGTGTGATGGGGGGGCGGGGGAGGGACAGAGCAGGAGGGCTTTGGGAAAGACTGGTGCTTCGAAGTGGGATGGGGAAGCAGAAAGCAGAGGATGGGCTTGCTGGAGACAAACTCAGTCAGCTTTCCAATCCTGCCTTTCCCTGGTCTCTGGGCTGGGGCCTGTGGCAGAAATTCCCCATAGAAAACTTCTTTTTTCTTTCCTAAGATTGGTGCCTGAGCTAACAACTGTTGCCAATCTTCTTTATTTTTTTTTTGCTTTTTCTCCCCAAAGCCCCCAGGCACATAGTTGTATAGTTTAGTTGTGGGTCCTTCTAGTTGTGCTATGTGGGACGCCGCCTCAACATGGCCTGATGAGTGGTGCCATGTCCGCCCCCAGGATGCGAACCATCGAAACCCTGGGCCGCCAAAGAGGAGTGCGCGAACTTAACCACTCGGCCATGGGGCTGGCCCTGAGAAAACCTTTTTTTATATTACATTTTCATTCATCAACTGTTCACATAGAATCAATTAAAATATTTCGTCTGATTTGTATTTAAAATGTCATTTTTTTCTTTTTTTATTCAACAGGTAATACACTCACGTGTTCAAAATTCAAAGCGTTAAAAATAAACAACCTTTCCTGTTCAATATGTAAACAAACAACCTCATGCTCCCGACAGAAAAGCAGCAAGGACATGAAAAGGCAATTTGTGGAAAAAAATGTGTTAAGAATGTCACCCTTAGTGTTATAAAAACTCTTCCGCTGAGACCTGCTTGCCTGTCATTTTGAGATGTTTTTGATGCACAGAAGTTTCAACTTTACTAAGCCGTATTTTTCCCTGAATGATCTCTTCGCTGCCTGGAAAGCCATTGCTCATCCTGAGGTCAGTTAAACAGTCTTTTTCTTCAGTGGTTTTCGTGGCTTCATGGTTTGCTCTCTAATGTGCCTCAGAGATGTTTCTATTGGTGATGTGATTCCCAGACGGAGCCGAGGACTGGTGTAGCTACCTGAGGGTGCAGCTCTGGGATGCCAGTTGGCCTCAGTCCCCAGCCCCTGCTCTGAACCATCTGGCAGTTATTCATGGCAGGACAAGCAGGCCAAGGGGCACCAGCCTCTGGAAGTGGACCGTCCTTCTGGAGAAGAGGGCCTGGAGACCCACCCTGAGGTAGGGACCTGGGATGGGCATGGAGCAGACTTGTCAGCTGGTCCAAGATGCAGGTGGCCCAGGGCATAGAGGAACTGAATGTGGGGAATCTGGGCAATTCTGGAGGACAGTGGGGAGTGACGTGGGGAGTCCTGCCCTCCAGACCCTGACGCAGAGCTGGAAGACAGACCCTGGGGACTGGGGAACCAGGAGGCCATAAGACTGAGAACTCTGAACAGAGACCAAGGTGGCCCTGGGTGTGGTAGGTCTCTGGGTCATGACGGAGCCCAGTGACTCAGGACAGGCATTGGTCAGGGTCTCCCTGGCAGCCAACCTGCCCTGTGGCATTTCAGAAAATGGCACCCAAGGGACTGAAATGGCCTATGTGGTACTGTGGGTGAAACCTTAGGAGACAAAGTCACTGTGGACCTATATCAGGCCCTGAGCCAGCTACAGGGTCATTAGTACCACTTGGTGCCTCAGTCCCAGCAAGAGGATGTAGATGCCCCCTCTGCCCCTCACACCATCTCCCTGGATATTGGGGATGGCCCTATCAACCTTGTTCGTAAGGAGGTCCCTGTTGTTTCCCAGGATACCCTAGTCTGAGTACTGAGGAGGGCCGCAGCTCTTTCCCTGGGAGGCAACAGACTAAATGTTGCCTTCAAGCCATCCCTGGTCATTTGACTTTAGACAGCATTCAGCTCTTGGGTATCAGTTTCTTCATCTATAGAATGGGATGATGATCTTTCTCCAACCAGCAAACCAGATGACCAAATGAAGGAATAGTGAGATGCTGTTCTGGAAAAAGAAAGTAAATCATTTGAGTGCAAGGTTGTGAAGTGGTTGCACCCAAGGCCAGTGGAACATGGTTCCCCACCTGGGCTGTGTCTCCCTGGGCCTCCAGCAGGTGGTAGCATCGCCCTCTGCATGTGCTGATCTCCACCCCAGCCCTCCTCCCAGACACACAGTGTGTAGCACTTTGGACCTCAGTCAGTTCACAACCCACATTCCCACCTGCCAGGGGAAGGAGGGATCTGAACGGCCTCTGAGACAGCGTCCAGGGCTGGGAGCCAGAATGCCCTGGATGGGAAGGGCCTGGAAAGAGAATTAAAACATCATTCTTTCCCTCAAAGAAAGCACAGATAAGCCAGGAGTTAGGGACCCTGTATGCACGAGCCCAAGAAGGCCGATGTGAGTGCCTGGACGGCAGAGACCGTGTGCTGCTCTGCCACGACCTGTCCCACACCACCTGGAGACGGCAGTTTGGGATCCAGAGACCGGGACTTGTCCACTGCTAGGGTCATTATCTTTAGTTGAAAAGGCCAGCCGGCATTTTGGTGGGGGCAGGGGTGGGTCCTCTATTTTTGTGTGTGTAACATGGTTGAAAATTTAACTCACACTTTGATTAATCTGTGCAGAAAAAAGTGATTTCCTTGCGTGTTAGTCTATAACTAATCCGGCCTTTCTCTAACCCCTACCTGATGATTAGTGAGAAAAACAATGAAATGTTCGACTTGAATTGAATGTCGCGGGACCTGACAGTTTAGCCTGTTAAGTGATGTTTAGTTTCTCTTGGATAAAAGTGCTCAATTCTCAGATTGCTTTCCCCAGTGTCTCCCACTAAGGTGGTGTTGAGGTATTTGGACAGACAAGGGCAGCTTATGTGACATCTGGCAGGAGCAAGGAATTGGGATCCTGGGATGTGGTGTCCTCTGGTTTTCTGGCAAGGTCCCTTCTCCCATTGGCCACGAATTGTACTTGAAGCTGAGTTTGTGTAACTCATGGTCTGGTCTCCTGGTCTGACCAGAGCTCCCGCGGTGCCCGCGGCTGACCAGCCCACTGTACCTAGGTTCTTCCTGGCTGCCTCCCAGAGGGTCTCCCCCCGACCCAGTTGTGCCTCCTCCTCTCCTGTGGGTCTCCTCATTGGACCGCTGTGGCCCCGGCTGCCCTGCTGGCTCACGACTTGGCAGCCAGGCCTGTGGGAATTAGAGTTGGCTTGTGAATCTGAACTTCTGAGGCTCCTCGCCTTACCCCGGAGCACTGTAGTCAGAGGCAGAGGCTGGTTTGGTTCGGTTGGTCTGGAGTAGCCTAGGATGCCACTTTCTCCCGGGGTTCCAGACACGAGACTGGGACAGGAGCCCTCCCTCCGGGGCTCCCTCTCTGCAGCAAAACCAGATCCGACTGCTGAGTTCCCCTTGTTGCTGTCCTTCTAGTCCCTTCCCACTGTCCCCTGGGCAGGAAGGAGAGTACCGAAGCATGTCCTCTTCTTGCATGGGCATCTGTTACATAAAACTCCACAGTCACGCCCCAGGAGAGAGGTGAAAGCATCCAGGAAATATGCTCTCAAGAGAATAGCCTGGTTTAGAAGACTTTAGACCTGCCGCATAATCCTGTTTTGTGTGTCAGATGCCAAATATTACCGCATTTTTTCTTCTGTGCATTCTGTCTAAGTCAGACCTTCATCCTAGGCTCTCCTCAGGCAGAGATGGCTGCCTAGGGCCAAGGGCCATGAAGGTCATGTACTCACAAAGGCAAGAAAGAGAAGCACATTCATACATTTTCAAATATCATCCTTTCCTGCTTGAAGTGTTCCTAACATTGAATAATGGAAGCAAAGGAAACATAGCAGGTAAAATGTAAAGGCTTTATCCACGAGGAGAATTCACTATCTTCCTTGTGTTAGACTCTGTCCTTCCAGGAGGACACATAGTGTGTCAGAAGTAGATGCCACTGAGCAAAAAATTGGCACATAGGGTCAAAAGATGGCCCAGCCCAGGAATCCAGCCTGAGCAACCTCGGCAAGACCGAGGCTGTCAGAGGATGAAAGGAAGGCTGTGATTGGTGGGCTCCTCTTCAGGCTCCTCATTTGCCCTCTCCTATTGGAGAAAAGAGGACCCAGGCAATTCAAGCTAACCGGGAGCCTGGGAAAGGGGGTACGAGGGGGTGAGTATAATTCACTGCCCCCCTTCAGTGCTGTGGGCAGGCAGCTGAGTCTTCATCTTTTACACAGCTGACTCAGGAAGGGGGTCTCACCAGGTAGGGCTGACTGGCCACGCTCACAGGTACTCACTGGCACATGTGGCTGGACGCACGCTCAGCCTGCACAACTCTTAGAGTCGCGCCTGACATGGTAAGCATGCAATAAAGCCTGTTGTTATTATCATTGGATGCACAGAAAGATCTAAACACACATCGAGAGACACAGACACCCAGATGTGTGCATTCTCATACTCAAAGACATACAGATGTGGAAACGCAGTCACACATAGTAGTTATGACTCACACCTATTGGAAATTTACTACACGGCAGGCATTGTTCTAACACTATACGAGAGGATCGAGCAATTGAATCCTTACAACGACTTCATGAAGTAGGTATTGTTATTTATCCTGATTAATAGATAGGTGAATTGAGTCATGTAGAGGTGACAGCTCAAGGCCACAAAGCTGGTAATTGGTAAACTTGAGATTCAAGCCCAGGCAGTCTGGCCTCAGAGCCGGCACATGTAACCACCAGCTATTCTGCTGTCTTCCTCTCAGACACCCATGGTCTTGCACACAGGCTCCATCACAGACCTTCACACAGAAGTGAAGAAACTGTCTACATACAAGTGGATGCACTTCCACAGTCATAAGACACGTCACAAGGCATGGAGTCCCCATCACATGCGTGCTGAATCACACCTTCAGACTACCTGGCACAATGCGATTGTGTTTGTTCTCAGTGAGTGCGCTTTCAAATGGCTCCAGTCCTACGCCTGTTGTAGTGGATGTTGGGTTCACAGCCCCTGCTCTTTTGGGTGGCTTAGCATGGTTTTGAGGAGGAGGCTAGACTTGTCTTCACCTCCAGAAGCTGAATCGAGTTTGGCCTTGTCTGAGATCTCAGGGTCCCTGGCCTCTTCCCACTCCCTTGTCCTTTGTGAGTGCAGGATACTGCCCAGTAGTCGTGGTCTTAACTTCTTGGTGCTTGCCTAAGCCTGGTTTTGTTCCTCACCTCCATCCCAGGACCAGGAGTCCCCCACCTAGAGGCTTTGAGGTGGACCCAAATGGGAAGTCTTCTGGGCTTCCTGGGGCCTAGGGGAGAGGTCTCTGCACAAAGGGCAGGGCAAGGGCGCTCAACCAAGCTGGAGGGGCTTCCTAGATGGCCCACCATGGCCCCTGACTGTGTGGACATTGCGCTGGATGTGGGCTTTAATCAGGGCCAGGCTTGGGTGAATGGCAAGGAATCATGGTCTCAGAATGGTAGAGCGAGCTGGGGCCTTTGAGACCATCTAGTGCAGCCCCTCGTTTTATAGGCTAGAAAGCTGAGTCTCTGAGATGGGAAGGGCTGTGCCTGAGGTCACTCTGCGAATCTTCAACCTCAAGTCTGAACTCTGAGTCCAACGTTCAGTGTGTTGGCTCCGTGGGGGAGACAAAGGCTTCCTAAGTGCACAGGTTATGGAAATTCAGGACATACCAGACACACAGGCATCCAAGGTCACAGTTCCTTGCCCTGGGTGGCTGACTAAAATTTTAATCCAGATTCACGGAGATCTTTTTAAAAGGACTTCAGCTGTTGTGTGTGTGTGACACAGGAGACACCTTTGCTCCTGACCAAGGCCCATCCTCTGAGCCACATGAAGACTTCTGGCCTGAAAAGACCTGAAGACTCCTCCTTAATGTGTTTGCATTTAACTGAGAAACAGACCTCGCATGAGTCTGCATTTTGCCCCATCTTTCTCCTGGTCCGTTCTCTCTACTGGCAGACATTAGCATTGGCACTTCCTACGTGCCAGGCTCTGTTCTGAGCACTTTATCTGAGTTAGTCATTTAATCCTCCCAACAGTCCAATGGGACAGGCACCATCGTCATCATCATCACCATCATCACCCCCACTTTTTTGATTAGGAAATTGAGGTACAAAGGGATCAGGCAACTTGTCTGAGGCCCCCAGGTTAGAAAGGGGCAGAGTGAGGATTCAAATCCAGGCAATGCACCCTCCACGCCGGAGCTCTGAGCATAAGGGTCAGCCATCATCCCAGTCTGCTCCCCTAGAAAGTTCTGAGAGTCTCAGCCACGGTGACCAGTACGGAGAGAGCCCAGGCAGGCAGAGAGTTGCACATGGGCCCCAGACATGTCACATCTCAGGATCCAGATCGTCTACCTGCACAGCCTTGCAGAATTGAGACATCCATGTGATCCTGGCCACACACACATCCCGGCTTTCCTGGTCTTCGGGGAGCTGCCATCTCCTCAACTCAACCTCCCCATCCTCCTTTCTCTTCTGCCCACTCTACACTTTTGACGGAAGTGTGAACAGATCCTTTTCACCTCAACTTTGCAAAGAAAAGATTAGGACTTTTCATAAAAATAATACTTAGAAGGAAACTATGGGGAAAGGAAGCACATTTGAAACTGTAGAAATGGATAAATGTGGAAAGCATAGATCTCAGATACTCATCAGTAGCAAACTCTGATTCTGGTTGACTGTGGACCCTTCCCAGCCTCGTACTAAGCCCTGGGCCGGACCTGGGGCCTCAGAAGGATGTGATGCTCTCCAGCATGAGGCAGGTGTTAGGATGCCTCTGGGGATGAGTCTAGCTCTGCTGTGATCTCTCTCCTGGTCCTCGGCCAGACCATTCGGATTTGGCCAATGGAGCAGTGATTGGTTCTGCCCATGGGGAAGGTGGGCTTCTCAGCATCCCACCCCACTTCTGAATTCTTCTCTGGTCTTGTCTGGTGTTGTCCCTCAGGCGTTCCTTCTGGCCCTGATGAGTCTCCAACTTCTCTTCCAGCCACTGCAGGGCTGCCTTGGCCAGGCACCTATTTTATCAGTTCTAGTGAAATCCACTCCCGGGGAGGGTATGAATGGAGGCCCACAGACCATATGTCTAATATTTAAAAGTTGTAAGTCCAGTTAACAAAATGTTAAAGTATGTTCTATTCTTCAACCCCGACAAGTTTACCTTCAAAATAATAAAGGTGAAAATACATATAAAGTTATGATTTTTATATGACTGAAGTTCTGCAAAATAGTGAAGGCAACTGAATTGACTCTTACTGAGGACATCAGGGGTTCTGCTGAGGGGCCAGTGATGTTTAAATGAATAATAAAATTAAGACATTTATAATTCATGTTAGCATATACTTATTCTTTAAAACTTATTTTCTTGCTTTATGTTCAGCAAAATTAGCAATTGTGCTTTTATAATAGAGAACTCGTAATTTGTGTTCTATTGACAGTAATGATCAAAAATAAAATGCAGTTGTATTCAGAGTTGTTTCAGTTATCTGTTGCTGAGTAACAAAACACTCCAAAGCATAGTAGTGTAAAACAATCACTATTTTATTGTCTGTCGTGGTTCTGTGGGTCAACCGGGTTGAGCTAAGCATCTCTTCTGCTGCTTTGCTTGGGAATTCTCATGTGTTGTGGGAGGACTGGTGAGCCATCAAGAGGCTCAGCTGGGATGCTGGGCCAGCTGGTCCTTTCCTTCTTTCCATAAGCTCTCTGGGCCTCTCTCTCTCCACATGGTCTCTCCATGGGGCAGGGTAGCTGGACTTCTACATGGAAGTTCAGGACTCCCACAAGTGAGTACTCCAAAAAGGAGGAAGAGGAAGCTGCCAGTTGTCTTAAAAGCCTACATCCAAAACTTAAGCAACACACACCCACTGTGTTCCAGGTGTGAGCATGAGTCATAGGCCAGCCCAGATTCAGTGTGGGGGGACCACACAGAGCAGAAATACCAGGAGGTCTTGTTCACTGGGGCCTTCTTTGGAGACCAAGTACCACGGTGCTGGAAGTGAGTGTTGTAAGAAAAACTGAAAACCAGTGGTGTTTGTTTTGAGACAATTGGAGGGCATGAGCTGAAGAACCTTGAGGAGAATATTCCTACAGGCTTGAAACACAGCGAGGAAACTATCATTGGAGGCTGGAAAGAAAGGGGACCTGAGATATTCAGAAGAAGAAGAGTAGTATGAGACCATCCCCTACAGTAATGGGGAAAATAGATAGGGTGCCTAATGAAGCTGTGATCTGGCTAAGGCAATTTTCAGGCAGAATGCTGAAAGTGCTAATTGGCTTCTTCCAGATGACTCTGATAAAATAGGGAAAGAGAGAGATGAACTAAAGAAGGTTTGGAGCAGAATTTTGAAAATCTAAGGAGCCCAGGTCTGTTTGGAGCAGAATTTAGAAAATCTAAAGAGCCCAGGTCTCCTGTTCCAGCCAGCAGAAGACTCAAAGTAAGAAATGGCCTCAAGGCAAAGATAAAATCCAGGGCTGCCAGTAAAATATGGTTTCAGGTATAGTCAAGGGTGTGGCTGTAAGACCCTTTGTTAAGACCTCGGAAAAATTTAAGGGCATGTCTTTAGACTATTTTTTTTTTTTGAGGAAGATTAGCCCTGAGCTAACACCTGCTGCCAATCCTCCTCTTTTTGCTGAGAAAGACTGGCCCTGAGCTAACATCCATGCCCATCTTCCTCTCCTTTATATGTGGGATGCCTACCACAGCATGGCTTGCCAAGTGGTGCTGTGTCTGCACCCAGGATCCGAATGGGTGAACCCCCGGCTGCCGAAGCGGAATGTGTGCACTTAACCACTGCACCACCAGGCCGGCCCCATAGACCCTTTGTATAGACAACAGGGCTTATAAGAATGTGCAAGGTGTACCTCTTGGATCCTCTCTGCTGGACAACAGAACTAAGGCTCCCACAGCAACCCCAAAGGTGGTGTAAGGAGAGAAGGACATTTTTGGAAATAGATGGGGGTATGGCTTTTGTCTAATGGAATAGATTATAACTTGATATATAAGAAACCCACAAATTTTTTAAGGAATTTTTTTTTTTTAGTTTGGATTGAAAGGGACAGAGACAGTTCAAAATGAAGAAGCAGGCTGAGAAGTCAGTTTGGTTGCAAACACTGACCATTTCTTCTGGAAAAGGAAGGATGACTCGGACTGTGGAGCCAACAGCCATGGACAGCCACTCCCAGAGAGCAGGACCAGGCTGTAATAAAAGAATTGGCTTGATTTCAGAATTAGTTTGCACATGTTTCTCCTCCTTTTTGGGTGAGAGTGTCTATTGCAGTTATCCAGTGCCTACCTCCTGGTGGTGTGTTGGGTTTGGTGGGAAGATAAGTTGTCTCTTTAGTCCACAGGTCTTCAAATCGAGAGGAACCATCTCCAAGCACCCATCACTCAGAGGCCTCCTCTGCATGGGATCTGGTGTAGATGTTGGGGTCCTAGATTTGGAGCCTAAGCCTGATGACTTCACGGATGAGATTTTGGGGGTCTTGGAGGGTGGGTGTATTTTGAAGGTGTGAGGGACGTGATTCATTGGGGGCCAGTGGGCAGAACTATGGTAGCTAGTCTTCAAAGTTAGCCCCCAGTGTACCACATCTCCCGGTATTCATGACCTGGCACAGTCTTGTCTCTTGGGTCTGGGCTGTCCCTGTGACTCACTTTTGGCCAATACAAAGCAACAACAGTGATGCTGCGTGATTTTCTGAGGATTGGTCATAGGAAGGCTTTTGGCTTCCACCCAGGTCTCTTAGAATGCTGGCTCTGGGACAAGCCAGCCATCGTGTAAGGAGTCTGACTCCTCTTGAGACTGCCATGCTATGAGGGGGCCAAGCTAGCCATGTGGAAAACTCACAGGAGAAAACAATACAGTCAGCCAGACTTCACCTGTTCCAGCCGTCCCAGCTGAGCACCAGATGTGAAACATGGATGCTGCCGTCTTGGATGGACAGTCCAGCTAAACTTGCATTTGACTCTAGACCTTGACAGCATTTAGCTGCAGCCATACAAGAGAGCCCCCCGACCCCAACCACATCAATCCACCCAGCCAGTCAATCCACAGAACTGTGGGAGAGAAAAACAATCTATTTTAAGCCACTAAGTTTTGGGATCTATTATGCAGCAACAGATAACTGAAACAGTACAAAAATTACATTTATTTTAATAAAAAATGCAAATTAAATTATAAAAGGTAAACATTTCAAATTACTTTTTATATAAATTAACAACTTATTTTTCTTTCAAATATTTTAAATTATCTCTTAAAATTAAAAGGCAAATATAACTAACAGTATAACTAATACATTGTATCTAATACATACAAAATTTAAATCAGGGCCCACCCAGTGGCGTAGTGGTGAAGTTTATGCGCTCTGCCTTGGGGGCCCAGCGTTCACAGGTTGGGATCCCGGGCGGGGACCTAGCACATTCGTCAAGCCACTCTGTAGCAGCATCCCACATAGAGTAGAGGAAGACTGGCACAGATGTTAGCTCAGCGACAATCTTCCTCAAGCAAAAAGAGGAAGATTGGCAACAGATGTTAGCTCAGGGCCAATCTTCCTCAAAAAAAATTTTACATAATGCTGAATTTTTAACTTGTTTTGAAAATTTAATTAAATCTTAGTAAAAATTTTTATAAAAATAAAATCAGTCACAGTTCTAGCATTATGTCGTGTCTGTCTAGTTGCCACTCTAAAGAATCAGTATCCTACTTCATGCATGTTACCTCTTGACCTGCACATGTGCAAATGTAGGAGAATTATAAATTGTTTATACTGGAAAATGTTCCTCAGCTCCCGTGTACAATTGTAGCAACTACTTGGCTAATTTGTGAGTACTTCTAGAACCATAAAGATAAGCCTGAAAGTGCGTGTTGGCCACTATTGGGACCTGCCACTTCTGTTGCATTCTTGCTGACAGGAAGAATTTGATTAATTAGTCTGTCTCTTTTCTTCCCTACGTGCTTCCACGACTCAGTCCTCACTACACTCCAGAGCAGGGCCCATCTCTGATGTCAGTAGCGGGACAATCCACAAGTTTTTATAGTGTTTAGACACAGTCTCCTTTTGATTCAAAGACATGACATGAACGTTGTGGAGAAGCGTTTCCTTGGGCTCTGACTGGTGTTACCCGGGAGAGTGGATGCGCTAGTGCTGAGCGCTGAAGGCCAGAGGTATCCTTGTGTTCTTTAATTGTGCATGTGCATGCGTGTGCGTGTGGGTGTGAAACATGGGTTGTCTAAAGTGTGGGGCTCAGAGCAGGGGCCCCGCTTGCCTACTTCTAAGGGCGTTACTGTTTCCAGCCGTCCTTACAGACCTGGCAGAGGCCTCTTTCCTGAAGTTCTACGGAACTCTGACCCTTGGAAGACTCATTCTCACTCTGATTTAGTTCTTTGGTTTGAAATATATTTCACTCGGTTGTTAGCCTGGTGTATCCGTTGAGACATTGTCAGCTACAAGTGATGGAAGACCAATTCAAACAGACTTAAGCAAAAAGGGAATATATTGGCTCCCACGACTGGGAAGTCCAAGGGCAGAGATATAAGGCTCAAACTTTGTTTTTAGGGGTGACGGTTGGGGAGCCTTGTGATTGACAGATGGCCCACCAGGACTCCTAGAGTTTGGGGGTGGGGGAAGCATGCATGGTCCCCCCAAGGAAGGGAGGTGGCCAGAACACAATGTTCCCTCCACCCCAAGTTACAACCTTTTGCAAAATTCAGTTTCGTAGTTTATTGTGCTGGGCACCTGGGCCGGATTTCTCAAGCAGCCCAGGTGGCAGGCACTATCTTCCTGATCCTGGCCGCTGCCTGATGCAGATTCTTCACCCACTCCTGTTTCAAAACCTTCAGTCCCTTGCCAAGACCCTGGTGCAGGTGTGACAATCAGCAGCAGGGCAGAAATGATTGGGCCCAATGAAGGCAGAATTCTTTCTAGGTGCAGATCACCATTTTCTCGGGTCTATTTGAACACTCAGGGATCCCCCAAGGACAGCTCCCCCAGGATCATACCACTGCGATTGGGCACAATAGAAATGTCTGCACAATAAACATCAAAGACACTATTTCCACCAGGCAATGAGAGGGGCCAGCCCCCTCCCCCAGAGCTCTACTGGCAGGCTCTTCGTGGTTGGGGACCCCTGTGGATGACCTCTCATAACATTTCACTTTACACAGCTGCTCCTCCACTTGGAATCCCCCAGAAGCTTGGCAAGTAGGACAGATTACCTTCCCAAGGTCCCACAGGAGCCCCACTCCAGTTCTCCGCTTCCTGCATTCACTTTCCACTGCCCCTCCCCGCTGAATGTAGCTGCTGCTCCTTCTTCCCGCTCCCCCATCAGCCCAAGTCCCCAGTATGTCCTGACACACGTTCCCAAGGCTTCTTAGAGTCTGCTGAAAACTAACCCTAAGAGGCAAGAAGAGGGAGGCAGGACGGCATGTCTTCAAGGCTGCCTCCCCAAGCTCCACTGGGCCTGCTGCCCACCCGCAGTGAGTCTATGGATGTGTGGGGGCCACACCTGGACCAAGACATGGCTGATCCCCTGCTCTGGTCTGGGCAATGCTTCCTCCCATCCTTCTTCGCTGTCTCTCTCTCGCTTTCTCCTTTTCCTCTTAGATCTCTCCATAGCCCTCTCGCCTCCTCTCCACTCCTACACGCACTCTCTCCCTCCCTAACCTAAATGAGGTTGGTTAAACAAAACTTAGTGCATCCAGATTGTGAACATCAAAAGCCAGGTCATGTTTTTAAGAATGTTTATTGACGTGAAACTACCTGTGATACTTCGTGGAGGGAAGAGAGATCAAAAGGCCTTACAGGCAGTATGAGCTCAGTTTTCTAGCCTCCTCCTCCCACCCCTCACCCCCGTCCCCAAAATAGTGTCCACTTCCTTTCGACTCTGCCCTTTGGGGTTGAGACCCTAGCCCTGGGTCAAGGCCCTTTGCAGACCCAAGGAATGGCAGATTCAGCCAGAGCCAGGAATGCATTTCAGAGGCTGGCCCATCGCTCCTCCGCCTTGGCCCACTATGGTCTTTGTCACTTCCTCCCCTTGGGAACATCCGGTGGCCCTGGCCAAGGGGAGAGATGAAGGCAGAACTGTTGGATCAAAGTCCAAACACATAATAAAGGCATCTCCCTGCCCCCAACTAAGGACATGCTAGTGTGCATTTACTCACACACAGACACAGAGCGTTGGGCTGGCCCGCTGTAAACCTTCTCTTATTACAAAGCCAGAATCTTTTCCGTTTGTGTTTAAGCTGCAGCCTATGAAATAATGTCTATAAAAATAAGATTGGAAGTGAAAATATCGAATGCAATAAATTATGGCTACATTGTGTTCCCTCCTGAGGGATGTCCTGGCCAAAGAGCCTTCAATATTTCTATCCAGGGCTGTGCTTTGTATTTTTTCCTAAAGCATTTCATTTGTTGACGGGAAACAAGGGCCCAGAGGGCCGAGTTTGATTCAATAGAGCTATGGTGCTTGGCTGGCTGTACCTGCCTGGCATCTTAATTTCTCTTCCAAACCAACAACAGCTCTGCTTATTGTGGAACTGCAAAGTGAAAGCTAAAAGGGAGGCTGCCCAGGGGAACATTTGTTGGCCAGTTTCCACCACTGCCACCATCTCCCTCCTCACCATCCCACCACTATGTCCTTACCACGATGACAACCATGAATTCAGACACCATCACCATCTTCCTTTGTGGATTCAACACCCCTACCATTTCCCACATATTGGCTAGGGTTTGGGAGGGAGGAGAACCTGAAAGATTAACATGACATAGATCTGAGAGCTTAAAATCTCTAGGGAGATGGACCAGATATACAAGTAACTTGGAACAAGAAGGGAAGTCAGCAGCAAAGTACTGAAAAGTTCTCCCAGAGTTCAAAGGAGGGAGAGATGAAATGGTTTTTGAATTGGGTCTAGCAGCATGGGTTAGATGTGGACCTGCAGAACGGGAAGGAAAAGGCCTTCTCAGAAGAGGAGTTGGTGTGAGGGAAAGTGCAACATTGTAACGCATGGATGAGCAGGAGAAAAATGAGTTCGTTGTGCATGGACCCTAAGGTGCCTGAGGGGCAGTGAGGGAAATCAGGGTGAAGGGTGAGTGGGACTAGATCAAGAAATATGATGGGTATAGGAAAAGGCCACTCAGTTTAAGGATTTTGGCCTTTTGTATGGTGGAACGTGGAGGCCAATGGAAAGTTGTTGAGCTGTGGGAGATGGAGCTGGTTATGAAACTGATCATCATAATGCGATCTTGGGACCAGCAAACATTCTCTCCTTTCTCTCCGTACTCTTTTCTCTGAAATGATCTCAACTTTTGCCTCCTCTTTGCTGATCCAAAAATTCGACAAAAGTTTTGAGCGTTAGCCATTTGCTTTAAATCCTGCCACTTCATGCTTTGTCTCTGGGCCTTAAGCATTTGTGACAGAGAGGAAGAAGAGCGATAAGAATGAAACACATACTGCCACTATTTCTAATACCTCAGGGCAAATAAGTGCGTCAGATCCTTTCTAGAGAGTGGATTTTGCTTGGGAGAGATTTGGCGGATGAGGGTACCAGGTTCTTGTTAGCTTGGCGGGCACCATAGGAGAAGCAGAGGGGACAGACTTGGGTCGGCTCACACGCCTGCTTTACCCTTCTTTATGGGACCAGCTATGTGGCTCTGAGGTGTTTGACTCAGAGGACAGAATCCCAGAGCTCAAGGCAAGGGCATCCCCAAGAGCCAATGGGAGGAAGCCCAGCCTCCCTGTGCCCTGGATAGATGGACAAGGCTGGTGCCACTTTCTGTAGCCTTTGTCCTTGGAGTGAAGGTGGCGCTGCCCTCATCCCACTTTTCCCATGATTCCGATGGGGACCACTGGAGTTGTATCCAGGAGGCATTTCCAAGCTCTTGTAAAATTCCTTACTTGGCTTAATTCAATAACCCAGCCCCCAGTGCAATTACATCCCCGATTCTCTCCTGTTCTCCTTTTCTATGTCAAAGAAGGAAAGTGAACCAGTCATCCCATTGGGGCTAGACCTCGAGTCTCATTCTCTGGCAGACGTTTAGGATGGAGCCTGGACCTTTCCCTCCACCCCACAGCGCATGAGCTAGCGAGCAAGCACGAGTCCAGGGAGTTGGGACTATGGGAGAAAAGACGCCTGTGACCCTTCCCCCACCTCCCTGCCTCTCTGGGGACAGGGGGAGAGGGCTCTTCCAGGCCGTGCTGGCAGCCAGGCCAGCGTTTGTGGTAGGCGGTGTTTATGTGAACGCACAAATGTTTATGTGAGATTGCCAGCCGGTTATTTATGAGTCTCTCAGCCCTTCCCCAATAAAAGCTGTTCCCTCAATCTTCTGACAGGCCCCGCATCTGTAACTAATGTGTCACTCGCTCAGCTAATGCAGTTCACTTGTGTTTATTTTTGCACAAAAGCAATTTATCCAGCTACTCTGAAAAAATGGCCCTGTCAGGAGCCTTCTTTGGAGCAAAGTGTCTTTCCTCAAAAGAAACTCCAAATGGCTCGCAGTGCACGGCAGGCTTCTGGCGTGTGCGCCTGAACAGGTCAGTGGGTCTGTCTGAGTGTGAGGGAGTGTGCAGAGTGTCTGGTGTGGGCCCTTGCTTTGTCTCTGAGTGTGTGGATGTGTGTCTTTGTGCCCCTGTCTGTCTGAGACTGTGTGGGTTCAAGTGTTTGCCCCAGAATCTAAGAGTTCTGCCTGGGTGTGTTTGGGTTACTTTTTCAAAAGGTCTTGGGGGTGGGCCTGGATTAACTTTGCATTCCCTCTGATGGAGATAAATCAAAGTTGGGAAAGTAGGTTGTTGGCAGTTAAAGGCCTGGAGGAGGAGATTTGAGGAAGCAGGGGAGGAGGGCAAAGGTTAAAAGGGGGGTGATTGGCTTCAGGGCAATGGGAGGCTTAGCCCTGGCCCGGGGACTGTAACTGAAAACTGGCGGAGGAAGGCTGCCTACACAGCCGGCCCGTCCGCGCTTGTTAATTTTATCGTTCCCGCTCTGTTTTCCTTCAGTACTGGCAGTAAACCTTTGGAGTGAAAAGGATGCTCTGTGGGCTTGTTTCGGGATGCTGTAAGAAAGGCGGGAGTCTGAGAAGACATTTCCTGCTGCACAACCAGATTTCTGAGAAAAGGAACCAAGAAGTGGGGGGTGGGGAGGGGGGTCAGGAGTCAGGCTGAGTGCTTGGGGTCTGCCAGAAGCAAAAAGAGGCCCTGATGGGCTGGGGAATTGCCTGGTGGTCTCTGTGGTACTCAGTCTCACCCCATAGATTGTCACTCTGACCCTGGCCAGTCAATGAACCAATCTGGGCTGAACAGGAGAGTCTGGAAGGCTCCATCAGACCCCTCCCACTGTTGGAAAAGCTCCGGGTGCCCGTGGCCAACTGGCATGGAGGGGACAGCCCTGATGGCAGATGTCTTTCTTATCATACCTAAATGGCCCAGCAGTAGTAATGGCATATTAGGGCGGTGGCTCCCAAGCCAAGTGCCTGAGGGACAGTGGCACTTATTAGCTGAAACAAGATGTCTTCACAGAGCTCAGTCCAAATCTTGGCTGCGTTGTCTCAATTTGCAGGATAACATTCAGAGTTTGGTTTCTCCATCTTCAGTTTTCCTCCAACTGGATTTCATTAAGCCATTGTTGCCTGCCGAACTATAAGTTGACATTTGTGTAAACAGAGATAAATAGACAATTGTGCTTTCTTGAAAGCTTGTGTTTATGGACTGGAGCTATTGAGATGGTGATTTTGTCGGGCATCCATAACCTGGCTGTGAGGTGGGGCAGTCAGGGGAAGCCATCCGTCCATCCATCTCAAGGTTTCTCTGGCCAGGTGACATTCATGGTCAACCCTTTGTCTCCCTGTGACCTAAGTGAATTGACCTAGGGGCCTGCTTTTCTCTTTGGCTGGGGTGTGTGCAAGTGGGAGGAAGGTGATGAGCATGAGGATGTCAATCAGTTCTATACTCTGGTGTCCAGTGAGGGAATTCAAACTGGGCAGAGCCGGGGGTGGTGGAGAGGAGAGGCATTTGAAAGGTCGAGATTTGCCCCTTAGATCTAATGATCTCCTTCGAATGCCCTGTATTCAGATCAGGCCTGGGAGTGGTGTTTCCTTGGCCTCCACCCCCAGAGCCCCTCCGTTCCTCCTCTTTCCAGTTTCTTCCCTCCCTCTGGGCACCCTGGCCTTTCAAACTCCTTCTTGCAGTTGAATTTGTTTCTAGGCTGGTGGCCGTCCTGTCCCTCAGTGGTGAGTGAGCCTCCCAGCCAGGTCTGCTTGGAAATCTTTGGGGCAGGCTCAGTCGTCGTGTGGGTCATAAGTCCAAGCCATTCCTTCCCTCTCCTGTGGCACTGTGAATAGGAAGAAGGGGGCAGCTTTGAGTCCAGGGGTTGGGACAGAAGAACCGAGGGGATGATCTTGTACTATGGAAAGAGACTTACTTTAGAGTCTAAAAAGAGAAACGCCAGCTCACAGCCCTCACTAGCTTCAATGATCAATTGCCTCCGTCTCTAACCAGCAGAGCTGTCTGAACGTTAGGCTCCCATAGCCTTTCCCTCCCGCTTGACTGTAAGTTGTACGAAGCAGTCTTCTCTCGCTGTGGCCTTGGGGTTATCTCCACACCCAAGCTCTCTTTTCTAAGGATGTTGCTCTCACCTCCCACCTTGGCTGCTGCAGGCCAGGGAAAGGGCCATCCTGCTGAGCACACACATCATGGAGCCAAATTTTCTCACTGGCAAAATTGTTCTCAGGTCCTAAATTGAGGATTCACAAACTCCACTGTCCACAGAGACCCGGAACATCATGTAAGGAGAGAAGAGGCCAAACCCAGGAGAGATGGAAAGTGGCACTGGGCTGCAGGGTTGGGGAGCAGTGTGGAGTGGTGGGGACCACGGCTATAGGAGAGCACGTGCTCCATCCCATCCACAGGGGCGACCCCCTTCTCGGCAGGAAGGGGTTGCAATAGGGGAATGCCAGCCCAGAGAAGCCAGTTTTTCTATTTTCAAATCTGGACTTTTCTGTGAACTCTCCTAATGTTACGTGTTGGCAACAAATTCCAATTTAAAACATGCTGTGGGCCAAGCAAAACATGTGTGCTGGCCCGTTGTGGCTAGTTTGCTCCTCTGCTGTTGTGAAATGTGGTGGAGCTGTCGTTCTGCATGTTTGGAGATGTGCACCAAGACTTCCGGGCCCTCAGCCCTGAACAAATTTAGGAATCCGTGCATCAGGTGCTGTGCGGGCTCACCCCTGTGCTAACAAGTCGAACACCTAGCCCATTTCCTGATAGCTGGGTGTTTAGCCTAACTTGTCATGGAGTAGCATAGATTTGCTTTTTCTCCAGGGAGGGACACACACCCCTGTTCTTTCACAGCATGGTCCTCTGGATGGCCTCTTGGCCTCGGGCAGCCTGGCCAGGGAGGACAGGCAGTGGCCGCCCTGGGTCAGGGTGCCTTATCCAGGCAGGTGATGGATGGATGTCCAGGACAGCTTCCAGGTTTCTTGTTTGTGCAATGCGGGGATGTGGGGCCTCCACAGAGAGAGGGGATACAAGAGAGTCATTGAGTTTTGGGGGAAGATCATGAAATCTCGGGGTTTGCCCTGTTTTCCCAGGCTGGAAGGAGGGGGTGCACAGCTTTGGGCCTGGGACATGGCATGGTGAGTATGGGCTCAGCTTCTCCCCATGTGTAGCCTCCAGGTGGCACTGGGATTCTGGGCTCAGCCTGGCTCCCCAAGGACAGCCTGGCAATGATCGCCAAGCTCAGGGGGGACACTCACAATGGTCTCAGGGTGGCTGGGGCTTCTGAGATCATCTAGTGATGTGGAAAGAGCTTGCATCTCAGCTCTGCACTTTATTAGCATGTGACCTTAGGCAATGATGTCACCTCCTGGGTGTCAGTCCCTTGTCTGTAGAAGGGTCTGGCCAGTTGATCTCTAGCCTCTAAGTGGCCTCCAGGTTCTCTGACAATGACTCTGCTGCTGGCTGCTGCCATAGCTCAGTTTGACACATCTTTTAGAGCAAGGATGGGACTGTTGCTTCACTACCAGCTCCCCGGTGACTGGCAAGGCACAAGGCACATAGCAGGTGTTTAATATACGTTTGTTGAATGAATGAGCAAGACCAAATCCCTGGCAGCAGGGAACCAGGCAGGCAGAAGACCCCTGGGGCAAAGGAAACTCTTGCTGTACCTTCATCCCAGCTTCTGGTGGCAGGTGAGAGGCAGGGCACTGCAGGCCAAGGGCCACTCAAGCCTTGAGGCTGGAGCCCATCTCCTAGCCTAGAATCTTCTATAGCCTGGCTCATGGGTGCCGTTGGCTGGGCTGTTGGAATCCTGCCCCCACCCCTGGTCCTGCCCCACCTTCTTGCAGAACTGCCCACAGTGACAACATAAGTCCCCCGATATCTCTGAATGCTTAAAGTTTTAAAAATGCAGACCTTTGGAGATGTTGTGGGGAGCAGCTGGGCTCCAGGCCAGGCCAGGCTGGCATGTTGGAGAATGAGTCTTCAGCCAGGCCGCTCTGAGGAACCACTTCTGCTGCTGGAGGCAGGAAAGGAGCGGGGCCTAGGCCTAGACTCCTAGTTCTCGGAGGAGTTGGAGCAGAATCAGGCGATGGCTGTGCCCTGGCCCACTCTGGGTGGCTTTGTGGTTTGTGGCTGTAGCTGTGGTCCACGCCTGGGTTCTGGGCCAGCAGAGATGTATGGAGCCCCTCGTTTATCTGTGAGACCTGTATGGAGGGAAGGAGGGTCTGGGGTGTGTGAGGATTGGGCTGGCTGTCTATAGGGTGACAGTAGAGCTCTGGGATCTCAGGCAGAAATCTCGGGGTACATCCCCTCACTCCAGCCTCAAGCACAGTGGAGACTTCATAGGTGCTTGCTGTCACCCTCACTGAGTGCCAAGCCCTGCTCTGGGGCAGCGAGAGGTGTCCTGGGGTGCCTCGCCAGCCCTTCCCACCCTCATCCCCGCGTGCAATAGGGGGAGGTGAGGGGCCCAGGCTCGGCTGTAAGGGCTTTCTCTCCCCGTGGGTGTTGCTCCAAGAGCCCCCGAGTCATCGGAAAGCTCCTTGAAGACTTTGGAGCTGGGGGATACTGGAGGCGAAGCTGGAAAATTTTCTGAAATCTTTCACACTCTTCAGCTCTCATTCTCCTAAAAATACTATTATTATAAACTCATTCGATATGCAGAAACAAAGAGTGATATAATGAACACAAACCATTTGAGAAATAAAATGACAAATCCCATCAAAGCCTTCCGTGAGCACCTTGCTTCCCCTGCACCCCATCCCCTCCCATGGGTAACCGCTGTCCTATACTTGATATTTTTCAATCTCATGAATTGCTTTAACTTTTTACTATATATGAAAGTTTTCTTGAAGTGTTTACAGAGCTGTTTTGCATGCTTTTAAACTGTAGAAATAGTGTAATTCTAATTTGTATTCTTGTGCAATTAGTTTTTTTCCTCTTGACATGTTTATGGGAGTCCAGGGTGTGGACATGTGTTACTCTGGCTCATTTATTTTCGACGCTGCATAGAATTCCATTGCATGACTGTGTCATCTCTCCAAGGAGGGCTCCTCACGGCCCCCTGAGAGGGTGCCTGTGCTCACTGAGGGTACTCTCTTGTGCAAGGATGGCTCTGGTTCTGTGGATGCTCGCCACCTTCATCTCCCCCACCCCTCTTTAGGGTGCCAGGGTCCTCCCCTCCCTCCCAGAACCATTGCTTCACGAAGGAGGAATTTGAGTGGATTTCAGGCCACCTTGTGTTTCCCATAAGTAACCGTTGAAAGTGAAACCCCAGCCCAAGGGGCTGCAATTGCAACCAGCTGAGTGCAGACTGGCTGGCCTGGAAGGAAGGAGTTGTGTGCTCCAGATGGACATGAGTCTCCGAAAGGGACACGCCAGCAAGACCTTCTCCAGCACCAAGGGGAGACACTTGGGGCAGCCGCAGCCCCTAGCCAAGCCCCTGCATTGATCCTGGCTTGAGGCCCACCCACCTCTCTGTTGCTTGGCCCAGTGGCCTCCAGGGTGGGTTTTGCTGAATGTAGGGCTGTTGTCGTTCCAGCTTTGGGAGGGGCAGTGAGGTTCTGGGACCTGCTGAAGGCAGCCTGTCCTGAGAGGCTTACATTTCAGACCCTTGAAGAGAGAGACAGCGTGCCCCTACTCTAGTCCAGACCCCAGCACTGGATGCCCCGCTGCACCCTGAGTGCCCGGGGCTGCATTCTGACTTTTGGGGGCCTAGGAACTTTTGCTTTTGTGGGACTCTTCCTCCATAAAAAAATATTAAAAATCTTGCTTTATGACTGTGCTGGTATAAAGAGGAATGTAATCAAGGCTGGATTTATTATTATATATTCATTATATTATTATATTTGTTTTTATCTTCTCATTTAAAAAGAAATGAAAACATTTTGGGGAGCCCCTTAAAGAACCGTGGGCCCTGGGCCCTGTGCCTGCTGGGGCTGATGGAGAAGATGGCCCTAATGGCTGCCACGCAGCCTCTCACACCCTCCCTTTACCGAGATTGCGACCCCTCTCTCCTCCAGGACACCTTCCCTGCTTGATTGAAGGGGAGGTGGACGTGGTCTCGCTCAGCCTCAGACACTGTGGGCCTCTCCTCCCATCACAGGGGCTTGGGGGCCAAGTGAATGGAGGCTTTGCGTGCATGGCCTGCCTCCTGGAGGCGGAGGGCAGCCGGAGTTGCTCTGCACGGGGCCCAGCTTGGAGGCACGGGGCACATCCTTCATGGGGCCATTGTTCTGTGTTAGGTGGGTGGTGGGGAGCTGTCCCTGGAGGACCCCGCACGTTTCCAGGTCACCCTGTGCCAGGATTGTTAGAGGACTGTGGCCTGTGGAACACGCCCCAGTGCTTGTCCAACATGAAGGTATGATCCCGCCATGTGCCATCAATGGTCCTCTCTCCCAGGGGGTTATTCTGAGGGAGGCCCTGTGTCTGTCTTGGAGATGAGGGAATGGGGCAATTACAGTACTGAGGAAGGGGCTGCCTTAGTCAGCTCGGGCTGCCACAGCAAAGTACCACTGACTAGGTGGCTTAAACAGCAGAACTGTATTTTCTCCTGATTCTAGAAGCTAGCAGTCCAAGAGCAAGGTGCCACCCAAGAGGTTTGGTTTCTCTGAGCCCTCTCTCCTTGGCTTGCAGGTGGCCAGCCTCGTGCTCCCTCTTCTCATGGTCACCTCTCTGCGCGTGTGCATCCCTGGTGACTCTCTGGGTCCAAAGCTCTTCTCACAAGGACACCAGTCGGATTGGGTTAGGCCCCACCCAAAGGGCCGCATTTTAGCTTAATTACCTTTTTAAAGACCCTGTCTTCAAATCCGGTCACTTTCTAAGGTGGTGGGGGTTAGGGCTCCAACGTATGAATTTTAGGGGACCCAATTCAGCCCGTGACAAGGATGATGGAGGCCACATGTGGGGCCACACAGGATTGCACAAGGGCACCACCCTGAAAGAGGTGCTATTCGTATCATAGGTACTTTTATTATTCGGCAATCTTTTTCGTATTTTTATAACAATTTTGTTGACTCCAAAGGTGGGCAATTTGTGCATTTCTTATGGCAGACTTCCTGCAGATGGCAGTATAAAGTTCTTATTCTAACACTATCTTAGGATAATTTCCTGACTGAAGGAAAGAAAGTATCTCAAGAAAGGAACATCTTTTTCTACACAGGCGCCATATATTTGGCCTGGCAGTGGCCGGCCACGTGACTGTCCAGGGCTCAGGTCTCGCTTGGATGGGGCGTGTGACCTGGGTTAGCAGGGTCACGTGACTGTCATAATTTGGTGGACTGAGTTTAGGGAGGGGGGTCATGTGACTCCAACAGCCTTGCAGACTGGGCTAGTCATGTGACTATGGCCTCTCTTGGTCTTGTAATGACCATGTTCCTTCAAACATTGATAGAACCTACTCTTAAAGCTTGCCCAGTCTATGAAGGAAATAGGACGAGTGGTCTGTTTCTGTTCTGATCATCCAGAAACAGCCTGGGAGCCCTAAGGCCAAAGCTGGCATGACCACCCCATCTTCCTCCCTGCTCAAGACACTTCTGGAACCCACGACCTCTGCTAGAGAGCTCTATCTCGTTGCCTATCTCATTGGTCTGTGCACAGGGCCATCTGGGTTCCTGATATCCCCAAATTCAGGGGCCGGCTGGTACAGGGGTGGTTGGGTGAAGAGAAGGAAGAGGGAGGGGAGTCAGTGAGGCCAGGAGAGTTGCAGAGGGGCCACTGGGGCCGTGGGGGTCAGGGCTCCTGGCTGGGGCTGAGAAGGGGACTCTGCCTTTCCTCCCAGAGCTGACCTGCAGCCTGTGGGTGAGCACTGGGAGCTAGGAGCACGACAGTGTCCTCGTGGCTTGTCTGTTTCCCCTGTGAGACCCATGGGGGCTTCTGAGAACTAGGCCCTGTAGTGGGAGAGCAGAGAGCTAACAAGGCTCCTCAGCCACCTCAGATTGTCCCAGAGAAGCGCATGAATCACTAAGGACCCACGACCTAGAAACAGAGAGATGCCATTCCCCTGCCGTCTCCCAGGGCTGAATTTTTAACTCCCAAGTCATGGTTCCCCAGATGCCAAAGTTCTGACTCAATCAAATGTAGGCTGAAATGCATGCTCGTGCCAGGCTCCCTTGCCCAGCCCACCACCTTCAGTCCCTACAGCTTGCCTGTGAGGCAAATACTGTCACTCTCGTTTCAGGGATATGCAAACACAGGCCCAGGTTAAGCGACTTGCCCCAAGTCCCGTGGCTGGTAAGTGGAAAAGCAAGATTGGAACCAAGCCCATGTGACTTGAAAGCTGAGAGTAAGGCCGTTTTCTTGGCTCTGCACAGAGAGTACACAATGAGTGTGGCTGCCCGAGCTTGTCGCTCTGTCCTGTGGCTACTTGCTTCACACCCTAGACCCTGCTGGCCCTGCTGGGCTGCAGGATGGTAGATGAGAGCTTCCCCTGACCTCTCCTCTACTTCTGCCCCCTCCCACTGTTCCAGAAGGCAGGACACTGACGTTCTCAGTTCCCAGACTGGCAGGCAGACAGCATCCAAGTATTGAGCACATTTTTGGGGGGGACACTTTTGAAGGCCTTCCCACATTGCCATCCAACTAGCAGACAAGGACAGCTGCGGTCACCATGTTCCAGAATCCCGGAGATGTGCGGCAGCTGGGCCTCTCCATCCTTCCCTCCCTCCCTCCCCCGCTGTTTCTCTCGCTACACTGGGCCATAGGTGGGCGCAGCAGGCCTGGAACACTTTTGTGTTGTCTTTGCTAAAGAGGGGCCGAGGCTGTTTGAAGGTGAACTGTGGAAAATGGTCTTGCTGTGCTTCGGATCATGTCTTCGCCCCTTCCTGACACTGCTCTGGGAGTGGAGACAGGAGCCTTTGCTGGAGATTCAGCCCTGCCTGCGAGGGGAGGGGAGGGCAGGCCACCCAGCTCACCTCTGGGTCAGTTGGGGCCACAGCAGGTGTGTGCGAATATTTGCCAGTGTGTGCTTGTGTATGTGTCTGTGCAGGTCTGTATTTATACATGTGTTTGTGCGCATATGCCCCTCTGTGTCTACACATGTATTTGTGCCCGTGCATATGTGTACATATGCACGATTCATGTCTGGTACGTGTTAACACGCAAGTTTGTGTCTTGAATCATGTGTGTGTTTACATGTGTTTGCATGTGTGTTTACCTGCATGTCTGTGCACGTGTGTGTGTTTATGCCTGTGTGTTTGTGTGTGTTTGTGTCTGTGCACTCCAGACAAATGGCAGGATGCACACTGTGCATGAGGTGGCTTAGGGTAGAGTCTTGGGCCTTGAATCAGGCTTCCATATGGCCCCAGATGTGACCCTTCACCCTCCCCTGTGGCTGTCAAGGTCTCTGCCCCCGGAGACCAGAGAACTTTCCTTTGGAACCAAGTGGGCCTCACTCCCGGGGCAGGGCGGAAACTACTTCCAAAAGCAAACAGGATCATCGTCATGCTGGGGAGCCTGGAGCCCGTGGGACCTTGTTTAATTCTGAAGGAATGTGCTCGGTTCCCGCCCAGCAGAGCAGGCCCTGGCCTGACAGGGAGCCGTGAAGACCTGGCCGACAGTGGCTGCCTTTGGAAGAGGGAGCTTGGCTGGCCAGGGACAAACCATTCCAGGGACAGAAAATCACACCAACTCGTGTGACTGGAGTGGGCTAGGGCTGACAGAGCCCTGCAGGGCCTTCCTCAGAGCCTCCGGGCCGGTGTGCCCAGCTCTGTGCCGGGGAGAAGGGGGCAACAAGCAGGGAAGAGGAAGTGGCCCAGATATGACCCCAGAGGAGCTTGGAATCTATCAGGGAAGGGCAAATCCCCAACAGGGGACAAGAAGGAGAGTGTATCATGGTGACGGGGGGTGGGGGAAGCATATAGTGCAGAGAGGAGCGATCCCTGGGGACTGTGGCCATCAGGAAAGGCTTCTTGGAGGAGGCGGAGGTTTAACTGGGCCCCGAAGCGGGGGGAAGATTTGGAGGGAAACAGGACATTCTGAGAAGAGGAGAAGTTTTGTAAAAGATGCAGATATGGAAAAGGGTATGGCCTTTACGGAATGACAGTGCCGACGCTGGTCCAGCGGGAATTTGGGAAGGGAGAAGAGGGAGATGAAGCAGTCAGCTCCTGTCCAAGGTGGCTTTGAATGCCCGCCAGAGTTCATCCTTAGGCAGTGGGGAGCTAGTGAAGATCCTTGGGGTGGGGGGTGACCTGATACAAGTGAGAGTTTTAGGGTTTGGGGCCCAGGTGATCAGGTCATAAGGTGGGTGAGGACAGAGGCTGCGAGACCAGAAGAGAGTGGAGGCAGAGGTGATTGGGGTGAGGAAGCCTGGGGCTATGAGTGGGTAAGTGGCTGAGGCCTGGGGAGCGAAGGGGGCAGAACTGAATCGACTTCGCATTTTGTGACACTTGTCCATTCTTGAGGTCTTGTTTCTGTGTTTGGATTCTGCTGACCTGGGAACACTGCCAGCCTGAGACAGCTCCTCAACCACAGGCCAGTGGAAGCAGATGGGCCTGGGGTACAGAGGCTAGGACTCAACCCAGCCCAGGGCCAGCCCTTCCCTTGCCACCCTGCCCAGAGTGGCCCTGGCCTCTGCAGTGGGCCTCTGGGTATCTCATCTACTGGTACCCAAAAGTGGTATTTGTCACAGGGAGTGGGTGTTACCCCAAGCGACAGAGTGGGAGACCAAGGGAGACCTTGAGTGTGAACACAGCCAGTCTAGGTGAGTATGTGAATGTCTATGTGGCCCAGGCTGGGCATGAACGTGAGTGTGAGCTCTGGGCAGTCATGTAAGGGGATGCGGGACACCACTCAGCCTGGGTGTGCACAATGTGGTCTGTGTATGTATAACCAGTGTGAGTGTGCACACAGCCCGGCTTGCATGGGCCTGGGGCCTGGCATGTGGTGGGCGCCTATGTTGTTGAGTGAATAAATGTGAATGTAGGCACAGCTCAGGTGCAGACAGAACTCCAGAAACAGTTGCATAGCCAGCTGAAACTGTCCTCACCAGAGGACCGCATCAGCTGGGGTAGGGCTGGGTGGACACTGGCTTGGCTGTCCCCCCAAGCCCCCACACACCCCGTGCAGCCCTGTTGGAGTGTGGTTGGGGCTGGGGCCATGACTCCACCTTATCTCTCTCCACTGTCTCCTGGGTTCTGCAGGCTGGAACTGCAGCCACCTTGACCCCTTCTGACCTCAGTGCTGCCTGAAATTGTGAGGGAAGGCAGAGAGAACATCCTGGAAAATGACCCTGGCCTGGAGATGGGGGCAGCTCTTGCCCTTGGGAAAGTCCCAGGGTGAGGGGGGCAGGAGTCCAGCCTCTTCTCTGGTCTGGCTGAGCAGACACAGGCTTCCCTTCTGGAGACAAAGATGATTTCAGTCTGTGAGAGGCAGAGTCAGGAGCTGGCTTGGATTTTTCCAAGCTGGGGAAGGTGAACCTCTCTGGCAGGTGTGACGATAGGATCCCTGGGAGGCCGTGCATGCAGGAGCCTGAGACTCACTGAATCATGTGGGCCAGGAGCTGGGCTCCTGTCCTCCTGGGCCCTAGCCTGCCACATGGGCCAGACTGTGGGGGCTCCTTAGCCATGGTCCCCTTAACTGATGGCTTGCTCAGCCTCTGGTGCCTACCCCTTCTGTAACGTGGTCTCCAGAGCCAGGTGTCCTTTCCCCGAGGCATCCTGGTGGCCCTGGGGGAATGGAGGTGGCTCTGGCAGTTGACATGAGTCCTCAGTGTCTTATTTGGCCCAGCCCAGCTGGGTTCTGCAGGCAGGTGTGCAGGGAGGAAAGGCAGCTGCTGCCTGCCCTGCCTCCTGATTCTCTCCCTCCCTGTCCCCTTCCTCAGCCTCCGTTTTCATTCCCCTAGCCTGCTGCCTCTCCCTCTCCGGGTGCCCATGGAAGCGGGAGTGTACACCCCTCATCTGGCCACGTGGCCTATGGCGTTCCAGATTCTAGATGCTTTCTGGGCTGATGAGGGAACCCGAGCTCTTTCCTTCACGAGTACCACTGCCCTGGATGGCCAGGCACAGACTGCTCAAGCCCCTGCAAAAATCATCATGTGGCTGGTGGCAGAGTCTTCTTCGATCTGCTCTGGGCTGTGCATTACTTCATCCTCCTGGCACTTTCGAGGAGTGCCTTCCTGCCTGGGATGATTTCATCTTGGAGTGGCGTCAATGCTGTGCTGGGCTCCACCATTTTGGAGCCTGAGGCAAAAGGAAAAATCAGCAATACTGATCCTATCTTTATTTAAAAATTGGATATTTCACCCGTCCATCATGGACATTTTACATTAGTTTTGACTTTTAAAAATATTGCATTAAAATATGATTTGTCTTGCCTGCATTGACGTCCTTGTCTGGACGTCCCTTGAATTTTGCACCTGAGGTGAATGTAAAAAGAAAAGATTCCTTGGTGTGGGCCTGGAATGTCTTAAGATTGGAAATTGACTGGAATTCTTCCCTTCTGAGGGGCTTGCGGAGTCTGATGGGTGTGGGTGTGTGGGAGGAGGCGGGGGAAAGAGGGAGACTTAGCAGTCTCAGAGCTTCTGCTAATGTCTCCGTGGAGCTGAGGGGCAGGGCCTGGGGGAGAGGGCCCAGCCCACGCTTTAGCGGAGCAGGAGAGTGGACTTTGAAGGTGGACAGAGATGCAGGAAGCAGAGTTGGGATGGAGGAAGAAAAAAGTCATCTGGGAAACAAAGTGAAAAGAATCCATTTCTCTGGAGGCAGCCTTGAGGGGATGGGACTGAAAAATGGGAAGCCGGGAGGCTTTGAAAGGCTGCAGATGGCAGAGCCAAGGGGGCTGCAGAGCTCTCCGTCAGCCCGACCTTCAGCGGGGTCTGCTCCACGCACACCTGCCTTGTGTGAGTGGTCCTTTGGTGGGTGAGTGGAGGAAAGCGGTGGATTCCGTGGGGAACTGGGACCTCGGATCTGCCCACTGAACTCTTCAGTGGGAGGCAGCGTTCAGAGGCAAAGACGTGTAGGGAAAGTTTAAGCACAGGATTTGGGCCAGTTCGCCTAAGATTTCAAAGGGCAAGTGTCTGTGCATGTGCATCTGTCTCTTCTCAGTTTGAGGATTCCCAGGACCCTGGCTTGCCTTCCACTTTGAGAACTTTGAACATTTCCTTCCTTATTAGCTCTCTCTCCAGAGGGGCGATGGGAGTGAGCGGGGGAGCCAAGGTTGTGGTGAGGGGCCGGGCAGCTGGCCTGGGGCCTGGATAGCACATGCTGCTCTGGAGCAGCTGTTCCTGCCTCCTTGGGATCAGGGGCGGCTGGGCCCAGCCCGCATCCTCAGCTCTGAACCCTGCCTGGGCTGCACACAGACACATTCCTAGGGCCAGGGCAGGTGGGTATGAAGGAGCTTCAAGGATGCCTGACCTCTGCAGTCGACTCCCCTCTTCTGGGGCTGTCACTCCTTCCTCCCTCCTCCGTCTTGGAACGGGGTGGAGTCTCTCCTTGGAGAGGGTCTGGGGGATTGGGAGCCACACTGCTCCCTGCACACCAGATAAATAGAGGTCACCTGTGTTGATCCTGCAAAGGCTGAAGGTGGGTTAATGACGGAGAATGGTGGGGGCCTGACTCCCGTTTCTTCTGGCTGGGGTCCGAGTGAGCAACCCTACCCTTCCTTACCCTGAAGACTACCCTGTCCCTCCATTTGGGGGCTCCCTTCTGGCTCCATCAAGGTAGAAGGAGGACCCCCTGCCTCCCTCCACCCTGTAACCACCCTGCTTCTTGGGATTCAGCCACAAGGGCTTGCCTCCTGCAGGATGCAAGTTTAGGCACATGTTCCATCTCTGGTCCATGAACCTCCCATCTTTTGTTTATTGTACTGTTTCCCAGGTTATAAACTCACTTATGCTAAATTGTAAGAAACATGGAAAATTGGGAAAGCATAACGTAGAGCATCTCAGTGGCTTCAACCCAGCCCTCTGAGATCCGCACCACTGCCCATTAGGAATACCCCTCTGCGTGTGAGTTCCCCGGGTCATGGGTAGCCTTTTTGTGACAGCATTTTCCTGCCCCTTGTCACACTTGATCTTCTTGCACAGCCTTGTGAACTGCCATCAGCAGTCGCCTTCTTCTCCTTTTCACAGCTGGGAAGCCGAGACTGGTCGCGATGTGTACCCTGCATCATCCCAGGACGTGGCTGGGACCTCAGGCTTCCTGAGCAAGCTGTCCCACGGGCTTCTCACACACTGGCTGCCTGAGCTGGGGGCAGCCAGCCCCTCTGCCGGGAGCCCGCTCCTCAGTTGGCTGCTTGCCTGTGCGCTGGGCACCTTTCCAGGCCCCTGCCAGCGTGCAGTCTTCCTTGGGGCTGCTGTGGAGCCCTGGCCCATCCACCTCCTTGGAGGCAGCACAGAGCACGCGCAAATGTTCACGCCTGGGGCGGGGGGAGCAGGCAGATTTCAACGGCGTGCCTCCTGAAAACCACATCAAATGGTGCAGCTAGGGATTAGTAAATAAATTTGGGAGACAAGTCAATTACCGTCCCCCCGTGCCCCTGTCCCTGGGGGCAAACAGCAGCATGTGGTCCCCAGCCTGAGCATGCCTTCCCGGGGGCAGCCCCAGTGAGCGCTGCAGCTGGCTTCTGTCAGATTAGCCGGGCGAGATGTGACAGGCCTCTGTCCTCTGGGGAAATGGCTCCATTCCTGGGAGGTGGTGAGGACATTCCCAGGTTGCTCTGTTCCTACCCTCTGCCTGCACCCCTCCCTGCCTCACTCCCCTCGTAGTGTCCAAACCACTGCCCCCTTACCACTCCACCCCAAGGCTCCTGCTCAGCCAGTCACAGGCCCAAAGTGCCACCATTACAGCTGTCAGGTGAAGCTGCCATGCCTTTGAATGTGGTAGATGCATACACTGTGGAGGGCTACCTTTGTTGGTCTCTTCCAGATGCATTAGCACTATTATTATGAATTTAAAAATCAGACTACTTGTTGCCTTAGAAAACATTTATCCACTCAGCAAATACTTAAAAATGCCTGCTTTGTGGCAGAGTTTTTGCTCAGTCGTGGAGATACAGAGAAAAGAGACACCCTCTTGCTCTCTAGCAGCTTATAGTTATGTGGGAAAGTCAGACACTAAACAGACAATTGCTATGAGGGTACCTAGTTGAGCCTAGAGGGCTCCCCAGGTGGGTTCCTAAATCGATGATGCTGCATCCTGAGGGGAGAGTTGTCATGGGGGGCAGAGGCTGGGGAGTGTGTTCCAGACGGAGGGAATGGCATCGTCAAGTCTCAGAGGCAGGGGAGGGCTGCGAGCTGGATCACAGGGTGTGAAGGGAGTGGGGGTGAGAGAAGGTGCTGGAGGGGCCACCAAGGCTGGATCACGTGTGGCCGTGAGATATCTATCATCTGTCATCTGTCTATCTATTAACAGAGTTCAATGTGGGGGGCATGTAAACTTTCTTTAAGTCTTTTTAAAGCGGCTTATGGATTTTTTCAACCTTCCGTGTGTGTTAAGTGGACGGCATGTTGTTTTTTTTTCCTATTTAGAAACAACACAACTCCATAGAACCCATCAGACTACAAAGAGAAAGCAGCAGTCTTCGAAATATCAGAGCAGCATCACAGAAAAATGAGTCCGCCCTTGATACTGACTGTCTCTGAGTTCTCTGTGGTTGCACCATGTAGGCATGTTCTTTAGATCAATGATTTTCAAATTTGAGTATGCATGAAGATCACTTGGGAAATTTATTTGAAATGTGGGTGTTTGTAGTCTATCCTGGAGATTCAGATTCAATGGGACCCAGCAATGTGCATTTTAAAGAAGCTCGCATGGTAAATTGGAGGTTATCAGTAGAACACGCTTTGAGAATCACTTTCCTAGAGCGTATTTAATCTTGGGGAATTTGCTTGCAATTCAAGATCCTGCCACCAGATGGCAGTGGTGCTTTGTGATGGATCGAAGCAAAAACCACTTTTCTACTGGGGATGGTCGCTGGAGACAGTTCTTTGCTGCAAGAATGTGTAGAAAATAGTTATTTTAGATAATTTCTAAAATTATTGGTCATGAAATAATTTCAGAGCTTAATTTTAAAGCTAAATTTTCCTTTCAAACATTAAAGCTGAACTTTCCAATAGGGTGGCCGCTGGCCACACGTGGTTTTTGAGCACCTGAAATGTGGTTGGTCTGAATTGAGATGTGCCGAAGTGTGATAAACACACTGAATGCAAAGGCAAAAAAAAAAAAAAAAACGAAAAAAAGAATGTGAAATATCTTATTAATAATTTTTATCATGATTGCATGTTGAAATTATAATATTTTGAATTAAATAAGATCTTTTATTATTAAAATCAATTTCACCTGTTGCGTTCTCCTTTTTAAAAAAAGTGAAGACTGGAAAACGTAAAATTACATATGGGGCACGGATTCTGTTTCTACTGGACAGCACTTCATTAGAAATCATCAAAATTCATTTCTTCATTTTGAAAGTGAGGGAATTGAGGCCTAAAGTTGAATGGAAAAGTCTAGACTTGAAGTCAAAAGACCTCCATTTCAGTGCCAGTCCAAACATTCGTCGCCTGCCTTTGGGCAAGTCATGTACCTTCACTGAGCGTCCATTTCATCATCTGTAAAAAAGGCATAATTACAGCAGCTCACTTACTTAAAAGACTTATTTAGAAGACCAAGTGAGATAACGTGGCTGAAGGAGCTTATGGAAACTCTCCAGCATCACAGAGATCAAATTACTATTGTTGTGGTTACTGATAACCACTGGAACCCGGGTCAGATAGACTCCCCAATTCATTTAAGTGATCCCTGGTGAAGGTCACCAGATGGGGCGCTGCCAGACTCTCAGGAGGTTACAACTGAGTGAAGGAGTTACTAGAAACGTTTGTGAAATGTGAAATGACAACCCCTGGTTAGAATAGGGATTCAAGGAAGGAATGGGAAACTTGTCACAGGCTTACGTGGCCAATAGCCAGAGCAATTTCTTTTCTTTTTTAGGTATATTTATTGAGCTGGCACAGCAGGATTGGAAGGTTGGAGCAGGAGAAGAGAGAGCAGCAAAAACAGCAATAAAATGCCATCTCTATTTGCAGAGGGGTTTATCATGGCGGGGGGGGGGGTGGGGGGTGGGGGGCGGGCGGGGGAGGGGAGCCAGACACAAGTGAGACAGGAGAGAGGGAAGACCAAGTGTGGAGCCGCCAGCCTCAGGATTTCTAATGGAACCTTTGGTATTAGGAATGAGTGACGGGGCTGCCGATTCCTGACCAGCTCTCCCCTCTCCCCGTCTTCCTGTCTACTTAGAATCTTGACTTTCTTGGGGGTTGGCAATTGGCCCAGCTAAAATGCTACATTTCCCAGCCCCATCTGAAGCTAGGGGCAGCCACATGATGCAGTTCTGGACAATGAGGTATAAGCAGAAGTTAGATTGGGCTTCCATGAAAACTCCTTGAAAGGGTGGGGACATTCAGCCAGTGTGTACACAAAAGCCCTTGGCCCTCCCTCTTGCCTGGACTGTGGGTGTGATGGTGCTGACTCCAGCAACTATTTTGTGACCGTGAATTTAAAGTCAACATCCTATAGTAGCAGAGGAGAAAGCTAGAATGAGCCTGGGACCTGGAGAACGTCATGGGGATGCTAGACTGCCCTGAATTTTTAATGTTTGATCTCCTCATTATGTGAGACAAATGAGCTCCTATTTTGTTTAAGCCCCTGTTATTTGGTTTTTCTGTTCTATGCAGCCAACCTGGTTCCTGAATGACACTGAGCACATTAGTGTATATGTCAAGGCTCTTGAACTCCATGTATCCGTGGCAAGGTGAATATTTGAGGATTTTATTGGGGTCTGGGGCCAGAAGGTCACATGAGATGGACAGGGCCACTCTTAAGCCCTCTCCCAGTAGGCTGGGTAGAGTGAAGCGCCCTTCCCCTCCTCAGGAGAACGCAGATAGTAGTAGCTCTGAGAATCCTGAAGAAGGAAAAACAGGAACACCACAGGAGTGACCCTGAAGAGAAGAGAATACTTAGGTGCTAACTGGTGCCCCCACTCTGCTTCGCATCTTCCCTGCAGATGGGTTTAGGTGACGTGAGGGGGAAACCAACTGGCAAAATATATTGAATTTGAACTGGTTTCTTTTTTTTAAATTGTGGTAAAAACACATAGCAAAATTTACCATCTTAACTATTTGAACAGATTCCTTTTTAAAATCACCCTTTCAATCACGTTTTCTTGCAGCTGCCGTCTCAGAGGATGAGCCATCAGACATTGCCACAGGGAAGGGGTGGGAAGTGGTCATCCTCGGGACTCCAAGCTGACTTTTTTGACCTCGTTATGGAGATGACGGTATGGAAGTCCAGGCTTTGCGGAAATACGGGGATTGTTGACAGAGATCCTCCGGTAGCATATGGAAGTCCAGGCTTGGCTGATGAGATCACAAAGTTTATCACTCCCCAGGTAGCGAGGGCTCAGGTAATGGCAAACAGGAAGTGCAGGGCCACTCCTTCCCCACGAGGGACCATGGAGGAAGCAGGGTAAGGGTGGCAGGGGGTGAGAGGCCCACGTGCCGGTCTGGCTGAGGGGATGCTGAGGGTGGAGGGTCCTTGCTCCACCTCCTGGGGGGTGAGCGGTCACCTTGAAGTCTACTCCAGCACCAGCCTATGGGTGGCCACATCAGAAGAAATGTGGAGCCTGAAGAAGGTGTTAGGTCAGTTTCTCCAGCTGCCCTGGAGTCTCTGCTGTGTGCATGGGCTCCAGGAGTGTCCATGTGAGCCCAAGGGAGGTGGGAAATTAGCCAACGGTGTGACTGGGTAGTTTATCTGAGGGGCTGTGGGGTTTACAGGGGTAAATTGCCCTATTGCTGAGGGTCACAGGCTAGACCACCCAAGCTGGGCAACAGACAAGACTCACAGTTGGACCTGAGCGGGATCGCAGGTAAAGCGAGGACTCTGCCCAAAACAAGGGGAGCAGAGCAGGATTCTCTGGCTACAGGCTTGAGGCAAGCGGAGAAGAGACATTACTGTGGAGGACTCGGAGGAGGACAAGGCCTATGTCCGTCAGCTTTTGCTAGTTAAGGCCGCAGGAACAAACCGCCCCTCATCTCTGTGTCTTAAAACATAGCAGTTTATCCCGCAGGTGTGTTACATGTTGGTGGCTGTGGTCCTCTGGGCTCTGCCCCACATGTCTTCTCAGTCTGGGCCCCTGACTGAGAGAGCAGCCCCAGTGTGGGTCATGCCTTTCTCAGGGAAGGGAAAAGAATGAGAGAGCTGGCAGGAACCAACGCTGGCTCTGAACGCACCTGCTCCCACCTGCCGCTGCCCTAGGCAAGTCACTGGGTGGCCAAATCAGTGTGGTGGGGAAGGATACTCCTCCAGAGAAGTCACTGCAGGTCCCAGGGCTCTGTGCAGGGACCATCACCCTCTTTCAGGAGTTGGGAGAGAGGAGTTGAGGATAAGAACAGAATCCCCTGTATGTCTAGGCCATTTCTCCTCCAACAGGAGTTCGCAGTAGCCATGTCCCACAGACATCTTGGAGAAGGGTGGCAGGAGGTGAAAGGCAGGATTTACCTGCAGAGGCCGGGTCCTGAAAGGCCAGGTTGGGTCCGTCCTGACTTGGGCTCCGTTTGCAGGGCTGGACTAACTGCGGGATGGAGTGCTTGTGCAGACCAGATCACGGAGGATGGAAGCTGTGGTGTGAGTGACTCTGGCTCCTAGTGACAGCGCTGGAGGGACAGGACAGAGAGCTGCCCTCAGACCTCGGGGCGCCATCCCCCGTGACCTCGCTGCCCCCTCCCTCTCCCCAGCGAGTGCAAACACAGCTGGTCACGGACTTTTGCTGCGGGAGGTGTTTTCCCCGAGCTGATAGGATCAACCTGTTCTTTACCTCAAACCTGTTTTTAAAAGGACTTTCCTGTTTTTTTTTTCTTTCTTTAATTGCAGAATATTTTTATAACATACTTTGAACAGAAGAAACAGAACCTAGCAAAACAGTTATTAAAGAGCTGTAAAATGCTTTCCTCACACTTGCCTTCTTATTTCTTCCTCCTTTGGGTGGGTCGGGCTGTAGGTTGGGGCTGCGGTGGGTGAACCTAAGTGACCAAGCTACAAATTAGTGACAAGGTGCCCCACGTCCACCCAGAGCTCGGACACCCCCTGCCCAACCCTTCAGGCAAGTTCTTGCTCAGCCAATTTTGTTAGTTTATAAGCTGCAGGGCACTCAGTTCTCAGGTCCTAGGGCCACTGGGCCAGGCTGATTTCACGGCAGGTGCAGGTGGCCACAGTTGGTGGCCATGAGGGGCCTCGGAGGCCTCGTTCCCCGTTCCTGTAGCCCCACCATACCATCCTCAGCTCCCTTCCGCGGTGCCCACTGTTCCACCAGTGGGACCCCATGCCTTTGGGCCTCACAGCAATGTCGGGAAGGTCCCATTTGAAGCTGTCCCTTGTGACCACCAGAGCTAGGGCTGCAGGGAGGGACTGGGGACTTTGGAACATGGGGAGAGGTTCTCAGAGGTGGGATGAGGGCACACAGAGGGGCAGTGAGAGGGACCCAGCGGGGAGACCAACTCTGCCAACTGCGGCTTTCGTCTCTTGCTGGCGTTGGCTGCTCCCTACAGTTGCAGCAGAAGGGGGCGCAGCCCAGAGTGGGCACATGGACGAATCAGTCTGGCTTGTGTCCCTGGGCGGATGGAGGAGAGGAATGGGAGCACCTGGGGGACACGCTGGGTCTCCTTCCTCCTACGTGGGCCCTTGTGCAAGGGCAGGGTCTGAGTGGTCACATATTGCCCTGCCCCCATAAGGTGTCCTTGTTGGGGGTGGGGTGGTCAAGGAGGAGGGCCCTGGTCCCAGGAACACTTCCTGCCCTGGCTGAGGCCTGGGCATCTCTGTATGGGATGGGTGAGTCAGGGTGTTGAGGAGGAAGAGAATTCTTCCCTATTGTGAGTTGGCCCCATTCTCAGAACCCTCAGGGTGCAGAACTGAAAGGAAAGCTCCCTGCACCTGGAGACACCATTTTGACCATCTCTTTTGTGAGACGTCATGTGGTTTTTATTAATTTAGGCACTGGACACCCTCTGCTGTGGCTTTCCCCTGAGCCCTGGATGGCTGATCAACTCATTTACTCTGAGGAACTCATGACTGATCATGGTTAGTTAGAAACATAGCCCTTCCTGGAGGATCTGCCCTTTGATAAAGAGAAAAGACTCACTAGAGGCTGGATTGTCAGTGGAAGGGAGAGGAGGGGAACAGCCTGATGCCGGGAGCCTTTTTGCTCACTCCCACCGTGAAGGTAATACTAGTCAGCCCCCATATTTGGTAGAATATACTGGAATTTTCAAAGTCATTTCACATATGGTACCTTATTTGATCCTCCCATCAATTGATAAAGGTAGTCAAGAAAAGGACTGTTATCAACACTTGCAAATGAAGAAACTGAGGCCCAGAGAGATCAGGGATGTGTCCAAGGCCACCCAGCCAGATGGTGGCAGAGCTGGGACAGGATGTTGGTGCGTTTCACTCTAAGCTGGGTCTTTTCCATAATGCTGGCCTGCAGAGACTCTGCCTGGGCACAGGAGTGTGGAAAGGGTGAAGCCCAGGGAGGCGCGTGGAGAGGGTGGATAAGGCAGGAGGTCCGGAATCAGAGGACCTGCCTTAGGAGCCGAACACCGTCTCTTCCTCGGAAGGTAGTTAATGCCTCTGAGCCTCTGCTTGCTCACTAGTAATGCGGGGATAACACCCCTGTCCACTCTCATCCACCAGGATTCCTGTGAGGACCAAAAATGAGAGAATGTGCTTGAAGAATAGTTGCAAACTGCAAAAGGCTGCCCACAGGCTCAATTCCAGGAAGCGAGGGCTGGACTCTCTCTGCACTGTTCACACCCTTCCTTTTGGGGAGGCAGCAGGCTCAGAAATAGCCTTCGCTTCTATCCTCCCCGCTTCCCCTGGGATTCGGGCTGAGTGTTTTCTTCTTGAAAAACAAAAAATCAAAGCAGTTGCAGAAAAACCAAAAGCTCATTTCTGCTTCCCCTCGGCTGCCCTTCTGCTCTCTGAGGCCAAGAGGAGAGGATGTTGCTGGAGGCCTGGATTTGGCTGGGGCCTTCCAGAGTCCTCACTGCCCTGCAAGGGCCACCAGGAGCATCCTGGCCGGCGCTTGTCATCTGTTCAGAGGCCAATGCTGGTAGTGCTTTGAAATGTGGGGCTCTAATCTCAGCCCAGCTCTGTCAGGCTAGGCTATCACTGCCTGAGAGCACCAAGCAACCATCTGGACATGCCAGAGAAACGTACCCTGTCCTCTTCGCCAGAAATATTTATTCATTTCAACTGACACCTTTCTGGCTATTTGCAAAATGGAGTTCAGAATCTTGTAAATCTCTTTTTTCCCCTCTAAAAATCAGCAGATGAGTTTTCAGGGTGTGTTTATCCTTGTCTAAAAACAGGGAAAGACCAGTTTCAGAGAGGAAACAAACCCACAGTGCACAGGTTGTGTGGGACAGCCAGGCGACCCCGGATAGGAGCAGGCAGGCCTGGTTCTGGCCCTCTGCTGTGAGGTGGTGGCTGTTGATGTGCCTTCCCACTCCAGACCCAGGGTCTTCACCCAAGATGCTTAGGTGGGCTCACTTGTTCATCTACGTCTCCTCAACCGTGTCTGAGGGAGGTCTTTATCCAGAACTCGGTAATGGCAGCCAAGCAGTTTGTTGGGAAGATCCTAACCTTAGTACAGATGAATGACGTATGTTTTTCTAAACGGTTAGTTATAGCCATAGCCACAGCAATCTCAGACAATAGAAGGTTGTGTCTGGTGTTAACTACCAATTCCTCCTCAACAGGGGATTGAGGAAGCAATGTTGCAGGCCATGTTGTAGCCCAGGTTTCTGGCAGTGTTCAGGTTCTGCCCTGTCTTCTGTTCCTCCTCTTGATCCAAACCATTTTGAGTCCCACGTGGTTCCATGCCAGCTCTCCTTTTCTTCTTAGGGCATGCAGCCTAGGAACTCTTAGCTTCTCTGATTTCCCAGGTTTAGATTTAGAATACAGAGTTCAGCAGGCGTATTTTCATAGCTCTATTTCTTTGCTGTTTGCCATACCACAGGCTTGTCTGGAGACTGGAAACAATGGGTGGGTCTCTCAGCCAGGGGACATTCTGCTAAATAAGCCGGCTGTGCCAAGAGCCTTCTTTCTGCCACCACTGTGGTAGGTGCAATTCTACTAGCAGCCTTAGATTTTGACAGGAAGGGCACAACCTCTGAATATCATATCAAAGGGTTTTCCTCTATTTTACAATAAAAAATCTTCTAACTAATTACTGTATGCCATTCACTACCAGCTATCTGTACATATGCCCACATGTGTTGCTGTAACATACTCACCCAAAGGCCAGATATGAGGTGAAATTGAAGGCTACTGAATTCTCTCTTAACACGTGTCATAAGGGCTGGGTAGAGGGTTACCAGGGAGGATTCAGAAACACTGATCACACAGTTAGAGGGTTTTGATTAAGGGGCTTGGGAATTCACTGGGGGATGGAGAAGTGTTGCTGGCAAACACATCACCTACCTGGTGGGGTAGGGAGAGGAACCCACTGAGGCAGAACCCAGGATTCATTCCATTTTAATTCATTTGAAAAATATTTACTGAGTGCTTGCTACATACTAGGCACTCTTCGAGATTCTGGGGATTCAGCAATGAATAAAACAACTGCCCCCATGGAAATGAATTTCTAGTGCTGTGTGCGACTCCATTCATTGGCTGTAGAGTTTAGGCTTCAAGATCCTAACTTCATCACCGTGGTTGGTTGTAAATGGCTCAGGTAGGGTCTTCTCTCCCTGTCCCTTCCTTCTTTCCATCATCTTCTACCCTAACCTGGAGTTATTATCCTGATCTTCAGTGGTCAGACCCAAGATCTTCCTTGGAGAAGACCCCAAGTTCTGGTGGCCACCACCCTAGGGCTCCCAGGTATATGGCGACTGTCTCTTGGGGTTTCCCTTGGCCTGTATGAAGGAGATCTTTGGATCTGAGGCACAGAAGCATCCCTGCCTACGTACCTCTCAGATTTCTTCTCATCCCTTTCGGGGAAATTGACTTTATGTTGAAGAGCAAACAACAAAGATAAACTCTTAAAAGCAAGCAGAGAGAAAAGATGCAAAAGACTGACAACTGACTTCTCAAGTGGAACAATGGAAGTCAGGAGACAATGAGATGGTATCTTCAGAGCTCTGAAGGAATAACTAGCAGGCAGAAGTCTGTGGAAGCACAAATGTCCTTCCAAAATAAAGAGGAAATAAAGACACTTTTAGAAGAACAAAATTTTATAAATCTCATCACAAGCTGACCTGTGCCAAAGGAAATACCAGAGTGTTCTTCAGGCAGAAGGAAAATAAGCTTACATGTAATCTAGGAGACACAGGAAGGAATAGAAAAGGTAAATATGTGTGTGAGTGTAAATAAGCATTGACTACATATACAACAACAATGATATCTTGTGGGATTTTAAATGTATAGTGAATTAAAATATCTGACAATAATAGCATATGTTAGAGTAGGGCAGTAGAAAGAGTTAAAGCAGTCCAAGTTCCTTGCATTATCCAAGAAGTGGCAGAAGTATTTATCTGTATCTGACTTTGATAAGTCAAAGTACATGTTGCAACTATTGGGGGGAAAAAAGGCAGAAACACAAAAGTGTATGACTCTCAAAAGAGTGAGTCAAATGGCACGATAAAAATTTTGAATCACTCCAAAAGGAAGTGAGAAAGGATCATAGTACAGGCAGGCCAAGTATAAAGCAAATAAGATGGTAGATTAAAACCCAATATAACAGTAATTACAATAAATATAGAAGGGTTAAACAGTCCACTTAAAATATTGTCAGAGCAAATAGAACAAAACCTAACTACATTCTGCTTACAAGAAACAAGCTTTAAATATAAGTATATAGAAAGACTGGAAGAAAAAATGATAAAAAATACTGTACAAAGAAAGTTGGGGTAGCTATATTTATATCAAATGAAAGAGATTTTAAGGCAAAAAAAAGTTACTAGAGTTAGTGATACTTCATAATGATACAAAGTTCAGTTAACCAGGAAGCTAAAACAATTCTAAAGTTGAATGAATCTAATAATATCACCACAAAGTAAACGAAGGAAAAATTATAGAACTAAAAGGAGAAATACAAAATTCACAATCACATAGGTGGGAGATTTTTTACACACCTCTCTGAGTTACTGAAGGATAAAGCAGAAAAATACCCAGGAAGGATACAGAAGATTTGAACAAGATGATTACCAAATTTGAATTAATTGATATACAGTGAACATAGCTTCCAACAACGTCAAATGCATATTTACAAGTGCATTCTTTGTAAGTGCAGATGGAACATTTACAAAAATTGACCCTATGTGAAGGCCATAAAGCAACTGTCAACAAGTTTCAAAAGATTGAAATGGATATGCTCACTGAGTACACTGGAATTAAGCTTAAAATCAGCAACAAAAAGACAATTAGAAAATGCTCAAATGTTTGGAAATTAAGCAATATTTTTCTAAATAACTGATGGTCAAAGAAGAAATCACAATAGAAATTAGAAAATGTTGAACTGAATGACAACAAAAAGACTACATTGCAAAACATGTAGGATGCAGTTAAAGCCAGACTTAGAAAGAAATTTATAGCCTCAAACACTTATATTAGAAAAGAAAGGCTGAAAAAAAGAGGAGAGAGAGAGAGATTTTAAGAAATTGGCTCATTGGCCCATGCAATTATGGAGATGGGCAAGTCCAAAATCTGCAAAGTAGACCAGCAGCTGGAGACCCAGGGAAGAGCTGATGTTGCCTCATGACTAGTAATGCCATGCCTTGGCAAGGATGCGAAGCAGCTAGAATTCTTACACATTGCTAGTGGCCGCGTGAGTTGAAAACTATATGAACACCTGCATCTCCTCTGACCCAGCAAGTCCACTCCTGGGTATATACCCCATAGAAATGCACTCATATGACACCAAAAGTCATGCATGACAATGTCCTTAGGAGCTTTATATGGTAGCCCTAAATCAGAAACAAGCCAAATGTCCATCGTCAGCAAAATGGATAAACCAATGCTAGCATACTCATACAATGATGCTATTCACAATGGGAATTAATATACTATACCCAACAATATGAATGAAACCCACAAACGTAATATTGAGCAAATAGGTTAGACACAAAAGAGTATACACTGTGTGATTCTGTTTAGATAATGTTCAAAACCAGGCAAAATTAATATACAGTGCTAGAGGTCAGGATGGTGGTGACACTTGGGAAGGAGGAAGGGGATATTGATTGCAAAGGGCTTGGAGAGTGTTTGTACTGCCCGCATTTTATTTCTTCATCGAGGCATTGGTCACATGGTACAGCCACTTTGTGAAATCCATTGAGCTTACATAAAAAATTAAAAAGGGAGAAAAAACAGGGGAAAGTGATCTGGAGATAGGAAGTATAGACAGCTCTTTCCAGAAAGTGTTGCTCCCAAGGGAAAAATGAGAAGGGAGTGGTCAAGAGCAATTTTTTTTCTTTTCAATTTTTTTTTGGCATTAAGATATGCTTGTATGCTGATGAGGATAATGCAACAAAGAGGAGAGCATTGATGATGCTGGAGGGAGAGGCAAGAACCACAGGAGTGACATCCATGAGTAGGGAAGGAGTGGGATGTATTGCAGGCATAGAGGGCAGGTGCCAGGGGCAGACAGTCCACCCAGGGGAGCAGACAGGATGGGGAGGGGAAGCGGGGAGCGCACAGGCTCAGTCCTCCTAGAGGTGTCTCTTTTACGGTTGCTCAGGCCTCCTCCTACTCAGGGTACCCACGCCCACACTCTCTCACTCCCAGTCTAGTTCGTGGATTAAATGGATTCTCTGCTTCCTGAAGGGTGGACAGGGTTCCAAAGGTAGGAGTTAGTGGCCAGGCCGGTGCCCTTTGGGCAAGACACTGGAGGCACTTATAGCCAGTCAGGAGGTGGAGGTCCCAGCCTGAAATGTGCTTTGGGGTGTTTTCTGTGGATTTCTGCCATCAGGAGCTCCTGTCCTGATTGGCTGATTCCGGGTAAATCAAGGGGATGGCCACTGGGTCCTGGGTCTCTGCTCCTCTTCCCTCTGCTGTGTCCCTGATCTGCTTTTGGGGACAGTGACCACTCCGCCACTTGTCACTCTCATAGGACCCCAAGGCTGTCCTTGTGAGCAGGGGGAGGGAACCTTGGCTTCAGGAAGGGTAGGAAGCCAGCTTAAAAAAGCACATTCCTTGGCAGGTTAAAAAACATTTTTTTTTTAAGTGTAAAGACTTAACCTTTGCTAGGAAATGGTTGCGGTATTTTCTTTAAATGAAAAGAGACCATTGTGAGCGAAACTTTGGAAAACACACGACATCCTGGTGCTGTTCTCCAGGGCGGTCGCAGGCAGTGCTTGTCCGGCTGGCTCTGGCCTTTCCTCCAGATGGTCCCTCCTTGTGCTGTTTGAAGGGGCTGGACAAGGGGACTGGTCCTGGAAAGGCCACTTAGATGCTGAGCCCTCTCCCAGTAGGGGACCTTGGGCAGAAGGGGCTTCTTGTTGCCTGCAGTGGCCTCCACTCAGGACCAGCCCCATAATTTGTGGGATCCCTGGTTCAAAAACTGTTAAGAATTTCAAGAAGGCAACAGTGGAGCATTAAAGCAAGAGTGGGGCCCTTCCGAGCACAGACCCTTCCAAGTGAGGGACCAGGTGTGACTACATAGGTCACAGATAGTATGTGATTCTGGCAGATAAGATCACTGTCATTCTGCAGGCCAACTTAAGTTCTTGAAACTTCTCTTAGATGATGCCTCCAGGTCTAGACACAGACCCCAGATGATCCACCGCAGGACTCAAGGCTTCCTTCTGGGGTCCTACCCCCATTCTTGGCTCCCACACTCCACAGCTGGCAACAATTTCCCAACCTGGCTCTTTGCTCAGATTTCTTTCTTGTCGCATTTCACAGACAGTGCTCCTCGGTCGTGAAAACATTCTGGTTTAATCTGTGCTTGCTTGTAACCCAGGGGTCTGGGGTAATCAGGGAACACAGAACAGCTGCATTGAGTGCTGGGCTCCTTGATGTTCCTTGAGCTGTTTATAAGCCTCCTTATAGGGCCTACTGTAAATAGGAAAGTACAAACACATGCTAACTTTGCAGCAAATTAAAACCATCCGCAGCTTTTCCTGAGTCTTAACACATGGTGGTTTGTGTTTACGCAGCATTTATTACCTTGTATGCTACTTACAGACTTGTGTAGTTCTCTGGTAAGCCAGGCCCAAGTATTTGTGCCCTCCAGGGTCTGGGAGGCCCACCATAACCTAAGCCTTGTTCCCAGGGTCAGCCTGACCTCATAAGCCAAGACCGTCTCCAATACAGTGGCCACTAGCCACTTGTGGCTCTTGACCGCTTGAAATCTGGCTAGCCTGAATTGTGTTGTTCGTGCAGGATACATACCAGATTTTGAAGGCTTAGTATGAAAAAAAGAATGTAAGAGATCTCATTAATAATTTTTCACATTGGTTATGTGTCAAAATGATAATATTACTTATATAATGGATAAAAATAAAATATATTATTAAAGTTAATTTCACGTTCTTTTTCCTTTTTTTAATGTAGCTACTAGAAGATTTAAAATGATGTACAAAGGCATTTGTGGCCTGTGTCATATTTCTATCCGACAGCACGGCTCTAAAGCATCTCCTTGTGGTATTTGCATGTCCAAGTCTATGTGAATTTCACACACACACACACACACACACACACACACATCCCTGGGTGACTGACAGAACCTTAGAAGGAAAACCAGGCCCAGTAAGATCATGTGACTCAACCCCAAATGCCACCTTCTCCAGGAAGACTCCTTGGAATGTCCCAGGGCCGCCTGACATTACCAACCCAGGGGCCTTTGTTTGGCCACTGATGATCTGTCTGCCTTGTGTCTTCATCCAACACACATTTCTGGAACACCTAGTTGTGAGGCGATGTAGCATAGTGACATGAGAGTGCAGCCTCCAGAATCTATACAATCTGGATTCTAGGCCTGGACCCACCACTTAGGAGCTAGTGCCCTTGAATGAGTGACTTCCCACTTCGTGCCTTAGTCTTCCCATCTGTAAAATGGAAATTACAACACCCAAGTGCAGAACAGGATGGTGATCCGGGTGTTTACCTCACAGGCTCGTTGTGAGGATGGATTAGAATGAGGCACAGAAAGCTCTTAGCACAGAAGCATTAGCTCCACCGCGAGCCTGCTGCAGACAGCCATGGGCATGATCTGGCCCCCGGACTTTCACAGGGCTCAGCAACCTCTGAGGAAAGGAGGGGCAGGACCAAGGTACCAGGTAAGTGTGGGAAGTGTGATCCTGGGGAAAATCAAAGGCAAGTGGAGAGACCTCGTACTAGCCAGGACATAGTGCCAAAGGTTGGGATCCAGAAAGGTGTCCCGTCAGGATGCCAGACTGGAGGTCCTCGCTGGAGGGTGGCTGGGGAGCTAGGAGATGAGTGGGGAGTGGATAATTCTGCTCTCAGCTGTTGGAATGCAAAGCATCTCCCCAACTGGGGCCCAACTACTGGGCAAGGCTAAGGGGTAGGCCTGGATCATGTTCCAAGTCCTCACTTGGGGCTAGATAGGCAGATCTGGGGTGTTGAAGCCATTTTTTCCTTGTAGTCTTGCTCCTATAAGGCAACTGAATTAGGGCAATGCTTGTTGCTAAAACAAATAAATCCAAAAATGTCAGTGGCTGAATGCAGTAGACTTTAATTCTCACTCACAACAGTCTGGGATGGGTGTTCCTGGCCAGCAGGAGACCTTCCATGCGGTGATTCAGGGATCCAGGCTCCTTGCATCTGATGGCTCTCCCTTCCCTTGTGGCCTCAGCACCCTCTGCATCAGCAGGAAGACAGGGAAGAACGGGTGAAGACACAGACTTGTTTAACCACCTTGGCCTGGATGTGACCACCATCACTCTTGCTCACATTCCAGCCATGAGAATGAGTCATGTGGCCCCACCCAGAGGCAAGAGTGGCCGGGAAATGACAACTTGACATGATGGAAGGGAGAGCACTAATTTCTGGTGGCTGTCTCTGCCAGTCCCCACTCTGTGCAGAGAGCTGACCCAGCGGCCTGGCCTCCTTTCTCCCCTCCAGGCCCCCAACTCTTCCCTATGCCACCTGCCAGATTCTAAGAGGGCTCCCAAAGAGGAACAGAGGGAAAGAACGTGGACACCGTCTAGGGAATGACACAGGTGGATGCCCTCGAAGAGATGGTGCACACACCATGGGCATGCACGTCAGCAGCCCTGCCGGCTTCCAAAGGCCTCCTCAGATCCCTCAAACCACACACAGGCTCTGGCCTCCTAGAGACGCAGAGCTCAGTGAACCAAGGCAGGCCTGCAAGTTTGGGTCTGAGGAGCATGTGGGCAGATGGACGCAGGGCCAGCAAAGGTTTCCTAGAGTACCTCCTGGCCTGGCCAAAGGCAGCTGGGAGGGGTCTCAGAGGAATCTCCCGGGGTCTTCTGGGCTGCTTTCCCCCAGTGCTCCGGTTACTGTGCTGGCAAAATCCCAAGTCCCCCTGGCTCAGGGCTGGAGCAAGGGGGAGATGTGTGGATGGGATTGAGGGTAGGACATGACTTCTCTAACCCAGGCCTTGTACCTCCAACCTGGGCTTCTTACATACCTGCTGGCCACTGGCGAGGACACAAAGAATAACAAGGCCGCTGGGCCTCAAGGTGCTCATGCTCATGATATTGTGAATAGGTTGATCAGATGTCAGAACTTCTGTATGATGCAGGGTGTGTGTCAGGTACCTCAAAGAGGGGTAAATGGTGAAGACCAGAGGGCTTGCATGAGTGAATCAGTCTTTCACTGATCAGGCAATCAGTGAAGGCTTCCTGGAGGCTGAGACTTGAAGGATGGGGAGAGAGGAAACCCTTTGGGATTCCCAACAGTGTTCTCCTGAGTGTGGTGCTTTATCATTTCCAGAGTCAGCTAGGTAGGCAAGGCAGAGAGGGAGAGAGAGACAATCACCTCCATTTGATAGGGGAAGAAGCAGAGGCCCAGAGAGGCCGAGCTCCTGGCCCAAGGTTACACAGGAGTTTGTGAGTGAGAACACAGATGTCGGCCTACCGGCTCTGGGTTCTTTGTACAAGATTTATGAGCATGTTTCTCTCTCAAGGCTGGTCAGAGCTAGTCCCCAGGTGGGGCTGGGAAACTCTCACCTCGGGAGCAGATCCTCCCTGGGGGCTTCTTGGGGCTGGGTGCTCAGCCTCCCCTACAGAACATGTGTTTCCTGTTTTCCTTCCCCCTCTGGCTTAGGACAGAGAACAGGGTTTTCCTGAGCGGAAGAGCCTCAAAGACCTGGCCCACTACCAGCTAGTTCTGGCCAATCTGCCTGCTCAGGGCTCTTGTTACTCAGGATAATGAAGCCCCTCACCCACCCATCCAAGGATTTTTCTGGCCATTATCTTCCCTCACTCTCCCCAAACTCTCAAGACCTGGAATTCGAACCCAGGGTCTTGACTCCCACTTTGGTGTTCTTTGAAGACCCTTTGCTCATCAGCCAAGCTCCTTGGCAAAACCTGAGGGTTTGTGCAGTCCTGGAACCTAGAAGCCAGGGCTACAGGGCAGGCCTCTGGGCCCCAGGGCCAGAGAGACACAAGCCAAACCTTTGGCGAACCCTGCAGCCATGGAAACTTCCAAGCTCTTAAACCTCCCCCACACCTCCCCCCCACACTGGTCCCCACCTCTTCTGGGGTGGAGGCTGGGTCAGCCTGCATCATGTGAGGTTGGCATGTTCTGGTGCTCAGTGTATAACTGTGCTCAGAAACACAGAGTCAGCGTCTTGTCCCACTGTCTGCTCCAGGGGTCTCCCCTGCTTCTTGGATGGAAGAGAGATGCGGGATGAAAGAAGAGGAAGAGCAACAGGGCATTCCAGGTCTGCAAAGCCTTGGACCCCGGTGCTGGCAGGAGCCTTAAACAAGGCAGGATTTCACAGAAACAGAGAATAGAATGGTGGTTTCCATTCTACTGCAGGGTGGGGGGAGGTGACGTAGGTCAAAGGGTACCAACTTTCAGTTATAAAGAGTAAGGTCTGAGATCTAACGTACAGCGTGGTGACTGTAGTTAATAATATGGTGCCATGTACTGGAAAGTTGCTGAGAGCAGAGCCTAAGCATTCTCGCCACACACACACAGAGTGAACTATGTCAACCACGTGAGGTGATGGAGGTGTTAATTATCTTCATCTTGGTAATCATTCCACAAGGTATATGCATATCAAATCATCACATTTTGTGCTTTCAATATACACAATTATATTTGTCAATTATTCCTCAATAAAGTTAAAAAATAAAAGAACGGCGGCAGCCAGCGTTCTCCACTGTGACTCCTGCCCCCTGAGTGGGCAATAGGAGAGAAGGACCTTCTCCATTTCGTCACCTGCTCACCCCACCCCTACAGGAGGGCGCCTCCCCTGCTGAGGTCGGGAGACCCTGGTCATGAGTGTGGGAATGGCTCTTAAGGGTGTGCGTGCGTGTGTTCTGTCAGACAAGGTGCTCGGGACGAAAGGGCTCTGTGGGGGAAAAGGTGTGTCTGGCAACATGAGTCAGTGTGTGTGCTCCTGTGTGAGCCGAGTGCTGGGGCTCTTGAGAGGTGAGATTGGGGCCCTGCCTTGGCCTGCAGCCCAGGGACAGGTCTAGGGCCTGGAGGGAGAGACAACCACCTCTGACGACCCAGCCTTGAGGCTTTGAAGTCTTCTTTCCTCGGAAGGGCTCCAGGCACAAGCTCCAGGTTTATTAGGCATAGGTTTATCTGGGGCTAATTTAACTTGTTAAGATAATTGTGCCGGAGGCCGCAGCCCCAAGGCCCCCGCCCCAGTAATTACCTTCTCCTCACCTCTTTCATCTCGAAGGGCTACGCCCCTTTGCACAGCATCGCGGGGGCCCCTCACTTACTTGGTTCCCTCCAAGGCCTTGGGAGGGGCCCTGGCAATGCTTTCACATCATCTCATGTTTTTGTAAAACTTGCAAAAAGTACATTATTTCCACCATAATTATTGAAGTCTGCTGTTTCTTTTCACCCTGACTTTCCCTCTGCCACATTTCCCCCCGCTTTGGGTGGTATTGGAATGACTGTGGGCACTTGTGGGATCCAGCTTAGGAAACTTGAGTTGGGGATGCATGTAGTGTGGGTGAGTGGGATATACTTATGTGGGATGCAGTGTACATATGTAATAGTTCATGAACATGGCTCTTGGTCACTTCTGTATATCCTTATGGGGGGAGGAATGGGCTCCAGGAATCCTACTAGCCACGGTGCTGACTCACCTGGTGTGATGCAGCATGAACCTGTCCTGTGGCTCTCAGGACAGGAAGTACGGGGGAAGTGGTAGAGAAACAAGATTTGAAAAGTGCAGAGCCAGAAGCTAGTGTGTGGAAAGTTCTTTTAATCTTACAGCTTGTATGTGAGACTTGTTAAGGATTTACCCCTGACAACAACCCCAAAAATTCACATGAAGTTAGTTGAGCTGCTGACGTAAACTTTTCTAAACTCTGAATAACAAAGTACATTTTTTTTTTTAGGAAGATTAGCCCTGAGCTAACTGCAGGCAATCCTCCTCTTTTTGCTGAGGAAGACTGGCCCTGAGCTAACATCATGCCCATCTTCCTCTACTTTATATGTGGGACACCTACCACAGCATGGCTTGCCAAGCGGCACCATGTCTGCGCCCGGGATCCAAACCAGTGAACCCTGGGCCGTCGAAGCAGAACATGAACTTAACCGCTGTGCCACCGGGCGGGCCCTATGAAGTACATATTTTGATCAACGATGTTAGAGAAAAGACCATTCTATACTCTATAGACAACAATATTACAAAATCATTGGCATAGGATAAGGCAGCCCAAGAGAACACGCAGCCAAAAATGTAGAGTATTATAAAGGTGTGTCAGCAAGTTAATTTATTAAAATATTATTTCCCTAGCTTTTGTATATTTGTCAGCTTTTAGAAATGAATGAGTTGATGTGACTTACAGAAAAGAATTCTCAAGCATTTTAAAGAAAGAAATATTCACTTTTTAACCTAATTTCGTAATTCTGTGTTTGGTTTCTTAAAGAGGGCCCCCTAAGTTGTATAGGTTTCATGCCCCACAAAACTTTGACCCACCTTGGTGCTGCTGACATATGTCTGTGGGGATGGGGTGAGGGAGAGGAAGTTGCCTGAGATTCCCTGAGGGTGCCCCCAGTCAGGGAGCAGGGCTGGGGAGGGGCCTAGGGGACTTGGCCACTGTCCACATGCTCCATGTGGCCAGGGAGGCCCTGCTGGGACAGCTGGGCTCCTTTGCAAGGCCCCTGGGGCTGTCAGAGCTTCCTGAAGGTAGCAGCTGGGTGTGCTGGTATCCTCAAGGCCCTTAAATCTCTGTGTGTGTTTGCGGGCAGCACAGGAAGGCCACAGAGTGGAGAGGCACTCTTACAGCGTTGTCATCAAGTATTTCTATCAAATGATTATTTCTTTAATGTTCTTCTGCCCTGCTAGACTGCAAGCTCCCGGAGGACGGAAATCCTGTTTGTCTCACTCACCACTGTAATCCCAGAACCTAGCACAGCAGCTGGCATAAAATAGTGCTCAATAAACCCTTATCAAAAGAATGAATGGGATAAATAAATAAACGCACGAGGGTAGATGGAGGGAGCCAGGCAGGGCTGCCAGGCCATTCTCTCATCTCTAAGTCACGAGCCCAAGAAGCCCCTCTCCAGACTTGTAGATGGTGTATATGTGTGTGTGTCTGAGTGTGTACGTGTGTCCATGGATGTGTCCTTCTTAGGGACATCTATGCCATTGTGGTCAACGAGAAGGTTGCGGGGGTAAGGTGTGGTGGAGGGGATGACAGTGGTCAGCGGTAGAAAGAGAAGTTGAGGTGATGAGGATGATAAGAGAACTAGCAGTTCTCATGAAATCTGAACCCAAACCCTGGAAACCAGGAAGAACTGTGAGGTCTTGAAAAAGATGGTATCAGCCATCTGGCTGGAGTGAATGAGTCAGGACATGCCTGACCTCGAAGTTCAGAGGCAGAAGGAGCTTAGGGTTCACCTGAAATGTTCAGTTACTCTCCCTGGTGGCATCCCGGGCATCACTGCCCCCCATCCCATGTTAATGTGTGTGACTGTGAGTGTGAGTGTGAGTGAGTGTGTGTGTGTGGGGGGGGGGTCGGTGAGGGAGGAGAGCAGGGCTCTGAGCCCTTCCACCCACTTGGTTCAAGGACCCTTCCCTGCTTTTTGCTGGTTTTCCACATTCAGGTCCCTCAATAAAAAGTCCCCAAAGTAGAACAGAGTTGGAAACCACCTATTTAGAACAAGTCATTGCAAAGCCAGTTTTTATTAGTCTCGCTGAGTGTGTTTTTAAAGTATCACACATAAATTGTTTTTTAGTGTAACACTATTAGTTCATATTTTAAAAAAATCTAAAATCAGAGTAATTTGTTTTGAAACCACCCAGAGAGTAACATGCTACATTAAAATTCCAAATAGAACAAAGGGACACTCACTTAGAAAGCTTTTTTTTTTTTTTAACATTTTCGTAATTCTCGATAGGAGGAAAAAATGGTAATCAAGGCAGCAGAGCTTCTCGGGCAGTTCGAGTTCTACTTCCAAGTATTGAAATGGATACACAACAGTGTGGGGTCTCTGTCAATATCTGATGAGAGTAAAGAAGGCTTTTATTAAACAAACAAAAATGAATGTTTACTGTCAATAAAAAGGTTTCAGTCTCTGCCCACCTCTGCCAGAAAAAAAATTTAAAAAGCTTTTCTCAAATATTAAACAAAAGATAGTTTTTTTTTCCCCATGTGATGGTATCAAAAGAAGATATTTGGTGTTGGTTTATAACTCTCTCCGTGCTGTTCCCCTGAATGGTGTCGAGTCAGAAAGAACTTTTATAGCAGTGGGGAAAATGTGCACACACATGTCCTTGACTTGACAAGGACACCTTTAATCTTTTTTAGGATTGTACTAAAAAAGATCAAATAATGTTTAATTTTCACACTTGATTACATTTTCTTATCTTTTGAATAATAATTCATGTGAATAACTATTTGAATAATAATTTAAAAATTTTTTCTCAATGATTTGTTTTGAGATATTAAATTTAATGTTTATATTTCTACAAACAAATGTTTTACTTAATGTTTTATCTGTCTACTAACTTTTGAAATTAAAATAAATTTGATGTTTAGTTTCACTGACTTAAAAATTGATTAATAATTTTGAACACTTAAAATACATGTATTAACTCTGTGTTTCGGTGTTATATAAAAACTAAGTACAGCCCGCATAGCAATCGCTGTATGGAAAATAACCCTGTCCTGATGCCAAGGAGAAGTTAAGGGGACTTACCCCAAGGTCACATGGCTATTTAGTGAGTCGCAGAGGATGGCATATAAATCCAGCTCTTCCTGTGCTAAGTCTATAGCATGTGTCCCCACCCTGCACTGCCTCAGGCTCCTCCGACCCAGGAACACCAGTGCGGTCTCTCATCTGTGTCCCTGGCCATGTCCCTGTTGAAACCCCAACCGTAATGCAGGACTGCGAGGCTGGGTCCCACTGCTCTAAGAGATGATGAAACCACAGGACCCAATACGTACTCTCTCTTGCCCATCAGCTCTCAGGGACCCAAAGAGCCACATGGGGGGATGCTGGAGCCCAAGAAGAGGGAGAAATGGGAGTCAAGAGCCAATAAGTCGGAGAGGCAGGATCGGGCCTTCCAGGAGAGGGCCAGATGCAGGACAGAGCAGTTTCTGCTGTCTGCCTGGACATCGTGGTGCTCTGTGTCGTGGTGCCATGCACTGTTTGCTACGTGTTGGTCCATGCTGATTTCTCACTGTTGGGTGATGTGCTGCAGGGAGTGAAGGCCATTGCTCACTGCCCAGTCCCTGGGTGGCATTGTATGTCACATGTGTCATGTGAAGGCTCCGGCTTAGAGCACTTTCCCAGAGAGATCCTGATACATCCCACAGCTTCACTCTGGGTCTGACTGGCTCACAAACATCTCCACCTTCAACTCCCAATTTGCAAGCAGAGGGCCCCATTCCTGGGCAGGCCCAGCTGCTGGCCGTTCTGCTAATTAATGACTGCTGATTGGCCCAAGAGGCGCGCTCATTATGCCCAGTAGAGATCAAAGCCAGGTCCAATAATCTGCTAAACGAGATGTCAGATTAGGGCATTCTTCTGGGCTATTAGAAAGATTTTTCTCCATGGGTAAAGGCCTGTCAGGGCATATGACCCCGTCACCCGCCGTGAGCCGAGCCAGAGGGGTACTCCGCAGCCTTTCTGCTCCTCTTACTTTGAATGTGGCCGTTTAATGGGACAGCCCCACTCCAGGGGCCCAGGCATGATCCCTGGGGAGGTCACAAAATGGGGAGGGATCCCGTTAGGAAAGTCAGGTTTGGGCAGAGTCACCTCTGCCTCTTTATCTTTGAGTTTGCTGGGTGATTAGGAGGAACTCTTGACCTCCCTGGGTCCTGTGCTTTCAGCTATATTGTGGGCATATTGCCTCAGTCTACCTTCTAGGGCTGGGGGTCAAGTTTTATGTTGATACCTCTCCTTCTCAGGAAGTAGCCCCAGACTGATACTCATTTCAAACTGACAGCCCCAGCCCCGCTTTCTCACTCCAGGCATAAGAACGGAGCCCCAGTTTTTAGTGTTAGTGCTAACAGCTATTAATGGTTACCATTAATCAAATGCAGAATGTGCCAGGCAGTGTGCTAAGTGACTAAATACAAATTTTATTTGTACTCTGGAAATATTACGTTAGGTATTATTAACATCCTCTATAATACATGAGAAGAGGGAGGCTCAGTAATCTGTCCAACTCACTCGATTTAGCCGCGGCTCCAGGGGAGGGTCCTGATTGGCTGAAATCAGTCAGCATGTTGATTGGTTTAGAGACAGGCACATGACCTAATTTTGGCCAATAAGAGAGCACTAATCACTAGACTTTAAGGGAGGTCCTGGGAAGGGAACTGGTTTTCACCCAGGATGATGTGGGGTGAGGATGGGAGGTCTGGAACTGCTTAAACCATTTTTCTCTCACCAGAGAAGAATCTAGAGCTGTTGGAGGCAGGGTAGCATGGGACCATGTGGGGCCAACATGTGGGTCTTTGGAACCATAGTTTGAGCTGTTCAATCGAGCTAAGCTAGAAGAGCAAATACATTGTCTTTATTGTTTAAACCGGTTTGAACTGGGCTTCTTGAGACTTGCAAATAAAAGATTGGTACACATCCCCTGTTCTAGAGGAACCAGACCTGCCCAGTGGGTCTAGCCCTCAAGGGGCAGTCCTGGAATGAGCCCACCTGGGAAGCCAGAAGATTGTTGAAAGCAGGCATGGCTGTCTGCCACTTACAGTGGTCACTGTTTGTCCTGCTGGCCACTGTCCCAGCTGCCACTTCAGCCCAGCCTTGCTACGGCCTCACCTGTCACCTCTGCTTCTCAGGGGCCCTTTCACCTGATCATCTGTGTTATAGGCTCTGCTTACTATCTCCCACCATCCATCTTGCCTGGCCTAGTTAGGATACCCAGAGCCAGCCCAGGCCTGGCCCAGCCCTCTGTGTTGGTTAGGATTGGGGTTGAGTGCAAGAAACAGACCCCAAAGTGACAATGGCTGAAACAAGATAGAAGGCTATGTCTTTCATGCAAAACATTCTGGAGATGGGGGGCCACGGCTGGTGTGGCAACTTGGGGCTACCAAAGTGTTCATTTGTCCCTTCACCCTTTTCACATTGATCAGCTTCGCCACAGACTTGTCTACTTTATCAGTCTTTTCCAAGAACCAGGTCTTGGTTTTGTTGGTGCTTGCCGTGCCTGTTTCCTATTTCATTAATCTCTGTCCTCATCTTTAGCATTTCTTTCCTTCTACTTTATTTGGGTTTACTTTGTGGTTTCCCTCCTCCCTAACTTCTTGAGCTGGACACTTAACTCTTGAAGTTGTAGCCTTTACTTCTTTTCTTACATAAGCCATAAATGAAAATGCAGTTTTCTCTCTAACATCCCTGTAGCTGCATCAAGATATTGAGAAAGTTTGTTATTTTTAATTCTTGTTAGGTTCTACATATTTTCTCATTTCCGTTATAATTTCTTCTTTAACACTGAGTCATTTAGGAATGTGTTAATAAATTTACAAAATGTTTAAAAGTTACTTTTTGCTATCAATTTCTAATTTCTACTTTATGCATTATACATAGTCAGTGTTTATAAATGTTCGAAGGGAAAAATATGAATACTACAATGACTGAGTAAAGCATTCTGTATTTGCTCATTAGACTAAGATTGTTAGTTTATATATATATGTATGTATATATATTCTTTTTAATTGAGGTAACATAAGTTTACAACATTATATAAGTTTCAGGTGTACATCATAATATTTCAACTTCTATATAGACTGCATCATGTTCACCGCGAAAATTCTATTTGTCACCATACACATGTGTAAGATTGTTAATTTAAATCATTACTAATAGTGTCTCCTTGATCTCTCAAGTATAAAGAGATCTGCTATGATCATGAAACTGTCAGTTCCTTTTTTGTGATTCTGTCAAACTTGATATATTTTGAAGTCATGTTATTAGGTGTCTGCACATTAAAATTTTTTATATCTTCCCACTGAATTTCCTTTAATTATTATGTGTTAACTCTATCCCTAATGATGGCTTTTGCCTTAAAATCTATTTTATCTGATATTGGTATTATTATACCAGCTTTCTTTCGGGTATTATTTTTTTCTGTTATATCTAATTCCGTCTCCTCACTCTTTCTGGGTCCATATATTTTAGTGTGTCTCATAAATAGCATATAGCTAGATTTAAAACATCCAATTTAACAATCTCTGGCTACATTGGCTCATGTACATTTATTGTGACTTCTGTTGTATTTGTTTATCTGGGAATGTCTTAACTGCTTCATTTTTGAAGGCTAGTCCTGCTGGATATTGAATTCTTGGTTGACAGACTCTTGTATATGATGAGTTGTTTTTCTCTTGCTGCTTTCAAGATTCTCTCTTTGTCTTTTGACAGTTTGACTATGATGTGTGTAAGTGTAGATAATATAAGGTGGCAAGACTGGAAATCAGATTCTCCCTCCTTAAATATTTTGTTGTTGTGCTGTTGCTATTTGTTTAGTAACTTTGTTGGACTAATTCTGTAAAGTCTGTCTTCCCTGTAGATGTGTCATTGAAGTCTGCTTGGTCAGCCTAGTGGTCAACTAATGATTAGTCAGAGATTTCCTTAAATGCTTTGACAAAGCTTTCTAGGTTTTTCCATGTTGATACATGAAACTCTAGTACATTCACTTCAACCTATGTATAGTATTCCACTGTATGAATATACCTCAATTTATTCATCTTTTTATCTATCAGTGGACATTTAAGTCATTGCTAATTTTTTGACATTACATAGAAAGTGGCATTGAATGTCTTTGTGCATGTCTCCTCTAGTTCACATATGAAAGTTTTCCACCATATATACCTGGATGTGTAATTGCTGGGTGATGGAACGCATGTCTTCAACCATAGGAGGTATTGCCAAACTGTTCTCCAAATAACTGTCCTCTAAATATGCTCATTTATATATCCATTATCAGTGTAACCTGTTTGATTTAAACTTGGGTGTAAAGCTTACCTCAAAGTCTTCTTCATAGAGCCTCTTGTGGGTCTCTTGCCCCACTGTGCAATGCTGTTTATTTCTGTCCTGTTGCATTACCTTCACTTTGCCTTGTGCCATCGTTAGTATAGATGTCCCTTCCCAACTATGAGATTCAGTTTTCCTGGAGGACATGGACCATGGCTTGTTCATAGAATCAGGTTCACAGTACTCACTGAATTGAATTATTCATGATTTCTGTACCTGTTTTCTGGATCTGGTACAGGTCCAGTCCCACAGGGGAGCCTTCAGCTTTCCCTCTTTCTCCCCCGAGTATTTCAACTCAGCTAAGTTCATCCAGTATTTTTGAGCACCTATGTCTGGAGGTACTCACTTTGAGATGGGTTAGGGCTGGGAACAAGGTTGTCTCCTTGTGGAAATTTTGGCTAAACTCCTCTTTCTGCTGTGAAATGCCAGCTTCCTCACAAACCATTAACTCAGGCAAACGTCTTTGATTGTGGGGACAAGGTCATTTAAGCTTTGGGATAATTTGAATGTGGCTGGAAGTTAGCCTTTGCTTAGCCGACCCATTCTTCATGGAAGTACAAAAAGATAGAGGGAAAACGATGGTAGGAGAAACATTCAAGCAAGACATGTAGAATCACATTTGAAGCTTCCCCATCCACATATAAACAACCGCTTTGCTGGGTACAACTCATTCTTAGCTAGTCCTTGAAGCAGTTCCCCAAGGACCGCTCCTGGTCACACCTGGTTCCCATTACTGTATCTACTTGAAAGCAGTAAAGCTGCCTTTCTTCAAAAGTACTTGGAAGCATGATAATTCACTCTGACCTGCCCCAGGTTGTCCAGATCAGCTAGTCTGACAGTTTCATGTGATCACAGTTATCTACAGCCCCTCGTGAAGGCACATTCTGTCCAGACAGGAACAGATAATTGGCCTGCCAGTTTAAAATGCCAATGGGATTCAGCACATACCTCCTTGGGCAGGTCTATCTGCCCTGCACACGTGGTTGGCAGTCTTGTCTCACGCGCCGTGCCTTGTGTAGGCACATTCACCATGGGTACAAATGGAGCTGCCTGCTGTTGTCTTGGCCCCTGGATGGAAGTCCCACCCTGTCGGTCAATATCAGAGGACTGGGGAGAGCTGGGAGTTGGTGGCCTTTTGGGGAATGGGCAATTCTCATAAAGACAGAGGTCTTCCTTAAAGCCAATGGAGGGGGACACCAAGACACCCATTTTTAATAATCCATGTATCCTGGATGGTTCAAAAATCACTTTCCCACATTTAAATCTCTTTTCAGAAAGTTAAAAAAAAAAACTTTTGCAGGTGCCTGAAAAATGCTTTTTATATTTTGAAGGGGGCTACAAAATGGGAGAGTGGAATTTCTGGTCTGCCCTGTGTGACCTGAGCAGAAGAGAGGAAGACTCGAGAAAGCTGGAAGAGTGGAGAAGGAACAGCAGCTCTCCCATCTTTTGGCCAAGCCAGGGTTCCTGAGCTTCCTGTGGTTGAGTGGATGCCAGATAAGGCAGCTAGACTTGAGTCCCCTTGCGGTTACCCCCTCCTCCCTTCCTCTTCCTTCCTTCTTCCTATCCCTCCCAATCTCCCCAGCAGGCTGCCTGTTGAATGAGAAGCACCAGTAGCAAAAGGCCCTAGAGTTGACTGCCTTTGGTTCTTGCAGTTCCTTCTAAAAAGCCCAGACATGCATCCCATGGGAAAGCCAGCCAGAGGACACATGCTCCACCGAGGGCACCAAAGGTCATTGGGTTTAACTAAATAATACACAGGGCAACCAACCCAGAGAGGACTTTACCCTGAGTTAGAAGATGTGTGCCTTTCTCCCTCTCCCTCTTCTTTGTCCCAAACACCAGATGACCTGGACCTAGGAGAGGTGGGGGAAAGATCAGATCAGATCTCTTTTCCATCTCAAGTAACTGGAGCCACAGCGCTGGCCTCTCCTGGGACGGGGAGGAGAAGAAACAAACAAACAAGCAGAACTGAGACTTAATTAACAGAACCAGACTGTCCTGGAAATTCAAGGAAATTGAAAAGTATGGATTAGACCAGGTTATAGTTAAAGGAGTCTTTAATCAATGGAAAAGGAATTTGTTGGGGCCAGCCCTGTGCCTGGGTGGTTAAGTTCGTGCATTCTGCTTTGGTGGCTGGGGGTTCGCAGGTTTGGATCCTGGGTGCGGACATACACACCACTCACCAACCGGGCTGTGGTGGCATCCCACATAGAAGAACTAGAGAGACTTACAACTAGGATATACCACTATGCACTGGGGCTTTGGGGAAGAAAAAAAAAAAGAGGAAGATCAGAAACAGATGTTAGCTCAGGGCCAATCTTCCTCACCAAAAAGCATACTTAAAAAGAAGACATAAAACCATTTTCTTTCTTTTTTTTTTTTCCCCTGCTTTATTTCCCCAAACCCCCCACGTACACAGTTGTATATCTTAGTTGCCGGTCCTTCTAGTTGTGAAAAAACCATTTTCATATTTATTTCCTACTAAGCTGAGACTCTTCAATAAACCTTCACAGTTACATTTGTGAATTCTTGAAGGATCAGCATTCCGTTCTATAGATTCATAAGCCCTTGATTTGATAATGGAGCCAGAGAAATGAGACCACAATGCAGAGTCAAGAACAGCTTATGCCTAAGCTTTAAAGATAAACAAGACTTGCCAGAAGAGACTTAATTGTGGGAAAATAACTTTTGAACCAGGAAACATAAATACAATGAGACAGTTCACAGTGGGAACTCAAGCAGAATTGTCATCATTCTAGAAAAGGGCCAGAGTGAGGCTGCAGGTGGCCATGGTAGGCCATGTGCTAGCCAGTCATAAAGAAGCAGAAACGAAGAGTGAACAAAGCAAGGGGCGAGTGCAGAGAGAACATCACCCAAGGAAAAGCAAAGATGCTGCGAGCAGGACGCTGGTCTCCGCTTTGCCTCAGCCCCCGGTCCCATTCCTCTCCTTATCTGTCCTTACAAATGTGTGGCCTGCAAAGCTGGGACTCGCGTGTTCCCGTCTCAGGGTGTTGGTTCAAAAGAACAGAGTTCAGAAGCCAAATGTTACATCCTTATAACTTCAGTTATTTTCCTGCATGGCTCAGTCATGAAAGGGGATACGTCCTCGCCCACCCTTCATTTCTCTCTTGGCCTCTGTGCCTCCCCAGGGCACAATTCTTTCCCCTCACCACATGACTCCACCTCAAAGCTACCCCAGTGCCAGCCCAGTGCCTCTTGGACCTTTCTCTCCTTTCCCCTTTACTTCCAGTTCTGCTTGTCAAAGTCCCAAAGAACCACCTTGTAGGGCAGGAACGTCTTCAAGGGTAGGAAGGAAAAGCAAAGAGCTGGGTCAGAAGCAGGAAAGGGGAGGGGAAGGCTTGGAACAACCACTGGTTAATGATTTTATCCCATCGAACAAAAAGTATGTAGATTCTTTGCAGCCAAATGACCCTGACGAGGACACAGTATGACCCAGAGTGAGTTATTTAAGCTCTCTGAGCTGCAGGTTCTTTAGATTTAACTGGGTGTGATAATTCCAGCCTCATGGGGGTGGCTGTGAGGGTTGAATGGATGACCCTTGAGAAAAACACTGTCCCCTTGAGCCCCGTGGCTAACTACATCTCCCTGTGGCCCCCCGGAAACTCAGGAGTGCAGCTGCCTACAGCTCAGGAGACACGCCTCCCTCAGAGCCCCCAGGATTAGGGGCTTCTCCTCAGCCCCTGAATCGAGCTCCTCCTCCTCTCAGCTGCTCTGGGCTCTCTCTGATTGCCCTGCTCCTTCCTCCAGCCCTGGCCCAGCTATCCAGGGGCTTCTCCTGCTTTCCTCAGATGTAGGAGGAAGCCCCACTCCGTCTGCTTTCCCAGTTAGTTGGATTCGGTACTCCTTGACTATGTGCCTATGGTGCTCCAGGCCTTGCCGTGGGAGCCTCTGGCATTAGCTTTAGAGGTGTCGATCTGGGGCGTCTGGTTGGGAAACACTCCTTGGATACCCAGGGAGAAGGTTTTCCCTGCTCAGGCCAGTGCCCCAAATCTCCAAGCAAACGCCCTCCCCTGGGCCCAGGATCTCTGCTCTTGCCCCTTCCCTTTTGCTGTTCTGACTGGGTCACGTCCCCTGGGTCCTCGCAGATGGCCGGGCCCTTCCCTCCAGCCCAAGACGGGGACCCTGAAGCCAGTCGTTCTCCCTCCCCTGGCACTGCCCTGGACTGCCCAGAAATGTGGCTTTTGGTATCAAAAGTGGAAATCTGAGGGAAGGAAGAAAGGAAAGAAGTTAGTCCCTTCTCCATCACAGGAGAAGATGGAGGTGCGATGTGAGGCCCCTGGGATTCTGTTCGTGAGGGGTGAACACAGTGCCTGACACATGGTAAGTGCTCCAGAAGAGTGTCTCAGGTGGCTGTTGATCTAATGTGTTGGTTTATTCATTTATGAGCATCAAAAGGAAGAAAGCACCTGCCACGCTGGCCTCCCTTTGCTCAGTTGGTCTGAGGCCAACACCACCAGCACGTGAGATAAACGGTTGATGCTCAGTATCCCTGCGGGTGCTCGCCCAGGATGTGGGGCTGTTCTGATGGCCGGGCATGGACTTACCTTGTCACTGTCTGTGAACAAAGCAGGACAAGTGTCAACAGGAGGGGAGGCCCAAGGAGCGAGAAGCTGTTTAACCCACTTAGCAAATCTGCTGCTTAGAAACACCAGCAAATAATGAGTGTGCTAATTACTGATGATAACAAGGTTTGACGGTTTTCAACACATATCCGTCATCTTATTTGAATCTCCTGACAGCCTGTGAGATGGGAGGAGTGTTCTTCCTGGATGGATGGATTTACGGATGAGGTGACTGAGAGCCTGAGAGGATGGGGAACTTGTCCAAGTTGACACAATTGAGCCCAGATTCAAAACCAGGGCTGAGCATCTCCACTTCCTGGCAGGCTGCCCTCCCCACCGCCTTGTCGGCTCCTTCCAGGCGGCCCTCGGCCAGCAAGGAAGCTGGTGGTAACTCAGTGTATCACTTCCTCTCATTGGCAGAGAGGTGACCACTCTCTCAGCACCCACAGGAAGAGAGACCCACCCCAGGTCTCAGAAGCTTCCTCATGCTGGCCTTGGAGAGTCCCCTTAGGCCTGGGAATCATTCTGCTGGTGAACTGGGGGCAGGGGATACGGCAGGGGCAGGAGCAGTGGCCTTGGAGTGGGCAGCCCTGGGGTTCCAAACCCAGACACTTACAAGCTGTGACTCAGGTGGGTCACCTCTGTGCCTGGGCCTCATTTCCTTCAACTATAAGGGTCAGAGTGGTGTGGGGGGGCATCATAATTCCAGTTTCTCATACTCGCTGTGAGTTCTTTATACTTGCCCCGCAAATCCCATTTTATCTCTGTGGCCACAGAGACTCCTCAAGGCCACCCAGGAAGAGGCTGTGCAGGGGGAGGGAGGCCTTATGGCTGATGGCATCTGAGAGAAACGCTAAGGGTAGAGGCTGCTGGAGAGGGAGCGACTTCTTGATGTCCTCCCCACCGGACACCTATTACATGCATCCATAGGCCTTTGCAGTTTGCCAAGTGCTTCACACACTTACCCCAGGATAGTTGGCACCCATTTTACAGCTGACGAAGCTGAGGCCTAGAGGAGGGAATGCTAGTCAGTTCCTACTGCGTGCTCGGCTTGCTCTGGGCACTCTGGTGTCTTGTTTCATCCTTATAGAGGCTCTGTGGGGTCAGCGTTTTTGTACCCGTTTACTATTGAGAAGACCGAGGCTCAGAGAGGAGTAACTTGCCTGTGGTCACACAGCTCCCAGAGGTGGAGCTGGCATTGATACCTAGGGAGATCAGCTTGCAAACCTATGCTCATTCTGCCCACCCCGAGGATGGGACAAGGGTCCTGCTCAAGGCCAGCCTTCTGGACTCCCAGTCCAGTGCTCTTTCCTGGGCCCATATTCCCGTCATTCTGCCCAGAGGCTTCAGAGGACACTAAGTTAGCAGCTGATGGCTGTGCTTTTGCCTTCTCTGGACATCCCATTTCCAGTGGGTTCCCAGTCGGTGCTGCTTACCTTCTTGGAAAGACGGGCCAGTGAAAAGTCAGAGCCCTGAGAGCTGCCACTGGGGCAGCTGAGCTCCATGGCCTTCGCCTTGCCCCTTCTGTTTGGAAGAACCGGTTAGCAGCCTCCTGCTTCCCGTCTAGAAGCCCTTCCACTCGGCAAGTGCTTTCGGGCTGGGCGCTGCCCTGTTGTCGCACCGCTGCTTCCATGGTGTGTGCAGGACCGGCTCCCAACCCGTCAGACCAGCCGGGGAGGCCAGGTGTCCTTCTGACCTGGGAGCCCATTCCCCCGGGGCCCTTCCTTGATGGTAGTGTGGTTCGATGTTCTTATTTCTGTGGCCTGGGAAGCGGGGGTGGTGTGAAAGGGTTAACTTAATTTTGGCTGTTATTCCTTTTTGGCATCTGCAAGTCAGCTTAATAGGATCTCAGCTTTCCTGTTGCCTCACCAATGAAACAGAAACCAGACCACAAGGGGGTCTGGAGATGGTTAACCGGTGATGCCTCCTGGTGGGCCGCAGGGCCTCCTCGGAGAGATCAGTAGGAAATGACTGCTAGGAATGCCACACTGGGCTCCCCTGTCACCAGGGTGAAGGAAGGGGCAGGGAACTGGGGGCTCCCCAGAAGGTCTGGTCCAGGCAGAGGGGAAAGGAGGAGGGTGCAGGGTTCACAGATTTGAGCTGGGACCCTGGCTCCACCACCGTTCCATCTGGGAGTCTCGGCCTGCCGGGGTCCCTGCCTCTCAGGATGCACCAAGCTTGGCACAGAGTGTGTCTAGCTTGATCGTTGTCAGCCTTACTGAACTTCTGGTCCCCCTCCTCTGGCCCCTGGGTTTTTGCAATTCATCTTCTCTCTTCCTGAAGCAGCCTTCCTTCTGTTCATTTCTGGCCAGCTCATATTTTAGATATCAGTCCAAATGTCACTTCCTCCAGGAGGCCCTCTGAAGCTGGATTAGGGGCCTCATGGTGCCCTGAACTTCCCCTTCCAGTCTTGTCCCTACCCTCCCGGCCTCCATCATATTTCTCTGGTTTCCTCATGAGGCAGGGGTTGAGTGTGGTTCCTTCACCTTGAAGCCCTGGCAGCAGGCCCCTGCAGAGGGTCTGAACCATTCACAGCCTTGGGAGGGAAATAAGAATGGGTAGGGTCGGGGGAGGGACAGGTCGTCCACCGGTGCTCTCATCCATGGAGGGACCCTCTGGGAGCCATGAGCAAGGGGATTTAGCCAATCCCAAGGTCGGGACTCTCCTGCCAGGATCGCTTTGCTCTCCACAGTGGTTTTCATTATTTTTCATTCCCAGACTATTTTGGAAGCTGGCTGCCATGGGAACTGAGTCTTTGGAAAGCCCCCTGGCCTTTTTCCCCCCTGCCCCCACCTCTCTTTCCATCTCCATTCCCTCTTAATTGGTTTTTAGTTCCCTGGCTTTCAGGCTGGTCTGTTTATTTTGATTGCAACTCAACAGAACAAATCTTTAATGAACCAGCTTGTGGGGAGAGCCATTAGCAGCCGCCTGCCTCCAGGGAGTGGGGGAGGTGCTGGGCGAGGGCCCCTGCCTCTCCTAGGCCGCCCAGGAGTAGGCAGTGGCCAGGCACAGGGTGGCAGTGGGCTTTTTGGGCCCAGTCTTCCTTCTGGTATAGTCTGATGAGGAGGAAACAGAACTCGTCCTGCCCAAGCTGTCTGCAGTCTCAGCCAGGAAGACGCCACAGCCCTTTTAAACAGCCTGGGGGCCTTCACAGGGTTCTCCGAGTCCTCCCAATGACACTGAGGGTGTGCACTCGACAGATGGGGGGAGTGGGGCTCAGAGAGATTGAGAGACCCATGTCACCCAGGTAGCAAGCCTATGCCTTCACAACAATGATCTGAGCCTCATGTCATACCTATGCCTTTTTTCCTTGGACCCCAGCTTCCCAGCAGCGTTACTCATCCTTAGGCCAAATTGGCAGCCTGTGGTCCAGGCTGGGCTCTTCCAGGCCCTGGCTTTGTGTAACAAATGCCTCCTTGTTTTGTGCCTTGGTTTCTCCATCTCTATGCCTCTAGTGTAGAGCCATCTGGGCCTTATACTACTTATAGGGCTGCTTCTTAAACTGGCTGAGGTCATGTGTGCCCAAGAGCCTGGCAAACAGGAAAACGTTGTATAATCCATATGGTTTCCCTACCTGTAGCAAGCCTGGAGGAAGCCCCTAGGCCTGTGGCTGGTTCTATCTTCAGGGTGACTTTGATGGATGTGGATAGTTTTCCTTTTCATATTGACCCTATTCTGCCAGAGCTGTTCATCTTAGAAGCGGAGACCCATGGGGTGTTGGAGTGGGAAGCTGCCTTAGAGATCAAGCCCAGTGGCTTTCAAACTGGTAAAGAGTTCCAGGGTTCTGGGTCTAGGACTCTGAGGACAGCAGGGGTGGGCCCCAGCCTTCTTCCCATCTCTAACTTCAGCCCAAGGAACTCTCCTTTTATCTGTTCCATATCATGGAGTCATGTGATATTTCTTTAGAAAGGAGGGTCACGGTTGGCTCTCCAATGTATATTCACACAAGATGGCCATCCCACTTTTCTTTTCAGTGATTGGTTGGAAATAGGCATTTCTGGCCAATGAGAGGTAAAAGGGAGTCTGATAGGGGTTTGTGGGAAAAGTTTCCTGATGCTAAAAATGAAACACAAGAAAGATGGATTCTCTTCTCTCTTGGCTGGGAGTGTGCCTGGTTGTGATGCATGGTACTGTGGTACCCACGCTGTGCCCCCGAGGGAAGCCAGAAGGAGGACAGAGCTAATCCATGGAGAATTGCTGAGTGCCTGATGACATTGCTGAGCAGCTGACCATACCACCCCTGGAGTGATCCTGTCTCTGGACTTTATCAGATGGTAAATTTCCTTATTGTTTAAGTTGGTTTGAATATGCTATTTTTAGTTTTTTGTTTTTGATTTTTGTTGTTTGTTGGCTTGCTTTTATTATTTACAGCTAAATGTAAACTAATTGATAAATGTGAAAACTTTGGCCCAGGTCAATGCTCACCTTCCAAAGATGGGGTGACTGAGGCCCAGGGGAGTGGAGAATGACGGGGTCAAGGCCATGCCCTGATTAGGAGCTAACGTGGTCCAGGATCCCAGGACTCCTGACTGCTGGTCTGGGACTCTCTCCTTGGATTCAGAGCTGGAGTTCTGGTACCCAGGGGTTGTCCCAGCTAGCATTGCCTCCTGGTCCCTGGAGGATTCAGGCAAGCCAGGGGTGCCCTACAATGTTGAAAGAGTTGGTACCAAGTGGGTGGCACAGACTGAGGGCCTCTTCAGCTGTTCTTGTGGGCTGCCTCTGAAAAGCACATAGCAGATGCACAATCCTGGGCCAAGTTGAAAGATCAGGGAAAGAGGGAGAAACTGAGGTATTCAGGGTTGCCATGTACATGAGTTAGGAATTATACTTGGCTACTTAAGATGAACCATAAACAAGTAAGGGGTTATTCTTCTCACATATAGGAAATCTGGAGTTAGGCAGTCCATGTTGGTACAGCTGTTCAAAGGAGTCGTTAAGAATCAAGACTCCTGGGGCCGGCCCCGTGGCCGAGTGGTTAAGTTAGTGTGCTCTGCTTCAGCTGCTCAGGGTTTTGCTGCTTCAGATCCTGGGCTTGGACATGGCACCGCTCATCAGGCCATGTTGAGGCAGCGTCCCACGCGCCACAGTAAGAAGGACCCACAACTAAAATATGCAACTGTGTACTGGGGGGATTTGGGGAGAAAAAGCAGAAGAAAAAAAAAGAAGATTGGCATCCGTTGTTAGCTCAGGTGCAAATGTTTAAAAAAAAAAAGAATCAAGACTCCTGCTATCTTTCTGTTCTGTCATCCTTGACTTGTAACTATAGTCCTTGTGGTCACAAATGGCTGTGCCACTTTTAGGCATCACATCTGAGTTTCAGACTGGAAGAAGTGGGAAGGGAAAAAAGTTTGTTCTGGCTGAACCTATGTCTTTTTGTCAAGAAAACAATACATTTCCAGAAGCCCCACTAAAAAATTCTTTATATACCTCATTGGCCAGAAATGAATTACATGGACATCTTTAGCTAGATATAGAGGAGGTAAATATTTTTAACAGGGAATTTTTCTGCCCCAAACTCAAGATTTTGTTAAAAAGGAAATGGATATTGGGCAACCAAGGGTCTTCCACAGCAGGATTTGCATAGTCTTACTCCAATTCATCTCCTATCCCCATCCTCAGCTTGCATTCTTCCCCATTTGGGCAGTGCTGCTTAACTTGTCCTTGTGGGCCATCTCCTGTCCTTTATGTCTGACAGAATCCCACCACCTTTAGGGTCACCTTATCCCCAAAGTGGACTCAGCTGCTCTGGGCCCTCCCTGTGGTTCCCTCAGGCATGATAACTTGTACTGCTCAGATCAAACATTGGTCCTGTGCCAACCATTCCAGAATTTAAGCTCCCCAAGGGGTGAAAATGGGCCCTGTGTTTGTATACCCAAGTCTTACATGTACAAGACACTCAATAAATATTTGCTTTCCTTCAAAACAGTTCATCTTGGGCAGCCTCAAACCAGGGGCTCTGGGAGTGCCCTTGGATTATTGATGGATTTCAAAATACAGAGTTGGGCATATGCACACAGTGACTTAGAAAGCTGATAGCACCTGAGTTTTCTTGAACTGCAGCCATTTGATAGGCAGGGCTCCTATTTGTCTTGTCCACCACTGTGTCCACAGCACACAGCTGTGGTACCTGGCACTCGTAGGCACTGAACAAGTACCTGTTGAAAATGACACATGAAGGCACTTCTGAACAACTCACAGTTGGATCCAATATGCCTGATTCCTTATCCTCCCCCGGGGACTTGCCCTCAGCCTAGAAGAAGCTCTCTCATCTCTCAATCTTAACAGGGGGAGTTGAGGAGCCAAACCCCTCGAGCCTCTCAGGAGAGGCCACCCAAGTCTTCTCTCTCCCTTCAGTTGTCTAGTGTCGGGGTTCTAGGGTTGGCACAACAATGTCACGAAGGACACAAGTGCCCTCCCATGCTTCTGTTTTCCCATCTTTAGCATCTCGAAGGGTCACATGCCCATGTTCTAGCAACCTGAGAGTCTGGGAAGTCACACAACTGGCGTGCTCAGCTGTACTGGGAAGCAAAGAGGTGGGAAGGAATGACTTGGGGGTACACAACAAACAGCATGTGCTACCATTTTGTTTGAAGATAAGGAAATAGGAGTTGGAGAGATGAAGTGACTTGCCCAATGTCCCACAGTAGATGAGTAGCAGAGCCGGGATCTGTCTGACTCTAAAGCCCCGTTACTTTCAGTCTCTCACTTTGATGGTGCAAGACAAAGGCATGCACTGCCGAGTGTGTGCGAGACTGGGTAGGGTGGCCAGACACCAGGAGGCTCTATCCTAGAGACTGAGGAATATGGCAGTTCACACACAGGCCCTCTGGATTTGTAATTCCTTCTCCTTGAAAATGGACTTTACCGAGTAGGCATGGGGTAAAGTGGAAAGGAAAGACTATGTGCCTTTATCTTTTTAAAACTTTTATTTTTAAGTATGATATGCATTCAGAATAGTGCACGAATTGTAAGAGTGCAGCTCAATTAATTCTCATAAAGGGAACACACCTATGTTCAGCACTCAGATCAAGAAACAGAACATTACTGGTACCCCAAAAGCCCCCTTCCTGTCCCCTTCCAGCCTTTATATCCTCCTGCCAAGAGTAAGCATTATCCTGATCAAAACAGTTTTGGAAGGCCGACACCATGGCCAAGTGGTTAAATTCATGCACTCCACTTCAGCAGCCCAGGGTTTCCCCAGTTCGGATCCTGGGCACGGACATGGCACTGCTCATCAGACCATGCTGAGGTGGTGACCCACATAGCAGAACTAGAAGGACCACAACTAGGATATACAACTATGTACTGGGGGCTTTGGGAAGAAGAAGAAAAAAACAAAAAACAACAACCAAAAAGATTGGTAACATGTTAGCTCAGGTGCCAATACAGTTTTGGCTATTTGGATACTTTCTATAAATGGAACCATGTCATATATATTCTTGTATGTGAATCTGTGTTCAAAATTACATTTGAGATTCATCCACGTTGTTGTGTGAGTTGTGGTTCCTTCATTCTATTGCTGTATAGTATTCTGTTTTGTGAAAATACTGTAATTTATTCATCCGTTTTACTGTTGATGGGTATTTTGGATAATATCTAGTTTTCAGCTATCACAACTAGTGCTAAAATGAGCATTTTGAACATGTATGCAGTTCTGTGGGATATATATCTGGGAGTGGAATTGCTGGGTAACAGGGATGATATATACTTAGTTTTAGTAGGTACTACAAAACAGTTTCCAAAGGGGTCATACCAACTTACGTTCCCACCAATGTATGAGTTCCAGTTGCTCCAAATTCTTGCTGACACTTGCTATTATCAGGACTTTTAATTTGAGCTATCCTGTCTGGTGGGTGTGTAACAGTATGTCGTTATGGTTTGCTTTTCATTTGCCTTTCCTGATTGACTAGTGGAATTCAGCACCTTTTCCTATGATTATTTGTCACTTACATGGCTTTATCTTTTAACTTTGACCAAAGAGTGAGAGAAATGGGAAGAGGCCTTCTGAGCATGAAGGTGTGTGACTGTTGAGTGTGGGAGTGTTTGAGAGGTGCATCTCTGCTACCTGAGGACCAAATAGAAGGGGAGTCCTGGGAGTGAGGGCTTCAGTGTTCGTGGAGTCACACCAACAGTAGAGGCAGCAAGATGCTGATGCAGGGTAACAGCCAGCTTTGGCTCAGGCACTTTCTAGCTGCCACATTTTGAGCCTGTGCCTCAATTTCCACCTCTGTCAAATGGAAAAAAAGAATAATGCCAACTTGATAGCGTTGTTGCAAGATTAAATGAGATGAAGTGTGCACAATGCCTGGCACAGAGGAACACAGAGATAAATCGTCTACAATTCCTGGCCCAATAAGTGACAGCCATTATTATTCTAGAATGATGAGGGAGTGAGAGCCAGAACAAGTGCCCCATCAGTTGTGCTGTAACAAGAGCAGAATGCCTTGTGACTTGTATAAGACTTCCTTTTTGTGTCAAACCTTGCTTCTCATATACCCACCTTTGCCTTAAGAAATTAGCTAGTCTAAGTGCTTGTCTTGTTCTGACATCCTAGCCTGAGAACTTCTGAGCCCTACACAGAGGAATAAAATAAAATGCGCTCATTTCTCCTAACAAGAAGTTATTTAAGAATTGTCCAGTTAGTGTTCTCCCTTGCTGCACTAAGTCAATAAAAGTCAGTTTTACTTCTATCATAACAGCTTTTTCTAATTGAGCAATTTAATTGTTACTCATCTAAGCTTGCCTTTGTTTTCTGTTTTGTTGTAAACTTGTTTATCTATAAGGGGGCAAAGATGGTCATAGAATTGTCAACAGATGAGTACCAATAAGTCCATGGCCAAAACCAGCCCCAAGGACCAATAAGTTTAAGTTCTTGCGAGGGTGGCAGGCTTTAGAGGATGAACTTCTTATCTTGGATTACCATCTGAAAATGTTCCAAGCTCTGTTTTCCCACAATCCTGATTTTAAGTCCCTGATAACTGATTTGGGAAACAAAATTTCCAAAAACCCCTTTGGCCGAGGACTGCAGTTGGAGATAGTCAATCTCTGGTTGAAAGTCCAAGACGGGAGATGCAGAAGCAACACATTTGGCCAACTATTGTCAACTTGTATGGGGTCATCTTAGTCCAAGTCTACCCCTCCACCAGGCTGGAGGCCCTCTGTAGGATCCTCATTGTAACCCAAATTCTTGTCCATATTTTACAAAATGGCACAACTCCACCAAGAATGGTCTGGAAATATCGTGGCCAGCTTGGGGAACTTTCAGTATGACCAAAATGGCCCATCTTAGTGGTACCTTAGACTAGGATCACCAAACTTTTTCTGTAAAGGGCCAGATAGTCAATATTTTAGGCTCTGTGGGCTACACGGTCTCTGTTACAACTACTCGACTCTGCCATTGGGGTGCAAAAGCAGCGATAGACAGTACATAAACAAATGGGTATAACTATGTTCCAGCAAAATCTTATTTACGAAAAAAGTCCACGGGCCAGAAGTAACCTGTGGGCTGTAGTTTACTGAACCCTGCTCTAGTACATACCTCACCTGCCAACAACATAATCTTGGCAAAACAGTAAAGGTGGGGCCTGGATGGGAATCAAGACCTCAAGGCCCATTGGAAAACCTCCCAATGAATGTTATACAATTATCCCCTGTGATGGAATATGAATACGTTCTGCTGTTTTTGTTTTTGTTTGTTGTTGGCTTTTTTTGCATGTTTGTTTTCAGTTTGGTGAAGACTTTCCTTGTTGAAGAGCATCAAAACAAACCATTCAGTTTTGTGTTTCCTACTAGAGGAGCCCCAATCTTCTGCTCTAGTGATGACTATCCTTATTTTACTGAGAAGATCATCAAAGAGTTCTGCAAGACATTGCTGCCTACTCAAAACTTTCTCTGTTGCCCAATCTTCAGGCAAAGTGGAAAGAACAAATGGAATTCTCAAATTAAAGTTAACCAAACTTTCAGAAACACTTGGATTTCCCTGATCCAAAGTCCTGCCCTTGGCCTTAATGACAATAAAGTCAACTCCTTTGACAGAGTTGACATCAAGTCTCTCCTCTAAGTTGGTAACAGGTCTACCCAAGTATCTAGGAATACCACCTTTAATCCTAGACTCTGCCCTGGTAGGAGCAGATATAGCCACACACTGCAAGGGATCCATACAATATGCCAGTGTTACTATTAACATCTTCCTAACTGATCCCTGTACAACCGAAAACTTGGTTTTCTGGAAGGGACATCAGAGAAAAGCAGCCGTTGGACCTTTATGGAAAAAGATTTTATCAGTTATTGCTGACATCTAGGACAGCAGTAAAACTTGGGGGTTCGGTTTTTGGATCCACGCTTCCCAATTAGAAAAACACATATCATCCCTGGCAACTGAAAGGGCTTCCCAAACAAAAACTTCCCAAGGGTGACACTTAAGAATCTTCCAGAAGTAGATGATCTTCAGAAGGAGACTCTGACCTGACCTTTGTATTAAGCAGAGGACAGCATAAGTAGACAGCTTATTCTTCCACATCTTCAGAATAAGACCATCCAGATGTCTGGAGCCACGGATGAACATGTTCTCCTATGTCTAACACTTTTACTTTAATTTTTGCCTGTTTCTTTCCACTTTGCTATTTTGCATCAATGGTTTGCTGATAGCATAGCTGCTGCTCCATAACAGCTCTTATTGAGGAAACATCTTTGGTCATTGTCATGTTTTTCTTTGTTCTTCCCAAAGGAGATGTCAAGAGATTATCCAGCTCTATCCTTGAGTACCCACACCCTCAGCAGAGTCTATACCCCACTAGGGTACTATTTTTTTTAATGTGGAAATCATGCATTAACTTGTTAGAAATGTCTCAACATCCTCTGTGAAACATGTCTGACTGAAGCATGCCTCCAGGAACTTACAAAATGAAGCCACATAGGCTATTCTAGAAAATTACCTGGAGGAAATATTGATTCACTTTTATGTGCACCATCCAAATGGTGATTACTCTAACAAGGCTCTACCATTGGAAAAGGATGACAGAAATATATTACTAACCTTAGCTGAAGTTATAAATAATCTTCCAAAGCTTGTGAGGTTCGTCAGACAAATTTAAACTCTTTGGCCCAATTGCAAATGGACAATCAAATTAGCTTTAGATTTTCTATTAGCTAGTCAGGGAGCTAGCCACGCCATTGCGAAAATTTTGTGTTACACTTGGGTAAATATTACTGACCAGGCATAACAGTCTATTTTGAAACTGAAGGGGATGGCCACCTTTCTCTCTAAGGTAAACTCAAGTGGACTCTAGGATATGATTTTTAACCTGAGTTCAGTTATGTAGGATTCCACAAAGTCTAAATATCACCCTGCTTTTCCTCTTCACGTGCATAGTAGTTGCCAAGTGCAGGCTCTCCAGAGTCCTGAATGTGGGTGCAGAGGTACTGTCACATCATGTGGTCCAACAGCTCATCACTGACAAACGGAACAGGGAGGCCAGATCGGTCCAACTCCAAAGTGTTGTTTGTGAGATGATAATGTCACCTAGAATCCAACAGTGATGGAGAGCCTGCTTTTGAGGCTGACCCTTGGTTTGGCCAGAGAATGACCATAAACGGGAGGGCCTGGAAGATAAGAACCAGTACCCACCTCCTCATCAATTATGCAATTACCATCACAGAATGCCTATGACTTCCATAACACTTTGTTCTTCACTCATCACCTCACCGCACTTGAATTGACCTTTGCCTTAAGAAAATAATCAGTCCAAATACCGGCTCCACATCTCATATCCACTTTCTACTGGAACAATAAAAACCATGGCTTCATTTCTGCCAACGAGACATCATTTTAGGATTCTCTGTGTGGCGTTCTGCCTCATTGCAGTAGGTCAATAAAATGCTCGTGTCATCCTAGGTTACTTTTGGGTGACGAGGCTCTTCATAGGAATTATATTGGACCTGTTTTAATACCTCACACATGAGCCAATATCTGGCCTAGAATCCTCTGAGAAAATTCACGTTACATATTCGCAGAACGAAACATTTGAGTTTCCTTTGGAAAAGAGCTATTTGAATCCTGAAAGAGATCCAGCACGCATGCCTTAATTAATTGGTTAATTAACTTGCTTGTTTATTCAACAACCATTTTGGGTACCTGTTATGCACAGGACCCTGTGCTAGGTGGCAGGAACAAGCAGGGAGCAGGACAGATGTGGTGCTGCCCTCGCGTAGCTCGCAGAGGTGTTTCTTGAAACATGAGCGGGATTTGGCTTCCCTCCTTAATTCAGCCAGCTCTGCCCCATCCGTGGCCCATGGCTGTGGGGGGCCCTCAGGATTATCCAGGGCAGAAGAGTTTATTTGCTATACAGTTCCTGTAGTAAGTTCGTTAGCCCAGAATTCCCTCGATTTCATAGAATTAAAGAGCTGGAAGGGAACTTGGACGTAGTTATCCAACCTTTTATTGTGCAAATTATATAAATTATTTATTATATAAATTAGTAAACTGAGGCCCCAAGATATTGAGAAACTTGTCCAGGATCACACAGCAAGTGTGTGTGCATGTGTCTGCGCACACACATGAGATTGGGTGTAAAAGAGGGTCATAAAAATCACATATTTTAAATAAAATGAGTCAGAATCAAAGTCATTAAAAAATGCGCTGAGAGAACTCCAATCAGTTATGAACTCCAAGGACTTCTTTTTAAAAACAAAAGATTGTTCTGTTTGACTATTGAAGCACCAATATTTCCTCTGTTTTGGAACATTACAATTTTAAAAATTTGGGTTAAAAAATATCACATGGGGCCTGGCCCTGTGGCCTACTGCTTAAGTTTGGCACCTTCTGCCTTGGTGGCCTGGGTTCAGTTCCCAGGTGTGGACCTACACCACTCATCGGCAGCCATGCTGTGGCAGTGACCCACATACAAAACAGAGGAAGATTGTCACAGATGTAAGCGCACGGCAAATCTTGCTCAGGAAAAAAAAATCACACAATTTGCTCAAAAACATCATCCACTCTTTACATAGAGGTCACATTCCTGTCACTGTGTTGTTCAATAGAAATGGCACCTATATTGCCCAAAGCTTACTTCTAGGGATGGAGAGCAAGACCCTTTTAAGAGGCACCAGGCTTCTTTCCCTGGGCAGACAGGCAGATGCAAGACAGAGGGGTCACCCAGAGACGGAGACCCCTCTGCCCACCTCTTCTGTGTGGAGTTAGGCTGGATCCTCCCAGACTTGCTGACCTCTAAGTGACTCTTCCAAATCCAGATAAGCCTCTAAGGGTCAACCCACAAACCCGTCACCAGCAGCTCTGTCGGAGCCTGAAAATGTCCTGGGCTGGGATGAGGGGAAGCTGGGTCCCTTTGGGGCTATCCTCGCTCCTTGCCAGAAGAGATGGTCTCGTAGGTCTGGTGTGAGGGTCTGGCAGAGGTGCCTAGGCCAGGGAGTCAGGAGGGTCTCATTTCTTTCCCAAGTTGGGATTGTTGACAGGAGAGGAATTCATTTAGAAGCAGCCTGGACCAAAGTTTGCTTTGTTCTTTTGGGATCTATTCTGCTTTGCAAAGGCCCTGCAAGAGGATTGTGGAAAATGGCACAAGGGTAACATGAAGGGATGGAAACACCTGGGGGGTGCTAAACCCTAGAGAAGCTGAAGCTGGTTCCCAGACAGGACAGCTAACTGGAGGGGAGGTCAACAGAGACACCTTAATCCCCATCCTCAGAGAGGGAGGTCTGCCCACTGGGCTTTAGCAGAAGCCTCTCTGCTGTGTCTCTGTTCCTAGAAAATTTAGACAAAATAGCCCCAAGTCCCACAAGGCAGGGGAGCAGAAGGCCCTCCCCAAACTTGATGGGGCCTTCATGGGTCTGATGAGTTCTGCGTCTGGAGCGACTGAGGGGGGCTGGCAATTGGGAACAGGGCCTGTTGGGGGAGGGAGACTTCAGAATGTCTTCAGAGCTGGGAAGAACCTTAACGATCATCGAGTTCAATCCCTTCACTGTGGGGGAATGAACACTGAGGAACAGAGAGGGCGTCAAACCTGCCCATGTCACACAGGAGCTGTCACATTTCAAATGCAGAACTCCTGACTCCCAGTCTAGACCTCTCCCCAGATCCTCAGCCTAAGCAAGAGTTTCGGATTTGTTGTTTGTTCATTCATTCACTCCTTCATTCATTCCTGTGTTTATTGAAGAGCAGCTTTGTGCCTAGACCTGTATGAGATCTGGGGAAGAGTCGGGAAACTCACCATACTATCTTTGCACTCCAGGAACTTAAACTTTAAGCACACATGCATACACACCCACACCCAAACCCAAATACCCACATGCAAACACAAACATAAGCATTAAGCTGTGATAGAGAGCAGTACATAATAAACCACATGGACAGGAAGTGTTATAGGAGATCGAAGCATGAGGAACGGGTGTGTGCTGGGGTGGGAGCCACTCTAATTCCCCAAGAGAACTTCTTACTCTGTACCTCAGTGATGGTCTATTTCATGTGTCTGTCTGCCCAGCTCCCCAGGCTCTGGTGTGCACAATGCCAGTATTGTTGGGATAGAATTGAATTGATTTGGTTTGAAATGGGGTTTATTTGGGGCAGAAATGGGTTCCCTTATGCATGTAGGATGAGAGCAGCAGGGGCTGGAAGGAGAGTACTCAGGTGCCCTCTCTGCCTGGTCTCCTGGAATTCAGCCCCTGCCTAGAACCTGGGCCTTCCTCCAGGGCCTCCAGACCCTAGTGAGCTTCTCTGGAGGACCCAGAGGACACAGAGACAATCTCACCAATCTCCAGACTGCCCCTGGGATGGGGGGCCATCCAGAGACGGGCTTTTCCAGAGCAGAGTCGTGTAGGCAACAGGGAGGCACTTGCCAGCCATCTGCAGAATCGTAGCTGTTCTCCAAGGTTCCCATGTCAAGAGAAGAAGAAGCATCTTTCATCGTTCATGTGCCAAATACTTACTGAACATCCGGCCTAGTACAGAGCCACGAACGGGGGAGGCACAGTCCTTTCCTAGTTGAAAGGACAGGGAAAAAGCATCTGAAAGTGAAAGAACAAAGTAGAGCTACATAATGAAATAAGCCTTGGCTCATGAGATTGGCTATGTCAACAGTTGGTCGAAGCTGGACTTTTCCGCCAGGACAAGCTGATCCACCCCAACTGGCCATGGAGGAGCCACCAATGGTACTGCCATCTCTTTAAATGTTTTGGGACTCGTCTTAGGGACTTGCTCTTTTAGTCTCAGCATATTCTTTTGATTATCCTCAGGGGCAAATCTCTCCCCTTTGTGGATGAATAGAATTTTGGGAAATAATCAAAAGTCATCCACAGCCAATGTAGGCCATTCAATTTAGTTCAGTTCAATTCAAAAAATATTTATTGAGTGTCTGCAGTCTGCAAAGCTCAGTACTCGGCTCTGAGAATTAGATAAACCTCAACTCTGTCTTCTTGGAGCTGACAGCTTAGCGGGAAAGACAGACATTAAATGTGAAGGTAGGTAATGACCCAGATAGTGGGCGCGTCAAAAAAGTGGGTGCTGTGAGAACACGGAACAAGGGGCCTGGCATTTGAGCAGATGCTTGACTTGTGACACTTGACATTGGTCAGATAAAGAGGGGAAGGGAAAGAGAAGAGAAGAGCGTTTTGGGCTGAAGGAATAGTATAAAGGATAATAATGTTAGCCATCATTTACTGAACACCAATCATGTATCAGACACTATTCTAAGTAGCTTAAGTTTATATAGATGATCTCGTTTAATCCCCACAATAAATATGGTAGGTACCATTATTGTCCCCAAATTATAGATGGGAAAACAGGCCCAGACAGGATAAGTAACTTTGCCCGTTAGTAAATAGTAGAGCTGAGATTCAGACCCAGGCATTCTGGATCCAGAGCCTACTCCTACTGCTAGGAGAGAGTGCTTCTGTGTGCTGGAATGGGGTAGCATCTTTTGCATAAAAAGAATGAGTATTCCTCTCTGGAGTACAGGAGGGGATACGTGTGGAAGTATAAATTGGTACAATCTTTTGGAAAAATGATGTGGCAACGTGTGTAAACAGCGTGAAGGGTGTGCATACTCTTTGACCCAGTATTTTCACTTCTAGAAACATATCCAAAGGAAATAATCAGAAACGTGGAATGTTTAATATAATAAAGGCGTGCAATGGGAAATGACCCAAATCTCCTTCGATAGGGATTGGTTAAATAAATTATAGTATATTTGTACAACAGAATATTATGTAGCCTTTAAAAGTTAAAAACCATGTTTGCTCCTCTTGGTTTCTGTGTAAGGGTGCTTTGAGGAAGTGTGAGAGATGTCTGTGAGAAGAAGGCAGGTGGGCATCTCCCTCAGGATGGCAAGAAGCTCTAACTGGGACCCCTGGGTGGTTCTAGGCTGGCAGCGAGGCCAGGCAGAGGTGAGGCCTGCAGAGAGGAAGTGACACTCAGCTCTAAGTAATCATGACCTGGGGAGGGTGTGCGGCCGGAGAGCGGCCAGCCTGGGACCTGGCACTGGCTCCAGGCTCTGAGTTTAAAGAGCTTTGAAAGCTTATTAAAAAGGTTCCTTAGACATCAAATGGCTCTTAAAAATCAATATTTTGATGATTTAAGTGCAAGAGAATCAGAAACATATGGATCAAATTGCTCTTAAATTATACACACTTAAAAAAAATGTGCTGGTCTTTAGCAAGCCCCAAATATTTGAAAAACAGAGAGAGACGTTTTCCTCTTCTTTAGACAGAGCTCTGCTAGGTCAACTGAATGAGTCCAAAGAGGAGATGAGCGGGAGTGGGGCAGGGCGACGTCATGAAATTCCTCTAGCTGGAACCTTCCCGTGTGGGAAGGGCTACAGGGGGCAACTCCGTGTGTGTACCTGTGTGTACGAGTGTGCATGCATGCACGTGCACATAGGTATATATGAGCGAACATGGGTGCGCATTTTCTTCTGGGTCTGTCCGGACCCACCTGAGCCCATTTCACATGGCCAGCCTCATCCGTCTGTATCCTGAGTGTATGTATTTGTGTGTCCAGCACTGCACTCAACCCAAGGTTTGAGGGGTAGGTCCCTTTGGTTTGTGCTTCCTGGGTCTGTCCTCTCTCTCCCAGCAGCCTGGGTCCTCCTGCAATGGATGTGGTGCTGCCCCTGCCTGGAAGGTTCAAGCCAGGATGGACACATATCACCTAGCCCGGAGATGACCAAATGTGTCTCAGCTGGGCTCGTTCTGCAAATGAAATCTTAGGGATGAAGCCCAGTGTGTAACTGAGAAGACTGGAGCTGCTATGGGCCTGATCCTCTCCCATAGAATGCTGGAGCCCTGAGAGCAGAGTTTGAAAACCACAGATCTCATGCCAAATCCTCATTTTACAGAGAAGGAATCTGAGGCCCAAAGCAGGAAGACCGAAGGCACACCAGCAGGGCCAGAGAAAAGCTGTCACACAAATGGGTTCAGCTTATCTCAATCCACACCCATAAATATTTACTGCACCTGCTCCTCCTTCTGCGCTAGCACAAAGTCCTGCTTGGGGCAGTGGGTGGCAGAGCCCACGGGACCTCGGTGCTAGTCTGTTGGTGATGAAGAGGTTTTGAAGGTGATCCTGGCTGTGCGGGCCTCTCCTGTGCTCAACGCCACCTCTGAGAGAAGGCAGTGGGATTGGCAGTGGGGAGCTCCCATTTTTGAACTCTGCTGCTGGAGCCTTGAGGAGGAGACAGGCCATACCTGGAAGCCTGGGCTGAGGATAGAGTGGCTCCCAAGGAAACAAGATGAGGGCCAGATGGTTCCCGATTCTAAATCCTCCAGTCTCTGTGGTTTAGCCCTTTCATGGTCCCCCTACCCTGTTGACCAAGGGAGTCCTTGGTGAGCTACGTGTAGGGCAGGGTGAGAGATCAGTGTCCTAGAAGGGATGATTATGACTCAGTAGGCCCCTAGGAGTGTCCCTTGGGCACACCATCTCCCTGGCTAGACTCATGTCTGGGCTGGGAGTTGGCCCCTTGCCAATGGACCCCCTGAACCTCCATTTCTCTGGCCCCAAGGAATGTGCTGGGTCCCAGGCCTTGTGACGCCTCCGAAGGACAAGGGGCTAGTTCTCTGTTCCAGCCCCAAGAACGGCATGGGGAGCACTGGCTTTTGTTGCAGGGGGTGGGAGTGCTCACCAGCCCATTAGGCAGGCTAAGTGTTGTCTGCCTTCTCCACCTCTCCATCCCCACTAGAAGCCACCAAGGAGGCTTGTTAATTATCTCAATGATTTCCACCTCGATAGGCAGGTCTCGTTGGCCAGAATCAAGGCTTGGGGCACTCCCCCAACCCCATTTACACACAGACTGAGGAGGGGGAGGGGGAGGAATGCTAGAAACAGAAATGAGGGAGAGATGGCCGGGGTGGGCAAGGGTCCCAAAGGGGATGGGGATGTCTACTGGCATCTGAGGTGAGCTGGGCACGGGCCTGCAGGACGGAGTAGACTGCTAGCGTTTAGCTGCAGGCAATGTCCTCATCATTAGGGGACTGATGGAGATAAGCTGGTATGTCTGCTGGTTTTATAGATTCTTCATAGCCCTGTGCTCTGGGCCTTCTTCAGGGAGTGCCTGGCTGGAGGGGGCAGACCAGGTAAAAGGTGGGACTGCGTTGGGGTCTGGGCTGGGAGAGGGAGTAGAGAGCAAGCTGGGGTCCCAAGGCCTCGCCTGACTGTGTGGAGTGGTTCAGGGAAAGGGGCTGAGGGCTGGGGACGGATTCCTAAGGACCATGCCACCTTGGCTAGGACAAGCTAGCATGCAGCCAGCAAAAGGCAGAGGAAGTTGAGAAGGGAAGTAAAAGTCTCTCTTCAACACCACAGAAAGGAGAGGGAGTGGGAGATGACACCCAGCTCAGGGGTCCTATTTCCAGACACGTGCTTCTCCATGCCACCTCAGTGCGTGGCTCCTGGAGACTCCACGTGGAGGGAATCAGGAAGCTGGAGACCCAGCTCCCTAGGTTGGGCTAGGCAGGCTCTGGGCTAACAGCCACCTGGGGAGGGGCTCCCCCCCAGCCACTGTGTCCTAGCGGCCTGGGGTCAACAAAGGGAGCTCATTCTAAGCATGCAGCCCTTGCTCCCAGGACTTGCAGTGGGCTGCTGTGTTTTGGCCAGGCCCGGGCTAGGGAGATCCCTACAGTTCTGGAACATGGTCCCTATCCTGCCTCTGCCCCTTTGCTCCCCCATCCAAGGCCCTCCACCCATCCCAATCTACCACCCTTCAGGCTTGGTGTGAATTCCCCTCCTCCCTCCAGTCTGTGCTGCGTGCTCTCTCACATGTCCCATGGGGTGGGAAGACATGAAGTGGATCTTGAAGGATGCTAAATTTGATTTGGCTGTGAGAGGGACGGCTGTTCTGTCTTTGGCTCTCTTTTCTCACCCAGCTCGATCTCCCTGCTTCACCCTCTCCCCGGACAACACTGATGTCCGCGTTCAGACAACTCCAGGGCTCCAGCCCAGCACCTTCCCCTCCAGACCCACATCTCTAATGTCCAACCAGATGCATCATCGTCTCCCCACGGATTCCTGTCCACCCCCCTCCACTCAGCTGAGCGGACCAGAATCCTGGGGTTCTTCCTTGACAACACCCCTGCCCTTGTGTCCTCATGTCAATTCATCACAAGGCTCTCCCACTCCCTCCTAAACGTCTCTCACATCTGCCTTCTCACCTCCATCCCTGCAGCCTCAAGTCCAAGCCATCAGTGCTCACCTGGGTGATGACGGCAGTCTCCCAACTGTCCAGTCTTACTTTCCATCAGCCCTTTCGTACATTTCCAGTTGAGTGAGCTTTCTAAAATGAAAAGCTGCTCATATCTGTGCCCTCTTAAAAGCAGACTCCTCACTGTCTACCCGATGAAGCCCTGGCTTCTTGGGCCAGTGGATCTTACCCTTAGTGACCGGGTCTATTCCTCCTCCAGGCCCTTCTCTGGCCCCTCCCCTGCCTGAACCTTCTGATCCAGGCCCAGGGGACTTCTTATATATCCCAGGACAACTAGGAGCTTCCTTGCCTCTGTGCCTTTGCACATTCTGTTCTCTGTGTCTGGCATACCCATCCTGGTCAGGACCTGTCTCATCCCACATCTGACCTCCTTGTGACCTTGTCTCTGGCCTCCCCAGCAGAGCTGTGGCTCCTAGAGCATCTCACTCTATGCGGGGTCTGAGCATGATTCACCAGTATTGTTCTTTGATTGTCTTTCTGAAAAGTCTAGACTCACTCTGAGGGCAGGCACCGCGTCTAAGAACCCAGCTGAGCACCTGGTAAATGTCCGTTGAACCGATGAGTGAATGAGCATGTCCAATGGAACACATCAGCCAGCCCCCTCTGGCCCTCCCTCTGGGCGAGGTCCTGTCGGGTACAGGCCTCTGGGATACTCTATGTGCCAGGCATCTGGTCCTTGCAGAAGCAACATGTAGCCCAGCTTCAGAATCTGATTTTTTTTTTTTTTTCAAGTTTAGGCTGTTTTAGACACGGCCCAGGGCTGGGATGGAGAGGCTCCGAGCATCCTGCTCACCTCTCTCCTAGAGGGAGTTTGATGGAGGAAAGCAACACAATCTGAGTGGGGACCTAAAAGTGGACTTGGTTCCACCCACCCGGGCTATGTAGCCATTTATTTCTTTATTCATTTCACGAACATTTATTGAGTACCCACTGTGTGCACAGCACTGTCCCAGGTGCTGGGATGTATATGGTAAACAAAATAGACTGAAGCCCTTCCCTCTAAGAGTGGGGAACATGTCAAGGAAGACAGAACTCAAATAAAGACATGTGAAATGGGCACGTGCCTCGAGGAAAAGGAACAGAGAGGTGATGCGGAGCAGATCGCCTCAGACAGGTGGTCAGACAGGCCCTCTCGGAGGGACAGTGTTTAAGCTGTGACCCCAACGATGAGAATGAGCTAGCCACTCAGCTGAGGAGAGAGATCCAGAGAGGAGGCAACTGTGTAATGGTTTGAATGAGGCCCTTAACCCCTCTCCAAGCCTCAGTTTCCCCATTTGTGGCGGGGACCAAAACGCTTCCGCTGCCTACTCACAGGACCTACTGGGGATCAAAGGAGGAGGACATGTCCAGTTGGACTCAGAGGCTGTTTGATTCTGTTCCTGTGTTTATGGCAAGATGGCGGCCCCCTCCTTTTCTTCCACAGGGAGGCACCACCATCTTCATCTTAGTTAAAAAATCACTAAATAAGTCAAAGACAAAGATGGTATGATTTCACTATATGTGGAATCTAAAAAAACAAAACAAACAAACATATCAAAACAAAGCAAAAAACCAGGTTCACAGATACAGAGAGCAGATGGCTGGTTGCCAGAGGCGGGGGGAGGAGGGTAGGTCAAGTGGATGAAGGGGATCAAAAGGTACAAACTTCTAGTTATAAAATATGTGAGTCAAGAGGATGTAATGTATAGCATGGTGACTGTAGTTAGTAATACTGTATTGCATATTTGAAAGTTGCCAAGAGAGTAAATCTTGAAAGTTCTCATCACAAGAAAAACAAATCTGTAACTGTGTACGGTGATGGATGTTAACTAGACTTATGGTGGTGATCATTTTGCAGTGTATACAAATATGGAATCATTATGTTGTACCCCTGAAACCAAAATTATGTCAATTATACCTCAACAGAAAAATATAAATAAGTAAATCACCCTGGGAGCATCTCCTTTCAGTCTTATCAGCCACTCACTTGTCGGTATGAATATGGTAATCAGAATCTATCAGGAGACCAGATTTTAATAGACAGATAAGAGCGCAGGGGCAGAAATGGGTAGAAGGCACCCCAAAGGGGTAAATGGAGAGACCAGGTCTTCCTGACAGTGAGCCCTCAAGGAGAATCCCAGTGTCTGGCATGGTGCTCGGAAAAGAGCAGGGCTCCATGCAGGTTTGCTGAGTGAATCAACAAATGTTTCCACAACCTCACCCGCAGAACAGAGACTTCTGGGCAACAAGAGTTCTCTGAGGGCCCCACTCCTTCCCTTCCCCCTTTCTTTTTTCAGTCCTTCTTTCTAGTCTTCCCCCACTTCTCTTCCAGGCTTTCAGTGGTATTATGTTCTCACTTTCCCAGTGGACATTTGGCCGGGCCAGTGGGATCGTGTGTGCGTGTGTGCGGACACGCGGGCTGCGAGAGGGCTGGAGACAAAGGCCCCAGAGTGAGATTCAGGGCACAGCTGAACTGCCCTGAACTTTCCTTTTTGTTTTCAAGGAAATGCATAATCCAAGAACCACCCACGGCCCTGGCGGCCCTGCTAAGCAGGGCTGGAATGTGCTGCCTTTCCCGTTAGTAACTGTTTTTTCTGGTTAGCCTGTAACCCTTCCCCTGCCATCCCTCTGCCACTGGGGCAAGGCCCTCCCTTCGGGGCATCAGTAGAGCTGGGGCGTCACCAAGGCTGTCCTCTGCAAGGTTTCCCCAAACTCTCCCGCCTCACTCCCCCAGGGCATGGCCAGTGGGGCTGAGGACCTGACCTTGGCATTGCATCACAGACCATCTGCCTGCATGGGGATTCTTTCCTCACTCCGCTGTCTGCCTCTGCTCTCGCAAGAGGGCCTGGGGCTGCCAAGGACTCAGGGACCCCGGAAGGCAGCCTGGTCTTGCATGGGGCCTGCCGGCTTTTGTTACAGTGTCTGTGTGTCCGACTGTTGCTGTGATTGTGAATGGGTGTCAGTACGAGCCGGTGTAGCAATGTGAGTTTGTGTGAGTGGCTGTGATCTGGGACACTGAGGGCCCACTTGTGGCCTCAGAGAGTGTGTGTGTGTGTGTGAGTGTGTCCTTGGAGGGAAAAGAGGCTTGCTCCTGAGCTGACTCAGCACTTCTCTTCCTGACCCAGTTGAGTGCCTGAGCCTTTGCCCCAGGGAGGAGGCCATACCCTTGTCCCTCATGTTTCTGTCATTGGCTGCCCCTCCCCACCCCAACAGGAGGAGGTAAACATCGCCCTCCAGGCCTGGTCCCAGTTAGCAGCTTGTCTTTAATCCACAGGGATTCAAGAGGTCAGACATTTGCGCTATTTTCTGACCCTCCCAGCCAGGCCCTGTATTCTTTATTCCTGGGGAATAGTCTGGGGACCTCTGGCTGCATTTTCTGAGGGGGCTGTAGCTCAAGGCCTGGCTGGCTCAGATGGAGGTGGCCTCTGTGGAGTAAGAAAGGGCATTGAAGTGTCCCTTGCTGCACCTCAACCCCACTCTCTCTCCACGTTGACCACAGCTGCCACACCCTCGGATAGACCCTACACGCAGTCTTTAGCTCTTAGAGCGAGCACTGCCAACCCGGACAGGGAGTGGGTGCTAGGATGGACCAGGTCCCCCCATCTCTCAGAGAGGTGTGCACCTCCAAAAGTGGGAGCTCAAGATCACAGAGGAGCTAGGAAGTCAGGAGGTGGGGAGAGGTGAGGCCCACACCACCAGCCTCGTCCAGCAAAGTCTCAGGTCGCAAGCCTTGTGGCAAAGGCCCTCCTGTGCCCCAAGCAGCTGGCCGCGGAGGCAGCGCCAAGGCCCAGTCCAGTGTGGCCACTGAACATTTGGTGCGAATCAAAGGCTTTTTCTAGCCAGGAGAAGAATGCTGCCGAGCAGTGTTTGGGAATGGGCCTGGCAGGGCAAACACTGCTCTAATTGAGGCCCTTCTAGACTTTTAATTACAAGCAGTGTTTTCCCAAGCTTCCTAAATTGACCGTGGAGACCCGCTGGTGTTACTGCCCATGCCAGGGACAAAAAAAAAAAAAGAAAGAAAAATTGTTGTTAAAGCTTTTTCAGCAAGGTTTATTTTAGCCATGTTTTGAGGTGGAAGAGCTCACACAAGTGGAGGCAGGAGCCATTTTTCTCAGAGAGCCTCCTACAGACACAGAAAGACTGATGCCCACAGGTGCGATCAGACACTCAGATAGAACATGCAAACACACACACAGACACCTGTAGTGAAAGACACATGTACAGACGCGGTTGTGGACGTGGCTGCTGGTGCTGTAAACACCCGGCTGGAAATCCAGCCCAAGCACCCTGAGCGTTTTAGAAAGGAAAACATTGTTCCTGGCTCGCCTGCTCCGCACCTCCACCTCCGACGCCTCCTGCTCCGGGCTGGCCGGGTCTGGGCCTGCTTCAGAGCCCCAAGCCCCGTGCAGAGCCTGTTTACAAGGCTCAGGACAGACTTCAACCCCCCAGCTGGGCGTTCCTTATGCCAGAGAAGCCTTTGTCCTGCTCTTGTCCCAGTCCCTGGGGGATGTGACTGTCTGGGAAGGAAGGCCATGCTCTTGTCTGTGGAAAAAGGATCCAATGTTCAGCACCCGTGCTGAATCCTTGGGGCATCTTCCCAGAGAAATATCCATAGGGTTCTGGGGAGCAGCTGGTCCAGGTGATAGATGCAGAAGACAAAGGAGTCCCTGGACGCCTGGGCACCCAGCCCTGCTTGTGTACAAGAATCACCTGGATTCCAGGACTGCCTTAGGGCAACAAAATCTAGATCCCCATGGCTGGGGCCTGAGCGTCTGTATTCTAATACCACTGCTCACCATTGTATCCCAAATACCGGACATGCTCTACACATGTGTGTTGAATCAGTGAACGGTCAGTGCTGGGCCCTGGGGCCCTTGACAGCTCTGAAAGACAGACTGGCTTCACCCATCATGGGCCATCTGAAAGGGAAGCTCCAGAGGAGCTCTCCCATCCTCCTCTCTTTCCTTTCCCCCCTTGCTCCACTCCTGTGGGTTTGAACACCCAGGCAGCCTCCAGAATCCCTTCCCAGTGTCCAGCTACAAGCCCAGGAATGGTACACAGTAGAAATGGGTAGGAGGAGAGCTCCTGAGAGGGAGGGAAGCCAGAGATAACTATGCCCGATCCGCCATTTTGCCAAGGGTCCCCTTTGGCCTGGGCACTGCCCAGCCACAGAGTGGGAGGCCAGAGGCCAGGAGCAGAGGGGGCCGGTCGCCAGGCCCAGCCCTGCCAGCCGGGACTTGGGCAGGGTGAACTTGGTGGCCGTTATAGGCCGTTGCTATCATCCCTTATCTGGGGCTCCTGGCTCTTACACCACGTCCCCAACCGCCCCTGGAGTCGGGGGCCCCTGCCGCTCCCTCCCCAAACAGACCGTTACTGGGTTTCCGTTGTTTGGGGAGGGGGTGAGGAGCTGTCTGCTTAATTAATCATTTTAGGCCACCCTGGGAAACTCATTAAGCCACCTCTCAGGGCTGGGAGCAGGAACACTGCTCTCAGAGTTGGAACCTTCTGGTCTTCCACATTGGGGTCCATTTTTCCTTCCACTCATGTGCACACACGTGTGAGAGTTTGTGTGTGTGTGGCGTGAATGTGTGTGTGAGAGAGCGTGCACCAGCGTGCCCTCGTATCTACGATTGTGTGTGTGTTTGCGTTTCCTAGATTCTGCAAGGAACTTCCCCTGATTCTTCTTAATTACCAGCCCAGAAGAAATTCAAGATGCTCAGAGCAAAGGTCAAACTCCACCTGTTTTCCCTGCACTTCATTTTCTGGCAGTTCCCACAATAGTACAGATAAGTAAAAGATTAAGGCAATCTCTTCTAATTAAAGTAATTAAAAAACGGCGATGATTGCACCTTTCATCTGAAAGGGAAAATATTTACTCACCCAAACTGCAGGCCCTTAAAAGCATTCAGGAGGTCTATTTTGACAAACAGATCTTCCTCCCCTCCCCCAGCCCATTCTCTCTCCTGCAGGACACACACACACACAAAGACTGGTTTATTTAGCAAGAGGCAGCCTGACGGGGCACCCTGAAAGCTGGGCGGGGGAGGATGGGAGCCTGTGGCAGGTTTCAAGCAAGTGGACACTTTAGCCCACTCCCTGCCAGGTCCCGTTGAGAGGGTTTCTAAGGCTGGTGGGATTTTGATTTGACCGGTCAATGTTTTACTGTTGTTCCTTCTCCTCCCCCCACGGGTACCCACCCAAAGGCCCCCTGCCTCCCTCCGACAGCTCCACTCTCTTTGGGCCTCTTCCCTCTGAACTGGCTGGCACGGAGAGCTCGAAGTGGAAGAATCTGTTGGAGGCTCGAATATAGTCTGTCCATCTGCCCGTCTGCCCATCCTTTTATCCAAAACACATGTATTAAGTTGCTAGTTTGCCCAAGCCTGCGTGCTCCCAGTGCAAGTACTTTATGAAGGCTGAAGCAGTGCTGTGGGGGCGTGTGGCCCCGCCCCTGCCCTCAAGAAACACACAGTCTAACAATCTTTGAGCAAACTGCCCTCGGCTCCCCCAGGAGAAATCAAACAGAATGTAGGCTGCGGTATTTCACTTTGAGTTTTTGAGACAAGTATAATCACCCAGTTTCCCAGCGAATGGAGTATGATCTCATAAATTGCAACTTTCCCCTAACTAGGGATCTCTTCCTGTGACACATGACAGTGGGGACAGAGGTGCCTTGACATTCCAGGGCCAGGACGCTAGGGGCTAGGGTCTTTTGGGGAGTGGGAGGTGCGAAGGGGCAGAGGTGTGGATGCCCAGGTCCAGGGCCTGGGGTTGACCGGATCTCTGCCTCACACCACCCCTCTGTCCTGTCCCCACTGCCAGGAGACAGGACATGCTTTGGAGCTGGTGTAGACAGAGCTTGAAGTGGCCCTGCTAAGATAATCCCACTTAGAGGCTGTTCCCCATTTCTCAGAATATGACACGAAGGAAAATTCTGGGAACCAGCTCCAGGAACATCCGGGCCCAGCTGTCCCCTGAGAAGGGCTAGTTGCCTCTGCCTGGCCAGGCCAGGCTAGAGAGTGTCCTCAGCATGACCCAGAGCCCTCAGCGGTCCTCCCTGCAGAGGCACGATCCATTTCTGCTGGGAGCCTGCTGTCCAGGCAGGCTGGGCAAGGAAGAGGGATGGTGTGTGCGCCTGTGTGTGCTGTGTGTCTGGCCTGTTTGTGGATGAGCTTACTTAGTACCCAGAGCTGCCTCATCAGAGAATGGGGCCAAGCCTACAGGGTCTCCCTGTCCCACAAGCTCACCCAGTGTCAACCATCTTTGGATTCCGGACTCCAGCAAAGCCACCCCAGAACCTCTCTCTTTCCTGGCCTTGCCTCACCAGTTGCTGCCTCTAGAGTGACAGATGTCATTGTGCCACTTCTCGGACAGTTGTGTCACCCACCACTACTCCCACTCCCGGGGAACCAGAATCACTGGCACACCTAAACCGCAGCTCACCCCACATCTCAGGGGGCTTGATATTGACCTGACCCCAACAGGACTCTTCCTGCTGGTCCTAGACACCAGGGGCCCTGTGAGAAGCTGTGCAAGCTATGGATTCTCTCCCAGGAATACTGTCGACCTAAATGTGCCCACGTGCCCACCACACAAAGGTGCACACAGCTGCAGAGATCCTGGGTGCCCGGAAGCCCATACCCAGAGCCCGGGTTGGGAGCTTTTGGTCCCACAGGCCCAACTGCTGGGGTTTGTCTCCAGGTCACCTCCACTCTGTCCTCCTTCCACCCTTAGTCCAACCCCTCCTCCCAGGAAGCTGCAGTGCCAGCCCCTCTCCCCAGAGCCTGAGCTGGGCAGGTGGCCCTCAGTGCAGCCAGGCCAGCCGGGGCTCCCCTCATTGGACTCAGTGAATTCGCCTGACCAACCTACCCATTTGGTGATGAACTTGCTCAGTAGAAACAATCCCTGGGGGACTGGAATCCTTGATGCAAAAATAAATTTTCCCTCTGGACTTAGCTTCTCTAACCCTGCTTTCTCTGCATTCTGGCTTTTTTTTGTTTTTCTTCTTTCTAGCATCCCAACTCGCTTTTATCTTCTTCCTGTCCTCCCACTGAGACCCAAACAGACCTTCCAGTAAACAAATTCTCAGGCCACACTCTTAAAGAGACAGCACAGGCTTACTGCCAGCTGGATGCCGATTCCTGCTCACTGTCTGCAAGACACCTGTGACCCAATGGCTGGGGGTGTCAGAGATCACTATGAGACACTCACCGGAAGAAGCTGGCTTAAAGCAGTTTACCAAACACTTGTCCTCAGAGCTGCCTCTCCTCTCCCACTAGGAGAGTCTGTCTGTCTAGTCTGTCTCACTAGAAGACACAGGAGGGAGCAGTTTGGGGCTCCACTATAGCAGAGGTCCCCCTGAGTGAGGTTTGACTATGAGACTGTCATTTTCTTTTGTCTATGTGATCTGAAAAGGATTTCTTCCTTTCGAAGTGTGATAGTGCGATTTAAGAAAAAAATATTTTCATCTCAAACCCTCCTCCCCCACTACTAAGGGAACACATCTTTGAAGTGATAATATCAAACAAAGGGGAAATAGGAACGGAGGCACAAATCTGTTCTGCATGCAGCTTTCCCGGAACTTGGCTGCTTCGTGACTTGGAGAGGCTCTGGTCTGAATTTGTACCGTTTGTGTATGGCTGGGTTGGTGCACTGAAGTCACTGTGGGGCAGGGGTCAGTGTGTGTGTGCTTGTGTGTGCACATGTGCGTGCGTGAGTCTGCACATGTGCCAGACTGCTGCCTTGGCGGTCTCTGCCGTGAACAGGGGTCTCCGCTGCACTGGGTATGTGGATGAGCTGAGGACACTGGGCACTTCCCACCTGAGTTGTCTGGATTGAGAAGACCAGCAGTTCTTGGAGGGTGGAGCTGTGCTCGTTTCCATCCCCCAAGCCGCCCAGCCCAGGGAAAGGGGTGTCCAGGCCCGGACCCGAGGCAGCAGGTCGGCAGGGGCTGAGATTCTGCACGTGAGGCTGAGGCCCAGCTGCTGGGCTCAGCCCACGTCTGGGTAGCAGGCCGAGGGATGTGGCGGTGGTCCTGCTGCCCGCCGTGAGGGCAGGGCCACCTGCACCCTCGAGGGCTGCCCTCCACCGGGCACTGGCACCGGCTTCAAGGCACAACTGCTGACTCTCCTAACCCAGAGACCTCTGTGGAGCAAGACCTAACTGAGGTGGCTTTTCCCCTTTAAGAGACTACATTCCTCAGCGGGACAGTGGCCCCAGGGCTCTCTCCCACTCCCACTTGGAAGCCAGGCAGAAAAATTGCCTGGTGGGCAGGATTATGGGATTAGTCAACTTTCCCAAAACAGGCCCAGCGGCTCTGGGTCCGCAATGAGTTTTGGGCTGAGCCTTTCCCTGTGATTAGTGACAGCTGTGTCAGTCGGCCTCCCTGCTCCCTCTCCCGGCCTTGCCTCTTCCCTGAGGGCCAGTAACTCACTGTGTTACCTTAATCACAGGCCGCAGAAATTGGGGGAAACATGTTTCAGTGAAAATAAGCCCTATGGCTCAGTGGCCCTGGGCCCAAGGAGGAAGGTATTACCAATTGACCAAGGGTGTGGCTTTGCCAACCTCTCCCCATCCCACCAGAGAGCAGCCACCCTGTGCTAGAGGAGCCAAGGGGGCCTGTTAGGCAATGATGGTTTGTCACCTGTCCAGCTCCTGCCTCAGATTCCTGTCAGCTCTCTGTCGCCCCACTGGGTCTCTGGGCTCAGCTCCCAGGGTCCCCCTATACTCTGGGAGAGGCTGGACACCCCTGGCCCCCCTTGATCTGGGCCTGCTCTCAGTCAGTTTGTGAGCTGTCTGCACCAGTTCCAGAGCTGTGTTTCCCAGGAAATGAGCTCCTAAAGACCAATCAACTGAGGCCACCATGCTGGGACAGTTGGACATCCAAGGATGTCCCTGTGGACAGATCCAGGCTCAGATCTAAGCCCAAAGGGATCCCTCAAAACTCCCACGTGGGCCCGGTGGCTTTGTCTGCATTTAGAAGTTCCTTGCAGAGAAGCCATGCACTCACAGCTGGTGTCCAATGGGGGACACTCTCCTTGGAGCTTTTTTCTCTGTGTAAAGACTGGTGGCAAGGAAATAAAGTTTTGGTTCTCTAAATAATGCCTACAATCCCTAGAGCCAGCGTGGTCCTCTTTTTAGACCTTCAGCTCCTCAAGAATCTTCTGGTGGAGCTGAACTGGTAGTCTGTCTGGAAATGAGGTTCTGCTGCCATATGTCAGCCACTGGGGGCTGCCTGGACTTGGCTTCTCTGGGCTGTTATATCCCAAGCCACACCCAGAATCCAGAGTCCCGAGCACAGGGCCGACTCCAGAGCACAAGAGGACCAAGGCCCGAGTTCAGGCAGAGGCCAGAGCTCTGTTGATGCCAACCTCAGACCAGACTAGAAATGGGGACAAGGCTGAGCTCTCAGTCTTTCTCAAGGAAAGGGCTGGTTCTTCTAAGAGTATAATGCAACCTGTGAAGTCAATCATTCTCATGAGTAAAAGAAATACAGCTCATTAAATATTAGAACTGGACAGAAATGTATAGATCTCCTAATTTTAGCTTATAAGAATCACCAGGAAGGCTTATTAAAACACAGTGTTCTGGGCCCTGCCTGAGAGATTCTGATTCAGTAGGGGTGGCAGCTGAGAATTTGTCTTTCTAACAAGTTCTCAAATGATGCTGAAGTCAAAGGGACACACCTTGAGGACCACAGTACTAGCCCTTCTCTCCCATTTTACAGATGCAGAAACCAAGGCCGGAAGCGAAGAAGCAGCTTGAGCGAGTCAGCAGGGGGGATGGTGCAGCTGGGAGTGAAGATCTCCCTCCTTGCTGGCAGGTGAATTTCTCCTGTCCAGCCCTGCCTCACAGCCTTAAGCCCAGGGTCACAGTGCTGGTGGACAGCCCTCCCTGCTGGCTGTTGTGACCCACTGGGCGCTGTTGAGTGCGGCCAGTGACTTGGAAAATGGGTTCGTGCCCGTAGCACCCAGTTGGTGCTGGAAATGGAAGTGGCATGTTTTGGCGTGTCCTGGCCTCCAGGCTGAAAACTGTTTATTTGGACAATTAAGAACATGACTTCAGCTGAACCACAAAATCAGACGGAAACCTTTATCTTGGGTGGCATGCTCTTGGTTTCCTCCTATGCCCTTGCAAGCTTGCAGAGTGGGGCCGTGTTGGACAGGGTGCGTCTGGGAGTACTTCCTGTGGCTGTGGCCTCCCCTCTGGAGGATCAGTAAAGGGTATCAGAAGCAAGCCTTCCTGGTCGTCCTTTGAGTTGATGATGGGGTTGTTAGGAGAGGACTCAAGCTCTTTAATCAGGGACCCCGGGGCCTCTGGGGGCCCTTGAGGTGGGGATGGGGTTTCTTCTGCAATTGGCCATGAGATGTATCTGCCAGACCATCTTCTGCTACCCTAGAGATCACTGTCTCAAATTATCCTCTTATCCTCCACACCACCCACCCCCACTCCAGCACACTGGGGGCGGGGCCCTTGCTTCTCGCACCACCTGGTCCCCCTTTTAGTCCCCACCCCTCTGGGCATTCTTGGGCCTCAGCCACAATGAGGACTTCATGGGGAGATAAGCCAGGTGTTGCTTATAACCCTTCTTGAAGTTTAAGCTTGTCCCAAAACAAAACTCAAGCCTCAGCCTGCCCCAGCAGCTCCAAGAGGAGCTGGCCCACTCGGCCACAGCTGGTCACAGTTGGCCACTGTGTTGAGACATGATATCATGACTGGGTTCTTGGGGGCTTGTGTGGGATGACCAGGACGGCGTCCCTCTGGGGGCTGCTCTCCCTCCCCAACACTCCGCCACGGGAACCAAGCAGGCCTGCACTGCTCTCAAACCTTCCAGGCCTCCACCAGGTTCCCCCTTGGTTCCTGAAACACTGATTGGACTTGTTTCTAGAACCTCAGATTTTAAGATTCTACATCTTAGTTTATTTCTAAATGACTCCCATTTGTCACTCTCTCTCCCTAGCTGTGTGCTGTGAAGCTTGGGTCAGGAACTGAGTCTCTGCCAATCACCAGCCCCACCCACTCCTCTCCCTGCCCCCACGAACCACCTGGGGTTTGCGTTGAAGCTGATGAGTGATTTGGGCCTTCACCACCTTGGCTAATGACCCTTGTCACAGGGTGTGTGCATGAGGGCTGGTGGGTGGGGGCACTGGAACGCATATGACCTCACCATCTGCCTCAGTGACTACCTTGGGATGCCTGCCCTCCAGCCTGACACACACCCTGGGGAGGGGGTGCAAGGGCCAGCACCTGGGAGGCAAGAGGGTGCTGTCTCCCTTAAGGAAGTGCCTTCTCACACTCTGCCCAGTGCGGATTCCAGAAAAGAGAGTGGAGGGTGGGAGTCTCAGTGGAAACAGTCAAATCCCCAACGTGTTTCTCCATCCTGGCTCCAATCCCAATTTTAAAAGAAAGAAGCACAACAGAGAAAATAAACCCGCCCGAGGCTGAGTGGAGGGTGGGGGAAGTCAGCAGTCTAGGGAGGTGAAAATTAGGCAAGAGGGTGAAGACTCCTGCTTTGTTTCAGAATTTTGCTTCTACATTCACACAGACTGGTAAGGACTGTGTCGGGGGAAATGGGATTGTAACAACAGAGGAGGGAAGACACAGTGACACACCCTGTAAACCTGGGGAGGGACTATGGGTTGCCCATTAGCCCGCGAGGCTCAGAGCTCAAGGAGGTGAGAGGGAGTCCCTGCCCTCCCACCCCGGGCCCTCTCGGGTCTGCTGGTGCTCCATCCTCCTCCACCTGGCAGCTTGGAGGTTCTGACTGTGAGCAGGCCCTTTCCCCTGGGCTGGGCCCTCACCACGCCCCATTTCTAGGAGATACTGGGGAGGTTTCCTAAGTTGCTAGCTGAGGGCCTTGGGGAAATGAGGGAGGCCTGCCTGAGAATGGAGGCTGCAGCTCGGAGGTAGAGGAAGGAGGGATAAGGCGCTGAGGACTCGGTGGGTCCCTCTCCCTCTCTGAAGGAGACAAAGCAGGGGACGAGGGGAGATGGCTCAGTGGTTCTCATCCTGTGACCTCACCCTCAGTAGATGTCCCCTACTCTCTTGTGCTTCAGGGGAAGAGGCCAGACTGCAGGGGCAGCGGTTGGTAATAATAATCGTTCTTGTTTACTGAGTGAGTGCCACGCCCCGGGCACTGGGCTTCATGCTTCGCACAAGTTATTTCGTTTAATCACCACAACACCCTCGCACAGCGGGGATGGTTCCCCTTCTACAGAGGAGGAAACAATCTCAGGCCATGGAGGGAGCTTACCCAAGGTCACACAGTTCTTAACTGGCAGAGCTGGGGCCTGATGGCAAAGCCTGTCTCCCCATCCTCTGTTTCCCGACTTGGCTATGATGCTCTGGGGGGATGTGGCCTGCCCCACAGAGTCCCTGTCCAGGGCCGGCTGGGGCGGTGGGCTGTCCAGGGTCTTGCCTGGCTCTCCCCAGGGGCACTATAGGATGCGCAGCCCTGGCTCTGAAGGCTGCCTGGCTTCCTTTAGGAGGCGGTGCTGCTCCCCACAGAGCCGAGCCCACTGGCTTCTCATCTGGGCAGGCCTGACTGCTCACCAGAGGTGCGAACGTGCCTGGGTGTTGAGACCGGAATGAGGCACTTTAATGGACAAGTTGGAAGCCGTTTGTGAGCAGTAAATTTCCCCAGTCCCTGGGGCCATTTTCCATCATAAATCTGAACGATTTGACTCTGCAGATCCCCAGTGCTGGAGCCTTTTCCAGGGCAACAGGAAGGCTTGTGGGAGCTCTCACAGGGCTGGGCCTGCAAGGATCTGAACCTCCAACAGAGGCCACAAGCCCTCGCCCAATTCCTATCCTCCTGCCCCCACCATGCTTGGCACTGATGGTCCTGCCTTCCTCCGTGATAGCCTGTTCCGGTCTTCTAGGGCGGGCACGATCCTGATCATCTTTGGACCATTGAACCTGCTGCTTCCTGTCTCCTTCTGGCTACTTGTTCTACTGCCTCCCACCAGGTTCTAGTCAAGGGTCTCTCTCCTGGGGGTGTCGTCTGTGCCCACAGCTTCAGGAATCATGCTATCTGTATGACCTCAGAGCTAGATCTCTAGTCCTGATTTCTCTTCTCCACCAGGGTGTCCCACAGTCACCTCAAACTCAAGCTGTCTAACTTGAATCTTATCCCCTGCCCCACCCCACCAGCAGGCCCAGAATCTCTCTAGAATTGCCTTTGGCACCTCCTTCTCCCTAGTATCCCAGGTAGCCCCAAGTCCTGTTTCTAGACCCCAAGTGGTCACATCTCCGTCTTCCCTTCTCCATCCCTCTTGAAATCCCATGTACTGGATCATTTTCTGCAAGAGATGCCTGACTGTCTCCCCACTTCCAGTCACGTAGCCCACACTCCTGAGCAGTCATCCTGAAGCCAGGCCCAGAGTCTGTTACATCCCAACACCAACACTCTCAGTGACTCCCCAGTGTCTCCAAAGTAACCCCACACTCTTAGCATAGATGCACAGTCCCCTCCTTGAATCGACTCCCAACCCTGCTCTCCAGCCTGATTGCCCACTCTTGCTCCTTAGAACCTGGGTGTTGCAACCGTTCCAGAATCTCCGAATCAGCCTTGAGTTTATGACTCCATGACGTGGCTCCCACAGGCCTCCTGCTTGGTGTGGACAGTCAGTCCTGCCTCTGCCCGTCACAGTCCTACCCTTTGTATAAGACCCAGCCCAGACACCAAACACCCAAACCCAGCGATGGTTAAGAACATGGAAGCTAAAGCCAGCCTGACCGGGTACAAGACCCAGTTCTACAACTTCTATCATGTGACCTTTTGGGCAAGTTACTTAACCCTTCTGCACCTTGGTTTACTCATCTGTAGAAAGAGGAAAATAGTTGCAGCACCTGTCTCATTGGGTATTTGTGGATTAAGTGAGACTATGTGTAAAGCGCTTGGAACAGAGTCTGGCATGTGGTCAGCACTTTGTATGCCAGCTATAATACCCCAGATTACGAAGCCTCCTTTGATCCCGTTGGCCACATGTCCCTACTTCCACAGCATTTTTGTTGACACCACTAGCAGCACTTATCACATTAGCCTGGTTGTGGAGTTAGAATTCTTTGATGGCATTGGGCAATTGTCAGAAACCCAATGGGGTAAACAAGGGGATTTTTATCACAAGCATATGGGTGAGTCTTATAAGACCCAAGGGCAGGAATGCAGCAGCACTTCATGGGGCCCTGGCATTGACAGCTGCAAATACTACTTGGAACAGTATTCTCTCTTGGAACAGCCACTTAATTATTTTCTTTGTAGACTGTCCTTGAAGACTTGGCTGAAATCTGCTGCCCACAGCACTTGAGGGTGCATGCCACCGTCCAACATGGAAAGATACAATCTCTCTCTTGGTTCCAGGTCAGGACCTCTGACCAACCTCTCTTGGGTAGGGGCAGGATGGGGTCATGTTTCACAGAATTATTGCTGGAAGTGCCCCACTCTGGGTAAGTAGATGAATTTAGGGGGGTCCATGCCACAGACTGAGAGTTGGTCTCTAATATCTGTTTCTCCTTCTTTCTTTGTAATACAACTTCTGGGTTATGCTGCCCTGAATAAAGACTACATTTCCCAGCCTGCTTTGCAGCTGGATATGACCATGTGACTAAGTTCTAGCCAAAGTGTCATTAAAGGGAGGGAATGCCTTTCTTTGCTTCTTCCTAGTAACTGGACTCTGGAGCCAGACTGAGTTGAAATCCTGGCTTTGCCACCTATTAGTTGTGTGACCTTGGGCAAGTTACTTAACCCTTTTGTGCCAGTTTTCTTAGTAATAAAATGAGAATAAAAGTGATATTGACATAATAGGGCTATTGTCAGGATTCCATGAATTAATATTTGAAGAGTGCGGTAAGAATGGTTCCTGGCACACAACGTGTGCTCTATAAATGTGGTGAAGAAGATGGTGATGATGATGAAGAAGAGGATGGCCAGGCTGGAGCTCCAGGGCCATGGTGGATGGTGAGATAGAACCACATGTTGAGAGTGGCAGGCCTACATCTTTAACACTGGTTGAGCCACAGCACCAGCCTAGACTGCTTGCCTCTTGACTTTGTTTATAGAAGAGAAAAGTCAACTTCCACCTTGGTTAAGCCATTGTCATTTGGGGTTTTCAGTTATTTGCAGCCTAACTGAATCCTAAATGATATGGGGCCTTGTAGGTTCAGCATACACCCCTGCCCACTGCATCGTGATGCAGTCCCTTGAGACCAGGTTTTATTGTGCCTACTTAGGTTGTACATTCCTTAGGTCACACAAGACAGTGTAGCTTTCCATGCTATCTTTGTGTCTTTTATATGCCTTATAAAATCCTGCTCATGGTAGGTGCTCAATAAGTGAGGATTGAATGAATGGAAGAATGATGCTAAAAATTGTTGTTCTGATTGGGTCAACTCTGTCTATATTCTGAAACATCCAGAAGATTCTTTGTGTTGGCTGGTGACAGAAAATTGGTGGTAATCATAATAACAACATTTATCCAGCATAACGCCTGGGGTTCTGAATACTTCAAGTGCATGAGACTGTTTCACCCTCACGACAACCCTATGAAATAAGTAGTCTCATCAGCCTCATTTTACAAACGAGGGAACTGGGCTTCAGGGAGGTGGAGGTCAATGTCTTAGATCCAGCCAGTGCAGCCAGGACTCAGACTCAGGCAGCCTGACTCCAGAGCCCAGGATCTTAACTTTTGCTATGAAACTTTCCCTAGGGCTTTTCTCCTATGAGCCCCTTGGAAAGGAGAGGTTGAGATCGCAGAGAACCCGTTCAGGCCAACGAGGACACATCGCTTCAGAGAGACCTTGCTTCTCTTTACACTTCAGAGGTTTGTTTGGAAGGCTGAGCTTCAGAGAGTCAGAAAGGAAAATGTCAGTGTTTTCCTGAGGTCTATGAGGTGCCAATCCACACAGACCCTGAGTCCCTGGATGAACCCAATCTCTCTTCTCCATACTGCCATGGCATTTTTGTGGACATGACCAGCAGCTGGTCGAACTGGGTAATCTTTGGCAAAATGGTGACAGTGGCAGAGTTTGTCTTCATTCTGCTCCTATCTGCCTGTTATTTGATTTTCAGCATCTTATGTCCTTTTCGGGCTGTCACATGTTATCTCAGCAAGGAAAGCTTTGTTGAAAAACTTAGTCCCCTCAAATGAAAGTTTCATGGTGGGATTTTGGGCAACAGAGATTTGGGGGTTGGAGAACTTCCTGCTACCTCTCAAATCACTATTGTCCACTCTTTTCCTTTCCCTTCCCCTCCTCCTCTTCCTTCTTCTTCTTTTTTTTTTTTTTTAAAGCATTTCTCACCCCCTCTCTTCTTCCCAACCCCAGAGCCTGTGTATCTTTCTTGGCCCCCTTTCAGTCCCCTTGTCCAGGGTGCCATTTCTGCCTATTCCTGTGCACACTGGCCATCCTGTCACCCCGACACTTACGTTGTGGGCTGCATGCTTTAGCACCTCTCCATGTGCTGGCCAGTCCTCCAAATGCTGCTTGTGTCTTTGGTTTTGTTAAACTGTTTGCTCTCAGAGGACCAAGGCCACATGGAATAGCCAGGGATGTTGTTGCAGGAATTTCTATTTTGGGAAGTTATTCTGGCTGCCCCCATCTCTTAAGTCTCTTTCCACCCTGAGGTTGAAAGACTCTCTACTCTTCTTCTCGTTTCCCCATGGTGCCTGGTTCAGCGTTGAGTAACAGATGGGGGCTTAGGAAGGATTTACTGAACTAAGTCTTCCCCTTTCTGGAAGCATGCGTGAAGGGCCATTTAGGCAACGGTAGAAAAGCTGTCCTGTTTTCAAAGGTCTCCCAAGAAGGAGGCAAAGCACTTTCCAGGTTTGGGGATCAGCACTTTTTCAAGGCCACTGCATTCCATACTCTTGGTTGTGATACGATGGGCGCTCTGCCGCCCCCTCTGGCCTGGCTGGCCTCGATGCTCCTCTGGTCCAGTCTCTGGGCTGGAAACCACAGCTGGCCCTTCCTGAAATGACTCAATATCCAACTTGGACACAGCTCCAGTCTCCTCCCTGCCACCTCCAGGCAACCAGTCCCGCAGGACCAAGCTAGGACCACAGAGGTCCCAGCTTTTCTCAGAAAGATCCCTCTGCTGACCAAGGACAGCCACGCCAGAAATTCTGCAAAATGCAAGAGCAAGCACTTTCAAGCCGGAGCTTCGTGTTTCCTGTCCTTGCGGGCTCATTCTGCCAAACTTCACGATACCCAGATGGAGTGAGTTCATCTCAGATAAGAACACGTTTCCCTTTGTGATTTTCCCCAAGACTCGGGTCTACAGCCACCAAGAACTTGCTTGGGATGGGGCTAGGGGAGGGAGGCAGAGCCCCTGGAGTTGGGGCTAGAGGAGAGCATCCTGCCCTGCTGGAGCCAGGACCTGACCCCACAACCCCAGGAAAACCTGGCCCATGCAGGAGCCCATTCTAAACGAAGCCAGAGCAGGTGTTTGCACCCAGGTTTGAGTTTACACTGTGACCTGGTGTTCAAAGGCCCTTTGGCACCCTGGAAGACGGCACCTATGTTTCCAGCATTCAATTCAGGACCTTCCTGCCTGCCTCTCTCCCTCCCCCAACGCTCTGGGCCACAGGGTAGAATGAGTGGAGTTGTGACTGAAGACCCAGGTGGAAACAACCCCTTCCTTCCTTCACATTTGCTTGAGACCCCAAGGCCTTTGCATCTTGCCAAGCCTCAGTTATTCCTCCCTTAGTACCCTGAAACCACTGTCTGGAAAGACCTTAACATCACCAATCCGCATCCCCGTCCTTCAGCGTGTGGTTCAGTCTTGCTTTCATCATCTCCCTTCTCCACCCTGGAGCCCTCAGGGAGCTCTTTTTCTCCTTTGAGCTTTTAACTCTTGACATCTGCACCACTGTTGTGTGACATTAATCCACATTCAACACTGTGACATCGTTTATTGTCTTGTGTGGCTGTGAAGTGTCTTGTGTGGCTGTGAAGTGTTTTGTGTGTTTGTTTTCTATCCACTTTCTGCAAACTTTAAACCAACTCTGTCCAATAGAATATAACATGAGTTACATATGTAATTTTAAATTTTCCAGCAGTCCCATTAAAAAAGTCCAAAGAAACAGACAAAATTAGTTTTAATAATGTATTTTGTTTAACCCAATTTATCAAAAATACATGGAACCAATATAAAAAATTATCAATAAGATATTTTACTTTTTGGCAGGGTACAAAGTCTTCAAAATCTGGTATGTATTTTATATTATAGCACATATCAATTTGGCTGCTAAATTTTCATAGAAAACTCCTGATTTGTATTTAGATTTGGTAATGACTTCTCCTTTTCCTCCATCTGCCAAATATCAGACCAGAACCTTTCCTTGGTGTTTCCAAGACAGAACCATATAACTAAGGGGATTCTGGGAATTGTAGTTCCCAGCTTCTCTCGGTGCCACAGAGGAGAACTTAGAAAGGGGTGGTGATGATGCTGAGCTGACAACAGACGATCTGCCCATTATTTAATTGGATGAGCCCTCCTAGGAGTAAGTAGGGGGAGTTGCCAGGTGGAAGGAGCAGCAGAAGCAGAGCACACACAGCGACGGAAGGCAGTGGGCAGAGATGGGATCCTGAGTAAGCCGAGAGGAGAGGAAGTCTCTGGTGTCGTAGGGGAGGCAGAGAAGAAGGAAGATGGAGGGAAGGGAGCACTGGATCTCTGCGGAGCCCCTAAAGTATTCAAGGCATCCAGATGCTCCAGTGTCATGAGGTGGCAGGCCTGCATCTCAATGACACCTATGTGGGAGGAGAGGTACTCACAGTTGTCCCTTCCCCTGACTCTGGGTGCTAAGATTTGCTGGGACGAGCTGGTTGCTCCCAAGGTCTCAGATATTCTGTGAACTGAGGGGCCGTAGGAGTCCCACCTCCTGCCTGAAGGCTTCCCGATCAACTCTCCCTTCAGCCTAAACTCCTTATTTTGACACATGTTCACACATACTTTGTCATGGCTTGTTTGCTATTCTGCATGTGCTGTGTCCCCATGTAGCTCTTTGGAGCCAGAAGCCCAAACTATCTTCTAAATCCCACACAACCCTGGAAGGTGCTCCACACCTCTGGGCTGGACTGAGCTGAGGCAGAGGCTGGAAGGAAAGATCTGTAGGCATCAGCAGAGCCACCGAAGATGCTCCTGTTACCCATGGGCAAGGCTTTGGGAGAAGGGACGAAAGTCCATCTAGGGCCACTTCCTTTTATCCCCTAGAGCAGCCAACCTAAATGAGGGGACTGGAGGAGCAAACCTCGCTCAAGGAAATCAGAGATCAACTGGAATCAATCCTCGGGCTATGGAAAGGAGTAACGCAAACAAAACACAGGTTGTGTGTATGTTTGTGTATGGGGGGGGGTTCTGGTTGCCATGACACAAAGGGCCACACCCACCAAGGCTGGGCTGAAACAGGGGTGAGGCTCTGAGACAGAAACTTGCATAAACAGCCAATCCTCTAGGAGAGGCCCCCCCACTGCAGTAGAACAACTGCCTAGTAATGAGGAGACCCCCAGCTGAGGACACCAGCTTCTGACCAGTGGCTGAGCTGCTCTTTCTAGGCATTAACTCCAGAAATTGGAGGTACATATGACCCTTCTGTTCCTTCTTAAGGCCCTTAGGGCTGGGCCAAACTTATGGGCTAGAGCCCCTCTAATCTAATGCCATCATCTTGCAGATGAGGAAACCAGAGCAAACTGGAGGTCAGCTTGGAGGTAAGGTCTATTCTCCTGGCTCCTTCTCAAAGCCTTTTCCATCTTCCCTTGGTCCTTCTGACTGGTCTCACCTCATATGTTCTCTTTCATCCTCTCTCAGGACTGGGATCTGTTTTCTGACATTTCGTCTTCTGAAGAGATGGCGTTTCCTGTATGTTTATTGATTTTAGCAGCATCAGAGCAAGCTTTGAGTGCCTGGTGCATCTGAGGAACTGACGAATTAGTTAGGTTCATCCAGTGATCTGGAGGGAAGCACACATGGGGCAGAGGACCAGACCTTAGGAGTATGTTGAGCCATCCAAACATTCAAAGTCACACCCCTGTGTTTGAAGCAATGAAGTAGGGTTGATTTGACAAGGCTTGTCCTTGGAGACTGTATTTTCCCCAAGTTTTTGTGCTTGCAATTCAGGTATCTGGCACCAGATGGCAGTGTTGCTCTGTTGTGAATTTTAGACAACTTGTGAGAAAGGTTTTAAATATTCATCCAGTCATTCATTTGACAAGTATTTATGGAGTGCTTACAATATGCCAAGCACTTTCTAGGTACTTGGGATACAGCAGTGAACTAAACACAAAAAGTTGTGCCCTCTTGGAACGTATGTTTTTGTGCAGGGAGATGATGAATAAGTGAGAAAAACATTTGGTGTATCAGGTGATAATAGGTGCCATGGAGAAAAAATAAAGCAGAGAAGCGGGAAAGGAGGGCTTGGATGGGGGCATGTTGTGACATTAAAGGGGAGGTCAGAGATGATAGATCATAGAAACTGAGAGCTTGGAAAGGCTACAGCAGCTTTACGCAGGATCATAGAAGCAGAAAATGTTCGTATAGGAAGGGGCTTTAGAGGGGGTTATGTTATATTTGACAGATGAGGAAACTGAGGCTCAGAGAGGAAGAGTGACTTGCCCAAGGTGAATAATCTGTAGGGTAGAGGCTAGCAGCCTTGAGTTTCAGGCCCACCCTTCCCTGCTGCCCCCACGCACTCCCAAACCCCACTTTGGGCCTGTGAGGGGCCCTCCCTCAACTTGGCAGAGACTATGAACTCACCAAATGCTGTTTGCTTTTCTTCCTGGGCACATTTTCCAGCCTCCCTTCAGTTACTGTGTTCCAGCCAATGGATAAAGAGCAAGAGTGATATACACCGATTCCAGGCCTGGCCCCTAAAAACTTTCGGTATGATGTGCCATGCATTCCCCCATTCCCCATCTGTGCAACTAGAAGCACAGGACTCTAAAGCCCTAGAGGATGAGGAAGTCACTAAAAGGAGGGAGACTGGGTCCCTGGAGGACTGTACGAAGAGCCCCCATCACTCTGCTTTGCACTGTGACATGAATGAGTCTGGTGTGTAAAGCCATTGAGATTCGAGGGTTGTTTGTTACAGCAGCTGGCTCATTCTAACTATTACACCCACCATGACTGAAGCTAACTGTGTCCAGGTCCCACCAGCTTTAGCTCCCAACACTATGCGTAGGGGACGCCTGAGTTTCTATTGCCTGTGCAGAGCTCTCCTCTCTTTGCTGGGTCGGAGCTCCCATTTTTATTAGAGAACACACTCCTCTTCTTGGTGGAGCTGTTTCTCCCATCACCACCCAGGGGTGGCGTGTGATCTAAGGAGCCACTGCGAGTGCATAATCTCGGCCGAGTGATCGGCTCAGGGATAGACATAATACAGTAAGAGTTGCTTAATATTTGGGCTATGGTTGCTGGAAAGAGAATCTCTCCTCCTCAGAGACACTGAGAGATGAGGACTGAGAGAGCCTGAAGCTGCGGGAGCCATTGTCCAAGGACACAAGGAAGAAGCTGTCAGCAGAATGAAACCAACATGGAGAGGAAAGTGGCCAAAGGGCCAGAGGGACAATTCAACTCTACCACATTGTTCCAACCTCGCCTGAAGCCAGGCCTATCTTCAGTTTTCCCAGTTACAAGAGCCAATTATCTTTTTGAAAGAATTGATCCAGTTTGAATTTCTGTCACTTAGCACAGAAAGAGTTTTGATTAATAAGTAATTATTGAACTAACATGTATTGAGGCTGACTGCTCATGTGCTGAGCCAGAGACGGGGATAAAATGGTGAGCAAATGAGACAGCAGCTGCTGGGACCTCTTGTCCACATATGCAAATATATGAGCAGGTGGCCTGATGCCAACGTAAAGCAGGAGAACAACCTGTTGAGAAGCCAGGTGTCATTTTTCAACTTTTTAGGTTGCTGGCTTATCAAGATAAGCGAGGAAATATGTGCCTTTTCCTTTAGCCTTGTGGAAAGGCTAGCTTTTGAGTTCTTGAGGTTTGAACTTTCCTTATCACCTCCAGCGAAGTAACTAACAGTATTTGGTCTGTGTTTCCGGCCAAATGGAGAAGTTGCCAGGCCGGGGTGAGCTGCCCTGTGATTTGGAGGGCCTGCCCACGAGGTGGTTAACCAGGGTGTCTGTCAGGATGGCCCGGAGAGGGGCATGGCCTTTAGGGGTTGTGGGACCTCTTGGACCAAAGAAGTGTTGGGGGTTCTGTGGGGCTAGAGGCACGGACACCAGAGATCTGCACCCGTAGAATTGCTGAGATGGTACAGCCCTGGAGCGGGCGGGGGCTGCTCTGTGCGTGCCAGAACTGGACCCCAGGCCCTGAGGCTCAGGAACCTTGAGGAAGGTCCCCAGGTCAAGTCTGCCTCAGAATAGAGGTACCCTCTCTGCAAGGACATGTGGGCAGCACTGGGGACAACCAGGGATTGACATTTAGCCCCTGTGATCTATTGTCACGGACCAGGCAAATCCTAGGGTCCTTCACGACCTCCTTCATCTGCTTTCTACGATCTTGACAAATGCGGGTTTTAGCTAGATGTAACTTAATGTGGGAAATTTAAAAAGGCAACATTTCTTGCATCCTAAATTTTGTGGAGTGATTAATATCTGTATATATTTCATTATAAGTTGTTACAAATTATGAAAGGAAATTACTGGGCCCTAAGAATGCATATAACGGGGGATCTAATCAATTCACTGAGAGTAAATAATAGCTTTTACTCTGCAAGGGAGTTGCTCCCTGAACGCAGTTTAGTCTTAGGTTAAATGGAGTTGGGAACCCCTCATAATTGCTGGAATTTATTTTCTATCAAAACAAATAACAACAATCACTTATTATGTGCAAGAGCTTTGGGCTCTCTTGATGCTCATCGTTCAATATCCCAGAGGAAGAGAGACTCCCTAGCATCCATGAGCCAAATCTTAAGCAAAACTCTGATTGGTATCATCAGGTTGTGTCCATCGCTGAACCAATCAGTTGGGTAAGAGGATTGTGTACCCGGAACGCCAGCCTGGATGGTCTTATTCAATCCTCACAACAACTTTCTAAGGTAAATGTCATTATCCCCATTTTACAGATGAACAAACTGATGTAGAAACAGGTTAATTTACTCCTCCACAGCTATGGTGGACATTATTGTTTTTCACCAACGTCTAGCTCCCCCCTCTTTCTGGGAACATGGGAAGATGGTCCTTCCCAGCCCGCTGGAAGTTTAATGAGGTCATGTGACTTTCTTTGGCCAATTAAATGTGAGTGGACCTGATAGGGGTCATGTCCCTTCCAAAGAAAGAATTTAATCACTGCTACTTGACCCCAGTTTTCTTGCCTCTCCACAGTGAGCGAGGAAGGCTGTGTCAATATGGGGGTGCACCACGGGGTCTCCACATGGAGGGCAGCTGCAGAGAGTCACCACACGTGCAACAAGGCTTTGTGTCAGTGAGTAGACCTTTGTTGTTTGAAGCCGCTGAGATTTGGGGGTTATTTGTTCCTGCAGCATAACTGAGCCCCACCAGATTGATATAAACATCACTCAGCTAAAAAGTAGCAGAACTAGAACTGGAACCAAAAGGTGTCTGACCCCAAAGCCTGTGTTCATAACCACGGCTCTATATTGCCACCATGCTTTGCGAGGTATTCTCAGCAAAATTTGTAGTCTCCTAACTCTAGTGTTCCCTATAACCTCTGTGAGTTTTGATCCCTAAGGAATATAGCTTTCTCCCTCAGCTGTCATACATTTCCCAGGTAGCTGTGTTTCTCCCCATTGTCACTGAATGGAGTTTGGCAAAAAAGAAGGATCTTGCCTTCTGGAGCAGCCAGCAAGCCTAACACGGTGTGAGCTGCACCTCTCTCCCATTCTTCTCCAAGCAGTCTCTGCCTCTCACCGTGATCCCCTTCCGGGAGCCTGATTCCTGCTGGAAAGTCTTTGGGGGAAGATCCAGTTGGGAGCCCAGGGTTGTTACTCCTGCCATAGAAGGAAAAGCCTGGAAACCATGCAGGTTGTTGCTATATCATTCGCTGGAGAGGAGTGGAAGGGAGGACAGCCATCAGGGTAACAGAGAACCCAAGAGCCCCTGAGATGCTGAGGAAGTGAGGGAGCTGAAAACCTGGACTGGCAAGACCCAGAGGCTCTCCCCTCAGGGGTTGGATACCATTGGTCTGGAATGTAGGCCTGAGCTTGAGAGAGAGAGAGAGATTTTTTTTTTTTTAAGATTTTATTTTTTACCTTTTTCTCCCCAAAGCCCCCTGGTACATAGTTGTATATTGTTAGTTGTGGGTCCTTCTAGTTGTGGCATGTGGGACGCTGCCTCAGCGTGGCTTGATGAGCAGTGCCATGTCCTCGCCCAGGATTCGAACCAACGAAACGCTGGACCGCCGCAGTGGAGTGCACGAACTTAACCACTCAGCCATGGGGCCGGCTCCGAGATTTTTAATTAATACACTTTAGTTTTCAGAACAGTTTTAGATTTACATGAAAATTGAGCATATAGCACAGAGAGTTCCCACACATCCCCTGGTCCCCTGCACACAGTTCCTCTATTATTAGCAACGTACTTTAGTGTGGTCCACTGTTACAGTGAATGCACCAATATTGATAGATGATTACCAGCTAAAGTCCATGCTTTATTCAGAGCCCCTTCGTTTTTACCTAATGTTCTTTTTCTGTCCCAGGATCCCATCCAGGCAGTACAACATTACATTTTGTCATTGCATCCCCTTAAGGACATGACAGTTTCTCCGACTGTCCTTGCTTTTGAGCACCTTGACAGCTGTAAGGAGTGCTGGTCAGGTATGTCGTTGGATACCCGTCTCCTGGAATTTTTCGGGTATCAGAGTCTGTCGTGATTAGACTGGGGGTTTGAGGTTTTTGAGCAGAGATATTTTAAAAAATGTTTCCAGGTAATTCTAATTTGCAGCCAGGGAGCCCCAGATGACTAGCTCATGAGGGACAGGGCTCTGCCTTCCCCAAGGCTGCACTCCAGAGAGGCTGATTGTCGGGGACAAAGCTCAGTTCTCCTTCTTCTCCTGGAATTGTTGATGCACTTAACCCTGCGACTCCTTAGTTGAGAGAATTGAGCTGTTACTCTCCATCCAGCATGGGGACAGCCTTGTTTCAGAGGAGAGTGAGTAGCCCCTAGGGAAGAGGGATGTCCCCACAGCCACAGTGTGACTGTCAGAGGGCAGAGCAGGGGTCTGGGAGGTAGTGAGCCCTCATAACAACAAGGAGAACTCTCATGGCCATCTTGTCCGATCTTCAGCTACCCTCCAAAGTACCATGTTAATTGACCACCAAAGACCCATTTTCAACTCCCTTCTCCGTTGCTCTCTTCCAACCGTAGAAGCTGAAAAAGTGACATTTTCCAGCCTCCTTTGTGGCTCAAAATGGTCATGTTACCCAGTTCTGGCTAACAAGATGTAAGAAAAGTTTGCTGGGAGTTGTAGGGGTTGTGAGGGTTTTGGGGAGTGGAGATGGGAAAGCGTCTGAGGAAGATTTTTCATTCCTGATCAAATAAGAAAAGCACATGAAGAGAGCTCTTTCCACTTTGACCGTCACACTACATCCTGACTTTGGAGGAAATCTTAAGAAGATGTGATATCTGGAGCTGTGGCAGCCATCTTGCAACCATAAGGGGGAAGATAGAGAGAATTTGGACACTGACCCAGAGCCCTGGCATCTAGGAGTTGCAAAGCCAGCCTGATAACTGCCCACCTCTATACTTCTTAGTAAGCAACTCTCCTTATGGTTTAAGTCCCTATTAGTCAGAGTTTCTATTATTTGCAGAAAACACAGAGGCTCTGTTATAGGCCCTGTGAGAGTTGGTGGGCAGGCATCATCCTTAGAGTACAGATGAGACCTAGAGAGGTTGGGGACTTGCCTGAGATGTCCTGATATGGAAAGACACGTTATCCCAGGGTGGCTGAGCAAAGAGTGAGTGTGGCTGCAGATAAGACAGGGAATGACCTGGGGTGGGGGTGGACATCTGGAACACCAGGAGAGGAGTAGAAAGCCACTGCATTTCTGTACTTGAAGGAAGAGTTAGTGGGAGGAGGCACAGGGAAGGTTCGGGGCACTTTGGCCAGAAAGCAGACATGCAGACTTGCAGGTGGAACAACAAAGGGCAGCCCGCCTCCAGCAGAGACTTCCTTGTGGCTGCCTCCAGAGAGCCTGCAGGAAGGAAGGAAAGGCAGTGGCTGGGATTCAACGTAGACTAAAAGGACCTAAATTTAGACCAGACATCCAGGGAGACGCTAGGAAATCCACTCGAGATGATCTCTCGCTCTGCAACGCTTTGCCCTATAATGGCACAGCTGGCTAGTTTCTCATGTGGCACCCCAGCTGTCCTTCGTGGTAGACAGGGGTGCGAATGTTCACTTAGAGGTGAGACAGCAATGACACAAAGCCACACGGGGGATCAAAGGCGAGAACCCTGGGCTCGTGGGCTCTGGTCACAGCTGTCTCCCTGGGAGGGGGAAAAAAAGTAGCATTTTCTGATTTCCATGGTATAAATGCTCCCACTGTGGCTGATTTTGCCAATGTTTAAACAACATTCTTATAAAAATCACTGGCGTTTAACATCAGGCTCTCAGAGCTCATAGAAGCCTGCTGGCCGTGGCCCCCTGCCCTCTGCCCCAACCTGCTGACTTAGTTCAGGCCCACAGGCTCCTCCTTCTTTCTGGTGGCAGGCCTGTCCCTCTTCTGCCCTGAGCCTGACTGTGATTTTCCAGCGCTTGGCCCCACAACTTGACGCTGCCCATGTGTGTCCCTGACCATGTCTCTTGTTGGCTGCCTCCACTCTCCCCTAATCCTGGCCCCAAATTCCTGCTTCTGCCCCTCTTGGTAACTTGCTGGATGGCTTGTTTTGGGACCCCCCCTCTCCCTCCTACCTCGGCCACGGCTGCCCCGTCATTGCCAGCCTGCGTGGATCAGCCCTGGGACCACGCGTGAGGGATAACGTTCCACCCTAAGACTTGGGAGTGGGGTGTCCGGATGGTTGCTCAGGAAAAGGCCCTGGATGCTCGCTCTGAATTTCTTTCATTTTCCAAATGTCACACTCTTCTCTTGCAGAGCTCAGAGACGCCCTCAAAGCCTGGATTCCCTCCTGTCTTCCTAAATGCGACCCTCTCCTCTGCCGGCATGCGCCTGCTCTCTCTCCTTCACTGAGCAAAAACACATGTCCCAAGTTGACCCACGGCTCCTCCAGCTCTCAGGGACCCTCTGCCCTTCCAACTCTCCCTTTCGGATCCATCCATCTGGACTCTGTGTCTGCTGTCTTGTGCCCCAAACCTGCTCCTCCATGCCCTCTGCCTGCCCTTCTTAAGCTCTTATCACCATTCCACTACCCAATCCTAACCACCACTACCCAGGCTTCAATCAACGCCTACCAACTCCCCATCCGATCCTTGATGTCCCACTGCACTTCCAGCTGAGCTCCTCAGCATGCTTGAGTATCACCTCCTCCAGGAAGCCTTCCCTGATCGCCTCCCCTCTTCTCTCAGGGCTGGCTGTCTTATCTTTCTGCATCCCAAGCAAACCTGGATTGCAACTCTCCTCCCACCGTGATATAGCCATTTACTTGCTGTCTCCCATTAGGCAATGGTTTTTTGGGAGGAGGAACTATGTTACTTGGCCTTGGAGCCTAACACAGCACCTGGCACATGGTAGGTACCGGTAAACACGGGTTGCTTCCATGACTCCTGCGGTCATTGCTCTTGTAGCATTCTAAAAACGCTTCCTGTTGGAGGGCCTCCCAGCTCCTCTACTAGAGTCAAAGTTTCTTGAGGCCAAGAACCTGCCCTGTTCCTCAGGGCCCCTCCTGACACACAGCTTCAGGTGGGCCCTGCGGCTGGGGCACAGTGGACCCTTGGAGGAGGGTGGGCAGAACCAGGTGTGTGCCTCATGTTTCTCCAGGCACACCGGCTGTTGACTGACGAGTCCTACAAGGCAATTAAGTTTTAGAGAAAGGTTTTTCACATGCTCGCAAGTCCTGTCTGACTGTGAAGACCGTTGGGGGCAGGGGACTGTGTGCTCTCTGTGGAAGTTGGGTGGCAGGACAGCCACTGTGAGCAAAGGCACAGGGCTGGGGCCCGGCAGGCCAGTTTCCAAACGGCCCACCCCTGTCCCAGAGAGGCCAGACGAACCTCTGAATCTGTCTGTGGGGCTGGGGACCCCGCACGAGGGTGGGACGAGCCCTCTCCTCCACCCTTCCCCTCACTGGCCAGCCTCCTTAGCAGGGAATCTGGACTCTGGCTCCCACTGGAACCCCACAAGCAGAAATGTTCTTTTGGTTTTCCTGTTGGAATCCCACGAACAGGAATGTTCTCGTGGTTTTCCTGTTGGAATCCTTGGGGCAGGAATGTTCTCGTGGGTTTCCTGTTGGAATTCCATGAAAAGTGCTTTGATTCTTCCAGCCTCATGCCCCTAAAGTTTCAGGGGCATGGGGTCCTGGGGGATTCCCAAGCCCACCCCTCCCAGGCTTTGCCCACGGACTCTGGGCATCTGATTAGTGTGGAACCCTCCTGGAGGAGGGGCTCTTTGGCCATATACAATGCTGCTGCTGAAATTTCTGAGCTAAGCTATAGTAATTTCTGTTCTGCTGCCATAAACAGGGTCCACTGGAGGGTGGCCAGCCCTGGTCTAGAGTGACAAGCTACAATGGGGTCGTGCTTAGATGGAGCCACACTGCCTGGGTCTGGATCCTAGCGACTTAGTAGCTGGCTATAGAATTATGCAAAACTCTCTGAGCCTCAGTTTCCTCATCTGCCTGGTAATCAAATCTACGTCATAGAGTTGCTGTCAGGGGGATAAACGAGATAACTCTCCCCATCTCCTCTCACCGAACCCAGGGTCAGGTCATGCTTGCCACCCCCTCCCCGTGGTCCAGCCATCCTCTGGCTTTGCTGGGCAGAATCTCTTCTTTTCCTCTGTAAGGGCTCCTCCATCTCACAGCTCTGTTTTCCAGCTCCTTTCTGCTGCCAACCGCTCTGGCCAGGTGTCAAGGGTCACATGCAGGTCCCCATGGGCCCTACCCTTGACCCCACCCACCTGCAGCCACCTCCCCTGGAATCCTTGACAGGCTGAGGGGCCTTGTTTGCACCATGGGTGTGTAAGGAAAGAGGCCAGGGGCTGAGGCCAGAGCAAACTGTGTCCAGCTGGCGTGCCTTTTTTTTTTTTTTTTTTTTTTGTATTCGTGTACATTTTTAATTAAATTCTCCCAGTCCCCTTTTTTTACTGAGGCTCAGCTCCTCGGGCAAGGGCTCAGTGATTCTCCCACCGGGCCCCTGTGGGGCAGAGTGGTCAGGAGAGCCACCCCACCCATCACCCCCACCTCTTCTGCTGCTTCTTCATCCACAGCTTCCTCTTCTCAGCCTCTTCCTATTTCTCAGGGCACTTACATATTCACTTTCTCTCTGAATCCCTACAAAACCCCGGTTAGGTAGGTGGAGCATAGACCATCTTCCTCATTTAGAGAAGAAACTGAAGGTCAGACAGAATAATGATATTATAGCTCACATTTTGTATGTTAATTGGAAATATTTTGGAATAGGTAATTCACTCACATGGTTGATGAATCAGAATTGTATGAAATGTGTGCAGTCAGAAGCCCTGCAACCACCCTGTCCCCTCTCGGCCCGCCTCCTCAAGGTAACCCTGCTCACCAGTTTCTTAGCCATCCTTCCAGAACATCCTTATGTAAATCCAAGCAAATAGGGCACACAGTCTGATTTCCCCACTCCCTACCCAGATGGTATCAGACTCCACATGCTTTTCCCCTCAACATCGATCTTGCAATGTCTCCCCTCTGTCTCTAGAGGGTATCCCCATGCCCTTACCATCGCAGACCACGTGCATTGAACATTTGCTGTGGCCAGGCGCTGTGCTACGGGACCGGTGAGGAGTACTTTATTTAATCGTCACACCGACCTAAATGCCTGGTGTGCTATTATCAGCTCCTTCTACAGATAAGAAAACTGACATGTGGAGAGTTAACCTAGTCCAGGGGACATGCCATCTAGTTCCAGAAACGGCTCTCTCATCTGCCCGTGCTGCCTCAAGTTTCCAGAAGGGCACACCTCCTGATTTTATCCAGTGAGTGGTTTGAATGCAAACACTTACCCACTTCTGAAAGCCACAGGCTTTAGACTGCCAACGAACACACGCCCAGTTGCGCTATTCCACCACCCACGAAAGGAACAGGTCAGAATGTTATCTAAGGGGTTATGTATGAGCCATTGTTTCACTGAATTCATTGTTTTGCTGAATCCCCACGGCATGGAGCAATCATTCCTCCCATTTTCTGGATGAGGAAAATGAAGCTCTGAGAGGTTGAGTGGCTTTTGTAAAGGGATCAAGCCAGGATTCGGCTCACGTCTCTGGACTCCTCCCAGTGGCCCATGCTGTCCTTCTGCTCTTCCTCTGCCTTGCCTCCTGAGTCGCGGACTGTTGGCTACCAAGGCCCCTCTCTGGGAGTGAGGCAGAGGATGAACCTGGGTCCCCAAATGGCAGCTGTGGAGGCAGAGCAGGCTCTGCGTCAGCCCAGGTGGGTGGTGAGGAGGTGTTTCTTGAAGGCTGGTGAGAAGGGATGAAGCCTGTCCCCTGCCTCCTAACTTCGGCCTCCTGGGCCAGGAGGCCCCAGACCCCTTACAGCGACGCTGGAGGCAGCTAAATGGGCTGCCTAGAGCCACTCTTCCAAGGAACTGGCTTCTCTGGGGCAGCCGGGATGGTGGACTCTCCTTGGCTTCTTTCTTGCCCTGTTGATGTGTTGGGGGGCCGGGGTAGGCCCTGAGTCCCAGCCTGCTGGCCTATCTGGCTGCTGTTTTAGTCCCTGGGCTCTGGCCTTTCCCAATCGTCCCAACAAAGGAAAGACGTCCCCAGGGTGGGGACGTTTAGGGTTTGATGGGAAGCTGGCTTGCCCTCACAGGGTGGGGAGCCCTGGAACCAGGGGAATGAAGCCATCAGTGGGAGGGACCTTCTCCCCCTCTTTCAGGCCCTTGGTGGTGTCCTTGGCAGGGTCAGCACCACGGGTGCCCCAGATGCACAGGGTGGGCCAAGGCTCATCCAGCTTGGGCATATGGTTCTGTTAAGTCTCAGTGCCTTCCCCGGACCCCTTCTTGCCAGAATCCTCTGCCTCCCCATCCTGCCTGCCCCTCTGCTCTCCTTCCCAACATTCCCAACCCCGCCTAGCCCCAGGAGTACTAGCAATGACAGCCACCCTTTATTGGCCACACACCACATGCATTAAAGCTGCTGTTTACCAAGCCCTCACTCTGTACTAGGCATATGCGAAGCGTTTTACCCATGCACCCTATGTCAATTAAGCCTCACAAGCCCCAAGTGAGGAATGTACTATTACTAACTCCATTTTACAGATGAGACAACTGAGGAAGAGACCCACCCAAGGTCACTCAGCCAGTGAGTGTAGACAAGGTCTGTGTGGGTCAAGGCCCGGCTCTCTCCGTGTGGGCTGAGCGGGAGTCTTGGGGGCGCAAGAGGAGAGGGGTCCCTGGGGCTGGTGTCAGGGCGGCGCTGGAGGACCTCCACCCTCACCCCTGCCTCTAGGCTGTGGGCCATGGGGCCAGTGAAGACAGGAAATGGCCCACTGTGGGCGTCCCTCTTTTCTGGCCCTCTGAAACTGTCACCCATCTGTCTGTCCTGATAGATGTGGGCTGGGAGTGGGGACAACAAAGAGGAGCCTTCCCACACTTCTGCCCCACTTCATGTCCTTCCATCGCTCTGCATCTTTATACTTCTGTTTTTTCATCTCTGTTTCTCTGTGTCTCTCATCTTTCTGTCTCACTTGGATCTCTCTCTCTGTCTATTCATCCATCCATCTTTCTCTGTCTCTTCGTCCTGGGGGGAGGTGGGGGGAGGCCTCTGGAGCTCAGGTGAGGTCGTGCCCTCACAGCAAAAGCCCTTAGAAGCCCCAAGAACAAGAGAGGCTCCTGTTATTTCAGAGTCTTTCAGCTCAGAGTCCAAGCTCTTCCCCAGTCTGGATAGACCCACCTGGGGACACCCTCTTAGCCTCTGGATGCATCCACTGTTCAAAGCTTTCCCTCGATGGGTTTGGGGAGCTGGATGGCTATTGGGAAGCCATTTCCTCTGTGTGTGACCTCCCACCTTTTTCTATTGGGGGCTCCCCAGGGCAAGGGGGCACCTGTCGCCCCATCACAAGGGGTCCCCCAGGATAGGGCTGTGCTTCCCTCACCAGTGGAGGACCCCACCCCTCTCGGATCCTGTGTGTTTCACTCACTTCCTTGCTCCTTCCTGTTTCGCAGGCTCTCCTTTGGGATCTCTGGGCCTTTAATTTCATTTCCCTGGGCCCTGGACCCCAGGGCCTGTGCTTGCTGCTGACCAACACATAGCAGTGGGGGGTCTGCTCTCCCAGACACGCATGAGAGAGCATTCCCTGTAGGGCAGAAGGACAAGCCAAGGAAGAGGTCACCCTTGGAGAGCGTTGCTTTTTTGGCTTTTCTGAAAGTTGCGAAAATGTGGCTTTGTCTGAGCAAGTTAAAAAAAAAATCAATGCTACCTCCCACAAATGATACCATTTCTCAGGCCTGTGGAGCCGCAGTTGGTAGACAAATAAGACATTAAAAATAGCTTTGTATTTCCCAATCTTGAGGCCTCTGGGGGCTGCAGGGAGAGGCCTTGGCCCATTGTCTGCCTGTGCTGGGTTAGGGGTGGGCGTGGGGGCTGTTTGTAGGCGCAATAATTCCCGGGCAGAGAAGGGAGGAGAGGGAGTTCTTGGCGAGGATGAGCAAGATAACGTCCACTTGAATGGAGTAGCTGTTTGCTGTTTATTTTTTCTTTCCCAGGCCAAGAAATAGAAAACACTCCATTTTGAACTTCGGTTTCCACCAACTTTTTTTTGCCCCTTTGCTTTTTCTTTCCTTCAAAAGTGTGCAGGGGAGACTGAGATACAAGGTCTTATTTTCATCTGGGCTCTGGCCCAAGAACCTTGACCAGAAGGTTACTTAAGTCATATTTCCATCATCTGCAGATGGCTGTGTATTTATTTCTCACCAAAGTAAAATCCCAAATGGACTGCAGATATTTGCACGAGTCAAAACTGCTTCCTCCTGGCAGGGTGGGGATGGGGCTTTGATCCTTCTGAGAAAACAGAAATGTTGGCCTCCCCCAGGCAACAATGGTGCCTTTGGGATTTCCCAGAAGTCCCTGAGAGCTCAGCCCTGAGGGAGTGGGTTGGGGGTCTCAGGGGTGTAGAGGGGCCGGATCCCAAGGACTGGCAAAGGGGCTTTGAGAAGCAAAGCAGACAGAAATCAAAGCAGGTGGGGTCACTGAGCAGGTGACTGGCCCAGAATAACCCTCTGGAGGACGCAGCCATCATATGAACTCTGTGAGCACGACTGTGTACGGAGGGAGAGGCAAACTGTGGAAAATTACTCTGGGAGAAATGCAGCTCCTGGACACAGGGCCCCGCTGTTAGGCCTGTGTCGCCCGGCCCCCATCTCCTTGGCTCTCTCACCTCCAGGGCGCCGAGCCTGGCACCGGGAGACGGTCCCTGGCCTGTGGGCTGCCGGTTCAGCCCCAGGTCAGGAGGGGCCCCTCTCTGCCACCAGGGGGCGCGCTCGTCCCCAGGGTGGAAATCCTCCTGGTGCCCCCTCATCCCCACGGGGAGAGCGTCTGAGTGAGGATGGTGGGGGTCTCTTCAGAGGACCCACTTAAGGGCTGGGGAGGGCGAACGTGAAGGAACCAGAGAAACAATGAGAATGGTAAAAGGCTGAACGCCAAAAGCTTGCTTTCTAATCTCTTCTCCCCTCTCCCTTTTCCTGCTTCTCATCTTCATTGATGTCCAGTGTGTATGTACATTGCTCCCTCTGCTTCTTGGCTTTTGTTTTCCTCTGTTTTAGCTTCAGGGATTCCTTGCAACAGCACAACAATTTCTGTAAAGTGACTCCTGTGCGGCTGTTGCCGTCTATTATAAAATTGCAGATGTGTCCCCATGGCTGTGGGGGGTGGACCTGCGAGCCCCTACTTGGGAGTTGAAGGCTTTGCAGAGGAACAGAGCTTTCCCATGAAGGAGGCAGAAAACTGCGAATGCTTTTGTACCCCTTCTAGAACTTTCCTGCTTTCCTCACGGCTGTCCTTCCCTCTACCCTTTTCCCAGCCCCACACAATTCCTCTTAGCTTCGGCCCCCTTGGCATCCCACACTGCAGGGCCTGAGTGGGACCCTGTGCCCCAGGATCTGACTTATGGGGGAGGCTCCCTTGGTAAATTCAGCACCTCTGCGCGAGGAGCCGGGCCTCGGGGCTCTAGTTTGCTCCTTCCCAGTTGGTGTCTCCTGCTCTCCTTGGCTCCTCTCAATCCTGTCCATCAGCAGGCCCGTTCCCCCACCCCGGGCCCCTCCCTCTCTCCCCCACATCTTGGCTCAGCGCTCTGTTTTCCTTTAAGGCTTTCTTTCAACAGAGCTCAAAGTTGGCCACCAGTGTCTCTGGCCTGACCCACCTCGAAGCCCGACCCTGACTCATGGTCCCGGGTCCCGACAGGACGTGGTTCACACCGGTTTAAAAAACTCTGGACGGCAAAGTCACAAACCATCTGCACCCTCTTCTTCCGCTCGAAACATTATTTATGTGTGCGGCTTTGTACTCGTTGCTAAATGCGGCCTGTGTGAAGGCTGTTAATTAACCCTTTGAGAAATGAGCTTCCTATCAGGGCAGAGACAGGAACCAGGGACCTGTTTGTAATCAGGTGGTTAAACGCTGAAGATTTATCCCACTGCAGATTAATGAAGCCAGAGGAAGGGGCAGAGGAGATGCCCCCCAAAGTGGTTTAAATAAAGCTCGTTTTGTACACACAGATTGTCAGCAGGGCAGGAAATTCTAAATCAATGGTGCTCCCGGGCCTTGTTGAGGAGACAGGAGGCACGTATGGGAGGGAGTAGGGGCGAAGCCTGCCCACGTGAAGCATGGTGGCAGAGGCTGGCTCTCAGGAGACGGGCACAGGCAGCCCTTCCAGTGATGGGTTGTGTGGTCACTTCATCCTTTGGCCATCTGTAAAATGGGACCGTGTCTAGCCCTGCTTTTCTCACAGGGCACTTGTTAGGGAGAGTGGAGGAAAGAGTCTGAGGGGCTCCCCAAACATAAGCAGTCATCAAAAGGGTGATTACGGTGTGGAGGCATTTGGGGTCGAGGGTGGAGAGGGAGGTGACAAAGTAGGAGGTGGGACTTTCATTCCCACTGGGGCCAAGATGTTCATAAGTTTTCCAGAGGGGGCCTCTATTCCTTCACCTGTGAAATGAGGGTCATTCTAGAATCTTCACAGCTGGCTATGTGATTATAGTTTCCTTGATGCTGAAAACTGTCTTTCTCCTTGAAAAAAGGAGAGGCCAACTGTGGGTTTCACTCGTCCTTGGTTTCCCACCCCAGGATGCCTGGTTCCCCACCCTTCTCAGGGAGGGTGGTGCTGGCTGGGGGTAGGAGGAGGAGGACAGGCAGGAAGTTCCACCACGTCCCTGCTGGGCGTGGGGTGCAGGGACTGAGGGGGGCCCCCGAGCCTGCCGATATTTATAATGACGACTCTTGACATTCCATGTGAAGGCATGTCTAAAAAGCGCCACTGAGAGCCAGGGCTCTGACGCCCCACACGCAGCCAAGCTTCCTGTCAAAGCCGAATGAGCCCAGAAAACAGAAAAATGTATTCACAGCTCTGAGCCTTCCCCACTTCCCAGGCTTATTTCAGTTGAAAACACTCAGTTGGAGAGAGGAGAGGAAAAGGAAATGGAGTCCAGCCTGATCCTTAGTGGCTGCGTGTCTGCGGGGCGTTGTGTGAGCTCTCGGAGCCACACACTGACCAACTTATAAGGGCTTTGTGAGGAGGAGATGAGACGATGCGTAGGAAGAGCAGCTTCAGTAGGAGAGGCACAGAAGAGTGCCCCCTCCACTCCTCCCGCTCCTCCTCCCTCTGCCTCCCACCCCTTTCTTCCCTCTCCCCCTCTACTGTCTCCTGAGGTCTGCCATATCACCCCTCCACTGCATCCCTTTGTAATGGATCCAGGTTAAACCAACCTAATATCTTTCAATGATCTGACCCAGACAGACCCAAACTATAATGAACCTTAAGGTGAACAGAACCCAAATATCTATATTTCAACCTGACTCATAGACAAAGTGGAAGTGTATGGATTTAGAGTTTCCATTTCACTGTGCTTTAGCAAGCTTCCAGGTGATTCTGAGGCAGGCTGAAGTTTGAGAACCACTGCTCCAGAGCATGCAGGTGCTCCTCACACCTAGACATGGGGCAGGAGGGAGCGATGACATTTCCCACTTGGAGATAGCTCCTGGGGAGCCTTTTGCCAGCAAGCACACCTGCTTTGGCCACCTTCTGCCTCTCTGGTGCCTCTTGTCACTCACTACGGGCCCAGGAAGGCTGCTTTCCACTCCAGGAGGGGAAGGTGAAGCTGCCTTTGGCGCATTTCTGCCTTTGGTGGTCGGTTCCTGACTCCCTTTTATGGAGGGTCCACCTCCTCACTCTTAAGGTCCAGAGAGGACTGAGGGTGTTTCTTGAATGTTTCCTGTCCACAGCCCTCTCCCCCACCTCTTCCCCTGGGGTTGGTAAAGCTACCAGTATTCCCAGGCCCTTGGCTTTCCCAACTGTCAGACATGATTCAATAGAACTTCCTGTGTCGATGAAAATGTTCTATATCTGTGCTGCCCAATATGGCAGCCACAAGCCACATGTCACTACTGAGCACTTGAAATGTGGCTGGACTGACTGAGGAACTAAAATTTTAATTTTATTTCATTGAAATTAATTTAAATAGCCACACGTGGCTCTTGGCTATTTTATTGGACAGTGAAGTTCTAGAGCTTTCTTCAAGGCCTTGGTCTCTGAGGCCTATCTTCCCTGCACCCTTAGCATCTGCTCCATCCCTGCTGAATCCTGTCCCATTATGTAGAGGGGAAATTAAGGCCCAAGAGAGAGGGTACTTTGAGATACAGAGGAAGCTAAGGGGGACTGGAACCCACCTCCTACTCTGCCTTCCATCCCAGGCCTTTGGCCCATGGCCCCATGGGACCCTGGCCTCCGGTGGAGGTGTGGGAAGTTGAATGTGGTGAAACCCAAGCCCCCTTGGCTGGCGCCCAGCTGTGGTTTCACACTTGAGCTGTGGAGTCGGGCGGAGGCGACTAGAGAGGACTGTCAGAGGATGGGAATTCAGGTGGCCTGGCCAGCAGGCCCTGTGAGTGGGAGTTGTCCCCAAGGGGGTTTCCAAGCCAAGCAGGCTTCCAGATTCTGTTGGTGCCTCCTGGCGGTGAGGGCTCCACGTGTGACCCCAGCCCTTCTGGATGCTCTGCTGTGGGGATAAACAGAGAGGGGACAATGGAGGTGGCAAACGAGTATGTATGGAAGTGAAGAGGTGGGTGATGGCACCAGCTTTTCTAGGGAAGAGCCCAGCCAGCTCACTCTACCTTTCCCACCATCACTACGGGCTACATAATTTGTGGGACTGAGGGCAAAATGAAAACGCGGGTGCCCCATTTTCCAAAATTATTAAGGATTGCAAAATGGTGACATCAGAGCATTAAAGCAGGTGTTGAGCCCTTAAGATCATGGGGCCCTGAGTGACTGCACAGGTTGCAAACTCATGAAGCTGGCCCTGCCACCAATGCCTGAGACAGAACTGTGAAGGGGTCAGAAAAATAGCTGGGCCAGGTTTTGGGCAAAAGCTGGCCCATGCCTCTATCTGCAGCCCACTGGGGCTTCTGGGGACAGACAGAGGCTCCGAGCCTTCTCTGGGACACGTTATCACATGTCCCCAAGTCTTCTCTTAGGCGGGCTGATGCACTCAGGCTAGGGTTGGGGAGGCTTCAGAGAGACCATCTCAGCACCTGCCCTGGTCCCTGCCAAGCCTACAGGAGGGGACAGGGAGGCAAGATGCTGCAAGAGGTCATCAAAGTGATGCCTGTTTACCGAGGGCGCTGGGCGCCCTGCTCAGTGTCCTGGCTGTGCCATCTCTCGCGATCTTCCCAACACACTGGGAGGCGGGCCTCTCCTTTGCCCCTTTTGCAGATGGGAAAACCAAGCACAGAACGAGGGGCTTTCTGCAGAGAAGAGAATGTTCTATATCTCGGTTGTGTGGTTGTTACATGTGTGTAAACGTTTGTCAAAATTCCTCAAGCTGTGCGCTTAATCCCTGCATTTACTGTAAGTAAACTATCCTTCAATAAAGTTGATTTATCAAAAAACTTATTTTAAAAACTGAGGCACAGAGACTTTGAGAACTTTCCCCCCTAGGTCACATTCCTAGTAAGTGATGGACTAGGAGTTTTAACTCAGATACCCAATAGTAGCGCCATGCTGGTGCAAAGATCACCCATCTGGGGGTCAGAAAGTCGAGGTTTCAGACCTACTGACTTCTTGTTCTTGAGCAAGTTACAGAGCCTCCCTGACCCTCGGGCTCCTCGTCTGTAAAATGGGCCTCCCAGGGTAATTAGTGGTTTAGTGCTGTCAGGGACACGCTGGCAGAGTGAGGACCCTACAATGTCCCCGGAAGCCGCCCATGGTGCTCTTGTCCTGCTGTTTGTGCCTGTGGCCTAGGGGCAAAGCTGAGGGGCTGCCTTTCACAGCCAGCACCCTCCTTTCACCTTCACCATCACCGCCCCCCCACCCGTGGCTGTCAGCTCAGGCCCTGCCCAATCACGGGGAAATAGGGCCCCGTCAGGGCAGCCCCAGGGCTCTCCAGGCAGCGTGCGAGGCATGGGCCTCCCTCTGTGGCATCACTGAGAAGCTCCCGTTGCAGGGGAGCTGATTTGGGATTTAGAAACCTGGGGGATGGGAGAAGGGCTCTCTGGAGGGTGCTCCCTGAGGTCCTCGTCGTTGTTGGAAGGAGGGTGGAGTTTGCTGTAGATTTCGCTAGAAAAAAATATCAAGTTAAGAACATCTTAAAAAGTAAGGGTCTCCACTAAAAGACTAGAAATAGGATGTGTTGCTTCCAGCCTCTGGCCTCCCTCTGTCCGAATGCCCTTCCACTCTGCTGGGCGGGACTGTATTTATTTACTTATGGGCCGCCCACAAGGAGCTTAAGTTGTGTTCATCACTTTGGTCTCCAGACCTCTGCCCAGGGCCTGACACATACTTGGTGCTTAATAAATGCTGGTAGATGAAGAACTGAGAACTTAGACACGCCAGCATGTCTTGGACTTGGGCCCAAACTCTACCAGCTACCAGGGCAGGGGTGGGAGGTGGGGGTGGGGGATCCGCTGCTCGGGTAGGAAAGTGGCCATGAGCCTCCTACCAGCTTCCTGACATAGGCCAATTCCTTCTCAGGTCTATTTTTGGGAAAATTCTGTTGTTTTTATCCTCAAAGAGCCACCTGGGTCCCCAAATCCTAATAATACCTCTCTCAATAGAGTAACACATTTACTGAGAAAGCTGAGGAAGTTGAGACTCAGAGAGATTAGGGACTCCCCCAAGGACACACAGCGAGGTCTTGACAGAGCCAGCCCAAGCACTCAGGCCTCCTGGCCCCCATCCAGCTCTACAACACACCCCACTGCCTCCAGTGCTAGCTCAGCCCCGACCCCCACCCCAGTAATGGAACCCAGCTGGGTGGGGTTGGCCGCTGAGAGGCTCCAGGCTTGGCCTGGGCCAGCAGCTCATGGAAATTGGGCCATTTTCCTGGGGCGGAAATGAGAAGCAGATGTGGTTCGGGAGCTGGGGTGCAGACTCATGCCATGTCAGGGGGCTCAGGTTACATGAAGGAACACGTGACTGTGGTTACAAAAACAGCCTGAAACCCCCAAGGCCCACGTCAGGGTCCAGCCCAGCCTGGAAAGCCAAGCCCCGCCCCCACCCCTCACCTCCTTGGTAGCCCCCGAGATCTTGGAAGGAGCTGGAGGAGACAGGAGGCGCAGGGGGAGAGGCCCCTGGCTGCTGTGCCTTCCCACTCCCACTCTGTGCGTGGAGTTTAGTTTCTGCTCCTCAGCTCAGAGCCCTGTCCTTAGAATGACGCCCAGGAAGCCCAAGGACCCCCTCTGCAGAGGCCACAGCAGCCTTCTGCCCAGCGCTGGCTCGATGCCTCGGCCCAGGCCCCAGACGCCTTTTACAGCCTCACACTACACTTGATGTTTCGCCGCTTTGCTCCCGTCCTCTGGGTTAAGGGATTGGCCACTGCTCACAATGCACACCTCTTCTTGGAAAGCATCAGGCCTCACATGGTATTCAGACAGCCTCACCTGAGTGGAGATTAATTTATCAACTCCTTTCATAAATAGCTGGTGAGGCCTGGACCCAGGGGGCAAGGGTGAGGCAGGACTCTGGAGGAAGTAAGGTCCTGGCACAGGTGAGGAGGAGCCCAGGAACAATTTGGCAATGGTAGTGTTTGTGTGTGGGAGTCTCTGATCTTCTCAGGCCCCTGATCTTGTCCCTCAGCTAAAGAGGCAGGCCCCATTCATTCATTCATGCACGCACGCATTCATTCAATAAATGGTTCTTGCGCACCGGCTGTGGCCAGGCAAGTGGGCTAAGCTCTGAGGATCCAGAGGTGACTGGGCCTGGATCCAGTCTCAGGCACCTCACTGACCACTGAGGGAGCCCACGTAAAAACCAATAAAGAACTTTGATTGATTCATTATTGAGGGTGTACCACATGCCTGCACTATTCTAGGCTCATAGGATCTATGAGTTTAGAGGGTGATAGATGCTATGGAAAGAAAGGAAAATGGAGTAGGTGAGAGGAATCAGGAGGTGGGGGCCAGGTACAGTGGTCACAGGGCAAGGAGGGTGGGTTTCCCTGAGAAGGTGAGTCTGGAGCAAAGACTTGAAGCTGGGGAGATGAGCTTGAGTCTCTGGGGGACGTGCAAAGGCCCAGAGGCAGGAGGGGGCCTGGGGTGTTCAGGAACAGTAAAGAGGCTGGTGTGGCTGGAGTAGAGAGGGAAAGTGGAGGAGGAATAGAGGCCCAAAGGTGAGGAGGGCCAGGCCAGGAGGATCTCAGGGGCCACTGCGGGGTTTTAGCTTTTTCTGTGAGTAAGAGGGGAGGTGCCGGAGCATTTTGAGCAGACAGATGTGTATTGGCTGGCTTTTCAGAGGACCACTTGGGCTGTTGTGTCCACAGTAGCCTGGAAGGGGTGAGGGCAAGGGCAGGGGGACCGATTTGGAGACATCTACAACAGTCCCGCTTGGGGTGATGGCGCTGCAGCCAGGTGGCAGTTGTGGAGGATGAGAGAAGTGCCTGAACGAGGTACCATGGTCGGCGGAGAAGGCAATGATTAACTCTGACTCAGGACGTTTTCCCAGGGGAGGTGACTCAAGCAGGATCTCGAAAAATGAGCAGTGCACCAGGCACACAAGAGAGTTAGAGCATTCCAGCACTGTGTGTGACAGGCCAAAGCGGAGAGGGCCAGGCCCATTTGCGGAGCCGTGAAGTAGCTCGTCACGGCTGGAACAGAAGGGCCAGGAAGGGCAAGGCGGGCCGGGTCCCTCAGGGAGGAGCTGGCCACTCTACCAAAGGGTGTGATCCAGTGGGCACTGGGGAGTACGTGACAGGTGTTAAACTGGGGGCTGCGAATTCATAAGGCCCAGTTTCCAGTTAAGAAGAGTCCTGTGGTCACCATGAAGGGTTGGAGTGAGGTGGAGAGAGGAGACCCAGACGGGAAGGAGAAATGAGGGCCTGCCTCAATGCAGTGGCAGACAGAGGGGAGGAATGAGAAATGAGGGCCTGCCTCGATGCAGTGGCAGACAGAGGGGAGGAATGAGAAAGGTTTGGGGAGAACAGAGGGCCGAAGGCTGTGGGGTTGGGGAGGGGGGAGCAGGCCATTCTGAGGAGGAAGAGTCTGTTTGGGACGGGCTGACTTGAAAGTGCCTGTGGGAAATCAGAAGGAGTCGTCCTGGGGCAGAGCAGCTGACGGAGGAGTGTGGAGGGGAATGCGTCCAGATGCCCATCTGAGAGCCCTCAAGAGGGAGGAGGCAGTTTAAGCCAGGGATGTCCACCAGCTAGGGGACATCCCCAGATTTTTATCTTTAGGAAGATCTGAATAGGGATATAGCTCTCTTCTCTTTGCCTCCCTCCCAAGGCCTTTGGGAGACAGGGTCAGAAAAATAATCTTGAGGATCAAGAAGAAGGATCCAGCAGGGGTGGGTCTCCTGGGATAATGCCGAGAAATCATGGACAAGTACTCCTGAACAGGTCCCCGTTCACCCCATGGTGTCTCTGGGGAGTGCCTGGACACACAGGGGGCTCGGTATCAGCCTGTCCATGGGGCTCTGCATGCAGATGCATGCCTCGGGCACGCACGTGTGAACTGGTGTGTTTGCTTCTCCTCATAGTTCTTGTACCCTGGCACCTTTCACAGGGAAGGCTAAGGTGCGGTTTATTGCCCAGGGAAGCGGAGGGCTGATTCAGAGCAAGGCGTCATGGAGGGATGAAGCAGGACGTGATGCAGAGAAGCTGCTGCCCACAGCAGTAGACCAAAACGGGGGACTCAAGGAAGAGAGAACGAGAACCAGAAAGGCAGCTCCGTCCTTTCGCTCAGAGGGCTTGGAGGGGAAGAAACTCCAGTGGGGTTTGAGGGTAGATCTCCCTGTGAGGGGCTGAGTGGGGCTTGACTCTCAGATTGCAGCTGTGGGAAATTTAGTGAACCCCCTTAGCAAAGTGGCAATTCAGGATGGTGCCAACGCAACACGGCGCCGCCCAGGAGGTAGTTTGATATGGCTGAGGAAGTGGGTCTGGGAAGTGGCTTCACGGAACTCTGCCTCTTCTGGTGTGAGTGGGGAGAATGCAGCTGGGTGGTCCTAGGTCCCAGGGGCTATAGAAGCAAGATCTGCACCAGCAGCCATGTGTGGGGACCACACACTTCAGTAGCACCCCTCATCCCCTACCCCAAGCAAGTCCCAGGGACCAGGCTGGACCCGCTCTGTCCCCATCAGGGGTGCTGAAGAATGCAGGGGGCTCGCTCTTCCCTCAACCACATGGGCATGTGAATATCTCCCTGCCCCAGGAAATTCTCTAGGAGAAGAAAGAGGGGTGAGAAAACCCTGGAAAACAGCGTTTTACTCAAAGGAGCCTGAGTTAAACATACAAAAATGGAGATATCTCTAATGGACAAGTTAAAGGTTTCTTTTTGTTTTTTTTCTTTTTCTTTTTTGCCTGTTAACAGTAGTAATGGTCTCATCAGATCAAGATAAGAACAGTACAAAAAAATTAAAGATGCTAGTTTTATCCATCTGAGCTGTAGGATGTGACTTCCAACCCCAGCACACACATGGCTGCACAAGTTTGCCTGGGCAGCTGTGTACTCTTGATTCCTCTAGTCAGATTTTTCTTTGAGACTCACTGTGTGTTTTGCTTTAGCCAGGAGTTGAGAATCACAAAATCATCAAATCTGTATTAATTATCTATTGCTGCATAATAAATTACTCCAAAAACTTAGCAGCTGAAAACAGCAATACACATGTATTATCTCACACTCTTTCTGTGGGCCAGCAATTTGAGAACAGCTCCACAGGGGTTTTCTAGCTCACTGTCTCCCATGAGGTTGCAGTCAAGACATCAGCCAGGGCTGTGGTCATCTGAAGGCTCGACTGGGGCTGGCGGCTCTAAGTCCAAGACACGCCTGCCAAGTTGGGGCTGGCTGTTGGCAGGAGGCCTCCGTTCCTGGCCTCATGGGTCTCTCTATAGGGCTGCTTGAGTGTCCTCCTGACATGGTGGTGGCTTCCTCCAGAGTAAGTCATCTGAAAGACCAATGTCTTTTATGATGACCTAGCCTTGGAAGTCATGCTTTCCCGTGTGGTCCCTGCCCTCAAAAAGGTTATGGTATTACAGGGTGGATGAAACATCCCTACCACAAAACATGATGTCTGAGGTCCAAGTGACATAATATGGGCTTTCTGAGGACAGAGGGAGCAGTCCAGCCAGGCAGCAGGAAGTCTTCCTGGGATCAGTCAGAAGAACCCCTACCCCCTTGTCCTGCTTCAAGTAGCTCCTCCCTGCAGAAGGAGGTCTGGTACCTGTGGACGGGTCAGATGCCTTTGGGGACCTGGCCAACTGAGGGGGCTAGTTCCTGCCCAATGGACAACCAGGAGTGTGGGGAGTGGGGCAATCTGAGACTGGAGAGAGGCTGCCAGGGAGCTCCTCCCAGGGGGAGGAAGGGTAGGGCCCCCTAGGGACTTAGAAGTGAGGCAAGGAAGGGGATGGCCAAGTGAGAGACGGGGTTCAGAGAGAGAGGGAGAGCAGGAATCCCAGGGCTAGGCCACATGTTCCTCTGCTTGGTCACTGTGCCCTTTTCCTGGCGGTCATCCCTGGCCACAGATTTATTCATTCATTCATTCCTGCACACCTGCCTGCTACAGGTCAGGTCCCTGTCCTGGGTGAGCTTGCAGTTTAGGGGTCCCGCATGCTTGAGGAGCACACCTTCCTGGGAGAGGGTCGGAGGACGGTCAGGAAAGGCTTCTCCCAGGAGATGAAGTCTGAGCTGCTCCTTGAAGGGGAGGAGGAATAAGCCAAGCAAGGGAGGGTGTTCTGGGCTGGGAAACCAGTGAACACACAGGCCCAGGTGTGGCAGAGCACGAGGCATCCCTGGCACGGCTGTAGCGGGGACGGCTGGGAGAGTGTTGAGAGGTGAAGCTGGAGGGTCCAGAAGAGGGTGGGGTGGTTTGGATTCCCTCTAGAAGACAATAGGGAGATTATGCAGGAACTTAAGCAGAGGCATGAAGGCATCAGTTTGGCAATTCAGAAAGATTGTCCAGGCAGTAGAGAGGATGATCCGGAGAGGGGGGAGTCCAGGAGGAGAGAGTAGTAACCCAGGCTATGCCTGTGGGAGGAGAAGCAGGGACAGAAAGGAGAGAACAAGTCCCAGAGGTCTTCAGAAGGAGGAGCAGTCGCCAGTTTTGCTTACAGACAGAGCGACAAGCCGGCCCACACACTGAGCCCATCTCAGCTCATCTCAGATGAAATGCCCACTTCAGGTCTGGCACTGAGCCCAACCCTCTGGTTTGGAGGATCTCTTGGTCCACACTGACCCAGCCAACCCCTACCCCAACCTGCTGCCCTCCTCGCAAAGGGACGCTCAGTCTGGTAAGAACCAGCCCTTACCTGGAAGGTGGGGAGGACCTGATGTAGGCCTGTGAGTTGGGAAGTGGTGGTGCAGACCTGACAGGGGTAGGGAGGCCACTCGGGGGCTGTCGCCATCGGGCAACCTGAGGAAAGGAGGTGCTGGGCTGGGGGCAGTGAGCTGGGAGAGGTCCAGCCAAAGACGAGAGACCTGGGCAGGGTTCCACGCCCCTCTGGTAGGCTTGAGTGTAGGGACCTGAAAAGTGGACAGAAAGAGAGAATCTGGCTGTCTAGAACACTGGCTGCCCAGTGTGGGTGACGGGAGATGACCCCATACTGAAGTCTATGTCCTATAAACCAGAACAGAGGCTATGATCCCAGAGATCAGAGTTACCCCATTCTCAAACCCCTCAAAGGAGCAAGCTGTGCTGCTCCCTCCCCACAGCAGGTGGCACCATCGTGCTGGGATTGGCGTTGAGGCGCCTGAGTGAGCCGCCTGGAAACCCTGCCTGGGAGTAGGAGAGGAGCTGTTCCGGGGGCACCCCAGTCCTGCCTCCCAGAAGGCCTGCTTCTCACCTGTGCCTTCCTGCTCCATTCACTCCTCCCCACTGGCTGGCCTCGTCCCCAGCTCTTCCTGCCTCTCCCCTCTGTCCCTGCTGGGCTGGCTGTCCTCCTCCACCCCTCCATTCCTGCTTTCAGCAGCGGTCCGGGGCAAGGGTCTGGGGAGCTGGTTCACTCTGTGGCATCATCACAGCAGAAGGAACTCCAGGCCCAGTCCAGGGGGCGTGCGTTTAGCAATGGGAATGTCCCCGTGGGGGTCTTCCCTGAGCAGCTCCCAGGGGCTTGCCCACATCTTATGCTCTCGGGAGGGGCTCAATGTCCCCAGCTAGGGGAGGGGGTCACCAGGAGGGTGCCAGGAGCAATTGCTAGTGGCAGGAGGGGCAGGGAGGAGATCACGTCTGCCTTGTGTGATGATGACGAAATAAATTACAACAGCTTCAGTACAGTGAGACACCGCTCGCTGGTGAACTTGCCTTGTATCTCCTCATCTTAGGCCTTCGGTCAAGGAGGAAAAGCTGAGGAGCCCCTTCTCTCCCCACTTCTTCCTTTCCTGTCCTTGGGGCAGGCAGCGCCCTCTCACAAAGGGTGGGTGTCTCCTCCCCCACATCAGGGGGACAGACCCTTGCCAGCTGGCGCCGGGGATGGCAGAGCCTGCCTAGGTGGTGCATAGAGTTGGGGTGAACCCAGGAGGACAGTGGGATGTGGCAGCAAGGATGCCCACGGCAGAAGGACCCTCTGAAGGAGCAGAGGAGGGAAAAAGGAGTCCTCCAGGGAAACCTCCAAAGGGACCCCAGAGTCCCCAGGGTGGGGTCTTAGGGGCACAAGAGCCTCCAGGGAGAAGAGCAGGGTGAACAGGTGTGTGTGTTGGCTGGCCCCCAGAAGCCATCTGCACCCCTGGGACCCACAGCCGCCCAGCCTGCACTCCCCCGATCCTGGATTCCTTAAGGATAGCTGCTATGGTGTTTAGACTCTAAGTTGGTGTGGTTGGTTTGGTAAGAGTGAGAACACCGTGAGACAACAGAGCGGCAGACTTTCAAGACGGACGCTCTGGTAGCAAGAGGTGCCCCCTCCCCTGCACACCGCCACCTTGCACACCGCCAGTCCCCAAGCTGTCACTCATTTCCTTTCCTCAACTGGGGGAGAGTGGGGGTGCTGTGGGTCCCTATATCTGGTTCTGTTTCAGCCTTAAAAAAAAAATTGTCACCCTCGGTCTTCCTAAGGGTGGGGTGCCCTGTCTCTAATCACTTCTGGTTCACCTTGAACTTTTAGGGGGTCAGTGTAGCAGAGGCAGCACAAGTCTGTGTGTTACATGTGAACTCTTCTTTCAAAGTGCACCTGGGCAGGGACAGGTGGGTTAGTGCTGAGCAGGCTGGGAGGGAGGGAGTGTGAACAGAGGGGAGAAATGAGAGGATATCCGAGAAAGGAGGGTAAGAAGAGCCAGGCAAGAAGAGGAAGTCCCTGGCAGCTGCTCTGTCTCTGCTCAGGAAAGGATGCCCATGGCTCCCAGCAGTGAGCGTGGGACCCCACAGGGAGGAAGGGGCCAGGAGGCGGTGCGGGCTGCGCTTAAGGCTGGATCAGGTGGGCAGCCAGAAAGGTCAGCCAGAAACGTCCTCAGCTGCTCCCAAAATGGCTGAGCTGGGAGTAGGGGAGGCAGGGGATGTGATAAAGAGTTCTCAGACATCTAGGGCAGCCAGCTGGAGGGAGGTCTGGGCTGGCAAGGCCGATTTGGGAACTCTGCCATGTATCTGGAATTTTCTGACTGATGTAGAAGTTGTCTCCTGAGTTGTTGTTCTGCAAGAAAGTAACTTCTTGCTTGATTTGTGGCTGAGGGTGGCATTTGCTGATAAACCTAACAACGTTCCTTATTGCCCATGGTGGGGGGGAGGAGGGAAGTCATGGCTCCCAGCCTCCAAGGAGCTTACGGTGCAGCTGGGGAGGCAGCACAAGGGCAGGATGAGATAAAAAGTGACAGGAGTGTCAGCGTCGGAGGAACCAGGAGGATGCGATCAGGATGGACTCAAGGAGGATTTCTCGGAGGAGGAAGGAGATTCAGATGGAGAGGGTAGACGGGTTTCAAGATTTTAAAAGCTCAAGCAAAGACATCAAGAAGGAGTGAAAGTTTTAGGGGGATGGGGAAAGATGGGGGGACACTAAGGAAGGGCCTAGCACACAGAAGACACTCAACACATTTGCTAAGGAAGGAAGGAAGGGTAGGTGGGGGATGGGGAGGAAGCAGGAGGGAGCTGAGAACTGCTCTCAGAGGCAGGTCACCCACCCTGCATTAGCCCATGTCAAACAGCTGCAGAAGAATATGCTCACAAACATGAAGCTGAGGCTTAGAAACAGGCATGTGGCCAAACCCCACTCATCGGCCTCCTCCAGGGCCTATCTCCCCGAAAATTCCTCGCTGAGCAGCAGCCACTCCAGCGCCCTGCTGGAGGTGGGGTTGTTTGCCACCCTGGGGTGACTGGCCGGCCAGTAACCCCCCACCAAGATGGCAGCTTAAGGAGACAGCAGAGCTTTTGTCTGGTCCTGACCCTGCTGGGAGGCCCAGCCGGCCTGAGTTTGCTCAGTGTTAATTATTGACCAGGTGCCCAGGGACAGGCCCCTCCAGCTAGCTTCATGGAGGGCACTCAAGCTGTGGCCTGAGCCTCCCACAGCATCAGGTGGGGCCCACCTGGGGCCAGGGGAGGGGAGGACCCTGGCCTTGGGTGAGGAGCAAGGAAGCTTGAATGCCTCCCCCACTGCTCCCTGAGTCCAGTATCAAGTGAGGTACAGAAAGTGCTCAGCCCGGAGTGACTGAAAATTTGGTGTGGAACTTCCTCATTCGGGTCCCCCAGAAGGACAGGGAGGGGTGGGAGAAAGACCGTTACCCTAAAAAGGGAGGAGATGGAGGATGGAAAGAAGACCCTGAGATGAAGGTGTGAGGTTCTCTGAGGAGAACATAGCTGGACTTAGACTCTGTGCCCGCCCGCCGACAAGCAGCATGAGGCACAGACCCCCTCAGGTCCTCTGATAGAAATCAACAGCCCGAGAGGGTGTGTGTGTGTTGGGGGTGGGGGGGGGGGGCGTTGATTCATTCTGGGCCAGAGGGAAGAGGGATACAGACCCCTACCCCTGGCCCAACCACTTCTGGTTTCTGGTTCCAGGTGAGTCTGGCACTGTCCATCCCAAAGCCACATCAGGGAGGCCTCAGCCAGGAGCAAGGAGGAAGGTACATGAAGTGATGAGCATATCAAGAGGCTGTAGGGGAGGAAAGGAGAGAGATGCTGTTCGTGGGAGCACCAGCTCCCAGTGCTTCTCATACGCAGAAGTGATCTCAGTTGATCATCCTCAACAGCCCTGGGAGCTGGGTGCTATTAGTTCACCCATCGGACACGTGAGGAGACTGAGGCTCACGTCAGTCACCTATCCAAGTCCCAGAATTGGGAAACAGCAGAGCAGAGGCAGTCTGACTCCAGGCCTGCACAGCTCTCTGATCTGCAAGGTCAGGGCCGAGGGGAGGATTAGGAAAGGGAAGGGCCCCCAGGCTGCGGCAGAGAGCAAAGAACAGTCCTGGGGGGCCTGGGCCCTGGCTCAGGGATGCCTCTGAGGTGGAGGCAGCTGGGAATCCAGCCTAGATACTGAAGACTGACCACCCAGTATTCTCCACGGGGAAGGACACCGTGTGGGCTGGCCCCTGGGTCTCTAGCAAGTGTGTCCTAGGCCCTGACGGGGAACGGTGGCGGGCCTCACTCACTTCCTCAACGCCCACCTCCCCTTCCCCTTTGGCTTCACCTGTGAGAAGTCAATATTGATGTTTTATGACCCAGGATAAACACACATTTTTTTTCCTCCCATGGAGGGGTTATCTGGTCTGGAGGGTTAATCAGTGACCGTGTGGGGGTGGAGGAAGCCTTCAAGAAGAAAGCAGCTATTCACTCCAGACCCCTCAGCCCAGCCCCTCCCTTGGCCCCACACCGCCTCCACCCCAGTGGGAACTGAGCTAGCCCTGCCAGTGGGTGGGGACAGGGCATTCGAGAATCGAGGCTGCAGGGTCTGTGGGTGTGTTTGGAGGACTGTTAGGTAGGCTGTATCCAGGGAGAGCATCCTTGAAGCAGTTGGCCCCAAGCATGGTGATTTTCACCGCAACGACCGTTTCCATCAGTTGGTGGGACAGGCAGGGCCTGCATGGGCCGCTGTGGGCCCAGCCAGGTTAGGCGTCAGGGGTACGGAGCAAACACTGGCCCTTGGGAGCTGTACACAGAGGAAATAAGACTCATCTCACAGAGATGACCCAAGAGGATCAGGCCTTGGAGCCCAACATGTGAGCCAGCCCTGCTTCACCTGCTGTGTGGCCTTGCACAGTGACTTCACACCTCTTGGCCTTGGTGCCTCACCTCCCCTCCTAAGGGAGTTTTCAAGGATCGAATGAGATCTTGTATTTATAGTGAGGAGAAAATAAAGTGACTATTTAAAATTCAAATGGATTGTAGCTTCCTCTGCCTTCTACCTCTGCGGTTGATGGCCTCTTTGCCTAGTTAGGCCTTCAGGGTTTAGAAAACTGAGCGCTCCTGAGCCTAGCCTGGAGAGGTTAGGCTGAGATGAAGCAAGAACTGAACTGTGATGCATAATATAGAAAGAGGAATTGTGATGCTGTGAGGGCAGCTCAGGAGAACGCTCAAGGGCCCAGGAATGGACGAGAATAGAGAGACATCAGGTGTCTGGAGAGGAGGCTTGAACAACAGGTGTGGGGTCAGAGTAGGGACCAACAGAGGAACACCCTGAGGAGAAATTCCCTGTGGTGAGAAATGACCAGCACGTTTTGAGGAAGTGATATGTGACCCTGAATTTGAAGCAGTTTTCTACCATGTGCTATAATCACCCTCCATTACTCCTGAATTTGGTTAAACATCAGCCACCATGTACACCTTCGGTTCTTGGTACTTTGGGAGTGATGAAGGAGGAGAATGGCATCAGCTTAGAAAGAGGCAGTTCTGAGAGGCGACAACAGGCACAGGGCTGAGGGCCGCGACGAGGAGCAACGGTACCTCAGAGAGCCACACTGAGTTGGGAGAAAAAATTGCCCACCGCAGAGAGCCCTCAGGAATATTGGGCATGGAGGTGATTCCACAAGGCTGGAGAACTTAAAGACGAGCAGGCTAGGGACACTTGAGTCACATGGGGGAAGGTGCCTTTTAAACATGAATCACACTACAAATGGCCACGATGATGGGATTGCACTATGGTCCGAGAAAACTGAAGTTGACCATGTGTAATCACCGACCCTGTGCTGGGCACTGGGCTGGGCCTAAGGATGGTGAAGACGGTGAGATGAGGTCCTTGCCCCTCAAAGAGTTCTCTCAGAGGGAGACAGGCTATCGCAGAGACGACTAATTGTCTCCCTGCCTTGCTTCCTCCCTTCTCTCTCAGTGTGATAAAAGCCCTGAGTTTTCAGCTGGGCACACAGCAGCCTAGAATAAAGACTGCATATCATGGCTTCCCTTGCAACTCGGTGTATGACCACAGGGCAGTGAACAGGAGTGGTATGTACGACTTCTAGATTGCACATTCCCCTGCCCTTTCCCCCTTCCTGTTCAGTGGAATGAAAACTTGGGCGTGAACCATGTTGGACCATGTGGATGGGGACACCCTCCTAGGATGGTGAAGCAAGAAGACAAAAGAAGCCTAGAGTCCTGATGACTCCATAGGGCAGAACCATTACACCAGCCTCGACTCTCTCATGAGAGAAAAATAAACTTCCATCTTGTTTAAGCTGCTGTTTTCTTTGGCCTCCCAGTTATAGCTGCCAAAATCTATTCCATAATTAATCTAGACTACCTGGAAGTAGAGTACTGTCATAAAAAATACTCACATATGTGGCATTGGCTTCATGGTCAGGCGGAGCAAACAGAGATATGCAGACTGGAAAGCTGGTGACCCTTGTGATGCTCTGGCAGAAGATTTTGTAAAAACTGTCTTCTGAGATTGATACCTTGACAGGAATATCACATGCTCTCTGAGCCTGTAACTCTAGGAGAACTTGAGGATTGGTGAGTACTGATTGCTCCTTGCTGCTTTCAGCAGATTCCTAGAAAAGGGAGATGAACTCAGGTTAGACCTAGCCAGTTTGCAAGTAGAGAGGGAAAGGAATACAGTTCTACTAAGGGGTCACCTCTCCCTGCTGCCTGCAATCTAAGTTGACTGAGAGTCTGGAAATTGGGAGCCTGGAAGAGTGGTAAAAGCCAGCTGTCTCTGTGCCCCAAATGGAAGCAGTGACCTAAATTGGCTCTGAAAAGGCAGCCTTAGTGGGAGTTAAGACCATGGCCCTGAGCCTTTCTCAAGCTTTCCCAGTTAAGAATTCTCTGCCAGACAATGGGAGGGAGCCCAGCAGCCAAAATCAGATTAAGGGTGTTCCCTTTCCACCCAAGCCCATTGTCTCAGATGGCCTGAAGATAACAGCCATTAAGCTGAGAGGGGTCTGGGCAGAACACAGAAGCCAGTAAAAATACAGCCAGAGTTTTCAGCCTGACAAACTCTGTCAGGACAAGACCTTTGGCTGAAGTTACCTGCACATGGAACTGACTGGAAACAAATAGTCCAGAAGCCTGAGAGGCATATTTGTCAGTGCCCACTTTGGATGCGGTTATGGAGGATAATGACCTAGTAAGAGCCTTTGGAAGACAAAGTCAGGGGCCTAGGAGGACAGTGGACAAGGGAGTTACTTATAGAAAACAGAAGAGCAAGGAGCCTTTGGAATTTCTAACTAGCGTGATTTGGTAACTGCTATGGACTAGGGCCATCTGTGTAGTTCCCATTGTTTTACTTTTTGAATAAGGGTTGGTTTTAAAATGTGGTATGTGGTTCTTGTTCCATCATTGTGTGTTGGAGGAGGGTGGAGGGCAGATAACTTGCCTTTTAGTGTGTCGGTCTCCACGACCAGGCAACCACATCCAGACCTGATTGGGGTGTTGGGTGCAGGATGGCTTGGTACCTGAGGTTGTCTGCCTTAGAAGATAGCATTTGTGTTTTTGTGTGATCACAGATAGTAGGGTGGCTAAAGGGGTGGACTGTGTCAAAGACTGCTAACTTACCCCAAGATGCATTTTTCCCTTGGCTCTCGTAATAATTAACACCTAACAGTGAAGCACAGGGACACCCAGGATGAACCTGCATTTCCCTGACTCCTTTGAAGTTACATGTGGCTGTAACTAAGTTCTGGCCAATAGGACGTGAATAAAGTCATGGTACATGTTCTAGATCATGTCAATAAAAGGCAGGAGACGCTCTTTCCTTCCTTTTTCCCCATCCTGATGGCTGGAAAGTAGACACATTGGAAAGCTGTGTTGGTCCATGCATATGCATGTAAAACTCTGAAGATGGTGGAGCAAAAAGACAGAAGGAGCCTGGATCCCAACATTGCAGAGCTGAACCAGCATGCCGGTTAAGATATTTAAATGAGACAAATAAACTTGCTCAAACCACTGGTATTTTGGTTTGATCTGCTTGTTTCTGTTATAGCAGTGGAGCCTCTAACTTAACTAATATAGACGCACCTCAATTACTGCAATACAATGGGACAAGTACTCTAGTAGACGTAGGTGTAAGGTGCTGTGCGGGTGAAGTGAAAAGGGGAGTTAATTCTGTTTGGGGGAAATCAGGGAAGACTGCCAAGGGGGGTGATATTTGAAATGAGTCTTGAAGGATGACAGATTTTTCCAGATGCACAAGGTAGGTGAAAGGCAAGGACATACCTGACAGTTGGACAATATGAGCAAAGACTCTAAGTGGTGAAAACACCTGACAAATGGTGCAGATGCATAAAGGGAGGGGCAGTCCTGGGAGATGGGACTGGTGACGTAGATGGGACCAGTTGTGAAGGGTCTTGAACATCACGCTATGGAGTTTAGATTTTCCTTTTGGAACCACTGAGGGGTTTAGCAGAGAAGTAACATGATCTAATTTTTGGTTTTCTAAAACAAGATATGTCTGGGAACAGTGTTTAGATGGATTTGAGAAGAGAAAGCCTGGGGGGACAAGGGAAGGAGCTATGTAAATATAATGTAAGTCAATTCTGATTTTCCCACAGAACAATATTATAATAAAGGATTATGTTCCTGGCCACGGGCCTGATATATAGATTTTTGTAGAACTGACCACAAAACCAAACTCAGGTATCTGTAATGGTGTACTCATAATCTGCACATTACAAAGTTTCTAAATAGTATATGAATAATTAAATAGAGCCATACAGTAACTAACCACAAAAATATGTATGTATAATATAATACAATGAACTTATTTTCCTATTTCTGCTCTTCAAGAAATTTATTGTGTTACAAAAGAAATCTCTGTTTATTTTTAATAGTCTCATTGAGCTATAATAAACTGCACATATTTAAAGTATATAATATGATAAGTTTTGACATATTTATACACCCTTGAAACCATCACCACAATCAATAAAATGGACATTTCCATCATCCTTAAAGTTTCCTTGTGTGTAATTCCTCCTTCTCACCCCTTCCCTATCCCCCCATCCCCAGGAAATCACCAATCTGCTTTCTGTTTCTAGAAAATTGAATTTTCTAGAATTTTGTACAAATGGAATCAAATAATATGTACTCTTTTTTTGTCTGACTTCTTTCTCCCAGCATAATTAGTTTTGAGACTCGTCCATGTTGCAGCATAGCTAAGTCCTTTTGAATGCTGAGTAATATTCCATTGTCTGGATAGACCACAGTGTGTATCCATTCACCCCTGGATGGATGTTTGGATTGTTTCCAGGATTTGGCCGTTACAAATAAAGTTGCTATGTGCATTCATGAATAAGTCTTTGTATGGACATATGCTTTCATTTCTCTGGGTAAATAACTAAGAGTGGAATGGCTGGATCACACGATAGGTGTATGTTTAACTTTCTAAGAAACTGCCAAGAAGTTTCCCAAAGCAGTTAGTGGTTGTACCATTTTGCATTCTCATCAGTTGCGTATACAAGTTCCAGTTCCTCCACATCCTTGTCAAAACTTGGTATCGTCAGTCTCTTCATTTTAGCCATTCTAATCAGTGTTTCATGGTATCTCAAATCTTTTATGCATATTTACTAGATTGTTTTCTTATTATTAAGTTTTGGAAGTTCATTATATATTCTGGATACAAGTCCTTTATCAGATATATGATTCGCAAATATTTTCTCCAAGTCTGCAGCTATGCTTTTCATTCTCTTAACAGTGTCAGTTAAGAGCAGACATTTTTAATTTGAGTGAATAATTTGGATGATTTTAATTTGGATAATTTATCAGTTTGTTCTTTTATGCATCATGCTTTTGGTACCGAGAAATTTTTGCCTAGACCATGGTCACAAAGGTTTTCTTCTAGATGTTTTACAGTTTTAAGTTTGACATTTAGGTCTATAGACCATTTTGAGTTATATTTTGTATATGGTGCAAAGTATAGACAGAAGATTCCTTTTTTGCTTATGGATATGTAATTGTTCCAGCACCATTTGTTGGAAAGATTATCCCTCTTGCACTGCAAGTCCTCTGTGTGTTTGTTGAAAGTCACTTGTCCATAGAAGCATAGGATAATACTTATAGGTCAATTATACCTCAATAAAGCTATTAAAAAATAAGTATAGGGTCTGTTGTTTCTGGTCTCTCGATCCTGTCCCATCGATCTATTTGTCTGTCTGTAAGCCAGTGTCACACTGTCGTGGTTGACTGGAGCTTTATAATAAGTTTTGAAACCAGGCAGCGTTTGTTTTCCAACTTTGTTCTTCAAAAGGAATGTTGGCTGTTCTAGGTCCTTGGCACTTCCAGACGAACTTTAGAATCAGTTTTTCAAGACTCTGCTTATTTTTATATACAGAAAACACGAAGAAGAAAGTAAAAATCACAACAATCTTGCTACGTAGAGATTATCCCTGATAATCTTTTGGGTGTATACTTCTAGACTTTTTCTGTGCTTTAAAATATTTGCTTTATTAAATGCTTTATAGTGGTACATGCTAAGCACTGTTTATTTATTTGACATCAGGTTTATTGAAGTATAATTTGCATACAGTAAAATTCACTTTTCAAGTGTACAGTGTGACAAGCATTGACAAATACACACAGGAATATACACACCATCACAATCAGGAACACTTTCATCACCCCAAAAAGTTCCCTTGTGTCCTTTTGCAGTCATTCCTGTCTTCCAACTGCCAGGAGTCACTGATCTGATTTCTGTCCCTATACTTGTGCCTTTTTTTCCAGAATGTCATGTAATTTGAATTACAGTATGTAATCTTTTGTGTCCGGCTTCTTTCACTTAGCATGTTGCTTTTGAGTTTCATCCATGTTGTATATATGAGCAATTTGTTTCTTTTTATTGCTAAGTAGCTTTCCTCTATATGGACATACCGTGATGTGTTTATCCATTCACCAGTTGATGGACATTTAGGTTGTTTCCAGTTTCGGGCAATTGTGAATAAAGCTGCTATAAACATTTGCATACAGGTATTTGTGTGCACATGTATTTTCATTTCTCAGGTAAATACATAGAAGTAGGATGGCTGAATCATTTGCTAAGTGAATATTTAACTTTATAAGAAACTGCCAAACTGTTTTCCTAGGTGACTGTACCATTTTGTATTCCCACAGGCAACATCTGAAAGTTCCAGTTACTTTGCATCTGCCTTAGCAATTGGAATTGTCAGTTTTCAAAACTGTAGCCATTCTAGTTGGTGCGGCATGGTGTCTCCCTGGGTCTTCATTCGCATTTCCCTAATAACTAATGAGGTTGAGCATCTCTCTCTCTTTTTTTTTTTTTTTTGAGGAAGATTAGCCCTGAGCTAACTACTGCCAATCCTCCTCTTTTTGCTGAGGAAGACTGGCCCTGAGCTAACATCCATGCCCAACTTCCTCTACTTTATATGTGGGATGCCTACCACAGCATGGCTTTTGCCAAGTGGTGCCATGTACGCACCCGGGATCCGAACTGACGAACCCTGGGCCTCGGAGAGGCGGAACCTGCGAACTTAACTGCTGCGCCACCGGGCCAGCCCCAAGGTTGAGCATCTCTTATGTGTTCATTTTATATCCATATATCTTCTTTGATGAAGTGCCTGTTCAAATTGTTTTGCCTATTTTTAAATTGGATTGATTAAATCTTCTTGCTCTCGAGTTGTAAGAGTTCTCTATATACTCTGCCAGGTACTGTTTTAAGTGCTTTCCAAGTACTGAGTAATTTAATCTTTGAACACCCATATGATGTAGGTACTATTATTTTCCTTCTTTTACAGTGGAGGAAACTGCAGCACAAGGTTAAATAACTAGCCCCAGTTCCCTCAGCTAGAAACTGGCCAGCCAGGACGGATCCCAGACAACCCGACTCTAGAGTGGCCTGTGCTGTGATGTTGCGCTGCCTCTCTAGGTGCCTATCTTTCTCCCGCCTTAATCTTGCAGTAGTTCATAAGGCGCAGGAGCACTCACACTGGCATGGTAGCATCTGGAAGTCCTCCTTTGGGGAGATTTTCACGGCCACTTTTGAAGAGACTTCGGGGCAGTCTTTGAGCCCCCATATGATGGCCCTTGGAGAAGTGGAACAGGGCTACTCGTTCCCATCAGGATGGCAAGGTCCAAGGGTGGGACTCATGTCCTCAAATACGGGTAGATGATGTCATGTGGTTGTCAGTGCCAAATAGAATGAATTTTATGGGTCACGAGTAAAGCCCAATAAGCAGAAATTTCTCTAGGGGGGAATCCCTGTGAGTTAGAGAGAGTCTCTCTATTATCAAGTAAGAACACATGGTCAAGGGCCATGTGGTGTAGTGGTTAAGAGTGAGGAGTCTGGAGCAAGACTGTCTTGGTTCAAATACCAGCTCTGATGCTTACAAGCTCTATGACTTTGGACATTCTCCATCCCTCGGTGGTCTCACAGGGAAACAGCGATAACAATAGCATTACCTCACTCAGGTTGTTAGTAAGCTGAAATAAAATGACACACGCAAAGCATTTAGGACAGAGCCTAGAAGATGGTAAATGCTCAATAAATATTGGCTAATTTATGTCATAATAATTATTATTATTATTATTAAGTCTTGGGCGACAGCAGCCTTAGAAAATTTTCCTGTTTTCTCACAGAGCTGGTGTGGAGGGTGACTCCAGGCTGCTGCTAATGTTACTGCTCCCCAATCTCACAAACTGCCCCTGGGATCCCCTCTGTGACCCCAACCCAGGGCCCAGCCCCACTGAAGCCCTTAGTCTGGAAACAACCCTGGGACAGACAGGCCATTTTGAAGTGGTAGCTCAGGAAGCTTCCAGCTGCAAGTGACAGAAATTCTAACTCAAGCTGGCTTAAAGAAGAAGGATATTTATTATCTCATATAACAGGGAGTCTGGAAGTAGGACAGACTCTAGCTGGGTTGATCCATGGGCTCAGGGAGGCTATCAAGGTTCTTTCTATTAAAATGCTCACTATTCTGTCTGATTGAATGCATTACATTTTAAATCTTTCTTTTTAAGGTATGCTTTTGTTCGTTTCTTTGTTTTTGGTGAGGAAGATTGGCCCTGAACTAACATCTGTTGCCAATCTGCCTCTTTTTGTTTTCATTCTCCCCAAAACCCTAGTACTCAGTTGTATATCCTAGTTGTAAGTCCTTCCAGTTCTTCTATGTGGGATGCTGCCACAGCATGGCTTGATGAGCAGTGTGTAGGTCTGTGCCCAGGATCCAAACCGGGGAACCCCAAGCTGCTGAAGCAGAGGGCAGGAACTTAACCACTCAGGCACTGGGCCAGCCCCTAAATCTTTTTTAATACTTTGTGATACCACAATTTGAATGTCTGACTCAATTCATTTTGAGTCTTGATATTTATAATGGCCATAGCTATAAAGAAATACCTCACCAAATGATAGGCAGGCATCATTTGCTGTGCCCATTAAATCACATTTATATCTCACTCCCATCCATCCATTGTGCAATTTAATTGACGTTTAGCTAGTAAATTTCCGCCTTTCCTAATTACAAACAGTTATTCTCGTAAAATAATTGGAAGGTTTTTGTGTTTTCATATTTTTAACAAACAGCTTCAAAATTCTCTTAAACTCTTTATTTAGAAAATTTTCCAAACTAATTTCTTTAGCTGTGTAGATAGAATTTTTAGTAGGTGACATATTTACATAGTTTTCAGTAATAACATCACCTCGTGATGGAAACATTTCCAAATAACCATTTTCGAAATGCTCTCTCTTTAGCATATCTTTTATTTGAAAAGCTGTTCCTCTTATTGTTAAAATGTCCCTTATAGCTTGATACCACGGACTATTTTTGTCTGAAGTATCTGCTGGGGTCACACACTACTAATAGCCACTTGTCATAGAAAAGGTCAGTCTAGAACCCACTCATCTTTCTGTAAAAGAAAAATGCTCAAATTGTCCTTAAATCTGATTCCCAGAAGACTTGTGAGCTCAGAAGAGTTCCCTGTTAAACCCCTCTCATTGACTAAGTCCGAAAATATTCTTCTGTTTAAGGCATCGTTTTTATAAAACCAGCCACGCTGGTGACACGCCAGAGCACTTAGTCATAAACGAAGCCATCCGCTAAAAGTCAGCCCAAGTGGGAAAGCGCCCCCAAAACACCCCAGCCAGAGGAGCGTGCCCTGTCCTCGGGATTCCTAGAGAACCTTCCCGGACTCCGGATGGTCTGCAACTAGGACTGAGGGAGGGCAAAGTGTCAATCCATTTATTAAATATTTGGTAAGTCTTAAATTTCCAGATTAAAAAAAAAAACCGACTTGATATTTTTATGCCTCACCCAAAGGATCATATTGCACATTTCGCTTTGGAGACCAAGATACAGGGAGGGAGCGCCCGTGGGATAAGCTGGGTGACGCCTGCCTGCGGGTTGGACCATGAAGGCAGGAGGGCCCCGTTTGGGGGAGTGAGAGCTTTTCCTTCGAAGCAGAAGGAAAGCCCAGCCTCCCAAACTCCTCAGCTCCTGGCACCATCTCCTAGAGAGGGCCGAGGAGCACCTCGTCTTCTGCCCCCTCCCTCTCTGGCCGCCCCTCAGAGGGGCCTTTGAGCCCTGGAGGATGGGGAGAGGGCCCCGGAGGCGGGAAGGGGCGCCAGGGCCAGCGCGCCGGGCGTTTTCTCCGGGAGGCTCCGGGACGCACCCGTCCCCAGCGGGGCCTCCACTGATAGCCGGGTGGAGGGGCTGGGGGCTGGACTGCGGGCAGCTGTCGTTAGGGAGCAAAGCCCCAGTGTGGGGCCTCAGCGCCCTCAACCTGGAGTCACCGCGGGAAGCAGGACCCGGCAAAGGGCCCCTCCCCGCTGCTCCCAGCTTTACAGAGCCTTGGCTTGTAAGATCCTTTGTAAATATTTGTTGGATTTAGTTGAATGGAATTGAAATCTCATTTCCTGATTCCAGCGAGGTTGAAAGTGCAGGCTGGGTGGGCTGGGCTCTGATTCGTGGGGGTTGGGGTGGGAGGGACGCAGGGCCAAATTGGGCAGCTCAGCCCTGGGGGAATGTCCTGAACCTGGAAGACTTCAGCCATTCCAGTCCTTTCACCTGCCACGGCTTGTCTGAGGGTCCTCAGCACCGACGGGGGGCGGGGGGGGGGGGGGGGGGGCCGGGGGGGGGGGTGCGGGGCGGCCCGGATACTGTCTAGAATGCAGGGAAGCAGCAGGAGGGAGAGGCTGGGAGGGACAGGGCGGGGCTTAGCCCAGAACCCCGGGGAGTGAGCGCAGAACAGGAGTTGCAATTGGACGGAGTCTTGGTTCCAGTCCTCCGGTGCTTGTCTCCTAGGGAAGCTTCATAGCCAGTTCTGCCCTCTTTGGCCAGGTGCTTGGGGAAGGCGCTGTATATTAGCAACGGAGAAGACCTCGGCTCATATGACCCCACGTGCTCGGAGGCATTACCTGTCCTTAGTGCACACGCACAGACCCACATGTGTATGTACTTGCAGACTTGCCCAGTCACCCCAGACACACATGTATTGCCACATGCAGACATGCTTGCCTGCATTCAGTCAGACCTACTGGCATGAACACATACATAGGCACCCCCAGAGACAGCCAACACCCCCCAGACACGTGTTATCCCTCAGGCGCAGAGTCAGCCCATAGGTCCTACTCCAAGGGACCCAAAACAGACAGGGTCCTCCAGGCTTCGTGCTTCTCCAAGGCTGGTGTCTACCACAGTCAGAGCCACATACAGCTGCTGGCATGACACAGACTCCCATTGTGCTGCCAGGCCCAGGGGGACAATGGGGGCCTATTTCCTCCCTCTTCTCACAGCACTGCCTGGCAGCCTGGGGCCTGGAGCTCAGCCGCCTGTTTCAGGGGGTTAGGGAAAATCCCCGAGGCCACGTTCTGCATGGCCAGCGGAGGAGCTCTTGGGGAACCCCAGTCTGATGGGGGAGATGTAATTCCTGCCCTCAGGGACCCCAAGGGACCTGGGGGCCTCCTCCACTCTTTGGGTACGGAGGGGAAAATCAAGGTTTGCACTTGTCCTGCCGAAGGTGGGCAGACACTTAGAATGTCTGGGAGGAGAGTTTTGATTCCTCATCAAATTAGGACAAGGCCACTCACTCTGTGAGTCTGAGTTTTGAGGGTGTGGAGGCTGTAGCCTGCTGGCCGCCTGACCCTCTCAAATGACCCCCCATGACCAGAGCCATTGTTGTCACCATACCCTCCATTTCTGTTTTGACAGCTTTACTTTTTCTGTCATGTAGCACCACCCCCTCCCTCACTCCTTGAGTCTTTCAGTCTCTCGGTGTTGATGGAGTGCTTACTAGGTACAGGGCACTACTCTGGGCACGGGGGTGCCAGGGTTCTCTCATTTTACCCTCTGTGACATATTTGCATGATTCTTATGTTCCAAGCAAACTGACTTCTCTTGCTTTCTTCCAAATACAATGCCTTTTCCTTTCTCTGTGCTTTTTGTTCACTCATGTATTAATAAATGCAGTAAGCACTTATTGAGCATAGGGTTACCAGATGAAAGAATGCAATATTTTTATTCATCATTGTTAGTATTCATTGTTTATCTGAAACTGAAATTTAACTGGGCCCTCTGAGTTTCTATTTGTTAAATTTGAGGACCCTAACTGAGCACCTGCAGTGAAGACAGACCCAGTGTCTGCCTCAGGGAGCTCCCGGCTAGTAGGGGAGACTGACAAGTAAACACATCCCTACCATGAGGAAGGGTGGGGCTTTTATAGGGGAATTTCAAGGCACCATGGGTGGTTGGGGAAGGGGAATACAACCTGGCCTTGGGAGGTCCAAGAAGGCTTCCTGAAGGAAGGGTACTTGAGTTAAGTCTTGTCTTAGTCAGTTCAGGTTGCTATAACAGAATGCCAAGACTGGGTGGCTTACAGACAACAGAAATTTGTTTCTTGCAGTTCTGGAGGTGGGCAGTCCACGGTCAAGGCACCAGCAGGTTTGGTGTCTGGTGAGAGCCCCTTCCTAGCTGATAGATGGCCATCTTCTTGCCATGTCCTCACATGGTGGAAGAGAGGAGGGAGCTCTGTGGCTCTCTTTTATAAGGGCACTAATCCCATTCAAGAGGGTTCCACCCTCATGACCTCATCACCCCAGAGGCCCCACCTCCTAATACCATCATTTTGGGGTTAGGATTTTCAACAGAAATTTTGGGGGGACACACGCATTCAGTCTGTAACAAGTCTTAAAGTTTAAGCGGGGAGAGCGCCACAGTGAGAGTTGGAATGGGAGAGACAAGGCACAATTCCGTGCGTTGGCACAAGGAGCTGTCTACTGGGTGAGGTCAACTGGGACAGGACTGGAAGTGTTTGGAGGAGCCTCAGTCAAGGCTAGCATTCAAGATTGGGCAGACAGAGATAAAGGAAACTTGAGCTGTGGGTGTAGCCTCTGCTTTCTAGAAAAGGCTGACGCAAAGGAGGACCCATACTTACAGATTGAGTGCTTGGTGCTCAAAAGGGGAAAAGACAGCTGTCCCCTTGACCTTGTGCTGGGGACCACCTTGACATCCTCCCTTCCACTAGGTGGTCCCCCAGCTGGGACCTAGGTAGCCAGCCTGTGACTGAATGAGAGGGAGGGGGCTGTGGTCAGGCACAGACCCAAGTGTACATGTGTGAGCACATATGGCTGGGAGATGTGCTGGGTGCCTGTGTGTGAGACATTTGTTATCGCCTCATTGGTTTGGGTTTGCAAAACTAGGGCAGCAAAGAATGTAATGGACATGGCATCAGCTTTAGAAACACCAATTTCAAATCCTGGCTCTATACTTACTAGCTGGGTCATCTCCACTGAGCTACTTAACTTCTCGGAGCCTCAGTTTCCCTCTTTGTAAAATGGGAAAAAAATTTCACGTAACCTAACCTTAAAACAAACAAGCCAACAAATTCATGCAGGGCTAAGAAGATTAAATGAGATGATGTATGTAAAATAACAGGCTGCATAAAGGTTTTTTTTTCTTCCCCTCCAAGCACCACACCTGCTATTCACACGGCAGTCACCACGTGAATGACAACACTGACAACATTTATATGATGTGAACGAACCAGTTAAGCTTTTCTAAAGTATTCATAATTAAGGGACAGAACATAGTGCTCTTTTTTTTATCCTATTGAGATTTCCCTGTAATCACAATCTTTCCTGAACTAAGAAGCGTAAAGACTTGTTACTCACCAATGATTAAGATTTAAAGAAATGCAAGTATCTGGGCACAGTCCAGTATTTCCCTCATTAAGTCTCTACTGATAATAAGTGACTGCAGAGCTGTCTTCCTTATTCTGATTTAAGAATTTCCCTGGGAACTGTTCTCAGGACTCCCAGGAAGCAGTGAGCTATCTGTAGCTCTTCCTGTGCTGTCGTCATTAACTGCCCCACGAGGAGGACTTGGAACTGTGAATCTGTTCTGCCAATCCCAGGGAAAACCTTATTTCCCACTACATTCTCTTGCCTCTGCTTTGCACAGTGAAGAAGGACTGAATATTTGTGTCCTCCCTAAATTCATTTATCAAAGCCATAATCACCCAGTGTGGCTATATTTGGAAATGGGGCCTCTAAGGAAGTAATTAAGGTTAAATGAGATCATAAGGGTGGGGTCCTAATCCAGTAGGACTGACGTCCTTGTCAGAAGAGGAAGAGACAGAGAGATTTCTCTCGCTCTGCACCTGCACAGAGGAAAAGCCGTGTGAGGGCGTAGGGAGCAGGCAGCCGTCTACAAGACATGAAGAGAGCCCTCAGCAGGAACCAAATCAGCTGGCACCTTGGTCTTGAACTTCCAGCCTCAGAACTGTGAGAAATAAATGTCTGTTTAAGCCATCCAGTCTGTAGTGTTCTGTTAAGGCAGTCCAAGTGGACTGATAAGGCTCTCTCTTCCTCCCATGCCCTGTCTGCCTACAGCAGCTTTGTTTCAGACCTGCAGGGGTGCCTGACACACACACACCGAACACAAGTTCCCCCCATGGCCCCTTTCTAATCAGCAGGTTTCCCAAGCAACCGACTTTCCACCCCAGTCCGTTCCCTTTCCTCTTAATCAACATCCTCTCTTCCCTGAAGAGGCTTCTTCACTCGCTGCTTTAGGGGCAGCAGAGTCCACAAACTATCGTTTTCTAGGGACTTTTCCTCCTTAAAGTGCTCTTTGCTTCCAAATCTCTATTTTAAAGCACACCCAAACCGCACAGCAGAGGCTTTAAATGGTGATCCTAGTCACCATCTGCAGAACACTCCCTCTGTGTTCCGGTTGGGGAGGTGGTAGTGTGGTTACTGAATGACCGTCCCCCCGACCACCACAGGCTGGGCTCCTTTGAGCTGCCATTCCTTTGCTCAATCCTACACACCACCCCCACTTGGGTCCATCCTACCTTGACCACATCTTACCTCCCACGTCGGTCGGTCAGCCACAGAGGTGGTGGCCGCAGCTCACTTACCTTTGTGACACTGATTTACCAAGGGCCTGCTGTGTGCCAACGTGCTGGGCACCATGCTCAGTGCTTACCTTCTCTCTCTCCATCCTCAGTGTTAACCCCCTTGGGTAGTTTCTCTCATCATCCCCATTTTACAGACAATGAAACTGTGGCTCAAGGGACAAAGTTCTTTGCCAGAGGGGGGAGGAGCTGGGCTTCATACCTGGGTTCCTAGTGATAACATGTACAGCCCTCAGTGCCTCTCCTGACCAGCCGTCCCTGAGCCACTGCCCCCTTCCCTCCATCTGACCCACCATGTGCTCCCCTAGGTGCTAGTCTTTAGGACTTGTTATTTTCAGGCATATTCTACTAGAACGTCAGCTCCTGGAATCCCCAGCACCTACAAACAGCCTGTACATGGTAGGCTCTCAATTATCCCGGGTGAAGAAATGAACCATTTTTTCCTAACCAGACTTCGAGTCCTAGGCAGCCGAATGCACGTGCCTGCCCTCTGCCCCCACAACGGCACCCAGTCCAGGGCCGGGCATGCCAGGGGCCCTCCTCTCCCACTCACTGGACACTCCTGACTGTCCTTCCCTTGCCTCCAGCTGCTCATTATGAAACCTCCGCTGAGACCGACCCGCGCCCTTGACCCCCACCTCTGCTGCCGGAACTGACTCTTGCCTTGACTGCTAATATTCCTTTCCCTATTTTCTCTGAATCAACATTGGCTTTGCTAGCTCCCTTCCCTCCTCCTGATAAGGATGGGGTAACAGCATCTGTAGGAACTTGGGGTGTGCTTGCCTTGCCTTGTCAGAACAGCTGCTCCTATCTGGCTGGCGATGGGCTGGGAGCCAGACCCCAACAATGGAGGCCTTGTGAGCTGGCCCTGGGGGTGTGCTGGGAGCCCGCAATTTAGCACACACACAACCCTTCCTGGTGCCACCTTCTTATCTCTTGCCACTGAGCCCTTGCCAGTGCTGGGGCTGTAACCCAACCCCTGTAATTGCATGTCCTGATAGAGCATTCCTGGGCTCGGGCCACTGTTAAACATCGACTTAGGGTGTTGGGGGCAGTCATCACAGACTGTGGGTGCTCCCGATTGGGGGATCCTCCAGCTGAGTGTTCCCCACTCTCCTCCCCGTGGTCTTGGGCTACCTGAGAAAACCACAGCACAAGGCAGGCAGACTTGGTTTCCCATCTCCGAGTCAGGAGGCTAGGGGAGCCCACAGCTCGTTCAAAAAGAGTGGTTTCTCTTCCCCTTCTCCCTGAGCCTCCTTCCTGCTCTGGCCTCCTCTTCTCTGGATTTCTCCCTCTCTCTCTTTCTGCCTGCCCTCCTTATCTCCAGCTTTCTCATACCCTGTTTCTCAGGCTCTCTCCCTCCTTAGGCCCAGCCTCTCCTCCCAACTTCCTGTGTCTCCCTGGGTCTTTTCCCAGGTAGGAAGCTCAGATGGAGGCTCTGCTGGCTCCTCCTCACCCCAGGACTCAGACCTCTCCGGGAAATCTAAGGTGCTGGGGGGAGAGGGGAAACAGCTGGCTCCAAGACCCCCTCCCACCTGTCCTAAGAACATCATCTTGGCTTCACCAAGCCCCCAGGGCTGTGTGCTGCAAACAGTGGCTGGGATGTGGTGGGATATGTGACTGGCAAGACCCCTGCCCTCCCAGAACTTCCAATTTAGGGGAGGAAACAGGTACTGAACAAGTCTTCAGGTGGTGAGTGCTGTGAAAGTGACAGGTGAATTCTAATTTGGGACTCACTCAATGGAAAATAAGAACTAGATACTTTGCACTGGGGTCCATTTTTTCCAGGGACACCTCCAGTCCTCACGCTGTATTCAGTCTTGTTTGTGTGTTTGAAGAAGATGCCTCTGGTCACCATGTAAAAAACAGCAAGAAGAATGAGAGTGAACAGGCAGAGACAGAGTGGCAGGGGACACCATTGGAATCGCACAGAAAGGAGGTGATGGAGGGCTGGGCGACATGCTGGCAATGGAGAAAAAGGACTGATTCTAGAACATCTGCGTGGTAGAGTCTGTAGCTGGGGGTTGGGATGCTACTGGGTGGAGATGGAAGGAGGTATAAGGATGAATCCCAGGTTTCTGGCCTGAGAAGCTAGGTAGATAGAGGTGCCATTTACCATATGGGAAAATGGAGACAGCGCATATTCGGGGCTGGGAGGGGAAGATCAGTTATAGATATGTGAAGTTTGAGATTCCCAAGAGATAACTCAGTGTCAGCATCCCTTCCCTCCTTTTCAGTAATAGAATCCCACTTTTCCTTTAGGGCACTGCCTATCCCCCACTGCAAGTGCTTCTGGTTGGGCTGTCAACTTATGTGGCCTCACTTTCCCCAGCTCACGGTAGGGTGTGACTTAGGATGGACAGTCAGAACATCCTCCCCCTGGACACAGAGATTGGTCTTGGGGTGGGCACGTAGTCACTTGAGGGACACTGAAGAGGAGAAGCTTGCAGTCTTCTCTGAGTTTGTGAGCTATAAGGAAATGTAAGCCTGGCACTGTCAGTGGCATCTTTGCCACCACATGGAATGAGGCAGCCAGAGAATGAGACCAATACAGAGGAAAGCAGAGTCAGAAAATGGAGAGAGACTGAGTTCTGGTACCATATTTTGAACCTCTTGATCCATCCATGCCTAAAGTTAGATTCACTCTTTGATCTATTACGTGAACTAATAAAATCTTTTTATTTCCCTGGGTGCTAGTTCAAATATTTTTATATGCAACTGAAAAACACACTCCAATAAGACTAACACAACATCCAAAAGGAGATGCCGGATGGGCCTTCTGGAGCAAAGATGGACACAGAAGTGGAGGAAGCCAGGTTCTGAAGAAAAATAGGCAAATGAGACAACGAGTGGAGATGGATGTGGAATCAAGGGACATGTGGCAGAGACTCCCAAATGACTCCAATATTCATTTTTGCTTTCTTTCTCAAATTGGAGCTAAGCATATGTCCCTTCCAGGCAGGTGTGACCGTGTGGCTAAGTCTGGCCGAAGGGATGTAATGGAAGTATTGTGGGCGCTTTCCATTTCCCAATAGATGGGTAAACCAGGTGGTGAGAACCACAGAAGCTGTCGTGGACACTGTGGCAGTGGACACCAGTGGAGACTGCCCAACACCATGTTCAAAACTGAGGCGCTCCTTCCCCCAACTGCCAAGAGTATTGTCTGCTCACAGCTCAGTTGAGTCTTTCCCCAGAAACTGCTTTGCCCAAAGTTATGCCTCCTCTCCAGGAGTACCAAATGGGGCCTGTATCCACTGACTGCTGGGATAACAAGGCCAGCTCCTTGCCTTAACGGAGACAACTTTGAAGGCCACCCTAGCCCCAGAGCTCCCGTGGGATCGGCTGAGTCCTCTGTTGTGACTGCGTCCCAGCTCAACTCTACCCTTTGCCCATCCACCACTCCCTTTCATGAGGGTTCATCCCAAGAGCACTCCCCAATAAGACACCTGTCTGCAAATCTCTGTCTCAGAGTCTGTTTCCTGAGTAACCCAACCTGTGACAGAAGCTGTCTTAGACTGTATGATAGAAGCAGCATGTTGAAAATAGTGAAGTAAAAAGATACAAGAAACCCGGGTCATCCAAAACCACTAAACCACTCTATCAGCCCTGAACCATCAACTTACACAATAGAAAAACAAACTTCAATTTCGTTTAAGCCAGTGTAGTTTGAGGTCTCTTTTTTACAGCAGTCTAAACCATATTCTGATTAACATAGAAGATGATATCAAGAAGTGGAACGTTGATGTGGCAAAATTTTAAATACGAGGCACTGTGCTACTGTCAGACAGTAGGCAGATGTTTTGGGTTGGGAAGCTGGTGGCCCATGTTATGCAAAACCTTTGGTAACACTATCTCCTAGGATATTGTGGAAGACGGTTCACATGACTGCGGAGTCTCTAGTCCTAGAGGAAGTGGTTAGAAAAGGTGGTGGGCATGTTGATGGGTATAGAGTCTTCTTCTCACATTTAGCAAAAGAAAAACTCAGAATACAGACGGCAGTTGGTAAGCAAAGATGGAAGTGGATAGAGCTGTGTTGATGGAGATTCTTCCTGCCTGTGGCCAGTAATCTGAGTGGACTGAGAATCCAGTATTTGGAGCCTCCGCATGCTGAGAAAGCCAACTGCTTTTGTACCCCAAAACTGAAGCAGCTATGGGAAGGGGCACTGAAGAGGCAGCTTTCCTAGGAGTTAAGACTGTGGCCCGAAGCTTGTCCCGATCAGCTCCAGTTAAGAATGCCCAGCCACACAGTGGGAGTCAGCCTGGCGGCCCAGATCAGGGTGAGGGTGTTGCTTTTCCACTCAGGCCCACTGTGTTAAGTAACCTCATGAACTATCATTAAGTTGAGGGAGAATGGACAGAGTACAGAGGCCAGTAAATAAATACGTATACATGTGGCTTCAAGCTTAAGAATTGTGTCTAGACCAGCTTTTTTGGCTGGGTTACTTACTCATGGAACAGAATGGAAGCAAACAGACAAATTATACTAATTTTTAAAAAAATAGTTTTATTGAGATATAGTTCACATATGATAAAGTTCACCATTTTAAAGGGTACCATTCAGTGGTTTTTAGTATATTCACAGAGTTGTGCAACCATCACCACTATCTAATTCTAGAACCTTTTCTTTACCTCCAAAAGAACCCCATACTCATTAGCAGTCAATCCGCATTTCTCCCTGCCCCATCGCCCCCGCCTCTGGCAACCACTAATCTACTTTCTATCTTTACAGATTTGCCTATTCTGAACATTTCATATGAATGGAAATCATAAAATATGTAACCTTTTGCATCTGACTTCTTTCATTTAGCATAATATTTTCAAGAATCATCCGTGTGGTACCTGCACCAGTAGTTCATTCCTTTTTACTGATGAATAATATTCCATTGTGTAGATAAACATTTTGTTTATTCATTCATCACTGATAGACTTCTGGGTTGTTTCCACTTTTTGGCTATTGTAAATAATCTTGCTATGAACGTTCATGAACAAATTTTTATGTGGACATATATTTTTCAGCTCTCTTGGGTGTATAGCTAGGAGTGGAATTACAAGGTCATAAAATAATCCTGTGTTTCACTTTTTGAGGAACTACCAAACTATTTTCCAAAGTGTCTGCCTCATTTTACGTTCCCAACAGTGATATGTGAGGGTTCCAGTTTTTCCACATTCTCTCCAACACTTGTTATTATCTGCCTTTTTTATTATAGCCATCCTGGTGGTTGTGGAGCAGTACATTATTGTGACTTTTATTTGAATTTCCCAGCTGGCTAATGATGTTGGGCGCTTTTATGTGTTTATTAGTTATTTGTATATCTTCTTTGAAGAAATGTCTGTTTAAATCCTTTGTCAATTTTTAAATTGAGTCGTGTGTCTTCCTATTGCTGAGTTATAAGCATTCTTTCTATATTCTGAATTCAAGTCCCTTATCAGATATAGAATTTGCCGATATTTTCTCCCATTCTGTGGGTTTTCTTTTCACTTTTTTTTTTTTTAATTGCCACCTGAGCTAACAACTGTTGCCAATCTTCTTTTTTTTCCCCCCTGCTTTTTCTCCCCCAATCCCCCTGGTACATAGTTGCATATTTTTAGTTGTGGGTTCTTCTAGTTGTGGCATGTGGGATGCCACCTCAATGTGGCCTGACGAGCGATGCCGTGTCCGCGCCCAGGATCCGAACCCGTGAAACCCTGGGCCACTGAACTCGGAGCGCAGGAACTTAACCACTCAGCCACGGGGTCGGCCCTCTTTTCACTTTCTTGATGGTGTCCTTTGAAGCACAAAGGTTTTTGATTTTGATGCAATCTGACATCTATTTTTTCTTTTTTGGCTTGTGCTTTTGGTGTCATATCTAAAAAAATCCAATGTTTAATCGAAGACCATGAAGTTTTATAGTTTTATCTCCTACCTTTAGATCTATAATTCACTTTGAGTTAATTTTTTATATGGTGTGAAGTAGAGATCCAACTACATTCTTTTGGATATGGATACCCAGTTGTTCCCGCCTCATTTGTTGAAAAGACTATTCTTTCATCATGTGTAAGAGTTTACTTCTAAACTCTCAATTCTATTCCATTGATCTATATGTCTATCCTTATGCGAGTACCACACCATCTTAATTACTGTAGTTTTGCAGTAAGTTTGAAATAGGGGTAGTGTGAGTCTTCCAACCTTGTTCTTCTTTTTCAAAATTGTCTTGGCTACCCTGGGACCCTTGCAATTCCATATGAATTTTAAGATCAGTTTTCAATTTCTGCCAAAAAACACAGCTGGGACTTTAACAGGGGTTGTACTGAATCTGTAGGTCCTTTGGGTGAGTACTGCCATCTTAACAATATTAAATCCTCCAATCCATGGACACAGGATGATTTTCCATTTGTTTAGGAGTTAGCACTTCTTTAATTTCTGTAATGGTGTTTTGTAGTTTTCAGTGTACAAGCCTGGAAGTTCTTTTGTTCAATTTATTCCTCTTTTCTACTTTTCTATATGATTATAAATGGAATTATTTTCTACATGTAATCTTTGCATTGTTATACTAAGTTTTTGAGAGTAATTAATTGACAAAAGTCTACAAGCCTGGCCTGTAAAATGTTGGGATTGTTCAACTCCTAAAGCAAGCCATGAGCTCCCAAACCTGCACCAACAGGAAACAGGCTGTGAGAGCTGTAGCCTCACCACCCAGAAGGGCATATTCCCCAAGGCCCTCTCCAGATGTGGCCCTGGAGGACAACAGGTAGACAAGGAATGACTTCCCGGAAGGCAGAGCCAGGGGCCGCAGAGAATAATAGATAAAGGAGGTGTTTTCAGATAATTAGTACCACGGAATGTAGTCCTCTGGGAAGTAGGGAACCTTTGGAATTCTTGCCCAGTGGGATCTGCTAATTGCTATGTTCCTGTGATGTGTTTTTCCCCTTCTAAATGGCAGTCTTAATTGTGGTTATCCTGTTCCTACTTCCTCTTGTATATGTGTATGTGTCTGTGTTGTTGGCTGGTGAAGGGGGCAAATAGATAACTTGTTCTTTAGTTTATAGGTCTCTGGACCAACATCTGAACTTCATATAAAGATCTCACAATCACCAAGAGGGCCTGGACTCTGAGCTGGTAGCAGTAATGGATGGCACTTTGTGGGTTTGGGGCTTGGGAAGAGGATTAGCACATTCCATTTGTGGGAAGGGAGGGTGCGTTTATTTTGGTAGCCAAAGGTGCAGAGTGTGGCAGAGGTCACTAGCTTTCCTCAATAGCCGTTTTCCTCTTCTTCAATAGTGGTGGAATGTTTAAGTGGACACATTGCTACCCAGTGAAAGACTGTATTTCCTAACGTCCTTTGCAACTACCTGTATGTTTAGACCAAGTCTGAGAGCAATGCAGTGTGAGTGGACACAATGTATGCAAGTTCCAGGCCAAGCCCTTCAAAGGCAGCCATATCTTCTCCTTCCTCTTTTCCCCTTTCCTTCTGGCTGGGTGGTTGATGTGCTGGAAAGGTCTGGAACATCTGTCTCCGAGAGAAACTGCAAGTTAAGAATGGCAGAACCACAGATAGAAGCTACTGTATCACCCTCTACTGCCTTCCTAGACTTTTCATGCAACAGTTAAACTTCCTGTTTGATACATTGTCTTTGGGGATTTCTTTGTTACAGCAGCATAAATTTTATCCTAACTAATACAGGAAGTTTGTCTATTTTTAAAATGGGAGATACTAGAGCATGTGTGTGTTCGTGGAAACGGCCCCTTAGACATGGAGAGATTGTTGAGGAAAGAGAGTGAGGGGATAAGGAAAGGAACGAAACCCTTGAGAAGATGAGAAGGGACGGGATCCAGGAAACAAGAGATGGCATTTTTCTTTGACTGAAGAAACTGGGACACGTCTTCCATTTTGATGGGAAGAATAGGTGAAGATAGCACAGATGCAGGGAGATCTCTGGATTCAGTGGTGAGAAGATGAGGGAGGTTCGACATATTTGTAAGAGAGGAATGTCATGACAACCTGCGGAATCTTTACTTCATTGGACTCCTCCACACAGCATTGGTTCCCTGACACACTCATCATTGGTCCATGCATGGTTTATTTTTATTTAATTAGTTATTTGTGGTGATGTAATAGGCACCTGCAGAACCACCACCCAAACAAAAGTCTTGGCAATGACCCACATCTTACCATATGGTTCCCCCTCCCTATCCCATCCCCCAGCCTCCCCCCTCAAAGTAACCATCATCCTGAGTCCTGGGTACCACATCCCTTGCTCCTCTTCTTATTTGGTTTTATTGCATCTATATCTATTTCCAAAAATTATATGCATATATGTTATATATATAATATAAAGTATATATTATATATATAATATATTTTATGTTAATTGTTTTTAACCTCATTAAAAGGGCATCCTTCTCTATGTAATCTTTGGGGACTTACAATTTTCACTTAATTGTGTATTGCTAAGGTTTATCCATATTGTTTTATGTTGCTGTGGCTCATTTGTTTAACCTACTTGCGATATTCCATTGTGTGAATATACCACAATTAATTCATCCACAAGCCATGGAATCTAAGCTGGGAGAGGAGAGAAGTGAAGGCAGGAGGGGCCTGATGGCTAGAGAGAAAGTAAGGAATCAATGGACTGGACAGTTCTATGAGGCCAGAGAGCTCTTTCAGGGCACTTAGGCCAGGGAGCTGAAAGGCTTGGAGGTAATGGATGGATAGCGGCTGGTGAGAACTTCTGGTTTCAGAAAGGGTGAGGTTTTTGGTGACCATAAAATCTTCAGGAATAAACATAGCAATGGATAGCTAAGGCCAGAATTATTGGGATGAAGGTGAAGGAAGTGAGAGGCCAGGTTGTGCATCTGGGTCATTCCACTTGTCTAGGATAGTGGCAGGAGGTGGGGTAGAGAAAAAGATGATGAGGCTGCAACTGGAACTGGGGTCTTCAGTGGGTGAGGGAGCATCATGCCTGAGAGGCTGGGAGATGACAGGGAGGAGGAGGGAGAATGGCAAATCTGGAAGCAGGAGTGTCAATGGTGCAGGGCTTTACAAGGGGATGGGAGTAATGGGCTGGAAATGACAATGAGGAATAAGGACAAACTCCACCTTTTAGCCTGAGATGCAGAGAATGTGAGAATAAACTTGAGCCTCCATTTGAGAGGGCTGCAGAGGGGTGGTGGCTCAGGGCCAGGAGGAGGAGGAAACATTCCAAGAAGAGGATATTCCAAGATTGAAGATATAGCGGAGGATGCTGACCGTGGTGCAAGAGCTCCAGAGTGCATCATACAGCAGGAGAGGGAACGGGTTCAGCAAGTGAGCAAGCGGGTGACTCAGGATTCAGCTGAGGCAGGCAAGTAAGCTAGGCTGTGGTGGGAGGGGAGGTGACCCTGGACCTCACGGATGGCCAGCCTTGGCCATCCCTCACAAGCTAGGAGCAGCTGCATGCTCCTTGCAGTGGCATGCGTGTGGAATGGTCATCACTCAGCATCTTGCCCAAAATGTCCCTGTGTCACTAGTTCTGTTTGTCCCTCAGGCTTGATGTACCTCATGGGAGGGGGAACCAGGAAGTCAATGCTCTTCCCTTGGGTCCAGTGCTGGTGTGCAGGGAAACCATTGTGGAGAACTGCCTTGGTTAAAGGTGGGGCTGTAGGTCTTGCCTCCTCAGAAGACCTCTGAGGAGATCAGAGCTGAGCCTGGAGACTAGCGTGGTCTTCCTGCTGGTTCAGGTGGGGCCTGCTGGCTCCCACGACCCTGGGCTAGTCCAATTTGCCATTTTAGAAGTCTTCTGACCCCAGTCTGAGGGTAGAGACACCATCTTGGCTCTTAGGGAGGTCCCTCGAAGGAGGTTTGGAGAGAAAGAAGTAGAGGTGAAGCCAGCCACTTGGGAGCCAAGGAGGCTCTAAGAAAGAAGTGGGCCTGCCCACCATTGTTCTTAAATACAATCAGCTCAGAAAGAAAGGAAGAGCCCAGCCCAGCTCCAGTCTGTGTTCTGTGGTTCAAGGCAATGTTTCCTTCTACATTTCCCAATTGGGCTCAACTCAATTATCCTTCTTCAATTATGAAAGCTTGGAATGAAGGTAAGGGATCGTGAGACACAAAGTCCTCCGATTATCTCTGTGCTTCATCTCCTACACTGACCTCAAACACGACCCAGCCGCCACCTCTCCGCTATCCCAGAAACCTGAGACCTACTCAGCTGGTGCTTTCTTGTCCCTCCCCCAGGATCATGAGCCATAGAAGATCTGAGTAGGAGCCCAGGGACGAAACACTCCCAGGTGGCAGGAGAAGAGGCAAGTTTTAGCAGTTTCTCCTGAGTCCTCCATTGCTCAGCTCTCAGCAACTCTGTGCCCCCAGCTCCCTGCCTCATGGGGAGGTGGGCCATCTACTGTGCTTGCCCTTACCCTAATGGGAGGGGCACAGTTCATGTCCTGGGGGCAGGGAAGAACAGCAACTTTATATTTTCCCTTGGCTCTAGCACTCCAGCTCCTCATCCGGGTCTGATGAGGGAACCATGGCCTCCACTCTACAGGAGCCCCTGGGCTGACGCAGACTCTAGTCTAACTCACAAGCAAAACACTTTGAAACAAGCCAGGTTGAGATGGAGTCAGGACATAGGGAGAAATGAAAATAACTTCTCAGGTTAGGGAGAGCAGATCTGGCCATGTGATGTGTCTTGTCCCACTCTCAGCAAAGGGGGGCTGGTCACTGGCAGGATTTTTCTGGCTTTGGATGGACGTATACATGGTCAGGGAACTAATTTGGTCCTGGATACAAGAGAGAATTTCTGGCCCACATCAGTGGGCACGAAGAAAAGATCCCAAGATGTATTACTTAGAATATAGACTTGGCTGATGTAACAGAGACCCCAAATAAGTGTGGCTCAAACAAGAGAGATGTATATTTCCTCTTATGTAATAATCCAGGCATAAATAGTTTGGGGCCAAAATGGCATAAGAGACTCAGGTTTCTTCTAACTAACTTGCTGCTGTGTCATCCCTAAGGTCTTATTCTCACACATAGGATCCAAGTTGGTTCACCATCACATAGACTTTCAGATTGCACCAAGTAGGGGAATGAGGGTCAAGAGAGGTTGCCTCCCTCCTTCTAAGGACACCATCTGGAAGTTGCACACCTTGTTTTTGCTCACATCTCATGGGCCAGGGCTCTTAGACATCTGGCTATCCTTAGCTGCAAGGGAGCTTGGGAAATGTAGTTTTTATTCTGGGCAGCCATGTATCCAGTAAACGCTTTTTGTTCTATTAGAGAAAAGGGGAAGTTGTTATTGGGGGCCAACCAGCAGTTCTGCCACATGAAACCCCAAGTGCACAGCAAGGAGGTTCTTGTATTTGCCCCGGCTGTACCTCATTCCCCCTGCCTGCAGGGTTGGGCAGGTGATTCATTCTGGGAAAATCACAGTAACACATCCCCCTGGTCATAGCAATTTGTCCAGAACTGGATGCATTACTCACATAGAGCCAATCAGAGTTCTTCCTCAGGACTTTTTCCTCACCAAATCTGGTAGCAGATGGTACACTTTCCCTTCTGGTCATGAAACTATGAGAAGGTACTCCTGAACTGACCGTGGTCATTTTCCCTGCCAGAGCGCACAGAGCCTGTCTGCAGAAAAAAAGGCACCGCCAGGCTCTGAGGGGCACGAAGAGAGGAGAGTCCAGCAGGGTGAGTAGGCTTCATTCCAGGCCTCCCTGGGGCCTGCTCCATCCTTGCCCTGACTGAGCCAGTTAGTCAATACTCCCTTTTTGCCAAGCTGATTCAAGTAGAGTTTTGGCCATTTGCACCCCAGAATCCTGACCTACACAGCAGTGAAAGTGATGTTTTTTCTCCGTGGGGGAATCAGTGGGGTGAGGGTGCGGGGGAGACACAGCTGAGATCGAAAACCTGGAAGAAAAGAATGTGGGCTCCAGCCAAGCTGTATCTTTCTCCTGCCCATTTGCCCTGAGGCATCTTAAAGTTCCCACACAGCCTCTCACAGTTGAGGCTCCTGGGTTTCCTTGCCTTTTTCCAGTCCGTCCTGTTTCCTGCAAGGCAGCCTTCCTCTTAGGCCTGCTCTAGCCGGCCCAGCTGTGAGGCGAGAGCCTGAGGAGGGGCAACCCTCACAAAAGGCGCATTCTCTGCTGGTCCGAGGCTGTTATCAGCCAAACCTAAACCTCTGAATCACCTACATCGTGGGCAGCTCCGTAGGTGGGAGGGCTTGATTCCCCTCTGGGCCTCCCTGTGTCAGGACCTGTGAGTGGGGGCGGATTCTCAGTAAAGGTTCATTGTTTTCTGTGCCCCTTATGCTATCAAGGTTCTGTCCCGGGCCTTCCTGAGCCCCCTCTCCCTATTCTCTTCGCTCACCCATCTCCCTGGCCCCCATCCCATCCCCATTTGCCTTTTATACCAGCATAAACCCCTCAGGGGAGACGAGGCAGTGGCTGGGGAAGGAAGGGAACGTGTGTGAGCATACTCTCTCCAACTCAGTCAGAATGAGGACGGAATCTGAGAATGACCTGCTCTTCTGAACCTCTACTTCCCTGGGGAGTCTCCTGACTTGCCAGAGACAGCAACCAAGCTGTCCTGGGCCTGTAGTGTCACCTGGTGGCCAGCCTTGGAACTGTCTGGCTCCCAACCTCTTTTTTTTCCTCTACTTACTTTTTTGCTTTTGGGGTTTTAGGGGGATGGGGTCACATATATGTCCCTTTTCTCTCTGTTTTTGTTCCTTGTTTTTTACCAAGATCAGTTCCGTTCAGCTCATTCTTCCTCCGGCCATCTTTAACAGCCAAATTACATACCCTTGAATCTACTTCCTTCATCTTCTTTCTAACAACCCTGCACCAATTCCCTCAGGAGGTCCTTTCCTCTTGAGGTTTATTCTGTCTACCCAAACAATCCTGGCTGCCTGAGTGTCAGGATGGAGCCAGGCCTGTCTCTGTGTCAAGAAAAAGGCAGACTGAACGTCAGAAAGATTAATTAGAACGATGAAGAACAAAGGCTTTCAGCCTCTAAAGCCCCTGAAAACCACCTTGAAGTTTCCTTCAGAACGTCCCACCCATCTCCTCATCCTCATGTTAAGAAACCTGCTATTCCTCAAGCACCAGCCTTCAAGAGAAAATAAACAGACTTTCCTAGATCAGCATTGTTATTTTTCCATTTCTACCTAGAGTTATTGCAACAGCAGAGTTTTCTTTTTTCCCCACGTAGGTCTGTGGTAGTCCAGCTTTGTGATGGGTTAAATGGGCATTTATGGCTCAACCTGCCAAACTGAGCCCCATTCATAATGCTGAGTCCTCGATTTTCTATTGGCTCATTGTCTGGAATGTCAACCCACTTCCAGAAACAAAGTTTGGTAGGTTTGGTAAGCTGGTACTGTCTGATTGTAGACATTTAAACATAATGAGATGCTTTTCAGAGCAAGATGGTGGCTGCTTGTTATTGTTGTTGTAAACAGGCTAATATATGAGAACTATCCGATTTCCCAAGAAATGGAAATCATGACTCTGCTAAAAGGCTTGCAGCTTCCACAGTGGGCTGGGCCAGTGGGCTAAGGTTGGGGGGAGGGAATATGGAGTAAAAAACCTAAGTGATGCTTTGTGGACACAAAGACCAGGTAGAGAGGATGTGAAAAGGGCCAAGCTCAGCGGATGGGGCTGGAGAGAAGTCTTAGAGCCAAGGACTGGAGAGACAGACCCAACTAACACTTATTGAGCACTTTCTACATGCCAGGAAGGGCCCAATGGGGAAACGTGGGTACGCCAGGCAGGCTGACAATTTTATGTCCTATCAAACTGCTATTTTTTTACTATCAGTTCAGTCTGAAAGTAGCGGCCACTGATCTCTGCTTGGAGGAATGAGGCAGTGGAGAGAGGAGAGGATCCCTGTTGGCAACAATCCATCTCCTCTGAGCAGTTCAGCTCTAACCCCAAACTTGCATGCCCCAACCAGACAAACAAAAACTCTGTAGAGAACTTGCCCTGCCCTCCTTAGGAAACAGCTTAGAGACCAACTGTTGTGATTCTAGCCTGCTTTCGGGGAGTTCCCCTACCACCCCATTGCAAGTAGTTCATTAAAGCAGAGTATCTATCCCTTAGAGGAGTTCCAGAAATGGTTTTCTTCATCTCCTTGGATTTCCAGTGATGTCTGAGTGCCTAGCCAGCTGCTTGGTTGGCTCACCTCTTCAAGCAGCTCTGGTGCTGGGCACTAAGAATGTAATCACCCTGCCATGTGAGCATCACGATCTCCATTCTCCCTGGTGAAACCGAGGCCAAGGGCAGTTAGGTTAGCTGCCCAAGAGGTCCATATCTGGTGAGTAAATCTCATCTTTGAGCAAAGATATGAATTCCGATTCATCCATCTTTTCCCAAAGCCCAGATCTTCTTCATTTTCTCCCCCTCCCCCAGGAGAAAATGGAAAGAAAAAGCCATTGAGAGCAGGATAGGGTAGGACCAATGAGGAGATATAGGAGCTGGAGGTTCGAACAGGAAGTTACAACAAGCCAAGTCAGAGACCCAGTGGGTGGCAAGGAGGCTGGGTGCCCAGCAGCAAGACAGCCCAGGTAGGGTGAGGGGAGTAGAGTGGAGGCAGTGTGGGCTCCTGGAGTCGGGGAGGGTGAAGAAGCCTTGTCCAGAGAAACGGGGGCGTGTGATGCAGCCAAGCCAAGGCTCCTTCCTCTTCACACAGGCTAACGAGCAGGGCTCGCTGATAGGACAGGGTAGGCCTGGCATCTGGCAAAAAGAGGTGGAAATTCAAGGGGGATCCTTGCAGGAGAAATCTCTCCTTCAGCCCTAGATTGGAGGCTGCAGAAAGTCATTTGGACCAGGTGGAGGCAGGATGCTGAGCGCCTGGGTGCTGGCCCTGGTTGGTCCCTCTCCTCTCCCCATCTTCCTTCTCTCCAAACCCTCAATCCAGGCTGGCTCAGCCCCAGGGCCAAGGAGCGTCTGGCAGCCTGTTCCTGGCCTCGCCAGCAGAGGGCTCCAGAGCAGAGCTCAAGAGTGGGATGGGGGAGGGAATCTGGGCTACTCTCCTTGAAGGGAGGTGCAGGCAGCACTGGGCACTCTGCTCTGCTCATGGGTGTCCTGGTGTCCATATGCATGGGTGGTCTTTACTCATGCATGGGTGTGTCTGTATTTGTGTGCACCCATGTGGGTGTATGCAAGTGTGTAAAGTGAATGTATCTGCGTATGTGGGCATGAAGATGTCTGTTGGTGCATGTGTGTGACTGCTTGTTTGTATGTTGGCTGGTGTCTGTGCACGTGTGTTTGCCCATTTCCTCTTTACAAGCACTGGCACTGCTTGTAGTCTTGTGGATATTTGTGTGCGTGCGGGCGCCTGTATGATTTATGCATAGGCATCTATGCTTGGGCTTGTAAAGGAGAGAGGAGAAAAATAAGTGACAGGGGTGTGCTGTGGAACCTCAACATTCTCAAGGACAGGCACATGGGGCCCTCTGTACTGTCCCACACCCACAGACACTGACCCTCCCAGGCTGCCTCCTGCCCTCACTGAGTGCAGCCCCTGAGTTTGTTTGTCAAAACCTCATTTACAGCAGGTGTTGCTGACGTCCAGTTCTCAGGAAGCAGGGCTTTCCAGAGCTCTGTGCGTGTCTCTCTCTGTGTTCTGGTTCCCTCATTTGCAGCTTGAAAATGTTCTCCTTGTTGGGAGAGGGGAGCGGAGCCCAAGAGCATGCGGGAGAGGAACAACAGACCCATGGCTGGTTCACCCATGGGTGAAGGAAGGAAGGAAGTGGCCATGGGGGAAAGGGCCTGGCCCATGAGTCTGGGGGCCTGGACAGGGCCCAGCTCTGCTACCAGCTGGAGGCTCTGGCTGTTGGAAAGCAGCCCCCTCTGGCTCCTCGCAGTGGTCTGGGCTGGTGCTCAGCCAGGGCCATGGGGGGAGGCCAGGCGGGAAGCTCCCCTCACCCTGCGCCATGTGGAGAAGACACTTGCAGCAGGGAGTGGGGCAAAGTCTGGCACCCACCATACGATGAGAGGATGTATTAGTCTCCTGTTTCTGCTGTAAAAAATCACAAACTCAGTGGCTTAAAACAACACACATTTATTATTTTACAGTCTTGGAGGTCAGAAGTCCAAAATCAGCCTCCCTGGGCTAAAGTCAAGGTATTGGCAGAGCTGTGTTCCTTCTGCAGGCTCTAGGGAAGAATCTGTTTCCTTGCCTTCTCCAGATTCTAGAAGCTGCCTGCATTCCCTGGCTTGTGACCCCTTCCTCCCTCTAGCCATCACATCGACTTTTCTATTGCCTTTGACCTTCTTGCCTCCCTTTTATGAAGACCCTTGTGATTACCTTGGGCCCTCCCAGATAATCCAGGACAATCTGCCCATCTCAAGATCCTTAACACGATCACGTCTGCAAAGTCCTTTTGCCTGTGAGGTAACACATTCACAGGTCTCTGGAGATCAGGATGAGGACATCTTTGGGGGCCATAATTCTGTCTGCCAAAGACACAGTCACAGACAGGCTGACAGAAGGAGGTGACATCTTAATCTTGCTGCAGTTTCACTGAAGCACCCAGTGGTGTCCTCACTCCCAGTGAGGAGGCATCTGGTCTTGTCTGAGAGATTGAGCACCAGGACTCAGGGCATGCTGGCTCGATAAAGAGCCATCCCCCTCTGCTGGCCCTCCCAGCAGCCCCTGGCCAGATGCCAGCTATGACCTTGGTTCAGACTGACCCCTTGAGCCCCACCTCCCACCCCCTGCCTGCTCAGATCCAGTCTCTGGCCTCGTTCGTGCTCCCAGAGTGCTCCTCACTGACTTGATTCCTTTCCTGTCCCAGCCTCCCCTCCCCGCCCCACAGGCAGTCTGCCACCTCTTGACGGACTCTGGGGCTCCATCCTGCCAGCTCAGGCTCACCCCGCTCAGCCCTCTCCACACGTGTGAAAACCACATGCACGGGCTCTCTCCAGTTCCCCACAGCAAGCCCAACCACAAGACCCAGAGTTGGCGGGGGGGAGGACACACGACCCAACCGTGCAGGCCAGCTCTGGGGAGCCCGATGGGACACATGGCCTCCCAGATGCTCTACAAGGCCAAACTCCCCAGCACAGTCAGCCCCACATCTGGAATTAAGCTGGAAATTCCAATTGCTCTCTGTTGCTAAGAAATGTGTCAAATCTTCCCAGAGTGGAAGTGGGAAGCGCTGGCGGGGGTGGGGTGGAGGGGTAGAGGCACTCACTCCACAGGACCCGAGAGCTTTGGGGAAATCCAGATGTCACAATGTGTCCATAGGCCTCTGTCTGATGGTCCCCCCCTGCCCCGGCCCCCCAAGCTCTGCTCCCTGCCCCGGGAAAATGAAAGACGCCTGGAGTGGGCGGGGCAGTTCATTTCTTGCTAGGACCCGCAAGTCCGTCCATGTGTGTGCGTGTGAAACTGTGACCTTTTGATAGGGATTGAGCTATTTTTTCCTGGAGAGAAAAATGTTGACATGCCTTTGGAGGACTGTCTGCCCAGAAAATCCCCTGAGGCATGAAGAAGGCACGCTCTCCCCGGTCTTTAACCCGAGCACACGTGCACACACCTCCTCAGGGCTTTACCTGCACCCCTAGCCCAGCCCCATGCAGTGTGGGACGGGGATTCCAAACAGCTGGGCCTGCAGCGCCCGAGATCAGGCTCAGCCACTCGCCGGCCCTGTGTTTCTAGGCAAGTGTCTGAGTTTCTCAGGGCTGCTGTAACAAATCACCACAAACTGAGTGGCTTAAAGCAACACAAATTTATTCTCTTAGATTTTGGAGGTCAGCAGTCCAAAATCAGCCTCACTGGGCTAAAGTCAAGATGCCTGCAGGGCTGGTTCCTCCTGGAGGCTCCAAGGGAGAATCCATCTCCTTGCCTTTTTCAGCTTCTAGTGGCCACCTGTATTCCTCACCTTGTGACCCTTTCTTCCATCTTCAGAGGACATCACTCCAGTCTCTGCTTCTGCACTGCATCACCTTCTCCTCTATTCCGACCCGCCCACATCCTTATAAGGCTGCTTGTGATTACACTGGGCTCACCTGGATAGTCCCATCTCAAGAGTCTTAGTTGAATCACACCTACAAAGTTCTCTTTGCCATTCACGGGTTCTGGGGATGACCTGAATATACTTGGGGGCCATTATTCAGCCTTCCACAGCAAGTGTCCCTCTCTGGGCCTCACCTGTAGCTTCAGAAGGTCTCCATAGGCCTCTTCCAGCTCTGTGGTGGGGATGCTGAGTCTCTGCCTTACTGGATCTCTGGTGAAATGGGCCTGGCCCCTCCCCTCAACTCATTGCTGAGTCTCTGGGACTCATATCGTTTCTCCTCCTTTGTCAGAAGGGGGGCCCTGTCTACCCTGCATCCGGCACCAGGAGTCTGATGCACCAATCTGGGGCGCTCACCCCTCAGTCTATCCCTGAGGAGTATCCTCCACCTGTGAAAAATTCACTCCAGCCCCAACTTAGTTTAGGATCTGAATTATACCTTTCTTGAAGGCAGGATCCTCAACTGCCCATTTGTGACGTGGGGACAAGAATCTTGGTCTTTATTCAAGGATGTTGGGTAGGTATCCAAGATGTCTGAAAGGGAGAGGCAGGGACATGGGTGCTCATTCCTGGCAGTAGACCTCATTGATTCAACCTCCCAAAGCTCAGGCTACCTCTGTCACAGCATGACCTTAAAAATCCCTCACCAGTGAGATGGCTCTGGGACAATGCTAACCGAGCCTGGGCAGTCCCGTGGGACCCAAATGGCCGGGCTGGTGCCCTCCTGAGCAAAGTGCTTCTTAGAGCCAGAACTTCCTTCTCTCCTTCTTCCCTTCCTTCCTTCCTTCTCCTCCCCTTCCTTCCCCTTCTTCCTGTATGACCCTTTCCCGCTCCTGTGTCAAGCACAGGATACAGAGCTGAAAAGGGGCAGTCCCCTGGCCTGTGAGAAGCCGGTGGAGAGACAGCCATGCAAATATCCCCTCCCAGGCAATGTGCTGGGCACTGGTCCTTGGAGTTCCCCAAAGCCCTATAGAAGACAAATGAGGCTGCCTAAGGTGTCAGGAGGGCTTCCTGGGGCCGCTGGTGCTGCATTTTACACCCTAAAACACACAAGCACTGCGTCTGCCTGCACATACCGTGCGAGGACAGGCAGCCATACTTTGGCTCGTGCTGTCCCCACTGCTCGATATTTTTCCACTCTCCTCTCTCAGATAGCTCTGACTCAGGTGCCACCTCTTCCAGGAAGTCTGCAGAAGCTAAGTTTCAGCACCCCACAGAGAGGCTCATCTGGGTGAGGCACTGATTTTATCCTGCAGATAAGGGAAAGCCACTGTCCTGGACGGGCCCAGAGTGGGAGAGGGACAGTGTCCAGTGAGATAGTGCTGGGCTCTGCTGAGCCTGCTTTCTAAGAGTTGATGAGCCCCTGTACCTCACCAGGTCTATCCCTCTCTCTGCACCGAAAGGGCACCAAGGCCCCTTCCACAGCTCTGGGTGGTGATGCTGGGACCAGAAGCCCCCTCTCCTGATTTCAGCCCAGTGCCCTTTCCATGAGCCATACTGTCTTGATGGTGGCCATGTCCTGACCACCTCTGTGTCCACAAGTGCTTGGTGAACCAACGTGAAGGAAGTGAGCACAGGGGAAGTGAGCCCACCAGACAGAGGTGTCCAGAAAGCACCTTGTGGTGATGTAACAATTTGGTCACATACTGGCCTAGCTTCCAAGGTGGTGCCCAGGTTTCCCATTATTCCTTCATGGCAGAGACGTTAAGAGAAAGATCTGGATCTGAGTTCTGGCTCTGCCTTTTCCTACCTTGGTGACCTCTTTGAGCTCCCATCTCCTCAACAGCAAAATGGGGATAATAGTTGGACATACCTCATAGGTTTTTTTTGATGACGAAATAAGATAATGTAGGATTAGTCTGCAGTGCTCTGGCTGGCACGTAGATAGGCTCTAAGTATATTCTCTGTTATCCGAGCCCTCATTGCTCCCTCTTCATGCTATTATTCTGTGGGCTGAAAATTCTGGAATCAAGAAAGCTGTCTGATTTAAACTGGTTCACACTGATTCTAGCCTTAGCCCTACTCAAAGAGATCCTGATTCATTAGGTCCAGGATGGGTTCCCAAACTCATTATTTTTATTAATCTTTATTTTTTAATGAACATCCTGGATGATCCCGATGGTTAGCCAGGTTTGGGAGCCACTGGAATAAATGATAATGGGATTTTATTTTAATAAAAGCCAACTTGTGCCCTTAAAAATGGAGGTTTGGCTTAGAGGCAACTTCCCATGGCCCCTGGAAGCACAGCAAGTAGAACCCTCTCCCTTCCTATGGGGAAGGTGGCATTTCTCCAGAGAAGCTCTGCTGGAAGGGGTGGGGGCAGCACCAGCTGTGTCCCCTCCTGCAGCTGTTTCAGGGCCACAGCCCAGTGGAAATCACTGTGAAATTCGTTCTCCACATCTCCCAAAGCTGGGCCAGGTGGCCCTTGCCTGGAGCGGCTGATCCCACCAGACAAGAGGATCTGCGGGCCAAGGAAATATACCCACCCACCTCCACTCTGCACAGGGGTGCCCCAAGCCTGCCTGCCTGGACCAGCAAGTGCCTTTTGTCCCAAATCAATTCATGCCTTCTCACGGGGAGACCTTCTTGACTCGGCGTCAGGGAGCGCCCAGCGCTTGCATTTCTGCAGGTTCACTCAGGACTGCTTGGCTTTGGAAGGTGGTCGTGGCTGGATTCCACCTCAGCCCGGGGACACCCTGAGGCCTGGGACAGAGCTAGCTGCTCTGGGAAAATGCAAGTGGAGGAGGCAAGGAAATCTGTAGATGAGGACAGTGTGGCCTCGGCAGATTTCGCTCATCCCTGTGAGTGACAGCCGGTGGGGGCTTTCCCTGCATCAGGAAATTCAGTCTTTTTATTAGCTGCAAGGAGGTGCAGGCGCAGGGGTTTGGCTGAGGAAGAAGGGAAAGGCCCAGAATGAGAGCACTGTTCTCCGCCAAGGACACAGGGCTGTTGACGTGGGAGAGACGGGCGCAGCCTCTGGATCGAGTCCACGGGGAGGAGGAAATGGTTTTCACTGAAAAACAAAGTTGAAAAACAGTTTACTGAAGGGAAGAGAAAGAGGAAAGGGGAAAAAAAAACCCGCCTCAAACTGTCTAATCATCAAAATCACCTAGTTGGTTAAAAATACAGATTCCAAAACTCGTTCCAAGTCAATAAAATATTATTCTTGGTAGCTCTGGGTTTCTTTTCCTTGTGGTTTAAAAATGTAGATCCCTCGTCAATTATGTCTCCATAAAGCTGGGGAAAAAATTAAGCTACAAGTCAAAGCAGTGGAAGAATTAAAATCAGTTGTGCAACAAAAAAAATTTCAGAAGGGGTTCAGCGGCAGTGGAGGTTGAGGAATGTGAATTAAATCTTTGCCTTTCTAAACCTGACATCGACATCTGAACTGGAAAAATTAATAATACAATAAGCTTTGTTTTGTAATTAAAGGAGAATGTGCCATTGGAAATAAAATGAGAACAAGTCTTTTAAAATTGTAGATTTCAACTCACATGGCTTGGAAGACCCCTGGGTGGGTGGGTATCAGGAGGGAGGAAAGGCAATCCTATATGGTCTCAACAACATGGACTATGCTTCTAATTTTCTAATTAGGCTTGAGGAAGGAGGAGGAGGGGGAGACACACACGATCAGAAAAAAAAACTCCTAAAAGCCACTTTTATCCCACCAGGTGGGGTCTTCATCTAGAGGAATCTCTCATCTCTCCTTCCTTTCTCACTCAAGTGAATCTCACTCAATTTCCTGAGTAAACTGTCTCCACTCGCCTTCTCCATTCCCTCCTTGTCTCCCTTCCACCACAGCTCCTTGCCACCTGAACGACAGAAGCCTGAATAATGCCTCCTACAAGATGTTCTTGTCCTAATCCCAGAATCTGACGATGTCACCTTAAATAGGACTTTGCGTGTGTGATTACATTTAGGATCTTGAGACGGGGAGGTTATAGTGGGTTATTCGGGTGGGTCTAATGTAATCACAGGGGTCCTTTAAGAGAGAGGCAGAGAAGAAGGCAATGTAATGACAGAGCAGAGATTGGAGCAATGTTCTCTGAAAACGGAGGAAGGGACCACAAGCCAAGGAATACTGATAGCCACTAGAAGCTGAAAAAGGCAAGGAGACACCAGGAGGAGCCAACCCTGCCAACACCTCGACTTTAGCCCCTTGAGACGATTTCAAACTTTGGACCTCCAGAACTGTAAGACAATAAAGTTTTATTGTTTAATCACTCAGTTTGTGGTTATTTGATACACAGCAATAGGAAACTCACACATCCCCTGACTTCTACCCTGTCCACCCCACCATCCAGCCCCTGCCAAGGTCTCCAGGGACCAGCCCATGGACTCTTCTCGGCACTTCTCTCTCTTGCCCCCTTGGCAATGTTTGATATTTTCCCCATGGCTCTTACTTAAATCATGTGACAGCCCACGCCCCTGGCGGGCTCCCTAACTCTTGGCTCCTCCTCCTCAGCCCCCTCCCGGCATTCTCCCACCCCACCTCCAACACGGCCGTGTGCCCCAGGGTTCTCTTCTGAACCCACTTCTCTTCTCACTCTTCTAGGAGTGGCCCCTTCCCAGTGATAATCCCAAATCAGGGCCATGTTCTCCACACCCTAATATCCAACTGCCCAGGGCCCCCCTGCTCCCTCTGCAGTAAACCAGGATTTCCACCTGAAGTACATTTCCCACCTTCCTTGCCTCTTGAAATCTGGTTCACCTGTTCATTTCTCAAGGCCCCGCTCAAACATCACCTCCTCCAGGAAGTCTTCTTGGTCATGCCATATGCTTGACTGTCTAAATTTTGCCGTGTTTTTAGTTAATAAACTTTATCTTTCAGAGCGGTTTTAGGTTCACAGCAAAACTGAACAGAACGTACAGAGTTCCATGCAACACTTGTTTTTCTTAAGCTATTGTGCAACCAGCGTTTATTGACATTATCTTGTTTACTTTACTCAACAACTCTGTGAGGTGGGGACGCTGCTTTTTTTTTTTTTTTTTTTGGTTCAGTTTTATTGAAGTATAATCGACAAATAAAAACTGCATATATTTAAGGTGTATGGCGTGCTGTTTTCATATAGGTATACATTGTGAAATGAAACCACGATCAAGCTAATTAATATATCCATCACCTCACATAGTTACCTTATTTTAAGCAAAAACAATTAAGATCTAATCTCTTAGCAAATTTCAAGTATATAATATAATATTATTAACTACAGTCACCATGCTATACATTAGGTTTCCAGAACTTACTCATTTTATAACTAAAAGTTTATAGCTTTGACCAACATCTCCCCAAACACTCCCCTCCCCCAGCCCCTGGCAACCAGCATCGTCCTCTCTGCTTCCATGAGTTCGCCTTCTGTAGATTCCTCAGGCAAGTGAGATCATGCAGTATTTTTCTTTCTGTGTCTGGCTTATTTCACTTAGCATGACGTCCTCCAGGTGCAGCCATGTTGTTGCAAATGACAGGATTTCCTTGCCTTATGCTTGTTAACGGTGCCCATCTGTTGGCCCACAGGACTGGGAGCCCCTTAGAAGCAGAGTCACGGCCTGGTCAACCTCGGATGCTCAGCGCCCAGCACAGGGGGATGGAGCTGTGGACACACCCTCCCTCCTCATAGCCTCCACGCAACCACCTGAGCAGGCGGCAGATGCCCTAGCTCCTCTGCCATTCTCTTGTCTTCTGGGCCTAGAGCAGGTTGCCACGGCGAGGTCCCCTAACCTTAATGGTTCATGACAACAGAGGTCAAGTGTCCTTCACGGTGCCTGTGGCCCAGTGGGAGCTCACAATTGGTAGCCTTCCTCATCTGATGGGGACTCTGTGACCTCGTTCCCTGTATTCTCCCCTTGTTCGCTCTGTTCCAGTCACACTGGCCTCCTGACTTCTACTTGCCAGTCTTGCTCCTGCCTCAGGACCTTTGCACTTGCTGTTCCTTCTGCTTTAATGGGCTTCCTCCACATACCCAAAGGGCTCGCTCCTCTTCACTCAGGCCTTTGCTCAAATATCAACCTAGAGATGGTTCCCTGAATGATCCCATCTGGAAGTCACTCACCCCTCCATGTCACTTTCTATCCACTTTACCATGCTTTGTGTTCTTCACATCTTAACACCATTGGACATGCTTTTTGGGTTTATTATCTGTTTCCCCCACTAGAATGTTGCTTCTTGAGGGCAGGAACTTTGGCTCTTTGGGTCACCATTGTTTTCTCAGTGACTGGCACATAGTCTGTGCTCATGAATGTTTGTCAACAATGACTCTGGCGGGAGCCCAGCCTCCTCACAGGGCCTGTACCTCAAGCTGAGCTGGGCCATTTTCCCATGGGACACGCCTCTCTGGTTTGGCAATGCTGGGTGGTGGAGAGAGACTGTCCTATCTCTCACACCCTGCAGGCCTCAGGCAATTCTCTTTATGTCTCAGGGCCTCAGATCACCCATCTGAAGAGGGGAAGAGTGGTCTCCACCCTGTATACTCCCCAGGAGGCCACGAGGATGGGCTGGAAGGAAATCCCCCAGAGGGGCTCCTGGTGGGCTTGCTGCTCCCACACCAGGCGCTGGGAGCCCCCAGTGGGGCGCTCACAGGACAGCAACTGCCCCTCCCTGGGCTCTCTCTGCTTGGCTCGCCACAGCTCCCCCAGGCCTCTGGGGCTTTCTGAGAAGCTGTGTGGTGGCAGCAGGGGCTGGGCCCTGCCCGGGAGCGTGGGTGACTGCTGGCTTCAGCTTCTGTCTGGGGTCCAAAGGGCAGTCACACAGGGCAGGTGGAAGGAGAGCACCTGAGCCCCCGGAGCCTCCTGTGGGTCTCAGAATGTGCAGCAAGCGTGGCAAAGCACTGCTCTGGCATCTCCTGTGACTTTTGTTCAAATTAATACAATTAACAATGCATCAATCACAGACACCAAGAACTTTGCAGACATTCACATCCTCTGACTAGGTAATTCTATTTCTAGGAATTTATCCTAAAGAAATAGCCAGAGATGGATGCAAAGATGTATGTGCAAGGATGTTTATTAAATTATTATTTATAATAGCAAACAGTTTGGAAATAGCTTAAATGTCTAACAATAGGAGATTGGCTCGATAATTAGTGTGCTGTACAATGGGATACTATGCGGCCATTTAAAATTATATTTTCATGGATTGGAAGAATAAACATAGTTAAAATGTCCATTCTACCTAAAGCAATCTACAGATTCAACGCCATCCCAATCAGAATCCCAATGACATTCTTTACAGAATTAGAACAAAGAATCCTAAAATTCATATGGGGCAACAAAAGACCCCGAAATTCTAAAGCAATCCTGAGAAAAAAGAACAAAACGGGAGGCATCACAATCCCTGACTTCAAAACATACTACAAAGCTACAGCAATCAAAACAGCATGGTACTGGTACAAAAACAGGTGCACAGATCAATGGAACAGACTTGAAAGTCCAGAAATAAAACCACACATCTATGGACAGTTTATCTTCGACAAAGGAGCTGAGGGCATACAATGGAGAAAAGAAAGTCTTTTCAACAAATGGTGCTGGGAAAACTGGAAAGCCACATGTAAAAGAATGAAAATTGACCATTCTTTTTCACCATTCACCAAAATAAACTCAAAATGGATCAAAGACCTAAAGGTGAGACCTGAAACCATAAGGCTTCTAGAAGAAAATGTAGGCAGTACACTCTTTGACATCAGTATTAAAAGGATCTTTTTGGACACCATACCTTCTCAGAGAAGGGAAACAATAGAAATAATAAAGAAATGGGACTTCATCAGACTAAAGAGCTTCTTCAAGGAAAATGAAAACAGGATTGAAACAAAAAACAACCCACTAACTGGGAAAAAATATTTGCAAGTCATATATCTGACAAAGGCTTCATATCCATAATATATAAAGAACTCTCACAACTCAACAACAAAAAATCAAACAACCCAATCAAAAAATGGGCTGGAGACATGAACAGACATTTCTCCAAAGAAGATATACGGATGGCCAATAGGCACATGAAAAGATGCTCATCATTGCTGATCATCAGGGAAATGCAAATCAAAACTACACTAAGATATCACCTTACACCCATTAGAATGACAAAAATGTCTAAAACTAATAGTAACAAATGTTGGAGAGGTTGTGGAGAAAAAGGAACCCTCATACACTTCTGGTGGGAATGCAAACTGGTGCAGCCACTATGGAAAACAGTATGGAGACTCCTCAAAAAATTAAAAATAGAACTACCATACGATCCAGCCATCCCACTACTGGGTATTTATCCAAAAAGCTTGAAGTCAGCAATCCCAAAAGTCCTATGTACCCCAATGTTCATTGCAGCATTATTTACAATAGCCAAGACATGGAAGCAACCTAAGTGCCCATGAACAGACGAATGGATAAAGAAGATGTGGTACATATATACAATGGAATACTACTCAGCTGTAAGACAGAACAAAATCATTCCATTTGCAATAACATGGATGGACCTTGAGGGAATTATGTTAAGTGAAATAAGCCAGCTAGAGAAGGATAATCTGTGTATGACTCCACTCATATGAGGAATTTAAAACTATGGACCAAGAACAGTTTAGTGGAAACCAGGGGAAAGGTGGGGTGGGGGGTGGGCACAAAGGGTGAAGTGGTGCACCTACAACATGCCTGACAAACATTAATGTACAATTGAAATTTCACAAGATTGTAACCTATCATTAACTCAATAAAAAATAATAAATTAAAAAAATTATATTTTCAAAGACTATTTTAATGACCCAGGAAAATTCTTAGGATGTAATTTATGTGGGAAAAAAATCAGATTTTATGTGTGTGTGTGTATGAATGATTTTATATATATATAAACACATACTATTATTCTGATTTTATTTAAATGTATATATATGTATATGTATGCCAATAATGTTTGTTCCCACTTAGCTTGGTGATTATGGGGTAATTTTATTTTACTCTTTACACTTTTCTAGATTTTTATATGCTATTAGTTTTTTTAATGGAGAAAAAAATTCACTGATTACCTATCATGCCTTCATTGGGGCAGAATGTGGATGGAGCGGTGTTAAGAAAAGCTTGGGGATATCAAGCAAATGCATTTGCCCTCAGGTCTGGATGCTTCTTGGGTCCTGAGAGCCCTTTTATGTGTGGGGCAGAAGTCCTCTGAAATGAGCGCCGTGGCTTGGTGGTGCGCCGGGATGTTTTTATCAGGAGCCTGGACTGAGGACAAGTGGCTTCTCCGCCTATATCATGATGGGTCCCGCCTGAGAGAAGAGGTCATTCTCAAGATCAGGTGCCCCAGGAAGAATGAGCCTTTCAAAGCAGAAAGTGGCCCTGGGAAGAAGATGCTAAAGATTAAGATGGGACAGAGGACTCTAGGTGCGCGGACTCCATAGAGGATGGGCAGGACCTGGGAGCCTTCGGAGGGAGACTGGCTGAGGTAGGACTGGGCACCCTTGCCTGAGGAAGCCTAATTGGTTTGTAGTTCTAGGCACTGCGTTTATGTTCCTGTTGTTTTCCCTTAGGGTTTATTAACACCATCTGCTATGTCTTGCCAGGTTTCTTAGCTCTATTCTGCAGAAAGAAGCCAAACCTGAGTTTCTAACTATGCTTGGTCCAGAGAATTGAAAGGACAGTGACATCCTGGGGAGGGGGAAGCAGTGGGGATGAAGAAAAGTGACCCAAAGGGGATAGTAAGCAGAGGGAGACAAAGATAAGGCTCTTTGATCCGGCTGTCCCTCCCACCGGAAATTCTCCTTCCTGAGCTACATCTTGGAGGTCCTGGTTTGTAAACTAATAACAGCAGTAATAATTTTTATGCTTTGTTTATAAACAAATGCATGACTATTCTGGAAAAAGTTAAAATTTCAGATAAGCAAACCCAAAATAAAAGCGAAGGAAAAAGAAGGAATCTAAAATTACCCATTATCTCACAACCAGTCAGTGTTTTGGTGTATATCCTTCTGATATTTTTAAAGAATTGACATATTTTCAAAATTAGATGATTTTATACATCTATTTGCCTTTTATTTTTCTGCTTAATGTGCTACAAACTTACTTCTATGTCATTAAATGTTCTTCTACAGAATCATCTTTTAAAGGCTGCATTGCATTTCATTTTCTGGATATTTCATAATTTATTTAACCAATCCCCTTTTGTTGGACATTTAGGTTGCTGCCAGTTTTTCAAGCCTATAAATAACACAGTGAAGAACAACCCTGTAGCTAAATATCCTATGTGTATTCCCCTAGGAAATTCTCAGAAATAGACACCCTAAGTGAAAGGATGCTGAGTTTTGTTTCCATGTCTGAGCAGGCCCCAGGGAAGGCCGGATATTTCTAGAGGTCTTGGCGCTGAGCCCTGCACGCCAAGCTCCCCGGCCGCATGTCTGCATGTTCCACATGCTCCAAACCATAGCCTCTCCTCTCCCCACCCCACCCCCGGGCTGCAGGCTCGCCGAGGAGAATGAATTACACCTCCTAGCTGGACACGAGGCCATCTGTCTTGTGCTCTGGAATCCTTATGAGATAAAATCTGGGCAGAGCACATTTATTTATTTAATGTATTTCTAGGCGGAGGAGTCTAGCCCTTGGGGATCACCTTCTCCAGAGTGGGGTTAAGAGTTTACTGGGAGGAGGAGCAGGTCACAGGATACAGACCAGCTCCAGGGCTCACTCCATGCAGGTCAGAGGGAGCTCGACTTTCCCCACCTCAGACCCACCCCACCCTCCCAAATCCTGCCTCCCAACCTTGGGCTCAGGGAATTTTGGGTGTCCGGCTCCTCATCACCCAGCTGAGGCTGGCAGCGAGGAATCCTCTCTGCAGAGAAGGAACTGGGTGCCGAGTAGTGCATCCAAATCTCTCCTTCCACAAGAAGGAGAATCCCCCTGCCCTCCACTTCGGAGCTCTGGGTTCCTCCTCAAGGCCTCTCTTGTGCAGGCCCCTGGAGTCCTGCTCAGGCCCCTGGTTTGTTTGAGCACATACAGCCATCCCCATGTCTGGGGCTTTGTCCTTGTTTTAGCTCAAACTCTACAAATGCCCCCTTGAAATGCCTCAAAGACCCAGAGTTCTCTTGTGCTCAGACAACCAGGACACACCTCCTAACCCTATCTGCCGCCTGTCCTGTGGGTCACATCTTTGACTCTTCAAGAACGGTGTCTCTCCAGATAGCATGCAGAGCAGGTGTCCTCTGGCCAGGGGCTCCCAACCCCTGTCAGATCACCAGAGGAGCTTCGTAAATACGCAGGCTCCAGGGCTCTGCCCAGAGACACAGATTCTGCAGGTCTGGAGACATGCGCAGGAACCTGTATTTCCACAAAGGGTGATCCTCCTGGCTCTTCCCGTAGAGCTGTCTTCTTGTCCCTCATGTCCTCTGATGTAGGGGGCCAGGGCATTTGGCCCCTGGGTCAAGCAGGCCCAAGGCATGTGAAGCAATGAGAAACAGATGGGTACAAGGCTCAGGTAACCTAAGTTCAGGAGATCTGGCAGCCAAACTGGCCTCTCCTGGCAGGGGGACTTGGCCAGGGGAACCTGAGCCGCTACACAAAGCCATCCTCACAGCCTCTCTGGCCGTGAGTCCCCAGGTGCTTGCTTGCCAGAGATGCACAGGCATGCCTCTGGCCGGCCAGGCCTGCAGGGTTTGTGGCCAGGAGAATCAAAGCAGCCGTCCTGAGCTCCCGTGGACACTTGCTCTAGAAGGCTCTGGTAACAGCACACCAGGTCTGAGGAGAAAGGGCCTCTGTGGGCCAGAGGTGGGTCTGTCACACAGAGATCCACACCCTGCCCCTCCTGTCCTAACACCTCCTCCTGCTTGGGGCCCTGGGTCTGCTTTGTCAGCCTGGGGGACTCAGGTGGACCAAACCCCTTCATGCTGCTGCCCCTCCCTCACAGGCAGAAATTGAGCCTCCCTCCTTCTCCTCCAGGGCCTCTTGGGGCCCCCTAGGATGGCAGTGGGTGATGCCATGAGCCAGGGTCCCTGTGGGATGTGACCCCACAGAGGTCCTGCTGGGTTCCAGCCGTTCCTGATTGCTGGACTTTTGACAATAAAAGCAATTTATCAAATTACAAAAAAACTCTTTCTCCATCTCAGTTAATGGCAACTCCATCCCTTCAGTTGCTCAGGCCAAGACCTTGGAGTTATCCTTGAGTCTTTTCTCTTAGACCCATGTCCAATCCATCAGAGAATCCTGTCAGCTGGATTTCAACTTATTGCAGAACCCAACCACCTCTCTCCACTTCTGCTCTGTCCTCTCTTGCCTGGATAATTTCAACAGCCTGCTCCCTGGTGTCCCTGCTCCATGGAGTAGCCAGAGGGGCCTGGCAGAATTCGGTGGTGATGGGGGAGGGGCTGGTCCAAGGTCAAGCAGTGCCACTGACCTCCACATGTATTCAGGACCCTCCTGTCCAGATGCGATTTCTTCTTGGCTCTTCTTACCAAGAAAAGTAGTTTATTGGTCATATACAAAATCAGATTCCTTTTGTATACCTTCACAAGGTATCACAAATCCCAAAACTTCTTCTTCAGATCTCACGTCCTAATTCAGGGTTTGTAAAATCTACCATTCTTATAGAGACTCCTCTCCGGCACTGAGACTGGGAGCCGTGACCCAGAGGGAGACACTCAGCAACCTGGGGGCCCCTCTGGGAGGCTGAGACCAGGGCCAATGGAGGCCCAACACGGCAGCACCCTGCTTGGGATCTGCTGTGGGAGATTCTGCAACAGACATGATAATGCAACAGATGTGCCTGAATGACATGGGAAAACTGGGTCCCATCCCCCTTGGGGTACACTTTTGTTTTGCTCTGTCAGCAGAACAGGGCTCCTCCTAGGAGCTTGCCTCAGGACCCATCTTTCTGTGGGACCTCAGGCTCAGGCTGGGTGATATGAGCAGAAACAGGCTTTTCCTGGGACTCTGCGGTGTGTGTTTGGTATATATGTGTGTGTGTGTGATTACACACCCTGCCCCCCTCCCCTGCAGCTCCTCCAACCTGGAGGTGACAGTAACCAGGCTCAGCCTCTCCCGCCCCCACCTCCCAACCCCAGCGCCACCTCCACTCAAGGCCAAGCCCTGCACTGGGCCTCAGAGGGTAGCGCCCAGGCAGCTCTCCCAAGCTGGCTTTTGCTTAGTCTTGTTTTCAAAGCCATCATCATTGGAGTGGACTCCTTGGCTGCAGCTGAGCAGCCCCACATCAGGGCTCCAAGGAGCCAGGCCATCTTGTCCAAGTGGGGACTTGAGGCCCATAAAGGAGGAGGCACCAGGCCTGTGTCACCCAGCAGCTCCACAGCAGAAAGGGGATCAGAAGCCAGATCCACTTTTCAGCACAGGCCAGACCCACTGAGAAAGGGGTAGGCAGGGAAGGAAGGAGGAGTGGGCAGCCCCCAGGCTGGGGTGCTGGAACCAACGGCTCTCCTCACCCCCAGCTTAGCCCTGAGGGCTGCCCAAGCCTGCTCCCTGCCAGCCATGCCCCCTGTGTCTTCATGAGCCCCTAGGGCATGCAAGAGTCTTGTCCCCTTCTGCTGTCCTGTGTCCATCCCCCTGCAGTTGCCTCCCTCTCTTGGCTTCTGCTTTTGCGGGCTCCAAGCAAGGGCGAAAATGCTGGTGGGGAGATGGGGTCTATGCCAGATTCAGCTGGACTCACTTCTACCCAGTCAGGCTGCCCTCCCCTTGACAGACTGCTTAGAAGGGCACCCCCTCTCCCCATTCCCCCCACCCCTGCTGCCCCCCAGCCCTGACTCAGCCCATAAATTACCTGAGGATGGTCGCTGACTCAGCCAGGAAGCCCAGAGTCCCCCTCCCCACCCTCGGGCCTCAACCCCACAGCTGGCTCTCATTCCAGAATGCTTGGTTCCCTCCCCTCAGGAAATTCCTGGAAAATATCAGGCTTCTTCGAGGGGAGATCTCCTAACCACAACCACAGCAGGGAAGGGAGCCACTGCAGCTTCATCCATCATCCTGCCGCCCTGGCCCTCCTCCCCCAGCTTGTGTGTTTGTGTGGGGTGGAGCATGGAGGTGTCAGTCCCTATAAAGTGGCAGGTACATGGCCATGGAGGGAAGGGAGGAGAGGCCAGCGTTGCGTGGGGCAGTTGGGGCAGGCTTCTGGGAGGTGAGTCCTGGGCCAGGAAGGATGGTGAAAACCGACAAGCAGAGAGATGGAAAGGGTGCTCCAGGCCCAGGACATGGCCTGAGCAAAGGCAAGGGGATGGGCAAGAGCTGGGGGGTGTGGGGGGAGGAGTGGGGAGGGAGCTGGAGAGTCACTGGGCTGAAGGCATTACCAGACACGGGAGCTTGAGCTGATGAGGCCAGAGGGCCAGGGCCAGGCCAGGCTGTGGAATCCGCAGTGGAGCTCCAAAGCAAAGGCCTGAGCCCCCGAAGGGCTGGAGAGCATAGGAAAGGGGGTGGAGGTGACCCAGCGATGGTTGAGGAGATGAGTCTGGGAAGAGATGAATCTTGACCAGTAAGCCCGAAGAAACACTGGTTCCTGCAATTCCTGGGGCCTCCTGGGCTCCCAGGGTCTGCTCAGACCTGGGGGCTAGGGCAGAGCCTCTGCATCATCACACGCCAGTCAGATGGCAGAGGCAGAGCTCCTGCACTCAGAGAACCCAGACTGAGGGAGGTGACCATTGCATCAGGGAACCCCCAGCCTAAAGAAGAAACAGACATCCCAGCCCTTGCTCCCTCCTCCGGACCCTATGCCCCCTTGAATCCTTTCCTTGGAAACCCCATTATTCTGTGAGGGAAAGCCAAGTCCAGCCTGCAGATAAAACACCTCTTTTTTTTTTTTTTTTTCTTTTTGACTTTTTCCCCTCAGACAATAACAACTTTTTAAAGTACAAAAATTCCTGCCCAACTTCCCTCCAGGAAGGATGGCTGGGTGATGTGGCTGTAGCCATAGTAACAGAGTCACCGAGGAGAGAAACAAAGTAAGCTGGCTGACCCCAGAAGTGGGTCGACTGGAGAAGGTGTCCTAAGGCCCCCAGGCCCAGGGGGTGGAACACCAAGCCAGGGAGCTGCGGTGAGGGGACTGCTGAGTGTCCAGCGTTTACTCACCTTTCCTGGTAACAGCCATTCCACAGGGCAAGGCAGGGAGTCAGGGAGAGGTGGGGTCTGAGACAGAGAAAGGCGGGGAAGGAGCCCGCCAGACAACAAAAAGAAAAAGAGAGCCTGACCCGGAGAGACAGAGTGACTCAGAGAGGAGATTCCTTGAAAGCAAGGACTGGGTCTCAGGTCCTCGCGTATCCTTGGCCCTGAAGCTGCTTAATAACCGGCTGTTTCCCCGTTTATTCGTCCCTGTCTCCAGTCTGGCCTAAGAGCTTCTGCAGCACACAGGTCTGTGGAAGCCCCAGAACATTATACTGATATTCTTGAGCCACATGTTGGACCACCCCAGCCCACTCTGGACCCCAAAAACAAGATCTCCCTTGTTCATGGTTGCATCGCAGCGCCTAGGGGTGCCCCTCCCCTCCTGGTCTGCTCAGGGTATGAAGGAAGGAGGGAAGGACTGTGGGCAAGAGGAAAGCAGTAGAACCCCCATGGGCTCTGGCCTCTGGGGAGAGGCTCCAGGGCACCTGCCCCTCCTTTCCGGCCCTGCTGAGGGGGCCTGCCTGTTCCTGGAGCCTGAGATGGGGAAGAGCCAGCAGCGGGGTCCTGACCGGCAGGAGTGGGTGACCTCTGTGGGCCCCAGGCCTGAGAGGCCGTGGATCTGCTGGCAGGGCTGGTCTGGTATGGGGGGAGGGCATCCTGCCTCATTGTCACTTGCCCAGCCGCATTTCCAGAAATTCTTCCCGCCAGTAAGAAGAGGAAAGAGAAGCCTGGGCAGCCTCTTGGGCTGCCGGGAAAAGGGTGGGCAGGTGGGAACCAGGTTTCCCAGAGCTCTCACGAGCCAGGCTGCAGCTTTGGGGCCTCCTGCAGGGGCCAAAGGGCCGGCTCAGCTGGGGCACAGCGGATGGGCCCCAGCCAGACGTGTCAGAAGAACTGACCAGTGGAACCTGGGCTTGCCATGTCCATGCTGGGCCAGGCCGTGTTTATGTCTGCAGAATAGAGACAGGAAGAACAAAGGCCTGGAAATCGCTGGGCTTCCCACAGGCCTTTTTAAATTCTGGGGTCAGGGAAGACTAAAGCTTATATTCAATCCACGGTAGTTATTGCCTCCCCTCCATCTCAGTATCCAGCCCTATACAAACTCTTGACAGGAAGACATAGGAAAACTTATTATTACTATTCTCCAGTATAGCATTTCCCTAGTGTGTTCTGCACAGCACCAGCCTATGGGGTGATCTTGATAAAACAGTAGGTTTGCAGAAGCAGCACATCAGCTGCCCTCTTCAAGGCTCCTGGTGCACAATGTAAATATTAAAGTTGCAAAGAAATCCTGAAGAGACCCAGTTCACCTTGGTTAATCCAGTGTTTCTCAAACTTCTGTGACGATGGAACCCTTTTTTCATGGGACACCTTGAAGCAGAGTTCCCAGAAACACATTTTGGGGAAAGCTGCATTCACGCTTTTGATGAGCGGTTCTCTAACTTTGTTCCAGCCAAAGTGCCCCAGGGGTGGTCTAAGAAAAAAGGGGAAAATGAGTCAGCTGGATTCAATGTCTCCATCCCACTACCACCCACCCCAGTTCAACCAGCAGGTCCTTTATTCTGCTTGAACTGGGCTTCCAACAATACATTTTTATCTGATGAAAGGGCTCTGCTGCTAAAACTAAGTTTGAGAGCCATTGCTTTATGGTTCTTCATGAATCTGTGAAGAAAAAGAGAAGAATGAGCCCAATCTAGAAATAAAAATAGTCAGTGAGATTTAAAATGCAACGGAACAAACAGAACAGGAAGAGAGTGTCTGAGGAACTCATCCAGCGTGTCAATCTCCCAGTGCTCTGACCAGGTATTTCTAATCCTGTTTTACAGACGAAGAAACTGGGACAGCAGGAGCTGAGCTGTCTGCCCAAGGCTCTAACTAGATCTCTGACCAGGTATCTTGCCATCCCTTGCCAGTGTCGGGGGTTGACAGAAGGAAGCTCCTGATTTCATGGAGGAGGTAAAACTTGCTCACCAAAGAATGGTGCATGGAGCAAGGGGTCAGGAAGTCCTCTCTCTGAGCTCTGGAATTGCACCATGATATGGCCCACAGCCTGGCATGACTCTGCTGCATGAAAACGCACATCTGTCTTCAATTCTAGAGATTTCTTAGCCATTGTCTCCTGAATAGTGCCTCTCATTCTGTCAAATCTCTCTTCCTGGAATGCTACCTGGCATAGATTAGACCATCTCATTCTATTCTCCACACCCCTCACTCTCCCCTGTTTTCTCCTTATTTACCTCTTTGTACTACGTTTTGGGTGAATTCTCAGATCTTCTTTTCCAGCTCTGTTTATCTCCCTGAGTTTTACATTTCAAGGATTATTTTTTATTTTAGAAGTTCTACCATCTGGCTTTTGAAGCTTAAAATCCAAGAATTCTAGCCTGTTCCCTGAGGCAAGAAATGCTGAGTGGTCAAGCTCAGGCTTCCCACCAGTGGTCCTGGGCTGATGCTCTCAGCCCTTAGCAGCCTCTTGAGGTCCCTCCCAGAAGCCCAGGGGCCTGTGAACACTCATATTGTCTCTGTGTGCCTCAAAGCAACCTAGCTACTGGAAGTGGAAGGAGCTGAGGAGTGCAAGAAGATATTGGGGGGAAAGACTAGTTAATACGTAGAAAACATTACCCCATATCCCACCACATATAGTAGATACTACTGTTACCATCATTATAATGATCACTATTATTCTACGACCTTCCCGAAACCTTGGGAGTGTCCCTAGCCCTCTCTAAACCTTAGTTCCCTCACCTGAGGTTGCACTAATCAGTCACATTTGAAACTTGATTCTTTTCCTCATCAGTCCCAGAAGCATCCCCGCCCGCCGCCCCCCCCCCACCCCCCACCCCGCCCCGGCTCCCAATCTGCCTTCTCCTTCCCCTTTTCCTGGTCCAATGAAGGGTCTAGGCTGGCAGAGGCCTGGGCCCTGATAACAGCCAAACAATGACAGCAGAAGCCCCTGAGCGAGGGCGTGGGAACCAGCCGAGGTTGTGGGGAGAGGGCCGGAAAAGGGGAGGAGGAAACCCCAGAGCTGGACAGGCAGACACGTCCGCCCCCAGCCCTGCCCTGGAAGCCCTGCTTGGTGGTGGGTGGAAACCAGGCTGTTTCTCTTGGATGGTCCCTTCTGGGCCACTCATTCATTCTACAGCTATTTACTGGATACCTACTAGGTAGCAGGCCCTGTGCCAGGAAAAACCTTGCCCCTCGGGACTGTCCCTTCAACTCTGCAAAACATTCACAACTGTTGCTTTTGGGCTCACACCACAGTCCTCTGTCGCAGGAAGGGCTCCCGTCGACAACCCTTCTTGACGAATCAGACACTGGGGAAGGTGCCATGCATTCTGCAAGGGCACTGGCAGAGTGGTCCTCAATCCTCCTTCTGCCTCCGGCCTGGGGGAATAGAATCCTCTGGCCATCTTGCCTGAAGGTGGCTAAAAGAGATTGATTTGCCACGTTTGTGGTCTGAAAAGTTTGATGAGCAATTTTTATTGGAAACTGCCAGATACAAGCTTTTTAATCAGCTTTCATGAACTGGTGGCTGGGTTTCCGCGGGACTCCAGTCACTTTTCTGCTTGTCTGGATTTCACAGGGCATGTAAAGCAGACCCCAGAAATTCCTGATTTCTGCTTGGAAGAGCAAGCCCCAAAAAAGACTCAGGGCTCTTTGCTCTCAGTTTTTGCTGTGGCTGAACGGGGAGCTGTTTCAAAGTGCGATGTTACTTCGCGTCACTGCCAGGCCCTAGTCAAGGCCAGTGTGTCACAGAGCAAGGACACCACATGCTTACCCAGAATGCACACGTCACAGGTCATGGGCACATACATGGTGCACACATCCTACACACATATACATCATATCTACCTACTCTGGTGTTCACTATAAACAATATGCACACTGCATGCGCCCCATACACCATGTACTTCTATGCTCCACAGACACACCACTGCATACCACACACACCCTAAACACAAGCACATGTTCACTCCACGTTTATACTACATACACCTTGTGCATCAACACTCACTACACGCATATTCACAACACACACATCGACATACACATTTCACAAACACACTCTATTTTCTGATTAAAGTTCTTCTTAAGATTTTAATTTCTATTTAAACCCAATTATATAACTCATCAACTTCCTTTGGCCTGTTCTTTTCTTTCTTGACAATTCTTACAGATTTTTTTCTGTTTCAGCAAAAAACAAACAAAGCAACAACAACAAAATTTTCCTTCTTATTAGCTATAAGTAAAGACAGCTGGGCACAAATTTCTCAAAATACCAGAAAAACAAATGGACCAAGAAGTCAGATTTGGGAGGGTTTGCTCTCTGTCTTCTTCCTTGTGAATCTGTGGCTAAGCCTTCGTCCATACAAGGCCAAGTGCTAGATGCTTGGAGACACTTGCCTTCCATCTAGGTGTGTGGCCCTGGGGGAATACACACGAGATCTGTCACAAGTACTGGGAGAACCACTTCGCATAGAAGGTTGGTCCTCTCTCTCACCCCTCTGCCCACTGTTAGAACATGGATGTCGCAAAGTGTGCCAGGAAGCCCGGAGGCAGGAGACCCGTGTGCCACCACCCTTCACAAGAGGCCACAGCAGACATCACTAAGGGGTCACTGCGTCTGTCCCTCCCAGCCTGGACTTGGTGTCACAGTCCTCCACAACCTTACCAGTTAATCAGGGCTGGCACGTGAGATTAGAACTGTTTGAGATCCCAAGGAGGCTAACCCCCTTGGTTTAGGGGTGAGGAAACTGAGGCCCCAAGAGGGGAAGTGACTTGTGTGAGGTCACACAGCACCATTCAAGCTGCTCACAAAATAAGGTGACCCTCATAGAGCCCTCTGCTCAGCGGTTGCTCCACAGTTGTGGCTGGTATGGGAGCAAAGACGTCGCTGGGAGCTGAAGAAGAGAGGCCAGAGGGAGGCTAGGCCAGGGCTTGGTCTCCCCAGGCCCACTGAGCCTCTACTTCCCTGGTCCAAGCCCTGCCCACCCTCAATGGGACAAGCTGAGGGTCCCTGCTCTCTCGGATACAGCGTGCCTGGCTCTCCATGCCCAGGCCTCTGGCCTTCAGGATCAAGGTGAAGAGCAGAGGGCCTTCCAGGGTTCATGGATGTCATCCCCTCCAGTGCTCTCCCCTTCTCTCCTCTGTCTCAGGCCTCCCCTCCTCCCCAAAGCCTTCCCGACCCCACTAGGTCTCGCCAAATGTCTCTCCTCAGAATTTCCACACCTCATGAACAGATGTTTGTCAATGTGCTGGCACCTACTGGCCCCTTAACGGGGCACCAGGTTTGGTTCCACAACTAAGCCAGAAGTGCCCGCTTCTGATCACCACGCCTTTGCCATTGTGGTGCCTCTGCAAGACTGCCCTTCCCACCTCCCCACTGCTTCCCACCTGTCCTTTCACACCCCCCACAGATGTCACCCTGCCTTCCCCAGAGACCACGTGCCTCAGCTCATCACCAAAACTGTGTTCCTGGGCTTTTCTCACAACCCTGATCAGGCCCTGCTTGCTGTTGTCGTGAGAGTGAGTGGTGTCTGGGTTGAATCCCTCGATGCAGTGGGTTTTGGTCTTCTAATAACCAAAGTACTCTTCTCTGAGAGAACCCCCTCCCACTCCCCAGGCCCCCAGTCCCCGCATCTCTCCATCCCCTGACAACCCCAGACAACTCAGGTCTGGTGCGGGAAATTCTGGTCACCTGCCCTGAAAGCTCCTTGGCCAGGTCCCAGCTCTGGGCACATCGCAGGTGCTGAGGACATATGTGTTGATGGGGCACCAAGGGGTGCATGGGTGACAGAGTCCCGCCCTCCAGGCATTCCTGGCCAACCCCACTCCCCTGGACTGGCCCGAGGCAGCGCACAGGAGGGCTCTCGAAGTCTGAGTGCCTGGTCTCCAGGCACTTTCTCTTGGGGTATTCCTGTCCCTCAGGGCAACAGCTGCTGCAGGCAGCACTAATGGGGGACACTGGAGGGGAGGCTCCTCCCAGGCAGCCCTGTCAGGGGGCCAGCTGTACACAGCGCCCCAACCTGTGCTGCTGCCTTCAGCCTGGGGTGGGGGGGGAGGTGTTGTGGCTGCCAGGAACATTCTTTCCCTTGGGGCGGGATACAGCTGCTGTGAAAGCTACAGGGTGAAGGGGAGGGAGGGGAGGCTGAGGGAATGTGAGCTGCAGTATCTGAGTCACACCACACCCAGACAGACGGATGCTTACACAGACAGACCGATGTGCCAACTCGCGTGCTCATCACACACTCACACAGATACCCCCACCCAAATACAAACCACACAATGGCACAGCCACCTCCAGCAGGAGTTTGAGCAAAACCAACACTGGGAGAGGCTGCAATCGTTTCCGACACAGAAGGAAGACAACACAGCAACCAAAGGCACAACAGGAAAAACTGTGCCTTTACCAGGGGAAAAGCCTCAGAGTCTATTGTTTCCATCCCAGCTCAGACCAGGGACGTTAAGGGACTTTATCTCCTCTGGACCTTAGAGCCGGAAGCCGGGAACTCAGCCCTGTGAGCCTCACCAGCAGCCTCATAACCACGTGGTGGGGAAAATGTTGGATTGAGCCCCAGGAGGTCTGAGTCTCGAGGCAAAGCCAGGACCAGCTGGGTGACCTTGGACCAGTCCCTTGACTTTTCAGCTTCTTAGTCTCTGTGCAAAGGACAGCTCCAAAGTCCTTTCAGCCTTGAAATTATGTAAAAGAGATGAGCCAAGGAGCAGTGGAGGATGGGTGCTTAGAAAGGGGGACCCTCTGACTGTGGGATCTGGGAATTATGGAGCACATCACTGACTGCCCCTTGAAGACACCTAGAGAAGGGAGAGGACAGAGGGGATGGAAGCGAGGCCAGGCCCTTCCTCCACTGTGCTGACAGGCCTACTTCCAAAGCAAGCTTTCCCTGCCCGAACCCTCACAAGCCGCGCCTGGGTGAGCCACCTATCAGTGCCTCCAGCGGGCATGGCCCTGTCTGAGAACCAGACTCAGAGGCTTGTGACGATGATTTAAGGTGGTGACATATGGAAAGGGCTCAGGTGTGCACCTGGCACAGTAGCGTTGGCATCATCACTATTGTCCTCACACCTATTATTGCACATCTCTCTCTTGGATTTCCAGGGATTTGTCTGTCTCCATCCAAGGCTGAGAATTTCCTGAGGTGAGGATCATGTCTGTTTTGTCCATTGCTCTATCCAATATGCCACAGTGCTGGGCACACTGTAGATGGCAGACTGATCTTCCCGTTGGGGGCTGGCCCAGAGATGTGCTTTGGGGGAGGGCCCTGAGGGCAGCCTCAGGCTGCTGGGCCTCTTCCTTTCCAAACCCCTTCTCTGCTCAGCTTCCTGCCTGGGGCCCCCCATCTCACCATTCACCACTTCCTGTTGCACTCCCCATGGGCAAGTCAAGGATGGTGGGACCATTCTAGATGCACTCCTCTGGACCAGTCCCCCCAGAGCCCTGAGCCCTGGTCAGACTTTCTGTGCTTGGGTTCCAGAGACCCTCCTGGCATCCTTGGCCCTACAGGAGCCTCAACCCTAAGGAAGTACTTGATGGGCACTGTCCTATCTCTGGGGACGCAGACACATTGGAACAAGGCTTGGATCCTCAGGGGGACTCACTGCGGATCTGGGACCAGTGTGGGGGCAGGCGGAGTGGCAAGAGTGGGCACCATTTCAGCTCCAGGGAGGAGAGAGCAGCTTCTGCCCTCAGGGAAGGTCCAGTCTGCTCCGAGTTTCTACCCTGCAGGACTCGATGCTGCAGTGGGGGAAATGGTAACCTGACAATAATGGTCTGGGAGCAGCTCATGGGCTCCTGTTTGCTGTCGCTTTGTTTCCTGAACATCTCCTCTATCCAGGCACTCACTACACTACTTATCTTATAAACATGACCTTTGATCTTCACAGCAACTCTGTTAGACACTGTCTTCGTCACTGTTTTAAAGACAAACTCTCCAAGGCTCAGAAAGTTTAAACTCTGTGCCCAAGGCCACACAGTAAATGATGTACTTGAGACTTCAACCCAGGGCCGCCTGACACGCGAGTCTATTCTGCACCTTCACCATGGCAACAGCAATCCTACTTTAGAGGTTTGGGGGTTCTTTGGCAATTTATCAACATGTTTCCAACCATTTGTCCCTTGATTTTGCCAGCAATCTAGCATGGCAGGGTTACTATCCCCATTTTGCAGTTGATGACACTAAGACTCAGAGAGGACAAGTGATTATCCCAAGGTCACCCTTCCAACAAGCGGTGGCATGAGCACTAGGACCCCTGACTGAGTTTGAACCACATACTTCTTCCCTCTGCCCAGATTCTCATCCACAGAAGAGGGAGCAAGAACCAGGCTTCCCCAGCTAGAGGAGGAGGAAGAGGAGGAAGAGCAGGAGGGGGATGCGGAAGAGAGAGGAAGAAAGGAAGAGAAGGAAATACCCCAAATTTCTTTATCTGTTTCCATTTTACATAACTCACAGATGTTGCTGCCATTTCACGGCCCTCTGGACACAGGATGTTTTTTCGGTCCTTCAGAACATGGGACTGAGAGTGGCAGTATTTGCTTTCTTCATCAATGTACATACAATTGAGTTTTTCTTATCTTCATACAATGGTTCCCATGCTCTTTGAACCCTTTTCAAAGACTGTTATTCATTATAACCCCTACGTTTTATGTTAGCTTAAAATAAGACTCACTAGCATTTCACCAAGGAAGAATTTATGACGGAAGCCCTAAATCAACCTGCTTTTTACATATAATACACTTTGAACATAATTCCAGGTTAATCAATATAGATCTGCTCGATTTTCTTTCTTTTATAGTAAACATTTTTTAAATTTTTGATATAAGTATATGTTAGATATAACAAAATACACATATACTAAGTTTGATAAAAATTTTACATATGTATATACTTATTTAACCACTACCCAGATCGACGAACTAAACATTGCCAACACTCCAGAAGGTTCCCTCATCTCCTTCCTAGTCAATACCTCCTGCCCCCAGGCAGCTGTTCTGACTTCAGTCACCTCAGATCAGTTTTGCCTGTTTGGGAATTTTATATAAATGGAATTATGCAGTCTGTACTCCTGTGTGTTTGGCTTCTTCCACTCAACGTATGTTTTTTGAGGTTTGTCTATGTAGTTGCATAAATCAGTAGTTTATTCTTTTTAATTTCTGTGTAGATTTCTATCGTAAATATACCAAAATTTGTTTATCTATTTTTCTGTTGACAAATGTTCAGAAATGCAGATTAAAACCACAATGCAAACCATTTACACATTCCTTAGAAGAGCCAAAATGAAACAGGCTGACAATACTAAGTGTTGGTGAAGCTGGTGGGACAATGGGGCTCCCATAAGCTGGTGGTGGCAGGGGTCACTGAACAATCACTGTTTTGCATCATCAACTCAAGTTGCACATACACATGTCTTTTGACCCAGCAATACTATCTTGGGAATATACCCAAGAGAAAGGTGTGCTTGTGCCTGCCAAAAGACATGTACCGGAATGTTCGTGGCAGCTTTGCTGATAATTCTATCACTGCGTAAATGGCTGCCAAGTTGTCCATTGTAGGAATGTACCAATCTCCCGTTGAGTGGTATCAGTTCTAAACAAGGCTGAGATAACCGTCCATATATACACACCTTGAATGAACTTACTCTTATTTCCTTAGGACCAATTCCCAGAAATGGAGTGCTGAGTCAGAGATATGTACATCTTTAGGCTTTGAGACCCCCACCATTAAACTGTCCCCAGGAGGGCTGCATCAGTTTCCCCTCCACTGGTCACATGTGCCTGTGGTTGTGAGATTTTCACAAACCCCAAATTCACTCCCTATTTAAACGCGCCCCGGCCCCTTGGCTTTCATGGCTCTGGGCCATGAAAGCAAGGAAGGTTTGGAGTAAATACCCTAGATGCACAATGGCCACAGTTCTCAGAGCAGGCCACTGGGGCCGCAGGGCCACCATCCTCCTTTGCCTGCTGAGCCCAGGCTTATCAGGGCAGCCGCTGGGGCCAGAGTCTCTGCTGGTGCTGGTGGCCCCTCACAGGTTGATCACAAGAAGCACTGGCTGCAGCATGTAAGTGACCAGCTGCCCTGGCCTAGGAGACCGATGCAGGCCAGTCCAACATAGGAACGTCAGTGGGTGAACAACACCCAGCACTTCCTCCTCCTCAGTCCTTCAACTGGGCGCTGGGCCTCTCTCTGAGCCCCTTCCAGATTTCCCTTCCCCAAACGCCCAGAGGGTGTCCTGATGTTCAGGGGGCAGTGGTGTGTGCAGGGCTGTGGGGGAGGAAGTCGGAAGGGCCCACATGTCAAAGGCCTTCCCTCTTCTTTGAGATCAGGGCAGGGTCCACCTGAGGTGACGTGAATGGCTCCAAGAAGTCCCCAGCTTGGCCAACAACAGTGCCTGAAATGACCCCCGCCTTTGTGTTCAACACTGTGCCACCTGCCCATCCACCCAGGGAGCGGAGAGTCATCACGAGGGAGGGAGGTTATGAGCCCCCTTCCTCCTAGCGGGAAAGGGGAAGGAAGGTTGCAGGAAGCCCGCTTCCCCAACTTCACAATTCAGCTGCCAGCTGCCCGGTCGGGCCAGCTGTTCCAACACAGTCAAGCCCTTTCTCCACGCCAGGGGAAGACCCAGTACTCAATTTCCCGAAAGTTCTTTCCTGCCAAGGGTCTGACTTCTGCCAACCCCCAGAGCAGGGAGTGGGCATCTGCAGGGGACAGTGAGCTGGAGTCTGGCAGAGGCCCTCGGTTCCCTGGAAGACTAAGGCCTAGAGAAGAGGTGACTCGTCTCGGTTGCCACATCTGTAAGCCAAGCTTGTGGCTCCCAGAGGCCAGGCTCAGGGCAGAGGCCCAGGGAAAGGAGGGGACAGGCTGAGCAGCCCTGACCCTGGACTGCAAAGTCCTAAAGGCAAGGAAACAAGTGTGGCTGTTTGTCCTTACCTGGTTATTCTCACAGACATGTCACTGACCCGGGGGTGTGACAGGGATTTTGGGCTCAATAAATGCCCCAGGAATTTGAGACAGGTTCCACACAGTCATCCACTCTGGCCTCCCCTCCTGGGCTTGGCAAAGGGTGCTGGGCTGGCCTGGAGTCTGGGAGGAGAAGGGGTCTCCTCTCCTCATCTTGGGGTGGGGCTTGGCCAGAGTTGTAGCACCAACCTTACAAGCTGCCAGAAGGCAGTACCCAGACCGGGCCACCACTTACACATATGACGATTCCGTGCAAATTCGAAAAAGGCACCCTCATGAGGAAAGACAAACCATAGAAACACCCCCTGTAAACGAGTGAACTTCAGAAAGGGCCCTTCTTCAGGGTGGGCTGCCCGGGCACTCCCCATGGCTGTCCCCACCCCCATGCCTTGGTTCTGCAGGGCCTCTCCCTACCTCAACCAGGCAGCATTAGGAGGCAAGCCCCCAGGGGACAAGCCCATCATCATCCCTGGGCCCCCAGAAACTGAGACCTGTTTCCAAGGTGAGAGAGGGAACAGGAAAAGCCTGGCTGGCTGCCTTAAGGCTCTGGAGTCCTGAACTAGGGCAGAGCTGGGGCAGCATCTCAATGAGGCTGCTGCCAGATCCTGGGCCTTGAGCCAGCTGCACACCAGACCTGCAAGGGGGACCCCGGCTGTGCCAGGCTGGCGGGGCTGCTGGAGCCAGAGCCAGGGAGCACCAACGGCTACAAGACACCGTGGCCGTGGAGGTACCCCAAAGGCAGCAGAGGCTGAGGGGCCTTAGGGCAGAGAGCCTGAGCCTCCATTCAGTGCAGCCACAGCCACTGAGCCCCGGCAGAGCCTGGCGGCAGCTCGACCCACCCTAAAAGAGCAGGCCTCTTGTTCCTTCCTCCCAAGAACAGCCTGCCTGTGGGGACCGGGAGTGGTGCCAGTGAGGATTCCTCCATCAGTCCAATTCTGTGGACCTCAATCCCTCCATCCCACCCGCTCGTTAGAATCACCTGGGCTTTAAAGCAGTACAGCTTCTGGGCCCACCAGGACTCCATCACCCTGGAGTAGGGTCAAGCATCATTTATTTATCTATTTCTAGGCTCCAGGGTATTCTACTGTGCAGCCAGCCAGGGTCAAGAACTACCCAATTGATCATTAGCTCTAAGGGAGGCTCCTCTCTCCAGAAAGGGCTCTGAGATCAATTAAGTTGGGGAAATGCCGCCTATTCAAGCTCCTCTTGGTGACTCACAGGACACACTGACATATCACACACCTTTCCAAGCAAAAAAATCTTTGTTCCGGAGACTGTGGGTCGGTCTGGTGGTGTGTGTGTGTGTGCGCACATGTGTGCGGTATTGTGCCTACTTTATAAACGAGACTCCAAGAGGTTAAGGAATTTGCCTGATGTCGTCACCATGGTCCATGGCAGAGTGCTGATTCAGACTCAGGGCTCTCTCCGCCTCACACATTGCCCCTGCTCAACAGGCCCTGAGCTCCTCCAGAAACAGGACACTCAGCAACTCCTCCTGGGGGTCCAGTGGCCCCAGGTGGGGCTGTGGCAGGCCGTTCCACACAGCTCCCTCTCCCAGCCGGATTCCTGCCTCTCCCTGCACTCAGGCCCCAGTCCTGCTGGAGGCCAGGACAACTCCTGCTTCCTGTCCAGCCCCTCACAGAGCAGAGGGCTGGCTCGGTGCCCCCCTGTGCCCAGACCCTCTCGGTCTCATCTGGTATAGGCTCTCAACCCTCCCTGCTCTCTGTCTCCCCTGAGGGCAGGGAGGGAGGCGTATGGCTTCCAAATTCTATTCCTGCAGGTTGACATCATCAACATGGCTTTCCCAACATTAAGAAGTGGGTCATTCTTCCAGGTGCAATGGTGGAATTGAGGCACCAGGAAAGGCTCAGGGAGAGTTGCTGGAGGGTGCACGATCCTCCTTAAGTAGGACTTTAGGACCAGCAAGCTCCCAAACTCAGGTTGCTCTCCCGACCCACCCACCCCCCAGGTCCCTATTCCCTGCTTCTCAGGCTGGGGCAGTGGTTCCCCCTTCCAAAGGAATTTCAGAGAAATTCCCCTGAGCCCCGTGTTGCTTGTTCCTTCAGCAAAAGGGAGCTCCTAGAGCTAGTGAAACCTGAGTCCAGGGATGCAGCCTGGATGCAAAGGATTTCTGAGTTCTCAGAACCTGCACGAAGACATATGTGAGAAGGTCTCAAAGCAAGTTAATTTCTCTCCGGCTACACCTACTTAAGATGAATGAAACCTTAGCTTCCTCGGGAGTCTGCTGCATGTCATCAGGCGGTTCCTGAGAAAGACTGAAAACTCTCTGGCTTTTTCGTGGCAAGCCTCACTCACGTTGTGTCCCCTTCTCTCTGGGCTCTGATTTCAGCCACAAATCAATATCTTCCCACAAGATGTGTGGATGATAAGCTTCTGTTTCCCAGTGACGTTTACGAACTAAACATCCTCTCCATCAGGGCCTCACCTCTCAGAGTGGGGACTCCACATCCCACCTGACAGCTCTCTTATTCCCTCAACAGCCGAGCCAAAAGGAAGTAATCAGACAGTCAGAATCAGAGAGGTGTAGGAAGGGCTCAGGGGACCAGGATTTCTGGGCCACAAGTGCCGTGAGAGTGAGCAAGACACAGGCAGAGCAATAACTCACAGTCCAGAGAGGGAGGCTGGTGGCACCTGGGAAGTCTGGTTGGGGACCAAGTGGCCAGGCAAGGATGATTTTAGATGACAGGCGCTCCAAGGTGGGTCCAGCTGGCTAGCACACCAGAACCCAGGAGGGCTGGCACCTTGGCTTGGCAGAATAATCACGCACATGCTAGGTGCTTCTCTAGGTACTTTATGTTTATTAGCTTATTTAATCTTCCCAACAATTCTGTAATAGCTACTATTACTATCCCCATTTTACAGATGAAGTAACTGAGGCACAAAGAGAGTAGGTAACTTGCCCAAAGTCATAAAATTCGTATGTGGTAGAGGCAGGATTTGAACCCAGGCAGTCTGGCTCCAAAGTCAATGTCCTGAACCATCACACCACAACTCACACACGGGGAAAAGAATACAGTTATTGGATGTTTAGGTTACTATGGCTGGGCAACCCCAAAACTTAGTGGCTTAAAACATCATGAATCATCTATTTAGCTCATGCACCTATAGTCTGGGCAGGGCATGGTGGGAAAGGTTGGCTCTACAAGATGGTAGCTGGGGCAGCTTGTCTGAGGACAGGAGGACCCACTGGCAAGATGACTCACTCACATGGTTAGCAAGTGAGAACTGGCTGCTGGCTGGGAGGTCAGCCAGGGCTGAGAGCCGGGAGCCGTGTTCCTCTCTCCGTGGGCCTCTCCACAGGCTGCTCAGCCTCCTCACAGCATGGGGGCTGGGTTCCCAGGGTGAGAATCCCAAGAGACAGGAGGTGGAAACTGACAGTCTCTTAAAGCATAGGCCCAGAGGCTGGCACCACGTCTCTTTCGCCATATTCTATTAGTTGAAGCAGTCATATATCCCTGGTTCAAGGGAAGGGATATAAACCTCACCTTCAAATGGAAGCAGTGTCAGAACTTGGGGACCGACCAGGTTTTAAAACCCCCACATTGGGCCTGGGATCCGGAAGAAGTACGGATCTCAGGAATGAGGGAGAAGCAGCCGACTGTGAGCTCTTGCTCAGGGCAGATCAGAAGGAAGGCAAATGCACAATGACCAAGCAAGTCTCCAGTGTGTGCCAGGTCTTGGCATGCACAGACATTATCTCAACTTACCTTTGTAACAACACTTGGACACGAGTTTTCTCATCACTTTGTATAGATAAGCACTCAGAGGCTCAGAGAGGGCGTTAACCTCATCCAAGGTCACACAGCTGGTAAGTGACAGAGCTTTTCTGGTTCCAGAGCTGAACCCTTAACTCCTCTGGTGGGTTGCTCACAGATGCGGAGCAGGGCTGGCCCCAGAGGTATGATGAGGTCGGCGGGGAAGAGTAGGAAGGCGAGGAGCCAGGCTACCACTCCCCGCCCACTCGCCTTGTCCAGAAGCCCTCCCAGATCAGGGCAGATCTCCCAAACACTCTGTCCCAAGGCATCCTTTCCCTCTGGTGCCTCCTCTCAGGCTGGGGCATGTACAAACCTCCCTCCTCAGCCCTGCTTCCCAAGCTGTGTTTCTCAACCCTGAGCGGTTCCCGAAATCCTCTGTGCTTCCTGGAAACCCTCCCAGAGGCATCTGTCTTGAAACCTCTCCCAGCGCCACCTGTCTCAGCCTAAGCTGTGAATAATTACCAGCACAAGGCCTTCCACTTTTTAAATAAAACTTTTATTTTAGAATAGTTCTAGATTTACAGAAAAATTGTGAAACTGGTACAGAGAGTTCCCATATTCTCCACACCCAATTTCCCCTATTGTTATCATCTTACGTTAGTATGGTACATTTGTCACCCTGGGTAAACAAATATCGATACATCATTCTTCGCTTTACAATATCGTTAACGTTATTATTAAAGTGTAAGCCCCATTTTCTTTGGCTTCCCTTAGTTTTTTTACCTAATGCCCTTTTTCTTTTCCAGGACATCACACTGCATTTAGTTGTTGTGTCTGCTTAGGCTCTTCTTGCCTGTGACGGTTTCTCAGACTTTCCTTGTTTTTGATCATTTTCACAGTTTCGAGGAGTACTGGCAGGTGTTTTGTAGAATGTACCCCAGTCGGGACTTGTCTGATGTTTTTCTCACGGTGAGACTGGAGTTATGGGTTTGGGGAAGGAAGACCACAGAGGAAAAGCCCCATTTTCAGTCCATCATGGCAAGGGTACCTACTGCCATGACTTGTCGCTGCCGATGTGAACCTGGACCACCTGGCCAAAGCGGCATTTGTCAGGTTTCTCCACTCGCAAGTTCCTCCTTCTCCTCCCTTCCCGACTGTGCTGTTGGGAAGGAAATCACTCTGCACAGCAGCCCACATCTCAGGAGTGGGGAGTGAAGGTCTCCCTTGAGGACCAGGTGCCACAGAAATCCCAGGTGATGCTTCTGCACAGGAGTTTTGTCTCTTCTCCATTTATTTATTTTATTTTCTTAAATAACTTAATTATTCAATTATTTATTTACACAAGTATGGACTTATGAATATTTATTTTATACTTTGGGTAATAATCCAATACTACTGTATTTATTTTCTTGCTCAAGTTCTTCCAGCTTGGGTCACTGGAGCTCTCTCAGTTGGCGTTCGTGTCCCTTTGACATACTCCCATAATTTTTTTTTTAGCACTTTCTTACTTTCTGGGCACTACAAGATGCTCCAGGCTCATCTTGTATTTTCTCTGCTCCATTGCTAGGATCAGCCAATGCTCCAAGGAGCCCTGGTTCCTTGTATTGGAGAATAATATTCGAAACCACAAGATCTGGGCACTGTGTGTTCATTGTGTAGGGGAGGAAGACATTTCTTCTACCCTCTCTGGGTTCATCTGGCCGGAGAACGAATTAAATTCACATGAGACAGAATAGCAGGAGAAAATTAAACAGAGCTTTATAACATGTATACATGGGAGAGGCTCAGGCAAGCTGAGCAACTCGCCAAAATGGCTGAAGCCCCCACCTTAAATATCATATCCAGCTAAAGACAAAGGAGGATGTTGGGGTGGAGGGAGTCAGTTACAGGAGGTTACCAGAAACAGGAATACGATTATTATGCAGATTTAAGTCCTTGCCTTTAGTATTGATTAAGAGTTTCTAGAGATAAAGTCATCCCCCTCTTCTTCCTAGTACAGAGAGGGAGAGATCCTTACAGATGGAGATTTCCTTTACAACGTAAATGTCTCCTAACAAAGAGCAAGCAAGTTCCACCCCTCAGTTGCTTTCCTGTCTGCAGTTTATTAAAAGTAATCAGCCCCATATAATCCTCATGCCAAAGAGACATATCTTGGGGTGGCCAATTCCAGGCCCCCACAATTGCTACTGGTACCATTGCTTCTAGGCCCTCTCAGCTGATAGGACAAGGAAATATATGTGTGTATACTAACCTGTGTGCCCATCAAACTAATCAAATATACACAAATATAAATATTTCTATATGGTTCCACCCCTGTCTATATTAAGGTAAATTTGAGTTCGTACTAACATCTACAACTCTAATCCATTATCTCCAAGAGCATTCTAGCCTTTTTCCCTTGTTTGTCTGTAACCTCCCCGCTCTGTAGTGAGAAACCTGGCCCCCAGCCTCCGCCATCCACCATCCATTAACTCGCATGTTCAACTGCAACACACATGTGCGGTGGTTTTGGAATTGCTAACCCACACTCTCTGGGAAATGGCTTCATGAACAGTGTAGGGCTTACCCAGTTTCTTTTGTTTTCAGTCATACAGGCTCATTTCCAAAGTTACTTAAATTGGAACCTTTTTCCCCTACCCACTTCAGAGAGGTTGTTTCACACATTTGTAATACAGATAGGCTTGTCACAGTCTGCATTCCGTCCTGGATCCCCTGACTTTCTAAATGATTTTTTTAATTTGCATACATTAGGATTCACTCTTTGTGCTGTAAAGTTCTATGAGTTTTGACAAATGCAGTGTCACGTAGCCAACACTGAAATATCACACAGAATAATTTCACCCTCCAAAAATACCTCTGGGCTTCACCTATTCAAGCTTTCCCTCACCCTCAAGAAGCTTTCACTTTTAAAGTATGTTTCAATGTTTTCTCAAACTTCTCCTTAGACACGTTATCTCATTTAATCTGCAAAGCAACCGTGTGGGTTGGGCAGAGCAGAAGCATCATTCCCACTCTATGGAGGAGGAGGCTGAGGCACAGAAGCAGGAACAGGCTCGCCTTGGCCACGTGGCTGGTGTGTGCAGACTGGAGACGGATCCCGCTGCTGCTTTATTCCTACTCCACTCAGGCAGGGCCAGTTCCCAGACCCCAGAAGAGGAGGCGGGGGACTGGGTTTCAGCCAGGCAGAAGACTGGGCCGTAAGTCAAAACAAGCCATGGGGTGACAGCACGACACCTGAGCTCTGGTTCTGATTCTGCCGCCTATCATTGGGTGGCCTTGCCTGACTTACTTTCCCTGGCCGGGCCTCAGTTTCCTCCTCTGTGAAGTTGTGAGGGGTGAGGTGACCCCTAGGTCCCATTCGAGTCTACAGGCTGTGTCTGGCCTTAGGCATGAGGCTGACTGCAGTCAGCAGGGAGATTTTGGGGGTGGTCAGGGTTGGTGGCTGAGTAGTAAGGCTGGAGTCAACCACAGAGGGCCGCAGTGGGATCAGGGGTCATGTGCCCAGAGTGGCAGCTCCCAAGTGCACTCTGCTGTGCTCCTAGCAAGTTCTCCAGGTGGTGATATCACAAATGCTGTCCTGTCCCATTCCATGGTTTATGGCAGTGTTCTTCAAATTGCAGTTTAACCCCCAATGAGTCATGACCTGCAATTTTTTACAAATAGAATGAATACAATAGACTAGATCAAGGCATTCAACATAATAAGGGTTAAATATAAACTTTTGTTTCGATTATGTGTGCAGGTAATGGGTCAAAATATAAAGTGCATTGGTCAGAAAAGCCTGAAGTTGCTGGCTGCCAGAACACATCTTACATCCTTATCTCATTTTATCCTCACTATCACCCTGCAAGGAAGGATGATTATTATTATCTCTATTTTCCAAGGGAGGGAACAGGCACGGAGAGGTCTGATGGTGCACTCGAGGTCTCTGAGTCAGTCAGCGAGGGGCAGGTTATAAAGGAATCTCCCAGCTCCCAGACCCGTCTGGGGTTTCCAACATTTGGCCCCATACAGAACTGTGGTGCTTCTATTTCACACGGTCCCAAGCAGCACAGCCCATGGGAAGGAAGGCCAGGTTGGAGGGTTTCTGGACCCCTCCCTAAACCTGGCCGGGCCCACTGTGGCTTGGCAGGAGGAGGGGTCATTCACCATCCACCCACCATCACCTCCCTAGAAGCAGACTCAGTGGGAGTTCAGCCAGAACCAGGCTCTGCCAAGGTGGGCGACAAGGGTGGAGGAGTGAGCTGGTGGGAGAGGCTGAGACAGGTCACTTAGCAAACACACTCACAAAAGCAGCTCTAGCCGGCGCTCCAGACTCCCTCAGGGCCCCAAATCCCAGCCCTCAGCAACTGTGGGTCCTACAGTTTGTCCATATGTCCTGCCTCTATTCCCCAGCTTCTCCTGCGTTGCCTGAGACCACCATGAGCCTACTGGGGGCATACTTTGCCCCTTTTCTTCTTTCTTGTCCCCCTGATCTGAACACCCACAACAACGCCGTGTTGTCTTATGATTTATGAGCTCACAAAACTCACTAATCCTTTTTCCTCAATTACCTCCATGTAAAGAAGCCCTTGGTTTCTCTGCAGACCGGAGGGCCCTACTTCTCCTCGGACACAGACCACCAGGCCCTGGCCAGAACCCCTCCCACAGGCCTGTGTGGTTTATTTGTGGTCTCTTCATTCAAAGGTCATCATTGTTGGAAAATCCCTGACAGTGTTGAGGAAAAGGCAAGAAAAATGAGGGGCAGGAAGAGCTTTCCTAAGCACAAATCTTCCAGCCAGCCCCTTCTTGGCCACTGTCCCATGGTGAGCCAGGCACTTCCACAAGGCCATGGAGGGTCTCAGCATCTCCCAGTGACTGGAGTTTGAGAGCACCAGGAAGAGTCCCCTGGCAGCTGTGGTGGGGACCTGCTGGCAAGCCCAGGACCTCCTGGAATGAAAGCATCTCGACTTCACTTCAGGTGTCCGTTCAAGTGTCACCAACTCAGAGAGGCTTCCTCTGACCCCCTCCTCATCCAGCTCTTGACACTCCTTCCTGGTTTTGTGTTTTTCACAGCCCTTCCTACCATCTGATAGCTATCTGTCTTCCTTATTTGTTTACCCACAGCCTCCCCCACTAGAATGTAGCACAGGGATCTTGGTGTTGTTCATGGCTTTCTCCCTTGTGGCTTAGAACAGTTTCTGGCATATAGTAAGCTCTCAGTAAATATATGATGAATTAATTATTAACTATTTTCTTGGGACTCAAGATGGCCAAAAGGACCCTTTCCACAGCCTGCCCAGAACCCTTTGGACATGTACTCCCAGTGAATTCTAGAAGAGCAGTTGTCCAAACTCACTGGTGCTGGTCCAGACCCACACTAAGGATAACACAGACCCCTTCTTTGGCCAATCCTGTTGGGGCTAGCAGCAGCCTCCCAGGCTGAGACCACTTCAGAGTTGCTCCCCCTTCTGGCCCGGCCACAGGACACCGTGAGCTGAGTGGCCTGGGTCCACTCAGGCCCCTGTGCTCACACTCTGCTGTTGGAGTCCCACCGCACCTTCACCAGTCCGGTCCTGGACATCCCGGGTGCTTCTCTCTGTCCTGGAGCTGCTCCCCACTAGGGAGAGCCCAGAGTTTCCCCTGGACGGTGCAAGAGACATGGCTTGGGCGTAGAGGATTCCTGGTTTCCCTACACTTAGAAGGGGCCAGGACCCTGGGGTCCCCAGGAAGGAGGGAAGGGAGGGCCTGAGGCACGCTGGGGCCCCAAATGGCCCCACCGTGAGCACGCAAACTGAAGCCTGGTTATGGGAGAGAGACAGGGAAGAGAAAGACAGAGACTGAAAGCCCCAGAGTGGACAGGCAGAGAGAAGGAGAACGAGAGAGACGGAGAGCAGGCAGAGAGAAAAGAATCAGAGAGAAACCGGCAGTCCAGTCGGGGAACCAGCCCCGCAGACCGACAGGCGGAGCGAGGCAGGGGACAGGCGAGCAGAGGCCGCGGCTGAATCGGAGCTCTGTTCGCGCGCCGCACTGAGGGGCTTTCTTCGCGGCCGTGGGAAAGCAGTGGGCGAGCGCGCCCCGAGCGCCAGGGGGCCCGTAATTAGCCGGATTAGGGCGGGAGGCGCACGGCCCCGCGGGAAACAAAAGGCCCCTCTTTGCCCGCACAAACGGCAGGGTCGCGAGGTCACCGGACAGGGTCCCCCAGGAGCAGTCAAGGGGACCCGCGTCTGGAGAATGGGGCCTCTGTGCACCTGGCGGGCCAGCGGAGCGCCGCACCCGGTTTTGGGGTCCAGATTTGGGGGCGCAGGAGGGGAGCAGTGAGTAAGAGGAGAGAGGACAGAGGTGGAGAAGGGAGGCCAGAGGCAACGAGACACCATAGAGGGCAGGGACCTAAAAGGTCTTATTAGTAATAGTATTGGTAACACGGATAACATTTATTGAGCGCTTACTGTGTACCAGCTCCATGCCAAGATGTGCATCATCTCATTTTATCCTCGTAACAACCTTCTGATGCAGATCCTGTAATGCCGGAGATGTTACAGACCAGCGAGGTGGGTGCAGAGATTGACTTGCCCAAGGTCACACAGGAGCAAGTGGTGCCTCACACATTCGCTGGCCCACAGAGTGGGCACTCAACAATTATGTGTTGAATGAACGAATCGTGAATGAATGAAAAGGTTGGTCCTGATCTCACCCCTGTGGTCACCTATGACCTGAGAGGTTTGGGAAATGGGGGCTCCCAGCCTGACCCAGAGGTCTACTCCCTTCAGGAAAGCTAATCTGAGAGATCTATGCAGGAGTGTGTCCATACTGACCCCCCCAACCCACCTGGCGGTGCAGAGGACTCTGGTCACTAGGGTCAGGGGTTCAGAGATGGGTAGTGGAGCATGCCCAGCCAATGCCCAGATCCCTGTGCCCTGCATCAGGCTATCCACGTGATGGAGAAGCTTAGGCAGAAAGTCTCCAGTCCGCTGAGATCTGGGTGACCAGGCACATGGCCAGGAGACAGAGGTTTGTCACACCCAGCTCAGCCAGGGGAAGCCCAGTGAACCATTAAATCAGAGTTTTCTCCCGGGACAGCGCTGGAGTGTGAAAGCCGCCAGCACAGGAGGAGGCCATGCCTGCCTCTGCCCAGCTAGCTCCTCCTCACACCCCACCTCCATTCACCCTCACAATCTTCTCGTCAAGTGTAGGATTACTATTACCCCACTTCTCAGATGAAGAAACTGAGTCACAGAGGCCTGGAGTATTTGTCTGAAGGGAGTAGAGAGTGAGCATTTGGGGGCATAGCTTGAAGGGGCTCCAAGTTTGAGATTTGGTTGAAAAGTTGTGTCTTCTTAAAAATCGATGTGAGTTTTGCTTCCTACTTCAGAACATGTATGTGGCTATTTTGATATAAAAATGATGGTAGTTTTTCCTCCTATAATCTGGTAAACTTGACTTTGGGAGGTTGAGCCATGTTATCTTATCACATCTGGATCCCCTGGCACTTCATTGCGAAGCCAGAGCAGTCTGCATCCATGAGAGAAGCCCAGGTTAGGGGAGGGGGTGCACGATAGGCATAAAGGAGGTTTGGTTGCTGTTCATGTCTCTCTTTAGATCCCCATTTCTACCTCATGGAAAGCTAGGGGGAGGGGCCTCTCCTGCCTCCGCAGGGCAGGCGCAGCCGGGGCTCAGAGCTGAGTCCCTGAAGGGCCACTTGTTCAGCTGCAGATCCCAACTGCCACAAAGCCAGGACACAGCCTCCTCTTTTCTCCTCCCCTGGCTACCTCCAATTCTCTCCGTTTCACAGACCAAAACTTCTGCCACAGCAGCTGCTGCCTCTAGCTCCTGAGAGGGGCAGGCCCTTGGGGCAAAGTGCTCCCAACTCCTGGGCCTGGGCTGAGGTGCAGGGAGGGCCTTGTGCCCCAGGGAACGGCTAAGAGGTGGTGATGGGAGTGAGAGGTCAGGCCACACTCTCTCCTGGCCCCTAAAAGAGCATGAATGAGGAGCTGGAGGCCAGAGGGTGAGCAGCTGGAGAAAGGGAGGGGTTAGTTCTGGGGGTGCTGTGCTCAGGGAGCATAGGGCCAGAACCAGAGAAGCAGGAAAACTTTCTCCTTTCCCAGGAATACCCACCACTGGACCTCGCCAGCCCAGTGGACTGCTCTGGGTGGTCCTGGGGGCTCTTCCACCTCTTCGCCAACACTTGCCCACTTTTCCCTTCCAGCAGCTGATGGTGGTTTCAGAGATAACCAGGCCAGAATACCTAAGGCATTGTAAATGTTTGCTTCCTGCCCGACCCCGCCCCATTAGAGTGGGGGCCATGCCTGGGGGAAGGATCACTCAAAAGAAACCCAAGCTCTGGTGAGAAAGCCCTCCGAGAAATGTGGGAAATGTCTGGAGCTGTTACAGTCCCCGATCAAATGTCTGAGCTCTGTGTTCCCAGCCAGGCCCAGAACATTTAAGTCCCAGAGTTCCTCTCTTCACCTCTTCCCCACTTTGCACGTAACCAGCTCAGGGGCTCAAGTTCCCACTCAGGAAGCACAAGGTGGCGTCTCCACCTCTTCCACCAGTGGGAAGGGAGAAAATTCATTCCAAGACTTATGGCCAACTACATCAACCACTTATTCAAGCCTCCATCCTTGAGGAAAACTGAATTCCCACAAGTGTCTTCCCTCCCCCCAGCCCTCCACCCCAGCTTGTCTCTGGGTCACAAACACAGACCTAGGCCTCCTGGCCTGGAGCATTCAAGACGGCCAACTGCAGCATGGATGCCAAGGCAGGTCTGGGCCTGAGGAGGGGACGCAGAGAGAAACATGCTCTACCCATCAGCAAACCTGACAGCACGGTTCTGGACACGCACCGTGGAAAGATGGGTTTGCACATCCAAAACACAGTAAGCAGTGAGCTCAGGGCCTGATCCAGGCAGCCTTTGTGTCCCACGGACAGGGTGAGGGAGGACACCCAAGTGTGCAGCCTCCGTGGCTAGATTCCAGCCGGAGTTTCATAGCATCCTTCATGATGGAGACCTGGTGGGTGGAGGGGTCCATGTCCATGGACTTGTGAGTCCTTAGTGGACGGGCCTCAAGGCCCATGGCAGCAAGGAGAGAGCTTCCTCCGCAGCCTTGGGCCTGGCCCCTTCAACATGTTTGTCAGGGACTTGGATGAAGATGTGGGTGGTAGAATTCTCAAATTTGCAGATTATCAAAGCTGGGAGGAGTAGGAAATACGCAATAATAAAATCCAAAAGGTTTGGTCATCTTGGGTCAATAGGCCATATTTAAGAGGTGAGTCTCAAGAGAGTTCAATGTCAGGATCTGCTTATGGGGTCCAACAGATCAACTGCCTCAGCACGTGTCAAAAGCGGAAGGACTTGGGATGTTCAGCTTAGGGCCGATCAGCTGTGTGATGAATCCGAACAAAACAGTGGTGTGATCTTCAGCATTAAGTCTTGTTTTGCGGGATTTCTATGTCCCATAAATCTCATTAAGGGATTTCTTGTCAGTCGACTGACCACTCACATCAAAAACCTCTGGGGCCTATTAAAAATTCAGATTTCCAGACCCACCCCAGATTGTTCACTCAGACTCCGTAGGGATGGGGCCCTGGAATATGCATTTTTTACCACCTCCTAGTTGACTTTTGAGAACATTTTCAGCTCTGCCTCCCTCTTTGGCCCATGCTGGCCTCTCTTGCCAGGACTGTCCTATCTCTTAGCAAAGTAAGAGCACCCCCTGCCCAGCAAAACTTTCCTCTACACTAGAAATTCCACTGTCAGAGCTCTGCTCCTTTGGGTTACAACCTTGCCCCTACAAATGGCCTCATCATGGAAGATTTGAAAAGATAAAGACAGCTGGCTTATAGCAAAATTGTGGTGGGGGCACTGGGTGGGGACGCAGGCTGAACTTCCCAGACAAAGAACAAGGCTTACTCATACTGCCGGAGGGCCGTGATCCAGCTCAGCCTGAAGCTGAGAGACAGAGAAATAAGCCATTTGTTCCTCACTGGCGTGGGAAGCGCTCAGGTTTTGGAGAAGCAGCCTGACCTGAGTGTAAATCCCGGCAGGCCCGTAGCAGCTGTGTGACCTGAACACAGACTTCAACTTCTCTGAGGCTCAAATTCCCTCTCTGAGATAATGACACATTCCTCACCCAGTTGTTCTGAGGAGTAGATGAAAAGAATGTCATTGTATGTATGTAAAGCCCCCAAGCCTTTGCACACAGTAGATGCTCAGTGTTGCTCGTTGAATGCATGAATGGGTAAATAAATAGTGGATGGATGGATGGGTGGATAGATAGATGGACAGATGGCTCTGTGAATCCTTCTTTCTTACTTACAGAATCCTTTCTTTCTCATTCTGCCTCTGAATTGATTATCCATAGTTTCCCCACCAATGTAATTCCCTGATGTCTCACAGATGCCTTGGTTTGGGGTCCAAGTCACGCCTCCCAAGAAAAGCCCTTCTCTACCACCCCAACCAATGCCCTTCTCCCAGCCCCTGTCCAACTGCTAAGGCATTCCCATCTGGCACTGGGTCTCAAATTCAGCACAGGGGCAAATTTCAGGGCACAACCTTTCACAGGTTCACCTGATATAGGCCAACAGTGTAGTACTGAATCTGGCTTGGTTCACCTCCCTGGCCAGCCTCCGGGAACAGCCTGTCTTCAGGCTGACGGGGGTCCTGTAGAAGAAAATCAGCTGCGTGAGGCACAAGTCCTGCCCTCCTGGAACTTGGACTCGAGGAGGAAAAATAAGAGACAGTTAGAAGGTGGTAACTGCTGAGCGTGAGAAAGTGCTCCCAGCTTGCAGAATTAGGGAAGACTTCATGAAGGGGTTGACTTCTGGATCTTAATGCATGGATACATTTGGACATGCAGAGTTGGAGGAAGAGCATTCCGAGGAGAGGGATCAGCCTACACAAAGGCCAGAGAGGGCAGCGTAGGAGATGGTTCTGTCTGGCAGGAGCACAGGGGAGGGGGAGGTAGACTAGGAGAACTGAGGCTGTAAGATTGTTGGGGAAGGCACCGGGCACGGCCATGAATATACTTGACTCCCCTGATGCGAATCCAGGCAGAAGAAGGGCCTGGGTGTGGCCCCTCTCTCTCTCCCTTCAAGGTTCCAACCACAACCTCTTTGTGTACCCTGCTGTGTGCTCTCCCATCAGGCATCTGTGAGCTCTGGCCTGGGTGCCTTCAGTGAGTCATGGCAGCCTGGTGGGCCACTTCTTCTGGGGCCATCTGCATTGATAAATCCCTGCTCCCAAAGGAATGAAGGGAGGAAGTTCAGGCCTTGTGCAGGCCATTGAGGGGTTCTGCTGATGCCCGTGTAAGAGTAAGGGGCTTCTCAGGCCCGGGCACGTGCCGCTTCTCTGTTGGTTGTGGGTCACTCCTACTCCTCCCACCCCTGCAGCCTGCAAGTGGCAGGTCCCACCCCTGTACTTCTCCCAGCTAATTCAAGCCACACAGAGCACAGCCAGCCTGCCAGCAGGTCTTGTTTCACTGGAATGTTGGCATCAAACTTGAGATCGGAAATGAACTCATTATCTGATTATTTTTATTTATGAAAATGTAACTGCTCTGGGAGAGGTCTTTCTTGAACAGCCTTCTGAGTGGATGAGTAATTCTCTCCCCCTTCATATGCACACGCTCAGACACATATGTTCAGGCACACACACACAGACTCAGAGACTCAGACTCCCCCTTCAGACACACACACACACAAAGGCAGCCACGTGTTCCGGTAGATACATACCTTCAGGTATACACACCATCGAATGGAGACACATGTTCTAGGTCTAAAAAGCTACTTTGAGGGCAAAGACCTTGTCTCTTTTATTCACTGCAGAATCTATGGTGGCACATAACAGGCAATCAGTAAATATTTGCAGACTGAATGGCTAAGTAGTAGATGCACACACACATTACTCAGACACACACACAAACAGGCAAGCATGCACACCCAGCTTCTCTCCCTTCTTGGAGAACAGCAAAGTCAGAGACTCCCTAATTCCACAGCCTGAAGTCTTCACACCATGAACCACACCTAGTATTAGTTGAGAACACACCACCCAGAACCTTCTAGTGGAGAGGTTCACTGCCAGTTCCCAGGAGGCCAAGGCAGTCCTTCCCCTGACCTGCTAAGGCCTCACCAGGTACTCAAAGCCATCCCACCATCCTTGCCAGTGTGATGTCTAATGCGATGGTCTGGCCAAGAAAGCCTGAGGTGGTTATGCAGGGCAACTATTTTCCAGGAATCTTCTCTGGAGACTGCCCCCGTTCACCCACAGATAGCTCAGTGGCAGGTCCTGGCACAGGGTCTTGGGCAATGCCAGCCCCCAGGTTCTGTCTGTCTGTCTGTCTCTCTCTCTCTCTCTCCTCCAGCCCATGTCCATGACTCAGGCTGTCCAAGGCCTGTGAATGTCTCCCTGGGAGGGCACTGGGCCAGAGGCAGGGCTGGTGGGCAGGCAGGGGTAAAGAGTCCAAAAAAACGTTGACTGGAGGCTGATCTTAGGGTGGAACACTCAGCGGGACCATGACCCTGACCCCTAACTGTTCCTAAATGCCTCCCCCATAGCAAGGGCAGCCTGCTGCGGTTGAAAGAGCTCTGGGCAGGATGAGGCTCACCTGAGCTGACAACCCGGCTGGTCACGTACTGTCATGTGACTTTGGACAGGTCATTAACCCTGCAACTTTATTTCCGCCAGCATCTTGGGCAATTGTATGCTTCCTGCTTCGCTGTCCTAGGCCGAACCCTCTCCTGACCTCCCTTCCAGCCCCGGAAGGAGAGCTCATAACTCCCACTGTAGCATTTCAGGCCTCTTCAAGAGACCCTTTAAAGGTGCAGAGCCCTCCACGGGGGCCATCCTAGCAGTGTGTAAGAGCTGCCTGACCTTCCCCAGACGCTGCCCCTGGAGGTGGGAGGGCACTGAGAGGAGGACACAATTTGTTTTGCTAACGTTGCTGTGTCCCAAGGCCTAACCGGTGAGAAGGAAGGATTGTGAGCTCTTAAAAGTCCAAGTCACCCAGCAATACCACTCCTAGGCATATACTCAGGAGAATCAAATGCATGTGTCTTTGAATAGGTATGCATATGAGTGCTTTATTCATAATACCTCAAACTGGAACAACCCAAACATCCATCAACAGGAGAATGGTTAAACAAATTGTAGTGTACTCATATAATGAAACACTGACACAGTGGTGACACACGACAGCAAAAGAGCTTCTGCTACACACAACAGCATGGATGAATCTCCCAGGCGTGACTTTATATAAAATAAGCCAGACACAAAGAGACCATGTGATACCATTTGTAGAAGGTCAAGAACAGGGAAATGAATCTATGGTGATAGAAGTTAGACTACTGGTCACCCTGAGGAGTGGTATTTACCGGGGAGGGGCACAGGAGACCTTCTGTGGAGCTGAAATGGTCAATATCTTGATTCAGTGGTTACGTGGGCATAGACCCATATGTGGCAATCCATCCAGCTGTACACTATTGTGTGGAAGTTACACCAGGGGAGTGACCTAAGGCACAAAGGGTCTAACCCACACAGAAAGGAGGAATTGTGAAGGGAACTTACAGGGCTTTGGGGTGGAAGGCCAGGAAACAGCAAAAGAGTAAAGCCAATAGTGGGAAAGAGAAGGTCCAGAGCATTCTCCCAGGAGAGGCTGAGTGACATGACCAAGGAGGGTGGCCATGAAGAAGGGTGTAGGGAGCTGACCCTCCAGCTGACCCACCGTGTGTCAGAACAAGTCAGGTCACCTTTCAGTGGATGTCCTGCACAGGGCTAGTACATTGGGTTTGGGACCCAAGGTGGAGGCCGATCTCAGGCCATCTGCCTCCTCCTCCTTTCTTTCCTGCCCACAGCTTTGAGGCAAAGAAGGGACTGAGTCCCAAACGTTTCTTTTAGCCTCGATTAATAGAAAAACTCAGTCTGCCCAATGTGCTTAAATAGAAGGTGTAAAGGAGAAAGCTAACTTATTCTGCCTTGCTTTATCCTAAACTAAGCTCCCGGACAGAATCTTTCATAAGAAAGAGCATTCCAGAAACTGCACGCGGGCCAGCTACCCTCAGGGCCTCTTGATGCCGGTCTGTGGGCCTGTGAGTGGGCAGGAATGCATGTCTCGGTGTGTGTCTGCCTCTGCGTATTGTGTTTCCTTATAATAGGGTCCTCTGGTTTCATCTTCACACATCCCTGCCCCTCCTCCACGGATACCCCCAGTCCTCCCGCCCTGACAATGGGTCTGATTGTTGTTTCACCATGACATGGAGAGACTAAGCCCTCATCCTTCTTGGACATTTTTTTAAGGAACCCAGAGGGGGCAAAACTTAACTTTAAGGTGTTGTTTTCAAGCGCCGTGACAGGCAAATCAAGATCTCACCACATTATGGCGATGGCTGATCATGGGTAGCTGGTGGCATTTTCAGGACCTGGGATTCAAAGGGCACAGCATCCCATACCCCTGAAGCCCTAGCATCTGTATGATTGACCAGGTGAGTTCAGTGAAGAGATACTACCAAGTCTTGGGCAGCTCTGAACACATCTGCCTCTCTGGAAAGATGGAGGACGCCACGGGCAATGGCCCCAGAACTGAGGCTCCCTTCCCTTAGGCCTGGCCTTGGCCCCTTTTCCTTCCCTGGGCAGCCCCTGCTCTAATCAGGCCAATCTCCTCAGATAGCCCACAGCGGGCCGTCCCCATTCCCTCATTCCTCCTGCCTCAACCCCCACCCAATGGCAGACACATATTGCACATTTACTACAGAGCCTGGTGGGCACTGTGCAAAGTGAGTCAGCTGCCTACCAGGCAGGTGCTCTTATTAGGCTCCCTCCATGGGTGAGGAAACTTTGGCTGAGAAATCGAGTGCTTCCTCTGAAGTCACACAGCTAGTAACTGGTGGAACCAGGATTTGAACCTGGGTGGTCGGACTCCAGGGCCCGGCTCTACTAACCCCTGACTGTTAACGCCTCCCTGGAGCCCAGTCAGCTCGCTCCTTCATGAGAGGCTGTAGAGGGCGGTGGTCAAGGGCATAGGCCAAGGAGCCAGGCTGCCCAGTTCTTCTCTGCCCAGGTCCTCCTCTTCCTGGGGGCACTCTGGAGCGTGTTACCTAGCCCCTCTGTACCTCATCTGGATGGGAATCGGATTGGATGGGGTGGTTGCTCCTGCCCACTCAGATCCAGCCACCTCTCTGAAGGCTGTCTTTGCCTCTGGCCCCATACTCGGTCCAGTCTGTCCAGGCCAAGAGCAGGTCAATGGTACAATACAAGGCGACCATTTGTAGGGCCTGCTCTAAAGAGGGCCATGTGTCCCAGGGCTGAGTAAGAAAACCCAGCCCTCTGGACATCACAGCCTCCTCTCCAACACGGTCGCCAGCACGTACAAAGACTTGTGCCAGGGACCCTAGAGCCCACTGCCCATGCTCCTCCAGCCCACTCTGCTCCCACACCTGACCCCAGTACCCCCACCATCTGCATCTACTGCACACTTGAGTGTACTCTGTCTACTGCTTTTCACTGGGTCCCGTCTGTGAATTTTGTTTCCCAGCCAGGCTTGAACACCCCAAGAGTAAGGACTGTTTTCCCCATCCTCCATCTCCCTGACAGCCCAGATACAGGCTGGTGCAAACTCCAGGTCCTCAAAACACACTTGGAATGGATGCAGTTGGGTTGGGGGCTTAGATACCACAACTTTAGAGTGTGGGGTTAAATATTTAGTCTCACTAGAGGTGGAAAAAGGAACAATGTGGGGTTGGGTGGATGTGGACTTGAATGCAAATGAATGCAAATCACTGTGCAATGATATGCAGATGTGCATCCAGGATTTGTGGGAAGGAGTCCCATGACCTCAGAATCCTGGTTCTGGTGGGCTCTGCCCTCTGAGGGGCTCTGTGTCTGCCAGAGGTCTTGCGTGGCAGTGCTGGGAGCAGGCCCCTCCATGGCTCTCCAGCACCACTGGAAACCATCTGAGGAGATGCACCCACCCACCAGGGCAGCCTGGCCGACCAGAGGCATGTAAAGATGGAAATTTGCCCTAGGGAAGGGCTGGGGGCGTAGCCAGAGCTGGGGAGCCCCGGGTTCTGGGGACATCCAGCTCTGAGGGAGCATAGACTGCTGGACCAGGAAGGAAAGACCGTACCCGATGTCATTTCCAGGTTTCTAGACTCTGTCTCAGCTCTCTGCTGTGACCACCACTGGGGAGCCCCTGGCTGCCTGCCACTCTCCACTACCACTGCCAGCCCTACGCTGTGCTGCCCACCAGCCCTCAGCCCATACCGCAAGTGGGTGGGCAGGCACGGTGACTAGAGCACATAGGGGCTTCCTAACACCAACAGACACCCTCTTTGGCCAGGCATGGTGACTGTGACTGTCACAGTCAAGGAAACTGAGGCTCAGAGAGGTTGGAGTGGCTCCAAGCCACGCAGTGGGTCAGAGCAGAACCAGATCAGAACCCAGGTCTCCAGAGTTGCAGAGGGAGTGCAATGACAGTCTGAATGGGTGGGGTCCCACGTGGCAACCAAACCCCAGAAGGCCCATCTCCTTCAGGCAAGTCATGGCGAGGAGGCTGAAGGAGGAGAGAGTAAGGACAGGGCCAGAGAGCTGGCATGGAGAGAGCCAGGCTGGGCCTGCAGGGCTGAGAACCCCGGCCTCTGGGAATCTTCAGAGGGTTTGCAAGACAGTCCAAATCCGGGGTTCCCACAGCAGCAGGTGGGCATCCAGCAGGCCAGGCCAAACTGGGCTGGCACCAACTCCAGCAGGGTTGGAGGTGCCAGCTCTCATCCGCTAGCCCGCCTGCCAGCTGGGGAAGCTTCATTAGAATTCCTCAGCCCTCCAACCCATTTCCTTCCTGGTGAACAGGACAGCTAATGGCTCCTGTCGCCTACTGCCAGGGTGAGGTGGGCTGGGCTGGCAGCTTCAGGCCAGGCTAGGGGTGGGGGTGAGCTAACAAGCTCAGGAAGCATACTTCTCTGCCTTGGAGTAGGAAGCAGCCCCCAATGTGACCCTAAATTTCCCCAAGTCAGAGACCATCTGCCTGGCTGTCTGTCTATCCATCCCCCCAGGGCCCAGGGGGCTGGTGAGTGTGGACAGACAGACACAGGCTGTGGGAAGCTTCGGTGATTAATGGGTGATGAAAACCAGACTCCATCAGGATGGGGGTGGGAACAGAGAGGCAGAGAGAGGCTGTCTGTTTCATGCTTGGCTCAGCTTTGAGCCCACAGCCTTGGGGAGGAGGGTGGAGGCAGCTGAAGGCGGTGCCTGGCCATGGCCTCTGTGTCCCATCCTGGGCAGCAGGCCCCATTTCACCAATGCCCACCTGGCACCTCCTTCAGCCTCTGCCCCAGCAGACAGCCCTGTGAGGAACCAGCTTTGCTCTCAACCCGCAGGGACTCTTGGGGGCCCTGAAATGCCCTCCATCCCAGAACACCCCGGGTCTCCACCTCTTCGGCATGGAAGGGTAAACACAGTCACCCCACTCCTCCATCCCTTCATCTTCCTCCTTACTGTGAGGCCGACTCTTTTGGGGCCCAGACCCTGAAACTCCTCTTGCCTCTCACTCCCCAGATACAGGACAACCCCAGACTCTGTCCTGAGAACCTACTCAGCACAGCCCTCACTGTGGAAACTTTGAAAAGTTTAAATCTAGCAGATTTCCCCCAAAGATTCCTTGGCAGCAAAAACTACCTCTAAAAGGATTTAGCTCAAACCTCCAAAGACGCAGTCTACAGAAACCGAGCTGGAGGGAGACTTGCACAACCATTTCTCACGGTCGCCACCAGACAGACACCTGGAGGGATCTCGCAGCATCCTCCCTGCTGCCCCCAAATTTCCCCTCGCTGGCCCCCCTGCCCCCTGCTAGGGATTCCACCATTCAGTCCCCAGGGTGAGGCACAGCCCTCCCTCTCGAATACCGAACTGAGAGCGTCTTTCAGAGGCTTCCCAGCATGTTCCCCCCAAGGGCCCTGGGATGCAGCCAGACAGGGCCTGAAAGGAGGAAATGGGATATGGATAGAGGAAGTGGCTTTGAGAAGGTGGAGCACACAGGCAAATTCTGCTGATTGCAGACTTTTGCTGTTGGCTGACCAGGCCTGCCTGTCATCAGAATAAAAATTATGTTCTGGTTGTCAAAAAAATATTTCCAAGGTAGCTGTTGTGTTGTGGTGAGGCAGACAGATAAGGAAAACAATACTGATTCCTTCCTCCTTGCGTACCAGATACCTTGTGTATATTTGTTTGGCTCACCGCATCTCAGAAACAGTCTAACGGAGAAAGTGAGGCTCAGGGAGGTTGCCCACCCTCGCCCACCCACCCCTCTGGGGTAAGTGACAGCTGAGATCCCAGGTCTGTCAGGCACAAAACCCTCCTACTTTCTGAAGCCCCACCCTGCCGGGGGCTCCAAGAGAGAGCTGGACACCATCTGGGAAGAATCAGAGGAGATTTTTGGAAAAGGCCTCATGTGGGAATGAGAAAACCTTCATTAGGGCTTTTTAATCAATAAAGCAGAAACATAATCTTTCTCCTTGCAAACTTTTCTGGACTCCCGGGGGTACTCAACTATGTGTCCAACAAATTATTATGGGAGCAAATATAAAACTAAAAAATCCCCATCCCAGCCAGTCAGAGAATGCTTTTTACTGGGAGTGGAGAAGGCCACAGCCAAACTTTATTGCTCCTTGCATCCCAGCTCCTGCCTCTTGCCTTGACAGAGCCCAGACGTGTCATCTGAGAAGGAGGAGGGCGAGGTCACTGCCCTTCTCCTGTTTCCTGCCAGAGCTCTGCTCTTCTGCTGGGCATGCAGGCCTGGGACAACTTTGCAGCCTGCAGGCTGTGGCGTGGAAGGAGCTGCTGGGTGGTTCTTATAAAAGGGGGTGTAAGATGCAGCCCTCCCTGCTTCCCCTGAATGGGAAGACGAGACACCCTTGACTTAGGCCAAGTGCCCAAGGTTCATCTGTGGCTGTTCAGGTCAGAGAAGCATTCATGGTGCAAAGAGCCTTCAAATCAGCTGGACCTGGGCCTGAGCCCCAGCCTGGACACGTGCAAACTGAGCACCTCGCTTAGCCTGCCCTGTCTGCAAAGGGGGAGTCCTCAGACCCTCCTCATAGACCTTCTCGGGATGGAACGAGAAAGGAGTGTATTCACTTTCTATTGCTGCATAACAAACTCCCGCAAAGTTAGCAGCTTAAATCAACAGCCGTTTATTATCTCACAGTTCTGCAGGTGAGAAGTCAGCTGGATTCTCGGCCTGGGTCTTGCAAGGCCAAAATCAAGGTGTGAGCTGGCTGGGCTCATGTCTAGAAGCTCTGGGAAAGGATCTGCTCCCAAGCTCTTTTGGGTTGTAGAAGTCTGCTCCTGTGGTTGTCAGACTGAGGTGCTGTTTCCTTGTTGGTTGTCTCAGCTCCCAGAAGCTGCACTCTCTCAGGTCCCTTCCACATGGTCTCTTCCATCTTCAAGTCCTCAAAGGTACATGGAATCCCCCTCAGGCTTCAGATCTATGACTTCCTCTCCTGCCACCAGCCAGAGAAAACTCTGCTTTTAAAGGGCTCATGTGATTACACTAGGCACACCTCTCAGATAATCTCCCTTTGGATTAACTCAAAGTCAACTGATTTATAACCTTAATTAGGTTTTTTAAATCCCTTTGCCATATAATGTGGCAGAATTATGGGCTTGATATCTCATCATATTCAGGGATTAGTGGAAAATCTTGGTGGACCATGTTCAGAATTCTGCCTAGCACAGGCAGCAATTCTGAATTCTAGACTAGACTCAACACAGTGTTTCTTTCCCTCTGCTCCAGGTGCTCAGAGGAAAGGGTGGCACCAGGCTGGTCGGCTGCTCGGGACCCCCTGGTCCTTCTCCCCTCTTCTTCTTGGGCAAGCCTCTCGGGCTTTTGAAGACCTGAGCAAATGCGGCTGCTTCAGGACCCCTGGGATTTTGCTGCTGTCCATCACCTTCTCCCTTCCAGAGTTTCAGCCACCTCAGCCCACCAGGTCCCCTGCCTGGGCCCCACCATTCCCTTCACACTCCCGGCATGCACCATCTCAACATGATCCATGGCGGCCATCTACACTCACCTACTCTCTGCCACCAGATCTGGTCTCGATCAGTCCCTGCTCCCTTAATCTGCTCTCTTCCCCTTATCCCAGTGGACACCTTACAGGCCATATTTCCCAGGCCTGACTGCGAGGGCAGAGATGGAGTCTGTCTTACACCCTCTTGTGTTCCCAACACCCGGTTCAGTGCCAGGAGCTGAGCAGACACTTAACAAACATTTGTTGTGGTTTCTCTGGGCTCGTGTATCTGTGAGGTCCATTTGCTAAAGTGCTTCTCTCCCTGTCCTAAACCCAAGCATATGTCACCACCCACCCCTGCAGCAAGTGAAGCCCCGTGTCACACTCTCCCTCTGCCCAAGGGCAGTGACAAAAGAGAGGGGCTGACTATGTGGGTCCCTCAGAGTGACATGCCACCACTAACTCCGTTCTGTCCCACACCACACATCTCTCTCTCACACACACACACACATACACACACACACCAGAGACTCCACGTGCCCCTGGGCCCATGGCTGGGGAGGGCAAGAGTCACCACCCATAGGCGTCCACCCCTGGCCACACCTGGACCTCAGCTCAGTGATCTCTCTAGGAGTTTTCTTGTGCTGGCCTTAATCTTTTTTCATTCCGTCCCTGAATTTGGACCTGTGTTCTCATCCCCCAGGGACCCACCCACTTCCTCTTGGGAATCCAGCCGAGGACAGTGTGGTTTGAAGAACATTCTAACCCCAGCCCCAAAGCTCTAAGAGAAAAAATGACTAAAAGCCCTGGAATGTGGAGCCTGCTGCTTCCTGCAAAGCATTTGAATGAAACACGTAACCAACAGCTGCAGCGCAGAGAATGGAAACTCTGAGGGACGTCATGCTCCAGGGCCTCAAATAGCAGGGCTGTGAGCAGAACAAGCTCTTTATTTTGGCCCAGCCCGGACGCCCTCGGCGCCCACCTCCTCCTCGCTCCTTCCAGGAACCAGGCCCGACGTGCCAAGGACGTGCTCTGGTTGCTTACTCTTTCCAAACACCCTGCAACCCCACTAAAGCCCCAGACCCTTTGTAGGGGATAGTAAGCCCCCTTCCCACTCACCAGCCCCCAAGGGAATCTGGGACCCCACAGCCCAGCCACTCTGCCCTCTCAGGAGCAGAAGGTGAGACATCCCACCATAGTTCCCATCCTGGAATCAGCCCCAGGCCAAGCCTGGCAGTGCCAGCCAGCTATGCAAAGCGCTAGGATAACGTTACCCAAGGCTGCTGTCAGGGTGGGCTTGGGACAAGGGAGGAAGGACAGACAGTCCCATAAGGAGCAAAAGTCCTGGGAGTTAGGGAATTCCTAGGGATCATTCCTGACCACAGGGAGGACACACTAACATTTTTTCAACTTCCTTACTGAGATGTAACATCCACACAGTAAAGCACGTTACTCTTAACGGTACAGCTCAATGAGCTTTCATACATGCATACACTACCTGAATCAAAATATAGAACATTTTGAATACCCGAGGGTTCCCTGGAGCCCTCCCCAGTCAATACCTCTCCCCCTCAGAGGGAACCTCTCTTAGAAATTCCTCTATCAATTAATTTCGCCCATTTTTGGACTTCATTTAAATGGAGTCACAGATAGTATGTGCTCTTGCCACTGGCATCATGTCTATGAGATTCCTTCATGTTGCAGGCACACTAACAGCCCCATGACACCTGCCACGCTCCAGGCACCACACGGAGGATGGCATGTTGACTTTCTGCACTGAAGCCTTGATTTTGAGCCCTTTTGGCAGATAAGGAAGTCAGTTAAATCGGCAGTTCACTGCCACACAGTCAGGACATGGAGGAGCTGGAATTCAAACCCAGGAGAGATCAGCTCGAAAGCCGATTCTCTCTTCTCTTCCCTCTTTAAAAATATAAGGACACCTGTTCCCAAGACGCCGAGAAGCAGGGAAACATTGCCTTAGAGTCCGTAGCCTAGAATTTCCACACAGAGGAAACTCATTTCAGGCTTTTACACACTCAAGAGCCCAACAGGGGCCCCATTTTACTTTAGTCTCCCTAGTCCATGGGAATATAAGTAAGGCAGAGGCCGAGGGATGAGCAGTGGGAGAGGAGGGCAGCTCAGAGCACCAGGCCTGAGAGGAGAAGGCTTGGGAGGAAAAGAATGAAGAGGTTCATTCATTTAGTCAACCAATATTTATTGAGTACCTACTGTATGCCAGGCACTGTCTTGGGCACCTTTGGGTTATCTAATGCCATGTAACAAACCACCCTAAAACACAGTGGCTTAAAACGAACAGCAAACACTTATTATCTCTCATGATTTGGTAAGTTGACTGGACACCACTTCTACTGATCTCGCCTGGGGACTATCGTGCTGCTACAGCCAGATGGCAGCTGAGACTGTAGTCATCTGGGATCTTGACTGGGCTGGCTGAGTCGAGATGGTGGATTCTCATGTCTAGCACCCAGGCAAGGACCCTGGAAGGCTGGGTTCAGTGGAGACGGTAGGATTGCCGGAATTCTCTCTCTCTCTATGTACTCCCAGGGTCTCTCCCTCTCCATGTGGCCTTTCCAGGTCTCCTCTCCATGTGGATTTCTCTAGCAGGGATCCAGACTTCTTACATAACAGCTCAGGACTCCCAAAAGTATGAAAGTGGAAGCCTCAAACCTTATTAAAGCTCAGGCCTGCACTGGCCCAGCATCTCTTTGGCCATATTCTGTTGGTTAAGGTGAGTTATAGTCCTAGACCAGATTCAGTGTGGGAGGGAACTCTACAAAGGGAATGAATATCAGGAAGCATGTTCATTGATGCCATCATTGGAGCCTAGCTACCACCAAAAAAAGTTCTTTTTTTTTTCTTTTTCATTTATTCAACAAATATTTACGGTCAAGCACACGGTTCCTTCTTGAATAGAATGTTACTTAAACTAAATGTCACTTTTCTTAGATTCACAGCTATCGTTTAGGATAACAGCTACTAAGAAGCTCTGTGAAGGGTAAGCGACATTCATTGAACGTTTACTATATACCAGACCCCAAGCTCAGAGCTTCACAAACTGTAACTCATGGACTCGTTCCTCATTTACCCGCCTTTGAAGTAGATATTATCATTAGCCCTATTGACAGGTGCAGAAAAGGTTGCTTTAAGAAGTTATCTCTTGTTGAATAACAAACCACCCCAAAACTTAGTGGCTGAAAAAACAACAATGATGTATTACCATTCACAGTTTCTGTGGGTCAGGAAACAGGGAACTCAGCTGGGCAGTTCTGGATTGGAGTCTCATGAAGTTGTAGTCAGAGTGTGACTGTGGCTTGTGCACTCACATATGTGGCACCTGGGCTGGGAGGACTCAAACAAGCAGGGCTGGACCAGCTGGAGTTCCTCTCTGTCTCTCTGTGGCCTCTGCACACAAACTCTCCCACACGCAGCTTCAGAATAGCTGGACTTCTCTCCTGACAACTCAGAGGTCCAAAGGCATATGTCCTGAGAGAGAGCAAGACAGAAGTTGTGTCACCTTTTCTAACCAAGGCTTGGATGTCATGCAACGTCATATCTACCACATTCTATTTGTTAAGGCAGTTACAAAGGCTTACCCGGGTACAGGGGAGGGAACTCAATTCCATTTCTTGCTAGGAAATCTGTCAATAATTTTGAGCCATGTTTAAATCAGCACAATCTATCCTCTGGACATAAATTATTTAAATTCCTCTCACATGCAAAATATACTCATCCCCTTCCAATGATCTCCAAAAGTCTCATCTATTATGGCATCAGGGTTAAGCTAAAGGTCTGAGATCCCATCATCTAAACCACTCAGGTGTGGAGGAGTCCTCAGATGCAATTCTTCAGGCATGGTTCCTTGAGTACTATTCCTTTTTATCTCAAGACTTGTGAACTAAAGAGAAAAGTTATCTGTTCCATGTACACCCAACACACAACGATACGACAGGTATTGGATAACCACTATAATAAATACTCCCATTCAAAAGAAGTGGGGTGGGGGGCCAGCCCAGTGGTATAGTGGTTAAGTTCACACACTCTGCTTCAGCAGCCTGGGATTTGCAGGTTCAGATCCCGGGCGCAGACCTAGCACCGCTCATCAAGCCACACTGTGGCAGCATCCCACATAAAATAGAGGAAGATTGCCACAGATGTAAGCTCAGCGACAATCATCCTCAAGCAAAAAAAAAAACAGAAAGGCAACAGATGTTAGCTATGGGCCAATCTTCCTCACAAAGAAAAAACAAAAATAAAACAAAAAGAGATGGGGTAGGGTGGGGAGGGAGTTACACAGTAGTCACTGGTTCACAGCAATTTTGAAATCCAGACAGGCACATATTGCCAGTTTCTTGATTAGGGCTCAGTGCTACTGCCTGGGAATGCTTCTCCACACTTCTTGGCTCCATGCTCTGGGCTCTTGGTTCCACCTTCTGTATCTTCTTTTCTTTACTATAAGAAAAAAGATGGTTGGTGTTTGCAACTGAGTAGCTTTCTCAGGTTGCTTTCTTCCCCCTTCTTGGGGGCTCAAAGTCCAAAAACATTGGGAAACTTTTTTCATTTTGTTCTACTCTGTCCCTTTTGGTCCAAGCTGATGGTGCTTCTGATAATACAATTCTATTTAAAACTTTGTAGGTTTTCTAAGGGTCCTGTTGAGCCTCACTACCTTGGGCAAAAGCTACACCACAGTCTCATCAAGGTCAGCTCTTCTCTACCGTGAGCTTTTTGTGAGGTTGTTGAGGGACAGTTCCCTTAAGATACTTAGAAGCCCTATTGTTTAATAAAGAGAATCTGTGAGGCACACCCTTGAAATACGTAGAGGGCCTTTGTCCATCTGAAAGATTTTATGAAGCATTAAGTCTCTCTGAGGTTTTAACAAAGGTTCTTATAGTCCCACTCTGGATTTCATCCTTGTCCTGAAGCCCTTTTAGACTTTGAGAATCTTTTGCCATCTGTGGAGGCTGAGAATGAGAAACAAGGTTACTTCCCAAACCAGCAAATCCCTGGCTTTTTAATGTTTTCTATAAATTTTTCTTGAAAATTAAAGTTTCCTTTTTAACTCATCTTTCTCCATCTTTATCACATGCAGTTAAAATAACCCAGTTGGCACTTTCAACATTCTGCTTAAAAGTCTCTTCTAAAATAACAATCATCGTAAATTTCAAGGAAAATTAAAAAAACAAAAGTCTCCTTAGCCCAAACCATTAGGTCATTAGGTACATTTCTGTTGTCCATATCACTTCAAGTGACAATGTTGCTAAATTTTCCTCCACTGCAAAAGAGACCGCTTTCCTGTTGCCTCCAACATTTTTCTCACTTTCCTTTAAGCCCTCCCCAGCAGCCTCCTTCAGGGCCATCAGGCTTCCACTAACACCTTCAAAACTCTCAGAATTTCTGCCCACCTCTCAGTCCTAAGCCACGGATTTAGGTTTTGTTATGGCAGCTCTCCACTTCCAGATAACAAAAGTTTGTATCAGCTGTCTTGCATTATAAGAAACCATCCCAAAACAATGGTCTCAAAACAAAAACAATCATTTACTTTGCTCACGAATTTTGGGGCGGGACCAAGAATAAGCCAGGCAGCTCTCCCTCAGGATCTCTCTCCTGAGTTTTCAGTTAATTGGTGGCTGGGGCTGGAGTTAGCCCAAAGGATTCTTTATTTGCATGCCTGGGGCCTAGGCTGTGAAGACTCAAACAGATTGGGGCTGGATGGCTGGGTCTGCTCAGGCACCTCTCTCTTTGAATGTGGCCTCTCTACAAAGCAGCCTCAGGGTGCTTTTTTATGTTGGCTGAAGGCTCCCTGCAAGAGCATTCCAAAAGGAACCATCAGAAGCTGCATGGTCTTTTCTAACCCAGCCTTTGAAATTACACTGTCACTTTTGTCACATTCTATTTGTCTAGGCACTCCCAAATCCCTCCCCCCCCACCAGTTTCAAGGGGTGAGAACATAGACTCCCACTCTTCATAGGAGGAAAGTCAAAGGATTGTGGACTTGTTTTAAAACCATCACAAGAGGCTAAGTAACATGTCCAAGGTCACACAGCCAGAAAGTGACAGAGTTGAGGTTTGAACCCCGGCATTCTGATTCCAAACTTACATCCTTACCTGCTAGTGTACACTGCCTCCTGTATTTGTAGACATGGAGGGAGATGGCGCACGAGGCAGGAGTGGGTGGGTCCTCTGGCAGGAAAGTTCCTGACTAGTTTTTCTCTACTCGGCTTTCTCTCAGAAGAGTAGGGGGACTCTTCATGGAACTGCCTGATGTGAAATGAATTAACAAGCCAGAGCTGGAGCAGCCTCCTCTCAGGCATTTTCCTCCCTGAGATCCTTTTCTTCCCCAAGGCCCTCGATGCCTGGGCTGTGGTTTCCCTGTCACTCTCACCACAGCCCAAGACCCCTCCTTGTCGACTGGCTCCTGCGCACTCGCTCTCACCTTCTCAAGGGGTACGTTCACATGGGGGAAGGAGGAGTGTCCCTTGACATTTCAAGAATGTCTGCCAGATTCTTTGGTGGAAAGCTTCCTCCAAAGCCGGCAGATTATTCATCAGAAGAAGATAGTAACTTCTGTTGACTTGACCAGGCCATGGAACTTTCCTACATTTCCTTTAAAGCTTGACTTTCAACAGATTTCAACACACAAAGATTAAAAATTACATCTTTGTCATGAGTGTTAAAGTCCTAAATAGAGCTTGCACGATAGAACATTTCCAGTAAATCTTGTCTGGAATAATGCTTCCTATCCTGAATGACACCTCGATGCAGAGGACAAATCAGCCAGGAAAGAAATGGTGGGCAGGATGGGCTGCCATGAATGGTTATGCAGTCTGTGCACTGCAGAAAGGGGCCTGGCCAAGGAGACGAATGGGGTGGGGCCTGAAACCCAGCCCCACATTCCACGAACCCAAGCTTTCACCTTGACGAGGGGCTGTGTCCACCTGGAGGAAAGAACAGCTTTTTCTAATTTACCTGCCCAGAGGTGCCCCTTTTTTTCTAACTCAACAAAGATACCGTATGTATTAGGAGTATCACTAGGGGAAGGCAGGAAGATATAATAAAATATTATATTAACCTACTCCACAGGACAAGTAATAGAAATCAATCCTGGCAAATAAAAAGAAAAAATGTATTAAATTTCAAGAAAGGGTTGAACAACGGAGCCTCAGGACAGGCCAGAGAAGGTCCAAGGACCTACGCATCTGGAGTCAATGAACCTCCTTAGAACACTTGCATTAAAGCAGCCCCATTCCAACAGCTCCCAGTCTCTGCCTTTCGGTTCAAAATTCCAGAATCTTGAATCTAATTGGCCCAGCTTGGTTCAGCTATGCCCTCCATACCCATCAGCTGTGGCCAGGGGCAGGGAGGATCATCTAGCAGAGTCTGTACCACAGCTTCAGCTGCTGAGCTCGTCTCTGTGAGTAGGGCCCAGAGCCCAGGCGCTAACGGTGAGCTGTGCAGCCCTCAAGGAGCTGCCTTCGGCAGTTCTGTACCCTCGTCTAGGATTTCTCATCCCCAGGAAGACCAATAGCTAATCGGTGATCTTCCCAACGTCCTGAGAGGCTGATCTGATCCAATGAGTCACAAAAAAGATTCCTGTGGCTGTTCAGCCACTGGTTTTACTCTATGCACAGCAGGCAATGACATTTTTCATTGCCCAAACATCTTACTTATGAGTGCTTTCAGTATCAATGGAAAATCAATTCTTCATATTCTTCTCCTTACTGGGACTTGAGTCACCGTCAGATGATAGCCATTATTCAGCTCCATAAAGCTATTCAGAGGCCAACCTATGATCAGAAATGAATTCTGGCAGAAGTCACAAAATTATTTTGCAGTGTCTTGATTGGCAACTCTTAAAATTTTTTAATTATGATACATTTAAAAATAATCTAACAAACCCACGTGAACACTCTCCAGATTCAACAGATGGTAACAGTTTGCCACTTTGCTTCAGATGTCTTTATCTTTTTAATGAAAATAAAACATGTCAGCTACAGCTAAGCCCCTGCCCCCACCCCTCCTCCTTCTTGCCCACACAGTTAGGAGCACTGTCCTAAAGCTGGTGGTATCATTTCCAAGAGTGATTTTGGTTTTGACTTTTCTTCTTGTTTGGACCTCAAGCGCAGAAGTCGAGTCAATCATTCTCCTCAATGGCACACTCGCATCACTGTTCCTTCTGCACAAAGGCCCTCTCTTGTTTAATTTATTGATTCCTTCAATCCCCGTTCACTGCCCCAATCTCCTCCATCCCTAAAAGCAACCACATTAATGTCTGACATCATGTCTTTGTTTGTCTGTGTGTCCCTCTAAAACATACACTGTCATTCTGTGGACATGGAGTCTTTGTTTACACGAACAATATGGAGCTATAGACTTTATTGTTTCTTGCCTTCTTTGGTCAGGACTATTTTGAAGGCCCACTCATATTGTCGGGTGTACACTTAGCTGGTTGTGCATCCACCCCATTTGACTTAGCCCATTCTTATCCCATTCCTCCAGTGCGGTGGAAGAGAGAGGCAAACCGAGGAGATGGTTAAGAATAGGCTTGTCCTCAAGAGTCTGTCCCAGGGCACAGGTGTACCAATGCCCCTACTGGACCACGCATGTGTGCATACATTTACACACACACAAACACGCATGCATCTTTAGCTGGGGCCTTGGCAAGTGGAGGTAGGGAAAAGCAAGCCGGGAGTTCTCTCAAAAGGAGACCTGTCCTAGAGCTCTGATACTTTTAAATCCAAGTCCTTGCCTCCTCTAGGAAGCCGAGTCTGACCACCCCATGCCACCAGGTCTCTCCCCCTTCTGGGGACTGTGAATCTCATTTAATCATACACTAGTCTATTCTAGTCTTTCTGTGACTGTCTCCCTAATCAGACTGAAATCCTCTTGAAGCAAAGAACCATCTCTTGTCTTTTTTGTCTCTCTTGCTCAAGGCCTGGTGCAGAGGAAATGAAGGCAGAGAGTGGGAAGTTGAATAGTGATTTCACTTACTTCAGGCCCGGCTCCCTCCCTTTTAGGGATACACCATCTTTCAACAAAGACTTGTGTGCCAGGTTCTTAAATGTTCAGAGAGGAAACATACACTTTTCCAGCTCTCAGGGAGCTGTTTTATGGAGGATGCAAACATCCAAACATGAAGTTGTAGGACAATGTGGAGAATGCAAAGACTTAAGCATATTCCTCGGGGACAGAGGAGGAAATTCCAGCTCAGAGCAGAGGGAGGCCAGAGGGCTCCTAGAGGAGGTAATATCAAAGTTGAACCTCAAAGAGAAGAGCTAAATTTAGAACTGGGAGAAGGGTAAGGGGATTATGAAATAAGGGTGAGAGGAGACAAGAAATATCAGTTATTATGGCTGTGTAACAAATTACTGTAATATTGGCATCCAACAACCATTTATTATGTTTGTAGAGTCTTTGGGTCAGGAATTTGGACAAAGCACAGCAGGATGGGCTTACCTCTGCTCTGTGATGTCTAGGGCCTTAGCTGGAGGCAGCCAAGGCTGGACTTTGGAATAATCTGAAGGCTCATTCACTCACAAAGCTCGTGGTGGGTGCTGACTGTAGGTTGGGGGCCTCAGTTCCTCTCCACATGGGTGTTTCCATTGGTCTCTCCAGGCAGGCTAGTTTGGGCTTCTTCACAGTGTGGTGGCTGGATTCCTAGGGTGAGCATCCCAAAAAAGAAAGAGAGCTAGGTGGAAATTATAACCTTTATACGACTTAGCATCCAAAATCATCACTTCTGCCATACTCTATTGATCAGAGCAGTCACAGCCCTGCCCAGATTCGATGAGAGGAAACCTAGACCCCACCTCTCCGTGGGAGGAGTGTCATTCACATTGCAAGAAGAGCATGTGGGATGGGATATATATTCTGGTGCAGCCATCTTTGAAGAATGCAGTCTCCATAGTATGTAATGATAGGTTAGAGGGACAACAAGGGAGGGACAGGTGTCCAATATTGCTGGAGTACGATATGCAAAACAGAGGCAGCCAAATACCACTCCATAAGGATAGGTCAGGCCAGGTTCTGGAGGGTCTTCAAAACCACACTTAGGAGAATGCTTATAGGCAAAGGAGGACTTTGGAAGCCCAGGACCCCTGCCCCCTCATTTCCATCACTCAGCACCTCCTCTGGGCTTGATCAGAAAATATCTAAGGCCCTCTATGGTGGCTAAGGCAGAGGGACTCTGAGAGTTGGTCTGTGCCCTTGGAGTAAGAGTCAAGAGGAGGCAGCCACCAGGCCCTAGCCTTGTCCCTATGTGTGCATATGTCCACACCTGCCTGGCCAAGACCAATCTCTTGGCCCCAGAGTCCCATGGATTCTGCTGCTTGGATGGCAGGCAGGGACTCTTCAGAAATGCCCTTCCAGATCCATTCTGAATGGTCCTGAGCAGAGCGAGACTCACGCTTCACATACACATACCGGCCCATGAGGTATAGGCCAAAGGGGCAGCACAATATTCAGGAGAGAGTTCTTGTTTCGTAGTCAGGAATCCTGTGTTCTCATCTTGTCTCTGCCCAATGAGCTGTGAGCCTTGGGGAGGTCATTCACCCTGCTGGACCTCACAGGCAAATGCAAAAATGGCAGTAGACAGGAATTTTCTCCAAGTAAGGTCTTTGGAGCTCAGCAGTTAAAATCACCCGGCTTGAAAACTACAGTGAGATACCACCTCACATCCACTAGAATAGCTAAAATCAAAAAGATTGACAATACCAAGTGCTGACAAGAATGGAGAGCAACTGGAACTCTTACACTTTGTCAGTGGGATGGAAAGGTGTATACTCACTTTAGAAAACGGTCTGGCAGTATCCACTACAGTGAAACACCTTCCCAACAGCCCAGCAATTCCACGCCGAGATAAAAGACATGAGAACATATAGCCACACAAAAGCCTTGTACAAAATGATCGTAGCAGCTTAATTATAACAGCCAAAAATGGGAAACAGCCCAGGTGTCCATCAACAGGTGAACAGATAAACTAATCACAAGCAACAAACTACTTGATACACACAAATGGGTGGACCTCAGAAACATTACTCTGAGTGAGAGAAGTCAGAAGCGAAAGAGTGAATACTGTAAGACTCAGCATGAAGTCCAGAAACAGGTGAAACTTAACAGATGATGACAGAACTCAGCAGCGGACATCTGGGAGGGTGGGGGTGGGGGTGGGGGGGATGAAGTGGGGGTGGGGAGACTGGAAAGAGGACCCATGGAACTTTCAGGAGTGATAGAATTGTTCTTTATCTTGATGGATGTAGGTTACACAGATGTATACATTTGACACTTAAGATCTGTGCATTTCACTGTTAGACTTTAATTTTTTTAAAGTAAAATCATCTGGACTGCCTGTTAAAATGCAACTTCCTGGGCGCCCAGACCTACTGAGTCAGGCAGTCCTTCGGAGTGGGGCCCCGGGAATCTGCGCTCTGAACAGGCTCCAGCTTTGGGGAGAGCATTAGATTTGAGACCCAGGTCCCCAGGGGCAACACCCACACTCTCCTCCCTCCCTCCACGTCCCCCACCGCCACGATCCCACCCAGCACTTGGCGCATCCCGCGCTCCCCCAGCCCTCTCCCCAGTCGCCCCTGGTAACGGAGAAAGGGCTTGAAAACCCTCAAAGTGCAGCCGCCTGGGGAGGGGCCGTCCACAGTGTCAGCGAGACAACGGCAAATACAAAATGCGGGTAATTGGCGGTTTTCTGCTCCGCGGCCCTTTGTGCGGCGGCGCGGAGCCGGCGGCCGCGCTCCCCAGCCCGGGCCTTTCAGCCGCCCGGGCGGCCGCCCGCTCCCGGCGCTCCGCGGCGCATAATTAATCGGGCTTCAGAGGGCCCGGGACAAAGGCGCCCATTCACGCCGCCGCTCCTCCCCCCGGGGATATTGTTATTTCTAAAAACTGCAGCCAGCTGGGCCGCAGAGAAACGTCAGCTCTGTGGGAGAATGAGCGGCCAGGCCGCCGAGGAGAGAGGGGCTCTGTCCCTGCGCCCGGAGCGGGATGAGAGCGGGAGAGGGAGCCGCGGCGGGCAGGGGGCCCGGGGTCTTTTCTGAAGTCTGCACGACTCCTCAGAAAGCCTCGTGATTTCCATGGGGCCCTGGAGGAGAGCGCCATGGAAATGGTAATGGGGGGCATTGAGGCTGGTCCTTAGGGAGGGAGAAGGGGGTGCATTCAGGCCGCCCTACCACGGCACTGCTCCCGGGTGGGAGGGGCCATGGACGGCCGGGTGGGGAGGCCAGAGGGCCCCCACCTGTACCAGGCCCTCCTCGGCACCCGGGAGAAATACGTCAAGGAATACGGGCCTGAGTCTGGGTCCGTGGAGTCTGCAGTTAAGTCAGGGGCTGGGGACGTGAAGACGCCATAGTTACCCAGCTTCTGCCCCAGGGGCCACCTGGGGAGCTTATTCAAAACAGTACCCACACAGGCCTGGGCCTCGCCCCCAAAGTCTGCACGGGGCAGGGGTATCTGTATTTTCATAGCTCTGCAAGTACCTCTGAAGCCCACCCACTCAGCGCTGCCTTGGGGGATGGCTCAGGTGCTCGACTTCCGGTTTCACAGAGGAGGAAACAAGCCCGAGGACGCAAACGGACTTGCCCAAGATGTCAGAACAGAGCCAGAATGGGTCCCTGGGTGTGCTGGCTGTGTGCAAGATCGCAACAGAGGGAGACAGAGGCTGCTGAAAGGGAGCATGCACCTCCTCCCCAGAGCATTTCTTGACTGTTCAGGCCTGCTCTGAGCTCTCCCTTGCCTGGCCTCTCCTTGCACGAGACTGAACTGCCTAGTTAAATGCCTCCAGCGTGTTCTGTCTCGTGGGTTCGTTGGGGTTTCCCCCACCCCACTCCATCAGAGGCACCCTTCAGTGCAGGCTGGGAGATCACACTGGTGTTGTGTCCCAGCCAGTGCTGGTAGAGCTCTGGCCAAGGTTCGTTGGACGCAAACAGCATCTCATGACTCCAGGGTCCCGTCTTCTAGGCTAAGTTCCCCTTCAAAGTCCAGTGCCCTCCTCAGGCCCAGCAGAAGGCTTGGTCCCAGGTCAACAGTGCTGGGCTTCACCTTTGCCCCTGAACCCAAGGAGATGGGCACCCATCATTCCTTGTCCCAAAGCTGGGAGCAGTCATGAACAGCCGCCATGGATTTCCAAAACCTCAGCCTCCTGAACACCTCCCAGAACAAGCAGGGGCCTTTCCAAAACCCTGCCCATCCCAGTCCATCTCGCAGAGACATTCTGTCCCTCAGCTGTGCTCTGGAAAATGTTCCCTCAGCCTAAGACTGCCAGTCCTAAGCAGGACCACAGCCTCAGAGCCAGACCGCGCCATAGAGCCTCGCTCCACCCGCGAGTCAGGGAAAGGAAGCCTCCTGTGTTTTCAGAGGAGCCTGGCCTCCAAGGCCCAGAGAAGGTGCCCAACAAGCTCATTCTGCTTCCACCAGGCCACACTGGAAAGCCAACATCATGTGACATTCATATCTGTGGGTGGGAGAATGTGCAGAAACTCAAGAACAAAGTGGAGGGAAAGAGAGCAGAGTTCAGCCAAGGCCTGGCCAAGTCTCCAAGGGGTCAGATCAGCTGTCCAGTAGCAAGCCAGCTCAGGCATAGCCACTGAAGCCAGGAAAATTTCCCAGAGGACCCTGTGACCTAGGCAGCCCCCAACCGCCAGGCCACCAGCATGGAATCAAGCAGAAAAACAGGCTGTCTCCCATTGAATAAGCTTTTTTTTAGGATATGGAGTGATCTGATACTGTCTGCAAAGGAGAGGAAGAAGGCTCAGCTATAAGGAACTAGACTATGTAAAAAAAAGTCCTTGAAACACACACTGAAGTGTTTAGGGGCAAAGGGGCAAAATGTCTCTAATTTGTTTTCCAACCATTCCATAAAATAGAAATAATTGGTGAATGTCACAAAAGAGCTTACAGAAATTACTTATAATATTATGGTTTTTCTGAAGCTTGAGATGAAAAAAACAAAACAGTAGTCAGCATACATACACACAAACAACACAGCATTGATATTCCAAATCCTAAACCCAGGGATGGGACTCAGCTCTCCTGTTGTCCCATGCACACACACGCTCACAAGTGTCTTTCACTGTCTTCTTTTATAGCAGTTTGTGAACCCAAGTCGGTTTGCAGGTCCTAAGGGTAAGGCCTGTGTTGTTTATCTCTATCGTCCTCTCACAGTTAGCCCTGTACTTGGTAAGTGATAGGCATTCAGCCAAGTCTGGCATCCAGTCATTGGCCGTGGAAGGTTTCCAGCTCTGAGTGAGATGGAAGAAGGAGGAAGACAAGAGCACTGGATGATGGAAGAAGGAGTCAAGAAAGACGGTAGGGTCCATGTAGATTTTCCAGTTGAATACACTCATGTCAGAACTGATGTTTTTTTCAAGGTTAGTAGTCGGGCCCAACTCATCAGATCCTTCCATCCTTCCATGAAGCTTGGAAAGTAACTCAACCCCAGTGGGGCTGCCCCATAGGGTCCCCTGAGAGCGCTTACAGACATACACAGCCTGAACCTGGCCGTGTTCACGTCAACATGTGGTTAACAGAGTCAGTAATGTCTTTATTTAAACACTGCCTCGTTCTCTGAGTGTTTCCTGTATGTGAATCTCGTCTCCCCAGTGAGATCACAGGGGTAAAGGCCTTGCCTCCTCCCACCCCCCAACACGTGGCCACCCTTCTGGGCTTCCTACAGACACAGACCCACGATGAGCCTCCCATGCCTCCACCAGGAACTATGTCTGGTTTGCTCTCTTCCACATCCCCAGCACTTAGCACAGTGGTTGGCCCATAGTTGGCACTCAGTAAAGCCTGAATAACAGAGTGAATGGGAGTCTTGTTGAGTTCAGTTGAACTGAGTGCGTTGAGTTGCCTTCTTCACCAGGGCTCACTAAGCAGGCTCTTTGAGAGTTGGACTTCTGACCTCACTTGCTCGCCACGGAGGCAGAACCAATGCAGACCTCCCCACCTATCCTCACAGTGGGTCCCTTGGCTGCCAATTCTACCATGTCACCACGTCCCTGAGAAAGGTAGTGGCACCATCTCTGTGGCCAGTGTGGCACGGTCAGTGTTAGGACAGGTGGACTGTGCCTCTGAGTCCTCTTCTTGTGGTGCTCTGGGGTGGGGCCGCCTTGGGAAGAGAAGCTTTGCTGCCCACATTTCTGGTGGGGACAGGACCTTCTGGAAGAGAGCTCCAGGTCGAAGTTATGCTCCCCCCACCCCCACTCCCTCACTCCATCCCCACAATCATAGGTATGGACAAGGCTGGACGTGGGGACAGAGAGTGCAGCACCCTGTAGGCACCAGTGACTGAGGGAGAGCAGTGGGCTTGGTGGGGGCAGGGAGAGTGTGACCAGAATGGTCATTGGGAGTTGCATTTTCCTCCCTGGTGCTTGGGGCCAGTGCACTTGTGGTGGGGCAGTGGGACTGCTCCTCCCAGTTGCCAGCAGGAATGGGAAATGGAGGCATGGGGATCTTCACTCAGGCTCTCAGAACCTTTTCAGGCCTCCGGCCCTGGGGCTGGGAGCCTCGTGCAGTATTCTTCCTGCTGCCACCGTGGGGCCCCCGGTCCATCCAGGGAGGAGTTGATGCATTCCTGGTTCTAGGGACAGGACATTGCAGGCTACCCAGAGAAGTCTGAACACCCTGGGGGAGGGGGAAGTTCCTCCTGTAGCATCTCCCACCCTGGGGCTGGGCCATCATGACAAAGCCTCACCCTCTCTCGGTACCTCTGACATCTCCCTGTGCCCCTTTGGAAGAAGCCACTCGCTGGGCCTTTGGGGCAGGACTGGGCATGCTCCCAGCACACTCCATCCGGTCCTTATGGGCTTCCAATCCAAGAAAAAAAAAAAAAAAAAAAGGCTCCCTGGCTGGGAACTCATTCTCCCTCCCCCTTCTCCCTTTCTTTTCTTTTTCCCTCCCTTTTGCTTTCCCCCGGCCCCCACCACCCACCCCAAGAGCTTCCAAAGTGACAACATGTGGGCCCAAATCAAACCCTTGTCCTCAGGCCCCTGCTGGCATCTCTCCCAGATCACCCACCTTCCTCCTCCGGCTCCACAGCCTAGCCACCCTCCTCACCTCCACCCCCGCCATTCCTCTTCGTAGACAACTTTCTAAATGCAGCCCAACTTCCCCTTTTGGTCCACAAGCCCCGTAAAACAGCTGCAAGAAGTCAGCAGCCCTGCAAAAGTTCTCTTGCAAGTTCGGCTGAGAGCAACGCCCTCTGGCCCTAGCCATTGCTTCCCCACACCCAGGCTCTGGAAGGCCAGTCTCCTCCAGTAAACAGTGGGGAGACCCCCAGACACACAATCTACCCAACAATCTCATCTAGAGAGAACTCCCTGAGGGACCCAGCCGAGTCTAGTCAATGGGAGGAGACAGCCCCAAAATTGGCCTGGTTTCCTGGCCCTGTCAAAGCCCTGTGGGACCCTGAGCTATCCACTAACTCCCTCTAGACACAGTCCTCTCATTTGTAGGACAGAGGGATGGGTTGGTTGTTTTTCGGGCCCCTTCCAAGTCTAAAATTCCACAAATCCATAATTTCTCTTTAGGGAGCAAAAGCGGGCTTTGTGCAGGGACACACAGCCAGCTGAGGGTCATCTGACTTGAGCCCAGGTCTCCTAAGTGGCACTCGTGTTCTCTCTGTGACACAGCCCTCAGTAAGACAGCGCCTCCCACTCCTGATTCCTGATCAGAATCACCTGGGAATGTTTCGCAGCATACCAATCCTAGGCCACACTCCAGACCAGTGAAGTCAGAATCTCAGGTTGGGGCCTGGTCATGAGTCTGTTTAGAAAGTTATTCAGGTGATTCTGACCGAGCAGTCAAGGTTTAGAACCATTGTGGAAAAGGCTTCTAGAAACTAAAGGTGAAGCTCTAAACCAGAGGTGCCACATTTTGGTGCCACATTCTCTGCTGAGAAGGATCTTGAGGCCATGGAGATGGGCTCTGTGACGAACTAGGCATGTCTGTTGTGGATAGGTGGGGAGTGGCTGTGACCTGCTGGCCAACCCCCCAACCTAGGATGCTGGTGCAGGGCAGCCCTCCCCGTGCTGGCTCATGGGCCTGCCTGCTCCCTACCAGGCACCCCGAGGCCTTCCCATCTGCCTCCAGGGCAGACAGCCCCAGGACTGCAGTCCGGGAACTGGAGACCAACCACATGAGAGGCAGGAGGCCCCAGGCCAGCTCCAGCCCTCCGAGGGTTTCGTGAGGATTGAGAAAAGGAAAATAGAGAAGGGAAACTGAAGCAGGGCAAAGGCAGTGAAGGAGAAAAAGACAAGAGAAAGGGGAAGGACTCTGAGGCCAGAGAGTCATGTGAATGGCTTTTAGGGAACAGAGCCCCCTCCGCTGTGCCCCCTGCTCCCCCTTCATCGGTCATCCCCTGGGCCTGGTAAGAAGCACTCTCCCGCCAGGTTCCAGGGCACAGAGAGCACTGCTGCCCACAGAGGCCCAGGACAGAAAGTCCAAATCCAGAAACCTGGCCGTTCTGAGTCTGTGAGCCCTGTCCTCCCCCTCCCCGGGCAGAGCTAGCAAAGAGCCCTCCCCACACAGCACTCCCGGATCCCTGCCTCCTCTGCTCACCAGAGCCAGGGGCTCCCATCAGGCACTTCAGCAAAATCACTTGGCCAGTCCTGGTCCAAAGTTAAGGCTAAATCCAACTCCCAAGACACTTGGCATCACGTCCAGGTGGTCCAGGCGATGCTGCTCACTAGCTGTGTGACCTTGAGCAAGCCACCTCCCTCCCCTCCCTAGGCCTCAGTGCCTGATCTCGTCTGCCTTCCAGTGAAGGTATATTTGGAAGAAAGAGATGTCGCTGTAGCCCAGGGGTCAAGAGCCTGGGCCCTGGGGACAGAGGCCTGAGCTCGTGTCCTGGCTTCGCCACTTACTAGCATTGTGAGCTCTGTGCCTCTGTGTCCTCACCGGTAAGGTGAAAGTTAATAGATGGATGACAGAAAGGGAGAAGACAGCACAGTTCAAACCAACGTGGGACTGATATCTAGATACACAAGGACTACCCTTTGCAAATCAAAAGAAGAAGGTGGCAACCCCAATAGAAAACTGGGCAAGGGACATGAGCAGGCCATCGCTAGAGCTGCAAGGACAAAACGGGATACCCAGTTAATGCATCAGAGGTTTCTATCAGGGAGGAATGGGACAAAAGGGATGGTGACTCCCAACCTGGGGGTGATTCTGGCTCCTTACCACCACCAGGGGACATCTGGCCATGTCTGGAGACTTTTTTGGTTGTCACAGGGTAGGTAGGGAGGGGTGACTACTGGCATCTAGTGAGTAGAGGCCAAGGATGCTGAAAAACATCCTGCAATGCCCAGAACAGCCCCCACAACAAAGACGTATCTGGCCCCAAATGTCAATAGTGCTGAAGCTGAGAAACCCTGGACTAGATCGATGGATAAACAGATAGATGAAGGGGCCTTGCTAGGACAAATGATGAAAATGTGCCATGAGATGCTGAGGCACAGAATTCGTTAAAATAAACCTAATACAGTGGCAATAATAATGGTTCCTAAATGTTTGGCACACAGCAGAGTGTTCAGCTAATGCTCGCTGCTCTGTTATTACTCTTTCCTTGAGGGGTCTGAACTCCTTGGCCCTCATCTATTTGTTCCAGCAACAAAGCTAAGGGCCTCAGGCCAGAGGAACTCCTGTGTTGCCCAGAGATGGGTGAGCAGTCACAGTGGGCAGCCCAGCTCTCGACCCTGTGCCCCCGCGGTGGGTTGGAGGAAAGCGATAGCTGTACAGGGGCAAAGATGGGTGGGAGTGCCTGGGGTGGGGAGCAAAGAGGAAGAGAAAGGAGACACTGCAAGTTTCAGTGTTTCACAACATCACAAAAATACCCAGAAAGCCGGAGGGGGGAGGGGCACAAGGAGAAGTTCAAATTGAGCAATGGCTGTGGTTCTTCTCAAATTCATGGAAAATCGTCTTTTCACACTCTCTGGTTCAGTGAAGCCAGACCCTTCTACAACTCGACAGTGGCCTAAAAAGGGACATATCCAACAGCCACCGTGCCTTGCACCCTCACCTCCTCCTCTACTCCTCCTCATTCTTCTCCCACTCACCCTGGCCAATCCTCCAGCCCATGTTTTCCGGGATGGAAACTCCCACTCTGGTCCTACCAGAGCCCTGAAGCCATTGACAAGATAGATACAAAACAACAACAATAATAATAATCTCATCTGTTAGAAATCAGCATCTGGAAAGAAATCATCTCCCTTACACAACAGGCCAAGAGATCCTCTAGGATTCTTTCTTTTTTTTTGTTTTTGAGGAAGATCAGCCCTGAGCTAACTGCTGCCAATCCTCCTCTTTTTGCTGAGGAAGCCTGGCCCTGAGCTAATATCCATGCCCATCTTCCTCTATATGTGGGATGCCCACAACAGCATGGATTGCCAAGTGGTGCCATGTCCACACCTGGGATCGGAACCGGCAAACCCCGGGCCACCGAGAGGCAGAATGTGCGAACTTAACTGCTGCGCCACTGGGCCGGCCCCCTTCTAGGATTCTTAAAGCTGAACCCCAAATTTGGCTCTGAGTTTCCTGGCAGCCCAAGTTTTCGTGAGTCACATTGCCCGTAATCAGAAGCCCACCAATTACTCCGAGGAGGCAGAGATTTCCCAGGAACTGAAGCCTGAAATATACGCCACTTGTAGGTCTGATAGAGAACACTGGCTGAGGCTGTGAATACTAGTAAACACAGCATCTCCCCCACCAAATTCAACAGCAGGGCTCCTCCCACCATTTTCCATGAAGCCCCATCCTAAGGGAGGGACATAATACAGATTTTGTGGTGGCTAAATAATGTGGTCCAAGAGCGACTCAGCTTCATGAGAGCCGACTGGGTTCACGGATATGTCCCGTCTGGAAGAATGGCTGGAATGCATGGCCTTTAAATAACCCCCATGAACTTTATTTCTCTCAACTGAGCTTTTGATAAAACTCGGGTCGCGGGAGGCAGTTGGAGGTTGTAACCGCTGACAAGGGTCTGGCAGGCAGTGCTCCGGCGCTGCATGAGGGTGGGGCTGTGGGTCCCTGGCACCTGCAGAGACATCATTCATGGATTCGGCTATTCACAGACTCCCCCAAAAGCCCAAAACATTCAGGGCTTTCTTATTTTGCTCTGGCCTGAAGTGGAACTAGACCAAGAGGCTGGCAAAAGTAGGAGCAAGCCTCAGAGCTGGCGGGGACGCTGGCCAGCACCGAGATCCCTGCCTCACTTTGGGTTATTATTAAGGGGAGTAATAGCTCTCATCAATTGTGGGTTTAGGCATGATATCACTACTTCAATTAATCTTTACAACCAAGCTCTTAGGTAGATACTGTGACGATCCTCATTTTACAGATGAATAAACCGAGGCTCAGAGAGCTCTGCCAACGTAACACAACCCCTAACAGCAGAAGCTACGATGCCCACTTAAATCTGATTCCAAAGTTCACACGCTTCTAACCGCTATACCATGATACCCCACTACACAGAACAAGAGATAAAATCTGTGGGAAAAGTGAAAAGGCAGTTAATTTGTGGCATGTAAGCACAGGAAACACATGACTCTCAGAATGCGATTCAGGAGAAAGCCAGAAGTCTGCAGCCACCTTTTGCATTTAAGACTGTGGGGCTTCTCAAAGCCCTCTCAAACATCCAGAGCCCACTGGGTTGTAAACATCAGTCACACCCCAGCTTCTGTAAAAGTTGGGGGGCAAGGGGGTTGCAGGGAAGGGCCCAGCTTAAACAAATGCTGGAGGGCAGTGGTAAAGGGCACCCAGTGAGCAAGCTCAAGACACCCCCTAGAAGGTGCTGGAGACCCCTCCTGCACGTCAACGAGCGAGCAATGCAGAGCCCAACACTCCACGCTTGAGCGCAGGGCCAAGCTGGTTTGGGCCAGGGATCCCTCCTGGGCACAGCTGTATGTGCTTCCAGTCACTTCCTGGGAAATCAGCAGGTGGGCACATCCCGGACAAAATAGAACCTGTGACGTTGTCTTCCCAGCAGGTAGCCTGTGACTCCCTTACTCATGACACTGAGGCCCCACCTCCCTTGATTGGATACACTGACCTTCTTTAGAAGATCTCTTTAGATTGGGGACAGGAGTGTCTAGACCACAGGAAAGCTTTCCACATCAGTGAGCAATATGCTGACAAGCAGGGCCTGGGCTCAGCCCCAGGAAATCTGATGACTCAGGAGGATGTGCATTCTCCCCACAGACATGTCTCCCAGGCCCTGGTGATGGGCCCTCCCTGTGCCGGGTATGAGGGTAAGGAGAAGAGTCAGGCCCAGTCCCGGCCCTCATGTGGTTTACAGTCTAGAAAAGGGTGCAGAAGTGGGAACACTTCAGTGTGCCTTTATTAGTCCCTTCTAGAAAACCGAGAAAGGAAGGAAATGAGGGAAGGAGGGATATACCTACAACATAGATCCAGAAATGAACCACTTCTCCCCTCGCCCCCACTCACTGTTACCACCATCCTCTCTGGCCTAGATTATTGCGATGGAGACCTGCACACAGCAGGCCTGCTCCTTTCATAGGGCCTTTGCACCTGCTGTTCCCTTCGCCCTTTCACAAGTATCCTCATGATTCAGCATCTTCATGTCTTTGCTCAAATGTTCCTTCTCAGTGAGGCTTTCCCTTCCTTGAGGCCACTCAAAGTTCACAACAATGCCCCTCCCCCTCCAGTCCACAAATGCTTTAGCAGGTGCAATGCAGCGGGGCTTTCCTTACTAACTCCTCACAGCCCACTCTCTTAAGGAACTCAGGACAGGTTTCCCACTGGCCTTGGCCAGAGGCTATTTCCATGGTCCATAAGAGGGTACCCCGAAGTGGCCCTCCCTGCCAACCATCAGCCAGTGTACTGGGATCAAGCTGGGATCAAGCCGATGTATGGCCCTCTCCCGTCCTGGGGAAATTCCAGCAGAGCCTGGGCAGCCTTCCCCCTGACTCTCTTGACCAAGTTGTAGGTCTGACCTGTTGTAGCAGGGCTGGGTAGCTGGTCACCAAACTCATTTTCTCCTCTTCCTGGGCACCCATCTGGACTACATTTCCAACTCCTTTGTCCTCAAGGATGGCCAGTGGAGTGTGAGCAGAAGCAACGTGTCTCTCTTCTGGGCTGAGGATGTTAAGAAGTAAATTTTCCTTATCTAGCTCTCTTTCCCCACCTGCCAAGACCTCATGGTCTAGGAGATGGCAGAGCCACAACATGGAAGGAGCCTGGGTGCCTAAATCTCAGAGGAAGGCTGTATGCCAATCAGAGGACCCATCTTGGACTTTATGTGAGTAAAAAGTAAACTTTGTGAGCACCCTAGATTTTGGAAGTTGGCTACTGAATGAGCTTGGTGTTTAACTTCCTGCCCCTCTAAGGACTCTGGGCCTGCCCTCCCTCCGATGCTCCTCTGCCCCTCCTCCAATGGCATTTCCCACCTAAACTTTGTCCCCTCTTCCCCACCCCTTATTAGGCCTCCAGTGATGACTGAGCAGCTTATAAATGAATCATTTCTGCTCTTGGGATCTGTAAGCTGATGTTCAAGGCAGCCTGGCGAAGAGGCACAGCTCTTGCCACTACCTCCCTATAAGCCTGGTTCCAACGGTGTGTGACTTTGGGCGAGACTCCAACCTTACAGAGACAGCTTCCTCATCCTTAAAATGGGAACAATAGCATCTGCCCATGCCACCTCACAGAGGAAGAGACAGGAGGCCGTGATATGCAGGAGCAGCTGCTCTGAGCCAGACCCTCTGCTCATCTCACAGCACTTACATAGGGAAACTGAGGTATACAGAGGCTTAAAACTACCTGCCAAGTTCACCCAATAGTAAGCAGCTGTCCCCCACCCCGACTTGGTCCTCACCATCTTCTCTCCCTCACTGAACAGCACCACCACCTGCCCAGGTGCTCAACTCAGAGACCTCAGATCATCCCTGACTCCTCCCACCCCTCACTTCCCTTACACAACTCAGCACCAAAGCCAGTTGTTTTACCTTAATAAACAGCTCTTCAGTCTAGTCCTTCCTTCCATCTCTGTTGCCACCACTCTGGTCCAAGCCCCTACACGTCTCTCTTGAACTCTTGAAATAGCCTCCACATTGGTCTCCACAGCTCTTCCTCCACACAGCAGCCACAGGCATCTTTTGGAAATGCAGATGTGACCTTTCCAGTGCCCAGGTTAGGGCAGCTCAGTGGCTTCCGACTGCTCTTATAACAAAGCCTTGCCATGGTCTGCCCAGCGTGGAGATCAGCCTCTTTTTGAACGCCGTCCCGCTGCCCCTCCTCTCTCCATTCTGGTCAGGGGACCCTTCTTCCAGTCCTCTGAACGCCCACCAACTCCCTCCTTGGTGGGAGCATCCTTTGCACATGCTGTTCCTTCTGCGTGGAACGCCCTTCCTTCCCTTCTTTACCTGGTTTACTCCTAATCACCCTTCATCTCTGAGGTCTGGTGTCACTTCAACAAGAACTTTTCCCTGACCTTCTTTTTTTTTTTTTTAAAGATTTTGTTTTTTCCTTTTTCTCCCCAAAGCCCCCCAGTACACAGTTGTATATTCTTCGTTGTGGGTCCTTCTAGTTGTGGCATGTGGGACGCTGCCTCAGCGTGGTTTGATGAGCAGTGCCATGTCTGTGCCCAGGATTCGAACCAACAAAACACTGGGCCGCCTGCACCGGAGAGCGCGAACTTAACCACTCAGCCACGGGGCCAGCCCCCTCCCTGACCTTCTTGACTAGGTGACATCCTTCTATAGCACTCACCGCTGTCATTATTTTATGTCTATTTGAGTAATTGTTTGATGAAGGTCCATCTCCCTCACATGACTTTGAGCTCCACAAGGACAGGAATTGTGACCATTTTGCTTGCCGTTGAAACCCAGTGTCTAATACAGTATCTGATCCATAGTAGAACTTCAATATTGCCAGAACAATTGAACCAGTGATTCGTGGACTTCAGAATGGAAGTCCAAGCCTGCATGTCTGCCCACTCATCAGTTGTCGTGGGGAGTTGTAGCCATCTGCTGGGCTGCCATAACAGAATACCACAGGCTGAGCAGCTTAAACAACAGAATTTTATTTTCTCATAGCTCTGGAGGCTGGCTGTCCAAGATCAAGGTGCCAGCTGACTTGGTTTCTGGTGAGACCTCTCTCCTCGGCTCACAGATGCACCTTCTTGCTGTGTCCTTGTCGTCACACGGCCTTTTTTCTGTGCACATGAGGACAGAGAGATCTCTAGTGTCTCTTATAAAGACATCACTACTATTGGATTAGGACCCCATCCTTATGACCTCATCAACCTTAAGTACCTCCTTAAAAGCCCTTTCTCCAAACACAGTCACACTGGGGGTTAGGGCTTCAACATATAACTTTGGTGGGGCACAAGTCAGTCCATAACCTCCTGCCATCTAGCTCCCCAAATTCACATCCTTCTCACATGCAAAATACACCCACCCCATCCCAACAGCCCCTAAGGTCTTAACCCGTTCCACATCCAGCCCAAGTCCAACGTCTCACTCAGTGTCATCTACATCAGATACGGGTGCAACTCAGGGTAGGATTCATCCTGAGGTGGAATTCCTCTCCCACTGTGACCCTGTGAAACTGGACAAGTTATGTGCTTCCACACAACAGTGTGGGACAGGCACAGGAGAGACATGGCCATTCCGAGAGGGAGAAATTGGAAAGAAGAAAGTGGTAACAGGTCCCAAGCAAGTCCAAAACTAGCAAGGCAAATTCCATTTGATCTTAAAGCTCCAGAATAATCTTCTTCATAATGATGTTCTGTTCTCCCTGCCCACTGGGAGCATAGTATGTCCCCCGTGGCCCTAGACAGTGGCCCTGCCCCCTCAGCTCTGCTGGGCGCAGGAGGCCTTGCCCCTGAGGCACTGAGTGGTGGCATCCTGGCTGTCTGAAACTGAGGAAGTGGGCCCAGTCTCTGGGACCAGGAGGAAACAGCTCTGTCCCCTGGGCCCATGGTGGGAGTGGCAGCCCTGATGTTCTCTGAATGACCTTCAGGGTCATTTTTCCCTTTACTTTTTATTTTTTATTTTTCCTTCTCCCCAAAGCCCCCCAGTACATAGTTGTACATTTTAGTTGTGGGTCCTTCTAGTTGTGGCATGTGGGATGCCGCCTCAACGTTGCTTGACGAGCAGTGCCATGTCCACGCCCAGGATCCTGAACCGGTGAAACCCTGAGCCGCCAAAGCAGAGAGCGCGAACTTAACCTCTTGGCCACAGGGCTGGCCTCAATTTTTTTTTTTTCCCTTTTCTTGAAGGCTAACCATGTTTGAAGCTGGATAGCTCTATTGTCCCGTCCTGTAGATCCCAGAAATCTGACAGCCTTCCTTCATTCCATTTTCTCTATCCCGTTTAGTCCCAGCTGGCAGTCCTTCTGCTGGTATAATCCCATCTCTATTCCTGGCTTCAGCTGAGATGGCTAATTAAATTTGCGGGTAATCTCTTAATGGAATGATGGTCCAGCCACGCCCTTGGTGTTTTCTCCAGGACGTGCTTTCCCAGTTTTGCAACATGGATAGGCTGAGAATTTTCCAGATCATCAAGTTCTAGTTCCTTTTTGCTTAACAATTCCTTCAATTTGTCTCTCTCCTCTCACATTTTACTTGAAGCAGTAAGGAGAAGCCAGGCCACATTTTTAACCCTTTTCTTAGAAATCTCCTCTGCTAAACATCCAAGGTTGTCACTCACAAGTTCTACCTTCCACCTATATATATATATATATATATATATATATCTGTCTATATAGATAAAGAAATTTATGATAAGGAATTGGCTTACGCAATTATGGAGCCTGGCAAGTCCAAGATCTGCAGAGCCAATGTCCCATTTGGAGTCTGAAGGCTGGCAGGCTGCTGTAGAAGCAGGAAAAGCCAGTGCCTCAGTTTGAAAGCTGTCAGGTAGGAAAATTCCCTCTTGCTCAGGGGAGGGTCAGCCTTTGGTTTTAGTCAGGCCTTCAACTGATTGGATAAGGCCCACCCACATTATGGAAGGCAACCTACTTCACTCATTCTACCAATTAAATGTTAATCTCATTCAAAGATACCTTTCCAGAATAATGTTTGACCAACTATCTGGGCACTTCGTGGCCCAGTCAAGTCAACACATAAAATTAACCATCACAGGACTCACACCAGAAAATAGATGTGATTGAGGCTTAATGAGTATGCCGGACCAGTGTAAGGGATTAGCACCAGAGCTAGCATTGTGATTTGCCATTCATTCTTTCCATACACATTTATTACACACCTACTACAAGCATCTCAGTTATCTATTGCTGTGTGACAAACTACCCCAAAACTTAGAGGCTTAAAACAGCAAAAAGTCTCAGGACTTTGTGGATCAGGAATTTGGGTGAGGCTCCGCTGAGTGGTTCTTCTGCATCAGCTTGCATCACTCCTTCACCTGGGCAAGGCTGGTAAGGCCAAGAAGTCTTCACTAAAATATCTAGTGTCTCAGCTCCTCCACGTGGCCTCTCTCTCTCTCCAGATGTTGCCTTGTCGTTCATTGGTCTGCCCACGCTTCTTTACCGTTTGGTGGCTGCCTCCCTGAGAGAGTTCCAAGAGGACAAACCTCAAGAGGAGAAGCAAGCGTTTGTCAGATCTATGCTTGCACCGGGCTCCTTGTGGCACATTGGCCAGAGCAAGTCACATGCCCAAGCCCACATGTGGGAAAGGACTATACAATGGCATGAATACCAGAATTTGGGGTTCTTTGGGGGCCCCTAATGAAACAGCCCACCAACGTATGACTCTTATAACACCAGTATATATGACGCATTATCACATCAGTCCTGACTCTTGCCCTCAAGGATCTCACAGTCCAGCACAGCATTTCCAAACGTATTGGACTACAGCATCTTAACATCATTCCCGCAGTGAGCAAGCCCCCATATGACTTCCTGGCATCTTTGGGTAGAGCATCTCATTCTGTAAAGACGGCTTCTCATATGATGATAAGTGTAGGAACGTATTTATCACTTTTCACACACATACTTTTTCAAAATAAATTTTAAAGGAAAAACATTGCTAGTTTTGTATATTTGTGGGAGAATGCCACCTTATATTCCATGACATGCTAATGTTGCTCAGAAGATAGTTTTGGAAATGCTGGCCTTGTGATTCCTAGTAGGAATTTAAAGCTCTTTTGGCTCCTAGGACCACAGACCCTAGTGGCTCGCAGTGGGTGGTGGATCGGAGACAGCTTGTCACAGGGCCTGGAAGGTCTGGGCTTTCTGTGGGACCATCTGTTTCATCTCCGTGGCCATGAGCAACGGAAGGTCAGGGATCATCATTCCTACACCACATCTGACAACACGGGGGGCTGGGACAGCACATGCCAGTTGACCTAACACATCATCCTCTGTCATCCTATGCCCTCTCTGCACCTGGCACCAGAGGGTGCCACATGTTTCACACACTAAACAATACCCATCCCACCACATATGACCCCACTTCAGAAGGATTGAGGACATCAGGAGGCAGTTTTCAAGGGCTCAAAAGTTCCATCCCAAAGCCAGTCTCTGAAGCACTGCACAGAGAGGCCCCAGCACTGACCAGAGCGAGCAGGGCCAGCAGCCAGCGGACCAAGGTTGCTCAGAGTGGGCTTGCCCAGGTTGCCTGAGGCAGAAGCCCCAGTGACGACCAGGAGATTCCAGTGCATGAGGCTGGAAGCCCAGGAATCTGCATTCTTAGCCTCCACCGTGGCTCACAGGGTGCTAGCCCCTCCCCAGATTTAGGGTTTCCATGTGGCTATTTCTGAAAAATCCCCATGGAGTGGGGGCACAGGAGGGACACCAAACCTGAGATGTGGCGCTAGCTGATGTCTACCTGCAGGCAGGATGCAGGTGGCCAGCAGCCCAAGATTCGACTTGTTTCACGTGCCAAATGGACGTTTATTTTCAGACTCTTGAGATATATATATTTCTGTTACAACTTCAGAGACAACTTGCCTCTACAGGTTTCCTTCACAGAACAGTCCCCCGAGATTAAATCTGTTTTGAGTTGTATTTTGAAAAAAGAGGAAATTGGATCCTGGCTCTGGGTGGGACGAGGGGTGAGGGGAAGAGAAGGGAAGTTCAGAAAGAAGGCAAAAGCCACAGATTTCCAGAAACTTCCTCGTATTTTCCTCCCCTCTGCATTTTATCCTGCTCACTCTCACCCCACCAAGACAAGACCCAGCTCTGGCTTGGACTCATCTTCCCTCCGTCCCTGCCTCCCCCCTCTTCACCCCACAGGTGCCCACCGCTCCTCTCAGACCCGGGCCCGGGGAAACAAGTCAGACAAAGTCAAACGCTGTATGATCTCACTTACATGTGGAATCTATAAAAATGGAACTCGTAGACACAGAGAACAGATTGGTGGTTACCAGAGGTTGAGCGGCGGGGTGAGTCAAGGTGGTCAAAAGGTACAAACTCCCAGTTATAAGATTAATAAATTCTGAGGATTTAATGCACAGCATGGTGACTACAGTAACAATACTGTATTGTATATTTGAAAGTTGCTAAGAGAGTGGATCTCAAAAGTTCTTGTCACGAGAGAAAAAAATTATATTATGTGAGGTGATGAATAACTATACTTATTGTAGTAATCATTTCACAATATATATATGTATATCAAATCATTGTTTTACAGCTTAAATATACACAGTATTATATGTCAATTATATCTCAATAAAATTGGGAAAAGTAGAAATTAAAAATGAGTTCAGGATTAACCCCAATGTCAAATATTTGGAATGCAGATATGGTGGATTAGCTCAGCCTTATGTTTTAACCAACCGTCACACTGGGGCTAGAGTAAATATCCTACAAGAGGACGATATTTATGAATTCCAAAAGGTCCTTGTTATAATGTCCTAATTCCTGTGACAATACCCTTCTCAAATTGCTTATGTACTTTCACATCTGCATTTGTGTTGTATTGTGGGAGTCCTTCCCCTACTTAAAAAAAAAAGTAGAAGAACCTGGCCCTGTCTCAGCCGTTACCAGCTCTGCCTGAGGCTCTCCCCTCAGGGCCTTCTCGCCAGAACACCCCAGGCCCCAGGGTCCCGGGCTGACTGTACACTCCAGCACTAAGGAGATGCTCAGAGGGCAATGCTTAACCCGAGGGCTACCCCGCCAGCTCGGCAGTGTGGGTGGGAGCGTGCTTGGGGTCTTCCCAGAGGTCTTGCTGGCAGACACAGTCCACCACACTCCAACCCACGCCCTCAGGTGGCCCATCACATTTCCCTCTGGTTTCTCCCCGTTTCTGACTACGGGTGACTCTTGTCCATCCTGCATTCTAAGTCCTCTTGTGGGGCTTCCCACGAGAGCAGGTGCCCTTAACCTGGGACCACAGACACTCCCCTGGAGGTGTGTGGATAGAATTCAGGGGGCCTTGACTTTGGATGGGAAAAAATACATCTTTATTTTCACAAGCCTCTAACAGAAATTTAGCATTTCCTTTCATTGTAAGTGTAGGGAACAATCTACAGTAGTATTTGCAGAAAGTATGACTTTGTCACTAATAGAAATCCCTGACATTTTTCAATCACATTAGAGTTGTTTCAAGGTCTTTTGAAACACCAGTTTATACATCGCTACTTTAAAATGAGCACCACTAAAGTGTCAAGAAATAAGAGCAAATGTCACTACATCGTCAAGCTGTTTCCTCAATGTTTTCATATCTGTATTTTCGTACCATTGGCTTCTTTTGCAGTCTTGTAGATTTCATTTTACACATTTGAAAACATTATTCCAAGAGGGAGTCCATAAGCTTCACCAGATGCCCACTGACTCCACGGTACATGAAAGGTCAATCTCTAGAGTCCTCAGTCCTAGTAGTCCTCAGACTTTTTTCCAGTGTGAAAACCCCAAAAGTGTGCCTCCCCCTAGTAATTACACATTGGTATTCTCTAGATGAGGAAGAGCTGTAATAGTCAAAAGCTATTATTTAATGCCTGCCTTTAAACAAATTTGCATTTTATTCTTCACAACAGTATCTCTTGACCTTTTTCTTTGTTTTTTTTTTTTTGTTTTTTTTTTGGTGAGGAAGGATGGCCCTCTATGCCAATCTTGCACTTTTTGCTTGAGCAAGATTGCCCCTGAGCTATGATCTATGCAAATCTTCCTCTGTTTTGTATGTGGGATGCCACCACAGCATGGCTTGAGCAGCGTGCAGGTCTGTGCCTAGGATCTGAACCCACGAACCCTGGGCCACCAAAGCAGAGTGCACAAACTTACCAACTCTGCCACCGGGCCAGCCCCAGAATCTCTTGACTTTTAAAAAACAGTGGCTGCATCTGTAGGAGAGCTCTCATTGACCAGTTTGGTTTTGAGACCTTACACTAACCCTGATTCCACACTCGGGTCCACTGAGTTAGGGCACGTGGACCTGCCAGGCAGAGGGCATGAATCTCAGAGTGGGTTACTCCCATTGCTCTTGGCGCAAGGCTGGCCCCAGGAAACACGACAGGGACGAGGTGACTTGGGTTGGCCTGAGTTGGCTGTGCTCGGGTGGAACACGACTGGAGCCTCCACACTTCTCCACCAGCCCCCAGCCTACTGGCCCTGAAGTGAAGTTGCCAGAGTTAGCAAATAAAAATATAGGGTGCCCAGTTAAATTTGAATTTAAGGCAAAGAATGAATCATTTTTTAGTATAAGAATGTCCCATGCAATATTTGGGATACACTAATACTAAAAAAATTAGTCACTGTTTATGGGGGGAACCCTCCCCTCTAGGAGTCTGTTCCCAGAGAAGTCCCTGCCCAGGCCCAGTTGAAGGCTGTGCCTGGCCCAGGTTCTCTGTTACGACTCCCACCTCAGCCTGAGGGACCATTCAGGGTAGGGAGTGGGGCCGGGGAGACTCCTGACAGCAGCCCACAGCCCTGGCAGTCCAGAGCTCAAGCCGTTCCCATCACTGCCTATGTCTCAGACACACCTCCACCCCATCTGTAAAATGAGAGAACTGGTCCGGGGTGGAACTCGAAACCCACTCCTTGCTCAGTTAGATTTAATAAGTGCTATTTACCTTAGGAAAGAAGAATCTTTAACCTCTGCTCGCCTGAAAGGACCTTTCCAAAGCCAGTCCTCCTGAGGCAGCAGCCTGAGCCTCCTCCTGGCTCAGCTCAGCCCTGGAGCGCCTCACTCAGCCGCAGCTCCCACCAATCAAACCCACAATGACACCTTTGGAAAGGACCCAACTACCAGGTACCCCAAAACACACACAACCGCAAAAGCAAAGGGCCACGCAGACGCATTCGCTTAGGAAAGAAAGAGGCAGATAAACCCAGACACACAGAGAAGCCCTCACACGCACCGGACGGGAAAAGTGCCCACTTAGCACACACCCAGCACACATATCCCACCCAGAGCACGCACGACATGCCACACACACACAGACTGAGCACGAATCACACTCGTGCTTTCTCACACACTTGCTGAAGGTGACAGCCAATATCAACCATGTCCCCAGCCATCCCTCATCTGGGCTCTCAGCCTGAACCCCAAATGTCCAAGGTGTTTCTGGGGCTAAAGCTTCTCCCAACTGTGCCCCTCAAGCTGCTAAAAAAAAAAAACCCTGAAGGTGTTCCCAAAGAACTTTGTTTTTCACATCAGGCTAAATCAATAGATTACCTGGAAGCTGTATTCTGGAAAGATGTTACCCCAAATGGTAAAGGTGATAATGAGGACGATGAAGACGACAACCACAACTGCCAGCATTTCTTGAGCGCCAGCCGTGCCCCCAGAACTGTGGTAAGGGCTTTCCATACATTACCTCAGTCAACCCTCCCAACAAGCCATAAGGCAGGAACTGTTATCATGCCCGTTACAGACGAAGAAACCGAGGCTCAGAGGAGTTAAATGAATGCCTCGGGAGAGATTCCAGCATCTGGCCCCAGGGCTGTCTAACTCTAAAACACAGCCTCACCCACAAGGCCACGCGGAAAGGTTTGGCCCCTGGGTGAGGCAGGTCTGTGAGCTCTGGGTCCTCTTGCTAACCAGAGACCCAGGGACACTCCGGGACTAAGGGGGCTGGAAGGGCTGGCTTCCGCCCACCCTCCTGGTGGTCCCTGCCCCAGGGATGGGAGCCAGGCCCCTCACAATGGAGGAGCTCCTCATAAGAGGAGAGATTTATATCTGCTCAGCTCCCGAGAGTCCCAGTCACCGAGCCCACCCAGGGAGGGCACAGAGGAGGACCCTGAAGAGGACCTAGAGAGGGCTGTCTCAGGGAAACCAGCCTCTGGGACATTCTTAACCCCAACCAAAGGAGGGGGACACCCTTCTCAGCCTCCACCTCTGCACTGGGGCCTGGCTAACAGCTGTTCCCAGCTGGAGGCTCTCTATGCCCCCCACCCTGGCAGTCCCCAGGGGACATGGAGGCAGCTTTGCTGAAGCCTATCAAAGCATTCTTGTTCTTACAGCTGTTTCCTGGGAGGGCAGTTGGAGCCACAATAACCCCCACATCTGTTTAAGGGGCTGGTGGCTGGTACTCCACCCTCAGCCCTTCGGGAGGGGTCCTGCCCATCAGCAGAGGGGAAAATGAGCACATCCGAGAGACACGGTTTAGAAGCTTTGACCTTTAGGACTGGAAGGGGCCACCCATCCCCATTTTACAGGTGACTTAACTGAGGCCAAGCCACCCCCTGCTCCCAAAGGGTTCCCCACACAGAGCCCGTTTCCCCACAGACTCTCTGGGTAGGCCCTGGCTCCTCCCCTGCTGGCTCAGGTCGGCCTCCACTTATACAAGACATGACCAGCCCAGAAAGAGGTGTGATGAGGCGCGTGGGAGTGAAAAGGCTGCATGGACGGGAAGCCAGTGTTTACTCTGAGATGCCTGCTCTGGCTCCTTCTCCTGCATGAGCCACTGCCCCCTTCTTGGCCACTATTTTAATTCTCAATCTGTGGGTTTATTTAAATCAGTGTTTCTCAGCCTCAACATTGTTGACATTTGGGCCTGGATATTTCTTTGTGGTGGAGGCTGTGCTGTGCATTGTAGGGTGGCTAGCAGCATCCCTGGTCTCTACCTACTAGATGCCAGCAGCACCCACCTCCCAGTAGTGACAACCAAAATTAACTCCAGACATTGCCAAATGTCCCCTGGAAGCAAAACTGTGCCCAGTTGAGAACCACTGATTTAAGTGGACTTAAAGGAGCGTATATGGACTGTCCCCTGTGTCTCGCCCCTAGTACAGGGAAGGAGGTGATAGGTATTCCCTCCTGAGCCCTGGAGTTCCTATGGTGCAGAAAGGATAATAAATGTACCCAGGACAAAGCAGGGTGTGCCAGGAGATCCTGCAGCAGGCGGAAGTCGGGGAAATCATTGAGGCTGAGATCCATCCAGGAAGGCTTCCTGAAGGAGGAGGAATACAATCTGGGCTTTATATAGGCAATCCGGGAAGGATGCAGATTAAGGGGAAAATCTCAAAGACAGTGAGCAGAGCCCGGGGCGGGGGGGGGGGGGGGAGGGGGGGGGGGGGTGGTGAGTGTAGAATTTCCAGGGAGGGGAGGCGGCCACAGGTGGCTGGATTTTAAGCTGGAGTGTATTATGGCTGCCTTCCTCGAGGGCGAGTCCTGGAGCCCAGAGCAGGGAAGATGTTGGGGATGAATGAGGAAAGGGTAGATGGGGGGGACGGGAGAATGCCATATCTCTGTTTCTGGGGGGCAAGCAGGGGCTTGTGTCTCTCTGAATCCCCCGAACCCAACACAGAATCAGGCTAAGGGAATGCTGGATGATGAAGCTGCTGCTGATGTGGAAGAAAGGTCTGATGAGGAGGAAGGTGGGCATGGGCTCCAGAGGGCTGGGAAGACCATCCCGGATGTCGAGGGTGCTGATGAGGGGGCCCAGCCAGAGGGCGAGCAAGGGACCTGACCAGCCCTCGCCCTGATTTCTCAGGGTCTGCCCTCACCTGAGGTCTCCCTCACGGCCCACGTGGGAGGGGGTGGGAGGGGAGTGGGAGGGAGCGCTAATGGAGGGGTCGCTGCTGGGCTGGGAGCAGACCGCACGGCTTCCTCCCAGGCTGCAGACCGCTCTCTCTGAAGGAGACTTCAGCGGGTTTGCCGGAGGAGACAGGTGACCTTCTTGGCCTAGGAAGCTCCCTTCTCAGACAGAAGCACTGGCTCCCTACCCCCAGTCTGGGCTTCCTGAGCCATGGGTGCACATCCACCCTCAGATCCACCCACCCTCAGAATGGGCTCCCTGAGGGCAGGGCGACACCTTCCCAGTGGTCCCCTTAGGGAAACACAAAGTGTGGGGCTGGGGCTGCCCACAGGGAGCTTCTGGACTGACTCATCAGCAGGGGGCGCTGTGGGCTCAGGCACGGGGCTTGGGCAGCTGGAAGGGTGGAGACTGGCCTGGCCTCCTTCACCTCCTGTCAAAATATATCCTGTTACATCTCCCACCCCAGCCAGGTTCAACTGCGCCCGACACAGCAGGGGCTCTACCTCCTCACAACTTCCCACCCTAACCCCATTCTCCTCCCCTCCTCCGGATGAGGAAGAAGGAGAAGGAATTATTATACCCATTTAGCAGATGAGAAGACTGAGTCATATGGATGCAGAAAAGACTGGAAGGGATAGCAGCAGGACAGAATGGATAGAGTCTTAGCTCTGGAGCCAGAATACTCAGGCTTACTAGCATGCCAGTTCAGCATCTCGCTCCCTGTGTGGTGGGGGCAAACTTTGGGGCTTTGTTGAGTAAACCACTGCAGTTGCTGTAAGGGAGCTGAGCATGGTGGCCCTCACTGCACCAGGCTGGGAACAATTCTGACACTGGGCATCACAGCCCCTGTGGACAGCACTGGGTCCTGGGAGGAAGGGCTGGAAAGGGGGACAAGGTGGGCTTTCCCCAGCCCTTGTCTAGGCAGAGAGAGCAGACAGCCAGAAAGGGGATTAACAGGGGGCTCTGAACAAGGGCAGAGGGGTCAAAGGGGCTGGGCTGGAGAGCTGGGGGGAGGGGGCCCCAGGTGCCCACTGTCCTGAGTTATCTGCACTTTCTCCCAGGTCCTAGTAATGAATAACAGCAGTGGAAGCCATGGGTGCCATTCGCTGCTCTCACGGTATGTCCGGCTCTGTGCCAAGCAGGCAACTGGCTCAGTTACCCATCCTGGGAAGCAGGGAAGGGTACCACCTCATTTGATAGATGAGAACAGGAAAGCTCAGAGAGATAAAGTAACTCGTTTGAGTTCCCCAGCAGGAAAGGGGCAAAACGGAATACCACCCAGGTCTGCCTGGCACGTACCCACCGCTCTCTTGGTGGAGTCAGGGTCGAGGCGGGTGCAGAGTGGCCGGGCAGAGCTCTGATGGCTTTCTCTGGGGACAGAGGTGGAGGAGAACCAGCCCTGGCCCAGGTATGCTATCTGCCCCCAGGATCGGCTCATCAGCTTGCAGGTTCACGGGAGTGACCTCAGTGTTGGGGTGTTTTGGTTTCTCTGTTTGTTTGTTTTTTTCCTTTTTCCTTCTAAGAACAACTCATTTTGGTCAAATAACTAGAGTAAAAGTGACTGGTGTTGAGAAATCTCCCCCTCCCCCTTCTCCGGCCCCAGGCAGTGACATTTGAGGAACTGTCTCCTGGGGCGACAGAGGATGCTGTTGACCCAGTTCAAAGGGTTGGCTCTTCTCCCTGCCCAACCCCACCCACTTCCCCTCACCACCTCCCTCACCTGCCAAGCTTGGGCAGCCTCCCACCGGGGACTGAGGTCCAGCCCCAGCGGCCCGAGCTGAGCCCCTCTCGGTGGCCTCTCGAATGGTGGGGAGAGGGCAGAGCAGCACAGTGTGGGGAGAGAAGCTAAATTCTCCCCTCTCATCCCACCTGCGCAAAGGAGACCGGAGTGAGGCTGAAATTGAACTGCACATGTCTCTAGTCACCTCTGTCACCACTCTACTGATCCCATGGCACCTTCCGTGTGCCACTGACCACAGGTCAGCATTGAGAAGGCTGACAAGGTGAGGGGAGGTGAGACGGAATGCTGGCCCGGAGAAGAGGGACTGGCTTAGGCTCCCAGGAGGCTGCCCAGGGGGACGGGGGCAGAGAAAGGAGTGAGGGCCTCTGAGGGAGCTGGGTCCTGGCGCAGAGGGGCTGGATGGAGAGGCAGGCAGAAGGCCAGCCCAGTCTGAGCCGGGGAGAGCCTGGAGACCCAAAGGCCCACCACAGAGGCTCAGAGGCAGCCAGGCCTGCACCAGACAGGATTGGGGAACAAATGTCTGAGCCAGCGGAGGGCTGGACTTGCGGACCGCACCCTAAGGCTACAGCAGGACACACCCAAGGGCAAGAAGCTTGGCCCATATGTGAACAAAGAGAGAAGGAATAAGCACGGGGCCAGGGCTGAGAGTGTCTCTCAGGACTTGACTCCAGATAGCATTTCCTGGGAAGTAAACTGAGGCCCCAAGGCAACAAAGCAAGAAACTAGGCCAAGCGCCTTGAGGCTAAAGGCCCAGTAACTGGGGGGCCCCATTTACCTGCCCTGGTAGCTTCTGGCCAATGAGAGACCTCCACCGCCTTTCCTTGCAGGATGTACCAGGCTGCAGGCTCCAGCGCAGAGAAGGAGAAGACGGAGGCGGTGGTGATGTCAACCAAGGAATTAAGTAAGCAGAGGAGCTGATAACACTGCCTGACAAGGCCCGCTGTGGGCAAGGTGACTCATCAGAGACGGGCCCCACATCACAGGGTAATTGTTGTTGTGCCCAGACTGTGGGACTGGGGGCGGGGGGGGGGGGGGGGGGGGGGGGGGACGAGTTCCTCACCGAGTCCTCTGCTCGGTGGAGAGGTCTCAGAACACAGTGTCCTCTGCCTCCTGCGCACACTGCTGGCTCAGGAAACAGTCCTCCCTCCGCTGCTGTGATTATCTTTGGCCACAGCGTTTGGTGTGTGTTTGTGGGGTGTGTCAGGGTGATTTCCCCACCTGTGTCCCGCTGGGCGCTCCAGGTACCAGCGATTGTTAACAGCAGCACTGTTGCTGCCCCTGGTTGGGCTGTCTATGGAAACAACGCCACCGGATGGCAGACTGCTGACCGCGACCACGTGGAGTCCTCGTGGAGGGTACAGCCTGTTCCTCCTGCAGCAGGCACCTGTAGAGCTGCCTCCACTCATGCTCCCTCACTCTCTAGGACCCAGCTGAGGGGGCCAAAACTGTTGTGTTCTTCCCTAGCCCCAGGGGCGCCGCGTACTGTTGTCCAAGTTGAGAACTGTACAACTGGAGGGGGCACCATTCACCGTCCAACGCATGTGCCAGACCGCATGGCTGTACCTGATGGCCCCACCCCTTCTCATTTCTAAATTACTTCTCACTCCCCTCCTCCGCCTAGAATGATCTATTTAGCTTGCCCTTGATAAGTTTGTCTTCACATCAAACTTTCCCCCATAAACATAAACTTCCTCCTCTACTGCTTGACTCCTTTTGTTCATTCGTTCATTCCACAAAAAATTGTTGAGTTTGTGCCAGGTACTGTTCTAGGCAAGTGAACCAGACAGACCCTCCCTGAGCTCATGGAGCTCACATCTAGGGGGTGCTGGGTTGGAGGGGTGGAATAAATAAATAATTTGTGACATAAAACTGCAAGTGACAGTAAGTGCAGTGAAGAAGAATGAAGCCAGGCCAGGAGGAGGAGGGTGACAGGGCCCTACTTCACCTAGGACTTTCCAGAAAGGCTTCTTTCCGAGGAGGTGGCCTGAGCGGAGGCCCGGAGGCAGTGAAGGAAGGAGCCTTCCTGGCAGAGCCCCTCCTGCCAGGCATCCCACGCCAGGAGAAAGTTCTCTAATCCTGCCTGCTTCTGCCAGGAGCCTGTGGCATGGCCTGCGGCACTGGCTTCCCAGCGCTGGGTGTCCGTTTCCTCCTTGACAAATGAGAGGCCCAGTGGCACCAGCTGTCCGAGAGCTCCTCCAGCATGAATTCACTCACCTGTAGGCATGCGGAACTTCATGACTGGAGCCTGAGTTGGAAGGCCAGCTTGGCCACGTACAAGCTGTGTGATCTCAGGCAGGTTCCTTAACCTCTCTGAGCTGGTTTCCTTATTTATAAAATGCCTCCCTCAGGGTGTTGTGAAGGATTAAATGAGCTTGTGGATAGAAAACCACCTGGTGCATAGTAGGTGCTTAATAGCGATCTTCTAGGATCACACCTGGGAGAAGTGAGGCCACGGGGGTGGGATGAAGAGGTGCTGTCGACCCGCTACCTTTCGTCAAAAGGAGCCTAGAGAGGGCAATGCTGACCAAAAGACACGAAGCTCTGCTGGCCGCCCAGTTGTACAGACCACAGCACGGGGAGCCTCCCAGCTGGGACCCCACCTCGCAGACCCAAGCTTGGGGGAGGGGACGTGCCAGGGTCATGCCCTCCCTGCTGACGTCAGCAGGTGAGGGTGGGGTAGGGAGCTGCGGTGTAGCCCGTGAACTGTCACACCACGGCCCAGCTTTCAACTTCCTCTGGGGCCCAGGGTGTGCTCAGCTCGTCCTCTCTTCCTTCCTCCTTCCTTCAGGCTGTTTGGGGGGAGCACCTCCACGTTCTAGCTCCAGTCACTGTGCCCCCTTCTCAGCTCCCAGAGCCCAAGGAGGGGAGGCGAAAGTTCCTTCCAGCCCACCCTGGTCAACAGGGCTTTCCCAGGGCCTGCTGTGAGCCTGGGCTCCTAGAGCCTGCCCGGAGCCCCAGGACAGCGGGTGGCACCAATAGTCAGTCCTGGTGAGCTGCCAGGGCCGTGCACTGCTCTGGCACCGCTGACGTTAACTGGTGATGCGGGTTAAGCAGTGATGCAGGAGTTCGCATCCACTTCTTAGTTGAGAAAACCAAGGCTCCAGGCAGCGGGGGCATCGGCCCTCAGGCAGCAGGGCCAACAGGCATTCTTCCTGCAGGAGATGCTGAGAGGAGCCTTGCAAGGCAGAGGGTACTGGAGAGGCAGAGAGAAGAGGAGGGGCTGGACCAGCCGAGGCTAGGATGTGGGACTCGGGGGCTTCCTGCCCCCCGGATGACGGCAGGCCAAGGTGTGAGCCCTGCTCCCCCAGCCACCCCCACCCCACCTGCTGCATTAGGATCCCCAGGGTGGCACTCTGAGTCTCCAGTGAGCCCCCAGGTGGCCTGGAAGCCCCCGGCTCAGTCTGGGAGGCCAGAGCTGGGCTGCCAGCCCTGACGAAGGCTATTTGTCAGGCCCCTCCTAGCTCTGGGGCAGGAAACAATAATAGTGACAGCTAACATTTATTGACAACTTTCCCACACAGCAGGTGCTCTGCTGCACACTTTGCATATATGAACCTACTGAATTCTCAGGACAGCTCTGGGAAGGAGGAAATGGGCACAGAGAGGTTAAGTGACTTGCCTAAGGGCATACAGAGCCAACATTCAACCCAGGATGCCTGGTTCCCGAGGCCACCCTCACCTCCCCTCAAAGCCGAGTCTCTTGGAGCAGGGAAGGTGCAAGGCTAGGGGATTGGGCTGGACCTGGGAGGCGGGGGGAGCCAGTGTGTGCACGATGGATGGACCACAGCGGCAGAGGAGCTCTACCCTGCTGAGGGCTGAATGCGGGCCCCCTCCCATGGGGATGTGGTTTTGACAGAGGGCGAAAGAGGGCAGTACTCCCCGCAAAGAGAAGAACTGACAAACGAGGCATGGCCGTGCACCGGGCATGAAGCATGAACGGTGGACGCTCAGACACTGGGAAGGGAGCGTGTAGTGACTTCCTCTGCCACCTCTCCCTGCCCACAGAGGGCCTGGTACAGATGGGCGCACAGCCCCCGTGCTGAGGTCTAAGAGCAGCCAGCCTCTGTGTGCACACATGTGTGTGCATGCATAAGGAGGGAAGGAAAAGTAGCCTCTGCGTGTGCTCGTCTGCAGGGGAGGCTGTCCCCCACCCCCACCTGCCCCTGCTGCTGCAGCCGCAGAGAACAGGACACCCTGACTCTACTCTGCACCTCTGGGGCCTCAAAACCACAGCCACGTCAGTGGCGCGTGCACAGGGCTGGGTGGGAGGTGGGGCCATGGATGCAGGGTGCGCAGGTGCGCACCAGCATACGTGTGCAGGGCCAGCTTGAGGGGTGTTGTTCCTGCCTGCAGCCACCCACAGGGGAAGAGGGCAGAAGGAAGCTGGACATCTCCCGGGTGGCGGGGCACAGAGTCCAACCCCTCTGACCACAGCCCCAGAGTTCCAGCAACGCCCCTCCATGGCCCCTCCGAGGAGCAGCCATTCCTCCCTCAGGTTCTCTCTTCTCTCAGCAACAGTCCCAACAGCAACCCAGACAAATGTGTGCAGAGCACCCAAAGTGGCCCCACACGGTTCCAGGCCCTTGGGAAACATCAGTGAACAAAACGAAGATTCCTGTCCTCATGAGGCCCACACTCCTGTTGGGGAGACACACAGACAGAGCACATACACTCCGCAGCATGTAGGTGGGTGGTGGGTGCTCTGGGGAAAAACAGGAGCAAAGCAGGGCCGGGAGATGAAGAGTGCTGGTGGGCAAGAGGGTGCGAGGGCGTGTGCGTGGCACATACAGCTCACAGAATTAAACCGAGTGGTCCAGGCAGGCCCCGTTAAGAAGGTGACATTTCAACAAACGCTTGGAGAGGGAGAGGCCAAGCAGGGTCTGAGGAAGAACGTTCCAGACAGAGGAAACAGCTAGAACAGAGGCCCTGAGGCAGCGGGCCAGCCAGGACTGAGGGAAGTGCAGGCTGGCCTCAGGGAGGGACTGAAGCGGCTCCACACTTCCCAGCATCTGCTCACCTTGCTAAAAGCAAAGGCCTGATTTCCAGTGGGTTAAAGCAAAAGGACCCTCTGGCACCCATAGGAGAGGCAAGAGGGCGCTCGGAGGAACCAATGGCACAGCAAGAAGGGGAGAGAGAGGGAAAAGGGGTTTAGACAGAGAGAGCACATGACTGCTCTGGGGCCTGAGCTCAGGGAGGAGGCCCTAGGCCCAGGGCCTCTAAGGGGAGGGGGAGGGGAGGAAGCAAAGGACAAGACAAGGCTGTCCTGAGGCCCACCAGCCTCTCTAAGGGGGGCAGGTCTCTGGGGTCCCAAGGCTCCAACAAGCCAGTCCCTGGGAGCTCACTGAGAGGGTGAGTGTGGAGTTCCATCCTGCTGCCTGGAGGGCCAGCTGGCCACCCACAGGAAGGAAGGAAGCCTTGGGGTGCAACCACTTTCTGCCCCACCTGCCTCTGCCTGCTGCAGGCGGCCAGACCTGCCTGCCAGGCCCTTCTGAGGTGGGATGGGCGGCTGACCCCAGGAGATCTAGCTGATGGTTGACCAGGGGGCAGAGTGTGTGTGTGCAGACCCCCCTGCCCTGCTGTCTGTGGGAGCTGGCATTATAGGAGATAAACCCCTCTAAACCAGCCAGACCCCCGCCAAGGGGCAGGGCTAGCCCAGAGTCGGGTTCCAACAGACAGGGCCGTGGGAAGTGAGGACCCAGAAAATGGAGGAGGCTTGACCTGGGCCCCTAGGACGGGAGCCAATCTGAATGGGTAGAGAGGAGAGAGGACACCTCCCTACACTCACACATTTGCACACATATGCACACGTCACACACTCAGTAACTGAAGCCCCCACACATGTAGGTTCTCACAGCCAGGGATATGCATGTATGCCTCACACACAGCCAAAGTAACACTCAGACACGCATGCACTAGAGACAGACTCGTGTAAGGCATGCCAACACAACCAGGGGCACACACATACTTACACCCTCTCATAGACATAGATTGGCTCCCCTGGGCACCAGAAGCACATAGGCCCCTAGGAAATGAGCCTAGGAGAAGACGAGTGTGTCTGCAGAGCATAAGGAGAACGGAGGATGGAAGGAGGTGAGGGGACAGATGGAGATGGGTGACAAATAAGACCCAGAGAAAGGCACGTCACAGACACACCTACATGCATACCACACACGCCCCGTTACTAGTAAGCCTCTGACAGACCCCACAGGCTTCCTGCCTGCCAAGGGACACGACATAGCAACTACATGACGTGGCGCACGTCACTCAGTCTCTCCAATGTTTGGTTTTCTCTCCTATAGAATGAGAATTTGATAACACCTGTTTTCCATGCCGAATTGATTTACTGTGAGTTGACAGGTAAATCCTCCAAAAAACGGTTCAGAATCCGGCCACTTCTCCCACCTCCACCACGACCATCCCAGCCAGGCCACCGTGCCACCCAGCTCCCTGCCCCCCTCCCACTCCCCACTGCAGTGGCAGGTCAGGTCCACACTGCAGCCACTGCCCTTCTCTTCCCAACCTCCAGGTACATTTCCATCTCATTCACAGTAGAAGGCAAAGTTCTTACAACAGGCCTGGGGGCTGCCCTCCCCGCTTCCTCCCTACCCGTCTTAACTCCAAAGGTACGAAAATATAAAGCTCTGCTTTCTTCCGTAGCCTCTCTCAAGCCATCATGGTGTTTTTTATTTGCTACTTAATGTTATTCTAACTACAGAAAAAATTAAAATTTTAAAATATTAGCATGAATTTTACTGTTCAACTTTATATTGTGCAATGCCAGCTTTAAATGCAAATATTAGAGCATTTAACTCGTGGAATCAACACAGTTAGGCAATTCCTATTTCATAGCTCGTATCTGCACATGTATTTCATTCTCACCAGAACCGTGGAAACACTGCACAAAATACCACACGAAACTCAATTTTTTATGTCTTTTTTTTCTTCTGCTTTTACTTTTATTTGCATTTATTTTATGCTGAACTTATTCCTGGCCATAAGTCTGTATTTCTTCTGGGATAACTTTTTCTTCTGTGCAGCCTTCTCTCTGGTCTAGGAACAATCTACTGCCCTTTAATGAGGAGCATCTCAGTGGCAGGCGTGCTCTCGCAGGGGTGAAGCCAGCCAGGACCTGTGTTAGGACAGGCACACTCTTGCCTATATGTGCTCAATGACCAGAGAATCAACATCTGAACCGCTAAGGTCTGCCAGCCAGGACCTGTGTTAGGACAGGCACACTCTTGCCTATATGTGCTCAATGACCAGAGAATCGACATCTGAACCGCTAAGTTCTGCTTTGCCCTCTTCGTTTTTAATCCCGTGCAGCAAACATTCAGCACTCCTTCGGGACCCTGACCCCATGTCCAGCCGCACAGTTTGCCCAGGGCAGCCCTACCAACTCTGCCGTTGTAGCAACGGGACAGCACACGCTGCCTCTGTAAAGTGACACCCTGCAGATACCCGGAGGCTTTCGGGTATGCATGTCCTTGATGACCAGGGTCGTTTCACGGGTGTTCTTAAAGAGAACACGAAGATTTGGACCTCTTGATTTGCATGACTTTGTGGGGTCTTCTGGGTCAACTGAATAGGGAACCGTTTCTAGAAATCACCTCAGGCCACTTACTGGAAGAGCTTCTCTTTTTGATATGCATGGATTCTCCCAAAGTTTTCTACCTCGGGCTGGCTGATGGGTGAGGAAGGACCAAAAGAGAAAGGAACTCTATATAGGGACAGGGACGCAAGGAAGAGGGTGGGCATGCGTACTGTGCATATCTCCTCTGTGCCATTGTCCCATGGACTTCACTTAGAAAACATAACACCAGGTGGAGAATAAAGGAGCCGTCCCATCAAGCCCTGCGCAAATTTTAGAAGCATAAGCAAATAAACAGTTGTTGTTTTAACTCGCTGAGTTTTGTGGTGGCTTGTTACACGGTAGCTGGTGACAGATACAATGGCTGAGATCGCACACAGCTAGGATGAGACCAGGCTGTGGTGGAATCCACGTGGGTCTGCTTCTCAAGTCCACACGCCTCTCTGCCCCACCAGGGCTTCCTTACAAATGCTTCGTAGAGTAACTCCTATTCTTCTCCTTGGAGAGTTGATGAGTTTAGGGTTGAACTGGGGGGCGAAGGTTACTTAACTGCAACAAATCAAAGTTGTTATTAGAGCTTGGAGGAATCCACATCTGGACTCGATGTCGGGGGGATAGGGGGTTGGGGGGTGGGTCAGGGCTGAGAACAGGCCCAGCCTCTGTCCAGGGTGAGCCTGGGCCCAGTGGGGTGCTTGGACATCTGTTTTCCATCCTGATTCAGTAAATAAAACTGCTTTCCTCCACTGACCCTTCAGGAAATGGGAGTCAGAAGTTCACCCGGCCAGGAGTGGACCTCTCCTCTGACAGGAGCCCTCCCATATGCCTGGACAAGACGCAGAGGGCAGGGCCTCAGGCCACTGCTCTGGCTCCCCTCTGAACCAGCAGAGAAAGGAATTCTTAGGGCCTCCCTTTGTCAAGGCATCAGGTTTTTCTCATTTAACCAATGGCTGTTATCCCTGCTGTCAGCTGTTAGCATATAAAATTAGTATGTTGGATGTTTATTTTTTTGATCCCACAGTTCACGCATCAGTAAAGATGTTTTCAGTGGCCAGAAACAGAACTTCTATTCAGTTGGCTTAGACAATAAAGAAAGTGTATTCTGTCACAGAACAAGAAGTCCAGGGGAAGGCTAGCTTCAGCAGAGGTTAATCCTGCAGCTCAACATCATCATCAAGGACCCAGGTTTATTCTCTGCTTGTGGCGTTGTCCTTGGCTAGCTTGCTTCATGGTCACAAGATGGCTGCTGCCACCCCAGACATCACATTGTCACAAAACAATGTCCATAGCAAGCAAAACAAAAAACATACACAAAAAATACCCCAGGAAACATCTCATCCTTGTGTCCCATTTTAAGACCAAAGAAAGTTTTTCCCAGAAGTCCTCAGAAGACTGTCTCACACTGCTCATTGGCTAGAATTGAGCCACATCCCATGCCTGAATCTATCCCAAGCAAGGGGGATACTGCCACTATTACTGCCCTGAGCCCAGAAGGAGAAGGAAAAACACCTGGAACAAACCCAGTCTCAGCAGGTACTGAGGGGGAGGGTGGTGGGAGGGAGAAGGGTCCCTGGGTGGGCAATCAACGGTATGCACTGCAGCTCATTCTTGCGAACCCGGTTTTTCTACAGCTCGGGGAAGAGGAGGGGAGGATTGGTATTGACAAAGTGACCCAGGCCCCAGATTCTATGACTCGACTAAATTGCCTCACAAAGTACTTACAGGGAGTATATTTTACTTGAAGTACTTACAGGAAGTAATAAAAACTCAGGGATGGAGGCAGGGACGTTGGTCTCTCATCTGAGCATCTGTCTGGGTTCTTAAGAGCATCAATGTCAGAGTTAGACCCAGGTGTGAGTTCTGTCCCTTTCTGCATTTCTGATCTTGTACAAGCTCTTTCATCTCTGTGTCACCCTTCCTTTATATGTAAAATGAGGATAACATGCCTACCCCCCCCCCCAGACTGTTTCATTAACCAATACACTGCTTGGCATATAGAAAAGGGTCAAAAAATATTTTGGGCAGTTGGAACCGTGTGACCCAGCTTGGCTGTTTCCTCCTACAAAGCCACCCCCACTCCTTCCTTGAGCTCATCTCCTTCCTCCCAGCCCCATCCTCGGGCTCCACGCTCTCTCCTCTCGCATCCCTCTATCCCTCACACACAGCACTTCCTGTCGGGCTACCCTACCTAGCACCTAGACAGGGTGTCCCATCCACAAGCCAGATAAGGAAACTAGAGTCCTCTGTGGCCACCCACCTCACAGAATCACTGTTGCCCAACTGCCTATGTATCCACGTCCAGGTCCCAGCTCCTCTCTATCTCCACGATGCTGACTTGTCTCTGTTTATTGTCAGGGTTCTTCGTTGAAAGCAACAGAAAGCTCACGGACTCCTCGGGCTGGCTGGAGAGCTAAGCTCAGGAACCAGGGAGGACCAGACAGCAGCCAGAACCCCTGCCAAATCACACCTCAGGGCTAGAGCAGGGAGGACAACAGTGAAACTGGCCCTGAGGCTCCTCTGGCCCTGGAAACCTCCTGGGGCAGCTGCCGCCAATTCTGTCAGATAGATCCCATCACCACGTCTTTGTATCACCTGCTAAGATTCAGAGTTCCTGGGAGTGCATCTGATTGGCTGAGCCAGATCATATGCCTGCCCTACAGCTGCAAAGGAGACTGGGAAAGTGAGGTCGGGTTTTCATGGTGGGAGAAGGGCTCTGCTTGCCCATGACTTGCAAGGTAGGGGATGCAGGAGAGCCACAGAAAGAGTAAAGGGGCACTCTGCTGGGTGAGAGGCCATGGGCTCCCCGAGAGGCAGGGCTGTGGCTGTTTATCCCATGCCCCACCCCCAGTGTTGGGAGCAGGTATGCTCTCAACAGGCTTCAGGAAAGTGTCCAGTGATCTGACTCACCTGGACTCGGAGAACCGTGGTGCCGGAGGGACCACCTTGGGATTCCTGCAAAAGAGGTTTGAGGACAAATGTAGAACTGCCGCTTTTTATTTTGTCCAGTAAGACTATCAAAAGCAAACAATAAATAAACCACTTTCTACCCTCACCATTTCATAAAAGAGGGGACATCTTAAACACCAATAAAACTAAAAGGACCAGGGAGAGCATGATTTTAGAATCGAGCACAATCCTTCAAGCTAAATACACGTTAGCTTTAAGAAAATCTCTCTGTCGTCCGGATGTTTCTACTTTCGCTGGAAACCTATGAAAAGGTCATGACACAACTGACTTTGAACATGGACTGTGGACTAGATAATGGTGTTGTATCAGTGGTGAGTTTCCTGATTTTGTTAACTGCAGGGGTTATGTAAGTCTTACGTTGTAAGAGAATGTCCTTGTTCTTAGGAAATTCACCCTGAAGCATTTGGAGGTAAAAGGGCACATGGCTGCAGCTTCCTCGCAAATAGCCTGGGAAGAGATCGTACACAGAGTACACACGCACACACTCACACACTCAAACGCATACATCTGTATACAGAGAGAAAAATAAACCAAAAGGGACAAAATGTCAATAATTGATAAATCTGCGTAAAAGGCATACCAGAGTCTGTGTACTATTCTTGTGACTTTTTTGTAAATTTGAAATTATATCAGAATTAAAAGTTACCCCCCACCTCAAAATTAGCAATGAGTGAGCAGCAATTCTTCATAAGGGTTGGGTTTCGCTTGGTACATACCTGTTTGGGGTAATGTTTGAATTTTCATGAACATATGTGATATTTTTAATCAGAAAGAATAAAACAAAAAACGTAGAAATTAAAGAGAAAAAGATAAGGCCATGATAGACTCAGTGTAGCATTTGACACTCGCCGGTCTGTGCTAAGCGCCCTGTTCTACAGAGGAGGGAACTGAGGCGAGGGCAGGGCTATGGCTTGCTCAGCAGCACATAGTGGGGATCATCAGAGTCAGGACTCGATCAGGGCTCCTGCTCCCTGCACAGGTTCCTTCCACTCCAGGAAGCTGCCCGCCTAAGCCGAGTTGAGGGCCCAAGGGCATGGATGGCCAGGCAGAAGTAGGGGGAACACAGGGATTTGTCCCCTCTGAGAATGCTGCATTCTGCAAGGATGCGTTCCTTCCAACTTTTATCCCCATATGATCCCTGCAAGCCAAGGAGGATTATCAAGAATTGCTCCCTACACATTTACTCATTTCCTTTGTTTTTTTTTTTTTTTTTTTGAGGAAGATCAGCTCTGAGCTAACATCTGCTGCCAATCCTCGTCTTTTTGCTGAGGAAGACTGGCCCTGACCTCACATCCATGCCCATCTTCCTCTACTTTATACGTGGGACGCCTACCACAGCATGGCTTGATGAGCGGTGCCATGTCCGCAGCCGGGATCTGAACCGGCAAACCCTGGGCCGCCGAAGCGGAACGTGCGCAATTAAACACTGTGCCACCGGGCCAGCCCCTACTCATCTCTTAGGTGGGGAAACTGAGAGGTTCTGGGACTTGCCCAAGATCATACTGCAAGTTCCAGACTCTGTAGTGGGGGACAGAGTAATTGGTCAGATTTGGCTAAGTCACCTCAAGCCCAAGTTAGGAACATAGGAAGGGAGGGGCCTTAGGAATTAGAGGGGAAAAGGGAAGGGAAGCCTGCAGTGTTCAGATTGGGAAATTCCCCTTCCCTTCCCCTTCTCACTCTCAATGTAGCTTCTGTTCCCCTGAGCTTGAAAGAAGAAACAGTGTTTTGCAGGTGCACCATGTTCTACAACTTAATGAGGCATTGCTCACATGCCAGTCTATGAAAATGGCACCTCTTGGAGTTGTGCAGTGGACAGCCTGCACAGCTATACATGGCAACCCTGAGAGAGTCATTCATTATTGTTGTTGTTGGGTAGTGGGGAGGTGTTTGGGGAAGGGACAGGAGTGACTAACACTGTGGCCTAGATTAACCAGTGACTGATTCCATCCATTTAGTCAACCACTATTTATTGCCACAGATTATATGCCAGGCATCATGCTGGGACTGGGACTTTCCGGGCTTGAAATAGATGTCACTCTAAGGAGGAGCTGGGAGTGGGGACAGAGGTGGAAAGGCAGCCTTCCCAAGACAGAAACCCACAAACCTTCCCCCACCACTCCTTCCCCTCTGCCCAGCCTTCTCATGGTTTAGGCCCTCCTGGAGCAAGTTTCCAGGATCCTCCCCTCCCCTCCTCCCACAGTCAGTGGACTGTCAGCCTTTCTGCCTTTCCTGTGGGTCTCCTTCCTCAGCTGGTGGGAGCCTCTTGGGCTCCAGGCTGCAGTGCAACTCCTTCCTCCACGTGGTACCTGGAATTCACTCATCCATCCATTTATTCACTCATTCATTTGTTTGTTCATTCGTTTTACTTTTATTCCACAGGCATTTGTCTGTTTGTTAACTATTTTTTTTAATGAAAAAAGAGGTATGTACCCATGGTTAAAAAAAAATTTAAATACATGGGGCTGGCCCCGTGGTTGAGTGGTTAAGTTCGCACGCTCCGCTACAGGCGGCCCAGTGTTTCATTGGTTCGAATCCTGGGCGCGGACATGGCACTGTTCTTCAAGCCACGCTGAGGCAGCATCCCACATGCCACAACTAGAAGGGCCCACAACGAAGAATATACAACTATGGACTAGGGGGCTTTGGGGAGAAAAAGGGAAAAAATAAAATTAAAAAAAATCTTAAAAAAATAAATTTAAATATAGCAAAAGCAAAAAGTAATTCTCCCTCCAGCTTCCCAGTTTCCCTCTCAGAGACAAACATTCTCCCCAGTCTCTAAGTCTCCTTCCAGTTCTTTCTAGGGGTTTCCCAAGGTATGAATATAAATATGTGTATGTGAATGTATATTGTGTTGCTTTTTTTCACAGAAGAAAGAATGCGTTACACACTGTTCTGCACCTTGATTTTTTTTTTTCATTTAACACTGTATTGAGATACTTGTTCCATATCCACTCCTTCCACAGCTATGTACCATTCCAGCGTGGGATGTCCTGCCATCTATGTCACTGCCCTACTGGTCAATGTCTGGTCCGTTCCCAGTTTTTATTTATTTAATCGTTTTTTGGCAAGAAAGTTTGACCCTGAGCTAACATCTCTTGTCAATCTTCCTCGTTATTTTTCTTCTCCCCAAAGCCCCAGTGTCTAGTTGTACATCCTAGCTATACATCCCTCTAGCTCTTCCATGTTGGACGCCACCTCAGCATGGCCCAGTGAGCAGTGTGTATGTCCTCGTCCGGGATCCAAACCGGCAAACCCCCGGCTGCCTAACCTCTTTTTTTTCTTGCTTGAGAAAGATTAGCCCTGAGCTAAAATCTGTGCCAATCTTCCACTGTTTTGTATGTGGGTCGCTGCTACAACATGGCTTGATGAGTGGTGTACTGACCCGGGATCCAAACCTGCAAACCTGGGCCGCCAAAGTGGAGCGCACTGGATTTAACCACTGTGCCACAGGGCTGGCCCCCCCTCTTTCCAGCTTTGCTTGGCCCTGAAAGTGCTTCTCCATACATCTTTTTTTTAGTTTTTTGCACAGAAAGATCACCCTGACCTAACATCTGTTGCCAATTTTCCTCTCTCTCTTTTTTTTTTCTCCCCAAAGACCCAGTACATAGTTGCATATCCCAGTTGAAAGTCCTTCTAGTTCTTCCATGTGAGCCACCACCACAGCGTGGCTACTGACAGACAGGTGCTGTGGTTCCATGACTGGGAAGCGAACCTGGGTCACCAAAGTGGTGAGAGCACCAAATTTCAACCACTAGGCCATCAGGGCTGGCTCTCTCCACACATCTTTGTACAGTTGTAGGAGCCTAGATTCCTTGAAGTGCAAATCTGGTTCAAAGGGAAAGTGCACTTTGCATTTTGATAGATATCATCCAACAGTCCTCAAAAAATTACACCAAATTGTACCAAAAACCCCTTTTTGGTCTTTGCCAATCTGGAGGATGAAAATGATATGTCATTTTAATTTGCATTCTTTATTATGAGGGATGGTAGCTTTTTTTCCCTATTTTCCAATCATTGTATTTCGCTTTCTCTTCCCTCTCTTCAACAGTATTGAAGGAGCTGCTATATACCAGGCTGTTCATTCTTTCAGTCACACAGGCAAAGTGTCTGGGACCTATGACATTTTCAAGGTCCTGTGAAAGATATTGGCTTCAAAATATTTTTAAAAGACTAGAAAATTGAAACTAAAATGATGTAATTTACTGTCAAACAAACATAATTTTACAGCAAGTTCATTGACTGGAAAACCTAGAACTCATGAACATTTCATTATATTTGAAAGCGATTTGTTGGTTTAGATGTTCTCATTTCAAAGAATTCTGAAGTATGCATAATACTTTTCAAGAAATTGAGTCAGTTTTTTTTTAAGATTTTATTTTTTTCCTTTTTCTCCCCAAAGCCCCCTGGTATATAGTTGTATATTCTTAGTTGTGGGTCCTTCTAGTTGTGGCATGTGGGACGCTGCCTCAGTGTGGCTTGAAGAGCAGTGCCATGTCCATGCCCGGGATTCGAACCAACAAAACACTGGGCCACCTGCAGCGGAGCACGAGAACTTAACCACTTGGCCACGGGGCCAGCCCCTGGAGTCAATTTTAAATTAAATATATTAACTGTAAGTTGGATAATTTCACAATGATAATTATTTGAACACCCTTTTAAAAAATTTGCCATAAAGTGACATTCAATGTGGAATCAGAGTGCATTTTAATATGTTTCCTGGGATTGGGGTGGGGCTTCCAAAAGTAAGTGTGTCAAGGGCCAAAGGTGGTTTTATTTAAAAAGCCCATAAACGTCTGAACCAGATGGACAAGGTCTCAGCCCTCATGGAACTTCTAGTCCAAGAGCAAGCTGACCTTCTCAACAAAAGCAGGAGACGGTTTAGGGGATGGGACGGAGTCTTGGGCTAGCCAAGGACCCCTGGCTTCTCACGCAACCCCCTGACTGTCACAGAGATGAAACCATCTGCTGTGTCTACCCCACACCCAGCCTAATGGCTCAGCGCTGGACACCAGGATTTTGGGAAGCCCATGTGGGAAAAAATAGGGTGGAGGTGATGTAATCTGTGGTCTCAGGACCAGCCTGGAGCGGGGGTGGGAAAGCGGAGTCGGGGAACAGAGATAGGGAGGAAAGGGAACAAATTGTCCCTAAATGACATCTCGAGACATCAGAACAAAATGTGTTTTTCTCTTTCCTATTCTCGCCCTTTTTTAAAGGGAAATAGAGGTCATTCATTGAAAGGGACCATCTGGGGTCTAAGTCACAAGTGTGAAGGTTTTAAGACTGGGAAGTGAGCAATTCAGCACCTCCCCCTCCTCCCTGTCTGCCTTCCCTCCCCAACTGAAACCGACCGGGGAAGGCAAAGAGGACCTGGGGGAAGTGGTGTGCGAACGCAGTGCATGAGTGTGTGTGTGCGAACGCACGTGTGGGAGAGCACACACCCTCGCCTAATACTGTTTCTCTCCCCAGTAGCTGGCATAGGATGGCACTGTCACACCCGGTAAAGATCTATTCAGTCCAATTGAACTGAATGGCACAGTGGAGCCAGATAAATGGCTTTGAATCCCACTTGTGCTCTTTACCAGCTGTGTGGTCTTGAGCAAATTCACGTCCTTCTCTGAGCTCAGTTCCCTTATTTGTACAAAGAGCACAAGAAAACCCAGTTTGCAGGGACATTATGCAGGTGAAATGAAGGGAAGTTGGTGAGTAGCTCTGAGCAGGGTCTTTTTTATTCTTACCCTTTAGCTGTCCCGGAAGGGAAGCAGCCTGCGCAGAGGCCTGTGGTAGAGCAGGAGCAAATGCACTTGATTGAGAGGGTGTTGTTGGGGAGGAGGAGATGGTGGTGGTGCAGGAAAGGCTACGCGCCAGCCTTGAGAGGACTTCCAGCCTCCCTGGTTCGTGCCTGTAGGGAGCCACAGAAAGCTCTGCCTCAGGGGAGGGGCTGGAGCACAAGAGGCAGCTGGGATCCCTGTGCACCATCTTCCATGGCCACTACCTGGGTTCCAAATATGTGTCATTCTCTCCTCCTTCTGCACATCCCCTCCCACAGCCCAGGGAGGGGCTCCTGGGCCACAGCTCAGCTCCCACCAAGACCACATCTGGGAGGAGAACAGCAGAGAGTGAGCCCAGAGACAGAGTGTAACTAAGGATGCATCCGAGCCTGGGCTTGAACCGACTCTGCGCCCTCCTCGCTGGGTCCTGGATCCCTTGGAGCCTCAGCTTTCTTCCTGTCAAGTGGGATGACAGCAGTGACCTCACCTGGTCGTTGTGATGGTTAAATGAGGTCATACCTGTAAAACGCTTAGCACCATGCCTACCATATAGTTGGAGCTCAGTGCACATTGTTATAAACTCTTAGATGATGAGGGAGAGAGAAGACGAGACCTAAGGAAGACAAAGGGGAGAGAATAAGGAGGGCTCAGAGGCAGGGGAGAGTGACATACAGGCAGTCCAGCCTCTTCTGCCTCTCTGGACGGTCCACCTGCAGCCAGGAAAGAAGCCCCTTGGAAGGAGGGAGTGACAGAGGGGCCCAGCCATTTGGTAAGAGAGGAAGTCATCTGTGACCCACGTCCCTCCTCTCCTTCCACCTCCCACCCTCCTGGCCCACCTCTCAGGGTGACAGGGCTGTCCACGGTGGCCCAGCGGCATCCTGGAGGGTTCCAGAGCTGCACCTCCTACAAAGTGGGGGTAGGGGTGGGACGTTCCTGGGAGGTAGGAGGTAGGGGTGCAAGGGTGGGGCCTGGGATTCCCCATGGATCTTGGGGCCCCAGGCACAGCCCCCCTGCTTAGCTAGAGGTCAGAGGCTGCTCCATTTGAAGTGTGGTCCTGCGTGGCAGAGAGCCAGTGGCACTGGCTGAGATAGATTCCCTGCCCCCGCAGGCCAGCTGGTCCTCCCCAGAGGCTGGGCACCTGAGCAGATCTGCGGGGGGATCTACAGGCTGTCACTTCTAAAAATAAGAGCGCAGCAGCCTGGGAGTCAGCCAGGTGTGGCTGCCACCTAGCATCCCAAACTGGCTGATATGCATGTGCACGCCAGTTTGGGGCCTGCACAGACACACACCAACTGCCTAGCACAGACCCAGGGGACCCACGGCCAGCCCTCCAGAGACACACAATCAAGTTGACATGCACACGGCCTTGCTTAGGCCTGACCCTGTTCACGGATAGGCCCCTTATCCACACACAGCCTCTCGCCCCACTCCCACTTCCCAGCACACACTGGCACAGACCCAGCAGCGCCTGGCTCCAGAACATCAGCCTCCTGAGGACAGTGCCCCTGTGGGTTTTGTCCACTGCTGTTTCTTCAATGCCTGTAACAGTGCCTGGCACATCCCACGTGCTCAAGAAATGTTTGCTCTATAAATGAAGATGCACACACACACACACACAAATACGCGCGCACAGACGTTTGTTCTATACTTAATTACCCCCACCCTTGCCCCATATCCCCCCAGTTCTACTGGGCCCCAGAGAGGGCAACGCCAAGAGATCTGTCCTTCTCTGGCCTGGCCAATCCCCCACACCCAGAGTCCAAGCCAGGGTAAGGACTTTGGGGGGGTCCCAGGGAAGCAGCAGCTTCGAGCATCTGTTTGGGAGAATGTGGGAATCCCCATTTTCTACAGAAAAACCCTCCCTGGGGGAGCCACAGCACTGTGCTGGAGTTCTGGGTGGGGGAAGATCTGTCTGGGCCACATCCCAGGAAATCCCCCCACAGGGGTGCGGGGCGTGGGGACAACATGTGACCTGCCCCATGGCTGTCCCTGGCCCCCTGCTCTGAGGGAGCTCCCTGTTTTAGGTGCCCCCTCCCCATCTAGGAGTGCTTGGCTCTATTCCCACTGGGCCTGGGCCAGGCTTCCCATGGCCTGCACATGGCTGCAGCAGAGTGAGGCCTGAGGACGCAGGATCAGAGCGGGGTGGTCAGAGAGGACTCCCTGGAGGAGAGGAGCCTTGTACGGCAAGACATTCTGGGAAGAAGGCTGGAAGGGTCATCTGAGCACCTTTGATTCCAGGACTAGCAAGGGAGTGCCCTGTCTGTGCCAGGACCTCATGACACCCACGGGGTGAAGTGGAGGCCGACTGGGCGGGCTGAGCACCAGGGATGAGGAGGGTGTGCTGTGACCCCGAGAGCCATCAAGGGTCATGGCGAGGCCTCTGATCACAGCCTGCATCAGAGGACTTGAGAATGAGGTACCCAAAGGGGCAGGCTGTTGGAGGGGAGGACCAGGGATGGACAAATGGATAGACTAGCAGATGGACTGAAAGACACTGGAGGATGGATGGACAAATGGGAAGACAGAAATGAGTGGATGGCCCCTGGACATCTCCCTCTCAGTCCCCACAAGGGCCTGAAGACCTAGCTACTCCCAACCCAGACCCTGCCCCTTCACTGCCCGATTCCCATCTCCTTCCCAGGCCAGGCTCCCAGGGAAGCCAACACCTGCTTGGCCTGGTGCCCAGAGATGCACCTTCCAGCCAGGTACAACCCCAGATGGGGAATCATCTTCAGGTGTTCACACCTTAGCAGGTGTGCATAGGATGGGGTGCGGGGTATGGCCATATCTATGGGCTGACACCTCTAAAAATAGCCCCCCAGGAGCTAGGGAGTGGCCCAATCATGGCAGACACGCATACAGACACACATACCCCCCCATAGCTATTGGTTGAATCACAAGCCCATAGACACTGGCTGTCATGCACAGTTGGGCACCCATTCACTGACATCCAAACACCAGGTCCCCAAATGCCACAGGGACACTGCCATTGCATAACTCCAGAATGAGCCAGTCATGTGGTCTACAATATAGGGGCAACCTGGACCCTCAGATACACCCCAGCGATACACTGACCTGCAAAGATTCACTGCATAGCTCCTGGCCCCAACCTTGTGGGATATTAGAACACCTCTCACTCTCTAGACACTTGAAATCTCACCTTCAACAGCTCCTTGCAGATAAAGCCAGACCCATGGGCCCCTTCCTGATCTGCCCCTCCAACCCTGCCTCCTGCCCCACCTCCTCACATTTGCCCTCCCTCCAGTCACATCTCACATCGTGGGTGGGCTCCACATTATTCCTCCAACTGGGAACCCCTTTCCCACCTCAATCTGGGACCCCACATTCTGGTCCTATCATTCAAGACAGATCTCTGTATGCCTAAAGTTTAATAGTGTGACACACAATGGGGCATCAATAAGTGTTTGTTGACTGACGAGCTGGATGAAATCATTAGAAATCTAAGTCAGCTAAGAATTAATGCCAGAAGGCTGATGTGGACTAGCTGCTGTGAAATTCTAGGCGGAGTAGGGGAGCACCCATGAGCTGGAGGACTTTGAGCCCCCACAAGCACACATTCATTACTACAGCCCCATGGAATGAGTCCTGCACCCTCGTACCTTCCACTCTCCGTAGAAAAGCACCAGTGACTAGTCAGCCAGGCCCAGCCCTACAGCGAAGGCAGGGGAGACCAGTAGGCCATGGAAGGAGCCTGCAGCCAAGGCCGGGCTCTCCCACTTCCATTTCCTCCACCCACTAACACCTAGAAAGGCCAGGCACTTTTCTAGGCCTTTCTTCAGGGCTGGGGAGTGCCAGGGCAGGCCCTCTGTCAACTCAGCAGGTCCAGGGACTTTGGATGTGCTGACGCTGGTGGTCCTGCCACGCCCCACATGGGCCCAGTTGGCCAGAGCTCAACACTGACCTGGGCCTGGGCCTGGCATTGACTGATTGATTGATATGGAATTTCATTCCTGCAGTAAGGACCAACCACACCTGTGCAGTGTTCACTCTGTGTAAGGTCCACTTCCAAGCACTTCATTCACAGTTGCTCATTTAATCCTTGCAATGACCTTATGAGGTAGATACTATTCTGATGCCCATTTTACAGTTGTGAAAACTGAGACAGAGAGACGGATGAACCAACTGACCTGAGGTCACAGCAGCTTGGAGCAGGTAGAGCAGTCCGGATTCAAACCCAGCCTGTCTGGCTCTAGAGCCCGCACTTTAACCACTACACTATGCTTGGTCTCTTTTTAAACTTATTTTTATAAAAGAAAAAGTGAGATTACTTGGTCCATGCTGCCTTTGGCATTAGTGGCATGGACATGTGACATTCCTGGTCATACACACACACACACACACACACACAGAGCTTGCCTCGTTCTGGTGCTGCCAGGCACATCCCTGTGACCTCCTGGTTCTTCCACGGCTAGGCATCAGGCCCGTGGGAACACTGTGCTTGTGGCTTTGGGTCCAAGTCTATTCTGGAACATACCACCCCCATGCCCCTCCCCTCCCCTGCCACCCTCGTTCCGCCCCAGGCCAGCATTCCTGGAAAGCTCAAAGGTGGCTTCTTTCAGGGGAGATTTTTCCACAGGGCTTCTGCGGCCGGAATTGGGATAAGCTGAGAAGGGTCCTACCCACAGTCCCACAGAAAGGTTGGAGTGGGCATCAGGACTGTTCCTCTTCTCCAGGCAGGGCCCTGGCAGGCGTGAGACCCACAGAGTGCGCTTCCCCATCCTGCTGTGTCTCCTGAGGCTGCTTCTGGACTCTCAGAGGAGTTCAGGCCTCTAGCACTTTTTTCACTGGCTTTACTCAGTCCCACCCCGCTACCAGAGAGTGTGTTACTGGGCGCCCAGCTCTGTGCGGGCTGCTTTGGAGCCTGCCACTGACAGCTCACCATGCCCAATGAACGGTGCAGCCTCCCCACGAGCTGTCAGTGACACTGGGCTGCAGCAAATCCCCAAAGAGCTTCCTGGGCCTATGCTCAGCCATCAGCCTTGGACTCACCTCCAGGACGTCCACCTGCTGCTCAGGGGCCCCAAGAGTGTGTCCTATCCTGAGTCCTGACCCCTGGCCCTAGCCCTGGCTGTTGTTTCGGTGGCAGGAAAGCCCCAGCCATACTGCCCCTGCCCGGGGCTAAGTGTGGGACCTGCCACTCAGCAGATGACTAACCAGGCCCCTCCTTGGCCCAGGCACTTCCAGCCCCTCCTCCTTGCCCAGCCTGAGTCAGAGACCTGTCAGCTCCCACTGCCCCCAAGGCCCAGCGGATTTGGGTAGGAGGAGCTGTCGGGGTGCCAGGACATGAGGAGATGGGCCAGGCCCTCACTCCTTGATGACCTGACCTCTAGCAGGAACTTGTGAGCATTCTTTGATCTAGAAATGTCACGTGTACACACACATACACACACACACATACACACATGCTCCCATCCACACCCAGCCACGCTCTGACCAGAGATGAAACAGTCCAGGTGTGGTGCTGAGGCAGGCCAGCGAGGAGCTGGGCTGAGCTGGAGCAGCTGTGTGGTTGCGGCCTCCTGGCCCCTCCTGCAGAGGCCCCAGCACCTCCTGGTACTGGAGAGCTTCTTGTTCCCTCCCCAGAATGGGCACAAATTCTAGCTGCCCAGGGGAGTCTGCTCCTTTCATATGCCCCCAACCCTACAGTTTTCTCTCTCTCTCTCTCTCTCTCTCTCTCTCTCACACACACGCACCTCTAGACTCTTCCACTGCAACCCCATAAGGTCTCTCCTTTCTCACACTAGCCTCACAGAAAGAGTACCCAAGCCCCATAAAGCCTTGAGTCCCTGACTCAACCCCTGGAAGTTGAGATCGGGCCCTGGCGGTCCAGTCTCAGGGGATTTTTCCCTCCCCAGGGCCACCTCATTGGACCCCACTCTTCCCTGGCTGAACTAGTGATTGCTGCCATGGCCAGCCCCACTCCTCCACATGCCAGCTCCTGCCTAGCACACAGAGGCACACGCTGTGACTCCACACTACTCCCCGGGACCCGCCAGACTGCGTAGGGCTGTTTCCGCCCCCATGTACATGCAGTTGGCTCTGCCCGAAATGCTCTCCTTCCTATTTCTGCTGAAATACCTTCCTGACCATAGCGTCAGCAGCCAGCACTTGAGCGCTTACCGTTAGCCAGGCCCTGCGCTAAGAGCTCTCCATAGATGCGTTCATTTGGTCCTCACAAGAAGCCTGGGGAGAAAGTACCATGAATTACACCCAATGTTCCGATGAGGCGCCTGAAGCCGAGAGAGGTTGAGGAATGATGCATGTCTACCCATCCTTCAAGATTCACTTGGGAACCACCTTCCTGAGACTCTCCCTTCTCCTCCTCCCGCACCCCTGCCCACTGTCCCAGGCAGGAGAAAGTGCCCCCAGCATAGAGCCACTGCCCCTTGTAGTGACTTCTGTTGAGGCTGTTACTTCAGCCCCCAGGCACTCATGTTTGTCTTTCTCCTCTGTCACGGGCCCTGTGAGAGCTGGTGGGCGGGCCTGGGTCTGAGTCACCATGCTGCCTCGCTGCCCAGCACTGAGTCTGGCAAGCTGGTAGTGGAGGTGACTCTTTGCTGCCTGGAGAAGCGGCCAGAGGAAGGAAGGTCAGGGCCCTCCTCCCTTCTCATCTCCCTCCGACTCACACATTTCCCGGCTGCTTTCTTCCCCGTCTCCTCACCCCTGCATCTCTCCCCACCCAACCCTGTCCACACCTTTCCTACGTTCCTGAGAAGAGCAGTGGGCCCCTGCTCTGCTCTCAGGTTGAGCCTTGCTGGTGGGCAGCAGAATCTGTACTGGGCTGAACCTGGGAGAGGGGTGGGCCTGTTCCCCTCAGCAACCCCCCAGCTCCAGGGGGCCCAGCCTGGACCTGAACGCTGGGAGCCCTGGCTCAGCACCCTGGGTCACCTCTGGGCGGCCCCTTCAGTGTCTATGTGTGTACACTGGTGGGGGGTGCAGGGAAGGGAGGAAAATGAACCATTGGGCCCAACGCCACATTTATTTAAGGGGCACCAAGTTAAAAATAGACCCCCAGTGCCCAGAGAGCGGGCAACAGGCATGCTGACCTCTGGCTCAGATAGGAGAGGGATTCCAGAAGCCCTGAGAACTGTCCGCGCCTGGGAGCCCTCTGCACGGCTCCCTCTCCCGCAGACGGATTTGTGATTCTGTCAAGTGTCACACACACCCCAGCACTGCTGGGTGGGACCAGCGACATGCTTTGTGCGCTTCGCCGATTGCAGTGTTTTGTAGCAGAAGAGCATGAACTTTAGACCTCGACGGGACCCCAACGGGCGATTACTGTATAATTGCCCCATTTCCAGCCCCCGTTTTGCAGAGGGGGAACTAAAGTTCCCAGAGAAACGACTGGCTCAAGGTTATGCAGAGCAAGGCTGGGATCAGCTCTCTTGACTCCCGATTCAGGGCTCTTCCCACTGTTACATCACGCTAATCATGTCGTATTGCACAGTGTTCAACCCTATTTTGTTCTTTCGTGTTATCTTATGTAATGTCTTGTAAGTAGGGGTAGGGGTTGTGGTGGGACTGAGGAAGTCACTGGAAGGAGGAGGTGACAAAAAGGCGATAAGGCCGAGGTACAGGCCCCTCCTGGTCCTCCCCCGCCCAGATCAAGGCCCGGCTCTCCAACCCGAGATTTCTCCCCATGTCAGGTGTAGCGGGTGTGGTTCAGTACCCAGAGCCCTAATTAGCGCCTGTTGACAGTTTCTGGTTTGTGTGTTATCACCTTGGGTCCACTTATCTTTATCAGAGCCAAAGGTTGATTGGAGCATTCTGGCTAGGGCTCAAAGCAGCTCCGCTCTGATTCCACCAAGCATTTATGACCACTGTGAATAACAGCTCTCTGCCCTCCAGATAGCAGCCCTGCTTGTCCCAGAGCTGCCCTATGGAGTCTTCAGTTTGATCTCCACCGTGCCCGCCAAGAAGATAGGGCAGAGTTCCCCTTCAGCATGGGGAGGAAAGTGATGCCCGGCGAGGTGGGCTGGGCTGGGCTGGACCCAAGCCTCCTGATCTCCAGCCTCAGGCTCCCAGCAATGATGCTCCAGACACCCAACCTGCCAAAACCCCCTCTCAGGGGCTGCAGTTCCTGTTCCTCCAGCCTCTCTTGCTGGGACAAAGGTTCCTGAGCCTTATCAGCCCAAGAGGTAGAATATTAATCTGGCCATGTATGTCCCAGCCCTGCCCCCTCACAGCCGGCCGCCCCACTCCAGGTGGGTGGGGGGTGTACCCATCAGGACAGGGTGAGACGGCTGTGGGAGGAGCCTGTGTGAGCACAGCAGGCCCTGCATGCAGCCTCTGTGGCCAGCTGAAGGGCTCATCCTCGGTCTCTTCCCAACATTAGCCTCAGGGCCAGGCCCTCAGGTCCTTCCCAGCTCCCCTCTGAGCTTCAAGGGAGACAACTTCTCTGAGAAGTGACTCAAACCTTTCTGGAACCTGAGGTTCCCACCTGGACCCCTCGGACCAGTGATGCCAGAGAGGACCCAGGTCCTACTCTCAGCTCAACCACTGTCTCCTTCTTCGGGACCCTGGGCAAGTCACTGTGCACCCAGAGCTCGCCTGGATCACCTGTAAACTGAGAATGGACTTTGAACTGTTCTAAAATACCCTCCTTCCCACTGAGACTTGGTGACTGAGTCTGGGTGACCACGCCTCCCCCTCTGCACAGACCCACCTGGAACAGGATCCAGGACCCTCGATGTAGCTCTTTTGGGTCTCAAACCACACTGGGTCCCACTTACTGCCACTCAACCCCCTTAGCTCCTGGGCCAAGTCTCCAGGGACTGACCAGGGGAGATGGAGATGCCCTGTGAGCATGTCCTGATGCCACGCAGGTGTGCGTGTGTGTATGTGTGTGTGTGTGTGTGTCCACCCACCCTCCTGGGGATTGTCTGGAGGGGGCATTGTCTGGAGGGCTGGGCGGTTGCCTTTATGGCCTGGCATAAAAGGTAATCATTGACCACATCAATGTGGCCCTGCGCGTCAATGCCGCCCAGGCTCGGCCCTGTCAGGCCCTGGATTACTTTACAGTCACATAAAAGGAGCCTCCAGACTGGCCCCTGGGGACTTTGGCCCTCAAGGGGAGAGCGGGAGCGAGCTGTTCCCTGGAGACCGCCTTTTCTTATAGTATTTACTTGACCAAAGAAAAGCTCCCGCCTTTTATCAAACCCACTGGGATTGTCTCAGCCCAGCCTGCCTAAGCCACAGAGTCCCCATCGACAGGGGCCGACCCGCTTCCCCTCCCTCCTCCGCCTCTCCCATCAGGACCTACCAGCAGCCTGGATGCACCCAGCAAGGCCCCTCCCCAGGCTGGGACTCAGGACACATCTAGGAGGCCTTGTTTCCTTTACAAGTTTTATTTCATCAAGCCCTCACAAGCGCCATGGGATAGAAACCGAGGCAATTCCCATTTTTCAGAGAGAAAAACGTGGGCTCAGAGAGGCCAAGTAACTTTCCTAAGTCACACAGCCAGTAAATGGCAAATCTCAACAGTTCTCACAGCCTATAGGCAGCAGTCTCCAGACTCGTATGATAGTGTACTGCTATCAGTAAAAAAACAACTCTTAGCACACACCTTTGATATATTTATACATACCCATAAATCATATACATGGACTACTGAAAATCTGTATATTAAATATTAGCAAATATCTGTACCCCAATGGAACAACCGTTTCTCATCCTATCATTAAAACAAGATCAAATCAACTCCACAAACACTCCCCAAGGCTCGATTCCAGCAAGGACTGGGGCAGAGAGAGAGGATGGGAACTGGACTGAACCTTGAGGAAAGATAGGCCGCAGGCAGGTGAATATGCTTGGAAAGGGCATCCCAAACAAAGGCTCGAGCAAAACCCAAGAGGCAGGAAACGGCAGGAAATGTTCAGGCACAGACAAGAACCCTGGGGACATGAATGGGTAGAGCCAGAGACAGTGCTGGAAAGTCGAGAGGGGCCCAAAGCGACTGGCCCGACTGCCAGACCTTTTCTAGAATGCAATGGGGAGCCACAGCGGGTTCAGCAGCAGCAGTGTGACTTTACCAGAGCCGTGTTTTGGAAACGTCTCCCAGGCCACAGAGAAGAATACAAATTACATTCTTAGATCACTGTCCCCGGAGTTGTGTAACTTGGCCCTGTGGGAGGCGCTAGACTGAAGGCCAGTTAGGAGTTGCCACACCTCTGTATGTTTGCTGACACTCTGCCATTTACTAGCTGCCCCACCCTGGGCGAGTCCAGCAACCTCACTGGCCTCGGTTTTCTCATCTATAAAATGGAGATAACAGTAGTACACACATCATGGATATTGTCGCTCTGACAGTGGGGGAGAACTGGCTGAGGTCCCTGATTCAGGGTCTGGCACATAGATGCCCAACGACTGGCAGCTGCTCTCACTGTTAGAACACACTGTTCCCTTTGATCTGCCTGAAGAAATCAAGCAACCCCTCGATAATCTAGTTCGGACTTCACGTTTGAGGGCCCCAATAGACTGACTCATTTCTCCCTCCCCTGAGCTCACCTAGCTCTGGACTCATGCCAGTAAGGTAGCATTAGCCCATCATGTGACAGTTATTTGCATATGTCACTGTCACCCTCACCATCTCTGTGCTCCTGTACCAGACACTTAGTTGGCCCTGCGTAAACTTGGATCAAAGTTGCGTAAAAAGTGAAATAACATCAGAAGAGGAGGAGGAGATGGAGAAGACGAAGGGGCCTATTTAGGGGCACTTTGCTAAGCTCTTCATGTGCAGTATTTTATGAATCCTCTCATCTACCTTATAAGCTAAGTGTATCAGGCGAGATAGGCTAGTTGATGCTGCAGTAACAAACATCCCAACACTTCAGTCGTTTAAAATAGTAAAGATTTATTTCTCTCTCATGCCAAATGAGCAGTGCAGGTCACCTGGAGGCTTCTGAGTTATGTTGTCCTCCCTCAGGGACCCAGGCTGAAGGAAGCTCTTATCAACATCCTTGTTCACCATCACCATGGCAGCGAGAAGTTCACACCTTAGCTGTTGTTGTTGCTACCTGGAAGTGGTGTGTACCAACTCTACTCACATTTCATTGGCCAAAGCAAGTCACTTGGCCACACTCACTTCAAGAGGGTGGTGAAGGCCTGTGATCCGAACTCCGTGTCATGAAGGCCACACAAGGCAGATCAGGCCCATCTCCAGCTATGCGAACAGCCACTCCCAATTGGGCCACCCAAAGCCCCCTTGTGGCCCATCCAAAGAATATCCATCTCTTCCTTCCCCTGGAAGCCCCTCCTTCACAGCATCAACACACAAGAATCTGGGTCAGTCTTCATCTTCCAGCAAAACTCAACTCATCGAGGAATCAGCCTTGACTTTGGTTAGGCATGAAAATCACAACCATATTTCACGTCTGACATCGAGACATTGCGGATCTGGCAAGGAGCACGGGAGAGAGGAAAAAAGGCCCGGGACAGCTGGCTTGGGGCTGGAATGCGATTTATTACCAAATAATTACACGCTATCTGCGGGCTGGGATCACACACTTGAGTTTGTACCACAAGGAAAGTCTGCCCCATGCATTTCCCAGAGCCCATTACCTGGTTTTTCCATCATCATTTGCAATGGGGATTGTGTAGACTCTGAAGGCAAGTCTGTTATGGTATGTATGTGCGTATTTGTGTGAGTGTGAGAGACAGCGAGCCAGAAAGAGAGCTACAAGCAGCCAAGCAGTCAGTGTCTCTTGTGAGCCGAGTCCCTGCTGGTGCCGACGACAGGGAAGGACAGGTCTCTGTCTCGCTTCTGATCTAGATTTAACAAAAGCCTTCCACGTCCCAAGTGTGTGCTAAGCCTGGCTCCCTATAAGAAGCAGCAAATAGAAACGGCCTCCACCTCGGGGCGGACTTCGTTCTGCTCCAGGGGCCAGTTAAAGGAGACCAATCAGGCCAAGGGGTGGGGGCTCGGGGTTGGAGGGGTGGAGGCTAGGGGCAGAAACAGGCAGAGTTTCAGGCAGACAAAGCAGAGCAAAAGTTCAAGGTCAGAGATCAGCGGGATGATTCAGAGGGCAAACTGGGGCCAGGCAGGAGCTGCTGAGGGGGCAGGATGTTCCTGTGGGGGCAGGATGGGACCATGGGGAAGCAGAGGCTCTTACCAGCTGCATGACCTGGGCAATTCCCAAGCCTCTAGAAGCCTCCGTTTCCTCAACTGTAAACTGAGGTTAATGAGAGCTGCCACGTCATGGGGCTATTGTGGGGTAAGTGAGCTCATGAGAAAAGCCAGCACAGGCCTGGCTCCGAGCAGGTGTGCAGCAGACAAGGCCCTGCCCTGCTCTCTGGGCCCATGACTGCTGTGCCCCTGGGCCCTGGTGAGAAATCCTCCCTCCCTCACACCCCAGCCTGTGTGAGCTGCGGAATGGGGAGGAACCTTGTCCGGGAAAATCAAGCCCAGAGGGACACAAGTTACCTGGTGGGCAGAAGCCTAAGGAAAGCTCCCCTCGGTTTTCAGTCTTTTGCATCCCTTACTGTCCGGCGGTGTGATGAGGGTGGGGGTTCTGGAGGCACAAGAAGTTCCAGAGCCTGCCCTTAGGAGGTCATAATCTAAATGGGAGGAGGCAGGTGGCTTACTACCCAGAAAACAAGGAAAAGAAACCATGGTTTGCAGCAGGAAGGGCTCCTGAACCCCCTGGAGGGGTTCATGGGGCGCAGCAGGTAGCAAATGCAGGGTCCGAGAGACAGAAGCAGCAGGCCGAGCTGGAGGGGGTGGACATCTGAGCTGAGGAATTATGGTGAGTGTAAACAGAAGGGCTCTGTGGTTCTGTTTGGTCAGGGGCGGGGAGTATAGCCAAAGAACCTAGAGATAAGTACTTCCGGAGACAGGACAGGTGCTGGGGAATGTGGGATGCTGAGTTCACACCCCCCAGCTGCAGACAGGGGAAGGGCATGTCTCTCTGGATGGGGTTCCCCCCCCCCCCGCCGCCGTTCTATCACAGGCCTGGGGACAGGACCTCACTTTACCACCCCACAGCCAGGCCCGGGCTGTGTTGACAAACGTGCCCTTCCCCCTGGCCGGAGGAGCCGAGATGTGGCATTGTTAACTGGAAGTGAGTCACAGAGCTTTTCCTTCCTTCTCTTCCTCTCCACTTTGTCTGCCTGACACCTTGGGCATTCTTTCTCTTTCTCTCTCTCTGACACACACACACACACACACACACACACACACACACACACACATGCCTGCCTTTCAAAATCCGTGAACTATAAATAAGTAGTCTATAGTCTATCAGCGTAAACACCCCATATGGCCAGCCAGTGCGTGGGGGGTGGGGGGGTAGGGGCTTGGCTCAGGGTTCCGGGGGGTGTGTGTATCCATAGAGTGAGTGCCCATGTGCATGTGCACACAGGTGTTGAGTCTCTGACGTGCTGGGTGTCGCTGAATGTCTGAGCTCATCTGTGTGGTTGAGGTCAGGAGTGGGGTATCTGTGAAGGGAGCTGTGGCATGTATGTGTCTGTGAGGTTGTGGTTGGAAGAAAGTTTCCATGGGGGGGCTGGGCCTTCGCCGGTTGTGGGGACGGGCAGAGGTGTATGTGTTGTGTGTCTGTACCACAGAGGGCAGGGTGTGGGTGGCGAGAGTGTATTTGTGCCCGAAGTGTGTCCTCATGGATATCCGTGTTGTGGAGGCGGTGGGTGCAGGGCGTGGAGGAAGTGTTTCTGTCTGGGTTTGTGTGGGTGTTGGGGGTGTCCATGCCTGGACAGCCAGCCTTGCCTCTGGCTCTGCAGGATGTGAAAGGACTTGGGTTTGTGACTGAGGCCAATGTCGCACTCTCTAGTTACGTTTCCCTCAGCCTGGCTGGAGGGTCGGAGATAAACCCAAGTCAGCATTTGTGGCTGTGGTGGGGGTGGTGTGACAGTCACAGGGGGTCTCCAGGGGTTCTCCAGGGGGTAGGGAAGCTCATCAGACAGAGCACCTGGCCTAGGAAAGAAGGCAAGGCAGGGCCTTGTTCCCTCACTCCCTCCTGCTCTCCCTCACCTGGGTCCACCCTCCACGCAGAGCCCAGCCAGAGAGAAGGGGCACCAGGAGCACAGGGCCTGCCGGCCACCACCAGGCAGGACTCAGCTCGGGCATCCCAGAGGGACTCCCCTCTACCAGCACGTGAATCTGTCCCCTCCTTATGAGCCCCTTCCAGCGGACCCTGTTCTCTGCTAGACCGCAAACCCCAGAAGGCAGGGCTTCTCTCTCCTCTTTCTCCTCCCAGCCTCAGACTCCCCACATGTGAAAGGAAGACAATGACATCTACGGACAGGGTTAGCTGCACCCCAGGGGAGAAAGAGCGACACGCAGCAAAGGGGAGCTCAGCACCTTCCTTCTCACCAACCCTGCCTCCAGAGAAACAGGCCAGCCAGAGCCTGGGTTGGGGGGGCGGGGGTGCGGGGGTGTGCAGGTCCTATGGCCATCTCTAGGGGGCGCTGACAGGCAGCCAGCACACGTGCCAGCACCTGTCCCTGGATTAAATGGGCAAAAAACAGGGCAGGCCTGAGGGAGAGAGGGGCTTGAGGGTCTGTGTGATGGGGGACAGAAGTTCAGTGGGGCCTGATGGAGGACTTGCTGTAGGATGTGTGACTTCTGTCACCCACCAGCCGTAGGAGGAGCACTAGGCGCCCCTCTGAGAATTCAGTCCCAGGACTGGGCTTCATGGAGGGGATAGTCAGGTTGTGGTTGGATGCTTGATTTAGGCCCCGCTCCTTCTGGGATGGTGGAGGGAGAGCAATGAGGGATAATTGGGGTCTGCCTGCTTTCGCTCTCCTCTGCAGGCCTCACCAGGCACGCCCTCCCCTAGTGGCAGCAGACAGGGTGAGGAACCATCCCCAGCATGGCCCCTGGAGGGAAGGGTCGTGGGGGGAACTCCGGCCTTCCAAACCCGGCTGCCTTCTCCTGGGATGTACCCCCATGACTGGCGGCCCGTGAGAGCAAAGCCATGCCCCTCTGCCCCATGTGACCAAGCTCCCTGTGGGCCTGCACTGCCAGGAGGGAGGTGACTCCAGGGTCAATTCTGAATTCTGGGGGGTGGTCCCGGCCCAAGGAGGTGGTGCCTTCCTCCAGCACTGCCCATCCATAAAGGGCATTTGTGCCCAGGCTACACCGCGGACCTGGGGCTGGGGGGCAGGGGCTGCTGTGAACACAGCGCCACAGTGCAAGCGGGACAGACGCGCCTGTGTGCACCCTGGCTGAGATGCTGGAGGAAGCGCGGTCGGGGCCGAAGTGTTAATGGGCCTCCTTCCTGCCCTGCCCATGCCAACTCCTTGCTGCTCATCCCCTCTCCCCTGAAAGGCCCGCTTCCGCCCAAGGCCCAACACGCTCCTTCTGTGTCCCTGGCTGCAGATCTGTCCTGCTTTGACAAACATCCCTCTCAGGCTCTGGGTTTATGGCTTTTCCGTGTGCCTTCCTTCATGTGGTTGGGAACAACACTCTGGTCCCTGGAGCAGAGGCTAGCCCCGGGGTGGGGGAGGCTGGGGCTGGGTGTGGGGACTGGGCCTGGCCAAGCAACGTGAGGGCAGACTGGAACCAGGGAGACAAGGCCCAGCCAGGGCACAAAGCAGGGGAGACTAGCTCTGTCCTGAAGCAGAACAGGCGAGGGCAGGCCAAGGCAGCTGCAGGAGCCAGGAGGGGTCCCCGGAGGGGACGAGGAGCCCATTCCTGAAGGGGACGGTACCAGCCCACGTGATGGCAAGCAGCAACCGCAAGAAGCCAAACAGAGGACTTGTGGGTGTGTTTCTATTTTGGAGGGTTTTTTTCTTCTATTTTTGTTTTTAATGGAACATTTATTAAGCACCAAATGTGCCCTGTGCTAAGTCAGTCCCATGAATTTATTATCTCATTTAATTCTCACCAAACCCCCATTTTACAGATGACAAAAATGGGGCCCAGAGAAGCTAAGTGACATGTGCCCAGGTCACAGAGGTGGCTACTGGCAGAGCGAGGCCTCAAGCCCAGGCAGTGTCCACGTGTTGAAGAAAAGCCACTGCACTATTTGCATTCTTGTCAGTCACTGTTGGGCTTTTGTCTCTGGGCCTGGGACTGCCCAAGTGGGCCTGCATCCCTGTGTCAGCCCCAGGAGGGCCAAGGAGGAACCATTCAACCCCAGAGCTACGTGTGCCTCAGAGACTAGGGTGCCCTGGGAGCCTCCGGCCCCTTAGGTATCAGCATCATCTACAAACTGACATCTCCCACATAAGGGGACACATTTTCAAGTGAATGTAGAAGCTTTTGAATAAAACATACTCATTTAAAAGTGTTACTGAATGTACACTTGCTGATGGTCATTTGTATTTTTTTCTCAAAGGATTTTAAAAGTACGACTGCTATCACAGGGAGCAGGGAGCTGGTCTGCAAAATGTTTCAAGTCTATAAACGAGGGTTTGTGTTCACAAAAGTCAGAAACTACTTTACAGACAGAGACCCCGATACCCTAAGAGGTAACACATCTTGGCCAAGTTTCAGAGCAAGCTGGGGGCCAGGGGGGTACTAAGAGTCAGATGGGGCTCCCTTTATGTCTGGTCAGGGCAGCCCCCCACATCTCACCAAAGAAGGGGGCTGCCCCAGGGCTGCAGGTGTGGGCCCTGGGGATCCAATCCAGCAGGGTGTGGAGCTGAAGGGACTAAGGGGCTAGGAGAAATTCAGGGGCCTCGCCAGTCTCCCAGCGACATAGGGACAATTCCAGGAACCAAGAAAGATCCCTAGCCTTACCTGTTGTTTACTTCTCAGAGCCTCTCCTAAGGCTGGCTTGTGCAGGTCCTGTTGAGGAAGAAGCCAGCCTTGTGTGGACAAGCAAGAAGACGAAGAGGGGGTCTCTCAGTGGGGAAGTTCCCCCCACTCCACACAACTGGGCCAAAGGGTTAGACACCCCTCCCTCCCCCATGGAACGCAACAAAAGAAAGACATTTCTGGAGCATTTACCGTGTGCCTGGCACTGCGTTTTTACAAGTTAATATTTTTCTTTTGTTTTTAATCTCAACAATCTTGTAAAGCAGATCTGACAACTCCCATTTTCACAGATGCACCTCAGAGAAGTTAAAGCTATTACAAGGCAGAGCCAGCAACTAAACATGAACCCACACTATGGGGCCTGATCTGTGTTCTGGGGGCTCTGAGCTGCTGGAGTGAGGGCTGAGGGAGGTGAGGCCCAGCCCCCACGAACATCCTCTGCCTGCCTTTGTTCACAAAACCGAAAAAGTGATGATGGTTTTCCTTCCTCTCTTTAAGAAAACAACAGAATCAAAACAAACAGAGAAGGGGAACTCCCCTCCTGTAGCTTTTGCCAAAAATAAAAGGAAGAAATAGTCCCAGTCATGCCCTGGGCTGCCCTGCTGCTGGGACAGGGTCTGGGAGGGGAAGAGAGAACAGCCCTCACGAAAACCCAAAGTTTCAGCTCCCCACCTCCTGGTCCTGATCTGAGCTCAGCCTCCCCTGTGACAGCCCTTCCCTGGTTGGTTGCCTCACCACGCAACACTGGACACACACACACACAGCTGAGGCAGCTGAAACTTCCCAGAGGGCCTTAGTAAGTCCTAAGGATGAGCAAAGAGGAACTAAAAACATGTAAGTCCAAGAAATAAAAACAGCCCCCTAAATGCATACCAGCACTGTCGACCCGCCATGGCCAGTTCTCACTCAGGGCTCCCAGGCTCTGCCCCATTCTCCTGAGCTACCTGCACTGAAGCCCCCAGAGGGCAGTGATAGCCTCATAGGGTCCCCTCCTTCCTAGAGTCAGGATTGTCTGTACCTTAGCAGCCACAACAGTCTGGGGTAGCCTTGGGTTCATGGTACTGCAGGACACCCACCCCCACTCTAGCCAGGGCCCTCCCATTCCTCACCTAGTTCAGCTTGCAGTTCCAAATGTTTTGTGCTGATTGGTGGATTTGGAGTGACTGACAGGTTCAGGGATCTACCCGCTGCATACAGCATGGTGGCCTTAAAGGCTCAGCAGTGTCATCCTCACCGAGCCTGCAGCAACAGGACTTGGTCCCACAGAAGCAGCCCATCAGTCAGCCTCACTCTTTGACAGGGACTCTGGGGCCAAAAGCACCTTCTGAAAACTGCCTGGATAGATTAAGGAATTTGTGGTATCAGTTCAAGGTCAGAGTCTAGCTGGAGGATAGCTTTTCCCCATTGAGACTAATTAGTCTCAGCAAATAGTAAATGAGTACTTAGTTATGTACTCAGTGCTGTACCTGGTCCTGTGGGGAATGTAAGAAGACAGAGGAGTCTCAGTCTCCCAGGGACCTGGGAGAAACGGTGGCAGGGAGCAGATTATGCCTAAACAATTAGAGAAGACTCTCAGTGGAAACGCCTCTCCTCTGGGAGCTGTGGGAGATTAGAGGGAGAAAGAGCATGGGTGATGTTGCTAACTGTTGGAGGATTGCTGGACAGGGCTGACAGGTCCCGCACTTAGTAGGTGCTCAGTTGGTGTCTGTTGGATGAAGCACCACTGTCTGGGCTTCACTGGTAGCAGAGGGTCAGAGGAGGTCAAGCAAGGACTACTCTCCTGAAGACGAGGCCAGGGCAGGGCTGAGGCCAGGCCTTCCACATCTCTGAGCAATCCTTTTTCCTCAGCCCCCAGTGCCCCACCCAGCCTTAACCCTTTCTCATTTGAACATGAAGGCAGTCACCCTCCTTTGCTTTGTGCCTTTAATACATCTTCCAACTGGCCTCTGGAACTATTGTGCCAAAACACGGGTAAGATTGTGTCACGCCCTCCCTCAAAAGTCTTTGCTGGCTCCCCATTGCCCACTAAATAGTCTGACAGGGGGCCAGCCTGGTGGTGCAGTGATTAAGTTCACATGTTCCACTTCGGCGGCCCTGGGTTCGCCAGTTTGGATCCCAGGTGTGGACGTGGCACCGCTTGGCAAGCCATGCTGTGGTAGGCGTCCCACATATAAAGTAGAGGAAGATGGGCATGGATGTTAGCTCAGGGCCAGTCTTCCTCAGCAAAAAAGAGGAGGATTGGCAGCAGACATTAGCTCAGGGCTAATCTCCCCCCCCCCAAAAAAAGAAATGTCTATGACAGCTTCCTCCCTCCCCCTAAATGGAGTGAGCACAGTGGTTGGGGGCGCAGGCTCCACAGTCAGGCCCCCGAATTTAGATCCTGGCTCCAGCCACTACCAGGCATTGACCCAGGACAAGTTACCAACATTTCCAGAGCCTGTTTCCTCTCTGTAAAATGAGGATGCTAAGAGCGTCTGCTTGTGGAGGTTTGGTGAAGGTTAAATGAGGTGCTTCCTGCACAGGGATACGTAGTGGAGCACCCAACCTTGTTGGCTTTCCTCAGCATTACGAGGACAATAGTTTTGTCTTCCCACTGGCCCAGGAAGCTTCTTGAGGGCAGGTACCATGTGATAATTTCCCTGCATCCTCCCCCAGGCCCAGCTCAGTGTTCTGCCGTTGTAGGAGCCTAGTAATGCTTGTAGACCAGGGGTAGAGCTTAGAAAGGGGGCCAGGAGCTGGTGGATTTGATTTCTCCCTGGCCCAGAACACCCTCCTCTGCCATGCCTGGCCCTGGCACACTCCTGCTCAGTCTTTAAGACCCCACTCTGTCTGCCTCCTCCAGGAAACCTTCCCTGTCACTCAGATTGACTCAGGCCCCTTCTTGTTCCCACTGCAGGAATGGCAGGTAAGTCTTGATCCATTCACTGTTGTAGAGTAGTTCTCGGTTTATGCAGCTGGTTCTCAAGAGACTGTGCCCCCTCTCACTCCTCTGCGGAGTCTGGCTCAGCAGCAGCCTCGCGTGTTTTTGATGCATGGATTCATGAATTTGATCTGTGACCTTCAGCAAATTCCGTCTGTCCCATTCTAACAAGGGGAGAGCACTATCTTTCTTGGATAAGTGGGAGGGAGGGGCCCAGAGATGGAGGGTTGAGGGCCAGGAGAGGAATAGAGTGATTTGTGATACCCACTATGGCCAGATGGGGCATTAGAGGCGGCCACATTGGCTCATCCAGTGAAGGCCAGGGTAGAGAACTGCCTCATACCCTGATGGACCCCTAGTGAGGGGCTCTCCCCATATGGGGATAGAAGAGCGTGGTCCATTGGCAAGGCCAATTTAAAAAAACGAGGTCTATGTTTCCAGGCTCTTCTTATCCAGTAACCTGGTCCCCAAGACCTTCCCACAGGATCTACCCCACCCTCCTGGCCATCAGTGCCAGCTGTGACCTTGAACCAGTCACCCCTCATCCCTGGACTTCCAGGTTCTCCTCTTCACCAACCAGGGCTTAAGGTGCCATATTGCACCAGTGCCCAGGAAGGAGCCCAGGGATGGAATCCTGGCTGGCTGACCACCTCCCACTAGGGTGTTGGCCCAGGAAAGCGGGTTTCGGGTTTCAGCTTTCAGAGCGTTTTCCTGCCTAAGGCACTTTCTATTTTTCAATACTTTTCCTATCACAGCCAAACAACAAAAAAGGAAATTGGTGAGCCTTCTAAGGGCTGGGAGGGAGGGGGTGGGCAGAACCCACCATGGGAAAGGCCTGAGGCAGGGCTGGAGGGGGAGAGGCCCCACTCCCCCTTCCCCCCACCCTCTCACTCTCCTCCCTGCCTGGCTGACTCATTGTTTTGCAACAAACAGCAGGCAGCCGGGCCCTGGCAGTTTCTCGAAGTCCAGCCCCAAAGCAGGCTGGGTTCAATCCCGGCCCTCCCACCGGCCCAGCCAGGCCCTGAACGATTGGGTTATCTCTGGCCGCATCCCCTTTGTTTGGGGCGGCCACTGGCTCACTCGAGGTAAACACACTCTAGGCATGTGAGAAAAGAAGGGACCCCTTATCTCCCGAAGCCACAGAGACCCAGCTGGGGACAAGGAGGACTGTCAGAGATCCCTCTCCCCCAGAGAAGTTTCCTGAGGAGAAAAGGGATTTCAGAGCACAGCATCCAGAGACTGGTGCCTGGGTTCAAATGCTGGCTCTGCCACTTACTGCTGTGACCTTGGGCAAGTCACTGCCCCTGTCTGCTTCAACCTCCCTGTCTGCAAAATGTCGGGAGAATAATGCCTACCTCACAGAGTGTTCTGAGCATCGATGAGTTCACATTTATAAAGGGCTGTATAAATGACATTAATTTTTTTTCTTTTTTTTTTTGAGGAAGATCAGCCCTGAGCTAACATCTGCTGCCAATCCTCCTCTTTTCGCTGAGGAAGACTGGCCCTGAGCTAACATCCGTGCCCATCTTCCTCTACTTTATACGTGGACGCCTACCACAGCATGGCTTGCCAAGTGGTGCCATGTCCGCACCCAGGATCTGAACCGGTAAATCCCGGGCCGCCCCGAAGCGGAATGTGCGCACTTTACCACTGCGCCATGGGGCCGGCCCCAATGTTAATTTTTTTAAAGAGCTATATATAAGTGGTATTAAATGGAAAAAAAAGAAAAACTCTGTAAGTAATGTTAAATAAAATAAACCCAACACCGAAGGCCAGGCTCTTAGAGGATTTCCCAGGCCCCAGCCCCCAGCCCACCTGCCTCCCCACAGCAGGCTGGGCTCCTCTGCTCTGCATCCCGGAGCTGAGGGCATTGATGGCCCCAGCAGGACAGGCATGGAGGCCCCAAGCTCCTTTTCAAATGGAAGTCATGTGGGGGAATCCTCCAGGGAGGTAGGCGCCAGCAGGGGAGGATCTGGCCACCTGAGGGGCTGCAGAGAGAGGCTTTTTGGTTTCCTGCTAGAGCTTTTGGAATTTCAAAAAGATGTTCCCAGGGATGGACAGCCTGCAGGGGCGAAGCGAGGGAGGGACGGTGGCAGAGCTGCAAGCTCTGCCTGAAGCCCAGCTGTGGGACCTGTCCTGCCATTTTCTTTTCTGGACTGGTTTTCCCTAATAGCTGATTTCTCAGGCTCCAGTTCCAGGTTCAAATCCTGGTTCTGACACTTACTATCTGGGAGACTTTGGGCAAGCTACTTTCTCTCTCTGAAGCTCCATTTCCTTGTCTGAAATAATAGACAATAGCCCTCTTTGCACGGCGGGCAGGGGATTGAACGAGGCAACACAGGTGAAGCTCTTAGAGCGGTGGGAGCCTGGGTGCGAGACCAGGGCTCCATTCCTGGGTGTAATCTAACCCACGCCCACCGCCCGTTCCCCACCAGGGACCTGGAATCTCCTTACCTGCAGCCTGCCTCCATTTGGCAGTAGACTGGTGCCCCCCACCCCCAGCCCTCCCACCCTCCCCCACTCTGTTTCCTGCATCCTTTCTGATGAGTCTAAGGGCCTGGGGCCAGCTTCTCAGCCTCTTCCTTCCTGGCTCCCCAGTGGTGCCAAAAGTGCTCAGAAGTTAACAGAGTGCACTTTGGAACCCGAGAGATTGGGGTCGACGTCCAGGCTCCTCCATCACTAGCCGTGGGACCCTGAGTCACAGGTCATGGGTCCTCTCTAAGCCTGTGTCACTCAGTCATTCAATCAGCAAATATTTCTGAGCATATGCTCTGTGCCTGACGCCATGCGGGGTGCTACAAGTACAATGGTGAATAAGACATCCCATCCCTGCCCCCAGAGAGTCAGAGTCTAGCAAGGGAGACAAATATTAAATGTATATCCAAACATACAGTTACTGAGTGCTACAGCGAGTGAAGGCACCATGGGCTAATATTTCCAGGAGGGCTCAGGGTAAGATATTCCTGAGGTTTAAGCTGGGACCTGAAGGATATCTAAGAATGGTAAGTGCTGGGCAAGTAGAGGGAGAGAACGCTGTACAGACGGCAGAAATAACATGTTCAAAGGCCCTGAGGTCAGAAGAGTTTGGTACTCATACTGAAAGGAACCCATAGTGAATAAGCAAAATAGAGGCTCAAAATGATATTGGAAAGTAGAAAGGGCCAGATCTGGCGGGACCACATAGACCTTGGGAAAGACTTTGGACTACAACCATTGAGTCGTTGGGAAGGAGAGGGGAATGTGGTTAGAGCTCTTTCAAAAATGTCTTCAGCAGGGCCCAGCCCGGTGGCACAGCGGTTAAATTCACACATTCCGCTTCCACGGCCCGGGGTTCACTGGTTCGGATCCCGGGTGCGGACATGGCACAGCTTGGCGAGCCATGCTGTGGTAGGCGTCCCACATATAAAAAGTAGAGGAAGATGGGCATGGATGTTAGCTCAGGGCCAGTCTTTCTCAGCAAAAAGAGGAGGGTTGGTGGCAGATATTAGCTCAGGGCTAATCTTCCTTAAAAAAAAATGTCTTCAGCAGCTGAGTGGATAATGGCTTAGAGTGAATTCCAGGAGACTCAGGAGGAGGCTGTCTTTCAAGGGAGAGGGGATGTGGTTGGACTAAGGGCAGCAGAGCTGGAGAGGAGGGCAGAGCCAAAACTTGCTTAGGGCTTGGTACAATAGGAACAGGTGACAGGGTAGCTGTGGAGGAAGGAGAAGCTGTCCGATACAACTCTCAGGTTTCTGACATGGGAAACTGGGTGGAGGGCAGGGCCAGTCCCTGAGAGAGGAAGCCCCCCGGGAGGGGCAGATTTGATGGGAGGGGGATAGCAGGAGTTTAGTTTTGGAGACCTTTGTTTGAAACATCTATATCAAGCAGGCAGCTGTATACAGCAGTGTTGAATTTAAAAGAGGCCTAGATTGAGAAATGGAAATTGTAGAAATCGAATTAATACACGAACGGACAAGATTGCCTGGGAGTGAGTAATCTGTGCTAGTCAAAGAGGACCAGGCCCAAGGCCTGAGGAGCACCCCATTTAAGTGCCTAGTGAAACTGGAACCCCAGTTTTATCATCTCTAAAATGGAGATAATAGCTCACAGCATGACTGAGGGCTATATTAAGTAATGAGTGTAAGACTATTACCCACGCCCAGCACACGGCAAATGCACAACGAATGATGGGTAGGGAAGCTGTGATGATGCATTTGGTCAGCAATTTTCATTTGCTAGTGATGGAAACTCAAACTAGTTTTAGAAAAAGAGGAGTTTATTCAAGGATTCAGGAACTCTCCTACAATCAGAGGAAGAACTGAGTCACGAAGCCACGCACGAAGGGCAGGCACATGGTCCTTCGAGGGACACTCGCTCAGCCTGTCCTCTCCGCCTCCTGTTGGCATCGACTTCTTTCTCTCCCTGCTTCTCTGACTTCCCTGGGTGAGAGGGGACACAGCTGCAGGCCGGGTCTGCATTTCACATCTCGATGTTCCCTCCACCAGAGAGGGACTTACTCCTATGCTCTCTGATCCCGAGTTAACAAAATCTCAGGGAAGGACTGAATGGCTCAGCTTTGTTTGGGAACCTGCCCCTGCCCCATTCAGCGCAGGAGCAAAGGGACTGGTGTCCACAATAACATGGCCTGGCCATATTGGGAGGGTCGGGGGCAGGGCTGCTAGATCAGCAAAACAATAGGCAGAGCCCCAATTATTAAACTGCAAATGGACTTGGTAAGAAAGGGGGCTCCCTTTGGCCCTCTTTGAAGGTCCCCTCTTCAGAGCCTTCAGTGATCATCCAGGACCCTAGGATTGAGGCCAGTTCCTTAGCCTGACCTTTCAACATTTCCCATCTTTCTATCACGGCACCTCTCATATTAGCCAAAGCCCAGCTTACCCCAGACCTCCTTCAGAAAGGGTCCCTGGGCCTCTCCAGGCTCCTGCCCCCTCCCACTGACCCTCCAATGCCTGCGGCCATGTTCATGGCTCGCACTGGGGGAGTGCCTACCACGGGCTGGTCACTGCATTAGTTGGTGCTTTACATGCTTGGTGGGGCTTACTCCCCGAACAGACAGATGGCGCCGCCCCATCTGACAGACAGGAAACAGGCTCAGCGAGGTTCAGGAACTTGCCCGATTTCACCCTTGGTTAGTGAAATAACCAGGACTTGAATCCAGGACTGACGACCAACCTCAAAACCTTTGCTCTAAACCAGGGGCCTGCAAACTATGGCCTCGCAGGCCAAATTCTGCCCATTGTCTGCTTTTGTGCAGGCTGGCAGCTAGAATGGTTTTCACGTGGTTAGGGAAAAAAAGAAGCATGAAATTTTGGTGCATGTGAAAATCACTTAAAATTACAATTTCAGTGTTCATAAAGTTTTATTGGAACACAGCCACACCCATTTGTTTAGATATTGCCTATGGCTGTTTTCACACTACAATGGCAGAGTTGGGTAGTTGTGACAGAGACCAGCCTAAAAGTTTTACTGTTTGGCCCTTCACAGAAGTTTGCTGACCCCTGCTCGAAAAGGCACCACCAGCCTGCCTTCCCTTGATTTCCCACAGCCCCATGGAGCTTGGGACAGCCTGCCCACCTCTGGGGGTGGCTCTCTTTCTCTTGAGTGCTGACCCTGTGGTGGGATCTTGAGGGGAAAGCAAGGTGGCTCTTAGCCCTCTTTGTCCCCTCATGTGCTCAAGATTTGCCTCAATGGGACTGAAAATTCAAGACCTGAGAACGTCCAGAAAATTCTTCTAAACTAACCCCTACTGGTGTCCCCCGGCTGAGCCAGGCTGTCCATCCCTAAGTTGGCCGTGGGAGACCTTTGTCCTGGCAGAATCTGACTCATCTGGAGTGCACTTTGTTTGGTTTTCAAGGAAGCAGCTTCAAGGAAAAACCAAAAGGACTGGGTCTTATCCGGAAGAATGAGTCGGAGTGTCATCCTGGGGACTAAGTGGGATCGTGAAAGCAAGCACTGAGCTTGAAGGCTGGCATGTAGTAGGTGCTTGATGACCAGCAGCTTTTGTGAGAAGGAGGTGGGAAATGGGGAATTCTGGAAGCTTCTGGCTTTCGCTTGCCTGGACGGGGCATTGTGTAAATTAGAAAGAGGCTCCCCACAGGAGGCCCTGGCCACGCCCAGGACACCCTTGGTGAGTGGAATGAGAGCTGTACATCAGCCCCCACTCTCACTCTCAGACCAGGTACCTTTGTGCAGTGCACACACTTCACTTCACAGCTGTCTGTGACAGCCCTGCTAGACCTGAGATTAAGGAGGCTTTCCTGAGTTTCCCCTCCTAACCCGGCCATTAACTTGGGCCAGTCCACCAGCCCACCTTGACTTCAGTTTCTTCTTCTGTATAACGGGGATGCTTGTCCTGTCTCCCTCAAGCAGTCCTGAGGATGAAATGAAGGAGCAGATGTGGAAATCAAGGGTGAAGGGTTTTGATGTTAACCAATTGGCCAAATGGAAGCCTGCCATTTGGGGTCCTCCAGAAGCTGCTATTGACAGAAGGGGCTTTGTTATTGATGTTTTTAGAAATTACATGTTGTAGAAAGTTTGGAAAGCAGAGGGCTATATTGCCCATAATCTACCATGGCTGATGTCATTTCTCCACTTTATCTTGCTTTTTGGGGGGAAAGAGGGGAGGGGAGATCCAGAGAGGGGAAGACACTGGAGCAGTACTTTCCAAGGTGCACCTGGGGGCTTTGTTAAAAAGGAGCTTCTGGTCCAGTTGGTCTGGGGTGGAGTCCAAGAGTCTGCATTTCTAACAGGGTCCCAGAAGACACCTATCTGAGGACCACACTCTGTCACAAGGGCCTAGCAGACCCTAGAGCAGCCCGAGGAGGTGGGCTCAGGGTTTCCTCGCCTCGAGGGGTCAGCGGGAGCAGTGAAAGTTTCCACCATCCCAGGAGACCTGCTTCTTGAAGTAAGAGGCAGGTGAGGACTCCGGAGACTAGCCTGGCCAGCCCCAGATCTGGAAACCGTGGGAGTGAAGGCCTCGTCGAAGGCCCCGTGCCCTCAGTAGGGGGACTGAAGCTGGGGAGGCAGGGAAGGGCTGGGTCTCCCCAGATCAAAGCAGGTTCTCCAGTCTTTGATTCCCAAACAAGCAGCCTCTTTGGAGGCTGACTGGAGTTTGGAGCTGACTGGCCTTGGGGCCTGGGGTGAGTGGTCAGAGGCCCCCGGCCTGTTCTCTTTTTGCATAACAGCTTGGCTGCCTAACAAAAGGGAGGTCCTTGAAAGGCCGAATAGGGCTGTTAAAAGCTTCCGGCAATGGTTTAATTGGGGGCGATTAAAGTGTCCTCCCCAGGAAGGCCTGCCCTTCAAAGGCCAACCAGGCACCTCTCCCCTCGGCCACGCCCCTGTGGTAGCCCTGCCCCCAGCCTCTCCCCTCCCCCGACCCAACCCGACCCGACCGCCCCCCCCCCCACCCTTCCCTGTGGCTCCCTGCGGACCTGGGAAGTAGGAGACTGCACCCTTTGGCCAGGCTGTCTGGGGGGATTCCGTCCCGGCCCCTGGACCATCAGCACCATTTGTTCACACAGTTTGGTCTCGTGGCCGAGTCTGGTGTGGGAGGGCGGGGAAGGCTGAGTTAGAGACCCAAATGCCCCGGAATCACCCACCCGGAGCACTCCCGCTGTCTGTCCCCTAGGACAGCTAGACTGGCCTCTGGGCCCCTGCTTGAGCTCCCTTACCAGCCCCTCTCCCCAGGGCCTCCACCTGTCTGGAACTTCATGGTCACTGTTGGGGGTCCTGTGGCTGACCACACATTAATCTTCCAGACGTCTGCTGAGCACACTACCTGGGAGGCCTTGGTGGTTCAGAGGTGACCAGAACGGCACCATGGGGGAGGCGGGTCCTGGGAAGGCATAGGGCCTGATACGGGTAAAATGAGGCGAGCTATAAGCAGACACCTACTTCTGGTGGGCTGAGGGAGCAGAGGGGCGAGGAAGACTTTCTGGAAGCAACAGAGCCTAGAGTTAGAACGTGATCAGCTCACCTTTGCCCATCCGCCAACCCGGATGTTGGCAGCAAGACCACAGCTGGCTTCACTAACAGACCTTGCCCACCCCTCCAACTCAGGGATCCCTGGGAGGGGAAGTGGGGCAGAGTCTCCATCAGGTCTAGAAATGGTTGCTCTGCGGGCATCTGGTTCAGACATTCCGCAGAGCCTGAGAAACAGAGAGTCTCTCAAATACCTTCTCTGAAAGGCTTATCCAGAGAGGGGAAGACTCTGGAGCAGTACTTCTCCAACCACACCTGCCGGCTTTGTCAAAAAGAGGGTTCTGCTCCAGTAGGTCTAGAGTGGGGTCTGAGAGTCTGCATTTCTAACAGGGTCCCAGATGATGCCCATCGGAGGACCACACTCTGTCACAAGGGCCCAGGAGACCCTAGAGCAGCCCGAGGAGGCTGGGCCAACCTCCTGATGGGCTGGTTGAGCATATCTATAGGGAGCTGTCCTAGGGGCTGCTCGGGACAGGATTTTCCTCTCTCATCCCTTTGGGCCCATCCTCCAACAGAAGGTCTGCGGCCTTTCCCTTCAGGGTGCTCTGTTTTGTCCCCCAGGCCCTGCTCTCATCATCCCCATTGGGCTTTGGTCCCATCTTGACTGCCCAGTCTCCCTCTGAGAACGGAGGTGCTGGGGCCAAGGGTCTCTGGGATTTCCATATTCCAGGTAAGGAAAGTCCATCCTTTTTTAGGGGTGAGTGTGGGATGAAACCAAGTCCCCAGGCTAGGAGGCAGGGAGCCTAGACCTGAACTGCAGGCTGTACAAAGCCCCCATTCAGACATCCCTGTCCTGTCTGAGTCCTCTCTAGGGAGGTGTCCCTGACTATCCCCCACCCACCTGACTGCTTTCCTGTCCTCTCCCCAGAACGTGCTCTGCTCTCAGAAGCCCAGGCACGGCAGGGCCAAGCAAGCTGGGGCCCTGAGAGCGGCATGGGGACAGGGACTCTGAGCAGAGCATTCTGACTGGACCCCAAAAGCCAGGCCCTGACTCTGATTTTCATCAATTTCTGATCTCAGAGATGTGGCTGCTGGTTTCATCCGTGGTCCCGTAGCAGCTCACTAACCAGAGCTGCCATTTGTGAGGCACCAAGCCAAGCCCAGTCTCTGCCTCTGCAGGCTCCTGGAGGGCAGAGCATCAGACACCAAGGATCCTCACATGGACTCTCCACCCGTACCAGCCTCAGCCCAGCTACGAAGCCCTCTAGTGACCTCCAGACCCCTGGGCTGGAGATAAAACCTGAGCGGTTCCCTCACACAGGGTGTGCGCTGAGGACAAGTAGGCAGGGTTAAGAACCAGGGCTACAGAAACTCAGACAGGAGCTATCTGCTCCTCGCATCCTAGCACCCCCCCAGACTTACTCCTTTACTTGTAGGATGACCAACTGCCCCCGTTTCTCTGGGACTGACTGGGGGTTCCTGGGATGAATAAGGGACTTTCAGTTTTACAACCTGGACAGTCCTAGGCAAAGCATCCTGATTTGTTCAGGATGAGGGGTTTCCTAGGACAGGCATTCAGCATTAAAACTGGGAAGGTCCTGACAAACGGGGACAAGTTGGTCACCCTGCCTTTCCCCTGTAGCCTGGCCTCTGCCCCTATCAGTCCCCTGACACTGTGTACAAAGGGCACCACCAACCTTCAAACGCCAGTTCCTGTGGCCTCCTCTCCCTCCTTCTGCCCCATGGGGGTGGTGGGAGGCATGGGGGAAGGCTGGGGCTGGCCTGGAGGGTGCCCTGGAGGTGGGGCAAGGGGGGCAGGGAAGTGACAGCCTCGCTTGTCCCACGCTCCCTAAGCCAATTTCTGGGCCTGCGCCCTTTATCACCCCCTCACACTATCTGGCCGCTGGAGGAGGATCTCCTCCTTGCCTACCCCTGCCCTGGCCTGACTCAGATAAGCTGAGGGGCCACCCCAGGAAGATAGAGGTGAAGCTGTGGCCTGGGTCCTTCCCTGCCCTGAACCTCCCTGCCTGACCCTTGGCCCAAACTTGGCCAGAAAAGCACCAGGGCATCCCTTTGGGCCTTGCACATCCCAGGGTGCACAGGAATTCCTATGCTCACTTGACAGATGAGAAAATGGAGGCAGGAGAAGTGATGTCATCTGTCCAAGGTTGCCGGGCCAAACCCACAGAATGTAGGGGCTGGAAGGGGCCTCAGAGAGGGCACCCAAAGGCTCCCAGGATGCAGATTCATAGAGGGTGTGTTCTGAGTCCAGCCAGGGAGAAGGACCCCCAGATGAAGATTCAGCACTTCCTCCTCCCTGCTGGTCTCGGGCCAGCCCCCTGCCCACCCAAGCCCAGAGCCCCCAGGCCTGCCTCCTGCTGGGCTCCTGACCCTTGGAAAGCCTTCCGCCTGGCTTTCTCCCTCCAGCAAGGTCTGCTCTTTGCTGCTAAAGCTCAAAGCTCAGACTTAGTGTTGTCAGAGTTGCACTCATGAGCTTCGCTGCCTTCCCATTGCTCCAGGACGGCTGGACATTCAAAACCTTCCCTGACCACCCCCCACCCCGACCATCACCCCCAGTTCCATCCTCCAGGCAGGACAGAATTCTATTTCTATTAACCCTCAGACCAATTTCTGAGGAGTATCCCCTGGCTGCTTTGTGGCTCTGGGAGTCTGGTCCCAGCCTGAGCGTGGGATGTGGGGGTGGCAGCCAGAGAGGGCCTGGGAGCTTGGTTCCTTGGGCTCCAGTAGCCCCCCAAAGACTTCTCTCTGCCTCTTGAATCCCTCCCTCCTAAAAGCCAGCTGCACACCATCCTCCTTTCGGAAGCTGTGCCTGCTGTCCCCAGGCCTGCCTCCACCTGGTCCCTCTGTCCTCTTCCTGCCTGTCTCCCGCCCCGCCTGGGGGACGTGGGAGAGGAGGCTCTGGCATGCCCAAGGTTGTGCCTGTGTGTGTCCACATGCCCATGGGTGACTGTGTGCGTCCATGTGTGAGTGTGTAAGCGTGATTCACGTACACCCTTGCACAGTCTGCTTATGTGCTTGAATGCCCCTGGGTACGTGCGAGCATACACGCCGGACTCCTCCCTCCCTCCACACACCCAACTCCTACTCACCTCTCAGGATGCTCCCTGCCCCGCCTCACCCCTGAAGGCTGCTCTGACCCTCCGGCTCACACTGTCCTCCCTCCTTGCTTCTGCCTCCTCCCCACTGACCTGCGGCCCTGACCTGCTGACCCACGTCACAAACACTGCCCATCTTGTTCTGGTTCAGGCCTGGAGTTTGGTCACCCTCACTCCCTGAGGGTGAGGCTAAGTCCTTTTCAAATTACCCCCAAAGCCCAGCTTAGGATGGGGACAGTCTTGCCATACACACTCACTGACCTGAATTACAACCAACTGTGTTGAAAGGAACTGCACTGAAGTGAATGGAAACCAGAGCACCGTAGCTTTTCTCTTTGACTTCTTCACTCTCTGTATCTTTCCGTCTGTACTTTAACTTGTTTGCTGTCTCATTCTTACAAAGTACTTCCTTGTACGCTCATATCTCATTCAAATCTCATGACCGTCCTTCAAGATAAGAGTATTTATCCTCATTGCATAGAGGAGGAAACTGAGGCCCAGGGAGGCTACATGACTCGCCCAAGGTCACACGGCCTGGAATCCTCACGCCTGAATGGATACCACCCCCAGCCACTCCCCACCAGTAAGAGCCTCTGCCTCCGGGGTTAGAGGGCAATCTGGGCCTGGAAGAGGTTCCTCCTGACCTTCTCGTACTCTCTTCTTGTCCTGAGGTCACCACCGGAAGGAGATGAACCAGGGCCCCCAGGGCCAGGGACGACCCCACCTGGCCAGCACTCCCACCTGCGGGAGAGGCAATGAAATCTGTGGACATTGTTCCTCGCCTGTGGTTACTGATTTGACAACAGTCCCATTCCTCTCTAGCCAGCCAGGGAGTTAATGATTAAGGAAGGGATTAAATATTAACCACCTGTCGGGCCATGGCGTAATGTCTCCATCTGCACCTGAGCCTGCCTAAAAATACCTCCCACCTGCTGTGGGCCAGCCCCAGCCAGGGCCTCTAAGCCCCTTGCTTCTGGTCACCCCCTCCCCACGCACCCCCCCCGGCCCTGGCCCTAGCCCACTTCCTTCCTTCCCACCCATGCCCACCCCATATTCTCCTATACCCACAAAACAGACCCAATAAATTTTCCTGTAGCTTGCAAGCCACACGGCTGGATGCACTCCTGATGGACTTTCTGGAGGAGGAGGACTTGCCTGGAGCTAACTGCTATGTGTTCCTGAGGCTTAGAGGGCAGCCTGGGTCAGTAGGTTACATTCCTCTGTATGATCTCATTTATCGCCCTTCTTATCTCCTCTCTCAAGTCCTTCCTCCACCTAAAGACCTCTTTGAATCTACACATGCCCCCTGGACACTCTGGGCTACCAGGGTTTATTTCACTAAAGAATCACAAAGCAGCAGCACCCTCCCCAACCAAGCCATTCTTCTTTCTCTTCGAGGATCTGGGGGCTGCCTCCAGGAAACCTCTCAGACTAACCTGGCCCTAAGCACTCGGGGCCTCCTCCCCAGCTTCCCTCAGCCCTGGGTGATTCAGGCTGGTGCGGGCTGTTGCACAGCTGCAGGAAACTGGCTGCATCTGTTAGAACGGTCCTTTGAAGTTCAACTGTGCAGCCCATGTGGCCCTCTGAAGGCTGGGGGCAGGGACAGCTCTGTCATACCCAAGCCCTCCCCTGCTCCCCGAGCAAGCCCGTGGTCAGCCTCCCCACTGCAGGAACCACAGGCTGTATGACACAGGGCTCACTCAGTCTTTTTCTAGAAAAACTGAATTCTTTATTCAAGTCACAACTCTACTGAAGAGCTCTCAGTTTCTGCTCACGGGGAAGCCCCGAGCTTGCCTGCCGAGTGCCCTCATGGGCTTGTACCACGTTCCCTCCATGTCCTGCAGAAGCGCATGCCCTCTGCAGGACTGGTGACAGGCACTATCATCCCCACTTTACAGATGGGAAACTGAGGCTGGGTGAGGTTACAGGACTGAGCCGGGTTCAAACAGCCAGAAAGTGGCAGAGGCTGGCCGTCTGACTCGAAAGTCATACAAAATTTAGAAAAACTTAAGGCTATTCATCGCACAACTGCCTCAACCACAAACTCAGCTCTTCTCCGAACCAGTTACTAGCCGTGTTTTTCCTTTAACCTTCTCTCACCTGTATTGACACTTAGGATGTGACCCAAGGAGCCTCCACAGGGACACTAGGAGCCCTGGACCGGGATTTCCAAGTCCCTCCTAAAATAGAGCTCATCACTTTAAGCCTTGTTGTTATACTCCTGCAGAGACTTCTAGAAGGACCCACTGCCTTCCTTCTTCCTGCAGGTTGTAAATCATCTCACCGGACCTGGACAGCTTCCACTCAGCATTGCACGGTGGTTTCCTCACACTGTCACTTGTGTTTTCACATGAGGAGACCCAGGTCCCCGGAGGTTGAGTGCCTCACCAGCCGGGTGGCTCCTACAGGAATTCCTCAGGGCAGTGGTGGCACTGAGTGCAGGAATGGCTTACAGTTGGCCCCAAAGGGGGTTTCCAGGCCAACACCTGGGAGGTTTCCTTTGGGGTCTACAGCCCCTGTCTTAGACTCAGAGCAGAACCCCCCAGCTCATCCTGCCCCAGCACCCCTCCCCCCAGCACCCCTCCCCAGGCCACTTCTCCCTAGAGTCTGCCCTCCCCTATCCTAGACAGTGACCCTGAGCTTTCCCAGAGGGCACTCGGAAGCCCAGGAAACAGTACTTAACCATAAAGAATGCTCCCAGGGCCGGCCCGGTGGCGCAGCAGTTGAGTGCGCACATTCTGCTTCAGTGGCCCAGGGTTCGCCGGTTCGGATCCTGGGTGCCAACATGGCACCGCTTGGCACGCCATGCTGTGGTAGGAGTCCCACATATAAAGTAGAGGCAGATGGGCACGGCTGTTAGCTCAGGGCCAGTCTTCCTCAGCAAAAAGAGGGGGATTGGCAGCAGTTAGCTCAGGGCTAATCTTCCTAAAAAAAAAAAAGAATGTTCCCATCTCCCACCTCCAATACACACATGCTTTGATTCCTGCCTCCCTGTGGGGAGGGCAGTGCAGCTCAGGCCCTGCCCTTTCTCTGAGGCTCAGAGGCCCAAAGCTCCACCCAGGGACCCAGGCTGGGCCCTCCACCCTGTCCTTTCACTCCATTTCTGTTTCTGACTTTCTCGCTCACAGACACTCACAGTCACTGATGCGCACTCACAAATTTAGATGAATCCGGCAGAGCAGGGAGGAGAGAAGCAACACCCGATACCCAGACAGGTTTTAAATGGGGACTCTCAGCTTTGTATTTGCATCTCTTTTGCATGTATTTGCCTCATCGGCTTTGGAAGCTTTTCATTTTCCCACAGAACTCAGAGAAGTAACGGATCTGCGGGCCCCAGGGGGCACTGAGGCCCCAGTGAGGTTTCCAGATGCCTTGGGAGGGTCTCAGGAGTCAGGTCCTGAAGTGGAGAGGGGACAGAGCACCAAGTTGAACGGGGAGAGGGCAGGGTAGAGGGAGCAGGGGGGCGGCAGCAGCTCCTGGGCTGGGACCTGGAGGAACTTGGGGGCCTTGGCTGCCTTCCTGTGGCAGGGACCCCCACCCTGCACACCCCTCCACTTGTAGGCCACTGCCCGGCCAGGCTAGGGGTAGGGACATGAGTTTTCCAAAGGTCCAGGCTCATGGTGAGGCAGAGCTCCTGTGGGCCAAGAATGGAAGGTAGTGGAGAAGACACTGAGGCAGGGCCAGAGGAAAAGGGCACCCAGGAGAGGACGACCCAAGACTGAGGGTGCTGGGGAAGGTGGGTCCTGCTCTTTAGGTGAACCAGATCTTGGAGGCCCAGCACAATCTGCCCTCCTACCTTGCACATCGGTTCTCAGTTTATTCCCCATAGGACTGGAGACAAGATCCCAGGCAGTCAGAGCTCTGGCCCAGCTCTGCACCCCTGGCTGGGTGGCCTTGGGCAAGTCTCTGTCCCCATTTGGGCCTTAGTTTCCTCTTCAGTAAATCGTCTAGGGAGTAGATGATTTCCACGAGCCCACTTAAGTCTGACGTTCTGTTCCACCCTGGCCCAGCCTCTCCTGGTTCCCAGGAAACCTCAGTGTCTACCTCTAAGATCAAGTTCAAATTTGCGTGTTCAGGATCCTTCTACATCTGGTGCCATCCAACCGAATCAGCCTCATCTTGCCCCTACAGGCCCAGTTCCTCCCTGCCCCTCCGGTCCTTGCTCCAGCCTCCTTTCCTTTCCCCACGAAGTGCCCCCTCCCAGGCACTTCCCTGCCCCTCCCACAGGTCTGCCTTTATGACACACAACCCGAGCAATTACACAAGGCCCCGTGGTTAGAAGGGCCCCTGCTTGGTTTACTACTCTGTTGATGCCATTCTGAATTTAAAAAGTTCAAACAAGGGGCCTGAATTTTCATTTTGCACTGGGCTTCCCAAATTATGCACCTGGTCCCGCCTTCCTCTCTTCCATCAGCTCCTCCTCCCTGTGGAGCCCTCACTGACCCAGGGAGAAGAATGGCCAGAACTACAAGCCCACGGGAAAAACCAAAGACCCTTTGCACATCATAAGCCCAGGGCTTATGACGCCTGGGGAAAATGGCTCAGGAACTGCCAGGGGGTGTGGGGAATGGAAAGAGGCAGGGACTCTGGCTCTGTCTTAGAAGGAAAACTGGCTTCTGTTCCACAAGTCCGGAGTCTGATGGGGCGGCCAGGCACCTGGCCCAGGAAGGCCGAAATCTCAGGAGGGATGCAGTTCTCTGCCAGGGCACAGCGGGGGAGGGGCAGGCCCACACTTGGAATCCCACTTGCCTCCTCCCTGAGACCCTTGCTGGGAACAGAGCAGGAGATGCAGCCTGCTTCTGGGGCTGGAGAATAAGAAGCTGGGTACCCCTTCCCTCCCAATCCCCACCCTGCAGAGCTCTCACTCCAAAGAGACGCCGCTCTACCTCTGCATCCCGAGGGGACCGGGGCAATGTCTTTCCTGTTTACAAATAGCCTCACTGAGTGGGGTGGGCATGCCCCTGTAGCTGCAGCTGCTGCAGCCCCCTTCCCGGCAGGGGCCTGGATGGGGCCATCCTCCCTGCCCCCCATTCCCTGGTCCTGAGGGTGTGTGGTCTGGCCTCCCAGGGCCTTGTGAGTCAGGCCCCACCCCCACCCTGGAGCCAGCAGGTGGGGCATTGGCCTGAGCCCCTGCTCACCTGGTAGAGCCTGATTGTCATGTATGTAGAGGTAGGGCAGAGCCACACCTGCAGGGCCTGGGATCCTGCTGAGACCCCAGGGCAACTGAGGCTTTGGGCCAGTCCTATGCCCTGGGGACTGGAGGAGGGGAGTAGGGGGGAGTGGGCTGGACTGTCCCAGCTGGCCTCTGGCTTCTCCTCCCATCACCTTCTTTAACCACAGCCCGGCCCACATCTACCTGCCAGCCTCTGGGCCTCTGCTGATGGAACACCTTCCCACCTTTCTTTGCCTGGCCAACTCCACTCATCCTTGAACGCCTGATTTAAGAGTCTCTTCCCCCAGGCAGCCTTCCCTGAGCCTCAGGGTTGCTTAAGTGCCCCGTGGCCTTTCCTCAGAGAGTACCTGCCTGTGGATGCCTCTAGTCTGATCAGCTCCGGGCTTCCTGAGGGCAGGGCTGTGTCCTTTGCTCTCCATGACCCCTGGCAGGTCTGCAGCTGGGGTCGAGGCCTCAGGTGTGGCTGCGGCGGGGCAGCCAGGCTGAGGCAGAGTGACAGGGAGGAGGGAGAGGGGAAAGGTGGGATTTCTTCCCTTCTGACATGCACAAAGTGTGTGTCCCATCTGCCATAATAAGTGTTGCTACATATGAACCTGTGTACCTACAGAGGAGGTATTCACAGGGGTGGACCTGGGCCCTTCTCGATGAAGTGGCCCTCAAATCATACACGCCAGTACGAGGGGCTGTATGGGGCCAAGTGAAGTCCGAGACCTCCGCCGCCTGGCCGGGATACGTCCTGCCCCGAGGCAGGGGCTGAACTAACTGACCTCTCAAGGGCCTCCAGGTCGTGGGCTGTGCATCCAGATGACCACAGCGGAGGCTCCAACAACTTCCAGCCCTCTCACGGCCCCCCAAGCCTGCAGCCCCTGACTCACACCCTGGCAAGGCAAGTGTCCTCCCTCCCGTCAGCCCAACTGGCTCCCAGTTCAGCTGCAGAAACGGCCAAACGTCTGTCTGGAACCCAAACAGGAAGCCGGGGAGAAGGGGGGCCAACGGCCGGGATCTCTGAGGTTCCTCCAGGAAACATGTGGGGAGGAGGGCGGGGCAAAGACAGGCCTGCTCACCCGCAGCCCTGGCACTGGGAGCCCACCACAGGCACTGAGCATCTTCCAACCCACCTCCTGGCCGGCAGGGTCCTCTTATGGGTCTTTTGGAACCCTTGCTCCTGGGTCACTTTTTTTTGTTTTTTCATAGACTTTAGTTTTTAGAGCAGTTTTAAATTCACAGCAAAATTAAGTGGAGAGTATAGAGAGTTCCCATATACCCCCTGCCCCTGACCACCCACAGCCTCCCCCATTATCTACATCCCCCACCAGAGTGGTATTTCTGTTATAACTGATGAACCTACATTGACACACCATTATTGCCCAAAGTCCACAGTTTATACTCTAGTTCACTGTTGGTGTTGTGCATTCTATAGTTTTGGACAAATGTGTAGCGACAGGTAACCACCATTAGAGTATCATACAGAGTAGTTTCCTAAAACTCCTGTGTCCTCTGCTGATTCATCCCTCCCTCCCATCTTAACCACTGAGCTTTTTACTGTCTCCATAGTTTTGCCTTTTCCAGAACGTCAGATTGTGGGAATCACACAGTATGTAGCCTTTTCAGATTGGCTTCTTTCCCTTAGTAATACGCATTTAAGTTTCCTCCATGTCTTCTCATGGCTATAGTTCATTTCCTGTTAGTACTAAATATTCCACTGTCTGCTGTATTACAGTTTATTTATCCATTCACCCACTGAAGGGCATCTTGGTTGCTTCCGAGTTGTGGCCATCATGAATAAAGCTGCTGTAAACATCTGTGTGCAGGTTTTTGTGTGGACAGAAGTTTTCAGCTCATTTGAGTAAATACCAAGGAGCATGATTGCTCGATCATAAATAGTATGTTTAGTTTGTAAAAAATTGCCAAACCGTCTTCCAAAGTGGCTGTACCAGTTAGCATTCCCACCAGTAGTGAATGAGAGTTACTGTTTCTCTGCATCCTTTCCAGCATTTGGTGTTGTCAGTATTTCGGATTTTTGCCATTCTAACAGGTGTGCAGTGGTATCTCGTAGCTGTTTTAATTCACGATTCCATAATGACATAAGATGTTGAGCTGGGTCACTTTTAATGCAGGTATTTCTTCAAATAATCCTGAGATCATATTAACTCCATTTCTTTTTTATCTTTTTTTGCCATGGAAGATTTGCCCTGAGCTAACACCTGTGCCAGTCTTCCTCTATTTTATGTGTGGGTTGCCACCACAGCGTGGCCACTGATGAGAAGTGTAGGTCCATGCCTGGGAACTGAACCCAGGCCACCACAGTGGAGCACACCAGACATAACTACTAGGCCATGGGGCTGGCCCTTAACTTCATTTATTATCAGTCCACCCTTGAGGGTCAAGTACCCCAGGATGGAGAAATGCCCGAATCTTAGGCTCTGGCTCATTATTGGCCTTGGCAAGTCACTTACCAACCTGCACCTCAGTTTCTCAGCCTGTGAAATGGAGCTCACAGCACTTTTCCCACTGCAGGGGGCTGTGGGGTGTCTCTGTCCACTAGGATGTAGATCATGACTTGCCATGGGGCACAGTGGTGAGTGAAGCCAGAGACTGCAAGCTGTCTCACCTGGTGCTGGGCCAGCAGTGACTGCAAACTAGGGAGCCCCACAGGCCAGGAGAGAGTCAGGGCATCACCTCCCCAACCTGCACCCCCAGCAGATCCTCAGGCCCTCCGGGACTGGCCAGCATGGTGTGGCACGTGTCCATGCATCAGCCACAGGGATGCAGGAGGTTCCTGTGAGAGGACAGGAGGGCAGGACTTGGCAGAGAGCCCCTGCCACAGAGCATGCTCCACCAGCTCCCCCGGGAAAGACTGGGACCAGAGGCTCAGAGCACAGGGCAGGCAGTGATGGGACATGCAAATTGCAGGCAAACGACAGAGGTCCTGGTCCTTGTCCTTAGAGGAAAGGATCCTATGTTCTGGGAGGTTTTGCTTAAACGGGAGAGAGGACCTCAAAGCCTCTGGGCTGGCCTGGGCCCCTCAAAGGCCTCCTGAGCCAATGTGGGGCAGGAGGAGAAGCAAGGCAGGACCTCCCCCAACCCTGTCCCCTTTCTGGGGTCCAAAGGCCATTTAGCCTCTTGCTCCCAGCCAGGCCCTGCCCTCAACAGCAAGATCCAACAAGACCATACCCCCTTTCCCACCAATTGTCATTACATCATTTTTTTTTTTTTTAAGATTGGCACCTGAGCTAATAACTGTTGCCAATCTTCTTCTTCTTCTTTTTTTTTCTGCTTTTTCTTCCCAAATCCCCACAGTACATGGTTGTATATTTTAGTTGTGGGTCCTTCTAGTTGTGGCATGTGGGACGCCGCCTCAGTGTGGCCTGATGAGCGGTGCCATGTCCGCGCCCAGGATCCGAACCAGCGAAATCCTGGGCCACCGAAGCAGAGCGTGCAAACTTAACCGCTGCACCACTGGGCCGGCCCCCTACATCTTTTTTTTTTTTAACACAACAACAAAAGAGCAGAATGGCTTGTAAACCTGAGTGCTCAGATAACATCTGTTGACATTAAAAAAGTAATAATATATGCACATGGTAGGAAAGTCAATCAAAAAAGTTTAAAATAAAAGTAAAACTCTCCCCCTTTCACCCTTTCCCAACCACTGTCTGACAGTAACCAGTTAGTTTCTTGTGTAGCCTGCCAGAAGAAAATGTTCTGCCCACACTAGCACGTATGTCAGTACGTGTGTCTGTAAAGAGAATGTACAGGAAAGGAGGTTGTGATGGAACACACTTGCACTTTTGACCTCACAGCCTAGACATCCCTCTGATTGGCACGTGCAGACCCAGCCCGTTCTTGGGCCACGTGGAATCTGCCAATTTACAGACGTACTGTGGTGGGGCAGATCCTCTGCAAACAGGCCTCTACTAGGTGTCTGGTCTCTTGTTAGAGCATTTTAAACGCTCACTCACCTCTTTCCTAGTCACCCCTGAGCACCCCTGGGCCAGAATCTCTTTGCCCCACCTCAGAGCCCAGAAATCAGGGATGCAAGTAGCCCAGTGCAAGCAGAGAGAGCTCCTGGAGGCGGGGGGCCTGGCGGCCTTGGGCGACGCATACACTTTCTCTGAACCTCAGTTTCTGTCTCGGTAACATGGAGTAACCCTTTCTTAAAGTGGTGGTAGAGATTTTTAGGAGACACTGTGGTCTAATAAATGGGCTTCCTATCCTCTTGTGGAACTTGGAGGCCATTTGATGAAACAAAACTTTCCCTTGGACCTCCAGCGAGCAGGGGAATCATAGGTGAGGAAACAGAGGCACAGAGAGACTGAGGAACTTGCCCCAGGTCACACAGCTGGTAAGTGGGAAAACTAGGCTGGAACCAGTCCGTCTGGCTCCAGAGTCCATGGAGCAGGTGGACAGCGATTGCTGCTGGCAGGCATGACCATGTTGGAGTGTCCAGGGACTGGAGGGCTGGAGAAAGCTGGGCAGAGAAGGAGCAGGAGGTAACCAGGAGCTAAGGGAGGCAAAGAGACCTTGAAGACTGGACAAGGTATGTGAGCTCATGCCCCCTCGAGCCCCTCTTCAGCCCTCCTGCCCCATGGAGCCCAGTGCCAGGACTGTGGACTCCAGCTCCACTAGAAGGAGCAACCACAGAAAGAGGTGCAGGTATGGTGCCCGACTGGGGACGAGAGGGAGGCCCTGACATTAGTTAGTGTCACTGTGTGCCAGGTATGGTATGTTTTATCTCATTCAATCTCTGTACAATAGACAATTTTACTGCTGGGGGAGGCTAGCCATTCCAGTTCGGGGACCATCCCTCCCCACTGAGGGTGGGTGACCACAGGGGCCCAGTGCAGCCAGGGGCACAGAGGGAAGAAGATGATGTGGTCCTGTGCCCTCAGGACCTCACAGGCCAGGGTGAGTAGGCAGGATGCTTCCTTGGCGGGGGCAGGGTGGGGAGGGGGGGGGGGCAACCACAGAGCCAGCCATAGGCCACCTCTCTCTCTCCCCTGGGCTCCCCCGTTCTTCCAGCTGCCCTGCCCTGCCTTTGACTTCGGCCAGGACCACAGCTGTCTCCTGAGTCATCTTTGCTTTCTAGCTTTCTGGTTTTTACTCACCTGTCTCCCTACTTTGGGTTTCCACCTTGGTAAAGAGAATTTTTTCTCTCCCTCCCATCTGTACACTCACAAGGACACACAGCCTGCTTGATGACAATCTCTCCAAAGGACTCTCAGGGAAGGACCCCCAAGGTTAAGAGGCCCCTGAACCTCCCAGCCCACTGGAAGCCCCCAGGGCGAGCCTCGGCTGCAGGGTCTCTGGGTCAGAGCCTGGCTTTCCTGGGCTGAGCAGCCCACCCAGATTACAATATCTCCCTGCTTCAACCATGTGCTCCCCTGCCACAGGCCTAGTGGGGTTGAACTTGGAGCAAACAGCCCTGATGATCAAAGGAGGAAAATATAGGCCTTACCTCCTGCCCTTGCCTGTGGGCATCAGGAGCCCTGACCTCCCAGGCCTTGGACCATCCATCTCTGTGCCCTGCATAGCCCTGCCCACCTTCCTCTTCTGAAATGGGCCTGCACTTGGAGAAGGGAGAACAATTTGGCTGGGCACCACCTGCACTGTGATGAGGTCAGAGAGGAAGGCTGTACCATGGGTGAGTGCAATCCTGGAAGCCTTTCTGCAAGAGGTGGCATGATTCAACCAGACAAAGGCAGTGGGAAGGCACTGCTGGCAGGGACTTAAGAGGGCAGGAGTAACAAAAACTGGTGTGAGTGTGCAGTGGGCAGGAGGGTGGAGGTAATGCAATCATTCCTCCAAGTATTTATTAAGCACCTACCATGTGCCAGGCTCTGTTCTAGGCCCTGGGGACACAGCAAAACAGACCAGAGAAACAACCAAAGATGGCTGGAGCTGACCCTTTTGTGGGAAGGACACCCGGGGTGGGGAGGCTCAGCATCCCCCAAGGGGTCGAAAGCTCCACTAAGTCAGGCTGGGAGGGAGGATCCATTCTAGGGGCCCTCTTACCCTGTGAGAGCCAGGCCTGGGCCCCATCTCTGTTGCCAGAGGGAAGCCCAGCACAGATGGGGCCCATGCAGGTCCAGGCCAAACTAACCTCCAAGTTATTGCAGCGTGTGCCATGGTATCTTCCTTCTTTAAAGGTCAGGCTTGCTCTGGTGCCCACCTCTTCCTGGAACCCTCCCTGATCAACCCCTCCCCTCATTGCGGGGGAAAGATGAGGGTGCCCACCTTTGTTAGAGGACACTGCTCTCCAGCTGATCAGAAACTTTTTTAAAGATTTTATTTTTTCCTTTTTCTCCCCAAAGCCCCCGGTACATAGTTGTATATTCTTAGTTGTGGGTCCTTCTACTTGTGGCATGTGGGATGCTGTCTCAGCATGGCTTGATGAGCTGTGCCATGTCCGCGTCCAGGATTCGAACTGGCGAAACACTGGGCCGCCACAGCAGAGCGTGCAAACTTAACCACTCACCCACTGGGCCGGCCCCAGAAACTTTTTCTAAAGTCTAGAAAGATATCCTCCTTCAATTGACTCTATCACCTCTCCCCACACTGACCTGGATGAAAAACGCTGGCCTGTCTTGTTAAGGGTCTGAGCTAGGTATCAGTAATTTGCAGTTGTGGTCCAGATCCTGCAAGATCTCAGGAAAGGTGGTTCTCTGGGCCTCAGTTTCCTCACCTGGAGAATGAGGGAAGAGGCTTGCCCCTGCATCACCACTGAAAGGGGGAGCAGCTGCTGCAGCTGGCATTTCTGGACCTCTAAACACACGCCAGGCACGCAGCCAAGCCTGTCACACTCAGGGTTGCCTGTGTTCCTCTCAGTGACCTTCTGAGGAAGACACGATGGCCATTCCCATTTTGCAGATAAGGAAACGGAGGCTCACAGGGGTTCATGAGTTGCCTAAAATCATATGGTTGTGTGAGTCCAGAAACCCTGCTCTCAACGTATCACTCTGAGCAACATTCCATTCCATTCCGTTCAACCAGTTACTCAGTCTACTAGCAGTTAAAAGGCACCAACTAAATAGTAGCCATTGAGAATCCACAGCCTTTATTTGAGCATCTAGGGGCGCCCAGCTGTCCCTACGTTGGGGAGGAGGGAGAGGGGAGGCGGGGTAGGTTCCTGCCCCCCAAGAGCCTGGAGGGGTGGGGGCTTCGTCACAGGAGGTTACGAACATGGGCTCTGCCCCCAGACACTTCTGGGCGTAGCTGTGTAACCATGGATAATTTGCTTATCCTCTCTCTGTTCGGGTTCTCGACTACGTAATGGCAGTAAGAATGCCACCATCTAGGGCTAGTGCGGGGATGACATGTGATAATGAGGGCACCTCAAGGGACTGGGTTTGGCAGAGAGCTTGCTGCATAAATTGTGGCCATTATGATTAAAGTGGACAACTGGAGAACAAGGGGTGATTGTGCATGGCCACATGTCCGCCTGAGTGTCCAGAGGCGCCTCAGGACTTCAGAGCAGGGAGAGAAGACTCTGGCCCAAGCAGGCAGTGGAGGGTCCCCGGGAGAGAGAGCCTCAGGTGTGGGGAGCTGGCTGGAAGGTGGGTGTCTGGCGGTGAGGTGTGAGGGCAAGGAGGAGTAACACCTTTGCACCCTGAGGCCAGCCCGGGGCCATGAGCAGGTGAGTGGTGAGTCCACACTGGTTCACTGCAGGGAGACGGGCAACTCAGGGACATAGGGAGCCCCCGAAGGCTTTAGAGAGAGGACAGCTCTGGGAGTGAGGAAGGTGGCGTGTCTCATTTGGGGGGATGCAGGACCTATGGCAGAGCCAGAAGAAGCCCAGGTAGACCTTGCTGGGCTCTCTTCTCTGGCCTGTCCCTTGGGCCGCGATCATGAGCTGCAGACGTTCACTCCCTGGAGAGTTGGTGTGGTCCCTTGCCTCGGCCTCCCTGGCCTCCATTATCACCCCCTGCCAGCCCAGCCCACAGGGCTTCAGGTGGAGGACCGGAAGAGCTGCGCTGTCCGGGGCCTGCTTGTGGCGGGCGAGGGAAAGGCCCAGAATGTGTTTACATTTTCCCTCCTTTCCTTCTGGTGGCCCGGCCGGCCGGCGGTTACACCACTGCGGTTTGTTGGCCCCAGGGAGTGTCTCCATTACATAACGCCTGACACAACCGCCCCTGAGGCACACATGCCCACTGGCACACGCTCAGGCTCGCACACTCCTGCACACACACTCTCACCACGCCCTCTCGCAGAGACGCACCTACACAGTCTCACACCCTCAACTGGCAAGACTACTGTCCCAGAAAGCTTTCTGCTGCCCCCCACCAACACACACGGGCAGGGGTCTCCCCTCCAGTTTCAGCGGGACAATCTTCCCACCTCCTGGCCCTCAAGCAGCAGGTGCCCTGAGCCCAGTGGGACTGACCCAGGCCTGCCTGGGACTCCCAGGTGACAGCCTCAGTCTTCGTCACCAGCCCGGGTGGTAGACAACAATTGCTGGTCTCCAAGAGGCTGAGGTGTGGGGAGACGGGGCTCAGCCACACGAGGATCTGAGAACAGGCCAGGGAGACAGCGAAAGACCAGACTCCAGGGGGCAGCCCCTGTTGTGTGGACTCCAGAAAGTCAGAACAGGCCTAGAGGGAGTGAACGGGGTGGAGATGGCCTCGGAGGCACTGCGATGCGGGAGGTGTTTAACGCAGAACTTTTGGAGGGTTACTAGATGGTAGGTTTCAAGGTTTTAAATGTACGTTACCCTCCACAGAAACATACAAGCCGCCCGCAAACCAGCAATGCTACCCCTGGGAATTTGTCTGATGGGAACGCTCTCCCAAGGGTCTGGGCGTAAAGATGTTTGTGCTGTACTGTTCATAAATGTGACATAGCACAAGCCTTGGCGGCCACCACTAGGATCCTCATGCTGTGGGATACCACGCCGCCCTTCAGGGAAGGTGCTGGCAGGCTGAGTGAGGAGAGGGGGCTATTGATGGGAGGTACCGCATGACCCCATTCCGTGCACTGAAACGATAGACAAACGTGTGTGTGCAAATCTTTATAAAAATAGCTGCACGATCCCATCTCTGGAACTCCTCACACAAAGCGGTGACTAAGTGGTCAGCTTGCCGAGTGGGACTGAGGAGGACGGTGAGGAGGGACTTTCCCATCGGCACATAGTGGGACTCAATGTCTGCTGTTGGACATTCAGAACAAGCATGTACGAGTTTGGAAGAAGAGGAAAAACTCAATGAGAGGCCATGGCTACTGGGGGCAGTGCGTCTCTCCCCCTCCCAAAGAGTGGGGGCTTCCGCCCTTACATGGGGCAGGGGCAGGGGTGGCATTCAAGAGAACAGACCCACTCTCCCAGGGGAGTCGGGTTTTGTTGCACAAACAGTTACTGAGGCCCTTCTAGGAGCCAGGCTGGGACGTGCAAGGAGGAACGTGATGTTCTTGCTTTGAAGGAATTTACAGGCCAGATAGGAAGATGAGCTGTAACCAGCTGGTGTAGGACAACGTGCTGTGCTCCTGCAAAGGCCTGCGCCGTGGCCCGGGGTGGGGGTGGGGGTGGGGGGACCAGATCTGAGGTTGAGATTCAGCTGAGGCAGAGGAAAGAGGGGCATGTGTGTGTGTGTTGGGGCGCGTCCCAGGCAGGGGCTTGGGGAGAACAGAGGCCCAGGGGTGTGAAGAGCGTCAGGAATCATCAGCTGTCAGTGCTCCAGGGCAGTGGAGGAGCAGTGAGCATCAAGGCAGAGACACAAAGAGCATGTTTGGAAGCTTGGGTTTGAAGTGGGAGTGAGGATACCCTTCAGGGTCTTCGGGCAGGAAGGGCATGATCGCCTGTGTTTTAGAAGCTGGCCCTGGGGAATGGTGGCTGGGAGGAGGAGCAGCTGGGGGCCCCTGCTTCAGCGGCTGTCCAGGCGAGCAGGGGAGCCTGAGTTTCAAGCAGCCTATGAGGGAAGGGGCAGAAGCTGGAGAAAGCCAGGAGGATGCCAGGTTCCGGCGTGGGCGACTGGATGGATGTGGTACCACAGTTGCAGAGACGGGCCAGTGGGAGGGGTTGGTGTGAGGGTCTGTGTCTCTGCGGCATCTGAGAGGAGGCAGGTCCCAGCTACTGGGCGGGGCTGTGAGGTGCCACCACGCAGTGGGCAGTCCCTTCATTTCTCCTCCACTGGCATTTACAGTCTACCGGACAGAGCCGTAGTTGAGGAATAGTTTGGACTCTCTTAGCTCATGGAGGGAGAGGGAGCCCTCAAGGGCATCCTGGGTGTGTCCCAGGATTTGCTTTGGAAAAGGACAACCCTTCAAGGGTTAGATGATAGAGGCTTCCTTCCTTACAGTTGTTTGCATTTTAATAGAACATTCTAGAATAGCAGTGCTGTCCAACAGAACTTTCTCCAATGATGGCAGTGTTCTGTGCTGTTCAGTGCAGTCAGCCCTAGCTACATGTGGCTGCTGAGCACTTGAAATGTGGCTAGTGCCACTGAGGAGGTGAGTTTTGAGTTCTGTTTAAATAGCCGCATGTGACTAGTGCCTACCATACTGGACAGTGCAGATCTGTCTAGAATTTCCAAAGGAAAGCCGTTGTCACTCTCATTGTAAGGCCTGTGTGGTTGGGGGAGTGGAGTGGACTAGGGGGCCTTCCTGACCCCCCTCAGATTGGGTGCCTGTTAATTAAGAGTGAAAGAAAACCAAGAGAGCAACAACAAACTGTTACATCCTCATGTTCTTTTGTCACTACACAGGTCAGTTCACTTAAGTTTCATCATGGCCCTAGGAGATAGGCCCAGCATTTTATAGATGAGGCCATCAAGGCACAGAGAGCATTAGCAGGTGGCTCACAGTCACACAGCGGGCAGGAAGAAAGCGAGGCTCTGAACCGGGTAGCCTGGGCTACTAACCGCTCGGCTCTCCTGCACACAGCTTCGCTTGTGGGACCCCGAGCCAGTCCCTCTCCTAGACACTTCAGACATGGCCTCATATTTCGACCTTCATCAGGGCTTCGTGTAGCAGGACCTGCATCATCATCCCCATTCCACAGATGAGGAGACTGAGGCTCTGAGATTTGCTCAGGATTGCGCAGGTAGAGAAAGGCAGTGGAGTGAGCTCTGAACCCAGGTCTATGGGAGCTCCTGCCATAAGCTGGGAGGGACCAGCACAGTGGTGGTGACACTTGCCCAGAGCCCTCTCGTGCCCCCGTCCCTGCAGCAGCTCTGGGCTCACAGGGCTGTGCTTTGTAAGCCCCGGCCGTGTCCACCTACCAACCCTCCAGGCCCTCCCTGAGTGGCTAGATGGACAGAACGTCTGAGCCCTGCTGCTCTGAGCCTCTCAGCTCGGAGAATTGGGTCTGCTTTGGTGACAGAAGATAGCGTTTTTACCAACAGCCCCACCGGCACAGCTCACACCTAGGGAGGACAGTGACCTGGAGGGTCTCTCTTCCCAGGGCTCATGGAGAAATCCAGAAATTGGGAAGTCTCCAGAAGGGTCCTCCCCACCTCTCTGAGCCTTAGTTTTTTCATCTGTGGAATGAAAGGGCTACCCCAGGTCATGGATCATCAAACCTTTTTTAGCATTAAAATTGTTTTTATAAGGAATCATTTTTTCTAGTCTACTCTCCATACAACTGAAATCACTTAAAAATATGAATGTGGTTTTTCTTACTCCTGGGCTTAAAATCCTTCAGTGGCTTCCTCCTGCTCTGGGGACAGTGCCTGCCCTCAGGAAGCTTAGAGTCTAAGAAGGAAGGACAACACACACATATACAAAGACATTTAAAATATGTCAGAGCATAACAAGTGCGAGGGAAAAATAAAGCAGGATGAGGGAGAAGGAATGCCAGATGGGGCCGTTGTTTTAGAGCAAGTGGTCTGAGTGGCCCCCTGAAAAGGCAACAGTTAGCAGGAAATTGAAGGAAATGAGCCCTGTGGAAGAGCACAAGAGTGAGTGAGAATAGCAAGTGCAAAGGCCCTGAAACAGAGAGCAGGGCCAGCATGACTAGGGACCAGCAAGGAGGCCTGGGTGATTGGAGCAGAATGAGGGAAGGGGGAGTCAAAATCAGAAAGGAAAGAGGCTAGGGGGCAGGTGGGGAGGGACAGACAATGTAGGACGTTGCAGGCCTTGTTAAGATTTTAGATTTTATTCTAAGTGAGGATTTTGAGCTGGAGGGTGGCTTGAACTAGTTGTGTTTTAAAAGCACAGATGAGGCAGGACGCAGTCTACCCCGAAATGAAACCGGGGAAGGCTTCTTGGAAATCTGGGTTTATAGACAGTGTAGGAGTAAGGCCAGTAGTAGAGCAGAGTCAGAGGCAGCCTCGGGTGATTTGAAGGAGCAACAGCTCAAATTCCTTTGAATTCTGCTTCAGCCTTTTCCTAGCCGCTTGGCCTCAGGCATATGACAGCATCCCTGAGCATTCTCTGAGACGAGCTCAGTTTCCTCATCTTTGAAATGGGGATAGTAACAAAGCCTCAGTCCTGGGTGGATGAAGGACGGTCATTAACATCCATAAAGCTTGCGTACATAACAGGAGTGCCATAAATAGCAGCGATTTAGAATCTTTAAGGCATTCAGACCAGGAGACCTGTGGGCCCGAGCTGGGGGAGGAGGGGAAGCGGAAGATGATGAAGAATGGTAACAATAGTAACAGCTAGCTAACTCCTGCTGAATATTTACTTCCTCTAGGCACTGGGCAAGGCATTTTGCATATATTATCTCACTTAATCTTTACGATGAAAACAAGGACAACAACAGATTAACCCATTTTTCAGATGAAGAAACTGAGGCTCAAAGAGACTGTGAACTGTGCTCAAGGTCACACAGTAGGTAACTGACAGCCCCTGGAAACCATTCTCCACCTCTCCCTTCCTGTTCATCCCACTGGTGATAACCTACTGGGCTCTGGAGGGAAAGGTCCAAATGAGTCCCCCTCTCAGGGGTATTTACATTTTTAGTGGGGACTCTGAGGGCATTTTTTTTTTTTAATTGAAAACGTTTAAGTAAAATATAGAAAAGCTCAAAGGATAGTATAAGAAAACAACAGTGTAGAAATCGTTGAACCAAAACCAAGATGCTCTAATAGAGGAATTGCTGGGGGGTAGAGGGCAGGTAAGAGATCTCTTAGGGACTGAGCCCATCACCCAAGCCCCATGTTGTGCCTCTTTGCTCTGTTCTCCACCCCCCAGGCTGGTATCCTTCTTTCCTTTCCTCTCTGGAATCATGTTCCCTCTAACCACAGGGCCTTTGCACTGGCTGCTCCTTTTACTTGCAAAGCTCTTTCACTGGCCCTTTGCCTTATTGTTACTTACTCTTGGCTTCTTCAGGAGCTTCCTGGGCCCTAGGTGAGGTCAGTTTCTCTGACAGAATCTCCCTCAGTACCCTGTCCTTCCGTTTCATAGCCCAGATTTCAGCTCATTTTTTAAAAGTTAAGATATAATCCACATATAATAAAATTCACTGAAGTATACAAATGTACAAATTTTAGTATATTCCTAAGGTTGTACAACCATCACCACTAATTCCAGAACGTTTTCATCAACCCAAAAAGAAACATTGTATCAACAGCAGTCATTCCCCCTTCTCCCAGTCCTCCAGCCCCTGTCAACCACTAATCTACTTTTTGTGTCTATGATTTGTCTATTCTGGACATTTCGTACAAGTAGAATCATATAATATGTGGTCTTTTGTCTGGCTTCTTTCACTTAGCATCATATTTTCAAGTTTCATCCATGATGTAGCATGTATCGGTACCTCATTCCTTTCTATGACTAAATACTAATCCACCGTAAGGATAGCCCACTTTTGGTTATTCATCTGTTGATGGACATTTGGGTTGTTTCCACTTTTTGGCTATTGTGAACAAGTGTACAAGTTTTTTATATGGATATCATAGAGTCCATGCATCAGGCCTAGTAGGGGAAACAGACATTGCTAAAACAGTTATAATAACCAACGGATTACTTTGGGAAATAGTATGGCAGTTCCTCAAAAAGTTAAATGTAGACTTACCATATGATCCGGCAATTCTGCTTCTAGGTATATCCCCAAAAGAACTGAAAACATATGTTTACACAAAAACTAGTACATGGAGGTTCACAGCCGCATTATTCAACAATAGCAAAAAGGTGGAAATAACTCAGACGTCTAGCTGATGAATGAATAAACAAAATGTGGTATATCCATACAATGGAATATTGTCCTGCCAGACAAAGGAATGGAGGCTGATTCATGCTACAGCATGAATGAACCTTGAAAACACTACATACACACCATGAAGGCAGGGATGGCGTCCACCAGCTCACCTCTGTTACCCCCATGCAGGCATTGACTAGACAATCAAGAACTATCTGCGGGATGAATAAAAGGTCCTGGCCAGTAGTCTCCGCATCCCACCCATTAGATATCTGGACAGAATCCCAGGGCATGAAGGGGAACAAACAAACGGGCCAGCAAGTCTGAATCACACTAGCCCTGTGGCATCTCGGATTTCCGTCTCCACCACGTGTCACCTTGCGAGCCTGAGCATCCTGTAGTGCTCCATCAAGTCCTGGCACATTGGTCTGCCTGAACCTGACATGTCAGCAATAGCCTGGCCAGGGAGAGACGACCAGGTGGCACAGGATCACCTGCCACGCACCTCGGTCAAACGCCTCCCTCCTGTAGAGCACCCCTTCTCTGCTCAGGGGTGCAGGGGAAGAAACCACAGCTTCCCAGTGACCCACAGCCCCTTCTCAAGGGGTGCAGGGCTCAGAGACTGCCCTGCGCACAGCCTCTCACCCCCGTCACCACGGGGGCTCTGTGATTTGGTAAGACACGGCCCTGGGCCTGCATTTCAAAGGGTCCCCACTCCCCATAAAACTGGCCAATGGAGGGGTCACAGGCCACCCCAAAGCCAGGCCTGACCTTCCACAGAGGGGTCACCAGGAATTCTGTGTTTCATCAAATATTTCTCGGCCACGGAGTTTTGTTTGAAACCATTTTAATTAGCCGGAAACTAGGAGTCTAATAAATGGAAAACAGAGAACTTTCCAAGGCCACAGCTGGGAAGCACTCGCTTTTTAAAAAATTCTTCCTGGCTTCCCAGGCCAGCCAAGCACCCTAACACGAGGGCTCAATTGCCAGAAGAATCCACAAAGAAAACAAAGCTTATTTTTAGAGAAATATTTTAAACTCGGTTTCAGTGAGCTCAGAAGTTTTCTTGTCTGTCTAAAATCCTTAATATCTTTCCTTCTATTTCAGAGCTGCCTCTCACCCCAGAGGGCACAAGAACTCCTATCTGACAAGAGCTATTTCTGTACAGATGGAAATAAAAGGGCCTCTCCCCCTCCAACCAGAGAATTAATTGTTTCTAAATATGTCCCTGCAGTCAGCCCCGGAGGCCCATCCTTGGCAGGTGTGCCCAGCCAGAAGGTGGGTCTGGGGTCCCTGCAGGCCTGAGTCACCCTCCCACTCAGCCCTGTTCTACCCACTGCCCTGCAGGAAGCGATGACAGCCTGGCCACCATTTCCGGGTTTTGAAAGCAGTTTTTAACTTGAAAGAGGTCTGCTGAAAAGGGTTGCTTTTCCTCTGTAGGTGTTGTTAACACCTCCGTACCCACAGATACCCCCCAGATACATTCAGACCCAAACATACAGCAACACCCACAGATCCTTCCTCACCTCGCACAGACTCACACACCTACCTGCACAGCAACAGCTACACAGACATACCCACCCACAGCAATGGACACTCCAAACCCATACCCACGCTCATACACAGATCCATACCTACATCTACAAACACACACACACAGAGCAACAAACTCACACCCACACTCACACATCATCCACACACACACCTATACACACAGCAACAGATACACCCCAACCTACACCCATACTCACACATGGATTTCCACACATACCCAGATGCTCACACTCTACAGACATCCATACCCCACACACATATCAGTAGCCACACAGGTCCACACACCTCACACACCACACAGCCCCATACACCTGTACTCCCCTACAGAACACCACACATAGACACAGACCCCTGAGCACCTGCATACACAGCAATACTCAGGAACATGTGCACATGCACCTAGACAGACAAGGACAGAGATACACACGCGTATACACGCTCCGTATGGACACACCCCACAGACCTCCCTCCACACACACAGACACACCCTTAGACACACGCACACACACAAGATTTCCAGGCCTAGCAAAAACTGTCAGGGGAGGTGGGGAGCACCCAGCTAGGCAGGGGTGGGTCCTGGAGGTGCTGTGGCTTCCTGCTGCCAGGCGCCCCCACCCTGCCTCCTTCCCACAGGGCTCCTCTGGGGGAGGCCTGGCCAGCCACCAGGCGCTGACTCCTCCCTGGACCCTCCCTCTCTTCCTCCCTCCCTCCTTGGCCTTGCCAGTAACACAGAACTGGAACTGCCCTGCATGGCTACAGGTTTGCACATCCCCTGGAGTGTGAACAAGAAAATATAAACACGCTTAAATGAGGGAGCAACAATGGAGAGTGGCTGCAGACCCCTGATGGAATGTTAGCCTGGCCATGGCTCAGCCTCGAGGGGCCTCATCAACTCACAAGGCCAAGGAAGGCCCCGAGACTCAGTTTCTGCTTTCAAGAAGATGTGGCCAGAGTCACATCTGCCTTCACGCTCATCACCATGAGCAAAACTGAAGGAGAGCCAGTGCGTGAGGACGACTCCCTTCCAGGTTCAAATGCTCTCCAGTGGGTTTCCTCCCTGCACACATCCAGCCTGGGGGCTTTCTGAGACCCCCCAGGCAGATTTTAACACTGAGCATCCTCGTGCTGGGCCAGACCTGCAGCCAGGAGCTATGCCTGTTTGTCCTTCCTGCATTGGGTCCTCCCAGGCCTGGCTCCTGCATCCGGGTCTCTGAGCCGCTTCAGGGCTCACAATCCTCCATCTATTCCCACGGACGGGTGCAAAACTTCAGCCTTCCCAATAGTTTTTTTGTGTGTGTGTCTTTCCTTTCATACACTCAGCAGTAGGTTCAGACGGAGTGAGGGGTGGGAAATAAGTACATGCACGCATCCCTTCTCTGAAATCACTTAGAAGGTGGCACACACTAATTGGGCTGCTTAAAAAACATCTTAGTTTTCAAACAGCCAGCAGAAATGCCACTATTAAGACATTCTACACGCCATCACATTCTGGGCTGATTTTCACAACTGGCTGCAGAAGAATTTTATTTTGAGTGTAACATAGTCCTGGAGCCAGAATCAGTTTTAGTTCCGCTCCCCTGCCCGTGATAGGAATCCTGGCTTGTCCTTACTTGCAATTTTTACTTCTAGTTCCCTTAATTTACAAGAAAACTTTCCTAAGGGTGATCAAGCAATAGCAGGGAATTTTGTTTGCTGTTAATTCCAGCCACTGCAGAAAGACAATGACCTACATACCCTCATTGATCTGCAGCAAGAGGAAATTTCTGAATGATTCCCCCTAGCTTTCCACGCTCCACTGGGTCTAAAATGCAAAACATCAGATCCTAACAGTTGGGCATTCAAACAAACCAATTTTTAAAAATCAATGTGGCTTACCCTGAAAAGAAGTCGAACAATCCAGCTGATCAAAAGTACTTGTTTAGAAAAATAAGTTTTGGAATGAAGTGGAAACAAGGCCTTTGAAATGCAGCTTGGCCTAAATAGCACCACATTTTAGACTTTTCCTTCCCATTGCACATTCACGTGGTGAAGAGGCCAGGGCGCCTGCAGGGTCTTCGCTGGCCAAGCCCTTCTTGGCCTCAGGCTTCCCCTCCCCCACTGCTGAGGCCCTCAGCTAGGGGCCGGGCATCTGAGAGAACTTTGAAACTGTTCCCCATCCCCTTCGGCAGCATGCGCCAAGCACCAAAACGCTCCAGTTAACACCAGCGCAATCATCGTTAACGTGAAACAGCTGCCCGAGGCCTGGCGGGCTCCGCAGACAGCCCCGCCCCGCCTGGCTCAGTGTGAGACACAGGAGACCCCAGCTAAGGCCCGGCAGAGAGGGGATGCAAGTACTGGTTGATAGAGCCCAGCTGTTCTAGGTAAGAAAAACTATTGCTAAATCTCTTAGCTACTTTGGAGAAAGCGTCTGAACTGGGGTGGGGGGTGGGAAAAGGAGCAGGATGGAGAAGAAAAAACAGGAATTGATTTATGAACTTGATTTTTAAGTTTTCAAAGTAATTGTAGGAAAAAAGCCTTACTAACGTTTTGTTCAGTTGTGTGAGAATCAGCAGACAAATTGGTGGGTTTTTCCCTTTCTTTTTCTAGAGACCTGGGTTGAATTTGCTTTCTGGCCACTTACAGTCCACCTAAGGCACAGACACTAATCCTTTTGCATAAATAACGTGTGCTCACTCCCAGAGGAAGCTGTCCACATAAACAAACATTACCCAGATATAAGTTTAACCTGTGTAATCTTCCTTCCCTTTCCCTCCTCTCCAGACAAGGACACAACCAGGCTTTCCAAAGTCCAGGCAGAACCCTGGTTCTTGGGCTCAGGAAAGGCTGGGCCTGACACCTCCCCACCCTGTCTCAGTTCAGCACTCAAAGGGCCTGCAGGGCTGGCAACACTCTCCTCCCTTCCCCACCCAAGCAGTTGTTTCCTGGGTGTCCCAGAGAAAAAAAACCGGACCTTCAGCTGCCACTGCAGACACGTGACCCACATGGTGACTCACAGGCGAGCCACACCCCTTCAGGCCTCCCAGCCAGGCCCTGCCACCAGCCAGTCAGCCAACACTGGGATGCATCTTATTACCAAGGGGAACAGCTCACTAATGCCCTTGACAGTCCAAATAATTTCTTTTAGCGAAAAGAACTTGCTATAAAATGCATAGAGGCAGGCTTTTCTCAACTCTGGCTCTGCCAGTTCTCTCAATCCCAGCCCCCAATCCCTCCGAGACCGGAGGATGCCTGACAAAGTGGGAGGAAGTTAGAAAGCTCAATATTCCTGTTGGAAAAAAGAAAGCTTACACATGAATGCTTTTTTTTTCCCAAAAATTTTATTGGGGGAAAACTACAAAACATTTACAGTACAATGTTTACAGTCACAATTTGTAGTGAACTGATTCCCCAAAATATATTACAACTCAAGTTGACTTATCTTGTTACATTCAAAAACCTACTTCTGTCAAAGTAGTCCAGAGTACATACATACATAGTGCTCCAACTGTACCTGTACAAACTAAAGCTACTGCTCATTCATCGGCTGTCCAGGAAAGCATCCTATCCTGCCTTTCTACACGGAAAAAAAAATAGTACAAGTTTTGGAATTTTCTGTAATTAAACAAGGCATATTCATGTACTACATACCATTTCAGCACTAAGAGGTGGACTCTTCACTTTATAGCTATATAAAAAAAAGTGGTAAAAATCTTTTCCTTTTGTGCAGTTGAACCCATCCTACATTCAAATTCTCTCAAGCACTAATAGACAAAATACTTATTTGGTTGAGGAAGATTTAAGGCAAGTTCTGGCCCTTCCAAAGGCACTGAGACTACCCCCCATTATTGCTACATGTCTTTATACGCGGAATATGTCACAGTAGAACTGGTGGAATAAGCAAACAAAACAATTTTTGCTAATTTATAAAGTTGGAATGAGAAAAGCATGCCACAATTAAGCCTGATTGCAAAGTATGTGGTCACTTTTTTTCTTTAAAGTTGGATGGGCTACAACCATTATACATTCTAAAAAAACTCATAAGATATTCCTCAAACTACTTCCACAGCATCAAGATAGATTTCTGTAAAGAAATCATGCAATCTTTCAAAATTTACGTAAACAAGGAAAGAAATTAATGAAATAAATATTACATACAATCTCTTAAATTAAGATTTTTTTACTCATTTACAATAAAATAACCAAGTGAAGTTACAAAAGGCATATATTACTGTGAAAAGAACATACACTCCACATTTTGCCGATTAATAATGGCAATCATAATTTAACATAATAAAAGAATATATATCTATTGCTTTTCATCATACTTGATAAATACAGTATGAACAAAATTTTCAATGTATACTTTTCACAAGATAATAAATAAGTTAAATAGTTTTTTCATATTGAGTTGTGGTGCAGTGGTGCGAATCAACTCAAAACAGCTAAAAATTCAGCAGTTATTCCCAACAATTACAAACTAAGCTCTGCCCAAGGCTTCCAGAAAGAGCAGACAAAATGGTTCTAAATTAAACACCCACTGAGTGGTGGCAATGAAACCAGTAACCAGTATGAAACTTTGGAATGCAAGGGTTTTTTTTTTTTTCCAGACATATAACTGTTTCAAAAAAAAAAAACCTATGGATCGGAGAACTACTATTAAGGCATATTCTTGGCAGAATATTGGATTCTAAAAGCTTATAGGTTTAGCAAGGTGATGGCTGGCTGCTTTGTTTACACTGGTCTGAGACAAACGACAATTTGCAACTTCTCTCAAGATGAGCGTTCCCACATCTGGACTGTTAACTAATGCTTTTCAAGTGAAGATATGGAATGGTGGTTGGTAGCTGCTGGTGCTGGGTTGACTTTTCCTAAAGTCCCAAACTCGTCGGAGACCTAAAAAAGTTTAAGTGTTTGGTTTTTTTTTGTTCTATTCGCATCACAACTGCCCTGTTGTGAATATTTTGTTCATCGATACAAAGAGTTCGTTTACTTTTTTTTGCTCAACAAGAAAACTTCGTAATAATAATAGAAATAATAATAAAAAAAACAAAACAAGAGGAAACCGAAAGGGGAGAGGGGTGGGGGGCCCCGCCCGGCACACAAGTTCGAGTCCAAGGGCTCGGTCCGGCCTGCAGTCTGCTTGTGGCCTATATGTCACCCCCAACTCCCGTGCCCCCTGTCCCTGGCAGGGGCGAGACGGCGGGGGGCCCCTCCAACACCCCCAGAACGGCCTTCCCTTCCTCCTCACTGGCGCCCTCTTGCCTCAGTCGTCGGAGATGGAGAGCCGGCTGAAGATGGGCAGGCGGCGGCCGGGGTCGAGGCTGGGGGACTCGGAGCCGCTGAGACTGCCCGAGCTCAAGGAGCCGCTCAAGTAGCTGTCGCGGTCCGACAGCGAGTCCGGGGGGCTGGGCGGCGCGTCGAACACGGGCGACTCGGACAGGCGGCGCGGCAGCTGGAAACTGAAGGGCGGCGAGGGCGGCGCGGCGGCGCTGGGCGGGAGGGGCGCGCTGGGCGGCGCCGGGGGCTGCGCGGGGGGCGCCAGGCCCGGCTGCGGCGGCGGCGGCTGCTGCTGCTGCTGCTGGCTGCGGTAGTAGGCGGCGGCGGCCACGGCGGCGAAGTTGTGGGTCTGGATGGCAAGCGGCGTGATGAGGCTGCTCAGCTCGGGGCCGAAGGCGAAGGCGTTGTTCGCGCACGAGGCGGATGAGCAGGCGGCGCACGGCGCGCCCGGCGCCAGCAGGTCCTCGGCGCCCCCGGGGCCGTAGAGCAGCGCGGCCGCCGCCGCCGCCGCCGCGGAGGCACAGCACGTCGGGGCGCCCGAGGGCGTGGAGGCCGCCGAGGCCGACGAGCAGGACGACGCGGACGAGGAGCAGGACGAGGCCGAGGAGCAGGAGGGGGGCGGCGGCGTGCGCGACGTGGGGCTGTCGAGCAGCAGCGGCGACTCGAGGCCCCCCGGGGGCTGGTGGTGGCCCGAGGGGAAGCCCGAGAAGCTGAGGCTGTGGTGCAGCTTGGGCCGGGGCTCCCGCGGGAAGCCCAGGTGCAGCGCGTCGCGCGCGCTAAAGCTGCGCAGGTCCCCAGAGGCGGCCCCCGACGGCGCGGGCCGTCGCTCCTCGGCGTTGTGGATGAAGTGGCAGCGCGGCCCGTAGGGGCAGAAGCCGATGGTGTGGAAGGTGCGGCACAGCTCCGTCTTGTACTTCGGGTGCCGCGTGAGGCTGCGCAGCTCGTGGAAGCCGTGCGCGAACTGGCACTTCTCGCCGTACTTGCACGTGCCGCTCTCCTCGAAGGGCCGGCACAGCTCAGTTTTGTAGCGCGTCGAGTTGATCTGGGAGCCGCCGCCCCCCTTCTGCTGCTGCTGCAGGTGCAGGAGGTGCTGGCTGCGCTCTCCGTTCTCGCTGAACGAGCGGTCCCGGAACTTGTTCTCCTTGTTCAGCAGGGCCGTGCCGCCGCCCCCCGACGGCTCCTTGAGGGTGCCGTAGGAGGCCGGGCCGCCGGCCGCCCCGCTGCCGCAGCTGCTGCCGTTAGCCGCGCCCGGGAACTTGGGTGAGCAGCTGCCGGGGCTAGGCGCGGGGTGAGCGAGCGCGTGCAGGTTGCTGGCCGAGTGCCGTCGGAGGAAGCCCGGCGTGAAGCCCGAGCTGGGGGCGGCGGCCACGGGCGTCCCCACCGCCTTCTTGTCCAGCATGTTCAGATTGAGGTTGGCCAGGGATTTCTCCGTCTGCCAAAAGAAGGGGAGCGGGGAAGGAATGAAATACGGAAAGGGAGGGAAGAATTGGGGCGAACTGCAGGGCAACTTCAGCCTTCTGATTCTTTTTCTTTTTTGCAGATTTCGACTCGGCCGTTACCCTCCACTCAAACGCGCGCAAAAGAATTAACTTCGCGTTGGGAGGAGCCGGCCTCCCACCCCAGGCCGCGCTCGGTTTCGACATGTGATCCTCAGCCCGTGGGCCGCCGGCCTGGGCGGCGCAAACCCGTCCGGGAAGCCCTGGGTAGCGTGGCCGCGGTCGGCTCCGGAGAAACCAAACAACTAGAACCGCTCCCTCCTGCCCTTCCTCCCTCCCTGCTCCTTCTCCCCGCCCACAAGGCGCGAGCACACACTCCTGCAAACTTCGGGATTTTCCCGGGCCCAAAAGTCAAAGTGGGGAGGGAGAGGGCCCCCAAAAACTGAGGACAGGAGGTAAAGTCTGAAAACTCTAAGGGCTTCCTGCTTGCCCGTCTCCCTTCCTCCCTGCTCCCCCGCGTACCTTGCACAAGAAGTCGATATCGTAGAAGGCCGACAGAAGTGTGGTCGACATGTTTCTGGATCCTGTAATGGTCGGAGCTGCAGGAAGGGAGGTCCGGAGGAGCCCTCGGGGCGGCGCGGCCGGGCTCGAGCCACGACGAATAACGGGCGAGGGGCGGGGAAGGGACCGAAAGTTTGCTGGGGGGCGAGAACAGAGGGAGAGGGAAGCAGCGTGGACTGGTTTGAGGGTGCCCGGGAGTGCGAAGTGGGGGGGAAAGGAGAGAGAAGCAAAGACTGCTCCTCCGCGCCCCGGGGTACCCGGCCCGCCCCCCCGCGCGGAGCCGACGGCAGCTCGCGGACTGCTGGAACTCGGCGACCCGCGAGCGCGCGCTCTATATAGAGCCCCAGAGCGCGGCAGCCGCTGGGCGGGCGTGCCGGGGGAGGGGACAGTACGCTGACCCCGTCGGGGTCTCCAGGCAACGCCGCCCGCCGGCTCGCGGACGTCAGGCGCCTTCCTGGCCTCCCATTGGTCGCCGCCAATTTTTTTCCTCTGGGGGGGGGGTAGAGAGGCCTCGGGGCGGGGCAGGCTGCCGCGGCGCCGGGGGTGGCGTGGAGAGCTCGGCCCAGATGGGTGCAGCTGGGTGGCGGCGGGTAGATACGGCTCCTCTCCTCTGGGACTGTGCTCTTGGAAATCCCCAGCACATTTAACGTGGCCGGGGTTCTGCAGCCCTGGACGTGTCTTTTTCCGCCCCGTCCTGCTAGGCGAAATTGCGGAGCTTTTATCTCCCACCCTGGGTTTTACACTGGGCGCGGGAATTGCAAAATGCAGGAATATTGCAACCGTCCGCGCGGCCCAGCTGGCTTGCAGAGGGTGTCCTGGCCAGGGGGCGGGGGCTCTGGGCCTGAGTGGGTGGCAGCTCCATCCCGATTGCACGTGGAGACGCGGTGGGGGTGGGGGCGGGAGCAGCCACGCGGACGGCTGCCGCGGCATTCTCGCCCGGAGGAGCTTGGGCCGGTTTCTCCGCCCCCCTCCCCGCCCAGGCTGCAGTAAACAGGGCTTGAGCACCGGGGCCTGCCGGGCAGCGCTGAGTGTCTGAGGACAAGGCGCTGGCTTTGCTAATCACATCACAAGACCTTGAGCCTGGGCCAAAGGCGCGGAGAGGCGCGGGGCGTCCCGGGCGGGGGAGCCGGCTAGGAGGACGGGAGGAAAGGCCGGGAGAGCCGCGCAGGCCTGGAGACGACTTCCCGCCACCCCATCCGTCTGCTGGTCCTCCCGGCCCTCCCCAGCCCTCCCGGGGGTTGAGGTGCAGCTGGCAGCCGAGTTCCCCGCCCGCCGCAGCCTTCGCCGGGTGCGCCTCCCAGCCCCTTCCCTCCTCGGCCGTAGAGGGCGCCGCGTCCCGCCCTGGCTCGCTGTGGGCTCTGGGCTCTGGCTGAGGCCGACCGGCGGCCAGGCACGGCTGGGCACCGAGGACGCGGATGGTGGGCTCGCTCCCGTTTCCTCCTTTCACCAGTCCCACACCCTAAAAGCCTGCGCAGGGGAATGCTCTTTGCCAACGGGCGTCCTTCGGGTATGGGGCAGACACCCCCCCTAGCGCCCAGTGAGGCTGAAGCCACTGACAGCCTGGTTCGGGCAGATCTGGAGTCCTGTGCAGGACCCTTCTCACTCCGCGTCTATATGGATGCCACCGAAAAGTTGGACATGGGCTCATGTTGGAAGGTCCAGTACCTGCCAGGAAAGGAAGCTACGTGGCCTACACCCCCTTCCCAAATTGATCTTATTTCTTGCTGTGTTTCCTTGTGCTCATTTCTATTCGGTACTCCTTCCCTGTTAATCTGGAAGGGGATGGGCCAGGCCTGTCACTCAGGGAACCGACTCTTCAGAGTTCACCTTGCAGGCAATTCCTACTGCTGTTCTCCCCACACACCGGCCCAGGGAGGTAGACCCAGGGAGGCAGAGCCAGGGTAGGGCTGCAACGACTTTAGGATCGGAAACAGAGGGCTGGAGTTCAGGCCCTGCCCCTTACAGGCCATGTGATCTTAGGCAAATCACATAATCTCCTTGGTACTTGGGTTTCCTTGTAAGACTAAGATAATTCCTGCGTTACTCATCTCACCTTTGTCAAGGCGCAAATGAGTTAATGAGTTATCTGTTAAGGTGTTTAAAAGAGAAACAAGTATAATCCATCTTATTTATTAAAACAAATTGACAAAGCACAGAAACAGAGAAAGCCAGGCCTCTGGACTATGGCCAGATGGGTGGAAATACACAGAATCATGAATGCAGAGCTGAGGGGGCACCAAATCTTGAACCCTAGAGTTTGGAGCCAAGGGTAGTGACCTCCGCAGAGGTGACTGCTTCACTCTTACGACCCAGCCTACACCGGGCCCTACACACAGGGCAGGGCGACTGTGGCTGACGCTCGTAGCTTAGAGTACCCAAGAACTGTTCTGTTTGTTCTTTGCTGAAACAACCCCAAACACGATAGTTGGAGGGTGGCCCTGACAGTAGAGTAGTCTAAGTTTCCCCAGGGAATGCATCAGGAAAGTGTGAAACAGCCATTTTCCCTAGCCACTGCTGCTTGAGGTCTGTAACAAGATTTCAGATACAAAATCAGTGGGAGCAGCTCTCCCTCCTGCCCTCCCAGGCCGGCCACAGCCAGCCAGGATCAAAATCTGGGGTAATTCTTAGTTGACAGCTATGAGGACACCCACTTTGCGGGCTGGGTAGAAGGCTTCTGGAGATAACATGGAAATAGGTTATGGTATAGGCTTTGGTACAGGGTACCTGCTGGTGTGAAATATTTCTATTATATCACTGCTTTTATTTCATTTTAAATGGAGAAAAAAGGAACGCTGGCTTTTTCCAATGAGCTGGGCTTTGCTGGGGCCAGTTTCATAATTATTCTACCATGGTTATCACTACATTATACCGATAATTCCAACTTCTCACCAGCTAGGTCTTTTCAGAACAAAAAGAAATGTTAGGTTGGCAACTTTCCATTCAAGTGTGGGCTACACAGATGCCCAACAAGGTAATTAATTCGGGATCACAAAAAACACATTTTGAGCTGAATGGTGCAAAACAACCCACGGAATTTCCTGTTCTCTTTATAGGACAAAACTTTGAACAGTAAGTTAACTTTCTTCCAGCCTCTTCCTACAGAACCCTTTCTCTGTACTCCCAGTATGGCTGTGTTTTTAGCGTTAGGTGGTTTTCTTTCAAAGAGAGACAAATTATATTTGAAGCATTAGCCTTTCTGCAGTAGGAAATGATCATATCAAACTCTCTTTCCTCTAAACTGCCCCTTCAGACATTCAAACATCAGTACAATAATTCTAAGTGACTGTGCATCCAAGAAGTATTTAAAAATATTTACAGACCCTAAAAGCTGGACCAAGTTTACATATTATTACTGAAATGTCTTTTTCAGATAACTAGGATGAAAAATGAATGTGGAAGAGGCTATCACCCATCCTAGGTATGAATTTCAAGATAACTGTCTGCGGGTAACACTTACTCTGAAATTATAAATTAAAAATGGCAAGCCAATGAAAAACAGGACCAGCAGCAAAATGTATGCAAGAGCGACACCTGCTGGGTGTCTGAGGAAGATGGGCTGGGCTGGACTTGGAGAAAATTCTTGCGTCTAGCTTCAATCGCTAAAATGCGTCAATGTGTTTTCTGGCATCTTAAATGATAATCTTCTTGTTATTGCCACCAAGAAAATGATAGTAAACAGCATAGGCATCAAATAAATCATTTATTCTGGCTCTCCTTTCCCCAGGTTCATTCTAACAGCCAAGAGTCTGTGCTTTCACTGGGTGGCAAAATCAGCTTTCCCAGCATTAACACAAACACTTTTTTGGGGTAGGAACTCTCAATGGCTCTTTTAGTAATTACGATGATATGTGGGTCACTGTAGGACTTTCACATGCAGATAGTAAAAACAAATCTATTTGTATGAACTTGATCCGTCATTTTCCCAGGACCCAGCATTTGGAATATATTTTTGCCTTAGCTAAAAAGGAATAAAAGTTGGAAGTCTAACCAAATGGGCTGTTTGCCAACTAATCCAGCTCCAACATCCAGCCAAAAAAGGGGGGTGGAACCATGTATGAAAACCCAATTCTGTGTAGTCAATTCATAGAAAATGCAGGCTGGCTATGGCTGGACGTTAGAGGTCCTGGGGGACAGAAAAGGCTAATTCCAGCCTGCAGGTGGCCTGCACCTGGGAACAGAGTAAATATTCAACGTGTGGCCTCACTTCCTACAGTAGCTGCAGTAAACCAGGTTGCCTTGAATGAGTGAACTGAAGAAAAATTCCTCTGCAGGAAGGGACAGAAGACTAGACTCACAGAAGTGGGGGAGGCATGAAGGGGAAAAAATATTTGAATTTATGTTTGACACGTTTCCTGCATATTTAGGGGGGAATAATCCACCCCCATCCCACAAGTCTTCTTTCTTCAATAAGCTGTTTCTGTTCTTGGAAGAGTCAACTGATTCGCTTCTGCAGGAGAGTCCGAAGCACGGAGAATGAGGGTGTCATCCCCTTCCCTTCCTTCCAGAAAGGCCAGCAGCCTCAGGCCAGCCAAAGTCCTCTCCTCCTGAATGCGCAGTCTTGTGAACTCCACTGTCTTCAAGAACTCGGCAGTTGGTGGCAGCTCTCTGAAGAGCTGGGAAAGGAGGTGGCACCGCTCTGATGCTGTCCTTTGAAGATGACGGAGCGTCTCAGGGCTAAGGGGACACCAGCTGGACTTGGAGAGGAGAAGAAAGAGGTGCTTGTAGAGGTATCTCACGAAGATCAGGGTCTCAGCCCAAAAGTTGACTTCTGCTTTTTCAAACAGGTAGTCGTCTTCCACCTAAATCAAATGAAAAAGCCAAAAGTCCACCTTACAGGGGATGTTGACAAGCCCCAGTCCAGACCAGAGTCCTGCCAGATGCAGAAGAGGTGTGTCCCCTCCCCCACGGGAAAGGGAGCCCACTCTAGCCTGTCAACACCCATGGATACACACCACTTGCAGCCCTGAAGGTCACCTTGTATTGTCACTCATTGTACTTCTCCACAGGAATTTTTTTCCCCAGACTTAACATGACCTTTGATAAAGATGTGTTTGTGGTTCAAAGCCAAGATATTTTGGGGGCCTGGTGCTGAAAAGGGGACCTCAACATGGGAGTGGGCCCCAGACCTAAAGGTACATCTAGAAATCAGAAAGGAGGGAGGAAGGGAAATCTCAGCAGCAGAACAAAGAACAAAGAATTACTAAACACGAGACACTAGTCTCTGTGTATGAAACCAAATTTCTATAATGCTGGGATTTTCAAGGTCATTTTGTCACAGACACTTTATCTTGTCTCCAAATTTCCCCATAAACAGGCTGCTTTTTGAATTCTTGGCCTCCTGCTCATGCCAAGAAGGCCAGCTAGTCAGACACTGGTGGATGTGTGAATTTCAGTTCTCAAGATGCTTTTGCTATTTGTCTCGGTCCTCAGTTTCCCTATCTGTTGACTGCTCCTCCACCTGGAGGGGGCTAACAGTTTTCTTCAAGTAACAAATGCCCTGGAAGGACCCTGATTCGCTGGAAATGTTTCACCTTTGGACCTAACCATGGGGGGGCCCCTGGCTACTCCAATGTTGACTAATAAGCATTCACCATAACTAAACTCTCAACTTCCATGGGGCCTCTTCCAAAGTCCTCTCCCCGCACCGACCTGAAGGCTTACTACTGGAATCCCAAAAGCCGGCATGAGAGCTGCTCCCGCGCCCCAGCAGCACCCGCAGGCTGCCGTGGTCATCTGGAGACTTTCCCAACCTGTTACTGCTGTGTCTGAGCATTCAGGAGCACACTTTCCGCAGGCACAGTAAGCCCAAGTAAGCCTATAAGGGGTGCATGCAGTGGGTGTAGGACACTCTGGCCGGCCTCCCCTGCCCTGAGACCCCAGGATTACCTGATGTGCGCTCTCCGCACAGACCACGAGGTCATCACCCTCTCCCAACAGCCATCCCAGAAGGACTGGGAGTCCAGTGGCCAGCTGGTCCCACTGCTGGAGCAGGTCACACAGCACAGCCAGGGCTAGGTCCAGGGTGATGGAGGCATCCAATTGGCAGAAGGCAAATTCTGCCAAAATAAGAGACAGGCAAGCAATGAATGTGCTGCTTGAGGACAACCCAGGGAGGCTCTGCAGGCCTCAGGAACACAAAGGACCTCAGGTGAAATCAATGCCACCAGCCTGCCAGGGACGCTGGTGGGATGGGCTCACTAAAGGTTATTAATCAACTCGTGAGTACTGCTGTCTACACAGCTAGAATGAGTCAGGGGCCTGAACCCCATCATTTCGATGCCCCTTATCACAGTGTGGACAGAAGCAGCCCGACCTGCTGGACTAGTCATTTATCTCCCCTCAGCCTCTCTAGTATAACGGGAAGGATATCAGGAAAGCTTCCCACCCAGCGTGTCCTCTGCAGGCCTGCCACAACGTCCAAGTTCCACTGGTTTGCTCCTTCCTCCGAAAGCCAATCCCGCTGGGCACATAACACATTCAATCTCTAACATCTTAGTGTGGGGCATCACCAACTTTTTCTTAAAGGGCCAGAGAGTAAATATTTTAGACTTTGGGGGTCTTAAGGTCTCTGTCACAACTACTCAACTCTGCTGAAAGCAGTTATAGACAATATGTAAACAAATGATTGTGGTTGTATTCCAATAAAACTTTATTTATGCTCCAATAAAATTTGAATTTCATCTGATTTTCACACGTCACAAAATATTCTTTTGACTTTTTTCCAACCATTAAAAAATGTAAAAAACCATTTGTAGTTCACAGGCCTGGCAACAACAGGTGGTGGGCTGGAATTAGCTCATATTTTGCTGCCCTCTGTCTTAGAGCGAAGTCATTTTTCAGACACTCGTCTTCCTAGCTGGCTCGGGGAAGGATGCTGAAAGAGTAGAATGGGGTGCAGAAAGAGGAAGTGGGTGCCTTTTGGAAACCATCGCTTACTTCACCATTTTGCCTTAGACAGTCCTAAATATGGGTTTGAGGGAGGCTCAGGGTGTTGACACTTCCGCTAACAACCCTGTCCCTCCCATCCCCAACCTGGAGGAGATCTGAAACATGGGACTGAAATCCCACCACACAGACAATGAACCTCTGTAGATCCATCCAGGCACCAATGCTTGTCTTTCAATGACCCACTTCTATTGAGAACTCGTCTTTCCCAAATCCATATCTTCAACTCCAGCCCTCAGACCTGTCCCTGACCATTTGCTCCCAAAGAGACTTGCTCAGCATACAGGGAGAAGGCTCAGAGTCTGGAACGGAAGGTTGAGTTCCCCAGGGTGCTGAACCAGGCTTAGACGGATGGCCCCCCCGCCTGAGGGCCTATTATGTTCCAGGCCCTAACCAAGTACTTTCTCTCCAGTCTTCAACATTCTATGGGTTGGGTATTACCATCCCTTCTTCACAGATGAGGAATCCAGGGCTCAGACAGATTAACCCACTTGCATACAGTCACAGGGCTTTAAGTGGCTATAAAGACACTGGAATCAGCAACAAGTTTCATGGTGCGTGCAGAGTACAGATTTGAAGAATCAGCACCAACATCCAGAGAATGTCTTTTCAGCGAGACAAGGAGGGTTGATGACCCTCCAGCAGGGCCAGAACTACCTAGAGCCCATGGAGCAGAGCCTAGACTCATGGAAGCAGCCAAAGGACCAATATTACCATCCTCAGAGCCCCAAATCAATCCCCCAGGACACCTGCTCCTTAGTGCCCCTGCTCCCCATGCCTGGGACCAGGATTTAAACTGGGAAACAGAAAAAAGTGGGGAGGGGAGGGGAGGTGGCAAAGGTGCATTCTGGCTGTAGGTCTGAGCCATGTGTTGGTTGAGCCTTTACCTACAATACAATCTCTATTTTTATCTCTACCTGACTTCTCTGTGTCGTTCTCAGCTGGTTTAGAATCTGTATGGGGAGGAGACACTATTAATTGGCATCTTTCAAACCTCAAAGAATTAAGAATACACAGGAAGGCCAACATAGGATTAAACACATAGCAGATGCTCAAAACATTCCAGTTTATGGCTCTGGAGATCATGAAATCTTCTTTACCCACCTTAATTTAGTTTGAAGACTAACATACGGACTGCCACAAAGAAAGCAGTCTATAAATGGTTCACTAGTATTATTGCTGATAATAGTGAACACTCTCCTTCCACCGAACCCTTAACGCTCCCACCACCATGAGGGAGTTATCTATGTTTAATAAATGAGGAAGCTGTGCCCACAGAGGCTGGGTGACAGGTCCAAGTTCACACGGTCAGCAGTGGAGGCACGGAGCGAAGTCTGTCTCAGTGCACAGGCTGCCCCCTGCCCTGCAGGCAGGCAGTGGAGAAACACTCCTTGCACCCCACAGAGATGAAGTCAGACTTGGTTTTATCACGTTTATTCATTAAAAAAAGCTCCCAGCTGGGCGCCATATTTTGAAAAAAGGTCAAAGCTGTAAGTCCTGTATTATGGCACCAACAGGAGCTCAGCTTATCTTGAAACCTTTCAGAAAAATCTGCCCTCTGATTCACCCCTGCTTTCCCCACCCTTCCTTTTTTTCTCTCCTTAAGGCAAGAACTGAAAGTCTCACGAGGAAGAAAAATGTTTCATCCCCCCCAGTCACTGCCAGCAGCTCAAGTGGCACCCCTGTTGGGTCTACAAAGAACACATGGAGGTGACCAGAGATGCCACCAGGAAGGCTGGACTGCTGCACCTGCCCCACCTGACAGGACAGATGTCCCTCATCCTGCACCATTTTGCCATGACTCATGCTTCGGAAGTGGCAGGAGAGTGCTGGGAGTGACAGAGGCACCAGAGGAGAGCTGGCGTGTTGGCTGGAAGTGGATCTAGACAGAATCATAACCACGTAAATCCCGACCCTGCCAGATGAGGAGGGAAAGGGAAGGAAAGCTGGGATGGGGGTCGGGGGAGGATTGGTTGGATTTAGATTTCCTGATTGAGGGGCCAGCTGCACCCCACCAAGTTCCCTCTTTTACGACCTTGCCCTGGTCTAAGACAGCTTAGTCAGAACAGCCCAGACCTCCACTGGCCAGACAGCTTTTGAAGGGGAGGCTGAAGAGCAGGGAGAGGAGTTTTTCACCTACCCATGAGGCCAGCCAGGCTCTCACAGGCTCACCAGTCCATCAAGCAAATAGGAAAGGAAGTGACCAAGCGACAAGTGTGTCTGAAGAATCTGTTGTGTGTCCAGAACAGCCAAAACAATCTGGAAAAACACAACAAAACTGGAGGACTCACACTTCCTGATTTCCAAACTTACACAAAGCTACAGGAATCAAGACAGTATGTTATTGGCACAAGGGAAGACATATAGATCAACGGCATAGGACTGAATGTCCAGAAATGAACCCTCACATGTACAGTCAAGTGACTATTGACAAGGGTGCCAAAACAATTAGCTAGGGGAAAAGAACTCTCTTTTCAACCAATGGAGCTGGGACAACTGGATATCCACACAAAAAAGAATGAAGTGGGACCCCTACCTCACAACATATAAAAAAATTAACTCAATATGTATCAAAGACTGAAATTTAAGAGCTAAAACTATAAATTTCATAGAAGAAATTATCGTAGTAAAACTTTGTGACCTTGGGTTAGGCAATGGTTTGTTAAATATGAGATCAAAAGCACAAGCAACAAAAGAAAAGTTAGAAGTCATCAAAACTGAAAGCTTTTGTGTTTCAAAGGACATCATTAAGAAAGTGAAAAGACAACTCACAGAATTGGAGAAGATATTTGCAAATTCTGTATCTGACAAGGGACGTGTATCTAGAATACATAAAGAACTCTTAAAACCCAATAATAAAAAGACAAATAGCCCAACTAAAACATGTGCAAAGGATCTGAATAGACATTTCTCCAGAGAAGATATATAAATAACCAATACACACATGAAAAGATGCTTAGCTTCAATAACCATCATGAAAATTCAAATCAAAACCATAATGAGATACCACTTTACACCCACTGGGATAACTATAATAAAAAAGACAGACAGTAAGTTTTGGGGAAGATGTGAAGACACTGGAACTCTCATGCATTGTTGGTAGGAACATAAAATGGTGCAGCCACTTTGGAAAACAGTTTCTCCCACTCTTAGGCATATACCTAAGGGAAATAAAAAACACATGTCTACACAAAAAACTTTTACATGAATGTTCATAGCGGCATGTTCATAATAGCCAATAATTAGAAATGACCAAAATGTCCACCAACCAATGAGTGGATAAATAAAGTGTGGTATATCCCTACAACGGAATATTATTCAGCCATAAAAAGGAATGAAGTACTGATACATGCTACAACACAGATGAACCTTGAAAACATTATGCTAAGTGAAAGAAGTAAGACAGAAAAAACCACATATTGTATAATTCCCTTTACATGAAACGTCTAGAATAGGCAAATCTTAGAGATAAAAAGTAGATTAGTGGCTGCCAGGAGTTGGGAAAATGGGGAATGACTGCTGAAAGAGTGTTTCTTTTGGGGCTGATGAAAATGTTCCAGAATTAGTGCTGATGGTTGCACAACCTTATGAATATACTGAAATTTGTACATACGTACGCTTTAATTTGGTGTATTTTATGGTATGTGAATTATATTTGGGCTGGGGGGTATGGGGAGTGTGGAAGGCTGAAAATGGCCTCCCACAAGCTATCCGTGTCAAGCCCCTGGAACTTGTGAATGTTACCTTACTTGGAAAAAGGGTCTCGGAGGATATGATTAAGTTGATGATACTGAATTGAGGAGATAATCTTGGATGATCTGGGTGGACCCTAAATGCCATTAGAACTGTCCTAATCAGAGAGAGGCAGAGAGAGATTTGACACCAGACACACAGAGGAGAAGGCAACGTAAAGACAAGAGCAGAGGCTGAAGTGATGCAAGCAACGGAATGTAGACAGCACCCAGAAGCTGGAAGAGGCAAGGACTGAATTCTTCCCTAGAGCTTCCAGAGGCATCTTAATTTCAGATTTCTGGCCTCCAGAACCTTGAGACATTAAAGTGCTGTTGTTTCAAGCCACCAAGCTTGTGGTAACTTGTTACAGCAGCCACAGGAAACTCACACGGGGGAAGGAAGAGTAACTGCTAAAGGGTGTGCGATTTCTCTTTGGAGTAATGAGAATGTTCTAAAATTGATTGTGTTGATGGTTGCAGAACTCTATGAATATGCTCAAAACCATTGAATTGTACCCTTTAAATGGCCAACTTGTAAGGTATGTGTATGGTATATCTCAGTAAAGCTGTTATATTAAAAAAAAAATCTGCTGTGTGCCTAGGTTGGTTCCCGTTGCTGGGAGGAAGCCCGACCACAGTGCCTGCCTGCGAAGTAGAGCTCACAGTCTACTTGAGGAGCCTGGACAAATGCTTAGAGCCCTCATGCTTGCTTGCTGGGCCCAGGCCTCAGGTGCTGGAGGATTCTGAGGGTGAACGGTTGGTCAGAGGTGGAGAGGCCCGAGAAGACCTCCTGGAGGAGCTGGGATTCCGCCCGACCCTTCACCAGATACTCAGGAAGCCGGTGCTCATGGTCTTCTGTGTGGCCGGCACCACGCTAAGGACTGTGGCAAAGCAAGGCAAGTAGCCGACACGTCCTGCTCTCAAGAACTGGTGGTCTGGATGGGAAGGGAAGGCTAACACTCAGGCAACAGTGAGGACACCAGCTGTTCGATGGAGGGTCTGGATCCTAAGGCTGCAGGAGTTAGGGGAGGCAAGAGGCCAGTGTGGTCACCTCCAAGACTCTGCCTCCCAAGGGCTACACAGCTAAGGCAAGAGTGAAATATACCCTAGACCCCTCCAGGAGTGCTTCAAATGGGTGAGGTGTGCTCGTACACACTCACATCTGTGGCAGGCCTACACAGGGGGATTAACATTCAGTCATTTGGAAGCAAGTTGGAAACCCAGCAAATGAGCATTTAGAACTGGTTAATCCTGTGCCTTCCATCCTTGTGAATGGATAACTCACTTGGATTGTAAGGGGAGGGAAGCAAACAAGAGGCTGCAGTGCTGCTGCAGTGTAGACTTCCTCTTGCTACCGCCCCAGCCACATCGGGCCTCTCCTGCTCGCGCAGACGCGTGGCTATCAGAAACTCTCACTTGCTCCCCTACCCGTCTTCTTTCCCACCTCCATAAAGAGGCCCACCTTGGGACTGGGAGCTGAAGACCCAGGCTTCACACAGTGTGTTGGATCCACCACAAGTCTCAGCCTGTGTCCCCTCACTGAGAGGAGTGATCATTTCTAGGCAGGTAGACAGACTTTGAGGTCATTTTCAACTGTACTGATTAAAATGAAAATGCCAATGTGGGTTTTTTCCATGTTTCCAACCTTGAAAACCAATTCAGACCATGGATTAAAAGCCCACAGTCCGATTCTGAAGTACCATTGAGATGCCTTCTAGATTAAGCCCATTGGTCACATCTCCTTCCCAGCCCTTCTCAGAAGAGGTCAAGTCAGCACAGTAAGTGATGAGTAAATGGTGGTGGGTTGAATGCTCCCTGCCCCAAGCTCTAGAGAATCCAGTTTTACGGATCTGTGGAAAAATCCCTCAACCCTGCCATCCAACAAACTCTCCATCCATCCACTCACACAGTCACCCAAGTCTAGTTTTTATCCACCCACAAGTGTTTATCAGTCACCTGCTGTGTGTGGGGCACTGTGAGGAACAAGAGGAAAACCCTAGTCCCTTCTCTCAGAGAGCAAACAGTTTAGACAGAGGCAAGCTGACAGGAAATGGTTCAAGAAGGTTTATGATGTGGACTAATTATACTATTACTAGCAGTAATGAAAGGACAGAAAAGGGGGGGAAAATGTGGGGAGTGGGAGGATGGAGGGCTCCACGAAGGGGAAGCTGGGCAGGCAAAGGGTCAGAGGCCAAGCACAGCTGGGATGAAGGGAAGAGCAGGGAGATTAGACCTGCCCGTTGAGGAGAGGCGTTTGTGAGCGGAACTGGAGGTGAAGGTGGAGGGGCAGTCAGGCTGGAGTGGGCCTGGGGAGGCAAAGGCAGTGCTTGTTTAAGTGAGTACTACTGTGCCTTCTTTTTTGTGAGCAAAAATATCTTAAGGTTTCATTAGGTCGTTTCCAGACAACATTATTTCCAGTCTTCTCCACAGACTTCTTCACTTCCCCTAAGCAGGGCAAGAGCCTGTATTTTAATTAGTCATGAAAAACAAGTGTGGAACTGAAGCTTGGTTCAGCTGCTGACTCTGCCATTCAAGTCTTCCTGGGGCTACCAGAAGCCTCTTTGTCCCCCTGCCTCTCCTGACCCTCCACCCCAGAGCCCAGGTCTCTCTGCTCTTCAGGGTCATGAAAGCCAGGGCTCAGAGGTGCGATTTCCAGGCATGGCAATGCTGAGAGGACTTCATGGCTATCCCATCAAAGGCCAGCATCTCAGCCTTTACCACTAAAGAGAGCTCTCAGATGAACCCTACCCGAGACAAATGCCCAGAGGAAGGTCAGAGTCCTAAGGAACGGGGAGGGGTGGCACTTCCAGCTTTGAAGAACCCAGCAGGAAGTCTGGGTGGGGGAACATGGGTATTTGTGGTGTTAGTCTCTGTTCTTTATCTGAATATTTAAAAAATTTCATCAAAGAAGAACCAAATGTGCTGGTCAGTGCTTTCAAGGGCAGGCCCAGCATGCACTGGGCCAAGTGCCAGCAGTGTGTGGAGCACTGACACTACTGCCACCCACTCACTGCCCTAAGCTGTTGCTTCTGGACTCCAGCCAGCCCTTCCCCACTCCCAACCTGGCCATAGTATAAAGTCTGGAGGGGAACGTAGACATGATTCACCTGGCCAGGTGGACTCGTCTTCTTCCTCCTCCCTCTTTTTCTTCTTTAAGTCCTGGAAACCATTGTTTAAGACAGTACACATGGAGGCAGAACAGACCCGAACACACACAGCTCAAGGGTTCTAAGGTCCCAAGGGGCCCATCAGAAGTGTCTGGACAGGAGTACAAATGCACTTTTTGGTCTTCACACAAGTTTGGTACAGCTCACTTGGTTTTTTATTTTTTTAAAGATTGGCACCTGAGCTAACAACTGTTGCCAATCATTTTTTTTCTTCCTAAAGCCCCCCAGTACATAGTTGTATATTCTAGTTGTGAGTGCGTTTGGTTGTGTTATGTGGGACGCTGCCTCAGCATGGCCTGATGAGCGGTGACATATCTGTGCCCAGGATCTGAACCAGCGAAACCCTGGGCCACCGAAGCGGAGCGCGTGAACTTAACCACTCGGCCACGGGGTCAGCCCCTCACCTGGTTTTTTAAAAATCAGGAAATTTCTCATAAAAATCCAAATTTCTAGTATCTTTTGAAAATTCAGAAAATAGAATCTGGTATCCTTAGGTCTGCATTTTAATGTGACAACAGCTGCCTGGAGCAGAGGCCACGTCCTACAGGAGGCATCTGTGCATCCAGTCTGGGACCACACTACTGCCACCTGGCCCATTTTACAGGTGTGTGTCATTTGTGTGGCCCCTGTGGATGTGAGTTTGTGACCCCTACACTAGGGTACTGAGGAAGGCAGCTGGCCTCCAGCCAGCCCCCTACCTTTAGAGACTAGAACACTGCCCCTCAACCAGAGGTCTCCTCTCACCAGTCTCCCCACTGCTCTCTGGGCCTTCCCTCTCCAACTCTCATGGCTTTGATTTACCCACCATTCCCCGTCTGAGAGGTCTTCTTCCTCATCCTGACTCCGCCAGGCCTACCCGTCCTTCAGGACCGAAGTCAGGCCTGTGGTCTAGGTTTCTCCCACTGTGACCTCTCTCTGCTCACAGCTGCGCTCAGTGTGTTCACAGATGGTGAGGGAGGGCATTCCGTGGCTGAACCCCACGTCTGTGCTTCTCCCAGGATCATCTGTAAATAGCACTGGGCACACAGCAGATACCACTCACTTGGCACTTGATTAGAGTCTTGTACTAAGCAATTTATTTCAGACTTATGTTTCTTCAATGGGAAAACTCCAAGACTGCAAGAATCAGGTCACATAGGTAGACAGAATTATTGTTGCCATTTTACATTCAAGGTTTTTGAGGCTTAGAGAAATAACTCATTTAAGATCACACAGGTTGTAAGTGGTAGGGCCAGATACAGACCCAGGCTTGTCTCACTCCAGAGCCTAGATTCTTGACCGTTTTGCAGAGAGGCTTATAAATACTGAATGAACAGATGGATGGATGAATAGACTGATTATTTTCTGTGTGCCCTCCCCCAAACCCGTTCTTTGTCCTCCTCCACCCCGCTCAGTGCCCCAGAGGCTGGCCTCCATGAACTGCATTCCCGAGGTTTCCTTGCCACCTGGCTCTAGCTGGATTCAGCTAACGGAAAGGGAACGCTGAGATTTTGGAGTTGGAGGAGAGAAGTTGGGTATTTCTTTCCTGTGCCCTCCCCTGCAAGTCAGCAAGGTTCTGGCAGTGGCTGCATCTCCCCAGTTCAGCTCTCCATTCCCTCTGCTCTCAGCTGTAGGTGATGGGGGGCGGTAAGAGCTTCCTACTGTTGCCAGTCTCTAGGAACCTCAACATCACTTATTGCTTCCCTTCACCTAGTGGTTATCAACCTCAGCCAGAGATGACGTTGCCCCCAGGGGACATCTGTCAATGTCTGGAGACATTTTTGGTTGACACAATTTAGAGGAGGTGGTACTATTGGCATGTATTGGGTAGAGGCCAGGGATGCTGCTAAACATTCTACAATGCACACGACAGCCCCCGCTGCCCTCAAATGTCACTAGTGAGAAATGTCAAGGTTGAGAACCCCTGCCTTAACCTTACCCACAACCCTAACCAACTGTAAATAGTCCTTGCGGGGAAGTCTCCTTAAGTGAACAGTCCTGTAGGCGAATGGAGGGAACTCTTCAGTGCTCATCAGGAAACAGGCCAAGGGCTCTCTCTGGGCAGATGAGAAGGAGCTCATCTCCTCACTCCTTTTCCTGGAAGGCAATGCCTAGCTCACTTCCTCCTCGCCAGCTCTCTTGCTACAGACTACTTTGTGTCTGGAGGTGGAAAAATTTTCCAGGTCTGAGGGAAAGGATAAAAACACCATCATTTGAAATTCTAAAAATGCTTGGGGAAAAAACCCTTTCAAATGGAAGTAATTTGCTTTCTCTTGATTTTCTAGCTGTTTTACTATGGAACAAATGGCTTGGGTTCCCAAAAGTTCCTGTAGATCCAGCTCCCAAAGACTGAGATCCCACAGATACAGTCGGATGCCTGATGTAAACACTTTTTTGGTGACCTATCCATGAAACCAGAAATACTCCAGCAAATCCTTTGTTTTCATTTTAAAGAAAAGATATTTTTTAAAAAACCCTTTATTTTTAAAGCTAAAAAACTATAGTTTAAAAAATGTGGACCTACCTCAAATCACTGGGTAAATATATACGTATTTTTCCCCAACTGTATCCAACCCTAAAAATGGATAAGCCAACATGAATGGAACGAATAAGCATTTCATAAGACTTAAAAGTGCACACTTCTCCTGCAGTAGGGCCATACTTCACCGAAAAGGGGCTGACGAATTAACTTAGAACTGGCTAATAGTATGCTCAGCTCAAAGCTGATAAAAATAGTTGCATTTGTTCACTTCCAACCACATCAAATAAGGAATGGATTCAAACAAACATCACCCTCAGGCAACAATGCCTGTGAAGGGACCAGGTTCCCCTAGGGGCTGTCAGCCTATGGGACAGGGAGCAGCACCCACCAGCCTCTCAACCTTTCAGGGTACTGCATTTGGACCCAGTTTTGTGTGCAACTCACTGTCCTGTTTCTTGTGCTCTCTCCCCAGCTCAGCAGCAAAGAGTAAGGCGTGCACATGGGCTTCGTCCATGGCTGTTCCAGAGCAGGATAATGAAGGCCAGTCCCTGGGGCCCTGGGGTGTGAAGGGGCACAGGGTGAGGAGTGAGCTGGGTCCAGACGAGAGATGCTCTGGACAATAGCGACTGGCCCACACTTGGCATTCCTCCCTTCAGCAAGGATTCTTGGGGCCTGGACCTTGTCAGGGCCTTCCTGTGCAAGACGCAAAGTCAGACCCCGACCCCTGCCCCTGATGATCCCCGCCCTCTCCAGCTCTTCCCCTGCACTCTGCCTGCTCCATGGTGATTTCACTCTGCTGAGCCTCCCAGAGTGTTCAATGACCTCCACCTCTTCAGCACCTTGTGCTTTAGTCCTCTCTACATGGTCACTTACTCCAAAGCACTCGTGCTGGAAGGGGCAATCTGCCCCCCTTCTCCCCATCTCCCTAACAAGCCCAGGAGGAGATAATGACTCAGAGAATAGAGAGCAGTGAAGCTCTGGGTTTTTAGCCAACAAAAAAGAGAAAAGAGAAACTGTCGCAGGACGGATTTACATTAGCCTGTAGGAAGAGCATCTGGGTGTTAAGGGGTTTGAGACCCCAGAGTCCATTGCCCAGAAAAGCTCCTTTCCTTTCTGTATCAGTCCTTCGGTGGGGAGCAGGGGAGGAGGGATCAGGAGACAGGGGAACTCTGGGAAGAAGCAGGTTGTTTTTGACCTTGAAGATGTTTTGATCTTGCCACGAATGTTACTGGTCAAAACAATCAACATAAAACTAAACTGACAATGGCTAAATAGCACATGACAAAATTCATGATAACAGACCAAACAAGTCACGCTGTTGGTAACACTGAAAATGCCAATAATAATAATAGCAATAACCGCCACCAGGGGGAAAATGTGACTTGGTGGAAACAAACAAAAAAATATAACTGACAAAATCTAAAACCAGGTATGTTAAAATTCTTATTGACTAAAGTGTTCGACCAAAAATCAAATCCTTACTGTCAAATTTACATATCAAAGAGCTTATACTTAAGAAAATAAGGGAGAACATTAGAAATGGTTTAACTGCTCTCTATAAAAAATTGATCAAGGAATTAAATTGGCTTGATGGAGTTATACTGGAAAATAATTTCTTGATGAAAATTAATCAGTGTTAGTATGATTCAGAGTAACAATTTGTATTTACATACAGTTGCAATGTCCTCCAGGTCAAAATAGTGAGGTCAGAACATACTGAACTCATCTGAATATTTCTGTCCCTTGAAGGGAGAAAAGGGAGGTGGCTCTCCTCTGAGAGAAGTCCTCACTCAAGGAGCAGCCTAGTCTGCTTCCACAGCCTGCCCCTCCCTACACGCACAGCCTCTCACCTCTTCTCTGAGTCCAGTCTGTCAGTGTGAGCAGTGCTGTCTCTCCTCTGCTAGTTCCTGTCCTCTTCTCAGTGGCATCTTGTCCTGAACCCTCGCCTCTGTATCCAGTTATCTGTCCTGACAGTTGTACCCCACCTCTCCATCCCCACTGCCACTCCTAGGTTCACCCTCACCAGTCTTCTTTAAGAACAACGGCAACCTTCTAAGCAGCTTCCTTGCTTCCTGTCTTGTCTTCTTTATCTCCAAGCTATCTTCTAGCCTGTGGTCAGGGAGATCTATCTTTCTCTCTTTTTTCTTTTGAGGAAGATTAGCCCTGAGCTAATTACTGCCAATCCCCTTTTTTGCTGAGGCCCTGAGCTAATATCCGTGCCCATCTTCCTCTACTTTATACATGGGACGCCTATCACAGCATGGTGTGCCAAGTGGTGCCATGTCTGCACCCAGGATCCAAACCGGCAAACCCTGGGCCACCCAGAAGTGGAACGTGCGAACTTAACCACTGTGCCACCGGGCCGGCCCCTGGGGAGATCTTTCTAACGCCTCTTTTCCAAAGACTTCAGTGGCTCCTCAAAGCCTGAATGTCCTAACTCCTTAGCATGAAGGCTCTTTCTGCCTGGCTCCGCTGCCCCGACTGTTACAGGAATAAGTAAGTCCCTAGCTCTCTGGTATTATTCCCCCATCGCTAGCGGGTTGGCCATATCAGCCATGGGTGTTTTAGGTTCACATCTTCCTGCATTCTGGGCTGTTAAGTCCCTTTCTCACTAAGTTCTTCCCCTGCCTTAGTCTAGTCTTTTTAGCATCTCTTTGGTGACCTCTTCATTTCCAGAGAGACTCTTGGTTCCTCACCCTTATTCCTTTGGTTTCCTTCTAGCTCTAGCAGAACGAGGTCAACATGTCTTGGAGGGTGGGGATGGGATGGTACACACCTGCTATTCCTTCTTAGAGCAGACTTAGGACGATGTCCATCAAGAAAGGATCTCCACTGGGGCTGGCCCTGTGGTGCAGTGGTTAAGTTTGGCACACTCCACTTCAGTGGCCCGGGTTTGCAAGTTCAGATCCTGGGTGTGGATCTATACCATTCATTAGCCATGCTGTGATAGCAACCCACATATAAAGTGGAGGAAGACTGGCACAGATGTTAGCTCAGGGCTAATCTTCCTCAGCAAAAAAAAAAAAAAAAAGAAAAAGAAAAAGAAAAAGAAAAAAGAAAAAAAGAAAGAAAGAAAAGACCTCCAGTTCCTTAAAATGTTAAACATAAAATTACCATATAATCCAGAAATACCAAGCCCAGGTATATATCCAGAAAAACTGAAAACAAGTACTCAAACAAAAACTTATACATGAATGTTCATAGCAGCACTATTCACAATAGCCAAAAGGTGGAAACAATCTAAGTGTTCATCAATGGATGAATGGATAAACAAAATGTGGTGTGTATCCATACCATAGAATATTACTCAGGCATAAAAGGAAGTCAAGTACTATTGTTCCCCAGGACACATTTCCCAAAGACCAACCCTGAGCAGGAGTGTGAGGAGTGGACAGATGAAGGTGGACGAGGGGCTGGCCCTCCCTCCCCACTGCTGGGCCTGGCCCACACAAGCACAAGAGGTGTGGGACTCGGAAGAGTAGAAAGGTTGCAAACCTAGGAGGGTGTCTGAACAGCCACTGAGGAGGGAACCCTGGCTTCCCTGTACCTCATCATGTTCTGTAATAAAGCAGGACATTTTATGTCTGAAAGCACCTGCAAGGTAAGATGTGTATGTAAGCAGATCCTGTGAAATAGAGTTTTCTGCAGAGAGCAGAGAGCAGAGAGCAGAGATGCTACAACATGGAGGAACCTTGTAAACATGCCTAGTGAAACATGCCATATATGGCACAAAAGGCCATATATGATATGATTGCATTTATATGAAATGTCCAGAATAGGAAAATTCAGAGACAGAAAGCAGACTGGCGGTTTCCAGGGCCTGGGAAGGCGAGGGGAGGAGAGGGAGTGATGTCTTAATAGATGAAGGTTTTGTTTGGGGTGATGAAAATGTTCTGGAATTGGATGGTGGTGATTGTTGCACAATATTATGAATGTACTAAGTGCCACTGAATTGTATACTTTAAAGTGGTTATTTTATGTTATATGAATTTCACCTCGATAAAAAATAAAAATACAGAAAAGAAAGGACCTCCTTAGGGATGGAGCCAGAGACTGTGCCAAGAACAGAGGATAATTCAATTCTGTGTCCCTGCAGCTTTAACGAAAAGGTGGTGGGTAAGAAAGGGCCTCTTCAATGAATATTGTTCCCCAGGACACATTTCCCAAAGACCAACCCTGAGCAGGAGTGTGAGGAGTGGACAGATGAAGGTGGACGAGGGGCTGGCCCTCCCTCCCCACTGCTGGGCCTGGCCCACACAAGCACAAGAGGTGTGGGACTCGGAGGAGTAGAAAGGTTGCAAACCTAGGAGGGTGTCTGAACAGCCACTGAGGAGGGAACCCTGGCTTCCCTGTACCTCATCATGTTCTGTAATAAAGCAGGACATTTTACGTCTGAAAGCACCTGCAAGGTAAGATGTGTATGTAAGCAGATCCTGTGAAATAGAGTTTTCTGCAGAGAGCAGAGATCAGATCCCAAAGCCCAAGGAGAAATCTCTTTACCCGAATTACACAGACCCACTCGTCTGGTTTCCATTTCATTGCCTGAGTCTGTTTTATAGTTGTGCTTTTTCATGAAAGCTTTTAAGGGAGGCTATTCCCTGACGTCAGGCAAAAAACATGTCCGAATACAATTACATTACAGAGCAGCGCTCTGGGAAGAGAAGGCAGCCCGAAGCTTGCCGGTGTCCTGTTTCCTTCCCTTTAAAGCCATTTGAGTGCTCTCTGCTCTCTAAAAGCAGAAGACCCCAATCCCAGCTCTTCCGGTCCCTCTGTCAGAGCTGCCAGTGGCACTGACCTGGGAAATGCAGGGAAACCTGTGTGCCCTACAGAGCGGGAGATGTGGACGGACAATCAGGGAGGAGTGTGTAGCTGGGCTGTGCCCCACACTGGCGCGCAGGCCTGAGGTAGCTAGTCTAATGTCGCGCGTCTTACAATCAAGGTGAGGGAACAGAGCCTCCTGCTGTTGGCTACTTCTCAGCGGTCTACTCTAAAACCTCCTTTCCCTCCTTTCCACTTCCTCCCCTACCCTCCTGCCCTAATCAGACTTGCTCCCAGGCATGGGAAGTGGTTTTCCTAAAAGCTATTATGAAAAAACAGCTTTTCTCAATCAAAATCTGTTCTAAGGTGAGCAAATTCTCCATATTTTACGTCCCTTCCCTGTTTCTTCCTCCTCCTGACAGGAGCTGCCATCCTCCTCACTTTCAGGTAGAGGCCGTTCCTTCTTCCCTCAGTGTCTGCCTCAGACAGATCAGCACACTCCTGCCACTTCTAGACAACCCTCTTACCCTTTTCACTCAACAATCTCCCTTCCTTTGAAATCCATACTAACCACCTCCCCATTCTTGTTAACCTTAACTAGAGACCTGGCCTCTCTCAATGACGCAGAGTCACTGCCACACCACTGGTGACTTCAAGATCCATAAAGATGTCCCTCCCAGTATTTGGTTTCACTATTCTTCAACCTCCTGAATTCCAATACTCTCTGTCTCCCATTTCACTCTACTTCAAAAAACCATAATGGCATCTGAGAACTTGTCATTACTTGCAATTGTTTCAATCTCAAGATCTCAAATTCTAAGCTTTTTTATCACTTTAAATGAACATCATCAGTGCCAAATTTATTGAGCACTTACGTGCAAGCACTATCTTAAGAACTTCATGTATATTAATTACGTATGTATTAATTACAATGACCTTTCAAAGGTTTTAGGAGCCCCATTTTATAAATGAGGTCAGCAGAGATACAGGTTAAGATATGGGATTCAAACCACATAGCCTGTACACTACGGCCCCTACACTATATGGCCTCTCTAAATCTCTAAAATGACTATTTCACCTTCTACTTCTTCCCCTGAAACTACCCCCTCACCTTAATCCTGACCACGTCCTCGGCCCTGCCCTTCTGTCAGGCCATCGCTTGCCTCTCTCTACACATCTTGGACCCCATGGGTCTGTGATGCTCTTCCTAGCCTATAATCCTCTTGTCAGCTTGACCTGGTACCAGGCTCAACAATGCTCCATAACCACCTCTCCCCAAACCCAATCTACTGTTCCACTGTGAGCTATCAATTTCAGCTGAAGAGAGGCTGTATGCTGATTAGGCTCTCTATAAATTCATGCTACTTAATCTTAGCTGGCCTCTCACTGCCCCCTGGTAATTCTTTCTTTCATTTTTTGGTGACTTCTAACTGAACCTCTATATAAACTGTTCCAATCTTCCCCCTGTCCCTATATTCTACCCCCTAACCACTCCTTCTTCCAGATAATCTTGTCTTCTACAAAGGACATTCAACGTAAGCCCAAGCTTCTGTCCTCCCCAACTTCAAAATTTCCCTAATGATTCTTTTAAAACATTAGCTTGAAAACAGAGCAGGGCCTAGGAAATGCAGTTTTAGGACAAGAGAGTATGTCAATATTTGTATGAGAGATAGCCCTGGAGAAGCAGAGGGAGAGCCTAAAGACATATGGGAGGAAAGGGCATTATGGCTGGATGAAAGTCATGGGGACGGCATAAGGTGCTGTGTGGAGCATGCGTGGAGGTGAAGGCGCACTTTTTTTTGCTGAGTTTGACGTGGGGAGGATGAGAAGACAGATGATGTTACAGAGTGGCCTTTTACTTACTTCTAAACTCCTTGATGTTGGCTTCTGACCTTCCCACTACTGGACTTTCTCTCTCAACTCTCTTATGACATCCTCTCAATCCTTATCCTTCTTGATCTGACCTTTTGACTGTTTGGCATGGTTGAACAACACTCTCCTCTTGACTGTTCTTCTTTATGTGGGTTCATGACAATGGAACCTTTTAGTTTTCTTGATGAGTCTTTGTTATTTCCTATGCTAGCTCCCCTCCCAAACAATGGCCTCCTAAGAGTGCTCCCTACCTTTAATTTCTCTCTCTCCCTGCCCCCAATCCATCCATTTATTTCTCTCATTCAATATATATTTATTGAGCCCCAACCATGTGCCAAGCACATGGCAGCTGTTAAACTGTAGCTGAATTAATCTTAATGCATAGCTCTGATCATGTTACTGATTTGTTCAAAAATCTTTACTGGTTCTCTAGTGCAAATGATATCCAGATCCTCTGGCCTGGCACTCCAAGTTTTAGTGGACATCTGTTGTTTTTGTGCCTTAGCTTCCATTCACCTTCTTTGGATAGCTGTACCCCAATCTCCCCCTGGAGAGTCAACCCTTCCATATCTTTTAATTCACGTGGTTTGGGTGGGGCTAACCCAACCCCCCCACTCCAGACATGGGCACCTACCCCAAGTCTAAGCCAATCAGGGCATCATGTTCCCCCTTCAGAGATTAGTTCCGGGATGGAACTAGACTAGAACCCAACTAGAGCCATTTAAAAAGCAATGGGACTTTATGACACAGGCCTTACATAAATGAAGATGTAAAAGCTAGATGTGCTGTAGCCATCTTACAACTCCAAAGGAAGGGACAGCCTATCTGAAGACAGAACCAACTGAAGAGCAGAGGGGAGAAATGGCAAGAAATCAGGTCCTTGGGACACTGAGCCCTTGAATTATGCCACATCTGAAGCCAGCTCCAGCCCCTGAATTCCCTGTTACATGCTCTCTGTGCTAAAGCAGCTTGGGTCAGACATTCTGTCTTTGCATGTGAAGAAGTCCAGCTCGATCCAGAGGTCCTCCACCGCATCCCAGCTTCCATCTGACCCCACCCCACTCACACACTGGAGGCTTGTCCCGTACTAACCCATTCCCTTCCTGAAGAGGCCTCACACTTGGCCACCCCTATGTTTCTGGAATGCTCCCCATCTTTCCTCACTGAAATTATACCCATCCTTGAACGTTCAGTTCTCACAAACTTTCCTCCAAGCAGCCATTCTTCTCCAATCTCCCCCAATCACAAATGTTTGTCGAATAAATGACTAACTGAACAAACAATGACACAGAGAACAAGGGACCAAGAAGGGGTTCTCTAAACGGATGTATAGACCTGGGTTCCAGCAATCACGTTCTCACCCCTCAGGGTTGGGACTTGTTTTCTCCATCTTCCCACTGGTCTAAATCCCTGCTTCCTACCCTCTTTGGCCATCATTTCCCGAAAAGTTTCCCCTGGGACACTGGCTTTTTAGAATGTTAGTAGATATTTAAAACAAAACAAAAGAAAAAACTCCAAACTCCAAAACCAACTGGGACGGGGTTGGCGGGGGGGGTGACTATTAAATAAGTTTGGAAAATTCTGAGTTAAACAAAGGTTTATTTTTTTTTTAAATGCAAGGAGGTGGGGATGGGGGCAGGGTATGTAGCCTTTCTCCAGCTTACTCATAAAGTAGGTACCAGTGCAGAGGGAAGTGCCACATTCTTCCCTGCAGACAGGCTTCGGTTTAAGGTAGTGAGGGTTATTTTATGTACACATATAAATATCCTACCCTTTGTTCAAGGTGTCTATTTGCTCTGCACAGAGACTATTATGAACATAGAAAACTGTTCATTGTTAAATATGGCATGCTAAGTGGTTTTGCTTTCTGGCAAATCTCCAAACCATAATTATTAAGGGACTCAAGCTGCTGAGGAATTCTTGGGTTACAAGAGGCTTTGATCCTGCGCCTGCCTTCTTTCCCTGACAGGAATTTGCAGGGGTGTGGTTGATTTGCATTGTTCTTCGCTGCTGTGGGGCTGCTCCGAAGGTGAGGATTGGACAGAACTTCAAGGTGACCAGGGGCCTGGGCCCCTCAGCAACTGCTGAGACAAGGCTCTGGCTAAACCTCTGTCCCTTCCGAGCCCCAGATGGCTGTAACCAAGGGAATGCACAAGCTCCGTCCAAGTATCGGAGTCGGAATGCTGTGGCTTCTAATATTCAGTTTCCCACACGCTCTGGGAAACCCAGATTCTCAGGCCTCGCTCATTATCGGGTTTCCAGCTGGGGCAAAGCCTCTGTACTGACGGCTGACATAACTTTGCTCAGCAAAAGGCAACAGGCTCTGGGTGGGTGAGGCTTTGTTATTTTATTCCCATCAAAGTCGAGAGATATAATCCAAAATTCTTTGGGAAGCTACAGCCATTTGGCAAAACTCACACAGCCGCCTCCTCTACAGAGTGAAGATACCTCAACTCGGTCGCCAACCGTTGGGTCAGACTTCTGAAAGAGCCAAACTCCTTTCTACTGAAACATATGATGAAATGTCAAGGGGTACATATCTATTCTGTCAACCGCTTTTAAATTCTCCCCTGCCTGAAAAGAGAGATAAGAACGAATCTATGATAGAGGGAATAAAAAGGCACCTCCAAAATAAGGTGGTAAGGTTCTCTAATTGGGTGAATGGAAGGGATTCTATAACAAATACCAAGTTTCTGGTTTTCCAGCACTAAAAAAATATTTAGCAATTGAATTGAAGATGGAACTTTGTTCACTTTTCATGTTTGTTTTTATTCATATTTTAATACAGCCATTCTGTGAGATATGCAATCACCCCCATTTTACAGATGATGAAACTGAAGCGAAGAGAGTAGAACCAACTAGTTCAGGACAGAGGCGACGCTCTGCTTCCCAGATCACTACTCTCTGTCTAAGAGGGTGCTGCCTTCAAAGCTCTCCTTCCCAGATGGGAAAGCACCTCCTCGGTTACGGGGAGAGGTCCTCTGTTGGTGAGTGGAGATGGAGAAACAACAGCAAGGAGAGATGGGAGAGAAGACTGAAATCAGAGTCCTTCAGGGCAGCAACCAGAAACCAGAGGTTCTATTGCAGGGGGAGCTCAGGGAATTGCCAAGACCCCACCTGTTTTGGGGACGGAGCCAGAAAGGAGTTTCCTTCAGCGTCGGATCCCTTCAGGAGAGGCAGAGAGTGCAAGCATAAGGCCACTGGGGCCCTAGTCATCAGCCCAAACTGTGCTCTTCACTGTCTATTAGAGGCTGCTTCTCACTGGTAAGCAGTCAGGTAATCAGTCACAGAGAGGAGAGAGGGGTACCGCATCCTGGGCAGCTGGGCCCAATTCCAGAAGACTAGGCTTTGGGGCAGTACAGGGAGCTTCTGAGTCTCCTTCTCCCCTGAGAGGTCAACTTAGCGGGATCTCCTCTGTCTCCTACCTCAGTCTATTTCACCCCCACCTTCCCCAATGGCATCCATCTTAGGAAGATGCAGGTGAGCTCATTCCAGAAATGGGAGACCTTTTGTCCGCCTCAAGGTGAAGGTCAATGATTCACATAGCTAAAAATGAACTTAAGGCCACCTATCAATAAAAGGAAAATGAAACACACACAAAAGTTACATTCCCCTGCTATTTAAATTAAAGCAAGGAACATAAAACCTTGTTCAGTAATTACAACCAACACTCAAATAATTACATGTTATGGACCAGTGAGAGCAAAATGAGGAAAAAGGAGGTGGAGAGGTGAGGGTAGGGGAAAGCCACAGACTGAAAGAGAGCAAGCCCAGAGGCAGGAAGTGAGGCCCAAGCTCAGAAGTAGGGATGTGAGTGAGGGGAAGGAGGAGACACGAAAAGGGGGGTATTCAGCAGATTCTGTGGGTGAGGTGATTTGTAATGCCCCGGGCAAGGCTTATTAGAGGGTAACTATTCCTTACAATACCTCCTGATCTTCACCCTTAAACTTCCAGATGCCCCCTTGGAGTGGGGACCCACACAAGCCCATCGGGAGATGAGTTGCCAGATTAAACAAGACGGCATACTTATACAAAAAATTATTTGTGGTTTATCTGAAACTCAGATTTAACTAGGTGTCCTGTATTTTTATTTGCAAAATCTGACAACCCTATACTGGAGGTTAAGCCATTCTTTGGACGGGAGCCTCCACGACCAGGCCAATATTTACACTGAGAGTCAAGGGAAATCAAGTCAAAGGTCACTTTTGGAAATGAGGAGTGAAGCAGCAGAGATTATACTAAGCAGGATAGAAATCAGCAACTAGGGGATATCAATCCTCAAGTTTTCTCCTCCTTGAGCTGTTTATTTCCTGCTATTCTCCTCCTGAGACTATGTTGGCCCCTCTTCCTGCCAAGGGTTATAGAGGCTAAAAAGTAACTCTACACAGGGTTACATTGGGATTGTGGGTAACTTGGCCTGTGTGGGGCTTCCTGAAGATTCTGGAAAATTCTGGAGGTTCTGAAGAGGACAGCAAGCTTGCAGAACACTAAGAAACAAGTAAAGCCAAAACAAAACACAGTCCATAAGTTCTAGGATGCTAAAAAAAATCTTCAACTCCATTTTAATCACTGTAACTTTCCAAGTGACCTGACTGAAACCATGCCATCATGCTCAGGGGAGAGGGACAATGCAGCTGCCCTCAACTAGAAGCTCCAGGTTCACTCAGCACTTGTTGAAGAGGACCCAAAGTGATGTTCACGGGGCCACAGCAACTGCCCTTGCTAAGGGGCCAAGAGGCCATCTTGGGGCTGAAACAGAGTTGCTGTTGCCAAGTCCTGATCCATGGACTCTGGGGCAACCTGGAAACATAACAAATCGCAACAATTGGCTACAAGTGAGACAGCAGAGCTTTTCAGTTCCCCATGACCCTGACTATTCACTCTAACTGCACAGCCAGCCAGTTCATGCATTTATGCTCCTTGACGCATCCTGGAGGCACCAGAAACTGTAATTCTTAATATATGACCTTCTAGACTTAAAAAAATTATGTATTTTTATATATAATAATAACAACTATTATTATAGCTTAAAATGGAATCATTCCATATATTCTGTACCACTACTTGCTTTTTTCAGGTAACGATGTATCATGGACACCTTTGCAAGTCAGTTCGTATAGATTTACTGTTATTTTTAACTGCCGCATGGTATGTGGATGTATCAAAGTTTATTTAACTAATCCTTTGATGGACATTTAAGTTGCTCCTTCTTTTCCTGCTATAAACAGTGTTGAAAGGAATAACCATGTACATATATCTTTGCACATGTGCACATATTTCTCTAGGATAAATTCCTAAACGTGCAATTACTGGATCAATTGGCATATACATTTAAAATTTCCATAGATACCATTAAACGCCCTCTAAAAATGAACAATTTACCGTCCCATCAGCTATGATCTTGCCTGTTCCTTTACAGCCTTACCAATCCTGGCTGACAGCGAACTTAACCACTCAGCCATGGGGCCGGTCCCGAGTTTTCAATTTTTGTTTTGTCATTGGCATAACTTATTAGAAGACTGTGTATAAATATCCAAGTGGTATTTTGCTGTTACATTTTTATTCTAAATTTCTAGTTTGCTGGCAATTTGGTCAGAATGTGGCCTAGAAAGATTACTACTTCATGGAATTGACATTTTCTTGGTGACCCAAAATATAATCAATTTTTGTAAATATTATATAGTTATTTGAAATGGATGCTTATTTTATGTCTTTAGAATACAAAGTTTATACATATCCAAGCTTTTACATATGTCATTCAAATCCTTTATAATCTTATTTATGTTTGGTCTGCTTGACCTTATAAATTCTGAGAAAGGTAGGTTAAAGTATCCTACTATGGTGGTAACTTTAACAATTTCTTTCTAATATTTCTTATAGTGTTTTTTGGAGTGGGAGGTATATTTTGATGCTATTTTCCCTGATGTATAAAGGTTTATGCCTGTTACATCTTCTTTGTGGATCACACCTTTTATCATTATCCAATGCTTCCCTTCTTGCCCATCTTCCTACCTTTTGTCTGAGATTTTAGTTTGCCTAATATTACTATTGACACCCCTGCTTTCTTTCTGTTGCCATTTGCCTGGAATAGTTTTGTTCATCCCTTAATTTTCAACCATTCCACATCACTTTCCGTGTCTCTCTTGTATCAAAGTGACATATAGCTAGATGTGCTCCCTTCCTCCTTAGTAAGAGAACTCTAGGTAATGTGCCCAGGCCAAAAGAACACATTTCTTTGCACATCTTGCAGCTAAATATGGCCATATGATTAAGTTGTAGCCAATGAGAGGTAGAGAAGTGTTTCATGGGACTTTGGGAGGGTTCCTTAAAAGGGAGAGGGCTCAAGCTCTTTGCTGTTCTCCTTTCTCGTCTGCAGTGAGGACAGGATGGCGAATGCTTCTAGCAGCCACCTGGGACCAAAAGGTGACTGAGGATGGAAGCCAGGTGCCAGGATAGTGAATCAGAAAGATGGGAAACGCCTGGGGCCTGAGGCCCTCACGACTGAGAGCTGCCCACCAGCCGGGACTCCTCCTAATGGACTGCTTTTACTTGAGAGAGAGGGAAAGAAACTTCCACTGTATTTAAACTATGGTTTGTTTGGCTTTTTGTTACATGTAGCTATCAGGATTACCAAAAGATACATCAGATTTTGCCTATTTTGGGGGGAAAATTCAACCTAAGAGTTATTGTCTTCCTTCCTTTAATGATTTGAGTCTTAATTCCTATTTCAGTTATATTAGTAGTTACATTAAAATGCTTAACAAACACATTTGGACATTTATTTCCCAAGAGATATCCTTTAGGGTCTTGCGACTGAGTATGGTCTGTTGACCAGCTGCATCACCATCACCTGGGACTTTATGAGAACTCTGGAATCTCAGGTCCTCCCTAGACCTACTGAATCGGAAGCTCATTTTCACAAGGTCCTCAGGTGATCTGTGTACACACTGAAGTGTGAAAACCATTGCGTTAGGGGGCACTGGCATCCCCTCCCCTGCTCTGGGTAATGTGTAATGATTTCTTCAATTTCCTTCTTAGAGCCTGGGAAGGCTCCAGTAGAGAGCCAAGCCATCAGCAGAGCATTCTTGGCTTTGAAGATCTGGCCCTCACCTCTCTAGTTTGAGTTCTTTTTTTTTTCTTATTCTTTTTTTTTTTTTGAGGAAGATTAGCCCTGAGCTAACTGCTGCCAATCCTCCTCTTCTCGCTGAGGAAGACTAGCCCTGAGCTCACATTCATGCCCATCTTCCTCTATTTTATATGTGGCATGCCTACCACAGCATGACTTGCCAAGTGGTGCCATGTCCACACCCAGGATCCAAATTGGCGAACCCCGGGCCGCCGAGAAGTGGAACCTGGGAACGTGAGCACTTAACCGCTGTGCCACCAGGCCGGCCCTCTACTTTGAGTTCTTGTCCTTCCCCCACCCCACTCAAATTCTCCACTCCTCACGCTGGACTACTTATAGTTCCCTCAAAATGTCATGGCACTCCCTGGGGACAGACCAAGTCCTTGTCTAGTAGCCTACCTAACAGCCACCCCCCTCCTTCCTTGCTAACAGAAGTCCAATTCTGTTCTGGGGGCGATGCATCCAGCTGCCAGTGACGTGCCTAGCTCTGCCTCGTTCTCCTTTGCGTCCTTCCTCCTCTCTCAGCCTACCTTGGCAGCTAAGACGGCCACGTACCCGGATCTGGCAAGGAGACACAGAGAGAGATCTGCTGGGGGATTTGGAGGATATATTTTCTTCCTGAATAAAAAGAACCTTGTGATAAGAAAACGTTATGTTCTTGCTCCTTCCTTCCTACCTTGAATGTTGGGGTGATATCTGAAGGTGCAACAGCCATCTTGTCACCATGAGAATAAGCAGGTCAAAGCCGACAGGCTGAGGATGACAAAGCAGAAAGAGCCAGGTCCTTGACTGGGAACCTGTTTCTCTGGCCCTGCTCCCCTTCCTGCTTTCTCTTCCCATCTGCTCCAAATTCACTCTCCCTCCATCTCTCCTTTGGCTAATATAACTTGGACGTGGAGTATATTCTAGCTCATTAGCTCTAACATATTATATTCCCTTTTTTTAATTTATAGTAACAGCTAAGTTAAGCCTTTCATTACAAATATCACCCATCTCCCTAAATCTCCCTACCCACCAAATGCACTGCTCTAAAATGAGAAGAGTGGATTTTCAGTTCTCTTAGACTGATATTATTTGCCCCCATGGGTAGATCCAGCCAGCCCCAATCTGGGCAAACCTACCCTCACTCTCCCCTCCCACCCCATTCCCAGGTGGCTCACCTTGATTTTAGCAGGTTATGTCACGGGGTACAATGCCTACTGGGACTGATTTTTTAAGTTTCTGTGGTGGCTGGGGAGTGGAGGTTGTAAAATAGAAAAGAAATTAAAGCTTGAAGTTTGGTGAACTTTTCCCTTCCCCTCACATGTGACTAATGACTTGCTGATAGAAGCGGCTTTCTCAAAGATGGAAAACAATCTCAGATTTATGGACACGTCTGTTCAAAAAGACCCAGTGCTGCTTGAGGCCAAGGTGGAAACACCGTCAGGAGACTCTTAAATCTATTCTGGTTGGAGGAAGGGAACAGCAGGGAGGAGCTTGGGGAAAAGGAGAAGGCAAGAGGAACTGGCAGGAGAAGAACAGGGGAAGGTCAGCCCTTGGGAGCATCTCTCATGCCCATTCTCTGAGTTCTCCAGGAACGTGAACGCAACAACCATTTCCAGCAAAAGGCGTGAAGGAAGCCAATGAGCCTGCTTTGCTGGCATTGTTTTTACCTGAGTGCCATGCTGCACACACCTTCCACATGGAGGTAAAGGAAGATGGGGGCCAGCAGAACTGTACATATGGAGATGAAGGAGCCTTTTATCTGAGACTGGGACTTCTGCTTCTAAGGGTTCTGACCCCTCACTGTGAGCTTGGGAAGCCACCAGAAAAATATTCCTGCCAATTTCTGAGTCAAATCTAAAATACATGGCCAGAATTCTCATGATTGGACCAGTCTCTTACAGCAACTGCTGTCTCCCTGTCTCACGCATCCCTCCTGGAAAGGCCAGGGGTGGGGGCAGGGGCGCTGCTGGGAGCAGCCCTGACACTGCGCATCTGGACAGCCTCCTGGGTCTTGTGGGTGCAGAGCCAACATTTTTGAGTGTATAGTTTATAACCACAGCTTCAAAGTATAAAAATAGAGTGTGAAAAATAAAAACAGGACTCAATCAGAGCCTCCATCACCCCGCTGGTTAGAGAGGTTAGAGAAATAATAAAATTAGAGTTAGCAGACTGAAAACTGGAAGAGCGCTCACGTGCCTTGGCAAGGAGAATTCCAGGGCCGAGACGTGTGCACAGTCCTTCCTAAGTGCTTAAGGCTGCTCGGCTCCCACTTAAAACGTCTGTTATCACTCCTGTCTCCCCTGGGGAGTTATTTATGAACGAAGGTTTCCCGGCCAGCCTGCCAAGCAAGGCATCTTTAACAGGGACCGGCCCAGGCAGGAGGAGCTGAAGGAAAAGCCCACAAAGGCTGTGGGTCCAGGCGCCGCTCGACTCCGCGTCTTCAAACACACCCAAGCTGTAACTCAAAACCTGAAAACAATCCGAATCCTTTCCTCAACACACACCGAACCTTTCATGTCAGGCTCCATATACTTCCCTAGCCCCACTCCCCACCCCAGCCCCACTCCAGGGCAGACATCAATCTGCTTAGCAGTGTAGGTTCTGGGGAGCTTTCCGCCTCAAAGCTCTCATTTGGAACAGATTAAGGAGAAGAGGACAAGAATCTGATCTTTTTTTCTTTTGAAAAACATTAACACATTGCGACTTTGAAGCAGAACCATTATGTTCTACGGGTGGCTTTTAAAAGAAGAGAATTTCATTTTCTGGTACGACAGGACTGGACTGCTTGGGGAGCCCCTGACAATCCATCCCTGTCTAAGCTGACCCCAAGAGCCCAGTGCTGGATCACAGGGGCCCCTGGGCTCACTGTGAGGCTGGGCAGGGGGCTCCGACCTAAGGGGAGCTGCCCACTTCAAACCCCATGTCCACATCCATCTCCAAAGTCGCCCATGCTTCAGGAGCAATGTGTCAGCCTGACGTGACCTACTTGAGAATTTAACATGCCCAGCTTTGTGGTGATGGAGATTCCTGCTTACAGTGTGGGTGGGATCATAACCAAGCAACAATGTAAGAGCTAAAGAGTGTGGGTCTGACAAAAGGAAAGAGAATACAAAGGCCTGGAAGGCTTTGTGGGAAAGGAAGGCCCGGGGCTGGGCCTTGTAGAACCAGCACCATTTATGCAGGTGGAGGAGGACACACCAGGCCTTTATGGCAAGAGCAGAGAGGCGGGAACGGGCAGGGTCTACGTAAAGAGATGACCGCTGGACTCTCTCCTCCATTTCCCCATTCTTGAGTCTCTTTTAAGCATGGTCTCCCCCACCTCTGCATTACAGAGCTATCTTTATAGTAAATTCTAGCTATGGGTAATGTAATTGCAAGGCTTGCAGTCTTGCTTCCCAATAAAGTTGTTTTGCATTTTAGGTGATGTGTGTGATCCTAGGAAATGTAATGGAGATAAGAAAGGAAACTGAAAGTTAGTGAAAAAATTTAGATCAAAATTCTTATTGATTACTCCCTTTTCTTATAAAATTGGCCACGTGTGTTGCTAAAAAAAATAATTTGGATGCAAATAAAGAGAAACCTGTTGATTTTAGGTGGAACAACATTTGAGGGTAGACTCTCAACACTTTAAGGCCAGAGGCTCTACCTTATTTATCTCTGTGTCCCCAGCTCTTAGTAACCAGCCACAACTTTCCAGGAACTCGGTAATTAACACCTGTGTGAAAACAAGAAGCTGGGAAATGGCGAGAAGTGAAGGTCCTATCTCCCCAAATCCATCCTTCCCTCCTTATACAGAAATAGACTTTTTAGCTGCGCATGTGTCCACTTAGCTCAAAACCCTATTTCTGAGCCTCCTTTGCTGAGCCACGTGGCACATGACTAAGTCCTGCTGATGAGACACTGCTGGAAGTGGCGTATGCCACTTCCAGGTGGGCCTCTCCCTTCTCTCCTTCCTGCTCACTGGATCGTGGACACGGCAGTGGGAGCTGGAACTGCCACACTGGACCATGAGAGGGAAGGGGCCTAGTGAAAATGGCAAGAGCAGCAAGAAAGAAGGTGTGGGTCCCTAATTGTTGGGGACCACCACAGCAGTCCACTGAGCCTTTTATGTGAGGAGGGAGAAATAAGCTGCTAATTTGGGTCTCTGTGTTACAGGTGCCAAATCTATATCCCAACTAAAACACCAGCTGTTTCACGCTTGAAACCCCCCAAAAATACATCAGAAAGTCCATTTCAAGATATGCCCCAAACTAAGATCCTTGGCTGTACTCCAATAACTTGAGTACTTAAGCTGGAGGGGGAATGGAGGGTGGAGACGGAAAGAGAGAGACAGAGAGACAGACAGAGAGAGACGGCAAGCTGCTGTCAAGGCCAATCTTTGTCTCTGATTCTCACTTGATGCTCTCTGCCTTTGCTCCTGCAGACCAGCCTCAAAAGAAATCACTTTTGAAAAGCTGAATTACTGAACCACCTCCCATTCTGTTCTTCTGCCTATAAGCTCCTGCCATGTGGATTCTTGCAGTCAAAAAAGAGCAGTAGGAACAAGGAAGCCCAGGCTATCACTCTGAGAGAGCTGAGAACAGAACTTGGAGGGTTTCGTGGGCAGGATGAGAGCTTTACAGGTCTCTGACGTCACCCATCACACCTCCTGGGATAACAGGATGCTGAAGAATGAGGGGCTACTCTGGTGGCCAGATGTACTTTCCTGGGCAAGCAGCTCTGTTCTAACAGTCTGGGTTTGACAATCATTTGGTTGTTGGGACTGGAGGAAGAAGATCAGTCTTCTGGCAAGTCTGTACGTGAATGGACTTGGGTGGGCAAAGGGCACAGGTCAGTGCCCGAAGAGAGGCATGGATAGAGTGTGCAGGAAGGGCATTCCCTGAGGAGTCAGGCCTTAGGCTGGGGTGGGGATGGGGCAGGTGCTGCGGGGCAGCAGGACTCCTCAGGCATCCTAGGCAGCCCAGGAGTGAATGGGATGGGGGCCCACCTGGTCATCCCTGACAGGGAGGTGACCCTAACTCTTGAAACTGGCTTAGGTTCAAAAGGAAAGACTGCTTGCAACAGTGAAAAGAGGAATCCTGCAGCCTCACATGGCCTAGCTGAGGAGTGAAGGCTCCTGAGTCAGAAAAGGAAAGCACGGAAAAGGACAGCTGAGGCCATGAGCAGAGAGTGAGGATCTCCAGGCACTGGGCTTGCCCTGACTAAGAGGGAACACAAAACCTGCCAGACACGTCAGTGTCAGACGGCCTAAGCCCCAGACTGTGGGCTTACCATCACCCATGGCGGTCAGTCACCTTGGGCCCAGGAAGCCTGGCTTTCAGGAGCAGCAACAATGGAAGCAAAATGATGCAAAAATGACCCTCATTTCCTCGAGAGGAGCCTGTTGTTGTCTCTCTGGGGCTTAGTCACTGGGAGGCCGTGGAAACAATCCCATCACCCTAGCAACCAGGTCCAGCCAGGGTACTCAATGGCAGTGGCAACCTGCTCCCAGATTTAAGACCAGAGAATTAGTTTGCATCTGCTTTTGCACATCGGGGCCCAGCTGCCAGTGACGCACTCGCTGAGACGCAGGTGAGCGTCAAGGGCCCAGGTTCCTGGGATGGCAACTGATGGGAAGGCAATTTGATACACGGTAACTGGGGCTCCACAGAGACAGCCTCCTGAAGCTGGGGGAGGGGAACAATGGCTTCTGCCTTGATCACGCATCGTCATTTTGAAGGAATGAGAAAACAGAGAACTAGTTCCTGCCCAGCCACCTTCCTTCCACAGCCATTTCCCTTGCCCTCCATCTAGGCAATGCCAGAGGGTCACTTAAGAGTTAGGATCACAATTCCTAATTTCTTGTGTTTTCTCCTCTGGAACACTGCTGACAATACAGATGAACACCCAGGCGGCCCTGGGAGAGGGGCCCAGGAGGGAGCAAGGCCGCCAAATCTCAGGGCTGACTTCAGGGTGTGGTTTTATTGCTGGGAGATGCCTGGTTTCATAGAACACTCTGTTCTTCCCACCCATGTGATGCTGGAGCTCCTCCAAGCCCTCTCTCCAAGGCAGTCTTCCATTTCTTCTGCCCTTACCCTGCAGCACCCATCTCACCCCAACGGGTTCTCTCCAACCCGGGAGTCTGGATTACTCTTAGCGGGTACCCCGACATTTCTGTCACTTCCTTTCTGCCAATCAAGGCTTGAGGAGCAGTAGAGGGAAGTGCAGTTCCGTGTCTCAGTGGGTCTGTGTTAGACCTCATTTCCCCACTAATTACGTGACACTGGGAAAATCATATACCTTTGCTGGGCCTCAGTTTCCACATAGGTAAATTAGAGGCTTAGAAGCCTCAAGTTAGTGATTCCCTTCCTCTCGGAAAGGGACTGGAAAATCGGGATGTAATCAGCCTCATAGTAGGGCCTTCTGCCATCTCTGGCTGCAACCACCCTGGCCGCCACAACTTCTATCCCCTTCCCCAGGGCAAGCTCTGTTTCTCTGAGCTCTTGGGTCCCCACTCCATTTTCTTGGGTTATGTCTTCCTTTCCAACACATCAGTGAGTTTAGAGGACGTCAGTGTCTCCCTTCTATTAACTCGTAGGCTCCAAACCTAGAGGCTGGGTCAGGACTCCTTTTCCTGTCTCAGCAGAGATGCAGAAAGTGCGAGGCCTCTGTCACCACAGGCACCTTCGCTCCAATTCCAGCTTGATGCTTCTCTTCCACAGGACCTTGACTGAGTCCATTACTTCAACTCGCTGAATCTCAGGTTATTCATATTTAAAATGGAGAAAATAGTAAAAGATCTCAGAGTGGCTGTGAGGATTAAAGAGACGAAATGAAGCAGGAGCATCGACAGGGTAACGTTCTCTGCCCCCCCCCCCACCCCCGACTGGCCTCCTTAGAGTGGGGAACAGACTGCCAGACAGGGGCCTCAGGAGCAAGGGGCCCCCATTCTCAGAGCTGCTGCCACCAACCTTTGCCTCCCACATGGCCTCATTTGGCACTGGCCCAGTCCCCTGACCAGGGCCTGATGATCACCTGAAAGTCTTGCCTGCTGGGCACTTGCCAGCCCCTTGCTAGGCCCATGGGCCCCTGTGGATGAAACTCTTGCTCAAGAAATTCCATCCAGCATGGGACGGGGTGGAACAGTGAGGGAGAGGTGGCGTTAGTCCAGGATGTGCCACGGTGGCCTAGTCTTAGTAGATGCTCCATCAACTCTGTGTTGAATTAACATCTCTGGGAAGAGGTAGGGCATACAGTAGTTGATTTAATCTGCCATAACAAGGAATCAACTGCCCCAGGGCAATTTCACAACAGAGAATCCAAATAGCTCCACCTCCCCTGCTTTAGGTTGACTACTGTGATTGATATATTCCTCCATTCCTGCATCCAAGTGATCATCCACCAGTGATGTTTGTTGAGTGTCTATTATGTGCCAGGTTCTGGGAATACAGCAGCAAGCAAAACAGACAGAAATCACAAAATAAATAAACAGTGAAATGATAGAATAGTGAAAAGACTATGCAGAGAATTAAAGCAGCAGGGTGGAGTAACAGCAGGATTGAGTGGCTACTGTAAACTGAGTGGTCAAGGCAGGCTCTCTGTGCAGACGACACTGAGGCTGAGATTGAGTTCTGAGCAGGAGAGCATCATCTGACCTACTCCCTAAGAAGAGCCCTTTAACAGTGACCTGGACAAGGGACTGCAGGCAGACAAGGGCAGAGCAGGGAGACTTGGCTGGAGGGCTTTGCAGAAGTCCAGGTGAGAGACAACAGGAGCTTGGACTGGCACGTGAAACAAGCCTGGCAGACAGGCACTCTGTAAATACTTGGTGAATGAATGAATATGCTTGATGTCACCGCTTTTTGCCTCATACCTAAACAGTAAGAGAAAAAGCTGTGGATCATCTAGGAAGGAGTGAGAAAACAATTTAGAATTTAAAAATACGCGCAAATAAATGAGAGAGGCAAATAAGTTTAGCTTGTCCTAAGAGGAACGTAGGTCAGGCCTGAAGGCAGGTATGACAGTACATTCTAATGCAGTGATTCTTAACTTTCTGGGTTACTCTTTTCCAGAAAAAAGGAACTTGGTACATACATAGAAGATTACACTCACGGAGCTCAAAGGCCCTCTATAACCCAGCCTGGGGCCAGGCTCCGGTACCTCAGCACAGAAGACGCAGAGTATCTGAGCAGATTAGGAAAGAACCTGTTGGAAAGGAGAGGGAGTAGGGAGGCATACTCGAGAGCCCTTCTTCCAGGACCTGACCCCGTGACCCTGCAGGAATTGGAAAAAGCACTGGGCCTCCCACTGGGTGTGTGGCTGGGTGGGCAGCTCTAGAGGTTTTGGGGGTGGAACTGTCTGTGACTCAGCGTGAAGTCCCAGAGGCCCAGGGCTTTGCTGACTGGGCGGTCACTGTGGGGCCTCTGTGTAACGTCACGGTGACCGGCACCCCTCCCTGCTTGCTCAAGGGTCGGAGCCTGTGAGACGTGTTCACATTCTCACGCTCTTGGGCTCTGTGTGTGTGTGTGCGCGAGGGGGTAGGGTGTGCATGTAGGTGGGGAGGGAGGAACATATTTTTGGGGAAATTAAGCAGGCACTGAATCCTTTCTTCTTCACCTTGCCCTGGGCTATATGACTATTTCAACTCAGCCCTACAATGCCACTTGCCTCCTGCCCGCCCCATTCTCTAACCTCTGAGTCTCAATTTTTCTACACGCTGCTCCTGCTTCCACTCTTCCACCTCCCTGCTAAGCTCCATTGTTATTCCAGAGTCTCTACATGTCCTAATACCAAGCACAGAGGTTCCTGTGGTGTTTCCTGGTTAACCCAGGGCCATGGCCCCTGTAGCCCCAGGCTGGCTCCCTGGCCCTGCAGTGTGAGACCCAGACCTGAGAGGTAAGAGTGAGGAAGGGCCAAATACTACAAGGCTGCCAATTCTTAGCCTACGAGACCCAGACAGTGAGTCACTCAGAAGGACTGCCACTCCAGTTTGTAGGAAGCAATGAAAACCAGTGCCCCTTGAGCTGGTTCTCAAAGGGAGGGTCAGTCTGCCTGTGCTGGAGCTCTCTCTTGTTTTAAAGGGTGCTCTAACCTCCTTAGGGAACTGGGAACTTCCTGAGACAACTAACGACTGTTAGGTCCATCAACCCAGATTGAGCACCTACTGTGTACCTAATAGAAGATAGTCTTTAAGCTCATGGGCTAGCTGGGAAGATAAAACTAAATAAACCACATGAAAGAGAAAATAATAAAAGAGTAGAAAACCATGCCCATTTAGGGTGATACAATAATCAAATGCCACAGAGGTTCAGAGAAAGAGATCCTGAACGCCTGGGGTGTTGTAGAAAACGTGGGATTTAACGCGTCACCACTAAATATTTATATGTGGCACGATGAGCAGGTTTGACATGACTTTCTGCAGGTAAGGCGGCTGCCGGGAGCAAAGGATCTGAACCACTGGCTGCCCGCCCCCCAAGGAAAAAAAAACCACCCGCTGTGCGCATGCGCAAGGGCATGCGCGCTTGCTTCTCTCTCCCTTCCTCCAGGTGTTTCTCTCTTTCTTTCTTAAAAATTGACAGTGGGTTTGAGGTCTGGAGTCCCTCAAAATTCCTCGTGAACTGGCTTCTCTTTCTTAGCCTGCATCAGCTAAAACCGACTGCTGGTCCTCAGAAACTTTTTTGTGAATCTCTCAATTGAAAATGAGGAAAGGGAGGAGGCCACCTGAATCAGGAGGTACCCTAGCTGAAGGCGGAGGAGGAGGGAGGGAGACCCCACGCTGGGGAGGGCGCGGAGCCGGCGGAGGGGGTTCAGAAAGCCAGCCTCCTGCCGCCCGCCCCACCCCCATGGCCTCTCCCACCCAGTCTCTTCCAGCTCACAGACATCCCCACCTCTGCTAGGTGGGCATGTGGGGTTCCACGTGGGGCCTCCAGATCTGGCCGTCTTTGCCGGACCCCTCAGGTCTGTGCCATCTGTCTGGATTCCTCAAGTCTGACTCTGCAGCATATCAACTTAAACCTACCAGAGAGCCGGCATCCGAGCCAGAGGGCTCTACACAGAGAAAAGGCTCCAGACACTCCTGCTGGCAGGACAGGCTACGGTAACCCCGGTTGCTGAAATATGGCCATCTTCTAGCCCTCTAAGTGGTTGTTTTTTTTTTAAGGTGTTTTTTCATCCTCTCTTTCTCCGAAAGCAGCCTGTTAAAGTTTGTTCCTTCACAGATTCCTCCCCTGCTGCTTGCACCCAGCACTCTGTCTGCCTAACTGGAGAATCACACAGATTTAGTGGTTTAAATTGAAATATTGTCCAGGTTAGTTTTCCCTCACAGGGAAGCGCTTGTTCAAATGAAATCTGACGTGAAATCCTGATACAGCATATGAGACAGACAGGAGTGAGGGGCTCGGGTGGAAAGGGGTGGCCCAGGGAAGTGGGAGCGGCAGAGCTGACCTCCTTGAGTGCTGCTCTTGAAACCAGAGCTCTTTCCAGAGTATTTCAAGGCTTTAAGTCAAGTCAGAGCAGGGAAAGGAGAAAGGTGGAGCCCCAGTGGAGTCCTGCTCACGTACTTTCTTATCCTAGCTGCAACTTTCAGTCCCCTACTCTTGAGTCCTGGAAATGCCATTTCTTCTGTTCCTCTTGGTGTGCTCGCTCTATGATTGGCACAGAGGACTGGGGAGATAAGGGGCGGAGAGGGTCCCATCGCTGGGGCTTCCTTAAGTCGTACTTCCAAAGCTGAGGGAGCCTCAGGTGGTACTCAGAGAGTTGTCAACAGGCTGTGAATTTCACCTTCCAGGTGACCATGTGGGGTGAAGCAGTGCAGAGGACAGCAGGAGAAATCAGCAGGCAAAAAAGTGAACAACAGATCCATCCTCACCAGGGCTATCTAAACATGGAGTTATTTTCTCCAGGCCTTCCAGAACCACTGACTCACTCACATCACAAATCTATACCAAAAGCCGACTGTGTGCAAGGCGACATGGTGGGGTGATGCTGTCTGAATGACGGGTTTAATGTTTGCCTCTTCTTCGACAGTTTCTAGCCAGTGCCCACTGGGACCAATAACTTGCCCTGTTAAGGACTGTTGTGGCTCCCAGGATAACTGGGCAGTGTGCTGGAGAGGATAGGACAGAGCCGGACAGTTCATTGTGTTCCTACAGCAGATAAAGGTGCCCTTTCGCCCTCTCAGTTTCCACTGCTGATCTCTCCAAGGTCTAAGGAATGCTGTGTCCCAGATCACAATGACTTGTGGCCTCTGAGTGCCTTTCTCGATTCCTGGTAGTTTCACTTCCTGGAACGCCACAGCCCAACTGCTACCTCAGTGCCGGAGGCAAATCCAGGTATTTCCCCTGGACACCTCACAGGTTTGAAAGCTTGAAGTCATCTCTGCTCTCCCTTCTCTCCCACTTCCCACAAGCACCAGCCCCCAAATCCTGTTGAATCTATCCCCCACGCTCTCTCCACTCCATCACCACTGACGGCAGCTCAGGAGGACTATCGCTACCAGCGCCCGGTTGGTCTCCCTGCCTTGAAATTTCCCTCACTCACCCTAGCCTGATCCATCTCACACATACTGCTGCCAGGAAGAGCTCCTCAAACACATGTTTCTGGCAACATTACTCCCCTATTTAAAGCCCTCTCCAGCCTTACGTCACCTACAGATGGAGGCCTGTGGCTTGGCATTCAAAGTCATCCCAAGTGTGGGCACCCCTGCCTTTCTAGCTTTATCTCCACCCCACTCCCCTGGCCTCAGCCTGTGTTTTGGCCACACAAGTCCACCTGCTGTTCCCCAGTCAGCTCCCGAGCTCCCCCAAACCCAAGTTTTGGCTCCTTCAGTGTCGATGCTCTCATTTTTGTCCCATTTATCCCTTTTTTTGGGCCAGCTCCACTCTCAGGAACCTCCCTAGGCCCCACCATCACAGTGCAGCTCACACGTCCCCATGTCTCCCACAGGCTGTTAGAGAATCTGAGTGCAAAGCTCTCTCTGTCTGCATCCAGCCCTCATTTACACAATGAGACCGCAGAGGCAGGGGGCCCTCATGTTTTTTTCTTAGGAAGAAAAGTAAGAATTAATTTATTTTAACAACATTTAGCTTTCTCAAAGATACTAAATATTAACATAATTTAGTAATATTATTTTACTGTGGCATTTATTAAGCCACCAATTAGGGGACAAAATTAATGACATGCATTTTCAAGTTTTCAAGTGATGACTAACTTGGAACACCAAAGAGTAAACCATTAGTAGCGTATTCTACGAAGTCCCTGTATGCTGAAAGAATATGAAAAATTACCATCAGCTGCTTGATATCCTTGATAGATGTCAAAACAAGATAATATTGTTCTGATAAATCAGCTGGTTAAACTTCTGACTAAAGCGAGAGAGCAGGGGTGATCCTCAGTCCTCAGCTGCTATTCAGTCTATGGCAGAAAGACGTGTATTTTTGGCTTAAGCAAATCAAGCTGTATAATGAGCTTCTGTGTAAGTGTTACTCTCAGGCTGAACAGAGAACACATGGGGATGTGCTGAACAAGTGTCCCCACCCAGTGATGTTATGTTGCTGAGATCTTCGATTTTGAGGAACCTGGCTTGAGTTTGCTTTTTTGGATGTAAAAATTAACTCAAAATGAGTTGGGGCCAGCCCCATGGCCTAGGGGTTAAGTTTGGCACACTCCGCTTCAGCGGTCCAGATTTGGTTCTTGGTTGCAGACCTATACCACTCGTCAGCTGCCATGCTGTGGAGGTGACACACATACGAAATAGAGGGAGACTGGCACGGATATTAGCTCAGGGTGAATCTTCCTCAAGTAAAAAGAGGAAGATTGGCAACAGATGTTAGCTCAGTAAAAAACAACAACAACAACAAAAATTTCAAAATGAGTAAAAAAGTGGGGAGGAGGCAGGGTGTTCTCATATAATTTAGGAGAAAGGAGTCACACTGGGGGCTGAATTGTTGATAAGCCAGTCAGATGGTCAATCAATATATACACTGTGTTGGTCTTTTCCAGTTGTGGAACAGGATTTTTAAAAAAATATTTTATTTGAAATAATTTCAAACATACAGAAAAGATGCAAGTATAGCAACTCCGTATCTGTGTTTACTATTTATATGCACACATAGTTTTATTTTTTCTGAACAATTTGAGAGTAAGTTGCAGGCCTCTTTACCCCTTAATATTTAAGTTGTGTATTTCCTAAGAACAAAAATATTCTCTTACAAAACCACAGTATAGTTATCAAATTCAGGAAACTTAACATTGATTTTAATCTACAGCCAGTATTTTAATGTTGTCAGTTATTCTAATAATTTCCTGTATGACTTTTCACCCCTCCAGTACGGGATCTGGTCCAGGGTAACATACTACACTTAGTTATTATAGAATTCTTGTCTTTTTATACCTTAAGTCCTTTTTTATAGACCAAGTTGAGGAATACAAAGATAGACAAGTAGCTTTCTATATTTATTATTCCCTCAGAGGCATTCACACATGGAATTTTACATGTAAAAGGCACTCAATATATAATTAATGATTTTGACTTCTTGAGAAAAAATTCAAACCAGGAGGAGGGAGAATATGGTAATATAGTTTAACTAAAAATGAATTTGGAACAATTCTTTAAAAAATAATGGTAGTAGGGCAAAGACTACAAAGATTAGGAGGGAAGAACTCTTCCTGTGAATTCCATTATGAAATCATCTTCCCATCTTTGGTGGAGAGGGTCCTAGAGAAATCTAGTGAGTACTATGTTCCACCAAATATTTACTGAGTACTCGCTGGGTGCTCTGTGTCTCTTTCTAAGGAAAACGCACAACTGGAAAAAGGAATGAATCACTAATGGCAGAATTTCAGATATCCAGGAACTCTGATTTTGGGAGTGAAGAGAAAGCTGCCTGTACATCATTCACAACACCAGTCTGCATGTTTTCCCTCTGAGAGGCAGGACTGATCCTGGCTAAACTTGCTCCGGAGGAGTATCACTGAGAGATTATTTAAAAATTAGCATCTTCCATACTGGCAGAGAAAAGTACCCAGACCATTATAAAGGAGGACTCAGGTACGGGGAAGTTCACACGTTCTGAGGGAAGCTTCCAGGGACTGCAACCCTAGCCACGGGGCTGAGGGGCCCTGAATCAGTTACAAACACTGTATGGCTATTTCCCCTCCCATTCTGCTCTCCATAAAGGTAAACTTCTTTGCTCGGCCTATGACCTCTTGCCTCAAAATGGTGTTCTTGCTTCTCTTTGGGATGGCTGACCCAGAGATCTTTCTTGACATCCAGTCCCAAGTGCAGGGAATACAAGTCCGCCAAAGTGGGGACCCTCCCAGATGGCCACATGTCCAGAGGTATGACTTTGCTTCTACTCCACCTGCCTCCTGTCCCTTCCACCAAGCAGCCCATTTTCCAAAGCCAGCAGTCCCCTTTTGCTTCCTGGGCATTTGCCATCACACACAGATGACCAGGGCCCAGGGCTGGAATAGCTCATATTACCAGCTGCATGGCTATGAGCTCATAACTACCTGTCTAGGCTCCTCCTCTTTCCACTCCCCTCCTGCCTCCTGGGTTAATGTTGCCACCAAAGGAGGAGCCAAGGCACAAAGAGGAGAACTTGACTTACACTCACCTGTTTCTGTCACGTGTGAAAACTCATGGAGGAACAAAATGATGGATCTATGATTCCTGGGTTAGGTAACCACACAGATAATCAAGACTTGGTCTTACTTAAAAGGGGTGATAATGTAACTAACAGAAGACACTGTTTATTAGATTTCTATCTTTGAAAAAGTTCTTCTCTATGATGGGATGTGGCTAGCAGATCATATCTGGGCAGCTGCCAGCTTTTGTAAATAAAGTTTTGTTGGAACACAGTCATGCCCTCTTGTTTACCTACTGTTTATGGTTGCTCCTCCACTAAAACGGCAGAGTTGAGACAAAGACTGGAGGACCAAAAAAGCCTGAAATATTCACTCGCTGGCCCTTTATAGAAGAAGTGTACCAACCCCTGTCCAAGAGCCATAAGGCATTGCAGAAGGAGAATAAGGTACCTGTTGACTGGCAGGTGTTTTCTTGTGACATGGCGGTTGTCACGGTTTCCGTGGCTGCGTCTCTGACGGCTTGCTCCTCACTCTGCAGGAGGGTGAAGACACACCTCCAGAGTGCGAGTGTATCCTGCAGTCCTAAGAACACCAGAAGGAATAAGAATTACCTAGGCTGCAATTTACAGGCAGGTACAAACGCCACTTCAATCCTCGGTCAGGGAGAGCAGTATTTAATGAGCAATAGCCAGTCCTTTTTTCTGGGTATTGCAAGAAAGCAAGACCCGAGAGTAAGAACACCAGAAGAGACAGGCCCTAGGGAAGCAGGTTTGGAAATGTCTCTTTTTTTTTTTTGAGGGGAGACGGCTTCTGGAGGCAACCAGCCCCAGAAGGTGCAGTGTGACTGACAAAGGCCCTGGGCCCAGCTGTCCACAATGACTCACGATTCTCAGGAATGAAACTTTATGTTCAAGAGTGCTTTGGGGAAACTAGTCCAGTGTTGATCTGAGTGACTGTTGATTTGAGTGAGCTTATAAATTCTGAAAGCAAATTTTCAATCAAGATTACACTTTGGGGAGCAAGAACCAAAAAATGGCAAGGAACCACTATAAAGCACCAGCCTGTTCCATGTCTATGTGGGGCCCACTATCTGGCAGCCATTACCCCTGGGCTGGGACACTGTCTAGTCCCTCTGCTAGGTGCTGCTGTGGACGAGAGACAAGGGAAAGACAGTGTCTGCACCTGAGCAACTGAAAGGAACATCAAGTCAAGAATGCAAGGCGAAGAGAAGTCAGGGATGGAAATGTGTGGCCATGGCTCCCAACAGCGAAAGATCACAGTGGACTGCTGTTAACTGAGGCAGACTTCAGGAGGGAGGTGAGAGGTGGGCAGGGCCTCAAAGAAAGAATACACGTTGTCCAGGGGGGTGGGCCCAGCCTTGTGGAAGGTCGCAATGGAGGGCCACAGAAGACCAGCACTCCACATCCCTCACCTGTCAATGGGGAACCAGCCCTGTGCTAAGAACTCTTCTTCACCTACCCTCTCCCTCGTCTGTCCGCGGAGAACTTGTTATCAGAGTCACCAATGCTTTAGTCATACCAAGAACAGCAACGGCTCCCTCTGCGGTTTCCTTCTCTCTTTTCTAATATAACTCTGGCTTTAAATTTTACTCAGTCTTTCAGAATCTATACATTCTAATTGTTCTCTAGGGTTTAATATTTTCCTCTTAAACATGGTCATTTATAGCCCCAAGATACTCAATCTCCACTCCTTAGTCCATTTCAATTTTTCTTTTATCTTAAATGACTTTGTTCTGTCCTTGACTTGTCCCCCTGTGCTTTTATGTCCTTTGTCTCTCAGTTCTGTACCTATTTTTCATGTTCTCGCGGGCTATCAGCTACCACTGACTTCCTTCCTCGATGCCTATAGTGCTATAACCAGCTCTGGCAATTAATTATGAACCAATGGCTTTTGCCCAGGACTCAATTTCACTCAGAATTCCAGGTTATTCCACACCCCTTTTCCTGATTTGAGCTGGGTTAGAGTGGCCAAAGATACCCAGAAAATGTGCTGCAAAATGCTATTAAACACACTGGAGAAGCTTCACCAAAGTTTATAAACCTTTGCTTATTCCTCTGGGTCCAACAATTAAGTCACAGAGAAGGTTCCTTTTTAGCCCGTTTGGGTGTAAGAAAAACACCTGGAAGTCACTTAGAAGAAAGAATGAAAAGGATATCAAAGACAACTTTGTCTCCCAGAGAGAACCAGACACGTAAGACTTCATTGGTCTGAACTCCAATAACACTTAAAATTGGAATCTCACCATCTAAAAAAGCAATTCTTTGCTTTACTCTGTAACTCCTTTCAGTATGACTACACTGAAAGCTCCCTGGATGCACGGACCATGGCTCAGTCTCCTGAGTGGGGCATGGAAGAGGCGGACAAAAATAGCATCCCAGTAAAGGACGGAAGAGAGTCACGGCCCAATAACACAGGGGTAAGACGGCAGCAGAGGACAGGGTCAGGACTGAGCACGGCTTTAGGTGCCAGGTTTTCCTTTTATTAAACCCTATGCTTAAAAACAAACAAAACAAAATACCACAATTTTTAAAAAATCTTAAAAAGTAAAATGAAACAGAACAAAAACCCCCATGCTTTTTCAATTCCTTATGATCTCCTAAAGCTTGGTTTTCTCAAACACCATTAACATGTGCTCTTTCCTAATTATTACTCTTGAAGGACAGGGAGTGGCAGAGAGGAAAGAGACAGAAAGTGGAGAACATGGTTGGAGAGCAGCTAAGATCCATACATGCATCTGATTTCAAAATTTCTCTACCTTTATGTCCCAAAGATGCCTTAAACTTAAAACTAACTTCAGTGAAAGGAACTGGCAGTCTTTCTAGTCACTGAAGCTGGGAGCCTGGAAGTCATCCTTGAATCTTTCTTTTACATTAACCTCAACACCAAGTCCTATTGACTCTACTTCCTAAATGCCCTTTGAGTCTGTCCTTTCTTATTCTTCAATGCCACGGCTTCACACTGACCCATTCATTTCTCACCAGTATCACTGCAACAGGCTTCCTGTGAGAGGTGACGCATAGGCTGAGTCTTGACAGACAAACAGAAGTCCGTCAAGTAGCAGTTTGTTTAGAACTGTTCCCTACCGGTGATGCATAAGGCTTGTGTTGGGGAGTGGTGGCCAATGAGGAGGGTGGGGTGGGCAGGGCACAAAACAGGAAGGGTCTTATGAGCCACGTTAAAGGGTATTTAGATTTTCTCCTGAAGGCAATGGGAAGCCACTCAAAGGCTTTAAGTAGTGGAGTGAAATGATCAGATCTGTATTTCAGAGAGACCACAGAGGGTTTTGGAAGTGTAAGGAGCATGGCTTGGGGGACAAGATGGAAAGAAAAGAGGCCAGTTAAGAGGCTGTTGGTGAAACATGACTAGAGTAGGAACTAAGATGGTGAGAATGTATTTGAAAGATGTAAAGGCATGGTGCACGCTGTCATTTTTCATCTTCACTTCTTTTTTTAACCTAGAATATCTATTCATGCTTTTAGTGCATTTGGTACAACGGACTTCCCCCTGCTCAGCGCACTTACCAAGGATGGGATGGGGGTTGGTGAGGAAAAATGGTGTGGTGCTGGTGAGGACTTCAGCAGCAGCCAGCCTGGACTCTGTAGGAAGATGATCTCCACAGGACGAGACGACCAGCTGAACCCACTGCTTCAGCTCAGGGACTACTGAGTCTCTGGTCTGAAAGCACAAAGTGTACAGCAGTTCAGAAGATGCCATCATGGGGCCGGCCCGGTGGCACAGTGGTTAAGTTTGCATGTTCCACTTCGGCGGCTCGGGGTTCACTGGTTCGGATCCCGGGTGCAGACATGGCACCGCTTGGCAAGCCATGCTGTGGCAGGCGTTCCACATATAAAAAGTGGAGGAAGATGGACACGGATGTTAGCTCAGGGCCAGTCTTCCTCAGCAAAAAGAGGAGGATTGGCAGCAGATGTTAGCTCAGGGCTAATCTTCCTCAAAAAAAATAAAGAAGATGCCATCAGGGGCTGACAGGGCATTAGAGATGAGCTCTGTACACCAAACTGGATCTGCAAATTAGTTCTTACTGCAGTCGGAAGAAAGGTTTTTTTAGTTGCTTTTCCATCCCAACTAGAGTGAAATAAACAAGCCCAGGGAAGAAAATCTGACTTGTCTTTCAGTAATATGGAGTCATTATAACTAGCAAGCAAGTTCTTTGAGTCTTTTCTGATGCAAATCAGGTTTTCAGAACATTGGTGTATTTGGTAACTTCAATAAAGACAAAATTTGGGGGAAAGACTGTGGCAGCAAATAATATTTGTCCCCAATAAGCAGATACTCCTTCCAGCTTTAGTAATGGAACCCCAGATTTTTGGATGGGCATGTGGGCACCCAGCTAAAGACTACATTTCCCAGACTCCTTTGCATTTGGGCGTAACGTGATTTCCGACTAACGGGATGTCATAAAAAAAACACGGTATCTGTGCACTTTCAGTCATGCATCGGAAATAGGTGTGACCTTCACTTCCTGGGTTTCTCTTTCCTGCTAGCTGAACAAAGACAAGATGATGAGAGCTGGAGCAACCATCTGATGGAAGGGGCCATGAATGGAAGCCATGTTGAGGAAGCAGAACAGCAAGGTAGAAGGGGCTGGGGGCCCAACACTCTGAAGCCACCATGTCTGCTTTGGACTGCTTCTATCTGGGTTAAGCCACTGTAAGTAAGAGTTTCTGTTACAACATTTAAAGCAGCATCCTAACTAATATTATTGTTTAAACAAAGTCCTATTCTTGTCTTTTTATAGTAACAGCTTTATTGAGATCTAATTCACATACCACACGTTTCACCCATTTAAAGTATACAATTCGATGGTTTTTAGTGTATTCACAGATATGTGCAACCATCATCACAGTCAATTTTAGAAGATTTTCATCACCAAAAAGAGAAACCTTGTACCCTTTAGTTATCATCCTCTCATCCTGTCATCTTCCCCCTCCCCTAGCCCTAAACTACAAATCTACTTTCTGTCTCTATGGATTTGCCTATTCTGGACATTTCATAAAAATTGAATCACACAACATTAGTCTTTTGTGACTGGCTCTTTTCACTTAGCATGTTTTCAAGGTTCAGCCATGCTACAGGATGTATCAGTACCTCATTGCTTTTTTATGGCTGAATAATATTCCATTGTATAGATATACTGTATTTTGTTTACCCATTCACCAGCTGATGGGCATTTGGGTTGTTTCCATCTTTTAAACCCTGGTTTTTCACTTTTTCTAGAAAGGGGATTACTGTTCCAAATGTACTTTACTTCCCCTATCAACTAAACCTCTTTATTTTATTTTATTTATTTATTTATTTTTTGAAAGACTTCACTTTTCCTTTTTTCCCTAAACTCCCCCCCTGCCCCTCCCCTGGTACATAGTTGTATATCTTTAGTTGTGGGTCCTTCCAGTTGTGGCATGTGGGATACTGCCTCAGCATGGCTGGATGAGCAGTGCCATGTATGCACCCAGGAACTGAACCGGCAAAACCCTGGGCCACCAAAGTGGAGCACACGAACCCAACCACTTGGCCACGAGGCCGGCCCCTAAACCTCCTTAAATGTTCAAAATGAGACTACTGGCTCCTCTGATCATCTACGGACATCTATGGAACTAAACTGATAAGCATCTTAGACCCTGAGGAAGATGCTGACTCCCAATGCACAAAAAAACCCAGGTTTTCCTGGGAACTTCTTTTATGTGTTTCTCTACAGTTTTGTTAATTTTTCTCTCTCTGGAAAACTCTCAATTTTCATCAAACATCACTTCATTCGAGTACCAGGCAGTGCCTTTAAGATGCACATGACAGCTGGTTGAAACAGCTTTAGATGAGAACGATGTCTTGGAAGACTTGTTAGGCTGCCCTGCGACTTCTTTCTTAGAACTTGTTCTTTTCCCTCTGGGCTATATTTTTTCAGCAAATCTTCTGCCTTCCTACAAACCCCTCCCTCCTCAGCAACACACATAACTGACTTTCTTTCGGCTTTTGTATCTCCTAGTGACCACCTAGCTTTGGCCCCCTGGCCTACCTTTGAGTGACAGACTCAAGGAAACTGTTTCTGCTGAATCCTTACCCTCTGCCCCAGTCTCTCTGAACTTCACAATCTCATCTGGGCAGTCTTCCTTGGCTCCTGGAACACTCTCTCCCTCCTCTGGGTTCCCACAGCCTCCTCCCTACTGTCATGACATTTAATGTCATGATCTAACACTCCTTTTCTCTCATTACACTTTGTTCATCTTCGTATCTCCACTGCTCTCTCAGTGCTGCTTTACTGTAAAAAATTGAAATCCACAATGTTATCCCGCCACTATCACAGTGTGGTGATGTGTAACCAAGAGCGTCAGGTAATTTTACTGTAGTACCCACTGCTTTCTACTTATAATAATTCTGTAATGGTGGCATCTTTCTTGTATGCTCCTAAGTATGCACGTATTTGTCGTAAGGCATCTCCCAGGAAGCTGTTTTGATTACTTTAGTTCCACCTCACCCCTAGAGGACATGTAAGGCATATGGGGCACATCTGGGCCTCCAAGCAGAGCCAGCTCAGCCATGTTCTGGGGCAATATTTAAGCCTTCATGATATATTTTCATACTTAGTTGACTAGGATGCAATCCTAGTGACTGGGAATCCTTGGAAATGACTTGCTTGCTCCCTCTTTAAATAAAAAATCTAGCGAGGAAAGTAGGAAAAAACAAGGAGTTTGGGCTTGTGTGTGTGTGTGCTGGAGCGAGGAGGAGGTTGTGTTATCCTCATGGACTCTAAGCAAATGAGCCCAGAACAAGAGAAAAGGAATGCCAAAGGTGGTGCTCACGAAAGTCTTCACAAGTTATATCCAAAGTGAACAATCAAGATGAGCGACGTTTTTGTGGAGGCTCCACATCACACCACAGTGATCCTGCCTACTGGGACAGTTCACTCCTGCTGACACCTCCCAGGTAAAGAAGAGCACGACAGCCTGACCCCACCACTGGGGCAGGATCAGCCTCACCTCCTCACGCGCCTGCATGCAGTGGGCAACCACTCTGGAGGCAAGTCTCAGAGCTACACTTTGAGTTTCAGACCTGGAAAAAGTAAGCCAAAAACACACAAAATAAAATCAAACATATTTACATCCTGATATTCAAATGGTTTTTGCAGTTAGTCTGTAATCCGTGTGCATGTGAATGCTGGAAATCTCCACCTCACAGCCACATAAACGCTTCCAGAAGTAACTGTCTTCTGGTTATTAATGTGAAACTCTGACATCAATCTATTGCCTGAGCCTAGAACATGCTCCTAGGCTGAAACTTAAAAAGAAACACAGGACTCGAGTCCTCAGGCCAGGACTGTGCTCAAGTTCATTACATAAGTGACTGACAGGCCCACACATGGTCCCCAGTTTGCACAGGGAGTGTTGGAGGCAAACCTTTCATTGGAAGCAATATCCATTATCCACAGCAAGAACTCCTTCGGGGTTAGATGGATACAGCGCTTTGTCTGGGGCAGCCACTCACTGGTGTCCATGCAATGGAGAATTTTCAGTATCTGTGTGAACCAGATCCAAGGGAAAACAAAACAAAAACAAAAACACAACTCAGGAAAAAGTTTCCAGAAGCTAAATAATAATCACATGTACTGATGAGAGGATTTATCTTTCAAAAAGCTCCCACTAACTTCTTATTTCCCCTTTAATACCTTTGGGAGACCAAGACAGGGTGGAGCAGTGATACACTCAGGGACCCTACTGACCTGATAAGAGTCTAGATGCTCAGATTCCTAGGTCAGTGCCCTTTCCTTTTGATTATGCTTTCTAGGTGGCCATGTGCCCCCAAACAGCCATGTCAGCATACACTACCCTCTGACACATTTTTTTTTTTTTGAGGAAGATTAGCCCTGAGCTAACTGCTGCCAATCCTCCTCTTTTTGCTGAGGAAGACTGGCCCTGACCTAACATCCATGCCCATCTTCCTCTACTTTATATACGGGACGCCTACCACAGCATGGCTTTTGCCAAGCGGTGCCATGTCAGCACCTGGGATCCGAACCGGGGAACCCTGGGCTGCCGAGAAGTGGAATGTGCTCACTTAACCACTGTGCCACGGGGCTGGCCCCTACAGCCAACTTTCAATGTCTTGTTTCCTACAGCATTGAGTGGCTTACTCTCAATCTCTGTCTTTGGTTAATCTCTGTCATCAATACCATTACCATCAAACACTTTTCTTAGTGCCCTTCTATGCATGAAGCCATGCCAACCACCACACAAAGAGAGCCCATGCCCTCTGGATGCTGAATCTTCTTCCTATTCCTCCTGGAGGAGCCAAACCCAATCTTCCCTTCATGATCTTATCACTCCAGTGGGCTCGCCAAAGAGTTTGGGGAGTGGAAGGGGATGGTCAGTACACCAGAAACTTTACCTCACAGAAGCATTCTGGATGATTTTCCTTCATAGCCAACATTAAGAACGTCCCTCCCATATTCCACAGCAAGAGCGGCAGTCCCTTCTCTCTTGGTTCAGAGGCTGCTGCCGCTGAGAACCTTTCCAACAGGGCTTCCAGTGTCAGCAGGCGCACCTCAGGGAAGGAAGACTCCAAGAGCTGAGAGAAGGAGATGGGAACGTCCCTTGTCTGCTCTCCAGCCTGGGCCGCCACTGCCCACACTGCAGCGATGGCTAGTTTGGTGAGGCTCTGGAGGTACTGGGGCAGGCCTGGCACCGTGAAGGTATAGGGGAATCCTGTTATCAGCTCTGATCCTGAGATGATCCTTCTGACTTCCTCCCAGAAGCCAAGATGCTCCAGAACTACAAAGCAAAGGGAAAGAGGCTATCACTTTATTCAAAGTTCCACAGAAGGACATAGGAGAACGCAAGGTTCTGGATACACTGGGTGGGATTATCAGATGTCTTTCCTGAGTAGACATCACACGAACGCTGTAATAAGCGACTAGCCCAGTAAGGCTTCTGGCCCAGAGGTGATTTCTATCTAGGTAATACACAATTTTTCCCCTAGGGGCACAAAAGGCATTCCTATCAGAATATGTGCTCCTGGCGCCCCTCCCCAATGTTCAGTAAATATGAACTGAGTGACCTCCTGTATCACCAATCCTCAAAGTTGAACAGAATAAAAGGACATCTAGTCCAATTTTCCTTCGGGGGCTCAGATCCCCTCTGCAGCACCTCTTCTCAGAGGCCCTCGGTTGAACCCTACAGTGACTTGGTGCTCACAGGACAGACTATTCCATTGTTAGTAGATCTAATTGTCATAAAGTTCTTTTCAGTTTCCACTCCAGCGCTGGCCTAATTCTGCATTTTGAGGTTCTTAGTGAGCCCTTAGGCATTTACTTATTATGCCCCCTCTGTCTTCTCCAGATGAAACACCCCTACCTCCTTCAACTCTTCCTCATACGAGGGGGTTCAGCTTCTCTCACTATTCCAGCTGCTTTCCTTTGGACTTGCTTTACCTCCTCGTATGGAGAACGGCACACGGCTCTCTCGCGTGGTCTGGCCAGCAGGACTGTTACTTTCCCTGTTCTGACATCAGGTTACTGGAGTTGCATCACACTGCTGACTCATGTGGAGCATAAAGTCAACTGAAACCACAGGCTTTCTTTTTTTACATGGTCTACTGATGGTGGTGAGTCATCTCTCTCCCACCTTGTGCTCAGTACTTAGATCGAGACTAGTTTTCTTTGTTTGTTTGTTTTAAACTCAAGTAGAGCTGTTAAATTTTATCTCCCTGTTAGGTTTTATGGTCTGCCTTTTAGATTGCTAAGATCTTTTTGTATTCTCAGTTATAATCAAAAACACTTAGTGCTGGCTTATTAAGTGCTGGGTGCTAAATAAAGTAAGAATACTGCCCTTAAGAAGTTTATAGTCTAGTCTGAGAAAGAGAAATGAATGACTAGGCATATCCAATATAGTGATGTAAAGAAATCTGAGTCTTAAAGGGGAAGAGAGGGGAGAACGTAATGGAACCACCAAAAGTGGAGCAAAGGTTCAAAGGCATGAAACAGAATGGACCACGTGGGGAAGTACAGGCAGTCTGACATCACTAGAGCATAAGATTCAAGGTGAGGAAGAGCAGGAGACCACCCCAGAGAAGTTCTGTGGGCAGGACATGGAGAACTTTCTAGGCCATGCGAAGGAACTTGGACATTCTTCTGCAGGCAAGGGAATGCCACCGAGAGGTTATTTTAAGCAACAAGATCAAGTAAGTGTGTTCCCTGAAGTGTTCTTATTGCTGAGGGGACAATATTAGAGGCAGGAAGACCAGTTAAAAGACTGCTGCAATAGCCTAGGAGAGAAATGACGAGGGCCTCAAGCAAGGAAGGGATAGGGAGAGGAGGGGTGTGAGAAGCACTGAGGAATGAAATTGGCAGCTCTGGGCACTGACTGGGGGAGGCATCTTGGGTACCTCCCACAACCCAGATTCTTCATACAACACATTCATCATCCAACAGAAGTTGGGTAAACCTCAATTTAACAAGCATGCCATAAATGCCCGCAACCAAGTAATTACTAAAAATGTGGGCTGGGCCAGTGTGGAGGACAGAGGTCTTCGGCAAGTGTTACAGTCGGCTCCCTGCCTGCCCCTGTCCCCCATCCCACTCCAAGCTCTCATCAATTCATTAACCAGCTCTCTCTGGGTCTAGTCATTCCCCAGTTATGAATCCTCCCAACTTTGCATTCTGTTCACAGAATTTTACCTATAAGAACATTAGGATAGACTTCATCAAATACCTTACTGAAATTTAGGTATTTCATAACTCAGTGAACACTACTGACTTCTAGAAAACTATCATAAACATAATAAAAATGTAAAAGATTAAGGTAACAGTTGGAAAAAACTTCCTTGAAATTGAAAAACTTGCAATAATCCAGGCATGAAAACTATAGAACACTCATCTTACACATCAGATTGTTTCAAAAAGAAGTTCACCCCAAGAGGCAAAGTGGGGGCTCAGGCTCCAACATGACTGTGCCCCACGGAGGCCACCATCCACCATCTGCCAGCTGCAACTGCAGACACATCTGTGCTCTTAACTCAGACTCTGCAGAAACCCAGGTTCAAGCAGGAGGGCAGCCATCTTTACAAAGCAGCAGGGAAACTCAGGCAGTCGGGGTCCTCAACCTGTGTCATCATCTCTATTTTTCAATACCCAAAAACCTAGTCCCATTACAATTTAGTAATGAAAAGACCACACTACCGTGGTCTCCAGGTACGGCTTCCCTAGCCTTCCTACCTACCGCCCCCTGAGGACAACGCTGCATTAAAAAGGAGTTTCATTTGTTTGGCAAGGAGTCAGAAACATGGCTTGGAGATCTGCTCTTTAAAACAATTAAAAACAGGAAGAACTGTCTAGGCCATTCCGGATAATTTTCAGAGGAACTTGTTATCTCAAAGAGATACTCCAGGCAGAGTGTGTAGTCCACTGGACTCAAGAACTGGGCACCCCGACCCACCTGCCTCCTCTAGGGCCTGGAGAAAGGACGACATCACGAAGCCAGGGACTGAAGGTGCTCCCCAAAGAAGGAGGAGATAGGGGGACAAAGGAAGGGCTCCTTTGGGACTTCCTGGCCTACACTGTCTGTGGAGTTCAGCATAAGTCCATCAACATTTATTGAGCATATATTAGGTACTTTGGGAGCTATAGAGATTCAGAGTTGAGAAAAAAATTACCTGCTGTCAAAGAGCTCGAAAACTAACGGGAGGATAAAGATAACTACAAAATTGAAAATTCTTAGTGCCCTAAAATTATTAGTGAGAAAAGCTGACATTTGTTGAGTATCTATGTGCCATGCACTATAGAATATTAATACCGATTATTTAATGCTATGAATAATAATTACTTTTGTTTTTTATTTTATGGAGGTCACATTGGTTTATAACATTATATAAACTTCAGGCGTGCATCATTATATTCTGACTTCTGTATAGACTGCATCATGTGCACCACCAAAGTCTAGTTGCCATCTGTCACCATATACATGTGCCCCTTGACCCCTTTCACCCTCCCCCAACCAATAACTACTTTTAGAAGACACTTGTTGAATATTATTCTAAGCACTTCAACAAATATTAACTTATTTAATGAAGTAGGCACTATTATTCTAAGCACTTCAACAAGTATTAACTCATTTAATGGAGCTAGCACTATTATTATTCCCATTTTACAGATGAGGAAACAGAGAGGTTGTTACTTGCCTAAGCTAACACAGAAAATGGTAGGTACAGAGAATACAAAAGCTATAAGAATGACCAAAAGGAATACAATGGGCACTTATTTTTTCTATTGGAAGAAGTGTCAAAAGGGCTTTCTGGAGGGAACAAAATTTAAGATGGGTCCTGAAGGCTGCTCAGAGGTACCTAACTGGGGGAGGAAAAGGGCACATGCTCCAGGGGGCGTCAGGAGAGAGCAGACAAAGAGAGACCTGCAAATAGGTTCCCTGAATTAATGTGTCAACAGAGGAGTGTTGGGAGAGGTTAGGTTAGAGCCACAAGCTAGGAAATCATCAAATGACACATTCATTTAGTCACTTTCTTCAAACTGCTGCTTAGAAAAAACATTCTCTGTTGTGCACCAAGACCCAAAGAGATGTCCTAAAGCAGAGTTCCTCAAACTTGGGTGAGCGTCAGAGTCACCTGAGGGCTGCTAAACTGCGGACTGCTGCCTGGGCCTCAGCCCAAAAGGTTCTGATTCGGGAGGTCTGGGCTGGGGGCCAAGAATCTGCATTTCTAACCAGCTCACAGGTGATGCTGACGCTGCTGGGCCGGGTACCTTGAAAACCACTGCCCTCAAGTGATGGTTCTTAACCAGAGATTATTACAACCACACATGCCTGAATCCTCCTCTCGTAGATTCTGATTCAATTGGTTTCGAGTTGGGCGCAGCCATCTGTAGTCTTAAGAAGCCAACAGGTAATTCTGCTATGTACTCCAGCTGAGAGCCACACTTCTAAGGTACGACTTTCACGGGGGTTTGTAGAGTTTATGGGTGGGTAGGGGGTGCAGAGCACAGCTGATTCCAGTCCAGTACTTCACCATAGTGAAGAACTAGAAAATTCACCACACCCCATCTTCTCTTACACATAAAAACACCAAAGGAGGGGAAATCACCAATAATTGAAAAGAATGAATGTGCACCATAAAGGACCCTGGCAGGCAGGCCTTCAGCACTGCCTCCCTATGTGCAGGTTCTGTTCTAGATCCAGGACGTAGCAGTGAATGAGAAAGACCAGGCTCCGCTCTCACGGAGTTCCAGTTTAGTGGGGACCACAGAACACTCTCTCTGCCAGTGCCTAGAGTGACGGGGGTCTCTAGGTGGAACAAGAGCTTGGAGTCAGGAATGCCCAGTACTTTAACATAAGCGGCTGCAGTGACTAAACCAGACGTATTGCTTTCCTCTCTAGCATAGAGGTTTCTCAGGCCAGGAAGTACATTAAATCCATCCGAAGAGCTTTAGAAACACACTCACGTCAGGGGACACTTAACTGCATCTCTGGGGCAAGCCTGTTGTAAAGTGACCCTGGTGATTCCAGCATGCAGCTGGGGGTGACAGCTACTGTTTTCCCGGCTCTGCAGCCCACAAGCAGGCAGAGTTCACCAAATGGTTTTCACAACCAGGGCTTCTTTCCAGCGAAGCACTGCTTTGTGTCTTGCCCTACCAAATGCATTTCAAAGTCTAGATCAACACGGGGACTTATTTCCATTTCTCTGAGTGCCTGTTGTCTGCAGGACACAAAAACTGAAGCTAGTTCTTTGACGGGGTTCCTCAGTCTGAGGTTTAACAACCCTCTTCTCTAGAAGATAACTTGTCTACTTACAATTTCAAGTTTGATTACTTTATGTTTCTTCCTTCCTGTCTTTCTTGGAAAGCCAAGTGTTCCAATGAAAGAATCAAGTCTCTCCTTTAATGGCCCCAACTTATTTTTCACAAATTAGATGATTTTTGCAAACTCTTATTAATTGGAGCTTTTCCCAGCTCTCCTTGTTTGGAACGTCCTTGGATTTTCCCATCAGTGTAGTCATTTTAGTCACCCAAGTATGTGTGACTGATTCTACACATCCAATTTGATTTCACTTTTGAAATTAACTTTTTTTTCTTCTTAGGGCAAGCATATTTCTAGCCTTCAAAGGAATGGCTTAGCAGCTGGATTCACTTGGAAGGACAGTACCTCCTGCTGTGCTATGTCCTGGTTCAATGGAGAAATGATTCCCAAGTTTGGAATTCAAGGACCAATAAAATGTCAAAAACAATGTGACAGACTGGATAAGTTGCCAACTTTTTATTTTGTAAAATAAGGATGTTAAAAATCTACCATCCATTATCATTTCATGAAAGAAAGGCTATCAACATCAAAAACATAGTAAATTTGTAGTATCATCATAAAAGACAATTCTTTAAAGAAATTTGGCTATAAGAAAAATTTGCTACAGTGTCATTTTGCTATAGGTTTTTTTGTTGTTGAGGGAGAGTCACCCTGAGCTAACATCTGTTACCAATCTTCCTCTTTTTTTGGTATATGGACCATCGCCACAGCATGGCCACTGACAGACAAATAGTGTAGGTCCGCGCCCAGGAACTCAACCCTGGTGGCCGAAGCAGAGCACGCCAAACTTAACCACTAGGCCACCAGGGCTGGCCCAATTTTGCTATAGTTTTATCGTGAAAACAGCACCAGGCACCAGCACTAGTGAACGGCAGCTTTGGAGAAGCTGATGGATATTTCCTGAGGTTGATCTGTTTGGACAGCATGACTACCCTGAACAGAAAGATCCTAGGGAGGAACTGAAGGGCCTTTGCCGGGTCCCTCAGGACAAGGAGCACAGTGGTCCATTCTCACAATTCCCTCTGGTAATCTCAAATGTGTTATTTTAGCGGTTCTTTGGCAAGTTGCAGCTTTCAGTGTTATGTCTGCAACCTGAATGGTGATCGCTAAATTAACTGGATATCACAGCTGCCAATCCCTAACCAACCAAGGTAGGGCGCTAACATTGACCTGGCTGTTTTTTTTTGTTTTTGTTTTTGTTTTTGTTTTGAGGAAGATTAGCCCTGAGCTAACATCTACTGCTAGTCCTCCTCTTTTTGCCGAGGAAGCCTGGCCCTGAGCTAACATCCATGCCCATCTTCCTCTACTTTATACGTGGGACGCCTACCACAGCATGGCTTTTTGCCAAGCGGTGCCATGTCCACACTGGGATCCGAACCAGTGAACCTGGGGCCGCCAAAGCGGAACATGGGAACCTAACCGCTGCACCACCGGGCCAGCCCCTCGACCTGGCTGTTGAAAGAAGATTTAACAGCAGCACATACCTTGAGCAGGGACAGTGTCATATTTCACAAATCCTGTTTTATTGTTTAGCGGGGTCTGTGTCCACCCCAGAGGAGCACTATAGCCCCAAAGGGCAGGACTGTGGGTCATTCATCTTTGATTTTCTGAGCTACTCACAGAGGTTTGCTAAAATTTCTTTTAAAAAAATCAACATAATTTTAAAAGATGCATGTTACTCTAAAAGCTTTAACAAGGGCATTCTGGAAAAAAACGTTGATGATATCATTACCACATAATTATGGATACAGTGGAGTTTCACCATAAGAGCATTTAATTTAGGTGAATTTAACTCTAAGTACAAGGCAAAGAGAGAGAGAGAGAGAGGGAGAGAGACTGGAAAATAACAATTAAAAAAGAGAAGGCAGTTTCACCTGGCATTCCAATCACTGAGCACTTTCCCAGAAGGATGGTTGTGCTGCTACCTCAGACCCATGGCTCTTAAACTTTAGCATGCTCACCTCCAGAGTTCCTGATTCAGTCGGTCTGGGGCAGGGCACCCCCCAAATTACATTTCTCACAAATTCCCAGGTGATGGTGATGCTGCTGATGCAGGGACCACACTTTAAGAACCACTACCTCAGACCATCTGAGATCATCCGTGCTTCTTACAGTATAAACATCTATCCACGCTGAAGGTATGTAATTCTAGTGTTTAATGGTATTTGTTTTTGTACATCATGGCCCCTAATCATAAGTCAACCCCTTCATCTAGTACTCAACAAAGAGCTCCTGAACATTATACAGTTCCTGGCCTTCACTGGTATGGCATGAATCAAGATAGCCTGATTGTGGGGCTGGCCCGGTGGTGCATCGATTAAGTTCCCACATTCCACTTTTCGGTGGCCTGGGGTTCGCCAGTTCGGATCCTGGGTGCGGACATGGCACCGCTTGGCAAAAGCCATGCTGTGGTAGGTGTCCCATGTATAAAGTAGAAGAAGATGGGCATGGATGTTAGCTCGGGGCCAGTCTTCCTCAGCAAAAAGAGGAGGATTGGCAGTAGTCAGCCCCAGGCTAATCTTCCTCAAAAAAAAAAAAAGATAGCCTGATTGCTTTGTGTTGAACTGGCCAAAATAAAGGGGCAAGAGGGAAGAAGTATACAGGCCCAAAGTGACGGCATTTTCTTGGCCCCAGTAGAGATGGCTATGGGGAAGCAAAATTCCCAGTAATCACAGCAAACTTGTTCTACTTATAAGTAGCAAACAGTACCCATGAAGGGGGAGGGATCCTCCTTAGGACTAAAAAGGCCAACCAAACAGAAAAAAAGGGTTCCACTGCTATGGAATAAGTCACTTACTGGGGATACTGTGTAAACGGCAATGATATTGATTGTGCTACTATAGTGGTCACCTGCCACTGAGCCTGAGACGACGGTTCTTTATTCTGCCTGACCTTGCATACACTGTTCCCTCTGCCACGAATGAAGGAACAAATTCCTTTTTGATATACAGTAAAGGCTCTGAATTCTCCAATACCACTGGGTCAAGAAAACTGTGCAGATGTAATTGCTCTGTACTTTCCTCCAGCCTCCTCCTCTCTCCCAGAACCTCTATCCTCCTGAAAAATGTAGGGGCGAGAAAATACAAAGCAGATTTCACTTTTCACGTGTAGGGAGATGGCCAGCTTCTTCTGTTTCAAAGAATTGTAGCTCTGGTCAGAGATCTGTAATCAGATCCAACAAAAGTTCTTATCGGAAACAGCTGACAAACTGGTTCTAAAAATAATCACAGATCATTTGTACACTCTGTGAATGTTAATGTCCTGTTTTGCAATTCCTCAAAAAAAATTATATTTGGAGAGAAAAGGAAACCATAGGAACAACAACAAATCAACTGATTTACTAAATCTTGGCTTCTCCTTATCGAAGGGAAATTCCATTCTTCTATTTATCCTCTGCCCCTCCCAGTAGACTGTAATCCTGACCCTAGGGGCCCCTCAGATACACACATGCAGAATGACCTGGCAGAATGATCTGGAGACTGACTGTGTCTTGAGGAGCACTCTGAACTGCTGCCGGTTGTTCATTTCTTGCCTACTTTTGTTTCTAGGTCTCTGAGGCCCTTCACGTCCTGCTTACACAGGCGTGGGCCCCTGACACGCACCCCTTTGCAAACAATCCTTCCTTCCCTTGCCCCCAGTATATTCGCCAAGGCATGTACTCTTTAAGTTGAGGAAGGAGGATGAGCGTTCGAGAATGCTATTTGAAGACTAACTTGTCAACCCATAAAATAAAAACACAGTCCCTGCGGCTTGGGAGATAGCAAGTCAGGAGAGCTCTCAAGGATTTCGGTAGGCTAAAAATGAGCTCATCAGGCACTGGGTGGGACAGTATCTTTTATTTCTTGCCTCCACCCACCATCCCATCCCTGCCTTTGCCCAGCACAGGGAGGAAGTCAGGAAATACTCGTGGAAAAACACAGGACAACCCAAAGACACAAACATAAAATTACTTCTAAGCATACACTGCTTCTGGTTCTTTGTCAGTGAATTCTCCTAAGGACAAGACTGAGAAATTGGAAATTTCCCTATCATCACACCTCAACACCCCTGTTCAATTTAACCTTATAGGACCTGGGACGTCTCTTCCACCCTTAGGCAATGAGATACAGTGTAAACCAGCTTGAGTGTCTGCTGGCTGGGAAGATTCCTTTAAATAACTGGGGCTAACCTTTGTTGTCTCACCTGTAGTAAGAGAGGAGCTAGGACCACCTATCGCAGTCCCTTGCCCGAACTACAGTTTACAGTTTCTGGGAGAAACAGCCTCTCAAACTGGAGGTTCCCAGCATCACTGGAGTGCAGGCCAACCCTTGTAGGAGCGATGCTGCAAGGTGCAGTCTACAGCTGGCAAATCCAACAGAACCTGGATGGACTAGGAACGCTATTTAATGTTAAGTCCAGCCCCAACATGGAGGGGGCAGTTAGGCAAATGTGATGAGCCAGATGAGCAACGGAGGTGAGCCTGGGAGTAAGTGTACCTGGGCCATGGGACGAGCAGAAGCTCTGTTTCCTACTATGGATGTGATAACCATTTTTAGTTCTTTGTTCTTGCTATCAATTTTACATCCTGGTAGCTGCTTTTCTTTCTTTCTCTCTTTTTTTTTTTAGCAAATTCATTTTAGAGACCTGATATACGTTTTTTTTTAATAAAAAGCATATCACAATATCCTAGCTGAAAACCATCGCATAATATAGTTTTTTAAAAAATTATTTTTATTTTTTTGTTGCGATAACATTGGTCTATAACATTTTATAAATTTCACGTGTGCACCATAATATTTTGTTTTCTGTGTAGATTACATCATGTTCACCAACCAAAGACTGTTTACACTCCATCAGCACATGTGCCTAATCAGCCCTTTTGCCCTCCTCCCTCCACTCTTCCCCTCTGGTAACCATCAATCCAATCTGTTTCTGTGTGTGTGTTTGTAGTTGTTTTTATCTTCTACTTATGAGTGAGATCATACAATATTTGACTTTCTCCCTCTGACTTATTTCACTGAGCATAATACCCCCAAGGTCTATCCATGTTGCCACAAATGGCCAGATTTCATCGTTTCTTATGGCTGACTTATGGCTGACAAGTCACCTTACAAGAAAGGAAAAATCCAACATTAGAAGAAAAGCAGCATAGACCATTATCTGACACCATATACAAACATTAACTCAAAATGGATTAAACATTTGAATGTAAGACCTGGAACCATTCCCTGACTTATGGCTATTAAAAACGAAACACAGATAGAAAAAATCCCAGAGCACCAGTCATCTATGGGACAACTTCAAGTGACCTAATATACATATGAGTGCAATCCCAGAAAGAGAGGAAAAAGGAGAAGGAAAAAATATTAAAAAAAATAATGGTGCTGGAACAATAGATATTTGCATGCAAAAAATGAAAGAGAACTTCAAGTGACACTACTATACCCCTACTAAAATGGCTAAAATTAACAAGAGGGACAACCAAGTCTAGGTGAGGATACAGAACAAGTGTACCTCTCATTCAGTGCTGGTGGGAATGCAAAATGGTAAGCCCCTTTAGAAAAGAGTTTGGCAGTTTCTTACAACATTAAACAATCTTCATCATGACCTAGTAATCTCCTTCCTAGGTTTTACTTAAGAGGAATGAAAACATACGACCACACAAACACTTCTATGTGAATGCTCAGAGCCACGCTATTCACAATTTCCAAAAAGTGGAAATACCCAAATATATTTCAACCGGTGAATTAAAATAAACAAACCATACATATAATGGGGTACTACTCAGCAATAAAAAATCATGACTCACACCATATTAATAAGGAACAAAAATCACATGATCATCTCAACAGATGCGGAAAAAGAGTTCAACAAAATCCAACACTGTTTCATGATGAAAACACTCAACAAACTAGAAATAGAAGGGAACAACTTCAACCTAATAAAGGGCATTTATGAAAAACCCACAGCTAACACCATACTTAACAGTGAAAGACCAAAAGCTCTCCTCTAAGATCAGGAACAAGACAAGGATGTCTGCTCTTGCCACTTCTATTCAACATTGTACTGGAGGTTCTAGCTAGAGCAATTAGGCAAGAAAAATAAATTAAAAGCATCCAGATTGGATAGGAAGAAGTAAAACCTATTTCTATTGCACATGACATGATCTCATATAGAGAAATTTCCAAAGAGTCCACAGAAAAACCTATCAGAGCAAACAAATGAGATCACTAAGGTTGTAGGATAAAAGATTAATATACACATATCAATGGTAATTCCATACAGTAGCAATGAACAATCCAAAATGGAAATTAAGAAAGTAATTTCATTTACAACACTATCAAAAAAACGAAATATGAATAAATTTTTTTAACAAAAGACGTTCATGATGTGTACACTGAAAACTACAAAACCACTGAAAGAAATTGAAAAAGATCTAAATAAATGGAAGGACGTGTGTTCTGATCAGAATATCTAAAGACATAATATTGTTATAATGACAAGACTCAAACTGACCTACAGATTTAACACAATACCTATTAAAATCCTAGCTGGTTTTTCTTTTCTTTTTGCAGAAATTGACAAGCTGATGCTAAAATGTGTATGAAAATGAAAGGGACCCAGCCAAAACAATCTTGAAAAAGAACAAAGTTGGAAGACTTATATATCTTGATTTCAAAAGCTACTATAAAGCCATGATAATCAAGACAGTGTGGTCCTGGCATGAGGACAGACATATAGATCAATGGGATAGAATTGAGAGTCCACAAATAAACCCATGTATTTATGGTCAATTGATTTTCTGACCAAGGTGCCAAGACAATTTAATAGGGAAAGAATAAGTCTTTTCAACAAATAGTGCTGGGACAAATAGATAGCCAGATGCAAAAGGATGAGGTTGGACCTGTAGCTCACACCAAATACAAAAATTAACTCAAAAGGGATCAGAAACCTAAATGTTAAGAGATAAAAGTATAAAACTCCTAAGAAAAAAAAAATGGGTGTAAATCTTTGTGACCTTGGATTAGGCAATGATTTCTTAGATATGACATCACAAGCAAAAGCAACAAAAGAAAAAATAGATAAAGTGGACTTCATCAAAACTAAAAACTTTTGTACATCAAAGACATTATCAAGAAAGTGAAAAGGCAACCCACAGAATGGGAGAAAATACTTATAAATTATATATCTGATAAGGGATTAATATCTAGTATATATAAAGAACTCTTACAACTCAAGAATAAAGAAATATATAAACCAAGTTAAAAATGGGCTGAGAATCTGAATAGACATTTCTCTAAAGAAGATATACAAATGGCCAATCAGCACTAGAAAAGATGCTCCATATCGTTAGCCATTTGGAAAATGCAAATCAAAAGCACAATGAAATACCACGTCACACCCACTAGGATGGCTGTAATAAAAAACATGGACAATGACAAGTGTTGCTGAGGACGTGCAGAAATTGGAAACCTCATGTGTTGCTGGTAGGAATGTAAAGTGGTGCAGTCTCTTTGGAAACTGTTTGGCACAATTCCTCAAAAAGTTAAATTTAGAGTTGGCATATGGCCCAGCAATTCTACTCCTAGGTGGATAGCCAAGAAAATTGAAAACGTATTTCCCCACAAAAAGTTGTCCAGGAATCTTCATAGCATCATTATTCAAAAGGTGGAAACCACCCAAATGTCCATCAACTGATGAATGAATAAACAAAATGTGGTGCATCTATACAATGGAATATTATTCAGGCATAAAAAAGAGTAGAGTGTTGATTCATGCTACAACATCATGCACCTTGAAAACATTATGTGAAGTGAAAGGATCCAGACACAAAAGGCCACATGCTGTATGATTCCATTTATATGAAATGTCTAGAATAAGCTTTCAAAAACAACTTGCTTAACTAATGTAATTGACATGGGCAACTAGTTTCATGTTATCTGTGATGCAGAGGGGCTGGAGTGGGGCAAGACAAGACCACATAGGAAAATTGAAATCACAAATGTTCTGAGACCCCAGTTGCTCATTTGAATAGTATTTTACTCCTAGGGTAGGGTCCTAAGGTTTCATGACATGGTTCTGTTACAGATCCAGACATTCAGCCCAACTCTCACACTATTACAAGACCCTTAATTTTGGTCATGGAAATGGAGAGCGGACCATGAGCAGGAAAGCTTGACTATTTCACTAACTAGTTGTGTGTCCTTGGGCAAGTCACTTAGTTGCTACGGTTTCCACTTTACCTACCGATTAAATGGTCTCTAGACTCTAGAGTTCTAAGAACTGTGGACCTGTGTACTCAGCCCCAGGCTTGGAATTAATGAGGGGTAAACACCACATCAACCTAGCAATCTAATAACACATCCTGTATTATTCTGACTTCCGAAAGGCAGCTAGGAATCATCCGCTTATTTTAGGAGCTCACTGTTCCCTGGGAAAGATACTTTTGGCAAAAGCAACAGTTCAGATGACAGTCCCAGTGTTTTGGAGAAAAGCAGCTAATTTACTGACAACAAAGGCTGTTTTTTTTCCTTGAAATTTCTTAGCTGCAGGGCCAGAAATACAAAGTCCCCAGAAGACTCTAAAAGTATGTTCTCAATTCCCTTTTATCTCCCACTCAGAGCTGAGAGAATAGCACCAACTGTGTCATATTAGACACATCTGCAGCCAGCGCCGATAAAAGTGCACGACCAAGGGAACAGATAAGAATTGTTTTCAATTTGTTCAGATGGGATTGGTTAAATTTAACCTAATTAGACCAAATAATCAAAGCAGGTGTTTGTAAGTTGCTAATGTTTTTATTCTCTGTAATTGTTTGGCTATATTTCCCAGGAACTTAGGTAAAGGAAGTTAATGTCATAAGAATCATTGACCTTATATTTATTCATGTCACACATCTATTATTCATGTTCTAGGCAGTACAAATACAAGGGACTGTTGAACACTTCTCACAGACTTTACCATTTAACCATCATCAGCATCTAAGCCAGCCTTTGGGAGGGTTTACGTTACCTAACTTCCATTATATAAATACAAGCAGCAATAAATGAGAGCCTGTCTTCTAACCTTACACATCTACAAACCACACTGATTTGGCATTTAGATTATTTAGGGATTCTGACTTCATACTCACAAACCGGTCACTTTTAAGGCATTTAGAAGAAAAATAATAACAATAATAAAAGTTACATTCCAGTTAAAACAAAATGTTTATTGCACTTGGCAGAATGATGAGATCTGAACTATAAATCCCAGCTAACAAAGAAATCACAAAACAGTCACCAGCAGCCTGGCATTGGGAAGTGTTTCATGCAGTGGCCATAACTCCACTTTCAAAGGGAAAAAGGGCAGATGGCTACCTGGGAGCGGCCAAGCTTTCTCTTTCTAGTAACTGCTCCAGTCCTGGGTATGCACACGCCCGCGGGATGGGAGACAGAAACATAGGCAAGAAAGTCCCCAGAGAAACATGTGATCTGGAAGCTCCTCTAAAGGGGACTGCTCCCTGAGGCCTGGGGGTTCTGCAGGAGGGGCAGAAGCCGGGGAAGCTGAATAACAAGAGGGTTCCGGGGCACCCCTCCCTGAGATAGTGAGTGGTTTTCCTGACTAGTCCTCACTGTGCTGTGGGGCCACAGGGTAGGTGGCTGGAGAGCTCAGACTTGGCTGTCTGACTACACACGTGACATCCGGCAGTTCTCTCTGTGCCTTATTTTCCTAATGTCTAAAATGAAGGACCACTACTGCCTCCTTCATTAATCCACCCAAAATGCTTGGTACGGTGCTTAGCATAGAGTTAAGTGCTAATAAATGTTGGTTATAATTATTATGATCCCTACCAGGAAGACGATATTTAAAATGTTTCCTGAAAATGAGAATCTGATGGGCATCCTGTACACATTTCAGGGGTAGGGAAAGAGCCTTCCGAGATGGCTTATATGACGTGGAGTGGGATGCACAAATCCTTCTCCACCTCAAACATTTCTATGAAATTGTTATTTGTCATTCCTTTAATTCTTTGGGATCAACTAATCCTCTTCAAGATTGGTATTTCAATACATTATACACAATATAATTATAAAAGAAATAACCAGGCTGCATAAAATTAGTAAAATGGAGACTAGGAAAAGAAAAATCCACTCAGAAACCCACCAAGAGAACTTAAATTGAAAGTCAGGGGCCAGCCCAGTGGTGCAGCGGTTAAGTCTGCATGTTCAGCTTCGGTGGCCTGGGGTTCACCGGTTCGGATCCCAGGTGCGGACATGCCATCGCCTGGCAAGCCATACTGTGGCAGGTGTCCCGTGTATAAAAAGTGGAGGAAGATGGGCACGGATGTTAGCTCAGGGCCAGTCTTCCTCAGCAAAAAGAGGAGGATTGGCAGATGTTAGCTCAGGTCTAATCTTCCTCAAAAAAAAAAAATTAAAAATTAAAAAATACAGTAATTGAGAATACTTTAAAAAAAAACTCAGGAAGTACAAATAGGTAAGATATTTGTTTAAATACTTAGTAAAAGAAAACGTTCGGGGGCTGGCTCCGTGGCTGAGTGGTTAAGTTCATGCGTTCTGCTGCGGCTGCCCAGGGTTCGGATCCTGGGCGCGGACATGGCATCACTCGTCAGGCCACGTTGAGGCAGCGTCCCACATCCCACAATTAGAAGGACCTGCAACTAAGATATACAACTGTGTACCAGTGGCGGGGCGGGGCGGGGCGGGGTGGGGGTGGGGGGGCGCGGTTTGAGGAAATAAAGCAGAAAAAAAAAATATTGGCAATAGTTGTTAGCCCAGGTGCCAATCCTTAAAAAAAAAAAAAGGAAGACTGACAACAGTTGTTAGCCCAGGTGCCAATCTTTAAAAACAAAAAAGAAAATGTTCAATTCAGTAGCTGTGAAACACACAAATTGAAGGGGTGTGGGCATAAGAGAGAAATAGAAAGTCCATCTCTCAGAAAAAAGGGGGTAAATGTTTAGTCAGGTCTCAGAGAGTGTTTCAGTAAATAGACATTTCAATGGAAAATTTCCAACCTGAGAGCAAATAAGTTTAAGCTGGGTTTAAAATGAGCAGGAGAGCTCTCCGTGATCACGTCCCTGTCCAGGCTGGAACCAGCCTCTGAGGCCGCGTGCAGTCCGCCTTCTCTGCCTCACCCCCCCAACTCCAACCGGAGACTGTAATTTTCTTTGCAGCAGGAAACTGATATATACTAATGGTGACAGCTGGACTCAGAAGAGGAAAAAGAATACAGGGGACAGAGAGTCCTTGTGGGTTTAAATCACTTTACAATCCAAAACAAAACCCCCAGATTTGGAATTTTTAAAACCTAGTTAATGGCTGAGGAAACCTCAAATGATTGGGAAGTACTAAGATAAAAGTTTGAATTACGCAAAACACATCATTATCTTAAGCTTTTCTAATCATCTTCTCTGCCTTTCTCCTTCACTGTTTCTCTCGTTGTTTCATGCCCTCAGCCCTCCAACGCGGTTCTAAGACACTTTAGGGGGAGGAACAGGCTTCCAAGGTCACTTACAGGACAGTGTTGGAGAGGAGACGGGCAGATCCTCTTCCACCCAAAAAACTCTCCCTGAAATTGATATTGCTTCATTTCTTTTGGAATCATTAGCTCTTTCAAGATTCAAATTTAGATACATTTACTGTTGAAATACACGTACACACACACACACACACACACGAATAAAACAGAATTATGCTGCGTAAAATAAGTAAAATGGAAAATAAGAGGAAGAAACCCCCCTATAATCACACCATTCTAAAACGACCATTTTCAGTATTGTGCTGCCTCAGACGTTAGTCTGGTCCTGCACTCCCCAACCTCCACCTCCCAAAACCCTAATACTGATTATCACAACGCCTGGACAAATCTCTCTGACATTCTGTGAAGGAATTCTTGGCTAGACTTTTCTTCACTGACAATAGGAACTTAGCTCCATAAGGATCCTAAGAAACCTATGAGGATGTGAGCAGAGAAAGAAATGTCACCTTGTCTTAAAAACCATATGACCCTACTCTCTGTCTTATCTCCTCCAATAATCTCCTTTGTCTGCAAGGTCAAGTCCAAGCTCCTTAGACTTCGGCCTATGAGGCCCTCCATGATTGAGCTCCTGCCTCCCCAGTCTCACTTCTAGTCACATCTGCCTGGCCTTGAATCCAACATCCCAATTGCACTGGCCTAGCTCTTTGAAGGCTGTGCTGACTTGTGCCTCTGTGGCTTTGGCCATGCTCCTCCTTCTGGCTTTAATGCCCACCTCCATCTCGTCCCTCTGGTGAATCTCTACTCAGTCTCAAAACTCCGCTCAACCACCTCCTCCTCTATGAAGCTTTTCCTTCCCTCCCAAGGAGAAATGACCGTTCATTCTTTAGTGCCTCAAGTGGATCCCACACACACTTCCTTTATAAAGCATCTGTAAGCCCTTATTGCATCTACTTACTCATAAGCCCAAGACATTTTCATAAGTATCTCCAGATATAGGTGCCCAACACGCCTGATGCTAGCATGTCATGTCTGATGATTGAAAACAACAAAAAATGATTCTTTTCTGGATCAGTCAGAGGGGCGGGAACATCCCTAAACAAGTAAATTCCAACGTGGATTCCTGACATTCTATGCCAGTGTTTTCCTAGAAAAGCAGGCATTTCTTCTTTCCTGAAGACGTTTAAGAATACAAGGAGAATTGTGAATGTGAGGGGTAAAGCATAATTCTGCCAGGCTGCAGGGGACTGGATTAGATGCATGTTTTCCATCTAATGATAATGATAATGAGGATAATAATATTAGTGCTAGTTAAAGCTTACTGAGCACTTATTCTGTGCCATGCAAAGCACATTCTTTACATGGGGCTTTGCATGTATTAGTTGATGCTAAGAGACAGATCCTACTACTATTCCCATTTACAATTAAGAAAAAGTGTCTCAAAGAGATTAAACGACTTGCCTAAGGTCACAAAGCTAGTAAATGGCAGACCTGGGATTCAAACCCAGGGATCTGGCTTGAGAGCCTATGTGGCATACTCCCTACTCTGAGCTTTGTGAGCTAATAATGGACGTAGATATATAGATATTTATGAACACATACACACGATATAATCATCTGATTTGAATTCGGAAAATGAATTTACATCTGATTGATGTATGAATTTAAATAAGATTTGTATCTTTTTTTTTTTGTGGAAGATTAGCCCTGAGCTAACATCTGCTGCCAATCCTCCTCTTTTTGCTGAGGAAGACTGGCCCTGAGCTAACATCCGTGCCCATCTTCCTCCACTTTATATGTGGGACGCCTGCCACAGCATGGCTTGACAAGTGGTGCCATGTCCCCACCCGGGATCCAAACTGGGGAACCCCAGGCCACCGAAGTGGAACGTGCACACTTAACCACTGCGCCACCAGGCCAGCCCCTAAGATTGTATCTTGATGACAACTGTTACTATTCTAAAAACTGAGGAAAACTCTGCATTTCAATCAATCAGTTAATAACAAACCCATTTAATGAGGGCCTGCTGTGTACTTAGCTGGGGTACAAAGAATGTAAGGCATGATCCATTCTTCTAGGTACTTATAAGGTAATGTCATGACATTATCTTGAATTCTATACATCCAAGTAAGTGATCACCTTGTTGGGCAATATATTTAGCTATTGTTCAAACTGATTTTGGAAACAATTTATGAAACACACAAGAATAGATTTCATTACTTTAAGCTCACAGTTTATTTTTACCCTAAACAGTGCTATCCATCTTAATCAGCATTTTATTTGACATTTGGTTAGTTCTAAAAATCTTAATTCATCTTCAAAGGAGGAAACTTTGTTACCACTATTTGTGTGGATGTATTATAGGATACATACATTCATAAACATAGACCTAGATACATACACACATACATATATATCCTGTGGTTTATGAGGGCAATTCCCAAAGGACTGGACAAAATCAGTACTTGTCGGACAGGAATATAGTATGAGCCCTATATGGAATTTTCGATTTTCTAGTAGTTACGTTTTTAAGAGTCAAAAGAAACAGGTGAAATTAATTTTAATAATACATTTTACTTAATCCAATATATCAAAAACATTATCATTCCAATATCTAATCAATATAAAACGTTAATGAGAAATTTTACATTAGTTTTTTCATACCAAGTCTTTGAAATTCAGTGTGTATTTTATTTTTATAGAACATTTCAATTTGGATCAGCCACATCCAAAGTGCTCAAGAGCCACATGTGGCTAGTGACTGCCACACTAGACAGTGCAGGATATAATGTTTAGAGCTATGGCTGCCATACCAGAAGAAGAGTAAGCACCTACCCACCGCACATCTTACTCTGTGAAGTAACAACTTTAAGAGGAATAATACATGGATGCAAGTGAAATCTGCTGAATAAATGACAGCTTGTGATCACATTTAATTGGGGTCTGGCATCTGAATGAAGTGAAAGTTTGGAGAAAAGGATGATTCAAAAAGGCCAAAGTCATCTTCACAGGGGAGCCCAACTCGTGAGTAAAGATCAGGCAGGTGGAGAAGAGAGGGTATCTTACAACATTCAAGAGTTAACTCTTCCAGACAAGGAATAATGGTACTAATACGCCAAGAAAAACTTAGTTCAAATAAAATGATGATTATAATCAGCCACACGACTCTGAAAGGACCCTAATGAATGGGATTGTAAGTAGAGAGCAACTCTTTCATGGTCAAGGCCCTTTAGATACTAAGCAGAGAAGTATTATAAAGCCATGGAATTTGGAACTGAAATACAAACAGGGTGGAAACCCAAAACAACTTACTTGGTAACATCTGATTTATAATCTCTTTATAATTTCTGGACCCCAGTTGGCTCAAGTGCAACATAAACTGGACGCAACCCTGAGGGCCCTTATAGCTAGGGTGACCTATAATTTATTGTGCAAACCTGGACACTTTCAAGAGTAAAAGGGGGCACATTAATAATGATGCTGGGACAAGAGGTATAAAGTAGGACTGTTTTCAGCCATAAAACTATATGATCCTATTCTACCAAACGGATACAACAGCTACCCCTATGCAGGGATGCGAAGCTGATGAAAGTCCAGGCATGTTCTTATTACCTCTGCATGGCCACAGGGGCTTTGTGGGCTAATACACATTGATCCGGGTGAGGCGGGTTCGCACCTCCCCCTCAAAGCACTTTAAATTGGTTGAATTTGGGAACAGGGTTCCATATGGACAGAGCTGGACTCTGACAGCCTGAATATATTTACTGAAGACAACAAATCATTGACAGACTAAATGTAACAGAGGAAAGGCCTGGCCTGCTTGTACTCAGAATCTGACTTTGTAATTGTAGCCTTCTTTAGACAGGCCTAATCAATTAGAAGAGGCTGATTTTAACCAGTTGCAGGTTCATTACTCTGCATTCCAGTTTGTGTTGATGAAAATCAGTTTCAGTCTGTGGCCTGGAATCATGTACAGCACTTCCTGCAGCCTCTTATATAAACACATCAAAAAAATTTTTTATTTGGAGTTGCCCTTCTCCCTTTTAAGAGAACAACTTTGTGAATCATGATTAAAAATAGAACAATTGTATGTGGATCTGGGGCCCGTACTAGGAAACATATATGACCAAGGAACACATGTAAAGTCAGAGCTTAGGGAGCGAGGGGTAGATCTGAGACAGTCTCAATTATCTGGGCTCCGGCATCAAATGAGTCCAGCTCAGTAATCTCCATAGAACAGAACTCTCAGTTACTGAAAATGCCGACCTTTCAAAGAAAATGTATGAAATAGGAAAGAGCCAAGGTCTTAGAAACACAGAAGGTATCTGGGTAGAGTCCGCAGTCTTCCCTGAATGACCAAACAGAAAATAAACAGCAAACTTCCAACTAAACAAGGGCAAGTTTCCTTGAGAAGCTTCTATGAGGGAACCATATGACGCTATGTTTAATTTTGACATGTGGTTAGTCTCACAAAAGTAGAAGGTGGGGGAGTGTGTGGCAGAGCCATTCAAAACCCCACCTACATTTCAAAGACCTGTAATCATTCCAAAATATGATATAACTATGAATCATACCTGGCTGGGCGCCTTTTGCGGGTTTGTCAAGGCAGCGAGTCAACAGGAAGAGAATATCAATATACACAGCTCTGGTCACCAAACATGGATTTTGCCTAGAAAGGTAAAGAACAGAAAATAAATTGGTATTTTCTCCCCTTGAGGCCTGGGTCACAGAAAAGAGAAAATGGGTATTTTCTATCAGGCATGTCATGAGGCTTAGGGAGTTATAGCAAATGCTAAAAAAGACAGATAAATCACCAATAGTGAGAACACACCAGTAAGTCAAGTGAGAAAATGAAATCCTAGAGCATATGGTGGAGATTGGGCTACACATGTACAAAAGTGATAAAACTCTATGCTCTGGCTCCAAATAAAATACACTGAAAACAAACAAAACCACTATCTTACCCCAGTTATTTTAAAACAAGGAGATGGGGGAAACGACTATATTCTATTATTTTCCTCTTAAGTTGACAAATTTAGGGGAAACATCATTGGTTATGACTATCACTGATTTAGCATTTTGGAGAAGAACTGCACTCACATATGACAAACGACATCTACAGACATAAAAGGACCAACCAAGAAACAAACACACAAAAGCATCAACACACACTGGAGCAGACATTCCTTTCCCAATTTTTCTCAAATGGAATTTTTTCTTCTTTCAATAAACGGAGCAGTTCATTTTATTCCTGGAACCACACACTGGAAAAGTAAGTGGGCTTGGATTTAGGGGTCTAGATAAAACAGGAAGAATGAAGACTTTCTTTTGAGAACAGTGTTGAAGGTCCCTGGCTCTGAGCCTCAGTTCATCCTGACCATGAAAAGGGTCCAAACCTCCTCGGTGTACTAATAATTCAGCACAAGTAGTAAAAACAGTAGGGACAGACCTGGGTTTGAATCCTGGCTTGAATCCACTCGTATCCCTGGGACCTGAATCAGATTCCTGACCTGGACACTCACCTCACTGTGAGCCACTGCGAGCATCTGATGTGGCACAGCAAGCCAGAATGCCCACCTCAGGGCCTGGAACCGGCAGACACTCCATAAGCGCTCATCCTCTGCCTTCTCTGTCTCCAACATAAGATTAGGGAGTGGTACAGTGTCCTGGCTAATGGATTTCCATTTTCTTCATCCCTAAATCCATCCTTCTCATCCCCTGTAAATTAACAGTTTTACCATTTCCCTAAAATTTATTCCCACTCTCTCTTGAACTGTCTCTAACCTATGGCTGGCATATGCTCTAGTATGAAAAGAAAATCAGATACTTTTGATTTAAAACAAAACTGTCTTGTTTCAAGGTCTCTCTGTTGCTGACCTGCCTCATTTCTGGCCCACTTACTTGCTTCACCTACAGTATCTGCTTGCTCCCTGAGCCCTACCCTACCCTAACTCCTAGTTTAGATGTATACCTCATGTTCGGCCTAATTTCATCCCTGTGCTTAGCCATTTTTTAAAAATTAGTTTTAAAAAATAGGTAACACATACACATGTTATAAAAATAACTCAAACAGTACAAAAGGGCATATAGTGAAAATTAAGTTCCTTTTCCACGCCCTCACCCTCTACCCATATTCTGTTCCCCTGAAACAATCACTATTACTGGTTTTTAATATATCCTTCCAGGCACATTCTATGCATTTACAAGCATTTATTGATAGCTACTCACTTGTTTATTTTTACATAAATAGTGGTTTACTACATACTAAGCTCTGAGCATTACTTTTTTTCACTAATATATTTTGGATATTGTTCTATTGAAAACACAGAGATTTGCCTCATTTCTAAAAGAGTTACAAGTGCTCAATTTCATGGATGTACCAGTCCCCTATTGAAATAATTCAGATTGTTTAGGATACTTTGCTGAGAACACTGCTGTAATAAAAACATATGTACATCAGTTTTGTGCATATGAATGAGTACTCAGAGGAGAAATTCCTAAAAGCTGAATCGCTGAATCAAGATATTTGCACATTTAAAATTTGATTGATTTTGACAAGATGTCTCTGAAGAGACTATATCAACTTATAGTTTAATCAACTGTGTGTGAGAATTCCAGGTTCCTTACAGCGTGGCCAACACAGTGCATTATTAAAGTTTTTTGACCTTTGTCAAGACAAGTGAAAAACAATACCTCTCTGTTTTATATTCTGATTATTTTATCATAAGTGAGGTTTACCATCACATCATACGCTTTTCAAAAAAGATACTTGAAGTTCTTTTTCTGTGAATTGTTTTCAAATCCCCTGTTCATTAGTTTTTGATTTGTAGGAGCTCTTTGTATATTAAGGAAAGCTGCTCTTTGAGACATGTGTTACAAATATATTTTTGCAGTTTATCGTTTGTCTTTTAACTTTATTTATAATTTATTTTACAATTCAGAAATGTTTAGTTTTATGCAAACACATTATTTTTATTTGTCTCCTGGGTTTTATGTCACACTTACAAAGTCTAACCCTTCTCTAGATTATATGTAATACATATATTTAAAATTTTTCCCATATTTTCTTCTAGTACTTTACAGTTTATTTTTTTGCTGTTCTTGTTTAAACTTATCTCTATTTGGAATTTGTTCTTGGGGTTTTTTTCCCCCTAAGTCCTGCCCATGTCTTTTGTCTCTATCCAGTTTTCCCCAGGTCTCTAAATCATAATTTCCTGAACTTACTCTTCTACCCACTATGAAAAGCCCACAATCTATGAAAACTTCTTTAATGATATTATTCGCAATTCTAGCACTTCCACTTTTTAACAGGTAGGACTTCCCCCTGCCAAAGAAAGGGCCACTCAAGAAAAAAAAGTGAGAAAACCCAACGCATTGGGTTAATGAATCACCAGATATCTCGCACAGGGCTTAGTAAACGGCCCGCAGATAGCAGGTGGGATAGATTTGAGCTAGGTGCTGGGAGGAGATGCACATGACATGATTTCTGACCTCAGAGAATTGTGTCTAGTTATGGAGACAAAAATAAAGACAAACTTTGGGACAGGATATAAGGAGTTAAGAGAAAAAAACATATCAGGATGGACTGGAGAAATGGAAATGGTTTATGAAATATAATTCCAACTGGGCCGTGAAAGATGGGAAGAATTTAGATAGACAAACTTGACAAGGAAGGGCATTTTCAGAGAGGACAATAAATGTGGGAAGGAATTAGTTTGGCTTGTCCAGGGACCGCGGAGACCAGCTTAGGAAGATTAGAGAATGTGCTGAGAAGGTGGGAACAAGAGCAAGGCAAGCCAGGCTTTCAGGAGACGGGATGCTTTGTGCCAACTGGGTACTTCTGAGCGTAAAAATGTATGGCCTGCTTCCATGTGGTCTTATAGAGTCACAGCTTCTCATCCTGGATGTTTTTCTATGGGTGGAGCCATACAGAACCACAAAGGGAAGTTTTTGGGAAACTGGTTTGATTTTCAAGTCTAATGAGAAACGTACTTTCCATGAGATTTTTAGCTAAGATAATATATTTTTTAAAAATTTCTAAATGAATAGAGGAAAGGTTGCCAATCTCTGGAGCCCCCTGCCAGGCTGAAGTGTTCTGCATCTTCTCTTGACCTAGCACAGGCTGGCGACCTTGCTGGCCTCCTGGGACACTTCAGGGACCTCTTGGACTACTCCCATAACTGTGAGGCTCAGGGCCGAGTCTGTCTTAGCCAACGAGATCATGGGAGGCTCCCTTAAATGCTGCATCTTTTGATTCCAGGAAACAGAAAGGATCTGGGGCCACAAAGGAGTCCATCCATGGCTTCTCCTTTGAGACTGACGCAGGGAGGAATTTTGGCCTGGAGCCCACCGTTCGTGGCTCCACCCTTGAGGACAGCCACAGCCACAGTCACATAACATCCCTGTCTGGAGTCAGAGTTGGGCTTTACTCTGAACTGGCTTCTAAGTCAGGAAAATAATTTTTTTCTCTTTCTTTTTCTCTATTACTTGGTGTTCTGAGTTGGAAATGGTACGCTTGACTTTAGGGTGAGCCAGAGGTTTGTTCTCGGTCTGTCAAGACACTTTGATGATGGGAATAAAATCCTGGGGAAGAGCAAGCCAGCTGGAGAAGCAAGCAAGCCACAGGGTTTTGGTGGGCTTGGGGATTTTTTCTACCCCTAAATGGAAAAATCCTGGCATGGGGCATGTATAATGAAGATTTAGAGTGTTTGAAAAAAATCTGAAGTGGTCAGGGTCTAACAGATGGGCTGAAAATAGCATAACAGTGGCTTTAGAAGGAGAGGCAGGAATCAGGTACTATGAGGACTAAGTTTACATATATAAAATGAAATGAAGGCTTAGTAAAAATCTTGCTTTCTTCCACTCTTTTTATCATTTGTCCGTTGACAAATATCTGCCCGAGAACCTGATTAATACGTTTCTGTCTTGGGAAATCTCTGAACTTCATTAAATCTCCTGCCCTCTCTCCTGGAAGGTGGGGGAGGCAAAAGGCAGGGCAGAGAGAGTAGGGCTTCCCAGACACGTCCACAATGGCCCTAGTGTCTAGAGGACAGCAGGAGCTCTCGAGAAGTCTGTGATAAATTATTCACTTCTCCTGTCCCTTCCGGAATCCCAGGGGCTGCAAGAGCTTTCTAACTGAGGCCCATTCATTCAGAAAACATTTACTAAGAGGCTGCTGAGAGCCAGGAATAGTCCCAGGGTTTGGAAATAGGAAGATGAAATATTCAGTGACACAGTCACTGCCCTCAAGGAACTTAGAGTCCTGAATAGTGTTTCTCAAACTGTAGGTTAGGACCCATTTTGTTGGTTCTGGAATCAACTAGTGAGTGGTGACCAGCATAACAGAAAGAAAGAAAAGCAGAGAGGAAGAAGGGAGGAAAGAGAGAGTGAGGAATGGCAGAAGGAGGAAAATATAATCAGAGGACGTCAAAGTAGGAAAGGTAAATATTGTTTCCTTCACTTGTTTCTGTCAAGTCCTTGCCCAGAATGAATGTTTAACAAATTATCTTTGATGTTACATGGAAATAATTTATGAAGTACAATAATTTTAAGTAAAAGTACTGATTGATTTGTTCTCTTTTCTTTTTCTTTTCCAGGTAATAAGCCACCCTACAACATAGTGAATGGCATCAATATGGTTACACTTGGTATCCAAAATGATGGTGGATATGTTGAAAGTGAACATTCTTGAAATTAAATATGCTAAATCCTGAGTAAATCCCCTTTCTGTTGCATTTCTTTTTACAGACTGTACACATCTTATATAGACATTATTAAAATTTCAAACTGTACAAAATTTCATTTTGAAATTCATGAAATTTCACACATATACTGCACACAGACACATTAAGTCATACGTAAAATGTATTTCTTGTTGTGAGTGACTGTCAAAAAAACTTGAAAGCCACTAGTTTAGCAGGAAAAACACACAACCAATCATACTAGAGTATGATGGGTGCCCCAAAGGAAGGGTCCGCAGAGTGAAAACAAAAGATGGTGGAAGAGGGACTGCTGGTCCGCCTGGGTGAGTCAGAAGTGCCCTGGCAGAGAACTGGAGGATGAGGAGGAGTCTGAAACACAGATCACGGGCAGAGGGACCTGGGCAGGGGAAGCAGCATGTCCAAGACCAGGGCACATGACAGGTTTGGAGAATAACAAGACGTGCAAACGGACAGGGGAGGGGAAGGAGAGCAGGAAATGACAGAGGATGGGGGAAATGACCAAAATGGGGGAGCTGAGGAGTGACCTTCAAGAGCTCTAAAAGCCTGAAAGGGTTGAAACCCGCAGTGGGAGTCCATCAGCCCAATCCATACTAGAGAGCTGGGATCCCGACTCCCCGTGTGAAGCCTGGTGGGCACCCTGGAAAGGACAGACAGTCCACTTTGGACATATTAAACTCTTCCAGAAGAATTCATTGCCATCTTCAGAGGATTGTCAACAGCTGTTCTGGCTTTAGGCTGCTAGTACCTGTTAAGGTCTCTAAGTCAAGAGATCTATCTGGACTTCAACAGAGTCAAGGTCTGAGGTCACTCCAGTCCCCAGGGAACTATTCCCACAGAATCCCGATGAGACTCATAGCTTAACTTTATTAATTTGGAGACATTTACTGAGCACCATGGGGGATATCCTACTTGGGATACAAAGAGAGGGAGAGGACAAAGTTCTGTCCTTGCAAAGCTTATAGTCTTGTAGGCGAGAGGGGAGGGGAAGGAGAGGATGCGGGTATGTGCAGAAAAATAAAATACACAAGAAACAGAGGGAATGTCATGGAGGACGGGTCTGAAGACACAGAAGTATTTGGCTAGTGAAAGATAAGAAGGAATTCCAGGCAGGAGAGTTCACTAAAGCAAAGATACAAAAGTGGGAACATGCTTGCTACATGTAGGAAAGAATGAAGACCAGAAAATCAAACAGGTGCAGCTGACAAGCCTGATGGCTTTTATGACTCTGGGTCCTGTGTGGTAGCAGGGGCTCATGATGACCCACTGCAGGCTATTCCTCTAACCTCGGCTCCTAGGCAGGCTCACTCCAGCTCAGATCACTTCTGGTCTCAACCACCAGGAGCAAAAAGCGCTCGCAGCCTCTTAATGAAGCAGTGTCTTGGGGACCACAAGAGTCTAGCCCAAAATAGTCTGGAAAGAAGAAAACCAGAAAAAGAGAGGGAAAGTGGTGGGGAGAAAGGAGAGGGAAGGCAGGTGAGGAGTGGGGGAGGGGAGGAGAGAATAAAGAGAGAGGGGAAGTGGTAGTAGAGGGAGAAGGCAAAATAGTCTATAACATGTTCCCACATCCTGCCATGATCCCCTCGGCTGACACATGTCCAGCCACACCATGTCCTTTGCTTAAAACGCACTTCAAAGCCTGTCCTCGAGGAAACCTTTCCTGACTAACCCAGAAAGCAGCCTCTGAGGGCAATCTGAATGGCTGACTTAACACAGGATATTTTGTTGACCTTCCTTTGGTCTCCCAGAGATCCCGCTGGCCATCTTTGTAGTCCTAGGCAGTTCACGTCCCTGCAGTGGTAGCTGTCCACAGACCAGCTGCTGCCTCTCCTTATATATGGTTATAAAAAGAAGAGCTGCTGCAGTGAGGAACCAGGAGATACTTCTTTGATGCAGACCGCATTAATTCATGTAAATGTGGAAGTGTAAACTAAATAAAAAGAACTCCTCTCCCTTCTGATTTCCATTTTTACCATAGCCCCCAGCCAAGCAACCATCATATGGCATTTCTGGAGAAACAATAGGGGATTTGTTTAAACCAAGATGCCGAATGGTCATGAATTGCAGAACATATATTTTTTTAAGTAAGTTATTTTCCCCCACTATAACATCCAGAATTTAGATCTGCACACGGGGCCAGCTGGCAGCAGCATGCATGGCCTGGCTGGCTACCCGAGACTGCTCATTTACCTTGCCCTCCCCTGAGTGGGAGAGGGGTGACGGCAGAGCTGCATTTTTATGGTATGCTCCAACTTCCATCCAGCCTTTCTTGGTCTGGAGCTTTGAAAGTGTTTATACTCACACCCACAAGGATAAGCTGCCCCGCAGCCCTCCTACTTGGATTTTCCTTTTAAAGAGAAGCCATCTTCATGTCCCACTCTGGTGGCTGACCAACTCATAGGGAATTCTGTGTGAGTTGCCATGCACGAAGCAAGAGCCCATGAGCTGTGAGTCTGTCCAGAAAGGGACCAAATGTCCCAGCCATGCACTACAGAGTACATGGGGCTTCCTCTGGAAAAGCAGCTTTTGTTCCTTGGGGATGGAATCTGTGAAAACAGAGGGCCTTAACCACCTTACCAGGGTTCTGAGTAAGCACTCGGCCAGGCCCGGCAGTCTGTAGAAGGCACTGGGGCACTTTGTAGACCAGGGTCAAAGCCATAGCCGCCTCTGCTTCCCTGGGAATGCTGCTGCTCTAGAGGAAGCCCAAAACCTCAACGCCAAGGCCTCGCCTTTTCCCTCCAGCAAGGCTCACCTGCCTTTTCAGAGGACCCCCAGGGAGCCTCCCGCACCCCCAGAGGCCCTCATATTTTTCCATCTTTCTATTAGGCATCTTTTTCTCATTAATGTACTAACACTCAAGTTATGTGCAGAGAATGAGGAAAAAGAGACCTTGTGTGGGGCTTGGGATTTGTTCAAAGCCTGGGGAAACCGTTTCAGAGGGTGTATGTTTTTTATTCCTTTTATGAGAGATGCATGTTTCCCCCCCTCTGTGACTTGTTTAAAAGTAAAGTTTAATATGCTGCCAGAGAAATTGCTGGTTAATAACTTAATAAGCTATGTGCTCGGAATTATGGGAGAAAAGTAGTATCCAAGAAAACTTTTATTGTACAGTTTGGGGCTTGGAGGATATATAGCTTCAGTTATTATATAAAATGCTAACAGAAGTCTCCTTTCTTTTCAAACTTTACTTTCTCCCTAGGATTATAAAAAAGGATAAATAAGTGAGGTGAATGAAAACTTCTAGAAGCTGCATGAGAAGTCTGTATGTAGATCGCAAGGTGAGAATTTCTAACAGCAGGCAACAGAACTGTGCTACGTATACTTGACAAAGCATGCACTTGGAAATTCGCCCTGGCAAGAACAGTAATGATGATGATAATAGCAGCTGAATTTTATGAAAAGTTTTATCTTAAAAAAAATTCCTATTTTATCTTTATTAAATTCTTAAGACAGGAGAAAACTAGGCATTATTATTCCCATTTTTACAAATCAACAAAGTAGCTATATAGCTCAAGTGACCTCCCCAAGATCAGGGCAAAAACCAAGAATAGAATCAAGGTTTTCTAGACAAATTGTATCTATGTGTCCCAAACACAATCAGATGAAAAGTGAGACATTGTGCCAAACAATGAGCGTATTTTGGTTTGCAGCCACATGCTCTGGTGTTGTGTCCTGGGAGCCAGTCTGGGGGAAAGCAAGACTTCCAGCACAGCTGTCTGTGAGGCCATATGAAGGCCTGTTTTCAACATGGACGCTTATGCTGATAAAGAATTAGTCATCTGACAGTAGGGACTTCCTATACATATCTGCTTAGCTCTTCTATACTTTCACACTCATTACTCACCACGTCCTTCCCTGCTCTCATCTATTTCACACCATCATTTTAGAGTTTCCCACTTTACAGATAAAAACTGAGGCCCAAAGAAATTATAAGCCACACCTCACTGGTTAGCAGCTGAGCAGGGACCAGAACCCAGAACTGCTAACACAGAGTGTACTCTGCCTCTCCTCAGCTTCAGCGAGGTACATTCACAAGCTTTGTCATTTGCCGAGTGCCTCTCAGAGTGACCCTCCCTGCGGTCACCCAGGAACACAGGGCCTTTGGGCTGGGCTGGTGAGGGTCCCTTCTGGCTCAGGGAGGGAACCCTGGAATAAACTCCTGATAGTCTTGTGGGAAGGTATTATTTCCAGAGGCCCGTGGGCCAGTCCAATTGCTGAGGAAGCCTGGGCATCACTGGCCGCTGAGGGGAAGGAAGGACAGTGAGGCTATGGAGGGTCTCTCTCAAAGCCGCTCCCTCAGCCCATTCATGTAAGACCAATCTGTGTGCCCCACAAGCCCTTCTGGCGGCAGCCTGAAGCCTGGCCACACAGGATAAACCTACTAGGGCTAGTTAGCTCAATATGAGGGCACAGACGCAGGATGCCAAGTGGGGTCTAAAGAAGTACTCTTGCCAGGTCTGCATGTTGCCCCAAAGACTGCTCTCAGAATTACTGACTTCAGTTAAAGGCACTGTTTCCAGAAGGCCACTACTGAAAAACAGTTGTATGACCAGGAGAATTAACTTACTTACATATTAGAACTTAGTAACATGTTAGCATGATTTGTTGGCCAGATCAAGTGGCAGTCAGCCAGCTGAGAGTGGATTTCTGAAGAAAGGGGATCCAGAATAGCTAAGTTTTGATGGCAAGAAGGTCTAGAGCATGGGATCCAAAGAAGGCAGCTCCTGAGAGAGGGCCTAAGGGGCAGCCCAAAGGCATGGGGTCGGCAGTATTTTCTATGTGGATGATCAGGCTGCAGTACAACAAGTGGATCAAGAGGCAAAAACAAGTCTGCTATTTACATCCCTAACTTGGGCCATTTTCAGAGTCAGTCACATCTGTCAAGTAGGAAGAAGTCACCTGTCCCCTTGTGTCTATTTCCTCATCTACAAATAATGGTTAGGATTAGATCTCTGTTTTAAAAATGGGAGTCAGAGGGCTCCTCTTAGTTCCTTTTGGGCCTCCCAATGGGTGAGAAGCCATGCGGGTGGGCCTCTAGGCCCCCAGCCCAGCTTGCACCATATTTGCCATCTCTACTATATTCAACCTCTTGAACTTCCACTTAAGCTTCTGTTTGAAGAAAGGATTCCACTGGATTAGATGATCTCTAAATTCCCTTTTCTTCTATAAGTTCTGTGGTTTTCTTGGTCCTCTTAGCAATGGTGAGAAGATAAGAGCCATGTAGTCCAAAATGCACACAAGCAGCATCTCTATCCCTATTACTAGATGCCCAGGCAGGCAAGAGGGGCTTCCAGGTGACAGAGAGCTGGTGGATTGTTACTAAAGAGCTTTTGTTAACAACCAGGAGGGGTTGGAAATTTTGCTGATCATTGGGAGGGGCTGGAAAGATTGAACACACTCCTCAGTGTATCTCATGTGCATGGAGACAGCAGCCTATTTATCAGTATAAGCCTGAGCTTATTAACTTCCTCTTAACTCTTCGATCAAATCCAAATTCCTCTGTCTGACATTTAAGGCCTGCCACAACTGGTCTCTTATCAAGTCTTTCACTGTTCTCCAAAACACACCATGTCTTCTTCAGCTCTATCCCCTCACTGGCCCACGATATATCACATGCATTCTCTATAGTATGCCATTGCACATCGTGTCCGCCATCTTGACATGCTCTTTTCCCACCACTTTTGATGTTTCTAAATCACACTCATGCTCTAAGACCCATCTCAAATACCTAACTGCCCCAGAAAGCCTTCCTTGACTACCACATTCTTTTCTGAATTCTTGTACTTATTATATGTCCTACAGAATTAGAACTTTTATATGAACATAACTGTTGGTGGTTTCACACGAATAAGCTCTCCTTTCAACTAGATTGGACTGTAACTAAACTCTGACAATAGAAACTCCATTACACATGCCTACAGTGGTTCCCACAATGCTGAGCACTGTACTAAGATTCCTTCCTTTGTACTTGGGCAATGAGACCTTCACAATTTACTTAGCAACACAGGCTCTATACCAGTATAACCTTACTCATTCTCCAATCTAAGAGAATTAACCTTATCTAACAATTAAATCTAACCTAGCCTTAAAGGCTAGACTTCTCCCTCCTCCTAGACTTCCTTGACATACCACCCACTACAAGCTGGCTCCTGTAACACACCTTGACCTCATTCCGGTGTTTACCAAATTCTTGCTTATTTACAGTCAATTAAATCCATACCTGTCTTATTTCCTTAGTTTTTAAAATAGAGATAATATCATTCATCTCTATATTCCCCACTGTGCCTACTACTTTGCTTTGTCCTGCTTCTGAGTCTGAAGTGGCTTGAATTCATTGAGAATGGCTCAATGAAGGTAACCAAGGTGTTGATTTATCCAAAAGATGGAACACGTTACAAGCTAATGGGGGGGGAAAACCCCCCACTATACTAGAGTTTCACATAATATTATGAAAATGTGTTGAGGACACTTAACGCTTGCATTCCCTTGCAAGCTGGGCCATGACAACATTGCCCAAATCTTACAACAGCAACACCCCAATAAGCCAACAGCTACAAGTGGAGCAAGACAGATATTTCTGAGCCCTTTATCAAGCTAATTACTATCTCCAGGTTAGGTTTGCAGATTTCTGTATTTAAAAAGTAGAAAGTATCAGCAGTTGTGGGTAGAATTCTGGATGTGCAGTTGCATAAAAGGACTATTTTTATTTCTCGATGCAATATGAAGAAGATTTGATCTTTGGCAATTTGCCCAAAGGCTCAGTTTAATATACTGATCACTCCTGAAAGCTTTTACCCGACTAGTTTCCATGAGCTCAGCCTGTCAATAAGAAACACCTATATACTCTTGAGCTTCACTTCTTCTCAAACAGCTTAGTCTTCAAGACTTGACATATTTTTAAAAGGAATATCTAATGAAGAAAATGTTTTGCATCTTGCCCACTGGTTTGGGTTGAAATGTACTATCTTAATGTTTTTCTCTGTTTTTAAAAAATACAAACAGGATCTCATCCCAAGATATCATGACCTTAAACATTCCTAAGAGGTCTGAAAAGGAACTGAACAAATGTCAACAAGCTTGGGTCTAAAATACACCAACTTCATTTCTCTCATCATTCAAATATGCCTGAGGCTCAAAGAGACTTCGAATAGGCTGAGCTGGAGGATTAATGAGGGCTCCTAATGAGAATATCTCACTCCTTAAAACCTGGGGAGGCTTTACAGAAAAGCAATTTTAAAAAGAGGCAAGAAGGAAAGCACTGGGAGAACTTTTATTTTGAAAAAAAGAGAGAGCAAAGAAGAAATAAACCAAAACAAAACCCAACCCCCAGCAATGCCTGGAAACTTGCTATGTAACTAACTATCCCTGTTAAGACTTGCTTCCCTTAAAGTTTTGGCAGGGACCACAAATGATAGCCTTAAAATGCCACATGATCATCTGGATTTTTTAACAATCCTTGTTGACTGAATTCATTTCAATGGCATGGGAGTGAAACAGCAACCTGCTGCTGCGGCAAAGGGCTGAGGCCTCTCTTTAGGTCAAGCAGTTGCGAAAGAAGGACCTCTTCCTTGGGGAGGGGACCAGTCCAGGAGGCATGAGGGATTTGGGAAGGGCTAGGGGACAGTGGGAAAATGGAATCAGACCTAAACCCCAGTATTTCTGCCTGGGAAGTGTAGTCTCCTGTGTGAATAAATCTGGTGGTTAGAAAATAAATGCTGTCTTCAGCTGTAAAAGCAAAACAGAATCCTAAACCAGAACTTCTGCAGTTGGCCACAGACCCTCCTGGGGCAGAACTGAGACTGCCACACAAAAGCAAGCCCTAGCTTTGTCTCTACAAGCATATTTTCCTTACACATTTAAATCCACAGACCTTCAAGGAGCATACCACTCAGCTTAGTGGGGATCAGTAAGTAAGAGAGAATGAGAATAAATAAGCATCTGGAAAACGAGGTGTACAGGGAAGGAGACATAGAAGTGACTGGAAGTACAGGTACTAGGGAGATGGAGGAGTAGATGAGAACACACGGAGGAGTGAATAGGAATGACAGGAGCACAATGGGGAAGCTGTATAGGGAAGTGGATGGATCACATAGTTAATAAGTTTCGGAAATAAGAATTAACTTGGGGTAACAAATCATTAGGTCGAGCACAAAGAGTGGGTCTTCAACAGACATTAGCTGCCTCCATCATCTCTTCCCCCCAACAGCACTGTTTTATTCAAAAATTTATTGCCCAAGGTTGCTTTCCTAGTAACCTTGGGACCTGTTCTTGTATTCCAGAGAGCCTGTTTTTCTCACCAGAATATCAGACTGCTGTTTTTCAAAATGATAAATGTTCACTGCATGCCAACGAAGCATTGGTCCTACCTCAGGCACTGAGGCCACTGGGATGGCTGCCTGGACAAGGGAGTATGGACTCTCCACAGAGAGCGCTGGGGCCATGCAGCCACTCAGTGCTGATCATCCCAGGTGGATGGGGAGAGAATTCTGGGCTGACCCCTTCAGGAGTCTCAGGCCTCTCTCACAGCTCCAGTCACAAGCCCTTGAGAATGAGGGTGTGAAGGTGGAGTATTTCAAAGTGGGCAGTGGGTGATCACAGTGGCTGGCTCTCTCACCTTCAGCCCTCAAAATATGTACTGTGTCCCCGAATCAGCAGCATCAGAATCGCTTGGGAGCTTGTGAGAAATGCAGGGTCTCAGGCCCCACCCCAGACCTACTGGATTAGAGTCCCATTTTAAGCAGATCCCCAGGTGATTTATGTGCACATTAAAGTCTGAGGAGCAAGGTTCTAGGGAATTCTTAATTACTGCCCTTCAAAGCCTTGATATCAAAACACTGCCTGGACAGATGGAGGCAATGTAGTCCAGCAGAAGGAGCCCAGTGAGGAGCAGGGAGCTAGGTCCTCAACAAACGTTAGCTGTTGTCAGTCAGGATCTTATGCCTGGTGTGCTGTGTGCAACAACAAATCCCCTGAACTCTCTGGGCTGTACTTTCCCATAGGCTTGGGAATGGGAGCGGACTACAACAAACGTCACGATTTTTTCCAGTTCTAAAGTTGTAGGTCTATGATTCTATTTGACAAGACTGTTTTGTTACTCTCTCTACACCGAAGCAGTGGTTCTAATAAACACTTGCAGTATATAATATGGCCTGGCATACAGAAGGGCTGAATAAATATTTGTTCAATGAAGTGATACAGTACAGTCTATTCTATCCAAGCCTCATCTCAAAAAAGGGAAAATGTGCCATGAGCTTCCAGGACAATTCACCACGCCAGAGTATCAGGTTTAAATGGCACCTTTGAGGGTAACTGACATAAATTAAAACATCTTGCTAAGGTAGCTTTTAAGTAACCAACCTCTGAAATTCACTCATATATGAAACTACACAATGGTGTGGGCCCTGACACTGGTACATCTGTGGAAACAAAGTTTTAATGGCTCTGTCTCCTGGGTAGCAGGCTGGAGGGACAGTTAGTCCATCTTTCTTGAATGAAATCTTTGGCCTTAAAAGAATACAAGTACCCTCTATAGCATGACTGCTATTTTAGTCAATGCTCATCCTTGACCCTCTCCCTCAAGGAGTCCGGAGACACAAGAATCCACGAGAAAACATCCCCAGTTCTCAATCTGACTGCATTTCAGAATCTCCTAGAGTTTTAAAACTACCAGTGCTTGGGCAATATACTTAACGAAAAAAATCAGAAATTCTAGAGGTGGGGCCTGGCATTGGGAGGTTTTATAACCTCTCCAGATTATTCTAACATGCAGCCATCAGCATTAAGAATTACTACCTGGAATAAAAATTCACCATCAGCCAATCTGGTACTTAATAAATGCCAGTACCAAGAGTCACCAACTCCTCCTTCTGTGGGAGCTCCGCAGGCACCCTAATGAGAGAAGCGGTTGGGAGAGGGCAGTGGTGAAGGACAGAGAGTGCGTTCTATCAAGAGACGATGGCCAGTACTTAGCGCTGGCCCTTTGCAGCCATCTGGGAATTGGGACCTGGTGTTGCCAGATCTTCCAGTTTTCAAAAAGAGCTGGAAATGCTCAATTTACTGTGAAATTTCCTGATTTTTAATGCCAGAAACTAATTTAACATATGTATTTAAACCCTGCTCAAGTCAAAAAAAACATGTCTATGGCCAATTTGATCCCAAAGCAGTGCCCGTTTGACCTCTCTGAGAGTGCACACTATATGCAGGCCTGAGCAGCGCCCTGTGGAGAGTCCGGCAAAGACTCTTTATTAAGCCAATAAAATAAAATGCTAAAGTATGGAAGCTTCTGTGCTGAAATGTAGGAAGTAAAAACTGAAAAAATATCTACACTCTCGTGACTTATTTGTTCACTCACGCCAGGCTGAAATGCTGACCAAACTGGGTGTCTTATACACAGGGTTTATATCCCCAATTATTTTCACTGCAGAAAAGTAGATTTTCTTATACTAAAGGAGGTTTGAGGACAGTTAATGAAATAATATTCATAAATCTCCTAATACAGAGCTTGGCACACAGAAGGCATCCAAAAAGCAAAAATTTCCTTAACTCAATTTTTAAAACCTTAGTTAAAATTTTGATAGAGGTCTCCCATGCACTGTTGGTGGAAAGATAAAGGACCTACCTCTTTTAGAAATCAATCTGGCAGTATATATCAAGACCCTTCAAAATTTTCATACCCTCTTGACCAATTCAGTATTCTACTTCTGGAAATCAAACCCAAGGCAATAACCCACAATCACACACACACACACACACACACACACACACACAAACAGACACACACAAAATCATGCACAAAGCCTTTCACTGGAATATTATTTCTGACATCAAAAAATGGAAAACAAACTGAATGGTCAGCAATGGAACACTAGTTAGGTAAATTTAATGAATTATTTAGGTGACAAAAATATGCTACCTTTAACAAATGGGGTCTTCAAAGATTATTTTTCTTAATTCAAAAACAAGCAAAAGTATTTTATTTTTAGAGATGCATAGGTGGTAAAAATAGGAAGAAAAGCAAAGAAATAATTATCATAAAAAGTCAGGACAATGATAACCTTGAAGGAATAATAGGGTACAAAGAGGTTTTTTGTTTTTTGGGGGTTTTTTTTGCTGAGAAAGAATCACCCTGAGCTAACATCTATGCCAATTTTCCTCTATTTTGTACCTGGGTCGCTGCCACAGCATGGCTGCTGATGAGTGGTGTAGGTCTGTGCCTGGGAACCAAACCTGGGCCCCTGTGGTGGAGCACACCGAACTTAAACACTAGGCCACAGGGCTGGCCCTAAAGAGTTTTTTTAATGTTTGTCATTAAATAAATTATTTTTTTAATTGTGATAAAATATACATAATATAAAATTTACCATCTTAACTATTTTAAGTCTATAGTTCAGTAGTGTTAAGCACATTCACACTGTTGTACATCTAATCTCTAGAACTCTTTTCATCTTGTAAAACTAAAAGTCTATATCCATTAAATATTAACTCCCCATTCCCCATCCTCTAGCCCCTGGCAACCACCCTTCTATTGCTGTTTCTATGAGTATGACCACTCTAGGTACCTCCTATAAGTGGAATCATATAGTGTTTGTCTTTTTGTGACTGGCTTATTTCACTTAGCATAATGTCCTGGAAGTTCACCCAGGTTGTGGCATGTGTTAGAATTTGCTTTCTTTTGAAGGCTGAATAATATTCCATTGTCCATATACACCACATTTTGATCATCTATTCATCCATCAGCAGACACCTGGGTTACTCCTACCTTGTGGCTATGGTGAATAATGCAGCTATGAACATGAATGTACAAATATCTCTTCAAGACTCTGTTTTCAATTCGTTTGGGTGTATACTGGAAGTGGAATTGCTGGAGCATATGGTAATTCTATTTTTAATTTTTTGAGGAAACACCATAGTATTTTCCGTAGTGGCTATACCATAAAGAGTTTCTAATAATAACAACAATTGCTTTCATGATACTGTTAAGTGAAAAGCTAGCTATCACTTTACATATATATATAGTATAACCTCAACTACGTTAAAAAAAAAGTATAGGAGAAATGATGAAGTCACTACATGCATAAAACTGTTAACCAATAATAGTGGTTTCCACTGGATGTTGGTAAGAGTAGACTTATATTCTCTTCTTTTCCAATTTTATACTTGACTCATTTTCTATGACAAGCATACACTACACTGACAATCAAGAAAATAAAGTGAAAAGAACTCAGTAGGACACATTTTTCTTCCTGGTCATAACATCACCCATGGCACTTAGTCTGATACTCCATTTATTTCACCACATTTACTAAAAGGAAAACACACACACACACACACACACACTTTTTTCCTTTTATAACCAAAGGAAACACTAGATAACCAAATTGATTTCTGAAAAATTTTAAGCCCAATATAATAATAATTCCAACTCTCAAAGTAAATAAACCTTTTCTCCCCTTAGTCCTACTTGACAGGGCTTTTAAAAACTCCTTCCTATTTAGGCAGGGCCTGTGATCCAGCCGGGACAGCAGAGCTGGAATCTGCAAATATCAAGGATGGCAGATGGGGCCCCGAGTGGGGACGGTGCTGATTGCCCTTTCCTGGCGCCCACAGCCAGCCTCTCCAGGCCAGCAGCTGACCCCTCTTCTCACTCGGTTTCTGGCCTGAGTCAGCTTAGTTTTCCTTCAGTAGTTGGTAAACTGCTTTCTCACCAAGAGACAGACAGTAAACTGGATTGAGGAGGGAGAGATGGAGGAAAAAGGGGAAGGAAGGGACTGGAAGGATTAACGAGCTGATTTCCATAAAGACTTTGACATCTTGGAATGAAAAGCGGCCTGTAAGAGCAGAAGCCCAGGCCTCTTCTCAGGCTGTGTTGCCAGCTGGCCATTCATCACCAGAAATTCCCCAACAACTCCATGGCTATTGCTTAACCGCCTCATATAAATCCCTATTAATCCTGCAAAGTCAAAGCATAAATATATGACAAAAGCCTTTATTTTATGTGCCCTCAATTTCAGGGTCAAAATTTTAGAAACTAAATTGGTTATCCAATGGCTCCAATGAACTTTTTTTAAAAAAAAACCTTCTTTGGGAATAAAAGGACAAATAAATGACACCCTCACTAATGTTTTTGTACTTATTGGACTGAAAGAACTCAGACTAATGAGCAAATAAACTGTAGAAGAAAAAAGGTGTTGGTGCTAAAATTTAAACCAACGTTTTTTTTCCCAATAACGTTAATGTTTCATAGTTTATACTCAAAAGATACAGAAAATCCTAGTAGGCCTAAAGGAAAATTTATTCTTCTTTCAAATGTAAATTGCTAGGGACATAAAGAAGCCTCTTCAGAGTGAATTTGGCATACTGGGCATCATAACCTCTTTCATGGGAAAGGCAGGTGAGCTGGTGAAGACAGTGGTCAGCTTTGAGAAGGGCCCACTAGGACCCAGAACGGGCTCACGTGAGCAAGGAGCTATTAGCACTTCCAGGGGCAAGGCTCTCAGGGACAGGGCAGGAGTGTGACAGGCTGAAGCTGCATCACTTATATCCAATTCTCTACTTTCCTATTCAAGAACCTCAAGGTTATTTTGTCAATGACGTGAATACTACAGAAAAATGGATACATAGCGTTGGAATGTATTGTGCTCTGGCAGTGTGTTTTCCTCCCAAGCTTTATTTCAGGCTCTGAACACATCCTGATTAACAGGGTAAAAGAGTGTGTTGAGGACCAAGAGGAAGCCTGGTGTTATGAACCATCTACAGACCACCCACGAAGTGTGAAGTTCACACTTGGATAATAAAGAGTTGACTGTACTGGAAACATAAAAGTGGCTTTCCTGGACTCTCGGCAAGGAAGGTGGAAACCCAGCGAACTGCGGTGATTCATGCCTTTGTTTTCTAGGGCTGGAAAATCACGGAGAAAAATGAGAGGAGGTGAGTGGAAAGAGGGTGATGATGATGAAAAGCCTGACTAGAAAACTGTAATAGGGTCACAGGGAAGATTAAAAGAGGTCAGAAGGACTTCTCTGGCTAAAGAGGAGGCTGACGGCGGCTTTGTCATCTGTCTTCAGGTATTGCACAACATGAAGGTCCATTCAGACGGTTGGCCTGTTACTCCATCAACTTCTTTCTTCCCATCCAACAAGAAGGAACGGACTCAGGAAGCCAGTGGAGGATGAATTTCTATGGCAGGGGCAGCAAGCTAAGAGGGTAGAAACTCCTTCCTTATAGCGCTTTAAGAACAGGAGGTTTAGGATTCCATCTTGGCCGTCTGGCTGGAAGCAGGGGTTTCAACAGGATGGTTTCTGGAGAGCCCTGAATTCCTGATCTCTAGAAATAATAGCTAAAAGGACCTGGCCTACTAATTGGTAAACAGATGAGCACACAAATGTGGTCACAATTCCCTGTTCTCCCAAAAAAGAAATTTTGGGGAAGCTGTCTAATAGCTAGAAAGAAGGCAAATGATACTAGGCTTAGGGAAGCAATTTATGGTCAATCAACTCCTTCTCTCTAAATAAAAGAGAAAAAACGAAAATTGGACTAAAACTGAGAGGTCAACCATCACTTTACTGGCATCAGACACTAGAAAATTTCCCCATCAATGCCCCTGTCCAAAGCTATAGGTGCTTAGACAAACATGGACTCTCGCGTATCATTTCCTTCAGGAGCGTTTACTGTGTGGCCCTCACGTGTTTCCTCGGCCTCGTTCTCTGCTACACGTACCTTATACTTTAGGTTCCAGAAGAGCTAACATCTTTAGAGTTCTCCATATTCACCATGCTATACCACCACATCTTTGCCTATGACACTACCTGAGCCTAGAATGCCCCTCCTTGCCCTGGCCACCCTACTCATCTCTTGAAGGCTGGTTCAATGCCAGCCCTCTCCTGCCCTTCCTCTGGGCTACTCCTGTACCTACTGCATACATGTATTATTACACTTACCATATTGGATGAAAATTATTTACTTACATATCTTTCTCACCTCCTGGATGTGAACTCCTTGAAACCAGGACTAGTTCTTCTGTATCTTTGCATTCCTACATCTTCTAACATGAAGGCTAGTGTGCAGCCTGTGCTCAACAGTACTTTGTTGAATTATAGTGATTTGCAGGCCTCATACTGCCCACGGCTTGCCTTACCATATAAGATGGGAAGCCCAACAAAAGTAAACAAAAGCACATTTTATTTATTTATTTTTGCTGAGGAAGATTTGCCCTGAGCAAACATTCGTTGCCAATCTTCCTCATTTTGCTTCAGGAAGATTCACCCTGAGCCAACATCTGTGCTAGTCTTCCTCTATTTTACATGTGGGGCACCGCCATAGCATGTCTGCTAATGAGTGGTATAGGTCCGTGCCCAGGAACTGAACGCAGGCTGCCAAAGCAGAGTGCGCTGAACTTAACCACTAGGCCATGGGGCTGGCCCCAAAAGCACATTTTTCAAAAAATAAAAAAAGAGGCTGCTATGTTAGACAATCAATATTCTGATTCTCAATCAAACGCAACACACTATGGCATGGAATATGGTGGCATGTGGGCCTCCACTGGATCCACTCTGCTGGAACTTAAAGAGGACGTAGCAGGAGGCAGTAACACTTGCAGTAACACTGTCCTACCAACATCAGAGTCCTGTGACATGGATTTTGAACACAGCATTACAGAGAGGATTTCCTATGTAGTAAATGAGAAATTCTTCTTACTCCATCTTTTACATAGGAAATATTCTAAGTTCTAAAATAAACTAACAATGCTAAGGACTAAACAAATATATTTTTCCACCCTTCTTTGCCTTGCTTATTCAAGCTACTCTCCTACCAACCTAAAATGGCAACTTCCATGTCATCTTCTTATTCACACCCTATCTGGCCCTTGGTGCTTGCTCAAGTCTTACACCCATCTCTAATTTCTGAGTTGTCATGGCACCTAAGAGTTTGTACTACATAATTTAGTCAATTACTGCCTTTCATTGTTATAATATCTAACACAGGTTGGGTACATAGCAGGTATTAATAAAAACAAGCTGATTAGTAGACAGATAAAAAGTCATATTACATGCCCCTCAGCTACATGGCAGTTTTAGAAAAATTGTTGAGAAAATGTTTTTCTTTCTTTACCACAACCCAAAGTTCTAAAAAGATAAATACTCCAATAAGTTTACAAAACTCATGCCAACGACTTTTAAAACTCCCACAACTAGAAAGAGCAATTCTCCAATGTATTCCTAACCCCTGATAACTCCCTGCTCACGAGGGGTTTTAACATACCTCTTGGCCAGCCAGAGTTTGGCTTTAGTACAAACAGCGACGTCAGCCAGCTCCTGCTGAAAGTACGCATTCATTCTGTATTTGGAGTCTGAGAAGGCTTGTAACAAATGAAAGACCTAAACCAAAAAGGAGAAAAAGCAATATCCTGCTGTGAAAATATATTTTTCCTAAATGCTCAGTTCCTCCCTTTTAGGTTTCCTCAAAATATTCCCCTCAAAGAAAACAGACACCTGCAGAATGTGGCTCTGCTCTCTCTGCAGAAAAGCCTGTTGGTTTTGGAGGACACGGCAAGTGGCGAGAAACCTATGTCCTTAATCCATACCTGTGCTCTGGGCTCTGTGCACAATCCCAAAAAAAGGCGACTGCTCTGGGATCAGACAATCATCAGAGCTCATTAGCTACAACCTAAAGATAGATTTTAGCAAAGAAATGCAAACATCCGTCTCTATATTTGTACCTTTTTTTTGCTGAGGAAGATTTGCCCTGAGCTAACACCCATTGCCAATCCTCCTGTTTTTTCGCTTGAGAACGATTAGCCCCAAGCTAACATCTGTGCCAATCTGTCTCTATTTTTTTCTATGTGGGACACCACCACAGCATGGCTGGTGAGTGGAGCAGATCCACACCTGGGATCCAAGCTTGAGAACCTGGGCTGCTGAAGCAGAGGGGACGGAACCTTAACCACTCGGCCACAGGGCCAGGCCCAAAAATGTACCTTTTAAAGACTTGCTACATAGGAAAAATCAATGGTCTGAGAGTGGCTTACACGTCTAGTTTTATCAGAAGAGGAGTGAGAAAAGAAGCAGGTCACAATGATGCTTGCCTTTGCCAACACTGGATAGTGATGTTTGTGAGCTACTTCTATTTTTTAGCAGATCTTCACTGAGATGTCAGATGGAAGCAGCAATGCAGACACATTGCACTTTCAGACTCTTACATGACATTATATATTAGAATTAAGAAGAGAAATAAAATCCTGTTCTACCTCTAGGTGCCTATATTTAGAAGGAAGGCCACAGTTCCACAGACACATGACACATGTGCAAGTGTGTGGCATGTGCATGTCTGTGTATCTTGGGTTCATACTCAGTGATGACATGAGCAAGGCCTTTGTGAGGAGCACAAACCTGCGGCAGAGAAAGAACATGAACACGCGTGTGGATGAGACGCCTTGTCCTTAGCTAGCGCCAAGCAGAAAGAGGAGGAAATTCTTCAGTTCCCCTTATCTAAACCAAGCGGAGGAGGCAGGCGAGCAAAGCAAGTGCAGATAAACATGGAGAACTTTGAAAGTGGATTTTAATAATTGGTTTGTTTTCTTTCCCTCTTGTATCTTCACCAGAGCTGCAGATGATTCTTTCTAAGCAACAAGATTAAACTTTTTCTTTTCCTTCTCTCCTATCAATGAGGAGCATAATTAAGAGTCAAACACGGCTGGGCCGGCCCAGTGACGCAGTGGTTAAGTTCACACGTTCCGCTTCTCGGCGGCCTGGGGTTCACCAGTTCAGATCCTGGGTGCGGACATGGCACCACTTGGCAAAAGCCATGCTGTGTTAGGCGTCCCACATAGAAAGTAGAGGAAGATGGGCATGGATATTAGCTCAGGGCCAGTCTTCCTCAGCAAAAAGAGGAGGATTGGCGGTAGTTAGCTCAGGGCTAATCATCCTAAAAAAAAAAAAAGGGTTAAACACAGAAGGGAGTGATGAGAAAAAGCAGGAGGCCCAGTTAAAAGGGATCCAGAGGCATCAGACCCTAAATGGATATGAACTGGTGGGTTTTCCTGGGTCAGACACCTGCAATTACCAACAACAAATATATGTTAAGCACCTTTTGTTTAGAGAATCAAAATAAATTTTGGTTACTTTACTGTATGTAATTTTTTTCCTAAACAGAAGTAATTGTACAGGAGAATGCACACAAGTCTCGATGTGGAGACTGAAAATGCTTTGTCTAATAATGGATCTGTTATTTCAGAAGCAACAGATCAAATATCACTACTTCACCACACCCCCGTGGGGACCCAAACCACCCGTCGTGAAGTCTGGAGAAATGGGTCTGGCTGAGGCTTCTGTTCTTATGTGGTGACTGCCAGAGTGAAAAAAATACCTCCCTCTGCCTGAATCCCCGCTCTCCTGAAAGAGTTGGCAAAGTCACCCGGCCTTGCTTTCCTTTTCTCCACAGCTGCACAGAACCAACCACCAGAGCTTTTCATGGTGTCACAGGATCGTAATTAATCAGCAGACACCAGCAAATACATGACTTTGGAATTCACTTGTAAAGAAAGCTGTGAGATTTTCAAACGCCTCTCATTTAGAAGCAATCACTTCAAAAATAACTCCTAATGGATATTTAAACTTAGTCCTATATTTGTTCACCTTAGTTGGCAAAAACAAGGCTGTTTTTGAAACGCTTGGTAGCTCTGGTTTATGAAAATCAGCCTACAGGTCCATCAATTCTGCCACCGTGGGCACAAACCAGACAATTGTGATCTTGGTTATTCACCGGGAACCGACAGCGATCTATTTACATGGGACAAATGGAGAGGGAGGTACACTTAGAAGAACCTTGGGGGCAATAAGCACGTAGGAGAGACAGAGCAATAGAAGTGAAAGACAGGGTCAGAGAAGTCAAGGGAAAATGGGGCAGGGAAGGAGAGGGAGAAGAGGACACACAGGGAGGGGAGGAAAGCAAGTTTTGTAAGCAAATGTCTGAAACACGTTACTGTGATTGAGATAATTTCATTCTTCAAGAAAACTAACGGAAAATATTTGAATACATGACTACCCTCACATGACATTTAGAGTGTTGGGTTTAATTCTTTCAAGAAAAATGAGGTCATCCTTTGGTGTGAAGTCCCAAAGTGAGGCCAGGCCTCTGGAACTATGGTCTAAGGCCAGGTCCAGGAGCACCCGGCAGCTTCCAGGAAGGGTCATTTGTCCATCAGCTCTTAAAGGACAGCAGGGCAAGGCACTCCTCCTCCTTCCTCCTTTCCTGAAGTTCTGGTCCAGAAGACCTTCTGGGCGCAGTGTGGTCAAGTCTGGGCCCGGGATAATTTGGAAACAGCCTGCAATTCAGGGCCGCGCTGAACCAAACACAGGAAAATGAAAGCTGCCAGAACTGAGGAGGACCACTAACTGAACACACATGGGAACTCTGAGAAGTTTAATGTCATTTTACGTGTCCCAAACCTGCAATAGGATTCAAAGATTCGGCCCACACATCTTTATTAAACAGCTGTTACCACCAGGTACCGTCCTAGGAGCTGCAGCAGAGAACGAAGAGAATCCCTGCTCTCCTGCCGCTTACCTTCCGCTCACGGATCAACAGAGAAGCAGTCGCCTCCCTGACGCTGCTTGGTCAGGATTTATAACCTGCATGGTGGCATCACCATCACTTTCCTCTTCTGCTCCACCAAGCCCAGCACATAGCAGGAATTCAACCAGCATTTGCTGAATTAACGTCGCTATTTGATGCCTCTTCCTATATTCCCTCTGCCTTTAGGACACATGCCCATGGGTCTGGTGAGCTGCTGCAGGTGCCAACCCTGTGTTAGAAGAGGATACACAGGGCTAAAAAGCACTGTGCTCCTCATGCCAGTGGGTCTCACCACAGTGGGGAGGCAGGGAGGCCAGGTTAGCGGTAAGAGCACAGCCCCATGGGAGAGGGCGGGGAGCACAGACTCTGGAGCCAAGCGGACATGAGTGTAGACCCGGTTACCAGCTGTGGGGCTTTGGGCAACTTATTTGACCTCTGTTTCCTCACGGTCAACAGTGTATAATAATATCTATCTTATAGGATCGTAGAGAGATTTAAAAGAATATTAGTAATTGGCATGCACTAGGCACCCGATAAAAATGTTAGTCTGCTCCCTCTCTTCCAGCCCCCATTCAAAAAATGAACAGAGAAACCGTTGCAGAAAGAGTGATATTCATATTTGGCCTTGAAAAGAGTCTTGCCAAAATCGGGGGAAGAATATGCAAGCAGAGGAAACAATTATAAAAAATTTTTAAAGGGTATTAACATATTGGTATTGCCAATGAAAAGAGAAATGTTAATGTAAACTACAGACTTGAGTTACTAATAATGTGTCCATACTGGTTCATTAATAGTAACAAATGGACCACTCTCACGCAAGATATCAATAATAGGAGAAAACTAGGGAGAGGGGGAGGGGAGGAGAGGAATATATGGGAACTCTCTGTACTACTAGCTCAGCTTTTCTCTAAATCTAAAACCATTCTAAAAAACCTATTAAAAGAAAATATTGGGACTTCTCAGGGGACAGCAAGTAGTTACGTGTGATGAGAGCACAGCCAGGGTATGTGTAGGGTGGCAGGAGATACAGCTGGAGAGAGCGGTCAGGTCAGATAGAGAAGGATCTTAAGTGCAACATCAAGGAATGTGTACTTTGTTCTGTAGACAGCAAAGACCTCTTCAGAGAGAGCTCTTATGTGATCAGATCTGTAATTTGGAAAGAAAAAGCCAGGGGCAGTGTGGAGGCTGGATTAGAAAGGGCAGGATGACCAAGACTACTGCCAGTCTAAACAAGAGGTGGTGAGGGTCGAAACCAGAGGCTGAAAACCAAGAAGAGTCTGTGGGCCAAAATTAGCTGCAGATGTTTTATTTGGCCTACACAGTATTTTTAAACTGTCTTTTACGAATTGGGAGATTTCATATCAAAATCAACCTGATTTCCAACTTCTCTTGAAAAATCAGAAGATCTGGCAATCGTGGGCCCACACTCCTGCAGGGCAACAGTCACCTGGCTGGGGCTGGTCCTTTAGATGAGACGTGCACGCTCTGGGTCACCAGCGTCCCCACCTCTGCCTATCACTCACTAAAGTGGAGTGTCAATGTCATTTATTACTGCTCTTGTGCTTTTTAAAAAAAACTTACAGAGAATCAAGAGGAAAATGAAATATTTACTGAACCCAAATCTCTATCAAAAGTTTGAAAACAAATCATGGACCGAGACGGTCCGTGTTTATACCCATCACCCCTCACTCACTTACCTGCCTGCCCCATGCAGGACTGACTTTGTGACACCCACACACCACCCCAATCTAAATGACAGCAGCCATGGGATGGAGAAGAAAGGATATACTTGAGAGACGTTTCGAAGGCGGAAGCAGCAGGACTTGGCAACTGCTTTAGACATGGAGTTGAGGGTCAGGAAAGAGACTCTTAACCCAGGTGATGTACAGCCATCCTCAAGACGAGTTGCAAGAAAATATGTGGCAGGTTTGGGAATGAGGGAGGGGGATTTAATGAGTCTGGTTAGGAATGTTCATGTGATGACTGCTCTGGTGAGGGTAATTTATCTTGCAAACCAGAATTCTTTGGAGAGTGAAAAGGAGCTCTATGAATAATCACACTGGGCCAAACTGGGACAGCTGGTTACCTGTTGCTGCAGTAGGCCCCTTGGAGAAAGGTTAGAGTGGATTTAGAGGTGTCTTCAACAAAAGAAACAGGAGAAAGCTTTGTTGACTTAAAATAGCTGTGATCCAGTCAGAAAGAGACAGAAAGCACACACAAAACCACCAAGTGGAAACCAAGAGCATCACCCATGACTATCACAGGCATGGGATGGCCAAGCTATGGTGGTCACGCTCTGCCCTGAGGAAGGGGTGCTCAGGAAGCAGCTGAGAGTGGGCGAGATTTCTTGCCCCTGAGATGTAAGTCTTATTGAAACCCCAGGATGACCTAAGAAAAGTCTGGAGAACCTGCAAGCAGCTTACCCTCTGCCCAACCCATCCCCACTCTAAACACAGGGAGATTCGGGGGAACCCCCAAGCTTCTGTGTAAAGCATGAGGTCCATTTTGGCAGCTTTGAATCTTAAAAGCGACTCCACAGAGCAAATGTAATGCTCTTTGAATAAGTGCCACAGGCCTGAAAAGAGTCATGAGGCAGATCCCCGAAAAAACTTGCCCTGCACCAGTAAAATACGTCTGGTTTATGCTGCTGGACTAAAATAATGACTTGTGTTAGACAAGATCAAGATGATAGATGGTTGTTTGGGAATGCAATGCTGAGATGGGTTTTCCTCTTCACCAAGCATGGCTTCCAGGCAATTTTCCCCCTTATAAAATCAACAGCAGCTGAGCTCCAGCAACGAGCAGGATCCAGCAATAACAGGACCAGGTTAGGCAGGCCATCGAAAAGGACAACTCCACTGAGAAAAGAGATGTTCATTTCAGGGGTCAGATATAAAGCGGGTAAACGTATCGCAATTATTAACAATCCCAACCTGTGAACATCAACATATCTACCCCCTTTTGCGACTACATTTTCTTAAAACCCAATTCTATTCTTCTTGTGCAGCATGCAGATGGGGGGTGAACACTTCTGCCCCTAGCCCATTCAGCCAAGTATAAAATTTCTCTCTCTGCCACTCTGCCTCGCCTTCTTCCCGTGTTGCTCCAACACCCACAGCTAAGTCAGAGCCACATTTTTCCAAGCTCAGTGTTTACACAGGATTTTATTTCGGCTGGTAAAACATCTGTATTTTTTCAGGGACTTAAATAAATGATCTATGCCGGGAATGTACAGTATAGGATGATGTCAGGCCCCCTTTTTTCTCGATTCACTGGGCAGAACAGGCAAACATTGTTTCAGCCTGTAGCTGGGAATGTGAATATTTATCCTGTCGACTTAATTCACACAAACAGAACTAAAGGCAGGCAGGCAGAAGTATTTTATGGCTTTAAGTCAGACTGAAGGGGGGCGGTGTGAGAAGGGGAATGGCTGAGGGAGGAATCTAAACTTTCTAATTCACAGAAACATGCCTAATCATATAAGAGCTGGGAAAGGGATACAGCAAAAATTATTTAAAAGGTAGATCGTGTCTGGCGGGGAGGGAGGGAGATGGGAAAGCAAGAGAAGAGTTCTCGAACTTACATGTCGTGTCTAATCATTACAATGTGGTTTAGGATGTAATTGTTTTCTGCTTCAGGCATATTAATCTTATCCCCAACTAGAACACAGGCTTCTCAGGAATGTCGCCCGCCTCTGATTTCCATGGTGCAGGACATGGTGCTTGTTGGGTATATGTACCTGCCTATGTCATCTGCGCAGAGAGCTCAACATATTATTCTGTTTTATTGACAGCCCAGCTGTAACCAGGCTTGGAGGGTCGGTGTGGACTGGAGGCATGATCCTGGGAGACTTAAGCTACTCAACCTGGTCATCCTTATAAGAAAGGGCTTAGTGGGCCTGTGCCACCCACAGTTACCCACCAATCTGACGCTATGCTAGAGGGCAGGCCAGGAAGCATTTTAAGTGGTTACTCCCCTAAACCTCAACCTATTTATCAGATGAGAACACATCCTCAGGAAGGTCTTGGTAAGTTCCCAAAAGGTGACACTTGGCTGTTTTGTGTTGTTGTTGCCAGGAAAAGGATGCTAATTATCAAGCGTAATTACTTCCCAGCTCACTCTGGCTTGGGGAAGAGAATCACAGGAAATAGGCCACGAATATCTTTAAGGACTAAAATGTACAAAAACACAAAGTCTGTAGGGGCCTGGAAATCCTCTATTTGTCTCAAATGTATTCCCTCCTTTCTGTTAACACTCCTGCTGTTCTAGTTTAAGAATACACCTAGATGATGAAAACAACTTTACTGACTGGTCTCTGCCTCCAAAACTTATTTCACACATGGCTGCAGAGAAACTTTCTTAAAGCCAAGCCCTGATCATATCATTCTCAAGTTCAAAATCCTTCAATGATTTCCAACCTCCTAAAAAATTTGCTGGGCACTGAAGCCTTGACCTAACTTTCCAGTTTCACCCCCTATTTCCTCCACTTCAGGTACCTATTCTGTAGCCACACAGGACAATTTCCCATTCCTGACAACTTACGAATGCTTTTCTGTCCACGATGTTCCTCCCATTTCTCCCCTCACCCTCTCCAATTCTGCCAATGAAACTCCCCTCACACCGGAAGGCCTGGCCTAAACACCACCTCCTCCATCAAACCTTCCCCAGCTTCCATCAACCGCCCCTGCCAACGCCCGCCCCAGACTTACTCTTTTTCCTACTCACTGCCCAATAGCTCATTGGATTTTCTTTTTTACGTTTTCAATCCTGCTGTCATGGTTATCAGTCTCCAGTTTCCTTTCCTGGAGTATAGCTCATCGAAGCAAAGGACTGTGTCCTGGCTTTTATAGCCCCTGGGCCCCAAGAATATGTAGCTTTGTCTGGCAGAGAGAGTGGCTCAATAGAGCACTTACTGATTTGGAATTCTACCATGCCCCCTTGCCAGGGGTAGCAGGAGCAGAACCTATATTGGCAGCAGCAGCTGGGGTGCTAAAAGTCATCTCTTTAAACTCTCCTCGTACAAAAGGATTGGGGGAAATACATAGTATCAAAAAGAGAGTGAGTATACATTTGTCTTGGATCATCTCTGGCCTGATGCTCCAAATTTCACAATACTATTAGAAGCTCTTGTCACCCAGAAGCGTCAAGGGCCTCCAGCTGTTGGGTAAGGGTGAGGTTTAGAAAAATGATGTCAAAGGTAGTCTTAATCCAACATATAAACAAAGGCTTATATGTAAAGAATTAACAGGATACTAATATAGTATTATTACTGATATAATATCTGTTCTAACTAAAGAGTTCCTAACTTTAGAAGACAGACACATTTCTGAAAAGCTATGTATAAATTTTTAAAAATTAAACATTATTTATTTGTAAAATAAATTACAGTTTAAATTCTTCTGGAGAACTTTTGTTATACTTGATAACTTATTTTTCTGTACATCTGGATCTTCAGCTATTGTGTTTCCTTAAAGACAATACTGCGCTCAACAAGGAACTCTGATGTAGCAAAACTTACTAACGAAAAGTAACATAATGTGTTCAGTCAAGACAGTTAACTCGAAAGCAACACAGAAGCAGGGAAGTTGGTGGTGGCATAAATGAAACAAAATGAGCCATGAATCAGTAATTGTTGAAGCTGAGTGATGGGTGCATGGGGACTCATTATATTATTCTGTCTGCATTTGTATATATTTAAACTTTTCTATAATAAAAGTGAAAAAAATATTCTGAGAGGGAGAGAAGGGAAAGAGAAAACAGCTATAGGACATAGAGACGAAATTAATATAAAAAGAGTTCATGATCTAGTACAGAAAATAATCTATGTATATAAATAACTAAAATTCAAGGTAGAAAACAAAAAGTGCTATAATAGAAATAGGGCATAGAGGGTCTAGAAATAAACTCACTAGAAATTGAGATGACAAAAGTGCCATTTAAACAGTAGCAAAAAGATTGATTTATTCAATAAATGGTATTAAGACAATCAACTGGTTCTTTGGGAAATAATACAGTCGGGTCCCTATCCAAAGCCTCACATGGAAACAAACTATGAAAATGCTAGAAGATGTCTTATAATTTTCAGGTAGAAATAGGCGTTCTAAGAATGAACACAAAGCCATGAATGTAAAAGAAAAAGATGTATAAATATGTCAACATAAAAACTGAAAACTTTTGTATAGCAAAAACTACTAGGAATATTCAAAAGTAAAGGCAAACCAGGGGTAAAATATTTGCTAATTCCCCTAAGGAACAAAGCTTTGCAAATCAGTAACAAAAACGAAGGTAACTGAATGAATGAAATGTGGCAGGGAGTTATAAATTTTCTCCATTCATAGCACCCTCAGCACCTCAATAATTTTTTCATGGTGCCTCCAGGCCAAAAGAAATACCTAAGAGTTCCATTTATTAAGTAGTTAGGACCAAACAACCTAATAAGTATTTATGCCCTAACAACTTCAGAACTGTTTAAAAAAATAATACATATAAGTTGAAAGAAAGAATATTTTTATTTCATTCTTTAATGACCACAATTACCTACTAATGGGACATGTGTGCCTGTTGGATGCTTCATGACTTCCCAAGCCTTGGAACCACTGGACTCCATCATGCTCATTCCTAATTCCACATTGATTTTCTCATGGTACTTGCTTTTTACCACAGCAATTATCGAATACTCAACTTTGCAAAGATATATAGCATTATCAAAAGGAATGTAGTGTGAGCTAATGTTGATAACCGTAAATTACTTCAAGCTAGTAGTTCACATAATATCTCACAGATGGCAAGTGTTATTGTGCTTTCCTCCCAAATTTAAAATATCCCACAGCACTTTGGCACACACTTTGGGAACTGCAAATATTTAGCAAAGAATATAAACAAGGGATTCACAGATGAAATACAAATAGCCAATAAACATATAAAGAAATGTTTAATTTCATTAATGTTTAAGGAAGTGTAATTAAACAATGAGTTTTAAAAAAAGAAACACTGATTTGCACAGAATTTTTTTCAAAAAAGGATAAGACCCAACTAATAACTAGGTAAGGAAACAGACAATCTCATTCATCACTGGTGGCAGTATAAATTGTCACAATTCTTTTTGGGGCTAACCAGCAGGGCCCTGTTGTTGCACATACAATGTATTCTATGCAAATATTATCACCTGGACTTGGAAAAAGCAGCAACGTGGAAGTCTGACAGCTGCTATCAAAATGGAAAACATGCAATTTCTTCAATCTTCCCAGACCCACTTCTAGGAATTTATTTCACAGAAACACTTACAGGTATGGGCAAAGATATAGATGCCCAAGGATGATCTTCAGCAGCACTGACTGTAACAGGAAAATTCAGACACAACCAACACAGGATCAGTTAAAATTACGAGATATTCCTACAAGTATCCTATCATTTATAGGCAAGCTTCACAGCCACTAAAAAGAATGCTGTACATTTATATGGACTGAAATGAAAATAACTCCAAGACACACTAAGTGAAAAAGCAAGCTGCAAAAATAGTATGATCCCATTTTTATCGATAAAAGCTAAATAATGTTCTTTTTATCATGTATCCCCTAATTCCACACTCAGTATGAAAATTATCACATGCTCATTATTGGGACAGGTGGCAGTGTGGTATTTTTCACCAAGAAACAGAAATCAAAGGAAAGGAACTTTGCAAAGCATGAAAGAGAAGAAGTTACGACTTTTCCAAGGATCTGCCCGTCTCCTACTTTGACTTTTCAGATCTGCAACCAACGCAGGTGGAAGAGTAGGTCAGAGGAGAGACCTGCGGAGGACAGAGAAGGCTGGCCACAGGGAGGTCGGTAACAGCATTCTTGAGAGCTGCAGTAACATCTCCAGTGTTGTCTCTTCAGCAAACAAGACCAAAGGAAGTGCAAAGGTATTATATTAATTTACATTTCCCCGATTTTAGAGCAGCTGTAAAATTTGCCTTACAAAAAGTTTGACCCACAGAAAACGTTTGCCTTTCAGCATCTGGTCTTCAGGCTGGTAACACATTACTCCGAGATGCCCAGTGAGGGGGTTTGGGACAAAATGCCCCACAAACCTGGGCCTGGGCTGGAGCTGCCCTCGGAGTCTGCTCCCGTGGTAACACAGGAGCCTGTGGTAACAGACTCCTCTTTCTGAAAAACGAAGATGGAAAAATTTTTTTTGACTCCTTGGGTTGCAGCTTATTTCAAAGGTCATCAAAGTAAACAAAAGGAAAAGACTGTGGATCTTTATAAGTAAAAACGTGACAACTATTTATAAAGCAACTATTTATATTTTCACATGGAGGAAGGAAAAAAATGATTCCTCTAAGCCCCTAGGAATGGAGATTTGGGTGGTTCTGCCTCCTCCCCTCCCCCAGTTTGTTTGTTCATTTGCCATTCAACATCTCCAGCAGCGAGGTCCAAGAACATCTGTTGCATCCATTTTATGCAGAATTATAAAAGTCTACGGGATGGCTGGGATTTGTGGAATAAACCAGGCAAGTAGCGTAAGACGGAGAAGCCTCTGCAGCCCTTACTGATAACTGTGCCTCCCACAATGCTGCTGAGTAGGTGTAATGTCCAAAGTCACAGAGGCAGGCTGCAGTAAGGTCTCTCCAAATCTTGAGCCCAGTTTCCTACCTTTGTTCAGAGAAAGGTGATTCTGTGAGGTCTAACCAAAGCAGAAGGTCAGTGAAACCATTCCTTATGAACCTCCTCTGCTCCCCGAGAGTAATCAAAAAACCCTTTTTGCTTATGAGTTTTCCTGGCTGAGCTGACAATGCACTCTGGACAATCATCATGGATGAGCTTCTAACCGGATTTTATTTCTGTTATCAGACATATTCCAAAATAATGAGACCAGATGGCATTAAAACAATCACCTAAAAGGTACTTTTTTACATGGGATAGTGTGAATTAATCAAGGTGTGATCCCCAGTCTATCACAAAGATTTCTTATTATTTCTACTTATCCATTAAGGCTCAGCTCATCAGCCCCCTCTGTGAAGTTCTCCCTGACAATTCTAGGTTATGGCAATCTCTCCATCCTCTCATCCCATAGTATTTATTATCTGAACCTCTCATTTGGCACCTTAGATATGTTGTCTTGATTGCTATTTATCTTTTTATGTAAACCATGTCGTTTTATCTCCTACAGAGCCTTACTGGAATGCAAAAGTTTGTTGATTTGATTTTAAATTTAAGGCAATTACTATGTGGGCTGAGATAAACAGTACTTTCAAGGCAATAGTTAACTCAGTAGTGAAAGTAAACACCAAGACTGCTTGCAAATGGGTTAGCTTACAAAGAAAGATGGCCAGTGAGTGCAAGTCCTTGAGGGTGGAGACTGTCTGTGGCACGGGCCACCAGCCTGCTATTCCTAGCCTTCTAACATGTCATGTTATCTACATGGAGTCATCATCCCCCAAGCTCATCTCGAGGAAACTCATCATCTTCCCGCTACACCTACCTCAGCTCAAACACGGTGCCTCTACGAAACCATTCTCCCAGGAACTGTTAAGTTTATTTGTTGAATAAATGGCTGAACAAAAGAATGACTCTGAGTAACCATCCGTAATCCATTTGGCCTGTCCCCTTTCACTATATTGCTGGAAGGCTATCAGGATCAGGTTTAGGAAAGTCTAAGAGAAGTTGTTACGGATTCTTCCCCATAAACAAGCCCTCCCAGCCAAACACTGGGACTGACTACAACGGGAAACAGGATATTCCTCTTGGTGCCCACTAGATTTATTGTGAGAAACTTTAGTCTTTAGACCAGTGGTTCTAAAACCAGGATGATTTTACCAGCAGGAGACATTTGGCAAGGTCTAGAAATGTTTTTGGTTGTCTCAAGTGAAAGGGAGTGCTATTGGCAACTAGTGGGTAGAGGCCAGAGATGCTGCTAAACATCCTATAACACATAGGACAACCATCACAACAAAGAGTTATCCAGCCAAAATGTCAATAGTGCTGAGGTAGAGAAACTCTGGACTACCGTAACAGCATAGGCTTTGCAGTCAAGACCTAGCTGGTAACCTTGGGAAAATTATTTAACCTCTCTGAGCCTTAATTTCCTCATCTATAAAATGGAGCTAATAATACAACTCATCTCGTGAGGGTATTGTGAAGTCTAAAAGATAAGTGATGGGAAAAGTAGTTTGCAACTACTCTGTTTTTTTTTTGGATTTATTTATTTATTTTATTTTTTAAATTTTTATTGAGTTAATGATGAGTTACAATCTTGTGAAATTTCAGTTGTACATTATTGTTTGTCAGTCGTGTTGTAGGTGCACTCCTTCACCCTTTGTGCCCACCCCCACCCCCCCCTTTTCCCCTGGTAGCCACTAATCTGTTCTTTGTCTACATTTTTAAATTCCTCATATGAGTGGAGTCATACAGAGATTGTCCTTCTCTATCTGGCTTATTTCACTTAATTCCCTCGAGCTCCATCCATGTTGTTGCAAATGGGATGATTTTGTCCTTTTTTATGGCTGAGTAGTATTCCATTGTGTATATGTACTACATCTTCTTTATCCATTCGTCTGTTGCTGGGCACTTAGGTTGCCTCCACGTCTTGGCTATTGTAAATAATGCTGCAATGAACATTGGGGTGCACAGGACTTTTGGAATTGCTGACTTCAAGCTCTTTGGATAGATACCCAGTAGTGGGATAGCTGGGTTGCAACTACTCTTTAATAAATCAGTCATCTTTATTAATGAATGGCATGTGCCATGTGCGATTTTAATTTTGCTGTGCCCTTTAGGCATCTCTTGATGTTGAGGTAGAAAGGACAGTCACCTCACCCCTCTCCATCCGTCTAGGGCATCTATGTTCTCCTGGCCTTGCGTTATTAAGTAGCTTTCTTACTCCTCTGTGGTACCTGCTTATGTTCTTTTTCTGGCAGCTGTTTTTGCTTGGCCACTGGACTTCTGCCTGTTGCAGTACTGCTCCTGAGCAATACTTAGTAGTCTCTGATGATTTTCCCAGAAACTATGCTTTCCGATTAATCACCTTACTACAGCTCATAACAATGACCAAGTGTACAGCAAGGATCAATTAGGGATTATCCCTTAGGTGCTTTGAGAAGTATAAGTATAGTACTTGTTATCATGTTTGCCCTTTTTGTCATAAGCTAAATTTCCTGCATTTGTGATTTACATCTAAGAGTAAGTTGTCCCATTCCATGTCTCAGAAGAATAATTTGTTGACCCTTGAAGATATTAGCTCTATTAATTATGACCCTCAAGAGGTTTATCCTTCATACTCTTTCCAACAGAGCATGCTCCATAAATTCACATCCAGAGGTACAATTTCCAGCTCCTTCGTCCTGCCTCAGCGAGGCAAACACTTTAAAATAAGCTAAGTAAGCACATTCTCATTTTCACAAGTATTTCCTGAGTGACCCAAGTCAGATAATACTTTAACGAATACTTTAGCTTCCACCCAGGTCCTTTCCTGGGTGAATCTGGCGAGTCTGATTTCATTTTATTCAAAGGAAGCAAAGAGTCTTTCCTGTGTCTATTAGTCTCACGAAATGGAGATATCTGGATATTTATACAGCCAAGCCTTATGGTCTGACACTGTAGTCTCATTTGAAGGTGTATCAATGTGTACATGTATTTAAAATTCCATAGATTCTTGATTTTTAAAAAAAGGCAATATAGTAGTTAGTCCCAATCTTCTTGAAATTAATAGTGAACTCCTAATAGAATGAATCATGAATCCATAACAGGCAGAATCTTAGCTGTCATAAAAAAGGAGTTTACTCAGAAATCTTTGAAATGATTTCACAAGGTTGTAAACCATCATAATCTTAATAAAAAGAAAAAAAAAGGAATCTTTGAAGTGACAGATGAGGAAGAGGGAGATTTCTCACCTGATCCAGAAGGATGCCTTCAACTTTGGAGATAAGTGGTCAAGTTATCATTGGAAGAACAAATGGACAGGCTAGGCTTATCTTAGCATTATGAGGAAGCAAGCCAGATACTCACCAACAGGGGAATCCTGGTTCATAAATTTGTGGACTAGGGGCATTTATTCTTATGGAAATAATACACTGTGTCTGAGGATGGGAGAGTAGTCTTTAATCAAGGGGATTCACTTTCCTAGTATTATTTAAATAGGCTTTTTATGTAATGTGATAGAATTGAAGGCTCAGCAGAGCTACCAGAACTGACTTCTCATAACTCAAATGTGTTAGTCTAACGCAAGGTCTTTCACCTTCAGCACTATTGACATTTGGGGACAGATATTTTCTTGTGGTGGGTCCTGTCCTGTGCATTATAAGACGCTTACCAGCATCCCTGGCCTCTACTCACTAGATGCTAACAGCACACTGCCAGTTACGACAAGCAATAATATCTTCAGACATCGCCAAATGTCTCCTGTGGGGGAAAATGGCCCCAAGTTGGGAACAACTGCACTAGGCATTCTAAGCTATATGCTGATATCATGTATTATATCTACTTTTGGGAGGCGATACTTAGTATAGTCCATGTCCTTAGGAAACTCCTCACTCATTCATTCACTCAGCAAATATAGTATTTGTTGAACACCTGCTTATGACCCTTCCAGGCAGAGTGAACGGTATGTACAAAGGCCCTGGAGCAGGACAAGGTCCAAGTACTAGAGAAAGGTCCATGGGGTCAGGGATGAACGAAAGGAGGAAAGCAGCATGAGATGAGGTTGGAGAGGCAGGCTGGTCAGGTCATTTTGGTGCTGATAAACTAACTGTAAGAAGTTTGGATTTACTTTAAGTGTGATGGAAAATGACAAAAAGACTTTAAGCAGTGAATTAAGTCAGTCTCATCTGTGTTTTAAAAAGGTCCTTCAGCCCTATAAAGAGAAGAGAATAAAGGAGGCAAGAGTACATGCAGAGAGGCAAACGTAGTTGTCTAAGCAAAAACCGAGGGTGGCTGGGACAAGGACAGCTGTGTAATGATTTAAAGCAGAGAAGAAAACGGTACTGGTGAATTAGATGCCAAGCCAAAGAAAAGACAGGAATCAAAATGTGATCCCCTGGTTTGATCAGGAGAAACTGGATGAATGGTAGTGCCATTTACCAAGAACGCGAAGATCAGCAGAGGGCCAGATTTGTGGCTAGGCCAGGGGATAGAATAAAGAGTTTACATTTGCTCAGATGGGAAGGCCTCATCTCCTGGTCCAACAGGGGTGCAAGGAAAGATAGTCTCTACTTCCTAGGAGTTTATGATTTGTTTGAGGGGTCAACATTATACAGAAGTACAATACAGTTGCATCCTCTGTGGGAGCAGGGTCTAAAGCCAGTGACTAACGTGAACACTGTATACAGTAAAAATTACCTTGCATTGTATTCAGCACAGCCAGAGACACTAAAGAGACAGGATATTTCCAATTCACATCTCACTGTTCACTCTAGGGCACAGGCTCACTGAGAAAAAAGTCAATATTTATAGGCAATTTGTAAATAGTTTTTATTCTCTTTTATTTCTTAACTTGGCCCAGATTTAGCAAGTTAGATGGGTTCTATGCAATTCTAAATAAAAAATACAATCAATTTCACTTCAAAAGTGAAATACCAACAAATGAAAATTACTGTGTAGTAAACAAATGCATAGGGATTCAGCTAACGAAAGATCTAAGTGAGGGGGGTGAAGAAAAGACTCACTTTCTGAAGAATGTGGAGTTAAAAAATTTTTTTTTATTATTCTTTTTGCTGAGGAAGATTCGCCCTGAGTTAACTAACATCTGTGCCAATCTTCCTCTGTTTTGTATGTGGGATGCTGCCACAGCATGGCTGGTGGTGGTGTAGGTCCATACCCAGAATCCAAACTGGTAAACCCAGGCCGCCAAAGCAGAGCATGCTGAACTTAACCACTACGCCACAGGGCTGATCCCGAACATGGAGCTTTAGTCAGGAAAAAGTTACAAAGAAAGAGACCAGGGTGGATTCGGGATTGCATACATATAATTAGTAGTTATCCTCCATAACTACATGGGTCTTCTTATTCCTCATATTTCCAAACAATTTCAGTGAAAAACACAGGAGATTTAACTATTTCAATAGGATTGAATATGAAGGTGAGTGGAAAGGGGAAGCATCCACAACACAGGGGAGGATTACAAATGAGAAAGCATAAATTTATGCACAATACTTCTTAATACTGGAGGAAAATGAGGCCAAGAAACAAACCATCAAGGTTCCCAATGGAGTCTTTGTCTAACTAAAACAAGAAATTAAGGTTCCTGACATTTCCATGGAAAAAAGTATTGCAGTTCCTCAGGAAATTACAAATAGAATTACCATATGATCCAGAAATTCCACTTCTGGGTAGATAGTTAAAAGAATTGAAAGGAGGGTCTCAAAGAGATATATGTACACCCATTTCATAGCAACATTATTCACAACAGCCAAAAGGTGAAAGCAACCGAAGTATCCACTGACAGATGAATGGGTAAACGAATGTGGTATATACATTCAATGGAATATTATTCAGTCATAAAAAGGATATTCTGACACATGCTGCAACCTGGATGAACCTTAAGGACACTATGCAAAGAGAAATAAGCCAGTCACAAAAGGACAAATATTGTATGATTTCCCTTTTATGAGGTATCGAGAGTAGTCAAACTCCTAGAAACAGGAAGTAGGATGGTGGTTGTCAGGGGTTGGGGGGAAGCAGCAATCAGGAGTTATTGTTTAACGGATATAAAGTTTCAGTTTTGCAAGATGAAAAAGTTTTGGGGACTGGTTGCACAACAATGTGAGAACACTTACTACTGAACTGACCACTTAAAAATGGTTAAGATGGTAAATTTCATGTGCATTTTATCACAATTTAAAATCTAAAAAAATTTTTCAAAGATTCCCTACATTGAAGTCACCAATATTCAATAACGTAATATTGTGTTCAGTATCGTTTCTGGGACATGTTTTAAATTCTCTGATTACAGACTTCCTCACCTTTAAAAAGCCTTGTGGGTGAACTACACATTTACTTTAGAGTACCAACTGGTACCGTGAGCCTGCATTAATTAGATACTCTTAGAAGCTCATGTTGATTTCTTTTAATTCTCAAAAAAAAAAAAAATAGCACCAGGCGCTAATTAAAAATAGCCAAATCTATCATTAGAGGCAAGCTATAAGGTCGTACTAACTGCAGGGAATGGAACAATTATCATGTGACAGAGACACACTGGGATGGATGAGAAATTGGTAACAATCTCTTCTATTGCTCTTCTAGTGTCCACTGCTTTTTCAGTCGCTCTACTCCTATGGAGGGGAAAAACCCACCACCACAGACTAAATTCTTAGACAAAGTTTAATTTTTTTAAACTTTCTCCATTGCAGACTATTTTAAAAAGTAGTATGCTTGCCAGAGAAGATGTGGTTGAGACTATTATTAAGGTCAGTATGTCATCTAGAAATCATCTTAAGGAAGTACAAAAGCTTGCTTTATACCATACACTTGTGCTGAAACATTAACTCTGCTTTCCAGACGGTATCTACTTTCTCTGTGCTCACAGGTGAAAGCCTCTCAACATTTTCAGCCCCTTTCATTATTCCCACTCCCCACCACTTTTTTAACCTGTTGATAACTTTTTTTTTCCATTTATCCATGGTGAAATTTCTTCAAAATTTCACAAACTCACCAACTCAACTTAACATCAAGATAATCCTTTTTTGCCCTTGTCCATCCTCCCAACACTTATCCAACCTAACACCATAGGTCAGAAAACCTGTTGGCTCTAATTCTCTTATTTCTCTAGCTTACTACTGATAGCACAGGCCCCTCTCCCAATACCTCTAGTTCTCCAGCTGTAAACTGAAATAATTAATCAACCTCCCCTCTCTTGCTCTGGATGAGGATGTCATGAGGATCAAGAGTTTATGTGCACTGCTGACCTCCTTGATGCTTATAAGATGTACCGTATACAATTATTATTGTTATCTCCGCCCTGGTTTCCCACAACTCTTAGCTCATGCCCCTTCATCTTGACCACAAAACATTGTGTTACTAACCAGCTCACTCGTCTCCTCCACTCCTGCCTTTGGGCAGTCTTGCCAGTTGTCCTTTAAACTTGGAAGAGTCTCCCCTCACATCTGCCAAGCTGCTATTTTGAATGCTTCCTCCTTATTCATGTCTGCCTGCCTGCTCTCCACATGAATGACCAGGTGAACCCCTCCTTGAATGGAACAGGTTTGGGGTAGAAAGTAAGTGATGAAATGAAATCCACAACACCTTTTGCCCATTAAATATTTGAGCTTAGAAATTTCAAGATTTTCTTATTGCTCTTCATGGTCCTTTAACCTCAATGGCAAATTACCTAGTGATATACAATATCCATCAGCTGGGGGATAAATCAGCTCTGTCATCTCCTGGACTTGACACAAGAATCACTTGTCTCTTCTATTAACTCAATTTTGTACATTGTACAATCAACTCAAATTTGTACAATCCCTCTCTTCCACTCTTAATCCAATGTTTTCCAAACCTCCCTGATCATAACAATCACCTATGCTGCACATTAAAAAGGCAGATTCTGGGGTCCTCCCTCAAATTCGCACAATCAAAATCTTCAGGACAGGAGCTTGACAATCTGTATTTTAAACAGTGCCCTAGGTGACTCCTGTCAGGTAAGTTTGGGGAACATCTGACAGCCTATCAAATCTTCCTGCTTTTGTCAGTGTCCTAACAATCAGAGGTCTGAAGACATATAGCCAGATGGCCTAAATTATTTAAAGTTTAGTCATGAAGATTCTACCTACTCCAGTTATGCTAACAATCTGACTTAAAATTAATACTACGTGATTCTGCTAACTTTTTGGTTTCAGATTTGTTGGTTGTATCTCCCCAGTCATATTACAAGATTCTGGTGATGAGTTTACACATCTTTATATCCACCCAGCGCTTAATTAGCACAGTATTGAGGATTTAGTTAGAACTCAATTAAAACCTTACTGATTGATGGGTAAAAGCACCACCCAATTCAAAAAAGACCTAAAAACTTCATGTCTTAAAGCCTACGTGAGTAGCACTGAATCCTTCCCTCACCATCAGGTTAATGAGAATGAGAATGCAAACTTAGGGCTTGTCTCTTGGCCTGAAAGAGGAAGGCAATTATTCAGCAGTTTGGCCAGATTTCTAGAAACTATTGTTATGCCTCGTCTGACTGCCTAGATTTCTCATAATAGAGTCAACTTCCTTTCATCCCGCAAGGATTACTGCTTTGACCCTGTGTTCTTTCCGCCATCATGCTGGGGAGATCTCAAAGTTAATGATTTGCATCTGATAGTGCATCATAAAAATTCAAGTAGCAAGCCTGCTCTCAGGCAAGGACACTCAGGAACACTTAGAAACGGACAGAGGATTCATGCTGAAGACTGCAAATGTTCAAGGATGCTTATTTTAAAACACACTTATTCAAAACATGAAGACCATTCTAGACTAAAATATAAATGAATTATATCAAAGAGAAAGGAATGTAGGACCCTTTCTAAAAACTGCAACATTACCCCTTATATAATATCCAAAAAAACAAAGTTGAGCAAACAATAGGAGCCCATTTATTCAAGAAGTTTAATGCTGAAGATAAAAGTTTCAATGGTGGTGTACCACAGCTATGTGTAGTATGATATTTTTCAAGAGGATGAACCCATTCTCTGTTAAATAAAAAGCCTCAAATGTAAACAATGAATGGTCCATATGAGATTCATCTCTGAAACTGAGCAGATTCTAAATCAATGCATAGACCAGGCTATTTATAAACTCTACTTCCCATCAACCTCTGCACGATGTCAACTAACAATAACAAGTTAATGTTTTCCAGTAATCTTCACTGTGCCATTTAATTGCCAGCACTCGGGCCAAGGTAAACTCCACAGTAACAAAAGAGCTAACATCACAATCAAAGAGCAAGATTAATGAATATTACATTTCTGCTTTGAAGTGAATGCTGAAAATCATGCCCATGACATACTCTTTCTCGGCCGCTGGACTTTAATTGTGCCAGAGTCTGTATAGTGATTTGAAGGTAGAGTTTAGCTTAAAAATATTCTCCCTGTTTCTAATTAACCACAAACTTCAGTCCTTGGGGAACCTTTTAAGATAAGAACATCCTCTCCATATTTATAATGTACATAACTCCTCAAATTATCAAACGCAATCCCTAAACCCTGACCACCATTTCCAATTAAAGTTTTTTAAAAAATTGAAATACAACTTAAAATGCCAAATCTGAAGCGTACGCCTTGGTGAATTTTTATATATGCTTAATTATACAGTTTTTACTTGTTAATAATATAACAACAAATGATTCCATTACATAAGATTATTATAAATTGTCACATTTGTTCTAAAAAATACATACCATTCTTTTGTTGGTGGTTAAATGGAGCATTCTCACCTCCCACATTGACTTAAATGCTAACAGTAGACACTGACTGTTCCTAATAAGATAAATAGCAGCGCTCACTTTTTGTAGAGGGTGGGGATAAACCTTCAGAAGTAAATAACTTGCTCCTCTATATTAAAAAATATTCAGTAAGAAAATGTTCTTGTGAAAACGAAGACAAAAGAAGATAAAATATGCATCTTTTGCTACAAAGGGGAAAGACCATTGACTCTGATTCTCAAACTCTTTGATTTTTTTGTTACCTCACCCCTGAACACATCAACTCCTCAATAAACATGATGAATTAAACCTTTGCAGTTTTTCCAGCTAAAACTGTTCTACTACTGCCTTAGGGACCAAATCACTTCAGTCTGTTTTCCAAACCTCCACATAGAATTTGGCCACTTAATTGTTAAGAAGGACCACTACCATTTCCCTTTCCTGGTGCACTAAGAAATCATTTGTCATTTTAGCAGCTATGTTTATGCGCTAACTTTTCCCATTGTTTAAATATCTACCACCCAAGCCAGTGACAGATTATGAAACGTAGGCCCAGGATACACAACTCATCCTGGATTTCTAACGGTTGAGATACCTCGTCCCTAGGTGCTGGGTTTTTGTGACCACTCATCCAAATACCTTCTTCCACCTTTTAACTGCCTGTTATCACCTCCTCATAATATAAACTTCCTCCTTGGTAGGCTACGATGATGATGTGCTCAGCTAAACAAATGTGTACGTATCAATGGCAAATATCTAAGAATCAGCAACACTTCCTGGATACAAAATAACTGGGAAAAGATCAATGTGAATGCACAAGAAATCTTTTTATTGTTTCATTTTTTGTTTTTTTTAAGGAAGATTAGCCCTGAGCTAACATCTGCCAATCCTCCTCTTTTTGCTGAGGAAGACTGGCCCTGAGCTAACATCTGTGCCCATCTTCCTCCACTTTATATGTGGGCCACCTACCACCGCACGGCTTGCCTAGCAGTGCCTTGTCCACACCCGGGATTCGAACCGGTGAACCCTGGGCCACCGAAGTGGAATGTGCGCACTTGACTGCTGCGCCACCGGGCGGGCCCCACAAGAAATCTTTTTTTTTTTTTTTTAAAGATTTTTTTTTAATTTTTTCCTTTTTCTCCCCAAAGCCCCCCAGTACATAGTTGTATATTCTTCGTTGTGGGTCCTTCTAGTTGTGGCATGTGGGACGCTGCCTCAGCATGGTTTCATGAGCAGTGCCATGTCCACGCCCAGGATTCGAACCAATGAAACACTGGGCCGCCTGCAGCGGAGCGCGCGAACTTAACCACTCGGCCACGGGGCCAGCCCCCACAAGAAATCTTTTTAAACAAAAATAATTTTTAAAGAGCCACTGGTCTATTATTCAAATATGGTCAGTAACACGAACTGTACCAAAACGAACAAATGACTATCAAGCAGTATTTCTGTTAAGCTGAACTGGAATAAATTAAGAAGATTCATTTGTAATGAACACTCATGGAGGAAGGTAAATTTGTGTCCAGTCTTAACGTCAGAATTACAAAAACAAAACAAAACTCTAAAATAGCAAAATTCAAATGAGATTTCCTCAACTTAGAAAAACCTCACTCTTTAATGGACAAAGTGAGAGTTGACATGGCCATTAAACCTGAAGTTCTAAGGTCAGGAGCTTCTAACCACTCTGAGAACCTTGTATTGCAGGGTATGAAGGTCCTCAAATCTCCACCAAATCGATACAGCCAATAGAGGGGAGTTTTCCACAACACAAGTTTTCTTATCCTGCTGAACAACATTCCTATGTTTTATGTCACCAAAAGGAAATGGGTGAGCCAAACTGTTATGTCAAAAGGGCAGAAAGTTTGACCTTCGATGTGTCAAAAGTTAAGCATTAGTCTATAAGTATTTAAAATCTCCGTTAGATTATTCCAGAAATATTTATTTCTAATGCTACCAATAGGAAAACATATAGGAAAAGAAGAAAACACTATCACATCCTTTGGATTATTAAAAAACAGCATTAATCTAGTTCATTCATTCAACAAACCTTTACTGAAGGTTTAAGGTCAAATGCTATGGGAGGGTACAAAATAATCACGACATATTTACATGGTTATTTAAAGTACAATATATAATATATAGTTCAAATCATAAATGATGATTCAAAGATTAAAACAAAAAGCCCAACATTTTTAGTACCCCTTGGAAAACTGTACACTTTATAGGACTAATAGAACCTTTATAATGTATTAATTTTCACAGATACTATAGTCTGTTTCTGGTTTCTCCATTTTGTCCCCTGATCTTTCTTTCTAACCATGAGTAGGTACCATACTTTTAATTAATGTAGAATGATCATAAATATTAATACTCCTTTACATTGTATTTTAGTATTTCATATGGCAAGTTCCAAATTATTGGTCTTTCTTTTCAAAAAGAATTTTTCTAGACACAAAAGCCCTTAAAAAAATGTTAGCAAATCCAACGCAGTACCTAACAAGTGGATAACACATCAAGAAGAAATGAGGTTTGTCTTGGCAATGCAAGGTTGGTTCAACATTTGAAAATCAATGTAATTCACCGTATCAATACATCAAAAAAAGAAAAACATCTGATTATCTCAATAGATGCAGTAAAAGCATTTGACAAAATTCAACATCCGTTCATGATAAAAATTCTCAATAAACTAGAAATAGAAGGAAAATTCCTCAACTTGATAAAACACTCCTAGGAAAAACCTACAGCTAATATCATATGTATTGAAGAAAGGCTGATGGTTTCCCCCGGGGTTGGGAAAAAATCAGAATGTCCGTTCTTACTACTCCTATTTGATTTTATACAAGAGGTCCTCGCAGTGTAAAAAGACAAGGCAAGGAAAAAGAAGGCATGCCAATTGGAAAGAAAGAAAACTGTCTTATTCAGAGATGATATGATTATCTATGTAGCAAAACCCTGAAGAATCTACTAAAAAAAGATACAAGAATAAGTTAAGCAAGGTCTCAGAATATGAAATCAATATATGAAAATTAACTATATCCCCTAAAGATTAGCAATGAATACTTGGAATTGGAAATTTAAAAAACATTATCATTTCTAATAGTATCAAAAACATGAAATATCTTGGGATAAATCTAACAAAATATGTGTAAGATTCATCATCCAAAGATTGTGTAGGCCTATATTCAGCAAAGTTTTTCTGTAAAGGGCCAGAGAGTAAACATAATAGGCTTTCTGGGTCATGTGGTCTCTGTTGTAACTACTCAACTCTGGCATTCTATCTTAAAAAGTAGTCACAAGGGCTGGCCCCGTGGCGCAGCGGTTAAGTGCGTATGTTCCACTTTGGCAGTCCAGGGTTTGCCGGTTCGAATCCCGGGTGTGGATATGGCCCTGCTTGACAAGCCATGCTGTAGCAGGCGTCCCACATATAAAGTAGAGGAAGATGGGCACAGATGTTAGCTCAGGGCCAGTCCTCCTCAGCAAAAAGAGGAGGATTGGCAGAAGTTAGCTCAGGGCTAGTCTTCCTCAAAAAAAATAAATAAATAAATAAATAAAAAATGAAAAAAAAAAGTAGTCACAGAAAATATGTAATCAAATGGGCAGCTGTGTTCCAATAAAACTTTATTTACAAAATAGGATGTGGGATGGGTTTGGCCTGTAGACCAGAGTTTGCCAACCCCTGGTCTAGAGGAATAAATTTAGTACGTCTCCTTGTTTACTGCTGATTAAAGGTCCCAGACTGAGTGAAGTTACTTTCACAAGTTTGTAGGCTTTTGTGGGGTAGCGATACAAATAATTTCTGTCCAGTGGAACAGATAACCCCATGTGATCTGTTGGACATTAAACTGTTTTATACCTGATTCAGCAAGCTTATTCTAACATTCTGTTAAACTGCCTATAAATGCCCTAGTTTTTCAGATGCTCTTTGAACTGACCATAACATCTCGCTGGTTCCCTCACTAATTAATGAGGTAATGAATATCTTCCAGACATGTTCATTTTATATTTGCCTGTAAGTGATGATTTTACCTTTATGAAAATGATATTTTAACAATGTCAATTCTCCCCCAAATTGCTCTAAAGATTCAATGCAATCCCAATAAAAAATATTTTCTCTATTCTCTTATTATTTCTTCTTTCATACGAATTTAAGCCAAGGGAAAGTTTTTTTTTAAAAAATTAAATTTGTTTTGGAAATGCATTACACCCATGTTTAAATTTGGAGAAAACTGACATCTCTATAATATTCAGTCCTATCAAAAACATGCACTATCTCTGGGGAAAACCCAAGAGAATCAAGAGAAAACATTACAAAGGATCTTTGCAAACAATATTATTACAAATGAGAGTTAGGTGACTGAGTACAGTAAGGCACAGAACTTAGAAGCATAGGCTCTGAAACCCTGGATCTGCCACTTTGTAGTGTGACCTTGAGCAAGTTACTTAACCTCTCTGAGCTTCAGTTTCCTCATGTAGCCACAGTACTCACTTTCTAGGACTGTTATCAGGATTTACCGAATAAATATACGTAAGTACATGAAACAGTGTTTGACACAGAGTAAGTGTAATATAAGTGATGACTAATACTCTCATTACAAAGTGAATATATAGAAATTAATCACTTTCAAAAGTAAAAACAGAACAAGTCACAAGATAAAACATAAGAAAAGTACTCAGGATAACAGTAATACGAAATATAAAAAGGGAAATACATAATCTACACGAAGAAAGCTTTAGAATATAATGCTATTGAAGAACATTAAAGACAAATGGAAAGGCATACTAAGTTCTTGAACAGTTCATAATTTAATGTATAAATTTAATGTAATCCCAATAAAAAATAAAAATATCAATAGAATGGCAGATGGTGGAGCTAGACAAGTTGGTTTAAAGCTCACAGGGTACTGAAAAAGAGAAGCTATGAAGGGGAATCAGTCTCCTCCAAGTTGTAAAACATATTATAAAGCTACTGTGAGCAACTGGTGCATAAATAGACTATTCAATGGAACAGACTAAAAATCTAGAAAATAACAGCAACTATGTACTGAAATTTAGTATATGACAAAGATGGCCTTTCTGTCAGGAGAGATAAGAGGTATTTTTCAATAAACAAATTTGGGAAAAAAAGATACAGGCAATAGCTCTCCATTCCCCTAGATAATGTTAAATAATGTTCATAATAGTATTTTTAAACTTATGACAATTATAAATGACAGGTACCATTTATTAAGAAACTCTACCATGACAGCCACTATCCTGGGAATTTGTACATATAACATCTCTACTCCTTGTATCAACTTTGCAAATTTCATGTTATCATTATTTTACAGATGGTTAAGCTTCAGTTTAGAATTTAAGTGATCTGCCCTAGGCCAAATATCTAGAAAGCAGGGCAAGAGAATGTCGAGATCAGGTCTGCCTAGATCCCAAACCTCTTTCCACATACCATCCTCTGTCCACAAAATCATCCAGCTTGTCGATGAGACTCTAAGAATGGAGGAGTAACAACAGTATGAGGTTACAAATTGTGCACACCAAGTAGGAATGAAGTAACTATAATAAAACAGTATCTTCGCTTTATGCTTTTTAGTTTTAAAATGGTAAACACACAGGGGTCCATTTCTTATTTATACTCTATCATGGCAGCCTGGCATTTCAGTCATTGGATGACATCCGAGGCGACTCTACCTTATACCAAATTCTTTCCAATAAAGAAGAGAGTTAAAGTGAAGCTAGAGTGAGCCTTAACATAACTTTACACTGAGGAAAACTGTAACTGTTTCCATTTTCTACGTTCAAGGTCTCAATGTGGGAAAGTGAAATTCTGTACGCCAAAAGAATACAACGCTGGTTATTTTGACTTCCCTCTGCTGGGCAGTAAACCTCTTGAACTTCTGTCTATTTTTGGAAATTGAGGCATTCCTTTAATCCTGTTACAGAACTGCTGACGGTGGTAGGACAGCAAAGGAAAATCGGCACGGGGCCTGTACCAGTAAGGTCTCCAAGAACAGGAATAAAACAAAGCACAAGCAAGCAAAAGCATTTTGCAAGAGAATTTTGTGAAACTGGTGTCAGTGTTCACAACCCAACACAAAAAACACCACCCAACTGTAAGCCATTTCAGACTAAAAGGGGGCCCCTAAAGCCGGATCAATGTTGTGAAACTCCCAGAGCCATTATTTACAGCACGCTGAAAGTTGTGCTTGTAGAAAACAGAATGGCCCTTCTCTGTGTCTGTCCTCTCCAGATTCTACATGACCAGCAATACTCTCTTCTAGTTTATTTCGTGTGCATAAAGATAGAGCGCAGAAGTGCAGGTCTTCTTCTATTTAGACTGTGAGGTACAAAGACACTCCTGCGTACACTCCTGAAGTAAAACCCCCCTTTTTAAAAAGACCCTTCTGATGATGATTTGTTTCCTACAAGCAGCTGAGAAATTGAGCCAACTTTTTTTTTAATGAAAATCATCTCCTCTTTAAAAATGGTCTCCATTTAGATCAATTCATTTTCAAAGTTCTCTTTGATGCTAAACCTGAAAACACACAGAACTAATAATGTCCCTTTCCCAAAATGAATTTGGTGTCACAGGTTTACTAGGATGCCCCCGACAGTGGTACAGATCCATATCCTACACATTCAGTCTCAGTATTGAAGGCCACATGTTAAATGAGTGAAGCCTAATTCTAGCCCACTTAGAAGCAAAACAACCAACACCTGCTTGGGGTCAGCAGCGGGGACTCTGTTGCTACTTTCCAGGCCGAAATACCACACTGGGATGAAGTGAGATGTCAATAATTACTGACTTTCGGAGGCTCTGCTAATCTGCATACCCACAGCCTGCTTACCTCTACCACCACTACTCTGAGAAGAAAAGCTGTTCTTCTAAGTGAGGGGACTAGAAAGTAGGGTGTACTAGAATAAGTTTTAAATGTACTAAAAAGTTGCAAAGATGGTACAGAAAGTTTCTGTATATCCGTCACTTGGTTCCCCCATTGTTACATCTTACATGTACATTTGTTACAACTAGGGAAGTAACTGGTATCTTACCGTCAACTAAACTTCACCATTATCGGACTTCACTAGTGTGCACCTAATGTCTTTTTTCCGTTCCTGGAGCCCATCCAGGTAGCACATTACATTTTGTAGTCATGACTGCTTAGGCTCCTCTGGTCTGTGACAATTTCTCATACTTTTTCTTTGTTTTTGATAACTTTAACAGTTTTGAGGAGTACTGGTCAGATATTTTGTAAAAAGTCTCCATGTGGTTTGTCTGATTTCTTTTTCGTTAGACTAGGATTACAGGTTCTGGGGAGGAAGACCACAGAGGTGACATGCTATTCTCACCACATCATAACAAGGGTACATGCTATCAACAAGACTATCACTGTTGATGTGAGCCTTGGTCACACAGCTTAGAGGTAGTGTCTGCCAGATTTCTCCACTGTAGCTTTCTTCTCCTCTCCTCCCTCTTTCCATTCTCCTTGTAAGCAAAGCACCATGTGCAGCCCACACTCAAGGGATGAGGGAAAGGAAGGGAAGCTTCACCTTCTGCGGGGAGGGGAGTATCTACATAAATTACTTAGAATTCTTCTGCATGGAAAATTTGTCTCTTCATTCTATTTATTTATTTGTTCAATCATTTACTTATTTACATCAGTATGGATATTTTATTTTATACTTTGTGTTACAGGCTCACTACAACATTCTGAAAAAGGCTTATCTGGACTATTATTTCTTAAACTTTAAAAAGAACACAATTTTAACTGGGGATCTTGAGAAAAATGCAGATTCTGATTCAGCAGGTCTGGGGTGGCCCAGGATTCCGCATTTCTAGCTAGCTCCAGACCATGCTGATGCTGCTGGTCTGGCACTACACTTTGAGTGACAAGGCCCTCTAGACTGTGCTTGACCTCCTCTGAGCATGAGCGCTCATGACACTTTACAGCAACAACCTGTTCCACCCCTGAAACGTCAATCAGGGAAGAAAAAAATAAAATTAATTAAAATGTGTTCAACCCTCAAATCAATACCAAAATACCAAAAAATACTCAATTGAATACAAACTCTGAGGCAGAGTTTGGGTGCCATTTTTGTTTTGTTTTAAACTAAATTGTAGATGTTTTCAGGCCTCCTCCACTCTCCCCCCAGCCCAATCCCAATCTCTAACACATACACAGGCCACCTCTACCTTCTCTATGTGAATTTAAAAATGACTGAACTCAATGTGATTGATGTAGTGCTAAGATTTCACTTCTGAAATGGATAGACAGCCGGGAACTGTGCATCTCTACTCATTCTGTGCTCTCCTTCAAGAAGGAGAAAGAAGGAAGAGCTAGGACAAAGGAAGATTAACAAAGTAAATCATACAGTTATCCAGAAGAGATGAAGTGGCGATATTGAAGATATTGCAAAACAATATGGTCCTCCTTCTTTAATGAGGCTGTGGGGGTCTTGAGGAGGAGTGGGGTGCATGCACAGAGCCTTACCAGTGCCTAGAGATTATAAACTGAAGGGCACTGCCATGGATTTTCTTCAGAAACCTACCACCTCACGCCTTTTGATCTGGTGGCCATGGATTACACTGTCTCTCTTCACTGTCAGAGATTCCTGTGAAGAACAAGAACTCAAATTTCTAGCACCTTAATTCTAAATGCATACACACATATGAGCACATGTTCAGTCATAAATTTCAACATAAACTACCGCCTTGTATCTGTTCTCTAAATACACATGTGAAAATCAAACCTGATGACTAAATTTTCTCTCAAATAGACTAATCCATGAATAGTGCTTTTCAGTATGAAAAGAGCAGTTTGCTAACCAGACTAGTAAATGTCTCACATACTTGAAAAGATCAATTATAAAACAGAAAACTGAAACTGAAACTGAAACTGCATTTTAGAAACATGTTAGATATAAAAATGACTATATATCCTGTAATCCGAGAAGAAAGGAAAAGCATAAAGTCTATTTGCTATAAACTGACTTAAACTTACAAGTAAAACCTGTCTTACCATCTACATGAAATAAAGACACTTTTTAAAGGCTTAGGTAGTGAATAAGGGAAAAAAATGTCAAACAGCACATTTAAGATGTTAATTATACCGATCTCTTTGAAGATTAACAAAGGTGATGGAATTTTCTGGCACTTATAAGCTGTTCAAAGTCACAATTTTTTTAAAAACCATTAAATTCATTCGATATAAAAAATAACTTCAAACAATTTTAGACCCCTTTTTGGAAATACGATTCTCATCAAGTTAATGAAAAATGTCCCCCTCACCAGAAATTTTACTTTACTAAGATTAAAGAGGCATCACAAATAGAATGACCAAGACCCTAGTGACAATAGAGGATTACCTATTCAATATGAATGTGGCTCCAATATTAAAACATCTGACACCTGTACACACCTGACAACTCCTCCAGAGTGCCATTAATTCAAGTATAGAACACACATGGCCTTCATTAATAAGAAAAAAAGGGGGAGGACCAGGCAGAAAGGCTAGAGTCTACCTTCATTTGGTAACAAAAAATGAACATCTGGAGCTTTAGACTTGTTAGGAATCCCCGATAGCACGTGCCACTCAAGAGTGACCAGGGAACTCATCTGCACACAACCAATGAGGCTCCAGAACAGTGTCCAAAGACCCCCTTCCTGCCCTAAAGAACAATCCCCCCCGCTCTCTCTTGGAGACAGAAGATCTGGCCATTGAAGTTACTCTGTTTTAATTTTCACAACTATCCCCAGAAAACTATTTGTTTTCCCTATTTTACAGAGGAGAAAACAAAGGCTAAGAAACCTAAGCAGGCAGTAGAGCTGGCATTTGAACTCAGATACTTTTTACTCCAGAGCCGTCCCTCTCAGCCACTGTTACATTAAGACAGAACTATTAATGGGGAAAAGCAGCACAAATGGAGCACAAGAGCAAAGACTGAATCTAACAAAAGGTTCGAGCGCGGGACACAGAATGGGAGGAGGGCCCAGGGCAGCCAGGGAGTCAGAGCTGGATGCAGGCATGATTTTGCTGAATGAATGCATTATTATCTGAGGGTCTAGCGGAGCACAGGAATAAACAAGGCAAAGAAGTAAAAGAGGCATTTATATGAACAGCCATATGCCAACAAATTGGACATCCTAGAAGAAATGGATAAATTCCTAGAAACATGCCTAGAAACCTACCAAGACTGACTTTGGAAGAAACAGAAAATCTGAACAGACCAATAACGAGTAAGGAGATTGAATCAGTAATCAAAAACCTCCCAACAAAGAAAAGCCCCAGCCCAGATAGATTCACTGGTGATTTCTACCAAACATTTAAAGAAGAATTAACGCCATTCCTTCTCAAACTTTCCAAAAAACTGAAGAGGGTGGAGCACTCCCAAACTCATTTTACAAGGCCAGTCTGATACCCTGATACCAAAGCCAGATAAGACCACTACCAGAAAAGAAAACTACAGGCCGAGATTCCTGATAAATAGAGACGCAAAAATAACAAAATACTAGCAGTAAACCAAATTTAACAGCACATTAAAAAGATCATACACCATAATCAATCGGGATTTATCCCTGAGATGCAAGGATAGTTCAACATATGCAAATTAATCAACATGATACATCACATTAATAGAAGATCAAAATCGTATGATCATCTCGATAGATGCAGAAAAAGCATTTGACAAAATTCAACATCCATTCATGATAAAAACTCTCAACAGGGCCAGCCCTGGTGGCCTAGTGGTTAAGTTCAGCATGCTCCACTTCGGTGGCCTGGGTTCAGTTCCCAGGTGCAGACCTACACTGCTCTGTTGGTGGCCATGCTGTGCTGGCAGCCCACTTATGAAAAAACAGAGGAAGACTGGCACAATGTTAGCTCAGGGCAAATCTTCCTTAGCAACAAAAAAACCTCTCAACAAATTAGGCATAGAATGAACATACCTCAACATAATAAAAGCCATACAGGACAAGCCCACAGCTAACATCATATTTAACACTGAAAGGTTGAAAGGTTTTCCTCTAAGATCAGGAACAAGACAATGGCGCCCACTCTCACCACTCCTATTCAACACAGTACTACAAGTCCTCACCAGAGCAATCAGGCAAGAAAAAGAAATAAAAGGCATCTGAACTGGAAAAGAAGTAAAGTTGTCTATGTTTGCAGATGACACAATCTTATATACAGAAAATCCTAAAGACTCCACCATAACTGTTAGAACTAATAAACAAATTCAGTTGCAGGATACAAAACCATCAAACAAAAATCAGTTGTATTTCTATCGTAACAATGAATTTTCTGAAAAAAGAAATAAATAAAACAATCCCACTTACAATAGCATCAAAAACAATAAAACACTTAGGAATAAATTTAACCAAGGAAATGAAAGATCTGTACACTGAAAACTATAAGACACTGATAAAAGAAATTGAAGAAGACATAAATAAATGAAAATATATCCTGTGTTTATGGATTGGAAAAATTTATATTCTTAAAAGCCCAAAGCCCTCTACAGATTTAATGCAATCCCTATCAAGATTGTAATGGCATTTTTTACAGAAATAGAAAAAATAATTCTAAAATTTGTATGGAATCACAAAAAACCCTGAACAGCCAACAATCCTGAGGAAGAACAAAGCAGGAGGCATCACACTTACTAATTTCAAACTATATTACAAAGCTATAACGATCAAAACAGTGTGGTACTGACATAAAAACAGACACATAAATCAATGGAACAGAATCAAGAGCCCAGAAATAAACCCATGCATATACAGTCAACTATTATTTGACAAGACAGCCAAGAGCACTCAATGGAGAAGAGATAGCCTATTCAATAAGTGGTGGTGGGAAAACTCAATATTCACATGCAAAAGAATGAAAATGGATCCCTATCTTATACCACTCACAAAAATTAACTCAAAATGTATAAAGACTTAAATGTAAGACTTGAAACCATAAAACTTCTAGAAGAAAACAGAGAAAAAGCTCCTTGACACTGCTCTTGGCAATAATTTTATGGATATGATACCAAAAGCACAAGCAACAAAAGCAAAAATGAACAAGTAAGACTACATCAAATTAAAAAGCTTCTGTACAACAAAAAAAAACGAAATGGGAAGGCAACACATAGAATGGGAGAAAATATTTGCAAATCACATATCTGATAAGATGTTAATATCCAGATATATAAGGAAGGCATATAACTCAACAGCAAAAACCCAAATAATCCAATTAAAAAATGGGCAAAGGACCTCAATGTACATTTTTCCCAAATAAGATATTCAAATGGCCAACAGGTATATGAAAAGGTGCTCAACACCACTAATCATCAGGGAAATGCAAATCAAAATCACAATGAGATATCACTTCACACCTGTCAGACTGGCTATTATCAAAGAGACAAGAGATAACAAATGCTGGCAAGGATGTGGAGAAGAGGGAACCCTCGTGCACTGCTGGTGAGAATGTGCATTGGTATGACCTCTATGGGAAACAGTATGGAGGTTCCTCAAAAAATTAAAAATAGGACTACCATATGATCCAGCAATTCCACTTCTGGGTATACATCTGAAGGAAATGAAATCACTCTCTCGGAGATACCTGTATCCCCATGTTTATTGAAGCATTATTTACAATAACCAAGACATGGAAACAACCTAAGTGTCCGTGCATGAATAAATGGATAAAGAAAATGTGGTGTATATATATCTACAATCGAATATTATCTGGTCATTAAAAAGATGGAAACCCTGCCATTTGCAACAACATGGATGGACTCTGAGGGCATTAAGCTAAGAAAGATAAGTCAGGCAGAGAAAGACAAATACTGTATGACCTCACTTATGCATGGAATCTAAAAAAACCAAACTCGAGGAAACAGAGCGCAGACTGGTGGTTGCAGGGTCGGGGGTGGGTAAAGGTGGTCGAAGGGTACAAACTTCCAGATGAATAAGGTCTGGAGATGTAATGTAGAGCGTGGTGACTGCAGTTAACAATTCTGTATTGTACATTTGAAAGTTGCTAAGAGAGTAGACCTTAAAAAATTCTTACCTCAAAAATAAAATTGTAATTCTGTCAGGTGATAGATGTGTTAACTAACCTTAATGTGGTAACCATTTTGCAATATATACATATATCAAATTATTATGTTGTACACCTTAAATTTACACAATGTTATATGTCAAGTATATCTCAATAAAGCTGAGAAAATATAAAGGCATTTATATAAGACAAATGGACTAATTTTTCCTTCTTACCAATTTAGACAGGAAAAACTCTGCAGATAACTTTGGTGGAGTTAATTATCCAAAGGCAGTTTTGCAAAATCATAAGACATTTGAGAAATGGATGTCAAAGAATGTGCATTTCAACAGCAACAGGGATTAAACAGTGGGCCACCTGAATGGGTTTCTTAATGAAAACGGAGAAGAGAAATACCACTGCCCATACGTTTGTTCTAAGGACTATCATGAGTTTGGTCGTATTCTTACTAATTCTTTATATTTTGATGTCAAAACCTGTAATTAATTTAATAGGGTGACTGATAAATTAACTATGCAAAAGTTGGAAGAAAAAAAGATCGACCAAACATTCACAAGTGCAAGTTTTTACCCCAGTTATCAACCCTTCATATCTCTTGATGTGAAGTGAAGGCATAGAAAATGCTTTTTATTAACAGTAACAAGAGAAATTCAATTAAGATTTAATTTGCTTGTTTTTTCAAACATATGCCTTAAATAAAAACAGAAAGCCTCCATTTTAATATCTGTAGTTATCCTTTTAGACAAAGAAAAGCACACACAAGAATTATTTGACAATTTCTAAAAGAGGTATTAAGATAGATATGCTTTAAAAACTCTTATTTTTATATAGTGTAACATTTTTCAGAGTCAAGCCACAGATTTACTACTACTGGCTTTCTAAACATTTACATATCTGAGGCACAAACAATATTTAAGAGCCTTTTAAAAGTAAAATTAATATAATTACTATCTCCACTATGTATTTTTAGCACCCTCATGTAGATTATCCTCCAGTTTCCTTTTTGCGGTCTGAATCTGGGATCTGGAGAAAGCTTCATGTTTAACTCAAACTTAAAATTTCTCTGTCCTGGGTTAAGTTTTCAGCAGAACCTCTGTTTCTAGAGAAGATTTTTCCATACAGCCTCTTGCTCCTAGCCCAAGAGAGGGTCAATGAAATAGACAGCAGTTGTACCCAATAATACATCAGCATTTTCAAATAAAAGAAGGGAGAAAATTCTAACTATGTGTTATTTTCGAAAGCTTCCCTAGGTAAACAGAACCTAGAATTGTATTATGTTCCCTGAGTCTGGTGAGGGCAGAAATCAGTTTCAACTATACATTATGCAAGTGGATTAGAGGCAGGTTGGGACAGGGACATGAAGCAAACTATAAAAAGCTAGGATTCTGAAAGCCAGCTGGCTCACACGTTCACAGCAGTTTTCCAGCACAGAGAGAGAGAGAAGAAGAGAGACAAGGAGAAAGGTGCTTCCTTTGAGATTTCTGGCCTGAGTTTTATATTGCCCCTCCTATTCTCTTATTCCTAAGCACAGCTCCTTGCAGTCTGTTGGGCCACAATTTATTTGTGGGTCAGGAATGGTTTCTTTCATGACCATCAGTATTTAAAAGAGCTGCAGCACGACTTGTCCACACAGGATCATGGAGAGAATCCAGAGGTACCATGGAACAAAAGTTCTCAACCAGGGGTGATTTTGCCCCTCAGGGGACATGTGGAAATGTCTGGAGACATTTTTGTTGCCACAACTGGGAGGGTGGGTACTTCAGCCATCTGTTGGGAAGATGCTACCAAATATACTACAATGCACAGCCCAGTCCCCACAACAAAGAATTACCAGCCCCAAAATGTCAATAGTACCAAGGTTGAGAAACCCTGCACGGAAGGACAGGTTGGCAGGGGATGGAGATACACAGTACAGAGAAATCCAAGAATGTCATGAACAATAACATGGTTTAAATAAAAAGAGTTTTATGCCTTATTTAAGCTTTCCTTTAGACCCATGGGCTGATTTTACTTCAGGCCTTGGGGGCGGCTGCCAACTTGTCTGGCTATACTCAACCACAGTGCTTTTAAACACCCAGCTGAGTCCTTAGTTACTGAAATATGATGGGGTGCTCTAAATAAATCCAAAGGCTATGCGACAAGTACGTATGCTCTGCAATCTCAAATATGCTTCCCCAACAAAAACAGGGAGGTATTACTTTATGCCTATTAGATTGGCAAAGCTAAAAACAAGCAACAAATAACACTATTTTTCATGGGATGGAGACCCACCAAACAAATCGCATCACAAAATGGGACCACATATCATCAGATATTTTATAGGAATGCTGGGAAACAACTGAAGCCTCCTAGTGTGCCCACAGTGTGATGTTTTGTTTTGTTGTGTTTTTAAAGTACCTTCAGAATTATTTCAGTCATAGAAAGTCTCAAACAATAAGACTTGGAGGAGATGGAAAGTGTCTCTTCCAAGACGAAAAATGAACTCGTAAAAGTGCTGGATTAATCTATCTAGGAGGATCCTATATCTCCCTTTCACTTTATGAACTTCAAACTTCCCCCTTTGAATGGTAAAAGACTCCTTTGTCTGGGACAGTGTGACAGTGTTCCTTCCTGATTCATCAGGTTTCTGATGGGGTCTGAGAGAGGCAGTGTAATTCAAAACAAAACAGGTGCAAGGAATAACAACCTGATAGGCAGGAACTCAACTCTTAAAAAATCAGAACTCATCTCACCTCTTATAATCTTTCCTATGATCTCCAGGAAGGCAGAGAATACACGGAGCAGAGGGACCTCTTTGTGAAGCATGCTAACACGTAAAGCCAAGACTGCTGAAAAATGACTGATTTCTCTCTTACGCATACAGGCTTATATCAACAGGAATCATATTTTAATAGTATTATTTCAATGTACAACATTAATTTTTCTAAAATACTGCTTTCTTTAGCTCAAAATCTTTCACCCACCATCTACATCGGTGGTCTTCACATTTTTGGATCATAAACCCCTATCTGGGGTGGTGGTGATGGCAGTGGCAGCAGTAGCACAAAGCAGTAATAATAGTAACTAACATTTACTGAGCACATACTATTTGCCAGAGACCCTGCTGAGCACCACTCTTGTATTAATTCACTTAATCCTCACAACCAACCTATAAGGTAGTTTTATCTTCCCATTTACAGAGGAAGAATTGAATCAGAGGCACAGAAATCAACTCACTCAAAATAATGCAGTTAGCAATCAGCAAAGCTAGGCTCTAGATGGAGATAAGCTGGCTCCAGAGTCTTTGCTCCTACTTACTACACGGAATGACCTCTCTGAGCACATACTCCCAGCTTTTATATACTTATTTATTAGAAATTATACTCTACCCTATTAATATATTGTGTAAATTATTATTACATCATATACACAATAACAGTTAAAAGGATGAGAGAAAAGAAGCAACACGCCAACATACTCTTCTACACACATTACTGTCTTGCACCCCTACTCTGAAGGACAGAGGCCTGCAGAGTCTAAATGGCTTGGCCTGGCGTTTGTGGTCTCTCACAGGCTGACCAGTGCCCACCTTGACAATCACACATCCCATCTCTCCCCGACACACTCCTGCACCTGACAGGCTGGCTTACCCACTGCCCCTGCAAAAACCTTCTGCGTGCCCTCCTCTGTGCCTTGGCTCACATCAAGTCCCTTTCTCGACAAGAGAACACTAGTTTAAAGGTTTATCCCAAGACCCAGTGTCCCCATAAAGCCTCTTCTGAGCTCTCCTCTCAGATGTATGTTCTTGGCCACTAGGCTGGCATACAACACAGCCATATATTTCTGTCTAAGTGTTCGCAGTGTGGATGGTTTGTTTTCCATAGTAGCTCCTAAGCCTCTTGAGGGCAGAGAGTATGTTACATATTAACCTTTCTTTGTATTCTCCATGGCACCTGGCATAGTATTATGCACTTAATAACCACTCAGTAACTACTTGCTAAATAAAAGAATAAACAAACATTCTCCACATTTACTCCACATCTCTAAGGCCCAGGTACAGATAGTTAAGGTAAAGACCATCTTGGAAAGCAGAGGAGGTGATGGGATGGATACTTTACTCTTTGCTAAGCTCAAGGCAACCATGACAGACTGACATGACTCCCTGTGATTCTGAAGGAAAGGTCTTCGTACAGTTCCCAGTAATCTGCTCACAGAACATGGGGACTGTAGAGAGCATTCAAGTTTCTAAAGTAATGGCCTCCTTCCTCGCCTTGTTTATCCACCACTGCCTACTCTGTTGGCACTTCTCCATGGTTAAAGGTAGTCCCAAATATACAGACGTGCAAACAACCCAATTTCAGAAGAAAAGATGTTTATTCTTTATTCCCCCCCAAAAAAGTTTTCCCTTGTCTTTTGCTGGGATTTGCTCAAATGTTATCATTTCAGCAATAACTATTCTGACACCTCATTTATTCCTGCCATCTGCCCTCCTCTACCAATTCCTGACTCCCCCGATCCTACTCGTTCATTTTGTCCACAGCAATTATTACCTTCTAATAAACAATATAATCTACTTATTCACTATATGCATTAGAATAACTTTTATAATAATATCATTTCCTATTGTCTGTCTCTCTGCCTCTAGAATGTAAGCTATGTGAGAGCAGGGATCTTTGAGAGCAAGAGTCTGTCTCTTTCGTCCTCTGATGTATTCCAAACACCTAAAACAGTACTTGGTATGCAGCTGGCGCTCAATCAACAGCCAACAAATGAAAGAATAAATAGACAATGCCAACTTCCATTTTACCCCTCACCTTGAAGGCCCCAGACAGAGTCACCCTTGCCTGAGAATGCTCTTTCCCTCATCCAGAGAAGTAGTATGGTACAGTGGTTAACTGTGCAAGCTTGAGAGCTTTGAATCCCAGCTCCACTTTTGACCATTCACCCTTGCATAGCTTTAGTCAAATCTCATAACTGCTCCTACCCTCAGTTTTCCCATTAGTACAACGGGAATAATATCCATCAGCCAGAAGAGCCTCTGCAGGCACTCAACACACACACAGACGTACATGCACCCTATGTATGTGTGTGTACATATACATACATACAACCAGTAACAGGTGTGTAGATATGTTTATGTGTATATATGTCCATATGTGTTTATGTGTGTACACGTATGTATGCATATACACACATACACATATTCTTTTCACCATTACTCTTCCTACTCTAACCCCAAACAGTAACAAAAGCATGGGGACCATCAACAGACAAATCCCTAAATTCTACATGCCCCCTGACTGATACAATGAGTTCAGAGCATTACAAACCAGCACAGCACCTTGGCTAGTGACAGTGTCAGTGCACTATAGTCAACGTTCCAAACCTGGCAGCTAACAGCTGTCTCCTGCACCCAGCAAAAGCTCCCTAAGTAACACACACCAAATAAAAGCCTTTCGATATTTATAAGGAAGGGATTAATTCATCTTCAAAAGTAGCATTTTAATTAAAAATGACTTTTCTGGGCTTATATCCAGAAAGAATACATTGCCAAAAGGTAAGATTTAACAAGGTTTAGTTCTTTCTTTAATTTTTTTTTAAGAGCCCAGTGCTTCCCAATCCTTTTCACGTCAAGGCACACACAGAAAATAATCTTCCTCTGGCACTCTGGGATAAACAGATGCTGCTGCTCCCAGCTGCAGGTGACTGCCAGGAGGCCCCAGCTTCCCAAGCCCTGCTGAGGGAATCAACAAACACTTGGCACAACTACAGCCACACCACTGGAGAAGCTCTGCCTTAGCCTTCTTGGACTTGGGACCCTCCTAACAACTTATACTTTTCTCCTTTCACACGAACACAAGTCCTCAGAAAGGAAAAGTGAATCCGGCCACTAGTGACAACAGTGAGCATTTTCTTTATGACTCACTCCAGGAAAAAAGCACACTGACTAGCAATCCATTTACAACTTACAACATCAGCATAATTTCATGCTTTTGTTTTTGATTTTCCATTCTGAAATTACATTTTCTGTGTATAAAATAAACAACAATGGAGATGGGCCACCCTTAGCTCACCAAATGGAATTTGTCAAGTAATGTTCTCTCTCTAGAAAGACTGAGCATTCTACTTTATGTTTCACAATTTTATGAAAGATGAAGAAGAAATTAAGATTCTTCAGGCATAAGGTGCTGTATTACATGGTCACATTTTTAAAAGAAGGAATTGATCATTCTTTTAAATTACATTTATGTTTTGAAAAAATGTATTTTTTCTAAAAACATTCAATTCCCTATTCAGAAAACTCCAAAATAGAATTTATACTTAAGGCTACCTCTATCACTGGTTTCCTATTTGCTTCTGCTCCTTCTCTCTGTAGCAGAGTCAAGGATGGTTGGTGTTATCCCTGTTTCTTGAAAAGTGATTCCTTCAGACAACTAGCTGGCTGAATTGGCCTCCCTTTCTTTCTTTCCTGGCTTTCTGATTTTCTTTTCCACAAAGGTAATACCAAGATCTGCCTCTACTTTTGTCCTCACACTGTCCGTCCCAGCTAGAACCCCTGTTTCCACCCCCATGAAGACCCTAACTCTAGTCCTAACATGGAGTATATCAGGGTGTTACAGACTAAAGCAGAAATGGCTGTTGTTTCAGTCTCCTTTATACCTGATGCCCTGTCTGGCTGCCTTACCTTCTGCCTTGTCTTCATTTCTGTTGTTCACACACTCCCCGGCCACTGAGGGTTTAGGTGGCTGGCTCAGCTTCTAACCCACAGCTCCCCCCACTGGGAGGTAAGAGCCTAAAATGCAAACTCCTTTTTCACCCGTGCCTAGAACCGGGTAAGCATACCAGTGTCCACTGAATTGAATTTAACCTCGATGACTTTTTCACGGTCTCATCAGCTCTCAGGCCTAAGATCTACAATTCCTATGGGTGCCCAAGTTTGAGAGATTTTGCCACACCCTGAAGGATGACAGAAGGTGTGGACTTCCTCTGTCCCTCTTTATAATGTTGATGGGCTTACTTTGTTTCCAACATTGTAGCATCTTATCAAATTAGATTTAAGGAGACCAACTGAGTGACAAGGGATTAAAAACTGAGTACAAGAAGGATTCTTGGTTTGGTTTCCCTAGGCACAAAAAGTTGTTTTTCACATCAACCATCAAAGAAGCAGCACATTCTAAAGAGAAAAAGAGTATACAGGCTTTAGAGTTGAATATCTTATCTCTACCCCTGACTAACTCTGTACTTTACACAAGACACCCTCTCAGCCTTACCTCAATTTCCTCATTAGAGACAGAGATGGTGACGGGGGACTGGGGACGGGGTGGGAGAAGAACACCTACCTTGCAGGGGATCAGTAATGAAATCACATATGCAGTTCACGCGGAACACAGGAGGGGCTCAAAATGTTCATTTTACTTCTCTATGGCAACTTTCCAACTGCGTGGGCTTAGGCCATCTGAAGTCCATCCCTGGCTAATATTTCACGTCCACCCAAGGATGCAGCACTGCCACTCAGCTCCACAGCCCGAAAGTGGAATCTTTTTGACTCAGATTTCTCAAAGTGCAGAAATAGGTTCCAAATTTGGGTGGTGGGCAGAGGGTGGGGGTGGAATAAAAGAAGTAAACAAAGTGTTTAACAGATTCTGCTGGTAAAAACTGAGAAAATTTAATACCAGCAAAGGGATACCTAGAACTGTGGTAATTATATGAATTAACTGAAAGAAAAAAAAACCTTTGCCTAGAATGTTCAGATAAACGTAAAAGTGGTTTTTCCGCTTTAAGAGAAGCTAACTGACCTCAACTGCCCGCTTCGCTTTACCCATCTAAAAGAGCTTAATTAAAGAAAGAGCAGGGATCACCTTTTATATGTTTATACCATCGGAAAAACAATCAAAATAGACAGAAAATGAAAAACCTCAAACTTCAAACTTTTACTTCAAATGGTATATATTTCCTTATGAAACACCAAAAGGTGAGTTAAGTACCCATGAATAAGAATAAATCTTTCCTTACGACTGTTGGCCAAACTCTTCCTGAATACAAGAGAACTTTCTGAACTCCAGTATGACTTCTCAGGAGCGATAAGTAACCTAGTAATAATGTTAAGTCCTCAACATGAAGAATTTTGGCAACAAAAACAGATGGTTAATTCTACTTAAAAGATAGGGTAGCCCTGCCAGTGTTGTTCCCAAATGAGGTAATGTCCATGGCTCTTATCTAGCCTTTATTGAGATTTAATGTCATTTACCACTGGCTCTTGTGAACCTGCTGCATAATCTCACCTTTTCTGATTGCATTACTTCCATCCATTTCAACATTGCAATTATGAACCTCTGGTTTTTAAAACGATTAAGAAACGAATCCCACATGTTCTTTCTTTTTTTTCATGTCCTATAATTTGAGTCTTTCTTCCATAGTCCCAGAAAATTCAGAGATCAGCATATTTCTCGTTTTCAAGGTATACTATAGAAATACTCTGAGGTTTGATATATTTATGTAAACAGTTTTCAAAGAAGTCAAAATGTATAATTCAAGAACATGTCCTGTGAAAGAATTTGTTTTCTGATTACAAAATCATTTCCTGCTCTTGAAAAAATAACAGTTTTTTATTTACTTAGCTGGCTCTGAAGGTCCCATGGAGATGATCATTCCTTTCAATCCCTAACATCTCTTTTCCAGGTGCAGGCCTTTTACTGATTTCAAAGGTAGCTTTATGTGGAGAAGGAATCCATAAGTTGTAGAAGGGGCAGAGAAAGCCCTCCCCATCTTAACTCCTGATGCTTTCCCCAAAAAGAACAACAGGGTGAAACAGAACTAACTATTACAACACAGATGAGACACCCGAATGGACATGACAAAAAGATTTCCACATGCCTTTGACTTCCTTTTTTCAACCAGGGTATAAACCAATCTTAGTAAAGGCAGGAATCGGTTTGACAAACATGAACACAATAGCCAACACCCAACCCTCATATTGTTATTTTTTTCCATCAAGCCCTTCATCTCCCCAACACTCAGGAATAAAAGCAACAGCCACGACCACCCCAGACTTACAGAGTTTTTACCTTCTCACAGTGTTTCACATTTTATGTAGCAGAAAAAGTAAATCTGAGAATATCAAAGGCAGCCCAGAGACAGAGCAAAAGACCACGTTTTGTTGCTGCCCACACTGGTAAAACACAAGCCAGACCTGTTAGTGGTGTGTGTGTGGGAACCAGGCCGAGAGGCCCATTTGTACCACTGGTGAAAGAGCCGAAGAAGCAATTCCAACCTCACACTTCTGATGAAGTGCAGCCAAGAGTGGATCTTCAATAAAGAAAATCTGATGGCTGATCCCTCCTTGACAATATGAGCCCTCCTGCTAACTCAGCTGCATAATCCATGAATCTTTGAAAAGCTTGTTCCACATTACTCATTATTGCCAGCCCCTTCCCTTCAAACCAGCAGCAGAGTCTGACTGAATCAAAAGCTCTGACTTGTCTGGACCTCAGGGTCCCCTCTTTAGAACCAAGATAATAACTCCTGCCCCTCTCTTCGCCACAGGGATATAGTGAGGACCAAGGGAGATGAGTGTTTAAGAGCTTCTACTGAAGAAACCACCAAAGATCCATAACATACGTAACACAGACCAGAGGATCTGGGACCCTTGCGGGTCGCACAATCTTTTCAGGTAGTCTGCAAGATTAAACTATTTTCAAAATGATACCAAGACATTACCTTCCTCTTTTATTCTCATTCTCTCATAAGTGTACCATGGAGTTTGCCAGAGGATACAAGGTGTGTGATGACGTCATCACTCTAATGACTAATGGAATGTGTAATTGTGAATTCTTGTGTTTTAAGATTTTCTGTTTCAGTTTCTAATTAAATAATGACAAACAAAAGCTCTCTTTTGGGGCCAGCCCCGTGGCCTAGTGGTTAAGTTTGGCATGCTCTGCTTCAGCGGCCCAGGTTTGGTTCCCAGGCCTGGAACCTACACGACTCATTGGTGGCCATGCTGTGGCAGTGACCCACGTATAAGATAGAGGAAGACTGGCAACAGATGTTAGCTCAGGGTGAATCTTCCTCGGTGAAAAAATAAAGCTCTTTGGTGTGTTCAATAACTTTCAAGAGGGTAAAGAGGTCCAGTTTGAGACCTGCCAACCTAGAACTTCAGTCCCCACCAAATCTGCAGTTCCTAGATGGCTGACTTTTCACCCAGCCTGAGCCTTTCTAAACGTTGTTGCGTCTGCATGGGAGACTCTTTCCCTCCCTTCACTGGCTAACTTCTTCTGCTCTCTGCTCAGATGTCACTTTCTCTGGGAAGCTTTCACTGACTTCCCCAAGACCAGTCAGGCAGCCCCGTTCTGTGCTCCCCTGCCACTTAGTACACTACATTGTGATTGCCCGTTTTCTGGTCTTTTATTGTTCTCAACTCCTTTCATGCAAGAACTGACTTAGTCATTGTTTTGACTGTAACACAGTAGTACATACGAGGCATTCAATAAATACTTGTTGAATTTATAAAACAACCAAGGAAAGAAAGCAAGAAGACAGGCCTATCTAGCGTTCTCACCTAGAGGGAATTAGTTAGTAAAAATATTGTTTTTCATTATAGCATAAGCTCATTAAAACTATGGTAAGAATCATAATAACTATCTATATCTACATATCTTATAATGTAGGAGGTACTGTTCTAAGCACTTCATATGCATTAATTCATTTAGTCTTCACCAAATCCCTATGAGGTATACACTACTATTACCCTCATTTAGAATATGAAGACACAGAGGTACAGGTGGTGAGTGGTGGATCTGAGGCTGACACCCGGACAGTGTGGCTCCAGAGTCTCATCCTGTTAACCACTCTACACACTACCTCCGTGTCAACAGTGTAGACCTCAAGCTTATAAAATATATTGGGATCTCAAGGCCATCTCTCAACTCTGCTCACAAATCGGAAACACGACCCAATATTCAAATCCCACCCCAGCCCCACCCACCGTGACTGACGACAGTAGCCATGTGAACAGCAGATCTTCTCACCAACATCAAGGGTCCCCAAGTTTAGTTAGGGTTTAAAAAGGATAGTTTCAATAAGAAATATACTTCTCATTCATTTGTTGTACTTGAGTCTTTTCTAGAGGAAATGTTAAGTTAAAAACAATTAAAAAGTCTCTTTTGTAGCACAGAGAAAACAAGAAAGTAGGGTTTGATATTTCCATGTTATGTGGCAGGCAAACTCTTTCTAATGTGTACGACTCTCTCTGTGCTTCTTGGGCTAACCTCTCTTTCAATGAATGCTCGCAACTTCACCCTGAACAGGGAGTGGCCCAGAATGTTCTGCAGGCATACTTGATAAAAAAGGCAAAACGTTATCTGGTTCACAGAGGTAAGTCCAAACAGGAAAGCATGCCGTAGAAAACATAGGATTTAATGCAAAAGATGATCTGACTGAGTCACAGTGTGATACTGTATTCACGTTTAGGATGGAAAAAGCACACCTAGGAAATACACGTTCTTTCAGCAACGGAAAAACAGTTGTACAGTAAAGTTTAAAAACTTGTGTATCAAATCTTCAGCTGAAATAGTATATGAGAAATCAAAGTTCATTCTGTGGTATTTGACAGACGTCACACAAAGTAACTTTAATTACCTGAAGAAGTGTCCCATGAATATGGTTTTGCCGGAAACACTGGTCAGTGCAGTCAGGGAGTCTGGCCAACAGAGTTCGGATGGTGTCAGGGATTTCATCTGTCATAACAAATGGGACCAAGGCACGAGCTGCCATTTCACGGGAGCGGTAGAAAGGTGAGTGACCACATCTGGGAAGAAATAAGAACATAAGACCATTCAACACTCATTTCCACATGTGTGCCTTTGGATACGCTGATGTTCTATCCAGCTCCCGCTGGGAGATCCAAGCTGGGGGCAAGAGGAGTTGCTCCTTATTCCAAAGGATGTTGGGTTTTTTAGTATTTGCATTCGTTCTACAAGTGACTTTGCTTTTCTTATAAACACCATGAATACCTATGATTCTGTCACAGTGATAAATCAGATAGGCTTTGGGAATAAAACAATAAACAAGTAGTAGCAAAAACAGCTTACTCTTCAACAATCAGACAACTATTTATCAGGAACTCATAATGAACAAAAACACCATGATAAGTGCCACGAGAAATAAGACATCACTGGTGTCTTTAAGGAGACTATACTCTGGTTGGCAAGATGAGAAGTACATTTGAAAAGAAGACCAAAAGCACAAGACAGTACTGGAAAAGTGATAAGCAGGTGATCCTGACATTATGGCTATAGGAGGATAAGACTGGGCTGTGGTATTGAGAAGGATGGAGCTTAGGAAAGCAAGCATGATTCAAGTATGCCAAAAGAAACCAGGCAGTTGTTTCAGCCAGGGTCAGTAGAATAAAGCAAGAGCAGAAATGCTCAAGGAATAGGTTGATATGTCTGGTTGAAGTGGAGGCTCATGAATAACAGTGGAACTTCAGGCTGAGAAGTGGGTCAGGCCAGACTGCATGATCTGAACTAACTGTCAAGAAAACAAGAGATGGACCCTCAAGTTACCAAATCCTTGCCTTTGGGCTGACTCACACCCTAAGCGCTTGAAAAGAAGTCAGTTCTTAAACAAGGGAAAGTCATGGACAAGTGCAACTTTGAGATTCTACAAAGGTCACTGGAAAGGTAGGTCATCTAAGGGCCTCTTGACTTTGCAAACACTCAGAACCTTAGAGTCCACAGCCATTCTCTTGAAACTGTGCCCTTGAGAGCCTTCACAGATAGGTTATTATTTAAGAGGAAAGTTCAATACGGTAGGTTCTAGCTTAAATAAGTTCTTGACTAGAACTCTCAAGACTTCATGCTCTTTCATCCAATTAAAAAAGTAACTCAACTTACAGAAATGTCTTAGATACCAAGACAAGGATGGGGAAGATCAGGTGATAGCAGACTCTGCAGGGGAAAGAGATGGCCTCTTGCTTTTTTATTTTTAAAATTGATCAGTATTCCAAGAAGGAATTACTGGTAAGAGCTGGGCCACTAGGCCCATGTGGTCATGTGGGCTTAGCATGGAAAGAGACAAGGCCCTATGACTGAATTTTTTCTAACACCCCAGAAGTATCACTGCATTTACCTTAATATGACAATGAAAATGCACATAAATTTCTGTTCAAATGCAATGATCCAAGTAGAATTTCATCATGTGGAGTAGGAGTAGGGAGAGAGGAGAAAGAGGTACAGGGTAAGTCAAAACATTGTGTCAGTTTTTTTCCCCTAAGACTGTAGGTCCGTGAGATAGGTCAATCAGCACACACTTTCAGGATGAGGAAGAGCTCACCTTACGTTACATTATGGGAAGACACTGAAGGTTAAGGCTAAAGATTTCCCAATGGTCTTTGACTAGGTTCTGCCAACTCACCCATTTTGTCACTCATTTTTCTTTTAACATGATTAAATGTTTGATCTGTAATTGGTGAACACAGTAAAACACAGTTTGCTTTGACCCAAGCGGGGTTGGGGGCGTGAGTGAGAAAACTTCACTTGACAGAGAAAAGAAAATACTCTGAAAATGCTTTGAGATTTAATTAGCAAATGACCTCACTCGGCACAGTCATTTGTCAGAAGCTTCTCCGTCTGTCTGTCCCCCACCCCGCCATACACACACTGTGTTATAGTGTGTTTTATGTTACCAAAAGGACTCTTGTGTATAAATGTTTCTTTTCAAATACAAATAACTCTGACATGGTTACAGATGTTTACTTTCTAATTAGCAGTAACTGTACACTAAAGAATGCCCCTCCTTTTGCTCCTGACCTTTTGCAAATGATGATTTCCCAAAGGAATCTGGCATCCATACAGGAGAAAGAATGGAAAGTAGGAAAAGTGCCAGAGTTTTCTGCTTTCCGATACCCTGTACTAGGGTACTTTCCAAAGGCAAACATCAGGATAAAGAGCAAAACAGAACCTCCCCTCGAAAAAGTAATGTAATCACAGAAAAAGAGAAGAAGCCTATTTTTAAAGTAACATTTAATTAAGTAACACTCATTATAAAGCAATGATTAAATGCAATTTCAAACTCCTCTCTATTGCAAATTGTTTGAAAGGAAGGAAAGATTATAGTCAACGCACACACACACAACCAAGAAGCAAAAAAACCATTTCCAGGTTACTGTTTTGTCAGCTATTGATGGATGGGAGGTGGTCTGATGAGCTTCAGCTTTTCTCCAGGTGTACGTGGCCCGGAGGGTGAGGGAATATAAACATAGTCTTTACAGGCCTAAGTGGAATGTATTTGAAGCTAAAATCTATCTTTCCCCCGGATAAAGTCTCCTAGTTTGACTCAGTAAATGTGCCAAAATCAAGCAGAGGTGTTCTTCAGGGATCCAGAATCTAGTGGCTATTAGGATGAAAAATCAGAGCACCTGGATTTTTCTCCTGTTTTGGACACTGAGTTCTGTGACCTGGACAAGTCACAGTCCCTCGCTGGGTCTCAGTGGAGCTGAGAGTGGCTGCAATAAGGTACATCCAGTGCCCTGATGTGATGTCCATGAGGACATTACAAGAGGAAAGGTGCTTTGGAAATACAAAGCTTTTAGAGTGCACTGTGCCTGTGTCTGGTACAGGATCAGCATATTCTAGGAACTACAGGCCTCTAAGTGGCCCCAGCGGAAGAATTAATACTGTGGTGTGAAGACTGTAACATTTTTTAAAAGATAAGAGAACAGGGGCCGGCCCCATGCCGAGTGGTTAAGTTCATGTGCTCCGCTTCGGCGGCTCAGAGTTTCGATGGTTCAGATCCTGGGCACAGACACGGCACTGCTCATCGAGCCATGCTGAGGCAGCGTCCTACATGCCACAACTAGAAGGACCCACAACTAAAAATACACAACTATGTACTGGGGGGTTTGGGGAGAAAAAAGAAAAATAAAGTCTTTAAAAAAAAAAAAAGATAAGACAACAAACTGATGATATGAAGGCAAGGAGATTTTGTTATCCTTTGGACTCTGTTAAAAGTGATGAGGAGGGGGACGGCCTGGTGGTGCAGTGGTTAAGTTCGCATGTTTTGCTTCAGCGGCCCAGGGTTCGCCGGTTTGGATCCTGGGTGTGGACGTGGCACTGCTTGGCAAGCCATGCTGTGGCAGGCATCCCACATATAAAGTAGAGGAAGATGGGCACAGATGTTAGCTCAGGGCCAGTCTTCCTCAGCAAAAAGAGGAGGATTGGCAGCAGATGTTAGCTCAGGGCTAATCTTCCTCAAAAAAAAAAAAAGGTGATGAGGAGGAAGCTCAAGCCCTTCTCAAAAGAAGTGGGACAGCCTCTATCTCCCTAAATCTCAATTTCTTCTGGAAAATAAAGCAAATGGATTTGGAATCTCAAAGGTCATTTCTACTTCTACCATAGTTTGGAAATCATTTCCTCAGTAGCCCCGGCTGCACGGTAGGCCTGAATACTAGGTCCTCCGCAGGATCTGTGGGACGCGCAGACAATAGAGTCTTTAAACATCTAGCCCTCTTACCCCAATAAACCCTTCCATGCTCATTCTAATCACATATTTATTGATTGCCTACTGCATTCTCGGCACTGTGTAACATGAGAAATGACACATAGTAATACTCGCATCCTGCAATTGTACAGCCCTTGGCAGTTTATAAAATGCCTGCACACCCATTACCTTTTTACTATGCAACATTCCTGTAGAACATGATGGCACTATATACCTAAATTAACAGACGAAAAATAAAATGAAGCTCAGAAAAGCTAAGTGTACCCTTCAGGGTGTAAGCAGCAGTGTCTGAGCCAGAACCACCATCCATGGCTCCAAGATGGAGCTCGTGGGCTATTCCAAGATGTAGCTCACACCTGGAAATTAAGGGAACAGAAAAATATCTCCTATCTAATAAAAGCACAAGCTTTAATTTACAAGTATGTGGAAAATCTCTAAATGAGTGTGTTGGGTTTTTGGTGTTTTTTCTTTTTAACATTTGTAAGATCATGAAAACATTTCAGAATCTAACATAAACTGTGGACTGTCACAAGAGAAAGAGATTTATGAACATATATACACAATTTCCCAAACAATTTCAGGAGGTTTGTGACGCACATCCAAACCTTTTGGGAGGTGTTTCCCAGACCCCAGTCAAGGATATCCAGTTGCTCCTTTGCACATAGTGTGACTGTCAGCCATGTGCTCTGTGTTAGAGATACAGAGATGGACAAATAGGACACTGCTCACAGGGAAACCACCAGGTTAGAGGGGGAGCCAGAGAGACAGCCTCAGGATCACAAATCAGCAGTACCCACGGAGACACACCCAGGTGTGGAGTGGCACAGAAGGGAGAGTCAGAGGGGCTTTCTGGAGGAGACAAGGGACCTGCAAGTGAGGGTGATACACAGTTTTGGACTTCAGGAACACCGGAGCGTTTAGAATATAGTATGCTGAGATCATCCCCTCACTTCACCTAGTTTCACAGAGTGGAGGCTTAGTTTTTTTCCAGGTGTTTCTCTTTTCTGTTCACTCTCAGAACCTATTGCAGTTTTCCTGAAAGGTTTCACAGGTAAGTGACTGGACATCATCAAAACTGTCTCTGCTGCCCCAGAGCCATAGCTGAGGTATGTGAGTGCCTAGCGCAAGCATGCCCTGGGTTAAGCACCAGAGGATCAGAGAGCAAAGTCCCTGCCCAGGCCACAGAGAACCTACAGTCCAGGGAGAAAGAGGGGCCAATCAATCAATGCTTCTCAGGGCCCCGAGAAGTAAACACAGGCTTCTGTAGAAGAACCGAGGTGGGACACCCAGAGAGGAGGGTGGGTGGTCTGGGAGATCATAGTCCAGCTGTAACTAAGTGGGGTCAGAAAGAAAGAACATTTGGGTTTGGCACGAAAGAGGGGCCCTCACCAGGCCCGTGCCTTTCCCTCCTGAACCCCAACTGCCCCTCAGTGCATCCAGTCAAAAGCAAGGGCACTGAGGTTTATTAAATGACTACTGTGAGCGAGGACCGGCTACCTCCTTTAGACACACTATTGTATCCACTTCACTAAATCTTCATTACAAGGTCATTATCATCATCCCTCTTTTAAGATAAGGAAAGTGAGATTTCCCAACATACTTTAGGGCATAAAACTAGCAAGTGGCAGATCCTGAATTCTAATTAGGGTCTGTCCACCTGCAAAATTCAATCTTTCTAAGACTCACAAACTAGTTATCTCAAAATCCTCAGAGCCTTGGAAAAGCCAAATGTTTCCAAAGTAACGTGTTCAACCTAATCACATTGAGGCACGAACGACTTATGGAACCAAGCAGTTTCTTATTGGCAGAATGTAAAGCAGAACGATAAAGATGATGCTGATAATAACTAACATTTACCGAGCGTCTATAGAGGGCCAGACTTAGTGTAAAAAGCTTTGCATGTATTATATCATTTAATCCTCATAGGAAGGCAGAATGGCTGAGAGAACACTTTTAGGTAACATGGGAGAGGAATTTTTGAACTGAGAGGACTACGTAAGGCCCAGTGGCCTTGAAAGAGTCCCCATTTTACAAGACCCAGAATCAGAGTCTTCAGAAAAGTCTCAGAATGGCTTCAGGATCCAGCCAATATCCCCTTCTACTCTCCCTCACTGACATATCTAACGTTCCCCAGGTCTTCTGCATTCCTAGACCAATTGCCAGTCCTAATCCTCACTTTCCACAGGTCAAGCTGTACCTTGTACAAATCAGAAGCCCCCAAATGAAAATGATCACCCACTTTCTCTAGATGCCCCTACTTGACCAAGGGGTTAGCATCTTGGGAGCTGGGCTAAAGAAGCTATGTCTGACCTACCCTCAAGCCCCCTCACTCAATTTACTCAAGAAGGCCCTGCCTTTCTTATATAGTATGACTGACTGCCCCTGGGGAATGATCATCTACAGACAATCTTAAAAGTTGAGACAACCCTATCTTGCAGGATGTCTCTGAAGTCTGGGTGAGAAGGGGTAGGCTGAGGCCTCAGGTTATAATATTTAAAAGAAAAAATCTTTCTCTATATATTCTTGTCAAACCAACCACTGTTTCATCCTTGGTGCCTTTGCACACTGCAGTTCACTCTCACTGGAATCAATGTCCTTTCACCCTTGTACAGCTGGGGAACTCCTTAATCCTCCTAACTCTGCTCAGGTATCACTTCTTTTCCAAAATCTGACTGCACTTCCTCTGGTCAGAATCCATCACTTTCTTTCCCATACCTGTCACTGCGATTGCATATTTAGAACTGCCCAAGCAGGGGGGGCACACTTCATTTGCCTTCCTCACAGTAGCCCTCGGGATCACGTTGCCTAGACCAAAATGACTTGAGAGCAGAAACAGGGTCTTTATAGTTTTGAATATAGCTCATAGGACAGAAGTTAAGGACATGTTCTGGAATCCAGCAGACCTAAGTTTAAATCCAGCTCCTGTCATTTACTAGTGTGTGACCATGGACAGGTCAGTGAACCTCCTAAGTTTTTATCTTCTGTAAAATGGGGAGAGTAACTACCTCAGAGGGCTGTTGTGAAGCTTAAATTAAACAATGCATATAAAATACAATGCCTAGAAGTTAGTGATCAATAAATGGTAGCTATTATTGAATCTAGTAGGTGGAAGAACTTTGAAACTTTAAAGCTTTATCTGCAAGTACAAACTCTCTAGGGTTGTCTACCTCACCAACCACTGAGAACACAGACTCGCTGTCCCGAACAGGCTGCAAGTGCTCACAAAGGCCAACTCTTCCCCGTCCCATCAAAGCAGCTGAGAAGGAGAGAAGGAAAACTGAGTTTCTCTGGGGCCAACGGACTTGTTTACGTGAGGGCCTGCTGCCTTCATTCCTCAGGTCCAGGGCCCGAATTCTATTTTCTGTCAATTCTAATGCTGCTTCACCAAAGATTTCTTTTTCCTTTTTATCGTGTGGTTCCTAGTTTCAAATCTTGCCTTCAGGAAACATGTACATGTGTGGGTATGTGTGCATGCATAAAGGCGAGAAACCACTAGAAAAATAAGTTTGCACCGGTGAATTTGAAAAAGCAGACACTTCAGCGTGTCCTATGACTATAACATATGTTTTTGTTATAATTGTGGCGTTCCTGAAGCCCTTCTTCCACGTTTTCAGGTGAGTTCAGTGCCCATCAAAGTTGCCAGATTCTCTATTTGTCCTTCCTATACCAATTTTCAGTTCATCAAAGGGCCTACCACCACCTGAACTACTTGTTCCTTTCCTGCAACTCAAACCACTAGCACTTAAAAGTTGCATTTACTGTAATCTTGCCCTCTGCACAGCTCATGGATTTCTCTTTTCAAATATATTTCTTGGAAAGGTAATGGGTTCAGGACTTTTGAAGTCTGAGTTTTTAAAATGCTTGGTTTGGGCAGTGAGGGGGAAATAAGAGCAGCAGATAGTAGCTAAGATAAAAATTGTACGTTTCCAGCTTTCATGGACAAAAAAAAGTACATGTACCTGCAGGTAGAATGTTTAGTTTAAATGTCTGTCTACTGGGCAGCTCAAAGCACTAACTGTTCCTTGCAAATTAACTTCTGCAAAGAGCAAAACCTTCTAAAAATATTTTTATGAAGAAATGCCGACAACAATAAGCCACAATAGAACATCTGAAAACTGCAGTGTGCAACCACCTGGGACAACCCAACCAGAGTCTAAGCTAGAGAAGATGCATCCTTTTCAGGTCACCTCCGCTATGCCTCCAAGTTACCAAGGCTTTACCCGGGCTGACTAGCCACAGGCTATTAATCCCAAAGTGGTGAAAATGGCAGCTGTCAGGAGCTGGGAATCAGCCTCCCCACTCTGACATCTCTCTTCTTGCCCCTGCAAGAACTGGGCACAGCCCTTCCATGCACATGGCAAGGACATGGGGTCATGGATGTAACTGGCAATGGCTACTTGCATTCATACCATTCCTTTTAGTCTTAGGAAATAAAGAAAGGGACTCTTCCAAGAGGGATGGGGGAAGGTATCCAGTGTGGTACTGACTTTAAAAACCTCCTTAAATAACGCTCTTTCATTTTTTAGAATTACAAACATGTCTTAAATAAATGAAAGTATGCACGATTTCTGAATGCTAATCCCTGGTTACTTGCTGATATGAAACATAGAGATGAAGTAGGAAAACTGTATTTCACCTGAAATTTCATTTCATTCTTTCATTATTTTTTTGCCTAGACAACAACAAATACAATTTGAAACTGAATTTTTCAGATTCCAACCAAATTGTCTAGAAAGCTGGAAAGAGGGTTTTTTTTTCCCTTGGAGCACTAAAATGTGGTATACCTTAACAACGATTCTTTCCTGACTCAGAAAAACATGGAAAAGACTTCACAGCAAAACAAATACAAAGACTTTGGAAGCCCTAGAGATTAAAAGGGAATCATTAATTTCAGTCTTCACTTAAAATAAAATGGAGTATTATAAACTGAAAAAAATTACAAAACTCTTAACATAAATAGTATAAAACTTTCCTAAGCAATGAAAATAAACACTAGATTTAGTTTGAAATTTTGGCATAACCTTCCCTCCCAGTCCGTCTGTGGGTTTTCTCTTTGACCCTGGATCAACAAGCCGCATACTGGTCTACTGGTCTTCTCAGGGACAGCTGGAAAAGCATTCTGAATCTACCCTCGGGGCTCTCGGGCTGGGATAAGCTGTGTGCAGGGCAGGAGCAGAGGGCTGCAGCTTGTGCAAACTGAGTGAAAGAGCTGCACATTCCTCTCAATAGCAAAAGCCCTCACATTGTTTCAGCTCTGGCTTCACAAAAGACCAAGAGATGAACACATTCAGGCAGCCACTGATTCTTTAAAGGGGTGGAACTTAATACCTGGCCCCAGCATGTCTTCTCCTTTCCCTGCAGGTAGTGGGTTGGCTGGAGAAAACGGTCCTGAACATGCTGGGTCTCCTTGTGGTGATGGTCACTGTTCAAAGGCCAAGTTCTCAAAGTGATTTCATACAGCTGAAACTTACCCGTTAACCTTTAGAGCATGTGGTTCCGTATTTACAGTGAATGGTTTTCAGTTCACAAACACAGCACTGGGTGGTGAATTTAAGAAACTACACAAAGGTATAGAGAGAATTACCCTCTTCTTTTTAACCTAACACATATATACTTAGGAGGAAGGTTTGGAAAGGACTGTTTTTGGTCTCATTTTTGAGTTGTTTATTTGTTTTTAGCTTTCAAATGTTCCAGAACCTATGATAGCTCTCTATTGCCACATTAAATACAAATTTCTCATTCTGGTGTTCAAAGCACCCTAAATCTAGGCCAAGACTGGCTGGACAAATCCTAGGTGCTGAGTAACTCTTTCCTGGACCAAGAGAACTTGACTGTTCAGGTGTTGATTTCTGAAAAGATATAAAATCTTATAAAATCTAAGAAGCCTGTGAGTCAAGTTAGTGCTCAACATACACTGATGATAATTTTAAAATAAACACTTTTAAATGTGAACAATTTTATTAACTTCCCTTTTGATAAGACTCTGTCACACTTCTGAGAACGTCCAATGCCCATGCTAAAACCCAAGGAAGGGAAGGTAGGGACATTTACTGAGTGTCTGCTACTTGTCAGGCAATGTGCTAGGTAATTTCAAATATTTTATCTCATTTTTAGTAATCACATAGAACCCTCTGAAATAAGAATATAATACCATATAAACATATGTAGGTTTTTGCTCTAGATGGTCTAGTGGGAACATGTACAGCATGATGAGTTACCAAACAAAATGTAACCACAATTAAATAAAGTACATTGTGCCAATTTCTTTCTGCTGTGGTAATGGATGTGCAATCCTTTATGAGCAATTTATCCCACTAATTCCAATGGTTAGGACTCATATTTGCACATCCCATACACAACGAATTGGTGGCATAAATACATTTCCTACTGCTCCAACTAGTGTTCAACAAAACCTAAAGCTTTAAAATGTGTTATCTTTAAGGAAGGCAAATTAGTCACTAGGATATACTAAGTGACCCAAAGTCATCCACCAAATTACAGTCTTTCCAGCACAGCCATCAACCAAAAGTTTATGAAGAACCCCATAAGACTAAGGCAAGCTCCCTACAGACTGTGGCAGTGACCTCTGCTGTCCTCTATCAATACTGATCACCTCGGGTCAAAGTATCCACAGTCTTTCAAAGCATAGTATTTATTTAGAGACAAGTTCAAAATGTCCAAGAACAAAAATCTTTAACATTTTTAATGACAAGAAGAGACACATACAGGTCAGTGCATTGGCACGATCTTCATGGGCTTAGGAAAAAATAATACACGTAGTTCTCAGCCTTGAGTGACTATTTTGGTGGAGTGAAACCTACTGTGAAGCAGAAACTCTTACACGATCCCCTTGGTGTCTCTTAAGCGAGGCTACTTTTAAAATCTCAGATTAAAATATTATCATCTAGCAAGGTGGCCACAGGCAAGTTACATAATGTCCTTTCACATCCTCATCTGTAAAAGGAGATTAGAATATGTGATCTCTAAGGTCTCCTTCAATAAAAAATCCTATAATTCAATGGACATTTAAACATTGCAGGCAGATACCTATCTTTTTTATTTTAAAATATCTTTATGACCTCTCTTGACTTGTTCCATTGCTTCATCTCACAATAATATTGATGACGATAATAAAAGTTTTATGTTTAACACTAACCACATTCAATCTTCTATAGTTGGAGCCAATTTTCTCTAGTTTGAACCTCTCTGGAGCTGGAGAACAAATGAGCAGTGTTCTCCACACACAGGAAAACCCTTCATTAACTATACTGGAATCCTGTCATTAAGTCACCCCTTACTCTTCCCTTCCGCAGGCGAAAACAACCCCGACTCCTTTAATCATGCAGAACCTCTTCTCTAGAATCTAGTTAATTATTTTGCCTCTACAGAGAGTTAAATGAATCTTCCCAATACTATCAGCTAAAACAATGATTTGTGCTACTGCTAGATGAGAGAAATTTGAGCATTTCTTTTAATTTGATTACTCTCCAGAGACTGCAATTTGTTTTTGCTAAAGCTAATTAATGCCCCTGAATGACCCTCTTCAGGTTTTGTAGCAACACTTGAAGCTAAAATCAGAAATAATAAATTTTTAAAAACCATAAAGTACATGGAAAGTTTTGAAAAATTCCAAGAAACTGCACTTTTTCAGCCTGAAAAAACAGCACAAAAGAGCAAGGAATATTGAGATGGTAGCAATAGACCCACCTCAGGGAAGATTCTTTTCTCAAATGAAGACTGCAATTAGGTAAATTGAGTCAAACATCAGGATGCCTACAGCATCCAAACAGATCACTGCCGGCCCTATTTTTAAATATCTTCAGGGAAAGTTTTACATCCTCCTTTGGTTGTCCCAGTGCCCACATTAGTGTCACAGTCAAAGAGCACTTCCTTAAGTATAATTATACTCTTGCTGCAACTTAACTTTGTTTTTGTGGTTCTACATGCCAAGGAAATAAGTGAATCTAAGCCTAAAAAATTGAGTCCAAAATATATTCTGAATAATAAGAAAACAAACAACCCAATAAAAAAATTGGGTCAAACTTTCAACCAACACTTCAGCAAAGAAGATAATATGGATGGCAAATAAACACGTGTAAAGATGCCCAATGTCCTTAGTCCTTAGAGAAGTTCACATTGAAACCACAATGTGATACCACTACATACTCACTAGAAAGACTAAAATTTAAAAGACCGAGCACACCAAGTGTTGGCTAGCATACAGAACTACTGGAACTCTCATCCTCTGCTGGTGGGAATGTAAAACGGTGCAATCACTTTGGAAGATTTGGCAATTTCTTAAAAAGTTAGACATACACCTTCCATACAACCCACAAATTCCACCCCTGGGTGTTTACCCTAGAGAAATGAAAGCATATGTCCATACAAAGACTTGTATATGAATATTCCTAGCACCTTTATTTGTAATAGTCAAAACTAGACACAGCACAAATGTCCATCAACCAGTAAGTAAATAAAAAAATTGTGGTATATCTGTATAATGGAACACTGCTTGTCGATAGAAAGGAACAAACTACTGACACACGTAATGACATGGATGAATCTCAAAATTATTATGCTAAGTGAAAAAGCCAGACAAAACAGAATGCATTATGTATGATTCTGTTTACTAAATTCTAGGAAAATGCAAATTAATCTGTAGTGCTAGAACACTGAACAGTCATTGCCAGGTGACGGGGGTGGGGTTGTTGGAGAAGGTACAAAGGGGCATGAGGAAACTTTCATGGGTGATGGATATATTCTATCTTGACAGTGGTGATGATTTTATGGGTATATAAACTTATCAAATTGTACACTTTAAACGTGCAGTTTATTTTATATCAATTATACCGCAATAATGCTATTTTTAAGAATAACGTTTCACATACATTAGAAAAGTTAAGTTATACATCCTCTCTTGTTTTCCCTTCTCAGCCTCCAATCCTATCTCTAAAACATCCCAAATCTTCTCTTCCTCAGATTAAACAAGCCCAGCTATTTCCTTTGAACTTTTACGACCAAAATTAACTTTTCCATGTGCTCTTTTAAAGAGTCAAATCAATAAATACTTAAATCCTAACAATTAATCATATAAGAATTAAAAAACAAAAACGGGGTTTTTTTCAGGACGATGCTCAAATCTTCCACATGCTCTTCTAGGACAGGCTCAGAGACATTCAGTGACTTGGCCAAGATCACAGAGGGAGTGAGTGGACAAAGCTGGGATTCAAAGTCAGGTCTGTCTGACTCCAGAATATGTGCTAGCTGCAAACATCAGTGTGCTCCAACTATAAGATTTTTTTTTTTCACCACGACAAGATTGAACAACAATAACACATATTAAGAGAAATTCAATTTTATTACTCTTATATACACTTAATAACTCAAACCAACCAAGCAACGTCCAATTTGTTGGGCCAGCTTTAATAAACTCATCTGAATTTAGCAGAAGGATATTCCATGTGATTATAAGGCAAAACAGATTTTTCCTTCTCCATCTTGAGTAGATTAAACCTGCCTCCTAACATCTTTTATTTTGGTTTATTTTGATAATTTGATTATTCTGTAGTGAAAAGATAATTTTCAACTCATCCCAGTTTGAATCATGCATTTGAATCAAAGCATTTCATTTATTATTCAAATGATTATTCTGACAAATTCTGAAAAAACAGAAACCAAACCAGTGCATTATTATTTAAAATAGTCCAAATGCATGCACAAAGGGGACTGCTGTGCGAAGTCTGAAGATGAAACAAAACTGATTACACACACACATACGCTACCAGTAATTAAAAATATACTAGTTACAAGTATACAATTTCAGCGCTGGTGGTATCTTTGTTCAGAAGCAAGGTCCATTACTATATGGCTAAAGCCCTCCAGCATTTAATTAGGTTACTAATTATAAGGAGAATCACATTACCTTTAAGTCCGTCCCTGGATTGTGACTAAGGCTTAATATATTAATTTCATGGTAATTGTATTTTAAGATGGGGAACATGTCAATAAAAAATTCTGGTCACATCTTCCAACGTGTCCATGTGACTGAAGGTTTTGGCTGTGACACAGTTTGATGCATTTACTAGAAGAAATCATTGCTAATTCCAATGCTACTTTTAGTGGCCAAGAGATATTTTATATTGCATTTTCAACATAAGTAGCATTCAAGAGAATCTTCACAGAAGGAATACAAAGGAATAAAACAAAAAAGAAAATCATTAAGTGACATTTTTTATTTCCATTTGAACTCAATTAATATATTTAGCCTCAATTCAGTATCATCTTACTCCCCAGCTTTCCTCCTTGCCCATCAAAAAAAAAAGTCAGCGAAAATTGTATGAGTCATTCTTCAATCATGCCAAGGACATAACCTTCAACCTAAGATTAAAAATAAAGTGCTGTGTGTGAAATTCAATACTGTTTAACTTCTGGGTGCTAAGATCTAATAAATACAACATTTCAAAAGAAAATTAAACAATCTGGATCATTTCCGTTCATTTTCATGATTTCATCAGTGGATTTCTAAAGTTTTGGCTACACTTGCTAGTATTTGGATCCTAGGTAAATTGGTGGAATTCGGCATCATTTAGTTTATAATCTATATCACCAGTTCGTACAAGCCACAGAAAAGTTCTCCACTGCCCTCTATACTTAAAAGCATTTCATTTATTATTCAAATGATTATTCTGACAAAATCATCAGTCAAGAAGAAAGCAAAGAAATCTAAATTTTTGAAGTGGAGATTTTTAAGACGCAACTTTCACACCATCTTGCTTTAACCCCCCCATGCTATTTCTCACAAAATCTTTATTTCCTAAAAGGACATATGGTTTTTTATTCCAATTTTTCTTACCTATGAGAAGGTCAGGGCTTGTTTTTACTGGTTTTACTCAAAGTGAGCTTTTATATTTTAAGTTTACCTTAACCTCCTCCTAACTTCCTATATTTTCTTGCCTTTTCTAAGGAAAATACTAAATTTAATATGAGAAAGAGATTGCTGAAACCATGATGAATGTTTCACAACTATCTTCAAATGATGGTAGTAAGAAGTGTGCAAGTGCGCTCTCTTTCTCTCTCTCACGGGAAAAAAAAGCATCTTTTGGTCAGAGATCTGAGTTCAGGGCTTTGGGAGTTACCAAAAACAAAGTTTCCTGATTTTGAACAGGGCTATTTTCATACTTTCTTTCTCTTTTTTCTATCCTGAAATTCATATCGCAGGTAGGTCACCAGGTAACATGTTTGCAGGGTTTGAGAAGTTTCCTGGCTTAGCAAAAAAATGCAACAATCTAGTTCTCAAAAAGAACCCTCATCACCAGAGAAGCTGAAAGGACTGGCTGAGTCACTAGTCAAGTCTTAGAGCAAAAATGGGTTGGGCAGAGGAGAGAACCTAACAGGAAAACATAAGGTCAGATGCGAGGTTTTTTTTTTTTTTTTTGAGGAAGATTAGCCCTGAGCCAACATCTGCTGCCAATCCTCCTCTTTTTGTCGAGGAAGACTGGCCCTGAGCTAACATCCGTGCCCATCTTCCTCTTACTTTATATATGGGACGCCTACCACAGCATGGCTTGATGAGCGGTGCCATGTCCGCACCCGGGATCCGAACCGGTGAACCCCGGGCCGCCGAAGTGGAACATGCACACTTAAGTGCTGTGCCACGGGGCTGGCCCCTCAGATGTGAGTTTAATTTGGTGAAGAAACATGTGTTTGGACACTTAATGGCCGCCGGATGCTGCAGATGAGGTTAACTTACCTAGGACTACTGGTCATGGAAAGTTTCAACGCTACTATTTGAGAATCAGAGCAATAGATGCCACTATTCCAGCTGTCAAGAGACCCTATTCCCCTCTCTTTTGTTACGTTTGTGGAAGGAGTGGCTATAGTGGTTTAGAATCAATCATTTTCAAGATATGACTCTTTTCCAATCCCAAACTTCCCAATATACCCCTATGGTGGTGGCAAACAGTCTCTTCATCTTGTGTTCATTAAGGTTCTCTGCTCACAATCTCACAGTTCTTACAAGGCTGCAGAATGCCTTACACATAACAGCAATCCCATTCAAAATAAAGCAGACTACGCAGCCAAACACTACGGGATTTCCAACTGTGACCAAAGTATTGGAGCTGTCAGGAAGCAAGCATTATTTATTTATTTACTTTTATTGTGGTAAAATACACATAACATACAATTTACACATTCTCAAAGTGTATAGTTCAGTGGTGTCAGGTACATTTACCGAGAAGTTTTACAGCATCTTAGACTCTGGCCCCAGTGTCTGGATACCCAGTCATTCACTAGTTGATACTCATGGCCTCACAGAGATAAATGTCATTCTATTTCCAGGTAACCTCTCAGCTAAGTATTCAAAGTCAGAGTTCATTCAACATACGAGGGTTTGTATGCTTGAGGTGAGGAATGAACCACCATAACCAAGCATTTGTCTATTTCCTTCCATATGGAAGACAGAAACTCCGATATTCTCTTCCTTGCCATTAAAGCTTTCAGAAAATAAGGAACTCACTATTCCCTGACCTTTGGGATTTTTACAAACATCAGACTGCAGTTCAGAATACAGACAAGAAACTGTCCAAAGAAAACATGCCCCCAAACGAACAGGATATAAACAAAGCTGTAACCAGGTAATTAATGGTAGGGACATGACTCCCCTCACTTCACTTCTCTGATAACAATCTGGCATTTTATCAGCAGGGTCTTTTATCTGGAAGGATTCACTATGTTCTGCTGCCTGGAACTATTCTGGGAGGGGACAAAGACAAGCTTTCATCTTGGAAAGGAAATGGAACCACATCGAGAAAGGGTAAGGAAGAGTCAAAGCTGTAAAAAGACCTCCGAGTCTTTCCCTGCCAGAAGGGAGAGGTAAATGGAAAATGGGATGCTCCGTTTCCCGGAAAGCACGGGAGCAAATTCTGGCAGGGAAAGAGTCACTGCAGTCCTCAGCCAGGCCACATGTGTGAAGGGGGCAACTGGCTTTCTGCCTTTGTTCCAAGTTCTGCACCCTCTCTCCACCACCTGGCCTTATCCCATCTCCAACATTTCATCCAACCAGTGTCTTCTATTTTCTTCTTGTCATACAAAAAAACCTTTAACTAATTCATACTTTGGTATAAATGACTAACAATAGCCTGAAGTAATATACCTCACAGTGGGATTTCCATTTTAGGAGAGATCAAAACCATATACTTCAAGAATGAAAGTCCACTTATGAAACTTCAAGGTTCCACTCAAAATGGAGGTGGCATGTGAGAAAATTGGGTGGGTAGAACGTACTGCTCGAGACCTCTCAAATCATTTCAGAAAAGGTTCCAAGTGCCCTAGGGGTAAAGCTGGTCCAGGCGAATGGCTACAGTGGGCTAGACTCTGGCCTCTAAGCGGCTTCATTGCTACGAGAAAAGAGGACCGCTCTGGGAGTGCGTACTAATCAGCAGTAGAAAGCGTTCCCCATTCCTCCTCCAAACATCGTCACTCTGCTCAGACTCATAACAGCATGTCATGGATTAGTTGCGGAAGGACTTGGGGAAAAAACAGGGCTTTGAATTCCCTATCCTACTTAGAACCCAGGAATATTTATCTAAGGTTGAGCCAAGGTGGCTGGCCAGTTCCAAAACCCACAGCCTGGGGCTTATAAACCAGAGCAGATTGCCCAGTGATACCAGTGCCCTTCTGTCAGGCTGTGTAGCAATCTTGTGGAGCCGTCTAGGTTCACATCCAGGGCCCTCGTGACAATTCACAGTGGTGAACACCGGGAGGGCACGAGGAAGCTGCTCTGCTGGCCAGTTTTCAACAGGGAACGCTATCGGGACATGGCATTCTAAAGCTGCGACTTGAGCGACGTGCTCAACCATGCAGCAGAATGCAAATCCCTCTCTAGTCTTCTCAAGTTTTTCCTAAGTCCATTTTTCATTCTGGCTATGAATTAAATTCTGATGTCTTAAATCATGCAGAAAAAAATGGGTAAGAAGTGATTGAATTATATTAATTATATGGCCTTGAAGCTCAGCTAGAGAACAAGAATTACATTTCTTAAGTTTCTCTTCACTAGACTTATGCAAGTTATAATTAGTATTAAATGAATTTTACTTTTCATTTTGTCCAAGCTGAAAGGAAGCTGAGCCTAAACTCCAGCTTTACAGGAAAAAGAGATTCTTCTGTGGGGGGGGGGGGGGGGGGGCGTTAAAAAAAAAAAAAGAAAAAAAAGAATAAACAGTCAAGCAAAAAACAAACCAACACCACTCACCCATCACCCAAAAAAACAGCTTAAGGAACTCACTTGTTTAGTGTTTGAAAACAGTTTCTACCCAGTGCTTTGTAAATTACTTTCTTGTCTGTGTGACACATCCTTCAATAACAATTCAGCTTCTCCTTGGCTACCTAGATATATTTCCACAGTTTCTACCAAAACAGAAGGACTTTTCCTGTATAACTGTAATAATCAAAAAGGAGCAGGCATATTTACATAGTAGCCCCTTCGGTCAAATATCTATTTTGTTAATGTTCTGGACATGATAGAGACTGAGCAGAAAAATCTCACTCATGTAGGCCCACCTAATTTTGATTTTGTGATTATTCAGACTGAGGCCGAGCTGAAGTTACCTTTGGGATTGAGAGTTTTCATTTAAAGTTAGGAGACATGTGGCCATCTCTTGGGAAGTGGTGGCCAATACACGAATATCCCAGAGCAGAAACGCTCCCTGACGCAAAGAAAAACCCCAGGGGCACAACTCACTCGCAGGTTTTGGCTAGTAACCTTTGGTTGGTGAAGGACGGAGATGGGACTGTGCACATGAAAAATACAAAACTGAGGAACAAAGGGGGATTTCAAGCTACCTCAGAGGCCTCGTGGTTTGGATTATCAACTACTAGGTTAACCATCCAGTACTGTTACCCACCAATAGAGCAGTGCCCTCAAGTCACTATATGCAACTGGGAGTAATGAAACTTTCATTTCATAATATTCAGTAATCTGAACGCTTCACTGATTCATACTTGCCTTTTTTCCAAGTAATTGTAGGATTACCACATAAAACATTGACAATTTTAAAAACTTCAACATATATTGATATCCTTGTGATTCTGTTTTGTAAGAGAGTAAAAAGAGGATGATCAAGTAACCTACTGTGTATGCAAATACTTTGTAAACTTCAAATTCTTATATAAATGTTTATTATTTTTTTTTTCTTTTTCTTTCAACAACCCTGAAGATTTCGAAATTATGTGAAGTTTCAAAAGTGGAAACTTAAGATGGTAAAGACACGGAAAATATATTTTCTAATAGTTTGAAAATTATGCCTAAATAGCAGCCCACAAATAATCTCATTAAGATTTTATGCTTCTTAGCTTCCAGACACATTTTCTTTTTGCTAAGACACTTACAACTGTGCAATGACCCATGACTTCCTATTATAAGGAAAAGTTCTTTTGTAAGAAATTCTCAGTATTTCTCAAGAATCTCAGAACTTCAGTTGAACCAGTTTTATTTAGCAACCTGTCACAACCACTTGTGCTTAACTGCAAGTTTTTCTTCCCTTTCTACTGATTTCAGATTAGAAAACGAGACCACTGACAAAGCAATGCCAATATGTGTGTGTGTTGGGGGGGGGGGGGGGCCATGGCGCTATCTCAAGAAAGCAAAGTCAGTCCAAATGTCTGTTATTAAAACGGCAAGTTGATTTTGGCACGTTGAGAACTCGTTTGTCATATACCACACATACAGCAACATAAAGAGATGAGTAGAAGGGCATATTGTAGTGTTGAAGGCTAGTATAGCTGAGGGAGTGGTGAAGAACATGGCTTCTGGAGCCAGAATGCCTGGTTCAAATCCTGGCCTATATCGCTTACTAGCAGTACGACCCGGGACACACTTCTAAACTTCCTACTGCCCAACCTTCTCTCTCTGTAGGATGGGAATAATAATGTTATGGACCTCAAAGTGTTGTCACGATGATTAAATGAGTTAGTATGTGTAAAGTCCTAAAATACTGTCTGGCCCATAGAAAACATTTGCTAATTATTACCATTTATCACTAATTAGATGGAAAAAATCAGAGCAAAGAAGATCGGGACCAAGAAGCAGCACAGCACAAAGGATATCCCATTATTCCAAAAATCTTATCTGACGCTCCATTGTATTTCTATCATGCCTGACACAGAATCAATGTTTGCAGTAAATATCTGTTGACTAAACAAATGAATGAATCAATCTGTGACTCCTCCATCAATCACTTTTTGATTGTGGATACATTATGCTTACTCTTTCTAGGCCTTGGTTTTTCCATCTCCAAAGAAGGTACCAATATCTGCCACTTGCTATCTCAAACTGATGATAATCAATACGAGACAAAAAAGCAAATAATTTCAAACTTACTGGAAGGATATCAAAAGTCAATGACTTTTTAAACCAATGCTGCCTTGTTATTGAGTACACAGGAACACAGTCAATGACATTGGGAGGATCCTCTGTGATACCGTGAGTCCTGGTTCTAACATGTTTCCTTTCAAGAAGTCCTCTGACTACAGCTGGCCTGGTGGAATGTGATGCTAGACATTGTGCTAGGCCCTAGAGATGGCTGCTCAAACCTCAGTGTGCAGAGGAATTACCGGGGGGCTTGTTTTGAAATTGCTGACTTTTAGGTGTCTGTGGGACATGCAAAAAGAGTTGTCCAATAGAAAGCTGAATCTATGATTCTGTACGAATTCTAGATCTAGGACTGATTCATCAGAGTATGTGAGTAGCAACCCTAAAGAGTACATGCAAAGTGAAAAAGAAGAGAGCAGAGGGCAGGGCAAAGAGGCGCGCCAACATTTAAGAGGCAGCAGGAGGAAGGGGCCCTGCAAGAGGACAAAGAAGCAATGGCCAAAGAAAGCCACAGAGGAAAGAGTGTCATGAAGAAGAGTGTGCAATAGTGTCAAATTCCAGAGAAAGACTTGGAATCAAAAAGACTGAAAAGCATTCAGTGGCTTTTGTAACCAGGAGGTCACTCCTCTTTCAGCTTTGCAGGTGCAGATTCAGGGACGTCTGACGGAAGCAGCAGCCAGGCTACAGTGGTTTAAGGACTGAATAAGAGGGGAGGAAATGGAGACTGTACACGAAGACAACCTTTTCCAAGAGTCTGGCTATACAACAAAGGAGAGAACTACGGTGGTCGGTAGAATGGGAGTCTCCATGGAGAGAGTCCATGCCTGATGGCCTCTATTTTCTCTTGTAAATAAGAGGTGATGGAAGTAGGCGCATTGGGTTTGGGCAATGACACAAAGTAGGCCCTCAGCCAATATATTTAATGGATGGATTACCTGTTGAGGAAGAGCACTCACAAAATAAAGTGAGAGACAAGAATCAATGGTGAAGAAGAGAATATCTGTAGCTGGTTTGGAGGGGAGGCAAGAGGAGCAACCAAGAGTCTCAATGTTCAAGGTGAGTGAGGAAAATAAGATTCAGAGGAAAATAGGATTCAAAGGAAAAAGTAAGTAGATGTGAGGGGGAATGGATCTTGGGCAGCTGATGTGATCAATGCAGCTTGTTTTAACTAGAAGATAATAGATAGACTCATAAAGGTCAAGGTCCAGAGGAGAGGGAGGAAAAAAACTATGCCCATCAGAGAAAGAAAAGCCAAACATGCTATGTCATTATTGTTCCTTGTCTTCATTTTAAGCCTACTGTAATTCATCTTTACCTTTCTACTCTTTTCCCTAATTCGTATTTTCTGCCTAAAGAGAAAAAACCACATTTTTGATCTTAAAATGTTCCCCACCACGTAGGATAAGATGACTATATATTAGCCAGCATTTAGGGCTTGGTAATGTCAAATCCTTCAATTCAGCAGTAAAAATGCCTGCTGAGCACCTTGGTTACAATTTCTTGAGAAAATGTTTAAGTCTTAGAAAATAAACGCTCCTTAGGGAAAATACTGTTAAAATATTTTAAAATTTAAATATTACCAAATTGTTTCCCACTATTATTCAATATTTCCGTAAGACTTACATGCAACACTTGAAGCAAATACTGTTCTTCATTAAAGTTACCAAAGATTCATCATTGATGGTTTCTCCTGTTAAGCAGCAAACCATTTATTTTGTGAATTTCCTGGGTCACCCTTGATTCAAGTGGAAGCAAAGCTTTTTATGATAACTTCCAAGTTAGGAATCAGAAAACTCTCTCTTCACCATTGATCGCAATCTTTCCCTTGTTAGATCCCACTGTCTACAGAGGGGACAGCATGACTTTTCTCGCCTCTTACAGGAGCCGCTAATCACGAAAGTCCTCGAGATGGCAGACTGAATTCTCCTATTTTTTTCCTGCCTTGGGAAAGCCTCTTGAATTTTCCTAACCCACTCACGCTCTTCTCCTTCTTCACAGGCCCTCCCTGGTCCTCGATGCATCTGTCCCATACTTAAGTGGTTAACAATCAGTATGTCAGGCTCACAAGCATGGGTCATATCTCACTAGTTAGACTGTAAGCTCTTCAAGGATGAAGACCTTTTTTCTTTATTTTGCATCTTACCCAAGACCTAACACTAGCTAGGTACACAATAGGTGTTTAACAACTACTTGGTCAATCTATTAACTGACTGGATTCTAAGTTTTAGAGTAAATGGCAGCAACAGGCCATGGATTATCATTATTGTCAGAAATTTCACCTAAGAATGAGGCTGTTTGCAGATCAAATCACTTGTTCTAACATGACCTGAATTGGCCTGTTGAAGTAACAGATAACACTGAAGGAAAGCTGGTCCCTACAAGTTTTGTTTTTCTAGCTTGCTTTGTCAATGCATTCCATAAGAGGTGAACACCTCATTCCTTTTGTTCAAAAACATATTTAGAAAACGGTCTTAAAGAGATCTGGCACCAGAGATGAAGTTGGCCAGACCCCTCTCTAGGAAATGAGTGATAAAAATTGGTGACAGAAGACAGAGTATCTTTTTATGCCAGAACTCTTTGCAAAAAAGCCACACAATACAAAAAACATGATTTCATTCCACACATTGAACCACAGCTCGGGGAGGAATCTGGAAATTCAGAAGACCATGAGCACAATCCTCCAAATAGAGCACTAGCTAGGCAGGGCCACAGTGAAAATGAGGCCGAGTAGGTAGCTGCCCAAACTGATTTCACCAGCATTAGAAAACAACTTTCCAATCTCTGCTTTCAGGTCTTCCCTATGTGAGATCTAAAATTCTGCCACCAAGAGTTTCACTGCTTTAATTCAAAATGTTTGCCTCTGCAACCCAACAATAGCCCCAAGGAAGGTCATGACTAAGGTCATTTACACGTCTCTGTGAAAGGAAGGAATGGGCGCAGGTTCGGGTTATAGGCAAAGAGGAAAACAGAACAGCTGAAAAAATCCTGAGCTGAACTGAACATCTGCATCTTGACTATCTTGCCCAAAGCTTGACCTGATATCAGTCACACTAGTAAAACCAGAGGGTAGGGTTCCCACACCTTGATAGGATGGCAGGCCCCTTCTTTCACCCCACCCACTGTTAGCAGATCAGGATGGTACAGGGAGACTCCTAACCTTTAATTCCATTTGCTAAACCTCATGGAATTTAGCAGTAACCACAGGAGGGGTGGAGTTCTGAACTTCTGGGCTGGCCAGGCAGGAGGAAGTTCTACGTTAACAGCACCAGCAAAGACCTCTTCTCAGATGTTTCTACTTGTAACGGGCTAGGCTTGCGGACTCCTGTATTCTCTCTACAGGCATCTCTGTTCAAAGAAGACCCTTCGGGAAGTTTGGACAACAAAGAGTTACCTATTTTAATCACTCTTCAGAAAAGCATGCCAGACTTTTCTGAAAGATTCAAGTTCCTTTGTACTTGTCAGAAAACAAACGTGGCTTAAGCCAACATCTGGAATGGAGAAAAATATAGCAAACACAAAAAAAGATAATTAAATTAATATGGAATGCTTTTCAGACATAACATCCCATAGGCCAAAAAAATGTTTTCGGAACTATCCAGAATAAAGTTATAGAAATTACTTAGAAGCTAAATTTAAGTGGATTAACTCCTGGAGGGCACCACGTAGGGGCAGACCACCATGACCCTATTGGCCATGCCAAGAATGGTACCCCAACTTCTTTTCTTTGGGAGATGGAGGAACTCGTGAATAAAAATGTGTAAGTATGTGTTTTAGGTTTAGAGGCAGGTTTATCATTTCATTCAATGAACATTTAGATTCTACACCTGAGTTGTTCAGCTGTTCTGAAATAAGACATTCCAAAAAGGTGCCTTGAATGGTCATCTAGCCCAATCTCAGGTGCACTGCAGAAATCCTTTAAAAAATGTGCTCAACATGTGATCAGTTTTCCTTGAACACTTCCAAGGACTGGCAGCTCAGTATTATGGAAATCTGTTTATTATCTTGACAGAGAATGCTAACTTTCACAAAATTCTTCTCTATATTAAAATCTAAACTCTACCTCCTCCTTTCCCATTGGGAGCACAAGAGAGAAATTATGTGCCTTCTGCCATATGGCAGCCTCTCAAATATGTAAAGACCATCACCATGTTGCCTCTAACTAAGTCTTTTCCAGCCTAACTATTTCCAGATGTTCAGCTTCCTCTTCATCTTGGTCACCTTCCCTGGATAAATATTAGTTTATCAGTGACCCTCCTAAAATGGGGAGCCCAGAGCAGAGTAACATAACAAGCAGAATGATGTGGATTTAGTCTGACCAGCAGAGTTCGGGGGACCACAGCCTTCAGTATCTGCAAGGAGCAACTGTGTCACACTGCTTTCTCAGGGCTCACGAGGAAATACCATTCCTCAAGACTTTTTCATAAAAACTGCTCTGAAGCCAGAGAGCTCTTACTCAGTATATAACTACCAAGTATATACAATTTTTACTTTTCTTTAAAAAATCAGAATATGATACATATCTCTATTAAATGTTATCTCAACAGTCTCAGTCCATCAGTCTAGTTTGACCGAATCTTATTTTCCAGTCTGAATAAGATTCAATTTGAATCTTATTTTTCAATTATGGACTATATCAGACAAAAAAATAAATACATTTATGGTATCTTAAATAAAAAAGAATATAGAGAATAATATGACAATCAATCATGGGCCCAGAATACAGTTAAGAACACATCACAAATAAAATTGAAGCTCCTAGGACATGCTTGCTCAGTTTCATCCTCTTCCACCCTCGCCACACAAGGTCATGGCCACTAGCCTGAATTTGTGTTTGTCACTTTTGTGCTTAAGGACTATTTTGAATTTTGATTCCGTCATCTATTATATTTATGTTATATACAAATCTGACAAGCATGCAATCTAGTCTGTCTTCAGTTAGTAATTCAAATGTTGGATAAAGCAGCATTGTCCTCATCTATCAGGCTAGTAATCCCATCAAAACAATGAGGTGACTCAGGCATGACTTATTCTTAGGGAATCCTTACCAGCTCTCAGCAAATAAAATGTGAAGCACTTGCAAGTAGTACATTGAATGATCTAGTCTAAACCAATCAGTATCAACACAATTGTTGGGTCACTGATAAAGTATACCTTGTTCCCTCTCTTTTGAAAATCCTTCTGCAAGCTCCTAGCATCACAGTCCCATCTCACATTTCCCCCAAATCACTGACATGGTTCTAGGCTCACTTGCACCTGAGGCTATAAATTATCTGGGTCCAGGGATTTGCCTTCATTCACAGGAGACAGTACTCTTTTTCTTTTGTTCTTTCTTTTTGAGGAAGATTAGCCCTGAGCTAACGGCTGCCATCCTCCTCTTTTTGCTGAGGAAGCCTGGCCCTGAGCTAACATCCATGCCCGTCTTCCTCTACTTTATATGGGGGATGCCTACCACAGCATGGCATGCCAAGCAGTGCCATGTCCGCACCCGGGATCCGAACCGGTGAACCCCGGGCCACTGAGAAGCGGAACGTGCAAACTTAACCGCTGTGCCACCGGGCTGGCCTCAACAGTGCTCTTTTTCTATCACCTCACCTACATCTGGCTTCAGGGCCTTCCTTCACTTCACTGGCAGAGACAAGCAAAAGCAGGAGTTTAAAAAGTCTGCCCTCTCTCTAGCACCATTATACTATGAATCCATTCCTCTCTCTACAATTTTTCTTAACAAGCAAACCAAGGAGCTTTTATCTGCTATTTTGTAAGCAGGATTATCCCCATTATACAGACTGACAGCCTGAAGCACACAGGGGTCCTCCTATTCATGCCACATTAATCTGGGAGGCTTTATCCCATGCGTTTTGACTTGTTCATAATTCTATGACTTTCAACAGAAAAATGGCACCTCCCTCCTTCTAATCTTATGAATTCAGCTTCTCTCATTTGGCTCTAAAGCCTGCAGCAGGGTAGCTGTGAGAGGTGGGCCTCTAGAGCAGTGCAGTCAGTGAAGAGAAGTTCAGAGTCCAGGAAGGTCTCATGCCCATGACGCCAGAGAGGATGTAGGTACCATCCAGTCTAATACCTTAATTTGGTAGAAAATGAAACAGAGGGTCAGAGAGCTGAAGTCAAAATAAGAGCAAACGTCCGAGTTCATATTAGAACACAAAACTCCTCAAAAGCCAGGTAAAACACAAAACCCATTCGAGCCTCCTTTCTACATAAACCGGGTAACCAGTGGAATATGAAATGAGGCTCTAATATTGTAGGAGTAGGAGTCCCTTAAGTACTTCATAGATACACAGGTCTGCTAAGACACAAAATGTCTCAAGTCACAGTTAGTTTCATTTTTAGGTTAATAATTCAGTTTCTGTGCCTAAACCTGGGCGAGGCAGAGAAAGGTACCAAAAAACAAGAACAACCAAAAAAACCCATAGCTGCTTCCGCATAGAAAGAGATTAAGACTTATTTGGGGGAGAATAAGCACTGAACACATAAATTATAGTATGATACAGTAATGATGAACAGCAAGATAAGAGCTTTAAGTAACAAACGTTACAGCCATTCAGAGAAGGGAGAGATGATTAGGAGCTGAGATGAAGAGCAAGGAAGGAGGGCATGTCTCCCTTCCCAGCAATGTTTCAACTGCTCTCGGCCTCATTTATCTCTTCATAAAGCAAAACCAGCCTTCTCTTTATCTGCAAGGATTCTGGGAAGACAGAGCAGATAGAAATGGGATGTGCAGCCTTGAAGGAGAATTCCCAGTATTGCAAACCAAAGGAAGATAGATGCCAGCTATTGTCTACCGCAAAAACTCCAACTCTGCACTACGGAAAACAAGTTCTTTCAACTTCATAACCTCGGTAAGGAGTAAAGCGATAATCCTTGAATTATGTAACTTTCAAGGAAAAGGAAACAACAGTTAATACTATTTCCCAATATCATTCGCGTAAAAGGCCTACCTACCTCTCAGTTTTTGTACTCCTACCTCTCCTCCCTTTTTAAGATTGGTACAATCAAAAGGTTCCATGAAATACTCTAAAAATATATAAAACATGTAATTTCCAATTTTTTGATTGTTGCCTATATTTTTAAATACCTCAACTAAAATAGTTTCTACTGCATAAGTTCCTATTGGTGATTTCCACTGTCGTGTGTTTGATTAGGATTGTATTGTTATTTGTACCTCAATATTTTTCAGAGAAAAGAAACGCAGATTTCACTGAAAATTTATCTAAAGTGAAAAAGGACTGAAATGACTTGGGGGAAAAACATACTGAAAGTCATTTGCAATGAAAATAAGGAAAAAAAAAGGGGTGGGTGGGGAGATCCTCTTTTTTTTTTTTTTTTTTTTTGCTGAGGAAGATTCGCCCTGAGCTAACATCTGTGCCAATTGACCTCTATTTTATATGTGGGTCACCACAACAACATGGCCACCACTGAGTGTCATAGGTCTGTGCCTGGGAACTGAACCCAGGCTGCCAAAGAGGAGCGTGCTGCACTTATCCACTAGGCCACAGCACTGGCCCCCAAGAGAGATCATTTTATTTATTTATTTATTTTTTTTTGAGGAAGATCAGCCCTGAGCTAACATCTGCTGCCAATCCTTCTCTTTTTGCTGAGGAAGACTGGCCCTGAGCTAACATCTGTGCCCATCTTCCTCTACTTTACACGTGGGACACCTACCACAGCATGGCTTGCCAAGCGGTGTCGTGTCCACACCTGGGATCCAAACCAGCGAACCCTGGGCCACCAAAGCAGAACATGCACACCCAACCGCTGTGCCACCGGGCTGGCCCCATGAGATCCTTTTAAAAGCACCCAGAAGAGTGAATGAAAGGCAGTAAAGGGATTTTGCCTGCAGGTATTAATCCAATGCTGAGATCTCAGTTATCAGCAATAGAAGGCGTTTTTGTCTCAACTGATACCCTCACACACACAGGTACCGCATTGGCCCAGAGAGGGTACAAAGCCTTGTCCAGTGTCACAACTAGTGAAGAAAGGGTAGAACTTAGCACGAGTTCCTTTGAGTCCAGGGCCTCAGCTCTGTTCAGGACTCCATGCTGTCGCCTAGGTTTAGGGCATATTTGGTTTCCTTTAGCTCTTCAATTCAAGCTTGAAACTCACTTGTCAAAGTGAATTCAAAGGTGCACGTCCAGAGATACTTTGGTTTTAGAAAGCCCCAGAGAAGTGGGCAGTGATGAGCTGTCTTCCGGGAGCCAGTGAGGGTCCCCTTTAAAGCATGAATGGTTCTGCTTTGCGGTATTTGAACAGAAGAGCAAATGGCCTTCAAGTGAAGGCATCACATTCACGGGGTACAGGCCTGTGCATCTGAATCCAGTACAGCATCCTCATAAACTACACTGGATGAAAAAAAAAACAACTTGTAAACAACGTTTGGACTAAGTGTCGCTTCTTTCCAAGATGCTGCAACAGTCACAATGGCACAGGCATAACTGTGGAAAATCCAAGTCAGAAAGATTCTAAGACTTAAGTCAACAAAGAAAATCAAGAGCGATCTAAGTTTATGCTCCCAAATGTGGGATAAGGGAAAAAATACAAATACTACTTACAGAAACCTTACAGAGAGGAAGGAAATGGCAGGTAAGGATACACAAATCAAAGGAAAAGAAAAAGGTGTCATGGGGGCTTTTAATCTTCTCACTGTGAACTTCAACCCGGCACGGTCAGAGCAAGCTTTGTGCTCCCGCAACTAGCTAACAAATTTCTCTTTAGCTAAACTCCAAGTATCTAAGAGCCTGATTAGAGCTCCTCCAAATACATAAGTTAACATTAGCACACTACGAAAATAAAACACCATCCAACCACTTGTGCATGCATCCATCTTTTCAGCTATTATTCCAAGTCAAAAGAGCCCAGTCTTTACCAGGACCAGAACCACAAATACTGCCTAGAATGACAGGTTTTACAATCAATCTTACACTTTCTTCATGAATAATTTTCTCAGAAGTAATTTAAGTCAAAGCATACAGTTTATCAAATTCACTGTTTTAAAAAAATCTGTTTATAGTTCATCTCCCCAGTGTGATTGTGAACATTTTAGGGTAGCCCATGGTGTCCCTGTAACAGGTTGATGAAACCCAAAACTGAGTTTTCGAACTCTAAGTCTAGGGTCCTTCCACTGCACCACAGGAGAGGGTCAAAGAAGAAAAGCCAGCCTTCCTCCATACCCGGCCACACACCAACCCTATCACCTCAGCCAATGATCCCACAGATGTGAGCCTGAGAGAAGAGGTGCGTCCAAGGAAGGCACCCACACTACTGGAAAGGCAAAGTAAGAAGCAGATCCCACTGTTGGTGGGGACATGACTACTATATCCAGAAAACAGCCTGTACAAAATCTACTGACTCTGGATACAGGCTCCTCATCTCTCCTAGGTGCATAAATTTCAGGGCCCATAGGCCTACTTAGTGTAGCTAAGGCTCTTGGTTACACAAAAGGGAGCTGGTTATTTTCGTATAATAGAGAGAGTACACCCAACACTCTTGACAAGCTTTATACTCTTGGTTTCGTATTCCAGCTCTATAACTGACTCACTCTCTGAACCTCAATTTCCGCAACAGGAAAAAGGGGGTGATAACACCTCCTCTCAAAGTCACTGTAAGCAGAATGTCCAGTTCTGTGCCTGGCAAACAGTCAGAGCTCAACAAAGACTGGTCTCCGTCCTACTGACCTCTCTGCTCAGAATACTTTCTTGCTCGTTCTCTGCATTCCTGGGTCAAAATCCACTTCTTATAAACCCCCTAAATGTCCTAACCAAGTACCACGTATGACCCCACTGCCGTGTAGATTATTAAAATCATCCTGTGTGTGTGGTTCTGATAATGCCGAAATTTAATACTCCGAATTTAACCTGCTGCTCAGTGTGATCTACAAACCGGGAGCATCAGTATCACCTGGAAGTGTGTCTGAAAGGCAGACTCTCAGGCCCCACCCAGACATACAGAGTCAGAATTTACGAGATCCCCACGTGGTATGTTTATGTCTGAAAGTGTGAGAAACACTGTTCTATAACACACATGGACATTCAGTAAGTCAGAGTCTATTCACACTGTAAGCAATCAATTGTGGCATTTCTGCTGGTGGTGGTGCTCTAGGAATCTTTATTCAGGTAGAAAGCAACTAGCGACCAAGGCATTTTCACTGGAAGGACAGGATAATTGTACACTTCTTACTTTGTGCCTTCTGAGTTTAAAACAATGATGCACTAAGTACACTGGCTTTTAAGGCAATATTTAAATCTTCTATATTAATGCAATCTTTGTTATAATTAACAAGTGCTCTGAATATAATTAGTGATATAAGAATTTCTGATTATATATAAACTAATAAATAAGATTAGGAAGGATACTTTCAATGTAGTAACTTCTGGTTACCAGGATGCAACACATACAGATTGATTAGTAATAAGCTTCCACACTGAATGCCCTCAACACAGGATGAGCAAGTGCTAAAGCGCATCTGTTCCTAATGCACACTGTGACTCTGTGCATGTGCCTTCCCCTCCCCATCAACTTTCTTCATATTTTTTAGTTCTTTCCAGTTATATGTGAAAGTACAATTTTTAAATGCTGCTGAAAGTAAAATTTACGACCCAAATTCCTAAAATGAATCACCAAATGCTGGATGAGGGAAACTGGTAACTTTGTGTATCAGGAAACAAAACCAATCTGAGTGAGTCATCTCTGTGATCATAGATAACACAGCCACAGGCAGGGCTTGGCGCAAACAAATGGCTACAGCAATCAAATGCTAGAATCTCGCATTTAATGGTTTCTCACATTAAAATGCATCAGTCAGCTCTATGAAACCAGGAAGTGGAACCCAGGACACCACATAAACACCACACTCTCTTGAGTTTGGTATTTTTCATCATTCTGCTCTAAGCGTACCTCAACGTTTGACAGAAACACAACAATGAAGGTGATGGTTTGTCCAGAGGTAAGCAGGAAGGTAAAAGCTAGCTAACATGACAGGGCATCTGAAATGTTTCATAAGAAAATTTCGATACTTTTTGGAGGCCTATTTATTGAGGCCTTTGATCCAAAATGAAAAAGGTGATCAGAAGTTGGCAAATGCCTCAAAAAATGTAACGGAGGAAGCGTAATAGGCTCAAGAAGCCGAAAAGCCCGTGAGCATCTGATTCCGCACACAATCTGTACACATGCTTTTTCTCAGGTACTCCAAGCTTGAAAGAGAAGATGAGTGGGAGGGGAACTCACGCCACATAGCACTGCCACCTAGATGCTACCCCTTGCACACACCAGCAAACTCCTCCAGAGTGAAGAGCCAGTTGAAGCCCTGGACTGGGGTATATATGGCAGGACCAGCCCTGCCCCATGTTGGCCAGGCTCAACACAGGGATAATGCAAGCACCCAGGCTGTGTTTTTCAAAAGGGGGTATTTCCAGTTATCACCACAAACCCATTAGCAGGCAGAGCGCCATGGAAACATTACTTAAACAGGTGATATGAGCTCTTGTATCCACAATATAAGCACTTTCCTCTGAAACATTAGAGACCAGTTGGGGGCAATGGCAAAGACCCCCAGGCCCCTGCCTTCATAAGCCCCCTCCCAAAGTAAAAAAAAAAAAATCTATTATTTCTCAAATAAGAACGAGATAAAATACCCCCATCGAGCCCCATGCCCACCCCCATCATTTGCATGAAGCATACACTACCTCATAATGAAGGGAATAAAAGGGGCCATGCTGAGAGCAGAAGAGGTGCCATCCATCGGGGAAGGGTAGAGCCTCCCCAACACCAACAGCAAGAGGAACATGCTTGGGTGACGGTTGAGTTCTCCCATGTCACTGAAAAAAATCATTGGACAGAAAAGATGAAAATTTAAGAGGTGACGCACTATCTTCAAAAATTTTTCTGATTAAGTAACTATGTATATAATGTGCAACTCTCTATGATCAAGGGATAGTTTTCCCTTTTTTGCCTTCCTCCACTTCCTATATTCCAAATGTGCATATAAGGAGGAACTACTGGCAATCAGATTGGGGCTTTTGCACATGATTCTCTCCTTAAAGCTAATCAACTGATAATCGAGTCTGCTGCTTTGATTTGAGCTGTTCATACAGCAGAGAGGTGCCTGTTCCACAGCATGAAATTCGAAACTTTCAACATCCAAACCTACCTAAGACGGCATGGACAGTCACTTATAGGGCCAGAAAATCCTGTTGGCACAGATTACTAATGTGAGGAAATGTATCACAAGCAGAAGTAAAACTGATGTTATTTTATTTTCTCATTACAAACATCTAGTATAAATTCATACCAAGTGCAAAAATTACTAGAAAAATAAAAAAATCACATGTTCTAAGATGCCCATACCAAAAATTCCACTACCAGCTACAGAATGTAATTAAAAGGATAATGGTGAACTTTTCTATCTGCCCTGATCAGACTGGAAGCCCTCTTAATGGCTTTATTTCGTGTTTCCAGGGTCACTGGCCATCTTTGCTCAGGTAAACCAAGTACCATTTCTGATCAGAGGAGACCAGATTAGTCAGTTAACTGCTGTAGTTTCACAATGGTCAGCTGTAACAGGCCAGTAATAAAAAATGAGAGGTGTATATTAAAATAAACTTAATATGTAAACACACAGATTTTTAAATATAATAGGAAGAAAATCATTCTCAACAGAAGAAATCACCATGTGCTTCTAAGAAGTTTGTTCCTGTATAAAACTACAAACAAGGGGCCGGCCCGGTGGCGTAGCAGTTAAGTGCACAAGTTCCACTTCTTGGCAGCCCAGGCTTCACCGGTTTGGATCCCAGGTACGGACATGGCACTGCTTGGCAAAAGCCATGCTGTGGTAGGCGTCCCACATATGAAGTAGAGGAAGATGGGCATGGATGTTAGCTCAGGGCTAGTCTTCCTCCGCAAAAAGAGGAGGATTGGCAGTAGTTAGCTCAGGGCTAATCTTCCTCAAAAAAAACTACAAACAAGATTAAATTTGACAAAATTTACAATAAAACAGGATTTTAAAAATATAATACAAAAACAGGATTTTATACAACTTTTCAGGTACAAATCTGCTATAGAGAATTAGGCAACATCATGTATTAAAGAAGCACTTAAAAAAAATCCATCTCTGTACAAGGAAGGAGTTAATTAAAAACTGTTGCCTAGAGGGGAAATCTCCATTAATAACTAATTCACATCCTTGATTTCACTTTTCCCCACCCTATTCTCTTCTCACCTTTCCACAGTATTGGCTACAGCTTCCAACTGCTTGAGAAGAAAGGGATAGAGTTCCGGGAAACGAGAGAAAAATTCACTCCCTGTCATTCTGTGGAGGGAGGGGAAAAAAAAGATAAATTATATCATTTATTTCCTTTGATTTGATAATAAAGCCTTTTTATTTATGTTTTTTAAAGAATAATGAAATAAAGTTAAGAACAAAACCTACATCTGAATAATTTAATAATCAATAGCAACAACACATTTAATTTTCATTTTGGATGTGCTCTTAAATGCATGGAATTTTATCTCAAAATTTAAGATTTTGTATATTTACAAATATTTGATCTCAAATTGTGTCAGGGAGGAAATATGTAAATTGTGAAAATGCCAAGTTTCCACAATTGATTTGGACTACGAATCTGGTCAACACGTGACTGACTGAGACTGCCTCAGCTTCAGTAATAAGGGCAGGTCTAGAACAAGGTTTCTCAAAGACGGCAGCAGTGACATTCTGGACCAGATAATTCTTTGTTGTGGGGGACTGTCCCATGCACTGCAGAATGTTTAGCAGCCTCTGTAGCTTCTACCCACTAGATGCCAGTAGTACACCTCCCCCGAAGTCATGACAATCAAAAGTGTCTCCAGACATTGCCATATGCACTCTGAGGGAAAAAAGATCCCCAGTTGAGACCCGCTGGTCTGGAGTCTGGTTATCAGAAGTACAGAGTTGGCATGTGAGGGGCTGGAGATCTAATCCCACCTGACACCTGTGAGGATTACCTTTGTCATCTTTATAAACACTACTCTTGAACTCTGACAAGATCCTAAAAATAGTTCCTCAGACTGTACAACTGACCAAAAAGCTCAAGCTAAATACAGTATTTAGTTAAATATTCTGTCTCCATAACTATTAAAGAACTAGTCTGAAGGGGTGGCATAAATATTTCCTAACTTGCCCCCTCTTAGCAACTCTAGATGTATGCTCCCATCAACGGAGACCCAAAATAAGATTATTTTTTAAAATTGAGGTATATTTTACACACAATGAAGTGCTCAAACCTTAAGTGTAACATTTGATCAGTTTTCACACATGCATACACTCATGTAATGTACATTCCTATGAAGACTCAGAAAATGTCCTTCATCTGAGTAAGTTTTCTTGTGTCCCTTCCCAGTCAACTCTCAGTCTCCAACTTCCAATCCCCAATCATGATTTGATTTCTATCATCACAATTTGGTTTTGTCTACTCTAGAATTTCACATAAATGTAAATACATTACATAATTTTTTGTGTTTGGCTTTTTTCAGTCAGCATAAAATGTTTATCAGATTCATCCACAGCATTCAATGTATCAATAGTTTAATTCTTTTTTCTGTTGAGTAGTATTCCATTGTATGAATACACAAATTTGTTTATTCATTCTCCTCTTGACAGACATGGGCTATTTCCATGTGTTGGCTATCATGAATAAAGCTGCTATGAACATTCTTGTACCAGGGTTTTTGGGGACATATGTTTTCATTTCTCTTGGATAAATACCTGAGAATAAAAGTGCAGTATGTTTAACATTTTCAGAAACTGACAGTTTTCCAAATTAATTATAGCATTTTACACTCCCAACAACAAAGAGTAACAGCTCTAGTGGCTCTAAATCCTTTCCAACATTTGCTGTTGTCTTTCTTCTTCCACTTTAGCCATCCCTGTGGGTACGTAATGGTATCTCCTGGTGATTTTCATTTGTATTTCTTTGATGACTAATGACATTAAATACTTTTTATGTGCTTTGGTCATTGGTATGGCCTTTTGTAAAGTATCTATTCAAGATTTTTGTCCATTTTTTAATTAAGTTGCTTGTTTCCTTTGCCGTATAAATGCATTGCATGTACTTCCTCCTAGTTTGTGGCTTGCCAATTTATTTTCTTAATAATGTCTTTCGATGAGAAGTTTTAAAATTTTGATGCAGTCCAATAAATGGATCAATTTTTTTCTTTTATGATTCATACTTTCTATGGCCAAAGAAATCTTTGCTTATCTCAACATCACAAAGATATTGTTTCCTTCTAGAAGTTTTATAGTTTTAGCTTTTATGTTGGGGTCTATGATCCATCTCAAATTAATTTTTGTGTACGGTGTGAGGCAGAGGTCACAGTTCTTTGTTTTCCTACATTTGTGTATCACATTTTTAACAGGGAGATGCCGTAAGAGAAGATATATGCCTTAAATAGGAGAAATGTGCCATGTTCGTGAGAAGAAGATTCAATATTATAAAGATGAAATTCTCCCCAAGTTCAATGCAATTGCAATAAAAATAGTAATTGTGTGTGTGCATGTCTGTAACTGTAGAATCAGGTTCTAAAATGTATATAAGATGCACCAATGGCCAAGAATGGCAAAGATAATCTTGAAGAACAACAAGGTTGGAAGACACACACAATCAAGCAGCTAGAAATATTATAAAACTTTAGTCATTAGAACATTGTGGTGACAAGCAGGCAGTGAAATAGAATAGAGAGCAAGGCAACACACACACATACATATACGAAAACTTGACTTATGAAAGAGCTGGTACTGCAGGTGATAGTACCATGAAGATCATAGGTGCTGTGATAACTAATTATCCACACAGACAAAATTAAAATTGGACTCTAACCTTCTACTATATACAAAATTAAATTCCAGACTTAGAAGTAAAAAGTAAAACCGCTAAACTCTTTAAAAGACTATAGAGAATAGAATTTATTGAACAAGACCCAAAAAGCATCAACTAGTAGGAAAATTGATATTCAACTACATCAGTTAGTATGTATTTTTAAATTCTGTACACACAAAATAATGAAGAAAAATACAAAATAATATATGCACAAAGTATTTTTGGCTGAGGAAAAGTATGAAATGTTCTGGAATAAGAGATAGTTAACAGACTAGGAGACTTAAAAGGCATGTGAGACTAAAAACGACTAAACGCAACATGTGGACCTTGTCTGGGTGTAACAAACCAACTACAAAGAGACATTTCTAAGAAAATTAGGAAAATCTGAATATAGATATGATAACAGCATGGTGGTATTTCTTTTTAAACTCTCTTATCAATCAGTACTGCATACTGAAGTATTTACAGGAAAAACGGCATGGTGTCTGCGACCTCTTTTCGGGTGGGCAAGAAATCGATAAAGCAAGATTGGCAAAATGTTGATAATTGTTGAAGTTGAGTGATGGATACAAAGGGGTTAGTTATACTAGTCTCTTCACTTTGTGTTAAAAATTCCCATAATAAGTTTTTTAAAAATTAAAAAATAAAAATTTTTATTTGACGAGCCATAAATGGGGAGAAAATGTGTAATACATGTAACTGAAAATTACATAATTAGTATTCAGACTCTATGAAGAACTCCACTGAATCAATAAGTACAAAGCAAACAATTCAATATAAAAATGGACAAAATCTATCAAAATACAATTCACAGAAGATAACATTAGTGGCCAATAAACATAAGAAAAGACGTTCAACTATACCGAAGGACCATTTTATAGTTTGGCAAAGATTAAAAAGTTTGACAATACCAAGTATTGGAATTTTCAGACATTGTTTGATGGAAATGAAAATCACTACAACAATTTTGAAAAATAATATGGCATTTTCTTGAAGGCTACAGATGTTTACCTAGTGACTCAGAAATGCTATTCCCAGGTAAATGGCCTAATAAACTCTTGGACATGGGCACCAGAAGGCTTCTGCAGGCATATGCACAGCAGCCACAAGCCTATCAACCACAGAGTGAATAAACTGTGGTACACTCACACAATGGAATAATGTACAGCTGTAAATCTGAATGAACCACAGACACACGCAACAACACAGATGAATCTCAGGAACATAATGTTAAGTGAAAAAAGCAAGTCACAGAAGAATATATGCAATATAATCCTTCTATATAAAGTTTACAACAAAGTACCATTAAATAATATATTTTTTAGTGAAACAAATTTATGTGATAAAAAATGAAAAGCAAAGGAATAAATAAAAACAAAAGTGACAGAATAATCACTTCTTTCCAAGGGGAAAAGAAAAAAAATGGGATTAGGGAGGAACACATAAGGGGCTTCAAAAGTAATGTTCCATTTCTTAAGCTAGGTGGTGAATCCAAAAGTGTTTATTGCATAGTTACTCTTTAAATCTTATGTACACTTTATTAATTTTCTTTTGTACCTATTTCATATCCAGTAAAATCAAAATTTTTTTAAAAAAGAGAAAGTCCATACTCCATTCCAAATTATAGATTTATTGAACATTTTATGTAAAATTGTACTCATTTCCTTTTTTACTTATTAGATATTTTTATGGAAAAAAATAATAAGTGCAAATGTTAAAAGAAACCCACTAGACCCCCCAGTGCCTCTCTTCATTGAAAACTATGCAAAAGTATCTTAGCTTTCCTTTAAAAAAAATTCAGTGCATACAAGTACATACTTTTAGTTTGGCTTTTTCCTTCCACAAATATGCATATTATATAGACTGTTGTGCACCTTGATTTCTTTTCATCTAAACTACATCTGTGAAATCATTCAATATCAGGCACACCGATCTATTTCTTTCCATTTAATGGCTGCAGAGTAATCCACCGTATGGGTGAGTATAAATGATTTAATCCCAGATGATAGGCCTTTTAGTTGCCCAGTCTCTTGCTGTTATAAATGATGAATATGCAAATTTCCTTGTTAATAAACTGCAATTTGGGTTTTGCAGGGTCAATGTTTTACATAGAAAGAAGGCAAAACCATTCCACTACAGGCTATTGGTACATTCTTTACCATCTCCCAAAAAACTGGTTAAGAACACCAGTTTCCATTTCTAGTGGAATCACTCAAAGGTAAAACTGTATGAGTTCAGTAATGGGACCCCTTAGTATACCCGCTCATACAGAATCTCTCCATCTATACCACAAAATCTCGTGGATACATCTTCTTGAGGAATCAGTTATTAATTTCCAGGAGAGTAATTCCTTAATGGCCTGATATATCTTGATGGAGTCAGAAAGACAAGTATTCTCACTTAAGCGACCATATGATTGTATTACTATGATCTAGAAACTGCCTTGATAAATAACTGGCTCTGCTGTCCACAATACTGCCAGAGGAAAGAGCTATGGAACTACTATTCTAAAATTCAACTCATTGTTTTAACTGAATTAAAGCTAATTGTCCCAAACAGCAAAATTACCTCAGTTACCTTAGCAAACATTTACCAACTAGTCTATCTTGGAGGATGTATGAAGAAGGTACATTACTCAAAGCCAAACACTTGGTAAACGTTTTAACTAATTGTTCTTAATTGCTTGGTGGGCTTTGACTACATCTTTTAAAAAATATTCTGTTAAAATTATTATGTCTATGCTTAATGGTGTAGGACTTTGAAGCATCAACTGTACACCTGTCAGGGTTTCAGAAAAACGAAAATTATTTTCTAAGGAGAATTTTGACCTTGCTCAGGTACTCTGAGTATACAGGAGATGCCTTTCTAGGCTAGCATTCTTAGGCTCCACAATCCTGTTAAGAGAATGTTGACCCTATTTCTGCTTCTGCTCACATGAAAGGCCAGGGCTGCAATTCACTGCAAACACAGAAGAGTTTAGCTCCATGTACTGGCCAGGTAGCATCATCTCAAATCTGTATCAACAAGGGCTGCTAAAGACTTGCCTAAATATTTATGGAGTGCTGCCTGAAGGATGTGCAACATTAACAATTCCTGTGTATTATAAAACAGAGCCTAAAAAGGTCAGGCATAGGTAGATATGAGAATTATCTGAGGGGCTTATCACACTTCACTCACCCCTGATTCTCAATTATACCGAAAGGTCTACAGTATCTTGAATCCAGAATTTTGGCCACTAATACATTAATTCCAGCCCTCAATTAACTAATGACTACATTTTATGGTTATACTGAGTGGAGAATCACCATTTATAACAGTGCCTCTATGTGAAGGCAGTTCATAGGTTTTGGGCTGCTCGTATAGCTCTGTAATCTGGTTTTATTTTAAAAGGCAAATGGGCAAAGGACTTGAATAGACATTTTCCAAAGATGACATACAGATGGCCAACAGGTACATAAAAAGATGCTCAACGTCAATAATCATCAGGGAAATGCAAATCAAAACCACAACGAGATACCACCTCACACCTGTCAGAATGGCTATTATCAAAAAGACAAAAAATAAGTGTTCGTGAGGATGTAGAGAAAAGGAAACCTTTGTACACTGTTGGTGGGAAGTAAATTGGTGCAGACACTATGGAAAACAGTAGGGAGGTTCCTCAAAAAATTAAAAATAGAACTACCTTACAATCCAGCAGTTCTACTTCTGTGTATTTATCCAAAGAAAACAAAAACACTAATTTGAAGAGATATATGCACTCCAACGTTCACTGCAGCATTATTTACAATAGCTGAGATATGGAAGCAACCTCAGTGTCCATTGATAGATGAATGGATAAAGAAGAGGTGGAATATATATACACACACATATCCACAAATACATAAAAATGGAATATTACTCAGTTATAAAAAAGAATGAAATTTTGCCATTCGAGACAACATACATGGACCTAGAGGGTATTATGCTAAGTGAAATAAGTCAAAGACAAATACCATATGTCGCTTATATGTGGAATCTAAGAAACAAAACAAAAAAACAAACAAACCAAACAGAAACAGACTCTTAGATACAAGAATCAAACTAGTGGTTACCAGAGAGAGGAGGGGTTGGGGGGGCAGGCAAAACAGGTGAAGGGGATTAAGAGGTACAAACTTCCCGTTATAAAATAAATAAGTCATGGGGATGTAATGGATAGCATAGGAAAAATAGTCAATAAAATTGTAATAACTTTGTGTGGTGACAGATGGTAACTAGACTTATTGTGGCATCACTTCATAATGTATATAAATATTGAATCACTATGATGTATACCTGAAACTAATAGGAAATAGTATGTCAATTATACTTCAACAAAAAATAAATAAATAAATAAAAGGCCAAGGTCATGGAACCATTTTAGTCCATATTTGAATCTCCCCCTAAATCCTAGAACATGTGAGTTTTACCTCCTATTTGCTATTTAATCAAAAATGTAGTGTGATCATATTTTTCTCAAGAAAGTAGAAAATATATATTTTTTAAATACCTATATACTTCATGGTGAGTACTGTGCTAGGTCCTATGGGAGACACTATGAGACAATATAAGATAGTCATTGCTCTTGGAGATGAAAATCTGGTTAGGAAGATGAGGCGTATATAGAGAATATAACTAATAATGTAAGGCAAACTAGTGTAAGGGCCAAATAAATGATGCTTACTGTAAGAGAACGGAGTTGGAGAAGATATCATTAGGGTCTGGAGAGGTTAGGGAAAGTTTTGTGGGAAACATGGAAACCAACAGAAGTCTGGAAAAATTGGTAAGGATGGATTAAAAAGGAGAGAAGATAGCATAGAAGGAGTGGGTAGGTACAGGAACCAAGTGGGTAGATAAGTTGCCTGGATCAAAAGATGACTCCACGACAAGAGAAGGTAGAAAAGGCAGAATGGTATACAATTTTTTAGATATTTGAATGTCAGACTAAGCGGCTTTGCCTATGTCTAACAGGCACTGCAAGTTTCTGAACAGGAGAGAGATGTGACAAGAGAAAACAGACTAGACTAGAGAGAAGAGAAACGTGGTGACCCAAGGGATAGTCACTAAATGTGTACATTTTCACTTCAACTAGAGCATAAATATCTATAGGTAAGGGACCATATCTATACTTTCTTGCATCTCTCTTGATACACGGCACAATACTATGTAAATGTTGGTTGACTGGTAAATATTTTGGTGATGAATGAATAAATTATATTAGCCAAAGAAAAAATTCTAATATAGTTAACCTCAAACCTATGCCCTATGCCTTTTTTCTTCTCTTAGTGATTGGTACCCATCCAACTGACACCTAATTATCCACTCAAATTCCTAAGCCTGAAACTCCCCCCATATACAATCAACAGGCAAATCTTGCTGTTTCTACCTCTGGAGTATCTGTTGAGTCCACTCCTCTCCATCTCCACCGTTGCCACGCCAAGTGTGACTGCTATTATCTCTTGCCTAGATACTGTGTCAGCCTCCCACCTGAGCTCTTTGCCTCACATCTTCCCCCTCTGTAATTCTCTGTTGTGGTAAGAATTCTCTTTCTAAAATACAAATTTAATCATGTGACATTGAGAGATTAATGGCTCCCTACTGCTTTTTGGATAAAGTCTAAACTCCTTAGCCTGATTTGCAGGCTAAATCTGCTTAATCTGACTCACTTGTCCAGTTGTTTTTTGCCTTTCCACCTTCACAACCTAGCCATATATAATTTCTTTTAGTTCTATCAATATTCCATGCTCTTTCCAGACTTCAGATCTTGGCAAATGTACCTTCTGCTAGGAACACTTCTTCCCTCCTCTCCCCTAGACTAACTCCAGATAATCCTTCAACTTGGGGCTAAGGGCAACTTCCTCCAGGACACCCTCTCTGATGTCTCAAATCTGGGTTAGGTGTCTGTCAATGGTGTTACACTATAACCTATAATCTCCCCATCATAGCACTTGCAGATATCATACATGAGACTTCCTATGTACTTGCTTATTTCTCCTACCAGATTATACATTCTGCATGGGCAGAGACTATATCTATCTTATTTTTCTACATCAGCACAGGTACTAAGTATGACGCTTAGTTCACAGCTGGTGACTAATAAACACTTGAGCGAATGAAGCAAAAGGACAGAGTCCTTGACATAGTCAAGGAGAAAAGGAATTATGACTAAGATGGTAACAAATCAATACTTTCTTAAAGTGCGTCATTAGCTATATCTAAGGACATTCAGAATCATCATTGAATTAATAAATTGAGTATCCTGCCAGGGCTTGAAATTTTCTTAAGCACAAACACATAAAGCTTGTCTCACTGGTTCGCAAACAGTGCGATTCTAGTTCACCCAAATAAGCAAACAGGCGGACAAGGTTACCTCTACAGATATAGCAAGCCCTGGGGGTAAATTCTTCAGTGACAGGTATTTCAAACCTGTTTATCTATGTGGCAAAAAACTAGCCCAGCAACTTTACAAAAACAAGAGACGTGATAACTAAAAAGGAAAAACTGAACCTCTGTAAGTTCAAGCTCTTAGGAAGACAAAAGGAGACCACCAAAACTTGTGAATGGGATAAAACAGGCATAGATGAAAACAAACAAGCCAAGACAGAGGGTGAGAATAAAGCAGCTTTAACCTTGGGACTGTCAGACTACACGACAGGTGAGTTACTCTCGGTTCCGTGAGGCAAGAATTATGCAGGCGCAACTGAGGGGAGGCCCTTGGGGAAACAGAAGCTCCTTGAAGAAATCCACTTGCCTAGCAACAAGAATAAGGTGCCAGGGGCTGGCCTGGTGGCTTAGTGGTTAAGTTCGTGCACTCCGCTTTGGCGGCCTGGGGTTCACGGGTTCAGATCCCAGCTGCGGACCTACACACTGCTCATCAAGCCACATGGGGTCCCATATGCAAAACAGAGGAAGGCTGGCACAGATGTTTGCTCAGGGACAATCTTCCTCATACACACACATAAAAATTGGAATAAATGTAAAAAATATTTAAAAGAAGAAGAAGGTGCGAAGAGCACAGAGTGGCTGTGAGCTCCACCAAGGCACTCTTCTGCCTGACATCTTCAGTATTAGACTCCCCCAGAGCCCAGCCAAGGCCTAGAATAGAACAGGCAGGCAAGAGTGATTTACTGAACGAATAAAAATGCCTGCCCGACGTCATTTTGTTTTATTTTAAAAGCTTTTAAAAAATTATTCTAGCACTACTTATTTATTGAGGAAAAATTAGATAATAAAGAACACTGCAAAGAAAAATCTGAAAATCACCTTAAACCCGGCACCTAAAGATAGCTGCCAGTCTTTTTTGATGTCTGTCCATCTACACCTTCCTCCGCCTTATATATTGTTCTATAATCTGCTTTTTACACTTAACAATATATTAAGAACACTGTTCCATATCGATGTGAACCCATTTTAATGTAGGAGCTTCTGTGCAGTACACTCTCGGTGCTTCTCTTCTGTTTGAACCTATGTCTGGGGCACTAACCCAGAGACCAACCCAGAATGACTCGTCCCCATCTTGGCTGAACCACATGTGGAAGAAAATCCCCACTCCAGCCACGTTCAGACCTTCTCTCTGTCTGCACAGTCCACATCTAATCTCAGGAATGCTGAGTCTAGTTTTTGAGAAAATCTGATCTTTTGCCATTTTGGTAGTCTTTGAAGTCAGCCTGCCATCCAACAGCCTAGAAAAACCTTCACCTGAATCAAGCTTCTATTTCTCTTAGAGATCCTGTCCTAAGATCTGTCACACATACAAAAAGTTGAAATGCCAGAAGCACATGCTTCTGAGCTTAACAAAAGCATCCAGATGAAACTACCATGCAATGAAAAGAAGCATTTGGTGAAGCATATTAAAAGTGAAAATAAGGTATCTCTACCCCCAAATTCCTACATACGTATCCCATATCATTCTCAATCATCTCAGCAACAGGATCAACAGAGTCATGTACAAAGGCATAAAAGAGAAAGCTAGAAAAGGCAAGCAACAAGAAGCAGGAGTAAGGAACTGCATAGCAAACACGAGCAAAGGCAAAGCTTGTGCCCAGTTTTAAAAAAACAGGACTTACTCACAGGCCACGGAACAAACACCACAAACCTGGTCATTAGATGAAAACAAACACTGAAGGCAAAAGTCTGGAGGTTTTTCAAATGGGAACCCAATAAACTATTGAAGTCTACCTGTTCCCCAGATTCTGGCCTATAAAACCACCCCAGAGGAGAGAAATCAGCTAAGGGCCTATGTCTCCTCACCAAAATGATGCTGATGAAAACAGCAAGCTCATCTTAGGAAGAACGGTACCCCAAATGGAAACAAACCTATGAAGAAGACCCAGCAGACACACATTTCAAAGGATGATCAAATGCCAACTAATAAAACAGAAACAACTAATAAAAAGAAATCTGGGTTTGGAATCCCACCAGGAGGACCATCTCTGACTCTGTTCCTAGAATCCTCTCCCCACCTCTGACTGGGGCTGACACCAGCATTTCTCCCTAGAGTAAAGTAGTTAAGAAAGAATGAGTGATTGGACAGAAGAGATGTCAGGGGTTCCAGGGTCAGAATCTCACGCTCAACAAGCACTTGTAATCATTGCAATGGTTCCACCAGGAAGTCCTCCTGTTATTAAATTTCAGGCAAACCATGTAGGAACTTAAAGGAAAGGCATCTTCTTCAGGGCCTCTGTTGTAAATGCAGTGACTGACCAGGTCACCTGCCGGTCTCATTTCCCTTCTTATCCTCTGTAGACAGCCAATGAAAATTCTTGGATTTGTCAAATGCTTTTCCAATCCTTCCTTTAAGGAAATACTTTCCAGGTGCAGAATCTCCCAAACCGCAACATTAGCCATCACTATAGTAGATCCAGGGAGGGAAGTGAAAGGTCCTAGTTCTGGAGGTGCCTTGCCATTCCTCCTGTGAAATCACTGGCCCAGGGGCAGGCCTGGAAATACATTTCCAGTCATTACACAGCCAGTTGGTCAGCAAACGTACATCTCTTGAATTCCTCATGTGTGCAAGGTCCCATGTGGGCAGCTTATATGGATTTTTTTGAGGAAGACTGTCACTGAGCTAACATCTGTGCCAATCTTCCTCTACTTCTTGCACAGGATGCCACCACAGCGTTGCTTGACAAGCGGTTCTAGGTCTGCACCCAGGAATCCGAACCTGCGAATCCTGGGCTGCTGAAGCGGAGAGCGCAAACTTAACCACTACACCACAGGCCGGCCATTATATGGTTTTTTTACACCAGAAATTTTTTTCTTAGAAGATGTTCTTGTTGAATCCCGTCATCTATAAAATATCAGAACCAGTCTATCTCCAAAATAGCTAACTCAATAATCATTTTCTGAACAGTTTGTGGGAGACTATTTCCAAAGATGGCTAACAGCAATTCCTCCTAGCCTCCTAACATGTGCATGCTTCTTGAAGGGAGGGTCTCTATGTCCTCTCCCCTGGACTCTAGTCTACCCTGTGATTTCTTCAATCAACAGAAGGCAGCGGAAGTGATGTTCTATCAGTTCTGCCTTAGGCTTCAAGAGGCATGGCAGCTTCTATATTCATTGTCTTGAAGACTTGACTACTCTGCTAGAAAAATGCCCCACTAGCCCACAGTCATTTACGCTCCTAGCTAAGGTTCCAGACATGTGAGTATGAAGCCATCTTGATCATTCCAGCACCAGCTGAGGTCTCAGATGAATGCAGCCACCTGAGTGATCACAGATGCCTCCACATGGTGAATGAAGAAGAACCACCCAGCTGAACCCAGCCAACCCACAGAATTGTGAGAAATAATAAATTGTTATTATTTTAAGGTACTAAATTTTGGAGAGTTTGTTATGCATCAGTAGGTACCTGAAACACAGATAATATCCAAAGCACTCAGTTTGACTCAATGGAAAAGGTATTACTAAATAAGAGATGCTGATAACAAGGAATACACAATTTAACTTAACTACTACATTACTTCTCTCACAGTTCTGGAGGCCAGAAATCCGAAATCAGTATCAATGGTCCACAATCAAAATGTCAGCAGGGCACCTCTAGATGCTCAAGGGGAGAATCCAATCCTCACCTCGTAAAGCTTCTGGTGGCTGCTGGTATTCTGTGGCTTGTGGCTGTATTACCCCAACCTCTGCCTCTGTGGCCACACCGTTTTCTCCTTTCTGTCTCTCAAGTCTCCGCCTGCCTCCCTCTTATCAGTGTTTGCATTAGTGCTCACCCAAATAATCCAAGATAATCACCTCATTGCAAGAGCCTTAATTTAATCACATCTGCAAAGACTCCTTTTCCTTAAAAGGTAATATTTACAGGTTCCAGGGGTTAGGACCCGATGTCTTTGGGGAGCCATAATTCTGCCTAGCACAACTGCTAAAACATAACAGTTAAGGCACTCAGAGGCAAGAATGACCATAACTGGTTTATTCCAAGGCAGTTGTTTTCCAAATCTTCAAAGCAACAGACCACTTCTTTCAAATATAATCCCAATATTTAAAACATAAAAACAAAATCAAACCAGAACTGTTCTGGTTGAAGCAAGGTTGAGGTGAGTGGTATCAGTTTGGCCTCCCTCTTATCCCTAGCAAGCACAGGCCCTGATACACCTCTGTGAGCTTGAGAGACCCAGTTAAGAGTTCGAAGGCTCTAGTTTGGAAGACAAAGTGAAACTCAGACAGCTCTCCACACTCCCCACTTCCTACTTGCTATTATTCCCATCTTTCCAACCTCTCTACTTAAAGAAACACACTCCATTCACCACAACCCACTATTCTTTACAACAGTGATTTTATCTGTTTCTTAACATTAACAGTTACCGATGTTTTATTAAAACAAGTTTCAAGTCTGTCTTCTCTCACTAGGAAGTTAGCTCGTTGACACTGAAAAGTTTTGTTTCTGCTCTAACCCCAGCACCTTGAATGGTGCTAGCACACAGGAGACACTCAGTAAATATCTGCTGCCTTCTTACTGTTTTCTTAGAACTCCCTCACAAATCTTGTCCTGATTAAGGATGGGCTGTCTTCTTTTCAACCATAGGGGTCCTATCCCCATCAGCCTGACTCTAAAGCCATGTACAGGACTAAAGAAACTCTTATTTGGTAATTCTAAATAGCATTATACAAGCATTAAAATTCTAGTTAAGCACATGCACTAAGAATGCAAACAGTTCAAACAATGCTGAACCTGCCTTATCCAAATGCTAGCAAGAGATCACTCAGAGATTTCTCTTTTACTCATTAACAATAAATAGGCTACTTTACCATAAGGTCCAATATTTCAAAATAAGCTCTTTAGTTTCTATCTCTGTAATACTTTTGTTCAATTAATTCTTTTAGGCTCCTACTTTAGACCTTAGAGACATTTTCATTAAGGCTAATACTAATTTGCCAATCGTATTATTAAAGCGAGCGGAAGGTGCCAACAGAGTCCCAGACTTCAGGGAACAGATCAGAACTAGAAGGACTCTCAGAGAAGGGATACTATTCTAATCATTTAATTTTACAGATGAGGAAACTGATGCCCAGAGGAATTAAGTGAGCTTCCCAGGATCAGAATACAAGTTGGGTAAAGTGTAGAACTGGACTCTCTGGTTTCTCAATCTAGCCACTAGGCTTTTCAGGGTTTCTATTACACAGGTAATCCAACCATCCCTGTGCCAGGCATCTGCTTAACAAGCAGAGGACACCATGGCCCAGACAGGCCACTTTTCAAAGGAGTTCATGTCCCCATGATTGGGTCAGATAGTGATCTCTCCACTGCTGTCAATCACCCTGGTCAAGTTAGATTAAGGTTCCCAACCTGAGCTTCCACTTCCATACACGGAGCCAGGCCCACCCACCGACTTTAAAGGGAGTGGATGAGCAGGTAAACTGCCAGCTAAACAAATCTTTAAAAATCCATCCATCTGCCCTTACAAAGTATTTTCAGAGATCACTGGACCACGGATACTCCATTTGGTCTAACAAGTCTCAAGTCTCCCCTGTATTCAAATTAAGAGAATCTTATAATACTCCCCACACACCCTCCCCCCAAAAAAACAAAAACAAAAAAACCCTCTAACTCCCATGCAAATCAAACCAGAAAAGAGAGTGTGTGCACTTGTTCTTATTCAGGCTCAGTGCTTCCTTTTCCAGAGTGAACCCATGTTTTTTGTAAGTTTGTAAACACTCAGACCTAGGCTTATTTACGAGGGAAAAAAACAAAAACAAAAAAACCAAGCAGTCAGCAGGCAAAATGTTACACCCGCAATTAATACACAACGTTGTCCATAACTAGATATGATGCGATGTCCAGCGTACACTTTCCCAAATGCACAGCTAGAAGGAATGAAATAAGACTCAGGATACAAAGTGTGATTTTCTTCTGCTGCAGAAGCATGGAAAAGAGTCTCCATTTAGTGGATGTCCATCTCAGCCTGCAGGCTTCAGCCTTCCCTCTGAACAAATGCCTGGAAGTACTTAAAAAAATGGGATAATTTTCAACAGATTGGCTGGATCTTCAGACAGAGAGGAAAAGCCAGCATTTGGCAGAGCTGTGAAAGGAACATTTTGGACATCTTAGCCATTTGTTTTTTGGAGAGCCAGAAAACTAATCTGGAATAAGTATAACTCATTATTGTTATTATTATTAAAAACCCTAACCTCTGGCTCCTGGGGTTGGCAGCAGGAAGCATGTTGGTTTCTGTAGAAATGCAAATGAAATTTATTAAATTAGACATTCTAAGATCAGGGTCCTGTGTTTGGTGTTCTCACGAATGCTGGTTTTGTAAAGTTCTCTGAAGTTAGTAGGCTGCCACCTCTTCACAGATCCTGGAAAGCCATCTGCTTGGCCCTGAGAGCAGCCTGTGCATTGAGATCACACCAAGGCCGACTTTCCACCCGGCTGGGAGCCATTCCCTGCCATGCGTGATTCCCCTTAACAGCCAGACCCAAAAGCCTTCAAAGGCCCAGGCTGTGTTTGCTACTTCAACTGTGTCTCCCACGGCCCCTAGCAGAGGAGGCAGACATAGCATGCACTTCCTACATTTTAAAAAATAAATGAAGGAATAAATCATGTCTCTTTTCTTCCCCCCTTCTTAGTTATATTCTATTAATTACAACTAATATATGCTTATTTTAAAAAATCAACGTACAAATAAGTAGTAAAAGAAATTTCACTGCCCCATTCTAGACCTTTTCTGTACACATTTAGAAACATTAAAATTATACTTATCTATATACACACAGTTGTTTTGGAGGAGTGGCAAACATAGGCATGTTAAACAGATATGGTTCAGCCACGTGCTTGTTAACACTTAGATGCTTCACTCATTTATGTTCTGGAAATAGAGAAAAATATAGTTTTCCTTGTCCTTCATCTAAAAAAATGTTTTGAATAAAACTGCATTCTTATTATTTTATCTCTGCATTTGATCAACAGTCTGGCTGAATACAGAAAAATAGGAAGGAAATCATATTCCACCAGGATTTTGAAGGTAATGCTCCATTAACTTCTATCTTTTAAGTTTGTTACCATTTTGATCCTTAATTCTCTTTAACGTGAACTGTTTTGGGTTTTTTTTCTCTCAGGAAAATTTCAGAAATCTCATGATGATGTGTCTTGGTGTGGATTGTTTTTCATTCATTGCACTGGAACTTGTCTTTTAGCTCTAGGAAATTTTCTTGTGCTATTTCTTTGACAATTTCCTGCCCTCACTTTTCTTTCTGAACTCCTATAAGCTGCATGTTGAACTGCCTGAATCTTCTAATTTTCTTATTTTTTTTCTTTCCCATGTTCCACCTCTCTTGTTCTCTTTAGTTTTACCTCTGAAAGAGTTCTTTTACTCTGTCTTCCATCATATCCACTGAAATTTCCATTTGGGCTACAATATTTTTAAATTTCCTAGAGCTTGCTCTTATTCTCTGAATGCTCTTTCAAAAATACCATCCTGTTCCTACTTCATGTAATCAACTGCATCTCATTTCTTTAAGAATGTTTACTTTTTTTTTCTTTAATTTTATTCCGGTCCCCATATTGTATCTGCTTCAATTTAATTCCTTTTTTAAACTTAAATCTCGATTCTTCTCCTAATACTGATGATGAATTTTAGGTGGCAGCTGTCTCTGGGATTGACTGTAGTGCTTCCCCTCCTGTCACACAAACACAGACATACACAGACACTCCAGGGCAAAGAATAATTCTATCAGGTAAAAACAGACACACGAAGTTCATTAATGTGTCAAGGGTTAGAACACAGGCCAACAAGAAGGAGGCACAAACAAAGACCACCCTGAGTAAGCCACACAGTGGAAAGGCATTTTATTCAAAGGATAGCTTCTGGTTTATACTCATCCACAGAAGCTTTTCATCATGTGACTGTGAAGAACATCAATTCTAAACACAGAATGTTCTGCTTCAAAGATTTTTCCCTCCTTTCCAATTCGGCTATGACTCTAAAGAAATACAGACACAATAGTTACTAAGGAGGCAGGAAATCCTGCCAGCTAACCCACTTTTACATACTGTTCCTTATGGTCAAAATGTTGACCACACTGTGGTAACTCTTTTTGACTTTATGACCTTATTACTAAGACCGTCAATTCTATTCCCCCTTATTTGAGCAGAGGAGCTGCCTGAATGCCAAACACTCGTCCACAGTGCTATTTAGGCTTTCCCAACAGAGACTCATTGAAACCGGGAGTTTGGTAAAATGTTTTACCAAACCTTACAAAGATACTTCCCAGTAAATATTTGAAGTATATATAAATACTTCCAAGTAAAGTCTTAAAAATGTGTAAAACTCAAATGTTAAGTCAAACGCTCATCTTCATTACATAATCACATTTAAAATAAAATAATGCCACTAGTTCAGACAAAGTAATAATATGCCACATAAACTAAGGCAGTTCAAATATTGTTTATCTACTTACATTAAGCCTATTTCCAATGGCAAAATATTTTTTTATAATATGTGCAGCATTTTACTTTAGAAAAGGCTGCTACTACATCATGGAGTAAAATTTGAAACCATACTCCATAGATTATTTATTCTGTGGTGGAGCGGGAATGAGAAAACACAATGTAGAGAAAGAGTGAAGGTTTGGAATCAGCCAGACCAGAGGAGTACTACTTATTGGCTGTGTAATCCCGGGCAATTTGTTCAGCCTTGCTGGGTACCTTTCCATCTTGTTTCCTATGAAATGGGAATAATAGTGCCTATCTTGTGGAGTTACTTTGAGAAATGAGATAACATGTGGGCAAATCTACCACTGTACCTTCTCAACAAATTATACATACATTGCTCTTTGGCCTTGGCTCCTGCTACCCAGGCCGCTTTGTTTCCTTCTCCATTTTAAAGAGGAGATGAAAAGAACAGAGAGGAGATTGGTACAAATTACCATTAAGGTCAGCACACTCTGAGATTTTAAGATCCAAGAGTACCAGAAAATGTAAATCACTTTTTTTTTTTTGCTGAGGAAGAGTAGTCCTGAGCTAACATCTGTTGCCAATCTTCCTCTTTTTTTTTCTCTTGAGGAAGATTAGCCCTCAGCTAACATCTGTGCCAGTCTTCTTCCACTTTATATGTGAGTTGCCACCACAGAATGGCTGACGAGTGCTGTGGGTCCACGCCTGGGATCTGAACCCGCAAACTTGGGCTGCTGAAGTGGAGTGTGCCAAACTAAACCACTACACCATGTGGCAGGCCCCCAACAGCTTTTAAAAATATACGAAGTTGTAGGCATTGAAAATACGATTAAAATTTGGGTTTGGCATAAGAATTTTACATAGTATTCTGAATATGTTAACACATATAGTTTACAGTAATCATACACTAAATTATATGTATAAGAGCCAAAGGCTGGGAAGAAAGCTATAAAATGAGATGGATGGATCCATATTGGCAGAAAAAACATGCTTAGGGTATCTAAATACAGACAGACACAGAATGTGTGTGAGATAATAAAAATGTGGTATACAATGCTGTGCTCATACTCTTCCCCTCACACATTATATGAAAACAGTCTTTGTCTTTGATGTGCCCATTCTAAGCAGTAAAAATAGACACTCCATAACCGAACACACACAAAAATAGGTGCAGATGCTTCAGTAAAAGTATATTTCATCCTTGGAAAAGGAAACCATATTTCTCATATTTGTGATTACAATAGACTGGCTAGCAGTTGAGTCTGTATGGAAATCACTTAAAGTCATTCTAATAGTTTTCCAAAAGTCTCCAAATTTGCCAGAAAACAAGGAACCTACAAAAATGATTGATATAAAAACTAAATAAAAGTAACTAATTGAAGGAACAGTCACTGATAGTTTTCATATGTAAATTTTGGCATTACATTTTATTTTTAATTAATTCCATTAAATTGGTGTTTCATAGGTCAGAGGGTTTTATGACTATACACCAAAAATGTTGTTTATAAAGCCATTTACAAGGAACTGCCCACAAATATTTTCTAATGCATTTTTTCCTTTTGTCCAATTCAAATTGTTATTACTTCATATTTTCCTCCTTTAAGTCCAATTTTCTTCTTTTTATTCACTTCCACTTCCTTTCTTTGCCCTGTAACAAGGGGTAGTCCATTATAAAGTCTACTCCATTCTTTTTGGAATTTATATAGCACCAAATTACTTTAATCTGCAAGTATACTAAGAAAGAAAAGGAAAAAAAAACAATAAACCAGGTGGTAGGAGATAAATATCCTCACATACACACAGTCTCACTTCCCCTACTCCCCCCACAAAACCCATAAATGTGGCGGCCAAGGCTTATTTATGGAAAGGACAAAGAGTAACAGGATAAAAACGAAAATACATCCAAAGAAGCCTCTTAGTCTCCTCGGCCTAATTTAAACAGGGTTACTCAAGTTCATGGATTGGTAACGGATGATGTTGCACAACGAGGATGAATCAAAGAGTCATCGCTAAGATATTGTTTTATTCTAAGGATGGACTATATCATATGTTTTGCCCTAAGAGACATGACTCACAGGGAGCCCATGGTTCCTTTTCCTTTCTTCCCTGAAATTTGAGCAAAACCAAAAAGGGGTGGGGTAGGGGAGCCACACAGCTAGAATCTCACACCACTTCAAGGATGGTTTCAATTCTGCTAGTAATCAGATATGCGACTTAGGTAAGTCACGTAACTTCTCAGTCTCAGTTTCCCCATCTATTAAACAGGGATAATTCTACCTAATCTACCTACCTCCCAGGGGTACCATCAGGATCAAAAGAGAGAGGAGATCTGAAAGTACTTTGAAATCACCAAGTTCTACTGATTCTACCTCCTATCTCTCAATTCTATTCACTTCTTTTTGTCTTCACTGTCACTATTCTAATTCAGATCACCAATATTTTTTTCCTAGGCTAGATCACTGGTTTACAAATATCATACCACACAGGTGTCCATTCATGAGGAAAATGAGAAAAACCAGGGCAATGTAGTAAATTTTGCACAAAGCTAAAGATATTCCATTTAAATATCTAACATTTACTTGAGTTCTCCTGTGTGTGGTGTGTGTGTATTTGTGGGTATGTATGTTAAAATGTCCTTTATTTGTGAAATGATTCTGACAGGTGGTATGTTTTTTAATGTCCTTACTTAACAAAATGAAAAGGGTAGCAACTCTATTATGTTGACCCTCAAAATTAAAAAAAATGTTTTTGCTGGTTCATGAAATCCAAAAGTCTGGGTACCACAAGTCTACATTGCCCTAACAGACAAAACTATTCAAACAAGCTGATCTCCCAGTCTTCAGCTTTTATTTCCAATCCAGCTACAGTGTGTTCTCTACACAGTAGCCAAAATGATCAAACTAAAACAAATCTAATCCTGTTATACCTGTGTTTAAAATACCTCCCTTGCTCCCTCGATTTGGCTGACAAGGTTCCCACCTCATCTCATGCCACCCCTCCCTTGCACTTTGCACAGCACCCATGTTTTCGGATGGCTCATTGTCACCCCCAGGCTTTTGCACAGGAACAGTCATCCCCTACCTCACCTCCTCTTTTCCAACTAAATATTGCATATCCTTCTGCTTAGCCATCATCTTTCTTGCTCTCCGGGTCTTCCTCAATTCTTCCACATCCAGATTACACGTATGCCCTATGTGCTCTTACAGCAACCCTTCCCTCGCTGTAGAACTTCATCCATACAGTGATAAATATTTAGTGGGCTTCCGCTACGTGTCAGGCACTGCTCTAGGTGTTGGAGATACAGCAGTGAATAAGACAAAGCTGACAAAAAGCTGACATTCTAGTAAGAGGAAACAAACTGGCAATTAAAATTCAAAATAACAGGACGTAAAATATCTGGTGATTGCTCATCACGGTAGCCCATGAACCTAGCACAATGCCTGGCTCTTAGCCGGTGCTCAAAAAATATTTGTTGAATGAATAAATACAGGAGTGTCAAAAAGTGCTCTACAAATGTAAAGGACTGACTACTGTGTGCATGGGTTCATACTGGCCTATTAAATCTCTTCTCAGCATATGGCCCAAGCTTTCAGAAGCCTTAAAGCATGCTGTGTCAGTCATACCAGGGCATTCACTATTCTAAGACTTGGTTTTATACTTGGCAAAGCAGTAATTTTACCAGTAATTTTCAGATCAAATAAGTTAAACACTTTAGTCTCAAAAGTTTCAACTTGGCATAGTATGCATCTTCCTCAAACTCAAAACACAAAATTAAAAGAAAGCGAGTTGCTTATATGGTTCAGACACCAGGATGCTGGCTTCATACTATATCTAAAAGGTTAATACTGGAAAAGTCAATAACTACCATGAACAAGGATCTTGTCAGATCACTGTTGAGGCATAATCCCACCTGAGTTATCACCTGCTGAAGAAAATTAAAGTCAAGAAAGCAAACATTTAATGAATATTAACTTGCCTTTGGTTTAAGAAAGGTCTTAGAAATAAGTTTTCCTTTAATTAAGAATAAAAGTAACCCAGAAAGCTGAAATGGGATGTGAGGAACACTCAACATGGGTCAGCTAGTCAGCATAAGAAAGAGTTGGCAGTACCCAGGTGAAACTGCTCCAGGGTGTGACGGTAACACCATTCTGTTCATGCAAAGACTTGGAAAATAGACTTTCTGGACAGAAGTGGGCCCAACATCTCCCCTACCGAGCTGACAAGCCAAAAAATAAACCTGGTACAAGTGGTCTGAAAACAGTTTGCTGTCTTTACAGACTGCAAATGTATCAAGCCCCAGGCCTGAGACATGTACCAATCAATCAACCAACTGACAAACATGTCATAAGCATTATGCTACGTGCCCCGGAGGACACTAGCACATATAAGACACAATTCTAAGCCTCTAGGAACTTAAAATCAAGTTTAAAAAACAAAACAGAAATTAATGGAAAAACAAAAAACCATGATTGAAGCATTGGCATGGTAAGAACCAAAGAAGTGGTACAACCTTGCTCTGGTGGCCAAAGCAGAGGGGAGAGCCTACAGAAGGATGCTCAGGGAAGGCTGGCTTCACAAGAGGGGAGGCAACCAGGAGGATGACAGATTTGGGAAAGCAGAGGGGGGAAAAAACCAGAAACTAGTCTAGGTGAAGCTTGGCCTTAAGCACAGCTCAGATTTATCTTTCCCAGGGTTGGCGGGGGAAGGGTGAAGAAGGAATGAGGAAGTGCGTGGAGGAGAAGAAGGAATGAGGACACTGCTGAGGCAGAGATGTGGAAGGCCTGCCTGGGGACAGTGAAGAAGGCTGGAGCAAAAAGCTCCTCTAGCAGAGAACAGGTTGGACTGTGGAAGGCCCTGAATGCCAAGCTAATGAATTTAAACCTTATTTCTCAAATACTGGAAAGCTACTTGAAGTTTTGGCAAATTACCATGTTTGGGTCTGTCCTAAAAATTTTCATACAAGTCTACACTGCCGACACAAATGAGTTAAAAAAACAATTTTTCTAAACAATGTTCCAAAAGTTTAAAAAACAGCACATTTTCACAGATATTTAAATAAAATCATATCATTGTGACTAAGTTTTAGATCATTCAGTAAATCACATATACTTGAGTAAATGCAGCAACCACTGACAGATCCATTTTAAGCAGCACTGAAAAATTACTTTTGAAAGGCAAACCCAGTCCTAACTACACCCACTCCCTTACTTCGCCCTCCCCCCAAACCTGACTAGGGTCTTTATTTTACTTTAAGCGTTACAGATTTCCTTATGTACCTGGAAGGAAGAACTGTTAGTCATCAATCTGGATGGCGTGCGTTAATAGGGTCTTTGTTCAGAAAATTTAATTACAGGTTTGAGCCTTGGACGAATGTAAAATGAAAATATTGGAAAGGACTTTCTCTCTGCTGATCTGCCAACTAAGCAGTACCACGGACTTCCAAAATTGTCCCTGTGTGCATTATTTGGAGAGGCAGTTTCTTCCCTGGTGTCTGGGGCATGGCTGACCCGCATTTACTCCTACTTGCTTCTCCAGCCTGATCTTGAGCTGCCTGTCCCACTCAACTTCCAACAGAGGTTCTGGAATCAAAGGCCCGAAGATGCTCAAATGTAATTTTGGCAGTTTCATACCTTTTGGAGGCTTCTGCCTCAACAAAGGCAGCATGACTGCACTCGCTTACGCTGGCTTCAGACAACCCCAGGGCTTTACCACCTTTGACCCCGGTAAGCTGTGAAGAGGGAACACAGAGTTGAAAGCCAAGCTTTAATCTACCTCAAAGTTTACGAAATAATTTTACTCTGGCAAAAGTGATTATCTGGGGAAGGCTGCTAAACCAAAGGTATTTGGGGCTGCATTTTATACTTTGTCAATTATCATATAGGTGCTAGCATTTAAAACTATAAACAAGGAACCAAATAAATAGCAATAATACCAGTTAAAGACACTGGATTTCGAAAGCTTTCTGAGCAACAAAGCAAGGAGAAAACTCTGGTTAACAAAAGAGCTGTTTTCTAAACCTTGGGACATGTTTAGGCACTCTTCCCCAGAAAATCTAAGATTCATACCAGTGTCACAAAAGAGAAAGCTGCTGACCAAAAATGTCAGTAAAACCAACTAGAAAAGTATAAAGAGAATTTCCTAAAGTAGTAGGGTGAACAACTCTAAGTGCCGGGAAACGTCTAAATCAGTTTCTCTGAAAGCACAACAGAGTTATGGTAAAACTTCCAGTTTAAAAAACGTAGGGGATGATTTTTAACTTCAAAGTAAAAACAGAAGTTAACAACTTTTCCAATATATTCACACATTCAGATTCCTAAAGAAAAGCAACATGTAAACATAATATACAGGAATTATTAGGGGAACACTTAACTGAATGATGAAAGTAACTAAACTCAACAGATGATTTTAGAAATGAGAACAAAGGACTTGGGTTCCTCCTAACTTTTGCCATTGTTTCATTCACTGAGCCCTCATGTTATCAGAGGCACTATGTTTGGCACTGTGGGGGATACAAAGATGAACCTAGGCTTTCAGTCCCCCTCAGTATTGGAGGAAACTCCAAATCAAAATCATAAAACACACAACAAGAAAAAGCTATCCTTTTCTGAAACCTGCCTTAAACATGGAAAGGCATTTCCAGTTCAAAATGCAGAGGTAACCATTCCCACAGAGGGACGATGATTTGGATAGAGACATGTGGTAAACATTTCCTAGGGAAGGAGCAAATGAAAAAAGGTCAAAGGTAAAAGTCAACTGAGAAGAGCTGCAACATCTCAGCAATTTACAAATTTAAAGGAGAGCAACAGATTGAAGGGTGGGGATACACACACCACCTCCATTCATTATAAACTGAGATTTAAGAGAGAATCTTTTCCTTCTCTGGGGTGAATACCACAACATCTGTTCTCTTGTCATAACAGCAACTAAGTTGATTTAAGAAAATATTCTCTCTCTCTTTTTAAAGTTGTTGGTGCATAATTACATGATTTCTCTTGAGCCTTGATTTCCTCAAGACGTGTTTATTCTGCACATCTGCTCTCCCCATACCTGATTACACAAAGGTATCATAAATAGCAAAGCAACAGGTATAAAGAGACCAGCCCTCAAAACAGATCAAAGCAAACAGCCCGTGGAGTCCTTTGGAAATCTTGGCTGGCAGCTCTTGTAAATAAAAGTGCTTCTAAAGCAGAAAGCATTCAACTACCGTATTTATATAGGGCATGATTGACAGGTCAGTTATTAACTTCATAAAAACACAGGCAATGTTAACTAGCAAGAATGTTTGTTCTAGCTGTTCTATCTGAAGGAAAATGAAATCCAAGATAGAATGGCTTGCTCTCTGTTTCTTTTAAGTATTTATTTTAGAACCGTGCAGTATAAAAGAATGTTTTTTCAAGTCAGTGAACTTAAGCTATTTTGCTTACTGTTCTGGAATTTAAGTATGTTGTTATAATTCTTTAGAAAACAAATGTTACATTTACTAAAGGCAAATTCCAATGGTGCACCATGATCTTTTCAACCCCTCAAAAATTTTATTCTTTTGAATTACTAAAATTAAAGAAATTTTACATTAATTGTTTCTTCCAGTCACTAAAAGTATACCAAATTGGAGAATCACAGAGCAGGAAGGTTTCCTCCCCCTGCTCTGGAAGACGGCATGTATTCCTTGAACCGCTTATGGTAGCAAGTCTAAAATTTGGCAAAGGAGATAAGAATAAACTGGTTTGTACTTTACTAATATTATTTTGAGGGTTTTTCTTTATTGCTAACACATTCTATACGTACATTCTACAATAGTCAATATTACAATGCAGTATATTTTCTTTTAAAAACTCTCCCCCCAAAAAAATCAGTTGTATGCAGATATATGGTCAGGAAATCCTCAAAATCCACTTTTGTGTGCAATGGTTTTCATCCTTGAGGCTTAATATTGTTAGCCCCCACCCCCCATCCCAGTGGAAAGTAACAAAAATGTCAGCCTATGTTTCTCCAACTTGAAGAGCAACATTTACAATAGAGCTTTAAGCAAGAATATAGAAAAGAAATCTAAAAACCTTCATTTATCCAATCTATAATCTTATTCTTCTATAAAATGATTTATTTAAAAGTAACATGGAAGAAGTAGAAGAAAAAACCCCCCAAATTTTGCTTTTTTGAATCAATCAGCCAATAAAGACTGAAATTATATAAAGTTGGCACTTCCCAGTCAAATAAAGCTTATGAAGTGGACCATGTGTTTATGTGCATGGTTGTTTATATGGTGTTTAATATCCTCAGGCCTGAGAGGTCTTCCCTGTAAACATAACTTCTGTTAAACCCCTCTTGAATTAAATTTAAAAGGCTATTTGTTATCAAAACGTTTTACTCTTAGCAAAGGCTGTCATCATATGAGCTGAATACCAAACACAAGAGCAAACCAAAAATCGCCAGAAATCCATCTTTGCTCATCGGCACATTTAATGTACCACAATCTTGGTTCCTCCAGCATCCTACAAGTAACAGTCTTTCAGGACACAGAATTCTTATGAAATAAATACTCAGCCTTAGAACATACCCTGGCCTCCTCCACTATCCACCCCTCCCCCTCCCCCCGCGGGACTGTATTTTCAAACTAGAATATTTGTTTTGACAGACTTCTGCTTGCTTAATTCTCTGGCAAAGGATTTCTTGCACACCCCTAGCCAGTAATGAACATTTTGCCAGAAATATGCAACTTCTGGCACAACAAGAATAGGAAAGAAAAAAAAAACCCTGCCGGCAGAGACTTCCAGAATTAAAGATAAAAGCAGGCACACTGGATGAACAGAATCCTTTCCCTTAACATATTATAATTTCCTCTTGTTTTCCCCGCTTCTCACTATCATGAGGAAAACCGTCATTTGGCAGTTTCACATGCCTTCTCTACACTATATACAGCAATGGGAAACTATTCACTAAATCTTGGTTTCTAATTAAAGAACTACTTATCCAAGTGAAAAATGTAGGTTAGCTAATCCCACTCAGAGAGTAAATCTCCAAAACAATTTCTTAATAATAGTTTATCAGGAAAATTAAAATCCACTGAACTTGTCTAATCCAGTGGAATACCTCTCTTTCATTATTTCTCCAGTTACATTTAAGGACCTAACACTCAAAAACTTAACAATGCAAGATGGCTCCACCTTCCCCACTGAGCTCAGAAGGGTTGGGCTGGATATCACACGGCTCTCCCCAAAGAGCTTAGGGTGTAGGTGAAGAGCCTCTTTCTACAACTACCCAGATTCTCGAGAGAAGGAGTAGCCCACAAAATAGATTTCCTGCATGGGTGGAGTCAGGCACTTTCCAAAAAACAAAACAAACTACTCATGGATCTTGGAAGGCGGGCACAGGGGAATAGATAAGCATGTCTCCCAAAGAATATCAGATTGCTGAAATACTCAATCTCTGCTGAGAGATCCTCTTTTTCCACATGTCACTTAAACGCTGATGCTCCCAGGAGTCTATCCTCACCCCTCTCTGGGTTATCTCATTCACTCTCCTGGCATAAAATACTATCTACACACGATGACTCCTTTATCCGGCCCAGAACTTGCTCCTATGCTCCAGACTCAGTATATTGAACTGCTTAATTGGATGTCCCTAAGGCATCTCAAAACACAGATACAAAGCTGAACTCTATCCCCCCACGCCCACACCAGTCTGTTTCTCCTACTAAATCTTCAACTCTGTAAATGGCAGAATCAGCCCCAAACACTGTCCCAAGCCAAAAATCTGCCATCGTCCCACCATCCTTCCTCTTCCTTGGTCCCCTTGTTTTTCATCAAGTCCTGTCAAATTTACTGTCTTAATATCTCTATTCAATATCCTCCTCGCCCACCCCATTTCTGGCCTGAATTCACTTCTCACCACCCAGTCCATCCAGAGTTTCCCAAAGTGTGCTCTTTAAAACACAGTTCTTCAAAAGATACTGCATAAAAAAGGATTCCATGATTCAGTATTTTAAATAAGTAACTACATTGTGACTGGAGAGTCACAGTATCTACTAGCATATTACAGTTTTCAAGAAATCCTGGATTGAAGAAACATGTTCACACCAACCTTTCACCACCATCATTTATCCTCCTGGCTCTCTTTCCCCTACTGTTTTTCTTCACTCGGCTCACTTCTACTTATCCTTCAAACTCAGGCCCTGACTTTTACAGGAGGCCTCCCCTGACAGTAGGAACTCATCCCTACTCTGTGCTTCCAAACCTCTCCTCGCATGCCTCTACACAGAACATTCATGCTAACGGTGTGTAGCCTGGAGTATGTCTCCTCTGCTTGATTGTAAGACCCCTGAGGGCAAAGACTTCGAATTACTTATCTTCCAATGTCCAGCACATTACCTGGCACATAGCAGTGGGTTAATAAACCCTGCTGAGTAAATAAACACTAACAATAGCTAAATGTATTGTCATTTACTCTGTGCCGGGCACTCTTCTAATGTCCTTGCACGTATTAACTCACCTAATCTGCCGAAAAACCCTACGAGGTAAGTGCTAGCGTTTTCCTCATTTGATACAAGAGGCAACTGAGGCAGAAAGAATGAACGTGTTTCGTTATTCCTCCAACACAATCTTACTTTCTTGTCTCCAGCAGGGTAAACAAGGGTAATTTTACTTTACGTCTTAGGAAAGAGGATGTGATTAAACCACTGGAAAGCTGTTTGGCAAAACTTTGTTACTTTTAGAAATACTGTATGTTATAGAACAAAAAGCTTCAGTGTAATGGGAAAATAACTGGATTAGGAGTCATACCTGAATTTGAACACAAGCTCTGCTTCATACCGGGTATGAGACATGCAGCAAACTAATAAAGTAAATTCCAAGTATGTTATTTAGAATGAGGACATTAATACTTACCTTACTGAGTATTCGTATCAGGATTATATGAAGTATGTATGTGAAAGCCCTCTGTAGGCTTTATGTTATAAAGTTGGGTATATTGATACTATTACTACCACGAACAATACAATGGAATGATGTCTCACTCCCCATATAGCAAATATTTATAATTGATTACTGTATATTTCTATTTTTATTTCCCTTGTGAATAAACTGGTCCAAATAATTGGAAGAGTTTTCAAATCTACATAAAGATTTCTACCAAAAGTTAAAAAATTTTCTGCTAAATTGAAGCAATTGAACTCCATCTATTTTGAGGCTCACAGTATAAACTGGGAAATAAGAAAAACCATTGAGTATTAACAAAAAAGCTTGACAAAAGTCTTAAAAATTTCAACAAAGCCATGACCAGCACAACTGACTAAATTATCTACACTGTAGAGAGACTGTCTACACTCTCCTGTCACTAATGGAATCTTATATAATATAACCAGTGCTCTCAGCCCTACAAACTATGAACAGCTCAGTAGATAAATCTCAATAAGCCTCCACATCAAACAGACTGGAAGAAATCAAAAGACCGCTGAGCTAAGCCAGACCAGGCTGATATTTTGGTTTATTGGTTAACTGTTATGTTTGGAAAGGCATAAAGCTTAATTGCAAGGCTTGAGGTGTATGTCAAAAATGCCTGACTTAAGTAGAAATTCTGATCATAGCATCTGTCACTAGTTAAAATACATGGAGATTTTTATCCAGGATATTTTTTATTGTTTATATTTTCAATAAACGAAAATAACCCAGTCACATGGTGACTAAATATGAATCATCGTTTCAGCTTTTTGAGAAGGTTTGGAAATCCCAGGTGTAAATTCGGGAGTAACACTGTTGTTAATCCAAGTCATGTGAAAGTTAAAAAGCGGGGGAATCTGGTTTAGTTTATGACTTCTTGTGGCATTAACCATAGGTTTCTCACAAATACTAATGAATACAACACTTGGAAACACTATACGGAAAACTGAAATCCAGTCATGTTATTTGGATACTTTTACCATTTTCTACTGAATAACTAACTCCACTTGGCTGAATAAGCATCAAAACTAGACATTTCTCAAAGGCCCTAGAAGAAAGTAATTTCTCCTAGTAAAGGTCCAGCAAAGGTTTTAGTGAAAAACGGAAAATGAAGTCTACATCACTGCTTTGCCCTCATTCCACTGCTACCAAAGCTACTCAGCTACGCTCAGCCCATCAGTCTTTCCACAGTGCTTTAGGATGGGAAACAACTTAAAACGCAAGCCCTCCCCTTAAGAACCTGGAATTGATTTGAGAGTATATAACTAATTCACAAGAGGCAACACCAACACAAGAAAGAGACATCACGTGCAGTACACCAGGATGAGTCCCAAAGAAAGGAGAACAACAGGTGCTGGGATGATCAGTTTATTCATCCAATTAACTTAAAAACAATTCTCACTAAAAGAGCGCTTCCCGTGCACCAAGCATCGCTGCACCAGGCCCCGTGTAAGCACGATCACATTTACTCCTCACCACTACTCTGGAGGCAGATCTTACATCATCCCAGTTTATGATGATGCTGAGATAAACTGAGGCTCAAAGGACTAAATAACTTGCCCGAAGTCAGCCGAAAGTTAAATCCAGATCTGCCTACCTCAATGTGCATTTTCCCAGCAACATCAATATATCACTTCCTTGCCCCCTATGTAAGGCAGACCCTTTACAAGGCATTGGGGTAAAAAGGGGCATCAGACACAGGCCCTGCTCTCAAGGAGGCCACAATCAGGTCAGGGAAGACTTCCTGGAGGAAAAAAAGGTTCAGGCTGAACCTCAAAGGATGGGAAAAATCAGCATACTGTAAGTAGAAGAGAACGGACAGGGATGTTAGGAGCAGAAAAGGCATGAACAAAAGCAACAAAGGAGAAAATCTTACCTTCAAAGGAATAGTAGGAGATTAGCTTGCTCAGAGTATATGTATTTGTTGATAGCTGGCGGGAGTTTAATAAATATTTGTGGGTTTGAATAATAGGAGATAAGGTGAAAGGGCAGGTCCAATTCTAGAGGGCCTTGAAAGCTAAGCTGAAGAAAATACAATTAACCAACAAATAACATGGGTAAATGTTCAACTTCACTAGTAATAAAAGCAATATAAATTGAAACATGGTAATTTTTTCCCTCACATTCTCTTAAACTTGCATTAAAAAGTAATAATACCCACTAGTAGGGAAGATTATACATGCTAGTAAATTTGTAAATTGATATCTTCTTATTTAAAAGAAGTCTGGCTATCAGTTTCATGGGATGTTTATAGTCTTTAACCCAGAATTTCCATTTCTGATAACTTATCCAAAGAAATAATCCAAAAAACATGGGCAAAGCTAAAATTCATGAGGATATTCCCTGCACTACTTTTTATAATGTGGAAAAACCAGACAGAATGTAAATGCTCAATGGTAGGTAGCTGGTTAAAACAAAAAGAGAAAGGTTAACAAAAAGGGAAAAGGCCAGTTAAAGGGGCATGGACTCTAGACTATAGGCAACAGAGCTAATGAAAATTCCTGAGTAGGAACGTGACACAGGTATAGTGTTTTTCAAAAAGATCAACTTATCAAGAAATCTGACAATATATAAATAGAAACTGAAGACTAAATATACCATATTACCAAGAAATTATATTGTACCTAGGAGAATCTATCTGCAAGAAATAACCCTAATATTAAAACACTCTGTAAATACAGACACTCACCACACCACTATTAATAATATTATTTAAAAGACTAGGGTAAAAACTAAATATTTAATACTAAGAGAATTATTGACTAAACTAGGATATGTCCATTACAAAGAATGTTACTTAAAAATGCTAGAAAGAATGATATTACACACAAAATCCTGAAAAATCATTAAATTTCAATTTAATGAGGGGTGAGGAGGTAGGGGCAGTGAGAGATTTCTAGAGAAAGAAACCTCCACAGAAAATGCCATGAATGCCATGGAATTCAATGTTCATGGGCAAGACAACCAGTCTGGCAGTGAACGGCAGCACAATTTTGAAGGGAGTCAGGGCTGCAAACAGGAAGGATAAAAAGAAGTAAGTATTTACAAATGGTATGTCCCTCGGTGGAAAGGCCACAGCTTATAAATGGTTATATGACAACTGAAATACATTTTTCCAAAGACATAAATATAAATGGTGGCATTGCAGGTAGCCCACAGAAATCTATTTACTTCCCCGTTGAAACATTATACTTTTACAATGATAAAAAATTAAAACCTATGCTATTGCAATATTAGAACTAATCAAAACAAAACCATTGAGAGGGAAATTCTCTTTTATTTCCCTAAAATATTGAAGCTTAAGGAAAAGCTGGCCTAATTAAAGCATAAAGGAGACAGAGATGATGACTTATGGTGTGTTTCTGGGGAAAATTGGGCATTCACGGCCTTTGGTGGCCAGTGACATTGTTTTTTTAGTACACAGAATTTCATTTCCAAATACAGATAGGGGAAGCACATCACCAATACTGCTCTAAAGTTTATTGGTCAAGATCATTTATTGTCCATACAGACAGAACACAAAAGAAGGCAGCAAGATAAAAACATGGTCAGGTGAGATTTTCCCACCCAAACGGCAGAACCGGGATGGGAAAGAGGAAGAGGTTCAAAGAGGATATTTGTTTGAAGAGCGTGAGAAAGAGCTCTGCTAGAAGTGCAATTACACAGTGGCATGGAAGTGAGGAAATGGGAGGGGGAGGGACATGCGAGGGAGAGGAAAGGAGTTGACAGTACTTATGGCTTTCCACCTTGCATTACGGTTGAGTTCAAGTTTTATCTCTCTTCCTCTACTGTTCTTCAGATATTTAGACCATATTTTATAAGTGTCTGTACTCCACTCAATGCTCAGAGCCTTGAACCCAGTGAGCACATTTGTTGAATGAATGATGAAGAAAAAAAATGATGGACATCTAAACAGACCACCAGTTATAGAAATGGAACCAGTGGCCTAGGAGGGCTTTGATTACAGGGGGTAAAGAGGAAGCAAGTGAATTAAGGGGAGCAAGTGTGTAAATGATCATTCACACACATCTAAATCAGTTGTTTATAATTTGACTGATCATAGAGATAAATACAAGAAAGATAAAGATGTACTAAGAGCAATGGATGGCTCTAGAACTGTGCCTATAGAATAGAAAACTCTAGACCTCCAAGATTTAGCCCAATTGGAAGAGACTTACTGATCCTTGTCAAACGTAGCCAGTCTGACCCAATCTTCTGTCTCGCCTGGCTGGTTTGCCCTGACCCAGACAGCCTCATGTTCCACTTCTACAAAGGCAGTTTGTGCACAGCAAAATGGTAACAGTTTGGAGGAAAAAGAAAGAAACTTAGTAGACAGAGAAAAAGAGATTGTTCAAGGCAACTGGCCTAAATTGAGTTCAGAAGCCAAAATGTCACATCAAAATATTACAATCAATTTCAATAGAATAGGGAGTTTTGGTTCACAAATAAAAATAATTAAGTACCAATTCCAATAAATTTAGAAAGATCATTTGACTTCACACCATTTGGCCTTACAAGAACAAAATCAATGTTCTAATTATGGGTCAAATTCCAAAGTGAATTAGAGCTCATCACAAAAAGCAATGTTAACATTCTGTTAGCTCATCAGAGATTAGCTATGAGCCAAGGAGACATGTCATATTGCGGAGTAGTGTTTTCTAACTTAGAAACGGACTGTATTTTATTCAGAATCTCTATTTTAATGCTCTACAAAACTTTTTTCATGTATGAAGACATATACTGTGTCCCTGAGTGAAATTTTTATAATGCAAAGTTGGTTACAGGAATGAATTATACAGAACCACAGGTTTAGACACTTGTACTACTACATATCTTTTAAAAATAATATGAAGGAATTGTATAAATAAAATAATAATACACTCTCCTATTAGGCTAAAATACGACATATATTACTTACCCTCCTATTAAACCATTGTTTAGGGGTTTTTTCGAGGAAGATTAGCCCTGAGCTAACATCTGCTGACAATCCTCCTCTTTTTGCTGAGGAAGACTGGCCCTGAGCTAACATCCGTGCCCATCTTCCTCTACTTTATACATGGGACGCCTGCCACAGCATGGCTTGATGAGCAGTGCTATGTCCGCACCCAGGATCTGAACCAGCGGACCCCAGGCCACTGAAGCGGAACGTGCAAACTTAACTGCTGTGCCACCGGGCCGGCCCCTAAGCCATTTTTCTCAATGAAAACATTTTCAAAGCTTTTGAGATAGCCTAGAAGACTGTAGCAGCAGACATCATTAGTCACCTAAAAATTCATTCTCCCATCTCATCCTTCCTTTTAACAGTATTTGACTTTGGTTGGGTATTCACCCTTCTCTGAGTAGTTATATGCTTCAAGAAGGGTGGTCACCAAGTCCATACCCAACTGGAGGATCCTGATTAGTCTAAGCTTATTATGGTGGATCCATTTTCCTCGTCAGAATTAAGTTGGAGCATGCTAAGATGTTAACTCTGGCCAAAAAGATGGGAAGGAAAGTCTGCGTGGTGTGAGAGGGAGAGCATGGGAACACATACAGGAGGTGCTACTGTTACTCTTAAAAGGAAATAGAAACGCACAAGGCCACTGGATATTGTACCTATCCACTGTTGTACCTAGATGTGATGTCTGGAACTGCAGTCATCTTGCAACCATGAAGAAGCTTGCCTGGAGCCAATGTCATCACATCAACGATGGCACAACAGAAAAAATAGAAAGAACGTGGATCTTTGATGTTGTTATCAACCTGGAATGAACTTAAAACTTCCAGGTTGTACATGAGATAATAACCTTTCCTTGTTGCTTAAAATTTTGATTTGGGTTTTCTGTTACTTGCAGCCAAAAAGCATTCTAACAGCTGCAAGTCTGAATCATTTCGAGCCTCTTTAAACATTAACAAGCCTCTTTAAGCATAAACATTATTTGGGAGATGAGGGACAACAACAGAGTGTGCTGCTTAATTTACTAGCAAGACATACAGTCTAAAGGCTTTGAACTCAGCCATACTAGTGCATCCTAAAGCCTTACCTATTATATTTCAAAGCTGGTTACTATCTGTTCCCCCCTCCCCCTCTGCCCTTGCTACACACACATACACACCACACATCATAGTCTGATGGATTTGGTACTGATCTTGCTGATTAGTTCATCAACCATGTTGCAGGCCCTATTTCCCCCAAAGCAATGATAAAGGCTCTGGGGAAAAGGACATTATCTTCTTCTGACAGAATGGCAGAAGATTCATTCTTATGTAGAATATAATGCTCATTCCCCCAAAAAGGCACTTTAAATATCACAAGACTTTAAAAGGCCTAAAATTATGAAATTTTCATTGATTCATATTTATTTGACAACTCAGGATAATTTATAGTATACTTAACTGCAACTAAAACTAAGCCGTTCTTTTGCTGCCAAGATATATCTGAAATGAGTATCTTCCTTTCTCACAGATGGTGCTGCTCTTAATGATGGGAGACATGCCCTTCACCTGCCTTCATAAGGATCCCCACAGAAGTCCTCCAAATTATGTCTGATGAAACACAAGGTGGTAAATGATGTTCTTTAAAAGAGAGAGAGAGAGGGGCCGGCTCCGTGGCCGAGTGGTTAAGTTTGCGCGCTCGGCTGCGGGGGCCCAGGGTTCGGATCCTGGGCGTGGACATGGCACCGCTCGTCAAGCCATGTTGAGGCGGTGTCCCACATCCCACAACTAGAAGGACCTGCAACTAAGATATACAACTATGTAGTGGGGGGGAGGAGGTTTGGGAAATAAAGCAGAAAAAAAAAAAAAAAAAAGATTGGCAACAGTTGTTAGCCCAGGTGCCAATCTTTACCAAAAAAAAAAAAGAGAGAGAGAGAGGTTTTCCATGGTCAGATAATTTGAAGAAATATTGCATGCTATATCCCACTCTTGAAGATTCACAAAACACATTACAGCATATTAAATGTTCTGAGAAGTCATAAAGAAATTTCTATTTAATCCAGCCTTTCTGAAACTTACTTGACTCTAGAATCTATCTTTCACTGAATATCTTTTGATATCTTGGGGAAACTAGTAATCCTCAAAATATATTTCCCTCTGAAATAGCCACTACTCAATTTAGACATAACAAAAAGAATAAATGCTGAAGTAACCACATCAGGCTGGAACCATGCTTTAGCAATCTATAGAGAATACAAGTTATTCATAAGTAACTCTCTTCCAGGGTCTTACATCAGATTCTCCAATCCCATCACCCAGGGACACAGATTGCAATCACTTCTCAAAAGATTCTTAGAACAATGCTTTTATCATGGAACATTCCAATATAAAAAAATTTAACGGAATCCTAATGTCATGTAAAATTCAAACTAACCTCCACAGCATGTCTGTTTTATTCACTGATACATGCCCCAGAACCTGCTACAGTGCTTACAGAGTAGGATGGTCAATGAATCCCTGCTCTAGGAATGAATGAATAAATGAAGAAATGAATGATAAATATTTCCATTGTGTCCTCTCTGTCCTAGTCTGGTTTATTTCCTAACTTTCTCAGACATATACAATGTGTGTTCCAACCCATGTATCTTTGTTCATGCTATATAACCTCATATGCAACAGCCTCATCTCTACCTATCTAAACCCTGCTCATCCTTTCAAGTCCAGATTAAGCCCTGACTCCTGCAGGGACCTGACCTCATCCTCCCCTGACCCCCTAATCCCCTGACAGTACCAGAGAGTTTGATACTAATTTTTCCTAAACTAGTTCACATGTTGGCCTTCTCTCTCAATAAATGATAACTCCTTGAAATTCAAGACTATGTCATCAACTACTTTTGTACATATTAGAGTGCCAAGGTATATAACAAGGATCCAATGAAAAAAATGTATTGATTATATTTTATAAAAAAGTTCAGTGTGTAACAAGAATAGTTGGAAATTCTTGGAATTTCTAAACTATACATTACTAAAATCAATAATTATAAGGACCAAGTTCTGAATAAAGAAGAAATACTACCCAAGTTCTAAAGAAATCATTCCCTCTGGCTTTAACCTCTTTGACTCCATTTTCTCATTTGGAAAATAGCTCTGGGTATTTCTCTACAGGTACTGAATGAGCAACAAACCCCCTGATAAATGAAGACTTTCTCTCACAGTCCTGGAAGCGATCCTGACGTCTTAAATTATGTAATCCTGGTATTACATTATATTAGTCTGGTTCATATAAAATGTAAGCTACAAAAATACCAAGCTAAGAAAAAATATTTACTCATGCTTTTACTAAGATGCAGAAAGAGGATACATGCATTGCCAAAATTCCATAGAACATGCTCAAACTAAAGCCACAATGCCTTAGTTATTAAAGAAGGCGATGGCCTGAAGCAGTGCTTAGGAACAAAGATCACTTGGTCCACATAAGAGTCAATATTTAAGAACACAATGACTAATTCCCACTTCAAGTTCAGGAACATATTTCTTTTTAAGAGGTGCTTTTTGGTTAAAATTTTTATTTGTGGTTTTCCTACCTGTGATGCATGGACCTAAGAATGAACAAAAACTTGAAACATGAAACTCTTCAGCAGGCCAAAGTGTCAGTATAGACCTAATTCTGATTTTAAGTACTTCTCAACAAGGGTTACATAAGAATTATACTCTACTTCTCAGTCTCCAAAAATACTCATTTATCTATTCTGCCTTAACAATTGGACTCAATGTTCTATACACAACTGTGGAAAATGCATAAATGACACCTCCAGACCATATCAAAAACTGGGGCTGGAGTCATTTTCAAGTTATTTGAATCCAAACTAGTATTATTGTTGCTAATAGAAACTCCATTTATAAATAATCGACTAAGTTTTTAAAATGTTCCAGTTGAGCTTACTGTGAGCTAATAGTACCATTAAATTTCTTTCCAGCACTAGCTGTACGACCTTGAACAAATCGCTCAAATTTTCTGCATCTCAATTTTCATATCTGCAAAATGAGAATGGGACTGAATGGCTTCTTAGGTCCTCTCAAAGATACAAACTAATAATAATAGTTATTATTAACATTTTTATTAAAGATATGAATGAAAAATTAAGCAAAGATTTGGAAAAACATTAGGTTAAGCCTAGAAGGCACCATACCATAGGCAAAGATTGCAAAACCCCCAAATCCTCTCCCCATAGCACCAAACTATCATCAAATACAAGAGTTTTACAGAGGTAAATGTCTTACTGGTCACACTGCCATCCTATTGGGTAATTTACTTCATTCCCTACGTGGCAACCCGAAAACTAAGATTTCTAGCTTCCTGGCTTTACAGTAAGACATTAGAAACCTTGCTACCTGCTCCTCCCTCACCTCCGTCTGCATGAAAACACAGTGTGAGGCTCACAGAGGAAGAGAACATTCATGGGACAAAAGGCACATAACGTCTTCCACCACCACAGAAAGGGTCTTGTTTTTCCCCCCTGCTTTATCTCCCCAACCCCTCCCCACCCCGTACATAGTTGTATATCTTAGTTGCAGGTCCTTCCAGTTGTGGGATGTGGGACGCCGCCCACCTCAATGTGGCCTGACGAGCAGTGCCATGTCCGTGCCCAGGATCCAAACCCTGGGCCGCCGCAGCGGAGCGTGAACTTAACCACTCGGCCACGGAGCTGGCCGCAGAAGGGGTCTTAAAGTCATCTGGAAACAAACTTCTCCACTACCCCCCTGACCCCACCTTCCTCCTAAAATCAACCTGTCATGTGGGGAGATGTACGATTCTTGCTCCACACTGAGACTCTGGGTAAAGTGGCTCATTTCCCACAGAGGTTGACAAAAAAGCCCAAGTCTAAAAAGGTGGACTCACTGCTCATGAGGAGCTGTGTATGTTGGTGTGTAAATCCCCATGTGCCCTGCAGATGAACTGGATTTGTACTCTAGTTCTGCCACTTTCTGGCTGTTTGACCTCCAGCAAATAATTAAATCTCACCAACCTTAGTTTACTCCTCTGTGAAATTAGGATGACTCTATCTACTTCGCAGGGCTGCAACAAAGGCCAAACTAGACACCTATAACGAAAGGGTCTGGCACATGCCAAGCATGCAAACAGGCACTAAGGATATGCTACACCCACCCCCTCCCTCTCCCTTCCTTCTACACACGTGGAACAGAGACTCCAGCAGAGGAGATCACGGCCACACTCTTCGTTAAACGTCAGCTTCCCTAGAGCCAAGAGTATGTCTGATTCATCTTTGGATCCCAGTACCCAGCAGAGGGCCTGGCCCAGGGTAAAAAAGTAATAAATACTTGTTAAATGGAGAAAATGAGAATCCTTTTGGTCTGAGGATGTTAAGATTATTCTGGCTACAGTTAAAGAAAATTCTGATTTTCAGTTTGGCTAAACAGGCGCTTGCTACAAAGTACTATGCAGTTCAAAGCAAATAAGCTATTCTGAATTCTAATAATTACATTCTCTAAAATATAAAAACCCGATTGCCCTACAGCTCTCAATTTTAGCTTTGAGAATCCAATTCTTTCCTAAACAATGGAGTGGGTAACCACAGAAACTTGTGGAATCTCTTTTCCTAGAAAACATGAAGAACAGGAGAGAAGCCAGTCTGTCTGGAAATTGCTTCAAAATCTGTCTATAAGCAGGGGTTGGACTAGATTAGATGCCCCTCAAAGGATCCTTCCAGACCTACACCGCTAAGATTTTAAAATAATTCTCTGTTATTTACACTCAGGAAAATAAAATAAATATAATTTAACATCTCCTAATATAGTCATTAGAAACAATTTTACTTGGACCTAGTGATGCTTTCACAAACATTTTCTTCTTAAATTGAACTAAACTATCCTAAGCTATTAATTTGAATATGAGCTCCCTCTAACAGGACAGAATAGAGATCATACCAACAAGACAGAAAACAAGATTACTATTCTTTTCTTCCTCTTCCTCACCCTACCTGTTTTCAGGTACTCCAAATCTATTCATCCCCAAAGCTTTATAAGAAACACTACTTCTCCCCAAATACTGCACTAAATTCTCCCATTAATGAACTATTTTTTTTTTAAGATTTTTTTTTCCTTTTTCTCCCCAAAGCCTCCCCGTACATAATTGCATATTTTTAGTTGTGGGTCCTTCTAGTTGTAGCATGTGGGATGCCACCTCAGCATGGCTTGATGAGCGGTGCCATGTCTGCACCCAGGATCCGAACCGGCAAAACCATGGGCCACCAAAGTGGAGCGCACAAACTTAACTGCTCTGCCACGGGGCTGGCCCCCCATTAATGAACATCTAATGCATCCATTATTCATATCATACTGTGCAGCTGATTAGTGTATGTTTTCTTCTATTTGTATCTGTTTCACAAATAATTTTTGTTTACCTAGCAGAAATGTAAGCTCCTTGAGCAAGGTCTAAGTTTTATACTTCTCAGGTACTCCTCTATCGTGTCATTACTGAGTTCATGACAAATGCTTACAAATTCTTAGTGGGTGACTGATTGATTTCAAATAAAGAGAGAAAGCAAGAGCTACAGAATGCTCTGTACGCTGAGCACCTGTATGAAACTTTAGCAAAGTCTAAAATAAAGTTTTGCAGACTGCCATATTGCTAGTTATCATTTACCCGGGACTGGAATAGTCGAAGTTAACACACAGGGTGGCTAAAGGGAAAGACCTAGAGTTAAAGATCACATTGGTTCAGTTCCTGCCCTGTAAGGACTGAGGAACTATCAAAGTGAGCCCACTCACACTGCAGATGGAAACTGTTCTGGAAAGCCCAGCGCACTCCCCAGGTCACAGAGCTGTGCAGGTTCTGATTCTACATGGGATGAATGAGTCACTCTGTCAAGCCCAGTCAGTCAGGGAGTAATCAACAGAAAGGAAAGAAACTTTAGAAAATTAAAATGTAATAACATAATTTAAAACAAACAAGTGAACCTTATACTTTCTCATTCTTTATAATCCAAAGAACATTATCTAGAACAAGACCAATGGGCTCTAGAGTTCAATCATTATGAGTTCACTCTCCATACTTCTAAATGGGGAGGTAGAAGCCCCTGCTCCTCTCTGTATATGAGAAGGGAACTTGTTGTCCCTACTATGAGGCAGGTACTGTTTGAGGCACTGGGAATACACACAGTTTACCAAACTCACAATTCTAGTAACAATTATGGAAAGCCTTAGCTTAGTATTTTACAGCAAAGGAGGCCTCAAGAATAGTCCAGATCTTAGACGAGAAAACCAAGGCCCAGAGAGGTTCACTGACTTGTCTCAGTTAGTTATCACGGCTATATGGCAACAAAGGCAGGAGTAGAAACCTCTAGGAACAAAATTTACTTACTCATTAAGCAACTATTTCTGCATGCCTATCATATGCCAGACACTACACTAGGCACCAGGTATGCAAAAATGGATAAGAGACTGACCCTGTTCTCAAAAGGCACAGTGTAACTGTAAGACAATGATAGGACAATAATAGAAGTAGTAAGAGAGAGAAAAAGCAAACTGTATCTCTAATTGCACAGGACTTCCAATATTTTTAAAGAAAATGAACTGTTAATAGTTTGTTTTATCCTCACCATAGCCCTGTGAGTACAGAGCACAGATCTCATTATTCCTGTTAAATAGATGGAGAAACTGAAGTGCAAAGCGGATAAGGGGAGTCTATTAAGGTCAACTCTAGTGGCAGCAAAATGCCTAGAAACCAAGTCTGTTTACTCCAAGATAGACACTTTTTTCCACTAGATGGGAAACACAGATGTTCTTTTTATGTCCAGTTCCCTTCTGACCAAGAGCACACATTTGCAAGAGTGTGTGCAGAACAATCTGTGGCTGTGGAAGTAGACTTAGCCGGCCTGTGAGGTCTCATCAGCTGAGTTTAGTTATTCAATGGCTGAGTAACCAACCAACAAGACATCATTATTACTAGCATTCTTAAAGTGCCCGTTGTATATACACAGAAGAGATGGAAAAGGCTCTGCCCTCAGGAAGTTAATACTGCAGGGAACAGGCATATAAACATTTCAACAAAAAGTGACATAATTAAACAAACCACAACTAGAAGAACCACTACAAATAATGGCAAATTTAAGACACTAAAGGTTTTGCAGAGCAAATCTAGTGGGTGCTGCCAAGAAATCTACTCTTTAAGGGTTAAACAGAGAATGGAAGCCTTGTATGTGTAATGATACATACCAATCTTCATATTATTGAAATGAAGGCTCTTACCAAAAACGTTCACCACATTTTAAAAAATTGTTAACTTCTTAATTCCTACATTTCACTTTTCAACCTTACTCAAAACAATTATATGAATATTCCATTTCCCCCTTTCTTAGAGAGTGATATATTTTGTAACCTTTCCTATTTAAGAGGAGTGAATTTATAACGGAGGCTCCCATCAGAATGCCTTTGGCAAAAAGATTCAAACAGTGTGGTTTCATTGCACTATTCTTCCACCTTCCTTCAGATAACAACCTAAATGAAATAAATCCGATAATTTTCTCTTGTACATAGTCAAATCTGTAAACACATCCAAGAATCACTCATTTCATAAAAAAGAAAAGGGAAAAAAGCATTTCTTCATTTTCAAGTTCACTTTTAAACATTAATTTCACTTGTTTGATAACCTCATATCATCTTTTATTTATACCATTATTTATCACGGCCTTCTCACATGACCAAACTGTTTTAAATCTTAGCACTTTGTTGAATTATTAACAAAATAAACAAAGCTAAGGAGAAACAAATACTAGTGATTTCAAACTACTGACAGGAAGAATTTCTTTAGGAACTGGCTAAACAGTAAAAATTATAAGCATCCTTTCAAAGGAATAATGTTATCATTATTTAAAAAATACAGCTGGAGTTAAAAAAAACAAGAAACCTCTCTGGTATTTCCTGAATATACTCAGGGGATGCATACATATAGCCTGTTGCCTTCCTTTTAAATATTTATTGAATTTTATAGGGTAATAAGTAGCAATTTAAATGACAATTCAGTAGGTAGACAAACTGGTAGGTTTCAGTAAAATCCCCAACAGTGCATCATAAAATTATTTCATGATATTTTTTAATTCCTAAGACTTAGTTGCATCCCAAGAAAATATATTTTAATAAACAAAAGCCTAAAACCTAAATTAAAAGTGTGATAATCAAGTTTTTTAGGTAGGAGAGGAATAGGGCCTGATTTATCTCTAGATCATCAAGCGGAAGACCACTGGGCCAAATTGGATCCTAAATGCAGTTAAGACAGTAATTAAACATGCAGCGACAGTGACATCTAGTGTTAACAACTGCGAGCCACTGGACTACCAGTAAATCCCAAGCGTTAAAGAAACAACTATTCAAAGCTTCTCTTCTTTAAAAACCAACAAACACAACGTGTGCATTGTATCTAAAAATTACCCATAATCAGTGTTTCGACAGGTTTCCTTCCAGATGTTAAAAAAAAACTTAAAGAGAAAAACATCTTAGAGAGTAAACATAATACTGAAGACCTCAAAGTAAAAAGTATTGCTTATTCTGTGTGGCCGAGATCTGTAACTGCTCCCTTTGGTCAGAGTTTAATGCAAAGGTAACCTGGGACATGTTCTGATGAGTGTATCATAAACATTTAAACTTCCAGCTGTAAAAGCAAAGATACTGCACAAGCTAGTACTTGATGACACATCAAGAAAAAGCAACTTAGGACATTTTAGGAATACCTGCAGAAGATGCAAATTAAAAAAAAAAAATTTAGCTGTTGCACTGAGAAACAAGCTCTAACTTTCAGCCTTTGCTACCTTGCTATATTTTTGTTGCTTTAAAAGGTCCACTCATTAGCCAGTAGATATTTTTGCCCAAGGGCTTAGAATTTGGCAGCATAGATTAACTTACTATAGTATTTTTATATTTTTATGCTCTAGATGAATCTATAAAAGTAGCAAAATTTCAAAATTTTTTTTGGCCAGGACAATATTTTGTAAAAAGTAAAGTTAGCATTAGATGGAATTTACCTATTTTTTTTGGAAAGTTCATCCTTTCCCCTTTTAACTCCAAATATTCTTGTGATCAAGGTACTGAAGAGAAGTGTGGATGAATTTCTCACCTAATATAAAAATAAACACACAATAAGGGTTAAGAAATATTCATGGCATGAAACCAACATTTACAATGTTCAAACTAGACATTCAAAATCATTACCCAATTGGCTAGTGTGGGGCTAAAGAAAATATGGTTTGTGTTCATAAAATAGGACAATTTTCAAAAACTTTATAGTAGTTCAATGACTTGCTCTTAAACTGAGCTCTACAATGCAACTACCTGCACACGACACAGCTCTTTCCTATACTTCTAACATTACCACCAACTGTTGGCATTATCTCTTTGTATTTGTATCAAATAACACTTCTTTAAAAAAATAAATTCATTTTTCCACATCTTTTCCAGTGATGAATATCCCAGTAAAGAACTCAACTTTTTCCATTTATTTCTGTAATCATTTACCTATGAGAAAATATTTATAAGACCTAACTCAAAGTATCCATGTTATTAATATGGTCAAGAATATCCGAAATGTTGTCATTAACCCCATAATGACAGTAACCTAATAAAGTAATTTTAACGCTAAAATTATCTGAGACAACTGGTTAAGAAAAATAAGAGGAAAGAACTATTATTAATAAACATAAATCATTTCTTCAAAATGATAATAATAGAGCATATCTATTCCCAAACCAATGTGTCAAGATGCTTTGCTATATAATAAAAATGTCTTGAATGCTATGGCTTATTGGGCTTAAATTACTTTGACAAATCAAAGTAGAGATACATAAATATGTACTGACTTCCCTACTTTGTGTAAGGCACTATACTAGAACCATGAAGAATATCCAGAAATAGAAGACACACACTTACTGCCAACACAAGGCTTCTATTCTAATCAGATAGGTATCATAATTACAGGGCATATTAAGTGGCAATATAAGAAGGGTAACTAAAAGTAACGAGGTAAGATTTAGAAAATAGCGTCCTGAAACCACTGCCAGTAACGGTCACAAACTCCAATGAGCGACAGGGGCAGCAGAGGACTGGGTCTAAGGCAGTCCCCTATTCAGCTTCAGCTGAGTTGTTGCCATGAGGGAATAAAAGCCCAGTGTTGCCAGATGATCTGCTTTTTCAAGAGAAGCCAGAAACCCCTATTTTTATGTGAAATCTCACTATTTTGAAGTGTTGACAACAAATTAAAGGAAAAAAAAAAAAAAAACATTGTAGAGGCCAAATAAAACACAATTGTAGGCTAGATTTGACCTATCAGCTACCAGTTCACAACCTCTCCTCTAGAAGCCCGACTGACTCAATTCATGCATGGTAACTCTAGAAGTGGACTATAGATACACTGGCACAATTCATACTAACATTGCAATGAAACCCTAAAATTGGACAAATTCACTTATGTCCATTCAAAAGTCAACAAACATTAACAAAGCCCCTACCACGGGCCCTGCCTAATATCCCCAAATGACATCTCCTCTGCCCTAGCTCAGGTCTTGATTATCTCTTACCATTGACTTAGTTCCCAAGACTCCTAGGTTTAACACAATTTGGTAAAGTCATCTAGGCCCTGTTTCCTCTCAGGATTCGAACGAAAACATAAAAAGAAAAAACAGAAACACAAATTCCATCTTGCTCTAAATCAAACTTTCTGACAAGGGCTGCCAGATGCAGTAAAGTTAAACCAGGAGTGCCTGGAGGTGAAAGAGGATGCCTGCCAATGCACACCTTATTCAAAACTGGAGAGGACTGTTCGACAAAGTGAATGGGCACCCCCAGAAAGCACGTTCCCTTGTTGGACTCAGTAGGCTGGAGACAGGAGACACGTGATGTCTTTTAGTAACGTTAAGATGGATCAGTAGTTTCCAGTATTATCAGTCATTATCAAGTTCCCTCATGAGCAGCCAATGATCATCATTATCTATTGCAGTAGGTGTGGCAAAATGGTGATATTCTATCATTAAGTAATTACACTTTTCAGAAAAACTATTAAAAAAAAAGCTTTCCCTCATCAGCTATTTGGTTACCCTGTTACTCAACCAGTACAGAATTATTTCCAGAAATTTACCAGTTTGCAGAATTTCACGCCATAGCAACCCTTGGTCATCACAAGTGACCAAACGATGATCTTCTAAGATGTTTAAAAAACATTTTTTTATTGTGGTCATAATTATTTGTAACATTGTGAAAATTTTTCAGTTGTACATTATTATTTGTCAGACACCATATAAGTGTGCCCCTTCACCCCTTGTGCCCACCCCCCAACTCCCTTCCCCCTGGTAACCATTAAACTGTTCTTTTTGTCCATAAGTTCATTTGTTCCACAAATAAGTGAAATCATACAGTGTTTCTTTCTCTGTCTGGCTTATTTCACTTAACATAACACCCTCAAGGTCCACCCATGTGGTTGCTAATTGGATGATTTTGTCTTTTTTATGGCTGAGTAGTATTCCATTGTGGATACATACATACATACATACACACACACACCTTCTTTATCTAATCATCAGTTGATAGGCACCTGGATTTCTTCCACATCTTGGCTATTGTGAATAGTGTTACAATGAACATAGGGGAGAATAAGTCTCTTTGAATTGTTGCTTTCAAGTTCTTTGGATAAATACCCAGTAGTGGGATGGCTGGATCATATGGTATTTCTATTTTTAATTTTTTGAGAAATCTCCGTACTGTTTTCCATAGTGGCTGCACCAGTTTGCATTCCCACTAGCACTGTATGAGGGTCTCTTTTTTCTCCACAACCTCTCCAACATTTGTTATTTTTTGTCTTGGTGATTATAGCCATTTTAATGGGTGTAAGGTGATATCTAAGTGTTTTTTTTTTAAGATTTTATTTTTCCTTTTTCTCCTAAAGTCCCCCAGTACATAGTTGTGTATTTTTAGTTGTGGGTCCTTCTAGTTGTGGCATGTGGGATACCGCCTCAGCATGGCTTGATGAGTGGTGCCACGTCCTTGCCCAGGATTCGAACTGGCAAAACCCTGGGTTGCCGAAGCAGAGGACGCAAACTTAATCACTCGGCCATGGGGTTGGCCCCTAAGTGTAGTTTTGATTTGCATGTTCCTGATGATTAGTGATGCTGAGCATCTTTTCATGTGCCTATTGGCCATGTGTATATCATCTCTGGAAAAATGTTCATATCCTCTGCCCATTTTTTGGTTGGGTTGTTTGTTTTTTTGTAGTTCAGTTGTGTGAGTTCTTTATATATTATGGAGATTAACCCTTCATTGGATATATGATTTGCAAATATCTTCTCCCAGTTGGTGGGTTGGTTTTCATTTTGATCCTGGTTTCCTTTGCTTTCTAGAAGCTCTTCAGTCTGATGAAGACCCACTTGTTTATTTATTTTTTTTGTTTCACTTATCCAAGTAGACATGGTATTCAAACAGATTCCTTTAGGGCTGATGTCAAAGAGTGGACTGCCTATATTTTCTTCTAAAAGTTTTATGGTTTTGGGTCTCACATTCAAGTCTTTGGTCCATTTTGAGTATTTTTGTGTATGGAGAAAGATGCTGGTCTACTTTCACTATTTCGCATGTGGCTGTCCAGTTTTCCCAGCACCATTTATTGAAGAGATTTTCCTTTCTGCATTCTGTGTTTTGGCTCCTTTGTCAAAGATTAGCTGTCTGTACATGTGTGGTTTTATTTCTGGGCTTTCAATTCTGTTTCATTGATCTGTGTGCCTGTTTTTGTACCAGTACCATGCTGTTTTGATTACTATAGCTTTGTAATCTTTTAAGATATTTTTAAAAATTAACTTTCCTTATATTGAAATAGAATTCACATAAAATAAAAATTCACCATTTTAAAGGGTACTATTCGGTGGTTTTTACAATATTCACAAAGTAGGAAACTATCATCACTACCTAATTTCAGGATTTTTTGTGTATGTGTGAGGAAGAGTGGCCCTGAGCTCACATCTGTTGCCAATCTTCCTCTTTTTGCTTGAGGAAGATTGCCCCTGAGCTAACATCGGGGCCAATCTTTCTCCATTTTGTACTTGGGACGCTGCCACAGCACAGCTGGATGAGCGCTGTGTGGGCCTGCGGCCAGGATCCAAACCTGCAAAACTCGGATGGCCACAGCAGAGCGTGCAAACCCAGCCACTAAGCCACCAGGCCGGCCCCAAATTCCAGGATATTTTTATCACTTCAAAATGAAATTTTTCACATCAGTAGTCATTCCAAATCCTCCCACACTAGGCAAGCACTAATCTACTTTCTGTCTCTATGGATTTGCCTATTCTGGACATTTCATATTCAAGGGATCATGTAATACGCAGCCTTTTTGTCTGGATTCTTTCCTTTGACTGTTCTCAAGGTTCACCCATGTTACAACATTTATCAGTATGTCTTTCTTTTTATGGCTGAATAATATTCCATTGTATGGATAAAGCATATTTTAAAAATCCACTCTTCATTCAACAGACATTTGGATTATTTCTACTTTTTGACTATTATGGATAATAACGCTATGAACATTCATGTAGAAGTTTTTGTGTGAATATGTTTTCATTTCTCTCAGGTATATACCTAGAAGTGGTAATGCTGGGTCATATGGTAACTCTATGTTAACCTTTTGAGGAACTGCCAAAGTGGCAATACCGTTTTAGATTCTCACCAGCAATGTATAAGGGTTCCAGTTTCACCAATTCTCTAAATCCTCCCCAAAACTCGTTATTGTCCATCTTTTTTATTACAGCTGCCTTAGTGAGTACGAAATGATACCTCATTGTGGTTTTGATTTGCATTTCCCTAATGATTAATGACGTTAAACATTTTTTCATGTGTTTATTGGCTATTTCTACATCTTTTTTGGAGGAACGTACTCAAATTCTTTGTCCATTTTTTAATTGGGTTGTAGTGTTTCTCTTTTGTGTTGTTTTGTTTTTTGAGGAAGATTAGCCCTGAGCTAACATCTGCTGCCAATCCTCCTCTTTTTGCTGAGGAAGACTGGCCCTGACCTAACACCTGTGCCCATCTTCCTCTACTTTATATGCAGGACACCTGCCACAGCATGGCTTGATAAGTGGTGCCATGTCCGCACCTGGGATCCGAACCAATGAACCCCAGGTGGCCAAAGCAGAACGTGCAAACTTAACTGCTGCGCCACCGGGCCAGCCCCAATTGGGTTGTCTTTTTACCGTTAAGTTATAACAGCTCTTTATATATTCTGGATATAAGTCAAATATATGATTATCAGATATATCACTTGCAGATATTTTCTCCCATTCTGTCAGTTGTCTTTTCATTTTCTTGATGGTATCCTTTGGAATGTAGAAATTTTAAATTTTGATCACCTCTAATTTATCTGTCTTTTTTCTTTTGATGCTTATGCTTTAGGTGTCACATCTAAGAAACTGTTACCTAATCCAAGATCACAAAGATTTACACTTACGTTTTCTTCTAAAAGATTTATCGTCTAGCTCTTACATTTAGGATTTTGATCCATTTTGAGTTAATTTTTGAATATGGTGTAAGATAGGAAGCAAAGTCACTCTTTTGTATGTGGACATTCAGTTGTAGAAGTACCATTTGTTGAACATATTGTTCAACATTGAATTTAATCGTCTTAGCATCTTTTTTACCAATGTTAGGTTTTATTTCTAGACTCTTAATTCCATTCCATTGATTTATATATGTCTGTCCTTATGCCAGTACACTGTTTTGACTGCTGCTTTGTAGTAAGTTTTGAAATTTGCACACGTGAGTCCTCCAACTCTGTTCTTTTTCAAGACTGTTTTGGCTATTCTGAGTCTCTTGCATTTCCATCTGAATTTTGGGGTCATCTTGTAAATTTCTGCAAAAAATTCAGATGGACTTTTAACAGAGATTATATTAAATCCGTAGATCAATTTGGGGAATGTTGTCATCTTAACAATAATAGTTTTTCTAGTCTATGAACATGGAATACCTTTCCATTTACTTAGGGCTTCTTTAATTTCTTTCAACAATGTTTTATAATTTCCAGTGTACAAGGCTCGCACTTCTTTTGTTAAATTTCTTCCTAGGTATTTTAATCTTTTTGATGCTATTATAAATTGAACTGTTTTCTTAATTTCATCTTTAGGTTGTTCATTGTCAGTGTACAAAAATACAATTGATTTTTGTATATTGATCTGTGTCCTGTTTATTGCTGAACTCGTTTATTAGCTCTAACGTTTTGTGTGTGTGGATTCCTTAGGATTTTCCATATATAAGATCATGTCACTGAAAAACATAGTTTTGCATCTTCCTTTCCAACGTGGCTGACTTTTTTCTTTCTTTTTCTTGCCTAACTGCCCTACCTACAACCTTCAGTACAATGTTGAAAAGATGTGACAAGATTGGATATCCTTGTCTTGTTCCTGACAAGGATACACTGTACATTAAGTACATGGTTAGCTACAGGTTTTCCAGTGATACCCTTCGCTAGGTCGAGAAAGTTCCCTTCCATTCCTAGTTTATTGAGCGTTTTTAACATGAAATGGTGTTGGATTTTGTCAAATGTTTTTCCTACATCTGCTTAAATGATTACATAGTTTTTGCCCTTTAGTCTCTTCATATAGCGTATTACATTAATTGATTTTCAATGGAAAAGTTGAAAAATATATATTCTATGTTTTAAAAGTGTAGACGTTACAGAGCATAACACTAAAGAAAGTTATTGCAAATGTAGAGCAAAATAACTAGCATGGAAGACTCTACTTGTTACTTAAGATAGAAAAGGTCCCTATATTTCTGTGCAATAGTATAAATGGTTCACGGACACCTGTTTCAGGTATTTTTTATTTTTGAATACTTCATTCATATTTTCTGTCCCTGTCCACTATTAAAGCTAATGAGGAGGGAAATTAAGTAGAAGTACAGTGAGAAAGAGGTTGTGACTGACTGACAAACTACATTATCAATTCCTAAATTATTGATAGTAAATGTTAATGTGAATCATTGATGTTAAATCTGAATGTGATTAATGAAAAAGGTCATTAATGGTGCTAATATATTTGGAAAAACTCATGTCAATGAAAACATGTCCTGTTTGGGAAGGATGGATCAGAGAGAATGCAAGTAAAAAGGAGAGTAACAATAGAAAAGAGTAAGTAGTAATTAAGTTAGAAATGCAGAGAACAGAAAGGCTGACAAATAACTCCAGCTAGAATCAATCCTTATCACAAGAAAAACACCAGAGAATTTTCCTGTTCCTGCACCTCCTTCTCCACCAAGCCCCCAACATATAGTTGATAGGAACTTGGTATTCAGCTGCAAACTAACAACTGCTACCAAAGCGTTTCCCTTCTATTCACTGAGAATATACTTTTTCTCTTCTTTCTGGCATGAAAAAGCTTCCATACAGGCTTCTGTAAGATATAGAAGAGTCAGGTAAATGAAAAGAAAATCAGGTTTCACAAACCTGTGTGTGTATGGATAAGTGTGTATGCATGTATATCTGTTCGTGTGTACATATGTATATATTTTTCTTACATATGTATGATTCTTTCTTTTTTTTTTCCAAAGATTGGGAACTGAGCTAACATCTGTTGCCAATCTTCTTTTTCTCCTCCCCTTCCCCCTCCTTCTTTCTTTCCTTTCCTCCTCCTCCTCCGTCCTCCCCCCTCCTCCTGCTCCCCCTCTTCCTCCTCCCCCAAACCCCCCAGTACATGGTTGTACATTCTAGTTGTAGGTCTGTCTGGTTGTGCCACGTGGGATGCCACCTCAGCATGGCCTGACAAGCAGTACCATGTCCATGCCCAGGATCTGAACCAGTGAGACCCTGGGCCGCCGAAGCAGAGCACACGAACTTAACCACTTGGCCCTGGGGCAGGCCCCTGATTTTTCTTATATAATATAAATGCTCCCTTGACAAATATTTAAAAAATATGAATGGAGAGCCCACAATGTGCAATCACTTTGTGGTATGGTCATTTACACATCATGCACCTTCACCCTTAATACACAGTCATGTCCTTGAGCTTGGGATCTGCATATAATATTATAAAATACTTTGTCTAGGGTATACGGTGGCAGTTAATAGTAGAAAGAAATACTTTTTGAAAAAGTTAAATGAGATTTGGATTCTAATTTGCCTTCCATGACTTCTTAGACATGTGACCTTGAAAAGGACACTTAAAACTTTATGTCACAAGTCCCTTATCTGTAATTCCAAAAAGACTGTACTGGGATTTCTGGGTCTACGATCAAGGGGAGGCCAACCATGTTCCGAAGTTCATGGTGACCTGCTTTTAAAGTAGCAAAACACCTTTCCCATGAGAAGACAAAAGAAGAAAGAGAGCCTCTACTAGCCCATACACCACCTACATGTGAATTAGAAAAAAGTACTCTTCCTGTGAGTGAATAAGCTCAAACTAACACATGTAATAAGGAGAGCATGGCTGGGTTTCAGCACCACACAGCTCTCAGCCTGGCGCCCTTGTGCAAATCTCACAGCTACCAAAGGGCCTGGAGACGTTGCATCAACAGAGGCAGAGAGTACACACGGCAGCGTTACTGGGAATATCTGAAAGGCTTTTTTTCTTCCTCTGAAACCCACTGCCCACTGTGAACCAGAGTTGCACTGACAGAAGCAAACTAAAGATATACCAGATAGAAATATAAACCCAGTGTGTGTCTTAGAAGGACCCTCAAGCGGCATAATCAGTGGAGTCTCTGGGAAAGATGGAAAGATGAGTTACCTGCCTTGCAATGAGGATGCAGCAAAAGAAGATCAGGTATTAAACAGTTACTGAACATAAAAAGGAGAATGCCCAAAAATGTCTCAGTTTCCAAAAACTGCCCAGAAAATTCTCAGTTTCCATATTATGTACCTAAAAAATTACTTTCCAGTACCTAAATTTTTAACTAAACTAGCTTCATCTCCAAAAAAAATGTCAAAGATTATCTCTTGTCACCATCTTTACCAACACCTCTCTATTCTCGAGCCACCACCATCTCTTGGAAGAACTATTACAATAGCCTATTGATGGCTGTCTTCTGTCCCTCTTGCCACCTTATAATTGAGTCTCCACTTCTGACTACAACAGTCAGATCTCATCACTCCTCTACTGTGAAATTCTCTCATGTAGGATTTTCAATAGCAGTTGGAGCCATAGTTTCAAACCCTAGGTCCGTCCCACCTATACCCATGGAGGATGTGGCTCATCCAGGCATTTCCAGACTCATGAGACACGACATCACAGGATATGGAATCTGGCTTCTCTTAGCAGCTGTCCATGGGTTATACCAACACCTGCCCAAGTTACCTTAATGCCCCAACAGCTGAACTTTGACGAGTAACAGACAGGAAATGAGACTGATTCAAGAAGTGGTAGTTTCCCATGGCCTGGCTAAAAGATGACCACATGGCTATAAGATATGCCACATGAGCAGACACTCAGCTAAGTTTCCCTACAAGGGTAAGGCCCACTTGGTAATGTCTTTCCTCTTTCCTTCATTCTTGCTGCTTTGGGCTGGTATCACTCAATAAAAACTTAGCACTCAGGCCACTCCTCCAGCTTTGTTTTCCAAGGAACAGGGCCAAAACTCTGCGTGGTAGGTAATGCACCTTCTCTGTATTCCTATAACACCCAAAACTTTCCCCTATAAGAGCAGAGATTCTGGAGTCAGAAAGATGATAGTTATGTGTCCTTAGACAAAGTTATTTTGCCTCTCTGAGTCTTGTTTTCCTTATCTGTAAAGTGGGGATTATAATAACGGAAGCTACCTCACGGGATTCTGAGCATTAACTGAGATAATCAATGTAAATGATGGCAGGCACATGGAAAATACTCAATAAGACAATGATTATTATGATTATGTCTTATTTATCCTTGTATTTCTAGTGCTTAATACATCGTCTGCAACATAGTAGGTATACCTAATGAATAACATGTTTACAGCAATACATTTCTCTATATTTTAAAAATGTCTAATAGGTGGTGAAGATTGAGAGATTTGTATGGTCTCAATACAAAAGATTGAGGAATCTGTAAAAACAAATTAAATACATACATGAATGCTTCCTGGAAAATTTTCCTTTACTGCAAAATTAAGTTCATTTTACTTGTGTTTTCTTCTCTTCTAACTTATTAGGAAAAACAATTAAATCAAAAATATAGATGTAGTCACCATTAGGCACAAGATACATCCCTCAGAAGATGTGTACAAGTCAGATTTCTGTAAACCAAACCATATTTCACATGCAATCAGGAAAAATCAGTCTTTAAATTACTTCAACAGAGAATATTGTAGTAAACTGTTTTGTAAAATCAAGAGTTCTTTACATTCACTGATTATATTGATTTATAATTTTGGTGTATCTTAGATTAGGTTTTTTTAAGGAAGGAAACATAACAATCAATATATTAAAAGTCAAAGTATGGATCATTATAGCTATGATGTTTATTTTCTCTAGTAAAGCAAACAAACTGAATAGAAACAAAAAGATTCCTCCATAACCAGGGTTAAAAAGGATGACCCCCGAAAATAAAACTATATATAAGCACTCATACATACTTATGCAGTCTTTGTGGATATGTGTGCATGTAAATGCTACACACATATAAAGCCCACATAGAAAAAAGAGGAAGAAAATCATCAGAATGGGCCAATAATGATTACATCTGTATGGGAGTTTGACAGGTGACTTCTACTTTTTTGTTTATGCTTTTCTTTATTTCAAAATTTCTTCAGTGCACATGTGTTACTATTTAAAAGGCCTCAAAAAAGACTTTTTAAAAAAATGAACCACTTATTTCTGATACTTCGGTTTGGCTAAAAAGTTGCAAAAGTCAGCAGGTTTCACTCTCTGAAAGCCCTTTCACAGAGAACATTCCTTTGTTCATCTTGAATTAATGGCTTGAAGAAAACAATACCGATATTTTTGGCAATCAGTTTTATGATCTCTAGTTTTCCTGATGGTCAAGCCACATTCCTACCTCTATGACTCTACTGACGGTACACAGGTAATACTCCGCTTCTTGTAAATGAGAAAGGTAAACACTGTGTCCTCAGGACTACTTAGGCAATACTCCCAGACAGAATTTCAGACGTTTGTCTTTCTTACAGGAAGATGCACAATTTTCCAGGAAAGAGTTGGCAACCCTGAGGATTCCTCTTTACATTAAGACTCTGCACCTTTGGCTACATGGCAATATACTGACTCAATTAGAGGCTTATCATACAGTTATGAAATGGTTTCTGTAGCTCACTAATTGGAAAGCCTGGCTTTCTAGTAAATTCTCCATTTTGTAGGTAAAGCATTACAGTTCACCTTCTTTTCACCTCTCTCTTTGCTAGTCAAGCACCTACAAACCATAGGTTAGTCTCCTCTGTTCTAGAAGGCATAATGATGTAGGAAAACAATAAAATCATGCTGTTTCTCACAGGAATCATGAAAAAACATGTGAAGGATTACTTTCTTTCATCCAACAACTATACTGGGTATTGCCAACTATCTTTAGAGTTCTGAATCAAAAAGTTTCTCAATACTGATCATATTACCAAAAAAAGCGACTCGGTATTTAACTTCCTGCATTTTAATGCTTTGTGAGTGTTGATTTTTTTCATCTTTTCATAGAGTATATTTATAGTATTCACACAATACACTGATAACCAGAACCTACAGCATCCAAAAGAAAGACACATTAAGATAATAAGAGTCGTTCTGCTTCCAGTTCAACGTCACTAATTATTAGGAAAATGCAAATCAAAGCCAGAATGAGACACTACTTCACACATGTTAGGACGGCTATGATAAAAAAAAAAAGAAATGGAAAATAAGTGTTGGCGAGGATGTGAAGAAAATGGAACTCCTGTGTGCTGCTGACAGGAGTATAAACGCTGCTGTGACTGTGGAATACAGTTCGGCAGCACCTCAAAAAGTTAAACACAGAATTACCATGTGATATACAGAGAAGAACTGAGAGCAGGGACTCAAACAGATACTTGTACACCAACGTTCACTGCAACATTATTTGCAATAGCCAAAAGGAAAAAACCTAAATGTCCATCAACAGATGAACAGATAAAGAAAATATCATATACACATACAATGGAACATATTATTCAGCCTTCAAAAAATGAAATTATGATACATGCTATACACCATGGATGAACCCTGAAAACACTAAGGGAAATAATCCAGACATGAAAGGACAAATATTGTACGATTTGATTTCACTTAAATGAGGTACCTGGAATAGGCAGATTCATGGAGACAGAAAGGAGAACAGAGGTTACCAAGGGCTGGGGGAGGGGATGACGGGGAGTTACTATTTAATGGGTACAGAGCTTCCATTTGGGATGATGAAACAGTTCTGAAAATGAATAGTGGTGATGATTGCACAACACTGTGAATATACTTAATGCCACTGACTTGTATGCTTAAAAAGGATTAAAACAGTAAATTTTTAAAAAGAGATAATAGACAGTTTAAACAAAAATAATGTAGTGTGGGTTTACAACATACATAAAAGTTAAATGCATAATAACAGCACAAAGACTGAGCGGAGAGAAACGGAAGCACGTCCTGTTGGGTTCTCATACTTTAAGTGAAGTGGTGTGACGTCACTTGGGGGTAGACTGTGATATTAAAGGCCCTAGAGCAATCGCTAAAATAAAACAGATGAGCCAACAAAGGAGGCAGAACGCACCCATAAGATACCAAGAGTCAAATGGAGCTGGATGCCAGGATTTATCCCTTAGAGAAACTCCTTGATAAAATGTGGTACCTATTTTTTATCATCCAGTGAAAGGTTAGTTTATTAAAACCTACTCAGAAGTATAATTAAGTCAATGAAAATAAATGGCAAAAGCACTTACTGCCCAGACCGGTGATGTAAAGCCCAGAATCGCAGCCTTAGCCCCATCAGCAATATAAGGAATAACATTTCCGCCTAGACGTGTATCTCTGTACAAGGCTCTCAGGATATTTAAAGCATGAACCTAGAATCAAAAGTTCAAACTTAGTTGTGGGTTGAAGACCATGGTCATTCTAAATCTGTACGAAGTCAATAGCATAGCCTCAAAACAAAAAAAAACCCAAATTACAAGAAATAATCCACAAATGAAACAGATTTTAATAAAACACACCTAATAACTGATAAATCAATTTTTTAAAAGTTAATAAGATTTGAACAATGAAATTAAAAAGTTTGATCCAGCAGACATACGTAGAATCCTGTACCTAACGAATAGAGACAACATACTCTTTTCAAGCACACACGAAACATTTATTTTTTTAAATGACCTGAAACCTAGCTACAAATAAAGTCTTATCAAATACCAAATAATTAATATCTTACAGATTATGCTCTGATTATAGTGAATTAAGTTAGAAATTGTTTTCTTTAAAAACTTTAAACACTGACACATTTTAAAACACTGGCCAAAGAAAAAATGTTTTAATCGTTACAGCTGAACAATAACAAAGATACTACACATCAACACTTTTGGGATGCACTTTAGGTATCCTATGTATCCTTGAGGTAATGCATACCTCAAATGCTTCTATCTAAAAAAAGACTAAAAATAAATGTGCTAAATGTCCAATTAAGACACTAGAAAAAGAACAATAAACTCAAAATAGAGAAGAAAATAAAAAAAGAGCAGAAAATCTGAAAATAGCAATGACATAACTAAGAGGATTAACAAAACCAAAAGCTGATTCTTTGAAATACAAACAAACCTCTGCCAAAACTAACCAAGAAGAGAGAGAAGAAAATAAGCAATATCATGAAGACCAAAGAGGACATGACTACAGATACATCAGAGAATAAAGCAAAAATAACACTGTGAATAATACTACCCTAATCAATTTGAGAAATTAAGGCAAAACAAATAATTTCCTAGAAAACAGAATTCATCAAAACAAATTCAAGGAGAAATCGAAAAGCCAGACAGATATTACCATTACATAAAGAAAATCAATAGTTAAAAATCTTACCCACAGACCAAAAAGAAAACAAAAAACCAAATCCAACAAAATAACCACAACAGTTAAAAAAGAAAAAAAGATCCACGATTTTATGGATGAATTCTACCAAAAATTCAAAGAATAGACAACCCCATGAATCCTAGCAAATAGTCAAAGAATAGATAATCCCAACCTTATATAAACTGTTTAGAGAAGACTCCCAAATTTCTTTTCTAAGTTTGGTACAGCCTGGCTATCAAAACAAGGTCAGGACAACTACTTTGGGAAGATGGTAGTATCTACTAAAGCTGAACATACACATATCCCATAACAATTCTTGGGTATCTACTCAAATGAAATGTACATATATGTTCACCATTAGGCATGCACAAGAATGTCCTTAAAAGTACTATTCTTAATAACCCAAATTTAAAAACGATCCAAATAGTCATCAAGAGAAGAATGGATAAATAAATTGTATAGTATTATAGAGCAATGAAAATGAATAAGTTACAATATGGATGGATATCATAAACATAATGTTGGTCAAAAGAAGCCATATCAAGAGTATCTAATGTATGATTTCATTTATATAAAATTCAAAAAAACAGGTAAAACTAAGGTGTTAAAGTTAGGCTAGTAGTTACTCTCAGGGAAAAGGTGCTGATTAAAAGGCAGCAAGAGGGGGCTTTCAGGTGCTAAAATGTTCTCTTCCTTGTGGGTTACACAAGTGCCCTCATTTTGTGAACTTGACTGAGGTACACATATGATCTGCACATGACTTTGTATATACACTGTAATTCAATAAAAAATTTCACATAAAAAATAGGGATAGGTACAGCATGAAAAAGGAAAATCACAGGCCAATTTCACTTATGAATACAGTGAAAATATGTAAAAATATTGCTTTGAAAATTTTTAAGTGAATTTAGCAATGTGTAAAAAAAAATTCATCACATCAAAGTTGGGGGTTCATTCTCTAGATGCAAAGACCGAATTATATTCAAAAGTCTATATAATTTAGGATGTTTGAAAATTCCAGAAGAAAACATTTATCTCAAAAGATGCTTGAAAGGATTCAATAAAATTCAATGTCCTTAATCAGATATAAGACAGGTTAAAACCCACAGCAAATATCAGAAACAATATAGGGATGCCTACTATCTTTATTTCTATACAAAACTGTACCAACAAGTTCCAGGCAGCAGAATAAGATAAGAAAATTTTTTTAAGAACAAGAATTCAAAAGGTAAAACAAATTTAGCATTACTGAGGATATGATTGTCTATAAAAAAAAATTCCAAAAGGATTTACGGACAAGTCATGAGTTGTATTACAACAATTCAGGTAGGATGCTGACTAAAAGCACAACAATAACAAAAAACTGCATTTTACACACTAGCAACATGTAATTTTTAAAATAGCATTTATAATTGCAAGAATAAATATGAAATATGTAGAAATAAATCTCTCAAAAGATCTATAAGACTTTTACAGAAAATTATTTTTAAAAATAATTAAAGACATTAAGGAAGATCCAAATAAATGGAGAAATAAGCCATGCTCGTGGACTGGAAGATTCAATACATTAAAAAAGTCATTTTGGGGGCCTGCCCAATGGCATAGTGATTAATTTCACATGCTCTGCTTTGGCAGCCTGGGGTTCACGGGTTTGGATCCCAGGCATGGATCTACACTCCGCTCATCAAACCCTGCTGTGGCAGCATCCCACATACAAAATAGAGGAAGACTGGCACAGATGTTAGCTCAGTGACAATGTTCCTCAAGCTAAAAGAGGAAGATTGGTAATGGATGTTACCTCAGAGACAATCTTCCTCACCAAAAAAAAAAAAGGTCATTTTCCACAAATAAATCAATAAATTTAAATTCCAACCAAAACTCAAAAAAGGCCTTTTGTTGAACCTAACAAGCTGATTCTAAAACTTATATGGAAGAGCAATGGGACAAATACAGCCAAGATAGTTCTGAAGAAAAAAAAGGGAGCTTCACCCTACCAGATATCACAACTTGTTAAAAAGATGTAGTAAGTAAAATAGTGATTTTGGCCCAGGGATAGACTAATAGACCAATAGAACAGAAGACAGAAACAGACATGCATATTGATAGAAACAGTACATGATAAAAGTGCTGTTATAAAGCAAGGGGAAAGGAGGTACTATATCAAAAATGCTTGTATTTTAGTTATCCAAATAGAAAATAGTAAAATTATTTTCTTACTTTACATGTCAACAAAAAGAAATTATGGGTGATGTAAAGACCAAAATGTGATAAATAAAACTTTAAAAACAAAATATAAAATATCTTTCTGACCTGGGGGTATGAAAGGACTTCTTAAACAAGATCCAAATGCACAAATCATAACAGGAAAAGCTGACATATTCCATTTTAGTAAAATTTAAAACTTCCATGTAACAATACAAACCATAAGCAAAGTGAAAAGAGAAGCCATAGATTGAAAGAAGATATGTGTAATTCAAATAACCAAAAGGAATTAATATCAGGGAAGTTAATTTTAAACCAACAAAAAACTCAACTCCTGCAAAACAAAGACAACCAAATTAAAAGTAGGCAGTCTTTAAATAGGCAATTCACAGAAGTAATCCAAAAGAGTAATAAATACATGAAAAGATGTGAGAGCTAGCCAGTTATTGGAGAAATACAAAATAAAACTGGGAAACACCATGTCATACCAAGTAGAAAGGGAAAACCTGGATACAATGAAAGACTGTTCAGAAATTTAAATGAACTTGGAGCTTACTAATCTTAAAAAATAATGTTGAGTGAAAAATCCAAACTATAAAAAGACGTGTAGATGATACCACTCTTGCAAAAAGAAAAAGGTCATAAAAGAATGAAAAAAATGCATGGGAATGATTTGGGTCACTGACTACAGCTGAGGAGGAAGAAATGGGAATGGGATGGGGAGGAACCCACAGTGTAAGCAATTATACCTGTAATGTTTTACTTCTTAAACTTGGAATTGGTTTCAGGGATGGTGATTAGTCACTGCACATTTTTAGGTACTGAAACATTTCACAGATACATTAAAAAAATAATAAAGAAGTAAGCCATGGGAGGGGAGAAGGAAAGCAAATCATCAACTAACGCCTGGAAGACTGGTCAGAGACAACATTTTAAAATTTTACCAATTTAATCAAAATGATGACTAAAATGCCATTTACAATCTCGAAGTAGAATAGGACAATAATTATCCAGCACTCTTTAAAACCAACTCCATTATTTTTAGATGTTCCTATAAAAAATAGTACTTTTAAAAGAGTGATAATCTAGGAAAAAGGAACTAATTGTATTTTCATATTTTGTTGGAAAATAAAATGATCACTTTGGAAAGGTGATTAATAACATTTTATTTAAAATTTCCAAAGAAATAAGTTTCACAGCTTATAGTCATATGCCACTGTGTGCCATATGTTAATGAAGGCCATCCTCTCCACCAGTCCACATTCTAGCCAATGGGCTCTGCTTTAACATGCTCTAAAAGAAAACCAAATGTACTTACTGTACTTGATGGTAAACCTGAGCTCTCAGTCTGTTCTCTGACCTAGTCTGGACCTCCCACAGTTGGGCAGGAACGTCCAGCTGTGAAGCATTTACTGAGAAGGCCTAGACAAGGAGGATCTGACAGGTCGTTACTACCGCGGAGTGGAGTGGAGGAGAGCTGTGTGGAGTGCTCAGCCCAACTCCAGCCACACACACGTGTACATACTTACCCAACTTCAGCAGTGACTAAAAGGCACTAAGTATTAGCTAAAATTAAAATGTTAATATGCCAAAAGTTAGACACTACATCTTAGGGAAAGATTCAACTGTTGAATTACAAAATTTGTATCAACTCAAAGAAGCACACATAAAATTTTAAAGTGATGGCACACTCATTTTAAAATTTTTAGATGCAACAGTAATATTATAAAATAGTTTATCTAAGTTGGATGTTTTCACCAGAGTTTAAAAATAGTCCACTTTGGTCAATATCCATCAACTAAAGCAGTGGTTTATTCTGTGGGCAGAAAAAATCAAACCAAAACAAAACAAAACAAAAAGACATCCAAATAAGCTTCAAATGTCTGTCCTATCTTCCAGTTCTATATCTTTAGCAGACATTTTTTTCTTCTTCTTTTAAGTACAGCAAAGATTTAAAACCACTGTCTCCCTAGCAGGGTTTGTGTGTTCCCATTATTACCTGGGGGACTGTGCTCGGTGAGTCATCTGTAGGCCCAGCCAAAGAGATTAACTCTTTCATTGTTATTTTCAACAAGTCCATTTTGCCTTTCTTAGGCTCAGATGCCAACAGTGCCTACGGAAAATCAACGTAAAATTAACAGGGCTCTTATTTTACATACGCCTATTTGCTACTTCCCAGAATCAATTCCAAAACGTAAAATCCCCTTTATAAAAACATGTGGTATCAAGCAAGTTAATTAAGTCATGCGGCCCTGGGCCAGTAGCTTAACCTCTCCCTCCCTCAGAGGCTCCTTCTGTAAAATCAGGTGAAGGTGATATCATGGAATCTCTAAAGTCACTTCCCGTTTGCTTGTTAATTATATCATTTTAAGAGGTTGAGAATGGCTCTTGTTGACAAATCTTTTAGGACCATAATTAGGTGGCAGGTCTCAGATACAATAAGCAACTCATTTTTAGTAATAAATTTCTTTCTTTCAAATTTCTTAAGTTTCTTGTTAAGGATTTGGAAACTCCCTGAAGACTGATCAGTTATTTAATTCTTCACAAAAGAGTCTCTACCTGGAAGACTATGAAACCGCAGCATCAGAAACTCCATGGGACAAAGGGAATACTATAAACCGCAAAGCAGTCCTGTATTTGAATTTTGGGGAGCTGTTTTTTCACTTTGTGTCTAACATTTTGCCAATGTTTAATAAACATAAAAATAGGATACAAACCACTTGAGGCAATAAAAAGGAATGAGGTACTGATAGACGCTACGACGTGGATGAACACTGAAAACATTGCGCTAAGTGAAAGCAGACAGACAAAAGACCACATGCTGTATGATTCCACTTACAAGAAATGTCCAGAATAGACAAATCTATAGAGACAGAAAATAGATTAGCGGTTGTGTGGGGCTGGGAATAGCAAGGGTATTTCATACGCATGTAGCTACGGGCTCCTGAGAGTGCAAGTTTCAAGCTACACAGCTTCTTCTGATGCACTTTATAATCCATAAAAGAGGAAAGTAAAGATATATACACAGAACAGTCAGGTTTAAAAGAGAAATTTCTCACAGTATATTTATGCTTAGAAAATATATATACTATTTTTTTAATGATCATTCCAAAAGAACTTTATATCTGTCTACATAAAAGGTAAGCTCATAAACTAAGCACTGTGGTCAGTTTTTCTCCATTGCTAACACTAGGCAAAGGTTTCCACCAAAACAAGAATACATAACTTTATTGGTAAGTTACCCTAAGAGAAATGTGGCCTCTCTGAGTAGATTTTTCTAATAATTTAGATTTTATTCAACTAAAATAAATAGGAAAGCTATATGCAACTGTTGAAATGTCTTCTGGGAACCACAGCTTTTTTCCCCCCAAGAACTGCGCATAGTTATGACACACTCTCCAAGGATGGGCTAAGAAAGCACAGGTCCTGATGGCTCCATCCTATGACCAATGTTTAGTACTAGCTGGGAACTAGAGGTGGAATAAGCATATAGCACAAACATGCAACCAGACCTTGCTGTTGCCTTCACATTTGTCCTCAGACAGACGAATGAGGCAAAAACACGCCAGGTCAGAATGAACTACAGGTGGGAGAATGAACCACACTGATCCAGATGGGTCGGATCAGAGAGGAATTGACTTCTGAAGGTCACCAAAATCCATCCAGCAGAACTACCTCGATGAGCTTTGTATCAGATGAACACGTCTGCAACTGATGCCCATTGTTATTAAAAAAAAAACCATGACTTTGGGAATTTGAGGGAGGAATAAGAAAAAGAAGGAAAAAATGCAGGGGCATTAAAAAACAGAGACTTCATTTCACTTAATTTCATTGCTTTTATTACACCATCCTCATTCCTGGATTTTATCTTATTGAATATTAAACAAAGGCTTCTCAGGATGGGGTCTGATTTAGTATTGTGAAGACTTTGGTTTTATTCTTTAGATTCATGAAGGTGACAGCCTCTTAATTTCAACAATGTAGAAATAAAATATCTTTCTACCAAACAGCAATATCTGGGTGTGCTGACATGGACCAATCTTTAAGATATAATGTTAAGTGAAAAAAAGCAAGGGGGAAAATGGTGTGTATAGTATGCTTTCATCTATGTTAAAACAAAGAAAATGCACTCACACACACCCTTTCTCATATGCAGAGGGGTTCAAGAGTCATGCTGCCTGGGCTCAAGTCTTTGCTCTGTTCTTACTACGTCTGTGGCCTTTGGCAAGTCACTTAACTTTTCTAATCACCAGTTTCTTCATCGATAACATATGTATGATAACAGGACCTATCTCATGGGGCTTGAGGGAGGATTAAATGAGATAATATATGTGAAATAACCACTTATAAATGTTAGCTACTATTAGGATTATTTTATGCATGGACATTTTATGGATGGATTCAAAGAAACTGTTAACACTGGTTGCCTACAGAGAGTCTTAAGGGTCTTGAAATGAGAAGACTATCTTTTCTAATTAAAAAAAGGCAATGTGCACTTCCTGGAAGTGAGCAATAAATGTGCCACAGTGATGTCTGCCTACTTAAATCACAGGCGGAAATCTATACCAACCTCTGTTCATATTACAAGACTGACTTCTTAGAGGGTTCATTCCAAGAATAGACCTGTCACAGGAACACACTGTCCACACATTAAAGCAAAGCCACAAATGCTACAGTGGTGAAAAGACAGAAATAACCCTCATGCAATATGCTCACTCTCATGTCAAGGGGATCAGAATACACTATTATGAAAAAGCAAGCAAACAGCCACGGTCCTATAGATAAGTACCTGTATGTAGAAAGGAATCCCAGCACTGCGCCTTGTAGTGCAGAGTTTAGACGAAGGATTGCTGCATTTAATTTCCTCTAAAACATTCCACAACCACTGTTCTGGCAGCTTTTGCAGACTCACATTATGGCATCTAAAAGGCATATATAAAGCAAACATTTGGAATTATCAGGTACCAAAAAGTAGAAGTACAAACTATTGATACACATTAACACTGTCAGAAAAGAATAAATATCCTTACATTTGGAGGGACGGAAACTAAAAAAGGTCTCACTTTCTACTTTTCACCTACTTTCCTCTTTATTATGGGTCTTAGGATTTGAAGCAATTCTTAGGGGACCGCCGTCGTATATGTGGTCTGTCGTTGACTGAAACGTCATTATGCAGCACATGACTGCATATATATATTACACTAAAGAAGACAATTTTAAAAGTTTGACATGGGCCTAAAAATATTAGTTCAGCCATAAATGTTACAATCAAATCTTCCTATCCCAGCAGGCTCTGTGATTTTAAAGGTTTCCTTTTAGCATGGCTTAAAATCCACCACCTCACTCCTGTTTCTTCCCACTCACTCCCCTCAACACCAAAACCAGCCACTAACAATCTGAACCATGAGATTAAAAGAGATTCAAAGGCATAACAACCAAATCCAAAGTGTGAACCTTGTTTATATTCCAACTTGAACAAAACAAATGTAAAAAATTTCCTCATAGAGATATTATATGACACCAAAGAATTATTTATAGCATGTGCCAATGGCACTGTGGACACAGAAGACAGTGTCCATATGTTTTAGAGACGCACACTGAAGTGTTTAAGAGTAAAAATAACAAACAGGGCTGTACTTTCTAACACTTCAGCAAATCGCAATGAAAGGAATAGATGAAGCAAGCGTGGCAAAACTGTGATAACTGTTGAACCTGGGTGATAGGGAAAGGGGTTCATTCTATTATTCTCTCTACTTTTATATACAGGTGTATATATATGTTTGAAATTTTTATGTTTATATAGTTTATATATTTATATATGTTTAAAATTTGTATTTGAAAATTTTCTTAATAAAAATGATCCATTTATATATTTGAAATTTTTTATAATAAAAATAATCCTCTTACACTTTTACATTTATAAGGATTGAAGTTACTTCCCATTAGTGGAGTTATATCTTTTAAAAATGAAGATTAATGCCTTGTGTCTCATGGAATAACTTCTCTAGTTTATTACTAACATGGCCAGCTTGGTATAACCCTCACACAGCTGCCCAGTCAAAAACTGAAATGCAAATTCCTCGGAGCTGTTACTTAAGTGCTAAGGATACAGTTATGGATCACTGCCTTCTTTTGCTCATTCTTCATTGTCTTTTAAGTATATTTGGGTTAATTTACACCACAATGGATGAGCAGGGAAAAGAAAAACAAAAAGGAGAATTAAAGCAAAGTCATCTTTTTGTGATCTAACCATGCAAGAAAAAGTTGGAGTCACAGAGGTGAAAAAAGTAAAAACTACTTGACCTAAGATTATCTGTGGATTTCATTTACATGTATTTTTCTCCCCCACCTCAGGACTATTGGCCATGTAGGACTAGCTTATAGATAATGCTGCAGTCTAAGGTCAAGTCTCTGGTAGGAATTCACCATGTAGGAAAAACTAAGAGGGAAAGAAACTGCAGGAGACGAAGGATATTTTCCTGTTTCCTTATTTTCCTATCAAGTGCACTGAAATACTCTAGTTCAGTAATGCTCCTTAGCCCTGTCAGTGAGCCTCTCCTGGGCCTCCCTGAGCTGGCACACAGAGGTTCTAGCAAAATCAACCAATCTGAGAAGGCAGGCAGGTCTGGGATCAGAGTGGACCACCTCACCATGCATCACCCTTCCTTGCCTGAACTTACAATGGCTCCTGACTGTTAACAAATCTTGATCTAACTCCTTTTCCTTCCTGATCAAATTTTCCACTTTAAAGATCACCTATGACCTGGTCCTAACTCTCCTACTTGAATCAAACCTTAAAAATTCCTACACAGCTCTTCTGCTTTAATAAGGTTGTTCACTTTGCTGGTTCCCATCCTAACATACACCACACACACAGACCCACTCTCTCTCTCCATATTCCCAACTAAGCAGTTGCTTATGGTCTCCACACTTAACCCTATTCACACAAATTGGTGAAACTTCCTCCAAATATTGCATCTCACAAGGACCTTTCCTTTCTCGAAGCTTCTAATGTACTTAGAGCACAAGGTATACGTGGGTCAACAAAGTGCCACGGAAGGAATGGAATCTGAGTTGGACTTTAAAAGATGAGTAGGCAGAATAGTGCAAGGTCCACATATGTAGGATTGAGGAAGTAGATGAGATGAGTGAAAAAGGCCCCAGAGCCAATTCCCTAATTTAGATTCTTGGCTATTACAACCATAAACAGTTAACCAGGTCTATTTATTCCCTTGAGTGTTGCATACTAACACTAAATGCTCCTTGTTAATTTGGGGGATTTAAAAAACAAAGGCCAGAAGAATGTTCAACAAGGTCAAGGCTGGCCAAGTGCCCTCAACAGAGCCCTCTCTGCCCACTGCCAAGGATCCAGGAACCTCAGAAGCTCTGGGAAATACTCAAGGCGCCAGATCCTACCATCTAGTCCAAACCTTGTTCTATTCTGGAATTCCCCAGGATCATTTTCTGCAAAATCCTTCAATTGTCTGGTTTCCAATTTGCACTTTGCTGTTGGACCATATTTATCTGATTCCCTTGCCTCCTAGCTCTGCTTCTCTCCCAGACCAGTTCTGCCCCAACAGCCACACAAGGGAATCGGTCCAACAATAGAACTCCCACCCTTTTTACTAAAATGAAACATGTTATATTTTAAACAAAGTGCACTTATAAGTTTTGTTTAAATTATCATACTGGAAATATATTTGCCTACCACTAAGGAAAGAAAAACATTTACTGAATGCCTATTGTATAATATAATCAGATACAACATGAGGCTTTTCACACTTTATGTTTCCTTGCAACAAACAAATCTGTGAGAAGGTATTTTCCCCAACTAACAGATGAGAAAGTATATCACAGTGGTTAGGAGGACAGACTATGGAGCCAAGTTATTTACTTTAGAATCTTTGCTTTGCCACCTAATAGCTGTGTGATCCAGGGCAAGTTACAAAACCTCTCCATTTCTCACTTTCCTCTCCTATAAGATGAAAGTTGTTGGGAAGATTAAAACAGTTCATTCTTGCAGAGTGTTTAATAAGTTCTTAAGAGTTGTTTTATAAAATTATTGTCTATTATTATGAGAAAAGCAAGTTTTAAAGAGTTTCAATTGAACTTCTGATAGAGATAGAACAGCTGGTTTACATTTTAACAAGACACATCCCCTCCACAACACATATTAATAATAACCAAAACATACAAATAGAATCCTAAAACCAAGTGAGCTCAAAAATAAGATAATTATCTGAGTAAAACAGAATAGAAATGCAAAGCAGTGAGTGTGCTGATCGCAGAGATCTGAAGGGTTACAGCTCTAGAAGCAGCAGTGATGGCCAGGAAGTCAGTTCCTGTGGAGTAACTCACCATTCTCCCATGAAGTGGGGAATTTTAGCAGCTTCCTCTCCCACGAAGGGCTGAAAGGGGCTACTGCCAGAGTTGCTGGGGCTGCAGCAGTAGGAAAAGCCATGGGTCAGGGGAGACTCTGACCAGCCTGACTACTCACTTGGTGACTAGATTTGTGACATCCCCAGGATCACTGTAGATGGGAGACCCAAAATGCCACTATCCAATCTAGTTCCTCTAACAGAGAAGAATGAGCCCAGAGAGAAAAAATTACATAAATAAACCAAAAAGGCTCCCACAATCACAGCCAGCAAAGTGAAATTCAAAATACAGAAATAAGTTTTACATTAAGAAAAACAATCTAAAAAATCAACAATTAGAACAAATTCACTCCATATGAAGTCTAATTTTATGGAGCAGTCTGGCAAAGACCTTAAAATAACTGTTTAGAATACTCAAGAGATAAAGGAAGGGATAACTTCTATTTAAAACAGCAAGAAATTACGAAAGACAGACAGTACTGAAGTAAGAAAAAGCATATGTGAAAACAAAGATATTGGAAATACTGGAAATGAAAATGTAACTTCAAAATTTGAAAAAAATAACAGATATGATGAATTCTAGACAATTGGCAACTCACAAGACAGTTTTCTGGGAAATGTACCCAAAACAGTATACAGAAAGACAAAAATACAATATATATACATGGTGTGTGTAATATATATATACATACATACATATATACATACATACATATGATAGCTTGAGATAAGAATCCAATACAATCTAATAGGAGTTAGAAAATAGGAACAGAATGACTACTAGGATAAAAATACTCCAAGAAATATCTAAAAATTTCCCAGAAGTGAAGAAAGTTATGAGGCCTCAGATTCAAAGCATATGGCCAGTACTTATCCCAAGTAAATAAATTCATACCTACACATATCATAGTGAAACTGTGAGTAAGAGAAAACCTTAAAAGCCACAGGAAATGAAAGAAAAAAATAGAATATCTACAAAGGAGCACCAATTATACCAAAGACAAGTTTCTCATTGGTTATAATAAAAAACATAATGTCTCAAAGCACTGAGGGAAAACAACTGTCAACCAGAATTCTATACCCAGTTAAACTACATTCAAAAGTGGAGGCAAGATAAAGACAATCTGAGACATACAAAGAGTACGCCTGCCTCTCAGAGACCTGCACAAAAAGAAATTCTAAAGGACACAGTTCAGCTAACCTAAGCAAACCCACAGCACTCTCAACGTAGTGTCTACTAGACATCTCAAACTGATCTTTCTGCTTTTACTATCATAGCAACACAACAAAGTAACCTTTTCATTTATTTATTTATTTACTTATTTAATGAAAGGACTGGACAAGATGCTTTCTTTTTTTGTTTGTTTGTTTGTTTTTTGGGTGAGGAAGATTGGCCCTGGGCTAACATCTGTTACCAATCTTCCTCTTTTTTTCCCCCTCCCCAAAGCCCCAGTACATAGTTGTATACCCTAGTTGTAAGTCATTGTAGTTCTTCTGTGTGGGACACAGCATGGCTTGATGAGCAGTGTGTAGGTCCACACCCAGGATCTGAACCAGTGAACCCCAGGGCTGCCGGAGCCAAGCACAAAAACTTAACCACTCGGCCACAGGGCCGACCCCCTAAAGTAATCCTTTTAATAGGCCAGATCATGATACTCCTCTGTTCACAAACCCTCCAACGGCTCCCCATTCTAATCAGAGTAAAACTCAAAGTCCTAACTACAGCTTATACTATCTAGTCCTCATTACCTCTCACATCTTATCGTCTACAATTCTTTCCCTTACTCGCTCCACTCTAGACACAAATGGTTTACTTGCTGTTCCTTAAATATTCTAAGTTCATGCCTCTCAAGACTTTTGCACCTGACCTTCTCTCTGCCTGGAAAGCTCTTCCACCAGCTATCCAACTGTTGATTATAGTGTTCACTATACTAACCAATATGTTCAAATCTTTCACACTAAATTTTTAATTGAGGTCATAACAGTTTACAACATTGTGAAATTTCAGTCGTACATATTATGTGTCCATCACCATATAAGTGCATCCCTTCACCCTCTATGCCCACCCTCAACACCCTTCCCCCGGTAACCACTGAATTGTTCTCTTGGTCCTCACACTAATTTTTTAAGTCAAGTAAAAAAAAGAGAGAGAAGTTAAATAATTTGCCCAAGGTTATACAGTTAATAAGTGACAAAGGGAGAATTAAAACGTAGATTGACACCAAAGCCCTTGCTTAATAAAAAGGCATTATACCCTAAGTCCTCAGTTACACATTTGGCTTGATCTAGCTCATGACAGAGATACTATCAACTCTCTACTATTTGCCTCAGTGGATTTCATTCATTCATTTGGAAAAAAGATCTATTAAGTACCAACTAGTTGCTTGACATTATGCTCTGCCCTAGGAGGGGAGTAGTAGAATAAAAACTCCACATTACACATAATTCAGAAAGCATGTTCCTGTGGCTTTGGAATGTATTCACAGATTATATTGTTTTTAGGAAATTACCTTCGTAATCATGTCTTATTCAGGTTACCTTTCAGACTGATTTCAATCCTTGAATATCTACCATCAGGGTGGAGGTTAAAGTAGTTTTTAAACAACCTGGGTGATACGGATGGCGTGCTAGCTGGAGAATGAAAACATCTTACAGAAAAATGCACTCAGTGGATAACCTATTTACAACTGACTAGAGGTGAACTGTGTCTCATTCATTTTGGAGGTATTCCAACTCTCTTGGACAACTGAGGACATTTATTACTGTTAAACTGCTTTCTTACAATAACTGAATGACTCACCCCTGACCTAAAGAAATTATTTCACCTGCAGACACAAAGCAACTAATTTCACTTTTTAAATGTGAAATACATTTCAAGCCAACATATGAAGCAAAATTTCCAACAAATTATTAAGACTCAATAGCCAAGAAACTAGTTATGTGTAGCCTCAGATAAGTAAAGAGTAAGCCTCTGCCTTACCCTCATTTCCCAAATAATAATTTACTTAACAAGCTGTTATCACCAAGGGCTTTTAGCACCAGAAGGAGGAAAATCCTTCCCCTTTCCCATAAACAGTTTCATTTTGTCAGGCTAAAGAGCAATTCCCAATGAAAATTCATTCAAATAAGTTACTGGGTTGAGGAAAATAAAAACAAAGTATTTATTTACTGATCATCAATAAACTTTTACCTTACCACAATTCTTTATTTCTCTTTCCTTATTTTTCATTTGCTAATCATTAAATAATTGCAAAGAAAAAATGAGTTTGTTTTTGGGACAAAACCAGAAATTGTCCCTAACCTTGAAACAAAGTAAATGCTGTGTTTACTCAAGCACAACATCGTCAGTCACCACCAGCATCATCTGAATGAAAACAGCCATAAACAATTTCCAAAACCAAACTCTTAGCCTGGCTATTCAGAAGAACACACTTAGATTCCCCAAACACTGCATATCACATATCAGATGATACACAGGCAACCAAGGGGGAATAATTAGTACTGGTCTAATACACAATACAAAGACATAAGAGCCTTATTCCTTCATACAGATGAAAACAGAGGCAATCGAAAAACATGTACCTATCTACACTTAAAAAAAAAAAAGAGTGAGGCTTTAAGGGAAAATGAAAGAGAGATAACCTGATAATTTTAGAATCATCTCCAAACCACTACTATGTTTATGTTCTGAGGAATTCTTCTTTTCTCACTCACCCAAGTCTAGTTTTGCAAAGCAAAGCTGTAGCTGCCTATAACATAAAAAACAAGTCAGACTATTGACTTTTTACTGGCGGAGGGGGCTACATCCTTATAATTGGAGCAGCATACCCTTTAGGTTTAGAAGAGAAAAATTATCCACAATGTAAAAAGAAGTGTTTGCTTTACGAGCGACATGCTTTACATTTTCCATGCACTAGTCTAAAATCATCTACTGATAATACTGAACAAACTGATTTAGGCTTCCTGGTACAGGTAGGAAGAGAGAACAAACAGCTTGGAGAAATACAGTACAATTTCTGGTAACAGAAACTTTATTTCCATTCATTTTACACATTCATGTAATTTCCCATTTATCCCATCCAGCCCTTCACTCTTTTATGCAACTCTGTAACAAACACACATGTACTTTATTGATAATCTGAAAGCTACTTACTAGGGTTGATACATATTAATTTGTATACAATTCCTAAGATACCTTTTATTTTTATATCCATTTGGCTGGAGACTCTCAGAAAAGAAAAAAAAAAAAGATTTCCGGGGGGAGGACACAAAATCCAAATTCCTTATCCCAGCTCACAAAGCCCAACAATCTGGACAACCTCATTCAACTTCATCTCATACCATTCTGTTCTTTAAACACAGCAAAGGCTTTTTGCACGAGCCGTTCCCATTGCTTCGAAAGCTCTTCCCTCAGAAAGCTGCTGCTTCTTGTCATTCAGTCCTCGGCCTGCTATAGTGTAAGAGGAATGAGACTTTCCTTACCACCAAACTTTATCACATAAAAATACATATTGCTATCTGATAGTTTCTTATTATTTTCCAGATGTCCTTTAAAATATAAACCCCATGATATCAGGGACACTCTCTGTCCTATCCACTTCTCTATTCCCAGCACTTAGAACAGGGCCTAGCACCCAGTAAGGAGCTCAATAAATACCTGCTGGATAGATGAACGACCTATATAACTCACCAACTGTTAAGTGCACCATTCTAAAAACCAGGTTGACAAAGAAAGAGGAAAACTGGAAAAGAAAGTATAAATAAAAGTGCTTTCCAATGACAAGAGGTTTCACCATTAGAGCCAGCAGGTGATTCAACTCCTGAGCTTCCCCAAACATGTAGAAACACACTCATAATCTCCACATACCAAGGAAGATATTTTCTACTGAAACCCCCAAGCAGCCTATCAAATTAACTCTGTTAGCCTAAATGATACCTTAAGAGCTAATTTTTTTCCCAAAATTCAAGAACAAAACTCGGTACTGGGTTCAGGTTTGTGTAAGTGTTATCTAACAGGTTTGTATTGCTGTGAACATAGGGTAGAAATTATGTTTCAAATGAGCAGTGTTTCTGAGTTCTAACAAACACAACATTTAATCTGAGGTTATAACCTTTTCCCTTCTCTTTTAAGGCTCTTTAGGAGATCTCCAGGCCTGCAGCTTCAACTATTGCCTCTGTATGGCTGACTCTCAAATATACACCCCCAGCAAGGGTGACCAACTGTCCCTGTCTGCCTGGGACAGAGGGGTTTCCCTGAAGGCTGGGGTTCCAGTGCTAAAACACTGGGGCAGGCCCAAGTCACCCTATCTCCAACTCTGACCTCTCTCCGAATTTCTCGACCTTTATTTCCACTGTCTGCTATCCGTCTAGGCAGCCTCCCAACACCACCTCGAACTCCACACGTCTAAAGTGTCAGCCCACCTCCTGTCAGGCCCTTCCTTCTCCTCACCTTGCTTTGTCAATGGAATTAATTATTTTTCCCATTACCTGGGATGGACAGCTCAGTAGTGGAACTTTTTCTTGGTCCTCCATTTCTTCCTATTAAATTGTCTAATTTATTTCTCTAATCCCAAAGATTATTTTGCTAGCCTAGAAGTTCCTCTAAGAACAAGAACTATGTTTTACCAATATTTTATCCTCTATAATGCCTGCCTATCACAATTTCTTATATAAAGCAGGTGATCAATAAACTTTTGTTAAACTGCTAATCTCTGAAGCAGTATGAAGTTCCAAAAAAAATCTGGATTCCACTGCTGGCTCTGTTACCAACTAGTTATGTGGCTATGAACAAATCATTTGGTTTCTCAGGGCCTATAAAGGAAAATAAAATCATTATAAAAATGCTTTGAAATTCAATGAGATATTATTATTTGGCTTACTATTACAAAAAGAGAAAGCAACGACCCTAAATTATATAAGCACCCAAAGCTGCTCATGAGAATGTCTCCAAAATACCTCATCACAGCCCCACACAAACCTTAGTCCCTTTTTCAGGTCCTCATATGCCTCTCTTAGTTCTACAGAGATAACTGTTTCAAATTTAGATCCTAATAATTGTCTCTAGGTTTACAGCAACTCTGGCTACCATATTACACTCTCAGTGGTCAAACAAAGCATTTCCAACAGTCTCTGGCACACAGCAGATATTCAAGAAACCTTTTGTTGAATGAATAAATAAGGACCAACTAGGACTGGTGCCAGCTGCTGTGCATTAGCTGCGCCTTCAGTTGGGCAGATAATTAAAAAATCAGGTATTAAAAAGGGAGGACTAGAACTGTAGGGATTCACAATGGTGAATTCACTGTGCCTATAAAAACACAATAGCCTAATCCAGAGTTCTGACTATTCAATGAAACTTCGGTCTACTCCCCAGCAAGGAAAGATCACTTTATAAGGAAGTGATTTCAAAACTCCAGAGTTGCTGGCGTTTACGATAATAAAGGAACTGAGAGGTAAAAATGGAACCATGCGAGGCTCCCAAGAACAATGCAACAGAGTCTAGTTGTTTGTTTTGGTTCCTCATCACACAATCCTGGGGTCAGCAAGGAAAAGGGAAAGGTTCCTGAGCGAAGCAGTCCTCGCTCTTTGTGCCAACTCTGTGCAGTCACCAACCACAGCCCCGGGGAATTCCAATCCTGCTTTGTTAGCGGAGGCCTCCTCACTAAAAGAGCAGACATCCTCTTTGTCTGAAGGCTCTTTTGCTTTATTTATTTCACTCCCATGTCAAATTAATACAAAATACACAGTGTCTTGAGACTTGAGTACATCATAAAAATTGTAACTTTTTTACAAGTGATTCAAGGTCCTTCATAAGCAATGCTCACTAAATGTTATTAATCTACAAAATACTCCTAAAAGATCAGTTTACCAATTCTAAAGGAAGTTTACTAAAAATGTATCCAACTTCCCTCAATCTTTCATACCCCAAATCCCCAACTGTCCCGGTTAGAAACTAGAAAGCAGTACTGGACACTGAGTAGAATGCTCAGAGCTGAAAGAGGCCTTAGAGAGCTGAACCCTCTTATTTTATCAAAGAGGACACAGCAGCCCAGAAAGGCTAAATGGCTTTCCTATTGTCAACAAAGCTGGTAGTGGAACTCAGTATTAATTCATACCTCAACAGTCTTTCCTCTACACTCCAAGGGAGGTGGTGGTTGAGAGTAGGGGTGTGGGAGGAAGCAGACCACTCTGATTTTCCTGTTTATCACAGTCAAGAAGTAGTAGAAAGTAAAAAAAGAAAAAAACCCTGATAGGAGAGAGGCAGAGGGTTTTGTTGAGTATTCTTCCCCTGTGCTAAGTGTTATGCCCTGAGTCCCTGCTAAAAGTAACAGAAATGAACAGCCCAGGCCATAGCTGGTGTTTAGGCCTTTGTGCTTCTTGAACAGATCACTGGAGCAAATTATTGTTCCATAAACAGATTAGTCCAATTTCTATCCACAAAGCTATCTCACTCATAGCGGATAAGTATTCCAAGATAAGCATAAAACCCGCAGACCGAAATCAAATCACATATGCTGTATACCCAATTAATTGGTCATTAGACTATTTTGCACCAATAAATCAGGTTCCCTGACTACAAAGTGGTTTTCCAATGGCTTCATCCATCCACTGAAGTATGGTAACATAGAGCTATTTTTTGTTGAGTTCTGATTAGTTATATTACTATTGTTAATCGAGAAATGTTACCTTCATTTCTTCAATCTCTTCCACAGTATGGTTATTTTTCCTAACTTAGAGATTTTTCCAATCTCCAATTATTTCATAAGCTAAATTCTTCACTCCATTCATTCTTTAGTCAAGTATTATGTTTATTATTTCAAGGTTCATGTTTATTATTTAATCAATTAACCTAAACAGTGACAGATGTGCTGCAAGATTGTGTGCATGTGCATGCACATTTTAAAATGGGAACATAACCCTGAAGCATGGAGAAATTTTAAGCCTGAAAAATGATTTGCCCAAATGAGATCCAGTGAGAAAGCTACATATCAACAGAAGCCATCTTAACCTCCCTCACCACCATCAAACGCTTTGAGTTCACTGCAGCTAAAACATCAGCGGGCTGTTCTGAAGCCTCAGCTGCAGGCACAGGCAATAACAACAGTGACCAAATCTAAACTGAATTACCCATCAGAAGGCCATGGGGAGAAGAGCACGATTCGGTGGATTAAAAGAAATGGTTAGAAGGATGTACCAGATTTGTTGGTTCTCTTAATATTTAATATAACCATTCCCTGAGATCAGGAGAAAAAAATTAATATTAAAAACTCTGGGTCTTTACTAACAGCTGAGATAAAGGTTACTCAGGTAACAAGATTCTTCCGTTATTGTGTCTAAATGACTCAGTGTTATTATAAGAACTTTAAAAACGAGCATTCAAAGCTCCAGAAAGAAGGTAATATTGGACTTAACTATGAAGTGGGCTTAAAAAGAACAATTCAGGGGTCACAAACCAAAGACACAGAATTTAAACATTAAGACATCCTACTTTCCCCCCAAATCCTTCAAATCCACTACAGAAATGGGAAATTTAAAAGATTTTATCTATGCATAAAAAATTAATATGGCTTCTCAGAGTGGACCATTATTTAGTTATTCTTTAATTATTAATATTTCAAACAAAATTCACAGGACATGCAGGAAAAAGAAAGTGTCTTATTTAGACATACTTGCCAAAGGAGATGAGAATAAAGGTTTAAACAAAATTGCATATTCTTTCATTTAGAGTTGAATGACTCTTTCCCCAAATTTCAGACAACACATTCTATTTATTTCTCACTCAACTGCATCTTCTTTATAGGGACTTGGTCTTTCATTCTTCAGTAAGGTAGACAAAATAATTTTTTCATTATATTTCAATTGTTTCTAAGAAGTTTTCTGTTGAATTTTAATTGTAGTAGCTATAATTAACTGTTGAAAGTTTAAATACATATTTAAATTACTTCTATCCACCATAATTGTTGATGTCTATCAGTCAGCACTAGCACTTTATGGAAAAAAATACTAAATGCCAGCAGTTCATTTTTTCAGGCCAATAATGTGAAAATGATTGTAATTACTGCAAAAAATATTTGTAGGTTAAGCTATATCTCAAGAAGCAGAGCAATTCAAATATATGAAGAGTAAGACGATATCCAGTATTCACAAACCTCCCTACTAGATTGAGAATTGCAGTCAACAATTTAGTCCCCTTATAGTTAAGTTTTTCATTTACGGTTGGACAAGTGAAAGCTATATTCCCCTGCTGCACACCCTAGTTATGGACTTTGTTCATTTTCATTGCAAGCACAACTTAAAATACTAAGGTCATAGAGAGTAAACAAGGAAATACAAATTTCACCAGAAACTTGAATTTAGAGTTATGACTTTAGTGCACTTAATCACTCCAATCAAATGCTTAGGCAGGTAATTATGCATAGGAAGGTAAGTTTTTAAAAGAGAGTATGAATATTTTATCGAATTCTAAATAGGAAGCACTATATAAGAAAATCAGATTCTAAAAAATTAACTCAACATATTGTTTATGTGTATGTATGCAAGTGTTGCTTTCAAAAAATTCCCAGAAAAAAGAATAGTGTTTCCCACTCCTATTTATTCTTAGATGATTGTTTAATAGTGAAGTCAGTTTACATGTGAAGACATTTTGAATAATCCTATTAAAAACCAATTCAAACAATGTGGCTCATGTTTAACTCTTCAGTCATTTATCCATTAATCTCTTTAAGTGCTTCCTTCCTTAACACAGCTGTAGTTCAAGAGGTGGCCAGCAGTTGGCCCCCATTTCAGCGGATTTTCATGAAAGTCCAGATTTCTTTCTGCAAACTTTTAAATGCTGTATGCCTAAATAATTTTTTCATAACTTAAGAGCTTATAAAAAGCTTTCAAAAAGATCCCAAAGAAACAGCTTCTTTTAAAAATAAAAACCAAACAAAAGGAAGCCACACACACTGTAAAGATGTTCTCTGCAAAACATTCTGTTTGGCAAATCTGAAATGTCTCCAAAGGGATCAAGAACCACTTGGTTTGGAAGCAACAGTTGAGAACTCATAACAAGTTGGTTAAAAGCCAACAGTGACAGCCATGAGGAGCTCCTTAAAGCAGATTAGGAGTGGCTGAGACACCAGGCACTGGGCCTTGCCTAGTCTCCCCATTCCACTTATGTGGAATGCCTTTAACTGTACCATTCAAACACACAGCACAAAAGCCTCTGTCATTGGTCCTCTGTTCTTTTCTCCTTTTACGCTCTCCCCTAAAGATTGCAACCCTTCTAACTATGATGTTTATGGTGACAACTCATAAACCTACATCTCTGTTTCTGTTCCATCACCCAAACTAATCCCTTATCTCCAAGTTCCGACTTAACTATTTCCACCAGGATATGCCATCATCATCTCACACCCAACACATACAAAACAACAAACTCATTCATCTTTATCAAATGAATTCCCTCTTTCAGTTTCCTTGTCTTTGTTAACATCAATCTCATTTTTCTGGTCACCAAGAATTAAACCACAGGAATAATCTTGGACTCCCTGGTGACCTCCATTGCTCACATTCAGTTGGTTCACGTGGCAGAGTGCATTTTTCAAAGATGGCCACCACAATATCGCCCACCCCACGTGTATTTCTACGATACGATCTTGCCACTTTGCCACCCAACAGTGGAGTCTAATTCCTCTGCCCTCACATCTGGATGGGCCTTAAGACTCACTTATAGGGGCCGGCCCGGTGGCGCAGCAGTTAAGTTCACACGTTCCGCTTCTCGGTGGCCCGGGGTTCGCAGGTTCGGATCCCGGGTGCAGACATAACACTGCTTGGCAAAAAGCCATGCTGTGGTAGGCATCCCACATATAAAATAGAGGAAGATGGGCATGGATGTTAGCTCAGGGCCAGTCTTCCTCAGCAAAAAGAGGAAGATTGGCAGTAGTTAGCTCAAGGCTAATCTTCCTCAAAAAAAAAAAAAAAGACTCACTTATGACCAAAAGAATGTGACTAAAGCAATGCTATGAGACTTCTGAGGCTAGGTCAGAAAAGACCATGCAGCTTCTGCCTGGTTCTCTTGGAATACTCTCTCTGAGGGAAGCCAGGTACCATATAAGAATTTCAACTACACTAAGTCTACCATGCTGAGAGGCCACGTGCATTCCCAACTAGGCCCAGTCTTCTAGCTATCCCACCAAGGTCCCACAAGCATGAATAAGGCTGTCTTGGAGCCTCCTGACCAGTTCATCTGCCAGCTGAATGCCACCAATTGAACTCAGTAAACACCCTGGGCAGAAGAATCACCCAGTTGAGTCCTGCTCTAATTCTTGACACATAAAATCATGAAATATAATAAAATATGTCCACAGCTTTCCTTCTAAGCATTCAATACATCATGTGTGGGGTTGTTACTATGTGGGGCTGGATGTTAACTGAGATGTCACTTCTTCCTCTCCATTCCCAGAGCCACTGTCACAGAAGCAGCTCTCATCACCTCAGATCTAGATCGGTATAACTGACTCCAGGCTCTCCTCACTACAGTCTGTCATTACAATTAATCTAACCTAACATTTCCAACTGAAAAACTACTTTCACACACCAACACCACAACCAACTTCAATCTCATGATGTTTTACATTTGTAAAAAGTTTTATAATGCAAAACAATCTTCATAAACATCTGTTTTACTTGATCCATACAGCAAAGCCACAGAGATCTGCCAATAGGGCAGATATTCTTTTCCTTACTTTAGAGATGAAGAGCCCAGAGGCTAAGGAGATAAACTTTTGCACAATCTCACTGCCAATAAATGGAATAGATACAACTAGAATTAAGAGTTTGTGTCACAAATTATTGTTGTTTTTCTATTCTACGATGCCTCCCATGATCTACTTCAGATCAAAAATGTTCAGTGCCTCTCCCCATCCCTCCTACAGCAAACCTGCTTTCTAGGTATCCATATTTGGCCTCAATCTCTCCAGTTGTAAGATATTACCTACTAGCTCCACTATAATCAGGCTGGCTTATTTACTCACTTAGCAATACGACATGCTGAACATTTGCTCACAAAGCTTCCTCCTTCTCCTCCTATCTACTTAAACCTTCCTCATGCATTAGCACAAATTCCACCTCCTCCTCCAGGCCCTACTAGCCTATCCCTTTTGGTCTCTCTCTCTGCTATTCCTACGGAATTTGTACATTTCACCCAAATTTCCACAATTATATTGGATTGTTTATCTTGTCCAAGTGTGCCAGTCTTATTTTCCAGGCTAGTATTCAGCTAACACAGATCCGCACATACGGCGATGCCGGGTGCTAACAGCCAGTGTCTGTTCTGACCAGTCAGTGCCCATGACACACCATTTGTTAAATATTTTGAACTTCACCCCTGCCTATTTCCCCAATTAAACCATAAGCTCTTTGAAAATAGGAACCTCGTCTTATAAAGAAGTATTATATCCTCCAAGCCAAGGACAGTAGCAGGCACACAGCTAGTGCTCAATATATATTTGTTAATTGATTTGAAGGGAGTGAAGTGTGCTGTGTTGTGAGAAGAAAATATTCCTAAGTCATGTCTACACTGGAAAGAAAGAGTTGAAAAGATGATAAAATATTTTCAAGATCAGCAGTTTAACGTCAGGGACATTTTTTAATGTGTCATTTCAAGATATTCTGTGTAGCCCATAACTGCCAAACTGTTTTATAAATGTTTTTACCAGGAGTGTGAAGAAAATGTTTCAAAAATATTCAAGGAGTAGATGTCTTAACAGCCCAAAATAAAATGTTTGCTGAGGCTACACGGCTGGCAGAACTCTGCTTCATTTCAAAAAGTTTCCAGGCAATGGAAATGTTTTCCTGGAAAATACTACCTTTTATTTAGAGAACACTTGCCATGAACACTTAGTCATTAAGTAATTTAAGGTTTCCTCACAAGCTTCTTGGAGGAAATCTATTATACGAATGAACGAAATTATCAGCACCTATAATGTCGAAAAAAATACGTTTGGCTAAATATATGAAATCTACCAAAGTATTTTTCCAAGTAAGGGGGAAAAATCTCTTATACTGTTTGGTCTATTTACAGTTCTTTTAAAATTTTCTATATGATAAAATTACCCAAAAAAGCACAAAATCCTTAAGTGTTTGTCTGTAATATACACAAACCCCAAAACTGGAGGGCTTATTTTATTCCAAATGCCAAGTAATTTTCAAACAGACAAAACAGTCATTTCATTCAATGAAACGAAATGGTAACTTCAAAGCTATTTTTAGCAAAATCTTTGAGTTTGCTTCAAATCACCTTTCAACGAGAGAGCAACTTGGTTTGGACATTTCATTCAATCATCTACAGTAAATCATACAATGAAACCTAAGAAAACAACTTCTTCTAAGAGTTTTGAAGCCAACCAAGTCTTATTCTTTCAAACATCAAAAGACAACTAAATTCTACTTCGAGCACATGGTTTGTACATTGAGTCTTTTAAAAATGTACACAAAAGGATATTTGTGTTGTTTTACCTGTTTAGGATTTCAGTGAGTTTCACAAAGCCAGTGTAAGCCAGTTCAAATGCTCCTCTGTGCCTGGACTGTAAAAGGTGTTGTTTAAAGTAATCTCCAATTTCTTTTACCTTTAAAACAAAATCAGAAATGTTCGATTTATGCTTACATTTACAGATGTATTTATGTCAGTAATATCATTTAGAACTCAGGTCTAGCTGTCCATCCATTTAGCACTTACTATGTGACAGGTGGTATTTTAAGCACTTTTATAATATCACAATTAATCCTTACAATTATTCCATGAAATAAGTACTGTTATTATCTCCACTTTACAATGGGGAATATAAGGCCAAGTAACTCATTCAAGGTCACACAGCAAGTAGGTGGTAGAGCCAATACACAAACCTAGGCAGTCTGGCTCCACAGCTGACCATCTTTAACTGCTACACTCGAACTGCCTCCCTATGCCAGCTTTAGAAACCTCACTGTGTTCTCTTTGTTATCTCATATCATTCACCACCAACAGCAAATCACAGAAGGTGACAACCCTCACACACCTAGGTAAGATAATTACCTTTTTTTCCTCTTATAAAAATTTTTCTCTTGTGGTTAAAATATACATAACATAAAATTTACTAGTTTTACCATTTTTAAGTGTACAATGGCATTCAGTACATTCACACTGTTGTGCAACCATCACCACCACCCATCTACAAAACTTTTTCATTTTCCCAAACTGAAACTCCAAACTATTAAACAGTAACTCCCAAAAATTACCTTTTAGAGATATACAAATGTTAACAGCAATGCAAGATGTAGTGCAAAGGGCCTCCTAAAAATCGACAGGCTTCACTTTGAGTCAGAACCATGGGATTTTCCAAAATGCTACCCAACTGCTTTCCTACATGGTGTCTTCCTCCATGCAAGGTCAGACAAATAAAAAATATGACAATTTATTTTAAAGAAGACATGACTGACAGTTGCTGATGAAGGTTTGCACAGAATTAACTGTTAAATTGGTTGGGCTGATTGTATTTTTCCTCCATTAAGATTTAGTGTCTACTGGCTTTAGAAAATCCAGAATTTGTATAAAACTCAGGACCCTAGCTATAACTGGCTACCTCTTGACCCAGGTCTCTCCAGCAGATCATGATGGGGTATGGTGAAAAGGCAAGCTGACCCAAGATAGCTCAGAATCGCTTACCTAGAGACACCTTCCAGCTCAGCACAGTGACTAGATTAGTGTTCTGCACACATTAGAGATGATAAATCATACAAGGAGTAAACATGTGACCATGGGCAAGTGTCTGAGTTTCCTCATCTATAAACTGGGAATAATAACAGTATTTGCCTCATAGGTTGTGTATTAAAATGAGTTAATAAATCTAAAAGCTCAGAACAGGCATGTAACCTATAATACAGCTCAGTTCAGTATGAGCTCTGTCTGGGTTTCCAAGCAGAAGAAAAGTAAAGACATACTCTATACTCAAATATATCTGATTAGAGAGACAAGTGATACATTTAGGGAAATAAGAATCAGACATGAGACCAACGAAGAACTAGAAAAGCAATATATAATAGAATTTTTAAAATTCTAACACTTTAATATCCCGAAGAGTGACATGTCACGTTCTTCAGTTAACGTTTTCAGGTAAAGATCTGATGATACTCCTAATTTTTAATATTTTTTAAAGGTGACATACTACTACTTGTCAAAAACCAAAGTCAGGGTAAGCCTTATCATTTTATGTTCAATACAGTAATTTCAGAGAATATTTTGAACAGAATTATCAAGCCGTAAATCTGAACTTAACTCACAAGGTAGATGTAAAGCTCAGTAATCCTACAAAATGGGGACCAGAAGAAACACCAGTTAGCTAACTTATTATGACCATCATTTCTATTATTAGAGACATAAAAGAAGATTTCCAAGAAAGTATTTTAAGCCACAGAATATAAAAACAGGAAGTCACAGAGATGAGGTCTCTCTAAATTCCTTAATTTTTTTTTTCAGAATGCTACAGATATTAAAACATACTTCAGGAAAACATAAAGGTTACTGGTAAAGCGCTTCTGGACTTACAACAGTTCACAATCTAGTTCTTAACCAAAGATCAGATTTTCCTTGCTTCCTTTATCCTAAATCCTTTCAAAGTGGCATAACCCAAAAAGCACATAATAAAATGAAAGACTTGAGAAGTGTGACTAACGGATGGTCTTCTCGAGAGTGGACCTCCATCCTAGGTAACCCTGGCCTCAGAAAACAGAGTGAGGTTCTAAGACATAAGTGAGAGGTAGACAGTTTTTCCTCATTCCATTTTGCATTTCATTTCCCAACAAACCCAGCTGGGTAATACCCACGCTTATTATGAATTTTTCCTTTGAAGAGAGTATAAAATGTCTGTTCATCAGACAGTATTTCTTCAGCACCCACCAAATGCTGAGCAGTTCAGTGCTCGTGCTGACAGGGAAGGACAAAACAAGATGTCTCTCCTCAGGAGGCTATCGGCTCAGAGAAAACCACTAGTCTAGGTGGTACCCATTAGAAGCTTAACAGCTCCAAGAAATGAAAGATCCTTCTGCACTGAAATAAATGATTAGAAAAAGCTTCATGTCCAGACCTTAAACAGGATATACTTGGGTGAACCACATGGAAGAGGATAATTAACAGGAAAAAAGGCTGGAATACTAGAATGAATGAATAAACATTTATTAATACCTGCTACCTGCCACTTTACTGGGTCTTTTTATATGAATGAACACAGAATATACAGGAGAGGGTTAGCAGATCTGGCTGAACGGCCTCGAGGTTTCATGCCAGAAAACTGTGGAAGATAGGCTTGCAAAGATGGGATGTACCTCATTAGAAAGGGTGGGAGGAGTCAGCAGGGCAGTGTGGTCTATGAGAAGCTGGACAGGGAGAAGGGGCGGTGCTGATACCCTCCCACTGGATAGTCAGACGACAAGGAACATATTTGACCCAAACGACTTGGAAAATTAATGACAACAGTTGAATCAGAAAAAGAATTTTTAAATTTAATTTAAAAAGTGAAAAAGTCCCCTGAAAATCTAACTCATTTGTCTATTAGATACCACTAAGTTCCTATTTAAAGTTCACAAAAAGCTTCCTTTTAACAGGGATGATGTCTTTACAAAATATTTTCTTAATAAATAACATATATCTCAGGATTTTCTGAAGGGAATTAAGGTAAAAATGCAATTAAAAAAAGGCACTGATTTCTATTCTTAAAATTAAATTCTAGTCATTGTCTCTTTAAGTTTAGCATATGCTGGTTCTAACTTTTCATAAAACCTAGTTCTATAGACAAATTAATATGCTTTATGGATTTACAGGGTGTAAATTTCCATAGGGGAAGACAGCTACATGCCATGTCTCTAGGCATCTAGAATTCACCAACAGACTAATTAGGGGAGCTCATCTAGAGCATGAAACTGACAAAGGACAAATGTAGATACATTTTTTTATTTGTCCTTTAGAATAGAGAGAAATACAGTAGAAAAATCAAAGCTAATTCCATTCATTATAAATTAGATAAACCCAAGGTGGGACGTTTCTACAAAGAGTAGGTTAAGATCTGAGACTCTGGAGCCAAGAGGGCTGAGCTCAGGAACCCTACTCGGCCTCCTGACTAATATAAGCGAATTAAGCAACAGTTCCCTCATCTGTGAAATGGGCATAAAGCTAGAACCTACTTCACAGGATTATTCTGAGAAATAAATGAGATCATGCATATAAGCATGTAGCAGAGTACCCGGCACAGAGGAGCAATCAATATTGCTAAGTGTCCACTTTTGTTTTTATTTTGTATCATCAAGTAGTGAAACTTAATCCGTAAACCTTAATTTAAATTTTAACTTTAAGACACAGCGAGTTCTTATAACCTGAGGAATGTTAACAGGAGTTTCTAATTCCACTTTGGTTAAACGGAGCAGTTTATAAAAGTTTACACTACAGTAAGAAAATTAATGTTTTAAACTGTCCATTCTCCACTATAGTGATTTCTTACTAACACCCTGGATTTCTTCAAAGACCAAACATTGTTTTCCTACATAATAACAATAAAGATAAGTTTTCTGGTATTTATACTTCTTCTTACCAGAATGTTTATTCTTTGCTTTCTAGAAATTCTTAATCACCTGCCATTTTAACTACTGCTCTTTAGTCTGACTTTTTAAAATGAATTTCTGTCTTTATCCCCTATTATATTTCTAAGCTCTCTGAGGTCAGAAAACCACACATTATACTTCTTCACGTTCCCACAACACCCTTGTAGCAAGGCAGTCAATAAATAGGTGACAAAATGATGTGGTTACACACTCAACTTCATTTCACAGCTTAAAAAATTCAATAAGTACTTATTCATAATTTGTAAAAAATAAACTTTGGCAAAGGAAAATACAAAAGGCAATTTAAGATTTATGAATGTACTGAACGTACATCCCATTTATAGTCCATTACAGAAAATCTCAAACAGTAACAAAAGACACTGAGGGAACATATAAACCCAGTTAGCCATATACATCATGAAAATTATAACAGAATCTAAAGTAGGAGTCAAAAAATAGGTAATTTATAATAGTTGGTAATTATTTTTATTCATATGATTTCTGTGGTAATAATTACCAGGAAGGCGAAAGAAGATAAAGAAGTCTACCCAAAAGCTTCTTTTTAGGCACACTAAGGGAAATACATAAACATACGAATTGATAGTCCAGGTGGAGGAAGTGGTTGAAAAAAACCCACAGGCACTGAGTGCACCACGGAAAGAGGAGCGACATGGTGAATCAAGCAAAATTCTACAGCAGCAAAGCATCCAGCTTCAAACCTAGACACACACCAGTCAGGAAGCTGTGAGATAAGGTTGCACGCACTGCTCACTCTTTCAGGGTCTCGACTTACATCCCTCAAAGCCTGTTTTCTCTCTGCCTCCTCTACAAGGATATTATGAAAGAACCTTTCATTACGTGATTACAGCGCAGAGGAAAGTCAGACGTGCCTCTAAATGAACACATTTTCCTCTTGGTGAAGTCACGCAGGACACACTGGTTCACAAGAAATGATCCAGGGAAATGGATCACTTGCTAAAAAGTTCAGCAGCAAGTTGCCTTACTGTCCTGTTGCTTGCAAAAATTTGGTTGATTATGGGAAATAGGGAAAATTAAATTTAAAGAAAAATTAAATGAGCAGTTCAGAACAAAGGCAGCACTGTGCCGTGTCAGAACATAGGCTGGGAAGGAGAAGAATTGGGTTCCTGTCCCAGAGCTGCCACAAACCAGCTTTGTGATCTTGGGCAAACCAGGTAACATCCAAGGGCTTCAATTTCCCCTTGTACAAGAAAGCTGGATAATATCATCTCTGTGATCCTTCCAGCTCTAAGAGTTTGTGAATATAGCACTAAATATTCAGAATTAGAAACAAGCACCAGTTCTTCTCCTTATACAGCAATAAAAATTCCCAAATTGTAATCTTCCTACCTGCTGGCCTGTTATAAACTATACTCATGTAGGCAGATTTTAAGTGGTCACCCCTCTAACAAAGGGCTGTAAAATCAGGATGAGCCTAAAGGAACTGAGGTACGAAAAAAATCTTGCTTGTCTTCTATATTTGAGACCTCAAATTTCAAATTATAATAGAATCCTAATACTTTCTCAAGAGTGAAGGGTGAGTGGGTAGGAAGAGAAGCATCAGTCTGAACAGCTGTATTTTAGGTTGTATGGAACAGCTTCTTTCAGCCATTGAGAGAAAAGCAGATCACGGTTATTATTCCTCTTGGGAATAAGAAATTCAAGTTCCAAATTCTCGCCCACAACGGGCAGCATTCTGCCCACAAGTCACTTCACTGCCTCTGTCTCTGCAGGTCTGTTGTGGTCACCCTCACCTAAGGTGTTGACTCTTACATTCGTAGTTTTGCCAGCAGGTGCACAGACCTAGTGTTGCCAGGGCAAACACACCCTTGGAAGGAAGGGGTACCCTAGGCATGGCCCAGCCACCCCAACGTAAATTACATTCTTTTCTGTCAATTTATATTTTTAACTCAAAAGTTTTAAGTACATGGGAGTATTTTTTGTTTAAGGAAATTTCACGCAGCAAAATTTTATGTTTAACAGCAGGAATCCTCTAGTAATACGAATAACACTAATCTCTTGATGACTTTGGATTTTCACTGACTAAATGCTTCTAAACTGATGCATTTCTTTAGTTAAAGTCAGCATGATCAAGAACAAAGTTCTCCACAGAGGGCAGGGTTTCAAGGTCAGAAGACTGCTATCACATACACTCTTGACCGCTTATTCAGTCATTAATTTCTTCTCAAACATACATATGTGAGGTCACCATGTGAACATCGACATGGAAAAATGACTGGACCTCATTAGAATGGAAACTAATATTTTATAGAAAAACAGGATTCTATTTTTTATTCAAGCACACAGTCACTGGAGAGCTCTTTGGTTTCTAAGAGCCTTTCTTTGCTACTGCTGCTGTTTTACAAACATCTCTTTTATTTTATATTAATTCCCAATTTTAACATGGCTATCCCACGTAAATTAAATTCACAAGATTTGGGTGCTATGTAAATGGTGTCGAGGCAAAATGATTTTCATAGGAAGCTTTCAGGTCTTTCTCAGTTGCAGTAAAAGCAAAATATGTTTCCCTTACTTTTTTTTTTTAAATACTATCCAACAAACCCAAAAAACTAAATGTTTTAACTTGTCCTTGAAAAGTTAAGAAGTCAAGGGATTCTAGCACATGTTTACTTCTTAGTAAGACGGTGAACATCAGTGAAGTAATCATTAATCATAGCTGGATTCCTCAGCAAAGATGTTGGCATTGGCACTCTAGCCAGTCATCAGCATGACTGCAAGTAACTCTAGGACACTAACGCCTATTTGATTTGGAAGAGAATAAGGAACATAACGATGCCAGCAGTGTACTGTTTCCCTCTGCCGTTCTCCATCCCAAGGCATTGCAACATCACAAGCCCAGCTGTTATCCAGATGCAAGCACACAAGCCACAGAGAGTGTGAGAATAAAAATATTAGCATTATTTCCATGGAACAAGTCACATGGTTATTACAGAAATAATCAGCATTAGCATACTACAATATTTGTTTTGTTCTTAAATGTCGTAACACCCTAGGGGTAAAATTATCTTTATTTGAAAAAGGTTAAAAATGAAAGTACATGTTATATATCTTTGCTGGAAAATGGTGGGAAATGGATTTGTCGAAACCATATGGAAAGGAAGAGGGAATCAATTAAAACAGAAATCTAATAAATCTAAAATATTTCCAAATGAAATGCTTGTGGTAAGCTAATTTCTTGTAAACACTGCACTGAAGTCGTTTGAACAGTCCCAGATGGTGAACTAACTTTGTGGTCTTAAAATAAAAATCTGCCCAAAAAACTCAAGTGACTACAACTTTATTATCAATGTAATGGGAAAAGTGAGATTGATAATCAACCAATACATTACTTTTATTTCTTGGCAAAATTTAAGAGGTTAGAGTATTACTAAATAGATAATTTCATTTAAATTTAAAATTTAAGTTTGTATGTGTTAAATGGAGAAATAAAAATTAAAATGATAATATTAAAGTTAAAAGTGAAGTAAAATCTACTGTTATTTATATAACTTAGAAAAATAAAAATATTTCCTAAAATGCCATAGTTCTGAAATGTATTGCAAGCTCTGATTCCTAAACTATTGCGAACTTTCTTCGGTTAACATTTGTAGGATTTTATTCAAGAAAAATTCAAAACTCCTTTTTTTTAAAGTTGGGTTATAAATAAAAGTTTGTGATTTATGCTTTGACCAGAAATTATACCAGTTTGTGATTTATGCTTTAACCAGAAATTATACCCTACCTGCTCCACTGTCAACAATCCGTCAGGAGATGCTGGCACAGACTGCAGAGGCAGAAGCTGGCACAGTGTGCCTAAAAGTAAAGCCACTTCCTTCATACTTCTCCAACAACATACCAGCACCATCTGAGCAGTTACATCACATGTTTTTCCTTCTTTACCTTAAAAAAAAAACAAAACTATTGCAACACGAGACATTTATTACTCATATCCCAGGTTTCTTAGAACAAGCTTATTCATACTTTCCCCAAGAATAATCCGCTTGAACAAACCAATTTGTCATGTTATATTTATTCAGGAAAAAAGAACATTTGTTGAGCATGTGCTATGAGTAGGAATCATGCTAAGTATTTTTTTAATATACTATTTTCAAAATAAATTTAAAAATAAAACAAAATATTGTTTCAAAATTAAGCTTCAAAACTTAAGTCTAACCTTTGGAAATTAATGAAACAAACTCTCTCTGCCTCTCAGTCATCCATAAAATATGACTATAATAAATATAGTTCATTATTTATTTTGGTGAGGATGGCTGTTACATCAATAAAGGAGTAGAGTAAGACTTTGAAAATCAAAGGGAAATACAAATTCTCTTTCAAAATATATTTAAATTCCATGGCCAATAAGCTATAATTATCCTTACTCTCTTTTTCTAGTTTTAGGAATATTTTAGTACTCACATTTAAAAAAAGAATCCAAGACAAACTATTAAATTTAAATGGCAAGTTAACAAACAATATTTATAACATAACCCCATTTGAGTGTTTTAAAAGCCCACTAAACTAGAAGGATAAATGTACATCCATATAAGTATACAGACTAGGTCTAAAAGGACATACACTCAAAAGAGAAGAAGTGAGATGGGGGAGGAAATGCAGGGGGATTTTAATTTGTTTTTAATTAATATTTACCTCTGTATTGTTTGAAACTATTACACAATAATGCATATATTTATATGTTATTTTGTGTAACTAAAAAAACACAAAGAAATTTTTAAAAGACAATATCCCCATCTAGTGGAGAATGTAGAATGTGTAATAAACCGTTAATATATTACAACTTCTGATGACTTTTCATAGCATTATAGAAAATTATAAAATAACTAATGAGAAAATAAGCAGTAAGAACTCAAATTCTGGAGGCTTGGTACAACAGAGCTGCTCATACTTTACTGAGTAATACAACTGTTTCCTTTAAAAGGCTGCTTGACTATAAGGACTGTCACAGCAGACCACAACGAACCACACTGCTGAGAAAAGCCACTGCTGCGCAAACCCCAGTTCACTGTGCATCACTTTCAGCACCGGGCTGTCAAGACAGGTTTGAGCTCGCAAAAGCTTTTGCTGTAGCACCTTATATACTGCGCTGGGGCACACTGTTTTCTGCTCAAAGTCTTGTAAACTCATTCCCCAAAACCATTCATAAACTCAAAAAACACTTTATTTTCTAGAAATGTTCTGCCCAGGTCTGCAGCCTCTGATTTACCAAATAAAAAGAACATTTTATTTGTCACTTAAACACTGATTACAATATTACAATACTGATTTTATATATGCTACCTTTGATTTCTGCAGCAGTATCAATATTCGGCATGCTGGCATTCAAGTCCTCCAAGTCAAAGCTATCATGTTCTTTCAATATTTTGGCTTGATTGAAGTAATCATTACTATCTCGTGGCTGAATCTCACTCAGAATCGTCTGTAAGCGGCTGGCTGACTCTGAGGGAGAGAGATGAGAATACATAAAGCCCCAGTGCCACATCACGTGCAGATTTCCCTTGGGGGTATTTGTTCTCCAAAATTTTGTAACTTTCAATACTTGATATAAGCTCTATTTAGAAGGGACTCACAGGGTGGATAATGTGAAAATTATTTATTTAAGGTCTTCATGACATTTGAATATACTTTTAAAATATGGCGAATATTTTAAATGGATTGAAGACAGGACAAAAAAACGCAATAGAAACTGTCCCGAAGACAAAGGCTGCCATCTCATCCACACTGCTTTCCTACCGTTGTCCAGGAATCTCAAATACGGTGCTCAATCACGCGAAGAAGAGCAATAAACTTCAATAAATTTTGTCTTATGAGGTTGTTTCCCTACCTACAACATAAGTTATCAAGGTTGAAGGTAAAGAGTTAAAAAGACATGAAAGAAACCCCAAAAACAAAAACAATCTTTTATAAAGCCCAGGAAAATCATAAAGACTCCATATTTGACTTTAAAATGCATTATGTAATATACTGCTTTCTAAGTATGATTTACAGTCCTAGTGTTATATTAAACTTGATTTTTATTCCCTAAGCACTCACTGGATTAGGAAATGTAAGCTCATGAATGCAACATTTTGTCTGTCTGTTCACTGCTGAGTCGCCAGTGCTTAGAACAGAAACAGAAACTGGCTCATGACAGAGGTGCAGTAACATGGGGTGAAGGAATGAATGGATGACTAGGTAATACAAAGATAGCCAGGCTCAGATTTTTAAAGAAAAATAATAAGTAATCATCTGAAACCAATTAACAAATCAAAGAACAGGTATTTACTATTTACCTGTTATAAACACTTATCTTTTAGGTATTTAGGAAATACAAAGACCCAAATTGCCATCATGATGATTTAACCAACATCTTATATTCACATGTGGCTTCCATGAAATTTTGCCAAAAAACAAATTTTTGACAGGCACGACAAAGCAACACAGGCCCAAAAAGAAATCATGGAAAGACTAAGAAAAAAGAGGGATGATCAGAATTTTAAAGAATTTTAAAAACCCTACCCATTCATTTTTATAGCTTTCAGTAGAGATTTTTTTCAAGGAATTCACAATGCATGGCAGATAATATGAGAAAGAAACAGGAAAAATGGAGACAACCAAAGGAAAAAAGAAAAGGCAAAATTAAGGAAAAGTGTGTGGGCCACAGACAGTTTTTGAGACTGACAGATATTTTAGAACTTCAATAACATACAGAATTCTAGGATATTCTGCAGGCCCTACCCACAACAGGTGAGAAATATGCAAGATTTCTCATCTCAAATATACTGGTACTTGCCTGATCCAAACAGTAACAGTAAGATTGGATGTTCCTTATTCCCATCCAGTGTTTAAGCAGGAAAACTAAAGCATCAAATTTTGGTATTTAGACCATCAGTCAAAATAAACAAACAAATGTGTCTTACTATCATGAACCATCACCAATCTTCCAACTCATTTTTAGTAAAGAACAAAATTTAACATTTTCTATGCAAAACATACCACTCCAGGTTACTTTAATTACCAGCCCAAGGTATTGCATTGTATGATCCAGCGTGTGTTTATGATACACTCAATGTGTTTTTAATACAAGCCTCTCATTTGCACTACAAAATGCATTGACAAGCTTTATTTCAACACCAAATGTAAATTTCCTTTATGATTTTCTAGGCTTTCTAAGGAACACTCATGTTAGTACATACCTTTAACAGCCAATCCCTTCTGGCCTATTGCAGCACAGGTATAACGCCACCAAGGGCATCCCAGGTACTGAGTTTGGTTCCTATCCTTCCAGGAATTGTTCATTCATTGACGTGCTCATTATAACAAATATTTATTGTGTACCTACTTCTACAAAGCACTGTGCTAAGAACAAAGGAGGAAAATATGTAGACAAGATCCCTGTTAAATTGCAACAGTTCCATGAAAGAGAATTCGTTGGGAATGGGAGAGTGGTAAGAGACAAGACTGGTGAGGCAGCAAGAGCCAAACTATTATATAGGACCTGGTCTGAGGGGACTACAGTATTTTACATAGGAGGGGATGGGAGTAGGACAGGGCACAAGGGTCAAGTAAAGATTATGTGTAACATGATGAATTACATGATTAGAAAAGATTACTTTGGATGTAGCAAGAAGGAAATGGAAAGAGATAAGGGCAGACGTAGGGAAACTAGTTGGGAGGCTCCTGGAGTAGTACAAACAAGAGAAGATAAAAGTCTGGAGTAAGGGAAGAAGATGCAGATAAAAAGAAAAGACCTTTGAAAGACATTTAAGGGCTAACAGCGAAAGAATGTGGAGACAGGCTAGATATAAGGAGCAAAGGAAAGGTCAGCAGCCCTAGGCTCCTGATTTGTGGGAATAGATCTTTGGTGGGGCCATTTGCAAAGACACAGGAGTTGGGATGGAAAAGGTAGATACAACTTCATGAGTTCAATTTGGGACATGCTATTTTTTTTTTTTAATTAAACAGTCTTTGTATTTCAAATGGTCTTCGCCCATTCCAGATTCCTAACAAGTTGCCTTCTTTGACTGAACCCCATGTACTGCCCACCTCTTTAATTTATATTTCCTGCTCTTCCAGTGCCAGCAATTACCTGGTAGTTGCGTTCTGAAATGACAATATTATAAAACCCAATTTACCCCAGGGAGGAAGTACCTTGCTCATCACCCAGTTATTTATTTATTTAGGTTATTTTGTAATAGTTAAAAATATTACTTAAAAGCCATAAATATCACTAATAATAATAATAATTTCTTTTCTTCCCTTTTTAACTTTTATATCTCTCCGAAGAAATGATAGGGGGTAAAAAAAGAGAGAAAAATATACTAATTCGAGCTGTTTTCGTCTGCCGACCTGAATCCGTGTCCATTGGAATAAGGCCTTCTGGGGAAGAGCTCTGAATGACTGGAGACACAACGGTGGAAAGCCTGTACGACATCAGAAGGAGTTTCTCCACCACAGCTCTCCACTCACTCACCAACTGCAGGCTGCTGCAAGGACATCAAGGAAATTTATGCTAAGAGCAAAAATCAAAAATTTTAAATGCAAATTAATAGATAAAAAGGAGTTGAAAGAATTTAGGTTTCAAAATTGTGCAAACTGTGAAATGTTTGAGACATAAAAATATGTATATATGTACATTTTCTAACCTACTTTTTAAATATCTTTAAGGCAATAAACTACATTCCTTTCCCAGGAACGTACACATCCTTTCCCAGGACACGTTCCAGTAAGAATTTAAAGCTCAGAAACGAGTATGCAGGAGAGAGCTGGAGATACTCTTACTTTAGAGATAACTTCTGCAAAGCTGCTGTTATACAGTGCACTCGCCCATACATTGGAAACGATGCCGCCGCCTGGAGCAGAGAATTTTCAGCCTGAGATACTTCTTCCTCTAGATTTTCCAGCAAGCACTTGATAACTAGAAAAAGCAAACAAAAAACCAAAGTAATGACAGTTTAAAAACATTTACAAATTTGTGAACAGCAAAACAGTTCCCACGAAAACACCCAACTCAAATGAACTTTACACTAAAGATTTTGAATAAAAAAAAAGAGATCTTGCAAGGTTATCCAGCCTGTTATCCATTTCCAGTTAAGATGGAACTGAGTACCTTTCCCTGACTTCCTGGATCCATTTACAGCAGTCACTCTGATAGTCATTCTTCCTAGACACCCTCTAGGTGGGGTAACAGACTCCAGGCCTGTGTGCTATGTGCTACCTGGACAGCAGATGTGTTTTTATTTTTTTTAATAATGGCTTTACTAAGACATAATTTACATACCATATAACATATATTTTACATGTACAAATCAATGGTTTTAGTATATTCAAAGATATGTGCAATCATAACCACGAATTTTAGAACACATTCACCGTCACCCCTCAAAAAACCCGCACCCATTATCAGTCACTCCCCTTCCTGCACCTCTCACCTTCCCCAGGCCTAGGAAACCACTTAATCTATTTTCTTTCTCTACACATTTGCCTATTCTGGACATATCATCTAAATGGAATTGTACAATATGTGGCTTCTTTCACTTAGCACGACCTTTTCAAAGTTCATCCATGTTATAGTATGTATCAATATTTCATTCCTTTTTACGGCTGAATAATAGTCCATTGCAAGGATGTGTCATATTTTGTTTACCTATCAGTTGATAAGCATGTGAGTTCTTTCCACGTTTTGGCTACTATGAACAATGCTGCTGTGAACATTCACGCACAAGTTCTTATTTGGATAAGTTTTCATTTCTCTTAAGTATCCGCCCATGATGGACTGAATGTTTGTACCTCCCTCAAATTCACGTTGAAGCCCTAACCCAAAACGTGATGGTATTTGGAGGCACCCTTAGGAAGTAATTAGATTTAGATGAAGTGATGAGGGTGAGACCCCCGTGATGGAATTAGTGTCCTTACAAGAAGAGAGACCAGAGCTTGCTTTCTTTTCTGTGTGAGCACAGAGAAAGAAGGCTGCTGCCTGCAAGGCAGGAAGAGGATCCTCACCAGGAACCAAAGCTTGAACTTCCCAGCCTCTAGAACTGTGAGAAATAAATGTCTGTTGTTTAAGCCATCCAGACTATGGTACCTTGTTAGAGCAGCCTGAGCTGACTAAGACAATGCCTAAGGGTGGAACAGTGGAGTCATATGGTAACTCTATGTTTAACCTTTCGAGCAAATCCCAGATTGTTTTCCAAATGGCGGCATCATTTGACATTCCCACCAGCAGTGTATGAGGGATCCCCTTTCTCCACATCCTCATCAACATTTGTTACTATCTGATCAGGGCCATCCTACTGGGTGTGAAGTGCTTGCTAATGGCTAATGATACTGATCATCTTTTCATGTACTTGTTCATATTAATCTTTTTTGAGAAATATCCATTCAGATTCATTGTCCATTTTTCAATTTGCTCACAACCCTTTATTAGTGAGTTGTAAAAGTTCTTTACATATTCTAGCTACAAGTCCCTTGTCAGATAAAGGATTTGCAAATATTTTTCCCATTCTGCAGGTTGTATTTTCACTTTCTGGATGGTGTCCTTGACACACAAAAGTTTCAAATTTTGATGAAGTCCAATTTATCTCTTTATTCTTTGTTACTTGTCCTTTGGGTGTCACATCTAAGAAACCATTACCTAACCCAAGATCACAAAGATTTGCACCCCTATTTTCTTCTACAAGTTTTATCATTTTAGCTCTTGCATGCAGGCCTTTGAACTATTTTAGCTAACTTTTGTATATGGTATGAGGTAGCAGGTCCAAGTTCATTCTTTTGCATGTGAATATCCTGTTATTCCAGCACAGTAGCTATTTCCCCTCACCACTAAGATGGAGAGGGTTATATTTTAAATTTTAGAATTTACTGGTATAACCAGTAAATTATTAGTATTTAGAATATATAAAGAATTCCTAAAAAGCAATAGGAAAAGGCAACCCCAGAGAAAATTGAACAAAGGACACAAACAGGCACTTCACGAAAAGGGGAAAGTGAAGAGCTTCTACACATGTAAAAGGGTGCTCAATTACACTAACAATCAGAAAAATGCCAGATGAAACCACAGTGAGATGCCATTTTATATTCAGGAAAATTTTAAAGTCTGATAATACCCAGTTATGGTGATTCTCATAATTTATTGGTGAGAATGTAATCTGATAACCTATTTGGCATCATCTAGTAAAGCTGAAGATGCACATACTTTATGACTAGGTGATTCTACTTTTTTGTTTACCATAAACTCTCAGACATGTCTATTAGAAGATTTTTATAAGAATGTTCACATTGGCATTATTTATTTAGAAAAAAAGAGGTCCATCAATAGGAGAATGCATTAATAAACTGTAGTAAATTTGTATAATACATATAGTACTATTTATATAAAATTCAAAATCATGTAAAAGTAAATAATATATTGTTTAATGATATACACACAAGTGGTTAAAATCATGGTAAAAACAAGATGAAAGATTAATATAAAACACACGACAGTAAGCATATGGCAGGTGGGGAGAGCTGGGATAAAGGAGAGGCTTCAAAGGTATGGGTGCTATCGTACTTCTTAAGGTGGGTGTTCTCACCTAGCTTGGGAACTAAACTTGTGAAATTTCTATATTAGTACTATTTGAATCCTATCTATACTTAAATATTCTTTGTATGTTTGAAGTATTTCATAAAGTTTTAAAATGTCTTTGAATTTGAAAGCCTTTACAGGAAGCAGGAACTCCCAGTTCACCCCAATTGCAGACCTCTTCCTATCATCCTGTCAGGTCCTGTTGAACCGGGCCCTGAAGTGATTAGAGTGGGCAAGTGTCATCCCCCCTGGTGCTGTCATCTCTCTATTCCCAGATCTATGGCGACATTCCCACCAGAACTACTCATGGCCTCCTAACTTTCCTCCATTACTAGTTTTTTTCGTGGCTTTTTCTACCATCTTGCAGAGAATAATTTTCTATATCTCTTTCTACATCTGACCTCTTTTTTTAAAATAAAAATCCTTATCTGTCCTTAATTACAGTGCAGTTCCAAAATGAAGATTTACTGGCATAAAATCTCCAACAAATGTTTGTTGAAAATCACTAGATCTAAACCAACTCAGACCCTAGGTTTTGGAACTGGCTGTATGGGAAGAGTAAAAGGCAGGAGTATGACAGCCAGTTAAAACATAAACCCCAACAAAGAAACTACGCTCTGTATAGAAAAAACAAAGATGATCTGGCTATAGTCACAGTAAAATTTCTGCGGGAAAAAGAAGTACATTGTTAGTAAAGAAAGAGGTCTTATTTGAGCAAGGGCTTTATTAATGTACAGTTGTATATCTACTTATTTAACATGAATCTTCCCTTTAGAAACAAGTGTTATAGCTGAGTAAATCATTTCTTTGCTTAAAAGAGAAACTCAGGGTATTCCTATATGCCGGTAAACTACTATGCTGGTAATCTCTTAAATAAAAAACCACAAAGTAAATGTTTAACCAGTTGATATTCTAATCAAATGAACAGTGAGAGAGTAAGATATTGGTTTTGATAAATAAGAGCAAAAAGTCATTACAAACCCATTAATGTGTTCCTTTCCACCCAAGCAGCAGACTTATCTCCATCTTCACATGCAACTTGCTGAGTTTTTACGTACGCGGAAAGAGATGACGGGAGAGCATTCTGCCAGATTAACAAATTCAGCATGTAGGAAGCTGTTACACAGTCATATGGTTTGGTGCTTGTGCTGAGCTCCAGTGCTGCCTGGAATAAGCCTTGGAGTTTCTCTGAATCCTGGAATAAAGCACAGACCCAGTAACTGTCACTGAAACATTAATTTGAAGGAACAGCATATATTTAAAAAGAGAGCCTGCCATACAACTGTAACTCAATATGAACATTAATTCATTTCCCTTTCTCCCTGAATATAGGTTAGAGCTTTTATTATAGTAATTAATGATTATTACTAATCAGTTCTAGTGATGAGAGTCTTGAAAATAATTTCAGTTGGAAAATTCAACATTGATAAAGCTTCTTTTTAAAAGTACATCTTTCTTCAGCAAAAACTATACTTTTTCCTGTAGAAATTCTGCTACGACCATAGCCGGATCATCTTCATTATTTCCACAGAGACCAGAGTTCTTTTGTATGTCAAGGTTTGCTTTGCCTGGGCATCATACTCCTGCCCTTCCTTCCCCCTTTCCACAGAGCTAGTTCAACAGAGAAAAATACAAATCCATACATGGAAAATAAAGTGATCAGATCAGCCTCGGAAATTCCGAATCAGAGCTCCCACACCTATATCTCACACAAACATCCACTCACATAGCCTGTCCCAAAGAAGCGAGAACGAGGGACAGTTCACCGTTATACGCACGGACAGCAGTGGGCTGAGGGTAGGAGACACAGGTCTTAGTCTCAACTCTACAGTTAACAAGTTGCTCATTCACCACAATGGAACTCAGGGTTTTGTTGCTCAATAATATTGATTCTACTAGGATTATTCCATAACTGTCTAATGTAAGGGAAATCATTATAAATTTAATTTTGAATTTGATTATAGGTACACCAATGTTTAATGTCTTACAATTTCAAATAATAGATATCAAACATACTGATTCAAATAGCAGTTTATTTCAATTTAAATTCTTTGCTGTTTGATATGTTTAATTTTCTATGACCTAAAAAACTTAAAGATAGTAAAGATCAAATCTAAATAAATATTAGAAAGAACCAATTAAGCAACTAAGTCATTTTTTGTAACTGACCGTTAAGTCCCTGAATTGCTTACCTAAGGAACTAGTAAGAAACATAATCAATAGCCTTTGGAGTCTAAAATATCTTTGTTCTATCATCTGAGGTCAATCAAAACATAATATAAAGACCTTGGATATGCAGCTCCATGAGAAAGAAGGGTAAGAGAGTAGGTGAGTAGTAAAATCATATATTAGAAAGATATGCCATCAAAAATATGTGTATAGAACAGATTAGCGGCTACCAGGGGAAAGGTGGGCTGGGGGGTGGGCACAAAGGGTAAAGTGGTGCACCTACAACACGAATGACAAACATTAATGTACAACTGAAATTTCACAAGATTGTAACCTATCATTAACTCAATTAAAAAAATAAATAACTACCATTGAACGTAAAAAAAATATATATATGTGTATAGAGTCTTTAGGTTATCAATCAAAAAATGCTTTACAGTTAACCATAATAAAAAAATTAATTATATATTATATAAAGTATGCCCAAAGAAAGACTTTGGAAATATGTAATTAATATTTTAAAATCTTGAATGCCTATTCCTATGATCATTTACTAATATGCAAGCCAGATCAGATAGTATAACCACCAAAATCCTATAGCAAGCCATATGTGCTACTAAGTCTGCTGAATTCTACAATTAATGGCTATAAACCAAAGCACACGTTTACCAAATTAGAGATACAGAGGCCCTCTAGGGCCCGTCACAGGTTAAGTAAGGAGCAGGTCTTTCATATAGGTGCTATCATAGACCTTACCCACCCCAGATACTCTCAAAATATTTGCCAGGAATGAGGCATAGTTATACATATGATACAAGGCTACAGTGCGATGAATGGTAAGAGGCAAGTGGGAGGGGTGTGTGGGAGAGAAGAAAGGAAATAGAGGAAGAGAAAGCATCTGCTTTAAAAACTACATGGTACAAAAATTAGAAGCCTAAGCACCAAAGAAGCTTCTGCTCACCAGGGAACCTGCAAGACCACAGGGATAGGTGGGCACTGGAGAGCAACTTACAATACAGACCCAAGTTAGAAAAGATACTCTGAAATATTGCAATGCCATCTGGAAGCCACAGAAACAGACACCTGTGCTCTCTGACATGTGGTCCTACAGAATGCCACTGCATCTACAAGCTGTCACGCCCTAAAAAGAGCCTAATAGCCAGAGACTAGACCATGGCTCCGCTGCAGGCCCATAGGTGCCCTTGACCTCTGTACAGCTCTAAGAGAAAGCCAGAGCAAAGCTCTTCAGCCGGTGATCTCACAGCCTCAGAATAAGCCTCAAGGATACAGCTGAGCGCCTGGGTTAGGGGGTCCCCTGCAGACCCATCTCCATGTTGTACCCTCACCCCTGAGCCCGTCTTTGGTTCCCATCCTAAGGAAGGAAGTGCAAGTTGTCAGGAAGAGAGTGGGGGCTGGGGATGGGGAAGAAAGCCTAGAGACAAGTGTTATTAACCTCAAGGACTCTGAGTTTCAGTCTCAGTTTAGCTATTGCTTGTTGGAAAATCAGAAATGTGTTCTCTACCTCACTTACACTCAGCTTCCCAGTCTACTATCAGGGAGATTATCTCAAAAACTCAAGTTACTGTAAGTGATACTGTAAATGATGTGTTTTGATCGAACATTAACACGTCCAAGGGAACTGAGGAGACCACAGTTAACTAAAATCTACCAATAATCTTGTAAACGATAAAACCTACTGCCTCCTACACCTCCCTTTTCATCAAAACAATAAAAAAAGCAAAGCTCACCGATCTCAGCTTTGTTTTCTCTTATAATATTTCCTCCTTCCCCCCCATCCATCCTGACCTCCTCCATCCACCAGCCTGCAGCAGGAGAGGTATTGACGACAACTGCAACAGTCAGAAGATGTAAGAAGGCAGATGCAAAGAGCATGGACAACCCACAGACTGCTTTGCCTGCCGCTAAAATAGAAAGTTTTCATGCACGCATCACATTTACATTTACATAGGAAAAGTCCAAATACCTGAAATTGTACAACTGTTTTTGGTAACTTCATTAGAAGATCAAATGCTAATATTTTCACTTCTTCAAAGGTGCTGGTAAAACATTCCACTAGTGTTTGGAAACGACCAAAATCAATGTCATGACTCAGCTGATACACTGTTTGGACTCCACCTAAAAGACAAAAGGTTTAAAAGTAAGAAAAGAAATCAACATTTTGAAGTTATTTGGCCAAATTTATAGAAAATTAGTATAAAAATTCACATTTCATACTTTTATTGTGCTACCCACAATAGCATAAAAGAATAATTTTTCCATTAATTTATTTTTCCTAAGAATGATAAAATAGTATCACAATTATCCAAATAGGAAATAAACATTTTTTTTAAATTTGTTTAAAACCACTCCATTCTTTTTCAGTCATATATTATATAAACGATACCTAAGTTATTTTTTTGAATAAATTTAGCAATACAACTTTTTAAAAATCTTCATAAAACTTCTTGACCTAGAATCCAAAGTCCTACCACGTCTTAGGTGAACTGACACAGAATAATCAATATGATGACACATCCTAATGGAATTACTGGGCATCAAAGATAAGGAGTCTTTTAGCCATTCAGGCAAAAAGCTCAATTCATCTACATAGCGGAAAAAATTAGGCTGGCTTCACTCTTCACCATAACAACATACGATGCTACTAGATAGAGCAAAGGTTAGAAAATCCTCAGGGAAAGGAGACTTGATGAAAAATTGTATGTCAAAATCTTATTCCAGTATCAAGTAGTAATATACACATTTTTGATTATGCAAGAAATTAAGAACTACATTTCTCCAAAAACTCTTTTCAAAGAAAGACGAATTTCAGCCAAGAAGAAATCAACAGAAAAACTATCACAGAAGAATGATGGCAGCCACTGGATTCATTTAACTTTAAGATTAAGACTAAACAACTGTGGGAATAATAGGTTTCACAGCAAAATGTGAAGAACATTTACTAAGCTTTAACAAATTAACCCCTGACAATAACTGAAAACATTCCTATGCTTACTTAATTTGAGGAATACTGTTCAATATAAATCAGGATGTGGGTTATTTAATCTTAACTCACAAGTTATTGCAACCCTGTGAAATTCCTGGAGCAAGCAAATGAAGTTTTTGTCACTTCACTCACATATCTGCTCAAATTTGTTTCTTCTTTTCCAATTCAGATGCCTTTCATTTCTTTTTCTTGCCTAACTTCTCTGGATCAAACTTTCGGTACAATGGGGAATAGCAGTGGTGAAAGTGAGCATCTGTGTCTTGTTCTTGATGGTAGGAGAAAGGCTTTCAGTATTTCACCATTGAGTATGGTGTTGGCTGTAGGTTCTTCATGAATGTCTTCATCACATATAGGAAGTTCCCTTCTGTTCCTAGTTTGCTGAGTGTTTGTTTATCGTAAAAGGGTGTTGAATTTCGTCAATGCTTTTTCTGCATCAATTGAGACCACCATGTGTTTTTTTCCCTTCATTCTAATGCGGTATATTACATTGACTATTTCTTATGCTGAACCACCCTTACATTCCTGGGATAAATTCCACTTACTTACTAACGGTGTATAATACTTTTAATATGCTATTGGACTTGGTTTGCTAGTATTTTGCTGAGAATTCCTGCATCTCTATCTATAAGGGATACTGGCCTGTAGTTTTCTGTTCTTGTGGTGTCTTTGTCTAGCTTTGGTATCAAGGTGACGCTGGCCTCATAGAATGAGTTAGGAAACATTACCTCCTCTCCAATTTTTTTGAAGAGTTTGAGAAGGACTGATGTTAACTCTTTTTGAAATGTTTGGTAGACTCACCAGTGAAGCCCCTCCCTCTGGACTGTCCTTGCTGCAAAGCTTTTGATTACTGACTCCATCTCTTTACTTATTACAGGTCTGTTTAAATTTTCTATTCCTTTTTGAGTCAGTAATTTATTTGTTTCCTCTAGGTTATCTAATTTATTGGAAATACAATTGTTCATTGTATTGTCTTATAATCCTTCTTATTTCTGTAAGGTCAGTAGAAATGTCCCTAACTTTCATTTCTGATTTTAGCTATTTGTGCCTTATTTCTTTTTTTCTTAGTCAGTATAGCTAAAACGTTGTCAATCTTATTGATTTTTTAAAAAACCAACTTTTGGTTTCATTGATTCTCTGTATTATTTTTCTATTCTCTATCTCATTTATCTCTGTTCTAATCTTTATTATTTCCTTCCTTTTGCTAGCTTTAGGTTAAGTCTACTCTTCTTTTTCTAATTCCTTGAAGTGTAAAGTTAGGTTATTGATTTGAGATCTTTTTTCTTTTCTAATGTAGCCATCTACAGCTATAAATCTCCCTATGAGCACTGCTTCTGCTTCATCCCATAAGTTTTGGTATGTTGTTCTTTTGTTTTCATTCCTCTCAAAGTATTTTCTAATTTCCCTTGTGATTTCTTCTTTGACTCACTGGTTGTTTAAGAGCTCTGCTCAAATTTGAAGCCTTCTCTCACGCCACTATATGAACAACTAGCACTCCCCATCCTCCCAGGCACTCGATATGCCCCCTTGAAATATCTTTTTATACTATTTATTTCCATCTGAAATTCTATATATTACTTGTTAATTTATTGTCTGACTCCCTTCACTAAAATCTAAGCTCAAAAATGGGAAGCACTTTATTTCACACATTGCACATCGCTGGCTATTTGACATACAGTAAGTGCTAAATAACTATCTGGTGAACAAACCCTTTTAATCTAATTGTGGTATCCAATTTTCCACCATGAATACTGTGACATTTTATTCTGAGTAAGAAAGACGTGTGTGGCTTATTCTTCTTCAACTAGGACATACTTGAGGAAAGGCAGAAACTATTTTGAGTAATCATAGTCCTTCTTTAAAATAACATGAAAACCCACAGTAAAGTTCGTGAGATAAAGATGAAGAATGAATTTACAGTTCCCATCCTGCACTTCACAGTCATTCTCTTTGGCCTCCTTTAACATAAATGGGTATAGAGTGGCTTGCTCCATTTGCATTACCTCCCAGTTGTTTAATTAACATAATCACTGTGACAACAGTTACTCCCCAACTATATGTGACTCATTCATTAGGAAAATGACTCTGGTTTTTCACTTTTAAGTACATTTAAATATATTAAACTACTCTCTCAACTGAAAATTACCAGTATAATTCAGCCTAACGTTATTTCCCACACACCTACATACAACTTATAACTACATTAAATGTACAGAAAACCTTCTGTTAAGTGAATAATCAATCACCCTCAGGTAAAACTTCATTTTCTAAGTTCAGTTGTAATACTACTGAAATTCCCTAAACTGATGGATGCCCCTGTATTCGTTTTCTGTGCATGCTGTAACAAATTACCACAAACTTGATAGCTTACAACTACAGAAATCGATTCTCTCACAGTACTAAAAGCCAGAAGTCCAAAATCAAGGTACTGGTAAGGGCCCGCTCACTCTAAGGGCTCAAAGGGAGTATTCATTCCTCGTCTCTTTTGATGGCATTTAGGCCCATCCAGATAACCCATGATTATCTCATTTTAAGATCCTTAACTTAATCACATCTGCAAAGACCCTTTTTCCAAGTAAAGTTCATATTCACAGGTTCGAAGGATTTGAGGTGGACATCTTTTGGAGGTCAATTTTTGGCCTACCGCACCTACCTTAATCAGGTGATCAAACTGTTCATTATGAACAACAGGACAAGCCAACATCATGTACCTCCTGCCCTGAGAAGAACATCACATCACCTATGCCGTATTTCTCCCAAAAATGCAGAACTTGAATCAAACCACGAGGAAACAGTAAGACAAACCCAGATTGAGATACATTCTTCCAAAATGTTAATCTCACGAAATAAGGAACTTTGCAGATTAAAGAAGGCTAATGAGACATAACAAGGAAATGCAAGGTGTGATCTTGGATTGGTTCCTAGACCACAGGAAAAAATTTTTTTTCCTTAAAAATGCCACTTACTGGAACTGGCAAAATTTGAATATGAATTATATATTAGATAATAGCATCGTATCAACATTAAATTTCCTAAATTTGATCATTGTGTTATGGTTGGAAAGTTAATGAGAGAGAGAGAGATAAAGCAAATATGGCAAAATACAAACACTGATGAATCTCGGTAGAGGGTCTACGGCTGTTCATTGAACTATTCTTGAAACTTCGCTGTTGTTTTGAATTTTTTCAAAATAAAAACTTGAAAAAATGGTTTTCTTCAAATGAAGCAAGTCTGTATTAACAGCAAATAACTATCCTTTTCCCCTCCAAAAAATTATACTTTGCCTAAAAATTTAAACTGAAAAAAAAAATCCAACTTTAGTGTAAAGCTCCCTGGTCCTCTAGCCATTCCCTCCAAAAGAGCAGCTGAGCAGGATATTTTTCTGTTTGACCACAGTCAAGAATGAGCACAAACAAGAAATCAAATTAAAATACACATACACTCACGTACAGGGATAAAAAGAATCATTTCTTGTCAAAAAGGGAAAAAACCCAACTCAGAGGGAAGTTAAATGTTCATCCTCTTGAGTAACCCGTAGAAGGAAAAACAAAGGTTATCATTAAACCAGAGTGCCTGTAAATGACATCCTCATATTGCCTTTTTGAAACCAGATTGAGACTTACGAAACAGATAGCATATAAGGGAAACCACATTTTAACCACAAAGACTCACTGAGGAATGTTATACATAAGAGAAACGATTATTTTTTTAATTTTTAAAACTTAAAGAACAGATGGGGCACTATCTTAAAGCAGCAACACAAGAACTGAGGAAATAAGAGCAGCAACTGTTCTCATAATAAGAATTATCTATGAAAACTGTAGTTTTGCATTGCCAAATAACGGTCACTGAAAACAGTCTCTCTCCCTTATGCCCCTCATTGAAAAATTTAATTATGTCCCAATAAGAACTATACAGTGAGAATAAAACCCCCAGAAGAATCTAAACAAAAGCAACAGAACTGAAACTTCAACTAAACCAAAATGTTGACAAAGTATGTGATTTGCGAGTAAAAAAATAATTTTCCCCAAACATTATTGAAAACTTACCTTCTGGGACAGGAAAAACTTCAGCTATTGAGCCTAAAATGGTTAAAGCTGAAAATCTAGTTGGGTAGGAAGAGCCAGGAAACAATGCTTCAAAAAGACTGCTGCAAATGGAGGACATGAAATTCTAAAAAGAAAAATTACGATTGAGTTAACTCACAATAAGTTGCCTTCATAGTAACATATTTAAGAATGGAGTGTTTTTTTAATTGAGAGAGAAGAGATTTGTAAAAACAATACTAGTTTTTTCACTTTGCTTGACAAGTCAACTTGACATCCTTGACCATGAGCTATTTCATGACTGCAATGAACCGTATCTTTGTAGTGTCACAAGAAGCGCAATTCCTATTGCAGTCTACACAAGAAAAAAAGACATTTTTGTTGAAAACAAGATCCATTCTGCCCTGACTTGTGCTGAAGCTGTGTGAATACTGATTTTCTTCACCAGAGGCACTCAGGCATCAAAGGCAGGTGTACTTTTTAAAGTTATAAAATGACCAAACAAATATCCAATATATACTACTTGATAAATATAATACTTGATAAATTTGGCTATAATGAGATAGTTTATAAGAAGATTCCACTATTCCATTGTCTTCTATGCGCCCCTTTGAGGCTCCTGCTCTACCATTCTGTTTATACAAATGATAAAATACAAAACTGTTAGTAAAATGCAACAAACAAAAAGGCAAAGTGGGAATACTTTATCCAAATAAAGTCTTCTTCCTCTAATTAAAAAAAATTTTTTAATAATAATTTCTGTGTTAGACCAAAGAGAAAAATTATAAGGAAAAGCTGTGATTTTCAAGCATCTCATATGCTGCTACACCCCAAAGACAGACACTTGTAAGTGAGCAGCCAATAAACAGCCCTAGTCCCAGCTGACCCCCCACATTCATTCCTCTGGTCAAGGACATACAACCTTGGGGATTTATCCCGCAGGCCCTTACAAGCCTTAAGTGAGAGTTTATTAATTTATTAATTCTATTGGGTTTGAAAGGAATAGGGTGCTTGTTGGAAATATCCTAGTTAAAGTAGTTTTAATTGTAAATGAGTAGTATAGTATTCACATTAAAGAGCACTAAGTTCACGCTTTAGGAATTATGCTATCCTAATCATAGTGTCATTTATATTCTTAGATATAGTTCTTTCCCTCAACCCGACTGTAATCACAATGGAGGCAAGGACCACCCTTTATATGTTTACATCCCTAGCCCTGGGCATAGTGTCCTACACACACAGTGGGGACTCAGTACATGCTCTAGTCACTTTTAATGGCTCCTAGTGAGGCTTCCAAAAACCTTAGCCTGGCGTTCGAAATTCTCTACTACCCATCCCCAACTTGATGTTCTAATTAATTTCTATTACTCAACCCCTCTGCTGCCTCAAGTATCTCATGTCATTCACACTAGTGAATTCACCACTCCCCAGATTCTTCCTGTACTTTCCTACCTCCAGGCCTTTATTGAAGCTGGTACTAGGGAAAACAACTATTCAGGTTTTGGGATCAAGAGATCAGGACTGGAGTCTGGCTCCACCACTTGCTAGCTGGGAGACCTTGGGAAGGTTACTCAACTTTTCCAAACTTCAGTTTTCTCACTTGTTAAGTGAGCACAATAATGCCTCTCTCACAGCCTTGTTCTTAAAGATTAATGAGAACATGGAGAGAAAGCATTTGGTAAATTTAAAAGTACTCTAGCTATTCATATTAGTTATTTTGGTATGAGATAATCTCCTTCACTAGACTAGAAAACATCTTTTCAACTAATAGCCTCTGCTTCTCCCTTAGCACTTAGTCTGTTGATGGGCACTGAGCCTACCACACACTGTGCATGACACTCACTGTTACAATGATGAATAATACAGTGCCAAAGTCACAGCCTCCAAAAGCCACAGGTGACTACAATTGCGAGAAAATATCAGAATCATGAGATTGACTCAGATTAACTCTAAAAGACTAGTTTCCAAAAAAATATATATCCATTAGCACAAACTAAGAAACAATGCATACATAAAAATTCAGAATGTCAATCCACAAAAAAGATTTTGTGTTTCTAAGTACCTAATTCAGATTTTGCAAATGTCATTTTACCACTTGCAAAAAGCTGGAGATGTGTTTTCTTAGATCATCTAGCAATAATCTAAGACAGGCTTAAAAATAACTCTTTCACATACACAGTAAGTACTCAATATATAGTCACTTTTAATGACTCCCAGCGAGGCTTTTTAGAGTGATTCAGAGTTTACAAAGAGCTTTCTCATTTGATCCTCAAAATCAACCTTTTCAGAGAGGTTACTAATCTCACTTATAGTTGAGTAGACTTATAAAGTAAGCCAACTACTAGTTCAGTGGCAGAATTGGAACTAAACCTATGTCCTTAAAGTTTCAGTTGTGACTTCCCAATCTTCATTGTAATGATTCATAAAGACGAAGCCGCTTTCAGACTTTGTGTAGGAATATTTTTCTTCAGATGATTTTTTACCTTTCAAATACAAACTAAGGCCCATCCATACTAATGTTTAGAATAGGTAGTGAGTATGTCATGGCTCCAATATCATTAGTTTATTATACTTGTTTCCCTAAATGAAATAAAATAGGTAAGCTTTGTCCTCTACCTGGGTCTTAGGAGAAAATAAGAGTCTGCTTCTGGGAGGCTAGATTTGGAGTAAGAAACCAGTAAAAAGCTCATTTTGTTCTGACGGACATAAAGTGCAGGTTGTCAAGCTGAGCCCTGGCCCAGACTGGAACTGCTATGTCTGGGGTTCCATCCATTCCATTAACACAGTGCCCTGAAACCCAGCCCTGCTCTTCAAGCCCGCTCCAAAAGGGGACAGACATGAACCTCCATAGCTGGACCACAGGCCCGGAGTCACAAATGTAGAGCCACTGTAAATCCTGTTGGTCTAAAGGGGAAGCAGGCCCAGACACGGCAGTCTCCTAGACGAGATGTGGAAGACTTCAGGCCGGCAATTACCTTCTGGTTAAAGTACTAAATTCACCTGGCCCACATAAGCTATAAACTGTTAAGATTAACCCACTAATGTTACTCTGTAACAGACCTCAAGTCCAGCACAGGTTCCACATCGCAGGCCACCTCAAGGGAAACACCAAATCTCCAGAAGGAAGATGTAAAACCCAGCTTAAAGGAAAAAAGCACAGAAGCACTACTCACCAAGAGACTTCCATTTATTTCCCTTTAATGTTTACTCATAGTTATTTTAGGTTTCTTAAAAATCCATATGTCTGGAAATCTATCACCTACCTTATACTGCTGTAAAGAAACAGAAGGGTGCTGTGTGGTTAAGTCATTCTCTGGTTCATGTTTGCCTTTACTTTGCTCCAGTTTATAAAGTGTCTGAGAACTTTCCTGTATCCTACAAAACAACTTTTGAGAAAAAGAAAAATGAAGCACACGTGAGCCACATTAACCTTAAATGTCAGCCTAAAAGGCAAAGGAAAAACTCTTCTTAATTCTTCAGACTAAAATTGCAGGCAAGGAGAGTCCTAGCTTTTAAACTTACTTTCTTTTTTTTTTTTTCCTGCTGAGGAAGATTAGCCCTAAGCTAACATCTGTGCCAATCCTCATCCACATTATGTGTGGGTTACCACCACAGCATGGCTGACAAGAGGTGGAAGTCCACCCCTGGGATCTGAACCTGCAAACCCAGTCCACTGAAGCAGAGCACACTGAACTTAACTGCTATACCATGGGGCTGGCCCTTTAAATTCTTAATATTTACACAGTGTTTCTTTTTACCAGAAAATTAACATTTATATTTTTAAACCAAAAACAAAATATTACTACAAATCAGAATACAGTCATTAAACCACAGCTCTATCTCCTTTAGGTTGTATGAACCTAAAGACAATATACTCACTTCTATACTCTACCAACTCTTCACCCCATCGACCTGTCCTGTGATACCTCAAGTTTGATTATCCAATAACGACCGTTTCATGAAGTGCTTAACGAAACTACAAAAATATAAGGGCATCTTTCCTCCTCTTACAAAAGTGTTCTTAAAGCTATGCTCTGAAAACTCCATCACTAGATTGTTTTTCTTTCAAAAAAAAGAGCTCAAGTTTCATTTATTACACCTAAATTAAAGGACTCCTCACTCTGGATTTTAATCCCCAATGTGAACTTTATGGACTCACAGAATGGTCCTGAGAAGGGCCATGAAGAGAGGCGAAAGGCAGTCTAGTCCCATGGCCATTATTCTCACACTCTCTCAAAATCTTGGCAATTTGAAAAAATCATTTCCAGAGCAAAGCTCACCACTTTCCTATACTTTCTAAAGAGAAATTTTACCTTTCTAAGCAGAGAACAAATCTGTTGCCGCACTGCTGGAGACTGACTGTTAAGATTGTACGTGATAAAGAACTGAATCCACTGCATTTCTTCTGTGGAAACGATTTCTGTGCTTCGATTACTTTCACAAAGCAAACCTAAGGTATCTATCCGTACCTAAAACACATCAAGCAATAAAATGTTAATTTTTCTATGAGATAAACAAAGCCTAAGCCACCTGACATCTTTAATTATTTATATAGACTACCAAAGGAAAGAAAACAGTAAACCTCAGTTTACCTATATGTGCTTCAGAAAGCTTCCCTAATCTCAAAGATCCTGTGGTTACTTCCTATAAAATTATTTTATTAAATGTGTAAATTGGATATTTATAAAAGTCAACAGTCTTAAAGATTCTTATTCCACAGCAATGCTCAACTTCATTCTTTTTTCTCAGTGATCACTTTACCCCACGACCTCATCAGCTGGTCTCCTGGTTTCTTTCTGCTCCCACTCCGGAAACCCATCTCTGTTTCCATTAATTCCACATCCTTGCTAAAGACAAAGTGGCTCTATTTCCCAGTTACCAAATGAATGAAATCTGAAGTCTTCAGCCTAGCATTGGAAGCTTCCACAAAATGGATGAAACACTCCACTCCTGCCTAACAATGTCCTTAATCACCCTCCAGGCCTTGCTTATTTGTATCCTTCATCACCCTCCAGGCCTTGTTTATTTGTGTCCTTCCATGTTCTGTGCTGCTCCAATGCTTGCTCTCCTCTGATCACATTTATCACTGTCCTAATCAACCACCAGCTGCTCTGATCAGTCTCTGCTGAGCATTCCAAGTTCCCATGCTTAAAGGCACAGTTGTATCTGTATTTTCTTCTAAGAGTTCCCAGTTGTTTTCTGCAGGTTTTCTTATTCCCTCAACTAAACTCTACGTAGCCTGAAAGCAACGTCCACACTTTTCACTTTCTATCCATCCTCCTTATGGACCCCTTAAACCAGTGCTGGGCATAACATAGGGGCCTCTATAGTGGACTGTTAAATGAATAAATGAATCAGGGATCTACTCCACGTACGAATGCCCAGTTACTTTGTTTACTTACTTGGCAGTGCTGATGAACTAAGCCCTGCTTTATTCTTGCACTGGACACAAGAGTTCCCCAGGCATCGGTTGCAGAGTGAAGATGTCCATGAGCTCTAGCTGTTCGTAGACATGCCATCAAAGCTCCCAGAGCCCCTCTAGTATTAAAAGATCCTAAGGATGGAAAAGATTGCCCTTGTCTCAAAAGCACAATAACAAAGACTACTACTGCGCTACCACAATTTTCATGTTTCCAATTAACAATATATTTCAGAAATAAAAGTCATATTTTAAACTCAATTCTAACATGAATTAAAGTTCCTATTATAAAATAATCATTATTTAAAATGATTTAATAGATTTTATATCAATTATTTCAAGTAAGCATAATCTTATCGCTAACTTAAAGAAACTGGTTTTTTTACAAAGCTTCTTTATTTTCTTAATAAAATACAGATATAACAATAGAAAATCCATTATCATATCTTCACATAAAATACTTCCCATTGGTCAATGATATAGATACATGCACACATATATATCTTGAAAATAGTCCACTTCAGAATAAATTGCACTTACTTTTTAAATTGGAAAGATTTACTTTATATTTTCTGATTAAGTTTTTTTTGGAGGAAGATTCGCCCTGAGCTAACATCTGTGCCAAGTGACCTCTATTTTATATGTGGGTCACCACAACAGCACGGCCGCCACTGAGTGTCATAGGTCTGTGCCTGGGAACTGACCCAGGCTGCCAAAGCGGAGTGTGCTGGACTTACCTGGCCACAGCACTGGCCCCCAAGAGAGATCCTTTTATTTATTTAATTATTTATTTATTTGAAGAAGATCAGCCCTGAGCTAACATCTGCTGCCAATCCTCCTCTTTTTGCTGAGGAAGACTGTCCCTGACCTAACATCCATGCCCATCTTCCTCTACTTTATATGTGGGACGCCTACCACAGCATGGCTTGCCAGTGCCATGTCCACAGCCGGGATCCAAACTGGCAAACCCTGGGCCACTGAAGCAGAACGTGCAAACTAAACCGCTGTGCCACCAGGCCAGCCTCTGATTATCTTTTTAAAAGATCCTTTTTTAACTCATTTTTCCCCCGGCTTTTTGAAACCACCAGGGAAAGTGTAGGAAGAGAGAGTAAGGGTGCTAAAGACCCCATCTATGCCATGCATCCCTAGTAGGAGTGGTGGGGTGAGGTAGGGGGACTCCCCACATGTGTATCTAGAAGAACTGAACTGAAAAAGTTTAAGGTCCCTACAGTGAGGCAATGGCTATATTAAAGTTTATAATCTCATATAACCATTCCTTTCTACAGAGTTTAATTTTACCGTTTTATAGGAATTCAGGACTTTTAAGCTTTTTCAAGTTTTTCTTTCATAAATGGATAAGGTGAATGTATAAAGGAACTTACTGTGTTCATTTATAAAATTTTTTAAAATTCCCTAATGCTGAGACATTTGGTTCAATATATATTGTTTATGCATATGTGTTTAAAGAAATCATTTTTTAATAAATATTTTTACTTTTTCCTTTACGGTTAGGAAATAAACCAAGAAGTGAATCAGGGAAAAGATTAGGTGGAGAAATATTTAAAATAATAAAAATCACTAAAATGACTTTCAGACAAAAACAGGAAAAATATTTCAGTGGCTGAAGACCATTATTTCTCTAAAAATAAACACTGACCCTCTCTGCATATTTTGGAGTTACTGTTTCTCCCTAGTAAGGAAGATAAAAGGAGAATCACACAGAACCTGAGCTTTCAGAGGCCAGGACGTCAGCCACTACCAAGGGGTCAGGGAGCGCTGGCTCACAGGGCCCCCTGACATAAAGATCAAGACTGCCTCACTTCAGAAGAGCTTCATGAATCCTCAGCTTTAGATGGCTTCTCAAAAAGGCAAGAATGACTGTCAAAATTTTCAAATAATGGCTCACTTTTGTGTACAGCAATCAAATTTTCCAGTTATCTCATGGTTCCTCTTTGAAGTACTGGAAGTTTTTAACTATTTTAGCTGGAAATCTTCGTAAGATATCATACAGGCTACCATATTCCTGCTTCGCTAAATGGAATATAATAATTTTACGACTCATGAGTCAAGATCATCATTTTCTATAACAATTACTGGACTATGTTTTCACGCAGTGATGCCTTTAGGGTGACTAAGTTTCAATGGAATGTTCACCCCTATTCTAAAGGACTACTGACAGCTGTTTCTTGAGGTCATGCCTCTAAATTTTTGTCTCTTCCCAGAGACAAAAACTTGCGAATGCCAATTTACCCATCTTCAACCTTGCCTAAAACAATTTTTAATTACTGTTTCACTTGAATAAGCAAATTATATAAAACACACAAAGTTTTACTCCAGTCTGACAACCAAATAACAAGAAAGAACTTGGCAAAATTAATTAAAACCTATTAATAAAGGAAAACCCATAATCATAACTGGAATCAATCCTTAGCTGGTAGAAATGACTTCAGTCAAAAAACTCTATTCAGCTATGTACAGGAAAATTCGTTTCAATCTGAAATCTCTATCACTAAAATCCTCCTTTACTATTCATAGAAGTAGTAATATTTAAATTTGAATACGGTCAACATCTGCCTGGGTACCTATACTTAAGCACCCTAACTATAAATTACTAAAACAAAAAGTCATTCTCTTACCAGTTTTAGTATCAGCAGAAGTCTGAAGAATCTTTACCATGTAACTTAAGCTTTCAGGGTTGCAATTCAATAATTTTGGCAAGTAATAATCAATTACATAAGATTTCTGATCCAGGTTTCCCTCACACAGTATGAAAAGGAGAGGAGAAACCCAAGTCTCATGCCACTTGTCAATCCAAGTACTGTCGACAGCCTGAGATTTCAAACGACTCTTATGATTTTTAAACATGGTTTCCAAGAGGTCACTTGCATAAGGTACCAATGATTGGTCCCCCATCACCTCTAACATTTGTGATGGTATAGTTTTAGCTAATGCCAAAATATGCTCGGTTCCTATGTAATCTACTAAACAACCAAGGCATAAGTACTTTCCTTTAACATGCCATTCCAATCGCAAAAGGCTCTGAGTCAGTTCAAAAATGAAACGATCAGTAGCCAAATCTGACTTTTCTGAATCTGACTCTTCGACAGTGAGCTGATGCATTTGGAGAATATTTCTGAATATGATTTTGGTTTGGTGTCTCAAAGCATCCAAGGGATGTTCCCAGTGGGTATAGACATATTCCAAAAGTCTCCCAACAATGCTTGAATTCCCATTCAGACTGTTCTTTAGGCTTGGGGAACTTGATTCAAGGACATGTATGGCTGAATTAGTCCAAGACGCCAAAATTTTAGACAGAAACATTTCCAGAGTTGATTCTTTGATCCTAAAGAAAAATAAGCCACATTATTATAAACTCACTAGTAAGAGAAATTTCATTTTATAATCATTTAGACTAATAAAATACAAAAAATGATAAGAATTCAATCATTATTAAATTTACAACAAACAAGGCCAAAACAGATCTCAAATTTGTACATGAATCTTTGCATCTTGTAAAAAATAATCCAAAAAGGGACAAAGGAAAATTCTGGGAGTGATGAATATGTTCATTCTTTTTATTGTGATGATGGTTTCACAGGTATTTTAAAACATGCTAGGGGCTAGGGTTGGGGAAGATTAGGGAACAGAGTTAATGAGGTTTCTTTTTGGGGTAATGAAAATATTATGAAGTTGACTGTGTAGATAGTTGCACAACCCTATGAATATACTAAAAAAAAAAACTGATTTGCACATTTTAAATATGTGAATTGTATGGTATGTAAATTATAGCTCAATAAAGCTGTTATAAAGTAACACAATGAAGAAAAATTTTTACATTCTTCTAAAATATGGACAATTTTAAAATATATATAAACTGAAAAACATGTAAAAATTATTTTACAACATTGTACTTTTATTCCTTTATGGTCATTGCTATCAAGCTGTATCTACAGTTCAAGATTTTAAGCACATGATCGCTTTCAGGCATTATGGCAAAAAAACCCACAAAATATAATCCAATGAAGTCAGAAGACCTAGTTACAGCTCTGGCTCAGGTGCTTATTAGCAATACACTCTGAGGTTTAAGCATTTACTTTTCTAAGCTTCACTTTACCCATTCCACAAATTAGATTTCCTATTCTATCTATCACACACGTGAGGATCACACTGATTACCTATGTTAAAATTGTTCATAAACTCTAAAGCACTCTATATACAGAAATTTTTATAGTTTAAAAAAAAAGCTAGCATTATGGGGGCCGGCCCCATGGCCAAGTGGTTAAGTTTGCATGCTCTGCTTTGGCGGCCCAGGGTTTCACCAGTTTGAATCCTGGGCACAGACTTGGCACGCTCATCAAGCCATGCTGAGGCGGCATCCCACATGCCACAACTAGAAGGACCCACAACTAAAAATACACAACTTTGTACCGGGGGGCTTTGGGAGAAAAAGGAAAAATAAAATCTTTAAAAAAAAAAAAAGCTAACATTACAGACTGAATGTTAAAATTAATTTTTGAAATGTTCACTGCAGGTTAACTTGCACCAATAATTTCTATAACTCTCTCTCCCATTATCCCATCTTCTCCTGTTCTTCATTCCCTACACATATCTATTTTTTAATTTAGGATTATTCTGACCACTTTTCATTGAATTACTAAGTATGCTGGCTCAGTTGCCATCTTTTAAATGTCTGACAAGCAAAACAAAACATGAGACAGCAGCATCAAAACTCACTGCGAACTCAAGGTGAACAGCACGTGCACAATATCCAAGAGCAGGGCCTCCCCACTTGGGCCCATCCTCCCATTCTGCCAGTCCAACATGGTGAGTGTCCCCTGACACAGGAATAAGAGAGCTGGCGGGGAGACATCAGCACCACAAAGGCTCCCGCAGCAGGTCAAAAACCACTCGGGGATGCTGGTGCGGTCCACTGCCTGGAGGAGCAAGCTACCAATCTGAAACACACAGCAGAGCTGACATGTCTAGAGCCTCTAAAACTTTGCACAGCTATTTCAAAATATAAATCCAACATTCTCTTTCCCCCGAAACATCCTAGGAAAAATAACTGAACCTAAAGGTGAAAAAGCCACAAGTGTTGACATTATTGTATCACAAGGGAAAAATTAAATCTAAGTACATGAACCATTTTGCTGGTTTAAATGTACTGGCAGAGCACAACATATTGCCACCTGCAGGTGGACGAGCTTAACTAACGCTTTCTAGAGGTGATGTGAGAAAGAAAAACTTTTAATGTCACCCAATGATAGGTACTTTGTGTGATCTCCTAGAATAGTACACATCTATTTTGCATAGGTCAGGTAAAAAGTTAAAATAAGTTTCCAGACAACACAGTAATGAAAAAAACCTGCTGGTAGTAAAAACAAGGATGGCGGCCCAAATGATCAGATTATGCTTCCCATATGACCAAATTCACTGAACGATTGATTCTAGGATGCTTCCTGTCTAAAGGACATTATTTGGGTTATTCTTAATAAAAAGAACATGTTTATCAAAAAGTTATTACTGTATATATCTATACATTAATCTCTGCAAAATTTTAATATTACAAATATTTTTTATAATTCTGAAAGATGGAACTGAACAAACAGCACTAGAAGAAGCTGGGATACACACCAAAAAATGTTGATAGTGATTATCTTTGTGAGATGGATTCACAGGTGACTGTTAGTGTCTTCTTTCTGTTTTATACGAATTTTTGGAATTGTCTCATTATAAGAGAAAAAGGTCAACAGAAAGATTCTGACAATGCAAAAATTTTTTTTTAATTCACTTCTTTAAAAATATTTTTAAAACATGTGTCTACCTACCAATAAAGTACAATACTAAAAAGGAGATGCACTTACCAAATCAGGAATCTTTTCAGGTGGATGAAACATAATCTTAATAAAAAGAATAACAGCTAATCCAGATGTACTCTGAACTGTCTGTAAGAGGTCATCTATTTGGCAAAAAAGGAGAGAGCATGTGTTAAATGATGATGGATATTCTGGAACAATGGAAAGAGCCGCAGGGTCAGCAGTCCCAGCTACATTTCTAGCTTGACCACCTCCTAGGTGAGCAGGCCTTGGGTGAGTTATTTAACCTCCCAGGGAGTCATCTTCCTCTTCCATAAAACGGGAAAATATATCTCCTATCTGACACAGTTGTTGCAAGGTTTAAATGAATAATGAACATAAAGGCTTTTATGCCCAGTATATAAACTCAATAAATGTGATTTCTTCCTCTCGCCTCTAACATCCATGCTCTCTTCCTCCCCATCCACGGCCTCTCAGCACATCTAGCAGCAACACCACCTGTCCCCTCCCGTCCCCTGATGCCTCTGCGCCCCAACCCCCACACACATTATTTCTTCTTAAGTGATGTCAGGGCCTGGGTAAAGAGCCTACATCAGTGCTAATTACAAACTTTGCTTTCACTGGCTCTGTAGCCAATGCAACCAAACAATCATGACCTGCTATCTTCTGTTTTCTATCAGCCTCTGGTTTGTGAGAAAATATACAAAATCATATGATGAATTATTCAACCTGGGGTAAGAATTAAAAATACCTACTATAAATTACCTACTAAATGTCCATTCTGCCCTTTATTCCTGCTAACAGAACTGTGACTTTGAGTAGAGCATCCATATGCCCAGCAAAGGCAGGATACTTGCTTCCTCAACCTTTCTTACAACTAAAGGTAGCCATCCTTATGAGGGTTCAGGCCAATGGGACGTAAGCAGAAATCTCTTGGGTACTTTTGTTTTTCCTGATTAAAGGTAAAGATGCAACTGGTCCTCCTTCTTGCCTTGAACATAGACATAATGTCTGGGGCTATAGCAGTTCTAAGGCAACAAACATGTGGGTGAAAGCCAACGTGCTGAAGGTGGAAAGCAGAAAGGCAGAATGTTTGGGTCCTAGACTGCCTCAGTAGTTCTGCACCGCCTGCCTCTGACTTCCTGTTATGCGGGGAGGAGGGCAGGCAGATTTGCTTAAGTTCCTGAAGTTTGCTTTTCTGTTACTTGCAGCTAAACATTTTACTGATACATGAAGCTTTAAAATCCTAGGGAAGAATAGAACTGATAAGGTGCCATCAACTTTTTAGGAAAGAGGCTGCCTCATATTAAAATCATGTCTTCTCTGCATTTCACCAAAGTCTTTTTTTTTTAAATTAACAAATTCCTTTTTTAAAAAGCAAATATCCTCTGAAAAGACGTCCGTAAATTATGTCTTAATAAAAGCAATTTTACTTTCTTCTTAATACCTGAGATCCTAGGCAAAAAAAGAAATACTAACTGGATAACACGGCTAGTACTTTCACTAGTTAACAGCATTAAAAACATAAACAACGAGATACTATTTTATCCCATCAGCCTAGCAAAACCTGAGTCAGTTCTTATTCTTTACAAATAAGAGCTCTGAAGAGATCCCATTAACATTTTTAAATTAATATTCAAACATACATTACCATATAGAACAGGCGGTGAAGGGTGAAAAGGTAATTTAACTTATGTAGATATTTATGTGTTAGGCATCACTGTGTTAATCTCATTGTAATACAGAAAACCACCCAAAACAAATGTATAGCTTAATGGATTATTAAAAAGCAAACAATTGTACCCACCATCCAAGTCAAGAAATAGAACTCAGCCACCCAGCCCATAAGGCTCATCCACATGCCTCATTCTAACCACAAGCCCCCTCTCTCACCCGGAGTCAGCATGATCCTGACTTTCAGAGTAATGACTTTCTTATTTTTTAAATAGTTTTAGTAACCAAATGCACATCCCTAGATACTATAGCTTAGTCTTGTCCATTTTTTTAAAATTTGATATGTCTTTTAATCTACATTTGTCCTCTCCACCCTTTTCTTTTCATTACAATTTCTCTGTTGAAGAGCTCTGGTCTTTTGACCTGTAGAGTTTCCCACAGTCTGGGTGTTGCCTTTGTTTATTCCTGGTGCAGTTCAACATGTTCCTCTGTCCTCTGCAATTTCCTGTGAATTGGCAGGTGACCGAGAGAGGGGCTCGGTCTCAAGTTCAATCCCTCTGGGAAGACCAGAGGTGGTAAAAGCAAGACTCTCAGAGGCCCGGGTCTGGTCCTCTGGTTCGGTAACGTGAGCAGGTGTTGATGCTTAACGCCTACATCAACTTACTAGAGTTTAAAAACGGTGACATTCTATCATTCCATTTTATCAGCTGAAACGCTTTTATAAAGAGACACTTCCTCTCATTAACTATTCGGTTTTCCAGTGCTACAGTTCATATGGATAGAAGCAACAAATGAGGTTTAAGGAGGAATAATGACCAGCTCCACAATGACCACTGTCATTATTTAAACATAACACTTGCTGCCACTAAGGAGAAATGTAAGGGTCACACTAACCTCTCCAGATTGCCCTTCCAAATTTGGAAATTTCTTCTCAAAAATTTTCTCTTGCTATTTAAAGTCTGTGGCTTTTCAACACTAAGACTGTTAGGTTTTCCTCTTTGTATACAACACACACACACACACACACACATTTAGAAAAGTCTTTCAACATTATCCCTTGCTGAATTGGTACATTTGAAAGAAAAAGCACTAAAACCTTGTAATCCAGGGCCTTTCCCCACTTTAAGGGGCTGAGGGAGGAGAAGTTTGACATCTCAGCTAAGTATCAAATATTTCATACTGTTATCAGCAAAAGGCGACTGACACTCAATTATAATCGTCATTTGTATGGTTTTACACTTACCGTCACTTACAAACTTGGTGAAAATACTCAGCAATCCACACATACTTTGCCATATGGGAGAACTGGAAATCTTCAAATGAATTCCCTGAAAATCTTGTAGTTTCTGTACTAACATCATTGAAACTCTAATGCCTACCAACAAGTCATTCATCAATTGTGTCTGAACAATATGATTTCCGGCAAATTTTCTACAATGAAGAAAAGACATTATTACAAAAGAAAAGTCAAATAAAAATGTCATCATTTCTATCCTTCTCCAAAATAAACACATTCCAAGGGCCAAAGTCAACTTTAGACTATAGTAGACATTTATGCCTTTCTCTTCCATTCCCATAAACGTTCCAATTATGCAGACTTTATGGCAATCTCTCAACACTCTTAACTTACTTCAACATTTCCCTCTTTCTCAGCCAATGACTAACCTCACTTTTCTTTTTCAGAGTGAAAAAAACAAATCAAGAACGAATAACGCAATTTACCAACTTGAACACTCCCTCAACCTTGATACACTCTCTTCACCTGGCTTCCAAGATGCCAGGCTCTCCCAGATTTTCCCTCTTCTCCCTGACCTCTTTCTGTTAGAACTTTGCACCACTCAGTCCTTAGTCCTCTTCTTTCCCTTGATGCTGACCTCATCTAGCTCATAAACTTTAAATTATAATCTATATGCTGATAATTCCCAAATTTTTATCTCCAGCCCAGAGCTCTCTTTCTAATTCCAGGCTTGTATATGCAACCTTCTACTCAATATCTTCAGCTGGATGTCTAACAGACATCTCAAACTATACGTACTTATCTTCAACTCCAAACTGGCTCCACCTACTGGGATCTCTATCCTACAAAAACTTTGTAATCATCCTTGACTCCTCTCCTCCTCATCCCATCCTGTTGGTTCTACCTTCAAAGTATATCCAGAATCAGACCACCTCCCCTGCTCCTCCTGGCCTGAGCCACTCTCACCTCTCCCTCAGACAACTACAATAGCCTCCTAACTGTTCTCCCAGCTTCTGTCTTTGCTCCTCTCAGTCTGTTCTCAAAATGGGAGAACAGAGTGATGATATTAAAACATAAGTCAGGGAAAAAAGTTTGGGAGTTCCTCAAAAAATCAAACAGAGAATTACCATATGATGCAGCAATTCTACTCCTAGGTATAGGCCCCAAAGAATTGAAAGTAGGGACTCAAATGTTACTTGTATACCTTATTCATGTAAGCCAAAAGGTAGAAACAACCCAAATGTCCGTCAACAGATGAATGGATAAACAAAATGTGGTATATACATATAATGGAATATTATTCAGACAGAAAAAAGAATGAAATTCTGATACACACTACAACATGGATTAACCCTTAATATACTGTAAGTAAAATAAGCCAGACACAAAAGGACAAATATTGTCTTCCACTTATTTGAGGTATTAGAATATGCAAATTCAAAGAGTTAGAAAGTAGAATAGAGGCTACCAGGGTTTATGCAGAGGAATAAAAAGACAGTGAATTGGGGCTGGCCAATTCACTTAACCGAGTGGTTAAGTTCATGCGCTCCACTGCAGGTGGCCCAGTGTTTCGTCAGTTTGAATCCTAGGCGCGGACATGGCACTGCTCATCAAACCACAGTGAGGCAGCGTCCCACATGCCACAACTAGAAGGACCCACAACAAAGAATATGCAACTATGTACCAGGGGGCTTTGGGAAGAAAACGGAAAAAAATAAAATCTTAAAAAAAAGACAGTGAATTTCCTTTTGGACACAGTGAATTTGAGGCAGCTGTAAAACATCCAAGTTAAGATGTCCAGGAGATAACTGACTATACGAGTCTACCACTCAGGGAAGAGATCTAATTTGGAGTGACAAATCTAGGAATCCTAAGTACAGTGATGGTGCCTGACACTAAAGAAGTAGATGATATTAAGCAGTCAGAACAAACAGAATAAAAAGGACAGAACCCACATTTAAGAGATGAGCAGAGGAAGAAGAGCCTAAAAGGAGACAGAAAGAGCTCCTGGTAAGGCAACAGGAGACCCCGGGTTAAAGAAGGCACACAGATATTACTCCTACTCTCCCCCAGAACCTCCCTAAACCAATGGCCAGAGGATGTAAACACAAAAAGACACAAACACACAAGGGCAGCAAAAATACAACAAGACGATAATAAAATTTTAGAAGCTACAAAGCAGACGGAGGAGTGACAACTGACTTAGCAGAATCAAGAAGAGTGAATACTAAGCCAGAAAACAAGCCCAGAAGCAACCTGATTTGCAGCCCCAAAAGGCTAAGAAACTGTTGGCACCAGGTACGCCATGATGTGGAGGGAAATGTAGGGCTGAAAACAGGAAGACTGGCTACAAGTCTGTTGAAGAAGAATAAGAACTCTGGATCATACCTCCAAGCCAGCAAACTGGTTTACCTCTAGAGAATGTAAAACAGCAGGCATGCAGACAGGAAGACAGTACAAACATAAGGTAGTGACGCCATATTGCAAACAGGAGAATTAGGTAAATAAATGCACAATGAATGCCAAATGCCAAGCTCTCAGCTTTCCTTCCCCATCAGCAAACAGAAGATGCTTCCACGGTGAAACCACTACCCATGCAAAAGGCATAGATATTTACATCAGGGTTTCCCCAAAGAAACAGCTAGACTAGCCTACAATAAAAGCTGCAATCAAGCCGATCCATATGCACAGAGATTCAAATCAACTCTCAGTGCCCCATTCTTAAACATGAATGCTCAGCCAAGGATCACCAGACTTCTGAGGAAGGCTTCTAGCAACAAATATAGTGACCAAAAGCAGCAAACAGACAAAAAGCAACGTGGAAGAAATAGAGACTATCTAAAGACAAGAAAATTTAAAAAAACAAAAAGAAATCATTAACATCCTCAGAGAAATAACAGGGCATACTTTCATCCATGAAATAAGAACAGGATGCTACGAAAAAGGAACATTCAAGTAGAGGAAAGAGCTCTTTCCTTTCTCATTTATTCTCATAATAACTTACCTGATTTTTAAAAGTTAAATATCAAACCTCTAAAAAATAAATTTAACTAATTAGGCCTAATATTAATGGAGAGGGATGGAAAGGAGCACATCCTGGAACCTTTTTTAAAATTTCCTCGTTCGAAGACAATGCACAAACATGCAAACGTATAACACTTGCCTATTTTCTTCCGAGATTTCAATTAAACTCTTCTGCAGAAAATGAAGCACTGAAACACAAAGAATATAATGACAAACCAGAATTTAAAACTGTAAACTTTAACTTCAGTACAAGAAAATATTTTAAATCACTGTTACCTAAAATGATATCACAGCATAGCAGTAGAAATTTAAAAGGAAGGAGCATGAGACCTTAGTCATCTACGTGCTCTACCTAGTGCCAAGAACCGTAAAAGACCCAGTTTCAAAATGACTCATACAAGCAGTCACCTCTCAGAATGAAATAAAATAATAGGACTTACCATTTTTAAGAAGATTACTAACACTTGTTCTTCCTGTGGGGGGAAAAAATTAACACCGATAAGGAGTCTCAGGACCAAACTTAACGGCATTTAAAAACAATGATGTAATGACAGGTGTTAGCCAGAAAAAGTACTAGAAAAGAGCTGGCTTACCCAAGTTAAAGTTCTCCATACAGGAAGACAAATTGTCAATGACTTTCCTATAAGAGTATAGATCAGTAGAATCCAAGTCTTCCTGAAGTCGAGAAGTAAAACTTTGTGCAGCCTCAGTCAGAAAAAACTCAGGTAGATCATCTAGTGAGCTAGAGAAAGAACCAAATATTAAAAATCTGACAATCTTGTAGCACAAGGATATACGGGGAGGGAAGGGAACCATTACAAATGAAGGAAAATTGAACTAGACCTTCAAAATACAGCCAAGAAAATTTTCACTTTACACCGCTATCACTGGAACTTTCTGGTCTATCACCTCTCACCTGGTCTCCCGGCTTCCACCTAGCTTCCCTCCCATCCCCCAGACTATCCTCAACAAAGCAGTCACAGCGACAGCACTAGAATACCATGTTAGTCCTCTGCCTACAATTGTCAAACAACGTCCTTCTCAGTCAACGTAGGAACCAAAGTGCCTACAATGATTTACAAGACCCTACGCAATCTGGCCCCACCATGAGCTCTCTGAGCTCATCTCGATCCTTGTTCACTTAGCTCTAGCTACGTGGTCTTCCTCTGTTCTGACAAAGCGTCAAAGACTTTGCTCTTGCTACTTCCTCCACCTGGAACACTTTTCCCTCAAATATAACCAATAATCATTCCCTCACCTTTTTTAGGTCAATGTCAAATATCATCCTGTCAATGACATCTGAGCAAAGACATCTGAAGTGACCACTATATTTTAAACTATAACCCTCACCTCATCCTTGGTGCTCCCTTTCCCCCTTCTCTGCTTTATTTTTATCCAGAGCACTCATGCCCTCTAATTCTATGGATTTTGCTTATTTATTTTGTCTATTTTCTATGTTCCTCTTAGAATGTAACCTCCTTTCTAGCTGTTTTATTCACTGTATCCCCAATACCTAGAAGAATACTCGACACACGGTAGGCAGTCAATAAAAATTTACTGAATAGATAAATTAAACTTAATGTCAATTTTACCTCAATTAATGCAAATCAAAATCAGTAGGCATTTTTAAAAATTTTGAACAGTTCTAAAACTCTTCCAGAAAAAATTCAAAAATATTAATATTGTAAAATATTGAAAAAGAAGAGCCACTAGAGGGATGACTTGCTCTAGTATATAGTAAAACCACATTATCAAACTATAGTGAATAAAAATGTGGCGTTGGTATGTGAACAAACAGCTCCAAGTCTAAAATCATCCTACGTTTATATAGGAACATAAAACGTAATACGATGGCATTCCAAATATGTGGAAAAAGATCAACTATTCAACAGTTTGGGGATCAGTGGCTCCCAATACGGAAAATAAAACTAAGTTGGATCTCTACCTCATACTACATTGAACACTTAATTCCAGGTAGACTTAAAAGTTAAACAAAAACATAAAAGTATTTTAAGAAAAGACCAGCAAGTAATTTTATACACAGTCACACAACACATAACGATGTTTCAGTCACCAGCGAACTGCATATACAACGGTGGTCCCACAAAATTAGTACCGTACAGCCTAGGTGTGTAGTAGGCTATATCATCTAGGTTTGTCTAAGTGCACTCTATGATGTTCACACAACAATGAAATCACCTAAAAACAGGTTTCTCAGAATGTATCCCCACTGTTAAGTGACATGACTGTAATCTTTAGAGAAAGCATACGTAAGCAAGGCATGAAACTCAGAAATCTACACTAAGAAAACCATTAGTAGGATTGATTACAAAAATTTTTTTAAATTTCTATAAAGCAAACACCATAAAAGTTTAAAGACAAGTAACAAACTAAAGGAATAGGGGCCAGCCCGATGGCCAAGTGGTTAAGTTGGCACGCTCCACTTCGGCAACCCAGGGTTTCGCCGGTTGGGATCCTGGACACAGACCTAGCACTGCTCATCAGGCCATGCTGAGGCAGCGTCCCACATAGCACAACCAGAAGTACTCACAACTAGAATACACAATTATGTACTTGGGGGCTTTGGGGAGAAGAAGTAGTAAAAACATAAATAAATAAAGGAATATATTTGACACATGATCTATATAGAGCTCTTATAAATCAAGAAGACATTCTATGGTTGGCTGCCTTCCTGCAGGCATTCTCCATGCCTTTCTTTGCTGGTAAAGCCCACCTCCCATAAAAGAGGCTAGAGGTGTGAGATTCTTGCCTCCTAGTCATTTTTTACAACCAGAGGAAGAGCATATGACCCAATCCTGACAACGAAAATTGATAGGAAGTCTCCTGGGACCTTCTGCAAAACGTTTTTCTCTCTAATAAAAAGAGATGTAAAAGAAGAAATTTCCCTTTTGAAGTTGAATGCAGTAAAGTCTGTATAAGGTGCTTGTAACTGCTATAGCCCCTTGTAACGCTGAGGGAAGATATGGCCAACACAGTGGGAGAGAGATGGAAAACATCAGGATCTCTGATAATGTTGTTGACCACTTCACCAAAACCCCAGAACTGGCTAGTATCTGATCGTTTGCTTTGTCACACAATAAAAAATTTGCTCAAGAAAAAAAAAAAGACATTCTAAAAAGAAAAGATACAAAGATACGTAATCACAAAAAAATGTGAAATAGACAGTCAAACTCCACACATTAAAACAATGTTCAATCTCACCCAGTAATCTGGGAAATGCAAATTATAACATAAAATTATTTTCATTCATCATATTTTAAAAGATTTAAAGACTGATTTTATAAAGTGCTGCAAAGATATGAAGAAAAAGGCACTCATTCACTGTCAGGAGTGCAACTTGAAATAGTTTTTGGGGAATATAACTTAGCAATATCTATCAAAAATTTTGACAGGTATAAATTTGGTCAAGAAATTCCACTTCTAGGAATTCATCTCAGAGAAGTACACATATACAATTATATACATGATTAAGAATATCACTGCACCATTGCTGGAATAACGAAAACTTGAAAACAAACTAAATATCTACCAATGGGAAAGTGATTAAATAATATAGAGTATGGTACATATAAATTTTGGTACATTCATATTATAAAATATCTATAGCTATTAGAAAGAATAAGGATTTTTGGTGGGAATGTAAAACGGTGCAGCCAAATGGAAAACAGTATGGAAGTTCCTCAGAAAATTAAAAATAGAATTACCATATGATCCAGCAATCCCACTTATGGGTACATATCCAAAAGAAGTGAAAGCAGGACCTCAAAGATGTACTTGCCCACGCATGATCACAGCAGCATTGTTCACAACAGTCAAGAGAAGAAGCAACCCAAATGTCTATCAACAGATGAATGGATGAACACAATATGGTATGTACATACAGTGGAATACTATTCAGCCTTAAAAAGGAAGGAAATCCTATCACGTGCAACAACATGGATGAACCCTGAGAACACTAAGTCAGTTATAAAAAGACAAATACAAATATTCTTCTTAGAGGAGGTATCTAAAGTAAGCAAATTAATAGAAACGAAAGTAGAACGGCGGTTGCCAAGGGCTAGGGAGAAGAGGAAATGGGGAGTTGTCATTTAATGGGTACAGAGTTTCAGTTTCAGAGACCCACTGCACAGCAATGTGAATATACTTAACACTACTGCACTGTACACTCAAAAATGGTTAAGATGGTAAATTATACATTTTTTACCACAATTTTAAAAAAAAGAATAAAAACTATGGTGACAAGAAAATATCTCTAAGACATTCTTTACTGAAAAAACAAGTTACAGAGCAATATTTAGAGTACAATCTCATTTATGTAAAAACTAAATATCACACACACACTAAACCCAAAGAAAAGGTCTAGAAAGACAGATACCAAAAGTTAAGTGATGACCTTTACTATGGAAAGGATAGGCCAGAAATAGTGAAATACAAGGCTCACTTTTCATTTTGTATACTTCTATATTGCTTAAGTTTTCACATCAAGCATATATTCCTGTGTTATCTGTGTAATTAAAAATCTGTTTAAACCAAGAACAGATGGGACAAATAGAGAAAAAAATAGCAAGGTGACAGATTTAAATTTAACCAATAATTGCCTTAAATATAAATGGACGAAACCAGCAGTCAGCAAACTATAGGTTATAGTCTGTTTTCTTAAGGCCTGTGACCTAGGAAGGCTTTCATATTTTTAAAGGGAGGGAAGGAGGGAAGGAAGGAAGGAAGGAGGGAGGGATGGAGAAAAGAAGGAAGAAAGGAAACAAAACAGAGAAGAGACTGCATGAATGAAATTGTTAGTGATATATTTCAGCTCAGTTTTACCAAACCAGGAAAGGAACATCAAATATTGGTTACTTTTGCCCAAACTGAACATTTATAATGCCTAACTTCCCTTCTTTTTTTCCTTACCTTGCCAAGACCTTCTTCAAGGGATTCTTTAGACTCAAAGAAAGATAAATGCCTGCTAAAATATCCAAACAACTTCGAATAGTGGGATCACATACGCCATTTTTATTTGCCTTCTCCAGTAAAGGTACAATCTATAATCCAAAAAATTCAAAGTCATAGTAATTTTTCTTAATATCAAGTATAGCAAAACAACATGGATTCAAATACTCTCTTAAGTCTCAATCACAATGTGAAATATCTCCCAAACTGCACCAGTAAGAATACTGATTTACGGGCCAGCCCAGTGGTTAAGTTCGCACGTTCCACTTCAGCGGCCTGGGGTTCAGAAGTTCAGATCCCAGGTGCGGACATGGCACCGTTTGGCAAGCTATACTGTGGCAGGTGTCCCACATATAAAAAAGTAGCAGAAGATGGGCCCAGTCTTCCTCAGCAAAAAGAGGAGGATTGGCAGCAGATGTTAGCTCAGGGCTAATCTTCCTCCAAAAAAAAAAAAAGAATACTGATTTAAACACCTGTTTCAGTATTTAACCTTTTTAATCCATGCCCCTAACTCCCACTTTACCCTCCAGACCCACCTTCATTGAGAATTACAGACTTGTTAATGGCTTAAGGTACAGGAATTCTGTAGTACTATTAAAAAACCAGTAACACATTTAATTATTTTCCAAAAAATATTATGCAAGTTCAAATGGTAAATCCTAATACTGAAATACTAGTAAGGACAGTCTTTACATTTTAAATTAACTTTTTAAAGTGCCTGCTAAAAAGTTTTAAAGATTCAGAGTAATAGAAATATTTTTTATCACCACAAAAAAAGGTATACACAATTATCTCATTATCCTATCTATTTACAGCTCCAATGGTGATGGTAGCCTGAATATGCCTTCTTTTGCTACTTTGAATAAAAAGATATGATACAATGAACAGAAAAAACCCCTAACCTATTCTTTAATGATACATTGATATTAAATAATCAGGAGCCAAAAACTGCCAGTTAACTTAAAAAGTCCGTAACAGCACAATAATCTTCAAGATGCATCTATGAATATCAATCCAGCCTTACCTGTTTAACATAATGGATCTGTGACACTCCATCGGTGAGTTGTACACAATGTAACAGCAAAGAAGCTAGATTTTTCCCTTCCACATCAGCCAAAGCTACATAACACATACACAAAAATTTCTTTAGTGATTTCGTAATAAATGAATGAGTTTCCCTTTATTATGCATTCTATAAAATTTAAATATTTATAAACAGACCAAAAAAAACAGGAAGAACTTAGTCCAAAGATAGACTTTTAAGAAAACCATTTTACATCCAAAACTGAACTTGAAGAACATGGAAAATTAAAAAGCAGGAGTTTGAACATTATGTGATATGGAGTCCTAAAGACAAAAATTCTGTTTTCAACCTAGAAAAGAAACAAATGAAGTTAGAAATCACTTACATCTCAAAGTTTCAAGGTCCTGACGACAAATGGTCAATGCAGCAACTTGCATTTCTTTCTTCTTCTTTACACCCATTTTAAATATAATCAAGAGTAGTCACTACAAGAAAGAAGAGTTTAAGGCACTGTCTAACAGGGTTTCTGAATCTTAGTACTACTGACATTCTGGGCCAGAGAATTCTTTGCTGTGGGGTGTTGTCCTGTGCATTGCAAGACGTTTAACACATCTCTGGCCTCTACCTACTAGATGCCAGTAGCATCCTTCTTCTCCCAAGTTGTGACTACCAGAAAATGTCACCAGACATTGCCAAATGTCCCCTGGGGAGCAAAGCTGCAATAGGTTGAGAACCACTGGTCTAACGATTTCTGAGGAAGATTAGCCCTGAGCTAACATCTGCTGCCAATCCTCCTCTTTTTGCTGAGGAAGACTGGCCCTGAGCTAACATCCGTGCCCATCTTCCTCTACTTTATATGTGGGACGCCTAACACAGCATGGCTTGACAAGCGGTGCATAGGTCCACACCCAGGATCCAAACCAGTGAACCCCAGGCTGCCAAAGTGGAATGTGTGAACTTAACCACTGTGCCACCAGGCTGACCCCAGAAAAAACTTTTTTTAAGATCAAGAAGAGTATATTATTGTCTAAAGTTATGACCCAGTCTTTGTATCTTAAAATACAGCAAACCTTCATTTTAGTAATAATAAAAGAAACCGGCACGGTTTTTCCAAAAATAAACTGGGCCTAACTAACCTCAGTGACTTCTTACACTGACAGATCACGAAGTATCATAACACTGTTTCTTGACTTCTGCAAAGTTTTTAATACAGGAAACTTCTGCATTATATCCTTCTGAGTTTGCTTATAGTTAACAGAGTTTTCGTTAACAAGGTTCTTAATGGGCTGAACAAACATACTCAAAGAATACACACTAATAGTACCGTGCCATTCAGAGAGAAGACACTAGGGAAATGCCACACTGGGCTCTCTTCCTGGTGCAGTTAGCATTTTTAACAGTGTTTATGATGCAGACATCAGAGGACACAACATAGGAAATTTATAAGATACAAAGCTGGGAGGACATGCTGGATGATAAAATCAAGACTGAAAAAAAGCCCAATAAACTGAAATAAACTTAGCAGGATGAAATAGAAATAAATGTAAAATGCTGCATTTAGATTAGAAAAATATAACATAGAAATATAGGAAGTGGAGGCAGAGTGAAGCATAATGTGATGTGAAACAGTTCAATATGTAAGCCAACAGCACAACTGCTAAAAACCACACTAGAAGGGGCTGGCCCCGTGGCCGAGTGGTTAAGTTCGCGCGCTCTGCTGCAGGCGGCCCAGTGTTTCGTCGGTTCGAATCCTGGGCGCGGACATGGCACTGCTCGTCAGACCACGCTGAGGCAGCGTCCCACATGCCACAACTAGAGGAACCCACAACGAAGAATACACAACTATGTACCGGGGGGCTTTGGGGAGAAAAAGGAAAAAATAAAATCTTTAAAAAAAAAAAAGAAAAAAACCACACTAGAAGTCAGCTAGGTTAAGGGAGCACATGACCCCCTGGTCATCCCCACAGGTAGGTGGCATGTGGAGCATTAGGTGCACTGCTAGTGGCCACATCTTAAGAAGCTATAACAAATGATGGAGCTTCCAAAGAACAACCAGATTTCTGAAGGTCCTACAGAGCTCCTCCTTCAGAGAACAGCTCAGTTAACCAAAAGTGTTTGGACTGGAAAAAAGGGGACAGGACAAGTGCCTTAAAATAGCTGCTGGACTGTTTTGGAGAAAAGGGGAGTAGATGTCTTTTGTCCTGCCATAGGATTAGGAAAAGTCAGTGCGAGCTTCGGCAGGGCAGATTCCAGCTCAATACAAAGGAAGAACTCCATGCTCCAACTATGGAACGGGCTGCCTTTTAAGCAGAGAATATCCACACACTGGCAATATCCTAACAGAAGCTGAATGAACCCTTTTCACCCGGACTCCTGCAATCTAACCAGTCTCCTCACTTCTGCCCTTGCTTCTGAAGAGTCCATTCTCTTCACAGTCATCAAAGCAATCTTTTAAAAACTAATCAAATCTAATTACTCTCTTGGGTTTTCCGAGGGCTTCCAATTACCCTTAGAACAAAATCCAAACTTGAGACTTTGGCCTTCAAGGCCCTCAATAATCTGGCACTGCCTTCCTCCACATTTCATCTCAAAGCAATCTTCTCTTCACCATCTCAGGGGCTCTGCATTTCCTGATATCTCTGACTGTTAATGCTGGTTCCACCAGATCTTTGCAAAGATGACTCCTCATCATTCGGGTCTCTTCTCGAATACCCATCCTAAGAGAAGCCTTCTGTGACCACTCCATCTAAAATGCCACGAGTCCTACTCACATACACACCATTTTCATTATTTCTTCTTCACAGCACTTACTAACACCTGAAATGACATTGCCTTGTTTAATTTGTACATTGTCTGTCTCCCCTAGTAGAAAATTCCACGAAGGCAGCAACTTCAATCTGTTTTGTCCACTGTTTTAATTCCCAATTCCTAAAACATGACCTGGCACATATAAGTGCTTAATAAATATTAGATAAGTAAACAGATTAATTAATTAACAAACACTCATCAGAGATGTTCTAGAAGGGACGTTTCCCTTTAACGGCAAAAAGGTGAACTACGTGGTATCTAAAGTATACCCTTTATATAAGTGACAAGCTAGGCCAGACACTGAACAACCTATGGTCCATTTGCAAAGTAAGAAATCAATACACTGATGGCATGTGAAAAACCACTTAACAGGAAATGGCAATAAAAATGGACACAGCTAAAATGGCATGGACAAGGAAAGAATCTGAAAAGTGACATGATTAGATCTAGGGGAATAACTGCGGGTTATTTCTTACCAGAAGCAACCATTTACAAAGTTTAGAAGAAACAGCCACGGATAACCGGAGATGATTCTCTGGTAAATGGTGAGTAAGTTTGGAGCAAGATTTGATCTAGGAACTTTCAAGACTACACAAAAATAAGCTCGGTGCTTATGCATGCTCAATGGATGCCTAAAGGTTTGTCCTGATGAACTAGGCCTCCCCAGTAAGGGGAAATCCCGTGCCCACCGTAAGCGCTGCTTAAGTGGCCAGAAGATGCTCAGTAATTTATACCCCTGCTGGGTTCCTCTGGCTGTTTCCCTTTTGAACCCCGCTTAGCTCCCATCTACATCTTTCTGGTCGACTCACATAAATGTTCTTTGGGCAATTTCCGAACCATGTGGAGTCCGCGGAATGAGAGGTGAAAAAAAAAATGGTTAAAATGCTGTCTCCACGGAGACCTAAGCGACCGGAAATCAGTTTCACAACTGTCAAATTCTCGCGATACTAAAAGACGGGAATTAGTGTGAATCGCACAGATGCTCTAGCAAAGTGACCGAGCAGAGCGGCGGAGTGAGGCGCCACCGCGGGTCTGGCAGATAGGACGTCCGGGAGCCAAACCTCGTGCCCGTGGGCGTCTGAGAAGCGTCGCAGCCGCCTGGATGAGTCCCAGAAGCTGGTCTAGTTCTACGGTGTCTCCGTGACTCGCAGCGTGGTCTGCTGTCGACTACCGGTCTGGGCGAAGGGAGGGAGCAAGAGGGCCTGAAGAGGAATCATCGCGAGAATTGAGCTAATGCGCTTTTCCAATCAGGAGTTCGTAGAGGTCGTGACGTCACTGGGGAAGGCGTGTTCGTGAGTGGATTTGGTTAGATGCCGAGTTTGAGGAGTGCCCGGTGCCCTCAACCCGGCGGCTTGGAACCCGAGCCCCTCCTTCCCCTTGGGGAAGCCTAGGCTGCGACCTCCGCACCCCTCAGTGCGTAGGAAGCACTTTTACCTCCACCCAGATATTCCGCCCTTCTCGCACTCAGCTTACCCAGCGCAGAGACGGGGAGTCTAAAGAATTTAGAGCCGGCGAGATGGGGTAGAGGATGGGACAGGCATGGAACCGAAGTCACAATAAGGAATTTGACGAAAATGAGAAATACCAAAATGAACTAACGTATGCCGGAGTGCCTTTATTCGTTCAGCAAATAGTTAATGAGCGCTGTTGCCGGAGCGTTGCCAGGTGCTAACCTTGAGAGTTACCGCCTGTTTAGGGTACGTGTTTTACACAAATTGTTAGATGGTTCAGTCCTTTAGGAATAAATAATTAGGTGCCAAACACTACACTAGGAGCTGCAACGGGGGTAAGATCAGGAAATAGACGTGGATGCCATGTTCAGGTGCAATTAATTTGGGAGATACTGAGTAACATTCCACTTCCCCAAACCTTTCCTCCGATCTACGATTTTAATCATTACTTTTTTGAATTTTATCTCACCTTGCCTTTTTCTTCTTTGTAGATTTACCACGTGTATGTATCACTAAACAATATCTTATTTTGTTTGATTTTGAGCTTTTTTTTTTTTGAGGAAGATTGTCACTGAGCTAACATTTGTGCTAGTCTTCCTCTATTTTATGTGGGACACCACCACAGCGTGGCCTGATGGGTGGTGGTAGATCTGTGCCTGAAATCCAAACCTGCAAACCCAGGGCCTCAGAAGCGGAGCGCTGCGCCACCAGCAGGCCCCGGTTTTGAGCTTTGTTGATGCACTCCTTCATGTTTTCTCTAAGACTTTGCTTCTTTCAGCACTGCTTTTGGCATCCATCCACATAAAAGCATATCTCTTATCACTGTAGTTCTTTTTTTTTTCATATTGGCACCTGAGCTAACAACTGTTGCCATTTTTTTTTTTAATTCTTCTTCCCAAAGCCCCCTAGTACACAGTTGTATTCTAGTTGTAAGTCCTTCTTGTTGTGCTGTGTGGGACTCTGCCTCAGCATGGCTTGATGAGCAGTGCCATGTCTGGCCCAGGATCCAAACTCAGGAAACCCTGGGTGGATGAAGCAGAGTGTGAACTTAACCACTCTGCCACAGGCGGCCCCCACTGTAGTTCTTTCATTGGCTCTTGTCTAGTATTTCATTGTTTAATATACCACATTTATGTATCATTCTACTCTAGAGATTTGGATTATTTCGAGCTTTTGCTCTAACTACTGTGGTGAACTTTCTCTTATATGTCAGCTAATGAGTTTGTGCAGAACTTTACAGCAATTTTTTTCTAACATTTTTAACAGGGACTTACAGTAAGAAATTCACTATACCTTGAACGGTAATACTACCACATACCTAACTGAAAGAAAATTTTCTTGAAGTATTTGTTACACTTTACAGGAGCTATGTGCTCTGATATTTTTTATATTTTTTTTAAATTGTGGTAAAATACAAATAACATTAAAATTGCCACCTTAACCATTTTTAAGTGTTTTCTTTTTTTTTTTAATATAGTTTGTTGTTTCAGGCCCATGGAAATAACTACATAATGATGGATGGAGCCCAACCCTTTTTTAATCCTGGCCCAACCATTTAAAAGTGAGGGGCAGACATTGTGACTCCTCACCCCACACAATGAGGGGGTGGGCTAGGAGGGGAACAAATACAATAAACATGTGAAAAGGTGGTAACTGCTATAGGAAAAATAGGGGGAATGGAAGATGGCAGAAGAGAGGGGAGATTTGTTGCTATTTTAAATAAGGTGGTCAGGGTAGGCCTCACTGAATAAAGATTTGCACCCAGAGGAAAAGCATCCCATATGGAGGGAACAGCCAGCGCAAAGCTGTTAGGGCAGGAGCTCGTCTGTGGGAAGAACAACAAGGAGGCTAGTGTGGCTGGAGACAAGTGAGCAAGGGGCTAGATAATAGGTAATGAGGCAAGGGGATTTAGGTTATGTAAAGCCTTTTAAGGACTTCTACTCTAGTGAAATGGGGAGTCATTTTGACAGAAGAATAAAAGGATTAACTTACATTTCAAAAGAGTCACCAGAGCTACTTTGTTGAGAATAGACCGTAGGGGAAGCAGGAGGACCAAAGAGGAAGCTGTTCCTGTAAACTAGGCAGGCGAGATGCTGGTGGCTCACACCAGGGGGGTCGCAGTAGAAAGTGTGAAGAGGGGACAGATTCTGGATGTGATCTGGAAGTAGGCTAACAGGATTTTCTGAAGGATAAGATGTGAGGTATGAGGAAAAGAGTCAAAGATGACTCCAGGATTTCTGGCCTGAGCAACTGGAAGGATGAAGTTGCCATTCATAGAGTAATAGAACCAAAAGTTTGCTTGGAGTGAATTTGAATAGCTTTGAAAGAGACTGGGAGGAGAAGAATTGGCAAGATGGAGTAGAGACACCTCTACTACTTCTAGTCCACAAGGGCAAATAAATGGAGTGGTGACCCCTAGGAGAAATAGAGGCAAGGAGAAGTTTAGCTTTTAAAGATTGAAACAGTAACATGTTTGGCGAAGATAGCCTTTTGTTTTTGTAGTCACCTGGCACTACCAACTTGAGACCACTTTAAATTCAATTCTGTGCTTGAGATTTTTCAGAACACAGCATGAATTTGGGCCATGACCCTTTTTTTTCACCCCCTCAGGAAGATTAGCCCTGAGCTAACATCTGTGCCTGATGCGGGGTCGGTGAGCCGAGGAGTCGAAAGAAAGATTTCTTAGACTCTTAAGATCTGGCAGTAGTGCTCTTTTATTTAGAGAATAGTGTAGCATGGGGACAGGACCCATGGGCAGTCAGAGCTTCTGCTGCTGCCGCTTCTGCTGCCCCCGCTGGCATGGGGACAGGGCCCATGGGCAGGCAGAGCTGGTGCGTGGGGACAGGACCCACGGGCAGTCAGAGCTCCTGCTGCTGCCCCGAGTTGAGGGTTAGGGCTAAATTTAAGGCATAGGTATATGATTCATCTCTTTACAAGACAAAGGAAAGAACATGAAAAAAAGTTAAAATGGTATCAGTGCAGGTGGGGTCTGGTCATTGGGTGATCTCATGACTTTTAGACAAGAATCAAATCGGATTAAGTAAAGGTTAGAAAGGTTAGACGCCACCACCCTAAACCAGTTACGTGAGATTGCCAGACAGCAACCAACTTAAGTTCTTGCCTTCCCCATTAAGAGCTTCTAGGGACAAGGTCATCTCTCCTCTTCTTCCTGGTACAGAGAGGGAGGCACCTTTTACAGATAGAGATTTACCTTACAAATGTAAATGTGTCCCAACAAGGGCAAGTTCCATTCCCCAGAGCCTCCTTCCCTGTCCCAGTTTATCGAAAGCAATCAGTCCAAAACAATCCTGATGCCAAAGAGACATATCCTGGGGTGGCCAATTTCAGGTCCCTACAAGGTCATCCCCCCTTCCTTCACAAACGCAAATGTCTCAAAAGGGCAAGCAAAATTCCAGTCCTCGGAGGCTGCTTCTCATCTGTAATTTTAAAAGTAACCAGCCTAAAATCCTCATCATGTGCCAGTCTTCCTCTACTTTTATATGTGGGTCACAGCAACAGCATGGCTGATGAGTGTGTAGTTTGTGCCCAGGATCCAAACCCACGAACCCAACCACCAAAGCGAAGCATGCTGAACTTAACCACTATGCCCTGGGGTGGCCCCGCCATGAACTTTCTTTAAGGAGCTATATATTTTATTTGTAAAAATGTATTCCAAGGGAATTTTTGAAGAATCAGTAATCCTTAGTATATAAAAGTATAAAACACTTAAATGACATCTTATTATAAAAGTGGAGTACATAAAATCATGAAAAGTAATATATCCATGTTTTATTCAGTGTAGTTTAGCTTTCTAAATATGTACCCATTAAAGCAGTATTTTCCCCTCAATTGGAGAAGGAAATCTTTTTTTATAATTATTTAATGACACGTCTTCCTACATAATGATTTTTGGAATTCTTTTACATTTTAAAGGTCTTTTGAATAATTAAAATTTGACCTTTTAAAACCACAAAAAAGGGCTTTAATTGCCTACTCATTTAATACTTGTTCATAAAGATCTCTATACAAGCCAAAACTTCAGACCAATCAAAGGTAAGTTTCTCCTATAAATATTGTTTTCCATTACCAAAAAGCGTAATAGAATCTCTCAGTTTCATAGTCACCATTACATTCTAAAAAAGTGTAATTTATGGTAATCTGCCAGCAATGCATGGTGATTTACATAATTAAGGAATCCCTCATAAAAAGCTTTATTTAATAGTTTCATGTCTAAAATGAAGTCCAAAAGTATATACTAGAGCTATGAATATGAATATTTTGTTGTTAATATATTTTGTTCTTTGTTAATATAAAATAAATGTTATTTATTAATATGTTTGTCCTCCAGTCAGTGAAAGAAAGCAAAGTACTTCTATTATTTATCTATTGCTCCATAATAAATTACCCTGAAACTTAATGCCTAGAACACTAAACATTTATTATCTCACGGTTTCTGTGGGTCAGAAACTCAGTGGCTACTGGCTCACTGCTTCTGGCCACAGGTCTCTCATGAGGTTGCAGTCACTGGAAAGCTTGGCCAGGGCTGCAGCATCCACTTCCAAGATGACTTAACCCAGTGGTGCTTGTTGACAGGAGGCCTCAGTTCCTCCCCATGTGGGCCTATCCTCCAGGCTGCTTGATCATTCTCCTAACATGGTGGCTGGCCTTCCCCAGAATGAGCAAGAGAGAGCAATGTAGAAGCTTGACGGTTTTTATGGCCTAGCCACGGTAGTCACACTATTTCAACAATTTCCTACTGGTTCCAAAGGTCAGCTCTATTCATTATGAGAAGGGCCTACACCAAAGCATGAATACCAGGAGGCCAGTATAACTGGGCGGCCATTCTGGAAGCTAGCTACCACAGTAGTGTAACACATCTGAAGTCTTCCCATGATACTTAAAGTGCACTATGTGATCACAACTAAGGAATGATTTAAGAGTTGTTTGCATATAATTTCCACAGGGCATCTTAAGAAATCATTAATGCTCATGTCTTCTTACAAACTTATTTGCCTGTAATAATGTACAGTTTTCACAGAAGACAGTCACGGAACTGAAACATAAAACTAGGTTTATTATGAGGAAAGGAAATTTTAGATGTTCTGCAAACTTTCTAAACAATGCTGATCTCATCCCTTCCCTCCTTAAGTGCACACAGAGGCTGTGTTCTATGTGACACTCTTTTCCTTCCGCATATACCAGGCTCCAACTTGAGTGACTTCTCAGTGCTCCCTGAAAGCACTGTTCTCTCATGGACTGTGCTGTGCTCTCTGCTAAGAGGGTCTTTCTTATTCCCACCTGAGAAACTTCTTCACACTTGAAGATCCATCTCAAATGTCACCTCCCCAGAGAAACCTGACAAGAAATCCCTGTTCTTCTGCCAATAGTTTTGTCTCAGGTGTAGCATTGATACTGTTAGTTATCTGTAAGCTTGTCAGTCTTCCTACTAATTTATGAACTTTTCCAAGACAGGAAGCATCTTTAGATCCCTAGTGACTAGCACAGTGCCCGCCATGAGTAGCTCAGCAAATATTTGTTAGGATAACAGGGCCGTCAGGTTCCTTCCAGTGTTAACGTGTACGGGTGCTTACGTTACCAACCACTGTGTGGCAGCAAACTACAGAATTGGTTCCACCTTTTAATATTCACCAAACTGTAGACAGTGCTTTTTCTGGGAGTGGAATTACAGGAGGCCCTCACTTTCCATGTTGTTTATTTCTGCATTGTTTGGATAATAACACATTTTTTCATGTGGACTATAGAACTCATAGAAAAGTACATAAAACAAGTATTTATAAAGAGATTTTAGTTTATTAACTTCCTTCCAAAAAGTATGTTAGAATAACTTGTCAACTCAGTTTAAATGATATATTTATTATGAAATATTCAAGTAGAAAATTACTTTGTTTATGAAAATTGATCAATATTATGTTTTAAAAATTCATATTGTTGCTTACACTTTTTACATCAAAAAATCAAATATTTAAACTTTAAAAGAAAATTTAACTAATTAAGTAATTTAAAAATTAAGTAATAAGGAAAAATAGTCATAAAATAATATGACCTGAAAATCTTAGAAGAGAATATTATACATACACTATGTTTACAACTTGATAAAAATATGGATACCATGAATAAAAGTTGGAAAGGATCTTGTTTGGAAAAGCAGTTTATCAGCCTGAAAACACTATGAGTGAACTTTTTTTCTTCTTAAACTTTAATGTTGTAACACTGGTTTAATAAACTTTTCTTTTAAGGCTTGTTTTTATAAGTCATAGAGTTGCTAACTGGAACACCCTCAAATTACCAAAAAGTTAATTTTTTTTACCAATTACATTATATTACTGTCATTTTAAACAAAGGCAGCATTTGTGTGTGTTGGGCACAATGGAAAAACACAAAATTTTTAAATACATAGCACCATCCTTGATTAAAATGCTTTTGAAAAGGAAATAAATTTTTTTCATTCCTGTTGCAAAAAGCCGTCTCATTTCCCCCACATTAGTCTGCCACCCAAAAACATCCACCATTTGGGAGCCCATGTGCGGACTACGTCGAAGAAAGACAAGTGAGGAAGATTGTATCACCCAGTCCATATGGCAATGCCAATCCTCAGCCCTCCCCAGAGGAGGAAATAGTAGATACCTACCACCATTTCTTCGGGACATCTGAAGAAGAAATCCCTAGGACAGGAAGAGATGGAAAGTTTGCTATAAATTTTAAAGAGTAGGACTCTACTGGGTCCTGCAAGGGGGGAAAAACAAAGTTTGTAAAAACATAGTGCAAATCTATTGGAAAAGGTAAAGATTGTGTTAAGTTTTTAATAGCCATATTTATTAATATTATTCTGACTGCATGATTGAAGGTTTCTGGAGCAGAGAAGATTTCTGTTATTTACGTACAGCAAACAACAACCAAATGGTTCCCCAGTGCCCGAATTCTTATCCCTTGGATGACATGAGGAGACCTGGCAGACTAAAACTCTCCATGTAAGAAATGTGTGTTAGGTAAGGAACCCTGAGAAAATGAACCCGGGCGTTTATATAGAAGGGAAAGCAGCTGCACCTCACCCTTCTTCTGAGAGAGTATCCTTGAGAATGCAATGGGAAGGATCTAGGGTTCTTATTCTAACCCTTTGGAATGTAAATAAATTTCTCCGGGGAAAAGATAAACCCTGTGTCTCCAGCTTTACCACCCAGGAATGACTCCACAACCTGCCTCATTCCCCCCTTGAAATGTGAACACAGATGCATACCTCCAGGAGGTAAATCTCTGATTTATCTCCTGTATGCGTAACAGTAAATGTCTCCCATAGGCATATGACTAATCAGTCATAAATGAACCTTCCAAGACTTGCTTTTAGTCCAAGTCTCCAGTAAAACTTGCTTAGAAAGTCCTAACTGTACGGAAACATAAAAATATTTTCTCTACTGCTCCACAGATTGGTTTAAAAAAAACCCAAAACTTGTACATCCAAATTGTGTGATCCTTCACACTTATTTCAGTCTCACTGCAATTACTTTAAAGTCTCTAAAACTCTTTTTTCACCATTGTTTTGTCTGTTTTGACTACATAAGAAAATTAGCCTTGCTATTTGTGGCATAACCTTGCTTTTGGCCATTTGATCCACTGAACACTCCCTTGGATCTTACCTGCCACATCTTAAAATTACTTTTGATGGTTTCCAAAAATCAAATCCAATTCCAAAGCATAAAGTTTTCTACACCATTGGAGATGCTGAAGAGAAGGTTTTAAAAGGAACATCCAAAAAGATTTCCCAAAATATTATGAGCTATACAATTTTTGAAGAAACAAGTGTGTGGCCTCCAAGATGATTTCTCTGAAGGAGACTATTCTCACTTGGATATGTAAGTTCCGGGGTGTTTTGGTTTTTAAAAAACAGAGCACATAGCTTTATATAAGAAATAAGTAGATAAAGGTAGGTTCTAGTCCTGACTTGATGTCACTAGCAATAACACTCAATTTAGTTAAGGAACCTGTGAAGTTTACCCCAGTCCTTTGAAACTTGCCTACAGGAGAATGAAGTATTCTTTTTCTAAAATCTAAACTGTAGTATTCCAGGAGCTGTCATACTACTTTTCTTTTACCCTGAACAACACACCTATGAGGGTAGCTAGCTAATCTGATATTGGTGAACTTGGATTTTATGCATATAGATGATATCAGGGAGGCAAGAATGCCAGTGGCAGATAATATTAAGTTGGCATGAGCAATCTCAGCGTGGGCTCTCCCTTCACAGCAGGCTCCCAACCAATATCTTGGTATATAAGGGAAAGGGCCTGGCTACTGGGGTGAAGAGCATGCCAAGTGACTGGTTTTTGGATACTGAAAACTTAACACAATCTTCAGGGCAGGAATCCAGGCTCAGAGAGCAGTAGGCCAACAGCAAAGTGGAGACTCCTTCTTCAGTAGACAGGCAGGGGAACCCAGAACTCACTCCTGACACCCAAGTATTCTATCTCAAGATCCAAATGTGGTCCAACCATCAAAGGAATGAACTAGATCTGAACTTCCCAAGTGTGCTTAGCAGGCTGGTGGTGTTGCAAATGGGCAATGATACTCCAAGATAATGATTCCTTATCCTTCAGAGCAGCCAGGCCAGGGCTGGGGACCCTTACACATACCGCCTTATCCATTTACCTGTGTACTATTCCATGTTCTCATTTTCTGTGTCTGTAATAAGAACGCCTGGACAAGTTCTTTCAGCCTGAGGACAAGAGCTGACCAGTTTGGGGTAATTTTTTGGAGATATGAAATTCAATACATTAGTCCCTCCTTATCTGCAGTTTCATTTTCTGCAGCTTCATTTACCTGCAGTCAACCGTGGTCTGAAAATATTAAATGGAAAATTCCAAAAATAATTCTTTGTTTTTTAAGATTTTATTTTTCCTTTTTCTCCCAAAGCCCTCCCTGGTACATAGTTGTATATTTTAGTTGTGGGTCCTTCTAGTTGTGGGATGTAGGATGCCGCCTCAGCATGGCTTGATGAGTGGTGCCATGTCCGTGCCCAGGATTGGAACTGGCGAAACCCTGGGCCGCCAAAGCAGAGCGCATGAACTTAACCACTCCGCCATGGGGCCGGCCCCCAAAATAAACAATTCTTAAGTTTTAAATTGCATGCCGTTCTGAGTAGCATGATGAAATTTCACACTGTCTCGCTCTGTCACACCAGGGATGTCAATCAACTCTTTGTCCAGTGTATCCAAGCTGTATATGCCACCTGCTGTTAGACCAATAGTTAGGAAAAACCATGGTACAGTCACCCCCCAGTATGCTCGGGGGATTGATTCCAGGACGCACACATGTGGATACCAAAATCCACAGGTGCTCATGTCCCTTATATAAAATGGCAAAGTATTTGCATATAATCTACTGACATCCTCCTGTATACTTTAAATCATCTCTAGATTACTTATAATACCTAATATAATGTAAATCCTATGTAAATAGTTGTACCGTATTGTTTAGGGAATAATGACAAGAAAAAAAAGTCTGTACATTTCAGTACAGATGCAAACATCATAGGCCTTTCCATCCAATGTTGGCTGAACCCATGGATGTGGAACCGCAGATATGGAGAGCTGACTGTATATACAGTAAAGGGTTTGGTCCTATCTGTGGTTTCAGGCATCCACTAGAGGTCTTGGAACGTATCCCCCACGGATAAGGGGGATTACTGTACCCCGAATACTCTTCTTCAACTGCTCTACTGTGGGACATAATCATGAAAGGCACCTACATGGATTTTAAAAGATGATTTGGAGGCCTGAACCATAGAACTCAGTGACTAATTGAGTACAGGCAGTAAGTGAAAGGCAGGAATCGAGGATGATTTCTAGGACTCTGGTTTGCATGAAGACACGCATCGTGGTCCTGGTCTTCTGGCAGGACCGAGTCAAGAGCCAGCGGAATAGCTGCTTGGAGCATTTTTGATATGAGTTAACACAGTTAACACCCTTGCCCCTTTCAGGCAAAGCCCAAATCACTTATGTGGGTACTTCTGGAGGAAAGTCTACAAAATAGGGCCATTCAACTTTATTTTAAAATATTACACAAAAACAGTATCTTCTTTCAACTGAATGCTCTGCCCTAGGGTCTCATGGTACCAGCACACTAATTTCAGAGCTTATAGCCTACCTCGCCTAGAACGTCAGAGCTTCTGCCTACTTTGGTCAGAAATGGCTTAGAACTGGGTGAGGCTCTGCCTGCCTGAGAGGGGAGGGACTTGAGCCAGGAGGGACCAGGAAAGGTTAGGGCTGGGAGACAGCGACAATCACACCTATCACTGATGGAGCACTCACCTTGAGCCATACCCTCTTCTCAACCCTTCACAGACAGCATCTCACGCAGTCCTCACACAAACCCATGAGCTGGTTGCTGTCTCCATTTTGCAAATGAGAAAACTGATTTTCCTAGATGTTAAGGGAAAGGATTGAGTTAAAGAGAACTAAGTGTGATCCTTTACCGCTGACTGGTAAACTAACCTCTCTGAGCCTCAGTTTTCTCGTCTCTTAAAAAATGGCTGTAATAACCTACTTTGCTTCCTTGCTGTGAGAGTTAACTGAGGTGGCACATATAAATTGCCCACCACCGCTCACTCCCCCTTACTCAACTTTCAGAACTCCCCGAGGCAGGCTGAATCAAGGCTCCCCAAAGATGTCCATGTGGTACTCCTGGGACCTGTGAACATGTTATCTTACATGGTAAAAGGGACTTTGCAGATGTGATTAAATTAAGGATTCTGAGATGAGAAGATTATCCTAGATTATTCAGGTGGGCCCAGTATAATCACAAGAGTCCTTACTAGACGGAGCAGAAGGATCAGAGTCAGAAAAACATGTGATAACAGAAGCAGGGGTTAGATTGATGGGTTCTGAAGATAGAGGAAGGGGCCACAAGCCAAGGAATGCAGACAGCCTCTAGAAACTGGAAAAGAAAAGGAACACAGACCTGCTGACACCTTGATTTTTAACTCCATGAGACCCATTTCAGGCTTCTGACCTCTACAACTATAATAAAATAAATGTGTGTTCTTTTAAGCTACTAAATTTGTGGTATTTGTTACAGCAGCAATTAGAAATTAATACACTCCCTAACTGAACAAGGAGAGAGTAGACCCCAGGCTGCACACCTCCACTGACCTCAGTATCCAGGCCTGCCTGGCTCCAGGGTACTCACCTGGCTGTGTGTCCTCATCTGGTCGGCCCAGACAGACTTAGGGCTGGTGAAACTAAACCTGTGCAACTGGGGGTTTTGTCGTTTGTTTTAATTTAAAGAATAGATTTTGAGGAGAGAAAAAACATGGGGCAAGAGAAGTATGGCATAGAAAATAAACGCAAATGAAAGCTGTTTTGCTAGTGTTTTAGAACCACAAGAAACTAGCACAGAGCACCCCCGTAGAAAACATCACAATAAAGGTTCAAAGATAGAGGCATTCCCTTCGCAAGGCTGAAGGTTTCAGGCTCTGGTCTTTGGAAGGTAGGCTGCAGTCCTCAATTTGGGGTGGATCACTGGGTGCCTGGCACGGTCCACGCTTTTAGCCAGATCTGAACAGAAAAAAGGGCCACTGGCCGGGGTAGAAGTGGATGAGGACTGGGTTCGGGTGTCACGTGACTACCGACGATCCTCCCCTCGACGCAGTGCCAGGTGGGCTGTACTTTTGGTCAAACTCCGTCCCGATTTGCGCCGCAGCCCCCGCTCTAGGTCGTATTTCTCGTGCTCCGCGGAGTCCTGCCGCTCCCCCTCCCCATGTCCGCCCGCGGGATGATTGCGCCTTTCGGGCGCACGTGGTTCGGGGGAGCAGGCTGGCCCACAGCTACGGGCTCTGCGACCGACGGTGGTGAGGCTCGGGCCCGGGGAGCTGCCCTCGCCGTCCGTCCTAGCCGGGCGCATCTAAGCCTGGACCCAACTAGCCTGGGCCTGGCTGGCGCCAGCTTCTTGCCGCGGCCGGACATGGGGCGCGAATGGGTGAATTCAGGCGGTGAGGTGACTATCCCATAGCAGTGTGAAAAATTCGTCCAAACTCGGCTACCTATGCCTGGTCTCAACGTGCACAAACAAGAAGGGCAGGAGTTGAGGCTTCTGGGAAGAGACAAACCGTACTGTCTGCTCCCAGCTTGCAGGAAATCTTTGTGCTTTTCTAGGAGGGGGAACAAACTTCAGAGGGCCCCACAAGAGCAGGAAACTCCGCAGCCCAGCAGTCTGGCTTAGACTGACGTGCGCGTATCAGGAGCCAGCGCCTCCTTAGACACCATCACTCACACCAGCCCCTCACTTCGAGCTGGGCAAAATCCTTCCCCCACCCGGACTCCATCCCGTGCCCCCCACGCCCAGGGCGCTCCTAGAAGAGGGAGGAACACCTCAACCCCAATAATTTTCCTGTATTCCTCACAACAGACCTGGGAAGCAGGCAGGGCTGGGATTCTCCTTTCCCTGAGGAAGAAACGTGTTCAAATGGAACAAATGGCCAGTGTGCAGTGGTTCTGATGCTTAGCCCAGGGCTCTTTCCATTATATTCCAAACTCTCCCTTTATATGCAATTGAGGTCAATCGTGTCGGTGATATTTCCCTAGAAAATGAAACAATGCCATAATTACAAAGGCTTGGGAATTAATGGTACCAAATGGGTAATGTGGGTTTAACGTTAAATCCTGGAGTAGGTGACCCAGGGCCAGAAAAAGTGGCTTTCCCAGTGTCACCTCTGCCATCTGGTGGTCAAATAACAATATAACTAAAAGAACTGGGTACTGATACTATCATCACGTAAAAGTCTTGCATGACCCCAAGGCTGGGTGAATGATTTGAGCGTGGGCTCTGACTTTTAGGGCCTGAGATGACAAAATAAAATGTTAAATATACAAATAAAGGTCAGAGATTTTCCACAATTATCTCTGCTCAGCGTGAGGAACCTCATAGTTTACAATGGAAGAGCCCCTTCATCCATTTATTCAACAAATATTTGTTAAACGTTGTCTTCAGTCAGTTCCCCAGGAAACAGATTCTAGGCAGAGATTTGCATGAGGGAGGGTTATGGCATAGGACCCTCGAGAACAACCTTTGTAAGGCCTTGAGGGAAACAGAATCGGTCAGAAAGGGTTGATCTGGGATACATTTGCCACAGAGGCCTTAGCCAATCCTACTGGGAGCCCTGGAGTTGGCTTGGCACGGGACAGTGCCTCTGCCCTGCGTCAACCAGTTATTGGATCAGTCAGTGAGCTGTAGCAACTGACACGAGCCACATGGGGGAATGAGTGTCTTGGTCCTAAGGGAGGATCTGGGCAGCTCATCACAGCATCCACTACACACCCCTCCTATGTTTTGGGCACCATGTCTTGGTCTTGGGATACAAGGTTGAAGAAGACAACATCTCTGCCTTCGAAGTTACCCAGGGTGCAGAGTCAAAGAAGAAATAAATAAATAAATGTTTTAAAAAACAGGAAAGAGAAAGTAATTATCTTGTAGCTAGAAAATGTATCCCATAAGTTTAAACAATAAAGAAAAATTCTTGCCTTTTACTGATGGCAATAAAGAAGGTTGAAAATATTTAAGTGAAAAGTGAATTCACTCTCTGCTGTTGTAACAATTGAAAAGACAAAGAAGAAGAAAAAAGCCATCTAGAAGAAAACTTACCTATGAAACCTAATCAAAGCAGTGGGAGATTGCTTTGGTGTTTATCTGTCATGAACTGTGGATCCCTTCAGCTCTACCCAAGAATAGGTGATGGGATTTTCCCTCTATCCTGGGGCCTACAAGGGTTCTGAGCTATTGGAAAGGAGGGCTGCCCGTAGGTAGGTGTCATTCCTGGGGGGCATGCTGGCTGCTGATCTTGGCTTGTTCTCCCCAGACATACCACTCTGGTATATCAGGAAGGGCAGCTCCTTGGGGCCTGCTTAGGTGGAGCCAGGGTGGTTTTGATGCTGATTCTACTCCTGTCCTTTTGGTGCCCCCAACCCAAGCCCATTGTCCCAGCCATTCCCTCCCCTACATCCCCTTTGTCCTTTCTCTTCCCCTACCTGTGGAATCTTTATTTCCTCTCAGAGAAAAGTACTTGGACTTGCCTGTTATTCCAGACTGTTCCGTAGAACACGACAATGAACTCTAGATCTTGAGCTCTGTAGAGCTTAAATATTTGAAGTGCACAAAACTGTTCCTCTGCCATGAGTTTCAGGAAAATCACGTGGGACTGAAAAAGCCAAATATTGCCTTCCTTGTCCCATGGTTTAGCAGTGGTGTTCATTCTTTCAGGCAGGAGGGATGAAATTGTCCCAGAGGTTTGGGTGGAGCAGAGGTACACAACAGAGGTACCTGCTGACAGTCCTAAAATTTCTCTCTTCAGAGCAGATGCTGTCCTTCAAATGAATGTCTCCATTTGGCTGTCCTGCCTCAAACTCTTCTCTCTTTTTGCCTTACTTCTTCCTAACTAGATCCTCCTCCTGAATTTTCTATACCAGCTTGTGCCCTAAGCAAACAAAAACTCTGGGGGTCTTTCTTTCCCTCTAACTGTACTCCCTCCAAGCTGATTCATCATCAAGTTCTAGATAGTTCCACATTTGCTGTCACTGCCCCAATTCAAGAGACTGCTAACAATCTCCTTGCTTGTCCCTGAGAGCAGAGTTTCATAACCTCGGCACTATCGACATTTTGGGCTGAATAATTCCTTGTTGTGAGGCCTGTCCTGTGTGTTGTAGTATGTTTAGCAGCATCCTTGGCCACTACCCACTAGATGTCAGTAGCACCCCTTAGTCGTGACAATCAAAAATATCTCCAGACCAGTTCTGTGCCAAGTCATATTGGAGCCTGAGGCAAAAGGAAAAATGTGTGCCCCATATACCCTTATCAAAATGTCCTCTCATATTTTGAACCAAATAGAAAAGTTCATGAAGGTTCTACAACAACAATAAAAAGACCGAATTTACTCCATACTGATGTAAAATTTGAAGGAAAAAAAGACATCTAGAAACCATTGCAAAGAAAGCTTGCAGGGCCCAGTACAAATGAAAATATGGGGCCCCGTCTTTAAAAATTATGAAGAGTTTCAAGACAGTGACAGCCGAGTGTTAAACCAAGTTTGGGACCCTTCTAAGGGTGGGGTCCTTCTCAATGTGGGGCCATGTTGTATTGCTTGGTCTCACACTCAAGCAGCTAGCCCTGAACCCCATGTTACCCCGTATGTCTGACGGGAAATATGACCGCTATGTGGACCCTGGAAACCCCAAGCTGATTGGAAACAACTGTTCCCATTGCACAACAGCACAGGGTCCTAAAACAAACAATGTTGTGAATTTTTGGCATTAATTTTAATTTTTGAAAAATATTACATTAAAATACTATTTACCTTGGTTACGGAGGATTTTGGCACCCTCTGAAATTTTGCACCTGAGGTGAGTTCCTTACCTGCCTCATCCAAATCCAAGTCACCCTCTAGACTTTGTCAAATGTTCCTTATGATTTAGAGCAGTGGTTCTCAAACTTTGGATTGTGTCAAAATCAGCTGGAGGGCTTGTGAAAACACAGAATGCTGGGCTTCACTCCCAGAGTTTCTGATTCAATAGGTCTGGAGTGGAGCCTGAGGATTTGCATTTCTAAGTCCCCAGGTAATGCTGAAGCTGCTGGTTCAGGGCACACTGAGAACCACTGCTGTAGAGCCATCCTCCTTGTTGTGCCAGGGAGAATGATACTTCCAAAATACAAGACACTTCTTGGCTTAAAACGCTGCAATGGATCCCCAGGGCCTATAGAACACAATAGATGCTCCTTGGTGTGGTTACTCCTGTGCGCTACCTTTCCAGCCCCCTGGCGTACCCCCAACATGAGCTTTAGTAACATGGGACTGGATGACTCCTACATACCCTTTAACGCTCAAGTCAGCAGTCATCGTCTCTAGAAACCTTTTCTAAGCTTCTAGACTGAACTAAATGCCTTTTCTTTGTCCTCCCATTGCACATTGAGTATACTGTCTGTTGGCAGTTAACTTTCTATTGAAATTTACTTATGTGAGTGTCTGCCCCATCAGATGGCAGCATCCTGGAAAGCTGGGATTATCCTTATTCTTCTAGTCTCTGTTACAGTCTGTGGCAAACAAGTGCTCCAATAGCATCTAACGAACTGAGCTGAACTGACCTGAATGCCATTCTGTAACATTAAGTAAAAACTCACAGAAAAAATATACAACCTCAAGTGACAGCTAGAGATGTAAATGCATAGGGGGAACACAGCTGAGTCTCAAGAATCTTGAAGTTTAAGGGCCTGGCAGGCTGTTTTTCAGTTGTCTGTAAGAGTTTAATGCTTTTTTTAATGCAGAATTAACACTTAATGTGTTATTGGTGTCCTCTAGATCTTATTGGTAGCATTATCCAGATAAACTGTGAAAGAAAACAGGCAGGAAAGAAAAATGTTAAGCATTGGTTAGAGCAAGTATGAAATGCAGTCAGAAACAAAGAGCAACAGCAGAACACAATGATCTAGGATGACACAGGTAAAAAAAAAAGGAGCACAAGAGAAAAAATTCTTAGATTCAGAGGAAATGTGGCATTTTTCCACTAAAGGTAATTTTTATAATGTTAAAATTCTTCAATAATATCTATTATACTCAAAAAGTCTCAAGAAATCAATTGGCTTCATTGCTTTAAAATAGGTTTGAAGAATCATTTTGTAATATGAAAGACTAACACAAACTTCAAAGTACATATGAGTCAGTTTAAGTGAAATTTGTTGGGATAATTGGCTCCTGATGTCATGGAAAAGGGATGGAAAAAATGAAATTCACAGTACCTCAAAGGAGAGGGGCAATCTGCCAGGGAAAATGTTAGGTGTCTTTTGAGACAAAGTAAACCAAAATTCTGACATAAAAATATTACCCATCAAACTTAAAGAAAGAAAGCTACATGGGTGCTTCAAATTCCAATAATATCTCAGAAAAGTGTATTTGTAGTATATTTCCAGTATACTGATTTCCATCATCCATCTTTTTTGTTTGTTTGTTTGTTTGTTTGAGGAAGATTAGCCCTGAGCTAACATCTGCCAATCCTCCTCTTTTTGCTGAGGAAGGCTGGCCCTGAGCTAACATCCATGCCCATCTTCCTCTACTTTATATGTGGAATGCCTACCACAGCATGGCTTGCCAAGAGGTGCCATGTCGGCACCCAGGATCCAAACTGGCGAACCCCAGGCTGCCGACGCGGAACATGCACACTTAACCGCTGCACCACCGGGCTGGCCTTCCATCATCCATCTTAGATGTTTCCTGCACCTTTTTAAATACACAAGTTCTCCTTAGGGAAATTTGAATATAACCTTCCTCATTTGCAATTGTGATAGGACATTTATGGAATAAGACTGCAGCGATTACAGAGGTCCTTCTTCATGGAAGAACTTGCTGCCCAGGCTGGGAATGCAGTGACCAGACAGCCTCCAGCTGTCACCCCCGTCAGGGTTTCCCTACACTGTTGCCATGCTCAAGCAAACACCCTCCATCCAACCACTGATAAACTGATAGTGTTGTTGGTCTATTTCAGGTCAGTGTGAGACAACTCTGACTGGGGTCGTATGTGCTCTAGGACTCCCCACGGCATTTCCTGAGGCTTTGGGGAGCCTACATTGCAGTTCTCTCTCCAATCCTACTTCCTCCTCTTCCAACAGAAAGTTGGTCCCTAATAAATATCATGCATGCCAAGCCCCATCTCAGCTTCTGCTCTCACAGAACTAATTGGAGGCAAATATTAACAAGGTTAAGGAATAAGACATGTGTCGTTCTTAACCTCCTTTACTAATCAAGGAGGAGCTAAGGTGCTAGTAGATAGACAGATAGAAAGTAGATAGATAGATAAAAGAAATAGATATCTCTGCAGTCATTCTTTTCTTGATGCAGGAGAGTCCTTGGATTTTCCAGTCATTGTCTTCTCCAAGTAAAGGAATCAGGACATTACATTCAGACCCAGAACTAATTATTCACTCATTCATTCAACAAACATTCAGTGAGTACCTACTCTATGCCAGGCCCTTTGGGTTCCTAATGCCTAAAGATACAAACATATGAGACATATTTTCTGTTCTCTAAGGAATTCCACCTAGTGTTGAAGAATAACATTGCTAAGGGCTAGAACCGAGGAAACTCTGATTATAGCGATGGGAAAAAGAAGGGAATGATTACTTTGGCTTATATGAGACAGGAGAAGCCACACAGCAAAAGGTTTTTCAGGATGTAGAAGTGATTAATTGGTAAATGGTGGCATTCCAGCCACTCCCAGAAGAGGGAACAACGTATGCAAAGACTTGAACACGTGAGACAAATCAGCGCCTGGGGGAGGGTGAGTCTTCAGTTTCCAGCATCCTCTCTCACTGTTCGGCTTTTCCTCAGATGGTTCTCTTTGCATGAAACACTCTTGAGTGTCCTATTTTTCCCCTGGATTAACTCCCTGTCCTTCGTGTCTTTGGTGGGTCGTTACTTCCTCTGGGAGTTCTTCCTTGGTTCCCTCAAGACTGGGTTCTAGATGCGTCTGCTGTATGGTCCCACGGTTCTACCTATTGCAGCATTTATCGTGCTGTGTTTTAATTGCCAATTTACGTCTCAGTTTCCCTCTGACCAGACTGTAACCTCGTTGAAGGCAGAGGTTAGTCCCTGTTCGTCACCAGATCTCAACTGAGAGCCGAAAGAGAAAAGATACTCACTGACTGACTGAAGGAATGCTGCTAATTGCAATGGAGTTCAGAAGGCATATTTTATTTATTTAATAAACACTGATTCAGTGCCCACTATGTGCTAGACATCTCTAGGCACTGGAAATGACAGGAATGAACAGAACAAAAAAAAAACTCATGGAGATTACATTCTAGTAGGGAAAAACAGACAATAGACAAACTGCTGTAAGGAAATATAAAGCAGGATGTAGGAGGGAAGAAGGTTCTGATTTTACATAGAGTGGTCAGGGAAGCCTCACTCGCAAGGTTATATTTGAGCAAATTCCCAAAGGAAACGAGGGAATGAGCTATAAAGATTTGGCAAATAGGATACATACTGGAAACATCATGAACAGTACTTCTGAACATTGCCCCACTAATGTCGGTTCCAGATCACGGCTGATTTCTCTCAGCTACTGTGAGTAATGACATGAAGGATTTTTGTTCAACTCTGTCTTTTATTGTGGCTATCTCTTTGGGTACTAGCAAAACAACTCAAGGTTCTTTATTTCACAGTCCAAGTTATAAAGGCTCCTGGAGTGGTCAGGAAATCTCTTTGTTTCTAAAGCATTTTGAAATCACAGACTAACCCAAACAATACCTACTATCAGTACAAATATTTTATCTCTTGTTAGCTGGCAGGTCTGGGCAAGAGCAATTAATATGGCCATCTGAACTGATTTAATTTATGACAGAAGCTTAAATTTCAAGAGTAAATTCCAGTCTCTGATAGCCTAGCTTGCTTGGCCATTTTTGGTTTTTCTTTTTAAGTATGAACCATTACAAAATTAAATCAGGGATACTCGAGGGGGTCCCTAAAAGGTTAATGAGGGATATGGAGAGTCCCCGATAAGTGGCGAGAAATCACAGGGTTCTCTTTTTTCAAGTAAGGGAAGGAGAGTGGCCGCGTTAGTGTTGCAGTGGTATAGGAAGGGCAATACGACAAGTTTTATAAAGATTACGTGACCAACTGAGAAATGATGAGCATTTTCTATGATTGGGAATCGTTAAGGTTAGTGGAGATCTTAAAACAAAATCAATTGAAGTTTCCACACATTTTACTATTGCCATCACACTTTCAGACAAGGTGGCTATGTTTTGGCTACTCAGTGAAATGCTGAAGTAAGCAATAGGCCTCTAAAGATTACCATGTATTTGAATTAGTACATTTAGTATTTATTCAGACTTTGCATGAACAAAAAGGGAAATATGAATTGTGAATCTAGGGTTCTTGAAAACACATTTTTTGTGTGTGTGTGAGGAAGATTGGCCCTGAGCTAACATCTGTTGCCAGTCTTCCTCTGTTTTATGTGGGATGCCACCACAGTGTGGCTTGACAAGCGGTGCTAGGTCTGTGCCCGGGATCTGAACCTGGGAATCCCAGCTACCAAAGTGGAGTGCAAGAACTTAACCACTATGCTACCAGGCTGGCCCCAGGAAAACACAAAATAGATAGTTATTGTACTAGTCTTTGTACGTATGCATGAGCATGCTTTTTTTTTTAACTTGAAAAGTATACAGTCACAGACAGATATTTGTATTTAAGAAAGATATTTTGCTTCAGTATAATTTGCCTAAGAAGATAAACTCTCTTTTTGTTATCAATTTTTTTATCCTAAGTTTGTTAAACAGAAGAACTCTCATATGGGTTTGAATTACTTAAAATTTGGAGAATTTTAGACAAACCTAATTATTTTCCTTCCTTTTATAGGGTGATGGAGCAACTCTTTGTGTTACCCAGTAGTCATTTTAGGAAACTGAAAGACAGTTCAGGCATGAAAGGCATCTTAACAGTTTTATTACTCTAAATTTGAGGACTGCATTTAGGAAAGGCAACATCAGGAATGATTAAAGGAGACATCCATAAATATCTAAAGACAAAACAATTTGCAGCAAAGTTGTAAAAACACAGCAATAAACAATAATGGTTGCTAGGAATTTAACTTTTTTCAAAAGTAAGGACTCCAAAAATGATTTAAGACTATGTCAAGAAGCACCAGGGGCCCGCCCAGTGGCGCAGCGGTTAAGTTCACACGCTCCGCTTCTCGGCTGTCCGGGGTTTGCCGGTTCGGATCCCGAGTGTGGACATGGCGCTTCTTGGCACACCATGCTGTGGTAGGCGTCCCACGTATAAAGTAGAGGAAGATGGGCATGATGTTAGCTCAGGGCTAGGCTTCCTCAGCAAAAAGAGGAGGATTGGCAGTAGTTAGCTCAGGGCTAATCTTCCTCAAAAAAAAAAAAAAGCACCAAGAGTTAGCAGAATAATTAGGTGACCTCTACTGACCTGTATGTAAAATAATTTATTCATTTTATAGAAAAAAAATCCAAATTGTAATTTTACTCCTTTTATATATTATTAATGTAAAAATTTGCAGTAAAGAACTTATTGATATAACGTTATACAGATATACAAATATACAAATAGGTATTAATGTGAAGCCCTTAAGTATAGTTTTAAAACATGATTAACTTCATAAATGGAGTAAATAAAACAATGTAAATATCATAATAAATTTATCATATAAACATAACTTTCTTAATAAAAATAGAAAATCATATGTATTATCACTGTATACATATTTGTATTTTTAAAATATTATTCTATTTAGTGTAAACATTTATATTAATTGCCATATCTAACCAACGTAAATTTTCTTCAGACTCAGAAGAAAACTAGAGAATTGAAAATTAAAATCTGTTTAGCTACTTTTTCTCTTTCAGCACTTATTTCATATAATTTTAACAAATTTGAGGAAGGCAAAATAACTAAACTGTGTGTGTGTGTATTGTCCAAATCTATTTGCATATTTTGTTTATCTATTGTCAATTTAAGCAAAAAGGGTACTTAAAATTATATTTAGTAACTAATGTTTTATATGTTTATATGTTTTCTTTTTTAGAAACTGTCTATGCAAAGATTATTAATTAACTTAATCATTTGTCTAAGATTTTAAAATTAAAGATCTGGAAACAATAACTTGGCTAACACATTAAATCTTCATGATTTGTAGCATTGTAAGGATTTCATAAAATGAAACCCTTTGAACAGACATTCATTATCATTCCACTTAATTGACTACAATTTTATACGTATAATTTTTTACTTAAAGCAAGTTATGGAAACAGTGGTGATTTATTTAATTCATAAAGCCAATATAGGAAATGTAGGAAGTTTGAATCACAAGAAATTTAACCTTGGTCTTGAACAAACCAAACTATTTTGCTGACTTTATTTTTATGTGGTAAACTAATTTTTAAAGATTCTCAATCATGACGAAAATTCTTCTTTTATCTTAAAATTAAAGACTTTTCTTCTTATCTCATAGCTGTTATGCAGGCTATTTGTAAATATACTTTTTAGTGTCAACAAGAAGAAACACAGTTTAATAACTTTTTTCTTTCTTTTAGATATTTTTGACTGCCAATCTGGACTGCATTCCTAGAGTGAGTACATAACAACCGAATGCTTCTTTAAAATTAATTAATCTTTAAAGTTTCCCAAGAGAAGGAAAAGAAACAGAAGAAATGTGAGGGAGCCAGCTTCAGACAAATATGAAATTGTTTTTGTAAAAAGCTAATTATGTTCCTTCTGCAAGGAGGGGGAGGAAAGTTTAAATATAGAAAAATAAATTTTACCTATATATACACAGAAGAGAGCGACATGCAGTTGATTTGACATAACTTCAATCCTTGACAATTTTATCAAGCTATTAATTAAAATGTCAGGGCTCATTGATCCCCAAAGTACAAAAATAAAGCAGTGGATGTTTCTTAGTTTAAACAAAATTTTCTCTTTTAGACAAACAAGACCATCTCTTCCTTAAGGTTTCTTCATTTTTTGTTTTTGTTGTTGGTCTGAGGCTCTTCTCAAATGGGCAAGCTTGGTCATGTCAAAATTTCCTCCAGCTGGCCACTGCATTCCATATCGTCCCTGTTGAAATCGTGCCAGTTAGAAGGTCCAGTGTACAATTAGCATATAGAGAGAACACATGAAGGCAGCAGGTGTTTAGTCTGGAAGAGGCGCAGTTTAGATTGAGAAAACCCCCTGGGAATGGAATGGTCCATGAGGATGGTGCTTGGCTAACTTTGTGTCCCTGGAGCTTGGCCAAAGACCAATCGTAGCTATTCCAGAGCTGACGAGAATCTCCCCGATTTGGTGCAGATGAAATGAAACAGAGCAGTTCTCAGGGAAACAAAGACAGGACTGAGGGAGAAGTCCTTACAGGTTTGTAAAGGAGATCCAAGGAAGAGTTCATTCCAACTTTTCAAGCTGGTCTGTGAAGACTTTTGAACTCCTTAGCCCTCGAGGCTTGTGCAAAGACGAATTTATTACACTTCCTCTCCCGACAAATATGAAATTGTTTTTGTAAAAAGCTAGTTATGTTCCCTCTGCAAGGAGTGGGAAGAACGTTTAGATCCTCTCCCTATCAAGTTTTCCTCTTGTAGACAAACAGCACTCAGAATGGTAGTCTAGGGGCTGGCCCCGTGGCCGAGTGGTTAAGTTCGCGCGCTCCGCTGCAGGCGGCCCAGTGTTTCGTCGGTTCGAGTCCTGGGCGCGGACATGGCACTGCTCGTCAGACCACGCTGAGGCAGCGTCCCACATGCCACAACTAGAGGAACCCACAACGAAGAATACACAACTATGTACCGGGGGGCTTTGGGGAGAAAAAAGGAAAAAAATAAAATCTTTAAAAAAAAAAAAAAAAAAGAATGGTAGTCTATCAGAAGCAGGTGTTGGCTAGAAAATAAATTTGCTAAAGAACAATACAAACCTGGTTAGGTTTGGAAAAAAAAAATCCCGAGTTGCCTTATTCCTGTGAAAACAAAATACAGCCAACAGTGAAGGGCTCCAGTGAAATAATTGGAGTTCAGTTTAGCATGTGCCTGTAGAAACACAAGGGCTCTCAGCTATGCACACAATTACTGAGTTTAGGGTCCTATCCGAGGTGGTGAGGGCTTCAGCTGAGTCTGGGTATAATTTCTATTTCTGTCAATCCCCTCCAGCCAAAGACCACCAGGAACAGACTTGTAGCTGAACAAATTGGGTTTATTGCTCACTGCACCTAAGATGAACACACACTATGGGAAACCACGACATCTCAGTAAGTGGGTGTAAAAAAGACTTATTGTGGGATGTGAGCTTTAATAAAGCAAGTGAGGGAAAATATATGAGTAAAGTCTATATGGGTTTTCTATGTATTATTCTTATTCCTGCAACTTTTCTTTATGTTTGGGATTATTTCTAAAGTAAAAAATTAAGGAAAATAATAAATCTAATTAGGTTTTAATGATATACATACACTGAAAGTTAAATTTAACCAGATGTCAGCGGGGCTCTCTCAATCCCTTGACATTTAGATCAGTTTGGCACAATCTCTTGTTCTTGTGGCCTAACCGCCCACTTCTCCTAATCCCACAACTGTGGAAAATTAAGATACACCTAAGATTTCTGCATTGAGGCTGTTGTCCTTATGGTCACCTCCGCCCCTGGGCTCCTGTTTTCCTGTTTTGTTTCTGCCCTAAGTGTCGACTCAGATGTGACATTTGGCCCCATCCTCTTACTTCACAAAGTGTTTATGAGTGTTGCAGACATTACAGAAGATTTGAGGGTCTTGGGAGGGAGCCGTATCATGCACCATAGAGCAAATGACTCAAAATCATACATTAGACTTCTTGTTCTTAAAAAGCCTTTGGCCACACCACCCCTTGGGATTTTTTCATTGCTCCTTCACCTTATGCCGTGCCAGCTTTCTACCATCCTGCTGTCTTCCTCTGCCTTTTTGGTCTCCGTCTCAGAAGCAAAACGAAATTCCTCTCATTTTCTTCTGCTCAGCAACTTAATCATTCTTTTATTCCTTGGGCTCCTACTAATACTAACAGCTTTCTTAAGTGGCTCTTTAAGTGACTCATCTTAAGATTATAGAGATTTCACCTTGTTATGTAAATAGTACAAGATTTGGAGGGGTAGATATGAAGATACACCGCCCAGATGCCCCTTCCCAGCCGGAGCTGGTGCCCAGATGTGGAGAGGTGGTCAGGAGACAACCTTCAGCTGTCAGTTCTTTCAGAGTCTGCTCAGTTGCAGAGAACTACCTTGCTCAAGGTCATGCCCAGCCCTTGTCCAGTGACTGAATCGGAAGCATAAAGGCCAGCCGTTTTGGCTTGGTGTGGGACAACTCCAACGGGCAATATTCGCTCCAGCACTCCCTGCTGGCTTGACCTAGGTTTTGTCAGGCTTCATTGCCGTTCAGCCTTCCCTGTGCCCAATCCACTTCCAACCGCTTCCTTTTGCCGGGGTTGATCTCTCATTAACATCTCACACCCTAGACTTCATTTCAGCTTCTTATTCTGGAAAATCTACCCTGTAACACTTACTACCAATGAAATTAAACAATTCAAAAGTCTTTTGTGTTTGAAAAAAGTGGAAGCATACATATATATGTATACTTACACTTATATATGTATACTTATATATATATATACATGTATATACTTATACATATACATACGTGTATATATATATGGGTGAAGGAAGGATAGGACCCAGGGAACCCAGGGTCACATTACAACTGTCCTGGACTTGACACTTTTGCCTTTGTGGACTGCTTCCTCCATAAAAAAATATTAAAAATTAAATTTTACTATTGTGTTGGTATAAAGATGAATATATTAATATTGTATGTTAAAACATTTCTTTGACCACAAAGTTCATTTTTTCTTCTGATATTAAAATTAAAACATTTTCATGGGCCCCTAAAAGTATTGTGGTCCCTGAGCACTGTGTCTGTTCTGCCTAAGAGGTAAGTCAACCTGAAGGAAAATAGAAAGAAACAGAAGCTGTGTTAATAATACAAATTATAAAAACGGTGATATCCCCAAAATCTAACATTGTAGTGTTCCTGATATGAACTTTATAAATATGAATAGCAAATATATATTTTATTTTTTTATTTTTTATTATTTTTTTAATTGAGTTATTGATAGGTTACAATCTTGTGAAATTTCAATTGTACATTAATGTTTGTCAGTCATGTTGTAGGTGCACCACTTCACCCTTTGTGCCCACCCCCCACCCCACCTTTCCCCTGGTATCCACTAAACTGTTCTTGGTCCATAGTTTTAAATTCCTCATATGAGTGGAGTCATACACAGATTATCTTTCTCTCGCTGGCTTATTTCACTTAACATAATTCTCTCAAGGTCCATCCATGTTATTGCAAATGGAATGATTTTGTTCTGTTTTGCAGCTGAGTAGTATTCCATTGTATATATGTACCACATCTTCTTTATCCATTCGTCTGTTGCTGGACACTTAGGTTGCTTCCACGTCTTGGCTATTGTAAACAGTGCTGCAATAAACATTGGGGTGCACAGGACTTTTGGGATTGCTGACTTCAAGCTCTTTGGATAAATACCCAGTAGTGGGATGGCTGGATCGTATGGTAGTTCTATTTTTAGTTTTTTGAGGAATCTCCATACTGTTTTCCATAGTGGCTGCACCAGTTTGCATTCCCACCAGCAGTGTATGAGGGTTCCTTTTTCTCCGCAACCTCTCCAACATTTGTTGCTATTAGTTTTAGATATTTTTGTCATTCTAACGGGTGTAAGGTGATATCTTAGTGTAGTTTTGATTTGCATTTCCCTGATGATCAGCGATGATGAGCATCTTTTCATGTGCCTATTGGCCATCAGTATATCTTCTTTGGAGAAATGTCTGTTCATGTCTCCAGCCCATTTTTGATTGGGTTGTTTGATGTTTTGTGGTTGAGTTGCGAGAGTTCTTTATATATTATGGATATTAAGCCTTTGTCAGATATATGACTTGCAAATATTGTTTCCCAGTTAGTGGGTTGTTTTTTTGTTTCAATCCTGTTTTCATTTGCCTTGAAGAAGCTCTTTAATCTGATGAAGTCCCATTTGTTTATTCTTTCTATTGTTTCCCTTCTCTGAGAAGGCATGGTGTCCAAAAAGATCCTTTTAATACTGATGTCAAAGAGTGTACTGCCTACGTTTTCTTCCAGAAGCCTTATGGTTTCAGGTCTCACCTTTAGGTCTTTAATCCATTTTGAGTTTATTTTGGTGAATGGTGAAAAAGAATGGTCAATTTTCATTCTTTTACATGTGGCTTTCCAGTTTTCCCAGCACCATTTGTTGAAAAGACTTTCTTTTCTCCATTGTATGCCCTCAGCTCCTTTGTCAAAGATAAGCTGTCCATAGATGTGTGGTTTTATTTCTGGGCTTTCAAGTCTGTTCCATTGATCTGTGCACCTGTTTTTGTACCAGTACCATGCTGTTTTGATTGCTGTAGCTTTGTAGTATGTTTTGAAGTCAGGGATTGTGATGCCTCCCGTTTTGTTCTTTTTTCTCAGGATTGCTTTAGAAATTCGGGGTCTTTTGTTGCCCCATATGAATTTTAGGATTCTTTGTTCTAATTCTGTAAAGAATGTCATTGGGACTCTGATTGGGATGGCGTTGAATCTGTAGATTGCTTTAGGTAGAATGGACATTTTAACTATGTTTATTCTTCCAATCCATGTACGTGGAATGTCTTTCCATCTCCTTATGTCGTCATCCAATTCTCTCAGAAAGGCCTTGTAATTTTCATTATATAGGTCCTTCACTTCCTTAGTTAAATTTACCCCAAGGTATTTTATTCTTTTTGTTGCGATTGTGAATGGTATTGTATTCTTGAGTTCTTTTTCTGTTGGTTCATTACTGGAGTATAGAAATGCCACTGATTTATGCAAATTGATTTTATACCCTGCAACTTTGCTGTAGTTGTTGATTACTTCTAACAGTTTTCCAATGGATTCTTTGGGGTTTTCTATATATAAGATCATGTCGTCTGCAAACAGCAAGAGTTTCACTTCTTCCCTCCCTATTTGGATTCCTTTTATTCCTTTTTCTTGTCTGATTTCTCTGGCCAGGACCTCCAGTACTATGTTAAATAAGAGTGGTGATAGAGGGCATCCTTGTCTCGTTCCTGTTTTCAGGGGGATGGGGTTCAGTTTTTGCCCGTTGAGTATGATGTTGGCTATGGGTTTGTCGTATATGGCCTTTATTATGTTGAGGTAGTTTCCTTCTATGCCCATTTTGTTCAGAGTTTTTATCATAAATGGCTGTTGGATCTTGTCAAATGCCTTCTCTGCATCTATTGAGAGGATCATGTGGTTTTTATTCCTCAGTTTGTTGATGTGGTGTATCACGTTGATTGATTTGCGGATGTTGAACCATCCCTGTGTCCCTGGTATGAATCCCACCTGATCCTGATGTATGATTCTTTTGATGAAATGCTGAATTCTGGTTGCCAAAATTTTGTTTAGAATTTTTGCATCTATGTTCATCAGCGATATTGGCCTGTAGTTCTCTTTTTTCATGATGTCCTTGTCAGGTTTTGGTATCAGCGTGATGTTGGCCTCATAGAATGTGTTAGGAAGTGTTCCATCTTCCCTAATTTTTTGGAATAGCTTGAAAAGGATAGGTATTAAATCCTCTCTGAAAGTTTGGTAGAATTCCCCAGGAAAGCCATCTGGTCCTGGGGTTTTATTCTTTGGGATGTTTTTGATTGCTGTTTCAATCTCTTTCCTTGTGATTGGTCTGTTCAAATTGTCTGCCTCTTCTTGAGTGAGCTTTGGGAGATTGTAGGAGTCCAAGAATTTATCCATTTCCTCTAGGTTATCCATTCTGTTGGCATATAGTTTTTTGTAGTATTCTCTTATAATCTGTTGTATTTCTGCAGAGTCTGTTGTTATTTCTCCTCGCTCATTTCTGATTTTGTTTATTTGAGCTTTCTCCCTTTTTTTCTTTGTAAGTCTGGCTAGTGGTTTGTCAATTTTATTTATCTTCTCAAAAAACCAGCTCTTTGTCTCATTGATCCTTTCTACTGCCTTTTTCGTTTCAATAGTATTTATTTCTGCTCTGATTTTTATTATTTCTCTCCTTCTGCTGACTTTGGGCTTCATTTGTTCTTTTTTCTCTAGTTCAGTTAGGTGTGCTTTAAGATTGCTTATTTGGGATTTTTCTTGTTTGTTAAGATGTGCCTGTATTGCGATGAATTTTCCTCTTAATACAGCTTTTGCTGTATCCCATATGAGTTGGTATGGCATGCTATCATTTTCATTTGTTTCCAGGTATTTTTTTATTTCTTCTTTAATTTCTTCAATGATCCATTGCTTGTTCAGTAGTGTGTTGTTTAGTCTCCACATCTTTGTGCCTTTCTCAGCTTTTTTCTTGTAATTAATTTCTAGCCTTATAGCACTATGATCTGAGAAGATGCTTGTTATTATTTCAATTTTTTTTAATTTGTAGAGGCTTGCCTTGTTTCCCAACATATGGTCTATCCTAGAGAATGTTCCATGTGCACTTGAGAAGAATGTGTATTCAGCTCCTTCAGGGTGGAGTGACCTATATACGTCTATTAAGTCCAATTGTTTTAGTTTTTCATTCAGCTCCACTATTTCCTTGTTGATTTTCTGTCTGGATGATCTGTCCATTGATGTGAGTCGGGTGTTGAGGTCCCCTACTATTATTGTGTTGTTTTTAACATCTTTCTTTAGGTCTGTTAATAGTTGCTTTATGAATCTTGGTGCTCCTGTGTTGGGTGCATAGATATTTATAAGCGTTATTTCTTCTTGATGAAGTGTCCCTTTGATCATTATATATTGTCCCTCTGTGTCTCTCTTTACCTGTCTTATTTTGAAATCCACTTGGTCTGATATGAGAATTGCAACACTTGCCTTTTTTTCCTTGCTATTTGCTTGAAGTATTGTCCTCCACCCCTTCACCCTGAGTCTGTGTTTGTCCTTGGGGCTGAGGTGTGTTTCCTGGAGGCAACAAATTGTTGGATCTTGTTCTTTAATCCATTTTGCCACTCTGTGTCTTTTTATTGGAGAGTTCAATCCATTCACATTGAGAGTGATTATTGATGCATGTGGACTTAATGCTGTCAATCTGTCACTCATTATCTTGTTTTCCTGTGTTTCTTTTCCTGTGTGCTTTAGACTACCCATTTAATGCTGCAATTTCTTATGCTGGGTTTCTTAGATTTTTCCTTATCTATGATTTGTGACTCTGTTCTGTACTTTATTTTAGTGTCTACCTTGAAGTTTGTATTTAGAATCTCGTGTATAATATAGTCTATTCTCTGGTGGTCTCTTACTTACTCGACCGATACTGATTTAGACCCTTTGCTCTTCCCCTCCTAAATAATTATTTTCATTTTTTATTCCAACTCGTCTTAGTAATTTGTAGTTAGAGTGCTAAGATCGTCCTTGTTTTGGTAGTTTCCTTACTTTTACCCTAATGCTATAATTGAATATTTGCTATCCTGTGCTGGTTCTATCCATCGGTCTCCCTAGTCTGTGGCTTGTGTCCCCTTTCTCTCTTTTTTCTTTTTTCAAGTATGAGAGCCTTCTTGAGGATTTCTTGTAATGGAGGGCTTTTAGTTACAAATTCCCTTAACTTTTGTTTGTCTGGAAAAGATTTAATTTCTCCCTCATATCTGAAGGAAATTCTTGCTGGATAGAGTATTCTTGGCTGAAGGTTTTTATCCTTTAAAGCTTTGAATATATCACTCCATTCTCTCCTAGCTTGTAGGGTTTCTGTAGAGAAATCCGCTGACAGTCTGATAGGGGCTCCTTTATAGGTTATTCTCTTTTTTTCCTTACTTCCCTGAGTATTCTCTCCTTATCATTCCTATTTGCCAACTTTACTATTATGTGCCTTGCAGTAGGTCTTTTTACATTGACAAATCTAGGAGATCTAAAACCCTCCTCTACACACATATAAAGATATGAACTTTATAAATATGAATAGCAAATATATATTTTAATTTTCAGTGCTACCATATGTGTAGGTGGTGGGGCAGTCTATCCATGCCCTACCCATATCCCCTTAGCCTACCCAGGAGCCGACTGCACTCTCATAGCATCCCACAGTTGAAGCAGTCTCTCTGCATGAGCGTCTGTCCCCACACAGGGCAGTCTGGAAATGCTGGAGAGTTAGGCCCCAAGAGAGACCTACAACCAATGAGGAACAGAAGTTGGTGGTTAAATACCCTAATCCCTCACTCCTCAAAGGGCACTTCTGAGATGTGTTCTAAGATGTCGCTGAGAGGGTCCCAGCGAAGAGAGCTCCTGTTTCCCAGAAGGATAACCTGCTCTTTAATGTTTCCGTAATGGCCTTCCTCCCTTCTCTGTTTCACTCCCCACCCCCACTGTGCCTCCTGCGATTATTCCTCCAGTAAACAAATTGCACCCAAATCCTTGTCTCTAGAATTTGCCAGGAGAAACCCAAACCAAGCTAAATTGTTCTTAGACTAGTTATCCATCAAAGAAAGTAGTTTAACGACATTACACTCATAAGTTTGAGATCCTAGGAAACTATACTTAAATTTTTTTTTATTTGATTTGTTTTGATTTTTTGAGTTTAATTAATGTAAATTATAGGGAAAAATGTCCTAGGGACTTAACACCAATGCCCAAGAAAAGAGAGAGAAGGTAGAATAGAAAAGAAAATAGGGCATGACATCAGAGGCTTATCTTCTAGTCTGGGTGGGTTATCTTTTCCTTTTTTATGAAGATTCGCCGTGAGCTAACATCTGTGCCCATCTTCCTCTACTTTATACGTGGGACCCTTGCTACAGCATGACTGGACAAGCAGTGTGTAGGTCCACACCTGGGATCAGAACCAGCGAACCCTGGGCCACCAAAGTGAAACATGCGAACTTAACCGCTGTGCCACCAGTCCTGTTAGGACCTTGGATATAAGCATTTCTTCATCTGTAAAAACAACCTAAAATACCTGCTTTACTCATATCACTGCGCAGCTGTGAGAATTTAACAACATCACATTCTTGAAAGTTTTTCCAAAACTGTAAAGCACCATGCAAATGTAAGACATTATTATTGTCTGCAATGAATTGTATGTGTTAAAAGTCGTCCTGTGGAGGACTCAGACTTCTCGATTTCAAAACTAAGGAACTTGTATCTAGAATATATAAAGAACCCTTACAACTCAGTAATAAAAAGACATCATTAGCCACTCGGGAAATGAAACTCAAAAAGACAAGGAGCTACTACTTCACAGCCACTAGGATGGCTATAATCAAAAAGATAAATGATAACAAGTGTTGGTGAGGATATAGAGAGAGTGGAACCCTCTTTCACTGCTGGAGGGAACATAAAAATGATGCAGCCATTTTGCAAAATAGTCTGGGAGTTCCTTAAAAGGTTAAACAAGAAGTTACCACATGACCCAGCAACTTTAATGCTAAGAGTTGCTGCAATTCTCCCAAGAAAATTGAATACGTAAGTCCACGCCAAAACTTGTACACAAATGTTTGTAGCAGCATTATTCACATTAGCCAAAAAGTGGAAACAACCCAAGTGTCCATCATCAAACGAATAGATAAACAAGATGTGATACACCCAAGACAATGGAATAATATTTACCCGTAAAAAGTGATGAATTACTAATAGACGCCATAACATGGATAAATCTTAAAAATGTTATGCTAAGTGAAAAAAGCCAATCACAAAAGACAACATATTAATTTATTCCCTTTATATGAAATGCCCTGAAAAGACAAATCTATAAGAGCAGAAAGTAGATTAGTGGTTGCCCAGGCCTGGGGGAGAGTGGGGTCTTGGGAGGTAATGGCTAAAGTGTATTGGGTTTCTTTTTGTGTTGATGAAAATGTTCTAGAACTGGTTATGGTGATGGTTGCACAAGTCTGTAAATATGCTAAAAACCACTGGATCGTACACTTTAAATAGGTGAGCTGTATAGTAGGTGAGTTATATCTCAATAAAGCTGTTATAAAAAAGTCTTCCAAAAGACTATTATAATAGGAAAACATGAAAGTATTGAAAGAGTTACGTTGTTTTTATACTACTGAAAAATTGGAAATAACCTAGTTGAACGATGAGAATGGTTAAATAAATTGGGGTAAAATCTTATGGTATAATATTAACCAGTCACTAAAAGTGTTTTCAAATAATACTTATTGACAAAGAAAATGCTCACAATAAAAAGTGTAAAAGCGAGATAAAAATTATGAATTCAGCATAAGTCTATAAGGGAATTTCATTAAGGGAAAACATGGTGTATATGTAGGAAAAAAGACGGAAAGGAAAGACAACAAAATATTAAAGTGTTTATGAATAGTTTATTATGGGTAATTTTCATTTTTGCCTTTGTTCCCTGTATCTTTTTATATTTTCCAATGAAAATGAATTTATATTGCTTTTATAATCAGGAAACAAAATCTTGTAAAACAAAAATGGCTATGGGAAACTTTTTTATTATAAATATTCTTTTATTGCGATAAAATATACACAACAAAATTTACCATCTTAACCATTTTTAAGTGTACAGTTCAGTGGTATTGAGTACATTCATATTGTTGTGCAGCCATCACCATCATCCATCTCCAGAACTCTTTGAATCTTAATGAAATTGAAACTCCATACCTATTAAACAATAATTCTCCATTCTCCCCTCCCTCTAGCCCCTGGCCATGGCAGCCACCACTATAATTTCCGTCTTTCTGATTTTGACCACTCTAAGTACCTCAAATAAGTGAAATCATATTAGTATTTGTCTTTTTGTCACTTGACTTGTTTCACTTAGCATAATATCCTCAAGCTTCATCCAGGTTGTAGCATGTTGCAGAATTTCCCTCCTTTTTAAGGCTGAGTAATACCACATTGTATGTATATAGCACATTTTGCTTATCTATTCATTGGTCCACGGACACTTGGGTTGCTTCCACGTTTGAGCTATTGTGAATAATGCTGCTATGAACACAGTGTACAAATATCTCTTCAAGACCCTGCTTTCAACTCTTTCGGGTATATATCCAGAATTGGAATTGCTGGATCATATGGTGATTCTATTTTTAATTTTTTGAGGAATTGCCATACTGTTTTCCACAGCAGTTGCACCATTTTACATTCCCACCAAGAGTGTGCAAGGGTTCCAATTTCTCTACATCTTCGATAACACTTGTTATTTACGTTTTTTTGATAGTAGCCATCCCAATAGGTGTGAGGCAGTATTTCATTGTAGTTTTGATTTGCATTTCCCTAATGATGTTGAGTATGTTTTCATGTGCTTATTGGCCATTTGTATACGATAAATGTCTATTCAAGTTCTTTGCCCACTTTTGAATTGAATTTTTTTTTGTTTGTGTTTTAGAAGCTCTCTATATATTCTGGATGTTAAACTCTTATCAGATAAATGATTTGCAAATGTTTTCTCCCATTCTGTGGGTTTCCTTTTTATTCTGTAGATAGTGTCTTTTGACACACAAAATTTTAAAATTTTTGTGAAGTCCAATTTGTCTATTTTTTCTTTTGTCACTTGTGCCTTTGGTGTCATATCCAAGAAATCATTGCCAAATCCAACTTTGTGAAGCCTTTGTCCTTTGTTTTCTCCTAAGAGTTTTATTGATCTTCACTGAACTACTACTTCCTTAGTCTTCTAATTGTTCCTTCCTCTCTAGCTATTCTCTCCATCATGCCTGACTGAGCTTCCTAAACCACAATTTTAGTCACCCATCGCTTTTCTCCGTTGTCACTATGACCCAGCTGTCACCATCTTTCACCAGGATTACTGAAACAGTTCCCCATCTGGTGTCATTGAATCCACTCTTGCTCTTTTTCAATCTACTCTGCAACTTGCCACATCTGGTCTTGTCACATCCCTGTTTAAAACAAGTCGGCAGATTCCCAGTGCTCTTGGAATAATGTAGTCACAGCCTGGTTACTCAAAATATGTCCCTGGAGCTTGTTAGAATTCCAGAATTTTGGTCACCATCCCAGGCCTATTGGGTCTGAATCTGCATTTTAACAAGATCCCCCATTGAGATCTGAGAAGCCCTGTTCTTCAAGGTCCTGTAGTCTGGTCCTCTTTCTTCTGCAGCCTCCTCCTGCTCTACCTTGCTCCTTGTGCCTCATTGTGCCCCTGCCTCACTGGCTTCCATTCAGTCCCTCCAATATCTCAGGCTTCCCTCACTGTAGGTACCGTAGGGCCTGGTGCCTGTACTTCCCAAGACCTAGGATGCTTTTCCCATTCTCTCTTTGCTTTTGCCTGGCTAATTCCTTCAGACCTCAGCTCAACTGTCATTTTCTCAAAGAAGGACTTCCTGACTTCCAGATCCCCTTATTATTCAGTTGCATAGCACCTTTTGCTTTTCCTGCAGAACAGCTAAGGCAATTTGTAATTATATATTTTTTTGTGTGAATGTTTAGCGAATATGCATCGTTCCCCCTAGACCACAACTCCATGAAGACAGAAACTGTGTTTGTTTTGCTCATCTTTGTATTCCTCATGACCTAGAAGATTGCAAATACTTAATAAAATGTATCCCATACTTCATCAGACTAAAGAGTTTCCTCAAGGCAAAGGAAAACAGGATGGAAACGAAAAAACAACCCACTAACTGGGAAACAATATTTGCAAGTCATATATCTGACAAAGGGTTAATATCCATAATATATAAAGAACTCACACAACTCAACAACAAAAAATCAAACAACCCGATCAAAAAAATGGGCAGGAGACATGAACAGACATTTCTCCAAAGAACATATATGGATGGCCAATAGGCACATGAAAAGATGTTCATCATCACTGATCATCAGGGAAATGTAAATCAAAACTATACTAAGATATCACCTTACACCCATTAGAATGACAAAAATAACCAAAACAAAACGTAACAAATCTTGGAGAGGTTGTGGAGAAAAAGGAACCCTCATATACTGCTAGTGGGAATGCAAACTGGTGCAGCCACTATGGAAAACAGTATGGAGATTTCTCAAAAAATTAAAAATAGAAATACCATATGACCCAGCTATCCCTCTACTGTGTATCTATCCAAAGAGCTTGAAGAAGCAATCCCAAAAGTCCCATGCACCCCAATGTTCATTGCAGCATTATTGACAATAGCCAGGACGTGGAAGCAACCTAAGTGCCCATCAACTGATGACTGGATAAAGAAGATATGGTATGTATACAATGGAATACTACTCAGCCATAAAAAAGAATAAAATCATCCCATTTGCAATGGCATGGATGGACCTTGAGGGAATTATGTTAAGTGGAATAAGCCAGACAGAGAAGGACAATCTCTGTATGACTCCACTCATATGAGGAATTTAAACATGTAGACGAAGAGAACAGATTAGTGGCTACCACCGGAAAGGGGGAGTGACGGGTGGGCACAAAGGGTGAAGGGGTGCACCTACAACACGACTGACAAACAATAATGTACAACTGAAATTTCACAAGATTGTAACCTATCATTAACTCAATACAAATTTCACTTAAAAAAACTGTATACCCTGCCTCCTTTGTTCATTCGTCTAATAAATATTTACTGTGTACATACTACATGCCAGGCACTGTGCTAGATGCTGGATACATATTAAAGCGGAAAACCAGGCAGTTTCTACTTTCACGGCACTTACAGTCTAGCAGGGAGAACAATCAAATAATCACAAATAAACATAAATAAACATAATGTTACAACTAAGGTAAATACTATGAAACAAAGGTACATAATGCCATGAACATTCACGAAGGCTGGTTATAGATATTTCCCTACTGCTGCTACTTAATATAAAAACATGAAATTCAACATTTAGTTTTTAAAAAACAGCTTTATTGAGACGTAATTCACATAACATACAATTCACTCATTTAAACTGTACCTGTCAGGTCTCTAGTATATTCACAGAGTTGTGCCATCATCGCCACAAAGTTTAGAATGTTTTCATTACCCCAAAGAAACCCCTCTCCCCTTAGCCATCACTCTCTTCTTCTCCAGCGCCACACAACCACTAATCTACTTTCTGTCTCTATAGATTTGCCTATTCTGGAGATTTCATGTAAATGGGATTATACAAAATGTGGTCTTTTGTGACTGACTTCTTTCACTTAGCATGTTTTCGTGGTTCATCCATGTTGTAGCATGTGTCAGCACTTCATTTTTTTATTGCTAAATAATATTCCATTGGACTGTGTGTTTTTCTTAGCACAGCCAGAAACAGAATGCTGTTCCACTGTATTCTCCACAGCCAAACAAATTCAGTTTGTCATGTTTCCAGAAAAAGGTGACAGTAAGTAAATGTTGGCTGAGCCTTGCAAGGGTGGCAGCCGTGTTTAGAAAGACTCTTTTCATGAGTGAATTTATTCACTCAGCTCTTAGTCTATGTAGTATTCTGATTCACAAAAGGAAGTGATTCTATTTTGGCATTCTTTTTCTCTTTCTCCTGCACTCAGCTCTTTGGTCTCTACTGACTTGCTGTGTTAAATTATGCAAGTTACTTAAACTTTGTTTATTTAACTCCTGTGTGCTCCGTAATATCAGCCCAGTCCAGCCTGCTTGTTTGCCAGAGCTGTTTGGAGACAATTTTTCATATGATATGCATCATCAGCTCCCACAGAAGGCAGAAGGAATTTGATGTGTGGGGGTAGTCTGGGATCCAGTCCAAGATTAGTGCTCATCTGGAAGAAATATGGAAGCCTGATACTCACTTGCTGGCCTTTAGTCATATTCGCTTACTGCCTTCCCTCTTAGGAACTTTGTAAATCTTTATCTCTTTTGTGCTTTTCCTATATAAGGTGAGATAAGCTTAAAAAAAAAATTGTAGAGGAAAAAGCCTTCTGACACCCTCTATTGGCCAACTGTGAACCAGAGAGTAATTTGTTTGACCCAGCTTTGTGACCTGCGGGAGGATTACCCATAACATTCAGAATTCTCTTTTTTTTTTTTTTTTTTTTTTTTTTGCACTGAGACTGGCCTCTCCAGACCCCATCTTGGGATGTAAAATCCAATTAGATTAAAATTATCACTCATCTACTTATGCCGTGTTCTGTGCTGGGTGCTGAGGAGGATGCAAAAAGAAAGAAAACAAATCCTTGGTTTCAAAGAGCTCACAGTCTAACAGAGAGATAAAGAGCGGTACTTAAGGCAGAGGGAGATAAGTGCCAAGAGGAGTGAAAACCTAAATGCTCAGGGAGCAGAAACAAGAGAGGACATTACTGCTGGTGGGGCACCAAGCATGGTTACATGGAGATTATTTGAGCTGTGTCTTAGAGGATAGTTAGAACTTTTAACAGTGGACATAGGAAATAGCAGGTAAACGGTCCAAAGGCACTTCCCTGGGGTGGGGAAGTGCACAGCAACAGTCTCAGATATGTGAAGGGCAGCTGTGAAAAATAAACCTGAAAAAGTAAGATGGAGGCCTCGAATACTGTACTAAAGAATCTATTCTTGATAAGCAAAAGGAAGCCAATGAAGGTCTTCGGTGCCATGTACATCAAAACTGCACTTGGGGGCCAAGCCCGGTGGTGTAGTGGTTAAGCTCGCTAGCTCCTCTTCGGTGGCCTGGGGTTCGCTAGTTTGGATCCTGGGCACTATAAAGCCATGCTGTGGCCCTGTCCCACATAGAACTAGAAGGGCTTACTACTAGGATATACAACTACGTATTGGGACTTGGGGGAGAAAAAAAAAAGGAAGATTGGCAACAGATGTTATCTTAGGGCCAATCTTCCTCACCAAAAAAAAAAAAAGCATACCTTAAAAAAAAAGCAAGAAAAACCCTGCGCTTAAGGACGGTTAACCCGTCAAGAGAGTGAAGGATGGATTGACAACAGAGGACAATTCAGGCTGGGAGACGAAACAGGAGGGTGCCGAGTTGAGGCAGACGGAGTGAAAAGGAGGTGACCGCTACACAGGCTCTGAGCTCTTAGGTGCGACGAAGGCCAGCGGTGGACGCTCCTGGACAGAACTCCCCGGCGAGTTAGGAACTGGGAGGCGTCAAAGTCATAGCCACACCCCCAAGTGACGTCAGGCGGTCGGATGCGGCCTGTGATTGGCTACTCTGGCCGCCAGTCCCGGGAGGAGGCGGTGTCCTGCCCCCGCCCGCTCTGGGCTCGGTGTGGGGCCGGCGCGGGCTCAGAGCCCCGGGAGCCCCGCAGCAGGCTCTGCCGGGACGTTGGGCGCTGCCGCCAGGGGTCCGCAGCAGAGGTAGGCAGACGGGAAAGGCCGGGAGTCCAGGGGCGACCCCAGCTCCTTCGCTGCCCGGGGATCCCCGCCCCCTCGAGAGCCCGCCGTCCCGGGGGGGCTCGCCGGACCGAGGATGAGGGCTGCTGGCGGAGCCGGCGGGCGGGGACCAGGGGGATGGAGCGGGCTGGCGTGGGATGGAGCGGGACTCGCCCCCGCGCCTCCGGCTGCAGCCTCGGGACTCGACGTCACCCGCTCCGCGCTCTCGGGACTGCGGTCTGGGCTGGGGGCTGTGGCCGGCGGCTCCTGGACCCCTGGTTTCCCGTGACATTTTGTTTGAAAACGGGGGGCCCGGGTCTGTGGAGCGGCTCTGGCGGTCCTGGGGGCGCACCCGGCAGTCCCGCGTCCCCGCGCCGGGTGGCCCACGCAGTTAGGGATGCTACGGCTCGGCCTCGGCTTCTTGGGAGCCCCTCTGATCTCGGGGGCGAAACTTCTCAAAACTTAAAACAACCGTTTTCTACACCTCGAGTTGCCGGAATGTCAAAGTGCCCTTAGGTGACCTACCATGAAACTGCGCTGTCCCTGAAGTTACTAGACCACTTTTTAAAAGACGGAACATTTGAGCCATTGATTTTGATGTGCAGAATGCCATGGAAAGAGAAGTTGAGCCATTGACGCTGTGAGAGCTCTAGCGCTGTCTACCTGCAGGTCACTGCCTTCTTTGTGGAAATGCCCGTCGCAAGCCTCGCCCGCACCGCGGTGTGGGGCTCCGAGGAGCTGGGGGCTCGGGGCTCGGAGCTCGGAGCACGGCTGCTCTGGGCAGCGCCGCCCAAGAAGGGCGGACTTTGCTCAAGCGGGGCTGGGTGGTGGTCGGGAGGTTCCTTAACAAGGCATGCCTCAGTCTGGTCAATAAAGACATCTTTTCTGCTTTGGAGAAAAAATTAGTTCTCTGGCCAAGTTAAGCTGTCCCTTAAGAGGAGAGAATTAGAGAATTTGAGTGGCTACCCTGAGCTTCATCAGGGTAAGCCTAAGTAGATGAATTCTTTCTTTTCTTTTTCTTTCTCTTTTGGGATTTGGAAGAGAAACAGGAAGTCAGAGATTCAGAGAAAAGAGCATTTACTCCACCACTGTAAACAGTTTATTTTGTGTCAGTAAATATTTCCAAAAGTCATTGGGGTATTTGAAAAACCAAGACTTTTTCCTGTCCGCTGCAGTGAATTATTTTCAAATTCAAAATCTAGAAATGATATTTATTTAGCAAGTGATTATAGCTCCTAAAGCTTCATAGTTAGGTTCTGTAAAATCAGTGGTAATGGAAAAGGATGGTGGATATTGTTCAAAATTAGAATCTTTACTCAAGATGGTGCATTAACACAAAATTTACTTTATACTAACTGGAATTACAGAATGAAATGAGGAAATCAGGTGTCTAGACCTCAGGTCAGACCATTAGCCAACCAGTCTGTAGTTCTGAATTTTTCTTTATTGTGGTCCTATTAATAGCAAATGCAGACATTAAGTGACAATTTAATAACATTCTTAAGGTTTTGCTACTTCACTGTAAAATATGTAATTATCATAGCTAAAGAAATGAATAGGTATATTTAATTTAGTATTTATTTATTGTGTCATTTTCATAGCAAAGTACTCTTGGTAAGATATATGTATGATACTTGTCATATTTGATGTTAACACCTCTAAATTATTTGAGTTAATGATGGAGTTCTTGGCAGGAATAACCACAAACAATGGATCGTTAAATTGTAAATGTTGACCTAATATACATCCATTTAAATTGTTACTTTTTCTTTACTCACTTGTAAATATATGCTCTTTTTAGAATTGAGATATAATTCACAAACCATGTATTTTACCCTTTTAAAGTGTATACAGTTCAGTGTTTTTTTTAGTATATTCACAAAGTTGTGCAACCATCAGCACCATCTAGTTCTAGAATATTTTCATTACTCCAAACCCATTAGTGATCGATCACCATTGCCCTCTGTTCACAGCCCTTGGCAACCAGTGACCTACTTTCTGTTTCTTTGGATTTGCCTATTTTATATAAATGAGGTCCTAAAATATATGGCCTTTTGTGTCTGGCTTCTTTCACCTGGCACCTAGGGTAATGCTTTCAAGGTTCATCCATGTTGTATCATCTATTAGTGCTTTGTTTCTTTTTGTGGCTAAATAATATTCCATTGTGTGGATATACCACATTTTGTTTATCCATTCATCTGGTTTTGGACGCTTGGGTTGTTCACACTTTTTGGCTATTTGAATAAGGCTGCTATGAACTTCTGTGTACAGGTTTTGGTGTGGAATTATGTGTTCAATTCTCTTGGGCATATACTTAGCATTGGAGTTGCTTGATCATATGGTAACTTTATGTTAAAACTTTTGAGGAACTGTTAAACCGTTTTTCAAAGCAGCTGTACCATTTTTCAAAGCAGCTGTACAATTTTTACATTCCCAACATCAATGTATGAGAGTTCCTATTTTTCTACATCCTACCCCTTGTTATTGTTTATATGTCTTTTTTATTATAACCATCCTATTTGGTGTACAGTGGTATGTCATTGTGATTTTGATTTGCATTTTCCCTTATAGCTAATGCTATTAAACATCTTCTCATGTGCTTTTGGACATTTGTATATCTTCTTTAGAGAAATGTCTGTTTAGATCTTTTGCCTTTTTTTTTTTTTTTTGAGGAAGATTAGCCCTGAGCTAACATCTGCTGTCAACCCTTCTCTTTTTTGTTGAGGAAGACCAGCCCTGAGCTAACATCTGTGCCCATCTTCTTCTCTTTTATATGTGGGATGCCTGGCACAGCATGGCTTGATGAGTAGTCCATAGGTCTGCGCCCAGGTTTGGATCCGGCAAACCCTGGGCCGCTGAAGCTGAGCACGAAAACTTAACTGCTACGCCAGGGGGCTGGCCCCACTTTTGCCTATTTTTTTAAAATTTTTTTTATGGACATGGTAGGCACCTGAGGCCTCCAGGCAGGACCAATGTAATTGGTTCCTTAGCCCTAGTTGTTTTTTGTTTTTTTTTTTAAGATTTTATTTTTCCTTTTTCTCCCCAAAGCCCCCTGGTACATAGTTGTGTATTTTTAGTTGCGGGTCCTTCTAGTTCTGGCATGTGGGACACCACCTCAGCGTGGCTTGATGAGCGATGCCATGTCCGCACCCCAGGATTCGAACTGGCAAAACCCTGGGCCACCGCAGTGGAGCGTGTGAACTTAGCCACTCGGCCATGGGGCGGCCCCCCTGCCTATTTTTTAATTGTGTGTGTGTTTTTTTTAAAGATTGGCACCTGAGCTAACATCTGTTACCAACCTTTTTTTGTTCCCCCTACTTCTTCTCCCCAAAGCCCCCCAATACATAGTTGTATATTCTAGTTGTGAGTGCCTCTGGTTGTGCTTTAACTGTTTCTTTTTTTTTATGGTTGAGTTGTAAAAGTCCTTTATGTATTTTGGATGTAACTCCTTTATCAGATATATGACTTACAAATATTTTTTCCCATTCTATGGATTATCTTTTCATTTTCTTGATGGTGACCTTTGAAGCACAAAAGTTTTTAATTTTGGTTAAGTCCAATTTATCTGTTTTTTTCTTTGCTTACTTATGCTTTAGATGTCATGTCTAAGAAACTGTTGTCTGTCCAGGGTCACAAAGACTTATGCCTGTGTTTTCTTCTAAAAGTTTTAGAGCTTAGGCTCTTACACTTAGGTCTTTGCTCCATTTTGAGTTCATTTTTGTATATGGTATGAGGTGGGGGTCCAGATTTATTCTTTTGCTGGTGGATGTCCAGTTGTCTAGCACCATTTGTTGAAAAGACTATTCTTTCCCTATTGAATTGTCTTGACACCTCATCAAAAATCAATTGACTGTAAATGTGAGGTTTTGTTTCTTTAGACTTAATTTTACTCCATTGATCTATACGTCTGTCTTTATTCCAGTACCACACAGTCTTGATTACTGTAGCTTTGTAGTAATTTTTGAAACTGAGACGTGTGAGTCCTACAACATTTTGAGATTGTTTTGGCTGTTCTGGGTCTCTTGAATTTCCATATGAATTTTAGGATCAGCTTGTCAATTTCTGCAAAAAATGCAGTTGGAATTTTGATAGGAATTGCCTTGAGTGTGTATATCCGTTTGCGAGTATTGCCATCTTCACAATACTAAGTCTTCCAATCCATGATCATGGGCTGTCTTCCATTTATTTAGGTCTTCTTTAATTTCTTTCAATAATGTTTTACATTTTTCGGAATACAAGTCTTGCACTTCTTTTCTTAAATTTATTCTTAAGTATTTAATCCTTTTTGATGCTATTGTAAGTTGAATATATTCTTGATTTCATTTTCAGGGTTTTCCTTGCTATCATATGGAAAAACGATCGATTTTTGTATGTTGCTCTGGTTTCCTGAAACCTTGCTTAACTCAAGTAGTTCTAATAGTTTTTTCCTGGATTCCTTAGAATTTTCCATGTACAAGTTCATGACATCTGAAAATAGAGATAGTTTTAATTCTTGCTTGTCAATCTGGATGTTGGCTAGAACCTCCAGTACAGCGTTGAAGTAGCGAGAGTGGACATTTTTGTGTTGTCTCTGATCTTGGGCGGATCAGTCATTTACCATTAAGTAGGGTGTTAGCTATGGGCTTTTTGTAGATGCTCTTTATCAGGTTGAAGAAGTTCCCTGTTTTTTTTTTTTTTGAGGAAGATTAGCCCTGAGCTAACATCTGACACCAATCCTCCTCCTTTTGCTGAGGAAGACTGGCCCTGAGCTAACATCCGTGCCCATATTCCTCTACTTTATATGTGGGACCCCTACCACAGCATGGCGTGCCAAGTGGTGTTATATCCACACCTGGGATCAAAACCTGCCAACCCTGAGCCACCAAAGTGGAATGTGCGCACTTAACTGCTGCACCACCGGGCTGGCCCCAAAATTCCCTTTTATTGCTAGGTTGTTGATTGTTTTTATCATGAAAAGGTATTGGATTTTGCCAAATGTTTTTTCTGTGTCTATTGAAATGATCATGTGGCTTTTGTCTTTTATTACATTCACACAGTACATGACATTGATTTTCACTTGTTGAAAAATATATACTTTGTTATTTTTAAAACTGTAGACATTTTTGGGGCTGGCCCTGTGGCCGAGTGGTTAAGTTCGTGCGCTCCGCTGCAGGCGGCCCAGTGTTTCGTTGGTTTGAATCCTGGGCGCGGACATGGCACTGCTCGTCAAACCATGCTGAGGCAGCGTCCCACATGGCACAACTAGAAGGACCCACAACGAAGAATATACAACTATGTACCGGGGGAGCTTTGGGGAGAAAAAGGAAAAAATAAAATCGTTAAAAAAAAAAAAAAACTGTAGACATTTTACAGTAGAACATAAAGAGCGTATTTTAAATGTAGAGCAAAAATTGACCAACATGAAATAGACACTTCTTGTTGCTTAAGATAGGAGAGTGCCTACGTTTCTGCACAATGAGATGAATGGTTCAAGACTTAAGGACATCTGTTTCAGGATTGCTTTTTTTTTTCTTTTTTTCTAAGAAAGATTCCCCCTGAGCTGACATCTGTGCCAGTCTTCCTCCACTTTGCATGTGGGTCACTGCCACAGCGTGGCCACCCACGGGTGGTGTAGGTCCACACCAGGGAACCAAACCTGGGCCGCCAAAGCAGTGTGCTAAACTTAACCACTAGGCCATGAGCTGGCCCCTCAGGATTGCTTTTTTTTTTTTTTAAAGTTCATCTTTTTTTCTTCAATTCATCTTTTCTTCAATTTTTTCTTTCCTTCTCCACTCTAAGGCTAATGAGGAGAGAAATGATGTAGCAGTAGAATTGAGAAAAAGTTTGTGACTGACAAACTGTTATTTACTATCAATCGTTGATAGTAAATGCTAATGTGAGTAATGGAAAAGGTCATTAACAAGGCTGATATCCTTAGAAAAAACTCAGAAACAATAGGATGAGGCTTCTATAAAAATAAAGAAATAAAAAGAGAATGATTTCCACTTCTACAATTTTAAGTTTCCCTTAAATTATGGCTGGAATTTAGGAGTATGTGGAAGCTTTGAGATGGTTGGGGTGCTTAGGTAAAGTGATAGCCTTTGTAGAACATCTCTGCTTATATTTATTTCTAAATTATTGGGTGATAACGTCAGTATTAATGTGAAAACTGATTTAAGCAGAAAACAATATTTATGCTAGGAAAATAATTTTTTTGGGGTTTTAAAAACGTATAGGTTAAGGAAGGGGTTATATTACACCAAATATTGGGAAAATAAATGGTTAATATGGGAGGGAGATGTATTTTTGTAAAACAAAAGGGTAGAATAGTACAGTTCAGCTGTGGTTCTGCGAGTTTTGCTGTCACATATGTTGCACAGCTAGGGCTTGGCTCCCCCAGCACATCCATTCCTAATGCGAATTTTGTCAGTTCATGGCAAGGGCAATTCAGAAATACATTATCAAGCCATTTATTAAAATGGCCTGATAAAACATTAACAAACATTTAAAACTACTTTTATGAATCCCAGAGCCAGAAACCATCGTGCTTCCAGAATCAAGCAATAGTTTTTCGCACTGTAGAATTTCAAAGCCAGCTTCTGTGCCTCCTGGCTTTCCCCTTTCAATGCTTCTCCCTGGGATTAATCTCCTCCAACAGGAAAGTTAATATCATGGAAAATGCTGATTCCAGATTTACTTAATGTAGGTGATTCCAAATTTCATATTTATATGTTTTCTCTTCTTGCACCAAATAAAAATCATGCAAACTTGTCTGGGGTCTTAGTACTTTGCCCAGTTAAATATGCCACAGGATTATTGGCTTGAAAGACAGCCTGGACCTGCACAAATTTAGGGGGGTGGTAAGCAATGATTGTCAATTAAGCCATAATTGAAGCACTGGCATGAGATTTCTTTAGGTTATTCTATCGTGCTACCAATTGAATCAAACAGTAATAATTCTGTAAATTTGAGAGTGTGGTAAAATTCTGAGCTGATAGATTTTAAAAATCATGTCTGCTGGGCAGAGCTCAAATAATTACAGTACTCTGTGTTTGTGTGGTGCTGTCATACTGTCCAAAGGGCTGTTAAAAACAGCAATATTAGTTCCTCACAACATACCCATGAGGAAGAATGGTCCCCTTTTTCTAGATTGGGTAAACTGAGACATAGAAAAGTTAAGATACATAGAAAGGTTAAGTAACACAGTTGGGCTTCCAGCCCTGGCCTCCTGTCTCCCACTGACTTCTGTCCATGAGCTATCACCAGTTCTGGAATTTATCTTGGAATTCAAAACTTGTATTTGGATCTCGTTAGATGGTGACTAGAATGTGTACAGTGGATGATTTAATGAATTATCCTGCATGCTAATTGGTATTATGCCGTTTGAATGCTTTCCTCTCTAGAATAAATATGGCGGAGCTTTCTGAGACAGAAGGACCAGTAGATTGGAAAGAACGATGTGTAGCTCTGGAGTCCCAGCTCATGAAATTTCGAGTTCAAGCAAGCAAGATAAGAGAGCTCTTAGCAGAGAAGGTAAGCTTTTCTCCCTAACCTATGTCATTAAACATTAGAGTTTTGGGGCCTTTTCCATTTATATTAAATAATATTAGTATTTTGGGGGGTAAACACTTTAAAAATATGAATATAATTTAGCTTTTTGTCAGGGCTTTGAGGCTACATTTGGCGTATTCTTTTGCCAGTTTTAGAGTGGATTGGACATTAAGACAAAAATAATTTCTTTGCAAATATTCTTTGGAATATCTAAGAATTGTGTGTATTTGATGAATGTGGAGTTCATTCATTCCAGAGAGAAAAGCTGTAATTTATTTGATTTTACTAGAGGAGCATGACAGCATTTTGATCTCCTAAATGTTTAGGAAAATCCTTTTTAAAGTGATGGTACAGGAACCTTCCTTATTGATAGTAAAATGTGTTTATACTGTATGTGAAAGCGTGCACCCGTTTAGGAATTTGTGTTGACTAACTATATATCACCAAACTATCGTCTGGACTACGGTTGAGTTTAATATAATTATTTACTTCTCTTAATAGTTCTAATCATGTAATTAAAATTTCATTTATGTCATAGGAATTTTTTTTGCATATGTGTGTATAAAACTGGGAGATTAATTCATTCATTTGTTCCTTCATTTAACAAATATTCATTGAGGGCTGATTTTGTGCCAGATACTTTTCTTTTTTTTTTTTTGAGGAAGATTAGCTGCCAATCCTCCTCTTTTTTTTTTTTTTAAAGATTTTTTTATTTTTTCCTTTTTCTCCCAAAAGCCTCCCTGTACACAGCTGTGCACTCTTCGTTGTGGGTTCTTCCAGTTGTGGCATGTGGGACGCTGCCTCAGCGTGGTCCGATGAGCAGTGCCATGTCCGCGCCCAGGATTCGAACCAACGAAACACTGGGCCTCCTGCAGTGGAGCACGCGAACTTAACCACTCGGCCATGGGGCCAGCCCCAATCCTCCTCTTTTTTTGTTGAAGCAGATTGGCCCTGAGCTAACATCTGTGCCCATCTTCCTCTGCTTTATATGTGAGACGCCTGCCACAGCATGGCTTGATGAGTGGTGCTAGGTCCTCGCCCAGGATCTGAACTGGTGAACTCCGGGCTGCCAAAGCAGAGCATGCATACTTAACCAGTATGCCACTGGGCCAGCCCCCCAGATACTATTCTTAGTGCTACAGTTACGTCTCTGAACAAGACAACACATGTCTCTATTTCCAGGGAACTTGGGTTCTAGACCTGCTCTGTCCAGTGTGGCATCCACTAGCCACAAGTGGATGAGGCCAGTTCAAGTTGAGATGTGTAGCAATGTAAAATACAACCAGATTTCAAAGACTTAATATGAAAAAAAGAATGTAAACTATCTCAGCAATAATTTTTATATTGATTACATGTTAAAATGATAATATTTGGATATTGGATTAAATAGAAAATATTAAAATAGATTTTACCCATTTCTTTTTCCTTTTTTGATGTGGGTACTAGAAAATTTAAAATTACACATGTGACTCACATTATATTTCTGTTGGACAGTGCTGTCTAAATGGATGGATAAATGATATCAATGGTCATACAAAACTGATCAGAAGAACTTACAGGTGGTTATTCAGACTGCATAATCCTTTTGAGATGGAGACTGGTACATGTATCACATCTTCAAAAAAAATCTTAAATCTTCCTTTCATTGCTAGCCAAGAATCTCTTAGCACAGGATTATTCTAATAAAATCCAGTAAAACATCACTCAGTTTAAACTTTCATATACATCATCTTCAATTTTGGGGTTTTAACGTCTTTCAGGTGAAAAGAATAAAGTTATCCTGTTCACTTTGGGTGAGGGGGTGACCCAGTAATAGGCTTTGTGGAATAAATCCTCAATATCAAATTGCTTTATTTATCACTACTAGAATAAAAATTATGTCCTGAGAAAAAATCCCAGTTTGGATATTTCCAAGTTGAGCAAGTTTATCCTAACTCAAAGTTAGTGACTCACGCTTTGTCTTTTGCTCTTCTCTCTGTAAAAATCATTTCCCAGGTTGTATTGTTATTTATCTGCTATTTTCCACAATCCCAACCACCATTACAATGATTTTTGTCAAAATCACCAGTTATATCCTTGTTGCTGAACCTCATGGACACCTCCCTTGTGTTGCCTTAGCTGTTTGGCAGTTGGCCCATTGTTGACCACAGCCCCCTTCTCAAAATTTTCTTGGTTTCCTTGACATCTGTATTCTCCTGATTTCTTTTTGAACTAAACAGAAGTTATGCTTTTTTTGGTTCCAATTAATTGACCTTTAAATTCTAAATGTTACGGCAACATTTGTTTTCTTCTTTAAAGGCACGTTGCAACAAATTTATGACTGCCCATTTAAAAATTTTTTAAAGCGTCACTTTCTCTATAAGTGAAATTGTAAACAGCTTTTTGATTATTAATTTATGTTATTAGATTTTCTTTTTCCTTTGTCAGTAAATAAATATTGAAAGGAATATTATTTCAAAAGTACTATTTTAGTTGTGGTTTCTGTTTCTTCTTCATTCTTTTTGTTTTTTGGTCTTCTGTATTTTGTATCTGTTGACTCAAATCCTTTGACAGATCTAAGAGATGGAATTATTCAAATGTGTTTTATGCAATGGAAAGTGGGTAAGTATGCCAAGTTACTCATGGTTTTCCAGTAAATATATTCAACACCAAAATGGGAATAATGCTTTTCACAATATTTTCTTTTATATTCCATTATGAAATATTTTTCTCTGGATTAAAAATTATTTTTGGTACCCACCCATGTTTTAATAAAAATACCAAATGTTTATTGATTTATTATGTGCTAAGCACTTTATAGATATGATTTATTTAATTCTTATAACAACCTGTGAAATAGTAAGTTCTATTGTTCCCATTTTTACATATTAGGAAACTGACACTTACTGTGTGCCAGGCAATCTTCTAAGTGCTTTATATATATTAACTTTTTAATCCTTATAGCAACCCTATGAGGTAGGTACTAATATTATCCTTATTTACACAGGAGGAAACTTAGGCACATAAAAGTTATTTAACTTGCCTGAGTTTATGCCAAAAAGTAAGTGATGGAGCCAAGATTTGAAACACGGCTTTCTGCTTTTAGAGCCTGCTGCTTAGCCATCACCCTATATGGCCTCTCTAATGTAGTTTTATTACCACATTCCTTGCTTTCTCTGATATACTTACCCACCCATCTGTTCTGCCTTCTCCTATTCAGCCACGCAACATATAAATCCATCTCTGCTTGGGGGCAGCTTGTGTGTGTTAGGGTGTGTGTATGTATGTAGTAATAACAATTACATAATGTTACAAATTTTTCCAAAGCAAATCTTATTGCGTTGCTTCTGCATCCAACTTGAGTCAACTTATGCATTCCAGAGGCTAGTTTGGTCCCATCTATAACGTCTGGTATTGTGTTAGAACCAGTTTGCCCAAAGGCTCATCCCTAATAGTTCTCCATACCTTCCCCATCAAATGGCTGCAGGCCCAAGGCTGAAGATTCTTGAGAGAATACTAATTTGATTCTTCAGCTCTTTGCCAGGAATTCTGTCCAACTTTTCTTTCCTGCGCCGTTCTTGGTTCGGTTTTATTGGCGCTGACTATAGGCAGCTAACACTAGGTGCCAGCTATGGTTCCTAAGCCTTTACTGCAACCATTAGCTAGTTTAAACCCCACAGTAACCCTATGAAGTAACTATTATTATCCCCAATCTAAAGATGTTGACATTAAGACTGAGAGTATTTGAGTAATGTGCCCAGTATCACACAGCTAACAAATAGCAGAGCTGGCATTAAACCTTAGATCTTTCACACCTTTTTGTGATGCAGCCAATAGAGTGCCTGGCACATAGAAGTAACTCATTATTGTTTTCCTGTATCTTTCTGAATGGACACACTGGTTAAGTGCACAGGGAGATGACTTTAACCAATGTAACTGCAGCTTGTTGGGAGATATCTTTCTGACTTTTCTTTTAGGAAAAGATGTGGGAGACAATCTCAGAGTGTTTTTATAATTAAAGATAGGTTTCAATTGTATCTTACATATTTTTGGAGATGGAGTAGGAGAATGCATGGGATTTTTTTAAAAAACTATTTTGCACCTATTTTTTTTTCCATCACAATTTCCAAGTAACTTAGCATATTGAAGCTTGTGAAGAAAAAGGCCTTATTGAAGTCTTGGGCAAATACTGCTGTAAGTGGGAGAGGTCTTTAGAGGAATTTAAGGAATGGTGTTGGAAATATCTCTAGTATGCCAAATATAAACTCTTCAGGGAAGCTGAGATTTAAGTAGTTTTTCTACTTTACCGTATTGCTAGTTGGTTTTCTAAGTCAGAGGGGGAAAAGGAAGGATTTCTTTTTAAATTGCAGTGAGTATTATTTCCTATGAGTTGGATTTTCAGTGAAAAAGAAAGGGTGAAAAATATGAAGACTTTTCCCTTTGGGTATCAGCGTGGCCCACGTAACTTCATTCTGCCTTTACCTGTTTCAGCATTTCTGTCTGGGATTTCCTGCCACTTGACCTTCCTTTTGTGAATACGATTCCCCTGAGGTGGTCTAGGATTCTGTCATAGGAATGAGGAGTCTCTGGACAGCGTAGTATTTGCTTTCATATAATGGTCCAGTACAACACCACAATTACCATATTTAAATGACTCATCAGTCCTCTTCTGATATTTCACAGTGCGTAACAGAAATTTTACATGCAACGACAATAAGACTTTGCAGGCTGATTTAAATGTCATTCTGTGGGCTACTGACTACAGATATTACTTATTATAACAAAATAAGTAAAAATGGTGATAGGCTCTTTCATGGGTCCTATGGGGAAAAATCGGGACGAGAAATACTTAGTGGGGAATTGCTGTCCACATCAGTGAGTGTGAGGGTGCTAAAGTCTTCTGCCTAAAGTACCCGACCTATTAAACAAGTGTATGTGTATACAATACATGGAACAGCCAGGGGCCCACTGAGTATTATGTGTGATGGAGTTATGACTCAAGATCAGTGGCAGGTTTCTCTCTGCCACTGGCTGGTGTGTTCACTCTGGCTACAGAGGGCACTTCCATTGCAGCAAATCAAAGCAGGAGGTTTAGATTTACTACTTCATTTTGTTGTTATATAAGTGGCCTGTTCATAAAATACTTATTTTTGTCCAAAGGCTGATATGGGGCAACAGATCGTTTCAAGTTTCTTTTAGTGACTTAGTATGGATTGGTTGTGCAATTGACCCAAGCTTTACAATGTAGTCTATGTTGTAAAAGTAAAAACTTACTTGAGTATTTCCTGCATTGCTTTTTTTTTTTTGGATTTTGCAAAGTTATTTTGCAGCTTAAATGATTATAAAAACAATCACTCAAGGGGCTGGCCCCGTGGCCGAGTGGTTAAGATCGCGCGCTCCGCTGCAGGCGGCCCAGTGTTTCGTTGGTTCGAATCCTGGGCGCGGACATGGCACTGCTCATCAAACCACGCTGAGGCAGCGTCCCACATGCCACAACTAGAAGGACCCACAACGAAGAATACACAACTATGTACCGGGGGGCTTTGGGGAGAAAAAGGAAAAAATAAAAAAATCTTTAAAAAAAAAAAAAAAAAAAAAAAAAAACAATCACTCAAAATTAAAGTATTTTCTTTCCTACTACCCTTATGTTTAAACTGATTTTAAAGTGTCCTAAACTTTTTTGGGTGCACTTAATTTATGTTTACATTTATGCAATGTGAAGTGTTTAGTATTTATGCTCTATAATATAGATTGTGAAAATATAGTGATTTTTTTAATCAAAGTTTATCCTCGCTTTTAAATAATTTTTTAGAAAGAGTTGAAACCTTCATCCATTCATTCATTTGTTCTTTCATTCATTTGTTTGGCAAACATTTACTGAGTTTCTGTTATGTGGTATTCATTACCCCTGCCTCAACCATTGTTATGAAAGTAGATTAATACACCTGAACTCTGGGGAGAGACTACTCAGCTTATTTTCTATCCAGTGGTACAATTCTCTTAGAATCTCAAATTCCAAATTTAGCCTCTGTTGGTTATACCTCTGTCCCTGTGTTTCCTTCTGCAATAGGTTCCTTGAGAACGTGCAACTTAAAATTGTTCCTATTATGAATGTTAATGTGATTTTAAGTACCAATAAAGGATTCCTTAGGCTGAAAGAATCGCGTACAAGGGACAAAAATATAGACAAATGCTTTGCAGCTAAGAATTTTGTGGTTTCATGTATTTGGGACTAATTTTCATATGGTCCTGTATAACTTTACACTGTGTGTGGTGTTTATAAACACCAAAAGACCTGTGGTTCAACTGAAAGAGCATTAGGGAATCAGAACGTGAAGACTCAAATCTCAGCCGTGTCACTGGCTGGGAGCATGAGCTTATACAAGGCGTACTCATTCTGAACATTAATTTCGTAATCTTTATAATGGGAATAACAATTTCTGTCTTATGATGTGGCTGTGAAATACTGTATTTAAAAGTTCTGAGTTCCTAAACCCTAATTAGAATTTTTAAAAAGTTCTCTTCTATTCCTTGAATTATTTTTCTTTCCTCTGGGGTTATTTTCCTTTTTTAAAAATTTATTCTAACTGGTTTTTTATGCTTTTTTTTTTTGGTGAGGAAGATTGGCCCTGAGCTAACATCTGTTGCCAATCTTCCTCTTTTTTTTCCCCCTCTCCAAAGCCCCAGTACATAGTTGTATATCCTAGTTGTAAGTCCTTGTAGTTCTTCTGTGTGGGATGCTGCCGCAGCATGGCTTGATGAGTAGTGTGTAGGTCTGTACCCAGGAGCTGAACTGGTGAACCCCAGGCTGCTGAAAGGGAATGTGTGAATTTAACCACTACACCACTGTGCTGCCCCCTCCATTTTTAAGTTTGTTATTTTTTTCAGGTTACAAGCTTTTCTCAAATGTCTGATGATCTTTGATGGTCCGTTTATATTTAAGAATGGGACATCTGAAAAGTTGACCTAAAATTGTGTATAAATAGTCAGTGCAGGTCAACTATCAATCTTTGCTGTAGGGTGAGTGGGTGGGAGACTGCCTATTACACCATGAGCCCATAAATGCCACCATTGTTGGACTAGTGCCCTCCAAACAATTTATTCAATTTTTTAAGAGAAGAACATTTCAATTTTTTAATGGGGAGTAAATGCTTAGCTGCTGGACATTTGGCACATGGGGGTAAATGAGAAGGTTTCAGGGAGTTAATTGACTCTAAGGGCCACATATTTTCTATTAATAGTCAGTGTTGTCAGCTCCACCCATCACTGCCCCCTCTAGGTCTTTACAGGGTTCTGCAGTGCGTTTAGCTCTCAGGAGGAGAAACTCAGCACCCTCCAATCCTTATTCTAGGCTGTGGTTTTTATCATTCTGCTTCACCAAAACCAAGGAGATTAAGTGAATATATGCATATTTAATGATGAGCTTGTTCCTCCGTTCCTGGCCTTCTTCTCCCATGTGACTCCTAAAATGCTGGCAGCCAAACATTTGTCCTACAGGAGAGATTGAAAGTTTCTGGGGAATCTTAGCAGCCTAGGGGGAAAGAGAACTGACATCAGTGGTTGCCCAACAGAAAGTCTGGCCAGATCGCCTAATGTTACGGTTCATGGTCAACAAGCCCCATGTATGTACTAAAGCTTCTAGTCTCCTTTTTAGTCCCTTACAGTTAAACATAAGTAAGCATCTCATGAATGTCCAGACATCTGAAGAAAGCATCTAAGTGAAAGAGAGAGAACAAATGATCAGAAAGAAACAATATTGCCTATGCAGGGAATAGGAAACAAAACAAGGCAAGCAAAACCCTATCATTTAATATTCGCAGAGAGAAATGATATGCATCCAGGAAACATGGCATATTCAGAGAATAAAAAGGAACTCTTAAAAAATTAAAAACATGGTAGAAGAAATAGCAAATTTAATAGAAAGATTAGAATATAAACTTAAGGTAAGTTCCTGGGAAGTAGAGAGAAATGTTAAAGAGATGGAAAAAAAGAGAGAAAAGATGAGAAATTTAGATGACCAGTCCAGTATGTCTAAGATCTGAATAATGGAACGTCTGGAGGGGAGAAAAATCAATGAAACAAAGCATGAAAGTTTCCCAGAATTGAAGCACGCAAGATTTCAGATTGAAAGCATCTACCAAGTACCTAGCACAACAGATAAAAACAGTTTCACCCAAGACACATCATCATGTAAGTTTAGAATATATAAACAAAGGGAAAGATTCTGCAGGCTTTCAGAGAGAAAAAATAGGTCACATACAAAGGATCAGGAATTAGAACAGATTTTTGAGACATGCAAGGTCCCATGTAACCTTTCTGAGGAATTTCCAGAAGGATGTTCTTGATTAAAAGGAGGAAGTAAACCAAGAAAGCAGAAGGCATAGGATGTAGGAAACAGAGATCCAATGTGGGAGAAAGTTGAAGGGCCTCCCCAAGAAGACAGCTGTGCCCAGACAGAGAGGGGAGCCAGTCCAGATGAATATAGGTCAGAGGCTCTGGGAACTTGAAGAAGATGAAATTGGTAGAAAAGCAGATGTGAATGAACATCTTGAGAGGTGATTTAGACAGTGGTGGGAATTTGGGGCTGAATTATTGGTAAGTTCGTAGAAAGCTATATAAATAAAAGAACAAGACACTTACCTCTTGGGAAAAAAGTTAGGTAGCTAAGGAAGATGTAGTCATAGTTTACTACATGGTTCATCTCTGAATATCATACATCTAATATCATACTAATCCAGAATAGAAATTTAACCAAAGTTAAGATATAAACATATTGGAAAAAAAGAAGATATAAACATATTGGAAGAATGCAAGTGTATCTGTGTTGAAGGTGAGATCAAAGAGCTAAATCCTAATTCTCCATCCATAGAGGAAGTAAGTAAGAAATCACTAAACTAAAAAAGTCAACAGAAATAGAAGCATGTTGTTTAGGACATAAAAATAAATATTAAGAGACTTGTCTAAAAGAGTGTACATATTTTTATTAATAAATCTTAGGGAACTAGTTGATACTTTGTGTATTTATGGCTTTGATAAACATAAAAGCAAACAAAAACTAAATAAAATTTTGAAGTAAATGGACTTGTTCAGTCTTTTGAGGGGACGTCTTAATAGGATGTTTCTATGGAAATCACTATCTAAACAAAATAATTTATTTTGAATTTTCAGACTATATCAAAAAAAAAGCGTTACATATTTTGAAGCTAGGTGCATTCAGGATCAGGATTGTTATATCTTCTGGGTATCTTCTTGGTGAATTGACCCATTTATGATTATTGACACTTTTTATTGGTAATAAAATTTTTGGTGTTAAAGTCTCTTTCGTCTGATTTTGATATTGCATTTAGTTAGTATTTGATTGGTATATTTTTCTATCCCTTTACTTTCCATTTCTTAATTACATTTTTCAAGTATGCTCTTTTAAATAGTATATAGCTAGATTTCTTTCTTTATGCAACTGGTCAGATAGTCTCTTTAAATATATCTGAAATCATAATAAATGTATCCTGTTTCTATATATCAGGTTGGGGAAGTTTTCTTCACCTCCCCCGACAGCCTCTGCCCCACCCCGGTGCCCATGCTTTTTTCCCCTCTGGTGCTTTGGAACCTGTAGATTGAATTTCTCTTCTTTCAAGTGGTTATCCTTAACTCTTTTTTAAAAGAAAGGCCAACATAAATGCTTTATACTGTAATAATGGAACTGGAAACTCAGTGTGGTAAGGAAGTATTAAAGAGTTGGCGATAATTACAAAAAAAATCCCGAGGGTAGCATTGTGGTGGGGGATTTGGTGAGGGAAGGGATGCAAACCAATAACAATGGAGAGCTGAGCATCAAAAACAAGAATTGCTGCCACTATTAGGATGGCCAACACTGATTTGTCTTTAGAAAACACTCTTCAGAAACTGTGTTTTCTAGAACAAAAACAGCCCCTTCAATTTAAACTTTCAATCAAGCTCTTGAAATTTAGGTAATTATTCAGCTTTGATGAATACCAGAAGATGCTAAATATTGTGTAAATCCATTAGAAGCTGTAGAATGGAAAAATGTCAGGCAACCAGAAAGACTTTCATTGTCCTATCTTGTCCTAGATGGAGAACTAGTGATTTTTCCAGACTTACTCCTGAAGCCTGAGGTGGAGTGGGGATGGGTTGGGATAGGGTTGGATGGAATCAGGTTCTGGGTAGGATGATTAATACAACTGAGAGAGATCTTTGACCTTGGAGAATAACTCAGCCCTCAACAACTCCTTAGTCTGCCATGGCTTTGCAACAGCAGCAGACTTTTAATTCATAATATAGATGTGTTTTCATAAAAAGAAAAGTATAGATACATTTTAAACATAAATACCTTTTAAAGGCTAAACTCAAAATGGCACTGTGTCACCAGTGCATTTTGTGGGTCAAGGCAAGTCATAAGGCCATCCCAGAGTCAAGAGGAGGGGCAACGGACCTCATCTCTCAATGGGAGAAGTGGCATGTGCATACAGAAAGGGAAGGAATTGACGGTGGCCATCTTTGGTGGCTATCTAACCCTAACTAGTTGCTTTAATTCACTCAGATGTGTGCATTCCAGTTTGTGCCCTTGCCTCCCCACACTGCAGCTGGTCTCACAAAGGTCACTAGTGACTTCCTAAATAGTATGTATTTATATATCTTATTTAATCATACTACATATCATTTACATGTATATTTCAATATGTCATTTACATCTTTATATGTAGATACATCTTTATATATATAACTTTTTATTAGAGAAGTTTTCAAATATACAAAAGTAAGCAGAATATTATAATGGACCCCATGTACACGTCTCCCAGCTTTAATGGTTATTAACTCAGGGTCAATTCTGTTTCATCTATTCTCTGACCCACATCTCCCCTTCTGTTATATTGAAGCAAATCCCAAAAGTATTATTTCATCCATCTGTGTACATTTTTAATGACTGTATGGTATCTCCATATTTATATATTTATATATAAAACAGACAATCCTCTGTTTTTGGACATTTGTAGCTTTTATTTTTATCATTCAAACTATAACATTATAACTGCTACCACATATTTTTAATTAGTGAAATACCAACAGCTTTTTCACATTACCTTTACATATTTTCTTATTTTTATCCTCACAACTTCCTGTAAAGTATGTAGAGCAGTTATATTAACCCTATTTTATACACAAGAATTTTAGAGCCCAATGTCAAACTGTTGGTAAATAGTAAAGTAAGAACTAGAACCCAGATCTGTTGAATTAAATTTATTCATTTTAAACTAACCCTTGCTAACTTAAAGTTATTCATACGAGTAACACATGCATATCATAGAAATATGCTGCATTAAAAATTTCTATGTAGAGGACTGGCCCCATGGCGTAGTAGTTAGGTTCATGTTCTGCTTTGGAGGGTTTGGATCCCCAGTGTGGACCTAGCGCCGCTCCTCAGGCCATGCTGTGGTGGCATCCCATATAAAATAGAGGAAGATTGGTACAGATGTTAGCTCAGCGACAATCTTCCTCAAGCAAAAAGAAGAGGATTGGCAACTGATGTTAGCTCAGGGCCAATCTTCCTCACAAAAAAGAAAAGAATTCTATATAAATATTCATTGAACACTCATTAAGTATTAGATATTATGCTGGACACCTTCCTGTTTAATCTTCACATAAATGCTGTGAGGTAAGTGTTATCTCATTTTACACATAAGGAATGGAGACTTAGAAAAGTTAGATGACTTACCCGTCATTATACGCCTAGTATGTAGTGGAATCTGGATCCTCATTTAGGTCTTCTTGCCTCCGAGTTCAGCACTCTTTCCACTGTTCCCTATATTAATGTTTCAAAGACTACCCCTTTTTTATTAAAAAAACTAAAATGACTTTTTGAACATGTCTTTTTAATTGACTCATATTCAAAGCCATATACATATGATTGTCACATCCAGCAAATTTAGCCTGTTTATTTGTAACCTTGTATCCCAAGTTCTGTGAAATGCTCTGTGTGTGTGTGTGTAATACTTTTTGTAATGGAAATAACCATTTTTGTAAGGTTATTACTTGCTACTAAGCTTTTAGAATTTTACTGAGTGACTGGTATGTGCAAGGTGTGGTGTTATGGAGGATATAAAGGGTACTCACACGTGAAGTCTGTTTTCAAGCAACTTGCATTGTAGTTGGGAAAATAGTATAAGGTAGAAATGCAATGCCATAGGAGCAGAAAAAAGTTATTTGGCAGTGGTAAAAATAATACTATCCTTCATACAGGCATATTGCTTTACAGATATCATTTCATTCAATAATTTATATCGAATACCTACTGTGTATAAAAACCTGTATTAGGGTATGTAACAGTGAGGCAAACAGACAAGGCTTCTGCCCTCACTGTTATCACTAGAAACCAAACATTTCAGAAAGAGAAATCTGACAAGATATTTGTATAGTCCTTGTCTTAGTCCATTCAGGTTGCTATAACAAAATACCACAGACACGTAGCTTATAAACAGAAATTTCTCTCAGTTCTGAAGGCTGGAAGTCTGAGATCAGGGTGCCAGCAACATTGGGTGAGGACCCTCTTCGGGGTCACAGACTGCTTGTTGTATCCTCACATGGCAGAAGGAGCTAGTTAGCTTCCTGGGATCTCTTTTATAAGGGCACTAATTCCATTCATGAGGGCCCCACTCTCATGACCTAATCACCTTCCGCAGGCCCTGACTCCTAACACCATCACATTGGGCATTAGGATTCAAACGTGTGAATTGCAGGAGGAACACAAACATTCAAAACCATAGCCCCTGGCCCCCCAAAATTCATGTCCTTCTCTCATGCAAAATACATTCATTCCATCCCAACAGCCCCAAAAGTCTTAACTCTTCCAGCATCAACTTAAAAGTCTAAAGTTCAAAGTTTCATCTGAATATCATCTAAATCAGATGTGGGTGAGACTCAAGATATGATTCATTATGAGTAAAATTCCTCTCCAGCTGTGAATCTGTGACGTCAAACAAGTTATGTGCTTCCAAAACACAATGGTGGGACAGGCGTAGGACAGACATTTCATTCCAAAAGGGAGAAGTAGGAGAAAAAGAAAGAGTGACAGGTTCCAAGCAAGTCCAAAACCCCACAAGGCAAACAACATTAAATCTTAAGGCTTGAGAATAGTCTTCTTTAACTAGATGTTCTGCCCTCTGGGGCAGAGTCCTACCTTCCGGACCCTCCTGGAGGGGGTGGGAGATTTTGCCTCCTGGACACACGGCAGCATCCCCACACCCATGGCTCTGCTGGCAGCAGCCATGTGGCAGCTCTCATGGATTGGAGTTTCATGCTGCTGATTGTACCAATCTGGGTCCCAGGGGAGGCCCCACTCCCATCATGGCTCCACTGGGCGTTGCCCTGGTAGGGGCCGTCTTCAGTGGCTTCGCCCTGGAGATGGCCCTCTGCTTGGGCTGTGCACCTGCGACTCCAGGTGTCTCCATCCTTGTAAATCTAGGTGGAGGTAACCATGCCCCCACAGCTCTGCTAAAGGTCATGGCTTAGGCTGCACCAGTTTGGTTTGGGTCTCCACCTTGGTTTGGGCAGAGGTTGTCTGGCTTGTTGAAACCCCAGGCAATGGTCCCCCCACTTTTTGAAACTGAGGAGGCAGCACTGGTAATCTCCAAATTGCATTTAGGGTCTTTCTTTCCTTGTCTTGAGGAATAGCCTATGTTCACAGCCATATAGCTCTATGGTCCCACCCTGTAAAATCTAAGTCCTTCCTCCTTCCTTCCTATTCTGTTCAAACGGACTATTTTCATGCTACTGTGGCTGATAAGTCTGTGGGTCACACCTATACTAGTTCCTTAATCAAAAGATGGTTTGGCCACACCCTGCTCTTTCCTGAAAAAGCTTTCTCGTTTCTTTCAATATGGATAGGTTGAAAAACTTCCAGATTTTTAGGTTCTGCTTACTCTTTGATCAACAATTCCATCTTTAAGTCATTTCTCTGTTCTTGCATTTTACTTTAAGCATTCAAGAAGAACCAGGCCACTCCTTGAACACTTTGCTTAGGAATTTCCCCAGCCAAATATCCAATTTCATTGCTCACAAGTTCTGCCTTTCACAAAACACTGGGACACGAAGACAATTCAGTGAAGCTCTTCGCTCCTTTATAAAAAAGGCTCGTCTGTGCTCCAGTTTCCAATAACAGGTTCCTTATTTCCATCTGAGACCTCACTAGAATGGCCTTTACCATCTGTCATATTTCTACCAACCTTCTGTTCACCACCACTTAGGTATTCTCTAAGAAATAAGACGGCTTTCTCTGCAGCTTTGCTGGTCTCCTGGGCTCTCACCAAAATTGCTTTTAGTGGTCTGTCCATAGCAGTAGGTTTTTTTCTACAAAGCACCTCAAAATTCTTCCAGCCTCTACCCGTTACCCAATTTCAAAGTCACTTCCACATTTTTAGGTGTTTGTTACAGCAGCACTCCACTCTCAGTACCAATTTTCTGTCTTACTCCGTTCTGGCTGCTATAACAAAATATGATAGACTGTATAGCTTATAAACAATAGGAATTTATTTTTTATAGTTCTGGAGGCTGGAAGTCTGAGATCAGGGTACCAGCAAGATGGGGTTAGGGCCCTCTTCTGGGTTGTAGACTTCTTGTATTTTCACCTGGAAGGAGGGGCTATGGAGCTCTGTGGAATCTCTTATAAAGACACTAATCCCTCAGGACTTACCATCACATCGGGTGTTAGGATTATAATACATGAATTCTGGGAAGACACAAACATTCAGACCAAAGCAGTCCTCTTAAGAAACTATTGTCTTTATTGTTACTATTTTTATTATTTTTTTCTTCTTCTTCTCCCCAAAGCACCCCCAGTACATAGTTGTACATTCTGGTTGTGAGTGCTTCTGGATGTGCTGTGTGGGACGCTGCCTCAGCATGGCCTGACAGTGGTGCCATGTCTGCACCTGGGATCTGAACTGGTGAAACCCTGGGCCGCCGAAGTGGAGCACATGAACTTAACCACTCGGCCACGGGGTTGGCCCCAAGACTTTACTTTTTTTTAGAGCAGCTTAAAGTTCACAGAAAAATTGGGGGAAGGTACAGAAATTTTCCGTATATTCCCTGCCCCCACACATGGATAGCCTCCCCCATTATCAACATTCCCCACCAGAGTGGTACATTTGTTACAACTGATGAACCTACATTGACACATCATAATCACCTGAAGTCCACAGTTTCACTCTTGGTATTGTACCTTCCACGTGGACAAATGTATAATGACGTGTATTCATCATTATGGTATCATACAGAGCACTTTCACTGCCCTAAAAAGCTTCTGTGCTCTGTTTATTCATCCCTCCCACCACTCGCCAACCCCTGGCAACCACTCATCTTTTTATTGTCTCCATAGTTTTCCAGACTGTCATAGAATTGGAATCATACAGTATGGAGCCTTTTCAGATTGGCTTCTTTCACTTAGTAATATGGTTTAGGTTTCCTCCGTGTCTTTTCATGGCTTGATGGTGCATTTCTTTTAGTGCCAATTAATATTTCATTGTCTGGATGTACCACAGTTTATTTATCCATTCACCTACTGAAGGACATCTGGTTGCTTCCAAGTTTTGGCAATTATGAATAAAGCTGCTGTAAACATCTGTGTGCAGGTTTTTGTGTCTACATAAGTTTTCAGCTCCTTTGGGTAAATACCAAGGAGTGCAATTGCTGGATCTTATGGTAAGAGTATGTTTAGTTTTGTAAGAAATCACTAAAACGTCTTTCAAACTGGCTGTACCATTTTGCATTCCCATGAGCAATGAATGAGAGTTTCTATTGCTCCACATCTTCGCCAGCATTTGGTGCTGTCAGTGTTCTGGATTTTGGCCATTCTAATAGTGTGTCAGTCATTTTTTTTTTCACTAGCAAAATTTTACAGATCAGCAACTTGTTTGTGGGTTTTCCTGTTTTCCCTGGCAATCTCAACAGTATTCAAAACTGAGCCTCCACAGGGCAAAAATTCTCCTGAGAACATAATGTAGTTACATAGTAGAAGCTGACAATTGTCAGCATGTAGAATGTGATGTTGGCATGTGCCTGCCGGTTGTTTTTTCGGTTTAAGGAATATCCTGGACATGAGACACAATGCTTGTTCCAACTGCTTGCTTCTACAACTGTTGTTGTTAGTGCTGTTGAGTCAGTTCTGACTCCAGTGACACTGCGTACAGCAAAGCTGAACCCTGCCTGGTCTTTTTGGCCATCCTGTCACTTTCCCGTGCTGTATCAGACAATACTCTGTTGCTATTCATAGGGTTTTCATGGCCAACTTTCTCAGAATTGGGTAGCCGTTCTTTCTTCCTAGTCTGTCTTAGTCTGGGAGCTCCAGTGAAACCTGTCCACCATGAGTGACCCTGCTGGTATTTGAAATACTGGTGGCATAGCTTCAGCATCACAGCAACACACAGCTGCCATAGTATGACCACTAATAGACAGATGGTATGGTTCCCTGACTAGGAAATGAACCTGGACTGTGGCAGTGAGAGCACCAACTCTTATCCACTAGACCACCAGGGCTGGCTTCTATGTAGTGCCATAGTCTGTAACAATAACTCATTAAAACGCTTTTAGACAACAATACTTGCTTATTAAACATTTGAAATATTTTCACAAAAATTAAAGGTGATATAAGGTCCAAAGAATGCACTTGGGAAATATCTATTTACGTATCCAAATATTTGAAACCTCTTCCAGAATTGAGATCCCTGCAATAAAGTGCCTTTGGAAAATGCCGCCGTGTGGACTGGCAGTTAAATTGCCATATATGGTGACAATGGAACGTTTTGCACTTTCGTTATCTAGTACAAATATAATGTGATACATATGTAATTTAAAATTTTCTAATAAACATTCATAAAATGAGAAAGAAATGTGAATTAATTCTAATACTATATTTTATTTAATGCAACATATCAAAATGTCATTTTAATGTGAGTCAAGGTTAAAAAACTACTGAGATATTTTATATTTTTTGTACTAGGTTTTCAAGTAACATATGTCTTATTGAATGAAGTCTGTATTTTACACTTACACCACATTTCAAGTGAATCCACACTTCAGGTGCTCTTGGACAGCACAGTTCTATCATTCCCCAGCCTTCAATCATTTTCTGAACCATTTGGAGACAAGAAAACCAGTGCGTCCTTGAAATAATGTCCAAATGCCCTGAGCCAGCGCACACCATGCATCATCACCGTCATCTTTTTGGAAGTCAGTCTTTTCAAAGTAACAGGCATATCTGAACAGCAGCCTTCTACTACTTGCTGAGAGTTATTAGACATTGTCTCTTGAATAATATATGTAATTGGTTTTGTATTCAGTAGAGCTCTTCCTCCAGAATCCTCTACGTTTTCTGCCAGAGCTCCCGCGTGTTTTGGGCTGACTGCCACCTGCATATCTTCAGATAACTTTCAAGTCACACTTTGATCTGCACGCTTTTCAGACTTCCTGAGAAGGCTGTCTTTTCAGACTCTAAACTTAAGACAGTTCCTCCTTTGAGGGCGGCAGATGTTATAGCGTGGCCCAGATCGAAAGGTTGTGATGCGTCCCTAGTAAACAGGCGATACTTCAAATTTTCAGTGACAGCAAATGTAGTGGGACGTGAAAGAAGGAACCAGTTGTAGTTGTTGCTATGCTTTTCAAAGACGTCTGTAAGATTTCCTCATCTGTATCTCTGTCTTATTTTTTTTATATTAAACAGACTATCATTTTTAGTACTGTAGGGTTCTGCTTTGTCACAGTTTGGTCCAAGTCTCTTGCAGTACAGCTCAATACTGCTCACCTTTGGATTTTCCAAAGATGTTACAGCGACCACCGATACTTTTACTAAGCTCCATGCGTTGCACTTCTGAAATGTTTAGGAAATCTTTTGTTAGGTGGGCGAAGGTGACTGTGCCCTTGGTCTTGAGTTTTACCTCTGTGTGAATAATAATTTGCCTAAACATAGTTATCAAAACACAGTAAATGGGGCCACCCAGTGGCCCGCTGGTTAAGTTCCTACACTCTGCTTTGGTGGCCCAGGGTTTTGCGGGTTTGGGTCCTGGGTGGACCTAGCACCGCTCATCAAGCCATGCTGAGGCAGCGTCCCACATGCCACAGCTACAAGGACTTACAACTAGAATATACAACCATGTACTGGGGGGACTTTGGGGAGAAGGAGAAGGAACAGAAAACCAGATTGGCAACAGATGTTAGCTCAGGTGCTAACCTTAAACACACACAAAACACACAGTAAATGCTCCCAAGCAGCAAACCCTTAAGAAATGATACACTCAGTAGAAACCATCTTTCAGGCGTTGAGAACAGCGTGTGGCTCAAACGCAGGCGCAGGTTGGGACCTTGCCGCCCACGCGGCGGGGAGCTGGCTGCCCCGCTCCCCGCTGGTTCGGGGCTGGCTGGTTTCGAGGAGGGGCACGGCGTGGTAGCTATGGGCTTCGGGGACTGGGGTGCTGTGAGTTTGAGATGTGCTAGAGGTTCTTGGCCTCTGGAATACCGACCAACAGTAAGATTGAAAATGAGCATACATCGAGCCACAGACGGCTCTGATGTTGACCATACTCCAACACTTAGAAAAAAAGAATTTGAAATTGTTTTACATCATGGTTGTGTATTCAATTCCTGGTATATATCTCATGTTAATTTTCATTGGGTCCTTTTTAAGGCTTTTGTTTATTTTACTTATAATATTCATTTTAGTAATTTACTTTAACTCTATGAACTTTTTTTGAGGGGGCCAGCCTGGTGGCATAGTGGTTAAGTTTGTGTGGTCTCCTTTGGTGGCCCTGGGTTGTGGGTTCCCATCCCAGGCACGGACTTAGCATCGCTTGTCAAACCATGCTGTGGTGGCATCCCACATAAAAGAGAGGAAGACTGGCGCAGATGTTAGCTCAGTGACATCTTCCTCAAGCAAAAAGAGGAAGATTGGCAGCAGATGTTAGCTCAGTGACAATCTTCCTCACAAAATATAAAATAAAAAAAATAAATCTGTGAACTTTTTGTTTTCTACAGAAATTTAAAAGACTTACCCCGGTGTTTTTTGTTTCTTTGTGCCCTACACTTTTTGTGGATGTGTGTGGTTAATCAGAGTCTCTTCTGTACTCTTTCCATCCCAATGTATAAGAACTAAAATTACTGAGAGTTTTGACTTAACCATACCACCTGTGGAGCATATGAGACTATACCACTTTTTGATATCATTGTGACTTTATGATCAACAAATCAAATATGACATTTGAAATCTTACTACTCTCTTAGATTTCATTTATTGTTCTTAATATATGCTGACCAGCAATTTGTAATTTATAGTCCAATGAAGAAAATGCTATTGATGAATACTCATGTAGTATATATTATATTGTATTAAAAGTATCGAACCTTTGGTATTTTGTTTGATCTATTTTTAAATATGCACTGAAAGAGCTTTTAATGTGACAAATTCCGAGTAATACATATTCATTGAAAGACTTTAAATATTCTTAAAGAATTTGGTAACATTGTGAGATTTTTAAGTCCTTTTCCAAAAGGGGAATACGAATTTTTATATTTTTTCTATTTTTGCTCACTTTCCAGATGCAACAGCTTGAGAGACAAGTTATTGATGCTGAACGTCAAGCAGAAAAAGCTTTTCAACAGGTAGGGTATAATTTTAGTAAAAAAAATTTTTTCTGCCTCTACCAATATAAACATTGTTTTGCCCAAAACAGTCCTCAAAATAGTCCTCAGCCCTCCTCTACATGTTATCATTTTGATGGTTCATGAGCTGGATCCATAGGGAAAATGGAGAATCTAACTTTGTTTTGCCCTTTACCAAATTTTTGAAAGGATAAAAATGCCTGCATTAGGAATTTTTATTTACTTCCGAGAAAATCAAATATGGCTTTTATTGCGCTCCTAACCATAGTGAAATTTTATGTATAAATATGTTCATAGCAGCTTTATTTATAGTAACAAAGAGTTAGAAATAATATGAATGCCATATTATAAAGAATGAATAATTGACTATATCCACTCCATGAAATATTAAACAACCATTAAAAATAATTATTACTAAGGATAAGTACTAATATGGAAAAATACTTAAAGTTATATTAGGAAAAATATATACAAAATTTTATACTTAATATGTTAATAGATATGAAGGAGAAAAGTCAAATCTTTGATAAGTCACTTGACTCTTTCTGGGCCTTGCCAACAGTAAAATGAGTGGTTTGGATGAGTCTACCAGCCTTTTTTTTTCATGCCTTTTTTTGGTGAGGAAGATTGGCCCTGAGCTAACATCTGTTGCCAATCTTCCTCTTTTTTTTTTTTCTCCCCAAAGCCCCAGAACGTAGTTATATGTCCTAGTTGTAGGTCATTCTAGTTCTATGTGGGATGCTGCCACAGCATGGCTTGATGAGTGGTGTGTAGGTCCGTGCCCAGGATCCAAACCAGTGAACCCCGGGCCGCTGAAGCAGAGCACATGAACTTAACCACTTGGCTACGGGGCTGGCCACCCTACCAGGCTTAAAGATTGTCAGTGATCCTAAATCTGTAACTTCACATTTTATCAAAAGATCTCTGTCAGATTCAGTCAAGTCAAATACTTCAAAATTAGGGGCTGGTGTAGTGGTTAGGTTTGCATGCTCCACTTCAGTGGCCTGGGGTTCCCAGGTTCGGATCCTGGGCACAGACCTACACATCGATTATCAAGCCATGCTGTGACAGGCATCCTACATATAAAATAGAGGAAGATGGGCACAGATGTTGGCTCAGGGCCTATCTTCCTCAGCAAAAAGAGGAGGCTTGGTGGTGGATGTTAGCTCTGGGCTAATCCTCCTCTACCAAAACAACAATTGAAAGTTATTATTTCTTCCAGTAAGTGTATATTAAATTTCTTATACTTGCTCTAAGATTGTCATATTTCTTCCCTTCAATTTGAGTACTACCAAATCTTGTTTTCACCTAAAAGATTTAATTTTACACAGTGGATCGTTTTAGTGGCCTGACAAATTTCTAAATAAACCCATTCTAACTTAATCCTTGATTTTCTTGCCAAATCCTTGATTTCTATGCCATATTTCAACTACTACAAGGGTAGAGAAAATAGTATAATGAACCCCCATTGCCAACTTCAACAAGTAGTCGCTTCATGGCTAGTGCATACCTCCATTCACTTTTTCCCTTACCACCTCCACACTGGCTTATTTTGAAACAAATCCCAGACATCATATCATTTCACCCATGAGTATTTCAGCAACTAATCTAAAAATAAAGACTTAAAAGTCGTAACTACAGTACCATCATCACACCAAAAAATTACTGATAATTCTTAAAAATTTAGGTATTAGTTGCAGTACCAGTGGTAATGGTAAAATCTGTGCTGTGCTTGGTTGTTTATATTCTTTAGCTGATGAAGAGTAGTATCTCCACTTATATCTATAAAAAGCCAATAATTAACAGTAAAATCATGAAAGGTCACTTCTAATCTATGAAAGACTGTAATGTTTGTGTGACTCTCTGTCATTCTACGCCGAGTGTCTTTGTCTTTTTCGGTAGTGTCCCTGGTTAGCCCCGTGCCTTGCGGCACACATTTGTCAGTTTGCCTCTCCGACTGTCGTGTCTCCCTTCTTGTCTTTCCCTTTCCGACTTTAGCCTTTCCTGGTGACATCCCTCTTTACCTCTATACCCGTGGCTGTCTCTGTCTGTTTGTTCTTCCCTATGTTTCCCTTCCTTTTCTTTCTCTCCTTTAACTGCTCACGTTACAGGGGGGAAAAAAGGAAGAAATTGACTATGGTTTTGTTTTGCCTTTTCTTAATTAAAATTCTTAATTCATATATGTGGCAAATTTGTTTAGCTCTGAAAATTAAACTAAATTAAGTATTTTTTTATTTGTGATTTTCAGAGTTTTTTCTCTGATTCACTGGATCTTGAGAGAAAAGAAGGATCCCTATTCCCAATTCAAGGGAAGCAAACCCTGGTGGTTTGTAGCCATCAGGCCCAAACACTGATCTTGATAAGTTAACAGGAAGAGTTTCTTATTTGAAGTTGTCACTTGAGGACATCAAGTGTAAAGTTATTTAATTCTGTGTGCTACATTTTTAGGCAAAAAGACACTTGATTGGTTATTTTAGACATACTGCCTTAAATCAAACTCTGCCTCCGCCAAAAGAAGAGTGAGAATTGCAGATCTCCTGGAGTTTCTATACAATTTAGCAAAATATATAGCTTTTTCTTTTTGTCACAACACTTTAAGTTTATTCACTACCTATTTTGTTATACTTCAGAGGAATTTTTTCCTTAAATGCTTCATAATGAATCTAAAAGTTGACAAGAAATATAGAGAGAAGATGAATTCTCATGCACCACTTATATCACCTTTTTTTGGCCTTTGCAAGACTAAGTAAATGTTATTAACTTAGAGTAACTGAATCCTTTGCTGTCTTTAACAATTACCATGGGACTGTGGCCTATCTGCTATTTATGTTGCTTGAATTTAGCTTATCCTTTGTCACTGAGCCATATCCTAAGACTTAAACTGTATTTATATTAACCAAAAAGGAATGTTTCAACACCAAAAGCAGTAGTCAGCAGAAACCAGCTCCACTCAATGCTTTATTTAGCTTTGTACATTTTTCTGCTTGTTTATTAATTAATGAGTGGTATCACCTGTATAACCGTTAAATAAGATGCCTATAGAAAAAAGTCACACGTTTCTCCAGAGAAATCTTGGCAATCTTTATACTTAATGCTATAGAACATTTTTATTGTTGCTATTCACAAGTTTTGAAAACAGCGTGTGCAAATCAACCCAATACTACTAATGGGTGTTCTGTGAGACAGAAAAAGCAGCGAATAGCACATTTAGGAGATCCTGATACACAGGATTCCTTCTCGAGTATCTGGTAAGGTGTATACTTCAGTCTATTACACTAATTTGTGCTAACCGAAGAGGGGCAGATAATTTCCCCTATAAAAGTTTGTGTTTTCGTTCTGTCCTTCTGGGCTTTGATCCCTTGCCTGTATGTGATTCAGACTTGTTAGGAGCTGGATTTAAAGTTCCCTCTGACCATTCTAATATGTGAGCTAGTCTGCCTTTCTGTAAATTTGCTTCTTGATAAATGATTACTACTCAGTCCTTCTGATATCCAGGACTTTGTAGTGATTTGCTTCATTACATGGAAACCTACTTTGTCCAGTGCTGTTCCTTTTCACCTTCAGTGAGAATAGTTCTGGTCTTACTGCGTAAACTATAGAGTACTATGCCAAAATAATTGAGTTTAAAATGTGATTAGAATGATTAATTAATGTGCAATAAATTGTAAATAACTGGAAAATGGTCTGAGACTCAAAATACTCTTACAAGGCCTTTCTTCATTCTATTTTAGAACTATCAGGTGTCTTTGTCTGCCGTTGTAATGTATAGATAGAAATAGAAATTTTCAACCCCCACTCAAAAATACAATCACATCTTGATTACTTGTAGTTGGGGAGAAAGGGATGAGGTTGGAAATGAAAGGAAGGAAATACTGATATGGGTAATTGCAATGGGAACAATATTTGCAACTCCTGCTTTCTTCAGAGTTGGTGGGAAGATGGAAAATAGCTTTGGGAGTTGTGTCAGGGTCCCCAAGACCACCCTCAGGTTTGATGATTCACTGGAAGGACTCACAGAACCCAGAAAAGCTGTTATATTCTTGGTTATGGTTTACTACAGTGGAAGAATACAAATTAAAATCAGCAAAGGAAAAATACACATCTGGCAGAGCACAGGAGAAACCAGGTATGAGCTTCCAGTTGTCTTCTCCTAGTGGAGTTACATAGGGATGCACTTGATTCTCCCATGAGTGTGTGACAACACGTAGGAAGATTGTCAACCAGAGAAGTTCATCTGAGTATTAGTGTCCAGAGTTTTTACTGGAGGAGGTCAGTTTTGTAGGCGTGGAATGCATGCATGACTGACCTTAGCTACTCAGTCTCCACGCCCACCAGAGGTGAAACTGATACAGCATGGCCCAGGACCCCAGGTGAATGAACAAAAAGGGCATTCACCATAAATCGCATTGTCAGCGTAAGTTATCTGGTGTGGCTCAATATCTCTGGTATATAGAGACAATCTTATCAGGCAGGATATTCCAAGGGCCCTAAGATTATTTCCCAGGAGCCAGTCAAAGGCTAGTCCTTTCTTTGGAATGTGCAGGGTTCGAGCCCCCAAGTTTGCCGAGTTAACCCTTTACTGCACAATAGCTTAGGGGCCTCAGAATCAAGAATCAACAAGACTTTGGGGAAATGGCTGAGGAGTGTGCTGATGTGGGTGGAGGCAACCAGAGGTTCTCCTTGAAGTAAAGGAGAAAGGCAGCCTAAGAGTGCGTTCCTCACCGGAAGATATCCATATATAGATAATTGCAAGTTTATTTAACAACCAATTTGAATTCACAGGTGTTTGTTATTGACCAATCTCTGAGTAGTTAAAATTCTTACATGGTTCAGGTTAAATGAATGGAAAAAGAACTGGGCTATTTTCCGTGTACTTGTGGTAAGATATTTTAAAAGGCTGCTTGGCTTTTATGTAAGCCTCTTAGCATTTCTGTAGACCTCTTATTCATACTAATTACCAAGGAAGACTGGCTGACCCTGTGGAGCTCGGTTCGCCAGGACCAGTTGGTAAGTAGATTGCCTGTAACTGCTTTGTAATCTCTCTCCCTGAGAGATTTTCCCACTTTTGCCAATAGTTTTCCTGCCTAGGAAAATCATTTATCTAAAAATAATGATTGAGTTAAACAGTTGCTCATGGCAAAGATGCATCTAACATTGATTCATAAAATGAGAACACCTTTCAAACTGAACGTGTTTTTCAGAGAAGAGTACTCCCAAATCATAGTTTTCCAGGACTGTAGACCTTTTCTGAGAGGACAGTTTTATGCAGTAGCCCAATGTCTGTAGGGTGGCTTGCTCCAACTTAATAAAAGGAGACTATAGGTGTAGGTCTGGTAATATTCCTTTCTATTCTTATTTAGTTAATTTTGTTTTTCTTGAGGTTTATCATCTATTATTCTATCCCTGGAGGAGAACTGCCATTTTGGACTTGGTCTTGTCTCTTCTCTCCCTGCTTCCACAGCTACAGATGCCCTGTGTGGAACTGGCTTACCATCTTAACATTGACCCTTGGTATTTACTGTCCAGCTCTCTGACGTGCTCTGGCTGTTTTTCATGACCGCATCTCTGATGTAGACCTTTGTTCTTGATCTCGTGGTCTGTTCCTGCGGAAAGCTTGCTATGTTATGTTAAAAAATCTAAATCCTAAGATAACTTAAAATTGTCATTTGGCTAGTGGAATACATTTTTTCTTTTCTTTTTTTTTTTTAATCTACTTTTATTTTCATAGTTGCCAGCTGTGTGGGTGGTATTTAAATAGGACACTTTTGGCATTTGAGTTGAATTTACATTTATACCTTGAACCCACAGATGAAACCTTGGTTAAAAAAACAAAACCCAACTAACCTTAACACCTTCCATCTAGAAGCCCTCATTAGTCAAGTATTTTTGAACTTTAAGTAAGTTTATTGTGATTTTTCAGAGGTATTTTACTAGTTTAAGATTTTTCATCTTCCCTATCACCTTTAATTTCTCAAATGCCTTTACTTATTTTTCTTCTTTGCCCCGTATAATCTAAAACATTGCTAAAATTACATTCTTACCTATTTGGAATATATGGAATAAAAGTCTTAATATTATATACAGTGCCCAGTACTTTATTTTCTTTCTTACTGTCATTAACATGTCACACATGCCTTCTAAGATTTCATATACTCAAATGTGTTTTGCAGAAGATTCAAGCAGAGCCAATATCTCTTAGATATTAAAATTGAGGCACCACTCAACCCCCAGCCACCCACCGATCTCTTTTATCTTGTTCTATTTTTTCCCATTACTCTTATCAGCCTGTGTAACGTACTTTATGATTTTTACATCTTTATTATATTTATGATCTGTCTTACCCACTAGAATGTAACTTCTATGGAGGCAGAGATTTTGAGTCTGTTTTATTTACTGATGTCTTCCTAGGACCTGGAACAGGCGTGGCGCTTGGCAGGTATTCACTGAATATTTGTTAAATTAATGAATAAATAAACCCTCACTGAACACACTCTCCTACCTGTATCTTGACTCTCATACTTTCTTATTTTTTATGATTTCATCATTGAGGCTTTAAGGTTCTTTTATTTTCCTTTTGCTTTCCATTGTGTATGTCTTTCTTTGTTATCTAAGGTCAATTTTTTCCCCAAAATGTGTTGTTATATTTAGGTTGTCCAATCTGAGTCTTACGTCACCAGTCATTTTCTTCACTTTATATTCTTACTTTGTTTAAAATATGAAAAAAATGAGGGCTGGGAACTTTCTGATTCTATGCTCGTATGAAATGCTTTGCGTATTATCAGTGCTCTGCTAAACATGTACATTACTTTATATGATAGCAATATACTGAGACTCTCTTATGTACCCTTAAGTACCTCAAAGGTGACACCACTTGGCAAAATAGTCTTCAGACTTTATAATTCTTAAATATATTAAAACTTGTTCAACATTTTCCTTTTATGATGATACCTTTTAGGAATCTATTTAATGTTAAAGTAAAATTCTAAGTTTAATACTATGATAAATTAAGTACATGCGTAATTTTAATATTTTTTATCCTCTGAATTTAGGTACAAGTTATGGAGGAGAAATTAAAAGCAGCTAATATTCAAACCAGTGAATCAGAGACAAGGTTATATAAAAAGTGTCAAGATCTGGAGACCCTAATACAGGAAAAAGATGACATCATTCAAAACTTGGAACTGCAACTTGAAGAGCAGGTTAGGAAGAGTTTGATCATCAAAGAGTTCTAAATATGTGCGTTTATTTATGCATAATTGCAAAGATTAAAAAGAGAGCCTAGGGGCTGGCCCTGTGGCTGAGTGGTTAAGTTCGTGCACTCCGCAGCAGGCGGCCCAGTGTTTCGTTGGTTCGAATCCTGGGCCCGGACGTGGCACTGCTCATCAAGCCATGCTGAGGCAGCGTCCCACATGCCACAACTAGAAGGACCCACAACGAAGAATATACAGCTATGTACTAGGGGGCTTTGGGGAGAAAAAGGAAAAAAATAAAATCTTTAAAAAAAAAAAGAGAGCCTAAATTTCTAAATTTTTGTCAGAAATCTTCCTTATTTGGTCAACCCATAGGATCACATCATGTTTATTGGTGAGAGGTGCAAGTAAATGGCATTCACTTTAAGACAGGAGTGAGTCCAAGGCAAAGTCTGACGCTTTTTGGATGTGACAGTGCTCTTCAAGTTGAAAACATTTGGTTGTCAGCAGGCATTTATGTCTGTAAAATGTTTGAAACAAATCTTTGCTTTAGATTGTTAGGGTTTTGGAAATATTTATAGAATATTATATTTTTAAATATATGTTTGACACTAATCTTTCTGTTTAGAAATGTATACACTTTTTAAACCACTTTACTGAGAGATCAAATATAGTATTTAGTGTACTTTAAAATTTCATTAGGAAAAAATTGTGTTAGGGTTGTTTATTTAAATGGTCACTTAGCATCATTTAAATATGACCACTATAAAATTGTTAAATATGTTTAATTGTTGTTTATTTTCAGCATTTAAAAAAAATTTCTCTGGGACCAGTGTTTCTTTAGGTCAGTGATTTTCAGCCCCCACCCACTGTGATTTATGTCATAGTCACATTCTCAGTAATTTTGTGATGATAACCAGATATAAAGGTTGGTCAATGTGAACTAGAGTTTCTTGATCTTTATTCTTTCTGGATCTTTTAAAACTAGTGTTTGAGGGGAAAACAAGTCCTGCCGCTGAGGAGATTCTGATTCTCCTCTCCCTAACCTGATTGACACCTGTTCTTCTGTTCTAAACCCTAGACCATTTCCAGAAAGGGTTTATTTTGTGGATAAATTCAGTGGATTGATTTAATTGTATGATCTTTCAGAGAAAGGGAATATCAGTTGTTAAAACTAGGATATTTGCATATATCTTTATGGTTTATTATTGTATCTGCTGGACAGTTATTCTCATTTTTTACTCTGTTTGGTAATTTGAAGGCAGATGTATTAACTTGGCAACAGATTTTAAGTGGATTTGCGTTTTATGTTTATGAAATAACATTTCCAGACTATTATTGAGCTTATGTTTGAACTAAACAAACTGCTAATTTTGTTTCAGAAACAAATAAGGATACAGGAAGCTAAAATAATAGAAGAGAAAGCAGCTAAGATCAAAGAATGGGTAACAGTTAAGTTAAATGAGGTATTTATTGTTATGTTTTGCCTTTTCTGTACCTTTTCTTTCTTTTGAATAGATAAGTCATCAGAATGTGCGCTCCTTCTGAGTGAACCAAAATTCTGATCAGTTGGTGGTGCTGCTGTCTTTTGGTAAAGTGAGATAGGTAGCTTTCATTCTAATGTCTAATGTATTTCTAAAATTAAAAATATTGACAGACTCATGGTAATCAGTGTAAGTGGCCTCATTCTAATTAGTTGATTTAAATTCTAATTAGTTTTAAATAATTATAGAACATATGTTTATAGCTCATAAAATTAATGTATTCAGAATCTGAGAAGTATACATTATTTAGTTTACGTCGCAGATTAAATGCTGAAATAATTTGGTTTAAAGTAATTTTATAATGGAAAAGGTTTAGGGGGTGAAAAACATTTAAAACTCTTGGTTCTGGAAAAAATAAATGTTGAAGCCATAATTAGCTAGGTTGATAATCTCTACTGATAAATTCACCCGATGTTTACTTATCATTTTTTTGTACTTTGCTTATGTGTAATTAGATATTAACCTTTTCTAAATATTATAGTTTACTAGTACATTTTGTAAGTGTTATCCCTGTGTAAAGGAAAACTATTATGTTCTTTTAGCTGGAATTGGAGAATCAGAATCTTCGTTTGATCAACCAAAACCAAACCGAAGAGATCAGGAGAATACAGTCAAAACTGCAAGGTGTGAGCGCTTTGACTAAGATTGCTTGGTTGGGTTTATTTGGCAATATAGAATTTTACTATTGAGCACTTGAAATATGACTAGTCCAACTAAAGAACTGAATTTTACATTTTATTTAATTGCAATTGATTTAAATTTAAATAGCCACATGTCCATATTAGACAGCACAGCTAGGCAGTAGCAAATAACCCAAAGGGGGTAATGCTAATTTGAATGTTTAATTTCAGGTATATTTGCTTAAAAAAAAATCAGTCATGTTATTTCTATCTTCAATTTGTAGCATGGTGATCAACAATGACTGAAATTCTTACAGCCTGAATATTTTGAGCAGAATTTTATAATATGAATAAACCCTTTGCGTTTTCCAATGCTTAGTTACTTTCTTTCTTTCTTTTCAACCTCAAAGCCTACCACTCTGAGTGGTGGAGTTGGAGACAGAAATGTACTTAGTATGCTATTCTGATGATAGCCACTCAAGTGCCTACTGAGCTGAAGAGGAGGTGAATAAGCAGGGTGGATGTGTAGCTTATGCTTATTAAAGCCTAGTATAGTGCTTTTGCAACTTTTCTTTAGTGACAGAACTCTTTTTAAAACAATGTTTTTTCTGTAGACCCTCAAGAGATAAAACAGGGAGAAGCAGTATCGGGTGATGGGTCCAGAGCTCTGCCACCTTGCTCTCACTCATGACTCTTCCTGCTCCCTCTGCAACATTTCCGCAGAACCCTGGGGTCTTGTAGAAGGCATTGGAAAAATATTGGCATGGTAGAAAGAACACTGAATTCAACTTTAATGCCCTACAATTTAATAGCTGTGTTTTATCTCTAGATTTTTTTTTTACATCAGTAAAATGGTGATTGTAATAGTGTCTTACTGGTTTCATGGGGGGTTGTTGATTATAGGACGTATGAAAGCTTTTTGTCTACTGCATGTTAATACTTACACTGTCATTTTGTGAAGGGAAAAAAAATTCCTCTGTTTTCGTTCTCCTCTCAATACCTCTGACAGTAGATGTGTGGGAGTTTTTCCTACACCAAGCAATTCTCCAGTTCTCAGCAGATGCCGACTGTGTGTCCTACAAATTGAACTCAATTCTGAGATTATTTGCTTGGAGTTAGCATCAGATCCCATAGGTTAAGGGCTCAGTCCCACAGAACTACCCCCTGCTTCAGACACAATCACAAGTACAGATTGTCATGCCTGCTTCTGCTCAACTGGCTGTAAATCGGAGGTTCCCATGACCCTCTCCTCAGGTTCAGTAATTTGCTAGAGAGGCTCACAGAACTCAGGCAAACAGTTAACTTACTAAATTACCAGTTTATTACAAAGGCTATACCTCAGGAACAGCCAGATGGAAGAGAGGCATAGGGTAAGATAGAGGAGAAGGGGCAGAGACTTTCTGTGCCCTCACCAAGGGCGCCACCCTCCCAGCACCTCCTCTTGTTCACCAGCCTGGAAACTCTCTGAACCCCATCCTGTTGGGTTTTTATGGAGGTTTCACTGTGTAGGCACAACTGGTTGATTCAATCACTGGCCACTAGTGATTAATTCAACCTCCAGTCCCTCTTCCCTTCCCTGAGGTCAGAGGTAAGGGGTAGAGCATGAGGCTGAAATTTCCAACCCTCTAATCACTTGCATGGTTCTCCTGGCAACCAGCCCTCTCCCTGAGGCTATCTGGGGGCTTTCCAAAACTCACCTTATTAACATACACTCAGATGTGGTTGTAAGGGCTTGTTATGAAAACAGAAGTCACCTTTATCAGTCTTAGGAAATTCCAAGAGTGTTGGAGCTGTGTGCCAGGAACCATGAATGAAGACCAAAATATGTTTCTCATGTCACGCATTTCCTCTACCTATATGATGAAAAATAGATGTTCCCATAGTTGATCCAGAATTCCATATTTAGAATTAAAGTTTTAGGTCTTTGTGATGTTCACCCTTATTGAAATAGATTGGGTGTACTAAGCCCACTCTCAAAAAGCTGTTATTTTCTCTGCTATTCTTAGCCTGCAATTCTAATCTTCACTGGCAGCCTCTCAGGTCTTGTAGACTAGAGGATGCTGATCCTTGGAACCTAGGCTTGGACTGGAGAAGACTAGATATATGGAGATATAGTACTTAAAAAGTATATAAGCATATATATGATTATTAGAATATTGTGAATTAGTTCTGTGAGAGATGATTAACATGAAAATATTAAAAGATATATCCAGAGTACACTATATAAAGCTATTTTTCTTATACTCTACTCAATTATCAGTTGCTATGTAACTTAACCCTTTGCTGCTTTCCCAGAGTTAAGAAGTTAATTTCCTTGGAAACTTTTCTCACTATCACTGGAATCTCCATGCTTTGATCTTACAAGCAGCAGTGTTACAAGTCCTAAAGATGAATTAAACCCATGATTAGGTGCTTGAATAGTCACTCCGCTAGCTATCTAAATTCTCTATCTAGAAACTGCCCCCTCCCTTTTTTTTCTCTAAAGAAGTGATTAAGGCTCTCCATATTGTGTTCCCCCTTCATCTGCTTTCTTATGAGAAGCCCACTGAAAACTAAGATAAGCAAAAGTTGTTTCAGTGATCATGTGATATTTGCCCCAATGATGATCTAAATTTCCTTTGGTTGTCTTGGCAACCAGAACCCATCCCTTTTTCTCACCGTTAGTAGCATTACCACACAATCAAATTTTACCAGTACTTGACTGGTATTTACCGATTCTTGACTTTGTGAGAAGCTATAACTCTCTAGTTGTTTATAATCTGGTTTTTTAATTTGTGTTTTTGTTTTTGTTTGAGAACTAACTACTTTTAAAGAAATTAGATATTTTTCTCTCGTCAGTTAAAAAATATTTTGAGCATTCAAAATATATAAATGGATTTTAAACATTGGCATATGATATTAGACATTGAGGGTTCCATGTTACTATACATAAGTAAAGATGAACTTTAGTTTTTTTTCTGGAATGTGTAAGGAATGATTGGTTTAGGTTTTTATATGCTTTGGCTCAATGTGTAATGAATTGTTATAAAAAATTCAAATCTTGCTTCTGATTAATCATCTTGCAGAAGTTCAAGGGAAGAAGTCATCCACTGTCTCCACCCCGAAGCTTTCGGAAGGCCAGCGCCTAAGCAGTTTAACCTTTGGGTGCTTTTTATCCCGAGCCAGGAGTCCTCCTCAAGTAGTAAAATCTGAGGAAATGAGCAAGATATCATCTAAAGAACCCGAGTTCACTGAAGGAAAAGACATAGAAGGTATTTATGGACTAGAGGAATTTACTTGGACTTTTTTTTTTTTGAGGAAGATTAGCCCTGAGCTAACATCCATGCCCATCTTCCTCTGTTTTACATGTGGGACACATGCCACAGCACAGCTTGATAAGCCATGCTTAGGTCGGCGTCAGGATCTGAACCAGTGAAACCTGGGCTCCCGAAGCAGAGCGTGTGAACTTAACCACTACTTTGCCAGCGCCTACTTTGACATTTTTTAAAAAGGAAAAATCGTTTGCTAAGATTGATCCAAATTTAGCTTAATTTTCCTTATTTTTTTCTTGACAACTTGATGTTTATGAGAATATTTCTAAAGAGCAGTACAAGGTTTAACTTTGTGTGTCTAGTTATCTTGTGTGTCTTTTGAGAGTATGATGCATGGGAGAAATTGATTTTCCTCTGATACTTTTTCCTGCAGTAGGTAGCAATGATATTTAAAATTAAAAAGTTGACAGTTATACCTACAAGGTACTTGTTTTAGCTGAGCTTCAGATTAGAACTCTGAACTTTCTAGTCATTATTTATTTAAAATATAAAAAATTACCTAATATGAAATATGAAATTAAATATGACATAGCAAACTTATAAAGAAAAAGAACACCAGAGGACAACTTAGTAACTGCTTCGATTTTCCCTTTGTATCTTCTGAGAGGAAAATATTTGCGTAGATGTTTAAACCCTCGCCCTGTGGGCAGATTTCTACCCTTCTTTTAGTCTTAAAGCCCCTCTTAATTTTGCTTTGTTGTGCAGCTGCTGATTTGTCACCTCCTAGTAGGACTTTTCCCAAATATTTTAGAAAAGCTTGAATTTGCATCTTCTCTATTTTCAGTTCTTGCTCCGTTCCTGCAAAGGAGAAAGATTATAGCCCTAAAGGCTGTCTCTGTGCTTGGTTATGAAATTCTGAAAACGACATAGTGTTTTTCCAATCAGAGGGCTCCTTTGCTGCTAGCTTTTATGCCATTACTTGCATTTTTTTTTCTCTTTTGAGAAATCATTTTAATTTCCTTCTCACTTTCTAAGAGTCAGTTGGGTATAGCTCAGAACAGCTGAGGCTGCCTGTCCTCAAATTTGCTCATTTGCAAATTTAACCAACTGCCTGATACCAAGTTGTAGAGTATATTTCTTCAGCCTCTATTTCCTTAATTATGAAGGTCATATCTGTGTTTTCAGGTTTTCAAAGCCTCTTTTTTCAAAGCGTCTTCCATCTAAGTTTTCGGTTCACTGTGTGAAGCCTATAATTCATTCTATTAATTATGTTATTAGCAAAAGTAAGCAATATTTAAAGACATTTTTAAACAGTGTTATTCTTATTATAAAAACACATTCTGTGGTGATGATTAAACCAAAAGTAGACTGAGGAAAGCTTTCCTCTGGTTATGTTTCCTTCATGGTTTTGCATATTTCATGTATTCAAGTTTGGGAGCAGAGTTTGTTTTTTAAACTATAGTTTTACATTTATTATGTTTAAATTTACTTATGATAATTTTGAAATTTAATTGAAGGAGGGTTGTCATTTTCTTTGCTTCTAAAATAGAATTAATGGTGTTCATTTTTTTAGTGGCTGCTGCCTTTGATGGTCAGCATTGCCCTATTTCACATTTTGCTTCTTGTATCATCTCTCCTTAGACTATTCTCAGGTTTTTTTCCCCCAGCATGTTTCTTTGTAAAAAGCAGTTTAATGTTGATACTATTCTATTGAAGTATTGGGTCTCCATGTTTTATAGAAAGCTTAGTTTTCAAACTTGGGTTTAAAAAAGACATACGACTAAAAAAGGATAATATAAATTAACTTTATTCATATTAAAATTCCAGTTTATACAGTATAGTTACATAAAGCTAAATGTACAGAAAGGTTATATTATTAAAGGCAACATCCCAATGTGATACATCTTTTTCTAGAAATGGAAATTCTAGAACAGTCTGTCGATAACCACATTCAAGAAAACAACCGAGGTCAGAGAACATTACATCAAACCTCTTGTGTCCCAGAACAGAATCGGAAAGCCAGAACAAGCTTTGTAATGGATGGTGGCGTATCCCAGAATTCGGGGGCACCAGTGAGTGACTGGAGTTCCGACGAGGAAGACGGGAGCAAAGGAAGGTCCAAGTCCAGGTACACATCCACCCTTTCCAGTCACACGTCAGAGGAAGGAGTCCACTGTAGCAGAATGGGCAGCGAGACGTATCTGACAGCATCTGATGACAGCAGTTCTATGTTTGAAGAAGAGACTTTTGGCATAAAGAGACCAGAACACAAGAAGCTGTATTCTTGGCAACAGGAGGCACAGTGGAAAGCTCAGAATTGTCCTCTCGGAAAGGGAAGTTCTGAATCAAGTAAAAAGGAGCATGATAGTTCCTCAGATGAACTGAATAAAAAATTTCAGTCTCAGAGACTGGATTATTCATCTTCATCGAGTGAGGCCAACACCCCAAGCCCTATTTTGACCCCAGCTTTGACTCCAAAGCATCCAAACTCACTCCCTGGAAAAGGAACACATTTAGTGCCTTCATCAAACCTGCCACCCGCAAAGTTGAGGATTCCTAACGTTTTCAGTATAAGTGTAGCACTAGCCAAAAGGCACTTGAGCCAGCCACAGTTAAGTTCTGATAGGATGTTTGGTACAAACAGAAATGCTATAAGCATGATACGACCACTGAGACCTCAGGAAACAGATCTTGATCTAGTTGATGGTGACAGTACAGAAGTTTTAGAGACTATGGATACTAGTTGTGATGATGGATTGTTTTCCTATGACTCTCTGGAATCCCCGTGTTCAGATGACCAGGAAACCTGTGACTCAGCCAAGAAGGCGGCGTGCAGCAAACCTCCAACTCCTCCACTGCACCGTTTTCCCTCTTGGGTAAATTATGTTGCTGTGTGCAACGCATGCACCCTCATTTTTTCTTAACGCTCATTTTCAGGTTTTACTTTCTTCTTTTCCTGTTTCTTTGCAAATCCAGCTTTGTCCTGACCATTCCTGGTTTTCAGAATACAATTTTCCTTTCTCTTTCTCACTGAGTTCTGAATCAGTTGAGAAATAAGACAAGGATAAGACAGATGGGAGATAAAAATATTACCCTTATTATTGATAAAACTGATTTAGAGAATTGGTGGGCAAATGAGCTTTCCAATAGTTTACCTAACCTCGGAATTAGCTAGATTTCTTCCCTCCCTCCCAGGTACCACTGGACCACCACAGGCTTCCTCCAGGGAGGCCTGCCCCTCTAGAATTTACAACCTGGAGAAAGAACAAGTGGTTGTTTCCACAGGCAGCAGGCAGCTACTTCTCAAGAAAAAGAAGAGAGAAAGGTGCTGTGATCTGCCTGTCTCGTTTGTCTTTCCAAACTTAGCAGGCACATTAAGCTGCTCCTCCTCTGTGGGGAGGAGAAAGTGAATCCTTGGAGACAGATCAGGAGTGTTCCATTACTGGACCTCCTTCCACATGGAAGGAAACATCAGGGGTGGGGAAGAAAGATTCCTCCTAACTGTAATATTTTTTGGGTAAATTCTGGACCAGGACACTTAACTTTTATTGGTCATCAGTTTTTGAACTTAACCATTTACTTGATTGGCTTTGACAGAAATTTAATTTTACTCTTCATGAGCTTATAAACCCATTGCTTTAACCAAAAGCATCTTCCTATGTATCTAGCATAGATTGAAATTTCTTCCGTTGAAACATTAACCATTAATACAATAATTAACCCATCAGTTGTGTGATTCTTCTTAGGAATCGCTAGATTAAAAAAAAAAAAGTCTTCCTATATTTGAAACAATGTGAAATCATCTGTTTTGTAGATTTAAGTTTTCCTTTACATATTGACATAATTTAACCTTTGACCTCCAGAGAAACATCTGGATTGCAGGATTTTTTGGTTTTTGGAGTCATGTTCTGTTATTCTTATTTTTTTATTTAGAGACTAATGCAATTTTAAGTAAATTAAGGCAACTGTGTTTTCCTAGTATAAATTCAGACTTTGAGATGTATCTGCTCTTATTTACTTTCAAAAGAACATTTCATTGCACATGAACCCGTCTGCAATTTATTACTAAATTCTGAATAGCGTTAAAAAAGTAGACGTTATTGGCATGTGAATCTCTGGAATTCCACTTGTGTTCCCCTTTAGGCAGTGAGGAGTTGAAGTTTTGCTTCTTTTATTATGTTGAGATTTCCAGAGATTTAGGTTAGGCTTTCAAGTTCGTTTTATTTGGCAAACCCTTTTTACTACTTTTTTTGCCTTTCTCTCTTTTCCTCATCTTTCGAAGCTATTCAGTCCCGAAAAAGTAGTATTGCTTTTCAAAAGCCTTCTAGCAGGCTGGCCAAGCTTGAAGTTTTATTTCTGTTTGTTAGGTATTTTCAGGTTTCAAAGAAAAGAGATGTATTCTAGTTACCTCAATTTATGAGAGTTTATTTTAAGGATCTTTGAGGGTTTATATTAAGGCATAGCTCATTTTTATTGAACTCGAATATCATTCAAAACACAATAGTCACTCTAGTGGGACAACAGGACATTATAGCAGCACCCCTGATAGCCAGCACCTTAGAAACAGGTGACACCCATTGCCCTTGTCCAGTGGCTCAGCTTGTCCTCTCTGTCTACACTGATTCTCTTTTACTACTACTGACTGTTCTCCTCCACCCTCTCACAGCCTCTAACTGCCTCACATCTCCTGCTCTTTGCCTTATTTTTATGTCTTTCTGTTCTGACCCCATTGCTGTTTGTCTTTGTGTATCTCATAATCACGCTCTCAAAGAAACTGCCTCTGATTTGTTCAGTCAGCCACTCTTCCATCTAAAGTGTCTCGGATAGTTGGAGATCTCATGCCTGTTATCTCATAGGCCACTGGCTAGCACAGACCTGAAGAGGACTGCCTTCGTTGCACTCTATGCCGTGGTCCAGACAGTTGTGTCCAGGTTAGACGCATTAGAGTTCAGGGCATGGTGATCTATGCATTAGGAACAACCTGGAGTCCCTTTTCTCACAGGTGGCCAGGATAATAGCCTTTCCGGTACCCATTTCAGAGATCTCTCTTAGAGAAGAAGAGAAAGCAAAATAACAACCTACTTTTGGAACAAGATAATATTATAAATTTCATTGCAATTCTCAAATTCATTTGTTATTTGACCTCAGGTATTTCTTCTACTTCATTGAAACATTCTTTATTTTTTCTTTAACCATATTCTAGAATGGTAGAATGTTACAGGTAATATTTATGTGTAGTCAATGATTATGAATGGTTTCTGGCTTTGTGTTGCAGCCATTCAGGGTTTTCCCTTTTTTTTCTTTAACCATGTTCTAGAATGATAGAATATTAAAGGTGGTATTTAGGTATAGTCAGTGATTGTGAATAAGCTTTCTGTTACTTTTTTTGTATCTCCTCAAAAGAATTTAAAATACCAAGCAAAAATTTGGGAGCAAAGATAATAGTGGAGTGTATAATGGAGGGAAAAATTTCTGCAATGCTATTCACAGGCATATTTTAGTTGGCACTGATGACAATTTTATAATAATGCTATACTCTGGTGAATATTAAATGAAGAACAAATGAAAAACATGTGTATTGAAAGTAATCATTTCTTTGCTTTAAATATCCAGTTTAAATTTCTCTTTTACATTAGGAGAGCAGAATTTATGCTGTAGCCAAATCAGGCATTCGAATGTCTGAGGCCTTCAATATGGAGAATGTTAATAAAAGTAAGTGATTTTGCATGCTACAACATGGACGAACCTTGAGGACATTATGCTAAGTGAAATAAGCAGTCACACAAAGACAAATACTGTATGATTCCACTTATATCTAAAGGTATCTAAAGTATACAAATTCATAGAAACAGGAAGTAGGGTGGTGGTTACTAGAGACTGCGGGGGGGGGGTGGGGTAGGGGGTGGAGGGGGGAGTAGTTGGTGAATGAATATAGAGATTCAAATTTGCAAGATAAAAAAGTTCTAGAGATCTGATTCACAACAATGTGAATATCCTTAACACTAACTGAACTATACACTTAAAGATGGCTAAGATGGCAAATTTTATGTTTTTTACTACAATAAAAAAATGTTTAAAAAAAATAAGTGATTTTTGTATTGCCATTTCACTAGCCAAGAACTTCTTAAATGTCTAAAGTCATTGGAATAAATAGAATTATGCACTTTCAGAAAATGATTTCTAAGCTTCCTGATTTATATTTTAAAATTGAGAATCGTGTTACTTAGTATACAGGCACATGTATGCTCAGCTCTCATGTAGAGAGAACCTCATTATGTTGTTCCCTGAAAGAGGCTAAAGCGAAGAAACTGTGGAGTTTAAGCTGTTTAAAATTATAAAAATATTGGTCTCTATGTCCTCTTTTTCTAGAGTTTAAAATACATTCCTCCTTTCTTTTTTTCTTCAAAACATTGTTACAGAAGCAATGCGTGTCCATTATGAAAAATAAAACTAAACAACAGAGAACTGTCTGGAATAAAAAGAGAAATTTTCCGTGGTTCCTTTTACCAACTCCCTCCCTAACCTAATCCATATCTTAAGAGGCAACCATGGATGTTCTAGTCCTTTTCAGCTATCTTCTATTCGTACCATTCAGGAAATATATTCTAACTTTTCAACATGAGCTTCACCTGGTTATGTTTTAACACTGTGTCAGTAATATAGCTATGAATGATCAGAGAGTATTTTCGTAGGGTACTGCTCATTGACTCAGTCAGCAGGTGTTTGTGCTCATTTCTGCCCAGCCTGAGCTGGATGGAGAGGCCAAAGAAATAAAAGCTATGATCCTTCCTCCAGAGCTTACAATCTAATTGGGGAACTAGCCTTCAGGAGGAAAATGATGAACCATCTAAGAGAGTGTATAATTAAACCTGCAAGTGCCATAATTCTTAAAAGATACCTTACAATGAATAATCATGTGTGTTAATCCAATTTCTCTTCAATTGGAAATTTTGCTAATTCACATTCATAAGAAATAGACCTAAGTGCTAGTTAGAAGGGTTTTTAAAAATTGTAATCCTTTTGTTTTCTGTTTCAGATTCTGTTGCAGTGCTTTCATATACCACATCAGGACTTTATACATCTCTGATATACAAGAATATGACAACCCCAGTGTACACAACTTTGAAAGGGGTAACTCATTGTTCTTACTGTTAAACACATGGTTCTCTTCATGATGGATCAAGAAAACTGTTTATTCAAGCTCCGGGTTCCGTGCTTGACATTTCACACAGACTCTCCCTTTATAGGGAGTTTTAAAAGTTCACACTAATATATCATAAAAACAGAAAAAATGGAAAGATCTGGAGAAGATATTTATTCGTATCAGAGTATTAGAAGTCCGAGTCCATTTTTGTTATGTCTCGTGTGATTCTCCACCCCCTCCATGGCTGATTGTTTAAAAGAAACGTATTATTAATGATGTAAGGAAAACTCCTAATTTGGAAAGGTTTTTGTATCACTGCCAGGGTTCCTGTTCCTTGCTTGAGGTACTTAATTAAAATATGTATTGTCAGATATCAATGGCCTTACGTTTTCAGGAATCTTTTATAATTGACAAATGCCTTGCTAATTAGAATTTGGGATATAACATGACTTCGGTAATCAAAAAGTATATTCTTGTATTCCTTTAAAAGAAATCTTATTCCATGACTTCTTCTGGTAAAACATTCTATATCTAAAGAGAGAGGTGACCTTAGAGATGGACACAGGGAGGCTGATCTGCTTTTCCTTAGAAGGCGACCCAAATAAGCAGCAGCCCGTTCCTGGATGACTCCTCTGGGTCCGAGGAAGAAGATAGTTCCAGATCCAGCTCCCGGACTTCGGAGTCAGACACGCGCAGTCGGAGTGGGCCAGGCAGCCCCAGGGCCATGAAACGAGGTGAGGGAAAGCCTCAGGCATACAAGACCCCTCCAAATAATTCAGAATATTTCATGGGAGTTTTATCTCTGTGATGGGATTAAAAAAAAAAAATCAAAGTACTTGCTTCAAACCATAGTGAAAAGAGAATTAGCCTAGGACTAAGATACTTGTATTCCAGTCTGATTTTCTTCATGATTCCAGACAAGTGCATAGTCTTTTATTTTTTTTAACCTTATCTTCTCTGTTAGAGAGAGGTCACTCTATCATGGGAATAAAGTGAGATAATTGGCCAAAATTACATTTCTCTTCTATAGTTACTGTGTGGCATTTTGGATAACTTATGGGATAAACTTATCTCAGCTAAATTTGTTACACTGCTCAATGGCAGAAAATACACCTAAAAATTTGGTGGTTAATCTGATATTAAGATGGAAACCAACAAAAACTTTACTTTGGACATGACTATGATTTTTAGTGGATTTTTAAGAAAGTTTTGGCATAGGTAGAGGTTACAGAGAGAGAGAATCACACAAATGACTTCTGTATGTTACAGAAGCCTTTAATACAGCATGGTCTGTCTGTTGGTTTTCAAACCATGTTCTGTGGAACCCCTAGGTGCCACCCAACCCCTCAGCTTCAACTGGAGCTGCTCAGCTTTCATAGGTTTAATATTTTGGGCTTCCACTGCTCTTTTTTCTCCTACCTTGTCCCCGGACAGCCAGAATCAGGTTACATCACACTTGTGCTCAAAACATTTCAAGGATTCATAATAGCTGTAAGGTGTTACATGATTCTTTTATGTCTTTGATCTCATCTCCTCCTTGGCTCTGGCCACGTGACCTTCTTCCTGTTTCTAGAACATGCCAGGCATGCTTTTATTTCAGGACTTTTGCACTGGTTGTTTCCAAACGTCTACGTGGTATTCCTCCTGCGGATGTCTATGTGACTCACTCCGGCATCTCCTTCAATGCTTTGCTCAATCGCTGCCTTCTCAGTGAGATCTACCCTGACCACACCATTCAAACTGCCGTCCTTTGCCCTTCTCCAACTGCTGGCTCTTTTTAGGCCCTGTAGTCTGCTCTATGTTTTATTTTTCCATAGCTCTTACTGCCTGTTTTTTGTCTGTCTCCTCCAACTAGAATCTACGTTCCATGAGGGCAGAAATGTTCTGTTTTCTTGTCTGCTCTCTCCCTAGCAGCCCAGGTACTGCCTAGCACACTGGCCCTGGGGAGCCTGAGATTTGCGCTCCAGTGCTGCCCCTGCCCAGCTGTTTGTGGACAAATCCTTGAGTCTCCAGGCCTTAGTCTCCTTAGAGAATGAGGGCATCAACTAGAATGATCTCTGAGATCTTTTATAGATCTAAATTTTTGTTATTCTATGAAAAATGGAAAACATTACTATTATCACAACCGTTACTTGTCTTTGCCAAATAAATAAGAATAATGATATAGTGACATTGTCCTAATATGTTCCTTAAATGTTAATGAACACTTTAAAAAATTGCCAGATACTGTAATGAATAATAACCTAAGTCATTGATTTTATTTAATATATTCAAAATCTCCAGTTACACTGACCCTCCCAAATGTGGCTTGCAACTTGCGAGTATTTTCTAAAAAGGCAAGTGAATTATTGTGAAAATGTTCTCTTGAATTTTGCTTTATGACTGCTGGCAAGTGAAATAGTCTGTTTATATCTTTAAGTCTTATTGCTTCTCTTTTACGAAAGATTTTTAAAATCTATAAACTAGTAATATTGGACTTACATGAAAAATACTACTGAAATTGTGGAGATTTTTTCATGCGAATTACTTTGAAAATGATTACAAACATTAAGTGATTTAAAATGTGATTGTGCAAATCTTGATGAATTAAGATTAACATTTGTTTGCCTATGTATCAATATGTAAATACACATATTTTTAATCCTTAATAAGAGATACATTATTAGGCTATTGCATACATTTTATATATGTAAAAGTAGCTGTGCTTCTAATCATATTAAAATATAACGTATGTTCCCTTGACTTCCTTGGAGATTTGCGTGATAGTCCTTACCCTTTAGTTCTGTTTCCTGCTTTAAAAGTTCTCCATGGCCAAAGGCATGAGAATGAATCTAGTCTAGGCAGGCTGATGGGTTAGGAATAACTGTATTGCTTAGGAGAACTCCTAGCTGGCATTTGGACCACCCAATTATTAACTATTGACTTGATTTATTTCTTTATTCATCTAGGTGTGTCTCTCTCTTCTGTGGCTTCTGAAAGTGATTATGCTATTCCCCCAGATGCTTACTCCACAGACACAGAGTACTCACAGCCTGAGCAGAAGCTCCCTAAAACTTGCTCGTCTTCCAGTGATAATGGGAAAAATGTAAACACTGAATCAGGTTTTTCTTTTTAAACATAAATGAATCTGTTAGTCTGAGCCTCCAAAAGAAAAACTCAATATTTTTTTTAAATGTTTCTTTTTAATTAGGAACCACTGGAAAAATCTGGCTATTTATTAAAAATGAGTGGTAAAGTCAAGACTTGGAAGCGGAGATGGTTTGTTCTTAAAGGTGGTGAATTACTGTACTACAAGTCTCCGGTGAGTGGAAAGTGCTTGCTATTTGGAACTGAATTCCGCAAACTATAAATCAGCCTCCTGACTGATTTTCCTCCTTGCAATGCAATTAATTATACAAAGCATTTCTTACTATTACAGGTAATCACTTTGCATTTGGTTCTCTTCCTTTCCTACAGAGTGATGTGATTAGAAAACCCCAGGGCCATATTGAACTTAGTGCATCCTGCAGTATTTTAAGAGGAGATAACAAACAAACAGTTCAGGTACTTTTAATTTTCTTTTTTGTGTCATGAAAACTCAATTCTCCAAGCTAATGGAGAGGAGACTGGGTGGTTCAATGTTTCTTTATTCAATTTGGAGTCAGTTTGATGCTTCAAAAATGTGTGAAATGCCAGGACTTCTTGGTTAAAACTATAAGAAAGCTAAGTTTGTATTGAGTAACTTCCCACTACACTTTCTTTGCCCTTTATCCCTTACACTGTTCTTTCCTTATACTTAATCTCTCAGCTGGTCTCAGCTTGAAAACTGTATAACTGTTTTAGGAGAGGGTTATCTGATAAATGAATTCCCAATAAGGTAAGTAATTTAATATATTATTAAATTCAGGAGAGTTTGCATTTTAATACAGAGCCAGAAAATGGCAGTTCTTTTATGAACTTCAGATGCTGTGACACATAAGAGGGAAAGACACTGGTGAGCAGAGGGGCTGTTCTGGTTCCCACCAAGGCCCCCATAGAGGTAGCTGCTGACTATTTCACCCACACATAAGGCCAGTCTTGGCAGAAACCTGTTAAATTTAAATGCAGGCTGTTCAGATAGTTCGGTATATGTGATTTAAATTCAGACACTTTATTTCTGAAATGCCTTTAATAATCATTATTTTCTTGTCTTGCTCCTTTGGAGGGTGGAATACAACATTTATCAGAAAGATACATAACCAATATTTCCAGTAGATAAGATCTGAGAATTACCTAAAAATGTAGAAAGGAAAATCAGAGAAAGCTTTATCTTGGAGCATGGCAGATAAGAATCATTTGTAAGCTTCTGAAATATTTAGAAAATTTGAAATGTGATTAATTTGAGACTGAAAAATTGTGAGTTCATAATATCTGTTCACATGTTGGTTCCAAGAACTTCTCTTGTTATATGCAAGGAGCCTTCTTATTTTATTTATAATCGGTTTCTTCATTTCTATAACAAATAATTCTGCTTTATTTGCTAAAAATCTGTTATTTTATTAGAGTTTCCATTCATTCTGCTCCTCATTTCAACAACCAGGGGCCTGCAGCACATTAAAGAGAGAAAAGGAGAATGTGATGAGTAAACAAGATAAAAAGTCATGACCCAAATGTTTAATGCTATGAAAAGTTTTAAAGTAAACTGAAGTGAAAAAACTATATTTCAACAAAAAGTGAATTATTGTAATTCTCACAAAGTGGTTAAAATATGCCAAATAATTTACAGAGTCGTTTATTTAGAACCTAGGATTCAAGGTTTAGCATGTTTATTTCCATGTTAAGTAGTGACATTTAGAGCATGAACAGGAAAATGCTAATAATCCTAAATCTTCAGTTTCCTTTCCTATCTCTTTCTCACCCCATTTTAGTTGACCACTGAGAAACACACATACTATCTGACTGCAGATTCTCCTAATATATTGGAGGAGTGGATTAAAGTGTTACAGAATGTTCTTCGAGTACAAGCTGCCAACCCGCTTTTCCTGCAACCCGAGGGCAAACCGGCGGTGAAGGGATTGCTCACTAAGGTTAGAACTTGATGTGCAAGGCGGTGTCTCAGGCAACTACAGAATTAGCCCCACTGATCATGAAATGTGGGTGTCTGAAAATATATATCTTGAATATTTATGTTATCTTGGGGTGGGGAAGGGTGTTTTAAGTATGATACCAAGGATAAAAACCACAAAGATGGAAAATGACAAATTTGGCTACTATACATAAAAATGTGTATTCTTACTATCAAAAGTTCTCTAAGCAAAATTTTTAAAAGACAGCTGAAAAGCTTTGAGAAGGTGTTTGAAACATGTGAAAAACAAGCCTTTTCTAATTAGTAAGTAAAGGATAAATACCAACAGGGGAAAGGAACAGAGGACACCATGGGAGAGAAGTAGGGCTGGTGGAGATAAGAAGATACATATGATCGGGAAGCATATGGAAAAACGTTTACCATCATTGATAACTTTCTTAAAAAGCAAAACTTGAAATAATCGGTATTTTTAAAAATCTGGTCAAAGGAAGGACATTTTCAAGAAATTATGAAATGCAGTATTGCACAAATTAAGAAGTCTGCTAGTGAGAGTATTACTCTAGAAGGCAATTTGATAATGTCTTGGCCAAGGTGTTTACTCTTTATATGTTTCGTTAAATATTTTTGGATGAACAAATGAATGAATGAATATTAAATGTTTTAAAGATATGTATATACATACCCTTTGATTCAGCAATCTCAGTCCAAGAAATTGATGCTTAGGAAATGGTCTTAATTTCCAAAAGATTTAAGTATAAGCATGTCCATCAGAGCATGGCTTATTTTCTTCCCTATTTAAAAAAAATGAGATATAATTAACATACACTGAAATGCAGATCTTAAGGGTAGGGTTTGATGAATTTCGACAGATGTTTACTGTCACTCTATCAAGATATAGAACATTTACATTACCCCAGAAAGGTTACTTGCATGGCATGGTTTACAACAAAGAAAAATTGGGATCAACTTAGATGTAGAGTAGGGGATAGCTTAAATAAATATTTGTATAAAATCAGATAATGCTTTACTATGTAGTCATTTGAAATGTTGTAAAAGAATATTTAATGTTATAGAAATATATTATGATGTATTGCTAGGTGATAAAATAAATAGAGTGCAGTATTATGCCATTTTTGTTAAACATTTTCATAGAAAAATTTCTGAGTGGGAAATGTACCAAGTTATATTGGTTATCTCTGTGTGATTTTATTTTATTTTTGCTTAGTTCTGTTTTCTGACTTTTTTAGAATAAGTATTGATTTGTGCTAAGATAGATATTTTTAAATTTTAAAAAGTTCAAATGGTCACTTTTAGAAAAATACAATAAAATATTTACACACAAAATATTATATACAAAAATAACCTCTACATAGTCAGTCATGTGCTTTGTTTATGTAAGAAGTAAAAAATCTAGATGTTGATGAGCTATACCACCATGTAATTTATTCATAATATTAATGTGGGAATGTAAGTGGGTGCTCTTCAGTAATATTTACAAAGACGGACCAGTGTTCTAAAAATAAGAGAAAAAACTTCACCAATACATTCAAATAGTACGTTACCATGAACATTTTTTTTCAGTTCCTGATGGGTTGGAGAACTCCCTGTATTTTCCAGTGAACACAGTGCTCCTTTGAATCACATTCTTACTATAATTCGTAATAACTAGTTGTCCTCCTATTTCAAGGATGGTGTATCTCAAACCCTTAGATTTTTTTTTTTTTAAAGATTTTATTTTTTCCTTTTTCTCCCCAAAGCCCCCCGGTACATAGTTGTATATTCTTCGTTGTGGGTCCTTCTAGTTGTGGCATGTGGGACGCTGCCTCAGCGTGGTTTGATGAGCAGTGCCATGTCCGCGCCCAGGATTCGAACCAATGAAACACTGGGCTGCCTGCAGCGGAGCCCGCGAACTTAACCACTCGGCCACGGGGCCAGCCCCTCAAACCCTTAGATTTTAATGTGATCTCATGGCTAAGGGTTTGTTGCTTCTCCTACAATTAGTTTTTTTGTTTGTTTGCTTGTTTTTAATTGATTGACCTGGCTCGTCAATTTCTGCTATTCCCTGCTTTCCATCTCGCAATTGCATTTTGAATAAGTTGATGTGATTATCAGATGACTAAACCATTAGTGTTTATAGACAGGGTGCTAACTAGGTTTCCTTGTTACCAGTTGTGAAGGCTTGTCCACCCCCGTGTTTTCACCCTCACAGCCTTTAGGAGAACAGCTTCCTCAGTTATTCTGATGACTCGTTCTGAGCTCACGTTCAGGCTACAGTTTGAGATACTGTAGAACAGCATTTGAATACTTAGGAGGGGAGGAGGCTTTTCCAGGTTGTCACGTTGTTATTGTGAAATGCAGAAACATTAAGAACCTGACTAATTCCATTCTGGATGTTCAGTCTTGCAACTTTTAATGCTTCGGAAGAACATTTTCTGTATAAAAATTCATTTATTTAAAAAACAAAAATTTAATGAGCAGTTACCACATGCCAGGCAATGGGCTGGGGGATATTAAAATGAAAAGGCTACTGTCCCGTCCCTCAGAGAGCCTTGTATCTCTTGGGAAAGAGACATAAGCATATTTATAGTGATATGTACACAGCACTATTATTGACATGCATAGTAAGGTCCCAGAGAAGCCTAAGCTGTGGGATCAGAAACAACTTCTCAGAGAAGATTTACCTGTGCTGAGTCTTCAAGGAAGAGAAGGAATTAGTTACACCAAATGGAAGTGGGCAGGGAAGATATCCCAGACGAGGAGACAGCATGAACAAAGGCACAATATCTCGAAGCAGTGCCACCCACGCTAACGCGAGTCCTTTGGAGAGAAAGATAGAGGGGCTCAATCACAGAGGGCCTTTTTTTGTCTTGTTAAGGACTTTGTTCTTCATCCTGAAAGTGGTGTGGAACCCTTCAGGGTTTGTACCAGGGGCATGGGCATATCCATGTTAATTCTGCTGAGAGGAAGATGAATTTGCACGAGGCGAGCTGGAGGTTCTAAGGCCTGTTAGAGAAGCGGTTTTCTTGAAGACGATAAGACTCTGAATCGGTCACAGGGCAAGAGAGCGGAGGGTGAATTTAAATAATGGTAGAGGGTAAAATCTTCAGTTATATTGATTGAATTCAGGGTTAGGAATTGGGAGAGATAAGGATGCCTGGGTAAAAGGTGGTGCCAGATGACAAGAGGTCAGGAAAGAGGAGCAGTTTTAGGATAATTAAAAGGTAATTTTGGAACTTGTCAAGTTTTGAGTTTGTGAAGAAGTCCAGTGGGCAGTGGCAACAGCAGTGTACCTCAGAGGAGAGGGCTAAGTTGGAGAGAAGGATTTGGGGAATTATCAGCATATGTGTGATAGTTGAATCCTTGACAGTGAGAGAAATCACCCAGGAAAATGTATAGGGTGGGAAGAGCAGGGGACTGTTCATGGAACACTGGAGTTTCTAAAATGTGAGGGCTCATAGTGGCTGTATGAAGAGACCCTGGAGAAAGTCATGGAGGCCAGGGAGTGGAACATTCGACAAGGAGGGAGTGATCAGAAGTTTCAAGTGTGGTAGAGTGCTGAGTGCATTGAAGAGTAGAGGGGAGATGAGTAAGTGCAATATTTGAGTTTGAAAGACTGTCCACACTTTCCGGCACATGAGGAAGAATAAAGCTGGAAGGGAAGGTGGTGTCAGGAGAGGCATTTTTTAGGATAGGAAAGGCATAACTTGAGTTTATAAATTAAGGGGAAGAAGCCAGGAGAGAGAAGTGGGAGATTCTGAACAAAGTCTAGAAGAAGTGGGTGGTTCGGTGTGGCGGGAAGGCACAGTGGAAGGGCGGGCCTGCAGAAAGGTGAGGAAGGATGAATCTCTAAGTTTGTGGGGCATTGAATGAAATCACGTTTAATGTCCTCTGTTTTCTTGATGAAGATTATTCCATTAAACAAAGTTATTTCCGGAGAGTATGGGAAAGGATTGAAAATAATCAGGAAAGTAGGATATACCCAAGAACAAACAGAAGGATTGATAAGTGCTACTGAGGGCCCACCTGACTTTAGTGATTTGAGTTCATATTGATTATTTTTTTCTAACATCTTCAGATGCCCAGAAATAGGAGAAGAGAATTACATTGTAGTGATTTGAGGATAGTCCCAGTTTGTTCTTTTTTTTGGAAGATTAGCCCTGAGCTAACATTCACCACCAGTCCTCCTCTTTTTGCTGAGGAGGAGTGGCCCTGAGCTAACATCTATGTCCATCTTCCTCTACTTTTTATGTGGGATACCTGCCACAGCATGGCTTGACAAGCAGTGGGTAGGTCTGTACCCAGGATCCAAACCAGCGAACCCTGGGCCTCTGAAGCAGAGTGCACGAACTTTACCCCTGCGCCACTGGGCCGGCCCCTAGACATTTTTTTCTAACATTTTATGACATAAATTTTGAAATAGGTAGGAAGGTCGAAAGAATATTTTACAGTGAACACCCATATTCCCACCACTTAGATTCTACAATTAACATTTTAATTGCTTTGTACATATCTATCAAGATGACGATTTAAAATCAATGTTTTGTTATAGGCATTTTCAAACATATGGGAAAGTGGAAGGAATAATAGAATAAGCCCTCATATATTCATCACCCAGTTTCAACAATTATTAACTATGGCTAATGTTGTTTCTTAAAACCTCCCATGACCTTCTTTTTCTTCCCACACTGTCCACTGAATTCCTTAAAGGCAAATGGAGGTGAAGTTTTGTTGAGTGGATTTGTTAGCAGCATAGGCATGAGACATAACTACAGGCCTTGTAGCAAGAGTTGTTTTGTGATCAAACATGGGATCCAAGTTTGGTAGAGAAGGAAGAGAGACAGGAGGGAACTGAGAAACTGGAATGAAATGGAAGGATCAGGGTACTTAAAGTTTTGAATGAGGCCGAAGAATAGGAGTGGTGTGAGTAAGGAGAGAGGGAGCTGGGAGGACGTTGAAATCAGACAGTAGAATTTAAATTTCAGAAGTAGAGGAGTTCCCAATGAAGAAAAAAGGACTAGGTGTGGCTGAGGGGATGGATGGCAAAAATGGAGGGATAGCAAAGGTTGTTGGAAATGAAGAGAGCAAGGAACTGTGAATTAAGGATGCAGAGAGGCGATGTAGCAAAGAGGTCAGGGCAAGAGCTCACCGGCGCAAGTCCTGGCTCTGACACTTACCACTTGTGTGACCTTGAAGTGGTTACTTACAGACGCTGTGCCTCAGTGTCCTCATCTGTAAAGTGGGGATGATAATAGCACCAGCCTCCCAGGGTGCTGGAAGGATTAAATGAGTTATTTAAGCATGTAAAGTGCTTTAGAACAGTACCTGGCACATCATAAATACTCCAAAAATACTGGGTATTATCATCACAAGAGTTTCACTTAGATATTGACGTCAGCAAGGCTGGTGGCAGGATCTGTGGTGGAGAAGGCTACAGGCATGAGAATAGAGAGGAGAGAAGAGCCTGGGAGCTTGTATTTTGTGTGATGACAAAAGCTAATCGGCATATGATGTGCTGTTTGTCTTCAGACTTTCAAACAGAACTGATATGAAGTGCCTTTGTTACGGATGCAAGGCAAAAAATTATTCTTTCAGTCATTTAGTTCAGCAAAGCCTTGAGCTTTGAGATTGCCTTTAGATCTTCATGAGGATTCTTCCAGGATAATTTCTTTTATTATGAGTTTTTCAGAGTAAGTCAGAGTTGTAAGAAATCCTAATATAAGCAGATTTACATATAAAGATACTCAGTTTTTAAAACACAGCCTTTACAGTGAATTGACAAAGGTCTTCGTTAATTTGTAGTTCTTCAAAGGCACCATTGTTCTATGTTAAAGATAAATCATTTCAAAAGGATGCTCTCTCTAGCCAGATGCATTGTGCTCCAGTTTTGGTGAGACTCCTTTCTGGAGTTTGTTTAAAAGAAGAGGAAAAAAAAAAAAAAAAGCTGCATAACAAACTATTTAAAACTTCCAGGATATTTGTCTGTAAATATATGTTTCTAAATTTAATTAAATTGAAACATATCTTGCCAAATGAAACATTTTTTTTGTTTTTCCTCAAGCAGCATTCTAAATCCATCAAACTCTTAGATGATGGAGTTATTTGTTTGCTTAAACCGCAGCTTTGAAAGCCCAAAGGCTGGCTGCATTTGTGGGTTTACATGAAACATGTGTTTTACTTCTCCTTGTTCGTAGTGAGGAAGGAAGCCTTTATTGAGTGACTGCTATTATCCTTTATTTGCATTTCTCCCTTGGTCATCACGCCCGCCCAGTGAGGTATACAGTAATCCATGTTACCCACCGAGGCTGAGAGGTTAAGTCACTTGCCTGAGGACATCCATCGAGTAGGTGGTACAACTGCAATTTAAGCTTTGGTGCATTCAACCTCAGAATCCAGGCCTTTTCTACTGTAGCAACTTGTTTGCTATAAAATCTATTGTGGCGATAATTTGTGTTCTTCAGTGTATTACTATCAGAACATTTAACATATAAGTCATTTAAATATAAGTCATTGCAGGAGCCCTGCAAAATATGCGTGGCCCCCACCCTCACCCCCTGCCCCATCCCCAGTGAGCTCTCCCCTCACTTGCTCAGTCTCAGACACACGGGCACACACCATCTCAGGGCCTTGGCCCTTCTGCATCCTTTGCCCGGAGTGTTCTCTCAGATGACTGCATAGCTCCTCTGCCTCGTTCAGGGCTTGAAGGAGCAACATCAGTGAGGCCTTCCTGAGTACCTTAGTTTAAATTGTAGGACGTGCCCCCTTTCCCCAAGCACTTCCTTCTCCTTTCCTGCTTTATTTTTCTCCTTGATATTTATTACCATGTACAAGCATGACAACAGAATGTTTGGCTTTAGTTTTACTTGCCAGTGTCTTGATTTCCAGGCAATGGGCTTCTCCAGATTGAAGCCCACTCTATTGCAAGTGAAGGCCTGGCCTCCAGGCAGAAGTTGACAAGGCTGCCCGGGTAGTAGAATTATAGGGCAAGCTCAACCAGGCACACTGCATTCTAGGGCTGGGACAATAGGGCTTAAAGTAAATCTTACCCACTGACAAGAACGGGTTCTTGGTGTTTTTCTAAGCTTAAGAGCGTAGCTGGGACTCTCTGGCAAAGATGTTCATTGCCCATACCTGGGCAGGACTCGGCAAGGGAGGAACTCACAGTAAGGATCTTCATAAAGCCACCAAATGATGACATGCACAGTACTCAGTAAAAATTTTGGTAAAATGTCTTCCACAAAAAATGCATATAAGTGTAAACTCTTTGTGTTCTTAATGAAAGTATATAGCATACTGCTGGGTTACTTGTCTGTCTTCCTCACAAGGCGATGAGCTCCTTGATGAGGGAGACTGTCTTATTCGTACCCATATCCCCAGGGCCTAGACCAGTCTTTGACTATTCAAAGTCGAGAGCTAGATTCAGATTCTGTCCCAGTCACTTAACATAGTTCCTGACATATAGGAAGTACTCAATATATCATAATAGCTTTAATATTATTTTATCATTTTGTATGAATCTTTCAGGAGAAGGCATCAAATGTTTTGAATGAGGGAATCTTTTACATTTTGGAAATCACTAGAATTCTTAGGTTTTAATCTTCTCATTTATGACATTAGAGTGTTCACTCAGAGAGCTACAGGGGTATTGGAAATCTGTAAAATATGGAAACTATGAAGTATACTTACTTATGAAACTGGCTTCTTTGAATCCTCAGTCCTAGGCGTAGTACCTGACATATAGTAAATGTTTGTTAAGTGTTGAATGGTGAGCACCAAAGCAAAACAAGCCACTCTAGCAGGTAAATTTTAAACAGCGTTTGGACAGTCTAGTTGGAATATCACTTATACCTTGAGCAAACTTTACCGGCGCAGCTTCAGATAGAGAGTATAAGCTGTACTCCATGGTATCAGAATTCTGAACTACTTTCAATTCTTTCAAATATGATTTCAGGTAAAACATGGCTACTCCAAGAGAGTCTGGTGCACACTTATAGGAAAAACCTTATATTATTTTCGTAGTCAAGAAGATAAGGTATGTATGTACTTTTAATATGCTAATTAAAGGAAACTTTTGTTTGTTGTGGCTTCGAGTTTTCTGTTTCACTCTTCTGTTGCAGCCAAAACTTTAGAATTTTTGATATGGTTGAAAATTTGCATAAAATTTATTGCATAAAAATTCATACCTACAAGGCTCTTGATTCTTGATTATAAGACTGAGCAACTTTTAATTAATGCATCTTCTAAGACCTAGAAGAGAAAAGTCTTCCCCATGCCACTCCCAACCATCAGTTTCTCATATTTTCTAGGTCTGACAGACTAGATAAAGTTGAATGAAGGGAAGAGCGAGCTAGGAAAGAAGAGCTGGGGAGGAAAAAGCATCCAGTCCTGTCCCAGGCCCTCAGATCCTGAGATACCACTTATCTATCTGACCATCTACCTATTTATATCCTGTTGGTTCATTTTTAAACTGATCTCCTCCCCAGAAGAACTTGAGTTGTCTTCACTTCCAGAATAAAAGATGGGATATCTTCCAAAGGTCAAATATGTGCCTAATTATCATGGGTACTGCATGTTACCTTTGGATTCTGAAACTATAAAAATTGAACTAATATGGACCAAGCGTACTTGCATAAAACAATGATGCCAGCTCCACAGTATAGCAGCCAGTGGCTGATTACTGTGTTAATGAGACTAAACTTCTTGGTCCAGTGACCACATGGGCCGGTTAGTATTTCTCTGCTCCATTTTCACAGACCGCACTCTCCGTCCTGACTAGCCGTGTTTAAAATGCATGCCATTTCTCAGTATTGTTCATGGGATGGGAATTAACAGTGTGCAGCCATTAAAAACAATGCCTCTGAAGTAACGTGGGAAAATGCTCATATAAAAATGCTACATTAATAAGCACAATACAAAATTGTATATTCAGCATAATCCTAACTCAGTTATCAGTCAGGAAAACAGAAGCCACTCCATGTATTCCAAGTAGAACAGTTTCAATATAGAATTAGGGACGTGTTACATAACTTTTAGAAACGTTGGGGGAATAGAGGTCAAAGAAGCCGTCTCTGAAGGTCCAAGAAGTCAACACTGACATCTGAGCCCACGGCACTGAAGCAGCTGGTCCTCGGCAGTTTACTGGGAGGCCTCTGGACTCTCACAGCAGTCCAGGCATCTGGCTGCAGCTGTCTCAGGAGGAGAATGACTTCGCTTCCACCCTCCCCTTCCGCCTCTCGCAGATTCTCTCGTATGCAAACTCTAACTTGGAACTACACAGGGAAGGGGATTCTGACAACCATAGTTCCTAACTTCTCTTCTGCAGTTACGGGGAGACTTTGGAAGAGGATGGTTGGGATGCTGAGTTTATAATTCTCAGTCTGCCGCATCTATGTAAAAATATGCATAGCATAAAATTCAGAAAGAACTATCCCAAAATGTCGAGTAATTATCTGTGATGTAGAATTATGGGTGATTTTTTTTCTTTTTCTTTTTTTTATACCTTTCTATACTTACCAAGTTTCTATAATTAGCATGTGTTTTATAAATAGAAAAATAATTTAAAATTCGCTGAGAGTAGAATTTACATGTTCTGACCAAAAAGAATAATAATAATAATTTAATAAAAATGGATAGCATTGGTCGCAGAAGAAACACATCAGAAGAAGGGAGACAGATGAGCAGAAATCCACTCTAATTACTGGAAAAGTATTGAGAATGCGTGTGAATCGGTACAGGCCTACTTCATTTTGTGCTATAGAAGTTTCAGAAACAATTTGTTTTCTATCTTGATAAGTGTCTTTTTTTTACCTTTAGTCAAAATACTTAAAAGTACTACGTCTTTTCACTGTCTGTGGAGCCATGGTGAATCCTTTGGTAAAAGGAATAATCATCTTTAAATATTGGGGTGGATGGAACCTTGATTTTCATATGATTGGATATGCCTAAAGCTCACCATTAGGATAGTCTTGTCATGTATTGTTAGAGTAGATTAGTTTTATTTATCTCATTTTTTAAAGCTCGCTTTTTGTTAATGTGAATTTTTTGCTCTATTATTTTTCTTTTGTTTTACTGCCTTTCTTTTTCTGAAAGCATAGATAAGTTAATTTTGCATTTTTCCTTCAGTAGTAAGTTCTTCATTCTGTACCCAGGATAGTGCTTTGCGCCTAGTAACTACTCAGAAAATAACTGTTATTAATTGAATGCTGAAAAAGTCGTGTTTTTCATGAAAGACAACACATTTAATTAAATAAATTATCTACTCTTAATCAGCTATTAAGCAGATAATAGCGCATTTTAGATAAGATATCCAGGTAGGACCTCACCAAGAAGCTGACATTTTAATTGGGTTCTGAAGGAAGTAAAAGCACAGCCATGTGGACATTTCAGGCAAGAACATTCCAGGCAGAGGGAAGAGCAAGTGCAAAGGCCCTGAGGCAGGAGCATGCCTGGTGTGTTTGAGGAATAGAGAGAAGGTGAGTGTGACTAGACTGGAGTCCCTTAGGAAGAGAATAATGGGAGATGAGATCTGAGATGTAATGGGGACCAAATCACATGGGGCCTTATGATAGTAAGGACTTTGGTTTTTATTCTGAGTAAGATGAGAAGCCATTGGAGGTTTTTGAGCAGAGCAGTGACATGATCTAACCTATGTCTAACAGGAACACTCCAGCTGCTGTCTGAGGGATTAAGGAGGACATTAGTTAGGAGGCTATTACAGTAATCTAGGTGAGATCTGACCATGTTTAGTGGTGGCCATGGAGGTGTGAGAAGTGACCAGATTCTGGATATATTCTGAAGGTCTTTCTGACAGGACTTGTTGACTGAAAACGTATGTGATATGAGAGAAAGAAAAGGGTCAGTGATGATGCCAAGGTTTTTGGCCTAAACAGCTGGAAAGGTGAAGTTGCCTGCAACTGAGATGGGGAAGACTGGGCAGAGCAGCTTGTGGAGGAGGACTTACCAAGTTAAGTTGGAGATGCTATCAGACATCTGAGGAGAGACAGTGAGTCTGGAGTTATAAATTTGGGAGTAGCCAACAGACGCTGGTGCTAAAGCCATGAGCTTGGAGGAGATCACCCGGGGAGTGAGTGTAGCTGGAGAAAGTGTCCAGGCACTGAGCCCTGGGCACGAGCATGAAACCATAGGATGGTAAATGTCCTTGGAGTTACAGTGAACGTTTTCAGACTGCAGTTGCAAACTTATTGAACAGTTTAGAAGCTGTAAATCTGAAGCAGGCTATTTATTTTCCTGGAATAAATGTACTTAATTAAAGCAAAAGTTTTAAAACAAATATGCTAAATATTTGACATAGCAGATATAATTGTTTTTGGTAGTAAAAGAGTAGATAAAATTTAATGTGAATCAGTTTTAGGAAGTCTTTCTTACCCTTAAATTAAGATAGAAGAAACTGTGGCATTTTTGTGTGTGTGATATGTTACATATGTTAAAAAATAGCCTCAGAACACTTCTTGTTCATTGGGGTTTAGGGTGATAGTTCATTACACTTTTTCACACCAGCCATGTGCCCTTGTTACTTTTTCTAGGGATTGTATTGAGACTATATCTGTGCTTGTTCTTTTGATCTAATGGCTTAATCAAATCAATTCTGCAGAGGAAAAAATGTCAAATGAATATTTTGACTGAATTACGTGATTGCTTGACTAGGTAATGGGTTATTTTAGTCCAAACCACTGTACAGGAAGGTTCTTGCTTTTTCCACAAAAGTTAAATGTCTAGTCTTCAAATTGTTCTTCCATATGACGGTTGGCATTTTGCCTGTGGTTACTACTTTTGTAACAATGTGGATAATCCAGCTGCCTTTAGGCATTCATGTTTAAAATAGGTATGCTTCATAAAGGTAAGAATAAAAAGACTATGAAAAATTGTAGCAGGAAAAGGTTTAGAAAGTGCCTTCCTCACAATTACTAACATTTACTTTAGTTTCCTTTAGGTCAGATCAAACTCTGGGAGGCTAAAGTTGAAGAGGTTGACAGATCCTGTGATTCGGATGAAGATTATGAAGCCAGCGGGCGAAGTCTGTTATCCACACATTACACCATCGTGATTCACCCCAAAGACCAAGGTCCCACTTACCTCCTAATTGGATCTAAGCATGAAAAGGTACTAAGGACTTACAGGTTGACTTAAACTATTATTATTGAGTATTGGTAATAATTTTAAAATGAGCATAAGTGCAATCAAAGATTTACATACAAACATGTTGGACATAGTATTCTTAGTATCATAGTATTTCTGATATATTTCAAACACAGAAAATATACACCCTTTCTTGCTTAACAGATGTTAGATTTCGCAGTATTTTTTATAGTGAGAAATTAGTAAACATCTAAATATTCAACAGTAGGAAATTGACTAAATAAATATGATATGTCCATGTACTGGAATATCCTGTAGTCTTTATAACTTTTCTATTAAGAAATTTTGGCAATAAGGAAGTATTCATACGATATTAGTAAAATTCAGAAATTCTAATCATCTATTTTTAATATAATCTCAACTATGTGAAAATATAATCTACATATATATTTTAATAGAATGCAAAAGAGGCCAGCAGTTATATTTGGGGAGTAGAAAAATGGAGTATTTTCTTTTCCTTCTTGCATTTTTAATACAAAAAGCTGTACATAATTAATGTATACAACTTGATGTGTTTGGAGATAATATGCACCTATGAAAGCATCACGATTTATGCCATAAACCTATTCATCACTTCCAAAAGTTTCCTCTCGACCTCTTTTTTATTATTATTATTTTTATATGTGTATGATAAGAACATAAGATCTACCCTCTTAGTAAATTTTTAAGTATACAATGCAATATTGTTGACCGTAGGCACTACGTTATACAGTAGATCTCTAGGACTAATTCATCTCGTATAACCAAAACTTTGAATCCTTTGACCAATATCTCCCTATTTCCCCTTTCCCCTGGCCCCTGTTGACTACCATTCCACTTTCTGCTCCTATGGGTTTGATTCTTTGAGATTCATCATGTAAGTGGTATTATGTAGCATTTGTCTTTCTGTGTCTGGCTTATTTCACTTAGCATAATCCTCCAGTTTCATCCATGGTGTCACAAATGGCAGGATTTCCTCCTTTATTTAAGGCTGAATAATATTCCATTGTATGTATATACCACATTTTCTTTATCCTTTCATCATCGATGGACATTTGATTCCATGTCTTGGCTTTGTAAATAATGTTGCAGTGAACATAGAGGTGCATATATCTTTTTGAGTTAGTGTTTTATACAAATTTATATTACCAAGTTTCCTTCAAATAAATACCCAGAAGTGGAATTCCTGGATCATACGATAGTTCTATTTTTAATTTTTTTAGGAACCTCCATACTGTTTTTCATAGTGGCTGCACCAGTTTACATTCCACCAACAGTGTACAAGCGTTCCCTTTTCTCCACATCCTTGCCAACACTCGTTATGGTTAATAATAATAATAATAATAATATGATTAATAATAATAATATGGTTAATAATAATGGTTAGTAATAGCCATTCTGACAGATGTGAGGTGATATTTCATTGTGGTTTTGGTTTGCATTTCCCTGATATTAATGATGTTGAGCACCGTTTTGTGTACCTGTTTGCCATCTGTATGGCCTCTTTGGAAAAATGTCTATTCAGATCCTCTGCCCATTTTCTAATTGGATTGTTTGTCTTTTTTGCTATTGAGTGATATGAGTTCTTTGTATATTTTGGATATTAACCCCTTATCACATATGATTTGCAAATATTTTTCTCCCACTAGGGGGTTGCTTTTCATTTTGTTGATGGTTTCCTTTGCTGTGCAGAAGCTTTTTAGTTTGATGTAATCCCACTTGTCTATTTTTGATTTTGTTGCCTGTGCTTTTGGAGATAAGGGTCCAATTTCATTCTTTTGCCTTTGGATATCCAGTTTTCCCAATATCATTGATGGAAAAAACTGTCTTGTCCCTGGTGTGTATTCTTGGCACCCTTGTCAAAAATTAGTTGACCATATATGCATGGGTTTATTTCTGGGCCCTCTATTCTGTTCCTTTGGCTTAAATGTCTATTTTTATGCTAGTACCATACTATTTTGATATATTACTTTGTAATATATTTTGAATCAGGAAGTGTGGTGCCTCCAGCTTTTTTCTTTTTGCTCAAACTTGCTTTGGCTATTTGGGGTCTTTTGGGATTCCATGTAAATTTTAGGATTGTTTTTTCTGTTTCTGTAAAAAGCAAAAACCAAAAAAAATTGGGATTTTGATAGGGATTGCATTGAATCTGTAGATTGCTTTCGGTCGTATGGACTTTTTAAAATATTAATTCTTCCAATCCATGAACATTAGATGTATTTCCATTTATTTGTGTCTGCTTTAATTTCTTTCATTAATGTTTTATGTTTTTGGTGTCCAAGTCTTTCACCTCCTTGGTTAAGTTTACTCCTAAGTATTTTATTCTTTTTTTCTTTGCTATTGTAAATGAGATTGTTTTCTTAACTTCCTTTTCAGATAATTTGTTGTTAGTGTATAGAAATGGACCTTATTTTTGCATGTTGATTTTGTATCCTGCAACTTTGCTGACTTTTATAATTAATTCTAATAGAGTTTTTATGGAATCTTTAAAGTCTTCTACATAAAAGATCATGTCATCTGCAACAGAGATAATTTTCTTCTTCCTTTCCGATTTGGGTGCCTTTTATTTCCTTTTCCTGCTCTATTGCTCTGGCGAGGACTTCCAGTGCTATGGTGAATAGACGTGGCAAGAGTGGGCATCCTTGCCTTGTTCCAGATCTTAGAGGACAAGCTTTCAGTTTTTCACCATTGAGTGTGATACTAGCTGTGGTCTTTTCTTGTATGGCCTTTATTGTGTTGAGGTATGTTCTTTCTGGGTATTATTTTCTTCTTTAAATTTTCTGGATTTCTTAAGTACTTTGTATGTGTTATATGTATGTATTGGCAGTCAGATTTTAAATTTGATAGAATTTATTGATTTCTTAAAAGAATATTAACTGGTTGTCTTTATTCTAGTCTCTTAATATCATATTAGTTTCCTTAATTTTATCGTGCTTTTCTAAGAAACATATATGGAAAATAATAAAGATGTGAACAATGGGAAAAGGTACTATGAACACAATTCAAGTGAGCCTGCTTCAGAACTGCTTGATTAAGTGGCTTTTAGTTATTATTTAAAAATTAAAGAGTTTTTTCAGTGTCAAAGTTTTGTACTGTTTATGCAAGTTGTTTTTTTCTTAAGTCGTCAAAAACTATATCTTGGTTAACATCTCTATTAATATGTTCTGATTTTAAGGACACCTGGCTTTATCATCTGACTGTTGCAGCTGGAAGTAACAATGTAAATGTCGGATCTGAATTTGAACAACTTGTTTGCAAATTGCTAAATATAGAAGGAGAACCTTGTAAGTTCATAACATATAAGGCTCTGTGGTTTATGAAATGGACCCCAACCCCTTTAGCCTAATGGAGTTTTCACTTTGTAGGTTCCTTGTTCCAAGCAATGTACCCATCTTTTCATTTGTACTTTTCTTGTCATGGGCCAGGATTCTCATTGTGGTTCTTATGCTCCAGAGACACCATCATTCCTCAATATGCCATGTCCTGTCACACCTCTCTGCCTTTACCCACATGACTCCCTCTGCCTGGGATACCCCCCTTCCTTCACATTCCGCATCAACCTGATGAAATCCTACCTACCTTAGGAGCTCTCCCAGCCAGCCCACCCCAGCTCGGCATTGGCTCATAAAAGGTGCTTAATAAATGTTAAAATTATGTCTCAATGCACTTTGCCATTTAACCCTTTTATAGCGTTTGTTGCTTTGCATTGAAATTTTCTTGTAGCTAAGGTTTTCCCATTGAGAGTCTAGATTTTGTGTGATGCTTTACCTGGCAAGAGAGATCAAATTTTATTTGCAGTGTTCAGCACAGGAATTTAATAAATGTCGATTTTAGGAGTGACTTCGAGTTCCTCTTTATCTTTCTATTGCCTCCTACTTTGGCTTCCCTCTCTATATCTCTCTCCCCAGCTCCTTCTCATGTATAGTCATCTCCCTACCTAGGTCACCAGTTTTTAACACATTTGAGTGACATGATAATGCCCTGGTAGACTTGTTTCAGCTTCAAATATTAGGACCAAACTCTTCTAGATTTAATTTATCCAAAACAGAAATGTGAAAATCCCAGTGGCCTGGAAACTGAAGTAAAATAATGTTGCCAAAGGTTTTTCCTGACCTTTATGTGTGAGCCAGGCCTGAATGAGCTGTTTTTTAAAGGGCTAGTTTAATGGGAGGCCAAAATAAGTGATTCTTTCTGTTTTCTGTTCATATTTTATTCTATATTTAGCTTCTCAGATATGGAGACACCCTACTTTGTGTCACAGCAAAGAAGGAATCATTTCCCCTCTGACAACACTACCTTCTGAAGCTCTGCAGACAGAAGCTATTAAATTATTTAAGGTAAAATTTTATATGGAGTTCTATGTTGTTAAAAATTTAATTGGAAAAAATAAAAATAAATAATTTAGGTTGTAAAGTTTCACCCTGTCCAAAAAAATTCAAAATGTGATGATGATAATGATTAAGAAAATTTACTGAAATAAAATTAGATGAATCTAATATGCTTTCTGAGTGAGGCTTTGGGATTTACTGAAATAAACGATCTGCAGTTTGGGCAATGTGAAACACAATATCAGAAGAATCATTTCCTCTTCAGCCTCTCAAATGGAGAGATTTCTCACATCGCGCTAATCTCAGTATTGGGAGAGGGGTCTTCTCCAATGCTACTCTCAAATTCTTGTTACTCAACATCTATTAGAAATCCCTGATCACTTAAAACTTGCCATTCGACGACATCACTCTTTATCACCCCCCCCATCTCTGTCATCAATCACCTTTTAATAGCTCCTCAAATTTGATTAAGGATTTTGGCTCCCAACTCACATTCTTTCTCTCCACCTCAAATCTTGCTGTTATCGTGAACGATTCACCAATGCTATGGTCTTAAGATTCCTGACCTGCTCAGTGCCAGTAAGCTTCACCTCTTGGCTACTTCACCTTCCCATTCTCAGTGTTTACACCCTGACTCACCATTCTTTACAAGTATGCCACCTCTAAAAGCTTAAATTCTAGTATCTCTTTCTGTAACCATAATCTCTTAGCCTATGAGCTCTATTATTTTCTTACTCTTCCACTTTTCATCCTCACTAAGACCTTTATTTTGGGCCATATATTTTCTTTAAGATCAAGAAGGAGCATGATGACTGCCCCTTGGCTTTTCCTCCTTCTTTAACCAGTCTAGGTTACTTTTTATTAATACTCATAGTTCCTTGGGACCCATAATTCCATGCATTCTTCAGCCTAACCCCAACCTAGATCAATACTGCTGTCTTGTCTGCCTCCACATTAATCACATGTGCACTGCTGGAAAGCATCAAACAACCATGTGGACTGGAGCCAATATAGATCATGGTCTTCATTCCTGAGAATGTCGACTGTCTTCTCTTTTTGCTTGTCTTTGGTCACGTCCTCCTCCAACTCCCTACTCAATAATGCTCCTCAAAACAAACTTACCTTCTGTTTCATTGAAAAAATTAGACGGCATCACACATGATCCCCTCAAATCTCTCTTCTTAACAGCCTTCTTTCGTCTATTTTCTCCTCCTTCCTCCAGTTTCAGAATATAGTATACCTTCCATGAACTCAGGTCTTGACTCCACACCAGACCCTTGGTACTTCATTTTCTTCTAGTCTCTTAGAGTCTCAATTTTTGTCTTTCTTTTGGCTTCTTCTTGCCTCCATTTCCCTCATTTCAAAAAAATTATTTGTTTATTAGATAATATTAAGGAATTATTGTTAATTTGGGGTTATGATGACATGATGGTTATGGGAAAAAATCTTTATCAATTGGAGAGCCATACTGAAATATTTATTGGTAAAATATCATGATTTGCATTAAAATACTCCAGAAAAAAAGTGGAAGGGGGATTGAATGAAACAAGTTTGGCAAAATGCTAATAATCGTTGACATTGGTGTAATGAGTGTTCATTATACTTTTCTCTCTACTTTTCTTCATGTTTAAAATTACCATAATAGAAAATTTTTTAAAATCCACCTGTAGAATACACAAATACCCACAGCAAGAAAGGTTCTATACAAATACATTTGAAAATCTGGATGAAGTTATCATCTTTATAACAAAATATATATGGCCAAAATCAATCCCACAGGTGAATGAAAATTTAAACAGAGGAATTTACCAAACTTTATAAGTGTAGATTATTTCAATGCTTTTTAAACTGTCCCAAAGCTTAGAAAAGGAAATTTTCCAAAATTTTTTTCTTTTACTCTTTATTTTGGAAGAAAATAAAGTACCCAACGCCACAGTCATCAATACATGACCAATTTTGTTTTATTCTCCCCATCCCCACTACTCCCCCAAATTAGATTATTTTGAAGCAATTCTTAATCATCATATCACTCGATTCTTATTTTGAAGTAAGTATTTGACACCAAACCCCAGAAAAGATTGTACAAAACAGAGCATTTCATGCAAAAACTAATAAAATTAGTAAACAGAATCTAGCATCATATTAAAAAGAATACTAAATGATGACCGAGAGATATTTGGATGGCTAAATATTAGGATATCCCTTAATATTATTTATTATTAGGTAGACAATCATCTCTATAGATGACAAATTTAATATCCATAAAATAGTGATATATACTTCCTGAACATGGTAAGATATTTCTGTCTGAGCTAAAAATAGGCATCATGCTTTATTGGGAAATGCTTGAAACAGTTCCACTAAAGTGAGGAACAAGACAAGGATAATGACTCTCCATTATTATTTTTTAAACTTTTAAAGTATAATTTATGCAGAGTTTATCTCCATTATTATTAATATTATTTAGTATTCTATTAGGAATATTTACCTATTGTAACTTAGAGAATAAAAAATTAGAAGCATACAAATTGGAAATGCAAATATTTACAGGTGATATAACTGTATACCTAGAAAACCAAAAAAAACCCAAACTACTACAGACAAAAAGAGAATTCAGTTAGATAGTGAGGTATAAAATTAATAAGTGGAAAGCAAAACCTTTTATATGTACAAACATCAACCAGTTAGAAGAGAAAAGGAAGAACTTCTACTTTTGCCATGATGGAGCAACAGGGACTGGATTTACCCTACCAGTGGTTTTCAGACATTGAGTGACAGGCAGTGCAGGACAATAATCCTCAGAAAAGCAAGAGAAGTAAGCCATATGATTGCTGCAGCTTAAATGTCTGGAGAGAGTTTCAAGACTTCAGTACAGGAAGGGTGAACACAAATAGAGCCTGGCAGTTTTCCTGAATTTCCAAGACAAAGTTCAGAATTTGAGGAGGCCAAGGTGGTTAGAATTCACAAGACTGAGAGAAGAGAGCTGAAGAGAGCACGCCAGAGATCTGTAGTGGATTCCTTTTGAGTTTTCAGCTGAGAGTTGATAAGCATATGTGTGTGAGGAAACGACCTGAGGCTAGGGAAAGAACTACCAGAAAGGAATAGGCAAAAAAATTCCTGGAGCTTACACAGAGATGGAAATAGTTTGTGTGCCTATCATCCAGAGTGGAAAGATTTCCTAACACACTGGGCATCAAGTAGAGTACTCAAGATGGAAGCCACATTGACTTTTTTTTTTTTTTTAAAGATTTTTAATTTTTTCCTTTTTCTCCCCAAAGCGCCCCCGGTACATAGTTGTGTATTCTTCGTTGTGGGTTCTTCTAGTTGTGGCATGTGGGACGCTGCCTCAGCGTGGTCTGATGAGCAGTGCCATGTCCGCGCCCAGGATTCGAACTAACTAAACACTGGGCCGCCCGCAGCGGAGCGCGCGAACTTAACCACTCGGCCACGGGGCCAGCCCCCACATTGACTTTTAATGACCTAATCTCAGACATGGCATGCTATCATTTATGCCATATTCTACTGGTTACACAGACCAACTCTAGTACAATATGGAAGGGGATTACCTAAGGGTCTGAACATCGAGAGGTGGAGACCATTGGGGGCCATCTTAGAGATTAGCTACCACACTTCATATGTCTAAGAAGGTAGAGGAAAGCACGAGCATTTTAACGAGACTAATGGAAGATATTTAAAAGACCCAAATTGAACTTTTAGAGATGGAAAATGCAGTGGCTAAAATAAAAACACACTGGATGAGATTAACAACAGATGAGAATGCAGTAGGAACGACTAGTGAACTTGAAGACATAGCAATAAAAATTATCCAAAATGAAACAGAGTGAAAAAAACTGAAAAAAATTTGAATAGAGTACAGTGAGCTGTGGGACAATTTCAAGCAGCCTAATATATATGGAATTGAGTCCCACAAAAGAGGGAAGAAAAATATTTAATTAATAATGGCTTAAAGTTTTCCAAATTTAATGAAAACTAAACTCTGAAATCTAAGAAGCTTGATGAATCTCAAACAGAAGAAATATGAAGAAAACCACACTAAGGCACATCATATTCAATTGCTTTATACAAGTTATAAAGAGAAAATCTTAAAAGCAGCTACGTACGTGTAGGGGGGAGAGTAACATAACACACAGAGAACATAGAAAAGAATGACAGCTAGCTTCTTATTGGAAACTATGCAAGTCATAAGATAGTGGAGTAACATCTTTAAAGAACTGCAAGAAAAAAAAATCTGTCAAACTAGAATTCTATATCTGGTGAAAATATGTTTCAAAAACAAAGATGACATAAAGGCTTTTTCAGATATAAAAAAACTGAAAGAATTAATCCCCAGCAGAACAATACTATAAGACATGTTTAAGGATGCCCTTTAGGCAGACAGCAAATGATGCCAGATGGAAATCTGGATCTATACAGAGGAATGAAGAGCACTAGAAATGGCAATATATGGGTACATATATAGGAGTTTTTCCTTAATATTTAAATCTCTATAAAAGATAATTGATGGTTTAAAGCAAAAATAATAATGTTATAATGTGAGGTTTAAAATTATATATAGAAATAAAATATATGACAACAATAGCACAAAGACTGAGAGAAGGGAAATGGAAGTATACTATTATAAGGTTTTTAGACTACATGAAGTGATATAATATTCCTTAAAGGTAGACTGTGATAAGATTAAAATATATGCTATAAACCCTGAAGCAGCCACTTAATGAAAAAATCAAAGAGGTATAGCTAATAAGCCAACAAAGGAGGTAAAATGGAACCATAAAATATACTCAAGTAATTTTTTAAAAGGAAGAAAAAGAGGAAAACAGAAAAAGAACATATGAGACAAATATAAAATGAATAGCAAGAGAGTAGATTTATTCCTGACCATACTAATAATCACATTAAACATAAATGGGTAAACATTCCAATTAAAAGGCAGAGATTGTCAGAGTGTATAAAAAAGCAAGATCCATCTATATGCTATGACAAGCAGTATTTTTTGTTTTATGACACTTATTCTAAGGAAGAAAGACTGACAGTTGAAGAACCTGCTTAAAAGAAATTGATTTACCTCCCAGAACTTTATTTTATTTCCAAATTTCAATGTCAATAATAAGCCCAATATATTTAATTAAAACAAATATTTTTATTACACTATAACTACAAATATATTTGATACATTATAATAACTTGAGATTGTACATGCAAATGTTTTTAAGAATTCATAGAAAACTCACAAGGATTGAAGTTGCTTCCCGAGCCTCTAGGCAATGCCATTCCAAACTTTCTCAAGTAGGAGTAGCTACTCTTCCAGTCATGAACATAATAAATTTTCAGTTGTATTAAAATGAACTGTTAAGATGAAGAATGATAAATATTAATATCTTACCTTGAAATATTGCTAAGGAAGATTATACTATAACCTTTTCCTAGTAACCTATTCTAAAATTTAGTCTCTTGGGAGGAAAAAAAAGCACTTATTTACATCCATTTTAAGTTATATAGGCTACTATTTCCCAAAATATTTTTCTCAGTAAACTAGTTAAGATGCTAATTGCGATTTACTATTAAAAAACAAAGATGGGAAGGGATTGTAGTCAAATAAATTTAGAAAACTCTGGATTAAACAAATGAAATTATTTGTTTCCTTGTTTACTTTTCATAGCAAGATTTCTCAGATCCTTTAATATGCTAATATGATACAAATCTTCAAGATTTTTGCAAGACTATTTAATGGTGGAAATCTTTTTCCATTGAGCATTTCATGTAATGCTTTGGGCAGCAATGCTTTAGGTTAGAGACTAAATGTATTTGATTATATTCTGTTCTCAGAAGAGATAAAGACTACCTACTATATAACAACACAACAATTAAAGCCAATTTTTGGTGTTTATGAACACTTCCCTTTGGTCTTTCTTAATATGTATATTTATTTAATCAAATTTTAAATCTATTTATTCATTATAAATTTACTGTATCATTTTATGCTGTGTGGAGGATACAAAGATAAATAAGACATAGCTCCTGTCCTTATGAATCTTATAGTCTGGTGGCCTATAGGTCGTTAATGTTCCATATGCCCTTCATGTGATTGCATATTCTGCTCTTAGGTGCAGTGTTCTACAAATGCCAGTTAGGTCCAGTTGGTTGATAGTGTTGTTCAGGTTTTCTAAATCCATACTGATTTTCTGTCTACTTGTTCTTTCAATTATTGAGAGAGGGGAGTTGAAATCTTTGACTGTAACTGTGGATTTGTCTGTTTCTTCTTGCAGTCCTGTCAGTTTTTGCACCATGTATTTTGAAGCTCTGTTATTAAGCACATAAACATTTAGGATTGTTATGTTCTCTAGATGAACTGACCCCTTTATCATTATAAAATGCCCCTCTTTCTCTCTGGCAGTGTTCCTTGCTCTGAAATCTACTTTGTCTGATACTAACGTAGCCACTCCAGATTTCTTTCGATTCGTGTTATCATAATATATCTTTTTCCATCCTTTTAAACAAAAACTGTTGCTAAGAAGAGAATCAATATAATTCATGCAGAATAAATCTAATCATTTCTTACCTTGAGTATCCCAATTTTTTTTGTCTAATTCAGACCTGCCAGCTTTTTATAAATGCAGCAGTTGACTCCCCTGCAATTGATTACCACGTATCTCTAGCCCAGAGCGCTTTGCAAATCTGTTTGACACATCCTGAGCTACAGAATGAAATTTGCTGTCAGCTCATTAAACAGACAAGACGGAGACAGCCTCAGAATCAACCAGGACCATTGCAGGTATATACTGATACATATACATGCAATTTAAAATGATGTTGTTTTCCTCATTGTAAGAATGATACATATTCAGTGTAGACATTTGGAAAATACAAAAGCATGAAAAGGAAAAATTATTAATATCTTGAAGTATATCCTTTTGTTTTATTTATATATGTGTATGTCTATATGTAAATGTATATGTGTGTATGTTTATACACACTCACAATTTTTCATATTACAAGAGTTATGGTGTCCATACTACTTTTTTAAACTATAGAACATAATCATTTCCCGAATCCTTCAACATTCTTCAAAATATTAATAGTTGCATTAATATCAATTACTATACATTCAGGTTGTTCCAATTATTTTTCCTGTAATAAATACCACTACAGGAGACATCTTTGCACCTAAATTTTGTGTACAACTCTAGTGAATTTCTTTGAATTTATTTCTAGAATTTCCTTATGTTTTCAATAATATTCAGATAATTCTTCTTTCAAATTCTTTCCAGGTGAAAAAGTACTATTTCACTACTGATTTAGGATGCGTTTCTTTAATTATTAGTGCAGTTGAATGTATTTTTCAAGTGGGTTTTAGTGACTTGTGTTTACTCTTCAATGAATGCCTGTTTTAATCTTTGCTTATTGACTGCCTGTCAACCACAGGATAAAACAGAAATTTCTTACCCTAGCATATAGAACTCTCAGGGTGGATCCAGGTTTTGTGGGACTTGAAGTTTATACAATGAATATTTTGTACTCTCTAAGAAAAAGAGTACAAAATACATTACTTTTATACATTTTAAAAGAACATATGACCATGTAAACACAGTTAAGAGCACCTGTCCCAGGGACTTGAAAGGGGCTTGTGCATGAGAAGGGTTGTAAAGCTTAAGCTTCATTTGCATCAAGGGCCCTTCATACTCTGGCTCCAGTGGCTTCGGCTTTCTCCACTTCATTTTATGCATCCTGCCTCCAGCGTACAGTGAATGAATAAACTCTCTCTATTCTTCAAACACACTCTGCCTTTGCATTATCCTTCACCTTGCTCCTGGCATTATTCCTGTCACCTGGATCCCTCTTCTTTCTTCCCACCTGTAGACAGTCTGGCCCAAGCAACATCTCTCCTGGAGATTCTTCCCTGACTCCCACAGCAGTTAATCCTTCCTTCCGTTGGTTATACTTTTTTTTAAAAAAAATTACATGGTATTAACTATGTTATATTGTAAATCACTGTTTAAATATACAACATCTTCTCCTAGACTGTAGGTTCCTCAAGGGCAGAGACAGTGCCTTCCCCTCCCCTTTCCTTGTTATGTAAATTTTAAAAATTATTGAAGTTATACTTGCATAATGAAAAAATTTAAAATAGAAAAGAGACTACAGAACAAAGCAAAGAAAAAATAAAAGTTACATATAATTCTATTACCTAAAGATACCTCTGTTAATATTTTTATACTTACTGCTTATTTAGGTATTTATGAATGTATTTATGTGTGGGTAGATTGGTTTTGTTTTTGGGTACATGATTTTATACTGTTTTTCCATCTGCCCTTTCTCACAGCCATTACTTGTATTTTAATGGATGAGTAAATGCATAAGTGAACAAAAAAGGAACAATGTCCCTAATCTTTGTGTGATGTCAACAAGGATTGCTATATCTACATGTCTGTAGTACCTCATTGTAGACAATAATATACACAACTAGATGGATTATGGATCTGACCCAAAGTGGAGTTTCTATGTTTTTATATATTGTAAATGCTCTAAGGAGATAATGTATATGTGGAAGAAGCAAAAACATTTTGGGTCAAGAAAGACTGTCATCATCCCTTTGCTCTCACGACTTCTGTCAGTCACACTCGTTCTGATGTGGATCTGTCTGCCATGTGGTGTCTAACCTATGGTGCTTCTCTTTGCCCAGGGCTGGCAGCTCTTGGCGCTCTGTGTTGGGCTCTTCCTTCCCCATCATCCTTTCCTGTGGCTCCTCAGGCTCCACCTAAAGAGGAATGCAGATTCCAGGTGTGCAGAAAACTAGCCAACTGAACCGTTTATGTGGCCCCTGAAAGTCTACAATAAATCATAAGTATTTAGTAACCTGCTGGGTGCATTCGTGGAAGAATATGTGAAACAAATATTAGTACAAGAAGCCTTTGGTTATCATTTACATGGAGCTTGGAAAATATTTCCTTTGTTATGTTAATCTCTCATGGAAGATTGCAGTTAAAGCTTGAAAACCTGACAAAGAATATTTTTAAGTGAAAAGTCTATGTACATTTCAAATATGAATGACTTAGCATTAGTGGGTGTTCATTTCAATAAAAACAGCTATTTCGTTTCCTTCCTTTTCCCTGTGACTGTTTTTCTTCACGTTGAATTCTTTTATATAGAAGACTTCCCTGATGGTCTTCCTTCCTTTTATAATTGTGTGTATTTGAATTACTTCAGAATTTTTACTCCTTTGAAAAAGACATTTAAAATCCAACTGTCAGAATGACTTTCTAACAGTTGGACCTAGGTCACTCAGCCAAGGGTTATCAGGATCATTTTGTCCAAGAAGTTCTGTTGGATTGCTTAAATAGACTCTGGGACTAAAACAAACAAACACAATGAAACAAAAAACAACTTGGAAGCAGTAGGAAAATATCTTCCAGTTTATAATATATTTTGGAGACTCTGATCTGGGTCATGTGATTTCAGATGCAGTCACTGAGAAGCCCCCAGACAAAGGGTGACATTTTAGAGTCTGCCTAGAGGGCGCTTGAATACAAATATATCTAGAAATGTTATCTATCTGGTTTTATAAGTAGGATAAAAATTATTTATAACAAATGAGGGCAAATGAGGTCTCTATACAGCTTTTACATTTATTTGCTCCGGTGGTTTTGTTTAATGCTTAATGTTTTTTAAGAGGTGCATGTTTTCATAGAGTAAAAAAGGAAACTGTATTTTTATTTTTGTTTGGAGATATGTTCCTATCTTGTTTAGCAGTCAAACATTAGCCTGTGTGTTCTTCAGAAGAGAACTCTGCTGCATCATGTGTTTCTTAAGTTATCCTACACTATTTATACAATTATTTTCTTTATATTTGTTCATATAATCACTGTATATTGATTATATAATGACTGCTAATTTTAAATTCATTTTGTGTCTATAATATGATAAAGGTGAAGAATGTTTGTGTAGAAGTTTGATTCAGTCAGTGGCAAAAGTAAAAAGACTGGAATTTGAGAAAAGTTACAGTGGTTTAAGATTATCATTCAAAAAAAATTATTGTCAAATTTAGCATAATACATTGTAATAATGTACACCCAGGAAAACTTTCTTAACAGTTGTATATATATATATTTCCTAATATATATATATATTAGGTTGTCTTAATTAAATTTATTCTTAGGCTTTATCGTAAGTTTTGTATTATAGGACAGAATTTGGAAAATACGCCATTTATTGCCAGCGATGTGTAGAAAGAACGCAACAAAATGGAGATCGAGAAGCAAGACCCTCAAGAATGGAAATTCTTTCAACCCTTCTTAGAAATCCTTATCATCATTCTTTGCCCTTCAGTATCCCCGTGCACTTCATGAATGGGATATATCAGGTAGGTTAGGCTTTCTGTCTGATGCAAACATGCTTAACGTAGAATCCTATATATAACCTCTGTGGAACAGGGAGGTGAGACTGTCTGCCTACCTTTGTCCGCAGCTGGCGGTGTTAAACATGCAAATATCTTAGATCTTCTATCAGAACAGTTGAGTTTTGAAACAGTCTTGCGAAAAAGGATTCATACTAAAAACAAATCCATATTGAGCCAAATTGAGGGAGGAATTTCACTGCCATTAAATTCCGATGTAGAAAAACAAAAATACTTTAGTCAAGGCCTTCCCCCACCAGTGCACCTGCTAAGAGGAAATAATTACTAACATTGGGTGTGTACAAGGTTAGTCTCTCTAAAGCCTCCAAATCTCAGGAATTTTCTAGGAAAACTTATCCTAGTTTTGGGCCCTCCCAACTTTCAGATTTAGGTTCTTGCTTATTAACTGAAGCAGACATGTTCCAAGGCTAGCAATTAGTCTTTGTAGCCATAAGCCTTTTATCACGGAATTCAGATACTTAACTGCATATTAAAGAAACAAATATTAAATGCGTAAAGGTGTTCATTTGTTTAAGTGCATTTCTTGTTTATTATTTTTTTTCGTTTGCTTAAAGATTACATGTCGTACTGTAGTTCTTGGTTTGCTTGTAATGGGTAGGCATACCATCTCTGCAAGATGTTTATAGCTGTCAAATGATCTTTCTATTTTGATTCATGTCAGTGGGCTGAAGCCAAGATTTCTGAATTCTTACAGCAAGCTAATGACTAAAATGATATTAATTTTCTCCAGTGGAGCTTCAGGGAAAAGAAAAGTTAAAGCACCTAGATAAATATGCGTTATCATTAGTCATGCATCAAGTATGCCCTGTTTTCCCCCTGAAATCTAAGTTTGAAATGTACATACTTTTTTTATTAAGAGAACGACTTTGTTATTTCTGTGTAGGTAGTTGGATTTGATGCATCCACCACAGTGGAAGAATTTTTGAATACTTTGAACCAGGATACAGGAATGAGGAAGCCAGCACAGTCTGGATTTGCATTGTTCACGGATGATCCTTCTGGCAGGGATTTAGAGCATTGTCTTCAAGGAAACATCAAGGTAAAACCAAGTCCTTTTAAGGAGGCAGACGCAGCAAACAGCAAAGAAGCTACTCTTTGCTATTTGCAACAAGTTTAGTTGAGGAGTTTTCAAAAATTTAAGCAGGCTAATCTTGACACACACACGAAAATTGCAGGACTTTGTTGAAGCCATAGACTTTTTAATATATAGTCTGCACACACATAGACTCCATGTTAGAGAGGAGAAAAGAATTAACAATAGTAACAATACCCTAAATATTCGGGTATTAAGGTGAAGACATGGAAGCTCTAGGAAAATGGCTTTCCATTTTATTCATGCACTCGGCAATTTATTGAACTATGTATTGTGTCCAGAAGCTGGACTGGATCCTGTGGGGAATACAGAGAAGAACCAGAAGAAGTCCCTCCCACAGTGAACTTACCATTTGCTTAGGGAAGAGCAGCCTTATACACTGATAACCTTAGAGTTGAAAGAGGTAAATGTTTTCAGAGTACTGGAACATTCCACAGAAGAAGAGATTACGTTCAGCATTGGACAGTAGGGAAGAGCTGAACTGCGCTTTGAAGGATAGGTAGAAAATGGACCTGTGGAAATGAAGAAGGGATTCCAGACTTAAGGAAAGACGTGAGCAAACACAGAACATTGGAAGATATTTTAAAAAGCTTTTCTAGGTCATAGTAAAATAACTCGGTAAAGTTGCCATCTAGTGATGGTGACAGCTAGTAATATGGAATTACATAAGGAGCCTTAGAGAAACAACCCACTTATTTTGTAAAACAAGGCCCAGAGCAGGAAATGATTTACCCATATCAAACAGCTAGAATTGGGTCTGGACCCTTGCCTTACTTGATGTGGTCCTTGATTGCTCTTGGAAATAAGTGCCGTGTTATGGAGTGAAGGTATTTTATGATTTGGAGATTAAAGCACTGGGGCAGATTAGGGGAAGAACTCGATTCATAAGTAATAGCTTACAAGTTTAGAGCACGTGAAACATTAGTTAACTCCCAAAGCCTAGCTCCACTTGCAGAACAAGCTGTTGGGGCTGCATGGCGTTCCACAGAATACTGCTAAAACTCATACTTAGTTCTTCAGGAGAGTTGGTTGGTAGATATAGTTTCCTCCCAGACCCCTTTGCCTAGCTCTTCAGCTGCGTATTGAGAAATCTAAATAAATGAATGTCTTTTTTTTCTCCTCAGCTCCAGGTACATCCTGTTCAGTTCAACAAATCCAAATGTAAATTTTTGAGACAGACTCCACTCCTAGAGGACTGTCGTTAATAATTAATCAAGAAGATAAGCTAGCATTTTTGGTTGACTTGAGCTGAGTAAATATCAGGGGCTTTGGTGAATAATGTTTACCACAAATTTTTGAAAACTTTTATTTATAGTTCTGTAAGTGACCAGTTAAAAAACAAGCAAACAGTTTTTTTGGTTTCTAAAGACTTTTTGTTCTTTCCCAATCAAAGAATTTTAAGATTCTATTTCATATTTCTTTGGTATAACTTCATTTTTTCTAATCTTTATAAACTCAGAAGGTAGAAAAGTTGCTTCTTCAGTTAACTAAACCATGAAAAAATTCCTGGAATCTTCTTGTTTCCAATCTCATGCAGTCCTTCATTAAGATTCCTTTTTGAGTAAAAAATTCATGGCCACAGTCCAAAGTTAATGTGTGTCCAAAAGGATAAGTGGACCAAAGAGTGATTTATAATTAAATTCTAAACTCAGAGCTGCACAGAATCTTAAAACAAAAGCTTCAGTCTATTTGGTTTGATCATATTAATTGAAATTTTTCAGTCTACAGACATACTTGTCTTCAAAAGATGCTGATTTGAAAACCGTTATAAATCTTTGTTTTCCACTTCCCTTCTAGATTTGTGACATTATTTCTAAGTGGGAACAGGCTTCCAAAGACCAGCACCCTGGGAAATGGGAAGGTACAAGAACTGTTCGCCTCACTTATAAAAACAGGTGTGTAATACTATCGCCAAGTGCCAAAGTAGGGGTATACACTTATATTCAAATCATGCACTTAGAATTTAGTTTCCTATGGAATAGCCTCAAAAGTTGTCATATTTATTTGTGTGTTTGTTATTCTGTAAATGGTAACTCTACTTCTATAGGAAGAAACTGTCACATAAAATTTTGTTTCTAATTCCAGTCTACTAATGTTATGAATAGTTGTATTTTATAAAAATATGCTTTTGGACAAAAAATAGGAAAAATACCTGCTCTCTTTGGGTAGTCAATACAAGGATGAATTTTTCACCTTCAAAATTTCCTTTAACACTATTATAACATTTTTCATAAAGATTTACTAAATACTCAAGTGCAGATCTGTAGTAAGAAGAAATATTCTTGTTTACCTAAGTGTTTTAGAAGTGATATATTCATATTCATTCATTCTCATTCTTTCATATTCTTTCTCTCTCTCTCTGTATTTATCGAGTTTCAACTATAAGGCACTTAGCTAGATGTTCTGGATACAATGGTAATAAAAACAGACACAGACACAGTCCTTGATCTTTGGAAACTTACAAGATAGTGAGGAAGATGCTTGTTAATCATACAGTAACTCTAATGAATATGTAACTGCACATTAAGTTCTCTGAAAGAAAAGAGTGTGGTTCTGTGAGAGCACATAACAAGAAGCCTGGCCATTGGGAGGCTTCTTTGAGGAAATGATGCTTATGCCAAGGTCAGAAGGGGGCTGGGAGTGTGGGAGCATTGAAATGGGTTGAAAAAGATGTTCAAACGCCGGTAGAGGGAGACTGTGCAGAGTGTTTCAGGAGTCAGGAGAAACCCAGTGAGGCTGGAGCACATACTTTGGCATATGGTCAGAAACCAGATTTTCTTTTTTTCTTTTTTTTTAATATCTCCTTTTCTTCCATGCATCAGCAGAAGGTGGTACGTAATAAATAGTGTTCATTGACCAGGTCACATTAACTGTACCAAAAAAAGTTATTTTGCTGGTTTTATTTGGATCTTGTACCCCATAAAATAAGGAATCTAAAATATCAGACCAAGAGCCTGGTGGGATTATTGGTGTACTATTAACTTCTTTCATAGGTCTACTTTTGGAAGATGTTCATAGACCTAAAATTGGAATGTAAGAAGTAAAGGCACTATATAACATAGAGAATGTAATAGTCTTTCATCCAGTTCAGGGTTTCTTTTCCTAATAGTCTATTCCACAAAAATACCCAAATACGTGGACAAGAGTATTCCAGTATGTCCTATATCTTCTTTACCATATTTTTTTATAACAGTGAAAAATAAGTGTTGGGAGGGGCGGGGAACTTACATGTTTATTAATAGGGGAACAGTTAAATAAATATGGTACATTCGTATTATAGACTCCTCTCATACAGTCAGCCACTAAAGGGCCACCCACTGTTTGAACAGACTCTTGATCTAAATAAATGGTGGTGATGAACCTCTGGAGCTTCTCTATTCAGGGGCTCAGGAGCTGTATTGATTCACCAGAATTCTGAGTAACTAGAAGGTGACTGTTAAGCGTTGGTATCTAAGGTTTTAAAATCATGCTTCCTAGAGATAAGCAGGATTACTAAGATAATGGAAATCTAATAGGCTTTACTCCTGGAGGAGCCTGTTTCCACTGATGGCAACCTTCATCGCTGGCCATTGGATAACTGGCAAGAACACCAGGCTCAAAGACTTGTACCTTCCAGGTGACTGTTTTAGTTCTGGAATTGCTGGAGCTACGGTTCTCAAAGTGTGGGCCCTGGACCTGCAGCTTCAGTATTACATGGAAACATGTTAGAAATGCAAATAATTAGGGCCCACTTCAGACATCTTGAGTCAGACTATCTGGGGGTAAGACCCAGGAGTCTGTGTTTGAACAATTCTCTAGGTGATTCTTATACATGCTGAGTTTTGAGAAGCACTGATCTAGAGGTCCTCATTGCTGTTCCTTTCTTTTGATCGTACATTTTGTGGAAGGGGGCCAGCTCCTGGACCTGACCTGCCATATATCTTTATGTAGAAGAGGTCCAGGAATTCTCATTTGATTTTGTTGGAAGTAAGTGAAATTATTTCCATATCTAAGACTATTCCTAATAATGCATACCTTATGAATGCTTAGTACATACTAATTATAACTATGATGGCTGTGGTTGGCCCTACAATTAAATTTGGATGAAATGGGGAAAGGTGGTCTGGAAAACACAGATAAGAATTATCCTCCAGGTCTAGCAAATGCCATGAGAAAGGACAAAGAAAGTTGCAAATAACACATAATAAAGATTGCCTTGTTAAAAAAAAAAAAAAAGCCTCATGACAATATCAGAAAAAAAACAACTCAACTAAAGGTTTAATTTTTAACAGGAGTCTGAAATGGCTGGCTAGCCACAGCTATGAGAAAGTACTGTTTCCAAATATGGTCGTGCTTTGCGTATGTGTATGGATGGCTTAGACAGTGAGCCCTAATTTCCAGTGACACAGTTAGGAGGGGAACTGGCTGTGACTGTCATGCAGCCAAAGGCTTGATTCTTCACCTGTCCAGCAGCACTGTAATAGGCAAAACTGAAGTACTAGCTCTCTTTATCCTGGAATTTTTATTCATATTTAGTAAGTTATGGAATTTTAATAATTTAGATTTGGGTTAAAGATCTAATTGATAGGTTTTGAACTTAGTCTCAGAGATGACCATTTGGAAACTAACTTCTTTAAATTCTATTCATATTTAAGCTGCTTATTTAATTTGGTTCCTTACTGTGTATTTGAAATCTCAAGAATCAAGGCATGTTTTTAATAAAACAAAACTGGCAAGAGTCCTTCTCTGAAGAGAGCAACTCTTCCTTTCTCCCTCTTTGAAATAAAAGATTGTTTTCAGTGGTCCTTTGTCGTTATTATTTTCTAGAACATTGTCTAACATTCCCATATCTGCCACCTTAGCTGACGATAAGAGCACCTGTATCCATTGACTCCAAAGCCAAGAAGCATCTTGACAGATCATCTGGTTTATTCCATTTCTCCCAGCTACGTTCACACCAAAAAAAATTCCAACACGAAGAGACTCCTGTGATTCTAAAGACCTCTAGAGAAAAATCCTAATTAATAATAATAATAACTAATATTTATTGAGCAGTTACCACTTGCCAGGCCCTGTGCTGAGGTCTTTGTATGCATCATCTCATATAATCCTAAGAACACCCCTACGAGGTAGGCATTATTACTATCTTCATCTTTTAGATTTAGAGAGTTAAGTCATTTACCCAAGGCTACAGAAAGTGGATTCTTCAGGCTTTTTTGGCAAATAATTCCCATATTTAGCATTTCTCACTACCATTTATTTATCTGTTCATGCAGTAAACATCTGTTCAGTGTCTTCCAGTGCCAGGCCTTGTTGAAGCCCTAGAGATTCAAAGGTGAATAGAATTTCCCTACTGTTTAGAATCTTACTGTTTACAGGGAGAGATAGACACAAAATCTTAGCAATGTGATTAATGCTGAACAGGAATGGGATAGCAGAGTAGTGAAGAACATGGGCTCTGGAGAGAAATGGCCTGGGTTAGAATCCTGGCTCCCCTGTTCACTGTGTGGCCTTGAGCAAGTCATTCACCGTCTCTGTGCCTCTGGTATCCTCTACATGAAATGGAGATGAAAACAGTACCTACCTCTAGGGTGGTCTGAAGGACTAAATGTTGGTAAATGTAAAGCACTTGGATCAGAGCCTGCCACATAGTAAATGCCCCATCGATCTTTGCTCTTACCACGAATATAACGTGCATATGTACAAGATGTTGTGGGAACATCGACGAGGGTTTGTAGAGTGGTGATTTCTGAGGAGATGACTTGAGGTGGTAGCCATAGAGGCAGGAAGAGAACACGGAAGGGGGGCTCACCATTGCAGTTTTAGCAGAGTGTTATCGGCAGACCATGGTGGACAGAGGAGTGAAGGGAAGGTAGATGGAGAGTGAAGGCAGGCTGCTCGCTTAGTAAGTTTACATGATGAGAAAGGTGATGTAGGAAATAAATGCTCTGAAGAATGAAGTATGGAGCCGCTGGGAGGCAAGTGAAAGGATTACCCAGCAGTGCGGAGAGCTCTGCTGAATTTGGCAGCAGTGTTTGTGTAGTGGTACTGATCCATATAGTGATGTGATGTCCATCCCATAGTATCCACCTCCTGGGTATCAAATGAGGAGGTGGGCCTTTAGGAATACTTCTGCTTTCTAACCCATGCCCTCCTGCTGTGATGGGAGCCCACATTCTCTGCTCCAGGCCTCTTTAAGACTGGGGAGAAGCTGGAAGCTGGTCATATAGGTCATATTGGGAGAGACTCAGATCACATTTCTCTGGCACCTTTCCTATTCACGATCTGTGGATTTGATTTTCTGAGTTCTTGGTCACTTTTGTGACTCTTCAGTTCCGCTCCACATTCTCTCCAAATCACTGTATAGTTCTTGGAGCCCAAACTGTCTCATTAGGGGCTTGAACCAGTGATTCCTACATATTTTATTCCTATTCATGTGTCTGGGATGGTTTTCCCCTTTTTTTCTTATAGTGCTTCATTTTCTCTTCCCAGGCTCAATCTTACTGGCATTCCAGAAATGATCGAAGATGTCGTCTAACTCTTCTTGCCTGTAGCCATTTGTATATTTCAGGTTTCTTCCTCCTAGCTATGTTACTAATTCAAACTTTTGTTGATAACTTTCTAGCAGTAACACTTAGTTAAACCCTGGTGGATTACAGTGATGAATAAGACATGGTTCTTAACTTCAAGGGGAGAAAAGGTGTGTACAAAAATGTTAGCATGCCAAAAAGGGGAACTTCCATCTTAAAGTTTATTCTCTTTGTTTTATATCACTTCGCTGACATCATTTTGAATTTAGAATGTATTTCTCTTGCCCAGCCATATTCTTCTACCAGTTGACAATTTGTCATCATGTAGTCATGAATAAAAATGGGGCTTAGGATTTATTTTTTCAAGAAACCACTCTGAATGACTGCCCATGCCAGTGATTCTTAAACTGGAGTGGGCAGGAAGGACGATCAGAATCATGGGGAGGAGATGCTTTTCACAGTACACCCACCGCACTCCCCCTGAGATTCTGACCTGCTGCCCTCTCATCCCCTGCCATTTGAGATAATTACTGCAAGAGACACTGGAACTGATGGCCGTGTGTCCTCTCCTCAACTGTAAAGGAAGAAAAAGCCTGAAAATCCAGTTATAGCCAATTGGGCACACACCTAACAAATGCTGGATCTGAATCTCTCTTTTTCTGCCACTGTGTTGTCATGACAATATTAAAGTATGTCAAAGCGTTGCTTGCCCACCCCACTGTCACAGCATTTACAGCATTCACAGCACCGCTGTCTGATCTGCAGCCTGAAGTCAGAGCCCCACAAGTCTCACATATAAAGAAACAGCATAGTGGATACATAAAGAGGGTCACTGAATTGATGAAGACCTCGTAGACAAAGAAAAGCCGTGTCATATTTCAACAAGTAATAATAATAATAATATGTAAATTATTTTGGAGCTCCTAAAGCTGCTTATCCGAATGTGGCAAAAAAAGTCAAAACATTTAAGTGTACAAATATTATCTCTTAGATTCCTAGAGGAAACTACCCCACCCCAAAATCTCATGCTGATTTTGAATCGAAGCCTACATTCCCTATTCCCTGATGTGTGCAAGGTGTTTAGGACAGATCATGAGTGTTTTGAAGATTGGTTTTGTACAGTCCATTGAAATAAAGTGTTATGTCAACATTCCTTATGAGAGAGGGCATATTTAATTTCGCTCAGTGTCTTAGGTCCTTCCCCAATATTACTTAAGGATTTGGTATTTCAGGGCATAAAAAATAGCTTGAAAGGATTGCTCAATCTCAGCCTCAAAGCACTTTTCCCCCAGTTTGCTGAAAATGTCATATAGAATAGAAACAGAGGTCATTAGCAGATAGTGATGGTCTAAGTTTGTATCACTTAGAGAACTGTGTTAGAACAACCCCATATCAGTCCTATGGAGTTATCTTTACCTTCTTCCTTTGTAAGAATATAATTTAATGAAAAATGTCCTCTTATTTTACAGACTATATTTCTCAATGCAGGCTCGTGGAGAGACTGATAGAGAAAAGTTGCTGTTAATGTATCAGACAAATGATCAAATAATAAATGGACTTTTTCCTCTGAACAAGGACCTGGCGTTAGAAATGGCGGCTCTTTTAGCTCAGGTAACTTCCGTGCTGTGTAGAGTAATATTTTGTAAAGATAAGATACTAATTTCTACACTGAATTAAGTGTAGTAAAACAATATACGTTTAGTAATTCTTTAAATTGGTTTTGCTATGATTAACACCTTAAAAATTATAGGCATTAAATTTACAGTTTGACTCCAAATTGCTGACGATTGTGACGATGTAGAATGAGACGGTATTCCATAGAGGGAACCTAGTTTCTTAATTGTGTGGACAGTATACCATCAGGCTTTGCATTTAATAAAGGAGTTTGAGGGTAGAGCTGTGGGGCTAAGGATGCCGTGCTGAAATTACTCAATAACCTAAAAGGAATTGGTCTTTTAAAAAGCCAAAACACTTTCTTTTATTTACCTATTGTATCAATTAGGATTAATTTCAGACTTCTATAAAAACACACAGATGCATTGTGTGTGTGTGTGTGTGTGTGTGTGTGTGTGTATGAGGAAGATTGGCCCTGAGCTAACATCTGTTGCCAATCTTCCTCTTTTTGCTTGAGGAAGATTGTTGCTGAGCTAACATCTGTGGCAGTCTTCCTCTATTTTATGTGGGATGCTGCCACAGCATGGCTTGATGAGCGGTGCTATGTCTGAGCTCAGGATCCAAACCTATGAACCCAGGCCAGCTAAAGCAGGGCACACAAACTTAACCACTACACCACCAGGCTGGCCCCAACACACACACATGCATGTTAATAGTGACAATCAAAATAGAAGTATATGTGTCCCTCACAAAGAGAGAGAGGCATGCTGGCACCTCTACAAAGTCATTGAGGACACGGGCTTTATCCTACTCTCCATTCTGCTATCCCTAGTGTGTCATCTTCATGGTCCTGGAGATCTACCCAGAGCTCCAGTCATTACATCAGTGTTCCAGGCATCAGAATGGAGGAAGGGCTGAAGAAGGGCATGCCCTCCCGCCTTTGAGAAACTTCCCAGCAGTTACATAGAACATTTCCATTTATGTCTCTCTGGTCAAGACTTAGCCATGTGGCCTTGCCAACCTACAAAAGAGGCTAGAGAATGTGGTCTTAGCTGGGCAGCAATAAGCCCATCTAAATTAAAGGTTTTTATTACTCAGAAAGGAGGAGAGAATGACCATAAGAGGAAACCCACAGTCTCTACCACACCTGAGTCTTTGCACAGGTTAATTAAGGGAAAATGTTAAGGCAACTCTACGATATGTCACCGGCTCAGATTCCCTGGGATTTTCAGTCTTCTCACTCTCCACACCATCCCAGGACATCTTGTCATTCTCTTCATTGTATCTACCACCTATGCCAGTGATTCCCAAGGCTTTTCTCTCCAGTTCATACTTCTTTCATGGGCTCCTTAAATTCTATGTATCAAGAACCAAACTAATGGTCTTCCCTCCTCTTCCTTCACATTTTGTATCTTCACCATAATATTGCCTCTGCTCAGTCCCCCAAGCAAGCTTCAAATCCAGGAATCATCACTAACTCTGCCCTCCCTTTCACTCTCACCCGCAATCCCCGTCACCGTGCCCTGCCCATTTTAACTCTTAGATATGTTTCACTCTGTTCACTCCTCCCCCTGCTGACCACCATTGCTGTGGTTCAGACCATCAACCCATCCTGCCTGCTCTCCTGCAGCAGGCTTCTAACTAGTGTGTTTTTCTCTGGTCTGGTCCCCCTAAATTTACACTCTGCCCAGATGCTAGAGAGATTGTTCCAGTTATCTATTGCTGCATAATAAATTACTCCTAGACTCAGTAACTTAAAACAAGAACAATTTGGGAAAGGATGTGTAAGGACAGCTTGTCTCTGCTTCACATGGCATCAGCTGGCACAGCTTGAAGGCTGATTGTGACTCTACAGCTGAGAGCTGGAATCATTTGAAGGCTTGTGCATTCATGCATCTGGTGGCTGATACTGGCTGTTAGTGGAACTTCTGCTGGGGCTGTCAGCTGGAACACTTACCATGGCCTTTTCCTGTGTACTTGTGCTTCCTCACTGAATGGTGATTGGAAGGCAAGAGCAACATCTTGAAAGAGAAAGAAGTAGAAGCTGCCATTTTCTTAAGGCACGGGCCTGGAAATTGTGCCATGGTGGTTCATTAGGCAGCACTAGTAGCTGGGATGGAGATAGAGCAAAAATGTGAAACTAGCTGTGTCATTCCCTTGTTTACATGGAAAGACTTTCATGTAAGTTTCATTTCTAAACTCTGCCTGCCTCTCCAGCCTCATCTCTTAATACTCCCTACATTGAACTTTATGTTCCAATAAAGCATAAACTGTGGTTCTTTGCACAATTCCCAGACTTGCATATGGTTCACTTTTTCTTACCTCTTATGCTTTATTTGTTTGTCTCCTCTGCCTGGAACATCTCTACTCCCATGCTTTCACTTGTTAACTTCAGCTTTTCCATTAGTTTTCACTTTAGGTGTCACTTATTCCAGGAAACCTTCCTGAATTCTGCTTGGGTGGGTTAAATGTCTCACTTGGGGTTTCTGTAATGTCCTGCATGTATCTATTAGTGTCCTGACCTTAATGGTTTCTTATTATTTATTGGTTTCTGCTTTGCACCACTGACTGTGGCCTCCCTGAGGGCAAGGGCTATCCCAATTGTCTGTATCTAGCACAGTGCCTTACATATAGTCATTCTCCGTAAATGCTCTTGGGTGAATGAAGAGTTGATAATTTGATTTACTTTTATAACAATTTTATGGTCATCCAAACTTTAAAACATTAGTGCTACAGTGAGTGTTCTCTTTTTGCAAGTGATAAAAAGCTGAGGGAGAGAGAAATAGGTCACATATTTTCTTGGTCATAGGATTAGGAATGATTTCTAGTCATGTGCTGGTCTATGCTTTAGTCCTCTAAAGGCACAGATTGTCTGTTAAAATCACTCTCATTTTTATTAAAATTTGTTAGTCTTCTTACTTTAACTTTTAATTTTGTTAGGAAAGCTTCTTCAAGAAAAATTGTAATATACTTTAGAGATAAATACTTCTAATATTTTTTAGATAAATTAAGGAAGGGGTAGAAAGGTTAGACCATACACCTAGATAATTCTGAACACATTAATAACTAAAATGCATAATTTCTCCATCTATAAAAGGAAAATTAAATAATGCATCCAATCTCTTTTCCTCAGAGTAGTTTTTATAAAGATAAATGAAATATACTAAGGAAATCTGAGCTCTGTAGAAGAAAGTAGTTATTTCTTTTGTAGATTTGAATATCTGTAGGTCCTTGTTGATATTCTCTGTCTTAATTAGGAAATTCTTGGAGCTATTCATTAATTGTTGTACATGGTGTCTGGTAAGGCATTATGTTGATGTGAGGCATATTGGGAATTATCTGAGTTGATTTCTAGTTGTTCTCCAAACATTTATTGTGCTCATTCTGTGCCACACTGTATACCAGGTGCCAGAGAGGAGAGATGCTGAGCTTGGAGATACCGCTATATTGGACATAGCACTATAGGGTTCCCTAAGAGGTTGCCTTAAATGGCCTATTCTGGTTGTAACTATTGTTTGTCCAACTGCAGTATCCTTGAAGGTTAAGTCCTGGTCTCAGGTTTCACAGGTAGTTGTGCTGAGTACTACCTGGTGATAGGTGGGGATGATGAAAAGCTTGCTCTGGGGGAAGGACTTCAGTAGATTTGAAGAGCAGATGAACAACTTTTATTTGGTGTGAGGAGATTAGGATGAATATCTGACTAGATAGGAGTTGGGGATGAGAGCTGAACAGCAAAGCCAAGCGAAGAAACCAACAAGAGACTGGGTCAAAGAACCAAGAAAGTTATAAGAATAGACTGTAAGGATGGAGCTCAACTGAGGAATTTATACAGTAGTTGGTCAGATTAAGAGCTAGACAAGGGAAGCCACAGGGGTCAGAATCTCAGGGGCTGGTTGTGCTAACAGCTTAGCTGGAGGCAGAGGGCCCTTTTGAGATGGAGACCTGGGGCTTTCTATAAGACCATCCCAGTCTTGATGGAACCCTTCATCTGCTATAAGTAAGGATATGAATGTTCAGTAGGACATTCATCTGGATGCCCCCACCCCATCTTGCTCTTTGAGCCCTCTTTGGTGCCCTATACAAGGCATTTAACACAGTTTATCACAAGGATTTGTTTATGCTTCAGTCTCCCCTACAAATAATAAACTCTTTGAGGATAAGAACTATGCTCAACATTTTTCTTCCTCGCATCGCTTAGCACAGTGCCTGACATATTATGGGGACTCAGTATAGATTTGGATGAATGAATGGGTGGGTGAGTGGATGGAGAGGTGGATGGGTGGGTAGTTGGATGGGTGGATGAGGGATGGCATCTGTGTAGCCTGTTAATAAAGATAAGGAGTGAACATTCATTCAGGGAGAAAGGGGAATGAAGGGCTCTATTCTATGAAATAACAGAATAGTAGAATGAGGGGATGAATACAGTAACATTTATGGAGAAAATCTAGGAAGAAAGTAATGCAATATGGTTCTTGCTTCCATTATATTCAGTAAAGACCCTTAAAAATTCAAATAATACTCTTTTGAAATTTCTCATAGCTTTATAATTTTTTGTCTTTCATTTTTAATGTCTATTTTGCATTGTTATTATCAATTAAAATAGCAGATTAAAAATGAAAAATTATCCTGTGCCATTATAGGCAATAGTAGAGCAGTGGCCTTTAGCAAATACTACTAGATGGTGGATGTTAACCTAGGGCGGTTAATGTAGAAATGGAACTGAAATGTTTAAATTATAGATTTTTTCCAAATTAGAATTCAAATAGAATTTCGATTTTAATAATAGTACTTATATATAGTTATAAATTCCATAATCACACAATCATGATGAATAGATTTATATATTATATGTTATAAAGATTGTTTAGAAGGAATAAAACTATTTTCTGTTTTAAAGCTCTTCTCAATATCCTGCATTTTCTCTTTTTTGGATTTCCAATTAGGTGGAGATTGGAGATTTTGAAAGACCTTTTTCAACTCCAGCAGGGCATGTTACTAATCAGTGCAAAGCAAACCAAACTCTAAAACAGGTCATAGAAAAATTTTATCCGAAAAGGTATAGAGATGACTCTTCTGAAGAACAGTTAAGGTAAGGAACTATTTATAACTCTTTAAAGGGTGGAGTCACATTAGTTTTTTGGTGATATTTTTCTGTTAAAATTTTAAAAATGAAAAAAATTGTACATGACAATTTTCTTGAGATTTTTTTAATATTGTTGAATCCTAAGAGGTTATCGATCTTTTTATTTAAGAAGGGCCTAGAAACTGTAGAATGTTAATTTAGATCTACTTTCCATTTGATCTTGTTCATTCTTATCCAAATATTAATTTTCTAATTAATTATTATTCATTGTAGCAGGATTACCTGCTAATTATTAGCTATTAATTATTAGCAGGATTACCTGCTAGTAAATAAAAGAAAAAAATTGCCCAACAGTAATTTTTTTAATTTAATTATTTTATCGAGGTCACATTGGCTGATAACATTGTGTAATTTCAGATGTACATTATTATATATCAGTTTCTGTATAGACTGCATTAAGTTCGCCACCAATTGTCGAGTTTTTATCTATCACCATACATATGTACCCGTTTACCCCTTTTGCCCTGCCCTGGAGCTGCTTCCCCTCTGGTAATCACTAATCTGTTCTCTTTATCCATGTATTTGTTTCTCTTCCACATGTGAGTGAAATCATACGGTGTTTGTCTTTCTCTGTTTGCCTTATTTCGCTTAGCATAACACCCTCAGGGTCCATCCATGTTGTTGCAAACGGCACGATTTTGTCTTTTTTATGGCAGAGTACTATTCCATTTTATAAATATGTCACATCTTCTTTATCCATTTATCCATTGATGGGCACTTGAGTTGCTTCCACATCTTGGCTATTGTGAATAATGCTTCGATGAACACAGGGTTTCATAAAATCTCTTTGAATTGTTGATTTCATGTTCTTTGGATAAATACCCAGTAGTAGGATAGCTGGATTATATGGTATTTCTATTTTTAATTTTTTGAGAAATCTCCATACTATTTTCCATAGTAGCTGCACCAGTTTGCATTCCTACCAGCAGTGTATGAGGATTCCCTTTTCTCCACATTTGCTATTTTTTGTCTTATTAATTGTAGCCATTCTGACAGATGTAAGGTGATATCCCATTGTAGTTTTGATTTACATTTCCCTAATAATTCGTGATGTTGAACATCTCTTCATGTGCCTCTGGGTCATTTGTATATCTTTGGGAAGATGTTTGTTTATATCCTCTGCCCTTTTTTGATTGGGTTTTTTTTTTTTTTGTGGTTGAGTTGTATGAGTTCTTTATATATTTTGGAAATTAACCGCTTGTCAGATATATGATTTGCAGATATTTTCCCCCACTTGGTGGGTTGTGTTTTCATTTTGTTCATGGCTTCCTTTGGCTTGCAGAAACATTTTAGTCTGATGTAGTCCTATTTGTTTTTTCTTTTGTTTCCCTTGCCTGAGTAGACATCGTTTTCAAAAAGATACTGCTAAGGCTGATGTCAAAGAGTGTACTGTCTATATTTTCTTCCAGGAGTTTTATGGTTTCAGGTCTTACATTCAAGTCTTTAATCCATTTTGAGTTAATTTTTGTGTATGTTGTAAGATAATGGTCTACTTTCATTCTTTTGCATGTGGCTGTCCAGTTTTCCCAACACCATTTCTTAAAGAGACTTTCCTTTCTCCAGTGTATGTTCTTGGCTCCTTTGTCAAAGATTAGCTGTGCATAAGTGTGTAGTTTTATTTCTGGTCTTTCAATTCTGTTCCATTGATCTGTGTGTCTGTTTTTGTGCCAGTACCGTGCTGTTTTGATTACTATGGCTTTGTAGTATATTTTGAAGTCAGGGAGTGTGATGCCTCCAGCTTTGTTCTTTTTTATCAGGATTGCTTTGGCAAATGTATTTAATTTTATGAACTGTTTACCAAAAAGTTTTTATCTCAGGGTATTCTGTTATAAACAAATTGGAATAAAAATAAACTATCTTCTTACACAAGATTTTTTAATGTAAAGTTTTAAATTAAACTCAACTAATTTAGAGTTTTTATTTTTGAGAGCATATAAAGAAAAGCTGTAGATTAAAAAATAGAGGCAAATCCAATTCACCATGAGTTTTTCCAAAATGGAAACATTGAGATCAGTCTTTTGCCTATGTAGAATAAGTGGTTGCCTTCGTGATTTTACTTAAGAGATTTCCCTGCATCCAACATTTCTCCAAGCCAGGAGTGGGAGTAACCTACAATTCCACTGTTAGGGATTCATTCTTTGGTCTCAACTTCTTGCACTTTTCTTTAAAAATGAAAGTTTAAACTAATTTACACTAAGATATGTTAGCTTATCAGATTTTAAAATTTGCCTGAAGCGGGTGGGGGTCGGGGAACCTAGGTCATGCTGAGGCCACTGACCGTATGAGAATTTGGTGAAGGGAATGCTACAGAAAGGACAAGGGATGGACAGGGGTGAGATGGGAGTCACAAAATAACAGCTTCACCTCGGTTCTGCCTACATATCCCATTGTGCCTAGGGTTGGCTTAAGGAGAACTTTATCTTGGGAGGATGATAGACTGTTTATGTTTTTGCTTTTGTGTTTTTGTTTTTATCCTTTTCTTTTTTTTAGGCAGCTTTGCCAACGACTGTCAACCAGATGGATGGCCCTTCGGGGACACAGTGCTGCTGATTGTGTGCGAATTTATTTGACAGTAGCCAGGAAGTGGCCATTCTTTGGTGCCAAGTTGTTTCTTGCAAAAGTAAGAAAGAATGGGGAACTCTTCAGTTCAGTAAAATAAAACAGTAATAACAGTAACCCGAGGTTTCATAAATTTGTCTTTTAAAAAGGAAATAAGGAAATTCCCAACAATGTAAAGAAAACAATGAAGAGACACTAAGGAGAGGGCAGGAAAACCACTGGCTTCTCTATCTTTTCCCCACTGCTCCACTTCCTTCCACTTTAAAGCATTTCTTACACTCAGTAAGCTAATCATTAGACTGAAGACAACAACTGAACTCTGCTTTCTTCTCCGCATTCATTCATCCATTCACTCATTTACTCTCTCACTCATTTGCTCACTTATTTAGTGTTTACTGAGTTCTGTTTGCCAAACACTGAGCTAAGCTCTAGGGATACATAATCCCATGGTTCCAGATGGGTTGTACTCCAACTTCCAGGAACTCACAATCCAGTGTTGCAATAGGCCTGGAAATGACCACCATATTGGCAATATGGCTGAGTGACATGAACAGAGTGCTGTAGGAACACTGAGGAAGGAGAGACTAACCCTGCCAGCTTGTCCAAATGCCCACATTAATAAATGGCAGATTTGGGTCCCAAACCCAGGTCTCCTACTATCAGATTCACTGCTCTTTCCATTTTACCACTCTACCTCCTAAGAGAGATTTTTAATAAGTTTTTGTTGTTGTTGCAAATGTTGCATTCATTTAGACTGAAAAGTATTTCTGTAATTTTGCTTAGCATTTATTATATAGTGTATTTTCACCTCTTCACAGCCCATAACTCCATCATCACTTGGAAGTACTTTCTTGTGGCTGGCTATACATGAGGATGGCTTAAGCATCTTAGAATACAACTCCATGGTAAGGTTAAATCCTAAAGTTTTGCACTGAATCAACTATTTCCATTGCTCAGTGTACCATAAACACAAGGTAATGATCTCTTAATCTTATTTCACATGTACAGAAAACATTCTTCCTAATAGTATATGATGAAGTCATTTTACAAATACAACTATGATTACAATTCAATTTTTTAAAATAAGATTAGACAGGTTATATATTCTGTATAAGAAAAATACTAAGATACCATGACTCAATTGCAATCATGGTTGTATTTGTAAAATGACCGTTCATTTATAGTGTTAGGAAGATTGCTTCCTGTGTAAAATGAAAATCTTTAAGATAACACCAAAGTAGAAACTTTAGTTACTGAAATTTAAGTTCAGATTCACTAAGGTTTCTATAACAATTTCTATAATTTTCCATAAATCACTTATCAGTTCACTTGTACATTCATGGTATCTTAAGAGCTTTTTACGTGATTAAATATAAAGTCAAATTATGTTTTCTATATGTTCGTTTATTTATCTGAAATTTACTTTATGTTCTACCATATTTCATATGTTTTAGATTACTTAATAAAAATTTTGGTTTTTTTGGGGAGGCATTCTAAATTCACCTGGCAGGTGAAGGGGGCTCTCCTACCTGTGGCTATAGTCAGGGATCACTGAGAATTTCTTGGAAACCAAACTATCCTTTAGTGTTATACTGTTTCTCCTTATAATTGCTAAAATACTTTTTTGAAGGAGTTCATATTTCCTGTATGCCTTTTACTTCTTGAATGGATAACTTGAAGATAGATTATAAAATCAGGGACTTAAAGTCAACAAAAATTGTACACCAAGATTGAGTTACCTTAGCTAAGTAAACCAGTTCCCTAGATCCCAGGAGTTGGACCTACAGGCCAGGATGTAGACACCAGTGGGCTACAGCTCTTGAGGCTTTCCGTGCTGAAATGGTCTGCTCAATGTCTTGCAAGCTAATCATTAGACATGCAGATTCCTTTACTTTTAGGCTGTATATCTTTGAATTATACTGAAAAAATTATTTTAGCAACACATTGGGAAAAAATATTTGCTGCATCTATGACAAAGAGTCGGTATCCTTTATAAACATGAATGTCGTATAAAACAATAAGGAAATGATGAACACACCAACAGACAAAAGGGCCAAGGTAATTCACAGAAGAACAGATGTTCCATAAATGTATTTTATAACATTAGTCTCACTAGTAATCAAATAAATTCGATTTCAAACATAAACATATGGTAATATGTTAAAAGTGAGATTCTACTTTTCACCAGTCAGGTTGGGTGAGATTTAAAAGAATGATGATAGGCAGTTTTAGTAATACTGCAGTGCTGGGAATGTAAATGGGTATAACCTTTCTGGAGGAGAGTTTGGAAGTACTGTCAAAATTTTCCTTACTTTTTTGAGGTAGCAATTCCTATTATTGAGATTTATAACAAAATGAATAATTAATTATGTGTATTACAAAATATGTCTAAAAATATGCATTGAAATATTGCTTAAGATAGTGACAAAAATTATTTAAATATCTTGCAATAGGAGATTGGTTAAATAAAGGATTATCTGTAAAATCACTTAAAATGATGTTATACATTTGTTGTCATGGGAAAATGTTCATAATATATTAAGTAAAAAAAGAAGAAGAATGCTAAACAATATGTATAGTACTGTTTTTGTTTATATATATCAAAATCTGTATATCAGGATAAACCACACGGATTTGCCAATATTTGACCATTTTTTACCTTAAAAAGTATGTTTCATATTGTTCAACCTAATATATATATAGAGAGATCTCTTAAAGGACATATACAGTAATATTAACAGTGGTCTTCCACTGCATGCTAATATAGGAGCTTCTATTTTCTTATATTTTCTACTTTTTCTGCAATGAGTTATTAGTTTCAGAATCAAAATGTATTTTAATTATAAAGGTAAATGATGCCTAAATAGAATTAGTACACTACCTTCTATTTTGGATCATAATAGACTTGATTTTAGAAAATAATTTTTTGTATTATACATAATTAATATCATCATTTTAATGGAGATATGTTATTAATCATTTCTCATCTGTCTTTGAAAGTAAAGAGCATATAACATATTTACTTTTTCTTCTCTTTGAAGAGGTTAATAGTCAGCTATGTGTACAAGAGTCTAATGACCTTTGGAGGTCACCAGGATGATTTTATGATAGTCATTAACAACACACATTCAAAGGACAAACCAACAGAGAAATTACTTTTTGCCATGGCAAAACCCAAGGTGAGTAGAAGCCTTTCCGTCAACTTTTTGCACTCGTTTTTTTTTCATCCTAATACATTTATTGTGCAAAAACTAAATTCCAGAAGGGAAAACAGACTTTACTTCTAATAAAACAGCCCTAGGGCCAAATTCTGGCTTACCTCACCTTGCTAAGCTTTGGTCTCTTCATGTAAAATGGTATGATGCTGCCTCCTTGTTTTGTCTTAAGAATTAAATAAAGGAATTGTAAGGTGCCTTAGCCCAGGGCCTGGTGTACGGAAGGTTCAAAATAAGTGGTCTTGATGTAAGCTATTGTTGTTGGGTACTTTATATGCATTGTCTTATTTACTTGGGGTAATGTACTTTATGGACGCATTAGGGGAAAGAGTAAGGTTTTATAATTAAGATGTACTTGTTCTTTTACTATTTTTAGCAAACTATGTAGCTTTAATCTCTGTAAGTGAAAGCAATAAGTAAAAGGGCTACATTTTAACATGTAATTCCAATTTTAGTAAAAAGAATGAGAAATTGATTTTCCTAAAACTTTAACTGTCTTAAAATTGTCAATTAAAAGAGACTACGTTTTTAGAATCTGAAGCTTTTTAAAAAGATGTCAGATATCTTAATTAAATCTATACTTAAGTGAAGGCAGTTAGCCGGTAAGTACAGAAGATCGAGGCATGCTCAGTACTTTATTTAGTTTAAAAAATGAGTTGATTATACACTGAATTTCTTAATTCATATATTCACAAATAGAACTTTAAGATAATTGATAGAGTTGTACTACTGACTGTCACATTTTCTAATATTGCCACTAAATTTGATTGTTTTCTAAGATCCAATCTTCCTGCTGGTTTAAGTAATGGGAAAATATGTCAGTGCCTTGACGGTGCTGAACATGTAAGTTCTCCATTGTTTGATCTAGAGAGAAGGGAGTTCTGGTAGCTTGGGCACTTACAGATGGAGACCACCTATGGTCATCCCTTGACTCCCTTTTGGAAGTGGTGAGAAATTCTTAGGAGCATAAAAATTCTGTTTTTTCTTGTTTTAGATCCTTGAAATCACTCTTTTGATTGCCAGTTACATAAACAACTTCCATCAGCAAAAAGCAGCCTTTCACCACCTCTCTGCGCCAGCCCTGCTCTCAGCTCGGACCCAGGGACCCCAAGCAAGGGCTATGGGTAGTCAGCCCCTTCTGTCCAGCAGCAGACCTACCAAAGGCCCCACTTTACTCTGAAAGCTCAGGAGCCTGAACATTCACTCCCTGCCCTCAAAGCAGTGTTTGCATCTGCTGCACCTAAGTTCATTTACACCCTGGCAGCATGGCGCCCAGGGGGTAGTATTCCAAACTTTAAAAATAATAGGAGTTACTCTCTTTTATTTGATTCTTAAATCTTCAAATGAATACTAGTAGTAAAACAGAAACACAAAATTTCCCACACACTAATTTTCTCTTAGATTATATGGGTTAGAATTTGTCATTTTTTCCATCTCTCTTGCCATCAGACACATCATGCAAAATGACTTCTTTTTTTAATAAATATTCTGGCAATGTTTAGAAAGGGAGATTCCAAACTCATTTGGCAAAACAGTTGATTATTTGGAAATGCTCACTGCCAAAACATTAAGTACTATAATTAAATGTGCTTTTAATTAATGATATCGTGTTTGGAAAGAAGTAGAGTATGCAGTGTAAAAAACAGCTGCAGGGTGCTGTTTAGGGGTAAATTTTTAGAGCAAATGCAGTAAATCTTCTGGCCCTGTGAATCATTATGAGAGAAAATGGGAATTAGGTGACCTGAACCTCCCATGTGGTATTAGAAAGTATACCTGGTCACCTTTTCAGATCACTGGAGTGTAAAGACTAAAACGAGACTGATTCCTAACATTCCTTGGCTGTCAACATAGTTCGAGTTCACTGGAATATTGCCCACATTTCATTGCATTTGGTGCTGGGTCATCTTGACCCTCTTTTGTTCAATAATAATATCTTTGAAAACAAAGACAATTCTTAAAGCTTTGCCCTCATACAGTCCTTTCTAACTGTAGATTGAACTTAAATTCCCAAAAAATATTTTTCAAAAGAAAAGAGAAAATAATCCTTCTGTCAAAGGAGGTAAAATTTTAGTTGAAAGAGTCTAAAAATGTATTACTTTACTAAGTTACATGCGTGGTCAGTATTTTCCAGTATGTGTCAAACAAAGTAATTAGTATTCATGATAAAAATGAAACTGTGATAAGACAAGAAAATTATATTATAAAAATGTTTGATTGCAATAGTAATCATGAGTATACTTAATTTTATTTATGTGTAGAATATTTGTATTTATTTTTTGGAAATATATTTATCACTTTGTGTGTGGTATTTTTTTAACCAATTTGAAAAAAAAATGTTAGCTGCTGAATTCATTTGTTGGCAGAGCCTTCATGGTTTCTTCTTTGCTGCTTTCTCCCTATGGCAATGTACTGTTCTTACATTAAGCCTTTTAAAAATGTTCCATTACATATTAGCATCCTTAGAAAGGGCAGAGCCAAGAAATACACTGCCCAAGTAAGGTTTTGGGGGCTGGCCCCATGGCCTAGTGGTTAAGTTTGTGCTCTGCTTTGGCAGCCCAGGGTTTCGCCGGTTCGGATCCTGGGCGCCGACGTAGCACTGCTCATCAGGACATGCTGAGGTGGCATCCCACATAGCACAACCAGAGGGACTCACAACTAGATTATACAACTATGTAATGGGGGGGCTTTGGGGAGAAGAAGAAAAAAAAAAGAAGATTGGCAACAGTTGTTAGCTCAGGTGCCAATCTTTAAAAAAAAATAGTAAGGTTTTGCTTTACTGGTAATGACAAAAAGGTCAAAAAACCCCATAGAAATAAATTTCCATTTACTATTTCCCCTAAATCTCTTGAGCCACAACCACTCACTGCATAAGCAAATTAGTTTTTGAGAATAAACTGGTTACCAGTTTGGGATGACTCTCAGAAGCCTTTTGGCTGGAATACAATAGAGTTTCTGAGTTCCCAGAAAACCATTTAATAATCATTAGTTGGTGAGCCAGAGGCTTGGCAGAGCTGTTACATATGTGTGAGGACTTTATTATCAAGCTATAGTTAGTTCACCATCTGGTAAGCCACCCCAAAATCTTCAAATTTAAACACGTACTGAAGGCTTAGCTTAAATGGTAGTACCCTAGACTTGCATTTATTTTTGATAGAGCAGAGATAAAATATTTTGATGGAAAGAAATCAATTTTCTGTAACTGATGATGTGAAAATTTTATTTTCTGGGAAATTACTTATATAGCCATTTAAAAAATTCAAAGTATGTTATTATGATTGGTTAGAAGAGAATAATGTTACGTGTTTAATTGTAATATTTGTCTCCTATCATTTTCTTCCCTTTCAATCATAATAAATGATTTACAAAACCCATTTTGAGCATTATCTTTTGAATAATCTTCAAGAAATACCTAATGTTTTCATTGTCAAAGCTGAGGTGTACTACTAGTGAAAATGGTAGTTATTACCTCCTTCTCTTGCATTCATGTTTTGTCTTCAGTGTTGCTTTGTTTTATCCATATAAAAGGAAGCTGTTTTGGCAAATGGTAGTTTTAATACGTATGTATGCATATTGACACTTATACAACATGTATAAATCATGGGGTTCTCCCATGATTTCATAATAAGCTCCTTAGTGGAGCTTATTTCATATGGGTGAGTTGAATGGACTGTGTTCTAAAAATTTATTTTAAATGTTCTGGAGTTGTGTGTGTGTGTGTGTCCTTAAAGTCAAATACTGCAGTAGCTTCAAAATGAATTTAACTCTCAATTTACAAAAAAAGCTCGTCACAACTTATAAAGAGTCTTTCCTCTAAAAATTTGTTTGTTAATTGGTTGTTTGGACATTTTTTTCCACAGGAAAAAAATACATGGTGGTCAGGTCTAGAACAATACATTTAACCCGTAATTGTACTGAAGTATAATCCTGAAGAATTAACCACCATGAATAAACCATATTTCTCTAGAAAAAGGCTTTAAGTGTTCCTGGGGATGCCAAGAACACACTTCACCCACCCATTCACCCCCCCAGCTGCTGTGGAATTTGAACTCCCTCAATGTAGAGTTTCTGAGCTGATTACTGTGGAGCAAAGGCTCCTGGAATGTGGGGACTGAGAAACGGGATGTGAGGAGCAGAAATAACAGGGTGGAGAAACTTCTCTGCTAACTGCTTCAAGTAGAAATTGCATCTCCTCTCACATTTTCCCCCTCTTTTCTTTTCTCTAAAAGAATAAAGTGATTTTACTACTACAGAAGTAACTTTAAACTCCGAATTAATGTAAAGTCCACACGCAGACATTTACGGTAAAGTAAGATTCATCCATATTTCAGTGGGGGCAAAACTCAGGTTTTCTTGGGCATTTCAGAGGGAAGCTCAGTCATACTCTGAAGAGTTGGATGGGCCTGAGCAGAGGCTGGAGTGAGAAGGTGAGATACTCACTTGCTCTGTAATGTAATTTTACCTATTGAACATAATTTTATTTAAATTGAACGTGGTCACAATGATTTTGGAGGTGTATTTATAATCAACATCAATCCAGAAATCTTCATCATATGCTTTATAAGAATTTTTGGGTCCAGTAATAGGCAAGGAACAAAAATTTTTATTAGGGCAACATCTATTAGCAAATAACTCCAAAGCAAGACACAAATGTTCACCACAGCACTTGAACATAGCGTACTCTTCCTGCTAGCACTTTGCCAACACAATCTTCAAATCAACTGGGGTGGTAGGATGGGGAGTAGCATCCCTTTCTTAAGGTGTTGCTAGGTTATATTGATGGCTTTATTAAAATCAGGTGACTCTTCAAAACTACAGGCAACAAAATAAAAAATAGACCAATGGGACTACACCAAACTTAAAAACTTCTGCATATACAAAGAAACAATCAACAGTATGAAAAAGCAACCTTCAGAATGGGAGAAAATAATTGCAAGTCATGTATCTGATAAGGGGCTAATATCCAGAATAGATAAGGGACTTCTATAACTCAGCAACAACAAAAACCAAATAACCTGGTTTAAAAATGGGCAAAGGGCTTGAATAGATGTTTCTCCTTACAAATGGCCAATAAGCACAGGAAAATATGCTTAACATCACTAGTCATTGGGAAGTGCAAATCAAAACCACGATGAGATATCACCTCACACCCATCAGGATGGCCACAATCAAAAGAACAGAAAATAAGTTTTGGCAAGGATGCAGAGAAGTTGGAACTTCTGTGCACTGTTGATGGGAATGTAAATGATGCCTCCATTATGGAAACCAGTATGAAGCATCCACAGAAAATTAAAAATAGAATTACCACATGATCCAGCAATCCCATTTCTGGGTATATATCCAAAAGAAAGTGGGATCTCAAAGAGGTATTTACACACCCATCTTTATTGCACCATTATTCACCATAGCCAGGATGTGGAAGCAACCCACAGGTCCATCAATAGATAAATGGATAAAGAAAATGTGACATATACATGCAATGGAATATTATGCAGCCTAAAAAGGAAAGAAATCCTATTAATGCATGATTTTAAAAAGTAGAATTACATCTTTAAACAAGTAAAAATAAAAAGGAAGGAAATCTCAACACACACTACAACATGGATGAACCTCCAGGACATTATGCTAAGCAAAGCAAGCCAGTCACAAAAGAACAAATACTGTATGATTTCGTTCACATGAAATACTAAAGTAGCCAAAATCATAGAAACAGAAAGTAGGAAGGTGGTTACAAAGGGCTGAGGGAGGTGGAGGGGGACATTAGTGTTTAATATAGAGTTTCCATGTTGCAAGATGAAAATTTCTAGAGATCTGTTGCATAACAATGTAAATATACAGTTGTGCATCACTTAACGACTGGGATACATTACGAGAAATGCATTGTTAGTCAATTTTCTCATTGTGTGAACATCACAGAGTGCACTTACACAAACCTAAACGGTATAGCCTCCTACACACCTAGGCTATGTGGTACTAACCTTATGGGACCACCATTGTATATGTGGTCCATTGTTGAACGAAACGTTGTTACATAGTGCATGACTGTATCTAATACTTCTGAACTGTACAGTTAAAAATGGTTAAGATGATAAATTTAGTGTTATGTGTTTTTTACTGAAAAAAAAAATCAGATGACTCTTCTTTAACAGTGGCAGTAGCTAGAGAAGGCTAATTTGCTCTCTCACCATGGGGGTCTAAGGAATCCCCTGGAAGAGTCCCTAAGAACTCAATGTTGGGTAGGACCAGAGGAGATAGATAAAAAGCTATTAACTTCTTGAATTTCTGGAAAATACTACGGGTCTATCTAATTCCAGTAAGCGTTGCCTTTTATGGAAAAAAAGTTTGTAGAAAATGAATAACTTTAGAAAGATTTGAAGAGAGCTATTAGCTTTTGGATTATGCACAGATTATAAGATTTTTTTTCCCTTGGGATGTGGTAAGAATCATCAACACTGATGTTATGCTGCCACTGTTCTACTGAAACTTCCTTACATAAGGTTGTCATTGACGCCCTAACTGCCAAGTCCAGTGGACTCCAAATGGTCCAACTGTCTACTGGATGGTATCTCAAACTCACCATGTCCTCTAAACCTGGTTCTCCTACTCTATGCCCAAACAATGGACTAATTAGATCATCAGTCACCCAAGAGGAAAACATTGACTTTTCTCTGTTTCCCCAAGCCCTCACTTTCTACTGCCTACTAACTATATCAGACAGCACTCTTTGTTGTAAATGCCAAAATTCAACTTGAACTAACTTAGACAAAAAAGAGAAAATTTATTACAAGGATATCTCACATAATCAAAGAGAGAGCTGAACAACCAAGCCATAAAAAGGTGAGGACACAAATGAGCCTCAGGGACAACTGGAACCATGAGACTTCTTCATTTAGCAGAAAATATGCCAATTTCCTCCAAGGGAAGAATGACTTGATTTTCCCAATTCTAGTTTGAAAAATGCCAGAGAAGGGCTCTGATTAGCCCAACTCAGCTTAGTTGTTTACTCTGAATCACCTCAAACACTCAATATAAGGAGAATACTTAAGTAAATTAAGAAAAAAGAAATCTATATAGTGGAATTTTATGCAGCCGTCAAAGTTATGTTTATGATAGGTTTAAAAAAATTGATACGGGGAAATACATATTAAAATCAGAATGTTAATTAACTCTACAATAATATCTCAATTCTGTAAGAAAAAAGATTAGAATGAAATATATCAAAATGTTTAATAGTTGTCACTTCTAGGGTGTGCACAATTTACCGTCTTCATTGTTTCTGTATATTATGTTTTTTCCTATAATAAGCATATATAACTTTGAAGACAATGGAAAAAATGTAAAAACTTTGTCACTTTCTGGGCTATTGTAATAGCCTCCACATGGATTTCCAGACGCCAAAACATCTTTTGCACAGCTGCAAAAAATTATCTCACTGAAACTCAGGTCTGGTCATGGCTTACTCCTATTTTAAAATCTTATTTGGTTTCTCACAACAAACAGTAAAATCCAGACTGCAAGATCCTTCACTGTAACCCAATCTATCCGCCCAGTTTGATCTCCCACCAGACATTTTATATGCTTCCACCTCAAACTACTCACAGTTCCCCAAATACACCCTGCACACAACTTTATCCTTCCACATTGTTGTTTATTCTCTCCAGCAAACAGCATACGATTGTCTCCTCCTCCATCACTACTGCTGAAATCTATGATTCTTCTTGGGGTGATCCAGCAGGGATGCTCAATTTTTTGTATATTCTTACCCTGAGAATGATTTTCATCTACCAAGGAATGTCACTTTCTTTGTCCAAGTATGAAGCCTCAGGAGGTAGAGGGGTAGAAAAGGGAACTGATCTGAGAAGTCAAATCAACTGAATCATCCCTGAATCAATGCTGGCGATCACGGTCCAGCAAGACAACTGTCACCTTCCTTGTTACCGGGCTCCCTCCTTCAACCACCTATCCCAGTTATGCAAACAATTATACCTTTAAAGCACTTAGCAAAATGTTAGTTTCCGTTATTATTATTCATATCAACAGGGCTTCCTAACTAAAATGCTAAGAGATTCCAAAGTTCCAGAACCCAAATCACTCCGATTCATTGTTCCAAATCAGTTTGTGAGCTTATAGGCTGACTAGCTCCAGGATGCTGATTCGATGATAGATGTATCAACTTCCCTTGCAATCATCCTTTCTCCGCTGAACTCCACTCCCATTACATCCCCTCCTATGTGCAACTGCAGCCTTCTAAATGTCTCCAAAATGCACCTAAGTGTTGGGAAGATTTTGTCCCCAAAGATTTTATCTGAAGTGAATGCCTTTAACACAAACAAACAAACAAAAATCTGTTTCATTTCCAGGAAAGTGATCCTTGTGTTTCTGTGTTCAAAGTTGCTGATAAGCAGTTTATAACATGATAATAACAAGCATTAAGCACTTACAATGTGTCAGACACCCATAAGCTATGTTTCACATATATGTGTCTCATTTAAAACTCATAATTTTCCGTTGCTTTACAGAAGTGGAAACTAAGGCTCAGAGAAATTGAGTAATTTACCCACTGTGGCAATGTGGCAACTTAGGCAGTGTGGCTGAGTCAGGACTTAAATCTATCTTAGTCTATAGCCCTTGTTCTTGCATATTACATCATAGAAACCACGCCAGGGGCCAGCCTGGTGGCACAGCAGTTAAGTTCGCACGTTCTGCTTCTTGCTGGCCTGGGGTTCGCCGGTTTGGATCCCTGGTGCAGACATGGCACTGCTTGGCAAAAGCCATGCTGTGGTAGGCGTTCCCCATACAAAGTAGAGGAAGATGGGCATGGATGTTAGCTCAGGGCCAGTCTTCCTCAGCAAAAAGAGGAGGATTGGCAGTAGTTAGCTCAGAGCTAATCTTCCTCAAAAAAAAAAAAAAAAAAGGAAGAAACCACACCAAATGGCAGAAGGGTGGAGGGAAAGTATGTTCTTCAAATATTCAGGATATCTAGGGTTAGAGAGGCTGGATCTACTCAACATTCAAGATAGAACAAATAGTGTCACTGCCATGAATGTTTCACCAACTCCTTTAACCATAATTAGTCACTTGTTCTTGGGTAATTTTTTGTACCTCTCGATAACTTCTATCACTGGCTTCCTTTGAGTTATTACAATTAGCTGTGTATGTCTTTCTGGAGGGTAGGGATCTTGTCTTACTCATCTCTTCATTCCTTACTCTCTGTAGCACAGAGTCTTGCATATGGTAATAACTCAATGTTTGTTATTGATTGGAGATAAAGTAAATGAAGTATTGTGGAGATGCCTTTGCTTTAACTTATTAATAAATGATGTGATATTGCATAAAACCTAAAACAACTAAACAAGCAGAAAGTTAGAAAATACTAAAATCATAACATTCTTTGCCTCTAGTAAATCACTAGAAAACAGCTCAGGAGACTGTTTCACCCTCCATTCCCAAAGCATTACTATTGGGGAGAGAAAAGTAACTGAACAGAGCGAGCAGACACCTCTGGCATCTAGTCGGTACTCAGTAGAATATCTTTTTAAGAAAAGAACACTGCCAGCCCAGAGCTTTTAGGGCTCAGGTTTGTTATCACGTGCCACGTCGTTCTCTCACGTCTCTAAGGGATGAGCCCCAGTGTGAGACTTGAAAAGGACCGCTGAGAACTACATTTCCCATGATGCCCCTCTAACGCACGCAACGCAGCCTGCGACGTCGTTCCCATGGCAACCCAAGAGCCTGCTTTCCCAGGTCCATCTCGGAGCTCGCGATCCTTCTGATTCTAAACTGGGTCCTATACTGAGGCCACGACACTGAGGCGGCCGAGCCACGATGCCCAGGTATCCTCGCAACTTTGCTTGCGCCCAGCTTCGCTGCCCTTGATAGCCTCCCCTCTCTCCCAACCCAGCCTGGAAGGGACAGGGAAGGGAGAGGCCGCTAGGGGTGATTTTAGGGAGAGGAGCCCATGCGGGCCTACTGGTGGAAGAAAATTGTGCATCTTTCTGTTTGCAACCCCTGTCTGGACGGTCAGGGAGCCGTAGGAACTATCCTTAAGCTTGTAGATTCTGCCGCAAGCAGGTAGAAAACTTCCCCAGGGAGAAAAGTAAAAGATTTTTAAAGATCATTCAACTGCAGCCATTCACTTTTCAATAAAAGTTTGTTGCGGGCCAGGGAATGTTCTAGGAGCAGGGGTTCAGGCGGTGAACTAGACCACAAAGCCACCTCCTCAGGGATCTCCCCTCCTGGTAAACGGGTTCACGACAGTAAATCAGGGGAAACTTGCAAAATTCTGTGAAAAGCGTAAGGTCACGTTTAAAGGGGGGGGGGGGGGAGGTGAAGATCTGTAAAATACATTTTAGCTCTTCAATTCTATGATGTCAATTTTAATTACCTCTTCTCAAGATTAAAAACCTTCTATGAACAACTTATAAGGACGTTGGGGAGAGAGGGATCCTGCAGTCCGTCACAGAGCAGGATAAATCTGTTTTTCTCACCTTGTGGATCTCTGGTGTGGTCTCTGTTGAGTTTATGGACCTTAGTGGGAAAAACTGTCGGCTTCCTTCCCACGGCGGTATAATTGGTTACAGTTATAAAGTTATGGTTATAGTTATAAATTTCCATCAGTGGTACGACTGGTTGCAGCACCTCCTTCTCTCTGCTGGAAACTTGGAAAGCAGATAATCACATTTTGAAAGAATGGTGTGTAAATGAAGAGCAGACAGTCCTGGACTGAGTCCTTGGGGGTTCACCTGTGAAATAAGTGTATGAATTTTAGTACAAATATTTAGGGACACTTATATTGGTCTTTTATAGCCCCTTTCTTCATCCTTGGTTCTTGAATAATAATTATTATAAATACTCAATAATTTTAGGTAGTTATATATAGCCAAGTCCTAAACTAAATGAATTATCACATTTTAACCATCAATCGCGACAATCCTATAAGGTTGGTCTTCTTTTTTATTGGCATTTTAGAGATGAACAAACAGAAGTGAGCCTGGGGACTAGCACAGAAGCTGGCATACATTAGGTGCTCAATAAATATTTTTTGAACTAATAAAGGAATGAAGGATCCAGAAAAAGTTCAGTAATTTGCCCAAGTTGGCATATGTAGAAAGTAGCAGATTCAGGCTCACAACACATCAGATCTTGCCCGTATTTTTTAGTTCAATACTCCATTTTTCATTTAGACTTTAATTTAAAAAAGGCATAATCTTAGTTGTGTAAAGTTTTATATGTATGTAGAGAGATGAATGGAAATATGATTTTCAAATGTGATTTTGGGTGATTTTTTTTCCTTCTTTATATTTTATATATTGAAAAAGGGAATCTTGACCCAAAAATATAATTTAAAGAACAAAAACAAAAAAAGAAATATTTCAGGGAGCAAGAGTACATTGGTTTTACACCTTCTCCATTTTCCAAGATGTTGGTGGTTTTCAAGTTGTAAATTTCCAAAAGTCATTGTACATTCATGTGTGTCTGAGAAGCTAACACACACAGCTTTCAACCTTGCCTGGAAGCCCCAAAATAAGACAGCCTCAAATCCTGATGATAAAGGCTCTGCTTATCATTTTCAGCTTTCTTCTGTGAAGCAGTACAAAGAAAATGACTAATCCTCAGAAGTTTTACGAGTTTATTGTCCCCCAGAAAATGTTGATTTGTTTTATAAATTTGACTGAAATAAAATTTCTCTGAGCTTGAAATAAATATTTGAAAGGATTCTTTTTGTTTCCCTGAATTTTGTTTTTCTGCCTCTCATATAGTGAAACTCTCTGGGAAATTGCAAAAGCTGAAGTGGAAAAACGAAGTAGTAATGGAAGTGAAAGCGATGGAGTTGAAATTGGAGAAAAATCTGTTTTCTTCATTGGCAGTAAAAATGGGGTAATGCATTTTTCCTCCTCTTTTTTCTTTTTTTTCCCAAGTATTGTGATGATTTAACAACCAGTAGTAAAATTTATTTTAATACTTTGTTAAAAATTTGGATACTTCATCTCTTTAATCAGATGACCATTCTCCTGCCTTCTGGTTACACTGGAGCTGCTTGTGCCCTGTATGAGGGTGCCCTGCTCATGGGTGAATGGAGACTAATATCCAGCCTGAGTGCCTCTTGTGAAGTGATGTGCACTGATGTGGGCTGCAGCATCCCAGAGGAAGGGGCAGTTGTTTCTAATTAGACTGCCCAAGGAGTCATCTTTTCCCAGTTTGCACAAAGGCACCATAAATGCTAATCTGATGATCATTATTATTATTTATAAGTTGCTTGTACAACTGAAACAAGCGCATAGATAATAAAAACGTGAAGCATATAGGGGATGATACATTTAACCTTCACTTACCTCAACTAGAGTCATAGAAACCGAAGGAACATTGGAGACACCCCAGTCTTCTACAATAGGGATTCTTACCTTGGGGTTCATGGAAGTACTTCTTGGAGTCAGTGAACGCCCTAGAAATGTATGCAGAATTGTGTGATTGTGCATGGGTGCATTTTGGTGGGAAATTAGATTCTCCCAGGGTTCCAGCACCTCCCAAAAAGGTTAAGAGCCACTGTAAACAGTGGTTGTATAGTCTAGGTTTGAATATCTCCAGCAATAGAGGAGTTCACTTCCACAAGGCAGCCTATTTCAATTTTCTTTACTTGAAAATCCTAGTTATAAATCCCAGTTACTAGAAAGCCTCAGTCTGTTTCACTGTAACTTCTATCCCTTGGTGCTAATTCTGAACTGTAAAAGTATAGGAATAAATTTAATTCCTCTTCTACCTGTTAAATCTTCAAATGTTAGTCAGTTTATTCCTGCATCATCATTCCTAATAGCTACTTGTCATTCCATTATATGGATTGTCACAATTAATTTAGCCAATACCCTATTTTAGGACAATTAGGTTGTTTTTAGTTTTTTGCTTTGATATAACACCTGCTAATAAACATCCTTCAATAATATACATTTTGGGTCTATTCCAATTATTAATTTCTATTTCTCACTATAAAAAAAGTCTTTCAGTTTAATCGTATCCCAGATGTAATCTGGAGTAATTTATTTATGAGCACATTTTTTGGTAAAAATTACAGATTTTTTTAGTAAAAATAATACATCGTAAAATGTTCTGTGTTTTTGGCAGTTCGGGGTTTTCCAAACTATTTTCCTTGGAGCTTAACAGTTTCCTCCATTAGAGCCTTCCCTGCTGCTCCTCTTTTATCTGTTTTCTTGTAAGAGATCATTTTTTTAAAAAAATAAAGAATTTTACTATTAAAAAAACAAACAATGATTAAACCATTGAGCCAGTTCCTAGCTAAGACATGAGGTTAAGTTTCGTGATGAGTGGCAGAGATGGCCAGAAGCTATATTTCCTGACTCCTAAAAAGAAACTTAGAATGTACGTCCTCTAGGAATAAAAATATTCCCAAAAATAAACCCAAAAATATTCTGAGCCAGTATATGGATTGCTTACTTTGAACTTACTTGTAACATGTCCTTTATTTGTATGTTATCTTTTTTCTTTATTTCCACTTCAACAATTGGAATTAAAACATTTTAGAAGACACTAATCATCAGCTTAACCAGTCATTAGCATTGATGAATAGAGAGAAAATTTAAGACAGCTGCCAAGTTGACCACTAAAGTGAGGTATGATTTGCTAGTATTTGTCATCTGCAGGACTTTATAATTATAATAATAGCAGTGTATTTACGCTGTGATGGAAAGTTGACAGTTAACTTTTTCCACTTAATCAAATTTAGGAACAATTCTGAAAGTTTCTAGTTTCCAGGTAATTTATCATTAAAGTGATTAAAAAGCTATTTTGGGCCACAATTATGAAAAATAATAAAATTTTACATATGGATGACATTAACAGAATATTCTTTCTTTTTTAATTTCCAGGGAAAGACTACTATTATTCTAAGGTGTCTTGACAGGTAAGTGTTATGTTAACTTTTAGACTACATTTGTTGCTTATTCTAGTTGTACAGGGCAAGTTAGATAGTTATGGAAGGAGAACAATTTTGAGGCCCAAACAAAATAATTTAATTCTTAGTGAATCCATAGTAGGGCCTTGAAGATCTCCTTTAAAGATAAAACCAACAGCAAGCACCAAAAAAAAAAAAAAAATTATACAGGATTAATACTGGATTTGCCTATTTGGGGGAGAAATTAACATAACTATGATAGTACCTACCTTCTTTTTGGCTATGCTACTCTGATATTTAAATTATTTTCATTTTACCTAGTCCAGGATTATTTGAACATTAATTATAATCTTTAAATTGCTCATGGATACATTTTTGAAGCACAGTGTTGGTCCTCAAACTACATTTTACCATTTATTTTCTATACTTCCTAACTTTCTATCTGGCCATTAGATTAAGATTTAGCATTATGATTGGTAGATGTTGCAGAAAGTTGATAAGGAAACTCTTCAACCAATTTTGAAAGATATTTCTCTGTTCCCTTCATCCTAATGCCTATTTCTTATAGCTTCTCCAAAAACATCCAGAGATGGAATTGTGTCTCAGGGTCACAGTAAAGAAACATTCATTTGAAAAAATATTATTAAAGAATAGCAGTTCTGGAATCCTGGCTTTGTGTAATTCCTTTCACCAACAGAATTGTTTCTTAGAAGAACCATCCACAGTGACACCTGCATTGTCTTTCCCTCCCTAGAAATCATGGCTCTCTTTAGGCCATATGTGTTTCCTACTACAAACAAGTCATCTACCATAACATCAGCTTAGGATAAAGTACTACATTGAACTCAAAATTATTAATTTCAGTTCCTTGATGGTCTACTTAGAAAAAAGAAAATACTGCAAATTGTAGGTTAAATATAAGAGCTTATAAATTTTGTCTTAAAAGCATTTTGTTTCATAAAAGAAAATTTCTATCTTACAGAAAATATAACCAAATATTATTTTATATATGTATCAAAAAAGATAAATATAGGGCCAGCCCTGGTGGCCTAGTGGTTATGTTCAGCACACTCCATTTCGGTGGCCCAGGTTCACTTTCTGGACATGGACCTATGCCACTCATCTCTCAGTGGCCATGCTGTTGCAGCAGCTCACATGCAAAAATAGGAAGATTGGCAACAGATGTTAGCTTAGGGTGAATCTTCCTCAGCAAAAAAATGAAACAAAAAATAAATTATATAGGGAGGATATACAGAATAGTTAATAAATATAAAGCACAAATTAAAAAATTGTTTCATACCATTATTATTCAGCTACAACATGGATGAACCTTGAGGACATTATGCTAAATGAAATAAGCCAATCACAAAAAGACAAATACTATATGTGATTCCACTTACATGAGGTATTTAGAGCAGTCAGATTCATAGAAACAGAAAGTAGAATGGTGTTTGTGAGGGCTAGGGGGAGAGGAAAATAGGGAGTTGTTTAATGGGTATGGAGTTTTAGTTTTGCAAGATAAAAAAGTTCTGCAGTTTGGTTGCTCAACAATGTGAACATACTTAACACTACTGAGCCGTACACTTAGAAATGGTTATGACAGTAAATTTATGTGGTTTTTACTAGAATAAAAAAACTTTTTAAATAGATAGATGATAGATATATACCCTAAAACTACTTACCAAGCAATATAAGCTGTGGTGTAAATAATTCATCAAATCATTTGTTCATTTTTAGGACTTGATGTGATTTGTTTGCAGCTCCCACTAGCTAAATGGTACCCATGTTTCAGCCATGATTTAAGATAGAGAACTGTATTAAAGTCTTCCAGTAATGTCTCCATTCAGTTGATAGTCATCGGATTCCCAGCTCCCCACATTAAGGTCCTTCATAACCTGATGTCAGTGCTTCCCACTTGGCCTGTATGCGGAGAGCTTGTGTCCTAACATGGCCATCAACATTGCCATCCCCATGCCTTCTCCCCTAGCCCAACAGTACCTCTAGGGGTGACCACAGCACCCACTATGATGGTTTTTTGAAGGCTTATTTACTTTTTATATAAAATTTTTATCATTTTTACCTCAATGCTACTATATAAGGTAACTTCTCTACTAATAAAGTTTTTAAGAGGAAGCAAAACTGAATCGGGTAAGATGATAGCATACGAAAATCCATGATGGTAACACTGTTTGTCTTTATTGTACAGGGATGAACCACCAAAACCAACCTTAGCTTTGGAATATACCTATGGAAGAAAAGCAAAAGGGCATAACATAGTGAGTGTCTTTTTATGTGGAATTGCTGTGCCCGAAGATGGAGAAGTAATGATGCTGACTTTGTTTTCCATTTTCCATCTTACCTACAATCAGTAAACATATCCAGTTGTACACTTCATAGCTATTCGCTTATAAACTTCACATGCAACTCAGCAGATATGCACCCAACCAAAACTGTAAAAATATTTTAGCCTTCTCATTTATTATGTCTTAAAATGCTGGAATAAGATTTCTTTGTAACTTTATTGTGCAGTTTTTTGGCATGTTTATATTAATTATGTTAATGTGATGTACCCTCTTCTTTCAAATGAGAATGATACTGTGAGTTCCTTCTGTCTCCAAAAAAACCTGCTATGAGTTCGACCTGTGGAACATTTATGAAAACATACTGCTCAAAATCCAAATCATTAGTGTTTTTACATATACATCTTGAAGTTGGCAATACTATTTGAGAGTGAAGGCCCTACTAGGTCAAAATCCTATTTTCACTGGTTTTACTATCTTTTCAAAAGAAAGTTAGGAATTACTCAGGATAGAGAGAGTTTATGGTGTATGTTAGGGGGGTAAAAAATCCTAAATAGAATTCTCTTCTGGAGTTTTAAAATGAAAAGAGGTCATTTCTTTTTTTTTTTTTTTTAAAGATTTTATTTTTTCCTTTTTCTCCCCAAAGCCCCCCGGTACATAGTTGTATATTCTTCGTTGTGGGTTCTTCTAGTTGTGGCATGTGGGATGCTGCCTCAGCGTGGTTTGATGAGCAGTGCCATGTCCGCGCCCAGGATTCGAACCAACGAAACACTGGGCCGCCTGCAGCGTAGCGCGCGAACTTAACCACTCGGCCACGGGGCCAGCCCCCAAGAGGTCATTTCTTAAATAAAGTTAGGTATATAGAAGAACAATCTAGAATAAAAGATCCCATTTCTCCTGTAACACAGACAAATTTTTATAGATTGATCTAGTCCTAATGTTCAATCATTAGATAATGTGTAAAGAGTTAAAATTGCCTGTTGCTGCTTCCTGGATTCACTAATAAAAGTTGGTTATTAAAACTGTGAGATTAAAAAGAGAAGAAAACGTAATATATTGAGATGTGGGAGAGCTTAATTTTTTTGACTCACATGAATTTTGATGTGAGTGATAAACCTAGAAATGGAATTATCCTTTTCATTGGAAACTTTGAGACAACGCGCATAAACTTAACTTTTGAGAATAGCTCCAAAAAACTTCCCTTCATCAAATTGTGAATCAAGGGACATTTTCCAATGAAAAATTATTTTCCCCACAAACATTAATGATTCAGATATCAATAGCAAAACAGTTTTAGTGATTATGAGATGATAACTTGTCAAAAATACAAAATATATATATTTGTAAAACTTGCTTTAATGACCATCTGTCTCTTCCAACTTCATGGTAACAGATATATGAAAACTCATGTGATTCTTTTTCACCTGTTTTTTCCTCTAAACTTTGTGCTATCAAGTTGGACTTTTCGATATTCATTCTGGAAGATTCATGTCTTTCTCAGATTGCATGTTCCCTGAGAGTTCTACATGGACGCGCTTTGTCAGCTCCTCACACGATCTCGGTGTTAGGTAGGCTTCTCAGCATCAGGGAGGAAGCAGAGCTGCCATTTGCTGGCAGTCTAAGAAAGCGGTGAGGGAACAGATGGCCTTGATTCCAAGCTGCTTGGCTGCCTCGCTCTTTCGTGCCCCTCATATTTAAGAGTCCTGTAACCACTTGTATAGACAGTGCTCACCTGTCAGATTCCCCAGGGGCGTCAGGCACGGGCAGTCTGTTTATTCTTTCGCTCACGTAATCCTGATCTGCAGCTGGGACTGCCATCTCTTCTTCCCATTTTCTCATGCCTTACCTGTATGTCTCATTTATTTTGTGAGCTTCTGCCTCTCTAAATCAGGACGTTTTCCTATTCAGCTGTTTTATTTCTATCTAGAATGATAGCTGTTTTAAAAAAGATGACACCAAATGTGTCTAACTGGTTAATTTTATTTCAAACTTGAGTCTCTGCGCTATGTGATATTTACAGAATTGAGGCACTGTTTTTATCTTGTATTAAGGTGTTACTAGAATTAGGGCATTTATGTACACATATATATTCCTAATGTTTCATCTTTGTTCTTTGGAGTAGATGTTTTGGTGCATTTTGAGGGATGAGATAGAGAAAGGGGAAAGTTTTGACTGCCAAGAAAGGCTTAATTGAGGACTATAATATTTTGTATCCATAATTATTACTGGCTGGTGCTAATGAAGTAGAAGAAGTATTTAAAATTCAAAATATCAAAAAATTTTAATGTGAAATAAACCTGTTTTTCAGCCAAAAGATATTGCTCACTTTTGGGAACTAGGTGGCGGAACCTCTTTATTGGACTTAATCAGCGTACCAATCACAAGTGACACCTTACGGTAAGTGAGCCAGCTCTGGGAACAGGTTAGTAAATACCCAGTAGTGTCCACAGGGTGAATATGAGAAGGCTTATGTGAATCAGAATTTGAAGGGACAGTTTTCTGTTGCTGAAGGCTTACACTCACTTTCTGTGTGTTTAAACTGTAATGCTTTCAAAGAGGTTTTGAAAGAACCCAGGTTCTGGCCTGTGCTGAAGTGAGATAGCTGGCATTCCAACTAATAGCGTATTTTGCAAGCCTGCAAACAAACAAAAATATGTCAAATAACACTTGGGCATTGAATTCACTTGGCAAAAACAAATTTGAAAAGCTTAAATCTTTCCAATATCCATCCAAGTGTGAGCTAATTCAGCCCTGAGTTTTTGCTTCTGCTGGATATTATGTCTACCATTGAATTTAATGCTAATTAATACTGTTGAAGCTTCATCCGTGGGAAGACTATGAGTTAGAGGAAGGAGAAATTCTCTTTATTTGCTGACCTTAAAGAAGTAGAAACTTGAGGAAAACCTCAAACTCTTTGGTGGTGTTTTCCTGACAATGACTCCCACATGTTGGCCAAATCAGATTTGGAAAATTGTGACATTTCTCACAATTTTCCTGGGAACCCGTCTTAGCCAAGGAAAACAAAAAATTTTAAATCTGAAATGTCTTACTCTTGTCAGAGTTTAACACGAACCATTGCTGTGCCTGGATCAAATAACAAAGGGCTTGACAATTACTTGTTATATTTTGGCCATTAGGAGCTTTAGAGTATGGAATTGTTAACAGGACAATTGTTTTTCCATAAGTAGCTGGATACAGATGATGTTGGCTTTATTTGTCCAGTGATATTTTTTTCTTTTAAAGAAATGTAATTTACTGTCTTTTACTTATTACAAAAGTAATGTATGCTCATTTGGAAAACTTGGAAAAATACTGAAAGGGACAAAGAAAGTAAGAGCACCCGTAATCACATAAAAAATAACCACTGTTAACTTGCAGAGGTATTTCTTTCAGTGTTTTCAGTGTTTGTAAATGTACATTTAGATCTTGCTTTTTTCGCTTATAAGCACCCTTTCCCCCTGACATTATTTTTTATAAACATGGAATTTTACAGCTACGTAGTTTTTCATTTGTTCTCCTTTAATGGACAAATAGTCAAAGCTGCCTGGGAATTAGGGTGGGTCATGGTGGTCTGGTTGAGAAGAGATGGTGAGAGAGGGGAAGAGCTGAAGGAACCAGAGCTGCCAGGTAGTGTGGCCCGAGGCTGAAAGGAGTGAAAAACGCTGGGTTACCTGGGTGTGCGCCGGCTCCACTTCCGGCCCTGATTGTCACATCACGTTGTTATATCCCCTCACTAGTCCACTTCTCCAGGCCCAAGAGGGTTTGGGCCTGATGGCCTTGTGGAAGTTTTGGTTTCTGCAGGAAGCCAAATCTTTCCACAGCTTCTTTAACACCCCACTTTGTGAGTTCTTGGTCTTCTTTCCCTGGAACCCCAAACAGCTGGAGCCTGCTTTAGGAGAGAGGAGAGGCCGGGGTTATGATGAACAGAGGGAAGGGGAGCCATAGGCCGGGCTCCAAAGTAGGTTGCTGAGTCGTTAAGGAATTCATGGAAAACATTTCACTCCTAATATAGAGTGTTTTGCGACTGGAATTAATTTCACACATAATTTCCTTGTGTTGGACAAAGCCCAGCAACTTGAGAAAATAATATTGCCAGATGCTTTAGATACTGTTTATCTTTAAAGTGACTGTTCATAGAATAATTATAGATGGACTGAACATTTCCACAGACTTTAGATAATTTGTAATAGAGCATTTCCTGTGGTTCAGTTCTCTGTTTTAAGAGGTTGTTGGCTTTTAAAAAAATTTTTTTAGCTGTCATTTGCTATGAAGGTAAAAGTAACACAAGTATTTCCAATGCAATGGAAACACCAATGTTAATCTTGGAAAAAAGTTGAATAATCCATTTCTCTTTTGCTTAAAACAAAGTTATTTTTCATTTGGAAAAAATGATAAATTTATTTTATATACATTTTACCACAACTGAAAAAAAGTTAAACCATAGTCATCTTTTTTTTAAACATTAACCATCCTAAACTCCTGAAAATAGAATTAGTTTCCTTACTATTAAAAGTATATATATTATATTATTACTACAGTTAAGCAAAACTGTTTCTGAGCTTATTAAAATGACATAGATATGATTGACTAGACAATTTAATGGCACAATAATTATATAGAAAATCTTGATAATGTCTAAAAGACTACTTTCTGAATTTAGACTTATAGTATAGAATTTAGGTACTGTTTTGCTTGAATTATACAAAAATAGCTGGGTTTGGTCAAATTCGGCAAAATAACTGACTGTATTATAAAATAACTAACATATGTTATAATTCCTTGCTATTTAGTAGCAGAATGTTTTCCCCTGTTGATCAAGGATATCTTGGCTCGTGATTATGGCTCCATATACTTATGACCATTTTCTGAAATACTCCTAGATTTGTTTGTTTGTTTTTTATTATGATAAAATCATAACATAAAATTTACTATTTTAGCCATTTTTAAGTGTACATTTTAGTGGCATTAAGTATATTCACATTGTTGTGCAACCATCACCACCATCCATCTCCAGAACTTTTTCATCTTCCCAAACTGAAACTCTGTACCCATTAAACACTAACTCCTATTTCCCCCTCCCCCAACCCCTTGCAACCACCATTCTACTTTCTGTCTCTATGAATTTGGCTACTCTAGCTACCTCATACAAATGAAATCATACAATACTTTTCCTTTTGAGTCTGGCTTATTTCACTTAGCATAATGTCTTCAAGTTTCACCCATGTTGTAGCATATGTCACAATTTCCTCCCTTTATAAGGCTGAATGACATTTCATTTTATGTATATGCCACATTTTGTTTATCCATTCTTTTTTTTTTTTTTTTTGAGGAAGATTAGCCCTCAGCTAACTACTGCCAGTCCTCCTCTTTTTGCTGAGGAAGCCTGGCCCTGAGCTAACATCCGTGCCCATCTTTGTCTACTTTATATGTGGGACGCCTACCACAGCATGGCATGCCAAGTGGTGCCATGTCCGCACCTGGGATCCGAACCAGCAAACCCTGGGCCACTGAGAAGCGGAACGTGCGAACTTAACCGCTGCGCCACCAGGCCGGCCCCTATCCATTCTTCCATTGATGGACATTTGGGTCATTTCCCCCTTCTGGCTATAGTGAATAGTGCTGCTGTGAGGATTGCTGTACAAATATCTGTTTGATTCCTTGATTTCAATGAAGTGGAATTGCTGGATCATATAGTAATTCTGTGTTTAAGTTTTTGAGGAACCATCATACTGTTTTCCACAGCGGCTGCTGCACCATCTTACATTCCCACCAGCAATGCACAAGGGTTCCCATTTCTCTATATCCTTACCAACACTTGTTATTTTCTGGTGTTTTGTTTTGTTTTTATTTTTGTTTTATCATAGCTATCCTAATGGGTATGAAGTGGTATCTCACTGTGGTTTTGATTTGCATTTCCATAATGATTAATGATGTTGGACATCTTTTTGTAGGTTTATTGGCCATCTGTATATCTTCTTTAGAGAAATGTCTATTTGAGTCCTTTGCCCATTTTAAACTTGAGTTGTTTGTTGTTGCTGAGTTTAGATTTATATTTGATTTCCATAAACACGAGTACACATGCATGTGGTGATGGCAGTGGTGTGTGGTGGTCAGGAGTGTGCTTTCAGAGAGGCAGCATAGTAGAGCTGAAAGACATGTGGTTTTGGATCTAAATACCAGCTCTACAATTTACTAGTTATGTAAATCTGTGCCTCAGACTTCTAATCCATGAAATGGATATCATAACCTCTTCTAGGAAGGGTTGTTGTGAAGATTAAATAAGCTAGGTAGTCCCCTGGCAAGGTCCATCGGTAAATCTATTTCTTTCTGCTTCACCTGATTGTTGCGTTGTTGCTGCTGCTATTATTAGTATTTTTGTTTCCCTTCTTTGGAGCACACAGTAAAATTGGATCTAAATGTGGCATCGTTGGACCCAATTTCTTGTATATTATTTGAATTGGATTATTGTTAGTTCAAACAAAAACTTCAATGCCACTGCTGGTTGTAACACTTAAATATCACTAGAGAAAAGCACTAGAATAAATAAGGCTGTAACTTTTTTTTAATCTTAGAAAATTGCTGGGGTTTTTTCCTTAAGCTGTAGTGTTATTCTTGATAATAAATTTCAGTATAGTAGCGTTTCAAAATGGTAATTATTTTGAGGGTTTTTTTGAGAAATGTTTTTATTTCTTTAGGACATTTTCTATTGTTCTTGTTTTGGATCTTTCAAAACCTAATGACCTTTGGCCCACCATGGAAAATCTGTTGCAAGCCACAAAAAGCCATGTAAATAAAGTGATAATGAAACTGGGAAAGAAAAATTCTAAAGCATCTTCTGAAATGAGACAGAAGATATGGAGTAATATGCAGAAGGACCATCCAGTAAGTTGCTATTGGAATTATTCCTGGAATCCTTAGCCCCATACGTAGTTAAAGATAACATCACAGACAATTTAGATTTTTATGCATGACTTGAAATTCATTTGATGTAGGTGAACCTGTTCACTGGAAAATTATAGCAATTTAATAAAACCTCAGTAAGAACAAAACAAGGAAAGAGATTTCTTATGTCTTCTTGTTAGACATTTACTGTGATTGTTATGGCATATTATACCAATCAAAAGAAATAGAGTTTTAAAGTAGTAGTTTGATACTGATTTTATGATCTCTGTAAAATGAAGATAAAAAACCAGACTGTACAAAAGTCATCTGGCGAAGACTAGATGAAGCTACAAATTTAAACAAGCAGTAGAGTTTTAATAGCCTTAACCGTCACTCTATATTTTACATTCATTTATTCTCTGTCACATACTCAATATCTTTTGATCACCTGACAACTAATTAAATTACTACAAAGTTACAATGTTGGTAACACAAGTTCTTGAAATACAATCATGAATATCATCTTCTAGAAATCTAAGAGCAGTATCTTATATTGCCCAGAGTTTATATGGATGTTTTACACAGGTAATATCAGAACAAAACTGATAGTTTATGGTTCCCATCTATGCAGTATGAATGCTATTACAACAAACAGCTCAGACAAAGTAGTAAAAAAACAAACAGAAAGATGACATATTATATGAGAAAATGAAAGGGCAGAACATGAAAAACAATAAAATCATAGTAATTTATGGAATTGCCATTTTTAGTTTCATACTTGACAAATACAGTTTAGTAAGTGAAAGTTAAATATTGGAACAACCTCCATGTCAAGCAAACAAAGTCAACATCTATGAAGAGACTAAAATGGTATATTTTTGGAAGTAAATAGAAATTGCTGAATACATAGTAATATACAATTAACTATAATAAATCAATGAAATATGTTTGTTAACAGGATCGTGAAATAATTGACCCGTTTCCAATACCTCTGGTCATAATTGGAAGCAAATATGATATTTTTCAGGTAAGCTCTTGCACTTCTAGTTATGTTTGTTGTACATGCTTGCCTAGGCTTTATGAGAGGGGAACAAAGGTAATAATGAAATGAGAAAAATTACTCTGGGAGGGAGAGGCCAAGGACTCACACATCTTAAAGATTTTAGAAAAGAGGATATAGTTGGGAAAGAGAAATTAGGTAAAGAACAATAAATACAGTGAAACAGGGATATGGCAGTGGAATGGGGATAAGATAGAAGATTGGAAACTGAATCGTTAACCCATCACTGAGGGATAGGACTGACTTCCCAGCTTTTAAATTGAAGAAAGTAGAAACTTGGTTTCTTCTTACCTTTGCTTGTCAGAGAATCCTCAGGGTATTCCATACTATAAAGTGTGTACTTATATCTAAATTCTATTGAGCTAAGTGTTTAAACAGAGGAAGATCTGACAGCCATACTTCTAGAAGGCTACACCTATAGTTTAACTCTCTATAGAAACAAATATCAAGGTATTGGAATCCTACTCCTCATGGTATGTTCCCCAAGAAAAGAAATAATCTATTTCTACATTTAATAATTTAAACCTTCCTACTATAGATATTTAGTTCTTTCAACTTGTTTTTTCTTTTTAATAATGTATTTCTTCAGGATTTTGACTCTGAGAAGAGAAAGGTGATTTGCAAGACACTTCGATTTGTTGCACATTATTATGGAGCATCATTAATGGTTTGTACATTTCTTATCCTTTGAGCTTGAATGGACAACACCAAATATGGAAAGATTAGCAACTTGATACACAGTTATGAATAATAATGCTTTTATTAATGTATGTCATCCCCTCCTTTCCTTTCCCATTGCCCAAAACTCCTCTTGTTACAGAGTGTTTGATAATGTATTTATGGAACGCACTCTGCTAGATGGCCTACCATTTCTTTGCAGCAAAAGCTCTAACTTGCTTATATCCATAAACCCCAGTCAATCTTAAAGAGATAAATTGGTTATTTATTTTTAGTTTCCCCTTAAGAATTAGAATCTGTATTATCTTAAAAGAAAAGAGAAAAAAAAATTTAACAGTGTGGCTTTTTTTAAACTTAAAAAAAATGTTGTTTGTTGTAGAGGTTGAAAACGTGAACTCAGGAATGGTTCAAATATCAGGGCAACCATTTACTAGATATGTGATCTCAGACAAGTCACTTAATCTCACTTAAGCCTCAGTCTCCTCCAGGATAAAATGGACAAAAATAGTACCTTCTTCATAGGATTGTTGTGAGGATTAAAAGAGGTAGTTCAGGGCCAGCCCCATGGCCTAGTGGTTAAGTTCGGCACACTCTGCTTTGGCAGCCCAGGTTCAGTTCCCAGTCACGGACCTACACCACTCATCAGCAGCCGTGCTGTGGCAGCATCCCACATACAAAATAGAGGAAGATTGGCATAGATGTTAGCTTAGGATGAATCTTCCTCAGGAAAAAAAAAAGAAGAGGGAGTCCATGTGAAATGCTTAGCAGAAGGCCTGAAACAAAATATTTCTCACTAAATCTTGGTTACTATAACTACTGTTATCATTATCTTCCACAACAGGACCAAATTTTGCTGGATGTCGTTTAATGCAAAAAAATATAAAAGCATTTTTATTAAAAAAAATACTTTCTGAGGCCGGCCTTGTGGGATAGTGGTTGGGTTTGCACACTCCGCTTTGGCAGCCCAGGGTTCACAGATTCAGATCCCAGGCATGGACCTGCACACCACTCATCAAGCCATGCTGTGGCAACATCCCACCTACAAAGTAGAGGAAGATTGGCACAGATGTTAGCTCAGCAACAATCTTCCTCAAACAAAAAAGAGGAAGATTGACAACAGATGTTCACTCAGGGCCAATCTTCTGCACCAAAAAAAAAAGAGAAGAAAAAAAACTTTCTTCTTCCCATTTGAATGATCTATTTTTTCCCCTAAATCAAAGTGCTCGGAGGAATCCAGAGATGAGATGGGTCTAGGCCCCTGCCTTCATGGCTAGTACATTATGACTTAAAAGTAATAAATAAGATCTATAGTTTAAATGTTTATACTTTTCAGAATACTCCAAATAAATTTCATTATGTATTTTCTTAAAAAATCGTCATCTTTTATGTTTGTACTGTATCTGCTTACATATTAGGTTAACAGAGTACTTTGGAAATATTCTTTGCTATTTTGAAAAGATATGAGGAATTTAAAGTGAATGACTGATCTAGGGTACAGAAGCAAAGACCATGGATCTTCTAGTTTCTTATTTTTGCCGCTATATAAGGCCCCACATTTAGTTCTGGTTAGTTAGCTGAGAGAAATCCCCATCTTTCTTTAGGAGCAGATCACATTTGATGATCAGTCATGGACCAGTCTGGTTTTATGGGTACACATTTATATACAGTCAGGTCAACCCAGACCACAGCAGGGCTGGGATTAACGATGGCCCAGAAGACTCTAGGAGATCAGGGACGAGGGCAAGGATTTGAGAAGGCCTTCATCTCGGTTTTCAGTAACCCAAGGGATCAGAGGTTGGGGTAGAGGAACACTTCTGGACCACCAAGGGAACCATATAAAGCGTTTCTAGCTTCCCAAACCAAGAAGAGCGTAGCCAAAGTTATCAAACCCCATCTTTCAGTTTCACTTCCACTCTTACTCTACACCCCATTCAAGGGAGAGAGTTGGGTACTGCCTTACAAGATTCAATGATGCTCAGCAGTTTTTTTTAACACTATAGTTGATCCTTTATTATTCTGTCAAGAATACTTATTGAATATTATGAGCAATCTAATAAAGTTTATAAAAACAAAAATAGGAAAATGTTGATAAGTGGGACCAGATTCAGTGGAGAGCCCTTAGGATGGTAGAGGTCTTAAAATCGTGACATATGAGGAGGAGTATAAAATTATATTCTGTTATCTGGAATATGATAATACTCTTTAAATATTTGAAGGACTGTTCCATGGAAGAGGGATTAAATGTATTCTTTGCTCTCTTAGAGTCAAGAACAAGGAATCAACAGAGAGAGTTTAGCTCAAAGTAAGAAAGAACTTTCTAATATTACCATTACAGTCATGTGCTGCATAACGATGTTTCAGGCAGACCATATATATGACAGTGGTCCCATAAGATTGGTACCAGATAGCCTAGGTGTGTAGTGGGCTGTACCATCTAGATTTGTGTCAGTACACTCTATGATGTTGGCACAACAACAAAATCGCCTAATGACTCGTTTCTTGTAACATATCCCTGTCGTTAAGAACCCCCTGACTGCATCTGAAAATGGAATAAATTGCTTTGAAAGTTAATGAGTTCCCAGGCGTTGAGTTTATCCAAACAGAAACTCTACAGCTATTTGTGGAGGATGTTTTCCAGGTGATTGATGCAGCAGATTGGGAGGGTTGAGTCAGAAACTTCTCATGTCCTCCCAGCCCTGCAGTTCTATGAAATACATGTGTCATGAGGTTTTTTCCTCTCCATATAGGGAACATAATAATAATGATGATAATAAAGAGAAGTTGTTTTTAAATTTAAAGTTTTCTATATTTTTAAAAATTGTCTCACTAGAAGCGTTAAAAGTGTTTCAATTTTTTTAAAATAAAGATATCAAATCTTACATATTCACATGAGGGTTCTCCTTTGAGTAGTTTCCCTGGGAACCTATTCTTAATCCAGAATGAATCTTATCCTGAAAATTGATCCCTTTGCCTTATAATTACATTTCATTTTGGTTCAAGATTGTTTTTTCCACTTTCATGTATCTTAGTCATTCTGATTTGGCTAAATGAGTTTTCGTATTTCCACAAATCAAATCTAGTCTGAAAAGATGTGTAAGATAACCATATGTCCTAGTTTTCACCCGATGTCTCAGCTTAATTACTGACATGTGGACAGATTTTGGGGACTCCTCTCCCTCGTCTAAGAAGTGAATCTGGCAAGCAAACTGCATAGGCTTTTAAGTCAGCACAGTAGAAATCCATGCTGCACTGGGAAGCAGCAGGCAGGCCATGTTCAACCTGAGTCAAAGTGACCTTGCAACCCTACCTCATGACTGAAGACGCCAGCTGGACAGATCCACAGAAGGAAAAGATAAAGGGGTACCTCGCTCTCACATTTCCCAGCTGTGTTTCTTAGAGATTGAGGGAATAATTACCGACCCTGGTCCTTGCCTTCCTCCACACATAGGGAACTTCAGCATCTATGAACTTGTCTGATGTATAACCAAGGAATTCTTGTTTATGGTACATTCCATGTATAATGTAGAGAAAAGCCCAGATGTGCTCCATCCCCTTTTCTCTACATATAGAAAATCCAGTTGTAAGGTTTTTTTTCCTTTTCCTCTTCCCTGCATGTAGATTGTTTTGTGAAAGAGAGGTAAGCTGCGTTTAAACTCACACCCCTCGGGGCAGTTCCATCAGAGTGCTCTGTTGAACTGTTTTCCCAGGGTTCAAACTCCTCATGCTGATTATTGAATAAACTCCTCCACTAATAACACCTAAACTCTTTATTTCAGTTGACAAATAGTACCCACACCCCCTTTCATTCTCCAAAGTGTTCTGGTTATGGTCACCCTAATTATATATCACCACCGAAAATATTTAGTAGCTTATTTTGTAGGCTCCAAAGGCAATTCAGAAGTTGAAAAATCATTTTAGTAAGTGTCAGTGTTGTTGGACTAGTCTGCAACACCCACGTTAACTGCATTGAAGGCAGTAACATGCCCTTGGATGGAAAAGTTGTTTATAATGTATACCTCCTACTTTTTAACCAACCAGATTGCATTTTGACAATGATTATGATCCATATGTGGGAGTAGTGAAATGATTAGTGCATAAACCACAAGTCCCTTCAATATCATGCACTCATGAAGTTTAAAGAATAAGTTAAAACAAATTTATCAAGATTTCTTTCTTCATTTGGGTTTTCTGTTGTCTACTCAAACACAAATATTTGTTGGGCAAATAAATAGTAATTCTCTCTGCAGTCTGTACTTGTTCAAAGCCATATTTATTTTACCGTTTCTGTGATTTGAAAGCCAAGTATATAATTTATTCTCCTGATTTTTTTTAGTTTACCAGTAAGTCAGAAGCTCTATTACTAAAAATACGTGGAGTTATCAACCAGTTGGCATTTGGCATTGACAAAAGGTACTGTTAAAATATATATTTTAATATCTTTTTATTGTATTTTTTTGCCAGTATTGTCTCATCTGATTATTGTTCTCACCAGTTGTTTGTTTCTTGACCAGGAAAGTGCCCCAGATGGCTGTTCTTAGAGAGAGAATTTCATATTATCCCTTGCTCATTACATTGTTTAAATATTTCTCAAATTTTACAGTGAAAATATTATATAATACTTAGAGACTAGAATAAAATAATAATTCTATTATACTTGTTTCCCTGATTTCTTTTACTCCTTTTCTCTCATTTTAGTAGCTTTCCCTCTATTATCACTTGCTTATATTGATTAGAAATGGAATCAATAATGTTAGTATGTATTCTTATTAACCTTGCTACTTTTCTTGATTTTGATTTAAGGTAATTTGGGCCTGTCACTTTTTTTTCCTGTAAAACGTTTATTAATGCTTTACTTTAATTTTTGAAATCACATACATTAATATTCACTCATTCATTGGGGGCAATGCTCTCACCACTGGCTAGATATAAAACTTGGCTCTTGTATTTACAGTAGAATGTGGCAGGATATTTGACTGCTAAACTAAATTAGAGTGTTTTTTCTTCTTACCTATGTAGCAAATCAATATGTGTGGATCAGAATAAACCACTGTTTATCACAGCAGGATTGGATTCTTTGAATCAAATAGGTTGGTGAACTTATTAAGATTGTTCAGTCTTTTTTTAATTGCTCATTGATTTTATCCTACTCCATGTTCACTGCATCTCCAAAAAAACACCATTTCTGGTTTCATTGTTGTTGCCGTTATTTCTTATCTATTTATTTATGTACATAATATCGATGTAACATGCATCACATTGACATATTTGTGATGGAAGAGATGTTGCCACATAGCAGAGTGATTTCTGACCTCTACTCCACTGAAAAATTTACATGTATTTCCTTTCCCTCAGTGATTTCCAGGTATTTTTAAGTTTTAGCTCCTTCAGTTTAGAAGAAAACCAGGAGCACAGAATGGTCAAGGAATTCAAAGCTATATATTATGGGCAACGATGGAAAATTAGAGACTCAAGTGGTGGACTGTCTACATCCATCCATCCATCCATCCATGTAGTTGTACTACAACTACAATTAGTTGTACTAATTAGATATGCCTTAATTTTTCATGATGAAAATAGCTTGCCTCATCTAATGAGATGTATTTCCTAAACTTATAGACGCCATAGGCTCATGAAGCAAAAGGAATTTTAAGAGTTTATATAGTCAAGCTCCTTATCGTCCCATAGAAGCTATTTTCATTGTGAAGATCTTCAGGCTTAGCAACTCTGTGTACTCTAGGGTTGGCATAGTTTGGTTTTAAACTCTAATAGGCAGTAGTTTTCTTTTTTATTTCCCATTCCCCATTACTCTTACAAGCTAAAGTTGACTTGATTTCACATGTAGGGATCTTTGTAATGAAATTATAGATTGAATTGAAATGAAAGGAAAAGAGGTAGTTAATAAGAGACCATGGAGACTTATTTTTATAATTATCATTAGTACCAACTTAATTTCAGTAGCAGTGAGAATCACTCTGTGTACTGATAGATAATGTGTATGGAAGTCTTTTGCCCATGTGAGTTGTTGGAGGTCAGAAAACGGTTGAGAATTACTGAATTTAAAAATCATGGAGCTTGGACCTTATCAAAATGAAAAACGTTGGCTCTTGAAAGCCCATGTGGAAAGGATGAAAAGACATGTTATAGTCTGGGAGAAAATATTTTCAGACCACATATCCAACAAATGACTAGCATCTAGAATATATTAAAGAACTCAACAGTAAAAAAAAAAAAATCCAGTTAGAAAATCGACCAAAGACGTTTCACTGAAGAGGATATACAAATGGCAAGTAAGCACGTGAAAAGATGTTTAACGTTATTAATCAGGGAAAAGCAAATTGAAACCACAATGAGATATCACCACATACCTATCAGAACAGCTAAAATAAAAAATAGTGACAGCACCAAATGCTGACAAGGAAATGGAGAAACTGGATCACTTATACATTGCTGGTGGGAATGTAAAATGGTACAGCCACTCTTGAAAATAGTTTGATAGTTTCTTACTAAGCATCTAGATACCATAGGACCTAGAAATTGCACTATTGGGCATTTATCCCAGAGAAATGGAAACTTATGTTCACGTAAAAATCTGTACACAAATGTTCATAGCAGCATTATTTGTAATAGCCAAAACTGGAAACAACCCAGATGGTGTTCAACAGGTGAATGAAAAAACAAACTGACACATTGATACCATAGAATAGTACTCAGCAATAAAAAAGGAACAAACTATGGATACAACAACTTGGATGAGTCTCCAGGGAATTACGCTGATTGAAAAGGCCCGTCAGAAAAGGTTGCATACAATATGATTCTATTTATATAAAACTTTTGGAATGAAAAAATTTTAGAAATGGAGGGAAGATTAGTGGTTATCATAGATTAGGGACAGGACTGTGGGTGAGGAGGTAGGGGGAGAGGTTACGAAGGAGTGGGTATGGTTATAAAAGGGGAACACAAGGGGTCCTTGTGGTAATGGAATGGTTCAGGAACCTACAAACGTGGTAAAGTTGTATAGAACTTACACACACGCACACACACGCACACACACCACAGACAAGGACAAGTAAAAAACTTGGGAAAGCTGAATAAGATCCGTGGATTGTATCAATGACTTTCTGACCAAGGTGATACAGAGACCCCAAAAGATCAACAGTGAAACAATCTTAGTGAACAGTGTAGGTGCTGGAATAGAAAGAATGAAAAACCTCAGATTATAGACTGAAAATTGCCAAGAAGTGGCAGCAAATTTTTTTAATTTTCAAATTAAATTATACAAGCAATACGTAGACATTCTCCTTATAAAACATTAAAATAGTACATATGAGGATCAAGTTTGGTATGTATCTTTCCAGACCATTTTCTATGAATGTATATGTCATGTAGGAAAAACTATTTGTTTTAACATAATTGTATCATTCTGTATCTGTCATTTTGAAATTTGCCTTTTTTACTCAATATGCCTTAGTGGTTTTTCCATATTAATGCTACATATAGGTTGGTATTTTGACTGCTGGATAGTGTTACAGAGCATGGCTATGCATAGTAATTTTCACTATTCCTCTATTCATGGACATTTTGGTTGTGGCCATTTTTTCACTAATACAAATGATGCTACAATGTAAAATCCTTAATACACATATACAGGTGTTTCTACATTAAGCACCAAAAAGTGGAATTGCTGGTTAAGAGGGTATGACCTTTTTTAGTATTTTAATAGTATTTAGTAGTGCCAAATTACCCTCCAAATTAGCTATCCCAATTTGCACTCTAACTGGTAGCACATAAGAGTATTTGTTTCCTTACAAATTCCCAACACATGAGAATACTAAACTTTCATATTTTTGCTGAGTAGCAGTGTAAGTGTGGGGAAAGAGAATTATAGTTTACTCATTACCCTGTCTCCTCTTCCTCTGATTCTGCCCCAGTGGCTTTCTACACTAGGTAGGGGTAAATTTTAATAGTGATATTAAGTATATTATATAATATATATTAAGGAGAGGGGAAATGAGTGATCTAAGGTTTATACTTTTATAAGTGTCATCAGTTTTATTAATAGAGTTTTTAATGTTTTAATCAATACAATCATTTGGACTAAACTTCCAATTTTAGGATCTCCTCCTGTTCCTGATAATGACATTGGAAAGCTTCATGCCCGTTCACCAATGGAGTTGTGGAAAAAAGTATATGAAAGGCTCTTTCCACCAAAGGTATATATTTCTAATTCTTTTAAAGAAAGAATTTTCAGCACTGTTATTCAACAGTTATTGGGAAATGTCCCCATGGGCCTATCATCATAACTTGGTTTTCATCTCTCATGCTCGAAAATCAATTAAATATTCACTAAAAGTCTATTGTAGATGAGGCACTGTGGGGGTTAAAAGACGTGTAAGACACAGTTCTTGTTGCACTTTCAAACAGAGCTCTCCGGGATTAGAGAAGGAGAGACAACGTCTGAAAGGAGAGGAGGGAAGAGGACCTGGTGGAATTTGAAATGGCCCTCAACGGTGATGATAAAAGCTCAGAAGATTGTAGAGAGCCTTCAGCGGGTGACTGAGGAAAGGGAACTTGGTTTGTGAGGCAGATAGATGATAGTCTTTGAAGGTTCTGGGTTATGGGCATGAAATGATTTGAAGAATTGTAATTTCAGAATACCAACACACTGAAAGACATCAAGGACCCTGCAAGAGACCCTCAGTATGCTGAAAGTGAAGTTGATGAAATGAGAATTCAGAAGGATCAGGTATTATCCTAAACATTTATTTTATTTCATCTTGAATTTTATCACAAAAATACTTCTAGAATTCCATAGATTTTCCCAATTTATTTACTTGATTTTTTTTTCTAAAGATTGGCACCTGAGCTAACATCTGTTGCCATCTTCTTTTTTTTCTTTCTTCTCCCCAGATCCCCCCAGTACATAGTTGTATATTCTAGTTGTGAGCGCCTCTAGTTGTGTTGTGTGGGACACCACCTCAGCATGGCCTGATGAGCAGTGCCATGTCCGCGTCCAGGATCCCAACCAGAGAAACCCTGGGCTGCTGAAGCGGAACGAGTGAACTTAACCACTCAGCAACGGGGCCAGCCCCCATACTTGATTTTTTTTTTTTTACTTTTAAAATTATTTAAATAATATGTCTTTACTATATAAAAAGTAAAATTCTGATATGCATAAAGAAGGAATTAAAAATTACCTATCATTCTACCACCCAGAGATGACCTAATGTTCACATATCCTTTTTGAATTTTCCAGTTTGTGTTAAAAGATTCGCAGTGATTCTTAACTTGCTGCTGGGGAGACACTTTCATAATAGTCTTTTGTTTGTGGGTTTATTTAAAAGGTTTTGGGTTTTATTAGGACATTCAAATGTACCTATACTTTTCTTGTACTAGAAAAACTAAGGACCACCCAGCCTGAAAGCACACAAACACAGCTGACAAAACCCAGATCTCTGAGGAAAGTGGTTAAAAGTGGAGACTGCATTCCTTATGTGCCCAGTAGCACTGTTTGTGATACACAAGTCTGATATAAGAATACAAAAGTTGATAAATTCATCATGACCCAATACCTAGATTTTCTCAGATCTCCTTTTAGTTTGATAAAACGGGACATTGTGACCTTATAAATTGAATGTCCTGACAGCCTTTCAGGTGGAATTTGTAGAGCTGTGTAACTTGGGCGGTCACACTGGGGCAAGCATGACCTGAACACAGCCATTTACTGGGAGCGGTGAGCAGGGTCTTTTTCTAGGCACCAGCCTTTTGCCTTTGTGGGCACTAGAATAAGTAGGCAAAATATTTTATTTAAATGTAGTCCAGAAGACTTTTGAAAAATATGTCATGAATATTTGGAGGGTTTTGTAGCTGTAGCAAAGTGAGAAGCATGTTGTAGGAACAGTAAAATGACCTCATGTAACCCTTATTATGTATGCAGCTTGTCTATAGAGATTAGTTGGAAGTCATCTTTGAATTAATATTTATCTAGGAGTCAATGACTAACTTCTATTTTTAGTAAGAGTATCTGTTTATATTGTATGGTGATCCCATTTATTACATTTATATACACAGATATTTTTGAAGGGTTAGGGTATTTCTGAGCATCATGAGTTTTCACATTCAAACCCATCTTCCCTAACTGACCTAAAAGCATAGGAATTTCGAGTGGAACTGGAAAGCAACCCCACAATACCTATATCAATCTACGCTCAACTCTTGTGCCACCCTGCTACCTCAGTAATTGCTATATTCTCCTGCCTGAGAGAGTTTTTTAACCCACCTGAAAAGTTATGATATCTTAATTTTGCCTCTAAAACAGTTTCATTTGTGATGTTTTAGTAAATGAATTGCATTGATTTCAGTTTGCCCATGTCATACCTTAACACAATTTTCTGCTTTTGCTTTAAAGTTACCTAATGATTACCAGTTGATGCTCAATTATTTAATTGATATCCACATCCAAATTTTGACATTCTAATATGCAAAATTTTAAATATGTCTATTATTTCATGCTCTCCCAAAGTAATTTCAGAGCCTTACATTGTTTCCAGTTGTGTGCTGATATACACAAAAGCTGACTTAGGTATGAGAAAATTCTCTATAGATTAATTTTGAAAGATTCCTATTAATTTCCCTCTAAACATTTAAAATTACATTTTCACTTTTTATATGGGCATGACAGTCAATGCCAGTTCTATTAACACAGTCTATTAAAAAATTCATCTGCATTAGGTGGAAATCTAGCCAGTTGTTTATAGCTCTTTCTTCACATTGTCTATCTTTTTGATCTTTTAATATTATTGCCATGTAACATTTTTCAGTGAAAATAGCATTATAATCTTTAGATTTGATTTGATTTGCCATGTGGAACAATAGTAGTATTCATTTAAAAGAAATGTCTCACTCAGGGTTTTCCATAATTACGCAAAAGTCTGTCCTTCCTTAAAAGCAACCTGTAAATGCTTAAAGAAATCTATACTGTGAGCTATATGTCTGCATGCCTTTAACCCAGATAGGTACTTCCGATCCTCATACTTCTGGGAGGAAAGATGGCATCGTGTTTCATTAAAATATAATACAGTTGCATATGAGTGAAGGGCTGGCCCTGAGCCTGTCTGAGACCAGATGTCGTCCTCCTCTTGACTCCCTCCTCATCTCCAAGCCCCATTATCAGTGGCTTAGATGGTCATTAGGAATAAAACAAAAAATAAAGTTAGAGGCCTTTAAGCTTTGGCAGTGAAATTAAAGCATGCCACTTTTAATATGGAGAGGCTATTCATGAGTTCCATTCAGTTCCTCCAACACTTAGGTCTTCAAAAAAGGCCCAAGTCATATACCGTCGTGCTCTGCATAACAAAGTTTCAGTCAACAACGGACTGCTTATATGACAGTGGTCCCATAAGATTAGGACATACAGCCTAGGTGTGTAGTAGGCTATACCATCTAGGTTTGTGTAAGTACAGTCTGTGATGTTCGCACAATGACCAAATCACCTGACAATGCATCTCTCAGAACATATCTCTGTCATTAAGCAAAGCATTACTGTAGAATCATTAAGCAAGAAACAGGTGTCTGTCCCTCTGTCCTAGAAGAACTGCATTTAAGCCACACTTCTAATAATAATCCTGCTGGAGTCGGGGAGGCACCAAGCCACAGTATTTCATAATACCTTATTGTGAGTCCTTGGTGGTAAAACATGTCCTTTGTGATACTTGTCCAGAATCCTCTTGCTCCCAGTCCCCCCAGATGCATGGAGAGCCTCACAGGGGACTGAAATCGGTCCTCACAGGTTTGACCATCAGCCTTAAGACCATTTCACCTTTCCTGCAGACTGTCTTTCCTAATTAGCTCTCTTTCCTCTAATTACTCTAAGTTTTCTCTTTTGCCTAGTCAGATGGGCACCAGAAAATACTTCCTCAGTATTTACTATTTTTTAAAACCATCTAGTTTTAAAGAGAATGTGAGTATAGAAAGACTTGTTGAACCCTTCTACGTCTTTTCTATATTTTTGTTGTCAAAGAAAGCAAAGAAAAAGGAAAAAGTTTGGGTAAACAATTATTTTAAGATCTTCTTGGCCAAACACACTAACTATTTTGAATGTCTGTTTTCAAAAATCAACTTGTTTATAATCCCTAGGCCTATAATTTAAACACATGCCCACTGATTTACATGTTCAGGGGGAAATCCTCTTACTGTCCTTTATTGAAGATGCTGGTTTAAGCATTGTAAGACTGTGGTCCGTTTATATTTAAGAACTTCAGAGGTTTCTGAGAGGCAGGGTGGAAACCTTTCTTGGTTTTGCTTTCAGTTTTACAATGGCTCTTTAAAGCAGCCATGAAGAATTGCAGTGTAAGGAAAACCCTCTTACTTGCTTTTCCTTTAGAGTGTCATCATTGTATTTTGCATTTACATGATAGCAGTGTTCAGGATCTAGTGGACATGGTGAGTTCTGTATCGCACCAGTTATTCTTATGCCCCCTCTGGCATGGCCAGTGACCAGCCTCATTCTTCTCTCAGTTTGCCATCTGCAGAAGGGAGATGCTACTAGCAAAGAATCTCGAAGCAATGTCCTTAACTTTATTGTTGGTAAAAATAATTCAACACTTCTAATTAAAGACAAAGTTTGTGATCACTGATTACTGTTTATTCTTTATGAGTTAATCTTTTAAACCATAAGTGGTAGATAACTGGTGAGCCGAATTAACTTCATTAGAAAAAATAAACCAAGCTGTAAAGACTACATTGGAATTAATACTATAAAAATTCTTCCAAAGTCTTTATACAGTTCTGAAATTTTAACATTTAACTTTTAATAACTTAGAGTATGAAAGAAACAATCTGTCACTTTTCTGAAAATGAGAAAGGAATTTTCTTTTCATAGCAACTATGAACTTCAATTATGTTAGCCAAAGGGCAGTGATTGCCTTATCTTGCAAAATAACCACTTTTTGCTTATCTGAAATAGTAATATACTTTGTGCAGCTATTTAGACATTGAAAAATATGCAAGGGGCCAGGAGGCAATCCCCTTAGATGACGCCCTTTTTTTTTCCTGAGGAAGATTCACCCTGAGCTAACGTCTGTGCCAGTCTTCCTCGATGTGTGTTGATGCCACGGCATGGCCACTGAAGAGTGGTGTAGGTCCACGCCCGGGAATCAAACCTGGGCCACCGAAGCGGAGCACACTAAACCACTAGGTCACGGGGCCAGCCCCTTAGATGATCCCTTTTGCAATGCAGTCGTCTTATGCAAATTTCCACCCTACTAAAATTTATCTTTATTTTATGAATTGTAAAAGTAACACATACTCATTGTGGAAAAAACTCAAAAGGTATAGAAGTGTAGAAAATAGAAAATGGAAGTGTCCTGCTCTCTCTCCACCTGTTTGCTTTTTTCATGTGGCACGTATGACCACTGTTGTTTTTTCTGGCTGCCTATGAAGCCCAGTGTGAATGAGCACTGATGAATTTATCTGTTCTTACCAGCAGATATCTAAGTTGTTTCCGATTGTGTGCCAATATACACAGTGCAATGCATATCCTTCTACTTATATCCTTGTTCTCTTCTCCATTATTCTATAGAGTAAAGTTCTAAAGGTACAATCACTGGGTCAAAGGATATATACATTTTAAATATCAATACTTGGCTAAGTTCAGCAGGTTTTGACAAGAGTTGAACAGCAAACAACTAAAAATGAGATCACTTTTAAATACTTAAAGTATAGCAAATGCTTTATTAGTTGAAAGACAATTCATATATACTATATAGTAAATAACTTTGTCTGAAACTTTAATAAATTCATCTCTAAGTGCCCCTTAGGCTACACAAAAACCCTGAAGACTCTGCATTTCTAGCAAATAAATCCTAAGTATAATCATGTACAAAATAATTGTCAAGAAATTTTGAGAATGATAATGCTATAAAGGATACAGTGTTAGACCTAAAAAATGCTAAGGCAGTTTTAAGGTGCTTAGTTTAATTTTTAAAGTTTTTTAAAAAAAAAATACATATTTTTGTTCTAGGAACTGGAACAGTACAAAAGAAGTTCTTCAAAGTCTTGGAAACAAATTGAGCTTGATTCTTGAACCTAATTCAACTATAGTGTATTCATTTCTTCTTTCTCAAATACAAGTAAGATTATTTTATTAATTAGCTCTTATGGTAATAAGTGAAGAAAGTTAACATATGTAATTTGTTAAAGGAAAAGTGGAATTTCTTAGTGCAACTCCCTGAATACTTTGTCTTTTAAAAGAGAAAAAAGTGTAATTACATGTAATTTTTTTTTAAATAAAAAGAATCTTCTACTACTGTTGTCTGACACGTTTAAGTAGTGTATACTCAGTTCAGCATTTATAAGTTTCTGCTTATATGTTTTCAGGAACATGAAAACAAGAGCATTTAGTAACAGTTAGAAGGTTAAGTGCTCATATTAAACACATTCCTTCTCTAAGGACTTCTCAGCTGTGTCTGGTAGGAAACTGAATTGGGTTCGCTGACCCAGGTGTCATCATTTTACTCTAACAGAGAGGCACAAGAAGCACCTGAAATAGTTATTTAAAGTGCACATTCCTGGGGCCGGCCCAGTGGCGCAGCGGTTAAGTTCGCACGTTCCGCTTCTTGGCGGTCCGGGTTTGCCGGTTCGGATCCCGGTGCAGCCATGGCTCTACTTGGCACGCCATGCTTTGGTAGGTGTCCCACATAGAAAGTAGAGGAAGATGGGCATGGATGTTAGCTCAGGGCCTGTCTTCCTCAGCAAAAAGAAGAGGATTAGCAGTAGTTAGCTCAGGGCTAATCTTCCTCAAAAAATAAAATAAAATGCACATTCTTCAGTCCCCACGCCCAGAGATCCTGAATCAGTGGGTCTGGGATGAGACTCAGTAATCTGTATTTTTAATCAGCATTCTGGTAATTCTGACATACTTATTTTGAGTATAACTTTTTGAAGAACAGGCAAATTTAAGGAGATATTCTATCAATAAGCAGGCCAAAACTTCATGAACTGGTAATAACCAAGAACATTTCCAAGATGGAATAGCCTTTAAGAAGCCTCCTCAGTCCTGTAGATGTGTGTCTCTGCTAACCAAGTTCAATTTGGAGTAAGCATAATGGCTGTTGTTAACCAAGAAAGCCTCTTACTCTGTGTTTTTCCATTTCTACTATAAAATATGTTGACTCTAATATGCCATGCACCCAGCTTCAAATAAGCACCCTTACTAACCTCGAGAACACCAAGATCGATGCGTGGTGTCTGAGTAGATAGCAAACTACTTGATTATCGCAATGAAGGAAGACTTCCTAAACTAGTTGCAGCGCATGTGGTTCCAGCCCTCTTGACAAGAGAATTTTCAGCATGTTTCCAAGGAGCCTCAATCCTATGAGCAGCCAGGCTCCCTGCCTGAGTGGTGTGGAGAAGGAGCTCACTTTAAATTAATAGTGAACATTATGATCTCAGAAACATCACTGACTTGGTGGGAAGAAACAGCCTGTTCCACAATAGTCAGAGGAATTTTTATTATGTAATTTTATTTTCTTACACATCACTGTCCATTTTTGACTTGAGACACAAACTGTCACATGTACAAAGTCATTGTATTTTTCTAAGATGGTATCACTAACATTTAATAGCTTGAAGTCACGTGCTATGTCAATTTTCCAAATGTTTCTGAGCTAGAATGAAATTCATCTGCATATGAATAGTAGAAAATGTTTCCACTTACGTTGTACACCCATATCTTTAGTAAGTTGAAATCAGTGATTTCAAAAGAGGTTCCTGTGGGACTCTCTTTGAACTACTTTAATAGATTATCATCTCCAGAATTGTCTATAACTGATGTGACATATATAATCTGTAAGGCATTATGTAACTATTATACCATAATCATCAGTGTCAAAGACCTTTTATAAAAATTGACAATACTATTCTGGTAATTTACCAGTGTCTCCAGATTCTTAAATACTGTTCTAAGAAATAGAATTTTACTGTGGTTTCCTTAATGAAATGATCTTTCCTACCATAATGTGAGACATTTCAAATGCTATAATTTGTCATTCTTTACAAGTTAGGTCACAGTAACTGAAGAAGTTCATGTACTCTCTAAGATATTCTCAAAGTTACCATGGTAACAATGAGAGTTTCATTTCAGACTTATACATGAATTACCTGAAGACCAATCAGAAAGATAATCAGTCATTTAGTACAGAACTCATTTTTAATAATCTATATACCTCATTTTAAAGCTAAAAATATGTAATATATGTGTCTGTATTTGTATTTATCAGCATTCTTCCTCTTTACAATTAAAGAACATGAATTCCTACTATGTAACTGTGTTCTTCTTAATGTAAATGTTGTGTCAGTTGAGCATCTTTTCTATATGGACTTTAAACAGCTGCTCTCCAACCTTAAAGATGTCATTTCTCAGTACATAAACTTTAGTAACATTTAATATAATAAGTAAACTAAGTGGGAAGTTAAAAATAGCAAATTACTTTTAATACATTACCAGCGGTTTGTCTGGTGTGCTGTGTTCTGAGTTCAGCCCATTCCTGCAGTTTTTCATTTTAACCCTCAAATCATTGGGTGCTCTGTACCAGTGGTCTTCATCATCCGACACCTGTTCAGCATCTTCCCTATGTAATCAGGTAACTCAGACCCCTCATGTGGACACGTGCACATAAATTTGGGTTTTTAAATGATAATTAAAGCATTCTTACCCAATTCTTCATGAGGCTTTGCTTCAATCAAACCCACAGCTCTCTTGTCTGTTACTTACAGTGAGTAATCATTCAAATATTTTCTTTTTATCAAATTCTTTATCAAATGTAAGCATTTTTTTTTTTTTCTGAGGAAGATTCACCCTGAGCTAACATCTGTTGCCAATCTTCCTCTTTTGTTGTATGTGAGCCGCCACAACAGTGTGGCCACTGATAGACCAGTGGTGTAGGTCCACATCCAAGAACCAAATCTGGGCCGCTGAGTGGAGCACACCAAACTTAACCACTAGGCCGCTGGGGCTGGCCCTGTAAGCTTATTTTTTTAACTGACCTGTTTTTCTGTGTCTAGAACAAAGAAAACAAATAGCCGCAGTAGTCTCCCACAACTTTATGAATTATTATTATTTACATTTTTGTACCAGCTCAGCCACTGTTTCCAAATACCACGTGTTCCTGCAAGGTGGAATAGCATTCCAGTCCTACATGGATCAAGGGGCACAATGGAGTCTTAACAGTTAAAAAACTTAAGATATAAACTATCAAGAAACACGTGGCATTCTTATCTCAGACACTGAAAGCAGTCATGCACACCTAGGAGCTTTAAGTTCCATTTTTGGATGTATCCATTTTGGATGGCAGTGTTCTCTGCTATCTGCTAAAGAGATGATCCCTTATTTTAAAAACAACTATTCCCAGGATGACAAGAACTGGGATAAATGCATACAAAACCAGAAAGTTTGTTGTGAATCTGGATGTTGCACCTGGGCAGGTTCTCTCAATGAATTGAATTCCTTGACTGAGGGCACACATTGGATTAATATTCACAGAACCGTTTGAGCTGCCTGCCAGGGAAAAGATTGACAGTGTCAGATATGGTACTTCCCAGGTAATTTCATCAGCAAGTATTTACCAAAAGCCCACTACATTCTTAGCACCCTGCTAAGTACTCTTCTTCATGAAAGATATAATTTAGAGAGCCCAGAATTCATTATTAGATGAAGCAACAGTGAGTGTTCTGGGCCTTGGCTTCATTTGAAGATGGAAATGGGTGTGTTTCCATTTTAGGTTTATATTCATTATCATAGTACTGATAAAAATCTTGATCACTTATGATCATTTAGCACTGAATATCCTAGGGTTACTGACATTATCACCTAAAAATATTTTAAACAAGTACTCAATTCTACCCTGTTCTTTAGTCATCTTCACAGACTGGCTGAGATTTCCAGTGGCCAGGAGGACCTTCTTAGACTCCCACTGTCCTCTCATGGGATTGAGGAACAGACTTTTACCAAAAATGGCTTTCCTCAGCTGTATACTATGTATATTTGGTGGAACAAGAAGCCACTGCAGCCTGCTCAGCCTATTCTGTTCAGTAGGTATAGGAACTGATTCCATCCAGAATATACTAGAGTTTACCTTGGTGTACGTTAGGTCTATCATTTTCTGAAAACATCAGAGTGGCCTTAAGCAGTTGGCCTTTGACAGGTAACTAACTTGACCACTGCTTATTTTCTTTTATTTTAAAAATCAGAGAAAATGTTAGACTTTTATTTCAAAACAAGGTTTTAAATTTATTTATTATAAGATACAGCTTTTATTTAAAAAATACATTTCCCTCAGGGAACTGCTTCCTAAGAATAATATGTAAAAATAATATTCCAAAAACAGAATACTTACCACAAGTGAAATTCTGTCCATAGAACTCATTGACTACAAGAATCTCACAGCAATATTTTTGGAATGTAAAATAACTGAAGATTTTAAAAGGAATGGGCATTTCTTGTACGTTTCTTAAAAAGAAAAAAGAGAGGGAGAGATGAAATCCAATAGCATCTAGTAATAGTCCTACCGAATAAAAATAAAGGCAACCTTTATTTTATGTGTCTCAACATGAATATAGTTTTTCGTCTCTCATTATAAAAATTATGCTCACTATAAAAAACTTCAAACAATACTGAGAAGTATAAAGAACTACTACGGCCCAGAAATCACTATGGTTAACATTTTGGTAATACATGTAATTTGGTAATACATGTGTATGTGTTTATAAAATTTTACATAAATGGAATTAAACTCTTCATGCTCTTTCTTAACCTGCTTTTTTTCAGCCAAACATATGTCTCAGACATCCTTCCATGTCAGTAAGCATAGTACTTCGTCATTTTTAATTACAGCTCGGTGGTCCACTATAGTAGAAACCTTAATTTAACAATCCCCTGATGATGCTTGGTGTCTAATTTTTTTGATAAGCACCATTGATATAAATATAAAAGAAAATATACACCTAGCCCACATTAGAGGAGGAGATTTGTGATTAAACAGAGATTTGAAGGTGCTAGCGTATGAAGTGAGAACTAAACTGTAATAGAAGGGGAAAAGGGTTGAGAGAGCAAGCAGACATTCATTGTGAACATGAATGTCTCCTCTTCAGTCTGTTTCAGGAGAAACTTCATGCTGACCTTATGGCCTTCTTGGTCCACTATATAGCATGCATCAATCAACAAATATATATTAAATTCTTTCTGTTTGCAAGGCACAAGTTCCAGGTACTTGAGGAATTCAAGAGAAGTATCCTACCTCTAAAGAATTCACGGTGTAGTTGGGGACATGGAAAACATGTCCTTAAGGCTATAAAAATACACAGTAGTGAACGATTCGTGCCAAGAAAGTATAAAAAGCCAGTACCATAGCTCCATGGTATTTAGTATTTGTGGTTTCACCTATTCCCAAGTGACCCCCCAAACTCCATGGCTTTCAATTATTGGCAGTTTTCTAAGGCATCAAGTTGAATTAGCCACATGGTGAGGCTGCTAATTGGAAAGAATAGGTAGGCATCTGGGGGGGAACTAGGGGAAGAAAAAAGACACTCTAGGAAGGCAGAATGGTCTGAGTACAGGCATGTCCAGGGCTTCATATGGGACTGAATGGACCAGAAAGGCTGGAGCAGGGGCCGGCCTGGTGGCGCAGCTGTTAAGTTCGCACGTTCTGCTTCTTGGTGGCCTGGGGTTCTCCGGTTCAGATCCCGGGTGCAGACATGGCACTGCATGGCACGCCATGCTGTGGTAGGCGTCCCACGTATAAAAGAGAGGAAGATGGGGACGGATGTTAGGTCAGGGCCAGCCTTCCTCAGCAAAAAGAGGAGGATTGGCAGTTGTTAGCTCAGGGCTAATCTTCCTCAAAAAAAAAAAAAAAAAAAAAAAGGCTGGAGCAGAGAATTGGAAATAGGAGCAGTGGGAGGTGAGTTTGGAATGATAGCCAAGAACCAGCTGTTTCAGGGCCTTGAAGTGGGTTGACATTGAAGGACAGTGAGAAAAGTCATGTTGTTTTAAGAAAATTAATGTGGCACCAGCAAGAAGGATAGACCAGAATAAGGGCAGATTAGGAAAAACAAAAAAGGGAGCAGGCTGCAGCAGTAGCTCGTGTGAGATGACAAAGGCCTGGAATAGGATGCTGGCCACGTGAAATCAGTGCCCAGCCAGCTAGAGTGTTACCTCCTTGAGGTAGGAACCGTGTGCCTTCATCTTGCAGGGCACCACACAGCACAAAACACAAAGTAAAATCTCCACATGGACTTGTGGTTTGACATCAGAGAAGAAAACCACCATGATCTGGTGACAGATCCAGCGTGTAGGCAGACCACAGAGAGAGAGTAGTCATTCATTTATTCACTCAATTCAGCAAGTATTTTTTGCAAACCTAATGGGTTCAAGGCCTTGGGCTGGCCACCGAAAAGAATCATGATGATGAATGAGACACAGCTGCTGCCCTCTGTAGGTTGACAGTCTATTAAAGGAAGACTGTGGCAGGAACGGCACATGATGGGCTGTGAGAGAAAACAGAGAGCTCATGTAGCCAAGGAAGGACAAGCAGGCCTCGTGCAGGTGGCAGAGGGAGACAAACGGATCAGTGAAAGACCTAGGAGCAGAACCCGGCTATGCCACACAAATCCTTGGAGTACATCCGAGAGGGAGGAGCCACAGATCTCAGTGTATTGGCATGGGACTGTCCACATCATATTGTTAAATGGGAAGAAAAGCATGCATACTTTACTCCTTCACAATAATATAATCTCATTTTTACTAAAGATTATATAAAAGTTTAGCAAGCTACACAACAAAATTTAACTCTGGGTTGTGATACTTCAGATAATTTTTATTTCCTTCCTTATACATTTCTGTCTTCTGTGCAGTTTTTCCCCCCAAAGAACATGTAAGCAGAAAGAACAACAAAGCTATTTCTATTTGTGCTTAAAGGAGGAGGCAGCCAAAAACACAAATGTTGCAGAGAGTCAGTCAGGAAAAGTGATGAAGGAAAGAAACTTAATGACTGGGAGGTTGATGTGGCCTTCAAGGGCAGAGTTTCAGTTCAGTGGTGGGAGTGGAACCCAGGTGAAGCCTTGGGGTGTTGAGATTTTGCAAAGAACCCAAGAGCATTTGGTAATGTTGGCTGTTGCCTCTTTTTTCAAAAAATGAATGAATCCCCTTTTCCTACAGACCAAATACATGATGTGGTGCCAGATTGACTGGAACATGAAATGATTCAAATATGAAGGAGGAGATGCTGCCCAAGGTTGGGTCTGTACCTTGCTGGCTTGATTCTGTACCCTTGGAATGATTTGATTTGTGCATTTTTCACAGATGCAAACAATCCACTTAAGCAACATAGACAAATATAATGTAATGGTGTCATTGTAAAAAAATCTGCCTTGACTGATCAAAACCTAGTTCATTTCACTTTATAAGACCTCACCTTTATATAACACTACAGTTTATGAAGTGTTTTCACATTGATCTCATTCGCTCCTCATGATTTCTTGAAGCAGGTGGGGCCAAGATCATTCTCTCCATTTTATAAATGAAGAAAACAATTTAGAGAGAAAAATGACTTGCCCATGGGCACATGGCAGCTAAGTGGTAGAGGAAGTCTCTGACTCCAGGGTCAGTCCTCTCTAGAGGGAGCCACATGCATCCTGGGCGAGTCTTCACAGTGGTGTGACTGGAGCAAAGTCAAGTTTGAGCTTAGTTTTCTTACCTGAACGTGGATTGCTCTTGAGAGTTAAATAATTAAACATATAAATATAATTACATATAGTAGATGCTCAGTAGCTTTTTGTTTGTTTGATTTTTTTTTTTTTTTTTGGAGGAAGATCAGCCCTGAGCTAACATCTGCCAATCCTCCTCTTTTTGCTGAGGAGGACTGGCCCTGGGCTAACATCCATGCCCATCTTCCTCTACTTTCTATGTGGGACACCTACCACAGCATGGCTTGATGAGCAGTGCCATGTCCACACCCAGCATCCGAACCGGCGGACCCCAGGCTGCCAAAGCGGAACGTGCACACTTCACTGCTGCGCCGCTGGGCCAGCCCCAGTTCATTTGATTTTTAAGTCAAAGAAACAGAGCCTTCTTCACTTTTCCTCAGAGACCAATAGTTTACTTACCAGATGCCACTCACATCACCTGCCTGGGACCCCTTGCACCCTTCTAAAATTTTCCACCCTTCCCACTACTACTTTTTTTAAATGTATATATGTATATGTGTATATTTTTTCTTGGTTATAAAATAATGCTTGTCCATTCAGAAAATTCACAATATATAGGAAAATATGAAGAAAAAATTAAAATAAACGTCACTCAAAGATAATTACTGTTAACATTTGGTGCATGTCCTTCTAGTCCTGATATTTTCTTGAGCAGTCTTTTATCCTGCAGACTCTTTTCTTATCTCAGCGTTCTTACTTCCTAAAAGTAACTGGGAATTGAGAACTGGAATAGAGACTCAACAGAGCCAGAGCAGAAATGAACTAAATGCGTGCTATTTAGCTTGTAATATAGGCTGTGAGTTTTTCTGGAGGATGGATTGTGCTTCCTCCTTTTGTGATGATCCCTCATTACATGTGAGTCATATTGATAACATGCCTAAATTGTGATTTCCTGATTCTCAGTGTAGAGACTTTTATTGAACAAATGGTGACCAGTTCAAAGTCTGAGCAATAATGATTAGTAAGAACTGTGAATATTCCAGACTATAGGGCGATACCTTTAATCCATATCACATAGCTCTCCTCTGGAATTCCTTATAACAGTCATTATTAGGTGATCACTAACAACAAATTATACCAATCTAAGCCCTTTGAATCGTCATATCTTACCTTAGGAATCCAGATCCCACAAGCACCCCAGCAATGCTGAGCAGAGCCGCTATGCTGTTGACCACATTTGGATTTTGGACCATACCAAGTAGCACAAGGGTTAGAAATTCACCAATTAAGTGGGGGGCCAAGAGAGCAGCAGAAAAATATCCAAATCTGGCAGCCTCAGGGTATAAGCCCAGAGTCCTAGAAAAAGATAAGGTCTTTAGTTTCCTCTCCAAGGTAACGTTATCATTTAAGAAAAATACCACACTTGCCTTCTGTGACTAGGTCCATGGTGGCTAGTGGGTGGGAAGAGTTTGCAGGGCAAGCCAAACTCCCTTTGAAAGACCTTTTCGGAACAGAGCCAACATTTGAGACCATTTATTACCAAATTATTTCTGTTGGCCCGAACTCAGTGTGAGCCACCTTTTCCCTTTTACAGCTCCTTAGCTCTAACAGGAAAATATTAGCACTTAGACAACAGTCACAACCAACTGCAATAAGCAGGGTTGTTGAACTCTCCTTCTCCGTGAATATCCATGTTCTGCTTAGCTCGTGCTGCTCCTCCCTTGGTTAGCCTGCTACCCTAATGCTAAGGGCTCACCCAACCTGCTTCTCAGCCCTTCCTTCCATGAACCTCATCCCTGTTATGTGGCCTTAACTGCCAGCCAGAAAACCCTTCACCGCTTTCATCCTCATCAGATTAGCCCTCACAGGCCTGATTCTTTTCTTGTCTTTTATTCTACCAACCCCTTCCATTGATCTGATCTTCATTTTCTTGTGAACAGACTACTCTATATCCATGCCCCTTTCCTCTTATATTCCTTTCATCAAATAACATTTCCCTGGTGATAGCATGTCCTCAGCAACCGTTAGACATAGCTGCTCTTTCTTCCATTTGTAGAGTAAGGAAAAGGAGTTGGCATATCTTAAATCCTCTCCTCCCTACCACTCTTCAAAGCCATCTGTCTTTCTTCTTAAACAAATAATGAAGTTTGCTTATACTATGAATTCCCTTCCCCAATGCAATCCTCTGTGACTTTTAAGACATTCTCTCACCTTTGGTGATTTTGTAGCATCTGGACCAGGGTCATTCTTTGCATTCCTCTCCACTATCATTGTCCTCAAGGTCTTTAACCTTCTTGATGAACCGTGAACATCAGTGCCTCCTAATTAGGTAACCTCATCAATTCCAGTGGCTCCATCCATCTAATCTTGATCACTCACCATGTCTTGGACTTAAATATTACTCAAAACTGTTCTACTTCCAAGATTTCACATTCTGAAAATGCCCTCTCTGATCGTGGCCTCCCTCCTGTCTCCCATTTCCCCAATAAACACCCTCACTGCCTCAGATCCCTGCTCCTTTCTGCTATTCTTTGCCTTACTAATCCACGTACCTGGGGACCCCTGCTCTCTCACTTAAGCAACTGAAGGTGTGTTGAACAAGGCATACTGCTGTACTAATTGGGTCCACTCTGCCACTTTACCTCAGCTGACTCCTTGACCTCTCACTTTTCCTCATTGCTTACTGGGTTCCAATGACGTGTCCCATCATAGCTGATATGAACTGCTACTTTAACTTACCCCCCTCCCCAATTTCAAACTCTCTCCCTAGTGCTCCCCAGATAAATTCACCTCCATTTTATGAATTTCTCGCTATCTTTATCTTCCCTATTTTTCATCCTCCACGTCTTGTGCTCACACACTCTCTCTCTTTCCCCTGTCTTTGCCAAGCTTGATCCTATCTACTTGCATCCTTGATCCCATGTTATCCTGATTCCCCTTCCCTACTTTGGTCTCTTCTGGAAACTTGATCTATGAATTATCCAATTTTGGCTATAGTTTCATCTACTCTTAATCTAATGATTTTTTCCTGATGGTCTTATTTACCATATCCTAAACAACCATTTCTTGAGCCTGATAACTCTTTAAGCCAACTGCCTCCTCTTCATCTTACCCTATGCTGCCAAGCTTCTCAGACAGCATCTACTTCTTCCATCTCACTCCTTATTCTCTTGTAAACCCCACTTGCACCCTCACCACTCTACTGAAGCTCTGTTATGGAAAATCACCAATGGTGATAAAATGATGCCTCACCTCCTTGAACCTCTGCATTATTGAATGGGTTTACTACACCTCCTTGAAACTCTTCTCCCTCGGCTTCTCTGATGTTGCCCAATCCTGCTTCTCTTTCTACCTTTCCAACCTGTCATTGGCTCGCTTTCCTCGTCCCCACTTTGAATATGCCTATCTTAAGGTTTTACACTCAGACTGCTTCCTCCTCTTCCAGTACTCTCTCCTATAGAATCTATTCCCAGGTCTTTATCTTACTCATTTTTTTCTTTCTACCCAAACCTTAGATTGACACCTCCACTTGGGTGTCCTCTAGCATCCCAGATGTAATGTGTTCAAAACCAAACACATTCTCTTTCCTGGAAAACTTGATAAGGATGCTGTTACCCTCCCATTCCCTCAGGCATCATCCATGACTTTCTTTATCCCCAGTAAATCCATTCAGTCTCTTAGTCCATTCAGTTTTACTATCCCAGCATCTCAAAGTCATCCTCCCTTTCTGTTGCCACTGCTCCTCTCTTCATTAGGGCCTCTGCCTTTCCCACAGACTGTTGCCACGGCTCCTCACTGGGCTGTCCAGCATCTCCACCCGAACTCCAGGCTGCTGCCAAAAGGATGCCAGCCTCCCTCTCTAGAGTCTAACACAGATGGGTCGCTCCCTGGTTCAAAATCCTCTCCTATGTCCCACTACCAAATCCACTTCAGCCCCTTAGCCTGGCATTCAGCACCTCCCCTCCTAGACTCCAAGGTTGTCCACCTTATTTTCCACTACTCCTTCCAGTCCTTCATTCCCCACAGTGCAACTGAACCTTTTCTCTGGAAAAGTCTTACGTGTTTTTGCTTCTGAATCCATGCCCCTGCTCTTTCTTGCTCTGGAATGCCCTTGCTCCCTTTTCTAGCCATTGAAATGGTGCTGTCTTTCACATTCTCCTCCATAAAGCCTCCAAGAGTCCCTCCCGCCCAACCAAATGGACTCTTGTCCTCCTTTGTAATTAACTAGGATAATGGATGTGAGATGGGGAAGATATTACCCCATCTGTGCCTCAGTTTCCTCATCTACAAACAAGGATAATTATAGTACCTATAGAATGGCTGCAAGGATTACATGAATTGATATGTTTAAAGCTCTTTGTGCCTGACATAAAGCAAGTGCTAAACATGTGTTAGCTATTATTATTATTATTATTATTATATTCCTCAACATAGTGTTTGTGCTTCTTTATAATACTAATCTTACACTTTCTTGGATTAAAGTCATCTGGAGATTTATGTCCACAATCCATTATCTGAAACACTTTAGGGCTAGATATGTTTTGGAATGTGACAATTTACAGATTTTGGAAAGGATTTACACTGCATAGACCATACTTGCCTCAGTGGGATCCATGACTCCACCTATAATCAAGCACATTAATATTTTTGCTAAACAGGAGCGTTCATGTGGGAAAAGTACAAAGAACCTCATGTTGGTTTAGGTCAGATTTTCCCACTGAGTTCAGCTCAGATCGTGCTGCTGAAAGAGTTGCAAACACACTTTTGACTTTCAGGGATGTTCAGATTGTATAGTTGCAGCTTGTGGGCAGCACCTTCAGTTTATTCCTCTTTGATCCCCTGTTGCACCCAGCACTGTGCCTGGCATTTAGTAGGCGTTCAACAGATATTTCTGTAAATAAAGTATTTGCTACATGGCTAACAGCTGTGCTGCCACTGGAAATGATTCTGCATTTTTGTGTCTGACTTTTTATCAAAAATAGTCATGAACCTAGTTTAAAACTGCCCTGTTTTCTCAAATCTGGCAGCACTCTTTCTTTCTCGTGGGCAGTTTTCAAATACTATATGGTCTGCAGAATCAGTGCTTTGCAAATTTTAAAGTGCATATGAATCACCTGGGGTATCTTGTTAAACGCAGAGTCCAACTCAGTGGGGCTGGACCTGAGATTCTGCTCATTCAACAAGCCCCAAAGTCTCTCTGACACTGTGGGTGGGCCACATTGAGTAGCAAGACTCTAAATTAGCAAGGTCTTCAATTTTCAGCAAACCTTGCTTTACTCAAAATGGTCAGGTTTTTAAAATTTGTCCCTGGATCGTTTAGCCTGAACTAGACCGGCCTGTGGTTTACATCACAGATTGGAGATTCAGCACGTTCCTGAGTGTCAGAGAATAAGGAGGCTTCATCACTGTCGGCAAGGAGGGCCACATGGTCCCTACCATGGCCCTCGGTGGAGAGAGTGCACCCCCTTGCTAACTCGGGGGCTTTGCCCCGTCCCTCTCCAGAGCAATACCTACTTCCAACAGACCTTCCACTTCTTCGTCTTCAGCTCAAACTAAGCAGGCCCTTATTTACCTTTTTACTTATACATCACTTAATTCATAATAATTATTCATATCGCATATCATGGATCTTTCTACTGGCTATGATTAGAAACACCTGCACATGAAACCAGTGGCCTGAAGAAAGACAATGTCTGGAGAACTGCCTGAAGTTCTCTCTTGAGACAACAAGTTAGACACCTTTACTGGAGTCAGAGAATGCTGGGTAATTCCCCCCATCTTTTCTTAAGGGAAAGCCACAGGGATTAGGGAACATACATCTCCCCATGATAACAAATCATGCAAATAACTCTACACATTCTCAGATTTATATCTTTTAAATGGTCTAGGAAATAAAAAGAAGCATTGTCTACAAGCCATCAATCAAAATTCAACAGCATCAGGTAGGCTTCATGGTTCCCCAATGCCCTCTTCCCACAGTCACTCTTCGATTCCTCAAGCCCCCCTCACACCAGCCCAACTGTGATGTCCCAGGTCGTTGAGTGAAACCTCCGGCAGAGTTGCTGCTCCAGCTTACAGCAGCCTGGGAGCCATGCTTAGCTGCTGGTGTATGGTTGCTCGCTGCCTCTGCACCCGGCCCCCAGCTACTCCGGAGCCCCTTCTCTATCCAGGCCCTGCAGCGGATGTGGGACATGCTATTCCTTGGCACATGCAGTCCTGCTGGTGTGCTCTCAGGCCCCATGTTGCCCAGAGTTGAGTTATTGGTCATGAAGGACAGGACCTTGTACTTGACGTTGATGGGCAAAGACAGACCCTCCAGAGCAGAGAGCAGGGAGGTGTTCACCCTGGAGCTCTCCCTCCACAGGTCCCACTGGCCATCTGGGATTCCCCAGGAGACCTTGTCTGGGAGGACTGAAGACCTCTGAACACCCCCTTACCAGTAGCTCACACTGCTTAAAATCACGGTGGCGAGGATACTGAAGGGGAGGACGTGCAGCACATAGGCCAGCAGCATCTGCCACTTCTGATACAGGCCGTCCTGGCTCTCCTGGTCGCTGACAGCTCGCAGTACAGGAACTGGGCACAGAGGCAGGTTTCAGGATAGTCGGTCACCACACAGCTAAGGGAGGGAGGGGCTAGCCCAAGCTGAACTTGAGGTCAGGGCTGGATGATGAGGACCACCTGGGGCTCCCTAGTCACGGAAAGAAGAGACCTGACATCCACAGAGCTACCTCAGAAATCTACCTGGGTTACAATATGGTTGCAAAAGTTCTCATAATTTATTTCCTTTTCTCTAAAGTATGGGGGAAGAGTATCACCATTTGATCAACACACATACAAAACAGGCACAAATGAATGATGTGAGGGCCTTTGTCCTCTTTTTGTGTAGAGTCTTGGCACAGAACATCAGGCAAATAGGTATTGCTTCTGGATTCCCACCGAGTTTGAAAATTAGCTGCTGTGTTCCCTAAAATAGGCTCCAAAAACAACATTAACAGCGCAAAGTTGGCCAGGTATCCGGGCCCCCATGGACTGTGCATGCTAATGGCCAAGAAAGGATACCAGGGGTGATCTTTTGAAAAACGCTTCCCAAACTCTGCCCCATCAGCACCTCACAACTTCACGTTTCCCTTGATCCTTAGAGAGACACTCAGAGAGAGCCACCTGGAGAGCTAATTCATGCTAAGGTGTTGGTAACTCAAAAGTTACCTTTCCCTAGAGAGAGAATCTGGAGAGGGCCAGGCTGAGCTCAGAGAAATATCGTTATAATGGTGGAGTCTTGCAAGGTGCCAGTTGGAGAAGAGAAATATTCAGGGAGAGAGGAGGCCCCCTCCACCCCACCATCTGGGGTGCACCTCCTGGCATGGCACTTACACAGATTCACAGCATTGAGCATGCCTGTGTATGGCATGGCACCCACAAACTGGTACAGAAGACCCACGCGGTCCTGGACAGCACCCTTTAGCACATCATTCTGGACCCGTAGAAGGAAGAAAATGACGAACAAACCCATGATCAGATTCTGAACGAGACGCATGACCACTGCCAGCTTATTTCTCATCAAGTTTCTCGTCACTCTCCTGAAAGCCAAACAACCTTCTTTTAATTCCTCTTCTTTCATTAGTGGGTGTCTAACCACTCAAAATGGGCTGAAACTCTTACCTTAAGAGAACGCTCAGTTTAAAGAGAGCTCCAGGAGAATCTTTGGTTTTGAAAGGAATCATTGGTAATGTTTTCAGGTGCTTTGTTCTTTTAATATTCTCCAAGGTTTTGTGATAAATTGCTGATTTTTTGTAGGTAGATTCAATCATCTGGACTCTCTTGTAGGTTTCTATTTCCCGTTCTTTGCTTTGGGTATCCACTGATGTCAGGTCCACTAAAATTTTTTCCCAAGAGAAATGAACCATGTATTTTTAAATCTGTGTCTGTGTATATGTATATATATATATATATACACACACATATGCTAATAATACTTTTCATCATTGATTTAGGAGTCCTATCGATAATCCCCATCCTATTAGAATAATACCTGTTATTACTGCCCACTTACAAAATCAGAATATTTTAAAGCTACCAGCAAAGCCATGAGCATCCCACTGGGGCTGTCTCGGAGAATGCAGAAACTCAGCTAACTTATCTCTGACACAGTGGGAGTGCACCAATTTAAGAGAGATCCCCGACCTCATTCCGATAGGTCATCTATGGCAAGTTAATTGACCTGGCCAAATTAATTCCTTGAAGAGTGAAAACACCAAAACAAAAGCAAAAGTAAAACCCACTGGTGCTGGTGTCATCTAGGCAGAAATCTGAGATGATAAAGCTTAAAAAACATTCATGATGAGAAAGGTGAAAGAAAAACTTACTGTAAAAATCAAAAGGGTTTGAATGTTCAGGACAAGCGTAGCCACAGTCATTGAAGAAATCAAGCATTTCCACTGGGGTCCCACAGAAAACCAGCTCTCCACAGCTCAGAATGGCGATTTTGTCAAAGAGCTGATCAGACAACAGTCAGTGTTAGTGTGTCATCAGGTCACCACATCCTTATGGAAAATGAGTTTCTAAGCACTCAGTCCTTTGATTAGCTCAGCCACACCTCAGCAGTCTTACCGCATCCATTGGAGACACTCAAAATCCATCCCTATTCTTTTCATCCTGGGTTGCCCCTATGGATCCGGCTGCATCCCAGCCTGCACCCAGCATCACATCTGGTGTGGAGGAGAGTCACTGCTCCTGGTCAGTGGACCAGGGCTTGAGTCCCAGCTGTGCCACTGAGTGAGTGACCCTGGACAAAACTTTCTTTTTAAATCTCAGATCCTCATTATAAAAGGCAAATAATAGCTCCCTAAAAGGATCCTGGGAGGATAAAGTGAGATTTTTGGAAAGATATCCATATGACTTGGTGGAAAAACAATCTTTGAAGCAAACTGGACTATGAATGCCAATCCCAGCTTCTTACTACCCATGTGATATTGGCTCAATTTTGTGTCATTTCCAAGTCTCACTCTCCTCTGTAAAGTGAAAATGCTGATACCCACCTCATAGGATTGGTGTGCGGATTAAATGAGCTGGTGCGTAGAAGGGACTTGTTACATGGTGCGTGCTGAAAGGAGTGTTTCCATCCTTTGCCCTTCTCGTATCAGGAGCTATGGGCTCCAGTTGCTCTGGTTTGACGAGTACTAATCTCTACCCCATGACCCTCAGCTCAACACACACATATACTCACCCTTGATGAGTTGAGCAGGAACAAGAGAGGCCCCTCTCACCTGGAAGAGCTCAGAGCGGGGCTGGTGGATGGTGAGGATCACGATGCGGTCCCTTCGAGCCAGCTCTGCTAGGAGGACCACGATCTGATTCGCAGTCATACAGTCCAGGCCTGTGGTTGGCTCATCAAACAGCATGATCGCTGCAGGCAAAGAAGGGTCAGCCTTCTGAGTCCCTGCCAAGCCCAGGCTCTGTGCTCTAAACTCAGAATTTTGGACAGTTCCTTATGGAGCTGTCTTATCCCATCTGAACCGTACACGGTGAGAAGTACCTGCATGTAAACTGGCTTCAGTCCGAGTCCAGGAGAAAGAACCTGACCTAGGAGGACCCAACTCCCAGCTCTGGAGCACATTTCCACCTTAATCCTTGAGGGCACAGGGCAGCAACCAGATCAGTCCCCTCACATAGTACCGTGGACTGTTTGGGCTCCATCCCGGGACTCTGACAGGGAACAAGGGCTGGCAGCCTGGCACCAAGTTGTTTTTTAAAAAGCTGAGAAGAGGCTGGTTACAAAAGATATAACCCATTTCATGTCTAGCACTTTCCAACACTAAGAGGATCTTTGCACTGCAAAAACTTCTGACCCATGAAACAAGGTCTGAGGTGGGTAGTTGTTTGGCTTCTTCAGAGGATTTAACTGTAGCTTATTTCTACTCCAAAAGTGGCAAGAGCTCTTAAGAGCATCTCTCTTATTTGCCTTCTGGTGACCAAGCACCATCTGAAGAGCAGGCAGTCTTGGTCTACCCTGGTGTGAAGAAGGTATCCAGACACAATAGGTCCTCTTCCAGGTACGTATAAGGGTGAGGTTTCCCCAGGTGGTGGGGAGAATGACCAAACCATGGAGGGGTGGTAGGCGACAAGCTACCCATCTTGATAGTCCCTCCCTCTAATATATACAGTTTTGTGTTTATCACTCAAAGTTCTACTTTAATTCCTGCCATTTCATAAATGCCTCTAGTCATACAAAACTCATTGGCTTTCCATAGCAAACACAGTGGTACTGCTCTAATAAGAAGTGTGGATGGACAGGGCAGACCCCATATTCATGGAAGACCCTAACTGAACATTAAAACAAAAAGGCAGTGTTTCCAAGTCCAAGGGCTGTTTTGTACTTGGATGATGGAATGGCATCAGGAACTACATAGTATTTCCAAAGAAATTGGGTACCCAGTTTGAAAAACCTCAGTGACTTCAGTCCCTACAAACCCCTTTTCCAAATGGAGACTGTGAAGAAAGAGCCAAGCATGTGTACAGACACATGGAAGATGCGCAGGCAGCAGCTAGCAGCAGCTCTGGGTCCTACTTACTGGGATCCTGGAGGAGCTGGGCTGCGATGGAGACCCGGCGCCGCTCACCACTGGAAATTCCCCCAAAGTTGTAGTTGCCAATCAGTCGGTCCGCCACGTGGCTCAGACTCAGCTCTGCCATGACTGCCTCCACCTGTAGGAAACACAAAGTCCGCGAAGACCTGTCACTGCTGGGCAGCTGTTCCAATTCATGGGCTGAGGATGGCAGAGGAGAGGCAACACACTTTCCTGGGAGTGCTTGAGCCACTTTCACACCCACCACACCCTGGGGAAAGCAAGCCTTTTACAATAAAATTCAATTTGGTTTAAATCACAATATAATACATATGTCCAGTTAAAATTAATAAGAATTGTTTGAAAAAGTCCCTAAAGCAACAAAAATGGCTTACATTTGCTCCAGGGAAACTGACCAGGAAACAATGGAGACTTCATTGGACCCCCGACTCCAGATGCTGCAGTCAGTCCAGCCCAAACAGAAAAATCCCCCAAAGGCATAGTTACAATATAGATTTTTTTTAATGTTTGGTTTTCAAAACTTTATTATAATAAATGTTGTATATGTAAAAGAAAAACCCAGTTTGGTTTGACATAAACCTGGTTTCCCATAAGTAACCCAAATAAGTCTTGGAGTCCCATGTGGTCCAATCTCAGAGTGGTTTTGCAACAAAGAAATACAATCCAGTTATCAAAAGTAATTAAAAATAATGCCCCATCCCCGTCACTCACTGTCAGGGCCACTAACTCATGTGAACATGCCTGTGCCTCACTTCCATGGTGGGCTGAACTCTGATCTCTGTCTTCTCACACTAAAGTGGGGCTCAGGAGACCCCAGGGGCTCAGGGGGGCATGATGGAGCTCGAGGGCCTGGGTTCACATCCCAGCTCTGCCATTCCCAGACGTCTGATCTTAATCTCCTTGGGTGTCAGGAGATAATGCCTCCCTCATAGGGTTGATGCCAGAATGAAATGAGATACTGTGTGTGAACAAGGCCTGACTGATGCCAGCCAGATATGAGAGCCCAGAGTATAACCTGTTAGAATAGGAAGAACCTTGCAGTGCCTTCTGAGCAGTCTCAGGTAACCTCCAGGGAGGAAGCAGGGCTGGCCATCGCCCTATGAGGCCAATGGCCCTTCTTGAGGGCCGGGTCCCTTGCTAAGGCTCGTCAGAAGTCAAAACTATACTCCAGCATTATCTAGGACTCTCAAACAGAAGAATGCCCCTTGCTCACCCAGGAGTTACAACAAACAAGCCTGCTGGTACTCAGGACACAGCTCAGAGCTAGTTCCACTCTCCAAGTCCTGTGTGAAAATCCAGTGCCAGGGACAAGATGAGCAAATCCCTCGTGACAGGCTCGGCAGTGCCTAATAAAAATGGGATAACTTGCTGCATCCTCAGCCGAGCTGGAGGATTCCCTTGGAGCCTCACTAGCATTAAAGAAAGGCCAGCCTCGGAGTGTGAACTGAAGATATAATTTGTGTGCCCAAGAAGAACCTCGCTGAGGCCTCAGGGTGGTAAAGCCTGTGCTGGTCTCCTCTGGCGGGCCTGAGAGCCCATTTCCCAGGGAACCGTGTGTGTGTTCCCAGGGGCACATGTACCTGTCCTTGAATGCCTGTGTGTTCCCAGTCCAGACAGAGACGAGGCAATGTTTCCAGGTAAAGTCCCTGTGGGTTTACTTGCAGCTAATTCCAAACTGAGTACCTTTAAAGAAACAGACGGGACCCTAGAAAAAGTTGACAGTTCAAGAGTTCCCTTCTTTCATTAACTCAACCCTGGATGAGACACATTCAAGACGCCTCAAAGGAAGTCGAGAAAAAGCTCAACAGGGATGCAGGGCCAAGCACAGTGGGAAAATAACCCTATCTATTCAAACACAGAGCTCCTAGAACAGCGCCGTTCAAGAGAAATATAATGCAAGCCACATATAGAAGTTAAATATTTTAGCAGCCACATTTTAGAAAGTAAAAAGAAACAAGTGAAATTAACTTTAATAATACAACTTTTAAACCTGATGCAGCCAAAATATTATCATTTCAACCTATAATCAATATTTTAATAATTAGTAATGAGATATTTCACATTCTGTTTTCTCAGATTCCGTTTTTAAGTTTCTAAAATCCCGTGTGTGTTTTACACTCACAGCACATCTCAGTTAGCACTAGTCACCTTTCAAGAGCTCAAAGCCACAGTGGCTGCCATGTTGTACAGAGCAGGTCTGTACTTTAAAGGCGTGAAGAGTGAAGGGGAGGAATGGGCGAGTGGAGGGAAGAGGGGGAACGAGCCCAGCGCAGGGAGGACAGGTGATACCCACCTTCCTCCGGAAGAAGCCACGGGATCCACCTCGGATGGCCAGCAGCGCCGTGTAGCGCAGCGTCTCGCGTACCGTGAGGCTGCTCAGCAGAGTGTCGCTCTGCGGGAAAGGCAGGTGTCAGCGTCGCCCCGAGACCCGGGCCACCGCGGGCTGGGGCCGAGGATGCGCTCACCTGCAGGACGTAGGAGAAGCAGTCCTGGAACTGGTCCCTGCGCAGCGCGCGCCCGTTCACGCACACCTCCCCGAGGAAGGTCCCCTGGCGCCGCAGCCTCCCGGACATGGCATCCAGCAGCGTGGTTTTCCCTGAGCCTGGGGGCAAGAAGAGAAGGCCCTGGAGGAGTCCCTCCGTGAGGCACTGCAGGAACATCCGAGACCCTCGGTGGGCCTCGGTCCAGCCCTGACTTGTTCTCTCTGTAGCCTCATGGGTCAAACTCTCATGGCGCGGAGTCTTTCTAGCGTGTCCCCTTAGAGGGAGAGGGACAAGCCATTTCTCTCATCCCGGTCAGGACTGGAGGGGCTTTGTCTGCCTGTTTATTTGCTTTTAGAGCTGTTTGGGGTTGAAAAACAAAATATAGGATCATAATAAAAGGAAAACCAGGATTCTTGGAAACGTTTGGATCTAGGACATCTGAATTTCTTTTTTTTGGTCCCCTGGGATCGTGTGGTGGTTCCTGAAAGTAGGGGACACTGCCTGGAGCCTTGTTTCTCAGGGATGGTCTGAGGACCAGCAGCATCAGCATCACCTGAGCACTTGGTAGAAATGCAGACTCTCAGGCCCCGCCCACACCTGCTGGATCGGATTCTGCTTTTTTTTTTTTTTAAAGTTCATGTGCCTTTTTTTTTTTTTTTTTTAAAGATTTTATTTTTTCCTTTTTCTTCCCAAAGCCCCCAGGTACATAGTTGTATATTCTCCGCTGTGGGTCCTGCCAGTTGCGGCATGTGGGACGCCGCCTCAGCGTGGCTTGATGAGCAGTGTCATGTCCGCGCCCAGAATTCGAACCAACGAAACACTGGGCCGCCTGCAGCGGAGCGCGCGAACTTAACCGCTCGGCCACGGGGCCAGCCCCGGATTCTGCTTTTTAACAAGATCCCTGGGTAATTCCCGTGCATATTAGAGTATGAGAAGCGCTAGCTTAGCGAGTCCTTTGGTAAAATCAAGTTGGCCTCAGCCTGCACCGAGAGTCTTGGACATAACCCAGCTGCTCGTCCCTAGGAACTTTCCCACGGAGGAGTTGTGAGCTAACTGGTGCTGCTGTGACTGGAGGTTGATGTTTCCCTGGCTTGCTTTTTCTGGGGTTAGAGGTTAGGCGATGCCTTTAGGATAAGACACCAGCTGGCCCCTCCCGTCACATTGGACGCAAGCTCACATGGGCCCAGAGAGTTAATGGAGACAGGAACAGGCATTGCCAGGCTTTTCCTATCCACGGCTGCAAAGAAGTTAGAATTAATAGCAGAGGAAACAGGCAGGAGGTTCTGAACTGTCCAGAAAGATAGCAAAGCTGAGGATGTGATAACTTGTGCAAAAGAAGATCTTTTGTTCAAATATTTTAAAGAAACTCCTTGTTGCTATGAGAGGCACAAAGATGAGTACCTCCAGCTCCTGTAGCAGTTGTCTGCTGGTATAATCCATGACTGACAAAGCTCAGAATTAGCCCAGACGTGTTCAGGCAGAGGTCAGCGTGGGGAAGCGAGGAGAGTGAGTGTGAAGAAACGAAATGTGACTTCGCTGGGGTTGTCTTTCAAAATGTGCCCTGACATTTCCCAGTCACGATACCCAGCCTTGTATCTGGTTCTTCTAACTAGAACCCTCTCTGGCCTAACGTTTCTGGGATCCAGACTCAACTCTGACAGAACCTCCAAATAGCCTGAAGGCTGGATTCTAGTCCCATCACTACATCAAAGCTGGCCTCCTTAAGGTCATCAAGACTGCTTCCGTTTTGCCAAATCCTGCGGGCACCTGCCGGTTGTTGTTTGACCTCTCAGCAGCACGTGGTACTGTTGCTTGTCCTTCTCTGTGAATCTCTCTCTCTCTCCCTTGGCTTTGATGCCACTTCATCCTCTTGGCTTAATCCTGCCGGTCTGGCTGCTCGTTCTCAGCCTCCCGTGGGTGACCCTCAGGGTTCTCTCCTGGGCCTTCTGCTCTTCTCATATCACACATTCTCAACGGTGAGCACCAACTTGCCAGGCAGCATGTGAGGGAGCCATCTTGGAAGTAGGTTCTCCAAGCCCTGCTCAAGCCTTGGACTTGACTGCGATCACAGCTGACTTCCGGCTACAACCCATGAGAGAGCCCAAGCAGAACCGCCCAACCAAGTCACTGCCAAATTTCTGACTCCTAGAAACCCTAAGACGTAACAAATGATTCTTCTTGTTTTAAGCCACTTAGTTTTAGGATATTGTTTTACATAGAAATAGATAACTAACACAATCTTTTTTTGAACATGTGTTAAATATTTATTAACTCATTAACGAAGGAACCAGCAGGACGAGAAAACTCATTCAAGAAAAGGGTATGAGAAACTGAAATGCATAGTCAGTGGAGAATAGAAGGTTCGAATAAGTAGCAAAGTTAGACACAAAAATGGTTAATACCCTAGGGCATAACACCAAAGGTGCACGTAACAAAAGAAAAATAGACAAATTGGACTTCATAAAAACTATGTGTATCTAAAGACACTATCCTCAGAGTAAAAAGGCAACCCGCAGAATGACAGGAAATATTCATAAATCCATACCTGATAAAGGATTAATATCCAGAAAATTTAGAGAACTGCTAAAATTCAACAATGAAAAAACAAACAACATGATTCAAGATTGAGCAAAGGACTTGAATGGATATTTCTCCAAAGAAGATATATGAATGATCAATAAGCACATGAAGAGATGTTCAACATCACTAATCATTAGGGAAATGCAAATCAAAACTACAGTGGGATACCACCTCACACCCGTTAGGATGGCTACTATCAAAAAAAGCAAAACTAACAAGTGTTGGTGAGGATGTGGACAAATTGGAGCCCTGTGCACTGTCAGTGGGAATATAAAATGGTGCAGCCACTGTGGAAAACAGTATGGCGGTTCCTCAAAAAATTAAAAATAGAATTACCATATGATCCAGCAATTTCACTTCTGGATATATACACCAAAGAATTGAAAACAGGATCTCGAAGAGATACTTGTCCACCCTTGTTCAAAGCAGCATTATTCACAATAACTAAAATGTGGAAGCAACCCAGGTGTTCATGAATAGATGAATGGATAAGCAAAATATGCTATATATATATACACAATGGAATATTATTCAGCCTTAAAAAGGAAGGAAATTCTGCAGTGTGCTACAATATGGATGAACCTTGAGAACATTATGGTAAGTGAAACAAGCCAGTCACAAAAAGACAAATACTGTATGATTCCACTTAATGAGGTAGTTAGACTTGTCAGAATCATAGACAGAAAGTGTAATGGTATTAGCCAAGGGCTGACGGGGGCAGAGAATGAGCAGTTGTTGTTTAATAGGTATAAGGTTTCAGTTTTACAAGATGAAAAGAGTTATAGAGATGGATGGTAGTGATGGTTGCATAACAATGTGAATGTGTTTAATACCATTGAACTGTACACTTAAAAATGGTTACAGTGGGGGGCCAGCCCCATGGCCAAGTGGTTAAGTTCACGCGCTCCTGTTCAGTGGCCCAGAGTGTCACCAATTCGGATCCTGGGCGCAGACCTAGCACTGCTCATCAAGCCATGCTGAGGCAGCATCACATGTAGCAGAACTAGAAGTACCTACAACTAGAATATACAGCTATGTACTGGGGGGGCTTTGGGGAGAAGAAGAAGAAGAAAGAAAACAAAGAAGCTTGGCAACAGATGTTAGCTCAGGTGCCAATCTTTAAAAAAAAAAAAATGGTTACAATGGTAAATTTTATGTTATGTGTATTTTACCACAGTAATAATAATAAAAAAAAGGTTAATGACCTAGAGGGCAATGAAACCATGACATTTGGGGTTACCTTTCCTAAAAGGAGAGGAATCGTTTGTACCTAAATAGTCTCCTGCAAGGGAGCATGCAGTTCAGAGTCCGCGTCCTAATTGAGAGCAAATAATGAGTCAAACAAAGTCATCTTCCCCTGGAGTGCTGGATGCCCCTAGGCAGACTTGCAATAGAGCATGCTCGAGAGAATTTGAACACCCAAGTCATCTTTTGTCTCACTAATAAAGGTTTGATAAACAGTGCTGCTTTAGATAAGACACCAATGAAGTCATGTAATTTTATGAAACGCTAAGAGTAATTCATAGAACTCATTTTTTTTTTCACTCATTGATTCAACAAATATTTGTTAAGCACTTACCGTGTGGCTGGCCACGTTCTAGTTGTTGAGGATACAGCAAGAGAAAAACCAAACCAAACAAATGCAAAGTTCCTGCTCTTGTGAAACTTGCAAACTACTGTGAAGTCATGTTCAGTGTAAAAGGATGGACGCTGTCCTCAAACCACGGTTAGGTATCATAAGAAACCAGCCATGAGCCCCCAGATCAAGAACCCCAACCCACTGTCCTGCTGAGACTTGCGCGAAGCCCGACATTGGCCAGGGGAGCACACATCTGAGAAGGTGGGTTCAATTCCTTGTTGTGTGCTACATGCCACTTTTTTTAATCCTACACAAGGAGGGCCAACAAGTGACAAATTATTATAGGAATAACTCAGGTTTTTTTTCTTTTTAAAGAAATATAATTATCAAAAGGAAAGTTAGAATGACCCTAAATGTTATAGTACACACATATAGTTAGAAACAGTTAAAAATTGGAAATAGGAACTGACAGGAAATTGCAGGAAAGTGTAACCATTTTAGTCAGTGCATTCCTTTTCATTTAATCTTAAGAAGACTGCTGTTACCATCCAGTTGTACCACCCATCGTAGTAGAGGAATGATTTTGGATTTAACTCCCCAGGTCAAAAGAGGTTGCCTGTGCTTAACTTTCATCACAGACTTATATTACCCATCTCTATTAAAAAGAATAATGCAGGGGGCCGGCTCCGTGGCTGAGTGGTTAAGTTCGTGCACTCTGCTGCTGCGGCCCAGGGTTCGGATCCTGGGCGCGGATATGGCACCACCCATCAGGCCACGTTGAGGCAGCGTCCCACATCCCACAACTAGAAGGACCTGCAACTAAGATATACAACTGTGTGTGGGGGGGGGCGGGTTGGGGAGATAAAGCAGAAAAAAATATATATATAAAAGAAACACTAATTTAAAAAAAAAAAGAATAATGCAAGTGGAGGGTGGCAGTAAGTGTCAACAATTTGTGAGCAAGAACTCAATCAAGAGGCTCCTGTGAAGCCAATTTGTCAAAATCTTTCAGCCTGAAGATGTGCAGGATAACCTAGCGTAGTAGACACTGTGGTGTGCCATGCAGATCCCCTCTCAGGGCCAACGGCCTCATCCCCCACTGCTGAGGATTCACAGCTGTGACCCTCACAGCCCATTGCCCTCAGACACGTGGAGCTGCCTCTTCAGAGGCTACACTCTCCCAGGTCAATGACTGGCTGATGCAGGGACACAAAGACAGACACTGATTTCAGTTTCAAGTGTAGTTATCCCGAGGAAGAGGAGGAGAAGGATGAGGGGGGGAATAGGCACGTAGATAGCCTCAGTGGGACCTGTAATATTTAATTCCTTAAAAAAATTTAAAAAGGATCTGAAGCAAATATGGTATAATGTTAAGGTTTGATAAAGTCAGATACATAAACATTCTTTATGTTATTCTCTATTCTTACCTGTATGTTTGAAATGCATCATAGTATCATAATAAAAAAGGACCAATGAATGTGGGGGCTGAATGGGCATCTTTGTACTTGTTTTATTCCTTTTCTTGTCTCTGGGCAGGGTCCAGACTAGGAGAATGGTGTTTGCTGAGCACCCCTATAATGCCAGGCACTGTGCTGGGCGCTTTCCGTAATTTGGAATATGAATTAACTTACGTGTTAGACAGGCCTTTATTCTTTTTCAAGGATCTTTCTAAAGATATCACATTAGTACCAGGTTCCATTCACATTCATGTCATTAGATTTCATTCTAATTTCCAACTTGTGGCCTTCTTGCTGCACTTAAACACGTTTCCTCAACGTGGCATTCAAATCAAGGCAAAGCCTCTTCTGAATTCTGACTGAGAATTTCGAGCACTCCTTCCCAAGCTTACCTGAGCTCCCCAGGATGCACATGAGCTGCCCACTCTCCACATACAAGGAGACATCTTTGAGGATCTGCTTGTTCCACCGCTGCCTGCGAGATGCAATGTCCCACCAGGGCCCAACGCGACAGCTTTAAAGGAAACCCCGCAAGGTGAAAGGCAGTGTAGGTCCTGGAAGGAGAGACCCTTGTCCCCCAGCACTGATCCCAGCTCTGCCCCACCCCAGTTGTCTCAGGACAGGTTCCTGAGTGCGTTTTAGCCTCAGTGTCCTCCTCTGCAGAGCCGGCGGGTAGTGATGGAAGAAGATCATCTATGTAAAGCCCCTGCCTTGTGGCTTCTCTGAATGCCAGCTCTCTTTGGCTGCCTAGGAGATGACAAAAAAGACACTGCTGGGGCCAGACCCGTGGCCAAGTAGTTAAGTTCCCACGCTCTGTTTCTGCAGCTCGGGATTCGCCGGTTTGCATCCTGGACAGGGACATACACACAGCTTATCAAGCCATGTTGTGGCAGCGTCCCACATAGAAGAACTAGAATGACCTACAACTAGGATATACAACTATGTGCTGGGGCTCTGGGGAGAGAGAGAAAAAAAAGAAGATTGGCAAAAGATGTTAGCTCAGGGCCAATCTTCCTCACCAAAAAGAAAAGAAAAGAAAAGAAAAAGACATGGTTAATTCCTTCCGTTGACCCATTGACTATTCATTCCTGAATCCAGGTTTCATTACACCTTGTGTTGCAGGCACCCCCATTCCCCAAGCCCTCTCCATCCACCTAGGGCAGGCGGTACATGAGGGGAACACACTGGGAAGGGGGAAAGGGCACAAACCAGGGGCATGGGGCAGAGCACAGCTGCCACCCTTGTCACAGTTTCCTCGTCCTGCTGTGGGCAGGGGGAGGGGCCCTTCACCGTTGCTCCTCATTTCCCACTGGCAGCCCTTCCCCTCTCCACTCTCCACCTCCATCCACTAAAGAGGGATCCCATAGCCTCCGTGCATGCCCCCATTCATGAGGACAGCCAGCAGAGGGGGTGAGAGGCCCACCCACCTGGGGCCAGGCCTGTCCCTGACCACAGCTCAAGGCTCCAGCAGGCAGGAGAGGCTGCGGCCTTACCTGACACTGTAGGAGGCGTGCAGAACGCCCAGGCTGTGTCCAGGCTTTGAAGCAGCTGCAGGAACCTCCTCTGAGGAGCGCCGGGAGCCTCCGTGTGCTGGGCGTCCCCAGGACCCCGTGGGAGTCAGAAATGAGAGTTCACTCATGGCCACCAGGCAGCAAAGACAGGCAAACACTTGGGTGCCTGACTTTCCCTGGGGAAGCCGGCCAGGAAGCTAGAAGCAGACTGCCCCACCTGCTCCTCCTTAGGCCCTTCCAGCAGCGGGGCTGCGGTTTGGCCGCAGATGCCATTATCTGATGTACCTTTAGCCAGAACATGTGTATTACCTGGACAGGGACAGAACACACAGCCTGTGTTTGCAGGAGGGTGTGCCAGAGAGGATTCTGGGAGACAGACAGTGGCCCCAGTGAACGAGGGCCAGAGGTTGGCCAGCTCCGGGAAACAGAAAATATAGGCACTGATGGGCAGCAGGTAAGGTCCAAAGGAACTGCAACAAAGGGGCACAGACACAGCTGGCCCCATGGCTGGGCAGGCCCCAGAGAAGAGAGGGCTGCGGAATTCCCAGGATGCTTCCGTAAGTGGCGGGGAGTTGTCTGAATCCTGGTGGATGGGGGCAAATCCACCCTCTCTTTCCTCCCTCAGGAGCTTTCTGTCCTAATGTACCACCAGGACCACGAGCAGAGTGAGAACGAGGCAGCAGGACTCCATTTTGGGGGCATGAGAGGGCTGAGGGCAGTGGATTCAGGGGTCAGGAGTTGGTGGGGGCCTCTGCTGTCACTTCTCGTCCTGAGGCGCACTCCTGAAGGGAAATGATGTGCTTGCTTGTGACTTGGGCTGATGTAGCTTTTTCCAAATGCTTCTACCACAGAAATGTGCACACTCATACCAGGAACTCTGCGGTGCCTCCTTTGTCCATCTGGCTGTCAAGCTCAGAGTCTCCAGTGGCAGTAAACTGATGAGACAGGATGGCAAGTGACTTTTGTGGGAACATCAGAATTTATGCTCGTAATATGGCTGCAGCAGACAGTGGTAAGATCCCAGAGAGAGCTGGAAGGCACAGACGACAGCCAGAGGTGAGGAGGTTGGGGTACAGAGTTTCTGTCCTCATTTTACATTAGAAGTGTTTGCTGGAGAAATGGCCTTTGACTGAAATCGAGGTGTGGGCGGGATTTGAAGCCGGAAGTTAAGTTGGAAGGTAGAAAGGAGGCAGCGCCCTACCCTCCACCCTGCCTCATCCCACCCCTCCTTTCTGTCCTTTCCTGCTGTGGAGAGGAGGAGAGAGAGAAAGACAAGAGTGACTGAGGACTCCACACCCCACACGGAAGGCCACAGGCCACCTGGACTGGTCTTGAGTTGCTAGGACCTGACTTCAGCCAGGCCCGAGGAACCCACTCTTCCTAGTCAACTCTGCAGCCTCTGCAAATGACCAGCTCTGCTCTGGGAATACCCCACGGGGCAAATCCCTGACGAGAAATGACTCCTACGAGCCATGACTGCAATGCTTACAGCCTGAATAAGATATAAGTCAGTGGAGGCTTTGGGGACACTTTCTGCCTAGAAAGTCTGACAATTCAGCCACCACAGTTTAGGGGGAAAGAATTGCCCAAACCTGACATCCAGGAATGTGTGCAGAAATTCCTGCGTTTCCAGTTTCTTTTTCTTCAATCCCATTAACTCAAGATACCAAGTGACAGTCTGCCCCTAACATTTATGGCTCCTGAAAGGAAGGGATGAAGGCTACATATCATATGTCTAGATATTTTAAAGTTATCAATCGAACTGTTAAATAAAATAGTTTTTATCCTTTTACCTTGACATACCTTCCTCACAACCTAGAAGGCTGGGTGTAAATTTAGAAATTCCAGGATGGCAGCTAGAATGTGGCAGCATGAGGGAGCCAGCTTCCAGCCCAAGCCACAGCCTGTCCCCCTTCTCTGCCCACCCCCAGCTCCACATGTGACCTCATACACCCCTACGTGGTCACTCCACCCTGCCCACCCACATTCCATCCACACCCTCCACAGACAAACGCCCCTCTAGCCCGGGGTGCCCAGTCAGGCAGTACTGTCATTACTCAGGATAATGGGCCTGGGACAAGGTTCACGTAGGCCCTGGCAGTGGGCTTGTGGCCATTTGCACAGGAAATTCTGGGGTCCTGGGTGCCTGGAATGGCAAGCGCTCTTGGCCAACAGAACCCTCAGTCCATGGGCGGGAGCGTGGCCAGAGGAGGATGAGAGGGCCCAGGCCTCAGGAGACCTGTGTGAGGTCTTCTTTGAACATTCGAGTAAAGCCCTGGGCTCTCCCCTCAGTCAGGAACAAGCCCTGTGTGCTCCCCAGGAGGGAGTCCTCAGCACACTACTACTTCTCCAGGGCACGAGCTCCTCATCTTAGAACAAGGAGCTCGGGCTCTGTGCTCCCTGAGTCTCCTTCTACTCTAGGCTTCTGATTCAGGAATTTGATCCGAAGTTAATACAAGGAGAAATTACAGTGTAGCCCAGCAGGAGCCGAGCTGGTTACCTACAAATAAACCTGCTTTTGCTTTTTTGGGTGTCACCTGTCAGAAATTCAAGTGATGTTCTGACAGTCATACTGATTAAGATGTCAGCCGAATAGATATTTAAGTATTTGAAAAATACAGAGAGTTTGTCAAAACCTCAGGAAGAGTCTAACAAATCCTTCCTGGGAGCCAAGGAAAATATTTCAAAATGGAATGGAGGCTGTCCCCAACCCAGTCAAGAATTCTCTTCTTCTGAAAATCAAGCTGTCTGTGCAGCCTCTGGAAGGCACCATGCCTTGATGGCAATTGGGGTCCCAGGCTGGCCTGCACCTGCCTGCTTAGCCCAGGGTGAGGGGGTCCGGGGGAGCCAAGGAGCCGAGAGCACGCGCCTCTCTCCTTCCTTTTTATCTGTCTTCCCCGTTCTGACACCTCTTTCCCCTGGGTCCCAGCACTTTCCACCTTCTCAGAGCTCCTGCCTGAAAAGTGGAACCTACCTGGGCTTGAGGTTACCTTCACATATTGCTCCAGACTCCAAAATGTCCAACCTTCCTTCCTCAGCAACCCCTCCACCCCACAATCTAACCTGGGGAGCTTTTGGCTGGGTGCTTGTTCACAAAAGCAATGTCTGAGCTAACTCATCGCTTATACCAATGGGCTAATATCCCTCCTGCAGATATTTGCTCTTTAAAAACAAACAAGCAGGATGCACGTTAGCCCAAATGAGTCTCTCAGCAATTGATAGAATTTCTGATAGTTTAACAAAAGTAGATGGAAAAACTAGGCGGTGTGTGTGCTGATGGGGGAGGTGGTGAGTGAGGGTCAGGGCCGCAGGGCTGCATCCAGCAGCTTTCTGAGCTACTCTGGCTCTCCCCAGGAGCTTCGTGCTGCATCTCTGAGGGCACAAACCCTCTTACCTCCTCCACCTCCACCTCTGGCTCCTGCCTTGGAGGCACTGGCAGCTGGGGGTCAAGGTGGGAGCAGAACTCCGGAGTTCTACTCAGGCTCGCTCTCTCAATTGGAAAACATTTGGAAATATTTCAGACAAATCCGTTTAAAGAAGAGTGAGCTCCCATGTACACCTTGCTGTCGTCTCTCCCAGCAGGGCCTCCAGGACAGCTTGTTCTCCTCTGAAAGTGACAACAGCCTGTACTTCACCTACAGCGGCCAGTCCAACACCTTCGAGGTCCGAGACCTCAGCTACCAGGTAAGGGCATACCTGAGCACAAGGTGGGAGGAGTGGGCAGGGAAAGCCAAACAATTCCCCAAGTGGAAGGGACCCTCTACTGCAAGGAAAGTGTCCAGACCACACGGAGGCCTCACGAGTTGGGTGCAAGCTTTGGGGCTTCCCTCCAGTACAGCTCCTGGCTCCAGAGAACTTCAACTGCAGGCTGGAGGTTGAGAGACATAAAAAGAGAACGAGATCTTTATTAAAACATAAAATAAACTGTGTGAACCTGTGGGAAAAAAATCTCTAAAACTTTCTTTTAACTCTATATTTTGAAATAGTTTTAGACTTTTAAAAATTTGCAAAAATGGTACAAAATTCCCATCTACCCTTTGTCCAGCTTCCCTTCATGTTAACATCTTGCCTACCCGTGATAAAATTTTCAAAACTAAGAAATTAACAATGGCATGATACTATTAACTAAACTACAGACTTTTTTCAGATTTCATCAGTTTTTATGGTTTTGTTTTTTTCATGAAATGTGCTTTTCCTAGAGCTAGGAAAACATCCAGAGTACAAGGACCACTGGCCTCTCAGGGGTTCTCAGGAATCCCCTGGTCAGATTGAAAGACCCCCGTTTCCTGCACCTCCCAGGGGCAGACCCCACGTGGCCCAGAGGGAACCTAGCGGGGCCTGGGATGGTGAATGTCAGAGGCCCATGTCTGGCTTCCTATGGCTGTGAGTTAGGACAAGCTAATGAGCTGCACCCTAACCTTTCTCTGCTCTACCACTTACTAGCTGTGTGATCTTGAGCAAGTTATTTAACTGCTCTGAGCCTCATCTGTAAAACAAGGATTATAATAGTATGTATGTTATAGGTTTGCAATGGGGGTTGAATGAGATAATGGATATAAAGAGATTTACACAATGCCTTGCACATTCGATAAATTATTAGTAAATTATTGTTATTATTAAGCGAAAACATTGTTTTGCTTCATGTCATATTTTTATTTTTTTTCTGCTATTGCATGTGCTTTCCATGTCTTATCTTCAGGCTTGGAAACGGCAGGTTCTCAACATGGTGGGGTCCACCTCCATGTTTGATAGAACCTTGAGAAGGGTGGCTCTCAGGCCTGTTGTGTACAGCAGGAGGATGTCTCCTGTACGGAGCTGAACAGAAGTTGCTGAAGCCCTCTGAGCCATTAATATCACAGAACTGAGGAACAGTCTAATATCTCCCCACAGGTGGACATGGCCTCCCAGGTGCCTTGGTATGAGCAGCTGGCTCAGTTCAAGATACCTTGGATATCTCACGAGGACTCTTGTGAGCTGGGCATCCAGAACCTGAACTTCAAAGTGAGGAGTGGGCAGATGCTGGCCATCATAGGGAGCTCAGGTACCACCAAGGGCAAATAGTGGGGTAGTGGGTTCTCTCTCTCCTGGGTTACAGAATGGTCCCTCGGACAAAGGGATGCTTCTTACAGGTCTCTTGGCTGAATAGTAGAATAGTATAGCAGAGGGGTTGAGAGCTCAGGTTCCAGGTCAGACAGAGCTGTGTTGGAATCTTAGCTCCTCCATTTACTAGCTCTCAGGGAGTGGCTGTTAGGAATCATGGGGTTGCCTCTTGAAGCTACAGCCAGAGATTCTGTCCCTAGTTAACGCCTGCATTTAGACAAGGCAAGATCATCAGGCAGCTTCAGAATCGAGTGCTCTTCTCCGGTGTCTCCTCCACCACAAGGAGCACTCATTCATTGTCCCCCCACATCAGATTCCCCGCTATGGTCAGGCCACTGCCACTTCTCAGATGGCCCCTCCAAGTCTAAGCACAACTTCCAACCTTTGGCACAGCTCCAGATTCTCGGAGTGCCTCCTTGTGTCACAGGCTAAACTTAAACCTATAGAACACCAGAGCTGAAAGGGAGCCTGGGGAACACAGTTCATTCTTCATTATATTCTGCCTTGCTCTTCTCCTTACCAGTTTGGAAGCATATTTAGAGGAGGGTTTTTAAATTATTTGATCCTCAATATTTCTAGATGTCCTCCTGCCCCTACACACACACACACACACACACACACACACACTCCTTCCTTTGACATATGAGGAGATTGAAATCTAGAGAAGTTGAGAGTTTCACCTAAGGACATATATTTAGTGTGGAGCTAGAACAAGAACTTGGGTCTCCTGCTTCTCAGATCAAGGCGTTTCTCCCTTGCATAGCATTAGAGAGAGCACTTTATACCTTTTCATTAATCATTTCCAGAAGGACAGATTGCTCAACTTTTTAAATATCTGCTCCAATTTTTACAGTCTTCTAATAGGGAAGTTCTGTTTATTGTCTAACCAAAGATCAAAGGAGATCACGTATGTAAATGCACTTTGTAACTGAAACGTCGCCCACAAGTCAAGTTACACCCACTTCTGGCCCCGCTTCTGCAATTCCAACCTAAACAGGAAAAAAAGAGGTACTTCCTAGGTCAATTTTATTTTCGTTTGTGGAAAGCCACCTTGTTGTATCTGCTTTCTCTTTGTGAACTGAGAGTCTGAGGGACACGTGGGCCCTTACCAGGTGCTCCCACAAAGCCTTGGACCCATCACAGTTAGTCCGCGTGGCATACGACCCTGTAGCTGTTAGCATCCCTGACCTGTGATGGAGGAAGGTGACGTTCAGAGAGGCTAAGCAGGAATTACATGGAGCAGTCTCCAGGCCTTTGCCCTTTTGACTCTAGGTTTGGTGTTGTTTAGCTTCAGGTTTGCTTGGCTGAAATTATTAAAAGGTTTATCAGTAATACTTCCTGTGACTTTTACTCCACTCACCAAAAAGAAAAAAAAAAAGAGAGAATGTTGGTCATAATTTTTAAAAAATAAACTAAAACAGCCCCAGGCCTTTTAGCTTCTTCTATAGAATCAGCACGGCCAAAAGTGTTTTCCAAGGAACCAATTTACTGATTTGGAGATTCCCGCCATTTTGTAAGGGTCTTGAGTGCCTGCGAGTGTTTTCTCCTGGTTTGTGGAGGGTCTCCCCACTCACACCAGGCAGCTTCCGCTGGAAAGGCCACCCACACCTCTCACAAAGTTTTGTTTAGGAAATACGGCCTTCCCCCTCCCTGACTGGGAATCCCACCAGGATTTGGCACGTTGGCAAACTCTCCTGTGCTCCCAGAACCTGGCTCCACGTCGGAGGCTGAGCAGGGAGCAGGGCCAGAGCCCTCCCCTCTGGTTTCTCTCCTGGCTGTTTTGCTCCACCTAAGTTCTCAGGGACCTCGAATGAGGTGCACCCAGGAGGCAGCGTGCAGGTGCCTGTCCACCCTGAGAGCCACTAGTCTGTAAGCAGAAGGACCACTAGGGAGCCTTCCTTATTTTGGTTCTTGCACTGGGGGCATGGGGCTGCCTGCAGGAGGCGCATGCCGTGTGCAAGGAGGAGGTGTTATATTTGTGTATTGACACTTTCCTTGTTTGGAAACGACTGGGAAAATTTGCTCTCCAAAAGGGATTTACAGTAAGGAAAGCGAAACCCCACCTCGGGGATTGGAGAGAGCTCATTTGCAAGAAGGTGTTCTCAGGGCCTGAGACCTATTTGCATTCGCAGCTTCAATGGTTGTCAAAGAGTCTCAAAGCTTTTGTAAACCTGATCCAATCCGACGCTTACTTCCCCAAATCCATAGCAATAGCCAGGTCACTCAGGAGTAGATGGTGTTAATTTGTGAGCCATGGATCTTTTTTTTTAGAGAAAGTAAAAAGCAGCACTGATAAAAATAAGAGAGTGTAGAGGATGCAGAGAAACTCAGAACACATGTGTACACTAGGCTGTAGTTTTACAATCATTTCCACATCCATTACTTCTCTATTTTTTTCTCCCTTATTTCTGAAAATAGTTTCCAGTTTTGCATTTTTAAAAGACACCCTATTAATTCTCCAAATTAGGCCACCCACAAAGCCAGCTTCTGAGCCAAACGACGACGTTGAATGATGAAACATTGCTGGCGTGTTTGCCAACCAAAAATAGTTAAGCTTCGCGGTGCCATTAATGCCAGCCTTGCTCCACGGAGGGGCCAAACATTCTAGGCACAGGCAGGGCTGTGGCAGCCAGGACTCCAGCTTTCCCCTGTCATGGAGCCACTGATTGACCTGGCCTGAACCCCCAACATCAATGTCTCCAGCCCCCCAAGAGCGCTCAAGTTGACTGCAGGTGAAAGGCTGAAGCTTCAGGTGCTGGGGCTGCGCCATCCGCATCTGAGAGCTGTGCCACTTTCCCTAGGGGCTGGTCGCTGCTGCAAGGACAGAGCAGTCCAGAGGGGCTGGAGAGTGTGCGGGCAGCAGTGGCTTCCAGGCTGGGCCCGCAGAAGCTCTGCTCTCAGGGATGTCTCTGGTGGCTTCACAGGCTGTGGGAGAGCCTCTTTGCTGGACATAATCACCGGGCGAGGCCTTGGCGGCAAGATTAAGTCAGGCCAAGTCTGGATCAACGGGCAGCCCAGCACGCCTCAGCTGGTGAGGAAGAGTGTGGCCCACGTGCGCCAGCACGACCAGCTGCTCCCGAATCTGACCGTCCGCGAGACCCTGGCTTTTGTTGCCCAGCTGCGCCTGCCCACAACCTTCTCCCAGGCCCAACGTGACAAAAGGGTAACTACTTGACCCTGGTGACCCCAAGAAACCATGACATCCTTCCCCTCCCGTCTCTCCCTCCCTGTCTCAGTGCCCGGCCACAGGTGGAGTTTGAGTAACCCAGCTCACCAGCTGTCCACCCACAAAAGCCCACCATATGCTCAACCCCGCCCTGTAGCCCCCCCTCAGAACCCCACAGCCCTCTGTAAGCCATCTCAGCCCTAGCCGGTCCCTTCATGGCACAGGACAACATGTGTGATGAGTATTTGTTTACTTGTTTTCTGGTCCCCCATGTGGGCAGGGAGCCCAATTGTCTTGTCCCCAGGACCTGACCGCATTACCTGCACAGGGTGCGATGCCCTGCACGTGGGCGCTGCTCAGTATGTGCAAGCATGAGGGAGCAAACCTTGCATCAGAGAAATGAAGGCCGGACCTTTAAACCCATCTGGAGCAGCAGGCGTTTTTTTGTACTTTTGGGACAAAATCTGTCTGGCCCTGGCCAAGGCCCTGAGCTAAGGCTCCTCTCGTCCCCAGGTGGAGGATGTGATCGCTGAGCTGCGGCTGCGGCAGTGTGCCGACACACGCGTGGGCAACAAGTACGTGCGGGGGGTGTCGGGGGGTGAGCGGCGGAGAGTCAGCATTGGGGTGCAGCTTCTGTGGAACCCAGGTGAGGGCATGAGGGGCCTGTGTCACCCCCCTGGCTTGGCCCGGTCCAGCCAGAGTCCTGACGACTTACCAGGCTCCTCTGTCCTGGGAAGGAATCCTCATTCTAGATGAACCCACCTCTGGGCTCGACAGCTTCACTGCCCACAACCTGGTGAAAACCCTGTCCAGACTGGCCAAAGGCAACAGGCTGGTGCTCATCTCCCTCCACCAGCCTCGGTCGGACATCTTCAGACTGTTTGATTTGGTCCTTCTGATGACATCTGGCACCACCATCTACTTGGGGGCAGCCCAGCACATGGTCCAGTATTTCACGGAAGTTGGCCACCCCTGTCCTCGCTACAGCAACCCCGCTGACTTTTACGGTGAGCCAGCCAGGCCAGCAGCCTGGTGCCCAGGGCTCCCCCACATCCCAGACCCTGCTGAGCCTGGTGAAAAGATTCAGGAGAGAAACTCTTAGAGGCTTCAAGAGAGCAGGACCAAGGAAGGGGGTGGGTAGAGTGGGGTGCAGATCGTGGGTCAGTTTGCCAAGCATCAAATGCTAGAAATGAGGGCCTGAAACAATTAGCTTCTGACACAGTGACCCTTGTGTGCATGATAGATAAGAAATTTACGAGAGATCCAAAGACCCGAGGGGATAGAATCCAAGGGGTTTGGATCAATTTCTAGATTTGTGGTCTTTACTCAGGCTCTGTAAGGAAACTTAGGATATTTGAGGTCAGGAGGTCACCAGGAAATCTTAGAGCTGTGCCCTGGTGCCCCCCAGAGGTAGGGAGCTCCAAGGCAGTGGGTGGTGGAGGGACCCAGAGCATGGGCCGGCTCAGGGCATTTTGGTAGTCTTGGCCAATGAATCTCCAAATATGAAAGGTGCCCTGTCAGCGCCAGAGTTGCTTTTCAGCTTGGAGTCCTGAGCCCTCAGCTTGTGGCCCTCAGGGAAATTGTGAGCCACTTCCTCCATTCCGGTGGGGAGAGTTGCCTTTCCAGGTACCCACCCTGAAATCAAGGGCCTGGATCCTGAACGCTGGGGAATGACGTGGTTGCTGGACAGGCCACACGGCCGTACCAGGGCCAGGGGAAGCAGCAGCCGTGGCTTGTCCCGTAGGTCACCTGGGGCCCCAGCTTTCCTCGCAGGCCAGCATAGCTAGGGCCTCATCAATCAACATGACGACAGGGACTACCTCCTTGAGGACAGATACTGGCCCCCAAAGCGCCAAGCTCTAGAGGGTCTCCCTTTGACCCTCACAGCCCTGCCAGGCCAAGGTCATCTCCATCCTTACCGATGAGAAGACGGAGGAGCTGGAGAGCTAAACCCAAAGAACTAAAGAATAAAAGGACGAAACACCTTCCACAGTAACGTGCCCAGCCCCTGCCCTGACTCCTGGCCCTGCTGCCCACACCCTCCTCCCAGCGTCCAAGCCACCTTCCAGCTCCCCCCGTGGAGGACAGGCCACTCTCTCCCTCGCCCTGTGCCCTCAGACTTGTGAACTCACACAGAGGTCACCCTCCCTCCCTGCGCTCAGGTGACAGCCTGGCTTCTTGCCAGTGTGTCATCCTCAGGCCAGTCATCCCTAGATAAGGGGGCAGAGGGCACCTGCCAACCTGGCCACTTGGAGCAATCATGCAGTAACTCCAGAGAGGAAGTACCAGAAGTCCCTAACAGATCTGAAAAACCTTTTTGTTATATATTGTTATTCTTTTTCTGCTGGGGGGCTCCTGCCTACAAGCCCTGGGGCAGGTGACTCCCACCAATCTGGGGTGCAGGGCCTGGAGGTGCCAGTGAATCTCGTGTTCTGAGCTACAGCCCTTCACACTGGTGTGAAACACTACAGTTTACAAGACCCCTCCTAGACATTATCCTGCCTTGAGATGTGGCCTGAAAATAGGAGGAGGGGAGAGGCAGAGAGGTCAAGAGGTAACCCCCACTCAGGGGGGAATGGAGGGAGGGGAGAAAGGCCCTGGAGAAAGGCTGGACTTAGGAAAGCCCTGGCTGTGACAGGCCTGGTGTGCCTTTCTGGCATTGCAGGGGTCTGTGAGAGGAGGGCAGTGGCTGGGGCTGCCAGGTGCTTCCCATGGGGTAACATGGAGGCTGGTCGTGCTGGCTCCTTCCCCCCGGTCAGTGAGGGCAGTTGGCCAGACAAGGCACCCTCCAAGCAAAACATTTTCCCCTTTTGGGCAGGCTGCTTGGGGAGCCAAACTTTGAATTTACAGTGAGAATTAGAACTGCCAGGAGCCCAGGCTGCTCAGCCTCCCCCTGGCCCGCCCACCTCTTCCCCATGGGCAGGCCAAGTGCTCCTTGCATGATTTTTGGACGGCTGGAGTTGGATCCAGGGCATAAATGTGCTGTGTCCTTTGGCTCCAAAGGTCCAATGCCACCTGCTCTGTACTGGGGATGTCCCCATGAGCTTCAGTGTTGGGACCAGGGCCAGTGCCCACAGGCCTCTTCTGTTGCCCTCTTCCTGATCCACCAGCCCTTCCCTTGAGGCAGGCTTTCTGTAGATGTGGCCAGGCCCGGCAGGATGGAGGCCAGCCCTGAGCCTCTCTCTGCCTCTCTCTGCTTTGACCATCACTCCATGGTCCACTCTCAGAGGGTGGGAGCATGTCCCAGAGCCCCCGAGGGCTGAGCAGTGTTGTGAGATGGGCTTGCACGAGCTCCTCACCTGTGAGCAGACGTAAAGACGGAGTCACCCTTGGCCCCACATCCTCTGCTTACAGTGGACCTGACCAGCATCGACAGGAGAAGCAGAGAGCAGGAAGTAGCCACCAGGGAGAAGGCTTGGTCACTTGCTGCCTTGTTTAGAGAAAAAGTGCGTGACTTTGATGACTTTCTATGGAGAGTGGAGGAGGGGGAACCAGAAGTGGGCACTTGTGCAGAGAGGTAAGGCGAGCTGGGCTGGTCCTGGATGGAGAGCACCCTGCAGAAGGTGGCCGTCCTCACACGCCCATGACACGCTCTGCCTCCCAACAGCGCAGCCCCCCTGAGGGACACCGACCACCTTCGGGACTCCGCTAAGCTGCCTGGCTCGGTGCAGCAGTTCACCACGCTGATCCGGTAATTGTCTGCCGTTTCATCTCACTGCCCCCACCCCCCCACCCCCCCCACCCCCCGCCAAAGTCTTTGTTGTGTCAAATTAAGCCCTTTGTATCCAAAGTGAATTTGAAAGAAGAAGTAGAATCCTTTGAAAAAACCAGCATCACCGAGACCAGCACCAGCCCTCTGTGTGACACAGAGCATTCCTGTTACTTCTATTCTTTAAACAAAATCAAAATAGCCTTACTGGCCAGATGATCATAGAAATCACCTAGAATCATTATGAAAAATTCGGACAATACAGGAGAACTTCAGGTGGAAAGAGAAGTCACTCCAGCCCTCAGAGAAAACCAGACCCAAGTGTTTGGTGGGAGTCTTTCTAGATCTTTCCATACATAAATGGGATCATATTCTGCATATTGTTCTGTAACCAGCTTTTTTCACTCAGAATAGCACCTATAGAGCGCCTGTCATCTGGTTAGTTCTTCCTCCGCGTTCCTATCTAGCCATAATTCATTTACCCACCAAGACCATAGTAATAGTCAGATTATTTCAGACTTCTGCTGTTACAAGTAACTCTACAGCAAACACCCTTGAACATACATCCTTATGCACTTGATTGGTTATTTCTTCAGGATAACTTCTGATGAAAGTAACAATCATTTATTGAGTACCTACTGTGAGACAGATGCTCTCATCCATGATCTCATCTGATCCTCACAGTAACTCTGTGGGGTGGATATTGCTATCCCCATCTTACAGATGAGAAAAATGAGGTTTATAGAGATTAAATGACATTGCCAAGGTCACAGGACTGATGTATGTTGTTCCCTTGGCACCTCTCTCTTCTGTCTTTTAAGTCGTCAGATTTCCAACGACTTCCGAGACCTGCCAACCCTCCTCATCCACGCAGCCGAGGCCTGCCTAATGTCCCTGATCATCGGCTTCCTCTATTACGGACATGGGTCCGACAGGCTCTCCTTCACGGACAGGGCGGCCCTCTTGTTCATGATCGGAGCGCTCATCCCTTTCAACGTGATCCTGGACGTCATTGCCAAATGTGAGTGTCGCCTGATCTTTGAGACCCACACCTGGAGCAGCCGGAGAACATGGCATCAGCCACCCTCTGAGCTGGTCCAAGGCCAACATGTGTTCCTCTGAGCTCCTGGAGAAAACAAGTTTGCTGAATAATTTCACCACAATGGTGAAACAAAATGCAATAATTGTTTTTAAAATTTGCCCATTAATATTAGTGTGCAAATGAAAGCAAATCACCAAGGAGTCCTAGGCGTTCCCATCCTATCAGGATTTCTACTTGACAGCAATGCACAAGCCACAGAATTACAAACATCTAAATTAGGATCTAAACCTCTGCCTGTTTTTTTAAAAACATAAGACATTTAGGCACTATGAGGACTCAAAAACAGAAACACTGTAAATTAATTTCGCTTTTTCAACGTCCCTTTCTCCCCTTTTTAGGTCACTCAGAGAGGGCAATGCTTTGCTATGAACTAGAAGACGGGCTGTACACTGCTGGGCCATATTTCTTTGCCAAGGTGACTGATGGGTCAGGGCCAAGCGTGAGTGGCTGCACCAGGTTGGGTAGGGGTAGACGAAACTGCTCCACATTGTACAGAAATTACCAGGAAGCATTTTGCTGAACTGTGGGGCCGTGCATCATCTGTGGTTGCAGATGCCATTTCCTAGGGGAGTTTCAGAGCTTTGATATTTTTTAAACATTTACCTGAAGGCCAGGCCCGTGGAGCAGGAACGACACTTTTCTGGTCAGCAGAAACCTAAAAAAGAAGAGGCGGGAAACACCCGGCATACTTCACCTCTCCAGTCTTGCCACATCCCTAGGAAGCAGGTCAGGCAGATGTTACTGTCCTCGTTTTGAGGAAGCCAAAGCTCAGAGAGGTCATGAGGATGTCTCAAGGCCACACAGCTACTAGGTCTGGTTAGGCAGGGTGGGGACATGAAACCAGGTCTTAGGAGAGCAATACCTTGCTGTCGTTTTCACTGGGCCACACTGCCTTCCTGGGGGAAACTGCTTTGAACTGGCCCAGAGGGAGCACACGGCACCTGCAGGGGGAAGCCAGCAGTCAGCTCTTGCTCGAGGGTCCCACCTGCCCACACCCACCAGCCCTCCTGCTGCAGCCTGATCGTCCCTGGGAGGGAAGGTTGGAGCTGTTGGGGGTTGCTATCTTTAGACATTGAAGGAACAGTGGCGAATGAAGGGGTTGGCTCCACATCCTTCCAAGGGTTGTTCGTTGCAGATCCTGGGGGAGCTTCCGGAGCACTGCGCCTACGTCGTCATCTATGGGATGCCCACCTACTGGCTGGCCAACCTGCGCCCGTCTCCCGAGCCCTTCCTGCTGCACTTCCTGCTCTTGTGGCTGGTGGTCTTCTGCTGCAGGACCATGGCCCTGGCTGCTGCTGCCCTGCTCCCCACCTTCCACATGTCCTCCTTCTTGGGCAACGCCCTCTATAACTCCTTCTACCTCACTGGTGGCTTCATGATCAGCTTAGACAACCTGTGGACAGGTGAGGCCTGCTCCCCTCCCGTGGTCAGGTTTTCTGAGGCCTTCTGAGGCTGGCTTAGCCAGCTTTTGTCTGGAGACGAGAACTCATCATTTAGGTCCAACTTAAGGCTGGTCTTTCTGGGAGCAGGTGCCCTGGCCAGCTGTCCCGTGTGCCAAAAGCACGACTCCATACAAGGGTGTGGATGGTAACTTCTCATATCCCCCAGCTGACACCGGGATGTCAGCCACCCTTGACTCTCCCTCACCCTCCACATCACCAGTGAGCCAGGTCAAGTCTGCCTCCTAAGTCTTTCTGAAATGTCCCCTTGCCTTATCTCCCAGCCCAGGCCTTATCATCTGATCGTGGGCCACTGCAATAGTCTGGTCTCTGTAACCCTGAGCCCTCACCCACACAGAGGGAGCTTTCTAAAGTGCAAATCCATGTCACCGCTTTGTTTGGGCCTGCCTGGGGCTGTTCATTCCCTGCTGCCTCCTCCCAGCTCTTCAAGCCCCTGACACAATCCACGCCCTCACACTGGGGCCTGTGTCGGTTCTTCTCCATAGGAACCCTATGCCCTACCTTGCACGGCTCCTCTCTTCTTCCAGGTCTTTCCTGACCAAGCTGGGCAGGCTTCATTGCTTCCTCCTCCTCCCCACACCGTGCTGCTCCACAGGATCAGGGCACAGACCCAAAGATCTCTGGTTTGGAGCTGCTGAGCGTCCACAGCCTGTCAGTCTTTGAAGCTGAGCAAATGCGAGGACACCTAGTTAGTTACTCTCTGGAGTTGTTATGGATCAGTGTGTGGCAACCCCAGTTTGTGTGCCAAGCTGCCACTCTGCCCTTTCGCCATCTTGTCCTCTCTCTCCCCTCCTTACTCCCTCAGGGGACTTGCTTGCCCTGGGTCAGAGCCACCGCGGCCCTCTCTCCAGGCACACTTCGCAGGGAGCAGGTGGTTAGCCCATGTAAATAACATGACTCTCACTGTCTTCAGTGCCCATGTGGATTTCCAAAGTGTCCTTCCTCCGATGGTGTTTTGAAGGGCTGATGAAGATTCAGTTTAAAGGGCAAACTTATCCCCTGGTGGTCGGCAACCTTACCATCCCCATCCCAGCAGACATAGTAAGTGGCCAAGGCCTTGGACTCTAAATAGAGGGCATCCATCTGAACATCTTCTTAATGAGCTCATTGATGTCTGTGTCCCCAGATCCTCAGCACCATGGCCCTGGACTCGTACCCACTCTACACCATCTACTTAATCCTCATTGGCATCAGTAGTGGCTTCGTGGTCTTGTACTATGTGACCTTAAGGTTCATCAAACAGAAATCAAGTCAAGACTGGTGACTCACGCCCAGACTCCTGCCCACTCATGGGGCACTCAAGAAGACCCTTCAACTGCACTCACTTCCTTCCTCCCAAGGAGCCCTTTCTGGGAGGACGGTGAGAACACAGACGCTCAGCCACACTCGGCCCACAGGGCTACAGTGGCACAGGCCGGCCACAGGATGGCAGTAGAATAAAGACAGTCGGAAGGTATCGCTGCTCACTGGCCAGAGCTTGCGATTACTGGGAGTGTGAAAACCATAACTGGGGACACCTACAATGTTGCTAATTTATTTCCTTTTGATAAGTATTTATATAGGCAACTGGATACAGGACGGGAGCAGATTAGATATGAAGGGAGTAGCTGGGCTGTGTGGGAATTGATAGGGAACAATAACATAATAGCTAGGGGAATATTTGACCTTGCCTTCTAGGGTCTCCAAACTCTGTGTTAAGCCATTCTCAATAGAGAAACTGATCTAAAACATACCAGCAGGATGCCACCCCTTATTTTTGCATGGCATCATGGGCTCCAAGAGCCCAACTGAACACTTAAAAATTTATTGAGCATTTACTCTGTGCCAGGTACAATGCAAAACACTTTATTTATGTGCACAACGTCTTTCAATTCTCAGAACAACCCTTTGAGGTGGGTGGTATCCCATTTTATAGATGAGGAAACCAAGGCACAGACAAGTTCAGTTTGCTAAGTAAGGTCACAGGCTACTAGGTGGTGGAGTCATGTGGGGGTCAGAAAGGCCTTCAAGGGCTTTAGGAGTTAGAGGGCAGAAGGCAAAGCTTGAGCCTCTCTGTAAGCTTGGAAGCCCAGAAGGCTCCAGAAGATGAAGAGGTTTACGGACATGGTATCAGCTCAGCCAGGCCTCTTACAGTTGCATCTTGCTGGCCCTGGCTGGGTCTCAGGACCAGCCTTGAACCTTTCACAGTAAGCCAGGATATGGGACGGAGCAGGGCTTCATCCTACGCTTCATGCCCAAGCATTGAGGACCATCTGACTCAAAACAGGCGCACAGAAAACGGGGAGGGGATTGTTCCCAAATGAAAACCAGAGCCTAGACTCAAAAGAGGGGGAGGATGGGTATTTAGAAGGCAAACAATAAATGTTCATCACGGGTTCCTTAGGCCCTTTCTACTTCGAGTGTGGTCCCCAGGCCAGCAGCACGGGCCTCACTGGGGAGCTAGCTAGACTGGCAGAATCTCACGCCCCACCCAGACCCCTTGGATCAGAATTGGCATTTTAAGAAGATCCTCAGGTGATCTGTATGCATGTTAGAGTTTGAGGAGCAGGGCTCTAACTGCCCTTGTACGATATAACCGTACAAGGTTACAATAACTCAGGATATTAACATGGTTACATTATAACACTGCACACTGTGACGTGACATTGCCACCATCCAATGGGCAGACTCCGTTCAAGATTCACGAATTGTTCCAACAGTGTTCTTCATAGCAAAAGGATCCAGATCAGGATCAAGCATTGCAGCTAGTTATCAATTCTCTCTGGTCTCCTTCAGTTTAGAAAAGTCCTCAACTTTCTTTGACTTTCAGGACCTTGACGCATGAAGATTTTGTAGAATATCTCTCGATTTGCATTTGTCTGATATATTTTCATGATTAAATTCAGGTCACGCACCTTTGGCAGGAATATCACAGAAGCAATGTGCTCTTCTCATTGCATCCTGTCGGTGGCACGTGATTTCAATTTGTCCTGAACTGATGTTAACTTTGATCACTTATTTTCTCCACAGTCAAGTCACTATTTTCTCTCCTTTTGTAATTAATAAGCATTTGTAGGTAGGTACTTTGAAACTATGTAAATTGCCTGTTCCTCCTCAAACTTTCCACTTATTCATTTTTAAATGTATATCAATATAAACTTGTGGTCTCATATTTTATTCAATGGGTTATAAGCCTTCACTATCATTATTAATTTTGATGCTCAAATTGTCCCTGATTTGGCCTAGGGAGCCCATTCAGGCTGGATTCTGCATCCTTTTGACATGTCTCCATCCTTCTCTGAACACTTTCTTTCACAACAGAGTGTTTCAGGCTCATCTTGTACTTTCCAATCCCCAGTCCTGGAAGCAGACATTTCTCTAAAGAATCTTGGTTCCTTTGAGTGGAAAATGGCATTTAGAAGCCAATATCTGAGTAATAAGTATGCTCATTGCTATTGGGGCATCACTGCTCCCAGGCCCTTTCAGTGGACAAAGCTAGGGAATACACACATGTATGTACGAGCATATGTGTACATGTGTATATGTATATGTGTGCACATGCACACACACACATACAGATCTAAATTTTGGGTTTGTATATATATTCACATTGATATATCCAATTCCAATCCAGCACCAATCAACAGAGCTGATTCTAGTTTTCTCCCTTTTTGTATTTGTAACTTCCTCCTCCAATTGTGAGAAACCTGGCTTCTCTTAATGTTTTCATTCATTTGGTTAATCCGCTATATGTAACCAATCTCCCATCTACACTGCATGCCTTCTGCAGTGTGGACAGCCTCCTCACCCTGCTCGGGCTGTAACTCCCATGTCAAGTTGTCCCAAGTCTGCATAGATGCCCTCCTCACCCTACTCTGATCCACCACGGCCACCCTCCCCACCCCACCTACAGCCACACTGTGGTTGCCTAATGGCTTTAGGTTGAATGGAGAAGGGAGAAGGGAGAAGGAAGAAGAGGACATCAGGTTTTTTCTTTAACTCCCCAGTGATTCCAACATGCAGTGAGGGCTGACAGCCACTGAGATATGTCATCTCTCTTTGTGAGAGTTATGGCCACTCAGTCTGCCAAGGGCTTTAATAACTCAGTGGGCCCTGGTAGGCAGGGCTGTAGGGGCAAGGGGCAGAGGGCCGAGGCAGGAGAGGTGGAGAAACTCCGGCAGTGGCCATTGTTTCCTTTTTTTCTAGAGCATCCTGGCTGCCCACCTGGAGCTTTAACAAATGCCAATGGGGACCCACTCCTGGAGGTTCTGATTCCACTGGTCTGTTTTTATAAAAATGCTCCCCAGGGTACATGAGACCAGAAAGAAGAGCCACTGTTCTAACATGCATGCATTTCAGTCAGCCCTCCTTGCATTAAAAGGGTTAGAGATCTGCTTTTGTGTAATTATCAAAAGCAGGCTTGCCAGCTTTTACTGTTAAGGGTCAGATAGTAAATATCTTAGTCTTTGTGGGCCATACAGTCTCTGTCGCAAATATTCAGCTCTGCTGTTGCAGTGTGAAGTCACCACAGAAAATTCTAAAGTACGGGCATGGCTGTGTTCCAGTGAAACGTTGTTTACAAAAACAGGCAGCATGATGGACTTGGTCCGAGACTGTGGTTTGCAGACCCTTGATCAAAAGGTAAATGTTTTGAAATTTGAATTTTAAGTCCTTCAATTTCAAGTTATGTTATTGACGGGGACATTTTAATTAAGCAGAAATTATCTATATTGACTCAAATATTTCCCGATGTGATTTTTTTTAAACAACTCTTTTTCCTAAAAAGATTATTTCAGACATAATCTTGCTCTGGGTCAAGCTGATCTTCCTGGTAAGGCTCACAGACGCAGATCTTACATTTGCTTTTTTCTTTTCTCCCACATTTTTTCTTCTTTTGATCCCAGATTAAACAGCCAGCGGCAGTGATATTTAAATCTACACCAAATCAAGTGTTAACTACACACCTGGGGGTAGGGGTTCTGCTGAGACTCAAATTAATCACTTAGCAGAGGTGCTTATCACAGACACCTCGTGCCACTTTCTTTTCGGCCCAGTCATGGGTCTGCAGCGCCAAGCAGGCTTGAGGAAGAGAGCAAGGGACTGGCAAGCAGGAGTGAGGAAGCATCTTGCTGGTTGACCTGTGCTTATTTGGAAAATATATCCACTGCTCCTGCCTGAAAGAAAACATCCTTATTTGTAAGTACAGTCCTGCGTCGCTTAACGACAGAGACACATTCTGGGAAATGTTGTTAGGCTATTTCGTTGTCGTGTGAACATCATAGTGTACTTACACAAACCTGGGTGGTATAGCCTACTACACATATAGGCTATATGGTACTAATCAGATGGGACCACTGGTCTGTCGTTGACCAAACGTCGTTATCCAGCATATGACTGTAGTCTAAACTAGGTAATTCAAATCTTGAGTCATCTGTCATTTGCTTTTGATAAAATGACTGGTTCTTCCTTTAAGGGGCTGGCGTATAGAGCAATCCTGTGTCCCCATCACATGGTCTGCCTGAGGCAGCATCTGCAAGGACCAGGCAGGCAGATGGGGCACAGCCCATTTTCTGCTGGCGGCCGGGGAAAAGCAGCATATGTGGCATTAGCAGCTAATAATTAAAACAATACTGTTTTAAGCAGTGGGTTAAGATTTTTAAACACATACTAACTCAAAGGCTGGGTAACACTTCTCAGCTTTCTGTGTAATAGCACTCACATTTATCGTTTGTGGGATGGTCTTGTCTTTTTGTAAAATTGGAGGTGTTAACGTTTCTCCAAAAGCTAAAAAGCTCTACCGCCCCATGCTAAAAATGAAGCTATTTTTGTTGATTCTACTCCTGCACCGTCCTTCAATCCACTTGAGATGATCTGACTCCCAACACACATTTAAGAGCCCTCTTCCTCCTGACAGCAAACTTGAAAATGCTTTCATGAGGGCACATGAGTTTTGAAGGACTTCTTGAGCCTCAATCCCCGACATCCTAGCTCTGAGCTACAAAGTTGTTACCGACCAGGTTCATTTTTGCCCGTTGCCTGGAAAGCCAAACACCAAGACGACAAGATTGCAGGAGAGAGAGGGTTTTAATCACAAGGCAGCCAAGTGAGAAAACAGGAGAACAAGTCTCAAAACAGCCTCCCTGCAAATGGGGGCTCAGGAGTATTTCTAGGGTAGGGAGCAGGGTGGTCTGAAGTGTGGAGATAGATGATTGGAGGTGAGGAGGGGTGAGGTCACTGATGATCTATGCAAGCGTAGTCAGACTTCATGCCTCTTGGTAGAATGCATGTTCACAAAATGGCGGTGTTAGCAAGATCTGAGGGTGGAGTTTTTAGTCTCTTGATGTCAAAAGGTCACTTATCCGGCATCTGCGTGGCCCCAGTTGATGGGTTGGTGGTCTCAATTGGCCTGAACTGGACAAGGGGGTCCTAACTCCTGAAGAACAGCTCAAACACCCATTACCATGGTGACCCAGGTGCCAGGGAGATGCTATCTAAAGGAATGTAGTGGGAGTCAGGTACCATATTGCCTAAGCAGCGCAGTGAACAACGGGTGGGGGAACAACTAAAAGCTATAATCGGTAACGGCAAAAAAGAAAAAAACTTTAGTTACCAGTTACCTAATCATCACTGGCTGTTTACCGGCTTCAATATGGCATCTTTTATATCTCACGAAGACATGTGTGTGAGGAAACCCCCCAATGCACACACACCATACATCTCAGAAAGAACAGGACCTGGAAAGGGAGACCGGTATTGTGCCCACTGATTCATTTGATGATGTTTACTGGGCGCCTACAGTGCCAGGTTCTATCCTAACTGGTGGGTCCGCAAAGCACTATGAGAGCTCACGTTCCAGGGGAGGAAACAACAAAAACAAGTAAGCACTGGAGAGAATTTCAGCAAGTGCACATCTCGGGGCAGGGTCAGTCAAGATCCCACTTTCAAGAAAACTCAGTCCGCATGCTGGCAGCCAATCGCTGTCCACACAAACGTGCAGGGACACTACGTCTGCAGCTGGTTTAATGTTTATGCTCTACCTCAACCCGATGATGTTTCTCTTCTTCGTGCAAAAAAGAAAAAGATAAGTGCCTATTTTGAATTTGCTAATACAGCCGTTTCCTTTATTTGTACTAAGGCTGCATAATGGGGGCTTTGTAAAGTCCGCAGGCCTGAAAGCAGGATACATTTCTAATGGAAACACTCACATTCCTGATTGTACAACAGCAAAGCGATAAATTACCATGATTGTATACCCCCTGCAGCTATTAGTTCGACTATACTTCAGGAATGTTGCTTTCACTTACAGAAACTACAAATATTGGTTTGTCAGAAAGACAAACATTAAATGAAAATTGCATTCAAAGACATGAGAAAAAGTATGCAGAGTACATACATGCCGAATTGAGAAGTAAATTGCACCGGGAAGAACAATTTGCAATATAAAGCTTGCTTAATAATTTACTGGAACTCAAAAACTCAGCGATTATGCCAGGCACTGGGTATCTGATTAAATGGAAGAAAATAACCTTACAGTGCTGGCATCCAGGGACTGGGAACACTTGTACTAATGGGAAAGTTTTTTTTTTTTTTTTTTACAGAATATTCTTATAGAGATTTCAATTCGACTTTTAACAAATTTTTAACTGAGTTTAAACTGTAATGCTTGTTTTTTGTACTCTCACAGAAAGTGACTAGAGTTCAAGCCATGTGCTGTGTCGCTGTGATTCTGGGCACATGAACCCCTGGAAGCTCATTTTCTCACTGTAAGAGGCAAGAGGGGCGCTGGACCCGTGACAACAGGTGCTCAGGGTTAGCTATGAGGAACCCACAGAACCGGATACAGATAACTCAGATAAGTCGATTTACTGTGAGCCAGCAGCCAGGACGATGCTAGGCCTGGGGATACACAGGCATGAGACAGAGAATTGGTCCCCAGGGAGTTCACAGCCTGCAGGATACCTCCTCTGCTCTTAAGTGCTGCAGGAGCCCTGTAGAGAGAACTGTTAAGATACTGCGCAGGGAGAGAGGCCGAGAAAGTGGCAGAGAGGTGACGTGACATCCAGGCGGGCCTCAGGGAGGACTGATGGGAAAGGAAGAGGAGGGTGAAGGCAGAGAAGAGCTGGGAAGTGTCCAGACAGACCAGAGTGAATCCCAGTCATCTACGCAGCTGTAAAATGTTCCTTCTGGTGCTGAAATCTCAAATTAAATACCTGCTTTTCCTTACAAGAGATAAGTGGTGACTTCTGTTGGTTTTCCACACACAAACCGTACACCACTTCACAAGGAAATTCTGACCACAGCAGAGGCCACCACACAATTTTTAAGTTAAAATTTTAAGACTAAAGTCCTTGAAATGGCTTAGTTATGCAAAAATTTGATAAGATAAAAATGAAGAAGCCCACAGGTTTTTGGAGTACAATTTATTCAAAGCATTTCACATTAAAGTATTAGGTTCAAATACATGAACATACAATTACATATAAAACACTACACTTTCCAAAAGTTTATAGTGATGCTTACTTTTCAGGATTAGCTGTTTGCTTATCATTTGTCTAAAATGTATTATTTTCTGCTGCTATAATTGTATTCACTCTATATTTCTATTTATTTCAATTTCACTATTAGATATTTTAGAAAGCATTCATAAGCCCATCTAGAATATACATTACATTTTAAATATTCATATTCAAAAGGGGAAGCTGATACAGTGCTAAAGACATATGACTTCACAGTTCTTTGTTAATCCATGTAATATAGTTAACAGCCCCAGCCTGTTGTCTAGAACAACAAGACAAGACGAGGGGTTCACACCTATTTCCTCTGCCCTACACTCACATTTTATCAGAGTCAATACACAAGGCTGGCTTGGAGTCCCTTAATGCAAATGAGATTGTACTCTCAGTTTCCCCAAGGATGACTGGAAAAGTCCAGATCATGCCCCAAGGTTATGCTACATCTTAAGAGACCTATTTTAATAAACATCAATCAAACTTATTCAAGTAACTTATGGTTAGCAACTGCAAAAAACAGGCCTGCTTCAGTGCAATTTCTAATGGAGTGAGGTTCATGGCAAATCAGACAGTATCAATACTCTAACACTGCACAGGTCCTGCACCCAAGGAGTGTATACAGGAAAGCTTCATGAAGTCCTCCAGGCCAGGACTGGGCACTGGCCAAGCCCCCTGATTCCTTAGGGCTAAATCTACAAAACACAGATGAAGAAAAGTATGGCCAATGCCACGATAACATTTATTTCTTGGTTTCCCTCCATCAACTCTGCCTCTCACGCCATCTGCAGGCTCTAGATGCAGGATGGCTGGTCCCACAAGACACAGGTTAGCAGCACAAACAGCAGGAGGCTGGCTTACTCCCCCCCAAGGCAAGGTCTCCCCTCAGGTACATAGTGGGAACCAAGCAAGTCATCACTGAAATCAAAACAGTAGGTAGTCACCAATTTCAAATGGACAAGGAATACACCCAAATAGGGATAACTCTCAAACCAAGATCTCACTCCTTCATGTATTAAATCACATATTCACAAAATATGAGTATAAAGTAACAAGTCCAGTGTAGGGTGTAGCTTGTGCTGACAAAGACCTAAATCCAAAACGAGAGGAAATGCACTGCTCTGCTTCATGACCAAAGCCATGACTGAGACACAGTTTGAGAGACTTCTGTGAACAGAGGCTCCTGGAAGCCACCATGGAGAAGGGAAAGCACGGTGTGGAGCCTCCAGGGTTGGAAAACAGCACCCTGGCCAAGGGCAAGTGACAAGTCTCTTTGAGTCTCTGCTTCTCACTGGAAAAATAAGAGGGCTGGATCTGATGACTCACAAGATGCCTTCTGGCGCCAACATTTTACAGAACTGGAAAGTTATGCAGGGCTTCAAAGAATTGTTATATTATAGAATATTAAATATTACAAAGTTCACTGAGCATCATTTTGTCCAGCTCAAAATTTTTCAGATCAACAATATTAACATGCAAGTCTTAAATAAAGAACAACCTTTTTATGAAAATTGTAAACAACACAAAACACGAGAACTGAAGAGTCAATGGGAGAAGAACCCTGAAAAACTACGGCTTCAGACATTAGGAGCCTCGAAGAAAATGCCGTAGATTTATATTGTAGGCAAAACCCAAAATAAGTCTAGTGACTGAGTGCACACAATTATTGTCAATGAGATCTGAATCTATCATATAATTATATGATGCTATACAAATAAACAAAAGTACATAAACAAAGTAACTTTTCATTTATTTATTTTGTTCTTGCAAATACATTTAAAAAATAACATTTTAGACACAGAATTACAAATACACACAAAACAAAGTAGTGGCTGCTTTTTTCACAAAGGGTTCTCCCTTGATTCCTTTAGCTGCTTTGCATAAAACTCAAAGCTTTCCTGTGAAGGAGACAAAAAGAGAGGGAAGTCACAGATAAAGTTACTAGCAAGAGGTGATGGTACAAAACTTACAAATCAAAAAGTACTGCACACTGGTAGCACAGACTGCAGGGCCTATGGCAGTCGCTGTCCCCTCGAGCTTCAGCACTCCTTTGTTTTACGAAATCATCAGTTCAAGGGCCCAAATTCGGAGTGAAGGCTAGGACAGGCGCCTCTGCAGTGTGCATGCACGTGCGTGCAGGTATTTACACCTGGGTACAGAAGGCTGAGGGGTTTGAAATAAACATGGTGCAGTGACTTTTTAGCTCCACGACACAATAAAAAGGAATTGTACATATACAATTTCTCTTATTAAATAAAATAAAATTTCCTGGGCAACTATTGAATGAGAGAAAATATTTGAAAGTCATATATCTGATAAGGGGTTAATATCAAACATATATAAAGAACTCATACCACTCAACAGCAAAAACCAAAAACTTTGATTAAAAAATGGGCAGAGGAACTGAATAGAAATTTTTCCAAAGAAGACATACAGATGGCCAACACGCGCATGAAAAGATACTCAACATCACTAATCATAAGGGAAATGCAAATCAAAACCTCACACCTGTTAGAACGGCTATTATCAAAAAGACAAGAAATAACAAGTGTTGGCGAGGATGTGGAGAAAAGGGAACCCTTGTGCACTGTTGGTGGGAATGTAAATTAGTGCAGACACTATGAAAAAACAATATGGAGGTTCCTAAAAAAATTAAAAATAGAACTATCATATGATCCAGCAATTCCACTTCTGGGTAAAACACTAATTTGAAAAGATAAATGCACTCCCATGTTCACTGCAGCACTATCTACAATAGCCAAGACATGGAAACAACCTAAGTGTCCACCAATGGATTTAAAAATATTCCATACAATGGAATATTATTCAGCCAGAATAAAGAATGAAATCTTGCCATTTGTGACAACATGGATGGACCTTGAGGGCTATGCTAAGTGAAATAAATCAGAGAGAAAAAGATAAATACTGTAGGATGTCACTTATACATGTAATTAAAAAAACCAACCACAGACAAAACTGACCTCATGGATATAGAGAACAGACTGGTGGTTGCCTGAGGTGGGGGTTGGGGAGGTGGGTAAAATGGGTGAGGGGGTCAAAGGCCCAAATTTCCAGTTATAAAATGAGTAAGTCATGGGGATGCAAGGTAACAGCACGGTGACTATAGCTAATAATACTGTATTGCATATTTGAAAGGAGCTAGGAGCGAGAATCTTGAAAGTTCTCATCACAAGAAAAAAAATTTGTAACTAGGTATGGTGATGGATGTCAACTGGACTTACTGTGGTGATCATTTTGCAATATATACAAATATTTAATCATGTTGTACGCCTGAAACTCATATAATGTTATGTCAATTATACTTCAATAAAAAATAATTTCCTAGATGAAGAAATAAAAGCCCAAGTATTTAGAATGAACAAGTAATTAACAGGGACATAATATGCTTGGTTACTGAAATACGTTAAATCCTATTTCAAGTTGAAATGATGAGAGAACCGCCCCAAGGACATTTGATAAATTCCTATCTACAGCTGAAGGTCTGAGACTGACCTTGTACTTAAATCTCAGCCCCAGGGGGCGATGTTCGCACACACCAAACCTGAGGCACGATCGTTCAGTTCCCCAAGCCCTCCCCTGAGGTTCTTCCCAGAGATTTAATCCTCCTGTAATTAAGTATTCAACTTATTTTTTTACACATTATTATGAAGCACACATAAATCTGTGGAGGTATTTTTTCCCCTTAATTAAGAAATACTCACAGGAGGCTCAGTGAAAGGGACAGACTCTCCAGCATTCTTCAGAAAAACTGCGTAACGCTTTAGAAACAGATCGTTCAACTTCATATTCTTTGCAGTCAAGTTTTCATATAGTGCTTTAGCAGACACGACATCATTGTCCAAGACTGAAGAAAAAGATATTAAGCATAGTTAAAGACGATCTATCTTCCTCTTTTCCCAAAACACTTAGCTGTTCAGGGACTCATGGATCCCGTTATCCCAAGGCAAATGAATACTTAACCACCTTCAGAAACGCCACACTCAGAACCTACAAGCTCCCTCACTCCTTCCCCATACTTCTCATTCAGCATTATTCACTATGGAAGAGACGGAAAATGACAAACATGGCTATTTTTAAAGACCCATGAGAGTTAAAGTGACCACAAACTGAAGTCCTAAAACAGAGTCAGCACATACCATTCAACCCTCTTCTGCTTAAAACCACACTTTGAGATTAAGCTAATTCAGGGACTGCTGTGAGGGGCATGTCAATTATGTACAAATCTATATCTACATCAAGATCATCAGCTAAACACCACCAAAAAGACTTTCAATACATTCCCCTACCATAAAATAAGCAAAGATGAGGAATATAGTTAGTATAATGACAAAAACAAAATCTGTATACATTATCAACATACATAAAAAATTTATATACATCTATATAACATTAAGAAGTTACACTAATATTTCACTCACTTGGATGATGAAGTAGCCTAGAAGCTAAGGTTAGCTGGCTCTCTCTGCACTTGCGGCTGATTTGCAGAAAATTTGTTTTAAGTTTGTGGAGATTACAAGGGCTCTGCTAACAATGGCTGTTGGTAATCCAACTCTTTAATTTGCATTAGATGAACATCTAAGCACCAAACAACCCCCACCCTACACTGACGCTGAATAACCAATCCCAACTCCAGCAGCACCAAGGTGAGCCTTCAGGACGCATGTGAGAAATTGAGGGATCAATCCAAGGATCTCCCAAAAAGTAATGAGCATAAATCACTCATAAGCTCTCACTGGAGTTGAACAGATCTTTGCAGTTTGGGTGAAGTCAATTTCCAGGGTAAATCCTTTGTTCCTCTCGCTAAGGGACAAACCCTCCAGGCAGCTGCTCAGAAAACTCTCCCAATCTTCCCCTTCACAGCTTCCTGATCTCCCTGCGCCTCTGCCCCCCAGTTCCCAAGTGGGATCACACAATTCAGTAGTCGTTTTATGCTGTTTGACACATAATATTCCATGTTATTTAGTTATTGTTTAATATCTGCCAATTCCACAGATGGAACTTTGAGAAGGTTTATAATTACAGCTCTATTTTGAAATACATCATGTTCCCCTCCCAAGAGTGGAAAAATGGAGATCCAATTTACTAATTCTGATTGCTGAGTCCGTTGTCTTGCCAACAATAAAATCAACAAAGCAATCCTTAGTTACTCCTTGCCTCAAGTGAGCAAATCAGTGGGTGGCAGATGGATAGGTGATCACAACTTAGAAATGCTAACGTTTATCTTAGTTACTGAGGAAACGTTAGACTGGTTCCCTTTCATATGTGATTGCCTTGCAATGAGGGAACAAACTGTTTAAAAGAGTGGAATTTCAACTGTGACTTAAGGTAAAACCTTGGGATCCACTTTTTAATTAAGGTCTGTTGTTTCAAAGGAGAAGGCAGGCACGCAGGGAGGGTACTGCAGGAGCAAGAAGGCAAGTCAAGTGACAGTCTCCAATAGGTATCATTTCAGGTGGCAGAGCCTTGGGGAGACTGGACCGGTTCCCGATACGTGAAGCCACGTGAACTTCCACGTTTTTCCCCAGGAGCCTCGGATCCTACCCAACACACCTGGGCCCCTCTGAAGATGCTCAGTGACATTTTTTATGTTAAAGTTATATGAGTAATTTCACATTGTTCTTAAATATAGTTTTAAAACATTCTAAAGCTAAATAAATTATTCTGTCATAAGTAATTATCGGATATTTAGGATTACTGCCTTTGAGCTGAAGACTTAGCTAACTATGCTACAAATATTTAAATCACTTAAATACTACAGTCAGATTAAACTTATTACCATAGCTTTTCATGATGGAAGTGTATGCTTCTTCCTTTTCAGTTAATTCAGGAATCAATTCTAACAAAGATTTCAGAGCTGGTGCCTAGGAAATTAAATACAGGTAACATTACCATAACTCAAAAGAACAGTAAAACATAATGTCCGTTTATCAGTGTTCTATCAAAAAGTCTTGACAATAATTACAACAGAACTGCCTATTCCATGGACGATTTTCCCTTCTGTATATCATAGTATTTGATGTCGATTTAATAATTCATAGACAAAACAAACCAGGATTTTTCAAAAGTTAATGGAATTCTATTTATATTTCTATGACTATTTTCATAAATTATTATAAAGATTACTTCTTTTGTCAACTGGTGACCACACCAAGAAGTTACGTGATCCCAAAGGGGAGAGGACGTAATACTGCATCTTTAGGTGCCAAAAGTTTTAGATGAAATGTGAAGACTTCAGTCAAACATTCTGAAGTTTTCTCTACTTGGTATATAATAGAGCATTTTCAGGACCTCGTTGGAATTTTTACTCGATTGCTTTTCAGAGGGTATCTAGACACAGCTATGGTTTTACTTCCTGTAGTGAACACAGAACTGCCACACCCTAAGGAATAACCACTGAATGTTTCCAAACACACTCCAATATTGCTGGACAAATCAAAGGTGGATACATTTACACTCTGTTCCCACCTGACCAAGAAAAGTTCAATCTGGCTTAATTAGTCTAATATCAAAGAGCTAGATCCTGTAATTGGAATTTTTAAAAACTTCAACTCACTCTTTAGCATGCTCATTCAGTCAATCCATAAGTGGACTACATCTTTCCAGGACATCCCACAATTCAAAGTCTCCTGGGCGGAATGTTCTCAGCACATATATTACTGAGCACTTCCTGTCCCATCTTCTGAAAAGACAGTAGGTACCTGGCACAGCCCCATATGTGGAGGGACAGGAGCTTTTTAGATTTCTTATACTTCTTAATCACAAATTTTAAAAAAGTCTTTTTGAAAGGAAAAAAAAGGGGAACTAAATATTTCCTAAAAATTATTTGTTGTAAATAAATACGAGACAGACAAAATCTCTAGAGTGTTTTTAGATAAAAGTGCAATAAGGTAAATTACACAAAGAAGTGTGTGTATTTGTGGAGGAAGTGTGTGGAGATTAAGGAAAACTAGACCTCCCACACTGGGAACAACCTAAATGTTTCACATAAAACAAACAGTACTACTGGCGCTCAGCTTGAAACTTCATAATGTGCCCAAAGAGACTAAGAATGGGGTTTCTGGTGCTCAACAGGTAAAACTGGATCTAAAAAAATTTTTTTAAATATGCTTTTATTCTGAAGATTTTATTTTTTTCCTTTTTCTCCCCAAAGCCCCGCAGTACATAATTGTATATTCTTAGTTGGAGTCCTTCTAGCTGTGGCATGTGGAAAGCCGCCTCAGCATGGCTTGATAAGCGGTGCCACATCCGCACCCAGGATTCGAACTGGTGAAACCTTGGGCCACCACAGCGGAGTGCACGAACTTAACCACTTGACCATGGGGGTGGCCCCATAAAAAATGCTTTTATCCTTTTTTTTAAAACATCAAAAATATGACTTGGTCCTGTTTCTCACACTCACACACACTCACACGCCTTTTAGTGTAAATAAGGTAACCTAGAAACTGAGAACATTAATTTGTAGCACATACCAGTTTTAAAGCCAAACGGCTCATCCACCTGACGGCTTATATCTGACAAATAGTCACAAGCCGCCACTTGCCAGGAGACGCTCTGCAGGGTGAAGTCTCCCTCGGCAGGTCTCCTGCTGAACGTGCTAAGTGACCTGAGCAACAGGACTGGTATCCTCCGTTTCCAAGGGCCCTTTCCTGGAGCTCTCACTGCACAACTACATGCACAGAGAATCCACTGCATATACTGACTTGTATTTCCACTACAACTAAGGGGCCAGAACTGACTCCATAGCAACATCTGAAAAAGTAAACAACTACAGACAAGCAAGTCTTCAATCTCTAGAGTGTTTTTATATAAAATCCTGAAACAACAAACTCTTACATGATACTCAATAGCTTTGAACAAGACTGGCTTATAGCACAACTGGTGCGTCAGCAAGTAAAGCACAGTACCTTTCCTCGTCTCTGAGAACTCCGAATACAGAACACCAGGAAAATTGGGGTCTGTTCAGCAATTGCACCACATCTCTAAAAAGTGAAACATTATTCAGTAAGTGAAGATTCTTGATAAACAAGCAGACCAAGGTGAACACTCCCAATTAAGAAAGTTCACAATAATACAGTAATGTGTCATTACCAATAGGAAGGCCTAATAGTCAACCAATTTTTTAAGGTAAGAAAAAAGAAAACAAGTGCAAGTTATGCCAAGCTTTTATGAATGCTGTCCTTGGCATCACAAGTATAAAGTTTGTTTAAAAAGAAAAGGGAAAAATTAAACTAATGCTTCAACAACCACAGCATAAGGTTTAGGACTGCAAAGAAAGAGGGAAAAAAAGAAACACTATTCCTCTCCAATTATACTGCCAAGCATTCACAAGTGAGCTAGGGATCATAAGGTTAATTATACATTTAATAAGGTGTCAGGGAGATAACTGCTCGTTTCTTTATAAAAATTAAAATGTACAAAGCAAGTTCTCTTTAAAGTATAATTACCTACACTTATGCATACAAAAGGACTGATTTCAATCTCTCTATTTTATAAAAGGCTTTCATCGCAACAGACAGCCAGTGCTTGAGAAAGAGACAAAAGTTAAACTCAAAAAAAAAAGTTTATATGACAGACCAGATAAATCAAGTGTCTATCCAATCTTAGATGCTATAGTAAAATCAAATATGGCAAGACAATATTTTAGTTTACATTCATCACAGATGTCATTCTCTTAAGTTTCTAAAAGCACACGGCTCTTTCAAAGCTTTAAAATATTGTCAATACTAAAATGAATAGGATAAAAAGAACTTTTGGGGACACACAGAATATTTACATTATAAACTGATGTTTTCGACGTCTGTGAATAAAGTATGCTTCACTACAGCAAGAATAATCTTTTGCTTTTGCTGTTTGACAAGCAGGTAAAGGCTGGGGAAAGGGTTTATCATCTGAACCTCTGTCTACTGAAGGATGAAAACGGAAAGTCTACTGCTGTTGCATCAACCCTCAGCTGTCATCAAGAGCCCCCGACAGGCGGCTGTGGGTGACACAGACCGGAGCTCTGAGGCAGCAGGCACTATCCCTGCTGTCTCCCACCCCAGGCTGCTGTCAGCCGTGTTCTTGAAGAGCCTTGAAAGCTTACAGCTCAGAACAAGCTGGTAGATGAATGACCAAGTGCCACTTTCTAAAGAACTATCAAAATGACGTGCTAAAATCAAATGAGTACCATCACATGTATGATTAGATATGCATACACCCCTAGTAGGTACACTTAGATATGTACACACAAAGATAAAGCATTAGGATTTATGCCTTTCAAGATAGAGTTTTTAACACTAAAGGCAGCAAGATTAAACAATGAAAAGATTCCTGAAATCCCTATCATAAACTGCCTTTCCTGTAAAAAAAAAAAAAAAAAAAAAAAAAAGGAGGAGAAGGAAGGAAAAAATTAAACAAACCAAACCAAAAATTTCCAATTAACTGGAATTTCTCTCTGTCCAGGAACAAAAGTAAAATAAGCCTTAGAAGCAGTGCCAATTTACAATTTTTACAGAACTGTTAACATAGAGAAATTTCTCAGGAACTCCTTTCACAAGTGGCTTAGATGCTACTGTCAACCTAGATGAACTTTAAGGATCAAAACTAGAGCCGGAGCGAATGGGTGCAGGCTCACCTTCCAGATCTACCGCTTAGGATGTTTTGCAGCTAGTGAGAATGTAAGTGAACATACTACTATTTACTCTCAGAAACTGGTCCCAGGCCTCAGTGTGACACAGGGAGTCTACACAAACACAGCCGTTGGTGGGATCACGGTGACTGTTTGACTGCCACCTGCTGGGAAGGGGCTCCCCGGCGGCGCCTGTTTGTGTACATTGCCAGTGGCAGCTCCGATCACCCACCGTTCTGTCGGCACTTGGTGCAGCTTTATATTTAGTGCTGTTAAAATGGCATGAATGCAGTTGTCTCCCTCCCTGAAGATTGCTAATTTAACTGAGAGTGCGGGCCACAGCGACCTGCATTTGTCATTTAATGTGTCAGTGACACACAAGTGAATGGAAAGCAAATTCAACTCTTAATAAACCTTGAATAAGGCACTGAGAATGTTTGAGTATTCAAGTGAGAAGTTGTACTTAAAAAGCAAATATTTCCTACTTTTTGTTTGCAAACTGTGTTGCCATGGGGACGCACGGTATTTAGAGCACTAGAGAAATTAAAGTAGAAAATCAAAGGAATTGTTCTGCGTTACCTATCTGCACAGAAACATTGGTCATTAAATCATTTCAGCAAAACACCTCTGCCCCTTAAATTGAAGGACATTACTAGTCTGATTTGGCATCTTCAAAACCAGCAACCTAGAACTTACAATCCAGTCCTTGCCAGGCAACCCTGATTCACATTGAATTTAAATGTGCCAGCAGCACCACACTTCATTCTGGTACCCTACCACACACCTATGTTTAGAAATTCCTCAATTTACTTCTCACAAGCCACAAGCCACTGCTCCATGTGTGGTGGGTCATTACCTGTAGGAGAGCTCTGGCATCATCCACCTTGCCTGAATCCACAAGCTGAAGGAAGAGATCGGTGACAGGTTTGTAAACTGCAAACTGATTGGCCAATCTCTCTGCCATGATGCTTACTGAAAAAAATGACAGGTAAGAAAAAAATCTTTCATTTAAACAGTGGTATAACTCATCCACCAAAGAAATTGAGCCCAGTCTCGCTAGAGAGAAATGTGCTTCTACGTTCTGCAGCAAGAACAGCTAACTTACTCTTTTCAACTGCTGGTTCCAGCTGCTCCTCTATTACTTTTCTGAATAAGTATGCCAAGCCAAAGTACTGGGGTTCCATGGTTTGATTCCCTGAAGTAAGCATATTTTCAATGTTTTCTATTGCAACATCTATGTTATTGCTGTAAAAGAAAGGAAAATAAATTATAAAGAAATATTTCCTTTTGTGTTAATATTGCAGGCAGTTTTAGTATGAGAACTTACTTTGCAATCACACATACAAATACTTCTGGAAAAAAAGGAAATACATTTATAATTAACTGGATAAAAAACACTACGCAAGTTGAACCCAATCACATTTAGGTAGCAAAAGCAATCACTAGGTGGTTTATACTACAATAACTGAAGTAGTTGCTGATTTTAAAACACTGCTCTAGAGCCAAGATCAAACAACTATATATAGAAGAATTAATGAACGATACCTTAAGAAAATATTATATCTTAAATATTTAATTTGATTCTTCCAGCTCTTTGGATATAAAATGAAAACTTGTTTAAATGCTGTTAACTTTTGCTTTATAATCTATAACTGGTTACCACTGCATGAAGATAATATATTAACATCTCAGCATTCTCAAAGACATTGATGATTGTCTTCCAAAGGTATATTTTCATATCTGTCAACCCACAGTCACAACAATTTGTTTTTGTCAGATATTATACAACATTTGGAAAATATTCAATTTATACTAAAATTCTCAGAAAAAAGTATCATCATACTTTACATTAAAAAAGTCAATAGCATGGCCTTATTTAACAAGTTATAATACAAATTATCTTTATGACTATCTTTTTGGTTAAGGTACTCTTTAACTGACACTTAAGAGTTATGATATGGCACTCCAAATCCAAATAATCAATTTTTTGCTGAAATTATGACCTAAAACATAAGAATTCTCTAACTAAAAAGGAATACCCTGTTAGAATAAATTTTTCTTATAGATTTTAGTTAGATAATTATTTAATAGTGAATAAAAACACTCTATTCATCATATAAAACTGTGTTTATGCGATAAAATTTTAAAATTCATCCAGATCTTACTGGGATAATTTCCTTGATCTTCCAACTTATAATCACATTTTCTTACTAACAGGAAAGTTTAAAGTTCTATTTGGGGAAATAGATTTAAAAGGGAAAAACAAAGAAACACAACTTCTTCTCTGCCCAAAGACATAAGAACAAAATATCCTGCAAAAACAAACACTACATTTTAATATCACAATCCATTAAGTGTATGTAAGATTAATTACTAAAGAATTTTTTTTTAAAAAAGCAGGAAGTGTCAATTCCAAAATTACCCCCATGAATCTTTAACTTGAGCAAAGTACTTTGCTAGTGAGGTTAATAAAAATCAAGTCCTCATTTACTTCTACAGTGGGGATTCTCAACAAGCAGTCTCGAGATGGTGGGAAAAGAATCACCTCTCACTCCCTCCCTTCTTGTGGGTGTGTGTTGACAGGGTGGATGGGTAGGAGAGTGGGGGAAAAAGGAAACATCTATTTTTAACAAGCTTGCTGGGCCCTTTTTTTCACAATGTTCTAGTAGAGTGTCATCACACTCAAGTGTTGCTAACAATCAAATGAACTCATTTTTCACCTCTGTAACAAAGTATTTTGACAGTAAGGGCCTGGCATGTATGAATGAGGAAAGGTACCAATAGTGGAGCAAGTTTTACAATTCAAAAAATTTGATAAATGCTGTTTACTCTAAGGTTTAATTTAAAGTTAAAATATATTTTGTAACATATAATTAATCCCCAAAAGAGAATAATAAGCAAGTGGCATCAATATTTCCTCTGTGGTTGATATTGTTTCTAATAGCCTAAAAACGTTTTTTGAGATAATGCTCCTTCCAGTATCCACTGGAGGAAAAGAAAGCTCGAAAATACTCACTTCTTTATTTGTGCCAAAGCAATGTTATTGATGAAAACCATATTTGAAAGTCCAATGGAATCTTCGAGTCCATTTACCATCTTCTGAATCGCTTGTATGCTTTCTAGATCACCCTTCAAAGCACATGCCTGAATAAGGCGGGTCACTGCTATCCTAGAAGGTATCTGCTCCAGATCCAGGGCTGTTTTTAGTGTTGTTAGAGCCTCTACAACAGAAGAGCAGGTGACAGAGTTTTTCTTATATGGAAGGTACTGACTTTAATGCATTTTGAAAACCAGCTTTTAACTGCGAGCACCAAATGGCTATACACAAAAAAAGTTTTGAATAATTTATTTGAGACTACAGAAAATATTGACGCTTTATAAGAAACCTAAAAAGAAATAATGATTTGTTTGACTCAGATATCAGAGACTAGAGAAATTTCTCCTGTAAGTCACAGAAAAAATACAAATGTTACTGACAGAAAGTGGGTTCCAGTCTGGGATAAAATTTAGTGACTATTTTCAAGGAAGTTGACAAGTTTAGAGAAATATAAATAAGAATTTTAAAAATTAAGAAGTTTCCAAAAATATGCAACTTCCACCCACATTCATACTTTCCCAGATTTTATTATACTCAAAGATTATATGATTATCAGAATCTTGTAATACCCCAGAGATTCCGTCTTGAAAACAAAGTCTCTTTTTAATCCAAACAGGATCGATCCCACAGGAGCAGCTAAACTGGAACATTCCACTTTCACACTAACAAATTTATTTCACATGACTCAATACCTTGTAGATATTTTCTTGCACTCATTTTTCAAAGAAAATAAAGCTCATTAGATTCTCATGGATACAGCCACAGGAGTTTCTGTTTTTTTAAAAGTATACTGACAAGCACTTGATTATGGATAAATATGGAATATCCTTCTGATTTACTGACTCACGTGCAAATGTACTGAAATCATTGTATTAAATAAAGTGGTGGATTGGAAGGAAAATGTAATACTTAGCATAACAATCACCACTATCGCTACCAAAGAAACCTTCATGGCTTTATAGCAATTAAAGCCATGTAACCTAGACAAGACTAAGACTCTCAAAGCAGCTTTCCAAATAAGATCAGCCTATCTTTTACAGAAGAATAGGGAAAGGGTAATAATTAAACAGTCTCTTAAAAGTGATACAGTAAGAGATAATGAATTCAGCATTTATTACTGAATAAACAATTTATAATTAAATTGATTCTCAAACGAGGAAAAGGGAAAATAGGTAGTTTTAAAAGGCATGTTCAATAAAATTTTATAAATACATATGTACATACAGGAAAGAAAAATTGCTTATACCATCTTAATATAATCTACAGAAAATAATCTTGATAAAATCTTAACTGGTGGTCATACACAGATAATCAACATCATAATATTCTTAGTAAGCAAGAACACCGTCGGCTAGGGAGGATCTTCCCACCAGTGAATCAAAATAATAACCAAAATAAGATCACGATGGTGACAGTAACTGGCATGGACTAAGCTTTTACCACACTTGTGGAGCACGCACTGCACGCCGAGCACAGTACCAAGCAACTACCCTTCTGATTTAAGTACCAGATTTCTGGGTGAGAAACAGGCATGGAGAGTTTAACTTTGCCCAAGGTCATGTTGTCAAACATCAACCCAAGAATCTGGCCACCCTAGAGCCTGCATCTATGGGTGCATGTGCGTGTGAGAGGAGGATCAAGGAGAACAGATCCTTTTCTCGGGAGTATGGGACCCTGGAACCTAAATAATATTCCTATGCAGAAATTGCCTTCTGTACAGTTTATGAGTTAAGAGACACCAAAAACAGGAACCATCCACACCCCTCCCGAGTCCTTTTTACATTATCACCTAATTTGCTTATAATATTGATTACACTGCAATGGTGCCATTATCACCTATTAATATTCCAGAAAAATATCAGCTTATAAAGTTAGATTAAGACTGAACTGGCTTTTTTTTTCTTCCTGCTTTAGATGGGATTGAGAAAAAGAAACCTGAAAAAGAGAAGGGAAATGTTAAAAATTGGGAGCTCTCATCAGCCATGGAGCACAGTAAGGAGATGGAGATAGAGCCAACAGCATGCCCATCCTTGCTGATGGCCACTTTAACAATAGGTTAGTCTGTAGCAAGGCACGGGAGGTGGTGTGTCGGGGTGGGGGTGGTAGTGGGTTCATGGCTCCTGCTCTCAGCCTGTCTCCAGTTGAGCTGAATAGCTGAGAAGAAAAGATGTGAAATTATATCATGTAGTTTTTTTACAGTTTTCACAGGGGACCTAACATTCAAGTAAAGGGCAGGGGTCAAGTTAAACTCAGTCCAGATTTAGCTCAAAACTTAACCCCTTGAAATTAAAAAAGTATTTTATTCTTATCTCCGTGTCTACAGAAATATAAGCTATTTACAAAAATGAGCTTATTTATATGGGCAGCAAGTTTAATTTTTCAGTTTTAAAACTGTTTATCATTTATACATAAAATAACTTGACAAAACCTTTCTATTGAAAATAAAATGAAAGCTTTTAAAGTTTTAATAACCAGCCCTACATCACTCAATTATGACTTAGGGTTGTCCAAAAAGACTGTCTAGATTGTCTGGCCCTTTCTGTGGAATGCTGAGGTAGAAATTTTGCAAAGGGAGAAATCCTCACGTACATGCTCAGTCTAATCAATTAGGAAGACATCTAAAGACCAGCACATTTAGGTGTTACAGGCAACATTACGGCTGCACAATTAGAAACTCTCTCTTAGGGACGTGAAATTGTTTTATCAACATGCAAGTGAGGAATAACACCATTATTATAGACTGAGGAAGAAACAAGGTAACATATTTAACACTTAGAGCTTTTTTAATCTTTCTTAAAGATTTCCTAAGTGGGTTTTGTTGTCCTGGCAAAACTGTAGTGTTACTGAATTGACTAATTCGAATGTAAAACTAAGCATGAAATGACGCTTACCTAAATTTAAATGATTCATCATTTCTCCCCTTGGGAGCTCCTTTACAGACCCCCACATCCAAGTCCATCCCTCTGCAAACCCATAAACAGCCACTACCAAACAAACAGCCCCCATCCCAACCCTCCCCAAAGCCATCTCCACATCTTTCTGGTGTTATCCTCTTAAGATTAATTTAAAAACTCCAAACTCCAAACAAACACCATATTTTACTGCTGTTGGTATTATGAACTATTAAAAAAGTATTAGATTAAGTTTTAAAAATCAATATTATAATCATTTGGTGCACAATCCCACACATTTAACACTCAATTTAACTCATTTGCTATCTCACACACAACCAATACAATATGCAAGAAACAACTGCTGGGAATTGTTTCAGATGCTCTAAAGTATGTTAATTTCCAAAGCAAAATGACGTGTGCTGTGAATTTTAACGCACTTGAAAGCCTGTACTTTCTCTCGTTCTGGAACACAAATTTTGCATGTCTGAAGAGCTGTGATTCATCTTAAGAAAACCCATCTTGTGTTAAATGGAATGGAAACTGGACTAAGTGGTCAAATGACAAGTACATTCATATTCAAGCTGTATTATAAATGCATGTACAGTAATTTACGTCTCTCAGCTACCACAAAAGGCTCTTGATAAGCAGGTAATTTGCTAAATGGACTCCTTTATCCAAGTATTCGAAGGGCGTTACAAGAAAAATCTGCAGAGGCATTAATGTGACGTAAAGGTCAAGCATTGTGACATACCTTTCAAATAATCCCGCCTAACTTGCGTTATGATGAGGAGGCTGCTGGCAGCATCGTTCAGTGTGAAGCCCTTGATGTGGGTCTCAGCGCTAAAAGAAGCAGACATTTAGAAAGGAATTACTGACATGCTTCTGATACGATAATAAATGGTTGAGCACCAAGGTGAAATTATAAAAACTACTGTTCGTATGTTAAAAATATTGCTGCAAAATATCGACCTGGAGACAGCTTTTGTGTTATCCTGTCAATGGTTATAGAAGGATAATTTTTTTTTGCATTCTGACAGATGACAAAGTTGGAAATGAGCAACAAAAGAAACAAAGTACCAGATTTTTTTTAAACAATCGGTTCAGATTCTTGAATGCTGACATATTAGATGACTAAAATAACTGCATGCCCTGCATTGTTCTGCTGTACCCTAAGCTGGATACTTTTTCCTCTTTTTTCTGCATTCACCATAATTATAAAATGTAAAACTATTCTTTCAGCAACAAAAATGAACATTTATTTTCAGCACTGTATATTTTAACTATAAACTAATGCATATTACTAACTAACACCATATCATTTGGTTGATTAATTTTCAAGTTTCTGTCATCTAGATACATACAGTTTTTAAAGGTGAACATACTACAGAATGAAAACCATTGTTAGGATAAAATTAAAAACTTCACACAACAATCTTGTCTTAGCCTTAAATTTGAAACAAACTCCACCCCCGAACTTTTTAAAACTCAAGAGCAAAAAATTGCTTTATTTATCATTAAAACCTACAGGATTTAAAACAAAAACAAACAAAAAACGCCCTAGCCAGAGATGATTTCTGTTTGCTACATTGTTTGCACATCTCCTGGGATGAAATTTCAGCATCCTAATACCGCCAGGTTCATCTCCCGATTAGGAAATCTCCAAAGGTCAAAAGGAGCAAAAGCAATTGCTGCCATTTGCCTTATCAAGCTCAGCGATGATCTTGTTGCCAGCCTCGCCTGCTGACATGAACATCTAAGCTGAGCAGATTGAGAGGAAAGCAGGGTCACCGCTAAATTATTCTCGTCAATCCCAAGAAAATCCTCCAAAGACACCGTGACGTGCCCATGTTCTCGGCCACTTCCAGCCTGAGGTTCAGCCCTGCCGTCCCCGGTGTGGGATTTTCTTACCCCCCGACCGATCCTCTTAATCCCACCAAAGCACCCATTGCTCAGTTTGACTTTTTTCCTTTGTCCCATCTGTCAAAGCTCTTAAGTCAACAACTCGTGCATAAGACTATAAACTGCATAAAATAAAGGATTTACTTTCTCAGTCTTTAGCATGATTAAATAGTAAACACTATTAAAAATAAGCTCACTTCTTATGCCAACATTATTACAGGTATTATATCATATTTACTTTAAAATATTACCTAAAATTCATTAAAACCACGAAGTAAGAAAACTTTTAATTGACAGTGTTTAGACTTAGAAACCTTTCAAAGACATCAAAATACAGAATATCTTCTTTCAATCCCTTCCTATCTCAAGAAACTGCCTATTCAATACAAATATGAAAGTGGGCATAAATAGCAGAAAAAACCTCTCCCCAGATCTATTATGTACTGAAAACATGTATTTTACATACAAAGAAATTGACCGATAACGACCAAACTATATTTCAAATTGGTAAAAGGAGAAAAACTACAAAAGTTACCGGTAGAGATGTTAGCAATGGACTCATTTGTACAATACCAGAAAAGAAGTTTACTCCTGACCCACACTTTTGATCTGTCCTTTTGGAAAAGATCTAGTCCAGAGCTGTCAAATCAAACTTCCTGTGATGATGGAAATATTCTTTACCCATGTTGTCCAACAGAACAGTCACAAAGCCACATGTAACTATATGGATACTGTGACGAAGGAACGGAAATCTTAATTATCTTTAATTTTAATTTATTAATTAATTTAAACAGGTATATGTGGCTAGTGGCTACTGGATTGTATAACACAGAATTCTAGACATTTTCTTTTCACTTTCTGAACTGCCAAAATAAAGGAAAAAATTACAGAGCTAAAGGGGTATTAATCTTTTAACTTACAATCAACTGCAAAACTTAATCTGTCTTAACCAAAGATGACAGTATTACAGGAGAAATTTCACATTAGAGATTTCAGAGCAATGACTGGTCTATGGATTGTACTTACATAACATGCACATAGGACATTAGTCGGTGATTATAATTTATCTTACTTTGAATAACAAAAACTGGCCAATCCAGTAAAAACCATCAGATTGATTTAGAACTATTTCTAGATGGAATGAAACAGGAAGCTAGTAGGGACAAGAGAAAATGAAGTGCTATTCTCAAAAGATAAAGCCGAGTTATTGTTACATGATTCTCAAATTCACTAATAGTGTAGTGTTATCAGAGATTTAAAATAATTTATATCCCTTATTGCTCTTTGAATAAGCAGTTCCCTTCCCTTGAAAGAATTCATTGTACTTAAATTTTTATTTTGAAACATTAGGAAATGGTGCAACTCCAGCTAAAAATTAAAGAAAGTTGGTTTCTTTAAAAATGTTTAAAGGCAGCTGTTAGTGTTACTTCTGATGTTATATTTCTTGTTGGGAAGGTTAAATGACTTTGTTAATAAAACTGAAGAAATCTCAGTAGAGGTCAAGTGAATCTACAACACATTAGAGACAGCACAGGTACAGCAAAAACAAAGACTGCATTTTTTAGTTCATCGGGAAACCTATTGCTCTTAAGATTGGACTAGTGACATCATGTAGGTAATTATAACAAGAGACTGCTATTTATGGACTAGAGTAAAAGTGCTAGAATAATACTAGGGGGTACTGTCACTTGCTACAGTGGTTCATTTGGTCACACCATATTACAATAAAGATGCCTATAAAAAAAAGGAACAATTCTTTTTATACTCTGATCATTCATAGAGAGCTGGAAGAGGAAGAGATCACCTAGTCTAACGTTGGCAATGAACTAGGAAATGAATCCAGAGTCGTTACGTGACATTCCTCCAGTAACGTAATTAGTTGGAAAACTGAACTCCAACTTTCACCTCTGAATTCCCCATCCAGAGTTATTTTCGAAAGTACTCACCGTAGATCTAACCCAAGATACAATTCTTCATAGTTAGATATAACATTTTTTTGGTTCAAGGGAAAGGATGCACATCCAATCCCAGGTCAGCTGCCTCTGGCATTCTAAGGCTTTGCATCTAGGATTCTCTTGGGCCCAAGAGCTACATGGGGAGGGCAGCTACAAAATACTCCTGGAAGGATAACACAGCTAAGATGAAAGTGCCCTCAAGAGTACAGAAAGGCTTCATGAAGATCTTGACAGGGTGGGAAGGCAAGAAGATAAACCTACATTTTACAAGATGTAGACGTACGGGGAAACAGAAGGGCTGTGCCTATAACCAACTTATAAGTCAGCAGCTTTCACACAGTCAGACATAGTAAGAAATGATGTTTTACACTACATACCAGTGCACAGATATACACATGCACGTACAACTGAAATAAAACTTTCACAAAACAGTATCTTTACTACATGAAGTGCTTTGATATTTTCTATTCTATTTCATTAAGAACAAAAATGTTGGTTCCAGTCCACTGAAGAGATTCCATGACCCACTAACTGATTACAAACTGTAGTTTGAAAAACTACTCCAGATCAGTGTTCTTCAACGAAAGGTATGCATGAAGGCTCCAGAGCGAGACAAGAAAACATTTAAACCTCTTTTTAAATCTTATCCTCTGAAGAATTTCTATGTTTTACAATATATTTACATGTGACACATTAGGACAATTCACTATTAATGGTTTATGTCCAAAATGTTTAAGATACGTGATTCTTCGATCACCTGGGGTGTTTAGTGAAATGCAGATTCTTGGGCCTCGCACCAAATCAACCGAAACCAGAAGCTTGGGAGTGGGCTGTGGGGACTCTTTTTAGGCTACCAGAATGTAAGGCTCACCATTCCAGAACAAGCCCAATTAAAACGAAAAAATTACAATGTGTACCCTTGGGAAATATTTCAGAGGCCTTTGTCACCAACCTCAGGATTAAAAGTTTTTTAAAAAGTTTTCCTTCTTTGCTTCTATCCTCTTACTTAATTATACCCAATTCTCAACACAAAACGCTTCCTTCTTTTTTATGCCTCTTTCCTCCAAAACTCACCAGTGCTTCAGAACTTCTTTGCTTATTATGGATAGTGTTGGGATGGAGAGTTTAGATGATAACTTTTTGAGAGAAGTAATTTTAGGAAAAAACCCACACCCCCTTGACGACTTCAATGGTTACAGATGACAGGATACTGTTCAATGTCAAACGTTCCAAGTCACTAATTGAGGGTGTATTGAGTAATCTAGGGGTAGGTAAATTTAATTAGCAACTGAATAAACGTACGAATGAGACACAGAACACATTAAAAATCTGAACTTGAAAGTGTTAGTGTGACTGTCCTTTATCAAGACATACAAATGACGAATCAAGACCATAGAGAGAGATATATACAAAAATCTCCACATACATGCTGTATGTGTATGGATATTTCCACAGATAAGTACACATTTTTCAAAATGCACTGAAACACAAACAGTAAATATGGCCCTACAGTGCATAACTGTAACCTAACACTAGTATTAACACCAGATTTTCCAGCGAACTGCAAGAATGGTAAGCATCCATTTTGTATTCAGGATTCTAATATTCCAAAAGTGCTGTGACTAAAAAATTCTCAAGACCAAAAATTAGCCAAGAGAGATTATTTCAGAACTCACAATATATTAGAAAAAGGATGACCTCTGCCATTGAAAATAAAGCCACTGACTCATCAACAGGGTAGGTCTACATTCCATTGCAGGTGACCTTGACCTACGCCTTTCTGGGATCTTTCTTATTAATAACTCAACTTTTCAACATACCTCCTTGGGCATAAGACAACAGAGTCAGTTAACTAACACACCAGGTAAGAAAACTTTATTCTTGTTCTGATTAACAAAGTATTTTACTCTAGGGAACTAGCCAGAGAGACAAAACCACTACCATCACCACCAAATAGATTGAAAAAAAACCAAAATCAAACAAAAAACACAACAGAAGGGGAAAGAGAAAAGGTATTAAAATGTGTGGAGTGTCTACATTTTCTCCACTTCATCTTATCTACTTCAACACCCAGAAGCAATCTGTAACCTAAGTTTTATTATCCCCTCATCATATAGAAGAAACACTGAGGCTCAGAGATGGGACATAATTTTCCCAAAGTCACAGAGCTTTCAAGTAAAATTCAAACGCTTGTCTAAGTTCAAAGCTGCTCTCACCACAAAAGGTACATGGATCTAGCTGCTGAACAAGAAACAGGATATAATAAAAAAATTACTTTTCTGTATATGGACATAATAAATAAGCTGTGAGGTTATAAAAGGTAAATAAAATGTACTGTACTGTGCAGGGCCAGTAAAAGTTGTATTTTTTATAGTTTAAAAAATCCCATAAAATTAGAAAACCATTTCCTACGAGTGTTGTGGGTAGTTGAGGATAATTAAGCAACTGCTATACAACATATCATTAGAAAAATCCTAATGATACCCAATTTTTTTTAAGTGATAGGTTTAATAAAAGGACTAATACTTACAAATCTTTCACTTGCATTGCTTGTGTAAAATTATCCTTCGTCAATAGTAATTTTATAAGACTGTTGTAAGTTTCACCGTTAAACACAACATTTCGATTTTGTGCTTTCAGGAAAATATTATATGCGTCTATGAAAAAGAGAAAACAACAAAAAATGAGATGACATTATTCTGAAATGGCAAAAAGGAGGGAAAAAAACCCTAAAACAAAGCCCCACACCTACATATTTCTGTTTCTTTTAACATACACCCACTATACCACTCTACAGAGACATCCAAACTGGCAGAGCAAGCAGATGCTGTCACTCTTCTAGTCTCTAAAAAACAAAGTGTCAATTTTGAAAACTATTACTTAATCCAAATGGACAGTCCCTGAAAGAGCTTCCTTTTAAAACTATTGTCAATAAATTATTTTCATGCCAATAAAAACGAGAATTTGTTCATTACAAGATAATATCAGTTTCAAAATAAATTGCAAAATGTGTGTTAAAGTCCAAATAAACCAGAGGTATAATTTAGATTGAGGGGAGCAAAAGATTCATTTTCAAGCAATCTTTAATCTATAAGTGGGTGGTTACAATGGTTAACATTTCAACACAATAGCATTAAAATAAATATAGCCTATAATTCTAAAATTAGGAGATCAAATTATTTGGCTTCGACAGGACTTATACAAAAACATACAATTTTCAAATATACAGATATCTAACAAGTAAACTAGGCAACATTTGTTTGACTGATTAACAGTTTTATTTCACTTGTTCACAATAACTGTCAGTGAATGAAAAGATGTTACCAAAAGAGAAGTAAGTGCACTTTTCAGTCACTTACTTTTCTGAAATAAAATTGCCTGGCTATAAACATCCAACTCAAACTATGATCCACTCTCTGGTGTGTGTAAACAAATCACAATGAAGATGGGGCGTAAGTGAACTTTCATGGATGACCTTCTATGGATATAAAGCTCAACGTAAGGAAATACAGAACTGCCACTAGGAATGAACATGACATTAATGCTCAGAAGAACATTTCTGAGCTACATTAGAGGTTTCTAAACAGGCAGAAATTACGCTTGTATTTAAAAGCTGGGGGAGTTTGCATTAGCCTTCCAATTAAACTGCAATAACAACATCAGAAACTTAAGTTATCCTTTTAAGCTAAATTCAGAGAAAACGAGAGAAAAAGTATGACATTAATATCTGCATCTTAACTAAGGAGAGCAGATAGAATCTAGCATTCAATACAAGTGCAATATATTTTCCCTTTTTTTTGGGTGAGAAAGATTAGCCCTGAGCTAACATCTGTGCCAATCTTCCTCTATTGTGTATGTGAGATGCCTCCACAGCATGGCTGATGCGCAGAGTAGGTCCACACCCAGGATCTGAACCAGCAAACCCCAGCTGCCAAAGCACAGCATGTGGAACTTTAACCACTCAGCCGCTGGGCCAATACATTTTCCTTTTAAGTGAGCTAAGAAGTAATGTAATTATTGTCTACTTCCCAACAAGCACATATGATAGTTCACTAATTTGCTGAATGAAAATATATAGGAAGCACAATTTGAATATTTATGGTCAACAAATAATCTAGAAAAATCTTACTAGCTGTTTTCTAAAATTGCAGTCTTCACATGAAATTGGTATGGCTGTGTTTATTATTCTCCATTAGTGGGGAAAAAAAACCACGCTAACATTGTAATGTACCATAATCATTCACCACAGGTTTGTTTCTGGTATGAAAGCTACAATATCCTTTTGAGTATACTGAACTATCAGAAATTTGAAAAAGTGCTAATGCAACCCATTCAATTTTCAAAGTATTCATATTTTACTAAGCATTCAAATCCTGAGATATACATAAAAGTAACCAACAACTCTGAAGAATTAACAGGATGAAACTAATTAGATAAATGTAAATTATATATAAAAACTAGAATCTCTACATTTATAATTAACATTGCATTATATTTAGTTAACTGGTTAAATGTTTTTTACTTAAATAAAAAAAACTAAAACAAAAAGCAATACATAGGCCAGCCCCAGTGCCCTCATGGTTAAGTTTAGCACACTCTGCTTTAGCAGCCTAGATTCAGTTCCTGGGTGTGGACCTACACCGCTCTGCTGGCAGCCATGCTGTGCTGGCAGCCCACATACCAAAAACGAGAGGAAGATTGGCACAGAGGTTAGCTCAAGGTGAATCTTCCTCAGCAAAAACAAAAATGAACCAAAAAAAGGCAATATATGGAGGAGTTCCAGAATCTTTAAATACAAACTATACACTACCCTTATATTCACTTCAGTCAAATCAAATTCCACTAGAATATTTAAGCAGTATTGATAATAATAATTAACTTTATATTTAGATTTAACAGATACATGGTGAAAGACAAGAATATATACTGAATATGCAGCAAAGGGAAATGACTCAAAAATAATAAAAAGTTACTCTGCATGATTGAGAAAGTGTATGAGCTTACCTTATCCTTACTTCACACACTTTGTCAGTGTCAGAAAATTTCTAGTTAAGTCAAGAAATTAAGAGGTTCTATAAATTTCTAAAGTGATTCCTTTCTACTAAACAGAACACAAAATTGTCAATACTAAAATGAAAAAAAAACCCTGCTGCATAATGTTTAAATTATCGTAAAGCACACTTGAAAATCCACAGAAAAACGATGGAGGAAAATTAACAAACATAAGGGAAACAATGGTAATATATGATTTGGGGAGAGAACAATGAAGTCTAAATGAAAATAACTAGAGTGCAATAGGCAAAACTCATATCAGAGGGTTCAAGATAGTGATAAAAATTTTCAAGTAGTCGTAAGAGAGGTAGGTGATCATGCTATTTTCAAAGCATAACTTTTGAGAAAAAGCATACCTTTTAAATTTTATTACGAAAAATTTCAAACATACAGAAAAATATAAAGAATAGTATAATGAACCCCTTCTAATAATTAATATTAACATTTTGCCAGATTTATCTTTGCTCTTTATGGCTTAGGTATTTTAAAATAAATTACAAAAATCTTGATTTATTTTTCATCTCTCAATACTTCATTATACATCTCAAAATTTAAGGGTATTTTCCTATAACTCATAATACTATTACATATCTAATAAAAGTGAGAGTAATTTCTTAATTTTACCTACTACTAAGTTAATACTTAAACTTTTCCAATTGCCCCAAAACGTCTTTGTTAATGTAAAGAATGAAAGTAAGTAATTAACATATACAATTTAAGTTCCATCTCTAGCCTAGAACACTTAATCATTGGGCTTGGATCCCAGGTTGCTATAAGAAAGAAGACCCCAATGTACATATTTACCTTTGTTTTTCTTCCATTGGCAGGCATTCAGAAGATCTTTCTGGAGATTACTCTCCTCAGGTAAGGGTGAAGAATCCAGAGAATGTTTTTCATCCTCATCCCACAACTTAAAAACAAAATTAACTCAGTTAAACAAAAACTGTTAAATACAGTGATCTTTTCAGTATAAAACTGGGCTAATCCATGACCTGAAGTTAACACCGACAACAAGATCTTTTATCCATACACTTAAAAACAAATTACCTCAGGTACGTCAAACGGAACCTCCTGATTACTGTTTCTAAGGATTTCTGCTAATAATCTTAATGTCTTCCCACGAGGAATAATATTTTCTTCTTGCATTTTATTCCAAACGGCATCAGCTCTTTGCCAGTCACCATTTATTTCTGTAAAATGTGGTTAATCAGAAATTAATGAACATCCTAAGCAGAATTCATTAAACTATTTAGAACATTTTCTTATTTGATATTGACGGAAGCACTACTCCAAATCCTGCCTGCAGGGAAAAGAACACGGTGACTGTGAACCAAAGGTGAGAAGACTTCTCTCTGTGTATCTTTTTGTACCTTTTTAATTTTAAACTATAGAAATTCCTTAATTATTAAAAAACAAAACACCCCACACTTTATTAAACACTTTGAAAATCATGTTGACAAAAAGTTCACCTTTTTGGAAAGACGATGGATACATGCAAATGGTATAATACAGGGTGGAAGATCTACAATGACTCAAAGTGTGCAAATGTATGCTTTTCTTCAACAGTGACAAATCAACAAACCTTTCTCACTTAGTTGAATAGGGAAAATTCTGTCTCTTCTGTTGACTTGAAGAATTTCTATGACAGTGTGTGAGAGACTTACCTCAACAGGATAACGCCATAAGACTACGTAAGCATTACAGAGCAACAGCAGGTTTAGTGGAAGGAAATAGGCAGATTCCTTCATATTGAAAAATCTAGTTCCTTCCATGTGGTAACCTAGTCTTCACAAACAGCAAAAACTTAAGAATTAAGATTTTATTTTTAAACATTCTAATGGGTTTTGAAAAGAGAAAAGTTAAGTCACTTAATTTAATAAACTTCTGCTTGTGAAAAAACAGAGTAAAATATGAAAAATGTCATGATACTAATTAAGTTTAATACAGCTATTAAGCACAAAGACACATGGCTTTAAATGTGTTCTTTTTTAAACTTTGCAAATATGAATAAGGAATATCTTGATTGTGTATGGTCAGTTCTAAGAAGGGGGTTTGTTTCAGAGCAAAAATGTTCCAGAAAACAAGAGTACACCTATTTCTCAAAAATACCAAAATACTAAAACAAATGGGATTTTCCTAGATTTCTCCACCTTAAAATTGAAAAGCTAAGTTTTTTGCTAACTAATGACTCCTGGAAGTAAAAAACTCAAAGAACAAAACCAAAACACATTCACACTCCATCGGAAAGCTGCAATAAAGAAAAGGTCATTAAGTAGGAAAATTTCCTAGGTCATACATAGATGGTAGCCTAAACTCTAACACAGAATATACCAAAAGGTGGCCCAAACAGTAGAAATTAACCTAAAGTTCAGAGTGATTTTATAAATACTTTGATAATAAAATCAGCCTAACCCTTACATTTACAATCAAATTTCAAAACAAGAGTTTCATGAGCTAATTATGCTTTTCATTAAAATGTTCTCATGTAATGTAAAACTCAAGAATAATTTTTCAAGCATGTGAATGGATAAAATTAATTTGATTAAACAAATCAAAAACAAAAACCAAGCCCCGGAATCTTTAATTCTATAGAAGGGGAAAGGTGGGACACTTCTGTTTCCTGCCAAAGGGTACTGCACACTGTGGAAGACACAGCTGGGCAAAGTTCTCAGCGACGGGAACAGCACTGGTAAGGTGCTCTTTCCAGAGATTAACTTTAAAGCTCGCACAACCATTCTAAGCACTGAGGAGAAGGTGGGTAGAGGATGAACAACTCCGTGCCTTCAGAGTGAAAAAACTCTGGAAAAACAATTTTCTTCTTCTAAAAAAGGCACAAAGTATATGAAAAGCTACTTTGGGTGGGGGACAGGATATTACAAAGATTCAAATGGACTAGCAACTTATAACAAGAAACTGTTTCAAAATACAGGTGAGAATTAGTGTATACAGCATGAAACAACTCAGTTATTTATATGTATTTGTGTATGTGTGTATATTTTTTTTTAAGGGAAAAAATTTCTTGGAAATGTACCTGGAGCACAAAATACATAACAAAAATTTGAGGCAATCAAACTAGTCAGTGTGCCAAAATCTGCAGCTGTGTGTAAAATCTCAGAGAGGCACAGAAAGGCCATGGCTTTCTTTCATAATATCCCTCTGGGACTTAACATTCCTTCTACGAACATAACAACAATCATATTATTATTTGAAGAATCAAATAGCCACAAACCTGGGCTGTGCCCAGAGAATGGACACGCTGCCTCAATAATCCCATCCCTTTCCTGGGACACTTTTTTTTTTCCCCTTCTTCTCCCCAAAGTCCCCTAGTACATAGCTGTATCTTCTAGTTGTAGGTCCTTCTAGTTCCGCTGTGTGGGATGCCTCCTCAGCATGGCCTGATGAGCGGTGCTAGGTCCACACCCAGGATTCGAACTGGTGAAATCCTGGGCCTCCAAAGCAGAGAGCACAAACTTAACCACTTGGCCACGGGGCAGGCCCCTCCTGAGACTCTTTAAAGAACAAGACTGACTACTAAATGACCTCTGAGAACTCTTAACCTTAACCTATAAAGCCAAAAAACTTTGACACTATTAGTGAATTTTACAAGAACAGACACAGATGTGGGGCTACATTTTATGGCTATGTGACCAATATGGACCAACAGTTGGCACTTCACACACAGTCTCTATGGTATTAAACTAAGATGAACTAGTTCAGGGTTTTAATTACAGAGCTGATAAGTTTTTACCTATTACTGATAAGATGGGGCAATTTCCAAATTCCCCATTTGTCAATCACCTGACTATGGTCTCTAACGCACTCTAGGTCTGGGACAGGAATTCTGCCACATAAGCCTGGATTGTCCTGTTTTGCCTGGAAACAGGAACTATCAAAGACCAACAGGTGTGTCAAATGATACAGGAGCCAATGTGAAGGAGTTCTCATTGCCAAAGATGGGACAATCTGAGCAACAAAGAGAATAATGATTGCAACAAATTAAAAGACAAATATAAAGTTTAAAAACAAAAAAATCAATCATCAGCTTTGGAGGCTCCAAGGACACCAGCACTTTAAAACACGTAATTAAAAGGAGAAAAAGCAAGCACTTATCTTTTCCTGTGAAGTTATTTCATATTAACTAAAACAGAAAGCCAGAGAATACAATGTAGGGTATGAAACACAGAGAATACAAAATAATCAAAATAACAGGTGTCTATGTAAAAAAACACATGGATACAAATGGAGAGAGAGAGAACTAGAAGCATGGCCAAGTGACAAGTCACCTCTGAGGGGTGGACAAAATGACAATTTCATATTTTGCTCTGTACACTATTGTATTCCTTGAATCTTTAGTAATTTAGAATATATTCATGTTTTATTTGTGTAATAATGGAGGGGGAAAAAGACCACCCTGTGAAAAGAAATGGCAACTGCCATAAGCACTTGAAAAAAACAGCACATAAATAACTTCTGAGGTAGAATAAATAGTAAAGTTGTAAATGTTAAGTTTTTAAAAATAGATTTGAAGAATTTTTATTGCAAAATTATGAATGTGAGGCAGCTTTACTTTTGGATGGAGTACTTTATATATACCAAGAATAAACTGTCTTTACTTTGTATATATAAAGAAGAAACTGAAGTGTTTACAATATAAAAAAATGTTTGGCAAGAAGGTAAAAATATCATCATTTAGAAAGAATAGTACATTCCTTTTGCAGGCAAGGGAGCTGTTTCCTTCACATGTTTGTTGTAGGTCTCAGGAGCTAATTTTTGCAGACTATCACCATGGAAGGTCAAAACGTATTAGAAAGGATAGAAGTGAAGTTTGAATTACACCAGATTCTTCTAACAGATTACCTATGAACATCATACTATAGAGAATAAGTAGAAAACGAAAGCAGTTTTAATACAGCTAGTATTTAAACGATGAAAAGAGTTACACTTTCTATTTCTTAATCTAGATTATAGTTACATGAATGCTGGCGGTCACAAACCGTTGAGCAATCTATCTTTGTTTTGTGCATGTTTCTGTAGTACATTGTAATCCGCAACAAATTAAGTGTGTGTCTCAGAGGTACTGTTTTAAAATAAACAAAGTAAAACTGCTCTTCAACAAATACCCCCAAATAATTAAGTCAACCCATTTCAAGGGCTAAAATTACATCATGAAAAAGAATGAGCACATTAAAAATTCCAGTAGGGAAACAAATTATCTTCTCAGAAATCCACAATCCAAAATAGGGGTTTTTCATATATAATAGGACCAAATTTGATATATCATTCCGTTCCATGTGTTCCTTTTTCAAATAAACTGAGTCCACACTGTTACAAATTATTTAACACATTTAAGTAGTGGTCCAAGTCAGAGGGCAAAATGAAGAGGCGGGGGGGCCACAGAAAATGATAGCTTGCCTTTTCTTTTGAAAAAGAAGGATTAGGGTTATCACAACCACACTATTTTTAGCACTACAGAAGGTAGGAAGTATACAAACTGGGTTAAAAAGTATCCTTTCCTCCAATGATTCCTCTGGATTCCAGCCTCACAAGAGGCCACCCTCCCGCTACAGAGCTCCTCACTCTACTGGGCTCAAACACAGAGCAAGAAATTGGAGAGAGGCGCCCAACAAAACAGATAGAGGGGATTAAGAAGAAAATGGTAATAAACCTGAGACTGCTTATCCCTAAAGCAAATTTTAAGATAAAATTAAAACTTTTTTTCCCTTTTAAAAAAACAATAGCAAAAGGGTATTTGCATAGGAAAAAACTTTGTGAGGCTGCCACCCCTCTCTCTCCCCTGGACTGCCCCGTACCTCGTGCCTTCTTCCAGCTGTTCTCTCCCCTGTATCCTCAGTCCGGGTTAGGGGTCTAACTCCATCCGCAGAGCACTCCTCTACACTGCCATGCCCACCTCAGTGGCTAGCACAGTAAGGGCTTCAGAGATATTTTTTTCTGAATGAAAGTTTATATAGTCTTCTATGGGAATATTTAAATGCTGAGACTCACGTGAAAACAAAAATTCAGTGTTTTTCTTGAAGTTTGCATAAAATTAGAATTTAAGCATGAAATAGTTTTTCAAAAGGAAGAAAAAGTGAGGGAAGGGGGAGAATTAGCACTCGAATACAGGCTATAATCCACAAATTAAGGACTAAATGCCTAAAACGTAAGTTTTTAAATTTCAAACATTTAATAACAACTTCAGTATCACGTGCCAGAATTTGATCATTTAAGCCAGTTTTAAGAATTACATTGAAAAGTGTGTAGTTCAATGCAACCAACAATTGAAATGTAAATTTTATACCGTCTTTTTTTAAATTCTTTTTTATTGCAGTAACGTTGGATTATAACATTATATAACTTTCAGGTGTGCATTGTAATACACTTTGAATTCTGTGTAGATTACATCATGTTCACCACCCAAAGACTAATTATAATCCATCACCACACATGTGGGCCTAATCACCTTTCGTCCTCCTCCCTCTCCCCTTCCCCTCTGGTAACCACCAATCTAATCTCTGTTGCTATGCGTTTATTTGTTGTTGTTTTTGTTTGGTTTTGTTTTTTATTCTTTTTTTGAGGAAGATTAGCCCTGAGCTAACTGCTACCAATCCTCTTCTTTTTGCTGAGGAAGGCTGGCCCTGAGCTAACATCCGTGCCCATTTTCCTCTACTTTTTATATGTGGGATGCCTACCACAGCATGGCGTGCCAAGTGGTGCCATGTCCACACACGGGATCCGAACCGGTGAACCCTGGGCTGCCAAAGCAGAACGTGCACACTTAACCGCTGCCAAGCCGGCCGCTATTTGTTGTTGCTTTGATTTTCCACTTATGAGTGAGATCATATGGTGTTTGACTTTCTCCCTCTGACTTATTTCACTTAGCATAATACCCTCAAGGTCCATCCAGGTTAAAAATGGCCAGATTTCATCATTTCTTACGGCTGAGTAGTACTACATTGTGTATATATATCACATCTTCTTTATCCATTCGTCCTTTGATGAGCACCTAGGTTGCTTCCAAGTCTCGGCTATTGTGTATAAAGCTGCAATGAACATAGGGGTGCCTATGCCTTTGTGTTTTCAAGTTCTTTGGATAAATACCCAGCAGTGGAATAGCTGGATCATATGGTAGATCTATCCTTAATTTTCTGAGGATACTCCAAACTGCTTTCCATAGTGGCTGCGTCAGTTTGCACTCCCACCAGCGGCGTACAAGGGTTCCCTTCTCTCCACACCCTCTCCCACATTTGTTGTCTCCTGTCTTGTTAATTACAGCCATTCTGACCTGAGTGAGGTGATACCTCATTGTAGTTTTGATTTGCATTTCCCTCACAGCTAATAATGCTGAACATCTTTTCATGTGCCTGTTGGCCATCTGTATATCTTCTCTGGAGAAATCTCTGTTCAGATCTTTTGCTTACTTTTTAATTGGGTTGTTGGTTTTTCTGCTATTGAGACGTATGAGTTCTTTGTATGTTTTGGATATTAACCCCTTATCTGATACATGGTTTGCAAATAACTTCTCCTAATTGTTAGGTTGCCTTTTCGTTTCGTTGATGGTTTCCTTTGCTGTGCAGCTTTTCAGTTTGATGTAGTCCCGTTTATTTTTTCTTTTGTTTTCCTCGCCCGGTCAGACATGGTACTTGAAAATATGCTGCTAAGACCAATGTCAAAGAGCATACTGCCTATGTTTTCTTCTAGAAGTTTCATGGTTTCAGGTCTTACATTCAAGTCTTTAATCCATTTTGAGTTGATTTTTGTGCATGGTGTAAGGAAATGGTCTACTTTCATTCTTTTGCATGTGGCTGTCCAGTTTTCCCAACAACATTTATCAAAGTAACTCTCCTTTCTCCACTGTGTGCTCTTGACTCGCTTGTCAAAAATCAAGCTGTCCATAAATACGTGGGTTTATTTCTGGGCTCTCGATTCTGTTCCAATGATCTGTGTGTCTGTTTTTGTGCCAGTACCAGGCTGTTTTGGTTACCATAGCTTTGTAGTATATTTTGAAATCAGGGAGTATGATACTTCCAGCTTTGTTCTTTTTCCTCAGGATTCCTTTGGCTATTCGGAGTCTTTTGTTGTTTCATATAAATTTTGGGATTCTTTGTTCTATTTCTGTGAAAAATGCTGTTGGAGCTTTGATAGGGATTGCATTGAATCTATAGATTGCTTTAGGAAGTATGGACATTTTAACTATGTTAATTCTTTCAATCCAAGAGCACGCAATATCTTTCCATTTCTTTGTGTCTTCTTCAACTTCTTTCAACAATGTTTTATAGTTTTCAGTGTACAGACCTTTCAGCTCTTTGGTTAAGTTTATTCCTAGGTATTTCATTCTTTTTGTTGCAACTGTAAATGGGATTGTATTCTTAATTTCTCTTTTTGCTACTTCATTGTTAGTGTAGAGAAACAACTGATTTTTGTATGTTGATTTTGTATCCTGCGACTTGAGTGTATTCATTTATTATTTCTAAAAGTTTTTTAGTGGATTCTTTAGGGTTTTCTATATAGAAAATCATGTCGTCTGCAAATAGTGATAGTTTCACTTCTTCTTTTCCTATTTGGATCTCTTTTATTTCTTTTGCTTGCCTGATTGCTCTGCCTAGGACTTCCAACACTACGTTAAATAAGAGTGGTGACAGTGGGCATCCTTGTCTGGTTCCTGTCCAAGTCTTATCTTACTTATTCCATCAAGATGTAAGAAAAAGCAACCAATGATAATAAACACAAATTCAAAAAGACAAATGAGAGCCAGCCCTGGTGGCCCAGTGGTTAAGTTCAGTGTACTCCACTTCGGAGGCCCAAGTTCAGTTCCTGGGCGCAGACCTACACCACTCGTCTGTTAGTGGCCGCTGTTGCAGCGGCTCACATACAAAAACAGGAAGACAGGCAGCAGACGTTAGCTCAGGGCGAATCTTCCTCAGCAGGTGTGGGGAAAAAAGACAAATGAATTAACTTATTCATTGCTGCCTATGTTAGGTGAAGAAAAAATTCCCATGAGAAAAAGAGAACAATAAATCTAGATCAAATATCTATGAAGTAAAAAAAAAAAAAAAAAAAAAAGTGCTGTTCCTCTCTACCCAAATACCCTAAAAGAGACCGCAAAGTTCCCAGATGTACAAATTGGGATAAACATACTAGAGCATTGTTTGATAATACAGATCAAAAATTTCAGAAATGTCAATCACTTTTAACCCTGAATACAAATTCAGCCTAAGGAAACAATTAAGAACATGAACAAAGATTAACGTACAGAGATGACCAACGAGGTATTATTTTATAACATGGAAAACTGAAGTCTATTCACATGTCTAGCAATAGATTGGTTGAGTAAATTCTAGTATATGCATTCAATGTCGTCATCTGTAGGTGATAAAATGTAGAAAAATGTATGTCATATAGAACTGAGTCAAAACTATATTATAGGGGCCGGCCCTGTGGCGGAGTGGTTAAGTTCATGCACTCTGCTTCAGCGGGCCAGGGTTTCGCCAGTTTGGATCCTGGGCATGGGCATGGCACTGCTCCTCAGGCCATGGTGAGGAGGCATCCCACAAAGCACAACTGGAGGCACTCACAACTAGAATATACAACTAGGTACTGGGGGGCTTTGGGGAGAAGAAGAAGGAAAAAATAAAAATATATAAAAAAAAAGAAGATTGGCAACAGTTGTTAGCTCAGGTGCCAATCTTTAAAAAAAAACAACTATATTATAATATGATCATATTTTAAACAGAAATTGTTCAGCAATGAATTTGTCTATCAATAACCATTTTTCTGGAAAAAGATTTATACACATGAACATGTCAATGGTTACCTATTTAAGAGAAGTGTGATAAAAAAATCTACCAGAGGATTTAAAAAGAAAAAGAATAGCTTCTCCTCAAAAAATCCTATCAAATTCTGTGGCTCTGATGAAGATTCTCACCTTCTCACTATTGCAGTAAGAATGTCAGAAATTATGAAGATTGTACGTATCTAGTGATACGGTATAATAATCCTGTGATAAAGTTCATCTGACAATCCCTGGAGCTTCCTCAAAGCCTGATCCTCCTCTCCTGCCACCACCTTCAACAGAATAAACGTCTCAAAATGAAAAGAGAAGGAACAGTCAGCTCACTTACTATATATTTTCAGCAGATTGTAGTATAGCTGGTCTCTATCACATTCAAATAGCTTCTGCGTCAGCTCCACTAATTTTTCTAGAGTTTCAACCTTAAAAATAAGATTAACAGATGGATCTAGATATACATTTTATAGCCGACAAATCTTAGTTGATCACCCTTCAAATTAGGTTCTTTCAAAGGGCAAATTAATTTCACTTCAAAAGTTAAAGGGCTGAGCATAACAATGTGAATGTACTTAATGCCACTGAACTGTACACTTAAAAATAGTTAAAATGATAAACTTTATATGTGTTTTACCACAATTAAAAAAAATTTCACTTTAAGTTAAAGGGCTAAAGGACTCTTTGGAGGCAAGAACCCAAAATAAACAATTATCTAATTGAGGGAACCTCAACGAAGGTATATTTTGGAGAACTGAAAGATATTTGGGGTGGAAGACTGGGTGAATATATCCTATGCTTATTAATAAGAATACCACTCCACCAAAACCTTATACTTCCATTCCCCTGTGGCTTTTACTTGGCAGGATGTGAAAAGCTATCTGCACAGGGGGGTGGGGGTGGTGGTAAAGTAGAAAGTCCACTGGGCTCCCACCAAGCAACTCCTCGGGTCGATAAGGACTGAAGCAGATTTAAACTGCCAAGGACACAAGGTTAGCCTGCTTAAACCAACAATGAGGAAAGAGCAAGCTAAAATTCTTCAGGGCTCAAGTTAAAATTTTTATAGATTCTACTGCACCTCAGGAACAAAAATTAAGCTATTGCTTATATTTGGAAAACAAACGAGATAACACTGCTTAATAATGCTATCTCCTGAAATCCCCAAATGCTCACGTGACATGTAGGACATTAGCTTTCTACTCACAGTTTGAGATGCTTGAGACCAGAAATTAAACACAAACCTGATTACTTGAAATACACCTATCACAAAACCACTGAAGTCTTGTAGGCCGAGCTCTAATGCCTGGAGTCTGTAAAACAAAATAACCACACAGCACACAGGTTAGGGCTTTAGCTAAGTGCTGACTTTCCCTCCAAGACAGTTTTCTTCTGATGAATTTGCTGCCTCCTTCCCAAACATATACACTAAAAGAAACCTATAACTTAATCCCACAGTTATCAAAGCCCTATGGGATAGATCAGAGCGTGAAACGTGACCTACACTTAACCTATGTCTAGAAGACTTGGGTTATTTCAAAATGCTCTCTTGAAGGTCAATTTTCATTCCATAAATTTTTATTATTAAAATAGCTAAGATTTCTTTAGTTCAAAAAGAAACCTTGAAATGATGAAATAAACCCCAAAATTTGTCAAATTAAATGCACACACCCACTTCAGAGATCCTAACAGATTCAGTGAGCAAAAATTATTTATATGTTACATAGACTTATTAACAACTGTCACAACAATAAACCTATGGCTTTTATTTTTTAAAAGAAACATGCTTTGTAAAATTTAGTGATGAAAGTATTCTAACTACCACAAATGCTTGCCTAATATCTAAAACCAAATGTTTAAAGAGCTAAGTACTTAAAACAAGCTGAGTATGCAAAATTAGTTCATAGTCTTAGTTTATTTCAATAATTGAGACGGATGTTATATGCTTAATTAGAAATTACTAAGGTTTAGGGGCTGGCCCCGTGGCCAAGTGGTTAAGTTCGCGCGCTCTGCTGCAGGCAGCCCAGTGTTTCGTTGGTTCGAATCCTGGGCGCGGACACGGCACTGCTCATCAGGCCACGCTGGGGCAGCGTCCCACATGCCACAACTAGAAGGACCCACAATGAATAATGTACAACTGTGTACCGGGGGGCTTTGGGGAGAAAAAGGAGAAAAAAAAAATCTTAAAAAAAAAAAAAGAAATTACTAAGGTTTAGTCAAGAACTCTGGCTTCAAAGTAATTATTTTACCATTTTGGGTACTGGAATAAAAGACAAACCATTTTCCACATAATTCCAAGGATTTGTCATTCTAACTACAGTATTTTCATCATCTGTAAGAGGGCTTCACCATTAAATACTACATTTCAATCACAGCATTATGATGAGAAAACTACATACTCATTAGCCCTGGCTGCTCCAGTCTAGAGGAGGTATCTTTACTCCTTTCTCCACTCAGTTTTGTTGACTAAACCAGGTACCCCTTGAATCTGATCTCTTATTTATAAACCCTCATTATTTTTTATTTCCTAAAATAATATTGCACAATGTTAAATTAAGAACTGAAGCAGAACCTAATATCTCAGAGCTTTGGTAGAATGACAGGAAAATCAGTACAGCAGAAGTTAAGTATTCTCATTCTAACTGCAAGTATCCACATATTGTGATACAAGAAATAAATGTCAAATAAATTAATTGTTGGAATATATTCTCAAATATCATTAATATTTACATTTGCACACAACTTCTACTCAAGGATTTTCTCACATTATCTATTTTGTTTCACATGCATTACATTGAAAATGAAACCAACATCAAATGTATACAAAAATCCCTTGAAAAAATACTAGATAATCCTCTTTAGAACACAGCAAAATGTAAGGGCTACAATTCACTTACAACTTTCCATATTATTGCTGATCCAAATGCCAACGATCTAAATAGCACAACTTTTATGACAAACTCTTCTTTTTTGTGGCTGCTTAATCTGCCTGTCACTGACAGGACAGCTGACTATATTATATGGCAGATATTCCTATGTTTCATTTTGAAATTGAGAACTGTTTTCACATATAAACCTCAATCATCAAAAGAACATCTAGGTCAGATTAACTAAATCTCCTGGGCTTCTGTAACAGTCTACATTTCTGGCTTATCTCTTAACATCTTATTGAATTTTAAACACTGCAAGTTGAAAGCAAAAATAGAAAATGTAATAAAAACATGGAGAAGAATAGAATTCTAATTGGGATGTTGAATACAACTATCAAAAACCAGTTAATGATTAATTAAAACAATGAACTCGACTCTAGTTTTTTTCTGTTTTTGCTACATACAATCTATTTAATGGACAGTTGAGGATAAAATAATTATTTTAATAAAAAACCTGGTATGTTTGCTTCCACTTGGGTTACTGTGCAGTTCCAATTTAGTATTAGGTTCACTTGTATAAGAAAAAAAAGTAATCCAAAATCAAAAACAATTTCCATAACTTTAATTTCATTATATTACTCTGATGTAAATTTGCTATTATCATAATGTTTGTATGTATACTAGTAAAAATAGATATCAAGTAATTATTACCTTTAAAGGGAAAATAAATGAAGATTCTTCTACTTCAAACTATTTCAAGAAAAACCATCTTAAATTTAACTCAAATAGAAACGTTTACCTGTTTTGATTTTTCTTTCCATTACTGCAGGAAATGGGAAACGGACAAGAAACACACAAACCACCAGCGTAGCTTCCTGTCCTCTAGTCAGTGTGGAGGGAGGACAATCAGGTACACGATGGGACGGAACTAACAAAAACAAGAACCCAACTATTTACCCCACAGCTAGGAGAGCAAGGGAGGGAAAAGGGCCTCATGGAACTTCTTAAACCTTCAATATCTATCCTCGTCTCTAAAATCTTCAGAGAGAGACTTAAAGACCATGTCAAGGAGGAAAACATGACTGAGCAAGCCAACCTAACAGTCAATCATAAACTAAACACGATCCACTTAACCAGGAGTTACAGGAGATACTAAGTATATTAACTCACAGGAGAGGGGATGTGAACCGGCATGAGAACTGCTATCGCGTGAAACCAAGGAGGTCAGGGAAAAAAAAAAAAAAACTAGCTCTAAAATCCCTTTTGTATATATAAGATCCACTCTGGCTTATTAAGGAAGGCAATAGGATAAAACCCTGAATTTGATCTAGTGAGGAAGAAAGGGAAGAGTAACAAATATTGGCAGATTGCTGTAATGTAAACTTGCAGTCCTAAACACAAAGCCATAAAAAGAAGGGTTTCGCCCCCCGAGAAGACAGCAAATTTATTCTGGCTGCAGTGCCACTGAAGGATAACAGTAGATAAGAAGAGAGGGGAAAAAGTCAAGAAAGCAATTTTGGAGAAAGGGTAAGTTGTTTCAGTGATTCAGATATTGAGGAGTCAAGAGATCACGGATGTCATACTGCAATATAAAAATGTATCGAATCAACACATTGTACACCTTAAACTTATGCAATATGTCAATCTTATCTAAATTTTTTAAAAAAGAGAGAGAGAGAGATCATGGAGGTAGGAATGGTGTAGAGGAACCAACAGAAAATGTGAAATCAGGCCCAATTTCAAATTCCATGACCACTACACTAAGGAAACAAGCTCCACACACTTGACCCAAGTATCTCTGCCCTGGTGACTTCTCCACCTTGCTCTGTGAGGCTCCTATGAAGACGTCCATGAAAATCACAGGAGGGTATAAGGGTACCAGTATCAGTTATACTGTTTAGCTTGTAATCTGGGCCTGAACCTCAAGGGAAGAGGTTAGAATAAGAAATGCTGACTAAGTTCAAATTAGACTCTTACTCATCTTTGTTTTAGCACCCTGAGGACTTACCAGTCCCTGGCACACGGCAGGCACTCGGGAAGTGATTACTGAACTGCTCAAAGTGCTATGAATAAAATTAAATAATATATTTCTTTATGGAAACCTTTAATATGGTTAACATTTCAGATCATTATTTAACTCTTCATACTTGTATGTATCATCTCTCCCCAGACTTAATGTCCAGTCTTAAAACACAAAATAAATTATCCAAACAGCGTTAATTTATTTAAATGACCTGCAACACTTCCTTCCTGGGAGGTGACTGAAGTAGCTTAAAAGATAATTAACTCAAACAATGAAGCCATTTTTTTGTTTACAAAGAAATGCCATCTTATTTTATTATAATTTCTAGCAAAAGGAGTGTGGGACTAGAAGTCATGAGGCCTGCGTTTTCGTCCAAATCTCTGCTACTGTGAACCATAAAAGAGGTGGTACCTGTAAAGACATAACAAAATTTCTGTCTTTACATATTAGGGGACTTAAAAAACAGTAATGACACTTGACTCACTTCTAAGACATGATTTTAAGTAAATAATCTGAAAACCAAATACGACTACAGGTAAAGAATTACGATGACTACTTATAACAGTGAAAATTTTTCTCAAAGCAGAAATGGGCAAATAAACTTTAGCTCTATTATACAACAGAATGATGTGGCCATTAAAAATAATGCTTAGAAGAGTTCTTAATTGCACGCAGGGAAATGCAGAGACAGTGATGTAAGAAGGTATTAAATAAGCTATATGATTCACTTCAATTATATATAAAAGAAATATGCTTTGAATAAAAGGACAGAAAAACCACAAAGATGACTAGATAAGTAATGGGATTAATAGTGAGTCTTTCTACTTGGCATATTTTAAACAATAACCTGTGTAAGTTTCACGTAAGTCTATTCACAGGGGAAAAAAAATCAGACTGATCCTTATCACTGGTAAGATACAAAACACACTTCACAAAACATATTTACCTGATATTACTACATAAGTTTGTAAAAATAATTTGTGAACATTTCCCCAGTGGCATATTTCATTTCAGGTTGTGCCAGAGGAATGCTGGAAGGAACTAAGGATAGTTAGCCTGTAGAGGATGAGACTGCAGAAGAGACAAAGAGCTGACTTCAACACAGGAAAGAATGTCACACAGAAGGAAGAGAATAAAACTAACATTTATTACGTGTTTAATAATGTACCAGACACTCTAGATGAGGTCTTATTAGGGTTATCTGATAGAGTCCTAAGAGACAGAACAAGCATAAACGACGGTAGCACTTTCCTGCCTCAGGACCTTTGCACAGGCAATTCCCTCTACCTGAAATGCTTTTGCCTCCATCTGTATATGGCTGACTTCCACTTCATCCTTTACTTCTCATCCCAACCATCACTTCCTCACAAAGATCTAGTCTAAAATAGGTCCTTTTTACAGCACTTCTCTCTTACAGCAATTACTGCATTTTATAGATTCATCTTTTTAAGGTCTATCTCTATGACTAGACTGTAAGATGTGATGAATAATTATTTGTTGAAGGAAGGGAGGGAGAGAAAATTGGTCACACTGGGAAGCCACTCAACTGTGATCAACTATCTTAGTTAAAAGGCTTCATTGAGGAAGTTTCAGGTGAAGAAATCTGCCAATGCCAACTCTAAAGGTTCATGATGGGAGATGCTGTATCAAATCTAAGCCAGAGCTTAGTTTAGCTCGAATTAGAGCTCAGATGATCTCATGCCTCTGTTAATTCACCCTACCTTCTGCTAACTAAGGTCATTATCCTTCAGTTATTAGATATTTAAAACGACTGAGTAAAGTGTCTTAAAAATCCCACAACCACTATCCTAATTCAGATCCTATTAGTCTCACTGGCCCAAACCCCTTGTAATCTATCGTAACACTTCTACTAGCATAAGTTATTGTTTCAGCACTGCTCAGAGTCGATCGTCTTCTGAACGAACTCCAACTTGCTTATTCTGATACTGAAGGGTCTCTGGGAACAATCTACCCTCACAAAGTATTTCTCACAAATCCTATATCCTAGGATAAAAGAACTATTTAGAAAGTCGGAAAGGAAATAAAACTGTCTTTGTTTGTAGATGACACAATTTTATATACAGAAAATCCTAAAGACTCCACCAAAAAACCATTAGAACTCATCGACAGATTCAGTAAAGTTGCAGGATACAAAATCAACATACGGAAATCAGGTTCATTTCTATACAACAACAAAATATCTGAAAAAGAAATAAAGAAAACAGTCCCATTCACAATAGTATCCAAAACAATAAAACACTTAAGAATAAACTTAACCAAGGATGTGAAAGATCTGTACACAGAAACAGAAAGGGAAGATATACATGGAAAACTATTTCATGTTCATAGATGGAAAGAATTAATATTGTTAAAATGTCCACACTACCCAAAACCACCTATAGATTCAATGCAATCCCTATCAAAATTCCAAATGGCATCCTAAAATTTGTATGGAACCAGAAAAGATCCCGAACAGCCAAAGCAATCCTGAGAAAGAAGAACAAAGCTGGAGGTATCATAGTTCCTGATTTTAAATTATACTACAAAGCTATAGTAACCAAAACAGTATGGTACTGGCATAAAAAAAGACACACAGACCAGTGGAACAAAACTGACAGGCCAGAAATAAACCCACACATATATCGTCAACTACTATTTGACAAGGGAGCCAAGAATACTCAAAGGGGAAGGGACAGTGTCTTTAATAAATGGTGGTGGGAAAACTGGATAATCACACACAGAAGAATGAAACTGGGCCCCTATCTTACATCACTCACAAAAATTAACTTGCAATAGATTAAACACTTTAACATAAGACCTGAAATCATAAAACTCCTAGAAGAAAACATAAGGAAAAAGCTCCTTGATACTGGTCTTGGCAATGATCTTTTGGGTAAGACACCAAAAGCATAAGCAACAAAAGCAAAAGTAAACAAGGAGGACTACATCAAACTAAAAAGCTTCTGCACAGCAAAAGAAATAACCGACAAAATGAAAAGGCAAGCAACAGAAGAAAATATTTGCAAGTCATATAGCTGATAAGTGGTAAATATCCAAAATATATGAGCAATTCATACAACTCAATAGCAAAAAAGCCAATCTGATTAAAAAAATGGGCAGAGAAACTGAGCAGACATTTTTCCAAAGATGATACACAAATGACCAACCCTGGGAAATGCAAATCAAAACCAAGAGTTATCACCTTGTACCTGCCAGAATGGCTATCATCAAAAAGAAAAGAGACAGGGGCCGGCCCAGTGGCACAGGGGTTAAGTGCGCACGTTCTGCTTCGGCAGCCTGGCGTTCACCGGTTCGGATCCTGGGTGCAGACATGGCATCGCTTCGCAAGCCATGCTGTGGTAGGCGTCCCACATATAAAGTAGAGGAAGACGGGCACAGATGTTAGCTCAGGGCTAGTATTCCTCAGCAAAAAGAGGAGGATTGGCAGCGGATGTTAGCTCAGGGCTAACCTTCCTCAAAAAAAAAAAAGAAAGAAACAAAGAAAAAAAGGTAAGAGGTAAATGTTGGCAAGGATGTGGAGAAAAGAAAACTCTGTATACTGTTGGTGGGAACATAAATTGGTTCAGTCACTATGAAAAACAGTATGGAGGTTCCTCAGAAGACTAAAACTAAAACTACCATATGATCCAGGAATCCCACTTCTGGATATATATACAAAGGAAATGAAATCAGGATCTCAAAAAGATATATGTACTCCCATATTCATTGCAGCATTATTCATAATAGCCAAGACATGGAAACAATCCAAGTGGCTGCCTATGGATGAATGAATAGAGAAGGTGTGGTATAAATATATACAATGAAATACTATTCAACTATGAGAAAGAAAGAAATCCTGCCATGTACGACAACATGGATGGACCTTGAGGATATCATGCTAAGTGAAATAAGTCAGACAGGGAAAGACATATACCATATGAGGTCACTTATATGTGGAACCTAAAAAAGCCAAACTCCTAGGAACAGAGCATTGAATGGTAGTTGCCAGGGCCTGGGGGAAACGGGGAGATGTTGCTCAAAGGGTACAAACTCAATTATAAGATGAACAGGTTCTGGAGATCTAACGTACAGCTTGATTATTATGTATTTACATACTTGAAAATTGCTAAGAGAGAAGATCTTAAATGTTCTCGTGACAAAAAAAGAAATGGTAATTATGTGAGGTGACGGAGGTGTTAACTGATGCTACTGTGGTAATCATTTTGCACTATCTAAGTATACCAAATCAACACAGTTTGCACACCTTAAACTTACATAGTGTTATATGTCAATTATATCTTAATAAAGTTGGGGCGGGGAGAAGAACTACTTAGAGACTTCCCTTTTCTCCTTCTTTGCTCTGCCTCCAACACCCTTCCCAACCCCATCAAATTCCCGAATGTTAAAGGACTGCCACGTCTATCAAGCCCCACTTTCCTCCAGAAAGTCTTGCCTAATTTTCCTACACTGGGAGTAAGTTCCATTCTTGAACTCTCAGAACTCTTTACACTTTTCTTACAGCAGTTAACAGTTCTCAGTTTTATACAGCAGTTATCTTCACATTTTAGTCTCAAGTTCAAGGAGATGCACAGTAGCTCCTTGAAGGTTGATCTTACTCTGATTCACTTTTCTCTCTTATTCTCTTTCTTTTGAAAGAAAATAACACTTTTTCTGAATATAAGCATATATATGCTTATTATAGAAAACTCAGAAAAATATAAAGCAAAACAGAGCTATAATTGCACCTTCTTGCAATAATCCGTATGTAGAAATAAAACATAATACTACGTTAAAACGTGTTATACATATGTATACCAACTCATTTTAAAAACAACACAGGCCATATTATACACTGAATCTTGCCTCTTCTTTCCTCATTTAATGCGAGCATTTTTATGACTGGTTTATCATATTTCCCACAGTGCTTCAAATACAAAGAAGCTTCATTGTATATCTTGCTTTGGAAATTCAACCCTAGTGAATCTCCCCTTTGATAAGACACTATCGTATTTTTAGGAATGATAAAAATGTTGCACAGTATTTCTAATATTCTTTCATATGCTGATACAGTCCTAGCTTATTAACCTTAATTACTTTTTATATTTTTAATAATTCTTAGAAAACTCTAAGAGAAAACTCCAAGGTCTTGAATTTTAATACTGAAAAAAGCAAATTCCCACTTTAACTCCAATTAATCATAAAAAAAAACGCAACTGAAAAATGTGCCTCAGAATATTCTCATATATTACATACTTTGCTGTCCTACCCTAGGGTACTGCAGAGGTTCTGTAAAGCTATTCTTTCTCTTTTAAGCAATTTTTACACATCTAGTACGAAAATTCTGTCACCAGGATACAGTCATTCCTAAATGATCACAGTCATTGTAAACTAGCCAAGCTTTAAAATAATTAAGACGCAGTCTTCTCTCGCCTATTCATGTGACAAGCATGTACCTTAAGCTCAGCATCATATTGTGAATTATGTGAGGTAAAGAAGACAACACCATCCCTACCTTTAAGGGGCAAAGAATTAATATTATTGATTACTACCATAATCCAGAAAACATGCAAGCTGCTTTACATACATTATGTGATTGAATCTTAAAGAAAGATATTATATTTCCTTTTATAGATGAGGAAGCTTAAAAAGGTTTAGTAACTTGTCCATTATCACACTAGCAAATAGACGGCAAAAGGAGAACTCACTCTTGGCTATTATGTCTTCCTTATTACATAAAGAGAGGCACATGATTTCCTACTTAGAACCTCTCGTCGCTATTATCTGAAAATCTGAGCTTCCTTTCCACTCTGATCAGTGCCTGCTAACACTGATACCATACACAAAGAACCGGAGAGCTCAACAGGCAGACAGCTCCCCTCAATATCAAATACACCATGCATTTTCGATCAAAGAATTTATACCATTTTCTAGAAAACACAAATGAACTGCTTGAGCTACAGAAGCACCTGTCCAAGATCTCCTGGCCCACTGCCCTCTAGACTAGAGGACAGACTGAGTTATACGACAAAAGAGACCAAAGTTCTGAATTAATTTCACGGTCCTCGCTTTTCAGACTAGACTTTTCTCTTCTCTGAAAAACATCAAGAGAAACTAATCACTTTCTGGGTTCTGTGCCTACATTTTCAATTTCATGATAAGCAGTCATCAATACACAAACAAGGAGGCCAAACACCACTTCTGTGTCGTGTCCACCATGGGCACTTGTGGAAAAAGACATGGAGTGATGGCAAAGTATGATCTGAGAGAATGTGATCACTGATGTATTTACAAATGTATTGTAATCACATTAAATATTTTTTCTTAAAGCAATGAGTCCATCTTCTGTGGAATGGTTTTTGTTGTTTTTTTTTTTAGTGGAGACAGATTTGTTTAACAGTAAAATTAATCACAATTTGGACAGACTTTATAGATGCCCTTTGACTTATCAATTTCAGTAAGCAAAATTTCAATCAAGCCTAGATAAAATATACTAATCCTAAATAGGCCAGGTTTGTCACCTGGCCATTTTCCATAAGCTGCTTACCATAGCAAAAAAAAAAAAAAAAAGAAGAAATTTTAAATTAAATGCCAAACAGTTGCAGACAGCACTTGTTTGGCTGATTAACTTGTAGACAAGCATTACAAATAAATCTGAGCATGGTCTGCTGCAAATTAAATTCCACTGCTTTTAAGAACAAAGAATTCCTTGGCAAAGAGGATTAGCAACTTTACACCCAGGAATGCCAGTTTAATTTAATTGTTCCACAATCCAAGATTTAATATGCAAATATCATTTTGATATATAACAGTGAATTTAACAAAGTGAGGAAACAAATTCAATATACAACCAGGCTGCCTTTTCTGAACTGTAATTATATACAATAAAGAAATTGGCTGAGTCCCCCCCCCCATTATTGGGACTGAATTATATTAACATGAATCAGAACAAGCATAATTAAAGGTTAAAAATTTTACACGTATTCTAATTAAGAGTCTAAATAGCTGTACAATTAGAATACTGTAGTTAAAATCACACCTCAATGATCTTCTTGGCCTCTTTGTAATTTCCTGTTTGTAGAAAGGCAAAGAAGAGATCATAGAGCATCGTCATTTCACCTTGTTCTTGGCTCACAAAGTCCATTGCTAGAGAAAAAAGAAGAAAAAACATAAACACATTATCACTTGAAGTTCTGGACAAATACAAGAAAACTCAAATATTTAGAATAACTTAAAGATTATAGCTATATCAACCAATTTTCTGTCATATTCCTTATCTAACAGCATAACATTTATTTATGACATTAAGTACCTAAGACTAGCTTCAAAGAGAACTGGTGAGGATAAGGGTAAAAAATTCTCATAAAGGCTGATCATCAATAAGTAGAACAAAAAACAACATAGGGATAACCTTTCAAAATGAACAATTATTAAAGTCAAGGACATTTATAATATTGAAAATGTATCTGATATTTTTCTTTTCAATTTAGAAGTGTAAAAAAGTTTCTCTGGATGTGCTTGCCTTCCTTTTAAATTTTCTCTTCACAGCAATGCATTGAGATTAAATAAGCAAAAGGAGAAAAAAACAAAACAACTATACTAAGATATTAGAAGGTGACTAACCTTTCTGAATTAGATCAGTCTCGCCTTTCTCTATCAGTTTACACAAGACATCATGAATCCTTGGTAATATTTTATACTTCTTATGGCAGTCAATGGCAACTTCAAGAGCAGTAGGTAAGTCATCCCTTGGAAACATCAAAATATTAACAATGAATAAAATATATCTAATTTAGTTTAAAGAGATATACGATGACTAGTCAAAATGTACACAACTTTAAGGTAGAAAACCATGAAGCCAAAATGGAAAAAAAAAGTAAGAGAAACAATCCTTATATATAAATAAACGTTCAGAGCACAGACATCAATAGCAGTTCCATTTTCGCCGCTTCATCTTTATTATTTTGCTGGCTAAATGGCACTTTTTTGAAAAGTCCAAAGAGATGAAGATACTCTGAGATTATTATAAATAAAATCCGATTTTATATAAAAATGGCTATTAAGAATGTATTATTTCTAAAAACAAGGACTACTATCAAATATTTCTTCCAGCTACTTATGTGTGTTTATGGTCCTCAATTCCAGATTTTGAAAACTTTATTAAATGTCCATCAATAGCTATCAAGGAATTTTCGAGCACTTTCAACTCTATCATCATATTTTTTATATTGCCACCTCTCCATGTAAGGAGGAAGTAACTTCAGGATATATGGAGAGAGAAACTTATTGTTACTAAAACCAGGATATTCTTATGGTCAGTAAATTTTAGGAAGACTCTTAAAAAGTTTCTTTTTAAAGGGTAGGCTTTTAAAAATTATTTCCAATTATAAAGTCAAGGTTTCTCTTTTATGTGAAAATAAATTAAAATAAAAAGACATTTTCATTAAGTCAGAGTTTCTTAAACAAGAGTGTGGAAATACATTCTTGTGGGTCCTCAAAAACTACTTTTTCCTTTCACAGGAAAAGGACAGTATAAGAAATATGTAAGACCTTGGAAAAGCTACAGAGATTATGTGATCCAATTCTACTTGTCATCTTCTTTATTTTTAAATAGGAGGAAATAAGGCATGTAGAGACTGACAGATTAGCCTAAGGCCACAAGGTAAACAGAGGAAGGCTCTGTCATCAGATCCCTGGACTTCCCACTTCCAGTTGAGCACATCTAAGTATACATCACACTCTATGAAAAGCAGTTGCTTATTTAAACTAATGAGGTGCTACAATTTGGAATAACAAATAAAGATTCTTGAAAATAAAAGTACGAAATGTATAAAAAAAAGAAGCATGGTTAGAGACATAGAGCAAAATACAACCAGTGACAGCGATAATCCTTGTGGAGAAAACATATTTCTCTCACACACAAAACAGTTTTCAAAAGGAAGGAGTCTTCTTTTATTTTCTGTTGAAGCCCTAACATCTCGGTCCATTATACAAATGTTATGTTGCCCTAGACTGAATTACTATTTTATCTAGATTAAGATTTTAAGATGTACTAAAAAGTAAAATACCACGCAGAAGTGTTAATTTCATTGCAATAACACTGACACAGTGAAAATGAGCCTATCCTGACGGAACTCTACCTTATCCCCTTACTGAGCCCTGTTTACAGTGCATCTTCTGGCACCCTACAGAGTCATTTGAATTTTTGTCATTTGGGGTGAAGACTAAATTACAGGTTAATTTCAAAACCGCAAGTAGATGTTGCAGGCTAGATTACTGTCATACAAGAGAAATGCTACAGTAGCTACCACATATGATATAAAGCTTTATATAATCAGTATTTTCCCTTGCTGCAGACACAAGTTTAGTTATTACCTTTCTACAATTCCATTTAATGGAAAACTACTAAAATATTTTTAAGAGAAAAACTAACACATACTGATTTTCTTAAAGCAGTATGATTTGCTTTTTCAGATCAATTCCCAAACTACAATAGTATTGTCTCAATTGTATTTTCCCTACATTAGGTCAAAACTATCAATAAATGAGCAAATAATTGTTCTGTCAATCAAAGAGACATGTTAATAGTCTTTGGTCTCCAAATATATGCTTCTGAAGATTATACATGCTCAGAACAACAACAGAAAAGACAAGAATAGCAAAATGGAAATAATTTATATATTTGTTAGTAATTTTAAGTACCAATGTTACTGCTCTCAGGTTGCCAACAAAATGAATTAGAAATCTATAATGAAACATTTTGTACAAATTGTACTGATGACAGAAAAGAACTAATGACTAGTCGGTTCTTTTTAATCCCTATTATCTACATTCTGACTTGTTCGATCATGTCACTTTAAAATAAAGAGATAAAAAGTCCATTCCTCATAATTTGATGTCATCATTAATCTTTCCTAGTAAAGCTTGAAAACTTGAGTGATAGAAATGAAAAATATAAAAAAGTACCTAAAAGTCACATTGCTACGAAAATAGTTGTATATTCACAGGACTTCTGAATTTCAACTCCAATTGATAAGTACTACATGCAGCTTGACTGTAGCAATGTGATTCGTTTCTAGAGGTGGTGATGAAAATCAGATTATCACAATGCCTGAACTCAAGGACCTTTGGGCTCCCTCTCAGTTCTAACACTCTAACATGAGGTTCTACAAATTTGAGCTTATTAGGTTCATCAACTCAAACGTTTCACACCAGCAGAGAAAATCATCATATGAAAATACTGCTCTTATTAGGCAGAATAAAATCAGTGAGAACAGCAAAATATCAAAAGGAAAAAGGTGGAAACTGCTTTATATCCAAAATGTTGGACATTTTACCTCTAGTTTCTGTGATCTAAAATGATCCTGTGATTTCCTTTGTACATTTTAAAACACTAGAACTGACTTAAAATCCTACTCTAAAATAACAATAATCCTTTGAAGAAACCATGTTAGTAATATTAACTCTGGATTCTCAACTTTGATTCCATGCTATTTCAGTATATATATGCATAATTTCTAAAGCTTTATATACATATGGGTCACAACTTTTTTAAAAGTCCATTCCTGACAAAAATTTAGCCACTGCTTTCACAAACCTCAAATAATACTGAAGAAAATCAACTCTGTAACATACTATTATCTCTAAAAAAAAAAAACCCACTGTCATATTTTCACAGTGACTAGATTCCCCCTCAAACTATTTCAACGAAATACATAAAGTAATTTTCATGAATAAAACTACATATGCGAAAAAAGCAATATTAAAAAATATTTTGATTGATGTAAATTAACTTAATATAAGTTTTACCAAAATTCTGTAAGCCTATGAAACAAAGGCAGGATGGAAGAAAGGAAGATTCTGTAATTCTGAATTTTAAGAACACACACATATAAGGCTGAGTCCACAAGTAATTTGAACACTTAAAAGAGAGCTTTATTTATTAACTTGAATGGACTCACTTGGCTCATATTAAAATTCATTCTAGAATCTCTAATCCACCTTTTAAGGGAACATGACCATATATAAAACTACTACAAACTGTAATTTTGCATTATTACATGGAGAAACATCCAAAAAAAGGTAAGCCTGAAGCTCATGTGGCAAATCTGATATTATGTCTTTTAGTTTTTATTATGAAATTAAAGTATGCTATAACGTCAGTGACAGAAAAACAAACACTGGACATATATTCATATGAGGTATCCACTGATGATAAAATTACCAGGAAACAAAGCACTCCTAACTCAAATTCCTCTCTCTATACAACTGTGACAATCACAAATGTGTCTCATATGATCTCGAATTGTTAGAACAAGCCCAACCACTGACAACTATCTATTCACCTATCAGTAGCTTTAAACTTAATCTCCTTACTCATAGTAAGTAGCTTTCCAATCCTGAGAGTATACTTAATTTAAACAACAAAAATGACAAATAGTGATTTTTAATTGCAGTAAAGTGCTTCAACATTACACATAAAGTGTTAGTGAAGTGGCAATTTACCTAAAGGGCTTACTAAATGAAAAGCTCTCAAAATCTGAAATGACTAGAGAAAAGAGGAGCCTTGCGGAAGAAAAAAGTTTAAAACAAGAGAGGAAAAAAACACCTCAACACTCTAAAAACAAACTATTCTATAAATCTTAAGCAAATATTCAGTGTGGAGAGAAATCAATTCAGGAGAAACCACTGTCTTCACAAAAATTATTCTGTTAAGAGAACCAGTCCTTGAAAGAGCTAAATGTTTTTTTCTGTTCATCATCTACAAACGAGGAATCTTCAAGGAGACTGGTGTTGCAATTACAACTAATCCTCCCCAAAAAATTAACTGTGTTGAAGGCTTTGTAATTTCCCTAGGTACAATTTAGCTGTCACTTACTTTAAAATTTACTCAAACATGCGTTCCGAACAGCACTAACTTCACATGTCAAGTGCTTTCCAGCCAATTGAGTCTAAACTGGAAGTCGGTGTTAAACAACTGAATGATTAGACAAGATAGCTCATTTCCCTGCTCTTTTGTTCAGAATAAAATGCCACATTTACATTATCAGGCTCAACAGGATTTTCTGACAGAAGGAGAAAAAACCCTACTGAACACTGTCCGTACTAAGCACATGAAGCCTGTCATTTACCAATCATCCTTCAAAAAGCAATAGCCATGAATGTAACTTAATTACGACCCAATGATCCTTGACGAAAAATCATCTTATCACTGTCCTGTCCCCCTAGGGCAAATGAACTACTTTTGTCCTTTGGCACTGATGATGCTAAATTCTTAATTGCAATAATGGAGTAAAAGAGTCAAACCTCCCTAATTTCCTTTCAGCACACAAAGAGTTTTACTCTAGAAGGCAAGCATTCCCATAAATAATAAAAGTATCCAGTACAAATGAAGATGCTAAAATTGAAGGGGAGTGTATATGACAGAACAACCAGCATTTTAAAAAGTGTATTTCCCATTTATGTAACATATTAAAGTGTTACAGTGAGTTTAAAAACTTAGATTGTTATAGGTTCATCTTACAGAAATTGTGACCTTTATGAAGAACTCAAGATTAACTTAGCAGGAGTTCTGGGAGGATTATACATACAAAGTCCATGATTCACTTAAATGAAATGCATGTGGGCATATACAGATTATAGCACAAATCAGCACAGAAAAATCCTTAATGGAAAGCAGAAATTAAAGCTTCTTTGATCATTTGCACTAAATAATCCAGTTAAACAGCCTCAGATATTTTTCATAGGCAATGAAACCAAAATGGATCAGCTAGAAAACAAGTGAATCTGAAACAGCATCATACAAATTTTTAGGCTTTTAAACCGAATGGCCCAGATTTTATTAATTTCATTTCCTTTACCATTGCATAAAGACTGATCAAAAGCTCTTTTAACCTATTTTAAAGCATTTCTTTCTTGCTTAATATGGAGGATCATCTTCCAGAATCAGGAATGATTTCAATTAAAAAAAATTTTTTTTAAGTAGTTACAAAAGAAAATGTTTAAAAAATAACATTTGTTTGGACTACATGTAGGCATGCGGCTTATAAAATGAAAATTTTGTTCAACTCTGCACATTTTTGTTCAATGTAAGTATCATTTTGTTAATACAAAAGCAATTCGTTTACAAACGGTTCAATAATTTTGAAAATTTGTTATTGTTTTGGATTTCCCTTGGCAAATGAATAAAAACAAAACGTTTCATTTTCAATACCCACAAAGCTTTTTATATGTTATCCAACTAACAAACTGACACAGTATTAATTTCTCCTGTGCTTTATCCGATGCTGGAAAAGTCAGTTCAAAATTAAGATCTACTGAATCTTAAAGATCATTTTTCTGAGGAATTCAACTTCATAGATTTGTTCCAGAATTACAATATATAAGTGATAGCCTCTTTAGAGTCTTTGCAATGGCATCTCAAAAAGAGGCTCACCTTTCAATGAAAGGATGAAGCTTTGGTACTATGTTCCGAAAAAGTATTCATAATTTTATCTCAAGTTTGAATAAGTAAGGCTCATTCCCCAGATGAGCTCATACCTGCTGAGGTCAATTACATGATATTATTGAAGATCAAACACATTTAATCAAATCAAATACACGTGGACTTTTTGGCAGGCTAGTACACTTAATCCTAGTACTGTACTTGTCATGATTCCATATTAATTAGTTATCTTCCATCAGTTGGGGAAAATATAATTGGAAAACGTTTCAAAGTCAATTTTTTCCTCCAACTTATGCCCGACTAGGAAGGCTACTACTGTTCTCTGCAATTTCATAAACATAAAATTTCCTTTATCTCCTTTTTATTATTTTCATGACTCTAAAACAGTCAACAAAACCTTTTTATTATGATAGATGAAACTGAAAGATCGTGTCATGGAGACTGTCTTGCAAAGCAAAGATAGAAAAAAAAAAAAACTTAGGCAAATAAAAATAGAAGGTAATAATTTCTCTACGTATGTGAAAGTAGAAAGAAATCATAACAGAAAAGATACTAATTTAGATTTCTCTAGCCCAATTAACAGGGACAGCCAAATTTTACTGAGCCATACAAGTCTGACTGTGCCGTATAATGAGAAGCCCAGAGCATGCTCCAGGTTAACATCTGAATCCCATGCTATTTCCATTTTCCCTTGGGTAAGCTCTTCTTGGTTCATGAGCCCCATCTGCAGACCTCTTTTGGAAAACTTTTGTCTCTCCTCTGTCTTCAAAGTATTTCTATTTGTAAGATACTTTTCTATTATGGCCTCGTTTTCATTGTCAATTATTTTATTTTTTGCCCAGTAGTGGAGGAGGGCCTAATTCTTCTGGGCACTGGGCCCATTTCTTTCAAATCTCTATGCAGAGAGCACTACATAAAATTTGCAGAGATGGGTCTCTTAAACAATCAAAAAAATTCTAGTAGGAAGCATATTAATTATAGGATTTCTATATAAAGTTGGCGGTGAACATGAGAACTCAGTAACACAGTAATTGTTTGAATCACTATTTCTTTAAAAGGATATAATGCTGAGATTGTGGAGGTTAAGATTTGGCCAATCATCAAACTGTTTTTTGATTGAATGGCAAAGGAATTATTTCATAAAACATGAATGTATGTGCATATTAATATATACACACATTTCTTAACATAGAGCTAGTTAAAAGAGATGTTTTTTATTTCACCTTTTAAATCCAATTCTAAACCATTCATTACATTCAATTAATTATACCCCCTAATAAGTAAAGAAAAACTACCAGAAATTCGGGAAGAATATGAGAAACATTAAGATATATCTTTTATTTTTCTCCTGGCACTGATAGGGCAACATCCACACTAAAATCAGAAAATCCCAATCACAAAATAAGCAGATTAAAAATTGCATTAAGCCGCGGAAAAGATGACAAAGAGGTAAGATCTAAGAAATTTAAGGGGGAAAAAAAACCACAACAGAAAAGAAAAACAAAAACAAAAGGAAAAGAAGATAGTAAGGGTGCTTAATCATCTTACTAAAATGTTTCAACTCATTACAAGAGGGTAGGCTGATTTTATGATTTGCACTGCAAATAATACCTTAAATTGGGCACCAACATGTACATTCCAAATGTAAAAATGTTCAAACTCAGTAAATCTTTCCCTATCAACAAAATTCATCTTCTTCTCACAAGGCACACACACATCTTCTACAATATTTACCAAAGCTAGAATAACTGTATTGGTACATGCAATTAAAATAAAATACCACATGGAGTAAGGGGCACTGAAGAGATGCTGCTGCATTATTACCTGAATAATGGTCATGATGTGTAATCAAAAGCCCCAGAGAATCCTTCTTTCTTACATTTATTAATAATTAATTCTTATAAGGCTCAAAAATGGGAAAAACTAGATTCAATTTCATGTCATATCATTAAATTTCCCACAGAAAAATTGCCATAGACCATTCATTCCATTGAGAAGTAATCCACAGGACCACAGGGCTGCTGGTGATTTTAAAGGTCACCTACTCCATGTAAGCCCTCTTATTCTGTGGCAAATAACCTCCAAGCTTCCGCAGCAACACAGAGTATTTACAAAGTATAACCCCCAAATGATTATTCTCATTCTTTTATGCCAACATTTAAAATTCAAAATTCAATTAACTTACTTTTCCAAATAAAGAGTGACCAAAGGGGAACTTATGGTGGTGGATGGTTTCGCTAACCCTAGAGTCACGATGGCTTCATGCAACTGTTGTACTGTTTCAGTTTCACCTCTTAAAGCTGCGCCATTTAGGATGTGGAAAAAGGACAAGACTGTTGCATCTTTGATAAGAACATCCTTCTCTTTCATCTCCTTTAGAATGTTAATAGCATCTACAATGAAGTAACACAAAAGACCCTTAGGTAATTTCATGTAGGGAAAACAAACTGCTATTAAAACAGCATTTCAAGCCCAGCAGGAATGTAAATTCTAGTGTATAATGCCGATTTCAAGTTAATTACTACTTGCATTTCTAAACGAGACTACAATTATAAATCCACAATAGCATGGTTTTATCATTTCCCTGCAACTTTGACTACAAATTATAGATAGGGACTGTGTGCCCACTCTGCACCACATAACCCTGTACGGTCTGCCCTATAGCTGTAAGATCCTCCTAAATGGATGCTTTTATCGTTCAGAGCTAACATCTGCTAAATCACACCATTGTTTCTTCAGCAGATGGCTTGTCAGGAGGCCAGATAATAAAGATGTGTTTACACTGTATATACAGCCAGACTAATGGTCTGATACCGATAGGGCCTGTTTGCTATGTCGATACTAATTAGCCAAGAGGAGCCAATGAAAGCTTTCCAAAAGACTGCATGTTAATACATTAGATTCATTAAGCTTCATTAGGAAGGCAGAAACAAACATTTTAGGATATGGAATAAGTGCATTTTTATAATGTTGTTCATAATTATTGCACAGACAAAATGTTTTGACCGCTTTACAAAAAGAATTTTAAAAAGCAGGCTAATCCTTAAAAAGAGTTTTCTGTGTTAAAAAGGGTTCCTAGGAAAAAATTCAATGTTCAAATCAAATATTTTCTCCATACATTTTTCACTATAAAACTTTTTTTAAATCTTCTCTAGGAATAAAAGGAAGAGAGGAAAGCTAAAAAGGAAGTTTCAAAACAAAGCCCAATGAGAGAGTTAAGAAATAAGCAAACAGTAAAACTATCTTATCAAATGTGATTAATTCTATTAGGCTTAGCATTATCTGAACAACTAGAAAATTAGAATATGCACATCAGCTATATAATCAGCTAGGCTTTCCCTGGAAACTTCTAAATAAAAACTATTAAAGTACACATTTTGTTAATGTCATTAAAAGTTAAGACAAAGACTACTGCAAAATTCATATTCTTAAACAAAGGTTATGTTTATAGTTATGTTCAGCCTTCGGATGTTCTTAAGCAAAAACAAAGCCATTAGTATAGGCATATAAGCAAATTGTGCCACAAGTCATGATCTTCAAACTCAATCCAAACAGCAACGCTAATAAAAACTAGCTGCAGAAATGCAAAAAGCACTGAGCTGTGCAAATGTAAATGACAAGCTTGCCAATCCATTAAAACTAATGGCCTACACTGTCCATGCAGCTCTGGTTGGATTCACATGCAAATTTCTATGCAAAGTGTTCAAGCACTTTGCAGGACATGATATACCATTAATATCAATTCACATATTATTCCAGTGGCAAGATACTTGCATCACATATTTCCTTTATGTGCCGAGGCTTACCTTGGAGCTTGCCATGTTTTCCCAATACTTTTACAAGGCCCACATACTTGTTGGTGTCAAGGACGGCAGATGAATCTAAACGGTCACTAAAAATTAAAGCCACATTTATGTTAGCTTCAAAGCTGATTAACCATCCATTATATCATTTTTCAAAAACTCATCAGATGGTCTGAATTGTTATTAACACTGGCTTCAGCTAAGGTTTATTTTTCAAGCCATATACAAATTCACATGTATTTATATTTAAAGTGACAAAAGAAGTAAAGATCTAACACTACATACATATTGCATCACTATGTCTCCAAATGATGCTAATGAAGGAACTCTTACGCCTCATGGTAGTTTAGGTGATTCTAACCATGTCATGAACACTGAAATACCCAAAAAGGCATATTTTTATTTGATAAATATATCAGGACTGGGAAACCAAAGATACTTGAGAAATGGACAAAATTTTGTTTACACCACAGTATAGAAAGGGGAATGTTTAACAAACCTCATAAAATAGTTACCATCACCACTGTTGTGATATGCATTATGTAATCAATGGGAAAAAATCTTGGCTTTAAGGAGCAGAAAATCTTATCATACTTAAACAAAGACTCCTTGCTAAAAACAAGCCATAATTAATCAGAGTCTCCTATTATGAAATGTCAAAGGTACTGACAAAAAAGAATTTTTAAAAATTACATTATAGAAGAGAGCAATAGTCAATCTACACGATCCATCAAGGGCTGTATATCAGCATAAATGTTGACGATTTGTTTCAGTACCAAGGTACTCACAATTCTTGTTTCAGGTTCAATGCATCTTCTGCATTATCATGTCGACAGCACAAATTTATTAAAGCTGCATAGCCACCGACAGCCATGTCCGATTCATATTTTGCTTTCAATTCAAGAGCTTTTTGCATGTTCTAAAATAAAGGATAGAGTGAAAAATAAAGAAGAAATGAGTACGAAAGAAAATGTAAAATTTCTGGTTTTAATGCTCAGAGTGTAGAAAAAGTTAAAAGTACTTTAAAAATAAATGGATTCATGTTATTAACTTCACCTTGCTTCTTGGCATTTTTATTCGCCTTTTAAAAAGCAGGCAAGATACACATGTGGGGTTTAAAAGATTTGTTATCTGTAATGCAAAACGGTCCACCGTGCCAAATTTGATGTTTTAGCTTTGGTATTGTACTATAAAAAAGACTTCTAGATTAAACATGTACCAAGTCAGCCCCTAATCACAATCCAATTTCCATACACAGAAATATATATCATCGTAAAGTTCCTCACAGTCTAGTTTCATATCCAAGTAATGTGAAGAAATATTTTAGAATTTAACAGTACCATCTCATAACCTTAAAGTCAATTACATTTTTTTCCCTAAAAATACAGGCATACGACTAAATCATATTGAACCAGAAACTGAAAAAGTCTAGTGATATACAACAAATTGCAGAGACACTAAAATGAACACAAAGTACAGCTGGACGCCTGCTGAAAAAAGGCAAGAGACCCTTTATCTCAGAAAGAGCTTTTTTCCAGCAGGAAAATGGAATTTCAATCCCTGCATTAACAACCTAGTAATATTTGACTTGCAAATGACTACCGCATGTATCAGTTGCTTGACAATCTAGATATAAGAGACCGGAGCCATGGCTTGAAAGGACATTTGGCATGTATGATAAACCTATCACGGCTGTTACTATCATTCACTTTGCAGATTATCGTAAACAAACTACAGCAACTCGAAAACATGCCATTCAAGGTGTACCTGAAATTAGTTAACCTTTCATTTAATTGCGTTCTTCACAGCCATGAAGTACAACAATCACTCGTAAAAATTATAAATATTATATTTGGCTTCACTTGCTTTTAACTATGAAGAATTTTTTTTACCTTAATAGCATATTTGAAATATTTAAACAAATGTTACCTCTTCTGAACAAAGCATTAATATGAGTTGCTTTAGGACATCTCCTACAGGTTGATTTTCAGCTTTTAGTTTTTCAAGTGTGGACTCCAAATCAGATATTGTAAGCTGCATGGTCTATAGAAATGGAAAGAAAAAAGAAAAGAAACTGACTACAAAAAGAAAATGTACCCCCTGTCACTCTTCCCTTTAAAGTGACCTTTCCTAAATGTCACAAATGCTATCAAGGAAATTAATCTGGGAACCTGTGGATGGACTCCAGGGGTATATGAAGTTCCTGAGATTACACACAAATTTCTTTGATATGATGATTTTTCTGAGCTGGGGAATAGCTTTTACCAACTTCTTAAGAGGTATACCATGGCAAAAACAGGAACTACTGGTTCTATAAGTATACACTTTAGAATTCTCATTAAATGTAATTATAACATGTAGAATCTTCTCAAAAAATCTACTTACTTTTCGAGAGTCTATCTTCTCTCTCTCAACCAGTATATTAACATCCTAAAATTGAGATTTAAATTATAATTAGAAAACAAATGGAAAAATATATTAGCAAAGGTCAAAAGCAAATTTTGGAAGTCTCATGTCATTTTACTGCTATTTTTCCATCTTTCCAAAATTTTCCAGAAATTCTGTTCATACTTTATTAACTATTGTAATAAATGTTTTAAACACATTCATCAATATATAAACAGTATTTACTAACAATCAATGAAAAGCCTTGTTTTAATGGCTGTCATTTAAATGAACTTTTTTTTTTGCCAAAAGCTCATATTTAAACAAAATTTTAACACGCTTTTATATATAAATCAAGCATTTTAAAAAGTTGATTACTATTTAACACACACCTTAATCAACTCGGGAACATGGTAGTTATCCAGTAGATTACGAATGCCTCTGTAGATATTTTCAGGAATTTTTACATTCTGTACAAAAGGAAGGGAGGAAAAAAACCCCTGAGTTTTAGACAACCAAACTGAAATTCATCTAACAGAAATTACCTCAAACATAATTTAAGTCTCCAACTCATGTGTGTCATTGAGAAGTGGTCTGGTTGTAGTTAAAAAGCAGCAATTGCAAATCTAATAGATACATGTCAGCTAGGACAGGCATTATATAGCAAAAAATGAAATGGTACCATCTCCTTCAGCTGATGGAAGTATTGTCTCAAATGCTCCTCCTTGGCCTGTACCTCTGAGTCACTCATGCTGTCAATCAAGTTATAAAGAAAATAGCCAACAGCTTCTGTGGAAAAAAACAAGAGAAAGCATTCCACTAAAATTACTGAGACTGTCATGTTATCAAGATTAATTTATAAGAAATCATTTTGGTGTGAGATGTCACCCTGATGAGAGGCTCTGAAATGGCAACAATGATCACTGAGGCATAGAGATTATGTGGTTTGGGAGCACATATCTAACTGGTGAGTGAAAGGAATATTAATTATTTTCAGACCAAGTGACAGCTTTTCAGTACTGAATCTTACTTCAATCTATTTTTTTCCACCACTCTGTGACAGAAGTGTTCCTGCCCAAGGCCTTACCCCTTTCCTCTCCAAATCACAAATAGCGAGAATAAATGCCTGTACACATAGCTATACTAATTTTTTTTGTGGGCAATATTTAGGGAAACACATAAAAGTAGAAAGGATTATTAAATGTTGAGTATAGAAAGTTAAATAATTTTAATAAGCAGATACAGTAATCCTGTGGAGAGCTGCCTATTAGCCAATGAAAAACCAAGATTAACAAAGATGTTTTGTAACAACAGTAATTTTCCTATGCATTCAAGCATAAAATGTATAGGGCCATGTGTTAATACCTAGGATAGAAATTTTGAACTTTCAAGAAGAGTACCTTCTTACAGAAAACCATATATTCTAGGCCTCATTATAAAAATGAAAATCATTAAATGTCAAAATAACACATTTTGGGTAATAAATTATGTTTAAATGGAAAAAATCAATATACCTCCTTACTATTTTATGTTTAAAAATTAACTCACCTGCGAAACACTAAAATCACATAAAGACTAAGGATTACTTATTTTTAAGCCTATTTCTATAGATGCTATAAGAAGCATTTCCTAAATACCTGAAAAGAAAAAAACCTCCCAACCTTGTCTTTAAAAAAATAATTATGATAAAACCAAACACCTTACAGATCTCAAAATGTTGTCATTATCAATATAAAGATTTACAACCAAATGCTTTCAAATTTCACTTTTAAAAAGAAAATGTTTACTGCTGTAATCCTTCTAGCCCATCATTACACAGAAGAATGGATTTGTGGATAAGTTACAATCATCGAAATTGAAACGCTACCCGTTGGTCCTAGAGGCTCCTGGCAATAACGTCCATCCTTGTACAAGAGTTCTGTTATCTGGTAAGACAGAAAATGCACGCATTGCAGCAAGAGAAGCAAACAAGAACAAATACAGTCTGAAATTGAATTCTTGAAATAATAAAGCCTCTCCCCAGTAAGGTATTACTCTATACCACAGTAATTCAACACCACCCCCACCTGCCAAGGAGATTGTTTCGTTTTTAAATAATAGGTTTGTCTTTTAAAAACAAAACAAACCCATGTTGAAGGAAAACTGCAATGTTTTATGAAATGTCACTAAGAAAGCCTCTCCACTGATTTGTTTATATATCATTTTAAATGAATTATTATATAGGAAATAGCTAATAGGGATTATCAACCAATATTATTTCTTATCGTACTGTTTTTGGTCTTGTTGAAATTGGACCAGTCTCCTTCTAGTAAATGAAGTATGGCAGAAATAATAAAGTAAAATATCCTAAACCACTAAATAACTTAATTTTTTTCATTTTTCAATGAAATCTTTCCAGTCATTTTAGTGGTATTAAAACAAAAGGGGTCAAAAGTTCTATTGTGTTTGTTCTCATGGATTCTTATCAATTGAGTACACAAACACTAAAAGACATATACAATGCTTACTCTTCAACATTAATTCTGCCAACAAAATTTTAAATTAAAAAATCTAAATATGCATTTTATGATGAAAATGATTACAAAGCCTAGAGTATTGATTTGTAACTTTTCAACACAGTATGTGACTATATATCCTCTGGCTAAAGACAATAAGAACGGAAATACACAGCTGTTTTCCAAAGTGATCTGAGTCAGGAATTCTGAACTACTGTGTTCTACAACCCAACCTACTTGCTCTTAAAATAGCACCCAGCACATATTATAAGTGTTAACAACTCAAACTGCAGTTACTGCAACTACTGTTTATTAGCTAATATGGAAAACTAGGCAAAATTGACCATATCCAACTTAACGCCACCAGGAAAATCATGCTGCAGTTAATGGCAATTCAAAGGATAGTTAAGGTAAAAACTGTTCAAAAGCAACCCTCATTTACAAACTATTTTTTAACCAACACAGATACGTGTAGAAGACAGACAATAAATTCTACCAGAAGTTGTAGCTGTACATTAGACATCAGACAACCACAGATAATACCAAATTTTGAACAAAGACACATTTAATGAATAAACCAATGAAAAATCTTTCTAGTCAAAAAATTACTTCTGAATATAAATATCCCAGCCATATATTACAATTGACTATATAGTCTGAATGGCAGTATAACTAACACTAAAAACAGAATTGAATGAAATTTAGATTTAAAAATATTTAAATTAGAAATTTCAATCAATGTGCATTCTAATTTTATTAAACTACAAATATTTTTTGTAATTCGGCATAAGGATAATTGCACTTCCTGCATAAAAGCAGTTAATTTTTCAAAAAGATAGCAATTTAAAACTGTATTAAAATCTATACGTTCATATGTAGATATACTTAACACAAACATATACATATGCATATATTTAAAAAATGAATTATATCTGTATGGCCAAATGTCACTGCAAAAATGTTAACAGCTATCCCTTGGAAAAGTTGAAAACCTTATGAAGAATTTAGGACTAAGTCAAGGATAGTTTCAAAAATAAATTTAAGCTCCAAGGAAGGCAGTTTTAAAACTATCAACTTCAAGATTCTAAATTCATTAGCTTATAATAATACATCATAAATGTGTGATGCTATTATAACTTTTGCTCTTAATAGTTTTTTATACATGACCTTACAATTTGCAATATTAGGCTTACTTACCTTGCTCCAAAGATTTATATTCATAGACCTGCAGAGGGCAGCATAGGATTAAAAATAACCCAGAGGCTTAAAAAACATTTTTTAAATTAAAATGCACTAGCAGTTATTACATGCAATGCATACAGATCAAAGCCATAAAATAAATAGGTAAATAAATGTTTCCAAAATCAAGCTGAATTTTCAAGACAAGGTAATTTAGAAAGGTTGACTCTCACTTACTTTGAAATCTCAAAATAAAGATTAGTTTGGGCAAGAATCATTAAGAACCATCCCTAAATCTTGGGGTCCAAATTTGATGGAGCAGGATATTTGCATAGTCTCAAAAATGTCTGCCCACAGACTGCTTACTACTTGTAATCGTAAAGATAGCAACCATATAATGGAGAAATCGAACTATGTCTTCACTGGGTGATCAAAACTAACAACACTCATTAGATGCTAATGGACAACGTGTGTTTTTAGATTGAATTCCTTGAGAAGGACAGAATATCACTCCTATGGTATTTCAGCCAGGGATGTATAACCTGAATCTAATCATATGGAACATGCTATAAAATAAATGGCCTGTATTCTCCAAAAATGTTAATGTCATAAAAGACAAAGGCTGAAGAACTGTTCAGATTAGAGAAAATTAAAGAGAAAAGACAACTAACATGCATGCCTGAATTGGGATTCCGTGCAGGAAGGAGGAAAATATAAAAAAAGAAAATAAGTGATAACACTCAAATATGAACTATATTAGACAAAAATATTCCATCGATGTTAAATTTCCTGAATTTGTTAACTGTGATGTGAAATGTGTAAAAGAATATCCTTGTTCTGTGGAACTACACACTGACACATTTAAGGGTAAAGCATCATGATATATGCAACCTCAGTCCAAAGAGTTCCAAAAAAGTAAATTTTATATATCTCTATGTGTGTATATATAGATAGACAGATGGAGGGAATGAATAATGATAATGTGGCAAAATGCTAAAGGTTAGTAAATGAGGCATACAAGAGTTCCCTGCGCTATTCTTGTAATTTTCTGTAAGTCTGAAATTATTTCAAAGAAAGCAAAAAGGGCTCACCCAAATTTTGCCTCTTTAAATTAAAAACCATATACAATGAACACTGGTCTTACACTATTTTTTTTTTTTTAAAGATTTTATTTTTTCATTTTTCTCCCCAAAGCCCCCCGGTACATAGTTGTGTATTCTCCGTTGTGGGTTCTTCCAGCTGTGGCATGCGAGACGCCGCCTCAGCGTGGTCCGATGAGCAGTGCCATGTCCGCGCCCAGGACCCGAACCAACGAAACACTGGGCCGCCTGCAGCAGAGCATGCAAACCCAACCACTCGGCCACGGGGCCAGCCCCTGGTCTTACACTATTTTTAACCTTTGTAAACTTAATGTCTGTAAGCTCTGTATATTTAATTCAAACATATAATCTACTTTAAGAAGACTGTGTTTTATTGGTAATTTTACAATGTAAATATACTATAGTTATTAATCTATTAATTATAATATAAATTATATTAATTATATTTATTATAGTGTATTTATACACCATAAAATATAGTATATTTATAGTTAATTATATTATAGTGTATTTACTTTGTAAAATGCCCACAAAATTTATAGGCCTTTTTAAACCTATACCCACAAAAATTCATAGGCCTTTTTAAACTTGAGTTGGCAGTTTTGAGTGGACTGAGTTTTGGTACAGTGAGTTAACACGGTACTTATTTTTCCTTTAAAAACATATTCAGAATGAACTACTGACACATAAAAACTTGGATGGATTTCAGGGGCATTATGCTGAGTAAAAAAAATGCCAATATCAAAATATAATATGTTTTATAAGTCCATTTATATAATCTTTGCAAAATAACAAAATTATAGCAATTGAGAACAAATGACGGGTTGCCTTGGGCTAGGGATGGGGGAAGGGGTGTGGTATGACTATTCGGGGGTGGGGGGGCATGTATATTTGTGGTGATGGTATAGTTCCATACCTTCATCGCAGTGATGGTTACCCGAATCTATACAAGTGGTAAAATGTCACAACTATACACACACATTGTACCAAAGTAAAATTTCTGATTTTGGGGGGCAGTTAAGTTCCCACATTCCACTTTGGTGGCCTGGGGTTCACCGGTTTAGGTCCCAGGTGCGGACCTATGCACTGCTTGTCAAGCCATGCTGTAGCAGGCGTCCCACATGTAAAGTAGAGGAAGATGGGCAAGGATGTTAGCTCAGGGCCAGTCTTCCTCAGCAAAAAGAGGAGGATTGGCGGCAGATGTTAGCTCAGGGCTAATCTCCCTCAAAATAAATAAATAAATAAATAGATAATAAATAAAATAGGCATTTAAAAAAATTTTCTGATTTTGATAATGTACTACAGTTACGTAACATGTAACTACTGGGGGAAAATGGGTGGAGAACACATAAGCACTCTGTGTCCTATCTTTGCAACTTCCTGTGATTCTATAATTATTTCAAAATGAAAAAAAAAAACGTTCCATGCCCTTTTAGAATCCTCTTCCTTAAGATGAAGTCATCCCTATCACTGAAGCACATGAAGAAAAAATTTTGAAAAAGAATAGGGGATCTTATCTATAAGGGGAAAAGTGTTTATAAAGCCCTGTGTTTAGTATAGTGTTTATTCTGACTTGGGAAAATTCTTTGGGAAATCAGTTAACAGAAGAAATGATAAAGTGACTTAACAATCGCTTCTCTAGGCTGTAGCAAAAAACAATGTCTTCACTCTTAACAAGGCAGTTTTCATCTCATCCATTCACTGATTACAGGGCAGCCTCCTGTGACTATGTGAAAAAACATTTTTTTTTTTTTTTTTTTTTGCCAAATAGTAAGTGAAAGAAGACTGAGAACTCAAGATATGAAGATAAAATGCTGTGCACTGAAGAGTAAGATACAGTAAAAATCTACATGGATAAAAAATCAGGCATTGTTTTTGGTTAAGGTAGAAACAGCTTTAATTCCGAGTAATCTTAACTTGTAGATGCCTAACACATTTAAGGAATGGTGGTGGGGGTTTGGGGTGTAGGGAAATCAGAGTTTGCAAGGAAGTGAGAGAGTAATGCACAATATTAAGTGGTAAGACTCGAAGCGGCTTGTCACCTTTTCTGTATCATGGAGCCCTTTGGGAATTTGATGAATTCCTCTTCTTAATTAGTGTCAATTTTGTCAGGTGTGATAGGATTACAGTAGTTATGTTGTTTTATTTAAAACAAGTTCTGAGATGTATACTAAAGTATTTACAGATAGAATGACAAAAGGTCTGTAATTTAAACTAAGTCTAGGAAAAAAAAAGGGGTGGTGTTGGTAGGTAGTGGGGCAGGAGCAGATGAGACAAGATTGCCAAAATCTTAACTGTTGAAGCTGGGTGATGGATATTTGGGAGTTCTACTTTTGCAAATGTTTGAAAACTCCATAATAAAAATTAAACACATACCATCTCCGGCCTAAATTTTGCATCTCTTCTGCAACTCTCAACATTAACAAGCTGGGCTTCCTTTGTAAGAAAAGCTACTTTACTCATAACTTCCATCAAAATATCAACTTAATGTGGAATAAACAATATTGCCGAGATATTAAGTGGCCCTCAGAGCTGGCATGAAGCGCCTAGGGAAGGCATGGAGATGAACTTTCAAAATTCTACATACCTTCAAAACAACTAAAAATGACTAAAAGAACTACCTAGAATGTGAAGCTTCATGATGGATGGCACAGGTGCCAAAAAGAAAAAAAAAAAAAAACCAACACAGAATCTTTTAAAACTAAGCTTTTGTAAGAGAATAGTTAACACTTCTTCACTGCGTGCTTACTCCCTAATCCACAGCAATCTGGCTTCTGGCTCCAAACTTCCAGTGAAAGTACTCTTGCTAAAAGTACCACTATATCTCAACTCAAAATTCAACACTTTTAGGTCCCCTTTGACTAAGTTTTGAGATTTGTGTTGTTGTTGATCATTATCTGCCAGTCTCCCAGTGATGCTACTCAGTCTCGCTCAGAAACTCTCCTTCCCCATCTGCTACTTAAAAGCAGTCTTCTGTACAAGGTTCCCAGTGCATTACATTTTTTATTTTTAAGACAATCCTGTGTGAAGGTATTTAAATTCTTTGTTTCTCAGAACAGGAAACAGTCTTAGAAAGGCTAAGCAAAGTATCTTCACCTGAAGTTCTACAGGCAACTCAAAAAGCACCTCAAAGTATCCCACAAATTACTGACCATCTCTTCACGTTGTCCTCTTCGTTCCCCCATCTTCCCTTAGCTGCACCCTCTTCTCCCTCCTTGAGTATTCACTTTGAGTCTTGCCTTCATTACGTAAATCTTTCAGTGGTCCAAAGCCATGCCTCAAGGTCCAAACATCACAACTTGGAATGAGATCATTTATGAAGAGGCCCAGGCTACCATTTTGGCTTTATCTGTTACCATTATTTCATGGTTTCCTGGGTTACCATCGTATCAATCTACCTTCAGGTCCCCAAATGCACTGTTCTCTCAGCCTCAGCGCCTTTCCTGGAACGCCCTTCCTTTCCCCTGGACAAATTCTTACTCATGCTTCAAAGCTCAGCTCAGCACCTTCTCTGCACACCTTGCCCTGACCTGTCCCTCTCCTAGCCAGAAAGAGACAGTACCTTCTCCTCTATACATTCATAATTACCAAGACTTGTTTGTAGATGCTTTTACTTTCTGGTCTCCAACTATGAACAACTTAGAGGCAAGAAGTTTCCTACGCGTCCTTGAATTACCTATTATCTCGCAGTCCCAGCCCTTGGCACACACTAATAAGACCTAATATTTTCTGAGCATTCACAAACTGTAGTTCATCAAACATTTCCCGTTCCCCTGTAAAAATGCCACGAGTGGACCCTCACTGGCTGACTGAAAAGAAGACCCTAATACCTGGCATTTGACTTGATGACTTAAAGAAAGCTAGCACCAGAAACTTGATTTTTCTCCAACATATGAAAAGTGGCACCACTTCAATGGTACAGACTCCCACTTGCCAAGTTCAGACCGTTGCCATTGGGTCAGAAAATTCCTCCTTATATCTTTTTCTGTGGACTACAAAGACTTAAATGCCTCCAGGCCAATCCTGATACATTTCTCTTTTTGATGTGTTATAATTCCCAGCCAAGTTGTAAACTGGCTTCACTGACACTTTGTCTCTTAGAAGTGATTCAGTATTTCTGGTGGTGGAGATTTCAGTAATATATAAAATGTACACTGCCCTCTTTTCATTTGAACTTTGTTCAGCTGGCACTTTTATTAGGAGGAAAGAAAGTCTTATTCATACTAAACATCTTCTTGTCCTGGATTTTTTTTGAAGTATAACTGACATATAATATTATATTAGTTCCAAGTGTACAACATAGTGACTTAATATTTTTACACATTATGAAATGATCACCATGCTAAGTTGAATTATCATCTGTCACCATACGTTATTACAATATTATTGACTATATTCCCTATGCTGTACATTACATCATTATGACTTATTCTTTTATAATTAGAAGTTTTTATTCTTGCCCTGGATTTGACATAAGAATTTAGTAACTTTATCAGTCAGATCTAAACGCCCTTTGAAATACTCTTAAAAATAGCCTATTTTTTCAAAAAGTTTAAAAGTAAAAATTCCCTAATAATCCTGAATAATCTCACCCTAATTAAGCAATACTGAACTTAAATAGTTGTCTACAGGTGACTTTGCCTATATATGTTAACAGAAAATCTGATTTATAACTTCGAAAACTTTAGGAAGGAATTACACTTGATTAGTAATCAATGACCATTTCTTGGCTTATCAACTTACAGGAATACTATCTTGCTAATAAAGAAAACAGAGTTAGTTTTTCAAAAATATGGTGGGATAGTATAAAAAATTAATCTGGGTCAAAACAGATTACAGAACACATGTTAGGACTTAGTGCCTCATAAACCCTGGGCCTACCACTACAGCAGACAGGTTATACTAAAGGTAGGGAACCATTCCAACAGTGAAATGCATATTCAAGTTTCCCTTAGGGTCAGCTAAAGTGACTATGATCTCATTTAATGTTCTATAACTTCTTACATATCTGACATATCTGATAACTATGAACAATAGTCTTTGATAAGGAATAACTTTATGTAAGTCTCTTATATGCTAGTCCTTATAAGAGTTACAGGTAGTTAATTTGAACTCTTTTGGGAATACCAATCAGCACTCAGTTTTTTCCTACTCACTTAGCGAATTCTCAAGTTGCTAGAATATAACAGGGTCCTAAGAAGCAAGTGATAGGTGACTGTTTCAATAGTCATACTGAATATACTGACATATGGATTTTAAAATACATACACTATTTGATTCAACATCGAATGAAAAAATAAAAGATTACGTTAATGCCAAGATAATGGATTGTAATGACATTGGTTAATTTTGGATTTTTAGTAGTTTTGGGGGTGGTAGGGAAAGAAAGAAATCACTTCTAGTCACAAATCCTTCAAATTATGCACATATTTTTATGAATAATGCCAAATTACCACAACTTGAAACCTTTCTACATCTACAGTAAGAAAAATTCATCAACATAATATAGTTTTAGAAGCTACAGATTTAAAATACTTTCCTGGAAGGGACTAGCCAAAACCTACTCTTACAGGGCAGAGTACCAAAGGAGAGACCTTGACCAAGAGAGAGCTCTGGAGATCTGCAGAGTTGTCCTCAGTCTATAGCTGAGCACTGATAAGCACATGGGAGTGAGGATCAATTTCATATCCAAAGCACTTTGTTTAAGAAGTCTAGGATTTGTGAAATATAACAAATGACATCCAAACTGACTAAAAAATTTAATGTTAGTAAAATTAAAGAAGGAAATACTCATGATCTGGAAGTTTATATGAAAAACTTTTTCAAGGACAACTATACAAAAATGTCACTCTATTTCACTTTATAATGCATTATGGGTTCTTTTTTAAAAATCTGGTTCTACTAGTATTTTTATTCACCTGATTATGGATTCTGTGTTTTTCAAACTTTCTTCTTCTTTTTTTTGGTGAGGAAGATTGTCGCTGAGCTAACATCTGGGCCAATCTTCCTCTATTTTCTATGTGGAACATCACCACAGCATGGCTTGATGAGCAGTGTGTAGGTCCACGTCCAGTAAAAGCACAGACATTGGTTTGTTTTTTTTAAAAAACAAAAGAATGGAACTGCACTGCCTAAAGAAAAGGCAGCAACACAGGATCCCACTTTCTTGTTCTGCCTCTTCTTGACTGTAATAGAGGTTCTGAAGAGGTCTACAGAAAACCCTACTGCTCTCACCAACAAACAGACTAAAAATTACTGAGATCAGTATAAGAAGTCATTAACATTATAAATGTAGAAAGAATGACAAAATTAGAAACTCGCCCTTTTGCAACCACAACTGTTAACAACTGAGTCAACAAGGACTGCCAATGGCTGTCCTAAAACCACTAAGTGAAAGGTGCTGGAAACAGGATCGACAGACTGTCTCAAAATAACATCCCACAGACTTCTTACTAATTGAGAGTGAGGCCCCTTTGCAAGGGAGGGACATGGGGGCTACCACCTTAACCAAGTGATAAAATTTAGCTGATGGCACCAATATTGGACACCTGACGTATGTATTGACGCAATAAGAAATGCCTATCACCTATGAAGTATTCTGCTAAAAATCTTCAATCTGAGTCTGATCATGAGAAAAAAATCAGACAAATACAAAACGTGGGAAGGACATTCTACAGAGAAAGTGGCCTAGACTCTTCAAAAAAAGTCAGTGTTATAAAAGATTAAAAAAAACAACAAAATAGGAGAATTGTTCTGGATTAAGAGACAGAGAATTTTTAGAACTAGGGCAATGCGAAAATGGACTATGTATATTAAATGATATTATAGCACTGTTAATTCTTTAGGAGTGATATTGGTGTTGTAATTATATAGATGATAACTTTATTCTTAAAAGATCTAAGCTGAAGGATCCAGTATCATCATGTCTACAACTTCAAGTGGTTCAGCAAAAAAGAGAAAGTACGTATATGTATGTGTGTGCATGTGTACATATACATATTAAAGAAAAAGCGTATGAGAGAGAGTGCAAAAAAGAGAAAGTACGTATATGTATGTGTGTGCATGTATACATATACATATTAAAGAAAAAGCGTATGAGAGAGAGTGCAAGTAAACAGGGCAAAATATAAGCAAACAGTGAATCTACATAAAGAGCATCTGGGTGTTTCCTTCACTACTCTTTCAAGTTTTCTTTATGTTTGAATATTTCCAAAATAACAAAATTGGGAGGGAAAGGTCATTAATATTCTCTGAGCACACAGAGGAGAGCAATATTCTATTGAATAAAAGTCACCTTATAATTAAATACTCAAACTATAAATCAAACATATGTGCAAATTTATCTGTAACTCCAAGTCACCAATTTCAAATAGTGCTTTCTTCTTTGAAACAAGACCTTTACCAAATTTGCGTGTATTTCTTGGAAAGGTAATACAAAAGGCTGCCTAAACACAACTCAACCTACTTAGCAGGAAGAATAAAAGGTTATTTCAGGTAACCAGAACATTGGAAGATTTGGAAGATAAGAATATCTTTCTTTCCTCATATAGTAGATTGAAAAGAAAGGAGAAATCAGTCCATATTCAGGCAAAGAACATTACATAAAGTAATCATCTTACCTCCTAAAGCCTAGAATTAGGCTGCCTCTCAAAGAAGTAAATGAGAAAGGCAATGTATTTGATTCCACTGCAAAAGAAAATGATCATCATTAAATTCCAGACCAAAACCAAAAGTCTTAAATTATCAATTTATTTGGAAACACATGTATACCAATACCGTTTTATAATTTTCATTTTGGAAATTTCATTTCTAAAATGGAAATGTTTTCATACAAAATTAATTAGATAATGCAGTTATATATATGTGCAATAAAAGCTATCCTTTTAAAACATTTACTTCACTTTCATGAATATAGACAACTAATGAATTTATAAATATTCTTTCATATAAATGGCAATAACTAATCTACCAGCATACTCCGAGTGAGCCCGTTACACATACCAAGGCTGTATGTTATTAGACAATGTGGCACTATCAAGAGAGAGACTGTAACTACCCCACAGGACTTCTGTCCCTTAAAGACTGTAGATGCAGGGAAAAGTTTTTTTCTGAAAGTGGTAGTAGGTTCTGTTGAATTATTCACATGTTCTCATTCCATTTTCCACTATGATCAATGACATGCATTCATGCAAGACTGTCATAATAAAATAGGTCTTTATCTGTCATGTAGTTGATTTATATCGATCTTTCAGTTTTCTGAGCAACTGTTTGCTCTGCTACAAATTTTGTCATTTAACAGTCTACAACCTTGTGTTTCAACGCTGAATTGTGAGCCTGACTTCCCTTACTTTAAGAATCAGGCCTTAACACATAAGGCCTGATATTTCACATAACCCTTGCTGTAAGTAGCAAGGGACAGAATCACAGCAGGCATTTTTCCTGAATTTATTTTTCTCTGTCATTGTACTAAAATGGTGTCATGTTATAAGTACTTGATTTAATCTTTTCAGTATACATGTAATGTGGATATTCAATGATAGAAGATGGAATGAGAGAGGAACTCTTAGTGGAGGCAAATTCTGAAGACAGAATTAATAAATACATTTTAGGTGAAGATTAAAATAGCTGGTTAACTTAAAATAAGAAAACTCATGGGAAAAGTCATAGTAGGTTTTAAGATTATTTGCTCATCTTCCCTAAATATGAGTAAAAATTTAACACACACACACACAAATTGTTTTAGACCAAATGCTATATCCCTTGAACGGGAAGGATAAGTTCCTCGGTGGTTTTATACAGCATTTGAAAATCTAAAAATCATTTAAAAAATGAACTGCATTTAGCCACTCAAGGATTTGAATGTAGACACAACTACAGTCATGCGTCACTTAATGACAGGGATCTGTTCTGAGAAACTCATCATTAAGTGCTTTGGTCGCTGTGTGAACATGACTTACACAAACCTAGATGGTGTCGCCAACTACACACCTAGGCTATGTGGTACTAATCTTATGGCCCCACTGTCCTGTATGCGGTCTGTTGTTGACCGAACATTGTTCTACGGTGCATGACTGCACATGCCTTTCAGCAACCTTTAATTTTGCTTGGTCAAATCAATTTTCCACGCCTACAAACACAAGTGGGAACATGTTTCCTGTGAGTCCACAACTTGATCAAGATAAGCCTCTTACTCTTCTCTACTACCTGCCATTCCTCGTGATGTAGTAACCAAAAGTGCTTACCTACGAGCTGCCTACAGCGAATACCAGCAATTCAGAACTAACTGCTCATCAAAGTGGGGTTAAGGGGGAGGGCACCGACAGGTGTGAGCTGAAATACTCTTTAGCCTTAAAGCTCCCGGAATTTTTCTTCTTCAAATTTAATAAACAACCTCTCTTGAAAATTTACTTTTATACTATTCAAATTAGTATTTTACAGTATATTGTCAAGTTTTTATTGGTTAAAAAGGTAACTAGAAACATCTCAGCAAGCTGAAGGCTGCTGATAAAAAGAATCTAGTTTCCTTAGCAACAAACAATTCTGAAAAATCAAGGGGTTGACAATGAAGTGGAATGGACGGTATGATAAAGGGAAAAGGCAGCTCTCATGGATGCACCCTCCGTACCCAGATTCTTCTGCTAATGCTTCTCTGTTTTGATCCTGTCAGTGTGGAAAATCTATATATTATACAGTGAAAGGTAAAATCAATACACTCAGATAGCAGCCAGCATTAATACTCAACATTCAGTTCAACTACACCTCTAACAGTCACCATTTTTCATACTGAACACTTTGCCTTTCCCTTACAATATTATCATGAACTGTTTTAAGTAACATATACATAGGCAATATATACCAATAATCTGGTTTTTAGAAAGCTTCCACCTAAACAATGTGAATATACATTAATCAGAGCTTAACTTTTAACACTTTAGGGGGCTAGAAACTTATGTTTGTGCTTCGTTTTTAAATGATCTTTTTCACTAGATCTGAAAAACTGTGAAGTATAACGTTATAGATATGTTCAAAAACGAAGACTTTAAGAAATGTCTTATTTATTAAAATGAAAATGTAGTATGATGAAAAGAATAAGGTTAAAGTTAGAAGATCTTGGTTCTGGCTCAATCACTAACTTTGGGCAAATCACTTAAGCTCTCTAGGCCTTTCTTCATCTATCAATGGAGGTAATTTTGTGAATGTGATGAACACTGTAAAGTATGCTAGCATTTATAAGTATTTAGTAAACATGTGCTGTGTTTTTGTGAATGAGGACTGGAAGACAGCTTCGTGTAACTTATGGTTATAATAGGTATTAGTTTAGAAAATACTTTCAGAATCACTACCTCATTTGATTTTCACAACTCCCATAAGGTAGATAGATAAGTAATACTATCTCCATTTCATGAAACTGAAGCAAAGAAACGTAAAGACAGTTGTTCCAGGTTCCATAATCAGAAGGCTTAACTATAAATAGGATCCAATTCTTCTTGATCCCCAGTCCAACTTAACACCGTATCTCCAAGGTCCTTTTAACTTTAAAACTACTTCCAAATTATCCACAAGTTCAACTCCATAAACTGTCTTATCAGTCTGACTTAAACAAAACATAGAAAAACTTCCTTGCTTTCAAGGAAGTTACCTTGAACTACCCTGAGGTAGGCACTGAGGGCATGAAGCACCCTGTATACCCTCAGGAGGAACTGAAACCAACACCTGCCAAGTTTACGGCTAATGTTGCATACTTACAAAATGATAAAATATAGTCTAAGTTCCCATTTACTGCTTCACTTTTCAATTCAGCTTGAGAAAATACATTACTTTCAGGTAGACATCCATTTTCCTGGGGATAAAGCATATTTCAGTAATAATATTCCTCAGCTAAAAATATTTTGATATGCCATTCAAATCTCCTGTTTTCCCATTTCTTTCTTTCACCATATTCTCTCATAATCCTTCATTTTAAAAAATCATTTTCTAGAGCAATACATAAATGAATAAATGAACTTTAGCAAAAGCTATGAGATGGAGTTCCAACATTCCAAATTAAATGCTTATCTTTAAATTCAGATAATCTGTTACCCTTAGAGTGCCTTCCTTCTACTACTATCCTTCCTTACTACTGAAGACACCAGAACAATTCTCTCACTCACAACAAAATAAAAATTCAATGCCTTGATCTAAAATGGTATTTTGGGGTATACAGTGAGGTAAAGATCAAATTTAATTTTAACTCCAAATGGTTAATCACTTGTCCCAAGATCATCATTTTTTAAAATAATACATGAGCCAAAGTTTAGCTCAAATATATTTATTGAATCATTGTATTATGGCACAATATTAAAAACCAACTAATCAATAACAAGCAATGAATAAAAATAAATTATGGTATATCCATACAATAAAACAGCATGCAAGTATAAAAAATAATTTGTGGAATTACATACTATAACGAAAACATGTCAAAGGAAAAAAAGTAGGTTTTGGGAAAATAAAAATGTGTGGGAAAATTACTTTTTTAACAGTAAAATATGTATAGCATAGGCTCAAAATACTCTGCTAAATACTCAGGGAAGAGAGGTAAAGACACTCAAGATAAACTCTATCTTTAAGAGCATTGTCATTATGTAATTATTTCAAAGAAAGAAAAGAATACTCTGTTAGTATCAGAAAAAAATCAAGGCACTATGTGAATAAACACCTAGGAAACACATTTTTTGAGCAAAAACATTTTTTTTAAAGATTTTATTTTTCCTTTAGCTCCCAAATCCCCCCGGTACATAGTTGTGTACTTTTAGATGTGGGTCCTTCTAGTTGTGGCATGTGGGACACCGCCTCAGCATGGCCTGATGAGCGGTGCCATGTCTGCACCGAGGATTTGAACCGGCAAAACCCTGGGCCACTGAAGCACAGCGCTCAAACTTAACCACTCGGCCACAGGGCTGGCCCCTGAGCAAAATATTTCTTATTAAAGTATTTGGAGGGGCTGGCTCCGTGGCCAAGTGGTTAAGTTCGCGTGCTCCGCTGTGGCGGCCCAGGGTTCAGATCCTGGGCGCGGACATGGCACCGCTCGTCAGGCCACGCTGAGGCAGCGTCCCACATCCCACAACTAGAAGGACGTGCAACTAAGATATACAACTGTGTACAGGGGGGTTTGGGGAAATAAAGCAGAAAAAAAAAAAAGCATTTGGTAATCTGCCATGTTGTTCCTAATTGTACAACCCTTGCTGATCCAATGCACTCTCCAAGTCAATTTCTTCACATGCCCCTTCATAAATGCCTTGCCTGTTCTTGTGGAGACAGGAGGTATTTGGTGGGAAAATAATGCTTTGGAGTCAAAAGATTATTAAAAAAAACAAAAACAGAATAGTAAATACACTATGAGTGTATCATGAAAATTCCTATAGAAGTGAAAGGTAATATTCAAAACATGAAAATTACAGTTGCATTGTAGAGTGGGATTAAGAAGTGAATATTGGTTCATTTAAACTTTTCCTGAAATTGACCTATTGTCTTTTCAACACACAACAAAAATGCTACTTTAACCTTTTAAAATTTTCTAAGTTTAACCACTATAAATGTTAACACTAATATTTTTACAAAGCTTTAGAAAATTGTATACAGACAGACGACTTTTAGTCTTCAGCTCAATGACTTATTTTTTTGGTTACCAAGATGCATTATCTGGGAGGAAAGACATTCTCTTCAATTATGAAATTAAGACCACACTTGAACTCACCTGCAAAACAGCACGAACTGATTTTACACTATCAAAACACGGAAACACGTAATTTACGTATGTCTCCTGGTCAGGATTTACTCCCATTTCATGCATTCCTTTGAGGATTTCAATTACACCTGTAAGATAAAATTTAGAAGCACAGAGATGAAGAACTTGAAATAAATTAACAAAAGATCAGCAAGTTCAGTTTAACTTTCTAAAATTATAATGTACGAAAAGTACTTAGCATTTTGTTTGTCTAAAAGAGAAAGCAGAAAAGCAACAGAGCCGGGAAATAAGATGATAAATGAAAAAAATAAATTGCTCCTTTCTTCATCTCTCAATTCAGCAGTGAGTGCTAAGGAAATACCCTAGAAATTATAACGATAAGAAAGCTTAAAACAATTAAGCAATACGCCTAACATTTCTGGTACCCCAACTGAACAGAGATCATAAAAATCACTGTTGTTACAGAGCAATGATGGATCTACACAGTGAAACTTGACAAGAATTAATACTGTAGAGGGAAGACATTAGAGGAGTAGGGTGAGAGGAGACCCGTCAAAGACAAAAGTGGTTTGGTTTTGTTTTGTTTCATTTTGAAATGGTTACTGTTTTTTAAGCCACTAGGTTTTTTTTTTTTTTTTAGGTATGCTTTTTGGTGAGGAAGATTGGCCCTGAGCTACATCTGTTGCCAATCTTCCTCTTCCCCCCGGCCCCCCTCAAAGCCCTGGTACATAGAAGATCTAGAATGACTTACAACTAGGTTATACTGCTATGTGGGATGCCACTACTGCATGGCTTGATGAGCAGTGTGTAGATCCCCACTCAGGATCAGATCAGCAAACCTTAGGACACCAAAGTGGAACATGTGAACTTAACCACTTGGCCACAGGGCTGACCCCCAAAAGCGTTAAGTTAAGCACTTATGTAAAAAATGTCCTAATTGTTACTAACTTCTGATTTCATACTTCATACACAAGAATAAAAAACAGAGAACAATTGATTCTAATAAATTACTGTCTCATTATATTTAGAACTATAAAAATCTATTAAGTTGTTTGTTCCCTCTCTTCTTCCATTCATAAGAATTTTTTATTAACTTCTTAAAAGGACATTTCATATTTTCCAAAGCTACAGTTAGCTTGGAAAGGTAACAGTCAGTTACCTTTATATCAGATCAATTAATTCTAGAAAATTGTCAAACGACTCAGGTGTTAGGCAAAGGCTGCAGTTTAATAAAAGAAAGGACTCACTTATTTTCCTCTTTACAACTTACTTCTTTAGCCTCATTACTTTCACATTAAAACTTCCTCTAAAAGTCCCTGTTGTTGCCCAATGATATGATCTACAGAAAAATCACATTTCTATACATTTGTTATGTAATGCACTCTAGTACAAAAACTGGACTGTAAATTCCCACTGAGTACAGCAACATATAGGCAAGTCTGACCACATTATGAATATCTGCACATTTCTTTTAGATAAGATTCAGATTACGGATCAAAATATTTTAAATTTAAACAGTTCATTATATTTCAAATTACCTACTATCTTCAAAATCTTAGATGTTTAGATGTATTTTTCAAGATGTAAAAATAACAGAGCAAAAAAACCCAAAGGACAAAGCATTATAAGTAAGAGCTTACTTATAAATTTAGGAGACCACGCATGTAGAGTTAGTCCATGCAACATAAACACAAGCATAACAATACTTGTAAGCAAAATTCAGAACTATTCCTCTAACAATTCACTGGGAATTAGTACTAATAACCTTTGTAACTACCACAAAAAATGGCAAATCACACTGTGTTCTTCTTCATACGCAAAGATTACTAAGCACTAGAGGGGAGGACAAAGCTAGCTGCTTTTCAATTACAAGTAATAGACCCGTGCTGATCTAATGTCTTTTCTGATCAATAACGATTGCTTACATGACCATGGTTTAAAGTAAATAGCTAGATTTCTGGTAAGACACTCAGTGAAATGACAAAACAAAATCAGGCTTTGGAGTTTAAAGAGACTTGCTCTCCACCCTGGTTCTGGCACTTAACAGCAGTGCAAACCTAAGCAAGTTACTTCACTTTCTGAGCCATAATTTCTTAGTTTACACACTAGGAATGGCAACATGCCAGGAACTGTGCCTTCCAGACACTTTAACACATAACACTTGGCTTAATCCTTCTAACAATCATCCACAGATTAAGCAAGGCAATATATGTGCCAAGGCACTCAACGAATGGAACAATTTTCTGAGGTCAGAAAGAGTCCATGCCTATTGAATGGATAGAAGTAAGTACTACAAATTGTAAATATTACCCACATGTATGGAATAAATTCTTGTGGTCTAGATCTAAAGAAAGATTGAGGGCAACAGGAAAAACAGAACCTGCTCAACAAAACGAATCCCAGCATCACAACTTAGTTCAGATCAGTATGTCAAGCTCTTTACTAACAAGGTCTTCAGCTCACTCTATCAGGGGAGTGTTTCTGTATGTAAATAAAGCTGGAAATGCCGTTAGAAGTCAAATAATCTTTATTTTAACAGAAGTGTTACAGTAAGTGATTTCTTCAAGATCAAGAGCATATCTTGAATTAAAAAATCATGTCTCCTAATTGCTGGCAGGTGCTTGTAACACCTCAAAACTGCAAAAACCTACACCTTTTTCTAGAATCAGAAGAACATGGGATTCAGTCCTTGCTCTGCCACCAAAAAGGGTGACCCTTAGCGGTTCCTTGTCTGTAATATAGAAACAATAACAGTAAAATTCCCTACTTACCTCTCAGGGTGGTCATTAAAATTAAAGGAACAAAATAAGTGTGAAACCCTAAAAATATTAATTACATGTTAATAGTAACAATAATGATTTAATTTTTTTAGCTGTCTTGAAATACTCTAATAATAATTAAAATTTCCTTAGATGACATAGAGTAAATGTAGCATAATGAAGTAACTATATATTTGATTTTCTAATGTCAGAAAATAGGTCAACAAATTGATTACAGATAGAAGATTCTTATTGTTGCACAATACACTTCCCCCACCATCTATGCCTCAAATACATTTTATTCTCTTAATTTTTCATTTTCCAATAATGTTTATCAGGGGATGAGTGCATTCTGCTCATTTAGAAGATCTGTGTTGCCAGTATTCTTAACTTATGTATCTTTCTATCTGAAACTAAAGCAGGTTTAAGAAAACCAGGGTTCATAGGCTCCGCTGGGAAAAGCTCCGTCACTCCCTCAGGCATTCTGAGGGAGAATACAAAGATACTTGCTTCAAAAACTATAGTCAGATGGGAAGAGAGAAACACTTATCAATAAGGAGAAAAAAGGCGACTGCTCTGGCATATCTATATATATCTTCCTAAAAGATACAATTCATATTTCCTTTTAAGATAAGAAAAGATTAAAATAACCATATATCAACTTAGATAAACATGGATCCTAAACCTCTGAACTTAGAAAATCTAAACTAAGACTAAATGATCTAATAACAATATTCCAGATGTAGTCATGAGAAAGTTTATGAATCTAGTGGAAAGTCTCCATTCACAAAGTTTTATAAGAATTAAAACAGTTAGGGGCCAGCCCTGTGGCCGAGTTCGTTGAGTTCACATGTTCCACTTCAGTGGCCCAGGGTCTCACTGGTTCGGATTGTGGGCGCGGACCTAGCACCACTCAGCAAGCCATGCTGAGGCGGCATCCCACATAGCACAAGCAGAAGGACCGGCAACTAGAATATACAACTACGTACTGGGAACTTTGGGGAGAAGAAGTTAGAAAAAAAAGAGATTGGCAAAAGATGTTAGCTCAGGTGCCAATCTTAAAAAAGAAAAAGAAAAAAGAACTAAAACAGTTAAGACTTTTGGAAAAGATATATGGTTTACCTGAACAAGTTTCACCAGCTATGACTGTTTACTCCACACGATTTTAGACTACCCAGAGGACTCACTTTACTAGAAGACAATTTCTAACTTTTTGACAAGTACCCTCTCTTCAGCTACTTCACTCAACTGATGTTCAGGCTTTCATATCAGCCCTTCCTTATTTATTTTATCCTTTCCATATTCTTTTCTTTTTTTTTTTTGAGGACGATTAAGCCCTGAGCTAACTAATGCCAGTCCTCCTCTTTTTTTTTTTTTTTTTTTGCTGAGGAAGCCTGGCCCTGAGCTAACATCTGTGCCCATCTTCCTCTACTTTATATGTGGGCCGCCTACCACAGCACAGCGTGCCAAGCAGTGCCATGTCCGCACCCAGGATCCGAACCGGCAAACCCCAGGCTGCCAAGAAGGGGAACGTATGCACTTAACCCCTGTGCCACCGGGCCAGCCCCATGTTCTTATTTTTATGTTTTCTAAATATACCAAGGGATGTAGATCCTCAATCATTCTTAGTTATTTCCTCTCATTTAGGCCAACTTGCTAAAATTCTAAGTGGTAACTTTTCCATTTGTGCCACAGAGGAAAATAGTAGTAAGATGAGCCATGAGGAAGTCATTATATGAATCTTTTGTAGAGGATGGTGATGGCTAAATTTGCAGCCAGAAAAATTCTAGACTTCAATAAAATTTGATCATCTTTTTGTTGAAAACTCTTGGTTCAGTTTGATAACTTTCTTTGATTTCTTAAAGGGTTTTACTTATTCCTTACGAAACACTCCTCTATATCCTCCATTATTTTCTTCTTTCAGTTTATACATGACTTTCCCCGGACAAAGAAGAAGTTCACTGCACTAATAAGAATGTTACTTTCTTACCTTACACTAAAGAAACTATAAAAAATAGACACAGCCATTTCCCTGTTACATGAAGGAAGAGTGTAGAAAAGATACTTTTCAGGACCCCCTGCAGGCAAAGGAGAAACTAGTTTTTTTTTTTTTTGCTGGAAAGATTCGCCCTGAGCTAATATCTGTTGCCAATCTTCCTCTTCTTTTTTTCTCCCCAAAGTCCCAGGACTTAAGTTGTATATTCTAGTTGCAAGTCCTTCTAGTTCTTCTCTGTGAGCTGCCACCACAGCATGGCTACTGACAGACGAATGGTGTGGTTCCACATCTGGGAACTGAACCTGGGCCACCAAAGCAGAGCACCCTGAATTTTGAAAACTAGGCACTCGGGGCTGGCTCAAGAAAGTAGTTTTTAAAAACTGTAAAACTACTGACAATATCTTACACTCTCAAGTTACCTTTCTCAGCTTTTGTATTTTTCCAGTTAAAACCTTCATTGATTAAAAAATTGGGCACCACTTTTTAAAATGTCATTAACGCAAAAACTGGTACCATAATTTTTAACCAACAGCCAAGAATTTTTATAAAACAAATACAGCATATACTTACAAATGTCTAGTATGGAAGTATTACGGTATTAAAAAAGAGTATCTAAAATAGGAGGACAGAAATCCTCAGTTCTAATCCCAGCACTATTTACAGCTAGATGTGGAACGTAAGGTCAGTCACTGAATCTCCCTGTGGCTCTCAGTTCCTTCATTAATATAATGTGAGCTTTCAACAAGGCACCTTTGAAAACTAAATTCTAAGATTGTAAGAAGAGATGATTCACAATAGAACCCACTTTTCTGCAGTCTGAGCTATAACTATAGAAAGAAGTTACCTGAATTCTTTTATGTTTACTAAGTTGTAAAAATGTGGGAACCAATTCAAGTCTAGATACAATGATAAGGTTGAAAGCAAATTTACCTGATGAACAAACAAACATTTCAACAGGGGTACCACAAGTATTTTCATATCTGTGTAAAGGTGGACAATATTAATACACTCAAAGATTTTCATGGAATAGTATAAACTTTCTGTGGTTCAGAAATACTGGGTTAAAGGTTACTTCTTGGAGCTTTCAGAACTGGAGGATATATAAAGAGTTAATCAACAAGCACACTGTTTTCACAAAGATTTTTCTGAAAAGGATTTAGAGACTTTTATAGCCAGAAACAATTAGGGAATACTTGTTTCACTATTTCCTTTAAACCAGAAGACGGCTATATATTTAAAATAAAATTGCAATATGAAAGTCTGCTAAAAGCACTTTTTTTTGTTGTTCGTGCATTTTGTTTGTCACCCAATGTCATACTAACAACTCTGCATCTCATTCTAAAGCACATTATACTGCAAGATAAAGTGAAAAAGACCATTTTTTGTTTCCCCAAGGGGGAAGTACTTCTGTTAAAAGCATCTTTTTATGAGACTACTCTTTCTGAATTACCAATAATGCAAACCAAAGAATTAGATACTGTACTCTAAAATTTAATATTTGTTCAATTCTTATTCATATCCTATAGACATCCCATGTGTACAAGGGAAAAGTAAGCTAAATGCTTAAACGTACTTAAGAACCTGAAAGATTGAACATTTCTATCCTTCAATCAGCAGGCTGTCAGGTCATGAGTACTCACTTTGCAATAAAAGTTTCCCTGTCTTTCCTATTATTATAACTCAGCTCAGTTAAGAAGAAAGAGACGGTCCACAAAGAAAATGGCCTGATTGTATAGAACTTTATCTTTAATAAGGCTAGACAAACTAATTTCAAACACTACACGTAAAATCAAGAATTAATGAGTTTTTTTAAAAACAAAACTAATAAACTGTTAAAACTACACCCACAAGTTTGAATATCAAGATCAGAGATGAATTAAAAATGAAATTAACGAAATTAAGATGAAAGAAATCAATTACATTTTTCTTTAAATGCCTACCTAATACTTTAATATGATTTAAATCAATTCTATTTTCTGAGAAGATCTAATATTCAGGAATAAGTATGCTTTCCAAAAGAATTCAATTAGATATCTGTAGAAACCGTAACACTGAATCTCTGAACCAAGACAAATCTGTAAAAGGTAAAATCGAACCTTGAACATTTTTCTCCTTCTGATATCCAACTAGCAACGGCCAAAAATAATGAGTTCTGACAGGAAAACCTTCTTCCTTCAGTGCGCTCATTAGAGCTTTTGCCAAATCTGAAAGAGATATCATAAAGTATTACAAAGCTACCTCAGCAAAACTCATTTGTGTCGGTTAATTATGAAAATACAGTACCGGGTTTATTGGCCAGTAAAGCACACTGGAGTGTGAACTGCAAAGCAGAGGTGTGCATCTGAGCATCCTTCAGCTTCTTACAGTAATCCTTCAGCTTCTCTACAGGCTGGGAAAAAAAGGCACCACGTCAGCTGGATCTGCAAATATACCATTTGATCTCCTGCAAATATTCCACCACTTCTGAGATGGAAAGTTTAACCTCTCATCCTTTCTACCCAATAATCTTGCAACACAAAAACAAAGTTTTCATGTTTATAACTGGTCTTAACTTCATAATATGTTCTTATATTTCGAAAAATCTTATTTCACTGCCTATTACACTGTCTAAAAAGTAAAAACAGACAGCATACCGTATCCATAGTCACACAGTGTCGTAAAAAAAAACTGCCAAAGTCATTCAGACCGTCTTCCCTTGATATAGGACATGCTAATAAAATCTGCAATGCTGTATCTTCCAATTTTTCAGTGACTAAAAGCAAAATGAGATTCATTGCATCTGGGAAGAAAACAAAGACATCTTTTGTTACTGAACTGAACAATATTTACACTGCAACCAACATGAAAGACAAACTTAGAAACTGCAAACACCAGAAGGACGCATCTGCCTACATAGCAATGAGACACTTCCAAATCGAAACACTCCCATGTGTCCGTCAGCTCAAGCTTTTCCAGCTTATTAAGCCAACATTAAAAGAGTCCTATGTTCATCTACCACAATCCCCTATTGTTAGAGAGACAAACTATTTCCATCACGTAAGAATAGTAACTCCACTTATTAGAAAAATCATGAAAATAAATTTTTTAAAACTACCTGGAATATATCTTCTTTCATATGTAATTTTTTCCAAAATTTCTGAGACATATTGAGGATACCCAGCTTTACTGAAGCTAAAGATAATTTGAAATAAATCACGGTCCATAAGATAAAGATCAGACTTCTCCACCTTCTCCAGAGTCTACAGACAGTTCCAGAAAGTAGAAGAACAAGTTAGAAACCAGTGTTTATTTATTAAAAACAAATAAATTAAAATATCAAGATTAAAAAAGTTAGGAACACATACCATCTCAAGTTTTAGGACTTCTTTTACAAAACAGAAAATATTCTATTTCAACAATAACTGTTACATCAACATCAAGGTACCAAACTATAGTAAGAATTTTCCTTTGATGCTATTGTCTATAAGATTTATCTTTAAAAACAGGTATAGGGGCCAGCTCCGTGGCCGAGTGGTTAAGTTTGTGTGCTTCGCCTCGGCAGCCCAGGGTTTTGCTGCTTTGGATCCTGGGCGTGGACCTAGCACCACTCATCAAGCCATGCTAAGGCGGCATCCCACACACCACAACTAGAAGGACCCACAACTAAAATACACAACTATGTACTGGAGGGCCTTGGGGAGAAGCAGGAAAAAAAATAAATAGAGGAAGATGAGCACAGATGTTAGCTCAGGGCCAATCTTCCTCGGCAAAAGGAGGAGGATTGGCAGTGGATGTTAGTTTAGGGCTAATCTTGCCCCCCCCCCAAAAAATAAAACAAATTAAAAAATAAAAAAAATTAAAATAACATAAAAACAGACATAAACTACACTTTTCTGCTTCACGCAAAACATAAGTTCATACAAATGATTTTAAAGTATGTTTATTTACATACCTGCTTAACATGGTCAATGTCACCCTTCTCAGCATATGCATTCAATAATGCTAGGTATGTATCTGGACCAGGCTCAATTCCAGCCTCTTTCATCACTGTTAGAATATTTTCTGCATTCTCCATATCTCTGTAAGTTAATTCAAAGAATACAAAACAGATTAGTATAACACTTCCAAATACAATGTTATCATTCAATCTAAAATGTATTACCCTATGTTTATCGAAATTAAAAAATTCTTATGTACCATTTAGAATCATAACATCAGAAAAAGATAAATACATATTAAACTGGTTATAGGTTTCTGAAATAATAAAGGTCATAAACATCTCAAATTTTTACAGATAACCATTCCAAAAGAGAGATCAGATTGTATAATAATTACACAGACATTGAATAACGTGCCCTCTTTCACTAAGGATGTTATGACCCAAATTTACCTTTTTAAGGAAGAATAATATTTAGTCAATTATGCTTCAAAAATAAAAATATTTGCCAAGGCAACAGCACAGCAGTTAATAAACTTTACAAAGTCAGTTACTTTAGATTAGGCCCAATTTTAAAATTGAAAATTTTCAAATAAAAGTTTTATGAAACAGATAAGTTTAAGTGTAAGTTACTTAAAACTTTGCATGTTCGACCTCATGCACTCAAGATCTTTTTTGAGGGGGTACACAAAAAGAGTTTAAGAATTTTCTACAATAACTTTCTATAACTTAAACTTCACTTGAGAACAAAACCTTAGGTTGAACATTACCCAGCTCTTGCATGCCCTGTAACAAGGGCACTGAACACTGCCTCTGTGACTGGGAGATCCTTAGTCTTCATAAAGCCAAGAATCTTACTGCAATAAAAGAGAAATGAAGAAACTCCTTGGAAAGATACTTCAACAATACCTTCTACCACACATACACACAAAATCTCACTCCCTCATATTATAGCAACAGTCTTAAAGTACTCTTTTTCAAACTAGGTAATTATTAAAAATCTCACTATTTCATCTACACCAGCAATTAACCTTTAAAAAGTATAAAGTTTAATAAGCTTCATTTAGCTAAAAATGAGACTGTACATTTCAATTTATCCCTTACTTCCTAAACCCTCCATCCAAAAGTAGCAATAAATTTTACACAAGCAGTGAAATGTCACAACTGATTTTATATGAATCAGTGAGATAAAGAGAATATTACCAGTTTCATAAATGAACAGTTTAAATGGCTAAGAACATTTCCTTTAGGAAATATTAATAATAAAAAAAGTAAAGCCAGCTTTATACCTCAACAATTTTAAACCTCTGCTCCAGTAAATCAAATTTTTAATTAAAACAACAATTTTCACCTATCTTTCCCCCTTACCTAATTTTATATTTTATCTAAGTCTTATTACCAAATTTGCTAGAGCAAAACACTTCTGAAGTCATTTCCCTTACTAAGAAGAAACTTCTTAGGTGTACAAGACTTACAAATTTGTTTGCTTAAACACACATTTATGGAGCTCCATACCTGGCACCTTCAATGTCTCCTACATTACAATAAGCAGCAATCAACCTCTGGTATGTCACCTGTTAATGAAATGAGCCAGTTTATATTTTTCCAATGATATTTTTTTCTGGGTAAAAAAAAGTGACGTGACCAATACATATTTACAACAGCAACTACCTACTCGATTTGGTTGAATGTTTGCTTCCTCCATTTTTGCCAGGAAGTCAGTTGGTGAAAATTTATATTCATTTTGAAGGTAGACTTTAAGTAAAGCATTATAGTGACTTACATCATACACAGTACCTACAAATGAGATTTAAATCAAATTTTTAGAAAAGCACTTAAAATCATATCCATTATCATAGCTAAAATATGTGCACTTAAATTTAGCAAACACACAAAAAGGGTAAAATGATCACTTCAGCGTTTCACCCCATCCTTAGATCTATCTCTATAAAAGTCTGGTCAGAAAAGAGCAAGCTAAGCATATAAGACAGTAATTACCGAATTACAGTACAGCTATAAGTAACTGCCTATTCAGATATTAATAGGTCTCTTACTTATGAAGCAGAGTATTCCCTTCCTGTTAGAAAATGCTGACAATACCCTTGTATTTAAAGTGACTGAAAGATTTTTCTATATAAAGCAGTCCTTGCCACAGTACAGACACACTAAGATGCCCAGATTGTGACTGAGGGTGTTTTATAGAGGTAGGACTGCACTGGCAATTTTGCTTATTTACTAACCAGGCTACTCAAAGACTTTATTTGAAGGCTCCATTTCCATGCTATTTCCACTTGCTAAACCACCACTTCTAGTCTGCTATTGTTTATTACCTGTATTCCAAGGCCCTTTGTTTTCTTTCAGCGTCCATCCAGCCTAAGGCCACATCAATTAAGGTTACTACTCACTCTTGCTCTATTCTACTCATGACTTGGTCATTTTATCAATCCAGTGCTAAACATGTTTTACTAAATTATGATGAACTAATTTTCATATCTTTATTCAAGTGCCCGTGGCCACACAAGCCTGTGATCAGTATCTGGTGTCAGTTTGAGATTCTAGGCAGCTGAGACCTATTCTACTAAATTAATTTTGTTTTTATCTTAGTAGAGATGTAGAGTGCTTACTATGTTTCAGGCACTGTGCTAGATGCTATGCACACAGAGGCTCAGTTTCTTTCCACAAACAGCCTTGAGGCAGGTTCTATCATCCCCATCTTACAGATGAGGAAAACTGACTGTTGCACTTGTCCAAGGCCACACGGCTAGTAAGTGACCACAGATCTGAATGCAGGTGGTGTGCCTTAAGCGCCTAATCTCTTAACCATTCTAACACTTTATACAGGGCCTGATAGGGAACCATGTGCAATTCAACATCTGCAATGTGATGATTATGCAACAAGGTTACCATAGAGTGTCTGAAAGCTTCTTTTAAAAAATCATTACCTCAAGCTGAACTCGAACAATGGTTGGCTATAGCTCTAAGGCTGAAGGAAACAATATTCTATAATTTTGTAAAGGCATTCACTCTAGTTTGTTGGAGAAGCTGAGGAAACTACTCAAAACCCAGAAAAGTAACATCTATTCTAGCTTTTCATACAAATTTCAGTCAAGATCAATGTTCAACATAACTCTACTGGGTTTCATTTCTTTATTTCTGTCACACTGGCATAGTTCTATGACGACAAAAATGTTTCTGTGAACTTCAGTAAAAATTTTTATCCTCATAGTTACTATTATGTCTGTTAATTTCATAGGTCATTTCTTGAAAAAAAGAATTTTTTTAAAAATACATATTGTATCTTTTGTAGTATGAATTAAGAACATCTAGAACTGTCTAAAATTCAAATTAAAAACTCAAAACTTAGAGACATAATCTTGGGGCTGGCCCCGTGGCCGAGCGGTTAAGTTCGCGCGCTCCGCTGCAGGCGGCCCAGTGTTTCGTTGGTTCGAATCCTGGGCGCGGACATGGCACTGCTCATCAAACCACGCAGAGGCAGCGTCCCACATGCCACAACTAGAAGGACCGACAACGAAGAATATACAACTATGTACCAGGAGGCTTTGGGGAGAAAAAGGAAAAAATAAAATCTTTAAAAAAAAAACAAAAAACAAAAAAAAAACTTAGAGACATAATCTTAAAAGATCCTACTTTAATAATCAAAAGCTAACAACAGCATTTCCTTGTGTATCTTACCATATACCCTTATACTTTCAATAACAATTTCTCACGTCTCTGGCTCTGCTGTCCGTAACTTTTAATGTTTTGACAGTATGTTCTTGTTCAAACTCTGCATAATAATTTTGTATATTATCATCCACTTGCATTTATCTTATACTTATTTTGTTCAAACTTGAAGGGATATTCTAAAATATTCCTATTTTGTACAAAAGCCGGGTTTCCTGCCTAGATCAGAGCTCACTCTTTCATTGGTATAATTTGGATAATTATTCCCTCCTCCATGTATCACACTGTGCTTTCTCACAAGATTCATTTGCCATTTTTCTGTCGTCTCGCAGAGCTTTAAAAATTATTTCTAGTTATACTAATTAGTTTGGCATTTTACTGTGCAAGAAAAACGTGATGTCATCTAAAAACTTAAAGATGTCACTATATGGTCCCCCTTATCAAGATCATAGTATATGACTATATTAAATATGGACCTGTCCTAATACCAATACTTAAAAACACATTTGCACCTTTTTGTTCAGAGTTGTCTTTATCCCTACCTTTGTCTCTAAATCAGAGTGCTACTGATTAAGGTTTTTTTCAATCCCAAATAAATTATTTTAATAGCATTTTGTAAGAAAGTGTTTTCTAAAACACTTTTCCAAAGTAATTTAATCACTTTGTAAATTAACTTATCTTTTTCAAAATGTGATAATTCTCTTAGAGAACTTTTCCTTTTAAGTTAGATTCAACTGACTGCCCCCAAGAAGTGGAACTGGGCTGGGGATCATAGGGTGAAGCCTTGAACTATAAACTTTACTGAACCTTTTGAATTTTGAACAATGTTAAGATATTTACTATTTAATGGAGTAAAATTTAAATTAAAAAAAAAAATCAAGTTAAATTTGCCTGACCATTTTCTACCATTTGAATTAATACTACTTTAATACTCAACATGTGCAAAATGCTGAAAAGTTCACGGGAAAGATTCAAAGATGATTAAGATTCAATCATGAGCCTCCAAGAGAAGAATATCTATCAACACAGGTACACAATTCTAATACAAAGCAACTGATGGTAACACCAAGGGAATACGAGAGACAATAGTCTGGAGTGGAGATAAAACTCCAGAATGCAGGGATCTAAACCATGGCTTGAAAAACACGTGAAAGAGCGAGAAACAAAGGACATTCCAGACAAGATGAACAATATGAACAAAAATAGTTAAGGAGACTTAGATATTACCATAGTGTGGCCAAAGAAGTACAGCAGAGAAACTCTGTTTTTAAGGACTTAGCACATGGCAAAACTGAGATGACAGTCCACCACTTCCAGCATTCCCCCCTCCAGTCCAGATGTCTCAATTCCAGTCTCAAATCTGTCAAGAGCTCATTCTGTAACTTTGGACATGTTACCTAAGCTAAAACATTTCTTACAACTTTACAAGTCTGTGAATAAGAGTCACGCTGGCAACCTAGCAGGCTTCTGGCAATATTAATTCAGTATTTATCAAGTGTCATATGTACAAAGCCTTGTGCTCTGGCAAAGAGGAAAACAAAGAAGTTATGGATTCTACCCTCACTAAGGATAAACATGGAATATTTAAAGGAAAATATGTTTGTGAGCAATTGTAATATAATAGACTATAATACATGTCTATCTTTCATTGAGGTGTTGACTGCTGTGTAAAGGCTTTTATGGATTTTAGAACATAAACTTCTCAAAAGTATTTCTCCCAGTTCAAATGTCCTTTTTAATTACATGACTTAATGACATACATTTCCAGCTTTTATAAAGTCAATTCTTTATCTTCACTTTTCTGCTGCTTTTACACTTAGAAAACCCTTTTCTATTCTGAAATCCAATATTTATCTCTATTTTTTTAAATTTAGAAAAAATGAAAGTCATCAAAATTAATTCTACATAAATTAAAAACTGTACAATGAAGCTATCTTTATTCTACACTTTATATAGGTCTACATATTTCTTGAAAGATAGTCTTAGATACTTTATGTAATTGTGCTATACTTAACTGGATCCTTTTATCCATTTTATTTTCTAACTAGGAAAAGTTATGGATTCTTTAACATTTAATATGTCCAACTACTTAACTGTAAGCTGATTTACTGGGATTTTAAAGGTAAATAGTCACATCGCCTAAAAAATACTTTCTAAGTATTTGTTTCACATCTTATTTCACTGCCATTATACATGAAACTAGTTGCTAGCTTTAGATTTTAACATGTTAAAGAAGCATCCTTCTATTTTTTATTAGGATTTTTTTAAATCAGGAATAAACACTGGATTTTATCAAATAGTCTTATTTTTTGAACAGGTGCTACATTCATATGGTTCAAAACTGAAAAAGCATAAAATGGTATAAAGTAAAAATTGTATCCAGTTTTCATCACTCTTCCAGAAATATTTTAATATTGTATGCATATATACAGATTGTTTCTTCAAAACGGTAGCATACTATAAATATTGTTCTGCACTTTAACTTTTATTTATATTTTGGAGAATATCCTCCATTAGTGTACGATGAGCTCAAGCTCCTTCATTTTTTAACAGTTGCACAGTATTCCATTTTATGTACAATCCATAATTTATTCATCCAATCCCCTAGTGAGGAACATCAGAGTCAGTTCCAGTGTCTTTGGACAACAGTGTCTTCTGTTACAAACAAACCGCAATGAAGAATATCCTTTTGCATATGTGAGCATATCTGTATCTAAATTCTAACAAAGCAACAGCTTGGTCAATGGTGTATGCATTTACAACTTTGACAGACCAAATGCCTTCCTATTTTGTTCTTTTTCTTTTTAATTTACCATAAAAGTAATACTTGTCATGAAAATTATTCTTAATGCCCCTAGATGTCACTATAATTCACCAAATCATATTACAAAAAAATTACAAATCAAGTAGTCCTTCCATAAATTTGAATTATAGCATTTATGTAAAGAAACTCTTTTTTACTAAAAGTGTCTACACCTTTTATACACAACATATATTCAAAGAATCATACCCAATTTCTGAAGTTTGTCCCATATCCTATGGGCAAATTCTGTTCTCTCTGAGAGCTTTAGTTCAGGCAACAAAGAACCACAGCTGCGCAGTAGAAGCAAGGCTTGATTACCACCCGGGCTACCTATGAAAAAAGGTGAATGGATAACGTTTAAAATAGTACCAATATCATACAGATAAATATAAAAACTTAAACTGAAATCTGTAAATATTCAAAAATCTCCCATTTCACTAAAGATAATACAGTACTGAGAGTCCCTGTAAACTAGAAAAATCCTATCCTAATCTACAAGTATCATTTACGATATCACTAAAAGTTACAAATTTTTACTCTTCTTTCTTAAGAAGCTAGGGTTATGAATCCATGTAATCTGCAAGTCTCTATAGAATACAAAAATACAAAGAACCTAATTTATAAGCAGTTTACTGCAATTCAAAGACTACCCTTCTCAGTATCTTAAGAAAAACAGTACAAATCAGTATAACTAAAACCCATGAATATGAAATTTAGGTTTATAATCAGTTACCAAAAAAACATCAACTTCCTTCTCCCTTTATCCATGACCTTTATCTACACGTCCCTGAAAGCTGACTTTAAAATAAAACAAAAATAAAAATAAACCACTTATTGCATGATTCCACGTATATGAAGTATCCTGAATAAGCAAATCTACAAGGGCAGAAAGTACACTAGTGGTTGCCTAAGGCTGAAAGGGATGGGGGTTCTGGAGCTGAGGCTAGCATGTGGAGGTTACTTTTTGGGGTGATGAAAGCGTTCTAAAATTGATTGTAGTGACAGCTGTACAACTCTGAATAAATCAAACAGAGAAAATGATAAAACAGTCTTTAAATGCACTTAATTTTAACTGATACCTCTTTGGTGTTCCTCATCATTAGATTCTAAAGCTTCTTAGCATGACTGAAATCCAGGCATGGGCTTTAAGTAGCTGATGAATGCTCTGAAACTATCTGCAAAATTACATGTGTGTTTGCAAGTGGGCTTTGAGGGGTGGGGGCAGTATAGGACTTACAAGCTTCTAGCAGATTATCAAAGTTGCACAAGTGACTCAAATAGATTTTAATAGCTAAGTGAAAATGAAAGGGAAATAATGATTATCAGTCTTTCTAGAAATTTGTCATATGTGATCATCTTAGGGAAAGCTGACACTACACAATGAAAGATAAGAAAAACTAATATCTTCCAATTTACCACTGAAAGTGACTGTTTTACAAACTGTGGAAAGCAAAGACAATTTTTGTTTGCTGATTTTGAAATAAATATCTGAAACAATGTTTTAGTTACACAGAACTTTGCCCTGATGAATTGGAAAGAAAGACCACAATCATAACATAAAATCAGGAAGGATGGAAAGAACAAAATTAAAAGTAGTAAATAACACACTCTACAATGAGTTTGCCCCCAAACAAGTACTTATGAAGCTCAACTTTCTGAAGAGAACACTTTGAAATACCTGAGTGGCAGGTGTTATCAAAGACTTTCTGTAGAAGAGTCTTTGGGATGCGGCCAGTTCTTCTGACAGAATTATCTAGTCTCATTAAAGCCCAATCAAATTGACTGGCATTCCTTCTATGCGAAGAAGTGGGCTCCTCTTGAAGATAATTCTTTTTTTCAGCAGCAATGGCATACAGCCTGGCTTGGCTCAGTAGCCCTCTATAAAATGAAACACAATTAGTAATAAACTAAGTCAACTACTATCCATATAGGTCACCTTTTTGAGCAAAATTTATACAAAGTTTTTTTATTAGTTACTAAATACACAAATTGATAGTGCAATAGCAAAAATGCTCAGAAGTATAAACTGGCAGGAAAGAAAGTTTTGACTTTTGCTTTAAGTAAAACCACATGCACACATGCAAATTGTATGCAAAGTAAATCTCTTGAATAATTGTTGGACAGTACCTTGATAACCTTTCACATGGAATGATTTCAAGTTAAGACAGTAAGACGGTGTGTTTTTAAGTGTTTTTTGATCTCCCTTAACCAAAACCAGGTTCATGAAGGAAAATGAAGCAGTTTATGCTACAAAGCTCTTCTCACCTCTATAAATGAGACAAGAGACTAAAATATATCTAAAATTTTGATAACTACTTTCCAGTGTTTTCTAGGTAAGCTCATTATGAATTTAAAAGAAGATCAATGTCCAAGTTAAAATCATGCAGTTTTTTAAAGGATCACTCAGGACAAAAGAATTTCCCATCTGTCCAAAAGAAACAGATGTTAAAAAAAAATATGATGTTAAAACAGATGTTAAAAAGAGATAATGTTTCAGTTCTCAATTCATATCTGCTTTTCATCTGTCAAAATGCTAGTTACATACTTTTCTAATTACTTTAACAACTGCAACCATCAAAAATAAAACTAAATTTCTGGTGTTACATATCTAATTTTCAGGAAGTCAAAAGAAAAAATGTTCACTAATTAGGTAAGGTCAGACTAGTACATGTATATTTATAAAGAGCAAACAACCTTTAAACCATTCAATATTTTAATAATAGAGTCTAACATGCAAGCCAAATGCTCTAAAGCATGAAGTCAGAGGTTTTCCATGTTGTAGACATACAGATTGTACCTGATTTACAAATATCAGACTTAAAAATAACCCTTATGTGTGAAGGAAACCCTGTCATAAATCTCTGAATTGAATCTAAACTTTCTTTGCATTCAAATATCCCTTACACAAAATTCCTAATTTGCAGAGATTTACATATTTACTCCAAAATATCTTAAACTTTCCAATAGCAGCCAGTAAGTATAACTAAGTAATATACACTAAGCATATATTAACTAAGTATAATGTAAAAATACTCTACTTATTAATCCAGGAATGCCTTTAGGATGACAATCACATTTTCTGGCACACGCACATTTTTACCTCAGTCAATTACCAAATCAAATATTTACATAGTAGTGAGTTTAAAAATGAAACTGTTGGTTTCCTGTCCTATGTTATTAACCTGGAAAACCAGTCACGAATTGAATGATTAAGTATGTGATGTTACATTAAAGAAAGCTACACCATTAAGTTTCACCATAAGGTTATATAACACACAGAGGCAGAAACTGATACTAGACTAGATATTCTACCACCGTAATCTGGGACAAATTACAACCACTCCGGCCATCAATGATGCCACCTACGCAAGTAAATAGATTGAAAAACAAAAGAAAACATCAGGATACCAACGAAATAAGACAATGTCTTATCTTTAGGAACCTAATGACAGCATGTTGTAGATGGCTAATTGATTAAAGTTTGTTAAATAAGCTGAATTAATCAAATGCTAGATTACTACCTAAAACCACAGACGATACACTCCTACATACAATTATCCCTTATTTTCAAAGGTTTTCTCTGGCTATTTATCTGGCTACTGGATCAGCTGTTACTAAATTATGCCCTTGTTAGTCAGGCAAACACAAAATAATATTATTTTAAATCATCCAAAACAATGTGTCAAGTCCAGGTTAGTATACAATAATATTGTTCAACAACAAAGGTCACTTAACAGAGAGATTTCAAAATCATAGTGAAGTACATCTGCCAAAGTTTTTTACAAAACCCAAATCTGATAAACTGTGAAAGACCATAAAAATAAAGCCTTTGCGGCTTAATATCCATAATATATAAAGAACTCTCGCAACTCAACAACAAAACATCAAGCAACCCAATCAAAAAATGGGCTGGAGACATGAACAGACATTTCTCCAATAGGCACATGAAAAGATGCTCATCATTGCTGATCATCAGGGAAATGCAAATCAAAACTACACTAAGATATCACCTTACACCCGTTAGAATGACAAAAATATCTAAGACTAATAGTAACAAATGTTGGAGAGGTTGCGGAGAAAAAGGAACCCTCATACACTGCTGGTGGGAATGCAAACTGGTGCAGCCACTATGGAAAACAGTATGGAGATTCCTCAAAAAATTAAAAATAGAACTACCATACGATCCAGCCATCCCACTACTGGGTATTTATCCAAAGAGCCTGAAGTCAGCAATCCCAAAAGTCCTATGCACCCCAATGTTTATTGCAGCACTGTTTACAATAGCCAAGACGTGGAAGCAACCTAAGTGTCCAGCAACAGACGAATGGATAAAGAAGATGTGGTACATATATACAATGGAATACTACTCAGCTGCAAAACAGAACAAAATCATTCCATTTGCAATAACATGGATGGACCTTGAGAGAATTATGTTAAGTGAAATAAGCCAGCAAGAGAAGGACAATCTGTGTATGACTCCACTCATATGAGGAATTTAAAATTATGGACTAAGAACAGTTTAGTGGATACCAGGGAAAAGGTGGGGTGGGGGGTGGGCACAAAGGGTGAAATGGTGCACCTACAACATGACTGACAAACATTAATGTACAACTGAAATTTCACAAGATTGTAACCTATCAATAACTCAATAAAAAAAATAAAAATAAAAATAAAGCCTTTGCTAAAATGCAGTTTTAAAACGTAAGATCAGGGGCCGGGCCAGTGGCACAGTGGTTAAGTTTGCACATTCTGCTTCAGGGGCCTGGGGTTCGCCAGTTCGGATCCCGGGTGCAGAGCTACACAATGCTTGTCAAGCCATGCTGTGGCAGGCATCCCATATATAAAGCAGAGGAAGATGGGCACGGATGTTAGCTCAGGGCCAGTTTTCCTCAGCAAAAAGAGGAGGACTGGTGTCAGATGTTAGCTCAGGGCTAATCTTCCTCAAAAAAGAAAAAGTAAGATCAAACAAACAAACATATTTCAGGCACAAGACAGAGATGTTAATAAAGCAGCACAACATTCTAAACATTCTACAGCTAATTTTTCCTACAAATAAATCTTCAAGGTAGCCAAGTCTCCTTCACATAAGTGTGCTTGGCCTTAATTACAGTTAGGTTGAAATATGAATTCACTATACAATAAATGAGGGTGAGGAAGTGTTACATATTTAATTAAAGGATTCTTCACTCTTCAAAAGGATTCACCAAGTGCTTCCCTAAGTGACGGTTCTTTCTACATTTATTATTTGGCCCAGAATTTTTCTTAAATTCACTTGAACACACACTGAAGGAACAAGAATTTCATAGCCTGGAATAATAGATAAGTTGTGACAGAAAGGAAAGAAAAGAACAAGTCCAGGGCTTAAGGTGGGTCCATACAAGGCTAGCTCCTACCCATCTTGCACCAGCTGGAATGTACTGCCTCCAAATTCTGATGACCAACTCTGATGTAACCACATAAGGGAAAATTTTATTATCTCATCAAAGCGTCATAAATGGCTCCTTTACATTTTTGAGTTCAACGTCTCAGGCTCCCTCCTGAGACTCCATACTCACCACTAATATTCAGGTTACCCATGAATTTTCTCTGGCATTTATTTGTTTTTCTGCTGTTTTTTTTAAACTGGTGATGACGGTTTTTAACTCTTTAGTACAAAAAATAACGATTTTAAAGTTGGGTGTTCATATTTCAAAATGGTACAAGGACCTGACTATCGTAAGCAGGCTTCCATGGGACTCTCCTTTTAAGCTTGCACTTTTTAATTAACATTTTACTGTTTGAAGGCATTTTTAGGTTTACAGAAAAATTATCCAGAAAGTACAGAGTTTCCATACACCCTCTTCCCCCCCACTCAGTTATTATAAGCCAATTTAGCATCACTTTGGAGCCATCAGAGTTTAAAGGAGGATACAGATACACAGTAAATAGGTGTAATCAGTCGTTAATGTTTATTATGCATTTAGTAATACATGCTAGGTAACGGAAAACAATCCTGATTTCACAGATAAGAAAACTAAAGTAAACTGCCCAAAGTCATAAGAAAAGCTAGATAATGACAGGCTGACAGGGCCAGGATTTTTACTCAGCTAGTCTCATTCTGAAATGAGTTCAACATGGCGGAAGGGCATCAAGGAAACCAATCTGGCTGAAACAGGGGATTCACGCTGGCAAGTGGTAAGAATTAAACCTAGGCAGAGAAGGTGAGACTAGAGAATGGAATGCGTCCAAAGGCTGCTAAGTAAGGGATTTGGATTTTATGACAGGCTTATAAAATATAAGACTGATTTCCAGAAAGCTGCTTTCTCAGCCTATTTTGTTGTACCATTCTGCAGGCAACGGGGATCTCAAACTTTTATATTCTCACCAATCCCTTATTTTAACTATTCCACTTGAGTTTTCTTTAGCCTGCTGATATGATTGATTACAATAATTGATTTTCAAATGCTGAGCCAGCCTTGCACACCTGGAATAAACCCAACTTGGTCACTGTACATAATTTTTTATACATTTTATACATATACCAATTCCACTTAAGTTTTAACATGTTAAAAATTCAAAACGATAATGACTCCTCCTAAAAATGGTTGGTACTCCTTTCAAATTTCTCCCTTGCTACCAACTACACCACTACATTGTTCCTTCAAGCACGAAATCTTAGGGTAATTATTTTATTGCTCAATCCCTCTCACCCTTCAAACCCCATTTATCGAGTCTTCAAATATGTCTTTATTTCTCAGTTCCTTGCTCAATCCAGAACACACGGATTTTTCCAACAAAACCCTAATTAGCTTTTCAGACTTCAGCTTTTTTTTTTTTTGAGGAAGATTAGCCCTGAGCTAACATCTGCTGCCAATCCTCCTCTTTTTGCTGAGGAAGGCTGGCCCTGAGCTAACATCCGTGCCCATCTTCCTCTACTTTATATGGGGTACGCCTGCCACAGCATGGCTTGATGAGTAGTGCGTAGGTGTGCACCCGGGATCTGAACGGGCGAACCCCAGGCCAACGAAGCGGAACATGTGAACTTGACCGCTGCGCCACTGGGCTGGCCCCTAAGCTTCAGCTTTTCTTCAAACAACTGCCAGATCATTCATCCCCAAAAGCATCTTCATGTCGTTCTCTCTTTAAGATCCTATACAGTCATGTGTCGCTTTAACAATGGGGATACATTCTGAGAAGCACTGTCAGGTGATTCCACCACTGTGCAAATGTCATAGAGTGTGCTTACAGAATTGTATCAGAACCCTACCGAAGGCTTATAGGGAGGGGTTGCGGCATGATCTATTTCTGTTTTGAAAAGATCAGTGTAGCTGCTGAGTGGAGAATAAATTAGAGGGCAGCAAGAACTAAAACAGAGATAGCATTTAGGAAGCTGTTGCAATAGTCCAGGTGAGAGACTAACGGAAGCTTAGACCAGAGTGGGTAGTGGAGGGGAAAGACATACATACCACCAAGGCCCCCAGCTCATTTAACTGCAAATTCTAGCCACCAAGTCCCACCAATACAATTTGTTAATTCTCACTTGCATGTAATAAGAAAATTTCACGTAAAAGTGCCCGAGAGAGGGGCTTACTTCATCCCCTGTATATTTTCAACCCTATTGTGCACCATTTTCAAAAACACTCGATAACACAATCTTAGAAAGAAAAACAGGAATGCAGTTGTTTCCCAAAATATCACACTTCTGCTAGGCAAAATGATTTTAGGTAGCATTTACACAGATTTTCCCTTTCAGTAGATATTTTAATAAATATTTAAAAATAACTATCACATCAAGTTTTTTATTTTATTAGCATTCTTAAGATAAAATTAAGTTATAAAAAATGTTAGTTTAAACCTAAAACCAAAGTAAAGAAAAATATTAACTATAAATAATAGTTTAGGGGCCGGCCCAGTGGTACAGTGGTTAAGTTCGCACGTTCCACTTCTTGGTGGCCCAGGGTTTGCTGGTTCGGATCCTGGGTGCGGACATGGCACCGCTTGGCAAAAGCCATGCTGTGGTAGGTGTCCCACGTATAAAGTAGAGGAAGGTGGGCATGGATGTTAGCTCAGGGCCAGTCTTCCTCAGCAAAAAGAGGAGGACTGGCAGTAGTTAGCTCAGGGCTAATCTTCCTTAAAATAAATAAAAATTAAAAAAATTAAAAATTAAAAAAAAAAACAGAATTTTAGACTAAAAAAGCTACTTACAACCCTTCTACACAGATAATAGTCTCCTGGCTTGAAACACCAATGTCCTTCCTTTCCACCTATCCAGATGCCCTCTCCATTCAAAGGTATGTCTCCTTTGTCTCAGCAACGACAGGAAGTGAGGGAGAGTCAGTTAACCTGGTTGCATCGAGCAAGGTACTCTTCAGAATCTATGAAGTGAGAGTGGAATGAACTAGATTATTCCAAAGATTCCTTCCACAGTTTACATTCTGAGATCTTATCATGTGCTTACTAACTTGTGACAGTTTTTAATTCCTAAATTTATAATGAATCAGGTATTGCCTTTTTAAACAATGTTTTTATGTCCGTAAGTAATCCCTTCAGCACCTAAAACACAACATCCTCCAAACATTCAACTGGGAATCACAGTATCTGCAGCCGAATCCCAACTGGAGATCCTGGATAAACTACTTCACCCTTAAGCCTCAGTTTCCTAAGGTGTAATATCCACCCAGAGAAGATGAAATGTACATGTGACGTATTCATACAAACAGTTTGAAAACAGTGAAGATCTAAACTAAAAGTACTATTGTTTATCCTAATCTCCAAATCTGTTCTTCCTAATTCTGCTAACACTCTCACCAATCTCCTGTCTTCTCTCAAGAAGAAAAGGAAGTATCTTTCTTCAGTTTTGCACCACCTAGTTGAAGCCCTATTAGCCCTAATCTGTATTATCAGTGTCGTTCCTAACTTGTCTGTCCATCGCCTGCCTCCATCTCTCCTATAGTTTATGTCAACTTTGTCAAGACCTGTACCTCTCAAAAGCCTCCAAAGCCTTCCAACCATCAAACGACCAAATTTCTAACCAACTCTGGCAGCTTCAAGGAATCAACTGGCATTTGCAGCATCATCTTCCACCACGTCCCACCCCACACAGCCACACACAGATAAAAGTACAGCCTCCAAGTCTCTTCATGCTCTTCTCTTCCCCTGAACACTCTAACCATTCTCATGAGTCCTCTTAAACTCAAGAGATCTCCTAAGACAAACATGATTGCTCTTCTCTCTCAAACAGCACAGTATTATATTCCTCTTATGGACAGCACATACACACTCGTTGCACATGTGCCCGTCACAGCCCTCTGTGATTGATAAACTTATACACACAGGAGGCAGGGGCTGAACAACAATCCCAAAGGATGCCGACAGACTTGATATTTAAGAAGATTTTTTTTTTAATGAGAGGCAAACAAAGGAAAGCCTTCTTTTCTTCCAGCTTTAGAAGGAGAAGTCACATCATTCTGCCATAGGGCGATATGTGATCTTCACCTTTAAGCCAATCATCAATCTAGATCCACTTCCAAAATGATTTGGCTCAAAGCTTCTCATTTATCTGAAGCACGCAAGCATTATTCTAAAAACTCTCACAAGAAGTATATACGCAGGGGCCAGCCTGGTGGCACAGTGGTTAAGTTTGCACGTTCCACTTCTTGGTGGCCCAGGGTTCGCCGATTCGGATCCCAGGTGCGGACATGGCACCACTTGGCAAGCCATGCGGTGGTAGGTATCCCACGTATAAAGTAGAGGAAGATGGGCATGGATGTTAGCTCAGGGCCAGTCTTCCTCAGCAAAGAGAGGGGGATTGGCAGCAGTTAGCTCAGGGCTAATCTTCCTCAAAAAAAAAAAGAAGTGTGTAAGCAATTTCTGATTCAGAAGTGTGAGAAAAGAGTGTGAGAGAAAGCAAAAGTGTTTGTCCCTCAACCTTCCCACAGAGGATAGGCTAAGAGCTGGTTTTTAAGAAAACACTTGTTTAAAAAAAGAAAAAGAAGTCCTGAAATGGGAAAATGAAAAGCAAGACTAAAGAATATAAAAGAAAAATATATATACTTTTTCGTGGTTCAATTTTGAAAACATTAATAAATTCTAATAATTTCACTCTATAATACTCATCTGTCCTTCTCAGACAGGACATTCCCGGAAATCAAGATCAGGGTGAATTTGTGGAGATTCATTGTACTACATAAATGGGTTAAGTACCCCTTCAAACTTCTTAGCATTTCACAATATTCCTTCCTCAATGTCTAAGATTTTCTCAACAAACATTTGACAGCTATTATGTGCCACAAAGTTAGACAGCAAGGGAGGCAAAAAGAATAAGACAAAGTCCCAGCCTTCAAGGAGCTTACAGCCAGGTCTGGAGGGCTGGTGGGTACACATGTAATCCTGTTAACGAATGCTCTGGCGATTCAGGATCTGAGAGAGGGCACAAGAAAAGAGCAGTCAAATGGGAGAAGCAGTCCAGAAAGAATTAAGAGAGAAGGGGAACACTTCGGTAGGCGGAAGGGGAGACACATCTCAAGAGTGAACATCACATTCAAAGGCAAGGAGATGTGCGACATGGCCCATCAGAGCCTTGCTGGTCCAAAGACCAGCAGGAGCTTTATCATCTAGAGGTTTGTTAGAAATGCAGAATCTCAGTCCCCTGCCTAGATCCACAAAACCAGAATCTACATCTTAACAAGATCCCCAGGGAATTCTCATGCTCATTATCGTTTCAGAAGACTGGATAGAGGACTTCAAAGTAGTGACTTGGTATGGCTAGAACATAGGATGCCATGGGAAGGAACTCATATGGAGGCTCCATAACCATCACCAAATCACGATGCACCTTATCCTGGAACTAATGGGAGCCATCACGGTGTCTAACTGTAAGTAGGAAAATGACAGGATCAAATATGAGGGAGACTAGGGAATGCTTTGGGGGTTGGAGGAAGATGGAATTCATTCCAAATGAAGTAGATTTAACAGGATTACTCACTTCTGCAGTCAATACACAGGGGTAGGCCGGGGCAGGGAGATGTCAATGAAATATAAATGCAAATGCTCTCTAGGAGCAGGAAAAAATGGCAACATTCACTAAAACAGGGAACATGCGAGGAACAGATCTGGGAGGAAAGACAAGTCCAACGTGAGATGTGATGGGTTTGAAGTACCTGTAGTTCAACCAGGAGAGGTGTCTAGTAGACAATCTATATCCAGAGGAGAAATAATGCCATCATCAGATAGGTAGATAGAAGATGATGCCCTGAAATTGGAAGAGGTCACCCAGAGGGAATGAAAAAAAGTGAGAACACAAAAGGACTAAGGACAAAACCCCTAAGGACATCAGTATTTAACAGATGAACACAGGAAAAAGGAAGCAACAAAGCAAGTGAGAAAAATCCTAAAGAGAAGAAAATCAAGAGAGAGTGCTGGGCCAGCCCTGTGGCCGAGTGGTTAAGTTACCACGCTTCACTTCGGCGGCCCAGCATTTCACTCATTTGGATCCTGTGCGCAGACATGGCACCGCGTGTCAGAACATGTTGAGGCAGCATCCCACATGCCACAACTAGAAGCACCTACAGGTAGAATATACAACTATGTACTGGGGGGCTTTGGGGAGAAAGAAGAAAAAAAAACAAAGCTGACAACAGATGTTAGCTCAGGTACCAATCTTAAAAAGAAAAAAAAGAGGCTGTCATCAATGCCAAGAAAGGGATCTCACGAAGGGGGAAATAGGGGACAGTAATATGCCAGAGGTCAAGGCCTTAAAAGTGGATTTGGTAATCAAGAGGTCCCTTGGAAAAATTAAGTGAAATAAACTTACATCTCACACATACATAAATGATTAGAAGGATATATATATCTCAATGGCTCCCTCTGGATGACAGAATTAAGGGTGATTTTTAGTTTATTGCTTTCTCCCTGTATTTTGCAATTGTTCCTCAAGGCATATGAGTTTCATAATTTAAAAGTACACAATAAAAAATTAATAAATAAAACAATCCTGGCTTTTGCCAGTGCCGGGATCGCAGCAGGTGGAAGAGTGAATGCGATGTGAGGAAATGAAGGAGACAGGAGTACAGGCAGGGAAGAGAGGCTGGGAAGCATCCAGAGTAAGTCAAGAGTCCTGGGAGAGGTTTTATTTTTCAAGTGGGAAAGATGTGGGCATGCTTACAAGCTGTGGGACAGGAGACTGTACAGAAAGAGTGTTCAGGAGGAAAAGGGAAGAAATATTTCTTTACTGCTTGCTGTGAGCTGAGCACACAGTGGTGAAGAAGACAAAGTTCTACTCTCATGCAACTCACTTTCTACTAAGGAAACAGAGAACAGATGAATAATATGAGACAAGTGAGACATGCCAGTGATAAAACTAACATAAGGTAATTTTTTAGATTGAGTGTTGATGTAAGGCTTCTCTGAAGAACAGCAACCATAAAAAATCAGCTTTACAAAGAAGGCGGAAAAGTCTTATTACCTCTACAGATAATGAAACTGAGGATCAAAGAGGTTAGGTAAGACTACACGGCAAGCAAACGGAACTCGAGCCTGATGAATATCCAGACCAACACCCTTTCTATTAGACTGTGTTCCCTCTATCGTTTTTCTCAAAGGCAGTAGCAAAGAGGAAGGATAACATCGACCCTCCTCCGGCCTCACAGGGATGATAAGGACTAGAAAAATAAGAGTAATTGGCACAACTTTCTCAAAACAAACTCTTTGAAAACCAAGAGATGTAGTTTTGCAAAAGCAGAGGCATGACTTCTGAAGGTTAACTGTTCAGGCCTACTGAGAAAATCTAGGCAGGCTCCAAGTCACAAGGAGGCTACATTTCAAAGATTTATAACGAAGTCATTAAGTCATAAAATAGCTCTTCCATATAATTTTATGTGGAAAGTAGGTTTCTGGGCTGGTCCACAAAGATCATACAGAGTTATTACTATTATAGTAACTAATAAAGCACTTACTAGGTACCTGGACCTACCTTAAGTGCTGTATATAATCCCACGCAATACTACCAACACTATTACTACTCCCATCATGTAACCGAGGAAACTGCGGCCCACAGATATTCAGTAACTTGTCCAATGGTTTAACGCAAATAAACAGAAGAGCCTGTAGCCCAGCCCCTGCCTATTCTAGATCTTTAGCTCTTAATCTTTATGCTGTCTCCCAAAGTACCTTTATTTATAAACACTTGTCTTTCAAAATCAGCTTTTCTCCAACTTTAAAACCTCAGCACCCATCTCCCCTTCTCAGGGGGTCAGAATACTACTCACATTAACACTTTCATCAAGCTTCCTTATCCCCTCCCTACCCCACAAAGTCTATATCAAACCCATCTCCTAATAAACCTCAATCCATGAGGGCATTTATTCACACATTTGACACCCAGTGAGAATTTAACTTGTCTTTGCATCCCCAGATCCCCACGGAGTGGCTAGTATGTGCTCATTCATTCATTCACTGACACTTACAGAGCCTACTGTGACAATTCCCAACCCATACCACACCATCGTAAATACTGGCAGGAAAACTATTCAAGAAAATGTAGCCAAAAGCCCAAACGACCATAACTAAACGTCCATCTCTAAGCTATCTCTAGCTCACCTCAAATTCCCAACCTATCCCCTACTCCAAAAACAAAGCTCTCGATATCTAAATCCTAGGTGGCTCCTGATCACCAAAAATGCTTGCACGTGGGGCAGCACCCAAGCCGGTCAAGCCCAAGGAGAAGGGGAACACCTGACCCCTGCAGTAGTCTTCAAAGCCCCCCTCAGCTTCATAGGCCACTGGTATTGCGAAAGCAGGAAGACCCAGTTCGGGGCGGCGAGGGCAGGATCCTAGCCGGAAGCAAGCCATGCGCGCGGCCATGACCTTCTGAGGGCGACCCCGTCACCCGAAAATCCCCAGGCGGGGAGCATGGTCCGAGGCCCCGGGAAGCTTGGCCCCGGAGCGGCGAAGAGAGCGTGGAGAGGGCACAGGCGGGACCCGGTCCCCACCAGCGTCCGACCCCGGGGGGCGCCCGCGCTGCAGGCGGGCTGGAGGAAGTGCATGGGCAACTCACCCGGCGGCGGGCCCGGGGAGAGCGGCGGGCAGACAGAGGGCAACACGGGGCCGACCCGGGCCGCCCGCGAGGAGGCGCAGGGGGAGCGGGAGGCCCGGGGCCGCCCCGGCACGGAGGAGCCAGCGGGCAGGTCTCAGCAGGGCTGCCATGGCTCGACCGTCCCCACAGCAGGATGCACGTTCGGCTAGGACAGGGGGAGCACGTGACCGCGGGGTCGCCCGGCGCGGGAGAGACCAATGGCCGGGCGCGCCAGATGTAGGGGGAGACAAATGTTGCTTTAGCTTGGAAGATGGAAAAACCTATTTCTCCGACGAGACGTGAGCCCATGCCATGTTTAAATGATAAAGTAGCTTGATATAGTGTTTAAGGACGCTCCTCTTTCCGGCTTTTATCTTTCATCTCAGCAAGTTCAGTCGTTCCACCCCTGCGTTTTCCAGTTGGTAGAGTCGGAAGAGGTCGACTCCTCCCAGGTTAGCGCAGGGGCTTGCCGGGAGGCCAACTTGCAAGAAGCCCTGGGAACTCTCCAGAAGAGTCAACTGTGAAGATCCCAGAGTGTACGGGGTGATTCTTCGCCGAGTGCAGGTGCTGCAGCTGACGTTCGGCGCTTCCTGCTCAGCGCCGAAGTTGCCGCGCTACCTGATAGGAACATGCGGTACCTCTCAGAAATGTGAGACAGAAGAAACGTTGAAGACCTTTGCACTGTGCTCCGGGCCTCCGAGGTTATATACGATGTGATTATTGGCCTGGGGGCCGTGAAAAGGAATACGTAGATCCAAGCCTAAGTCCATAAGCAGTGCTTCGCTTTACGAAATAGATGCATTCTAGCAAAGGTCGTATAGTTTTAGAGCCGGAACTGAACTCATCTTTTCCGACTCCCACCCCGCCCTTTCCTTCAGTAAATGCACCGGCATTGGCACCGGAGTAAGATAACGATAGGACTAAGAGTCTGGAGCCAAATCTGCTCGCGTAACAGGAGGCCCTTGCCTTCACTGGGTTTAGGGCCTGGAAAGGTTCCCTGTGCGCACGTGGGAAGCCAGGAACAAACTTCCACTCCACCTTCACCTAACTGTATTCCAGAAGTTTCCTCTGGAAGCCCTCCGCGGTAATTTCCCGTTTGGCTATTTCTCCCGGCGGACATCAAACTCCTTGAGAGCAAGGACTGTGACCTTTTCTTGTAGCGGAAGCACCCATCTACTGCCAGGCGCACAGTAGGTTGCATTAAATATTTGCTGAATAAATGTGTATTTTGAGATTATCTAGCTCACCTCTCCTTTGAGAGATTAGGGAAATTAGATCCAAAAAAGGTTAAATGATTTACTCTGGATTATACTACTACGTATTAGGAATATAGTTTATTCACTCATTCAACACCTTTATTAAAAACATATTCAGTGCCAGGCACTATTTGAGATGGGGATACAGCAGAGAACAAAACAGGCCAAGACTGGACTCATTAAGTGCTCCAAAGTTTAGTTTGGGAAGACAGATAAGGACTATGATATAAAAGAAATCAAGGTAAAGGGATTGAGGGTGGCATGTTTAGCCCCTTCAAAGAGCAATAAGGAGGACCCTGTAGGTGAGAGAAAAGAGCAGGGTGGGCAAGGGAGGAACAGTGGACCTGGAGGCCTGAGGTAGTGGGGGGAGCGGGGGGTCAGATCATGCAGGGTGTTATAGGTGGCTGTAAGGACTTTGATTTTTACCCAGAATGAGATGGGGAACCATTGGAAAGTTTGGTGTGTTGCTGTGATATGAGTCCTTTTGCATTTTTAAAAGATCTCTCTGGCTGCTATTTGGAGAGGTTATTTTAAGGGAATAGGGGTAAATAAAAGCAGGGAGACCAGTGAGGAGGCTCTTGCAATAATCCAGGTTAGCGGTGGTAGTGCCTTGGACTAGGGGAGTGGCAGGTGAGATCATGAGAAAGGGCCAGGTTCTCACTCTCTTTAAGTCGAATGAAGAGGATTTACTCATGGATTGACTGTGGGGTGTAAGTCAAGTATGACTCTAAAATTTGGGGCCTGAGCTATTAGAAAGATGAAAATGTCACTGATTAAAATGGAGGAAACTGAGGGAAAAGCAGGTTTAAAAGGTAAAATCAAAAGTCATCTTCCGGAATATTAAGCTTGCGGTGCATGTTAGACATCCAGATGTCGTGTTTGAGTAGGAGGTTGGCTGTCTGACATACAAGTCTGGAGTTCAGAGCTAGAGATACATTTGGAAGTCTACAGTCTATACCCAGTATTTGAAGCCATGGAAAAGGATGAGAGCATCTGGGAAGAAAATACAGATAGACAAGAGATGAGGTCCAAGGACTGAGGCTTGTGACATTTCAATATTTAGAGGATAATGGAGATGAAAATCCAGCACAGGAAACTGAGAAAGAATAGCAAGAGAGGTAGGATGAGAACCAACAGAGAGTGGTGACGTCTCAAAAAACAGAGAGGGAAGTCTTTCAAGGAGGGAATTATCAACCCCATGAAATGCTGCTGTTCTAGTCGAATGAGCGCTCAAGGTTGACCATAGGATTTGGCGACTCAGAGGTCCCCGGTGGTGCTGAGAAGAGCCCTTTTGGTGACATGTTGAGTCAAAAGATGGATTGAAGTAAGGTTAAGAGTACATGAAGGAGGGGAAAGTGGAGACAGACAGTGTAGACAAACCTTTTGTAGAATAAATGTACTGTGAAGGAGGGAGCAGAGATGGGGGTGGTATCCAGAAGGGAGTGTGAAGGAAAGGGAGGTTAATTATTTTTAAGATGGAAGAAATAATAGCATGTTTGATGCTGATGGGAGTTATCCGTATAATGTAACTATTTAAATAAAATTTTAAAAATTCAATTCCTCAGTAATTGACCACGTTTCACATACTCAATAGCTACAAGTATTGTAGCTAGTAGCTACCATATTGGACAGCATAGACAGAGAACATTTCCATCATCATAGAAAATTCTATTGGATGGTGCTGCAGTAGGGAGTGAAAAGTTGATAATGCGTGAAAGAGAGAAAGAGTACACTGAGTAGGCAAGAGGCGATGGGATCCAGTACCAAAGTGAAGGGATTGACTTTAGATAAGAATCCAGAGAGTCCAGCGATTGTCACAGAAGGAAAGGTGTGTAGTCACAGATGCAACAAGTCTGGGAGAGAGAGTGGTGAGAATGAGTGAGTGCTCTCTTCTGATTGCTTCTAGCCCTGAAACCCTTAATTCCCTACCAACATTCTCTCTGTTTCTGTACGAGGCGCCCCCTTGAAGTATGAAGCAACTGCTGATGAAATTTGTCTAAGCATTCATTTATTCACTCATGAATGTATTCACTATTTATTGAACACCCAAGATCTGCCAGGCAGGAGGCAGCCCAGTGGCACAGTGGTTAAGTTCGCACATTCCGCTTCAGCGGCTTGGGGTTCATCGGTTCGGATCCTGGGTGCGGACCTACACACTGCTTATCAAGTCATGTTGTGGCAGGCGTCCCACATATAAAGTAGAGGAAGATGGGCACAGATGTTGGCTCAGGGCCAGTCTTCCTCAGCAAAAAGAGGAGGATTGGTGGCAGATGTTAGTTCAAGGCTAATCTTCCTAAAAAAAAAAAAAAATCTGCCAGACAGCAAGTTAAGTGCTAGAAAAAATATGGGCAAAAGCAAGAGTAGTCCTTACAGTTATGGAGCTTACATTCCAGAGGGCAAGGCAGATATTAATCAAATAATCACACAAAATGAATTACACACTGAAACGAGTTCTGAAGGAAAGAGACATGTTTCCATGAGACAGTATGCTTCACCTGGGAGTCAAAAAGTTTCCCAGGGAAAGGATCCTTACATTGAGGTCTGAAGGATGAATAGTTGTTAACATGTGCAAGGTGCATGCACACGTGTGTAAGGGAGGAAGAGAGAGTGGTGTTTTCTTATTTTTCAGTTCACGCTTCCCAAGTTCTCAGATTTTTTAGACTACAGAAGCTGTGAAATGGAAGAGAAGTCCAGATTGATCCTCCTTGGTTTCTCCCTAAGCTTATTCTAAACTATGAAATGAATTGCAAATGTTGTTTAGAAAATTAGGGGTCCATGTCCCAGTGAGTGGAATAGTCTCTGAACAGAATCTTATTAGGAAGGACAGTTTAGAAGCTAAACTTTGCAAGTGCAAGAAGCACTTAACTTCTTGGTTTTCTTATGTGTAAAACTGGCGATATCTACCCCTTCTAGGATTTTGGGGACTATTAGATAAAATAAGTAAGGTACTTACAGTACCAGATACATAGGGAGCTCTGAAAAATGATATAGCTACCATTATTGTTGTTGTTGCTTTTCGTCATCAGGTTTAAACCTCATAAATCTGGGCTCTTCTCCAGTCTCTCCTTGGGGTCTGATTTTTGATACTAACATCTTCGCTGTCTAATAACCTATAGCTAGTGTCTCAAGCTCCTAACTCAGTTTAGTCAATTATTAACTGTTTAGTGTAAGCAAAGTGCAGGGTAAGTTACATCTCAGGGCAAAGAAGTTATGCATACCACACTTGATGAGCTTAATTTATTGGGGAGGATAAAATACATATTGTATACAGATACCATTATATAAGGCGGTGTGATGAGTACAACGAAGAAGAGGCAAACCAAGTGACAGCTGGGCAGGAGAGAAGAAGGTGGTTCCATGATGGGAATGAGATTTCAGCCCTTGGAGACTGCGGAAGAAGTGAAATAGTAGACATAGTGGCCAGAGGAGTTCTAGGCAGAGGGAACAGCAAGAGCAAAGATATGATGCTTCCTTCCTGTACATACATCCCTCCTTAAACTGCAGAAAGTGTTCTTGGATGCAGAAGTCTGCCCGCAGTCTGTTACGTAAAGGAGAGGATCGCTAGACCAGTGACTTTCATGCTTCTGTGGCTGTGACCAATGGTAAGAAAATACATTTTATAAATGACACAAATACACACATACGAAAAGACATTTCATAAAACAATAATGAGCTTTACTACATATGATGTCCTTGGATATTTACTAATCCTTTTTTTTCTATCTTATTTTCTTAAAAACACTGATTGATCCTCATCTAGACAAACCAGCTATAAGAAGACATTTTTTAGACACTTGAGGTATATTGCACAATATCAAGAATTATTGCTAATTTTTTTAGGTGTAATAATGGACTTTTTTGTTATGTAAGAAAATATTTATACTTTTTTAGTGATACATGCTGGAATATGTAGAAGTAAATTAACATGCTGTTTGGAATTTTCTTTAAGATACTTCCCAAAGTATAAAAGAAAGGACAAAAGGATATAAGAAGCAAACGTGACAATATCTTGGTAATTGTTGAATCTGGGTGATGGGTGTATGGGAATTCATTTTACTCTTCTCTTTACTTTCTTATGTTTTTAAATGTTCATAAAGAAAAAGATCTTAAATGCTGGTTGTATTTTTATTTCACTACTTCTTAATACAGCATGACTTGGAATTTGAAAAACACTGTACTCAATCATGTCAATATTAATGCCAAGTAAACAGAACCAGGCAGACAAATGTACCAGCCTGTACCTCTGAGAGCTGGAGACCTGGTCATGGGAGCAACATAGTCAATTGATTTCTCCAGCAAATAGTTACTCAAACATCAAAACTTGCTGTTGTCGCTAAATAATTTTACATAAAATATGGAATATTTAAGATTGTAGCCATTACAATCTAAGACAAAGATTTTCATTTAAGACCAAAGTTTTTTTACAAAAAGAAACGTTTATCTTCAAAATTCTGAGCTGAAAGAATGATACTCAACACCCTGAAATCTACAAGGCAGTGAACATTAATCTCCTTTCTCTTTGGTCACTTAACGTTTTTTTGGCCTCGTAACAATTTATTATGAATTCCAAAGAATCAGAAAATAGAACTGAAAATTCATAATTGTTTGTCAGCCTTTTTGGAGTCTCCTCCAATTTTCACACAAATACATTCAAAATAATGTGAGCAAAGAACCAAGTGATTGCCTTGAGTTTAAAAGCCAATTTTGCTTAAAAGCTTTAACATATTTTAAGCAGCAGATGTAATGTTTAGCTATGATTGTATTTCCTCTTAAGGCAACTTGTCTGATGAATCAGGGGCTTCTTTCATCTGTGACTACATTTTTCATATCCAAATCTATTCATGTATGTAATTCCCAATTATTCAAAAAAAATGTTCTGCTCAGACCTTTATTTGCACACAGCCCCAAGATTCTCATTATAAGTGGAGGTCCAATTTGTCATTGTTACACCCTTCAGCAACACTTCTGTCAAACAATAATTCTTTCATAAGCTCACAAACCGGGAAGACAGATACAGGGTCATTTACTGTCAGAAAGTAACCAGCACTGGCAACAAGGGTTGTTGCTGATATTTTCCCAGTGTTACCATGTGTGAAGGCTGAAAGTTTATGTATTTCCCACAGGGCAGATAGTGTCTGCATAAATCAATATAGGATAGTGGTCAAACATAATTGGCATTTCAATGTACTATACAACGGAGTCCCTTCAAGACAGAAAACAGTTATAATCCTTGTAATAGCTGAACGTAAACTTTAGGAAATGGTTATTAACAGTCGTTGTTAATTTCTCAAATGTGCCATGAGTCTCTTAAATTTCCTGGTTAACTGATGTTTTTTGTTTGTTTTGTTTTTAAGGAACTAGAAAATATATTTAATTTTCTCTGAGCAATAGATAATGTGGAATTTCTGTTTTAGCTTGTGTGTCTCTAAGGGTTGAAAATAATTTATCTTTTACCAGTTGGACACTTTCATGCAGCTTGCCTTCTAATAATTTCAGTTTAATTTGGAGAGGGAGACGAGAGTTTGCCTGGGCTTAGTAAAGAATATATGGATTTCCCATTGCATTAAGTTGCGAAGACAGTGCTTTGGCTGTTGTTCTTGGCTGCCCATCTTGCTTTCCAGGCCTGATTGGGAGGAATGCAGGATGTAGAAATGGTATATGTCTGTCTTTGGGTTGTTTCCCATGAAAGAGTGAGGGGTGTGTTTTCAGTTGAGTGTGGGACAGTTGCGTTATGTTAAAGTGCTTTTTGAATTATATGTGAGAAGAAAGGTATGTGTTTATTGCTGCATGTTAGGAGTAGACTGTGTCAGCATTTTTTTTTTCAGTTGTTCCACAATGTTTCCCCTGCATACATACTTCTGATTTCCAGTATCTCCCCTCCCCGTCCCCGCCCGCAGTCTGGTCACAGGGATCAGCATATGACCCAGGCCTAGCCTATGAGACAATCCCATCCTTTTGGCTAGAGTGATTGTTTAGGGGATCCAAACTAAGGCTGTTGGCGTAATTCATTGAATTTTACTAACTGCAGCTAGTAGGAAAGATGTCTTACCCTAGAATCATTGAGCTGTGAAAATGTGGAATCAGTCATTGCTGGTGGCCATTCTCCTTGCCCCTTGAAGACACCTGTATGTAGTAGGAGAGAATGAGAACAACACGTAGAGAAGCAGAACCAAGGACTGAAGAGAGGCTGGTGACTTCATTGGCGTTTCTATATCCAGTCCTGCTCAAAGCCATATTTGCCCCTGGACTTCCCAGTTTCATGAGCCAATAAATCACTGTGTACTTAAGCTACTATGAGAGGTTTTCCTGTTGCGCTAGCAAGAGGCCCAACTTAGTGCCTGTTGAGTTTGGATAGGATCGTCATTCTCTGGAGCTTTACATTTGATTCTTTAACAGCATGCTTCCTCTAAACATGAGTATGTGTTGATTCTTTTATTATTATTATTTACATGTTTTAATTCGTTCTTTTTGTTTTCATAATTTCTTCTTTTATCATTTTGTTGGTTATAACTTCATTACTTTTTTTTTAACATACTGCACTGAAAATGCTGGAAGATTAAAATATAACCAAGCCCTACTCCAAAGTTTCAACAAAAGGGAACAAGTCAAGGATAACTGAGTTTTTTAAAAATCAGATATACTCCACATTGAAACTAACACACCAAAATGTGGAATCACAGCAAAATAGTGCAAGAGATTGAGGAGAGACACCCTAGAGCAAAAGTGAAATGGACTCTGACCAAGTGGCTTGGAAAAAATAAGACTTTCAAAGAAAAAAAGTCTCAATTAAATTCTAAACTGCACGCTACCACACCATCTCCCCCAATATAATTAGCTGCTCTAGAGGGCTGAGTTTCTTCAACTTTTACAGATCTCATGACATATATATTTTACATAAATTCCCCAGGTGGTTCTGATGCACTCCAAATTATAAATTTATGGAGTGAATTACATAAATTAACTCATTTAACTTTCATAATGGTTCTGTAAGGTGGATTCTATTATTAACTACATTTTATAAAGAGGAAACTGAGGCACAGAAAGGCTAAGTTGCTCAAAATCATACAGCTAGTCAATGGTTGAGCCTGGTTTGAAACCCAGACAGGCTGGTTCCAAAGCCACCTGTACTGTTTTAAAATAGCGGCCTTAATGCAAAGGCACAACAATAATGGTGACAATGGCGGGCAGGCCAGTAGAAGACATATTTGGGTTCATTTGGAGTCTTTTGCTACTCTGCCTCCCAGGAACTCTTCCACCCCAGCCTACACTGATTTCTCTCATTTCTGAACATCTTATACTCAACTTACAATCAATGTCTCACACTTTGGCATTTAATTGTATCCCCTTTCATTCTTTTTTTTTTTTAGAAGACAGGAGCGCTCATTTCTTTTTTTTTTAAGATTGGCACCTGCGCTAACATCTGTCGCCAATCATTCTTTTTCTTCTTCTTCCCAAAGCCCCCTGGTACATGGTTGTATTTTCTAGTTGTGAGTGCCTCTGGTTGTACTATATGGGACACCAGCTCAACATGACCTGATGAGCAGTGCCATGTCCACGCCCAGGACCCAAACCAAAGAAATCCTGGCCTCTGAAGCAGAATGCGCAAACTTAACCACTCTGCCGTGGGTCCAGCCTCTCCCCTTTCATTCTGTTGGTCTTGCCTTTTTGACTGTATCAGAAATTGACAGGGGCTGGCCCCGTGGCCGAGTGGTTAAGTTCACGCGCTCCACTGCAGGCAGCCCAGTGTTTCGTTGGTTCAAATCCTGGGTGCGGACATGGCACTGCTCATCAAACCACACTGAGGCAGTGTCCCATATGCCATAACTAGAAGGACCCACAACGAAGAATATACAACTATGTACCGGGGGCTTTGGGGAGAAAAAGGAAAAGTAAAATCTTTAAAAAAAACAAACAAAAAAAAAGAAATTGACAGAGAACTCATCCAGTTTTACTTCTCCCCTTGCTTGTAACACCTGCTACAGCGCACCATTAAGTTATTTGTTGACCAGATTTGGAAGTGCTAAATTGACGTTAGAAACCTTTTACTTGTGAATTTTAGTTTCATTTAGGACTGAATTAATGAGATTGACATTACATTGTGTCAGTTCCTATCCTTTTGTGGTTTTAGATGTTTAACCAGATCTTTCTTTCCTTCAGTTACATCAACTATCCTTTTGTTGATCGCGCTACTCAGAGCCCACATTTATTTTGCTAATCAAATTGGTGCGGAAACATTCTTGTTGAACAGTTCTTAAAAGATTTTCCTTTTGAGAAAGCTTCCAGCAAGCTCTTTCCTCTTTGACTTTTGTTTGCCTCCTAGAAATGCCCATGCTGGGACAAAATTACCTTATCCAGATGGCAGAGATTGAAAAAGACATTCTAATTATCTGTCGATGGTAAATCTAAAACTTGTTTGGAAACCCATTTGTTGAGCTTGTGAATGTTCAGAGGAAAGAGTGGTTTACCTAGTCCCACTAAAATAAGCTTGGTATGTGGAAGTGCTGTAGGCTTGATTGCATTGAATTATAAATTGAATCATTACTAACTTAACCTCTGGGAGGTTTTCCGTGATTGTTTTATTCAGGTTTACTGACTACACTGCCCATAGCAACTCTGGCAATGATTCCCCTAGCGGCGCAAAGGGGCTGCCCAGCTGCAGAAATTCACGACGGTTGCATTTGCCTGCAGAGTTTGGAAAGATCTAAGGTCTTTGGAGACTAGAAATGTGTTTTTTCCTTGTCTTAACTGGCAGTATGAGCCTCTGGCATTTCAAAGTGCAAGTCATTAGTGTCCACTGGGGTAATGTTAATCTGTCTGTGTTTCAGTCTCAGGACATTTTCCAGTTGCTTCTGCCACAACAATCTCTGCCATCTCAGTGCCTCCGATGCCCCTTGTGAATTCAGGAAGCTCTGCAGTGCCAGCAGGACTTCGCAAAAACCGGTTGCTAACTTGTCTTCTTTCTCTTCCATCTTCGTCTTTAAAGAAATCTCAAAGCTTGTGGGGCTAAAAGGTGGGGCTCCTGTTTGGCATTTTCAAATTTGAACTGAGAGAAACCTGTTGTTTTTTTTTAATTCTCAGTGGGAAGGAGACTTTCTTTTATTTTGAATTTAGGGCTTGAGTCACACAGTCTGGGGAACTTAAGCTGATGTTGATCACATTCAGGAGAAATATAAGACTAGAGGACGGAGAGGAGAGAGATGTGAGAATTGCCAGAAAGCAAACAAAAACAAGGCACTTGAATGTTGGAAGAGACTCAGGAAATCCAGAGGGTCCAGGTGATGCTTGAAATGGGTGTAAGGGTCAGAATTGTCAGGACATTCTCTCCTCCTTCATCCTCCTGTAATGGCTAAGCTGAACCCCCTGCTGTCTGAGCTATGGTTTGGTGGGGGGCCAAAAGGGAGGAGAGCATTCTCCTTTCATCAGATCGGTCCAGACTTCCCAGTGTGTTAATATGATGTGGAGCTAAACCAGACCGAAGAGCTAGTTGACAGTTGTTAAGAGCCTTGGCCTTTTATTTAATCATCAGAAAAACCAAAGCTCGTAGGTGCTGGTAAAGTGCCAGATTAATTATTCAGAAACAAATGCCTGGGATTGGACCAAGTGTTGTCTCATTAGCATGCAGTGTCAATGCTGGAGTCTGGTTAGAAAAGCCACAGAGACTGCAGGAGAGGTCGATGGAAGGGAACTAGGAGAAAAATAAAATTAACTTTCCCTATATTGTGCCATGAAATCTCATACTAATAGAATGCCACCCTCCCCAGTATAGGATACTCTCCAGTAATGTTCTGGAGGCCCTGTTCTGGAACATGCAAGACAATTATTCTACCAGCCTCGTGCATCTGTGCCCATAAACCTGACCTTTGTTCTTATAATCCATTGTGTAAGGCCAGTCCTCCCACTTATGTTCAAATCTCATCTCCTCTTGCCTACTTAAGGACTTTACTCCTGAAATCCTCTTTTCTTTCTCCTGTACCAGTAAGTTCCCCTCTCTGCCAAATGATTCCGATCACCATGCATTCTAATATATTTTCCATCTTAAAAAAACCTCTAGACTCTAATTACCCCTCCAGCAACTCCTGTTTTGTTTTTTTCCCCCTTATATTAAAATTCCTGAAAAAAGTTGTCTATGCTGGTTTTTCCTCTACTTCATCAGTTTCCATTCACTCTTGAACTTATCCATCAGGCTTTTGTCCCCACCATTCCACTTACCACTACCTTTATGTAGCCAAATCCAGAGGTGAATATTCCTCCTAGGTCTAATTTACTGGATTCCCTCCTTATGCCAACCTCTAAACATTATAGAGCCCTGGGCCTCATCCTTGGGTTCTTTCTCTCTCTCACATGGAATCTCCTCTAGTCTCAGGGCTCTATATACCATCTTTATGATGGTGACACCCAAATTCCTATCTCACGTCTCCCTGAGGTCCAGTCTCCAATTCCTACTTGGATGTTTAATAAATACCTTTGACCCAAACTGCTTCTCCCGCAGTCTTCCCTGTCTCATTCATGGCTATTCCTATCTCCTAGTTCCTCAGAGCAAAAACCTGAAAATCATATTTTTTCGTCCCCTCTCTCTCACACGATGCATCCAATCCATTGACAAGTCCTGTCAATTCCACCATCAAGATCTATTGCACCTCAAAACACTTCTTGCCACCTGCATCATCACCTTCCACCACCATCAGCTCTCCCCTGGACTGCTGTAATAGCCTCGTAACTGCTCAACTGCAGTCTGTTTTCCACACAGCAACGAATGTCATATTTTTTAAACGTAAATCTAATCATTTTATTCCCCTAGTCAAACTCTTTATGGCTTTTCCATCACAACTAGAACAAAAATCCAAAGCCCTTACCATGGCTGCGTGAGATCCTACCTGACGTGGCCTCTGCTCATTTCTCCAGCTTCACTAACTTGCTCCCTCTTGGTTCCTCTTTCCACCCACAGTAGCCTTCCCGTGATGTCTCCAACACCTAAAGTTTGTCTCTCAGATATCATAGTCCCAGATTTCACTTACATTAACAGCATATCATTTACTGAGTTCCTACTACAGGCAAGCCAGTACACTAGGCATTTTGCATATATATTTTTTATCCTAACCATGACCCCTCACCATAGATATTATCATCTTCTCTTTACAAATGAAGAAACTCAGACTCAGAGATGTTAGGTAATTTGCCCAAACTAGCAGAGCTGGACAGTAGTAGAGCTGGGATTCACATCCAGGTGTGTCTGGTTTTAGAGTCTAAACTCTTTCCACTGTATTATGCTACTTCTTTGTGACCAGGATAGACCAGTGTGGACTTAATGCCCTCAGCAAAATGTTACTTTTTTTTTTTAGGGGGGTTGTGTGTCTGCTTATGTCCTGTTACTCATTATAAAGCTGGCTTAAAGCTTTTGAAAGAAGTTGCTGAGAAATTGATCATGTTTGTAAACTCCTTGGATTTCCAGAAGAAAAGTGTGCAGGGGTAGTGGCCATGGGGGTGCAGCAGGGGGTGGGTAGAGCATCTTCCCACCTGAGTGATGGAGCCTCTAGGGCTTGGGAAACAAGCCCTGGGGGAACAGCTTCAGTGAAGGCTCTCTTTTGTCTCCAGATGCTAATACTTCTGGATTCAAAATCTTTTCTGTCTTTGACTGGACCCAGAGATAATAAAACAGAAAACTTACAGCATATAATTTGGCATTTTACTGGTATGGTAGGCTCACAAAATTTTGTTCTCCCTGACAAGGCTCAGATAATTCTATCAAAATAAATCTCTGAAGGAAAAAAGCTTTCTTTTAAAGTCTATGAGAAGCCTTTTCAAGAACAAAAATAACACTTAAAACCGATATTCTGTGTATCTTCTTTTTCTTCTCTTTTTCAGAAGAAATTCTGCCCTTTCTGATAATAGAAAATAAAAAATGTCAGGGGGAAAAATGTCAAAATTTAGCATACTGTAGAGGGTGGAAATTTCTTCCAACACTGTACTTTGAATTTTAAAGCGTTTTGGGCACAGGTTGTTCAGGAGTCAGATTTCTGCGTTCGCGTGTATTCTTTTCCAGTGCCCATGTTGTTGAATGGCTTCACAGTATTTGCGCTCATCATCAGACCTTCACTAAGAGCATGACTGTATTAGTCAGGGTTCTTCAGAGAAACAGAACCAGTAGGATATATATAGAAATATGTAAGAGGAGATTTATTGTAGGAATTGGCTCACAGGATTATGAAGGCCAAGAAATCCCACAAACTGCCATCTGCAAGCTGAAGAACCAGGCAAACTGGTGGTGGAATTCAGTCCAAATCTGAAGGCCTGAGAACCATGGGAGCCAATCCTAAATCCAAGTCCAAAGACCCAAGAATCATGGGGCTGATGGTGTAAATCCCGATCTAAGTCCAAAGACTTGAGAACCAGGGGCTCTGATGTCCAAGGGCAGAAGAAGTTGAATGTCCTAGCTCAGGTAGAGAGCAAATTTGCCCTTCCTTTGCCTTTTTCTTCCATTCAGGTCCTCAGTGGATTGGCTGATGCCCGCATCAATAAGGTTGATCTTCTTTACTCAGTCTACCAATTCAAATGCTAATCTCTGCAGGAAACACCCTCACAGACACACCCAGAAATAATATGTTACCAGTTGTCTGGGCATCCCTTAGCTCGGTTGAGTTGACATAAAATTAACCATCACAATAACCATTTCAAGAGCTAAGTATTTCAACGTCTTCTCCAAATGATCTCTCTTATATTTACTTTCTCAGGCTTTATGGACAGTTCTCTGCCCAAAATGTGCTTGAGCAGAGGTGGCCAGTTTCTTGCACACAGCAAGGAAAGTAGACAAGTAGACTAGCTGAATTTTGTATACATTTCAGTAAAGCCACATTTGCCATGTGTTCAACATTTTGCTAGGTGGCATGAAGGCTACAGTGAAGAAGAGAGCAAAATCCTATTTATTGAGAGTCTATTGTATGCTAAATAATTTATACTGCATATATAATTTCATAATATATAGGGTAAATATTTATGCTTCATGGTTAGAGAAGAAGTAAGGCCCCAAAAGGTTAGGTACATCACTCAAGCTAGGGAATGGAGGAGCTAAAATTGAAATCGAGAATTGTCTGATACTAAAACACATGGCTTTTCTATTGTACTACAATTGGCACAGAATTAAAGTTGAGATTTCCTTCCAAATGTGCTGTGGTCCAAGATGAAATGCCACATTTGCCAAATAATAAATTCTGAAGGAATTTGAAGAGGAAGAACTAAAAGTACTTGGATTATCAAGGAAGGTTTGTTTCATTAAGGAGGCAGGGTAGGAACTGGGCCTTGAAATCTGGGTAGGGTTTTTATGGACAGAAAAGACTCATAGAAGGTGAGGGGAACTACAGTCTGGAAAACAGAATGAGCTAAGAAATAGAGGGGGAATGGCAGTAGCATGTGACAGGTGAAGAGGCAATTGCTCACTGTTGCTGAGAATATGTGCTGAAAGAAGGAGATAAGGCTATGCAGGTATTATGGTTGGAATGTAGAGTACTTTCAAAGCCAGACAGAGTTATAAGTAGAGAACTCTGTGAATTCTCTACATACATTGGGTTATGTAAATCATAATTTTGTGCTGCAATATAGTAAAAATTAAAGTTACTCCTCAGATAGAAAATAAAATACACACAGCTATGACCATTTTGAAGTAAGTGCTCACAAGGACCTTTAATTCCCCATCATCAGTGTCTCAGAGTTAAGAGAAACAACCATGTCTTAGTGAACAGTGATGTGTCAGCACCATGGACAGCGATACTACGGCTACAGCCTGCATCTCCAGGCACAGGAGTTTAGACTTGACGTAGTAGATCTGTCACACCAAACCAGTGGAATGGACACTCTCAGTGAATTTCAAAGACTAATCCCTCTACCAAGCTTCCCTTTCTTTGGGCTCCCACCAGGAAGAGAAGAGCCCCACATGTTCTCCCTTTAGAGACTTGATGTACAGATGCGTGCATATCTGCATGCACATACACACACACACACAGAAAACTTGGAGCTTTCAGAAAATTAAAACGAATTCTTTTTACAAATATTGAAGGCTCTGGGATAAGAAAATAGGGAGATTTAAAGTGTTGCTTTTGCCCTTCTGGACTCAGCTTTCCCTGAGTAGGAACACATAGAACTCAGCTGTCCATGATATTGAGCACCCTAAGACCAGCCACTTATCCCTAGTCTGATGCCCCCAGCTTGCCTCCTGCTGAGGCCCAAGATAGAAAAGGACAGAAAACTGCAGAGGCTGAGTGGCCTAATTCTAAGTGCGTATTATGAATTTTTTCTGGTTTCTTAATTCTCATTTGGAAGCCTCTCAATCAAGTTTAGCTTGAAATTGGGCCTAAATGACCTTTTGGGGCTGGAGCCAGGGTAGAATGGTGTTCTTTGCTTAAAAGAGAAAGACAAGGATGGGAAGAGAAGTATAAAGGGATTTAGAATCTATAAAAATGATCTGCAGCACATCTCTCTTTTTTAAAAAGGGACAATTCTGTCACTGAGGGGCATTATCAATTTTGCTCTTGTTGGAAACATAACACAGCTCTGATGGGATTACTTTCTGATAACAAACTTCGATGGATAATGCAGTCTTATTGTTCTAAGTCTTTAGCATGGCATTGGCATTCATGGGATCTTCTTCCAGTCTTTCTCTCCAGGCTGACCTCATACTGAAAACTATCACCCATTGCAAGGTTCTATTTCTTTGTTTAGTGCTTTGCCCCAATCAGACCTTATGGGCCTCTGCACCATGGTTCTTGCTATTCCCTCTGCCTGATATGCCCTAAACACTCCTCACCTTTGTCTCTCTCTGAAGATTGTACTCATCTTTTAAGCCCTTTGTTTTCATAGACTTTTCCTAATTCCCCAACTAAGTAAGGAGACTTAAGGCCCAATAGTATCTACGGTGCATAGCTTTGCATATTGGTCCTTCGTGCATTTGAATTCTCTCTCTTCCACTAGATTGTAAATTCCTTGAGAGCAGTAGTTGTGGCTTATGTTGTATGTGCCACAGGGCAATCTGTAATTATTTGTTGACTTTAATCATTTGGGAAAATTCTATCAGGCTACACTTGTGTACCAGTCCTATAATTAGACCTTCAACGTAGACTATGAAGACTGAGAACCTCTTAGAAGTGAAGGAAAAACAGACAAGACCTGAGTGGATTGCCACTAGTCATCCCCCTCCCCTCTCCTCTCTTGAATTCCTTTGTAGCAAAGAGAAAGCAGTGTTGGCCTCCTCATTTAATCATCACCGTGGTTTCCGAGGCTCTTAAAAATTAACTTTACCCTAATGCTTTTCTAAAATGCCACTTGACAACAGTGTACAGGTATTTTACATAACTACTGTATACCACAGATGTCTTCAATAGAATGTAGTGATCAAAATCCAGATCATAATTATATCCCGTCAGTGTTTCCATTGTACACTCCTCTCCAAAAAAGTTTGTTACTCATTTGTTTAATTTGTATGAGGCTTCAGCCTGACATGCAAGTTCTCAGTCTGACTATAATGGAGGGAATCTTTTTCTGCCTCAAAACATACGTTTTAATCAGTACAGCAATTCTGTACATGGAATACTGTGTTTCTCTGCTGGGAAAGCAGACTCAATTATCCACAGTGGACGTGGATATCATCACACTATCAACACTTATCAACAATTATATCAACACTTGATATTCTCATATCATATCATTTTACCTTCCTGGGGCAACTCTGCTGGTCAGGGCTGCGGCACTGCTCTGGATCCCCTGTGAGCCATCCTGTGGATTAGGTGTGATCCCTGAACACAAGTAACCCAGGGCTTTCAGGAACTTGGGTCACTTGTGAGTGTTTGTCACCCTGAATCCTCATGTGAAAATGCTAAAGACAAGAAGAACTTGAGACATTTCCCAGCCAGGCTGCCTGGCCTCGTGTTACCTGCTGACCTGGGCTAGCAGTAGATCCTCAGAAAAATTGGAGGCTCTCTGATCCCCTCCCCAGGAGTCAGTCTTATTTTCTTTCCTCTGGATTGGCATCACCTTTGGAGAACCAAGTTTCTTGCCCCTTCACTCGTCCCATTTCTGAGAACTTTGCCCTTGGCAGGTCGAGGGGGTTGGGAAGGAAGGGCTTGCTCCTCGCAGCTCTGCTTTAGCGGGGACATTGCCCACACCTGGTCCTATCTTCTCCTCAGTCCCTATTCCTCTTTATATTTAATATGTTCTTAGACATCTCTAGTGGGTTTTTACTTTACCTTTCTTTCTTTATCTTCACATTGTATTTTCCTGGGACGCTTCTGTGATATTAAGGCATTGAGAGAGGTAGGGACTGGAAAAAGAGGGAAGGTAAAATTAAAGGTGGTTCTTTTGATTCTCACAAGTTTGCTGTGGGAATTCCTCCTAGAAAACTTTCTATTTAGAAAGTTCCTTGGGGCCAGCCCCGTGGCCGAGTGGTTAAGTTCACATGCTCCGCTTCGGCAGCCCAGGGTTTTGCTGGTTCAGATCCTAGGCGCGGACGTGGCGCTGCTCATCAGGCCATGCTGAGGCGGTGTCCCACATGCCACAACTAGAAGGACCCACAACTAGAAATACACAACTGTATACTGGGGGGCTTTGGGGAGAAAAAGGAAAAGTAAAATCTTTAGAAAGTTCCTTCTTTGGGTATTCTACCAAAAGACTTGCTGTATAGTTCAGGCTAGTTACTTCTTTGTTGTGTTTCCTTAGGTGTCATGGGAGTGGGGCATTCATTATTTAATGCACTCAGCAAATACTTATTGAGCAAGCAAGAAAAACACGAGCCCTATCCTTTTTTTTTTTTTTTGAGGAAGATTAGCCCTGAGCTAACACCTGCTCCCAATCCTCCTCTTTTTGCTGAGAAAGACCGGCCCTGAGCTAACATCCATGCCCATCTTCCTCTACTTTATACGTGGGACGCCTACCACAGCCTGGCTTGCCAGTCGCTGCCATGTCTGGACCCGGGATCCAAACCAGCGAACCCTGGGCCACCAAAGCGGAACATGTGCACTTAACTGCTGCACCACCAGGTCGGCCCCAAGCCCTATCCTTATGCTACTCACAAGCTAGCTGTAGTAATGAACAACTAAACAAGGATTGACAATATGAAAAAGGAAATGTAGGTCCAAAGGGGAATATACAGGAGCTCTGACTGGGGAGGGTTTAAAGATGGTTTCCCAGAAGAGATATCATTTTACCTAAGGCCTGAGGATGAGTGCAGGTTACCTGGCAAAAGAAGGAGAAAGTGCAATCCAGGCTGAGGTCCCCAGGCTGTGAGAGCCTGGTCTGCAGTGGTGCACCTAGTGTATTGGATACCCAGTGCAAATTCTTGTTGAATACCCCCTCCTCTATTCATCACAATTATTCAGTGATAATCGTGAGATGAAACAAAGGAATAATGGCCAGAAAAAAACTTCAGATAGTGAAAACCTTCTTTTATTGAACATCATGTATATAATTATGCCTGTAAAAATTTAAATAAATAAAATAGATATTACTACAAAAAAGTAATAAAATGATATTTTAAATTTCATAAATTTTTTTTTGGAGAGGAGAAAAACTTGTATCTACTTATTGGTCTGTAGCTGAATGAATAATAACATTATAGTTTCCATTTTTGAGCTTTAACTTCTGCCTATTTGTCAATGATTATATCAAAACTGGTTTTCTTTGCACATTCCCATTCAACAGTCAATACAGCCAGACTTGGCAATCTGTGTTCACTCATAGTTGATCAAAAACATTTTTATTAGACTTAACTTTGAAAAGTTCCTTTCACATGCAACAACAAGCATGTAAATAGTTAGGAAGAGTTTGGTAGAGATTCATAAAAAATTCCACTTCACAATAAATTCCAGAAACTGCAATACTCTCCAGGTCTTTGGTTCCTCAGGACTGACTCTAGCAGCTTTCAAATATTTCCGTTTGGAGCTTTTATTTGTGTTTAAAATTATGTTTTTTTTACAATCACTGTTATTGTATATTGTTGTTGTTATTTTAAATCTACTGGCAAGAAATGTGGGTGCTTTGTGCATTTGGATGATCTCCCCTGGAAGACATATCCACAGGAATATGTAGCATCATAGGGGCTGGAGACATAAGAGCAAGAACCATTCCAGACTGTTACAGACTTAGTCTTGAAACAAGTGCACATGGCTGACTTACTGCCCCTACCCTGAACCCCTTTGTCTTGTCACCGCTCCACAAATTTATCATTTCTTTGTTTAAAAATTATATAAGCTCTTGGTCCTTACTGCTTCTTCAGGTCTTCATTTTCCTTATAAAGACTCCTGTGTGCATGTGCAAATGTTAAATAAAATGTGTACACTTTTCTCCTGTTAATCAGTCTTATGTCAGTTTAATTCTTACACCCAGCCACAGAACCTAAGAGGACAGAAGGAAGTTTTTCCTCAATTCTTTTTCTTCCAATTTTTTACTCAAAAATTGGTTTTCAAACAATACCAATTTAAATTTTAAAAATTCCCTACAGGGCGGGCCCAGTGGCATAGTGGTTAAGTTCATGCACTCCACTTCAGCGGCCCAGGGTTCACAGGTTTGGATCCTAGGCATAGACCTAGCACGACTTGTCAGGCTACGCAGTGGCAGCATCCCACATAAAATAGAAGAAGACTGGCACAGATGTTAGCTCAGCAACAATCTCCCTCAAGCAAAAAGAGGAAGATTGGCAACAGATGGTAGCTCAGGGCCACTGTTCCTCAGGAAAAAGAAAAATTCCCTGCAGAAAATGCATCTTCCCATTCTTGCCTCCATCCAGGGCAGACTGCTGTCACCATTCCACTCTTGGTTCACCACTGCTTGTCTGTCGAGGAAGGAATAGTTCATTTTGTTGGATCAAGGAGTAAAAGGGATAAGGAAGTAGATGACAAAAGTTGGTCATGAAGGGCCTAGTCAGTCAAATTAAGGCAATTAAACTACATCTAATAACAGTGCAGAACCCAGAAGTAGAATTGCTGCATCATATTAACCAGCTCTGGTGGACTAGTTGTTAAGATTTGTGTTCTCACTGCTACAGCCTTGTTCATTTCCCAGTCAGGGAACCACACCACCCCTCAGTTGGTTGTCATACTGTGGTGGCTGCATGTTGCTGTGAAGCTGAAAGCTATACCACCAGTATTTCAAATACTAGCAGGTTCATCCATGGCGAACAGGTTTCAGCAGAACTTCTAGACCAAGACAGAGTAGGAAGAAGGACCTGGCCACCCATTTCTGAAAAATTGGCTACAAAAACCCTATGAATAGCAGGGGAGCATTGTCTGATACAGCCCGGAAGATGAGAGGATAGTGCGAAAATATCAGGCAGGGCTTGGCTCTGCTGTACACAGGGTAGCTAGGACTTGAAATTGACTTGATGGCACTAACAACAATGAACCAATAATGGATCATCAAGAATAACTGAAAGATTTTAAGCCAGGATTGTCAGATTTATATTTTATAAGAATCATTCTGTAAGGAAAATGGATTGGAGAGAATGTTAAGACTAGAGGAAACTTTTGCAATAATTCAGGCAAGAGATAATGATGAGATGAACTAAGGCCCTGGAGAGATGAGACAGATTTGAGAGATGGATGAGAAGTAGAATGATCAAGCCTTAGTGGTAGGTGGGATATAGATGACGGGGACTCAAGGATGACTTCTGCCTGAGGAGCAGGGGGTTAGTGAGGCCATCCTCCAAGCCAAGGAACACTAGAAGACTGGGTTTGGGCTGGGGTGAGAGAAATGATGAGTTGAATCTTGGGTTTGAAGTTTAAAGTTCCCATGAGGTGTTCAAGTGGTAGTATCTGCTGGACAGTGGTTAACATAGTCAGGATCTCAGAGGAGATCTCTGAACTGGAGCAACATTAATTAATTCATTAGACAACTTTTTTTTTGCCTCTTTATGCCACCCATAGTTCTAAAGATGATACAGCAGTAAACAAGACCAAATTCTCATCTTTATTGACAAACACAGAAATAGCATATTAGTTGGCGATAGAGTCTAGGGATAAAAATCAAGCAGATCAAGGGGATAGGGAGAATTAGTAGGAGATAAGGTTAGAAATATAGGTTTAAATTTAGTTCCTTGGCTCCAGGAATTTGTGAGAAATGCACATTCTCAGACCTCTCCAGCAATGTCAAGATCCTGTCTCTGGTGGCGTGGTCCTATCTATTTAGATCCAGAGCAGAGTCTACTCCTGTGTTTGCCAAACTTCCCAGAGGATAAGAATCACCTGGAGGTACTTGTTAAAAATATATAAATTCCTGGGCCCATTCCTGGACCCATTTAATGAGAGTCTCCTGGGGAGGGGCCTGGGAACTTACATTTTAATATCCGTGTTAGGAGAGTCTTGTCATCAGGCAAGTTGGAGAAATACTGATCTCTTTCTTTGAAAGGACAGCTTTATATTAGATAATTTATTAAGTGACTCAAGGGTACCTGGGTAGTGTTTGGGGAAAAGAATAAAGCTGGATCACTGTGTATATCAAAATTTTGGGTGAGTCAAAGATTAAACATAAAAATACAAATTCGTAAAAAGCGATAGAGGAAAACAGGTGAACTTTAAAACTATAACCTTCAATAGAGATTGTGAACTTTCTAAGTTTCCAAACATAAAACCAAAAGATATTAAGGAAAAGATTGATATCTATGCTTGGATGTAACAAATTTCAAAACATGTGTATAAAAAAATGACCACAAAGTTAAGGCAAACTTGGAAAATATTTGCAACCCAATGGCTGGCACAAGGTTGTGTTAAATTGATAAGAAAAAGATAAACAATCCTGTTAAAATGGAGAAAGAATATACCTCAAAAGATAGTTCACAGAAAAAGAAATATGAATGGGAAATCTCACTCAGAATTAAAGAAAAGTAAAATAAAACAATGAGATCTTAGGTTTTTTGTTTTTGTTTTTTTGCCTACCAGGAAGCTGTCTCGCTCAATTAGACATTTACGCTTCTTTACTAATATGTTTTTTAAGACCAAGATGACAACAATGTTTCAAGATTTCACTCGCTTTAACGCTTATTGTTGCCCTTTGAAGTCACGGCACTTTAATGCCTTGATTGCTCTATACATCTGAGTTAGATTGTATTCAAAATTATATTTTGAGGAATATTATCCACCCGCAGTTTGGATGCTCTGTCTGGATAGGGGGGATAGTTGCCTCAGGTTTCCCTAAGTTTCTCTAAGAGCAGGAGTTCTCAAAGTGTTCTTAGATTCGCAGCATCAGCTTCACTCAGGAATTTCTGAGTTGTACAAATTCTCAGGCTTCTTCTCAGACCCACTAAATCAGAAACTCTGCAGGTGGAATATATCAATCTATGTTTTAAGAAGCCACCAGGTGACTCTGATGCTGACTTAAGATTGAGAACCACTGCCGAAGAGGATCTTGATCCTATCATCAACTTGGCCAATCATTCATCATATTGATCTGCACTTAAATGACAACTTAGAATCCTTGTACATGTTGAACTCACTACTACTTGACTAGTTATCCTACTCTTAAACTCCCTATTACTTATTACTTACTACTACTTTTTATAGGTGTAGCCAAATTATCTTCCAAAATAGTTGTACTAATTTGTTTAGTGTATTGGTGAATAACTATTTCCCCATGTCCTTAGTCAATACTGATCCAAAGTTCAGCTTAGGGAAATAATCATGGAGAAGTGTCTAAAGTGCTTCATCCAAGACTTGATTCTCTGATTTACCCTTGAATCTAAGTTAGAGTGGTGATTTCCAAATGTTGCTCTCCTGAGCCTCAGAGGCTGCCTGGTGGGTGGGGATGGATAGAAGGTAGAAGGAACAGGGCTCTGCTTTCCCTTTCAACCACAGCTGTTCCAACTGGATCGGTTTGAAGTGTTGGGACTCTATAGGAGATTTCATTTTTAACAAAGAAGTCTGCTGTTAAAGTTGAAAATTATGGGCTTGGTTGTCACAAACCAGAGTACCTGGACTACTTTGTTTTGGCCCTCCATATGTTTACTTTAAAAAAAAATGTAATTTGTCACTGTTCAGATGCACTATTTTAAAGGACAGCTTGTAGAAAAACATTGTTGTATTTAATATACTGGCATATTTTGAAAATGCTCCATAATACAGTACAGTGTCTCCTTTAGGAGGGCCCATGGGACAAAATGCTGTGTCTCAGAACCATGAATTCTGTGCTACTACGGAGCAAATTGTTTATTTTTATTATAGGAACACAGTGAAACTTATGCATTATTCTGTTTTCCTTTTTGCACTGACTGTAAGAAATCCTAGAGCCACATTTTGTGTTCTAACATATTTGCAGCCCATCCTCCACACTTTGACTAGATTTTCTCAATTTTTTTAAAAGATTTCTTTGTTTTATTTTGATTTTTAGAGGAAGATTAGCCCTGAGCTAACATCTGCTGCCAATCCTCCTCTTTTTGCTGAGGAAGACTGGCCCTGAGCTAACATCTGTGCCCATCTTCCTCTACTTTATATGTGGGACGCCTACTATAGCATGGCTTGCCAGGCAATGCCATGTCCGCATCTGGGATCCGAACCGGCGAACCCCAGGCCGCCGAAGCAGAATGTGTGCACTTAACCACTGCACCATCAAGCCAGCCCTTTTTTTATTTTTCCTTTTTCTCCCCAGAGACCCCCGGTACATGTTGTATATTTTTAGTTGTGGGTCCTTCTAGTTGTGGCATGTGGGACGCTGCCTCAGCATGGCTTGATGAGCAGTGCCATGTCCGCACCCAGGATCCAAACCAGCGAAACCCTGGACTGCCAAAGCAGAGCATGCAAACTTAACCACTTGGCCACGGGGCTGGCCCCAACAGTTAATTATTTTTAAGATTGGGGTTTTTTTTTTCGGGAGGAAGAATGGCCCTGAGCTAACATCTTTTGCCAATCTTCCTCTTTTTTTTTTTTTTTTCACCTCTCCCCAAGGCCCCAGTACATAGTTGTGTATCCTGGTTGCAAGTCCTTCTAGTTCTTCTATGTGGGATGCCACCACAGCATGGCTTGATGAGCAGTGTGTGGGTCCACACCCTGGATCCGAACCAGTGAACTCCAGGCCACCAAAGCAGAGCGTGCAAACTTAACCACTTGGCCATGGGGCAAGCCTCAATTTTTTCAATATATATTTGAACGAGATGTCTTAACTTCATTGTCAAATAAGATGGTGTATAAGTAAATAGGTAAACAGGAAATTATTACCACTTGAGTGGTAGTGGAAATTGAGGCGGTGAATGAGATCCACCCAGGGAGAGTGGGCAAAATGGGAAGAGACAGGGGCCAAGGATGGCATCCCCAGAACTGTAAATTCACGTGGTTGGCTGAGAAGGAGAAATGAAAGAAAGAGACCTAGCAAAGGAGAGCATTTCAAAAAACAGAGAGTGGCCAGTGGTGTCTGAGATTAGAAAGAGGTCACATAACATGTTAGACACGATGCCGAGATGGTGCATATCGGAAACTCTGCATCTCCATATTTACCTAAAAAGAATAAAATTATATATTATATGTTAAGTTTTTTATCTCTGTTTCCTCTTATACCATTTTTCCATATGTATGCAAATACTAATATCATTGTCTTGTAAATCTTTCAATTTTGTCACACAAAAAAAATCATCTTTTACAAAGTTCTTTAATTATGAAGACCAATAAACCAGTCTTGAATGACTCAAAAAAAAAAAAAAGAGAAAGAGGTCACATAAAGATAAAAACTGAAAAAATAGTCATTGGATTTAGCAATAAAGAAGTCAGTGGGGACTTTGGTGAGAGTTTCAGCAGAGGTAAGTAGACACGGGCTAGATGGCATGGGCTGACGAGGGACTGGGAAATGAAGCAGTGGAGACAGGCCTTGCAAAAGCTTGGCTAAGAAAAAAATTAGAGAAGAAGGTGGCTAATGGGATATAAGATGGGAAGGAGGAAGTTTGTCTTAATTTTTAAAGAGAGGATAAATACAAACATGTTTATATGCTGAAGGCAAAGTTCCAGTCGAGAGGGAGAGGTTAAAGCTACAGAGGAAGAGAAGAGAGAGCAATTGGTGGAGCAAGATCCTGGAGGAATAGGGAGGGATGGGATGCAGAGAATCAGTTCCTAAGGAGAGTCGTAGGTGGAGATGTATAGAGAGGAGTGAGGATGAAGGTCACTGAAGCAGGGCGTCAAGGAAGTATTTTCATCTCCAAATTAAAACCACTTACAAAAGTATGTTCACAAAACAGATGAAAAGTATATCGTAATATTTCAAACAAGCTAGGGAAATTAAGAAAACAAGAGAAGATATAAAAGAATGACAACTTAGAATTAGAAAAAATTGGAGATGGGCTGATAGACCCAGAAAAGATTAGAAATAAAGGGAAAGACATTTCAGAAATGAAGACCAAATTAGGAAAACACCAAAGAGAGTAAGGATGGAGCTTCTGGGTTGGTGAATACGTGGATATTTGGGAGAGTGGTGCCCTTAGAAAAGGCATGGAAGCTCTGTGTCCTTTCCGCATCCCTTGCCCTATGCACCTCTTCTATTTGGCTATTCCTGAGTTATATCCTTCTGTAATAAACCAGTGATCTAAAACACTCAAAACGAGGGAGAGATCGAGCAGGAGAACCAGGAGTGGATGGCTACAGAACACAAGGGAAGAGATTCTGCTAAGTATCACATGCCCCAAAGAAGCCAAGATGAGACATCCCAAAAGTGCCCTTTGGGTTTGGCTTCTACAACAACTTTTGACCTACACCTGGCTTTCGCATCACATACGTTTACAGAGAATCAAAGGCAACAAGGTCACAGGACATGACCTTGAAAATGAAATCAATGAAGATGAGAGAAGTGGGAGAAGCATTTCCAGTTTATCAAATCATGGAGTATAGCCTCTTGTTTTCTATAAAAGTAGCAGCACAGGCTATGTACCTGTAGGATAGGCTATGAAAATGTATGGAAGTCAGGCATGGTAACAAGTTCTTTTAATGGGGCACTATTAGAATTTTGAGCAGGGCGGTTCTTTGTCGGACTGTTCTGCTCAATGCAGGAGGTTAACGTCCCTGACCCCTGCCCACCAAAGGCCATTATGGCTTACTATTCATTGTGACAACCAAAAATGCCCTCCCACTCCCCATATTTTCAAAAGCCTTTCCCCTTGACTGAGAACCACTGTAAGGAATAAGTAAAAAGAATAGAAATCTAAACTTGCAAAAAAGAAAAGAATAAGCACAAAAATGAATGATGGAAGAAAGAGATTTTTAAAAAGGAACATAGTCCAAAGCAAGGTAAAAACATAAAAATGCCTCTTATGGGAGAGGGAAAGACTAGAACAGGGGGATCAGGGATTGTTAGAAATCTTTGAATATATGTTGTTTTGTGGATTTGACCTTGAAATTGTGTAAGTATGTCACATGGCTAGAAAACAAAATAATATTTAAAAGCAATCTTGAAAATAAAAAATAGAACACACACACACACACACACACACACACGGTCGTCTGATTTAATCTCTCTAAGGATTTCAGTGATCTTTAGAAATCCTAGCCAAAGTCCTTCCTGCTTCAGTCTTATTTGTTCCTATTGGAAGTCAAAGAAGAGTTGAGCAGTTTCCTCACAGAAGATTTTTTGCATTGAAAGGGATTGAACAGAAGTTTCCTTATCCTAGGCCAAATGACCTCAATTCCACTTCACTTTTCTCTGAGGCCCAATGTTAGCCTGATCCTCAAACTTTCCCTTGATACTTTACAGTTTTGTTAAGATTTTCTAGGTTCCAGCCTAAGATAAGGACAGGCACCCGATTCATGGCAAGAACATTGTAAATTTGGCTTTCTCTCACGATGACCTGAGGCAAGGGGAGATTAAACATTTAATCCCTAGGAGATTAAAGAGTATTTAAAGTGGCTTGGCAATTGCCACAGCGTGATTGGGAGATCTCAGCACATATTAGTTTTTCCGAGTATTGCCTATTCTGTTAGCAGTTTCTTTGTCAAGACCCCAAGTAATTAGGAAAAAAAAAAAAAAAACTTCCCTGCAGGCTAGATCCTGTGGGGTACAAGAGATGGTATGCTACCTGACCCTACAGAATTTACAGTTTAGTAGGGAGAAATGGCTGCCCCACGTGGAAACAAGAAGAGCCCAGAGTTAAACTGAAAATAATCACACTTCAGCGTTGTTGAGTTGTCCACTATATTTTCTGAATGGAAAGGTTGTCAGTTCCCAGGGGATTACAGTGAGGCTCCCCTGGCCCCTGCTGGAACTAACATGTATGGACATCTGATTGATGAGACCAGCTATCTAGAGAGAGACTAAATGGACTGAAGATGGGTGGCTGAACACCCTAGAAGACACCCTCAATCTCAAACGGAATCCCCAAAACACCCCTGGGGTGGATGAAATCAATCAGAAAAAAAGAAAAGCAGTGATTTTCCTGGAATCTGGAAAACAGGATAAGGAGTATGGAGGTTGTAGAAGAGAAATAAACCTTGGAGGAACTTGGGGTCAGGCAGCCGACGTATATCATCTCACTTAAACAACAAGTTTCTGAGGCTGGTTGTTCCTTCCCATTTTGCAGATGAGGAAGCAACCTCACAAAAGCTAAGTAACTAGCCTAAAATAATTTGCTTAAGATCCACCTACTTTTTAAAGCTATAAGCCTTTCATCTGTGATAGCAATGGTCTCTCTCTCTTTTTTAAATGATTCTTGATGTCTCCTATGGCATCCTCTGTTGGCAGGAATACACCTGCTGTGGGAGTGATATGGGGCTAGGAGGCAGCAGCAGTTTCTCCACCAGCTGAGTTGGGAGCTTTGCTGATTCATTTTTCCCAGGTGCTTTTGTGGGATCAATAGTCAGAGACCTCCACCTCACAAGTGAGATCACTTCTGTTATAGTTTGGGGCTGCCAGGAAGCAGATTCCGAGATGGAGTTTAGGACTCAGTTTATTTATTGAGGAGTGCTCCTGTGGTTTATACCTGTAGAAGGGTGGAGAAGAAATTAGCTTTGGGTAAGGGAGAAATTTGGCTGTGATGCTATCCCAACAAAGGCCTTAGTCAACCCCACAGGGAATGCTGGCACCAGGATGACCCCTCAGAGCTGTCCCAAGTTGAGCTGGTCTTCATATCCTCACATTGATCAGTAATTGGATGCCAGTTACCCCTGGATGGAAGTGTGACCTTGAGGGGGCAGTTTTCTTCACTCAAGGCTGACAGGTGAGGGTCAAATTCCAGCAGCACTTCCAGCAGCTGGGGGAATAATCCTTCCTTCCTGAAGGGGTCTGGACCATGCATCACAGTATCCACTTAAACTCCCAAAAGTTGTAGAGGTTCAGCCAAAGTGAAGACTGTAGTCCAAATGATCATTTTCCCTTTCTGTCTATTTCTCATAATTTATTAGTTCATATTTGCCCATCTCAGTTTATTTCAGAGTATGGCAAATCTTTCATGGTAATAGAAATGCAAAGAAGAGAGATGTTGTCTGGAAGAATAAACCATCTGACTGGAGAGAAGGTCAAAAGTGGAAATTATATAAGAGAGACCCCATTGTCATGGATGGTTGGCTTACAGTGGGAAAGAAATCAGAACTACATGATGGATTCACTTGAGGTCATTGAGAATGGCTGGTAAGCGGGCTGCATGTTAGTTCTGGATCAGATTTAAAGGTCATGCATGGAGGCTGGCCTGGTGGCGCAGCAGTTAAGTTTGCACATTCCGCTTTGGTGGCCCACGGTTCCCCAGTTCACATCCAGGGTGGGACCTATGCACCACTTGTCAAGCCATGCTGTGGCAGGCATCCCACATATAAAGTAGAGGAAGATGGGCACAGATGTTAGCTCAGGGCCAGTCTTCCTCAGCAAAAAGAAGAGGATTGGTGGTAGATGTTAGCTCAGGGCTAATCTTCCTCAAAAAAAAAAAAAAGACACACACACAAGCAAACAACAAAAAATAAAGGTCATTGATGGTTCCTCTTCCATCCACTGTATGACTCTCTCAGAAATATTGAGAAATCATTGGGGGGAAAAGCAAAGAACATGCCCTCACACCTTGCCCAGTCTTGTTCTCCCCAGCTGGTCCTCACTGCCCCACTGTTCTAACTCAGAGCCTGCAGTGCAAGCCCAGAGATGAGAAAGTGGAAGAAAATATCTTTTTAAAATGATGATAACATTCCCATTCTCTGCTCACCCTGGAGGCTTATTTTGAAAATCACAGTGATTTAACTTGTTAGCAGTTTAATTCACTTTTAAAAGATTAACCAGACTAATTATTCATCAGATTTCACCATTTTTGTCAGCCTCAATAAGGATCCTTTGTTACAATGATTAATGTGTTTTAATTGTAGCTTCTCTCAGAGCAATAATTCGATCGCACAGTATTTGCCGAATCTACGGAAATCTTAGAAATGCTTTGACAGCTGAGCTATTCTTGGGAAATGAAAGTAAAGGAATATATGTAACTAACAAAAGGTGTTTTATAGCATATCATTAATATGGATTTTCCCTCTCTGACAGACCTTGCTCTACTTCAGTCCATGAAGCTGCCTGCTTGCACGTCAATTTGCCATCCAGGAACTATCAGGAGGCAGAGGTCATTAGGACAGGTGACTGGATTTTCTCCAATTGGTGCCCTCAAATGTATGCTAGTAATAGTAATAATCATCGCACATATACATAGGTCACAGGGAAAGTTAATCAATTAGCCAGTGTCCATACATAATTATCCAGTTAAGAGACTGGATCCTGTGTTGATCCTTCTGTTTTCTACACAATGCTTCATCTTCATGCATTTAACTGGTGGCTGCTGTCCAAGTTAAGGATTTTTGCAATATCAAATGTCTGTAGATCCTGGTAGAGAGATTAATTGTATGTGGCCAATGCTAACCTTGAACTTAAAATATTTTTAATGGTATCATTTTTTAAAGCACAGTGCTTCTAAGACCTTTAGAGTCAGACAGACCTGGAGTTGATTCTTGGCTCTACCATTAGCTATGGTATTATTAACTGTGAGACCATGGGGGAAATTAGCAGTACCTAGCCTCCCTGAACCTCGGTTTCCTCATCTCTAAAACAGGTATAATAATACTCACCTCATAATGAGGATTAAAATGAGGTAATGCATGTAAGACCTAGTAGATTTCCTGGACGATAGTTAGCAGTCAATAAATTATTTTTGAAGAAGCTATAGGCCTTTATAGTTTAAGACAATCATGTGTACGTGAGCATTTCTGATTCTAACACTAACCTGAGACAATTAGGAAAAGTGTGCTATTGTTTTTCACGGAAGGGAAACTGAGCACAGGAAGGTATGGTAATCTCGGTAGATATGTCATGTATGTCCATCAACTACTCAGATAAGCGTGAAGTATGCTCTGAAATGCACAGACACTGATTCCCATTCCAGGGCTTTCTCTGCTGCAATCTGAGAGGCACCAAGAACTCTGAATGAGTAGAGTTGAGAACAGAATGACTAATTCATTATTTTTTTACAAATATGAGCCCCTCTGTTGGGACATACACATCAGTAATAGCTAACAGAGCCAGGAATTACCTTATTTAATTCATACAGCAAGCCTAGGAGGTAAATATCACTATTACCCCCATTTTACGGCTGAGACTGAGACTTAGAGCTATTAAATAACTTCCTTGACAGATTTAAACTTGAGTCTGTCCAACTCCAGTGTCTGGGTTTTAACCATATACAATTCTGCCTCCTGCCAATCCCACTTTACAGAACACTGTTTTAAGAAGGGAGTATTTGGGGACCTATGAGGCCTATATGGTAACCAATTAACCATGCTTCAAACTACTGTCCTAGTGGTTCGGGCACCATGACTCAAAAATGTCTTTAACTTCTGAAGCAGAGGTTGGGAATACTGTTGTTCCTTCATTTGAGGAACAGCAGTGACTCTGAAAAAGGTTTATATGGTCAAATATTTGAAGGTAAATTCTTCCTTGGATCTTCATAATATATTTTGCATAACGAAGGCTCTGAGAAATACTATGGTTTAAAAAAATGTTTAATTGTGTTAAACCTGATTTCTGAACTTATCTGACCACAGAACCCTTCCTTTTAGTTAGAATCACTAAGAACCAGTGGAAAGCCATTTAGGTTTATTTAAATAATAATCCTGGCCAAATTTATGCAGCACTTAGTAGAGCCCAGACACAGAGGCAGATATTTTGAGAATAACCTTTGGAGGGAAATGTTTTTATTAAACAACTTTCCCCACGATTACCAACTAGTAACTCAAGGTGTCTCTATGCAGAGCCTGTGCTCTCACAGCTGCCATGGAAGAGCTGATTCAGCACGTCATACTCAACGATATGTCATACCTTTTTCTAATTTGAATATGGACTAAGTGTGCTATACCAAATTCCCATTTTGATTAAATTGACCCTCCTACCAAGGGGGGAAAACCTGGCGAAACCACCTCTCTGAATCAGATACTCAATGTAATCAAATTGGTCTATCTGATATTAATAACTACATTTTCTCCCCATAGGGCTGTTTAATTCTTAAAATACTTGATCCAGGTATAGACATCTACTCATATTTTGTGTCAGACACAGGGGTAACATCCTCTTTTCACCATATCTCTTCTCAGGTAATAATCGCTTCAGTTTTCCTCCAGAACTAATGTATCGAGATCAGACAGGTAAGAATTCTCACTTAGAAACTGTCAGGTGATCACCCATCTCAAATAGGAAAGATGTTCTTTACTCCAGTAAGGAAAAGGCTCCAGCATTTTCTTTCTTTTCTATTCCGTGGTTTTCGTTTTTTTACTCTTCTTTCGCTTTATTTGGTTTCAAGTGGAGCAGGGGCCTGTGGAATGACAAAGTTCGGGACTCCTCACTTAATGGAAGACCAGCCTAGAAGAAGGCCCGGGAGAAAAGTCAATAGCCCAAAAGGTGCGGAAAGTCCAGAGGGAGCTTCAAGGACTGCTCTTGCCTTCTTTTTCTTTTGATCCTTTCTCCCCATAGAGTGGCTTTTTTTTTTAAAGCACACTTTTCCAAGTTGTTACATTAACAAATTTGCACTGATTTCTTTATCCTTGTCATCTAAAGACCACCTTGTCGGCGGAGGGTGAACTTTTCCTTCATGCCAGGCCTGCTGCACTGTCTAATGTCACAAGTGTCTGCTCACATTAGCTCCCGGAGACTGGAGAAGATTCCGCATGGGGCCTTTCCGGCAAGTTGATTTGACAGAATGAGTCCCCATGCTAGCTCATGGCACTTATCAGTTAGTCAGTCTTCCTCGGGGATGAGAATTTAGAGTGCACCATATTCAGTTTCCAAATCAACTGCTGTCCCCTCAGGAAGCCGAGTGTTGCATTATTAAAAGAGATGCCTTCAACCACGGCACCATACTTAAACATTCATCCACATTAAAAAAAAAAAAATTGGAGTGGAGGGGGACAACACAACAATGCCACACACCCTTTGCTGTGTTAACTCTTTCCACCCAGGCTTCAGGTCTCCCTCAATGAGCAGCCCTGTCACTTTTATTGGTGAGCATGAACACTTGTTATTTTGTGTGTCTTAGCTTTATTTAAAAAGGAGTGCTTTTGCATTACTTGGGATGGCTATGAAATATTCCCCCAAGTTGTAAGATCTCAGGGCTAAGATTTACCGTGTTGCTGACCTCTCCTTTTCACTGAGCTCCCACAGCAAAATTAAATCCAAAAATCTAGCTGCCAGAAACAGCACTGGCTTTGATTTGTCTGTTATGTGCTTCTCCCAGGAGTTGAAATGTAATGCACAAATTAGTTCTGAGTTGAAAATTAACAGATCTGAAGCTCACACTTTAGTAATTATAACTTCAGCTATTTCTATTTTTTAAAAAAATAAAATTTATGTCCAGATTACCTTTATCTTTCCAAACAAAAAATTGCCAAGATTTCTAGAGAAAAGGAGGGATCTTTTTAAAAGCTGCATGTTGATATAAATATGAAAATGGATTAAAATCTGCTTCCAATTTCCAAACATGTGTACTTCAATGAATATTAAATGGCAGGCCCCTATCAGCATCATGACTTATTTACTCACCAGAGTTTTTATCGAAAAGGGCCTAGAATTGCCTGTGGAGCGTGAAAGTCTCCTGTAATTGAGTTTAGAGTGGTAAATCCACTAAACAGGCCACGGCCCCAGAGACACCCCCGAAACCCACCTGTCAGCTGGTGTTAGATCACAGCTCAAACAAGGCATGGCTGCCTGCTCCTGCTAAACACTGCCGAGGCCCAAAACAAAAAAAAAGAGAAGTTGTTCCCTAGGGGATGAAGGAGGGCTGGGGGCAAATCGTGGGGGTTGGGAGGGCAGGCGAAAAACTCTCATCTAACAGCTGCCTGATGTCAGCTGGAATCATGATCTGAAACTCAGCTTGGGAGGGGAACTGGCTAGGGCCTCATTCGGTAAGGTGTCATTTCTTTATTCTAACATCCTTTAGGTAGGAGCGTAATGGAGTGGACAAGAAGCTTTTTCATCATGGTTGAGCCGTGGAAATCAAAGCCCCGAGTTTCAGTGAGGATAAAGATACAACAGGCTTAAGACGGGTGCAGAAAGGTCCACATCTAGAAATGGGGGGGATGTCCAACTGAGGCATGCTGGACCAGCCAGGGAGGGGGGTGGGGACATTTTAAGCCAAAGAACCATCATTCATCCAGTAAACATTTATTAATTGTTGCCTAGTGCTCATTACTGTATCTGTTGCTGAGTGTAGAAAGATAAATAAGACATAGTCCTTGCCCTGAAGGAATTTAAAATGTAGTTAGGGAAACATAAAGATAAGTCAACTATTACAATACAGTGTGTCAAGGGCTGTGAGAGCAAAATATATGCTTAAAACAATAAGTTAGGAAGGCTTCTTGGAGAAAGTGACGTTTAAGCTGGGTTTTTCAGAATGAGTAGGATTTAGTCAGGCAAAGGAGAAGAGTAGGGTGGGTGTGTGGATGGTGGTAGGAAAGAAAAGCTCTTCCTATACAGAGGAGATATACCATGAAAAGGGATTGTGTGGTACCCTTATAAGGCTCCCAGAGGCTTAATGTGGCTGGGGCATAGGTGATGGGTTAGAGCCTGGGAGGGATGGCACTAGAGAGGGAGAGAGAGAGAAACCAAATGATCAAGGGTTTTGTCAGCCTGGAAAATCAGTCTGAAGTTTATCCTGAAAGCCATGGGGAGCAGTGGAAGGATTTTAAGTAGGGGAGTGATGTGATCAGGTTTGCCTTTTAGAAAGACCAGTTTACCTGCTGTGCGTAGCATAAATTAGAAAAGGCAAGACTGGAAACAGGAAGGCCAAGCCGGAGGCAGTTATAGGAGTCTTTGAGACAGAGTGATGGCCTGAACCAGGGAAGTCGCCGTGAAGATGGAGAGGAGGAGACAGAATGAGAAATATTATTGAAAAGAATGAGCAGGACTTGGAAGGCAATTGAAAATGGGAAAAGAAAGAGGAATTCAGGATGCCTCCAAGGCTTCTGCCTTGGGTATAGGGTTGCTAGGTTTAGCAAATAAAAATACATGCGGTATTTGGAACATATTGATACTAAAAAAGGATTCCCTGTTTATCCGAAATTCAAATTTAACTGGGAATCCTGTATTTAATCTGGCAAACCTACTTGGGTGTCTGGGTAAACGGTGGGTCATTTGTCAAGCTGGGGATTGGAGGAGGCACAGTTGTGGGACAGGAGGCCAAGAAGATGATGAGTTTACTTTTATTTATATTGAGTTTGAGGGATCTGAGGGATATAGCTGATGTCCGATTATCCCCCAGTCCTTTTCTGCCCTTTTGTAAGGATAGTTTTAGCTGACACATGGCCACTCAGCTAAAGACTTTGCTTCCCAGCTTCCCTTGCAGAACGTGCCATGTGATCAAACTCTAACCAATGGGATGTGAGAAGAAGTGATGTGTATTTTGCTTTTAAAGATAGTTAGGACAGAAGTAGCCACCTTGGGCCCAGAGATGAAAAGCACATGTTGAGGCCGGCAGTGCCATCTAACTTGCCCTGGCCACCTACCTCTGAATTGTGATAGGAGAGAGAGAGAAGCTTAGCCTGGGCCATAACTACAACACAACATCTGAGAGGAAATGTTCAGTAAGCGGGTGAACATACAGGTCTGCAGCTTAGGAGAGAGGTATGTAGTCACTGACTGAGGCTTTAGTTAAGATAAAGTCTCCTAGAGGGAATGAGTGGTGTGAGAAGAATTAAGCACAAGAAAGTCAATGCTATCTTTTTTCTTTTGACACTTTTTTTGAGACATAGCTTTAACTTACCCTCAAGTTAATAGAGATATTCCAGGAGTCCTAGGGTGGATGTTTGAGAGTTTTGTTTTCATTTCCAAAGCCTTTTTCCTCCTGATAGCCGTGCATTAATGTTCAGTGCTACTAAATTCATGTGTTTGTTTTGGGATTTATATTTCAGCACTGTCTGGGAAGCGGGTGTGTTCTCACGCCCTGTGCATGTTTTGGACATTGGTGCATGTCCCCATAGTTGTGCTAGCATCTGTGCTAGGGTCAGTTTACATGTGGGTAATCTGTGTGTGCCTATGTGGATGTGTCAGCGCACATGTTCGTTTATTCCTCATGTTCTGGCTTGTTGATGTGTGCACTGAAAGTGTCCTTGCATATGTGTCTGTGGGAGATGCTCGTTATTTTGTCTTAGTTAGTAGCCAGTCCCCAGCTCAGCCAAGAAGCAGCCTTTGAGATTTTTCTCACATAGTAGTATTCCGTCCATTTTGGAGACTGTAGAATATCTTTTAGAAGCTCATTTCAATGGCCGTTTTTTTTTAAATAGACTTTATCCAGAGGCCATAGTTTCCATTAGGGTTCATTCTTGGTGTTGTACCTTCGGTGGTTTGGGGCAGACATATAATGACAGGTATCCGTTGTTACAGTATTGTACAGAGTAGCTGTACCATTTTGCATTCCCACCAGCAGTGAATGAGGGTTCCTGTGGTCCCCATCCTTGCCAGCATTTGGTCTTGTCAGTGTTCTGGATTTTGGCCTTTCTAATAGGTGTGTAGTCGCATCTCATTGTTTTCAGTTGTCTTTTCAAGGCCAAAATATTTGAAGGAAGAGTCTCCCAAACTTCCACAGGGGCATTACTTGCCTCTTCTGTGTAAGTCAACTGTTCTCCCCAGACCGCAGACTGAAGCTGAATTTTACATTATGTAATATGAACTGAGATCTGCCCAGGAGTCAAGGGCACCACAGGGTGTGTGTGTGTGTGTGTGTATTTTTTTAATTATGAAAATATCTAAACATACTCAAAATTAGAATTAAAAAAACCTCCATGTATTCATCACCTAGCTTCAATAATTATCAACATTTTGCCAGTCTTGTTTCATATATCCCTCCCTTTTTTCCTGCTAGTGTATTTTAAAGCAAATGTTAGATAGCTTGTCATTTCACCTGAGACATTTCAGGTTGTATCTCTAACTGATAATACTTTTTTACATTCCACAATGTCATTATTTACCTCACAAAATTAACAATTCCTCAATATCATCTAAACTCAATCCATACTCAAATTTCTTAATTATCTCAGACATCTTTTTTATGGTTGGTTTTTTTAAAGCACACATATGGTCATGTCTCTTGGTCTTTTTTGTTTGGAAGCAGTCCACCTTCACCACTGATATGAGGAGGGATCAGGTCATTTGTTCTGTGTAATGTCTTGTGTTCTCTATTTGTCTGATTGCTTTCTCGTGGAGTCAGGCAATGTGTTCCTCTATCCTCTGTATTTCCTGTAAACTGGTAGTTATATTTAGGGCCTTGATTAGATTCAAGATCAATATTTTTAGGCACCAGTACCTCGTAGGGTGGTACTATTACTATGAGGCATATAATATCTGGTGGTTCACTTTTAATGATGCCAAGATCAATCAGAGAGTTTAGGTAGTGTCAGCTGACAAAGTTCCCCATTAACCTTTCACCTGGTGATTTTAGCATCCATTGATGATTGTTACCTAGGACCATTATTTCATTTGGAGTATTAGTGACTTTTTAAAGTTCTTTTATTACTTCTGTATTTATTAGCTGGGGCTCTTCCAGCTCCAGGATACTGCTGATCAAGGGAATAATGGAATCACCAGGTGCTCAGGGCCAAGTGAAGGGTCCTGTTTTCCTAGGCCTGTACCCTATTAAAAAAGGTTAGTTCACCTTCCTGACCACCTGCTGGTCAGGCCTAAATTCCAGACTTGTTCCAGCTGAAGTGCCCCTTTATGTTCAGATAATGTTGAAGTCAGCAAGTACCCTAGGAGAGGGGATCTGCCCTTTGCTCCAGGAAAGGGGAGCTCTAGGAGTTGCAGGAGAGGCCTTTTCCCAGGACACCGGGAGCTCAATGTCACTCAAGACCTGAGGCCTGAGGCCTCGCCTCCAGGGCCTGGCCTTGCTGGTTTGGAGAGGGCTCTCTTTAGCCTCCTGCACCCCAGTCACGCTCAGCCTCTCTTCCCTCTCCAGGGAAGCAGTGACCATTGGATCACTGACCCCAGGGACCACATATCTGAGTCTCTGATGCTTTGACTTTCTGGCGCCTCCCTCTTTGTCCTCAGACTTCAGGCTCTTCGCCACTCCCTGCTTGGAACTGGGCTCCACACCTTCTTTGAGAAACAGGAACAGAGCTGGTCTCCTGCCTCACGTCCCTCCATTAGCCCTTTCCCGAATCTGAAGTCTTCTGAAGAAAGCCCCATGACAAGTGGTCTCACAGGTAGGGCCCAATTTCTGCGTTTAATCCTCAGCTCTGAGGGACCAGGACTTGAGGGTGACTGGATTCCATCGGGCTGTGGGGTCAGCTCCTTACTCAGCAGCCTAGTTAATCTAATGGACCTTCTCCTTTCTTAGGAAAGACGGGCCTGCGTGGAAAAAGCGGCGCCAACAATCATTTCTGGGGGAAGATGTGTTTTAAATTCTGTATAAAAATGTACTGTAGAGGGATTCCATGGTTTACGTTGTTGGCTTTAAAATGATGAGACTTTTAATCCCCTCAAGACAATGATTGAAAATATACGTATTCTTCAAAATAGTCACCTGCCTTTAGACACTTTCAAACCACAGAGGAAAATCTGTGTTATCTCTTTGTATTCCCATCAATAATCGTTTGGCTTAGAATGACTCTTAGCTGTTTCTTAAAAAATCAAATCCCCTCTGAAAGCAGAGTGGTTTCGCCTCGTGGAAGGTGGCCCAAGAACGCGCCGCAGGCTGAGTGCGGCCAACAGCACAAGGAAAGCTTGTTTGCCTCTGCGCCTCCCAGGCTTGGACACTAGATGGCAGGCTTACCTTCCAGATGGAGGCGTCTGGCACCTTCTAGGTGGAAGCGTCTGGCACTGGCAGCCCTTTCTCTGCCTCCAGCTGCCACACACTCACAAGCAGATCCCTGGGTCATCTGGTGGGTTCCCCAAGGAGGATGTGACTGAGCCTCGAGGCAGGGGGATGGGAAGAGGAAGTGGTGTCTGGTTTGGGAATGCCTGCCTGCCTCACAGCAGCTGCAGTGGGGTCAGAGTCAGGGCCCACTGGATCCCAAACCTCATGGCTTGTGGCTATGTGACTTCACTGTGGTGCCAGCCACACCCTACTCCCATCCCACTGCCCCAAGTGTGGGGTTTAGAAATGTCTCCAGCTTTTCTTGGACTGGCTCAAGGTGCGAGAGCTTTCAGATGTCCCAAACCTGGGGAAGTTACAATTTATGGAAGTTTGTGTCACATAAAGGGTCATGTCCTGAGTGTGGGGACTGCTGAGTGCCAGCAAGGAAATGCACATGCCTGGGCTGACCCTGGCCTGAGGTTTGTGGCTTCACTAACATTCAAGCATCAAAGTATCCTTAACACTTCTTTTGGCTGCTCCTGCCCTCCCGCCCAGGGTTTAGATGTCAACATGCATAAGTCCTCCTGGGGGTAAGAACCTTCACTGGTTTACTTCTGGATTCCTAGTGTCTGGCACGTGGTGAGGGCTCGGTGAATGTTTGCTAAATGAATGATTGACTGAATGAATTAAGGGTGAGACTGAAAAATCATTTTGTTTAACCTCCTAATTCTAGAAAATGTCCCAAAAGGATGGGAATATATATTTTCTAGCATGCTTGCCTTCATCTCTGCTCCTTCTTCCTCACCCCCCATTGAGGTTCCACTCCACGATCTCAGTTTAATATATGCCTGACCCTTTCTTACATCTAGCTGACATCTCCCATGCTACAGTTTGAGACAGTTCTTTTTGCTGTGACCTTAGTGCAAGTCGATGATGGGATTGGGGAAAAATATTGTTAGGGGCTGAATTGTGTTCCCTCAAATTCATATTTTGAAGGCCCAGCCCCCCGTACCTCAGAATGTGGCTCTATTTGGAAATAGGGTCTTTAAAGAGGTAATTAAGGTGGTTAGGGTGGGCCCGAATCCAGGCTGACAGGTGTCCTTACAAGAAGGGGAGATTTGGTGATACCAGGAGTACGTGCACAGAGGGGTGACCACGTAAAGAGGCAGCAACAAGGCGTTCACCTGCAAGCCAAGGAAACAGGGCTCAGAGGATAGCAAACCTGCTGACACCTTGATCTTTGACTTCCTGCCTCCAGAACTGTGAGCAGATAAATTCGGGGTGTTTAAGCCATCCGATCAGCAGTAGTTTGTTATGGCAGCCCTAACAAACTAGTACAGATATGGTAAGACATGATCATAATAAACATGATATAATAGATAACGTTTTGTCCCTTTTGTCAGGGTGTCCGGTGTCTAAAGGACCGTTCTCTAACTGCTCTGATGGTGGTTGAGGTTCCCAACCCCCTCTGGCCCCGGGCAGGAGGGGGAGGGGAAGAAAGACCTCCTGAGAAAGGAGAGATGTTCACAGCTTTAGAGCCGTGTGGGCTGCCCTCCCAGGTCCTTTTTACAAAAACAGGCTCAAATGTGATGAAGAACAGGCTGATACAGCCCTCAGAGACAGGTTCCCGAGCACCACAAAAGCTAAGCTCCCCAAAGAGGTCAGCGCGGCGTCAGCAGCCCAAAGGTCAACACATCAAGATAAATCAGGTTCATCAGAGAGAGAAAGCAGCCAAGAAGGCTGTTGTTGGAGATTAGATTAGACCGGAGCAGATTTTGTAAAGGCTCTGCGACCTGGAGATTGAAGACACGGAGGGAAGAAGGGAGGGCCCAGGGCTGGCTGAGGAAGTATCAAAGAGAAGCCGGAATTCTGAAGCAAAAATCAGCTCGGTGAACACAGAACACCTCAGGGTCAGAGACCATTGAGGGGGAAGCTGTGAAAAGCCAGGCAATGCCTCTCTCCTTCTGGAGTCGTGTTTAAGTGGTAAGATTTGGTCTTGTGAGAACTGACTAAAGTAATTCACTCTCTATAAAGTGGAAATTCTGGGTCACTCTGGGGTGGAGGGGCAAGGATGGAGGAGAAAGCTAAAATTGAGACTCAGCTCCCCTGGGAACTTGGCCACAAGCATGTCTCTGTGGCACAGTCAGGCCCCCCATTTCTTACACTGCTGGAGATCCTCTCTCTCCTCGTGTATAAGCCATTGTGAATAGGTATCACTGGGGAGAAGAGAGAGATGCCCCAAGAGGAGCACATGCAGAAGGAAGACTATCATCTGTAAAGAGTGTCTCCTGCCTTCTCACAGATGTGTGAGAAGAGAAGTGGGGAAAAGGACATTTTCCTCTGCCCCTGATTTCCAGCGTAGCCTGACTCATATGAGGAAACTAAGAATGGACCTTGGTCCTGTCTCTCTTAGTGCTGAACTCAGAGGATTAGCCTCCCGCCTTCCTCCACCTACCCCACTGTCATACCACATTCCTCACTCCAGGCAGAGATGGAGGAGAACCTGGTTGTGCAGCTCCAACTGTGTGTCTGTGGGCAGCGGAGCTGGGAGGTTGCACTTCAGGATTGGGTAACACTTGGGTGCCTAAGAAAGAAGGACAAATCATGAAAAGCTTAGATGTCATCAAATCAACACCCATTTTCTGATGAGGTTGTTGAGACCCAACATGGAGAAAGGGTGTTCACATAAGACTCCAAGTTCACATAAGACTGATCAAATCTTCTAATAGATATTACCAATATTTCAAAGCCATGTGAGTGATTTAAAAACATGTCCCATAGAGTAATAGCTCAAGTCTAGTCTTTTTTTTTGCCTATGTACCAGTCCAGTCTATTTTTAAATGGTCAGTCCTTGAAACACTTTATTCTCTCCCTAACTACTTGATGTTGAATAAAATTCTAACATGCACATGAAAATGAAATCACTGCTCCCATGTAACCACGTCTGGGTGAATGGTCACTTCTGGGTCATGGGTTTTGTAAGGCACATCAATTTGGTCGCTGAGGGTCAGGCTAACTATGGTGATGAAGCATCTGGAAACGAGACCATACAGAAGAGGAATGAGGGAATTCAGGTTGCAGAAGAAAATACTGAAGAGAACCACGACAATGAGCTTCGGTAGGTGAAGGCTAAAAGTAAGGGAGGCGTGGGTCACATATGTGTTGTTCCTCAAGGCTAACACTAGAGCCTAAACCTGCCAGGAGGCAGATTCAGGTCAAAAGAAGAAAGAAGTTCCAGGTTAGAATGGAATTTTCCTTCTTCCTCAGTCCTCTTGGAAAGAGTTGTCTCAGTTGGCTTAGGCCCCTATAACAAAATACCATAGACTGGGTGGCTTGAGCAACAAATATTTATTTCTCACAGTTCTGGAGACTGGAAGTCCAAGGTCAGGGTGCCAGCATGGTTGGTTCTTGGTAAGGGCCTGCCTCCTGGTTTATAGACTGCCACCTCCTCCCTATATCTTCACATGGCAGGGAGAGAGAGATGGACCTCACATCTCTTCCTCTTTTGATAAGGGCAATCCCATCAGAAAGGCCCACCCTCATGACCTAAACTAACGCTAATTACCTTCCAAAGGCCCCACCTCCAAATACCATCACATTGGGGATTAGAGTTTCAACATATGAATTTGGGGGAGACATACGCATTCAGTCCATAGTAAGGTTCTTTGGTAAGATATAACTGATATTAACAAAAGAAAGGCTATTACCTTATAGATGTTTCTCTCTGAAAGACTCAAAACCTCCTCAGGGACCTCAAGAAACTGAGTGAGCTCCATGATGGAGCCAGCATTCTACAGAGAGGGCAGAAGCATAGGAAAACCCTGAGGAGACCGTGAAAGAGGAGAGGAGAGGAGAGAAAGGGTTCTTGAAGGCCTGGGTGTTGTGGTACTAAGCTGTGGAAGCTGGTGGTTCAGGCTCAGCTGGGGGTGTGCAGGACATGCCTTCTCTGGCTACCATGAGGTTCTGGTGCTTCCTGTGTGGGGATATGGGAGCATTTTCCTGAGCACATAGGTGTAGAGCAAGTCTGCAGTTGTATTGTTGTTTCCTTTGTGCATGATTCTTGCAAACCCAGCAGTCAGTATCATAGGTGGGATATTTTTGAACAGCACAATGGCAGTGGCACATTGAGTGCCCTCAGCCCTCTTCACTGGACTAGAGCAGAGAGGGACCCAGTAAGAGCAAAGGCAAGGCCAATGTTGGGGAAGAAACTCCAAGTATTTGCACTCTGCCATTCTCTTTTTCTACCCACGTAAGCTCCCTGAAACAGGACCACAACATATAGTTGTATAGGTTGTACACTGCATAACTCCAGGAGGCACCATTCACAACTGGCAGCTCCGTGTGAAATCAGAGACCACAGGGAGTCCAGAAACCAACTCCAAATCGCCATTTCAAAAAGACTCCATTGCCTTGAGAGGGGCATCTGACCTTTCCACAAACATTGGTCTGAGATTGACAGGATTCCAACCACACAGCCAATGAAAGATGAGTGGCCCTCGGAGTCATTTCCCCTCTGGAGATGACCTGCAGGAGAATTACAAAGTCAGTGGTTCTCAAGTTCTCATACTAAGTTGTATATTTTTATTTTATTTTTCCTTTACGTCGCTCAAAAGCAACTTAACCAGTGTAATACGCTGATGGAAAATGTTGCATATTTACATCCCAAAGTATAAGTTGTAGGCTTAATTTTAGCCTAATGTGATTTGAAATGGGAAACCATAGCTGCAAATAGCCCTGAATGTGGTTAAACCCCAAGGAAGGTTGGGAATAATGGAGACATGACAGACCCCCTCACAATAGCTCACTGCACACAATAGGCTAGAGAATTATGTACCTGACACACAATGTATTTTCTGAAAACTGAAAATGCACTTAACATCTCTGCAGTTGATATGCCAGATATTTTTTTCCTATGGAAAAGAACATTAAATTTTTAAATTATTTGTTATATATTTTTGAAGTTGTTAGGAGAAACTCTGATTTGCCAGTACTACTTGCTGGAGAATATATGACTCTCCTGAAAAAAGTCCCCTTGCCTTTGTGGGTTAATAAGAGAAATTTGGAAAAGAATGATAAATTGGTCATGATATTGGGGAGGAGAAAGGTTGTGGCCAGAGTCACAGGACTGGGCTTCAAATAAGAAAGAGTTGTCCAGACTTTCAGAGAAACTTGGGATGGAGTTTCCCTCAGTCACTGAGAGCTCAAGAGGACACTACTTTGGTGCAACCCTGAAATATTCCTGTCTCTGGGTGAGAGGCAAGGAAGGGAGTTGATGGTGTGAGCAAATGTGTTTTGAAGACAGTATTTTTTCCCATAAAAAAAAAATTCTTCAGGGCTGGCCTGGTGGCGTAGTTAGTTAAGTTCGCGTGCTCCAATTCTGCGGCCTGGGGTTCACAGGTTCAGATCCCCGGCATGGACCTATGCACTGCTCCTCACGCCATGCTGTGGCAGTATCCCGCATACAAAAAGAGGAAGATTGGCACAGATGTTAGCTCAACGACAATCTTCCACACACACAAACACACACACAAACACACACACACACACACACGCAATTCTTTTTCGATCCGTTATTCCACCTTATTGCTCTACTTCCTTTATTGCCAAATTTCTCAAAAGTTCACTATTCCCTGTGGAAACCACTCCAATTCAGGCTTTTGTCTCTAGTATGTCACAAAACCACATTTACCAAGGTCACCAAAGGCCTCCGTGTAGCTAAATGTAATGGTCAGTTCTGAGTCCTCATCTTACTAGGCCTATTAGCTGTATTTGAACGGATTGATCATGCTTTGCTCTTGAAATACTTTCTTCCAGGATACCACCCTCTCCTGGCTTTCCTCTATCTTCCTATTTGTCATTCTCAGTCTTGACATCTCTATTTGGATGCCTAATTGTCATTCTAAATATGTCCCAAACTAGACCCTTAATATCCACCATCCAAATTTGTTCTTTCTGCAGATCAGTTAATGCTTAGGCCAAAAATCTTGTAATCTTTAACTTTTTTATTTTTATACCCTACAACCAGACCTTGGTCAATTCCTTTCAAATCTACCTTCAAAATATAACAGAATCTAACCTTTGCTCAGCACCTCCACTGCTAACCCCCTGGTTCAAATCAGCCGCCTCCCTCCCCGGATGATTGCAGTAAATTGCTTCCAAACTGTATTCTGCTTCTGCACCCGCTCTCCACCTCACAGACTATTCTCAACGCACCAGTCCCAGCAGCCCCAGTGGGTTCGTTAACATGTAAATCACATCACAGGATCCACATTTGTGTTCCTTCTCTAACGTCTGCTGCCCTCCTCCTTCCAAGAAGGGCATGTTCACTTCTAGGTAGAGGGACAGTAGAAAGATTGGTGGAATTGGGACCTGGGTCAAGGATTTGAATGGGTAAAGGAGGCCTGTGCACTCTAGGGAATGCCACAGGCAAGTCCCCAAAGCAGTGAGTCTCCTAATGTGTTCAGAGACTGGAGACAGGCCTGGTGGGGTGGACATCCGATGTTCCTGTTGGGGAGTGCCTGGAAAGATAGATTTGGGTCAGACAGTGGAGGGCCTTGAATGCCACGCTCAGGAGTTGGCCTTTATCCTGCATTTTCCAGTAGGCTTGGCAGTAAGGGGAGTGGGAGCAACTCTGAAATTCACTTAGCATAGTTATCTCAGCTGCCTGCCAAGTCGTCTATTTAGTCCAATTCATAGGCAGAGCTTTGTTGAGCATTGAGAAGTCACTTGCTCCGTGTGAATCCAATCACCACGGCAGGCACACCTCAAAGAGGGAACACACAGGCGCCTCTGAAAAGCCTGCCCCACACTCTGGCAACTCAATTCATGAATATGCTTTTCCAACGTCTGACGCTGCTGCTTAGCAAAGATATTATGGGACAGATCCTTGATTTGACCTTTTGTATCTCTATCCATCCCACTGTGCTAAAAGCAATTATGTGCATCTTGTGTGTGGCTGTTGGAATGGGGAGTCACTTAGCGACGGGTCCTTTTCACACTCCAACTGCCCTCTCTCTCAGTCCTTTCCCCCTCTCACAGGGGCCCGCACAGCAGGCCTCCTCTGCTGCTTGGCAGAGTCTAAAATGGCATTAGGAGGAGGTGAGCAGAGATGTAAACAGGTGGAAACAGTTCCTGTCATGGCGATTAGCATTCTCCTTGGGCAGGCACAGCTATGGATGAAAAAATGGGGCTGCAAGGGGACAGGGAGGAGCAAGCTGGCTGGAGAGCAGGAGGCAGAAGAGGGATGAACTCATTGTCAAGGGCACAGTCAACTTTCTACAAAAACTTCCTGCAAAATAAAGCAATCCTAGTGTCAGGGTGCGTGATAATGGTCTCTGTCTAGGGAAAGATGATCTGTCAGCCGTCATCTTTGCCCATAGTACATTTATCTGTGCTCTTGTCTGTGTGATTAAATAGGCCTGCAAGGATCAACGTCGACATGTATGAAAATGCGCACTGTGTCTGTGCATGTCTGCATGTTGTCATGTACATTCAAATGTCTGTATGAATGCATGTTGTTGAACACGTGTTCAACACGTCTGTATGAACACACAAATGTCTGCGTGTTGTTTGTGTGTAAATACTTATAGGCATGGATGCCTAAGAGAATGCATGTTGATGTCTGTCTATATGTGTCTTAGGATGTGTATATGGAGCATGCATGTTTGCATGACTACATGCATGCCATTTCTGGATGTGGTATATTCCTGTCTGTGTACATGTGTATGGGGGTACTTATTGGCATGTATGAAAAAAGGGCTGGGTGGGGAAGAGCTCCCCACCCTTCTCTTTGATGAAGCAGCTCAGCATGACTGTGGAGGCCACTCCAATCCTCTTCTCTCCAGAGAGAGAAGCCTTGATATCGCCATATAGCCCAAGGGTCTGGTTCTTTTGGGAACTGATGTCCTTGACTCCGTACCCCACTTCCCCCACATTCCAGCCCTAAATGTAGTTGACAGACCCCAGAGCTAGAGAAGATGTCCAGGAAAGTAACAGGGAGAGAGTTAAAATGCTAGAGGCAAGACCCTGGAGGAATAGGGAGAAGAAGATCTAGGATCTTTTCTGAGCTTTCATATGTAAATAATTTACGGTGGAAAAGTGAGCTGGCCTCTTGGGCAGGAGATAAATGCAGACAATGAAATAATGGTGAGTAAATTGATCTGCTCCCAGCCCAGGCTCATCCCTGACTGAATGGAGACTAGACTGGAGAGGGAGAGGAAATAAAACTGGCGAGGGGGGCAGGTTACCAGAGCTGACCTGGACCTTCTCTGCTGTCTGGAAGAGCTCTCACCTTCCAATCCCAGGCAAAATCACCTGATGGTGCCACCATTGACTCTGCAAACCAGGGAAGAAAGGAGAAAATTAGCAATGCCTGCAATCAGAACTATATATTGTTATATATTTATGGCTTTGTTATAGTTATATAGTTTAGATATTATCTTAAAAACCTCCTGAACACAGATTTTGCTGCAATTGGCAGCTTCCTGCCACTCCAATTTCCAGTCAGCACCCTGTGACCTGGCGTGATCTTATCACCCATTCTAGGTCACCTTTGTTCCGTTCAGATTATTCTCAAGGTAGGGAGGAGTTGATGAAACCCAGGGTCAGGCTGTCTGCTTTTAAAATCATCCAAGAGACTCATTCAAACACACCTTTTATGATTACTCGTTGATTGCTCATTGTATGCAAATTAAGAATAGAGGTAGAAAACAAAATAAAAATTACCCATGACGATACAACCTGGAATAACCAACATTTAACATTTTGATGTATATCTTCCTAGGCTTTTTTTTCTGTTTATGTAGCTATCCACATGTACATAAATATCTACAAGCTGTTTTATAACTTATTTTTACACTTATTAATATGTCTTAAACATCTTTTCATGTCAATAGAAATCTACACCATCATTTTAAATGGCTGCTAAATGTTTCATTGCATGGGCATACCATAATTTACTTAACTAATCTTCGTTTGTTAGATATTTAGGTTTTTCTTTTTCTTTTTTTCAGTCCAGGTTTTAAAATTTGAGATAATGATAATCAATGAGTTTTAAAGAAAAAAAAAGGTCTTTCCCAGTCCTTTAGTTGGTGCTGGTGGCAAAGGTGACATTAAAAACAGAGAGCTTGACTTTGGGGTTTCATCATTCCCTCTCCACTTTGAGAATAATCTGAGGAGGCCCAAAGGTGACCTGGGATGGGTGATAAAATCATGCAGGTCCCACTCTGCTGGCTGGAAGCTGGAGGTGCAGGAAGCTGCCAGTCAGCATGAAATCCGCAGGTTTGGAGTGCTTCCTTGAGTGATGTATGTTACCTGATTACACGCACTAGTAACTTTCTCTGGGAAGCAGCCTTTCTGCCCAGGTTCCAGACACAGTGGCAGCATCACTGAGGACCCTACGGGGATCAGCCACTCTGCCCTCAGCCCTTCCAGACAGCAGAGAGGGACAGGACAGAGAGCAGAGAATTCCAGCAGACTTGCCCAGTCTCAGCAGTGTTGGATTCAGGGATTTTTTTCCCATACTGCACCACTCGCTCTGGTTTTTATTTCTACCCAAAGCTCCTAAAAGTTTGTTTTACCTGCTTCTGCTCCCAAATTAGAGTTCTTTAAAATCAATTCTGTTTACTCAGTTTACTCCTTCATTTATTCCATGTACATTTATTGAACACTATGTGCCATTCATCGTGCTGGCACTTGGGAACATGAAGATAAGTAAAACACGGTCCTTGACCTTCAGGTATTTCCTGGACAGAACTGGGAGGCAAAGAGACAAAGCTGGAACCACAACTTTTACTCTTCTAGTGCCAGATGAATGCCTCCTCTCTCTATAAATCCTGCCGGGCAGGGGAGGCTTCCCCCCCTGGACTCCCACGTCTCAGCCATCACGGCCCTTATACAGGGCTGTCTGCACTTGAGACTGAGAGCCTCTCAAGGTCAGGAACTGGATTCTACTTATCCCATGTGCTCAATACCTGGCCCAGTGTCAGAAACAGCACAGAAAACACTTAGTAAGTATTGCATAGGAGAACACAGTGTGGTGATCATCACCAACCAGCCTTCATCCCACTGGATTCCAGTCATCTGCGCTGATGACCAGTGCCCTCTGCTCCTGCCAAACGTCTCGGCTGAGCCTGTAGGCTCTGAAGCCAGAGTGTGTGGGTTCAAATCCCTTCTCCTCCACTTATTAGTGTGATCCTGGGTTAGTCACTTACCAGATCTGTACCTCAGAGTCCTCATTTGTGAAGTGGGAGTAAGAATAGGACCTACCTCCTCATAAGGTATGGTGAGGGTTATTTGGTTAATATTTGTAAAGCATCAAGAACAAGAGTGAGCACATTATAAGCTCTCAAAAATGGCCAGCTGTGACTATTACCATGATTATTATCTCAAATGGAAAGAAGCGTTCCTTGAGTGAGCCTTTCAGTGACCTTGGAAGGCTTGGATCCTTGTGATGATATCTCGTGACTCTTTAAAAGTAGCTCTGCTCTTTCCAGTTCCTCTCTTCCTCTCCCCAGAGACCTGGATCTTGCCTTCCTGGAAGCTATTCAATATAGCGTGAGCATGCAAGAGTAGTGTAAATAGGCTTAAGTGAGGTGACGTGTGTGAGATAGCCTTGCACAGCAGACAGCACACAGTGAACATTAAATAAATACCTGCTGAACTTCCCGACATCATTTCAACTAACCATCCTCAGATGTTCACCCTTCCTGAGTGCCAGGCACGGTGTGCAGGGAATGGTGCAAAGAAGCACAGGACCAAGGAGCACGTGGTCCAGCTCAGGAGTTTAGACATCTCAACTGTCAGTGCTCATGGCACACAGCGTAAATCCACATGGAGACACACAGTGGTATTGAGGCCTGACCAGTGGATGGCTGAGACAAGTAGAGCTTTAAGAGCTCTCTTCTGGGGAGTTCCTGGAGCACATAGGACTTGAGGAGGGCCAGAAGGAGAATATTTATTAGGCAGAAAAAATGGGATTCAAGGATGGGAAGTGGGGACATATTTTGCTAAGAGCTGAGAGGACTAGGTGGAAGATGGGGGTGGGACCAGTGTCAGCAAAGGTGTGGGCAGAAAATGCAATCCCAATCAACTATGGCTAGGTGCTGCAGTCAGCCGGGCCAAGGCTTGAACCCTAATGTCACTCTTATAAGCTGGATGAACCTGGATAATAAGTTCCTTACCTTCTCTAAGCCTCAGTTTTCCTCATCTTTAAACTAAAACTATTAAGAACTCAACTAACATGAGAAGCAACATGGCATAGACCCTATGCCACAGAGGTTAAGAGCAAGGATTTAGGGGTCAGACAGAACTGGTTTCAGGTCACACTCAGCAAGCTACTATCCATGTGGATTTGGGTAAATTAACTAACCTCTCCATGGCTCACATTCTTGTCGGTATTGGGGATTGTTGTAGTAGTACCACATCATAGATCTGTCCAGATGAACAAGTGAGACCACGCAGGTAAAGGACATAGTGCTTGGCACTTCCAGCGTGATCGGGTACTAATTACTAGGCAATAAGGAGGGAGGAATACATCTGGGGGACGACGGACATGTGAAATCAGTGCAATGTGACTTCTCCAGTTGCTTTCCAGGCTACAGGGTCCGAGCCTAGAGAATTCCTCCCATCCCTGTTACCCAGTGGCCAGAGGCTGCCTTAAGCAAAGCACACGATCTACCTGGAACTGAAGCAACGTGGGAGTTTCTGCCAAGTGCCACTAGAGCTGCTAAAAGCAGACGTTACCATTACCCTAAGAACAACATGGCCTCCAGACATCTAAATGCTACTATCTGTGTTTCAATGGACAGGAGGAAATTCTCTAATTAATCACCTAGAAAGGGTTTCAAGGGGAATGCATATGCATGGGTGTGACAGGCAGTTGAGAAAGAGGAGGTCACATCAAGATTCATTAAGATCTACTGACCTGGAGGTGGTGAGAAGTCAATATTGGTTTCTAGCGGACAGTTTTATTGTGGATCAAAATCCAAAGCGCAAAAGTGTTGTTTGATGTTTTCTATCACAAGACAGCTCATTGACGTGTAGGCTTGGCTATAATTTTGTTTTGCCTCCTGAGGCAAAGATTCTAAGAAGTAAATCTGAAAGCAGAAATATGTTCTTTTCCACCCTGGAGTGGGGAGGGATGGAGGGTTTGCATCAGGTCTGGCCAGGTTAGAGGGAGTCTGTCGCACAGGAAATGGAACACATGACAACTGTGCCCAGGCCCCAGACTCTGCCCCCGCCTTCTCTGCACTGCCCTGGAGTGTCCCCATTCTGGCTGCCTTCATTTCTCTAGCTGCAGTTTCTACCTCCTACCTGAAAAGGATCTCTTTCATTCACATGTTTGTTTATGTTTGTTTATTTTTTACCCTGAACTGTTGAATGCCTTCTAATGTGCTAGTGTTGCATCAAGTTTTCACACTCTGCTGGGGAAGGCAGACACATGCAGGTAACTGTTTTTACATGCAGTAAATCTTCCTACTACAAGTGATAATTGTTTTAGTCGTGGAATGAGCATAGTGCAATAGTTAGAGGCTTAGAGGAGAGGCCGTAATGAACATTCCGAAGTGCAAGGCCAAACACCCACTGCCCCTCTCTGTCCTGCGTGCATCACTGGAGGGCAGAACAAGGGTCAGTATGGAGAGAGCACCCCTCGCCCCCAACCAAGAGGAATCTTAGGGTACAGATACCCCCAGAGTCAGCCAAATTTATTATTTAATTTTCAAGCAAAATTTATTTAATTTTATGTCATGTAAATTGAATGTTTCAATCAACTGGTTAATCTGCAAATCTTGGCTGTATGCCTGCTGGATGCATATCTGTGTGCTGGATGTTTTCATGTAGGGAACATGGGTAAAGAAAACGTGCGGGCTGCCCTGAAGGAGTTTATAGTCTAATTTGAGAATTTAAAAACTAAGATAGCAAACAGATGTGGTGGGAAGGGTTTTTTTCTCCTTCCCTTTTGTTTATGGAGTTGGGTGCCTACAGGATGGGATGACAGGCAGAGACAGACATTCTTCTAGCATGGCTGGGTATAGGCTGTGCGCTGCACAATTTGCGGGGGGGGGGGGGGGGGCCATTCACGTAGACAGTGGGTGACTCTACAGGAGGAGTCCGGGGCAGTGCAGAAGGTCAAATAATTTTAGGGGTCCCATACCCTGAAGGCAGACCCCTGTGAAGTTCTCTTTCCCTAATCCCATTCTCCACTTGCCAGGATCCAGTGCCCTCTAGAGCAGCGCTATTCAATAGAACTTTCTTCTATGCTGGTGATGTTCTTTATCTGGGCTGACCCATATGGAAGTCACTAGCCACGTGTGTCTGTTGGACGCTTGAAATGCTGCTGTGTGACTGAGATACTGAGTTTTTAATGTTATTTAGTTTTAATTCATAATTTAAATAGCCTCATGTGGCTAGTGGCTAGTACTGGACAGCACAGCTCTAGAGTGAAACCGCATGGAACTGAAGGTCAGATAAGCTAAGAGGAAGTAAGACCTTAGAGATGAAAGCAAAAGGAGGTGAAAGGCCTAACGGGCTGTTGAGGAGGCAATTCAAGGGTGAAGAAGTTTCTCTGGCAATCACGAGGGAGCAAATATTTAAACACAGCCAAGAAGGCCAATGCAAAAACTAAGTGGCGGGTCACATAGTGTATGATCTCATTTTTATGAAATATCTAGAATGGGTAAATCCATAGAGTCAAAAAACAGATCAGTGGTTGTCAGGAGGAAAGAGGGAATGGAGAATGGCTGCTTGATGGGTACAGAGTTTCCCTTTGAGGAGATGAAATGTTTTGGAATGAGACAGAGGCGGTGGTTGCACTCGCTGTGAATGTACTAGATGCCACTGAATTGTACGTTTTGAAATGGTTAATTTTATGTCATGTAAATTTTACTTCAATTAAGAAAAAACCAATTAAGTGGCAGTAGGGTGGGGACTGGTTACTACTGGAAAGAACATGTGAGCACTCCCACATCTCTAACTCTCCTTGTAGTTTCTAAAGAGATGGGATGTATGATGTACACCCAAAATAAAGGACTTTTATACGTTCTTCAGGATTCTCTGTGCGTCAGTGTGTGTGACAACCAACATGTAAGATCATTTGGAGCGTGAGCTGTCCTACATCTTCCTATCTGGGACAGAGATGTATGCTGGCATGATCAAGGATTATATTTAGGAATGATCATGGACTAGACTATGGGGGGGAAATATACCAACATGGTTCGGAAGAGTCAAACCTTAGTCATTCATCTGCTCTGATTTGGTCATTTAGATTTTATTAGGAATTAGAGATCTGAGGGCTTGAAAGAACCCGAAGAGATCATGAAGCCATTCCCCTTCCCTTGGCAGTGAAGGGGACCACAAGGCCCAGAATGGCAGTTATAGAAGTAGTAGTAGCAGTGGCTCCTGTTTATTGAGGGCTTACTCTGTGTGCACAGCACTGTGCCACGCATATCACGTATATTACTCTGTTTAATTCTCTCCACAACCCTAGGATGTACATAGGGTATGAAGTACTTCACAAATGAGAAAGCACGTCCAGAGCGCTTATTCAAACCAGCAAGCATCAGAGGCAGGATTCAAACCCACAAATACCTGGCCCCAAAGCCTATGCTCGTAACTGCTAGTCTACATTACGTCTGACGTGTGGTATTTATTTCACTGTTTCCTGAGTAAAAGTGGCATCCTTAAGGGGAAAAAAAAATCATCATCATCTGGCATGTCTTTGCATTTCCTCTGCCATAACTTTGTTTAATTCCTCTCTTAATCTCTGAGATTCCACTCATCCTTCAAAGGCCAGCGCGAGCCCACAGTCTCCATGAAGACCTCTCGTCACTTTAGACCAGAATTGTCTCTCTCACTCTAGATTCCTGTAGCGCTTTTTTCTTTTGATTATTATTTTTAAGTGTTAAAGTAGAATTTTAGTGTACAGCTTGATGAATTTTTATATATGTATTACCTGTGTAGCCATCAGGTCAAGATATCAAACATTTCCAGCACTCAGAAGATTTCCTTGTGCCCCTTCCCAGTCCACAACTCCCCTCAGCCTTCTATTACCATCAGTGAATTTTGTCTACTCTTAAAATTTATGTAAATGGATCATATAGTATGTAGTTTTGTATCTGGCTTCTTCACCCTGTGATATTTGTCCATGATATTCATCCATGTTGTTGTTTATTAGCATTTTATTCTTTTTATTGCTATGTAGCATTCCTTTGCCTGAAGATACCACAATTTATTTATTCCTTCTCCTGTGGATGGACATTCAGCTTGTGATGGTTAGTTTTAAGTATCCACTTGGCTAGGTTATATTACCCAGTTATTTAATCAAACACTAAGCGAGGTGTTGCAGTGAAGGTCTTTTGTCGATGTGGTAACATCTACAATCAGTTGACTTTAAGTAAAGAAGATGACCCTTGATAGTGGGGGGCGGGGGGAGGGGGCGCTTATCCAATCAATTGAAGGGCTTGTGAACAAAAACCGAGGTTTCCCAGAGAAGAAATTCTGCCTCAAGCCTGCAGCATTAGCTCTGGCCTGAGTTTCCAGCCTGCTGACCTGCCCTACGGATTTCAGACATGCTAGCCTCCACAAGTTCGTGGGTCAATTTCTTAAAATAAATTTCTTAATATATCTATATATATATCCTATTGGTTCTGTTTCTCTGGAGAACTCTGATACAGGATTGTTTCTAGATCTTGACTGCTGTGAATAAAGCTTCTACGCATATTCTTGTAGTGTCTTTTGGTAGACATACACACTAATTTCTCTAGGGCATATCCCTAGAAGATGAATTGCTGAGTCATAGAGTACCTGAATCATACACATGACAGTTATGACTGACTGCTAGAATAATCAGTTACATTTAAGGTGAATTTGTTAGGGCTAAAAGGAACGGTAGAATTTGTTTTATCCATATTCTTCGCTTTCCATGGGAAAAAAGTGAGGCCTAGGGGGCTAGCCCAGTTGTGTCATGGTTAAGTTCATGCACCCTGCTTCAGCAGCCCAGAGTTTGCGGGTTCAGATCCTGGCACGGACCTACACACTGCTCATCAAGCCACACTGTGGCAGCATCCCACATACAAAATAGAGGAAGATTGCCATGGATGTTAGCTCAGTGACAGTCTTCCTTAAGCAAAAAGTGGAAGATTGGCAACAGATGTTAACTTAGGGCCAATCTTCCTCACTAAAAAAAAAAAAAAAGGAAAGTGAAGCCTGGAGAGTAGTTATCCACCCAAGGTGATAGAATTAGTTATGTAAATATTTAGTTATTGGTGGTAGAATATTTTGGGCTGCAAGGAATATAAAAACCAATTTGAATTGATTTAAACAATAAGAAAATGTATTATTTCATACAAGAAAAAGTTCCCTGGTACAGGAGCTTCATGGTTGGTTAATTCAGCAGCTCAACAGCATCATCAAAGATCCAAATTCTTTCCATCATTCTCAGGCTATTGACTCTGACCTCAGACTGGCCCTTACTTAGTTGCAGATTGAGTACAGAAGTTCCAGGCCTCAGGCACATCAGTGTCCAAAGGAAGAAGAGATTGTCTCTTCCTCTTATCTCTTTTGGAAGTAAAGAATCTCTCTCAGAAATCCTCCAATATACTTCCCTCGACATCTCTTGTCATGCGGGTCATATAGCCACCTTCATGTGAATTGCTATCAAGGGGAATCAGATCTTCGTGACTGAATAAATCAAGATCTATTCCTGGGTCTGGGGATACGGTCTTTCCTTCTGGAGTCGTGTGGGAAAGACGTGGCTATTTGGACACAACTGGGGTTCTGGCAGCAATGCAAGAAGAGGGAATGGATATTGTGGAGTTGAGTAATAGTCTTTCCAACATAAGTGTGCTCAGGTAGCTCAAAACCTACTTGAGGACAACAACTGTCTTGCATTTTCTTGGCTCATCCACAATACCCATGAAGACAGTCAGAGGGCCTCTAAGGCTTTCTCTGTTAGCAGAGGATAGATTTTGTTTTATTTTAATTCATGTCTAGTCTTACATATATAGAGTAAATAAATGCGTATTCGCTCAACTTCAAGCGTTTTAGAGGTAGTTTTCTTCATGTTTCTTGTATTTGGGGTTTTTTGAGTTTCTTGAATCTATTGGTCTATAGTTTTCATCAAATCAGAAAATTTTCAATCATTATGTCCTTCAAACAGATGTTTTTGTGTTCCTTTCCTTTCAGGGACTACAATTACGCATGTATTAAACTGCTCAAAATTGTCCCAATGCTCACTGATGCTCTTTTTATTTATTTATCTTTGTTTTTTCTCTCCCTCTATTTCTTTTTGGATAGTTTTTGTTTGTTTTGCTGTATCTTCAAGTTCACAATATTTTCTTCTGTAATGTCTAATAATCTTCTATTATTCACATCCAGTGTACTTTTCATCTCAAATAGTATAGTTTTCATTCCTAGAAGTTTGATTTGGGTCTTTTTTATATCTTCTATTTCTTCACTTAGCTTTTTGAATATGTGGAATACAGTTATAATAACGTTTCAGCGTCCTTCTCTGCTAATTCTAACATCTGTGTCAGTCTGGTTCTGTTTTGATTGATTTTTCATTCTCCTCTTTATGGGCTGTGTTTTTCTGCTTCTTCATGTGCCTGGAAATCTTTGATTGGATTCTAGACATTGTGAGTTTTACCTTGTTGAATGCTGGATATTTTTGTATTTCTGCACTTGGTGATGCCAAGCCATCATCTAAGTCTTGTCTAGAAGCCTATGTTTACCTTCTTTTTGGTAATTTTGCTGAGAATCTACCTTGAAAACCACAGTAGTTTGTCCACTTGAGTATCTACATAAAGTCAGCAGTGCCTTATTGCTCTAACAATTTGTAGGAGTGGAAAAAGAAATTTTTTTTTGAGGAAGATTAGCCCTGAGCTAACATCTGCCGCCAATTCTCCACCTTTTACTGAGGAAGACTGGCCCTGAGCTAACATCCGTGCCCATCTTCCTCTGCTTTATATGTGGGACACCTGCCACAGCATGGCTTGACAAGCAGTGTGTAGGTCCAGATCAGAACCAGTGAACCCTGGGCTGCTGAAGCGGAACATGTAAGCTTAACTGCTGCACCACCAGGCCAGCCCCCCAGTTTTTTTTCCTTCTACTCTTCTGGGTTTTTGGCTTGGGATCTGAAACAAAAGACATATTAACAAGATAAAAGCCTACACATTTCTTTAATATAAGTTTTATGTGACATGAGAGCCTTCATAAGGAAATGAGGACCCAAAGAAGCAATTAAACCTGAGCATTTTTATGCTGGATTTGATAAAGTGGAAAGTTGTGAAAAAATGCAAAGGGACAAAAGGGTATGAGCTAAGGGTAGTAAACTATGGGAAACTTATCAACATCTGTTCATTCAGACTCCTCTCAGTGTCCCTCTGTCTTTGGATATAAGGATGCTCCTGTCCTTCAGGTATAGGAAGGACACCTCACATCAGAATCTTATGACCTGCTTCAGAAGAGGAAGGCAGGGGAAGGTCAGAAAGATCTTCCTTCTTCTGCCATTTCCTCAAACTCTTTCAGCTTAAAATATTCAATATACCAAGTTACCATGTTCTGGGGTAGTGTGTCCTGAACCCCCTCAAACTCATTTCACCAGACTCTGTGAAAATTCAGATTTTCATAGATTCCTTGTTGATTGGAGAGTGTGTGCTACTGTCCATCTGTAGAGAAGGAGAATCATGATTGTTTTGTGTCCTTGTAGTTGAAACGTGTTCCCCGCTTAGGGACAGCAAGGAACCATGATGGCTTCAAGCTGCCCCTAAAGTCTCTTCCCATTCTGGGCCTACCCTACACTTCCCCTGGTGGCCTGTGGTGCTTTCTTCTTCTAAGGCAGTGAGACATGTCAAACAAGGGTGGAGGAGAGAGAGATTATTCCTGAAATCAGACTTCCTTCTCATGCAGCAACTTCTGCCAGGCCTAGGAGAGAAGGACATCTCAAAATTCATCTGCAAAAAGGGAGAGAAAGAGCAAGAGGAAGTCCACTTACAATGGGAAAAAGCCACGGTTGCAACTGACCAACAAAAGCTCTGCCTGGGTTAGGAGTGCAAAACTAGACCCTTTGGCTTGACCATTGAGGAAATCTCTGTAGTCCGATCTCTTAGTACACAAACACCTACACACACACACACACACACACTACATATATAAGAATATATCGTCCATGTTATAAGAAGACTGAGTTGTAATTCTTAACAGAGCCTTTGCTTACAAGGCATTTTTCACATATATTATCTTGTTTCATCCTCACATGAGATAACCAAGGGTTGGAGAATAGCTTGTCCAGTGTCACATAGGTGGTAAGTGGTAGAGCCCTCTGACTCCAAGTCCATGCTATTTTTAACATGTCAAAGCTGACTCACCTCCATACAGGGAGACAAAACCACTGGAGGGTTGCACTCTTTCATTAAAAATAAATAAATAAATTTCATTAAAGAAAAAAATTGATTAAAACTATGTGTCTATACATATATATATCCATATCATATATATACTTCATCTGTATGACAACATATTTACATGTGTATATACATGCACAGAAAACAGGAAGGATACAATAGATTGAAATAGATGGGCAGTTTATAGGTGACATTCTTCCTTTTGGCTATCAGCATAATCTAGAGCAACACTGTCCTTTGGAACTGTCTATGATGGTGGAAATTTTCTATATTTGCGCCGTCCAATATGGTAGCTATTAGACACATGTACCTACTGAGTACTTACACTGTGGCTAGTCCTAACTGAGATGTGCTGTAAGTGTAAAATACATACTGGAGTTTTAAGACTTAGTATGACAAGAAGACTGAAGCACTTATTAGTTATTTTTGTATTGATGAAATGTTGAGATAATATTTTGGATATATTGCGTTAAATGGAGCATTATCAAAATTAATCTCACTTGTTCTTTTTACTTCTTTTAATGTGGCTACTAGAAAATTTTAAATTATATATGTGGCTCACAGTATATTTCTACTGAACAACACTAGTCTAGAGTTTAAGAGCATGAAATTTGATATCAGGCAAATTTGAGTTTTATACCCAGTCTTCACTTTTCTAACTAGGTGAGCTTGAGCAAGTTACTGAACCCATCCCTTGTTCTTTTCCAGTTGTAGAACAGGGATAATGATGGTACCTAGCTCAGAGAGTTATTGTGAGGATTAAATGCGTGGATAATGCAAAGTCACCACAGCAGGGAGTTCCTGGCATCTGTTAACTGCTCAATAAGAATTAGTAGTTATTTTTATTTCTAAATTTTCTATGATAGATGTGAATTTCTTATGTAGTAAAGATTAAAAAGAAAATTGAAACAATTAAATTAAAAAATAATTAAATTAAAACAATTAAATTAAAAAATAAAAGCAAGTATTTTTAATCCTGGTCAGAAGCTGAGTATTTATGTTGCTCTAAAGCTGTGAAGCAATGTTTGCTTTGCTGTGTTGTGTGTGTGCTGTGTTGTGTGTGTGTGCGTGTGTACAAACCCTGGACAAAAGTGGAGTTGGTGCCCATTACAAGTGACCGTTTATTAAGCAATCTCATTCTTGCCTTCTGACCCTGGTCCTCCCCCTTCCAGCAAGGGGGAGGATAATTGCATCATGGTTCTCCCTGGCATGCACAACACACCAAGTGTTCGCCTAAATTTAGCCAACATGAAGTCACTGAAACTCTATGCCCGCTAGATGCAATTAGTACTTTGTTATTTGTTGCTCACATGGCTTATATCCTGACTGCTCTGCATAGTTCATGTCCTTAGATGAATTTAAAAGGACTGAAAACCTTTTGTTTCTTGGAAAACTGCTTGGGTACCAGAAACAGAAATCCCAACTCAATGAGTCCCCTGGAAGGGACCCTGAGGTGAATACTTGATGTCTCCTGTGAGCCAGGGAGATCTCAATTATCCTCCTCTTTGATGACAGGGGGAAGAAAAGGATGAGCAGGCTGGGGAGGGAGGGATTGTCTATATTCTACTCAACTGGAACAAGCAGCACTTCTGGTCACTGGCTCCCAATAATGGTCCCAACTCCATGTTCCTTCCAATAATCAGAAATGACACATGGAACACAAAACATAGAGGGCACAGCAGGACTGACTCTACAAGTGGACGAGGGGTGGGGACTGCCCACTAAGTGTCGTTTCAGAAGGTCAACCTCTCGGCTATTGCCTCAATTTTACTCTTGGGGATCTCCTTCCTGTAGTTTAAGCTTCTGAATCGTGTGTGTGTGTGTGTGTGTGTAGACACTGGGAACATTAGCTAAGAGTCTCAATTCTCAAATTTTTGTTTCTCAAACTTTTTCCTCACTTTGGATGACAGAGACTTAACTCCTATCAGAGAACCCAGTTTTGTTACATTTAACAAGCAAAATAACTTCAGAGAAGTGCGCAAAGAGATAAGGCAAAAACTACTGAAAATATTTCTAAAGTACATAAGGTATTCATAAAAGCATTTTACACAGTAAGGTAAGACACTTTTTTTTTTAAAGATTTTATTCTTTCCTTTTTCTCCCCAAAGTCCCCTGCCTGGTACATAGTTGTGTATATATATATATATATATATTTATTTATTTATTTATTTATTTAAAGATTTTATTTTTTTCCTTTTTCTCCCCAAAGCCCCCCGGTACAAAGCCCCCCGGTACATAGTTGTATATTCTTCATTGTGGGTCCTTCTAGTTGTGGCATGTGGGATGCTGCCTCAGCGTGGTTTGATGAGCAGTGCCATGTCCGCGCCCAGGATTCGAACCAATGAAACACTGGGCTGCCTGCAGCGGAGCGCACGAACTTCACCACTTAGCCACGGGGCCAGCCATAGTTGTTTATTTTTAGCTGTGGGTCCTTTTAGATGCGGCATGTGGGACGCCGTCTCAGCATGGCCTGATGAGTGGTGCCACGTGCGCGCCCAGGATCTGAACCTGCAAAACCCTGGGCCACTGAAGCAGAGTACACGAACTTAACCACTTGGCCACGGGGCTGGCCCCAGTAAGGTAAGATATTCTTGAGGCCAGGGATTCTGGACAAAATTTGGAGGCCAGTTGCCACTTCTCTCTACCCTCAAACATTACTGTTCTCTTGTTTTCTATGTTTCATTTCATCATTTAGGACTTCTCCTAAAAATACATATTTTTATGATGAAAAAATATATAAAAATAACTTTTAAAAGAATATTAAACTTTATTTTGAAAAACATTTTTTGAAGTTATTATTACACCACAGATTATCAGTGAGGAAATATTTCAGAAAAGCATAAACAAACCCTATTTCATTTACTAACTACATAAACACAGATTGTAATGTTTTAACTATTCATTTATTCATGCATTCAACAAATATTTATTGAGTACCCAGTGTGAATAATAGTAGTGTACATTTCATTTGTGTTATCACTTTATCTGTCTTTTATTAAGTAATCATAATTTTTGTAATTTTACTAACAAATATGTTTCCAGTATAATTCTTCTTCACTTGCAATAAGGGTTTGGTGAAGTCATTAAAAATTCATCCTCGGACAACATTAAAAAGAAAATAAAAGCAACTATATAAGCTCAAGTCACATGGCAATTCGAAGTGGCCTTGACTATTAATGGTACATCATTATATCCTGACAAACTGTGACAAAGAGATTACAGACAATTACTAGCACCCCGTTTTCTCTCTCACCAAAGAAGTATGCAAATAAGATGGGGCAAATTTATTTCAGGGGAAACACTGAGGCAACTCAGATTTATTAAAAAGTAAAGTGTTTCAAACTTCAGCACTCTATTATTAGTAACAAGTTAATTTCCACATACCTCACAGTCTAATGAGAATAGCTGTGTTGGAGAGTAACCAGTCATCAACACCTCAGTGTGAAGGAAGATCTGAGAGTAGTCTCTAAGAGATGAAGAGAGGGAGAGAGAAGGAGAGAGCAGTGGGTACTTGGAGTAGGGAGGGGGCCCCTTGGGGAGAAAATGTCTCTAACATTCTAGTTTTGCACAGGAACCCTGGTTTCTGGAATAACCTCCCTAGGTCCTAGTCCTGTTTTCCCCAAAATCATAAAAACCTAGTCTTTGCAATTGCAATTCATATTTTATTTCTACTAATTGCTATTACCGTTAGTAATTGCTGCTAGGAAATTGCTGTTACTACTAATTACAATCATAGAAAAGGGAAGTCTGCTCCTTCTAAGAGCTTTTCTATGTTGACAGTCATGATAGTGACCATTTATGGTAAATTTTTAAAGGCATTAAAGTGGTTGTAGTGAGGGTGGAAGTAAATACTGTTGCTGTGGTTTTAAAATATAAATAAAAATAATTCCACTAGTACAACAGTTAAAATACACCACAATATAACTGACAATTGCTTTTACTATGATAAGTATATAGCACAACAATTACAATTTTTTAATTTCATAAAGATGATATATTTCAAATCCATATGAAAAAGAGATTATTCAATAAATGAGGTACTTATTTGAAGAAGAAAACAAAGGTGAATATCTCACTTCTTATATAAAACACATTATTAAATATAAAAATAAAATAAATGAATCCATTAAAATTCCAGAAGATGAACTGAGTGTATATTTTTATAATCTTGGAGTAAGGAAGTTCTTTATTTATTTATTTTTAATTTTTTTCTAATTTTTCCTTTTTCTCCCCAAAGCCCCCTGGTACACAGTTGTATATTTTAGTTGTGGGTCCTTCTAGTTGTGGCATGTGGGATGCCGTCCCAGCATGGTTTGATGAGCGGTGGCATGTCTATGCCCAGGATCAGAACCGGCGAAATCCCGGGCTGCTGAAGCAGAGCCCGCGAACTTAACCACTCGGCCACGGGGCCGGCCCCAGGAAGTTCTCTTTAAGCAGAAACTCTCCAGGAAAATACTGCCAGTTGGGGCTTTTTTTTTTAAGTTAAAATATCTCCACAGCAAAATAAAAATGTCTCCTTATTCCACAGAAACAAGGTTGAAACAATACTGTGAAAAAAAATTTGCAATATTAATGACAAGGGGATAAAATAAAATATACATAAAACATTTACAGACAATGACCAAAATAAGTTTTACATATAAGAAAAAACAATCCTATAAAAAACAGCAAGGACTTGAATAAGGAGTTCAAAGAATAAAACCACAACTGTTCCCAAACTGCTGTGCACAGTAAGATGTTAGAGGGAGACACTTTCACAATTGCCAGCCCAACCCTCATTTTACACAGGGGGAAACTGAGGCTCAGAGAGGTTCAGTGACATCCCTCCTGGTATCCAACCTGTTAGAGCAGAATTAATTCAACTTTACCTTGAAAACAGTCTACAGAGATGTTTATACACCAAATGTGGACAACAGCGGATCAAGTTGCGGCCCTCCAAGTTCAGACCTGTATGTGCTGCCCCAAGAAGGCATCAGGGAGGACACTGGAGAAGCAAAGGAAGATGGCAAGGCCCCATTTGCACTCTTGGCTGCAGCATACAAGGGACCCGGCTCCTTTGGCTTGGCTGCTCTTGCAGCCACTTTCAGAGGCTCGGGACATGAGATGCTGAGTTAAAAAGACGTTCCAGGTCAGCTCTCATTTGTTTGGATGACAGCCTCCAGCCCAGCTCTGCTAAAGGTCACCGCCTGCAGGAGAGGCCTTGCCCACGATGAATGCAGAGACCAGACGTGCCATCCAGGGCTGGATACTGATACAATCTGAATGGAAACCAAGAGAAGGGCAAAGAAAGAAAAATATGTATCATCCTAGTGGCTCTAGCTGTCACCCAAGTCAGGTGTTCCCTAAGTCTGGCCTGTACACCACAGAGGACACAGGAAATAACAGTTTTAGGTAGTAAATGGATACATTTTTAATTGTAATGGCCTTGTATTTGTTTCAATATGTATAAACACATAACTGGCACACCAAAGTCATTATTTCACATATCTATGGTTTTTTAGGATGAACCTACAGTAAGTGTTTAGGTACAAAAATGACTTCAAAGAACAATACTAAGTAATTAATGGTGCGGGTGTTATTTGAAGACGGTAAAAATTGTGAATGAGGTATGCAAATGACTGAAGTTTGGGAAACACTGATATAGCCCATTTTCTATAATTTTTTTTTTTGCACCTGCTCTGGAAAGAAATACATTTTACAATACCTGCCAACCTATACATACATACACATATGCAGTGATAACAAAGAGTGTGAGAAACAACATGTACTCCTATTTGTGCGATGTACTCTGGAGCCCAGATTCATCTCTGACTCCCCCTTTTCCCTTTCTTTCTCTTTCTCCTCGTATTTGGTTGTCTTTAGGTCCTTCCTATCAGTTCTGCTTCTAAAAGCTCTTTCTTCATCCCTTTTTCCATCTCTAGTGCTTCATCCTAGTCTACGCCCCATTACCTTTCACCTGGACTATACCCTAACTCATCTTCATATCTCCAATCTAATTTTTCCCCTTCAATCCACCCTTCTCACCATTGCCAAAAAGGTTTTTCAAAAATCCTGACTTCTCCCTGCCGTGCTCCAGCACCCACGATAAAGTACAAGCTACTGAACAAGGCCTTAAAGGCACCTGCTTGTTGGTCCCTGCTGATGCTTCCAAATTCCAGTACCGGCAGAATCAGGCCCAGAAACCCAGGTTTCTTGACTCTCAAGTCTAGTACTCTCCTCAGCACCTCCTGCTGCTCCTCAAGAATCTCTCCCTGCTGTTTTCATTCTCCGGGGACTGACAGCCACATAGGTGACTCCTGCGTCTCTGGCACAGGGAGTTTTGAGTAAATTCTGTCGTGAGACAGAACGTCACAAAGCAGACTCGACATGGACAAGGGTATTGTGTCCTTGAACACACAATGTCATAAGTGGAGGGTACAGAACAAGCTAGTGATAGAAGTGAATAAAACGAAATTAAAAGTGACTTTTAGGCAACACTGAACTCATGTTGGAGACAGCCATTGCTGCAGTTACCTGTGCCGTCCTCACTTTGCACTTCTCCCACAAGAAGCACATGTCTCCACCACTGCAACTGGGAAAGTTCTGAGACTGGTCCCAGAGAAGGACCAAGCAGTTTTCTTGATGCCCCTGCACAATACTGTGAGAATGACTACAAAAGTTCACCACCTGCTCTTATTTACCGCCCATTGACAGACTTTTCTCCATATTTTGCAAAGAGAAATTTCACAGCAAAAATCCATGTTTTGTTAGCTTTCTCATGTTGAGATCTCAGTTATGTCACTGTTGAATTCACCCACAAGTTTCCGCTTCCTATGCCATTCAGCTTCCTTGAACAGGATCAGAAATAGCTTTGTAAGTGATGTGGATGTAACTGTATAACAATGAAAAATTAATATATTTTTTCGCTTTTCATTTTTCCTTAAGATATTTATTTATTTATTTTGGAGGAAGATTAGCCCTGAACTAACTACTGCCAGTCCTCCTCTTTTTGCTGAGGAAGACCGGCCCTGAGCCAACATCCATGCCCATCCTCCTTTACTCCATATGTGGGACGCCTACCACAGCATGGCTTTTGCCAAGCGCTGTCATGTCCGCACCAGGATTGAACTGCTGAACCCCGGGCCACCGAGAAGCGAACGTGCAAACTAAACCGCTTCGCCACCGGCCAGCCCCTCCTTAAGATATTTAGACAACGCTTGTTCCACGCAGACCAGTGTCTGTACATGTTGAAAAGACACTAACATGTGAATAAAATATTCCATTTGAAACTTAAAAAAAAAAAAAAGCAGATGTCTCCAACCAGCACACAAGGACCCACTGGCTGAATTCCAGTGTGGATCAGCTTACTGGAGTAAGCAGAGGCTATTGCTCTCCCCCCACCTCTCATGGATGTTGGACTTGCCTCAGTCCAGGGAATGTTAGCTGACGTGACAGAAACAGAGGCTTCAAATGTGTTTGCCTGTTTTGACTTGGCTTCTTGAAGGGTTCCACCCTCCGCCAGGAGGCATTCTGAGAAGAATGCCTCAGGTAGCCATTGTCCTTTCATCCTGGGTCCGGAAATAGAACCACATGGAGCAGACGAGTGTCTAACCCTCAGCCTGGAGTCCAGCCTAGCTCAGCCAGCCCAGGTGAGCTCAGCTGAGATTACACCAAGGTTGACCTGCAGACTCATTAGCAAGAAAAAGAAATGTTTGCTGTCCCTCAGCCACTGAGATTTTGAGGTGGTTTGCAATGCAGCAAAAACTGACTAACTCAAAAGTAAAGTGGGTTTTGTTTTGTTTTTGTTTCTCTCAAGTTAAAAATCACTCTTCGTTTTCCTTTCATGGATCATCTACACGGGGAAAAGGAACAATGCGCAGCTGACCTTCGCCTAGTTAGCCCCCAGCACATTTCTGGGGCATCTCCCAGCATGCGGGTTGCGTAACGCAGAAAGCTCCGCAGGCTCCTTCTCACATTAGCCTGACAAGAAAGTAAATTAGGACTGTGACACTCCTGCGCTCCCTCCCCCAATAAAGTCACAGCGATGCCCAAAGTAAAACAAAATCGGTGGCCCCTTGTTCTTAGCATATCCATGCCACTGCTTCTCCTTTCATAAAGTGGGAATTATTTTTATCAAGGGTCTCCAGCGCTGGGGATGCCGTCTCCCCGAAGTTTTAGCCATCATCTTTTCTAGCAAGAGTTCATGGTGCCTGAGTCTTTTTATAAGAGGAATGTTCCCACGAGGCAGCCAGCAGGGTCAACGCCACAACGTCCAATGGCCTGGTTTACACAGACCTCGTTTTCCTCTGAGGTCTCGGAGGAGTTTCTCTCCTCTCAGTGTAGCCTTCTCTGTGCTTTTCCTTCCCTGCCTGCATCTTCCCAGCTCGCGCCGGCCTTCACCAGGTCCTTCCAGCGGGCGGAGGTCCGCTTTCTGGCAACCCAGAGCCTCCACGCCATTGCGGACGCTCTCCTCGAGGTGGCAGTAGAGAGTCGCTCCCTGCCCAGCCGCTTACGTCACCTTGTTTACCCGGCTCCGGGTCATTTTTAGATCTAAGATCACAGGATGTTAATTGGGCCAATGGTTTCCCATTCGTTTTGGCAAAAGGCCCTTCTTGTGGGCGTCCGGACAAGCATGATGTCCTTCTTGACAATGGAATTTTGCTGCGGGGAGTATTTATTTGCAAACACTTGGAATTGCATCTTTAGGAGATGGGAAAGCTGCGCGTTGGTGTGTGCTGCGGGCTTGTTTTGGGGTCACTTTAGTTTGGGAGCCCCAACAAGGATGGCGTTAACTAGGGATACGGGAGGCTAGATATTACAATGGTGTGTGGGAGGCATCGCCAGAGCCAGCTGAGAGCCCTGAAAAGGAGTCTGCCTTTTTACTTCCCGCTCCTCCTTCTGAAACTACTACTCAGCAGGAAAGCATTTGGACTTTGGAACTTGCAGAAATAAGGAAAATAGCTGATTTGGTCAATCTGTGTCCTGATTCATTGTGGGGAGACACTTTGAAGCTCAGGGGCCTGCCTCAACTGCCCTCGCCCAGGAATTGGATCTTAATGTGTCTCATCGTCATAAATCACGCTTTTCGCAGGCTGGAACTTTTCATCACAACAACAATGAGCACCACTTATTACTCCTTAGTTATTACTCCCACGCTCCCCAGCTGTTGATGAGGAAAGGCCAGCCACGGGGGAGCTAAACGGCCTAGCTCACTCTCTCACCTCCAGGACTTGTGTAGTTTTTGCAACAGTAAAAACATCAGAAACACTGGGTTTCTACTCTTTCGGTGTCAGCTTTGGTAGGTAGGTAGGAGATGGAAGGCATTGGGAATTTGTCTATGACTATACAAGAGGCAAAATACACAACCAGAATTCCTCAGCTATGAGGTCCCTTACAATCTTATGCTAAGGGAAAGAAAGAGACTATCTATTGATTAATGTCAAAAATAAACAAGCCTCCAAGTTTAAGTGCCTGTTCTTCCCTGGCCCCCTCTGGTCTCATCCTTTCACACATTCCTGTTGACATACCGTATTAAAACCAACTCCTGCACTCTGCTTCAGTGGCCTGGGTTCGCAGGTTCAGATCCCAGGGGGAGACATACACCACTCATCAAGCCATGCTGTGGTGGCAACCCATGTACAAGATGGAGGAAGACTGGCATAGATATTAGCTCAGGGCAGCTCTTCCTCAAGCAGAAAGAGGAAAACTGGCAACAGATGTTAGCTCAGGGCCAATCTTCCTCACCAAAAACAAAGACAAAAACAAACCCAACTCCCAAAGAGGGCAAAGTTCCTCTCCCTGAAGTAGTGTGCAGTCCACTGGAGTGATCATGCTGGCCTGGAGAAATAGACGGTTTTCATGTAAGCAAGAAGAAAAGGAAAATTCCATTCAGCAACCATTTCTTAAGCTCCTAATCTGTGTCAACCTCTCAGACAGGCGGTATAGGTTATAAAAACATGAAAAGACACGGTCCCTGCCACTGCGGAACTTTGAGTCTAGCAGAGTTTATAGTCACAGGAGATTTTTGTTCCTTTTGGAATGAACACAAAGAAAGAAGGGTTGAAAGAGACCTTACAATAGAGGGGAGGAAATGTCAGGTAAATGGCTTGGGAAAAGTGTTCTTCCACTTTGGCGTCTACTTAAGAGTGGTGTTGGGGTCAGGTCCCAACAACGCTGGCAGAGCTGCTTGGTGGAGAACAGAAGCCCCCCACTCCAGGCACTCAGGGCCTCCAGGGAGGTTGAGAGGCGGAAAGAGGAGGCCACTTGCTCAGGGTCAAAGGGTGCACTGAAGGGCAGGGATTTGGAGCCGGTTCCAAGAACCATGGAGTTCTGCAAAGAGAGCATTCCGTGTGGCTGCCTCCAGGTGAACGGTCAGGGCAAGAATTCAGGCTCAGCTTCAGTTTCCTGCATCTGTAAATAGGAAGAAATATGTGACTAGGAAGAAATAAGTGGCTTCAGGTCCACTTATCACCAGTTAAATCACCTTTTCAAATGCCTTTTGTCAAGAACCTGGTGATAATTCAGATCCATCCTCATCACAGGGAAGAGAAAATGGAGAGAAATCACACAATGAAAAATTTTTATTTTTTATGGTTATATGAAATTTTAGAAAGACTTCTAAAAACTTTTTGTTAAATAAAACAGACAACAGCATAAAATAAATGTACAGCTTAATAAATTATAAGGCAAACACTCTCATAACCTTGCAACCACCCATGATAGGAGATAGAACCGTGTCAGCAATCCCAGCAAGAACTTTTAAGCCATGGTAACTGCTGCAGGCTGCAAGGACAGACTGGACAGGTCACTTACAGGATATTCTGAGGCCTCCAAAGAAGGAAAGGGCCCCTCCGTCATCAATCAAGCAATATTTATTGAGTGCATATAAGAGTGCCACATACAAAGTATAGTACCTCATCCCTACACATTTACCAGAGGGAGGTGAGAGAGGAAAGAAACCAGCATTTATTGAGTGCCTACTGTGTGCTAGGTGCTTTACCTATGTTATCTGTAAATGAGATAAGCATTAACCCTCACTATGACTCTGTGAGGTTGGTGCTATCATCCCCACTTTGCAGATGAATAAACTGATCCAGAGGGGTTAAGTAACTTGCCCAGAGTGACGTGGCAAGTAAGAGGCAGCTGGCACTTGAACCCAGGAAACCGGGCTCCAGAGCCCGGAGTAGTCTTCACCACCATCCTAAATAGTAAGTTGGTTAATATGCTAGATATTTCTGTTTGCCCTTCTAGATCCCTCTCCACCCTTCTCCACTCCGCTCTGTGCTGCAGGCTGTATCAATGGGCTCCCTTACCCTTTGGCTTCTTGTTGGGTGTAGCCAGTGGGTATCTTAGGCAGGAGATCAGAGAGAGGGAGATCTGGGAAGGGGGCTGCATCCCTTGACTCATGGTCACAGCTCTTGTCAGGGGGCCCTAAGCACACAGGGCACGCTCTCCAGGTTCTGGTGACCACACCCCCCCATGCCCCTTGAGGCCTAGGGGTGGTCAAGTAGCTGTTACTTATTGCACTACCTCTGTGGTTTCCCTACATCCTGCCCACACCTTTGTAAATAGCCCCTTTATTCAACTCTCCTCTAATTACCCAATTTGAGTGTGCCATCTGTTTCCTGCCAGGTCTGGCCTGATATAAATAGGAAGTCAGGAAAGCAGCAGCTCAGAGGCCTGCCTCTCTGCGTGGGCAGCATTCCTCGTGGGTGCGGGACTAGTTGCAGGTGAATTAAGACTGCCTCTCATTTGAAGGGCTTCAGGACATTCCCTATATGTGTGTGCGTGTGGCCCTGGCACTGCAGAGTGAGGTTGTTCCCCAAACTTAGGGCCTCCTGAATCAAGACAGGCCACGAGTGGTTCTATTAGTTTAAAGGGTCCTAGGCCTTCTGGAAGAAGAGCTAAAGGGAGGAAGCAGAAAGCGGAGGAGTTAAAGATGTGAGCTCCCAGAGCCACACTGCCTGGGTTCAAGTCCCAGCTCCTTCACTTACCGGAAGCATGACCTCTGGCAGTTCACTGAACTCTTTCATGCCTCAGTTTCTCTGTCTATAAAGTAGGGTGATAACAGTAAATGAATCAATAAATGCAACGTCTGGCCCATGTTAAGGGTTATACTAGTGAGGGAGCTCAGACAAAAAATTTTTGACCTTTGAAAGATGAGGTACAGATTCATCTGCCCCAGCCCTTGGGGATGATGCACTGAGAAATCAGGGAGCAAACCATGAGGCAGATTGCCACAGCTTGGAGCCAGGGACCCGTACGGAACGCTAAGGGAGATGCAGAGTGTGGAATCCTTCCAATAGCCCTTGGCCCTGTCCTCGATTAGGCTGTCACTTGAGGGCACACGGAGCAGATGTCAGAAGAACAGAGCAAATAAAATTGCTAGAAAGATCTCTCAGTGGGAGAATGAAGTACCCCACTCTTCCCATTCCCAAAGGCCTCCCTTCTGTAAATATCACTTCTGTCCCCTCATTGTCAGTTTCTCCCTCCCTAAAAAAATATTCTCACTGACATATAAAGATGCTCTAATGTCTCTTATCTTAAACTTTCTTTTGATTTCACATTCTCTTCCATTTCTCTGATCCCATTTACAGGAAAACTTCTTCAAAGAGGACTTCTTCCCCTCCTGTTCTCTCCCCTGACACAATCTATCTTTCTCCACCTTTCAGCCACATTTGGCACAGTGGGACAACACTCTTCATGTTGACATATCTTCCTTCTAGGCTTCTGAGGATCTCCTGTATCTCCAGGTTTGTCAGTGGGCCGTGTCAGCAAGCCTGCTATGTGTGAGCTCGTGGGGTGTATGGTGTACAGAGATTGGCTCATTTATCAGTTCTTCACAGTGGCTCATTGGGCCCAGAGCTTAGTCGCAAGAGTTTAGCGCCACTATTTCTCTCTGTCTTTCTTGGGTGCCTTGCCGTTGTGCACTGGGGGAAAGTGTTTGGGGCAAGGAAAGAAAGGGGTTGGGAGAGGCAAACACAGGAAACAGCTCCTGTCCATCTTGTCTGCAGAGACTGTGTTATGAGTATGAGAGGTGGGATTTTCCTCGGTGAGAAATGCTGGGGAGAATCCACTGCAAACTCTAAGTGCCACGGCCAGGTTTGCAGGACCAATCTGGAGCCCCAATTTCAAAATGTCCGAGGGCTTCCCATTCCTTCTTCTTGCTTGCAAGCAGCATCCAGGGTCTCTGGTAAGGGATTTTTTGAGGACAATGGTTTCGTTACCCATCCAGGCAGTTTCAGGAGACGGGATTTCTGTTCCTTTTTTCCTTCTATCCCAGCCCATCCAACCAAGTGGCCTTCCTCTGCACGCTCATCTTCATCTATTCCACCACGTCTTTGGAAAGCTAATGAGAGGTGCAATGTAGAGAAAAACAGTCAGATTAGATCTGAGTTTGAATCTGAGTTGCCAGGCATAGTAACCAGGTGATTTGTGTAAGTTTACTTATGCTCTCAGAGCCTCAGTTTCCTCATCTGCAAAATGCAAAGAATGAAAATCACCTTGTGGAATCATTGTGAGATTCAGAGGCAGTATTCACAGGGTTCTGGCACATGTGCACGGTCAGTGCTTAGTAAGCAATAGCTGCTATAATAAAGTTCCCAATAGGCTAGGCTTTCACCTAAATCCCTTCCTATACAAAGATCTAGTGAATCACTTATATCAATTAAGATGCTTTCAGCTACAAGCAACAGAAAATCCATCTGAGAATAGGTTAACAACAAGAAAGATGTATCGTTTACTTAAGAAATCCAGAGGTAGCTTCAGGGATGGCTGGTCCATAGCTTAACAATGTCAGAGAGGCCACACATTCTTCCATCTCTCTAAAGCATGCTCAGCCTGGCTGCTTTGTCCCCAGGTAGTCTTTCTCATGGTTTTAAGATGGTGGGCACAGTTCTGGGTGTCACATGGAAACACAACACCATCCAATAGCAGAAGAGGACTGTCTCTTCCTCCATAAGCCTTTTTGAGCAAAGGAATCTTTCTGAAAATCCCCCCAGCAGACTTGTCATGATATCTCATTGACCAGAATCATCTCATGTGCTTATGTTTGACCAAGAAGAAGACAAGCACTATAATTGGTTGCTTCAATCAGGTTTTAGTCCTGAAGCAAGAAGGATAGTATTGGATAGGCAACCAACCAATGATCTGCTCCACTGTTTAGCAACATTCAAAAAGATGTTTATTGAGCACCTATTATGTGCTCAGCCTTCAGAGGTACTGACATCATAGTTTAATGTCAACCTCTGCAAATTTAAAACCTAAATGCTGGAGATCTTGACTCACAGAGGGGACGGGTTCAGGAAATTTCCTCTGAAGCAAGACGCTAAAGGGCCAGGGTCATTCAGGGCCAGGAAGTGGCAGTCTTGGAAGCAGGGCTTGTCAAGGGGGTGAGGGAGCTCCCCAAGCTTCAAGCTGGCACTCAGCTCCCAATTACAATTCCAGAATTATTAGCTTTGATTCTGTGAGAAAGGAGCACATCAAAGCCAGAATCCTGTGAATTAAAATGTTGACTAATCAAGCTAATTATAGTTCAGTCATCTGAATTTTCACACAATGAGCCTGAGTTCTCATGAAAGCCTTCTCTTGGGCAGGAGGCTTTGATGATGAAGTAGCTATTTATGTCCCAGACCCAGTCCTCCTCACTCTGGCCGTGGAGTCCTCCCTGGAGTGCCTTTTGCCGGCTCAAACCCTTTATGGGTTCTGCCCCGGTTTCCTGAAAGCTGATGCAAAGCCTGTTGAGGCAGAGATTATGAAGATGTTGGAAGCAAGATTCCCCTCCCTGGAGAGATCTAACCAGTGTGTCAGGATGTCATGATGGGATTCTTTTCATTTTCAGTTTTATTCCAGATTTTAAAATACTTAGGTAATTTACATAGCCTAATTATACTTTAGGAAGAACCTTCTCACTTAACATGTCTCAGTTATCAGATGCGGAGTGGTATAATAAATTTTAATCACTATTTAAAGGTTCTTTGCTGCAGAGTTAATAATATAGACTAAGCCTAAATCTTTGATGAGCTACTGAAGACACTTTTTGGTTGTCACAACTGAGGAGCAGGGATGCTACCGGGGTCTAGTGCGTGAGGGCAGGGATGTCGCTAAACAGCCTGCAACGCACAGATTAGACCCTCACAACAAAGGATGATCTGACCCGACAGGTTCATAGTTCAGAGGTTGAGGAACCCTGTGTTAAAGAGTGAAGGTCCACATAACACTAGTCATCCGTTCACGTGACAGCACGTTTACTTAAACGGTGTTACCTGACACCAAAAGACATATTGAGCAGACTCCTTTATATTTAGCATTTATGAAAGAGAGCTGGGAATAAAGAAATGGATTAAATCCATGACAATCACATTTCTCCTAGTCAATATGCTTGCTCTTCAGGTAGCTGGCCCTTGATGAATAAGAATGATGTTTATGGACGCGCAGGCCCACTGGTCAGGCATTCTTCTTGTGTGGACAATTAAAGAAGTAGGCATATAGAACATGAGCCACTCAGTATTGTTTCTGTCCCCAAACTACCTCTTTTTAAAGGAATTTTTAATTAATTCTATTATAAACATTATATAAACAATTACAAGTTTTAAAATCATGCCAGAACTAGGGACAAATTAAGTACTCTTGTTATTAAAGTTAATTGTTATCAAACTGCCTACATCAGCTCAGAGACCCTTAGGCCTTACTCTTGCTTTCTCTTTCCTACGTTATCCAGTGTATTTGGAGCTTGAAATTAATTTGCCTTTTCAACACATTTTTAACTGTAAAGATGTTCTGCTCTGTCTTGTCTTTTGGAGAAAGACCACTTAAAAATTGTTTTAATGAACACATCCACATAATTTTGAAAGTCGAATGGCATTAAAAGTCTAATGAAATTCAGCAGTTTCCTTCCTCATTTCTTCCCACTCCCCCCAGTCTTCTTGTCGCCTTATGGCATTTACACATTGCCATATTTTAAATAATATGCATGCGTGATTCTCTTTTGGTTCAACAGTTTAGCTGTATTATCTTCCAGTTATGGTAAATGAGGATTTAGCCATCCTCTCTGTTTTACCTCCCTACATAATTACATTATAATTTTTGGTTAAATTAATATTTGGTGTTTACCTCATTGTACACATGCAAGGAAAGCAGAGCATTGTAGTATACTATTATCTTTCCTTGTTAATTTTTGTTTTTCCTAATGTTATAATTGTCTTGTTTTTTCACTAGTGACTACTTTAAATTTCTTCATTTGCAGTACCTTTGGTCAAAAGTATTGTACATATGGGGCCGGCCCGCTGGTGTGTTGGTTAAGTTCGCACTCCACTTTGGCAGCCCGGGGTTCACAGGTTTGGACCCCAGGCGTGGACCTAGCACTGCTCTTCAAGCCATGCTGTAGTGGCATCCCACATAAAATAGAGGAAGATTGGCACAGATGTTAGCTCAGCAAAAATCTTCCTCAAGCAAAAAGAGGCGTTTTTAGCCCCTGAATACCCTTTGCCTCATGACTCACTGAAAAAAGAAAAAGACTCTAATCTACAGGTGCAGCCCATTTCCCATCATCAGCTGAATTTTCCCAAAATAGGTCATTCTTCAGAGGTTTTTATCTGCATTTGAGAAGCTAGTCCAGCTAATCTTCTGTGACTTCTTGCTAGGAGCCATGTGAAAGTAAATACTTGAACCCTCAGTGTTACAGTTTCCCCAGTCACGCATCTTAGATCAGTTATCAAACAGCTGACACTGGTTTCTTCAGAAGCTCCCAGGAGCAATACTGGTTTTAGCACAGGTGAACACAAATTCAGTAGCTTCTAGAGACTATTGGTGGGTAGCATTCACAGATGGCTGCCTCCAGGACCTCTGTTTTCTCCTTTTTGGCTTTACACTGTGGTTAGCTGCCCTTTGGACAGGACCTTTAGGTTGCCTAACTGGAATAATTCTGGACTGTGCGCACTCCAGGGGTTTGTTTAGAATGGTGTCGAACAAGTAGCAACCCTCTTTTGACTTCTGCTTTCACTGAACGTGGTCTATCATAACCCCAGGAGTCATTGCCCTGTTCCTAGTCCTCTCTACAAGGATCTATGCTGTTGCCAGTACATGGAACCCCGGTATCCTTGTCCCCAAGGGTGAGTGGGTCTGTCATAGAAGATGGGAAATCCAACGTTGAGGAGAGCAAACCTCATTAAAAATATGCATGGTTCAATTCATCTAGAGAAAAGGCCTTATTCAGCAGAGGATCTCCATCAGAAAAGCTCCTCTCCCGAAGTATGCTGGCCTCTCAAGACGCTGAGAGCAGCTTCCTGACTTAGCTGATTCAGCTCTGGTCTGCCTGCTCTTGAGGATGCTTGATCATGTCAGCTTCCTGGTGATAACTGGCCTTAGCCTGCCACGCCTGTGTCTATTCCCGTACCCTTTCTTATGGAATTTCTTCCCATCCAAAACTAAGCAGTTGTGGGAGGAAGTCAAGCAGTCTATGCTACAAAACCTTGAAGCATCCAAACCTCTCCACAAACTCAATGACCTCAACTTCTAACAGAAGGACAGGCACACACACAGATGCCGAAACACTGGCGCAGTATCTTTTCTTCAAATACATCCCTGGCTTTCTACTTCTGTATCTCTGCTCACTTCTCAACAGAGAACAAAATGATTTTTGTGGAGGCAGACACACCCCACATTCCTAGTTTACAGAATTTATTTTAAACCAGAACCACATTTAGAAATATATGAGCAACTATACTAGTAATAATAGGCGGAAGAAGAGAAGGCGTGTGTGTGGACTCATCTTCCTAGGTACGTATGGCTCCAGTTAATATTTAAAATGGTCTCGAGTTCTCTGAGCACACACTGACTGTCTGATGGGGGAGGGGGTGAGGAGAGGGACAGGTGGCAGTGAGAAAGCTGACCTAGGATTAAAAATTAATTATGCTCAATTTTCAAATTAGATCATTGTAGGCAGATGGCTATGAATTTTAATATGATTTCAAATTTAACTTTTTTTTGAGAGGATTTAAACTCTATTATTCACCAACTAGGCAATTTATGAACTCACATTCCAGCTTTAATTCTACCTCATCACAAGTAGAATTATAGGGCTGGAAAAACTCCACCAACCATCCTCCACCGGAAAGAACCACACCCAAAGCCAGCCAGGGCAACAGGGATCCCGAACACATTTTTTGAGACTTATAATTTAAGGTATTCCACAGCCAGTCTCCCTTGGGAGCAAATTCGGGTGTTCCACTTCTCCATTCCGTCGGCCTCTGCGGAGTTTCCTCTTCTCCTGTGCCTCCAGCTGGATAGACAGGGGAACCCCCTACCCCTACCCCAGGCTTCATCAGCCTCTGCCTCAGCCTCAGCATCTGCATGGGGCCTTCAGTCCTCTTCTATGGGCTGTGAAGTGAGGCATGCTGAACCAGGCCACAGCCCTGGGCCAAAAGGGATGAAGGGTAACCAGGGTATAAGGTTTGGGCTAGAAGGAAATAGCTTCATTCCAGAGGCTGGTCCCACAAGGGTACTTGGTCTATTCAAGATACAGTGCCCAAAGGGAATAGAAATCCTGGGCAAATGGTAGTACCAGCATGCCCTATTTGGTTGGTGGTGTATGGCAGAGAGATATTCCAGGCAGCAGCAATAATGCAGGAATTAAATCCAGTAGAGTTGTGGTTCTGGAAGAACTGAACATTCATGGAGGGTATCAGCAAATGGGTGAGGACACAAAGAAAAGTATATTTTATTTCAGGGAAAGAAACTGAGAAGAACAAGGCAAGGCATCAGGGCCCTGAATAAGCAGGCCAGGGGTCAGAATAGTTCTCAAGTTCTGAAAGGAAGGTGGGGTCCCTTCTAGTGGTCATTGCGGACGTAGTTCTCCTCATCCTGCCCAGTCTCTCTGGATACCTTATTATGTCTTTGGAGTCAATCACCACCTTGATGACTTCCTATTTTAGGTCTCCAGTCTAGACCCCTTTCCTAGATTCCAGACCTTCAGATCCTCCTGCCCACTGGACCCCTCTACTTACATGTCCAAAGAAACTCACCAGCTTTCCCCAACCTGTTCCTCTTCCTATGTTCTTTATCTCAAGGAAGGAACTCATTCTTGACTCCTCCTTCTTCTCACTCACCATGTTTAGTTTTCCATCAAATCCAGTAGCATCTGCCTCCTAATTTTCTCCCCTCTTGTCATTTTGCTACTGCTGTCTTGGTTCTGGTCACCATCACCTCTCATCGGAATTTGCGCTATAACCTCTTAACTTTTCTCCTGCCTCTAGACATGCATGTCCTTTGCAAAGCCTTTCGCCTAAATGCAACTTTGATTTTATCTCTCTTTTGCTTAAAATCCTTCACTGGTGCCAATTTGCCCCTAAGATAAAGTACAAAACTCATTAGCGTGACTTAAAAGCTCATCACCTTCCCCACCTGCCTGTCCGTCTTCACCCCGTGCCCTTCCTCCGCATCACCCTCCCGTCATGTTGAACTGCTTGCAACCTTGAGGAAGACCTGATTTCTCTGGAATCCACAAGTGTTACATGGGGTTCTCACTCTCTCCATCTGAACAACTTTTACTCATCTCTTGGGATTCAATTCAAAGTACCATCTTCTCTAGGACTCCTTCTCTGGGTAGGTACCCCTCCCACCTGCTTCCACAGCCAGAGTCTCCCTCGACTCTTATGCTTGTCTCCTGTGCTGTGTCTTCCTGACCAGACTGTGAAGACTTCCAGGCAGAAACTAGGTCTTTTTTCACTAAGAAGTAGCACAGCAATGAAGAGCCCCTGGGCTTTGAAGTCAGCCAGACCTGTGTTTGAAAAGCAAACCTGAGGTAAGACGCCCTGGGCAAGATTTTTATCCTTTCAGGATGTGTGTCTCATTAGCTCTAAAATAATAACACTTCCTCATAAGCTGTTGTGAGGATTAGATGTGGTAATAATACAAAGCACTTGTTATTGAACCTGACACATTGTAGATGCTCAATAAATGTTGGAGGAAGGAAGTGCAGGAAGAGAAGCTTCAAATAGGCTTATATGGGCTGTGGTTAGTTGTGGGAGACAGCTGTGTGGGTGGCCATGGCCTCGGTCATCTATGCAGAGAGATAGCAGAGCTGGATGGAATTAAGGCCAGACTCCGTCTAGAGAGGAAAAGCTAATTGAGCAGGAACAAGGCAACATCCAGGGCTGATGGAAAGCAGCAAGACAAGAAAGACCAAAAGTGAAGACAGGAGGTCTCCTTGAGACTGCGTGCAGCATTTGGCTATAACAGGGCCTTTACTGGAGGCCTGGCTCAAAGGGGAAGACTTGCCAAACGCCTTAAGCGGGCATTGGATAGTAGGAAGCACATTCTCATCCTCACTCTAGAGCTTTGAAAACACACTTGCCTCGTCCCCACCTCCAGAGATTTGGTTTCAAGTGCTCTAAGGTAGACCCAGGACTAGGCATTTTTAAAAGCTCTTCAGAGAATTCGGATGCAGGGAAGGCTAAGAATCGCCAGTATAGAGCGAAAGCAGCCCAGTCCAGAGCGGAGAGGAGAGGCCACACCTCGCAGGCCACGTGGGGACTACATTTTCCCCTGGGCCCCCAGATTGTTCTAGCTGAGCATAACTAAGGGAAGGGATGGTGGGGGGTGGCTGCTACTCTCTTACCTGTCTAGGTGAGGACTAGCTTAGCACCAAATGGCAAGGAACAGGGAAAGACAAGGGTAGAAAAAATGAGGTTGATGGATCCATCCTTCTTGATCTCAAAAATCCCAGCCTGCCTCTCTAATCCTCCCCAGAAGAGACCAGCTGCACGTTGCGAGGAGGGAGGTCCTTCGGGAGGTGAGGGGGTAGAGAAACACTTTCTCTTCCTTTATATCTCTCCAACAGCAGAGGGGGAAGCCAGTGGGGAGATGCCGTTCACTTCTCCTGGGGAACAGCTCAGAGATGGCAGCTTAGAGCTCATGGCCATTCTAAGAATGTAAGGAATTTTTTTAGATAAGAAATGCATCGCCAGCCAACTGCAGCAGACTCTTAGTTTGAAGAGGTCATAAACAAGAATGAGAAAAAAGGAAGGGAGGAACTCATTAAAAAATTAGAATCAGCTGATATTTATTTGAAAAACGCCTAGTTCTCTCCTCTGTGGATTTCCACAGTCTGTGTATATAAAAAGTAATCAGGATGATGACACCTATTACAGTTCACAAGGAATAGACCCACCAAAAAGTGGCATCGTGAAGTGACTTCTAGTAAAGGCTGCCCTTTATTTTATCACCTTGGTCCTCACTAGAACCTGCAAATGTTTGGGCATGCAAACATGATCAAAAGTCATTGATCACGAGTCTATGCAATGCCAGCAGCCTCTTTCTCAGCCTCTGCCTGGAAGGGAATAAAAACAGATGACCATGGATCAGTAGGAAGTAAAAGTGGTATCTCCCTCAATCCTCAGTGCAGAAGCACAGCCCGGGGAAGGAGAGCAGATGGGAAAAAAAGTGATAAAAGGCAAGAAGTTTACTTACCACTGACCTTGATTCGTCCCCAGCTCCACAGCCCCACCCCACCCTTGTCACCCTTCACCCTGCTACATCTGTTTATACACCTAGACCTCTGATCGTCTTGTGATAAAAACAGTGCTGTACGAAACTAAAGCTTTGTATCAACAAAGCATTCCCTTTCCCACTCCCCCCCTCCCCCCCCCAAAAAAAGCAGGAAATTTTGTAAAGTGGCTCATGATCTTCCTGGAACTTGCCTAATTGCAAAAAGTCCTGAAACTAAGGGGACTTCCGTTCCCTATGGGCAGAGACTCGACAAAGACTATTTTAGTTCAATCATCTCTTCCTTTCTGGAAATTAACAGCTCAAGTCTCTATTGATTTTACACGCTGTCCCTAGGATGCAGTGGGGCTTTCACACAAGTAATGAGGACAAGCCGTTCTGTGATTATTTAACCCTTCTGGTCTTCTGTTTTTGTAATTTCTCTAAAATGAAAACAACTCAGATACGTGAATCTATTAGAGAGAATAAGACCAAGACCTGCATTTCCTCTTGAACTTTAAATATATATAGAGAGAGAAATATACTGTAGAAATAAGGAAATTTCAGTCTGTGTCTCTGCAATGTACTTCTGAACCACAGATATTCTTGTAAAAGAGCAGGCTCCATGACGCGCTAGGACAGTAAGCAAGTGACTGGGCAGGGAGTGCAGGGAAGAATGAATGTGCATCTTAATTTTCCTTCTTGGGTCTCTGCCTCTGTCTTAGAGTAGTCTGGGGCCGTGCTTGCTTGCGATGATATCAGCTTGCTGTGGGTAGAAATTATGATGGTGGACTAAATTAGGCACCGTGACTTCAGTGTAGGGAGAAGGAGGAGGAGGGAAGAAAGGAGGCTGGAACTGCTGTTTAAAATACAGTTAATGGGGTAATTGTCAGGATCAATCAATTACTTCATACAAAAGTGAATTGTCGGGGGAGATTCGTCCCTTTGTTTTGAGGAAGGAAGAGACAAAGTCTTTTATTCCTCATGATTTTAAGGACAAGGAAAGTCTTCCAAAGTGTGAGAGAGAGGGGAATAAAAAGAGAAGCCTTATTACCCAGGCCACTTAGCAAATGTTCAGTGAGCACCTGCTCTGAGCAGAAGCCGAGCTGGGTGGAGGAGAAGCCTGGCCTCTGCCATGGACTGGGAGTTGCATGGGTGGAGAGGTCACTGTGACATCCTGGCTTGCATCCTGCTTAGGCCATGTCTCAGTCTCACACGCTACTATTATAAGTTAGTCCCCAGCCCTGCCTTGCGGGGGGTCATCTCTATGTGGTCCTCAGGTTTTGCTCCTGTGCTTCCAATTTGGACTCTTCTCTTTCATTTTCCCCTCCCCGAGTTTATCTGTCTTAGTTCCTTCTGCCACTGAAACTCTGAGCGGGATGGTGGAAAGAGCACTGGTTCTGCCCTCACTGGGTGAGTTTTGGCAAGTCATTTCACTTCTTTGAGTCTCAACTTTTTCTGTAAATAAGAATAGCAACAACGCTTGTATTGTGAGGATTAAATGAAATAATGAATGTGAAATTAATTACAGCTAATTTTTTTAGAGAATGCAGCACATGCCAGGCCCTGGGCTGAATACTCTATGTACAATATCCCACATCATTCTTCCAACAGCCAGTCACACAGGCATTCTCATGCCCATTTACAGGTGAGGAAACGGAGGCTTAGAGACATTAAGTAACTTGCCCAAGTTACACTGGTAGTTCTCGGAGGTGTCAGGATCTGAATTCAATTCTGTCTTACTCCAAAGTCCATGCTGGTAACCACAGTGCCCCACTGCCTCTATAAGTGCCGTTGTAAACTGCTCTGTCAACAGAAGATAATTTTATTAGATACAGCTAATACACAGTACCATCCATTATTAGACAGATTTGACGGTACCAAAGATCACATCATTTACATATACAAAATGCAGGGTAATTAATTTACATAGAACCACAGGCTTTTACAGGCAAAAGAGACCTTTGAGATGATCTAGGCTTGTGGTTTTCAAACTCTGCTTCTCAGGGGCCCCATACCAAGCTCTGCTTTTATCTCTTTTAAAATTTATTATTATTTCCAAGTAGAATTTTGTCTGAAGAATGTTTCTAAGGCTTACTCTTTTCTGATTCACTCATTATCATTTTACAGTGGCTTTTTGGGAGGCATTTTCCTAAAGCCTTAAGAGATAAAGAGACTCAAGGTTTCCTGACGTCTGGTCCAGGTCTTTCTTTACTCCTCAGTCCTGTCTCTTGACATAATGTGTCCAATGTAGTAAAGAATTGAGAATATTAAAAAATTAATAATCAAGAGAGACTTTTTCAAAGAAATATCTTGAGAAGGCACATAGGTCTGCCTGATCTAAGCAAAGGCAGTGGAAAACTTAACCAGTAGAAAGTAATGAGCGTGGTAACAAAAATAATTTTAAAAGACTTGGAGAGGGTCTTGGAAATGATCTCAGTGATTATTATGAAGTTGCCTCCTATGGGGGAGTAAGCAGAGAAATGCCGTCCCATGAGGCCCTTAAGTTCATTTGTTCATTCAACCACCATTTATGAAACATCTCCTGTATGCCAGGGAGAGGGACCACAAAGATGAGTAAGACAGTGTCCCTACACTCAAGAGGCTGACTAACTGGAGTAGGTTGGGTGTGGGGGTGAGGAGGCAGAGGTCTTATTTATGGAGTCCTCGGGATGCTTTGAGAAGATACATCTTATCCTGCCATTGGTGGGGAGAGGGTGGTGGTGGCAAACCCTTCCTGGAAGATGTGACAGCTGAGAAGAATTCAAATTAGAGAAGACTGATGTCGGAGGACATTGTTCTGGCCTTCGGTAGAATAGAATTTAGTTTCTTTCTGCTTTTTCCGATGAGGCAAAGATAGGCCATCCAGCAAGTCCCCTTGACCATAAACCACAAATCGATCAAAGACCAAACCACATTGCCTCAGGGCTATTGCTAACTAGAAGTTTTGCTTTCAGTTACTAGAAATAGTTTCTTAAGATTATTTTTCCTCACAGAGATGAAAACAGCTATTCCTCAGAATCAGAGCTGGGTGGGTTTTTCCTCAGTGATCACTTAGATCGCACCTCCTTTGGATGATTTCTAAACAAGGGTTTGCTATGGAAGCCACAATACATATTCATCGGATACTTGACAAGAAATATGAAAATGAACTGTACTAGTTATGGGAAGCTAAATTACTGAACCAAGTGGGCCCTAAAATACAATGGCTGAAATCCAGTAGAAGTTTATCACTCATGAAACAGGGTGAGCATTCCAAGTCAGCAGCATCTCTCTTCCACCTGGAGAATCATGGGCCCAGGCTCCTGCATCTGAGATTCTGCTTCCCTAGGGCCTTGATGTCTCTCTGTGTCCAGTTAGAGGAAAGGGAAAGGAAGTATGAATACTTTCTTAAAGAGCTACACCCAGGACTGGCACATATCATTTCCCTTCATATTTTATTGGCAAAAATTAGTCACTTGGCTACATATAGCTTAGGGGCTGGTAGGAAATGTAGTTCCAGGCTGAGCAGCTGCTTCCAGCCACCACCCTATTGAAATAGACAAGGAAGATTTGGGGGGACAGCTACAGTCTTCATCACATAAACTAAGAGAAAGAAAATGGATAGTCGCAGAAGATCTGAGTTACAAAGTTACTAATGAGAATGTGTCTCAACTCCAGAGCATTTTATGGCTATTTGCTTGATAATATCAGTACCTGACCACGTGGACCCTTCTCAAAACTTTCAGATAGAAGCCTACTCATCAATGGAAAACATGAGGCCACAACCAGGTGATGGTATATTGCTTGTTTATTAAAAACTCTCATTAATTAAAAAAAACAAAAGAATCATACAACTAGATAGATAATATTAATAGCAGTAAATCATGGGAAATTGTCAGAATTTTCCAATCAGAGCAACTTACATCAACAAATATTTTTCAATACTTTAGGGATAATATTCTAAAAGACACAGTCATTTAAAAGTTAAAAAAATATGTATGTGTGTATGTATATATACAATTAAGATTGAAACAGAAGTGTTATAGCACGATGATACTATTGATTGCCAAATGGATTGCACAAAAGAAAGTGAAGGTATGGTCAGAAGGCATAGAGAAAGCAGGACTTGAGCAAAGTCTTGAAGTGTGAGTGAAATGTCAATAGTCATAATGGATGGGAGGAGGGTATTACATGTATGAAAGTTCCTGAAGTAAAAAGAAAACAAGGCATGTGTGAGGGACAGAGGGGAGATCATCATGGAAGAAGAAATGGACAACATTGACTCATTACAGTGGTGATTCTCCATGAACGAATGGGGTGAGGGTGAGAGAAATGGAAATTTAACCTTCTGGTCCATAGGTGGGAATGAGGCAGAAACTGGCGTGTGTAGCTTAAAAAGCCTCCTAAGTTATGCTGGCACATGTCTTCATTGAAACATTTTGAAATACCATTTAATATGTTATATTTAATTGTTTGTTGAAAATACTTGACTCTTTTTTGAGGCCTAGAGTAGACTTCAAGTTTTGAAGCAGCTGAAAAATCTTTCAGACTAAAATTAAGATGCCACTTAGCATGACCATGACTGGTATAATGCACATAATAAGTGGCCAATAGATTATTGAGTTGATAAACTGATTGATAAACATCTTAAGGTAGGTTCACAGAATAACCGTATGGTAGGAGGAATTCTAAAGATAGGCCCCAAGATTCCTGTCCCCTGGTTATTCAGTCATCACTAGTTTAGGTAATGCTGTGAAGAGATTTTGCACATATAATTGCAGTCCCAAGGTAGTTGACCTGAGGATACGGAGAGTTCTTTAAAAGCAGAGCTGGCCAGTAGCAGAAGAGAGCCTGGAAGGGCAAGAAGGACTCAACGTGCCATTGCTGACTTTGAAGATGGAATAGACCATGCGGGAAGGAATGTGGGTGGCCTCTAGGAGCAGAGAGTGCCCCCCAGATGACAATCAGCAGGAAATGGAGACCTCAGCTGCAACACGCTAGATCTACCAACAACCTGAATGAAGCTGGAAGCAGATTCTTTCCAAGAGCCTCCAGAAAAGAGCTCAGTCTGGCCAACACTTTGAGTTTGGCCTGGTGAGACTCTCAGCAGAGATCCCAGTTGAGCTGCCCAGACTTCAAGCCTACAGAACCAGGAGCTAATAAATGAATGTTGTTTTCAGCTGCTAAGTTCATGGTGCTCTGTTACATAGCAATAGAAAGCTAATATAAACGGATACCTGAATTTAATTTAAGCAGAGGCTGTATACTTTAAGGCTCGGTTCTAATCTTCTATGAAAACTTTCCTGATCACCCCAGAGTGATCCTTTTACCCCTCTAGTGCTACAGGACTTCGTTTTTATCGTTCTGGATTAGATATCATGTATTGCCCGGCGCTTTGTGGACTTGACCTTTCTTAAACCCCTAGATAGTAGGCTCCTTCTTGACAAGACTCTATAGTCTTTACAGTTTCTACTTCTAAGAGTATAGAATGTAGGAGAAGGTGACGGGTAAGCCTGATTTTCAAGAATTTTCTATCCACAAAAGCAAATCGACACGTTCTTGAGAAAGAGCAAGTGGCTATTGTTTTCTCTCAATAAATAAGAACCTGGGACAACATTCAATTTCTAAGATCAAGGTTACAGATCTCCTGTGAGTGCCAGCCTGACTGGGGAGCTATCACTACATAATAGGCAAACCAGAATGACTGGTCTGACTCATAAAGGCATAATTGAGACCCTTCCAGTTATGAGTCTGTTTTATTCTTAGTGCTGGTTATTACTCCATAACCGTGGCTTCATCCTATTCCTGTTTGCTGCTGAGGCTGTGGCCATGGCAGGGCATTAAGGCCTGGCTTACAAATTAATGATGTTCTTTTCTTAGGTAATGTTGTGAAAACAGTCCTACCAGCCTCCAGATGCAATATCCCTTATTTCTGAGAAACTTCTTAAAGTGCAAGTATTTGTAATACATGTGGGTTTTATTCCTTTTACCTTTCTGCAGGACCCATTATTGCAAATAACTTAAATTTTAAAAGTGCCCGGCACATTTTATACTCCTGGAAACTGATTCTGTAATGTGTTAGCCATGTGCTCACATAGTTCTGGAAGAAGGTGTTGAGGGCCTGCTCCAGGACTGAGAATCCTTCTTCCTTCCTCCATGGGTAGCAAAGGACGAATTATCCCCTGTTGCTGTGCCCTGCAGTGTTGGAAGCAGTGATGAGACAACCCCTGAAATAGAAGAGTTTTGCTTGGGACCAATGTTTAACCCAAGGTTAGAAAGCCTGGTTTTAGGAAACTGTCTTAGGACCTAATGATGATTTTATTTAAGTTTCAGAAACTAAATCAAATGCAATTTTCTTTTTCTTATCTCCAGATGAAAAAGATTTTAAAATTTCCTAGCAATATATATATTATTTTTCGGTGAGGAAGATTTGTCCTGAGCTAACATCTGTTACCAATCTTCCTCTTTTTGCTTGAGGAAGATTGTCACTGAGCTAACATCTATACCAATCTTCCTCTATTCCGTATATGGGATGCCGCCACAGCATGGCACCGCCAGAGCGGTTTTTAGGTCCACACCTAGCATCCAAACCCACGAACCCAAGGCCACCAAAGTAGAGCATGTGAACTTAACCACTATGCCATTGGGCTGGCCTCTAAAATTTACTAGCAATATTTTTACCAGATTTCCTTGGCCTCACTGATGCTGCAATTGTCCTTTTATTTTTAGACTAACTATCTGTCCCTTTTCCAGTTTTGCAGTAATTCAGAAAGTATCCTTAACTCCTCCTATTCAGCCACTCCCCTACACACACCACATTCAAGTCCAAATCCAGGCTATTCTATCTCCAAAATATCTTTCAGAACTATACTCGTTTCTCCATCTTTTTCCTCACTGCCTTTGATAAGGTCCCCAGTCTCCCAGCTTTCTCTCCTGCAAACTAGGCCTGGAATAACTTTTCTAAAACATCAATCTAGTCATGTCATTCACTGTTTTGCTTAAAATTCTCTGTCCCATTGCCATCAGGGTACAATTCAAACTCCTGAGCCAGGCTGATCGTGCCTTTGCCTCCTTCTCCAGCCTTATCTCCTGCCTTCACCCTCTTCCTTTACTTCTTCAGTGTTTCTCAAAGTGTAGTCCTTGGACCATCCCCAAGAAAATCACCACTTATTAAAACTCCAGAATCCTGGGTCCTGTTGAGGTCTATAGAATCAGAAACTATGGGGCTATGGAACTAGAAATCTGCATTGCTAAGCTCTGGGGTGATTCTCAGGCAATGTGGAAGTTTGATAACTGCCAGGAGCCTTTCCAAATGATTTCTTCAATGCCCCATATTCTCTCTTCTTCATGCCTTTCTTTGTGCTGTGTGTCCTGCACACACACCCCCACGCCCACACCCCCACACCTTTCTCTGCCTGGCTGAGTTTGGGCGGTGCTTCTAGAATAGTTCTCAGTCCTCCTGAAGAGTCATCCATAGCAAGCCTTCCCTGACTACCCTAGGCCGCTGAAGAGCTAGCCTCTGCATTGCCCTTAATGCACAGAATTGCATTTTGTTATTGTTGCTGCTATTTACATGTCTGTTCCACCGCCAGGTGAGCTGGTTACAAATAGGGACTCTTTCTTTCTTTCATCTCTGTCTCCAGAGCCCAGCAGAGTGCCAGGAAGGTAGTGGTCCCTAATAGGAATTTGTAAATGTGTGAATAAATTTAATAATGCACAATTTTCAGATCTTATTAAGAAAACATAATCTGACTCAAGACGAAAACATTGAAAGGGATTCTTAAACTCAGGGAATTTTGCTTTTCTTTAGCAGACAGTCATTGGTTGTGACGCTCAGCATCAATGATTCCGATAGCTATCACTGGCAGGTTGCAGTCTTATAGATGAAAATGCCTGCTTCTCAGAATCTTTTATTTCTTCCTGATGATGTTCTGAGATCTGATGCGCTGTGCTATAGGAAAGATAGATGGATCTGGGAGTTGAACAGTCCGGGTTCAAATCTCAGTTCTGCCAAATACTAGCTGTGTGACTTCAAGTAGGTTGTTTAACTTCTCTGAGTCCACTTCCTCGTTACATGAGTCAAGAAAGACTTTCTACACATGCACAGAGGGAATAATATATGTACTCACAGAGGGAAAATGGGATGTAATGAAGTAAAGTGTGTAAGGCATAGCAGGTAGTGAAAAAATGCTTATTCTTTCTCTTTTGTAGTAAGAAAGGAACTTAGATTGTTCTGAGTTTCTGTTGTATGCCAAGTATTTTATTAAATATCAGGGATGGAAGAAGAATGCAAAATATATATATAAAGAGAATATACCTTCTAATTCAAGAGATGGTGGTTTCAAAGAGCTTACAATGTATTCAAGATTATAAATAAACTAATAAATCAACTTTATTAACTTTTATAGAAAAAAAAGAGAGGCTGGCCACGTGGTTGAGTGGTTAAGTTCATGTGCTCCACTTCGGCGCCCAGTGTTCGCCAGTTCAGATCCTGGGAGCAGACCTACACACCACTCATCAAGCCATGCTGGGACGGCATCCCATGTAGAATGACTTACAACTATGTACTGGGGCTTTGAGGAAGAAAAAAAAAAAGGAAGATTGGCAATAGATGTTAGCTCAGGGCCAATCTTCCTCACCATAAAAAGCATACCTGGGGCTGGCCCCATGGCCAAGTGGTTAAGTTTGTGCACTCTGCTTCAGCGGCCCAGGGTTTTGCCAGTTCAAATCCTGGGTGCAGACATGGCACCATTCATCAAGCCATGCTGAGGCAGCATCCCACGAGCCACCACTAGAAGGACCTATAACTAAAAATACAACTATGTACCAGGGGGCTTTGGGAGAAAAAGGAAAAATAAAACTTAAAAAAAAAAAAAAGCATAACTTAAAAAAAAAAAGAACTCAGCTACAAGGAGATTGCTAGTTGTCCTCCAGAATCCATTCTTCCCTTATTCTACAGTGGCATAACCCCCAATTTATGTCAACTACGTGGCCACTTGGAGAAAAGATTACATTTCCCAGCCTCCCTCACCATTAGATGTGACCACGTGCCTGAGTTCTGCTCAGGCTGATGGAATATGAACAAATACAGCAGGAGAAAATTCCAGGAAGCGTCCTGAAAGAGAGGGAGCCTGCTTATCTCCTTCCATTTTTTCCTTTCTGCTGATGGACACGGACCTTGATAGTTGGAGCTGGAGAAGTGATCTTGGGCCATAGTGTAGAAGCTGCATATTGAGGATGGAGAAGCAGCAAAATTCAAGGAGCCTAGTCCCTGATGGCCTCATGATGCCATCCGACCAGCCCTAAACTGCTTATGTTTATTTGAGACACAGATAAACTTTAATTCACTGTTAGTAGAAGGGCCTTCCTTCCTTCACTGCTGAAGTTAATCCTAACTAATACAAACTAACGCTAATTTACAAAACTTCAAGCTGTCTTTAAGTTTCTAATGGAGAAAGGCTTATGTTATAATGATAACGGAAAACAATGCAGGGGATAAAATTGTGTATGCATACACACAGAAGATATATAGGGAGCAAATATGCCAAATTATTAATTTGTTGGTTTAGGATGATAGAATAATGGGTAGGTTTTTTTCCTGTTTCATATTTTTCTGCATTTCCTTAACTTTTTACTTAAAAAAATTGTATTTTCAATCTTTTTTTTGGTGGATATACATTTGAGCTCAATTGATAGCAACTACTACACACATCTAGTGTTTTTTATCATCTAACTTCAAAACTTTACATTATTTTTTGTCTCTGTAGGCGAGAATAGCATTGGGGTTAAGAGTTAGTCACTCCTGGGTTCAGCATCATTTTCTGGCTGTTTGAACTTGGGCAAGTTATTTCTCTGAGTCCCAGTTTCTTCGTCTGTAAACTGGGCATGATAACTTTACCTGTTTCATAGGATTATGGCCTGAATTAAATAAGGCAACGGCTATAAAATCACGTAGCACCATGCATATAGTAAGCAGTCAATCAACCCTACGTAATATTGTTATTATTTCTATTTCTATAATTTGTTAGAGTCTCCTCGCTGGCATTTTCATTACCCACATAATCTCAGTATTCTCTAGCTTGCTTCACTATGTATGCCCTTACTACTAGAAATTTAGTTTGTTGTCAATTTTTCTTTAGTAGATAAGATACCCTTGAATATCCAAAAGGGGAGGCTCTCCCAGTCAGGAGAGACATGGATAAAAGCTAAGATGACTAACTGTGATCTGACAATAGGAACAATACAGCATTTAAATCAGAACTGTTTTAGAAAAATTTGGAACATTATTATTGCTAACAATTTATCAAATGGTTACAAACAAATGGCATAGTGTTGCAATAAATGGTTATTAATTTATTTTGAATTGAAAATAGTTTTGATGGGAGCAAAAAATCCCTGTTTTCAGGGCCGGCCTGGTGGCATAGTGGTTGGGCTCACGTGTGCTGTTTCAGTGGCCTGGCGTTCGTAGGTTCGGATCCCAGGCGCAGACCTAGCGCTGCTGGTCAAGCCATGCTGTGGCAGCATCTCATGTAAAATAGAGGAAGATTGCCACAGGTGTTAGCTCAGGGCCAATCTTCCCCAAGCAAAAAGAGGAAGACTGACAACAGATGTTAGCTCAGGGCCAATCTTCTTCATACACAAAAACAAAGGAAAAAAAAATAAACCCCATTTTCAGAGAAGAAGACAATGGGCTGAAGAAGCGTGTGTGTGTGTGTGTGTCTGTGTGTGTGGAAAGGGCGAAATGACTATTCAGGGAAAGTCTTGAGGGATAGTCTGAAGAGTTGAAATTTGATACAAAAAGTGTTCTGAAATAAATACAAATTCAAGAAGCGAGTTTTTCAGTTTTCCCTAGTGTTCCTCCTAGGCCAGTTAAGAGTTTATTTTCATTGGAAATTATATTTTAACAGAAGTGTAAAATAATACATGCTTAATGATGAAAGCAAAACCTTTTAAGAAATCTCAAGAGGGCTAAAAGTAACACAAAGAAAGAAATCCGAGTGTATTTTTTAAACAATGGAAAGAATTCCCATTTGTTTTTAAATACTAATAAAGCCCTGCTTTCCACAAAAAGATAAATAGATCTGTTACTACTCTTATTAAGAGACAATCGGATCACTGGGGAACTACACTTATTTGTTTTCACCAGATCCCAAAATAAATTAGTTTTGTGGCAGAGAAAATAGTGTTCACCCGGTATTCCATAGGCCTCGCTATATTTCTCAGCTCCCTTTGTTGTCAGGCTAGAGCTATGTAACTAGTCCTTCCCAGGAGACTGAACAGAAGTGCCGTGGATGTGCCGCTTCTGGTCTGATGTTGGGAGCAGTGGAGACGGAGCCACATATTGAAATAGTGATGTCACAAGAGATGGACTCTAGATTCCTGAATCACCAAATGAAGGAGACTTTCACCAACCTTCTTTGGACGTGAGTGAGCAAAAAATAAACTTTTGTGTTTATTTTTGTGTTAAGTCATCTTACTAGTTTGCTAGGGCTGCCATAATGAAATATCACACACTGAGTGGCTTAAACTATAGACATTTATTTTTTCACAGTTCTAGAAGCTAGAAGTCTAAGCTAAAGTATCCAGCAGGTTTGGTTTTCTCTGAGGCCTCTCTTCTTGGCTTGCAGATGGCCACCTGCTTGCTGTGTTCTCATATGACCTTTCCTCTGTGTGGGCACATCCCTGGGGGCCCTGCCTCTTCTTGTAAAAACATCAGTCATGTTGGATCAGGGCCCCATCCTAATGCTCTCTTTTAACTTAAACATCTCTTTAAAGACTGTCTCCAAAATGGTACCTCCCGAGGTACTGGGGGTTGGGACTTCAGTGTATGAAATTTGAGGGGACACAATTCAGCCTCTAACAGTCACTGAGATTTTGAGATTTGTTTTGTTAGCACAGCATGGCATTGCTTATCCTGACCAATACAGTTTTCCTGGGAACAGAAATGAAGATGTGTTTGTTTTGAACATACAAATCTATGTTTACATATGAGGATGTGTGTGTGTGATGTGCAGAGTGTTACAGCCTGTGAATGAGTTATAAGATACCAGAATATTGTTCCCTTCATCCTTGAGATGGCTGAGTAGGTCCTGGGGGGTGGGAGTCTGTTCAACTTAGGTCATGAGCAGCCCCCTCTGTTCATCCAGTGTACTAAACCAATGTTATCTTCTAGGTGTGCAATGGTTTTAAAAGATCCAAAAGTACTTTTATTCACTGTGAATAATTATATATCATGTCAACGTATATATTTTATTAATTTCCCCCATTTTATGGAATATAGGGAAAATTTATTGATAACTTAAGTGGCAAGCACTGTTCTAATATATAAAACTCTACATGAGTTATATATATTACTCATTATATTCTCAAAATAGCCCTACAAAATGGGTACTATGAATATTCCATCTTACAGATGAGGAGACTGAGGCACAGATGGGTTAAAGACTTGCCCAAGTTTCCACAGATGGTAAATAGTGGAGCCAGAATTTGAACTTAGGCAGCATGACTCTAGTCTTTCTGGATCAGCACTTAGAGCCATTGCCAATTTTAAGCAAAAAAAATTTTTAGTGAATGAATTTCATGGTTGGGTTTTGTGATTTGCTTTTTCCCCTTATGTGTGACATGCAGTGGTTGAGTCAAGTTTCTTCTTTGATGCCTCTGAAGAGTGATTGTTTTGATTTGAAACAAAATAAAACCCTTGCTCTGGAAATGATGTAAAGCAAAATATGAGTAAACACAGTGTGAGCTGAGGATCAATGCCGTAATTCTAATCAGTTCAAGTCAGCAAAGATTTTGTTGAGTAACTACTATGTACTAGGCTCTGTGTTGTAAGCTGGGAATACAGTAGAGAAGATGACACTGTCCCTTGTCTAATAGGACCAAGTCACCGTTACAGAGGGGTTTATGGTATTTTCCTTAGGCATGTTAGTGAAGAAAAAAGGTTAAGAACTATGGTGGTTTAGTTGTATACTGAGTTACTAAGGAAATACTTAGAAATTAAAACTGAGAATTTAAAAATATTTATTCATTCACTTAAAGTAATAATAAACCCATTATATATTAACAAAATAATGTATGTTTATGAAAATAATTATTTCTAAGACAAAAAAATTTGGTGAGAATAGTGGTATTGGTTTGGGTTTTTTTTGGCTAATCTCCATAATGCTTAATAGAAACAGATTCTCATATTTGCTTCTGCATTTAATCTGTTGCAATATGTTGTTTGGGTTGAAAAACATGGAGAAAATCTGCCCTCACAGAGATAGTTGGAAAAATAGGAGAATTTTAATAGTCTTTTCAGATGATTATGGATATTCTTCTTTGGTATTATGCTAAAATTTGACAAGTTGTAGTTTCTTTTTTTCTTTTTTTAACCAAGAAAGATTCTCCCTGAGCTAACATCTGTGCCGGTCTTCCTCTGTGTTGGATGTGGGCCGCTGCCACAGCATGTCTTTCATGAGCGGTGTGTAGGTCCGCACCCAGGATCTGAACCTGGGCAGCTGAAGTGGAGCATGCTGAACTTAACCACTAGGCCATGGGGCCAGTCCTGACAAGTTGTAGTTTCTTAAAAGTTAGTTGCAGTCTGAGAGCTGACTTTTTCATACTCTGTTACATTAAAATCAATTTATCTATCTTGTGCTTTGAATGGGTTTTTTGCCCATGCGTGATTTTATAACATCATGCATTGTTCACTGAGATATGCAGAGCTTCCAGACGCTGACATGTATCATTAGACAAAACCAAAAATATTCACATTCTTTAATATCACCACCCATCTTGTTGGAAAGGTCTTTAAATACTGGGAAGCTGTCAAGTGCACAGTGGCAGATACAAGGCTCCTAAAATTCCAATTTTCACATGAAAGCTCAAATTTTATCACTGGTAACAAATACTGTCAATGGTTTTCCTTGAAGTGACAGGCCCACTTTGTTCATTTTTGAGAAAATGTGTCCCAGATACCCAAGTCTGAATCACTGTAATTTGTCTACCAGTCATTCTTTTAAGTCAAAATGGGGTTCCATGAAAAAAGCAGTTAGCTCGGCCTGTAACTCAAAGACCGAGTGCTGTTCCCCGACATCGCCCCTATTTTAGTATGCAGCACGGTGGCATTGTATATATACTTCCCATTCCATCACACAGATCGCGAAAGACGTGGACTCAAGGGTCAAGACTGAACAAAATGAAGAATTTTTGTTGTTTCACCAAGGACATTCTTAAGTGAAATTGGTATCTTAAATTTAATTTTTCTATTTATTTCTTTACTCACTGCTGGTACTGGCAGTGAACAATATAATGGCTATTATTACAGGTTGGTGCAACTGCTTTCACTTATGCTGAGGTGCCAGCAGTTTTACCCACCACAGCTTCTGTGCCATCAGTGCAAATGTCAACAATGAAAAAGGCAAATAATGCCTTAGTATTATCAGGAAAATAGTTTTGACCTCATGGACCTCCTGAAAGGGTTTGAATGATCCCCAGGGAGAAGCGGACCAAACTTGGAGAAACACTATCACAGAAAATAGCCACATTTCCTCACAAAGAACCTTGGATATCTGAAATGGAATGCTGGAGTCGATCGCTGCTTATGATATATGCCCTTTTAATAGGGTAACTACTATAAAAATCACAGAATGAGAAAACAAAAGGATGTAGTACTAATTTAGCTTTTCTAATAAATGTGCTTAAAAATAAACTTAGAGTCAAAAGTTTAGAGACTTTAAAGTTAGATTCATTATTTATATTTTTGTTTTCAAGCATTAGAAGATCTAGTAATGGGATAGCTTTCTCTCTCTTGTTACTTGTTATCTAAAAAATAATTATATTAAAGGGAAAGGATCTGAATAGATATTTCTCCAAAGAAGATATACAAATGGCCAATATGAATATGAAAATGTTAACATCATTAGTCATCAGGGATATGCAAATCAAAACCACATTGAGATACCACTTTACATCCACTAGGATGGCTAGAAATCAAAAAGCCAGATAACAAGTATTGGTGAGGAGGAGAAATCAGAACCCTCATACAGTGCTGGCGGGAATGTAAAATGGTCCAGCTACTTTGAAAAACAGTTTGGCAGTTCCTCAAACAGTTAAACAGAGTTAACGTATGATCCAGCAATTCCACCCAAGAGAAGTGAAAACATATATCTACACAGAAACTTGTATATGAATGTTCATGGCAGTATTAATTATAACAGCCAAAAGGTGAAAACAACCCAATGTCCATCAGTAGACAAATGGAGAAAGAAATGTGGTATATCGCTACAATGGAATATTATTTGACCATAAAAAAGGAATGAAGTAGTGATACATCCAACAACGTGGATGAACCTTGAAAACATTATGCTAACTGAAAGAAGCCAATCACAAAAAACCACATATTCTATGATTCCACTCATATGAAAGTCCAGAATAGGGAAATCTATAGAGACAGAATGTTGATTAGTGGTTACTTGAGGTGGAGGTGGGGAACGGGTGTGAGAAATATGTGGTGGTAGGGGAGTGATAGCTAAAAGATAAGGAGTTTGTTCTTGAGATGATGAAAATGTTCTAAAATGACTGTAGTGATGGTTGGACATATCCGTGAATATACTAAAAGCCATTGAATTGTACACTTTAAATGGGAGAGAGAAATGTAGATTAGAGATTAGAGAGAATTTCATAGATGGGGAGACTGAAGCCCCAGAGAGGGAGAGATGATTGACCTAAAGTCACACAAAAGCTGCGACAAGAACCCAGGTTTCTGGTTCCTGCAGTAGACTGTGTTTCATCCCCCAGAGCAGTGTTACAATACCCCTTTCACTTCTGAGAAGAAAATTCCAATGATCATACTAAATGCATTCAAACTGGAGTCAACCTAAGAAGTGAAAAGAGAGTATCTACAAGAAAAGTACTCTATCTACAATTCTGCTCTGAACAATGTCACCCTTTGTGGAAAGAAAAGGGAAACTGAACAGAGTAAGAGAGGAGAAACAGAATTCACCTTCTTGCTTTAAACACTAAGCCATTTATGGGCGGGCTTATAAGTAGTCACACCAGTTGCATAGGCTTTTGCCAACTCTTTAAAAATAGCTAGTCATGAAAATGGTAAATAAAAAAGGTAGCACAAACATTTTGGTAGATCCACTGGGCTAGTAAATATCATACCCATTCATGGTCAAACTTGTAGCAAACAGCCTGGTGCTTTTCTCACAAAGGCTTTGCTTCCAATGCTAGTCAGCGCTAGGCAGAACTAGAGCCACGCCCCTGATTTGTCTAACACTTTGAGTTTCAACTTGCTTTTACATAGTATCATGTCTGATGCTCAGAACAACCCTATAAAATCAATAGGGTAGGTATTAGCCCCATTTTGCAGATATGAAACTATTTTTAGGTAAGTAGGACAAGGTATTATCATCCTCATTTTATGAATGAGGAGTCTTATTTACACAAGCAGTACGATATAAATAGCTGCAAGAGAGAACTTAAACTAGTAGCTGGTACGTGAAACGTTGGGAACTATTTAGAAATGGAGAAGAAGGAAACAGAGTGTGCCGTTGGAATACTCACAGAAGTAATGATTTATTGCTGCTTTATGTTTATAACACTTCCACAAACTCCTTTTAGACAGATCAGACCCTGGACCTGCAAGCCCTGGTATGCTTTAGAATGATTGACAGTGCTGCCTCCTGGCACAGCTCCAGACGATAACATTCACATGGAGGTGACACATCCCCATAGCATTACATATGAGTGGTGGGTGTTCCCTGGAATTAACATAGCAGATTCTTGGCCCTAAATCAGAGATGCTACCTAGGTATCACCGACATGAATGAGGCAAATTTAACGCCCATCACAAATCCCACCTCCTCCGTGAAATCTTCCTGGATAACTTCTGTCCTAACAGTGCATTATATGTATCATGTATTTTGGTAATTTTTTTACATTCCATTTTAACTGTAATTTATCTTTATATATTATTCTTCTATGTTTCATTAAGTATTTGTTTCCTTAAGTATTTGACTCATATAACTTACCGCCTCCAAAAGATTGTAAGTCTTTTCCACTTTTTCCACTATTTTCCACTTCTTTATGCTCCAAATTTTCTTATGCAGTGTTAAGCATAGTAGTCAGTAATTCAATTGAATTAGTCAGTTTGCCTTCAATAACTTGAATCAGTTGGTATTCTAAGTGCAGTAAGAGTATAAGTAAATCTAGAAATATATCAGTTATTCCAGGAATAATAGTTCCCTTTGAATTTACCAACTTACTTCTATTTCGTGTATGTGGTTTTTTGATGTTGGGATTATTGTCTTTAATCTTTGTCCTCTATTTGATGAATCATATGGACAAACAAATTGGAATTCTGTTTGCTAACCTATCAAGTTTCAAGAGCAACTGCTAGCAGAACAAATGCCCAATCATTTGAACTGTTAAACGATAAACTGAAGCATATCAAAATTTTTAGGAGTTTATTTGAGCAAAACTCCATTTAAATTGTGGAGGGCTAAACTGGAAAGTACTCCAACCAAAGGAGCTGGGGAGAGATTTTATAGAGAAGAAGCAGAAACAAAGCAAGAAAATTGTTTGATTGGCTATAGCTTAAGCACTTGCCTTATTTGGGAAAGCCTAGTTGGCTGTTTGCAATTGGTTGTCCTTAGGTTTTGATTTCTTAACTTTGAGGCATTTACAGGCCTAGGTTTTGATTTGCTTACAGAATGCCACCAAGGCATTAGAGCCGCTTCAGTCTAATGACCTCCTTGTTTAATTAATTTAACAATTGCTGCACCCCAGCACCTGCTGTATGTAGCTCATAATTCCAAATAGTTAATCTAAAAGTCAGGGCTTTACTGAAAAGCCTCAATTAATTTAAAACAACTATTTTTTAAAAGTGTATCAGGTAGGCATTGACTCCAGCTGCATGCAATAAAAACTTGACTATAGTAGTAGCTTAACCAAATAGGATTTTAATGTTTCCAAATAGCAAGAAGACTAGGAGCAGCTAGGGTTGTCAGCTTTACCAAATAAAAATACCGAGCATCTCATTAAATTTGAATTTCAGATAAATGATTTTTCAGTATAAGTCTGTCCCATGAACAAATTTAACTGGGCAACCTGTATTTTCCTTGGCAGTCACAGAATCAGGCTATCCAGGGCTGGCACAGCTGCTCAAGGATGTCAGCAAGCTCCTTCTAGCATCCTATCCTACAATCCTTTTTTTGTGGCTTCTGTCCTCATGGTTGCAAGATGAATGCTCTACCTGGAGGCGTCAAATCCGTGTTCTAGGCAGGAAGAACGGGAGAAAGAAAAATGAGAAAGACAGTAGTCCTAAGCCAGCTAACCTTGACCCTTGGACTCAGGAAAACAATAGCTTCTATGGAACCTCCATCTAATAGACTTTGCTTACAGTTTATCTGCCAGAACTGGGTTGCCTGGCTAACCCTAGCTGCAAAGGTGACCAGGGAGGTGAATATTTTTAATTGGGTGCTCTCCCACTCTGAACAAATTGGATTTCTGTTAGGAAGGAAGAAGAGAAAACTTGGGATAGGCAGCTTGCAATATCTGCAATGAAAGGTAAAAGTAATTTTCTATTTTATTTTTATTTATTTATTTTTATTTTTCTTTCTTTCTTTATTCATTTATTTCTTTCTTTATTTATTTGGTGAGGAAGCTTGGCCTAGAGCTAACATCTGTTGCCAATCTTCTTGTTTTTGTTTTTTCTCCCCAAAGCCCCAGTACATAGTTGTATATCCTAGCTGTAAGTCCTTCTGGTTCTCCTATGTGGGATGCCACCTCAGCATGGCTTGATGAGCAGTGTGGAGGTCCATGACCAGGATCCACACCAGCAAACCCAGGGCTGCTGAAGCAGAGCGCATGAACTTAACCACTACACTACAGGGCCGGCTGCCCAATGTTTTTATTTTTATCACACAAATATGCATCGTGAATTTGGAAGGTGAAAGAAGCTCAAAAGATAGAATTTCCCATCGTTAGTCTTAACCATCCTTAGGGTCTTCTACCTTCCTGAGAAATTATTGCCCATAGTTTTAAGGATAGCCTTAACTCTAGAAAATTAGTGGGGAAAGCTAAAGATACTGCTGGTAGGTACAACCCCAAAATGGAAATGGGGTCCCTAGAACCATACCCCAAAGGCTATCACCAGGAAAGCATGTCTCTCAGGCAGAAGATGCATAATGATTATGTTAATTTACTGAGTCTATTAAAAGAAATTCAGCTAAGATATCAATAGTGAATCCTACTTCCATAGGCCAAAAACTCTTAGACCTGATAAAACTAATGTCCTCTCATCCAACACAATTTTACAATGCAGTTTTCTCTCTGATCTGAAAGTATTATGTGCATGATTTTCCCACCAAGAGACAGTTAACTATCACCTGACGTTGACACCTCTCTCAACTTCTGCAAATAATTAGCATCAAATTATTTCTTTTCTTGTGAAAATTGAAAAGGAAATTACTAACAAATGGTACCCAATTACAAGATTTTTTTCTATTCAGTAGCGGTTTTACAAACACTATTGGTTCTTTTCTTGTGGTTAAACCAGCAGGAGTTTCACAATTCTGATGGGACATTTTCAGTCAATAAGAAAACCAGTAGTTCATCTAATCTGAGATTATCAAAAGCAGTGTCACCTGGTGACCTTAGCCAGGTTCAGTTTTCTGTACCAGTAGAGAAGCATATGTAAAATAAGAATATAATTTTCACCACGACTAATGCATTTCCAATAATTATTACTGTAAAGAAAAACAGGAATTTCGTTTTACTAAGCTTTATTTCATTTTGTTTTGTTTTCACAACTTGGCTGCCTGTCTGTCTTGATTAAGGTAATACTTATTTGATTTCTAGTTGAAATAAAAGATTTATGTCTAACTGAACGAGCAGCATAATTGTTTTGTCAGGGAATAATGAAAATGAACATTTCCTCAATTTTTTGGAGTGGTGTAGTTTATGCAAGCTCTACAGAAGATATCATTCAGATAAGGTCACACCAAATAGAAGTTTTGCTCATTGAATTAAAAATAGATCAGCTCAGTGACTCAGCAGGTAGCTTATTGCAGTTGCCTACTGAGAACATCCTAATTCTCCCTTGTACTACATCACGATGAGGTACTCACGTGGCTTTATGGGGATTAGCTTATTCAGCTATTAGAAATAAGATCACAGTATATCTAGGACGTTCTGTGAGACACAACAGCACAAAGTATTATGAGTCAAATTATGGTTAAGTATAGGTAAGCATATATTCAACACAACTATTTAAATTCCTTTTACTGAAAGTTATCATGGGTCAAATTCTGGTTAAGTAAGCACATATTCGAAGATTTAAGTTCCTTTTAGTAAATTTATAGTAATGCGGCTAAACTGAAAGTGAATGGTGGAATCAGGTTACACAGAGTACTGGACTGTGCTCTGATTTTTAGAGCATTCCGTGAGTCTTTCTACCTGACTTTCCCTCCCCCAGCCATATGGGAAACCTCAGGGGGCCCTTTAATGTGTTTCCGCTTTTCATTATTTACTTTCAGGCAGCGACCAAGCCACCTCTAGCCCCAGAGCAATCAGCAATGGTCTTTCAAATGGAGTTGGTAGTTCTCCTGAAAGGGGACATGAGGATTGGGAGGCCTCCCTTCCCCCAAAATAGCTCCCTCCAAATCCTTGGCAATTGATAAGGAAACACTTTAAGCTAGTATCTCCCATTGATCTATATTAATATATCCAGCATCTACTTGAAAATCATCCTGGTACACCTCCATGTATTGGCTGCTGGAGAAACAAAGATGAGTAAAACTAGATCTTGATCCTCCAAGAGCTCCATTTAGCTCCTGATTTATCAGATCCCTGAGAACATAAATAGATAAGTCAATTATGATGTGAGGGAAAGGAAAGTAGGAAGGGGGGAAGGTGGGAGAATGAGGTCTTGCACGGCCCTGTGCTGGAGTCAGCCAGGGGAACAGGCCCAGGAGAAAGGGCAGCTTGACGGCTCTGCGGTCTTTGGGGGGAGGGAAAAATCAGTGCAGAGTCTCTGAGAGCTGCAGAAAACAAGTTTCATTCTAGCCGAAATTTGGCCTAGATCTAACCTTGGGAAGACTGCCTGGTTCAGCCCATTCCTCTCTTAGGTTGGACCCTCAACAGAACAGAGGTAGCTCTAATTTGTCTGTTTTCCCTTATGGTGGCTATTTTTTATTTCCAGAATTGCTGGATTTACCACAGCCTCCCTACACTCCCAGTCAGGTGGGGACCTTTCTTCTCTTCTAAAGTTATTGATAGCGAAAAGTTAAGGAAGACTTCATTGATAAAGGCTTAACGTGAGATCCCTGCTCCTAATAATTGCATTTTAACCCAGGAGTCTGGGATGCTCTTAACATTGTCCAAATCAGGCCACTAAACTCCAATCTAATGCCAATCTCTAAGGTTAACTTAAAAGGTGTTACATTAATCAAACAAGGAGGCCATTAGACTGAGGTGGTTCTAATGCTGTGGCGGTGAACATAAGCAAACCGAAATCTAAGCCAGTAAATGCCTGAAGGTTACAAAATTGAAACCTATGGGCAACCAATCACAAACAGCCATCTAGGCTTTAAGCTATAGTCAATAATTTCCTTACTTTGCTTCCGCCTTTTCTCTATGAAAGTCATTCCCCGAGCTGCTGTGGGTGGACTGTTCCTAACTACCTTCTGGTTTGGTGCTGACTGATTCCAACTGATTTTTCCTCAAATAAACTCTTAAAGTTTTAAATATGCTTCAGTTTATCTTTTAACAAAGGTGAATCTCTCGCAATATCTCAGTATCTCTGTCCTAGTGATGAGGATTTTTAGGCTGCTTAATTTTAAAATGGTTTATGATGAGGACTTTTAGGCTGCTTAATTTTAAAATGGCTTATGATGAGGATTTTTAGGCTGGTTAGTTTTAAAACTACAGATGAGATTCAGAATGGCTCCAAGGAGTGGAATTTGTTTGCCCCTTTGTTGGGAAACATTTACATTTCTAAGGGAAACCTCTATCTGTGAAGATGCCTCCCTCTCTGTGCCAGGAAGAGGGGGGGATGGTCTTATCTCTAGAGGCTCTTGGTCAATGCCAGAGGCAAGAACTTAAGTTGGTTACTGTCTGGCAACCTCATGTAACTGACCCTCCCCCCCACAAATCCTCCTTTGTCTTTAGCCAAGGATAAAATTCAAGCGGTGACTTCTGCCATTTACTCAATCCGGTTTGATTCTTATCTACCATTTTAACTTTTTTACATATTCTTTGTCTTGTAAAGAGATAACTCACATACCTATGCCTTAAATTTAGCTCTAACCCTCAACTGGGGGCAGCAGGAGCTCTGACTGCCCATGGGTCCTGTCCCCATGCTATTCCACACTATTCTCTAAATAAAAGAGCACTACTGCCAGATCTTGAGAGTCTAAGAAATCTTTCTTTCGACTCCTCGGCTCACCGACCCCGCATCATTAGGACTCATAGTTTTGCTTATTTTGTTGTGTGTTCACTACCCTTGTAAATGGGTTTCCATTCGTTTGTTCAGAATGAATGCTATTTTTTTGTCAATTAGTAACCCCAATCAGAGCATTTAAAAAAATTTATATTTCCCCTAAGAGCAGAGCTGTTAAAAAAAAAAAGAAAAAGGTGGATTGATAATTTTCTAAGCAGTATTTCAAGGTTTATCTAGCTAGCCTGCTTGGGGGCCAGTATTAAGGCAGATTTGAATATATCCTCTACTCACATATTACTTGGAACGTGAATGTTCTGCCAAGAGGCAGAGACTCATCTATTATCTTTGGGCCCCAGCACGTGGCTCAACAGCTTAACAGTTGCTCCCAAGTTCTTGGAACTTAAAGTTGTCAATCATTTCACAATATTTACCGAATCCTTCTTGGCAAAGGGATTGTGAGTTTATATAAAGAGAGTTTACGTCAGTCCGAGAAAAGAACTTGAAAAAATTTACAAAGCTACATAAATACAAACAAATGGAGCAAAAATATAGTGTATAAAGTCAGTCTGAGAATATTGACCGATCTTAAACTGGAACAAGGGTGAGGGCAAATAAAAGATTTTCTCTCTGCTGAAAATGAGCCAAGAGACTTTACCCTTCTTCTCCCTTTTCTTCCTGAATTTCTCCCTCTGTTCTTGTCAAATGTATGTAAATCTTTGTAATGGCTAAATAAGCCTCTGGGCAGTCTCACAACCCAGGACTGTTTCCTCAAGGGCCTGGGAGCCATCTCTTTGAAGTATAATCATCGAGGAAGATAAAGCTCAGTCTCCCAGTTTCCTGGGAGGTGATGGGTCTAACTTGTCACCTGACTCCAAATTGCAAAACCTACTTCATGTGTTGAAAGGGTCATATCCACTTAGCTATAGAAAAGAGGGAGATTCCCCTGTCTTTGCCATCCCAGTAGCAGGATACCTCTGTCCCACATCTATTCTGGTTTAATGCTTGTTCAAATTTCAGATTCCTCTTTATTTTTCTACCTTTGCGGAGAGCTTTTCTCAGTTGAGAGGAGATTTTGTTTTTAAATTATATTTCCCCAACACAAGCATGGGCTGAGCTTTCTGGCGGCTGAGATATTGATGCCTGGTGGGTTTCAATCATGACCTTAATCTTCTGTTTTCCTAGCATAGTGATCAAGAATATGGATACTGGAGTCAAAATGCTTACCTTCAGGTCCTGGCTCTGTCCGTGATTCACCAGCAGTGTGACCTTGTGCCAGTCAATTGGAAATTACACTGAACTTCCCCCAAGTCTAAATTTCCTCATCAACCATTCTAAGCTTCAGTTTCCTCACGTCTAAAATGGTGAATGATGAATCAGCCCTACCTGAACCTCAAGGAAAGGGTCTCCCACAACGAAGAGAGGCTCTGTTGCTGGAAGATGTAGAAAGGAATCCTGGGCAGCCCATAAAAACTGGTGTCCAGACCATTGTTAATCTACCGCTAAACTCCTTGAGGGAGGGGGCTATGTCTTCACTTTATAGCTTCAGTGCCCAACGTCATACCCAATACTTAATAGTTGCTCAATAAATGTTTGTTGAATGAGTAAACAAGGAATGAATAAATCTCATAAGCAAAGTTTCAGGGTCACAAAGCTGAAACGAGGATATAGAGAGTTACAGTGGGAAACATAATTGAGATGGAGCTTAGGGCCCTATCGTAGGGAGGCTTAACTGCCAAGCTGAGGAATTTGTGCATTACTTTGTAGGCGGTAGGGAACCTCTAAAAGTTTATGGGCAGAGAAATAATATGATCGGAGCTAAACCTTAAGAAGAGTAAACCAGTAGCTATGTCCAGAACCAACTGGTGATGGGACTCCTACTTGCTGGGAAGATGTTTCTAATAGAAGGCTGTGGCATTTAGGTTTGACTGTGATTCTCAACTGGGGGTGGTTTTGCCCCTCAGGGGACGTTTGACAATGTCTGGAGACATATTTGATTTTCATAACTGAGGGGGTGTTACTGGCATTTGGTGGGTAGAGGCCAAGGATGCTGCTAATCATCCAACAATGCACAGGACTGCCCCCACAACAAAGAATTATCCAGTCAAAAATGTCACCAGTGTCCTGCTTGAGAAACTCTGAGTTAGAAGTGATTAGAATACATAACAAGAAAGGAAAGAATGGGGCAGACATGAGTGGCCCTGGGGAAGTGGAATACATAGAATTTTGAAAAGAATTGAATCGATAAGGCAGAGGAGAAGGTGGGATTTTAAAAAACATTCCAAGGTGTAAAGCAGATAACTGGGAAGATGGTGATGTCAGGAACAGAGAAGTCAGAAGAGGGGGCAAATTTTAAGAGAGAATAATACATTTGTTTTGAGTTTGAGATATTTTGAGTTTGAGACCTTAACTCAGCCCAATTCCAGATGTAGTTGAAAATGTACTCATGGAGCCTAGCAAGAGGCTAAGAGCAGAGTTACAGATTTTAGAAGAGTTCTTGGTTAGAGGAAGCAGAGCAGGTGAAAGTGCTGAAAAAGAGCGAAGGGAAGAGGTCTGAGATGAGAATTCTGAAAGACTGGGAGAAAAATGTAAAGGTCTATTACTGTAAGACTCAGTGACTTTTAGTAAATCATATTCTTTTTCAGAATATTTTACCAATTAATTTTTCCCCACAAATCCAACATGTTAATTAGACTACCTGGAAGTGAGTCTTTCCTAACTGTTCCTAAACTCTTGTTCAATCCATATCAAAGAGCCTCTTGTTCTGTTTTTAAATAACTGTTTCATTAAATTCCTCAAATCCTCTTATAAATCCCGAGCATACTCTAAGCTTGGCTTAATAGAACAGTATTTTTAAAGCATTCTTTTCCTTTCATTCTGTAACTGTCTTTAGCATTTAAGAATTATTTAGAAATTATTTTCAAGATCAGCCTTCTGCAAAACTGCGAAGTAGGTTATTTGATTTCAGAGCATAGCAAGCCTCAGGCTTTTTTTGCTGTCCATAGAGAAAAAAGTGTGAGCATGAGTTTATTTCCCAGCTCGGCCACTAGTAAGCTATGTGACCTTTGGTAATTCTCTTTCTCTTACTCATTTTTAAAACTTTTTTTTTTTAAGATTTTATTTTTCGTTTTTCTCCCCAAAGCCCCCCGGTACATAGTTGTATATTTTAGTTGTGGGTCCTTCTAGTTGTGGCATGTGGGATGCTGCCTCAGCATGGCTTGATGAGGGGTGCCATGTCAGAGCACAGGATTGGAACCAGCAAAACGCTGGGCCGCCAAAGTAGAGTGTGGGAACTTAACCACTCGGCCATGGGGCCAGCCCCTCATTTTTAAAACTTTTTATTGAAAAATACCATACCTACAAAAAGCTACATGAGTTTTTGTCAGAGACTAACGTAAACGTTTAACGTGGTGGTTGCCCACAGACCCATCCCAGTATAATTTATTGTCCATACCTTCAGTGTCAATTCCTAGGCACACTTTGGAAGCACCACAGATTTTTTAAAACTTTCCAAAGTTTTTATTTTGAAAAATGTCAAACTTACAAAAAGTTGAAAAAATAGTACAATGAGCACCCACGTATCCTTCACCTAGAGTCACCTATCATTAACTTCTGTGACATTTGCTTGTTTTGTGTGTCTGTCTGTGTCTATTTACCTATTTTTTATTTTTTTGCTGAATCACTTGAAAGTAAGTTATAGACATCACGAAACTTTACCCCTAAATATTTAGTATATATCTCCTAAGAACAGGGACATTCCGCTATATAACCACAATATTATTATCTCACTTCAGAAATTTAACAGTGATACAGTTTATTATCTAAGACATATTCAAAGTTTTAAAATTGTTCCCCAAATGCCCTTTAAAACAATTTTCTTTTTTCCAAGCTAGGACTTAATTAAGGTTCCTGCTTTTCTAGTCTACTTCGATTTAGAAAATTCCTTTGCATTTTTTGGTCTTTTATGATGCTGCGCAATTTTGAAGATTACAAGCAAGTTGTCTTGTAGAATGTCTCACAGTCTGGAATTGCCCGATTGTTTCCCCCTGATTAGTTTTGGGTTAAATCTTTTCACAAATATACTACACAGATGACGCTGTATTCTTCCATTGTATCACTTCAGGAGACACATGATGTCGATTTCTCCCATTATTAGTGATATCAGGTTAGATCACTTAGTTAAGGTGGTGTCTGCCAGATCCCTCTTTTGTAAAAGTAGCTTTCCCCCTTTTCAGTTAAGTAATGTATGGGGTGATATTTTAAGACCTGTAACTAGCCTATGTTGCGGTCTTGGAATTCTCATCTGACATAGCCTTTGCAGTTCTGGCCAGTTTATTGAATATGGTTCACCAGATTTTACTTTATTTTTTTTAGTATGCAAGCTCTTTTATGATTGAGTTTTTTTGGTTGAGTTAGCCAAATTGGCTTCTGTTATTTTCTACCAAGTATCCTGACCCCTACAATGTGACAAAACTGTGTAAAATTCCTACTTTACTAGGGTAAACATCAACAGTATCTGTAGGGTTTCTAGAGTCAGAATGTTGTTTTTGAACGTGGCTATGATACACCACACAAAGGCTCATGCATATGGGACCTCCAGAGTTATTCAGGTTGCATATAAAAACACATTTTTATTGGTATGTGTAACTGGTGGGCCCTGGCCAGGCTTGCTCAGCTCAGTGCCTCCTAGGCCTCATAGGGAAAAGATGCACATGCCCATGGACTGATTATTGTTACCTTGTTGCAATAAGACTATGTATTTGTGATGTTTAGTTACTATCATAACCCTGTGGACAATGAGGCAAGGTGGAATTAGTGACAGAGTAAAGCATTCTATTCAAATTCTAGTTGCCAAATCCAGATGACCTGAATTGTTAAATGTACATTTCACAACCACATTGAATAATTTCGCTGGAATTTCAGAGTGACTTTGGTTGTATTTACTAATATAATAGCTGTAGTAACAGAAAAACTCTAAAATTTTAATGGCTTAATACGATAGAAATTTAATTTCTATCTCAGTCAAATTCTAATTGGTGTTTGGCAAACGGTCTTCCACAAAGCAACTCAGGCTCGCGGATTTCTTCCATTTCATGATCTGCCATCTTCTGGAGCCTTGGAGTCCTTTGCCTCCAGTGGCAGAAGAGAAAGACTATGCACATTTTTGGTTTTAGTTTTGGTTTTAGGATTATGTGGTTTATCGAATCAATTTTAAACACACAGGGAGAGGAAAGAGAATGAGTTAGATAACCAGAGTTAAGAGAGGATACCAGAAGGGCGGACGGACCACTTGAATTCTGGGTTATGCAGTGTTCATAAGTCCTGTATCTCTCCACCCCATCACCGTGCCCTGCTGATAGTCTGGGTGAGCAAAGAGGCTCAGCAGATGGAAAGAGGTGACACAAGCTACCTCCATCGGAGAAGAGGGGCAAGTACGCCTGGCCAGTCACTGTAGCTCACCCATAACTATGCAGGAGGGTTCTATGGGCCAGGCTGCGTATCACTGCTGCCCACATTCCATTGGCCAAAACTCGGACCACAGCTGTCTGTCAGGGAAGCTAGGAAATACAGTCTAGGAGCAAAGTGACACAGCTTTGCTGAGCAGCCACTCATTCTCTCCCACAGAGGCTGTATGAGGTTTGGTAAACTCCCACTTGGGGTTACCTATGAAGCCGAGAAGGACTGTAGCTACTAGAGAAGCTGCAGTCACTAAACACTCCCAGCCTGATGGTCGCTGTTGGTTCTGGCTGGTTTGGCCTCACTGCTGCAAACTTTTACTTTATTAAAAACTTTTTATTAAATACTAGTGGATGAGCGCTACATTTCATTGAAGCCCCAAACTTGCCCCTCCACAGGATTATTTCAATAACTTAGAAGCACTACCACTACTTTCTTAATGTTTCTGTAGAAATGCTAACGGCATCTATACCTAGTCACCTCATCGTGAAGAGTGTGTGATCGGTTTCATGTAGAAGCTGAGCTTAGGAATGAGCAAGTATGAAAGCAACCCCATTCATCATCACCAGTTCCAGTTAAATGTCCCTGCTGGGGTGAAAACTCAGACATTATATCCAGTTACTCTCAGATAACAGAAAGTCCTTTAGTCTCTTTCAAACACGAAGGGGTCTTTTCCAGATTTCCAGAAGTCTGTGTGACCAGGAGGAAAGTGACACAGGTTTGGTGAGTAGCCAAAAGGCTGTAAGAGGTTTGGTAAACCCCTACTTGGGGTTTTACCTGGAATAAATTATTGAAAAAATATTTAAAATGTGTTGCCAAATGGCATGTTATAAGGAAACCTACCAAAAACTAAAATGAATTGACAGCAGGGATTCTAAGAGGTAAGGTGAGCACTAAAGCTGGATAGCCTTAAGATTTCTCAAGAACTCTGCTTGCCCTGATGGTCTTTCATGATGCTCATCCACTAGTATTTAATGCTAATGCCCAGGGCCCACCCAAGTACAGAGTCTCCTAGAACATCTGCTTAAAGCTGGGGCCCCAAAGACCCCAAAGAGAAATAAACTCATCACTCAGAAATAGACAGCAAGAAAACTTACCTGTCCTGAACTTGACCCCGGGTGAGGACAACATAATAGAAAAATCTCCCCTGAGCATTTATAACACAAGCTGGCCTCCAAGTGGATTTTCAGTCCAAAAGCATGGTCCCCGTGAGGTTTGAAAACCACAAATGATCATTGAACTTGAAGCCATCTCAGGTTGATAGTTCCCCCAGGCAATAGGCAGGAGGACACCAATTTCAACCCGGACCTCAAAGAAATTTTACAGACAAAATGCCAGTGATTCAGCTCACGGGAAAAAAATCTACCACCACAAGGAAATCAGGCACTTGAAGCAAGAACTAGCAGAGACGAAACAGAAGAATCAGGTCTGCAAAGACTTCAGAGATTGCGATTGTCATACCCAACATAAAAGTGCTATGTTTAACATATTTAAAGAAATAAAAGAGTGGCTTGAAAATATGAGCGAGGAACAAAAGACGATAAAAATGGTTAAGCACATAGATAAAGAGCCAGACAGTTTCTAGAGGTGGAAATTTTGATAATTGACGCTGAAAACTCAATAGATGAATTAAGCATCAGAAAAGAAACAGCCGAGGAGAGAGTTTGTAGAAGAGTCCAGTCGAGACTTATAAGCACGTAGCTCCAGTCTGGTCGAGGGCAATTTCAAAATTCCAAACCAGGGCTGGCCCTGTGGCCTATTGGTTAAGTTCGGTGTGCTCTGTTTCAATGGCCGGGTTTGCAGATTTGGTTCCTCAGCACCCACCTACACCCCTCATCAGCGGCCATGTGTGGCAGCAACTCACACACAAAATAGAGGAAGATTGGCACAGATGTTAGCTCAGGGTGAATCTTCCTCAAGCAAAAAGAGGAAGATTGGCAACAGATTTAGCTCAGGGCAAATCTTCCTCAGCAAAAAAACCCTCCAATCTTGTTCAAAGCCAAACCATCTCCACCTCCCCAGCTCAGGCCTGCCTCAGGCCTCAGAGCCTGAGGTGTTGAAGGTGCCCTGTCAGCTGCTTCTCTCCTCCTGCTATACCTCCCCCACTTCTGAGTGCTGTTTCTGACCTCTCTACCCTGTGCCTGGGGAAAAGAGGATCAGGAGAAAGGGAAACAGTCTTCTATGCCTGCTACTGTGTCATCTGGCCTCAGTGCCCTCTGGGTATGGAGACTGTCCAAAGATGACTCTGTCCAGAATTTTTCTCAGAAGTCTTCCCTCCACATACCCTGACTGCAGCTCCTTGCTGCAGAAAACACTTCCCTGGCTGTCAGCTTTTGATACCTCCCTCAAAGCTGGGCTTCTGGTGGTTCCTTCCTCCGTTGGGGGGCGAGGAGGCAAGCTGCCTAGTCAGAGGATCCCAGGCGATGCTTTGTGTGGATTCCACTTTGTTCCCTGGGACATGCTCCCCTTTGCCTCCTGTAAGTGAAAGTCCAGCTTACACGTGATCTGCAAGTGGGTAAAGCTTCAAACACACCCTCCAGCCTTCACACTCAACTCCTTCTTCCCGAAACTCTGGGGAACAAATTCTGGGAGGTAGGTCTCCTTGAGGCACCTCCCATTTGGCTTGAGATAAGCCAGGAGCACACTCCTCCCTGCTCCCATGTGAAAGTAGGGGGAGGAGAAAGCGCTTTCCAAAGAAATCCTCACCCTGCATCTTTCACCTTAACCTCAAAGTCAATGGTGAGTTCATGAAAGCCAGAGTGTTGACACACTCTTAGCAGGTCCAGAGTGACTGTGGGCGTACTAGTCACCCATGGTATCTGTTTCAGCTTTTGGGGCCTGGCCACAATGGAGAGGGAAGTGCCATTTGAGCATCTTGTTTCACTGGATTTTTATCCCAAATAATTGAAATCATTACATTTTTAAATGAAACAGAAAAATGCAGATAAGATGCTGTAATTTCTTTGGTGTCAAAAATTCAAGGCTGAAAATGCAAACCACAGAGGGGGAGAAGACATTTGCAATGCATATTACAAAGGTAATGCATATTACTAAGAATACATAAAGAATTCTTACCAATCAGTAGAAAAATGGGAAAAAACTGAACGAACAGGCCCTTCACAAAAGAGGACACCCAAATGACCAGTAAACATAAAAATGTGCTCAAGCTCATTAGTTATCAGGAAAAGGCAAATTAAAACCACAATGATATATACCATTACACACGCACCAGAATGGTTAAAATTAGAAACGGAAACTACCAAGTGTTGATGAGAATATGGAGAAGCCAAAATTTTCCTATACCAGTGGAGTGGGAGTGTAAATTAATACACCCACACTGGAAAACCGCCTTGCAGTAGCTATTAAATCTGAACTTTTGACCCAGCAATTTCATTCCTAGATATTTACTGAATAGGACATACATGTGGTACATAAAAGACATGCTCATGAATGCTCATAGCAGCATCATTCATTGTAGCTCCAAACTGAAAACAATCCAAATATCTATAGATAATAGAACGGATACATAAATTGTGGTACATTCATAAAGTGGAATACTATGCAGGAATAGAAATGAATGAACTACTGTTACACACAAGAAAGTGGATGAATCTCACACAAGTAAAAGAAGTTGAACACAAAAGTTTCCATACTGCAGAGTTCCATTTATATAAAGTTTGAAAACAGGCACATCTATGGTGTTAAAATTCAAGAGAGTGATTTCCTTTTGGGAAGAAGAAGAGAATAGTGATTGGGAGGGGGCAGAAGGGGGAATTCTAGGGTCCCAGTCACACCCAATTTCATGCCCCATTGGTGATTACATGGTGTGTTCACTTTGTGATAATTCCTTGAGCTATACACTTACGATTTGTGCACATTTCTGTACCTATTATACCCTTCAATAGAAAAGGGAGTTTTTAAAGGGAAAACAGAACAAGCAAATTTTTTAAAACCCTGCTATAAAAAGACAAAGCCATACGTGTGTCAGAAATATATGAAAAACACTGGTTTTGAGTCTGTGTTGTATCCTTCCTAGATTAATGACACTGAACAAATGTCTTGATCTCTTTGAGCCTCAGTTTTTTCATTTATGAAATAGGAAGGATATCATATTTCCTCAGAGGCTTGTTTTGAATGTCAGGTGAGAAAATGCGTGTAAATGTGTTTCGAAAACTGTAGGAAGCATCAGTTATAACAACAGACACATATTAAATGACAAAAATTTTCAAGGCCAATTTTCCTTCATAAATTGTTCTCTTTCAAGAAATCATATAACACCCAACTGAGAATCAGGTAACAGAAGCCTCCCATACTATTTAATCCTCATGAGTCACCAACAGATGTACTGTATAGCCACACCGATATGTGAGTCTACAGGATAAATTTAGAAGCTTTTCAGGGCAACGAAATGTTAGCATCTTAACATGACTGACTTGTCTCAATGGACAAGAGCAGAAAAGACTCCTACTTTTTATCTGGATGCCTCAGTCACAACTATTTTGGTTGTAAATAAGAAACCAACTCAAGCTAATTTAAGCAAAAAAGAATGTGGAGATGTCTTACGGAACTCAAAAGCAGTAGAGTAGTTGGGTTTCTGGAATCAGAAACTCTTCAGCCTTGAAGAACCAGGCAGAGGTTGCTCCCTTGTGTCAGCCCTGCCTCTTTAAGAATGTCTGCTTCACTCTTGTCTCACAGCAGACTGTCTCCCTTTCCTTCCTTGGGCACAGAATGGGGAAGGATGTTTCTGAAACAGTTCTGAGTTGACAGCTTTTCCTCTTAAAAGACCAGCCTAGCCTGATGGGCAGTTTCTTGGCCTCAAATCAAATTGCCCAGGAGAAAATCAGTTTGACCAGGCTTGGGAAGAATGATCACCCTTGTTTGGCCAGCTGGCCAGAGGTTCAGTGTCATTTAGTCCAAATGTGTGTGTTGGGGGCCTACCCCACTGGGCAAGGGGTAAAATTCCCAGAGGAAGAGGGTTATGAGCTGCGAAGACAACCATAAAAGCTTTTGTTGCAATTTCCCATTGATTTTAACTATAGTAATTGTATCAATCAAGTTGCCTGCTTTCTATCTTTCCTCTTCTTTGAAAGGTGTTCCCATAACCCTGCTGAGAATGGATGTCAAACCATATGACCTTTGCTATCCAGGTGACAGCTTATTGGGCCAGGGATTAACATCTGATCTGTTACAGGCCAATTGTATTTTTTCTGTCAGAAATTTGGGAATGGAATGTGAAGTCTGGGTCAGTTACTAATGGGTCCTGGACTTGTAAAACCATGGAAAGTTGATGCTGGAGTAGCTATGCTAAGACACATATGCACAAAGGAAACTGGCCTACAGCTACACAGTGAGATAGAAGCAGCTGCCTGGAGAAATGGAAAAAAGAGAGACCACGCTGGCTTTCAGAAAAAGACACTGACTGATTTATGACCTTCCAATTCCCAGGTTCAGTTCCATGCTGTCTTAATCACCGATCTGCAGTTGGGTTCCATGAAATCATCCTGTCTGCTTATTATAGATACCTATCTCACTAAGTCAACTTGAGTAGATTTATGGTCACTGTAACCAGAGGATCTGAATGAATTTGAAAACATCAGCACCCAGTGAGTATCCTTTCTACCCCACACAGGCATAAAGTTTTTTTCCTTTGAGCTCTGGCCACAGTTATACAAAACCAATGGCTATTTTTAGATTTTCCAGGAAGGTACTACTTATTCCCACTGTGTTTAGCATAAAAAGCATTAACAAAGAAATATGGCACATGGTCCTAGCCTCAGGGACTACAATCTAGTTGAGAAGAGAATATATAACACACCTAAAACAATTAGAGACTAGCACAAAACAGTATATAATTAAGTATTAAATTGCATGGCACAGAAACATTACTACCATACTGGAAAGAGAGAGAGCAAGATCCTTGAGGCTAGAAGGGACAGAGAAGAGAGGAGACGGGGAGGGGTTCCACAGTGAGCAAACCAGCAGGACTGGAAAAGAGAGTTCACATTGCTAATTGGTAGGAAATTTGCTTAAAAGTAGTTCTCTTATTTCTGATTACTAGCTTCTAGTCGGTGGTGAGTTCTCTTGTGATGTTGGGAAATTATAAAAGCACACTGCTTTAATTGAAGTTGTTCTTGTCTATAATCTTAGAGCATTTTCAGTGCACAGTCTACTTTCACTCACTTCAGCTTGATATACGGAGATTGGATTTCCTGGGGCCAATCAGTGATTTGTCCTACTCGAAGAAGTATTTTGTAACAAACATTAACAATCATGTGTAACAGTTGCAGTTGGTTATTGTATGGTGTCCTGTGTAATGGTGGTTAATAGAAAACAAACTCTAATACAGTTGTCTACATATGAACAAACATATGCATATTCATGTAGCAACTGAAATTCACAAAGTACTTTATAATATAATCACCCTACAGTAAGCAAATAAAGGTAACGCTAGGAAGTTACAGTGAAAGAAAATTGTTACAGTAGGTGTACATAATCTTTTAAAACAGAAAAAAATATAGCCCGGAGAGAGAAACAAAAATATACATACATTCTTTTATGGTTTATTATCATGAAATTATTATAATTCTAGAATTGACCTATATAATTAAGGAACTATGACCATTATTTGGTGTTACTTTGTCATAGATTGCATGAACTTTGTGTTAACAAAACCACCAAAATAGTTGTCCTATATGGGTATATGACTACTATGATATAGTTTAAAAATTATATTTAGTTTATTGTTGATGATCAGTTGTGTTCCAAAATAATACAGAGAAAACTATGCTTTAAAAGGTGGCTCTTTTTTCCCTCTATAGCTGTTTACTGTGTCAAATTTAAATTTATAGTGATGAATACAAGAAAAATTTAAGCAGAGAATTTCTCATAATCCATTCTATCCATTCTGTATCTTTTTTAAAATGATGGTCTGAAAAGGATAATTTTCTTTTAAACTTTAGTGACTTATTTGATCTTCCCTCTTCAAAGGTAACTAGCTTTTATTTTAATTATATTTTTATAGAATTATAATTTTACATTCTATATATCTCTAATTATTTTTAGAATGAACACATATCAAAGATTTATTGATCTATTAATAAGAGAACCAGCAAGATGGTAAAGCTTGTCCAAAATGTATCACTTTAATTTTTTTTTTTTTTAAGATTTTATTTTTTCCTTTTTCTCCCCAAAGCCCCCCTGGTACATAGTTGTGTATTCTTCGTTGTGGGTCCTTCTAGTTGTGGCATGTGGGACGCTGCCTCAGCGTGGTCTGACGAGCAGTGCCATGTCCGCGCCCAGGACTCGAACCAACGAAACACTGGGCCGCCTGCAGCGGAGAGCGCGAACTTAACCACTCGGCCACGGGGCCAGCCCCTGTATCACTTTAATTTTTAAAAGTAGTTCTATTAGAACTGTGTCCATACCTTCATGCAAATAATTTGGAATTGTATTCTATTATTTTTCAAATGTCATTTTAAAGATATAATGTTGGCAGAAATTTGCTTTAAAGAAAACTAAAAACATATTTAGATTAAAATGTTAATTTAAAATAGTAATGATTTTGTCTTATTTTTAGAAGTAATTTTTAGAAATTATTTTCTATGATAAACTCAAAATGAAAGTGGACAGTTGTTACTTTCACAATATAACCCCGAAGCAAAACAAGGTAAAATGTAGTCTAAAACTTCAGTTTGGACTTTATGTTTGTAATTGACTTGGCAACAAAATATTCAAAGAAAGAGTCATACTTGAGAAGTTCATCAGTCTGGAAATATTCTGTTCTTAGACAAAAATAGGGACTTAAGGGAAAGAAACCAGCATTTATTAAGCTTCTATGCTATGCTAGGCATTCACCTAATTATCTCATAGTAATCCTTACTCTACAAAGTAGGTATAATTTCCCTCTCATGCAGCAGAAAATGAACCGCCGAGCAGCTAAATAACTTGTTCAAGGAGTCTTAGCTAGTGATTGCTGGAACCCATTGATGGCCTTGTAACTTCACAGTTTTCTCTTCTCTCTTCAGTGGCTATTTTCTTTGGAACCATATCAACTGATGATTAGGTTAAATGTCAAAATCTCAGAATAGGAATTTCTTTTTTTGTAAACAAGGGAAACTGAAAAATATTTTTCCTATAGAGTCATTTAACATTATTAACCTGTTTCTACAACTACATATCTCTTTAAAAAGCCAATGTCATAAAAAAGGAAGGGTGACGGTTTTAGATTAAAAGCATGTAAAGAGATTGATGGGGTCCAGGACACACTATCCCAAAATAAGGAAAACTTTTTCTTCCCCTGAAAAATATAACAACCAAATGCAATGCATAAAACTTTATTGGATCTTTTTAGGAAAACAAAGACATAAGAGATATCCTTGGGGGAATTGGAGGAAAATTGAATAAAAACTGGATATTAGATGACATTGTTGAATCAATGATTAATTTAGTTGGGTACAATATTATTATAGTTATGTAGCAGAAGCTTCCTTTTCTTAGGGATGCATACTGATGTGGTTAAGGGTTGTGTTATATCTGCAACTTATTTTTAAATGATTCAACAACAATATAAAATATGTATAGCTAGATCATTGGAGAGAGACGAAATAAATATGGTAAAATGATCACAACTGTTGGATCTAGGTGGAGCATACACAGATATTCATTGCAATTTTCTTTCAATTTCTCTCCATTTATGAATTGTTCATAATAAAAAGTTTGGGGAGATAAAAATCTAGTCTGTAAGTGTCTGCTTAACCTGAGTTTTTTTTTTTAAAGGACCTTACAAATTATGTAAATTATATAGATGAACTTCAATCAACTGTCCTACAAATTCAAATCAGTTTCATTCAAAAAGTGAGTTTTATTCATTTGTTGAATATCTAGCCAATTGAGAACATTCTATTTGTGTAATGCTGATTCAAAAGCGATGTAGAAGGCAAGAATCCAGCATTTGGGGTTATGATTAGCACGTGTTAAGAAATTAGGACAACAAAATCAACAAGAGCTGGAGAATTTAAGAGTAAGGGAAAATCTCTGAAGACTGTAGTAGTCAGATCTTGAGCCTATCCTTTAAAAATGGGGAGGATTTGAATAGGAAGAACTAAAAAATTACAGTTGAATGGATCAAAATAAGAGAAGACATGGAAGTGAGGATGACTTCGGCCTGTTTTGTAAATCTAAGATAAAACTGTCATTCTAAACTTCAGATCACTAGGAGATAATGGGCACTTCTTCACTGAGTTGGTATAATTCCAAACTGAAAGTAAGAAATGTGGCCAATGCAATCGTATTACAAGTAAATGCATGAATTTCTTTAGGTTTTTTGAAATATTGAAAATTGCATTTAGGTTCCTTTGATTACTTTTGAGCACCATTAGAGGTGCTAGCTACTAATATAAGGTCTGATAACTTTTTTTTTGAGGAAGATTGGCCCTGAGCTAACATCGATTGCCAATCTTCCTCTTTTTGCTTGAGGAAGATTGTTGCTGAACTAACATCTGTGTCACTCTTCCTCTATTTTGTATGTGGGATGCTGCCACAGCATGGCTTCATGAGTGGCATGTAGGTCCGTGCCCAGGGTCTGGACCAGTGAACCCCAGGTTGCTGAAGCGGAGCTCACAGACTTAACCACTATACCACAGGCTGGCCGGTGGGGGCTGATGACTTTTACTGCTAGTAGGTATTAGGTTCTTTAGGTGTGAGGAGATGATGGTCTGAGCTGATATGGTAGACAGTTACTAGGGGCAGATAATAAAATAGGCCTGATGTAAAGGCTAATCTGGGCCCTCCACGAGGGCCTCCAACATAATAGGGAGATAAACAGATGATCTCTTTGGGCATTATACAAATTTAGGGAGGCCATGACCTCTTTGAAGTCATTCTCAAAAAAAGTATGGTCCCTGGTTCTTACAGAATTTTCTAAGACAGTGCCAATGACATTCATTTTCACATAAAACTAAGGCCTACTTGAAACCTACTGAGTTATTAAGGGTTATGAAGTTCTGGTATTCATAAACTAAAAACAGTGACTTATTAGAGTTTAGTGAGGATGAATTCAGTGTTCTTCCAGGAAGACGGGATGCATACAAAGCTGCTATGGCACATGTGCATGTATGGTTGGTAGAAATTCCCACAATTTTCAGGAAGGACTTTTTTGTTATCAGAGCTTGCTTCACTAGCATTGTCTTACGTTGGTTACAGTTTTTAAAAGTTGCTATTCTTACATTCCATTCTCTGTTAAGCTTCATTATTATCAGTTTACTCTGGGATTTTGATTATTTTACAACAGGCAGTAGTATTATTTGCATCAATAGTGTTTTAGCCTAGAACTTTCCAATATTTAGACGTTAGGATATGTACATATTGTTCGAATAATAAATAAACCATTCTAGTATAGCATAGGGAATATAGTCAAAATATTGCAATAACTCCAGGGCCGGCCCTGTGGCCGAGTGGTTGAGTTCGTGCGCTCCGCTTCAGCGGCCCAGGGTTTTGCCGGTTGGGATCCTGGGCGCGGACATGGCACCACTCATCAGGCCATGCTGAGGCAGCATCCCACATACCACAACTAGATAGGACCCACAACTAAAAATATACAACTATGTACTGGGGGGGCTTTGGGGAGAAAAAGGAACAAATAAAATCTTAAAAAAAAATATTGCAATAGCTTTGTATGATGACAAACAGTTACTGGTCTTAACAGGGTGATCATTTTGTAATGTAAATAAATGTAGATCACTTTGTTGTGTACCTGAAACTAATATAATATTGTATGTCAACTAAAAAAAATTAAAAATTAAAAAATAATAAGTAAAAGTCATCTCTTGGAAAATGATAAATAAATAAATAAACCATACTAGAATTGCAAAAATAGATGCAAACATAATCTCCCCAAATTTTCCCATAGAGTGACACTTCATTGTTATCCCCAATTCTTTTTCCATTGGAAAATGAGAATGAGTAGATAGGACAGCAATTATAGGGTGTAGATTGTTTTAGAGTCTTCTCTCCTGCCTAAAGCTGTCATTGGCAAAAATAGTTTGGGACCAACTGCTCTATTCCAATTACCTGCTATTAATAAATGCCTGAATCTTTTCTTTTTTTTGGACAAAATAGTGGTCTGAATTATACAGGGTAAATACAACAAATACTAGGATCTATTAAAATATTCATCTGTTTACATTTCTTCAGTGGAGTATAAAATTGTTTATCTGAGAAGCAAGACACTGATGGCATCCAGACAACAGAATTTTTCTAAAAGGATTATTTTAATGACCAACCATTTATTTTTTTAATTAATTAATTATTTTTTTGAGGACAATTAGCTCTGAGCTAACATCCGCTGCCAGTCCTCTTGTTTTTTTTTTGCTGAGGAATATTGGCCCTGAGCTAACATCCGGGACCATCTTCCTCTGTTTTATATGTGGGATGCCTGCCACAGCATGGCTTGATAAGCAGTACATAGGTCCGCACCTGGGGTCCAAACTGGTGAACTGTGGGCTGCTGAAGCGGAGTGCGGGAACCTAACAGCTGCACCACTGAGTGGGCCCCTCATCAACCATTTTAAAAAATCAACCTATTGAAGTAATGTAAGAATTATTTGCTATAGTCATGGTTAGAAGTGACACTATGATCTGCTTAGAATGCAAATGATGGCTTAATTTTTCTGAGCAACAACTGTTTAAAAGCGTTAAATTGCAATTTTATATCTGCACATATATGTTACATGAATATATAAAATATATATGAATATTAACTGAGATATGCTTATAATGGATAAAATGTCTCTTTTTCTTTCATTATGTGTTTTAAGATACCTAAACTCCAGAAAATTCTTTGCTCTGGGAACAGGTTAGGCCACAAAAATTCAGGGTGAGTGATTGCTCACTGTTCTATGTAATCTGAGTTTACAACTATTTATGGTTATGAGAATAGACCTTAAAAGATGTTATTGATAGGCTGATTGGTCTAAAACTGGCAAGCCTAAGGGTGTGCTTGGCTCCCACAATTTTTAAAAATTAATTGAATTAATTCTTAATATTGAAAAGCTGGGAAATTTACATAAAAATCCAGATGTGAGGTTTCTCTTTAAAAAAAAAGAAATGCCTTTTGCCCCACTGGGCCTATATTCACTACTCAGCCATAGTGGTGAATCAGCTGGCACTAAAGTGGTGAACAGCTTTAGCTGGGTACCTGTTATTCCCGGACACTGATACTGAGGATCAACTGCTGTTTGATATCATGCTAGTGCTATATGCTTTTTTATACTCACCTGCTTCACTCATTTACTTGCTGGCCCCTGTTGGCATCTGAGTGTATGATATCTGAGTTAACTTAGAGAGTCCTTGGAATATTTATGGAATTTCACCTACTAAATTATCATGAAGGCTCAGTCCCACATAAAAGTGGGAGGGGTTCCAATGTCAGAGTGCTGCCCCTATATTTTTAAGAAAACCCAACTACAGTTGATTTCTATTCAAGTATAATTTCACTTGTTAGCAAATGCTACTGTGCTCATTTAAAAATATATTGCCTTGGCATTTCTCCAGCTATGTTCTGTGGAGCTCCAGAAAATGGTTACTGGAGAGCAAATGCCTCTCTGGTCAATTAAGCTAGGGTAGTACTCAATAGTAGAGTCCCCTCTTGGCTCTTTTAAGAAAACTTTATTATTATTATTATTAGCAACATTGGTTTACAACATTATATACGTTTCAGGTGTACATCATTATATTTCAACTTCTATGTAGACTACAGATACACATCTGTAGATGTTCTATAGAACATCAGGTTCACCACCAAAAGTCTAGTTGCCATTCATCACTGTATAAATGTCTCCCTTTACCCTTTCCGCCTCCCTCCACTCTTGATTCTTAACGCATAGAAGCAGATCGAAGGCTCTGAGAAGTCCTTTGTTTAATGGTCAATCAGAAAACAAACTTATTTGGCAGAGGAAGCTTCCTTCTCTGAAAATTATTCTCTGAAAAATCTTCATTTGGAAAATTCCTCATGCATCCATCCCTCCATCCATTCATGCAATAAATATATATTGAATGCCTACTATGTGCTACACTCTCTGAAGAAAACAGAGATGGCCCCATGACCAACATTTTCACTTTATATGAGGGCTATTTCAGGGCATTACCTGCACTATTTTTTGTTTTGTGGCTAACAGTAACTTTGATAATGGAGAGAAAGAAAAAGTCGGAAGGAAGCATTGACAAAACTGGTCAGATATGGAGAATCATAAGGAAGACTGAAGGAGAAAATTGTGTTGCCTTGACAGGGGAAATAAACTTGTGCAAGCTTTGGGGAAAAGAAATATGATTCAAGGCATACACATCAATTAGGATGATTTGGCTGCAAGTAATAGAAAATTCAACCAAAGAGACATGCATAATAAGAAAAATTATGATCTCAATGAGAAATTCAGGGGTAGGTTTGTTTAATTCAGTAGCTTGACATCATCAATGATTAAGGTCCTTTCCACATTTCCTCTCTTTCACACACAGTGAGTTGGTCCTTGTCCTCAAGCTTGCCCCTTCATGGTCACAAGATGGCTACCATAGCTCCAAGCATCACATCCTCACAAAATAACTAAAATTTACATAGCACTTTTTTTTTAAAGATTGGCATCTGAGCTAACACCTGTTGCCAATCTTCTTTTTTTTTTTTCTTATTCTTCTTCTCCCCAAGCCCCCCAGTATATAGTTGTATATTCTAGTCGTAGGTCCTTCTGATTCTGCTATGTGGGATGCCACCTCAGCACAGCTTGGTAAGCAGTACTAGATCCAACTGGCCTAGCCCTGGGCCACGGAAGTGGAGTGCTCAAACTCAACTACTCGGCCAGAGAGCCAGGCCCTACATAGCACTTTTGACAGGCCAGACACTGTTCTAAGCACTTTACATATATTAATTCCTTTGCTCCTTAAAACAATACTATGAGTTGGTTCTATCATCCCCATTTTACAGATAAGAGAACTGTGGGACAGGGAAGTTTAGTAACTTGCCCAGAGTCACCTGGCTAGTCAGTGGCATCACTGAGATACAACTGCAGGCAGTCTGGCTCCAAGAAAGGAAGAGGATACCTTTCTCATGTTCCTTTATAAGAGTAAGGAAGACTCTTTAGAATCCCCTATTTCCTGCGTATTACCCCTCAAGTGTCATTAGCCTGATTTATATCATATGTACATTTAAACCAATCACCCAAAAGGGGGAATGAAATTGTCATGGATAGTTCAGACTAATCAAGATTAATCTCTGGGGCTGGAGAGTAGCTAAGTCACCCCCCAACACACACACACCAACTAAGTGAGGTTCTATAGCAAGACACAAGATCGAGGTGGGGAGGCTGCTGGGAAGGAACCAATAGTGTCTGCCACAGACTGAAGTGCCATGGGACGCTGAAATGCACAAATCCAGTAGGAGCTGAGTATACATCACAGGATGGGGTGGTGCTCTCCACTTCAGTCTCAGATGCACTGAGGGAGTAGTTGGGGTCATGAGAATGGAGCACATTTCTGAGGAAGATGCTATAGAAATCAGAGGGCTATAAAAGGAAACGTAAAAAAAAATTGACGAGCAGGATGGTTGAAGCAATATGGTAAAATGTTAAAAATAAATATGATTTATGCTGTGTGATAGGTATATGAGGTTCATTATATAATATTACTATTATTGTTTATCTGAAAATTTCCCCAATAAAGTTTTTTGAAAAAATAAAACAAAACAAAACCCAACCACGGAGGCTTGGAAGCTCTCTCTCACTATGACGGGGCTTCCTGTTCCTGCTTCCCAACCCCTCTGCAGCTGTGGTCCCTTAACTCTTGTCTAAGGTTTGAACTCCTTCCCATACTTCGAGACAAGTTCTGTTCCCAGGGAGGGAGAATATAAGAAGCCGAGTTAGGCTTTTCACTGCTTCAGTTTCCAGCCATTTCTACTGCTGGTCTGCTCTGGCTGTTTTGTTGGGAGTCTCTGGCTTCTTCCCCCCTCACCATTTCTGTGTGGCCTCAGAGCCTGAATTTCTCAACCCTGATCTCCAATCTTTCTGCAGCCAGGTCCTGATAAGGTACTCGCCTCTAGACCAGTTATCTAACTGCTGCGTCTCTGCTATTTGCCAGAAACACAAGGCCTTTATCTAAAGAACATTAAATGTGAGCCTATGATGAAACCTTGTACACTAATAGCACTCAAGTCCTCCATGTCTCTTTCACCATGAATTTTTCATTTGAGAGTTTTCTTACAACTATATCCCTACATGCTTATTCTTAAAGTAATCAACCTGTGGCTTTACTCCTATGGTCATCTCCTTAATGTCTGCTTCATCCTGAAAGTCAGCTTAGATTCGTAAGATCAGCACTCATGCCCAGTTTCAATAGCAGGAGAAAAAGAGCTTTCAGACAAGTAAGCAGGAAAGGAGTTGTTGCAGATGTGGAAGAAAAATGAGGGAAAAGTAGCACAATGTTTCCTTTAGGTTTTTGAAGCATGAGCAAACCACCATATTGCATAAACAAATGGCAATGCTACTAAGAAGCAAAAAATGAGGAGTTGAGGGGCCAGCCCGGTGGTATAGCAGTTAAGTTCATGCACTCTACTTCGCTGGCCTGGGGTTCGCAGGTTCAGATCATGGGTGCGGACCTAGCACTGCTCCTTAAGCTATGCTGTGGCAGTGGCCCACATACAAAATGGAGTAAGATTGGCACAGATGTTAGCTCAGGGCCAATCTTCCTCAGCAAAAAAAAAAAAAAAAGATGAAGAGTTGGCAGAAATGTATAATTTCTTGTAAAAAGAAAACAAAACATAACAAAACAAATGAATAATGTAAATGAATTTGGTCATAAATGCTAAACTGCTTACATAAAAAGCTGATATTAAAGTTTTCCACAGCATCAGTTTGACTCAGAGCATCTGGCTCTGAGGCAGCCAGCTTTGGCCTCCAGGGCTGTGGGGATTGCATGCAGGATGATGATAGTTTGATCAACTTCCTCTCTCAGGAGGAAGTAGGGTGGGGGCTGGCCCAGCCTTGGTGGGGTGGCACTGAGGAAAGAGAAAACATCCAGTGAACTACATGAGATCCCTCATATTCAATTCAGTAAATATTATGGAGCATCTCCCGTGTACAATGCACAACAAGAGAAATAATGTTCTTGTTGAACTGGAGATTCCTGTCTCAGCAGGGGCTATTAGTTCTTATACCTTGTTTTTTTTCAGTCTCTTTGGTGAATCCTGTCCATTCCTTCTCAGAACAATATTTTTAAATACATAAAATAAAGTTCATAAGATTTCAAAGGAAAACAATTATATTGAAATAGTCATCAAACTATTAAAAAAACAAGCAAATTCGTGATATATATGCTTCTTTATGAGCGTTTAACTAACAAGATCCAGTGGTGAGCCTAATATTTCCTGTAATTTCAAAATAGTGATGAATGTAAATGGTTTCGAGAGATCAGCAACAACTCTAATGTGACATAAAAATAGTAATTTCTGTTGGTGATAAAGTCACAGGTACTGCTCGCTCGTGCCACTGTGGTTTGCTGTCTACGTGCATAAGGAAGAAATGCTAAATTTCAGTTAGAGATTAGTAAAAATAAATGTGTAATATTTTTCCTGTCAAAGTTCATAAACTTGTGAATTCACTCCCCTTGGACTCTGTGGACCCAGGTTCAGAACTTTTCATCCCGTGTGTGTGAGCCCGTATGTGCTTGTGTGTGCACACAGGTGCTCATACACATGTCCTTCAAAGAAGGGAGAATGTTGGAACAATAAATTAACTAAGTAATTAAAATATGAGGTAGAATAGGATGCATGCTCTAGGATTGGAGCAGCAAAGCGCTATAGGGATTCAATAGGCAGAGGAAATCAGAAAAGGCTTAAAAAGAGGTAAAGGGGAAGAAGAGAGAGTAGAGATAAGAGAGGCAGGTGTTTTACCTCCTGAGTCATCCTTTTCTTCCCATCTGCCTCTTCCCCGGCTCATGAAACTGACTGAAGGTGGTTTACCTTTGGAGCCAGCCTTGGGTGGCGTATGACTGAAAGCAGTTCTCAATCAGTTTGGTCTCAGGATCCCTTTGCACTCTTACAAATTATCGAGTGCCCAAGGAACTTCTGTTTGTGTGGGTTATATCTATAAATATTTGTTGCAGCAGAAATTAAAATTGAGAAATTTAAAAATATTTATTAATTCATAAAAAATTTCAAACCCATGATGTGTTCACATAAATAGCATTTTATATAACTATAGATAGCATTTTTATTTATATAGAATTTTATATAACTGTAAAATAATAATAAACATAACTATATTTTCTAAAACAACAAAAATATTAGCGAGAAAAGAGACATTGTATCTTATATTTTCTCAAATCTCTTTAATCTCTGGCTTAATAGAAGACAGTTGGAATCTGTATCTGCTTTTGCATTCAATATGTTGCAATAGCACATAATATATAACCTCTGGAAAGCTCCACTGTATTCTTGAGAAAGAATGAGAGTGAAATAGGCAAATAATGTCTTAGTATCATTGTGAAAATAGTTTTGACATTGTGGACCCTCATGGGTCCTCAGATCATACTTCGAGAACTGGTGATTTAGAAATTTCTTCTAATATTTTTCTTCTTTGTTTTATGATTTGAATTTTCTTTAAATTCAGAAAAAACTAATTCTATAACTAGAAATAAATCGTATATAAATTCAAATACGTGCGTGCTGGATATCTCTTGTTGTCCCTCCAAACATCCAGCTGTCCTTCCACCTTTCTCCATCCTGTTCTGTGACATGTATGGATAATATCAACAGGCTCAAGCTGGGTTTGTCCAATGGGTAACATCAGATGGAGATCAAAGGGAGGGAGGAGAGTGAGGTTGGGGTATTCATTCCTTAGTTGAAAAGGACTCTCTTTGTCCTTCACCAAGTGTCAAAAGTTCTTGTCATGGGACCTTCTGCACACAACCCTCTCTATCTGCAGGCTTCTGTAAGCCTTTCCTACCCTCATCCCTTCAGGCATAGGGGTGATAAGGTGCCTCCCTCTTACTAGCTTGAGGGGATTAGACCTTATGATTTATCTCTACCCTGCCTGAACTTTGGAAATAGTCCCTTTATTACACACACCTCAAAATTCCTAATTTGAGAGCACCATCCATTTCTTGCTGGACTCTGACTAATGCAAGAGGTGAGAGTTATGTGGCATTAAGGATAAACTTCAGTTAAAGTACTTTTCATGGCATTGAATCCACTTGATTTTAATGGAAGTTAGAAAGCTGTAAAGCCCTAGTGTCTCAGAGCCTAAGGTCTTTAACAGCTTGGGGAAGAGACAGCTGGGTGCATTGAAGACCTACTGGTGTCTGCAAAGTCTTCTTGGTTTTGTCTCTGCTTGAGTTTATTTTCATCTGTGGATAAACCAGAAATATAGCTGTAAAATATTTACACATGCTAATGTGGCCATGCTTCTGGGCAGCAGTGTGCCAATGCCATTAATGGATCATGATTAGCCTAAGTCAGTGGCTCTCAAAGTGTGGTCCCTGGACCAGCAGCAGGAGCATCACCTGGGAACTTGATAGAAATGCAAATTCTCGGGCCCCACCTGAGGCCTACTGAATCAGAAACTCTGGGGGTGGGGCCCAGCAATCCACGTTTTAACAAGCCCTCCAGGGGATTCTGATGCTTGGTAAAGTTTGAGACTTTACCCTGAGCAACTCGGGACATCACAGTTCCCTAACTTTCTGCCCTCCCTTGCTGCTGGGGTGGTCATATGATTTTCCTCACACCCTACTGCCTTCAACTTGGACATCTTATCTGAAGCTGCAGTAACCGTCCTGCAACCTTGGGGCAACAAGATAATTGTAGCAGACCTGACTCTGACATCACTGCTCGCCTCCAGACTTCTTGTTATGTGAAAAAATGCCACTCCACACCCTCCAGTTATTTAAGCCAATGTTTAGGTTTTCTGTTAGTCGTAGCCAAACATATTTCTAACTAACCTGACATGGCTTTTTAAAAAAGCCCTTTTCCCTCATGATGATAAAGAATTTTAAACAATATTTTAATATTGAAATAAGTATTAAATATGGAGCAGAGGGCAATTGTTATGGATTTTTAAGATAATTTTTAGCATGTGTGGCCCAGTTCTTGCTAAATCCCCAGATATCCTGGGATAAAAGGGTCTCATTCCTAAGGAGTCCTCCTCTGGAACTGTTTGAGAAAGATGTTTAACAGAAACTATGTTGTGACTTCATAAGAGTCAGGGTTGAACATCACTAAGAAAGTAGTAATGGTCAATAAAAGGGAAAACTGTTTCCTGCTCTACTGACAACACTTCTGACACCAAATGTGTGAGTTGTTTTTCTCACATTAAACAATTCCAACACTAATTACCTGGAGTTAGCCCAGCTCCCACAGGTTTAAGGGCTCAGGCCCAAGACTGCCCCCCACTTTAGAGCCCAATCCCAAGTCCCAGGTTGTGACCTGTTCTTCTGACCAACCAGCTATAAATGAGGGGTTCCCAGAACCCCCTCTTCAGGTTTGATAATTTGCTAGAAGAGCTCACAGAACTCAGGAAAGCACTTTACTTGCTACGACCAGTTTATTATAAAGGATAGAACTCAGGAACAGCCAAATAAAAGAGATACACAGGGCAAGCCATGGGGGAGTGGGAGCTTCCATGCCTTCTCTAGGCTCATCACGCTTCCAGCACCTCAATGTGTTCACCAACCCAGGAGCTCTCCAAACTCAGTCATTTAGAGTTTTCATGGAGGCTTCGTTATGTAGGCATGATTGATTAAATCATTAGCCATTGTTGATTAAGTCCATTTCCAGCCCCTCCCCTCACCCCAGAGGTTGCAAGTGGGGATGAAAGTTCTAACTCTCTCCTTATGTGGCTGATTCCTCTGGCAATCAGCCCCCATATCTCATTAGCATAAATTTAGGTATGGTTCAAAGGGGCTTATTATGAATAGCAAAAAATGTTCCTCTCACTCCACCACTGAAGAAACCACAAGGTTTTTAGGAGCTCTGGGCCAGGAATCAGGGATGAAGACCAAACATATATTTATTGTATCATATCACAGTTAATTAATTTTGAAGGCAGCATTGCCTATCATTCTCTTAGTACCTGATGCATCCCACACTAAATGCTTAATAAATATCTGTAGAGTGAAATAGGTGATTTTTTTTTAAATGGAGAAAGTTTTATTAGCGGAGCATTTCCAGTGATTAAGAAGGGAGTAGATCAGTCTTCTCAAATAAGACTACTTGATGTTTGACACTGAAGCTCCTTGTCAGAGAGAGTACAGCGATGTGCATATAACAGGCACAAACATATGCTGAAAGAATAAATGAAATTTCTTCTATGTGACCTATAAATATTCTGCTTCAACTGTCACAGGCACTGTATTAGGTGCTATTACATATCGCATCCCATTTAGTCTTTGAAATAATTGTGCAAAGTAGGCAGCACCAGATTACCAATGACCAAGTGTGGGCTTAGGGCACCAGCAGAATTGGGGCATCCAAATTTGTTTGGAGAAAATTGATATCTGATGTCTACTTGAAAAAGAACATCAGAGGGGCTGGCCCCGTGGCCGAGTGGCTAAGTTTGCGCGCTCTGCTGCAGGCAGCCCAGTGTTTCGTTGGTTTGGATCCTGGGTGCAGACATGGCAGTGCTCATCAAACCACGCTGAGGCAGCGTCCCACATGCCACAACTAGAAGGACCCACAATGAAGAATATACAACTATGTACTAGGGGGCTTTGGGGAGAAAAAGGAAAAAAAAATAAAATCTTAAAAAAAAAAAAGAACATCAGAATATTGTAGCCAACATTGGAAAAATCAGAACTATTTTTCTACACCACACTTAGTACTGTTTCCTTTTTAAATTATGTATTGGGGAGTGCTTTGCAACACTAAGAACATCTAAAGCTCTTTATCTGGCTCTGGAAGATGTTATGGTTCTTATTTTATAGAAGAACAAACCAAGGCTCACAGAGCATACTTACTAGCTCAAGTCACATAGCTGGTTAGTAGCAGAGCCCACTATGATGGTACTCAATGTCTATGATACGTTATAAGTTTAGGATGGTACACATCCATTTTCCTTTTGAAGTTGTGAATCTTGTTGCACCTTTTTAAATGGTTTAGTGTTTTAATCGACTAAAGCATACAACAAAGGTAATCTAAATATCTGTTTTGATCCCTGCTGTATTCTCAGCACTTAGAACAATATTTAATATATCTTTACTTTTAGTGACTGAAAGAATGAATGACATGCAATCATCTGCCCACCTAAACGATTGTGCTTCGTGTTAGTTTTGGGGTCAACCAAGGGAAAATGAGAAGGAAATCAAGCAGACCAAGAAAGATCCATACCCTTCTGAGGTTGCTTGGATTCTCAAAACAAGTATCTCCAGATGTCTCCACTTTTATGATCTTTAGCTTCCTATTTTGGAAGCTGGGATTCCAGACTCCCTTCTTCCTATATACAGCATGTCAGGCAAAGGAGTGTGATTTAAGGAAATGTATTCTATAAGTCATTTAAGAACTATTTCCTGAGAACTGTATGATCCCATACTGATAATAAAGGGGACAAGGGAAAGACAAAATCTAAACAGGCCTACTTCTTCTTTATTATTTTTCTTCAAAACAGGCAGAAGTGGGGACACTCTTTTTAGTTTATGGTCCCTCTGTTACCTATTCTGGAGGGTCTCAATTATTGGTGTGCATAAAAACCGCCTGGAAAATTACTTTAACATTCACTTTTCTAAGTCTATTCCCAAGATTCCCCGATACTACAGGTGTGAGTGGACCCAGGAATCTGCACCCCAAGTGCTTCTGATGCTGGTGGTCCAGCCACCATGCTGTAAGAAACGCTACTTTTTTTTTTTTTAAGATTGGCACCTGAGCTAACATCTGTTGCCAATCTTCTTTATTCCTTTTTTCTTCTCCCCAAAGCCCCCCAGTACACAGTTGTATATTCTAGTTGTAGGTCCTTCTAATCCTTCTAGGTGGGATGCCACCTCAGCATGGCTTGATGAGCCGTGCTAGGTCTGCGCCCAGGATCCGAACCAGCGAAACCCTGGGCCCTGGAAGTGGCGGGCATGAATTTAACCACTTTGCCAAGGCCTGGCCCCAAGAAACACTATTCTTATGAAAACTTGAGTAGATAAAAAAATCTGAATTGCAATCAAGTCTTTATTTCTGCCATCCTCATCACGGGCCTGGGCAATTGTCCTATTCCTAAATTTGCCCTTGTCCCCAAAACACCCACAGCCCCTCAGCTCAATAACACTCTGTTGGGTCTTAGCCTTCATAACACATTAGTTTTATTTCTTTTTTGAGGAATTACCTGCCAGCACCTTTTAGTCTAATTCGATTGCTGAAGGAATCATGTCCACTTCCCTCACCTGCCTATCGACTCATTCATTCTAGATTCATCCTGTATCTTTGTGAAGCCTTCCTCCGTAAACCTATCCACAGGGATGATCCTTAATGTCACCACCACCCCTTGCACCTTTCAATTATAGCACCTACCATCTTGTATTGCGATTGCTTAATTTATTTTTTAATCTCTACCTCTATGTACAGTGCCTGGCAAATCGCATGCGCTAAATAACTGTGGAACTAAAGAGTGAATGTCAAAGACTAGGCCGAGAGTTTTTAAAATCAATGTTGACTGAGAAACAAAACATGGAAATGTCAACGGCTAAATGCCAGGCAGTGCGGGTCTAGAAGAAATAAAAATAAGCCCTAACAGCACAGAATCCTCCTAAAGGGATCGCCTGTCTCGTTTTCTCGCTTTCTGGCCTCTCCTGACACCTCAATTTCCCGGCTAACTCACTCATTCTCGTCGCTTCTGGGGACAGGTCAAGCAGGTATCCCGCGCAGCAGCTCTGATTGGTCGGCGATGATTTCATTGTTAGAGAACATCCGGGTTTTTCCCCTCCCCACAACACCTCCCCCAGAGCCCTGCCCTCCGAGTTTCCCTCTCCCGCGTGCGCCCCACCCTCAGGCTGAAGCAAAACAACCGCCTCTCCCCAGACCGCTTCTTGTCCTCGCCTGCGCCATCCTTTCCCGTCTCCGTGCAGAAGAGAGGCGTTTATATCCTCCAATAGAAGGACTACCAGGACTTTGTTAGCCATTCAGCAGCCAACCCCCTGCAATTCCGGGTGGGACTAGGCCTCCACACCTATAACTGGACAGCCCGTTGGCTCCTTTATGGCGCTTGTTTGACGCCAGGCTTAGAGGTCAAAAATAAAGGGTCACGGTCCTCGCAGAACGAGAAAGATCCGCACAGACGCCCTGGGTTTGACCGTTTCGAAGACTAGCCAATCACTTTTCGGATACAAACTTCCCCGCCTTTTGCGCGTTCATTTAAAAAAAGCCGGTGTGACGGACTTGGAAATTGCTTCAGTGACAGACAGGTAGAGGAAGCCAATGACTGAGGGCTCGGGCCACCCTTTGGACCAATAAGAAAAGAGAATCTCTAGAGTTCGTGCTTTGCGAGGAGGAGCGCAGGTGGGCGTTATTTGATTGACGTCGGTCTCTACTTATGACTGGTACGGTGGGTTGGTCCCTTACGTCCGGGAGGTATGGCAGAGGCGGTGCTGAATGAAGTAAATGGTACTGAAGGGTTGGGTCTTACTCAGTGGGCGGTGTTTGATGGATAGTTGACCTTGCCAATTGAAGGTGGTCACTGATGCCCAATGGGAAATTAGGAACTCAGAGGCGGGGCATTGTGGGCGGGGAAAACTAAGTACGGAGGGACAGGGTGGCCGAGGTGGGCGGGGAGGCGTTGATTGACCGCCCACTCAGCAAACCGGGTACAGCGAGAGGCCGCGCGGCGTCCCAATGGGTGGGAGCTGGGGGCGGGGCTCGTCTATGGGCGGGGAAGGACGGGGTGCGGGGAGGGGGTTGCAGAAGGAGCGGAGCGGCTGCTGCTCAATGGCGGAAAAGCCGCCGGTGCTCTGACCGCCTTGTCCCCCTAGCTGTTGCGGGGGAGTTTCCTGCCGGCGCGGCTGGAGTCTCTGTTTCTCAGGGTTCGGTGGCTGGAAGATGCTCCAGAGAGACAAGGCTGCGGCGGAGGAGGTGGCGGCGGCCAAATCGGCAACGGCGCTAGGGTGGAGAGAAGGCGGCGGCGGCGGCGTGCGGGGCCCGACGGTGTAAATAGCCCCGGAGGCGGTGGCCGAGACCCCGAGGGGGAAGCGGCGGCTGAGGCAGGGTCGCGCCTCCGTTGGAAGCCTGGGCTGAGTGCAGCAGGGGTGCTCTGTGGCGGGCGCGAGTGGACGCTCTAGACCTCGCCTCCCTCCCTCGCCCCAGGTAAGGCCGCTCGGCACCCCGCCGCAGGGGAAACGGCTGGCGGGCACCGCCGCGGCCCCGGGCCGCTTTCGGGGTGCCGCCACGCTGCGGCCGCGGCCTCTGCCTGCCTAATTCTCGCCTCTTTCCTTCTGCCGCGGAGCCCGGGGGAGCGGAGCGCCGGGCCTGGCTCCTGGGTAGGCCCCTTCCCCAGCCGCCGCGTCTACGTTCGGCCGAGGCTGGGAGAGGCTCAGGGCAGGGAATGGTAGGGCGCTCCAACGCCTGGAAGTAAACTGCTTACCCCTGTTCTCCGCTTCAGTCTGCGAGCATCTCTTTCACACGAAGGCGCTGGGGCCACCCCAGGCCTTAACTCTTCGCTTTCTGGAGCATGCCTGCTTGAAAACATTACCTTTTCCTATTTGTTTCCTCGTCTGCTTCTGCCTTGTTCTGCGCTCCACTTCACTTCCTTGTTAAATCTTGTTTCTCGCTCTTCTGTCGGTGCGTCTCACCACCTCCTTCCTCCTCAGTGGGTTTAAATCGTTTCTCTCTTCTCAGCAGGCTCCGGGCTTCTCTTCCCTGCCTCCCCAGAAGTCCTTTTCAGATGTCATTCTTTTTAGCAGTGAAGTTCTTAAATGAAATTGCTATCGTCAGTACCCCCAATCGACCAGAGGCCCATTAAGAGTAGACACCAGCTATATGTGGCAGATCAGTTTTTTATAGTTTAAGTGAGCCTAACATTCTTAAAAAAAAAAATAGATTGTATTATTAAATTTAGAGTGTGAAAATAACACTGAAGTAGTTTTTAAAATGAAGGGCTCAATGAGTATTGGATGTAGTTATTTCATATTTTCAGTTGCATGACCTCTAATGTCAGATTTAGCAAATGTAGAACATTTGCCCATCTTATTTGGCAAAAACACTTCCTGAGCGTTTGATAGCGGCCCAGATTCATCAGTATTCAAGCTGGCTTAAAAAAAACTCGAAAACTTTAGAAAGACATTATAAGAACAACTAGGAAGCTGTTTTGATGAAGGCACAGTTAAAGACCTTTTAAAATAGGCTCCACATGTTTAATGTATCAAAATAAAGTTGACAGGAGTCTTGTAAAAGGATTATTTAGGAATTTGAGTAGTCTTAGTGTTATGTAGCTATTTTGGGAAAAACATTCGTTTTCTGTTAAACGTTTACAACTCCTGTGATGTGAGAATTACTGAGGTTTATTGTGAGATTAACACAGGAACTCATTTGAGCTACTGCATGGATGTAGAAGTGGTAATTGTTGAGGGTAGACAGTGTAAGTCGGTGTGTTCTAGGAGATGGAGAAACATGCTGTGGACACTGAATGTTCATAGACATTATTTCATTTACTTTCCCTGTTGTGCAATGGCGAAGTTCTTATTGTTGGCCTACTTTTAAATAGAGCATTTCTAAATAAATAGGCAGATTATCCTAATTATTATGATGGTCTTTTCCAGTTATACAGGCCTTTTAAAAAATATATATATTTGAAGTTATAGTATTAAAATGGTAGTTTTTAAAAGAAATATTTTTTGTAGGTCTCCTAAATGGCCACTGTGTTGTTTCAATAGAACTTTTAAAATTTAGTATTTAGAACAGATTTTTTTTAGTCAACAGATTTTCTTTCAGGGATAATCTTGATTTTTACTGTGCTGCTTCTCTCAATGTCTTCTTTGTCTTTTTTTTTTTTAATGGTTGTTGTTTGTGTTTTCTCCTCTTCGTTTGTTTTTGCTCTCATAAAGTCTTATCACGTGCCGGAGCAGTTTTTTATGTTGCTGTCTTATCAGCATAGAGTAGTATTTTTATTCACTCGTTCGTATGTGTTGGTTAAGACTTCCCCAGTTTCTTGTACATTGTCTTTTCGGTTTGTTCGTGTGGTGATTATTCCCTTAGAAGTGACCAGCAGAGCTTTTAACATGTTTTCTTATCCTGGCTGTCTGATTTTTATGAAGACTCCAGGAATAGGTGAAAGCCTTTTCAGTTTGTCTGATGGTCAGGTCGGTAAGTACTATCGTATGTCAGTAATTACATCATCTGAAGGAATGGTGTAGTGTCTAAATAGCTGTGCTTCTAAGAACACCTGATTCACAAGTTGACAAGGTCAGAAAAAGTGACTCTTGTTGAAAGTTTATTTTCCTATAGCGTACATTTTTTACCGAGTCTTTTAAATTAAAATATGATGCTGATAGACTGTCTTTTGGCACTCTTGAAAGAGTGGAATTTGCCGTGGTAAAGCTTAGCAAAAAACTGGCTGAGCCAATAATGGAAGGATTGCAAACGTGCCCTTGTAAATGGGTTGGGAAACATTTCTTTTATTGCACATGATAGTGAGAGAGAATTTTTTTTCCCCACATTCATTGGTGTTAGTTACACATATTATGTATGTTATATGAGTACTTGTATATTATATGTAACTATTTTAAAGTATTTTGTGACATTACCTAGCATAGAAATTAGTAAAATAGTATAATTCTGACTCTACAGTGGTCCTTCATAAGATATTAATAAAGTTACCTTATTAAAATGTAACACATAGTATTTTACTTTTTCTGTGAAATATGCCTTTCACAGTTCACTGATTTTAAGCAAAAATTAGTTGGGAAACAAGTGATAGTGTCAGAGTTATAATAGTTAAATTGTTTTTTAATTCCAAAATTCTAATAGCAAAATTTATTCAAGTAATACTTAGCTTAAAATGTAAAGTTATGACTAGTGGTAAGAGTATTTTGGGGAATATGGTCATTTTTCAGTGGTTTTTCACATTGTACTTCAATCTTATTTTTTCCTTAGTGAATGAATTTCAGAATTTGCATTGAAACCGAATACTGCTATTTATATTAGCAGCTTTACAATTTTATGGTAGAAAGTATCTTATATATCATATCAGCAGAATTGTGGATTAACAGGAATGATTAATTGGGGATATGAGATAAGATTCCTGCAAACTGGGTGAATCTGGGGAAACATAATCTGGGTTACTTCCCATCTCAGTATCCTGCACTCAAACAGTGAAGGTAAAATAGGGTAGATTTGGGGAATATTGGTTTTTGTAGTTTTTGCTTGACTGTCATAAAATCTGTAAAATGACAGAGCTTGTCATCGGCTTCTAGCAGTTGATCTAACAAGTAGAGCTGAAGAAAAAGGTACTTGGGCTTCATAATCTGTCTTTATTTTATCCTTATTTTTGTTGATGATACTTGTTTACATTAGAACATTGATTTATAGTAAAATAATTTTGGTCTTTTAGACTAATTTAAGTATACTAATATCTGATTAGCCATTTCGGAATCTTTTTTCAAATGAAACGTTTCTAATGTGATTTAACCTCTGTAGATTTGACTTGAGTTATACTTTTTAGTATTTTGTCTGTATTCCCCCTCTCTCCCCAAAGAAGACCACCATTTAGACTTTTTTTTGATCAGGTAGTTGAATCACTGTTATGATAAAAAGAAGTCTTTTGGGCCTGCCCGGTGGCGCAGCAGTTAAGTTTGCACACACTGCTTCTTGGAGGCCCGGGGTTCACTGGTTCGGATCCCGGGTGTCGACATGGCACCACTTGGCACGTCATGCTGTGGTAGGCGTCCCACATATAAAGTAGAGGAAGATGGGCATGGATGTTAGCTCAGGGCCAGGCTTCCTCAGCAAAAAGAGAAGGACTGGCAGTAGTTAGCTCAGGGCTAATCTTCCTCAAAAAAAAAAAAAGTCTTTACTAAGTTCTTGATAATGTTACGAAGTTTTCAAAAAATATCGTTTTATATACTGTATTTTCACTTCTCAGACTTTGTAAAGATTTTGAGATTTACTTTTTGGTATCATCTAGCAATCTAGGAAACAAATACTATATGGTAACTCATACCTTTTTTTTTTCAAGTTTTCATTCAAATTTCAGTGTGTTTTATTTCACCCCTTCAATTTAAAGTTAATAACGGATGTAAACATTTTGCTCTGAATTGTGGTAAGTCATGACACAAAGGAGTTCTTCAAGTAAATTTTTTTCTTTTTGTCTTACTCCAGCTAACTTGTAACCACATCTACAATATCTAATAATTTTTTGGCATAACATATGCCTTTTATAATGATAACCTTTGTAATAACTTATTTAAGAATCCAGTAGCTTAGCAATCAGTTGTAGTATTTTAACTTGTTCATATATTTAGACGTTTAACATGGTTTGTAACATTTAAAACACAGTTTACCAATTAAAGCTTTTATGACTTACTAAATAGTTTAATATTAACTTGCTAAAAATAAAATGGACTCAGTTTTCTTTTGGAGTATGTTGAAATGTCAAGATATTTGTTGGCTTTAAATTGATTTGTTTCTTGAAAATTAAAGAGCTTAAGGTTTAGAAACAACAGTTTTTGGAAAATTTGTTTTGTATTTTTTTTTTTTTTAAAGATTTTATTTTTTCCCTTTTTCTCCCCAAAGCCCCCCGGTACATAGTTGTATATTCTTCATTGCGGGTCCTTCTAGTTGTGGCATGTGGGACGCTGCCTCAGCGTGGTCTGACGAGCAGTGCCATGTCTGCGCCCAGGATTCGAACCAACGAAACACTGGGCCGCCTGCAGCAGAGCGCGCGAACTTAACCACTCGGCCACGGGGCCAGCCCCTGTTTTGTATTTTTTTAACCAAAAGAAGATCTGCTAAAAGTTGGTGTGACATTTAGAGGAGAGAGAGACAGACATTGGAAGACTTCTATTGAATACAGGAAACTTGTCTTATGCTTAGAGGTGGGACCAGTTACTAGCAGTGATATAGGAAGGATAAGACCTGTCTCAAGTATTAGTGTGCTTATTGTCCACGTAGAGTGTCCTCTGCTTCACAAAAGGTTGTGAATGAAAAGTGCATTTGTATGATAGAATCATGAAGAACCTTTCCTTCCTGGAAAACTTGTAAAATGTGGGTCTGTTATCAGGTATAGTAAAATTTGTAATATAGGAAAAAACCCCAGTGAATAGATTTTGTTTGTTAGGTAGTGCATACCTGAGAAGCAATTTTGATAAAGGGTATCTGGAATAATTTGTGAAGTTCTGAAGGATTTCAAAGCACTTTAAAGCTTGAACGTAATGTCACTGATTCTTAAATCTAATTGCATTTTATTTTTTTGATGTAGGTGTGTATAAATGCGCTCCTAATATTGAAAAGAGATAGTTAATAGATATTCTTAGGAGTAGGAGAATCTGGGGGTGTCCGTATTACTCATGGGTGCTTAACCTATGTTGGCAAAGAGTTTTTCTTTTTCCCCCTTCTGATTAAAGCAGTCAACTCTGAGTTAATGAACGGGTATTTTCTATTGAATACAGATGGCCCTTCTTCTTAGTCCCTTACAAAGGGGAAATAATTAACTCAAAGCAACTCTAAATGGTAGAATGTATGGGAGATCAGATTTAGATATGAAAGACTTCCTGTTACTTTTACTTACTCTAGGCTATCAACCCACTGAGGAGTAAAAGAATTCAGTATAATTTAATACTGTTTAGTCTGAACCGCCTCTCTCACCGCCCCCCCCCCCCCCCCCCGCCCCCGCCCCAGTCATTGCATTCACTGAGAGCTTTCTACTTTTCAAGGCTATTCCAGGCTGGAGACTGAACAAAACAGACAAAATCCATGCCCTCATCGATCTTACATTCTGATAACAGTCTTTCTCAGTTTATGTTACAGCTGTGCTTCCTTTGTGGATGGCTTAAATTATGAGTGGAAAATTTGGGATGTATGGTGTTTTCTACACTATGCTTAGAAGCTGTGATTAGAGCTTTACTATTTTTAACAAGAGGGAGGGAGGAAAGAACAATTTTTCTGTAACTGGACAAACACTAGAATATGAAAAGAGGACGTAGGGAGGGGGGAATATTGTTGTATCAGAGATTAAAAGGTGAGCCAAAGATAGAAAAGAGATCCCTACATTAGGCATGGGGGAAGCAGGGGGCTTCAGCTGTTTCTATTTACTGTCCAAACTTGGATAAATGACTTCCTGAGCAGGAGAATGGGAGAAAAGATGGCATAATGGGAGCAGGGTGAACAGGACTTTTAACAAGTTTGGTTTAAATAACTTGGAATGTACCTATAAAATATATGTTGTCATCTGTGTTTGGAAAAGACCCTGTTGCTGTTCTGTTCTTTTGTGAGTATAGCTGAAAGACTAGTGATTGGCCAGTAGTGTCTGGATATATGTCACGGATTTTGACCGCTACTTCTGTTCTCTGGTTATTTTACAGTTCTGTTGAAGATAGCTGATGGAGCCAATCTGTCTCTCAGCTTGTTGGGCTGGAATTGGTCTGTGTGTTTGTCACTGCTTCCCTTAATTCCGTAGTTGTGGTACATTCCTTGAAGTTGTGCCTTTGTTTTTCCTGCATTGTAAATTTCTGGATGAGGATGTCCAATTGCACTTAGATATGAAGCAGGTGCTGAGTTTTCTTCTTTGTTCTGTAGCTTTCCTAGTGATGATCCAGTTTGGTAAAGATATCTCTTCCTGAGATTACACAAACATCGCACACTTAAGATAAGCATGGGAGATCTTTGATCTTTGTTTTTATTTTAATGCATAATGCTCTTTTGCTTTCATTTGTGAGTCATTGAGTCAGTCTCATGTGATCTTGCTTGCTGCAATGAAATGAGACTGATTTTCTTTTATTTTAAAGCAAATCAACTTTGTTTATTTCAGTGCCCCAATATAAAAAGGAACACTAGTTCCATTTATGACCTAAGGGACCTCATTTATAGCACCCAAATAAGTCTTCAAATGACTAATTTCACTTTTAATATATTTTTGTAACTGTATTTATCACTTTTATCAAAATGCTGATGTGCAAAAGAACTTGAACTTTTTGAATATATTAAATTTAGTACTGTAATTCAGGTCAGGTTCATTAAGCTGTTCATTTGGATATCTTTGAGTACCTATATTTTAGATTTAAAAACAACCTTACTTAATTTCTTAAATTATCTCTTCTAACTGGTTTTGTTTATATAATTCAGAATTTTATTGAAGCTTTGGTGGTTGTAGGTCCATATAAGGAAACTGAGTTTAATTTTTTTTTCTCTGCTTTTTCTCCCCAGATCCCCCCACTACATAGTTGCATATTTTTTTAGTTGTGGGTCCTTCTAGTTGTGGCGTGTGGCATGCCGCCTCAGCATGGCCTGATGAGCGGTGCCGTGTCTGCACCCAGGATCCAAAGCACCCAGGATCTAAACTGGTGAAACCCTGGGCCGCTGAAGCGGAGCGCTCAAACCCAACCATTCGGCCACTGGGCCCGCCCTTGAGATTAATTTCTTACTATTCAATTGTTCTGGGGTGTTTTGAATTAAAATGTGAAAGTGAAATGATAACTTTAGCTTAATACATAATAGTTTTCAGTTATACTCTCCTGTTTTTGGTTTTTGTTTTATGAAATCTAACTCTAGTTTGTAGAGGAAGTAGACATTTGGAAGGATTTAGTTTCCATTATTGCTCTTATCCTACATCTTGAGTCTTTTTCTTAGTGATTGGTTTTTATTTCAGTTCAGATTACTTGCTATTCTCGTGTGCTTTTGATTTGTGTTGCTTTTTCTGCCTCTGTCTTTGCTTACTTGATTTTTATTTAAGTTGAGGGTGGACACCAGGTCTGGAAACACAAATGCATACACAGTAAATGGTTTATTGATATTATAGTAGAGAATATGTTAAAATAATATCTATGTTTTCAGATTTTATGACCACCCTACAAAGTGGAGTTCATGTGGGTGGGTCTTTTCTTTTTGTTCGGATATATATTGCGGTTTTCTCATTTGTAAAGTGAGGATGATCATATATTTTGTAAAATTGTTGGATTGAGATAATCCACGTAAAGCTGTTACCATAGAGCGAGGCACGTTATAATCATTAAAATTTGAATGCTGCTCCTATTCTTGCTTTAACTGTTACTGATACTCTTACTGCTACTACTAAGTGATACACGGTAAGTTGAAAGAGTACCTAAACTAGGAGGCAGGAGACCCTGTTTGAGGTTCCCATTGAGCCTTTTAATGATTCTGTGACTTTGTGAGTTACTTGTTCTTTCTAGGATTTAGTAACCTTAATCTGTAATGTAATGTTTTTTACCTGAGTTAAGGCAGAGGGCTGCACCAAATGCTGTCTTGAGGTCCTTTCAATTTTGAAATAAAGGGTTCTGTTCTGAGTTTCTCATTTTCTGCCAGAGTGAAGCTACATAAGGGCAACAATTGTGTTAGTTTGGTATGTTGATTTATCCGTGCATCTATGTTGTATTCTATAAATATTTGCTGAATAAATTTTTCCATAGAAACGATATCTTTTTGGGAGAGGAGAGTAGTGAGTAGGAAGAGGGGAGAGAGGTTTACATTCCTTCTCAAGGACTTGATGCTTAACTTGTTAAAGGTATGAACACAGATTTTCTGCTGTTCAATTTTTATTTAGTAAATAATATTGTCTGCCAGCATTAGGCACTTTGGAGAACGAAGATTATTCGAGTGTGCCCTTTGGGAGGGGAGGAAGGGAGTAAAACATGTATATGAATAATTATACAAGGTAAAAAAATGCTGTAAAGGAATTACTGGTATATTTTATATGTTGAGTCTTTCTAAAATGTCTAAAAATTAAATGGCCGTATACTTAGGGTATCTTGTAAATTTTTGCCTTCTCACTTTTAGAAATCAGATGCTTAGGAAAAACATCAGGGTTGTGAACTTTAGGAGAGTTTCTTTTGGGTCAATTTTGATATGTAACCTTGAGAAGTTTTGGGGAGACTTAAGACTAATTTAATATTTGTGGAGGAGAGTGATGAGTAAAGTTTAATAGACTAAATAATCTCATATTTCATTTTTGTCTTTTTGTTATGAAAATTTTTAATCCTACAGAACATTGTAACAGTACTGAGTACCTATATACCCACCACCTAAATTCAACAGTGTTTTATAATTTTGCCATATTTGCTTTGTCTATATCATCTTTGCTGAACCGTTTAAAAATAAATTTTAGACATCATGTCACTTCACCCCTAAATGCTTAAGTATGAATCTCAAAAAAAGGACGTTTTCCTCTATGCCTACAATGTTGTTATCATACATAACACAATTATCTAATCCCCAAAAGTCATCTAATCCCCAATCCATATACACGTTTTCCCAGTTGGGTCAAAAATGTCTTCTATAGCTTTTCCCCTCCACACCAAGGTCCACTGACAGATCATGCATTACACTGCGTTTGCTGTGTGTCTCAGTTCTCTCTTCAGTTTAAACATTCACTTAAAAAAAAGACTCTTTTTAAAGAGCCCAATTATCTTGTAAAATATTCCATATTCAGCATTTGTCTGATTGTTTCTTTGAGGTTTTGTTTTAATAAGTTTTAAAACTTATTCCTTTGTCTTCTCTAAGCCAAGTTAGAGCTAAAGACTGTGTTAAAAAGGCTAGGATGCTTCATAGGTGATGCTGCTTCATGTTACATCCCACCAGGAGGCCAAAATGCCTGATTGTCACACTGTTAGTGGCGCTAAGTTTGATCATTGGGTTAAGGTGGTGATTAGTAGAGGTCTCCATGGATAAGGAACATTTTCTCTTTTGTGCTTCCCAAATAATTCATGGCATATTTTGTTACTCTGCAAATCCATTTCTCCTTGAGATTTTCACTTAGTGGATTTACTGATTTCTTATTTAAAGATGGATCTTGGCAGGGGCCATCAGACCCTCATTGGCTGAATCAGACCCTCATCTGCTGCCTGTTTTTGTAAATAAAGTTTTATTGGAACATAGCCATGCTCATTTGTTTACATATTGTCCAATGGCTGCTTTCCCACTACTATGGCAGGGTTGAGTAGTTGTGACAGAAACCATATGGCCCTGCAAAGTCCCAAATATTTACTCTTTGGTTCTTTAAAAAAAAAGTTTGCTGACCCCTGATCTAGGGTGTATGTATTGTTCCCTTTTCTTATTGTAGTGATGGTAGTGGTGTAAAATTGGTGTTTACATAATTGATGTTTATATGTAGTTTCTCCTGCATTTTGATGTTATTCAAGGTATAACTGCTTTTAATGTGGTTAAAATTGTGAAGTTTTGCTTATATCTCCCAAACCATAAATTATATCCAATGAGTGCTGTACATGGTGTACAAAATCATATGTTAGAAACATAGAAATACTTCAGATGTAAAAAGAGTTTTAAAGACTAATGAACACCACAGTATCCACTACCCAGCTTAGTTTAGAATATAGAACATTACCAGTATACTTGAAGCCCTTCTGTAATCTTGGATGCCATCCTTTCTTTCCCACTATCCTGATTTTTGTGCCTACCTTCACATATATGATCTCCATGTATCTATGTCTAAATAGCATATAGTACTGTTTTAAGAGATTTTATAGTTTTTGTACATGATATGTGGAATGTCTTTTTATACAATTTGGTTTTTTCACTTAACATTTTTGCAAAGTTCTTCCTTGTTGCTCTAGTCCTTTTTTTGGTAGTATTGAATATGTATTGCATGGTATCCCATTTTATGATTATAACACACTTTGTCTAGTCTTTTTGGATGAATATTTGGATGATTTTTGTAGTTGTCAACAGTGGTGCTAAAACATAATTTACATGTCTTTTTGTTATATATATGTGAGAGTTTCTCTAGAGCACATACTTAGGAGTATAATTGCTGAATTGTAGGCTATTCTCATCTTACAGCCTACCTAGATATTTCCAAAATTCTCTCCAAAGTGCCTGTACCGATTTATACTCCCACCAGTGCTATAGAAAAGTTTCTGTTGCTCTGTATCAATATCAGTGCTGTCCTATATAATGTCAGTGATACATGTAACTTAAATTTTTTTTCTAGTAGCCACATTAACAAAAAAGGCAAAGGTGAAGTTAATTTTAATATATAATTTAATCTAGTACATCAAAAATATAATTTCAATAGTAAACAATAAAAATGAATGAGTTTTTTGCATTTTTTCTATTAAATCTTTGAAATATGGTATGTATTTTATATTTAATATCAAATCTCAATTTGGATTAGCCACATTTCAATTTTTACTAGCCACATGTGGCTAATAGCTACTGTATCAGACAGCATAGCTCTGTATCCATGTCTACATTTGGTACTGAGAATCTTTTACTTTCTTCAATCTGATAAAAGAGAAATGCTGTTTCATTGTGACTTTAATTTTGCATTTTCCTGGTAGGATATTTCCATTTTCCTTTTACTCATGAGGATGAACATTCTCATATGTTTATTGGCTGTTTGAATTTCTCCTTTTGTGTATTTGGTGTTTTGATTTGCCCTATTTTCTATTTTCCTCTTAATGACAAAATCTTGCATAAATATGGATTTACTTTGCCATTAGAATGTTGGTATTTTTGTTAATTGAGTTTAAGAGTTTTTAGGGATTGATTAGATGATGTGTTTATAAAATGACAGATTACACATTTTAACTTAAAGGCAGTTTTAAAAATAATTACAAAAATAGATGGATTGAAGTGAATGCTTGGAAGGATAGTACTTGAATGGTAATCTGGGGAGGTGGAATGGGGACAGGGTGATTGCTTTATACTTAAGGTAAACAGTCCTTCGTATATATTGCTTTTCTTCCATACATTCTTCCTTTTGTTCAGCTTAGTCTTGCTCCTCCTTTCCTTAACTCTAAGCCCAAGGACCCCCAGGAAGAGCTAGGCTGAATGGATTCTGGCCTAGAGCCAAAGATGTTCTCAAAAAGGGCTGTGGGGCTAGACTGAGGTGGGGAGTTGGAGATGCTTTATTTGGAGTATCTGGAAACAAACCAAGTGATACATTCATTAGTGTGCCCTCTGCAGTAAGTGAGTATAATTGGCGGGGTGCTTTAAATGTGAAACAGCAAAATTACTGAAAATCGCCACTGAAATGGCCATCTTGTCAGTAAGAGTGTCGATACTCGCACTGGGGACAGTGACAGAAATAAAGCACATGTCTAAGATGGACAGATTTCTGAGGATGAGGTACATGGGCATGTGAAGGTTCTGATCCAGGGTGATGGCAGTGATAAATGAGATTTCCTAGCAAGGGGGCCAGGTATATCAGTAGGAATAGTATGGTGAATAGCAACCTAAACTTCTGTACATCAGTAAAGCCATTTAGGAGAAATTCAGTTACCAAGGTGGAATTGGTCATTTCTGGAAATGCTGGTTGATGTGGAAAACAAAAGCAATAAAACATAGGAATTGTAGAAGTAATTAATAAAATTACCTTAATCATTAAAAAAAATGCTGGAAGGGTTGTCCCCGTGGCCGAGTGGTTAAGTTCTCACGCTCTGCTGCAGGCGGCCCAGTGTTTCGTTGGTTCGAATCCTGGGCGCGGACATGGCACTGCTCATCAGACCACGCTGAGGCAGCGTCCCACATGCCACAACTAGAAGAACCCACAACGAAGAATACACAACTATGTACCGGGGGTCTTTGGGGAGAAAAAGGAAAAAATAAAATCTTTAAAAAATAAAATAAAATAAAAAAAAAAGAACGATAAATATGAAAAGAAAAAATGCTGGAAATCAAGATCTGCTTGTCCTTAATAAATATTATAGTAGATGATAGAGGTTAATCAGTGTTTGAACAGATTTTTAGTTCTCTGCCAAGTTAATATTTCTGTGAGCATTGGAATGGCTGACTAGGGTATCCTCTCTTGAAGAAGTATCTTTTAATGTAGTGTCTTTTTTACTCAGTACCTGCTAGGTGCCAATGTCACAAGTTAGGGTAGGAAGGGATAAGAAAGGCACAAATGTTGAAAGGAATATGGATGATTGTATAGGAGCGGTTAGAGGATGGGATGAAGGGTTGGGGATGGTGTCAAAGAGGAGGTATTTTGTAGGCACCTTGAACGATTTGGTTAGCTCAGTAAAAGGACAGACTGAGTATGAGGTCAGAATAAGCATGATGTCCTTGGCCTGTGTAAGGCCCAGGCAGGGAAGATTAGAGAGGAAGGTTCCGGACTGGATATTTTGTACTTAATGTCAGTTGGGAAGTGGGAAGTCACTGCATCTTTTTGGACAGTTAAGGTATGTTTTAGGGAAATCAGACTGTTGATAATCTGCAGGGTAGATTCAAGGAGGTGGGGGAGATTGAAGTCAGGGGACCAGTTAAGAGGCAATTAACGTAATAGGAGATGATGCTCAAGATTAGGACGGATGGGGCCAGCCCGGTGGCACAGCAGTTAAGTTCAAATTTCCACTTCAGTAGCCTGGGGTTCGCCCGTTCGGATCCTCGGTGCAGACCTACGCACTGCTTATTGAGCCATGCTGTGGCAGGCGTCCCACATAGAAAGTAGAGGAAGATGGGCAGGATGTTAGCTCAGGGCCAGTCTTCCTCAGCAAAAAAGAGGAGGATTGGCCACAGTTGTTAGGGCTAATCTTCCTTAAAAAAAAAAAAAAAAAGATTAGGATGGAAGATAAGAGAGACACTTAAAAGGAAGATTTGATGAAACAAATAACACTTGGTGTGTAGTGGTTAGATTTACATAAAAGATGTATGATTTCTAGCCCGAGTTACTGGAAGAGGGATTACGAAGAGGTAGAGTAATAGGTAGTTAATACAAATAGATTGGGATGTGCAGGTGGTTTGGGTGCAGAGATGAAGATTTTGGTCGTTATATTTGAAGAGATATGTAGAACAGCCAAGCTTGATTAAAATCTGGACTGAAATTCATCTGAGAAGTCAATATAAAAATGATAGCTGGAGCAATGAGATTGGATCAGAGGGCATATCTTTTGGGTTGAAGGCTAAATACTGTTTTTGAGGTCCCGTTTTCTCTTGAATTTAGGAGGCTAAAGGAAAAAGAATGAATATGAATGACTCTGAGTGTTTTGATTGCAATTGTTTTGAGTTTCAATTAGGAAGGAGTTAACATTAGTGTGAAGTGCTACGGAGTACCTTATCTTTTTTTTTTTTTATTTTAAAGTTTAAGATATGCTTTCTTGGGAGTGGGTGAGGAAGATTGGCCCTGAGCTAACATCTCTTGCCAATCTTGCTCTTTTTTTTCCCCCTCCCCAAAGCCCCAGTACATAGTTGTATATCCTATTTGTAGGTCATTCTACTTCTATGTGGGATGCGACCACAGCATGGCTTGGTGAGTTGGTGCCATGTCCACACCCAGGATCTGAGCAGGTAAACCCCGGGCCATGAAGTGGAGTGTGCAAACTTAACAACTTGGCCACAGGGCAGCCCCCAAAGTACCTTATCTTGAGAAGCCTCCTTTTTTAGGACCAGACTGATGTATGAGCTAATTCTAGCCAGCAGGAGCTAATTTTACCAAGCAAAACGTCAGTGTTTGAGCTGTTTTGCCAGGAATATTGGTGCTTTTTGTACGGATATGGTTATATATTATATCATGAGAAACATTCTCTATATGAAACATTCTAGATATGTTGGTCATACTGTGACCGTGCTCCAGGGTAAATTCACTTTCGTGAGTATTAGGACTGACTATACATTAGAGTCATGTTCTGTTCCACTTCACTAACTAGTCATAAACATAGCACTAAAATAATTAGACAGTCAAGCCTATAAGTAAAATTTCCTCTGAGAGCCTCATGAAACCTTTGCTGTCTGATTTTTTTCTTAATTTGCTGTTTGTATTCTGGAACCTTTTATGTGGGAGAGAGGAGGGGACAAAGAACAATTAGACGTAAAATCATGTAGCCCTGAACTTATTTTATTGTCATCGCTAATTGAAAAACTATTGGGATTAGGAAGAGCAGTTATTTTATTCCTTGGCTGCTTTGCTGAAGTTACAAAGGTGATCTCTGTGCGAGTATCTTTGAAGTCAGTCTTATAATAAAACAATCAAGCATAAAATCATGACAAAGTCCAAGCCCTCGTTTCATCATCCAGGTAGTCACATACGGATAGGACATGAACTCCCTCTGATTTCAGCAACAGTAACTGAAAATTTTAGCATTATGATCCAGGGAAAAAGTTCTTTTACGTTATAGTATTAAGCTTTTGGACATGTGCAGATAGCTGGTGATATGTTCTCTACACAGGCCTAAACTTTCTTTAGGCTTTGCCTCAGTCTTCTTCCAAATCTGTTAGGACCTGAAGTTTTTTTAAGTAATGGAAGCAATGAAAAGGAACAAACTGATGATAAACACAGCATGGAAGGATCTCAGAAACATGCTAAGTAAAAGAAGCCAGACACAAAGGAGGACATACTATGTGATTCCATTTTCATGAAATTCTAGAAAAGGCAAAACTACCTACTGACAGCACATTAGTGGTTCCCTAAGTCTGGAGGGAATGGGGAGATTGACTTCAGAGGGGAATGAAAGAACTTTCTGGAATGACAGAAATGTTCTGTATCTTTTGTGGTGGTGGTGGTTACACAAGTGTATACATTTGTCACAACTCATAAAACTGTACACAGAAAACGGGTGTATTTTATCATATCTAAAACAGCAACAGCCAGGGTCTTCAACGAGAACAAGTTGGACCACGGAATGGTACTTCATAGACTGGACGCAAATCGGAGGTTTTCAAAGTGAATTGACCTTTTTTGACAGTAAAGCTATCTAACACTGGTGATACCCTTTGATGTGTCTTAACAGGCAGTTATACATAAGAGAAGGTAATTCAGATAAATGCAATGATTCTACTACATTTGAAGTATAAGTAAACATGTATATAATCAACTAAAATGTTCCGGTAATATCTAGTTAAACAGGTTTTTTTTTTCTGGTTTGCTGTTTTCAGAAGTCATTGAAAGGATTTCAGAAGTGAAAAAGCTTTTAAAATAAGCCTAGTTGGAAAAACTTGAGAGTTCAAAATGTTATCCATAGGATAATAATTCTCTAAACATCACGTTTTCTTGTCAGTTTATATATGGCTAGTTGATGTGGGACATAGACTGTAGGAGATTTTTTGCAATTTGAGTACGTCTGACTTCATGTATTAGGTTGGTTATAATAGACTAAGGTATGATTTATGGATTATAATGTTAAGGATAGCTAATACTTTGAAAGCACTTAGTTTTTGCCAGGCACTGACCTACACAAACAGCACTATCTCATTCAGTTACTACAACTCCTCTGTGATGTAGCTGCTTTAATTATTCTTATCTTTTAGATGAATACATCCTGGCTTTGAGAAAGTAACTAATTAGGTCAGGATCACACAATAAGTGGTTGAGGGGCATTTGAATTCATGTCTATTTCCTGCTAAAACCCGTACCTTTTTTTTTTAATGTAAAGAAGTCTTGAGAGGGAGAGTGGTGATTGAAAGAGAGGGCTTGACTTGGGATTTCTGCAGATTCTGTGACCCGTGATAAATGGGTCTTTGTTACCAAAGACTCTGGCATTTCTAGTTTTTGACAGTCCATGATGGCAGGCACTGCTTCATGGATCTGAGCTAATGGCCATGATGGCCATTGGGAGTGAGGTCTCTGCCTTTCCCAGGGTCATTCAGGCAGCATTCTGGCTCTTTGCTGTCAGGAGACTTTCTTCCTCATCATCACTCCCAACATCCTTAGGTCATTGTCTCAAGTCAGGTTTCTCTGGAAGGTCTCGCGGGAACAATATTCTCTGAGTTCTTGCGTGTTCATAAGAGTTTGTTCACGCTGTTTAATAGTTGAAAATCAGTTTTGCTGGATGTGAAATCTGTGACAAATATTTTCTTTCCTTGCATTTCTTAAATATCTTTGTTTCCTGGCGTAGAGTACTGCTGTCAAAGTTTGATGGCAATCTGATATAGCCCAAATGTGTGTTCTTCACAGTTCAGCTATGCATGTAGTCTGATTTTTAGAACACACTTTACATATCCAAACAGTGAAAGGTTTTTGTTTTTCTAGTTAAATTTTGCAGCTTAAGCAAAATACCACTATCAACAAAGCTATTTATGACCATCCTTTTCCTTATTGAAGGGCTCGGGGAGGGATTAAGAAGTGGTACTGTTGCCCCAAATTTGACATTTCTAGCTATGCTTTTGAGTTAGAACAAGAAAATCTAAATTATTCTCATATCTGGTGAACCTCACTTGTCATCAATTAGTTTCACAAAATCTGTGACTTATTGAATTGCTTTGTTTTCATAATCTAAATCTAGAGGTGTAGTTTCCAATCTTTGAGGGATTCTTAAAATTACCCAGTATATTCCCACTAGTAACTTCTCTCTCTGGAGCTGGGTATGGTCAATGCCTAGTTATCCAACTATTATAATAAAAACTGTTGAAAGTATCAACTTAACAATTATTCAAACCCTTTTGAACTTTCCATGTCTATTATTATTTCAAAAACCTTAAGCAAATACCACTGATATTACAGTTCACCAGAGTTGATTTGGAAGAACAGAGGACTTTTGATTTAATTCTGAAAGCATTAAGAATTGGAAGGAGGGGCCGGCCCTATGGCTGAGTGGTTAAGTTCATGTGCTCCACTTCAGCGGCCCAGGGTTTTGCCAGTTAGGATCCTGGGCACGGACATGGCACTGCTCATCAGGCCGTGCTGAGGCGGCATCCCACGTAGCACAATCAGAAGAAACTACAGCTAGAATATACAGCTGTGTACTGGGGGGGTTTTGGGGAGAAGAAGAAAAAAAAGATTGGCAACAGATGTTAACTCAGGTGCCAATCTTTAAAAAAAATAAAGAATTGGAAGGAAGGATGAGAGCTAAATGTTCTGTTTCTGTGAGTTTAGTGAAGGGGGGAAGTATATTCTTCCTTTGCTTCTCAGTCAGGCAGAGACTAGTGTTTAGGATTTGATGCAGATATTTGTGAAAGAATATCCTCTTTAAGGCTCTGGACTAGTATTAGAAATATGTGACTTTTCAAGTGTCATTTCGAGCATGAGCCGATTATGAATCTTATTACTAGTATCATTAATTTTAGCCACATATTATACTAGTAAGAGCTGTTAATTTAGGGCATCATGTCTAGCAACAGGCTGGTAGTGAAGAGTACTTGGCTACATCATAGAAACATTTTTTGATAATTATTAGGAGAATATGTCGCCTCAGCTGAAATTTGAAAATAGAAGGAGGCACTGTTGTAAGCGTTTCATGTGTATTAGCTTTTTAAATTCTCACGACTCTTCTCTGAGGGTAGATATTATTCTCGTCATTTTATAGACACTGAGTGCCAGGAAAGGTTAAATAACTTGACCAAGATCACCTAGCCGGTAGGAAATAAATGCAAATCCAAACAACTTGGCTCTTGAGGCCTTGCTTTTAACTGTAAGTAAATAGAATAGAGTGCATTGAGGAAATACATTATGTTAAGAGATAATAGCTGAGAGTTTTCCAGACTTGATGACACCTGGATCATCTGACTCAGAAAGGTCAGTGATTCTCAACCTCAAAGTGAAGTGTTTAAAAGTTTAGGGCACTTAGCCAAGTATCTAGGGCTACAGTCCATAACATAAAATTAATCAAAAAGTATGCTGTTTCTGCTTTTTTTTTTCCTGCTATTGAATTATAAACTTTTAGTATTCTGGCTAGTTTGAACATATACCAGTACTGCTGTTATAAATGTTATAATTAGTATTTGTTATCAGCAAGTAGGTTTGCTTTAAATTTGTTTTGCCTTCATTTCTTCATTTTATCTTTTCTTCATGACGTTTTATTACCTTTACAAATGACTTCTTTTAAACTCAGAGAAACATGCTTTCTATTTTATAATGGAGAGCATTAAGAAAATAAGGTTAATTTAACTTTATTTTGGTGATCTGTTAAGTGAGTAGTCTGTACAGCTCAGTAAAGATACTTTTACATTTAACAATTAAAAAATCAAAGTAATATGCATACAGTTTAAAATAATAAATACTGCTCTGCAGAAACAAGAATTTTTGATAATATCTGTGGTCTCCTCTGATAACTGTTTCCATTATCTTTAACTAAAATGTTTATAAAACTATTTAATGACTTTTTAGTTAGACATTATCATTTGATTTTCTGCTATGGAACTTCAAAGGAATTTCCTGTCATCTAGTTTTGCTTATGAACAGTCTCATGCCGTTTGGATTCTTGTTTTTGTGTATGTGACTTTCCAGCCTCATTCTTACCCCCAAAGGCCTGTTTGGTAAAAAAAAAAAAAAAAAAATTAATTGTGGTTAAAAAATAAAAAATTTGCCATCAACCACTTTTAAATGTACAGTAGTGTTAAATATATTCACATTGTTGTGCAACAGATCTGCAGAACTGTTTAATCTTGCAAAACTGAAACTCTATGGCTCTTAACCAACAACTTCCCTCTATCCCCTCCCCACAGCCCCTGGTAGCCACCATTCTACTTTCTATGAATTTGACTATTGTAGATCCGTCATATAAGTGGAACCATGCAGTATTTGTCTTTTTGTGGTTGCTTATTTCACTTAACATAGTGTCCTCAGGGTTTATCCATGTTGTAACATGTGACAGAATTTCTTTTCTTTTTAAAGCTGAACAGTAATTCATTGTATGTATATGCCACACTTTCTGTATCCATTCATCCTCATTGGACACTTGGGCTGCTGCTTCTTGGCTATTGTGAATAGTACTGCTATGAACATGGGGGTGCAAATATCTCTTTGAGATTCTGCTTTCAGTTCTTTTGGATATGTACTCAGAAGTGGGATTGCTGGATCATATGGTAGTTCTATTTTTAATTTTTTGAGGAAACACCGTATTTTCTCTAAAAGCTTTTGAGAGACTCTTAATTTTGGTCATCTGGAAGTTCACAATGATCTGTCTAAACATGGTCTCTCCCCTATTCCACTTCTCCTCCAAACTGTGGGCTTTGAGTTTGAGTATTTTTGTATCTTCCTTCAGCTGTGAGAAATTGTTTTTCTTGTATTATTTCTTTGATAATTAATTATCTTGTTCTCTGCTTCTGTAATACTTATTTGGTCCATTGTTGCACTTCCTAGATTGAACCTCTGTGATGTTCACCTTTTTTTTTTTTTTTTGTATTTGTTATACAGTTTGGGAGACGGCTTTGACTTATTTAAACTTCCAAAAACCATCTAGCAAGGTTTTTGGGGGGAAAGGAGAAAGGGAGTGGTAGGACAGTTGTATATTTAAATCTGAAGAGCTATTTCTCATCCTCTGGTCCATTTTCATAGCATCCTGTTCTTGCTTTATGGAAGCAAGATGTAGTATCTTTTTGAATCTCTGAGGATTCTGATTTTTTTTTTAAATTCTCTTTCATTGTTGAAATTCCCTTTACAGTGTTGTCTTTGTCCCCTCTCCACTCTTTGCTTTTCATGCTGCTGGGTTTCCTTACATGTCTAATTATCCTTGGCTGTCTGTTCATACTTATTCTTAAATATGAGTAGAAAATTTATCTTAAATTTCTCGAGAAAAGAACACTTCTGTATTTTGTTTGGGGGTAAAAGTCTGGCAGAAGCTTTTCTGGATATGGGCTAGGTATGACGAGAGAGGGTGGGGTTGATGGTTCTCTATAACTTTCAGTAGCTCCCCATATTTTCATTTGTGTGCACTCTGCCATTTTACGTGTCCAAGCACATACTGTGTCTGAGTTCTGAACATGTCAAGGAGCCTCTCCCCACTTCTAGTTTGCTACTTGCGTGTTCTAAACTGCTGATCCTTCCATTCTGTTAATCAGTCACCGTGCTTCATCTACTTTACACTTTCCAAAGATTTTTGATATCTCTAACCTCTCATAGTGTACCTCTTACTGCCATCTTCTCCCTCCTAAGTTTTCATTGTTGTTTGTCTTATGCCTAAATAAAATTCCTTTACCAACATTTTGATGGTGTATTGGGAGAGATTAGAGATAAATGGCTGTGTTCCATCTGTCTTGAACAAAAAATCCATCACATGGATTATTATATCAATAGGAATGATTTTTTTCATTTCATTTCATTTTGAAGATATTTCACCAAAGGTTAAGCTACCGTAGAGCATTGGTTTGTGTATAGATTGTTACTTGATAAATGTTGAAACTTTAAGTCTCCTGTTTTGTTTCCTGTAACACGTTTAAAGCTTTTCTCCCTTTTGTTCCCAGTTTTTGAAGCTTTTCTTTTGAAAATAATTTTAAAGGAGTTTCAAAATTAGCAGGCAGATAAATTCAAATGAGTTAATCTTTTATTTGTAAGTGTTAGACCAGGCGTCTGTTAAAACAGAAGTGACATTTATTTTGGCTAAACAGTTTCTGTTCTACATATGTGTTTACATAGCATTTTCACACTCCATAAATTGAACAGAGCAAGTACTCGTATTTTGGGGCTGACTAAATTTTACTGTAGTATTTGTCAAGGAAATGGGTATTAATGACCATTTAATAGTAAGAGAAATTGGTGCAGAATTATTGTGTTGAAATGAAATTTTCCTGAGACGTGAATTTTTATATCACTATGTGCAGCTTTTTGAAGAGGATGAAATTTTTTTGCAACATGAACATTTAAGTTGATTCCTTTATTTTTCTTTTTAAGATTTTCTTTTTCTTCTTTCTTTTTTCTCCCAAAGCCCCCCGGTACATAGTCATGTATTTTTAGTTGTAGGTCCTTCCAGTTGTGGCATGTGGGACGCCGCCTCAGCATGGCTTGATGAGTGGTGGCATGTCCTGGGCCGCCAAAGCAGAGCGCTCAGACTTAACCACTTGGCCACGGGGCCGGACCCTAAGTTTATTCTTGACATAAGGATCCTTGTGCCTATTATCAAGATTTAATGGACATTAACATTTTGCTATGTTTGCTTGAAACGGCTCTCAAAAAGAAAGCAAATGTTACCAACTTTATCTAAATATCATCACTCTATCTCTTCTGTCTCGTCTTCCCTAAAAGTAACTATTATCCAGTTGATGTTGAGAGTAGTTTTAGTTTTTCTACTACTCAAGGGTGTTCTTAATGCTTTTGCTACATATTCATGTAATCTATTGTTTTGTAAATTTTATAATTTTACATAAATAGCATCACACTGTCTGGATCCTTTTCCAGTTAGCTTTGTTTTTGAGATTTATTCCTGGTGATATGTGTAGATGTAACCCATACTTTTATCTTGTCTAGAATGTTAAATTGCATCAGCATCATTGTATGCTTCTCCTTGTGTAAGATGAGAATTTCTCTAGAGTAGATACTCTTTTAACCCAACAAGTCACAGGAAGTTCTCAGAATCTTTACCAGATATTGCTCGGAGATTTCAGATGACGTTCTGGTTCCTGCTTCTCTATCTGTGACCTGTTTTTTTCCCTCTGGAAATTTTCAGGGTTTTTATCTCATCAGTGTTTTGAAATTTCAGTTACCTATTTTTTTGTTGTGGCATCAGTTTTGCTAGGCACCCTCAGTCTTGACACTTATGTTGTTTAATGCTGGGAAACTTTTCTGAATCATTTCTTTGATAAATTTCTTCTCTTTGCTTTCTTGCTCTTTGTGGAATATCTGTTAGTTGGATCTTGGACCCTGGATTGATCCTGAAATTTTCATAATTTTATTCTCTCCTATTTTGAATCTCTTTGGTTTTTTGGAGGAGTCGGGGCAGGAGTTGGGGATAATCCTATGTTTTGGGTTGTTTTTCCAACTTGGTTTTGTAACCTTTTATTGAAAACTTAGTTCCGAAGAACACTTTGTTTTTCTGAATATTTTTTAATTACATCTCGTTCTTGTTTCATGAATACAATGCTTCTGTTTCTCTTGAGGATTTTTTTTTCTACTCTCTGCACTTTTTTTTGTTTTCCGGTTTTTTGGTTTTTTTCTTTGATTTATTCTGTTTTTCATGTTGTCTGTTTTCCTTCAATGGTGATCTCTGGGTGTCTCTTGATGTTTAAGTTTGGAACCTTTGTGTGAATGGACAGGGACTGTCATCTGGTAGGCCTCCCTGTAGGGTGACCTGACCATTTGTGGAGTGTTCCTGTGTGTAAGTAATCTCTAAGTCCTTTCTCTGGGGCTGCTAAATTTCCTCAGAGCCGTGGATCTGTTGCCTGCCTGAAGTTTATGAGATTTCTGGAAGTCGAGTTGGGAAAGAAGGCGAAAGATTTCAGCATTTGTTATGCAAATTTATAGCTTTCATCTCTGTTTTCAGTAAGGCTTCTTACACTGGCTCTCAACTAGATCTGCTTTCTAAATCCAGAGCCTTTGTAGTTCAGCCTTTTAAAAGTAGACCTCCAGCCTTTTACCATGCATGGTAATTTTAATGCACATCTGCAAATTCTTTTTTTATCGTCCTCTGTGAGAAGTGGAGTCTGTCCCCCCTCACCTCGAATCTGAACTGGCTTTAGTGACTTGCTTGTTGCCAACAGAATGCAGCACTGGTGGTACTTTGTGACTTCTGCGGCTAGGTCAGAAAAGGCCATCTGGCTTCTGCCTTGTTCCCTTGGGACATTCCCTCTGGGGAAAGCCAGGAGCCATGTAAGAAGTCTGACTACCCTGAGATAGTCAAACTGGAGAGACCATATGCAGGCACTTCTGAGGACAGTCCCAGCTAAATTCCTAGCCAGCAACTCCCATCAACTTCCAATCATTAAATGAGTTTTCTGTTGACTATCTCCCTGGCCAATATGTGTGTGAAATAATATGAGACACCCCAAGTGGGACTGCACAGTATGAGCCAATAGTGATACATTATCATTAACCTTACTTATAAAGCCCTTACTTACTCACATTTCCTTAGGGTTTACCTAATGTCTTTTTTCTGTTCCCAGGGTCCCATTTAGGATATACTACATTTAATCGTCATGTCTCCGCAGGCCCCTCTTGGCTGTGGGAGTTGCTCAGACTTTCTTTGATTTTAATGACCTTGACAATTTTGAGGAGTCAGGTATTTTGTAGCATGTCTCTATTGGAATTTGTCTAACGCTTTCCTCACGATTAGGCTGGGGTTATAGAGTTTTGAGAAGAAGACCACAGAGATAAAGTCCTATTTTTATCACATTATATTGAGAGTACATACTGTGAACATGATTTATGACTGTTGATGTTGACCTTGATTACCTGGCTGAGATAGCGTATATCAAGTTTCTCCCCTATAAGTTACTCTTTCTTCCCCCTTTTCATTTTGTGCTCTTTGAAAAGGAAGTCACTTTGCCCAGTCCACATTTAAGGGGTGGGAAGTTATGGTCCACATATTTGAGTGTGGAGTATCTGCATAAATTATTTGGAATTCTTCTGCACTGGAGATTTGTCCATTCTCTCCCATTTATTCAATTATTTATTTTTATCAATACGCACTGATGGATGTTTATTTTGTACCTTGGATAATCCAGTGTTACTTTTTATTATGTTGCTCAGATTGTTTATTTATTATTTATTATGTTGCACAGATCCAGCTGTGTTCATTATAAGAAAGAAAGTTTGAGGCCTGCCTGGTGGCCTAGTGGTTAAGTTTGTGCATTCCACTTTGATGGCTCAGGGTTCGTGGGTTCAGATCCCGGGCACAGACCTACACACCACTCATCAAGCCATGCTGTGGCAGCATCCCACATACAAAAATTAGAGGAAGATTGGCACAGATGTTAGCTCAGTGGTAATCTTCCTCACCAAAAAAAAAGTTTGATCTACCAGGCCAAGAGTGGCAAATTAATTTTACTGTTGTGTTTTTGCTTCTTTCTCTTTATATTACCTGTAGTTTTTACTTATGTATTTTGGTGTTATTTGGTTTATTACTACAGTTAAATTTTCTTTGTGGATTTTATTTGTTATCTTTTAAACTGGATTTTTTCCCCTGAATTTGATCTAAATTGCTATTAATGTCTTGGCCATGCTTTCTTTTTCACTGAATTTGTTACCCATGTCTTTTGATCTTTTATGTTCACCCTTTCTGGGGCTGTTTGCTGTGGGTGGTGAATGTAGTGTGTAGGTAGATGGGTTTTGTTTTTGTTTCAGTTTGAGAATTCTTTTTTAAATGGGTGAGTACATATTTATTAATATGACGGTGTCTTTGTTCTGAGTTGTCTTATTTTGTTTGCTTTCTCTTCTTAATGTTTGAAAATTTTAAATATTTTACTTCTTTTTTTTATTCTTCCTTTTGGCATGTTTTTCTTTGTGACTTAGACATTTTGTAATCTCCCTATTTTTGTGCCAGTTACCTTTATAATTGTTAAAAAATCTGAAATTCTATCTTAATGATATCTGAAAGATGTAGAAATTAGTTTACTTCTACTGTTTTCTACTTTATCTTCTACCACCTGCTTTTGATTATTTAATTACTTCTCTTAGTTAGTATACCTCTGTCACTTTAATAGCTCTAAACAAATGTGACCCTGTTCTCCCTTGGAAGAAGAAACTCACATGTATATGCTGCCTTTTACCCTCACTTCTTTCCTGTCCCTTCCAGTAGTCGTGTTATTTTATTATTTCTACTTGATGGTGATATATGTTTATCACCAGTTCTCTAGTCATTTCTTGTTTGCTGAATTTGCTCTCAGTATTTTTTCAAGAAACGGCCTAGGAAAATGAAATTGCATTCTTTCATGTGTAGGGAAGGAAGACTTTTCCCTCTTATGTTGAGGAGTTAGAGGCTTGTGAATTAAACTGACAAAAATACAGAGTGACGAGAGAAAAGACAAAGGTTATTCGTGTATGATGGGGCAGCTCAAACAGGTGGTTAGAATTTAGAGTTTATATACCATCTTAATAGGGGAAGGGAGAAAAGATGTTTTTGGAAAAACAAAAGACTTTTAGGAACGACAGAGCTTCTTTAGGAGACTAGATGGGAGGTGTGATAGTCTTGTGACAGTGTCCGTTTTCTTTCTCATCCCAGTGCTGACTTCTCATCTCAGGTGATAGAAGTCAGTCTCCCCTGTTATTGGAAGCCTCCCTTGAAGGGGAATTTTTGTCCAGTTCAGTTCTTTTGGAAGACTGCTTTGTAGGCAGATAAGGGGAGTGTAATTCACACAAAGCCTCTTTCTGCAATCTGTTGATTTTCAGCTTAAAATAATTTTTATGCCGCTGTGATATAATTTGCATCCCTTCACATGTTTGAAAGAACAATGAGGTAAGACACTTATGTCATGCGTTGCTTCCTTGAAGTCTTGGACACTGCTCTGCTTCCCTCTGCATTGCACTTTGGAAGACTAAAACTGCCCTGATTTATCTACTCCTCTCCTGCTTTAAGTGGCTTTTTTTAGAAGGGTGTGAGAGATTGAATTCCCATGGGATTCTTTATTTGCTTTTAAAATCAAATAGCTTGAATGTATTGTGCTGCTTTTTCCTTAAATTATATGTTTCCTTCAAATTCTTACTAGACATGGCTAGTTGACATTTGAATCATTAATTCTTTACTGCAGAGCTGTCCTGTGCATTGTAGAATATTTTACAGCCTTCCTGGCCTCTACTAACTAAAAGCCAGTAGTACCCCCTCCCCACGCCACGTGTGATGATCAGAAGTGTCTCTAGACATTGACAGATGTCCTCTGGGGGCCACAGTCTCTCCTGGTTGAGAACCACTGCTATAGATTTATTCCATTCCTCTATTGTTAGAAATGCAAATTATTTTAATTTTTAGTATATATAACACTGTAATGAACTCATTATACATAAAGATTTTTCTCTCTTGATCTGTTGATATGGTGAATTACATTACTGATTTCCAAATATATAAACATTTTTCTATTATTGTAGAAGATATTTCTTTACAATAACTTCTCAGAATTAGAATCACTGGGTCAGAGTTTCCAATTATTATATAATCTTGGTATTTTTAGGATACGTTTCTGGGCCACCCTACCATGATTGGCAAAATCACAGGTGGAGAGATTTTCCGTAGCCAGTTTGTAATCCTTGCTTTATCCCATACTTGAGTTGGTATGAGGTGTTCCACTTAACTGAAGCTTACCTGTTACTTTGTTTTAATTTTGAAATAATTTTAGATTTACAGAAAAGTTAAAAAGATAGTACAGAGAGTTCTCGCATACCCCTTAACCAGTTTCCTCTAATGGGGACTTCTTACATTGCTGTGGAGTATTTGTCTAAACTAAGAAACCAACACTGCTGCTCTTTGTTAACTGAACTCCAAACTTTATTTGGATTTCACCAGTTTTTCTAGTAATTCCCTTTTTCTGTGCCAGGCTCCCATCCAGGTACCACATTACATTTAGTACCCTTGGCTTTTGAGTCCCCAAAGATTTATGTAACTATTTTCGATTTTTAAAAAAGAAGAAAAAAGTTTTTAATGCCGTACCCACTTAAGCCTCAAGTTTAAGAATGCAAGCTCTAGGCTGGTCTGCTTTGGCTTGAATCCTGACTTGCCACTTTAGTTGTGTTGTCTGGGTACACTAGGTATCTCAGTTTTCTCAATTGTAAATAAAGTAAGAATGTTAATAGTACTAACTTCACTAAATTGTTATTTGATTTAAATGATATAGTGCATGCCAGTCTCAGTATAAAGTGTGGCATATAGAGCTCACAAAAAAATTTAAGCATTATTATTATTGCTATTAATGTTACTTTTTTAGTCAAAAGAACAACATACTAGTCTTCAGGAACCCTTGGGATCAACCCTGCCTGTGGGTCTGAGGCATCCCTGACACCACCTCATCCTTTTGATAGGAAGCAGATGGGATTGACACATTATACTGTTCTTAAGCAAGGCTTGCCAGTGTCCGTGTGCCCCCTCTGAGAAATAATGTGCCAGCTGTAGAAAGGAGAGGGGGGCACTGTGCAGTATCTGAATGTCCTTTGTTGAAATATTATGATTTGCTTGCTCTCAAGATTTTTGGTTAAAGGTCTCTTTAAGAATTACATGCTTTTTTGATGCTTGTTTTTCTAGACGGTAGAATTTAAATGAGTTAATGTTTGTGATGCATTTAAAACAGTACCTGTGCCATAGTAAGCGTTATGGAGGTATTTGCTTATTCCTCAGTGCCTCAAATAAGATAAAAGCATATTATGATTGCTTGTTATAATGAGCCTCTGGAGCAAAAATTAATTGAAATAATCAGAGGTGAAAGGACCATTGACTCTCTCAGATTAGTCACCTAGTTGTCCCTGGAGGGGTTTGGTTTCTGACCTAACCTCTCTGTAGTCTGCCCCATCGTGCTGTTGAAATGGCTAAAGATTCTTTCTTTTGGCCACGGGTCTGGTAAAAGTGTGAGTAGTGTCTGATTTGTAATTATGAGAGAATAAAGGGAGAATGAAATTATTTAGGCAGTTTTTTCTTCTGCATGTCCTGCAATTTAAATTTTATTGCAATTAGAAGTACCCAGGGCCAGCCTGGTGGCGTAGTGGTTAAGTCGTGTGTTCCTTTGGCAGCCTGGAGTTCACAGGTTCGGAGCCTGGGTGCGGACCTACACGCTGCTCATCAAGCCATGCTGTGGCAGCGTCCCACATACAAAGTAGAGGAAGATTGCTACAGATGTTAGCTCAGGGCCAATCTTCCTCACCAAAAAAAAGAGAGAGAGAGAGAGAGAGAAAGTATCCAAAGTGTGGCTGCTCAGGAAGAAGTAGTCCTATTTTTGGTAGAACCTAGAGAGATAGCATTAAATTAATTTAAAAAAAATTCTTGTTATGGAAAATTTCAGACATACATAAAGGTAGAAATAATAGTATATATTGAGCCCCCATATACCTGTCACCCTACTTCAACAATTATTGACATAGAGCCAGTTAAAGATAGTGTTTTTAAATTGCTGTCAACTCCCATAATATCCACCTAATAGCAACCATTTTCATTTTTTCTTTTCATTGATTTGCATATACTTTCTTTTATATGTGCAAATTTTACATTATTAAATTAGTACAAATATTTTTGGTTTTTTTGTTGTCAGTTAGGTTTTTTTGTAAATAGTGTTAGCAATAATCAGTCCTTTTAGTGGGGATCACAGTTTCTGTTTTATGCCCCTCAAATGCTCCTCCTTCTTTGTTTATTTGCTCCTCTTTCCCTGTTCTGTTCTGACATTAGCTTTGAGAGGGCACTGATATTTTTTTTTTTTTTATTAAGATTTTATTTTTTCCTTTTTCTCCCCAAAGCCCCCCTGGTACATAGTTGTGTATTCTTCGTTGTGGGTTCTTCTAGTTGTGGCATGTGGGACGCTGCCTCAGCGTGGTCTGATGAGCAGTGCCATGTCCGCGCCCAGGATTCGAACTAACGAAACACTGGGCCGCCTGCAGCGGAGCGCACGAACTTAACCACTCGGCCACGGGGCCAGCCCCGGCACTGATATTTTTATGTTGCAGTAGCCACCAACGTGGTGCTGCATCTTGGTTTCTGTGTATTTGTAAACACGAGACATCTTCTAATATAGAGGTATCCTTTTTTTTAAATCCTTAGTAGGAATGAGTGAGGAGTACATGTAAATTTTTAAATGTCAAGTGACTGAAGGACAACTGAACTCCAGTTTTTTTTTTAAGATTGGCACCTGAGCTAACAACTGTTGCCAATCTTTTTTTTTTCCCTTCTTCTCCTTAAAGCCCCCCAGTACATAGTTGTATATTTTAGTTGTAGGTCCTTCTGGTTGTGCTATGTGGGACACTGCCTCAGCATGGCTTGATGAATGGTGCCATCACTGGGATCTGAATCTGTGAAACCCTGGGCCGCCAAAGCGGAGTGCTTGAACTTAACCACTCAGCCATGGGGCTGGCCCCTGAACTCCAATTTTTAACTTGATTGCATCTTTTCTTTCAGCATCCCTTATAAGTTATATAATCTTTGAAAAAATGTCTTAATGTTAACAAGATACGGCCTTCCATCCGTTGATCCTAGATCTGCCCTCCAGGACAAATGAATAAACCTTTTCTTCTTTTTACAAGGATTCGGTATTCATCATCAGTCCTGTTAGGATTTAATATATCCTCTCTAGTCTAAGCAGCCCCAAATTCTTCAGATGTTCTTCATATAGTATGTTTTTTGAGCTGCCTACTATTCTCATTCCTCTGCTTATGATTTATTTTGGTTTTATCAATGTCACTCTTAAAATGTGATTCTTAAAACTAAATGCAGTGCTTTATATGTTTGTCAAATCAGTGTACTGAGCCTTATATTAATCTAGACTATTGTATTTATATTTTCTAGCTCTAATGAGCTTGAGTTGGGAACTACGGTGCAGCCATTTTCAGTTGCAGTGGGCCTCCTGTACGTTATGTGAGCATTATCAAATGTTCATATTATTTATAGCAAGCCAGTTAGTTCATTTGGTGCTCACTTATTCATTCATTCATCTCACAAAATTTATGGAGTGTTTACTGTATGCCATGCATAGTTTTAGTCATTTTGGCAGTGAACAAATGTTTCTCTTCTCATGTAGCTTACATTCTGGTTGGGGTAAAAAACATAAAGAATTTAATGAAAAACAATTTCAGCAAGCTATGAGTAAAATAAAACAGGAAAATGAGCTGTGATGGTGTTTGGAGAATACTTCAGATTGGGTAGTCAGGAAAGGTCTCTCTGAGTTGACAGTTGGGCTGAGATCTAAATGTCAGGAAGGAGCCAGTCATGCAGCTGTGGCAATGGAGAGGTAAGGGTGATTCCAAGAAGAGAAAACAGTAAAAACAAAAGTCCAGAGATGGGGAACAAGCTTGATATATTGGGGGAATAATAGAGGCTACTGTGGCTAGAGAGCAGTAAGTGATGATAGAAGAGTTACAGGAAGTAAGGTTGAAGAACTAAACAGGGGTCAGATCATAGAGGGTATAATAAGTTTAGGTTTTCTTCTAAATTCAGTGGTAAGTCAAGAGTAACATGATTCCATTACATTTAAGAAAGGTCACTCTGGAGAATGAATTATAGGGAGGAAGGGTGGAATCAGGGCCACAAGTTAGGAGGTTATTGTAGTAATCTAGGCAAGAGAGGATAACTTTGGGATGGTACAGCAACAGATGAAGAGATGCAGAGTGATTTGGGCTATATTTGGAGATAGAATTGATAGGATTTGCTAATGAAATAAATAGTGTGTATGAGAGGAAGAGTCAAAGCTCTAACATATGGATGTTTTTGTTCATGTGAAGAAATGAAGAATTGTTTCAACTCTGGAGAAAAAAGCTGCTATATTGTGTGTTGGTAATGGTTAAGAGAATGGACTCTGGAGCCGGACAGCCTGGGTTAACGGCTCTACTACTGCCTACCCTGGACAAGTACTTAGCCATTCTGTGACTCAGTGCCCTCATTTATAAAATGAAAACAGTGGTATCTACCTTATAAGGTTGTTGCAAAGATCAAATGAGTTGATTGATATAGGTGAAGTTAATCTAGGCTCCAGTGCCTGGTCATATTAAAAAGCCTACATACATGTTAGCTTTTATTATTTTAAGGGTTTTGCAAGGGTAATTTTGAGTCTACATAATGTTAGCCATGTGCTGACTTTATGTACTAACCCCATTATAAGATGCAATTCTACTCTTTAATTGCAACTTAGTCCCCCCCGTGCCCCCCTCACTGCCCCCCAAAGCCCCAGTACGTAGTTGTATATTCTAGTTGTAGGTGCTTCTAGTTCTCCTATGTGAGCCACTGCCACAGCATGGCTACTGACAGACGAGTGATGTGGTTCTGCACCTGGGAACTGAACCCGGGCTGCTGAAGTGGAGTGTGCCAGACTTAACCACTAGGCCATGAGGGCTGGCTCAACAACTTAGTTTTTTTGTTTTTCCTCAGAGGTATCTGTAATTTTTTTGTTTTCTGCCATTGTGAAAATATGGAAAAATTGTTTTGTGTTTTCCTGTAGCTGTATATTGCCAGCTAAAATCTGTATTAATACTGCATTTTTAACACATCTCTTTCAGAGTATGCTTATATTGCAGTATCTTAGGCTGAAGAAATATCTTCTAAGAGTTATCAGAAATATTGGATTTTTGCTAACATGCCTAATAATACAACTTTTATATTCGTCTCTGGGGAAGTATCTGCTAATCCTTTTTCTATAAAATTGTAAAATGCATGGTGAGAATTTTGTTTTCGCCTTGTCTCTTGTGGAAATGCAATTCATTTGGGTAGAATTTGATACTTATATTTACATTGTAGCAGCAGTAAATATTTAGTCTCGTTCTAAATTCTTTTCAGAAAGAGATTTCTCCCTTTGTTTCATTGTATATATGTCTCTTTATGAATTTATGATATGCTTTACCACAGTTTGAGAGCATTACATCTCAGTTTTCATCTTGCGTTGAGTGTAGAATTCATGGTTTTTATATATTCTTTTTAGTAGTAGGATTCACCAGTGGGTTTACTTTTTCAAGGAGATGATGATATATTAAAATGAACAGGATGTATCTGCTGGGTCTTAATGGCTCACTCACTGTGTCAATGTGGGTGGTTGTTTCTTTGATTTGTTAGCAAAGAAAAAAGCCTTTGAGTATCACTATATCTATATTTACAATGGTTTAGATTTTTATAGATTTTTTTTATTTTATAGATTTAATGAGTGGTTTAGATTTTATGAATTTTTGATTGCTAAAAAAGGTTTCACTCCAAAGGAGTTTTCCTAGTTGAAATATAATTCATTAAATGGTATTAAATGTAAGTAATTTTATTTTTATTACATTTGCATGGTTTAAAATAGAAAAGATACAACATGGTGTATCATGGAGAGCATTTCTTTCATTCCTGTCTTCCAGCCTCTTGATTTCTCTTCTCCAAAGGCTCCAGTTCTGTGTATGCTTCCAGAAAATGAATGTGTATCTATCTATCTGTCTGTTCATCTATCTGTATATCTAGGTGGATGTACAAACTTAGACATGTGTATATATTCTTCTTTTTAAAAATCATAGGGTATTATGTTTTAGCATACTTTATCCTTAAGTATATGTTATGACTCATCCTATTAAATAATCAGTTCCGAAATGAATGATATTGAGATTGTTTCGTGTATTTTACTTTTGCTAATAGTGCTGCAGTGCATAGTCATTTGTACGTGTAGGAGTAAACCTGTAGGTAAATTCTTAGAATTTGATTGAAGGGTATGTGCAACTATAATTTTTGATAGCTTTTATTAAATTGCCTTCCACTAAGATTGTACCAGTCCATTGGTACCAGCAATGTATGTTTCTACATAATCTTGCAGAGAATGGTTACCAAACCTTTGATCTTTGCCAGTCTGGTACATGAAAAGTGATATCTGTGTACTCTTACTTTTCATTTCTCTTATGAATGTAAGGTGGGGCATAGTTTTAAGATCCATTTGTGGGGGGTTTTGGTCCATTTTTCTATCATATTATTGGTCATTTTCTTACTGTATCAAACCTTTTTATATATTAGGGAATTTAGCCATGATATGACATGCAATTCCTTATTTCTTATCATGTGTAGTATGCTATTGTTTTACTTTATGCCTCTTTAGTTTAGTTTTTTAAAAAAATTAAAATATACATTTACATAGTTTAAAGAACCAGATAATTCTGCAAGCTCCTTTTCTTGGAGAAGATTCCCCAGAACCAACCATTTTAAACTCTTATAGCTGATGCTGTTGGAATTTAGCTTAAAGTCTCTAAATAATGTGCTTCTTGATTCTTTCAGTTCTAGGAATTATCTGCCTCATTATGGAAGATGAGACTTGGCTTTTTCACTCCACTACCCCAAACACATACACATACGTACCCACGTACATGCACACACTCACACTCTCTCTTCTTGTTCTTCTGCATTTTTTCAAGATAGGATTACTTTTTATTTCCTAGACAAGTACTTGTTCTCCTTGGAGTTAAGTAAATTTTGTTTAGTGTTTGATATTCTAATCATTAATTGAACCCCAAATTTTCCCCCAGCTGAGACCAGTGTATTCTGTTTCTTGAGCTTTTGTATGAAACCCTTTTTTCTCTCTCTGAAAGCTTATAGGCTCTTATCCCTGTCTCCAGTGTTCTGAAATTTTTGATAATATACCTTTGTACTTGTCTTATTTTCATCTATTATGCTTGGCACAGGGTGGGCCCTTTCAATCTTGAAATTCATACCCCTCAGTTTGCAAATTTTCTTAGATTATTTTAAAAAATTATTTCTTCAAGTTTCTGTGTTCCCTTACTCTTATTTTTTTGGCTCTTGAACCTCCTGGACCACTCCTCTGCTGTTTTACCATCTTTGTCTTGTGCTCTAACTTCTAGGAGTGTCCTTCAGCTTTTATCTTCCAGCTTTCTCTTCTGTGATGATGCTTTTGCTTTACAGGAGCTCTTTTGTTCCCCTGAATGTTCTGTTTTTCCTTTGGTAACACCTTGTTATTTCATGGATTCCAAATCTTTTCTTATCTTTCTGAAAGAAGTTTGCTTGCTTCCTTCCTTCCTCCCTTCTTTCCTTCACTTTTCTTTTCCCACCCTAGTCCCTTTCTCTTCCAGGCTACCCTTTTTTGTTTGTTTTGTCCCCTCTCTCTTACATTAGGGAAATTTTTCTGTGTTTGGCCATGGACTGTCCGCTTATATTTTAAAGTGGGCATAGAGTAGCTGATGAGAGGCTCTGTGCCTGTCCATGGGATTTATTGGCTGTAGGGTCCACTGCAGGGTGATTGGGCTATTTTTTTGAGTAACCTCTGATGTTAGTATCTTTAGATCTTTTCTCTAGGGCTAGTGAGATTCTAAAGAGTCTAAAGACTCTTCTCATCTTTTGTTTAGAGAGAGTGTAAATTTTTTTTTATTGAGATCATAACAGTTTATAACATTGTGAAATTTCAGTTGTACATTATCATTTGTCAGTCACCATATAAATGTGTCCCTTTACCCCTTATGCCCACCCTCCAACCCCTTCCCCTCTGGTAACCATGAATTTGTTCTCTTTGTCTGTGTATTTGTTTATCTGCCACATTTGAGTGAAATCATATGGTGTTTGTTTGTCTTTCTCTGTCTGGCTTTTTCGCTTAACATAATACTAGAGAGGGTTTAAATTTGATTGCCAGCATTTTGGGAACCCAGTCTCTGAGAAAGGCTAGTACATCAAACAAGTACGTATGTAAACTTAACACTTAATGTTATGCTGTAAGTTTAGTTTCCAGCCCTCATCTCTGCCTGGTATTATCCAGTTTCCGAAGTCCTGTTTTACCCTCTTCAGAAATAAACCTCATCTCTTTTGGGAGTGAGAGAGTGGCATTCATTCATTCAGCTACACTGAACCACGGAGGAGGATCCTGGGGGCGTCCAACTGCTTCTTCTGTAGACTTTCAATCAGTCCTCCTGTTTTTCGCCCCAATTTCACCTCCACTTCTAGAGGTACCACCAAACCCAAGCCTGGTGGCGTGGTCTGCAGTTTAAACTAGTTTGCTTCTTCCTTTCCTCACGAGTGGCTTCGGTTTTTACTTGGTATTCCACAAAGAGTCTGGTTCTTCTGCTTACCAGCCTTCACGGGGAGTTGCTGTTGTTTCCACTCCCATTAACTTTATGGATTTAAACAGTCGCTTCTGTAGTTTAGTGGAATTTCAAAACAGAAGGGAAACAAATGCTTATGTTTGGTCCCTCATTTTTAACTAGAGGTCCTTTACATGAATCATTAAATATTTTAGCTTGTTCAGAGATAAGCTTGGATCAGGTAAAACTAAATAATTCTCTGCCTTTATGGCTGTTATTTTTCATCTGTTTTGCTATCAAAAATTTCTTTGAGAAGCTGATGAATGTTTTGGATTCCCTCCAACAAAAAAAAATGTGTATAATAAATACATGCAGTATTTTGTATACATTTTCTATTTTTAGAATTTATGTTCTGTCAGTCAGAGGTGTTGTCTGTTGAAATGTTATTCCTTTCTTTTGTTAACAATCATTCTTAAGGCAAACAGTGCCCAGCAACATGGAGAAGCACTGACTTCCTTTACATAGGATGTAAACCTAAACTTCCCCAAAAGATAACCATGCCAAATTAGTGACTCCGTCCTTTTAAAAAAAAAGAAAAAAATTCCAAATTGGGTAAATAATAAAAATATAATAACAAGCAAGCTTAGTTCTGTTTAAGTATAAATTTCAGTGAGAAGACTGCTTTTTGGTTTGAATAAAAGGTTGAAATTGCAACTTGATTCTACATGATCTAAGGACATACATTTAGAGTGGTGTAAATGTTAACATTTAATATAAGGCTTGTCATAAAGTAGTATATAGTCAGTTGCCTCTTCTGTGAGACACTACTTCCAGGAGTTCAGAAAGGTGATAAATGCTTTTGATTGGAATGGTTTGTTTGATTTCATATGAGAGGACATGCTTGACTTGAGTTGTTTGTTTTCTTTTAAGTTGGAAAAAAGGATATTTTCTCAAACTTTCATTCAGAAATCAAGAAATCTGGTTAAAATCTTTAAATCCTTTTTTTAAACATTAATTTGCATATGCTTATGAATATAATATACATATTATATTGCATATGAAATTAGAACTTGTCCAGTGGTACTCTTCTATTCACTGTGAGCTGTATTTTGATCTTATAGTGTCGTATATGAGCTTATAACTGTTGACAGCAGTTGGTAGTTTACTAATCAGGCTCTAAAAATGAAGAATTTCAGAACAGGAGGAGATGTTCAGTATTGTTTTATATAGCTTTTTTTTCTGGAAAACAGATACTTGGTAGAGCCAGGAATCAAACTCAGTGTTTAGGCATTCTTGTTTCTTACAGTTCATTGTCTTAAGATGATATGTTTACTGCATGTGTTTGTATTTTGGGTGCAGGTTAGTATGCTTATATTTATTATCAGAACATACTTATTTTTCTAGATACTGTAGATTTCTTGGTTATTTGGGGACCATTTTGTTTAATCTTTTGAAGTCTAGATCTATGTAGTTTGTTTTCTGGACTTCCTGTTGCATGAAGCTTTCTCAGATTATTTCAGTAAAATACGGTACTTGGTCGTAATCTTCTCCTGTAATAGATGTTTTTGTAATTCATATGAGATAATTTTCATGGGCAAACCTTGGTTTGTAGATGATCCTATGAAATGAACTGTTAATAGTTAAAATGCCTTTATGACTGTAATATGTGAGTAAACTATTACTTCTTTAGAAAAAGATCCAGGTCCAAGCAGGTAGGAGTGGCCAGTCCTCTCATTCCAAGCTCTTTTGCTTAAACCAGAATTTCTCTTCCCTTTGGAAGATTCTATCCGGAATTACCACTCCCCCTCAATAGTGATTTAAGGGAGGCAGAGAGCATTCAGTTTACCGTCAATACCTTCTCTAGAACATGGGCATGAGACTTTTTCTCCCTTAGTTTGACTTAAGATAATTGAGATAAGGTAAGAACTTTTAAACTTTATTAAAGGTAGAGGAAATCCAAAGGGAAGTCAACACAGAGCACAATAACCAAATACGTAATCTAGTCTGTGCCTTGTCTTCTGGGATGCACAGCTTCATTCATATAGTATAACTCCTGGATTCCCTTCATGTGGTGGACGCCATTTTAGCATCCATTACCCCGTATCCCACTCATGGATACTGTCCTCCCTGAAAGTCTTTCTCTGAGAGAATGAGGCTCTTCTATGACACTGGAGTGATGAGTTCAGTTTTTTGCCTGAGACCTTTCTCTTTTCAGTAGAATACAAGGAATGTCTATTTCTTTAATGGAATTGCTCCAGTTATAGGGGGGTTTGGCCTTATGGTAAAGGCCACATAACAGATTTATCACATACTGGGGATAGAAGTGTTACTCTGTTAAAATGACTTCTCTCAAATTAACTTTTTTTTTTTTGAGGAAGATTAGCCGTGAGCTAACTGCTGCCAATCCTCCTCTTTTTGCTGAGAAAGACTGGCCTTGAGCTCCCATCCGTACCCATCTTCCTCTACTTTATATGTGGGACGCCTACCACAGCATGGCTTGCCAGGCAGTGCCATGTCCGCACCTGGGATCCGAACCGGCGAACCCTGGGCCGCCGAAGGAGAATGTGCACACTTAACTGCTGCGCCACCAGGCTGGCCCAAAATTAATTTTTTTTTTTTAATTCTTCTAACATTTATTCAGTAGTACTTGTTTTGGCAGGGAAATAAACATAAATTACCATTTTGGGAAATAGGAGGTATACACAGAAGGGCCATTAATTATGCAAAGTAGCATGTGTTAAGTGCTAAATGAATGGTAAAGAAGTAAGTGTTAATGAAGTTTAATAGAGCACCATGGGGAAAGAATTTCTGGAAAAGGTAAGACCCAAATCTGTCTTTTCAGGAAGGTGTAACGTTGCAGAGGTGGAGGGTAGTTAAGGAAGGACGGCACAATTTTAAAATAGTTAAGTGTCCAAATTAGGGTAGACAGAATAGTCCTGCTTTTGATTTTAGGCTATATTAGAATCAGATACTACAAATATTTAGTACAGTAAATGTTTTTTTCTTTATTTTTATATTTATGTCACTTGTTAGTTAAGAAAACTGAAGCTATATTCTTCGACCTATTGTATCCTACTGTGCTGTCAATTTTGTTTATGAATATGAAATGTAGTTGGGCTTGATTGTAAACTGAGGGCGGCTTTGAAGCATGTCCCTCTTGCAATATGATTGATGAGAATAAATCAGCCAGAGTCTGCCAGGAAAGGCAAGGGACCTAGAACTTTAAATTAAAAGGGATTTTTAAAAAACAATGCATCGGATAAGTTTTCTTCTTCTTTGTCAGAATGTTTGTCATCAACATAAATGATTAAGTGCACTATATTTAATGTCTTTAGGAATAGTAGAGAATTTTATCCATTGAATCTTGGATGTTTTGTAATTGGAGATTATCCTTTTTTCTTCTCCAGGAACTGTAAATCCAGTTCTTTAGACAAATATCTATACCTTAAATATGGTTAGGGGGAAAGAGAGAAAAACATCTCCGTAAAATGGATCCATTTGACCTAAGGAGAAGAAATGATTTTGATTGAGCTAAAGGGGGATTTAGAAAAAAGGGAACCTGAAATTCAGTTTTGCAAGTGTTTTAATTATCTAGTGATAAGTAGTGTTAGTATTTCTATAGTATGCACGTTTGCATTTTGAATATTGTAGTAATATTTCACTTTGAGTATTTGAACAGCCCTTAAGTTTCTTTTAACTAACTTTGGCTTGTTATATGTAGAGGTTGCCCACCCTCCACCCTCACCCCCTTTCAGAGTTGATTTGTAAGCACACTTAAAGGTATCAGAGTTTTTTGTGTGGAGGCTTATTCTAGAGAAGAATGTAAACTATAAATACCTGTCTAAATTTTGGGGCTTCTGGAACTTTTTTCTGGATTTGTTCTTCAAAGTGAAAAGCACAGTTCTCACTTGGGTTTGGTACTTGCTCAGGCAAGGAGGGAATCACACATCTTTGTGTTCTCAAATCCATGATTCTGAGATGAGTAGATGATGGACATCTCAATAGGAAATAATGTTATTCATAGGATTTCAGTGCTTCTGCTTTGCCCCTTTAAATGCTTGTGTACACACACACATCAGCCATACCAAATTAATTGTGCTGTTACTCTTTTGGCCTTTGTATATGCTAGCTGACTCCTTCTCCCACTTCCATTGTTTGGTCTCAGCTTGGAAAATTTTTAACTACGTAAGGCTGTATTTGACACGTCTTCTTGGCATACCTGTACTTATCCCATTGTGCTGCATATCCCAGTGTGCCTTCATAACCTGTGCACTGATCTTTATCTTCCGCTAGACTAGAAGTACCTTTAGGGAAGGAGCATCTTATTCTGAGTACCTCATACGGTGCCTGGCATGTAGTAGACACTCAAAAAATACTTGAATGAACAACTATTGTACTATTACTATATGTACTTTTAAATTAATTGAACAAAGTTAAAGTATTCCTGTGACAGATATATTAAAAGTATGTATAATTTATTGCTGTATTTTATGCACTGATTATAAATGAAAAATTTTAGAATCATCCCAGAATCGAATGTTTATATATAATATAGAAACACATGTGAAACCTTTTAAGAGATTTTAAAAATGTAGTTACTTAAAGTGATTTAAGGAAATTACTTAAATAAAACAGTCAGCTGGTAGTCCCCAGTCTTTTGAGGTCTGAGAACCCCTTTTAAAATATCATTTCTCAGATTCCTACTTCATAGTACAATTACTTTGTACCGTTACCATCGGTTGAGAAACTAATAACATTATGCTGCTGTGGGTTCAGTAATGTATTTTTCTCAAAGAAGACAGTGGAAAAAGACAGATGTGTAGAGAACATTATTTATTCAGTCTTTAGACAATGCTTGCTGTGCATATATTCTCAGTATTGTAAAAACTCTGAGGCCCACGGAGTTGTATAGACCAGTGGAGTGGTCTCTAAAGTGGGTGTGCAGGATGATCTTATCAATACTCATTTTTTAAAAATTAGAACTTCTATTTATTGTCTTTCATCTTGAAAAAGGCAAATTACATTTAATGTGGTGATTGACACTGGCTTCCCCACACTGTTAGTATGTCAGATGGGCCAGTGAGAGATCCTGAGGAAGGGTGAAGCTTAGACTGCTTCATTTATGTTCATCGTTGTATCTCGTTGAAGTTTGCGTGTAATTACATTGATTTCCATATGATCTAGTTTTAACTAAACTGTCTTAAATAAATGATCAAGTGACTATAAAAGATTCTTATCAGAAAATCAGATTGGGTAGCAAGAAAAAAAAAGAAAAGGGGCCAGCCCCATGGCTGAGTGTTTAAGTTCGTGTGCTCTTCTTCGGCGGGCCACGGTTTCACTGGTTCAGATCCTGGGCACCGACATGGCACCACTCATCAGACCACACTGAGGCGGCGTCCCGCATGCCACAACTAGAAGGGGTGCAACTAAAATATGCAGCTATGTACTGGGGGGATTTGGGGAGAAAAAGCAGAAAAAAAATCAGATTGGTTATACTTATAATAAAGCACACACAAGCACACAACATAAAGAATGTTAGAACTCCTTATCCCAGGATGAGCTCTTATGGGGTAAAAACTATGATATAATTAGATCTGAAATATCAACCTCTCAAAAAAGTCTGAGATTGTCAAAGAAGATTGTTTGAAATATGGATCTATATTTACTGTACCTTACCTAACTGTACAGTGTGGCTTGACATATAGCTAAATGATAGCATGAAATCGTAACAAATTAGCAAAGCGTTTAAAAAAATTATGCATTCTGAGGATAAAAACTAACCTTTATGAGTTTTTTCCAGAGATGTTTGATAAAGCCATACAATGTTCAATAAAGTACTTTACAAAAGTTCATAAATTTAATGATAAATATTCACAAGCCCCTTTGAGGTTTCTTGTTGAACAGTAAAAGACAGAAAGCCATACCGCTGAGGAAACGCTTGTTTTTCCTGCCTTTGTCAAAATGACTGAAATAATACATAGATTATATGGCAAAAAATTAAGATGTATTTGTTTGTCATCAAATGCCTTTGAAACATGTAGTTAAAGTTGCTGATTTGAAGAAACCAGTATCAGAACAATTACACATTGTGGAAGATTTGCTTTAAGATTGATTAAAGTGTAAGTGTTTGTAACATACCTGCCCCCTTGTATTTGCTAAGTTGTGTTTCAGTAATCAAGACTGTGTTTTGGGTGTGAATAATGATAGCAAAGAGATGCTAGACAAATGTACATTCCCAACAGTAAATGGCTTCTGTAATCAAGACAACCTTTTATGGAAGAAAAATTGTAGTCACTTCAGGTGAAAACCATTCACTGCATCATTCTTAGGCAAATGACTGCAGCAAGAAATTGAACCAAGAGTTTACAAAGAGCTGTTAGGGTGTTATCAAGGTAGTTAATTTTATAGAAACAGTACTTGAGTTACTGACAATGCTTATAAGTGAAGTGAGAAGTGACCAAGAAAGGTACATTTTCCCACACAGAGGTTTGCTGATTACAGAATAGCAAAGTTCTGTGTTTTGAAGAGTCATGGAACTGAAAATAGGAGTTGCTGATTCCTCAACAGTGTGCAGATATCTTTGGGTAAAAGAAAAGACGTGCACACACAGGCTCTTAATCTTCCCATTCAAGGTTAAGATTACTTACGAAGAAAGTAATCATTTTAAAGAAAGTAGTGTTAGCAAAAGAGCATTTGGGAAGTAAATGTTTGGAAATGGTTTCTTTTGTGATTTTTGTTGGGAAAAAAGATCATCTATATTTAACTCAAATTTGCATACTTTAAGCACTTGAGAATTTAGATCTGTGTTCTAGGAAAACTCATACATGTGCACCAAGATTGTTCAAAACAGCACTGTTTTATATTTTAAAAAATGAGAAGGGCCAGCACTGATGGCCTAGTGGTTGAGTTCTGTGCCCTCCACTTCAGCACCCCAGGTTCGGTTCCCAGGCACAGACCTACACCACTCTGTTAGCTGCCATGCCCTGCTGGCAGCCCACATACTAAGTAATAGAGGAAGATTGGCATGAATGTTAGCTCAGGGTGAATCTTCCTCAGCAAAAAAAAAAGAGAGGAATAACTCAAATATTCATTGATAGTGGAATGGATAAAAATTATGGTACAAGCATATAGTGGCATATAGTGAATGAATTGCCACTCTCTGCATCAGTGTGGATGAATCTCAGAAACATAATGCTGAGCCAAAAAAAAGCACTAATGTGTACTGTACTTTACATCAATGTAAAGTGTCACACATATAAAACTAAACAAGCAGACATGAATATGGCAAAACTGCAAGGAATACTAGTTATAAGACTCAGGATAGTAGGAGAGATCTCAGTGGTCTTGATGATGATCTATTCCTTAAACTGTGTGGTGGGTACATGGGTGTTTTATTACTCTTTAGCTATATGTATATTTTATGTGAACTCTTACATGTATGTTATTTCATGATGTTTAAAAAAATAAATCATTATGGGACAACCTTAACTTTGAAATGAGATCAATTTGGAACTTTTAAACAAATTTCCGGTTTGTGAAAGAATGCAGTCCCTGATAGAGCCAGTAGGTGTGCTAGTGACCTAAGCTCAGTCAGTTACTCATCTCCCAGACTTTGAATCCTGATCAGGTGACTTTCCGAAGCGGAATAGATGGCAGGTGGGAATGATGGCAGTGATGAGCAGCAGCAGGCAAGCAAGGCTGTGTAACTTGCAGTGTTTGGGGCCCAGCCTCAGTGGCTCGTTTGTTTCCTGCTGGTTTTCCAAGCTGGCCTTCCAGGCTGCCTTTCATTCTTAGGGTCCTCTAAGCTTTCTATTGAAGATGCCTCCTTTCTTCCCTCTTTTATTCCTAAAGTAAAAACAAATTTGGAAACAGAAATTTCTAAACTATTTTTTAAAATCTTCTAAATGAAGAGTTCTTGTGAATTTTGAACCTATTTGTTGAAATGTAAAACAGCAGCACCTTAATTGCAAGAACATTGGGATGATGGAAGCAACAAATTTTTCCTTTTTTCATAATTGGTAGAAGGGATTGAAAAGTGGTTTGAGGGGCCGGCCCTGTTTCTGAGTGGTTAGGTTCGTGTGCTCTGTGTCGGTGGCCCAGGGTTTCACTGGCCCGGATCCTGGGCGCAGACATGGCACTGCTCGTTGGGCCATGCTGAGGTGGCATCCCACATACCACAACTAGAAGGACCCACAACTAAAATATACAACCATGTCCTGGGGAGATTTGGGGAGAAAAAGCAAAAAAAAAAGATTGGCAACAGTTGTTAGCTCAGGTGCCAGTCTTTAAAAAAAAACAGTGGTTTGATAAATACAGTCGACAATTCAGTTTCATTTTCATTTAGCTATCTTTATAAGTTGTCTTTTTATCAAGTGAAATAGCTATTAAAAACAATCTAAATTAAAATATACTTAGAACTAGATTTTCAAATCATTGTGTCACAGTATTAAACTAGTGTGTTCAAAAATAAGCATCTTCTGTTACATTGCTCTCAATACAAAATATAATTTTGTATTAAATGTGAAAGATGTAATTTTTATGTATTTTTGAATTTATTCTTTCAAAATTCCTTGTTATAGTTTTATATGTAATTTATTAGTACAGTATTATATATAACTCATGAAAAATTTCAAAATTGCTATAATGTATAAACATTGTATATATGTGGTGGCTCATTGGGTTTTTACGAAACGGTTATATAATTTTATTGTAAAGTTAAATAACAGTCGTAGCTGAAAAAGATATCTTACAAAGATGACTAGATCCAAGTAAAAGTCAATTGATCTAGACTGGTGTCTCTTAAAATGTGTTTCTTCAGTCACTGGCATGCTTTTGTGGAAGGTCACATCCAAGATCTACTGGAAAAAATCTTTGGCCATGGGGATGGGGCTATGGGATCTGAATTTTGAGCAAATAATAACAGTGAACATTTTATGCTATTTACTGTGTTTCAGGTACTGTTCTGATCACTACACATTAACTCATTCTTCACTGCAACCCTGTAAAGAATAGGTACTGATGTTGTTATTCCCATTTGACAGAGGAGGAGTATGAGGTGCAAGTGACTAAGAAACTTATTTGAGGTCACACAGCTAGCCAGTGTTAGGGCCAGGATTGTATGTAGGAAACATACCAGGGCTTTCTCATGCTTACTTTGGAGAACCGCTACTTGAGTCCAAGTCATTTGACATTGGAAAAGCTTTATTCTAAAATAATAAAAGCTTTATTCCCAATAAAGTTGGGAGGGTGGGTGATGCACAGTGATACTTCACGGTTCTATCCAAGGGCTTTAAGTCTTTGTCAGCCAGTACTGAGTAAAGGTTATTCTAATGCTACTTTATAGGTTACAAAACTCAGCAATATTAAGTATGTTCCTTAGCACATCATTACAGTTGTATTTGTTTTTAACAGAATCCAAACAATAGACTTCAGTCAATCCAAGTAAAGTTTTCAATTTGATATACAGTAAAACCTTGATGAAATCAAATGTTTGTAAAATGGAGGTTTTATGTTTTAATTGAATTTTGGGGTTGTCCTCAGGATCACTGGGGGTAAAAAACCTTGATTATAATACTTGCTTTTGGAAGCCTTTCTAAAATATGTTTGTATACTCTTCTACCTTAATATATTGAGTGAGATGTTGTACCATTCTGAATATTCTCATTGTTCAATCTTATGTATTGAACTCTAGAGCTATCTTATAAATTGAATTTTTTTTTTAAAGTAACCAGGTATTTCTTTTCCTTTTTCCTACAACAGTGGTTCTCAACTTGCTGCACCTGCAAATCAACAGAGAGGCTTTAAAAAAATGCTGATATCTGGGTCCCACTCCCAGAGATTCTGGTTTAATCTCATGATTCAGAAATAATTCTAGAAACCACTGTTCTTAGAAGAAGGATGTAGGGGGAGCTTTTCTTGGTTTCTTTCTTGTTGTTGTTGCAGTAAATTTGGATAATACTGAAAAATATTGTTGAGACAGGAGTTACTAGAGAACAGATGAAATATATAAATGCTCTATCAAATTTAAACATATAACACCTGCAATTTTTTTTTCTTTCAGATTCATTACTAAACATGGGTGCATTTTTGGATAAACCCAAAACCGAGAAACATAATGCTCATGGTGCTGGGAATGGTTTACGTTATGGCCTGAGCAGCATGCAAGGATGGAGAGTGGAAATGGAAGATGCACACACAGCTGTTGTAGGTATTCCTCACGGCTTGGAAGACTGGTCGTTTTTTGCAGTTTATGATGGTCATGCCGGATCCCGAGTAGCAAATTATTGCTCAACACATTTATTAGAACACATCACTAATAATGAAGACTTCAGGGCAGCTGGAAAATCAGGATCTGCTCTTGAGCCTTCAGTGGAAAATGTCAAGAATGGTATCAGAACTGGCTTTTTGAAAATTGATGAATACATGCGTAACTTTTCAGACCTCAGAAATGGAATGGACAGGAGCGGTTCAACTGCAGTGGGAGTTATGATTTCACCTAAGCATGTCTACTTTATCAACTGTGGTGATTCACGTGCTGTTCTGTATAGGAATGGACAAGTCTGCTTTTCTACCCAGGATCACAAACCTTGCAATCCAAGGGAGAAGGAGCGAATCCAAAATGCAGGAGGCAGCGTAATGATACAACGTGTTAATGGTTCATTAGCAGTGTCTCGTGCTCTGGGGGACTATGATTACAAGTGTGTTGATGGCAAGGGCCCAACAGAACAACTTGTTTCTCCAGAGCCTGAGGTTTATGAAATTTTAAGAGCAGAAGAGGATGAATTTATCATCTTGGCTTGTGATGGGATCTGGGATGTTATGAGTAATGAGGAGCTCTGTGAATTTGTTAAATCTAGGCTTGAGGTATCTGATGACCTGGAAAATGTGTGCAATTGGGTAGTGGACACTTGTTTACATAAGGTATGTAAGTCTTTTTGTTATAATTAAAATACCCTATTGATTTTGAAAAGGCATGGTAAGTAAAATTAAGCAAACTCACATTTTTTAAACTTTAATATTTTCATTAGGGAGGACTTGTATATTTTTAAATTATTTTCTTCAACAGAAATGAAACCATATTTTTTGATCATCCTTCTAATTTGAAAATTAAGTTTAATAAGTTTGTGGCCCTTGTCATTTAAGTACTTCTTGGCTTGTTGCTGTGGCAGAAGCATCTATACAGAATTGTAACTTTTGATTCATACTCTCCACGTTGGCAATAGCTGTTGTATGTCTGATTATGAAGCAGTTTGATAAAATATGTATATTGAGAAGTTTAGTTAAGCTGTTTTGTGTTGAAAGATAACAGACTTGAGAATTTTTTGAACCCCTTTATGTTACTTATGGAATTGAATAAACCTCTTTTCCATTCCTGTTTTTCTAACTCCATAATTTTGTCATTCCACTTGTTCATATTGTAAAATCAAGAGATACCAATATTATAAAACGATATGATTAAAATAGAATATGATTGCTTTGAATTTAGTCTAAAAGATTGAGTATGAATTTTAAAATCCATGGAAAGCATTTAGCCCAGTGCTTGGCACTTAACAATTGCCCAGTAGGTGTTAGCTCCTTTAAGAGGAGAGAGAGAGTAGATCCAACGTTTAAATATGTTTACTTGATAATAGATTTAAATGAAGTGTTAATATTTTCTAACACTTCTAACACTTGTCATGCCTTAATAGTTTACAAGCAGTTTTATATGTTAACTTATGAAATCTTGGGAGATTGTGATAGTTATCATAATCACAATAGTATCAGTAAATTATTGCTTTCTATGAGCCAAATACTATTCTAAGCACTTTGTACATATTGTAACTCAATTTTTCCAACAACCATAAAAGGTAGATAATAGTATTATTCTTTATGATAATCATTTTTCAGGGTTGCCATTTAGCAGTGTGAAGTTCTAAGTGTTGGATGACTCTGGTCAGATATTATCCTATTGAGATATTTAACTCTAGGGGGAAAGGGTCCCTGAAAGAAGCAGCCTTTCCACTTTATTGCCACTGCTAGCGTTCATGGTGTTTACACTAAATAATTTCAGGTTGCATAGAATATATAACTGCTATTTGCATAGTCTTTTTGTAACTTATAAATCACGCTCATTGCGTTTATCCTCATAGTAACCTTCTGAGGTGAGCAAAATTAAAATTTTTATTTCCAATTTGCAAGTAAGGAAAATGGAAGGTTGACATTAAAAGACAGCTGTACATCATATATTTGATGATTAGTGAAGTAGATACTAGAATCCAAGTTTTCTGACTCAAGTTTAGAATATTTGTCACCAATTTTCCTAGAGGGTTTGATGAAGAATTTTTTGCCAAGGGAAATATTAAGACTTTCCTTTTCTTTTTTCAATAATTACAAGATTATGTAAAAAAATATTAAACAAATACAGAAAGGCTTGAAGTACAGTTATTAATATTTATGTCCCTCCTTTCCAGTTTTATCCCCTTTAGGTAACCACTGTTTACAGTTGGCTATATATCCTCCCAAATAGTTCTGTGTTTATTCATACAAATATACAGAAGTATAGAAATAGGAGTTTTTTTCCCCCTTTTTTGTTTTTGCTTTTTACAGACATGGGTCATACTATGCGTGTTACTTTGCCACCTGCTTTATTTTTCTTAAATATAAAAGTCAGTATTCCTTTATATTGTTCTTTAAAATAGTTTGATTTCCCTAAGTTTAGCTTATATACCACCTATCAGAAGCTTGCCTATTCATTTATTTGTTTTATTGAGGTAATAATGGTTGATAACATTGTGAAATTTCAGTTGTACATTATTGTTTGTCAGTCACCATACATATGTGCCCATTTACCCCTTATGTCCACCTCCCAACACCCTCCCCCTCTGGTAACCACTAATCTGTTCTCTTTGTCCATTTATTTGTTTATCTTCCACATATGAGTGAAATCGTACTGTGTTCCTCTTTCTCTGTCTGGCTTATTTACTTAACTTAATACCCTCGAGTTCTATCCATATTGTTGCTAATGGGATGATTTGATCTTTTTTATGGCTGAGGAGTACTCCATTGTGTGTGTATGTCTGCGTGTGTGTGTGTGTGTGTGTATATCTTCTTTATCCATTCATCAGTCGATGGGCACTTAGGTTGCTTCCATGTCTTGGCTACTGTGAATAGTGCTGCAATGAACATAGGGGTACATAAGTCTCTTTGAATTGTTGATTTCAAGTTCTTTGCTTAAATACCCAATAGTGGGGTAACTGGTTTGTATGGTATTTCTATTTCTAATTTTTTGAGAAATCTCCATACTCTTTTCCATAGTGGCTGCACCCGTTTGCATCCCCACCGGCAGTGTATGAGGGTTCCCTCTTCTCCACATCCTCTCCAACATTTGTTGTTTTTTTTCTTAGTAATTATAGCCATTCTAACAGATGTAAGGTGATAGCTCAGTATAGTTTTGATTTGTATTTCCCTGATGGTTAGTGATGTTGAACATCTTTTCATGTGCGTATTGGCCATCTGTATATCTTCTTTGGAAAAATGTCTGTTCATACCCTCTGACCATTTTTTGATCGGGTTATTTGTTTTTTTGTTGGTGAGTTGTATCAGTTCTTTATATATTTTGGAGATTAACCCCTTGTCAGATATATGATTTGCAAATATTGTCTCCCAGTTGGTGTGTTGTCTTTTCATTTGGTTCCTGGTTTCCTTTGCCTTGCAGAAACTGTTTAGTCTCATGAAGTCCCGTTTGTTAATTTTTTCTTTTGTTTTGCTTGCCTGAGTAGACATGGTATTCGAAAAGATCCTTTTAAGACCGAGTCAAAGAGTGGACTGCCTATATTTTCTTCTAGGAGTTTTGTGGTTTCACATCTTACCTTCAAGTCTTTAATCCGTTTTGAGTTAATTTTTGTGTATGGCAAAAGGTAATAGTCTACTTTCATTCCTTTACATGTGGCTGTCCAGTTTCCCCAACACCATTTATTGAAGAGACTTTCCTTTCTCCATTGTGTGTTCTTAGCTCCTTTGTCGAAGATTAGCTGTCCGTAGATGTGTGGTTTTATTTCTGGGAGAAGCTTATTTATTTTAAAACATGAGTTAGTACCTAACAGTTGGATCAAAATGGGGGAAATTAATGACATTTTTCCAAAGACAGTATCATTCCAGATTATTGATACAACATGGAGAATGTACTTGTATACCCCCCAAAATAATTGTTTAGCTCTAAACAGGAGTTTTTCCATTATAGTTTTCAGAAAATGTAATTGTAAATAACGCAAAAGTAGACACAGATAGTATTAAAGTGGAGTGTGGTTGGGTATTTTGAGGTATGGAAGAGGACTGACTGTAAAAGTACAGAATATGTAGTGTAGAGTTTCCCAAACTTTCTTGGTTCATGGTGCCTTTTCACAGTGCTACTTAGCCATATTAATACCTAACAGTTACAAGTATTAAGTAGTTAGATCCAAACTTAATGAGTACATATGTCTTAACAAAAGAGTTCACATACATTGAAAAAGTATGTTTTATTTCATTCTTTAAAAAACTACAGTTACATACTAAGAAAATGTGGTACCTGTTGGTATCTGCACAACATAAACCTTGGAATCAATGGGCACTGCCACCATCATTTCCTGTATCACATTGATTTTTATGGGGACTGGCTTTTTATTACAGCAACCCCTAAAACCTCAGCTTTGAAAGACAGGATGTCATTGAGAGCAATATAGTGTTATCTGATGTTAAAACTGTGAACTACCTCGGGCTAATTTGTGGAGTATCCACAGATGTTTCCCCCCTTTTAAAATATCTCTGAGCACACTGTGGCGCCCTGGGGCTTCTTGGTGCACTGTTTGAGAACGATGGGATTAATATTAGAACATAGGCTTTGGAGCCACACGGCTGAGTTTTAAGGTATGCTGTGTCACTTAGTATGAATTTGTGCAAAGCCTCAGATTCTTCATCTTTATAAAATAGAGATGATAATATCTTCATCATGGACTTGTTCAGAGTAAAGCTTTTGGCAAGTGCCTGGATGGTATCTGGTTTACAGACCTCAGTAAATTTTAGTTCTGTTGATGATAGTTATGAAACAAAGAGGTAAATTTTTATGTGGGAAATACAAGTTCAAGGAGTAAGGTAATGGTGAGGGAAGTGAGTATTCTTCAAATAAAGTAGTTGTAGGCTTCATCTTTCGTAAATAGGTAAAAATTTGGTCTATTCCTTAAGCTTGGCTGTTTTTTGAACTATAATGTAAATGAGATAACTACAGTGAGTGCAGGTTTAAAAAAATTGATTTAAAAAATGAGAAATATTGGGGCTGGCCTGGTGGCGCAGCAGTTAAGTGCGCATGTTCTGCTTTGGTGGCCCAGGGTTTGCCGGTTCGGATCCCAGGTATGGACATGGCACCGCTTGGCAAGCCATGCTGTGGTAGGCGTCCCACATATAAAGTAGAGGAAGATGGGCATAGATGTGAGCTCAGGGCCAGTCTTCCTCAGCAAAAAGGGGATGATTGGCAGCAGATGTTAGCTCAGGGCTACTCTTCCTCCAAAAAAAAAAAAGAGAGAAATATTGATGCTTTACTTATCAGATATTTATTTACTAACCTTGACAGTGATAGATATTCTGTTCACAACCTATTTCATATGCTGCATGAAGACTTGATCCGGGACACTTCTTTATTACCGTGCAGCATTCAACTTTAAAACTAATAGCGTCAAATTATTTTCTGCTTAAATTTATATAACCTTGCTTATGGCAGGGGCAGTGGCTACTTTGACCTGTAACTATCTATTAATACACTAATTCCTTACAGTTATACAGCTGTGCTGTTTTCAAAATTAAAAAGTAAAAAGAAAAGGTACTGAAGTAATCAGTATTAAATATCTGGCTAACTCCTTTTATCCTCCAAGCTGGGTTTTCTTCTTCTTCTTTTTGTTTAATCATGTTTCATTTCTGGACTTAATGAAAAATTTATACTGATTATGCAAGGATGATTTATCTTTAGAAAACTGAAGAGGCATAAAGGGAAGGATCTTTTTCAGTTGCTGTATATAAATTATTGAAACACACTCATACTTTGTGTTTAGAGGAAAGTCATCTTTATGTAGAAATAGAAGCAGCATCATTGAAATCACATGTACAGAGGTGTAAATGTAAATTATTTCCTTTAAATATCTTTGGATATTTAAACTTCTTGAAACTATCTTTCTGGTAGTTTTCCAACTAATAGAATGTGTGTTTTATAACTTACAAAAATATGAGGAAAATTATATATGTATTCATTAGGAATGGCTAAATAACACAACACTCTTGCTGTTGTTGCCAAAATAAGAAATGGTTGGGAGAAGCTGGATTTCTAAAAATCTAAGGTGTTAATTCTGTTTATTCATAAAATTGCTTTTGAAAAATCATTAATATTCAAGTAGTGCTTGATTCTTGAATATCTGTGGTATAAAATTTTGCCTGGTCTGAACTTTTATGGTAAATCCTGACTCCTGTGGAATGTATTGACTCCTTTTTTTGCTATTTGGAGCCATAATGTGTGTATATATGTGTGTGTGTGTACTCATACAGCCAATGCAATATTAAGTCATTGTGAAAGTTTTGGGTGGTTTTCATTAAGGAATGAAATTAGTTTGGGCCAATTTGGAAATCCTGATTTTTTTTTTCCAGATATCGAGAATCTGATTATGGTTAAGAACTCATGATGGTTCTTCCCACTAAAGCATGAGAGTTTGTGGAGAGAATTATTACTCTTTATGAAGCCTTCTTAAGACCTGACCTTTACTGCCTTCAGACTTTGCTCCACTGAGTTTTAGGAGGTGGTAGCAGAAGTTCTTCAAGGCCTGCTTGTCCTTTTGGTTGCGTCCTGTGGGTTCTGAAAAGGTGGCAAGTCTAAACCAAACAATGCCTGCCTAGATTCTGACCATAATGACTGAGAAGACTAGAATGGGTGTGGCCTTGGCTTTTTTCACTTGGGTTGGCAAACCCCATTATCAAACAAAATAGCCTACTACCTCCATTGACTTAGTTTTTTAGAATGGTGAATATGAAAAAAAAAACCAGGTTGAAAAAAATTCCTATTCCAAGAACAGTTTCATTCTTTTCTAAGAAACTCAGAGTAATGTATCTATAGGAAAAACAATGAGAAAATGTTTTAAATTTCTTGCTTATAATCTCCTGGTAATAAAGTAATATATATTCTGTACTTCCTTTTGTAGATCATTTGTCTGTGATGGTGTGATTAAAAGGCAGCAGTAAAATTTGTCCTTAAATTAGCAGTTTTAGCTGCTCTCTATAGACACTGACACTCTTTCTGATTGTGTATAACAATCTGATGTCTTTTCTTCAGAAGTTATTACATCAGACTACAGTGTATCTCAGCCATCCAGTTATATTCTATTGTTTGATTCTGTACACTCAGAACAGTTCCCAATTTAATTTTTTGTTCTCTGCTTGTAGTTCAGTTTAGTGTTTTGGGTATCCTAATGATTAACAGTTTTCAGCTATGTCAAATTGAGTAGAGTTTAGTAGCATTGCTCTGATGAAGATTAATTAAGTGGGAAAAAATTGCACATTTGTTTGGTAGGATGCATTTTTGGCCTAAGTTGCTTTGGGGAAATGTAGTCCTGAATGTAAAACACAGTTTAGAAGATATAATACATATGAAGATATCTTCATTTCTCAGATTGTGGAATGGTGGTGGGTAAGAATACGTATATAGAATCAAAAGTCATAACGTAATTACAGATCTACCCATACCTAGAGACCTTGTTTCTTAGGGTGTGCTAAAATAGTTCTTTGGAATGAAAATGAACGTGTTGAATGTGTACATTCTGGATGATGAAATAAACTATAATTGCTTACTGTAATTAACTCTTTTGAAGTGAATAATAGAAAGTTGGTAAACTATAGAAGTATAATTCTTTCTTTTTCTTTCTTTAATATACAGGGAAGTCGAGATAACATGAGTATTGTACTAGTTTGCTTTTCAAATGCCCCTAAGGTCTCAGATGAAGCAGTGAGAAAAGATTCAGAGTTGGATAAGTACTTGGAATCACGGGTTGAAGGTAAGAGAAGCTTTTTTTTATTTAGAAGGAAGGAAAAGTGTTCTTACTTGTTTATCAAATAGTTTTAAAATTTCCTTAGGAAAAGCAATTAAATATTTCAAAACAAGGCCTTAAAAAATAAGCATCTATCTGCTTAAGATTTACTGTCACATCTTGGACCAATGCATGGCGATTTATGGCAGGGAGAAGACAAATTTGTCTATTATACCACCGAAGAGAGACATCATTTGAAAATACTCTGTTAAAGCGTGCCTTTTTCTTCCCCCTGATTACATTTTTGGTTGGAAGTGAAGAATCCAGTGAAATTTGCCTCAGGTTATCATGAACACTAAGTGCTGTAATTCCACTAATACTAATTCTCCCTTCCCAAGTTAATCATAGGAATTCATTACCATGTGTTTTTCATCTTACTGATATAGTTAGCATTGGTGTTATAAAGGATTATTGATTTTACTTTTTTAAACTTTATTTTGCAATAATTTTAAACTTACAGAAGTTGCAAAAATTTTATAGAGGCCTCTCATGTACATGAGTACCTTTTACCTAGATTCCCCATTTGTTTACATTATACTTCATTTAACTCATATCTCTATATACATTCTATAGCATACATTCTTTTTCTCTCTCTCCCTTTGCACCTCTCCCTCCCGTCCTTTGGATTACTAAATTTTTTTCTGAACCAATGGAGAGTAAGTTGCAGACAGTATCCCTTAATACAAAAAGAACAGTCTCTACGTGACTATAGTACATCCATCAAAATTAGGAAGTTAAGAGTGACATCAGTGTCATAGCAGAGTGAGTTGTACCCTTTGTCTTTCCCCTCTAAGTTACCACCAAACAGACATGCCATGACCCCTGGGAAGCAGTGGAACTAGGGGAGCAGCCCCTTTCCCCTCCCCTGGTGGCAGTGATCCAGGACAAGGATCCTCACACAGTGGCCCATGGAACTCTGGAGGCCAGGGCATCCTGGCCCTGCACGCAAAAATGCCCACAAAGCAGTGGCAGCCTCACACATGTGAACACCTATGGAATGGTGACAGTTGGTGGCAGCTCCACCTACACAACTGTGAGCAGATGGGGTGGGAACAGAAAAAACAGCCCTCCTCACCCCCAGCGGTGCCAGGTGGAACCTGCAATCAAAAGTGTCAGGAACAGTAGCAGAACCAGTGACCCAGCTCCCAGTGGCAGCACCTCCAACACCAGCTCCTCCATCATTGGGGGTGTATACAAGTCCTCAGGTCCCTGGCAGTGACAGCAACACCCATGAACCTAGCACCCCTGACAGTGGTTCAACCAGCACCCCCAGACAACTCGGGAACAGCAGCACAGGTGGTGCACAGGACAGTAGCATCTGAGCCCACAGAGAGCCAGTGGAGGAACACAAGACCTCGGTGACCCCGGAAGCAGCAGAAGTGCTTGCAGCCTGGTGACTCTGGTGGTGTCACTGGAGACTGTAGTGACATCTAATCAGCAAGGCACCAGCAACTCCAGAGGCACAAGTGATACAAGGAGGGCACTGACACTGCTTCTGTAGAGGGTGGAAAGTGCAGGCTGTTAAATAGAATCAGAAGCAGCTGAGAACCAAAGTAACCAAATCCGTACCCAAATAAGAAAAGGTGATTACTGAGTGAGCCAGCAGATGGTCAGTTCATCAAACACCATGAAGAACTACAGTAACACACAGAACAGAAGGAAAAGGACAGCTTTCTAGAAACCAAACCTGAAGTCACAGAAGATTGCCATCTAACTGACAGAATTCAAAATAGCTGGCATAAAGAAACTCAACGAGTTACAAGAAAACTCAGACAGTTAAATGAGCTCAGGAATAAGATTAATGAACAGAAGGAATGCTTCACCAAAGAGATTGAAGCTCTAAAAAAAAAAAAAAAACACCAAACAATTTCTGGATATGAAGATCACAGTGAAATAATAAAAATAATGTAGAAAGCATTAAAAATAGAGTAGACATTATAAAGGAGAGAATTAGTGAGCTCAAAGATAGAAACCTAGAAATGATCCAGCTGAAGGAGGAGAGAGAACTAAGATTTTTTAAAAATGAAGAAATTCTTCAAGAAATATCCATGTCACTTAGGAAAAGTAATAGAAGGATTAAAGGTATCCCAGAGAGAGAAGAGACAGAGAGAGGAATAGACAGCTTATTCAAAGAAATAATAGCTGATAACTTCCCAAACTTGTGGAAGGAACTGGACATGCACGTATCTGAAGTTTATAGAACTCCTAATTACATCAGTTCAAAAAGACCTTATCCAAGGCGTATAATATTAAAATTGGCAAAAATCAATGGCAAAGAAAAAATATTGAGGGCAGCAAGAGAGAAGGAAATAACCTCCAGAGGAACTCCCATCAGGCTTTCAGCATATTTCTCAGCATAAGCCTTACAGGCTAGGAGAAAGTGGAATGATATAGTCAAAATACTGGAAGAAAAAAGCTGTCAGCCAAGAATATTCTGTCTGGCAAAATTATCCTTCAGATGTGAAAGAGAAATGAAAGCTTTCCCAGACAAGTAAAAGCTGAAGGAGTTCATCACCAATAGACCTGCCTTACAAGAAGTGTTGAAAGGAGCCCTCCTACCTGAAACAAAAAGATAAAGGTTTACAAAACTTTGACCAAGGAGATAAATAGAGAAGTCAGGAAACTGCAGCTCTATATAGGAATAGGTTCTCAAACAATTATAACATAAGGGATAAAGGGAAAGAAAACATCAAAAATAACTATAAACACTTCAGTTTGGTCACAAACAACACAAAAAAGAATATTGTGACAACAAAAATATAGAAATGGAAGAAGAAAGGGATGGAACCTGCATAGGCTAATGGAGATAAGAGTCTGTTAGAAAAAGGACTATCTCGTTCATTTGATCTTTTATACAAACCTCATAGTAGCCACAAAACAAAAAAATCAGAGCAGAATCACAAATTGTAAATAAAGAGAAAACCACCAAACTGAAATGGCAGATAGAAATACAAAGAAAAAGAAACAATGGAAATATAGAACAAGAAAACAAAAGATAAAATGACAGTATATATCAATTACTGTAAATCTAAATGGATTGCAATCACCAATCAGAAGATACAGAGAGGCTGGATAGATTAAAACACAAGACCCAACAATATGACGCTTCCAGGAAACACATCTCAGCTCTAAAGACAAACATAGGCTCACAGTGCAAGGATGGAAAATGATATTCCAAGCAAATGGCAAGCCAAAGAAAGTGAGTGTAACCATACTTATATCAGACAAAGCAGACTTCAAGATAAGAAAGATAACGAGAGAGAAAGATGGGCATTATAGAATGATAAAAGGGATATTCTACCACAAGACGTAACACTTATTAATATAAATATATATGCACCTGACATAGGAGCACTAAAGTATATAAAGCAACTATTAACAGACCTAAAGGGAGAAATTGACAGCAACATGATAATAGTTGGGAACCTTAACACCTCACTTACATCAGGGGATAGATCATCCAGATAGAAAGTCAACAAGGAAGCAGTGGCCTTAAATGAAACACTAGGCCAGATGGACTTAATAGATCTATATATATAGATTGTTTCATCCCCAAACAACAGAATACACATTCTTCTCAAATGCCCATGGAGTATTCTCAAAGATAGACCATATGTTGGTAAACAAGGCAATCCTCGATAAATTTAAGAAGACGAAATCATAATCAAACATCTTTTTTGACCACAATGCTATAAAACTAGAAATGAACTACAAGAAAAAAGCTGGGGAAGTCACAAATATGTGGCAACTAAACAGCATGCTACAGAACAACTATTGGATCAATGAAGAAAGCAAAGGAGAAATCAGAAAATAGCTGGAGACAAATCAAAATGAAAACACAACATACCAAAACATATGGGATGCAGCAAAATCGGTACTAAGAGGGAAATATATAGCAATGGAGGCCTACCTCAAGAAACAAAAAAAATCTCAAATCAACAAGCTTACGCTATATACCTAAAGGAACTAGTAAAAGAAGAACAAAGAAGGCCTGAAGTCAGTAGAAAGAAGGAGATAAAAATCAGAGCAGAAATAAATGAAATAGATACTAAAAACAATAGAAAGAATCAATGAAACTAAGAGCTGGTTCTCTGAGAAGATAAATAAAATTGACAAACCCTTAGCCAGACTCACTAAGAAAACAAGAGAGAAGACTCAAATGAATGAAATCTGAAATGAGATAGGAAAGATTACAGTCAACACCACAGAAATACGGAGGATTATAAGAGAATACTATGAAAAGCTATACACCAACAAACTTGATAACCTAGAAGAAATGGATAAGTTCTTAGAATCATACACCCTCCCAAAACTGAATCAATAATAAACTGAGAATTTGAATAGACCAATCACAAGCAAAGAGATTGAAACAGTAATCAAAAACCTCCCCAAAAACGAAAGTCCAGGACCAGATGGCTTCTCTGGTGAATTCTACCAAACATTCAAAGAAAATTTAATTCCTGTCCTTCTCAAACTATTCTGAAAAATTGAAGAGCACATGATGCTTCCTAACTCATTTTACCATCCCCAGCATTACCCTGATACCAAAACCAGACAAGGACAACACCAAAAAGGAAAGTTACAGGCCAGTATTGCTGATGAGCATAGATGCAAAAATCCTCAACAAAATATTAGCAAGTCATATACAACAATACTTTAAAACAATAATACACCATGATCAAGTGAGATTTATTCCAGGGATGTAAGGATGGTTCAACATCTGCAAGTCAATCAATTCTGATTAATTCTATTAAGCATCTTCTAATTGAGAGCATATTTGCTGGACAATATGAAGAATAAAAGTCACATGATCATCTCAATAGACACAGAGAAAGCATTTGAGAAGACCAACATCCATATATGATAAAAACTCTCAATAAAATGGGTATAGAAGGAAGTACCTCAACATAATAAAAGCCCTATATAACAGACCCGCAGCCAATATCATACTCAGTGAGGAAAAACTGAAAGCCATTCTTCTGAGAACAGAAACAAGACAAGGGTGCCCACTCTCACCACTCTTATTCAACATAGTACTGGAAGTTTTATAGCAATTAGAGAAGAAAAAGAAATAAATGGGATCCAAATTGGGAAGGAAGAAATGAAACTCTATTTGCAGATGACATGACTCTCTGTATAGAAACCTCTGAAGATTCCAACAAAAACTATTAGAAAGGGTCAACAAATACACCAGAGTTTCAGGATACAAAATCAACTTTCAAAAATCAGTTGCATTTCTATACACTAATAACAAACTATTAGAAAGGGAAGTCAAGAATACAATCCCATTTACAATCACAACAAAAGGAATAAAATACCTAGGAATAAATTTAAGGAGGTGAAAGCCTATAAACTGTAAGATATTATTGAAAGAAATTGAAGACGACTTAAAGAAATGGAAAGACACTCCATGCACATGGATTGGAAGAATAAACATAGTTAAAACGTCCATATTACATAAAGCCATCTACAGATTCAGTGCAATCTCAATCAGAATCCCAATGACTTTCTTCACAGAAATTGAATAAAGAATCCTAAAATTCATATGGGGCAACAAAAGACCCCAAATAGCTAAAGCAATCCTGAGGAAAAAGAACAAAGCTGGAGGCATCACAATTCCTGACTTCAAAATATACCGCAAAGGTATAGTAATCAAAACAGCATGGTACTGACACAAAACCAGACACACAGATCAATGGAACAGAATTGATAGTCTAGAAGTAAAACCACACATCTATGCACAGCTCATCTTTGACAAAGGAGCCAAGAACATAAAATGAGGAAAGGAAAGTCTCTTCAATAAATGGTGTTGGGGGGCCAGCCCTGTGGCATAATGGTTAAGTTCAGCACACTCTGCTTTGACAGCCCACATTCATGGGTTTGGATGCTGGGCGTGGACCTACACCACTCGACAGCCATGCTGTGGTGGCAACCCACATAAAAAGTGGAGGAAGATTGTCCCAGATGTTAGCTCAGGGCTAATCTTCCTCAGTAATAGATAGATAGATAGATAGATAGATAGATAAGATTAGATAGATAGTGTTGGGAAAACTGGACAGCCACATGCAAAAGAATGAAAGTAGACCATTATCTTATGCCATACACAAAAATTACCTCAACATGGATTAAAGACTTGAATGTAATACCTGAAACCATAAAACTCTTAGAAGAAAATATAGACAGTACCCTCTTTGACATCAGTCTTAGCAGTATCTTTTCAAGTACCATATGTACTCAGGCAAGAGAAACCAAAGAATAACAAAATGGGACTACATGAGACTAAAAGGCTTCTGCACAGCAAAGGAAACCATCAACAAAACAAAAAGGAAAAAATATTTGCAAATCATGTATCCAATAATGGATTAATTTCCAAAATATGTAGAGAACTCATACAGCTCAACAACATATAAACGAACAAATCCAGTCAAAAATGGGCAGAGGATCTGTACCAACCCCTTGGCCTATGATTAAGTTCAGTGTGCTCCACTTTGGGTGGCACAGGTTTTGTTCTGGGGTGTGGACCTACACCACTCATCAGTGGCCATCCTGCTGTGGTGGTGACCCAGATACAAAATAGAGGAAGATTGGCACAGATATTAGCTCAGGACAAATCTTCCTCAGCAAAAGAAAAAAGAGGAGGGACAGAGGATATGAACAGAAATTTTTCCAAAGAAGATATACAGATGGCTGATGGGCACATGAAAAGATGTTCAACATCATTAATCATTAAGGAAATGCAGATCAAAACTATAATGAGATACCACATCACACCCATCAGAATGGCTGTAATTAACAAGACAAGAAATAAGAAGTGTTGGAGAGGATGTTGAGAAAAGGGAAGCCTCATACAGTGCTGGTGGGACTGCAAACTGGTCCAGCCACGATGGAAAACAGCATGGTGATTTCTCAAAAAATTAAAAATAGAAATACCGTGTGATCCATAGTAATGTACACCTGATATTTACACAATGTTATAAGCTGATATGACCTCAATAAAATAATATTTTTTAAAATTAGGAAGTTAGCATCGATGTAATAATCTAATCCACAGATCTCTTCAAATTTCCGTAGTTATCTCACTAATAATTTTTACTGGTCCAAGATCTAGTCTGGACCATGTGCAGCATTTAGTTGTCATGCCTCCGTAGTCTCCTTCAATGTGAAAAAGTTGCATAGTCTTTTTCTTCTTTTTACTGTTCTTGACATTTTTCAACAGTACAGGTTAGTTATTTTGTAGAATGTCCCTCAATTTGAGTTGGCTGATGTTTCCTCTTGATAAGATTTATGTTGTACATTGGCAGGAATACTACCAATGTGATTCTGGGTGCCTCTCAATGCGTCATATCAGGAGACACGTGATGTTAATTTGTCCCATTAGTGGTAATCTTAACTTTTATCACTTGCTTGAGATGTTGTCTTTCAGGTTCCTCCATTGAAAAGTTTTAATACGTATAATGGTATTAATATAAAAGTATTAAGAAGTATAACATACTTAACACACATATTAATAACATAATAACATAACAAGTATGTTATACCTATTAATAAGTATTCAATAGGGAGATACTTTGAGATTATGTTAGTAACCTATTTTTTCTCTTGTTTTCACCTACCAATTTTAGTATCCATTGATTATTCTTTCCTGAATCAGTTGCCACTGGGGTGATAGCCAAATGGTGATTTTCTAATTCAGTTATTCCTTCTATATGTATTAGTTAGCATTTTACTGTAAAGAAAAATTTTCTCTTCTACCCATTTGTTTGTTCAATTTATATGAGTTTGGACTCAGATTCCTATTGTTTTCATATTGTCATAATCTGTTATTTTTATTTTCATTTTGATACTTATATTGTCTTAGATTTGGCCAGTGAGAACCTCTTCAAGCTTTCTCCAGTGTCCTTTTGACCTGTCTCCATAATTCTTTGAACAATTCCTTCTTTTCTGGCATAATGAGATATTCCAGGTTCATCTTGCTCATATTTTCCTTGTACCAACCCTTACATGGGCCACTTTTCTAATAATCACTCTTTTCTTTTATTTAGGGGAGTAAGGTATTTGGGAATTGGGATCTGGGCGTTAGATGTGCTGTTGGATTGTTTCTGTTCCCAAATCCTCTCCAAAGATAGACAGGCACGCCCTCACACAGGCATGCACACACATTCGCATTTACGGCTGTATCCCTCTCTCCTTTCCTTCCTCTCTGTCTTATCTGTGTATCTGTCTATCTAACTGTCCCACCAGTAACTCCAATTCCAGTCCAGTGCTACAGCGGTCATTTTAATTTCCTCTCTTTTCATATTTGTAAATCCCTTCTACAATGAGAGACCTGGCTCATACTGATGAATCTAACAAATCTTCCCTCACTGCTAACCCTTGTGTAGATGCCTTCCTCACTCCACACTGGCTTTGAACCCCATTCCAGGTCGCACCCCCCCCCCCCCACCCAGGCCCCAGTGCTAAAGTTCTTCTTACTGTTCTCAAGCTCGGATACCGCAGGCTGGACCCTGCTGCTGCCACCATTGTCCCCTCCGCCCCTGAAATACCAAACTTGCTTGGCCTAATCTAAAGCTTTTTGGGCTAAAAATCCATTATTATTCAGGAATGAGGGAGGGGAGAAGTTAGTCTCTTTATCTTTAATATAATTGCTGGTATCTTTGGGTTTAAATCCATCATCTTATTTGTTTCCATATGTGCCATCTATTCTCTTTCCTTTTTTTCTCCTTTCTTGTCTTCTTTTGGATTAATCACTATTTTCTATTCCAGTTTATCCTTGCATTTTCTTATTAGTTATACATTCTTTTAAAAATTTATTGTCATTTACTTTGATAAACAGAGAATGCATGTTAGAGATTATGACAGAATCCCCAACTTAATACTATATTTTGATTGTATATGTGCTGTTTTTTTAGATATAAAATTACTTTTTATGAAGTTATGTCAATCTTACTTTCTTTTTTGATGTCATTCTTACAAAATACTTCTCTCAATTCAAGGTTACATATCGACCTATATTTTCTCCTAACACTTTAATGGCTTGATTTTTTTTTTTAAATTGTAAATACATTTGAATGATATAATTAATGATTATGGTGTGATAGGCTTGTTGAATTTGGCCTATTATGAGTTGACTTTTGAATATAGTAGCTATGGTAATTGGTGAGAGTTTTGAAATATGAAGATTTGCAATTTTAAATGTGTAATTACCATAGGAAAACTGCATTCTTTTGCAGATTTGGAGGTGGGAGCAGATTAGTCTTTTCTAGCTTTACAGCTGTCTCGCTGCACACTATAAACAAGGTGCTTAATGGTTTTGTTTTTGGTTTTGGTCTGCAATTTCTTCAGCTCCGAATTGTCAGTGAGTTCTGCTTTTAGGGTAATGGAAACATAAGAAATGTGTGGGAACGCTTAGAAGGCTATGTCAGAGGCACTCTGTTCCTCTTGATACTATCATAATTATTAAGAGGAGCTATTTATAGGAGTTGTTAATAATGCACATTTTCTGATAAACAATATTGTATTTGGGTACAGGATTGCTGGCTGAAGTTTATGAGAAGGCAAGAAGAATTTTCTTATTGTCCTGCTTCCTCATTCATAAAAAAGAAACTAGATAGTTTTCATTTTGAGAAGAACTCTCCAGTTTGGTCAGCAACTTGTTATGTGATCTCAGCCCACTTGCCTCACCTCTCACGGCTCCAGTTTCTTTATTGTGAACTAAAGATAAAAACACCAACCATACAGATTGTTTTAATAAATAAATGAGATAATGTTTGTTAAGTTTCTAGTATGATGCCTGACACATAAGTCCTCAGAAAACTGGCTTTTATTAACTCTTCTGTACAGCTAAGTTTTAATTTCTTAAAGGTGTGGCCAATTCCATTCGATATGGGTAGTTAACATTTAATATTAATTTTTTCTTGTATAGTTTTTAACTTTCCAAAGTATATATTATATGGCAGAGATGGCAAATATGTAATATTATGATCTCTGGGGCCTCTGGCAAATACTTGATTTAAATCATTCAATCGAAAGACTTTAAAGTCCTTGACAAAGCAGCCACCACAAATCAATTTCTGTCGGTACTTACAATGTAACTTCTTTTTGTGAGGCACTGTTCTTCAAGAGCATTGTATTTCTATTAGGGTTTTAAATCATGTAATCTGACATTAAATTTTGAGGTAAAAGCATTCTGTTGTATTGGACAAACCTGTGTACAGGTTTGTAGTGAAGGTGGGCAAATTGGGGAGGTATGGTGTTAAATAGGGAATAGTGTTTAACTTACATTGATTAGTTAGATATTTAGTGAGTACTTTCACCATGTATTCATTTATTCAGCTTTCCTTGAGCACGTGTTTCACTGGGGATATTGCAGAAAACAAAGCAAAGCAGTTCTTGATCTCATGGAGTTTATAGTCTAATAGAGACCAATAACTGCTTTTTTTTAAGTAGAAGAAAAGTAAAACAGTAAGCAGAGAGTAACAAGGAATATTGGTTAGGAAGGTCTCTGTGAGGAAAGACATTTGAGCAGATACCTACCTGTACAGTCTTTGGGAGAGAGTGGCTCACTGAGGGAAGAGTGCTCCAGGCAGAGGGAGCAGCAAAGACTGAGGAGGGAATGTGCTTAGAGAGCATGGCTGGATTAGAATGAGCTGGTAGAAAAGTGGAAGACTAAGAGAAGTTGCTAAGAAGCAGATTATGTAGGGTTTTGTGGTCAAAATGAGGACTTTGGACTTTGTTCAACTGGTTTTGGGAAGTCATTAAGAGATTTTGAGCATAAAAGTGACTTGATCTGACTATTTTCAAAGGATCTTTCTCAGTTGCTATGTAGAGAAGAGATTGTAAAGAGGGGGCAAGAGGGGAAGCCAAGAGACCAATTAGTAATCGTGTGTTAATGCAGGTGGCAGATGATGGTGCTGGCTTGGATGGCAATGGCATCAGTAGAGGAGTGTGAAAATGGTTGGTAAAGTACTAGACTGCAGTGGTTCTCAGTGGGGGGAGATTTGGTCCCCCATGGGACATGTGGCAATGTCTGGAGATGTTTTTGGTGTCATAAATGAGGAGGTCCCATTGGCGTCTAGCAAGTAGAGGCCAGAGATGTTGCTTAATATTCTGCAGTGCACAAGACAGCCTCCACAACAAAAAATTGTCTGGGCCAAAATGTCAGGAGTGTCGAGGATGAGAAACCCTGCACTATAGAGATACAAGTGCAAGTAGAACAATTACAGTTTTGCTTTCATGAAGCTTGCAGTCTCCGATACAGTAGACATCGGGTACAATGGAAGTATGTCTCAGTGCACCAACTCCAGGCTGGGGTCAGAGAAGAGTGGGAGAAAGTGACACATAAAGTTGAAACCTGAAGGAGGAATACAAGTTAACCATAAAAAGAGGTTGGTTGGATTGGCATAAAAAGTGTTCCAAACCAAGGGAAAAGTGCATGTGAAGATCTAGAAGGAGGAGAAGGCTTCTTTTAATAGAGCCTTTGGAGATACAGGAGTCAAGAACAGAATTGAGTGGGAGTGGTGAAAGTTAAGGTCACAGTCAGGGTCTGGTGAAGCATGATAATCAGTTTGTATTTTGCATCTTGAGGGCTGCCTAGGACACTGCTTTTTTGTTGTGTTTAAAGTAAGTTGTCAGGGCCGGCCCAGTGTCTCAGTGGTTAAGTGTGCATGTTCTGCTTTGTGGGTCCGGGGTTCACGAGTTTGGATCCCGGGTGCGAACATGGCACCACTTGGCACGCCATGCTGTGGCAGTCATCCCACATATAAAGTAGGGGAAGATGGGCACGGATGTGAGCTCAGGGCCAGTCTTCCTCAGCAAAAAGAGGAGGATTGACGGCAGATGTTAGCTCAGGGCTAATATTCCTCAAAAATAAATAAATAAAAATAAAGTAAGTTGTCATTTTCTGATTTTTGAGGAGTTTATGTCTTGATACTGGCCAAATAATTATGCTTTAAAAGTCTGTTTTTCATAAATTGTAAATATAAGTGGAATGTGTAAATGTTTTGTTTTGTTGTAAGCATTAGAAACTTCTGTGATTTATTTTTTTTTCTTTTAAATAAATTGTTGTGGAACATCACTGTTTAGGATCAAAAATTTATAAAACGATTTTTAATTTTTCTCCTTCTCCTTATAATCCTTATCCCTTCATTGTTTTTGTTTTCCTGTAATTATAGTATTAATAATTTTTATATTATTTTTACATAAAATTAGACCAAAAGTGTGTTTCCATATAGCTGTACTGTGTTCGTAGGGATCATTTTTAGTGATTTATAAACCATTTCACTCAGTGTCTGTACCAAGATTTTCTTACCTGTCTCTTTATTGTTGGACATTTAATTTGTTCCAGTTTTCACTTTTATGAATAATGCTGGAATGAGCATATAGATGCAAATAATTTTTTATATTACTTTTTTTGTTCCTTGTATGATAGTAAAGTAATGTTTGCTTTTTATATTTTAAAATAAGAACTACCAAATAGTACCTCTTGTTTCACTTCTTTGTCAATACTGAGTTATCACATTAATTTAGGAACTCTTTTTAAAAACCTACAGAGATTATGGAGAAGTCTGGTGAGGAAGGAATGCCGGATCTTGCCCACGTCATGCGCATCTTGTCTGCAGAAAATATCCCAAATTTGCCTCCTGGGGGAGGACTTGCTAGCAAGTAAGTAGAACAAAAAGAACTAATTTTGAGTTCATTTATAATTAGTAATTAAACCATTTGGGGTTAGAAGTAGATCAGTTATCTAAAGATGAAATGGCTTGATGGTTCTTATGCTAGAGAGGAACTGTAAAATATCATCCAAAAGAGATTTTTTTAAAAAGAATTATTTATCATGCTCTTTGAGGATGAGGGTCCTTCTTTCCTGGGTAAATGAGAACAAATGGATTGTGCAGGATCAGATTCTGAGTGAAATGTGGGAGCTATGTTCTTGGCAAGTATTTAGTGTGGCAGTTAATTTTTGAATGTAGTCAAGATGAAGTATTTAAATACTCATAAGCTCAATAATTGTATGTAATTTAATAAACTAAAGCGTAATTTTTTTTAGGCGCAATGTTATTGAAGCTGTTTATAGTAGGCTGAATCCACATAGAGAAAGTGATGGGGTAAGTTTTATTTTATTTCTTAAGCATTTTAAATAATTTTATAATATAAATACTAGATATGAACACATTTACATAATGAAATCTATAATAAGTTTTTACTGCTTTCATTTTAAGGAATCAGTTAAAGTTTAGGGAAAATACTGAAATGGAGATAGAGATAAAGTTCTATTTTATAGATAGTTTTGTTGTCACTTAATGGGTATGAAATACCTTTTTCTTTGGGCTATACTTAATTTCTTCCCTGTATGTCTCCTTTTCCTTCTCCCTCTCCCTTAAATCTTAATTTCGAGGCAAAAAATGTGCTTTTGAATATTTCAGCTTCTCCTCCTGCAGGCTGCTGCCATAACTGGAAGTTAGTGATAGTGAATGAGTTGTTATTTTAAAGACCAGACCTTGCAGTGCCCCTGTGTGCCCAGTTGAAAACCGGAGGATAATTTCTTTCTAATCTTATTGTTGTGCTGTGGGTATATGTGTTGAACTAAGATAATCATGTTTGTTGTACCCTGCTGTACATCATCAGAGTAAAACTCTGTCCCTTCACCTTCCTTAGAATACTGATGAGCTGTCAACTATTCCTCTATAGCTTTTTTTGTTTTATTTTAGTTCTAGTACCAGGAGACAAAACAGTGTCTTTTTTTTTTAATTACCCTACATTTCAAGTTGGTAATTCAAATAAGTATTTTCTCACAGGGTTTTCAAGTCTTTGGACATCTAAAAATGAATAACTTAATTTTTAACATGTATACTTCAAAGATTTAAGGGAGCAGACTTAGTAATGAAACTTGTTGAAAAGAAATAGACTCACCCTCCAAGTCTCCAGCCCTCTTGACAGGTCTGAGAGCCGTATCAGCTGCTGGGAAAAATTTTGTATCATCTCAGTTGCACTATTTTCCAGGATTCATTATTGCACAGCAATATCAAATAATTTCTTCCTTTCTTAACAATAAGAATATCCTGGAAAAAAGGAAAATTCTACAATTAATACATTTTAGTGAGTTGAATAAAAGTGATATTATATATTACTAATAATAGAATTTATCTCTTGGTCTAGAGCAGTAATTGTGAGTCAGTCTTTTGTGGCAGGTACCTCAAAGTATTAAGAATTGTATCCAAACCTATGAAAATTAATTTAAAAATAAAGATATGTCGTGATACATTTAGAGAACTCTAAATCAAACAAATATGGATAAGATATTGACACAACTAAAAAGGTGGTGGTAGGGGCCGGCCCAGTGGCACAGCAGTTAAGTTCGCATGTTCTGCTTCTCGGCGGCCCGGGGTTCGCCGGTTCAGATCCCAGGTGCAGACATGGCACCGCTTGGCAAAAGCCATGCTGAGGTAGGCATCCCACATATTAAAAAAAAAAGTAGAGGAAGATGGGCATGGATGTTAGCTCAGGGCCAGTCTTCCTCAACAAAAAGAGGAAGATTGGCAGTAGTTAGCTCAGGGCTAATCTTCCTCAAAAAAAAAATAAATAAATAAAGAGATGGTGGTAACCAGGAGGTGGAGTGAAGAGAGTCTTATGTCTTCAGGTAGACAGTAGGTTCCACACAGCATCCACCACCATGGTTAGAGGAAATAAGCCCTCAAAAGATAGTTTTTGATTCATTGTTAGCCATATAAGTACTCCATTTCCTCATGTGTTTGAAACTGCAACCCTGGGGTGTAATCTTAAAGAGTTATTTCGTTATACCTTGCTGAATTTCTTATTCCCTCAAGAAAGTTGGCTTCTTTTACTTCAAACAAGGTCTAAAAAATGTTTTATAATCCTAATTTTCTGTTTAACATATGCCAAGGATGACTTTTAAACTTTTTTAAAAATAGAAAATACTTATACATAGTAGCCGTATAGACAGTGAAGAAATAGGCAACAGAACCAGGAAACTCAGGGGAAATGTTCAGGATAGAAAACTTGCCTTAAATATAGTTACTATATTACTGTAAAATTAAGGAGATACATACTTAATTACATTTTTACGTAAGCCTTCTATTAACGTCAGCAGATTAAGTATTGACAATCTGCCATGTAGTGAATTGACATTAGGAGGAGATTACAAGAACACAAGGCATGGTCCCCTCCGTATTCTCAATGCAGTTTACAATGCAGATACAACTCACAAGTTAAATAATAAAAATGTTTCACATCATTTAGTAAAGAATAAAAAGAAATGACAAAATATGGAATATGATTAATTGCCATGTGAATAGTACAATGATTACTGGGAAAGTCAGATTTTCAGAGAAAAGATGGGATTTGGAGAATGATTAGAATGGCAGAAATGAAATGAGGAGGATGGTAGTTCAAGTGGATGGGATAGGCAAGAACAAAGTCTAAGCTATCTTTGGAAGAAAGGACATCATTTTGACTAGAGCAGAGAACTGCTGTGGTGAAAAAACGAATATAGGATGCTAGAATTATCTTTGAAGAGACTGGAGAGGCTTTTTGAACTTGATATTTTAGAGTGAGGAACCACCGTGTGTTTGGAGCATAAGAATGATAGATGCAAAGGAATATGTTTGCTATTTTAGTCTGTGAGAAACACATGCAGTATTAGATGGAAGAGATACTGGAAGTCAGGTACTTGTGAAATAATTGCAGAGATCAGATGATAAGTGTATACTCATTATTAGTAGAAAGATGTGTGAATTATGGTAAAAACTGACTTTTGTGGCCTAGAATCCTATTTTGGGAAACATTCCTTTGCCCTTTCAGAATAATAATGACCATAGAAAAGTGTTGCACCATAATCACAAGTAGCAGGAAAAAAAAAGAAGAAATTACCAATGTTTCATTAAATTCTTAGCTCTTAACTTGACCTCCTATAGCAGTGAGTTAGGCGCAGCCACGCTCTATAAATGCTTCTAAACTTAGATTTGTGCTGTGTCAAAGAGGTTGCCAGGAAGTACAGTGGCAGGAACTGATAGTTAACTTGCAAAATGGGAAAGACAAAAGTGTGGTAGAAATACAGAAGAGGAGACAGTTGGAAGTATTATAAAAAAAATTTTTTAATAACAAAAATAATTAACATATTTTTTAAAAAGAATACTAGTCAGAATTAATCAGATTTGTTTAGATTCCTAAACATCTACTTTATGTCAGAGATAGAATTGTCCTGTTGGAAATTCCTGTAAGTAGTACCATTAGAAATAGGAATTTATTCATTTTTCTTAGAATAAAAAAGATCTTTTGGTTGATACATATATTTCAAAAAGCTGAGTTGAATATAAGTCAGAAATTAAATCATTTAAAATATATTTAGAAAGTTAACATTTAGGGGAATCTTCTTAAATTGTATATTAAATCTGTGTTTTAGACTATAGTCAGTCTTCTTAATGCAAGCAATATTCATATTTTCCCAACTTTTAAATTCAAAATCTGTGGAAGAGTCTAGCAGAAATTCTTGATCAAGGGGTTCATGAATCCCCAAAAAGTTTTTGCAAACATATTTATGTGTGTTCATACACTTTCTTAGATGATGAGTATGTCTGAAATGTTCATCCATTCCTCAGAGGAGTCTGACCCCAAAAGAGTAATTGCCTAGAGGATCAGAATAAGGAAAACTACATTTTCCCCTAAGTTTGAGGGCTCTGAGATCACCTCCCTTTTCTCCTTCTAAAATACTAGCTTGTGTTTTATAACCAGAATATAAATTCTGTGAGATCTGGGACTGCATCTAATTTATTTATGGCCAGAGTCCCAGCACCTACAGTAGTGCCTGGCATATGGTGAGAGCTGAATAAATACTTGTTAAATAAGAAATGTTCCTGTTTATTCATTTCTAGTAGTTTGCTGAGACTATCCTTAAGTCATATCTTTAAGAAAATAATTTGAGGTTGCTAATTAGTATGAAAGTGTATTTTTAGAGCTTTGTATTTTCCATGCAAAAATGTTAAGTTCTTCCCTCAAAGAAGACTTAGAATGCTTTTGAATTAGTATACCACTGATCAAGTAACTCTGTAAGTTGATGGTTTTCCAAGGGTGAAAGGGGACCTTGTATTTACCCAACTCCTACTTGTGCCGAACCATATACGCACACACACACACACAAAATCATAGGTAGTCTCCTCCATGCTCTTCTACAGACAAGACTAAGCATCAGGGAGATGAAGTAGCTTGCTCAGGTTGCAAAGCTAAATATATCATGCAGCCAGAATTTAAATCTAAGTCAAAGTGACTCCAAAAACTATTCTCTTTATACCTTTCCATGCTGCCTAAGATACTTAGAGATAATATATGTGTCTGCCCCCTCACATCTGTTTACCATCCAAGAAAAATCACTTCCCATTCTTTTGTGAATCTCATGTTTAATAGTCTTAAAATACGTTCTGTTTTTATAAAGTTGTTGAAACTAAGCAGTAAGCCCAGTTTCTTATCAGTTATTTTTCATTTAAATACACATTTTATTTATCCTAATCCAAAAACTTTTTAAGGTAGTAGGATTTTCGAGAAGGGGAGGACAGACAGGACAAAAACCCAAAAGAATCTCCATATTCTGTTTCACATTACATTGTATGTGCAATCTTCTTTTTTATTTTATTTCGGTAGGCTTAATTAAACATAGTTGCTTTTACATTTTTATATCACAGTTTTAGGACTAGGTGAATACTAGTTTTTTTGTAAATTGTTTCTTATTTGCTTTTTCACTTGTCAAAGCATTTTTATGGAGAAGACCTACACTATTTGAAAATGCGCTAACTTTAGTCACTGTTTTTTAAGGAACAATTTGACATACAACTTCTTTTAGCTGGTGATCTTGATCATTTAAATGGCTCTTTAAAATTATATCATAGTCACTAAATTATACATGATCCTTGCAAATAACATCTAATTTATTAGATTTTTCATTAGTTATTGTTAATTGTATCTCAAATTTGAGAATTTTTATTCTAGAAATTGTTTTTAGCTGACAAGCAGGGCATAGGACTCCACAAAAAACAGTAAATATTTATACTAGCATTCTTTACTTTTTCTCCACTGTTTTAGCTAACTAATCGTTTGAAGAATTTTGCTCATGGCAACTGCATTTTTAAAAAATTGCTGCAAATGAGTACTAGCTAGTTAAATTTTATTTTTTAAATGTGCTTAGATTTTTTCCCACCTTCTGTATGCTGTCTGCTTGATTTATCTGTATTCCTATGTCTTTTTTGGTGTAAGGCGGTATTTTATAATGAGAGATTTGATTCTTAAGCTGTGTTAGTCTAGATACAGTAAAACCTTAAGGAAAAAAACTGAGGGATAAGTCCTAAATTCTCTTCTCTGTAATTGCCTTAAGTTTATTTGCAGAATAATTTGAACTATCCAAATAATATAATTTTTTGTCCTATAATTTCATTAATCTTTCTATATCAAGGAAATACATTATAGATTTCAATATGAAATGATTTGTAGTCCAGTTATGTAATAATTTTAACCAATGTTTCTTTAGTAAGTGTCTATATATATGGAGCACTTACTGTGGAAAAACTGTTAATAACTATAATGTATTCAAAGGGACGTGGTTGTTAATGACAGCTGTACACAAATTTGAGCTCTGTCACTTACTAGCATTGTCACTCTGACAAATAACTGAAATCTTTCTGAGCCTTAGTTTCTTCACTTATAAAAATTAAAGTTGCAGTACCTATTACATAGGGTACCTGAGAGGATTAAATGAGATTGTGTATTAAAGTTCTCAGCACAAACATTAATTTTCCTTCCCTAGGTGGTAGGAAGATTCAGAAAGGAATATGAAATTATCTTTACCTCAGAGTTTACAGTCTAGCTGGAGAGACTTGTGAACAGTTGCAAGGTAGAATTAATTTCTGTAATAGATGTATAAACATGATGTGCTGTATGTGTGAGTTCAGGCAAAGAAAGTGCAGTGAAACAGTAGTTTCTTTTTCTGATACTAATGAAAATCTGTGAGAGAGTTTGAAAGAATCACATGAAGTGGCTGCGGAAGAGGTTTCACCCATCCATTGTCTGTCCAGCACAATAGGAAAATATAATTTGCTATAAGATAAAATGACTTTTAAATGTGGTCATTAGTTCAAGTTCTTTTCAGTTCAATGGCTCTATGATGCCACCCATTGTAAATCCATCCCTACTTGATTTACAGGTTTGGTTTTAATTTGCTTTTTACAAAGCAGCTACCTACTTCTCCCCACCTACCACTACTACAGCAGTTTCCAGAAACATAGATGATTACCGTACAATAAAGGTGTCAGAGAGTAAGAGGTGCTTTATCTGTTGAACCCACCAAAATTGACTCAGATACAACCAATTTAACAACCTTTGATCCAACGTATCAATAAGTTCAAGTTAAGTAGAGTTATACTCGTTAGCCCGTATTAGTGGTTCTCAACCTTGGCTGTATATCAGAATCATCTGTCAGGCTTTCAAAAAATAACCCTGACCCACTGCATCTGTATATCCTGGGATGAAACTTTGGCATCTATATAATCTTGAAAGGTGATTCTGATGGGAAACCAGGGTGGATAAGCACTTCTCTCTATGTGTAAGTCACCTGCCCACTTGAAGCACATTTTGTTTCAATGTCTAGAAGTTTGGTGTTTTTTTTTTTTTTTTTTAATGAAAACGGAATTGTTGGTTTTGGGGGGGCAGAGGTGGGTCTTAAGCCGTCCATTAAAAGCTCTTTGTGATATACTATCAAGTGGAAATTTCCTTTTGGAAAACTGATAAAGTTTGTGATGAGCGAGCACTTCCCTCGCTGTTCCATCGTAATCTTTCCTGAGTAGATTTGAATGAGAAACTTTATTTAGGGAAACATGTTTATTGTGTGGAGAGAACACAATAAAATATGCTCTATGTTAAGATTTTTCTCATTTTCTTTCTCCTTTCCTTTCCTTCCAGGCATTTTACATGTAATATCCTAAAATGAACAGATACACAGACATATACATACACATAAAACATATGCTATACACAGTATCATCTCTTCCTTTTTGCCATGAGGGCACTTTTTTTTTTTAAGCATTCAAGTGCTCTCATTTTTCTAATAAATATTGCCATTTATTATGTGGTTATATTAGTGTTATCTTTGTTGCAGAATTATAGAGTAATGGTCTCCAAAGATAGTTAAGAGTTTGTGTCACATCATCTATGTCAGTAATCTTTTTTGTATTTTATTTTCCCATTTTATGATGAAAACTTCTAAACATATAGAAGAATTGAAGTGATCATAGTGACACCTATATACCTTCTACCTAGATTCAACAGTTGTTAACATTTTACCGTATTTGCTTTATCTCTCTTTACACGTGTGTGTGTACACTTTTTAAAAATTTTTTTTGACGGAACCTTTGACAGCAAATTGCAGACATCATATTTACCTCTAAATCTTTTGGCATGCAGCTCTTAAGAATGAGGACATTTTTCTACATAACCATAATACTGTTACCCTACCTAAGAACATTAATAATAAATTTAATAGTATCATCTAATATCAAGTCCGAATTTTCCCAGTTGTCCCTAGAATGACTATTACAATTGTTATTTTGAACCATGGTCTAATCAGGTTATCAGTCAAGCAAATTCAGTGAGTCTATAATCAAGCCCCCTGTCTTTTTTTCCCCGCGACACTGAATATGAAGAGTCTGAACCAGGTTTTTATGGGATGTCCTACATTCTGGATCCTATGTTTATTTCCTCGTGGTGTCCTTTAAGTTGCTCCTCTATTCCCTGTTTTCCTGTAAATTAGGCATTAGGTTTGTTAGATTTATATTAAATGTTTTTGACAAGAACACAGGACATGGCTCTGTACTCCTTAATGTATCACCTCAGGAAGCACATAATGTAAGGTTGTCTTGCTTTTAGTCTGTCAGCATAACTGTGGTCAGCTTGAATGTTAGAGCTTGTTCTGCTAACAATATTGAGTAGCTACTATTGTAGAAACTTGTAGATTTTTCAAAATTTAATGAAATGTAAAAGGATTGAGTAGTTTACTATTCATATCTTATTATAGTGTTTAATGTTTTTATCTAGAGATATTTTAATTAAAATATTTAAAGACAAAAAGTAAATAAAATTTTTATCCACAAAAGCTTTAAAATTTTCCCCAAAATCCAGTTTAAATTTATATAGTTTTATATTTTGTATCTCCTCTCCTACCTATCATTCAGCAGAGATGATGAAGAAACTAATGATCTGATGGCCTGCTTTTCTGTTCTTTCCTATCGCTTTAAACACTAATTTTCTTTTGTACTAAATCGTTATAGCCAATTATTGTCTTTATAAGTTAGTTTTAGGAAATGCTTGTGTTTTTGTTGAATTCTAATAGAGTAAATTTCAGATTAAATTTCAAATGACAATGTGAAATAAGACAAACTAGTTAATGGTAATTTGCTAAAAATAACTTGAGGTATTTCAATTGGAAGTTTTTATTAATTGACACAAGTAAGACTTGATACTTGTTTAATGAAATGTTCTCATGCTTAGACTATATTCCTCATGGTAGAGAAATGAGTGTTTTGCTGTGATATGTTATGAAATACATGTGATATCCTAGTTTGTCTACTGACACTGGGGTCTTGAATCTTAAAAAAAGGCCTCCGATGAAGCAGAGGAAAGTGGATCACAGGGGAAATTGGTGGAAGCTCTCAGGCAAATGAGAATTAATCATAGGGGAAACTACCGTCAACTTCTGGAGGAGATGCTGACTAGTTACAGGCTAGCTAAAGTAGAGGGAGAAGAAAGCCCTGCTGAACCAGCTGCCACAGCTACTACTTCGAACAGTGATGCTGGAAGCCCAGTGACAATGCAGGAAAGCCATACTGAATCAAAAAGTGATCTTGCTGAATTAGACAGCTCTAATGAAGATGCAGGGACAAAGATGAGTGATGAAAAAATATGACTTTACTTTGTGGTAATATTTTTGTGATCTGTGATTTGATGGTTTTTACTTAGGAAGTGTAATGTATGCATTTATAATAACCGTTTTGTTAATTGAATCTTGGTAAACTAGTTTTACTATATTCATATAGCCTTGTTTTTTAAGAAGGCCTTTGCATACACCTTTATCAGATAGCTTAAAATTAACTATTTATAGTACTTTGAATTTAACAAAATGATATGTCATTTCATATTGTATGCCAGAAATGAGGCTACTAGTTATTAAAGTCAGTAGTTAAATTCATACTGGATAGGATTAGAGATTCCTGATTAGTGAGATTACATTATATTGTGGAAAAACTTGTTAATGTAGAATTATTACCGCTTCACATTATTTTACATATTAGCACACTCATAATTAGTTTTGTAATAAATTTATGTTTTCTTTAGTAATTTTAGTTCTTCAAAGAATGGCAGATGCTGACCTGTATTTTTCTTCAAGGATGATAATTTGTGTGTTCTTTGACTTGTTTATATTTTACATCTCTGTAGTTTTATTTTTAGAAGTTCTGAGATATTGGATGTGTGGTTATTTTTCCTTTCTCTGTATTCTTTATGAAACATAATTTTTGAAAAACCTATGTATTATTCATACAGCTTTGGTTTGTATATTCTGTATAGCATAACTACATACATCAAAATGTATGTCAACCAAGTGTTTAGAATGAAATTATAAGTGTTTAAGTCCAAATAAAGCATGTGATGTGGAATAATCTATGCATGTTGTACTTATTTTTAAGTTAATTTTTTTTAAACTACCAGGTTTGGTATCTCGGAAAAGTACCCATTAGAAATTCATTTGTATTTAGAAAACTTTTGGCTTGGCTTTTTTCATTTTAACTAAAAGGAAAAAATTTTGAGAAGTCTTGCTTATTCAAAGTAAATCTATTCTATTTATTATCCTCTTTTTGTGGTACAAAACATTAATCTTTGGACACACGTAGACATGTCAGAGAATTGCCATGATAAGCATATTAAAGATTGCAAGACTGTCAACTTTACTATAAGTATTCATCAGATATTAGTAAATTACAGAATGTTTTAAATAGTGGCAGTTGTGAGTTTTGTTTTTGTTAAAATGGGTTTTTTAAATGCAGATGACTATTAGTCACATGGGAAAATATTTTTTAAAACAATTGTGAATATAGAACATTAGCTTTTCTTCTTCATGTTTACATTTATCATGTGTCTAAAGTTACTTGAGGTACTGTGAGTTGAAACTTTGGCATCTTCGAATGTAGCTGATGTTTTGATCTATTTTTCCAATGCCAGAATATTTTTAAGTGGTTTGAGAAAGAGGAAGGCATTTGGTGGAGAGGGGCGAAAAAACCCAACCAGTTGTCTGTCTATATTAGATAGATCCATGTGTGTGCACACAATATACAATACACACACTTCTCTGTAAAAGTACCTTTTCAAACAAAGAAAGGAAGGTAATTTGTTCATTTAATTTTGTTTTCTTTGAAATTCAATCCAACCTGGAAGTGGTATAGGTAAATAATAATTATATTCTTCCTTTTCTCTTCCTGTAGGGTGCTGGAGATCTAGAAGACCCATGGTAGCCTTATAAACCTTCTAAAATGCTTTTGATTCTGAAAATTGGGGGAAAAAACTTTTAATCACAATTTTCTTCAATACAAGGGAAAAATATTCTTGTGGATTCCCAACGTTTTGTGATATGAGCAGAAAATCATTAGCATTTCCCATCATTTGTTCATATTTGTGTTTTCTGATAATTGCCACTTGTAGCATTGCCTGTACTACAGTATTTTTCGCCAACCTCAGGCATACTGGTTACACCTGTATTGAACTTTTGGCCCTAGAAACCAGTGGAGTTATTTCACCACAAATAACAGATGTGCCTGAGGTGCATGGGAATATAGTTAGCTGTACTCTGAAGATACATTATGGTTTTTTGTTTTTGTTTTTGTTTTTTTAAACAAGACACACAACATATAAGCATGTAAGAGTAAAGAATTGTATGAGATGTTCCTTTTTCCACTTCACCAAGTTGGAAGCCTTTTGCAGCTCTGTGGCTTGAAATTTCCTTTGAGCAATTTACTATAGGATATATATTTATTATTAATTGTTATTTAATTTTTTTCCAATTTTACCTGTATTACCAGACTAGGTTCTCCAATAATGTCCAAATTGTAATGTTGCCTGCTTCAAGATAAAGTGTATTTGGCAATAATATTATAAACCCTTACAAATTTTATGCATGTATCTACTACATCCTTTAACTCTCACTAGAAAATCTTTGAAACCAAATGGATTAATTTATGGCTATTTATAATTTGCTTTGACATCTCACTGCTGCAAATTTTTTTAAACGATGAGATTTGCCTTTATAATGTAAATTGTGATTTTTCTTTTACATGTGGGTTTCTATAGTTTTAATTTTTCAGCTTTTAAGATACAAGTTTTGTGTAATTTGGTAAAATTTTTAATTGTTTATGTTATTTTAAAAGCTCAGAATATCACATTGAAATGACTATAAATACATTTAAAATTATCTATTTTAGATCTAAGGAAATATTACAGAGATATTTTCATGGGTTCAGTAACCTTTCATTTTATAACATTGGGCACGGTACAGAGTGGCTGTCACATAAGGTACTTGAAGATTATTAGTTTAATTCTATTTTTACAATAACTTTGAGTTCTTGAATTCTTTTGAGTTTTGCATGTATCCAATTAATGCTGAACATGAAGAGTAAAATATTTATCTAAAAGAAGCTATGGGGTAGGAGAAGCAATGAATGTATCCATTTGTACATGGTTTACGTGTTGTGGATGCTCTGTAAACATTTTCCTATGTGTTTAAATTGTGTTTCAGCAGGATGTAATTGCCCTTGTGTGTAGTTAAAATGAGTCATCATCTGGTCCTGTGTGAAATGGAATTCATGGTATTTTCTGTAACATTTTCCTGAAGCTGTTTCTGGAGAGCCACACATTTGAATACAGACAGCTTTCCTGATCATTTGATTTATTGTGCACCTGATTTTTGGTCTAAAAGGAATTATTGCCACAATATATTTTATTTATTCTTTAGATTTTAGCCTTGTAAGTTAAAGTGCTTTACATGATGATGTTAAAAGCTCTTTGTCCCTTTACTGGGTTTGAGGGTTGTTAAAAGATAGGGAATGAAGAATGCAAAATGGTTTATTGTTTAAACTGTCCACTCTGATCCAACCCTGTACTGACAGCACCTTTCCAGTATGATGTTGTGATGTTTCATACAGTGCAGTGAACATAACCAACTTGTTACCTAAATAAAGAATTGAGAAAAACAGTGTGACATATTACTATTTGGTATGATTTTTAAAAATACAAGTCCAGTTTTGAATGTTACTTTAAACACTTTATATAGTTAGACTATTTATTGTGAAATTTCTTGTACAGAACCATGCAGGTGAATTGTAATTCCAAGGAGGAATTAACCAAACTGGATAGGACAATACTAATTACCCCTCCTCCACTCCAAAAACATTCTTTATACCACTTTAAAAAATCTTTTTCAAGAGGTTTAGTAGCCCTTGAAGTACAAATAACGTGTCAGTTAGCAAAAGAAAAACCTATATTCAGAGTTTACTAATCTGAATTCTCTAGTCCAGCTGTTCTCAAATATTTTGGTATCAGGATCCATTTATATTCTTAAAAAAATCAAAGATCCCAAAGAACTTTTGCTTTTTGGTTACATCTATTGAAATTTTATTGTATTAGAAATTAAAACCAAGAAATTTTACCTATTCATTAAAAGAATAAAACCATTACCTATTAACATAAATAGCATTGTTTTATGAAATAATTATTTTTTGAATCTGAAAAATTCAGTGTGAAAGGTATCTCTGGTTTTCTTTTTTGTAAATCCTTTAATGTTGGGCTGGATTATCATATCTGCTTCTGCATTTGATCTTGTTGCAATTTGGCACTTTGACGTATATGAAGAAATATGGCCTCACACAAATATGTATTTAGAAAAGAATAATAGCTTCAGATAATTGTGAATATTCCTCTTTGATACATTATCAGAACGTCATAACTGGTAGTTTCCTGAAGGTTAGTTCCGATGCGGAATCTGAAACTTTATCAGTCAGTTTTGTACTCTGTTACGTTGCAGTCCGTTTGGTCTACCTTGTAGTTCGAATGGATCTACTTTTGCATGACTTTGTAACATTGCACATTGGTCATTTGGAAAATACAAGCTCATTGGATTATGCAGTTCTTTAGAATATAGACATGTTATTACGCAATGTTTAAAATTTTTTTTCTTGATGTAACTGATCTTATCAAAAGAGTCTTAAGTGTTGGGAAGCTGTCAAGCTCACAGTGATGGATACAGATTTTTCAAAATTCTAATTTTCACTTGAAAGGTGAAATTTTGTCATTGTTAACAAATATTGTCAGTTGTTTTCCTTAAGTGACAAGCTTACTTCATTTATTTTAGAGAAAATGTCGCTGAATAACTATAGTCTGTCAGTCATTCTTTCAAGTAAAAGTGGTGTTTTATGAAAAGTGGCTAGTTCAGCACATGTCTCAAATAATAGCATGAGAGACAGCCATCACACTTCACCATGCTGTGGAACCAGTACTTGCCATTTCACCAGAGAGGATATTAAAAAGATGTGCACTCTGGGATAGAGGTGTAATAAAATTAATTTTTTATTGCCTAATCAAGGACGTTGTTAACTGAAACTGGCTTTTCCTCCCTTTTTTCCCCTCTGTGAGTGCGGCAGTAAAGATACAATAACCACTAATTAGTTTGGTGCCCCATCTTGATTTGTGCTAAGGTGCCTGCAGTTTTACCCACCTTTTCTTTTGCTCAACTAGTGCACATGTCAAGATGTTGAAAAAGAATAAGTACTAGTAATGTTAAGAAAATAGTTTTGATTTTGTGGGCCCCTTTGAAAGGCTCTCTGGGACCCCTAGACTTTCAGAATGGCTGCCCCTGTCCTTGTGGACAGCTTTTTAGGGCGTTCATTTATTCCAGATATCACAGTATAATAGTAAAGGGATCTTAAGACATATAGCTCTGACATCAGATTTACTTAGTGGGAGATATGGGAGCTTGTGCTCACTGTTAGACTGAAACTGAGAAAGCAAGAGGAATAAGGTGGAATCTTTCACATTGTACTTTTTTCTCCCAGAAAATTTCTATGGTGTGTTTCAACTTGGGAAACTCATGATTTAAGGTTAAACATAACAATACAGTTTGATTTTTGCATGGCATATATTCAGATCATTTTAATTTTTTAAAAATGTCCTCAATTACTATCGATTTGTGTTATTTCTTTGAAAGGTCTCACACTTCTATGCTGAATTTTTAAATTCATGTTTTAAATAAAATACTTTTACCATGACTGAGATGTCACGTCAGATTGGCCAGATAAAGACAAGACTTTTCTTTTTTAATGACAATTAAGTGGATCAGGGCTTTATGCTGAAGTTTTATTGTTAGGTTTTTCAGTTTTCTAAACATTGATCAGGGTTGGGGGGAGTTACCATGGAGGTGTAAGAAAAAGTAAAAGGCAGTCATAATTTCTGTCACATGTTTCTTTCCCAATTCTGAGGCTTGGTAATTATAATATTTGCTTAAGATATTCATTACTTGAGTTTTTGGTTTTAAATGTGTTGGGTAGCCAAAAGTGACAGCAACTGTGATTTCTCTGTAAGTCCTTTCTTACGTCAGTTTTATTTTCAGATGTGTGGGATTCACTTGGGTTTTGATGATGTCTTTTGATAGTGCGATCAGGCTCTCGCCGACCAGCTAACTAGACCCTGAGTCCTCATAAGAAACTGTAGCAAAATTAAAAACATCTTAAAAGATGAAGTTTGCCAATATACAAGGCGTTAACATACCTATCTAAAAGCTTAGTTTCTTTGGTCTCCTTTATTACTTAATGTAGCAGATACTGAAACATCAAGTTGCATATTTTCTGATATTTATTTTTAAAATATCTTCTTTTGAAGGAGAAACAATCTAAACAAGAAATGTTTTCCAGCTTCTGCACCATAAGTTTATTAACCTGAGTACAGTTTATGACCAAGAGTCATCATTTCTTAATGCTGAATATAGAAATACTTTATGAGTTGCACTGTCATTGATAAAAATTGTAGTGAATTGGTCTTCCTATATGAAAATGAAGCTGCTGCCAGGCCCTTTGAGGTCCTTTATTTCTAGCCAGGCTTCAAAATGCCTTCTAATAACAAGGGAAGCAGTATCGGTTGGTGAGAAATGTTTCTATAATAGGATTAGCCCAGCATTTGAGCCAGAAATTAGAGCCTCAGTAGTTTATATTCCAAACTAAGCTACCTAAAATATTTGATGGCATGAGACCATACATAAATAATTATTTTGACATTATGCACCAAGTTTTTGTTTCCAAACAACAAATTAGTCATGTAGAAAACAAATTGTGTGTTTTCTAAAACCTTTGAAAGTACGCTATTGACTGTCAGTATATGTTGCTTGAGTTAAACTGAGTTTTGATTTGGCTTCAGTTACTGAAATTAATCTGAAGATGTCCATTAAATTTCTTTTGCTAGCCAAATCTTATTCTTGTCTTGAGCTTAGATTGCATTTTTAAATGACATCTCAAATTCGCATTTCCTTTTCCTAATTGCCTTTATTTGTATTTAGAAATTAGTCTGGTTCAATAAGAGGGAGTATTTGATAAAGATTTTAGAACATGTTTTGGGTAGCTAAATAGTATTTAGTGAAAAATAATGGGTTTTTTTTCACATATTAAACATTATAATGCACAACATGCAGAAAATCTGTTGTATCTGTAAGATAGTCAAATGCTAAGGTAGTAATCTTGACCAGAATTTAAGTTATGATTTCATCTCAAAGCAATTGTGAGAGTTACTTGCTTTTGCAAATAAATTCTTAGTGGGCATTATAACAATTCACATTGTCATTTTTTATACATTTTTTACAAGATTTTTTTTCTATTGAACTCTGGGAATTGTTCTGTGAGCCTTAGTGAAAATACTAAGCAAGTGTTTATTGCCCATTGTCTTGGTGACCTATGTATGTTATCTTGTGGTCTAGAAGTAAGACAGGGTAGCTGCTAATACAGAATAAGTTGCTTTTCAGGCAGCATCACCTCGCCACCAATACTCACTTGTTAGTTTTCCTGGCCATGGTAACTTCTCCCCCTTATTTTCAATTTTAGTTTTATTCTACCTGGCAAACACTTCTATTAACTGTGCACATCATTCCCCACTCAGACGTAGCCAGTAGCCATACTTGTCTAATTCAGGAGTGAGGGGGCCATAATCTGGGTGTTAGGAGGTTAGTTATTATTTCTTCTCTCTCTTAGCATTCACACTATAGCAGGGCACTAAAGAACCATAACTTTTATATATAGGTAGAATCAAAGGTTTGGGATTTTTTTTCCTTGACTAATAAACCCTAGTTTATAATATTGGCAACAGTGATTTCTTTAGTGATTAAATCTGTACAACAAATGTATTCTTTCCTTCTTCCCATTCAATATCCACCTGTAATGAAAATACCTGGGCATATATTTGAGGTGCAGAGGACTAGTACAATCCAAGAATTATTCTAATGTATGGATCTGATACCTCCTTTCCCTCTCCCGGATTGTTTGCACTTATTCTGAGCTGTGCACTAACTATGAAGAGGTGGTTTTGCTTCATTTCTAAGTCTTTAAGACATGAGATTCATGAGATTTTGCTTATGAATAAGGTTTTTATAAGTAAATTGACAAAGTATAAGGTTTATTTTAAATATTTATATTTAATGTTCACTATTAAAGTTGATCTTAGGTAAGACTGGTTATAATTATTATGGCACTTTGACGCTATTGAAGCATACTCTTGAACTGAAAGCTACTGAATTTAATTATGTTCTTTACGAACCTGCAAAGCTTTTCATGAAGAGGTCACGTTTTAAAATTATGTATACCTAGAAATAAGCTAATAGTCTTAAGACTTCTCATGTAGTTCAAACTCTGTCTATAATGTTATAATTACCAGACGGAGTTAACCAGCGTACCAGCTGTCTACCTCAGAGCAGTTCTGGTTTTTTCTGTGTTGCCTATTGGGATTCCATCCAAGATTTCGTTTGACTAAAGGTTTTTTGACTTTGAAAAGTTTGAAAATCACTTGGCTCAGAGAGCGTGTATGTGAATAGGCAGATGAAACTAGAAAGTTACTCTTTTACAAGAAAAGAAACTTAGTAAGTTAACAGTGCTGAACTATGAGCCATATTGACAGGTTTTGTTTTGGTGATCTTCCCAAGTATCATGATTTAGTTATATTTAGGAGGTGGGGAAGGGGCAGTGGGCTTGGAACAAGAGTCAGACATCACCTGCCCTAGAGATCAGTCACCCAGCACCCCTCCCCTGCACTTCGCCTGCTGTGTTGAGTTCGTTTTGATTTTGCAGGGGGTATTGTGGGGAGGAAAGAGTGTTATTCCCAGCCTCAGGTTTCAGTTTATCTGCTCATGTTATTCCCTCTGCATCCCTCTCTTCTATAAAACAAGCTAATGGTTAAACAAATTAAAAAAACAAACTGGTATAGTATTCCTTTGTGTGATTACACCATAAAGTATTTATCCATTTCCACACTGAGGGATGTTTAGATTATTTGCAACTTCTTACTGTGAAAAAACTGATGCAATGAACGTCTGGGCTTGTGTCCCTTGAGCACACATACTAGTGTTTCTCTAGTATTTGCCTAGAAATAAAATTACTGGGTTGTAGGGTGCGCATATCTTCAAGTTAATCTTTTAAACTGTAGTGAGGTACCACATTGATTCTGCTGACTGCTCTCCTTCCCCTACAAGGCTGGACCAGTAACAGTGCCCTGCCATGCTATGTTGGAGCCTGAGGCAAAAGGAAAATTCAGTAATAATGATTCTGTCTTTATTGCAAATTTTGATATTTTGGTCATGGTTTATGCATTAATTTTGATTCTTTTAAATGTTGCATTAAAATGTTTATCTTGATTACTGAATTTTTTGGCACCCCTTATATTTTGTCCCCAAGGCAAGTGTGCCTCACTTGCATCACCATAGTCCCAGTTGGTAAGTATGTAAATTCCTGGGCCTGATTTAAGGCAGATGTTACCAGAGGGGGATAACTCACCCTACTAGTATCCTTTAGCATAAAACAGTTTTCTCTGCAGCACGTAGTGAAATGGAGGAAGGCTGGGCTAAGAAGAAAATCCTGTGCTCCAGAAGTAGCTAACTGCTACTGGCTTTGTTCCTTAGGCAGTGAGCCATCTTTAAATGCTTTGAAAACTTAGTGCTGAGAGAATCCTCAAGGTCCAAAAGGATGTTGTTTTGTAGTAGAAGCTTAAAGCTCCAAAATTTATCCCAAAATGCACTTTTCATGTTTCCATATCTTTGAAGTTGAGAAACATCTTAGGTCAATGGTGTCTTACAGTTGCTGTTGGCTGGGCAGCTGTCATGGCATAGTTGCGCCAGTGTGGCCATAGCTATTCGTACTTCACATAATTGGATTCTGTACACTGTTGGGACTGCATGTATTAAGTTTAAATGCGTTTAACGTGTCTTCAAAATGATTACACTGATTTAACGTAGAAGGAGAGTTACTGTGTAAGCAAGACAGAAATGACAAGATTTTTTTTAAAGTCTAAAAAACCTATTACAAAGGTATAAATCTTTTATTAAAGCATTGTTTCATAGTTTATTTGGCATCATTTTTTCTTGGTCACACATAATTATGACATTTTTTATGTCATATGACAATTTATACATGCATAGTATGTATAAAGTATGCATAGAGGGGCCGGCCCCGTGGCCGAGTCGTTAAGTTCACACACTCTGCTTCGGCAGCTCAGGGTTCGGATCCTGGGCGCGGACATGGCACCCCTCATTAGGCCATGTTGAGGCGGCATCCCACACACCACAACTAGCAGGACTCACAGTTAAAATATACAACTATGTACTGGGGGGATTTGGGGAGAAAAAAGCAGGAAAAAGAAACATTGGCAACAGTTGTTAGCTCAGGTGCCAATCTTTAAAAAAAAAAAAAAAAAGCATAGAAATAATACACATCAATTTAGGACAGTGGTTACTTTTTCAGAAGCATTGGGAAGTGAGATTTTTATTTTCTCCACCCTCAAAAATAAAAATATCAAAATGATAACATCTGTTACATATGGGTAGTAGGTAAGGGTGTATTATATTCTTTTCTGTAATTTTCTTATGTTTGAATTTTTTATAAAATTTTGAATGAAAGAATAAAATACAGAGACTAAATGAAGTGGCCCTGAATTGCCTTCCAGGAAGAGGGTACCAATTTATAATCCCAACAGTATACAAAAATGCCCTTGTTTTCTGCTTTCTCGCCAGTGTTGTACATTGCCAATCTCGTGGGTAAAATACTGTATGATATTTTCTTGATTTGATTCTCAATTATTTCATTACTAGTGAAGTTAAACATTTTTTTCTCATATTTTGGCTAATTATATGTCTTTTATTAAAGCCTGTTCACATGTTGCTTATTTTCTATTAACACATTTATCATTTTTCATATTGATTTGTGAGAGCTCTTTATATTTTTAGGAAATTAACCATTATTTTGTTACATGTCCCGAATTCCCCAGTTCACCACTTGCCTTTCAATACTCTTTGTCTGTTTAAATAAGAACGTTGAGGGATGGGACTAAGAACAAAGCACATCTAGCAATAATGAAATGGCTTAATTTTTTAAAAACTACAAGCTCAATAGCATGTGGATTCCCCCCTCCCCGCCTCAGATCCTATGTCATGCTACTCTGTTTCTGTGCTTTTTCTTACACAATAACATTTTATTTCTGTGCCAGCTTTCCCTACGGACAGAATAGACTTTCTACTCACTATGATTGGAGAGGCTCTAGAGAGAGCTAAGATGCTCTGATCTGAAGAGTGTTGGATACCTCCTCTTGGTCAAAAATACTTGCTTTCACCCTTTCATATAGTGTTTTAAGTCAAAAATAGTGGAGTTTATTTTTTGTTTTACTTTTTAAAAAAATATTGAAGTAAAATTTGTATACAGTAAACTGCAAAGATCTTAGGTGTTTAATTTGATGAATTTTGAGAAGTGTCTTGGTTTTTTACATTCAAAAGTTTTAGAATTTTGTCATTTTCTTTAACAGTTTCCACCTTCAGTTGTATACATAGACAATCTTTTCACATTCTGAGTAAGTAAATATTTACATACATTTTCTTTTATGACTTTGGCCTTTTTTATTATAAATATATAATATAAGTGGAACTTATTTTGGGTATTACTACGGGGCAAAAGTCTAATGTAATATTTTCAATTATCCCCTCACACCAGCTAATACATAAGCCAGTCTTTTCTCATTTATTTGAAAATGCCCTTTTACTATATATTTTTGTATGTGCTTGTATTTTTATGGGCATTCTGTTTCATTGCTTTGTATTGTGTATTAGTATGACATCTTCATTATCATAGTTTTATTATACGTTTTATTATCTGGTAGGGAAAGGGCTCCCTTATTATCTACATTAACAGAAATTGAATGTTTATTCTTCCAGACGAAGTTTTGAATAATTTGGCCAAGATTTCCCTGCTGAATAAAAATCCTGTTAATGTTGAGTTGTTATATGTGTAGATTAATTTGGGGGTCATTGAACTCTTTAGCAGAGATGAGTTCCATTCTAGGAAAATTCTACATCTTTCTATTTATATAAATGAGTGTTTTTTAATGCCCCCAGTAAAGTTTTGTAGTTTTCTCCATATATGTTCTATATTTCTTAAGTTAATTCCTTATTATTTTATATTTATTACTGCTGTTATGAACTGTTTTTCCTCCAATATATTTTTAATTCATACTTTTTAGTAGGTAACTGACTGAATCACTTACAAAAAATCGTTTCAATTTCTAGCATTTCCACCAGATGGCAGTCTTGGGCACGTCCATTTGTAAACCCGCCGAGAGCTCTGGTGACAAGAAAGGCAGTGGCTGGCAGACCTTCCAAGTCCCTAAAAGTACAAGGACAAAAAGGTTTTTTCGTAACCCTGAAAGACAAATGAACCCAGCATTATGTAATTATAGTATTTATGCTGCTATTAACCTTTAATCTTACAGCCCCTTAGTGGAGGCAGAGAAGCACTGTCACTGTGCCCTTCAAAGTCATGCTTTTCTTTGTCTATATAATAAACACCTGTGGCTTCTTGGCAGTAATTTTGGTTTTATTCCAGGGACTCTCATGGTTAAAGGCAGGCTTTAATCTGTCATTATTGTTTCCTTTCTCCTGAAAGCACCATTTAAATCAGAAGTTACTGGACTTCTAAATGTTTGTGTAAGAGCATCTTGTGACCCTGGTTTTTAAGATGCCCAGATCTCTTCTGAAGTGAGCTGTGGTGTTTATAGTTAATGTAAAGCGAAGTAGGTTTGTAACTGGCTTGTTCTACATGAATACAAATCTCAATAACCCTCTTAAAGTAGACACTTTGCTTAATTTAGATGACTTCAAAGATACATGTTTAGAAATATAGAAGGTAGTGAATTTCTTTATCATAGAAGGAATCTACTCAAGTGTTCTCTCATAGATACTTTTCCCAGTGGCCACACAATAGTACTTTGGGACAATATCACATCACCTGGGTAGCTCCCCTCTTGTACCTTTTATTATAATTCCATTTGTTAATTTACTTTTGTATAATCAGGAAGCGGTAAATGGCTGTAACTGTGCACATTCCTTCTAAGAGATTATATTTCCACTCTGAGATTGAAAGGTACAAAAAATATGGTAAGAAAAAAGGGACACATGTTTGGTCCTTGATCAGAAAGGTATACCAAGGTTAATTCTTGCTTTTCCAAAGAAAATTGATAAAAATATTCTAGGAGATAATATAGTAAAAATTTTGACAGTAAGTGATTTCCTTTAGAGAAAACCATGGAAAAGTTTCCTTTCGTTTTTTTGATCTCTGGATAATTCCATGATGTAGTTATGTGGAATAACGAATTTCTTTAGTGTGTTGCATGGATTTATTCATGTTTTGTATAATCTCTGAGAATGAATGTTGAAATGGACTTCGGGAATCTTGGCAATATAGTAATTATGCCTAGAGCTTGCTTGTAGTGTACTGAGACACCTTTAACTGACAAAATTGTAATTGGTTAGAGTTAGGTTCACGCCACACATTGCTGGATAGTTAGGGGAAACCTAAATTGTATAAGTAAAACCATAAGTTAAATGCACCTGGAAGACTGACTATATAAAATTATCTTTGAAAAGGAAGAAGTTCCTTTCTAATAACCCATGTTTGTATTGGGGGGGTGTGGGTGTGGGTGTGTACACACACATATAAATACATATATATACAAATATAGATAGAATTTTTATATCTCTATTTTTATATATAATTTTTTTAGGGCTTTGGGCTTTTTCAGGGTGGGATATGTATGAATCTGCCGAATAAGACAGAATGATCCCTATTATAGTATAACAGTGTACTACACTATACTAGTGAAACGTCTTTCACCATCAAAAATTTACACGTCCGTGCTGATTGCTTTAACGCTAGTGGAAACTACATTTTCTAGACTGATTTCACATCAAAAAGCCACACACACATTTCAATTATATCTCAGTAAAACTGGGGGCCGGGGGAGCAACACACACACAAATGTTTGTCCCTTTGAGAGATAAAAGTGGCCAGTAAAGCAAACTGAATGGTTTGTAGTTTTTCATCCTCCAAAGTTTCAACATAGCCGTAGTTCTAAAGAATTGTCAGTTGTGTGTTCTTCAAAGATAGAATAATAAATTGTATAGCTGAACAGATCTTTATACTTTTGGAATCTCAAAGTTGGAGAAAACCTGAATACCAGATGGTCCTTTAGCAGCCTCTAGTCTGACTCTTCGGGGACCAGAATCTACTTCCACCTTTGGGCAGCTCTGCCATCCTAGTTGGTTCTCTGTTTCTTCCCTTCATTTGTCTTATTAACTCTTGGGGCCAGACATTTAACTACCGTATTGTGATGACTCCCAGTATCTTCTCCTTCCTATCCCCAGTCAGTTCACTCATCATATATCGTGGCTTCAGTTGTCTTTACCATCCAAGACCCTTTTCTCCAAATGCTCTGGTTTTCTCTATCTTTCTTAAAGTATACGACCCAGAACTGAACATTTATAGGTAGCAAAACTGTCATGTCCTTTGTTCTAGTTAATATTCTTCTTCTGTATAACATCCAGATATTGGACTAGCTTTTCTGACACCCACATGATATTGTTGGAGTCCTTTGAGGTTTTTTCCTGCTGTTAAGCATTCTTTCCCCATCCTGCACTTGTGCAGTTGGTGTTTTGTTTAACCTAGTTTGCAGGACCTTCCTTTATTCTTATGAAGTTTTCTTGTGTTGGATTCATTAACCTATTGAGATGTTTTTGGATTCGTCCAAGATAGATTTGCTGTCTTTTTCTTTCTGATCACTCCAAAGTTTGATATGTAAATCTATATTGAATGAAACAAGTCTGAGGACAACAGCCTGTAGAAGGCCTCAGAAACTTCTCTTCAGCGTGATATGAATTGACCACTGACCGTATTAATCAACACCCTTTAGGTAAGAATTTCAGCGATTAACTGGTCCATCTATCTGCCCATTTGTCCCCAGAGTTATCTGTAAGGATATCATAGGATCTTACATTCCTTGCTGAAGTCTTGCATTTCCCTAATGTTAGTTGAGTAACTGCCCCAAAAGTTCATGAAGTTAAGTCAAATCTGCTGATTCAGAGTGAACTGTGTTCTTTCCTAAAGGCTTAAAAAACATTATCATTATAATAAGGGTCTATTCTAGGGCCTTTCCTGGGACCAGTATCAAATTTTCACCGTCTTCTACCTCTTCCCAAAGTTGGAATGGCAGTCACCCTTTCTGACGTTGTGGCCAGTGCACTACTCCACACTTCTGTAATAACTTACAGTGGGCCACCCAGAAATATTCTTAGATTTTCAGTATATTTTGTTTTCAGCATAAAATAGGAAACGAAGTTCTTATTGGCCCTATCACTTCTATGTAAGTCAACTTATTTGAAATTTTCACTTTGACCCTATTCCTATAGGTACATGAAAATTTCTGGTGTTTATTTATGTTTATGGTGGTTTTTTGCATCATTTATGCATTTCTGAAATTCTGAACATTCTTGCATTCTTACATTTCTTCCTGTGCAAACTGTTAGTTTCTTGTTTTTGTTATTTTTTTTAGGTACATCTCCCTTTTTTATTCTGCATGTATGTGATTCTTCAGTAAACAAATATTTTAAAAAATAACCCAAATGCATTAAAAAAGTATTAAAACTACAGCTTGGCTGACAGCCTACGGCCAAGTGCAGCATGTAGACTGGAAAGAGCAAAACAGTGCCACATGCAGAAGGATGCTATTCACATCAAAGGCTGTGGGGACTTATCATATCACAAGTTTCCGGCAAGTAGCAGGAAAGTGTTCTTACTAAAAAAATTAGTATAGTTATATTGCAACAAATATCTGACAGGTGGAAGTAAAATGATTCCAGAAAGGAGTGCTTTGGGGAGAGTTTTTTTAAATTGCCAAAGATGCCAAACGGGCTAGTGGCAGCCCTGGAGCCTTGTGTTTGCTCTGAGAAAGGAGACAATGTAGCTTCTCTCTTTACATTCTTCCCTATGTGTATTATATCCTCTTTCCCTTAAAAAATGGGAGAAGGCGGCACTTGGAGTAGTGTGGCAGGGGAATTGAGCCGCATGTCGGCAATCATAAAGGACCGGCTTTGAGTTTCTAGTCTGGAGTTCAGACTTCTTGGAAGGGCCTCTCTGTTACACACTCTGGATGCCCTTTTATCTCATTTTCTTGACTTTCTCAGTAACTAGGGCTCCAAGAATCGCAAGTAAGAAAGAAAGAATGGAAAGGAAGAGACTGCCCCAGGTGTAGACAGATTTGTAAATTTCTGCAGATATATGTATTATATATAATGTATATATAGATAGTATATTTATTTTTTGCACATTTCTGTATGTATGCTCTGCTTAAATAAAAATTTATTTTTAAAAAAGAACCTTGATTGATGCAATAGACTTCACATGTATTTATTTATATTCATATGAAGTTTTTATTAATAGAACATATGAAAATAGTTGAATAGATGTGGTGGGTATTCTTTGCATAGTATGAACTAACATGCAGGTTACATGTCTCATGAAAACCCAGTTTCAGGGTAGTGGAGGAGAAAGGGGAACCTTAAAGAGATAAGCGGCATTTTAATCAGGGTAAGCTAAACTGCTGTAACAACCAACCAAACCTCTAATGGTTCAAGCAATAGAATTTTTTTCTTGCTCATGTATAGACCAGGATGGGTGTTCCAGGTAAGTGTGCTTCTCTCTTCTATGTGGTGATTCAAGTCTGAGATTTTTTCCATCTTGTAGCTGCATCATCACCCAGGGCCTTGTCATCTGTGTCCAAACAGCAGAAGGGGAAAGGGAGCAAGGAAAAGGTACCCCTGCTCCTGAAAAGTCTCACTAAATTTAAGGGGATTGAAACCATACAAGGTGTATTCTCTGACCACAGTGGAATTAACCTAGAAATCAATAACAGAAAGATAAGAACAACACATTTTTAAATAGTCCATGTGCCAAAGAATAAATTACAAGAGAAATTAGAAAATATCTTGAACAGAATGAAAATGAAAATCACAACATACCAAAGTTTGTGGGCTGCAGTTAAGGTAATACTTTGAGAGAAATTTATAGCTTTAAACACTTATGTTAGAAAGAATGTAAGGTCTCAAATTAATTAACTTTCCAACTTAAGTACTTGCAAATCCAAGAAAGGAAGGAAACAATAAGGATAACAGAAATGAATGAAATAGAAAACTGAAAATCAAAATATCAAATCAAAAGCTGGCTCTTTGAAAATATCAATAAAATTGATAAGCTTTAACCAGACTGATAGGAAAAAACAAACTCAGGAATTATCAATATCAGAAATGAAAGGGGCCATATCACCATGGATCCTACAGACATTAAAAGAAAAGAATCATGAAAAATTTTATGCCAATGAAATTGATAACTTAGAGGAAACATTTGAAAATCAATCAATGTAATTAAACACTGGGAGTCAAAAAAGAAAACCATATCATCTCATTTCATTCAGAAAAAGCATTTGACAAAATTCAGGACCCATTTGTGATAGAAAACCTCAGCAAACTACAAATAAAAGAGAACTTGCTCAACCTGATAAAGGGTAATTACGTAACACCTAAACCTAACATCATCCTTAATGGCAATAGACTGAATACTTCCTCTCTAATACACTGAACAAAGCAAGAATGTCTGTTCTCACCACTTATATTCAATATTGACTGGAGATTTTAGCCAGTGCAACAAGACAAAAAAGGAAATAAAAAACATACAAATTAGAAAGAAAGACACATAAAACTGTCTATTTGCAGATGACATGATTGTGTAAGTCGAAAATGATAAGGAATCTATAAGATACTGCAGTTCATAAGCTTAGCAAGGTTCTAGGATACAAGGTCAATTTACCAAAATATTTTGATTTCTATATATGAAGAGCAACCAATTGAAAATCGAAAAAATCAATAACATTTACAATAGCATCAAATACCATGAAACACTTGGAGATAAATTTAATGAAATGTGTGCAAGACTTGAACATGGAAAACTACAAGCCATTTTGAGAGAAATCAAAGAAGGTCTAAAATGAAGAGAGAGACCATGTTCTTGGATGAAAGATTCAATATGGTTAAGATGTCAATTATCCCCAAATTGATTTATAGATTAAAGGAAACCCTAATCAAAGTGCTTAGCAGCCATTTTTTGATAGAATTTGACAAACTGATTCTAAAATTTATGTAGAAATGCAAATGGACCTAGAATAGTCAAAACAACTTTGATAAGAGGATGAAGCTGTAGGATTCCTACCTACCTGATTGCAAGAAACACTATAAAGCTACAGTAATTAAGATAATGTGCTTTTGGTGTCAGGCTATATGTGTATCAGTGGAACACAGAGAGTCCAGAAATAGATTGTGCAACTATGGTCACTTGATTTTTCACAAAGCTAACACAGTAATTCAAGGGGGAAAGGAAAGTCTTTTCAACAAATGATTCTAGAACAAACGCATAGCTATATTGCAAAAAAAAATCAAGCTTGACTCCCTTATCTCATGCCACACAAAGATCAACTTGAAATGAATCACAGACTTAACTGTAAGAGCTAAAACTAAAATTTCTAGATTAAAACATTGGAGTAACTTTGGGTTGGGCAAAGCTCAGATAAGAATTACAAACTTCTCTTCAATAGACACTGTTAAGAAAATGAAAAGTCAAGCTTAGGCAAAGCATACTTGATAAAGGACTTGTGTTTGTGATAGACAAATTTTAAAAATGGATGAAATATTGAAAAATTGAGCATTTCACCAAAGATATACAAATGGCGAATAAGCGCCAGTGCTCAAAGTGATTAGCCGTTGAGGAAATGCAGATTGTAGTACCACTACAACTCACGAGTAGGACGGAAGTTACAAAGACTGGCATTTCCAATTGTCAGCAATAATGTGGAGCAAAGGGAACACTTGCATGCTGCTCATGGGAAGGTAAAAAGGTCCAACTACTTTAGAAAACAGTTGGGCAGTTTCTTAAAAACTTAAATATTACACTAACTTTATGACCCAGCACTTCCACTCCTCAGTATTTACTCAAGAGAAATGAAAACATATGTGCACATAAAAATCTACGTGAATGTTTATAAGAGCTTTATTTGTGATAGTCCAAGATTGGAAACACTCTGCTAGTCCATCAACTGGTGAAAAGATAAACCACATCCATACAATGAATGCTATTTAGCAATAATAAAAAGGAACAAACTACTTATTCAGGCAACAACATGGGTGAACCTCAAAAGCATTATGCTAAATGAAAGAAGATAGACACAAAGACTACATACTGTCTGATTCCATTTACCTGAAATTTGAGAAAAGGCAAAATTATAGTGACAGCAGATAAGTTGTTGCCAGGGGCAGGGTCTAACAGGAGGGGATTGACTACAAAAGGGCATGAGGGAACTTTTAGGAGTGATGGAACTGTTGTTATCATGATTGTGATGATGGTGACATAACTGTATCCATTTGTCAAAACTCATCAAGTTATACACCTAAATTAAGTGGTCAGTACGTATTTTATACCTAATTAATCTGAATAGAAGACAAAAAATCGTGTTAATGTAGATTTGGGTTTATTCTTTCTTTCAAATCTGTTTTATGTTTAAGAATTTTTCATGTTAATGCATTTCAAAAGATATGAACTTGAGATGAAATTCATGCGATAAGAATACTCCAAATTTTCTGCCCTGAATTACTTTTCACATGGGCCCCTCTATGTGACCTGCTTAGGGTAAGTATCACCAGGGATTTATGTATTTATTTAGTAGTTTTGTGTATCTATGAATGTATTTATTACCTAATTAAATAATAGTTTTCTTGAGCAGCTGCTGGGATCTGCTGGGATGATGGTAGGTTGGAGTGAGAAGGAAGCTTTGCTAAATAATCCATTTATATGGGCTGAATTATATGATATTGATGGCTATAAATTGATCAAGGCCACTTTATTATGGAATCTCATCTGCTACCCTCCCACAACAATCAGGAAGACTTAGTAATAGAACATGACTTTAAAATCTGGTAAAAGTAAAAAAAAAAAATCTTGTAAAAGTGATTAAAATTTTATTGAAATAGAGCTACAGAAAATGCCCATAGTTGATTTTCTCTTTTCAAGAGCCACGGTTTTGGACGTTTTAGAACAGTCCCTTTTGCATGACATCCTCACTAACGCCACATTGCCAAAGCCAAAAACACTTTTACTTACTGCTTGTAAGGAAGAGAGTTTTATTTATTTTAAAACAAATTTTAAAATTTTAATTATGACTTTCATTTTTACATCTTAAACTTAGGAAAGTGGGCCTCTACCTTTCAAGCAAAGACAGTTGCCTTTCTGGTAAAAAGGTGTATGGGCTTAGGGTGACATCCTCTGAGCCTTTTTGGAGTGATAACTTTTTTGGTAATGATCCACTGACATATTTAGTTATTGCTCTTTATTCTGTAGATCAAGGATCAACACACTTTGTCTCTAAAGGGCCAGAGAGTAAATATTTTAGGCTTTGAGGGCCGTGTGATCTCTGTCTCTCAACTCTTCTGTTGTGGCAAGCAGCCACATAAACAAATGAAAGTGGCTGTGTTCCAATAAAACTTTATTTACAGAAACATGTATTGGGCTGGATTTGACCTGGGACAAAGTTTGCTGATCCTGCCTGTAGATTATAGACACTCCCCAGAACAAATCTGCTACTTGTTGTGACAAAGTATATTTGTATAGTCAAATAACGTAGGTACTTCTGTGAAGAGAACTAATAACTGCATGATAATGACGGGGTTCAGGACATGCTACCCCAAAATATGGCACCTTGGCATGTTGAATATTTCAAGCTGAAGGAATTTGAGAAATGGCATGGGCCACCTTACTGATCTTCCCCTGAAGCAGGTCATAAAACCCTCTTGTGAGAGGTTTATGCCCTCCCTGTACCAGGAGGAAGGGACCATCCTTATCTCCAAAGACAAAGGGACACAGAGAGGATGTGAATGACTTTTAGCTTGGCTGAGTTTCCCCAGTTTACTAGTTACCTCATACCCTATGTCCTATTTTATCTTTCCACAACTCTCCACTCTTCATCAAACCTAGCGTAAAAGCACTTGGGCTCAACCATTTCCTCGGTCTTCATTTCCTTATGAAATCTCCCATGTCACATAAAACTTACATTAAATGAATTTTTATGCTTTTCTGTTCTTAATCCATCTTTTGTTACAGCAGTGTCAGTTGAGAACATAGAAGGGTAGAGGAAAAGGATATTCCTCCTCTACAATAATAAAGTGTGCATTGCAAAGGCTTCTATCAGAAAATCAGCATATGCATATTTGGGGATTCTGCATGATTAACTCGTGTACAAAGATCTCCAATTTCTGGAAAATATGAAGATAATTGTCAAGATAGCTTACAAAATATTTCACATATTTGACCATGACTTGGCTCGATAAAGTGTACTTTAGTGACAAGTGTAGAATTCAGAGAGTAGGTTTTACTTTTACTTTGTTTCTTCTTCTATAAGATTATAGAATCTTTTTTATGTTTAGCAGGTAACCAAAGATGACCACTACTCTTGTTAAAACATTCCAACAACCAAATTCACTCCTGTTGAAGACTTAGTTCCATAATTTCTCATTTTTGGTTGTAAGGAGTAGATAAGGACATGACTAGCATCTATGACTAGAAGGTATACAATTTATGGTTCTCCCCATATTTAGATCATTTCCCCTGATTTAAAGCAGTTAGAAATTAAGGACTTCCGAATGATAAATTATGATTCAAGTAAAGATACTATCATTAAATAGAGCCTAGAAGAGCTAAGAGTCTTTGTCCTCATGGTCTTATCATTCCAATCAAATATTTTAAAAAGTGGAAAAAGAGGAAATAGAAAAAGGATATGATGGTAGACACTATTATGCTCTGCTGCTTCTGTTCTCTTCCTACTCGGTGTTTACTGTCAAAGAGAACTAATATTTATTTCTTATTTAGTGAGAGAAGTTTCCAGCTGCCTCTAGAGATAACTGAGGATAGAAAAATTAGCTCCAAGCAGATCATTCTTGTTTTGTGAAGAATAATTTGAGAAGTTCCCTTTAGTTCCGTAAACGTAGTGAGTAGACCCCATTGTCCTGATACTTAGTACTTAATAATAATGGTTATTATAATAATTATAATGTTAACAATAGCAATTTTTATCAATGACATAGGCCTCACTGAGTGAAGCTCTTTGCTGGGGAGGAAGCTGACCAATCTTTACAAGAGGAGCCTGTTACCACTGGTAGGTGGTTTGTATACACTACTTAATTAAATTTTTAAAATTTATTTTTAATTCAATTTTACTTGTTTAATTAAAATAAATTAGAATCTTAAAATGTGTTTTATTTAGTCCTCATAGCAACTCTATGAAGTAAGTGTAACAGATGAAAAAGCTGAGATCCATCCAAAGAGGTTGAATAATTTACCCAAGACTTTGAAGCTTAGAGCTTGCTGATCTGGGATTCAAACCCATGTCTATTGGCCCAAGACTTTCCCATCTGACTATGCTGAGTGAAGATGAATTACATGAAATTGTAACTCTACCAGCAAGAAGAATGCAGAGCACTGGCTATGCCACTAAAGCATGAGACAATGAGCAAGTCAGATAGTCTTTCTGCATCTTAATTTCTTCTCCTGTAAATAGAAGAGATTAGATTATCAATGGCTCCCCAACATCAGAATTTGAATCAAAGTTTGCACTTGTCCATCACAAAATTAGAAAAGTCAGGACAGCATAGTTTTCCCATAAAGCTACCATTTCTTCTACTTAAACAATTGTCCTTTGATCTAAGAGTATGTTCTTCTCGCATGTTTTGGTGTTGCAGTGTCCTTCATATAATAAGATATTGAAACTAGATTATTTTTTAATATCCTTATTAAGCAAAATAAAATGTTGGTACCGTATTTTAGTTTCCAATTTTTTTTTGGAATTTTCCTTGCTTATAAAATCCCAAAGTTTGGGAATCCTTGTTCTAATTGCACACAAACTAGTAGGTCAAATATTTATTGTTTAAGCCACAGATTTTTTTTTAATTAAAAAACAAATGGGGGGGCCGGCCCCATGGCCAAGTGGTTAAGTTCACACGCTCTGCTTCAGTGGCCCAGGGTTTCGTGGGTTCGGATCCTGGGTGCGGACATGGCACAGCTCATCAGGCCACGCTGAGGTGGCGTCTCACATGCCACAACTAAAAGGACCCACAACTAAAATATGTAACTATGTAATGGGGGGATTTGGGGAGAAAAAGCAGGAAAAAATATCGGCAGCTGTTGTTAGCTAAGGTGTCAATCTTTAAAAAAAAAATTTTTTTTTTAGTTTAAAGGACTCTGGTATATAGATAAAGCCTGGTGTAGAGAGAAGCTAAAACTTCAGAAAGAGTGAAGACAGAGTATTATACAGTCACACATGGGCCCTTTAAATCATTAGGGATGTGTTGTACAGATTCTCTCAATCAAACATGGCTTTGAAATAATTGCCCACATATAAAATTTGGGAAATTTTACATATTAATACAGATTTCCAGCTTCTCTGGAAAAAATAGATGTGTCAATCTTGATTCTCCATTATCGCTGGAGCTGAGCGGCTGCTGCCGCTTGAGACAGAGCATGAGCCTTCTGGTTCACCACCATCCCCAGCACCTTCTGCTGCATCTCACCCTGCCCACTTGCTCATTTATGTGTACCATCTCAATCCTGTGGGCTTTTGCCCTCACAGCCTCATGCAGGTGCAGTCCAGGTACCACAGCACTGGCATCACCTGGGAAGTGATTCGAAATGCAAAATCTCAGGCTCTGCCCAAAATCTACTGAATCAGAATCTGCATTTTAACAAGACCTCCAGGAGATTCATATGCAGGTTAAAGTTTGAGAAGCCTTCCTGGAGATGATCTCCAAGGTTCTTTCCCCAACAAGACTCTGAATGTTGACCTTGGGCAAAGCCCTGGACTACCCACTGTGCTAATAGGTACAGCTCTGTCTTCTGGGGTGGGAGAAGCAAATGGAATCATACCTTGAAACAACTGCCATTATAAGGATGAATATACAAATGAATAACACAGACGAGTTCTGGGAGGGCCAGATCCGTGTCCATTGGAGAGAGATTGGGGAGTAGGGGCAGGGCCCGTGGAGCAGGGCCTGTAAGAGAGGCAGGAACAAATGTCTGGAATGAGGTGTTCATAGTCTACACTGAGGGAACGAGGAGCATCTCTGGTTGACTGGAGCAGCGGGCCTGATTTTGAGATACTAAGAAAGAAAGAAGATAAGAAATATAGTATGGACGTATTTGTACCTTAGACTTCTAGGCTAAGCTATTTGGACTTTGTTCTCTTTATAGTGAGGAGCCATTGACAGCTTTAGAGTTCTATGTGAGTGTTCTGAGATTAGTGGTCTGACAGATTGTGCTGTATGAGAAACTTTATTTTAAAGAGACATTCACAATGGTTTTATGTACATGCCTAGGTGTTGGAAAAGCAATGTCCTTAAAATATGGCATGTTTTGTGTCTTTTCTATCCATGTTTGTTCCTCTGATAGATGTTCTCAGAGACCCTCACACCCACCGCCCCAAGCCGTGCTAAACATTTCCTGGCTTCGAGTCAGGCCTGGCTGAGAGAGCATCCATTAAAGGTCAGGGAGTTATAGAGCCTCCCCCAGAAATGCTGGGTCTGGCCTGGGAATTGAGGAATTCACTCAACATCCAAGAACCACATTTCCCGGCTGTAGATTACAAAGAATGATGTTTGTGTTCCAATGAAGTTCTAACACACAGTGTTCTCAGATGACTGTAGCATTTTGAAAGTAGCATGTGATTCATGCTCTTTGAATTCGCAGCGAAACTATTCGTGGCAGTATAGCTGTCAATGCTAATAATTACAAGTTTTCCAGAACAGCTCAGTGTGTCTGAATTTGAAATACTTGTCACAGGGTAGGTAACTTGGCATTTAACTGTTGGGTAATCTTTTTCAATAGAACTTTGTTAAAGACCAGATATTATGTGTCATTGTTTCTTTTGTGATTCTGGACTTTTTTGAGAACAATGTCTTTAAGCATTAAGGAATTGAAACACTCTAAGGTTAAAACCCTTTGTAAATCAGCCCATTACACTGTGGATTCAATTACATTGTTGGCCAATGATGTCACGTAAGGACCTAATTATGCTTTTTTCTTTGTGTGTTGTTTTTTTTTTTGTAATGTCTGGTGGATTGGCCACCAGGAAGGCACACTGGTGAAGTGTTACTATTAATAGCAATGACTTTGGGTTGATAATGGCCACAGAAATCCCCTAGCTGTGATTGTCACAAACTTGGGTCCGAGATACACAGAAACACTTGTCTCTTCGTCAGGCTGAAGCACCAGCTCAGCTGCACCTGGTGCTGTAAGTGCCTGTTGAAAATACAAATTAAAACATCGTTACAACTCAACAACAAAAAATCAAATAACCTTATTAAAAAATGGGCAAAGGACTTGAATAGACATTTCTCCAAAGATGATAAACAAATATGGCTAACAAGCATATGAAAGATGCTCGACATCACTAATCATCAGAGAAATGCCAATCAAAACCACAATGAGATATCACCTCACAGCCATTAGGATGGCCACTATAAAAAAAAAAAAACACCCAGAAAATAATGACTGTTGGCGAGGATGTGGAGAAATTGGAGCGCTTGTGCTTTGTTGATGGTATTGCAAGGTGGTGCAACTGCTATGGGAAACAGTATGGAGTTTCCTCAAAAAATTAAAAATAGGACTGCTGTGTGATCCAACAATCCCACTTCTGGCTGTATAGCCACAAGAATTAAAAGCAGGGTCGTGAAGACGTATCTGTACAACCATGTTCATAGCAGCATTGTTCACAGTAGCCAAAAGATGGATGTCTTTCGTCTGGATGGCAAATGTCTGACAGATGAATGGATAAACAAAATGTGGTATATATATATCAATGGAATATTATTCAGTCTTTTCTTTTTTTTGAGGAAGATTAGCTCCAAGCTAACATCTGCCACCAATCCTCCTCTTTTTGCTGAGGAAGACTGGCCCTGAGCTAACATCTGTGCCCATCTTCCTCTAATTTATATGTGGGTTGTCTGCCACAGCATGGCTTGCCAAGTGGTGCAGTAGGTCTGCACCCGGGATCTAAACCAGCGAACCCTGAGCTGCCAACGCAGAACGTGTGGACTTAACTGCTTCACCACTGGGCCGGCCTCTCTTATTCAGTCTTAAAAAGGAAGGAAATCCTGTCACATGCTACAACATAGGTGAACCTTGTGGACATTATGCTTAGTGAAACAAGCCAGTTACAAAAGGATAAATACTGTATGATTCCGCTTACAGTTAAATTCACAGAAATGGAAAGTAGAGGGGTGGTTACTAAGGGCTGTGGGGAGGGAGAAAAGTTGTTTGATGGGCATAGAGTTTCAGATTTGCAAGAGGAGTAAGTTGTGGAGATCGGTTTCACAACCTTGTGAATATACTTAGCATTTCTGAACTGTACACTTTAAAATGGTTAGGATGGTATATCTTGTGTGGTTTTTTTACCACAATTTAAAAAAACGTTGCTAAGGTACATGAGACATTAATTGGATTAGTAGCCCAATTAATGGCTTCCCTTTATCCATGTCCTTTGCGTCATAACTTGTTAGTCCCTTCACACATGGACGCTGAGCTTGGTATGTAAAGTACAATCAAAAAAGTGCTGGGAACACTTATGTGGTGACAGACAAGAAATAATGTACAACTTAAATTTCACAATGATGTAAACTATTATGAACGTGATAAAAAAAAGTGCTACGTGACTTCTGAGGCTAGGTCACAAAAAAGACACATTTTCTGCCTTGCTTTCTCTGTTCAAGTGGGACACCCACATTTGGGACAAAGCCAGAATGCTATGAGGAAGCCCGAAGTAGCCAATGTGGAGAGACTACACAGAGAGGTCCATGTGGAGAGAACTGAGATCCCCTAGCCGATTGCCAGCATCAACTTCACCAAAGAGATGTGTGGATGGCAAATAAGCACTGAAAAGATATTCTACATCATTAGTCATTAGGGATATACAAATTAAAATCACAGTGAAATACTGCTACCTACCTACTAGAATCACTGAAATTAAACAGACTGAAAATAGCAAGTGCTGACAAGGATGTGGAAGAAGTGGAATGCTGATACACTGCTGAAGGTAACGTAAAATGGTACAACTTTCTAAAATAGTTTGGCAGTTTCTTAAAAGGTTAAACATATACCTACCGTATGATCCAGCCATTCCACTCCTAGGGAAGAGAAAAAGAGAAAAGAAAGCTATATCCTTACAAAGACTTTTAAATGACTGTTCATAGCAGTTTTGTTTATAACAGTCAAAAACTGGGGGAAAAAAAACCCAATGTTCAGTTATAAGCAGTGGTATTTTCATACAATGAAATACTACTCAGCAATAAAAAGGAATTAACTAAACAACAATGAGATACCACTATACTTGTATTAGAATGGCTACTATCCAAAAGATTGACAACACTAAATGTTAGCAAGGATGTAGAGCAACAGGAATTGTCATTCATTGTTGGGAATGCAAAATGGTACAGCCACTTGGAAAGACAACCTGGAAGTTTCTTACAAAGCAAAATATAATCTTACTGCACAATCCAGCAGTTACACTCCTTGGTATTTACCAAAATGAGTTGAACACTTATGTCCACACAAAAACCTGCACCTGATTGTTTTGAGTAACCTTATTCATAATTTCCAAAACTTGGAAGCAACTAAGATGCCCTTCAGTAGATGAATAGAGAAACAAACTGTGGTATATCCAGACAATGGAATATTATATGGCACTAAAAAGAAATGATCTGTTAAGCCACAAAAAGATATGGAGGAAACTTGAATGTATATTACTAAGTGAAAGAAGCCAGTACGAAAAGGTTTATACTGTATTATTCCATCTATACAACGTTCTGGAGAAGGCAAAACTATAGAGACAGTAAAAAGATCAGTGGTTGTCATGGGTACAAGGGGGAGAGAGGGATGAATAGATGAAGCACAGGATATTTTTAAGAAAGTGAAACTATTCCATATGCTACTGTAATGATTAATACATGACATATGTATTTGTCAAACTGGGCAACACGAAGAGTGAACGTTAATGTAAACTATGAACTTTAGTTAATAACGTATCAATATTGGTTCATCAATTGTACATCAAATGTACTACACTAATGCAAGATGCTAATAATAAAAGAATTGTGGGAGTAGGGGGAGAGGAGTGTATACAGGAACTCTCTGTAATTTCTGCTCAGTTTTTCTGTAAAACTACACTGCTCTAAGAAAAAAAGCTTATTCGCTAATAAAAAAGAATGAAATATTGATACACACAAGATGGATAAATGTCAAAATAATTATACTGAGGGAAAGAAACCAGACAAAAAGTGCATACTTTATGTATGATTCTGTTTATATAAAATTCCAGAAAATGCAAGCTAATCTATAGTGATAGAAAGCAGATCAGTGGTTGCCTGGAGACGTGTGGGGAGTGGGGTGCTGGGGGTGTAGGGAGGGGTAGGAGGGAAAGAGTACAAAGGGGCAGGAGGAGGAAACTTGAAAATTATAGACGTGTTCATTATATTGATTGTGGTGATGGTTTCATGAGTGTACACACATGTTAAAACCTATCAAATGGTATACTTTAAATGAGTTTATTCTATGTCAGATATCCCTCAATAAAGCTGTTTTTTGAAGGCCACACCCAAAAAGTAACCCAACAATTTATTAATTTCCCTGGCGTGATAGTTGTTGAGGAGGCTGTGTGGCTGACCTGGACTAGGCTCCGCTGATCCCAGCTGGGCTTGCTCAAGCATCTGTGGTCCGTTGGCTGGCTGCCTGGGGACTGGCTGGTCTAGAAGCCCCTGGATGGGAAGATCCCACACTCTTGCACATCTCCCAAATCTCTCCCGCATCCTGCAGCAGGCTAGCCTGGGTGTAAACTCTTGGTGATGGCAGCAGTCCAAAAGAGGAGCAGAAATGCACAAACACTTTTTAAAGCCTCTTTGTGTGTCAAGTTTGTTATTGTTTCATTGGCCAAAGCAAACCACATGTCCAAGCCCAGACTGTGGCAGAGACTAAGAAATTATGGGGCTGGGCCAGTCCAATGGCGCAGCGGTTAAGTTCACACGTTCCACTTCGGTGGCCCGGGGTTCGCTGGTTTGAATCCCGGGTGCAGACATGGCACTGCTTGGCAAGCCATGCTGTGGTAGGCGTCCCACATATAAAGTAGAGGAAGATGGACACGGATGTTAGCTCAGGGCCAGTGTTCCTCAGCAAAAAAAGAGGAGGATTGGCAGCAGATGTTAGCTCAGGGCTAATCTTCCTCAAAAAAAAAAAAAAGAAAAGAAATTATGGGGCAAAAGGCATGGATACAGGGATGCCATTAATTGGGCAATTAATTAATTAATGCAATTAATCTATCATGGAATTTAACAATGTTTTAATTTGTGTTTTTTAATTTCATCAAGAAGGTACTCTCCTGCAATGACTTTTATGTGATGTTAATTTCATATATATCTTTTGCAATCTCTTTTAATCTTTTTTTTTTTTTTTAAAGATTTTATTTTTTTCCTTTTTCTCCCCAAAGCCCCCCGGTACATAGTTGTATATTCTTTGTTGTGGGTCCTTCTAGTTGTGGCATGTGGGACGCTGCCTCAGCATGGCTTGATGAGCAGTGCCATGTCCGCGCCCAGGATTCGAACCAACGAAACTCTGGGCCGCCTGCAGCGGAGCGCGAACTTAACCACTCGGCCACGGGGCCAGCCCCCTCTTTTAATCTTTTATTGAATGTAATTTAGCTATTGATTTTATATGTTTGCATTAATTCTTTATATGTGAAGGAAAGTAAATTTTCATTGTGACATTTGTCACAGTTTCATGTCCTGTTAACATTTCTTTTGCTATTTGTTTTGTCACATTTGGTTATCAAAATGTTTTAAAATAGTTTAACTGCCGGCAAAAACGTGTTTAAATATTCTTGCATTTCAATGGTTATATAAGTTGAACTTCTCTCTCTTCCTGGGACAAATCTATTTTTCTGTTTCCCTCTAATTGGAACTGTTTTAAAAACCATTTTGCTTTAGACTATATTTATAACATTAACCCTGGAACCAAATTAAATTTTACAGTGAGGGAACAGAGGCTTAAAGAAGCTGGCAGATTTGTCTGAGATCGAGCAGAGAGCAAGTGGTAGAGGCACGGCTTGAATCTCACTTCTTCTGACTTAAAATTTCACTCATTGAACTGTACCAAGGTAAGAATATTTGACTAAGTGATAAAAATCTATGTTTTTGTGCAGAGTATACTTTCCACTTTCTCTTCCTCTTCCTCCGCCTCCTGCTTCTTTGGCATAGGGTTAGGTCTATCCATCTTTAAGGGACTATTCTTTTATTCATTTAATAATGTATCAGGCACCGAGCTAGATGCTGGGAGCTTAAAGGTGACTATGCTGCAGATCCTACCCTTAGCTCACAGAGGCTGTAAACAGGTCAATAAAATATGGAAAATGTTTCTTCTATTGTAAATGTTCACAATTCTGACAGGTTACATGCCATGTGTCACTTTGCTGGGTTTGCTGCTGAGTAGAAGTCTTTATGGTATGATGGCTTTGAAAGTCATTGTATATATGTATTTTTTTTTTCATTGATTGCTGCTTTCTATATGTTTCTTTCTATAACTGCAAGATGTTTCTGGCTCCTGTGGTATTCCTCATTATTCTGTTTTCTAGATATTTTATTCTTTTTTGCTCTATTATCGTGATTGTGTAACTCACTTGGAATTTGAGTTTATTGAGCGAGTTTATCTTCATTATCTCTGATTCTTGGTTCTGATTATCTGAGTTAGCTCTTAAAGCTTCCTTAGTGTTCTTCTTCCGTATTCGTGTTTACAAGTTTAAACAGTAGTGTGTTTGGCTTCTACAATCAATATTTCGTTTTAAATCTCCTGGAAAGTAAGTAATACCGATACCTTTGTACTGGCTTGGAATTCTCAGCTTTGTAGGTATCTTCTCCAGATTACTGCCCACTTCCTCTTCCTTCTAGTGTTTCAGTGAATCCATGTTTTCTTTCTGCTTTTCGAAGTTTGCTTTTTTCTCTTTCTTTTAGATATGGGATGTTTATAAATTTTGGGTGGCTATTGCTAGGAGTCACCTTATACGGAACTTTACCACCTGACGGGAAGTTCTAGGTAGACTCTCAACTCGGGGTTCCCTAAATAATTTTTTTCCAATGGACGAGTAACACATATTTGTTACAAAAAAATTAGAAAAATCTGAAAAAGTTTAAAGTACAAAATGAATGTCACCCATAATTTTAGAACCCAGAGATAAACACTAAACATGTTTTCTAATAGGACTTTACAAACATGTATGAATTTTTTTTTCACATAATTGGGATAATTTCTTTATATCCTGCATTTTCTCACTCAACATGCTAATGTGGGATTTCTTCCATGTCGTTAAAAATCTTTGAAAATATGCTTAATGACTAATATTCTATCACATGGATGTACAATAATTTATTTAGTTAGTCTGGTATCATTGAACACTTTGGTTGTTTCCAATGTTTGCTATTATGAATAACACTGTAATTAATAAGCTTTATTATACATAAATTTTTGTCCCTGTCTTGAGTTATTTCCTTAAGATAGATTTTTTTTGAACTGGAATTACTGAGTTAAAGGAAATGAACATTTTCTCCCCTCTCTTTATTACAAAAGTCATATATGCTGGGGCAATTAAGTTGGTCAGAGTCAAGTGAAAAGTAAAAGTCCAAGGATTATTGTCATCCTTCTCTTATTCTCAGTTTCCAGTCAACCACTAGCTGAAGATTCAATATGCACACACACATGCATGTACCTTTTTTCCCCCACACCATTCTGATTGTACTGCACATACTGTTTTAAAACAGTTCTTCCACTTTACACTATATTTTAAGCATTTTTTGTTATCAGCACAGATAAATAAACTTGTTCTTTGTAGGAGCTATGTGGTATTCCATTGTCTGAATATGTCGTAATTTATGTAGATAATTCCGTATTGATGGATATTTAGATTGTTTCCAATTTTGTTGCAGTGTTCATCCTTGTGCATATTTCTTACTGGTTACATCACTGAGATAAAGTTTTAGCAGTGTAGTTTCAGAGTTGAAGGTTATGCAATTTATAATTTTGACATATACTCCTAAATTGTTCTCCACAAAGGTTGCACTAGTTCACATTCCCACCACAAATGTATGAGAGTGCTGGTTCCCTATTTTGATGTTTTGATGCTGGGTATTATCAAACTTTCTCATTTTGGCCAAAATTATACTTTAAATGTAGTATATCCTTTTTATTTTTATTTCTATGTCTTTAATTTTTAGTGAAATTTACATTTCATGTTTATTAACCACTTGTATTTTTTTCTGTCAACTGTTTATATCTTTTGTCCATTTTTCTATTTTCCAGTGTTAATTTGTATAATCAATTTCTATATTATGGAAATTAGTTTGTCATATTTGTGAAAATCTTTTCTTCCAGCTTGCCATTTGCCTTTTATCTTTGTGGATTGTTCTGTTTGTTTTCAATTTTTGGAATAAAATTTACCAGTTTTTTCCTTTATGGGGTCTAGGTTTTGTATTTTGTGTTACGTTTAGGAAGGCTTTCTAACTCCAAGATTATTTTTTTAAAATACACAAATTTCTGTCTAGCATTTTTACAGTTTTACTTTTACTTTTAAATCTGATCCACATAAAACTTATCTTGGGGGCCAGCCCCGTGGCCGAGGGGTTAAGTTCGTGCGCTCTGCTGCGGTGGCCCAGGGTTTTGCCAGTTCAGATCCTGGGCACAGACATGGCACCGCTCATCAAGCCATGCTCTGGCAACATCCCACATACCACAACTAGAAGGACCCACAACTAAAAGAAATGTACAACTATGTACTGGGGGGCTTTGGGGAGAAAAAGGAAAAATAAAATCTTTTAAAAAAAACCAAACAAACATTTTGATGTCAGGAATAAGGTAAGCTGTATAGCTTTATTTTCTTTTCCAAATAGCTATCCAGTCGTCCAACATCATTCACTAAGTAATCTTTCCTTTCCTCACTGATGGGAAATGTTGCCTTATCTTATTCTAAATTCCCTTCTGTATAGGGCTCTATTTTGGGTGAATCCAATCTGTTCAGTTGATCTTTTGACTTAATCCCTTCTTTAGTATCAACTCTTTATTTTTCTGGAGTTTTTATTTTAAAATCTGGCAGGATTAAAATTCATGATACACATTGTGACATTACTTTCTAGAATTATGATGTCACTTCACACGGGACCCTTGCCGGCACTATTATCTTTTAGAAGTTCTTTGCCATTGTGATTGAAAATGCTTGTTTATTTCTCTGATATTAGGGAGTTGATTTGTGTGAAATGTCTGTTTATATTCTTTTTTCCAAGTTTTCTACTGAAATTTATATTTTTAAATTGATATTATGAAATTTCATATAGGTATACATATTGTCTAACAAAATATACATACCTTTAACGTTAAAGACATAAGTTCTTTGGCATATTTGTTACCAATATATTTCACAATTTGTCATATGATCTTCAGTTAGTATGTTTTGTAATATAATAAATTCAAAAATTTTCAATAAATTCAAGCAATCTTCTTTTGTAGTTACTTTTATCGTTTAAAAAAACTTCCCACCAGAGACAGAATAATTATTCCAGATTGTTTTTTAAAAGATTCTAGTTTATATGTTCTGGAATTTCAAAGTAGCATTGTTGTTATTTTAAATAAAATGTAGAGAAGTTGAAATGGAACATTTCTGTCATGAAAGCATATTGATATGATGTGAGTTTTTCTGCATTTATATGATTGTACACTTAGAATTTAAGAATTTATAATTAAAAGTTATTTCTTATAACTTAAAATTATCTTAAAACTGTGGGTATTTTTGCACACTGTTTTTTCCCCAAATAGTAACTGAATTTCAAGAATTAGCTCCTGTTGTGAAAATTATCCTTATGTGTTTGAGATAAAGCAATTTCAAGATATAAAAGATAAATTCCTTTGATTTTTAAAAAGTACACAATATGCATAATTAGTAATAATGAGAGATGCCACTTATTGGATGCATTCAATGAGCTGGGTATTGGGATTTACTCATTTTTAAAAGCAACTTGTTCAAAATCAAATAGTTCATTTCTCTGTACCATATACTGCTGCTATGTCACTTTACAAAACAACAGGAATGTCAGGAATGCAAATAACATTTAAAAGAAAAAAACTTCTTGTTATCTGATCAAATGATTCATAGGGCTGTTTAAGTGTCATTGGTTAAATGAGAACAGTGAATCATCACATTCTTTGAAGGCTTACAGAATCTTCTAGGAAAGCGCACCTAACTTTAATGCGGTTATCTCACGGGGGCAAATGTTGCATTTTACACCTGTCAACGATTGAACAACTCTTTAGTGCTTGTGTGAAGAACTGTTTACTATTGGAAAGCACTTGAACTCCCTAGACGTGGAACCCTTTCTCCTCCTCAACCCCAATCTTTGGAAAGTGCGTCCAAGAATGGGCAGGCATTTCCTTCTCTGAAAATATCAAACAAGACTGAAGACACCTGGAGGCGAATTGAGCATGTAAATAGATATTTATAGGGTTGGCGTGAACTGAGATAAAATTAGCTTCAGTAACTTGGATTTGTAGGAAGAGAAGAGACCTTCAAAACAAAAGATATGGAAAAGCCTGTTTTCCCTTGCAAAATTCAGTATTTGTTTCTTTTTCTCATACCTAGCTAAAAGAAAAATTTTTTTTTTTTAAAGATTTTATTTTTTCCTTTTTCTCCCCAAAGCCCCCCGGTACATAGTGTGTCTTTTTCGTTGTGGGTCCTTCTAGTTGTGGCATGTGGGACGCTGCCTCAGCGTGGCTTGATGAGCAGTGCCATGTCTGCGCCCAGGATTCGAACCAACGAAACACTGGGCCGCCTGCAGCATAGCGCGCGAACTTAACCACTCGGCCACGGGGCCAGCCCTGCTAAAAGAAAAATTTTAAAGCTAATTGTTTTATTGTGGTAAAATATATATAACATAAAATTTACTACTTTAACTTTTGTGAGTGTGCAGTTCAGTGGCATTAAGTACATTTACATCTTTGTGCAACCATCAACACCATCCACCTCCAGAACTTTTTCATCATCCCAAATGTAACCTCTGTCCTCATTAAATAACTCCCCAGCAGCCGCCTCCTCCCAACCCCGGTAAGCTCCCTTCTACTCTCTGTCTCTATGGATTTGTCTAGGCACCTCGTGTAAGTGGATACAATATCCATCCTTTTCTGTCTGGCTTCTTTCACTTAGCATAATGTTTTCAAGGTTCATCCATGTTGTAGCATGTCAGAATTTCCTTCCTTTTTAAAGCTGAGTAATATGCCACTGTATTCATATGTCGCATTTTCTTTGTCTATTCATCTGTTAATGGGCACTTGGCTTGTTTCCACCTTTTGACTATTGTGAATAATGCTGCTGTGGACATTGGTTATTTAATCAAGTAACATCTTAAGTTGCAGTGGAACCCTGCCTCTTTTTCCCATTTCCCCTCCTCTCAGCCCCTTGACCAGTTCAGGTCTGAGCCCCCTCAGTGTTGTGACTGTAGCTATATCAGCCTCAGGGGTGTAAACAGAATATTTTTATAACCCCCCTTTACCTTTACCCTTTCTTCCTTGGCTGGACTTTGTCCAGCCAGGTTTATTTATAAACCACGTAAAGCTCATTAACACAGCCAAGCATTTCAGCCAGCTCCCTTCCCACCTCTGTATTTCAGGAAGGCACTCTGCAGGGGTAAGACCGTGAGACATGGCTGAGGACAAAAGCAAGAAAGACTCCATCGGAATGAGTATAAAGGGAGGCCAGACAAACAACGGGTTTGTCCAAAATGAAGACATCCTAGAGAGGGACCCGGATCCAGACAGCCCAGCCGACAGCCCACAGCACACTGCCCTGCACATCCTTGGCCCCACAGAGCCCGACCTGAAGGACATCCGGCCCTATGCAGGGATGCCCAAGGAGGTGCTATTCCAGTTCTCGCACCAGGCCCGCTACCGGGTGCCCCGGGAGATCATCTTCTGGCTCACGGTGGCTTCTGTGCTTGTGCTCACTGGGGCCACCATAGCCATCATCGCCATCTCTCCAAAGTGCCTTGACTGGTGGCAGGCTGGGCCCATGTACCAGATCTACCCGAGATCTTTCAAGGACAGTGACAAGGATGGGAACGGAGATCTAAAAGGTGTGTGCCTGGGAAGAGTCTAGGGCTGGGCCAGGATGACATTGGTTTATGGCTCTCTGAATCCTTAAAAATGAATTATTCCTGAGTTGTGCAGTAAGCACATTCCAATATGACTGGCATGCCAAGTTTTTCCTTGTTTATGGTGTTTTTAAAAACCACTCAACAGAACTGGTAATTCTTCCCATAGAACAAAAGGCTACTTGCTGGAGACCTTTGAGCCTCCAGAGAGTTGTTTAATTTATTGCCCATGAAGTATGCCTGTGCTTAATGGGTCATCAGTTCTAACTTCTTACATGAGCAGGTTTCCTCCTGAAATGTTGCCTGTGTCTGTGCACTTTCTAGTTGATTATCTTTATAGTTGATATAGTTGATTATTGGGTTAAATATAGTTGATTATCTGATGTCTTTAAAAGGTGTAGGCTGAGTCTTTAAAGTTTAAATCCTGCAAAATGAAGGAAAGGAAAAAAAAAGCATAGCAGTGTGTATTGGTCATTACTTGAATTAGGATTATTTAAAACAATATTCAGGGGGCTGGCCCAGTGGGGTAGTGGTTAAGTTTATGCGCTGTGCTTTGGTGGCCCAGGATTTGTGGGTTTGGATCCCTGACAGGGACCTACACATTGCTCATCAAGCCATGCTGTGGTGGCATCCCACATACAAAATAGAAGATTGGCAGGAGATGTTAGCTCAGGGCCAATCTTCCTCACCAAAAAAAAAAAGAAAAGAAAAGAAAAAGAAAAAAACCCAACAATATTCATATTAGTAAAGAAAAATAATAAAGAATTACCTTTTTGAAGTTATGCTAATAATTTCCTAGTGAGTTATGTGTAAACATACTTATAATTTATTGCTTAAATTGGGATGCTTTAAAAAGTAAAATTATGCCTCACGGCAGGAACAAACTAGAACCGTCCTGGGCAGCTGGTTGATAAGGTCACTCTGGTTAAGGGCAACAATAAGAAACAATAAATAGCAAGGTTATTTTTGATAAAAATATTTGATTTGGACAAAATAAAACAGAATGATTTAATAGAGTGTGGGAAGTGGGAATGAGCTTAATCTAATTTTAAATCTTACACATAAACTCTTGAAACCTCCAGCTTTCCTTAATAACTAATAAAAGGCTTTTCTATTTCACACTCGCATCAATTTTCTCTCTTTTTTAATCTTCCTGCATCTTCACTAATTGAAATACTGTCTGTCTTTCCAGGTGCAGCTCTAACCCATGCCCTGCATTAGTCTGTGTGTAACCCCCTATTAGAGCTCGGCTCCCCTCCCTGAGCTCCTGGGGGGCTTTGCACCGTGTTTGTGGTACCCTCTGATATTGCCTTGGAACATGTCTGGTGACTTCCCTTCCACACCCCCGCCGCGCCACGTGGCCCTAGCACCTGCTGCCTTTTATGCAGTAAGCACTTCACGAAAGTGATTTTTTGATGGAATAGAGCTAGAATCCCTAAACTCCAAGGTACACTCCTCACTTCCTGGCCCTCCCTTGTAATCTCCTTCCAGATAACCCTAAATTCCCTAGACGTGGGGCAGCTTCTACTTAGCTCTTGTCGTTTCCAGTAACTTCTCCTGGAGGGACTGGCTGCTTCCTGTAATGGACAGGTATTTGTCGTTGAGGTCCTCGGGATTTTGTTGTCAATATCTGAAGAATCCCTTCCGGGTTTCAGTTTTTGGTGGCTGCCTTCTGTCCTCTGAATGTGGATCTGGGATCCCCTGTTTACTTGTGACTGTCCAGTCCCTTTGTTTTTATCATCCTGTTCCTTTGTGCCTGTTCTTAAGCTATATTGTACTGTTGTTCTGACTTAAATAAAAATCCTTTTGCTGCCAGTTGACACTCTGTGGGGTCTCACAGCCACCCATATGGGGGAAGTGAGGTACAAAGAGAGCAAAAGTAAGCAGCCTGATAGAGGGGAAGAGCTCTGTGCTTTGGTCTCAGTGACCTCCAGTCTGCTGTGTGCCCTCTGACAAGCTCTGACTGTAGGAAGCCACATAGGGTCCCACAGAAAGTTACTGGAGGTTGAATACCAGACTCAAGTCTCTGAATCTGCATTTAGGGCTCTGAACTAGGAGCAAAAAACACACTATCTGCTAACTATCCTGCAAAATTCCAAGATCAAAGTTTCATTCCGGTATCTCAGCCAAGTCTAGAATTCTGTTTTGTATAAATTCTTGGCTTCAGCACTGTCCGAAGGAAATAAAATGTGAATCACGTATATAATTGTAAGTTTTGTAGGAGCCACATTAAAAAAAGTAAAAAAGAAACGTGAAATTAATTTTAATAATATATTTTGTGTAATCCAATATATCCAATATATCATGTCAACATATAATCAATATCAAAATGTTAAGAAGATATTTTACAGTCTTTCTTTTCATACTGAGTCTTCAAAGTCCAATGTTTCACATTTATGGCACATCTTGGTTTAGACTAGTCACATTGCAAGTGCTCAAAGCCACATGTGGCGAGTGGCTGTTACACTGGACAGTGCAACTTAGATCGTGTGCCCATCAGCGGCCATGTATTATTCTTTGTACCTTGGCACTCAGCCCATCACCTGGCCTAGATTAGGCTCAAAAACCATGTGGAGAATAAATTAACAATACTGTCTTCTTGGCTTGAAATAGAAAATATGAACAAGCCACAGATAGATCTCTTTTTTTTGAGGAAGACTGGCCCTGAGCTATCATCCGTGCCCACCTTCCTCCATTTTATATGTGGGATGCCTGCCACAGCATGGCTTGATGAACGGTGCATAGGTCCATGCCTAGAATCCAAACTAGCGAATGCAGGGCTGCCAAAGCTGAGTGTGTGAACTTACCCGCTGTGCCACCTGGCCGGCCCCAGATTTTTTAATGTTATGCATCTATGTTAAAGGTCAAAGGTTATTGCTGAAAGACTAATTTCTTACTGTTTATAGAACTAGACCTTGCTATTTGAATTTCACTCAAATTCAACAAAATTCCAAATATTTCTGTCTCAATATAAATATTTCAATCTCAGCCATGTTCCTTTTACTTTTAATCCTTCAACTTAAAAACCAAATTACTTATTTTTCATGGCCTTGACTTTTTTCTTCAGGTATTCAAGATAAACTGGACTACATCGCAACTTTAAATATAAAAACTATTTGGATTACTTCATTTTATAAATCATCCCTTAAAGATTTCCGACATGGTGTTGAAGATTTCCGAGACATCGATCCCATTTTTGGAACAATGGAAGATTTTGAGAATCTGCTTGCAGCCATACATGATAAAGGTAAATTGAGTGGAAGATGAATGGGATGCGGGTGGAGGCTGGGGAAAGCATTTCTCCAAATGCTTACTTAAAGCGTTTTTTCCTTAACTGTCATCTATTTTTCTAATAGAATCTTTTCCTAACATTTGAAATGTTTTCACTTATTAGGTTTAAAATTAATAATCGATTTCATACCAAACCACACGAGTGATAAACATCCTTGGTTTCAGTTGAGTCGGACCCGGACAGGGAAATATACGGATTATTATATCTGGCATGACTGTACTCAGGAAAATGGTATAACCAAACCACCCAACAACTGGGTAAGTGCCAACTTGCCTGATTTACAAAGTGAAAATGGGCAGATCTCCAGGGATTAAACTGATTGTTTATAAAGTCCTTTTAAGGAAAAAATTAATTGGTATAGTTTACTGGAAGGGGAAAAAGTTTCCCAAAGAAATAGAAATAAGGTACCCAAGCCTCCTAATGTCATTTGGATTTCTGATTTCAGCGTAGAGCTGATGTGTTCTAGCAAATTAAAAGCTATAGTCTCTGTTAACCTCTCCTGCCCTCCTTCCCACCCTGTCTAACTTAGACTCCAGATCCCATTAGTTCAGTAACTGTGTTGCTACTTTCCAGACCCCTTTGCCTTTCTGACTTTTTGACTCCCTTGTCCAACAAAACCTTAGCCATAAATGAACCCTACCATCTACTTGTCTGCCTGAACCTTGGCATCTGAGGCTCTGGAGGCATCACATACTCATTATCCCCGTTTGAACTGAGCTGTCCAGAGTCTTCCTGGGAATTTGACCAAATCCACTTGATCAACACGCCCTTCCTCCTCTTCAAATATCCTACCTACCTCCTCCCCGTCTTATCACTCTCAGCAGCAAACTCTACTTCAAAGAGAGAATAGAAGCCATCAAACCTGCCTGTCCCCACTCCCGCCCTCTTCCGGTTCACTTCTTTTACAGCAGAAACCATGTCCCTCCTGGCTGGGGGTTACCAGATTTACAGATAAAAATTCAGGAAGCCTGATGAAATCTGAATTTTAGATAAACAATGCATAATTTCTTAGTATAAAATATTACATGAACCATACTCATATAAATAATTATTCATTGTTTATCTGAAATTCAGATTTAACTGGATGTCTTGTATTTTATCTGGCAACTCTACTCCTGTCCCAGTTCAGTCCTTCCGCCTGCTCTGGTTCATTTTCTCTCCTGCTTTCTGTGGAGCCTTTTACTCTGGATCATCTCTTCCCACTCCGCTCTCTCCTTCTCTCTTCTTGACCTTCTCCATGAACATTTAAGCAGGCTGGCTCCTGGGCATCAACTTTTAGATGACCCAAGGGTATTCAAAATTGACACCTATCAAAGCCATCTGTGAGATCTTCTCTTCCCAGCCTCCCGTATCCCAGGTTCAACGAATGGTCCCAAAATGCAGCCTGGTGGACGGGTCACCAGCAAGTCCTGGCAGTTTTACCTCCATAAGTTTTCTTTTTCCCAACCTACCCACTTGTTAAAATGATACTGAAATTAGCAAACATTTCCTAAATACTTACCATGTGCCAGGCTCTGTACTAAGTGTTTTTTATTTATTAATTCATTTAATCTACCCTACAACCCTATGAGCTAGGTTTTAATTTCTGTTTTGCAGATGAGCAGACTGAGACAAAGAAATGTTATGTACTTTGCCCAAGGTCACAAAGCTAGTAAATGAAAGGGCTGAGGACTGGATCTAGTCAGTCCAACTCCACAGTCTGCTTTCAAAAATTGCCACCCGTAGTTGAAACCATATCATCTCTTGCCTAGGGGACTGTAACAGCTGCCTCTTTTGGCATCCAGTTTTTCCATCCTTCCATCAATTCTCCACTGTAGCCAAAGTTGTGTGATTTTTAAAAAATGTAATAGTTGATACATTAAAAAAATATATGATAGATGTATAAACACCTGGTGGTTTAACCATACAATGGAACGCTACTCAGCAATCAAAGGGGGTGAACTATTGAATCACGCAGCAACATGGATGAATCTCAAAGTAACTCTGAAGAGTGAAAGAGTCCAGACCAAAAAAACACGCTACATGATTACACATACATGAAATTCTAGAAAATGCAAGCTTAACCTATAATGGCAGGAAGTAGACTAGTTGTTGCTTAGGGATGGGAGAGAGATGGAGAGGAATGGGAGAGTGGGATTAGGGATCACAAAGAATGGACCTGTTCACGATTTTGATTGTGGTGAGAGGTTCATATGTCAAAACTGATCACAATGTATGCTTTAAATATGTGTAGTTTATTGTATTCAGTTGTACCTGAATAAAACTATTTAAATATATACATAATATATTCCTAAGCTGGGGAAGATAATAATATAGTGAACATCAGTGAACCCATCCCCAAATTAAGACCTTGAACATAACTAGCACTGCTGAAACCACTGGGGGCTCCTCCCTGTCCCTCCCTATGCCTCCTCTCAGAGGTAACTACAACCTTGAATTTTGGGATTTTCTTTGTCCCTGCTTTTTGTTTTTGCCTATCCTACATATGCTACATTTAAAAAAAAAAATTTATTTAGTTTCTCCTGTTTTGAACTTCATGAAGTGCATGCTACATGTAGTCTTCTGTAAGTAGCTTTTTTTCACTCATTGGTTTTAATACTCATTCATGTAGTTTCTGGTAACTGTGGCCCATACATTTTCACTGTTGTATAATATTCCATTGCTTGAATATTCCATGATTTACTTATCTACCCTTCAGCTGATGGGTGGTTGGGTTCTTGCTAGTTTTTTTTACTATTACTAATGATGTTGTAAACGTTCTCATTAATCTATTTCTCCTGGGGCGCATGTGATGAGCTTCTTAAGAGTAAATGAAAGTGAAATTAAATGGAGTGAAATTGCTGGGTGCAGGATACCACATGCTCAACTCTACAAGATAATGCCAAATTGATTATCAAAGTGGGGATATCAATTTATATCCCCAACAGCAGTATAAAAAATTCACATTTTCATGAATTGCTGGCATTGCCAGACTGTAATTTTTACCAAGTGAACATAAATTGTTATCACATTGAAGTCTTAATTTTATCTGTACCTAATTACTAATGATGTTGAACATCTTTTCATACATTTATTCACTTGAGCTTCCATTTCTGTGAAATATCTGTTTTTTGTTTCTTTCTCCCATTTTTTTGTCAGATAGTTTGTCCTTTTGAAGTAGATTTGTGGAGTTCTTTTTGTATTCTGGATACCGGTATTTTCTTGGTTTATATATGCTGTAAATATCGTATCCTGGTTTGTGTCCAGGTGGGCCATGAGGTGAGCTGATGAGGGTGTGTTTCCTCGAAAGGCAGCAGCTACTACTTAGCTTCAGCCGGTTGTTGCCATGGAAATGCGGACCCAGGGTGACTGGGTCTTCCAACTCAAAAGAAAAAGATTAGATAAAATCCCTCGGTTTCTGAGTGTTGTCCAGATGTTCTCTTTAGCTGGAGGTGGACAAATGGCCCAAGTTGAGCCCTGAGGAACTGTCACATTTAGGGAACCTCAGAGTAGACTGAGAAAGAGTGGCAAGGGATGTGAGAGGGTCACCCAGGAGAGTCATGCTGTGGAGCCACGGATGTCAGCACCAGTGTCGGATGCTGCTGGATACCAACACTTGAAGTGGCTAGATTTCTTTTCTTCCTGAAGGCTAGTGGAGTTTTTAAGTGAATGATTCAAATACTTTTTGGAGGACACAGTTTAAATATTCACTCTATCTGGATTCAAACTCCAAGACCAATGGAATGTGTCTCTCTCCCAAGTTGACCATCATTTGCTTTTCTTCACAAACAGGGGTCCAGAGCCTGGACAGCAGGTTCAAGAAAATATGTTAGAAATATCTGCTCCTGAAGTTGCCCTTGACCTGCATTTGAGAGCGTTGCTTTGCTGTTGTGGTTGTTATGAACAGCTTCTCCTGCACAAACACGTCTCTAGGGGATTAGGCTAGCCGGTGGCATTGTAGGGAATTATTTTACCTAGTGCTCTCTCTAGAAGAAACATTCTGAAGATTTGTGCTCTCAGCCTCCTTGGGGCCAGGGATGGCAATTATCATTTCTTTGTGGGCAATACCATCATATGAATACTGCTAAGTAACTGATTTGCTATTTTCTGTTTGCTAGTTAAGCGTATACGGAAACTCCAGTTGGCACTTTGACGAAGTACGAAACCAATGTTATTTTCACCAGTTTATGAAAGAGCAACCTGATTTAAATTTCCGCAGTTCTGATGTTCAAGAAGAAATAAAAGTGAGTACAGACATCCACATAGACTTCTCTATTACAGGGGTGCTTAAGTGGTTATTTGATACACTTTACGTTGAACAATAATTGTGCAGGCAAAATCAAGTAGTGTAATTAAATTCTGGGATTAAGGAGTCTGATGCAAGTACAGACACTGAGACATGTCGATAGTTCCTTCCTCCCTCTAACCCGGAATAATTGAAATGGGAGGGAGACAGAGACTCCCGCTGCCTTAGCTCCCAGTTGCCCCTCTGCTGTAACGATGGGCTGCTACAGTGAGGTGGGCCAGAACATGGGCTCCGGGGGCTGGCTCCTGTGTCGGAACCAGTCCCGCCATTGGCTGCAGTGGGCTTCTGGGTGAGTTATTTGGCTTTGCTGTGTCTCAGATCCCTCATCTATGAAGAATGCTTGATGGCAGTATTTGTCTCATAGGACTTTTGGGACCATTAGATGAGATGACCCATGCTCAACACTTCTATATTCACTCAATAAACATTAACTTACTGTCTGCTCCATGCTAGGCCTTGTTCTAAGCAGTGGGAATGCATCAGTGAATAAAAGAAGCGCTGCCCTGAGGGAGTTTCGGGTCGACTAAGGGGAAGGCATTCAATGAACTAAATATATACCGTGTCAGGTGGTGATGAATGCTAAATGTGAGGGCGTGCCAGGGAGAACTTGGTCTGGAGACACTCCTCTGATGAGGCCCTGTTTCAACCAAAACCTGAAGTTTGAAAGGGAGCCATGTGAATATCTGGGGGAAGCGAATTTCAGGCTGAGAGAAGGGCAAACACAGAGCTCTCGAGGGCAGGGTGTGCTTCATGTGTTTCAGGCATGGCCTGGAGGCCAATGTGCAGGGCTGCCAGGTGTAGCAAATAAAACTACAGGATACCTAGTTAAATTTTAGTTTCAGACAAACAATGAGTAATGCAATATTTGGGACATATTTCCACTAAAAAATTATTCATTGCTTCTCTGAAGTTGAAACTTAACTGGGTGTCCTGTATTTTATCTGGCAACCCTACCAGTGCACTGGAGCGAAATGAGGGAGAGTTAGAGAGCTGAGGTCCAAAAAGTGAGATGGGGGCTGATCCTATCGGGCCTTGAGTGCTGTTGTGAGGGATACATGCTGAGCCGTTGAAGAATCCTCTGTGTCCCCTGCAGATTTCCTATGGTGACCCAGCTGAGAGCTGGTGGGGCTTGGCCTGTGTGGCCGAGGTTCCAGCAATACCTAACGCATAATTCACAATAAGCACGAGCTGTGTTGTTGTTCTGGTTATTGCTGCTCCTTGGTGATGGTGGGCAGGAATTTTGGTTATGAGGGTAGTGCTCTGAGATAGGGAGGTTGGGGAGGAGAACCGGACAGAACAGAACAGAGGCATGGGTTCCCTTCTACAGCTCACCATGTCAGCCAGATGACAAGGATGCAGGCGGCCACGTTGGAGTCACTGAGGGCACCTGCACCCCATAGTTTGTTTTTAAATAAGAGCTTTATTGAGATATAATTCATAGACCACAAAATTCACCCCTTTCAAGTGTATAATTCAGTGGTTTTAGTATATTCACAGAGTTGTGCAACTATCACCACTAATTTCGGAATATTTCCATCACTCCAAAAAGAAACCCCATACCCTTTAGCATCACTCCTGGTAGCCCCCTCCCTTTCTCCTCCTGGGCCCTGGCAACCACTCACCTACTTTCTGGCTCTATGGATGTGCCTACTCTGGACATTTCACATAAATGAAATCATACAATATTATTTATATGTCTATGATATATATCTGTATTTATAATCTATGTTTAATTATTTGAGAAACTGCCAAACTGCTTTCCAAAGGAGCTGCATCATTTTACTTTCCCACTAGCAATGTACGAGGGTTCCGATTTCTCTACATCCTCACTGACACTTGTTATTGTCTGTGTTTTGACTATAGTCATCCCAGTGGGTATGAGGTGGTATCTCACTGTGGTTTTGATTCCCATTTCCCTGATGGCTAATGATGTTGAGCATCTTTCCATGTGCTGATAGTTTATTTGTATACCTTCATTGGAGAAATATCCATTCAAATCCTTTACTCATTTTTAAATTGTATTTGTTTTTTTATTGTTGACTGGTAAGATTTCTTTATATTCTACATTCATGATTTGCAATAATTTTCTTCCATTCTGTGGGTTGTCTTTTTACTTTCTTGATGGTGCCTTTTGAAGCACAAGCATTTTTTTTTTAAAGATTGGCACCTGAGCTAACAACTGTTGTCAATCTTTTTTTTTTCCTACTTTTTCTCCCCAAATCTCCCCAGTACATAGTTGTATATTTTAGTTGTGGGTCCTTCTAGTTGTGGCATGTGGGATGCCGCCTCACTGTGGCCTGATGAGCGGTGCCATGTCTGTACCCAGGGTCCGAACCAGCGAAACCCTGGGCCACCGAAGCAGAGTGTGCGAACTTACTCGGACATGGGGCCGGCCCCCTGAAGGACAAGCATTTTTAATTATTGTGATGTCCAATTTGTCTACTTTAATTATTTTGTTGCTTGTGCTTTTAGTGTCATATTTAAGAACCATTGTCTAACTCAAGGTCATGGAGACTTACTCCTAAGTTTTCTTCTTAGAGTTCCATAGTTTTAGCTCTTACATTTAAGTCTCTGATCCATTTTTTGTTAATTTTTATATACAGTGTGAGGGGTCCAACTTCATTCTTTGGCATGTGGCTGTCCAGTTATGCCAGCAACATGTGTTTAAAAAAAGATTAGTCTTTCGCCTTTGAATTGTTTTGGAACCCTTCTGAAAATCAATTGATCGTAAATGTCAGGGTTTATTTCTGGACTCTCAGTTCAGTTCCACTGATCTATATGTCTGTCCTTATGCCAGTACCACACTGCCTGGATTACTGTAGCTTTGTAGTAAGTTTTAAAATTGGGAAACGAGTTCTACAACTTTGTTCTTCTTTTTCAAGATTGTTTGGCTATCCTGGGTCCTTTGCATTTCCATATGAATTTTAGGATCTGCTTGTCAGTTTCTGCAAAGAAGCCTGCTGGGGTTTTGATAGAGACGGCATTGAATCTGTGCATCAGTTTGGGGGAATACTGCCATTTTAAGAATGTTCAGTCTTCTGATCCATAAACACAGAATGTCTTTCCACTTATTTAAAGTCTTTTTTCATTTCTTTTGACAGTATTTTGTAGTTTTCAGTATACAAGTCTTGCACTTCTTTTGTTAAATATATTCCGCTAGACTCCTTAGTTTTAAGACTGTTTTTACTGTATATGTTTGATGTTTTCCAGAATTTAGATGAATTGCTTTGGGATCTCTTCTAGAGGTAGGTACCTTGTCAGGGCAGCCTCGTCTCCTTTGGGGGTAGTGGCGGTGGTGGTAGACGTGGTCAGTTGACTAGGGATTAGTTTTCCACTTCCCTGTTGGAATGTGGACTCTCCTCTCCTCCGTCATGGAAGATCACAGCTCCCTCTCCCCCACACACTTATTAGGCGCTTACCTCGTGCCAGGTGCTTCACCTAGATCATCTCATGAGTGGTCAGAGCAAACCTAAGTTAGGACATGTTATGACCATTCTATAGAGAAGGAAACCAAGGCTTAGAGAGGTGGAGTCACCCACCTTGGGAGTCATAGAGACGAATTCAAGGCCAGGCATTGGGACTCCAGAGTCCACACTCTTTTTTTTTTTTTAGGTATGCTTTTTGGTGAGGAAGATTGGCCCCAAGCTAACTTTTGTTGCCAATCTTCCTCTTTTTTTTTCCTTCTCCCCAAAGCCCCAGGGCATAGTTGTATATGCTAGTTCTAAGTCCTTCTAGTTCTTCTATGCGGGATGCCGACACAGCATGGCTTGATGAGCGGTGCGTAGGTCCATGCCCAGGATCCAAACCTGAGAACCCGAGGCCACCAAAGCAGAACACATGAGCTCAACCGCTGCGCCACCTGGCCTGCCCCTGAGTCCACGCTCTTAACCACAACTCTGCACCTGCTTTGAGGCAAAAAATTTCTCTCTCAGTGTTTCACTTTGCCTACACAATTTTTTCAAGGAGGTTTTCAGTGGGAAATTCATAAATGTGAGTGTAAACCAGTTGGTTCATCAGGCCGCAGATTTCTCCAGGCTCCTTGCAGCAACAGTGATGGATCGTCTGGAGATGTTTAGACAAGTGTGACAAATTTTGCCCAAATGTGCCAGCCAATACATTAATTATTTTTTGATTAACTCAGCTGTTCTCTTGCAGACATCCAAGTAGTGGAGTTCATGAATCGGAGCATTATTTACTAGTCTCACAGGGTGAAATCCCTCTTGGGATGAATCATTACTGCCTCCAGTTGAGAGGTTAGACATTACTCACCAGGCTGGTTTAGAAGATTTACTATTAAGAGTAAATAAGAAAGGCCATGGATCTGTAAGGGAAGGCTTTTTGCTCCTGGAAAGAGACCTTTCACATGAGAGGGGCTTCCCTTCTCCCTGAGCAGTGCTGATCTCCGCAGTAGTTAAGCAGGTTAATATTCTGCAGCCCAGAGAGATTGTGGTGGGCAGGCATTTGGGATGACGCCTGCTTGCATGCCAACCTGCACTCAGGGAGCCTTCCTCCTAGCTCCCGTCAGATTTCAGTTGATCTGCACAGTGGGAGGCTGGCAGGCAGGGGACAGCCAGCACAGAGCACCCTCCTCTCTCCTCCTCTTTGTCTTCCCCCTTGCACTGGCCATCAGGGGACTTGGCTCTGCCCTGAACCTCTCAGGGCTTGAATATTTTCAGCTAGAGAAATCAGGAAGCCTCCTTGGAGGTGGGGGCTTATGTTTGTGCAGTGTTTTGCACTTTTCCAATCACTTCGGTTTTCACTTGCCTTCTAAATCCCTTATTTGACAAATGAGGAAACTGAGGCCCAGAGAGGTGAAATGACCCAGTGGGTTAGCTGGATAGCAGAGAAGAGACTCCAGGTGGCCTGGCCTCATGTCTGGTGCTCAGTGTGACCCTGGACCTGCTATGTGGGAATTTTGAGCCCTAGAGGAGGGGATCCTGGGGAGTTGGTGTGTTCACGGCAGCTGGGGATGGGGAGCCCAGATGCCATGCTGGCTTAAGATGGAATCTAGAGCATAAATATCAACTGTCTCCACCCCTCCTAAGCACAGCGTTGCTGGGGACGAGTAGCTAATTCAAAATAAAATTTAGTCATCACCTGCTTTATAAAGCAGCTCTGTGCTTGATGATAGTAACTGCACCATTTATTGCATCTCCTATATGCCAGGCACTTTATTATAAATCATCACTCATTTAACAATACGTATTGTGTATTGACCATACACCAGGGGTATGATGGTTGGTAAGATAGACGCGTGTTGTGGCCTTCCTGGGGCTTATATTCTGGAGGAGGAGGCAGACAGACAGGCAGTTACAATAGAGTGTGCTGAGTAGTCACAACAGCGGGAAGTAGAAGTACACGGGGCAGGCACCCAGCCTGGGCACAGAGTGGGAGAGATCAGGGAAGGGTTTCAGAGGCCACCAGGTAAGAATGAATGAGCAAGAGTGAGTGGGGTGAAGCAGCAGGGGTGGGAGTGGTTCAAGCAGAGAGAAAGCATGGATCATGGCACCTTAGAGGTGCCAGTTGTCCAGTATGGCTGGGACATGGTTCCAGAGAAGGAGCATGACTCAATGAGACTGGAGAGGGACAGGTCGAGAGCAGCACTGAAGGCCATGGTAAGGCTTTGGATTTAAAGGGTCTTAGGGAAAAAAGTTTTTATTTGCATTTTGAAAAATCAGTGTGGTTTTGGAGAAGGGGTTTGACTAGGGCAGGTTTAGAGGCACAGGGGCCAGCAAGGAGGGTGGTACAGTAATCAGAAAGACCTGCTGGGGACTTTGGATCAGGGAGGTGGTGTGGGGTTGCGGAGTAATCATCAGCACTTAGAGAGGAGGCCGTGTGACTCCCAAGTTTCGGGTCTGCATGCTGACTGAGTGGTGGTGCCACTTCCTGACATGGGAGATACAGAAGGGGGAGGGGGATGTCTTAGTTATGTAGAGTCAGCTCTCTGTGAGACACCCAAGTGTTCAGTGGATAGCTGGATATAAGGACACGGAGCCCAGGGAAAGGTCTGGCCCCGAGATAAACTCTGGGATTTGTTGACATATGGACGATGCCTACAAAGGTCAGGCAGGTAATATCAGTGAGAGAACTAGGCAGCTGAGATGAACAAGGGGGCCAATTGCATCTTAGCTCGAGCTGATTGTTGTCATGTGGGAGTGAGGGCCAAGGGTTGGCAGGTCTTCCAATTAAAAAAAAAAAAAAAGCATAGCAAATGGGTAAGGATGCCATAGGGATCCAGTTCTGGTGCTATCACTTACTAACTGTATGACCTTGGTCAAGGTACTTCATCTCCCTGTGCCTCAGTTTCCTCATTGGTAAAATAGGAACAATAATGGTACATACCTTGTAGGGTTGTTTGGAGATTAAATGCCTTGCCCTTTGTAAAGCACTTAGGGAAGTGTGTTCCTTATTGTATAAGTATTTGTTAAATAATCAATAAATGGATAGATAAATAAGTAAATACTGTTGTGAAGTGAAATGAACAGAGGGTGTAAGATGGAGCCCCGAGGAGCTCTAACATTTGAAGGACTGCTGAGTAGACAGAGAAGGAGGGACAAACCAGGGGCAGGGTATCCTGGAGCTAAGGGATAAGAGTATTTCTAGAAGACAAGGTTAGTCAACAGTGTCAAACATGGCAGAGAGAGCAGGTAACATAAAGACCAGAGTGTCAATTGACTCTAGCAGCAATACCTCACTTAATCCTCACAGAAACTCTGCAAGGAGGGTATTATTTTATTGATGAGGAAACCAAGGTTTAGTGAGGGCATGTAGACACCCTAACTCATTGACGATGCCCTAACGCATGCAGCTGGACAGTGGGGGAGATGCGCCGGTACCTGGACAGGCCAGATTCTGAAGCCCATGATCCTCCCTCCACGCCCTGCTCCTGGAAGAGTTAGCAAAGGATGTTACCAAGATTTCTGAACTGCAGTGGGGATCAGTTTTTTCATTTGCCTATAAGCAGAGGATACAGTTTTCTCTCTGTACTTCTGAAGTATCCTATACTTTCTCATTCCTTCTTGAGATGGACAACCTGGGGTTGATGTCATTATCAGGAGGATGTCTTATAATTCTTCACATGTAAGAGCAGAGCTTTTCTCTTTCCCAAACTTGGCTTTTGAGGTAAAGAGGCCCAGTAACTTCAGCCATTTCAAGAGGGAAGTTTTGCCTCAAGGTTTCGTAAATTTGGATATCAGTAATGTTGAATTGATTCCTTGTTTATTCAGAGCAGCGAGTTTCAGGAGAAAAGAATGAAAACGGTGCCCGGTGGAAAAACCAGGACTGTGTGATAACCTGGGAGTTAGACGGGAATCGGGGACACAGTGTACTGTCCCCAGAGTCCCATGGGTCACCCAGACCTGGCAGAACCAGGTTCTGTGCCCATTTCCGCACCCAGCACCCTGGGAGAGCTTAATTGGAGTAGAGAGGGTTAATAATTAAAATGTGGAGCTCTCTTTTCTCACCTGATTGAGAGAATAAATAGCACGAAGCAAATGTTTTGCAAGGGCACATTTAGGATTATCTCGGTGAAAACCTCAGCATTTAAAATGACTCTCAAAAATAACCATCCAGCTTTTGCTGTTTTGTCTTGTCAAACAGTAATAGTATCTCTTATTGCACTAAAGTGAAATCCTCCCAGGGCCATAAACTTTTGCTGGGGTATGTGCTTCTCATTCTTTGATGTAGGGTCAATAGCCATGCTGAGGACCCCAAAGTGAATAAGGACCCCATGAAGAAAACGAGGAGCTTCATTCTAGGGAATAAGTGCTTAAAAGCTTAATGTTTACAACAGTGTGGCGTTTAATGTTTTTCCACATTTTTGTCAGAGGCTGCTTGGATGGAGTACAGCGATTTTTACTCCACCCCTACCCTGATCCTCTTCCAATGTTCTCTTTTGTAAAGAACAGCGCCACCTGGGGGTGGACCCAGGTTGTGTGGGATGTGAAGCTTGTAAAATTTTGGGGCCTTCAAATAAAACGAGTGTAAAATTAGGTACAGAAAAATGAGTGCTTATTCAGAATGAGAAAAGAAAGTAGGTAGGAACAGCCCATGCAGGTGAAGGATCCTGAAGCTTAAGCTTGGTCAGCTTCATGCGAAGTCAGCCCTTGGAACCACCAAGATCCTGTTCTTCAAACGCGGTGTCTTTCTATCTGTTGACTTTTCTAGCTCAATCTCTAACCAACTGCCCTCACTTCCTGCCATCCTGCTGTGCTGACCTCCTGGCAAATCCTGCCATTTCATCCTCTTTATTACCGTGTTCCTCTTCTTTAAAGCTTTATCCTAGCTGTGATTTAAGCATTTCTGCATTATTCTTTGATTGTCTAGTTTGGGATTCTAAATCATTCCAGGGGACTGGGGTATTTTGCTCATGGTTGTAGTTCCGGGGCTTAGCTAAGTGCCTGGCCCGTAGTTGGAACTCAAATACTTATTGACTGAAGGAATTTGATAAGAAGTAAAGATACTAGTAAGAACAAATTTGTTGGTTTTGTGCCCCAAAGAAAAATTACACTGGGTAGAGCCAGCTTAAGGTTATTTGGGTCAACTGTGTCCATGCTAAGGACTGTCGGCAGCAGAGCCTGCTCTGAGATTTGAAAAACTTTCTCAAGCATTGCCATTCAAAAATGTCACCTTAGGGGCTGGCCTGGGGGTGCAGCAGTTAAGTTCACACACTCTGCTTGGCTGGCCCCGGGTTCGCCAGTTCTGATCCTGCACATGGACCTATGCACTGCTTATCAAGCCATGCTGAGGCGGCATCCCACACATAAAATAGAGGAAGATGGGCACGGATGTTAGCTCAGGGCTAATCCTCCTCCTCAAAAAAAAGTCACCTTAAAGGGAATTGACCTCAGCAGTATTAACCTGTGCCTTCAGCATATGGAAATCTTTGAGACCCTTGAATTGCAGCTAGAGACCCTGTATTCACGTGTAGATACAAGAAACACTTCAACTCAAGTGATTTTTGGGGTAGTTGACATTGGGGATCTTTGGCTCTGTTCCCCTCAATTGGCTACTAAGTCTAGTACTTTGAATTACAGGCGGTTCTTCTCTACTGTGATAAATACATTCCTATAAAACCTTCTATTCAGCAACAGATGAGCCAAGAGGCAAGTTGGGAGAGCCACTGTCCCTTTGCGGAAAGGCAGCTTGTTGTCAGGGCAGTGGGAGGGGATGGCTCAGGCTGGGGTGGGGAGCTGCGACCGAGGCCCTCTGCTTTTCGAGGTCCCCTGGTCCTCCCGACTGCCCCAATACAGCCAAGTGAGTCTCTGCCTCTTTGTTTGGCTTATGCTGTCCCACAAACAGTCCAGAATGTTCTTCCTGATCTCACTCCCTGATGAAATCCCGCTGACGGAGTTCAAGCTCCAGCTCTTTCTTCCCTGGTTGTGCCCACTCGTGTTAAATTTGATCTTCCTGGAGCTCCAACAGCCCTGTAGACAGAGGACTCTCCTCTTGTGATGTTGAACCACGCCCTGCCTCATATTATTTAGGTAATCCTCTCACGTCTCGTGTGTCCCCAACTATGCTGCAGCTGCCTTGCAACCAGGGAACATGCCACACTTCTTTAGTGTCCCAACAGTTTCACACCATGTTTGACTCATTCTGGCTCGATACTTCATTCCACAACTGGTTCACTAAGTACCAGGTGCTGCATCAGAGGCAAAGGAAACAGAATGAAAGCTGTAGTCTTTCCCTCAAGAATCTCCTAGTCTGGTGGAAGGGACCTCATGACTGGGTGCTTAATTGGTTATTTTCTCCCAGTTTGGAGTGACCTTTAAGGAACTGGGCACGGGGGAGATGAGATATGTTCCCAGTTTCTCCTAAGTCCTATCTTTCAGTGTGGTTTCATTCTTCCATTTTGAGTAGATTATTTTTGTTTTTTTGGTAAGGAAGATTTGCTGTGAGCTAACATCTGTGCCAACCTTCCTCTATTTTGTATGTGAGCTGCCACCACAGCATGGCCACCGACAAGTGCTGTAGGTCTGTGCCCAGGAACCAACCCAGGCCACCAAAGTGGAGCGCACTAAACTTAACTGCTAGGCCACAAGGCTGGCCTTGAGTGGATTCTTTGAATTTTGGAAACATGCTCATAACATCAATTACACATGTAACATTCTGAATTCAAATATGAGGGAATTATGGGAGTCCATAAATGCAGCTATTGAGAGCTCATTATACTAAGACACTGCTATGCTAAATAGATAAAAAATATACTATATGAGTGCTGTGCTTGTTTGTATGTGGAGATAGCTGGTTTATGATGGAAAGTCATTAACAGACAAAACTTTTATTAAACATCATGGTAATACTGTGTGGTTAATGTAACCAAGCATTCTGCTTCTTTGTGTTTAGGAAATTATACAGTTCTGGCTCGCCAAGGGTGTTGATGGCTTTAGTTTTGATGCTGTTAAATTTCTTCTAGAAGCAAAGCATCTGAGAGATGAGCCCCAAGTGAATAAGACCCAAATGCCGGTAAAGTTTTATTTTAAACATATATCTTTCTTCCTTTTCTGAAAATGTCATCAGAGTGTGTTCTTTTTTAGCCTGCGACATCAGTTACCAGAGATTGAGTCCTGTCCTGTCTATAGGAAGTGCTTTAAATCATTTTCTTTAGGAAGTACAGAGGAGTTTCAAATGCATGTGCCCAGATGTTTCCTCCCCCTGGCTCCCTGGAGAACGAGGGGTCCCTTGAGGAGTCCTTTGGTACCAAAGGTCCTGAGGGCATGGACAGTGTGGACTCCACCAAGGGCCACAACTACTCACTGCAGATTTTGTCATCTCACTCAAGCTCAAGTGAGGAGGCCTAAATTCCCCAGGTGCTTTGGTAGTCATTAAAGGACAATGGGCAGAAGGGAATGGAACTAACGTTGGCTGAGTGTTTACTGTAGGCTGTGTGCTGTTTACTTAGGATGTTCCATTGAACTCTCTCAACATCTTATGAGAGAGATTTCATGATCCCCGTTTAGCAAATCTTAGAGAAATTAACTTATTGAGGTGACAGAGGTGATAAACGGAATTACAAACCAAGTCTATCTCGCTACAGAATCTGGGCTTGTTGTGGTTCCACACCAGTGGTTCTTAACCTCCCCCCACGTCACACCTGCTAGTAATCACGTCCCACTCTATTCCTCTGACCATCCTATAGTCACTCTATTTTCAACAGCCAAGTAGACAGTAGTCCTAAAATGCATTCCAAAATAATGGATTTGTGTATTTACATAATGGAATGTCAAAATAAATTACAGTGACATAGTAATATGGGTGAATCTTAGCAATGTAATGTGTAGTGAAAAAAATCTAAAATTATTACATATAGCATGATGTCCTTCAAAAAGTTAAGCAAGTAAAATGAAATTCATATGGTTATCAAGCTTATTATCAAGCTTCTAGCTTTTGTCCTGAGTAACAGATTTATGGGCACTTAACTTCATTAAAACAAATCAGTTAACTAACTAAAGAGAAGATGGCCATCAAGGGCTAATTATGAGAGCACATCATAAACCAAAGGTTATGATTACAGCATTTTTTTTTGCACATGATTTCCAATAAAAAGAAAAAATGAGGGGAAAAAAGGTGACATATTAGCCAGTTGTCCCAAAGAAAAGCACTCCTCCTTGGAGAAGAAATCGCAAATATAACCTTGCTAATTATAATGAGATGTCATAAGACAGGCACGCATTTCCAGTCATGACAAGTGATCAGAACAAGGGGTTTTGTGTGCTATCCCCCAAAAATGTAAAAAACATGTAATTTCACGAAGCAACCTAAGATTCCAAAAAATTTCACTTGATCTAGCAGGGGATGTTCACTTAAAAAAAGGTGTCCACAGAATGGATTGCAACTCAGGTTTGGATTGTCCGACCTGTTCATGTCCCAACCCAGGACTTACAACCTTGGCTTGTGTTAGATATAATCTTTTTGTTGTTGTGAGGAAGATTGTCCCTGAGCTAACATCTGTGTGAATCTTCCTCCATGTTGTATGTGGGATGCCGCCACAGCGTGGCTTGATGAGTGGAGTGTAGGTCCTTGTCTGGGATCCGAACTGGCAAACCCAAGGCCGCCAAAACAGAGTGTGGGAACTTCACCACTAGGCCTCTGGGCTGGGCCCTAAACACAGTCTTTTACCTTGGATTCTGGAAGATTACCATAACCCTAGAAAGGCACAGAATGAGTATCAGGAAAAATTACTGAAACCCTAGGAAAGTATAACAGTAAGAATAAAGGAGAGAAGAGTTCAAACAAATTTAAATGCATGATATTAATAATTTTGTGAGCAGATAAAGTACAGGTATAATAATGAACTCTATTATCATTAAGATAACTTGTTTTTGTTTGCCTTAAAAGGGTCTGGAGCATTTAGGACAATTAAATGTTCAGGAGGAAGATTTTATTAAATACATTTGTAATCAATGTTTAGATGTTCATTAAAATCTAATTTGTTTACTAGATTTATAGTTAATAATTGAAGCCTCAAATGAAGTATAATAGTCATGAACGTTCTTCTCCAGCCACAAACCCTCTTGAACGCTGAAGTCCTAGGACTATCTTCCAGCATGTGTGTCTGGGCTCGAGCCCTTTGGAGAAGGCCAGCTATGGGCATTTGACATGTGAAATGATGGTAACCATGCTGTCCTGTTTTCAAAGGACACCGTCACACACTATGCGGAACTGTACCATGATTTCACCACCACGCAGGTGGGAATGCATGACATTGTCCGGAGCTTCCGGCAGACGATGAACCAATACAGCAGTGAGCCTGGGAGGTACAGGTAAGCACAGGACACACTCTCCCCTTCACGGGGGCAGCGTGTGAGCTGCAGTTTGCCCCTCACAAGCAGGCATTCTCAAGAGGTTCAAGTTAGAATTTAACAAACCTGCATAATTACAATGTATTATTATAGCTCAGTTATGCCAGGGCCTGGCATAGTCTCCCATGTTGCTTAACTTTCCTGACTTTCAGTTTCCTCTTTTGTAAAATGATGCTAATCGTAGTACTTATTTCACAGGAATTTTGTGAAAATTTAATTACAAATATATCATCTACATGTTACGCATTAACTATTAATGTTTTTGTCATTATTATTTGACCTGTTAGTGTCATTGGACAGTATGAATTCAGATGTTTCGACTAAACTGTTAGTAGATCCCAATGGTTAGGAACACAGCTGTGGAATCAGATTGGCCTGACGTGGAGTCCTGTGTAACTGCTGTGTGACCTTGGGCTGGTTAGTTAACCCAGGTCTCAGTTTTTCATCAATCAAAAGGTGATGGCAACACCCCGATATGGCTGTTGTGAGATCCACAGTGCCTGGCAGATAATAAACCCTCAATAAATGTAACTCCTACTACGTTTATATAAATCACACTATAGAATCAACAGAAAACGTTAAAGACATTTCTCCTCCTTAAAGTAGGTCCTCTAATTACTATCCCCATTTTACAGATGGGGAAACTGAGACTCTGAGCATGCAGGTGATGGTCACACAGATAGTAATGGCAGAGATGGGACTGGAACTGAAACTCTGGGTTCCAGACACTATGCACTTATTCGTTAATGTAATGCCTCCAACAGCTCAAGCCAGCAGTGAGGTGGGTCATTTAGGCAAATGTGTCTTCCCTGTAGAATTTTTGGTTTTCAGTAACTAAGCGTGTACCCCAATAATAAAGTGAGACTTTACAGGGATTCAAATACAAGGGGAAGTTTTGGGGGTAAACTCCCTCACCTTATATGGAGACATATACTGTAAATTCTGAGTGATGAGAATTGCTAAAGAAAGTTTTCCTGGAAGTTACTGAGTTTTTATCAGATTTGGAAAGAATAGAACAATATTGCTTGAGATCCAAATGTATTTCTTCACTCGTAGGCACGGCCTAGTATTAGGCTAGTCTTCGGGTTTATTACAATGAGGAAGTGTCTAGGTGACCCAGCATGCCATTTCTCGGTCATCTGGCTTGATTATGCTCCTAGTGAGGCCCAGCCTGATACGACTAATAGGTGCATTCACCCCCCACATCTAGCCAATCAGATACAAGCACTTTCCCAGTCTCCTGACAGGCCCTGAAGAGGCCGCACCCTGCCAACTCTTACAGGTTCATGGGGACCGAAGCCAATGGAGAGAGAATTGACAGGACCATGATGTACTACGGGTTGCCTTTTATCGAAGAAGCAGATTTTCCCTTCAACGATTACCTCACGAGGCTGGAAACTCCTTCTGGGAGCAGTGTGTTTGAGATTATCACATCCTGGATGGAAAACATGCCAGAAGGAAAATGGCCTAACTGGATGGTAAGTCCTCATGCCCAGCTGGGCACATCTGGTTCTGGTGGGCTTGGTGATCAGTCACTTCTAAATCGAGGGGCATGTGGTCTCTAAGTAACCTTCACCTTTCCCTTATTTGGTGATTGTTTATAGTGAGCCACTGTCCCTTTATTGATAGTATTTATTTATTTCCTTTTATTGATAGTATCTATTTGATGAGACATTGTTCTCATACTTTCTTTAAATTCTTTAGTTATAGTTTAGTTTTTTGAACATAGATATAATAGTTGACTTAAACTCTTTGTCCAGTAAGTTCCATGTCTGGGTTTCCTCAGCCACATTTTCTATTGACTGCTTTTCTTCCCCTGCGTATAGACATACTTTCCTGTTTCTTTGCATATCTTGTATTCTTTTTTGTTGTTGTTGAAAGCTGGATATTTAAAATAATACAGTGTAGAAATTCTGGAAATCACATTTTTCCCTTCCCAGTGTTTGTTGTTGCTGTTTGATTCTTTAGTGATTTTCTGCAAAATCTATGCTCTTTGTTGTGTGTGGCCACTCAAGTCTGTGGTTGGCTTATTGGTCAGCTAATGACTAGAAAGAGACTCTTGAAACGCCTTGAACCAGTAAGTCTCCCAGCCTTTGCTGAGGGGCTCTGCGTGTGTGTGTTGGGGCACGAGTTCAACACTCTCACAGGCAGTTTACAATTCTGCTTCAGTCTTCACTTTCTGTTTGCACAGAACCTCAAGGTTAGCCAGAGGTGAGAGATTAGTCTTCTCAGGTCTTCCCTGGGCATCTGCACAGCCCTGAACATGGGTGTAGCCTTCTAGGTTCCAGCAGTCTGTCAGAGCCTTTCAAAGCCCCTTTTGGACATCTCTTCCCCAGCTATTTCAGTTTTTGGGTCAGTCTCTGTTTAGCCCCCGTTGGTAATACCCTCAGGCAGCTGTTAAATAACTGCTGCTGATTGTTTTTGCAAATACGTTGGGGACAGGGGCTGTCTGCACAAAGTCAGCTCTGAGTCAGATCAAATAAAAAAACCCAACCAAAAGCAAGCTGCTAGAAATGTCAGAGAGTGACAGTTCTCTAGAGATGAAGCTTTTGGTGAACATTAAGCCTATTCTGCCCCTCCAGCGGCTGCTGGCTGCTGGTTTGCACAGCTACTGTAGGTGCAAGACTGCTGCTTTTCAAGACTGTCAAGGATCTGAGTGGAGGGGCATGAAATTAGGGCAAGTTAAAATGACACAAAGCTTGCTGTTCTGAGATCCAGTTGTTTTTCTTTTCTTTTCTTTTGGTGAGGAAGATTGTCCCTAAGCTAACATCTGTGCCAATCTTCCTCTATTTTGTGGGACACCGCCACAGCATGGCTTGATGAGCGGTGTGTAGGTCTGCACCTGGGACCTGAACTCACGAACCCCAGGCCACTGAAGTGGAGTGTGTGAACTTAATCACTACGCCACCAGGCTGGCCCCTCCAGTTTTTTTTTTTTTCCTTGAATAAATACTCCTTGGATTGTTCCAAGCCTTTAGTTAATTTCCAGAGTTCTGAAAAAATGGATTTTTACAGTTTTTGCTAGTTTTCTCCTTGCTTTTGTGGTGATTTTTGGAGGCCCTGGTGCCCCATTCCAGAAGTGCCCCTGTATCACAAATTTTATAATGTAGTTTCAGCACTTGTTCTTTCATATACTGAGTCTCAGGTACCACAGGCGATTGGCACCTCTCAGCCTGTGAGAGGCCCTGATCTCTGTCCACTGCTGTGAACTACCTATGGAAATATTTCTTGATTTCAGTTCTGAAAAAAGAAAGTGTCCTGGGGCTGGCCCTGTGGTTGAGTAGTTAAGTTTGTGTGCTCTGCTTTGGCGGCCTGGGTTTTGCCAGTTTGAATCCTGGGCGTGGACATGGTACCACTCATCAAGCCATGCTGAGGCGGGGCCCCACATGCCACAACTAGAAGGACCCACAACTAAAAATACACAACTATGTACTGGGGGGCCTTGGGAGAAAAAGGAAAAATAAAATCTTAAAAAAAAAAAAAGTGTTATAGTCCAGAAGGCTCAAGAAGTCAGTTTCTTGTCAGATGCCCTCAAGATAATGAGAAGAATAAATAGAAGCAAAATTTGATCCAATTTTCTGGTCATAAAAATAGAAAAATACTTTACAGATGTACTTTAGTACCTCTCAAAATAAATAAATAAATAAATAAATAAATAAAAGCAACCTCCCTTTTCCTGAATTGTAACAACCAAGTTCCTATATTCAGACTCAAGTTCAAAGGCTGGTTCTGCCTCAAACCTTGAGTTGAAATAAATGATACAGTTTCTCAGAGCTTGTTTCATCATTTGTAAAATGGAGATAACACCCAACAGCACTGTAGTGGAGTGGGGAATAAGATATAACATAGGTGTGAAAGTACTTTTTTTTTTGAGGAAGATCAGCCCTGAGCTAATATCTGCTGCCAATCCTCCTCTTTTTGCTGAGGAAGACTGGCCCTGAGCTAACATTCGTGCCCATCTTCCTCTACTTTATATGTAGGACGCCTACCACAGCATGGCTTGCCAAGTGGTGCCATGTCTGCACCCGGGATCCAAACCAGTGAACCCCGTGCCGCCGAAGCAGAATGTGTGCACTTAACCCCTGTGCCACTGGGCTGGCCCGAAAGTACTTTTTAAACAGTAAATTGCCATGCTCAGCATATGCATGATATTGAGCTATGAGCTATGATATATGAGAGTTGTTGGGTGATTTAAATAAATTCTTAAATAAGGACTAGATGTTATAGTATGTAATTAGAGCATTTAACATAGAAATATATTTAAAAATAGAAAACACTACAGAATTTCCTCTTGGACTACATAAATTTCTTTATAAAAGTTGACTTACCTTTAAATTTTGTTTTGAATAGTTCAAAAGTCACATACACACACTAAAAGGGACACATCAGAAGTCTTTCTCCCACCCTGTCCCCTCCACCTGTTCTCTCCTTATCCTGCTCTCTCTGGGGGCAACATTTTTGTTTTCTTTCCCATCAAAATTCTTATCCAAATGTGTGAAAATATTAATATGCACCCTCATAGATTTTATCTTATTTGCAATATCATTGTGAAGTAAATTATCACCATTTTGTTGATCAGATGAATGGCTAACACGTAGGCTGGTCAGTCACACAGCAAGTAGCAGGATTAGGATTCAAGTCCCGGCTTGGTCATACCAAGGCACCGATGGCTAACCTTGGTTTTCTGCCTGGCAAGCTTTTTGTGAAATAGGGTAACTCTTCCAGAAACTGTGTATAGAGCTGCGTTCTTAAAAATATCTGTCTTTCAGATCAGTGGACCAGACAATGCCCGGCTGATGTCTCGTCTGGGGAAAGAGTATGTCAACGTCATGAACATGCTTGTTTTCACACTCCCTGGAACTCCCATAACTTACTATGGGGAAGAAATAGGAATGGGAAATATTTTAGCCACAAATCTCAACGAAAGCTATAATGTTGTAAGTTCTTATAATTTAACCACACACCACACCAAATATTTTTTGCCAAATCAGAGAATTTACCATTTCTATTCTGCTGAAACTCATGACGACTTTGCTTTCCTTTCTTACTGTTGGGCAATGAGAATTCTCAGCTTTCTTGGTCAGAGAGCTTGTTAAAAATCCTGCTTCCTGGGCCAGCCCCCTGGCCTAGTGGTTAAGTTCGGCACGCTCTGCTTCAGTGGCCTGGGTTCAGTTCCCTGGTGCACACCTACACTGCTGGTCAGTGGCCATGCTGTGGCAGCAGCCCACATACAAAGTAGAGGAAGATTTGTAATGGGTTAGCTCAGGACGAATCCTCCTCAAGCAAAAAGAGGCGGATTGGCAAAGGAAGTTAGCTCAGGGCAAATCTTCCTCAGCAAAAAAACCCCAACTGCTTCCTGAGCCACACAACTTAATTTCTTGTGCAGAGCCTAGGAATCTGCATTTTAAAGATGCTTTCCAGATGATTCTTAGGCACACTAAAATTTGAGAACCAGTGTTTTGAGTGTGGAGTATTACTCATTGTCCTCTATCTGAAACATGGCGTTAGGAACATTTATCATAGTGCTTGTCTGTACTGCCAGATCCCATTGGACCACAGCGCAAAGTCCTCCTTCTGTGGTAACCAGTGTGGTGCACAGCCTCATATTTGAGTGGTTTTCATTTTGTTGGAGGCTACAGATCTCACAATTGTGTTCCTGGGCAGATGAGTGATCTTGAACCTGTAATTTGTATGGTTAGCTTTCAATTGTATGAGATCCAATTTCCCTACTATTTGGTCAAAGTGAAACTTTTTCTATTTTAGCTCCTAAATTTGTGTCTGCACTCATGTGCAATACCAGGCTGGATAAAAGTAGAGAGAATGTAGGCTCACTTATACATGGCCACGTACTTGAATTTACCATTGCTGTATCACAGTAGAATGAGTTGGTAACAGCACATTTTGAAATCCTACATTACCCATTTTTAGGGAAAAGCAGCAGATTCCAAGCATGTAGCAAAGTTCAGTTAGTACAGTCATTCAAACTCAAAACATCAACTTATTTTCCAATTAAAAGTGTAAAACTGGGGGCAAGTTTGGGGGCGCAGTGGTTAAGTGTACACGTTCCGCTTTGGCAGCCTGGGGTTTGCCGGTTTGGATCTCAGGTGTGGACATGGCACCACTTGGCAAGCCATGCTGTGGTAGGCATCCCACATATAAAGCAAAGGAAGACGGGCATGATGTCAGCTCAGGGCCAGTCTTCCTCAGCAAAAAGAGGAGGATTGGCAGATGTTAGCTCAGGGCTAATCTTCCTCAAAAAAAAGTGTAAAACTCATTTTTGTATTGAATGATAAGGCCTTCTTGTTATGAATGCTAATGAATACAAGTATTAACTAAGAAATATAGGGAATTAAATAATTATGAAGTAAATCATGGCCGAATTGCATATCTTTTAATAACTGGACCACTGTTTTCTCTTTCTGGTCTTTTGCCATAGGATACCCTTTTCTCAAAGTCACCAATGCAGTGGGACAATAGCTCGAATGCTGGTTTTTCTGAAGGCAATCATACCTGGTTACCTACCAGTTCAGATTACCACACTGTGAATGTTGACGTAAGTATCAATGAAAATTTTATGCTGATCTGGAAATAAGAAATGAGTTTCTGTGCTAACATACAGTACCCTGAGTGTGTCTAAAACCTTAATTAACGCTCTTTAAATCTATCACATAGACGTCTCTTGCAGTTTTAATTTTTAAGGAGTTTGTAAGTCACGTTTTTATGAAAATACAAACTGGTACAGAAGTGTACCATCTGAAGTATCATACAGAATATACAATTCTTCATTGGGATGACTTTAACTAAGGGCTTTGAGCCATTAGGGAAATTACAGAGGTCTTTCAGCACGCCCAGCCATCCCTACTCCTTTCCCTGCCTCAAAAGGAAGGATGGAAGGAAGGTAGGTCAGTCAGTCTGTCTAGGGTAACGCGAAATTGCGAGCAGGGCTGTTTACCTAAAGAAACTGAAGACATGAATATTCTCTAAAAGCAGCTGTTCTGGAAAAGCACACTCTTCCGCTCTTGCCTATACTAGTTTCTGTTCTCATGGTGATCAAGTTTGCCAAGTTCAGCAGATTTCCTAAACAGGAATGTATAAATTCCAGCGAAGTGCTAAGTACATTTCCTTAGACCAGGAAATTATGAAATGACTTTAGATGAGTAAAAGGAGATTCCACTGTCATGTACTAGTGAAAATTTCACTGGAAAACACTTTAGAGGAAGAGAAATTATTGGCATCATATGCAGATACTTAAAAATTCTATAGCACCCTTTCACTTCAATCTACTAAGTATTTTGAAAACACTCCCCAGATTACTCTGATATAAAACTCCATGCAAACCCTCCTGTTCCCACAACTCCCCACTCCAAGCACTACAGAGGATTCTGGGATAGTATAAGCTTTGTTTTATATATTCGTAGGTCATTGAAAACACAAAATATGTATTTTTACATTTGTATTTTGGATTAAGTTCATCTATTGATTTCATTATGTCCAAATGTCCAAAATGTTCCCATGGGCCAATCTGAATCCAGTATGTAAGAAAGCCTACCTTAAGATGTATACCAGCAAAGACAGAAAAATGTAAATACAAATTAAAACAATGAAAAAAATTTTTTCTATTAGATTAGCCAAGTCTTTAAAATGATCGTGAATAATGGGGCTGGCCCCATGGCCGAGTGGTTAAATTTGCATGCTCCACTTTAGGAGCCCAGGGTTTCACCAGTTTGGATCCTGGGCGCGGACATGGCACCGCTCATCAGGCCATGCTGAGGCGGTGTCCCACATGGCACAGCCAGAGGCACTCACAACTAGAATATACAACTATGTACTGGGGGGCTTAGGGGAGAAGAGGAAGGAAAAAAGAAAAAAAAAAAGATTGGCAACAGATGTTAGCTCAGGTTCCAATCTTAAAAAAAAAAAGTCATGAATAATGTTTGGAGGCATGCTAAAATCATAATCAAAAGTCTCAGGCAATACCATTTTAATACGACCACAATAGCCCTAGAAACAGGTGAGAATTTAAGTAATTTCTAAAAGATGGAAAGTAAAATTAAGATTACAGAGAAAAGCATAGAAACCTAAGTCTAAAATACAGAGGTGAAAACAGCTCTAGGAGGTGCAGGCGGGGTGCGGCAGGGCTGGTCCTAGCCCACTGCCCTGAGGAGGGAACCCAATGCCAGTTTGGTGATCATATTCATCTGATCATATTCATCTCGGAATGAGTAGAGCAAAGCCTGAAACAGTGTCAAACTTCTACAAGCACAGCAGAACAAAGAAAAGAGGGAAAAGAACACCTAATTTTAGTGATGTCATTTTAGAGAGCATTTTAGAATGCTCTCAGAAATGAAGCCAGAAGGTAGGACCCTAGGTAGCTTATCACCATTAAACAGGAAAAGAACCCTTACACCCAGACCTACCTCCAACTCAGTTTCTCACAATTAGTAAAGGCCGGTGACTGAAGACAGGCAAACAAGGAAAAAATGCAACAACTCAAAATGCAACAGTATCACCAGGATCACTAAAATGCGCCAAGAATCACACTACATTTGAGAAAAATTAAGACCGTCAGAGAGAGACACCATTCCTAACAGAACATTGTAGAAAGCAGAGAAAACAACAAACATTAAGACTTCACTGTTCGTATAAACAAATGCCCTATAGACTATTGTTCTATTCTTAAAATATCTTTTATATTTAACTGCATTTTCACCACTTCCAGTGCTTTTTATTTATTTTTTGAGGAAGATTACCCCTGTGCTAACATCTGCTGTCGATGCTCCTTTTTGCTGAGGAAGCCTGGCCCTGAGCTAACATCTGTGCCCATCTTCCTCCACTTTATATGTGGGCCGCCTACCACAGTATGGCTTGACAAGCAGTGCATACGTCCGCACCTGGGACCTGAACTGGCGAACCCTGGGCCGCCGAAGCAGAACGTGTGAACTTAACCACTGCACCATTGGGCTGGCCCCTTGACTCTCTTTTAAAGAAGTGATTAGATATCTTAGGAATGTAAAATATTGTCAAAATAAACAATGAAATAGACAGAAATTCTAATTAGTGTGCTGGAAAACTGACTGAGGGGTTTGTTCCAGAATGCACTGTAAAAGGCAAAGAAGTTACAGCATAAAGAGAAAATCTTTGATATGTGAAGGATAAATCTAGAAATTCCAACATACAACAGAAAGGGATTCTACAAGAGAACAGAGACTGTAGGGAAACATGTAATCAAAGAAATAAAGAAAAAAATAACCCAGAGATAACAGAAGACTTCATCTTATTCTAGAATGGCAAAAACAAAGAGAAAACCCTAAAAATACGCAGAAAGAAACCAAACTCAAAAAGAGATTATCTGAGAAAAGGCCTGAGAATTAAGACTGGCATCAGACTTCTCAACTGGATACTAGAACACATTAGAACTTTATCTTCAAAGCTGTGATGAAAACTTAGATTTTAAACCTAGAATCCTATATCCATTCAAACTAGAATTCAAGAATAAGAGCAAAAGAGAGAGAGAAAAGCAAGGGTCCAAATTTTACCATGTATAGCCAGTTTCTGAAAAAATAATTGGGAACTCTACCAAAACCAAAAACGAATCTAAAAGGAAGACATGATACATAAAACACAGGAAGTTTCGAAAGGAACCACAAAACTTAAATAATTTTTGATACATAATGTAAAATAAGGTTTCTGGAACAAAAATTTTAGTCACTTATTTCTATATGGGAAGTTGTGGCAGAGAGAGTGTGCGTGTGAGAGAGCGAGCGAGTGTGAGCCAGCAGGCTAAAGCACTTATCCTTATAGGGGATGGAAACAGAGTTAACTCCCTCTAGATATGAGCTGCCCAGTAGCCATTAACCAATGTGACTATTAAAATTAAATAGAATTAAAAATTCAGTTCCTGTCTCACACCAGCAACATTTCAAGTGCTCAGCAGCTAGTGGCTACCATATTGGACAGCATTGCACCATATGTTGAGAAAAATATATTTTAAAATGGTCATTACAATTTTAAGGGTAACCATTAGAAGAACAGATATAAATATATAATTTTCAAAGAACATCAGAAGGAAAAAATTACATTAAAAAACCAACTGACCCAATAAAAAGCTAAAAAGCAGAAAACAATAGTACAACTATAAATAAAAGATAAAATAAGTCTATAGGGTTATGTCTAAACATATGGTAATCACAAATATAAATGGGTTTAAATTCACCTGTTAAAAGATAAAAAAGATTAGATAACTAGACAAACTCTGACATCGAAGACATAGCTAAAAGGACACAAAGAAATAAAATAAAGATATCACAGCCAAATACTAATAAAAATAAAGTTTGCCACCTGGCTATAGCTATCAAAACAAAAAATGCATAAACCTTTTACCTAGTAATTTAATTCCCAGGTATCTATGTAGGAATACTTGCACATGTGGAAAATGATAAATATTCAAGGATCTCTACTCTGCAGCACTGTGTTCAATAGCAGAAGATTCTGGAAGTGATTTAAATATTTTATCAATAGAAAACCAACTGAATCAATTATGGTTAATCTATACAATGAACTTGTATGCAGCTTTTAAAAAAAAAAGGAGTTCTATGTGCATTGACATGAGACCAGGTCTAAAATGTAATAAATAAAAAACAGGGTACAAAATGGTAATAACATGGCACAATTTGTGTAAAGAAAAAAAAGTATGTCTACATATGTTGGCATAGGCACAGAATGTATAATTTCATATGATGCATAAAAATGAAAGAGTACATAAAAAGTAAAAGTGTTATCACAGAGGCACTGGGAAGCTAGGGGATGGTGTTGAAGAAAACATTTTAATTGTATATGTTCTTATAAGTGAGTTTTATATGGTGTGCATGCATTTCCCATTAAAAAAATAAACTTACGCAAAGCAGGTATGGAAATATTTAATAGCAGACAAAATAGAATTCAATATGAAAAGCATTATGAGACAAGGGCAATTTTCAAAAATTGATAAAAGAACATTCCACTACAAATCATGAATCTATCATCTAACAATAGCTTCAAAATATATAAAACAAGTACTCTGAGAAATGCAGAGAGAAACTGACAAATCCACAATGACAGAGAGACACTTCAACATACTTTTAGAAGGTGGTAAAACCAAGTAGACAAAAATAATAGTTAACACTTATTGGGCACTTCTTATGTGAGTGGCACTGAACTATGCTTTTTCATGCATTATCTAAGGCTATAGAAAATGTTAATAGTAATTTGACAAGTCATATACACATACCATATACATGTACCATAAATACCTTTGTACCTGATAAACAGAGAATAATCATTTTTTTCAAACATTCATTAGATATTCATTAAAGACCGCACATTAGGCACCTGCCCCCAAATGACGACAACCACCACCACAACCATCACTGGAGTGATGGCTGGCAAGAGTACAGTGAAATGAATATTATCACTGATTTGGCAACAGCTCTTATGAAGAATAATTTGGCATTATGTATCAAGTGTCCATACTCTTTGACATAGTAATTGTTTTTCTGCTATTTATATCCTAAATAAATAATCCAAGTAAGGGTGGGAGCATTAATAATATAAGAAAATATTAGAAACTCGAATGTTGAAATGAAAGGGAATGGTTAAGTATGGTATAACCATTTAACAGAGTATTATTCTTTAAATAATACTTCAATATTCATTAAAATGACATTTATGGAGGTTAGATGCTTGAAATGTTAAAGGAAAAAAAGCAAGAAAAGTACAATATTAAGTTACATTGTTTTGCATGGCTGTAAAATAAACCCAAATCTTTAATGGACATATATTACCTTTATGGGTAAAAAAAAAAAGTCCAATTTCTAACTTTTACTTTAGGCAGTGTTTTGCTTTACATCCTTTTTTGCAACTTTCTGTTCATCATTGGCTATGCAAGAAATATATGTCTAGTGAAGTTACAGCAACCTACACATTATTCTACAAAAGAGAACAGAGAAGCCCCAATTCACCAAAAGTTCCCAGAGTCCATGGCTCCGGTGGCTGCTTTTCTGCCAGTTACAATATAGCATAAAGTAACATTATTTAGGCAAGTTAAATATCCACTAACTTAGACAAGGACATTTGTTCTGGGATTCCTAAAACAAATGTGGTCTATATCAGCTCTGCCAAGATGTGGTAGAGCACTGTGCGTACTGCAATGACTTCCAGACAAGGCGAAAGCCTGCACTTGCAATTTCCATCGGTAGTTACATAATCTATTTTTATCTACTTACTTATACTTACAATTTGGAAGTTATTTCAAGGGGCAAAACTGAAGCAAGCGTTTTTGGGAAATAATTCCTTATTTAATACTAAAAATATTAAAAACTGTTAGAATCAAACATTTATGTTAATACTCTTTTTTAAAAAATAGGTCCAAAAGACTCAGCCCACATCAGCATTGAAGTTATATCAAGAATTAAGTTTGCTTCATGCCAATGAGCTGCTCCTTAGCAGGGGCTGGTTTTGTCATCTGAGGAATGACAGCCACTCTGTCATGTACACAAGAGAGCTGGATGGCATTGACACAGTCTTTCTCGTGGTTCTGAATTTTGGAGAATCATCACTGCTAAATCTAAAGGAAATGATTTCAGATATTCCCACAAGAGTGAGGATAAGGTTAAGTACCAATTCTGCCTACAAACGCAGTGAAGTTGACACGTCTGCCATTGTACTGGACAAGGGAGAAGGACACATCCTTGAATACAACACGAAGAATCTTCTTCATCACCAAACTGCTTTCAGAGACAGATGTTTTATTTCCAATCGGGCATGCTATTCCAGTGTGTTTAACATACTGTACAGCTTGTGTTAGGGCGCTTCTATGAAACAGATGAAGACACTAGCATTCTGTTCTCTCATAAGCATTTGCAGTAACTTCATGTACAGTCATTAATTCTTAGTTATTTCTGTAGTTTGAATGTAACTGCTTTAGGAAAGGTTCTCAAATGTTTCTAAAGAATAATAAAATGTTTAAAAGAAAATGATCGCGTGCACAAAACTTGTAATATTATTGAGATAGCCTCAATAAGAGTGATCAGAACACCTTGGGACTCCAGATTATTAGAATGATTTAATGAATTTGAATGTGAAGAATATTCTTTTTCCATAAAATGCAGGCATAGAAATTGGAGGGTGACTTGCTGCCCAAGTGTCAACAGCATTCACTAGCAAAGAGGCAGGACCTTGACTTGTAAACTGTTCAAAGAACATCTTAGTAAAATACACAAAAACAAGGCTGTTCTGATGGGGAAGGGAGAGTTCTGCTGTCACCAATCCTCCTTTCACCCTCTACTCCATGTCCTTCTAAGGAGCATGATTTGAAAACTACTTTCCTAGGCTAAGGGGCATCAATGGAGAGAACAGTATAAGCAAGTGAGATGTACACTAAACAAAATGTGGAGAAGCAAATTTTTAAAAATTATTTACTAACCTAAAAAAAAAAAATCTCACTTTTGCTAACCCAATCAGAAATAAGACTGAACTATTTCAGTGTGTTTCCAATTCCCATTGAATGCAGCATTTCAGAATTTTAGATATTTCTTAAGATTCTCGAAAACACTGGTGCTGTCAAGTCCAAGTTCCTCGTACAGGAATTTAATTTGGGCTGTAATCTAAAAGAAACACATTTTAAAAATTAGACAGGCCTTTGTGCTAAAACTCCAATGTTCACATCTCCCTTTGTCCATCCATTTCACCTAACCCTGAAGTCAGTAATTTATGGCAGGGGTACTTTTATTTGGGAATTTATGGCAGGGGTACCTTTATTTGGACACAAGAAGGCGGCTCCCAACAATTCAGATCCAATTGCTTTCTTTAACAAAGCTCTCTCATCAAGTACAAGAGAGAGCCCTTTCTCTTGACTGACTCACTGTTTCTCCTTCTGCTCTTGGGTCTCGGCCACAGACCTGACAGTTGTGAAGCAGCTGTCATAAACCCTGCTGCAACCACTGAAGTGCTGAGTACCACACTTAGCTACTTAGGACAGGGATCTTAGATACTTAGGGATCTGTCAACAGAGAGGGCTTGATAACATACCTTCTTGTGAGAATCCTCGATCACGTGATTGCCTCCAGGCTGAATATCTAAAATAATGTTGGGGGTCTGATAGCCTGAAAGAATTAACGTATGAAACAATTAGAAAGTTTTTGGCCAATTGAGACCCATTTCTCCCAAAATAATAGTGAAGGAAAAAGACATAAACCACCACCACCACCAAGAAAGAGATGGGAAGGGGCAAGCAGTAGAAGACAAATTTCTGAAACAAAAAAAGCAGGAGGAAGCCTAGTGGCTGAGAAAGATGGATGGAAGAGACAACTGTAGGGCCCTATGGAGAAGGCTGCAACCCAGGAGGAGGCCAACTGGCCCTGCGGAATCTGAGTCTTGTGACCCGGAAACACCAACTATAGCAATGGGTGAAAGAGAGACATGGAGCTAAATACACGGGAACTGTCTGAAAACTTCTATGTGGGTGCCTCCCAGCCTGAGCCCGGAATGTTTCGGCACATCTTGGCAAGGAAAAAAGGTAAGAGTTCTTGTCTAACGAAATTTAAAGATCTAGAGAAAATTAAAGCAAATTGAATTTGGGCACTGATACTTCAGAGCAAAAACTTCAGAATCTGTTTTAGAGGTTCCCAAGAATAATGGCTCAATTAATGTAGTTAAATGAATGAATGATTATATGATATTGTATCTCCAAATTATATTTGATATTTAAATTGACTATTTTCTTTATGTCTTGCCTACCTATTTTAATACTGTCCTTTGAAAAAGAAGAGAGGAACTTATAGTTATCTTATGTTTCAACTGGGTAGTCAACATAGGAGAAACAATTATTTGTCCAAAATCACGGGCAGATGATTTGGTCTGTAGCATAAAACACATTACTCGGCATGGTATTAACAGTCCATTTAGCTATGTTCCCTGCTTCCAGGAGCTCTCCTACCTTCACTGGGGTCCTTAGCATGCTCCATAATGGCTTCCTTGAGTTTCTCAGTATAGTTTACAATTCCTTTCAGAGGTACACGTTCGTCATTTTCATAAGCTGTGATGTGAATTGAAGGATAATGCTGAAAGTAAACAGATGTACAAAGAATTTATATTACTCCTATCCATCATATAGATTATGAAAAATAATTACCTTCAAATTTTTTTCCCTAAGTGTTAGATGATTTTTCATTTGATATTCTTGAGAGATCTAGAGTATCATATTTGACTAGAGAGACCATGACTTCATCTAATCTTTTCTCCTCAGTTATTAAATTGAAACAAACATGAAGTATGAGCAGAGATGGTGCCGAAAGGTGTTTGGGTATTCTAAGTAGAAACAATCGAAAGCCCTACTAAATTCCTGCCTCAGCTTGCGTGAGGAACCTTCTGATTCCCCTTCCCCTCCTTATCACTTGAGAATGGCATATCAGAACTGTCTTTCACTACCTGAGGTTTAATATTTTGATAGGGACAGTAACGTTTTATGTAGTTCTTGTGTTTTTCATCAGATGAAGGATTCCCCCATTCTTCTAATTCTTCTAATGTCAGAGGAAGTGTAGTGTCCATCATGGTGTTGAGAACATCCAAGAAAGGTGCCTAAAAAATAAAGCCAAAGAAACTTAAACTTTGATTAACAACTTGGTAAAATGAATTTCAGAGAATTATTATACTTTATAAATATACATGCTGACATGAGAGAACCAAGTTCAAGAAACCATGTAGATTCCCAGAATCCAGACTAATTACTTAGTCCTTAACAAGGGCCTGTGATTTATTGGCTTTTAGTGTATTCAGGCTCCTTAAATGACAATTATATAAAAAGAAAGTGTTTATCTTCTGATTTCACAATTTTTGTTTTTAGTTGGTGCATTCTATTTATATATATATATGTATATATATTATATAAAAGTAGTAAATGCTACTACCTCACATCCATTAGGGTAGCTACAATAAAAAAACCCCCAAAAAATAACAAAACAAGTGTCAGCAAGGATGTGGAAAAATTGGAACCCTTGTGTACTGTTTGTAAGAATGTAAAATAGTGCAGACAGTATATTGTTTTCTCAAAAAATTAAATTTAGAATTACCATATAATAAAGCAATTCTATTCCTAGGTATACACCTAAAAGAACTGAAAGCAGGGTCTCAAAGAGTACACGCAGGTTCACAGCAGTACTAGTCACAAGAGCTAGTCACTGTCTTTCACTACCTGAGGTTTAATATTTTGATAGGGACAGTAATGTTTTAGCAAACCCAAGTGTCCATCGATGGATGAATGGGTAAGCAAAATACACATACAATGAGACTAGGGAATATTATTCAGCCTTAAAAAGAAGGAAATTCTGACACATGCTTCAACACAATGGACCTTGAGGACATTATGTAAGTGAAATAAACCAGTTACAAAAGACAAATATTGTACGATTCCATCTATAGGAGGTAGCTTAAGAGTAGTCAAATTCATACAGACAGAAGGTAGAATGGGGGGCCAGCCCGGTGGCGTAGTGGTTAAGTTTGTGCAGTCCGCTTCAGCAGCCTGGGATTTGTGGGTTGGCATCCTGGGCACAGACCCACACACTGCTCATCAGGCCATGCTGTGGCAGCGTCCACATACAAAGTAGAAGACGACTGGCGCAGATGTTAGCTCAGGGAAAATTTTCCCCAAGCAAAAAGAGGAAGACTGGCAACAGAGCTTAGCTCAGGGCCAATCTTCCTCACACACACACACAAAAAAGTAGGATGGTGGTTCCCAGAGGCTGGGGGAAGGGCAAATTAGGGAGTTGCTATTTAATGGGTATAGAGTTTCAGTTTTCCAAGATGAAAAAAGTTCTGGAAGTTGATTGCATAACAATGTGAATATACTTAACACGACTGAACTGTACACTTAAAAATGGTTAAAAATTAAAACTAAAACCCCAACAACACGTGAACAAACTCTTCTTCACCAGTTCGACATTTTATATTAAGAAAAAGGTAATAAATGCTAATAGAAGAAAATCTGGAAAACACCCAAGTTGAAAGAAGAGAAAATCACTCATTGGCTTACAACCAGTGTTATAACATTTAATAAAATGGCAGCTGCTTTTTTCACTTAGCCTCATAGTCTTTTGTTAACATGCTTTTCAGCCTTTTCTTGTATTAACATTAACCAAGTATAGTGGGCAAATGTAATTATCTTTGGCTGCCTAGCATCTGAACTCCTTTTCTGTATTCAGAGTAACCCTAACCTTACGAGAGCGAGCCTGTCTCTCACTGTAGACGTACTAAATGCCAGAGAGTTCCTTTCCCAGCTTTTCCTACCGCGTGAGAGGAGCCACTAGACCCAGGTCCACCACTCAGACATAATGTGCTCCAAACTGAATGGAAAGTTAGTGACTCGAAGAAGCAGGAAGCACAGAAAATTTGTTCTGGTGAAAGTGACGCAGCTATATCAAGTTTCTAGAAGCAGGACTAGCAATGTGAGGTGACTTGTGACCAGCAGTGATAGCTTCACTGGGCCAGTTTTATGGTATATTTGGGATATATTTCTGGTTCTATGCCCACCCTTACCTAATACCCTTTAATAAATCCCTTTGCTGCTGAAATTAGTCAGAGTTGGTTTTTGGTGCTTCTAATTAAGAATTTTGACTCATCTATGAATCCTCTATTGTTGGATATTTAGGTTGACTCCAATTCTTCACTATTATAGGCACACGGATAAATATCCTTACACATATATTTCTGATTATTTCCTTTCTATAAGTCAACATAATTTCTAAAAATCAAAGGTTAGTTGCATTTTGTTTGTACTGTAAATAATCCTGCCATTATCATCTTTGTTCATAGGTTTTTTCCCCTCCATATTTAGTATTCCTATTAAAAATATAGATTTACAGATCAGGATTATATAACACCTATTTACTTTTAATACAAGCCCAGAGTGTGTACTACCCCCAAAATAAAAAAACCTGAAAACAATTTACTCTCTCCATCCAAATCATTATTTTCTAGTGTATCTAACCAGGAAGCAGGAGAATCATGGAGGTGAAACGAGGTGCTATTATGTAACTGCATAATTTGGGACACAAGGAAAAGAATATACAACCTTTTCAGAAGAGAGTAAGATATTTTAATTAAAGTACAGAAAAAATACCCCTAAAGGCTATTAAGAATGGAGTATCTAAAAAGTGATACCCCTAAATCCAGGACTGACGTGATGACGGGCGGTGGAGTCCTTGGATTTTGGGCCTTCTAGAGCCACTATGTGCTCTGCCTGCCTTCCTGGAACTGGAGAGTCATATATGCTTTGTCTCTTTTCCACCAACTCTAAACGTTCTTATAAACAGAAAATGATCAATGGGAATAGCCGTTAATATCCTTCAGTGGAAATCCTTCAAAATTAATAAAGAATGCTGTCAGAGAAGAGTAAGTAAAGGGTAAGCAGTTGGATTAAAAGAACTTCAGAAGTTCTCCCAGAGCTACAATTCTGTGTTTAAAATTTAAAAGCTTTGTTACACTCCTGTGCTATGGTAAAACTGTAACAGAACTTTTTTTCTTAGAGCAGTCTATGGCTTCACACCTCCCCATTGTGTAAACAACAGAGATAGAGTGTACTCACCTCCAAAGTCACGGCTCTCAGGAGCTCCGGACTAGAATTACACAATGCTCCCACAAGCACCCCTCCAGCACTGAAAGCAGTCAGGGTTGTTAGACTTGGCTGAGAAAAGCCTTGGCCATGAAGCGTCTTAATGCAAGCCTCTAAGTCAGCAAGGCCATTGAGTTTTTTAGTTAGACGGCCATCAGCGTGCCACTGGAGGCCTAACTCACCACCACCCCTGAAATTAAAGGGCAAAACAGTTTTAGTGGGGAAAAAATATTAATGATATAGGTCAGGGTCAGTAAACTACAGCCTGTAGGCCAGATCTACCCAGAGGCCTGTTTTTGCATGGCCCTTGAGCTAAGAAGGGTTATGCAACAGAGACCATATGTGGCCTACAAAGCCTAAAATGTTTACCATTTAGTTTCTCAGAAAAAAGTTTGCCAGTCCCTGATAGAGATAATCAAAAACTGATTCAACAAATACGTTTTGAGTGCCTGCTTACAATATTAGGCATTGTGCTAAATGCAGGCCTTAAAAATATAAACAAGCAAAAATCTGGATAAGGGGATAATTTTGTGGGGAATGGAAACAGTTACCAAGCAATGTGGTTACTGCTGTAACACAAGTGTACTTAAGGTCTCACAGAAGCAGAGGAAAGAACATCCACCTGTCAGGTCAGGGGTCTATACAGGAGTCAGGAACACAAATGCTGAAGAAGGAAATGATACTTAAGCCGAGTCTTGAAAGACATAGCATCTGCAAGAGCACAGAGGGGAAGGAGCTTGTCATCTGCAAGGATGTAGCAAGGCTGGACATGGAGGCGGTGCACGGCTGGAGCGCAGCCCGTGTCTGGGGAGTGAGGACAGATGCCACTACAGAATAAGCCAGACCACTAGGATGTTAAACACTTACTGAAGAATCTGAATTTTACTGTGGAGATTGGGAGGTGGTGAAGGATTTTAAGCAGAAATATAAAATAATATTTGTTTCTTGAAAACAACTAAAATAAAATGGAAGTCAGAGTGGAAAAAAGTCCAGCTTAAAAGCCTATTTTAGAAAAATATAAACTCAGAATTAAATGGAAGTTATAATGTTACTAAATATGGAGACTGGTACATCTATTCTAAAAATCCTAAAAATCTGGTACAAAATCCTAAAAATCTACTCCTTTGCGTTTTGGATCGACTAATCTATTACCGAATCAAGTTCTACCAGTATAGGTTTAGGAATACATATATTCAACAATACAAATGAGAAAATAAACTTTTGCTCCCTCATAATTGTTATTCTGGGTATCTGTCACAATGCTCTAGCACTCACAGGCCAGGTAAAATGTGCTGACTCACCGAACATGGCAATATGCTAATATCCATCCATCATCCACCAACACTCGCCTTTCAGGCCTGAAATTCATTTTCAAGTCCATTCCATAAGCTCCATATACATGTACCAGGAGAGGTTTCTTTTGCAAGTCCTCAGAATCCGTTTTGTGGAAAACAGTCATTGGCACTAATTTTCCATCCTGGAAATGAAGATTTACTGTGCATGTAAAGAAGAGTCTTTTCAAACAGTTTTATCCCCAATTTTATGCACTGCTTATTGATGTTGAGCATCAACTCCACTCAATTAAGACAAAAGAGTTACGGTCTCTAAAAATCCATTATGGTCCTTATTTTCAGCTATTCTGTTGACTTAAATTAACTAGAAAAGAACAGCAAGACTCTGGCTTGAAAACAGTTTATTTAATGCAGCTTTTCCTGACAGTAAAGTGATTTTAAAGAGTTCTTCACTACCCAGTATTACTGTAATTTTTTCCTTTCAGGACAAGCCAAAATACCTATCAAAGTTAGATATACTAGCATAGCATTCTTCCTATACGTAGGCCTACATACTGGCGTTTCTCATCTTAGAATATTTACAAATATGCTAACTGAAGAAGTTTTAATAGCTCAATTTAATGTCCTCTATGGTCAGAATTCTCAACCATTAGGACCTGAAATTTCCTACTGACTTTACTGACACCACCCACATCCTCTTCAAAGGCCTATTTAACTTCATTTTTTTATAAATCTTAACACTTAAATTACTTTTATGGCAGGTAAATATTCCTCAACGCAGCTCACACTCATCGATCCCAATTGACTGAATCTAGGCACTCTCTGGAAAGACAAATTGAAGATAATCTGAACTATTTCTGGTCTTCCTTTCATAGAAAAAGGGTAGAAAAGTTGATTCTCACCCTGCATACAGACACTAACGAGATAGTACTAGTTTACTTAAGGAAAATAATACAACCAAGCCACTCTCCCTGCTTTTTTTTTTTGTAAGGAAGATTCGCCCTGAGCTGACATCTGTTGCCAATCCTCTTTTTCTTTTGCTTGAGGAAAATTAGCCCTGAGCTAACATCTGTGCCAATCTTCCTCTACTTTATATGTGGGATGCCTCCATGGCACGGCTGAGCTAACATCTGTGCCAATCTTCCTCTACTTTGTATGTGGGATGCCTCCACGGCATGGCTGATGAGTGAAATAGGGCCGCACCAGGGATCCGAACCTGCGAACCTGGGCCACCGAAGTGGAGCACAGAACTTTAACCACTTGGCAACAAGGCCAGGCCCCACTCTCCCTATTTTTTTCATTCTCATTTTGAAAACTTCACTTTGGGGTTCTGAGTGTTATCAAATAAGGAAAAACTCTTCCTCTCATTATTCTTTTTCATAATCAACTTATGACAGTGTAACTGAATTTTCATTTCTCAGTAATATTCATTCTTATAAAATGATGTAGGTTAATTTCTATAAAATAATCGCAGTCTTTTTCTTTCCCTACCTCCTCCCTAACTTCAATTTAACAAGCAGAAAAAAACTTGCTGGTTGAAAACTTATGAAAACGAAGAGGTAAGGATGGCAGCAAGTTGTACGATGGGCTGGATCCCAGAGTTCACCAGCAGTTCAAATATGCCTGTAAAGTTACAGCAGCTTCCAGTTAGCAGCTGCTTCTCCTCTTCCCTAACGCGTAAAGAATCTCTTGGCTCTCCAAGAACTCAGCTTCATGGTTCTTTCTGTTTGGGGTATAATAATTATAACATTTTGATAGACTGGTATAAATCCTATGTCTGTAAAACAAAACAAAGCCTAAATATATGTATTTTGTTGACAAAAACCAAAAATCTGGAGGGTGATACACTAAATGGTTAAGAATGATTATTTCTAAGAGGTACAGAAAATGGGACTGAAAAGTAGTCCTTTAACTTTACACAGTCTGTATTTTTGCATTTGTTATAACAAGCATGTATTGCTTTTGTTAATATTAAAATATTTGCTTAAATAAAGATATCAAAAGAAAAGCAGTGAATTAAAGAAAAAATTCATAAGGAAAAAAGGCTTGTGTCTCAATTCATTCTTTGTCAGCACATGTGAAATTATCTGATGTATTACATGGTAAGGTCTGAAAATTCCTTAAATAAGGCCACAGTTTATATATTAATTTGTTCCTCAGTTGCACAACTCTTCTTTCCTATTTCTTACTTCCCCATCCAGCTAATCTTCCTTCTTTTACTCTATAACTTTGGCCATATTGTCCTCCTTTATACTTCCTAAATGTACCATTTCTCCCTCAGTTCAGGTCCTTAGCACAAAATGAGATCCTCCTGTCCCCTTTCTAGCTTTACTCGTAATCATCCTAGAGTTCTCTCCTGAGACATTACTTCCTCAGAGAAGCCTTTGCAGACCTCTCCAGACCAGTAAGGTCTCTTTGCCCCGTTTCCACTGGACTCAGCAAGTCTTCCTTTGCAGCCATCAGTACATCAGTAATTATTTCTTCAACATCAGTCATCTTCCCCGCTGGATTGAAGCTCCATGAGGGCAGGGGCTATATTAATCTAGTTCACTCTAGTCAATTGCTTACCACCCGCGCAATTTTTGCCTTAACTGCATATCAACTTTGACTATTTTTTCTTAAAATCACCTTTTAAAATTCAAATATAAACAACATGCAAAGTCAAGGGCTTGATGTGCTAGTTATAAATTTTTTTATCCACATTAAACTAAATATCTAAGGACAATACTTGACAAATAGTACGCTTTCAGTAAATGGGGGCTGATAGAGATTACAGAGACTTACCTTGCTTTTGGCTTCTAGACGTAAAACACGACTAGTCTTTGTGATGGGGTCTTCATGCCCAGTTTCTTCAAACAGTTTGCCTTCTGCAAACTTATATGTGTAATATTTTGGGGGACGTATTGGAGAGCAAAGCTGAAAGGGGCAGTTCTTTGGGTCCGAATTTGTATCCATTATGAATCCACAGGCCCAAGGAGGGAGCTAAAGAAATAACAGTTTTACTCTTTATCTAGACACTAAGTATCATTAACTAAATTTCTGGGTCTGCTCCAAAAAAGATGATGTGGACACCAAGTGTACTTCTATCCATTATCATATAATGCCTCATTTAAGGATTACTTCAGCACAACAAAATATATTTCAAGTAAAAAACAAATAAAACTCTACACTAATGACCAACAAAATAAGGAAAAGTTAGAGAGGCAAATGGTTTATCAGAATTCTGGATTTACACAAAATTTCCTTTAACAAAAAAGTTTATTGTGGGGTCTAAACTTGGGCAACGAAATAGCAAAATGATTAAGAATAAGAACAAACCAAATAGTAATTCCAGAACCCAGCAACATTGCCAAGATCTCTGTTCTCATAGAACATGAAATTGCGCCTATGTGTTTTTAATAATTTACCCATCAGCCCTTACTCTGCTGCCTGGACAGCCCCAGTGATGACAGTTATTATTCCAGGGCTACAAACTGGCTCAGCAGCACTAAAGCATTTACAATTTGTTTCTAACTTTAGCTCCCAGGCTAACCATTGTGCAGAACAAAACCTTTCCTGGCACATCCACTCTGAGAGACTCACGGCTATTATGATTAAGATTCTTAACTTTAAGAAAAAGGAAAAGGAATCAAAATTTATTCTCTCCGAGCAGCAGGGTCCAGCTTCAAGCCTTCCACTAACATCCCTCTTACACCTTTTAAAGAACTCTGGTAAGCAGGCTGACGGTGTGTTAGAAATGGTACTGAGAGTCAGAACATTAAAAGAAAATTGCCTTTCTTTTCCTGAGTAATTGTAGACATAGCAAATTCCTTAGAAAATCAGAGGTTTTGGCACAGCTATGTCACTGGTGGGCACTATTCAGAAAAGGTAGGTGGGGGATGTGCATAAAGAGTGCACCATTTAACCTGGAGAAACTACGGCCAAAGAGCTTATATTTATAGAGCAAATTTCTTATAATTAACCCAAAGAATCTATTTTCCTGAAACACTAATAAGGACATACATTTGCAATGTCTCTCTGAAAGAGTTCCTAATTTATTCTCCTCGGACTGAGGATTATTTTCAAGGATAGTTTGTTTATTTAAATACAAGCCCTATCTGGAAAGAAAAGTGTAATCATGAAAGTTGGGCTATCGGATAGCATAACTGAAGTCAGCAAATTGAAACCTTGGGGAAAAGAAATGAGGAAGCATTGCTACTAACCTTTACTTAGGCCTCAGACTGAGGGCACAAGGGTCCTCAGCCCACAGAGGCACAAGCTTTTCCTGCCCTTTGGTGAGACTTTAAAACAGTTTCCATGTGACCCACGTAGTATACTGTCTTAGTTTTAGACCAAGTGGTTCCAGTAAATCAAAGTCTTTGGGGTATATTTCTTAAACTAAAGAAACCAAGGTTCAAGTTTTAATCATAATAAAAACTGTTACAAGTCTATGCACTTTTTAAAGTTTGTCCAGCTGATGCAGAAATTCGTATTAACTATCTCAAGCATATCTTATGCCACATCTCCTCTTAAGATATGCATGCAGTATCATCTGTGTAGATTAATGGATAGCACCCGAGGATAACTATAAGTTGGCCAGGTGATAGGCAGATATTCCTTAGATACTTTGCAGAAACAGGTTCAGCTTTAGCAATCTACCAGTAAACTACAGTCATTTCATTAAAAAATTTATTAAGACATACATTCTGAAAGAAAATCAGCCCAAGTATGCAGACTCCTCCAAATGTATTGCTGTTAGCACAAAGCAAAAAATTTCCCAATTTGCTTAAATTAAATAACAATTAAAATATTGTAACTTCTTTTTGTGAAGAAAAGAAATCACCAGGAAATACTGATGACATGATGACCAAGAAGAGAAGGCAAGTGTATTAAAGGTTTACATTTCTGTCACTGAGGCCGAGTTGTCTTGTTGTTTTTTTAGATTTTATTTTTCCTTTTTCTCCCAGAGCCCCCTGGTACATAGTTACATATTTTAGCTGTGGGTCCTTCTAGTTGTAGCATGTGGGACACCGCCTCAGTGTGGCCTGATGAGCAGTGCCATGTCTGCGCCCAGGATCTGAACCAGTGAAAACCTGGGCTGATGAAGTGGAGTGTGTGAAATTAACCTCTCGGCCATGGGGCCGGCCCTCTGAGGCTGAGATTGAAAATATCTTTTAGTCAATTGTCCACTCACTGGGCAGAGATGTTACATATAGAAATACTTTATAATCCACTCACAGTTTAGCTTAAAGATTTGTTCTCTGACTATGGCACTGTCTGTGCATATTAATCACTGTTATCCAGTTCATGAAAAGGCTCTGATCTATAAAATTCTCTGTAAGTAGCAACTGATACGTAATATAGTATTTGATTCCACGTGAGGATGACTCAGAACATTATATAAGGCATAATAACTACTACAGGTTGGGAAGGGTCAAATCTTATTATAGCAGAGTAAACTCTCATGACATTCCTAATTCTCTTGACAGAATTTTGTTGTAATAAATGCACTGCTGGAAATTATGTATTTTCTCCCATCCCTATTCATATAGACTGCAATAAGAATCGATGCTCTGCCAGTTCCCCAAATGAAGATGTCTGAATTCGGCATCAATTAGCAAGTGAAAAGACACACTCTGAATCCAGTAGGTGAAGGCGATAAGAACACCGCTAGAATAAAATCACCATTTTTGTTTTAGGACATCTATAGAGTCTTCTAAGACACCAGACGTTACATTTGATAATTTTATTTTACGAAGTAGCTGGAAAATTTTGGTTGGTTTAGGCCCTCGTTATTTCTTATTTATACCACTATCACAATCTCAAAACTAATCTTCCTGCTTCTTATCTCTCGTTCAGTGTACCCTAAAACGTCTGCCAGATAACCTCATCAAGCACATAGCTCAACTCCTCAGATGATTCCCCTGTCCCAAAACTTCAAACGTTCCCCTCTTCATAATTTAGGCATGAATTCATCACCTTGACTGTCAAAGAATGTCAAATCTTAGCTTCACCCCCAAGAAATCTTATTCTGCTTCAATAAAATGGAATTATTAGCAGTTTCCTGAACATTTTCCCAACTTATCAGCTTAGAGCTTCATTTGATGGAATTTCTCATCCTGGAATACCATTCCCTCCCTGCCCATCAAAATCCTACCTATCCTCTTTAGTTTATCTCAAACTCTACTTCCCCTACAAAAGCTTTCCTGGGCTCTCTTCCTCTCCTTTGGGCCCCACAGTACATTTTCTGTTTTTGATACCACTTATTTAAACCCACCTTATACTTAATCTTTGTGTACTAGTCTAATCTCACTGATCAACTGTATCCTTAAGGTCAGATATTTTGTCCTGCTATCTTTCTACTCCAGACTGCCCAATACAGGACTTTGCACAAAGAGGTTCAACAAATATCCAGTCAATTTACTGGCATTGCATTTTAATAGAAATTGTGACAATACTGCAGTTAGGGAGGTCTAGGTAGTCTACGCTTGCTGGTCAACTGGCTCCACTACACTTGCCATACCAAGCAAAATGGAGACCTATCCTCTTTCCTCCAGTGCTTGTTATTTTGTTTTTAAAGATTGGCCCTGAGCTAACATCTGTTGCCAATCTTTTTTTTTCCTTCTCCCCCAAAGCCCCCCAGTACATCGTTGTATATTTTAGTCGTAGGTCCTTTTAGTTCTCCTATGTGGGACACCGCCTTAGCATGGCTTGATCAACAGTACTAGGTCTGTGTCTAGGATCCGAACTGGCAAAACTGTTGGCTGCCAAAGCAGAGTGCGCAAACTTAACCATTCGGCCATGGAGCTGGCCCCCAGTGCCTGTTATTTTAATTCACATGTTAATACTGCTTTAAAACTGGGCAGTAAGACTGCCTTTCACTAATTTTAGCAAGTCCACTTGTGGAGGCAGATTATCTTTCCTGGCAGCGACAGGCAATGTCAGTGAGTGAGCATGCCAAGCAGACGTGCCACCATCACAGCTATGTTGCAATGAAGACCATGCCACCCCCTTATTGAAAGAAATCGAAGTTCACCCTGCTCCTGATCCCCTGTGGGTGAGAAAACTGGCAGAGAGATGATGCAGACAGCAGCATGCAGTGCCAGAAACACAGTGGGCATGACTCCTAACCTCACTGGGGGTGTGGGACGGGAGCAGTAGGTAGCAGTTAGGCACTAGCTGCCAAGTTGGCCTGCGTTATTACTCTATCTGAAGTCGGAGAGATATGTAATATAGAGAGATATGTAGAAAGATAAATATAATAGCACTTTACTTCTGAAGTTCATGCTATATGACAGTATTTTAAGTAAAACTGCATTAAAAGCAAGGTCCTTTAAGAAATTCTCAAGTAAACCTCCTAAACCTGATAAAGACCCACTATGCTAAATTCCATTTAAATTCTTTTTAAGAAAAAGTACACTGCCATTATTCAAAACTTAATGTTCTGTTAAGCTAAATGGCATGTATTTTGATTAACAGTATTGTCTTTCGGAAGTTAAACATACCTTTAGAGACCGAACTGAATCATCAGCCAGACCAATCACGTTAACATAAAGCAGATTGCTGTGCTTCAGGAATAGAACGCAGTGATCCTTAAACATGTCCAAGTCTACGACTTTGGTATTTCTCTTCATTGTGAAAAATAAATCCCAATTCATAATAGCAGGGGTATCAGCTGCTGTTCTCATTAGCTGTGTGGAATAAAGTTAGAAAAGATCTAGGTAACAGAACATGATGACTACAGCATCGGGAGATAAAATCACTGAAAACTAGACCATAGTAGTCGTCAGTGTTCTTTTTTTTTTTTAAAGACTGGCACCTGAGCTAACAACTGTTGCCACTCTTTTTTTTTTTTTTTCTGCTTTATCTCCCCAAATCCCCCCTGGTACAAAGTTGTATATCTTAGTTGCAGGTCTTTCTAGTTGTGCCATGTGGGACGCTGCCTCAACGTGGCCTGACGAGCAGTGCCATGTCCACGCCCAGGATCCGAACAATCGAAACCCTGGGCCGCCGCAGCAGAGCGTGCTAACTTAACCACTCGGTCATGGGGCCAGCCCCCGTCACTGTTTTATAAAGAGCTGAAGGAGCTAACTCTGCATCAGGGCTGAAGTATGACCATCACCATATGAAAGAGCCCAGGCTAGCCTGCTGAGTGGTGAGACAGTGTGGCCCAGTGCTTAGCTGACAGCCAACATTTGTGTGAGGGCATTCACAGGCAGCTGACTGTGGAAGTTCAGTGAGCTGAGATTAGCAGAACTGCCTAGCTGAGAGCAATCCAAATTGCTAACTCATAGAATCACGAGTTTATAAAAGTTTGTTCTTTTAAGCCATTAAATTTGGCTTTGACAACTAATATAATCAGGATAGAATATGTTTACTAACCTTTTTAGGCACAATTAACATATATAGACATATTGGCTCAAGAGGAAGAGAAAAGGGATGGATTACACATAGGAAGGTAGCATCAATTTCTATACTTTACCAAAAGGCTAAAAAACAATTAACTCAGAGCAAGAAACGTTGTCGATGGAAGTGTGATACTTCTTAACAGCCCAAATGGGACAAGGAGAATATAGGATTACCTTGAATTCTGTAGGCTCGCCAACATTAGTGAGAATGTATAATTCATCATCTCTGTGTTCAACGTAGTAAAGGACCCCATGTATTCGCTTCTGGATAAGTACTGGTGGGTCCCAAGGGCTTAGGCCATCTATCAACCACACTTCAGAAGTGGTCTTGTTCATAATATTTATGGTGAGGAAACGACTGTCCTTTGTCAGATAAAGGAAAACAAAATAGCTACAGAGAGAGAGACAGAGAGAAAGGGGTTGGGGGGACAGGGGACATGAAAATCCAATAAATTTCAAATGCATGTTACTTTGTTAATGACAATATCTCACAGGTGGTCAGCATATATGCTAATTTGTAATGGAGATAGAAAATAAAAACAACTCCTTAGTGAATACTGCTTGTAAACTAAAAAACTGGCTATTATTTTTCTCATTTCTCCTCCAAAGGCATTCAAAATAATTTTTTCTCTAACATTTTATCATGAACATGTGTGTTTTCAAACACACAGAAAAGTTGAAAGAAATGTAAGGTGAGTAGGTACTCATATACCCACCATGAAGATTCAATCATTGCTAACATTTTGTTCTATTTGCTTTATCACATTATCTGTGCATCTTTTTTTGAATGAATTTCAAGGTAAACTACAGACATCATCTAACTCTCACTTAATCATGTTAATAGATTACAGGCCTTTTTGCTATGAAGAGAAAATAAACTTCCTAGAGGAGATATGTAACTGTAGGAAAGAAAAGGGACACAGAGTTTACTTTGTTTTTCCTCCGTACGCACATTGGATTTCCTTTTCTCCCTCTCTCCTAGTTTTTACAAAAAACAGAAAAATAGTCAGGAAAAAAACCCCTTACAATCTCACTAACCTAAAATGTTTTAAAAATTAACTTCTAAATACAGATGCAATTTTGGATTCTACATTTTTTATTTCACATAATATCAATATCTCCCCCATTAGTTACAGTCCTTATGATCATCATTATTATTATTATTTTAAAGATTGGCAACAGTGCCAATCTTCTTTTTTTTTTTCTCCTTCTTTTCCCCAAAGCCCCCCAGTGCACGGTTGTATATTCTGGTTGTAGGTTCTTTTGGTTGCACTATGTGGGACACTGTCTCAGCATGGCCTGATGAGTGGTGCCATGTCCATGCCCAGGATCCAAACCGGGAAAACCCCTGGCCCCTGAAGTAGAGCGCATGAACTTAACGACTTGGCCATGGGGCTGGGCCCATGATTATTATTTTTAACGGCTACCTAATATTCTATTAGGTGGAATTATCACCATTCTTAAAAACTGATTTCAATGTTTCATTGTAAAAAAAAAAATGAAAGGGAACATATTCGTGAAGACAGTTTCCCCCTCCTCGACCTTTATAATTATCACCTTAGGATACATTCTTAGGAAAGAAAATACTATTTTAATGATTAAGAGTATTTTTATGACTTGTGATAAATATAACCAAATAATATCCCAACAGCATTATACTAACTTACACCAACACACTGAATGGCTTTAAATGTTATGTTTACATATTGCCTTATTATAAAAATAACATACTGAAAAATATAAAGAAAGATAATAATCCTAAATCCCACTACTCAGAGACAAGCATGTCTAACAGTTTGGTAAAATTCCTTCTGTACCGATTTACATCACCATGTTTGTCAATGTTATTTCTTCTGTGATATGTTTATGTCCATTTTAATCATGGTGATACAGTTTAAATTACTGGTCTATAAATAAACATCTCTTTATAAATTAAAGATATAAACTTGTCCTTTTGTTGTAAATACTTTCCTACCTTTTGTCATCTGGATTTTAATTGTTTACAATTGGTTTCTTATTTAAGACTTTAATATTTTAGTTAATCAATAACACCACCCTTTGTAATTTCTTCTACTGATTTTATGCTTTGGAAATATTTCAACCAAGTTGAATGAAATATTTATATTTTCATCTAGTTTTTTTTGAATGGTTTTATTTTTTATTTTTTTCAGATGTACATCATATTTCGAATTCTGGATACATTACATCATGTTTACCACCCGAACACTAATTATAGTGCATCCCCTCACATGTGACCCTAATCACCCCTTTTGCCCTCCCACCTCCCCCCTTCCCCAATGGTAACCACCAGTCCAATCTCCAATGCTATGAGTTTTTTTTTTTCCTGTTGTTTTTATCTTCTACTTATGAGTGAGATCATATGGTATTTGACTTTCTCCCTCTGACTTATTTCACTCAGCATAATACCCTCAAGGTCCATCCATGTTGGCACAAATGGCCGGATTTCATCATTTCTTATGGCTGAGCAGTACTCCATCGTGTATAAATACCACATCTTCTTTATCCTTGAATGGTTTTATTTTTATGAATAGATTATTTAAATCTTTTAGGAGTATATGTGATATATGAAGTGTTGAAAACTAGTTTTGTCCAAAAGGTTAATATTTCCCACAGCATTTTAAAATAATACCCATTCACTTTTCATTAGTTTGTGATGCCTCTTTTATCCTAAGTTTTTATACATACTAGGGTCTGTTTGAGTTTGCTCTTCTGGTCTCTATTATTTGTCTGTTCATTTGTATTATTTTAACTGTTGTAGCTTCATATATGGTTACAGGGCAAGTCCCCTATCCTACTTTGCTCTCTATTTTCAACATTTTCTTTCCTATTTTTATCTATTTATTTTTGTCTGATGATGACACAGGTAATCAGAAGATAAATTACTTGGTCAATTATTTGGCAGATACATGGTTACAGGGAAGAAAGAACACAAGTGGCTCTCTAGTAACAGCTTTCTTAGAAAGAGAAGACAAGTCATGGTAACCACAAAGCGAAAACCTACAGTAGATACACAAAATATAAAGAGAAGACAATCAAACCACACTACTATAAAAAAATCACCATTTCACAAAGGAAGACAGTAAGAAGGGAGGAAAGGAACATGGCAACTACAAAAGTCAGAAAACATTATTAAGATAGCATTAGTAAGTCCTTACCCATCAATAATTACTCTAAATGTAAATGGATTAAATTCTGCAATCAAAAGCCATAGAGTGGCTGAATGGATTGAAAAAAAAAAGACCCAACTATATGCTGCCTATAAGAGATTCACTTCAGCTTCAAGGACACACACAGGTTCAAAGTGAAGTGATGGAAAGTTTTCCACACAAGTGGAAACCACAAGAGAGCAAAGGTAGCCATACTTACACCAGACAAAACATACCTTAACTTAAAAGCTGTAACAAGAGATAAAGAAGGCCACTATATAATGATAAAGGGGTCAATTCATCAAGAGGATATAATAATCATAAATACACTCAACATCAGAATACTCACATATATTAAGCAAACAGTAACAGATCTGAAGGGAAAAATAGACAACAATACAATAACAGTAGGGGACTTCAATACCCCACTTTTAACAATGGATAGATCATTCAGGCAGAAAATCAATGAGGAAACATTGGATTGGACTATACTTTAGAACAAATGGATCTAACAGACATACAGAACAGTCCATCCATCAGCAGCAGAATATACATTCTTTTCAAGTGCATATGAAATACACTCCAGGACAGATCACATGTTAGGTCACAAAACAAATCTTAACAGGAGGAAAACAGGAAAATTCATAAATATATGGAAATTAAACAATATACTCTTAACCAATAGGTCAAAGAAGAAATCAGAAAGGAAATGAAAAAATATCTTGAAATAAATGAAAATGAAAAAACAACAAATCAAAACTTATGGGATGCAGCATAAGCAGCTTGAAGACAGAAGTTTATAGCAATAAACACCTACTTAAGAAAAAGAAAGATCTCAAATGAACAACCTAACTTTACCACTCAAGGAATTAGAAAAAGATGCAAGTCATGAAGTCATTTTGGTGAACTTTACTTGTGAGAACAGAAAACTGAAACCTGGGGATCAAACCAAACACAGTAAAAAGCACCTCAGTGTCTTGGAAGCATTATGAAAACCTTTAATCCATTTCCCCTTTAAGAATTCTGCTTTTCGGGGCTGGCCTGGTGGTGCAGTGGTTAAGTTCATACGTTCTGCTTAGGCGGCCTGGCATTTGCTGGTTCGGATCCCAGGTACGGACATGGCACCACTTGGCAAGCCATGCTGTGGTAGGCGTCCCACATATAAAGTGGAGGAAGATGGGCATAGATGTTAGCTCAGGGCCAGTCTTCCTCAGCAAAAAAGAGGACTGGCAGCAGACGTTAGCTCACAGCTAATCTTCCTCAAAAAAAAGAATTCTGCTTTTCCCTTTTGGTCCTTCCCTTTGGATTTGGGTCTGTTTATAACGTATTCAGAATCCACAAACCAGTTTGTGCTGTGGATCAGGGATCTGAATACCAAATTAGACTTAAGCATATTTAATTATGGTTAGTTCCTTATAGGGCAGAAAAAAACATACTAGAAGCCAAATACTTTCCAAGAATTTGAAACGTATATGTGATCACTCACTTAATCTTAGAACTTAGGACAGTAACAACATATGGCAAACAAGTATCTTATTCAAGAGTATAATTCACTGGGCCAATTTTGAGCTTTATTCACAAGATGGAAAATGGTTCACAATCCAAAGTCATCAATATAATGTAATGAATTACTAGCTTAAACTATCATCTCCAAAAGAGATCCTTGACAAATGACCACAAAACAGTGGAATCATATGAACAGTTCTAGTAATTTCTCATTAAAACAATCATCATCAGAAAAAAATCCAAAACAATGACAGCACTACTGGACCAAAAGCGCTAGTTCTATGGGCTGGAATAATGTAATTTCTCCAGACCTCAAATTCTTAATATAAACTAGGGGTTGTACAAGATTTTCCTTAAGGTCCTTGTCAGCTCTGAGATTTTATGAAATCAAGGATTAATTTTCTCGTTTGGGTATCAACTTCATTGTCATAGATGTGGTGTAAAATCCCCTTTTTGTTTTTCTTGCAACATCTGTTCAGATATTGTCCAAACTATACTGCTAAATGATGTAGGAGGTAACAGGACACTGGTGTTAAGGAAAAATTTGTTTCTCCTAAGTCATTTGGAAAAGTCTATCTGGGTTAGAGTTACGGGATTCTGTCAGGTAAATTTAATATTATTTCCTCCCAAGCTTGGTTAATGGTAGTATGAGGCATGAGTCCTAGAGATTACAAGGCAATGAAGAAAATTGTCTTTAAGGAGGAATTATCAAAGTACTAGAGAAAGTAAAATTTAAAGACCAATGGACATCATGGCTCAAAGCAAAGCAACTTAAAATTCAGATAATCTACATGAAATGAGTAGTGAATTCTGTGTAACTGACACCATGGTATTCTAGTTATGACTTACAAGAGATTTATAACTGCTGTATGACACCCCTAGTAAATGTTTAATTAACAACTCCTCTCATGTGCCACAGTCCAGACAGAATGTTAGTAACAGCATTTGCAGTCTAATAATCTATTTATGTTCACTCTAGAGTTTGAAGGTAACCAGACTCCAGTTTTGAATCTAAACAACTTATAAAAGAATGATTATGCTCAACTTAGCCTTATTATATTCTGGTTCCAGCCAAAATCAATGTTTTAAGCGAGCCAAGAGCAGCACTCTAGGAAACTGGAGAAATACCCTGGAGGAAAAGATTTAATTGCATTATTCTAGTACCTTGGGTCTTTTTCTGTGTAAAAACGTTCATTACGTTTGTTATCACCAAAAGTGGCTCGATATACATCATGACAGCGAAGGTTCCTCTGGAAGGTGTAGAATAAAACATCTTCATCTTCTTCATCTTTTACCCATTCTGAAAGAAAATAATTAAAGAATTATACCTAGCCACCTACTTACTGTTAACAAAAAAAGGGGAGGGTGGTGGCCTGGTGGCACAGTGGTTACGTTTGCACACTGGGGTTTGTTGTTTCGGATCCCAGATGCAGACCTACACAACACTCATCAAGCCATGCTGTGGCAGTGTCCCACATATAAAACAGAGGAAGACTGGCACAGATGTTAGCTCAGTGACAATCTTCCTCAAGCAAAAAGAGGAAGATTGGCAACAGATGTTAGCTCAGGGCCAATCTTCCTCACTCAAAAAGAAAAAAAAAAGGCACAGTGCACTCTAATTCTGAATGCCAAAGAGAAGAGATGTACAAGTTTATCCTGGAAATCTAAATCCAGCACAGGTTCAACTGTATCTAATCTGCATTATATGTAAGCCAAAGAACCTTCCAGAGAATAAAATACTACTACATCAATTCTAAGTTTTCAAGAAGTTATCAGTCTCAGGGTACTCAAGTTTCTAAACAAGAGCTGAATGTTCAATATTTAGGAAAGACTTTCGTAGACACATTTGCTTTCAGATGAATTATGCTTAAATCTACAGCCTCTGACTTTAAGTCTGAGGAAACTGGATTACTTTCTCTTATACCTAAATGTTTTCTGTCTACTTTTAAGCCACAGGGTATCTCAAACTATCAAATATACTTTTAATGCTGGTGTTTTCTTAATCTTACCAGAAGCTGTCAATGCAAGTTTTCACACAATTACATCATGACTGCCACCTGGCTGACAGTGACTGTAAGACATCACTGTATAATATGCATCCTGATTTTAGAGAGGTTAAAATGTACACAAAACGTTATGTTTAGAATCAATTAAATAGGGTATAATTTCAATTCACTGCAAAAGCATTTAAACAATGGGGAAATTTACGGCAGAAAATGAAAAAGGAGGATAAAGTATGAACATATGTATCAACGATAAATGATAAAATTTAAAGTTGGTTCTATTAGTAAAAATAGCACAACTTCTATTGATGAATCAGTTAGTTCAACATGTTCTGAAGTTCTCTGGTAGTGACTTTGGGCAATTTGCTGTAAAAGCATGACAAGATAATGTGAAATTAAAAAATGATACCCAGGGGCCAGCCCTGTGGCTGACTGGTTAAGTTTATGCACTCCACGTCAGCAACCCAGGGTTTTGCCGGTTCGGATCCTGGGCACGGACATGGCACCGCTCATTAGGCCATGCGGAGGCAGCGTCCCACATAGCACAACCAGAGGGACCCACAACTAAAAAATATATACAACTATGTACTGGGGGGATTTGAGAAGAAGGAAAAAATAAAAAAATATTAAAAAAAAAAGTGATACCCAAGCTTAAAGTTGAATAAAATACTAAGATACAGCTTATATGCAAAAATGTATTCTAAGTAATAAATTAGCAAAGAATTACTGATATATCAAAATACACTGTACAACTTGGATTCTTATTATAATAATTTAACAAACATGAACGTGATTTTGGATGTCAGTAAAGAAGGGAAGGTCTCCTGGACAGGATGCACACAGGAAGGTGTGGAGAGCACAGGGTAAATGGGTCAGGCACTCCCCCTCTCATACACTCACATGTGCACGTGAAAATGTTTCACAAGTGTGGAAAATTCTCTTACTGTTGCCTTTTCAACAGAGAAGACTGTTCTAGTTGGTGGCTTACCAAAACTGGATACATTTGGGAAAGACGCTTCCATTGCAGGCTGATCACTGAGCTTCACAATTATACAGGTAGATGCTTCAGAATCTTCAGTTCTTATCTTGGCAGCTACGTATTTTTCATCAGGAGCAACTCTGATACAATCAATGAAGGGCTGGTCTAATTTAAGTTCCTCTAAATTGAATAAAACTTCATAATTATCACTGTCTGCTGCATAAAGAAAAGGATGAAAGAGATAATCCACAAGATGTACTTAAAAATTTCTTAAACTGTTTTTTTCAATGTTTTAAATTAGCATTCCCCCTCTCTATTCTGGCTTCCTTCAGCATCAATGGCAGCTTGATTTGCATAGAAATTGGCATTAGTTATTTAATATTATCCTATCCTAATCAATATTTTTCTATGTATCAACCTATATGATGTTATTCAATACAGTTACAGTTGAGTATTTACAGACCACATAGAACCTAGAAAGTAAGAGAATGTAAATGACATTGAATAATCTTTATAAAGTGCCTAGTACAGTACCTGGGATATAGTAGATGTTCAAAAAATGTTGGTTCCTACCTCCATTCTCCTCCCTGCCAACGCTTTTGGGTGTAGTTAACTAAATCTTAAGCAAACCCAGATATTAAAAACTAGTCATTTAAAAAAAGAGAGACAACTCAGAAATAATCTACACACAGTATTTTCTACACTTCTGAGAGATTAATATCAAATTTTCCATGAAAAATACGAAATGTGAAGAATCAGAGTACAGTCATATGTTGCTAAATGATGTTCTGGTCAACAAAGGACTGCATATACAACAGTGGTCCCATAAGAGCAGTACCAGAAAGCCTGGGGGTGTGTGAGTACACTCTATGATGCTCACACGATGATGAAATCACCTAAGCATGTATTTCTCAGGATACACTCCATTGTTAAGCTACACATGACTGGACATTAAAAGGAAAAGCTGTGGCATACCTTCTTCATCTTTGGAACGAACCAAGCAGCAACCTTCTTGATAATAAACAAAACCACCGTGTTTAATCTGACAACAAAAAGAAACAAATGGTTCATTTAATAATAAAAAATAACAAACACAATTTAATTGTTTAATGGTTTGATTATTCAAGAAGAAATGAGATCTTTTATAAAAAGTAGACCTGCCGAAGTCTATAAATTAACACACAAAAAATATAAAATGGATCACTTTTTATAACATAGTGGTTAAGATATGGTTTTCTCTATCACTGGAGGAGTTTCTAATACATACACATAGGGATCAATAAAGAGAAGGCATAGCGAAATCTGTTAGTCCTCATGACTGTACAAACCACCTAAGCTATACTTTGGGAACATCTGACATTCACAGTGGGATTCAACTTCTCCACTGCAGAGGCATCTTTAAGATAACCCAAAATGATGCAGCTGAGGGAACTGTGGTTCAGACTCGTCTGAAAACCCAGTCAATAACTTTCTGAGATCCTTTCCTCTAAAATAGGCTGTCACCACCAACTGTTCATGGTCTCAATTTGATTTCGCACAAAGCATCTTATCTTCTGTGGGGTGACAAATACAGACAATTTGAGATTGAGAGAATGAATATTACCAATGTATGAATAGTGCTCTTGTCTAATACCTACACATTAAACGTAACTGATTGATTGATATGATTTCAGGTAGCTCAAGCCACATTCATTACCTGGTAGTTAGTGGCGTAATTTGAATCAGGAATTTCTGATTCTTAATCTACTGCTATTTCGATTCTACTATGTACGTGATTTTCATTTATAAGCTGTGGTTGCGTTTTCTAATCTTACTGAAAAATTTTCAACATGCATGTTCAGCCTGTTTCAATTGAATATTTATGACTCTGGTAACCCTAAAATGGTCAAACAAATACTTGGCTTTCATGGTATTACATTACTTAAAGTGAATTTCCTTTTATCAAAAACAGTGTACACAATCAAATACTTTTCAAATAATGAAGAAATCTGACTTAGTTTCATTTGAACTTCTCCTTAGAATTATTTGAGAAATTTTAAAACAGAATTGGTTGTTTCTAAAAATCATAATTAACATAATATGCTTGGAAATTCATTTTGGTTTTGATCTTTATAATTTATTTTAAGGATTCCACTCTGCTTATTCTTTGTTCTTTAAATTTTTCAGCATATTTTACAGCCAAAAGCAGTCTAATTTTGATATGGGATTAGGTCTATAAATCACAAGGTATTTCATTTGTATCCTGACTGGTAATATCAGATTTTTTAAAAAAAAGACAAAAGATATCCCACCTCTGCATTGATGATTTCATATTCTTCTTGCGGCTGTGTTTCTAATTTTGCTCTTACTTTTTCAAATGCATCCATGTTTTCTGAAAGGGATTTTTCGTTTTCTTGTTTAATAGGCAGAAAATCCTGGAAAAAGTTTTATTAGTATGATCATAATATTTCAAACTAGGAAAAAACCCTTAGCTTTTTCAGGATAATTCTTATTTCCTTTTCATGCAAGTACTACAATGTTAGGTCTACACCTATGAAATAATATGCACTTCACAGACCTTAAATGTTTCTTTAGCTCAATAAATGATTTCTTTTTCATTTAAAAATGTAAACAAAGAAAACACAGTGAACACTTGATGGCTATACCATTACTTTAAATGGATAAGTCCTTAAGATGCGTAAGTACTAAGAAGTGCTGGAGAAGGTTCAGAAATGCTATGGGAAAGGTTTATACAAAATCAAGCAGTAAAGGAAATCCTAACAACATTTATGTATTAAATAGTCAGGGGCGTGAGGTACAACAAAAAGTCTTCTGAGTTTTATAAAGTACTAAAACACTTCCTAAACGGAGGGAAATGTCAAAGAGAGAGGAAGATATTTTCTTAATAAATGTTCACTATTATTTTATTCACAGAAAGAGTTACGATAAGAAATTTGTCCTATTTTATATCTTCATTAGCCATAATCATCTTCTCTTGTGGGGATAAGGAATCTCTCAAAGAGAACTGTTTATCAGATCAAAAGGTGGATTAATGCTTTACAAAACCAAGATTCTCTGTGAGTTTAAGGAAAAAATAATATATTCAGCTTATAAAAGGGAGAACAAGGAAGAATAATGGAAAATTAAAGAACATGAGCACAAACAGAGATGAAAGCTAAATAAGCACTCAGTGTCTTATTAGGAGTATCTAATAAACTAAGAGCTTTAGTTGACCTCTGGTGAGCACGTAAATTCCCTATGAATGATTAGAATTTGGATAAGGCAAACCTCAATTGTCAAATAAAAAAGGGGTTCAATAATTCAACACTCCACAGTTTTGCCTTGTTTAAGCAAAAGAATTCTAGCCAAGATTTTCAACATGAGCTTTCTGCCAAAGATGACAACTGTACAGTGATTTATGCCAGAGGGGCACTAAGCCCTTTGGTAAGGATCTCCAACAGCTGGTAAATATTTATTGCACAAGTGTGTCCATGATACTTTACCAACACTGCAGAGAATGTAAGCTATAAATATAGTTTATATCACAAACAGTTTACAATCTAAAATTAAACACAAGAATAAAATAGAAAAATCATCAAAACAAATTAAATAGAAAAACAATCATTTCCACAAAGTTTTCCTTTAGACTTTTTGAGAAGCTTTATGATTTGGATTAGATTTAAATGAGCAACAATGCTCATTATGGTGGTCTACATCATTCAGTCTCTACTTCAATCATATAATTAATATGCTTGAGTAATTATTTGAAATCTAAATACTGGAGGCTCATTTTTTTTCACTTATTTTTTAGCATTTCTACAAAATTTAGAGTTGATCTTTAGGGTGGTAAGGTAAAATATATCAATAATTTCCTACTATAACCCAAAACACTAATCAGAAGATCACTAGGAATCTATCCTGAAACTATACTTAGCCATACAAACTGCCTTTTCATTTCCAGATATATGCTTATCTATTCTGTAATTCCCATTAGAACTTCTGAAGTAGAGTCAGGATAGCTACGAAGAGTATGTATTTCTACTACCTTGCAGGTTCTAGGATGTTCTAGGTTGGGAGGCTGGGCCCTGCTACTTTTAAATACCCCTTCTTCTTATTTTGCTTTTTACTGCAATAACATCAGTTTATAACATTATATAAATTTCAGGTGTACCAAATACCCATTCTTATTGACACTCATAGCCAAGGCAGGGCTAAAGGCTATGGGCCCAATACCTGTCTTCTTAGTTAAATTTATTTTACGTTACATATTAACTTTTTTCTGTGTCAAAAATCCAAATAAACTGAGCTTATTTGAACCAAAGTAACCCTGAAAGCAACAGGAGTTCTAACTGCCTTAATAAAATGAAAGAGAATTCAAGAGCTTTGTAAGTAACTCCTCAAAAGGAATTACTCCCAGGGAAATTGAGATTTTATATAATATGCATAAAGTACTCCAAGTAGTTTGTGTTTTAGTACTGTCCCAACAGTATCCAATGGGTGTTTTAAGCTTTCATTTCAATACCAGCTAGCATTATCATTAGGGTATGCAGCTAAACCTATCCATTCTAGCCAAGTATCTTATGTATTAAGACTATTAAACCAATAGTCCACTAATTTCAAGGACATATACTACCTAATGGAGCTGAGGTGAGGATAGCTTTAACTTCAAATTTTAAGAAGGTTACACATACAGTATCACTCCACTAGTGGAAAAAAGAAGCACTCCTTCCCCCTTCCAGGTGGCCCACCACAAAATCATTTTAACAATGAAAACTTAGAAAACAGGAGAACAGAATATGTTAACGTTATCATAGCAAAAATGTTGAACTCTAGGGGCCGGCCCTGTGGCTGAGTGGTTAAGTTCATGCACTCTGCTTTGGCGGCCCAGGGTTTTGTCAGTTTGGATCCTGGGCGCGGACATGGCACTGCTCATCAAGCCATGCTGAGGTGGCATCCCACATGCCACAACTAGAAGGACCCACAACTAAAAATACACAACTATGTACTGGAGGGCTTTGGGAGAAAAAGGAAAAATAAAAACTTAAAAAAAAAAAAAAGCTGCACTCTAAAGACAGAAAAATGGCACAGTAGAAAGACAGTGGACAGCTTTTAGTCAAGATGGTGCCACTAATAAATGGCTAATTCCAAGTTTAGGGTAGGGAGTGCAAAAAGGATATCTTGTGCCGGACAGCAAACAAATGCTCAAAGACTAATGGAGACTTGTCAAAAGGACACCAGGGCCAGCTTGAAGGAGTTCCTACTAGCCTCATTTGGGACAATTTGAGCATCAAAAAGAATAATGATGTAAGTGACTATAATACAATTAAAAAACAAAAATTCATAATAATTTGAAAACAAGCAAAAAGAAACTAAAATAAAAAAATAAAAAGAGACTACAAGAAAAAAGGAAACTTCTTTATAGATTAATACTAGTTAATAAATGTAGAAAGAATAGAATTAGAAAATTGTTAGCAACTCTCAGTGAAACAACTGATTAGGGTAAAGATCATCAACGGTTGTTAAACCCATTAGGCGAAATGATGTTGGATCATACAATACTTGTACAGTACCAAAGTATTATCTTACAGATTACTTAGTAATTGCAAAGGAAATAATGCCTGTTTTACAATGGAGAGAACTGGCAATTATCACCTTAACCAAAATTATCAAGCCTAGCATCACTAACAGTGGGACAAGCTAACATAATGTTGTCTCCTGATACAATGCAATATGAAGCAGTTCAATTTAAGACAGAAAAAGAGAAGAGCAAACTTAAAGGAAGTAGAAGGGAAATAAAATTAATTTGTTTCAATGAGATTGATAAAGAAACTAAAGAGATGATCAACAAAATAAAAAGCTGGTTCTTAAAAAAGACAGGAAGGGCAAAACTGATTACAAAAAGACATGAAGAGGGCCCTATGGCCGAGTGGTTAAGTTCGCGCACTCTGCTTCAGCGGCCCAGGGTTTCGCCGGTTTGCATCCTGGGCGTGGACATGGCACCGCTCACTGGGCCATGCTGGGGCAGCGTCCCACGTGCCACAACTGGAAGGACCCACAACTAAGATATATAACTATGTACTGGGGGGATTTGGGGAGAAAAAGCAGAAAAAAAAGGACAAAGAATATTAGCAATGAAAAAGGTGGCACAATTACAGATAGAGATTTTTAAAAATCACAATAAAGTTCTTTATGCCAATACGTTTGAAAACATAGATAAAAATGGATTATTTTCAAGAAACTAAATGAATTTAGGTTCAAAAACTGACAAAAAGTAGAAGAGCCGAATAAACCAACAACTATCAAAGAAACTGAATTAGTAATTAAGTGCCTCCTTCTTAAAAGAGACACCAAACCCAGATACTTTAAAAGGTAGCCTTCTTGAATCTTCAAGGAACAGATAATCTTTTCATATGCCAACTTAAGAAAAAAATGCCCACTGTTTAAAACTACTCAACTTATTTTATCAGGCTAATATAACCTTGACACAAAAACTGGACAATGACAATGTAAGACAATTAAAAATCAATCTTACTGTAAAATGTGAATTTAAAAAACCTAAAGTAAAATATGATAAACCATGTATTTTTAAAAAGCACAAAACAAAAACAATAATAGTAATAATAAAACCCTATGTGACCATGTAGGATTTACCTTAAGAATGAAAGGATGGTTCAACATCAGAAAAAATCTATCAATGTAATCTAACACAAGTAAAGGAGATACATAGTAGGGTCATTTCAATTAACGCAGAAAAACCCAGAAAATAATCAACAAGTTTTTAAAAAAAATGATAAAATCTTAAATACGGAATAGAGAGAAACTTTCTTGACTTGATGAATGCCTGTTATTTTACATAGGACCATACTAAATCCCTAATTAACATGCCTGAATGTATTTGTATTAGTACACATCTTAATGATGTTCATTTAAAATATCTAGTTTTATGTGCTGTTTATTTTGTTATCCAAAAGTGACTGTTAAATGAAGGACAGTAATTGTTTCCTATGTTCTCTGCCTCTAATTCCTCTCCTCCCCTTCTCTTGAGTCCAGTAAGATTTCTGCCCTTCTCATCCTACTAACTACTCTTGTCAAGGTCACTGATGGCCACCACATTGCATGGTAGAAATGTTAATTCTAGGTATCCATACTACTTGACCTATTAGCACGATGACACAGTTTATCACTTCCTGCTCCTAAAAACACTTTTCTTCACTTGGTTTCCAGGATACCTCAATCACGTTGTTTTCCTATTTCACTGGCTCTTCTCAGTCTCTTCAGCTGGTTCCTACTCAACTCCCTGGCTTCTTAACATCGCATGCCCTGGACCACTTCTTTATCTGCCGTCTGCACTAATTTCCTTTGTGATCTCATCCAGCCTCATGACCTTAAATGTCATTTATTTGCTGAGGACTCCCAAATTTATATCTCTAGCTCGAACTTTTCCCCTGAACAATGTGAACTTGCATATCCAACTGACTACTCAATATTTCTACTTAGATGTCTAACGGGTAGGTCAAAAAATGTCCAGAACTGAACTTCTAATCCCCCCATGTATCCTCTCCCTTGAAAAATCGCCTGTTCTGCAGGCAATCTTTCCTGTCTTCATAAATGACAACTCTGTCCTTCCAGCTGCTCAAGTACAAAAGCCTTAGAGTCGTCTTTGTCTTTCTTGTGTTTGTCTGACCTGGGCTATCAGCTTTCTGCTGGTGGAATTATTTGTTTGCTTCACTAAACACTTTTGAGCTGGTACCTTAAAATAAATTTTTTTTCTTTTACGTACAAATTACAGGAAAATATAAGGAAAAAATAAACATTCTTATAATTCTAAAAAAAAAAAGAACTATATTGCAATCCACAGAAAGGCACTCTATAAAATAGATGTAGGTCCTATTTATGAAGTCAGTCATTCACTCAACAATTATTTATTACTATGTCACGCACTGTCTCAGACAATAAGGAAGCAATGTTGAACAAGACAGACATGGATGCTGCCCTCATGAAGTTTACATTTTAGTTGGGAAGACAAAACAAAAAAGGAAACTGACAAATGAAACAAAAATTGTGGTAAAGTGGCAGGAAGGAAACAAAGCTAAGGTGAAAAAACCAAAGTGAGGAACAGTTACTTTGGTTACCATGGTCAGAAATGGCCTTTCTCAGGAGGTAACATTTAATCAAGACCTAAAATAGGAGAAGGAACTAGACATGTAGGTGTGAATGGGATTAGGGAGAAGCATGTAAAGGCCCTAAGATGGATGGGAAAGAGTTGTGCTCTTCCATCCGGGGAAATTCTATTGTGGCTTGACTAAAGTGAATGAGGGGCAAAGTGGCATAAAATGAGATAAGGGCTAGATGCAGCAGGGCCTTGGGGGACATGACCAGGTAAACTGGATTTTATGTTTACCTATCAAGAAATTCTGGGAGGGTGCTGAGCTGGGGAGTGACATGATTTAACTTATACTTTAAGATATATGGAAAATGTGTTAAAAGGGAAGAAGAGGGCAGGCAAGGAACCTGGTTAGGTGGCTTTACCAGTAGTCCAGGTGAAAGATGACGATGGTAGAGATGGAGAAATACAGACAGATTCAACACTTACTTTGGAGGTTAATGCAGTATTTCTGAAAGCATGTCAGACATGATGGTATACATGATTTGGAATATAGGAACGTTTTATTAGAAAGAATATAACTGGCACATCAGAATGCTGAGTTACTAAATTTATTATTCCTTGGGATGAGACAAGTTTAAACACAAAAAATTAAGTAAATAATAGCCTACATGTTATGGAGATATGGTAAAAACCATGAAGCTACTTGGGATACACCATTAATGGAGATGATGGCAGGGTAAAGGAACACAAGGAATAAAAAATGTTTTCCCGTGTTCTAGCTTGAACAACCAAGTATAGAACAATGAGATAAAGAAGAGCTGAGTCAGGGTTGGGGGAGTTGAAGTTCAACTGTGGATAGTTTGAGAAGTCAGTGAGATGTCCAACTGGAAATTAATACTGTGCAGCTCAGAGGAGAGTCTGGGATGAAGACAATAAATGCTATGGTACTTAAACCCATGAGAATGGATAAAATTACCTACAAAGAAATTAAAGAGAGAAAAAACAGCCAGGACTAAGCCCTGAAAAACTCCCAAATTTAGACGACATATGGAAGAAGAATTAGAAAAGGAGACCGAGAAGGACAGGTTTGTAAGGTAGGAGGAAAACGTGGAGTCAAGCGGCCTACAGAGAAGAGTGTTTCTAGGAGGGAATGGTCAAGCATGTCAAATCTGCTGATACTGCCTCTAAGAGGAGGAAAGGGAAGTGCCTTCTGGGTTGAAATAATGCTACAACTTTGGTGATACTGACAGAGGTTCTAATGGAGGAGTGGGAGCCACACTCGAGAAGGTTAAGGAATAAATGGAATGTGGAAAAATCATCAATAACGAAGTTGTAGGTATCCCACTCTGGGAACTATTATAAAAAAAAATTGTGAGACTACAATTTTTAATTTCCTTTCTGTCTTTCTTGAGTTTTCCTTTAGACATTCCCCTTTTTCCTTTCCTTCTCCTTTCCTTGTCCTATCTGATGATGTTTTCAATCTTTTAGTTAGAACCAATGATTCCTATAAGTCACAGATCAGTAGTGCCAGTCAAGGAGATATTTATCGGCCAATCTACCTACCTTAGAGACTACTACAGGAACTGCTATCTGTATGGTAGAAATAGTCAATGAAGAAATGTTTAATCAAAGAATTTAATCCTTTCTCTTTACTTACTTGGTTTTCTTTTTTTTTTTTTTAAGATTGGCACCTGAGCTAACATCTGTTGCCAATCTATTTTTTCCTTCTTCTTCTCCCCAAAGGCCCCCAGTACATAGTTGTAAGTCCTGGTTCTGCCATGAGGGATGCCTCCTCAACACGGCTTGATGAGCAGCGCTATTTCTGCGCCCAGGATCTGAACTGGTGAAACTCTGGGCCGCTGAAACGGAGTTTGTGAACTCAACCATTTGGCCACAGGGCCAGCCCCTACTTGGTTTTCTTTTTCTCTCTCATTCAAATTATTAGGATCAAACAGTTTAGGAATTATTTTTGTAGGCAGAGCAGGACGACGTGGAAGACAAAGAAATGTGATATCTGGTTTGACGCTGGTCTTTGAATATCACTAGCTGGGGCATGAGTGTAGTGGAAAAAGTTCATCTTGCCATCTGGCTAATGTAAAATGGAAAGCTAAGGTACTTGTCAATAAGAACTTCAGAAATGAATGAATTCAACTAAGTTTAGGTCAGCAACGTTTGATCACTAAGTGTCTCTAGTTCCTAAAAGCAGGTCCACTGCCAGTGGCAGGCTGAGAATTCCAGAATTACCTGAGCAACTACAGGAAAAAAAACCAACAAAAACAGATCCTTAGAATTCATCCACAGAGATTCTGATCCAGCAGTTGTGGGGTGAGATCCAGCCACCTGCATTTCTAAAAAGCTCCCCAAGATTTCTGATATACAGCCAGACTGCAGAAGTTGATACTAGAGTCCCAAATGTAAAGGTGATTATTTGGTGCTGAGGTAACAAGGTACAGGTATAGACTCATGAAATTTTAGCCCTCGGAGGATTTTTAGAGTACATCAGGTTGAAATTCCCTTTTCTTCCCCCCAGTCAGGAAGATTAGAGTCCTCACTAATTCAGTCACACCAGTCATGGCCAGATCTCTTGGCTTCCAGCATTTCTATAGCATACGCTGCCCTCTCTTGTTTTTGAGTTAACTTATATAAATAGGTCTTTACTTTAAGCAAATATATTTTAATTTACCTACATGCACTAATTACTTTTTCTACTTTATTGTACCCATAAGAGTAAACAAAGTTGGAACTGAGTAGATGCTTTTCTATAGGTCTCTTCACAGCTTCCACAGGTCCCAGTGATCATAAAGGACAGAGACCACAGCTTTTAGATCATATAATTTCTCACAGAAGGAATGGTTGCTATATGACGTGAAAGCAGGACCACTTTATCAGATAAAAGAATTACTAAAAGAGCTGCTTTTCTTGGAGCCACTGAGTCAGGTTAAAGTTTGTAGGTGACAGGAGTCTAGGAAAGAGAATTAAAAAGTTGCTTCAGGGACAAATGGAGGAGAAAAATAGTCAACCTCCTGTAGAGGGGATGAACTAATCTCACAGCTGTTACTCTGACGGTAATTCTTGCCTACTATTTATAAACTAAGACTTAAGATAAAAGTACAAGATGACAAAATGTTCTAAACACAATGCAAAATAAAATGATCTAAAGGTCTAAAATGTGTCCAGCAGGTAAAATTTAAAAGTTTATCTTTCTCAAGGAGGACAAAGCTGTGCATGTGCACACACGCATACATACACGGGAAAAACAAAATAAAAGGAAGGTGTAAAGAATTTCTGAGTGAGTAAAGAACCAAAGTGCTAAACTAAGCTAAGATGTTATAAAAAGAAAAATAATTTGAACGACTAAAATGTAAAAAGTAAAAGTCTAGAGGCTAACAGATAAAAAGTTAAAAGCCGAAAAAGAAAAGAAAAGAAATCCACAACAAATAAGTATGAGCTAAGAAAAGAGCAAAAATTTAAAGGCCAGAAGAACTGAGTAAAATAAGATTACAAACACCATTTTTAAAAATAGAAGAAGCTGGGGACCAGCCCAGTGGCGCAGCGGTTAAGTGTGCACATTCTTGGCGGCCCGAGGTTCACCAGTTTGGATCCTGGGTGTGGACATGGCACTGCTTGGCAAGCCGTGCTGTGGTAGGCATCCCACATACAAAGCAGGGGAAGATGGGCATGGATGTTACCTCAGGGCCAGTCTTTCTGAGCAAAAAGAGGAGGATTGGCGGCAGATGCTAGCTCAGGGCTAATTGGCCTCAAAAAAAAAAAAAAAAAAAAAAAGAAGCAGCTGTTCAAGTGTCTATCACTAGATGAATGGTTAAACAAAATGTGGTATATACAGATAATGGAATATTATTCAGCCATAAAAAGGAATGGAGTTCTGATATATGCTACAATATTGATAAACCCTGAAAACATCATGCTAAGTGAAATAAGCCAAACATAAATGACAAATATTATATGATTTCATGTATATGAATTATCCAGAATAGGCAAATTCATAGAGAGAGAAAGTATGTTAAAGGTCACCAGGGGCTCAGGAAATGTAGGAGCAGGGAGTTATTGTTTAATGGGTACATTTTTTTGGGTGATGACAGGGTTTTGGAAATAGACAATGATCATGTCTGTACAACATTGTGAATGTAATTAATGCCACTGAATTGTACACTTAAAAATGGTTAAAATGGAAAATTTTATGTTATACATATTTTACTGCACAAAAAAATGAGGAAGCCAAAACAGACTTAAAAAGAAAAATCAGTATATACCAAAACCAAACTAGAAATTAATATATTAAAATAATAAAATATGTTAAAATATTGCAACAATCTCACCCCTAAATGTAATTTAAGGACCCTAAGGAACATAACAAGTATAAGGTAGGGAAGGAACGTCAAAGGGGTAGCAGCATAAATAGATGGCTTAATCCCAAATAGGTAGGATGAGCATATAATTTACCATCCTAACCAGGACACTTCTGAGAGGAAAGGGGACACTATTAATAATTACACAGGGACAACAGGTGTAGACCGGGACTGTCCCACGCAAACAGGGATGTGTGCTCACTCTACATATAAAGTCAAACAGGTTCTCAAGGTTGAGGTCATGCCCACAGCTTGGTGTCTGGCCAAAGTACAACAGTCTGAAAACATCTTCCTGAAGGACCCAAGTGGTCAAAAATGCAAGTCTTTTTTTCATTTTTTTACACAGAAGCGACACATAATTACGTGGCCTTTACTAAAGTTTACTACTTTGGGATTCATAAAACAATCAGCATATTATTAGATTTTATTAAGAGCTATTATGATATTCCAGGAATTTTAGAAAGCTGAATTATACTTTGACTTGCACTGGTATGCCCAGTGATGAATTCCTAAGGTGAATCATTTCCCATAAATCTACATTTTTACATACTACATTAGAGCTCTATAAAGATACATATATATATTCTTTTATACTCACATAGTAAAAATCAAACTAGAATTACTGAGAAAATTAGTAACTGATATCTATCCATTCTTTAGTTTTAAACTGAAATTAATCTTAATGACCTACAAATAGGTTAACTTAAACAGTCCATACCTTACATGAGAAGCTCCGACTTGGGATGTTTCTTGCTAACTCTGATATCTTGGGTTTATTCTGCAGACACTTGGTTAGGTGATATTTTTTCAATTTTATTCTATTGTAATAATGATCAGCGAAGTTATAGTGATTCAAATGCTGTTTCTGCATGCATTTCCCAAGGTGAGGAACACTATACTTCAAAGCTTGGAGAAATAATTTGCTCTTCTGCTGCATGATATCAAAGTCCCTGGTTTATGCTCCCTGTGGGGCTGCCAGCATATGACTGATTTCACAGGTATACAGTATACAGTAGCGGGTTCTCAGAGCATCTAAGATCCGCAGTTCTCATCCCTCCCCTTCAGGGTCATGCACCCCTCAGGTTATGAACAACTGCAGACAGTTGATAACTCAGGTTAAAAATATCTGAAAACTTGTATAAGATAAGGTTTCATTCAAATCATACTTCTTGGTAGATGTGACTTAAATGTCTCATTTGTAAAGTCAGTCCTATCAGGCTCAAACTATGCAGCACTGATTCTGGTACACATAGGGACAAACTAAAAAACAACACAAAACAGAAAACAAAAAAACAAAATAAAAATTTGCAAATAAGTACCTGGACTTAATGGGGGCATCTCAGGAACTCTGAGGGCTTTAAAAGGCATTTGATCTTAAAAAATTCAGAACATATCTTTGATATGTATATGAAGGATAAGCTGGAAAGCCTCATTACTTAATAACGGTGGAGGAGGGAGGAATATTTGTTGAGTGTTTGCTACGTGCCAGAAGCTTTTATATACCTTGTCTGATTTAACCTTTATAAGAATCTGATACAGTAGCTATAGGATGTTCGTTTTAAAGGTGACCAAACTGGGGCTCTGGGGGCTTAAGCAACTGCCCCAGGTCACTCGGTCAGTCAGTAGTAGAGGAAAAAGACCAATCTGGTTTGGCTCCAAATCTTGGACATCACAACGACTGGATTTTAACGTTAAAAGGGTATTTAGCTCTTTAGTTGAAAAAAAAAACCACTTCAACATGCACAAATAAAATGTGAGGCTATCTCTGGTTTCTGTTGGGAAGTTGGTTCTTACTAACCTCTGAAGATAAGTAAGGCTAGTAAGTAGTAAAGAGTCAGAGACGTGGGTTCAGGTCTTCACTCCTGCACTTACTACCCATGCCTCAGTTTCTTCATCTGCAAAACTGAGATAGTGACTCCATTTACCCTATGGAGTCGTTGTTGTAAGAATAAAATGAGACAATGTATGTGAAGATCTTAAAACAGTGCCTGGCACGTGGTAACCACTGAACAAATCGTGGCTGCTATTATTACGAGTAAAAAGCTAGGTAGGCTGCTCACTGTTGAATGCTATCATGGAAGTCTTTCATAAAATGCCCCTCGGTGTCAAAGGTACAATGCTGCGTCACATGTACCAGAGCTCCGACGCCCCCCCCCTTCACCTCTTTCTATGTCGCAGCAAAATAACCGGCAAGTGCGGATGGCGGACCAGCAGCCGACACTAGCAAAACAAACAAAGGCCCTGAATCACTGTATCCAAGCCGGCAGCCTCAATCCATCCATCTTTCATCCGCAGGGAGTAGACTGTATGCAGGGCTACGAATGGGGGTGGGCTAGACGAATGGGTGTTCCCGGCATAACCTATTCGTTTGCCCTATGTAACTCTCCATCTCAGCGATGAGGCGATCTTAGCGCGGGAGGGAATGGTACCATGTGCCATGCAGCGAAGGAACATCCGTCAAAAGGCGACAACCAAGGGACTGGGGTGGCTGGGTGGGGGAGGTAGGGAGAAGGGAAGATACCCCAGCATATGCCCCCCATACGTACGCAAACTGAAAGACAAGTCAGTCCGACCGTGGACACCGAAACGAGTGAAGGCAGGAGAGAGAACCCAAGGCTCTCACGAAGCAGCGCTGGTGCCGCCACAGTCCCTTCCAGCAAAAGCGTGCGTTCTGCAGCTCACAAAACAACCTACCCAGAGCCGCCCGGAGCTGGTTTGCAGCACGCCGGCCTACGTAACCCCAATCTAGCACGAGCGCTAAGCAGATTTCGCCATCTTTATTGAGGTCAAGAATGAAATTTTCTCCTCCTGGGTTCTTTAACCTGCAAAAATATAACTCTTTTAGGTTCTTTACTAGTCCTCTGAACTCGAGATGAAGCAGGAGACAAGAGAACAAAGAGGGACAGTGTCCCACTAACTCTGTCACAGCCTCCTCTTTCTCTGGCCTGCCCTCACTAAAGATGGCTACCAGCAAAAATGGTGCAATGACGCGCGCAGCGCTGCCCTGGTTGCCAAGGAGACGCGGATACCGGAAATGCGGAATTCGGGGAGGGCGCGCATGCTAGGGCTGTAGCAGGGAGTCCGGGCGTCACAGGTCCTGACAGGGAAGAAGTGGGCAGGTCCTGGCAGGGGAGAGCTGTGGCGGCGGCGCATGGAGTCTCGAGTCGCGGACGCTGGGGCCGGCGAGGCCGAGCGCGCCGCGGGCGAGGACCGGGCCAGCGGCAGCGCGGCTCGGGGGCCCGCAGTCTCGGCGTCCTTGGGAGCCGCCCGGTGGAAGCTCCTGCGGCAGGTAAGGGAGAGACCCCGCGCCTCACCTTTGCCTCTGGCCACACCCCTCGCGTGGTCCGCGCGAGCGACCGGCTGCCTCTCTCCCCTTGGCGGCTCTCGGAGTTCCCTCTCAGTTATGCCGGGAGCCACCTGAGAAGCGCACCCTTGCTTCACCTAAGCGTCCCACCCCGGGTTAGGCAGGGAGGGGACAGCCAGGGCTGAGTTCCTGGGAAACTCAGATCGAAGTAGAAGATCCCTTTCTGGACGTTTGTCTACATCTGGGGGACTTTTCTCCTGGCTCGCCAGTCGGATTGGTGGGACCGCCGCTCCCCACCTCATCCTGCTCTCCTTTCCTGCTTCTTTCTGACTTCCTTCCCCAGGTGTCTCCTTGCTTCTTAACTCCCAGCCTGATTGTAGCCCCGAGTGTGTCCCCTCTCTTGGCGAGCAGCGTGGTTGTCTGTGTGGGGACTGTGACGTTGCGTGCGTTGCCGCGGTTTTTTCCGTGGAGCGGAGAGTGAAGCGAGTAGCTAGTGCTGCCTCTCTGGCTTTCGCTGGGATGTGAAAGTTACATGTTCATCTTGTGGTTTGAAGTGATCAGCGAGATTCTCGGTGTCCAAGGTGGGCTAGTCCGAGCTTGTTGGTTTGCTTAGTGGCAGTTATCTTCTGGTACTTCAGAGTTGCTACTGTTGCTGATAACTTCATTCGCGTGCGTTTTTGACAGATTTCAGATTTGACATTGCTGACCCTCTTTCCAAACCGTTTGAAGTGAAATCTGTTTATTGTTTTACACACCAGTGTTAGGCCTCTGCCTGAGGTTTCCCACTGAAAACTTCACTCAAGAGCACACTTTCCATTTCTGACTGTTGTATTGCGAGAAGGGTTTCCCAGCGGTTGCTACTTTACTTGAGATTGTGCCTTTAGTATTTGGGGGCTTACTTTGCAGTTGTCTCAAGTTACCATTTCATATAGCGACCTTCCAGTGTTGTCATGACATAACTCAAAGATCGTTTCTTTTCCGATGCATTGAAAATCCTTCCCAAGCATTAAGGATCTGGCTTTGCTAGTAATGTTACAAATGGTATTACAGGATAATAAAAATGTGTCCTCATAGATCATTATCATAAGAACTTTCTGTAGTGAAGTAAACGTCAGTTAAAATTGAATTTTCAAAGTAGTAAATTAGGGCCTTAAATTAACCAATTAAGTCTTATTGTGATGACTTCAGTGATTCTTAGTATAGTTAAAAGTCTAGTTGACTAGCACTGATGTTCGTTTTGAGTTTCTGTCTACATGAGAAGAAGGACAAGTTTCAGCTATGGCTACCATTTGGACTCCCCACAAGCTTTGACATTTAGTGTTTTAGTACACACGTGCTCTCTGCTTAGAGTCTTTTTATCTTCTTCTCTACTTGATGAATGACTGTTCATCCTTCAGACGTCTATTTCAATCTCTTCTGTGAAGCTTCTCCTAACTCCTCTGGACTGAGTTAGACCCTCAGCTCGCTGTACTGGTGAACCCCATATTCGCATTATTTTATGATCGTTTGATCAGAGTCCATCTTTCTCACTAGAATAGGAGTTTCCCCTGGGAAAAGAAGCTATTTTATTAATCTCCATCCTCTGCACCTCACACAGGGCCTGGGTAGTTGGTTTTTAGTAGATAGTAAGTGGTTTGGAAAGCCTGAGAGTAAAGACCGTCTTTAAGTGGTTCATAGCACCTAGTCCTTAGTGTATTGTATCAGTTAGCTATTGCTGAGTAGCAAACAACTGCAACATCACAGTGGCATACAGTAGTGACCATTTATTCTGTTTATGCATCTATGGGCCACCTGGGAGTTGCCTGACACAGGCTGTGATCAGCTGAGTGGCTCTCTGCTGCATGCTTGGTCTGTATGCTTCTAACCCTTGGACCAGTTGGCTGACCTGTTCTCCAGGTGATGACAGAGATATAAGAGGGCAAGCCCAACCACTGAAACACGTTTTAAGCCCCTGATAACATCCTGTTGGCCAAAGTAAGATACTTGACCAAGCCTAAACTCAAGGGGCAGAGAAGTATACTCTTTCCTTGGAGAGGCCATGGGAGGGAGTGAATATTTTTCTATAATAATCTAATCTGTGACATATTTTAAACATTTGCAAACTTTTAGTAAGTATGTTTCAAATGAATGGACCATTTACATCTTGTATGCATCCAGAACAGGGAAACTGTGGGAATCTAAACAGTGCTAGAGAATACAACTCTCTTTTTCTCTTGTGGGACATCTTCATGACATCTGCTTATGTTTGCTTGTCTTCTCCCTCACAATTCTGTCTTTCCATCACTCCATAGGGCTCTAATGCTATCTCATGGCCCTTCACTTTAACTGTTCAATATTTTCTGTGTTTTATAATTAATATTTTTGAAAGAAAACCTGGTTGCCGTAGTTCATCATTTGATACCAGGTCACATGATAAACTGCTAACTTTTGGGTCTAGTGCTCACTTTAATCAAATGAGATCTGGAAGTCTGTGGATCAGTTTCAATAGAGGATGTGGATAATATTCTCTTTGTTGGGTCTCATCACTTGACGACAAAGATGGCTATTGGCAACTATAGGCTTTCATCATCCACCCAGCTAGTGGTCCAGAAGAAATGGCCCTTTTCCCCAACACCCAAGGAATTTCTTCTAAATGACTCTAATAGCCAAGGTTGGACCAATTGCTGTGTCCAGGAGAATGGGGCACTTTGGCTAAACTAGGTCATCTGTCCACCTTAGAAGAACTGAATCTTTAAAAAGAAATGTTAAAAATAACTTGACTTGATCTCTATTGTAATTACATTTACTGAATACAGATTACATAAAGAAATGTTTCCTTTATTTATTCTAAATATGTTACCTGTTACTTTCATTGAATATCCCCTTATTGTCATATTGCAGATCATGGAATTTATTAAACAGTAAAAGCCCCTTCCAGTATTTTACCTGGTGACTTAAATTAATTTTTACCTTAGTGATTTACGGTGCATTACCTTGACATCAGAGTAATTTAATTTGTATAGAAAAGTGTTTGGACAAGATCCAAGACAGTGTATAATATCTACATTTTAATTTTTAAAAATATTAATTACTTTGTATTTTTCTGAAGAGTAAGCTCTGTTGAGTGATTGGTTTTTCTTCCTGATGACCATGATTGACAGGTGATAATAAGACCCTGTTTTTGGTAAAGGTTTTTAAAACAATTCATTCTTTTTTTAATGAAACCTGCAAATAAAAGAGAGGCAACCTTTTCTGATCCTCCAAAAAAAAAAAAAATCAACTTTCTAAACCTTCTACATAGTATATAAATTTTAACCAGGTATTTTTCCCTCAAGATATATTCATACTGATGTGTTTTCTTGTTTGGGTCTGATCTCAGTTTGCCCTTCTGTATGTAAGAATTTTGGCATTGGAGTCAGGGTTCCTTTTCAGATAAGAGAAATAGCTCTAGTTATTTTAAGCAGAAAGGGCTTTAATATAGTGAATTGAGCGCTTACAGAATCTTTGGAAGGACTGGAGGAGCAGGCCAAGAATGAGTCCCAGAACAACCCACAGTTCCAGAACAGTACAAAGCTGACCTGCCAAGAGAAATGCCACCTCTACCAAAATGAACAACCTGGGGCTGTCTCCAGGATCACACCACTTTATCTGTAATCTCTGGTCATCAGGAAGCTGCTGCCAGAACTCTAGACTCCAGAAGCACACCTGGCCTGCTAGAAGTCTACCAGCAAAGGTATGCCACTTGTGCTGTCTCTCAGTCTCCATTAAATTAGAGAATGAACACTGGGGCCTCTGCTAAAGCTGCTGCAGAAGAACCAAATGTCTATACAACTATTCTCACCAGCAAAAGTTGCAGAAATGTAATTACTACCATCTTACTTTCTTTCAAATCTCGTGTTAGTGAATTTGATTAGCTAAACCAAAATCACATCTGAAGCTGTGGCTGCTAGGGATTCTGAGAAACATAGTTTCCAGCTTTCCAGCTTTGTAATATAGGAAGGTATCTTAGAAGGAAGTTGGAATGAATGTTTGATTCTAGCCTACCATATTCTCTACAAGCAGACGTGTTAAGAGTTCAGGCTCTGTAGTCAGACTGCCTGGATTTGAACCCTGGATTTGCCTCTTACTAACTCTCTGATCTTGGGCAAATTAACATCCCTTTGCCTCAGTTTCCTCTCTCACATGGTGGGTATCTACCCCATAGGGTTATTTGGGGATTTAATGAAGAGTGTGGTAAGATTAATTCTTACTTAGACATTTGGTGTAATTTGCTGGCGAGCCATATGGGCCTGGAGTTTTCTTTGTGGTAACATTTTTATTTATGCATTCCATTTTTTTTTTTTTAAAGATTTTATTTTTCTCCTTTTCCTCCCCAAAGCTCCCCGGTACATAGTTGTATATTTCGTTGTGGGTCCTTCTAGTTGTGGCATGTGGGATGCCGCCTCAGCGTGGTCTGATGAGCAGTGCCATGTCCGCGCCCAGGATTCGAACCAACGAAACACTGGGCCGCCTGCAGCGGAGCGCGCGAACTTAACCGCTCGGCCACGGGGCTGGCCCCTATGCATTCCATTTTTAAAATAGTTTAAGACTATTCAGACTTTCTCTTTCCTCTTGTTTCTATTTTGGTGGTTGTATTTTTCTAGGAATTTGTCCACTTAATCTAAATTTTCAAAGTTAGTTTTAATAATATTCCTTTGCTATTTTTTAATGCCTGTAGGATGTATAGTGATCTTCCTATGTCGCATTGATATTTATACCTTCTCTCTTTTTTTCCTTATTAGTCTCATCAAAGATTTATCAGTTTTATTAATATCTTCAGAGAACCAACTTTTGCTGGTGTTAATCTTCCCTGCTATGTTTATTTTCTACTTTACTAACTTCTACTCTTTCGAGAACTTAATTTGCTTCTTTTTCTCATTTTTGCAGTGGATGCTTAGCTTACTGATTTTTAACCTTTCCATAAATTTCCCTCTAAGCTTGGATTTATCTGCATTTCATGTTTTGAAATGTATTTTTATTATTCAGTTCAAAATACTTTCTGATTTCCATTGTTTTCTTTTTTTGGTTCATAGGTTACATAGAAGTATATTGCTTAATTTCTAAAAATGTTTGGTGTTTTACATATCTTTTTAGTTATTTTTCATTTGTTTATGACTATAGGGTGCTTTATATCTTAAAAAACTTTCTGTTATGGGAAATGTCAAAAATATACATAACTAGAGAGAATATGCTAATAATCACTCAGGTATCTAAGCTTCAACAATTTTTAGGGGCTGGCCCCGTGGCCGAGTGGTTAAGATAGCGCGCTCTGCTGTGGCGGCCCAGGGTTTCGCCAGTTCAAAGCCTGGGTGCACACATGGCACCATTTGTCAAGCCATGTTGGGGAAGCCTCCTACATGCCGCAACTGGAAGGACCACAACTAAAAATATACAACTGTGTACTGGGGGGCTTTGGGGAGGAAAAGGAAAAATAAAATCTTTTATAAAAACCCCACAAGTTTTAGCTCCTCACCAACTTTGTTTCATCTCAAGTCTCTCATTCTGCCCCCCTCAGATTACTGTGAAGCAAATCAGATATATCATTTTTTCCTATAAATATTTCAGTATGTACCTATACAAGATGGTATTAAAAAAAACAGTTACAACACCATGTCACGCCCAGAATAATTCCTCGATGTCCTGAACTATCTGGTCAGTTTCCAAATTTTCCCCATTGTCTCATAATTTTTCTTTACAATTTGGTTATTTTGAAACAGAATCCACATAAGGTCCAAACATTGTTATTGGTTGATATATTTCATAAATCTTTTTTAATCTACGTGTTCCCTCTGCCTGTCTTTTTCAACCTTTGCCATCTGTTTATTGAAGAAACTGTTTTTTTTGTCTTGTAGAATTTACCATAATTTGAATTTTTCTAATTATACTTGATGATGTTGTTTAATGTGTTCCTCTGCTCCTGTATTTTCTATTTCCTATAAGATATAGATGCTCGATCAGATTCAGTTTTGATGGTTTTTGTTTTGTCGTTTAGTTGGTCGAGGTGATGGTGGTATGTGTACTTTCATCAGTAATCCCAGTGATGTCTGGTCATTTTGGTTCTTCATGATTACCTAATTCATAAATTCATGAGAGGATTGAAAAATGTGATATTCTAATTCTGTCATTCCTTTTTCATTTATTACTTGGGATATTGCTATAAAAAGGAATTTTCCCTCATCTTCTATTTGGATTCTCTCAGTTACAGTTCATATAGGGTAGACCGATAAATACTTAATTCTTTCTCTTTATTTACTACTTTTCAGAATAATAAGTTGGTTCTCTAGCCTCCTTCAATGACCGTCAATGAGGCATTAAAAACAGTACCGTTATGAACTAATGTGTTTTAATTCTATTACATTTAGTACCTTTGTTAATGCTAATACTGTCCCATTTTTAGCCAATGGACCCTATTCAAATCGACTCCTGAGTCCTTTTGATATAACCCTTAATTTTGTATGGTTTTCCTGTTTTTTTTTTATGTGCAGGATGTTCCAGGCTTATCTTGTGCAATTCCTGCCTTTTGTCCAATGTGCTTTACATTTGTTTTAATAGAAAATGGTATTAAGAGATAGCAGTGTGGGCATTACATATGCTCGTTGCTATTAGTTTGGTCATTGTTTCTAAACTTTTTCAGTGGTCAGATGTAGGAAATATATTTATAGTTTTAAAAAGTGAAATACATCATTAGTTTATATTATACTTTATTCTGATTTAGAGCTACGGGTTTTTTTGCGTAATCTCATTAATCTTACAGCCGTATCTCCTTTACCTCCTACTTAAAAACCCAGTTTTTGCCAACAGAATTTCTCATTTGATTTTTCTTAAAATACACACACACACATACACACACAGGCTCAGAATAACATACCTGCCCCTGCCTGGGTAGTGAGCTTTGAAATTCAACTTTTACCTCCAAACTTCACAAGCTGTTAAACGTATGACATTTTCCTACCTCGTTCTTTTGGAATTGACAAATGTCCCACAAGAAAAGTCGTTACAAAAGCCAGGCTCACCTCTCTAGATTTATACTTCCTTTTTTTTTTAAATTCTTTTCTTTTTTTTTTAAGGAAGATCACCCCTGAGCTAACATCTGCTGCCAATCCTCCTCTTTTTGCTGAGGAAGACTGGCCCTGAGCTGACATCCGTGCCCATATTCCTCTATTTTGTACGTGGGATGCCGCCACAGCATGGCTTGCCAAGACGTGCCATGTCTGCACCTGGGATCTGAACCAGTGAACCCTGGGCCGCTGAAGTGAAAGATATTAAACTGGTGCGGCTGGCCCAGTGGCGTAGAGGTTAAGTTCACACGCTTCGCTTTGGTAGCCTGGGGTTTGCAGCCCGGACCGAGCATGGACCTACACACCACTCATCAAGCCGTGCTCTGGCGGTGTTCCACGTACAAAATAGAGGAAGATTGTCAATAGATGATAGCTCCGGGTCAATCTTCCTCACCAAAAAAAAAAAAAAAGATATTAGACTGGTAAATCTTCAGTATCTTCTTTGCTCTTTAATGTCTTCAAGTAATGTTTTAAAATATTTTATCCATTTTTTTCAATTATTTTATTAAAATCATAAAGGTTTATAACATTGTGTAATTTCAGCTAGACATTATTATTTATCACTTTCTGTATAGATTGCGTTGTGCTCACCACCAGTAGTCTAATTTTTATGTGTCACCATACATATGTGCCCCTTTACTCCTTTCACCCATCCTCAGCCCCTTTCCCTCTGGTAACCACTAACCTGTTCTCATTATCCATGTGTGTGTTTATCTTCCACATATGAGTGAAATCATGCAGTATTTGTCTTTCTCTGTTTGGCTTATTTCACTTAGCATCATATCCACAAGGTCCATCTATGTTGTTGCAAATGGTACGATTTTGTCTTTTTTAATGGGTATTCTATTGTATATATATACACCACATCCTCTTTATCCGTTTACCCGTAGCAGGACACTTTGGTTGCTTCCACATCTTGGCTATTGTGAATAATGCTGTGATGAACATAGGGGTGCATAAATCTCTTTGGATTGTTGATTCAAGTTCTTTGGATAAATACCCAGTGGTGGGATAGCTGGATCATACGGTATTACTATTTTTAGTTTTTTGAGAAATCTCCGTACTGTTTTCTATAGTGGCTGCACCTGTTTGCATTCCCACCAGTAGTGTATGCAGGTTCCCTTTTCTCCACATCCTCTCCAACATTTGTTATTTTTTGTCTTGGTAATTGTAGCCTTTCTGACAGATGTAAGGTGGTATCTCAATGTAGTTTTGATTTGCATTTTCCTAATGATTAGTGATGTTGAACATCTTTTTATGTGTCTGTTGACCATCTCTATATCTTCTTTGGAGAAATGTCTGTTCATATCCTCTGCCCATTTTTTTGACTGGGTTGTTTTTGTGTTGTTGAGTTGTATGAGTTCTTTATATATTTTGGCAATTAACACCTTGTTGGATATATGATTTGCAAATGTTTTCTCCCAGTTAATGGATTGTCTTTTTGTTTTGTTCGTGGTTTCCTTTGCCTTGCAGAGCTTTTTAGTCTAATGTAGTCCCATTTATTAATTTTTTCTTTTGTTTCCCTTGCCTGAGTAGACGTCGTATTTGAAGAGATGCTGCTAAGACTAATGTCAAAGAGTGTACTGCCTATATTTTCTTCTGGGAGTTTTATGATTTCAGGTCTTACATTCAAGTTTTTAATCCCTTTTGAGTTAATTTTTGTGTATGGCACAAGATAATGGTCTACTTTCATTCTTTTGCACGTGGCTGTCCACATGCAACACCAACATGTTCCCAGCACCATTTATTGAAGACACTTTCCTTTCTCCATTGGATATTCTTGGTTCCTTTGTTGAAAATTAACTGACCACAGACATGTGGTTTTATTTCTTGGCTTTCAATTCTGTTTCATTGATCTATGTGTCTGTTTTTGTGCCAGTTCCATGCTGTTTTGATTACTTTAGCTTTGTAGTATATTTTGAAGTCTGGGATTGTGAAGCCTCCAGCTTTGTTCTTTTTTCTCAGGATTGCTTTTGCTATTAGAAGTCTTTTGTTGTTCCATATAAATTTTAGGATTCTTTGTTCTATTCCTGTGAAGAATGTCATTGGGGTTCTGATTGGGATTGCATTGAATCTGGAGATTGCTTTCTGTAATATGGACATTTTAACTATGTTTATTCTTCCAATCCATGTGCATGAAGTGTCTTTCCATTTCTTTATATCTTCTTCGATTTCTTTCAATAGTGTCTTATAGTTTTCAGTGTATAGGTCTTTCACCTCTTTGGTTAAATTTATCCCTAGATATTTTATTGTTTTCATTGTGATTGTAAGTGAGTTTGTATTCTTGACTTCTCTTTTTGCTAGTTTATTATTAGTGTATAGAAATGCAACTAATTTTTGTAATTTAATTTTGTACCCTGCAACTTTGCTATAGGTGTTGATTATTTCTAATAGTTTTCTGGTGGATTCTTCAGGTTTTCTATACATAGAATCATATCATCTGCAAACAGTGAGAGTTTTACCTCTTGCTTTCCAATTTGGATTCCTTTTATTTCTTTTTCTTGCCTAATTGCTCTGGTCAAAACCTCCAGTACTGTGTTGAATAGGAGTGATGAGAGTGGACACCCTTGTCTTGTTTCTGTTCTCCGATGGATGGCTTTTGGTTTTTCACTGTTAAGTATGATGTTGGCTGTGGATTTGTCGTATTTTGTTATTATGTTGAGGTATTTTCCTTCTATAGCCATTTTATTGAGAGTTTTTATCATAAATCGATGTTGGATCTTCAGATGCTTTCTCTGCACCTATTGAGATGATCATGTGATTTTTATTCCTCATTTTGTTAATGTAGTGTATCACATTGACTGGTTTGTGGATGTTGAACCATTCCTGTGTCCCTGGTATAGATCCCACTTGATTATGGTATATGATTCTTTTAATGTATTGCTGTATTTGGTTTGCCAATATTTTGTTGAGGAGTTTTTCATCTATGTTCATCAGCAATATTGGCCTATAATTTTCCTTCTTTGTGTTGTCCTTGTCTGGTTTTGGTATCAGGGTAATGTTGGCCTCATAGAATGAGTTAGGAAGTGTTCTGTCTTTTTGAATTTTTTGGAATAGTTTGAGAAGGATAGGTGTAAATCTTCTTTGAATGTTTGGTAGAATTCTCTACAGAGGCCATCTGGTCCTCGACGTTTGTTTTTTGGGAGGTTTTTGATTACTCTTTTGATTCTTTACTTGTGATTGGTCTATTCAGAGTCCGCATTTCTTCTTGATTTAGTTTTGGAAGGTTGTATGCATCTAAGAATTTATCCATTTCTTCTAGGTTATCCAATTTTTTTGGCATGTAGTTTTTCATAGTATTCTCCTATAATCCTTTGTATTTCTGTGGTATCCATTGTAATTTCTCCTCTTTCATTTGTAATTTTATTAATTTGAGCCTTCTCTCTTTTTTTCTTGGTGAATCTGGCTGAGGGTTTGTCAATTTTGTTTATCTTCTCAAAGAACCAGCTCTTAGTTTCATTGATCCTGTCTACTATTTTTTTAGTCTCTATTTCATTTATTTTTGCTCTAATTTTTATTATTTCTCTCCTTTCTTGACGTTGGACTTCATTTGTTCTTCTTTTTCTAGTTCTGTTAGGTATAGTTTTTGTAAGGAAGATTGTCCCTGAGCTAACATCTATTGCCAATGTTCCTCTTTTTGCTCGAGGAAGATTGTCGCTGAGCTCAATATCTGTGCCAGTCTTCCTCTATTTTATGTGGGATGCCATCACAATGTGGCTTGATGAGCAGTGCTAGGTCTGTGCCCAGGATCTGAACCTGTGAACCCCAGGCTGCCAAAGCAGGGCACGTAAACTTAACCACTACGCCACCATGCCAGCCCCTCTTAAGTGTAGTTTAGGATACTTATTTGATATTTATCTTGCTTGTTGAGGTGGGCCTATGTCACTATGAATTTCCCTCTTATAACCACTTTTGCTGCATCCCACAAGAATTGGTATGTTGTATTTCATTTTCATTTGTCTCCCTATATTTTTAAATTTCTCCATTGATTTCTTCATTGATCTAATGGTTGTTCAGTAGCATTTTATTTAGTCTCCACAAATTTGTGACATTCCCAGCTTTTTTCTTGTAGTTGATTTATAGTTTCATAGCATTATGGTCAGAAAAGATGCATGATGTGATTTCAATCTTCTTAAATTTATTGAGGCTTCCCTTATTTCCCAACATATGGTCTATCTTTGAGAATGTTCCATGTGCACTTGAGAAGGGTGTGTTTTCTGCTGTTTTTGGATGGAATGCTCTCTCTATATCTATTAAGTCCATCTGATCTAGTGTTTCATTTAAATCCGCTATTTTCTTGTTGACTTTCTGTCTCGATGATTTATCCATTGATCTAAGTTGGGTGTCGAGGTCCCCTACTATTATTATGTTGTTGTTAATTTCTCCCTTTAGGTCCATTAATAGTTGCTTTATGTATACTTTGGTGCTCCTGTGTTAGATGCATATATGTATTTATCAGTATTATGTCCTATTGCTGCAAAGTCCCTTTTATTATTATATACTGCCCCTCTTTGTCTCTCATTGTCTTTTTTATTTTGAAGTCTGCTTTGTCTAATATAAGTATGGCAACACCTGCCTTCTTTTGTTTGCCATTTGCTTAGAGTATTCCATCCCTTCACTCTGAGCCTATGTTTGTCTTTAGGGCTGGGTTGTGTTTCCTGGAGGCAGCATAATGTTGGGTCTTATTTTCTAATCCATTCAGCTACTCTGTGTCTTTGGAGAATTCAATCGATTTACATTTAGAATGATTATTGATATGTGAGGTCTTATTATTGCCATTTAATCTCTTGTTTTCCAGTTGTTCTATATTTCCATTGTTTCTCTTCCTTTGTATTTCTGACTGCCATTTCATTCTAGTGGTTTTCTGTGGAGTTTTCTCTTTTTTTATGAATTGCAGCTCTGCTCTGATGTTTTGTTGAGTGGTTACCATGAGGTTTGTATAAAAGATCTCATAGATGAGATAATCTGTTTTCTGATAGTCTCTTATCTCCATTAGCCTGAGCAGATTCCATCCCTTTCTTTTTCCCCTTCTGAGTTATTGTTGTCACAAATTATTCTATTTTGTGTTGTGAGTTTGTGACTAAGTTGAAGTAATTAGGGCATCCTTAATAATTTCTTGTAGGGAAGGTCTGGTGGTGATGAACTCCCTCAGCTTTCATTTATTCGGGGAAGCTTTTATTTCTCTATCATATCTGAAGGATAGTTTCACTGGGTAGAGTATTCTTGGCTGAAAGTTTTTGTCTTTCAGTATTCTGAATATATCATTCCACTCTCTCCTAGCCTGTGAGATTTCTGCTGAGAAATCTGCTGAAAGCCTGATAGGGATTCTTTTGTAGGTTATTTTCTTCACCTTGCTACCCTCAATATTTTTTCTTTGTCATTTTTCTTTGTCACTTTTGCCAGTTTTACTGTTACATTCCTTGGAGAAGGTCTTTTAGCATTGATGTAATTAGGAGTTCTATTGGCTTCATGTATATGTAAGTCTGGTTCCTTCTCCAGGTTTGGGAAGTTCTCAGCTATTATTTCTTTGAACAAGCTCTCCTTTCTCTCTCCCTTCTCCCTCTGGAATACCTATAATCCTTATGTTGCTTTTCCTAATTGGAGTTGGATGTTTCTCGAAGAATTCCTTCATTTTTAAAAAATCTTAGTTCTCTCTTCTCCTCCACCTGAAGCATTTCTATATTTCTATCCTCTAAGTTACTAAGTTTCCCCTCCATAACATCAGCTCTATCTTTAAAGGATTCCAGATTATTTTTTATCACATTAATTATGTTCTCCATCTAGAATTTCTGCTTGGTTATTTTTTTATAGTTTCAATCTCTTTGGTGAAGTACACCTTCTGTTCATTAATTTTATTCCTGAGCTCACTGAACTGTCTGTCTGAGTTTTCTTGTAACTTGTTGAGTTTCTTTATGACAGCTATTTTGAATTCTCTGTCATTTAGATTGTAAATTTCTGTGGCTTCAAGGTTCTTTTCTGGAGATTTGTCATTCTCCTTCTGCTCTGAATTGTTGCTGTAGTTTCTCATGGTGTTTGATGAACTAATCTTTTGCTGGTGCATTTGTGGTAGTATCAGGTCAGAGATTCTGCCTGCTACTCTTTTTTTTTTTTTTTTTTTTTAAGATTTTATTTGATTTTTTTCCTTTTTCTCCCAAAGCCCACTGGTACATAGTTGTGTATTTTTAGTTGTGGGTCCTGCTAGTTGTGGCATGTGGGATGTCGCCTCAGCATGGCTTGATGAGCAGTGCCATGTCTGCACCAAGGATTTGAACTGGCAAAACCCTGGGCCACCGAAGTGGAGCGTGTGAACTTAACCACTTGGTCACGGGCCTGGCCCCTCTTTTTTTTTTTTTTGGAGGAAGATTAGCCCTGAGCTGACTGCTGCCATCCTCCTCTTTTTGCTGAGGAAGACTGGCCCTGAGCTAACATCTGTGTCCATCTTCTTCTACTTTATATATGGGATGCCTACCACAGCATGGCTTGCCAAGCAGTGCCATGTCCACACCTGGGATCTGAACCTGCGAACCCCTGGCCTCTGAAGCGGAACGTGCAAACTTAACCACTGTGCCACCGGGCTGTCCCCCTGCCTGCTACTCTAGGGGAAAGCAGGAGCAGTGTTTCTGACCCCATCCCATCTGCTGGAAGTTGTTTGGGTATGGTGGGTGCTCCCCCCAGCCAGGAAAGCAGTTACTCAGGAGCTCAGGGCTGCTGCCATGCCAAGGCACCTTCCTCCTTGTGGGTCTGCAGTGGTGTTTGGGCACTTGCACTGGCTGGGAAAGCATTTGCATGTGTGTGTGTACATCTGACACCACCTTTTAGGGTTGCACCAGCTGCTGTGCTTGGTGGGGGTGCTTCTTTTCAGGGTTTGATCATGGGCCACTTGTTGGGACCGCAGCAGCAGGGTGGGCTCTTCCACTAGCTGGGAAAGCATTTGCGTAAGCCAAGGGCTGCCACCGCCACTTCCCACAGTTGCACTGATGTGCATTCCCACTTTCAGGGCCACAGCAGTACTACAGGTGCTTGTGCTGGCTAGGAGGGCATTTGGGCATGTGCACAGGGCTGCTGGGGAGGGATAGGGGAGTGCTCACCTGTCTCCACCACTTCCTGGGGAGCCAGTCCATCCACCTTCAGATGTTTAGCTCCCTGGGTCTCTCAGGTATCCTGTGGTGCTGTGTGGGTATTCTCCATTAGTCAATGAATGTCCATTTAGTTGTAGTTCAAAGGGGGAGAGATAAATGGGACAGTTCATTTGGCCGTGTTGTTGCTATCAGTCCTCTATCCTTCTTTTCTAGTTGTCTTCAGTAGGAGGTTTGTCTGAATGATCTAATCTGCCATTATCAGAAATGAAAGTCCCCTTACCACTTAAACGTTGAACACTTAACTTATATTTATATAATATGACCACAATATTTGGTTTTATTTCAAAGGTTCTGAAACAAAAACATCTGGATGATTGTCTACGACATGTGTCTATAAGAAGATTTGAATCATTTAATCTGTTTTCAGTAACCGAAGCCAAAAAAAGGGAAACTGAAGAGGGAGTTGGTGCATGGGTCCAATACACAAGTGTCTTCTATCCTGAATACAGTGTTTCCTTAAGGTAATCATCACTCTAGTTAAGATTGTTTTTAAGGTATTTTTCTCTTGTAGAAGGAAAACAATGTAATAAGAATCTTATTGTTTATTCTGTTGAGTGTGCAGGCAGTCTTTATCAGAATTTACGTTTTGCAACTTTGTGTTATGAAATCCTCCTGCTTTAACTAGTTCTTGCTGTATTCTCAGACTAAAGAAAAAAATTCTCAGGAATGTAGTGGCATTTGAGGATAAAGAGTGTTGCAAATCAAAGGGTTCATTTAACCATTCTTTCATAGTGTTTGATTATGACAAAAAGCCAAGTTCTTTTTGGGGCAAAGAAGGCTGAAAGTGAAAACAGAATTTTTCCAAACTTCCTGTAGTAATTATCTGAAAAAAGTCAAGCTTTGGTATTTTTCTCATTCATGTTTTGTCACTTTCAGAGTAGAACCTTAAGATTAGAAGGAGAAAATTCAGCTGAAAACACTGGTATTGTGAGAAGGATACAGACTGTTCTGGCTTTAAAAATTATTAGAAAAGAGATGAGAGTTGCAAACTGAAGTAACAAGATACCATTTTTACCAAATTAATTTTCTCTCACAGTCATAGTCTAGCATGTTGCAATATTTCTGTAGGTGTTTGATTTTATAAAGTCTGCCTTTTTGACAAGATTTCACATTTTGAAAGGTAGGGAGGAGCACATTTACAGTAACTCTAAGAGGAGCGAAAAAACCTTTTAGGTGGAAATGTGACTCAAAAAGATTAGGTAAGGCTAGGAATAATTAAGAAAAAGTTTTTACAAAGGATGTCTGTATGTGTCTTGAACTATTTTAGTTAAAATATCTAAGCTTTAAAAAACACTATAATAGCTAAAAATTTGGGATTTGGATAAAAATTGACTGGGCTGGACAGGGAAGAACAGTTAGGATCTGGTTTCATAATTTTGCTTTACTGAAAAGTCCACATGGAAGATAAAAACTTAGCGATTTGTGAGCTTGCCTCTACATTCATTATGAGATTCTAATTACAATACCTCAACCGCTTTACATTCTGATGGAGATAATTAGTTTAGTGCTTGGTTAAGAAGGAAAGAAAAATGCACTAAATGCCTGCTGTGTGCAAGATACAGAGCTAGGTGCTTTGAAATACTCTAATTCATGTAATCCTTACAATAACTCTGTGAAGTAGGAACGAAGGTGATGAAACAATTGGAAGATGGTATCTATAAGGAAATTAAAGAGAAGGAGAAACAGAGTGATCCAGGCAGGGTCTTCAGGTATAAAGTTCTAAAACTTATCTGCTATGTCCACTGGTAACAAGAAGCAATAAGCGTAAACCGTACTGAGAGTAGTTTCCTGACATCTTCAAGGCCGTGGGAAGGGGTAGCTGGAGAGAATGTGAAACCTGTTCTTGAGAGCTTTCAAAATAAGGCATGGCTCTCCACCTGGTGGAGCTGACCCTGATGTAGCAGGAAATCGGGCTAGAATGTGAACTGAGACTCCTCTCTTAACAGCATGATTCTTTGTGATGTATCCATTTTTGACAGTAAAAAGAAGTATGTCTATATAAATATGACATTGAATCCTAATTTATGGAGAGAACACAGGTGACCGAGCTAAAATTTTGGCCATGATGGCTGCCAAGATTTTTTCTCTTTTTTCAAACCAGTTAATATCTCTCCACATTAGTAATACAAAAATAATAATGGCTTAAACATACAGAGTTCTGGAGCTGAACGTGATCTTAGAATAAATTTTAAAAAATTCTAACTTGGCTGACTGTTGAGTGCCTGATATGTGACAAGCACTGTTGTGAGTGGTTTACCTGTATTCGCTTATTTAATCCACACAACACCTTATGAGGTAAATAGTTACTATCCTCATTTTACAGATGAGGAAAGTGAAGCCCACAGAGGTTAATAACTTGATTGTGGTCACTCAGCCAATAATTGATTGTGCCTCTATTCAAATCCCGGTGATCTGGTTCCATGGCCTGTACTTCTAAAAACTTTGGTTTTGAAATAATTACAGACTCCCAGGAAGTTTCAAAAATAGTACAAGGAGTTTCATGTACCCTTCACCCAGCGATCTCCATTGGTAACATCTTATATAATGAGAGTTACAGCCTGCACTTTTAACTTCTGCACATTCTGCCTCTCGTGAGGCAATCATGTATCCATTTATTCATTTTACCATCAAGGGATTGAGGCCTAGATAAACTAATTTCCTCACTGATTATTCTGAGCATTCTGTTTCTCACTCCATAATCCTGTTATCGTTTAGGAAATTGCTGAAACTACTGAAATTGCTTAGGTAGGGGAGGATTTCTGCTAAGAATAGTTCATTCCGTTCCATTGCCAGTTTTATTCACGTTGATTTTTACGGTCACCACTTTTCCTTGTTTTCTGTTATGCGCCCAACATGGATCTGCATTCTTGTTCCTTTGCCATCTCAGATCAACTCTTTTCTCAATCTGTTTCCATGACACTTCTTTAGCTACCTTTATCTATTTTCTTCAGTATTTGAATTGTGAGCATTCAAAAGTTTTAAAAAATTAGTTGCAATAGCCCAAAGTAGTGGTTTAGAAAGTAGTTTTGGAATGGAGTACCATCATCTTTCTCTATATTTTTTCTTTGTTAAATCAACACTATGGAATTATTTTTAAAAAGTGATGAATAGTTTTAAGTAAATTCAAATCAGTAAATATTTAATAGCACCTTCTGTGTAGATAACAGAAATATAAGCTGCACTATCCCCAAGGAGCTTAAATATGTGAAAAGTTAAATAAAAAAAAAATAACTAAATAAGAAGGAAAGTTATTCCTTCTGTTAACTCTCACCAGGCAGTGCATAACTAATTTCCTAATGAGAGGAAGACTTCACATGTGTTAGGAGCTTAGAGATGGGAAGGCCTTGAGCAGGAATTTAACTGGATCTGGAGATATGTGAAAGTTCTGGGAGAAATCATTCCAGATGGAGGCAAAGGCACTAGAAAATATACGAGGGGAGAAAATGCAAGGCAGAATCATCAGAGGCTGCTGAGAAGGCCTTCACAATGCCCAGGGGGAGGAATAATGATCAATGCATGTTATATGGTGGATCTCCTTCTGGATTTTAATAAAGAACTGAGCATTTGGGATGTTTTATTCTTTACAAATCATACATATAACCCCCTTTTCACTTTCTCAGTTCTTATTGCTAAGATCACCTACCACAATTCAACAGAGATGATGCATATATGGTGATTAATACTTATCAATATTTGTTACTAGTTTTCTCCTTCTTAAAATTTCCCTACATATTGATTTCTGTTCCTTTGAAGTTTTATTAGTCTTGAAATGAATACCCTAAGAGGATAAATAACTAGATATTTGTGAATTCACAGTATGTAGTTGTATCTTGTTTATATTATTAAAAGGTATATAAGCAGTGGCCTAAATTGAAACTTTGACCATTATTTTCTGTCAGCTTTATATGATGATATTTAAAATGAAGGAATAAAGAATTTCCCTTGGTGACTTTTCATCAGAAACAAAAATCTGGACAATGTAAAACTTAGGTTATGAAATCCCCAAGATCTGTTGTCTTTTCTGTATGTCTGAGGATGGTTGACACTTTATTCCAAAGTGAGTATTGAGAGTTAGGAAATTAAAATCCAGGGTATGACTCTTAACTTTATTCTTTGGTAAAGTCTTCTTGTCTTTCTGGTGCTTTATAGAAGAGGCTCTTGCTGTTAGATACATGCATGTGTAGAAGACTAGTATATACCAGGAGATGTTTATACTAAAAATCTTTCAGTAAAAATTCCCTCTCCCTGTCTTGTAAGCTGCAGTTTGTTATTGTATAGAGTTTACCATATAGCTACTAGAAATTGTTCCTCACCCTCCATATTTCAACTTAATTTGAGTGCAGTAGGAATTTACGTATTCTGGAAGCTTTAAAATACTTCCATTATATTTGGAATGATCGGAGTGCCTGAGTTATTTATTTATGAATGTATACATCTCTTAGGTGTGGAAAAAGCTGAGAGGCCTGAATTGTCCTCCTTTCTTTGAATAAGACTACTGTTGCTTGGTTATTACTGAATTGGAAGCCTAGCACTCTTGGCTTTCAACTTGTCCTGGGGAGCTTAGAATGGGCAAGAAGTCAAGAATGATTTTGTCTTTGACTGAGTTGCATCTTTCTAGTACAACAAATGCATTGTAGTGAGATAATATATTGCTTCTCTAGGGAAAGGAAAAAAATAAACTCTCTCTCCACTGAATTTAGTATGTACTCTGTGAGTGCTCACTAAATGGAAGCTGGTGATGGGAATGATATGCTTATGAAATTAGACGTAAAAGTATAGTTTTAATGTTAGTAGTGATATTAACAGCAGAGGTGAATATTGAAACAGCTTTTGTTCTCCTGCATTTTATTTTGTGTGTTTTTTTTGGTGAGGAAGATTCACCCTGAGCCAACATCCATTGCCAATCTTCCTCTTTTTCTTTTTTTCGCTTGAGGAAGATTAGCCCCACGCTAACATCTGTGCCAGTCTTCCTCTATTTTGTATGTGGGATGCCTCCACAGTATGGCTGATGAGTGGAGTAGGTCCATGCCTGGGATCCAAAACCGCAAACCCTGGCCGCCGAAGCAGAGTGCGCAGAACTTTAACCGCTCAACCACAGGGCTGGCCCCTTATTTTGTATTTTTGAAGGAACTTTATAGAACCTTAAAATATGATCCAGTGTATGCAGAAAATTAAAAGAATAATCCACTGAGTCTTGTTTTCATGGACCTTAAATCATAGATATGGGCTAAACATAACTTAGTTTTCTTGTTTGTTTTGAACTGCAATCATGATCATTTATGTAGCTTGCTTACAAGTACATATATTCAAAGTTTCAGTAAATTGAATGTTCCCTTGACATTTTTTCAGATTTTTATAAATTACATGTAGAGATCATCTACTAGTTTTCTATAACTAGTAGATAGAAGAATGAAAAAAATCTCTTTCTCTGTTTACTTTTGAAAGAGCTCCAAAGCAAGTTGCATCTAGAATCATGTTTTTTAGACCTTTTTAGACCTTTTCCGTCTGAAAACCTCTCCTCTTTGTTCTTCTGCAGCCTTTTAGGGCCCATTTCACTCTCTGGCTTACTTTTTCTGTTTTGTTGGGACCAATTTTCTTTTTAATCAGGATAAAATTCACATAATCTAAAATTCACCATTTTAACCATTTTGGATTATACAATTCAGTAGTTTTTAGTATATTCACAATGTTGTGTGACCATCACCACTGTCTAATTCCAGAAATTCTTCATCACCCCAAAAAGAAACGCCATACCCATTAGTAGTAATTCCTCATCTTCCTCCTCCCCTCAGCCCCTGGCAACGACTAGTCTACTTTCTGTCTGTATGGATTTGCCTATTCTGGACATTTTATATAAATAGAATCATACAATATGTGGCCTTATGTCTTGCTTCTTTCATTTAGCATAATGTTTTTGATACACCCACGTTATAGTATTTATCAGTACTTCATTCCTTTTTTATGGTTGAATAATATTTCATTGTATGGATAATACCACATTTTGTTTATCCATTTATCAGTTGATGGATATTTGGGTTGTTTCTACTTTTTGGCTATTATGAATAATGCTATTATGAACATTCATGTACATGTTTTTGTGTGAATATATAAGTTTTAAATTCTCTTAGGTATGTTTCTAGAGGTGAAATTGCTGGGCCATGTGGTAACTCTAACTTTTTGAAGAATGGCCAAGTTGTTTTCCACAATTGCTGTACTGTTTTACCTACCAGGAATGTGTGAGGGTTCCAGTTTGTCCCCGTGCTTGCCAGTACTTGTTATTTTTCTTTGATTGTTATTTTTTATTATAGCCATTCTAGTGGGTATGAAGTGATATCTCACTGTGGTTTTACTTTGCAGTCTCCTAATGACTAATTATGTTGTCCGTGTTTTCATGTGCTCATTGGCCATTTTTGTATCTTCTTTGGAGACATGTCTATTCATGTCCTCTGCCCATTTTTAATTGGGTTCTTTGTCTTTTTTTTTTTGAATTGTGAAAGTTTTTTTATATATTCTGGATACTAGACCCATATCAAATATGTAACTTGCAAACATTTTCTCCGATCCTCTGGGTTGTCTTTTCACTTTCTTGATGGTATCCTTTGATGAACAGTAGTTTTTAATTTTGATAAAGTTCAACTTACCTATTTTTTCTTTTGTTGTTTGTGCTTTTGGTGTCATATTATGCCCTGGCTTACTTTTATCCTGTAGTTTCAATCTCTTGATACCTTCAGGCTTCAAACTTCTCCTCTAGTAGATTTGTTGTTTTTCGCTCTTCAAGTAATTATCTGCCCCAGTGACTTGCTCCTTGGTCTTTACTCCATAGGCGATTCTTAGGAGAAACTCAAAGGTCTTCAGTTCTAGGATAGCTTTAGGTGCTGTGAAAAAAATTGGTTAGCTTTAGGAAGAAGAAACTGGCTATCGGTAATTTTTTTCCTCAGCTTTGTTGAGATATAATTGACATAACATGTAAATTTAAGGTGTACAATGTTTTGATTTGATACACCTATATTGCATTATCATTATATGATCATCACCATAGCATTAGCTAACACCTGTATCAGGTCACATAGTTACCATGTATTTTTTTGTGGTGAGAACACTTAAGATGGCTATTGGTAATTAAAGGCTTGGGAAACAATGTAAAGCTTTGGAGTTTAGGAAGAAGATGGAGTGAACTTTTTATGTCCTGGATATGTTGGCAAAAAGTTGTCATTGTTATATAACATTAATTACCAGTATAATGCTAAGACTGAAGTTTGATAAAGCCCCTTCCTTGTAGGTATTACTATCTAACCACATTCCTCAGGCAGGACCTTGGTAAACAGTTGAAACATTGAGGGTAAACAAGATCTTGTAGAGTTGACACTTGACTAAAGTAGATGACTCAGTGAACAAAGAGCAGTCCTTGAATTTGGGACAAATGAAAGGGAACTTGAAATAATCAAACTGAATCTTTACCACACTGCTTTCGTGGCAGTTTTCCTATAATCAATACCAGTTCTTATACTATTGAAGACAATGATTATTGATATTATTCTTTCATGAGATGCCATCTTTTAGGGTTTCTAGGCTTCATAGATAATTGATTTTCATTGTTGTAAGTTATGTAGAGGTATAGGATTAGTTTTACTGTCTCCCTACTCCCTACCCTATTAAAGAATATCATAGGGTTCACTCTGTTTCTTGGCTTCAAGAAATAATACTTTCAAGGAGAGGCAAGTTCTGCTTCAGTGATAAGTCTGAAAAAAATCGCACTTTTAATTTTGAATAGTGCTTTTAACTTTTAAACATGCATTTTGCTTCAATTGTCCCAGTTTTTGTTTTTTAGAAATAATTAACTTTTTGCAAAATATCTGCACCTTTTTTTACTCTTGTCTCAGATTTCATTTCAAATGTTTATTTCATTCTGAATTGAGAGAGAGAGTGTGTTTGTGTGTGTTTGTGAGAGAGAAGAGAGGGAGAGAGAGAGAACGTGAGAGAATGTCTATTAAAACTAGACCCTAAAGGCAATTCCACCTTTAGGAATTTATCCTAGGAAAATAATCAGAAGTGGGCTCAGTGATGTTTCTACAAGGATGTTCACTGCAACAGTATGCATAATAGCGCAAAACTGGGCACAGTCTAAAAATCCAATGTAAAGTGTTGGTTCAATAAATGATTGTGAAAACAATCATTCATTGAACTACTTGGCAGCCATTAAAATCCTGTTGCAGGAGAATACTTACTGATGTGGGAAACTGTTTACAGTATGTTACAGTTAAATGAAAAACACAAATTGCAAAACAGTATGGACAATGTACTCTCAGTTATGTAATGAAAGCTATATGAGCATGGAATAAAACTTGAAGGCTATGTACCAAAATACTAGCTGTGGCTATCTCTGTATAGATAGGATGATGAGCAGTTTTTTCTTGAAGGAACCATATATTCATTTTATCTTTAGGAAAAAGTTTTTGGAGTTCTTCGCAGTATTGCTGATCATTATAATAGGTTCATCTTATAATTTAGATGTTAAATACTTTGTTCCTTTTCCTCTCGTCTCACACATATACTGTGGTTTTCCATGTTAGAGTAAATAACTTCATCTACACCTAGAATCTTGTATGCACAGAGAAGATACAGAATCATTATGTTATGATGAAAGTTTGATTTGTGGTTGGTAACTTGGTTTCCTTAGAGTAAGACACTGTTGAGCCCAGTGCTTATTTGACCAGTGATGATTGCAAATAACTTTTTGCAAATTTAGTCACTCTATCAAAGAACTGAGTCTCTATGATAGAAATAAAAAGTTCTGCTAAAAAGGGTCATATAGTTTATGTGTATTCTCTTACTCTATGTATTAATTTTCTAGGGCTCTCAAAGCAATACCACCGACTGGATGGCTTAAACCACAAATTTATTTTCTCATAGTTTTGGGTCTAGAAGTCTGAGATCAAGGTGTTGCAGTTTGGTTTTTTCTGAGGCCCTTCTCCTTGACTTGCAGGTAGCTGCCCTCTTGCTGCCTCTTCACATGGTTGTTCCTCTGTGCACATGCCCTGTTATCTCTGTGTGTCCTAATCTTCTTTTCTTATAATGATACCAGTCATATTGGATTAGGACCACCCAAATGACCTCATTTTTACTTAATTACCTCTTTAAAGGCCCTATCTCCAAATACAGTCACATTCTGAGGTGCTGGGGGTTAGGGCATCAACATATGAAATTTGAGGGAGACGGAGTTTAGTCCCCAGCACTATCATTTATGATAAGTTTTAATGACAAAGTTAAAGTAGTGTTGATGAAGTAGATTTTATTGTGAATTATTAATGGTTATTTTAAACTATTATAACATCCTAGAGAACTACAGCTATATGTGATATAGGGGAGAGTGTAGAAGATTGTAGATGCAGTAATGCCTATTTTTTATCACCTCTGGAAAAGTAACCCAAATCCTATGACCTATTGACAGTTGGGTCCATTTGTATATGAAGCCTAGTATCTTTTATAAATGTTAAAATATTGGTCATCAAATTAAATATTTATAAGACTGTTAAGTGAAGAGAAGTTAGAATTAAAGGGCGTGGAATTAAGATTAGTGGGAAAAAGATACAAAAAACTTGCTCTCTGAAATTTAGAACTCCCTATAGAGGGAATGTGCAGACCTGAAGATTGGTTAGTTCCTTGTAACTGAAGTTTTGAATTTGTTGGGGTGTTATTGAGGAAATTTTTGTATCATTGAGTGTGGTTCTGGAGGTTCCTTGTTTATTTTGCTTTTGAGATTCTCAAAGTGTAAGGTTTGGTTTCTTTTTTTTCTTGTCTTTAAAAAGATTAATAATTTACCTCACTTTTATGTAACTAAAACAACAACAACAAGAAAACTATTCATTAATACTGTAAAATGTGGATTAATCGTCAAGAAATGTCATTACATTAACTATTCTGAGGACCATATTCTGTTATTTCTTTTCCTTCTCCCTCTAGTGGGCAGAAAATATTTAAAAAATATAACATAGAAGGGTTTATTAGTTTTGAATGTGTAACAATGCACAGTCTCAGCGTTTTAAAAAATTAATAAATGTTAATATTTCAGAATCATTAAATAAAATGCTTTATTCCTTTCTAGGCATAATAATGGATCTTTGAATGTTGAAGATGTTCTTACCAGCTTTGACAATACAGGAAACGTTTGTAAGTTGTATGCTAGCTGTATAGAAATATTTTTAGTGTTTTAAAAAGTGAATTTATTATTGGCGTTTTTTCTCACTAATGTTTATTATACTGACTAATGTGTGTGTGTGTGTGTGTAATAGAAACATCTGTTGTTTATAGCTGCAAAATAAGCCTCATGTAAGACATACCTAGGGGCCGGCCCTGTGGTCTAGTGGTTCAGTGTGGCTTGTTCTGCTTCGGTGGCCTGGGTTTGGTTCCTGGATACGAACCTACACCATCATCAGTGGCCATGCTGTGCCAGCGACCCATATACAAAATAGAGGAAGATTGGCACAGATGTTAGCTCAGATGAATCTTCCTCAGCAAAATAAAATTAAAAAAAAAGATGCACCTACTAATGGGATAAGGGAGTTTTTACAAGTTGCAGTTGTGTGTGTGAATGAGTGTGAGTGACAGAATGTAGGTCAGAAGGAACAGTGGACTCTCCAGTACTGTCCCTTTTGTTTTTTGTTTCCTTTTTGACCTCAGTTAACCCAACAGAAGGCCTGTCTCTTCCTTGTTTGCTGTGTTTTGGGTGCTTTCTTTTCCATTTCCTTCTGCTTCTCTCTTTCACTATAGCATAAACCCAGAATATGTTTTCTTTGCTGCTAATATACTTTAATACCAGAATGTTTTTGTTTTATGCAATATTATAATATTATAGAATATCTTATCTTTTCATCTAAGCCTCTAAGTTGTGATAGATTGCTCCACTGAGAATAACATTTAAATAATTATAAACTAATGTCATATGATGAAATCAGCCAAGAATGTCTTTGCATCACTGCATTAAACAATACCCATATAGGAGCTGTATACTCCTTCATGTGTGTTGTATAGAATATTTCTCTTAAGGTAATGAATTATCAGTGAAATATGATCATTTTAAATGTAAAAATTGTATTCAAATACTTTTTTTCTCAAAGCAAATTTCAGAACTGTAACTACTTATTGTCTGAACTTAAATAACATACCTTGCTGATAATACTACTTTATCAAATGCTTTCTCATTTTAGATCTGCATAGAATAATGTCTGGTAAACTTCAGGCAATAATTTTTTTTTTATGCCCACATTATGGCAAGCTTTTGATCGTAGAGAAAAATATCTATGTATTTTGTCACTGAGGAATCTATAAATATCCTAAACTTATTTCAAAGTATTTAAAATAATGTGAGTTTCCTTTTCATGGATAGTGACAGGTGTACCTTTTAGTTTCTACATGTTGGCACTTGCTGAATTCTCTCCCACTTAGGCATATCTCATATTTTTATTGGGAACCCCAATAAAATAAAAAATAAAAATCCCTTGCCAAGACTAGGCAAGGGATGCTAATGGTGGTTGAGGAGACATTCTCCTTTAGTTCTGGAATAATGTTAAATATCATTGTCAGTCTTATGCATACGTAAGTTAGGACTATGATCCTAGAATGTTATATGTGAAATTTTTGATTCAGAAATGTAAAAATCAAATATTGTTCCCAGTGGCTCAGTATGAAATAGGGCCACTAGCTGGCAGCATTATGTAAAATAAAAATATTTTCCTAAAGGTCCAAGCTATTATTTTATACATGAATAACTGTCTTATACTTCTCTAAGATTTTTTTCCCATCAAGTTGTTCTTCCCTACCCCCTAGTTGTTATTGCATTGACAAATGGAGAAATCGCATGTTAAAGGTATTTTTTCACTGCTGTCTATCCTTTGGTAGAAAGGTTTGAGTCTTTGGAATGAGACCCACCTACATTTGAATCTTTGCTCTGAAATTCGTCTTGAGCAATTCATATAATCTCCATGAGCCTCAATTTTTTTCATCTCTTACAACTGGATATAATGTACAGAAAGTGCGTAACATTCTACATTCCTCATAGTTGACATTCAATAAATGGATACTATTTGTTAATTATTACTGGTGATGAGTACCTCTAAAACTTCTTTCAGTTTTTTCCTAATAATGAAGATAATATTATTAAGGGTCATTCCAATATGTTAAAATAAACTATTTTGATTGAACTAACAGGGAAGGAAAAATAGGTCAAATTATCAAAATAGTAATTTATTAAAATGTCATGTCATGAATATGGTCTTAAAAACCTGAATATATTGCAAAGCGATAGAAGTGATGTCAAAAATAAAACCTATTAAAACATGTTGTTTGGTGTAACTTTAATGTTATACTCTTTTTAAAAGAAAAATCTGTATCTATATTTTACCTAATGATAAATTGGTAAAGTCCTGTTCCAGTAAAGCAAATATTGATTATAACTTTCATATAACCTTTGCCAAGGCTTAAAGTGATCAAGGATTTGACTTTTTCACTTGATGCCTCAAATATTTGATTTTATGCTGTGGTATTAGGTTGAGTTTGTGGCTGGAAAACCCAGCAGAGGGCGCCACAATCACAAGTCTGTCTCACAGCCCACTATAATTGGAATAAATAACTTGAATAATAACTGTAAGTTTTCATCGTGTAAACATATAAAGATCTATGTTTAAACATTTCCATTTGATTTATTTCTTACATATTTAGTATGTTCAGCAATTCATGAATACAAAAAATAGATTTTCCTGCCTTTTTTAGTTCATTTTGTTTTTTGTTTTAAGTATCAGTTTAATTTTTAAACTTCTAGCTTTAAATAAAAGAATACTTTTGGTCTTGGTAATCTTGATAGAAAGGGAAAGTTTTATACAAGAATATCATTTCCTAAATCATCACTGCGGTAGCACACTAATAGTACACGAAGGATATCTAGAATGAGGGGAAAATTTCTAATACTATGAGGGAACCCATAGATAGAGTTATCCATTTATCTCAGGAATTAATTTCTAGATGAATATAATTTCCTGATGATAGAAAAAATAAAATATTTTATAGTTACAAAAACCTGATATGTATAATATATTCATGGTTTAGTAGAGCCATTAATCTAAATTTTAAATTAATTTAAAAAATCAAGTAGTGATTTTATTCATTTGTAAATTTTCAAAGATGAGATCAGTCTTACTTCCTGAATTTGTTCATGCTCTAACAAAAAATATATGGAAAAATCTTGAGTTTTGGAAAATAAATCAAACCTCTAGATAGTGTCTTACTTCCTCATATATTAGAAAAGAAAATATTCTCTATATTTACCTTTATTATTTAGAAGTGTTGTGTGTTTTTAAATGTATGACCTGCAAAGTGTTTTATGTTTTTGAGGTATCTTTTCACTGTTTGAATTCCTTTGAATGTTGTAGAAATTAAAATGAATCTCACAAGATATTTCTACTTAATGATTCATTGCTATATAAAATATGATCCTAATCTTCTCTCTGTGTATTTATTTTTGCTATTGTGGAAAACAAATTATTTTGAAAGTCAGGCTTCCTTTGTGCTTACCTCTAACTAGGGAAAGGTGTGCATATTTCATTCTCTGGGTTCTGTTACTTGAGAACGTACTTCCTTTTAAAAAATAAAAGCTGCTCTATGGAGAGGTTGTGTCTGCTATCGATTCATCATGCCTGGAAAGAGATACCGTCAAGCTACCTGGGGAGAAGTATAGGATGACATCCTTCACCTCAAATGAGGTGCTGGCGGCTTCTGTGTTTCATGTAACATCACTCAGATTCTTTGGGTAACAAGAGAGCACTCTGCAAGCACCGCAGCAGATCTCTTGCTTCTGATTTCTCTGTGGGCAGAGTCTCCTTTCCAGCCAGTCCCTGACCTCTAATCAAAGAAGCCTCATCATGCTGTGTCTCTTCCAAAACCATTTTCTCTCTCTCCACTGTCATCTCTTTCCTCTACTGAAATGAATTTTTTCAAAGATTCTCTTCAGGGCTTACCTGATCCAAATTTGGCTGTCATAGTATATGATATAACTGTGTGGTATTTGTAAAATCTCATCAGCGCTTGGGCGTATTGTAGCTTCATTTGCACTTTTTTAGCACATCATCCTTCGTTTGACAGCATGAGCAGACGAGTTAATACTTCTCATGCAGTTTGTTGTATGCAATATATACAATATAATGTGTATAAGCCTTTAAAAGATAGGAAGTCAATAGTTATTATATATCATTGCAGTAACCTAGTGTGAATCAGGATTCCTGGCTAACATTGCAGCTTAAATTTGGAGAATGTATTGGTGAGACCTTGCTGCCATTCTTTGAAAATTTTTTTTTCTCCTGGCTGGGCTACGTGACAGGACCCTGTGGTAGTTGGTATCTCATGGTTTCCTGGAGAAATTTGTAGACCCCTCTGCCTTCTATACTCTTACATGTGATGATGGTAGTTTTTCTCCCCCCATGAATCTTAGGCTCGACTTGGACTTTTAATACACACAGCTACAGTCTCCTGCTTCTGGATCCTTCCTAGTGGTCTGATAGTGGGATCTGTTTTGTGATGTATACAAAACTGATCTCTTTCAAGTTAATAATCAATTATTAAATAAGGAAACATTCTTATTAAAATATAAAATATTTTTACTTTCTACTTCTATTTGGGAAACCAAAGGTAACTGTATCTTAGAAAATATAGTCCAAATTTTTAGTTTTTCTGTTTCATTGTTATTCTGCTACATAGTTAGAGTCCGTAATGCTGTTGGAATTATCAAAGCTTCAGGAATGTCAGATTAGCCTTAAAATTTTTTTCCTCATTTAAATAAAGGTATATATGAGTGTGTGTATTATAGGTATATGATGTATATATGTGTCTATGTACATAAATGTGGTTTATGTACATACACACACACATATATACTCGGCAAGGTAGTTTGATTAAAAAATGAGAAATTTTGGCTTTTATGGGTAATTGCTCTATTTTTTACTTAGTGGGGTCATGGAAGGATCATGAAATACAAAGTTCAGGTTTTAACTCTGCCACTTACTAGCTGTGTGATTGTAAACAAGTCTTTGAATGAATCTTAACTCCTTATTAGAATTGAATAAGAAACAATAACTACCCTGTAGTGTGGTAAACGTAGTATTAGATAATGTGGAAACACTATGTAAACTGTAAATAGTATTTGTATTAGTTTTTGTTAGTATTAATATCATCTGCCTCATTTATTCTTGAACCTTTTCAATATCTTTGGGATTGGAAAATAACACAAGATAGGAAATATTTTTGGTGTGTGCCATCCTGTTTTAATATTTTACATTATTTTGTTATGTATTTGTTATAATTTGAAAACAGTGCAAAGCAACACAAAACAATGTGATAGTGCAGAAATATGCATATAAATCAGTGTTTTAGAATAGAGGGTTCAGAAAGACATAAACATTTGTGATTTATCATTGATGAAGATGGAATTTCAATAGAGGAATGGATGGATTCTTAAATAAATATTACTGAGACCATTAAATAGGAATTTAGGAAAAAATAACAAAGCTGAATTTCTCCTTTATACTGTATACCTAAATAAATTTAAGATGGATTAAATATTTAAAATCCAAACTCCTTGATAATTCAGATGAATAATTTTATGATATTGAAATAAGGGAGGCCCTTCTAAATGTGACCCAAACCATACCCCGTGATTTGAAAGATGGATAGATTGATTAAATAAAGATTTAAGGTCACTTTATTCAAAAAGCGTCAAAAAAAGTTGAAAGATAAATGACAAACTGGTAATTATTACTTATGACATATATGCAGACAGAGATGTATTCTTTTTATTGTGTAAAGAGCTCCCACAAAGCAAGAGCAAACACAGACTGCAAATCTTTAAGAAAAAAACAAAACGTCAAAAATTAGGAACAATTATTTCACAAAAGAATGAGATGGGCATTCTCATCTGCTGTTGGTGGGAGGGTAAATTGATTCTACTTTTCCAGGGGCAATCTGGTGATATCTTTCATAATTTTAAGTGTATCATTTGACTAATTCCTTTTCTAAAAAATAATGAAACCAGTATATAGAGCTAGAATGCAAAGGGATTCATTGTGGTACAATAAATAACTGGAAAAAATGTAAATCTTTAATTTTAGGCGACCAGTTAATCATGGATATTTCATGAAATGCAATATTATGTAGGTGTTCAAGATCTCTAAAACATATTAGGTTAAAAAAATTATGGCAGGGAATATGATCTTATTTCTGTAAAATACATATGCCCATTAAGTATGTGTATAGGTATATATATGCATAGAACCGTATCTTAATGTTCATAATGTTTCGTTGAGGTATTGGGGTTATGAATAATTATCACTTTCTTCTTTATACTTTCAGTATTGTTTGAATTTTTTATGGCATGTATTACTTTTATAGCGAAAAGGCAATGTTATTTTCATTTTGAAAAAAGTAGGTACTCTTTAACTTCCATATTGAGCATTAATTTTTTTGACTGAAAGCTGTGATAAAATCTCACATTGGTTAGGAGAGCACTGTGGAAAAAAGGGAGAAATTCATTTTACCAGTGGAAAAAAAAATTGTTTTTCAATAGCACTTTTCTCTAAGGAGCTCACGGCATTAACATTACATGTTAATGTGTGATTCTCCCAATACATTTATGAGATAAGAAATCAGAGATCAAATCATTCTAGCTCCATTTTAGGTCAGGGGAGTACAAAGAGGTTAGAAATTCAGTCAGTGACAGAATATTGAGCTTGGAAATAGATGATTTGTAAGTTCTGTTAAAAAATAAATTTTAAGGTTCAGTGTAATATATGGTTGGTATGCATGGTAATGGTCACCTGCCCTGAGAGTAGAGGAGGCCCCAGTGCTAGTGGGGAGCTGGTGGTATGCAGCAGTGGATTTGGCTCTTAGCCCCTCTTGAGGATCACAATGTGTATGAAGTCTTTGTTAGAAAGACTCCTGGAGGGTAGGTTGGGTCCCTAGATGGTAGTTTTCCTAGCCTTGCGTCTCCATCTGTCTGACTTCCTAGTTTCATAGTTGTTAGGGCAGTTTTTCCTTTTGATACAATATTGGGTAAGCTGCCCCTAAGCCATAAATAGAGTCCTGTACATTTGTTATTACTGTTTACCACGAAAGGAACATTTAGAAGACGTCTCTTTTAATTCAATTTAAAAATTATTTTAAATTAAAAATTAATGAGTTGGAATGGTTCTCTTTGATAATAGAAGGTACTGCTATTATGAGAAAAGACTGAAATAAACGCTATTATCCTTTCTAGATTCATAACATATTAATGCTTAATCAGTACAATAATACTGGAAGATATTTCACGTCTTTGTCCTAAACCTGCTAGTTTTTCCCTCCTTTAAATATTTGAAGTCATGTTCCTAATTTAGGTGCTTCTGAGTTTTAGTAGAAGATATATCAAGCAAGTCTTTTGTTTTTTCTCTGAGCAAATACTGAGTAATACTTCTTTCTCTATTGTCTTTCAAATAGCTACCATTTCTTTTGCATCCCCTACAGCATTTATCAGAAACTTTGTGAATATTATTCCCATTTAATCTTCTTGACAACTTTGCAAGGGGTGAGGAAACTGATTCTCAGGTAAAGGTAGCTTGCTTAAAAATTAATATTTAGTAAGTGGTTGCACAAGAATTTATAGCTATGCTACTATATTTCTTGAAGTTAGCATTTCCCCAAAATGACGAGAAATGAATTTTAAAAGTTCACGGTGGGAACTGAAGCTAAAAGTGGTAACTTGGAGTGCTAGAAAATAACTTTGGCAAATGGAGAAGAATTCTGTCCAGTGGATTGCGTCTCAGAGGAGACTGATTAAAGGTCACTCGAAAATGGGCTCTCTAGGGATTCTGAAGGGTAGTTGACAATCTAATGGATTGGGGATTTGGGGAGTGAGGATAGGGGCAAAAGAATGCATTTTCTTTTAATAATCTAAAACCAAATGTAGGTTTTATTTGAGTGGGTTTTTTTTTCTTTTTGGAAAGGGCTGCTTTTTGCTCAATAATGCAATACTAGTAATAATGATTTGTGTTTTTACATAGCCCTTTCTTTAAGGTGCTCAATGTATTTCTCAAGTGTATGGGCTAAAGTGATATTTAAAAATTGCTTACATTAGTCACAAAAAAAGCTTGACTAAAAGGATTTTCTTGTCTTTAGCCAAGTTGTTTGGATTGGGGACAGCCTTTCCCAGAAAACTGTGGATATCTGGACATTAGTGTGGTCTGTGGGTGCCATACCACTCTATGAATGCTTGCCTTGAACAAAATATTTGATGATTTAATGAATTTAGCGTTTGTGTATGTGTATCTCCCCGCTTTATCTTCTCCTCTCTCTCCCTTCGTTCTTTCCTACTAGCCCCGACTCTGACTGTGTGTGTTATATCCTGGGGATGTGGGATAGTTCATGGAAGGAGTGAGAAAAGCTTTCAGATCATTCTGTCTGTGTAGGAGTTGGAAAATGTGGACTATTATATATATTGTAGATGCTCCATATGCTCATAATCTGTTCATATTCATAATCATGTTCATAATCATAATTTGTTCTAGTATAGAGTCTTTGCTCCTGGTGGTAAATTCATGGTTTCTTTGAAACCTTGGCCCATCCCGGTTGTTGGAGGTCAGGCTTCTGTGTCTTTGCCATTTCCCAGGGGTCTCTTGTAGTTTCTGACTGAAAGAGGTGGTGGAACCTAGACTTACAACTTAAAGTATCAGTTTTAATTGTGTGATAGTCACTGAAAGACAAATAATATTTTGATTAATCCTGGACTTCAGTTTTATTTTAATATCTGACAACTTAATCAGGATTTAGTGGGCATTGGTTGGACTGCCATTATATACAATGAGAAGTGATACAATAAATTGTATCACACAATTTAGCACTCAATTTTGTATCATATTTTGTTAACTATTTGTTAATCTTTTTCTCCCAAAATAGAATTTAACCCCCAGATTGCAGGCACCATAGCCTCTCTGGTTCAGTCTCAGAGGGTGTTAATCTAAAGTCCATGCAAGAAAAGTATTTTCAAAGAACTTGTGTGTTTTACCTCTCTTGATTAAATGATGTGAAAGCAACATACAGTTTTTAGCAATTTTTCTTTCCTTTTTTTCCCTCTCCTATCCACTGCCATCCCACATTGCTGCTCCTTCAGCTCCTCTTAAATACAAAACAATTAAACAAAAAATTTCAGAAAACAATTGTACCTCTTGTATCTATCATAAGACAACCATTGTCTTCCTGTTTCTCCTTTTCCTTCTAATCTCCATCACAGTACTGTGGAACTAGCCTGTCAAGGCAGGATCCTCCTTAGAGGGTATGAGCCTGTGTAGGCAGACTGGAGAGAGGGGAAGAGACTGAAGCAGACCAGTATTTTTTAGTTAGGGTGACTGACAAACTGTCTGGTGTGGTCCCAGTTTACACCTTTTATTAGCATAATTGTTAATGGTGCCTCCTTTCACTTGCAAAAGTGTCCTTGTTTGGATGATAAATTATATGCCTATTTTTAGAAGACGGAAAGAGAGAAAGATTGGAAGCTTCCGTTAATTATTTATATGCAGTCTTACTTCTTTACTCCAACACAGTACCTTGTACAAGGTCTGGCTTAAGTGATATTCAATAAGTATGTATTGATTCATTAAAATCTTTAGTTTTTATTTCAAAGAAATTCATTCATTCTACGCAAGCATAGCTGTATTTGATACACTGTTCTGCATAACAGAGAGGTAAATTAGGTTTCGATTTTAGAGGACATATACCACAGGCCCCATAGAGTAATAGAAACTGAATTTAGAACACATCCGTGTTTTGATTAGCTAATGCAATAATTGGGAAAAAAATTGAATTACTGCCAAGATTTGAAAATAGAAAAATTCACATAAAAACCTATATTTTCGTTTTCTCTTGGAGAAAAATAATGAGTTAGCAGTCTGAGTCTGAGCTCACGTGGTAACATTATCTGGAACTGAGCAGATTCTCCATTTTGCTCCCTCACCACTCTACCCGTGGATGTTTAAATTTGCAACCTCTGATATGCATGTACTATATTTGGAGGCATTTAAGACATGTTTGTCTTTGTATTATCTACTTAAGAAGAGTCCATTTTAATTAGTTATTTTTTTAATCAAAGCTAATTAAATAAAATACTTGTAAATTCTTTTGGAGATAAGCCTCTTTTAATTCAACAGGTTAATCATTAATCATTGGGAGCTATTTTTTCCTGTACTGAGAATGGCAACAACTGTTAACAAATATTTATGTTGTTCAACAGCCAGTACCTTTAAGCAAACATATTTTTGAAACAATCGTTTGAGTTAAAATTGTGAAATATATTAAAAAATGAAATTGAAAACTAATGTAGAGCTACAGGATAAATTTTAAATATTTGTGAGTGTATTTGTGTGTCTGTGGCTGTCTATGTACATGTGTGCATATATAAAATGTATAGTAAACTTTATTTGCATTTGCCTCTTCTTGTTTATTTATAGATTGGAAAAGAAAGAGCAATCTCAACAAATGTTTATTAAGTGCCTATTATGTGCTGTCCTGCATTTTCAATTCTCAGATGATTTTTCAACTTTGAGCTACTAGGAAGGAATAAAACATTCTTTCTACACATATTGAAGAAACTATTAAACTCTGGATTAAACTATTAAAATCTGGATAAATACTTCAGTGTCTGATGCATCCAGGTACTTGGATGATCTCTGTGAACTCTGTCTTAAATCTCACCAGCAAATATCTTTTAAAAGTAATTTAAAATAGCTACATTGCTTCATCAATGAAGAATTCACCCTGGTAATAATTTTTAGAATATTGGCAAGAAAATGGCTTGAGTTACTCTAACTACATTGTTTATAAATTTAATGGTATGAACATACTGTCTCAGGACATGATTTTATTTGTATATTTTTAAGGCTTACCATATTTTCAGTTAAAATTGTTTGTATGTAGAGCATCACCTTCATGTTCATGAAGTCTTTTCTGATGCCTTCTGCCTGTTCCAGTCTGATCTCTAGGCCTTCTACAAACCTTTCGTCTTGAAGTCTCCCTTCACTGTCGTCCTGGGGATTCTTTTTGACTCCTTTTTTTTGTTGGATCTCATTTCTCAAATCCCATGGCTTCCTCTTTGTTTATTCTACCATTTTGGAGGATTATAAACTCCAGTAGCTTCCTGAGAAAGTAACGGGATGTAATTTTTTGAGAGCTCGTGACACCTTGGTTGGATATAAAAGTGATAGAATTTGAAAATTTTACAGCAGTGTGTTGTAGCTTCTAGTATTTGAGCAGTACAATGCTATTCTAATTCTTTATCTTTATTATGAAACCTTTTAGTTCTGTCTGGAATTTGACAGAATCTTCTCTTGTTCTGTGTTCTAAAATTTTGTGATGTAATATCTTCATGTAGCTCTATTTTCACATTATGTTGGACATTTGGTAGGCACTTTCTATTTAGAAAGTCATATTTTTCAGTTATGGGAAATTTTCTTGAATTATTTCTTTAGTGATTTCTTCCCTTTTGGTTTGTTTGGTGTCTCTTTCTGGACCTTCCATTTTTTGAATATTAGATATCCTAGACAGGTTCTCTCATTATCTTTTCATCTTCTCTTTTGCATGTTTTTGTCTTTTTCTTTACTCTTAGGCATATATCTATAACTTTATCTTTCAACCTTTCTGTTGAATTTTTCATTTCTATTTTTATGCTTTTAATGTCTAAAAGCTCTTTGTTTTCTTTTCTTAGTCCTCTGCATTGCATTCTTTTCATATTCTTGATTGCTTTGCTCAGTTTTTCTGAATATATTACTGAAAGTTTTTTTCTCTCCCTTTCTCTTTATTGTCTCTGTTTCCTTAAGTTACTTTTTCTGTTTGTTTTCTTTGGCCTCTGTCTTTTAAAATAGAGCCTTCATCAAACATCTGGTGATCTCTAAAAGTTTTGTACTACACAACTGATTGGATGCTACAATAATATCCTAGCTTGTTGATTGTGGATTTCACTGTGGGATGATCTGGCTGGGCTGTTTCTTGGGGAATCCTGGATGTCTGTATGTTTAGGTGTTTCTCTTGAGCTGGTCTGTTTCCCTGAGAAAACTCTTGAGTCTGCTGCCTTGGGAAGTGTGTAATACCTTAGCTACTAGCATTTTGGGAATTGGGTAGGAAGAATAGTCTCAACATTCAGTTACTCAGTCGCCCTTTTAAAAAATATTTTACTTTACCCCACCACTACCCTCCCTCAACTGCACGAATGCCCTACAGTCCAGAGATCCTCAGCTTTATGCTCTTTGGAAACTAGATTGGAAGATATCTGACAGAGTGGAGAAGGGTTAGTTGCCAGTTGTTTGGAGTGAAAGATAAAATTTCAAAGTCTAACTGCTTTGTAAATAGATTTTCAACAAATCCTCCTGTATTTAGCCCATTCTCACCTCCATTCACAGAGAAGTAAATGGCTTCCCCCACTGCTGATTTAGGGTTCAGCTTTTCTCTGTTACTTTCTTGTGCCTTTATGAACCCTTGTTTTATTTTCAAATCTACTTTATTTTAGGCGAAGTTTCAGGAAGGGAGCGGAAGCTGATGTCTAGATTCACTCTAACATCTTTAACACATATACGTATCAATACAATACATACATCAATCTCACATAAATGCTGTAACAAGTCAAAAAGAACAATAAAATTTTTAAAACTTCATTTAGGTAGACTACATATTGTTCTTGTCAAATCCACACTAGAAATAATATTTCTGGTTTAAATATATTGAGATGAACCACCAAGGCTTTGCACAAGTTTTAGAAATTCTCTCCCCTTATTACTAAATTCCTCCTCAGCCTTCAAGATTCAACTCACATCATCTCCTCTATAAATCCTTTCCTGACTCTCCTAAGCTATAGTTCAGTGCTCGTTCTTATGTTTACCTGTAGACTTTTTTTTTAAATACACCATGAAAACATATCACATTGTATTATAATTGTGTCTAAATTACTCCCTAGACTGTAATCTCCTAGAGGCAGGAATGATGTTTTGTCTGTCTGTGTATGTACCGTGCCTGGTATATAGTGAATAATCAATAAGTGCTTTGTGGATTACTGAACTTAATATTTGAAAAAGGAAACTATACTTTAAATAAATAATTTAGGACATGGTTATTTTATAAAATGTTCATTGTACAAAATAATTTACTTTAGAATTTTTTTAAATAGCGCATGTCTCTAGTGCATTTAAAATTTCATTACATGCTTTTTTTCCTGAGGAACATGGTTATGTCTAATGTTTCTTTTGCATATATGTATACATATACATGTATTCTATATTGTTCTTCTTTAGTAGGGATGTTATTTTTATTTAAAAAGAAATAAATCTTATTTTCTTACACATTGGTGATGTTTTTCCCTCCAAATATCTTTTGCTGGGAGAGCACTAAGTGGCTATTCACCTAGCTTTCTGATCAGTGCCATATATTTTAAGCAGCTAGTTCCAAAATACATTCAAATAGCATGTCCTATTCCTCGTGAATTGATATTTCTTTGCTTAAATTTCCCACTCAGACCACCAGCAATCCCTTAAGTACTTTTCCTACCAGCTAATGCTAGCTTTTAAAAATCTACTTAATGTTACTCCTTTCTTTTTCTTTGTTGCCTCTGTCACTTAATATACCTCTATGCCTGCCTGATATTGTTCCTTTTCAAGGTCTTTTTCTGCTTTTAGGATGATCTTTCCTAGTCTCTTTTTCTGCTGTCTTAGATGCTTTGATTCTGCTGTTTCTCCATTGCAAAGAGCTTAGTATAGGGAGGAAGTGAATGTTATGGGTGACTTTTTTTTTTAAGTTATGTGCAATATTAAAGAGAATACAAAAGCTGGGGGTTACTATATAACTAGTGTTCCAAAAAAGGATTTTGATAAACCTTTAGAGCGATTCGTGGAGACAAAACTATTAAAATAGGACTTGTTTAAATTTCATAGACAAGAGGAAAAAGGGAACATTAAAATTTGGCAATTGTTAAGAATTGAATGATGGCTAAATGGGAGTTCATTATTTTCCATTCTCTTTATTTTTGTGCGTATTAAGACTTTTACATATACAAGGTTTAAAAAATTTGAAGTATCATTTTTTATTCCTTTTGATCCAGCAATTCCACTTTTTGATATCTGTCCTCCAATATAGAAGGACACCTGTACAGGGATGTTAATTACAGCATTATTTGGATTGGAAAAAAAAATACCCTGGAAATGGTGATGAGTCTATTCCTATCATTAACAAAATTGTTGGATGATTCATGGTGTATCTATACAATGGATTATTATGCAGCAATTAAAAAGAATGAACTGAGCTATATGCTGTATTCTGGAGGGGTGTCCAAGATGCATTGTTAAGTGAGTTGAGTAATGTGTATAACGTGATTTCATTTTATGAAATGAAATTGTGTGAATACGCCAAGAGCTGTGAAAGCATGTATACCAAATGCCAGTACTGGTAATTTCAGGAAAGTGGAACCTGAGGGGATGGGATGGAGGAAAAATTAGCTTTTTCTCTATTCATCTTTGTATTGTTGGATTTCTTTCACGTGTGTGTTACTTTTGGGGGAATATGTAGTAAGATTTTTAAAATAAAATATTTTAAAAGTGAGTGTCAATTCATCCATGATAATAAAAACTCACTTTAAAAATTTTAAAGAGAAGTGGAAAGTGATGGGCATAGGAAACCAAATAATGAATTAGATCATAGTTTGCCTTCAGAAAGAAAAATAAATGAATACTCATGTCTCTGAAATATATATTTAACTCTGACTCTATTCCTAAACTTCCAGCATAAATTATCTGGTGACAGTTAGAAAGAAAACTTTGGTCTTCTCTATATGAATTCAGTAGCCCATAAAAATTTGTGCCTAAAATTCACGCTTTTTTGTTATGGTTATTGAACCAATCTATTTAATAAATAAATATATCCTATTTTCAAGTGGTCACGTTTAACTTAGAACTAGGGTACCTAGTTATATCAGTCAGGGCTCTTTGAGTTCAAGCAACAGAAGCTCATTCTGGCTAACTTAGGCAAAGAGAAATGTATTGGAAGGATACTAAACGGGTAATAGAATTTAAGTTTCACTTAACAATTGGGTATTTCACTTTATGTTTTAGAATGCTTCTAATTATATTCCCTGCCTTTAATTAGCGTTGCACTGAAAGTTACTAGCCAAACACTGTTGTCATCTTGCCATTTAAGGATTAAACTTAGTTATCTTTAAAAAAGATATCATTTTTTTAAAACAGAAACTTATGTAGCATCTACTGTTTAAATTGTGCTCTAGTAAATGGTGAGGTTGAAGTTATAATTAGTTTAATTTGTTATGAGGTATAACTATTTAAATACTTATGGATAGTTTCAACCTACATATATTATTTTCGAATTGTCACCAGTGAATTTCTCTTTAATGTCACATCAATGTCTGTGTGTGTGTGTGTGTGTGTTTAACATAGTTTTTGGTTTATCTTTCTTTTCAGATTTTATCACCTTTTTTTGTGTGTGTGTGAAGATTGTTGCTGAACTAACATCTACTGCCAATCTTCCTCTTTTTGCTTGAGGAAGATTGTTGCTGAACTAACATCTGTGCCAATCTTCCTCTATTTTATGTGGGAGGCCACCACAGCATGGCTTGAGGGGCAGTGCTAGGTCCGTGCCTGGGATCTGAACCTGTGGACTCCAGGCTGCTGAAGCAGAGTGTGTGACCTTAACCACTATGCCACCAGACTGGCCCCTGGTTTATCTTTTTTGTTTCTTGTTTTAATGGCAAATTTCCAGGGAGATTTAGTATAAATACTTTTTCATGTTAAATTATATTTTTATATCTATGTTGTTCTTTATAGTTTCTGTCTACTTAACTGGAACATACTCATTTTACATTATGATCTTTTTAAATCTATGGAACAAATTCTTCCAGAAGTTTCTCACATTTCCTTTAGAAACCTCATACTAATTTTGACCATATTTTTTGAGTTAATTATCTGTGTTTTACAACAGACTCTTCTAAGTGGCTTAACACCATTATTATTATGAATTATAAATCATTTATATTATATATTATAAAAATTATATATTTATACATATATAAAAATTATTTATAATAAACACTGAGAATGTTTTTCATTTTGAGAAGCATAAAATTCTTCCCTATATACCAGATATAGGGAATACTTGCACTTATATAAAATACGTTGCACTTAGAATCTGGCTCATTTTTCTCCTTTTCCTCCTGTGGGGCCACATTTTCAACTGGTAGTAGGAGTGGCCGTGTAAATGGCATGTCCAGGGCCAAACTTTCTAACTATCCTTTTTTCCTTCCCTCTTCTCCTTTCCCCTTTGTTGGAGTCAAGATTTAGGCTCGAATATGGGCAGAGACTGGGAGGAGGTGGGTAGTGGGAGGGTACATCTAGGGTTGAATTTTCTGCTTTGCGGCTGAGAATTTGGTTACATATCAAGGGGTAGAGGGATTGAGCAAATAAGTAAATACATTGAGGATAATAGGAGCTAAGTTTCCCAATGTTAACAAATAGAATTATAAATATGGAAAGGGGAAAGGCTAAAACAAACCCTGTGGTGTTGAATTGGAATTGGAGGTATCAGTATGAACCTGTTGCTTTGCCAGATAGATAGAGGTGTGTGTCTGTGTGTGTGCGTGTATGTGTTTCCTAGCTGTGTCTGGGCCTGATAGCAGCACACCTACCACTCAGATCTTGATTTCTAAATATCATTCTGCTCCAAAAAGAACCAGGACTCTTTGAAGAAATGGCTGACTCTAGGGCTGAGAATTTTATGACATAAAATAAGGTAGCACTCAAAGACTGACTGACACATGCCCAAAGGATGCAGGAGCTGGTTTGAAGGAGTTACTGTTGACCAAGTCTGAGAAAATCTGAGCATCAGTATAAGTGATAGAAACAGATTGTAACCCTTTGGGTGAAATAGAACACTATGAATCCATACTAATATTAATAAATATATAAATGACGGAGAACAGAAAATGTTACCTATATCAGAATGTCATTTAGTAAATCTAGAACAGGCACTATATAAATCTAGAACCTTGGCACTAATGACATTTTGGGCAAGATAATTCTTTGGGGGGGAGTGAATGGGGAGCTGTCCTGTGCATTGTAGGATGTTTAGCATCATCCCTGGCCTCTACCTGCTAGATAGTAGCATCCTTCCCCACCCAGCCTCCAGTTGTGAAAGACAAAAATGTCTCAGACATTGCCAAATGTCCCCTGGGAGGCAAAATTTCATCCCCATATTCTCATTTGAGAATCACTGATCTATAGAGAGTGATGGAATTAGAAAATTACCTCTTGGTAATCATATCATAGTAATAACTGATTAATGCATGAATTATCAATGGATGCTAAAACAAGTAAACATTTGATGAGGAATAGGATATTAACTTAATCTCAAAATATCTCTCCACAAAATACTAACTACTTATTTACTAATAAATGCACATGCTTATAATTAACTTTGTAGTGGGAAAACCCAGCAGTTACCACCTTAACCAGGTAATAAAAATTAACATCACCACTAATGGGACAAATCAACATTGTGTGTCTCCTAATATGACCCACGGAAAGAGCCCAGCATTGCCTCTGTGGTATTCCTGCTGAAAATCGCAAGTCATGAGGAATATCATACAAACCCAAATCAAGGGACATTCTACAAAGTAATTGGATTACACTCTTCAAAAATGTTGATCATGAAAGACAGGGGAAGACGGAAGAACTGTTCCAGATTGAAGGAGACAAAGAGACACGATAACTAAATATACCATGTGATCATGGATTGGATCCTGGACCTATAAGGGACATTATAGGGATGATTGTAGAAGTTTGAATGGGGTTTGTAGGTTAGATGGTGGTAATGTATCTGTTTGCTGATTTTGATAATTGAACTGTGGTCGTATAGAAGAGTGTCTTCATTTCCTCAAACGTACTACACATTTCCTTGAAAATGTTTGTTTCTGTTCCCTGTGTCTTTTCTCAGTTATTCACATGGGTGGCTTTATTTCATCATTTAGGGCTCACTTGTCACCTTCTTAGGTTATTCCTAACTGCTCTATCTAAAGTACTTACCTCTTCCAAATCTCTATCACTTTATGTTGTTTATTTTATTCACAGCATTCACTGTTACGTGCGATTGCCTTCTTATTTCTTTCTTTATTACCTGGGCCACTCTACTGAAAGGAAGCTCATGAGAGCAGAGCCCTTCTCTGTGCTGCATCCAAGGTCTAAAACAGTGTCTAAAACAGTGCCTGATACCTACTGGCTGTGCAGTAACTATTTGTTGAATCAGTGACTGCACCTGTGAAATCTGGCTGCCTGTGTTAGCCAGTCAGTCATGTAACCAATCTGGATACATTAAGATGGGCCAGAGGGCACTTTCTAAATGTTGTAGAAGTTAGTATCTACTGAGAAGAGATAAAGTGGTATGAGTTGGGGTTGTGGGAGTGGAAGGGGAGAGAGAAGGGGAAGGATAAAAAGAGGGAAGAGAGAAATAACATTTGTGTGATATAACCTAAAATAGCTCATGGGGATTGCTTGGATGTGCTTAAGGACTTTGACTGAATACAGTTTCTTTGGTGCATGTTTTGCCCAACCACTGAATTAGGACCCAATAAGTTGATGGGACCCAGCTCATTCTGCTTTCTATGCCAGCTGGCCTCACTTTAAGGCTGTAAATAATCAAATCCTTTTAAGAAGTAGAGGCTAAACATTGTTCAACACAGAACTAAAGGATGGGAATAGATAATGTTGAGTAATTCTGATTCCCATGCCTTATGGTCTTCAGAAATACATATATATCTTTTTCCTGTGAGTTAATTCTTTAGTGTCACTCAAAATTAGTTTTGACATTGTGACAACCATAGACCACTGTGAATTGAGACTAAAAGAAATGGCAGAGAAGCTGCAAAATTATTGCCATATTAACTGACCAAGAACATGTAATTTTGTTGCTTTTTAGATAGGTATATTGCGTCTTTAAGGTGGAGTTATACGTGCAAGATCAAGGGAATACTATAAAAATTGAAAACTTAAAACTGTGAAAACTTGGGGGCCAGCCCTGTGGTTAAGTTCCCATGCTCTGCTTTAGCAGCCCAGGGCTTCGCCGGTTTGGATCTTGGGCGTGGACCTAGCACCACTCATCAAGCCATGCTGAGGCAGCGTCCCACATAGCACAACCAGAAGGACCTAAAACTAGAACATACAACTATGTGGTGGAGGGCTTTAGGGAGAAAAACAAGAAGAAGAAAAAGAAGATTGGCAACAGATGTTAGCTCAAGTGCCAATCTTTAAAAAAAACAAAACTGAAAACTTGACCACTTGAAAAATATGCTTTTTCATCTTATTAACATTTTAATGTGCCTTCTCCTGAACAATCATTAGTTATATCTATGTTTAGAACTTGTGAGGTTGCCCAGTAAGAGATTTCAGACATTCACATGAGGGGAACAGCATAGAATGTGATGCCTATATAAAAACATTGTTTTAGAAAGATAGGGATAGAAAAATTGAATTTTCAGTTGTGTTTGATGAATTTCTTTGTGAAGTAACTAACTGAGATAGAGGCCACTTTCCTTACTGCTTCATTACATTTTGTGCTTTATCTACCATCTCCTTTTTTCTAGCAATTCAATACTAAGGATATACTAGATGTACAATAAATCCTTTCTTAATGAATCAGTAAGTTTTTAGTTTTTCTAGCAATTCAATACTAAGGATATACTAGATGTACAATAAATCCTTTCTTAATGAATCAGTTAGTTAGCCTGGCTGTGTATTATGCAGAAAAAAATGATTTTAAGACATATCCTCTGCTCCAACTGTGTATATAATTAATACGTTGTTTATACAATGTAATACATTGATTTATATAATAGCATTTATGATGTGCAGTGTGTGGATACAAAGATGTTTAAGCTCTTGACCTTAAGGGACTCTGATCCAAAAGGGCACATAAGTGAGAAAACCAGAGATAACAGTGTATTGTAAAGAATGTGATAAAAGAGATACATTTTGAATGTTATCAGAGGGTAGGGGAAGGTGGACACCCTTTGGAAGTGGGAGGTGGATTCAGCAAAGGCTTTGAAGGATGATGTAGTGAATAATCTTCAAAGGAATAATCTTTAAGGGAACTTGAAATAAGAGAATGACGTGACACTATACTTAAATTTAAGTGCAAAATTGTGTGATATTAACTTCAAGGGTAAAGTACCTAGGACAGCGACTGGTACACTGGAAACAACAGAAAGGAGGCAAAAGCAGGACTGAAACTACGACTTCTGACTATGAGCCATGTTCTGCCATTTCTTGGTAGAGAGAGGTCTTGGCCAAGCCACTTGCATTTCTGAGATAAACTTCACTTGGTTATCCTTATTATATATTTCTGTATTTGATTTGCTAATATTTGTTAAGGAGTTTTATGTCTATGTTCGTGAGGGATAATGGTCTGTAGTTTTCTTTTTGTGTAATGCCTTTTTACTTGGTTTTAGCATCAGGGTAAACCTGGCCTTATGATTTGGAAATTGTTTCCTAGAGTTTGTGTTGAATTAGTACTATTTTTTCCTTGAATGTTTGGTGGAATTCACCCTTGAAGCCTGGAGTTTTCTTTGTGGGAATGTTTATAACTCCAAATTCCATGTTGTAAAGTCTGCTTTGTCTGAAATTAGTACAGCCACTCCAGCTATTTTTCCCCCTTGACTGCTTTTAAGATTTTCTCTTTATCGCTGTCTTTCAGCAGTTTGAATAAGATTTTCTTTAGTGTGGTTTCCTTTAGGTTTATTCTACTTGGGTTGCTTTGTTTGTTTCTTTTCTCTTAGGGAATCACAGTCCTGTGCTGCCCTGTTGTCCAATGTCTGAAAAATGTTGCCTCATATTTTGTTATGTGGTTTCCTAGTTGTTTAAGGATTTCCTAGTTGTTTAAGGAGGGAGTGTAAATCCAGTTCCTTTTATTCCATCTCTTGCCTTCATTTTAAAAGACATTTTCACTGAGTATAGAATTCTAAGTTGCTTTTTTTTTCTTTCAGTGCTTTAAAGACATTGCTCCATTGTTTCCCAGTTTGCTCTGCATTACATCTCTGCTTCCCAATGCTCAGAGATCTAATAAGGAAGAGTAGTATTCAGAAACCTCCAATCAAAGGGTCCTATATTTCTGTTTTTAGATGTTGATTTCAGGAGATAATTTTTGTTGCTAGATAAGAACAGCTAGCTACAATTCAACAAACTATCTACTCAGGGCTTTATTATGTATCTTGCATCATTATAGGTATGTATTCTCTTAATAGTTTGCATTTGACCCCCTAGAGGCAACCATGATCTGTTGGTGATACCTAGTGTGACATTTCTTATGTTCTTGTGGCTTAGGGACATTTCAACTTTGATATCATGTGGGGTTGGATGATTTACAAATTAGGTATTGGCCTGTTTTTATCTCCTCTTGAAATTTCCCTTGAACCTTGGTTTGATTTTAAACGTAGATGTTTAATGTGTTATCACAGATAAGCAATTTGGAATTTTGTCAAGTCTTTACTGTTTTTTTTTGGTCCCAAAGCACATCTTAAAACCATTTTATGACAAGGTACACAACTATTAGAATGGCAGATTTGCATGGCTGAATATTTAAAAGCACAATAGAAGACTTATTCATATTGTTGTAAAAGTGTAAGATTATACGTTATGATTTAAAATGGTAATATAAAACATTTTATAAATTATAATGTTATAAATAACATATTATAAATAACATAAATTATAAAAAATTATGATATAGTGTTATGATGTAATAGACATATGAGAGAACTGCTATGGAAGCACAGAGAAGAGCTGAAAATTATGTACTTTTTTACTACTTTTTTTAATGTAGTTTTTTTAATACCAATTTTTGTAGAAAAGTTTGAAACTTAGGGAACGTGTTTCAGCAGTTTCTCATCATGTGCTATCAAAGAAGCGGAATGTAAGAAACCAGTAATCTAGCAATAGTATGTGTAAACTGACAAACTTAAGTATTTAGCTTAGTGTAATCTGTAAATGAAAATGTTTTCAGTCCCATAAACAAGCGGATACCGGTTAGATATCAGTGCGTTTCACAAACCTATTTACTTGATATATAAAGATACTTTGAAGCCAGTGTAAAATGTGGAGGATCCTCTTAAAATTGAGAGCTGCAATCAACCCTGAAGTAGAAGTTCCCAGGCTATTCAGAGCTCAAGGTAGTCTTTGATGACTGTCATTTCATCTGATTGGAACATACTCTAGTTTATTTGAAGCAGTGTTTCAGTTGCCTATTCTTTAATATGCTAAAAGACTAGTGTAGTAATATGGAGAAATAACTTCATTAACAAGAGGAGAATTGCTGAGGCAAAGAGTAATTGCCTGATACCAATGGGGTAGCACTATACTCACAGATTAAAAGAGAGTTTTAAGAGGCTAAAAACAAGAGCCATGTTTAAGGATTAATGAGTTTTAACTCACCTCCATAAATGAAGCAGCTAGTTTTTTTGTGAAATATATTATGTATAATATTAACTTTAAAAAGAAATGGATAGTTTTAAAGTATTAAGGAATTTTTGGCTGAGATTTTCACCTTAACAAAGGAAACTTAATCTTTTGAATATTGAGTTCTCAGTATTGAGTTCTCAGAAGTGGTCTTTACTGTCATTAGTTCCTACTTGTCAGAGCTTCTAAAAGTAGGAAATAGGATTGTTTTGTTTAATAAGATATTTCCTTTGTTTGAGCAAACATAATTTGTAGTCTCTGTAGACAGTAACTTTGTATGTAATACTCTTGGACATCTAGATTAGTTAGGCTAGATATATTCATGATTAATTTAATATTCTGGCTTACAGAGTCCATTACATGTATACCAAGTACTAGGCTTGGCTCTGTGGATACAAAGGTGAAAAAAAGATACTATTGGGCTGGCCTGGTGGTGTAGTGGTTAAGTTCACATGCTCCACTTCGGTGGTCCAGGGGTTCACAGGTTCGGATCCCAGGCATGGACCTAGCACTGCTCGTCAAGCCATGCTGTGGTGGCATCCCACATAAAATAGAGGAAGATTGGCACAGATGTTAGCTCAGGGCCAATCTTCCTCACACACACACACACAAAAAAACGCTATCTTACAGAAAAACTACATTTGGTTTTCAAAGTTTCTGAATACGTAGAATCCAAGGAAGTATACATTTTAGATTCATATTATTTTAGACATTATTGCATTTTTTAGATGATTTGACGTTGAACATATAATTTCATCTCCCTAGATTTTAGGTTCCTCATCTATAAAGTGAGTGGATTTGGAATATAAAATCTATAAATTCTCTGATGAGATTTTTTTTTTTTTAAAGATTTTATTTTTTTCCTTTTTCTCCCCAAAGCCCCCAGTACATAGTTGTGTATTCTTCGTTGTGGGTCCTTTTTTAGTTGTGGCATGTGGGATGCTGCCTCAGCGTGGTTTGATGAGCAGTGCCATGTCTGCGCCCAGGATTCAAACCAACGAAACACTGGGCCGCCTGCAGTGGAGCACGCGAACTTAACCACTCGGCCACGGGGCCAGCTTCCTCTGATGAGATTTTTTAAGATCCTTAATAGTCTGTGTGTGCCTCATGATTTTGAATAAGGGCTAAGTTTTTAAAAAATAAATCCTGGGTAGCAGAAAAACTTTTTGTATTTTCTTAATTAGCATGTTGAGTATGTGAATGAATATAGCCTCAATGTAATATGACAACCTTTCTTTTATATATTGTGTCCATCACTGGAACAACCTTTCCCCAAGTTCTGTCCCAAGTTCTTTTTTTCTAAATTCCATTCATTAAGTTATTTTTTAATGCTTTCTGCCAGTTGCTATTATCTTTTTAAATTATCATCATTCAAGGTAGTCTTTAAAATATTTTTTCCAATGGCATCCTAACCTCTTCAGTTTCAACTGACTCCTTTAACCTCTCTTTTATTGGTGATTTGCTGCCCAAAGCATCATTAACATTATTAAGTAAACTTGGCTTTGGATGCATAGCCAATCAAGACTTACATGAACATTCTTCTGCCAGGACTCTTTGAGGGTAAAGGCATGTAGTTGAGAGAAGACAGCATTTAAAAGTAACCACAAGGAAATGGAACTGATTGTCATGAGCATTATGTTCCAACCAATTGAATGAAACAGCTGTAACAGTGTATAGTTAGAAATCAATCTTGCCATTCCTATATTAATTAGTTATTTCCACTATCTCCAGACTATGGTGATAGTGATACAAATTAAAGAATCACATGGATAAATTAATGGTTATACTTTCTTTGAGTCTTTTTCTTTGGCCTTTAAATTGGTCACTTTGCATTACTTGTACGATTTCTAATGTAAACAGAGAGAGCAAATTGTGTGTGTATATATATACGTGTGTGAAATTTATAATGAAATCACAGTTTAGAGAAGGAATTATACGTTTAAAGTCTTCAATTTTGTGAAAACAATGATTCCACATTTCTTCAAGTGGCTGCTGTAGAATCGAAATTGAAATCCCTGGGTGGGAAGTGTGCTAGAAATCATAGTATTCCTTTTCAAAGTATTTTGCATCTCCTTATATGTATATTCAGTACTTCATTTCTAACCCCTACACAGTGAATCATGCTGTGATTCATAATACTGTGTTATGTTTTAAATTCAAATATTGTTTTTAAAGGGAAATTGCTACTAATGTTGGCTAAGCTGCACATAATAGTTTAGTAAATGGTTGTAGGTTTGATTCTTCTCATGTCAATCTAAATGTGAATATTGTTCGAAATCCTTTCAAGATATTGAATAATTGTTTCAGTTAACTAAATGCTTTACCAAATAATATCAATTTATGAAAGTATAGTTGAGTCTAGTGCATTTATTATTCAAAGAAAAAATTAACATATGCATATCTTCATAATTAAAAATGATTATCTTTTCAGTGGCCCTGTGGAGAAAGAGGCAATTTAGTATCTTAGAACAATTAAATTATAGATCATTGAAAATTTTCAAAAAGTAATATGTAACTTATTTTGCTTTTTTCAATTAACTTTTTTAAAGAGCAACTTTATTGAGATATAATTTACATAAATAAAATGTACCAATTTTGATGTACATGTTGATGAATTTTGAAAATTTTATATACTCATGTAACTGCTATCACAATCTAGATATAGGACATTTCTATCAGCTGAAAAATTTCCTTTGTGTCCTTTTCCACTCAATCCTCAGTTCTCCTCCTAGGCAACCACTGATCTATTTTCTGTCACTATAGATTAGATTAGACTTGTCTAGTGATTCATATAAATGCAATCTTATAGGTACTCTACTTTTTTCTCTAGCTTCTTTCACTTAGCATAACGTTTTCGAGATTCATGCACATTGTGTGTGTATGTGTTGTTCATTTCTTTTTTATTGCTGAGTAGTATTGTTTGAATATACCCACAAGTTGTTTATCCATTCGTCTGTTGATTGATATTTGAGTTGTTCCCAGTTTTGGCTATTTTGAAAATACTGTTGTGAACATTTATGTACAAGTTTTTTTTGTGTGGACATATGCTTCCATTTCTCTGGGTAAATACGTAGTAGTGGAATTGCTGAGTTGTATAAGTATATGTTTAACTTTGAGAGATAGTACTAAACTGTTTTTCAAAGTGATTGTGCTTACAATTTTACGTTGCCTCCAGCAATGTATAAGAGTTCTAGTTGCATCATATCCTTGTCAGTGCTAGGTATTGTCAATCTTTTAGCCATTCTACTGGATCTCTTTCTCATTGTGTATCTCATTGTGATTTTATGCATGTACCTGATGATTGTGATCTTGAACATCTTTTCATATGCTTATTGGCATCATTTGTGATGTGTATGTGAAAATCTTGCCCATTTTAAAATTGGGTTGTCTGTCTTCTTATTAATGAGATGTAGGAGTTCATTATAAGTTCTAAATACAAGTCCTCTGTCGGTTAGGTATTGAGAGCATTTTCTCCCACCTGGTGGTTAGCCTTTTCATTTTCTTAGTGGTATTTTTCAAAGAGCGGAAGTTTTTAATTTTGATAAAGTCCAATTTATTAACTGATTTTTCTGTGATTTATACTTTGTGTCCTAAGAAATCTTTGCCTATTCTAAGGTTATGATAATTTTCTCCTATGTTTTCTTCTAGATGTTTTATGGTTTTGGCTCTTATATTTTGGTCTATGGTCCGTTATAAGTTAATATTTACATATGACCTAAGGTAGAGGTCAAAGTTCCTTTCTGTTGTTGCACATGGATTTTTCAGTTGTTCCAGCACCATTTATTGCAAAGGCTATCCTTTCTCCACCAATTTACTGTTGCATCCTCTTTGAAAATCAATTGACCATGTATGTATAGGTCTATTTCTAGACTCTTTATTCTGTTTCATTGATCTATCTTTCATGCCAATGCCACATTGTTGTGATTATTGTGGTTTCATCATGAGTCTGGAAATGGGGTAAGTCCTCCAACTTTGTTTTTATTTTTCAAAATTGTTTTGGTTCTTCTGGGTTCTTGCATTTCCATATAAATTTTAGAACCGGGTTATCAATTTCTACTAAGAAGTCTACTGGAATTTTGAATGATATAACACTGAATCTATACATGAATTTGGGGATAATTGACATCTTAGCAATATTACCTCATACAATCCATGAATATGATATGGCTCTCTATTTATGTAATTGGTTTATAGTATTTATAATATAATATAATATTAGTGTTAATTTATAATTAATAATAATTTATAATTATAATATTAATTTAAATTACTCATAATTTATAATATAAATTACATGTATTCCTTAATTTCTCTCAGCAAAGTCTTGTAGTTTTCGCTTTGCACGTCTTGTACATATTTTGTTAAATTTATTCCTAAATAATGCATTTTTTTAATCACATATTTTTTTTACATTTCAATTTCCAGATGTTTGTTGCTAGAAATCAGTTTATTCTAATTAGGAAATATATTTTAAATACAAGTAAGGTAAATTATTAGAAAAAGCTCTCTACCTATGAGATCCAAATAATTTGGCCAAATCAAACAAATTTTTCCAATTTTTATTTTGTAGTTAATTTAAAAGATGAAGATAATTTTTAAGAGGGTAAATTTACTATTGTTTTATGATATATGCTTTTCAATAGATACATTATTCTTTTAATTTGTGTATGTTGAATGTAATACCAGCTAACAAATTTAAAATGAGGTTATTGACTACTTTTGTGACTTTTGTAATCAGTAAACCTGGCATAGCAGCTAGAATTATTACAGTTAAGTAAATTGTTGCTTTTACATATGTAATATAAGATCTTGATTGTATTTGTGTTCTTTTCTACTATATTACTATATAAAATGTTGGCTTGATTCCCCCCTCAAAATAAATAAAAGTGTATAGTTATAAAATAACATGATGTAAGTTCTAACAAGTCACTTCCTTGAACATACCAATATCTTCAATAATAGCAAATTATGTGCACATATCTGAATATAATGTTAATGAAAAATCCAGTGGTTATATATCAAAGTATAATGACAAAAATAGATAATTTCTTAAAATTATTAGCATAGTGTCTGGTAATGATAACTGTTAGCTCCTCCCTCCTTTCATCATTCATTTTTAACTCTAATGTTTAAATGGATCTTTACTCTTAAGTGAATGTGTCAATATAAATATGAGCATGATTTCACATAACAGCCCTGAGTACTTATCTTTGATATCTGTTTCTAAAATCTGAGTGAATATAAAGATTTGAGGATTGCCCCTTCAATGTTTAAATTTTTATTTTGTACTAATTGGCCTCGAGAGCCCATTGGCTAAAGCATTTGACCAAGTACAACATTGTCTGGACTCATTTTGAATTTAGCATGTACTCTGAAATGTAAATCAACTGTTTACAAATGTTCAGTTTTAACTGATTATTTTATTACTGTAGCTCTCTATCAAAAATTTTTTCTCTTGCTTCTTTCACTTAGCATAACGTTTTTGAGATTCTCTCTATCAACTTAGTGTGAACGCATTAGTACTGCATTTTTTGCTTTAGTAAGAAATCATCTGAACAAAACTGTATTTAAGTAACATAATTCGAGTGGCCCAATATATTCAAAGAGAATATTGAATCACTTCCATCAGAGTTAAGATATTACCATATTTGGGTAAGATTTAGAAATGGTATGTTCAATGATTTATATTTAAATTCCAGAAAGATTATAGAAATGTTAATACATGGATAAAATCGATTGCATTTACTTACCTGTTTAAAAATGGAAATATATTTATTGCTTCTTCATTAATACATTCTCATTGAAAAAACTCCAGTAGTATAAAAATGTGAAAGTCCCCTTGAAATTCTATCCCGGAGAGATTACATTTGTTAATGTTAATTTCCTTCTAGACTTTTTAATGCATACATAAACATAATTTTAAAAGCATATTGAATCATGCTGTGTATATATTATTCTGTACTCACTTTTTTCTTCTTTCTCTAATAGTAAATATTAAACATCTTACCGTATCAACCCATGAAACTTCTAGTTTATCTTTTCAATGGCTGCATAGTTCTGTGTTGTGAACTGTTCCTTAGTTTATTAGACTCCCCACTGATGGACAGTTAGATTTTCCTTGACTTTTTGACATTTTAAACAGTGCTTCAAGGGATATATTTGTCTTAATTTTCTCTTGCAGTCCTAACAAATTATCATAAACTTAGTATCTTAAAACAGCATAAATTTTTTATTATTATTATCTTACAGTTCAGTAGGTCAGAAGTCTGACACAGGTCACACGGGGCTAAAATCAAGATGTATGCAGACTGCCATCCTTTCTGGAGGCCTAGAGCCAAACCTATTTCCTTGCCATTACCAGCTTCTAGAGTCTGCCCACATTCCTTGACTTATGGCACCCTTTACCATCTGCAAGACGGGGAATCAGGAGATCACCACTGGAACTGCTGAGCTGAAGAATACTCAGCTGAGATCTAGGGATCAGAGAGCTGCCACTGTACCTTCCTCTTTTCACCCATGAAGCTAATGGCTGGACACTGGAATGCTTTTGCAGAAAAACCCAATATGTCTATCACTGTGCTTTCCAATAGCAACAGCTAGCCAAAGCATTGTCTTATGTCCACATTTCAAATCTCATATAAGTGCATCTAAGTGATATAACCTATTTTACATCCAGAACCTTAGCTGCAACGGAATCTGGGAAAGTAGTTTTCCTGCTTCTGTAGTATAGAAAGTCAGCCTAGAAGGAAGTTAGAATGTATACTGAGTGTTTCTGTTTCACCATATCTTGCACAGTAGTTACCTAGCCAAGTGCAGAAAGGTTGCTACTAATGTGTGTTTGCCGTGTGGAGGTTGACCAGGAGCCAGGAAAGAGAGTCCTTTTATCTGAGTCAGGGTTCTTAGTTGTAAACAAAAGAATCCCTGCTAGTTGGTTTAACTGAAAAGGAATTTATTAAAGTATTAAGAAACTCATGGAATCCTAGTAGAGCCATCATAACACGTATGAGGTGGTATCTTATTGTGTTTTTGATTTGCATTTTCCTAGTGATGAGTGATGTTGAGCACCTTTTGATGTACCTGTTCTCCATTTGAGTATTTTCTTTGGAAAAATGTCTATTCAGGTCCTTTGCCCATTTTTTTTAAATTGAGTTCATAATAGTTTACATCAATGTGAGATTTCAGTTGTACATTATTTCTTGACTGTCACCACATAAGTGCTCCCCTTCACCCACCACTTTCCCTGGTAACCACTGAACTGTTTTCTCTGTCCCAGTACTTGTTTATATTCCACATATGAGTGAAATCATATGGTGTTTGTCTTTCTCAGTCTGGCTTATTTTGCTTAGCATAATTCCCTCTAGGTTCTTCCATGTTATTGCAAATGGGATGAATTTGTCTATTTTTCTGGCTGAGTAGTATTCCATTGTATATATATATATGCCACATCTTCTTTATCTGTTCATCGGTTGATGGGCACTTGGGTTGCTTCCATGTCTTGGCTATTGTGAATAGTGCTGCAGTGAACATAAGGGTGCATATGTTACTTTGGATTGTTATTTCAAATTGTTTGGGTAGATACCCAGTAGTGGGATAGCTGGGTCATATGGTAGGTCTATTTTTACTTTTTTGAAGAATCTCCATACTGTTTTCCATAGTGGTTGCATCAGTTTGCATTCCCACCAGCATTGTGTGAGGGTTTCCTTCTCTCCACACCCTCTCCAACAATTGTTATTTTCAGTCTTAGTGATTATAGCCATTTTAACAGGCATAAGGTGGTATCTTAGTGTAGTTTTGATTTGCATTTCCCTGATGATTAGTGATGTTGAACATCTTTTCATGTGTATTGGCCATCTGTGTATCTTCTTTGGAAAAATGTCTGTTCATCTCTTCTTCTCACTTTTTGATCCGCCTGTTTACTTTTTTATTGCTCATTTGTGTGAGTTCCTTATATATTATGGAGATTAATCCCTTGTCAGATATATGATTTGCAAATATTTTCTCCCAGTTGGTGGATTGTCTCTTTGTTTTGATCCTAGTTTCTTTTGCGTTGCAGAAGCTCTTTAGTCTGATGAATTCCCACTTGTTTATTTTTTCTTTTGTTTCCCTTCTCTGAGAGGACATGGTATTTGAAAAGATCCTTTTTAGTTCGATGTCAGAGAGTGTACTGCCAATATTACCTTCCAGGAGGTTTATAGTTTCAGGTTGTATCTTCAAGTCTTTGATGCATTTTGAGTTTATTTTTGTGTATGGTGTGAGATTCTTTGCCCATTTTTAATGGGATTATTTGTATTTTTGCTATTGAGTTATATGAGTTCTTTATGTATTTTGAATATTAACTCCTTGTCAGATATGTGGTTTGCAAATATTTTCTCCCACTCCATAGGTTGCCTTTTTTTTGTTGATTCCTTTGCTGTGTCAAAGCTTTTTAGTTTGATATAGACTCACATGCTTATTTTTTACTTTGTTGCTTGTGCTTTGGGTGTCATATCCAAAAAAATCATTGCTAAGACCCATGTCAAGAAGGTTTTTCTCTGTTTTATACTAGGAGTTTTATGGTTTCAGGTCTTATGTTTAAGTCTTTAATCCATTTCAAGTTAATTTTTGTGAGTGGTGTGAGATAGGGGTCTAGTTTCATTCTTTTGCATGTGAATACCTTTACATGTTTGATAAAAACATCCATGGACTTTTCTTTCAAAGATAGAAAACTGTGAAAATTGAAGTTAAAAAATGAAGATGCTCTCTCAGCTAAGAATGTCTTTCCAGAAATGTATAAATACAATTATCCTTTAATAAATAAACATATCTTCAAATTTTCTCAGTAATGTGTCACTAAAAAAATTAAAAGGTGACGTTTCCACTCACAATAACAATACAAAATGAAAACAATTGCAACACAGATCCAGGATGTTAGAGATGAATGAAAAATTATCTTTTTATAATTAAAGTTTTCTAGTTTAATATTCATAACAGGCTTATAGACTTCTTAATTACTCAGGTGAAATACATTTTCTTTGTTTTGAAAGCATTCTCTTTTTCTTCCTAAATCAAAAGCAGAGAAAACTTAAAGCACATGATTCAGTTATAGTTTTTAGAACAACAATGGGTAAGAATGTTTTAAAGACTTTAGAATCCTTTCATTTCTCTGGCTTTTCATCATTTGCATTCTGTATCTAGTTTTTGGTTGTATAATAATAGAAACTGATGCTGAATAACTTGAGTAGAAATAAAATTTATTGTTTGTTGGGCAGTTCTTAGAATCTGTGGGAAGACTGGAAAATGGGGCTTGGGAAATGAACAGGAAACAAGGCAGGCTGGGCCAGGAACCTCTGTCCAGATCAACTTGCAGCATTAGTCTTGACCTTTCTAAGAGGCGAGCTGCTTTTTGATGAAAGGAGACATTGGAGCAGTGAGTTTCCTGGGTTGTCAGCCTACAGCTTTACTTCACTATAAAGTGAGCTCCTTTTTCAGAATCAATGTGGTGCGATGTACCAAATGTCCATTACACCTTCAGTCTCAGCTTTTCTTTCCTTCTCATCTTTCCTCTATATCCTCAACCAGCCGTAGTAATAAAAGTACCATAAATAATTTTTTAATGGATTCTTTAAGAAGAATAGTATTTTTTCTACTGGTCATCCTTGTTTTAATGGAATTATCCCAGGAGTGAACCTAGATGTGAGGACAAGTAATCATATGCTCAGGTTCAGACTCAGTGATCCTTCAAGGCTCTTAGCTCAAATAGCATTTCACACATCAGTTCCCCACCTCTTCTCTTCCTCTGTTTTCCAGGGCTGCGGAGATGCCATCTGGTAAATATTCTATGAGCTTAGTTATAATTTTTTATTGTGATTTTTTTACATAATCTATCTTCCCCATGGACTGTGAACTCCTGGAGAACAAGAAACAGTTTTCTATTTAAATTTTACTTATTTTGTAAATTTATTTTATTTAAAAATTATTTTCTGCACCTAACACTATGTTTAGGATAATAGTAAAGGCTTAGTTTTTAAAATCAAAGTAACATATACATATGATTAGAATCAAATATTTTATATTCTATTTGATGCTATATTTGATATATTTGATGCTATTTTGAAGGGCTTGTAATGAAAATCAACAGTCCCTTTTTCTGCCCTATCCTACCCTTGTCCTGCTTCTCAGAGGCTGACACTTTTAACTTTTCAAGTATTTTTTCTGGTAGTTATTTCTACATTTCTTTAAAAATATGCTTATTCTAATCTTTCATGATTTATCAGTTTTAGACAGCTTATTGACCACTCTGCAACATTTCTGAGATATATATCTCTCACTATTTTTGGTTTTATGAATAATCAGCATGTATGTTATTTTAACTATGTAAATAATATTCACTACAGAAGCAAGTTCTTTAATTATATTTTCTCTCTTATACAGCTTTCTTTTCCCATCCGCTTGTACAATCTCCCTTCTATAATTATATGTCCTTTCTTGTACAGCTTTTCTACTGCTTCTATACTGTTTACATTTCTTAATTTTTTTCAAGTCCTCCATCATTATAGCTTAAAAATTTTTTTTTCATTATTGTCTTCCTGCTTTAGTCTTGACTGAGTTTTCCCTTTAAGCCCACAGCGTGCCTAGCAGCTAGAACTTCCTTTTACTATTCTCCTGAGCTGAATCTCTTATTTTTTTAGGTCTATGTCTTCCTTCTTGGTGTATTTGCTTGTTTTGTGGAAACACATCTTCAAGTAACTTTCTAAGAAAGACAGGGAAATGTTCTGGGTCCTTGTATATCTGAAGAAGTACTCTACCTTCACACTTTAATGTTTATTTGTTTCGGTATAAATTCTAGTTAGAAAATAATTGCCCTTTAGAACTTAAAGGGCTTGGATGTTGCCTCCTAGCATCCAGTGTGGCTAATGAAAAGTCTGTCATTCGTTTTGTAAGAGGCTTTTAGGATTTCTTTTTGTCCTTGGTCTTCTGAAATTTCTCAATGAAAAACCTAGATATGTATCTTCTTTTAAATTGATTCTTCTGTGCATATATAGGCTCTTTCAATCTGAAGACCCATATCCTTCAGTCTGAGAAAATCTTTTGTATTATTCCCTTGGTCATTTCCTTATTTTCATTTTCTCTGTTCTGTATTTTGGAATTCCTATTAATCAGTGTTAGATGAACTAGATTGATCCTTTGTTTATTTTTCTGTCTTCTATATAATTACTATTAAAAAAAGTAAAATAGTATAAAAAGGTTTGCAGTGAAAAGTAAATTCTCACCCTTGATCCCATATACCCTAGTTCCCTGAGGTAACCCTATACCAGCTTTTTTTTTCCCTCTGTAATCTTTCTAGAGGAGTCTATGCATATTGTGGCAGAGGTTGTACACCAAAATACTTGCTTTCTTCTTCCTGGGACCACAGCTGGACTATCATTTCCAACTTCCCTTGCAGTTAGATGCAACCATGTGACTAAGTTCTAGCCAATAGAATGTGAGTAGAAGTGACGTGTGCTATCTCTTTTTCCCCTTGTACCAGGAAGATGCAGAAAATAACAAGGACTGGTAGAACCATAAAATAGAAGGATTCGGGGCCCATAAATCATTGCTTGAAAGAAAGCAGCCTATTAACCAGGAATAGAAATGAACATCCATTGTATTTGAGCCATTGTATTTGTGCCTGATGGTGATATCACCTAGTATTACCTAATACATATACGCAGTCATTTCTCTGCCTTTACTTTTTTTTACTATTTGTCAGAACTTCTTCTCTGTCATCCACTTTTTCTAGGAAATTATTAATTTTGAAGAACTCTTTCTTGTTTTGTAATTCTTTTTCCTTTTCGTGCGTTCAGTTCTTATTTTATATGTGCAGTATCTTCTCAAATCTCTCTGAGGCTTTCAGAATGTTTTTTTAAAATCTATTTCTCAAATTACTTCTGTTTTCTCCTAGCTCACTTTTGTTTGTTTCCCTTGGTCTTTCTCTTTTATATTTCAGCTTTTCCCAGCTGTTTGTTGAGCCTTAGTTGTTAGTCATATGAAAGAATGAGACAACAGAAACCAGTTGAGCTCTCTGTGCAAATGTGGGTAGGGATTTGCCTTAGAATGATCAGATGGAGAACTCCTAATGTCTGAGTGGCAGCCTTTCCTCTGTGGGCTGTTCAGTTTCTTTTTCTGTTGGGTAGACACAGGGCTGCTAGGGGATCAACTACCCTGTACTAATCAGACTTTCAGTTAGTCCCTCTAGTTTTAGCTCTGATCTTAGACCTTTTCCCGTATATCTGGTGCTTCCAAGCCTGGAAACTCTCTAGGATTCTGATGGTACATTGCTTCCCTTCTCCATTTTCAGGTTCCACTGCTTTGCTTCACTAATTGTCGCTCTCCATCTGCTTTCTATCTTCCATAGGGACATGATAGGGACAGTCTTTTTCCCTTTCATGTAACTTCCTTCTTTCTCTTTGCTGTGGTGGGTTTGTACTTTTTAACTCCTCTATTACCGTTTTAGTGGAGGCTCTAGAAGAAGAGATAAACCTGTGCTTTCAGTGTTCTAAGTTCTGCTGTTGACTGCTGCTGTAACTCTGAGCTTTGCAGCTTGTCGTGGGAGTCAGCTACCTCCACTCAGAAGGCTGAGAGTGGAATGGGGACAAAACTAAACGTTTAGGGATTTGGTTTTTAAAATACGTGATATAGAACATTAAACAAATTCTTTAATTTAAAAAAAAGTACCTCTTTGATAAATAATAGTAAAATCTCATACCCTCCTTTGATATTAGAACATCTTCAAGATCATGACTCAAAGTTAAGGGTCAAAGTTATTGCTTTGTTTTCAGACTGCACAGACTCCTTTAGAGACTTCGATTTAGACTCTGCTCCCTACTACCATCCCATCCTCTCCTTAGAGAGTTGCTAATTTAAAGCCTGCATTGCATATTATAGCCCTTGCCTTAAAGAGGTAAATGTTTAATTGCATCTAATGTGAAAAATTCAGCACACATTTCAAGAGAAATTCTGAACAAAATTTCTTTTATTTTTTTTGAGAAAGAGTAGCTCTGAGCTAACTACTGCCAATCCTCCTCTTTTTGCTGAGGAAGACTGGCCCTGAGCTAACATCCATGCCCATCTTCCTCTCCTTTATATGTGGGATACCTACCACAGCATGACTTTTGCCAAGAGGTGCCATGTCTGCACCGGGGATCCGGACCAGTGAACCCTGGGCCGCCGAGAAGTGAACGTGCGAACTTAACCGCTGTGCCACCAGGCCGGCCCCTGAACAATATTTCTAACAAAATGATACAGCATTATAAAGATAAGGATACTAGTAGTTCAAGTTTTTAATGAATTCAAGAAAATTATTAGCTATCCTTTATATATATGTGTATATATGTCATATATATATATGTCTTCTATTAAATTTGCCTCTGTGCTATATAATACTTAGACAAAAACCTGCCTCATTCACTTCTTTTGGGCCTTTGTCTACCATAACTTAAATGGTATTTTTATTTTGAATTTTAGCTGCCTTCTAGAAAAAGAAATCTTTTTACAAATGACCATCAGAAAGTAATTTGCTTGAAGAATCTGTCCTCCATTCTCATAAATTTTAAAGTTACTCTTTTATTACAATTTTTGACTTTGGTTTGTCCTCCTTTTTAACTGTTTTCATTTGCTCTCTCTTCTTCAGTCTCTTTTATAAGGTAACAGTCATAATAATAATGCTAGGATATGTCACCAGCATTATGCAGGTCTCTTTACTTGGTCTCATTAAAGGGAAGTCAACTTCAAGAAAATGATAAAGTGATAAAATGATAAAGAAAATGATACTTGTATTTTTTATAATGACTTCATTCATATTAGTTATAAAAATAAAGAATAATTAAAAATAAAAGAAAGCTACTTAATTATAGATAATGGCCAGGTTTTTAAGTGAATACAACTTCATCTTACCAAAAGACAGCACTGTTTCAAATCTAGCTGAGACTAATGATCTGCCTGTCTAGTACCTATTAACCATTGTTATAACACCCATTTTGATGGATAAGACTGACTTACATTGTGAGAATATCATGACTAAAAGAAGAGAACAGCAGTTGCAAGTTATCATAGAGATGTAAAGATGAGGTTATTATAGACTCTTTGATAGTTAATAGAGCAATCAAAAACAATGACATTTGATATGAACTATTTTGATTACAGAAAAGGCTATGATTCATTTTTACATTTATATCTACAAGAAAATTTTCAGATTTATAAGATTGACCCTTCAATTATTAATTCTTTTTTTGTAACATACAATGAGTAAATGATGTTACATTTTTCAAAGGGCAAAAGAACTGGAAAATCAAAAGTCATATGTATAAAATGGAGACTATTTCAGGGAGACTGATTTAATTTTCTCTCTTGTTCTATCTAGAATTGAATTTATTAAGCAGAAACTTAACAGCTTTGTCCATGACTTCAAAAAAACACATGAGAATCATTTTACCAAATGATTTGCTTTACAAGAATAGTTGGAATTATGGCAATTCTAAAACATCGTTTAAAATTTTTTGAAAATTGTTCTTGTATAAAATAGAATTAGGTAAAGGCAAAGGCAACTCAACATGCTTGGTAAAGGAAAATGTACTTAGTGGAGGCGTTGCTTGACTGTAAGTAAAATAAATATTTGAATTTCAATACAAATAGAAATTTGCAGTTCTACCATTCAGAATGATTTCCTAGCAATTCAGAAAATCGAAATGCCTAGTGATTAAGAATATCTGGGAAAATATTCGGTGTGGAGAAAAATGCTGAGAATTTATATTAGTACAGATTATAATCAAATACATTCACAAAATCAGTTTGTCTGGTAAGACTGAAGAGTACCTATGATTTAGGGTAGTCAGATTACCACCAAGCACACCAGAATGAGATACCTAAGAGAGTTTTGGTTGATGCTGCATTCCAGCCATAGGTGACTAGAAAACAAACGAATAACACTTTGGCATAAATGTTGCCTACAAAATATTAACTGTTAGTCTTCAAATGTAAATTAACATGGAGCCCAAGATGCCAATAAATAACTGCCACAAAATATACTAGATTCATATTTTAACAAATATATGACCAAAACCAGACCATGTATTTTCCTTTTTGATAAAATTGTGAAAGAATCTGTAGATGCAGCTAATTTTTACTAAACACAGTCCAAGATTTTTCCAGAATTGTTGAGTGCGTGAGAGTGTGTGTACCCAATTTCTCAGGCTTCATACCAGTTTAGAGTCACATTAACTATAATAACTCAAATTCCACTGGCTCTTACAGGTAGTGCTATTGAAAGACCTCAGGTAATGTGCCCCTGACATATTTCTGAGAGTTCCCCAAGATTATCACAAATGCTCACACACAAGGCCTCTTCCTGGTGTTCCCATGCCTGTCAGGAATTAGATGGGCATATCTATTGGTCTTCTAAGTGCTATAGTCTCTTGCCCCGCCCCTTCCAGGCAGTATACTGGATACTGTCCCATGGTAGTATATAATATGGAGTGATTGGTGGTGAAGCAGGGAAGCATGCATTTCTCCCTTTTGTATTTCTCTTTGTTAGAGGGGTTCCAAAACAATACTTGCTTATCTCTCTTACACAGAATCTTCAGTGAAACTGTTCTTTCAGTTTTTTTTTCATGAGTCTTATGTAGGGTACTTGACAACTAGAGTCACTCTTCCTGTTCAACAGCTCTTCAGGGTCACATCACTGTGCCTAGTTTCCTCTTCACACTCCTTTTGGTTTATACGTTTACAAGTTTCCTCAGCAATTCCCCCACCTCAACCCTGCCACATAGACTTTGTTGGCTTCATCTCACTAATGAACTAGACGTGTAAACAGCCAATAGAGCTTGAGTTCTTTCCCAAGAGGATCCTCAGCTATCATGGAGATGAGGTTTTAGAGGGTCAGGTGACAGCCTCCTGCCCTTGTGATTAGATAAGAGATAATTCCCTCCACTTCCCCCAGGAGGAAAAACTCTGTTAGCTCACAAAATGGCAGAGCCGGTCTTGTGCATATTCCCTCTGTTAAAGCCGTGTTGGTTCCATGAAATCTTACTCTTGTTACTATTTTGTTACTTGTTTGTATTAGGGTTTTTTTTTTCCTTAAAAAGGATTTAATGGCTTGTGTGAGGGAGGCAGAATTTGAGGGACACTACTCCAGATGCAAGTTTGTCATGATTGTGTGAGTTTGTAACACTGTGACAGACTTTCAAGGATCTCAAGGCCGGGGCAGCAGGCATTTGTTCCTGTGCAGGTTGCTCTGCCTCCTGGAGTGACTGTCTGAACCTGGGTGCTGGTAGAACAGGAGATTATTTTCCCTTTTCCTGTTTTTTATCCATCTGTTGGGGGCTTCAAGAATGCCTTGAGTCTAAGAAAGGGATTTGAAATATAGGTTGTGAGAATCTTTGTTCCTGGCATCTTGAACTGAAGTTTCAAGTCAAAGACCCTAGGTCATAGACCCTTTGGGCCCTCCACCAAAACAGATCTTATCAGATGGGTTCACCTGCCCAGCCCAAAAATGTCTGAATCCCTTAGACTCAAACTGGTACCCCCAGTCTACAAGCTATGCAGCTGAATTTGGAGCAATGTGGAATGTGTTAGCTTGGTAACTCAGATGGTTTTATTTAGAAAAACGAAAATAACAAAAACTTTTCAATATCTTATAGATGGAGAATTATCATATATTGTTAATTCAGACTAATATTTCTAGATACAAAGTGTTACTGCACAAAAATGGGGTTCTGCTACCTGATGTGCATAAACAAACCAATTAATTATGGCATCAGCTTTGAGGAAGAGAAATCAACTTTATTTTGCAAGATCCATCTGCAGGGAGACAAGGTGCATGAGCCTCAGATCTGTCTCCCCAATTAAGCATTTGGGGTGAAATTTAAGAGGTTAGGGAGAATAGGCTGGCATGTAGAAATGCTAGTGGGACAGATTTTGATTGGTGGGCTTCAAGCATTTGTGGTAAGGTTCTGTATATTTATGGTAAGGTTCTAAACATGTATGATGAGGTTCTAAACATTTATGGTAAGGTGGGGAAGGAATTTTAGCTCTGGATCTTCCTGAATGATGGACTCCTGGCTTCTGATAAGAGTCTGACTTTTAAATTCCAGTCATGTTATGGTTCTTTGTTTCCATGGGCAGGAGACTCTTTGGTTCTATGGGCAGGAGACTCTTTGGTTCTGTGGTCGTTTCAGGTCAAGATTTCTTCTTTTGTGCATGCTCTGGCTATGTGACTTTGCAAATTGTCTGAAACACAATTTCCTAATCATTCTGTTGATAAGAGATGGGGTCTGTTCAAACTGGCTCTAGATGGGCACATAGTTACAGTATCATATTCCAACTATAGTTTTGATTAGTTCTCCAGTCTGAAATAGCCTTAGCCAGCCCTGTACCTTATCTCTTTCTTGGTCTCTATTTTATGGTACTTACTTCCTCATCTTCTACCATAGCAGAGCTACTAATGACTTTCTGGGCTACCCTTCCAAGGTATGGGTATTTTTTTTTTTTTTTTGGAGAGTGTAGTATTTTAACAAGACTAAAAGAGAAATGTGCAAGACAAGAGAATAAAACCCACCAGAGTAAAGTTACCATAATTTAGGTAGGCTTTCACTAAATAGGGTTAAATAGAGTTTGTGTAGGTATCATGTATGATGTGTGTGTGTGTGTGTGTAAATATATTAAGACAAAATTCCCTAAATAATAAAAATAGTAAGTCACCAAGGGAGAAGCTCTCCATAAAGTGAAAGTATTGTTTTGGAAATTGTGACTTGAATAATAGAGTGGGCTTTTAACTGAATGTTTGAGATTCTCATGCTATAGGATCAAGTCAGAGTATTCCTTCTAGAACAAAGGCGCTCGTGGTGAAGCCTAAGAATACAGCCTGCCTTGTAGTCTCTGACGTTGCTAAAGAATCTGCTCAAACATATGATCTCCATCAAATGTAAAGTGAGGGCCTGGAATCACACCTTTCATTTTCTTTTTTTCCTGGGTTAGCAGCCCTGAAGAGTTTTCACCAAATTGCAAACTGGAGTCAGGTAATAATGTTTGTTTCTGGGCTTTCAGAGGAAGCTGTTTATTTTAGTAGGCAATTTTCATGTGTGATGAAGTGAAATGTTGAGAAGGCAGCCTCTCATCAGTGGACAAACAATGCCTAAGAATTTAGCTAATGGCCCCCCTTCAGTGCAGAGAATAGATGGCAACAATTGTACTTGCAGACTAGACCCAGAGCTACTTGTTTGGCTGCTAGGTGTTAATGCAAATTTGTTCTTCAGCTCATTCAACCCTGGGGCTCCCATCCTTTGATTTAATTAAATGTAATTGGTTACATTGCTCCTCCCAGGCCCCTGAGGTGGTTTTGTTTATTGCTTACTCTTTGCAATAAAGCTTCAATTCATGGCACAAAATGCTGGATAAATAAGACTCTTTTTTTCCCATGTTGGATTTGCAGGGAGATTATTCCCTTCAGATAGTTTGGCTTTACTGTTAAAAGTAAATGACCAGTGAAATAAACTCATTGGGTGGCAAATGTAGCATATCCAGGAGTAAGGAATTAAGTAGGGTAAATTACATGAGATTAGGAAAAGATACGAAGTTGTAACGTTAAATTAGAAAAGATTTGCAGGAGTACTAAAAGAGATATCAACACTGTAAATGAATAAGGCTTTAATAAGTAAGATTATCATTGTTGTAGCACATTATTATTAAAAAGTTATTTTAAAATGCCAGCTATGAAATAGTCTGTAAATTCGTTTTTTAATCATGCAGAATTCTTTAACTCATAAATATGCAAGTGGTACTGTTGGGGACAAAAGCAAGAATGGTATTGACTTAAATTAGGTCACCACAATTAACCTATCCCTTTTTTTCTATTGAGGTAACATTGATTTTAATATATAAATTTCAGATGTACATGATTACATTTCGACTTCTGTGTAGAACCTATTCCTTTCTGATAAAAGACTTTTTTCTTCTGCATGTTTTGTTTTTAACCTGAAGATACTGTAAATAACATTTTTTTGTAAAGTGATATTTTTTTCCCTTTCAAGTTTTCATTTTAATTTGAGAAGTGGGATAAATTATCTTTATATTAACTTCTGAGGAAGAGCTCAGAAACTTAGGCAAATTAAAAAATGCCATTGGCACTTTCTAATTTAATTTTAAGTACCAAACTGTATAAATGAGTTTTCTCCTTTTTGTCCTTGTCAGTTGGATAAAATGACCTGCCAGAAACTGGTATTTATTGTAGTGTTGCCTGGTTAGTTCCTTTCTTCTTTTCCTAGCCTTTATTTTTCCCTTTTTGAGGTATAAGATATTGCACCAATAACATTTTCATTAATGCAATAGGCTTTCTAAATCTTGCTGTGTCACAGGCCTAACTCATATCTCTTCTGATGGAAAAAATGAAAAATCCGTGATAAGAACACAGGTATTCTCAGTGCCATATAAAGCTTCAATTTCTCATGTTAGGATTGTTTTGCAGGAATTTTTTTCTAGGCTTCTCTTATATTCTATTGCTGGGGTACTAGGGTTTTAAACTTATCACGTTGTGCTATCGGAAAGTTAGGCCTTTCTTCTGGTGGATGCCCCTGATGGTAATTGGTAATTATAAGAGAAATAGAAATATATTGACAAGTGGTAATTATAATAGAAAACTAGAAAACACTCCCCTTAGGAGGTGGAGAACTGGCCTCAGATGTCAGCTCAAAGGTAAAGTGTTCAGAGAAGAAATAGAGTACCATATTTACATCTTGGAAATGAGCCATCAAAGAGGCTGTGCTTCACTTTCAAAACAAGTTTTAGTTAGCCTCCATCAGCTCAGCTTTAGGCAGAAAACTCAATAGTAGTCCCTGGTCCAAAAACCTTGGATGGAAAGTACAGGCTTTGTTAGCTGGCTTCAGGATGATTTAACTTCTTGCCTAGTTTACACCAAGGAGTCACAGTTTAAAATAATATTGACCCACCTACTGGCAAATAAGAATGTTTAATGTATTATAATGTGGTGGGTACTGAGAGTTTCTTTTGTAAATGGAAATGTAATGTCATAGACAGAAGGGAGGGAAATGTTCCAGTGGTCTTTTAGATAAAACCCGATACTCTTCTCTTGTACTTGAGTAATTTTCCTCCCAGTGCATTGGGAATAATAAGCCCATTGCCCGTCCCCTGACTGCGACTCTTCTGAATCCACAGCTTTGATTGGAGACTCTCAACCCCTGACTGGCCTTGGGAGCACTGATTACGGAGGCACCCCACACACTTCCCTTGTAAACATTTGGCAGATCAGGAAGTGCTGAGAAGCGATGCCCCTGGCTCTCAGAAGAGGGTACTGGTGGGAGAAGAAATAGAACATTTTCCCTCTCGCAGCTGTCAGAGAGTGATTATGTCAAATGGGTTTTCAAGGAGCCACAAAGTAATTACAGGGTAACTTCTTGACATTATTTTCCAATGTTTGACTCAGCAGATGATGATGATTAATTGATGTGTATTATTTTATGGCTCTCTGAAACTTTGTTTGATACTTTAGATAGAGGTCAGATTAAGTCTTCATTTAGACTATTATAGCAAATTTGCCTTAAATTTTAAGTTAACACTCCCTCTGTAATAGACTCACATGATTTCCTAAATTAGGCTTCTGGTGGCTGATAGAGGCTATGTTTGGGCTGCCATTTCATGTAGATTTTTTAAAAAAAATCAAATCCTGTGCTTTCAAAGTAGTATTTTACTCTTTTACTAAGATGTTACTGTGGATTTCTGGGGCTATTGTGAGAGTTAAATGAGTTAAATCGTGAAAAGTAAAGGTGCTTAATACCTGGCACATGGTAAATGTTCAGTAAACATCAGCTACGTTGAAACATGATGTAATCGTTCAACTTCAGAAAGGTATTTACTTGTGTGCTATCTCACTAATGTTGTGGTCTAGTTAGCAGGGAAGACTCTGGCACCCTGCTCATTTTCTTCTGTAGTTATATGTTAGAGCTGGTCTATATATTGGTTTATATCTCTTAAAAAATTTTAGTTCAATTTAAAGTAGTTGAGAATATTTAAATACAGTGGACTTGAAATATATTGACATCTATGTGTCCTTTTCCAGGGCATATCTTATATATGAATGTCTATATTAATTGATTCCAAGCAAGTAATTGATTCAGGTAGGTCAAGATCTGGACCTATCAGTTTGTGACTGATATAATAGAAATGATTTATTTCTAATTAAATGACTTATTACTAATTAAAATAATTAGTAGTAAATATGGAACTTTTATTATTTCACTGAGTTTATAAATTTTAAATGAATTTTTTTCAAATCAAAGTTGTCAATGATATGAGAAATGTTTAGTGATCTTCTTACACTTTCATCAACTTATATACTAAAAAATATTTCATAGCCAGAATGTTTCTTTTGAGAAAAATGGAAGTGTCTGACATTCTAATTCACAATGCTTTATATTCAGCCTAGATAGAAAAAAAAATTTTGTTTCATTTTTGCCTTTTTCTGTATAAAATAATTTCTATTTGCTGACCCCAACCTGTTCACCAAAAATAACCACCCTGCATATGACTGTCATATGAATGACTTGATTATGGCATAAATGTATTATTTGATTAACTTTTGAAAGCATGCTGAAATGTAGTTATGTAAGTAAATGCTTTTGAGTAGATTTTTTTTTTCAGGTATCAATATTTCATTCAAAAGTATTATTTTCTCATAAATTTAAGGGAAACATCTTAGAATCAGATATCTTGCTATAATAGGACTCTGCCATGTCCTTTTATGTACTGAATGTGTTCATTTGTGTGGTGGTGTCTGTGCGCTGTGTGTGTGTGTGTTTTGTAAATAAATGAAGTAGGTGAGCTATTTGTTGGCCATGCTGCTTCTGCCTGCCAACTAGATATATCATCAACCTCCCAGGTACAAAAGATATTTAACCAGTTCAACTGAATAGTCTTCCTTTGTCTCCACACGTGTTTCACAAAGAAAAGATGTTGCTCTCATGGTAACAGAAGGATGGCAGTCTAGGGTTTGCAGTGCCATCTTTATTATGTGTATGCTGAATGAAAAGAAACCAAGTATTCAATTGTGGGCTGCGTGGTTGTGAGGGATTTTTTTTTGTCTTTTTGGTGTTGGTTGCACTCTCCATTGATAGGATATTTTAGACTTTTAAAAAACCATCTGTTTATAGGAAGCACAGGGGGTGCACCCGTCTGTTGAATTTATTATGCATATTGCAAATAACAGATGGCTCAGCAATAGATTTACCCTTCTGTAGGAATTTCTTGCTTCTAAAAGTAACAAATTTTTGTCTTTCGATATTAACACATCTTAGGACATTTGACAGAGGTTTGTTTTCCTTCAAAAATAGTGCTCTCGGTGGCAATCTGATCTACGTTTCTCTCATCAACTGACTAAATCTTGCCTGGTTGCCCTGAATCATCAGCTTCCATGCTCCACTCAAGTTTCACCTTTGACATGTTTGATATTTTTTGCTCTCTACCAGAATTATTATCAGGAAACATTAAGTGCCCAGGACTTGGCCAGATCCTAAGGTTATATATATATTTACTCTCTTTCTCTGTAATTGCAATTATGACAAATTGACATGAATTACTTATAACAAAGATTATGATACACAGGCAACTCTATATTACTGTGTATATAACTCAGCTTACAATGTTTCCTTTGTTTAAATTTTCAACAGCTCTTGTGTTTCCTTGGATTATTTTTCTCTTTTTTGTGAAATGTGCTGTAAGGTCCTTTAGAATGGTGCCCTGCTTCCTTTTCTTTCTGTAAACTTATTTAAATATATTGATTTTACTTAAGATGGTGAATAGGCACAAAATAATATTTATAACTTAGGTAAAGATGAACAGAACATATATCCATGAATCCACTACGTTGAATGAGTGATTTATCCAGGACAGTAAGAAGTGGGCATGTGTAAGGATATTGAGGGGTCAATGGATAATGCGTCCACTTGGGTTGGGACCAGAAAAATCTTTCATGGAAATGGATTCTAATCCGAAGCCCAGCTCACAAAGCTGCCATGGAGAAACTCCCTTTTCTTTGAACAAAGTTTTTGGCCATGGCAGCTGGGCAGCAGGCTCTCAACTAAGTACGATGGCTACAAACTGACGGGCCAACATTTCAAACATTGAACAAAAGGCAAGCACTTTCCATAGCATTGCATGTACTCAGATACATGTTCAGTAAATGCTGTTATTTTGAAGGTGATATAATTATGTATGATAATTTTAATCTCTGTTTCTCTAGCTCTTGTTTCTATAAAACTTTTAGTTACACTTTAATTCCCTCACATTGTTGTTTCTTCTGTCACTCTTATCTTAACATTTCCCAAAATTTTAAAGCAAAAAAAAAAAAATCATGGTTTAATTCTTCTATGTGGTGTATCTATATTCATTCTAGGCTTGTCAGAGGTATTTAAAATTTTTACTTTTCTATCATGTATATTTCTGGGCCTATAAAAATTGATATTTGAAACTGAATTCAACTTATTTTTTAAATTTAAAGCTCCATGTTTAATAAAGTTTTCATTCAGGTTTTTTTTCAATTCAGTTTTTTTAAACCTGTCTTTCCTTATCTGGATACAAATGCAAATTATTAAAATTAGGCTTCTGTATAAAAATACTTCACCTAATTCAAAGTAACCTCAATTCTTGTAAGTCTTACTTGACTTAAATGAAATGTGAATCTTTTTTTTAACTAGAGGAATATATAGATATCCACAAGCTTATAGATTTCACCACCTCTCTCCCATTCTCTACTCATGCTATTCCCTGCACATGTCATTCTGTTCTTCTCAGGTGACATGAACTGTGAACTGTTGCTTCCTCTGTGGGGCTTATCCCATGTCCCCTAGCAGAGTTGGTGTCTGGCTTCTGTTTGTGCCCAGAACTCTTTGTTTCTACCTTAACTGTAACACTTGTTCTATTATATTACAATTATCTGCTTACCTGCCAGTCTCCTCAGCAGACAGGGCAGTGACTTTGTCTTACTCGTTTTGCTTCCCCAAACTCAATAAACCCAAGTTTATTGAATGATTGAAGTAGGGGTGTGTGTGTGTGTGTGTGTGTGTGTGTGTGTGTGAGAGAGAGAGAGAGAGAGAGAGAATTCATCAGAGGACATCTAGAGATGCTGTTAATTTTCCTCCTTTAAGGATTTGATGAAATTCAGCTATTGTGTGAAAGCTCTCCTCCCCTTTTTAGATAAAGGTTGCTAATGGGTTTCCAACAAAAATGGCAGAAACCTAGACTGCTAATTTACTGTTTATGTTTGCATATATTAAACTAGGCACCTAAATGAAAAAATTAGAGTAGAATGTAACACAATTAGAGGTCAAATCGATTAGAAAACCTAAGTTAGTTTGTTGTTATTTCCAACTTCATATAACGGCATCATGTTGTCTCTGGGGCGTGTGTGTTTTGGAATATGAGCATCGTTAGGTTCTTTCGAACAACTGTGCGCCATCCCATGAATTTACATATATAAATAATACTAATTAACGTTTGTTTATTATTTTGCATTTCACTGCTATTTACTAACAGATTTCAAGACAATAGACAATTTTGTAACCTCAGTTTTGTAAAAATCACTAGTATTTTTGGTCCCTAGCAACCGTTTAGTATGTAAATTAGGTATTCTCAGGCTTAATGTACTTCATTTTTATAAAACAAATACATCATTAATCTGATTAAGTTCTTGGATGAGAGTGCTGTCCTCAGATCATTGTGGATCATTTATTGTTGGGCATGCATCCAAAAAAAATTCAAGCATGGCACTTACAGTCTAGGTTTAGGAGAATTGTTGAAACCTCCTGAATGACATTTTCCAGAAGAATAGAAAGGCACTGCTTACTTACAATTGCAAGCATTACCTAAAACTTAATGATGTTCTTATCCTTAATTGCAACTCAGTTTGATGATGATTCAGTGCCTGAAATTATGCCATGTTTTGCTTTGATGTTATAAAATGTATAATGAAATAAAGGTGATCCAAGTGAATCAAAAATAGATTCTGGCTTTCCAGTAGTGACTTAATCACTATGTTTCTGAATTCAGAAGTTGCTTGACTGTCATGGCTATTATTTGGTATGTTGTTAGCTTTTAGTCAAATTTACTACTTAAGAACTGAGAATGTTTAACATTAAGGTTACAGAAAGTTCATGATGTTTTAATTTATATAGCAGAAGGACCTTTTGAAGAAAATTTAAAGCAAAGTTTATTGAATTCTGCCTTCTTAGTTCCATTTACAAAGTTGTATATCCTCCGTTTGGAGGTAGTTTTTGTCTAATGAAGAAAGATTATAATAATGGCTTTCATTTATTGAATGTCTACCATAGTACCTCATTCATTTTGCTAGAAATCTTATGAAGTTGTTATGTTTATTCCCATTTTACAGATGATTAAACAAAGGCTCATAGAGGTTGCGTTAGTGCCCCAAGGCACTACAGGTAGCATGTGGTTAATCTAGGACTCAGATAGAGTTCTCACTCCAGAGCCTCTGCCTCCTCAAATAGGGGAGAGAACGAAAGAAGACATAGTGATTTACAAGGCCACTGGGCTGGGATCACTTTGGACAGCGGTTGGCAAACTTTTTCTGTAAAGGGTCAGATACTAAATATTTTAGGTGTTAAAGACCACGCATATATGGTCTTTATCACATGTACCTGTTTTTAATTTTTTTACAAACCTTCAAAAATGCAAAAACCATTCTTAGCTTGAGGGCCATATAAATACAGGCTGAGAGCTGGATTTGACCAAAAATCCTTAGTTTGCCAATCTCTGCTTTAGGGTGGTGTCGATGAGCTCTGTGTATTTTCTCAGGACTATGTAATTATAGTCAACAATAAAATAATTTAAAACAATGACTTTTAAACATCAGGGAAATAGACCAATTATGTTCTCTGTACCCTATTTAAGAAGGCATGAAAGGATGACATCTTAGATTTTCATCAAGGAAATCAAAATAAAGTTTTAGTATTTATAGTGATATTTTAGATATCTGGAAGATTCAACTTTTTGAAACTATTCATTTTATAACAAAAAATGAAAGGTTATATTACAAGTAGATTTTGACAGTTATAGAATTTATAACATACTATTTTAATTTCATCCTTGAGTGTTTAATTTTATTTTAAAAAGTCTTACCTCCTTGATATTTGAGTGCTTACTATTCTGTTCCTCTATTTTTGCTATTGCAGACTACTGGTTCCCTTTTGTCACAGTATACATTTTTCTTTTTACATTTTAAAGACTAGCTGAGAAAATGGGTCTTTACTCTTCTTAAGAAAAAAGCATCTTGTAACTGTAGGTACCAGGTATCTAAGATTTTTGTTTATAGGTTAATGCTGACCTAGATTTCCTAAAGGGGCTCTAAGCAGGGTCACTGCAGGGGGCAGTTATCTTCCTGAAGGGGCATGGGGAATGGTGGGAGGCCGCGGCTGTGAAACCTATGGCTGGAAACTTGTTTTTATTCAATTCCTTGTGTCCATGTTTGTCTAATTTCTCTGTTTTTCTTTAAACCATCAGTAATGTTCCTTTTGAAAAATTCCGTATTTTTTTGGTCAGACTGAGAAGGTAAAGAGAGATTTGTATCTTTTAGCAGACTAGATCATGCATGCCTAGGGGGCAAGTGTGCTGCTAAGTGCAAGAACCCAAGTGGGCCTCCAGGCCTTTCTTCTTGGAGGGTACCCTTCTCGAAGCTTTTTCCCCAGCCCTCAGAGGGCTGCAAGGACAAAACCAGTCCCACACATCCTCATAAAGGACTTTACAAAAGACCAAAAAAAAAAAAAAAAGTGAAAGTTGTTATTTGTAATATCAAATTATAGAGCAAGCATTTTGAGTCATTATTTAAGAAGTGAGGGTGGCTTTTTGTCTTACTTGCCCTTCCTTGTCTTAAAAGTAACATCCAGTGGACCAAACACGCAGTCCTGCAGTAGCGGCGATATGGAGTGGTTTGACGTGTTGTTCAGTCACTAACAAAGTCTGATATGCAGGCAGTTTTCAAATGACACTTACTGAGCACTTATTATGTACCAGGTTCTATCCAAAATGCTTTATGTTCGTTGTCTCATTTAGTGTTCACAGCCACTTCAAGAGGAAACAGATTTAGAGAAGTTGAGTAACTTATTCAGCATAACACAGCTATTAAGTTACAGAGGCAGAATTTGAACATAGGCAATATGATGCCAAACCCGTGCTCTTAAATGAAAAAATAATTTTTTTATGCTTTAAAAGATGTTTTAACCTTCAGTGTAACAGTCTTCATTTAAACAGAATAGAACTGAAAAGAGGACATGGTAGCTACAAACGGAGACTGTACAAACCTGAGACTATGTCCAGGCAGTTCCGTGAGCAATCTTAGGAACAAACAAAGCAAAATAAAATAAAAGTTCCTAAGTTTAAAGTAGCTTCTCAACTGATTAGAATTATTGATTATGTCTTATGATGTGACTGCCTTTAGTTCATATGTGATGCTTTTTGTTTGTTCATGTGAAAACTAGTATTTTAGAAAATTTTAGTAATATTAAGCTAAGTGAAGGATAAATTAATACAGCAAATTTTTGCTGGGTGCATATTGTATGCTAAAAACTGTGTGTGTCAAATAAGACACTGCCCTGCCTATGAGTAACTTACCGTCTAATGAGAGAAATGGAGACTTAGAGAAAGACAAGAGTCAAGTTTAGTGTATTAGGAGAATCAGATGAGTGTGGCCTGGAGGAAGTCAGAGAAGGCTTTTCAACCGCTGGGAAGTCTATAACCTGGAGGTATGCAGGAAGGTGCGCCCCAGTCATAGGCAGCAGCATAAGCCAAGGCTCAGCAGTGAAGAAGGAGGGCTTAGTGAGTTGCCACTCTTCGCCTTTTAGTGAGGCTTGAGTGAGAGCCTTCTGGGGAGGAAACAGGGTGATACTGGAGAGGTGAGAAGGCCCTGACTGTGAAAGGCCTTTTGTACCCTTTGCCAAAGAGAGTGAACTTGATCCCGAAAGCAGTAGGGAGCTAATGAAGGGGACATGATCAAATCTGTGCTTTAGAAACATTTTCATTTGAAGAATGGAATGGAGGAGAGCAAGCAGGGAGAACAATGAGGAGGGCAGGGATGTGGCAATGGGGAGAGAGAAGTGGGTGGATTCCAGAGATTAAGAAAGTAAAATTGACAGAATTTAGTGAAGGAGTAAACTGAATGCGGGGAGAAAAGGAAGAGGGAGAAGTTAAGGATGACATCTTGGCACTTTGTTAGAAAGAGGCAATGGGACATAGAGATGGAGCTGAAAAGGAGAGAATTGAAAGAAATATATAGAAATTAGTAGGCATTTAGTTAAAGACGGGATGTCGAGCAAAAGGTCTTTGTGTACTATAATGGGATTGTCTCTAAGACTCTGCTTTTCTACCCAGATCATTAGCTGTCACTTGTTTCCAGTTTTGTATTGTACTACTCATTCACCCAGTCAATCTATACAGCGTAGATTCTAGGAAAAAATATTTTAATTCTTTGGGGCATTTTTAGATGCAAAGCTTTTATGAGCCAGTGTTTCTAAAATGCAAGGGACAGACTTGTCAGACCTTGTTAGTTTAGTGTTTTAAATATCATTATGTTATTAAATATTTTTTATGTGGTGAAGTTTCAAATTATTGATGGCTTGATAATAATGTTACCTGAGATTAAAGTTCTACTTTCTCTTTAATTCATATGTATATAAGTATGTGCATGTGTGCAGGTACATATATAAATATATGTTTTTGAGTTATTTTAAAACAAAATCCTGGGGCTGGCCCCGTGGCCGAGTGGTTAAGTCTGTGCGCTCCGCTGCAGGCGGCCCAGTGTTTCGTTGGTTCGAATCCTGGACACGGACATGGCACTGCTCATCAAACCACGCTGAGGCAGCCTCCCACATGCCACAACTAGAAGGACCCACAACGAAGAATATACAACTATGTAGTGGGGGGCTTTGGGGAGAAAAAGGAAAAAAATAAAATCTTAAAAAAAAAAAAAACAAAAAACCCCAAAATCCTGTCGACGAAAATAATCCATAACCAATCTATAAATGAAAATTTGGGTGAGTTTATTCTGAGCTGAAATCTGAGGACCATGGCCCAGGGCCTTTCTTCCCAAAGGAAGAAAGGGCACCAAAGAAGTGAGGTATACAGAGTGGTTATATACCCCCAAACAGGACCTTTCACATGTGATTGAAATGTCCCTCCCACAATAGTCACAAGATTCCCGTGTCAGCACAGCACTTGATGGACATAGCAGGTAGTGGGTCTGCTCTCTCGGAGGGCGTAGCAGGAGGCAAGTCTATTGTCTCGAGCTGGGCGGTCACAGGTGAGCGCAGCAATCAGTTTCTAGCCTAAGGAAAGATGCTTAATCCTTAAGGAGACGCCAACGTTGGGAGGGGGGAGGGAAGTTTCACCTTTATCTCAAGGGCCTTTGCTCTTGCCATAGGGAATATCTAAAGCAGATATACAATGCATGCTCAACGGCCTCTGTCAGGCCCTTTTGGAAAGACAAGTTCAGGCCGAATTAAGTTTATACCAAATGGCTTCCTCATATTCTCCAATATATGCTATTGCTTGCCATTTTTATTTGTCAATCCAAAATCATGCTAAGTGGATATGGCAGGGTGATGGTGATATTTTGTAGTGCTTACTGAAGCAAACCTCTGGAATTTTTTTTTTTAAAGATTTTATTTTTTTCTTTTTTCTCCCCAAAGCCCCCTGGTACATAGTTGTTTATTCTTCGTTGTGGGTCATTCTAGTTGTGGTATGTGGGACACTGCCTCAGTGTGGTCTGATGAGCAGTACCATGTGGGCGCCCAGGATTCGAACCAACGAAACACTGGGCTGCCTGCAGCGGAGCGGGGAAACATAACCACTCAGCCACGGGCCCAAACATCTGGAATTTTTAAAGCTCATTTATCTCTGATTGTATGTCGTTTCTCTGGGATTTGACAATGTGGTCAGAAATGTGCAAATCACAGCAGTGTGTACCCAGTACAGGCATACCTCCTTTTATTGCTCTCTGCAGAAATTGAGTTTTTTACAAGTTGAAGGTTTATGGCAACCCTGCATTGAGCAAGTCTATTGGTGCTATTTTTCCAATAGCATTTGCTCGTGTCATGGCTCTGTGTCACATTTTGGTAATTCTTGCAATATTTCAAACACTTTCATGATTATTATACTTGTTATGGTGATCTGGGATCAGTGATCTTTGATGTTACTGTTGTAATTGTTTTGGAGCACCACAAGCCACCCCATAAAGACAAACTTAATTGATAAAGGTGTGTGTTCTGACGACTGCTCTTCTGACTGGCCGTCCCTCTGTCTCTCCCTCTCCTTGGGCCTTCCTATTCCCTGAGACATGACAATATTGAAATTAGGCCAGTTGATAACCCTACAGCGGCCGCTAAGTGTTCAAGAGAAAGGAAGAGTTGCATGTCTTTTTCACTTTAAATCAAAAGCTAGAAATGGTCAAGCTTAGTGAGGAAGGCATGTTGAAGGCTAAGATAGGCCGAAAGCTAGGCCTCTTGTGCCAAACAGTTAGCAAGTTATGAATGCAAAGGAAAGGTTCTTGAAGGAAATTAGAAGTGCTACTCCAGTGAACACACAAATGATAAGAAAGCAAAACAGACTTATTGCTGATATAGGGAAGGTTTTAGTGGTTTGCTTCCCTCTCTGCTGGTGCTGGATTCAAGAGATGCCAATATACTGGGAGTACCTAGATCCATCTGAAAACTTTTCTAGGCCCCTAAATGCTCCAAGTCAGGAAGTGTAAGAAGCGAACAACAAAGTTACTGAATGAAACCCCCGAAGATATACGTTTTCTAAGTGGAAGCAAAGGTCTCACTGGCAGGCACAAGCTTCCTATTTTTTCTGATAATGCTTCCATGTCATGGTATAGGATTTCTTATACTGCGTGTCAGAGTAAGAATAGGGGAATGGTTGGAGGTGAAGTGAGAGGGAATGCAAAAGGATTTTTGACTTATGTAGGTCTTATCAAAATGTACTCATTTGAGCTAGGCGTGGGGTGGTGTGTCCTCTGGTCCCATGATTCGAATGCCACCCATGATTTCCTTGAGGTTTCCAAAGATTCTTAAAGCCAGGCTGGGCTATCCTTCTCTAAGTTACCTCAGTACCTCAGGGAAGTCATAGAAAGAGAGGGTCTTGGAAGCAGTAATAGAAAATACAGTATTATTCTCATATTTTGAATGAAGACCCTGGCATTCAGATTGCCCTAAGGTACCATACTAGTAAATGCTAGTTAATGTCAATGCTGAGAATTGAAACCCAGTTCTGATTTCAAAGTACATGCTCTTTCCACTGTTATATCTATAAAAGACACACAAACTCTTTAAGTCTTAAGGTGCATTGTATGATATGATAGCCGCTAACCTCATGGATTTTTTAAAATTTGTCTAAATTAATTAAAATAAAATTTAAATAAATAAAATTAAATTAAAAATTCAGTTCCTCAGTCCTCCAGCCACATTTCAAGGGCTCAGTAGACATGTGTGGCTTGTGCTACCATTTAGGACAAGGAAGATATAGAGCATTTCTATCAGAAAGATTAACACAGCACTGCTTCCAGGACATTCATTTTCTACAGAAGAATCCCATGCCCCTACAATTCTATACTGTTGGTACTGATCCTAACAAAGAGAACCTTTGTTCTCGTCCTTATTTTTTTCTCATTGTCCATTTTGAATATCTTTATTTTTCACAGAATTCTTCTTTTACTTGGAGTAGTCAGAATTATCCATTCATCTTTTAACCTATACTTGCTCTTTTCTCAAAATGGCTTGTTTTACATTGGGTTCACCACTTTCTCCAATTTGAATTCCTTGTCATGAGATGAATGTTAGCATTGTACTTGGTGCTGACCTGGCCAGCACCTCAGGGGTTCATCTACCAGTTCATGTTCTCCTCTTTGATATATTCCTTTGGTTCTACTTCCTTAGCATTGTTTCCCCAGTTATTTGCTTCCTGCTAAATATCAGAACACTTCTCTTGTATCTCAATACATGTTTATATTCAAGTCTCTTTTTCAGTCTGAGGTTTCTGGATACTTGAAGTTTATTACTTTTGATTTGACTTGCTGGAAAATAAAGTTATTCTTTCCCTATATTATGAGTTTTCAGGGTTAGAAAGTTCTTCGGCCTTTAAATTATGACTAATAATTTACCCAAGTCAGTGTTCAGAGTGATAAGATCCAGGCTAAATCAGAATGATGACTCTGAGGTCTTAATCCTCAGCCTGTGTCATCAAGCTTGCAAATAGAGAGGTCTTGAGAACTTAGACTCTGTCTTTGCTTTCTCCTATGGTATATGTCCTGGTCTTGTATATTCATTAAATATAGATGGTTAACTGTATAAAAAAAGCAAGTTGAGGGGCTGGCCTGGTGGCGTAGCGGTTAAGTTCGCATACTCTGCATTGGCAGCCCAGGGTTCGTGGATTCAGATCCCGGGCACGGACCTACACACTGCTCATTGAGCAATGCTGTGGTGGCATCCCACATACAAAAAGTGGAGGAGGGGCTGGCCCCATGGCCAAGTGGTTAAGTTCGCGCACTCTGCTTCGGCAGCCCAGGGTTTCACCAGTTCGGATCCTGGGCGCGGACGTGGCATTGCTCATCAAGCCATGCTGAGGCAGCATCCCACATGCCACAACCAGAAGGACCCACAACTAAAAATACACAACTATGTACTGGGGGGCTTTGGGGAGAAAAAGGAAAAATAAAATCTTTAAAAAAAAAAAAAAGTAGAGGAAGATTGGCACAGATGTTAGTTCAGGGGCAATCTTCCTCAAACAAAAAGAGGAAGATTGGCAATAGATGTTAGCTCAGGGTGGATCTTCCTCACACACACACACACACACACACACACACACACACACACATAAAGCAAGTTGTATGGTTAACCATCTCTTGCTCTTTTTTTTCTTTTTTCCTCTTATTGTTTTCTTTAACTCAACATGGAGTAAGTAATATAATTCCTTTGTATACCTTTTAAATTTGGTGAATTGATATAGCAATAATTCAAATTTAGGAAGTGGTAGGTCTTCTGCCTTATAACTCTGTAGGTATATATCCTCCTTATATCAACCAGTTTTATTGTAGAAGTTGATTTGGGAACTTACAGCTACAAATCATTCTTGCCTTTTTATATCTATTCTACACTGAGCCAGAGTTTTCTGTGCATTTTGATGTGGGAGCTGTTATACTTGAAATGATATAAAGGCAAAGAAAATACCCTCTTTATCTGGACTTCTAAGACTTAAGCTATGTTTTTTTCTTTTTTCTTTTTCTTTCAGCACCTGCAGTGTGCAACTATATGCAGGATTGATGGGGAGTAAAAGAGGCTGCCCCTTAGCACTTTAGAGAAAAGATATTGGGCTGGCCTTCAAGTTGGCCCTTGAGAAGCAGGTGGCACCCTTGCTGCTGAATGGATGTGCTGGTAGAGGGGATAAAGAGCATCAGCAGAGTCTGACCTGAATATTCATCTTCACTTGAGCGACTTCAATCTAAGAGAAGAAGGAACTGTGTAGATAAGGTGAAGAAGGGAGAAGGTGTGTGCGACCCAGCCCTTAAAATTGCCTTACAAAAGCATCATTGGCCTTAGCAGAGGGCAGATCAGAGGTTTAATAGCATTGGTTATAATTTCCCACAGAGCTGTGTGTGTGTACATAAATATATATATTTGTTACATATATATTTGTTTTATATTTATATATGAAACTCCCTTGTGTCCATATATATAAAACAAATATATATGTAGCATATCTATATATAACATATATACATATATAAAAAATAAATACAGTCATATGCTGCATAATGACAGGGATACATTCTGAAAAATATGTCATTAGGTAATTTTGTCATTGTGAGAACATCACAGACTTACACAAACCTAGATGGCATAGCCTACTACACACCTAGGCTTTATGGTACTAATGCTATGAGACCACTATCGTATATGCAGTCTGTCACTGACCAAACGTCATTATGCAGTGCATGACTGTCTATAATATATATACACAGATTCATAAATATATATAATAAAACTATAGTTACGTAGTATATATATGGTTTATATATATAGTATATATGCTTTGTATCTGTTCATTTTTCTTTGATTAATCTAGTGCCAAGGTTTTTATGATTATGGGGCCCTTGGAGTCTATTCACAGAACAAACTTGAAACCTGTGATTTCTAAGTACTAAGTGCCACTTCTTGCCTGTAAACCAGATTGTATTTCTCAACACCCTGTAAACAGGTCAAACTTTTTGATGACAACTTGCATTTCAATATGATGTTACCTCTGCCTTGAAGATTCTCCTCTCACTTCTCTGACACACTTTTACTCGTCTTTTAGATACAACTGAAATGCTGCCTTCTTGTTAAAGCTTTTCCAAATTCCTTCAGGCCCGTGGTTCCTTCCCTTATGCTCCCACAGAACTTAGTTTATCCCTCTATTATAGCATTTGGCACATACTGTAATTATCACTCTGTGTCTGTCATCCCTCTGTCTAGTGAGCTTCTGGAGCAGGTGTTGTTTTTATATCCTTACTGACTAACACAGACCTAGACTTAAGGTGCTCAATAAATGTTTGAATGACTGAAAGAATAAGTGAATGAATAAACTATACCACCTCATGCTTGAAACCTGCTTAAGTTCTTCCAACCGCCTTTTCTTTTGTGCTGCTTTTCTTTATCTTCTTCCCTGCCACATGTTCTCGTGTCCTACCTGGTAGATTTTAGAGCTTAGGAAATATGTGTTTAAAGATTAAAAATATAGTGCCTTGAACTCCTTAGAGGGAAAGTCTATGAATAAATAATTAGACTCATTTCACATCAAAATCTAAAGTGTGAAAAAATGTTCGCTATCATTTGGTGCTTTATTCACTTGCATGGTAATCTAATGGCATATCCATTGTTATCACTGAACTATACTGAAATATTTTACTCTTGGGGCTTTTCATCTGACAAAAGGAGGCTTTTTGAAAATGAAAAAGCATAGTTCCTGTTCCTGGTATGCTAAGGGACAATTTATTAGTTTTGTAACACATGGGTTAATATTACCATTTTTTATATTGAACATTACTTGGAAAAATTCCTATTAATATCACTGCAGCATGTATGTATATAAGTCCTGTCATCTTTGGGGTATGTAAATCAGGAATGTTGCTGAAGAGCTACTTAGCATTTTCTTGGGGGTGAAGTGCTTAGTTTTGGAATTTAATTGTAGGTTTTACATTTAAGCTGTTCAGTATTACTCTTATAAAGGTTCTATAAATTTCTTGCTTTGTAGTTTAACAGGTTTAGTCACCACAGTTGAAAGGCATCATCCTCATAATGAAGCCAGAAAAGAATAAAGGTTGATCATGCAGGGCTGGCTGGCTGTGACATTGAACAATAGAGCTTGACTTCTTCATGTCTGTTAAATTAGACTATGGGGTGTGCTTATCTTGCTGCAATGATATTGAATTGTAACAAGAAAATGTTATGTTGTACAGCTCTGCAAAGGGGGTGTGCGTCTATTCTTGCTTCGTGTGTGTGGGAAAAGCTTTAAAACACTACTGAAGCTGCCTCGGGAGCTTAAAGTCTAATGGCACAGATTGGGCGTAATAGTGAAACAAAAATACGTGAAGAAAAAAGTGCAAAGGCTTTTAAGTATGTTGTAAATTTTTATCCATTGCAGTCTTTCTTTAAAGGACTAAAGGCAGCTCAGGAACGGTATGCTGGAGAAATTGGATTTTGAAGAGGTTTTTGAAGGAGATAAATCATATGACCTGGGGGAAAAATGAGAGGATACTATGTTGTATAGGTGACAGATTTATTCTAAAGTTTTCTATGTTTATACTTGATACAGTTCAATCAGCTCCCTAAATATTAATGAAATATCGTCTATGTTCCCAACACTGCTGGTTACCATAGGAGGTTTTGAAAAAGTGTGTGATTCAATCCTGCTCTGATGAGTTTAGTATCTTTTTTGAGGAGACAAAAATTAAATCCATGAAATAACTTCTTAGAATTGTTGGATGTATGAATGACAGTATTGTAAGCTGTCAAGATCATTTAAAATTTTGATTCTGTTATTATATGTATCATCCCCAGATGTGTCACATGAGCATTTGATAGGCATCCCATTTATGTCTTAAGTCACTGCTAAAAATATTGAGAAGTCAAGGGCAAGGTTAGAGGCAAGAAAGAGACTTCTGACACTTCCCACACTTGTTCTTAGCACATATCTGTTGTCTCTTGAATGCTGAATTATTTTCTGAATATGTATAAATCACCTAGTTAATAATCTGTTACAGAATTTTATCATAGATGTTAAACTGCTGTTCAGGTTTTTTATGTACACTTATTTATCTTTTCCAAAAAGTCAAAATAGCATTTCTGTATTCCTGGTTCCTTTTTTTCCCTCCCATTTGTCATGAATCCTCAGTGTGATTACTGACAGAGGATTACAGACATAAGTTTTAAATTTAGTTAGCATGGTGGAACGTAGATTGCCCTGTCTGGAGATTCAAACTCTCTTAAAGTAGCTATTAGATCTTCTATTATTTCCTAACTTACTGTAGGCTGCATTTTCTTCTTTATGGTGTCACTTCCTTTCTGAAGACCATTTTTTTTCCTGAAGAAGACTGAATTGAAGTAGAAAGTGTGTAGTGTCCCTGATGTCCATTTCCTCCTCCTCCTTCCTAGATAACAGGTTTTGTTTAGGGCAAGAATGTGCCCAGTGAAAATACTGTCTAGATTCCCTTGTAGCTTGTGACACATTATAGCCAATGAGATGTAAGGGAAGTTGCTGGGTGGAGTGTGTTAGGTAGCTGATGCTGCATAGCAATTATCCCAAAACTTAGTGGCTTAAAACAACAGTAAATATTTATTTTACACAATTTTTGGAATCAGTAACTCAAGAGGGCTAAACTGTGTGATTTTGGCTCGGGGTCTCTCATGAGATTGCAGTCAAGATGTCAGATGGGCCTGCAGTCATCTCTTAAGGTTGGACTTGGAGGATCTTTTAACCTAATAACAATAATAATAATAATAATAATAATTATAATAATGATTTCTGCCCCAGAAAGGTAAAGGTAAAATGTATAGAGCAGTATTATAGGCCAAATGCTACTTCAAGATGTTGATTAGAATTACGTCCATATTAATAGTCCCCATTCCCTGATTTCTCTACTTTTTGAAATGTTAGGATACTTTGAATCTTCTCTCACTCCTATAACTTGCATTCTTTTGTAGAACTTTTGTAATCTCTCTGAGAAAGACATCCTTGTCCTCCATCTGACCTAATAACCATTACGTACTCTCACTATTTGACCTAAAACAAACAAGAAATAGTATAGGATACTACAAAATTAAGTGCTAAATTGATCATCAACAAATGTAAAATCTTCCAAAGAAAGGCTACATATGTTAGGAATGAGAGAAATCAATGATGTCTAGAGGCAGGGAAGAACACATCATCGTATGAAGAGGAGACTGATTGAAACATGACTGACACCAAAGCAAGAGACACCTGGGTGATGATAAAGAGACTAAAGAAAGAAGTGATAACAGAATGTCCATTATTATATGTAGCTTTGAGACGAGAATTCATTTACTGAACTATGAATAATAGCTTAATATGCATAGATTTCTTTTAAGCAGTATTTCTCCCTAATACACAAATAGCTAAACATATAAAAGTGTCAAGAGGCTGCTAAGCATGATGTGTAATTAGCAGTATAGTTACGGGCTAGGATTAGGGAATGGTGTGGGACATCGGCAAGGGGACATGATGAGGCACATGAGGCCTTAACTGATATTAAGGAGCTTGTCCCTCAGCACATCCTGGTCTTTGCCTGGTGGTAGAAAAAGCCTGAAACAGCTTATTTGGGGTCTTAATCTCATGGGAGGTGATATTTACTGGAAGAGAGAAGACCTTGGTAATATGATTCAGTAATAAGTTGGTCTTTGTGTTTGGTTTGAGAATATTTGGGGAAAATAAAATTTCTTAGTTGAAAGATTGCAGATTGCAGGATCTGTGTCCAGTTAACAGATATTTATTGAATGTCAATTATGTGTCCAGCTTAGTGGTCTTGATTTTCATTCTCGGAGCCCCCTGGATTTGTTTGTTCTTTCCATTATAGTCTCACTCACTTCAACAACCTAAGTTCAGACCCCGTGGCCTCCTTTCACCTCTGTCTTTTACCACTTGTATACGCTTTTTCTTGCCATGGGCTTGTGGTATCAAATCCACACGTCTTGGTCCAGATTGAGGCCTTTCATCAGTCACAATCTTTGCCCTAAAGTTTATCTTCAGTTATTCCTCATTATAATCACAAGGAATTATGGCCACACCTGTCTCTTTACCTTCATTGTCATACATATTGATAATTCCCACATATGGGCTTTTGCTTATTCCTTTTCCACTTTAGCATTTATGAAGGCAGGCTATACTTGATGTAACTCATAGTCCCGACAAGTGAACAAAATTTTGGTACATTGAACCATTTAAGACAAGAATAAATAATTTTAATTTATTTTTGTTTAAAGTTCTATTGTTACTTAGTGGATGTATGACCCATCTAAATATTACTTTGTTATAGAAACATGGAACCTCAGAATTGGAAAAAACCTAGAGCTTAGGGTGTACCCTCCTTTAATTTTCAGATAAGGAAACTGAGATTCAGAGTGGTTAAGAGATTTGGCTTTGGGCATTTGCTCATTAAGTAGGAAGAATAGGATTAAATCTCTCATGTTATAACTCATCATCGAATATGCTTTCCACCAGAGTAATTGATTCTACTTGTTTTATGTATTTCTTTTATAACACCTCTAAAGGTAAGGGCTGAATTTTCTTTTTTTTTTTTTTTTGAGGAAGATTAGCCCTGAGCTAACTGCTGCCTGTCCTCCTCTTTTCGCTGAGGAAGACTGGCCCTAAACTAACATCCATGCCCATCTGCCTCTACTTTTTATGTGGGATGCCTACCACAGCATGGCATGCCAAGTGGTGCCATGTCCACACCCAGGTTCTGAACCGGCAAACCCTGGGCCACTGAAGTGGAACGTGCGCACTTAACCGCTGCACCACAGGGCCGGCCCCAGGGCTGAATTTTCTATCTCCCCATGTTCATGACATTAGTGCTGTATAGTAGTTTTAGATAAATAAACTTAGAAGTTATTTAATTATCATGTAGATGTATCTGAATATATCAGTCATTATGAGATAGGTTTTGCTGCAATAACAACCCACCCCCTAATTTCAGTGACTTAACAGCACCAAAGTTTCTTTGGTGTTCCTTATTTACCTTGGATTTATTGTGGCTCAGTTCCATGTTAGCTCCAATCAGAGACCCAGGATGTTGAAACAAATTCTGGAATAATTGTAGGAGATGGAAAAGAGAGAGTAAACTAGTACTGGGTCTCAGACACTTTTGTTTCACATCTTATTGGCCAGAGCAGTTTACATGGCCAAGCCTGTTGTTAATAGGGTGGAAAAGTATAATCCTTCTCCAGGTAGGGGCAACAAATATTTTGAAAAAATAATACCTCCCCACCCCCCTGGCAAATCTACTGTGACTTTAGATACAGAGTGTTGAGTAACTTATACTTTTCAGTTTGTGGCACACTATCATTGTTGGTCCTTGCATGGCCACTTTCTTTCTTTTTTTTTTTGAGAAAGATTAGCTGTGAGCTAACATCTGCTGCCACTCCTCCTCTTTTTGCTGAGGAAGACTGGCCCTGAGCTAACACCCGTGCCCATCTTCCTCTGCTTTGTGTGTGGGATGCCTGCCACAGCATGGCTTGCCAGGTGGTGCCATGTCCGCACCTGGGATCCGAACTGGTGAATCCAGGGCTGCCGAAGTGGAATGTGTGAACTTAACCACTGTGCCACTGGGCCAGCCCCCACTTTCTTTTTCTATACATGCTTATTTGTTTCAATGTATTATAAAATGTGTAGTGTTGTTTAGGGTATGTATAGTGAATATATATAACAAGTATTATGCTAGAGACTATATTTTGTTTCTTGATTTTTTTTTCATTCAACATTATATTACAAGATTTATCCACATTGCTGCATATATTACAAGATTTATCCACATTGTTGTATGTTCATTCACATGGTTGCATCTGGTGAATACATAGTATTTCAGGATAAGCATCCATTGCATTTGCCTATCCACCTCCCTGGATTGCCTTCAGTTCTCTACCACAATAAATGATGATGTGTGAGAATTTGTTTGAGCTACATACCTAGGAGTAGGATTGCTGGGTCATGGGGCATACATATATTTACTTTAACTAATTAAGTATTGCTCTGTGAATATTTTCACTAACTTTTCAGAACTAGTAATTCTTGGTGTTATTAGAGTTCAGCAGTTTTATGTATTGTATCTCATAAATCACTGTTACTAATTTTGTAAGTCAATCAAGTCCAACCAACTGAGCACACACATATAACTAATGTTACATGTAATTCACATCTGTAAGGGGGTTTTTCACTAATGATTACCTATAAGCGTATGTTATAAACTATTGTTCTCAGGCATTATTTTATGTTGCTATAAAACCCAGTCATAAGTGGATAAACAAAATGTATATTTATTCAATGGAATATTTTTCAGCAATAAAAAGGAATGAATTATTGATGCATGCTACAACTTGGATGAACCTCAACATCATTATGCTAAGTGTAAGAAGCTAGTCACAAAAGCCCACATTTTATGATACCATGTATATGAACTGTCCAGAACAGGTAAATCTATAGAAACAGAGAGTAGAAAGTAGAAAAGAGAAATCGGTAGAGACAGACAGTAGATTAGCTTTTGCCTCTATTAGGGGACTAGGAAGTGAGTGCTAAGTGATACAGAGTTTCTTTTGGGGGTGACGAAAATGTTCTAAAATTGATTGTGGCAACGGTTATACAACTCTAAATATATGAAAAACCATTGAGTTGTATACTTTAAATGGGTGAACTCTTATGGCATGTAAATTGTATCTTAATAAAGCTATTAACAAAGCCCAAACACCTCAATTGGATCATTTTCCGAGAAGCAGTTTGGAAATTAGTTCAAGGCTGACCCCTTAGTTTCCTTCTTCCTTTGTGGAAGTAATAGCGGAATGTTTCCTCCTCCTGTGGAACCTGAAGAGGAAGAACCAGCACAGTTTTGTCCCTGAGCTGTATCCTCCAGTTCTTTGAAAATAAACCCATACGTGTTATTTCAACCTACAGTCTCTGTGATGATATACCTCCAGCCCTGATCTTTTGTTTGGGTGTTTACAGTTAGGTTCAGGACATTTTTACTTGCATGACCCACCCCTGGTTCCCTTCTCAAATATCCAGTTTCTGCTCTACCCTCAGTTTTTATACCATGATATTTAGAAAGCTTGGAGATTTTTTCTTTTTCTTTTTTCTCATTTCTAGATCCAACCTTTTGTCCTGTCATATCATCTTAAATTATTTTTCAAATATGCTTCTTTTTATTCACTGGACTTTACCCTGCCCAAAAGGAGAAATTTTTCAAAATTTTAGAAAAGATAGGATTGACAGATTTGTGCTAATTATAATTGTTTAAAAACAGCAAAGAAATTTCTTTTTTTGACAGTATTAACAAATATCTGACATAACACTTCTGTGAATAAAACGGGAAAATTCAGTTCTGATTTTTCTTTTGTTTTACATGTCATGTCATAGTCACCGTAACATTTGTGTTTCTCAAATCAGTTAAACTATGGTAGTTTTTAAGTAAAGTATCAAAATCCGTGATAACTAAGGGGTGCTCAAGTGACTTGAATGCTTCAGCTTGAGATGGGTCAGCTTTTGGGGTCAAGTTGTGAAGAGAAGCCATCACACACACTTCATCAACACTGTGGAATGAGAGACCAGTGCATTTACTGAGCAGTGGATTTCCAGTGAGCGTATAAACTAATTGGTGGATGAACATGCCCCAGGAGCAATGATTTTAAGGTCATAGCAGGCTCAGTGAATAATGCTGACTTACACTGTGTCTCACTGATAGCTGATCTTACCAATGAACAGTTTAGAGGCATTCAAGCCTGAACTCTCTTCCATGTGCCTTGAATGGCATGTCAGCGGTCACTGTTTTTGACATCCTTTATATTTGTCCAGTCAGCTCAAAATCTTTAGGTTGGGCTTCAGAGTACTCAGGAAAGAAAAGAGAAGCAATTATTTTCAGTCATTGAGTTTTGAAGATCTTAGCGTTAATTATGCCAAACATTGTTGGTTCATCAACAAATAACGTTAAAAGGCGGTATAAAGCATTCCAAACTTGCTTAAACATAGTTTCTGGTGATTAAGAATATCTTGTATACACTTACATATTTTTAAATACACTTTTACCCATGCATGTTCACGTATAGTTTTGAAACCAAATATTCAAATTAAAGTTGTTTTCAACTTTGGAGGATAAATATTGAAAAAGTTACCACTTTTAATTAGCATACATTTTTTAAAATCATTTTTTTAAAAAGTGGAATAAAAAGTGCAATTCACTATTTCTGTGTGGAGCCCAGAATAATTTGGGTATGAAAAGTACTTCAATAAAACAAAATCCCAATGTTCTAGCTCTAGTAATACTTATTAAAAAATTATTTAAATAATAGTGGGCTTTGAGATTTAGGGATTTTTCTTCCACTTAAGTCTTTAATTTATAAAAGATTATTTGAGCATTAAAAATGTGCTTTACTTATTGTTTTCCAATCCCTGTGCTCTCTGACCTGTTGAAGTTGTGCAGGAAGTGCCCAATCAAAGGATTTGAGGAAGCGGTACCGAACATTCTTTGCAAGTGTTCATCGAGAAAATGAAAGTTACAGGCTAGGCTGGTATTCTTGTTTGTGACTCAAATTTCAAAACTTACTTCCTATATGAATAAAATAAGTGAAAAGCAGAAGACATGTAAACTCCCTAAATCTGCTGGAATCTTATGTGTGTTAATGAAAAAGATAATTTTATTGTAGCAGAAGAAACACATTTAGTTCCTAGAGAGAGTATCATGGGTGTTATTCTTTTGTCGAAGTAGAGATTTGAAGTAGAATAGTTGTTTTGCATAACGTACACATATTATACTAGACACAATATTGAATGAGAACAGTTTGTTTCCAATACATTAATGATCAGAAAAACCATTACTCTAATTCTTGTTTTGTAAATCAAAAACAAACTAAAAAGATTTTTGTTTCTTGGAGGTCCATGTTCTTTGCAAGTGATGAAATATGTTCCGATGTTACTGTCATATTTTGCCTTTCATATTAAGATATAATAATGTCAGAATCTAATATAGAATTTAGATTCATTTGTCTATGTTAAGACAAAGCGATATAATTTCTAAAAATGGAGATGTTCATTTATAAGAATCTGGTCTCTATGAAAAGCAGTAACTGTTATCCTCATTGGTTCGTTATGCAGTAAAGCATTATCCTCTTTTTCTACTCTTTATTCTTATGAAATATGTTTATCTTTTATTAAAATTTTCTATTTCAGATGGATAGATATGTAATAATATAAACATGGTAAAATGTTAATGATAGCATCTAGGTGGTGGGTGTATGGGTCTTCTCTGTAAAATTCTTTCACATTTGCTAGCTATTCAAAATTTTTTGTAATAAAATTTTGGAAAGAAGCTTGCTATTTTGATTGAATGTCTTAGCCAAATAGCCAAAACAACTTATTCCATTTTTTGAAAAAAATATAATAAATATTTTTTCTCTTATTTGAGCAAAGCAATACAGATACAATACACTTCATATATCAGTAATATCACATATTTAACCAGTTAGCGAAACACAAAACTGATTCTTAATTGTAAATCTGTTCACTGTACCCCATTCATATTTGGTTGGTGGTTGAAAGAGCCAATTTGGGCATTTTTAACTGAACCAGGGCAATTGCATCAAAAGTAGATTTTTAGCTGGAATCATTTTCCATGTTGTTAAAGGAGCCATGATGAAATGAAGTGTTTGGAGAGTTTTAGGAATAAAATGTAAATGTGTATGAGGACCTGAGTTAGTTTAAAATAGAGTAAATTTTCTTCTCGGTTATTTCCAGTGTATCTTGGAGTGTGAAAAGCATCAATAAATCATGCTTACTAAGCTTCTAACTAGGCACAGTGCTGATTTTCTCAGATTTTAGACAGAATATTTTGTCCTTAAAGTAAACAAATACAATAGCTGTGTCGTTTGGGTGTTTTTCTTATTGTTTTTATTCAGCTATTTGCCACACATGTGCCTGATGTATTAGTGACTCATAGAAGCAACGTTGAAATATAATGTGTGTATGCCCAACCACCCCTCGTTATTTTAGCACACTTAAAAAACACACACACATTACTATTGTTCCTGCTCTGAAATCTTTTTTTGGCAAACTTGGCTTACAGAGCTTTAATCTTAGAGAAATACTGGAGTTTATTTTACCTCCACTAACAATGGAGTCTCTGAGTTTGTAAGTCATCATGCCTTTCATATTCCAAGGTAGGATTCTAGAGATGATTTTTTTAAAGTAAAATTTGTTTTTAATGTTATGAGTATTGTGATCTGTTCTCACATGACTCTACCAGTAGCTTCTTTTTATTAATGAAAATAAAGACTAGTGAAAATAAAAAAATCATTAACCTGGTCCTTGCATTCATTAGATATATTTACTAGTCATCTGTGATTAGTTTAATTACCATCTCTTTGGGATCCTGTAGCCATTATTACATGTCTTTCGAGTTATGATATCATGCTGTGGGAGAATGGCTCAGCTGCGGATTTTATGTGCTTTTTTATAGTTGTTCACAATATCCTATGCTAAATTATATGGTGAATTGTTATACATTAGCTAGTTAAAAAGATGTGTAATTGATTCACTATGCTAAAATATCAAAGACTATATGCTACAGGAGTGATGCTTCCAGTTAACAACCTATCATGTATTCACAGAGACGACAATGCTTGTTCACATATTGGCAATATTATCTAATTTGGTGTGCCCTGTGTTGTAATTCAATCATCTATTATTAAAATAAATATGACTATAGGGAGCATAACCACATACAAACCCGTAAACATACATATGTGCATGTTTACTTATACTCACTATATAGTCAATGAGTTTTTTGTCTTACCTGCTATTAATACTTGCACTAGTGAGTTATAAATGGAAAAAATGTATTAGCTTTAAGATAAAATAAAATAGATTTTGATGCAGTTCAAGTGAACCATCTCATTTAAAATTAGCCCAGGGGTCTTGTAAAGAATGCAAGTAATCTAAACATAATAATGCACATTGCCCAATTGCTTCTGTGTATGATACAGGTTCAGCGCTGTAGTGCTTTGACAGCCCATTACTGAATGTAATGAACAGCTATTTTTAAACAGAAGAAATTCAAGTTGACAGCTTGGCAATGAAATTCAGCTAGTGGGATAATTTTTGTCATCTTTAGTATAGAGAATGGATTGGATTTGGTTTAAGGAAATTTGTATCATGTAGTTTATAGAGCACACATTTTTATTAAAAGATAATTTTGTTGTCCATTTTTGGGGCCAGAAGTTACTGTTAGAGTATGGAATCAGCTTTTAATGCATATTTTAGTGAATAACTGAGACGTCATCTCTAGAACCTAGGTTTAAAATAAAATTTACCCTTTTTATTTCCTTCCATGGGTGAAATATTCAGTCTAGTAAAATGACTATAAGAGTGACTATAAAAGGTGTTTTTCAGTGCTGCTTTTTAGTCTTTCAGAATTTAAAAGAAGTAGCTTTTTAGAAATAAGGGAGTCTTTGGAAATGGACATAATGCTTGAGGCAGTGTTGTCTTAATGGAAGTAAGAATTAGACAGAATAGCATGGGGAGAAGAAGGAAAATATCTGCCTGATAGTATATTTTAGAGAAATTCTTTTACCGGGGAAGAAGGGATGGTAACATCTGATTTTGACAACTCTTGTAAGAGTTAGAGAAGGTTGTTCTGCAACATTCAAATAAAATAGATATATTTTTAAACTCATACCATAAGAAATAACAGGGTAAATTAGAGTCAGTTATTTCATTTGCTCCTGCTTACAGCAAAAATTGAGAAATTTAATTGCTGTTTTTCCTAAGCTCAGTTAATTATTAGGGCTTTTAAGATAGAAACTTTAGGTTCCACATTGAGGATTTGTGTTAAATTTAGTCTGAAAAAAACAGCAATACATTATTCAATGAAATTTGGGTGAGTTAAGTAAGTAAATTGAGTACTTTATTTAATATCCAGTCATATTTCTGGCCCAACCAATGTAAGAACCTAAGTCTGTAGCAATACTGGAAATTAAAAATTGTCAGTCATCCCCTTCCAAATACATTGTCAGAAACCTCCATTCCTGTGTCCTCATCACCCTTCCATGCTTCCGGGGCACCTCATCTGGGTCCACAAGGGGCTGGCAAGTGAGTCTGAGATCCCCAAGGGGCTCGCTTTGCTTGGGTACTGTGTCTTAAATTAGGAAAATAAAGCAAATCATCTTTAATAGCCAGTAGACTTTTCTATTTCTGATCTATTTCTCTATTTTACTTATTTCTTGAAATACATAATTGCCCCAAACATAATGTAGCAATGAATCTGTGTACAAGTCAAGCACTTTTGGAGAGGCTTTCATGTTAGGTCACAACTGTACTCTTTAGAATTGTATTATATCAGTGAATCAAAAGAATTTCTTGACATGAAAGAATTGGTACACCTCAATAAACATTTAAACCTAGAGAGGATATTGTTCATCTAACAGGATCAAGCTTATTTCTAGCAATAATGCCATGAGTTTGTTGCCTGAACTTTGAGCTCTTGATTTTGTTGTGAAGTGACTCTCTTGAAATCTTGGTGTACCTGTGCATAGAGGACCTCGTATGAAGGAGAAGGGCAGGATAGCATTAGCCCTGCTTCTCTATGGTATCGTGGGATGCTAACTCAAATACCTGAAAGGTATTTTCACTTTCTTGATTACAGAATAACTTGAGAAGCCACCCATGGTACCCAAGTGTTGGATTAATAAAATAATTTGTTACATTTGGTGATATTATTCATGAGGAAGAGACCATTGGCACAGTGAAAGCAGGACTGGTGATGTCAAAACCAAGCCTAGAGATATATTTTTTAGAAGGAAGCTTAGCTCTGAAGATGGGCAGGATGAAGGATATTACCCATAATTCCGGTGGATGCTTTCTGTATTATCTGGCTACATTTTCTGTCTACTCACCCTTTGAACTGTTCTTTCAGGTCTGAGCAGTGCAGGAAGAGGAGAAAAAATTGTGTTGCCATGATATACTATGGAGGACTTGAGGAAAATAGGATTTGTCAGTGATTTGCAAGATACTAAGAAGGTTTCCAATCCAATTATCATCCATTGCAGCTGGAAGAATTTAATGGGATATGGTCCAATGAAACACTCTCGTTGAGAAGTTCTTTACATAGACTTTAGTGTCTTGAGAGTCAATATTTTGTAGTTAAGAAACATTCTTCTGGAGCTTGACTGCCTGGGCTTGAGCCTCATCACTTACTAGCTGTATATCTTTGACCAAGTTATTTAATTACCTTGTTTCACAGTTTTCTTATCTGTAAGATGATGAAAATCACACCTAACTTCCAGGTTTAATGTAATGATCAAGTGAGTTAAACATTTAAAGTTCTTAGAACAATGCTTGGCTTTTAGAACGAGCTTATTACACATAATCTATTATTGTTTTAAAATTAGTTTTCTACTTACACTTAGATTTTTATAATTTTTAAAATTAATTTCAGAATCTATTATAGCTTGAATGCTCTGTGTTCAAGACTGGGTCTTAATGGAAGGTTAAAGTTATCAGGAATCCTGACTTTGAAAAAAGAAAGTCAAAGTGAGAACTCAGTTCAATTTGATTAATATTTATCAATCATAAATGTTAAGTAGTATAAGATGGTTTATAAAATATGGAAATCATGGCTTCTACCCTTTTAGTAAACTACTTGAGAGTAGAGGACATGTTATATGCTGCCTCTCTTGTAAACTGAATTGTGTGTCGTATAATTCAAATATTTGTTCAATGAAAGTCACATCAACAACGAATCCTAATATATTGTTGGTACAAATTAGACACTTGATAAATACAACTTGAGTGAAAGGATATTTATTTATGTTTCTGTGTGTATATGAAAATAAGTGTTCATTATTTTCAGGAGTGTGTAATTAAATTAAGTAGAAGACTTTTAGCTTAGATATAATTAGAAGCATCCTGACTATAGGGTTGGGAAACATTCTAGTCCTTTACTAAGAGAAATAACAGAATCTATATAATTATAAAGAATAGGTTATCAGTTGATATTTAATTCTTTATTTGCTATAGAAGAATATTTAGATCTTTCTTGAGAGACCATCAAGCCATTTTACCCTGTAATTCTCAAATTTATTACATAAATTTGTACATTCTTGTGAAAGAAGAAGCAAGAAGACCTTAGAATAAAAAGATTTAACAGCCAAGTTTACCTTTTCTGCATGTCATCCCTCCCTCTTTTGGGGGAAAGCAACCAGGGAAATGAAAGAAATCACTTCCAATAACTCTACCCTTTTTTTGCTTTAGTGGTAAATATGTTTGGGGAGATCAGGCTCATAAGAAAAAATATTTTGGCTGACGCAGCCTCCCTATCCTTACTTTCATGATCTTGACTATTATTGGAGCAGAAGTCCTCAGGTGAAATGCCCACCTCCCCCCCCCCCCAACTCTTTTCTGGGAGATCAGTAATCAGTTATCCTATTTTCCTATTTTAAGACTCATCTTTCTCCAGCCCAAGTATGTTTTATACAGAGCTAGTGTCTGGGATACTAACTCTAACTCATTCAAGCAGGCTTCTATGCTGTTTTATTAAAATAGATTCTATTTAAAATGATTAGGGAAGTATAGAATTCATAAGACAATTATTGCTTAGGTTGCAGCTAATGTTTGCATTGATCAGCATTCATCATAAAGACGGTTGAGTAGAATTTATGTTTGTATGTATGTGTGAGTGTTTTGAGAAGGTAGTACACTCGTATAATTCCAAGTTCAAGATGTCCGAAAGAGTGTATACTATGAAAAGTCTCCTTCCCATCCCTGGCCTTCATCAACTTAGTTCCTCTCCCTGGAGGCAACTGCAATGACCAGTTTCTTTTGTATCCTTCCAGGGTACAAACAAACTGCATTTTCTGCATACAAACAAAAACATATATGGTTGGATGTATTTTGGGATACTTAAAACATGGAGATGACTTTCCTTTTGTAAGTTTATCTCTTTCTGGAAGACCAAGAGATGAAAACTTAAGGAAGGACAAGAGCTCTTTCTGAAAGTACCAACTTGCTTTAAGTCATATTTCTTAGCAGTGCCCAGTATATAAGAATCTTTGAAAATAGAGATAAATAAGGAGAGGAAACAGAGATGGATTAGAAAGTCTCAGTAATTGTTTTCCTCTTGAAAATTCTCTTCTCAAGACAGAAATTGCAGATTTTACAAAGTTGAGACAGCTAGTTCCTCTGTGACTTGCTGAAAGATAACATGGTCTCTCTGGAAACTAACAGTGAACCCAAGATTCCCTTGAAAGCGTGGAGCAGCATGCACAAGGGTATAAAAAGGAGCATGCCCAGTTTTGGAGTCAGAATTATCTGAATTTGGAGACCAGCATGAGGACCTAATAGCTTTGTGACTTTTAACCAGTGCCTGAGTCACCTCCTGAGACTCAGTAAATTGGAAGTAATCAAACCAAACCTTGTGGTATCTTTCAGAGGATTAAATTAGATAATGTAAGTGAAATAATGTCTGACACAAAGTAGGATACTCAATAAATGTTAGCTTTTTTCTTTGCCAGTTCACCATTATATTTAAGATGAAAAGGTCTACTCTCCGCAGATTGTGGTGTTTAGTCTTACTGTGTTTCTTATAATTGAAAACAGCGTTTAGAAAAAAATTTTTAGATGTTCATCTTGCAAATGTCCGAATTTTTTTTCACCTAACAACCAGCTTTTGTGTAGTGCTTTAACAGTTAACAAAGTTAACTTTCTATTCTGTAATCTCTCTCTGAGGGAGATGAGAGAAATGGATGAAAGGAGATTGTAGATGAAGACATCTATAGCAATATTTGATAGATTAAATTATTTAGAATGTTTGTTCTCTTTCTTTTCAACCCAGTTGGAGTTATATAGGGTTTCCAAAGGCCATAGTGGTGGACATAAAGAAGAAGACTAATGGGGGTACAAAGACTTTCAGATTAGATTTAACTTCCCAAGTATAACATTAAGACAAATAGTGAGAAAAAAAAATCTCTGAATTTTAAGTGACAGATAAACAAAAACACCAACTTTTTGACTTTTAGTTACACTAACTCACTGTGGGATCTGGGCTGGTCATTTCACCTTTGTAGTCCTTAGATTTCTTCTAAAAAACAAACAAAAAAGATTTGGGAATAGTACCCTTTACAGATCCCCTCAGAATTATAGCTGTAAGCACTATGTAAATTCATAAAAAATAGTTTTGAAGACCAGCTTTAAAATTTCAATATTTATTGTATATTCAAAACAGCTGCAGAAGCACTTTATTTTCATTTTAAAGATTTACAATTAAAGTGATTTTATGTGTACCTCAAATGCCTGATTATATACAAACCCGTTAACAGGGTTTATGCACACATTAAATCCCTTCTTATTATGGGGTTTTGTGCACCTTAAATGCCTGGTTGTTATAGATTGTTGTTTTTCTTGTTACCATTAAATGTAACATTTCCCTAGGTGATGAAATGTATTATTATTGGGAACATTTATTTTAGTGTGTGTTCTGTATTTTAAAAGAGAAAGGTATTTAAACAGCAAAGACGTAGCTGTTATGAAATTTATTTTTTATAAATAGCTTTCAGCAGAAATCAGAGCAGTACTTTAAAATTACAGTTAAAAAAAGAATTTAATCATCACACTCCTTGTTGGCTAATAGGTTACTAAGTGACTTTTTTTTTTTCCTGCAATAGGCTATTCTTGATCTGCTCACTAAGTGGACCTAAGAGTACTAGTATATTTTATGTTAGCAAGCCTTGATAGCAAAGTGCTGAAAGTTCAGGGGGCATTTGTCTCCTTTCTCACAAATTCATTTAAGTACCAGTCTTGCTGGAGCTCTAACTGGGGCAGACAACCATACAAATGACTTGAGATAAAATGAAAATAATGGACTGAGCTGGGTTCTGGGATGGTAGTTATGCTGAACACACATCAATGAGCTTTGAGTGTGATTCTATGCTAATGCAAGCCTGATGGATCAGCTTTCTCTTTTAGCCTGGAGGACCATTAAGCTCTGGAAGCTAGGTCAAACTGATAGAGTCTGCAAATATAGCCCATCGGTTAGCAGTAGTAGTTAACTGACTGTGATTTCTAATGTGCGAAACTAACATTGCTTAAAAACCCTCTGTGATCAGGACATAGATCAGGAGGAAGGTAATAGATTCTGTTTTAATTTGCATAATCAAAGCTTCTCATTTTTCCAGCTATAGATAATGTAAGAGGGGAAAAAAGTGAGCTCTGATTGCTTCCATTATGTTGTTGATCTTGAATCACAGCAAATAATTTCCATAAAAATGTAAATAACTTGTTTCAAAAGAAGAGTATAATTGAAAGATTTTCTGTGTTATTTCTTTGGAATTAAACTGTAGGCACAGTTATGCAGGTTAGATAATGAGGATCTTGGGACTATGAAATGTAAAGAAGTTTTTAAAAAAGTTGTGAGTCCTTTTTAGTGATTTGCTTCAAACATTAAAACTTTCCTGCCTGTGATAAATCAGGATTCTTTTAAGGTGTGAGCTTTGAAATAGATGTAAATTAACACTATGACCAAAATGACAGAGAACTTGATCATTTCTGTTTCTCTCAAAGAAGAGAAAATGAAGTAATTTGTTTCATAGCAAAAATTAAAATGAATGACACCAGAATGGAAAGAATCCAGAGACATTGCTTACTTTTATGGAGCACAAATGCTAAGAGGACTCTAGTATTATAAAGAAGGGGGGTCTTTTACTCACTTACACTACCCTATTCCTTTTACTCTTCCCTTTTTCTGTCTAAATATACTGCAACTGGAGAGCAGTCCTGGTTTTGACTAATGATTATTTTCATATATAATATTTAAAGTTCTATACTTTTTGCTTGAGGATATTTGCATTGCAAACTTGTCAAAAACATTTACTTCAAATTCTGTTAAGTTCACATTTTTGTGATGTGGGAACTCTTTTTGTTCATTCATTTAAAAATATTTATTGAGCACTCATTATTTCACGCATTGTCTTCGGCACTTGTGGTGTGGTTGTCCTCTTGGAGCTTACTTGTTTTTTTTTTTTTAACAGAGGAAGCACAATAAACAAGTAAAGACATAATTTCAGAGAGTGATAGGTTCTTAAGGGGAGCCTTTTTTATCTGGGAGTCTACTCTGACCATGTTTCTGCCAAATAGACTGAGATATCAAATATGCTGTTTTTTCAACCCCAGGTTTCCAGACTGTCTCAAAAATTTTTGAATGTAAAGAAAATAAGTACATTTTTGTTAAAGAAAAATTAAGTGCTTTCGTGTACCTTGTAATCCAGACTGATATCTCTATAAAAAACCTAATAAAATTCTATATGTATGAATTTTTTCCTGAGTGCTTGTATATATATGTCTTCTAAGCATTTTACTCATTTATTAACTTATTTTAAAAAGTCTAAGAGGAGGTATTATTATTATTTCCAGGGGAGGAAACTGAGGGAAAAAACGTTGAATAGCTTGCCCAAAATTACATGGCTAATAAATAGGTGAGGTGGGATTAAAACCTAGACAGTTTGGGTCCAGAGTCAGTGTTCTTAGTCACTATTACTCTGTGGCAACCTGAAGAAATTTGTTTAGCTGAAATTGTGTTGCTATATTAAAATGCAAGTTCTAGCATGGCAGGGAATGTGTCTATCTTGTTCATCTCTATCCTTGCACTTAGTGCTGAACCTGGGCTATGGAAGGTGCCCAACAAATATTTGTTGAATGAATGGATGTAAATGAGTATTATATGCTTATAGGCAAAGTAATATTCTGTATCAAATTCTTTTAAAAATTTCTTTTGCTACTTCTGCTTTGCTGGTGCCCTAAGTATGTGCCTTGTGTGTATAATCCAGCACCAGTTAGAATGGCAATATGATTAGCTCCTAATGATGAGGTGAGGGGAGACCCAGAATTCCATGGCCTTGCTTAGTTCCATACCCTGTCTACCCTAGGTATGTGAGATTTCTTAGTGGATCACGTCACTAAGTGATCACATCAGAATGAGCTCATATTATATCCTTTCAGAATACCTCCTACTCTTGTGTTCTGAAAGGGTTAATTCATTTTCAAAATATGAGCAGTTTTCTTCTGAAAGTGAGTTTACTTATAATAGGTAGAATGTAATCTGGCTTCCATAATGTTTGGAATAAAATGGAATAGCAGAGGCTTGCATATCTCCACTTCCTATTTTGTTTCCTTTCTTGCTGTGTCTTTGGAGAAGACAATAATATTGTTTTATAAGTTTCAAATTGGTATTAAATGATTGAGTGAATGGAGGGTTTCTCATATTCCAAGGTTTCTTTTAGAAGATAAAAATAAAACAAAAACATTAAAAAAATATATACATACACACTCATGTTGAGTTTTGAACAGTAAAGGATAAATAATAAAAATAAATCATATTCTCATCACTCAAAATAATTAATATTCCTATCATTTAAAGCTATTAATTCTCTGTTAACGTTTTGGTAATTATCCTTTCATATAACTCTGTATGTATATTTAGGCACTTATGTATATTTTAAATGAATGAGTTTATATTTTGCATATCATTGGGTAACCTGCATTTTTTCACCTAATAATAGGTCTTGGATATTTTTCATGGCAATGAACATTATATGAACATCATTATTATTTTTAATGACTTATTCTGTTGTTTGGATTTATCATTCTTTAGTTGGCCTCCTAATAATAGACCTAAATTCCTTTCTTCCTTTTATTTTTGGTGTTGCAAAGAAAATTGCAGTGAATACACACACACATACACACAAATTGTTGCTGGATCAAAGCCTGCAGTACCACAAACCTCTTTCTTTCTCTCTCTCTCTCTGTTTCTTTTTTTCCAAACTTTTCTTTCTTTCTTTCTAGGCTGCTTGATAGGCGGTGTTATTCTCCTATGCCAGGAAGCGCACAATGTCTGGTTGAAAGTCTTATTGTAATATCACGTCCTTGATCAATGCCACCAGTCTCCATGTCATGTCTTTCCAGTCATTTGAGTTGTTATTTTAGTTCCTGGATTTGCATAATAAACTACTTCAGAACTTAATGGCTTTGAGTGACATCAGCAAGATAGTGGCATAGGAAGGCCTAGACCTTGGGCGACACTGATTTAACATAATATACTGTCCAAAAAGCCTTTATGAGAACTTCAGAAACCAGGTAGGAAGTTGCAGTACTGCAGGCAAATTCAAAGCCAAGAACAGCCATGTTGAAATGGGTAAGAAAAGCTGTTTCATTTCAACCATGTCATCCCCTCCTCCAAGCCAACATAGGCCATGGTCAGGAGGAAGAGCCCAACTTGTGGCTTCTCCCTTTGGAGAGAAAGAGAAGTGTGGAATGTACATCCAAGTTCTGGCTTTTTAGGGGAGTTGCCTCAATCACTAGTTTCTGTTTTACCTGGCTCTAAGTGCTGAATGTGTTGGCATGCCTTGGATGCCTGGGAGCCACAGAGTACAAAAGAGAGCTTAGTGGCTTTTGCAGTGCCAGAGACCCTGAAGTACCACAGACAGACACCAGAGGGAGCAAGAGACTACAAGCTACTGAAAAAAACTGACAACCACTCTAATTGGGGAATTATATGCACAAGCCCAGAGAAGACATTTCCCCATAAAAGATTTCAGAGGCCCCCAGAATCTCTAGCTGGGCTGATAGATGATGAACTTCCCTGTACAAAGCTAGTGTTAAAAACTGAGAGAGGTAGCTGTTTTTTCAAATGCATAAATCACAACAAAAATTAGCAAAGCACAGGAAGAAACAGGGAAACATGGCCCACATGGCCCAAATCAAAGGAACAAAATAAATCTCCAGAAATTGACTCTAAAGAAATGGAGATCTATAAATTACCTGACAAAGAGTTAAAAATAATTGTCTTAAAGAAGTCTAGTGTGCTACAAGAGAGCACAGATAGACAACTAGGTGAAATCAGGAAAACAATGCATGAACACAATGAGAATACCAACAAAGAGATAGAAACTATAAAAAAGAACCAAACAGAAATTCTGAAGCTGAAGAATACAATAACTGAATTGAGAATTTCACTAGAGGGGGATCAAGAGCAAACTTTATCAAGCAGAAGAAAGAATCAGTGAACTCAAAGATAGGTCATTTGAAATTACCAAGTCAGAGAAACAAAAAGAAAAAAGAATGAAGAGAAGTGAAGAAAGCCTGAGGGACATATGAAACACCATCTAGTAGACCAATATCCGCATTATGGGAGTCCCAGAAGGAGAAGAGAGAGAGAGACTGGGGCAGAGAGCTTATTTGAAGAAATAATTGCTGAAAACGTCCCAAATCTTAGGAAGAAAATGGACACCTAAATTCAAGAAGCTTAAACTGCTCCAACTAAGATGAACTCCAAGAGGTTGACACTGAGACAATTATAATCAAACTGTCAAAAGTCAAAGACATAGAATCTTGAAAGAAGCAAGAGAAAAAGTGACTTGTCATGTACAAGGGAGCTCTCATAAGATTATTAGTAGATTTCTCAGCAGAAGCCTTACAAGCCAGAAGAGAGTAGGATCATATATTCAAAGTGCTGAAAGAAAAAAAAAATTGTCAACCAAGAATACTGTCTCTGGCAAAACTGTTCTTCAAAAATGATAGAAATAAACAAAAGCTGAGGTTGTTTTTCACCACTAGACCTGCCTTGCAAGAATTGCCAAAGGGAGTCCTGCAAGTTGAAATGAAAGGACACTAGACTGCAACACAAAAGCATATGAAGGTTTAAATCTTTCTGATAAAGGTAAATATTTAGACAAATCTAGAATCCTGTAATACAGTAGTGGAGTATGTAAATCACTTTTAATTCAAGTATGAAATTGCTAAAAGCATTAAAAATAACTATAAAACTTTGTTAAAGACAAAATATAAAAAGACGTAATTTGTGACATCGGTAACATAAAGTAAGGGAATGTGAAGGAGGAGAAGAGTTTGTGAGAGAAGTTATCAGTTTAAAATAGACTGTTATAAGATGTTTTATGTAATGTATGTTTATGTTATGTTTTATGTAATCCCCATGGTAACCACAAAGAAAATACCTAAGAAGATGCACAAAAGAAAATGAGAAATGATTCAAAGCACATCACCAAGGATCAACGAAACACAAAGGAAGGCAGCAAGAGAGGAAAAGAGGGACTAAATAACTTCAAGACATACAGAGAACAGTTAACAAAATGACATTAGTATATGCCTTCCTTACCAGTAATTACTTTAAATGTAAATGGATTAAACTTCCCAATCCACAGACATAGAGTAGCTGAATGGATTACAAAAATAAGATTCAACTATATAGCCATCTACTGGAGACTCACTTTAGATATGAGGATATACATAGGCTGAAAGTGAAAGGATGGAAAAAGATATTCCTTGCACATGCTAATCAAAAGAGAGCAGGAATGGCTATACTTATACCAGACAAAGTAGACTTTAAGTCAAAAACTGTCACAAAAGGCAAAGATGGACATTATATAATGAGAAGAGGGTCAGTTCATCAGAAAGATATAGCAATTATAAATGCATATGCATCTAACAGCAGAACACCCAAATATATGAAGCAAATATTGACAGAACCTAATGGAGAAATAGACAGTAACACAATAACAGTAGATTTCAATACCTCATTTTTCAGTAAGGCATAGATCAATGGCAGAATATCAATAAGGAAACAAAGGACTTGAACAACACTATAGACCAATTGGACCTGTAGAACATTCCATCTAATAACAATGGAATGCACATTCTTCTCATGCACACACAGAACATTCTCCAGGATAGATCACATGTTAGGTCACAAAACAAGTCTTAACAAATTTTAAAAAATTGAAATCATAACAAGTGTCTTTTTTAAGCACAGTGGATTAACACCAATTTTTGTCAAACTATTCCAAAAAATTGAAGAGGAGGGAATACTTCCAAACTCATTCTTTGAGGCCTGATACCCAAATCAGAAGAAAGATAGTACAAGACAGGAAAACTACAGACTAATATCCTGCTGAATATTAATACAAAAATTCTTAACAAATTACTAGCAAACCAAATTCAACAGTGCATTAAAAGGATTATACGTCATGAATAAGCAAGATTTATTCCTGGAGTTCAAGGATGGTTCAAGACACAGAAATAAATCAGTGTAATATACCACATTAACAGAATGAAGGGCAAAAACCACATGATCATCTCAATTGATGCAGAAAAAGTATTTGACAGGCTTTCATGATAAAAGCACTCAACAAACTAGGAATAGAAGGAAAGTACCTGCACATAATAAAGCCTGAAAATGAAAAGCCCACAGCTAACATTATACTCAATGGTGAAAAACTGAGACCTTTCCTTCTAAGATTAGGAACAACACTCTTGCCATTTCTATTTAACGTAGTACTGGAAGTCCTAGTCAGAGCAATCAGGCAAGAAAAAGGAATAAAAGGCATCCAAATCAGAAAGGAAGAAGTAAAATTATCTCTGTTCATAGATGATATGATCTTATATGTAGAAAACCCTAAGGATTCCACAAAAAATCTATTAGAACTAATAAATTCAGCAAACTTGCAAGATACAAAACCAACATGCAAAAATCATTTGCATTTCTATACACTAACAATGAACAATCTGAAATGGAAATTAAGAAAATAATTCCATTTAAAATCTAATTGAAGAGAATAAAATAATCAGGAATAAACTTAAGTAGGAGGAGAAAGACTTGTACACTGAAAACTACAAAATGTTGCTGAAAGAAATTTTAAAAGACACAATTGGGAAGACATCTCGTGTTCATGGATTGGAAGAATTAATATTGTTGAAATATTCAAAGTGTTGGAGCTGGCCTGGTTGCACAGTGGTTAGGTTCACGTGTTCCACTCCAGCAGCCTGGGGTTTGCCAGTTTGGATCCTGAGTGTGGACCTACGCACCGCTTGTCAAGCCATGGTGTGGTAGGCGTCCCACATATAAAATAGAGGAAGATGGGCATGGATGTTAGCTCAGGGCCCATCTTCCTCAAAAACCCACAAATATTCAAAGTGTTCTACAAATTCAGTGCAGTCCCTATCAAAATTCCAATGACATTTTTTGCAAAAATAGGAAAAACATTGTAAAATTCCTATGAAATCTCAGAGGACCCCAAATAGCCAAAACAGCCTTGAGAAAGCAAAACAAGGTTACATGTCTCACATGTTCTAATTTTGAAGCATTTTAAAAGCTATAGTAATCAAAACTGTATGGTACTAGCATAAAGTCAGATATACTGATAAATGGAACAGAATAGAGAATCCAGAAATAAACTCTCACATATATGGTCAAATGATCATTGACAAAGGGGCCAAGGCTACACAGTGGGAAAAAGATAGTCTCTTCAACAAATGCTTTTGGGAAAACTGGATATCCACATGCAAAAGAATGAAGTTGACCCTTGCCTTACCCCATATACAAAAAGTAACTCCAAATGGATTAAAGACCTAAATGTGAGACCTAAAACTATAAAACTCCTGGAAGAATACATTGAGGAAAAGCTTCAGTAGGTTGGATTTAGCAATTATTTTTTTGAATATAACCCCAAAAGCATAGGCAACAAAAGCAAAAATAGACAAATGGGACTATGTCAAACTTAAAGACTTATGTGCAGCAAAGAAAACAATCGACAGAGTGAAAAAGCAATCTACAGAATGGGAGAAGATGTTTTCAAACCAGATATCTGATGAGAAATTAGTATCTAGAATATATAGTGAGCTCCTTTAACTTGACAACAAAAATACAAGCAATCCAATTTATAAATGGGGAAAGGACTTGAATAGACATTTCCCCAATGAAGATATACAAATGGCCAACAAGCATATGAAAAGATGCGTAACATCACTGCTATTAGAGAAATGCAAATCAAAACCACAGTGAGATATCACCTCAGGCACATTAGGATGGCCGTTATCAAAAAAATAGAAAATAGCAAATGTTGGTGAGGATATGGAGAGGTTGGAAACCTAATGAACTGTTGGTGGGGATGTAAAATGGTGCCACTGCTGTGGCAAACAGTATGGAGAGTCCTCAAAAAACTAAAAATAGAATATGATCCAGCAATCTAACTTTGAGTATATATATACAAAAGAATAGAAAGCAGAGTTTTGAAGAGACATTTGCACACTCATGTTCATTGCAGCATTATTCACAATAGTCAAGAGGTGGAAGCAACCTAAATGTCCATCAACATTAGATGAATGGACAAGAGAAAATATGGTATATACAGGCAATGAAATATTATTCAGCCTTAAAAAAATAAGGGAATCCTGTCATTTGCTACAATATGGATGAATCTTGAGGACATTATGCTAAATGAAGTAATCCAGTCACACACACACACACACACACACAAATACTGTGTGATTTCACTTATATGAGGAATCTAAAGTAGTTAAACTCTTAGAAAGTAGAATAGTGGTTGCCAGGTGCTTGAGGAAGGGGAAAAGGGGAGTTGTAATTCAATGGATAGAGTTCTAGTTTTTCAAGATGAAAAAATTCTAGAGATCTCTTGCACAATAGTGTGCATAAAATTAACACTACTGTACCGTACACTTAAAAATGGTTAAGATGGTAAATTTTTTTTTATCACAATAAAATAACACAGTGGTTTAACACAACAACAGTTTCTATATATCTCATCAATTCTGCATTTCAGGCATTCGGGCAGAGCTCAGGTACTCCTCTTCTGCTGCTTCTGGTGTTGACTACAGTTATTCAGCTGGTGGGTAGGGTGATCTGGAAGATCCAAGACTCCCATGTCTTATGCTTGGTTGGGGTTGGCTAAAAGGTTTAATTCAGCTGGGACTGTTATCCTCATTGCCTTTTGTGTAGTTTCTTTTGCATGGTAGTTTTCGGTTTAGTCATACCTCTTACGTGGTGGGTACCATCCCCAAGAACAAACATTCAATGAAACCAGGTAGAAACTGCATGGCCCTTTATAACTTAGCCTCAGGAGTCTCACAGCATGACTTCCACTCCTTTCTGTCGATTATGGTGAGTCAGAAGGCCAGCCCAGATTCAAGGAACTCTGTTTTCACTTCAGTGGGGGAGGGTCAAGGTTACATTGTTGAAGAGTGTGTAGAGTGGAAGATACTGTTGCGCTAAAACTCAGTTGGACTCCTTTGTCTAAAGTTTATTTTCTAGTAATTTCCTCAAGAAGAGTTCAAGGAAACACACCCTGAGTTTTTGTGTGTCTGCAACAGTTTGAATTCTTTATATTTGAAAGTCATTTTGACTAGATAGGAAATTATTAGCTCTTTTTTTTCATTAAGTGTCTTAAAAATATTTTACTCATTGGGGCTGGCCCCATGGCCGAGTGGTTCAAGTTCCATCTGCTCTGCTTTGGTGACCCAGGATTTGTGGGTTTGGATTCCGGGTGTGGACTTACTCTACTTATCAGCCATGCTGTGGAGGTACCCCACATACAAAGTGGAGGAAGATTGGCACAGACGTTGGCTCAGGGCTAATCTTTCTCAAGCAAAAAATAGAGGAGGATTGGCTGTATATGTTACTTTATCTCATGTCTTTATGATCTCTTTCTTCATTTCTTTTTGGTTTTAGAGTTTTCCTCCTTTTCACTTTCTATTTCTCTTAAGGCATTATCAGTTATGTTTACTTGCTCTCATGTTCCTTCTGGTTTCATTTTCTTTTCTCTCTCTCTCTTTTTTTTTTCCTTGCTGAGGAAGATTTGCCCTGAGCTAACATCTGTCTTCAGTCTTCCTCTCAGGCAATAATTAAGAGATTAACTCAAGGAACTAAGATGTTATGGATGGTACATGTGAATAGAGTGCTAGAGATATAGAGTAATGGAGAGTTTAAACTAACTGGGAATTAGTTTAGCTGATGTACACACCTTATCCCCATGCATAAAGTTATATTTATGTGTATGTATGTGAGATCTAATAAATAGAAGGTAAGAATGTGGATTTAAGTCAAGGAATATATGTATATATATGTATTTACTTTATATATATAAAATATAAATGGTAGGTATTTGTTAGGTATTAAAGATCCTCAAAGCAAGGAGATCAGTTGGGTGATGAAGGAAGAAAGCTAGAACATACAGAATATTTACTCTGTGGGTAGCCATTGTGTTTGCACATGTTTTTTTAAAAGTAAACTTTACAACAATGCTGGGTGGTAGATATTATTATCCCCATTTTGTAGGCCTTGGAAAAGTAAATTGGCCTGTTAGAGAGAACGTGGACTTTGGAGTCAGGTAGTTGGATGGAGTAAGCTGAACCACTGACTAGCTGTATGACTGGTTAAATCACTCCTCTCTGAGTCTTGGCTTTCTTATATGTAAAAGGAGATAAAAATAGTACCTTACTTCAAGGGGTTGTTGTGAAGATTTTCAAAGGAATTGTTTGTGATTTTTCCCAAAAGAATAAAGTAAAATTTTAAAAAGTGCATGAAATTTGCTTTTAAGTTCATTTGAGTGATTATTTCTTGTTACGAAGATTAAATGAGATAATGTATATAAAGTAGATACTATAGTAGTCATTTAATAAATGGTAGCTCTTACTATTGTTGTGAGGCTCAATCTAATAACTTGTCCAAGGTTTGAACTTGTGTGTCAGCCTTCAGAACCCTCTTTGGACTAAAATATACTATCTAGAAACATTCCCAATGCAAGTTTTCCATATCTCCTCTTTCATTTTGACAAACATTTATAGATGATGCAATGTAAGCCAGGCCCTGAGGATACAAAAAAGTGAGACATGGTTCCTGTCATGTAGGAGCCGCAGTTGGCAGAGGGGGCAGGCATGTATAAGAAAGAAGAGATTGCGTTCTTGAAATTATGCAAGCCAGAAAACAGCATTTTGGAATCTGTTTTTTAACAGACTTCAATTCTCCAGATGAAACAAAAGTTATGTGTTGATGAGATTAACTGTTGGAGTCAAATAATAAAATGTCTTGATTTATATACATTTACTACCTCCTTATATAATTGAGTTGTATTTTTCCTAGCTACTTTTAAATCTGTGCACATTTCCTTCCTACTGCTCCTGAGGTTGATATGCAACCAGCCCATTCCTGTTACCATCCTGGGGAGTAAACCAGAAGAGGGGAAAGATGGAGGAGCGGCTGAGATAGCATTTGCTCTTCCAATACTGTGTCTAAAGGGATAGCTCTAGTAGGATATTTATTTCAATTTCTCCTGGATCTGGGAGAGAGGGGAAGAAGGAATGTTTCTGTTGGTGAAATAGTGGTTGAACTGCCAAATGGTACATCCTACTATCAATTATTACTAAAAAGAAAATCAGAGACATGGATTGTTATTGGCCAAAGTATGTTTTTGTGAGTATTTCCTTTCTGTTTCCCTTTATGAAAAATTATAGACCTCCTATTAAGAAACCAGATAGTTTACATAATGAAAACCTCATAAGTAGATTTTACATTTTATTTACCAAAATGCTAATAATCTATGTTTTAAAAATTAAACATTGAACCACTAATTCATTAGATCTAAATAAATAATTCTGTTGTTGGAGAAGGATCATAGTGGTGGATTATATACCAGAACTGTTTTTTAAACAGCACTGTGTTTAGTACATTTTAGAAATAATTCCAAAAAAACAGTTTAAATTTTAAAATGTGGATTGATAGAGAGAAATTATCTGGAGAAAATTTAAGTTATGAACAACAAATTCCATTAATATGGAATAAGCACCTTCTGGACAATGAAACATTTCTATCCCGTGATTTTACTCTCTGTGGAATTTTTCAGTAGATACTCTGGAGTTACAAAATATAAAAACAACCCTCTATCCTTGGGAAATTTACAGTTTAATATGGAATAAGTAAACTATGTGGTAGACACTCAAATGACAAAATCTTTAACAGTTTATGAAGAGATGATCCAACTACCCAGGGAGGTGGTAGACGTGCTAGGATCAGAGTCCTCTGCGGCTGATTTTTGCTTAATGGGGTACCCATCATTTATCTGTACTCTTCTTTTACAACTGCTTTTCAAGCAGCAAACTGGAACCAATTGTTCTATTTAGAGATTATCTGTGAGGCACCATCCAATTGAATGCTATCAAGCAGCAATTACATCAATTCTAGCACAGGTTATCTGCCTACTTGCAGCACAGGGCAAAAAGAAGAAATGATCTGTTTTGGAACTCCATTAATTTCATCACATGATACATCGTATATGAGGCTCATAATAAACATAATTCTTCTTTGGAATTGTGAAATATCTCTTGAACTAAATAGAAATTTAGGGTATAAAAAGAAGATAAGCATTTAGAGAGAAAAAAAGAAAACCTAGTCATGAGCTAGAGGAAATTTTTCAAAAAAAAATACATAGCCAGGTCAACGTATTCTGTCACTATTTAATTCCTATATATCTGTCAACCCAGTTAGATCTCAAATCTCTAAGGCAGTGACTGCTTCCGATTCAAATTCACCAAATAACTGTGCTGAGTGTCTTTCCTGATCTTCCTCACCTCACTAGACCAAGTGCTTCTCTGTATTCCCAGTCACATTGTGTGCTATCTCTATCAATTGCATTGACACCACTGTAGAAGCATTGAAACACTTTCTATTGAAATGCTCTATTTCCGCATTTGCTCTTTTATATTGCTAAAATATGAGCTCCCTCAAACTAGTAACTTAGCCTTATTCAGTATCTGGTGCAGAGAAGGCTCTATGTAAACTGAATACTTATAAACAACAGCATAGACGCTCAGCATGAAATACTGGCCAGGCACAGGAATGTTAAGACTTGACACATAGTGATAGATGGGATTTAGGATTATTATTATTACTTGAAAAAACTTATTCTAGTATTTACCAAAAAAAAAAAAGTTGAAAAGAGCCAAAATGTAATCTTTCATAGCATGTGGCATTAGGTTAGTATCCATTATGCTATTTCTTTTGCATCCCCTTGAGCATTTAATAAATTTTATTAATATCTGATTTAAATTTTAAAATAGACCAATGAAACCTTAACAAAAACAAAAAGATAGTCTTGGTAAATGGTAGGAACTTGTTATCTTGAATAAACGAATATAAGACTGGGCCTTATTTGAAAAGGAGGAGTTTGTAAACATAGGTAGTAGGCAGAAATTTTGGAAAGAATCAACTGGTGTGCCAAAAACAGAGCTAGCAACATCGGTGTATGTTACCAGGATGGCCCCTGAAGGGAAGGGCCCACTATTTTAAAGGGAAATTTCATTCAAAAAGCCTCATGAGTGATCTCATTTTCATTTTGATTTACTAGAGGCATATGGTAGGCATATCAACAGTACCCTTCAGATCAGAATGCATCATCGTTTAGGAATTTCTGAAGGGGAAATAGTTGTGACTGAGAGCTCTGAGAACCATCTGCTCACCTACCTGTGTCCCTTAGAATGGAAAGTTAAGGATATCCTCAAAATCTTCTCTTTTGTTTCTTATTGTATAATGCACAGTGACTGAAATGATATTGCATTTGTTGTGTAAAACAGGATTAAATCACGGTTAGGAAAAAAAAAGGAATGAGATGACTTTACTTGATTTAAAGAAAAGACTTCTTAATATATTTAAGACATCTAAAATGCCTTTTGTCCTCAGGGTAGCACTGTAGTTCTTTGGTGCTTGAGTTGATATTGCAATTTAATACTGCACCTACAAAGAAAATTACAGTTTTTAAACTGTTTATCCAAGTGCTTTCAAAATGAGGACACTACAAAAGTGGTAAGAGAATGTTGTTGGAAAAAAAATGAGGTAGGAGATTATTAATTCCCTAAAGATGAAGAATATTGCAAATTCAAATGATCCCACTGATTACCAATAGGGGGTCCCTTTACAGGTTTGTGTATTGTAATATGTTCTTAAAATGGGATAGATAATGACTTTGTAGCATCAACTGTTTATACTTTCTAGCTGCTAAATCCTTTTTTGCTGTGAAATGTGTTCATTTTATTGTGTGATAATATATATCAAGATTATAAGTGAAATTTTAAATCTTGTCACATTTAGGTTTTTATAGTACTTTCTATATTTTAAAGAATTTTTAGTGATCCAATTTTGTAAAATAAATTGTCTTATAAAAAAATGTGTTAGCATCATGTGTTCCATGTAGCAGTTGCTCAATAATTTTTTTGAATTGAATTAAATGATATCCACAGTTGCTTACTGGAAAGAGCACTTAATTTGTAATCCACAGGCCTGGTGCCCTTGGGCAAGTCATGTAATTTCCCTGCCCTTCAGTTTCCTCATTTGTAAAATGGGGATAATGTCTCACAGGGCTCGTCTAAGGATCAATGATTATGAATAAAAAGTGCCTAGTACATGACAAATTGTGGATAGAAACTATATCAGAGATAATATTATTATCTAGGTGGCTTATGACTGAAGTAATAAAAGAAGTTTTTACACATTTACATCAAAGATAGTTTGGGGTCATAGACTCTGAGAAAGCATTATAGTGAGGATATAGAAAATTTAGGAAAATAAAAAGAATATGTAAAAAAATATGAAAAACACTGAAAATGTATTACCACATAAAATTATGTCTATTTAGGGGCTGCCCCCGGGGCCGAGTGGTTAAGTTTGTGCACTCCGCAGCAGGCGGCCCAGTGTTTCCTTAGTTCGAATCCTGGGCGCGGACATGGCACTGCTCATCAGACCACGCTGAGGCAGCGTCCCACATGCCACAACTAGAAGAACCCACAACGAAGAATACACAACTATGTACCGGGGGGCTTGGGGAGAAAAAGGAAAAAATAAAATCTTTAAAAAAAAAAAAAACTTAAAAAAAAATTATATCTATTTATATATCTAATCACTATCTTTTTAAAAACACACAAGAATCCAGTTTGATGAAGTTCATTATTGAGTTAATAGGAACTTGGAGATTTGATCCAAGAAAGCACATACACTTCACAGAGGGGCAAACCCATGATGCCATCATAAAGTTTGGAGAAGCCCAGAATTAGGGTGTACACGTGTATCTTTCCTGAGAACCAGTGGATATTTATACGGCAGTGTATTAGTTTTAGTGCAATGATATTGTTTACATACAAGTATATATCAAATAAATTTACTTAACCCTATTATAAATAAAAACTATATTTACTCACCATGGTTTGGAAATTGAAAAAAAAATTAAAGTTGAAACTGTAATGATTGAGTAAACAATTTAAAAATAACTTGTGTAGGTAGCTGAACAAAGAACTTACAAAAACTTGAAAGTATAGATTTAAAGCCAAATTATCTAGAATTCTTAGGTGCTAGTACATTTTTTTTTTTTTGAGGCAGATTATCCCTGAGCTAACATCTGCTGCTAATCCTCCTCTTTTTGCTGAGGTAGACTGGCCCTAAGCTAACATCCGTGCCCATCTTCCTCTACTTTATATGTGGGACGCCTACCACAGCATGGCATGCCAAGCGGTGCCGTGTCTGCACCCGGGATCCGAACCGATGAACCCCCGGGCAGCTGAAGCGGAATGTGCAAACTTAACCGCTGCACTGCCGGGCTGGCCCCAGGTGCTAGTACATTTTTGATTCAGCATTTACAGCTTCTACCATTCCTCCATTTTGCCTAGCTGCCATTTCTCAACTATAAAAGGGATTGAAAGTCCGTCAGAGCTTCTGTCAGTAGCACAGAACAGTTATTTGAAGAAGATGGTAGCAGGCCAGACACATAAAGACATGTAAAGAAAAAATTAAGGCGATAGGCCTGAATTCAGAACTATCAGCATATTCACAATGGTGGAGGCTTGGGCTAGGCCTTATTACAGGTGAAAGATGTTGTGTGAGAACTCATGGGATTAACGAGCTACCTCATACAAAGGGAGGGATGCTGCTTCTGGGTACCGTCCTGAATGGCAAACACAGTGTGTTTAAGTCTGCAGTGACAATTTATTTCAATGGCCTTAAAAATATCTATATGTACTGTAGTTTTAATGTGTAAAATTAAGAGCAGTGTATATTAAATATATTGTAGGAATCTGTGATTTTGTGACCAAGGATCTGAATGATACTCAAAAACAAATCCCAAGTGTTTTTCTATAGAAACATGCTAAACATCTGGATAGTTGGGCAAATTTTTCAATATTCATTCGTCTAATATTTAAGCACTAGTCAATATTTCAATAATACCTGTATTTGCTTTTTCATAGCTCCAGATTGGAGCTATGAAAAAGATTGTTTTGTTTCCTTGTTTTCTCCTCAGTCTACATTTTTTTCTTGTCATTTGCAGAAATTACAGAGGTTTAGAATTGAGCATTTGCAATATCTTGCTGTTGAATTCAAATTGTCAGTTGATGGCATGTCTACATATAGTGGGACAATATTTATTCTCATAGCACGAGTGCTACTTGACTCAGAGTGAAAGGTTTTCTGTTACAGGATTTTCTTAGGTTTATGATATCTTATAATACAGGTGTTGGCTATTTTAATTAGTATGGACAAAATAAAAACAAAGGGAAACTCTTTGTTTTGTCATTTGACTGTTAAAATAAAAACAGAAAAATTAATTTCTTTTCTTTTCCAAGAAAAATTATGCTGGCGTCTTTGGTACATGTTACTACCCAGAAAAGTTTGTGTTTTTGAATCCTCAAGAGTAAACAGCTTTTCAAATGTATAACCTTGCTTAAAATTACCTGAGAATGCCACAAGAAAGGGTCAGCTTTCTGGTTACTTCATTAGGGAGTAGAATAAATTCTAGGAAGATGGGACTAATTGTGGTAACAGGCATTCTGTACTCTGGGACTACTTTCCTTAATCTTGTCCCTTTGCAGTGAGTCTCAGCGGAATGCCCCTCTCTCGTGGCCTTGCTGGTACAGCATGGCACTAAGTGATGTGAGATTAGCAAGTGAGGAACGACTTTAGGAAACTGTTTATGGAAGTGAATTTGCAGAGTTCAAGGCTGTGTTTTTTCTATCTCAAATCACCTAGCAACTTTAGATTCAGGCAGAAGTTGGAGTTTATTTTACAAAACACGAAAAAGCTTTTAAAGCAAACGCCTTTGAGGTAAATGTGTAGCCAAAGTGAGGCCACCTGCTGTTAAGAAAAGTGCTTACACGTTCAGCACATTTCTGTCCCCAATAGAGGGTACTGCTGAGTAAGACTGCCATTATTGTTTGGATCCTATAGGTGGCAGCAGCTCCTGCAGTTTTGGAGCATAACAATGGCTTGATTTGTGGGTCTGAGAATAAAGCTGTCATGAACTCATGGGATCTTTACACTGGAAGAGTTCATCTTTGAAATGTGATACATGAGAAAATTACCATTAGTTTTTAGTTTCCCCTTTAAGATTTAAGTAGCTTATCTTTCTTTTAAGTACCATTTTATATTTTAAATCGTGTCCCCAAACAAGCGTTCACAGCCATAATTTTACAGTGTTACATTATGAAATAAAAATCTTTAGGTAATCTAAGAGAAAGACATGGTAGAAACTTTTTTTTCCCTTTTCCTTCTCACACCCCCTAGCCCCCAAATTATAAGAATAATCCATTGTTAATTTTTACTGCCGCTGCAATCTTGGGAAGGAAATCCTAGTTGCTACACCAGCATAATTTTCCTCATGTTCAGAAGCTGAGTGGTTAATGGTTTGACACTGCCATTCAACTTCTAGGAGGCTTTGAACCAAATTGTAGCACCTATGAAAGAGTGATTTTTGTAACTGTCTGTAATAAAAAGGAGTTTTGAATAGTACTGTGGTTTCCTGTTAGTCAACTCAGAACTGAGGAAGTAAGTAAAGTCCTCGAATGATTGAATCACCTTTTGCCTCTGAGAAAAAGCAGAGTCATTGTCAGTGTGGCTGGGCACTTATGCACAGGGGCGTGTGCCTGTGCGCGCACACACACGCACACCTCTCCACATTCGGTATAAAGATTGTCATTCATTTAATTTTAATGGTCAAAGTGATTCTTAAAAAAAAATTTTCCCTGCCAATTATTTTGTTTAATTCAGAGAGCTGCAAAATCCTAAATGAAACTAGTTTTTTGGTTTAAGTTAAAATAGACTTAAGCCTACTTCTGAAATGTTTATTCAGAAATTCAGCAACCTTTGTCTTATTGTTCAAATTAATTATCCAGAAACTTAAAAATGATAATTTATTCAAATTAATGTCAAAGTCTGGGAATCCTATTTTTTTTTTAATTTAGCAAAGACTAGAGTCTCTTTATTTATCATTTGAGATAACAGAGTGGTAAATTAATCGCACTGAGTATCCTAATATGAATAGGTTAAACTTATTCTTTTGGTATGAATAGGTTAAACTTATTCTTTTGGAGCTGTTCTATTTTTGTTAATTAGATATCTTTTTAACTCTATTGAATCTTAGTTTTGGGAATTAATCTACTTCTATTAAGTAAATGCATTATTGAACTCAAATTAAAACATGCATATTTCTATGCACTATAATATCATACACAGACATGCATATATACATTTCTTGTAGATAAAGGAAATGTAGCTTTATGAGGTGTGGGACATTTGGATCATACAAGTTAAGAGAGATATGCCTATATCTATCATCCATTTATCAAATCATTTACTCACCTGTATGTTCAGAATGGTGTTTTTCATAAAGACTGATGAGTGTTATGTATACCTATATGTCCCATTTGATGGATATGAAAGGAAACAGAATTATAAAAGCAAAAAAGTTTGCTCAAAACCTTCCCTGCTCTTAATAGTTCTATTGTGTGAGCGTTCTCTGCTACTTAACAAACCAATGTTGTTTTTAAAGCAGCTTCTAGGAGCAAAAGTACAAATCAATTTGGTCTTGAATACTGTTAATATTACATGTTCATATAAAATCCATTTTTGATGGCATAACAATTTAATTATGTGCAAGTAGATTTCTTTTGTCCTTGCTGTTGTTTTTAGTATATTTAAAGTAGCTAGCTGCATAGTAAAAACCCATCACTTAAGGCAAGGCTCTTTCGGCTACCTGGGAGCATTGTGTCCTTTCTTTAAATATATTTCAGCCAGATACACACCAAGATATTACAAAATAAATTCCATATTTTTTTTTGCAATTCTCTTTCAGAACCTTATGTTAAAGTTAACCCCAATTTGTTAGTTTCTCATGTAAATTGTGGACATGTAAAGGTGATTAGTTTGCTCTAGTTTGTAAATTTTATGAAATATTTTAATAAAATGATTTATGTCCTTCAATGAATTTATATTGTTATTTAACAAGATATTCTCCACTATTAAAGTTAATTTTACTTTTGGCAAGTAAAATTATCTCGATGAATGAAAAGCTTTTGATGTGTCAGATACTATGAATACTGGAGTTGTATTAGCAATTAAAATGTATGTAGGTTTAAAAAATAAAGTAAAAAATATTTTAGGCATCATAAATGTGGAAAAAGAAAATGACATATTTGGTTAAGCTTGAATGGTTTAGACTCATTTAAACCTGTTTTACTATTTGATTCCTTATAATTAAGAATTTTGCTAATCTATTTAGAAATAATTTTGCATTTTATTTCCCCATATTCAATAATAGTAAACTTTAATATTACTAAAATATTACCTAAATGATATTCATCAAAACTGCTTACATGTTTGAAAGGACAGGATAAGATTAACTTGCATATTTTGAGGGGAGTTTTAGGACTTGGAGAAAAATATACTGATAGGGAAAGGCATTCAAGAGAGGAAGCACGGTGACTGATACATCTGAATTTGAGAAAGCAGCAGATACAGTAAACCCTCAATTCTATGTAATGATTGGTAAATGGAATTTCTTATTAATCGAATTTTTCTGTTTAAACCAATTATGCATATATACATACTGTACATGTGACTAGTTTTATAAGCATTAGAATATAAGAAGATGAACCTGACTTTAAACATATCCTAAAAATAATTGCTTCTAAAAAAATTATTCGGGAGGCCCATTGGGATCTTTAGTCTGAATGAATGATTACCATCATGAGCATCTATTGCTATTTTAGAGTCCTGTTTATGGGGGAAAAGAATTGATAATGATTGAGTTTCTGGTTGCTTGGGTTCCAGATAAATGAGAGTTTGTTAATATTAATTATGTAAATTTAAGTAAGGATATTTATTTATAAAAGTTTAGCTAAAATATTATTATATAAACGTAATTCTTTTCTGAGTCATATAATTTAAAATAACAGGGTCTCAAGCAACTTTTTCTCTGAGTGGCTTTCTGTAAATTCCTGAACTCTTGAAATTGTCTTATTATTTACCCTGGGAGAGCCCTTTTCTTTCATAGGCCTGAAACTGTAGAATCCACATTGGCTATTATTGATGAGCAAGTTTCTTTCTGTATAAAGGAGAATGACAATTGGAACGGTCAATTAGTATCATAAACATGTCAGATATTCCAGTTTATGGGGGGAATTGTTCTCTCCTTTCATGGATGGCACATTGTCTTCATGTGCACCTGGTCCCATAGCCTACAAAAGGGGACCTTCCAAGCCGTGGACATAGAAAATCAGGCTCTGCTTAAAGTTAACATTGTAAAAGGTACCAACTGCATCATAAAGAATTATGATGTCAGTGCTATAGCTTTGAGTGCTCTCAAATCAAATCAACAAGTGAACATAACATGCATGCTGTGGGTAAGATACTTGCTTAGCACTGTGTGAAAATACATTGAAGACTCCTGCAATTGACATTTTCCCCTTCAGTCCTGACTGACCAGCCCCATCTACTCTCTCACCTAAATGGATGTCACCCTCAGTCAGTATAGGCGGAACAAAGCCCAATGTGAAATTTAACCTCCTTACTTAACATTTAAAGTCAACTTTCCCTTCAATTTAAGTATTTTTTCTTAGTCTCTCTTATGTTCTTTCAGAAAAACAATGATGAGATCAAAATTAATTACTCATGAATTCAACCATGATTATTGAGCTTTACTATTTTTAAGGCATAGAGATCCAATGGTCCCTGTCCTGCAGTCCTTTGTAGTCTAATGGATTGTACTAGCCTTATAGTCATCATTCAGTAAATGCAATATATGAAACATAGGCAACACAGTTCATCTTTCATGTGTAGAAAGTCTGTATATGCGTAGTTATAAACACTTGATGGCACAGGCCCAACTGGAATCCTAAATTCTCAACTTCTTATTTTAGATTATTATACTTCTAAAGTTTACTTGTAAGGTGGATGTTGAGAATTCAGAGCCGTAAGAACACAAGAAAGTCATGATGTAGCTGAAATCCTAAGGGAAAATAATGCTGTTGCAGTTCTCATAGTAATATAAAACAAAAATGATTATATGAGAAATTATTCATCTTAAAAACTCATATTCAAGTAAAACTGGATTTAATCAAAAGAAGAGTAATCCCAGGAAACCCTTTCCATTATCAAATTCTAACAATTTTGTGATTTCTTTTGATTTTAAAGGGTGATATGAATGGAACTTCTGAATATATCCTGAGACTTCAGAAATATATGACACTGGCAATTATGATAATAATATATTTCTAGAGAAGTCTGAATTGTTGTCTCTTTAAAAAAGGTTTCCTCGCAAAATTTCTAAGGGGCTGAAGCAAGTTTCTGAGAATCAAGGGCTTGCTCCTCAAGCAGTCCCTTGACCTTGAGTCTGAAACAGCTCATACTGGTTCCTCATGCCTTCTCTACAGAACTTAATGCCTCTTGTTGCAAAGTCCTAATGGGGAGAAACATACTCCAAAGTGATCTGAGCTTATCGAGAGGGAGACAGATGAGGTACTGTTAGCAGAAATTGACAAATGATTCTAAAATTTATCTGGAAATGCAAAGGACCAATAATAGTCAAGATAATCTTGAAGAAAAAGAAGAAAGAAGACTTACACTACCAGATATCAAAGTTTATTATAAAGCTACAGTAATTAAGAAAGTGTAATATTGGTGTAAGGATTGATGAAAGTCTAATGGAATAGTCTAAAAACAGACCCATACATATATGGAAAGGATTTTATGACACAGGTGGCACTGCAGAACAATGGAGTTGGATGGAATTTTCAATAAAACATTCTGAGCCAACAGGATAGCCTTATAGAAAAAAAAAATCATGATCCCTTACCTCACATCATATACAAATATCTTTCCAAGTGGTTAAGGATCTAAATGTGAAATGTAAAACAGTAATGCTTCTAGCATAAATATATAAGAATACCCTCATGACCCTAAGGTAGGCAAATATTTGTTAACCAGGATAAAAAAATAACCATCTGGAAACAGATTGATAAATTGTTCTACATTATAAGTAGAAATTTCTGTTACTGAAGGATACTGTTTAGAAAGGGAAAAGGCAGGTTACCAAGTAGGAGAAGATATTTGCAATGTGTGTAACTGACTAAGGACTTGTTTCCAGAATATATTACAGATTCTTACAAATCAGTGGAAAATGAAAGAACCCAATTTCACAAATGCAAAAGACATGATCAGGCACTTCACAAACAGCATACCCAAATGGCCAATAAACATTGAAAAATATACTAAACCTAAATAGTCACCAGAGAAATGCAAATTAAAACTACAATGAGATACCAATACACTCCAAGAAAATGGCTCAAATTTAAAAAACTGACAAAATCAAATGTTAATAAGGATGTGGAACAACTGAAACTCTCATATACTACTAATAGAAGTGGGAAAACCATTTGGAAAATTGTTGAATAGTATTTACTAAAGCTGAACATATACATACCCTCTTACCTGGCAATTTCGCTCTTAAGTACAGTAGACCCTACAGAAATGTATATGTATGTCCACTAAAACACATATACAAGAATTTTCATAATGTTATTAATATAGCTAAACACTGGAAATAGCACAAATTCCTGCCAATATTAGAATAAATAAATAAATTGTGGTTTATTCATACAATGGAATCCTATAAAGGCAAAGAAAATGAATCAACTATTTCTACACATGACATCCTGAATGAATCTCATAAACATCATGTTGAGCAAAAGATGCCAGACTCAAAATAATACATACTATATGATTCCATTTATATGAAGTTCAAAGGATGGCAAAACCGTGGTGTTAGAGATCAGGATAATGGTTACATCGGGGGAGGAGAGAAAGGGCAGGAGGGAAAGTTCAAAGGTGTGGTAATATTCCATTTCTTAAATTGAGTGATGATTATGAGGATATGTTCATTTTGTGATAATCCTTTCAGTGATGATTTTATTATTTCTTCATTTTTTTCTGTTATGTAGGTCGTACTTCAGCAAACAAGCTTAATAAAAAAGAGAGACGTTAGGAGACTTTTTAAAGCTTTGCAAGTAGAGAGAAGAGGGAAAACAGGCCAGAAAGTAGATGAGGAGCTCAGGAGGCTCTTTTTCTGATTCGGGGAAGGTGATTCACAGACAGATAAATCAATATTATTCCCTGAGCCACAAATTCATAGTGTGTACTGATGTTCATAGAATGTCGCAGTGCTGCAAGTTTTTGTGGGCTGTGGGTCTATCTACATGGGATAGTGTTTATAAAGTACCTGAATATTGTCAAAGGCCGGGAGCTTTAGTTATAGAACTTAAAGCTATTGAGCTTTGAGGACGTGTTGTTCAGCACAGACACCACTTCCTCCTGAAAGCCTTTCCTGACCCATCAGTTTGGGCCAGGCGCCCTTTTTCTATGCTCCCACAGTACTGATCCTTGGCAGACACCACCTCTGGCTCCCCCAGACACTAAGCTTCTTGAGGGAGTAACTTTGTCTTATGATTCAAATCCCAGTGTACAGCATAGTGGCTGGAACTGAATAAAATAATCACATGAATGACTGCAAGTCAAATGTTCATAACATTAACAAGTGCCCGTGTTTAACGATTTTATAGATAGATTGGATCATTTTGAAATATATAATTCTTGTTAGCACTGAAAATTAGGATGGGGAATTTGAGACTCTTTTAGTCACTTGCCTTTTGTTGTGGTGGTTAAGTTTTACAATAAAATAGAAACTTTCAAAAAGGTCTGGTATTCTTGGTTCTAGAACATAGCACTTTTCCCAAAGTAACAGTGTGCTTGAAAGTCTCTGGTTACTCTATAAAAACATGAAGTCATTTTTTCCCTCATAACATAAAGCTTAGTGATATTTTCAAATTGCATTTAAATCATTTACAGCTGAAAAAGGAACTTCATAGCAAAGTTATTATACATAATAGATTCTCAAATGTTTTGAGATTTTGATATTTCCTTTGTTGTATAAAATTGAAATATGAACTATAGTCTTAATTATAATCAAGTAGAGAAGCCAGGCTTGAATTTTGTATTTTCACCATTGGTATACTTTCTGTCAAATTAACTGTGTTTTTAAAAAGTGAAATTTTGGGGGCTGGCCCCGTGGCCGAGTGGTTGGGTTCGCGCGCTCCGCTGCAGGCGGCCCAGTGTTTCGTTGGTTTGGGTCCTGGGCGCGGACATGGCACTGCTCATCGAGCCACGCTGGGGCAGCGTCCCACATGCCACAGCTAGAGGGACCCACAACGAAGAATATACAACTATGTACCGGGGGGCTTTGGGGAGAAAAAGGAAAAAATTAAAATCTTTAAAAAAAAAAAAAAGTGAAATTTTGGCATTGGAGTCATAAGAACAGATGTCTATGTCATACCACAAATACAGACTGTTTAATGACAATGCCAAAACCAGATAACGAGAGTGGAGACAAATGAAATTCTTTCTTTTGTATTGGTTGTTGTGTGAAGGCAGTCATAGACACAATCTATGTGCTGGGACGAGATATGTGAAATGGATGCAAGTCCTTGAATTTCATCATTTTGTGCATTCAAATGGATAGAAGATCATGAGGCCCTTTATTTTAGAAATTCCCACAGTTCTCAATATAGTGGCTCTCCCGTGATTTCAGTTGTCATCTTTTCTAACCACTTTGACATCACATCTTCCTCAATGAAGTAATTCTGCTTAAGCAGGTAGATTTTCATATTCATGGTCTACAGGCCAGATTCTAAATGCTCTTTGGTATTTTCTTTATATCATGGCACACTTGGCTGATGGGTGGTTTCTGCCTCATATTCACAGTAGCTTTGTAAAGGTTTTTATAGTGTGTAAGAGAGCTCTAAAGTTGAGGTTTTTCAAATATAATTGTGTGAGAAATGTTTTAGAAGAAAGAATGGCATGAAATGTGTGTCTCATACCAACATTAATGGTATTAGGTCTCCAAAAAACACTTTTTTTTTTCATATGTATCAGTTGTCTATTTTTAGCACTATGAGATGTGTAAATTTACCAGTATATAATTCAGTACTATTTGACTATTATTTTAATAACTTACTTTTAAAGTGATACTCAATTGTGTTGCTATGAAATATGGAGTCAGGACATTTTTTAAGCTCAAGGATATTTGTTATGTATTAGAAAAGACTTAGTTTTATTAGGCACATTTAAAATATTTATTGATAACTCTAATTTTGGTTTATTTTTCTAAATTTGAACTAATTTCACTAGGCAGTGTTTTCCTTTTTTTTTTTTACTTGCAAATGTTGACTGTTTATTGTGCAACAAAGCAGTGTATGACAGATTCTTTTCCAGGCACTCAGGTGAGAATTTACAAAACGGCTTTTTTTTAAAAAAATTTCAGGTGTACATCATTATATTTCGATTATTGTGTAGATTACATCCTGTTCACCACCCAGAGACTAATTACACTTCATCACCATGCAGGTGAGCCTTATCACCCTTTTCACCCTCCTCCCTCTCGCCTTCCCCTCTGGTAATCACCAGTCCAATTTCTGTGTCCGTGTGATTGTTTGTTGTTGTTTTTATCTTCTACATATGATTGAGATCATGTGGTATTTAACTTTCTCCCTCTGACTTATTTCGCTTGGCGTAATACCCTTAAGCTCCATCCGTGTTGTCACAAATGGCTAGATTTCATTGTTTCTCATGGCTGAGTAGTATTCCATTGTGTGTATATACCACATCTTCTTTATCCATTCGTCTGTTGATGGGCACCTAGGTTGCTTCCAATTGTTGACTATTGTGAGTAATGCTGCAATGAACATGGGGTGCTTGTATCTTTAGGCATTCGTGTTTTCATGTTCTTTGTATAAATACCCAGCAGTGGAATAACTGGATAGTATGGTAGTTCTATTCTTAATTTTTTGAGGAATCTCCATACTGTTTTCCATAGTGGCTGCACCAAATTGTACTCCCACCAGCAGTATATGAGAGTTGCCTTCTCTCTACATCCTCTCCAACACTTGTTGTTTCCTGTCTTGTTAATTATAGCCATTCTGACCAGAGTGAGGTGATATCTCGTTGTAGTTTTGATTTGCATTTCCCTGATAATTAATGATGTTGAACATCCTTTCATGTACCTGTTGGCCATCTGTATATCTTCTTTGGAGAAATGTCTGTTTGGATCTTTTGCCCATTTTTTAATTGTGTTGTTAGTTTTTTTGTTGTTGAGATGTATGAGTTCTTTATATGTTTTGGATATTAACCCCTTATCAGATATATGGTTGGCAAATATCTTCTCCCAATAGTTAGGTTGTCTTTTGGTTTTGTTGATGGTTTCCTTTGATGCGTGGAAGCTCTTTAGTTTGATATAGTCCCATTTGTTTATTTTTTCTGTTGTTTCCCTTGCCTGGTCAGACGTGGTACTTGAAAATATGCTGCTAAGACTGATGTCGAGGAGTGTACTGCCTATGTTTTCTTCCAGTAGTTTCATGGTTTCAGGTCTTACATTCAAGTCTTTAATCTATTTTGAGTTAATTTTTTTGTATGATGTGAGAGAATGATATACTTTCATTCTTTTGCATGTGGCTGTCCAATTTTCCCAACACCATATATTGAAGAGACTTTCCTTTCTCCACTGTATGTTCTTGGCTCCCTTCTTGAAAATTTCTGTCCATAGTTGTGTGGGTTTATTTCTGGGCTCTCGATTCTGTTCCATTGATCTCTGTGTCTGTTTTTTGTGCCATGACCATGCTGTTTTGGTTACTATAGCTTTGTAGTATATTTTGAAATCAGAGAGTGTGATACCTCCAGCTTTGTTCTCTATTCTCAACATTTCTTTGGCTATTTGGGGTTTTTGTTGTTCCATATAAATTTTAGGATTCTTTGTTCTATTTCTGTGAAAAATGTCATTGGAGCTTTGATGGGGACTGCATTGAATCTGTAGATTGCTTTAGGAAGTATGGGCATTTTACCTATGTTAATTCTTCCAATCCCCGAACACGGAATATCTTTCTATTTCTTGGTGTCTTCTTCAATTTCTTTCAACAATGTTTTATAGTTTTCAGTGTACAGATCCTTCACCTCTTTGGTTAAGTTTATTCCTAGGTATTTTATTCTTTCTGTTGCAATTATCAATGGGATTGTATTCTTTATTTCTCTTTCTGCTACTTTGTTGTTAGTATATAGAAACACAACTGATTTTTGTATGTTGATTTTTTATCCTGCAACTTGACTGTATTCATTTATTATTTCTAAAAGTTTTTTGGTGGATTCTTTAGGGTTTTCTATATATAAAATCATGTCATCTGCAAATAGTGACAGTTTCACTTCTTCTTTTCCAATTTGGATCCTTTTTATTTCTTTTTCTTTCTGGATTGCTCTGGCTAGGACTTCCAATACTATGTTAAATAAGAGTGGTGAAAGTGGGCATCCTTGTCTGGCTTTCAGTTTTTCTCCATTGAGAATGATATTAGCTGTGGGTTTCCCACATATGACTTTATCATGTTGAGGTACTTTCCTTCTATACTCATTTTATTTGAAGTTTTTATCATAAATGGATGCTGTATCTTGTCAAATGCTTTCTCTGTATCTATTGAGATGACCATGTGAGTTTTATTCTTCATTTTGTTAATGTGGTGTATCACTTTGATTGATTTGCAGATGTTGAACCATCCGTACATCCCTGGAATAAATGCCACTTGATCATTTTAATGTATTGTTGTATTCAATTTGCTAGTATTTTGTAGACAGTGTTTCCTTATTTTGCTGTACTATTTGATTTTGGAAGTTTATCACTCTTCCTCTAGTTAAATGGTTTTCAGATCTGTTTGTCCATGAAATACTTTCTATATTATGATGTCATGGCAGAACTCCAAAATGAGTTCTGTATACATGAACATGAGTTCTGTATACAATGAATGTATACATGAGTTCTGTATACAATGAATACATGAGATATAATAGTGGATTGTAATAGTTGGATTAAAATTGACAGAAAGGGGCCGGCCCTGTGGCAGAGTGGTTAAGTTCATGCCCTCTGCTTTGGTGGCCTGGGGTTTGCCAGTTCAGATCCTGGGCACAGACCTACCCATCACTCATCAAATCATGCAGTGGTAGCATCCCACATAGAAGAACTAGAAGAACTTACAACCAGGAGAAAAAAAAAGAAAAGAGGAAGATTGGCAACAGATGTTAGCTCAGGGCCAATCTTCCTAAAAAACGAAGAAAGAAAAACTCTGCTATCATATTTAAAAAAAAAAATTGCCAGGAAAATAAACAAACACTTTACAAACTAATTGCTGTTGAAGTAGCAATTGTAATTCTTATGCTTTGAAAACTTTATGACAGAATGGAAGAAATAATGGTAACATATTAGAACAATTAGATTATTGTTTAAAGAACAAGAAAAATTCAACTTAAAATGAAGTTTAAAAAGCCTTTCAATGAGAATAGTGTTTTTATGTCTTATTACACATTCATTTAATATAAGGACAACGTTTCATAGTTGGATCTGCATACTAGGTGAAACATACCATTATATTATTATATTTTGCATTTAATGCAGAGAAATGTGAAAATCCTTTTTCACACATATATGTTGTATGAAAAGGAAAACATACAGATTACTTTGCAGTAGTTAGGTGCTCTTGAATCAGACTGTTCCAAAAGTGTTTATTTAATTTTCAACAGCTTACTTCTCATTTTTCTAGCAACTGAAAGTTCTGAGTATTTATCTTCCTTTTGAAATATTTTGGATTTTGAGTACATGTGAGTTATAACTCATGTTCTGAGAGCAGTATTTTACTAAATGAGCAGTTTTTTAGTTTTACTTCTCCTCATTCCAGCCTAATAATTTAATGAGATCTAAATCTAGCTTTCCTATCTCCTTTGCAAAATGCTTAAAATTGAACAAACAAGAGGAGAAAAAGGAAGAAAAGCAAACAGTGATGAGGTTCTTAAGAAGGATAAATAAGTGGAGAGTATGCCAGAGATTGTGACAGGGTCCTAGCTATTTCCATTTTTTGAGGTGAGCAGGCCAAGGGCTTGGGGGGAGTTGTTGCGGAGGTCCAGTCAAGGGCAATAAGGGGTGTTAGAGAATTTTAAAAACTAATAAAATTAAAAGTTGATATGCTTTTAATTATCACCATGTGCCAACAGTTTCTTAAAATGCTGCTATAAAATATGTCTCTCTACTGGAGTAGACCATTCCTATGATGCTCCGTTCTGTGGTACACCATTGGTTTCCAGTATTAAAAAACGAAGAGAATACCAAAACAGGGTTACAAAAATTATGGAATATTTAAAATGTCTTAATTTAATAAATTAATTCTTTTAATACAAAAATCAATTTAATTGAGCGATTCATAGGGTAATTGCATAGTTTATAAAAATATTAACTCACAGTTTGTAGGTTGGCTCTTCTTCACCGCTTGGTCCGTCTTCAGTGCCAATCAGTGATGATGATGCAATTCATGAGAAAATATTTTTATTTCCTATTTATCTGTGCTCAATATGGCATACAGTTCTTCATAGAGTACATAAAAATATAGGCTTTCCCTTAAGGCACTTGTACCTACTTTAAGGATTTATTGTAGCAGAACATGCTTCTTTGATTGTATTTATTAGAGCTAAGTTATCTGATCTTTTGGGCACATATTGTATCTTGTGTTTTGCTATGTTAAGCAATAGTCAACAGAAAATAAATTACTTTGAGTCCTAAATAAGTTATAGAAAAGAACTTTAGAAGAAAGCCACCCATGTCAGGGACCTTAACTCTAAGAAATAAATGTCTTTGGATATACTGTGTATTTAAAAACTAAGTAGCAAAACTTCTTTTCATTTTTAAGTTTTAGTTTTTAATTTCTTCTATGCTCCCTGACCTGTTTGTAAACCTGTTCTTTCTCCATCTTTTGTATTTAAACAACGCAAAAGTACATCTTCTTGTTTTTATTTGTTTTGCAAAGCACTAATCAAACTATTGATGGTAAAAATAATTTATTTGATAATAATGATTTTTGCTTTTTGTTCTTTTCTTCTTGATGAGAGTTTTCCCAGGGCAAGTCGATGAGGACATTTTGACCGCCTGATTTTTACCTGCTGCCATTGACTTTTCCTTTTTTGAAGTGAGACTAAGCTTTTGACAGCTCTTTCTTTGGTGATTTATAGAAGAAAAAGCCTTCAGGAAAAAATATTTGTACTTGATTTTAAGGGGTAACTAAATTTCTTTGTTGTTTGTTTTTTGGAATTGTGTTAAAGAAAATTGTGAAATTGTAATGACTAAGTGCATATTTTTGAAGGTTTTTACTTTGTTTATTTCCTTCATCGAAAAACAAAAAAAACAACAACCAAGCAAACCAGTAACTGTTGACTCTAATTTATTTTTACTCTTCAAGTGACATTACTTTTAACTGGCTACATTTGGATAATAAAAGCCATGGATTTTAAACCACTTAGTAATTTGGTTTCATTTTTAACACAAATAACACCTTTTCATCCATTTTATATAAACTTCAAACAACATATGTTTTAACTTACTGCCAAATAAAAAGAAATGTGTTACATTAAAGTGCATGTTGTTTGCTTGCGCATTTGGAAATACCATTCATTTTATAGCAATTTTGAGTTATTTTTCTGTCACTTTGTATTCCTATTGAAAGAGACATACAGAAACCCTCACTCAAAACAACTCCCTTAGGGTTTACTCCTGGATGTCAGTAGACATGTACAGTGTACAACAAGCTTAGGTCATGGAAATGTCAATTCTTGGTGGCTTGCATTTATTATTATCCTTTGAATTGTGTCCCCTTGAAATTCTGTGAATGGTATTTTAATATATTTCTTTTATGTTTAGGTGGGCAAAAGAGAGAAACCACCTCACTTTTTTTTTCTTCCCTCTGTTGATATAAAAAGTTGAGATGCTCTCATTCTCTAGGATTTGGTCCAAATTTTAAAAATGTGTTTTGCCAAGGGATAATGCATACAGAATGTGAGATGTTAATACCTCAAAAGACTAGGATATAAAAATGAAAACTTTTTCAATGTTAAGATGTAGTTCAAAGTGTTAGATTGTTTTTAATTTAATGAAGTGAAACAGATATTAGAGAAATTCAGGGCAGAATAGACTTTGTTGTCTTCTTGTTCTTACTTTGGGGGACTAGAGACAGTTTTTTGCTTGAGAATTCCAAGCAACAAAGGAATTAGCAGACATTGATAATAATACTTATCTTGTCTTTAATTAGCTGTGTGACCTTAGGAAAGCCATTTTATTTTCTGAGCCACAGGGGCTCAGGTTCTCTCTAAGTGTAAAAGTTTAAATTCTGATGTGACAGCGTAGACAGTACAGGAGTATTACAGGAGGGTATGGTAAACTCTTGGAGTTAGGAGGGGTGAGGTGCGTAAGAGATATTGCCTCAGATGTAGTCTCTTTGGGTAGCATAAAAATATCTGGGAAAAGGGGTTATTAAAAACAGTGGATAATATGGATGTTCCATCCTTTTTTCTTTACATCCCTTATAAACTGCAGCAAATTCAGTTTAGTAGCCATCAACAAAAGGTGGGTCAGATGAAGAAAAAACAGCACAACTGTTATATTGATGGGTGTATCACTATATATATATATTTTTTTTTTTTTTTACAGCAGTTTCTATATGTTCCTGCAGTTTGAGAAGTTTGTTAAAGAGTGATTTAAATTTTTCTAGTGTTCTGCAGCAGATTATGTGGCAAGCTCTTTGTCTGGAAAGGGTGTGAAGTGTTTTGTAACCTGAGTGGCTAGTTTGTCAGTTTACTCTCCACACTGCCTACTTCTCTGTCCTCTATGTTTAAAATGATTGAAGAGCATCACAGGATAAGATGTGGAGGAATAATAGAAAACAGCTCTTCTGGAGCTTCATCGTGGTTCTAAGACAGTAGTGCACTGAAAGGTTAGGAAGGATCACTTCTTGCAAAGAAATAGAAATATTTTTAAAGTCCTTTTCCTTTAGCACTTTAAATTGTACCAAGAGAATGTGGTTTCTTTTAAGGACTATGGATTAGAGTCACCTAAAACATACTAATCAGTATAGGAAAGACAGGCTCTGTTACGGCACATAGGTTTAGATACAATTTATAATGAATAAATTAAAAGATTGAAAAACATCCCCAGGAAGTTTTCTCTGACCCATCTCATCTCCTCTCCCTGCCGGGTTGGGTGCCCCTCTGAGAAGCTCTTGTAGCAATATTCTGTGTCTCTCTCACTGTGTGAGACATACATCATGACTAGCACATCATCACTAGTTGGAGGGCTCCTTGAAGGCAAAAACTGTATCTTTTTGACTTAGTGTTCTCACCCATATCAGGAAATATCTTTTGAATGAATGTCAGGTGTAGCGAGATCATGTACAGACCCTGATTGTGTCCGCATCCATGTAAAATCAAAACTGAAAATTGAAAATTCTACTTTTTCATTGAGGAACAAATGCCTCTGCAGTTTTCCAGAAGAGTTGTGGGCCTGAGCATAAAAAAGTACATATATGTAACATTTTTACAAAAAAAATTTTATTACAGTTTTATAATATGTAAAACAGGTGGTAAAAATATATTGTCAAAAATGTTGTCACTTGATTCTGGTATCTTGACTCCTTTTGGATTTTTAAAAGCCTTTGTAGCGTTAATTTCGATACTGTCATTTATTCATGGCCAAGGATGTCAGTCAGAAGCAATTTTTACTCACTACTAGTGGTTGGCCAGTTATGTGAGCAAGGCAGATTTGGACCCAAGCTGAAATATCTGATCAGGCCCCATTCTTTAGCAGCTGTCACAGCGTAGCAGGCAGTGGAGTGCACATTTTTCATTCCCAATTAGTATGAGACCAAAAGACAGCCACCAGTGAACAAGACTGGCCAAAAGTTTTACTCATTCATCGGGCTGCTGTTGAATAGCTCCAGTTTCATTTTTATTAATGATTAAGTTAGATTTCTTCCCTATGTAATCACTTTTTGGCAGAATCTCTTGCTTTCTTATGAAATCCAATATCTAGGAACTCAAAGTAAAGAGCAGTAAATAAGCCTACACCTTAAATTAAGCAAAGTTTTTTCCCTCTTGTATTCTGAATAAGGCCATGGTTGCACTGGGCCATAACCAAGTTTATAATTTTTAAGATGTCAAAGCATTTGAAGTTTTTCAGATTTCTGTTGTAAAAGACAGAAGTACAAAAGACCTCAGTAAATTTTACAGTATCCTTTATATTGACCAATCTAAAGATTTGACTGTTAATTTAACCAGCATATTATACTTTTCCTCTAGAATAAATCAAAGCTCTTTAAATGAATTGATCCCTTACTGTCATATAACAATAAAGAGTATTCAGCAGTCATATTTTTCAGACACTATTGCACAGGATTGTCAATACTTGAAGAGAAGAACAGCTGTTGTTTAGTGAGTGAGGGTTAAAGGTAAACACTCCCCACTGATTCAAAGAAACACAGGCACCCTGCTTTATTACCTATGTGTAAGTGGAGCTCAGTAGAAAATATGGTCAGATTTCGTGTATATTTCACAGAGTAACAACAGCATTTTCCACTTTTGACTACTACAGTCTTTAGAGCCCACCCTTGGCAAGGTACAAATAGGTGACTTGTACATTGCCATATGCCCTGCAGGCACTCAATAAATATTAGCTGATGATGAGAGGTGAATATCCTTGCTTTTCAGTTCTGTGCATAAGATAACCAAGCCTTTGAGGTAGAGTTAATTAATATCTGGTGGTCTTGTACATTCCTAGGGGACTATGAATTATGTAGCCTCATCATAGATAAATTTGTAAAGTCACAAAAGTAGTTGTCCCAGTTTTGGACTTGGAAAATGACATTTAAATGAATAATAGTAACCCATGATAATGTAAATAGTTCTATTGGCCATTTAAGTCTAATTTGCAGGCATCTGGGACTCTGATGTACTCATTTACTCATAAGTAAGAACCTTTGGTGCTCTTAGCAGTGTTACTTGTTGGCATAATTTGTGGCATTATCAGTGCAATAGTGGATTTAGAAGTTAAGTGTCAGCTTTTGTCTAGAATTATCTGCTCCCCAAGAACCTTAGCCATTTTCAGTTTGGGGTTTTTTAAATTAGGAAAGGGAGAATATCCCCATTTATTGTTCATAGATGCATTATATTTGTTATGATTCCTTTGTTAAAAATAAGACAAAATATGAATTAAAACAAAATACAGTTGTAAAGACTCCAAAGTAAATTAGAAAGCTGGTTTCAGATATCTTCAGAAGGCATGGTTTTAAATCTTATTAGCTGATTGAGTATTTCACCTCAGTTAATATTGAGGATGTCGATAGATAACTAGACATTTGTTTCACTGGAAATACTTTGTCTCTGTTTATTTTTCATGATTATAAAAATAAATATGATAGTATTGGATCTTGTTCATTTTTTATAAATGCAAAAGGAAATGGTATAGTATTGGGCAAGGGTGGAACGAAGTAGTTGGGGTAAGAAATAAAAAGTGCATATGTACAGTTCCATGTGTGGGATAGGATGGATTCAGGGAATTCATTCTTTTGTATTTAAATTTTTTTAACTCAATTTTCTCTATGTAGGCATGAGAAAAGGTAAGAGAGTAACAAAGACCCATTTTTATGGAAAACGAAACAAAGCAAAAAAACCCAACCAAACATATTTGCATATATGTAGAAAAAGTATACCTGAAAATTGCACACCAGAGTTCACACTGACTACCTTTGGGGAACAAGCCTCTAACCAGAGGGCCTTTTCTTTTTTTGTTTTGTATACTTCCATATTATTTGAAGAGCATGTATTATTTCCATAATAAAATTAAGGAAACAGTCAAAAAGAGAGAGAGGGAGAGGCAGAGACAGAGAAAGAGAATATGTAGGGCTATAGGAAGTCACAGAATGGCAGGAAAGGCTGACTCTGGGCATCAGAACTGGATCCTGACACAGATCAATTCAGACACTTGCTACCTTTGAGGGCAGGACAGAGTCTTCTTGCCAGAAGAGAAATCCGGAGCCCAGGCCAGTGGTGAAGAAGCGGGCCTGTACGGGGAAGGGAGTATGACTGTAGAGTAGAATGTTGTGGTGGAATAAGATTGAAAAGGTAAGGTGATTTGTTATGGAGAAAACTTGAAATAAAGACATCAGTGATCATGGAGTGTAGTTAGAATGTAAGCACTTTGTGGCAAGAGTTTTAACCTGGGGAGCCCTTGGGAGTTTAAGTGTGTGTCCCTATTGAGAGAGATCAGTCATAGTAGCCTTTATTAATTATTATTATTATTATTTATCAGGAAATGAGCAATGCTTAACCTCTCTAGACAACTTCAGTACGGTGACATGACTTCACGTTGCAGAGTTGGTCAGTTTATACCAACATTCAGAAATGTAGCTATTCATTTTCTCAGTTTTGGTGATGACCCATGTGAAATATTTGTAAAATTTTTTAATAAGAGGTTAGGCTCTTAGACCCAGAAACTGAAGTATAAGAAGCTATTTATTAGCTAATGGAATGAGTTGATTAGTCCTTTGCTAACCTAGACATCTGGAACTACCTTTATATGTGGACAGAAACACACATATGCATTCTCTATGGAAGGTTAAGATCAATAAAGGTAAATATATTCATTAGTATCACTTAGGAGATGCTTTCTCTTTTGTCGTGTTTCCTTGGCAAAAGCTAGCAGTTCTGTTAGCAGTGGTTTTGATGATAAAATCCTGTAATTCAAGAGGTTGGCTTATTCGCTAACAACTGCTACCTTGGGCAATCCTGGACCAACTGTGAGGGGTCTGTTTTCTTGAGACCTGGAAAGCTGTTCTGTTTGCTAAACAAAGGAATTGTTGATTTCAGTGATTTAATTCGCCTTTTGGCTAAAGGCTGCTGAATGAAAACAGTGCTTATTTGGGAAAGAATCTGTTGCTAAGGCAACTGATATCTCCTTAATTATTGGCCAATATTCCCATATGAGATTGGTCTCTTTTGATTGTTGGAAATAACCAAATTATCCTAGCACTTTCAATCTTAAATTTGGTAGTGATAATGGAGCATAGGGAAAGAATCTCTCCCAAGCATATAATCAGAAATCTCTCATTTAGGTTGTCATAGTGAAGTTACTATGTTTCGCAGGGGTCAAAATATATTTGCATTCTATTTGCAAAATCTTACGCATTGTAAGAGATCTTGTTACTTAAGACTAGTTGTAGTTCTAAGATTAATGACCTATGTTCAATCTTTTCTTTAAATTGAATTCTTTGATGGCTGTAAGAAAACATAATATGTCTAATCAGTCATTTATCCTCAAGAATGGGCAGGTATAAGGAGAAACTTGTATTATTTGAGCAATTATGCTAACAAGGACTGTCTTCAGAACTGTCTGTAGCCGTTTATGTGGAGTTCTTTTCTTGAAGGTATCTGGTGGTGCATATGCTGACCTTGTAGAGTGACCTCTTTCTGCCTATTTGTAGGATCGTGAAAATACCATAGTTTCCTGTCTCCCAGCAATGCTGTTGTTTGATCATTTAAAATTAGTTGAAGCTTGGAATATAGTCAGGCTCAAGTTCTAGTATATTCATATCGTACTTACTACATAATTGTTCTTCTTTACTGTGAGGGACATACTAAGGAATCAGTACAATTCTTACAAAATGGGAGTTTGTCTTTATAATTTTATTGTATATCTTTTAAATACTCATTGTGTATCATAGAGCTCACACATTATCTCATGTCTTTACAACAAAATGGTAATTCACTGTACTTGACCTCTGACAAGCCTAGTGAGCACTGATGAAATTCTTCTAATATTACTCAGGGTGTCCCAGATCTTCTAGTTGAATAAATGTGAGGTTCTGAAATGTGACTGATTTTTGTGCTGTGGAAACGTGGATCTTGTAGGAGTCTCACATGAAAGGCTTTTGGCACAAGAGTACTGGGTAAAAGCTGTTTTGTGATACTTTTGGATGGTTATAGTTCTTACTCAGGATTAGTCTTAACATGTTTCATTCATAGAGATGACATTGGTTTTACGCTTTGGGTTCAACTGAATATGAAGATCTTGTATTATGTATTGGAACAATACTTGAGTTGGATTTGATGTACATATTATCTATTCTAGACTTTCAGAATTTCACTCTTCATTTTAAATAGCTTCAGGAAGTAAATACAAATAAGATTCACTTGATGAAACTATTAAAATACATGAACAAGGACAATAGCCTTCAACACTGTTGATTAAAACATAAGTGCAAAGCCACAGAACCTAAGTTCAAAATGGTTGCCGTCCCTACATGTGTCTTCAACATCATTAACCTAGTTCTATGTGGATTTTGCAGTATCTACTGAAGTTCTTTCATCTAAGGCTGGAAGTATAAGCATACAGTTAAAACCATGATACATTTTGAATTAGCCTCCTTTTAAAAAACTCTTTTGAGGTTATGTCTTTAGAATATGTTGAAGTCTGAACTATCAGACGTTGTTCTTTGAAAAACATTTTTGTGCTTTATTTTTCAATTTCATAATATTTATAAAGTTTCAAGACCCCCAGTGGATGCCTAAAACCATGGATAGTGTCGAACTGTAATTATACTATGATATCCCCTATACATATATACCTATGATAAAGTTTAATTTATAAATTAGGCACAATAAGAGATTAACAACAATAACAGTAATAAAGTTGGCTTTGGGGCCATATTGAGTAAAATAAGGGTTACTTGAATTCAAGCACCTCGATACCATAACAGTGATCTGATAACCGAGAGGGCTACTAAGCGACTAAGGGACAGGTAGCGTATACAGCATGGATACGCCGGACAAAGGTATGATTCACGTCCTGGGCGAGATCAAGAGGGATGGCATGAGAGTTTATCAAGTTACTCACACTGGCGAGCAATTTAAAACTTGTGAATTATTTATTTCTGGAATTTTTCATTTAATATTTTCAGACCGTGGTTGACTGCGGGTAACTGAAACCATGGAAAGTGACACTGGGGATAAGGGGGGACTACTGTATTCCCTTTCTGCACTCCAAGCCTTTTCAATCTCCTGTGCTCTTGCACCCTTTCCACTTCCTTTAAAAATTGCCATTCCTTCATTTCAGTCCCTCTGTGTTCCATTCTCCTAGAAATTAGTTCAATGCACTAATCACCATTAAATTGATAGTGGTTGGTAATGTGTTAGTTACCCTTTTCTGGTTTGCCGTGTTAACTGGAATTGTAACTTACTCAGTTTTTTGGTGAAGAACGCTTCAAAGTACACCCCCTTTATGGCTGGACTTGGATAGTTCAGATACTATTTCAAGCTGATTCATTAGGTATTTATTTTAAAGGAAAAAGAACACTGACAGCTTATCATGCATATCCATTTTCAAGATTTAATAATTTAAGTATGATATTTTGACTGTCCCTTGAGGAAAACTGAGTTTAGAAAAGAGAAGGCAAAGCTTTACTTAATAATTATGATCCATGATAAAATAAAAACTCTAGTTCCATATTCCTAGCCAACTAATGAAAATATTTAAATGGAAATAGTGTGTATTAATAGGATACACGCTTTTGGAAGATAGACAGCATTTCTCTTTTTACTCATTTAATTATTTTTAGTCTTTGTGATGAGGACTGCTGTTTTGCCCTGTGCTATAATTCTCTGTCAGAGTTGTTTAAAATATATTACAGGTAAACTCTCACTTGTTAAATTATGAAGGGAGCATTTTTATTTTGTTCATCTTATTTTTCTTGCAAAAACAATGCAACAAAGAAAGAACTAAAGTCTATTCATAAATAGATCATTTCATCATTTAAAAATTCCTTTCCCATATTCGGTACTTCTGTTAGTGTAATGATCAAAATTTCTTTTCAGATATTTATTTAACCCCTCCCTTGCTTGTATCATCAAGTTTGACCTAAGAGCAAGTAATTCAAGTGCTTCTGATCTACCCTTGTTAGAAACTCTGTGTTTCAAAATCAGCACTTGTAGGAGAATGAGAGAAAGCAAGAGTAAAGAGGATGTATTATATAAGATAGAGTGCTTTTTCATAGGACATTTATGGTCTATTGGGAAGTCAGATTACTACATATGAAGTAACCTATTAGCAAGCCAGGGTAATTTTAAGTTTTCAGATATGTGAAAAACTTAACAGTATCAGGCATCAGAGAGAAGAGAGAAATTACAACAGACTTGAGATGTCAGAGAAGTTTTAGGCTAAACTTTGATGAATGGGTGAAAGGTAAGAGGACCTTTGAGATGGAAATATTTAAACGCTTCTATCGGAATTCTCAGCCCAAAGGTGATACACGCAACAAACTGAGAACAAGAGAAACAAAGACTATTAGCTTTGAGGTTTCCTCATTGGTCTGTAGGAAGTCTGTCTGAACCCAGTGGACTGGCCCCTCCTATTTTTAAGCACCTTGTCTTTCGCAGCTGGGGCTGCTATTACAAAATACCATAGACTGGGTGGCTTAAACAACAGAAATTTATTTCTCATGGTTCTGGAGTCTGGGAAGTTCAATATCAAGGTGCTGGTAGATATGGTTCCTGATGAGGGCCTGCTCCCTGGTTCGTAGACAGATGTCTTCTTGATATGTCCTCACATGGCCTTTCCTTGGTGTGTACTCCTGAAGAAAGAGATCTTGTGTCTTTTTCTCTCTCTCTTTTAAGCTTTATTGAGGTATAATTGACAAAATAGTAATATATTTAAACTGTACAATGTGATGATATGATATACATATACATTGTGAAAGGATTCCCACGATGGAGTTAATTAATACATCCATCACCTCACATACTCACCTTTCTTGTTTTTGGTAAGAACACTTAAATTCTACTCTCTTAGCAATTTTCAGTTGTACAATACAGTATAATCAACTATAGTCACCATGCTACACATTACATCTTCAGATCTTATTCATCTTATAACTGAAACTTTTCCTCTTTTTTTTTTTCCTGAGGAAGATTTGCCCTGAGCTAACATCTGTTGCCAATCCTCCTCTTTTTTTGCTTGAGGAAGATTAGTTGTGAGCTAGCATCTGTGTTGGTCTCCTTCTATTTTGTATGTGTATTGCTGCCACAACATGGCTGGCGAGTGGTGTAGGTCTGTGCCTGGGATCCAAACCTGTGAACCCAGGCTGCCAAAATGGAGTGCGCTGAACTCACCTACTACGCATGAGACCAGCCCAGAAACTTTTCCTGTTTTTATGAGGACACTAATCCTATCATGAGGGCACCACCCTCATGACCTCATCTAAACCTAAATACCTCCCAGAGGTCCCACCTTCAGATACTATCACACTGGGGTTTAGGGTTTCAACAGGAATTTTGAGGGGACAGTTCAGGCCATAACATGTCCCAGAGCTCATCTCTGCTATGTTCAGTCCCATCTTTGCTTTGATTCCTTGTTTTCCCTCAGCACCCTGGGAGATAAGATACACTGTTCAGATGAATGTAGGACTTAGTCCAGACTCAGTTTAGGGCCCTCCTTTTAAGTTCATATAGTTGTATTGGTTTAGATTTCAGATATTTCTAAATGTTTTTAGATTTATTTTTAACTGTTTTCTCAAAATTAGCTTTTTGAAGAAATTGGTTCACCTTATGACTCCATAAAAGTGAATATTTGGCTTTAGATAAATGTGGTTTGTTTATTTATTTAACAACCGCTTAATGGATGCCTATTATATGCTTCCTTCTGATTTTTGGCCTAGGAGTTTGTTCAATTTCCTGTCCCTATACTTACAAGGGCAGAATTGAAGTGGGCATAAAAGTACTTGCTGTGAAATAGTTATAATTATTACTGAATACATGTTTTCAAAGAACTTTTATATACCCTTTCTCCCTCAAATTTGTATTGTGCACGTAATTATGTGCAAAGTATTGCGGTAGGTCAAGGGTTTACAGTATTTTCTTAAAAGAGCAGATAGTAAATATTTTAGGCCTTGTGGGCCGTATGGTCTTCATCACAATTACTCAGCTCTGCCATTGTAGCATGAAAGTAGCGGAAGACCCTTTGTAAACAAATGAGTATGGCAGTGTTCTAGTAAAACTTTATTTCCAAAACTAAGCAGCCAGTCTGTGGGCCTTAGTTTGCCAAACTCTCAGCTTGGTAATGGGGCTACAAAGATGGATATGACATGTTTTGCCTTTGAGGCATTTATAGTGTAGCTAAGGACCAGACTTATGAGAGAGAATTTCAGTGTGTTCATAAATGCCAGTATCAAGGTAATGCATGGGGTACTCTGAAGCACAGGGGAGGGGCACTTAGCTTATTTTAGAGATTCAAGGAAGGCTTTTTGGAGGAGATGAAGAAGGATAAAAGTTAACCAAATGAAGTAAGTGGGAAGGTAAAGGGAGCAGCATGAGCAGGGACATTGGTTGGAGTGTGTATCTGCTGATAGTGTAGTACCGCTAAAGCATCAAGAGCCGTTTGTTGAGAAGTAGGATTGAGTTAGATGGGACCAATTCATGGGAGAGCCTTGTGTGGTGTGCTCAGGATCTTATAATGTTAGGTTAGAAAATTTCCAGTTGCAGATGCTTCCAGGACAGCCAAAGGGATGACCTAGTTAGGTGTTTGAACCTACAACCCTAACACAGATTGGGAATCGTTAGTATATACATCTCATGATGATGATGATATTACCTTGGGACTGGGTAGAAAGTCAAGAACAATGAACTAAGGACAGAGCCTTGGTAAACAATGTTTAGGGAGTGGGCAGGGAAAGCTAAGCCCAAGAAGGAGTCAGAGAGGGGAAAGAGAATTAGTGGAGAGCATTGCCATAGTAGCCAACTACACTCATCAGGGTGCAGTGTGGCTAAGCTGCAGTAACAACAAAAACCACAAGCAAGAAACACTGAAATCTCAGTGGCTAAACACAAAGGTTTATTTCTTCTCAAAGTCCTATGCAGGTCTAGCTTGTCACCTCCATCCTTTAACTGCATCTTGTAGAACTTGTGGGCTTTGAGTTTGCCATGGCAACACTGGCAGGAGAAGAATGAGATGAAGGGGGGACACCACTTCTTTGCTGCCTTGGTCTGAATTACTTGGACCAGAGCAGTTAAAAGGGCCCAACCTAAATGCAAGGGAGGCTGGAAAGTGCAGAGGACTCCAGGAGCACTCCTGGAGCACTCCTGGACTCCAGAGCAGTCTCTGTCTTATCCAGGAAGTAATCAATTTCAAGAAGCAGCAGGCAGTCAGCAGTATCAGTACAGTGGAAAGGTTCACCCAGGGAAAGAACAAATTTTTAGAATATGAAAATATTTCAGATGGCATGCCATTAATGTTTCCTGAACCATCCCTATTTCCAAACGAGAAATTGTGATACTTCTTTACATTTAGCCTAATGAAGGCATCTCTGGAAAATTTTATATCCCCAAATTCAATTTTTTTTTCCTAGTAAGTACCTACATTTTTCTTGTGAAGCTTCTTGTTCTGTCAGGAGGAGCTTTGTGAACGGAAGAAAGAGGAGGCAGGGATGATCTCACTGCTCAAATAGGAACGTCTTCTCTGCTCAGTCAATGGAAAGTGACTCATGGGTCAGTTTTGTGTTATTTTAAGGGTCAACATTTTAGATTGCCAACATCTATCCTTCTTGCTTACAGAACAGCTTTAAATGCATAATTTTCAGCAAAGTTATCAATAAGAAGATGTGAAGATTTTATTTTTCCAAAGTGCAATAGTTATAATGCCCTGATTTGTTTAAGAAAAAAAGAAAGCAAAGCTATGGCCTAGTAGCCAAAAGATTGGGTTCTAGTTGGGACTACAATGGAATAGAATAGACAATGATGATAGAAGAGAATATATTGGAGTCTGTCCAAGTGTAGTATTGCTTTTTGAAACTTTTCTTTCGATTACAGGAGTGTGTGTGTATGTTTATGTAATTGTTCTTATATAAAATGTGTTTCTTACTGTGGGTCATGGACAAAAAAAGGTTGAAAAACACTAGACTAGATATCTTGCTGGGATTCAAGGGTGTAGGTCAACGTTGCTTTTGACTTATGACTAATAGATGCATTAGTCTGGAACCTGGAGCTGAGTGAAAGAGGACTCCAGGGGAGAGTAGACATTAGAATCAGAAAAGGAGAGGAGGAGATGTCTGCCCTTGAAGAGACCAGATTATTTTGGGAGAAGGCGTGTGTCAGGAAAGCAGATGGTCCCAGTCATATGGAGGCCAGCCTACTTGAGGGAAGACATCTAGGCAAAGTGCCTGTGGGCTTTGTCAGCTCTTTTTGTTATCTATTGCTTGCATAACAAACTGCTCCAAAACTTAGTGGATTGAAGCAACCATTTTATTTTGCTCATGATTTTGTGGGTTATGAATTTGGGAAAGGCTCAGCTGGTCAGTGAAGAGGCTCTTCACTCACATGTCAAATGCCTCAGTGTTCTTTGGCCACTCTATCTCCATATTTATTGTCGTCCTCCGGGATCTCTCCATGTGGCTTGACTTTTTTTTCTTATAACATGGTAGTCACATTTCTTAGATGGCAGTTGGCTTCCAATAGTAAGTGTTTTAAGAAATAGGAAGTAGAAGTTGCCAATATGTTAGGACCTGGACCCAGAAACTGGCACAGTGTCATTTCCACCATATTCTATTGGTCAAAGGAGTCAGAGCCTACCCGGATTCAATGGTCCCTGCTTCTCCACGGGACCATTCAAAGAATCTGAGGCCATCTTTAATATGCTACATTGGCCAATTTATGGTGATTGTTTTAGAAGGTAGTCCTATCCTAAAATAATCTAGTATGGTTTTTGCTGCTTTTTTGAGAATTATTAAGATCATAAATAATTACTTTGTTAGTTCAACTAAACTTTCTTTTATTTATTTCCTTTTTCCTTTCCTTTCACTTATTTTAATTAAACTTTTGAGATAATTGTAGATTCACATGCAATAGTAAGAAATAATACTGAGAGTTCCCATGTATCCTTTACCTAGTTTCCCCCAGTGGTAAATTACCTAGGTTCCCCCAGTGCAAAATAATAGTACAATATTAGAACCAGGAAATTGACATTGAGGCAATCCACCAACCATATTCATATTTTTTCCAGTTTTACCTATACTCATTTGTGTGTGTGTGTGTTTGTGTATTTAGTTCTGTGCAATTTTACCTATGCAAAAGGTATGTGTATCCACCACCACAGTAAAGATGCAGAACACTTCCATGGTTACAAACATACCTCATGTTGCAATTTTATAAGCACACCTACTGCCTCTCATCCCTGATCTCTAGAAACCACTGATCTGTTCTCCGTGTCTATAATTTTGTTATTTCAAGAATGTTATATAAACGCAATCAGACAATATATAATCTTTTGGCATTGGTTTTTTTTGCTTGGCATAATTCCCTTAAGGTTTGTCCACATTCTTGTGGGTATCAATAGTTTGTTCCTTTTTATTGCTGACTAGTGATCCATTAAATGAATATACCACAGTTTGTTTAACCATTCACCTGTTGAAGACATCTGGGTTGTTTCCAGTTTTTGGCTTTTATGAATAATGCTATGAACCTTCACGTACCACGTTTTTTCTGAATATAAATTTTTTATTTCTCTGGGATAAATACTTAATAGTACAAATGCTGAATTGTATGGCAATTGCATTTTTAGTTTTAAACTGCAAAACTGTTTTCCAGAGTGACTATATCATTGTTCATTCTTAATGTATGAGTGATCCAGTTTTTCTGCGTCCTTGCCAGCATTCGATGTTGCCACTATTTCTTGTTTTTCCCCCTTTTTCTCCCCAAAGCCCCCAGTACATAGTTGTATATTCTACTTGTAAGTCCTTCTAGTTGTACTATGTGAGATGTCACCTCAGCATGGCTTGATGAGTAGTGCTAGGTTCATGGCCAGGATCCAAACTGGCAAAACCCTGGGCTGCTGAAGTGGAGCACGTGAACTGAACCACTCGGGCATGGAGCTGGCCCTGCCACTATTTCTTATTTTAGCCATTTTACTAGGTGTATAGTGATATCTCATTATGGTTTTAATTGACGTTTCCTTAATAGTTAATGATGTTGAAGATCTTTTCATGTGCTTATTTGCCATCTGTATATCCTCTTTGGTGAAATATCTGTTCATGTCTTTTGCCCATTTTCTCATTGGCTTGTTTGTGTTTTTTTACAGTTGAGTTTTGAGAATTCTTTATATAGTCTACATACTAGTCTTTTGTTGGATATGTAGTTTGCAAATATTTTCTTTCAGTCTGCAGCTAATCTTTTCATCCTCTTAATAGGATCTTTTGCAGAGCAAAGGTATTTGATTTTTATGATGTCCAATTTATCTATTTTTTTGTGTGTGAATTGTGCTTTTGGTGTCAAGTCTAAGAACTCTTCTCCTAGCCCTGTATCCTGAAGATTTTTCTCCTATGTTTTTGTCTAAATTTTATAATTTTATGTTTTACATTGTCTGTGGGCCATTTTGAGTTAATTTTTGTATAAGATGTGAAGTTTTGGGTTGAGATTCTTTTTTTAATTTTTGCTGATAGATGTACAATTATTCCTTTCTTTAAGTTTTTAAATATAGTTGCATTTTAAAATGTCAGCTTGTCTCAGTTAAATTAAGGAGAAACAAGAAGTTTTAATCTGTGCTTGTTTCAAGGAAAAGAGGGAGCAGAAAATGACTAGTTACTAGTGGTAGGGGTACAAAAGTAAGATAACTGAATAAGGAATGTTGAAATTATGGGAGAAAAAGCTAAGGGCTACTTGTATATTTCATCCCTTCTGCAGAATATATTTATTTCTATTCAGGAATTTTTCTCATTCCTTAAGGATTTTGTAGGATACAGGGATGATTCTCTTCCTTGTATATGGGACCATTTTCAGAGATTTTTATTTTAATATAGATTATTTTTCTTATTTATTCCTGATTATACTTAACTTTTAACATTTGGGGGTGTTAGTGGTTGGTTTTAGTTGATAGCTGTGTAATTTATTCTTTGTTTATTTGTTGGGGTTGAAATTATGTTAAAATCCTGGTTATAATTTCGTCAGAAATAAACCTCATTTCTCACTGCAAAGGGAGTCTATAAATACAGATACCCACAAACAGAATTTTAGTGCTAATAATGAAAATAACAGGTATTTCTCATAGTATAAATATAGTTCAAGAAATCCGTCTCCTTATACCAAATTGGATTTCTTTAATAAGTCTACTTTACTGACTAATTTTCATCCAAAATTAACTCTGTTTAAACCATTCTTGCTTTTTGTCATATTTCAAAATGTGTTAGCTAATATTACTTTAAATAATCAAGGTATCATTTTTATCTTGCAAATTTATGCTGATCAAAAAATCTTCAAATTTGAAATGTTTATAAAAATGACTATGTGACAGAATGGCAAACATACTCTTTAAAATGTTTTAATTTTAAAAGCTCATAAGGCACTTAGAAAGGTAGTGCCTACAAGAAAAGCATTATCTTCAATATTATTTACCTTTTCATTTTGGAATTTGTAAAATTTGTTCAGCCTTTTTAAAAAAATTTGAATATGTGGGTCCTTATCATCAGAAAGGGATAGAAAAATTGAAGGCAGTTTGGAAAGGAATAGAAGTTATTAATGAGCTTAGCTTTGACTGAAATGACAGATTAATGGCTAAATTTTCTTCTATAGCAAGTCTGTTAAAACTTCTAGCTTGCTTCAATAAATTCTTTTTGTCATTACAAACTGAAGGCAAAAGGCAAAGTAGTTTTGATTTCAATTTTGAAATTCAGACCTTAAATCTTTAGTGACCTTCACCCAAACTAGGACTGGTTGTACTTTAAAGGACTGGGAGCACTTTAAAAAAAGTCCTGTGGACATTATGAATCACGTTGCATAACATTGTCTTCTTTTTGTTGACTGCAAAAGACAATCCAATTTGTAGTCTACCTCTAATTGGCATATTGTACCATGTGGTATGCCTTTTTTTTGTACCTACCCTGACTTCATCTCATTTTTTCCTTATGCTTATTTTCTCTTTGCCCTGATTTCCTCATCATTTTAGAAATCCTGTTATGATAATAGTAATTATGATAATAATACACATTTATTTTGTGCTTTTTATAAGCACTCTTCATATGTTATATTAAGTCTAATGCTTAATGTTCCTTTGAGATAGGTACTCTCATTATCCCCATTTTACTGATGAAGTGTAGAGCAGTACTACTCAAAGTATTAGTTTGCAATGAAATCAGGAGATTATACCAGAATTAGATAAATTTACTGCTTCTTTCATCAAGAAAGTCATGCTATAAAAAAATTGTCAGCTGAACTCAACAGTGTGCTTAATGATGTAGTTGATTTACCTTCTGAGGCAAGAAACTTACCTAGTCACACACTGGTAACAAAGAGTTCGTTGCCAGTCTGGAGATCAAACTTTGAGCAGCGCTGCTCCAGAAGAGTGTTTCTTAAACCATCAGTGGTGAAGGACCTTTGTGTATGGATTTCTTTTTAAATATTCAACACTCGTGGACTGATACTTTCATAAAATACAATAAAAACGTGCGGTAGTGTCAAAAATTTCTATTTGTTTTCTGTAATTACCTTGTCTTTAACCAATACAAATAATTTTCGGACTGCATGGGCAGACCATGCTTTGAGAAGTGCTGGTGTAGAGTGTATTCATGTATGAGTTGTGATTCTAGGTTCTAATGAGTATTCGTCTCTTATTCAGCATTAAGATATGAGGGTTGTCTGATTTGCATAAGTGTAAACCTATGGCTACATTGGTGGAGAATAGCAGAGTAAACATCTAGGTCTTAATCCTGTCTAGGATAAACGCCATAGTTTTAACCAGTTTGCATAGAACCAGTCATGGCAAGGGAGGTATTCTTGTAGGAAAATCAGTCACAGGAAGGGAGTTCCCACTACAGAGTTTAAGACCCCTGAGCCTTCATGCACAATGGACTTGCTCCCACTGCAGGAAAGCTCTGCTTTCCTCACACTTCAAGTTGGAGTGTCAGGTTGAAAGTTCTGGAATTCACCCTGATGAAAGCCCTCATACAGGATCTTATCCACAGAGAAAGGGGAGGTGGGAACATCCATATCTACATGGGACCACTGTGAACATGTACCCAATGGTTAAAATACTGTGACTCTTTACCTTACCCCAAAAGGAATATGTGTGTGTATGTGTGTGTGTGTGTGTGTGTGTGTGTGTGTGATGTGTAGTAATAGGAAAGTTTGGTTTAGATAGATTGAATCATTTTATATTGGATATTTTTCCTTTTAGTCAAATAATCCAATAATAAATATAAATAATCTGGAGAGCTTAGCCTGGTCAGTTCCTACATTATCATGTTAAAGGCAGTGAAGCAGATGTGGTGTGGTTCATTGTAGGTCTTAAACTTCTGTGGCTTTGATGTGAAAACACTGAAGCACAGGGAAGCAGCAAGAGCTAATGACGGAGGAAGCCAGGGTTTGAGCTCAGGCTGAATGTCCCCAATAACCTAATTTTTCTTCTTATTTCTTTTTAACTTTTAATTTTGAAATAATTTTAGATTTATAGAAAAGTTGCAAAAAGAGTAGAGTTACCAAATACCCTTGCCCCAGCTTCCTTTAATGTTAACATCTTACATTACCACAGAATAATTATCGAAATGAAATTAACATTGATACACTGCTATTAACTACTCTACAGACCTTATTCAAATTTCACCAGTTTCCCCACTAATGTCCTTTTTCTGGGCCAAGATTAATCCAGGGCATGTATTACATTTAGTTGTCATGTTTCTTTAGTCCCTTGAATCTGTGACAATTCCTCAGTCTTGCCCTGTCTTTCATGACTTTGACACTTTGAAGAGTGCTAGTCAGGAATTTTGTAGAATGTTCCTTAATTTGAATTCGTCCAATGTTACCTCATGGTTTTACTGAGGTTGTGAAGTCTGTGCTAGAATGCCACAGAAGCAATGTGCCCTTTCTCACTCCATCATATCAGGGGGTACATGATATCCACATGACCTTATTGGTGATGTTAACCTTGAATACATGGTTAAGGTAGTGTTTCTCAGCTTTCCCCACTGTAACACTACTATTTTTCTCTTTGTAATTAGTAAGTATCTTGTGGAGAGACACTTTGTACAGTTTTTCATCATCCTGACATCCACCAATTCCATGGCCCACATTTTTTATATTCATTACATTGTATCTTTGTAAATCATCTCAAAGTAAAAACATGCTCCAACTGAAAGGTTGAGAGATCTGCCTCCTAAAACCACCTGGGGCTGTTGCTCCAGCTGTTTGTTCCTCTGGACTGTTCTTCCCCTGGAATGAACTTGGCTGGCTCCCTCACTTGAAGTCTTTCCACCAGTTTGACCTTTTCAGTGAGACCTCCTTGACCACCCCACTTGATACCACAAACCACCCTCTCAGTCTCTTCATCTCCACCCGCCCAGCCCCCGGCCTTGGTCTTCTTTTTCTTCTTTTCCTAGCACTTATCTTCTAACATTACTATACAGTTTGCTGACTTAGGCTTTGCCTCTTGGATCTCCTTAGAACTTCAGACTTTGGAACACTGAGATATGAATGAAGACATTCTGAGAACTTTCTCTGTGTGGGCAGAGGAAGGAGCTCTCAGTGAAGTGGAACCTTCCCTAAGTCAGCTGTCGCACATGTCGTTACTGGTGCTACCACTTCCCAAGGAGCTCAGACTCCAGGCTGAGCTTGCAGGACAAAATCATCCGAAATTACATTTCGATGTAATTTTTTTAATGCGTCAAACAATATTTCTTCTTATCTTTTTATGTTTTTTCCTCTTTGGAGAAGCAGTAGTATAGTGGTTAAAACACAGGGCATAAGGCTATTAGCTCCTCCCTTTAAACAACATTTTGACTTTGGACAAATAACTTCACCTTTCTGTGTCTCATTTTCTTTATAAAGTGAGGCTAATAAATCATAGGTTTGATGTAGGGATGAAATAAGAAAACAAGCATAGTGCACTTAGCATGGCACCTGGCAACCTGGCGTGTTGTAGGCATTCAATGAGTGGCGGCTATTATTATTATTATCTAGCTTTTATGGATGCATTTTAAACATGGCACAAAATTATATTTTCAGTTATCTCATTTTGACAGTATACCTCTTCTTCTGACCTCCGTGTACCTAAATTTAAAGAACATTTTCCCTTACTCTTTCATTATTGCTAGGTTTTCAGGAGTCCTCTACCCTTTTTGCTCTATCTCAATTCCTGGGATGTGATGTGTATGGACTACAATAAAATAAAGCTAGTAGTTTTTCTATGTTGGAAGGCCAACTGGTTAAAGACAATGGAAAACATATCTAGACCTAAATCTATATCTGTATAAAATTTTGAAAGGCATGATATATAGCCATCTTAAAAAGGTTTTATTATACTTGCTTAAAATTGAATTTTTATTTGATTTATATTTTTGGGTTTTTTCCTTAAAATAAGATAAATGTAAACAAAATTCCTTTCTCAAGCAAATAAAATGAATGTTGGTATTTCTAGGATCTCCTGAGGGACTTGCAATGATATGGTCTGTGCTATTCCCATCTGTGTGTGTGGAGCCAATTCAGAAAAACCTGTTCCATTACATTTCGTGTTAATGTTATTCACAAAAAGTCATGCATTGTCATGGAATTAAAAAACATTCTGATGCAAGCTTTGATAACTTGCTATATGTGTTTATTTTCATGGTTGGTATTGGCTGTTGATCATAATTTCCAAGCCATGCAGAGGAAGGAAAGCCTGCAGGCAGCTCTTCTGTGTGGTCCACTGTAAACAGCAGCTCGCCCCACTGCCAGGCCCCTGCCTGTGCCCCTCCTCCTTCACACAGCATTAGATGGAGCACTGAGGAGAGGGGCCGGAGTGTAGGAGTATGACCAATACATAATAGTGACTCATTAATTGTTGTTGAGTTAATGAATGAATAAATGAATCAACTGTTTCCATAATCACTGTGACTGCTAGAAATTTCAGACCTAAGTTTAGTGTTCAGTTATAGCAAGTAGGATAGGTGTGTGGTACATTGTATTTCTATTCCTAATTGTTTTAAAATTTTGGTTATCCTGCCTTATGGATGTTTTAATATTATAAGCACCTTCCCATATTTGCACTATGAGACTGAAGAAAGATTGGTTCCAAGTGCATGGTGCACATGCAAGGAGAGCTCCTCTTGGGACTGTGGGCCAGTTCCTACTGTACCTTCCTTTAATCACAAGCCTGCAGTGCTTGCTCCTCTCTCTCTTCTTGGGCAAAAGCATTGGAAAGGACATATTCTGATTACTGTGGACCTTGACTTATTCTGACAGTGTAGAACAGAGCACCATGAAAGGAACAGAGCACCATTTCCTCCAGCTTGTAAGACAGAAGAGGAACATTTAAAAAGAAAATCCCTGAGCACTTAGAGAAATCAGAGGGTGAATGATTATGTAGAGGCCAACAGGGAAAGCATCACAAGAGGAAGTGAAGAAGCTGAATTAGTTGTCCAGGGTTAGGATCTGTATCCAAGAAAGGCAAATGTGTTTAGGAGCAAGATAAAAATTACTTAATGTTTGTTCCAGGTAATGTGCAAAAAATACCTTTGGCCAGACGTTGGTGACGGACTAGATAGAGAAGTTGATAGAAGAGTGAACCTGGTGAAATGAGGCTTTTTTAAGGGAACATGCTGTAGATGACCCAGAATGTCCCAATATATCTAAGTCACTCCTCCCTAAAGACTAAGCAAGGGTGTCCAATTCCAAAGCAAAGGATGCCGAGATGATAAGAAAGACAAAGGAAGAACTGATGAGATTGTAAATGCCATGAGAGCAGGGAGCTTTACTGTCTTATTCATTGCTTTGTTTTCAGCTCCTAAACTAGGACTTGACACATGGCAGATGCTCAGTAAATAGTTTTGAATGACTATATTAATGGGCAAAACTTTCGACAGATTAAGTGGAAGGTCAATTATACGCAAGGGTCAATGAATATCAGTGATATTCATGCCTGGATTTCTCCCCATATTTCTGAGTATTTTAAGATAATTAAGTATATGTTGAAGAAAGATGTTGGTAATCATAGGGTATAGTTGCTATGATTTATGGGATGGGATAAGGGACGGTTTAGTATAGTCACAAGGGAAGATGCCATTAGGTGTGAGGCCCGCACAGCCTCTGAGATATTCGGCAGGCTGTGTAGAGCACTTGCTTGTTTGTACCAGGCCAAGTGGCAAATAAAGCTGACCCAATGTACTTTTGTGTCTTAATCTCTATATAACTCTAAAGGATGAGAGAAGGGAGTGGTAGGGAAAGGCAGAGGGTCCTAGGATTGACACCATAATATCATCTACAAAGATTTTACCTGGAAGTAGAAGGGGTCTCTCTTGTGGCTCACCTTTCCTTAAGAGGAGATTTGATCTACTGCTAGAACAGTTCTTGAGATGCTGGCTTTGTGTCTGACAAGCTTTTTGGGACAGTGGCTCTGGTCACTAGTAGAGGCTTTTCAGGGGGCCTGGGAAGGCTTAGGAGGAACTTTAGATTTGGGTATAAAGAGACTTGTGATACTGGGTCTGACAAAGTAGCCCTTCAGGCTCCGGGGAGAGGTATCTACAACGTGTATAGAATATCCTAGAACACAGGGATTTAGGGGAGGGAAGTGACCAATGGGACAGGCAATTCATTCACCTGTCAGTCACAGAGGTCTTACTTCTGGGGATAATCTGAAGTCGAGGGATCTACTCTGTGACATGAATCAAGGATATGACTTGAAAAATGGGAGGACTAATGGCACCAACCAATGAGTCAGGGAATTTGGAAGAGGGAACTGGTCTGGGAGGGAGAATGGTCATTTGGTTGTAGAAATTCTGAGTTTAAAATGACAGCAGGGCTTGCTTAGATATGTAGTAGATAACTGGGAAGAACAGGAAAGCTTAGGCGAGAAGACAACTTAGGGGTTGTTTGTTCTTTGTGCAACTCCTCTGGGAAAGCAATGAACTGGAGATACCACATTCAGCCTGTTGCCACATAGGTTTTCAGGCCCTGTACCTATGTGTAGTCTAAGAGCATTAGAACATTGCTGTGACGAATGAAATGGTAAGAAAACAAAGCAGTGGCTTCTATTTATTAGAACCAGTCTAAAGAACAAGAATCACAGATCAGCAATTTTCTTTTTTTCTTTGCTATTTTTTTTCTTGAGAACTTGTCATTATTATCAAGGTTCTATCAAGAAATAGATGCTTGAAACCAAACAAAAATGCCTCATTGCTTATGGTGAAATTCACCAGAGCAGCTGATGGGTGAAAAAGAGAGCCTCAGATAAGCACCGAATGTTCCAGTAATCCTGCTCAAAACCATGCCGGTTTACTTAACATTTCTTCCACAGTTCTCGTTAGACTCATGCCGTAAATAAATTAAGTACCCTTCCCACTGGGAGTTTTTTAGAAACACTTAATGAAATAAATGCCACAGTGTTAGGTCAGAGGGGAGCCATGCTATTGAATTATTTTTAGCATGCATTTCTGGTTTAATTTTTGTTGGTTTCTTTTGATCTGGGCTTGAGTCTTAGCCAGATAGTGTAGTTCAGGGCACAGAGGACGGGGTGAGAGGGAGATTTGGGTTTAGTGTCTAGTACACATAATCAGGGCAAGCCTCCTTTTTCTCAAAGGTTAAAAAACTTAATTTGATAAGAATGCCTCTCTAAATATCAAAATAGCTGTATTTGGGACAGCTAAAGATACATGCTATTAACTCATTACCCTTGAATGGTTGGAAAAATACTATATGCATAATTTTAACTATATTGCCTTTCAGGAGTAGTATTATTTTGTACTATTTAAAAAAAAGTATTTAACAACAATAAAATTATTTTAAATATAGCTTAACCTTTATAATTAAGAAAGCTTTTTGGCATTAGAAGGGCTTTTTGAATTTGATTTGGATCATTCTTATGAGAATTAAATTATTATTATATCATAAATGTGCAAAGTGTTTGTTAATCAAGTTTTTGATTAATAGAATTCCTTAAAAAATTATAACTATGTTCTTTGAATAACTAAAAGGAGTTGCTAAAGAGACTAAAAATAATTTAAAATCTTTTATTTTTATTTTTAGTTTTTGTGAGGAAGATTGACCCTGAGCTAATATCTGGTGCCAATCTTCCTCTTTTTTTTTTTTTTTCTCACCAAATGCCCATAGTTGTATGTCCTTCTAGTTCTTCTATGTGGGATGCCACCTCAGCATGGCCTGATGTGCAGTGTGTAGGTCCACACCCAGGATCCGAACCTGCGAACTCCAGCCTGCTAAAGTGGAGTGTGTAAACTCAACTACTATGCCACTGGGCGAGCCCCTGCCAAAAAAACTTTTTTTGAGTAAAGATAATGCAAAAATGCATCAGAGAAGATGCATTGTGTCTGGAGGGAAATCTTCAATTTTGATTAATTTATTTTTTGTGTAACAAGAATTTATGAAATATGAAGTTAGGTATATTACAGCAATAATTTTTCACTCACTGCCAAATTGTTCAACAAGCCGTTGTAATTTTCCAGTGGCGTACTTTTAGAAGTATGGGATTTTATTCTGGAGGAAAAAAACCCAAAATATGGTTTTCTTTTTGCCCAGAACTCTATAATACCTTTGTACACTATCTCAACAGGGAGTGGTGCTCCATTTCAACTTGCAGCCTATAGTGAGCATGGTCCAGTGTTTTTGCAATCTCCAGGTAATCAGAAAGTATTGAAAGGTGTAATGGGGAACAAAGTGGAAAACGGCAGTATCTCAAGTTACAGGCCAAATGGGTAACCCCAAGAGAAAGATTTTGACAGCTGTAAATATTTCTTCTCCCAAGGCCCGGATGCTACTGTGTGAGAACAATTTAGCTAGAAAGATCATCAACAATTAGGTGACATCTCTATCACACCTATTACTGAGTTGAAATTTCACTGACATGAACAATAAGGGGTCTTGTCTGACATTGAACAGTTTAATTGATTTGTTCCCTAAAGTGAATGGTGTTTTACACCGTGAGTTTTCGATACGCGTCTCCATACACTTGGATGTTCTTCTTTTGCTTTTCGTAGGAAACCATTTAATTTTCCATTTCACTTAACAAATTACCTGCCCATCTTGACTCTGGTGCTAGCTAGTGTTTGGTGGGGCTTAGGAGGTGGGGCTAGGGTTGGGAAAATTGGGGAAGTACTGCAGATTTTCCTCCACTATTCGGTTTTAGAAGAGAGACATTGTGGGATGATGAAGAAAGAAAAGGAAAATGCTTTTTTTGTGTTGTTGTTGTTAGAAAATGTAGTGCTTTTGTTGTTGTTGTTAGACCAAAGCCCAAGTCTTGTCTCTTTGGTCACTCTAGTCCTGGAGCATCATCAAGGGGCTGTCAAGTGTAGTCACACCTGTCATGTGGCATAATTTGCACTATTTGCACCATTACTTTTATGTTATGACTTTATTGGTTTCTTCACACCTTCAAGATATGTTGTATAATAATGTGATATCTGCATTACTATTTTTGAAAGTAAAATACATAATATTTGCTAAAGGGCACTTCTAAAACAGCTGCTGTGAAAGTAGGACGGATAATTCAGTGTGACAATAGAAAGCATGAATCTACTATGTATTCTTGCAAATAGAAATAGACTTTCAAAAAATTAGTCAACTCAATTAAATTATTTACTCTAATTGCACCTATGCAAGCCTCAAATCCCCTACGTTAAACTAGTTCCCTTTGCAAAGAGTTTTTAAAAAAACAAAGATGTGTGGGAAAGCCACTTCTCTCCCACTCAAACCTGTAGGACGTCAAGGTAAATGATACATGGGTAGTCTCCAGAGTACAAGTGTCCTTAGCTGTCTGATTATGATGTATATTTCTGATGGATGCTGAGCCAGCTCCATCCACGTTCCCAGATGAAATCAAGTGAGTGAGTACATGTTCGTGACAAATGTGAGTGGGAAGAGTGTCTTGGAACATGTCATTCTGAAGAGACAATCCTGAAGTGTTGCGGGTTGAATACTGGAAGGGGAAGATAGGCTCCAGCTTTTGGGGGAAAGGTAGCCCAGGACACACCTCCCACGTGAACTTCTTTCCTTATTATCTGTTCTTATTTTATCATGGTGCCTAAAAAGCAAAACAGGTGCCACCACTTTTCTGAGCTGTTTTAGGGCCAAATATAATGAAAGTGATATGGAACTGATTTTTAGCTATTAAACCTCTAGGATGGATAAACTTTTAATACTATCACAAAACGCCGTGAGATACTTCAGCGTAATAGAGTGCTAGGAAAGTTGAAATTGCTGCTATTGTGTATCTCAGACTTGTTAAAGCTGTTCCAGACCTATGGTGAAATAGATTGCTTCTTTCCACTGATGGAAATTGAACTTTTTTCCTCTGTCCATGTGTTTACAAATAAGCTGGGACATAAACTCTTCCTTTGGAATATATTTTGAAGCAGAGATGCATGTTCATGGAGAGTATTATGTGTATTACTCAAATGTTTCTTTTTTCAAAACAGCTGGTTTCCAGTTTGTAATTTTGAACCTGTATAATTTTCATCATGATTTTCTCCTCCTCTGAACTGAAAGGCTATTTAATAAATGAAAATACTCTATATTCATTTTATTAAGTACTTTTCCCTCTCTGTCTTAGTACATGCATAGCAAAGTGTCAAGAATAATTTACTAAAGATAATTAACCACAGGCTTTGAGTGGCTTTCTTCTACCACAAAGACTTAAGAAATGAAAGAATTGAGTCAGCATGGTTTGGCTGAAAAACAGTCCTTGACATAGGGCATAGGAGATATAGCTGTATTAAGTACTTTTACAATGTGTTAGGCACTGTGCTTAGAATGCAGCATACATTATCTCATTTGGTTCCAACAACCCAGTGAGGTAGTTACTATTACATAGTCTTCATTTTGTATGTGAGGAAACCAAAGCATTTTTAATCACTATGTGATACTTCCATCAACACCCTATCATTAGCTGGTTATATCATCATGGGTGAGTTACTTAGACTTTGGGGAAAGCAGTCTCTTTACTTATTAAGTGATTCATAGTACCTGCTCCTCTTATTTCAAATGCAACATGGTATGGTGGAAAGAGCACTGTAGAGTCATAAAATATGGATTCAAAGACTGATTCTATTAGTTATTAGCTGTATGACTGTGGATTATTCACCTAATCTCTCTTGTTTCCTCAGCATGTACTATGGGAATAATAATATCAGTGCAACCTGTCTCCACGGGATTATTTGAGGACCAAATTGAGAGTGAGATAGTGTAGGTGAGTTTGCTTTGTGGGACTGTATGCATCTACGTTTATGGAATGCTTATCCCGTGGTAGGTGCTGTTAAAAGCATTTTACACTTTCTCTCTTTTATTTTGCACAATAACCTTACGTAGTAGGTTCTATTATTATCCCAATTTTATAGATGATGATACTGAAGCATAGAGAGGTTAGGCAACTTGCCTAGTATTACAGAGCTACTAAGTGGCAGAGCCACTTGATTTGACTTTAGTGATCTGACTCCAGAACTCATACTCTCAACCACTACTTACATAGCCTTCTATAAAGATAGGTTGTTTAGGAATAGCTCTCATAATTAAAGTGAGTGGCTGAAGTAAGGTGAGACTGCTCCTTTTGAAGGAAGAAGAAGGTGCCAGGAAAGAAATGGAAGGGAGAAAAGCTGAAGGCAATGAATCCTGGAATATGATTCTTCTCAGCAGGGAGACGAATGATCCTTACTGGCTTTGGGGGCAGGGTGAGAAGAGTTGTGGGGCTTTAGGATTTATTAAAATTCCACGCCCTTCTCCATGTTCTGAGAGAGACCTTGATACTCACTCCTTAGAAGATCACCATTGAAGAGAGCCACTGGGCGTAGGGGAGGTGTCCTATCCTCAGGTGAGCTGGGGACAGAAATTATTTGCTATCCCCCCAAGCCAAAATGGACTTACGTTGTTCCCCTATGCCCTCATGTCATCCCATCATGACAATAACTGGGTGTCTAGGAACTTGTCAACCAAATCAAGTTCAAGTGCAGGTGAGGCCCTCAGATATGTGGTTCCTTGAATATGATTTCTCTGTCTGAAGACCTGTGAACCAAAGAGAGATGCTATCTGCTCTCCACACACACCTACATACTGTGGTGAGGTAGGCATTGGGTAACTGCTAAGGATATTCTTGTTCAAAAAAGGGAGAACAGAACACACATGACAATCACTGGTCCCTAAGCCATCCAGCGTGGCACATGTTGCGTGTTTCATGTTCCTCGTAGCTCTTGGTTCTGCTCTGTGGGCTCTTGGTTCCATTCTCTGAGTCATCCTTTCTTTCCTATAAGAAATGACCTGTTTGCAACTGAGTAGGCTTATCAATTTGCTTCCTTATTATAAAAAGTTAGAGGTCCAAAAGCCTCTTTTCCTTTTGTACTCTGTCCCTTTCAGCCTAAACTAATACAATTCCTCTAAAACTTTGTTGGCTTACTGGATGTGAATTTATAATCCATTACATTAGACAAAAGCCACACTTCCTAATAAGTCCTCCTCTCCCTTGGGCTCCCTGTGAGGCTGCTGTGGGACAGCACCTTCAAGATCCTTAGAAACCCTGTTATTTGTAGAAAAAGTCTTCACCTTAAACATGACCTTAAGATATTTGGAAGTCCTTTTGTCTGTCTGAAAGGGTTTATGATGCGTCACCTTAGCAAAGGTCTTAACAGAGCATTTTACAGTCACACCTGAGATGTCTTCTTCACAGCATCCTAAATTTGATCTTTACCTTGAAGGCGTTTGTTAATTTGAGAAGTGTTCGCTCTCTGGAGAAACTGGGAATGAGAAACAGATTTAGTTTTTCAGCCAGCGAAGTCCTGGCTGCTGTACAGTTCTTCTAAATTTTGCCTGAAAACTGAACAGTTCATCTCTCGCCTCTCCTATTTTATCATAGGCAGCAAGAAGAAGACAGGTAACACTTTCAGTATTCTTCCCAGAGATCTCCCTAGCTAGATCACCAAGTTAAGTGCATTTCCTATTTTTCGTGCCACCACAGGCCACAGTATTGCCACTTGTTAAGCCACTGCACAGCCAGGGTCTGTTTTCCTCAAGGTTCCATCTTTGTTACATTCGTCCTTTAAGTCCTCACTGTTGGCCTCTAGAGTCCTGACCCAAAACCAATGCTGTGTGTTTTGGATTTTAGTACAACATACTTCCAGCAACCAAATTTGTTCTGGTTATCTTTGTTACATTAAAAAAATCATACCAGGGGCCGGCTTGGTGGCGCAGCAGTTAAGTTCGCACATTCCACTTCGGTGGCCCGGGGTTCACTGGTTCGGATCCCGGGTGCGGACATGGCACCGCTTGGCAAGGCATGCTGTGGTGCTGCGGTAGGCATCCCACATATAAAGTAGAGGAAGATGGGCATGGATGTTAGCTCAGGGCCAGTCTTCCTCAGCAAAAAGAGGAGGATTGGCAGCAGATGTTAGCTCAGGGCTAATCTTCCTCAAAAAAAAAAATCATATCAACTTTAGTGACATAAAACCACAACCATTTTATTATGCTCATAGATTTGGTGGGTCAAGATTTGGGAAGGACACAGGAAGGATGGCTCCTTTCCACTTTATAATGTCTGGGCTTCCGCCAGTCAAACTTGAATGGCTGAGGGCTGGACGATCCACTTGTAAGATGGTTTGTTTGCTCACATGTCTGGCACCTGAGCTGGGATGATTTAAACGCTGGCTTAACTGGTTCTGTTGGTTGGAGTGCCTCTGTATGGCCTCTCTGTGTGGCTTGGGCTTCTTGCAGCCTTGTGCTGAATTCTGAGAGGGAGGGTCCTGTGAGGGGGCCTCCAGAGAGCAAGCATTCCAAGAGTAAGGATCAGGTACAGGTTGCATGACTCTTTCTTTACCTAGCTTCAGAAGTCACATAGCATCACTTCCACCAAACACTATTGGTTAAAGCAGTCACGTGTCTGCCCAGACTCAAGGGAAGGGGACATAGAATTCACCTCTTGAAGGGAAGAGTATCAAAGAATTTTGGGTTCATGTTTTAAAATTACCATAGGGATGGTAAAATTCAGCAGGTAAAACAGTCTGGCCCTGTGGTCCAGGAACTTCTCTTCATTTGCCCCATCCCCTATCCAGGAATTTCTCCTTCAGGCCCAAATTGGGAGGTTTCAAGATATTATTTTATTAAGGATGAGAGTATTTCTATCCAAAGGTGGTATTATTTTTTTCCATTTTTTAAAATTGAGGTTACGATAGTTTACAACCTTGTGAAATTTCAGTTGTACATTCTTATTTGTCAGTCATACTATAGGTGCACCACTTCACCCTTCGTGCCCACTCCCCACCCCTCTTCCCCCTGGTAACCACTAATCTGTTCTCTTTGTCTGTGTATTTGTTTATCTTCCACATATGAGTGGAGTCATAAAGAGTTTGTCTTTCTCTAGCTGGCTTATTTCACTTAACATAATATCGTCAAGGTCCATCCATGTTGTTGTGAATGGGACAATTTTATCCTTTTTTATGGCTGAGTAGTATTCTGATACATATATATACCATGTTTTCTTTATCCAGTCATCAGTCAATATGCACTTAGGTTGCTTCCACATCTTGGCTATTGTGAATAATGCTCCAATGAACATAGGGGTGCATGGGTCTCTTTGAATTGCTGATTTTAAGTTCTTTGGATAGATACCTGTAGTGGGATGGCTGGATCATATGGTATTTCTATTTTTAATTTTTTGAGAAATCTCCATATTGTTTTCCACAATGGCTGCACCAGCTTGCATTCTACCAGCAGAATATGACGGTTCCTTTTTCTCCACAACCTCTCCAACATTTGCTATTTTTTGTCTTTGTTATTTTAGTCATTCTAATGGGTGTAAGATGATATCTTAGTGTAGTTTTGATTTGCATTTCCCTGATGATCAGTAATGATGAGCATCTTTTCATGTGCCTGTTGGCCATCTGTATATCTTCTTTGGAGAAATGTCTGTTCATATCCCCTGCCCATTTTTTGATTGAGTTGTTTGATTTTTTGTTGTTGAGTTGTGTGAGTTCTTTATATATTATGGAGATTAACTCTTTGTCAGATATATGATTTGCAAATATTTTTTCCCAGTTAGTGGGTTGTGTTTTTGTTTCAATCCTGTTTTCCCTTGTCTTGTGGAAGCTCTTTAGTCTGACGAAGTTCCATTTGTTTATTCTTTCTGTTATTTCCCTTGTCTGAGAAGGCATGGTGTCCAAAAAGATCCTTTTAAGACTGATATTAAAGAGTGTACTGCCTATATTTTCTTCTAGAAGCCTTATGGTTTCAGATCTTACCTTTAAGTCTCTGATCCATTTTGAATTTTATTTTTGTGAATGGTGTAAAAGAATGGTGTATTTTCATTCTTTTACATGTGGCTGTCCAGTTTTCCCAACACCATTTGTTGAAGAGACTTTCTTTTCTCCATTCTATGTTCTCAGCTCCTTTGTTGAAGATTCGCTGTCCACAGATGTGTGGTTTTATTTCTGGGCTTTTGATTCCAAAGGTGGTGTTATTATTATTGCCTTCCTTTTGCTAATGGTCTTCTACTTATTTTTCTCATCTTCTTCTTTCTTCTTCTCTTTTCCTCCTCCTTTGTTTTTTCTTCCTCTTCCTTCCTCTACTTCTCCTCCTTCAAGCTCCCCATCTTCTTCATCATCAAGCAATGTATACTGAGCATCCCTTAGTATCTGTTTTCATTTTGTTATTGTTAACTTTAAAGACAATCTGAAATCTATAACGTATCTCAAGCTGTAAAATCTGAAAAGAGGACAAGAACACAATGGAGAAAATAAATAGGATAAAAAGCTAGAATGAATGTTTGAGAGCATTTTCATCCTGTGAGTGCACTAAATCAGTAAGGAGTAAAGTTGAAGAAAATTCTTGTAAAACAATATATAGTCTATTGTTTTAACTTCCAGGGAGGTGAAGTATGAGAAGCCATTTGGACTCCCTAGTTCCCCAAGGGTAGCCCATAGATAGTATTTCTGGTACAAATGAGAGAAAGAAACTGCTAACCTCACACAGACCCTGCACTGTCAGGGCATATCACTTAAAATGTGAATGGAATTGGGGCAGGTGTATTGACCAGGAGAATCTGTGAGTATTCCATGAGTATTGAAAAACACAAGTTTATGGTACCCATTTCTTGAGCTCTTAATAGAGTCATTTGTGAGTCATGCATGCTAATGGAGGAAGAGAGTGATATTGATACTCAAATATCATTGTTTTAGTATTATGCTTTGCTTATTTCATATTATTTGAGCCTATACCAATTTATGTTGCAAGGAGTAAACTAGGACTCATCTCGATAGCAGGTGAGTAACCCATAATCAGCTTGTTATTTAAAACTTTAAACCAATAATTCCCTAAGTGGACAATGCCTTTGCAAAAAGTGGGAGGAATTTTAAAATTTGGAAGTGAATGAGGTGAGCCAGGATGGCTCATGTGAAATTGAACAAGAATTTTAAAATAGCATATTTTAGTAACTCAAAATGGTTGTCTCACAAAAATCTACAATAATTTAAAATGTCAATGCAAACTCAATGCCTTGATATTCTTCTGCCGTGTACTCCTGTTAACACCCATTATGTGCCCTTCTCTCGCACTTTTAAGACATTAATGTAATTATTTACATTGTCCTGTTAGACTGGAAGCTCCTTGGGGACTATTAGGTCTGCCCTGTTTACCTCTTTATCCTCAGCATCTGCACGTATTTGGTGAATAAATGAACTAGACGCCAGGGCTTGAGAATTCTGCCCTTTACCTAATTGTTGACGCTCCATGGTACTGAAGGATTCTGTATGTTTGCAGTTAGCCATGTCTTAATTCATGCTCCCAGAATAATTTGTATATCCCTCTGTTAGCATGTATTTCATTCTGTTGGAATTATTTGCTTACTTACCTGTGTGTGACAATAGACTGGGAACTCCTGATGGGCAAAATTCATCATTAATCCACGAGGCCTGGAACAATGCTTGGAATTCAGCAAATGTTTTTGGAATAGTTAAATGAATGAATGATTTTCTTTTTCTGCTTTTCTTCTGAACAATAGACACTATGCCTCTTAAGATCTTTTCTTTTTACTTTAAGCAGGTTAAGAGCCTCTACATGAGTACAAAGTATCATAATAAAATAACCAATTTAGCTTGTTAAGCATCTCTTTGTATTATTGTCATTAATTATTCATTTAAAATTTTTTATTTTATAAGAGAATACATGAGATTAAGATATTCAGCATATATTAGTAGTTATAGTAACAGTAGTAGTAGTATTGGAAATATTTTTAGGCATTTATACAAACATCTCAGGTTCGATGATACAAATGTACATTAAATTAGATTATTATCAAAAGTGTCCATGGTTAGCTTGCTGATGATTAAAATCCAATTGTAACCATTAGAAAAATTGTCCTAATACATACTAAAAGTATATTCCCTCATTTTGAAAATGTCACTGCACATTTTCATGGAAAAAGTTATAATTATTTCCATTTTTTTGAGCATTAGGTGCTTTATACCATCCTATGTCATGCAATCCTTGTCATAATCTTATTAGGTGAGAATCATTGTACTCTTAGTTTTTTTCGGTCAGGAAGATTGTCCCTGAGCTAACATCTATGCCAGTCTTCCTCTGTTTTGTATTTGGAATGCCACCACAGCATGGCTTGATGAGTGGTGTGTAGGTCTGTGCCCGGGATCTGGACCTGTGAACCCTGGGCTACCGGAGCAGAGCACACAAACTCAACCACCATGCCACTGGGCCAGCCCCTATTGTACTCATTTTATAGATGAGGAACTCAGGCTGAGATAGGATAATTCATTTGTCTGAGGTCAGCAGCTAATAAGTAGCAGAGCTAGGGTTCAAACCTGGGTCTGTCAGACCCCAAACCTGTTGTCTAAGCAATGTGCCTCTTCTCAAGATTTCAAACTAAATTTTTACCCAATGAACTGAATATAAATGTAAATTATCTTATGAAATGAATAGTTACTGCCTTAGGAAATGCAAAATGCTAAGGGCATTCACAGGTAATTTTCTATTTTTTTCTCCACATGGGTGTAAAAGCCTCAAATCTCTCTCTTTTTTTTAAAGATTGGCACCTGAGCTAACAACTTTTGCCAATCTTCTTTTTTTTTTCTTCCCAAAGCCTCTCAGTATATTCTTGTTGTATATTCTTGTTGCGAGTGCCTCTAGTTGTGCTATGTGGGACGCAGCCTCAGCATGGCCTGACGAGCAGTGCCATGTCCGCACCCAGTATCTGAACTGGCGAAACCCCAGGCTACCAAAGTGGAGCGTGCGAGCTTAACCACTTGGCCATGGGGCTGGCCCCTCAAATCTCTTTTTTTATAAGAGCTTTATTAAGGTATAATTCAAATACCATACAATTTACCCCCTTTAAAGTGTATAATTCAGTGGTTTTTATTATATTCACAGTTTTATCACCATCACCACAACCAATTTTAGAATATTTTCATCATCTCAGAAGAGACCCTATGCCCATTGGCAGTCACTACCCATTTCCTCCCAACCCCCCATCCTAGGCAACCACCCCAAATCTTTTTTAAAGTCCTAAAATATCTTAAGGTTATTTATACTTGGGGACAATCACAGAGCTTTAAGAATCAGCAGTATTCTGATTTTGTGCAGCATGTTCATGAATATTTTATAGTTCTTGTTTTTCTTTTAAATAGAATATTTTTTAGACTAGTTTTAGGTTCACAAAAAAACTGAGCAGAATGGACGGAGATTTCTCATATACCCTCTGCCCCCACGTATGCACCGCCTTCCCCATTATCACCAGACTGCACCAAAATGGTACATTTGTTACAACTGATGAAACTACACAATGTATTATTGCCACCCCAAGTCCATAGTTTACATTGGGGTTCACTCTTGGTGTTATACCTTCTATGAGTTTTAAAAAATGTATAATGACATGTATCCACCATTATAGTATCATCCAGAGTAGTTTCACTGCCCTAAAAATCCTCTGTACATCACCTATTCATCCCTTAAAGTTCTTTTTCAAACGGTAGAATTATAGAAATTCATAGTGGAAAGGGGTTTAGAGATTATTTAGTTCAACCAACTGATTGGGAAGGATCTAGTAAGAATTCTCAGTCTCTCCAGCTGAATTGATTCTTTGCTTTCTTGTTGACTATCATAGATACAAGCATTTTCTTTTTTTTAGCTTCCCCCCCTCTTACAACAAATTTCCTAATTTGCAGTTAGACAGACAATACATTTTAGAACTTGACAAGAAAAGAGTATTTCCTTAGTTCTTATTTTATGTGCAATAAAAAAACTTTTTATGATAGAAAATTTCAAAAATGCACAATAGAAGAGAGCATAATATATAATATATTGAATCCCCATATAGCTACTCATTCCCCAATTATCAACACATGGCCAATCTCTTTTCATCTGTCCTCCTACCCATTGCCACCTGCCCAACTGAATTATTTCTAAATGGTTTACAGACATCACTAATTTCATCCATACATATTTCAGTATGTATTTTAAAAGATACACACTTTAAGGAAAAACATTAACACAATACCATTATCATACCTTAAACATTGCCAGTAATCCCTTAATATCATCAAATATCTAATATTGTTCAAATTTCCCCAAATGTCTCATAACTTTTTTTTTTTTACCATCAGTTTGTTTGAATTGGGATCAAAACAACATCCACCCATTGCATTTTAATTTATGGTTTTAATCTACAGTTTCCTCGCCCTTGTTTCCCCTCTCTCTTATTTGTTAAAGAAACTGAGTCCTTCTTCCTGTTGTTTCTCACATTAAAGATTTGCTCATTGCATCTCTGTGATATTGTCTAATACGTATTTCTCCTGTAAACTGGTGGTTAGCTTAAGAAGCTTGATCTGATTCAGATTCATGTTTTTGGCGGGAATATTTCATTGGTGGTACTCTGCATTTTCATTTCCCAGTATCTCATTGTCTCTGTTTTAGGATGTTTGTGGCCATTCTTTCATCAGGGGTTTGCAAAGTGGTGATATTCTAATACATTCATCTTTCTTCATTCATTAGCTGGAATACTTCCATAAAGAGAAACTTTCTCTTATAAATAATCTGAGGTCCAGTTCTTATAGGAAAGGCAGATTAAATGCTTGATTTCTTTCCCATTATCTACCAGTTTTCAGAATAATGAATTGTTTCCCTTGCATGCTCCAAAGGAGACCAACCAGGTTTTATTCATTTTCCTTTTTTGGGTATCATTTAAACTCATAAATTTTTTTATTTGATGTGTTTCAATCCATTACAGTTATTATTCTATTGATACTAAAACTTGAACATAAAATTAAAAAATTAGATCAGTTAAGGGTGATTACATTACATTTGGTTTTCCTCCATAGAATTTATTTAGTAAAAAGCTTCCCTGTGTAGTTACACTTGATTTTTCAGGAGTATATCTAATACGTAAAGCGTGTTGAACCTGCACATGAGCTTTATTATGCATATACACTTTAATGAATGTGTTTGTATCTCTGGGACTCTGTATTGTGTCCTAAGGAATGTTCACTTTTATAAAAGAGATCCTGAGGCATCTGCTTTGGGCTAGGATTTTTACTGAGGTGGCAGCCATCCTGCAGCAGCCCATCTGGACTTCAAAGACGAGCACAGCCTCCTTCGAATAACATCTTTGGCTCTGACCACAGGAGGGGAGCTGGGCTAACACTGAGTGATTTGTCAGGTTTACCTGCATTTTCTAGGATTCCTATCAAAGAAATTTGTCCTAAGTGTCAAATTGCTGATTTTTCCAGTGACTGAAAGGTTTCATGGGGACTTCTGTTGTTATTTACATGTATATGGAGAAAATTGCAATCTGTGAGTAATTTGAGAAATTTCAACAGTTTCAGCAGTAGTGATCTAGAAATTGAATGGGTTTCAAATACAATATTCCAGTGCAGTGCTGCATATATAATGTATGTGCAGCATATGCTGAGGTCTTTTTCAAAACATTTACATTAAACCTGTCAGGTATTTATGAATAGCAAAAATTAATTTCCCCTAGTTCTGTCATCAGTTAGAGAAATGGATTTAGCATAGGAGACTGTCAGTGTTTCCTGCATACCAGAACAGCTCACTTCAATGTCATAGTATTACACCAGGTGGCCTTCTAAGAGTCAGCTTAATGTGATTTCAAATGATAGGGTAGAGAATGTGAGGGAAATTAAAATAGTATCATACTTATGATTTAAAAGCAAGTTAATTACAAGGGCTTGTTAATAAACAAAGAAAAATTCAGAATGTATTATCTGTTATATAGCATATCAATAACAAGTGTGATGCTTTGAAAACAAAAAAAGCTACCCACTATCTGACTTTGCCATGACTTAAAAATATTTAATTAAATTGTTGACAAATGTGTTAGTCTACTAATGGCCTTATAGCATTTGAAAGAATTTTTAGATATTCATTTTAGCTCTTAAGGCACTTCTAAAAGCATTGTTTAACAAAAAGATTAGCTACATTGTTGGCATTTTATCTAGAAAATCACTGATGATGTGTTTGATGTGAATGATTCTAACAGCACTGTATTTTGTCAATGTTCAGTCAATGCATTTTCTCCAACTGAATACTTTTAAGATTTTCTTAAAGGGCCAAAACACATACTATCTCACTATTACTAAAACAAGACATATTTCACTTGATGAATGACTTAATATTTTTGATTGTCATGGGTGATATGTCTTCCTAATGCTCCTGTCTTATATATTAGAGAAAAGGAAAGGGAAGGGTATTTGATGTATTTTAAGAAATTATTTAAATTCTGATTTAACAAAATCATCCTGAAATTTTAATGTGCAGAAAGTATTAAAAATGTCCACTATGTATTAACCTCTGACAATATCACAATATTTCCAGGTCTAGGTTCTTTTTAGAAAATTATTGTTAATAGCTTAATAGTGTGGTGGCTTTAGAAAGAACAATAGATGATAACAAGGACATTCCCCAATGTGCATATGAACTTTCTGAGAGCCTGGTATATATAGTAGTATATAAAGAACACGGGATGATTTTTTTAAATGTATGGTTTATGAAAATCTCATTTTCTAGTCACCAGATAAATTGAGGATAGATTCTTCCCTCTCTGGATTATACTGTTAGGTAGTCAATAAACCTATTCTTTTAAAGATTATTTCAAGGAATTTTAGTAGTTTTTGTTCCACTCTGTTTTTAAGCCTAAGTATTAAGGCTGATTCTTAACAAGTCTCCTTTTAAATAGTGGGTCCAGTACAACACGGTTACATGGAGTTCAAATCCTAGAAATATATGGCTCTACTTACACAATGTTTTTTGTGATTTTCTTTTTAAAAATTGCCCTATTTAATATACTATGGTGTAATTGGAGACTGTACAACCCCATTATAAAGGATTTCTTTGTAAAATCCAGCTGTTTTAAGGTTCTTTAAATGTCCTGGCTGACAGCCCACAACTGCTGTGCTGATGTGGATACAAGAAATTTCCTTTGCATAAGAAAGACAGCTGACATTATAGTCATAGTTTTATCAGAGACATTGTTAGTCACAGAAGCCAGAGCTTGGTTCCAGTCATATATCCCTTTTTCCATACGGCTTCCTACTTTATAGTTATTATTCATTAACGTCATGTATATCTATTTTATGTAAAATAAATAGTAGTACTGCAAATCTCTTTGGTATTTATCAGCATCTATTTTACTTGAAGTTTTTCTATGTCATAGCAATTTTGATAAACCTCTGAATCTCATGATATTATACTTGTATTTTTTTCAGTTACATACAGGGTCCCTTTAAGAAAAGTAAGCCAAATGTTTTTGAGTACATTTAGAAAGAACATAACTTCTGCATTTTTTTGTCATATCACAATGTTAAAGTGCTATATCATCATTCTGAGGCATCTTCTATAGGAGTTTAAGCATTAGAAAATAAAAGGCAAGAAAGGATGTTTTTAGAAACTATTCAACTAATTTAAAACAAATGTTATGTCATAGTAATTGGGAATTAAGACCCTTGATTCTAGTGCTTGCAGTGCTCTCCTACAGTCCTATGTATAGTATGTATGTACATGCGTTTTCTAAATCTTGCTCCTTGCTGATCCAGTGTCATTTTTTATTAGTATTATAATCAATTAGTCATTAAAAATAGTACTTACAGTGTAGAGAGAGGCCAGCTATTTGCTTTTGAAGTGTCAATATGTTGGAACAATAAGATGTTTTGTTGATCAAAGTTACAATGTACAAATGTCTAAGAAATCGCAATTATTGATATTACCATGTATAGATTATGTTGACAAATAATGGGCATGTGAATTCAAAAGGAATTAAATTTGATGATCTGTTGATGTACAAAAAGAAAATAATTAATAAAATAGAAACCATGGGTTGGAAGGAATCCAGAAATCCAAAAGTTTGAATATGTGCTTGCATGCTGTAGCACTTGGAGTACACTTAGACTTGTGCCACAAGCATTTATTGAGTTCCTATTACATGTCAGATTCTGTATTTTGTATGTGAGATGACAACTTGCCTGTGCTCATGGAGCTTAAAGTGTGTTGGAGAAACCTGGCATGCAAATAAGTAATAGTAATGCATAATAGATACAATAGGATGCATACCTTCCAATGGGAACACAAAAGAGGGCAAATTTATTTTTCTCTGGGAGCCAGGAAAGGTATCACTATTAAGGCACTTTGTTTGATTGGGTAGGCAGAAAATTCAAGTATTGAAGCTGGAAAAATATATGAGGACTTTGGAAGGTCAGGTTAAAGAATTTTACTTTTATCCTAGTCACATGCCATTGAAGATTTTTTAGTACGGTGACAGATCACATGTGTGTGTTAGAAATCCAATTTTGAAATGGGAGAATAAAGATGCTAGTTACCTCCGTCTTTACTCTGATAGGCAAATCCTGTAATCTCACTTTTAAAATAATGGGAACGAATGCATAAGCTGGTAGTGGGTGCTTCCCTGACAACTTTTGGCATGAAGTCTTGGGAAACACATAGGGTGAAGTATGTTGTAGGGGGCAGGCTTTCAGGAAGGTGGAGCTGAGGAAAGAGAGACTATCAGGAGCAGCCCTGGAGTACTAACTTCACTGGGCTCAGGGGAAGGAAAGGCTCAGAAAATTTATTCAATCTTACGTCCTCTTAGAAATCTCAATAGCCTAATAGCCTGGACTGTGGCTCTAGCGCTACCCAACATGAACCTAATGGAAATAAATAGGGGGTCTTGGAAAAGTTCACCTTGCTCAAAGATGAGTAATAATTAAAAAAAAAAAGTCAGTAGGAGCAATACAGAAATGTTACAAGGAAAATGAAGGAAAGAAACAGGAAAAAAAAGTGGCAAATAAACACCAGAAAAGTGTTGGAGTAGACTAGAGGCAAGAGCAATAATTGGTCATGAATTAAATATATAAGTAAATGCATAAATAAATACAACAAAGCCAAAAAAACTTAATGAAGTAGTTGCTTCTATAAAATAAGACAGGATTAGTGAAATAAGAAATCAGAAAAGGTATGGTGATTCAACTGAAGGAAATGAAACATGAGTTGGAAAAACTCAGAAAAGAGGAAGAAGAAGTAAAATAAAAATTATTACAAAAATTAAAGACACATGGTTCATTTTCTGTAGAGTGATCAGATAATTTATCATCCAAACTTGAACACTTTTAGGTCCTATTAATACATGCCAGGACCACAGGCATAAATCAAGATGTCCTGGGCAAAGCGGGACCTATGGTTATTCATTTTGCCATCTAAGAGTTCGTGAACATTTTCTTCTCTTACTGATTACTTGTTTTCAGAGGGACTCCATGTGGACGATTGATTCTCTGTAGGCTCTTTAGTCTCTTGGGTTCTCATTTGCTTTTTTTTAAAAAAATTTTTATTTTACACTAAGGTGACCAACAATTCAATACATTCTGATGGCTTTCCTTTCCCTGGGGATAGATTGGTCTTTCCTTCAAAGTTATCTTCTAACTGACCCTGAATTTCTCAGTAGGAAATGATCACCTGTCTGTGATACCCTCCCCAGGGAAGTACTATGTGGCTATGTTTTTACACACACACACGCGCTTTAAAACTTTTTTAGCTTCAAACACAGAAAAGTTTCATACTCTTTACTTGGATACACTAATTATTTACATTTTGCCCCATTTACCTTAACGTTCTCTTTTTCTCCCTCCATATATATGCACATATAATCTTTATATTTTTATATATATAAAATAGCTCTCTCTCTCTATCTTTTTATATCTATACATATCTAGCTAGCTGTCATCTATCTATCTTGTGTGTAAGTTGCAGACATGATATCTCTTTACCCTTAAGTACTTCACTGTGAATGTTCTAAAAACAAGAATATTCTTTTACATAACCACAGTACAGTTATCAAAATCAGGAAATTTAACATTGATACAAAACTATTATCTAACCCACAATCCATCTTCAGATTTCATCAATTGTCTCAATTATATCTTTTTTTTTTTTTTTTTGGCTTAAGGAAGATTAGCCCTGAGCTAACATCTGTGCCAGTCTTCTTCTATTCTGTATGTGGGTCCCACCACAGCATGACTTGATGAGCAGTGTTGGTCCATGCCTGGGATCTGAACCCATGAACCTGGGCTGCCGAAGTGGAGTGCTCTGGACTTAACCAGCCCCTCAATGATATTCTTTATAGCTATTTTTCCTACACCAGTATCCAATTCAGGATCATGCATTTCATATACTTGTCATGTCTATTTGGTCTCCTTTAATCCAGAACAGTTCCTCAGTCTTTCTTTGTCTCATTTGACCTTGACATTTTTGAAGAGTAAAGGCCAATTATTTTGTTTAATGTCCTTCAGTTTGGGTTTGTCTTCTATTTCTATTTCGTCATCATCAAATTCAGGTTATGGCTTTTTGGCAGGTATATCACAGAGCGATGATGTCTTTATCATGCATCATATCAAGGGATAACATCATATTGGTTTGTCCCATTATTGATTATGTTGACCTCAATCACTTGATGATCATGTAGGCTGTGACTTCCAGGTTTCCTACCGTGTGGTTACTATTTTTCATTTTGTAATTAATAAGTAATCATGGAGAGATACTTTGAGACTATTTAAATGTACTGTTCTCCATGAAACTTTCACCACCAATTTTAGCATACATTGATGCCTGAATCAATTATTACTGTACAAGTCATTCCTTCTACATTTGTTAGTTGACATTCTCTTGTAAGGAAGAGCTTCCCATTTGCCCTCTCTTATGTATCTATGTATGTATGTATTTTAGTCTGGACTCGTGGATTCTGTTTTATTCAAAGGATGAAAATCTTTTGCTTTCATTATTTATTCTGATGCTCAAATTTTTCCAGATTTGGTTAATGGGAGCCTCTTCAAGCTGACCCCTTTGTCCTTTTGACATGGCCCTATCATTTTTTGTATGCTTTTTAACTTTCTGACACAATAAGGCTCATTTTATAGTTTCCTGCCCCAGCCAATCTTCCCAGATATGGGCTCTACGTGTACTCATTATTACTGGTATGTTATAGCTTTTAGGCCCTCACAGGGAACAATGCTAAAAAATTCATATTTATATATGTAAACTCATACTGATATCTCTAATCCCATTCCAATGCTACAATGTTTACTATTGCTTTTTCCCTTTCTGTATTTGTAACTTTCTCCTTTATCAGTGAAAAACCTGGCTTCCATTATACTCAATATATTTATTCATTTGCTGAATCCTAGAATATATAGAAAATAGTTTCAGAATTGCTAACCCATAAACACTGCAAAAATTAAACCTATTACTAGAGTTCAATATTTGTTTACAATTCTTTTTGTCTTTAGAATAAGGTATAAAGTCAAAATAATTGTGTTCAAAACTTACTTGGGTTAGTCTTCCCCTCACCCTCTACAACCACTATATTGAAATACAGTTATATTCACTTGTTTTTATTCATGTTGCATTTTAAGGTTTTCCCCTCATCCTTGTTGGTTTTGTGCTATTTAATCTTTTTAATGCATAATGTATTGCCATGGTTTCAAAAGTTGAAAGTTTACAAAACGGTATACTTAAAGAAGTATCATTCTGCTTCCTCCACCACACCACACTTCTACCCCATTCCCACCCACTTCCTCTAGGAAATATATCTCCTTAGTCTCTAATTTGTCCTTTCTGTATTTCTTCTGCCAAAAAAAGCAGATATGTATATTTTATCTTCCTTCTTACACAAAAGATACCTTTCTATATATACTACTGCACATTGCTTTTTTCGCTTAATATATCCTGTAAATCATTATATCAGTTCATAGAGATCTTTCTCATTCTTTTTTATAGCTATGTATTACTCCATTGTGTTGATGTATCATGATTTATTTAACCACTCTATTGTACGTAGATATTTAGATTGTTTCAAATATTTTGAACTTAGCAAAAAATGCTGCAATGAGTAACCTTGCACATAAGTAGCTTTTGCATCATTCAGGTGTTTCTTTAGGGTGAATTCTTACAAGTGTGACTGCTGGGTCAAAAGGTAAATGCAAATGTAGTTTTATTACATATTGCCAAATCCCCTTTTGTAAGAGTTGCACCAGCTTCCATTCCCATGAGCAATATGCGAGAGTAGCTGTTACCCCACAGCCTTGCTACCAGAATGTTTGGTCAAACCTTTTAATTGTTGCTAATATGATAGGTGAGAAATGCTGTCTCAGTGTCATTTTAATCTGTAATTATTTTATTATGAGTTAAATTGAACGTCTTTTCATGTGTTTGAGTTATATCTCTATCTCTATCCATCTGTGTATCTGTCTGTCTATCTATCTATCAATCATATGTTGTATGTGTATGTGATTTTAGGTCTTTTTCTCCCCTCAATTTTTAAGAATCTTCTCTTTAATATGTGTTACAGACATTTCTACCAACTAACTTTACTTAGGGTATTTGTGAGGTTTTGTTTTTCACCAGGTGAAAAGTTTTCTTTAATTTTTTTAACTTCTATGAAGTCAAATTTATAAATTTTTTCTTGTATTACATCTCAATTTTGAGTCATAGTTAGTCTTTCCCTCCACTTAGATTATAGAGGAATTTACCCATGTTTTCATATAGTACTTATATGGTTTAATTTTTTACATTTAAATCTCTGATCCATTTAAAGTTTATTTTTGTGTGTGATGTAAGATATATATCTAATTTTATCTTTTTTTCAAATGACTCCTGAGTTATCACAGCACCATTTACTAAAAAGAAAAGGCCATCTTTGTCTCAAGGACTTGACATGTCACCTTTTTTATATACTAAATTTCCATATGTACTTGGGTGTATTTCTGGATCTTTTATTTTATTCCATTGGTCTGTCTGTCTATTCTTGTGTCAGTATCACAAAGTTTTGCCTTTTATAGAGGCTTTGTCTTATGTTTTAACATCTGGATGGCTAGTCCCATCCGTAGCTTTTCTTTTTCAATGTTTTCTGGACTTCTATACAAACTTTAGTAACAACTTATCTAGTTCCATTAAAAAATTGTTAGTATTTTTATTGAGATTGCCTTGAATTTATAAACTAACTAGAGAGAACAGACGTCTTTATGATGGTCAATCATTCTGTCCAAGAATAGAGGATGTCTTTCCATTTGTTCAAGTCTACCCTTGGGTTTTTCAGGAGTACTTTAAAGTTTTCCTTATGTAGATTTTTTACATTTCTTGTAAAGTTTATTTGTATTTTATCTTCTTTGTTGTTATTAAAAGGAGGTTTTCTCTACCATTATATCCTTGAATTGATTATTATGTGTGTATTTAAAGGCTATTAATTTTGTATCCTGTTACCTTACTGAATTTTTACTGTTTAAGCATATACATAAATATTCTTACTAAGACTATTGCTTCAGAACAGCTACTGAATGTAGCCATATCTTTATCTCTGTGAATATAATGAGCTCAAACCTCAGTTTTTGTGCATAAATTATTTTCAGATACTATTTGGTGCATAGCTTCTTTCAAGTCTTTTGGAGTATATTTATCAAGTGTAGAGTGGTCATTATACAATTCCATATAAGGTCCTCAGCTAAAAAAATCCCTAACAAATACTTATGGAGCTATTGCCAAGCATCAACACTGCTAGGCATTTAGGGGTTACAAAAACAAGAGAAATATAACAACCAAGACCTCCACTCAACTTGCTAAGAGTCTAACTAAGGAGATAATTCTCTCTCTCATGTGTGTGTACATATATATATATATATATATATATATATATATATATATAAACTTGGCTGTCACGTTAAGGCATTTCCCGGAAAGAACTAAATGAGTTAGTTGCAAGACAAGAGAGAGGTGGGCTCATAGAAGAGGTAGGACCACTGCTAGACCTAGAAGCAGGCATGGTGTTCAGAGAGGTCATAGTCTCAGGATAGCTGTTATGCAATGCGTAAGGCGAGGATCAAATGCAAGGTCATTCCAGCATGGCTTCGTCTGGGGAGCTGTGTGTGGAAGATAAAACTGGAAACCTAGACTAATGGTCAGATGGTGGGAGACCCTGGATACCAGGTTAGAGAGCTTAGACTCTTATTTCCCTTCATCTTCCATTCCTCACTCTCAGTAGATTTTAAAAGCCATACTTTCTTTCTTATCATAATAGGGAACACGGTTTATGTATCATACAATTTCTTAGACGCAAATTATCTCTTATTAGTTGGAAATAGGGAAATGAAGTAGGAATAACATGGAAATTGTGTTTGTTTATATGTGATTTTCCCATGTTTTGATTAATTAATGTTTGAAGCCACTGGGGCAAGCTTCCTCCCAATTGAAGAGAAAACCTTAGCACTTTATGAAGGCCTCAAGAGAAAGCTGAAAATCTACAAAAGGACCTTCCTTTAGTGAAAATGGTGGCTCATATAGTGGCTTTAAGAACCTCTGTTCCTTCCACTATGAGAAGCCATCTGTTACAGCGGCAAGTGCAGATGAGGAGTCTGCAAAGACATTTCCCTCTGTATTACAACAATGAATTAATGAAGAATGCTATGCTCTGGATTATTCATACTGTTAATTTTATGAAAATAGTCTCTTTAGAATTTTCATTTATGCCCTGGTTAAAAAGTTTTGAGCAGTCTCACCCAACCCTATTTTTCTCGTAAGCCCTATTATATTTTAGTGCATAATTTTGCAGAATGCAAGGATTTTTTTTAGGAAAGACTGTGTAGCTGGTTTCATAAGGCAGCAAATTCTAATATTTACCAAATATTTATATAAAATAGTTGATCTAATGCAGTAATTATGTATTTTATTTCTCTTAAAATTGTATCCTCACTTATGAGAATTTAGAATACTATTTTAGTCTAGAGTCTTATCTAGTTAGCTTTAGTTGTTGACTGATGTGTTTTAAAATGAAAATCACTGTAGATGAATAATCTGATCGAGTTAGCTTTATTTTGATTTCCGTTCAGAGGGTAGTGTATATTGGTCAAACAAAGCCAAGGGGCCAAGATAGGCCAAATGAAGTTTATGAGATCCTGTAAGTGTGCTAGACAAAATCTGCTAGGCTACTATTGGAGATAATAATTTGAAACAGATACAGTTGAGTCAAGGCTTAATATTTTAAACTGAGTGACCCCCAAAAGAGGGGTATGAGAAAATAATTTCAATTTTGATATTACATTAAATACATCCCATGTTTATCCCCAAAATATTCGATGAAATTCTCTTCTTATTTAAAAAATGGTTTTATGATTATCTGGACATTTGCAGAACTTAGCAATTAATGTCAGGGGTTATTTATTCTGTTGCTGGTTCAGAAACCTGTTTATACAAATCAAGAGAGATTTTCAGCAGCTTGAGTCTTCTTTTTCTTTTTTAGCTGGCAGAGTCAATGGTTAAAGGACAACAATTCTAAATTGATTGAGTTACAAATGAATACAGTGTTAATTAAGCCAGGCCATTGTCTTTAAAGTGGATTCAGTACATTGGAAGTCAAATTTCTCTTGCTGTTTAGTCAAACTGCCTAAGGCTGCAAGTGCTTCCTTATTAGGTTACTGGCTATGGGGAGATGTCATTGTTTGCTGCTGTAGCTAGGCTTTCTGTTAAAAATCACAGCAGGAGGCTTAAACTGCTGCAACCATTATCCAGTGCTAACATGGCACTAAAGCTCTGCTAATAGAACAAGAGGAAAAATATCAATCTTTAATTTTAGAACAGCTGAGTAACCTGTAGCACCTGTTCATGTTCTCTCCTCAAACCATTTAAAATAAGACTAGAGTGATCCTTTGATGGGCAGGCCATAAGATCCTAAGACCATTGTTTTTCTCTTTCTTTTCTTATCAGAGGAAAATTTAGAATTTAAGTAAGACTGAAGAAAAGAAAAAATAAACTATAAGTAAATTTATCTTAAAAAATGGTTTCAAAGTAGGATGATCTGAGGTAATCCAGTGATGACTAGGTTATCATCAATAACTTTTTAAAAGGATAATTTTGTTTGATTTTCTGAAATGCGTTTTGTAGATAAAAGCTAAATCAGGGAGGACATACTACAGTGGTCAAAGAGCAAATTTTCTGTTGAGAGCAGAAACTCTTTCAAGCTGTAGATAACAACCAACTTGCATTTACCTATTCAAATCTAATCAACAGAATTAGAATTAGCAGCTACTAGCTTTCCCTTGTGTAGAGCTCAGGCCCGGTCACAGTATGGGGCAAAATTAAAGGAGGCATTGTGGCCTGCTCTTAGGAGAGGTGAAAACCAAGTATGGCTTTTGCAAACCTCAATTAGCAATGTGAGTTCCAAAACATTTCCAGTGATGCTTGACCAAGTACTACATACTTAGCAAATAAATATGTAATAATAAAAGCAACGTATAATTTAGCAAACCTTTATAGTCTCAGAGTATATCCATCTTTTGTTTAGTTAAATTAGAAAGTAAATTACTATTCTGAGCTGGTCACTTGACTTGGTATTAAGAACATCAAGATGAATAATACCCTGCTCTCCATCATGGAGCTTGCAATCTACTATTGATCCTCTATATGAAGCCTTTTTGCAGAGCTAGGACACACATAGTTTTTATTTTTGTTTTTGGTTTTTTGCAGTTGAAGAAATTGAGGTACAGGGAGGTTGTGACTTGCCTAAGGTCACAAGATAAATGGCAGAACAAGGATTAGAAGAACCTTGTATACTGACTCCCAGTCTAGGGCTTTTTTTTTTTTTTTTTAAACTATATCAAGATGAAGGTACCAGAGGGAACAAGGGAGATATGAAGGCACAGTTTTAATGGACACCTTGTGGAATAATACAGTATGGATGTGACATGAATAATACAGATGGAGTAACAGTATGGGAGCATTTGATTCAAAAATTAATTCTAATAATGGAAATCCAGAAGCCAGATATATTTTAAGTATCTTCAAGAGGAGATGTCTGTACATTAACAAATTGCACCTTTTATATGGAGAGTTATCTTTTGGGACATTCATCAGCATCTGATCACGTTCTTTTGGGTTAGGCTATCAGAAGTACCTTAGACTGCTAGGATACATACATACGTATACCACACATCCCGCATACACCTTTGGCCAATTTCACATCTAAGATCTGACATTTAGCCCTAAAATCTCCTTAGCCCAAAGCTGCTGTTGTCCTTGTCCCGGGCATTCCAACTTTTAGCATTTTCTTCTGTGGTCACTTGTGTGCTGTGTCTGTCCTGAGGTCTACATCAGAGCAGGCTCAGCCTCATTCTGCCACGACCATTTCCATCATCACAAGTACTTGATCTGTTTCACGTTTTATGGAATCGATAAAGCTCATCCCTAAAGAGTCCAGCAGGCCTTTGATTCCTGACCTGACATTTGCTAATGCTATTCCTGATGACCTGCCACTACGGATCTGCAGCACTGCACTCTGTGTTTGACAACACTCATAATATGAATCAATATTCAGCATTCAGTAAGTGAGCTGGGGAGTCATTTCACTGCTGCAAAAGGCAGCATTGCCCCTGGGCAGCTGTCAGAAATGGGTAGTTATTAATAGCCCGCTCTTTTCACTTAGCATAGTCAGTAGGGGTCAGGCATGAAATGATTTAATCAGTTTATGATATCTGTGACAGAGAGCACTTAAAATGTAATCACAAAATTTAGGTAGAAGTGTCCCTGGGCTGTTGTAATGTTTTTCTCACTTAATTTTCCGTAATGCTGATACAGTGCAGTGCACACTGAGACTGACCATACAATAGAATGACACATGACTTGATGTTGGTTCCATTGCTCTTTCTGTAAACTTGCCTTTTTAATGGGATTTTTCACTTTAAAATATAGACTGAAAATCCCTAAGGGTAAATAAGGATAAATCTCTTGGGTTGGCTTGCCTGGCTCAGCAAAGTATCTGGTGTCAAGGGTCTTGTGGGTGGAGAAAAGAGAATCTGATTGGGCAGAAAAGGCGGACGCTCATAAGTCTCTCTCTGATCCCCAAAGAAAATGTGAATGCACTAGAATTGAGAGAACATTATCCAGGTACAAAAACTTCCACTCCAGTATCGGTAGTCCTATTGGGCCTTTAGGCAGCCACTTGGAAATTAGCTCAGCAGAAGTAAGAATAAAAGCTGTTCTAGGCTGATGGTTTGGGAGGACAGTGCCTCAGCAAGAATTCATCAAGCTGGGAATTCAGGGTTCAATTGAGAGGAGTGGGTAGGAAATAGTAGGTGAAAGATTAACCTAAAACTTAAAAGGCAGTGAATGAAATCATTATAAGTTGATGGTTAGCAATATATGGAACAAGACGGGTACAGTGGTTGGGGCTTAGAATTAGAAAGACTAATTTTCAAATCCCGTTTCTGTACCTTAATTTCCTTGTTAGAAATAATATCCATCTCATAGAATTATTATGAGAATTAGATAAGAACTTACATACAGTCTTTGGCATGTAGGAGATGCTCAAATGATATTACTTCTCCTTCTCTCTTTCTTGTTCCATAAAGAGGCCTAAATTTGGTTAATTATAATGCGATAGGGAAGGTAGTATTGAACTGAAACTCAAGTGGAAAAGGATCATCACCACAGCTGTCCCTGACTGTCCTTCCTGCAGCACTGTCCTGCCACTGGCATCCTTGGCCATCAGAGGCACACTGGTCGTTCTAACTGTTGTGATGGAGGAGTGGGGAAAAGCCTCAGCTCAGGACACTTTCCTGCAAATTTAGGGAAATAGAAGAAAGACAAAAATACTGAAATATGCTGGGTTTAGATGTGTGAGTCTAACATTAATTAATGCTTGCGGCCAAATAGGATTAGTTCTTTTAGTCAACAAATATTTACTTAGCACCCCGCTATGTGTGTCCTTTGTGTTGGCATACTTTATGGGGACAGCCAGCTCCAGGTCCCCTCCTGCCTCATTTCCTGACTCTGCTGGATATCATAGAATGAATGTTAGAAAATATATGCCACTTCTAGCCCAATCTAGAGTTCTCTGTGAATCCAGAGCCTTGAAAGCTCTGCCATTGTCCGAGACCCATTTCTCTCTAAGTGCTTTAGTTTGCACTGGTTCTTTGCTTATTTTTCTACACTAGGAAGCCATAGTCTCACATGAACCCACAGCCCTGATAACAGATGTCTCCTGTGGTAGGCGGAATTCTAACATGGCCCTCATGATTCCTGCTCTTGGTGTGCACACGCCTTCTCCCAGGTATCCAGTCAAACACTAATCTAGGTATTGCTGTGGAAGGATTTTGCACTCATAATTGAGGTCCCAAATCCAGTTGACCGTAAGGCAGGGTGATTATCTGGGATGACCTGACCTAATCACACGACCCCTTTAAACCTGGGTCCAGAGGGCAGAGACAGGAAGTCAGAGATTGTAAACACGAGAAGGATTTGCTGACTTGAAGATGGGAGGAGCCACATGGCATGGAATGTGGGTGGCCTTTAGAGCTGAGTGGCCCCTGGGTGACAACGAGCAAGGAATAGGGGACCTCTGTCCTACAACCACAAGGAGGTGAATTCTATCAGCAACAAGAATAAGCTTGGGGGACCAGCCGGGTGGCACAGAAGTTAAGTGTGCACATTCCACTTTGGTGGCCCGTGGTTCACCGGTTGGGATCACGAGTGTGGACATGGTACCACTTGGCAAGCAATGCTGTGGTAGGCGTCCACAGATAAAATAGAGGAAGATGGTCATGGATGTTAAGCTCAAGGCCAGTCTTCCTCAGCACAAAGAGGAGGATTAGCTCAGGGCTAATCTTCCTCAAAAAAAAAAAAAAAAAAAAGTAAGCTTGGAAGTGGATTTTTCCCCGGAACCTCCATATGAGAAAGTCTGGTCGACACCTTGATTTCAGCCTGTGATACCCTGAGCATAGAACCCATCCACGCCATGCCAGACTTCTGAGCTACAGACTGTGAACTAATTAATGGGTGCTGTTTTAAGCTGCTGAATTGTGGTAATTTGTTATACGATAATAGAAAACCAGTATATCTTTGCTCTTTGGCTCTTGTCTGTTCCACATTAGTTTCTTTCTAGATCAGAAGAATACATGATCTCCTTTTACTATTTTTACATCCTATGTCCATTTCAGGGTCATCTGTTAAGTTCTTCTTTCTGTTGGAGGAAAATGTTCTCAGTTAATTTGCAAAAAGAGAGATTACAATCTTACTTTAGTTTATCAGTTTTGTCTACTTCTTTGGACTATCTTTAATGACTAATCACTTAGGCACCCCCTAAGGGAATTCTCTGCCAGAGTTCCATGATTATATTTATATAATCCCCAAAACACTGAAAATGTACATTGAGTGGCAAACATAATTCACCCCAAGGGCAGAGAAGAATCCTTCTCTCACAGCAGGAAGATTCAGTTTTTTCCTGTCAAGCCACCTGCTGCAACCTCTTGAACTACTCATGTATTTTAAAAACATTTCTTGGCAGAGGATTATTATCCTTTTGTTTAGGGACCCCAAAAGCCTCAAGCTCTAGTTAGCCTGTGTCGTATGTGTCATCTGCCAACCCCACCTCCTCCTGGGCATTCGTCTTAGAAGGGCAGAATAGGTCTTCTTGAACTTCTTGAACTTTAGTCATATATTTTTGTCCCAGATCCCACACTACCATGTTAAAAGTCATAGTGTTATGTGGAGGGTATCTTTACTCCATCCGTTCCTTGCTCAGTGTATAGTTCTTATTACCTTTAGATTCTAGGATTTTTGAAATATGAGAGATTCTTCTGATCTGCCTGACTTGGAAGTGACATTAAAAGGTGGGCATGGCATGAGGAAGGGAGCTGCGGAGAAAAGGAATGTGTGTGGGGAGTCCTATTCACAGAAATGCTTTGCCAAAGAGACCGTCAGCACAAGAATATCAGCATATATATTTTTAAGACTGACAACCATTTAAGAGTACATTTACATATAAAATACATATATGAAAATTTCATATGTGGAGATGGCAAATTATTTAAATGATTTAAATTATGGAATGTCTACTATAAAGTTAACATTAAGCTGGCTTTGGGAGAGACAACACAGGGAGCTTATAGACTCCTCCTATCTTTTTTCTATCTCCATGTGGTGGACATGGGAAGAAGTCAGTTACCAAATATCTGTTGAGCATCTATTAACTGTCTTCTGAACCGATGAAGTTCTCTAAGAGCTTGTAGTGTCTGGATGAGTTGAGTTCTGTCGTTCCCTCTTTTCTACGTGTCTTATAATTTGGGATTAAGCCAGTGATGTGTGGCCTCATACATTGATTGAAGAGGCACATGAGGACAGTTAGAAGATATGAAGGAAACTGTAGGTGTTCTCTATAGTCTCTATATATCTTCATAGGGACTGCCAAGAATGAGGCTTGGGGCTAAAGTTTTAAACTACCCATCAGTGAATGTCCATCTACCTAAATTCCTGTACACAATATATGACAGCTTGCAAGACCTGAAAGCCAATTGTTTTTAAAGTGGTTTCTTCAGTGTTTTGTTTTGTAAAAAGCTGTCTATTCCACTATTCCATCTATTCCACTTAGCCACACAATTCCAGGCGGTGTTCCAGAGTTCCAGTTAGAGTACATGGCAGTAACCTAATCACAAGATTACATAATACTATTTAATTGGGGCAAAAACCCACATCTGCAAGATCTTTATTCTCTCTCTTAGATTGCTGAGACAAAGAACTGGAGGCAAGGCTTCACACAGTGTCATGCAGTGGGTGGGCATGCCTTATATGTCACATTAATCAAATTCATAAATTTACTCCAAAAACCTGAGCATGAAGACCTTAAATTCTTATTGTCCAGGTGACTCCAAGCAGGTGGCTTATGCATAATTTTGGAAGGGCTGGAAGTTCTGAAGGGAATTGTGCATGTTGCTCTTTGTATTCCTCTGGCCATTATTGATGGGCCTTGAAGCGCCCTGGAGTTTTATGCATAAGAAAGAAAGAGGTCAAATTTGCCTTCTTGAGTAGTTTCATCAGGGTCACCTGTGATCTGTATTTAACATTCAGTTGCAAGAGAGAGTTCCCAACAAAAAGATGCTGGAACACAGCCAGTCCATTAGTATTAAGGCCATGCTTTCTTCAAAACATCCTGGCTGGGCTCTAAACCAAAGAATGCTTTTTAAGTGGCAGCAATGGAAAAGATTTGTTGAAATTTTATGTGACTATAGGTGAATTTGTGTGGAAGAATAGAGATCATAACCAGCACAGTAAACTTTGGGACATCACAGTGAGGCACTGTGCCATGTAACTTCATTTGATCTTCATAACAGCCCTGGGAATCACATGATATTATTCCCACTTTACATAAGAGAAAACTGAGGCCTCTAAATGACCTACCTTTGTATAGCTATGAGGAACTTTCCTTAATGGTGTGTTGGCATTTATATCAGAACCCGTTTAACTTACTCAGGGCAAAGTGCAATAGGGGTTTCTAACATGTATGTTCACAGTAATACACACTGATATTTTGTCTATAGTCATTAGTACTTGTGAATCTTTTTAATAAAATTCAGAAGGGAAAATTTAAAAAAAACAACTTTATTTTACTTCTGGCTTTCTCATTAGCAAGCCGTGCAAATTGAGCGAAGTTGCTTACCTATCTATGGTTTGATCTTCTTCTCTGGAAATGGAAGATTTTACTTGGTGGGCTTTATAGTCCATAACAACTCTAACATTCTGGAATTTTATACAATTGGAGTCCTTCCACACAAAATACTCTTAGCAGTGCCCAGAATCTGGATGAGTCCTGAAACAGCTATTCACCTTCATGTCCACTTGTTGAGCACTTACATGTTTCAGGAACCATGCTAAGCATACATGCATCATCTTATTTACCTCTCACAAGTGTCCTGCTCATATTATTCCCATTTTACAAATGAGGAAACTGAGGCACAGGAAAACTAAGAATTTGTCCAAAGTCATATAGTGTATGGTGATAGAGCTAACATATGAAAACCAGTCTGTTCGGCCACAAAGCCTGCCTCTTAACCATTGGGCTACTTTGCTTCCCATTATTCACCCTTAGGGACAAAATAAGTTTATGTAGTTTAGGCAGAACATTTCCCCCTAATAGTCGTTAGACAAATCCACAATGATTTTAGAAGAAAGGGATAAATATTTTAAAGAAAGAGAATAGAAAAGTTAGGAAGAAGGAGAAGGCTTCTTTCTCTCTCTTTTTTTTATTATTAAATGTCTTTAATCAGCAATAAAACTTGCAGTTAAATGACAAGTGAACTTCAATATCCATTCAGAACTGTGCAAGAGAAAAATAAGAAGCCATATTGGCATGCGTGTTCTAAGCTCTCTCTATGTAATGAAAGTACATGCTTTAAATAAAGAACAGAAACAAGATTACTAGCCAGTATACTGACAAACTTCAACAAATGTAGAATCAGCCTGCTACCAATTACAATTAATAATCTAAACTGTTACAAGTGACTTCCAAATATGTCTGAAGACTTTCCTTCTTGATTTTAAATTTTGTACTCAATCTACATCTTCACCTTCTGGACCTCCCCTTCTTGGCAAATACACAGTATTTGTATCTCTGAAATCTTATTATCCAGTTCCAGACACAGGATCAGCGACTTTACCCTTCAAATGAAAGTAAAACCCCAGAGATGCACATATCAGGTGATGAATCAGTTCCAGAAAACAGCAACTTTCTCCTCCCTAAGGACTGCACAGGTCACATTTGGAGAAGTCTTCTTTTTTTAATTTACATTTTCCTTACCTAGCATGAGGAATATTAATGTGTTGTCAGTATTGGTAAAATTAATAGTGAGCTGACATTGTCACACCTGCCACAAATCTTCAGCTTTATTTGCATGTATATGATTGACAGTGAGTTTCCATTCTTCATTATTCCTTTGGATAGTAATGAGTGTGGACTTCCTGATGTCTTACATCCATTTCCGTGCACGTAACAGACAGGACATATTTAGAATGACCATGTAATTTATCATACAAACAGGGACACTTCTGAGAGTGAAAGAGGATGCAGTTAATTGTGCTAGAACATCGGCATGAACCAGGACGGTCCTGGGCACACCAGGCCATATAGTAACCCTGGGCTTATGAGAATATGTTTGTGGTTCTTATTCTGGTTGACAGGACAGAGGTTTTCAGATATTTAGCCTAAAAAATAAAATTCTCTTTTGGGCTCATTAAAATTAGTAAATCTTCATGGCAAACATTTGTTGGGCAATATCTACATACCAAATTCTACTTGTTGTGAAGTATGCATGAAGTAAAATTATGCTTAGTGAAAAAGTTCATAGTCAGAGTGCTCCCTCACCACAGAAATTAAGTACCAGACGTGCTATTATTTAAAGTTTCATGGCACATCAAAGTCTTTTCTTGAAAATCTGTAACATCTTCAGCAAGTAGCAGACCCTATTCAATTACCTGTAATTGACCAATATAATACTACACTACTGGCATTCTGTTGACCGTTGACCCAGAAGGTCACGTGTAGATAGCACGTGAATCTTCTTCATTTTTTACTCTGTTCTCTCATACAAGTGCTGTGATTCTGGGGTAACTATCTGTAAATACTCCTAAGAAAAGACAAGTTGACTTTTAACCTGCCTTATATGTCATTTTATCTGTTAAAAGGACATAGCATCCTTTTGTTCAGGGTAAGACACAGTTTTTTGTTGTTAGAAATGTGCTCTGAGAATGATATTTCCTCTCTGTGGCCTACCAGAGTTGGATGGTAAGATGTTCAACAGTCCTATCCTTTTTCTCTCTGTTCTAATGAATGACACAATTATTCTCATAGCTTGGATGGGGTTTCTAACTGTAATTTTACGCTAATGTAAAAAGAATAATTTATCAAATGAAGGTATTTTAGTGAGTTTAAAATTTAAGACATCTCTCTTACAAAGCAGCTTTCATTTAATAGCACATTGGTTACCTTTATTGTTGGGTTGGGTATTCTGGTTCTGTAAAATCTAAAATTCACAAAGAGGTTCTAAGCGTTAATATTAAATGACTTGTAAATAAAGAAGTATGGAGAATCTTAAGAAATGGATACCTCTTTAAGTTTTAGAAATCTTTGTTTATCCATTGTAACCTTTTTTGCTGCCTCATTCGTTCATTGAACAAATGTCTAGCTTCTGGATACTCAGTAGCAGTGACTGGGATGACCATTAGACTTTCAAAAATGAGTAAAATATGGTTTCTGCCTTTGAGAAACTGACTGTTTTGTGGAGGAGATGGACAAGAGAGCAGGAAAATCCAATAGCTAGTTGAGCATTATGATAGAGGTAGTACTGGATGTTGTGGGAGCACAGAAGTCTTCTTGGTGGTTCAGTAAATGGAAGCTGGACCCAGATCACCTGGGTTTGAATCCTGACTTTGCCACTGTTGGCTGTGTGGACTTGGACAAGTTGCTTGACCTTTTTGTGCTTCGTTTTTTCCTCTATAAAACAAGGGTAATAAAAATGAGCGAATATTCATAAAGCCCTTAGAACAGTGTCTGGTACATAGTAAGTGCAGCATTACAGTCTGTTAAGTAAGTAAAACAGAGCAGATGAGTAGAAATTAACCAGAGGAAGGGAGCTTTGACTGGGGTGGGAGTAGGGGAGATAGGATAGTTCCAGCAGAGGAAACTGCATATATAAAGGACTTGGCAAGAGTGGTCTTGGAACTGCCAAAAGGAGGGGAAAGGGGGCAGCAATGAGAGAAGAAACTGGAGAGGTAAGCAGGAACCATATATTATACAGTCTTGTACAAAAGCATGGCAATGATTTACATTTTCAGATTCACGTTTTTGCAATATTTACATGGAAGATAGATGGAAGAAGGGTTAGTCCAGAGACGAGGAGACCAGTCAGAAGCTTTTGACATAGCTCAGATAAAAAATCACTGACAGCTTAAACTAAAGGTATTGGTAGTGGAGATGGAGAGGGTGGGAATTGATAAGAGAGCTGTTAAAAAAGTAGTTATTAGGATTTGGTGACTGTTTGAATGTGTGGGATAAGGGATGAGGGGGAATCAGGTGTGACTCTCAGGTTTCTGGCTTGTTTGACACATAATGCTGAAGTAGGGACTAGAGGAGGTAAGAACAAATAGGGTAGAGATGGGCAGGAGGGTGAGTTTTGTTTTAGGTATTTTGAGTGTGTAGAGTCTGTGGGACAGTTAGGAGAGCTGCCCCAACAGGCCTTTGGCTGTTCAGAAGGTCTAGGGGTCAGGAGAGAGGTCTCAGATGGAAAAATGGATTTGGGAGTCTTTAAATGCATGTGAGTTGAAGCCGTGAGAATACGTGAGATTACATTAGAAAGGGGAATAAAGATAGACTAGAATAGAGCTTAGGATAGATTCCTGGTGATCACTAATTTGAAGTGTGGATAGTAGCATAAAAACACAGGAAATAGACTGAAAAGCAATGCCCAGAGAGGAGGAAAACCAGGAGAAGGTGTTGTCATAGAAACCAAGAGAGGAAAAACTTTCAAGAGGCAGAGAGTGGTCAACCATGTCAAATCCTGCAAAGATGTTGGGTAGGATGAGGATAGAAAAGTATCCATTGAATTTAGCAACAAAGAGGTCATTATTGATTTTGGCCAGAGAGGCTTCCAGGGGTAATAAGGAGTGGCAGCCAGATTGCAGTGGGTTGAGGAATGAATGGGAAGAGAGGAAGTCTGGCTTGTCTGTAAAGGAAATTCAAGACATGGGGTACCAGAAAGGGAAGTGTAGGTTTGTAGCTGTCTGTGTCATAAGTGGCATCTTCACTGCAAAGTGAAAGGGCTATTAAAAAGTAGATACAAGTTAGGAGGATGTAATTTTATTTCAGGGAGAAAATGTACAGAAAATATCCACTCCACCCTAACCCCCATGAATGCAACACCATGAAAAAGTTCATCTGTTTTTACTCTTGCTTATGTGGTTTGCTTCATCTCCTTTCACTGAGGAAATTCCTTCTTTATTAATTTACCTAGACATAGGATTCATTCATAATTAATGATAATGTGATTTGCAAGTATTGTCACAGTAATGTCCAGCAGAAATGATAATGATAATAACGACTGTTTCGTCCTCTTTTTGGCATCACTTCAATCGTACTCATAGCTCTGTCGGAGGACAGCATTGAAAGGAAGCATTTAGAATGTTTTCTGTTTTCTTTCTGTATTTTGGGGAGGGCTGTGTTTAAATGCTGGTGCATTACCTCATTTGAGGAAATAAGACTAACGTGAAACAAATAGGAAGCAATACTGAACTGTGTTTGATAAGGCACTCACTTTTGTGGCACTATGAGGGCAATCCCTTTGTTTGTTTGGTAATCCTTTTTTAAAGGGGAATATTAGTGATATGGTGTGGTGGTGTTGCTCCTGATCTTGAGCTGACCTGCTGGAATAACTTGAACAAGTCAATTTGTTTCTACTTTCCCTCCCTCCCTCCCTTCCTTCTTCCATGTGTAAAATAGAAACAATAACAATAGTAATAATATCTTTAGGAAAAGTTTGGGGATAAAAATTTCTAAGTAATTAACAGGATGTTTGGCACCACATTTCTGAGTCCTTGTCCATTTGCTTGTTACCAGCAGGCGATAACTTTGTGTGGAGAAATGATTTTTTTTAAAGTCACTTTTAATTGTTTTCTAGAGTTTTCCATTCCATGTAGCTATTTTTAAAATATAAGGGGTAGAGAAATATCTCTTGTATTTAATATGTAATAATATACTAAGAAATAATAATAATATATTAAGGGATAGGAGGAACTTTAAGTATTCGTCGTTGCCCTCTGCTTTATATTAATTTAGGTTGCCCCTCCCCCACAACATATCAGTCAGTTTAAAATACCTGTTAGCAGGACCTGATTGGCAATACAGGAAAACTTATGTGATGAGTTACTCCTTGAGATGGTCAACTGCAGTACTATTGTCATTTTTTAAAGAGTTCTTTTGCACTGCCACAACTTCCTTGGTGCTTGCTAAGCTTAGACTTTGGGATGGGACAATTTACATATATGGAATGATATAGGAAATGCTTTCATCTTCTGTTGTAGCCTCAAAGGATGTTTCCTAAGGCAAAAGTTCCATCTTCAATAGACAAGGCTCAGAGAGACTCAATAATTAATTCTCAGTATCTACCAGATGATTCTTCAAAGGCTTAGAACCACTAAAGCCATTCAACTTGAGAACTGTTGGATTAGAAGCACAACCTAGTTGTTGTAAAACCTAATTGTTTTAATTAGAACACAATAGTCACAGAATCATGGAATGCCAGAGTTGGAAGGAGCTGTATAGTCGTCTGTTCCACCTATTCCCCGCAGTGCAGGATCCTCTCCTATAAGCATCTTGACAGATTTGTGAGCATTTTTACTAATAGGAAGTGCCCTCCTTTTGAGGTGGTGCATGGTTAAACTGTTGTAGGTGTGAGGAAATCTACCCCACAAAGAGCCTAAATGTACCTCTCTGTTATAATATATAGTCTCTGTCCAGCTTTCTCGAGCACCACCCTGTTTTCATGAGAATCCGTCAAGCATTTGATGAGAACTCTCATGGCTTTTCTAAGTTTTTACTTCTTCAGACTAAGAATTTCTATTTTTCACAACCACTTATTTTTTTAACATGGTCTTCAGACTTTTCACTCTCTTCTCTAACACATCTGTCATCCCTTTGAAAGATGTGTCTTACAGAAGGTACAGTGTAGCAGACTATTACATCTCTGCATCTGGACCCTCTATCTACTTACTGAAGGCTGATTAAGGAGTAGGTGAAAGAGTCTAGCACAGAGCCTGAAACAGTTGATTGGGTTAGAATTACATAATTGGTTCATGGTAAAGCACTTTGTGGCTATTGAAAATCACCTTCCTTTTCATTTGAACTGCTAGCAAGCTGGGTCTTCTCTAATTCATACGTGGCATTTGATTTTTTGTTTGTTTTGATATAAATAAGCTTCCTTATATTTCTGCCTGCCAAATTTCATTTGAATAATATTGGTTTTAAACTCATTTTTATGCCAGTCAAAATCAATTCAATTTTTTTTTTTAAGATTTTATTTTTCCTTTTTCTCCCCAAAGCCCCATGGTACACAGTTGTGTATCTTTTAGTTGTGGGTCCTTCTAGTTGTGGCATGTGGGATGCCACCTCAGTGTGGCCTGATGAGTGGTGCCATGTCTGTGCTCAGGAGTCGAACTGGCAAAACCCTGGGCCGCCAAAGCAGAGTGCGTGAACTTAACCACTCAGCCACAGGGCTGGCCCTCAAGTTTTTATTCATTATCCAGATTTACTAATCTTCCTGCTTTGGCTATTGGGAAAATAACCAAAAATTTGCCTTTGCAGTCTCTTTCCAAGTTGTCGATAAAATTTTTGAATAGGCTAAATCTAAACAGACCATTCTGGAAGTTTCTACCAAGACAAGGTGTTCTTGATCTTGTCCATGATTATCTTCCTGAGGCTTAGTTAAATGCCTTCTTGAAATCAAGAGATACTCTGTGGCATTCTTCTAATGACAGCCTGATTGTTCTGTCAAAAAAGGAGAAAAAAAAAAAAGGCTATGAGATGAGTCTGGCATACTTTCACTTATTAATATCTAGTTTGGGGGAAGGTATTATAGTAACACTCTTTGGGCTATAGTTTTACTTAATATTATACCTTTTTAAAAAACTCTGGACAAAGCGTATGCTCATCTCTATTCTCCTGGCACCTCCCCTGTTCTTTGGGATGTCTCAAAGTTCCTAATATTGATTCTTCACACTTGCCCTCAAATTCTTTCAGTACCCTGCGATGTATTTGGTCTAAGTTTGCAAACTTGAATTCACTTGAAGCGACTTCATGCTGTTTTCATACTATCTTACATCTTAGATGGGGTTTTGAGTCCTTCTTTTTTATTCTTGTCTTGTCCTTCCCAGAGAGAAAATTAAATCAGAGCAAAAAAGGAATTGATAAGTACTGCCTTCTTCCTGTCATCCTTTACTATTACAGTATACACCCTAGACACTGGTTGTTTGACATCTTAGTTTATCTTCTTGTTCCAAACAACTTTATGTAATCTTTATCATTTTTTTTCTTTCTCCTTGCAAACCTCAGTATTCTGGAATTTAGCCTTTCTGACACCATATTTTATGGGTTCCTACCAACTTTCCAGTATAAGTCTGGCAAGGTGAAGCTCCTTATCACTACTACTTCTTACCAAAATGTCAATTTTGTATTTAGATTTAGAAATAGATCATCTTAATTCTCCATCTGACTGGTGGTTTATAGTATATATAGTCTCAAAGACTAGCATGGCTGTTTTCCTTTCTTTTTTTTTTTGTCTTTTTGAGGAAGATTAGCTCTGAGCTAACTACTGCCATTCCTCCTCTTTTTGCTGAGGAAGACTGGCCCTGAGCTAACATCCATGCCCATCTTCCTCTACTTTATATGTGGGATGCCTGCCACAGCATGGCTTGCCAAGCGGTGCCATGTCCACACCCGGGATCCAAACCGGCAAACCCTGGGCCACCGAGAAGCAGAACGTGTGAACTTAACCGCTGTGCCACCGGGCCAGCCCGTTTTGCTTTCTTAATCTCTACTTTTCTTTCCCTGTTTGTGTTAGATTATCATGTAAATACTTCTTTAACATACCATTTAATTATTATTCATCTCTATGAATTGGTATATAGGTATATTAGGGTTCTCCAGACAAACAGAACCAATAGGAGATATATTATGGAGAATTGGCTCACATGATTAAGGAGGCCAAGAAGTCCCATGATCTGCCATCCATAAGCTGAAGTCCCAGGAAAGCTGGTGGTGTGATTCCCGTCCAGGTCTGAAAGCTTGAGAACCAGAGGAACTCACAGTGAAAATCACAGGACAGGGGCAGGAGAAGACCCATGTCACAGCTCAGCGGGCATGCAGGAAGGAAATAAATCCTCCTCTCCTCCTTTTTTTGTTCTGTTCAGACCTTTAAGGGATTGGATGATGCTCACCCAAGTTGGGGAAGGCAGTCTACTTTACTGAGTCCACCATTCAAATGCTAATCTCATCCAGAAACGCCTTACAGACACGCTGAGAAACAATGTTTAATCTGGGCATCTATGACCCCGTCAAGTTGACACATAAAGTTAATCATCACAATAGGCATTTGATTTTCTTATACCTGGTGACTACTACCAATATAATTCTTCTAAGTCATATCTATAGGCCTTTCTATTAATATTCCCATTTTTTCTCAATTAGTTCAGCCAGTTTTTTGTTAAACATCTTCTGCCCCCTCTTTAGGAGGTGAATTGTATCCCTCATCAGGAGTTTTTCAATCTGTCAGCTTAAACTATAGATAGTCAGGGAGCAACATATGTGGTCTAGAGCAAGTAGTGACTAAGGTATTAATGATGTACCTTAAGATCTGGTCATGTTGGACCTCCTCACTTACTTGTGACAGGGTGAAGTAGATCTGATGCTGCCAAATGTACAAGGAAGTGGAGTTATCTGGTGTGAGGCCTGGAAGGCATGGATTGGTTTGGAAAGTTCTGTGAAATCACCAGGTGGTGACCAAATAGGGAAGTGAGCCCTGGACGGGGCTGGAGACTGTAAGTAGGAGAAAAACCTGAGCCTCCATTCAGAGTGGTGGTGGTAGTGACGGTGGTGATGCTGAAGTAGCGGCAGTGGTGGAGTTGCATTTACAGGTAATGAGCTTGTACAGAATGAAAATACAAGATCAAGTGGGTAGGAGGTTTATTGGGATATTCTGCTGAGGGCTTAGTAACTTGCCACCTAGCTGCTGTCTTTGAGTCAGCACTCCTCTGATATGTTGAGCTGATGAGACGGGCTAACCATGTCCCTATTCCTTCCCATGCCACCCTGTGTTTTACATCAGAATTTCAGATCCAGAGCAGTTTCACAACAAACTAATTCTGATTTTTTTTAAAGGTTTTTTAAAAAATTTTTTTCCCTTTTTCTCCCCAAAGCTCCCCGGTACATAGTTGTATATTCTTCGTTGTGGGTCCTTCTAGCTGTGGCATTTGGGATGCTGCCTCAGCGTGGTTTGATGAGCAGTGCCATGTCCCCGCCCAGGATTTGAACCAATGAAACAGTGGGCCGCCTGCAGCGGAGCGCACGAACTTAACCACTCGGCCACCGGGCCAGCCCCTAATTCTGATTTTCTTGACACTACCCACAGTCTCTGTTTATCCTCCTTTCTCTTCTAATCCATTTGCTTCATAGTATAATTATAATTATTATAATAGTAGCACAACTATTAACAATAATAGCTAACACTTTATGAGCTTTCATTACATGCCAAATACAAGTATTAGCTCATTTAATCCTTAAGACTTTAGAGAGATTGAGTAACTTGCTCAAGATCACACAGCTAATAAGCCAGGATTTGTATCTGTCTCCAAAGCCACCCTCTTAAAATATCACATTCCCTCCTGTCTAGCCTGCTTCAGAGGCTGTATCCATCAGTACTGGTGGTATTGGTGGCGGTGGTTGGATATGGATAAAATGATGACTAAGTATGCATTTCGTAGTATACATAGAGTTTTTTTTATTTTTTAAGAGACATTACACCATCTGATCTAAACAACAATCCTGTGCTGTAACTACTATGAATCCTATCTTGTGGAAGAGAAAAATAAGGCTGAGATTAAATTAAACTTCACAAAGGTTTACATTTATTGAATTCTTAAAATATTTTTTTCTTATTATAAAAATTAGCTTATAATCCCACTACTTAGAGGTATTTACTCAACTCCTTGCAATATATTTCCCACAAATGTATATAAAAATTAATATTAAAAAAGGATCATACTACATGAACTGTGTTATAATCTGACTTTTTAAACTTCAAATATACTGCGAATATTTCAGTGTGATTAAATATTCTTCTACAATATTATTTTAATAGTTGTATTATTTTTCATTATGTGAATATTACCTTTTGTACTCCTAATACTGTCTCATAGGGGAAAAATAGTAAAGACAATAATTTAAAGGGAGAGTGTAGAATAAGTAGTTTCACGTTATTAATACAGTTGAGGTCAAAGCACATTAGATGATTAGAATTTTTGTCAGAGTGAATAATGGCCTATATTCCTATTATTTATCAAGCTGATAGTACTTCAATTTTTGGTTGGCCCTTGTAGCATCATTACCCCTATGTAAGTATCCACCATTATCTGTCAGTAAATCTCATGAACTAAGCCCACTGATTGCTATTAGGATTGTCCAAGGTGGAATCATAGTCCAAAGAGCTGTCCCGGGGCTCTCTATTGTTTCCTCACACAGTCTACCTGATCTCAGAGTCATGTGTGTTCTTGCTGTAATTTTTTCTGCTAGATTGTAGATTCTTTGGAGAAGGCATCATCTTTTTCATCTTTGTATCTCTCACATTTCCTAGCATAGTGCTATCAAGAGTACTCCTCCAAATGGTTTAACTTAAATTTATATTCACCTAATATGGTAGAGGTGGCTTAATGGCAATGGCTTCAAACGTTTTTTTAATCTGTAAATTGGATCAAAAATGCTCAGAAAGGGGCCGGCCCCGTGGCCGAGTGGTTAAGTTCACGTGCTCTGCTTCAGCGGCCTAGGGTTTTGCCAGTTCGGATCCTGGGAGCAGACATGTCACCACTCATCAGGCCATGCTGATACAGTGTCCCACATAGCACAACCGGAAGGACCTACAACTAGAACATACAACTATGTACTGGGGGGCTTTGGGGAGAAGGAGAAGAAGGAAAAAAAGAGGATTGGAAACAGATGTTAGCTCAGGTGCTAATCTTTTAAAAGAAAAGAATGCTCAGAAAAAGAAGTAAAATTAAACAAAAATATGCAATGTGGTATCTTGGAAGAACACTGGATTAGAGCAAGAAGGCGTAGGTGTACAACTTTCCCACTAACTTGGTGAGAGAATTTGAAAAAGCCGCTTGACTTCTCTGGGTCTCCATTTCCTCTTCTTAAAAATGAAGACATTACATGAGATGATTTTTTAGATCATTTCCAGAACTGACATGTGAAGATTCTGTAATTTAATATTGCCTGAGCTTATACTTTAAAAAAAGGAAAAAAAACCCTCAGGAATAACTAGATTCTAAAGCAGTTCTTCTGAAATTTGGCTGCACATAGGAATCACCCGGGGAGCTTTTAATAAAAACCCCAATACCTGAGTCTCATCCAAGAGAAGCCAATTTAAGTGAGATGGAGTACGGCCTGGGCCTGGAATTAAAAAAAAAAACCTCTCCAGATGATTCTGTGTTCAGCCAAAAGCACTGTTTTAAAACGTCTCCCCACTGTCTTATTAATAAGTGACCAAGTCCTGGTCATGTCATGGGTGTATTATTTTGACCCTAAAAATAAACAGGAAGGCTGAATTCTCGAAAGATGGTGATACTGTTTCAGCTCTTTTTACACAGAGATAGTTTGCCATCCAATATTGTTTTGTCATACAACAACATGTGTTTGTGTGTGAGTGCATGTGTATATTTAGGGTAAATCTGTTGGGTAAATTAGATGGGGCTAAAAAGGAATTGAGGATTATAAATTATCTCTACCGGCTGTTGAATATTTCATGTCAATTAAACATTTGCAAAAACCAGGTATAGTATTATGATCCACTCATAGCCATTACGAGACTGGCACATCTCCATACAGCAATAGCCATTGCCGAGGCTACTGTAATACTCTGGCGTGAGTCATAATCAATTGTGGTCTCCCTGGACATAATGAACAGTAATATAATTTTGTAGTTATTCTCCTAGCGTGATGAAGCAGCAAGCCAAATTGAGTTTCTAGATAAATTTTGACATATGGGTCTTATTCCTAAAGAAAAAGAGCTATTGTTGCTCTGGCTTTGTTCCAGAAGTCTGTAGAAATCCACATGGTAGCTTATTGTTGTATTACAAAAAGGTACTACAAGTATTTTTTTATGAAAAAGAACAAATTGCTAAGTTCAATTAGTCCTTTGGGGCAGAATTTGGAATTTCTTTTCAGTCTGGCTGCTGGATCCTATGTGAGCTATTGTTTGACTCACACAGAGGCAGTCTTAAAGGCCTATGAACCACAAGGCCACTGTGGGGGCTTCTAGTTGATGGTGGAAGGATCAAGCAGCCCTCTTTGCCAGAGCAGTGAAATATAATGTTAACATCATTTTTTTAAAAAATCAGCCATAGGAAAGGAGGTTAAGAAGTTGAGGCAGAATTGAAACAAATCTAGGCCTTTCAATTGGCAGTCTGAGAACTCACCTTGATGTTTATGAGTAGATGTGGTCTGAGGAATTGTTTAAGAATAATCAGTTACAGGATGCTTTTAATTCAAAAAATTTAAGATAAGTGGAGTACATAGATGTTAAAACATCTCAGTTGACATTGTCTCTTATGCTTATAACGAGGATTAATGTGAATGTCTATTTAAGAGTTGAGCCCTGATCTGTAAATATTTCTCAGGGAGACAAGATTCTAGGGTTAAGGACCTAGTAGTAGCAAAAAGCAGAATTGGAATTTCATTGTATAGTCAAAGTCAGAGCTTGAGAGAGAAGGACAGCTACCATAGGAAGTAGTATGGAGTTACAATCTCCAGAAGTAAATTGTGCTTATGAGAGTTACTAGTTGACCAAAAGATTCCTATGTGTTGTAAACAGTGTCAAATCTAGTATTCTCAGTATGGAATTATTGGGATGATGTAATGGAGGAACAGAAATTTTCCTGCAGATCTTTTAGTGGTACTGGCTCAGCCTTGGGTTATCCAAAGAGCCCTCAGATTGTCCTAATTAATATTAATTCAGCCCTTCTGTCAGGCTTATGTGACATGCAGTCCAACCGTCAGTCAGTGGCATATTAAAATGCTCTCCACAGGACCGCAGAGCTGCGGGTGACCTCTGCGTGGACACGATGTTTGCTGAGCAGGAATACTCCTATTTCTGCCCTAAGCATTGCACAAAGCAATAGCTATCAACTGGATGGAAAAGTTATGTTCATTCAGGAGAGTCTTAAAACATCTCACTTCTCTCTCATGTAAATCCTTTGTCATAAAGTCAGGGAAAGGATACAACACGCGCAAAGTTTTGAATAACAGTGTCTAAGAAAGTGCTCTGATGGAAGTGGGGTCCCTTTTGGAGGAAGATCAGTTTAGGGCTCAGCTTGTTTACTGGAATGAAGAAATGGCTCTTAGAGACAGATATGGGAGGAGTGAGAATTGGAAGAAGATAAAAAGAGAGGCTTTCCCGTGTCAGGTTTCTTCTGTAGTTATGTCTGTTGGCACAACCCTGCTAGCACAACTTTTGGCAGAATCTAAAATAAACCTGGAGCCAAACCAGGTATTAACTGTTTCTTCAACAGCACAGCTATAGAAGCTGGTTTCAAAGTTGATGGTCACTGCTCTCTGTGGATCTAGAGTTATTCATTCAGCAGGTATTTATTGAGTCCTTACTTAGCACTGGGGTAATTCGCAAATGAGACAAAATACCGTTCTTGCCCTCGTGGAGTTTACAAGCGAGGTCCTGGAGAGGTTGTTTACTTGCAATTGTGATAAAGGTTGCTGGTGGAGCTTATAATAAGGAGATCTAACTTTGCCAGGATGGGGCTAGGGAGATCAAGGATTGCATTTCTGAGGAAGTGACAGTTAAGCATAAATCTAAAGGATGCAGATAGAGATAGAGGCAAAGAGGTGAGGCAAAACTGTTCTGGACAGAGGGGATAGCATATGCAAAGTCCCTGAGGTAGCAAAGAGCTTGGTATTGGAGGACTTTTTAGACTAAAAGTCTAAAAGGGCCGACCTCACGGAGCAGACGAGCAACACAGGAGAAGGAGGAGAAAGAGCCAGATTTTGCAGAGCTTCACAGACCTTGCTAGGGGTTTGGCCTTTATCTTAAAAGCAATGGGAAGGCATTGAAGGGACAAAGCTGAGGGAATGACATACACAGCCTGGTACTTTTAAAGAACTCTCTGGTTACAGATCGCACAAAGGACCAGGGCTGGAATGGGGCATGGGTTCTGAGAGGCCCTGAGGGAGGCTACTAGAGAAGCCCATATCAGAAAACTGGGACAAGGGAGACAGTGGTAGAATAGGTAGAAGGGACAGAAGTGGAAGCATTCAAGATGTGTTTCTAAGATGGAATGGTCAGGTCTTGGCTCAGATGCAAGGATGGTGGTTGCAATTCCAGTCATTAAGGCAGTCTCAGACTTTCACCTGACTGCTCTAGCCATCTTACCTCAGTTTCTGGATTGTTTAGATTAATGCTAGACAGTTAGAGCTCCAAACTAAATATATGTTCTGAGAGACTCTGCCTCATGAATAAAAATCACACTCTCCTGTGATTTTTATTCATGGAGCAATTGTACCTAGAGACAACTCAATAGGAAGACTATTAATAACCAATGATAATATCATCTCACTGCTTCAAAATAAATGTGTTTCATTTTCAAAAGTTCTAAGTTCAGTTACTTGCAATATTTCTGCTTACATAGTAAAGGTCTATAAATCAAGATGCAAATATCACAGGCTTCTTACAGCTTATTATAGGAACGGCGATTTTCTTGAAGTTATTTCCCTAAATTTGCAAATATAATCCAATGGAATGTATTCATTCCAAATGATTCTGTGTCGTTTTCATTTGTTAATGAGTTTTGTTTAATATTTTACAATTGAGTTTTGTTTAATAACCTTACATTCCCAATCTATATACTATTACTGTTATTACTGTCCCTCAGTAGTTCTGTAAAATCCATTCCAACTCTCAAGTCCCATGGTTTTCTTGCCTCTCTTTTTAATTCTCATCCCTTCTCTTCTCTCAGTCTTCCACCTCTCTGTGGAGGTAGTGGCCGGCATGGTAGATGTGGGTTAGAATATTCAAGGAGTGTAGAATATTCAAGGGAAGCTTGGGCCCCAGTCATTGCCAGTCTTCTTTCCTCAGTTTCCTCTGTGCATTAGCTTCCAGTGCAGTCATTACTCATTTGGTCCTCAAATAAAATGCTCTTTGTTGCAATAACAATTTTTCCCTGGTATAAGGGATGGCATATCAGTCTGATAATGTGAACTTTGTAGCAATTGGCAGATTTTATTTGTGTGGGGAGTTTTTACAGTTGTTGGTTACCCTTTTTTTAAGTTGCCATTTGGGTCAAGGAGGATTTTATTTCTTAACTAGGATTATTCCTTTATCGGATATTAATTTAGAAGTGGTTTTTTCTCTCTAAATAACAAATTCATAGAGATGCTACATGGTTAATTTTTTTCTTTTAACTGGATTAGCCCCATATCAGGTATTTCACAAAGCCAGGATAAATGTATTTAAGAGAAAATACCCAACCTATGAGTAATATTTTCTCCAAATACAATGAGGCCCATTTAAAGGAATACTTGAAATAAAAATAATCCTAATGATAGATCTAATGCACTCTGTATCAGACCCATTGAATTTCTTTAAACCTTATTCAATAAATGCCTGATTAATAAATAATCCTGTTAAATGAATAAAACCCCAGTGTGCCAAATGGAGACATACAAAGCAATCATGATCAGACTTGTTATGGGAGAATGATAGATGAATAAATCTACTGTGCAATTAATTTATGACTGAACTATGATGAAATCCCTGTGGCAATGCTAAATCTGTTAGAGGAATAGATTTATCATCTTCTTTCAAACAATTGCATTCCAGGAATTTAACAAAATACTATTATCTGAATCTCCTCGTAACGGAGATATCTATTCATTTGCGTGGGGGAAGAGTTCCTTCTGTGCAGATAGAGCTAAATAAATGTTTATTGTTATTGATACCAACCACAACAGGAGCAATCTATGATGGAAACTATTAATGCTGACAGCTATTCTTATCTGCTTCTGGTTCTTCAAACTTGATCAAAGTTGCCTTATTTTTAGATAAGTTGGTGTGAATAATTCTACTTTTTAAAAGATTAAAAGCAAACCAACAAAAACAGGCCACAGGCTATTTTGAAAACAATCTGTACTACTGTATAATGTGGTTCCACTTAGCTTAAGAAAGCACAAATTTAGGTACCCTGTTTTAAGAAGACCATCAGAGATTGGTAGGTTAGCAGAATGTTGTGGCATATTTTAACTTCAAAAGACAGCCTGTCGTATTTTAGTCCTATTGTGCTTTTAGACTGGCAGTTATTGATACAAAAAATAAAAAATATTTTGAGCTAAAGGTTAGATAATCTGAAGTTCATGAGTGCTTAGATTCAGAGCGTGATGGCAAGGTTCAAAGAGACTTTAGAATCAACAAGCAAAACCATGTTTAATGCAATCTTTCTTTTGTTTTGGGGGAACTAGAGCTGATACTTTAAATCTAATCCTTTTTACCAGTGTAAGGGGATTTAAGAGATAAGACCTGAATGAAAAGGTAGATTTGTATAGCGATGTAGAAAGATGTAGACTTTAACCAGAGGTTTGGTTTTTGTTTTCTCTTTTTCTCAGATAGAAAAATGAAAAATTTGTAGAGGTGAGGAAAAGAGGAAAGGTTTCCTTAAACTTAAAGGATGAAAGAATTTGGCCCATTGGGGTAATATTTGAGGTTAGGTTTTATTAATATTTTAATATGCATTCAAATAAACACACACAGACCTAGGTCTATGCAAATGAAACTAAAACATTATCCCAGTTTAAATCTAGTCTGCTCTTTTCACATTTAGTACCTAGGCATCATAATTTTTTTAATTAATATAATATCTTTATGTAGCAATCCTGTGTATTTTCTTGTTTCTAAGACTTAATAAATAAGTACTTTACAAATCCATAGATGTAGTGGGTTTCACTTATTTGCACAATTATTCATGATCAATATTATACATACAGCATTGTTCTAAAGCATTCTTTGATATAATCTTGGGTATAAATAAACAAAAAAATAGAAGTTGTGGCTCTTGCAGAGCTTACATTGAGATGACATATGAAATAAATCATTAGAACATTGTGTCTGACATGGCACTCATTTATGAGCTATCTTCATGAATTATTAACTACTCTATTTTAAAATATTTTTCTTTTTTAATTGTGATAAAATATACATAACATAAAATTTATCATTTTAAACATTTTTTTAAATTTAATTTAATCTTTTTGAGGAAATTTTTGAGGAAAATTAGCCCTGAGCTAACATCTGCTACCAATCCTCCTCTTTTTGCTGAGGAAGACTGGTCCTAAGCTAACATCTGTGCCCATCCTCCTCTACTTTATATGTGGGCCTACCACCGCTTGGCAAGCCATGTCCGCACACGGGATCCGGGCCAGTGAACCCCCAGCCACTGAAGCGGAATGTGCGAACTTAACCGCTGCACCACCGGGCCAGCCCCCGTTTTAACCATTTTTAAGTGTATGGTTCAGTGGCATTAAGTACACTCACATTGTTGTGCAACCATCACCACCATCCATCTCCAGAACTTTTTCATCTTCCCAAACTGAAACTCCATATCCATTAAGCAATAACTCCCCATTCCCTGCCTCCTTCAGTTCTTGGCAACCACTGTTCTGCTTTCTGTCTCTGTGAATTTGACTGCTCTGAGTACATCATATAAGTGGAATCATTCAATATTTGCCCTTTTGTGATTGGCTCATTTCACTAAGCATAATGTCTTCAGGGTTCATGCATGTTGTACTATGTGTCAGAATTTCATTCCTTTTAAGGCTGAATATTATTCCATTGTATGTATGCCACATTTTGTTAATTTGTTCATCTTGATGGACGTTTAGATTGTTTCCTCCTTTGGGCTATTGTGAATAAAGCTGCTGTGAACATGGGTGTACAGATATCTGTTTGAGTCTTTGCTTTCGTTTCTTTTGGGTATATACCTGAAGTGGAATTGCTGGATCATATGATAATTCTATGTTTAATTTTTGGAGGAACTGCCATACTATTTTCCACAGTGATTGCACCATTTTACATTCCCACCAGCCATGCACTTAGGTTCCAGTTTCTCCACATCCTTACCAATACTTGTTATTTTCTGTTTTCTAATTTTCTTTCTTTTTTTAAAAAAAGTGATAGTCATCTTACTGTGTGTAAAGTGATATCTCATTGTGGTTTTGATTTATATTTTTCTAATTATTAGTAATATTAAGCATCTTTTCATGTGCTTCTTGGCCATTTATATATCTTCTTCAGAGAAATGTCTATTTAAGTCCTTTGCCCATTTTTAAATCAGGTTTTTTTTTTAAATTTTTGTTTGTTTTATGATCAATTTGGTTTTTTGCTGTTGTTGAGTTGTAGGAGTTCTTTATATATACTGAATATTAGTCCTTTATCAGATATATGATTTGCAGATATTTTCTCCCATTCCATGGGTTGCCTTTTCACTCTGTTGATCATGTCTTTTGATGCACAAAAGTTTTAAATTTTGAAAAAGTTCAATTTATCTATTTTTTATTTTATTGCCTGTGCTTTTGATGTCATATATATTTTTCTTTTGACTGTTTACTTAAATATATTTTAAAAGATCTTAAATCACTATGGAAATAGAACATTAATCTCTCGTCCTGTAAATAGAAAATTGTCGTAAAATAGCACTATAATATTAAAATTAAAAATGCTCATCCATCCTCCCTACCACTAATGGTATATCCCACTTTGGGAAACCCTGCTGTAGAAGGAGCTAAGACCTGTGGAGGACACAAAAATAAATAAGACCCAGTTTAGGCCTTCAGTGAACCTTAAGCCTAATACATGAGTTAGATGTGTGTAAGACATTGTTTTGTAATTGTGTTCCTAAGATGAACAAAACTGCTATAGGAATTCAGAGGTAGAGATTATTTTCTGCTTTAGGGGTAGTGGGGAGGGAGTTAAGGTAAGATTTCATAGGGAAGGTACATTTGAGATAAGCCTTAAAGGACCAGAAAGATTTTGACATGTGTAGATGAAGAGAAACATGAACAAAAGTGAGAGGTTAGGAGAGTAAAAAGGATGTTCAGCAAATGGCCAGCCTAATCTATCTTGGCTAAAATAAGGGAACAGTGGGAAATAAGGCATGGAGGGTCGTGAGAGCCCATGGCAGGCTCGCTGTACCCAGCTATCTTATTCTTTAACATTCTGTATGCAGTCATCCTTTAAGGCTTCTGGCTTTTGTGTCTTGTTTAGGAAGGCTGTCTCCATCATACTATTATAAAAATATTCCCTTAACTTTTCTTCAAATACTTCTATAAATTTTTTAAACAGATGGTACTATGACCCCATCTGGAATTTAGTTTTGCATATGATAAGATAAGATTCCAAATTTATTTTTTCTATAGGGTCATTCATTTCTTCAAACAAAATGTATTAAATAGTTCAACTTTTCTTCACTGTTTAGAAATACAATCTTTATCATACACTATATCCACATATATAAGTGTGTCTATTTCTGGATGCTCTGTTCTGTTTCACTGATTTATTTGTCAGTTTCTGCTTTAATTAGTGTATGTTTATAGTTATGTTTTGATTTCTGATCAGGCAGGTCCCTCCCTCATTATTCTTCTATTTAAAAATTTTTGACTTTTCTTATTCATTCTTTCAGGTGAACATTTGAATCTGTTTAGTGAATTAAAAAATACAGGTTGTGTATTAAAATGTACCCAGAATTTATTTTAATTATGTATGGTAAGACATGCAAATATGGAAATGATTGTCATGAAGGAAGATGCTTATACTCACAGATCTCCAGAAACAGGAGGCAGAGTATGACATGCAGGGCTACATGGGGAAGGCACCAGGTCACAGGGGTCAGACAGGAGGCAGAAGAGGAGTGGGGAGAGCATGGCTCAGAGCCTTTATTGAAGTTTTCATGGGAAGGAATGGTGAGGGAAGGTAGGTATGTTGAGTAAGCTTAGTATTGAATAGTCTGAATAATTTTGGTGGTCTCTGGGCTACAGGGGTGATCCCTAGTTGTCCGGTACCGGGCTCTGGAGTGATTTAGAGCAGGGGGAATGTTGACTTGGTTTATGAGAATTTGATAAAAGAGATGGTTAGGCCTGTGGGCTCTGGATTGGTTGGTTTATATACCAAACTCACTCTTGCAGGGGAGTCATTTGCTCTTTGTAAAAATTAGTTAGCCCTGGGAGGGGCAGTCTCTCCAGGATGGCCTCAAATGCCAGAGCGTCAAGAATACTAAAAGAAGGGGCCAACCTGGTGGTGTAGTGGTTAAATTCGTGTATCACTTCAGTAGCCCAGGATTTGCAGATTTGGATCCCAGGCACAGACCTAACACTGTTTGTCAAGCCACGCTGTGGTGGTGTCCCACATAAAATAGAGGAAGGCTGGCACAGATGTTAGCTCAGTGATCATCTTCCTCAAGCAAAAAGAAGAAGATTGGCAACAGACGTTAGCTCAAGGTCTATCTTCCTCACAAAAACAAGCAAACAAACAGAAGAATACAAAAAGAAAAGAAAATGTTGTCAATACCAGTTGTGATTTGATTCAGGTTGCATTGACTTATAGAGTAATTTGATAATGAAGAGGCATCATTACAATATTCAATGCTTCCATCTAGGAACATGGGATGTATCTCCATTTATTTAGGTGTTCTTTTATGTTTTCTTCATTGTATATTTTTCTTCACATAAATCTTGCCCATTTTGTTAGATTTATTCTTATAAATATCTTTATAATTTTTGTTGCTATTCTTTTTTGCCTATGGCTTGACAAAGCGTAGTGAAGTATCTTATAGTATCTTATTCAACATTCTATCATTCATTTATTTTCCCAGCAAATTTTGTTGACTACTTGTGAAGTATGTGTCAGATTTTAAGGTGCCCTTAGGCATCGCCCTTCCTCGTGTCCTACTACATCCGGATCTGGGAGATCTGGGCATTCCTGTGGAGTTCTTGACCACAGAGAGGGCACAGATGGTGGAGTAGATCTCAGAGAATATGAGAATGGATGAGATGAAGAACACAAATAGGAGAAGCAAAAGAACACACAGGGAATCTAAAGAGGATAGAAGTCATGGGATGTAGTGCTCAGTGGCCTCAATGTGTTTCAGTAATTTGGGAAGCAGTCTTCTGCTGAAAATGAAGGGTCAGGGCAAATTTGAATGCTGGAGGATATTTATTGTGAGAAAAACAGAAAGCTTGTTGGATTACATGAGAGTCCAGCATGAATGTGATCACTGATCAAAGTCCATGTGATTTTGTGACTTAACACAGGTAGCATTCAACAATCGTAGGAGCTGGTGAGGAGAATGTGGTTGGTGAGATTACCCAGGTCTGAGGAGCAGCTCGTTAGGGTTAGTGATAGAGGGGAGTCAAGAGTAGTGGTAAGTGTGCTGTTGAAGGTAGAGATTGCTCATGATTTGCTCAGAAATAGCCTTACTTGTACAGGTTTAAAAATGCAACTCAAAAGATAATCGCTGACACTTAAATAGTCCCACATCTTCAAAACTCTCCATAACCAAGATAAAAAGATTGCAAAGAACATTCATTCATTCATTCAGTTTCTATGGAAAGAATGCTTGCGTTCAATGCTGGGTCTGTTTTCAAGGAGTTTATTTCTAAAAGATTTACTTTCTTGGACCATTTATTAATACCATTTCTGCAAAGGTACATATATGTTTTTCAAATATGCAATATCTTCTGTAAGCATTCTAGTTAAATGATTCCCTAGCGTAGGCAAATCACTTTGATGCTGGTTGTACCAGGGAAATGCCATAAATTCCCAGATGCTTTTTTAATACGATGAGTTACAATGACAAAAGTAATGAGACTTTTTGAATGTCTCATTTTCTTTATTATAGCTTTACATAAATTCAGCATGTGAATAATGCTTGAAGGTAAATTAACATTGTTAAGAAGCATATACCATAATATAAAGTACTTTAACATTTATAATATGAGACCATTTATTAAAGAAAATACCATTATATAATAATGAGGCTAATAATTTCATATGGAAATAATACTGTATTAATTTGATGTATTCATACTAACAGTGTACATGATATTTTAAATTTTGCTGTCACATAATTATGCTGCTACTTTATGAAATGTTATACTGTCACCTAGAAAAACCCTTCTTTGAGTGTAGATCTGTGCTCTTCAGCTTTAGATGGCAGATTGTAATGTGTCAAGGAGGTATTTTTAAGTAAAGAGGTGGGAAAAACTCCTGGCTGAGTCATAAAGCTGTGGATTCTTTCTTCCCTAATCTTCTACTGGAGCAAGGATCTCTAGGATAACACTGGCCTTTAGCAAAGAATTGAAACACCTTACTAGTTCTACAAGGCAAATTGGGTAATTGAGTAATTGAGTGTGATGTTAGATTTGGAATGAGGACATTTCTTAAGGTTGTAAATCATGGTCTGTATAATTGTTGCTCAAAAAACAGCATTCAAAGGGAAAGTGATAGCTAGAAGGATTTGAAGACCAAATAATTCTGTACTAGTCAGCAAACAGTAGCATTACAACTATGAATGATGATTTGATACGAGCCTCTTAACTCCTCGACTCTATTAGTTATTATCTGTACTGTATATAACTGTATCTGTACAGTTATTATCTGTGCTGTTTTAAGAAGTATGTTTCTGTAAGGAAAATGAACACATATTAAAGCAACTGATTAAAAGTGAAAAAGTTGACACATTGGTGCATTGGAATAAATAATGCCTCAAAGTTTACTCAGTGGTGGAAATGAAACCAAAATACAAAGCTCTATCTTTGATTGAAGTTGGCTAACGTTTCAAGAAGTAGCTTGAAGTGACAGTGGGTAATATGAAAAAGCAGACATATTTCTTGCCGTGATATTTTACAGCTGTCACTGGCAGTGTGTTTTCTTAAACTGATATCAGCTGATATTTATACACTTACAATTTCTGGTCAGATTAGGGTGGAAGGTTGTGGTACCCACGTATATAAAATAGTATAATAATGTTCTATTCTTTTTGGAACAAATTTGTTACATGAAATGTCAGATGAGTCATTTTGCTCATGTCAGATATTTGAAAGTAATGGAAAGATGCCAACGTGGAAGCCCAGTAATTCATGCACTGGTGTAATGGAGCAAATGAAATGCAAAGCTCTTGTACAGGTCCAATTTCAGCACCAAACGCTTACCTGTCAGTCAGCAAAATTGTCCCTGAATAAAAATGAACCCCATCTGAGAGGCAAAGCATTTTAATATACATCACATTCTTTGACTCTATTGCGAGGTAGAAGCTGCAGGGAAAGAAAGCGAATGCTGCTGAAAAAGACATTTAAGAGCAACCCCTGAGCATGCTGAAAATCTTGCTCGCACTGCTGCCCACAAAAGGTTTTTGGTTTGCCCTTTTTCTCCTGAGCTATTGACAAACTCTTTAGCATTGCTCTCCTCCTCCCCTGGGTATCTCTTATCACTACGTGGAAAAGCAGCTGATTTACCTGAGACAGTGAGAGATTTGGCCACTCGGATGTGGAGACCAAGTTTTAGACAGGTAACTTTATTGCTGTCTGGGTGCAGCGGGAGATGTATTTATGGGCGTGACAATTAAAAATGTGTGTTGCACAAATCGAAAGTCAGACATATCCTTGTAGAAATGAATATTATGGCCCCAACTGACTCATTCTTTTGAAAAGGCTTTCATTTTGGAATTGGTTCCCACTTTTCTATATGAGCAAGCATCTTACAGAAATCAGGTGTCTTAGTTTTTTTAGACACAATTCCTTGTGGTTTTAAAAAAGCAAATGGGAAAGTTAAGAATTTGCGTGCTTCGGTGCCCACACACCCAGGGCTTCTTGAACCCTACCTCTAGGAGTCGTGATTTGTTCTACCTTTCAAATGTCTGTTTTCCATTTCTGTGTTTTAAGACTCTAAGTGCTTAAAGGAACCCAAGCAGCTATTGAAAACCAATAATGACTAGTTCTTCTAAATGTTAATGACTGAGAATGAACTAGCAATCAGGGCTCAAAAATAAAATAAAATAAAATAAAGTGTGTTGTATTACAAACGATAGTAATTAAATCAAGCCAAGGTGCCCTATACTTATGACGGCACTAATGCTCGAAAAATTATGAGTATGGAGAAAATTTACATAAATCCTCTTTAAATGATGTATGTGCAAAAAGGAAAGAAAGAAAACCATGGTCACGAGACTGAATTTATTTTAATCCCCTGGTTCAAGTGGTCCTAGAAATAATCATACTTGTATCAATCTATATTGCATGACTTTTATAAGATGTGAAAATAGTGTTTTTCACTAAATTGTCACTTATTATTGTTCATTTAGGGCCACTAACATAGAAAAATTTCTCAGCTACAGTGTCAAAAGAATAGGGACAATTTGATGTTTTCTTTTGATGCTGTTTGTTGATATCTAGACCACTGTAGCTTGATTGCCTAACATTAAACCTATAATAACAGTGCAATCATAGCAGTATCATCATGAATGTTGTTACAATAGAAACAACATTTACACGGCTTCAGAATGGTAATTATCAAACTTTTTGTCATGAAGCGCTTATTTGCTAGCATTGATCTGACCCGGTCAGTTGTTAGCTCTTCTCATCTGAGGTGTATTGATTGTATAATCAGTAGATAGAGGCTGTGGGCAGATGAAATTCAGCGTTGTTGGGCAAATTATCGGCTGCTTGCCTGTTGACCTGGACCCTGCTGGTTGTACCTTAGATGCTGGTGGGATTATTACTCATTTCAGTGACCCTACTTTATGATAGAGCACTCTGTATTATTATAAAAGATAAATGCCATCCTGCTTGCTGTGGTTGTGGTTGACTACACAAATGTCAGAATAGAGCTAGTCCGAAAACTAGGCAGTGCAAGTGTGTTTCAGATGAGATTAAAAGAGAAATTTGCAAAGACTTTACCTTTTCTCTATTTGTCTCTCCACATGAATATAATGATTAAAAGCCTATGTGTATCTGGCTGATGAGAATAATGAGACTTTACATGTACATAGCACTTGATCATGTACCAAGAGTTGTGACAAGTCAGTTAATATTCTTATTTTACCAATAAGCACACTGAGGCCTATATTAAGATAAGCAAATGAGCTAAAATCACATGGTCAATGAGCTGCAGAACTAGGAATTAAATTCATTTCTTCTGAATGTAAGTCGAGTTTGTTATGTTCTATTGCTCTGCCTTATTAGGTGATCTGACCTGACCATTAAATATCTGTGTACTGAAAGATCTAACGTTTCATCCAGCTAGATTAAGGGGAAAAAAAAAAAGGCCTTAATGTTATTTAAATAAATTATTGCACTGGGTAACTTCTGAGGCTATTTGAGCCATTAAATGTTTACAGCATTCCAAAGACCAACGTCTAACATGGGACTTTTAAAAGACAAAATCATTTTATATAAAGAGCAATGTGAATTTTGTAGCTGGTGGCTGTTTAAAATCTAGATGTGTCTAGTGGAACATTTTGCTTATGTGGGAAAATTCTTCAAGGTTATTTCTTTTGCCATGTCTTGCTTTCCTTAGTCTGGCTTCTCTTGCACCTTGGAATCATTCTACCCTTTATAGGCAACTACAGCGTGGCGTCACATCCTAATGCCTAGACTGGGCCTTTCTGACACTCTATGGGAGCCTTTTGATATTCAAGTCACCCCACACATATATTTTTTTAAACCTGACAGTGTTCACAATGGCATGTTCACCCTTTCTCTCTGAAAAGAAAAGGGTGTGAAAAGGGTATACTTTACTAATAGTTCACTGCCATAAAAATATTAATATTTTGGAACTGATAATTTGAACCTCCAAATAGTAATCTAGATGAGGGGATGCTTACACATAGTTCTGCATCTTTAAATGGGCTCTGTTGTGCCCAGTAAGCCATCTCATTCTTTCCTTCTGCCAACTACTCAACCATAGTGTTATAAAGGTCAGTGGTTACCTGCTCATTGTATTTTAAAGGCATACTCACAGCAAGTAGTCCTATAAGCAAGTCCAGCAGTACCACATTCTTCTTTGGTCTTAAATTTTGCAGCTGTTGAATCATGATTGGGCAATAATTTCACCCGTCTTGAAAATTATTTTATATTCTTAGTTTTAAAAGACCAAATGACTGATCTCTTACCTAAAATGTTGCAGGAGATAAGTGGGGAAGTACATGAAAGTTACATGCAGAAGCGCCGTGGCTCTGTGAGCACCAAAGAAAACAGCTATTTGAGCACTCCTTTAGCAGATGTCTTCCCTAAACTAGGCAGATAGCTAAAAAGTAACTCCCAGTTTCTGCAATTTCAAGCCTTTCAAGAGAAGCCTTAATTTGGGTGCATATTCCTTTCCTTTGTCTTACGGCTGCTGAAATACACACTGACTACCAGATTAGTATTTAAAAGAAAATAGTTATCTTTTTCAGACTTTCCCCCCAAAGCTAAAACACATGTGATACTTATATAGTCATTATTTATGTACTGATTTATGTATGTAATGCACATATGCACGATGATTTATGGGCTGACTCTATATACTGTCAGCTCTTCAGGTCTGACCTATTGTAATGTTTCCTTCATTGCTTAACACTATGCTTTGTATAAAGAAGGAACTTAAATATTGATTAGAGTGGACTGGACATTCAGTCAACAAGTATTTATTTATTGAGTGCCTACTATATATGAGACATGGCAGGAGGCATCAGATACAGCAGTCAGTGAGCAAGACACACACAGTCCCTGCTCTCAAAGCTCGTGATGGAAAAGAGGTGAGATAGACATTATGTAACTAATTACATAATTAATTGTTTAATGCAATTTTTCACTTTAATATTGCATACCTAAACAAAATTCAAGACATTAGAGGTTTTCCCAATTAGAGATTTATGCTTAGACATTATGCAAGACATTAGAGGTTTATGCTTCTCTGGGACAGGGACCTTTAAAAATCAACCTTTAAAATTCTATTGCATTTTAAAAAAATGTGCACAAGTGTATATTTTGCTGAATTTGGACAAGTGGACACACATATCCATATGTAAGTGTATATCTAAGTATATATATCTACATCTAAGTATATACGTGTATATTTAACTGTATATACATCTATATTATATGTAAGTATATACATATATAATTGTATATATGTACAAGTGTGTGTGTATATATATATATACACATATACACCCATATAATCATCACCTCAATCAAGATATAGGATGTTTATTTCACCAAAAAGGATACCTTTGTGCTCTGTTCCAGAGTACAACCCATGATTTTCCCCAGGTGCCTAGATTTGTTTTTCCTAGAGTTTCAGATAAATGATATCGTATAGTGCATATTCTTTGTCTCTGACTTCTTTTGCTCAGTCTGATGTTTCTGAGATTCATCCATGTTTTTGTGTGTATCAGTAGTGTTTTCCTTATTATTGCTGATTAGTATTCTATTTTATGGATATACCACAATGTGTTTATTCATTTACCTGTTGATTGACATTTGAGGGTTTTGTGGGGTTTTTTTCAGTTTACAGCCATTATGAATACAGGTACTATAAACATTAATGTAGAAGTCTTGATGTGGACATATGTTTTCATTTCTCTTGAGAAAATATGAAGTGGATTTGCTGATGGATAATATAAGTATATATTGAACTTTATAGGAAACCATCAAATTGTTTTCCAAAGTGGTTTTATCTTTTTACATTGCCACGAGCAGTGTTGAGGGTCTCAGTTGCTCTGTGTCTTTGCCAACACTTAGTATGTGGAAGTGTAGTCGTATCTCACTGTGGCCAGAAGTGGAGGTGGGGAAAATTAGACTGCAGTCCTTCCTTCTTCTCCCTGCAGAAATAATCTTCTTAACATGCGATTTTCATTCCATTGCTTCTCCAGGGAATAGCTTCTACAGACCCAGAAGCTATTGTGCTCTGAGAAAGGTAAGGAGTTTTGATAGGTAGGAAGTGGAGGAGAGAGGAAGAGAGAGAGAGAGAGACTGAGAGAGAGAGCAGACAGGAAGAGCTGTGATGTGGAAGTAGGCTAGGGTTCTATTGTGAAGATTTGTCTGTTGCTCTGTTACATTGTTGGACTTCAAAGGCAAAATAAAGATATCTTTAATCAGGAGGGTGTCAAGATCAGGTTTATATTTTATATTTATGTTTCTAAAAGATGATTCTGATGAACTTATGGTTGTTCGTGTGTATGTGGTCCGAGGGTGGGTAGAGGGGGTGATCTTCATGGCTTTAGGCCTAACGTTAGCTTTTTTCTTTCTTTTCAGAATTCCTTATAAACTTCACTAGTCCACTGACTCCATCCATCATCTTTGGGTTAATGACTTAGAAAGCTCCAGCCTTCCTCTCTTAGTTAGACTATATATTTCCACCCACCTCCTGGCATATTCTCTTGGATGCCCTAACTTTACATCAAACCCAACATATCAAAAAGGAAAACACCCAGTCGTCATTTCTGTTCACCCTCATTCAACTGTATTTCTATCACCGTTCTCCCAGTGCCTAAGCTAGAAATCTTGGAATTATCTTGACTTTTCTTTCTTATTTTCTTTATCTAGTTTTTCATGAATTTTGGTATATTTTTTCTTTTAAGAATATCTCTTGGATTTGGTTCTTTTGCTTCTCACTACCACATTTTCATCACCTTAATCTGCGTTTCTGCACCCATCTCCTAGCTTGGTTTTTCTTTTTCACCAGTCACTACCCTTAAGTTTTTCCAGTCCTCCCGGATAAATCTGACATCTCATTTTCTTCCTGTCATTCTTTTGAAAGGAAAAGAATACAGCCCTTACTGAGGACACTCCAGTAGGCTCTCTCATACGTTATTTCATTTAACTCTGTGAAGTAAGTCTCATTAACCTCATTTTGTAGTCAACAAAAACTAAGGCTCCCAACTAGTGGGATTGGAATTTGTGCCCACTTCTGTCTGACCCCACAGCTCATAACCTTCCCTCTGCTCTCCTTTGTGAAAACTACAGTGCGTCCCTTTGGACAATAATTTTAAGTCCCAACGCTTCTGGTCTTCAAAGCCTTTCAAAAATCTTCTCCCCTCCCTCAAATCATACCCTCCCACTCTCACCTACCCCTCAAGCTAAACTCTTATATTTTCCAGTGTTCCAGAATAAGTCCTGTCTCTTCTGGTCAGGTCTGCTATCTCAAAGGCGGAAACGCTGCTTCCTGTTTTGCCCCTTTGTCTTTTCACATAACATGTTAAGTGTTTTGCAGATAACATTTCTCCTCTGGAATTGTCTCATTTTTGCCTAGACAACATTTAGCCATCTCTGATTCTCACATTCTCCCAAACTGAAGTTGATGCAAACAATTTTAAAGGCCTCATCAATCTTTATATTAGCGGATAAATTTGAGGAGGGTAAATACAGAACATAAAGAGACCCATTTCTGAAAAACAAAAGTTAACCCTGGTTTTCAGTTTGGGAAATTAGTAGGAGTAAAAATATTAGTCACAGGATTAAGATTTAGAAAATTTTACTTTACAGTAGAAATTAAGAAAAACACACACCAGTGTCTTCGTTCATATTCTTGTGTGTCAAATTTCTGTCATCCTGAATGGGCTATGTAGGTAGGTGCTAGTGGCCTGAGTATGTCAGGAATCAGCTACACCATAAAGTGTCAGTGGGGTGGCTGGCCCGGTGGCGTGGTGGTTAAATTCGCTTGCTCCACTTTGGCAGCCCAAGATTCACAGGTTTGGATCCCACGTGTGGACCTAGCACTGCTCATCAAGCCATGCTGTGGAGCATCCTACATTAAATAGGGAAAGACTGTCACAGATGTTAGCTCAGCGACAATCTTCCTCAAGCAAAAAGAGGAAGATTTGCAACAGGTGTTAGCTCAGGGCCAACTTTCCTTACCAAAAAAAAGAAAGAATAAAGTGTCAGTAGGAGTAGACTATTTCAAAGAGGAATAAGAAAAAGGAAAATAAACTGTTTTTTCCTTTGCCTAGTCAGCATTGGCAGTAGAAAAAGGAAAGTTTGTAGAGAAAGAAAGTTGGTCTAAAACACCTCATTAACACTTTCCTAATACCTTGTTCTTATCTCTGAGTAAACTCACTGCCAAGAAGTCCTAAAGATTCCTGTATTTTTTAAATTAAGAATTTCAGACCTCTGAGCAACAATTCTTCAGGTTCTACAAACAACGTTGTGTAATTAGCATCTCAGCTACTCATATGAAAAAGGAAGACATTTAGGTTAAGTGAGAGGGAAGGCAAAATATGAGAATATGAAAATAAAGAGAAGTTAGCTAAGATTGACCATCTCTGAGGAAATATCTTTGCATGGGGAAGTTTTTAGAGACCCTCCCAAGAGTTGGGCAGGAATCTCTAGTGCACTCATGTTTACAGAACCCCAGATGGAACCCTTAAGGATGCTTGGACAAGAATGCCACTTTCTAGAGAGAGGTACAATGACAGCAAAAACCCTTGCAATGAACCATCTGTCTTCCCACCCAATGTATGATCCTTGAAGGCTGGGACCACAACTGATTCATTTTTCTCTCTTGATACCTAGAGCCTTGCTTGGCACATAGTAGGCCCTCAGAGTGGCAGAATGCTGAAGAAGAGCTTAGGCTCTGCAGTAAGACAGACAAGGATTTAAATCCCTGCTCTACTAATTAGCCCGCTTTGTTACCTGTTATTTTATCACCTTAAGCCTCAATTTCCATATCTGTAAAATGGAGATAATTATATTGCCTTACATCATAGGGTTGTTGTGGGGATTAAAAAAGCCAATGGTGATAAAGAATTTAGCAACATGTTTGGCACATAAATTCTCAATTTAAAAAAGTTATTATTTTTATTGGTAGTTCATGAAATGTTTCATTAGGCTGACCTCAGATAATTGCTTAAAATATCCTCAGTGATGTTTATATCTTGCTCGTGTATTTTATAAAATATAATCTCATCTAATGAGATTATGGATTGCAGTGGTGCTCCTTAACCTATTGCCTATAGGGTAAGATGAAAGTAGCGGTGTTTTTTTTTATTCGTGAGCTGTGGAAATGTACCAGAGGACCTGGGATATTCCTTTGTATTCACCATGTGTGAATAATGTTGGGCCCCCCCCACATTGAAATAATTTTTACCCCCAAATGAAAGTGTGTTGTAAAGATAAGTTCTACCTATAGAAACACTTTCACTGATAATTTATGGATAATATTAAATACTCTAAGTTGTTGAGTAGACTGCTGAACTAAAATATAGTTACTAAATTAGAATTAACATGATACTGTGCATTGTGGGGGTACTTATGGAACATAACAATAACTTTTGGAATTAAAATTTAAGTCAACAATTATTTATGTCTGCTGTACATGAAGCATAGTATTCAATTCTATAAAGCAATAGAAGGTAAGCAAGATGGACTTCCTTCCCTGGAAGCTCTGTGGTCCAAAGTAAGAAATTGAGTATCTGCATGAAATGATAAAAAACAGTAAAAAAGGCTTGTTGATTAAACCAAAGCAGTTTTAGTACTCAGCTTTTTAAAAGGGGAGCAAATTGTACCTCCTTTAAGCCAGTCAGGTTAATTTTGATACCTTTAAAGATTCTGTGCTAGATGAAATCATTGAACAATCAATTAGTCACCACATAGGAGAGCAGGAAGCACTGAGTAGTCACTATCTTGGCTTTGCAAAGAGCAAATTGTACCAGATCAATTTAATTTCCTTCTTCAAGAGGTTGACAGTTTATACAGACATTTAGGAAGCAGGATATGTAATTTATCTGAACTTCAGAAAGGATTTTGATTCAGTCACACATGACATTTTAGCACTAACTCAAAGGATGTGGTCCAGTCCAGACCATATTCCTGTAGGAAGGGGCTCACTTCACTGGCAAGTCACAATTGAAAATGGTTACCAAGGGCTTGGTGTCAACAATGAATCTTGTCCTATAATTGCAATCCTAGTGCTAGAGTTATTCTGAGTTTCTATCTGTGTCATAGATAAATAATTGAAAATAAACTTGTGTTGGCTGAGGAAAGCCTTGATACAAATGCTTTGGAAGATTGTTATAGTTTAAATGAAATGATCTTAAACCATAAAAATGAGCCATTATATACTCTATGAAGGGCAATAGGACCAAGTTCAAAATAACACGCTGTGGTGATCATGAGCAGTGCCAAAGACAGATAAAAATGGGAGCAAGTTGGCCACAAACATGACAAAGAAACACTTGGGAGTCAATAGTGGAACCCAGTCCATGTATCGCTGAGCAATTCTGTATTATTATTTACAAAGAACACATAATTTTAGGGTTTTTAAAAACGAATATGATTTGCAAGCATGAGGAGCCTAGAAGTCATTAGTTTGTAATAGTCAGTTTTAATCACAACTTTCAAACTATGCTAATTTTACACTGCCAGGAAGCTGGACGGTCCAGGGAAAAGCATTCGAGACATGGACGATGGTGAATAGATGTTTCTTTAAAGTTCAGACTAGAGAAGAGAGACCACTCTTCAAACTGTTGAGAGGTATCATTACATTTCATAGTGATTTACTGAGTAGCAGCTACATGTCAAGATTGTCATGGTAAATTTATGGAGCAATTGTTCTGTTTTGTTTTAATCTTCACAGGGGAGAATATATGACAAATGAGCTTAAATGTACTAAGAGTTTGGTTGAATAAAGGAAGAACTCTTTTACCGTTGAGGTCATGAATCACTGAAACATGTTATCAAAGAGTTTCTGAAGTATTTTTTCTTGAAAGTTGTTTGAAAACAGAATAGACAGCCTTCTGCCTAAGGCAGCATTGGTGTTGAAGCCTTTGGTTCAGTCCATTGCTTCCAAAATCTGACAGTGCTAGGATCGCTTGGATAGAATTTTGTAAAAAACTGCTTTATTGAAGTATAATTGACCTACTATAAATTGCACATATTTCAAGTGTAACTTTGTTTTCACTTACATATATATATATATATATATATATTCATTTGACTTATATATATATACATTCATCATCCCTAAAAGTTTTCTCATGCCCCTTTGTAGTTCTTCCTCCCACCCCTCCCTCGGTAACCATTATCTGCTTTCTGTCACTAGAGATTAATTTGCATTTTCTAGAATTTTATGTAAATAGAATCAAGTAGTTTGTATTCTTTTTCATCTGGCTTCTTTCACTTAGTATATTTAGTTTGAGTTTTATCCTGTTGTAATGTGTTTCAATAGCTCATTACTTTGTTCTTTGCTGAGTGATATTCCGTTATATGGAGATATGTATATATACAGTTTCTGTTTACCCACTTATCCACTGATGGACATTTGGGTTGTTTCCAGTTTTTACTTATTACAAATAAAGCTGTTATGAGCATTTATGTACAAGCTTTTGTATAGACATAAGCTCTCATTTCTCTAGAGTAAATACTTAAGAGTAGAGTGGTTGGATCATATGATAGCTATATGTTTAACTTTTTGGGCAATTGCCAAATTGGAACCAAAGTGTCGGTTCCATTTTTCTCTCCCATTAGCAGTTGTAGGAGACTTCTGTGAACACTTGATGTGACGAGTGTCTTTAATATTAGACATTCTAATAAGTGTATTGTGGTATCTCATTGTGGTTTTAATTTAAACTTCCTGAATGGTTAAGGATGTTGAGCATCTTTTCATGTGCTGATTTGCCATCTACATATCTTCTTTGGTGAAGTGTCTGTTCAGTTTTTTTTTTTTTTTTTTTTGCCCACTTTTTAATTTGGGCATTTGTTTTTCTTATTACTGAGTTTTAAGAGTTCTTTATGTATTCTGAATGCTAGTCCTTTAGCAGATATATGATTTTCAAATATCTTCTCCCAGTCTGTAGCTTGCCTTTTCATTCTCTTAACAGTGTCTTTCAAAGAGCAGAATTTTTAATGTTGATGAAGTCAAATTCATCCTTTTTTTTTTTTCTTTTATGGATCATGTTTTTGTTCACCTCTAGGAACTCTGCTTAACCCAAGGTCACAAATATTTTCTCCTGTGTTTTCTTACAAAAGTTTTATAGTTTAAGTTTTACAGTTAGGTCTATGATCCATTTTGAGTAATTTTTTTTGTATATGATGCAAGGTATGGATCAGTGGTCTTATTTTACATCTAGATATCTAGTTGCTCCAGCATTATTTGTTGAAAAGCCTATTCTTTCTCCACTAAATTGTCATTGAACCTGTGTCAAAAATCAAATGTCCATATATGTGCAGGCCTATTTCTGACTTCTCTGTTCGGTCCCATTGGTTTACTTGTTAAAGGGTGTTCTGAGACCCAATTTCTAATGTGTGGAGGGGAGGTTTCCCCGCTACACCACCAAGCAATGCTCAGGAGAGCATAATTCTTTGCAGTGAATCTATAATCAGTAATATTCACCAACCAGTGATATCAGTACCTTCTATAGGAAGCATGTCACTTTCTGCTTTTTGTTAATCCTAATTTATATTCCAGTAAGAAATGGAAACACAATATTATGTGGTAGATGGTGTGTAAGTATATATATTATAATTCCTCTAGCTCAGAGTTTCTTAACCCTTTTTATGCCATGGTCCTCTTTGGTAATCCCATGATGTTTATGGATCCTTTCTCAAAATACGTTTCAAACATATTAATAAAATTATAGGAATACAAAAGAAACCAATTCCATTGAAATACAGTTATCAAAATATGTTTAAAATACAATTGTGATGTAGTAATTATGTGCTTCCTTATTAATGCAATAAAATACTAAGATCTAGTTGCAACTCTAATACTTATTGTAATTTTTCATTAAGAATGAGCTACTAAATGGTATTTTGAAATAACTGCAACAACTAAAAGGTTATAGGAAAATATCATTGTTCATAGCCTACATTTGTAATGGGAGGAAATGCTGAATTTCAGTTTGTTTCATAAAAATACGAATATTTTTTCCTTCCAAGTTCATGGACCCCTTGAATTCTCTCCATGAATCCTAAGAACTCCTGCCTATTTCTGTCCATTTTATATAAAACTTAGTTTTGAATCACAAAAGCCAAATTATGCAAAAATAAATTATGAAGGAATATTGGAGAAAAAAAATGAAGGTCCAGCTTCCTTGTGGAATTGGCTAAAAGGCTTCATTCAACATTTTGATATACACTTTTTTAGATTCCATTATTTCCTGCTGGAATTAGCATTGTCCTCTTCAGTGAACCACTAATGAACAGCCTGACAAGTATGACTTAATCATACAGCACTTTTAATCTGTGAAACCTATTTAGAATATTAGCATAAAATAGAAATATAATGATATAAAAGAGAATTATATCCCATAATGAAATTTCATCTCAAAAGAACCTAATGGCAGCAAGCTTGGGACCCTTAAAATCAGAAGTCCTTTGGGTCTTGTCTTAAAAACTTACTTGTTATAAAGGCTCTGGGTAGTGAGGTGGTGGTGAGAGGATATAAGAAAACAAAAAGGGGGCTGGCCCCGTGGTGTAGTGGTTAAGTTGGAGCACTCCACTTTGGTGGCCTGGGGTTTGTAGGGCACGGACTTACACACTCCTCATCAAGCCATGCTGTGGTAGCGGCCCGTATACAAAATAGAGGAAGATTGGCAACAGATGTTAGCTCAGGGCCAATCTTCCTCACACAAAAGAAAAAAGTAAAAAAAAAGAAAAAGAAGGAACAGATAAAGTCATGTTTTCAAAATACGAGGTTCAGAAGAGTTACATCCTATCACAGGTGTTCAGTACGTATGCCAAACCTCATATTTGCAAGTTGCTAACTGGCATTGCATGATTAGATTGAGTAATTGCACATGTCAGTAAAAAACCATAATTACCTGAGGAAAATGTATGCATTTTGTCTGGGTAGGGTTCTCCCACATAGCATGTCTTAAATTTTGACTAACTATAAATCTGTTAGCAATATAGATAGTAAAATCCTATATTTTCTGTGGGTCCTGACACATGAGGGTTCTTGATCATTGTTTACTAAACAATTAGATTTAACATTTAAGATGGACTGGGAAAACTCTTAAAACTAGTGAGAATTGCCTAGCTGTGAGAAGCTTTGGGACTTTGAATTTTCTATTGTTCTCCATGTTTTCAAACATTGTGAAAATAATTCATAGTTTATTTACAAATGGAAAATAACACTTCCTAATACCTGGCAGCTTTCAAAGCTAGATTCTATCTGTCCTTGTGTGAAGGGCTCCAGTAACACTATTGTAAGATATTTTCTTCTGACCGTCTGGCAGTTCTTAGGAACCCATCTCTCTTAACATTTTATAGCTACTGCACTAGTTACAGCTAATCCTTTCAATGAATGAGCTGGAAAGTGTAGATACAGCAATATCATATTTTTTTAGAGCCCATTTAATCCACGCCCTATTATTATTTCGTTTAATAGGGCCATTATCTTCTGTGGAAATGAAAAGTAATTTGTCAGAATCGTTTCTTAAAATTTAAAGATCAATCTATGTAAATTTTTCTTAAAGAAAAGAAACCAAAGATTTTTTTTTTTTTTTAGGAATCTCAAATGCACTCATTAAAAATCTCAGAAATGGGAATCTAGGGCTTAAATTCCACGCACATTTCTGGTCTTATTTTTCAGTTTGGGTTCTAAAATGTCTAGTCTAACAACCAAGCTTGGGTTTGGCTGAGAGTATTCCTGAGACAGTTTGTAATAATGGTAGAGTTGATACCTCGGCAAGGCCAATAAAACAACTTGTGTGTTCCTCTTATTGTTTGCTTTAAGAAGTTAAGAGGAGATTCATTCCAGTATGGGAATTTTATGAATTTTCCTTTGAAACAATTTGGTACTCTATGGACTTTGAATAACTAATGGTTTTTAAATAGCTTGTTTTGAGACTTATGGATAGCAGTTGTGGAAGGTGTCCAGTGTTCTCATTTTAACCTAGGTTTTACTTCACAAAAAACCCATGTTGGTTGGAGAATTTTGTTGAAAAGGTTGTTACTTACTTCCACATTCTGAAATTTATGTTTATTATTGAATCGAAATGAAAAAAGGTATTGAACCCGTTTTTTTCAGATTCAGAGTTTAAAATTCTGTTCACAATACCCTGTCCCCAGCTTTACCATTCCACTACACATCAGCATCACTGAATTTTTGACGAAAACCTTCTCTCCCCTAATGCTTTGTACTTTCATATTTAGGTACTTTAACTTGGGCAAGTTTTTCTCCCTGTTGTTCAGTTAACACACACACCCCCCGGCACGCATGTGCACCCACAGACAAACTCTCCCTAAGTTGTAGGATGAAATTGATTTGTTATTCCCATAGTTTTGTGGTATAAAAATTAGTTTTTGTGGTGTAAAAATTAGTTAAAAAAATTTCTTTAGAGACTTTTACGGTGACTTCTGGGAAATCTTTTCTCTTTGTTTTCTATCAGATCGGAATTAAGACTACCCCAGTGTTAAGTAGACGCAGGAATTTATGTAAGATTTGGCTAAGAATTTAGCTAACTCTGTTGATGAGAGTCCCTCAGCCTCCTTTGTTGATGTTCCCTTTTATTCTTCCAATTACCAGATTTCTGTCGTAACCTAAATTTAAAGAGGGAATAATATCCATCTGCAAACTAAGTATAACATCTGGCTATATTTTGACACTCTGACTACATATAAATATCAGCTATGCTATTACTTTAAAAAAAAAAAGTCATAAAACTGGAAGAAATCTCAAGAGGTTACTTACATAGTTTCCTTCCTTGGAGAGACCATGTTTCCAGAAAGAGGAAAGCTATAGTCTCTGTTCTAGCATGTAGTAACTTTTATTATCAAATACTTCCATATATCTAAACAAACTCTTTCTTATTCTCTAAACTCCATTCGCCTTATTTCATTTTCTTTTGTTCTAAAACATTGAACACTTTTGTTTAAACAAAATTTCTTTTCAAAACTAGAGAATTTAAACTCATTATTAAATGTTTTCCCCATTCTCTTATAAGCTTTTTAATTTTTCCTGATTAAGTAGGACAGTTTGGAAAACACAAAAAGCTAAAAGAAAAAAAGTCATAATCCCATGTCCAGAGATAATAACTGAGTGTATTTATCCCAGAGATGATAACTTCATGTATTTCCTTTGGTTCCTTTTTCCGTATATCTGTACTTTTTAATTTGTGTTTTACCAAAATGATACACTGCATATACTATTTTGTACTTTGCTTTTTAAAGATTTATCAGTCAATTTTTGATAATAAACATTCTTCCACCCCATTATTTTTAATGACTACCTAATATTCCATGTTATGAATGCACTATATGACCTAACCTGTTTTTCCAACATTTTTGTTAAGAAAACAAACAACGAGAAGGTTGAAATAATTTTACAATGAACACATACATACCCACCACTTAGACTCTATAACTAACATTTTATTATACTTGCTTTATCACATATCAGTCAAACTAGCCCTCTCTCTACCTATTAATCCATCTTGTATTTTTGTGTATTTCAAAGTAAGTTGTAAACATTAGTATAATCCTCCCCCTCCAAGTAGTTAAGCATCATTAACCAGAGTTCAATATTTGCTTCTGTGCCCAGGCTGTGTTTTTAAAAATTGTTTTATGTTTAAATTATTTTCCAATCTATTGGAAAAAATAATATATTTATTAGTGTAATTGGATCAGCTTTATATTGCTGCCTAACAAAATACCACAAAACTTAATGGCTTAACAACAACAAACACTTTATTTGTTCATGGTTCTGAGGGTCACAGTATAGGTTTAGATCAGCTGGGTAATTTTTCTGTTGGCCTCACTGGGGATTATTCATGCAACCACAGTCATTTGGCAGCTCTACTGAGGCATCTGGATCAAGATGTCCTCACTTGATAAATTCCTAGAATAGGAGTTAGTTTATATAAAGTTATACATAGACATAGCCAAATTACCCTCAGTAATTATTTAAAATGTTTTTCTGCCCATAGCTTCTCTTTGCATCTTTTAAATTCAAAGTCATTTTAGTTCAGAACAACTCTTTGAGATGCTGGCATTGTCTTTGTTCTTCAGGAAATTATAATCTAGTTGGGAAGAGAACACCAACACTTACAAAGTAGTCAAACAGAATTACAAGACCTTGTATAGTCATTAAATTGCTTCACTGTTTCCCCTTTGTAGAGGGTAGTCTGGGTTAATTACTTGACATCTAATAAGTATTCAGTAAATAATTACTTAGTGACTACCACTGAATTTCAGAGAAGGGCTGAGTTAAAGTCCTCTAGACTTAGGGGTTTTGTTAAGGAGGTGGGACTTGATTAGGACCTTGAATTAGAGGTGCAATTTAGATAGACTAAGGAAAAGTGTATAGATTCATGTATAGAATTATTTTTTGAAATTTATTCTGTTTTATACTTTTCAAAAAATTTATGGTTAGACATTACCTTCTTGTTTATCACAAACACAGTACTATCTACTGAAATATTTGCCTACTGAGCCCATAACTGGGATTGCCAAAGTGCTTATTTCACTGCCAGATTTTTATTTATGACCATCCTTTATAATACAAAGTATGCCTAGAAGGGAAGCAAACAATTTTCTCAAGTCCAGAAACTCTTATCTGCAAACCCCACATAGTGGGAGAATTCAAAGTTGGGAGATTTACAACATACCGGAGGACATGTGTTTGGGGCATTTTGTGGGACAAGAAAAACTATAAATGCTTGTCTAAATTTTTTTCTTACATTCACTAAAATAAAATATTAATTTCAGAACCCTAAGTACGTGTATTAAAATAGTTATAATGAGATTCTGAAGAATTAAAGCTGTAAACTTTTGAGGCTCTCCATCATCCTTGATTTCAACTTGATCTCACAAATTCTATTTGCTTTTGTTTCAGAGGATGCTTGTACTAAGTTTTTTCTTTTCCCCTGAGTGTAATTGTTGATATTCCCACAAATTTTATGATACAGAGTTGTTGACTTCCACTATCTAATTCTGGCCATGGTCCCAGAGACAGAGAAAACTGGACACATAAGCTATTTGTGGCTCATTTTATTTAGGTAGACTGAGTGAGTATTTCTTTCCCCCCATTTCAGTATGAGTGTTACATTACCTTAGTTTCAAACTCAGTGCCTTCAGCCCCTGATAAACTTGGCTTCCTCAACCTGAAAGATGAGGAAGTGCAATTCCAAGGCCTTCATATACTTTTTCTCAGCTTCCTGTTCCTCTCCCAAGACATTCATGGTAATAATTCTGTTCTCCTCTGCTTTATTTCCCTTTGCTTTTTCTTCCTTTCTTGATTAGTTGTGAAATAGAGTCTAAAACTCTTGAGGGTGAAGAAATCATAATTGAAAGTGAAGTTCACTGAAGGGGAGCTCAAGGTTGAGAAATGATTGTCATATTGTAACACACATCCATCTGAGTGCTGCCCCCTTCCCAGCTGTTGCCTTAGCCCAACTCTGCTGCTGTTCCTCAGAGCATTTTGGTTACCACCTTTCCAAACTGCAGCGTGTTCTCTTGAATATACTTGATGATGGCAAATCTTCTTTCTTGAGGGATCGGTTTTGTTTTGGAAACAGGTACAGATCATTTACCATCAATACTGGTGACTTAAGTGGATGGAATTATGCTAGGTAATATGTCTTTACACATAGACACATTCATATACAGGTATGCAATCACACATATATAAAGTAATGAGACTAATTAAGAGGTAGTCTATCACTGAAAAAGTGTAGTTTCCTAACGTGTTTATGGTTGTGTTTGTTTAGGCAGAACACTCTAGAATTTTAAGAATCAAAAGATCAGAATTGTGGGGCCGGCCAAGTGGTGCAACTGTTAAGTTCACATGTTCTGCTTCAGCTGCCCGGGGTTCACCAATTCGGATCCCGGGTGTGGACTTATTCATCGCTTGTCAAGCCATGCTGTGGCAGGTGTCCCACACATAAAGTAGAGGAAGATGGGCACGGATGTTAGCTCAGAGCCAGTCTTCCTCAGCAAAAAGAGGAGAATTGGTGGCAGATGTTAGCTCAGGGCTAATCTTCCTCAAAAAAAAAAAAAATCAGAATTGTTAGAGGTTAGAGGTGATTTATTTCAACATCCTGAGGCAACTAAGACACAGAAAGATGAAATGCCTCATCTGAGGTCTCATGGTCAATGACTGAGAATTCTTGAGGTATCAGTTTCTTCCTCTCTGATCATACATCTTGCTTGGCCTAATTCCCTAACATGAGAGTCAGTCCTGACAGAGTAGAGCCTTTAAATAAAGACTGATATGAATGATGTTATAGATAGAAAACAGCCACTTTTTACATAGACAGTCTTTAAAATATTTTAATAGCTCTAAATTCTATTGATAGGATTATAATAATCTATAGGCAAAATTTCCTTTTAATCATAAAAATATAAAAGGAAGTAAGATTTCTCTATAGCTTGTGATCATTTGAAGAATTTGAGGCTACACTCAATAAATAGTTCACATAAGTATTGTTCAAAATGAGCTACTCTAGGAACATCAGTTAAATGTTTTTGTGTTTTTTGAGTGTTGGATGTACCTTTTCAAGCATATTATAAAATTAGCTATCTATTACTTTCCAAAATCTGGACTTTTAAACTAACCCCTAAAGTTTAGTCAAAAGAGATCCCTGTTACTATAATAAACTCTGTGTCTAAAATACCTATTTTGTAAAGTGATTTGTAAGGGAAAACAGCTGGTGAGGAAATTAGATGATAATACGTGATCATTCAGAGAAACAGATTGGCTGAAAAAATTTCCTCTCAAAATGACAAATATCCTTTTCTATTTAAACAACCTAAAAGATCAGCTTTTCTAACATTTAGAGTGTCAAAAAATCTTAGACTCCATGATTCTCACTCAGTGTTGGGAGAGACTATAGATTGATGGTCTCCAAAGCCAGATCACAGACTGGTACTCGCCTGTGACAAGCAGTCTGTGACAGCGTTTAGCCTGTCAGTAGTGAAAAGAGAAAGAGGAAGATGATGTGATGAGTTTATCATAAAGCTACATATGCCCAGCTTTTTGTTACTGAAATGTCATTTTTGAAATGGTGGAGATAATAGATCTTTGCTGTTATTTGTTTTTATAATGTTCTTACTTAGCAAAGTTGGGGTCCCCAAACTTAAAAAAAAAGTTCCATTCAGGAAATTACAAACATCTGGGCACCATGGCATTAGAGGTCATCCAGTTCAATTGTCTACCCTTTCACAATATTAATAAAGTGCCTGTTATAGAATTTTGATTATTTAATGCAAGTGGAATAAATTACTTGGAAATCTCTTAATATGACCCTCCCCCGCAAGATTACTCTGCAAGTCTGGTCTTCTATAGTTTATCTTTAGCTGTTTATTGCAACTGTTTCCAGGCGGTGATTTTTTTCCCATCCATTTTCATAACCGTCCTGAAGCTTCCACTCAAGCTCAGCCTGCTTCTATAGGTTCTGAATTGTTTGTCAGTGTTAGTAGCTTGTAATTGTGATGTGTCATACAGCACCTCTTACTGTTCTTAGAACAGTTCTGTGATTTTAAAAAGTTACTTTGGTAGCAGTTTCTTTATCATCAGAGGGAACATTTTGCCTCAATTGGAAATTCATTCTGTGCAGACAGGCTGTAAATTCCCATGACATGGCAGGTTCATCTGTCAAAGAATATTTTTTATTCCCATTTACTTCTTTGATTACATTCAGAATGCCCCAGTAATGCTGATGAGATCATTCTAACTCTTAAGAACATTTTCCTCATGTTTTCCATCATGTCCAATAACATGAAAAGGTTTAATTCACAGTGGAAATGGTAGAGAAATCTCTTTTTTCCTCTTTGGGAAGCTAGTTTTGGGAAGGAAGATTGATATTTGAAGCTTTAAAGATATTTTAAGAATTAACAGTACCTGTGTTTATTTCTTAACTGAATAGTAAGTTGCTCTTGCATGTATCACATTTGCATACACTTTGGGTTCTAGCAGTAAACATTAAAGCTCCAATGATTTACACAAAAAAGATATTTTCCGTTAATTGCCGATTCTACCTATAATGTATTGAAAGAACAGGAAATACTGTGAATTATTGATGTGCTTTTTAGGGAAATGTGGTGTTTTATATACCAGAATGAGAACCAAAATAGGTAAACACTTGGCTATAGTGATTTAAGAGCAGAAATGTATAATTGATGCAATTAGATGCCTAATTGGCATTTTAAATGAAGTTTGTATTTATGCATATGTAGGTAATTATAATTTGAAAATATTCTGATTTTTTATCCTCCATTTTTCTCCAAATTGTGTCTGTTCAGGATTTTATTTTTAAAAACTTTTTATTATGAAAAACTTAAAACATTTGTAAAAATAAAGACAATAATATAATGAGCCCAATATACCCGTCACTCACTTCAATAATCAAAGCATGCTGATCTAGTTTCATTTATATCTCCATTCACCACTCTCCCCCACTAGATTATGTCAAATCAAATACCAGACATCATTTCATGCTTGAATACTTTCATCCATAAATCGTATACCAATAATTCATTTAAAATATTTTTCTTAATACCATCAAATATACAAAGAGTTTATATTTCCCCCTCTCTTGGTTGTATCATAATATATATATATATTTTTACAGCTTGTTTGAATCTGGATCAAATTAGAGTCCACACATTGTATTTGGCTAATATTTTTCCTGAATCTCTTAAACTTAGGTTTACTCCTCTTCCCTTTTTTATTTTCTTACTGATCGTTTATGAAAGATACTAGGTCTTTGGCCTGTAGAATTTCCCATATTCTGGATTATTCTGATTGTACCTCGTTGGGGATGTTGCTAACAGGTGCCCCTAAACTGTTAATTTCAGTATTTTATTTTAAGGTTATCTTCCATCTTTTATTGAATCCATCTTTTGTGTAAATCTCAACATGTCTTCATTTCTCTACTTCATTTACGTAAAGTACTTCGCTTACTTCATTCAAGTAAAGTCCAATCCCCAAATCCAGCTTCTTCTTGCCATACCAGTCAATCACATTTGCAGGTATTTTAGAAGAGAAAATTACATGTAAAAAGAGTACTTTCCCACTTGTTCCTAGACCCTGAAAAGAGAGATTAATCAACTAAAAAATTTAGCTTATTCTTACTTGCAGGTGGCATAGAGTTCCAGTGAGGTGTGCAAAGGCCATTTTAAGCCCTTTAGGTAAGAGTCTTTGCAAGTGACTCCTAATATGGTCATAAATTCTTAATTACTAAGTGCTTGTTGACCATTGCAATTTTATAGAATTCAGTTTCTGAAATTACAAAATTTTTTCCAATAGACTAATTTTCTTCTCTTCCTAATTGTTATAATTTGGTGTTTCTCTGCTTGCTGGGGAGGAATCGGAGAGAAAGAACTCATTTCCAGAAGGGTAGATTAGAATTACCCATAGGGCTTTTAATGTCCCCTGCTGTCCCCACCCCCCAACCTGGGTGAGTTGAGGACTACTGTTGTTGTGAACCACTGCTACTGATGTAATCATCAAACTTTCCTCAGATGTGCTGGGGGTAGAAAATAGGTTTAAAACCATTCTCTGCAGTCTATTTATGTAAGACCCTCATAAGAAAGTTGCTTTGTAAACTTGCAGTGCACCAAGTTGACTTTCAAAGGCACCTTAGCCTGGGAGGCCGACCATCAAGAAAACAAAAAGGTCAGAGAAAATAATGACCTCTCTTTCCCACTAAGGAAGAAGGCTTATTTTGCATACACAGAATAGATTAGGGATGAGGATACATTTCTGACTAGAGAAATGAGTTTATGTATTTAGTGGGTATTTTTTGAGCATTTACTTGCTATTGCATTATGCAAATCTCTGAGGGAGAAAGGAAATAAAAATTGAAAGTGTCTCTGCCTCCTGAGAGCTTATAGTTTAGTTGAAGCTAAACGGGACATAGACAAAAAAGAGTTAAATAAAAACGAAAGATGATATCTCATTCAGCTTTAGGATTTGAGATGAAAAAGTCTAGGAAGCAGAGTGAAGCTGAGACTAAGGGCCAAAGGATTTCTGAGGAAACAGGGGGTTTCTTTTATTTGGGAGGTGGTAATTTTATCATGTGAAGTGAAGTTGATGACCCTCTCCAAAAGCTCTTATGTTTCCTCCATACTTGTGATTCACACAAGAAAATTACCCAAATTACCAAAATCTACAGTTCCAGTGAACAAAAACTGTCAGTACAACCAAAATAATGTAACCCTTTCAATTAAACTGACAAGCTACACTTGCAGCCTATTTGCTAAAAATAAATGAAACATCTTCAAGTAAAAATAAGGTATGAGTAGTAAGCCCCAATTGCATTCTGTTATTTAAGTGAGGATGGAAAAAAACACAGTTCTTAACCTTTCTGTGTTGGGAATTCTATGGAGAATTGATGAAAGCTATAGAGTTGTTTTCCCTGAAAAATACTTGTATTTACATAGAGAATTTTGCACATATTTCAGGGATTCTTGGATCCTTGGAAGCTGATCCAGCCACTCCATTTTTGAGAATCCTGACATAAGAATCCTGACAAACTCACTAATCCCCCTCGAGTGGTGAGAAGGGTAGTAGGCTTAAAGCTACAAACATTTGACAAATTGGGTCGAAGAAACAGTGCTGGTGAGCAAAGGAAGAAGTAGGTCCAGAGGGGCTAATCAGAGCAAAAGGGGGACAGGCTTAGGGAGGGTGGTGGTCCCCAGATATCATCTGAGGCCGAGCTTTCATACGTTCCTGAAGGCGTATTCTGTGGTTAGACTGAATCCATTTGAAGAGTGTATACTTAGATACTTTAAGGAGAATATGGACCAATTTTGACTAAAATTAATAGTGAAAAATGAAGAAATTGCAGAATGTTACACTATCCTTTGTTGTTTGTTAGATGCTGTCAAGTTGGCTCCGACTCCTGGCGACCCTATGAATGAGTGGTGTCCACAGTGTCCTGTCCTCAACAGCCCTACTTAGCTTCTGTAGACTCATGCCTATGGCTTTCTTTATGGAGTCAGTCCATTTCGTATTTGGTCTCCTTCTTTTCCTGCTGTATTCTACTTTTCCCAGCATCACTGTCTTTTCCAAAGAATCCTGCCTTCTCATGATGTGCCCGAAGTAGGACAGCCTCAGTTTTATCATTTTTGCCTCCGGCGATAGTTCAGGCTTAATTTGCTCTAGGACCCACTTGTTTGTCATTCTGGCAGTCCAGGGTATCCTTAGAGCTCTCCTCCAACACCGTATTTCAAATAAATTAATTTTTTTCCTGTCAGCCTTCTTCACTGTCCAGCTTTAGCACCTGTACATAATAACTGGGAATACGAGGGTGTGGATAATCTTAACATTGGTCTCGAACTACTCATCCTTACACTTGATGATCTTTCCTGGTTCTTTCCTTGCTGCCCTTCGAAGTCTCAGTCTTCTTTTGATTTCTTGACTGCACTCTCCATTTAAATTGATGATTGAAGCAAGGTAAACAAAGTCTTGAACAATTTCAATGTCTTCATTGCCTACATTAAAGTTGTGTAGTTCTTCTGTAGTCATGATTTTTGTCTTCTCGATGTTCAAATGCAGTTGTGGCTTTGGCACTTTTTTCTTTCACTTCTGTCAGAAGTTGTTTCAAGTCATTGCTGCTTTCTGCCAGTAAGATGGTGTCATCTCTATATCTTAAACTGTTGATATTTCTTTCACCAATTTTCCCTTCTCCTTCATCTGAGTTTAGCCTAGTGTTTTGTATGATTTGTTCTGTGTACAGATTAAACAGATAGGGAGATAAAATGCACCCTTGTCCAACACCTTTGCCTGTAGGAAACCATTCTGCCTCTCCATTTTCTGTCCTGACAGTGGTTTCTTGTCGGCAATACAGGTTACGCATCAGGACAAGCAATGCTGAGGCATGCCCATTTCTTTCAGAGCAGACCATAGCTTTTCATGATCCATGCAGTCAAAGGCTTTGTTATAAGCATAGACTAACCTTCTGAAATTCTTTGGGGAACTCCAAGAGCCAATGAATAATTGCAATTAGATCTCATGTACCCGCCTCTTTTCAAAATCCAGCTTGAACATCAGGCGTTATTTGCTCCATATACGGTAAAAGTCTTTGTTGCAGCACCTTGAGCATCACTTTACTTGCTTGGGAATTTAGAGCAATGGTCCTATAGTTGCTGGACTCCTTGGCATCTCCTTTCTTGGAGATTGGGATGTATATTGAGTGTTTTCAGTCTATGGGCCATTGTTTTGTTTTTCGAATTTGTTGGCATATTCTGTGTTCAGGATCCAAACCCTACTTTTGTCACCTCTTACTTTTGTTTCTTGCCTGTCCTTAACAATTTTTCGTGCTTCTTCTGTCATCCATCTTGATTTTTCTTTTCTTTTTACTTCAGGCATTGTCTTTTCACATTCTTCCTTAATAATATTTCTGGTTTCAGTCCATAGTTCTTCTTGTTCTCAGTCAATTAAGTTTAACACTGCAAATCTGCTTTTATATGGACTTTAAATTCATCAGGAATGTTGTTTACATTATCTTTTGGCACCGTCTCTAGCAGCTTTAATTAAAAAGCTTTGGTTCTGAAGGACCCACAAAAAGGAGTTTAATTCTTTTCTTTAGCCCATTAAGCCTGAGTGACTTTCAAATAAACTGTAATTGATGCATCAGTAGTACTATATGTAATTTTAAAAGCCCTTTATTTAACTTTTTTGCATTGGAATTGTTTTTGAAAACTAACAGAAAACTGTTGTCATTAAAATGATCAAAACTCCATAATGTTACACAAAAAAGAAAGTTAATTCAAGGGAACAATCATTCAGAAAATAGAATAACCAGCATATATTGCCTCTTTAAAGGGAAATAACTGTCAACATATGCTATCAATAGTTAAAGGTTTCCAGAAAATGTCTATCTCCCTGCCAATCAACAAAGGTAGCATCACATTCATCAGCATAGCTTTAGTTGTCAGGAATGATGTATTTATTGACTAAAGACGATACTTTAAAAAACCAAAGAGGAGAGTTAACTTTGAGGAAGTACTGATTGTGGAAGTTTAATAGTAGTAATTTCTTCTTACTCTGAATAATGTTACAATTATAAATATATCCTTACTCTTAGGGCCAAGTACTTATTTAGTAATTACGCAGCTTTGAAAGTCCAGCACAATAGTTTATTAGTTCCTGTTATAATAAGGTCCATGAATAGAAAATGGCTTACTTTCAACTGGACAAGTCCACCAAAAACTCAGTAACAACACTGGCCAAGTGCAGATGAAAGGTTGACTCAGGAGTTTAAATTCAAAGCTGATTAAGGAACCTGTTTCTTGCAATCATGATAAGACCTCAAAAGTGATATTAAAACTCATTGAAGTGATAACTGGTAAGACTATTTTAATTATTGTTGAATTCACTTTTCAATCTCTCCCTCTTTTTTGTCTCTCCTTCTTTCTCTATCTCTAACTCACTCATTAACGTTATTGGCTTTTAAAGCCTAAATCAAGAATTCTTTAAATGTGAATAGGTCTTTACCAGTCTACTATCTCTGTTGCCTGCATATAAATTTCTTCCATACGCATTATGTGGCAATAGGGGTAATGGTGAAAAAGAAAAGATGGATGGGTATAGGGATATAAAGAATCCATGGTTCTTTTAAATTTACATGAGATTTCAATGAGTTTATTTGGGAGCAATATTAGATTTCTGTTGTTGACATCATTTTGGTAACAGTGTCGCTGACATGAAAATTTAACTTGTGCATTTGTTTTTTATTTGTATTATTAGTATTCGAGTAGCTACTATATGCAGTGCAGTCAGCTGGAACACAGCAGAACAAGCAAACTAGTTGTTAAAATATTGAAATATTTCTGTACTAGTTGGGAAATAGCACTGCCCTGGGTGCCGTACCCCATCTTCCATGCTCTGGGAGTCCCAGACCCTCTTCCAGAAACCTCCAGATCTCCCTATGATCCAGCAAATAAAAGGAAAAGGAAAGGCATCACACAGCATTTTCAGGACCCTAATCTAGTGTCAAGGCCAGCATCATTCTGATTGGGCAGGACCCCATGCTGCACAAGGTGTTAAAATAGTATTTAAATCACCTTTGGCTACATGCAAAGCACCATTTTTAACTCACCAGGGAATAAAGAGGTGAATAAGTCACATCCCCTGTTCTCAAGGCACTCACAGATGAATCAGTAGTAATAATTATAACAACAGCTGGCATTTATTGATCACTTACTAGAAGCCTAAGCACTGTTCTAAGCATACTTCATATGTCATCTCATTAACCCTCATGGTCTCCTTAGGAGTTTATTTTCTCTCTTTTACAGATGAGAAAACTGAGGCATAGAGGAATTAAGTAATTTTTCCAAAGCCATACAAACATAAGTGGTGGGGTGGGAATACATATCAGGCAGTCTGATTCCTGAAAGGGCATGGGAGTGTGCATGTAGAGTTCTAGTTTGTGTCTATTTTCCAGGTACATTCAAGATGCTGGAGATATACCAGAGAACAAAACAGACCAAACTCTCTGCCTTCTTGCAGCCTATAGTCTTATGAGCAAGATAAACAGAAAATAAATATAGAGCACAACAGATGGTGAAAAGTGCAGGGGAGAAAAACAAGGCAGGGGAGGGGATGGGGTCTGCCGGGATTGGGAGGCATAGCCTGCAATTTTAAGTAGAGAGGTCAAGAAAAGCTTCATTGAGGAGATGTTTGAATAAAATGCAGAAAGCCATGAAGGGAACAAGCCCTATGACTCTCTAGAGTGAAAGAATATTCCAGGCAGAAAGAATACCAAATGAAAACTCCCTGAGGTGAAAGTCACTGGCATATTCATAGAACAGCAAGGAGACCAAATGGCCTGTTGGAGTGAGCCAGGGGACAGCAGTTGCAGACTGGGTGGTGTTGGGGACAGTAGTAGCAGATTGATGATATAAAAGGAAGAGGGCAAGTTCTTGGTGTATATGGGCTCATGCTGAGACATGATTCTGGAGAGGATACAGAGATCAGATCATAAAGGGTCTTGCAAACCATTTTAAGGAGTTTGATTTTTATCTTAATGGCAGAGGGGAACCATTGAAGAACTTTAAGCATGGCAGTGACAGATCTGGCTGCCATATGGAGAATGAATTAGAGAGGTGTAAGCCCAAAGTCAGAGAGACCGTTCGGGTGAAGGAGGAGCAGTAATCAAGCTAAGAGATGATTAGCACCTGGACTAGGGCTGTGGCCAGCCAACGGGATGGAGAAAAGTAGACAGATTGAGATTTAGAAGGAAAAGAATCACTAGAACTTGGTGATTGCTTAAATGTGGTAACCAAAGGACAGTGAAGACTCCAGGTAATTTCTAGGCTTCTACTTTGAGTAGCTGGATGGATGACGATGCCATTCACTGAGAAAGATAAAGTTTTGGAGGTGTTTAGGTAAGATGATGAAAATGGTTTGGGGCATATTACATTTGAGAGGCAACGGGCATGGTATACCATCCAGATTAAAGACAGTAATGTTGTCCACTTCAATGCTTTTTGTTATTTTAAAGTGCTGTAATGTATGTTTACAAACATACCCTAATACGCCTACTCGCATACCGACTTATTTTAGACCTGTAAAAAAATTAGCATTTATCTGTCAAGCAATTGTGCCCCATGGAAGAAGTGTTTTAGTAACTGTTTGTTCCTTTGTTATCTCTAATTCTAATATTCTATGACCCACTTTTTAAAAAAGATTGTCATTTGATTTAGGTGGCTTAAAAGCTTTACTATCACAAGCCATATGTATATTACTAGAACAACCTTCAAGAATTTTTTTTGATTCACCAGAAAAGGTGATCGTTTCTTGATTACAGGCAGTAATGTTTCTTGTCCTCAGCTCAACCTCATTATAACTATACATTTGAGCAAACGAAGATATCCTCTGAAACGAGTCACCTTATCCGAGGGTTCAACTGACATGAAGAAATGCCTTATTTTAGTCAGAAAACCTTAATTAGATTAGGTTGGCCTTTCTGGACTTTATGTGTTGTTATGTACAGGAGTCAAAAACCTTGATCTATGTGTATCACACAAATCAGGAGAAAGCAAATGAAGGCAGAAATGAACTCATGTTTCCGTATGCAGCTGCTTTGATGAAGACATTTCAAATAGAAACTGGAAAACCAGAAGCACAATACTAAGGAGATAATAGCCAAAGAAGGGGAGAAGTGATTAATTCAGATCAGGAAAAAGCTGCAGAGTTCAAAGAGACTATGATGAAATCATTAGGGGCTGTTGGAGATGTAAACCATATCTTCCTGTCACATATGTCCTATGTGATAGTATCGTGAATGTCATGGGAGAAAATTAATGCCTTACAAAATAAACATGTTTAAACTTTACGAAAAATATCCACGCAAGAGACTGATATATATACGTTCAGAGATGGACACATTCGTCTCTACAGGGAAATGCATCTGCTAGATGGTGACAACAGCTGACGATCAGGATGCTCAGTCACAGTCTCGCAGAACCTTTTATTGATATTGACCCATAATTGTGGCTCTGTACAAGTTTTATCTTATTCTATTTATATAATGTCCTTCATAATGTGATACTGCATCTCAGTTATTATTGTTGGATTGCAAACAAAATGCATGCTAGACATATACTCCTTAGATAGGAGAAAAGGCCCAAGCTATGCTGTTCTCTGCTCTTAGAAAAAAGTAAAAAAGAGTCATACCATTTTCTCTTTCTTAAAACAAACCAACCTTGATCAAATTTCAAATTTATTTTGGAATTCTTTATAAAATTTTTAATAAAATTATTAAAATTCTAAGAGAGTTTTAATCATCATGATGGGAGGCTTGAGTGTGGGATCTAAATATAAACATTTCTCTACTTTTTCCCAATAATTTATTTTGCTCCCTGGGCTCACTGAACTCTGTCTCTTAATTTTGAAGTTACCTGGAGTTCCACCTGTCCTACAGCCTGACCTAATGTATGTGGGTGGGTGAGGACAACCACTTAAATAAAAAGAGTGTTGTGACTTTAAGGAATACAATGCATTTTCCCTCAACGAGTATTCATGATTTTCTGCGGAAAGGTAGATGACACAGGACAATGGATCATTTTGTTTTGATTGAGGATTGAATTAATGTTACAATACCAATGCTTTGTCTGTAAACAAGCAACAAATAAATGTGTGATCCTGATATGCAAAAATGGGATAAAGGTGGCTTATATAAGAACCTAACATAGCAGAGCATACAAATATCAAACTTTTCTTTATTCAGACATCAAGAAATTATCATATCTGAGCTGTTCTTTTTATCTCATTCCTGTTTCTCCCATGCAAGTAAGTAGATCTACTTACTTCTCTTTATATACACTTTTAATAGTTAAACTGCTTTCAGTGGATGAATTTTCATTTAAAAGTAAAAAAGATGTTCTCTGCTTCAAGCAGCAGGTGTGTTTTTAATCTTTAATAGGTCACCTTCCCAAGTGCAAGCAGGCAAGCTGTTATTGATCAAAGAGGTTTTGTTGGGTAGCTCTCAGATTATTGAGTGACAAACTTTATTGAATTTGACTTAACAGAAGTCAGAAGACAGCTGAAGCATAAGAGCTTGCACTGCCATCAGAGTCATTTTACGACAGCCAGGGAGCAAAGCTCAGAGATGGATACTGAGCTCTTTGCTGGCCCTTGGAGATTAACTGAACAGCCTTCCTACCAATTCCCAAGCCTGTCAGCAGAACCAATTAGATTTTCAACCAGTAGACAAGAAGGGTGGCACTTGGGGACCTTTTTGCTTTAGGTCGAAGGCTTTTCAGACTGCGATGAGATGACATTGATGATGACACGTTGAGCATTGGTTGGTTTTAAGACAAGTTAAATTAGCAGTCTTGAAATGATTCCAACTGTCTCCTGACTTCTCACTGTTGCCATATTCAGTGGATCCTGTCAGGAGCAAGTTGATGACTTAATAGTCTTTCTTGAGTGGATTTGAGCACTTTGGCTGTGTGTTTATGTGTAGTTGTCATGCTTAAAATATTCATATGAAGGTTTGAAATATTTATTTGAAGGCGCCTTCTGCAGAGTTCAGCAGTAAGGCTCTCAGTGCTTCTACCTGCTTTTAATTTTATTTTGTTTTTTGCTTCTCTAAGCAGTTATTTTGTACAACTACCTTTTATTCTATTTCATATATAATTGATGACACTGTTTCATATAGTTATTGATCACTTCATTTATGATGAAGTTAAAGAGCCTTTTTGACATCCTGCCTCTCTCCCAGACTACTGTAAATTTAGATCTACTTACTTCTCATAATAGTTTGGGAACCATGGGGATTAGGAAGGGCACTGTTTTTTCACTCCATGACCTTTTATCCAAGAAGACTGAGGCAGCTTTGAATGGAAGGGATATAAGCACAAGGATGCAAACATGGATGTAATCTAATTCACTTAATCTTGTCTTAAGTGATAGAAGCAGAAGCAGGATCTTTGAGAAGCTTTGTTTTTGACCTTGAAAAAGTTGTACAGGTACTCATTTGAGGTATTGAATATACCATTACTCAACTCTGCATTTGCTCTTAAAGATTACTGACCAGGCTTAACATCTACTAACCTCAGAAAACTGTTATGGGGTATAATTCTACATTATATAGACAACTGATATTTCTAATTTAAAATTTTTGATATTTAAGAGAGTTACCTGGCATATAATTCATTTCCAATAATTTGAAATTTGCTGTACCTAGTTCTTTTACATTTTTATAAATAAGAATGATTATAGCTGATTATATTTGTATAGGTGTGTACATATGCATTTGCAAACACATATGTGCATATATATGCATATTTATACTTATACTTCATGTTTTGAAACAAAGTTCTCTAATTTCTACAGTTGTATACTGATGCTATTACCTGATAATTGCTGGCCCCTCAAAAGGGGTGAAAATGAAAATATGTTACATGTATAAACTCTTTCAGGCTACTAGAGAGTACTCTTTTGCTGAACTAGACTTAAAATTTTGTAGCTAGCACCTTGGTGACCTATACCGGCTAAGTCCTTTTTGTAGACCTTGATTTACAGACAGAGCCTCTTTGATGTATGTACTGAACGTTGGATTCGGAAATCTGACCTATGGTTTCGTATGTATGCATTGGTCTGGATAGCAATTATAATGTGTAGGAAATAAATCTTTCGACATCAGATCCTGTTTTCAGATGGATTCTCCTAGCTACTTTTTAAGATAGCCGTGTTGGTCAGAATCCATGTAATCATTACCCACTCCCAACAAGCAACAATCCATGGCCTATCTTGCCCATCAAAAATCTCATTCATACCTCCTCTTGTATTATTTCAAAGCAAATCCAAGATAATCATATAATTTCATCCGTAAATATTTCAATAACTAAAAGATAGCATAACCGCAATACCATTAACACACCTAAAAAGATTTAACAATAATTCCTTACTATCATCAAAGATAGAGTCAGATATTATTTGTTGTTGTTATTCAGAATTAGCAATGGTTAAAATTTTGATACATTTTTTCCCTTTTCCTAAACACACACATTTTCCTCCTCTAAGCTATTTTCATGTTGTCCTTTATTGCTTATTTTTGACTCCTTTTCATCCTGCCCAGCCAGTTAGAGCATTTTAATAGCACTCTCATCAGTACCTTTGAAACTTTCCTCCCTTGACCCTCTTTCTATGCTTATTAATCCCATCACCAACAGCATATAAAGCTAACAGTTGTTTTTCTCTACTGCTGAACTGCTAAATGCTGCTGAAGAAGAATGCGTAACTGTTGATGGCACTATTACACATGTATGATTTCCAGCCTTAAGTGGCCCCTTCGTACCACCTGGTGGTCATTTTACCCATTCCCCAGAGGAGCTATTTCAAATCCATACCTCCTTCCTCAGTTCCCCAACTTTGCCTCTGGCTAATATCATCAGCATAATAGATGACTTGGACTTCTAATTCTCTAAGAAGGACAACAGTCATGAGTTATTGCAAATTTCCTTTCTTCCTACTAATTTAAAGACATCTTTATTCATCTTTAATTGCTACCCAATGTCTCAGAAGAAAAAGGTTTCTTCTTAAAACAAGGTTAATATTTAAGACCATGGATTCTGAAGCCAGATTGCCTGGTTTAGAATTCACGTTCTACTCTTTCTTGGCTGTGTGTCCTTGAGCAAGTTATTTAACTCTTCTGTGCTTCAGTTTCCTCATCTGTAAAATGAGAATTATAATAGTTGTTGCCTTTAGGGTTGCAAAGAGGATTAAGTGATTTAATATATGTAAAGTTCTAAGATCAGCACCTGACACATAAGAAATCACAATATATATAGAAGTTATTGTTATTACGGTTATCTTTCCAAGGCTCTACCTGTGTTCCTGATTGTGATAAGTAGCATAAGGAAATGAACAGAGGGAAGCTTCTTTACATAGGATGGTCTGGGAAGGACTCTCCGAGGAAGTGACTTTTGAGCTGAGATCTAAAGGACGAGAATAGGCCAGGTGAAGTGAAAAGCTGGGAAAACATATCCTAGGCAGAGGAAACTAGTGCAAAGGCTCTGAAGGAAGAAAATTGTTTGTTCTGTTTGAGGAATGAGAGGAAACTAGTTAAGGCTGAAGTATAGCAGGAAGGGTGAGAATAGCTCAAGATGAAGTTGGGGAGATGGCTCGGGCCAGCATCATGTCACGGTCTAGCAGCCACCATAAAGGGTATGGATTTTACTCTAAGTGCCATTGGAGAGTTTTAACCAGAGGAACAGCATGATCTGATTTGTATCTTTTGAAGCTTACTCTTTTTGCTTCATGGAGAATAGACTGTTAGAAGGGCAAGAATGGAATGGGGAAAGGTTGATAAAAGATTATGGCATTGTTCTAATTGAGAGATGATGGTGATTTGAGTTGTGGCAGTGGCAATAGTACTGGTGTGAAATAGATGAATTCAAGATGTAATTTGGAAATAAAAGTCAGGACATGGTGATGGATTGGTTGTGGGGGGATGTTGAAGGAAAGGTAAGAATCAAGTATGAGTTCTAAGTTATTGACTTCAACAATAGTGTGGATGGTGGACTGTATATATAAGTCATTCTCTAGCAGAGTCCACCGACTCCACGTGGACAAAGGGAAAGACAAGGAATAATCCAAGATAAACTACAGAGTTGTTCATTTTGGTTTCAAAATGGGCTTGGTTTCTCATTCCTCATGGTATGGTAGATGGCAACGAAAATTTCCACTTATTCATGTCTAGTGCCTTTTCTAACTTTTAAAAATCAGCTTTATAACTTGGGTACATACAATGAATGCACCCATTTTAAATGTACATTACAGTGAGTTTTAACGAATGTATACACCCGTGTAACTACCACTCCAGTCAAGTTATAAAATGTTTCTATCACTATGAAAAGTCTCCTCATATCCCTTTGTGGTGAACCTCCAGCCCCAGCCCCAGACATCTACAGATCTATGTATTGTCATTATAGCTTGATTTAACCTGTTCCAGAATTCTGTATCAATGGCATTACATCGTATGTAATCTTTTGTGGGTACCTTTCCCCTCAAATTATTCTTTTTTTGAGATTCATCCATGTTGTTGTGCATCAGTAATTCAGTCTTTTTAATTTTGAAGTAATATTCCATTGTATGAGTATACTACCACAATTTGTTCATCCATTTACCTGTTGATAAACAGTTGGGTTGTTTCCAGTTTGAGTCTATTGTGAATATAGCTGTTACAAACATTTACGTACAGAATTGTTTATGGACATAATAGGGACTTTTGTGTACAGGATCATTCATGGACATAAGTTGTCATGATTCTTGGATAAATACCTAGGAGTGGAATGACTGAGTCATATGGTATGTATGGTATATGTTTAACTTTTGTTGTTGTTGTTGGGAGTGGTTTGCCCTGAGCTGACATCTGTTGCTAATCTTCTTTTTTTTTTCTTTTTGTCCTCCCCAAAGCCCCAGTAGATAGTTGTATATTCTAGTTGTAAGTCCTTCTGGTTCTTCTATGTGAGCTGCCACACAACATAGCTACTGACAGAGAAGAGGTGTGGTTCTGCACCCAGGGACCAAACTGGGCCGCTGAAGCAGAGCACACTGAACTTTAACCACTAGGCCATCAGGGCTGGCTCTATGTGTAACTTTTTAAGAAACTGCCAAACTGTTTTCCAAAGTGGTTGTACCGTTTTACATCCCCACTGGCAGTGTATGAGTGTTAGGTGCTTCATGTCCTCACCAACACTTGGTATGGTCAGTTTTTTAAATTTTAGCCATTATGGGGGCTATGTAGTGTTATATCATTATGATTTTAGTTTGCATTTCCCTGATGATTACTAATGTTGAATATCTTTTTGGCTATTTATATATCTTCTTTTGTAAAGTGTGAAGATTCTGTTTTAATTTTTTGTGAGTTTTTAATTGAATTGTATGCCTTCTTTTCACTGAATTGCAAGAGTTCTTTATATAACCTGGAAACAAGTCCCTTGTTAGATATGTGTAAGGTAAATAGGTTCCAGTCTGTGGCTTGCCTTTTCATTTTCTTAATAGTGTTTTTTGAAGAGCAGAAGTTTTTAATTTTGATGAACTCTAAGGGTTTTTCTTTCTTTTTTTTGTTATGGTTAGTGCCTTTTGTGTCCTAACAAATCTTTGCTCACACCCACATCATGAAGATTATCTTCCTATGTTTTCATCTGGAAGTTTTAAATTTTTGGCTTTTCTGTTTAGGAATGTTATATATTTGGATTTTATTTTTAATATGGTGTAAGGTAAGGGTCAAAGTTCATTTTTTTCCATACTCATATCCAATTGTTACAGCATTATTTGTTGAAAGGACTATCCTTTCCCCCATTGAATGACCTTTGCATCTTTGTTGAAAATCAATTAACCATAAATGTTCAGGTCTCTTCCTGGACTCTCTTTTCTGTGCCATTGATATATATGTCTATCCTTATGCTGATACCATACCACGCTGTCTTGATTACTATAGATTTATAAGTCTTGAAATCAGATAGTGTAAGTCATCTAATTTTGTTCTCTTTTTTAAAAAATTGTTTTGAATATTCTAGATCCTTTGCATTTCATATAGATATTAGAATAGGTTGGCAATCTCTACCCCCAAAAAAGCCTGCTGATATTTTAATTGGAATTACATTGAACCCATAGATAAATTTGGAAAGAATTGACATCTTAATAATATTTAGTCTTTCCATCTGTAATCATGATATATCACTCCATTTATTTAATTCTTATTTAATTTCCATCAGTAATGTTGTAGTTTTCTGTAAACAGGTATTGCACATCCAACCTAATGTGCATACTTATTCTTATTTGTTTTTTTAAAAAATGCTATTGTTAATGGTATTGTAGTTTTATTTCACTTTCCAATTGTTTATTGCTAGCATATAGAAATACAATTGATTTTTGTATATTTGACCTTGAATGCTAAATTCACTTATTAATTCTAATAGCTTTTTTGAAGATTTCATGGGATTTTTTATATACAAGATCATGTCTTCTATGAATAAAGATAATTTTACTTAATCCTTTCTAGTCTGTATGCCCTGATTTCCTTTTCTTGCTTTATTACACTGGCCAGGACCTCTAGTGCAACACTGAATAGAAGTGTTGAGAGTGGATATCCTTGTCTTGTTTCTGATCTTAGGGGAAAGCATTTAGACTTTCATCGTTAATTGTGTTGTTAAATATAGGGGTTTTTGTACATGCCCTTTATCAAAATGAGGAAGTATCCTTCTATTTTTAGTTTGTTGAGAAATTTTGTTATGAATGTGTGTTGAATTTTGTCATATTGTCTTCCTGCATCTTTTGAGACAATTGTATAGTTTTTCTTCTTTCTTTTTTAATAGGGTAAATTACATTCGATTTTCTAATGCTAATCCAACCTATTATTCCTGGGATAAACCCCACTTTGTCACAATATATTATCCTTTTTAGATGTTACTGGATTTGATTTGCTATTATTTCATTAAGGATTATATCATCTATGTTCATACTAGTCATAATGGTTTGTATTTTTCATGAAGTTTTGTTGTTTCTTTGTCTGGTTTTAGAATCAGGGTATTGCTGGACTCAAAGTAAATTGGCAAGTGTTCTTTACTCTTCTCTTTTCTGAAAGAATCTGTATAAGATTGATAGTAATTTTTCCCTAAATGCATGATGGTATTAACCAGTGAAGCCATTGGACCTAGAGTATTCTTTGTGGAAAAGTTTTTATTTACAGAGTCAATTAAATAGACGAAGTGCTTCAGATTTTTTATTTCTTCTTGTGTCAGTTTTGACAATTTGTGTCTTTCAAGGAATTTGTCTATTTCACATAATTTTAAAAACTTATTAGCATAAACTTATTTATAATTTATCACTTATATTATCCTTTTAATGTCTATAGGATCTGTAGCAGTTCCCCTATTTCACTCCCAACATTTGTATTTCATCTCTTTTAATTCTTGAGCAGTCTACCTAGAGTTATCAATTTATTGATCTTTTCAAAAAACCAGCTTTTGATTTCACTGATTTTGTCTATTGTTTGTCTCTTTTCTATTTCATTGCTTTCTCTTTTTTTTCTTTCTTTTTTTTTAAAGATTTTATTCTTTTTCCTTTTTCTCCCCAAAGCCCCCGGGTACATAGTTGTATATTCTTTGTTGTGGGTCCTTCTAGTTGTGGCATGTGGGACGCTGCCTCAGGGTGGATGGATGAGCCATGCCATGTCTGCACCCAGGATTCGAACCAATGAAACACTGGGCCGCCTGTAGCGGAGCACGCGAACTTAACCACTTGGCCACGGGGCCAACCCCTCATTGCTTTCTCTTTTTATCTTTGTTATTTCTTTATTTATAACTCTTTGGCTTTAATGTGCTCTTCTTTTTCTAGCTTCCAAAAGTGAAAGCTTAGGTCACTGATTTTAAACCTTTCTTTTTTTCCTAATGTAAACATTCAAAGCTGCAAATTTCCCTCCTAAGCACAACACACTCAACACCCAACACATGTTACTATGTTACATTTTAATTAATTATTAAGTTCAAAATATTTTAAGTTTTTCTTGTAATTTATTCTTTGACATATGGATCATTTCATGTGTTATTTAATTTCCAAGTATTTGGAGATTTTCAAGACATGTTTATATTATTAATTTCTGACAATTTTAGTTTGGTCCAAGAATGGATTTTGGATAATTTCAATCTTTTAAATTTACAGAGACTTGTTTTATGGCCCTTCATATGGTTTCTCTTGGTGAATGTACCATGTGCACTTGAAAAAAATATATATTCTGCCATTCTTAGATGTATTGTTCTATAAATGTCAGTTAAATCAAGTTGGTTGATAATATTATTCTTATCTTTTATATTCTTACTAATTTTCTGCCTATTCTGTCAATTATTGAAAGAGGAGTGGTGAAATCTCCTATTATAATTATGCATTTGTCTATTTTTCTTTTCATTTCTGTCAGGTTTTTCTTCATGAATTCTGAAGCTCTTATGTTTATTGCATACATATTAATGATTGTTATGTTTTTCTGATGAATTGATCCCTTTGTATTTCTGAAATGTCCCTTTTTATCCTTGGTAGTATTGCTTGTGTGAAGTCTACTTTGTCTAATACTAATACAGCTACTCTAACTTTCTCATGGTTAGTGTTTGCATGGTATGTCTTTTTCCCTGTCCTTTATGTTTAACCGATCTATCTCTTCATATTTTGTGTACATTTCTGTGGACAGCCATATGGTTGGGTTTTGGATTTTGAGCCCACTGACAAACTTTGCTTTTAATTGGACTGAATTTAATTGTTGATATAATTGTGCTTAAGTTTACTATTTTGCTATTTGATTTCTATTTGTTCTTTTTTTCTCCTTTCCTGTCTCCTTTTGTATTATTTTTTAGTATTCCATTTTTCTCTACTATTGGCTTAGTGAGTATACTGCTTTGTTTAAAGTTAGTGGTTGCTCTAAGCTTTAGACTATATGACTTTAACTTATATCTACCTTCAAATAGTATTATACTACATCACGTAGAATGTTGGAACCTTCAACAATGTACTTCCACACTTTCTATGTTCTCCTTTATACTATTGGTATCATACATTTTACTTCTATATGTGCCATAAACCTCACAATACATTGTTATTATTTTTCCTTTTGATAGTTATCTTTTAAAGCAACTTAAAAACAAGAAAAAATGTTTATACTTGCCCGTGTATTTACCATTTCCTGTGCTCTTCATTCATTTACATAGATCTGAGTTTCTATGTAATGTCATTTCCTTTCACTTGAAGACCTTCTTTAATTATTTCTTATTATGCAAGTTGGCTGGCAATGACTTCTGTCATCTTTTGTTTTTTCAGGAAAAGGTTTTATTTTTCCTTTGTTATTGAAGTTTCTTTTCACCGGACATAGAATTTTTTTTTTTATTAATGTTATGATAGATTACAACTTTGTGAGATTTCAGTTGTACATTTTTGTTAGTCATGTTGTGGGTACACCACTTCCCCCTTTGTGCCCTCCCCCCACCCCCCCTTTTCCCTGGTAACCAACGATCAGATCTCCTTGTCAATATATTAACTTCCACCTATGAGTGGAGTCATATAGAGTTCGTCTTTCTCTGACTGGCTTATTTCACTTAACATAATACCCTCGAGGTCCATCCATGTTGCTGCAAATGGGCCAATTTTGTCTTTTTTAATGGCTGAGTAGTATTCCATTGTGTATATATACCATATCTTCTTTATCCAATTATCAGTTTCTGGGCATGTAGGTTGGTTCCATGTCTTGGCTATTGTAAATAATGCTGCGATGAACATAGGTGTGCAAGGGACTCTTGGGATTTCTGATTTCAGGTTCTTAGGATAGATACCCAGTAATGGGATGGCTGGGTCATAGGGTATTTCTATTTTTAACTTTTTGAGAAATCTCCATACTGTTTTCCATAGTGGCTGTACCAGTTTGCATTCCCACCAACAGTGTATGAGGGTTCCTTTTTCTCCACAACCTCTCCAACATTTGTCGCTCTTGGTTTTGGATGTTTTTGCCAATCTAACGGGTGTAAGGTGATATCTTAGTGTAGTTTTGATTTGCATTTCCCTGATGATTAGCGATGATGAACATATTTTCATGTGTCTATTGGCCATATTCATATCTTCTTTTGAGAAATGTCTGTTCATGCACCGGACATAGAATTTTAAGTTGATGATTTTTTTCTTTCTTTACTACTTTTCTCTGGATAAAGACTTAGTTTGATAGATTTTTTTTCTTTAACACTTTAAAGATGTCGTTTCGTCATTCTCTGGATTGTATTATTTCTAATGAGAAGTCAGTAATAATTCTTGTCTTTGTTCTTCTGAATATAATATGTCTAGGGGGAGAGGAGGTGATTTTAAGATTTTCTCTTTATTACTAGTTTTCAGTAATTTGATTTTGATGTACCTTAATGTGACTTCCTTTGTAATTTTCCTGCTTGGGGTTTGCTGGCCTCATGGATCTTTGGGTTTATAATTTTAATCAAATTATGGGCTTATTCTTTGAATATACTATTTCTCTCCCATTTCTCTACCCAGTCCTTTTGGGGCTTCAATTATGTGTATCTTAGACTGCTTAATATTGTCCCACGTGTCACTGAAGCTCTGCTTGGTTTTTTTTTCATCCTTTTTTGTCTCTTCCTTTCAATTTGGTTAGGTTTTGTCACTATCATCAATCTTTTTATCTCTTGACTAATCTGATGTGAATTATTGATTCCAGATATTGTATATTTTTGGCTCTAGAAGTTCATTTGATTCCTTTTCTTAATAGTTTCCATTTATCTCATTATGTTTATGTTTTCCTTTAATCCTTGAATATGTTTGTAATATCTTTTTATGACTCCTTGTTCTGCTAAATCCATCATCTTGTCATTTCTGGTATGTTTCTATTGATCAAAATTTTTTCTGTTTTTGATCACATTTTTTTCCTTCTTTGCAAGTCTACTAAGTTTTGAGGATGCAAGATGTTGTGAATGTTGCATTGTTGAAGATCGGAGTTTTGTTTTCTCTTGGTAGTCAGTTAAGCTACTTTTGGATCAGCTTGATTCTTTCAAGACTTGTTTTGTTTTGCTTTATTTTTACGTTTTGTTGGGGCATGTCTTGAGTAGCTTTTACTTTATGACTAGTTTAGCCCTAGTGCTAAGGTGTTACCTTTTAGGATCTTCACCAAATGCCTCTATTATTTAATGATGTCTCTCCACTATGGCTAAATGGAACTGGAACATCTTCCATCATGGCATTCTTTGCCCGGCCTCATGAAGTCACTCTAAGGAAGCACAGCAAAGGTTTAAGGATGACCCTATACAAATTTCTGAAGCTCTGCTTATGCATAGCTCCCTCCTCTCTGGTATTCTGCCCTGTAAATTCCAGCCATCTCAGCTTCTCCTAATTCCATCTCTACCTCCTCAACTAAGTGAGTCATCCATGTTCTGCTTGGAGTGATCTTAAGGCTCACTTCATTTGTTTCCCTTCTCCTGGCTATCACAGTCCTATGCTGCCTGTTGTCCAATAGCTGAAAGTAGTGGTGTCATATAATTAGTCATATATTTAGTGGTTGAGTTTGGTACCTGTTTTCAGTCATCACTTGAAGCAGAATCATTCTAATGCCTTTTAAAGATTAATAACTAATTGCTTAGAAATTCACTTATCCATCACCGCACAGTGATTTATTGAGCATCTGCAATATGCTAGGTACCATGCCAGGATTTGAGAATATATAGGAATATAGAGAATTAGAGAAAACAAACACATATTATAAATAATTAGAAAGGTGTATGGGAGCCCAAAAGAAGACACCAGTAACTATATGGTGGGGATAGAGGTACTGATGAAGAAATTAGTCTAGTTTTATAGCTGTCCCTCAGGTTAAGGACTGGCAGAAAGGGCATTCCAAATAGAGAGAGCAATAAGTGCAAAAGTACAGAGATGAACTAGCACAATGTTCTTATAAAGCTAGTTTCATTAACTAATCATTCATTTAATAAATATTAGATGCTATGCAATGTGCTAAGGGTTGGGCATCCAAAGGGTGAATAAGATGTTCATGATTCCTGCCTTCACAGAGCTTATGGTCTAGCACTTCAGTGTGAATGGAGTGTGGGGTGCCAAGATAGGGGTAATATTTGTGGGTGAGGTGGCAGGAATGGTAGGTTGAAGGCAGACTGTGAGCTACCTTAAATGACTAAGAGGTTAGTCATTGTCCAGAAAGCCACTGTCCTCTAAACATTTTTGGTTATACTTCCCATCTGTAAACAATTTTTCACATTTACCTCCAACATATGTATATTCATTTATTAATAAACTATATACATGTACTATTATGTTGATATATACACTATAAAATATACAAAAAAGGAAATGTAAATGGGATAATGTAAATATAAATAGACATTCTAGTATTCTCTTCCTGCATTCCATGCTTCATCTTTCACACCCTAGGTCCACACCCCTCACTTTGTAGACCAGTAGACAATGGGAAGCTTTCAAGATTCCTATGCAGGAAATGAAATTGATCAGAATCCTGTTTTATGTAGATTCTGAACATGACTTTTATACTAGTCTTGCTGAATAATGCTTTAAAAGCAGAGGAGAAGCTGGACTAATATGATTCCTTCCAATCCCAGTCTTATATAGCTAGGGCAGCTCCTTAGGGGAGGTGAGGAATCTAACCTAGTGTGGTTATTTGTTGCATTACTGTGATGCAATATACTAGACTGGCCAAGTGACTTAAACTAGTAGAATGTACACTGTGGAGCTGGCATTCCCTGCAGCGAAAATGGCTTTGATATATGCAAGCCATCCCTTTACACTTTACACTTTAAACTTTGGCAAATTACTTTTTGATTCACCTGTATTATGCCCAGAAGTGGATAAATAAAGGCTAGGCATAGTAGGTAAGAAGCTGGACCATGGAAACAAAACTGCGTAGTATTAGAGGTTGTAGAAATCAGCAGTATGGGCTAGTAAGCAAGCCGGAGTCGGGGCAGCTGAAGACATCAGGCAGAGTGAGCAGGCTGGTGGTTGAGAAGGGTGGTCACCAGGAGGATAGAATTACTGGAGTTAGGATCCAGGAGGTCTGCAAGAGTTTGGAGAATGGACGCAAAGAACCAGCCTCAAGGAAAACCTAAATGACTAAAGAGGCGGCTTGCTTCAGCTCAGCAGAGTCTCTGTGCAACCACGAGGCAGGCTGCCGAAGTGGAGCTGAGAACCTGACTGCAGTGGAGACACAAAGCCTGAAAGAAAGATGGTTTGGAAGTAGTCAGTGTGCCCCAAATTTATCCTCTGATTGTAACATTTCTGTTACTTATTTCTGAACTCTCAACAATTCTATTTATGGTTTTAAAAAATATCATCTCAGAATAAAGGAAGGAGTTCTTCCTAAATTATATGAGAATGTATTGACCATACCATATCCTTCTATATATGCTTCCTATGTAGTTTATGAGCAAAGATATATAAACTTCTTTTATGAATTGGAAAACCATGTCCAGAAAACATTTATGTCAGGTAGGAGAGAGTTCAGTTTGCCATTTCCAACTATTCTCCAGCTTTGATTTGTTTCCTGCCTAAATAGTTGTTGAGGCAAATGTGCCTACCTCTTGCTCCATTTTACCTAACCTATCTCAAACAACGGAGGTAACATCACATCTCTTTAGAAACGGAAGCTGAGAACATTCTGTATTATGAGTTCACCTGGCAGTAGATAGAGTAGTAATCCAAACTGACAGGCATTATGTAGTTATGGCAGGTAAGAGGGAGAAATCAAGTTACCAAGGTATTTGACACACTGCTGCTGAAGCTGTCCTAAGGCTGGTGGGTGTTCGCTAAAACCAAAATGGGCATGGCCAAGGGCACCTGTAGAAGGGTTAATGGCAGTCATTTAGCTGTCACTCATTCTTCAGCTCAAATTATTTTCAAATACTTTGTTAGTTCAGAATGTGTTTGCTTAAGTCATTTCAGTAGTAATACTTTTCTCCAGGAGGCAATTAGGTATTCTTCATTTTACAGCTCTTGCATAATAGCGGAGCAAACTGCAATTGCACAAGCAAAGCACAGATAAACACCAGATTATCATATTAAAGTCCTTATTAGTCTGTCAGAAGAATTTTTTTTTTCACTGAATGCTTTTTGGTTGTTTATTATCCATTTTTTTTTTAAATCAAGATTTTCCCAATGTTAGCTTAGTTTTAAAGAAATCATTCAGGTCTCCATTTTTATTGGGAAACTAGTCTTTTCAGTACTCTGCCCCCTCTACCATGTTAACGTCAGCCTAGAATAGCAAATTTCCCTTTAAAATTTTTAAAATATATATAAGCTGTTTTAATTCTCTTTCTGAGCTATCCAGTGACCTCTTTACTTTAAAATGTATCAGAGGGCCAGCCCCAGTGGCCTAGTGGTTAAGTTCGGTACACTCCGCTTCAGCGGCCTGAGTTTGGTTCCCGGGCGCATAGCTACACCACTTGTCTGTAGGTGGCCATACTGTGGTGGGAGCTCACACTTTAACAAAAAGAGGAAGATTAGCAACGGATGTTAGCTGAGGGTGAATCTTCCTCAACAACAACAAAAAGTGTTAGAAAAGGTAGACCTCTTCCTGCTTCAAATTTGAAGACTCCCATTTATTTACAGAGTTTCTTCTGTATTTGAGAAGCCACCATATTAAAGTGTTCTTAAATTTGCATATGTATTTATATGTTTTTATGTGAAACTTTATATACTTTCTTTTCAACTATGATTTCATCTCCTGGAAGGGAAAAATTGTGTTTGACAGATATTTCTCTTCTGTTTCTTTAAACTTTCAGGGCACTGTTATGAAAGTTAAGCTATCAGTCAATATTGTTCAAGTTCTATTTGAAATAGGGTGTTTTTTCCCCCAATATTTGAAGAGAATACACAGAACTTGTGCCCCCTCACCCTGCCAGAAACCTAAAAGACTTTCTTGTATTGAAGTCATTACTACAGGTTAAAAACAGGAGGAAGAATCTAAAGTTACTTCAGTATGTCATGAGAAATTAATGAGAAGTCTAAAATCCTGCCCTCTACTTCATATGAAAGCTTTCCTAATGAGAATCCAAGGGAAAACACTGTGTGTTTCTCCTAATTCCTCATAGAATGTATATTATCTTTCAAATGGAGCCAAGGCCTCCCAAGGGAAAGGAAATACTCCTCTAAAATAAAATTGTAGGGTTCAATATAATTTGTGATTTTTTCTTTTATAAAAAAATTGCACAACATCTTAGGCAGTTGGACTGCCTGTTTATTAACTGTGTAGGTCCTCCCATGAAGAATGTTGTTTGGTCCACAAGAAAGTAGACAAGTGGGAGACATGTGCCACTCTTTCCAGTACTAAGCGATTAATTGACTCTGCCATTCCTGGACCTTTGCCTGTTCCAGCACGTATAGTCAGTGGCAGAAGCCTTGGACAGCCAGTTTTGCTTTCTTAGCTGGCAGAGGAGTAGAAAGAACACGTTTATAGTCACTGGCAATACCAAGCCTTCAAGTGGTGGAGATTACCTCTGGGTTGTCTGAACTGCCAAGTTAGCTCCCCAAATGGTTTGTTCCACAGCAGATTGATCTTTTCTTTACATCCTGAATTATATTTATTTCCTTTGGGTTTTTAACGTGGAGAAAACAAAACACAAGAAAACAAACCAAGACTGATTCTTTGATATTTAAGAAATATTCCAATCAAAACTAGATAGATGGAGTATATCAACAAAGCCAACTTGGAATATTGACAAAGCTAATTCATGTCAGGCTATATGACTGAAATGACTAGTTGGTGGGGAAGCTATTAGTTGGTTGTGTTCATCTGATCTTCCAGTGCATTTTTATCAAGGTAGTGGAGATACCTAGATTATGGTTTGCCTGTTATACAAACAGCAGTACCATCCTTCAGACTTCCCAGGGGTTTTATTCAGTTCTTATAGACAGTTTAGCATAGTGACTAAGAGCACAGATGCTAGAACTAGATTACATGGGTTTAAATTGCAACTCTGCCACTTTCTAGCTGGGTAAACTTGGGCAAATTACTTAACCTCTGTGCTTCAGTTTTGTCATCTGTAAAATGGGAATAATAATGGTACTTACTTCATAAGGTTGTAATAGTGGGTTATAATAAATGACTTGATAAATATAAAAACACTTAGAACAGTGTCTGGTACACAAAAAGCACTGTACAAGTGTGGCTGTAGCAATGGTATGGTTTATGTATGACACACACGTCATTAGGAGAACTTCAACACCAGCCCCTGTCTTCTGTTGTTGGCTATTTGGATATTGATGATATCCTAAAGCCCCCTGTTCAACTCCACCCTGTCAGGTTCATCCTGTGCAGGGAAGGCAGCTCACCCAAATGTGAGCTTAGTTTTTCCATTTGGAGACGATGAAACCTCAATAATCCAAAGGAAGCTTACTTATTTTGAGGACTATCCATGGAGATAGTTTAATTATGGGCTATTTGGCTCTATTCACCCTATTTCTAAGGGCACCTCATTTAATAAAAGTTGATTGGGTGCTCTGGGAATGGAAGTTAATTTTTTGAATTATCTAAGGACACCAGGGTAACTGAAAAGCTTATAAAGCATTTGTAAATATTTAGGATTGATTCATGTTTTGGATTGTCTGAATAGCTACCACCCACCCCAACTCGGTTGACCCAGGGATTGCACGTGATTTTATTGTATCTATTTATTGATCTTTTTGCCTTGTGGGAGGCATCTACCAAGTACCCAGTGAGCACCCATTTCCCTCCTGTTTGAAAACTGAGCTTTCCTTGTGGAACTCACATCCCTCCACTTAATACCTAGGTTTTGAATATTTACATTAAGCAACAATTTAAAAGTCATTTTACTATTGATGTGTCATCAAACTATATGACTATCAGTAAATGACTTTTGGTAAAATGGAAAAGAAATACTATTTTAAATAGAACCATCATAAGTGAAATGATCAGTGGTTCTTAATATTTTTAACACACCATTTGTAACAATGTAATACAAAGAAATATCTACTATGATTTCATTCTCCTTTTATGTAGAATTGTGTTTTGAAAGGTACCGTTTCGAGTATCTCGGAGCCTGAACTCCTCAGCCTGTTAGGCCTCCAGGTGCAAGACATAAATACACATTGAGCTGCACATAATTTAAGAGCATGCAGTTATGTTGCCTGGCTTCATATCCTGGCTTTGCCACTCACTAGCTTGAGCAGGTTACCTAACCTCCGTAGACCTCAGTTTCCTCGTATATAAAGCGGAGATACTGTCCTCATGGAAGTGTTGTGAGAATTAAAGGACTTAATGTATAAATAAAGCACACCATACCGTGCCTGAATCTGAGTAAAAGTTAGTTGCTGCTGCTGCTACTATTATTGCTAATACTAATGCCATTATCCAGCTCACATTTTTATCCCTGATGGAATCACCAAGAAGTGCTGTGTGTAGGGCAGAGTTTGCTCCTGGTTGAAAAGATTAGAGATATTTCCAACCTTCCTTTAATATCCCAATGTTAAGCTGTCAGCTGTGAATTTTACCAAAGCCTTTTGGAACTTCTAAACATGTCCAGCTAATGCCATCTCTTGCAGTAGTTAATTCCATAAGCCTATTCTGGGGGCCAGCCCAGTGGTGCAGTGGTTAAGTACGCACATTCTGCTTCCGTGGCCTGGGGTTCTCTGGTTCGGTTCCCGGGTATGGACCTATGCACCGCTTGTCAAGCCATGCTGTGGCAGGCGTCCTGCATATAAAGTAGAGGAAGATGGGCTCAGATGTTAGCTCAGAGCCAGTCTTTCTCAGCAAAAAGAGGAGGATTGGTGGCAGATGTTAGTTCAGGGTTAATCTTCCTTAAAAAACCCCCAAAACCAAAAACAAAACATAAGCCTATTCTGTGCTGTATGAACCTGACATAGAGTGACCAAGGCCACTTGCTCTAGCTCCATGGAGTGGTGCTTTCCCCCTTATTTTTATCTTATAGATTTGGTGAACATATTAATTTTGATCTTCTTCAAACACACTGATAGTGATTTTTGTAAATCTCAGTTGCCTCCTTTATCTCACACATAATTTTCTAAACCTAAAGAATCTTTCAAGTAATAGTATGAAAATATAAATACCTTTTTAAGTGTCAGCTTTTCCCTCAGTAAGATCACATTCAAGAGTAAAACAGTAGTTTTTTCCTCTGTCGTCATTTCTAATTTTTCTAGATTCTAGCATAGATGGTTTGTGCTTGCCTATGTTATTTTTCTAATGTTGATCCTTTTAAGCTCCTTTCAAGAATTATAAAAGATGATGGTCTCATGAGCTCATCCAGTCTGGCCTCTTACTTGGGCAAACATGACTTTCCATGTATTACGAGCAGCATTTTCCCAGCTGAGATGATGGTATAGCCCTAGTCTTGCAAAAATAACCCCAGACTTAAACCAGTCGACTCAAACACATACATCTGACCATCATGTGTTGTTCCTGTTATAGAGTCAAGTTCTGTTGTTCTGAATTTTTGTAGTATTACCTTTTTATCTGATCCCAGGCACTAACCAGGGCTTTAGAAGAGAAATACCATCCTTGAACCAATATTAACTGTCACCTTGCTGGCACCTGCTGAGCTATCCTCATCCATCTTGCCATCTGGCATCCTGAAATTGGGGTGGAAGACTTCTTTGGCTTATTATTCTAAAAGGCTTGTATTGTTTCCAGACCTCTTTATCATTTTTGTGTTTTATCGTAAAGACATAGTATAATGGTAATGATACACTATTTTGTATTTTTTCTGCCTCCTATACAAAAATAATTAATGGAAAATACTTATAAGGGAAGGTACTTTTACCTTTGTTGGCTAAAAATCATCTTGACTGCCAGTCTGAATAATGCCGTTGGTGATATAGGCAGGCCTCCGGAATAGATGAGAACAAACCTAAAGGATAAGCAAAGAATCAGCAGAGAGAAAATAAGGATGTAGAGGAAATAGAGGCTCATCTGGTGGAAAGAAATAAAGTGCCCTTTTAATGATCTCAAGTGCTTCCTAGTGGCACTGGTGGCATAAGGCAGCTGTGCTGAGTCTAAGCTGAGTGTCTTCCTGATTTCAGTGTTACCTGGGGCTGAAAAGGGTACAGGTCTTTCATACACATTTATTATAATTTAGAGAATGAGTATGATCTAGGTATTTGAAAAGAAGACTGGTCGTCAGGAAGCATCCTTTCTGCTTCCCTGCGTTGTGTGTCTCTGATAATGTGTGTGACTTTGTGAGAAGTCTCTGACCTTCTCTTTACACAAATTCTCTTGTTTGTGAAATAAGGTATGCCCTCATCAAGGTGTTGGCAAGCCTGACAAATGTGTCTGAACTACTTGGGGAGGATTGCAGGAGGTGGGGGTGGGGTGCCCTTGGGTCCAGGCTTCCTAGAGCATGAAAGAAAGTGACACTCTAGGACCCAGCTGCACTGAGGCTCAGGGAAGATTTGGTGACGATTTCATCGTGAAACAGTTAATTTTTCTTTGTCTGAATAAACATAGAACATATAATTACCCATGGATGACTCTCAAGCGAAAGGTTCGTGTTGAGTGTCTGCTGTGTTCATGGCATGGTTGTAAGCCTAATGGGTCATAAGACAAGAACATCTGATCCTCACTCTGAAAGAACTGACAGTAAAATGTGCTGGCAGACAGACAGGCAGAAAACCCATGCATAGAACCCTATGCATATAAATGACTATTAATATATTAGTCAACAACATGTCTTACTACCTTACTTTTGTTTAGCATCCACCATACTTTTAAAAGGACTTCCAGTTAAATTATTTCCTATGGGTATATTGAAGGTGGCTCTTCCATTTAATTTGAAAAATTTAGGCTATTTAATATTCTTTGGGAAAAACTAGTGAAAATAAGACATTTCAATTAGTCAAGTAGATTTTTGATCACTGTCTAAGGCATGGAGAGGGTAAGACATAACGGAGCTCAAATTACTCAATTGATTGGAAAGTCAAAGACATAAAACAGCAAAGAATACAAGAGAAGTTATATAATTATATACTAACATAAGGAATGGCCTATATTGGAGTTATTCAAAGGAGAAGAATATTGTTATGGGCTGTAGAAGTGAGGGAAGGCTTGATGGAGGAAAAAAGCTTGAGCGAGTTCTTAAAAGATGGGTAGGAACTGGATTAGTAAAGATGAGATGAAAGAGCTTTCCAGCTAAACTAAATAATAACCAACTTGCAGAATTGTTTTAAAAACTTTTAGAAATCCATACTCATTCTTACTTATTACTTGTAGGAAGGAGTAAAATATTTCTAAAGGAATTTAGGAATTTAAGAAATTGTAAGGGCCCACCTCGTGGCTGAGTGGTTAAGTTTGCGCACTCTGCTTTGGCAGCCCAGGGTTTCACCAGTTCGGATCCTGGGCGTGGACCTAGCACTACTCATCAAGCCATGCTGAGGTGGCGTCCCACATAGCAGAGCCCAAAAGACCTACAACTAGAATATATGACTATGTACTAGGGGGTTTTCGGGAGAAGAAGAAAAAAAAGAAGAAGAAGATTGGCAACAGATGTTACCTCAGGTGCCAATCTAAAAAAAAAAAAATTGTATAAATTTTCTATATTTTTCTCAGAAAAAATTAAATATCCTTCTATTTAAAAGTAACCTTTAACTCTTCTGGTATGATTCAGAAATGTTTCTGTCTTTGAACATCATTGTGACTCTGTGGTTACACTTTTTCCCCATGAACCTGGAAAGATAAGATACTACTATCGTACTTGAGATCGGTTAATGTTTCTATGTTATGTAGACATGATTGATATTAATACAATATGATAAAGTAGACAAAGTAGAGATGGTGACAGTGTTGAGATGGTGGTTTTGATGAAACATTATCTCTGCCCATTTCAGGAGAGTTGCAGCAATCCTAAAAGACAGCGTCTTCATGTTTCTTCACTTTAAGCCAAAGCATAAATGTAGGCAGGGTTGTTTTTGACTAACATGACTATGATCATCTCTGTGCCACTATTTAATTGTTGGTAGAGATCGAATTTTACTAGTGCAGAGGCATCTGAATCCAGTCTCGAGCTGTCAGTGGGGAATGTCAGTCATTTCAGTAAATCGCCCAGTTAGTGTCATCATGTATAATTCTTTAATTTTAGGCCTGAAAAACTCTGAAAGAAATATTATGTAAAATGTACGAAAAAGAACTGCCTTGTGTAATACACTTTATGTAGTGTTTGGAAATAAAAATGGACCTATAACACATAAGTCTGTAAGTTGATTTTATCAAGGTACTCAGACAGAGGGGTAACCATTAACTAGGCTTGTGTGTTCTTTAAAAAATTATCATATGTTTTCAAATTATGCATTTCATTTAACCTATCTTAACACATGGAAGTTTTGATGTAGTTTCCTTTTTCAATCAGTTCCAAAGAGTCAAAGTGATTATCAAAGCTGAAAAGGCTTTTTGTATTTTCATCAAATGTTGAAGCCATGTATGTGAACAACAAGGCTGATGAATTTGCTGTTTTATTTAGTTGACATTTTAATTCAAAATGTAAACTGAAGTTTCTTTTCATGTCTTTGCACTATTAATATTATTCTGTTTTTGGTTAGCTTGGGTAAAACCATTCACTGGTGTCATTTTTGATAATTAGCCTTTTATATCTTGGGGTTTTTGGTAAGCAAATAAATATTTTAAATATAATTGGTGCAATTACTGTATGTGCATTGAACAACTTTATATTGAGCTTCATGTCATGTCACATTTTTATGCTAGTAGGTTTTTTATGATTTTTTTAATTGTACATGGTATTCTTCTGAAATATATAATTACCAGCTCAGCCTTGAGTTGGAGAAGCAAGAGTTCTGTCGTTCTCTCAAACAGACTTGTATTGAGAGATATAGAAAAGCTTGCCTCTAACATTCTTTCCCTATCGATAAAAGTAGTTTATGTCTGAATGCTAGTGTTATTTTTACATCTCGTGCAATCCCAGCATCCCATTGTTCTAGTAGGAGTCCAAGCAAACAACTCAAGCTTTAGTCCAGATTTGATTTGGTAGAAACCAGAAGCTTGAGGGTAGAGGATGAAAGGTGGTGGTAATTAGGAAGCCAGGGGTAAACTGAAGAGAACAAGAACAATGTAAACAATTAGCTAAACATGAACTTTTATCCCTGGTCCTGCCTTCACAGAATCGCGTAGCTTGTTGAGCAGCTTTAAGATGGCAGATCTGCTCCAGCTCGACTTTTTCTCAAAATGTCACCCAGTAGCGTATTTGGCCATGTAAGAACCACAGCAGAGAGACATGGGGCGAGAGTTAGTGTAAAGGTGGGCACAAGGAGAAGGGAGAAAGCAGCATAACTCTGGGCTCCAGGAAGTTTAGGAGAGGTTTTAGAATGGCTGGGCAGAAAAGAAGTGTTAAGTAAAACCAAAAATGAGTGGGAAAAGGTCTTCATTAACAACATCCATTAGCAAAAAAAAAACAAAAACAAAAACCCTAAGGGAGTTAAAAATGGAGGCTGAATAGAGAAGATGAAAAAATTCTGGACTCTTTACTAATCCTCTCTTCCAAAGGGTGAGAAGACTGAATGTGATGAAGCGTAATGTCTTACTAAAGGGCCAGAAAAAGAAGTTTTCTTTGCTCAGTGTCAGGCTATTCTGTTATACAACATTGTAAACATTATAGCAACACTTATGAGTATTATAACCCTACATGTCTTCCCATTGCATGTGTAAGAGTTTTTCTACTTTAAAAAGAGATTGAGAACCAGATTGAGAAGAAAACTGATTGTAGAACAGTTAGAAAACTTCACACTGCTGAACATCAATTGTGATACTATACTTTCTGCTGAAATTAGGATGAAATCATTGGAGGCATCAGAGCAAAAAGCAAATCGTGGGGAAGCTATTAACAGTTTAGCATTTCTAGTTTGTGTGAGAATATGGATTCCATCTACCAAAGGGAATAGTTTAGCTCAAAGAGAATATGAATGGCAATGTTGTGGATTTTAGCTTTGTTTCTTGTGTGCCTATAACTTTCCGAAGTTAGGCATTGCTAGAAGTTGCTCTTTCTTAAAACAATATTAAATTCTGTGATGTTTCAAAGGCCACCTGGATAGAATGGCGACTTTACCTGTCTCACAGCCTAACAGAAAAATAAAGGACTGAGGGAAAGAGAAACATCAACAAATTTCTTACAATTCCGGCTGGTGATTTGGAAGCTGAATCAGTAGTGACTGCAATAAAGCCCAGTAGAAATCACATGTTGTTTGTCTTTCTTTGTCTGGCTTATTTCACTTAACATAATACTCTCAAGGTCCATCCATGTTGTTGCAAATGGGATGATTTTGTCTTTTTTATGGTTGAGTAGTATTCTATTGTGTATATATATATATATATATATATATATATATATATATATATACACCACATCTTCTTTATCCATTCATCAGTCGATGACACTTGGGTTGCTTCCACATCTTGGCTATTGTGAATAATGCTGGAATGAACATAGAGGTGCATAAGTCTCTTTGAATTGTTGATTTCAAGTTCTTTGGATAAATACCCAGTAGTGGGATAGCTGGATTGTATGATATTTCTATTTTTAATTTTTTGAGACATCTGTATACTGTTTTCCATAGTGGCTGCACCAGTTTGCATTCCCACCAGCAGTGTATGAGGGTTCCCTTTTATCCGTATCCTCTCCAACATTTGTTGTTTTTTGTCTTGGTGATTATAGCCATTCTAACAGGTGTAAGGTGATATCTCACTGTTGTTTTGATTTGCATTTCCCTAATGATTAGTGGTGGTGAACATCTTTTCATGTGCCTGTTGGCCATCTGTATATCTTCTTTGGAAAAACTTCTGTTCATATCCTCTGCCCATTATTTGATCAGGTTGTTTGTTTTGTTGTTGTTGAGGTGTATGAGTTCTTTATATATTTTGGAGATTAACCCCTTGTCAAATATATGATTTGCAAATGTTTTTTGGGTCATTCTTGATTACTGTTTCAATCTCTTTACTTGTGATTGGTCTATTCAAATTCTCTATTTCTTCTTGATTTAGTTTTGGTAGGTTGTACAAGTCTAAGAATTTATCCATTTCTTCTAGATTGTCCAATTTGTTGGCCAATAGTTTTTCATAGTATTCTCATAATCTTTTGTATTTCTGTGGTATTCATTGTAATTTCTCCTCTTTCAATTCTTATTTTATTTATTTGAGCCTTCCCTTTTTTTCTTAGTGAGTCTGGCTAAGGGTCTGTCAATTTTGTTTATCTTCTCAAAGAACCAGCTCTTAGTTTCATTGATCCTTTCTACTGTTTTTTGTTTGTTTGTTTGTTTCAATTACATTTATTTCTGCTCTGATTTTTATTATTTCCCTCCTTCTGCTGACTTTGGGCTTCCCTTGTTCTTCTTTTTCTAATTCTGTTAGGTGTAGTTTAGTTTGCTTATTTGAGATTTTTCTTATTTGTTAGAGTGGACCTATATTGCTATGAATTTCCCTCTTAGGACTGCTTTTGCTGCATCCCATATGAATTGGTATGGTGTATTTTCATTTTCATTTGTCTCCAGATATTTTTTATTTCTCCTTTAATTTCTTCAATGATTCATTGGTTGTTCAGTAGCATATTGTTTAGTCTCCACATATTTGTCACTTTCCCAGCTTTTTTCTTATAGTTAATCTCTAGTTTCATAGCATTATGGTTGGAACAGGTGCTTGATATGATTTCAGTCTTCTTAAATATATTTCCTTGTTTCCCAATATATGGTCTATCCTTGAGAATGTTCTATGTGCATTTGATAAGAATGTGTATTCTCTTGTTTTGGGATGAAGTGTTCTATCTATATCTATTAAGTCCATCTGGTCTAGTTTTTTGCTTAATTCCACTATTTCCTTGTTGACTTTCTGTCTGCATGATCTATCCATTGATGTAAGTGGGGTATTAAGGTCCCCTACTATTATTGTGTTGCTGTTAATATCTCCTTCTAGATCTGGTAATAGTTGCTTTATGTACTTTGGTGCACCTCTGTTAGGTGCATATATATTTATAAGCGTATGTCCTCTTGGTGGAGTGTCCCTTTTATCATTATGTACTGCCCCTCTTTATCTCTCATTGCGTTCTTTATCTTGAAGTCTACTTTGTCTGATATAAGTATGGCAACACCTTCTTTCTTTTGTTGAGTTGCATCTTCCATCTCTTCACTCTGAGCCTGTGTTTGTCTTTAGAGCTGAAATATGTTTCCTGGAGGCAGGATATTGTTGGGTCTTGTTTTTTAATCCATCCATCCACTCTGTGTCTTTTGATTAGAGAATTCAATCCATTTACATTTAGAATGATTATTGATGTATGAAGGCTTAATGCTGCCATTTTATCACTTGTTTTCTGGTTGTTCTGTATTTCCCTTGTTTCTCATCCCATGCAGTTCGTACTACCAATTCAGTTTGGTAGTTCCCTATGATGGTTTTCTCAGTTTTCTCTTTATTTGTCTTTTGTGTTATTGTGTCTCTTTAGTTGTCCGTTCTGATTTTTTGTTTAGTGGTTACCATGAGGTTTGTATAAAAGATCTCATAGATGAGATGGTCCATTTTCTGATAGCCTCTTATTTCCTTAGTCTAAGCAGTTTCCATCCCTTTCCTCTTCTGCATGTTGGAACAAGTTGAACAAGTTGTTGTCACAACTTGTTCTGTTTTGTGTTGTGAGTCTGTGGTTAAAATGAAGTGATTATAGTTATTCTTGATCTTTTCCTTCTTCTTATCTTTTATGTTATAATTGTTTGCTAACTGTTCTGATAGAAAGCTGCAATTTTCTGATTTTTTCTATTTATCTCCTTGCTCAAGGGTTTGTAAACCCTTTCTTTCTTTTCTTTTTTTTTTGCAGGTATGAGGACCTTGATCATTTCTTGTAGTGGGTGTCTTGTAGTGATGAACTCCCTCAGCTTTTGTTTATCTGGGAACGTTTTTATTTCTCCATCATATCTGAAGGATATTTTGCTGGATATAGTATCCTTGGCTGAAGGCTTTTGTCTTTCAGAATTTTGAATATATCATTCCACTCTCTCCTAGCCTGAGAAGTTTTCTGCTGATAAATCCACTGAAAACCTTATAGGGGTTCCTTTGTAGGTTGTTGTCTTCTGCCCTGCTGCCCTTAATATTTTTTCTTTGTCATTGGCTTTTGCCAGTTTTACTAATATATACCTTGGAGAACGTCTTTTTGTATTGATATAATTAGGAGTTCTATTAGCTTCTTTTTTTTGTAATTCCAGCTTCTTCCCCAGGTTTGGGAAGTTCTTAGCTATTATTTCTTTGAACAAGCTCTCTGCTCCTTTCTCCCCCCACCCCAGAATATCTATAATCCTTATGTTGCATTTCCTAATTGAGTCAGATATTTCTCAGAGATTTTCTTCACTTCTTTTTAGTCTTAGTTCTCTCTCCTCCTCCATCTGAAGTATGTCTATATTTTCATCCTCTAAATTGCTAATTCTGTCCTCCATAATATCAGGTCTGTTATTTAAGGATTCCAGATTTTTCTTTATCTCAATCATTGTGTTTTTCATCTCCAACATTTCTGATTGGTTATTCTTTAGTTTCAATCTCTTTCATGAAGAATTTCTTCTGTTCATTAATTTTATTCTTGATTTCACTGAACTATCTTTCTGGGTTTTCTTGTAACTCATTGAGTTTTTTTTTTATGATAGCTATTTTGAATTTTCTGTCATTTAGATTGTAGATTTCTATGACTTCAGGATTGACTTCTGGGTGCTTGTCATTTTTCTTCTGGTCTGGAGTATTAATATACCTCTTCATTCTATTTGATGACATGGATTTGTGCCTTTACATAGTGGTAGTACCTGATCTCAGCTTCCACCTGGATGGGGGAGGGAGCTGTGTATTCTGAGCCCACCACGATCCCTGGCAGCTGTGTCTGTCCAAGCCTGGGCTGCTCATTGGGACTGCAGCGGCACTGTGTGTTCTTCCACTGGATGGGAAAGCGATCACATGGTGACTCAGGGCTGCTGCCACCTGCTCCCACAGTCCTACTGAGATGCACTTCTACCTTTGGGGCTGCAGCAATACTCTGGGCATTCGTAGCAGCCAGGAAATTTTTCACCTGGGCGTGCAGATCTGCTACCACCACTTCCTAGGTCACACTGACTGCTGTGCTTGGTGAGCAGAGCCTCCCCATGGGTTCCGAGCCTGGGCCACTCCCTGGGACCTCGATGGCACCCTGGGCTCTCCTACTGGTTGGGAAAGCGATCATGCAGGGCTCAGGGCTGCTGCCACCTGCTCCCACAGTCCCATTGACATGCATTCCCACCTTTGGGGCCACAGCAGAACTTTGGGCATTTGCAACAGCTGGAAAATTGTCTTCCCAGGTGTGCAGATCCAGCGCTGCCTCTTCCTAAGTCACACTGGCCATTGTGCTTGGTGGGTGGGGCCTCCCCATGGGGTCCAAGCCTGGGCCACTCTCTGGGACCGTGGCAGTACTGTGGGCTCTCCCACCAGATGAGAAAGTGATCATGTGGGGGTTCAGGGCTGCCAGCACCTGTTCCCGCAGTCACACCAAGGCGCTCTCCCACCTTTGGGGCCACAGCAGTACTATGGGTGCTCCAGCCAGGAGAGCAGTTGCATGCATGCACAGGGCTGCTTGGGGGCCAGAGAGCGCTCACCTATCTCCACCACCTCCCCAGGAGTAGTCCATCCACCTTGACATGTATAGCTACATGGGTCTCTCAGGCTTCTTGTTGTGCTATGTGGGTATCCTCTGTCAATTAATGAATGTCCATTTAGTTGTAGTTTGAAAGTGGAGAGACAAAGGAAAGAGCTCACTCTGCCATGTTGCTGTCTCTCAACTTTCTTCTTTTTTTAACCATGGAATGTCAATAACCTTACATTTATCATAATATGAGACACTTTATTCAAATTACTAATTTAAAGAAAAACAATAGCAAGGACCAAGTTTCCTTAATGAGAAGCCAAAAACTTTAGAGATACTAGATTGTCAGGGAAGGAACGGTTGTACTTTTTAAAGAGTATTAAAGAGAGTGTATTGTCTCTCATTGGCACACTGTGTAGGCTGGTTAATATTTTAGATGAAAAAAGAGTGAAGACCAGTGTGTCTGTGCTGTTCTCCAGATAGGAGGTGTGAGTCACAGAAAAAAACTATTAGGGACAATATCTTTCCTGGTTAGTTTTCTTACAAATGATATATTTTTAAAATATTCTCAAGTTCTCTTATACGTAATTGCAATGAAAAGCTCATCTGCACATGTCGTATTGCCACTTCATGCCTCTTACTATAAAAGTAAGTTATATTTTCCATTGGATTTTAGGTCAGGAGGATTATCACAGCTTTTACTTTATCAAGAGCCTGAGCTTTGGGGTCAGACAGACCTGAGTTTGAGTCTTAAAGCTGCATTTCACAAGCAAATTTGACCTTGAACAAACAATCTCTCAGACCCTTATATTTCTCTTCTCTCCAAAGGAGAAAATAATACTAACTCAAAATGTTGTTTAGAGTCTTAAACTGAATGAAATATATGTAAGTACCTAACACAGTGCCTGACTCAATAGAAAGTAATTTTCTTTCTTCCTTTTCATTCCTTCCTTCCTTTTCATTCATGGACATTATTGAGCACCTACTCAGTGCTGAACACAGTACTAGACACCAGGCACAGGAAAGAGCACATAATCCAGCCTCCTAGGAGCTCACAATACAGTGTGAAAAGTGCTGCAACTGAGCAGCATCCAAAGGGCCCAGTGAACATAAAGGAGAGTGCAATTTCTTTTTCCTGGGAAAACTGGGGGAGACTACTCTGAGGTGATATACAGGCTGGGTTTTTAAGGTGTGAATAGGTAGAAAAAGGAAGAAAGACATTCCAGGCAAAGATATAGACTTAAAAAATGTCAGTTCAGTTGGGGTTAAAGCATACCATTTGAGTAGAGGAGTAGCATAGAATGAGTCGGAAAAGAGATGTTTGGACCTTATGAGAACAGTGAAGTGACATAGTCAAATCTATACTTGGAAATCTCCCTCTGTTGGCCATATGGAGGGATGCTAGTGAGGAGAACCTACTCCAGAACAGAGGCTGAGGCCTGACCTGAATCAGGAGCGATAAGAATGGAAAGGAGAGAATAGATGGGCGAGAGTCTCAGAGGCAGAGCCTGTGGAGCTTGCTGAATTGTTAGATATGGTTGTTGAGAAGGAGATGGGAGTCACAGATGACAGCAACTTGGTGAATAGTGATACCATTAGTTTACAAAGAGAATATAGGAGGCTATGAAGGAAAGATGCGTTTAGCTCTAGACTAGTTAATTTTGAGGAGTTCAGGATACACTGGTGGGGTATCTTATAAGCATTTGGAAACTCTTGGTCTGGGCTAGATACATAGCTTTGGCCCTTACTGATAAATAATCATAGTCAAATCTTTGGAAAAGTGTGTCCTCACTGAGGAAAAGGATATAGATTGAGAAAGATGGAGTCATGGGAAGCAGACCTAGGGGGCCAGCAGAGAAAGAAGACTGACATGATAGCACATGAGGTAAGAGAAGAATCAGAATTAATTCAGAAGTAAAGGAGGGAGAGAATTTTCAGCTAGAAGGAGTGTAGAGCAATGTCAACTACTGCAAATAATTCAAGTGGAAAGAAGACCAAAAAGTGGTCATTGCATTTGGCAGTTGGGAAGTCATTGGTGATCTTAGGGGTGGCATTTAATGCAGAGGTGAAGGTAGTAAGCATTTCTTTGAGTGAATTAGAAGTGTAGACAGCAGTGTGTTAGCTGAGCCTATTTGAGTCATCTTTTAAAAAATCTTTAATGGGCTGCCCCGGTGGTGCAGCGGTTAAGTTTCCACATTCTGCTTCGGTGGCCCAGGGTTTGCCGGTTTGGATCCCAGGTGTGGACATGGCACTGCTTGGCAAGCCATGCTGTGGCAGGCATCCCACATATAAAGTAGAGGAAGATGGGCACGGACGTTAGCTCAGGGCCAGTCTTCCTCAGCAAAAAGAGGAGAATTGGTGCCAGATGTTAGCTCAGGGCTAATCTTCCTCAAAAAAAGAAAAATCTTTAAGAAATCATGGAGTGTGGAATAGATGCCCCAAAACTGAAAATGGGCAAATGTCTTCTCAATTTTTGACAACTAATGCAAGCTTAAGCTTCATGGCCCATCCCAGGGCCTTAGAAGAGGCCCATGCATGTGGAGGGCCACTACACCATTGTTTGCAATAAGGAAAAATGGAGAATGAAGAGAGAGTTATAAAAGTTAGTACATTCATTCTATGCAACTGTTAAAAAGAATGAGGTAAATCTTGTATGTATTGACACGGAAGGATGTCCATGATATACTATTGAGTAAAAAAAGCTAGTTTTAGAACATTATGTATAGTATAATCCCATGTATATAAAAAAGAAATGTGTATACACACACACACACTTGCACACATATATACACACACACATATGATAATATATATTAGTATTTCTAGTTAGATTTGATAGCAAAACTCTGGAAAGCCCTCCTAATTGTCAACAGCTCTTAATCTTGAAGAGTAGGAATTAGAGTTTGGAGTGTGGTGATGGGGAGACTTTTATATTGTGCTATATTCATATTCACATTGTGACACTTCTATATTATTTTAATTTTTTTGTCAGTAAGTACATGATTCTTTTGTTAATTTTCACAAAAAGCACAAAATTTAAAAATGTCTTATGAGGAATAATTTAAGATGTTTAGCTTATACAAACCGTATCTCAAGGAGAATATAATGACAGGCTTCAAATATTTGAAGTGTAGCCATTGGAAGAGGGATTAGATTTGTTCTGAAAGATACTGAACTGCAGAAATAGGACCAATGAGTGCAATAAAGAGGGAAACTTTTGAAACTATAAAAAGTTAAAATATTTATAACGACCAGATGCAGCAGGCCTGGAATCATTTTCTATGTCATCAGGTGTCAAACAGCTGTTCACGACTATCTGTATGGCACTGTGTTGACTGTGCTCAGCCCCTTTCTCAGGAGTGGACCTTTCAGCTTCACTTGTGGGAGTTTGGAGTCAACCTACTTCGGACAGTATGTGGAGGAGTTCAAAGCAGACTCTGAGTCAGACTGCCTGACTCTACTCCTGCACCATCACTTACTCATCTTGGATTTGTTCCTTAACCTTTCTAGGTCTCAGCTTTCATATCTGCGGAATGTGGTAATCAAACTAATACTAGCTTTGAGAGCGGTAATATCTTCAAGGTAGAGTTAGGGTGGTTTCCTTATCTTGCCCCTCCACAATCTCCATCAGCTTGCTTCCCAGACCCCACCAAGTAAATATACAATCTAAGTGAAAAAAATGTGGGCCAGTGAGGTGTATACAGATTTCAGACAAGAACTTTAGTCATCCACTTCTAACCAGATTGCTGCTATAAACCCTTTCCTTGTAAAAAGTCATGTACCACCACCCCAGCCTCAGAAGGTGGTTGAGGGAATTAAATGAGATAATTAATGTAAGACTTTGAGCACAATGCCTAGCATATAGTAAATATTTAAAGAAATGAAAATTATGCACATGCATATATCTCACTAAATCATAATTTTATTATAAATGAGATGTCATTTTAAAGATTCTAGGGGTAGATTTGTCAGATTTCCTTCCAGTGAGTGGAAAAAAAATTTAAATCCATACCTAATGCCATATGCCAAAAAAGATTCAAATGTATTAGAGTTAAATATTTTATAGAACTGCAGAAAAACAAAGAATCTAGTCTTTTGACTATTTGTGTGCTCATAAGAAACAGTAGAAATCATAAAAGAAAAGATGCATAAGTTCTAACAACATAAAAATGTAAAGCTTTTTGTGCAAGAAAAATTCAGTGAGGAAATGACACATTGGGAAACATTACAACAAATAATTCAGATGATAAGCATAAATAATATGTTACATAAACAATTCATATAACTATTAAGACCGCAATAGACAGATAGTCAAAGGAAGTGAGAAGACATAATATAAAAACATCATATGTTTGTTAAGGAAACATATGGAAAAATGTTTAGTAATCATTAAAAAGTGCAATTTAAACCACAGTGTAAAAAGGGAACCCTCATATACTGCTGGTGGGAATGTAAATTGGTGCAGTCACTATGGAAAACAGCATGGAGATTCCTCAAAGATTTAAAAATAGAACTACCATATGATCCAACTATTTCATTTCTGGGTATTTATCCAAAGAACACAACAAAAACACTAATTTGGAAAGCTGTATGCAGCCCTATGTTCATTGCAGCATTATTTATAATAGCCAGGACTTGGAAATAACTTAAGTGCCCATCAGTGGATGAATGGATAAAGAAGGTGTGGTACACACACACACACACACACACAGTGGAATACTACTCAGACATAAAAAAGATGAGAGCTGGCCATTTGCAACAACATGGATAGACCTTAAGGGTATTATGCTAAGTGAAATAAGTCAGATGGAGAGAGACAAATATCATAGGATCTCACTCATATGTGGAAGATAAAAAAACACACACACAGCAAACAAACACATAGATACAGAGAACAGATTGGTGGTTACCAGAGTGGAAGCTGGGTAGGGGGAAGGCAACAGGGAGAAGGGGGACATTTGTATGGCGACAGATGGAAACCAGACTTCTGGTGGTGAATGCAATCTAGTCTATACAGAAGTCGAAATATAATGATGTACAACTGAAATTTATATAATGTAGTAAACCAATGTTACCTCAATAAAAAAATTAAATTAAAAAGAAACTGCAGTGTGACTGATAAATTATTACATTGCTGATGGTGATATAAATTGATATCATCTCTTTGAAAAGCATTTGGCAAATACATCCAGAGTTATAAAAATGTTCATACAATTAATATTTCTGGGAATTTAGCCTAAGTAAATAGTCTTAAAAAAGAAAAAAACTGTGTTCATGAAGTTATTAATTGTGGAATCATCTGTAATAGTGAAAACTTGGGGGCAGTCTTGTCGTCTGACGGTAAAGGAATGGATGGCTGAATTATGATGAATCCTTTTGTTGGAATATGCAGTCATCAAAAAGCATGATAAGGAAGACCTGTTGCAACATGAAGAAATACTTATGTTTTAAACTTACGTGTTTTTTTAAAATGGTATATAGGATTGCAATGATGTAAAATGGAAAAAGCATGCATATGGAAAAAGTCAGGAACAATAAGATAGTAGAGTGCATAGAAGGTGTTAGGGAGCATGGCGTTGTTTGAAGATGACATGCTTATGAGTCATTTTCCATCATTTTCCAAAGTTTCTTATAATTTAAAAAAATCTAAGCATATTCAGCTTACTATTGGGTTTAAAATCCTGTACTTCTTGCATGTTAATGAAACCATTAGGAGAATTTAATGAGTGTTCTGGGAAAAAAATTTTGCTCACAGTAGTATTGTAAATTACACCAGATGTTTTTCTTTCATAAATAAGTCTTGTGCTAAGTGGTAGGATTATTCTGATATGAAAAAATGACATTTGAAGAAAGCTTTTTAATATATTATATGTGCATTGTATGATTAATGGCGATGTTTTTGACTGGTGAAGTAATTATTTTAATCCTGTCTCATCATTCACTTTAGTTTTGGTTTTGTGGCTGAGATTTAAAAGCTATACTTTCAAAGAGAATAACTTACCCATAGGCTGGAGAAAAATAGTTTTACTTTCACTGTGACAAATGATATCTTCTGACTTTGTAGTTGTGACTTAACAGTGTGGATTTAATGCCAGGTGATCAACAGAGTTGACGCTAGTTTAGCAATCTCTTTATTTGCATTCTTACAAGGAGGAATTTGCCCCTCCCTTCTCAGAGGCAGACTTTGTAGGAACTGTAAAAACATGATCATTCGCCCTGCTCTGTTCCTGGTGAGATGTACCTAGGATATTCCCTAGGCTTGCTGGACTGCCCACTGTCCTTGAGGGAACACAGGCAGCCAACTCTCTTTGGGTCTGTGAGAAATAACCAGGGATGACAACCCCTTTGGGCCGTCCACTGCCCAGGCTTGATTAGATTATGCCTCTATGGTTGACTAGGTTTTGAATTCACTAGTCTGAATTTACTACCTGAAGATTAAAGTTAGTGGTAGGGCATCTCACCACCTCCCCAAATAATACACACACACACACACACGTACCCACACGCACCCACACGCACACTTGTGAACACAGGCTTAGCGCAAAACAACCAACTTATATCCTTTAGGAGAAAAGGACTCTGGTAGGGTGGGTGTGGGAGTGATGAAGGAAAGGAGTTAATCCCTGTCTCCAAAGTAAAGACTAGACAATGAGCATCCATGCAAAGTAGTGCTGGACAATTGACATCTACTGGCTCCCTAGTGAAATGCAGCCTGCCCTCAGTTATTCAGGGGCCGATCATCCAAAGTGTGGATTATCCAGGCCATATGCTTCTCCTCCTTTGCCATCTGGCTGGTTGCCTGCTTCCCTTCTTATTAACAGGGAAAATACTCAAAATACCTCAGTCCATTTCTGCCAAAGCATTTCTATTACCTGTATCGAACTCTCTCTTTAAGCTTATTCAGTGCACATGTTGATCAAATCTGGTCATTTGGCATATTCTGATTCCTCACAGGACAGATTGGTTAGTTTCTAATGTACGATCTTGAACTTGTTGATCCTTGCCTCATAACAGTCCTTGAGTCGTCTCTTGGATTTATTATTTATCACTTCAGCTAGCTAGAGAGCTCCTTTAAAGTAAGGAGTATCTCCTCCGCCTTTCATATCCCCTTCAACTGGCCCAGAGAGCTCTTCTTCACAAGGTGGGTGCGGGACAAGTGTTGTTGGCTGACTAAGTACTATTCATCATCATTTCAACCAGATAAGTCACGAGAAAGTCACAACAGTAAGGAGCAGTAAGCAGAAATGCCATTTGCTATGAAAATCAACTAAAAGAGAATCTCAGCCTTTTAGAATTAGAAGGAGCATTAGAGCATTAGAGATAGAGATGGTTCTATCTTGTGGATAGGGAAACTGGGGCCCAGAACTGATTGCCCAAAACATTTGTAGTGGAGTCAGGACTAGAATTCAGATCTCTAGAGCCCATTTCTGTTATACTCCAGATTTCCAAGGATGATATAAAAGTGGAGTTATGCAGATGGTATGCAGAAAAGGAGTGGCTTAGATTACATTGCTGGGAGGAAGAGAATACATTAGTGACAGGTAACCAAGATTAAAGAAAAATGTTATCCCTTTTTTGTATACGTTAATCTTTTGGGGTTATAAATATCATAGGAAAATAGCAATTATTTGGCGTTATTTTTTATTTGTTTTAAAGACTGATCTAAAACAAGAATTGAAAAGATCTCGTCCAAGTGCCTAGAACAAACCTGACACAGTAGGGTAGGAATCAATCAAAGTTTGCTGAGTGAAAGAATGAAACCCAAACTTTCTCATTTTCTAAGGACTAGGAATAGTCTTAGTTCTAGCATTATCAAACTCATCTAAGAAAAATATTAGAGTCTTTCTTTGAGTCAAAACTTTCTTGGTTTTGCCATGTATTTTAATTGACTTTGGACAAAGAGTTCAGCGACAAATTACAGTGAACTTAAGTACCTGTTTGTGGATGTCGTAAATTACCAGAGAAAACTAGTGTCCCGTCGCTTACAAATGAGATAGCCATTGAACGTTTTATGATCTTAGCCTGAACAACTTAGAAATGATTCATGTAAATTTCCAAGGAATCTCAAACATCAGATTATATTTCCAATTCTAGTTAGGGGGGACAAAAACTTCAAGTAATTTTATAGAATGTTTAGGTTTAGAATTCTATAATTCATGAATCTTTACACGAAGACAAAATTGTTGTATATTGCTTTCTTTAAAAGATTTTTACATTACCCAAATAATACCTGTTATTGTAGAAAAATTAGAAAATACGGGTAATCATAAAGAAGAATAAAACCACTATTAACCCCACTAGCCAAAGATTAACTATTAACTATTAGTTACATACCCTTCTAGATCTTTTATCGATGCGTATTTGTGGGGTCATATACTACACACTGTTTTAAAACTTGACTTTTTTGTATCTCATGAATATTTCTCAAGGTCAATAAATATTTCTAAAAACCGTTCTTTTCTGTTTTTTTGGAGGAAGATTAGCCCTGAGCCAACATCTGCTGCCGATCCTCCTCTTTTTGCTGAGGAAGACTGGCCCTGAGCTAACATCCAGGCCCATCTTCCTCTACTTTATATGTGGGATGCCTGCCACAGCATGGCGTGCCAAGTGGTGCATAGGTCAGCACCCGGGATCTGAGCTGGTAGACCCCGGCCTACTGAAGTGGAACGTGCAAACTTTAACCGCTGCGCCACTGGGCTGGCCCCTAGAAACCATTCTTAATGGTTGCAGAGTATTCCATTACATGCAGGTACCATAATTTGTTTAACTAATCCCTGTTTTTGGATATTTAGATTATTTTCCATTTTATCCTATTATAGATGATGCTGTGATGAACTTCCTTATTTATACATCTTCACTCACATGTTCAATGATACTCTTAGAATGAGGAGTACAATTGCTGAATTTAAAATATACTCAGTTGTAAGGGTGGAAAAATGAATTTTTAGGTGTCAAAGAGATTACATTCATACAGACTTTGAAAGTTTTTCAGAGACTAAGATGTTTTTAGAGACAGTACTTAATTTTGATTCTTCATGTCAATAATAAACACATTTTTTATTATTCATTGATACAGTTGTATTTGACAAATGATAACCTCCCAAACACATAGTTTTAGATGGTTTTCAAATGTTTAAATGGTGGTGTTCTCTTAGTAATAATAAATTATGCTGATTGGTTTCACCTCGTTATTTTCAAAGCCTGGATGCTTTGTTTGGCTGGTTGACAGAGGCAGTTTCTTGCTGGAGGCAAAATGTCATTGGACCATGTACTAATCTTTTTCCTCCCCTGATTTTACCCATTTCCAGGCTGATTATAGAAACAATAAGGTGTTGTCTTTTTAATTAAGTGAAAGTGATTCATTACAGGTGCTTTTCAACAACATGAACTTATCTCCTAAATAGGTCTTGCATTATCTATACCCAAATGAGAATATAACTGTTCAGCCAAGTTCATTCTAGAAGCGTATTTAAAGTAAGGAGCACAAGAGTCTTCTCCAGTTTTGCATGCAAGGGGATGCAAGAGCAAGGCTACCCAATTAGGATGAGAGGGGACACAGGGGAGGCAGAGGAGAGAGGCTGTGCTTGCCGAGCTGGTTCGACGTGATGACATTATGATTTTCATGATACAGTCTGTAATAACCTTTATCTTTTCATATTTAATTTAATGGCCTTGGAATCTGGAGAAGCCAGCAGGCCTCATTTATCATGTGGCAAATATCAGCCTTTTCTGGCACAATTTTTTTGTGCTGAGAGAGACATGAAATTAAAAATAGGTCAGAAGCCTTTCCATCTCAGTTTTGTTGATTTAAGTGGGTGGGTGTGTGCAGGGGGACAAACAAAACATTAGTTTTCTTTTAAGTGATATTATAAGGGAATAATCTATAACAAGCAAAAAGAGATTAGAGCACCACGAGAACACTGAAGATTATGTTTTATGAAATGAGTTCTTTCTAAAGCATCAGAGAGGTGTAATTACAAAAACGATTTCAAGTTGTCTACCAGTAGTTTTTGCTTGAAGAAAGTAAGGGAATGTTATTTATTTTAAATATTTTCATTTATCTTTAAATGAGGCTGTGATGGAAGAGACGAATGTGTGTTTTACTAAATTATTCATTCATTCATAAGACGATAAATTTATGTCCTATCAGAAATTTTTCTTAAAAGGAATTATTAATTTTTCTTAAAAAAAAAAACTGAGCAAAACTAATGGTACTTCCAGAAGTATGTTTGCAAGGCCCTGGCTTATCAATAAGAGTGGGTTATGACTGTAGACCCCAAGACATTATGGGTTTTTCTCAAAAATATTTTTTTTCTGAAAAAAAAAGCAAAACAGAAGAGGAAATTGTTCTTCTTAGGGTCTCTGGAAGGCCTGTGCTTAATAGTAAGAGTGGATAATGAATGTAAATTCTGGGACATTGTTGCCCATGGCTGCATTACTGCAGTGAAATGGATTACAGAGACACAAATAGCTGTTGAAACCTAGGTGAGCTGTTTCTCCCTTCTCCATTCCACTATGACAGTCATTCTGAGTTTCACTGAGCTCTCTCTGAAACCCATTATGCCCTCTAATTATAACACTAAAGAAGACCTCTAGAAAAGGTTTTTTTTTTTGGCCACTAGCACCTTCTCCTGTCCCCTCACCATTTTACCCCCAAAATAGGAAAAAAAAAAAATTGTGACAATAATCAGAGTAGGCAGAAATGACCTTCTGACAGAAAAAGTCCCTATTTTAAGTGATATAACACACTTAAACTTATATTCAAACAATTTCATAGCTCTCAAATGCACTGGATAAATAGTTTTCTGTCACGGCAAGCAGGAGGGTAAGCATTTTCTTATATACTGATGCCACAAATACTCTTGAGAAGTAACCAAAACCTTTTGGCTAGTTGTTGTCAGAAAGAACCACAAAACTAAATGATTGATTTTTGACAGAGACGTTTTGACATCCAGATGGGTAACATTAATGTGCTTAACAAGTTGACTTTTTCAGATTTCTGAGGATACAGGCAATTTCTGATTTGTTCTAATGTATCGATAAGGGTGTCGTCCCACCCAAAATCCAATCTGTGTGAGAGCGGCGTGAAGGCAGTCCTGTGGTAGAGGTCAGGATCTCTCAGAGTGAAATTTTAGAGGAAGAGCCAGACCCCTTTTACATCTTGCGGCTTCTAGTAGATTAAAGAAGTGAAGACATGCCAAAACAGGGTTGCAAAAATTATTTATTTCGCATGTTTACATATAACAAATCCATAATTTAAACATGTGCATCCAAAATGCAATAGTTGTACACCTCACCTAACTCATTTGGGAAGAGCTTTAAGTCTTAGCATTGAGGCTCCTCATGAATATCATGAGTCTGAAATCCAGTCCAAAACACCATCTTCACCCTGCCCATTAAAGGATCTGGCAGGTCAGAAATTTGGTTACGTGTGCCATTGAGATATTTCTGGCCAAAGTCATGCCTTTCATGTCTAATGTTGCATAAGTTTTGAATTAAACTAAGTCCTTAAGCACATGAATAGATAAACCTGGAGCTTTTTCTAAACAAGTCAAACCTCTGAGTATGGATTTCCCGAAGTTACGTCACCACTTCATTAAAACAGAAAAACAAGGCAGTTCTGTTGTTCAAAATATATCTTCACCAGCTACATGCTTACTACTTTGTAGATTCTTAGGACAAAAAATCTTATCTTGGTGACATAGAATAAGTGACAGTGGTGGATTCTCAAGCATTTCTACTAACCAAAGAAAGAAAATGAACCTGTAGTCTTTAGGGTTGGTGTCCAAAATAGCATATGGCAAACTCAACATTTCTTTAAGATTTTAGGTTTTAGTTTTAAAATTTGTAAAGGTTGCATTCTTCTTCATACTCTTTTTTTTATATAAAATAATGGTGTTTCTTCCCCCAATCTTTGATTAAATTTGATTCTCGTGTATTCTCTTTGATTCTGTGGAGCTGCATAGCCCTAGCACACCACTAGGTCCCCCTGATGGAGTGTGTGTACTCCAGTCTGAAATCTGTGAACCTAAGGGATATGTTTACCTTTTGTTCCCCATGATTGTTCAAGCTTATCCCTATTAAGTTGAATTATTATGCACATGGCAATCAGAGGTGGCTCTAGAATTGGTGAGGCTCCCGGAAGAAAGTTACTCATGAAGCAAGTTCCATTCTTCCAAAGTAATCCATTTTTGCTTTTTAAAATTGATCTTGTGTTCCCCTTTATCATATTAGGCCTGGAGAGGGTATTTATGGTGGTCTAATTCATGACTGTGGGAGACCTGTTACAACGTTCTAGGCCAATGGTTCTTAAAGAGTACATTTAAAAAATTTGTGGGACATTTTTTTTTCTCAGTGAAAAAGATTGGCCCTGAGCTAACACCTGTGCCAATCTTCCTCTACTTTTTAAGTGGGATGCTGCCACAGCATGGCTTGATGAGCAGTATATACGTCTGTACCCAGGATCTGAACCCAAACCCTTGGGCGGAGCACTCAAAATAACCACTACACCATCTGCCCAGCCCACTGTGGGACATTTTTTTTTTGCTATCATAATATTGGGAGAAGCTACTGACCAGGGATGGAGATCAAAGGATACCAGTCCCTGTCTCCTGTTACTATTAACATCTTACCCGACATTCATGTAGTAAAAAATCTGAGCCAAGAACTTAACTTCCTATAAGGACAAATTATTTTGGGGGCAGTTTTACTTCCCCGAATTTTCCAGGAATGTAGCCTAGTTATAAATCAAAGGAAGACTGTATTTTGTTTTGTTTAGAACTTCAGAAAATCATGTCAGTTGACAACAAAAACCACTTGTGGTAATTGAGCCTCCAATAGAAAACACCTATATCGTCCTGTAATTGCCATGGCTGTATTCAGGGTGATTCTCGACATTTAGGAGCAAGCATCGGACTGCTTCCATGTGTCTTCTAGTTCTGTCCCACCTGAGTATTTACATATCACTATACATATTATTTATTATGAATCATTTTCCTGTTCTAATAGCCTGTTTGGGGCATTAAAAATATCTTTATAAGTTGGGTGATATTACTTATGAGTTTCCTTTCAGGAGAGCAAAGGAAATACAAAACAATTATTATCAAAAGGGGGTGCTGGGTGTGCTACAGCAGATAACCATAGCTCTAAGTGGCAGCCTCGTTGACTGTATTTTAGAGCTGCCTCTTGGCACAGTTGCACGCTGACCCTCTGAAGAATTTCTTTAGGAAAATATGATTTAACGTGAAGATCTTGACAGATTAGCGAAGTGGTGAAGACACATACTTTGAAGGCAGACAGACTTTAATTCACATCTTGGCTTTGATACTTATGGCTGTATGACCTTGGGCCATCTATTTACCCTCTGGTAGACTCCATTTCCTCAATTGTAAAATAAGATAACTTGTGAAGCTCCTTCAACAAGGTTACTGTTGCTTTTATTCTCCTCATCACTCTTAGTGAAAAGAGCCGCATGACAGATTATTTTAAAGGTCTTCAGAGTTCAGGTCCCCAAGAAAGATTATGCCTTCTAAAGAACTATTCTATTTCCTTCTAGACAGTGGGAGCCATTTCATTCATGCCGTTTTACTCTTTACTTTGACTGCTAGTGAACATGGAGCTAAGTACTCATGCTTAATTGCTGTGGCTTTCCTCAAATAGGGCTTCTTAATATAGTCTGCTCCCACCCCATTCCCCCTCCCTTTCCCCTTTCCCTACTAAATTGTGGCCTTTCGTCCTGTGTTGTTAGTTGTTGGTCTTATTGTTCCTGTGCTTTTATTGTAAGTTATCTCAGATCCATTGGAAAGTAGGTGGAAAATAAATAAGAATGAAATAATAAGGCTCCATTTTCTTTATGGTACTTTATAGTGTTTATTTCTATTGGTGGCAAAGTTCCTTTCTTCCCCTTAATTTATACTGTTTGTTAATCATAGCATTAGTCAGATCTTTATTATATCACTTACTTGGGAAAATATGACAATACTAAGATGATATTTTACCCAAAATACCCATCTATAGAGTTAGTTTGATATAAATTACTTAATTCTATTTTCTTAGCAAAAATCAGAAGAAATATACACGTTTCTATATCTCACCATGTTACTATAGAACAGCGTTTCTCAAAATTTTTGGTCAGGATCCCTTTGCACTTTTAAAAATTATTGAGGACTGAAAGAGTTTTTGTTTATGTAAGTTATATCTCTCAATATTTATATTAAAACTATGAAAGTAAAACTGAAAAATTTTAAAAATATTTACTTACAATTCATTTAAAAAATAAACCCATTATATATTAACCCATTATATATTAAACCCACCATATATTAACATAAATGAGATTTTTAATGAAAAGTAAGTATATTTTCGAAAACAATAAAACATTTTAATGAGAAGAGTTACATTGTTTTTGTAAACCTGTTTAATGTTTGTCCTTTTTTTTCTTTGTCTTTTTTTATTGAGAGATAATTGACATACAACATTATATTAGTTTCAGGTGTACAACATAATGATTCGATATCTGTATATATTGCAAAATGATCACCATAATGTCTAGTTAACATCCTAATGTTTGTCTCAATGGAAGACGGTTAGATTCTCATATCTGCTTCTGCGTTCAATCTGTTGCAATATCATATAGCATGTAGCCTCATGAGAAAATAAGAATGAAAAGGGAAAATATGTATTATTATTAAAATAGTTTGGACCTTATGGACCCCTGAAAGGGTCTTGTGGATGCTCAGGGCCCTAATCGCACTTTGAGAACTGCTGATATAGAACACAGCCAATGAAAATGGCAATGTAAGAAATGGAAATAATGTTTTGCTCACATTTCAATTTTTAGTGGTTTCAGTGAGCTACTAAATTTAAAAATGTGCTTATTACCCTTCTCCCAAAGTTCATAGAAACATTAAGGTGAAACTATGGTTGACAGGAATAGTTAGATTTTTTTTCCTTCAAGATCTGGCCAATGTATTTTTAAAGCTACTAGCAATATATGGAATCAATGTTATGTTTTTGGCAGTAGATTTTTAAATATATGTATTGAACAGAGATAATCCTTTTAGTTGTGGCTGGTAGGAAGATTTAGCTTTTTTACCTTTCCAATCTATAATAGTAAAACTAGTTTTATTAAGCCATTATTTTTATTTGTATGTGTTGCTTGTTGTATCATCTTTATGCCATTCGATAACCAGAGAAGAGCAAATTGATTTCTCTTAATTCTGCCATGAGATGGTTCATAATGAAAGGCAGATGGCTTACCTAGTGTACAGAGTGGCATTAGGTTCAGAATTAGTTAGTACAGAAGAACAACACATTTTAGTTTACTGTATTTTATTTATTTTTCTTTACTTAGGTAATAGCAATAATGGTCGTGAGCAAGCCTTTAAGCCTGTGTATTGCTGTAAGGATACTCTAAGAATACCAGCTCTGCTTTCAGTGTAATGGAATCTCCATTACAGTGTGATGGTGCTAGTTCAGTAATTAGTTAGGTTTTCTGTTTCTCTTTCTATGAAAGAACAATCTTAAACATTCAAGTATTTCAACAGGAGAGAATGAGGGCTATTAATGTTTAACTTGCCCAACAGTGGTATTAGAGTTAGGTTTAAGACATTTTGAAGTGACAGAGGTGATAAACAGAATTTTCTGCTTATGAGACTCATCCCAAATCTCTTTAGGTTTCAGATGGGTGAGAAAATGAACATGGTCAAGAAGTGTCAGTTTCTACCTCCAAGGACAGTAGTACTCCCTGCTGGGCCCAGTGAATCACTGTACTTTTCATAGAAGATGAGATTATGTCTTCGCCTAAAAAACAGCTTGCCTATATATGTATGTATGTATGTATGTGTATATATATATATCACTTTTTCCTTTCCTAAGGATTTTCAGAACTGCCAATTAAGTAGTATAGCCTTTCAAGGTTAGAAAGGAATTTTAAAGATGAGCTATTCCAAACCCCAACACTTGTTGAAGCCATTCATAGTGTCTTAGATAAGTGGTTGTTCCATCTTTGCTTGAATAGTTCCAATGATAGAAACCTCATGATTCCTAAGGCAAATTCTTGTGATTTTGGATGGCTTCAATTATTGGGAAAACTTTTTATCAATTTGACTTGAGGCAAACAGATACCCTTTTCCACACTATGGCACTTCAAATGTTTGAGGACAATTCCCATGTTTCAGTCTTAGATCTTCATGAAACTTCTTTTCTCCAGACTCAATCAATTCTATTCTTTATCTGAAAATTTTGGCAGTCTCTTTCCTACGCTCATTCTCTCTCCTGTTCACCTGCTCCATTTTTCAGTGTTCATCTTAAGAGTGTCATACCCAGAATGACGGTCAGTACTCCTGATGCTGACATACCGTTATCAAGGAGGGGCCATCTGCTCCCTTATCGCCATTATCTGCTAGTGGATCTTCAGATCTTCTAGCTTCTTTGGCACTTGTATCGCGTGAACGTATACTGTACTTACTATCAATGGAAAGTATGTCTTAGCCGCATCAACTACTATTAAGCTATATTTTCCTCCTGCATTTGTAAGTTGGACATGCACATTCAAAACTCAATCCATTAAAATTTTAAGAGAAGGTGTTCGTTCTTGTTTGTTTTTGATGGGGGAAATAACTTTTATTTTAATGCAATTTTAAATCTACAGAAAGATTTTAAGAATAGTTCAAAGGATTACTGTATATCATTTACCTAGATTCACTAATTGTTAAGATTTTACCCCATGCTTTATCATTCTCTAGAGAGACAGATTGATGTAAATTGCATGCAGATATAATTAGTTATATATTAATTTTTTCTGAATAATTTGAGAGTAAGTGACAGATATCCTGCCTCTTAAATATTTCAGTTTGTATTTACCATTTTCTAAAATAGCCACGGTATAGTTACAGAATCAGGAAATTTAACACTGATATAATGCTATTATCTAATTTCATACTCAAGTTTCACCAATTATACCAGTAAAGTCCTTTATACCTTTTTTTGTGGGGCGGGGGGGGGGGGAGGGCACGTGGAAGGAAGAGGAAATATGGTTCCAGGATCCAGTCCAGGATCATGCATTTTATTCATGTGTCTGCTGATTTCTCCACCTTGGAAGAGAAGATGTTCTTATGCTTCAGAAGTTGGATAGTAGCTGTGCAGATTCTCCAGGCCTTTGTCTATAGTTTCCACATCATTGTTTCAATAAACACTCAACTACCATCTTCAAGTAAATAAATGAAATTTAAAAATCTGTTCATTTTTGAGCTTCCCTCTCCAAATCTTGTTTAGCATCTTGACTATGGACATTTCAATGTAGACATTATATTGAATCTCAATCTCTCTCAACTCAAGTCCATTTTCATAAGCTTTGTGTTCAGTGATCCTTTCTTCTCCTTCCTGCAGACGTAGCATGACTATTAACTTGGTCTTTCTTCTTGCGCCAAGGCATGTATATCAGTCATGGCCCCATGCCTATACTCATAGTTTTGCTCACCTGTAACATCTTCTTGTTCACCCTCTTTAGCCATCCAAATTCTGTTGATTCCTCGAGGTGCAATCTTCTTTGTAAGTCTTTCCATTCATATATATATAACAAATGTATATTGATCACCTATATGACTCTTAGGTGCCAGGGTACAAAAATGAGTTTGATTTTATCTTATCAAGTCATTGCCCTTGAACCAGGCAATGATAGCTTGGAACTTCCCAAATGGTTTATCAGACTTAAAGCATTTGTCCCTTAATGTCTGTGTCCTTATTGTGTTACTCTGATTTGATTACATTTCTTCTATGCCCTATAAGTATCCTGAGGCTGAAAAGGGGGTTGTACTCATCTTTCTGTCCCCTTCAGTGCCTAGTATTGTCTTACATGTATAGACCTAATAAAAGTTTGTCAAAAGAATTAATTAATTAGTCAAGGATCAGAGCTTCAATTAGATTTGGAGTCCGTGTGTCAGATTAGGAAACTATTGCAATATGAGGGCCTGAGTGAGAACACTGGCTACAGAAATGAAGAGAAGGCACACATGAGAGCTCCTGCAGAAGTATTTATATTTTGTCCTTTAAAGGAGACCAAATCACTCACCCATCAAACTGACTCGGGGTCAAAGAGGACGGAGGAAAAATGTCAAGACAAGGAAAGAATTAGGCAAGGGATGTGAATTTAGGAGAAGAGTTTGAATTTAAATAATTTGCATTCAAACTTGAGAGATACATCCAGATTGAGCTGTTTCTTTGGCAGTTGGAAATACAGGTTTGATCTTATCTTTGAAAGGAAGATAAGAGATTTAAATTTGGAACTTAAGTATAGGTAAGGAAAAAATGAAATGTGAGGGAAAAATTGCCCAACTTGAATTAGGATTTGGGGAGGTAGTGGTTCTGAGCAGAATTTCAGGCAGTTTCATCAAGTTGTTGATTGTCTAAGAAATAAATACTGAAATAATCTTGCACTTTCTAATGTTCTTTATCCTAAATTCTGACTAAATTCTGCCATTTTTTCTTTAACAACATTTCCCCACCGCTACGTACTCTCAGCTTGATGAAAAGGTCCAGGGCTCCTCCTGGGCCCTGACCCCAGCATGTGATAAGCAGACTAAGCAGGGCCTGGTGTCCTCAAGCTTCCCTTCCTGCAAACAAGAGAGATAGGTGGAGTTCAAGGTCTAAGTTCAGGAAGGACATATGGGGACGCACCATGTTTTCCAGTCCAGTTTTGCCAGTAATAAAACTGACCGTGTATTTTGATCTCTATTTGGCCCTTAGTGTCTGATCTCAGTTAAGAATCCATAGAGAAGAAATAGCCAATTCATCTACCATCAAACCTTCTGCACTTATAAACCTTAGATTTTTATATAGGTCGTATACAGAGCCTGAAGATATAGCTATACCCATCTAGATATTTCATAAAATGTTCTGAAGTGGACATTTTAGCTGTGGGAGAGGCGAGACCCTAGAGACTTTTGTGTCAGTTTGTGTTCTTGGAAAGAGAGCCTCCACTTCAGACCACTCCACACTGGGAGCTCCAGGATCCAAGGGTTTCCTGATGGCCCTTCCCTTCTAGCTAAAGTCTCCCAACTCTAATTGGAATTGATGGCCCATCTTTCTCTAAGGGACTGCGTTGGCTAATTCCATCTTAATTCACTCCCCTGCTTATCTCTATCACCAGCAGAAGATATTGTCATCTAGCTCTCTCTCCTGAGGACCCTGCTTCCCTTGCAGCCCTCTCAAAAGCTGGAGCTTGTTTCTCTCATCCTCCTACCACTGCTCCGCATTGCTGCTTTCACACATTTCTCCTTCCTTCTCTCTCAATATCTCCTTTGAAGCCTGTGTTGCTGTTATTTGCTGATCTCTAAGACACTCCCCGCTACGTGCTGAAGATTTTAGAACTTGGCTTACTATCTTCCTCTTTGTTATTATTCTCAAAGTCTTCAACATCCATGTAGATAGAAGATCTATCCCTAGTTTTTTCTTTCCTCATCCTCACCTCCTCCATAGTTCTTTTCCTCTGCACCATCTTGGCTGCACCTCCCATAGTCATACCTAGACCTTCTCATCACCATAACTGCACCACCTCTGAAATCTTCAGATCAAGTGTCCCATTCTCTAATCCTCATTTTCTTTTTCTACAGCTAATTACTGGGATCACTCCACTCTAACAATGTGTAACTTTTTTGGACCTCCACTCCACTGACCCTGTATATTTTTCATTGCCCACTCTTCCTCCTGCCCCACTCAGATTCTCATTTCTCTTCTTATCTCTTCATGTTCCATTGATACACATCCTCCACAGTCCTCCCTTCAATAAACTCATCCAGCCTTAATTAAACGCTGGGCCTACCCCTGAGCAGCTGACCATGGCAATCAACCATGCTGACTGGTCCTGCTTTGAATCCTTGACCACAGATCTCAAATCAGCCTTTGAAAAATCCTGCTACATTTCCCTGGTAAACCTGCTCTTCGCAAACCTCTAAATCTCCTCTCCTGTCATTCTCAGCTGATGACCTGGCCAATATTTCAAAGAGAATATAGAAGCAATTACACCAGAACTACTCATCATTTCATCGCCAAATCTACTCGTCCACCTGTGTCTGTACGGTGTCTCTACCTGCCCTTCAGTAATAGTGATGAATTGCCCTTGCTCCTTTCAAAGTCTAGCTGCCCCACTTGTGCTCTGGAGCCCAGCTCTCTTCACCAGCTTAGGTATTTTGCTCCTATAATTATTCCCTCTTTCCCTCATTGCCAAATTTCCTTCACTGCTGATTAACAACCATCACCATAAAAGCCTGTGGCAATATCACTCATTTTAAGAAAAGGAAAGGAAAGACCTCTCTTGACTCTGCAGCACCTCTAGCTACCTTGTTTCTGCACTCCCCTTCACAGCAACATGCCTCAGAGGAGTTGTCTGTACTCTTCTACTCTGTCACCTCCAGTTCACGCTTATTTTTAAAAACTTGCTTTTGGAAATACACGTACAAGAGAGCATATATAATATGTATGTTTAGTTTAAAGAAAAATAAAAGTAATACCTATGTTCCTACCACCTGAAATAGAATATTATCAATGTTGCACAACACCTCCTGTGTGTCCTTCCACAGATGTGTTTCCCTCCCTCCACTGCTGAAGTAACCACTACCCTGAATTTTTGCCATCATTCTCTTGTTTTTCTTTATAATTCTACCATATCTGTATGTATCCCTAAATAATACATTTTCATTTTGCCTGTTTTTGAACTTTATATGGATGGAATCTTATATGTTCTTCTATGTCTTGCTTTGTCACTCATCTTTAGATTCTTTTCAATGATTTTAGACTTTCATGTTTCCTCTTCTGTGAAATGCTTATTCATGTTTCATCCCATTTTTCTATTGTATTAATTGTCTTTTTCGTATTGATTTTTAAAGCATTCCTTCTGTGTTCTGGACACTAATCCTTGGTTAGTTATGTGTTACAATTATCTTCTCCCACTTTTCAGCTTTTCTTTTTACCATTGTCATGGTGACTTCATGAACAGTAGTTCTTACTGTGGTAGGTTGACTATAAGAAATTGCTGATTTATGATCATTTTTGACCCATACAAATAATTCTATATGGTTCCAGGAGAGCTTGTTAAAACACGGATTGCTTGGCTTCACTTCTAGAGTTTCTGACTTGGTAGGTCTGGAGTGGGAGGTGAGAATTTGCATTTCTAGTAAGTTCCCAGGTGATGCTGCTCATCTAGAAGAAGCCATACTTTGAGATACTCTGCCCCAGTCCAGTCTGTCTTTTCAGCATCACCTTTAGCCACTCCTCCTCCGCGGTTTCTTAGAGATTACACTCTATGGCTAAAACATAGCCTACCTCTCCTGCTCACCACGGCATCCTTTTTGTCAAGAAGTTCTTGACCTATCAATCTTTTCCAGGCCCTGGGTCACCTTAGTTGACTCTACCAGGCCTTCCCAGTCCTGGGTGCAGATAGCTGCCTAGAGAATGCTTGCAGTGTTAGTAAATGCTCCTGTTTGTTCAAAGTTAAATTAAGCTTTTAAAATGTCCCAGTAGTACTGATTAGCTGACTTTGTAGTTTCCTTTAGAAATGTACTGTGTGATCAAGTTATTTTGATACAATGTTAAATCATGAATCCAGCTCATTGTGCTGTCATGCTCTAGTATCAATTCTTCTCCCCAACCCCCTCCCCCTACTTTTTCTCCCTTCAAAATTTCACTTAAAATCGACACCCTTTCCTGTCATTGCTTAGTTCCCCACATTTCCAGCCCTATTTGTGACACCCATGTGTTTTTCTATGACATGCATAACATCTTAATAATAAAGCCTCAGGTGGGTGATAAGAATACAGAATAAAAATGAAATACAAATATTTAAGTCTTACTTCTGGGTTATTTAGAGCAAAGTTTCTCGACAGTGACACTCTGGACTTTGGGGGCTGAATAATTCTTTGTTGTGTGGGGCTGCCCTGTGCATTGAGGATATTTAGCAACATCAGTGGCCTCTACTCACAATGCCAGTAGCACCCCACCCTCATCCTGTGTGACAACCAAAAATGTCTCCAAGCATTGCCAAATGTCCCCAGAGGACAGAATCTCCTCTGGTAGAGAACCGCTGATTTAGAGACATCTCATGCTTAACTTGAATTTTCATGCATTTTTTTGGTGAAATATTATCAACTGGTTTGGGTCTGTAAATTTCAACTCCCAAACCTTCTTAACGGTCTCCATTTCTTTACTGTCATATATTTCTCTTATGTCTACAGCGAAAGGAGGGGGTTAAATTTTCATAATTGTTCTTTGCTGATTCTCAACCCCGTTTCTCCAGGACAAAAGACAGCTCCCACCACACACACAGAGACAGACCCTGGGACAGACTTCAGATTCTTTTCCTGTCCTTCCTGCAAGTATTAAACTCACCATAGGATGGTGATAGTTACTGTGATTAATATACTTTTAACTGTAATGTGATTATAGAAAATCATGCCAAAATTGCTAGAGCTAAAACTTGACCTGCCCTGACAGGATGATGAAAACTCAATACCATTCTCCCTGACCCTCCCTACCCCCCACACTCCACAAATAGTCTTGCTTCTTAATGAGTAAGAGTAGTTTAAGCTGCAATTATTTCCTCTTACACTGACTGTCCTTTTCACCCTGATTACTCTTTCGATGTATAATGGGGAGATAGCTGCTTGCAGGCTAGCAAGGAGGTCTGGTGAATGGCAGCAATACATGCTTGGAAAGAGTGCATTCCACTCTCAGAACAACCTGCCCAAACTGAATGCAGCTCACAAGTGGAGTGGATAGAGCTTTTTACAATTTTGATTTGAAATGCCACTTTTCTAGTTTCTGTAGCTAAAACAGTAAATAATTTTGTGGGGTTTTTTTTTTTAGTTGCTCTTAGTTTGACATTTGCTGAGCCCCTCTTGAATTTCCTTTTTGCAGAACAAGACAACCATTTGTACCATTAGGCCACTGCTCCTTTTTAGTTGAGTTTAGGGACCTTCTTCTCCAATTTAGTCTCTTTTGACATGAGCAGAGTGTCTGTTCATTCAAAGGGAACACCATGACACAGCTGGAGAATATGCCTCAGGAATGTAGAGGGCATTGTGGCTATGTTTCCCGATTTCAGAAACTCAGAGTTCCTTTATTTGCAAGACTATCCACCAAGCTCTGGGTTACTGGACACTTTTGTACATTTATAGTTTTGTGTTAATTGAGATAATAGCAACTCTGAAGCATTATAAGATTTACAAGTACTTTGTGAGCCATCAAAAACAAAAACTCTAAGCAATAAGAATGTTTTGTATAGTTGAGGGTTAGGCGAATTCTATCTATTTGCAGCTATTTATTTGAAAAGTAACAGTTCTTATAAATAGGTATTTCATAACCACTTAATCAAAATGAATCAATGCCTCAGTAATCTGTAATTTTCTCCTAAGGCACACTTAGACCCTGGAACAGGGCTGAAACAAGGAATAATAATCTTAATTAATTGTGTGTTTTTTGGTAGATGACAGAGCACCTCCATATATACGATCTTGTTTGATATGTGAAATTGGCACCATGAGCAAAGAAAGAACCCTTGGGGCAGAGAATGGCAAAAAAACAAAAAAACAAAAAAACAAAAAGAAAAAACTCTCAAACAAACAAACAAAAAATTCAAAGACCTAAAGATTATACCTGGCCCGTGTTACTGGTTGGTGTGCTAATCAAAAGGAAAAGAAGAGTTCTGACTTGGTAGTAGCTGTACAACCAAGGCACTTGCTGCAGAGCCTAGACACCTGGGAGAATGACAGATAAGGAGCTAGGTGAGACGAGAACAAAGGAAAAAGGAAAGCAGAAAGAATATGAAGGGAGACTGGAGGACAATGGAGGTTATTGGAAAGAGAAGCAAAGATTTAAACACTGATGTGAGAAAATGTGAGCATCAGTTACAAAGAAATTGAGAAAGGTGGGGACAACAGCCCAGCATAACTGAGGGGCCTTTTAGGACACTCCTCTCTGAGGGCACCATGCTCAGCGAGCTGAGACAATCCAATGCATGGTTGGCTCCAGGCACCTTGGAGCTCTGCACTCTTTATCATTCCAGCACAGTGCCTGGTCTTCATAGTGAACCCCCTTGATAATGAGTGAAGAGAAGTTTCAATCATGCTTGCTATCTTTCATGCACCAAACCTTTAGTGTTACCTAAACAAAAAAGAAGTTAACTGAATTTCCCCTATAATGGAAGTCTATTTGGAATCACTTGTTGTCTGACGGGGCCCACTAAATGTGACATTTCTATTGGATTTATCAGGATACCTCATTTCTCCACAGTGCTGTATATGAGTCAACTAGAATATAGTCAATTCATTATTATATGAACTATTTAAGATGAGAGGAAAGTTGATAATCTGTGAATTATACTTGGTTATTTACATTTATATTTTGATATTGTACACTTACCCCTTTGTATCATAGTGATCTGTTTACATCTGTCTTCTCCACTAGACTACCAGTGCCTTGCCTGCAGGAACCACGGTAGTATCCAAAATCTAGAGCGAGCACAGTCTCCAGCACATAGCTGGGGTTCAATAAATGTTAGTTGAATAAAAGATTGAAGAAATAGATATAGCCGATCTGAGAAATCACTGTGAACAAAGTAATGCCTCCACACAATGAAAACATAGTCAGTAACACCTGGAAAGCTTTAACTGCTTGTCTCTCAGACTGCTGTGAAGCCCCCAACCTCAACCCAAGTGCCCTACTGTACATCTTTCCCCAGAACAACGGAAGTGGTTAAGTGTTCAGGTGTCAAAATGCTACCCTGCTGGGCTACAGGCTGCATACAAAGTTATATTACATTGAGTTTGAAATGCTAACAAAGCAAGTAATTAAGCTGAGTAAGTGCTAACTTGCTTGAAAGCAAGATTTGAAGCTGATAAACCAAAATGCTGATAATTAAGAGTTGATTATACAGCTTTGTTGTTTCTCTACCCTGCTAATAGCCTCTCATTCTTGGTGTGTAATGATTTCTTCCCCACAAGGGGGAAAAAAAAAACCCAACCGTCAATCTTCTCTACTTCTTCTCTCCCATCCTGAGTCAGGCACGACTCCCTCCTTTCCTAAGCTAAATCCTCCACCTGTTATCTTGATCCTTCTCTCTTTCTTGTCTATCTCTTGCATCTTTTACCTCTCCCTCTCCACGAATTTCTTCTTTTCTGTTTACAAACATGCTCAGGGGTTACCATCCTCTAAAAAAAGAAAAGCAAGCCAGCAAACGAGAGCGTGAGAATCTTCCTTTATGCTTCATTCCCTTAAACACATACCATCTTTCTCCTCTACATTCCCTAAACTCTTGGAAAAGGAATCTGCATTCCTTGCGTCCTCTGCTTGATTGCTGATTGCTTCCTATTCCCTTACATTCTCTCATCAGTTGCAGCACTCAAATTAAGCTCTTTCAGAAGTTATCAATATATCCTTATTTATCAGATTCCAGAATCTTCATTTTCCTTGATCTCTGCAGCATTTCACGCTGTTGACCTGCCCCCTTTCTGAAAAGTGTCCTTTTGTGACTTCCACGATATTTTACCTTTCTGGTTGTCTTATCACTTCTCTGTTACTTCTTCTTTCTTTCCCCCTCTTCTTTCTTTCTTTTCTTCTTTCCTTTCTGGTGAGAAAAAAATAATATTTATTGATGTTTAAGACAAGTTATATGCCAGGTATTATGCCAAGTTTTCAAATGTTGTCTCTTTTTATCCTCACATCAACCCTAGACTATAGATATTATTACCCGCATTTAAAATTTTTATTTTTATTTGTTTATAATTGTGGCAAAATACACATAACATAACATTTACATTAGCAATGATTTTTAAGTGTACAGTTCAGTGGCATTAAATACATTCACATTGTTGTGCAACCATCATCACCATCCATCTCCAGAACTCTTTTCATCTTGCAAAACTGAAACTCTGTGTCCATTACATGATAAGTCCCCATTCCCCCATTCCCCCGGCATGGCAACCACCCTTCTCCTTTCTGTGTCTATGAATTTGACTACTCTACGTAGTTTATATAGGTGAATCATATAGAATTTGTCTTTTTGCAACTAGCTTATTTCACTTAGCATACTGTCTTCAAGGTTTATCCACACTGTAGCACGTGTCAGAATTTCCTTCCTGTTTAAGGCTGAATATTATTCCACTGTATGTATATATCACATTTTGTTTATCTATTCATCTGTTGATTATTCTCATTTTATAAATGGTAAAACTGTGGCTCAGACAAGTGAAATAACTCTTCAAGTTCACACAGCTTTTCCCTGTGGGAAAGCATTCTTCTAAATTCTATGCTTAGTCTTATCTCTTCTCTCTCTTGCTCTCTCCTCTCTTTGCTTATCTTATCCCATGTTTTAAATTATAATATCCATACGGATATTTCTCAAATGTATGTCCTAAATTTAACCTTGGTACTGAATCTAGTTTCCTATTTCCAGTAGATCCACCAGAATATCCCTCTGATGCCTTCAACTCACCATGCACAAAAACAAGCCCATCATCATTTGATCCTCAACAGAGGCTTATCATTCTGACATACCTATTATAGTTGACACCACAGATTCCCCACTCACCTGAGTCCTCCTTGAACTGCTTTTCCTACATCCTCCAAATTCAATGTCATAATGTCCTGTCAGTTGTGCTTCCCTAATCCTTTTCATACCTATTCCAGCCTTGCTGTCCCTGTAGAAGAGAGCCTATAGCCAAGGAGATATCTAAGTACTTGGGTTGGGTTAAACCCCAGCTCATCCACTCCCTCACTTGGAAAGGAGGGAGGGTGTTGGGCTGGTCACCTGACCTCACGGAGCCTCCTATTCTGTTCTGTTCGAGCGAGCCCAATGTGTAAGGTATTTTGATCATTAAATGTAATAATATTTATAAAAGCCCAGCACAATGCCAAGCATTTGGTAGATGCTAAGTAAATGTCTTCTTTTTAAATTCTATCTTCCTACTTCTAATTCAGTAGCCTTCTTTCCTCATAAGGATTTTTCTTTCAGTATTTAGTCACTTGGCAGGAAACAAACCACTGGATTTTAGCATTATGTTTTATTTTCCAGTGCACTCAATTCTGTATACCAGTCAGAGGACAGTAATTGTGTTCTGGGTTGACCCTTCATATGTGTGTTTGGGATTTTATTTGACATTTAGAATTCCTAAAACAGTCTTGGAAAGGATTTCCATCTCCTAGACTGCCTCATCAAAATTGTCTTTTACAAAATAATTGTAACCTGCAAGATTTATTGAGCCCAGTCTCATTTTTAAAAAGACTTCTATGAAGTCAGTCAAGTGGCATTTCCATGATTAAGAGCAGTTGGAAGGATTAATGGAAAGGTGGCATGAGCTTATTCATAACTTTATTTTGAGTGTGCCAAGAGTTTTAACTGGGATAAGTGAAGTCAACAAATATACCCCCCACACACACACCAAAGTACAATTTGGCAAGAAAAGGGTCCAACTTGTGCATTTTCAGCAGAAGGGACACCTGGGTAGAAGATTGTCTTCGGTTCGTGGAGCAAGGGCATGCAGGCAAATTAAGTCCCCACTTCTCCATCAGCAGTCTGCACTCCAGGGAGCTGTCCAGAGTATCCAGGCCACGTCCAGCTGCATTGAAGACAGAAATTCCATGTATAGATCCTAACTAACTGTGTTCTTTACCTAGCTGGGATGCTGAGTCTCAGAAAACCCATTAACAACAACAGCAAAACCTCCAAACAATCTTTATGAGTAGTTTGGAGAAAATTTTAATAACAACTATGCACAGAAAAATTATACTTGTGATGGCACGCTTCAGATTGATCCTTTCCTTTAACATTTTGGGATGGTAAGCAAGCAGGTAGTGAAAACGGGGACCGTGTTAGTTCTCCATCTTGTATTAGACATCCAGGTATAGCCATGTATATAATTCTCTGAACTTAACAGCATTCCCTGAGATTGCTGCAGAGCCTACCTGTGATCACGAGGCTGCTTGCTCATCAGTGAACAGCATGACCACCCCTAGTACCACACTCCAATTTTGAGCTAATGGTTCAGGCATGTCTAAGATGGCCAATCCATCCAAACACTTGGGTTGGATTCATTACTCCTGTCTCATTCCTGAAGTATGTAATCAAATTCTAAAGACCAATTGCTTGGGTGTTCTTATTTTTCTTTTGCACAGCAGGTTTTACTCAGCAAAAGCAGACAACATTACTCAATGGGTAACATAGCAGTTCACAAGCCACTTTCTGATGTTTTGTGTTTTATTTTTCTCTCATGAGTAATATTGTAAATGTGAATCTTTGTATACTGTCTTCTAAATTTTTCTTCTGATAGGCTTCCTTCCATCTCTTCTCAGCCTTTCTCTTATGAGCCCTAAAAATGGCATTCTCTGGTATTCTGTGTTTGTGTTTTATGAAAATGGCAGGCTCTGCTACTCACTTTTATTTACCCATAAATAACTATCTTGCCCCAAATCCTATTTTTCTCTCACTCTGCTCGAGAATTTTGGTTCTCTGGTCTCCATATTGAGTTGGAGATTGAAAATCTTCAGGAATCCAATAGCAAATTGAGTTTTAAGTTGGTTTGGTCCCAGTAGAAACTTAGAATCTTCCTTCCATTCTTTTATGAATCGGATTCCTCAAACTCTTTTGAATAAACCATTATGATTTCCTCTACGCTGGCTATTAGAGTTGGGTCATGGAGTTCAGAATGAAAGTATAAACTCAAAAATTCAAACTCAAGTTTTTTGGGGGTGAATGGGTGAATAAACTCTTTAGGAATGTTGTAACCATTTATTTGGCTATTTTCTTTTGCCCTTGCCCCAGCACCCTAACTTGGTAAAATTAAATTTTATAAACGTGGCTCAAGATTTGGCAATTACTGTATTTGACATTGAGCTGCTGCCATACACTCAGCCATCTCTCCTCCTCATTTTTTTCCCATTCTGTGTCCTTGCCTCAGAGCAGAGGGTTCAAGAATAAATGTATTACCAAAATGAAGGGAAACAGTTTTTGAACTTTAGAGTGAAGAACTGTAAAGTGGCCAAGACTCTGATTACCGGTCAGGCTTCTAGATGGTTTATTAATGAAGCAATGCATTATCCACAAGGGGAAAGAAATGCCATTAGTGTTTTACTCTAGGCGCGGAAGTTCCTATTTAAGGAAAAGTAAATGCATAGCATGAGCCATGTCAGAAAACTAATTTTAATGTTAACAATGAGTTGAGTATTCTTGTAGGGATGAGAAAATATTCCAGCCTTCATTGCCTTCCGCAAATAAGTTGCTGGAAGTAAACGAGGTGTGCTATTTCAGTACCAATTTAGCAATACCTCTGCTCTATTATCAGCAACATGCACAGTTGGTTCATGGCGGAATGCAAGCCACTCTTGTCTGTGAATAAGCATCAGGCTGACTGTGCAGGATGATAATTGCTCTGCCTGCACTTCCTTTGGCACCTACTGATCTCTGCTAAGTGGTTAGTAAAACATTTTTGTAGGAATGTCAAGCACTTCTAAAAATTTGAAGGACTTAGTTTTTGATTGTTCTTTTTCTTATGTTTAAGTCTGAGGAAAGTTCACACAAAGCCATTCCACTGCTGCCATTACTCCTAGCAAATGTGTTAAATAGTAGGGTGCCAGTATGTCTTTGCTTGGCATCTTCTAATCAACTGTGTTTTCTTTTGCATTACACTATGACACTGGCTGGATGTGTTGGGATATCAAGTGACTGACTTCAAATGGATGGCAAATTCACTAAAGTGAAAATGATCGTGATAGTTCCCTCATTTCCCCCTACAGTGTATGTAAAACTGACTTTTAAAGTGTTTAGTGGATAATGGATCATGTAAGGTCAGTACTAGCCATGGCGGCCATGGCTATTATTTTCCCTTTTCATGGGAGGGTGCTCAGCAAAATGAGATTGTCACACTCTTTTTTTGAGAGGACAGCGACAGACAGTTAAAAGCCTCTTCATGTAAGGATGTTATTTCATAAAGACACCAGCACTGGATTATCCCCTTCACTTTAAACTTCTGCCAGCTTGTACAAAGAGATAAAACAAAATAGCCCTGGTCCCAGGGGTGGGGAAGTGCTGGCCAGCTCAGCCTGGGTCCACAAGCTTTCATTTTGATTAGTCACATGTGAGGAAAATTCACTTAGGCTGGGAGGTAAATTTAATACAGTTATGCCCATGCTGTTCATATCACAACCATTTTCACATGATGCCACTTAATTCCCTAAGAAGCAGAAAGGTAAATCGGTGGCTGGCCAGCAAAGGTGTCACAATGCATTAAGACCAGGACTCGCTGCAGGGGATAATGGTTCTGATTGCTGTTGACTCATGTCTCCACCAACTGCCTCATGTAAAATAAGTGACATTTAAAAGACATCAAGATGTGAGAAAAGGTAAGGGAGAGAAAAAGAAAGAGAGAGGAGGGGAAAAAGTATGCGCTCCTAAACTTGCCACCCGAATGTGCAGTTTCTTTTCCACCCTAAGTGGTAGGAAATGATAACTCGACATGCCATGGGTGACCTGCACTAAGCTTTTAACTTCCTGTCTTGTGTTTTTAGAGAAAAATCTGTAAAATTGCTTCTGGGAACTGCTCCAACATGTTATCATTTATTTCCAATTTAATTTTTTTTAAGTTTTATTCTTTTGCCCTCACATATCAGTCTATTCATCTCTTTAAAAGCTTTAGGCTGAATCAAGTTAGGCAATGGTAGACAACAAGAGGCAGTCTACTTTCTGAAGGCCCATTTATGTCTATTTTTATAAAGAGAATCAAATTCCAGTTTACAGTAAGCATATGCTTCAGTTGACATCTGTTTCTAAGACTTGGACGCTTTGTTTGCATAACAGTCACCAATAAATGGCCTTGTTTTAAGTCTGCTCACTGAGTTGTATGTGGGCTGTTCAGCTGGGGATTTTAGTCGCAGCTGATCCCCTACCGCTCATAGCTGATAGGAATGGGGAAAATCCGAGAAGCCCAGTCCTATTTATTAATGCAGATTTTAACATTCTCAATGAACCACTTATCCAGTGTGATTCGGCAACCAAATCCTTATTTGCTCAGGCAGAGGAGGGAATGTTCTTCAAAGTGCTGAATTAAAGCCTACCAGATTTTTTTTTGGAGGGGGAAGGGATGGGGAGGAAGGAGAGAGAGCAAGGCACTTTCTCTAGCCAGTCTCTAATAATTCGGGGTACAATGAGATTGAATCTTTAAACACGACATCATAAACCAAGCTTATGTTTAATGAATTAATTGTTAACTAAGAATAGCAGATGTTTGTAGAGCTCTAAATGTGGGCCTTTTATGGAAAGTCTTGATGCTTTTTATTCAATACCACTTAAATGTCAGTTTAGAGCTTGATAGATCAGGGTTGTGTTTCCTTCATTCAGCTGGTTTTGTTTCATTTTTAAAGCATACCTGATTCCACATGTGTGGGAAACAGGTAGAATAATCAAATAGTTCAAGATGTATATGTGACTATCTTTAGGATCATTAGTGCTAATTAAAGAACTTACTACTTGTGTTAAGCTGCTTCAAAAACAAAGCTAATCCATGGTCTCCATAAGTCTGCCTTTTCTCCCCTGCCCCCAGAAAGGCGTGCCAGCGGTTAAAAATATTACAAATCCACAAATGGGGGTCTATGTGCCCTAGAAAGTAAGCCTGATTAATAGAGGGCTTTGCTTTAATTCTCCTATTTGTATACAGGAGATCTAACTTTAATATATTTGAGAATATAGTGTTCACTGACTTTAACATACTGAACTTTTCCCCCTGAACTATTGTATAATATTCAATAACCGTTTATGAAACGTGTAACATTTTTCAAGAGGATTTACATATCAACTTTTCCTAGTGGAACCAACAACAGTAGCATGAAATCTATCTACTCCATTTACTCTTATCCAGGGCTCCTACTTTCTTTTTCCCTTTAATTTTTATATATGGTAAAAATTTCATTGAAGAGAGATTTTAGATGACAGGACTGTAATTTTAAACCCAATAGAAGAGGTGTAAGCAATTTGAGCTTAGCTGAAGCATAATCTTAGGTTGTCAAGAAGAAACCCATTCTCCCTATGCTAATCAATCAGTGTATCAACCAACCAATCATCTCTTCAGCTTAGCATATATCCTAAGGTTTGATATATCTATTAACTGCCCATCATGCAGCTGGGCTCCGGATGATGAGATTCCCCCTATCTTGGCATTTGGCGGCAGACAACTGAGCTATCGGAGCCTCAGATAAATACCAAAGTGGAGATTTCAATCCCGTTCCTGAGTGCAGAGACAATCCAGAAACATTGAAAATATCCTTAGAAGAGAATACACAGAAAATTACATTTCTCAACACCGTGGTGTGTGTGAAAATTGTATATATTACATGATTTCCCCTTCCTGGACACAACAAAATAAAATAAAATTACTCTTTTATTATGAGTGGAATGCTGGTAATCAAAAGAATTGTTAGAGTCTGCTACATACTCTTAATTGCAAGACAAATTACATGTAGACATTTGAATAAGTAAGAATAGTGACCGATTAGATGATAAATTTCCTGAAAACAAACAGAAGCCCAGTTTTATAAAGCAAGGCATATAATCATTGTAATTCTGGAGAAGGATGTACTATTTCTGAAGATTGTACATTGCTTCCTGGCCTCAATTCAGAGGTTCTGATATTAGGTGAGCTGCAGCCGCATGAATTCATAGCCTCGTCCACCAGCCCGTGTGTCAGGGCATAGCTTAGAGACAGTGAGTGTTTCCGTAAAACTGTTTATTGAGAAATAAAAACCAAAAGGACTTAAATTTAATTGCTAAGAGTCTATGAATATGTTGAAATTGGAATGATATGATTCATTTCTTCAAACACTGATTTCTAGAAGGTAAAATCTTTCCACAAGTTGCAAATTCAAATCATGATGTCTTTCCTGCACTATTGTTCAAGCCTCTTACTCTGAAAAGAGAACCAAGGTGATGTATTAGGGAATTGAGGTTCTAACCAAGCTCAGCCACTAACTAGCTAAGTGCTAAGCAAGCCCCTTAATTCTTTTGGGCCTTACTTCCTAAACTAGATTTCTCTGAAGCTCTCATGAAAAGTAGCAACTAATTAGTCTTGTGATATGTAAACACTATTTCATATTCTTCCAAAAGGTTATTGTTTTTTGTGTCATTTATGGTATGAATTTAGATTTCTACTATAGTATTTGCTCAGCCAAAATCTTTTCAGTGCTATGGGGCAACATAGAGATGAAAAATATATTCCAGGCTAAATACAACACTCTGGATTTGAAGCCATTTTTTCAATCATTGGTTGAGGATGGGTCCAAGAAGGAGGAATGATGGAGTTCACGATAACATGAACTTTTTGCTGCTGGAGAGAGAAGGAAATCTGTTTTCTGTCTTGAGAAGTCCAGCATGAGTCCATAGAGACGGTGATGACTTCCCTGCTCTCAACAGCTCAGCCCGTGCACTTTCATCTCAACTTAAGAACACTCGTGTGTCCTGGTGTGAAAGGGCCGGTTACAGTATAACAGCTCTAGAATTTTTGTATTTTTCTCGACAGAAAGCTAATTGTGGTGTCAAGTTTGGAGCAATAGTTTGGTTTAAATAATATATTTTGAAGGCCCTTCTCAAGGAGTTGTGATTCTCAGAGGAAACACTTTGCTATATGAGTAAGGTAACAAATTTTATCACAACAAAGAGAAGGGGCCAAAAAAAAGCAACACAGAATCATTTTCTGTATCTCAAGTCACTTAAAGGGCCCATTCTGGGACTCATTCCAGGCTACTATGATTAGAGACCTGCATGTTTGTAGATATCCACAGATAAGCCCCAGATATGAGCACCCATGACGTGCTCTGCTGAATGAGGCAAAAGGATTGATTTAGAGAAAGATGGCCTATTGAATGTGTATTCTTTGTTGCTGGCCTGGAAACTTGTAAGCATGCACCTTTCAGGCCCAGGACAGCCTTACTCCCCAGAGATCTATCCTGTTTCTGGTGATAATTGTCCTGCCAGCTCTGCAGATAGTGGATATAGATAAGAAAGCCAGTGAAAGTGGATTGAGTGCAATTAGAAACTTATCCACACAAGAATTGACCTGTGATTGCATTTATAGGTAGAATCAGGTTCTGAGTAAATGCATCATATAAAGCGCAGCAAATAAATCTTGTAAAAAAAAAAAGCAGGATTCGTTTTTTATTGTGTTAAGTTCCAGGTTAGAACATTTTCCTACTGTTCTACATAAATTCAACATGCCTTCCCATGCATCATGTAAACATGCCTCAGAGATGTAAGAAAAGCAACGAGCTCCCTTCCTCCAAGGAGTTTATGTTCAAAGACAACAGAAAGAAACAGATCAAAGTATTCTTATGAAACCTTGAAGGTGTTATCAGTAAAATTTCTTTATCAGAGTATGATTAATGTTTGCTTTTCTATTATTAATTCTCTTAAATAGAAAAAAGGGGTTTAAACTGCAGTGAAGATAAACTTTCATAGGAGAGAAGATGAGATGGATAGAGAGGAGACTGAAGGGATGGGAGGGAAGAAAGCAACAGACAAAGTGAAGGGCTCCACTGGGATCATGGCCGTGCTCTGTTTTGTGGACCCTGTCTATACTTTTTAGGGAGGGAGTGCTTTCAGCTTAGAATGTATTGGGGCTGGAAAGGGAGTATTCACCCAAACATCAGGCACCAAGGGTTGACCACTGTCTTAGCTTGTGCTGCCATGACAAAATGCCATCGACTGGGTGGCTTCAACAACAGATGTTTATTTTCTCACAGTTCCAGAGGCTGGAAGTCCAAGCACAGTGTGCCAGCGTAGTCATTTCTGTTGAGGCTGCTCTTTGTGGCTTGTAGATGGCCATCATTTGCTGTGTGCTCTTCTTTCTACAAGAACGGGCTTGGGGGAAGCACTCTCTGGAGTCTCTCCTTATAAGGACACTAATCCTATCATGACGGGGCCCCACCCTTATGACATCATTTAACCTTAATTACCTCCTTATGGGCCCTATTTCCAAATACAGTCACATGGGACCTTAAGATGTCAACATATGAATTTTCGGGGAACACAATTCAGTCCATGGCAAGCACCAGCTGTAACTAGAGAAAATCTCCCCAAAGCCGTCTTTTCCAACTTGCTGTTGGAGAGACCACCATTAACCAGCAAGTAGCCCATGAATCTTTGCAGGATTGTGGAAGCACTGTGCCCAGCCGTTACACAGTGAAGCAGAGGAGGGAAGAAAGCATGCACAGAGAGGAGAGGGTGCATAGTGAATGCTTTATAAACACTCTGAAGGGGTGAAAAATAATAACCTCTGACTTCTTTGTGGTTCTTAACTCATGCTGCCACAGATTGGTTATAAGGTCCACATCACACTGTGATGTGAAAGTATTAATTGAATAGGGGCAATCAGAATTTCTATGTGAATAAAGACCTAGAAATAATATTCTGCCCATTCAGTGATGGAATGGGGAACCAAGGCTTCACTTGGCTACACAGTTCTCTTGATGGGGTCAGATTTTTTTAAAACCCTGAAGTATATGCATTTTGTGTCCTGTTTTAACTCTTAAATCCAATATGAATTTCACCACTCATCAGCCATGCTATGACAGCGATCCACATATAAAATAGAGGAAGATTGGCGTGAATGTTAGCTCAGGGCTAATATTCTTCAGCAAAAAAAAAAAAAAAAAAACACATGAATTTAGTTAATATTAAGGTACCAATGTGAGTTTTGACAAGTGTAAGATGTTGACAGTGAGAGAAACTGGGGTAAGGGTATCCAGCAACTCTCTGTACTATTTTTGCAAGTTTTTACTTTTCTGTAAATCTAAAATCATCCCAAAATAAAAAGTTTATTTTTAAAACCTAGGTATGTGCATTTTACAGTGAAGGTGATTGAATAAGAAAGCCCTTAGCTCAACATTTATGGGTGCATTTTCTCAATGTTTCTGCAAATGAGTGCTCATTTAAATTTGATATCCTGAGAAGCTGATGGCTAACCCTACATTCATATATACCATCAGACAGGTCCCTAGTTCATCATGCTGAGATGCTCACTTATCTGATATTGAATCAGCAAAAGAGGAGGATTTAGAATTATCTGACTTTTTGGAATGCCACCCAGGACTAAAATGAAATAAAATAAAATAAAATAATCTCTTAGCACATTTACTAGCCAAAGCATCACACTGTAAGTTGCTTTAAAGTTTGTGTTTTCTATTAGGCTTGCCGTGTGGTATATTCGTGATCACATAAAAGTGTCTAACGGTTACTGTAAAATTAGAAGCTGTCCAAACAAAACTTAAAATCCAAAAACTTTCTCTCAGAAGTGTGATAATTCTTGGCTACACTAGTAAACAGTTTGACATGTGTTTAAACATAATTCAATTTTTTTATCAGATCCTCTTTTCTTACTGGTATGTCTAATGAAGTGTGTAACTATATAATAGAAGAGACAGTATTTGATTTTTAATTTTTATGATAAATGGTTTCCACTGTGTTCTATGCCTGTTTTAATTTAAAAAAAATAAAAAGCTAATAGAAAAATGCATATCTGTATCACTGTGCTTACTGCATTGTTTTACTTATATTTTTGTGTCCATCTCTTCCCCTGAAGAGGGAACTCGTTGAAAGCAGGAAATGTGGCCACAGTATCTAGCCCAATTCAGTATATAGTAAGGATTCAGTAAATATTTGTTTGAATGAGTAAATGAATGAAAGCACATTCAAATGAATTACTCCTATTTAGAAGGGAACCACGTAACCGCCTCTTGATTTCACTGCGCTTGTTTTAGGCCTCACATTTGGACTGGTTTTTATCATTGCTATCATTCAGCTATGTATACTAGTCTTTCAAACCTGTGAAAAGTATTTAAAAGAAAGAGAAATTGTTCCTGTTTCAAAACCTATTATAATGCATTTTCAAATATGTCAGACACATCTTTGTTAAAATTAAACCAGGGATTGGTTTTGAGCGAATAGCCCTATATCCTTACAGATGCTGTGGATGGATGCATCTAAGCTGCTTATTATATTGATGGGTTTTGCTGCTCTGCAGCAAATGAAAACAGGCAGCTGCTTCCTCCATCAAAGCAAAAAGCAGCCTGAGTTTTTATTAACCGAGTGTTCATTTCTTCTATTGCCAAAATTCTTACACAAAACAAAAGAGCAGTTTTAGCACATTATTGCTTAACTAGACATGAACAACTGACAGCAAGTGATAAGCCTGTCTGCTTTTCACAACTGGTAATCATTTTTGGAATAGATGTTTTAATATAGTTGAATATAAATTTTGTAATTTACATCTACAATGGTACGTAAATTTATAGATCCAGTTTGTTGCAGGAGAATGAAGGCTATAATCACAAAAGACTTTTCCCAGTGTTGCTTAATTTTTAATGAGTATTTGAAAACTGGGGAAGGAAAATGAAATCAAATTCATTTCTTTAAAAAATACAAAAAGATGTTAAAGACAATTGTACCAGTTGGTCGGAGCCATTTGTAGATGGCCCTGACAGAGCAAGACCGCTGTGTTTACAGCCAGGACGTGCTTCGCACTACATTTCCACATTAGTCTCAGCGAGCCGCCCAAGTTTGTGCAACAGCAGAAATTTCTGGAGAGCAGACCATCATGTTTCCTTCATATCAATGAATAATGATGAGCAGGGAGACAGGCAGGATAGGGCCCTGGCCATTTTGCACAGCTTAGATTCTCAGCCAACTCTCATACTTTGTTTTTTTTAAGCAATCTGAATATCATACATTTACTTTCAGATAAAATGGCAGAACCGGGTTTGTTTAAAGTGGGTTTAGACTGAACCTCAATGAGATGTTGCCTTATTTACCAAGTCAATTTGCTGACTAGTGTTCTACCTTTGGGAACTTGCTAATGGCAATTCCTGCTGTAAGAAGGGGAGGTGGTCCTCCCCCTCGCCCCCCTCCGAAGCGGAGGAACTTGGAATGAAAGCGGTTTTGAAACCTTGGGACGCGCCCCTTCCAAACAACACTGCCAAATAAATGAGTTCTGTTGCCTAACAAGCCTGATACCAGGGCCATTTAATAAATGCATGTTGCTTTGGCACCTGTAATATGCGCCTTCTGAATACCATTTTCTCTCCAGGGAGGCTTTCATAAATGTGCAGCGCATGCGCTCCACATGGAACACAAGGCTTTCAATTTGTTTGGGATTCAGTCACAGTGTTTACATAGAAGCGAGGTAAGGCCAGACTCCAAGGCAGGCAGCTGCTGTAGAGATCAAATGCATGCATCACAGGTAACTCAGGGTGGTGGGGGGAGAACCACGCTCCCCTTACTCTTCTTTGGTGTGCCAGGTAACAAGAGTGTGTCTGTGTGGGGGAAGTGGCTCAATACCTAGGATAAGGAACAATAACAGTTACTTCTAACACTTCCTTCTTTGTTCCACTCCATTCAACACATTGCTGCTCTTACTTGACTTTTCAAGACACAACACAGTCCTAATTTAAAAGGAAAAAGGGTGATCTCGTCAAAATCATGGCCTGATCACCCTACTCTGAGGATGGTGAGCACAGCAAGGTCTTGCGGGAGGGTGTTACTTGGAATAAAACTGACAATGAAAGGCTTCCCTTTGTTTTGTTTTATTTTTTACTATAAGAAGGATGTACTGTGTTTCCCCTTCCACTAGGAGCTCTCTGGTCTGTTTTTCTGGATCTACTTTTCCTAGAAATGACTATTCTCGCTTTCTGACATCCTCTCTGACCAATGGAGATGGAACATTTTCTCAGCTAGGCCCAGAGAGCTCACACTGGGAGATGTTCGTCTACCTTTGCTTTGAGACCTTGGGAAAATTTCTTCTGCCCAAAAAAGTAGCTTGTTACCCTGAGGAGGAGGAAATCTGTTTGAGGAAAAAATACAGAATATATCTGAGAATTGTGCTCAATGTTGGAGAGGAAAAATTGTATTTGAGGAAGTTGTCTGTTATTAAACATGCTAGATTAGCTAAATAAAAAGCTGTCACAACTAGAATATACAGATGTAGAGCAGTTCTTTTCCGAAGCTGTGAGATGTAATTAACAAAGGCAGTTCTCATTCAATTAAAATAGATGTTATGAAGACTTGACTTCTAACACCATTTTGAATCCTATCTAAAATATTTTTCTGGTAGGGGTTTAAATTTGAGATTATAGTACAAATAAAATGTTTTAACCGATCTAATTTCTTTAAAATGTCCCAGGCTAGAGCCCACAGACAGTATTTTATAGCTTTCATTTGGAAATGCACGATGATATAATAATCTATAGCCATTGGATTGAGAGTTGGCAGAGGCCTCGGAAATCAATTCTACCTTTCCATTTTATTCCTGAAGCTAGAGCCCAAATATGATTTGTCCAAAGTCCCAAAATTAGTTGACAGAGTCATGACAACTAGAAACTAGTTTTCTTGATTCCAGGACCAGCCACCAGGGTTGGGGCAATATAGTGTAGTGATTAAGAGAATGGGCTCCAGAGGTTCAGTGTGTGGGCTCAGATCCTGGCTATGCCACTTAAGCTGTCTGTGCTTCATTGTGTTCCTTACCTGGCCACAGTGATAGTACAGGGCCAGCCCCAGTGGCCTAGTGGTTAAGTTCAGAGCACTCTGCTTTGGCAGCCCAGGTTTGGTTCCCTGGGCATGGACCTACCCTACTCTGTTAGTGGCCATGCTGTGCCAGTGGCCCACATACTAAAAAATAGAGGGAATGGATGTTAGTTCCTCACCAAGGGAAAAAAAAATAGTATGTATTTTATAGGGTTATTTTAAGGATTAAATGAGATAGTCCATATAAAGTACACAGCCCATTGTTTGCCAAGCAGTAAATATGCTCAATAAGGGATGCTGCTAATAACAATAACAACAAACACTAACTGAGCACTTACTTGGAGCTTCATTTAATCTTCACATCTATACTTGTGAGGTAGGTAGGGTTATTACTTCCAGATAAGGAGTTGATATAAGGAGAGCTTAAGTGACTTGCTAAGGTCACAAAGATAATAAGTCTGAGAGCTGTCTTCCAAGGTCATGTGTTCACTGTATGAGCTGCTGAAGCTGTGGCCGCGGTATACAAGTCGCCCCTTATCTGCAGTTTCGCTTTCCTTGGTTTCAGTTATCCACGGTCAACCATGGTTCAAAAATATTAAATAGAAAATTCCAGGAATAAACAATTCATAAATTTTAAATTGCACACTGTTCTGAGTAGCATGAGTCTCTCGCTGTCTTGCTCCGTCTTGCCTGGGATGTGAATCATCCTTTTGTTCAGGGTATCCACACTGTGTATGCTACCCGTTGGTTAGTCACTTAGTAGCTGTCTCAGTTATCAGATCCACTGTCACGATATCGCAGTGCTTGTGTTCAAGTAACCCTTATTTTACTTAATGCCGAGGTTGCAAAGATCTACAATGAGAACAAATCTTCCGTCCACAAAATTGTGAATAATGGAAAAGAAATTTGTGCTAGTTCTGCTGTCGCACCTTAAATATATACATGTAGGAAAAAACATAGTACATACAGGGTTCAGTACTATCTGTGGTCTCAGGCATCCACGGTGGGTCTTAGAATGTATCCTCCGCAGATAAAGGGAGATTGCTGTATTTCTTTTTCTCAGTGGTGCTTCAGCATCTTCCTTGTCCTGTCTCCATTTCTCATCTGTCACTCAGTTACCTTCCCAGCATCTACTTGACAACTGACCGTCAGACCAAAGGCTGGGGCCTCTGGGGAGTGCTCTCTGGAGATGATCTTCCCTTCCCTACCTCAGGGTCAGGACAGAGATGGGACTCCTTTTATCTTTCCCTTACCTCATAATCATCACATTAATAGGTATCTGAATTGAAATTTGTTTTAAATTTTAATTTAGATGTTGCAGGGCAAGCTTCCACCTGCTCACTGTGCTGGGCTATGCGGACATCCCCTTTCACTCTCGTGTACCCGTGTTCTCTCTGATCTGGTTCCAGAAACATAGGGAGGCCTGCACCTAATAATTTATTGTTCAGAGCGCATCTGTTAATGGGCCGGAGCAGGAGGACAAGTATAGAAGAAGTATTGTCCATATATATGGAATTCTTGTTTAGGATCGATTTTCAAAGTTCCCATAGCTAGGACAAATTTTTTCAAAGTTCGGTTTTGGTTTGATTTTGTGTGTTATCAATTAGGGATAATAATCTCCCTGAAAGTATCATAAAAATATAATCAAGCTTGATAAAATTCTCTGGATAAAAACATGTCAAAATACTAATGGTGCCAATAGCAGCAGTGACGATAGCTGACATTATAAAAAGTGTACTATGTGCCAGGCACGGTTCTAAGTGCCCTTCATGCATTATCTTCTTTAGTCCTCACAACAACACTATGAGTAGGTACCTTTATGCTTGTACTTAACAAATGCGAGAGCTGAGGCATTACCCAACAATGCTGGCAAAAGTAGCAACGTTTTTCCCTGTAGTTATTCTCTATTTCATTAATGTTTTATTTTCTTCACAACATTAATCACTATCTGAAATTATCTTGTTATTGTCCATTGCCCCTATTAAGGTTAGTTGGGCAATGGCTTTATTTTAATCACTGCTGTACCCCCAGCTGCTAGGACAGACCTGGCTGCCAATAATTGTATGTTGAATGAATGAATGAATGAGGCTTAAAAAGTTTAAGTTGCTTGCCCAAGGTCACACAACCATAATAGCCAGGATTCAAGCTAAACTCTGTCTAGCTCCAGAGTATGAGATTTGGTTCTTTATTGTAGCTTTTTATAGCTTGAAGTTCCCCTAGACAAAATCTAACCCAAGCCTAGCTTTTTGCAGATGAGGATACTGATGCTCAGAAAGGCTAAATTACTTCCTAATATCACACAGTTTGTTGGTGGCAGAGCCAGAATTGGACCCTAGACCGCATGCTCATTTTTGCATCATGAATTCAGCCTCCTCAGTTCATATGAAATTGAAGGAAAAGCCTCTATGTGTCTGCTGTACATCATCCACCCACTTTTCATGCCATAAACCTAAGTCATACTTGACACTTCCCTCTCTCTTACCACCCCCTTCATCTAATTAACTAATAAGTCTTGTCAGTGTACCTTCTCAGGATAGCTCAGATCTTTCCATTTTTCTTCATCTCCCCTAACCATCACCCAAGCCACAGTCAGCACTTACCTAGGTAATTATAGTAGCCGCCCACCTGGTTTCCCCTGCCTCCTCTTGCCCCTTTTCAATCTATAGGGCAGCCAGACTTATCTTCTAAAATGTAAATCTGATCATACCACTCTGTTGCTTAAAATGTATCATTTATTTTAAGGTACAATTTATAATTCCCGACATGGCCTTTGAGCCTGTGGGATCAGGCCCCTAACCGCCTCTCCAGTCTCATCTTGTACTAATCTCTTCCTTTCTTATTTATTCTTCAGTTCCACTGACTCTATTTCCATTCCTAGAACATCAAGCTCATCTCCTTTTCAAAGCTTTATTTCTTGGGGCTCCCTTCTGTGGACCATTCTCTCCACCCCTGTCTCCCTCTTCCTCCTCAACTTGGCTCTTCATCCTCTGGGTCTCAGCTTACATGCCATTTCTACAAGGAAGTGTTTCCTGATGGACTCCTCTCAACCTCCCCTCTGGCCACGTCAGGTCCCCCATGATATGTTCTCAGAAGCACCCTCTATTTTTCCTACATAGCATTTATTACAACTATAAGTAGGCACATTATTTGTGTAATTATTTATTGTCTCCTTCTCTAACTAGACTGAAGCTCCAGTGACGATGCTGTCTCATTCCCTGCTGATCCACAGGGCCTGAAATATAGTAGATGACCAATAAATATTTATGGAGCATTCTTTAGTCTTCTTATGGATTTCCACTCTGTGTGGAAACATCAATGACAAAGCAGAAATGTTTAAGGAAAAGGAGACAGAGTGTAAACAATGAAAACAGTCCAAGAGGTTTACCTACCCATTTCAGCATGAGCAGTTTTTCATTTTAGTAATATCCACCAGTGCATTTCTTCTTCCAGAAGAGTCAACAGCTTAGCCAAGGGCATCCTGGCCTCTCCATTTGAGTCTCAGATTTGAGAGGGGCCTTAGTTTTGACTCCTGCATGATGGATATAATCATTTAGTTTGAGGAAGGGAAAGAAAGCTGCTGCTTGGCTGGACATCAGCTGATCACAGAAAAGCCATCTTTCTGCTGCGAGAGCTGGGTGTGTTGTCATCATGGGGCCAGTGCAAGCTGTTAGAGTGAGAAGAGGGAGTCAGTGGTGCTGCTTGTCAGATGCTGTCTGTCAGTCTTAGGACTTTACAACATGAACTATAGGGAAACAAAAAGTTCTCAAATGGAAGTGATCTAGAAGGACCCAGGCTTAGCTAGAGACTCATGTCTCTTAGTATCTACATACAGTTAATTTTAGGATTTGTTCAGCCTTTGGGTTAACAATGGATGTGTTGTTTGTTTCCAGATTAACCACACAAGTTGGCATTTAAAATAATGCTAAACTAGCTACTTCACAAACAAAAAAATGGTTACATACATTAAATATATCACATCGCCAACTTCCCCCCTCATTACTGCTACATAGACAACTAGTTTTTCATATTTCAGTGTTGGCTAGCGATGGGTTTTCTGAAGTTTAACAGATTGACAGGCCCGGTTCTGACAGAAGCATCTGCAGGGAACCAACCCTTTGTTAGAAAGAAAAGAGAATGAAACCAAATGACCATGGAAATCCAAGGACAACGTAGTCTTCCTCTTCCAAATAGAGCTCTTGTTTAGCTAATGCTTTTATGGAGGACCAATGGATGAAGGAAGCCTTTCCTCCTATGAGGTAAACTAATTCAATTTATACAGAAAGCACTAATGAATAGGAATTAACATGCCTCTGAATAACTTTAAGGAACAAGTTATCTAGAATAAACCATTAATTAAAATGTTTTGTGATGCTTTTTTCAGGGATCAATACTTTAGCTAGTCTAAATGCCACTTTGGGCATTCTGTTCTGATTCATCGGGTGATGTCAAAAATATAGCGGAAGTGGCTAGAATTGATTGATAGAGCTCTACAATGTTATTAATGGAGAATAAAAATCTTGAGCATAAAAATATCTCACCATTAGTGTCCTATGCTTGTATGTCCTTCTAAAAATTATTCTCATCACTCTTCCAGTGAGTTTCTCTCTATTCGACAAAGCCCTGCTAATCACTGTTCTTCTGGAATGAGTGCTGAAACCCCACCACTCAGAGCTTAAAGTATTTATAGTAAAATGTACTCTGTGAGAGATAAGAATAGTTATTGTGTGTTTTGGATTCTAGAACTATGCCACAAACAGTTACATCTTTTGAATGAATGTTTGAATGGTCAAAAGACCATACATTTTGATATTTCAGGTAAACTTGGAGATTGAACAGTGCATTAAAATTAATTCTTTCCAGAACCTGACTAAAGCACTGTAAATGGGTGTTTTTATGACATAAACCCACGAGGATGATAGAATGAGGGAGAATATAACAACAAAATTTTGGAAGCTGGGAAGCCAATGGATGAGAAGTTATTGACTTAACAGATATGAGAAAGCCAGCAGTTGGGAAAGTTGAGAACCAACCCAATTCATTTTTCTGAAACTTTGAAAGGTTCAGGAATTGGTGGCACCATGTAATTCTAAAAGTAGAAGTCGAAGGGGCCTAAAATAAGGAGGATTGATTGAAAGTTGTTTAAGAATCAGTTATATCCCTATTCCAGACTACTGGATAACTTCCCCTTCTGTACTCCCAAGAGAAAAAGTTTATTCTCTGATGATAGTTAAACTGAGGGTTTCTGGATTGGGGGACACCAGGACAGTTGAAATCATAAAGTGTACCAAAAGCAGGGTGGATGGATTAGGTGAAAATGTGCAAACTGGATGCTGAGCCTCTCTACCCACTCCCTCCCGCCACGCATTGAGCCCTCTTCACCTCCAGTCCGCTTTTTATCCTTCTACAATTACATTTAAGCAAACAACAAAGAATTAACAAATATCTGAGGAAAGCGTTTTTTTTAAAGATTTTATTTTTTCCTTTTTCTCCCCAAAGCCCCCCGGTACCTAGTTGTATATTTTAGTTGTGGGTCCGTCTAGTTGTGGCATGTGGGACGCCGCCTCAGCGTGGTTTGATGAGCAGTGCCATGTCCGCACCCAGGATTCGAACCAACGAAACACTGGGCCGCCTGCAGCGGAGCGCGCGAACTTAACCACTTGGCCATGGGGCCAGCCCCTGAGGAAAGCTTTTAATGTGACAGTTAGCAACACCAATAAACAGAGAAAAGCAACATGAAGAAAAACAAACTATAATTAATATTTTCAAATAGCTTAGAAAAGATATTAGATGCATGAAACAGGAATAAGATGTTCTAAAAAAGAAAAATTAAGAGAACTGCCATCAATAATAGCATAAATGAAAAGAACAATAAAAGGGTTGAAAGATAAAGTTGAGGAAATTTCCAAGAAAGTGAAAAATAAGAGATGGAAAGCACGAGAGAAAAGATAAGAAAATTAGAGAATAAGTTCAGGAGATTGAACATCTAAATTATAAGAGTTTCAGAGAAGGAGCACAGATAGAAATGGAGATAAGGAAATAATCAATGGAACTTTCCAAGAAACTTCCCAAGAACTGAAGAACATGGAGTTTCCAGATCAAAATTACCCACTGAATCATACACGTTCTCAAACATTTACCTCCTACCCACTTTTTTCCAAGAAGCTACTGCAGGATGTGTTCATCTAAAATGAGAAAGTAAACCAAGAAAGGAAGAAAAAGGACTGAGGAGACAAGAGATAGAACACAGGAGAAGGACAAAAGGAAGCCTGGAATGATAGTGAAGATTGATTCCAGCATATCAGCTGTGCACCAGGCATAGAAGGTGTTCAGTCTACACTAAAGCAGGTCAGAAGGCACTAGAAAAGATTTCCTCAGGAGGCTGATAGAATATCCAGTGTGAATGAATGTACTGAGAGCAGAAATTGACAACTGCATTTTAAAATTGAATAAAGGGGCCGGCCTGGTGGCACAGCGGTTAAGTGTGCACATTCCACTTCTCGGCGGCCCAGGGTTCGCCGGTTCGATCCCGGCTATGGACAAGGCACCGCTTGGCACACCATGCTGTGGTAGGCATCCCACATATAAAGTAGAGGAAGACGGGCATGGATGTTAGCTCAGGGCCAGTCTTCCTCAGCAAAAAGAGGAGGACTGGCAGTAGTTAGGGCTAATCTTCCTCAAAAAAAAAAAAATTTGAATAAAAATCTTAGCAAATGAGAAAAGAAAAATTATGAACTCCAGAGGGGGAAAAAGTATACATGAGGGAAAAAGCAATCGTTTACTACATGGCCCTGTTTTATTTCATGGTCGTTATAAAATTGAGAATAAGTAGAGACCTTCCAAAGTTATAATATATCTATATTTGGAAGATGGTGGAGGGAGGGTGGATAAGGAGCATGGTATGTGTGGTGTGGGGAGAGGGGTAGAGATAAAAGCAAAAAACTGCTTATCTTCTATAGTGGGGGTCAATAGATTTTGCTTAAAACTGAAAAATCATGAAGTAACAATACAAACATATTATTATGTAGAAGTATGGAAGTAATTATCAAAAGAATTGAAAGTAGTAGCTTCTGAGGAAGGAGGAAGATTGCAGAGAGGAGCTGGGTACTACTGTTAGTCTTAATTATTCTCAAAGAACTCAGTCGCTCTTTAAACAATGTATATGTATAACTTCTTTAAAAATTACATCTTTTTAAAAGACCGTTATATTTCCACAAATAGGAATGAGAAAACTTTTATAAGTAACAGCTTTATTGAGATTTAATTCACATACCATACAGTTCACCCAGTGGTTTTTAGTATATTCACAGAGTTGTACAACCATCACCACAATCGGGTTTAGAAGATTTCATCACCTCTAAAGGAAACCTCATACCCATTAGCACTCTCTCCTCATTCACTCTCAACCATCCAAGCCCTAGACAACCACCACTCTATACTCTGTCTCTACGGATTTGCCTATTCTGGACATTTCATATAAATGGACACATACAACACGTGGTCTTTTGTGTCTGGCTTCTTTCACCCAGCATAATGTTTTCATGTTCCGTCCATATTGTAGCATGGATCAGTACTTTATTTCATTTTATTGCCAAATAATAGTCCATTGCATGGGCATACCACATTTTATTTATCCATTCATTAGTCGATGGACATTTGGGTTGTTTCCACTTTTGGGGTATTATGAGTAATGCTGCTATGAACATCTGTGTACGAGTTTTTGGGTGGACATATTTTCTTTCCTCTTGGATATGTATCTAGGAGTGGAATTGCTAGGTCACATGCTAATTCTACGTTAACTTTTGGATGAGCTACTAGACTGTTTTCCAAAGTGACTGCACCGTTTTACTTCATTGCTCTCCATCCTTGCCAACAGTTGTTACTGTTTGACTTTGATTATAGCCATCCTAGAGGGTGTGAAGTGGTATCTCATTGTGGTTTTGATTTGCCTGAGATAACTTTTAAAAACTTAACAGATTAGCAAAAATAAAATAGATTGCCAAAACCCTGTGTTGACAAGGCTTTGAGGAAATAAACACTCCTGTTGGGAGTGTAGTTTGGTATAAATTTTTTGGAGGACAGTTTGATATATCAGAATGTGAAATGTACATAACTTTTGATCAGATTTCCCATTTCTGGGTATTTGACCTAAGGAGAGAAATCATATGTTGGGAAAAAAAATGTGTCTTCATTGTACCCTGTTTATAATCTCATAATATCAAAAACTTAGAAACTAACTTAAATGTCTATCAAGAGGAAACTGGTTAAATAAATTATGATGCAGACATAAAATATCTAGGCAGTCATTAACAATAATGGTGAAGGTATAATATATTTTTATTGTCATGAGAAGCTATCGCATACTGAGTGGGGAAAATCAGATTATTGAATACCTTCATGATAAGATCCCATTGTGTAAAATATCCTTATGCCTAGAGAGATTTTTTGGAATGATGTCCAAAATGATAACAGTGGTTATATACCAGCGGTGGAATTTTAGGTGATTTTTAAACTTTGTTCTAACTTTTGTATTTAATTTAGTTAAAAATCAACCTCTATAATTTTTTGAGAAAATTACAACACTGTTTAAAAAGACTGTGCATTTTAGAAGTCACATTTTTGTACCTAATCAAGGCTTGAATTTTAGGTAAGTACCCTTCCCCTATCATTATTTTTTTAAACCTCAAAACCATCTACTAAAGGCATAAAGAAATTCATTATTGTGGTGATTATATCCACTTGGTGCAGAACACTGTCTTGGATTCTTCCTTCAGAGATTTTTATTATGCACTTTAGTCTTTCCAGAGTTCTTTTTATGTGGAAGTATGCCAGGTGTTAGGACTTTGGGTTCATGCCAAAGCTCAAGAGTAGGAGCAGGTCCAAAAGGTTCTTCATCTGTTCTGGTTATTGGGGTCATTGTTCTGGGTTCACTTATTCTCTCTTCCACTCTTCTATTCCCCTTTGCAGGAGAATAATTTTTTTAAATTTTTATTTTAATTTTTATGTTTTTTGGATGTACATCACATTTCAAATTCTGTGTAGATTACATCATGTTCACCACCCGAACACTAATTATAGTGCATCCCCTCACATGTGAGCCTAATCACCCCTTTTGCCCTCCCCCCGCCCCCCTTCCCCAATGGTAACCACCAGTCCAATCTCCAATGCTACGTGTTTTTCTTTTTGTCGTTGTTTTTATCTTCTACTTATGACTGAGATCATATGGTATTTGACTTTCTCCCTCTGACTTATTTTACTCAGCATAATACCCTGAAGTCCATCCATGTTGTCACAAATGGCTGGATTTCGTCATTTCTTATGGCTGAGTAATAGTCCATCGTGTATAAATACCACATCTTCTTTATCCATTTATCCCTTGATGGGCATCTAGGTTGCTTCCATGTCTTGGCTATTGTGTATAATGCTGCAATGAACATAGGGGTGCAAGTATCTTTATGTCTTTGTGTTTTCAAGTTCTTTAGATAAATACCCAGCAGTGGAATAGCTGGATCATATGGTAGATCCATCCTTAATTTTCTGAGGCTACGCCATACTGCTTTCCATAGTGGCTGCACCAGTTTGCACTGCCACCAGCAGTGAACAAGGGTTCCCTTCTCTCCACACCCTCTCCAACATTTGTTGTTTCCTGTCTTGTTAATTATAGCCATTCTGACCGGAGTGAGGTGATACCTCGTTGTAGTTTTGATTTGCATTTTCCTGATAGCTAATGATGTTGAGCATCTTTTCATATGCCTGTTGGCCATCTGTATATCTTCTTTGGAGAAATCTCTGTTCGGATCTTTTGCCCATTTTCTAATTGGCTTGTTGGTTTTTTTGTTGTTGAGCTGTATGAGTTCTTTGTATATTTTGGATATTAACCCCTTATCTGATATATGGTTTGCAAATATCTTCTCCCAATTGTTAGGTTGTCTTTTCGTTTTGTTGATGGTTTTCTTTGCTGTGCAGAAGCTTTTTAGTTTGATGTAGTCCCATTTGTTCATTTTTTCTTTTGTTTCCCTTGCCCGGTCAGACGTGGGACTTGAAAATATGCTGCTCAGAGCAATGTCATAGAGCGTACTGCCTATGTCTTCTTCTAGAAGTCTCATGGTTTCGGGTCTTACATTCAAGTCTTTAATCCATTTTGAGTTGATTTTTGTGCATGGTGTAAGGGAATGGTCTACTTTCATTCTTTTGCATGTGGCTGTCCAGTTTTCCCAACAACATTTATTGAAGAGACTCTCCTTTCTCCATCGTATGCTCTTGGCTCCCTTGTCGAATATTAGCTGTCCATAAACGTGTGGGTTTACTTCTGGGCTCTCAATTTTGTTCCATTGATCTGTGTGTCTGTTTTTGTGCCAGTACCATGCTGTTTTGGTTACTATGGCTTTGTAGTATAATTTAAAATCAGGGAGTGTGATGCCTGCAGGAGAATAATATTAACAACAACAACTAACTTTCTTTTTCTTGGAGCTTGCTATGAGTTAGGAACTGTTCTAAATACATTTCATATATTTTACTCATTTAATTCTCACAACAATCCTGTGAGGTTGATACTACAGTTATGTTATTTTACAGATGAGGAACCTGAGGCACAGAGAGGTTAAGTAACCTATCCAAGGTCACTCAACTGGGGAATGCAGAGCTGGGACTGGAGTCAATGAGTCTGATTCCAAAGTACCTGTGATCTTAAGTGCTACATTCCACTGCCTCTCCGACTTTTCTCCTAAACGTGACTCCAAACACTTCTTGCTGGTTTACTTTGTTTCTCCTCCAAACAGTCATTTCCATGCGAAATGCCATGGAGGCTAAGCTAGCGAGTACACCTGACTGGACTTCCCTGCAGCAAATGCTCTGTGGAGTCGTCTCTTTCCTGTTCATATATTTACCCATTAATTCTCTTAGGATTTTACTTCCCATGTCTTTGACATCCTCTTCTCTGAAATGTTCTGATTTCTTACTCCTCTAAGGGAGAGATGCATTTGGGAGAGAATTAAGTCTCGTTAGGTGATTCAACTTTGCATCAAACCCCATTAGAAGAGTGCTTAGTGCTAAGGCAGCGAACGTTCAGGGCTCTTTGCCAGGACCGCAGAGCCTTCTAACCTCAGGCAGTGCGGGATGCCTGCTGCCCTGCCTGATCTTTGAATCTGACCACTTGGGGAAAACAGTTTTTGTAAGGCCGTAGTTTATTATATTTGCGCAAATCATGAGAAGGCAGGATTCTTCGGAAAAGACAATACTGCTAGGAAAAGTAGAAGGCAGCAGGAAAAGAAGAAAACCAAATATGAGATGGATCAACTCCATAAAAGAAGCGGTAGGCATGAGTCTGCAGAAGCTGAATAGGGCTGTTGAGGACAGGACACTGTGGACACCACTCATTCACAGAGCTGCCAGGAGTCTGAGCCAACCTGATGGCACGTAACACAACATAGTTTATTCTGACTATAAGAGTGATACATCTTCATTGTGAAAATTTTGGAAAATACAAAAATTATAAAGAAAAAAATTAAAAGTATTTGTAACCCTAGTGTCCTGTGATAACCACTAGAAACTATCATTTCCAGGCATGCTTGTCTTCTCATTAAGCAACTTATATTTATTTATGAAGACTGTATGTCTTCTAAATAAATAATTTACAGATGATGACTTTAGAAAATGCCCATCCATGGAATTTAGTGGGATTTATTTAGGATTATTGTTAAATTTAAAGATTTGCCAAAGTTGGTGAAATTTAAATCTCTTACTTTTATACTCCAGTTTGATTTTTTTTAATTAAAGAAAGGAAAGAATTGTGCATATTAAAAAACATTGGTATGGAATCAAACAAAAAGGTATAATGACCTCAGTGCTTTTATTTGCTCCTTCAAGTGATTTGTGTATTTATTTTCACGTAACATGGGCTGCATATACAGTAGGCCTTCAGCTGATGCTTAGGAACTGGCTGAAAAGAAGGCACATGTATACAAGATTAAGATCTACCTGGAATACCAGTAAAATTTAACTTTTGATATTTGTAATTTCGGTAATTGTTTTTGCTGTTTTGTTGTGATTGAAATGCAGTAAAATTTATTTAGGATATTTTGCTATTTTCCTGGGAAAGTGGTTATAATCAACAACAAAAGAAACTCATGTGATATGACATATTAGTAGTAATAATCATGTTAAGTTTGGTTCAAGTTGAAATTGCTTGTACTGACCATTATTTTTAAAAGCCATTTCTTAAGAGAATGACTCTAGAGAATGATTATAAAAGAGACTTCTATAATAAAAAAAGTCTATCCTCTTGTTGTTTTCCAGGCATCTGGCCGGCTGAAGAGGTTTTGGCTTACTACTGCCTCAAGCACAGAAACATATTCAGGTACAAAGCTGCACTTAAAAACATATATTTTAGCCCATTATGGGTTTTGTATCAGCATATTAAAGATTGCCATGATTATATTCTTCAAACTGTTAAAAAATATAAGAAAGAAAGAAGAGAAAAAAAGAAAGAGGGGAAGGGAAAAAAGTTCATGATGAAAACATGTTGCTTCTGAAAAAGAAATCTGAATTGCCTTTGGGTGCTAATATTGCACAGCAAGCTTTCTGCTATATGTCAAAGGCTTTTGATTTCCACTCAAGGCATTTTATATTTCACTTTGATTTTGGGAAGCAAAAGTGAAGCTCCAATCAATCCTTACTGATTGTTCAGGTCAAAAAAAAAAAACAATAAAGACATTCTTTAAACTTCTGCTAAGAAAGTCAGTACAGAATATTTGATAAATAAATACCCCACAGCTATTATTTAAAGATGCCACCCCACCCCTGGTTTTAAAGGTATTTTATGTGCCTAAGAATATGTATTTGTAAAATATAAATTACTATTACAGATTCATGCTACAGAAATAAATGTTTTCATCTGTCAGTGTGCATACAGATCAAACTCTTGGATGGAATTTCGGAAAAGGAAAAAACTCCTTATATATAAAAATTCTGAAGCTCTTTGATAGACCCAGAAAACAGAGGTTTTTCATTTTAATTCTCATTTTATAAAAGTCATCCAATATATATTCCTGAAGAGCCCATTATGATTCCAGACAAGCCACTAGTGATCATGGTGTGTGTTTTAACAATATGTACTTACAAGTTTGGGTCAATAGTTTATATTTTTTGAAGCTCTATAGGTCCTATTTACCAACCAGTCTGTAATTATTTTGAACAGCTAAATACTCATTAAGTGTATTTCGGAATATGAATGTCCTCACTTGGCTTCTCCTCCGCTTCTCTCTCTTGCCACCTTTCTCTTCTTTTAATTCTCTTTTTTTTTTCCTCCTGTTGAGGCAATAAACTTCCCAAACTGGGAAGAAGAAACAATCTTAAGAGTCTAAGCATAGAAAATAAGAACAGGGTAGTACTTAAGCTTGACTGGCGCTCCAGTCCACAAGCAGCCGGCCAGGGCCAGAATGTCACACGTTGAGGGCTGATATTTAGGCACAAAGGGGAAGGTAAGTGCAGAGCGCCCCGCTAGACTGTCAGCTTTAACTCTGAGCTGCTTTACTTTTGAGCCGTGAAGTCAGAGCGCAGTCATTACGTTAGCCTGGTTTGCTGGCTTAACCATATTATGTCCCTGCATTGTTTATTCACTGTGCTGTGTTGGGGTCAATTGTGATTTAAGTGTTAATTGCTAAATGCTCTTTGTGTAATTGTTCTTTATGAGGCTGGTTCAGCTTTACAAAATGTTTCAGTCTGTTTTAGAATTTTTTTTTTAAATTCAAGTTTGCATTTATTTGTGTATGTGTTGTGTATATGTGACTATAATATAGGTATATACACAGTCATATATATTCTTCATTTACTTGTCTAACTGTTTTTGAAGGAATGAATGTGGATTAACAGTGTTATCCTTTCCTAACAATTATCTTTCGCTACTCTAGCTAGTTTAGTTCTAAAAGACAGCGCCATTGACAGGGGAAAAAAAGGGAACCTTCTCAGATTTTTCAGCTCAGCGGTGGTAATGTTGCAGTGAACACTAATGAGGGAACCCCCACTGATTTGCCTGCTTTGTGACTTTTCTATTTCATAATTATTTTTAAAACGCAAAACGACATGAGGTAGCCTAGTCATGTCTCCACAACTTCCTGGTAGCGCCGTTCTTACCGCAGATGGCAATTTGTCCTTGTAACATATATATCTCTCTGACCATTTTCATCTAATTTGTATGGGTTCTACCATTTCTTTTCTCTCTTTCAGGGACCTTGCTGTGTGTGAGCTAGGGGGTGGCATGACATGCTTGGCTGGGCTCATGGTAGGTCTTTTCTCAATTCCAATCCCATTCAGAGGGAGGAACAAAAGGAAAAATGTTCCAGGGCCTCCAACTGCTGGGTCAGAGAACCGTCAACAGCATCAGCTGCGGTCAAGCTGCCGGGTCTTGAGAGACCTTCTAGATTGACTTACTTTCGGATCATATTGATTTTATGGTTGCCTCGATGAGCAGAAACATTTTACCTCAGTGTAGTCAATATCGCTTGTTGTGACATTCCAGGCCTCGCACAGTCTTTCTTTGCCATAGCGAAAGCGTTTTTTTTTTTCAGATTATAGTCCCATTTGCTAAGATACAGGAATAGCCCGGCGAATCACAGTTGGAGCACCATGATATAGCTGCTAATGTTTTGCCTGCATTATTACACCAACAAACATGATCCAGAGCGCTCAGTAATTAGATTCTTTTGAATTAGATTGGCCATTCAGGAACGTCGTTCCCCATTCTCTGGGTTCTGAGTCATGTATTCAGGAGATATTATGTAGCAGCACAGTGCATTAGACAAGTTTTTATGTCTCTACAAATAAAAGCATATTGTTACACTGATTGGCATTTGACAAACCTGTCGCTCTTACACAATGTGTCGAGGTTACAGCCCAATGTGCGAGCATGTCAAAGCTCACAAAAAAATTACCCTCACAAAGCCATCTGCCTGCAATGCAAAGTTATATGAAGGGCATCAGGCAGTCAGACAGAAGCAAGCTGAAAGGCAGAGTGACAGCCTTGTATGATGGCTCTACTAGATAAACAGAAGCCCACAAATGAAAGCCTCTCAGAATACCATCATCCGCTGTCACAATGCAATTACCGAACAGAATGATAGCAAGATAGAGGCTCCCGCAAATGGAATGATAAAAGTATTGACTGATTTGATTGAATGATTAAAATAATGCAGACATAAAATGAAAAAAGATTGAAGATTGTTACAGAGAAATAGGTGAGGAAGCATGATACTGAAGGCTTGTCACTCCTGTCTTCACTTCCACACAGACAAGCATATTTGCTCATTGTTTGCTGTGCTCCCTTTTTTTTTTCAGGTTGCTATTTCTGCAGATGTCAAAGAAGTTCTGTTAACTGATGGGAATGAAAAGGCCATCAGAAGTATCCTTATTCAGATAGAAAACGGGTTTGTTGTGCTCATTCCTTTTTCCCGGCTGAGTAACAATTGATATAAAGGAAGACAGCATGGGGTATTAAAAAAGAGTTCCCCTCACACACATGATAAGTAATTAAGAAAAAGTAGAAATATATGGAATTCATTGAATACGACTAAGGGTTTTTTTTTTAAATTTTGATAGATTTTTATAGTCACTTGCCATTAAAGGAGCCTATGATTTGTGGACCACTCAAGGCAATAAGAACGTTTGCTTCATAATAATTTTCAAACATTCTTGTCCTTTTATTTCCATTGAAATTTGCCAGTATAAAATAAATTATTTAATATTTATTATATTGGATGTTGCTTGCAAAAATTAACTTCCAGCTTCACGTTTGTTATTACCTTTCCTGCCTTGGATATGGTATGTCTGTAACATTGTACCTACTCTAATTGTCAAGGAGTTACCTATACCCCCCTACTGGAAACGGCTATCAGTTTTTCATTATTTCCTTTCATTTGGGATTGTAAATCTATCTCTTTTTTTTTTTCTGCTATGCTATTACAGCCCAAACTCCATTATATTAGATTATGCTTTACTAATATGTACACAGAGTTCATGAAAATTGAACTGTACTTTAACTAAGAAAGCAAGCATAATTTGTGGCTACCTTAGCAATCGAGCTGATTTGTTCAGGGGCAGTTAACAGCCGTTAGAAATTGAGAGGAAAAGTGGAAGATATGTTTGCTTTGGGTTTTTTGGTGTGCCTTACATTTACATTATGAAGGAGGCAACCTACTTATTTGAATTTTAGACCTCTAAAATGCCAAAGCAGTTTTGATTTTTGTGGCATCTTACATAAAGCCTATTTTCAATTTTCTTTTCCTACCTCTGCTATGTAATTCTTTAAAAATAAAATCTGCAGCAGCTCCATCAGGCTGCTCAGACAGGAGAAAGGAGGTGCAAGAGGCACAGTAGCTAATACTGTTCAGCAGCACTTGTGTGCTCTACAGAGCCCCACCCAGCTAATTGCCTGACAGACTTAAAAAAAAAAATTCAGGAAGAAAAAACAGCCAATCACAATCTTGGCCTTTCACACAAGGGAAAGAGATCACAAAAGGTGCTTCCTTTTTTAAAATGCAGGATTTTAATCATGATCTTCAGACTGTCGCAAGTTTCTCAAAATATTCCTGAAGATGAGCTGATGTTGTTTCATTCACTCTGCTTTATTCTGAGTTATTCTGTGCACTGTATCATTTCACTCTGCTCCTCCTCCACATGTCAGGGAACACAGAGAGCAAGAGGAAGTCAGGTATGCTGGCTCAGCCCCAACGGATGTTTTTTGTGGGGGTTGGGCGGGGAGCAGGATTATTGGACAAGAGAAGGTCATTTTAGCCACGGAAACTTTCACATTGGGCCCAGCAACCTGAGGTTTTTCTCAAGTCAGCAGGTGTCTTATTTAGTAGCATCAGAAACCAATTAGAACTTTTATCAAACTATGGGAAGCATCTGTAGTCAGTATGTAAATTTGATTGTACTAAAATTATTATTGAGCTAAACTACAGAGCTTCCAAAGAAGGGAAGCAATGCTAATATCATTAATTAACACATCTTTACTTTAAACAGCAAAGATGCCATGCCAGCTCTTGAAATCAGAGAGGAAATCTCAGATTCTGTATTCACTCTGCCGGCCTTTCAAAGAAATGATTGGTACAGCCCCCTCCCAAGAAAATGGATTTTTAACATTTGGTCCTCAGAAGCTCAGCCCTGAGAGTGCTTTATTGTGCTGGGTTTTACAATGGGTTTAATATAGCGGGGTGCCAAAGGGCAGGAGGGAAGAACTTTACAATGTAGATAAAGTAGGTCCTTTCAGGAGCAGACCAAAACTGGTCGTGTGTTTTATTTCATTTCTTAGGACTTTCCTGATGGAGTTCAGTTTTTATCATTTTGTTCTAGGTTTGTGTGCCTTTTTCTGTTGTAACTAGATCTAATTTTTTTTAATTAAGAGACAAAAGCATGTGTAAAATCTTAAAAATTGGCAATGTGTTTTTTCCTGCTTTTAAGACTAATTTTATTCTTGATTTGCTAACAGAGCTGACAACTGGCATTCATCATAAGCTGTTTTCTGAGAGAGGTTAATATGAATGAAATTTTTTTTTCTATTTGTGTGCCCACTTTTTGTAAGAATATCTAATTCACCGAATCACATACTGTTGATGCATATAGATCGAAACAAACTCATTTAAAAATTACTGTTTACATCTTTCCGTTAAAATTTTAGGAAGCCTAAATTATATAGCAGTTGTAGGATATTATCCAAAAATTACTTTCTAAAAAATAAAAATGGATGTCAACAAAAAAAGGAGGAGAAACATTGCCAGAAGCCAGAAAATCTCTAAGCAAAGCTGCTAATTATTCTTAATGGGCAAGATGAGCACATTAAGAAACAAATGAATACATCAGTGAAATGTAATTGAAAATCGACCTGGCAATCGCACATCACATCTGAGTATTGGCCTGTATATTATTCTCATCATTTAAAAAATTATTTTTGTTGTTCTTGGCATCTGAATTTAATGACTCCAACTGAGTCTTACTTCCTAGTCTCTTAAGCTTCTAAGATCCTGATTTTTACCTTTTTTTAAAGAAAAATAGCATTTCCTGTATTTCCTTTTTATCTTCAGTTATTTCTGTTTTTTAAATATGTGAGGCAATGTATGGATAATTCTGAATCTTTATATCATGGAAGCGTCTCAACCAGTTGTGAGGTTGTTTATTATCTCCCTAAAATGTATCAAATGGATTGGCTATGTCTTGTAGAGCTGTCCACCTTGACCCTGGAAAGCCAGATGTTGATTTGATATTTATTAAACAGGGGTATCTGAAAAGAGATTAAGACTTGTGGTATAAGTGAATGTTTAAGTCCTAAATATTTTCTCAGACTCATGGGTCGGCGTCCCTGAGATTCCCCTTGGCCCTTAAACTGCATTGCTGGGTCTAATCCAGAGCCCCCTACCTGAGAGCTGCCTCTCCCTGCAGATGCCATTTTATCTGCACCTGAAGAGGACAAAGGATAAATTGGAAATGGGATCATTTGTTTCATCTAGTTCTCAAATTTATCCTACAATAGTGTGAAATGTGTTCTCTTTCTTTGGCCCTGCCCTTTTAGTGTAATAAAGAAAGAAATCTCCAAGTGCCCAGAGAGAATACTCAATGAAGTTTGTAGCTAGTGATGACAATGACATAAGAATAGGGGAGAGAAATGGTATACTGAGCTAGTATTGATGCTAAGCCACTTCCAAATCCTAAGGAATAAGAGTACAACAACTACAGGTGAGCAGCCCTCTCTGGTACACTCACTACTTTGCCCAATGTAAGCACCTTGCCTTGACCCATCCTTAGTAAACATCAAGAGTGTTATCTGCAGAATATGGCAATGCTTGGTGACCCATTTCTCATGCTCCTGGCCCAAGCATCTTATCCCCACAGTACACATAGTCTCGATCATGACTTGAGCTTAGGATTCTCCAAAAATTGGTAATTCTCCTATGCATTTTAAAGGAGACACCCCTGGCTTAACATTATTTTATTTAACAGAACCCCTGACCTGAGTAATTAATAAACTAAGCTTCATGCAGACTGTGCAGCCTGTGCTGTGGATGTTTGAGACCTTGGGAATGCCAGGCCATCATCCTGTGGCCAGACCCCTTCCTCAAATATCGATGCCAGCTGTACTTCTCTTTACTAGGTGAGTCATAAATGGACACTCTGCGCCTCACATGGAGTAGGAGCTCAACAAATAACTTTGAAAATTAAATACAAATTATATAATAAGTTAAGCTGATTAAGTAATTAAAATTATTTCAACCACTATTAATTGCATGCCATTTCAGGTGCTAAAGGTACAGCAGTGGAAAGTCAGACCGAGTCTCTGTTCTCGTGGGACACAGAACTATGCCTCGGCTAGAGCATGTTTATCCGTGGGAAAGACACTGCAAACCTCCAGGGCAGAAGTTCTTTGATTCCTTCTACTTATTTACAATATAAATATAAATTTATTTATATAGTATAGTCTACAATATATACTTAAATATATATTATATTTTACAATATAAATGTTCACATAAATTAGTTCTGAGCAGTAGGGAAAAGAAAATAAAGCATAAGTGCCAAACCTCATTTTAGTTACTGTCACCAGCCTCTTTGTCCTTCCAAAGCTCTTGCCTGAATTATTGAAAAAGATAATGAATTGACATGAATTAGGCACCTACGATGTGTCAGGCTTATTCTGTGGGATACTCCATTAAGCCTATAAAATAGGTGTCATTATTCCTGTTTTTGAGATGGTGCCCAGAGAGGTTAATTTACCCAAGTTTGCACAGCCACTATGTATCAGAACCAGCACTAGGAGCCAGGTTCATTTGACTTCAAAGCTTTTTTTTTTCCCCATTAAACCATTCTGTTTCACCCAAAACTAGAATGATATGGTGAGTGTCATCTTGCATTTCCTCAGCATCCTCTGGAAGAAAATGCCTCTCATCCGTAAACTTAACAGTTGACATTGCTAACAGAATTCCAAGTACCTCTCTGTCATCCTCTCAATTCATTTGAGTAACAAGCACATTTAAGAATATATTCAGCCTTTAAATTAGCAAATATTGCTACATCAAGCATTTTTTAAAACCTATAGAGATCAAAATGAACAGGACTTATAATTTCGTAGTTTCATACCCCCACCTTTAATGGTCCAATGAAAATAAAGGTAACATAAACCAAGAAAGTAATGCTTTGTGAATCACAATGTTATTATTTTAAAAATACTTTCTTGCTTAAAGAACAATGCCAACTCTGAAAATGTGTATGCAACTACTGATAATAAAACGATCACTAATTACAGGAGGAGGCTAATATTTTAAACAATATTTTATATATAATTCACTTAATTATATTTACATATATAGAACTTATGTATACAATTTGTTTAAATAACTGTTACTGTCATTATACAAAAATATATATTTTAAGAATAAAAATCAGAAAAATTAAAATGGAGCCCCACTCCTGAACTATGCTTTATTGGGAAAGGAAATCGAAAGATAGAATCTGGTTTCCTTTTAGCCACAAGCATATATCCTATGACTCTGGAAGTTCAGTTGCCCAGACAAGGAGATTGGAGGCGATTGCTCTGTATCTATGTAATCAGAAATCACATTAAGGCTTTCTCTGCACCCAGTACCTCCCATTGAAGTCTTCCAGAAGGTGGGTGCAGTTCAGAGAACACGATTTGGTCCATCCTGTTGAATGCTATTCTGGACGTATCGACTTGATTTGATTGAATTTCCTTTATTACCCTGAGGTGACAGAAGAATGATAAAATCTATTAACGGACACAGTGCCAGTCAGAGGAACCACCTCAAAATCTGACCTAAAGTAAAGGGTGGGGAGCAGAATATCAGAATATATCTCTTAAGGAGATATTTTAATACAGTGTTGCCATTTTTTTCTCTTTGTACTTGTTTTCATATTAAAAATACCTCCTAAACTACAAAATATATTCCCTTCCTAGTTCTAAAAATAAAGCAGCCTAAATTCTGCTGTGAATTTTTTCGTTAAAAAAAATTGCTTCTAGAATATAAATATATTTCCTTGCTTCAGCCTGACCACCTGGAGTCACAAGTTTATAAGTTGTATAAAAGTATATAGTGTTAAGATGTTTACTAAAAATTGTTAATAGGTTTTCTGAGTTATATAATTTAACTTCCCTGTGACTATTTTATAAAAAGTATTACCTCCACTAACAAAATAATATGTTTTGCTTGATAGATTAGTCATGTACTCATACGACTCGACAGGTGTACCGGGCACGCTATGGCGTGTGGTTGGATGTCATGGAAACGCTGAGTAGGGTGTGGCCGGAGTGTAGGGGAGCTTAATCAAAAACAGTTGTCAGTTGACTCTTTACTAATTTTGTTCTTCTCAGAATAAAGATGTCAGCTGTCCTTTTCTACAAGACATTTCATTTAGAAGACTTTCCTGAAATACTTTCTTCCTGAAATAGACAGAACTGTAGGCCGATGTGTCATTTTAGTTAATCAAAACAAGTAGGCAAATTAGTCTCTTTTATTTTTTTAATGAATGTAATTTAACAGTATTTAATTTGCATACAGGAAAGTTCACCCAGAAAAAAAAAAGTCTGCATTATAGCACTTTTGTAAACCTCAACAAAGCCCTTCATTAGGAGACCTAATTGATTTTTCCTACCCACTCCTGGGAGAAGAAAGCTATCACAGTACCTGCTTATTCACTCAGAGGAGAAATGGGTGTGCCTGGTGTTCCAAGCAGAGATTTGGGTTAAAAAGTCCTGTGGCTCTGTTCTTGCAGGGAGATCTTGGCCAATGCTTGTTTCGAGCATTCCGGAAATCTGTTTTTCTTAGCAATAAGGGAACATCGCTTGTCTGCTTGGTGTCCTCCCCATGGGCCCAATTTAGTTCAGCTTGCAGCCGTCACTGGAATTAGTTTATTTCTTGTTTATTTAAGCCCACCTTATTCCAAAAGAGGGAATTTGAGGGTTCTTACAGTGACGCATAGAATATACCATATAAAAAAATGAGGAAGTGAGGGCAGTTGGACATTAGAAAGCCAGGAAAATATGATGAAGCCAGGAATAGAGGTCAGTACAAAAAATATATGCCTTAGGAGCTTTTGTGGTTGTTAGACTGAAGTCCTACATTTGCCTCTGAGTTGCACAGGGACTAGAGCAAAAAGAGAAAGAGGAACGGTTGTAAAATTCATAGTGTCCAGAAGTTGAAACAAAACTATTTGATCTGAAGTCTAGCTTTTCCTGGTGTTGAAACCTGACATGATTTTTTCCCCGTGGGCCCTCATAAAGATGGTGCTCTGTGATGTGATGGACCAGCTCCTCAAAAGGTCTCTTCAATAAATGTGGCTCTTTCTGTACAAGTCTTCACATGCTAGCAGATGGCCAGAGGCCAGAGCATAAGTCTGTAAGGACAGTTCTTCAAGGGGCCTTTCACTGGATTGACTTTCTTCTTCAGTAATTTGTTTTCTTTCAAAGATTCTCCAAGCTTTGCTCCATGTCCTTGTCTCACTTCCTCTCAAGTCTTCCCCTGATGCTCATCCCACCCTCCCTGGTAGCATTTAGGAGATTGGAAAACTTAGAATGTCTCAGCAGACTGCCATTGCCCTCCTCACTGACCGAAAGAGGCTTGCCTTTGGACTCCTAGCTCTTTTAAGCAAGAGGAGCATGGCACCTATAACAGTCATCTCCCCCCAGCAGCGTCCATAACCCTGGGCCTTGCCATCGTTCTCCCTGAATGTACATTTCACATGTGACAAAACTGCAGCCCAGGGAATGAGAAGAGCTTGCCTGTGGCAGTAATTCAACACTTGGTGGTAGAGCCAGGACTAGACCCTTCTCCTGCCTCACACCCTACAGCTCTTCTCTCTTCACCGTGCTGATCCCAGGTGCAATAAGATCACTGTTTATGGGCCTTTTTGGGGAGGGGGGGGTGGAGTCAGTTGACTATCTCTGTAGAAGCTTTCTTAACCATATCCTATAGATGTGAAAGATATCATCACAAGGAATCAGAAGGCTGGTGTGTTTAAGACTCAGAAAATATCAAGCTGGTAAGATACCTTTCCACATTAAAACACTCTGGTTGAAACTGCTTTTCTCGATACTATGGATGATTATTAAAAATGATACTAGCTAAAATTTATTGAGCACTTACTGTGTGTCAGGCACAGTTCTAAGCACTTTAAAAGTATCTTCTTCTCACAAGAACCCATAATGAAGCAGGCAGGCATTCTCATTATCTTTAATTAATAGATGAGAAGGACTGAAGATAAGTATATTAAACACTGCATGGGGAATGATTTCAGGATTGAGAGTGTACAATCTGAGGGTAGGAAAAGTTCAGCCTGGGACCTTCCTCTGAATGGCTCTATTCCCCTGGTTCCCAACCCAGGGGCAATTTTACCCCAGGGATTTTTTTTTTTTTGTCATGACTAGGGGGATGGGGTTGCCACTGGCATCTGGTGATGGAGGCCAGGGATGCTGCGAAACATCCTACAATGCACAAGACAGCCCCACAACAAAGAAATATCTGGCCCAAAATGTCAGTAGTGCCAAGACTGAGAAACACTGCTCTAGTCCATGATTTTAAAATAATATAGGTATCCGTTGCCTTTTAGATTCTGTTACTTCTTATCTAAACTAGGAGAAATGTTTACCCTCAACCAAACCAATGGTGTTTTTTGTGATGCTGCGTTTTCATTTTTGCCCTGTTGGTATGGACCTAAAGGAATGAATAATCATTTAGTAGTTTTCACATGACATACCTGTATTTGTGCATTTTTCCTTTATAATTTAACCACAGATGTTATTAGAAGAGCAATCTAATTTTTAAGTAATTACGTAGTTTATTTATTACTGTTAATCTGTCCTCCTTTGACATTTTGAGTTTTCTCTACATTGAGGATGCTTTCCTACCCCACTTGCTCAGTTTGCGGGGGAAAAGGTAGATGAACGGCAACAATGCTTAACAACTAAAGTGGTCAACATATTGGGATGCAGCTATGGAATAGCAATAATTTTTTTCTCTTATATTAGCTGGTGAATGTAATGCAGTGTGTATATAGTATTTTTAAATCCTGCGTTAGAATGTTCAGAGTAAGCTGATGGCACAGGGGGCAGTAAAACAGCTCTGTGTTTCTCGTATAAATGAACAAACCAGTTCTGTTTCCCAGAAGACCTCTGGCAGGTCCAGAGAAAGAGCAATCCGCTTTTACCTGCATGTGCTTCATTCTTAGGAAAGCCTTTACTCCACAGTGCAGACTGCCATTCCCTTCATTTTGGGACGTGATTTTCAACCTGGTCTTTTAGTTATCAATCAAAAGCACATTTTCTATGTTGTCCTCATTTACATTTATTTAATGCTTAAGGTCATTTGTGACCATTTGAGTGTATTTCAGCATATGGAATCAGGGAATAATAGATTTCAGCGTCATGCTGTGAAGAGAGATTGTGTTTTTACGAGATGTAATGTTGTTTACTGGGTGTTAATAATCACTAATTAATAAACATTTCTAGAATTCTAAAATGCTGCATTTTGAGGAATAAAAATGTGAAGTGTTTAACTTATGGAGTGCAATAATATTTTCTATCACCTCTTCATAAAATAATTGAGTTACATACAGAGGCAAAAGGTCATAGTTCAACACAGGACATATCTGAAATGCTTAATAGCCTTTGTTTCTATTTATCTGTTCTCAAAAATACTATTTCTAAATATATTGTTCTGATATGTACCTGGACATATATCCTATATGTCAATAGTCATATGCAAACCTCCAAGATGAGGGTTTTCTCCTGTCTTTATCTCATATAAATTGTGGTCATTTTCTTCTAAGTACCACAGGTATTTTGTCCGAAGTCTACTAAAGCACTTTGCTAGAAAACAGGTGGATGAGTCAGTTCTGGAAATGCCTTGATCTCATATTAAGGAGCTACTTGACCACTTAACCTTTAAGAAGCTAAGAGGAAACTGTCAACCAGTGATGTAATAATCAGCATTCCCCTTCCATCCACTGCTTTCCCACCCATAACCAGTACAATATGATGAAAGCATTAGCTCCATGCGGGAAGAAATAAAAGGAAACCGTTCACAAAAGAGCTAAGATATAGTTCAATATTCTCTTTTAGTGCCTCAATGCATATGCAGAATTTCTCTTCCAAATTGGAGGTGTGGAATAACAGTAGCGACAGATAACTAAGAGGTATTTACCATAGCTACAAAGCCCACACGTGAGCCAAATATTTCTGCTATTAAAAAGCACTTCAAAGCTTGACATGAAGTTTGTAACAGCTGAATGTCTCCTGTGACTTCATTTGCAAAGAAGATGTAAAAGCAGAAAGGAATCGTGGTATGAGAAATGTGAACCTAGGAAATGGTGTTTTAAAAAAGGAATGAGAAGGCACCCAGAAACCTGACTGGTACCCCAAGCTCCCGTTCCTACTGCTCTGACGATGTTCTCAGTAACTACCAGCATTCCTCCTCCTACCAGCCTCTTCCGACCGCTCAGACAGTGCAGACCCAGGTTGCGTGGGACCTGAAACTTATTTTGAGGGCCCTCTTTAGAAGGATAAATTTGATTGTACTTTACTTTGGCAAATTTTACATAAACATACGACCATGTGAACACATCACTGGGGCTCCTTGTGGGCCCTGGAAGGGGCCTGGGCAAATGAGGGTTGAGCTTACGCTTCATTAGCTTCCCAGTAAATCCACCCCTGCTCTCATAAACACCACAACCCTTGCCTAGAATTACGCTCTTCCGTTACAAATTTTCTTACTCCCTCTGTTGCATTTTAATCCCAAGCTGATTGTTGCTAAATTGAAAGACATCTCTGCAAAAGCCTGGAAGCTTCAGCCCTGGCCAAGAAAAATCTAGGGTGCACATATATGAAGCATATATCCATGACATTTCGAAGATCTTAATACAATCATTTGATGGTTCATTTGTTTGTCCATCCATGCAGCCATCCATTCCTTTAACTAATATGTCGTAGGTATTCTGCCTTTGAGAACATAAATATGGAGTTATCAAGAGTAACTCATGGGGCCGACCCAGTGGCACAGCGGTTAAGTGCGCACATTCCGCTTCGGCAGCCTGGGGTTTGCCAGTTCGGATCCTGGGTGGCACTGCTTGGCACACCATGCTGTGGTAGGCGTCCCACATATAAAGTAGAGGAAGATGGGCATGGATTTTAGCTCAGGGCCAGTCTTCCTCAGCAAAAAGAGGAGGATTGGCAGCAGTTAGCTCAGGGCTAATCTTCCTCAGAAAAAAAAAAAAATACCTCTTGACGAAAGGAAATTGTGCTACTAAATATAGCTAGAAATTGGTGAAAGAGCAGGGATATTTACAGCATCTCAATTGTTAGGTTTATCTGAAGCTGTCTTCAAAATTGTGACTGTCTAATAAGAACCATTTGGAGTTTTTGACGTCTACATATTTCTGGGTGTTCCAGAATTAGTGAATAGCGTCATTCTCTGGTTAATATTAGTTAACAGTTACAATATTTTTTAAAAATCTATTAGATATACCCTGCTGCGACATTAAAAGTGAGTTTCTACTTAAGAAAAAAGCTTATCTTTGTGTGAAAATTGCTAGTGAATTTAGGCCTGTGACTTTTATTATTCTTTGATAAATCATTAATTTTAGTAAACTGTGGAACTAATTATAACTTTTAGGACTTTTTTATAAACCAAATTTTACCTTTATGTGGGCGCCCAGGATTGGCTGTTGGCCCCATTGCCCTCCTGCTTTTTAAGATTTATGTCTTCTCTAAGGCTCATTTTCCTTTAGAGATTAAATTGGGGATGTGAAAAATGATGTTAAAAATGTAAATCCCAACCAAGTGGGATCCAGTTGGTAATTTTTCCAGGCCTTCTGCAGTCTGCCCTCAGTTTCCTCATTCAATCTAGCTTCCACTGCCTGCAACATACACACTGTCCTTTGGTCACACAGCCTTGGCACTCTGCTCCTAACACATTTGGTCCTTCCCATCTCTGGTCTTTCCCAATCTTGTTCCTCTCCTCCTCAGCCCCTAAATCCTTCCTTCTAGGATGGCTTAATTACCATTTCCTCCTGCCTTCGCAGACTTTTTCAGCCTGCCCCAATCTTTTCCTTTTTTAAACTTCTGTTGGCTTTAGAATAGTCCCACAGTTAAACATCGCATATTCTCTTATTGTTCAAAGCTTGTTGTCTTTGTTTTCATGTTCATTGGTTCGTTCATGTCTTGATAAATATTTTGATCACCTTCTGTCTGCCACCTACTGTTCTAGGTGCTGGAGATGTAGTGACTAACAAGAGTGAGAAAGTCCATGCCTACTTGGAGTTCATATTTTAGCAAGGGAGACAATTTTCTTGAAGGCAAGGATTCTGCTTAACATGTTTTTGTATTCCCTGAAGCAATTAGTACACTTTGAGCCTTTTACATGAAAGACTTTAAGATTTGTATTTGGAGCACATTTTTGAAAGACATGAATCCATAAGGCTTATGGAACCAAACAATTTTTACTAGAAGAAAGTCAAGCTCTTGAGATTCAGACATCAGTTTGTATATCAGATAGCTGACTTTCATTTCAGGATAAGCTTCTTCTCAGGCATGCACATGCGGTGTCTGTAGACAAACTGACATTGGGAATAGGCATTTATCTGTCCTTTGTCAGGTTGAAGAGGAAGGTTAGAAGAAGGGAACTCAGATAAGGAAGCTGAGGGCTGTCTGCAAGAAATTTTCTGATAAAATACACCTGTTAGTGAGTTTTGCTAGAATTATGGTAACAGAATCTTGAGAACTGCTGAGAATTCTAGAGATGCCACAGTCCTGTTTCCTTCTCTTGCTATCTTGGATATAGGAAAATGAAATTACTTGTATACTTTCTATTACTAACATTATTTTTTTGCTTGACAAATTTATAGAAGGGCTCATGTCCCTACTATTCAGTGCTTTGCACTGAAGAAACCAACTCCCACAGGAATGTTATCCAGTTTCAGATATTTTATTATATTATATATTTATTTTATTTATATTAAAAATGAGCCAGATTTTTAAAATTTGGGGATACTGTATTTTTTAGCGGTCCTTTTAAACTGCAGCAAATTAAAAATTAAGGCCTTTTCTTCTAGAATAACATTGTACTGACTATTTGGACATCCTTACTCTTTACCAAGGTCAAAAATCTCACCACCAAAAATAGGCCAAGTTCAATATTGATAGCCAGGTGTGCACATCAGAAGACTGCGTCCTCTGTGAATGTGTCTTTCAGTTTTAAGAGAAAACTTTTTAATATACTTCTATATCTCTTAAGACTAGACCCTTGCCATTATTCTTTCTTTTTAGCATTTTCTAAAATTATGTTGGTATTTTTATTATATTGGCATTTTCATTGTCATTGAAAAAAATGCATAGTTGACTAAGACTTGACACCTTTATGACTTTGAGTCTTCCTATTCAATAACAGGGTGTTTTCTTTTTTTTAAGCTTTTTTATGGTGTTTCACCAGCACTCAAAATCTTGATTCATTTCCCTTAAGTTTATTTTTAGAAACTATCTTTTTTTGTTCTCTCTTATAAATGAGATCTTCTCTTACATTATATTTTCAAATAGATTATTTGTACATATATAAAAAAGTTATAGGGTTTTGTGTAGTAAATGGTTAGTCACCTCAATGAGTTATTATTTCTTATTGTCAGTTTAGTCTCTTGAATTTTCCAAATAAACAATCACTTCATCTGCAAATGATGACAATTTTGACTTTTTTCTAATTCTTATAACTCTTTTTTCTTTCTCTCGTATAATTTTATTGAATAAAAATTTCCAGAATGATATTAAATAATAATTATGTTTGGGCCCAGCCCTGTGGCCAAGCAGTTAAGTTCGAGCGCTCCATTTCGGCTGCCCGGGGTTTCACCTGTTCGGATTCTGGGTGTGGACGTGGCACCGGTCATCAGGCCATGTTGAGGTGGCGTCCCACGTGCCACAACTAGAAGGACCCACAACTAAAATATGCAGCTATGTACTGGGGGGATTTGGGGAGAAAAATCAGGAAAAAACAAGATTGGCAACAGTTGTTAGCTCAGGTGCCAATCTTTAAAAAAAAAAATTTTTTTAAAGTATCTTTGAGTAGGACTTTGTTGGGAATCCTCTAATGTTTCACCATTAAGTATGCATTAGCTTTTGAGTTGAAATATATATGATACTTTTTATCTTGTTAAGGAATTTTTTTATTGATTCCTACTTTTTAGAGATTTTATCATAAATAAATATGAACTTGAGCAGATGTCTTTTCAGCCTGTATGGAGATGATCAAATTGTTTTTCTGATTTTACCTATAACTATTACAATCCATACTAACAGGTTTCCTAATATTAAAACATCTCTGTATTTCTAGTTATTTGGTCATGGTGTCTTAATTCTTAATTTAACATGCTACTATATTTTAATAATATCTTATTTGGGATTCCTCTCTGTTTTTTTTTTCTTTTTTGGTGAGGAAGTTTAGCCCTGAGCTAACATCTGTTGCCAATCTTCCTCCTTTTGCTTGAGGAAAATTGTCACTGAGCTAACATTCATGACAATCTTCCTTTATTTTGTATGTGGGACACCACCACAGCATGGCTTGATGAATGGTGTGTAGGTCTGTGCCCAGGATCTGAACCTGTGAACCCCAGGCTGCCAAAGTGAAGCATGCGAACTTAAGCACTACGCTACCAGGCTGGCCCCTGGGATTCTTTCTTATAACAACTTTATTGAGATATAATTCATATAACCATATAATTCAGCCATTTAACATACACAATTCACTGGCTTTTAGTATATTCACAGAATTGTGCAACCGTCATAATCAATTTTAGAACATTTTCATCTTCCCCAAAAGAAACTGCATACCCATTAACAGTCTTCCCAACCCCTTCCACCCTTTCTCCTTCCCGGTGCTAGGCAACCACTAGTCTACTTTCTGTCTCTCTGGATTTGCTTATTCTGGACATTTCACATAAATGGAATCATGTAACGTGGTCTTTCATGTCTGGTTTCTTTCACTTAGCATAGTGTTTTGAGGTTCATCCATGTTTTAGGATGTATCAGGATGCTATTCATTTTAATACTGAATAATGTTCCATTGTATGGATATACCAAATTTTACTTATGCATTCATTAGTTGATAGACATTTGGGTTATTTACATATTATGGCTATTATGAATAATGCTGCTATCAATATTTGTGCACAAATTTTTGTGACAAGTTTCATTTCTCTTGGGTGTATATGGTCATATGGTAACTCTACGTTTAACTTTCTGAGGAATCGCCAGGCTGTTTTCCAAGGTGGCTGGACCATTTTACATTCACACTAGGAGTATACGATGTTATGTGGGCTTTTTGCATTGATATTCCTCAGGAAAATTGGTCCACAGTTTCCTTGAGCAATCTTCATTAGATTTTAATATCACTGGTATACTGGCTTCTTAAAAGCATTTGGAAGCTTTTCTCTCCTTTTGAACCACCTAATGTGGGTCACCCTAAGCTGCTACCACAATGCTAGATCAGAATAATTTTTATCCCATTATTTTGGAAGTTATAATTTGAAGTTGGCAAGAAATAGTGAAATTCCTATATTAAATTGCACTGTGCCTGAAAGTTCATAAGTTTGAAAAATAAGGAATAAAGAAGAAAAATAAAAGAAAACACTAAAAAGCAATAATTAATTTTGTTATTTCATATCAAATGGCACGTAGTTGTAATTTGATGTGAAACGAGAACTAATTCTAATTTTTTATTGTCACTGTGTTGTGCTACCATGTAAGTTAATCAAATGTCATAATCATAGAATCAGAGATATTTGAAATGGAAAATATAATTAGTAAAATAATTAGTACCTTTTATTTCAAGATCTCAAAACCCTTTACCAATCCTCCTTAATCAATATAGAATATACCGGTTACCAACATAGGGGGCCTGAATGTTAGGCCACTCTGTCTTCCTTTTAGACTCTGAAATAAGTGTATTTCAGTTAAATTACAGACAAAAACATAGAGGCATAGGGTGGGATCAGCTTTAAAGTCAGTCCAGAAACATCTAAGTGATAAGCTAGAGCTACAGTTCTCAAACTTAAGTACTGTATCAGAACCATCTGCAGAGCTGGTTATGACATAGATGGTTGGGCCCCATCCTCTGATGAGAGAGTGAGGTGGGGCCCAACATTTTGCATTTCTAAAAGACTCCCAGGTGACACTGATGCTGCTGGTCTGAAGACTTCACTTGGAAACCATTGAACTAGAGTTCTCTCTGAGAGTTTCTCATTAAATTCTGTAGTGTTTCATTGCTTTAAAGTCATCCAGATTTGCATTCATTAAAGCCAGTTCCATTCACCTTGTTCTCTTGTTTATTTTATGGATGTCATGCATTTATAGAGAAAGGACGGGACCTGACTTACTGTCAGCTCTCAATTGTCTGTAGTTAATCTTGTACATCTTCTGAGGTAAAAATTTCATTAAGACCTAATTTTACTTCCCTCTTACCTTTCTCCAAGTCTTATTCCTAGTCTGGAAATGTAAATTAGTTTCATTTCAAGATAAAACCAACAAAGTTGGCCAGGTAATCTGTTTCAAGGAATTTATATAAATGAAATCTTGTTTTGATTAATCAGTGATGTTGCCTCCTTCCCTTAGTGATCCAGCAGAGAGTATTCTTAATCAATTCTGTCTTTAGGGCCACTCTTACTTCTCTGGAGTGGCACCCTTTTTAAAATCCCCCTTTTGAAAATAAAGACATTCGGTACATGGAATTTAAAGTCTAGACCTACGGCTAAAGAGTATTCTAAATCCAAACCCAAACAGGTAAATATCTTCTAGAATAAAGTTTCTCCAAGTGGCTCATGACCCATTGTCATGGGAATTACATGTGGTGCTTTTTTAAAAACAAAAATTCGTTACTGAATCAGACTTTCTGGGGTTGAGGTTCATGAATCTGACATTTTAACACTCTCCTCAGGTGATTCTAATATCTGGAGCACAGATCACACTTTGATAAGCCCATTTTATCCCTAGATTTCTGTTGAGTTTAGCATACCGACTAAAACCACAAAGGTGAATCTGTGGACATCTTATTTGTCCTTAGGAGAGGTATTTTTTTACCTTCCATGTGAGGGCTTTATTCCTCACTTTGGACTTTGAATTTTAATGGTGTCATCTTAATGAAGACATGAATGGCTGTGGGAAGGGGAAAATTGTACAGATAGAAGAGTAATTCTGATTAGTTTCTTGTCTATATCACAGCCTTTAGTTGTTGGGATTCATAAAGTAGCAGACATCAGAAGAGGCCTTTGGGATGATCCACCAGTGGTTCTTACCCAAAGGTGGACTGTGTGCCCCCCTCCACACCTTAACTGTCTAGGACATTTTTGTTTGGTTGTCACGAAGAGTAAGTTTTATTACTAGTACTGGAGGGAACAGAGATTGTAAACATCCTAAAATGCAAGGGACTGTCCACTACAATTAAGAATTGTCCTGTCCAAATGCCAATACTACGCCAGTTGAGAAACACTAATTCCAGCCTAGTTGAGAAAGAGGGAGACCCAGAAATAATACTTGGATCTCTTTAAAAGAATTGCCTTGTTTTCTGGACTTTTTGTAGGGGGGAGGGATCATTTTGTTGAGGGGTTTTGGGGGAGGGTCGAAGGGCTGTGAGGACAAAGAGATCTAACCTCCCTAGCTTCACAGTCGCTGAAAAGCTTTTTCTTTTTGCTGTATCTATTTTATATACACTCTTCTTTAAATAAGCGTATGGTATTAATTTTGTTAATTAATAACTTTTTTGCCTAAAATAGTTCACTGTTAGACACAATTCTAGTCCAACTTGTGTTATTAAGCTCAATATAATTAAATGTCATTTAGAGTTTGCTACGTGTACAGCAGTGTGACGGCCTCTTTAGGGGTTATAAAGATGAATAAGGTGAAGTGTCTGCCTTAGGAAGCTCAAGATATCCAGATGAGAGATAGACACTTGTCCAGCTACTAAGATCTAAGAGAGTCTGCTCTAATGGGGTTAATCATGCAAAGTAAGGATAAAGAGAAGATCTCCCAGTTCGGGGTAGAGGGATCTGAGAAAGCTTCATGAAGGAGGTAGCCCTTGAGCTGTGATTTAGAAGATGAAAGGTGAGGGAAGAAAAGCAGTTGAAGAGGGCATTCTAAGTATGAAAAGCAGGGAGGAAATAACCAAAGGCATAGGAGTAGAAAAGATGTGTCCAGGCAAATTTAGTTATCTGGTTTGATGAATGAGGAGAGGCCAGAGGCCCACAGACCAGTTAGGAAGTCATTACATTGGGGTGGAAGGGAGGTGAATGGGACAGAGCACGTAAAGGGACTCAGGCAAAGTTCTGTTTCTTGATCTGGGTGGGGTTACACGGGTATTTACCTCATAATAATTAACTGACATATATTTACTTCGTGCTGTTTTCCGTTTCAATGTTTTATTTTATAATAAAAAGGTTTTTTTGTTTTTAAAGCCATGTCAGTGGTAAGAGAACTGGAAACAGGTAGTCCAGGCCTGAATGACAGTGGAGAATGGCAAGCAAATTTGGGGGCCTTTCCGGAGAAGTGACCGTATGTGGGAAGTAAAATAGCGGAAGGAGTAAGAGAGCAGTTTGGGACATGCAACATTTGAGGTGGTTGTAGAACATAAATATGTGTTCTGGATGTGACAATAGCTAGCAAGCGGTCAAGAATAAAAGTTCAAGTCTCAGGAAAACATTGGGCTAGAAGATTTGGAGATCAAAATCAAGAGCTAGGAGTAGAACCATGGAAACTGGGAAGTCAGAAGAGAAGATGGCCAAGGACAGAATCTTGGAAGGTGTCTGTGCTTCAGGAGCAGAGTAATAGGGGCCAGTAAGGGATGCTGAGAAGGAACTGAAAACAGGAAGCCTGATTCCAAATGGTGGTGTCCTCAATGGAAGCAAGTCCAGGAGAGAATTTCAAGGAGAGGGTGATCAGCAGTGTCAGCAAATTGAAGAGCAATGCTAATGACTGTTGTGAGAAAGGTCATGTTGCAAGGGCAGGTGAAGCAATGAGAGTAGACTACTCCTGCAAAAATGTTGATGGCAGAGGGCAAGAGGGAAATAGTATGTGTAGTAAGGGGAAGCAGAGTTGAAGGAAGAGTTGGGTGTGTTGGCAGGCATGCCAATACAGCAAAGAACAAAGAAGTAAAGATATGAAAGGGGGGTATTTGATGGACCAAGGACCTAGAGTAGTGCTTTTCAAAGTATGGTCCCCAAACCAGCAGCATCAGCATCACTTGGAAATTTGTTACAAAGGCAGATTCTTAAGCCCCACCCCAGAGTCAGAAACTCTGGGATGGAAGCCCAGCAATCTGTGTTTTAACAAACTTTCTGAGGATTCCTATACATGCTCAAGTTTGAAAATCATGGACCGAGAGGAAAGAGGAAGGAGTGGTTTTATCTTGTGCACAGTTTGGGGGGGGTTCTCCTTGAAAGGACAAGTGATCCTACTTCCTTTTGGACAAAAGGAAAAGAAAAGATGAAGAAGAGGGAAAAGATGACATCAGAAATCTGTAGGTTCTCAGTAGGGTCATCTGCTGAGAACAAAGATGTGGAAAGTTTAGGGAGCTGAAAACAGGGATGTGTAGCATCCAAGCCTCCAAACCCTTGTCTCTTCTTTAGGCTTTGTCTAAGATGTCCTTCCTCTTCCTCTTTCCTGTCTAAATCCTGCCTTTAAGATCACATTCCACCTTCCATCTTCTTCAGGATATCTTCCCTCAACATGACCATCTGTAATTCTTTGTGTCATTGGAATGTCTTGTCTTCCAAATAAGGCTACATGTTCCCTTTGACTATTATAATTTTGTTACTTAGAAGTAGGTCCTCTTGGTTCTGCTGTTCACAGACTCTAGTGAGGTGTTCAGTAACACTTTGTGGATGGACTGGCTCACAAATTAGGAAATCAACAGACTGGTACCCTCTCTCCTTCTTGGTTTTCTGTTCTAGATTTAGACGGTATTCCTTTCCCCAAGTGTCTAAAACGCTTTACTATAAAGGATCCTAGCATATGACATTTTGAACCTCTATAAAAGATCAGGAAAAATGGAGGGACAAGTGACAAATAGGGAATCTTTTAAAAGAAGAGAAACGATTCCCAAGGTTAGGTAAACACTGTAAATTACTTGAACGTGTCCTCTGTGAGGGTGAGCTGAGCCCACATAGGCCTTGAGAAGCAAGATGAAAGAAACTGTGGGAAAGGCTACTGGAGTCCATTGCAAAGAATGCCTATAATATCCATGCAAAGAAAACTACTGCCTTCCCCACTGCTGGTAAGAAGATAGCGTGTTTTTGAATAACTCTAAATTCATTACATTTAGCAAGCATGATCAAGAATTGTATCAGTAGACTGCTTTTGCAGATACACAAGGGTCTGCCTTTTCAACAGCAGAGTTAAAACTGTGACTTATCCCCAACCAGGGGTTGCAAATATAATGGTAAACAAAGAAATATTAACCATGGGCATATGAGAAAAGAAATGCTTTAACTCCCCATGAAATATAATTAATATGAATTAAAATACAATGAATTACAAATTAGGTTGAACATGTTTGACATTAGGTTTTATTACAAACTTGAAACACACGCTCTCTGTTCAAGAAATTTTCTTTAGTGAGAGTTTTAAATCCCAAGGTAGGAATCCTTTGGTTTTGCGTTTCAAGTTGAAACTCCAAACTCAAAGCCAGAATGAAAGACCTAAGTTAGTGCAAGAGTAAGGGAAGGGAAACTAATATTTGTTGAGCACCCATTATGTGCTTTCATATATTCTATCTCATTCAATTTTTTCTGGTGGTGCAATGCATCTATTGCTGTCTCTTTTTCACAGAGGAGGGCAATGATAGAGCACTCAGCCTCACTGGCTTGTACGTGGTGGAGCCAGTCTTTGAACTCAGAGCTTTCTAGCTGCAAAGCCCAGCATTCTTTCTGCTGTACTACACCTGTTAAACTTAACCGGTTTGACATGCCCATAGCTATTACGATTTTTCTAAAGCATGAGGAATTCTGTAATGATTATTGGTTTTATATTTCTATCTGTAAAATTGTACTTTACTTTGTAATGAATTTTGAACAGAAATAAGATTTTGACATTGTGATGAAATAAAATAGAGGCAACATACATTTTACTTTGATGTCAATATAATTACAGGTAACACGTTGACATGATTTGAGTGTTTGGTAGAACTATCCTTTACATGTCTTTACATGTGAATGCTATGCCTTAGTTAGTAAAGCTTATATAGGTCAAAGGGCCTAGTTATATGTATAATATGTGCCCTGCTCTCTTTCAGAAAGCATCTTCTTTTTAGTTTTTTGTTTTACAGTTTTGTTATGGTAAAATTAGCGTTCCATAAACTTTATGTTTAATTTTATAAGTTTTGTAATCCCTCCTTTCTGCTCCTTGAAGGTTCCTCCTTCCCCAGGAAACCACTGATTTACTTTTCCTCACTATATATTATTTTATATATTCTAGAGATTTTTTCCTCTTTTTTTAATCGTGAACGTTGATTTATAACATTACATAAATTTCAGGTGTACATCATTATATTTCGGCTTCTGTATAGCCTTTACCCCTTTTGCCCTCCCCCTGCCTTCCACTCTGGTAACCACCAATCTATTCTCTGTATCTATGTGTTTCTTTGTTGTTGTTGTTTTATCTTCCACATATGAGTGAAATCACATGGTAATTGTCTTTCTCCGTCTGACTTATTTCACTTAGCATAATACCCTCAAAGTCATCCACGTTATCACAAATGGCAAGATTTCATCTTTTTACGACTGAGAAGTATTCCGTTGTGTTTCTATATCACGTCTTCTTTATCCATTCATCTGTTGATGGGCACTTTGGTTTTTTCCAAGTCTTGGCTATTGTGAATAATGCTTCAATGAGCATAGGGGTGCATATATCTTTTTGAATTACTGTTTTTGTGTTATTTGGATAAATACCCATAAGCGGAACAGCTGGATAATATTGTAGTTCTATTTTTAATTTTTTTGAGGAATCTCCATACTGTTTTCCATAATGGCTGCACCAATTTACATTCCTACTAGCAATTTCCTAGGGTTCTCTTTTCTCCACATCCTCTCCAATACTTGTTATTTCTTGTATTGTTAAAAATAACCATTGTGATGGGCGTGAGGTGAGTTTAAAATAAATGGAATCATTCAGTATGTCCTTTTTTTTAGTCAGTGTTCTTTGTCAGTAAAATTATTTTGAAATTCACCTATGTTGTTGCATCTATCAATAGTTCTTTCCTTTTTATTCCTGAGTTATTTCCTTTTTATTACTACTGTATCTGAATGTATGGACGTACCACAATTTGTTTATTCTTTCATCCATTGATGAACTTTTGGGTTGTTGCTAGTTTGAGGCTATTACAAATAAAGCTGTTCTGAACATTTATGTACATATTGGATATATAGATATATGCTTTGTATGGATATACACTTTCACTTCTCTAGGGCAAATACCTAGGAGTAGAACAGCTAGATCATACAAAGGTGTATATTTAACTTTTTAAGGGACCTGCCAAACCATTTTCCAAAGTGGTGTACTATTTTATATTCCCATCAGTGGTGTTGGAGAATTCCATTTCCTCCACATCCTTGCCAACACTCAATATGGACAGTCTTTTAAATTATAGCCATTCTACTAGGTATACAGTGGTAGCTCATTGGGGTTTTAATCTGAATTTCCTTAATGAATAATGATGTTGGGTATCTTTTCCTGTGCTTATTTGTCATTTATATATCTTCTTTGATGAAGCGTCTGTTCAAATGCTTTGCCCATTTTTTTTTATTGGATTGCTTGTTTTCTTATTATTGACATACTCCGAGGGTTCTATATATATTCTGGCTATAAGCTCTTTATCAGAGATATGATTTGCAAATGTTTTCTCCCAGCCTGTGGCTTGTCTTTCCATTCTCCTCATAGCATCTTTCAAAGATGTAGAACTTTTTAATTTTGATGAAGTTCAATGTACCAATTTGTTCTTTGAGGATCATGCATTTTGTGTCATATCTAAGAAATCTTTGCTTAGCCCAAGGTTACAGAGATTTTCTCCTGTATTTTCATCTACACATTTCATAGTTTAGGCTTTACATTTATATTTGTGATTCATTTTGAGCTAATTTTTGAATATGGTGCAAGATATGGATAGAAGTTCTTTTTTTTTTTTAATATGGACATCCAATTGTTAAAACGCTATTTGTGGAAAATACTATCTTTTGTCCACCAACTTACCTCCATGTATTTAGATCTTATTTAATTTTTCTTATCTTCTGTCAGAATTATCTCTTTCATATTTTTATGCTATTGTAAATGGTATAGAATTGGAAATTCCAATTTTCAGGTTTTTTTGCTTATATGAAGAAATAAAACTGATTTCTGTATATTGATCTTGTATCCCACAACCTTGCTAGACTCACTTATTATATCTAGTTGCTTTTTTGTATAGCCCATTGGATAGTCTACATAGATGATCATGTTGCCTGCTAATAAAGACAATTTTACATCTTCTTTTTCAATCTGGATGCCTTTTCTTTTTTTTCTTGCCTTATTACTGTGGCTAGAATCTCCAGTGCAATGTTGAATAGGAAACATCCTTTTCTTGTTCCTGAAGTTAGGGAGAAAGCATGTAATCTTTCACCATTAAGTACGATAGTAGCTGTAGGTTTTTCACAGATAATCTTTTTTAGGTTCAGGAGGTTCCCTTGAATTCTTAGGTTGCTGAGAGTTTTATCAGGAATAGATGTTGGATTTGCATTGTCCAAGGAAAAATTGTATGTGTTCTAATCTTTACTTCCTTTCTTCTGATTATGTGGGTTTAACTTAGTCTTCTTTTTTTGTTTATTTAGCGAATTTTCTTTCTTTTCTAATATTGGCATTTAGTGGTATTAATTTCACTCCAAGTGCTGCTTTAGTGGTATCCCACAAATTTTGATACATTGTAATTTCATTTTCATTCAATTAAAAATACTCTTCAATATTTGTTTTGATTTCTTCTTTGGACCCTAGGTTATTTATAAGTGTATCATTTATATACACTTATTTGGAGATGTTATAGAGAATATTGATTTCTAATTTGTTATTGATTTTTAATCTAATTCCATCATGGTCAGGGAACATATTTTTTGTTATGACTGGAATCCTTTTCAATTTGTTGAGACTTAAATTATGACCCAGAATAGATATATCTTGGGAAATGTTCCTTATCTATTTGAAAAGAGTGTATATTCTGCTTTTGTTGGGTGGAGTGTTTTATAAATGCCAATTAAGTCAAGTTGGCTAACAGTGTTTTTAAAGTCATCTATAGCCTTGCTTATTTTCTATTTGTTCAATTAAATCATTGAAAGGAATATTGAAACCTCTGACTATAATTGTGGTTTTGTCTGTTTTCTTATAGTTCTACCCATTTTGGCTTCAGGTATTCAAAGCTCTTGTTATTTGGTACATAAACATTTAGAATTGTTTTGTCTGTTTCTTGAATTGACTCTTTAATGTTATTAAGTGATCCTCTTTACACCCAATAATGTTCTTTGCTCTGAAATCTACTATGTCTGATATAAAAGAAAGCTACTCAGGCTTTCTTTTTAATAGCAACACTATATCTTTTTTCATCTTTTTACTTTTAACCTATTTGTGGCTTTATATTTAGAATACATTTATTGTAAGCCACATGTAGACACACATATACTTGGGTCTAGTATTTTATCCCATCTGACACTCTCTACCTTTCAACTGGGGTAGTAGACCATTTTCATTTAGTATAAGTATTAATATGGTTAGATTTAAATTTGTCATTTTGTTTTTTGTTTTCTGTTTGTCCCATCTATTCTTTGTTCTTATTTTCATCTTTTTCTGCCTTCCTTTGGATTAAATGAGTATTTTAAAATTATTCTATTTTATCTCCTTTGTTGACTTATTAGCTGTAACTTTTTGTTTTGTTCTTTTAGAGGTGGTGTTAGTTTTTATAGTATACATCTTTAACTTATCACAATCTATCCCCAAATGATATACCATTTCATCTATACTATAAAAACCTTATAGTAGTGTGCTTCCATTTCTCCCATCCCAGTCTTTACACTATTGTTGTCCTATATTTTATTTATGCATATGTTATAAATTCCACAATACTTGTTATTTGGTTAACTAGTCAATTATATTTTAAAAGAGAATAAAGTAATAAGAAAAAAAACCTTATACGTTTACCCACATAGTTAGAATTTCTGGTTCTCATCATTTCTTTCTATAGATCTATATTTCCATCTGGTATGAATTTTCTTCTGTCTGAAGAACTTCCTTTAGATTTCTTGAGTGCATATCTGCTGATTAATTCTTTCAGCTTTTATATGTTTGAAAACATGTATTTTACATTCCTTTTTTGAAAAAATGTATTTTAACTGGCTATACTATTCTAGGTTGACAATTTTTTCCCTTTCAGTACTTTAAAGATGTCACTCCACTGTTTTCTGATTTGCATATTCCTGACAAGGAATATGCTGTCCTTCTTATCTTTATTTGTATATACTGTTTTTTTAATCTGGATACATTTCAGATTTTGTTTTTATCACTGATTTTGGGCAATTTGGTTAGATTATTATGTGCCACGTTTCTTGTGCTTGGAGTTTGTTGACATTTTTTGATGTCAGTTAAGAGTGAAAAATTTTAGCCATTGTTTCTTCAAAAATTTTTTCTGCTTCCCATTCTCTTCTATCCTTTGGGAATTCCAATTACACCACTTAAATTTGCCTCACAGCTCACACACTAACTTTTTAAATATATCTTTATTCTTTTTTTTCTCTGTGTATTTCATTTTGGATAGTTTCTATTGCTTTATCTTCAAGTACACTAATTTTCTCTTCTGCAATGTCTAATCTGCTGTTAATCCCATCCAATGTATTTTTCCTCTTAGATATTGTAGTTTTCATCTTTAGAAGTTTGATTTGGGGCTTTAAAAATATCTTCCATATCTCTACTCAACTTTTTTTTTTTTTGAGGAAGATTAGCCCTGAGGTAACATCTGCCACCAATCCTCCTCTTTTTGCTGAGGAAGACTGGCCCTGAGCTAACATCGGTGCCCATCTTCCTCTACTTTATATGTGGGGCGCCTGCCACAGGATGGCTTGATGTTGAGCATAGGTCCACACCCGGGACCCGAACCAGCAAACCTCAGGTCATCGAACTGGAACGTGCAAACTTAACCACTGTGCTACTAGGCCAACCCCTCTACTCAACTTTGTAAATATAGTGAATACCACCATGATAACTATTTTAATGCCCTTGTCTGTTAATTCTAACATCTGTGTCAGTTTTAGATTGAGTGCAATTATTTGATTTGTCTCCTCATTATGGGTTTTATTATTTCAATTCTTTGCATGTCTGATAATATTTGATTGTATGCCAGGCATTTTGAGTTTTACCTTGTTAGGATATTAATGTTTTTGTATTCCTGTAATTGTTTTTGAGTTTTGTTCTAGGACACAGTTATTTGGAAATAGTTTGATCCTTTTGGGTCTTACTTTTAAGATTTGTTAGGCAGAACCAGAGCAGCATTTAGTCTAGGGCTAATTATTCCCACTACTAAGACAAGATCCATATGAGTACTCTACCCAGTGCCCTGTGAATTATGAGGTTTTCTAGAGTGGCTGGAGGCAACAGGCACCATTCCTGGCCCTATGTGAGCACTGGCTCTTTCCCCTCCAATCCTCTCAGATGGTTCTTTCCCCAACCTCAAGTAGTTTCATCATACACAGGCACCAGTTGGTACTCTGCAGAATACCCTAGGGGGACTATCCACAGATCTTTGGAGTTCTCTCTCTGTGCAGCACTGTCCTATCTGGTACTCTATACTGGGAACTCTGACTGCTTTGGTTTCCTCAGACTCTCAGCTCCATCTCCTTAGCTCAGGAGTCCACCTCAGTTCTCCCTCCCTGTGCTGTGGCCTGAAAACTCTCCCAAGGCAGTAAGCCGGGGTAATTGTGGTCACACTTAAGTTTTTCCCCCTCTCTCAAGGATTACTGTCCTTTGTTGCTGTTTTTCAGTGTCTTAAAAACTATTGTCATATATATTTTGTCTAGTTGTTTTGGTTGTTTCAGGCAATAGGGTAAATGAAGTCCTTGTTACTCTATCTTTGCAAAAAGCAGAAATCCTCAGAAAGCATTTTGACTGGCCTCCATAGCTAGTTAATCTACACACTGTATTCAGAGAACAGCTTAATTAGGAAACTTTGTTTCTTGAGTGCCTTCTGTGTGCCAGGCACTATGCTAAGTATGTTCATACACAATCCATTCATATAACATATTTATTGAGCAGCTATTGTGTGTCAGGAACTATTCTAGGCAATGAAAATACATCATGGTACAAAACAAATTTTTTAAAAATCTCTGTTCCTATGGTGCTTATGTTATACTAGAGAAAGAGAGAATAAACAAAATTAATAATGTAGTTATATAACACATTAAAGGGTAGTAACTGCTATAAAAAATAAAGAGCAGGATAAGGGTGTTCAGGAGTCTGGAGTGGAAACTAATGATTGCAATTTTAAATGGAATGGTCAGTGTAGGCCTTTCTCAGAAGGTAAGACATTTGAATAAAGACTTGAAGGAGGCAAGAGAACAAGCCATAGGGATATCTGGAGGGATATCTGTATGAACTCAGAGGAAGCAGCCAATATAAAGGGCATAAGGCAGAAGCATGTCTGGTATAGTCAAGAAATTGTAAGGAGGGCAGTATTGCTAAAGCAAAGAGAGCAAGGAGGGAGTGATAGGAGATGAAGTCCATGTGGTAACTGGATTGCATAGGGTCGTATCAGTCATTGTAGTGACTTTGACTTTTACTCTGCATGAAGAGAGGAGCCGTTACAAGGTAGTAAGTAGGAGACGCTCATGATTTGATATATGCTTTAAGAGGATCATTGCAGCTGCTCTCTTGAGCAGAGATTGTAGAGTGATGGGTGGAAGGAGGGAGACCAATTAGGAGACTATGCAATAATTCAGATGAGAGATGATAGTAGTTTAGACCACGATGGGAGCAATGGAAATAAAGAGAAGTTGGATTTTGACATATTTAGAAGGAAGAACTAATTGTATTTCCTGCATATCCAATGTGGGGTGTAAAAGAAAAAGAAGAGTCAAGGATGTATTCAAGGTTTTTGGCTGAGCAACTGGAAAGATGGAATTTACAAGATGAGAAAGACTGTGAATTAAGTGAATTTGGGGAAGGATGATGAGGAATTCAATAATGGACATGTTAAGTTTGAGATATCCATTAGATATCCAAGTGGAAATATTAAATAGGAAGTTGGATATATGAATCTGTAGTTCGTGGATGAGGTCCAGGCTGATAGGTCAAGTAAGATGAAGACTAAGAACTGATGCGAATTTAGCAATGTGGAATCCTTTGATGAGTTTGACAAGGGCATTTTTGGTGGAACACTGGGGATGAAAGCCTGATTGGAATTGATTTAAGGAGAATGGGAGGAAAGGAATTGAAAAAAGAGAGTTTCAACAACTTTTTCAGAGTTTTGCTGCAGAAGAAGAGGAGGGAAATGGAGCAATAACCAGAGGGGAAGGTAGAGTCAAAAGAGGATATTTTAAGAGAGGGAAAATAACTGCATGTTTGGATATTTACGGAAATAACTTAGTAAAGAGGAAAGAGCTGATAACGTAGGACAGAGACGAGAGACTTGCCAGAGCCCTAGAATAGACACAAGGGGATGGATCTAGTGTTATTAGAGGAGATACCGGCTTTAGATAGGAGTGTGGCTAATTCATCTATGATAACAGGCAGGAAGGAAGAGTATTTATGTACAGATGCTGTTAGGAGTATAAGTGTGGTGGAAGTTCTCATCTGATTGCTGTAATTTTGACAGTAGAGTAGGAAGCAAGGTCATCAGCTGAAGATGAGGGAGGAAGTTTTCGAATTTTTAAAACAGAGAAAGTAGTGCAAAATAATGACCTAGGAGAGTAAATGGACAAGGGAAACATAAGTATAACTGCCAGACATCATTAAGAGTCCACTTGAGGTTTATGGTCATGAATTTAAAGCGAAGCCAGTCAAGATGCTTGCGTGCTTTCTCCAGCCACATTCAGGTGCACAGGTGCAGTCTCAGAGCAGGCAGAGAGCTGGATTGAACAAATGTGAGGAAGTAAGAAAGGGATGGGGGTGAGGGCTTGTGCAAGGGAGTAGTTAAAATGATTGGCTATGGGATCTAAGCTGGGCAAGGAGGGAAGAGAAACATTAGGGAAGGGGGTCAGTGACATGGTGATAGGATCAGCAGATTGTAGGCCAGTGGGATTGAAGAATGGTTGGAATTAGAATACTGTCTAGAGGGAGTGAGCTGTGAAAGATAGAGGGGCTGGTCAGAGACTGGGTCAGGGTTGCAGCTATTGATAAAGACAAGTTCTGGAGCACTGTTGCTCATGAATAGGACTTGGACTGGAGTCTGTGAACTGTATGCTACTGATCTGCAGTGAAGTACATTCAGAAAGTGAAAGTAAGTGTTTAGAAAAACTGCTGTGACACCCAAGCATCTGATCAGCAGACTTGTATTCTAACGTCTTTGCGTTTTTAATTTCATTTGTCTATTAATTTGTTATTATATTTTACAAAAGTATCAGATAGGATATAAACAGATAGGATATAAACAACAAATAAATCTGGTCCTTCCCCACAACGGAAGCACTGCTCTAGTGTGCATGACCATCATGTGAGTGTCAGAGGAGGGGGGAGGGCAAGATCATTGGAAGAGAGGAGTTGGAAGGACCAGCTCCTTGAATATTGAAGTCACCATCATCTTAGTCTTCCAAGATAGATGGCTGCCTGATTTCACAACTCCCAGGGCCACCATTCTCATTGTATGCTATGTGAACGACACAACTCCAGAATACAGCGTGAATAGCGTTCTTAGAGTATTCAAGAAGGTGGCCATTGTTATACCCTTTTTACAGATGAGAAAACAAACTCAGAGAGGTTAAATAATTTCCAAAGTTCACACAGCTAGTAAAGAAAGAAACCAGTACTTGAACCTAGATGTGTCTGTCATGCCAAAGCTGGACTCAGTCCATACACCCCTCCCTCTTTGTCACATGCTTATGGTTAGGGGGACAGCAAACCATAAGCCTCGTGAGAATTGGGGGAAAATGCCTTTTGGGAATGTTGTGGTCCATGTGGCCAAGCCAAGCATTTCAGTTTCTTTTAGAATCACAACTTATTACATCTGCTGTGGTGATCCACAGCCAATTTCTGGCTAGGTCCCTGTCTCTCCAAGAGGCTGAAGTACCTGAAGAATCCAATATCCAGTATCCATCACAGGATTTCCTGCACTTTCTGTTCTTGTGCTTTAGTAATTACACATGTATTAGAAGCATCTTCTGAAAAATGGTTCATGGAATGATAAGATTATGAGTAATTTTAATGCTTTTCTCTTTTTCCCAAAATTTGTGTAATTGATAGATTACTTTTATGATCTGAGAAAGTCTAGCATAGATCTATATTTTAAACCATCTTGTTCGTATAGAAACTCTCTAAGACTCTTAGGTCTCTGAGGGCAACAGGCCCACTCTCCCACTGAGCCTGAGTCCCAGCTGCACTAGAAGCTTCAGCATTTCTGGAAAAGTTGGTGTTGGTTATTTACCACTCTCTCCAGGGGCATGGAGATTCTGAGGGGTCAATTCAAAAATGAAGTAAGCTTTAATCCCTTAGGAGTTTCCTAGTTTCTTCTGTCTCTTGGCTCTCCAGTGGGCCTAGGCAAGTACAACAACACTAGAGTTAATTTATACAACTCATCCACATGTCACAGGATCTGGGAGCACAGAGGTCACCCACTTCTGGAGAGCCCTCCCTGGGGCTCCGAGTCTGTATGCTTATGCAACACATAGGACAAGGCATTCAAATTACAAGTTTGTGTGTCTGTGTGGCCTGCTAGGCTGCCTCCACGAAGACACAGCCTGTGGCACAGCACAGGGCCTGACACATAGTAGGTGCTCAGTAAGAATGAGTTGAATGAGTGAATGAACGACTGATGCTCAATCTGTATAGGTATTTTCGTGGTGATGTGTTTATCTTTTCTACCTTAAGAAATTCACCAGCAGGGGCTGGCCCCGTGGCTGAGTGGTTAAGTTCGTGCGCTCCGCTGCAGGCGGCCCAGTGTTTCGTTGGTTCGAATCCTGGGCGCGGACATGGCACTCCTCATCAGACCACACTGAGGCGGCGTCCCACATGCCACAACTGGAAGAACCCACAACGAAGAATACACAACTATGTACCGGGGGGCTTTGGGGAGAAAAAGGAAAAAATAAAATCTTTAAAAAAAAAAAAAAATTCACCAGCAGTGACGTATGTTAATGTATATGAAAAGAACTTTTGGACTTACTGAAAGACTTATTTTTATATTCAAACATATGACTTTTCACCCAGGGAAGATCTAGGAGAAATAAAGAACCTACCAAGATAAGCAAATATAACAGGACGGGGGGATAGGCTCACTCGGTTTAGTTTTAAATAATAATCAAAACAGAAAATAGGAGCAGAATTTTAGTTTGAAAAATAGTACTGCAAATCACAGTTTTGATGTGGTGGAGAGAGGAATCATTAAAATACTTTAATCTGGTAAAATGGTAATCATCACAGTTATTAATTGAGAATAACTTAAAATCTCTAGTTGGCTTCATAAGCATAATTAGAATTTTCAAATGTTATTAATTATTGTTGTTAATTTGAAGTTTAAAACCTGATCCTCTTTTGGAGAGTAAGTATCAGGCTGGGTGAATTTTAAAATGTGCCTGAAAACTGAGAACTACGAAATGAAAGTTGGCTTTTCTTTCTTTTCCTGATGGCAAATTGCTCATTTCATCAATATGAAATCCTACTGACATGCCAGGTAAGGTAGATATACAATATGTTTCACTTCATTTATTTTTATAAATTTGTATTCCAGTCAGACGGGAAATACTTTGATTTCAATATGTACCTCATTGATGTTAAGAGTCTAGACTCATTCTAATGACCATGGTAAAGAGAAGGTATTTTCCCCTGGTTTGTCTACAAAAACCTTTAAGAACTAGCAAAAGCTTAACTATTGTGTTTAAATAGAGAATTCTTCCTCTTCTAGATTTGAAGACTAAATAAAATAAAGAACAGACAGTTACATCCCTAGTTTTTTTTTTATTATACCTTTTGAAATAATTTGTATATACCTTTTAAATAATTTCAAGTGCCACAAAAAATAATCTTAATAGCTCAAAATCAAAAGTTAAAAAAAAAACCTAAGTATAATTTTTAAAATCTTTTTCTCCTCAAGCGTTTTACGATGGGATAATGAGACAGATGTCTCTCAACTGGAAGGACATTTTGACATTGTTATGTGTGCTGACTGGTAAGTACATAAAAATCATAAAACTCCTGTTAGAAAAAATAGCTTTGCTGGAGTAATTGGGCTGTGCTGCTTTGCTGACGGCTAAGCAAAGTCAACAAATGAAGCACAAAGCCACCTTAACCTCAACAAATTAATATTCATCTCCATGTGACAGTTATAAGGTGGTCTTCTATCACACAGTAACTTCTACCACATTATTTCCCAAAGATTGATTTTGAGAAGCATTTCCATTTTCTGGAATTGCCTCTGTTTCATGCTTGACGTATCAGTAAATGGACGACTTAGGCAAATTGCAAATAATTATGGCTCGGAGAGGAATAGTCTGGAGAAAAAGGAGTTTATCAACACAAACAGCTCAATTAGCTTACTTCTTAGGAGAGCTGACTATTGATATAAGGGAATAAATATATGTGTACACACACATATACACTCCAGCAAATAAACTTATCTATGAAATATCTTTAGGGAAATAGCTTTTCTTAATATGTATGTTTGCTATCTAATATTTTCAGTGTATTCAATTATGATATTTAATTATACATAAAACAGGAATTATAAAATTACATTTTATTGTTATGCAAATAATAATATTAAAATCTGTCAGGTGCCTGCTTTTTAAAAATAATTTACGTTAGATATTTTGTCTTCTCTTTTAGCCCAACCTACTTATTGTTAATCAAAGTCTGATCCTAAGTTACAGGATAAATATGTATCAAACCTTAATAATTATTTCAGCTAATCTTATGTCTTTTCTTCATGAGTGTTGAATAATAATTATTTTGGCATATGGGAAACATTGACAATTCACAAGTATTTTCCCTGTTAAGAGTAAGATGTTATTTGTAGTTTTATCATGATGATTTTTTTTATGACACTTTAGATTTGAAAACACAACAAGTTCAAATTCTGAGGAAGCGCTATTATATTAATAAAACTAATCATAAGATCCAGATCCCAGAGAAGACTTTCCCTGTGGGAGAATTGAATGAATGGAATGAAATTTTCAAGAAGTCTTTTTTATTGTTATTATTACTTAATAAGATTTTTCAATGGGTAACTTTTCTACCTAAGTCATGGAATTAGATTTGCTTTTTTTTCTCCTGAAGAATACTTTTCAGTGAAAAATAAATATTTTTTTCTATTTTTAGCTGAGCTTTTCTAGTTTTCCATGGCCTTTTAGTCTCTTTGCACCCAATTTCAGAAAACCTTGTTCCAAAAAAGGGAGAAACAGATTTCTGACTAATCATTGATATTGTGTCTCAATGTTACATCCTTCATCTAATCAAAAATAAGGAGCTAAAAGCTCACCATATGATTTGAGCAAGTAATTTAGTAAATGCCTTTCCTCACCAAATATGAGAAAGGATCCTCCAGGTTTCATTGCACAGATGAAGATAATGCTGGCAGGATTAGATCAGATTAAGCATGAAAGTCAGATCAGACAGCAGCGGAAAGAGGGAAGGAGGGCAGTGTCTTCTTGGAGGTTTAGACGAGGGCTCTGATTATGTGGGGAAAGTCAGGTTTGGTCAAGAGATTTAGAGTTAAATTTGTCCTTCACACAAATATCAAAACAGCCTGGCTTTGTCATGCCCTGTGTTATGGACACTCACACCATGTCATCCTATTTGTACCAGAGAGACAAGCAGAGGAAGTAAGATTTAAGCTCTTTTCTGATTAATGTTCTCAGGTTAAAAATAGCCACACAACATGTTTGAAAAATAGTCTTTTTTCCCTAGCCAACAACAGGGTCACATACAACTGATATACATAGTGCATATTCAGTTAAGGCTTTCATTACAAACACATAACATAATACAATGTTACATGTACACACACACCGTATACATACACACAGTTAGTAGCTATGGGAGAATTTGTGGATTCAAATGAACTGAATACACCAAGTTTTATTTTATAAATGGCTTTCTATGTATGAATTGCTAAGGTTTTTTTCCCCTGATGTTCTAAGTGCCAGAACATCAGCCTGTTTATAATTTCCCATTTGTAAATGTGAAACATTAAACTACTCTCACTGTGATGCTGACATTACTTCCAAAAGAATGGTTTGGTAATGGTCTCTCTTCATATTCACAGGGATGGGTAAGCTGCTTAGAAACTTAGAAAGTAGAGTGATGTTTATAATAAGCATGTTGTGCTTATGGCACTGAAGCACAGGGCTCCATGAGTTCTTTATGTCCTGTTGGTTTGGTGTTTCTCTGTCAGAGTTATTACATGGATGCTGCTTCTAGGGGCAGGCAGGCAGACCATGCTGCCTTTTTTTTTTTTTTAGAATGTCACGGAGGAGGAAAAGAAAGCTCTCTTTAGACACCACCTCCAAGATGAAACCCAAAATACTCAGTGCCAGAAATTGGTGCCACACATAAATAGATCACATTAAGTCTCACACCATCCCTTAGTCATTGTCAGTCAATGAGATCTGGATTAGGCCACAGGAATATGAAGCAAGAGTCGGAGTTCAAATATTAGGTGCATGGATTAAATTCTTATTGAAGCATTTCCAGCAAGGGTGGCATTGTCTGATTCTCTGAATAGCTAACCAGTGGTACTGCTTGATCCCATTTACATGAAAACAAGCTCTATTCACAAACCTATTCCAAACCCACATTGTGGTTCAAGTAAAATGCACATGATTACAACGAGCTGTGATATGTTTATGTTCTTCAATCATTCATATATTCATATATTTACATTCAAACATTCATAAACCTGTGGGCAATGGGGGAAATAACTTATTTTCCAGAAGAGACAGTCTCTTAGTTCACTTCTAAATTTAGTAGCTCAACTAGATTATAAAATAAAGAGGCAAACTGTAAAAGCTAGTCATTATTTCACCAGCTAGTCATTAATTCAGCATTTTTGACAATGAAATATAGTTTCATGGTTCAACAGTTCCTTGTAAAATGTCAACTTTGAAATAAACGGAAGGAAAAATCGAGGTACAAGCACACCTGCAAAAGGATGCTGTTGACAAATATCAAAATGTTAGAATATTTAACCACAGGTGTAGAAAAAACCCTGCATATTAAGTTGCTGGTTGACTTGTTTAATCTTGACTTTAATTTTAGAGTTCCTTTCTGCTGGGATGCAGTCTGGCCTGGTCCTTGCTGAGTTTAAAATAGCAAGTGATTGTTAATTTTAAGCCTGCCTTTCCAGACTCTTGTTCCATCACAATAATCTAAGAGTCTGGAAGTAAGATGTTTTTTATCCAATGAACGCTTTCATTCAGTGTTTGATGGCTTTCCAGTTTATTGTAGCTCTGCAAAAATAAAAACGATTCTGTACATTTGGATTCTCTAAAGGCTTGGAAAGCAAGTCTGAAATGCCACCCATAGCCTGACTCATAGAATTGGGTGTGCAGGACAGTCAGCTCCATGTCTGCATACTGGCAGCCGGAGACTTTGGGAAGAAATGGGGGAAGGTACAACAGCACCTCATTTGCTCTCTTAGCATTTTTACACTAACTGTATACGGTGAGTTGTTTCTATTTTCTCTCATTTTTACTTTAAATGATGAAAAAAGTTTGGTTTTAAAGGTGTTTTGGTGAAAAAAATTTTTTTCCTCAAAATAGGCTCTAGAATTTGTTTTCTTCCAGTTGCTGTGATCAGGAATAGTTCTAAATCACAACTCGCAGATCTTTACACCTAAAAAGATCTTTAACCCAAATATAGTCAGCCCTTTCACCTCACACCTCAGGAAACTCAGCTCCAAAGACATACAAATTGCCAAAGATCTCTCAACCTCCCGGGGTAGAGCCGAGTGAGACCAGAAGATGCCATCAGTCCCAGCTCCCCCAACAATCGGTTGAGAAATACTGATAGAGGCCATTCTTCTGCTGAAAGTTAACTCTAAAACAGTCAATTTAACTTAGCATGTTTCACCTTGTAAATTACATAGAGGTCTTTCTTTCTGTGGATACTGATAGAGAAGTGTCTCCTTGTTCTCAGCACTAATTAATTTCTCTATGAGAGGAGTTGTAGATGCTCTGTGTTCTGCATAAAACTCTGATTCAGAGAGAGGTGATGAAAATGGTCCAGCACCTTTCCTTTGTCACAAAATCTGTGATTCAGATCAAGGAAACAAAGCAGGTGTTGATCCCACAAGTGAATTCTATAGAGGAGTGTGTGTGTGTGTGTGTATGTGTGTGTGTGTGTGTGTGTGTTTAAGGGCCAAACTAGCCTGTCAATGTATTTTGATCAGTAACTGCTGAAGGGAGAGTTGAAATGGTATCTCCATCCCAATCACTGACCCACTCAGCCTTTTTTAATAGATCCACTTAAGCTACTGCTGTTCTCTGAGCCCATTAGGACTTATTTAAGGGGTGAATTTTCAGGAGATTATACATCACTCTGAGTAAAGCACATTAAAATTGCTCATATGACGTACCCTACAAAGCATTATAAATTCTGCTTCAGAGCTAAGTAGAAAGGTGAGCTTGCTTGGAATAAAAACCTATTAGGGAACTACAAGAATTACTTTTGGGAAATTTGATTTGGAGTGATGAGTAGACAACATCACTTTTCAAATAGCTGTTTGGAATGTGTGCTGTGCGTTAAGCTGCATTTTCTAGTGAGCTGTGATATTAATATCTTTGTCACCATTACCAACATTAAGTAGAAATAGTACTTTATAAGGTTATGTTTTAAGCTCAGCTTTTAAGGTGCTGTTTATTTATTTCGAACAATCCTACCAGCTCTTAGGATGCATAGGTATAAACCGAGAACGGGTTTTTGCTTAATGCTTTGTATCCCAACCAGCCAGGTCTCCTATAGGCCTGAGTAACCAACAGAGATATTTTCCCACAGTGATAGTCTCTTAAAAAACAAAAACAGAATGCTTAATTATTATAACTTAAGATATAACCTCACTAAATAATAAGGTACAGTATATAGTCCTGAAGAAAAAATTTTAAAACACTTAGATACAATTTGATTCCTTTCTTATCAATCCTTAATGGCTATTAATTTCTGATTAATATGACTTAAAGGCAAATGTTTGTAGCTTTTGAATTAGATACATTCTTTGCTCTAAGATTTGAGTTCATGGTTTTATGGAACAGTAAGAAAATTTTCCCATGGGTAATATAATCAGGTTATCCTGATTGATGGATGGAATGGGATAAGGTAGCCATTCCAGAAATGATCCCCAGCTCATCTTAAGAGGATTCTTTTTCCATTTCTCAAAGCATCATTTTATAGAATAAACTTCCACTAAGCATGTCATGGTGAAACCCAAGCACTGACTTCTTGGAAACTTCTTATAAACTACTCTCTTGACAACTCTTTCTCAAATGAGAGAATTGGAAGAGAACCTAGTCTGGTGAAATATCCTACCTAAATGTTGATTCCTCCTTAACAATACCAGTAAAGGAGTGTGTACAACCTTTTAGAGTCATTGAAACTAACACCCCATATCAGCTCCTCAATTTCAAGGACTGTGTTGATCTGCCAGTCAGCTAGTAAGCAAATATTTATTGAGTACCTTCATGTATGTATGCTCTGCTAGAACTGGTGATGAATAATGAATACAGACTGGAAACTCCTTGAGGATGGGAACTTTGTCTTATTCAGAGCTTATCTCCAATGCCTGAAACAGCCCCTAGGATATAGCAGGTGATCAATGAATATTTGTCAAATAGCATATATTAATTTGATGCCCACCACAGCCACATAGGTGGGCCTTCATTGACGAGGAAACTGAGGCCTCATGTGAAGTGTCTTGCCCAAGGTCACACTGCAGAAAGATCAGAGTGAGAGTTCTAGTAAACCTGAAACTGCACTCCGCCCTTGCCTGAAGTGTGGCTCCACACAGCAGACCTCCTCCTGACAGCTGATACTCTTAGCTTGGAGAAGGATGAGGCAGGGCCCTAGAGTAGGTGGTACTTACTCATGCTGTGTGAGGAGCAGGGAGGCCAAATCAGGGACCCACACCAAACTGCAGCAGGAGAAATGAGAGTAGGGGGCTTCACATACGCCCCTCGTGAGACAGCTGATGCACAAGGCTGCCAGGTGTTCTAGCCTGCAAGTCCCAGATAACGAAACTCTGTCTCAAGCTTCCAAGATAAGACTTGGTGAAGACAGGGTCAGACTGACCCAGCCAAAGGGGTGACAGAGCAACAACAGAAATTCTCAAAAGACCAGAGGAGAAAAATGAAAAATCACAGTGAACTGGAAAAAATGAACATGGAGATCAAGGGGAAAAATCCAGAGTTGCCATGGTCTTTGTGACACATTGCCTAAACCTGGTCTGTGTTTTTAGAGCCGCTTACTCCTAGGTCCCTGCCTGAATCTAACCTCGGTGTGTCCTAGTCACTGAAAACCATCACCACTGAAATCTCTTCCATGGTTTGGATGTAACAGAGCCAGTGGTTTGTTTTTGGAGGGTGGTCTCACAGCACCCTCGGTGGGCAGAGGGCCTGGGTCTAAGAGACTGGGCTCCAATGACAGGAAGCACTGGGAGTGATTCATCTCCACCAGATGATTCCCCGGACCAGCAGTGTAGAAATTGCCCTTAAACACATGGCCCTGTCACATGTGAATCCTGGCCCATTGCATGCTGATGACTTGGCTTTAGGTTGGATAACACCAACCACAATATCTTCTTTTTTTCCAGTGAGACACTTAAATAGAAGGAAGCAATTTCTCTTTCTTAGTGTTAAGTAAACATGTGTAATTAACCTTGTACTTAGCTGCATTAGTATCATTAGACTTGAAAACCCAGTTTAATCTGGATTCTGCTCTCTTCTCAATGTCAGCCTGTTTCTGGACCAGTACAGAGCCAGCCTTGTTGACGCAATAAAGAGATTACTCCAGCCCAGGGTAAGTATGTTTCTATTTTCTCCTGCATGCTGGCTTCGGAATAATTAGTCTGTGCACAAAGATGAGGAGAGTAATGGAATGGCAGGATTAATGTCATGTAATACTTTAATACTTATTATGTCCAACTTCAATTGGGTCTTCTGATCTATCAGATTCTTTCCTAATCATAACTAGGAAACTTCTTACCCTTGGCCTTCTGATAAGGAACACAGTGGGTAGTAAAATAAATGAAACCGCTTCAAAGATAGTGTGAGATTATTTTTATCAAAGAATTTCTTGAGTCTTTTCCTTTGATAACAATATCTTCATATTAAAGTAGAAGTATGATACTGAAAGTTTTCTGTTGACTTCTGTCATTTTAAATCCCTTCAATGGTAACCTTTGTCATAGGGTATTTATTTATTGCAAAAGAATATTTTTTTCTTTTTATTTCTGTTTATATTAAAGAAAAAGGACTTCAGATGAATCTGTATATTAAAAGTTCTTTGCTTTAAAAGGAAGCCATTATTTACATATTATAAACATTAGGTCACAATGAAGCCAAGCATGGCATAAAAAATTGTGCACATTTTTACATTTATATATCCATTTATGCCTGTGAGTAAATTACAGAGTTTGTATCCACTCTTATTTTGTTGGTCTGTTATACTAAGCTAGGAGGTCCTACAGCCTAAACGGAGAGTTAATATACATCTATTTAAAGTAAGAGAACGAGTTTAAAGCTCATGCATTTAAAAAAAAATCTTCTAAGTATGTAAGACTCTTGCTGTGCCATAGGAATTTAAAATAGGTTAACAATGTTAATGCAGTCTAAGACAGGAACTCACATTTATCTGAGAAAGGACCACTGTGTGTGTGTGTGTGTGTGTATTTTCTAAAGTTTTGTTTCTAAAGTCTTTTTCAAAGGAAGGTTCGCTCTGGTGTTCTGACCTCAGTGAGACTCATAGACTAACACCTTTCAATCTTTCTTTTATATCTTTTTCACACTGAAAGTTCCCAGAGCAATTTGATAATCATCCTTTGCCATACACTGTTACTTTTTATTTTGTTATCTCTTTATAGCTCAGAAACTTTAAATAGGCCTCTCAGAGGAGTAACCCCAGCTTTGCAAGTGGTAATCAATTAAGTTAAATTGGCCTTCTCAGGTCCCCCTGTGAGGTGGTTAGTAGGTCTTGAGGCAAGGAAAGAGCTGCTCCAAGCTACTGATGGCTGCCCCTGTGGCTGAGTGAGCAGCCCAAGTTGAGGACAGAAGAAGGAATTTGGGGCCTCTTCATCTCCCCTGTTAACCTTGGGTGATTCTTGTGAGCATTTGCAAGATCAGGATTTTCAGCGAGGGCCCTGAGATTCTTGGATGTAAAGGCCTCTATGAAAATGTATCATACATAAATACAATGCTTTCCAGGACTCCTGGATCTCACACTGCACAAACAGTACTCCACTCATCACCAACACCCCTTCAAAGCCTATTTGTGGCAAATACTCCATTTTGCAGCAGATTTGCATGATTTACCTAGGATCTATTGTAAATCATTTGCATGATTTACAATAGAAAACTGCCCGAGCTGTGACTAGACCTAAATGCAGATTGCGCTGGAATCCTAGCAGCTCTCCTGTGCCCTCCATTAGACACTGAACCAAGCTCCCCCCTTGTCTGAAGTGGGGCTCCACACAGCGGCCCCCGCTGAGCAAGGGCAGCAGCCCTAGTACTGACAGCTGATACTTGCCCTTAGCTCAGAGAGGGACGAAGCAGAGCCCTGGAGTAGGTGGTACTTAGTCACGCTATGTGAGGAGCAGGGAGGCCAAATCACAAGGGCCCATACCAAACTGCAGCAGGAGAAATAGGCTAGGTGATGCACAAGGCTGCCAGGTGTTCTAGCCTAAGGTGTAAGGGGCCCGCCATAAGAGCGGAAATCCAAGTTGTGGAGGGCACTGGGACATCCCGAAATTCCCACCCAGGAAGCTCATCCCCATCGGGAGGTCGGGGCACTTGCACTCTGGTGCCTCCCCCAGGGGGGCCTGTAAAGGGTCACGTGGACTTGGCCATGAACAGCAGTAGTTCCATATCTGTGCCAGTGGGCTGGAAGGGTTCCCAGAGCTTGAGGGTAACCAGAGGAAAAACTGAACTCTTGTCCTTCTTAGCTCTCAGGGCTGCCTATTCTGCTTCTGAAGGACCTCCGCCTGCAGAGTGCATGTGTTGTAGAAGACTACGAAGACTACACTTGGATTGTGGAAGTCACAATCCAAGACTAAGATACGTTAAAGGTTTATTCCATTACAATTAGAGCTGCTTTTGATGTTCTCTTTGGCCCAGACAACTCCTCCATGGTTTTGTGGCCCAGAGGCTGAAGGTGCCACAGAGACCCACAAAGGAACAACTTAGGGGGGCCACCTTGGTGGATCCTTGGAGTTCTTGGTAATTCAAGGCTCAGCAAGTTCAATGGGAGACACAGCAAGCTCTCAGGGTGCTCAGCAAAAATTACACGTCAGCCAAATGCTTTAAATTCATAGCAGGCCCCCATTTTCTGAAGGTAAAGTATAGTGAGTGGAAAGAGTCAAAAATATCTGCATACAAAACTCAAGTCTGCTCCCGCTAACTCTCTAGCCTCTCTGAGCCTGAGTTTCCTCATCTGTGAAAAGGCAAGAATGAGTACCACCTTGTGGGCTGGTGTGGAAACTCTACATATGTAAATGCCTAGCACTGTGCCTGGCACACAGGAGGAGCTCCAGAATGAGAGCTCATTCTTTTTTATTGCTGTATTAGCTTGTCAAGGTTAATACACGTGAGACACTTGTCCAAAGGGATGCTGGCCTGGCTGAGGGGAGGCCTGAACTCCAGGCTCAGTTTAGCACCGACAAGCTCTGGAACTGCCTCTCTTACTCTGTTTTCCCCAACAAGGGAAAGGGAGGGAGTTCACCCAAGCTCCAGAGGGCTCCATCAGCTTTAAAGTCCGAAGTCCTCCTTGCAGAGAGAAGGTATACTTGGGCCCTGGAGGTCGAAAGCTTAGGGTCAAATCTGGGCTTTACTATTTACTAGATTCATCTCTCGAAGCCTCAGTTTCTTATCTGTAAAATGGGGAGTGAACAAGCCCATGCACTGGAAAACTGTAGCACACAATTGTCTCTGAATATACGAGCTCTTGTTATCTTGAAGAAGAACCAGAGAGATTTTCTGGCTGTGGTAAGCACAGAATATGGGAGCTCTTCCCAAGCATTTTCCTCAGAGAAATGCTGGTGGGAGGGGAATACACCATTTTCTTGACCCGAACTTTGACAACTTCTACACACAACTGGGCATGCTGCGTCTCCCCTGCACTCGTGTCCTGCATACCTGCCACAGGACCTGCATTGGTCTCTGGAGGATTGTCTCCCTGGATGAAGATGACACTTTTTACTGCAGACAGCCCCCACTGAGGAGGGGAGAGATTACTACAAGATGGCAGGAATGAAATAATTGCCACATGAAGGTTCAAGTGTCAAGCTGTGGGAAGAAATGGATTCTGCCATTTTGGGGACTGTGGTTTCTTGATTACTAGCTAGGGTAAATCAGCTGTCTGGGGTCAGAGAATCCAGAAGCAAAGGAAATAGATGGGGGGGACGGGTTTCCCTGCTCTTCAGTTTTTATAATGGGATCATGAATAAGGGGGGACAGGCCCCTGGAGGAAGCTTAGCCACCAGGCTTGGCTCAGGGGTGATGCCAGATCCCAGGGCTGAGCTTAGATCCTCAGCTAAACAGGGACCTGTGCCCGGAAAGTCATTACAGGAAGCTCCAAATTTCAGCAGGAAATGTTTGTCACCTGCCCCAAATGGAAACTTTTCTCAACTTGCTGGTTTAGAGAAACTATGAAGACATTTGACTCCTGCCAGAGTACTACAAGGGACTCTCTAGCAAACTTAACATATGAAAAAAAATAAGTAGTACAAAGAAATGAAATCAGCGAATTTTACTCATTCCAAGAAGCGATGTTTCCCCCACCACCTTTTTCCCTCAGGTGAGTAGCTTCCTGTTGCTGATGATTGATAGGGGACCCCTGTCGTCGTGTTCTTTACAGAACATCAGCAATGTCTGAAATAGAGGACCCAAATGTAGTTTAAAATACAGCCACAGCAGCCTGCAAGTTGAACTTTAGTCCAGAAATGACAACCAACAAACGGTAGCCACTAATATTCCTCTGAAACGGCTTTGGGTACAGGGAGAGGAGGCAAGCCAGCTGGACAGTGTGAATTTACTCAGGACCACGAGGAGATTGACGGAGATGCAATATTGACGGCTCTCCAGCTTGTTATTGCTGCTGACCGATTGCCAAGAATTCAAAAATATCCCTGTGGAATTCATTTAACCGTCTTCAGAAACTGGCCCTAACTGACCGCCAAATTCCCGGAGTCCCACCTTTATCCAGTGATGCTATAAATGTAAACCATGGACTAATGTTTTAGAAGCGATTTCTTTTTACTGACAGATTTCCTCATCTTTTTTTTTTTTAATCTAACATCTCTGCACACATCTGTACAGACCTCCGTTTTTGCTTATCTCAGGGAACTGCCTCGTGAGTGCGGGCTCAGTGCAAGGAACAGAGGTGGTGCTGAAGGACCCTTGGGTTCTCGTCTGCTTGCTGGGACAGAGGTCAGAAGCTGTGTTCAGCTATACCTCGCTCACCCGGCTGTAGGGATAGAGTCCCCAGATGATTTTAAGACCCTTAGAGCAGGGCCTACCCCTAGACGTTCTTTTCGAAAGTCCACCCAGGTGCTTATTCAGCATGTGCAGTGCTGAGTCCCTGCCCCCAAGGCATTTATAATCTGGTTGCGGAGATGTAACACACTCCTGCGGAACTACAGTGGACAGTGCAAAGTGGCTTCCCACAGCCCAGCAGCTGATCATATATAGCCTGGTGCTGTTTTTGTTTTGTGACTCTTTCTACTCTTCATCTTCAACAGAAGGTGAGATATTTAAGGGTTTGAATTCTGTCTTCATTGAACAAACGTGTTGAGCAACTACTCTCTGCCTGGCACTGTGCTGGGGAATGTGGGGTGGGAGTATAATATGAATAACGAGCACAGTGGGAATCTTACAGTTTAGCAGGGCAGATTAATGCTTGAGCTACTAGGAATTACACTGCAGTATGGCGGGTACTAGGAATACAGCACAAAGAGTGACTAACTGCCTGAGGAAGGTTTCTCTAGGAATACCAGGGCAGCGGTATTTGATTTTGGTCTTAAATAGTAAGAAGGGCCTTCTAAGCCTCAGAGGTCGCATTCCTGGTGAGGGGAACAGTGCTCACACGTGTAGAGTATGAACAAGCATGTGGTGTTTGGGGATCAAGAGGAAGTTTGCTCTGGCTAGAGTGTAAGGGCGTCTGAGTGGTTTGTGACTTAGGGTTGGGAAGGGGCAGGAGATGAGGTTAAAGAGTTAGCTTCAGGTACCATTTTATGAAAGGCTGAGAACACTATGATGAAGATACTGGACTTTGTAGTATGGATAATAGTCATTGAAAACTTTTGAGTAGTGGTGTGGTCAGATGTGGGTTCTAGAAAGGTCACTTTGGCCACAGCATAAAGGCTGGATTGGAGTAAGAGAGAGCTTGAAAGCAAGCAGCAAGGCTCCTCAGGGTCCAACGTGGACCAACTTCTACCTGGAATTACCCAGTTAGGATCTAGTGAAGATCTGAAGATGGAGAAGAGGGACCTCAATGGATATTCACTGAGGGATTCATTCAACAAACCTTTATCAACTGCCTAACCTAAGGATAGAGTAAGGTACAACATAATCCTTCCCTGAAGGAGCTCATAGTCTAGCATGAGAGACAATCAAGTTACCCGATGCAGTTACCGGGCAGCAAAAGCATCACAGGGACAGCGTGTCTAATCTGGGTGCTGAAGGATGAGTAAGAGTTCACCAGGCAGACAAAGAACTGGAGGTAAGAGAAGCATTCCACCCAAAGGGAATGTTTGCCTGTTTCAAGACACATGGGGTCCATACAAGAAGAACTCAGGGGACCACAACGAATTTGGCCTGACTAGAGCCCAAGGTGGCTAAGAGGGAGTGTTAGGAGACTAGGCTGCAGAGATAGGCATGGGTCAGGTCATGCTGGGCTTTGCCTACCATCCCAAAAAGTGGGACCCATGTCAGTGGTTTTCAATCTTGTTTAATGGCAGAACCCTCTGGTCAAACCATTTTTAGCCAGTACCCCAGTTATAAAACAGATAAAAGTGAAGCAGCTTTAGTTAAATTGGATGTGGGAAGATTAACACTTCCTCTCTCTTGGTCTCCCTTTTACCCCTCCAAGTCACCCTTGAAGCAATTCTTAAACACAGTTTAAGAACCATGTGCAGCAGAGGACAGTGATGTGGGTGGGGGATGTGGCATTGAAGAGTTTTAAAAGGCAATGCCATGCATGATTCCCGGGTGTCTAGCTTCATTTTGAAGGTGAAGGGTATGGAAGTGCTTGGTACCAGAAGGTACTCAGTGTGAGTGTGTGTGTGTGTGTGTGTGTGTGTGTGTGTGTATGTGTGTGTCAGAGAAAGAGAGAGAGAGAGAGATGGGTAGTGCCCTAGGAGGGGTAGGGGTTTTGGGACCAAGTATACTGAGCCCCCTTTTAGACAGAATGGGCTAAAGGTACTTTCAGAACATCCCCATGGAGAGATCTGGTAGGCACCTGAAAATATGAGTATGGGCCCTGGGCAATGGTGAATGGTGAACTCCCAATTATATGCTTGGGAGTTTGATGAATAAGTGATTGTTGAAGTCATGGACTTCAGTACAATTACCTAGAACTGTACAGAACACAAAAAAAGTAGGCAGAGCCTTGGGGACCATGGACAGTTAAGGGGCAGGTGGAGAAGAGAAGCCAGGAAAGGGGGCTCAGAGACAGAAAGGTGGAGGGGAGGAAGCAGGCGAAGCCAGCATCTCAGAAACCAGGTAAAGAAAAAAATAAACATAAGCTTAAACATGTAACCAGTATTTAATAGTTGGTTGCCTGCAAATGAAAAAGGAATAAAGGCATTTCGTTGGCATAGCATATTCCTTTTAAAATAAATCTGAAGCATACTTATTTTTTCCAGAAGTACACACCCTTTAATATATGAGTATAGATTAGTCTAGCAAAATAACAACAACTGAGCTCACAATGTAAACAATATCATTGTTGTTGAGTGGAACTACTTCTCTCTCTTCTCCAGGGATAAATGAATTCTCTCAAATTTCTGCTCATCAGTCAAAATTTTACATTCAATTGAGTGTTCATTCTGAGTTTAAAATGATTCTGTGACTATAAATGCTTAGAAAGTTGTGCTTTGGTAAATTGAAAATAATTTTTCTAAAGTGATGGGCTAATTTGAAATCTATATTCTTTTTCTTGTTTTGATGTTTGCAGCCTAAAATGTAAGGCGTATTCCTCTGATTGTAGCAGACAAAGTGTCCTGCTCCACAGGAATAAGGGGGCCTCTAAAACCATTCATTGTGGGGCATCTGCCGGCACTCAGTAGGGCTCAGTAGATGCTGATCGAATGAATGGATGATGTCCTATTGTCTCTCCTAAATATTAATCCACATCTCAAAGGTGTCTGTGTTCAATAAAATGAAAAAGAAGACATTTTAAAACTCATAGCTGAGTAATTAGAGATTAAAACTCCTGCTCTCTCTTTCTCTTGCTTGTGGGTACAGCATTGTGCATGGATTGCTGCCCTCTGAAATCCCACTGTAGCCGCTGACTCTGTAAAAGCTTCTGGGAGAAAATCTTTTCTAAAGAATAAGCAATAGAATGTGGCGTTCGAATTCCCAAAGACTTGTATTTTTCAGATTATTCAACATCTGAATTTAGTTTATTCTCTCAACAAATATTGATTGAGTGTCTACTATGTGCGAAGCACTGAGAAAATGCAATGAATAAAACATTAGAAGATCCTGTTGTTATGGAGCGTACATTCCAGCCAGAAGAGATGGGCAGTACAAAACAAGGATATGATGAGTGTCAGTGGAGATGAGTGTGAAGAACAAAACTGAAGCAGGGAGAGGGGTGGAGAGTGATGGGGGAGGGGCTGCTGTTTTAGATAGAGTGGTTGGGGAAGGACAGGTAAACTGAGGCCTCAAGAAAGAAAGAGCTTTCTGGACAGAGAGTGCTGCACATGCTCAGTTGCAGTCCCCTTATGGCTCACCCCAACCAACAAGGGGGTGGGGTGTGGGAAGCATGTGCTTTGTGGATGCAAACCTCAGCCCAGCCAAGAAACCTGTAGCTCCGTAAACATTATGATATATAGCTTAGATAACAGCTGGTAAAAATCAACTCTGCAACTGTAACTGTAAGACGATTTTTGCAGATGACTTTAAAATAAAACAACTTCCATTATTCAAAAATCCGGAATGGCAACCAGCTCTTAGAAATGACTAGAGTGACCTACTAGAATTCCCTCTTTTTTTTTTAATGGAGACTTTTGCTCCCCTGCTGAGACCATGTGTTATATCCAGTTTCACATCAAAATGAATTTTTGCTGCTAAGTTTGAAAACCGCCTGAAAATAGCAATTAATATTGGAAAAGCTGACAGAACTCTAAGTGTAGTGGCATGATTGGTGCTGCTATAATGATATGCCTGAGTGTGACATGTCCATGTAAACGCAGTAGGAAAACACACTTGATGTCCAGGACAGTGTATCAGTGTATTTTCTTGCAAGTAAATGAGGGAAGGGGGAGAGGGAATTGAAAGAAGTTTTATAGCACTGTTAGGTGGTATAGATGTTTCTAGTCTTACACCTATATAACCTTGTTTTTCAAATTATTTTCTATCATCACTTCATTTGATCCTCACACCTTGCTGGGGGTAAAAAGGCAGGGCAGGATGGGATGGACAGATGAGAGAACTCAGTGGGTCAGCGAGGATGACTGGAGTTTCTTAGCAGCAAAATGAGGAGATTGGACTATGTCATCTCCAAGGTCCCAACAGCTCTATGACTTCTTTTCTGATTTTCCTGAGGTGACACAGCTGTTTAATGGTGGGGACTCTCTTTAAGCCCGGAACCCTTTCTGCTACACAGTTCCTCCTTATAGTCTTCAAACCCTTCACTGCATGTTTAATCACCTGTAAAAGTCTACTGTACAAGGTTGTTGCAAAAATTGTTGAGGGAATTAAAAGGAAGGTTTGTGAAGCACCTAGCACAGTGGCCGCTATTATTATTATTTTAATCACTATTACTAATAAGGAGGTAATGTAGTGTAGTGGAAAGAGCATCAGCATTGGAGTCAGGTAAGTTTCCAATCATTTACCAGTGGTGTCATCTCATCCAATTATTCAACCTTTCTGAGCATCCTGTAAAATGGAACTGATAAAACCTACATTGTTGGGTAGTTTGAAAACTAAATGAGACAACATATATACAGCACCTGTCCCAGTGTCTGACACGTACCAGAGGCTCACTAAATAGTTGGCAGGTATGAATGATAAACCACCTTTCATAAGAAAGTGTGATATATTTTCATGGTTTCCTCAAAACCTGAAGTTACATTACATTTCATAGAGGTGGAGTGTGACCTTGAAATTAGCAGAAGCATACAGTCATCTTTTAAACAAATAAAAAGAAGATACTAAAGTTAGCTATTCTATGGACATCTAAGAGGGAGAGGAAAAATCCACATGACCAGTAGTTAGCAAATGGTTGTTGTGGAGTTTCATGTCAGATGGTCTTCTAAAATCTTGTATATATTTCATTCAAGTCCACCCATTCTCCCCACTGCAACAATCTCATAAGGTTGTACAGTTTATTTAGAAAAGCCCGTTTACTCTCATTACACCAGTTTCTTTGAAAAGCAGTCACTTGAGTACTGTGAGGAGCTGTTTTGCTGTAATGATGACCATTATGAAGGATTCAATGAAGTTGGAAACCAAGATCCTACAGCCTTGTCTCCGACAGCATGGTCCTGGAAAAGGCTGGCAGCAGGACCGGAATGTGAATATTCTCCAGTAGGGATTGTGGTTACTTGTCTCTATGGAGGATTTCTTGGTGTTGAATTTTCAGGGTACAATAAACTAACATTTATACACAACTGCTGCCACATGCTCTGGAGCTGTGTTGCAGATGTGTTGGCAGCTGCTAAGGAGTCGCAAGGTGGGTGGCGCTGCCCTGGACCAGTTACTCTAAAATCTAGTTGATGGTTTAAACGACTAGACCCAAGAGAATTGTCTGTTGTACAGAATACCAACATTGAGTCACATTTGGTTTATTACATGCTTTGTTTGAAAAGGATAAAACATAGCAACTGGCCATTTGAATATGAAATATATATATATTTTCTTATTTGATGTACATCTGTCACTGAAATTACTCTCACTCCTGTGTGGACATCTCAAGAACAATTGTGTTTTCTACCTGAGAGCAGTATATTAAAAGCTTTGAGCGATGTCTGTTACATTTGGTTGCCTTCCAGTTTTAAAATGTGTGAATTTCCTTTTTAATGTTCTAGGGGAAAGCAATGGTATTCGCCCCACGCCGAGGGAATACTTTAAACCAGTTTTGCAATCTAGCTGAAAAAGCTGATTTCTCTATCCAAAGACATGAAAATTATGATGAACACATTTCAAACTTCCACTCCAAGGTTAGTTTTCTGCTTGTGTTAGATAACACTTTAATCCGCATTGCATTTTGAAGAGATCATGGTCTTTTTGGCAGGTAACCTAAATATTTGATTAAAGTCCCCCGTAGGTGTACTGCTTCTGAACAGCTATTTGTATCTGATTATTTTGTGTGGTAAAGCCATCTTTCATCTTTGCATGTCTAGAAGGATTTTACAGAAACCATTTCTGTTTACTCCTTTCTCTGAAACAAACTAATCTTTTCATTCATAATAGACTAATTTGTAGGATGCAGGGGAGGTGGCATAGAATGAATGATAAACAAGCATTTATATTTTAATGAAAAACCTTCGGCTTTTAAGTAGGTTAAATGCTTAGCTGCACTGAAATAAATAGAAGGTGACTGTCTAATTGTATCATGTTGGACTGTAAGTCTTTATCTCTGCTTGCTTTATGGCTGGGTCAGTTGGCAGTTTGAGACTGTTAAATCTCATACAGAATTTCACAGTTGTGGGGTTATATGTCAGATCGAGGCGCTACAAGATTTAGGTCAAAAGCACTTATCTGAGAGTGATTTCTAAGCTTGCTTACATAAAGCAATGTTATCAGCCTTTTTATTATTTATAGGTATAGAGCAATATAGGACACTGAGAGGCAAGCGTTCCACTGAAAACTTTCTAG